>NC_090445.1:643548836-653548836 GCF_031143425.1 Pleurodeles waltl | reverse complement strand
GAAGACAATGTACCGCCCACAGTATCACAACCCACCAATCCGCCACCTTTTCCGGGGCGGATTCACAGTGGATAAAAACACGGTAGAAACAGCTTTTGCAATGGGAAAACGCTCACCTTATCACACTCCACGAGGAAGGAGGACACCATGGAGCCAGAACTACAAATACTCCCTGCCCTTGACTTCCTGCTCCTCTACGAACACCAGCAACGGCGGCGCCGAAGACAACGGTGAGTACTGCACCTACGACATAGGGGAGGGGGGAGGCAAAAGTCAGGGGAACACACACGCAAAACCACCACTCCCACCACCACCCTCGCACATTACAACACACACAGCAATGCATTTCCAAACATCACAGTAACAACCCACAACCAACCCGGAAGAATGCAAAGACAAAAGGAAATCAGTTCAAATATTGTAATGTATCAAAATACAGTTACCAAATATATATGTTATGTTATGTTCTAAAGGTTTATATAGCGCCTAACTGCCCAACGGGCTCGTAGCGCTTATACTGCCATAACAGTGACATACTGTTTAAATTTATACGAGGGTTTTAAGTTTTAAATAGCCAAGTCTTCAGTTCCTTTCTGAACGACATCTCTTGAGGGTTTACTCTCATCTTGAGAGGGAGATTATTCCAGAGCAGAGCGCCTTGATATGCTACAGATCTTCCTCCCCATCTGGCTTTTCTCATTGTTGGAATTATGGCCAGATTAGCTGAGGAGGATCTAAGTGGCCTAGCTGGAATGTAAACCTGTGCCAGTGTTTTCAGCATTTCAGGTCCCTTATCAAATATGGATCTATGAAAGTGGCACAGGGTCTTGAACTGAATCCTTTCCGCTACCGGGAGCCAGTGTAGGGAGACAATTCCTGGCCGTATTGGATGTTGTTTAGGAATGTTTAGTAGCAGACGAGCCGCTGCATTTTGTACCCTTTGTAATCTCTGAATTATATATTTTTCGGGGAGCCAATAAACAAAGCATTACCATAGTCAATCCTAGCACCAATCAGTGCCTGGACAACCAATCTTCTTGCTGGGAAAGGTAAAATAGTTAGAACCTTCCTCAGGGTCCTTAGCAGAGCAAAAGCAGTTCCTGCTATTCTATTCGCATGTTGGGCCATTGAGAGAAGAGGGTCCAGCCATACCCCTAAACTTTTAATGAGACCTTTAGGGGAGGGGAGGGTCGATACTCCTCTCAGTAGGCTGGAGTTAAAAAGGGGAATTTTATTTCCAAAAAACATAACCTCCGTTTTGTCATTGTTGAGCTTTAATTTACTATCAGCCATCCAGGTTGCAACTGCTTTCATACACGGACCTAGAGCTGAGCCCATATCTGGGTGGGAATTAGAAAAGGAGACTATCAGCTGCGTATCATCTGCATATGATACTAGGTTCAGTCCGAACGGCTCAACTATGCCTGCTAATGGCCTCATATAGATGTTAAAAAGTAATGGACTTAAGGCCGAGCCCTGAGGAACACCACAGCTACTGAAGGTGCTCCTAGAGATATACTCTCTATCGAGTACCTGAAATGACCTCCCATATAAAAAGGAGCAAATCCAGTCTAACGCGGGTACCGGCAATTCCACATCCTCGTACCCTTTCTATGAGGATTTTTAAGTCAACTGTATCAAAGGCCGCACTTAGGTCAAGGAGGATAATCGCGGTTTCCATGCCTATATCCATCCTCTTCCTTGCCTCTTCTGTAATGGCAATCAGTGCGGTTGCTGTACCATGTTTAGGTCTAAAACCCATCTGGGTGGGATGTATAAGATTCTTTTCTTCCAGGAGTGTGGATAACTGAGAGTGTACATGTTTCTCCGCCAGTTTGGCAATTAGGGGCAGTAATGAGATAGGTCTATAGTTGCTCAGAATCTTAGGATCTAGGCTGGTTTTCTTCAAAAGTGGCTTGACAATGGCTTGTTTCTAATGGTCAGGTACGGTGCCGTCACTCAGTGAGGTGTTAATAAGATTCTTTATACAGATATATATACACATTCCAAATTTTATACATTACGAGAAGTAGTGCAAGTATGCACATATCAATGTCCGTGCACCACTGGGCCCAAAATACATGGGCGAGGCCCACACTAGATACCTGTCCACAAACGGAGAGAACACTGCAGGGGCATCAGATAGAAATACAACAGGCACCTCTGGGGGAAGGGAAGAGGGGGCACCTCAGCCGGATGACAGCACCACGCCAGATCCACGACAGGGCTCCATGCCCATTGATGTATCCTGGGGAGTGCAAAGCCACAGTCTCTCAAGTCTCTACAGTGGGTGGGTTGCCCACTGGACCATCCTGGGGAGTGCAAAGCCACAGTCTCTCAAGTCTCACAAGTGGGTGGGTTGCCCACTGTGCCATCCTGGGGAGTGCAAAGCCACAGTCTCTCAAGTCTCTACAGTGGGTGGGTTGCCCACTGGACCATCCTGGGGAGTGCAAAGCCACAGTCTCTCAAGTCTCACAAGTGGGTGGGTTGTCCACTGTACCATCCTGGGGAGTGCAAAGCCACAGTCTCTCAAGTCTCTACAGTGGGTGGGTTGCCCACTGGACCATCCTGGGGAGTGCAAAGCCACAGTCTCTCAAGTCTCACAGTGGGTGGGTTGCCCACTGCCATATCCTGGGGAGTGCAAAGCCACAGTCTCTCAAGTCTCTACAGGGGGTGGGTTGCCCACTGCCATATCCTGGGGAGTGCAAAGCCACAGTCTCTCAAGTCTCTACAGTGGGTAGGTTGCCCACTGCCATATCCTGGGGAGTGCAAAGCCACAGTCTCTCAAGTCTCTACAGTGGGTGGGTTGCCCACTGTTCAATCCTGGGGAGTGCAAAGCCACAGTCTCTCAAGTCTCACAAGTGGGTGGGTTGTCCACTGTATCATCCTGGGGAGTGCAAAGCCACAGTCTCTCAAGTCTCTACAGTGGGTGGGTTGCCCAGTGGACCATCCTGGGGAGTGCAAAGCCACAGTCTCTCAAGTCTCACAAGTGGGTGGGTTGTCCACTGCCGTATCCTGGGGAGTGCAAAGCCACAGTCTCTCAAGTCTCTACAGGGGGTGGGTTGCCCACTGCCATATCCTGGGGAGTGCAAAGCCACAGTCTCTCAAGTCTCTACAGTGGGTAGGTTGCCCACTGCCATATCCTGGGGAGTGCAAAGCCACAGTCTCTCAAGTCTCTACAGTGGGTGGGTGGCCCACTGTTCAATCCTGGGGAGTGCAAAGCCACAGTCTCTCAAGTCTCTACAGTGGGTGGGTTGCCCACTGCCATATCCTGGGGAGTGCAAAGCCACAGTCTCTCAAGTCCCTACAGTGGGTGGGTTGCCCACTGTTACATCCTGGGGAGTGCAAAGCCACAGTCTCTCAAGTGGATAACAGTCTCCACTGGTTCTGGAGGGGGAATGGTGCCCAGACTGCATCAGGTTCCCCATGACGGTTCCTGTTCCATCACTGTCCCAGCTGCACATGGGATAACGATGCTTGATGTGGCAGTTTTTTCCCTGTCCAGCGGTGCTTTGCCATGGCGGTCTCTGACCTGTTCAGTGGTGCCTTGCCCTATTCAGCGGTGCTTTGCCCTGTTCAGCGGTCTTCACCATGGCGGTCTTTTCCCTGTTCAGCGGTGCTTTGCCATGGCGGTCTCTGACCTGTTCAGCGGTGCCTTGCCCTGTTCAGCGGTGCTTTGCCATGTTCAGTGGTGCTTTGCCATGGCGGTCTCTGACCTGTTCAGCTGTGCCTTGCCGTGTTCAATGGTGCTTTGCCCTGTTCAGCGGTCTTCACCATGGCAGTCTTTTCCCTGTTCAGTGGTGCTTTGCCATGGCGGTCTCTGACCTGTTCAGCAGTGCCTTGCCCTGTTCAGCGGTGCTTTGCCATGGTGGTCTCTGACCTGTTCAGCGGTGCCTTGCCCTGTTCAGCGGTGCTTTGCCCTGTTCAGCGGTCTTCACCATGGCGGTCTTTTCCCTGTTCAGCGGTGCTTTGCCATGGCGGTCTCTGACCTGTTCAGCGGTGCCTTGCCCTGTCCAGCGGTGCTTTGCCATGGTGGTCTCTGACCTGTGCATTGGTGTGTGGCATGACGGTCCCTCATTGCCCAGCGGGGCTGTGGCTGCCGGGGCCCTCCTGGGCACTGACTCCGGCGGTGGTCTCCTGACCAGTGACGATACTGCTGCCCTCCTGGGCATTGACTCCGGCGGTGGTCTCCTGATCAGTGACCATACTGCTGCCCTCCAGGGCACTGACTCCGGCGGTGGTCTCAGGACCAGTGAGGATACTGCTGCCCTCTAGGGCACTGACTCTGGCGGTGGTCACCTGACCAGTGACGATACTGCTGCCCTCCTGGGCACTGACTCTGGCGGTGGTCTCCTGACCAGTGACGATACTGCTGCCTTCCTGGGCACTGACTCCAGCGGTGGTCTCCTGACCAGTGACGATACTGCTGCCCTCCTGGGCACTGACTCCAGCGGTGGTCTCAGGACCAGTGACGACAGTGCTGGCAGTGGCGTCCCGGCCGCCGGGGAAGATGGCGCCCTTCTCCGCCGTGCTGCTCTTCCCAGACTGTGCAGACTTCCTCTGGCCCTTCACCACCTTTGGAGGAGTCACAGCTGGCTCGGCACTCCCCCTGGGACCCTTGTGAGCAGGTTTTCCGCCAGGAGTCTTCACCCTGTCCCGTCGGCCACTTTCCAACTTGAGGTGCTTTACAGGGGGTGGACTGGCAGTGCTTTGGCTCCATGTCACACTGGCTGCCCTGGTGGCCGGTGCACTCCACACACCTTTGACACGCACCACTGGTACTGGACTTTTTTTGGCTGAGGTGCTACTACGGGACCTATCAATTGGAGGGGTGGGGGTAGGGGCAAAGAGGTCAACGTTGCTGACGAAGAGTTGCTGACGAAGACTGGGATGGGTAGCTGGAGGGGGTCTGGGAGTGGAGGAAGAGGAGGTGGTTGTAGGAGGTGTAACTTTAGGTGATTTGGGTGCAGGTGCAGGTAGTGGAGGCTGTCGTGAGGTGGATGGATGTTGGGTGTGTGAGTGGCCGCGTTTGTGTACTTTGGGAGGGGGCGTCACAGACACACCGGGAGTGGACACAGGGGACGTGTAAATGGTAGTGGGGGTGGTGAGTGCAGGTGAGCGGGGTGTGGTTCTGGGGGTTCTGGTGCGAGTCCTAGTGCCTGTAGATGTAGTGCATGCAGGTGAGAGTGTAGACGACACTGGGAGGAAAGAGGGGGACACAGTGGAGGCAGTGGATGTTGCTGTGTCTGTATGTGGGTGATGCTTGTGTGAGTGCCTGTGGGTTGTGTGGTGCTTATGTTTGCCTGAGCTACTTGTGTGTGTTGAGGTGTATGCATGCTTGTCTGATGGTGTGCTTGGGATAGGCTGGGGTACAGGGGATTGGGTCTGGGTGGAGGAAGTTGGAGGGGGGAGGCTAGACACAGGGACAATGGCTGCCATCAGTGCTGAGGCCAGAGATTGCAGGTTTCGATGAAGGGCAGCCTGACCAGAATGAATGCCCTCGAGGAATGCATTACCGTGTTGCAACTCCCTTTCTACACCCTGGATGGCATTCACAATGGTAGACTGCCCAACAGTGAGTGACCTGAGGAGGTCAATGGCCTCCTCACTGAGGGCAACAGGGGTGACAGGGGCAGGGGCTGAGGTGCCTGGGGCGAAGGTGATGTCCACCCTCCTGGGTGAGTGGGCACGGGGCGAAGGCTGAGGGGCTGCTGGGATGGCGGTGCTGGTAGGGGGGGTGGCGGCTGTACCTGTAGAAGTGGGGGGCACAGATGGTGCCGCCACCACAAGGGAGCTCCCATCGGCGGACGAGTCCGTGTCGCTGTTTGGTGATCCTGTGACCGACGTGAAGCTCCCCTCGCCCTTCGTCCCACTGGTGTATTCAGAGTCTGTGGTGTGGCACTCCATGGCCATGTGGGATGCAGCTCCCTCGTGATCCAGTGCCACTGTACCTCCGCCTGATGATGCTGATGCACAAAAGAACAGGGAGAGCAGAAAAGGGGGGGGGGGGTATGACAGAAGAAAGACAGGTTGAGTGCATGGCTTACCGCTACCGTTGGCGGACAATACAGACAAAGCAGCCCCCTGCACTACGCCGTGCTCTTGGCCTCTACAGATGCAATTCCTGGGATCTGCCCGACATGGCTATGGTGGACATCTGCACACATAAATGCCACAGGGGCATGTATACCTGTACTTGGCACTCTACTGAGGTGGGGTGGAGTGACACATGGCCTGCATTACGAAGGGGCCTAGCCTACGAAACTCGCCCTCGCCTAGTGAAACCCACAGCCCTCCTCCCCCACCCAGACCCCTCCACTGCGCGCAAAGTCCGCTGAATGATGTTGTACTCACCCCCTTGTGTCTGCTGTGATGCCCTCAAGCGCCCATCCAACTCAGGGTAGGCCACCGCCAGGATCCGGAACATCAGGGGGGTCATGGTGCGACGGGCACCCCTCCCACGTTGTGATGCCATCCCCAGCTGAGCCTCCGCCGTCTTCTTGCTGCAGTGGCGAATGTCCTCCAATCTTTTCCGGCAGTGGGTGCCCCGTCTCTGGTGGACCCCCAGGGTCCGGACGTCCTTGGCACCCCAAATGTCCTTCTTCTGGTGGGCACTGACCTACATGACATGCACAGGGGAAGAAGAGAAGTCATTACCATCTGCACCGTCGATGTGAGTGGCCCCCATCCCTACCCTTGCCATGTGGCACATGCATTGACAGTCCTTCATGTTCCCTGAACTCTGCCCCCTTCCAACTCACATCCAGCCTTCTCCACCCAGGCATAGCCCATACAACGTGCTCCGTGTGTACTTACCTGTTGGTCTGGAGGACCGTAGAGTAGCGTGTACTGGGGGAGGACCCCATCGACTAGCTTCTCCAACTCCTGAGCAGTGAAGGCTGGGGCCCTTTCCCCAGATGCAGCAGCCATTGTCTCTTCCAGACCAAGGTCACAGCAGCACTTGCAGTGTAGGTCCTCTCCTGTCGAAGATCAGGTATCGAGTGATTGAACAGGTAGAAAATGGCGTTCACGTCCGCGGCGGTGACGTCCGCAGCGGTGCGTATCATCACCGCCGGCGCACTTCATCATTGGCTCCTGGGACCCATAGGGTCCAATGTTAACCAATGCAGCATTGCGCCGCGGTCAACGACCGCCTACCGCGACGGTGTACAATGCCAGCGCAAATACCTCACATCCCATTGTCCCACTTTGGAGGTCAGGCAGCCGCCATTTCAGGGGCCCACATGGCTTCATTTACTACTGCGTCACGCATACCTAGGCCTACACTCAACACACATACAGGAACAGTTTTGTGTTTTGTGTCGTGTTCTGTGTATCTGTGGGTACATACCTGGGAATTTGTTGACTCTGTTGTCGCTGTTGTCCTTCCTAGGCACCGTCAGTTGGGACATTTGAGAAGATGGCGGAATCCTCCGGTGTACCGACCGCTGGTGGACCTGTTGACAATGGAGGAGCGACATTTGATCATCACCTACAGGTTTGACCGTGCCACTATCCAGGAACTATGTACTCAGTTGGAGCCAGACCTGATGTCACCAATCCGCCATCCCACTGGAATCCCCCCTGACGTGCAGGTGCTGTCAGTGCTCCATTTCCTAGCAAGTGGGTCATTTCAAACAACAGTGGCCATGGCATCAGGGATGTCCCAGCCTATGTTTTCCAACTTGTTGTCCAGAGTGTTGTCTGCCCTGCTGAAACACATAAGGAGCTACATCGTTTTTCCTCAGGTGGAGGATTTGGCTACAGTTAAAGGTGACTTCTATGCTCTTGGACATATCCCCAACGTCATAGGTGCTATTGATGGGACCCATGTAGCTCTGGTCCCCCCCCACAGGAGTGAACAGGTGTACAGGAACCGGAAGAGTTATCATTCCATGAATGTACAGATGGTATGTTTGGCGGACCAGTACATCTCCCAGGTAAATGCTATGTTCCCTGGCTCTGTGCATGATGCCTACATCCTGAAGGAATAGCAATATCCCGTATGTGATGGGTCAACTCCAGAGGCACTGTGTGTGGCTATTAGGGGACTCTGGTTACCCTAACCTGTCATGGCTATTGACCCCAGTGAGGAATCCCAGGGCAGAGGAACGCTACAAAGAGGCCCATGGGCGGACTAGGAGCGTGATCGAACGCACCTTCGGCCTACTGAAGGGCAGGTTCAGGTGCCTCCTTATGACAGGTGGTTCCCTATTCTACTCACCGGGGAAGGTGTGCCAGATCATCATCGCCTGCTCGATGCTTCACAATCTTGCTTTGCGACGCCAGGTGCCTTTTCTATAGGAGGATGGTCCACATGGTGGTGTTGTGGCAGCTGTGGAGCCTGTGGACAGTGATGAGGAGGAAGCTGAGGAAGAAGACATAGACAACAGGGAGTCAGTCATACAGCAATATTTCCAGTGATTCACAGGTGAGAACATTTTATTTTACTATTACATTCACTTTCACACTTCTACCTCTATCCGGTCTGTAATTTAGTAGCAGTATTTGGTAACTGAGTTGTACCTTTCCATTACGGTTTCACAGGTGTGCTTACCAACGTGTGTCATCTGCTTGCATCCTTCATGGACTTGTGATGTGTGACATAGGTATGTTGGCTTTGCAATTGAAAACGCATTTTGACACTGTCATTGATAATACAAATGTAACAAATCACAGACTGACTCCAGATTGTTTTGTGCTTCAAGGGTGTTTATTTAAGTGCTCAAAAATGGAGGGGGGTTGTAAAATGGTGAGGGGTGATGTTGGAGGAATGTCCATGGCAGAGTCCAGTCTATTGGTCACACAGGTGCACTGCCCATATGGGCATAGGAAGTGGAGCTGGGGCAGTTCGAATATGGACAGGGTAACAAAGTGGGACAGTGGGAGGACAATCAGGGTGGTCTCATTTCCTGGCGGGGGTCTTGCCATCTTGCTCTGTCTTGTTCCTGGATCTCAGGGACCGTTTGCGGGGTGGTTCTCCATCTGCAGAGGGTGGGGTACTGGTGTGGTGGTCCTGTGGCGGGGTGTCCTGTCCACTAGCGCCGGCGGAGTTGGTGGGCAGTTCATCGTCCATGCTAGTGTCAGGGGCCCCTTGGAGTGCCACGGTGTCCCTCATGGTCTTTTGTATGTCCTTCAGCACCCCTACGATGTTGCCCAGTGCGGAGCTGATGGTTCTGAGCTCCTCCCTGAACCCCAAATACTGTTCGTCCTGCAGGCGCTGGGTCTCCTGAAACTTGGCCATGACCGTCGCCATCGTCTCCTGGGAGTGGTGGTATGCTCCCATGATGGAGGAGAGGGCCTCGTGGAGGGTGGGTTCCCTTGGCCTGTCCGCCCCCTGTCGCACAGCAGCCCTCCCAGTTCCCCTGTGTTCCTGGGCCTCCGTCCCCTGGACCGTGTGCCCACTACCACTGCCCCCAGGTCCCTGTTGTTGTTGGGGTGGTGGGTTATCCTGGGTTCCCTGTAGTGGTGGACACACCGCTGATTGACGTGTCCTGGGTACGGAGGTATGGGCCCACTAGGTGGGTGCTGTGCTGGTGTTACCAGAGGGTAGAAGGTCAGTGTTGGGCTGTGCCTGTGCAAGGGGAACCGACTGTCTCGAGGCACACGATGGTCCGGGCTGGTCATCAGGATCCAGTAGGGCAGAGCTGCTGTCGTCACTGTAGGCCTCTTCTGTGGGTGGAGTGGAGATGTCTGGACCCTCCTGTGTGGTGACGTTCCGTAGTGGTCCTGCAGGGATATAAGAGCATGATTATTGCATGTGTGTGTGTAATGGTGTGCAATGGGTGGGTGTGCGTGTACCCCAGTGCAAGCATTCCTGTGTGTGGGTTTGTGTGATGATGGTTAGGGGGTTGTTATGGGTATGTACAGTGAGCATGCTTTGGTGAGGGGTGAGCATGCTTAGTTGTGTCATGCATGGCTTGGTGTTGAGATGAGTGGTTTGTGTTATTAGTACATTAGTGAGGAGTTGGAGTGATGGGGGAGGGGGTGAGGGTGGAGGTGTGTGATAGCATGCAGGTAGGGTGGGGGATATGATAGTTAAGATTTGACTTACCAGTGTCCATTCCTCCACCGACTCCTCCGAGGCCCTCAGGATGCATGATGGTCAAGACTTGCTCCTCCCATGTTGTTAGTTGTGGGGGTCCGCCGCCAGTCCGCTGTACTGCGACGTTGTGCCAGGAGACCACTGAACGCACCTTCCCCCGTAGGTCGTTCCACCTCTTTCTGATGTCCTCCCGATTTCTTGGATGCTGTCCCACAGCGTTGACCCTGTCCACGATTCTGCGCCATAGCTCCATCTTCCTGGCTATGGAGGTGTGCTGCACCTGTGAGCCAAATAGCTGTGGCTCTACCCGTAGGATTTCATCCACCATGACCCTGAGCTCCTCCTCGAAAACCTGGGGTGTCTTTGGCGTGACATGGGGTGGTGTGGGTGATGTGTGGGGTGGTGTAAGTGATGATGTGTGTGGTGATGTGTAGTGGTGTGTGGTGTTTTGAGCGTGGAATGTTGTATGGGTGAAGGTGTTGTGTGCCTCTGTGTGGTGGGGTTCTCAATTGCTGTGCTCTCTGTCTCTCGGCTTCCTCAAAATTTCTGGTCGTAGGGGTTTGTGGGTGATGTGGGTGTGTGTTTGATATTGAATTGGGTGTGTGGGAGTGGTGTTTGTATGTGTATCAGGTGTGTGTATTTGGAATTGTCCAATGTGGCGGTGTTTTGGAGATGTGTGTGTATTTTGAGCGCAGCGGTGTGTACCGCCAATGGAATACCGTGGTTGAAAGACCACCGCATGAATTTGTGGGTCATAATAGCATGGGCGTGTTTCTGTTGGCGTGACGGTGGAGGAATTCTTTTTGCCAGTTTAACAGTGACCTTTGGTGTGGCGGAGTTGTGTGGGTGTCTGAATTTCGGCGGATTCTGAGATGTGGGTCATAATAGCTGTGGCGGAGTTCCGCGGCCGCGGCGGTGTATTGGCAGTCTTCTGCACGGCGGTAAGCGGCTTTTACCGCCAATGTTGTAATGATCCCCTCTGTGCCTTAGCCTGTCTCTGAATACACGTCTGAATGAAGGTGACAGCTACACTTGTACATAGAAAGCCCCAACACAGGAAGGGCTGGGTGTGACAGGGGATACATCAGCATTCATCTGCATACTAATAGCCTTCCTGGGCAGGGAGAGGGAGAGGTAGTTCACACTTACATCTGAATAGGTTGTGTCCTGCCCTCACACAAAGGGCTGATTTATCCCCTAGTGGTAGTCTGGAGCCCTGGATGGGTTGAAAGGGATCCTTGTGCACTTCAGAGAGTTCCTTTGAAGACACCCCTACATCAAACCTGATAAGTATAAGTACTGAGGCTCTGACACCATATACTCAGAACACTTCTGGACTGAGGACAATCTGCCAAGGAGGTGGACTGCTGTGCTGCCAAGAGGGACTACAATTTTTCTGTTTGCTTTGCTGTATTGGCCAACTTCTTGCCTGGGAGTGAGCAGACTGGATTTAACTCTCTATATCCTGCAATCTAAAGTGACTTCAAGGGCCTGGCTGAGCATGCCTCCTGTTTCTGAAGTCTCAGGGACATCAAAGACTTCACCTGCATCTTGCTTACAGGCACCTGGGCTCCTCTGCTGTTAGTCCTGCTCTGCCCGAGTGGTGCTAAATCTGGTCATTGGTCCTTGGAGGTGAGTGTGGTGCTGCAACTCAAGAAACTGATGCATTCGCATGTCAATTGGAACCGACCCTTCGAACCCGGTGTGTTGATCGGAACCAATGCATCCTGCTGCAGAAATGACGCACTGTTGCTGCCCGTAACGAAGTAGCAAACAGCAGTCGCCGACTGTGTAACGCAGCGACCCCGAGTTACAATGCAGCCCGACGCAGCACCGATGCAATGGAACTGGTGCACATCACTTCTGGATATTGCTGCATCAATGGCGCTTCCCGATCAGGAAACAATGCATTGCCTGCAATAGCAATCCATCGCCTCCTTTGGATCAGTGCATCGTTCCCAAGCATCGATGTAACCAAGGTATTGTCAGCCAGTCATCTCGTCTTCTGTACCCAGTCCTGCAGTCAATCTCAGTCAGACTAAACTTTTGGATTTGTCGTGGTCCAGTGAAGCCAGATAGCCCCAGTTGGAGCTATTGACTTCTAAACCACTGCATTTTGATTAAATTCACAATTCGATTTGTGTATGTTGGATTTTTGTCAATTTGTTTTTGTTTTACTCAGATAAATATTGGCTATTTGTCTAACCTGGTGTGGAGTAGTTATGTGGTGTTTTCACTGTGTGAGTACACAAATACTTTACACATTGCCTCTTTAGTTTAGCCGGACTGCTCTGTGCCAAGCCACCAGAGGGTGAGAGTAGGTAAAATTTCAGCGCCTTGAGACCCCCACGGGTGAATAGCCATGCTCTACAAATCCCTGATCGATTGATAGATTGATTAGTGTGTGTCTTACTTGCCCTGACTAGGATTGTGGTCCATACTTGGACAGAGTGCAAACATCTTCCAACTAGAGACCCAATTTCTAACTGCGTTAAAAAAAATGGTAGAGTCCCCTGCCCCTCTTTTCTATCAATTTAAAGCTTGTTGCCGGGTTGGTAAATGTTAAAATAACTCCTGCTGAAGCCACTGCTGTCTTCTTGCTGTAAAAGTGACTGGAGGAGCCACATGGGGGTTTGTGAAGAGGTGTAAGCCCCCTCCCCAGCATGTGGCAGGAGAAAGTGGTTGTGTTAAGTGTTGAAGAAGTACAAAGATTTCACAATTAAACAGCTTTGAAAAGAAGGTTGGAGATTGGCTACTTTGTACTGCCAATCACAAGTGAATGGAAAATGTAACCCTGCTTAAAATGCTATGGGCTGGCCCAAAAAGTGAAGGACATTGAAGTAATACCTGAAAGGGGCTAGCACAAAGCCCATTCTCTCTGTATGTGTTACTGATATTAATAACATGAAATGCAGAAATGGAACAGCCATGGTGGGGAGGGCATTATTCCTTGTTCTAATTTTACTGTTTGACTAATAAGACTTACATGCAAATATTCCCAAGGTATGGTTACCTAATAAACCAGAATTCCACAAAATATACCAATAGAGTCCTCACCCATGGTATCACAGATTATATCACACTGCAGAAGGGAACTTCACACATGTAATCACTAACCTCATTCGCTATTACACGGCTGAACCTGTTGGATCTTTTCATATGTCTTTGTTGACTGGAGAAATAAAGCCTATTCTCCGTACATGATCTCTGTGAGGACTGGATCTTGGCAACTACATTTGCTTTTTATGTTGATAACTTGCTTGTTGGTATAAATACCAAAGCCTTCCTTCATTCTATATTCTATAGGAGGGCAGCTAATTGCTGATACTGATACTGCAGGCCATAGTTTACACTTTCAATGAGGACAGTCATTCTGTTCAATCTAAACTTTTCTTCTGTTCATGAATTCTGAGGACTTCTATTTGCAGAGTGTATGATCCTAGCCATTAGTCTTCCCTAGTCCTTAATTATGTTACATGTTGGTATGAGTACAAATCCAGCCATTTGTTTTTCATTTAATACATGTGAGGACATCGCAACAACAGCCGAAGAGCCTTAGTTGTCTTTGGTTAATTTTTTAATGGATCTAAACTCCATTTTAGGGAGCTGGGCAACAATGAGGCTGAGAGTGCAGCTGACAAGTGGGGTGCCATGTGAACTCCTGAGAGACTTCTGTTTTTCGGGGAAATCCTGTAGCGTGCTTGTCTCACTTCTCAGGCACTGGGCTGCAGCGCACGGCAAATGAGCGGTAATGGCTCCCCTCAAGACCTGCTGCATGGTTGCCTGCAGTGTTCCTTAGCTGCCTACTGTTGTTTGAGACCCAGGGTCTTTTGCCTTATGACACAAGAAAGTTCACCAAAGTAGGCCCAGCCAAACTGCCTGATCTTCCTCCACTTGAATCTCCCCATCAGTTTCCCAAATACTTACATGCCCTTATGGAGCTGCAGTGAGGATTACGAGGCAATTCTGTCTAGCTTCTGCTTCCTCTTTAGCAGTGTTTCAAGGATTTCTCTGGGAAGCACCATGCTCTAGACGTGGCACACTCATGCTTTGCTCTCTGTTCATGTGCCAGCTCTACTCCTGTTACTGGTAAAATGTTTTTCGTTCCTCTTTTCTTTGAAAGTTGGGGGGCTGAAAGTGGAGATCTCCTGTATGGCAGGGTAATTAGTAACCATTTTGAAAGGCAGTAATGAAAGGAAAGCACATAAAGGTTGGATAAGAAAATAAAGAAAATGTATATATATATATATATATATATATATATATATATATATATATATACATACACACATATATATGTAATTCAAGTTATATGCCGCGATTGAAGAGGGATAACACCAGCAGAGAGAAGAACAAGAAATAAGTCGAAGGCAAAAGAGAAAGAAACAAAAAAATAAAAAGAGAGAAGGACAAATGAGGGGGACCAAATAAGGGGGGGGCATAAGACAGCCAAAATGGTGGTTGCCAAAGGAAGACATGGTACACTAAGCAGTAAGGTTATAATACCAAGAGTGCATCCACGGGACTCAAGAAAGTTAGGACCTCGCAAAGGGAGAAGTCGACACACAAAACTGTCCCTTTAACCTGATGGTCTGCATGAATTATTTAATCATGAAGACCTAAAATATGACAAACTCATATTCTACTGAAGCCAGCAATTTTTCCATTATACTCAATAAGTCTGGTGCTGCTGGCCCGGGAATCCCTCTAACTTCAGTTATAAAAAAGCAAGATCAGCATGACCGTGCCACTATAGCTGGCCACCACCCCCAGATCCATCTGAAGCTGCAATAGATCCCTCTCCCTCACCTGTCTCAACACCCATCCAAGAGTTCTGGCATAGCTCAAACCAATAGAATAAACTTCATCACCATTTTCATTAACCAACCAAATTATAACTACTGCAAAAGAGTCTCCACAACAGAAATCCAATCTCTACCTACCACCACTAATAGATGAATGGCTGAAATACTACAGCAAATCCAGTTCCTGATACACTAACCATTCAACTGAGAGAAAACTCAGATCAACCTGAAACAGCTGGAAGAAGGTGTCTCTCACCCTTTCTCTAAGTCAGTAACAATGTGAACTCTACACTTAAAAAATAAAAACTCGTCTAGGTAGTATATTTACATTTGGTAGAGATAGCTCTTCACTGAGTCCCCCATCCATCGAAGTCTACTACCAAATCCAAGGTATGACCTTAGCTTTAAAAAAATTCAGAAAGCAGCTTAACGCCTCAAACGTTCTCTTACTTGATACCAATCAGTCGACAAAACCGAACTTGCTATCCCACAGAATCCTAGGCACTTCACTTTCCTCAAGTTCGATTCATGGCTTAATGCTAAAATCAGACCTCAACACTGTTTTATGGTTCCTTCTAAAATAATAGGAATGTGTATTAGGATGACAGAACTTCAGAATGCGGGGACTGGGTCTGTCCTCACCATCAGAGGTTGTAGACCCAATTCCTGGCTAGCTCATAGTGCCTCATCCAAACCCCTAATCTTACCGGGGTGGAAGGTGACTATGGCAACCTGAACATGACACTCTGATCCCCAAGGGAATCATGGAAACATATTTTACAGTTTCAATGTCATACTCATGCATGCCCAGGTGAAACACAAGAGAGATACAAGATACATTTTCAGTACATTTATTGAAACAATTGTAGTCTTGCATAGAGAGAATGAGCTGTGATAATTAGGCAGATGAAACGAAGGAATATAATGAGCATTATGAGCGTGGTGAAAATAATAAACAGTCCAACCATGGCAAATGGTTTCTAGGTATTCCTACCTATCACTAACCTTATACTAAAAGCATAGTGAATGGAACCTCTGCCTTCGCCTCATCTAAGAGGATTGCGTTAGCCCCCAAACCTGGAGAACTGAACCAGGGAATCGGCCTGTAATGTGGATGGCAATCCTTCTCTGCAAACTGGAAGATCAGTCTCAGCAGAGCTGCATGTCAAACACAGCATTCATTCCAAGAAGGTCACAGCTGGAGTGCTCCTCTGCTCCCCACGGGTCAGTGCATTGTTTATACATATATCCAAAGCCACAGTGTTTAAGAGGCACAGCTCTGATGCAATGATATGTCTCAGTGTTAGAAGCTGTCTCCGAACAGGAAATGTAAGCACTAGGATATCTTTTACTGTGTTCCTAGCCTTTAACAGAGTGTACGAATTACATGTTGAGAAAGGTTAACTAAAAAGAAGCAGCATGTACAGTGTATCATTGAATACTGTTGTGTAAGCCTAAATGTGTAAAATGTCACTGCTAAAAGCGATGTCAGCTAAAACATAAAATGTGAAATATAAAACTGAGCTAAAATGGAGAACCAACGTGGGCACAGGAAGGTCCCATGACAGTACCTCTTCACATATGCATGCACTTAAATAGAAAGCAACACTGCTACAACAAGATGTCTTCACTATAACTGGAAATGTCCAAAAGAGAACTGAAGAACCGACCAATTAAACTCCCTATCTTTTGAGATATGTACATTATCAGCCTGCCAGACTAAGGCACAATCATTTCAAATATTGAATGGCTATATACATGCACCTAGCAATGGCAAACCTGAAACAAATCATACCCTCACCTCTTCTATTGAAAACAAATCTTTTGTATTAATTTCAGGTCTTAAAGATTAAGAAGATCCTAGCACTTCATCATCTACTTCAACAGCCAAAAAATCCAGGTCTTGCAAGATCAACCAGACGTCTCATCTATCAAAAAGAACCATGAGATTCAAGCGGCCAGATTTAAAAATTTGGTTCAAAAAGGTAGCTTGGTTGAAGAACAGATAGCTTATTTTTCAAGCTCTGCTGATTAAAACCTTCACACATAAATGTAAAGATCTTAAACCGATCACAATGAGCCAATCTTCTATATTCTGTATTTCTAAAGGTGCAGAAGGAATGGATGCTAACATCATTCTATGTGCCCAGTCAAATCAAGAATTCTATTCTCAACAAATAAGCAGATTCCAAATTTTAGCCTAAGTGAACTCTTTTTATGGCTTGAGCACAAAGGTTATCTGCGGGTTTGACCAAATCCTGGAAACAGACCATGTACCATCATTACCTATTTTCAAGATAGTTGTACTTAAGAAAGGATACTAGCCACTTCTAAGGTGCAATGTCACTTTTTCACTCAGGATGGGTTTTCCTTTTCAGTTTTTTCGGGCTTAGCTTGGGAAAATGCTTCATGGCAATGAGAGACAAGAGTTCATATTTCAGTTCCTAGCTCTCTCAACATCTGTCCAAGTGATAAACGGGACTTCACTAAAAATCAACAGGTAGGGCAGTTTTCAAGTTTCAGTGAACCCTCACAATCAAAATATTTCCTCTGTGCACATCACCACAATGTTGAGAGATATGAGGAGGTGATTCCCCCGTATTGGTGGACTTATCACTACACATCCCAAAATCAAGATGAAGGGGAGGATGGGGAGAGTGGGGTGGCAGAGCAGGATGGATTGGGGAACAGGGCGACAGAAATGTGTTGACAAGGAGTAACCGTATTGAGGGATGGGTCACACACAGACAAAGGGAAAAAGTCAATAAATTTGAGGAGTGGTTATAACTTACATATTTTGCTGTAGCGTAATTAAGCAAAATTACAGCACCATTATGACAAATTACACAGAATTATGTGAGGAGCATAAGCCAGTATTAAGCACTATTTGTTTAGTGCACAATGCACCCTCTCTTCTAAAAAGGCTCGAGGATGCATTTCACGCTAAAAAAATAGTGCTAAATGCATTAGAACATGAACAGCAGATCATCTGTAAGTTTGGTGTTCTTGTGGTAGGATTTTAGTGGCAAATTACTCATGTATATCAACATGTGTAATAACTTAATTCCAGGTCATTTTACATCAAAAGAGTATCTCATAATTACCCAAGTTATTCGGATTACTCTGGGGTAATTGAAATGATGCCCAGGCCTAGTTATTTCGTGTGGCCAGAGCTTCAGAATTTGGAACTTTACTAGGAATGGTGAACATAATTAGCTTGAATGTTAATTGGCTTATTAATTACAGCCTAAAAAGCTCACATTTTATCCAAAGCCTGATGTATTAAGCCAGCTATATTATGTTTACAAGAGGAGCATCTTATGTCATCTACTGCAGCACAGTTTTAAAACTATTAAAGCTCTTCATCCCTTACTGACATTAGAAGAGTCACTCAATCAATCAATCATAGTATTTGTAGAGCGCGCTACTCACCCATGAGGGTCTCAAGGTGCTTTTGAGGGGGGAACTACTGTTCGAGCAGAGCTACTGCTCGAACAGCCAGGTCTTGAGGAGTCTCCTGAAGGCCAGTAGGTCCTTGGTCTGCCGAAGGTGGGTGGGGAGGGTGTTCCAGGTCTTTGCTGCAAGGTAGGAGAAGGATCTGCCGCTGGATATTGTCCTGTGGATGCATGGGACTGTGGCAAGGGCGTGATCGGCGGAGCAAAGCTGATGGTTCGGGGTGTAGAAGGTGAGACGATTGTTGAGGTATGCTGGTCCGGCGTTGTGGAGTGCTTTGTGGGCGTGGGTTAGGAGTTTGAATGTGATCCTTTTGTTGATGGGAAGCCAGTGTAGGTTTCTCAGGTGGGCTGTGATGTGGCAGAGGATGTTGAGGATGAGGCGTGCGGAGGTGTTCTGTATCCGTTGCAGTCTTTTCTGGAGAGCTGCCGTGGTTCCTGCATACTGGGAGTTGCTGTGTTCCAGTCCGCTGCTGATGAGGGCCTGGGTAACCGTCCTTTTGTTTCGGTGGGGATCCACCTGTAGATTTTGCGGAGCATGCGAAGGGTATTGAAGCAGGAGGACGAGACAGCGTTGACTTGCTGGGTCATGGAGAGCGATGAGTCAAGGATGAAACCCAGGTTGCGGGCGTGGGTGGTGCAGCTCCCAGTGAGGGCGGCCACCAGGAGGCGTCCCAAGCGGAGGGGGTGGGGCTGAAGATGAGGATCTCCGTCTTATCTGAGTTAAGTTTTAGTCGACTGTTATTCATCCAGTTGGCTATGGCCTTCATTCCCTCGTGGAAGTTGGTTTTAGTCGTTGCGGGGTCCTTGGTGAGGGAGAGAATCAGATGGGTGTCCTCGGCGTAAGAGATGATGGTGAGGTTGTGAGATCGGATGATTTTGGCGAGCGGTGCCATGTAAACGTTGAAAAGTGTCGTGCTGAGGGAGGAGCCCTGTGGTACGCCGCAGATGGTCTTGGTGGCTTCAGATAGGAATGGTGGGAGGCGGATTCTCTGTGTTCTGTCGGTGAGGAAGGAGATGATCCAGTCCAGGGCCTTGTTGCGGATCCCTGCATCATGGAGGCGTGTGCGCAGGGTATGGTGGCAGACGGTGTCAAAGGCGGCTGAGAGGTCCAGGAGGATGAGGACTGCTGTTTAGCCTTTGTCCAGGAGGGTCTGGATGTAGTTGGTTACAGCGATGAGGGCGGTCTCGGTGCTGTGATTGCTGCAAAAGCCAGATTGAGACGGGTCCAGAGTTTGTTTTCCTCCAGGTGGTGGGACAGTTGCCTGTTGACGATCTTCTTGAGTACCTTTGCCAGGAACGGGAGCAGGGAGATGGGCCAGTAGTTTTTGAGGTTCTTGGGGTCCGTCTGTTTTTTTTTGACTGAGGCGTTGATCTCGGTGTGCTTCCAGTTTTCCGGGAAGGTGGTGGTCTCGAAGGAGCAATTGATGATCAAACGGAGTTGGGGGGCGATGATGGAGCTTGCTCTGTTGTAGATGTAGTGCAGGCAGGGGTCAGATGGAGAGCCAGAATGAATGGTGTTAATTACTTTGATGGTGTCGGCGCCATTGACGTGTGTCCAGGAGAGCAGGAGGTTGGGTGGCTGCTGGTGAGGTCATGTTGTTGAAACTGTCGTGGATGTCGGTGATCTTGCGGTGAAAGAAGGTGGCAAGGAAGCCGCAGAGGTCTTGTGAAGGTGGGATGTCATTGGTGCTGGAGCTGGGGTTGGCGAGTTCCTTTACGATGTTGAAGAGCTCTTTGGTCTTGTGTGCGTTGTTATTGATGCATTTCTTGAAGAAGGATCTTTTAGTGGCTCTGATGAGCTGGTGGTGCTCGCGGATGGCATTCTTGACGGCTGTGTGGGTGGCTGGATTCTTTTCCTGGGGCCACTTCCTCTCAAGTTTGCGGCAGACCTGTTTGGAGGTCCGGAGTTCAGTGGTGAACCAGGTGGCCTTGCTGATGGTGCGGTTGTGAGCGGGTTTTTTAAATGGGGCAAGAGTGTTGGTGCAGTCTTCGATCCATTGCCTGAGGTTGCAGGCGGCTGAGTCGGTGTTGGTAGAGACAGCTGATGGGGCTTGGGTGAGGGTGGAGATCAGCTGGTCGTTGGTTATCTTGTTACAGCTGCGGCGGGGGGTTGGTTGCAGGTGGGTGGTGGGTTTATTGAAGGTGAAGTGGACGCAGCAGTGGTCAGTCCAGTGGAGTTCAGTGGTGTGGCTGAAGGTGATGTGTCTGCTGGCAGAGAAGATGGGGTTGAGCGTGTGTCCGGCGGAATGGGAGGGAGATGTAGCGAGTTGACTGAGTCCGAGGTTGGCGAGCAGGGAGATCGAGCTGTTGTTATTGGTGTTTTAGAGGTGGAAGTTTAGGTCCCCGAGGAGAATGTAATCTGTGGAAGCTAGGGCTTGAGCGCTGGCGATGTCGGCGATGGAGTCACTGAACTGAGGTCGGGGTCCGGGAGGTCTGTAGATGAGGGTGCCCCTGAGGGTGGTCTTGGGGACGATGTGGATTTGGAAGTGCATGTGTCCAGCACTGCTGAGGGTGTCTGGTTGAAATTCTGATGGTGTTCCTGTGGACGATGGCGATCCCTCCTCCCGGTCTGTTGGTGCGGTCTCTGCAGGTGATCTTGTAGCCATCTGGAATGGCTATGGCGATGTTGGGAACTGAGGATGGGTTCAGCCAGGTCTCTGTCAGGAATGCAACATCTGGGGAGGAGGAGCTGAGAAGGTCCCAGAGCTCGATGGCATGCTTGTGGACGCAGCGGGTGTTTAGAAGGATGCACCTGAGGTGGTTGCGTCCGGTTCTTGCGGGTAAGGTGGTGGCCTGGAGGGTGGAGAAGTTGCACCTCTGGCAGGAGAATGGTCCGTGGGGGAGCTTTGGTGAGTCCTGGAAGCCGGTGGTAGAGCAGCTGGTGTTGAGGGCATGGAGGGGGTTGGCGTCGTAGTGGCGTCCGGTGCCAGGGGGATCTCAGCAGCCGGGGGGACTGGTGCTGGGCACGGTATAGGCGCGGACGGGCACAGACGGGCTTGCATCTGGTGCGCCCGCTGCGCGCAGCTGCCATTTAGAGGGGGAGGTGGGAGGGAGGAGCAGCTGGGAGGTTGGAGGGAAGCACTAATGGGTGCGCGAGAGGGGCGGAGCCGTGAGGGACGCAGCAGCAGGGGAAATCCACGGGGGAAGCGTAGCAGAGGAAAATAGAGGAAAAGGCACAAAATAGAGGAAAAAGGCACAAAAAATGGCACAAAAAACGTGGCAAGAAAACAGAGAAAAAGAAAGTGAAAGACACAAGGCGAACAGACAGACGATACGTACAGCACCACTGGACCTCCAGGGATGAGGCGCAGACAGGGCTTGGGGGTGGAGGAGGGCCTCGAACTCTCAGTAACAGCTGGGAGAGCGGGGAGAGGAATGTGGGAATAACGGTGAAGCTGCGCGGCGTGGGGAGCTTATCCCGACCAAAAAGCAGATCAGGGGTTGTTCACCTCACTGCGCAGTGGCTGCCATTAAGAGGGGGAGGTGGGAGGGAGGAGCAGCTGGGAGCCAGGAGGGAAGCGTGAATGGGCGCGGGAGGGGGGGGCCGTGAGGGACGCAGCGGCAGGGGAAAACCATAGTGGAAGCCTAGCAGAGGAAAATAGAGGAAAAAGGCACAAAAACGTCACAAAAAACGTGGCAAGAAAAACAGAAAAAGAAAGTGAAAGACACAAGGCAAACAGACAGACGATACTTACGGCACCACTGGACTACCAGGGATGAGCGGCAGGCGGGCCCTGCGGGTGGAGGAGGGCCTCGGACTAGCAGTAGCAGCTGAGAGGGCAGGGAGAGGGACGGGGGACAACAGTGGAGCTGTGAGCTTCTCCCAACCAAAAAGCAGGTCAGGGGTTGCTCCTATTCACTATCTATTCTTCTACTTTTCAGTTTAGGGAGGTGCCCATCAATAATTTCTTACTTGGTAATTGATTCAAAGAATCGGACATATAGTTGAAAAAAATCATAAACTTAGACAAATCATGCTCACCCACTACACACACACACACACACACACATACATATACATATATATTTAAAAATGGTATCACATTCTAGGGTTTTAAACAACATCCTTCCACATGTTGCCTCTTTGCCTAAGCCCTGAGTGAGGAACATATAGTACTTTCCACTGTTTAGCTTTTTCAATAGCGAATCCAAAAATGAGGATTTAATTTAGATCTCTACTATTTGCAATAATAGCGAATAAACCGCCCACATGGATATAGAAATTAATTTATGACATCTCAGTGACACACCCAATCAACAGTGAATGAATAGCCTATTAACTCTATAATAGGATTCTGAGGGAGCTATCTAATCGAGGACAGCACAATATAGTATTGGACCAATCAGCAGCTTCGGAGGATTCACTTCAGAAACAAGGAGAGCGTTTAGAATTGATACTATTTAAAAACTGAGGTGTATGATAAATGAACCCATTTGTATAATTAGCTCCCTCATAAAACGAAAACATTAATCTCATTAATTGTGTTCCCGATATTGTTCCAGATATCTAATGATATAGTATATTCCTCAGGGTCCCATTTATGAGAAGTTTATAAAGCAAATTCGGATAGCTTAATATTTGTAAGATATTTTCTCTATTTCCCAACTATTCCCCATATTGAATTGCCAATTAAACCTGAGACCAGTCCGCATTACACTCTATAGTGGTTGAGTCTATGCTATTCAGAATATGATAAACCACTTGATATGACTACATTAGGCAATTTTTAAACCTAACCCTTAAATACGGCTTCTCTCATAACTCCTAAAAAATATTTCTGAAGTACAAATACATAAGAGAACCTCTGTTTAGGTTTATTGACTTTATATCTGTCTTATTGTTGAAATTGTGAAAATATGTCAAAATCAACATTATGTCATCTGCACTGAATTTAATTTTAGCCATATGTGTGAAAGGCACCGCTATAAAATTGTCTTTTTAGATAGCTATAGTCAAAGGATCTCTACTAAAAGCAAATAACATGAGGGGATAGGGAAGTTCCCTGCTTGCACTTTAAAGAAGCCAAAATCAACAGAATTAAAATGTAATCCTTCCTTTACAGAGATTCCTCAAAACCTTTGTGAGCTGATTTTATTTAAAAGATTAAAACAAGTTCTAAAGTGAAAAGATTTTTTGGAATTTGATTAAAGCACCATAACAATATTTTGCTATTTATTAGAAACATCAGGAGCTTTTATTAAATCATTTGTACCAGCATATAATCAGTGTCATACAATACAAATATATTGATCCTTGTGCATACAGTTATTTACAGCATTGTTCACTCTAGTTATTTGGTCTGGTCATAATCTTTCCATTGTAGGCATGACTGGGTGCAAACTGAGGTGGCATGGTGGATAAAAGAATGGTGGGTTGAAATGCTAGCCTGAGCAATTGGCAGTGGTTGGACTTATTGCAAATATCCTCCCATCATCTTTTGAGTGTTTGATGTACTGTCCCAAGTGGAAAGGGTATGCCCAGACATGGGTCTCATGGTTACTGTGCTACTGGAACCAAGCTACACTCGACCGATTAGCCCAAATCGGGGCAAAACTGGTCTTGGGTTGCTTGTGTTTCGGTTCAGGGAAGACGTGGCCGAGCAGTTTGGGATGGATTGTTCCTAATGGATCAAAATGAATACTGATTTGCATATGACTGGTTCCATACTGAGATGGCATTGTGGGGAAAAAGAAAGATGAGTTGAAATGCTACCCTGAGCGATTACCAGTGGTCAGACCTATTACAAGATTTTCTCCCATCACCTTTTGTGTGCTGTATTTAGGTATAAAAGCGTCATAGGAACATCCTGGGGACACCCTTTCATCAAATTAATATACATTCATAGGGAAGCAAATGAGTTAAGGGTAACTTTGACTGGGTCAATTGTATCCCATGACAGTTGCAAGCGCACCCATAAAAGATTAAGTTGCATTCTTTAATTTATTGAAGATAGAGGATATATTGAGTGTAAAAACCTCTGCTGCTTTTTTGTAAGGTTGAAATGTGGTTGTCTTTATAGTTGCTCACATCTCTATCTACCTCATCTGTGTCAACATTACCTCTCTCTACCCTCACCTTACTATACACCACATCCTGCTTCTGATTGTACATTGCTACCTTTCTACCCCTGTCTGTACATCAACTCTGTCTGCCTCTGACCTTTCTCTGCAAGTAACTGCTCTGGTTACATCTCACAACTCTAATGCCTTTCTCACATGTACTTCATCTCCTTCTCAAACGTTGTCTCTCCCTTCACCTCAACTTTAAGTTTCTCCCCATCTCACTTTACCATACATTGGTGTAGTAAAGTGCCCCTTTTGACATGATCACTACCACTTTCTGCCCTAGTACTGACTGCTTTTCTACTCTTGGTGCACTGGGTACCTGCTAACCAGGTCCCCAGCACCAGTGCTCTTTCTCTAAAACAAGGTAATGGTCTAATTGTGTTACAACTGGCACACACTTTAGCACCTCTGTAAGTCCTTAATAAGTGGTACCCCTGGTACCTAGAGCATGGGCACTAAACAGGGTCCCTAAGGGCTGCAGCATTTATTATGTCACCCTAAGGGACTCCCCCACAAATTGCATGTAGACTGTCACTGCAGGCTGCATGACATGATGCAACCCAGATGTGAAAACATGACATGGCACACTAATTGTGTGCCATGCCAAAGTCACTGCATATAATATATGTAAGTCTTTCCACAGCAGGCCTGAGAGCCCTTAGGCAGGTTGCATTATATTTTATGTGAGGACATATCTGCATGAATAGATATGCCCCTGTGATATTGACTTTGGTTACTATATATTACAAGTGAACAGGTAAGCCATCTTAACTTATGGACTGGGCACTGGTCATTATGAGTTACCCAGTACTTAATGGCTTCACTGAAATCTATGGTGTTTGGTACCAAACACCTTGTCTTAATAAATCCATACTGATGCCAGTATTGGATTTATTATGATCACTTAGATTTGCCCCCTGAAACCTCCTAGTCTTTTATTGTGCTGGCTGACTGGTATCGACCACCCTGCCACCCCAGGCAAGTTTCACAACCCCTGGAGATGAGAGCACACACTCTCAGAGGCCAGAAACAATGTCTGCTCCAAAGGAAGGTGTTATCACCTCCTACAACAGGATGGGTAATAAATCAACATATCTGGGCTAGAGGCTTCAAAGCCTCTGCTGCCCTTTGATATGCAACCGTGGCTTCCCTCAGACCTGGGGACTGCCACCCCTACCCTGAGCCCCATTTGGCACCAGGACAGGTGGGAAATTAGCTATGCAATAGGCATGTTTCACCTACAGGCTAGTCACACTCCTAAGTTGAGCTGCCTGATGTGCTCCACGCTTGTTTTTGGTGGAATTAGGAACTCTGGGACAGGGTTATGCCTACTCCCCACAGGAAGTGGTCACATACGGTATGTAGTGACCCCAGAGGTATATAGCCCATTGGCTACTACCCATATCTTCTCTTAATGCCCCCAAAGCCAGTATTTAGGTGGCCCCAACACCAGGAACTCAGATTAGCCTAACTACAAGAAGAAAATGAAGGACAAAGAGGAGCCGAAGATGCAAGTACTGTAGACTAACTGTGGACTTGGTGCCAAACCCTGCCTGCTCCTGTCCCAACAGCTGGGCATCAGCACAGAGCCTTGGAGTATTGCCAGCAGTTTGCAAAAAAACAGCATCTCCTTTGAAATGGAGGAGCCACTTCCCCACACCAGCCAGTGCCGAGTGCAACTGCTGCTCCTCCCTTTTGCTGACCACCGGGTCCACGTGGGAGCAACTTGTCAGGAAGAGGAGACAGAGTGACCAGGAGGTCAGCCCCGTCAACCCAGTCAGTCCTTGAGAAGCTGAGCCTGCCTGGAGCCTCCCTGCACCAATACCCAGGTTACCCCAGCCAGTTGCAAGAACTAAGACCTGTTTGTGCTCAGTCCAAACACCACCACCACCTCCAAAACTTACCTGCATGTTGAAGGACTTCAAGAGCGGCCAGAGCTCCACACCAGAAGCCACCTTGCTGTGTTTCTTTCCCCTCTTCTGTAGGTGCACCAAGAACTGTGAGAGCCTCAAACTTGTCACCTGCCTGACAAAACACCTATGCATCCGAACCCCCAGCCCAAATCCATTGAAACTGATGGTGCTCTGTGGACCTGAGACCCTCAAATTCCACCCCCCTCCCCAGGTTCAGCCAGACTGGTCTCCCAGTCCCCACTTGCTGCCTTTTTCTTAAGGTGTTTTTACCCATTGACTTTAACATGTAGGGACTGAGGCTATCGCTGATGGACACACCTTTGCACCTGGACACACCACGGCAGGTAAACTCGAACTGTTGGTGGTTCTGAGGACCTTGGCCTCTACTTACCTTTAGTCTGGAAGAAAAGTCTTGTAAGTCGTTTGCAAGTGACCCTATGCAGTGTATGTTTGTCCCTTAGCATAACATAACCGTGTTTGAGGCTCATGCCTCAAATCTGACAGCTGCATTTTATGCATTCTAAAAACCGCTAACTTAAAAGGTATTTACCTGATTTCGAAGATTTTGGGGTCTAAATTCATGTAAAAATCAGTGTTATTTTTGCTAATTGGTGTCAGATTTCCTTATTGAGTATGTCTCATTTATTAACTCTGTGTGTGTTGCAAATGCACAACACTTCCCTTTGATAAGCCTAAGACTGCTTGACCACACTACGACAAACTGAGCACCGTAGGACTGTTAAAGCAAGCCACTGTACATTAATGGAGATGCCCAGAGTTTCTGATCAGTGTACCTAATTTCGGTACGCTACATACTGCAGCTTCTTACAATTACTACTCTTTTAGTGTTTAATGAATGATACAAGATTGCTTGGCATCATGAAGGCTTTACATAACTGAAAAAGGGTAAATTCAACCAGCATGCATCATTAAATGTTGTTATCACCAGGGCATTAATTCAGTTCATGGAGCTAATAGGAACTGGGTAGTTAAAGCCAGGAAGCCTGTCCTCCTCAGGTGACCAGATCGCCGCTTGGATAGATTAACTAGGAACAAACGACATAGTGAAAACCTATATCGTTCCAAAAGCAAATACAGCCATGTCCCGAGAGAATGTATTTGCTCTTCAAGAACTAAAGGTAGACAGCAAATTGCGACTTGCAATTTGCGAGTCTGAGTGACTCGCAAATTGCAACTCGCAATTTGCCATGCGGAAAGGTGTCTCAGACACCTTCTGCGACTCGCTATGGGGTCGCAAAGACCCACCTTATTAATATTAATGAGGTGGGTCGCAGTTTGCGACCCCATAGCGAGTCTGGGCACTCACGGGGATGGTGGCCTGCTGGAGACAGCAGACCACCATGTCCGTGGCTGCTTTTAAATAAAGCAGGTTTTTTTTTCTAGCTGTAGGCCGTTTTCCTTAAAGGAAAATGAGCAGCACTTAGAAAAAAATACCGAAACCTTTTGTTTCGGTTTTTTTCAGAGCAGGCAGTGGCCCATAGGACCACTGCCTGCTCTGAAAAAATAATTTTGTGATCATTCACAAAGGGGAAGGGGTTACATGGGGACCCCTTCCCGTTTGCGAATGAGTTACCATCCACTTCAAGTGGATGGTAACTGCGAGTTGATTTGCGACCGCTTTTGCGGTCGCAAATCAACTTACATCGTGGTGCGAGTCGCAAATAGGAAGGGAACACCCCTTCCTATTTGCGAGTCGGATACGCATTTTGCGAGTCGGTTCCGACTCGCAAAATGCGTTTCTGCATCGCAGGCGGGCATTAGCGCCTCGCAAACGGCGTTTTTCGCCGTTTGCAAGGCGCTAATGCCTTGCTACATCTGGCCCTAAGAGTTTTATGGCGGGCAAATGTCATTAGTCTCGAGTTTTGTGTTTTTTTAAATTTAATTTGTAACCTACCTGTGATTGTTTTGTTATACAATCTTACTAGTTTGACCTTGCTATATGGAGAACTGGCCCGGAAGCTGTCCTATCATGTCGATTTTTATGAGGTTGAAGAAGCAATGGCGGCAACAGGACTACTATTCTTGTTGCATGGTATGATAATGCTGGTGTGTTGCCTGGTTCATTCATACAACAAACTTTCCCTGGATTGTATATAAATAGAAAATACATTTTCATAACCTCTCTGGGACTGTATTGAATGGATGATAAATGAATGCCTGCTCACCTTGTTCTAATCGTTTCTTTTTTTATTCTGAAACAGGGAAAGCATTTCTAAGGTTCTTTTGAAAGACGAATATCTCGTGAATGTTTATTTATGAACCCATGACGATTAAATAAACTTAAAAATAGGGTGTACGCATCCAGTACTGGAAGACCGTGCACGGGCATGTTGTGTTGTCATTACCCTTAAAGGTAAACATAAGAATACATCTTTATAAGCACATTTGGTTTTTATTCATTTAAGAAAACCTGGGAGGCCAGGAACAGAGAAACTGTAGTCCACTATAGCAATGTATTTTTATCTAGCGTTTACATAGTGGGCCCTTCGTATTACGCCTTAGCTTGTAACAAAGAGTGAGTCTGAATGTGGATGGCATGTTCTTTGCAAAACGATTAACTCTGGAGGTTTGCGTGTTTCTAAGCGCTGCCTATTTTGAAAGACAAAGAAACTGAGTAACAGGCAAATAAAGTGATGTGTAACGGATCAAACAGTATTGTTAGGCTGGTTAGAGTGGGCTAGAACTCAGATCCCCTGGCTGAACAGCTAACAATGTAGGCCCTATACCACAACTTCTTGCCCTGAGGGTTACCCATCTAAGAGTACTTCTCGTAGTTGCATTCCCAGAGTGCGGTCTGCTCCGCACTCCAGGACTGCTGCAAAGCTCTTCTTTTAAAGAGCAATTTACAGGATTCTGAACTAAACTTTCCAAATCCTTCCAGTCATTCTTTCAGATTTATACATCACAACATTCCAATAATAAAGTACAAAACATAGGCACTACTTTTACTATAACACACAATCAAAATTGCAAGAGTATGTTTACAACTGCAGCGCTACTCTACGGACAAAGTTGTGCATTTGGCGTCTCTGACATCTTCAGGTTGGACCCACAAAGAGATTTAGCCAGCCTCATGTTATTAAAACGTGTTTTATATATAAATATATATATATATATATATATATATATATATATGTATATATATATATACACACTTTTCTTTTTTACCTATTGACAGTCCGTAGAAAAAGTGTTTGTTGACTTGCCTACATCTTTGGCACCGTTTAATGAATCGTCACCAAACTTTTGGGAAAAAAAGTGCCACAGTGATTTTTGTTGTGCACAGAAAGTTTCAAGGTGATCCGTCACGTGGGAGCCAAGAAAAAGGGTAGGTAAAAAAACGTGCATTTCCACGTTAATTCTCATTGGACCTTTGAACACGACTACAGCTTGAATGGCTGGACGGAATTATATAAAATTTGGCAGAAAGCTAGCCTTCAGTAAATAGATTACGCTTTTGTTTATTTGGTGTAAATCTGTCCAGTAGTTTTGGAGCTACTAAAAGGAAAACAAATTTGTATATCTAGGACAGTGGATCCATTGCGCCGTTATCGCAGTGATCGCGACATACTAGCAAATTGCACGCAACAACAGGAAGGCTGTGATTGGCTGGCCTCAACCTGACTAGAAAGTTGCGGCCACCATTTTAGTTAAGAGAACATGGTCCCTGGGGCTGAAAACTGACCTGAAAGGTGTCATAAGGGGTCAGGGTGGGTTACTCTGACCCCAGGGCAGTGATATAATAGTGTTTGTAGGTTAAGTTATGACCTTAGAATTTTTTTTTTCATGCTATATGATATTCACGAATACATCACAACGCTCAGGGTGGCTTCCCGGTTATCGCGGTGACAAATTTGCGAATATCGGTGGAAAAAACAAAAATTACAGTAATTCATACACTAATTCATTCACTTACAGTGGCACTCAGCATCTCATGCACCCATTCAAAGAGCCACTGAGAGAGCCATACATCCTTTTACAAACTCAGTCACTCACGTACCCATTCACAGAACCACTCAGTGTTATACACTCATTCACAGACCATCACACCCTCACGCACCCATTCAGAGATCCACTCACACCCTGACGCACCTATTCACAGACCCATTTAAACCTTCATGCAGCCATTTGCTGACCTAGTCATACCCTCACACACCCATTCACATATCCACTCAGACCCTTACACACTTATTCATAGATCCACTCAGAGTCTCACGCACCCATTCAGAGACCAAGTAATACCCTCAAACACTCACTCGCCGACTCAGTCACACCTCATCACACCCATTCATAGATCTACTCACAACCGGATGCACCCATTTTCAAACCTAGGCTCACCCTCATGCACCCATTCGCAGACCCACTCACACTCTCACGCACCCAATCACAGACCCATTTATACTATCACACACCCATTCACAGATCTGCTCACAACCTGACGCACCCATTTGCAGGCCCAGTTACACCCTCATGCACCCATTTGCAGATTCACTCACACGCACACACTTACAGATTCACTCACACACTGATGCACTCATTTGCAGGCTCACTCATACCCTTATGCAGCCACTTACAAATACACTCATACCCTGACCGCACCCATTTGTAGACCCAGTCACACCCTCATGCACCCATTTACAGACCCACTCACATTCATGCACTCATTCGCAGACCCAGTCACACCCTCAAGTCATGCATGGAGGTGGGTGGATTAACATATAGTAATTACAATGACTTTGTTAAAAAGCACAAAGGTTACAGGGATGTTATAGTTAGGTTCTGAATTTGCTTTCACACAAAACCGTACAAATTCAGCAGTCAGAGTTATTTCAAGTAACTATAACTCGAGCACTGAGGTAAATATAACTCACAGAGATGCAGGCAGGAAAAGAGATAAAACAATTGCTTTTGCAGACAGGGAGCATGTTTAGCAGCCACCTCTACCCAATAACAATACCAGCTCCCAGAGGAGGCAGAGAGCAGGCTGGGACTCCGGGGGCTTTGAGGCTCCACCCACCGTCCCAGGGGCAGAAATTGGCCTGAGAAGGGGGCCCATGCGGCCCCTTCTTTCATTTACTTATGGCCAGGCCCAAGAGGATAGGCTCCCTCCTCTAGAGTCCATTGGTCTCACTTTATATTGCCACAAGTATACAAATGTGTTAATCACCTGAAGCTCTGCCCACTCGGCCCCACACTGTCCACCTTAGTAGTATGCAAATGTCTTACTGCCTTTTGCCAGGATAGTAGACACCTTACCAAATGGCCCCCCAGTGTGTTTCCCACCAATTTTGGTGGTGTTTTCTTGATGACAAGAAACATGAGGACTTCTCCACAAAACAAAGAAGCACTTATAGATAAGAGGAAGGACCCTGGTTTGGTGGAGATTTACATCTTAGTTGTGTGGTTGACCTCTCTATCCAAGGATTCATGTTATCACAGAATTCTAGAGAAGCAGGCAACAGGAACAATCATGTTGCCAAAAGTCACACAAGGGATGTGGTTACATTTCCTTGTGCTCCATTACACAACTGTAGTGTAGAATACATACTGAACTTTTATTCAAGGAGGCAGAAAGAACTCCACTTGGATAGAAATGTCACGCAAAGCTGTGGACTCTTGTTGGATAAAAGGGCAGGTAAGGTTCCTTTGTGGAAGAGTCACTCACACAGCTATTGACACACACCCCACAGACACTTGCACACCCACTCACAGACACACTTAGACACTCACACAGACACTCAGACCTACCCAGACAGTCACCCACCCACTCACAGACCCACTCAGTGACTCACGCACCCACTCACAGACCCACTCAGACACTCACGAACCCACTCACAGACCCACTCAGGCTCTCACTTATACACTCACAGACCCACATAGACACTCACAGAGACACTGTCACACCCAGAGAGACCCTCTCACACTTAGTCTCACACCCAGACAGACACTCTCACGCTCACTCTCACACACAGAGACACCCTCTCACACCTATTGTAACACCCAAAGAGACAGGTCTTGTGGCCAGCCCCTGTGCATGGCGGTGGTTGGATTAACATATAGTAATGAAAATTACTTTACGTTTACAAAAACTGGGAAATTGACTGAAAACAACAAAGGTTACTGGGACGTTATAGGTAGGAAACAGAATTTTAAAAAAACATATAAATTCACTTAAAAAAAGGTTACAGGGACGTTATAGTTTGGTTCTGACGTTACTTGCACAAAAGCAGAGAAATTCAGCAGGTATAGTTAGTTATTTGAAGTAACTATAAGTCACACCCTCGCCATGCACTGTTAGTTATCCCAGATATTACAGCACTCATGACAACTTCTATAACAACATTCACAATGTCAATGAAACGTTAGCAGTCAAATTATTGAAGAGAAAACTGTGCATGGCAGGGGAGTGAGTTATAGATACCTTATGCCACGAGTTATAGTCACTTGAAATAACTCTAACTGCTAAATTTCTCTGGTTTTGTGTGAGTACATTCAGAACCTAACTATGCTGTCCCTGTAACCTTTGTTTCTTTACGTGTATATATATACATATATATATATGTGTGTGTGTGTGTCTGTACCTACATATCAATGTAGTCAGAGGGGCTTTGGCTCAGCCATCTTTTTACACTGGACTGGCTTCTCTAAATCTTCATTTTGTTATTGCCCACCACAATGCATAGAGCACTATGCCAACCCACTTTGACTTCTGGCATTCTTCCACTGTGAACCATGCCAATTTGCATGATGAAATGAGCATGTCCACCTCTTATTTTTATTCCATAGAGAAACACTTTTCCATGTCTCCCATCCCAGCAAATATTGGGGTGTTACATTTCTCAACATGGGAAGTGTTTTCGGCAAGCACTGAGCTGGAAATGAAATGTGAAGTTTGTGAATACCTGCCAACATAGTTGTTTGTGGGTGTTCCTCAACTTCCAAGGCTATCCATGCCTTGGAACACCTCAGCATGCCCATATTCCTACATCTTGAATGGAATTTACAGGTATAGAGAACTCTCTACTTGTGACAGACATCTCTACACCTATAAATGTCCTTACACTTGCCAGGGCTCAGTTTATGAATTCATGGCCGTTAGAAGTAGGGTATATTTCATCATAAATTTACCTTTGTGTATTGGCTCTTATGTCTTCATGTTACAATAATTCAAAATCAATAGTACATTTTCTTTGCACCAAGACAATCTTATTTTATTGTGAATAAAACTAAAAACAGTTTCTGTACCTCTTAAGTAAACGTGCTTGCTAGAAGGCACACATGCGGTTGAAATAAAACTTTACTTTTCAGTTCATTTCTCAAAATGTAAATGTAGTTTAAAATTTTTAATGTAATCATATGGGTGTCATAGTTAAGCAGTGGCACGTTATTCCTTCTTTTCATTCGTGTGGCCTACGTTTACAATAAGAAGCAAAAAATAACAATCACAATAGTTTACCAAAGCCAGTCGCATTGGCTTTGCCAATGGTTGTTTGCTTTTGTTCCCTGCATTTCTGTTGTGCTTTTGTTTTTTTGGTTACACTTTGAGGGACATTCCCACCGCCAGCTGCATATTGGTGCTCACAGTGGCCTGCAAAGACCCTGAAAGGGTAAGCCCCATGTCTCTTTTTAACCACTAGTCCTTTTTTGGACAGCCACTTTTGTCCCCTTGGAACAAACCCTGTCTGGTGTTGGCTTCTGTCCTCTTAATACAAAATGAATTCGAGATACGAAAGGCCGACAGTAGCCGCTTTGTGTATATGTTTTAATTTCATACAATGTTCACCAACAGTATGTGCTGGCAAAACGCTCCATGGACATTCATGTATCAAAGATGTGATGAAGAGATCGTGATCATTATCAGAGAACCTGCTTTTAGGATTACTGGTGTGTGATCAATAACATCGATGCTATAACATGGAGAATGAGCGCAGCCCTCAACAGTGATCTGGAACAATTTTCAGAGTGGAGCTATTGCAGGTTACAACACTGAAGTCATATGGATTTTGAACAAGTGTAGCAAGTAAATCACGCCCATTCAGCAGGAGAGTGGTAAGGGCGTAATATGTAGCAGGGTGCATTTTTTAGCACACTATTGCACATATATTACCAAAGCAAGGTGCAGTAGCACTCTCATTTAAAGACAACACATTTTTCATTGAACTAAATTTGAACAAATGTGCAGTTTCACTGCCAAATTTGTGTTTCATAGAGTAAAGTTTCTTGATTTGTTTTGATCGTACTAAAATCTTTGTTTCCATCACACTTCAGAATTAGAAAAATGTGCTTAATTTGTGTAACTGCTGGTATATTTTGAGATATGTCTACTGTTCATCCATCCTTTCACCCTCCACGTACCTTAACAAACGACTCAATTTGCAGTTCGAGAAAATCTGCACCAATCTCAATGTTAAATAAACATTTGCAAAACCTATAGGTCTTGCCTATACTAGAGCTATTGGCTTGACAATGTGTCTTTGCATGCTGAACATCAGCTTTGCCATGTCGTACATCTGTGTGGCTGATGTTCAGCATGGCTAAAAGTTAGTGGCGTGGAATGTCGTAGAGTGGAGTGGGGGAGTAGAGTGTTGTAGGGTGGAGTGGGGGAGTAAAGTGTTGTAGAGTTCAATAGTTCAGTGACAGAGATTATTATGAAGAGGCATGGGGTGAAATAGGGTGGAGTGGGTTGGAGAGGATTGGAATAGTGGGGTTAATTCGAGTAGAATAGGTTGGATTGGAGTATAATGGATGGGTTGAATGGAGTGGGGTGAATTGGAGTGGGGGGTGTTGAAATGAGGTGAGATGGATTGAAGTGGGGTGATTAGATTTGATTGGGGTGGGTGGATTGGACTGAAGTGATAGGATGGGTTGTATTGAATTGGGGTGGGGTGTATTGGATTGGGGTGGTTTTGTGTGGGATGAATTGGAGTGGCATGGATTAGACTGTACTGGAGTGGGGAGGATAGGAGTGGACTGGAGTGGGGTGAATTGGATTAACTGGATTGGAGTACAGTGGACTGGATTGGGGTAGATTGGATTTGAGTGAATTGGAGTGGATGTGTTTGAGTGTGGTGGGGTTGATTAGAATGTGGTGGGCTTGATGGATTAGAGTTGGGTAGGTTGAACTGAGGTGGGGTGGATTGAATCGGGGTAGAATTGTGTGGATTGGACTAGAGTAGGGTGGATTGCACTAGAGTGGAGTGGGATGGTTTGGAGTGAAGTAGAATAGATTGGAGTGGGGTTGACTGGATTGAATTGGGTGGACTGGAGTGGGGTGGATTGGAGTGGGGTGAATTGGATTGGGGTGGTGTGGGGTGGATTGTGGTGGGGTAGATTGCACTGGGGTGGAGTGGAGTGGAGTGGATTGGGGTGGGGTGGATTGGATTGAGTGGAGAAATACTGGATTAGGGTGGATTGGATTAGGGTGAGGTGGACTGGATTAGTGTGGACTGGATTTGATAGGGTGGATTGTGGTGGATTGGACTGGAGTGGGTTGGATTGGATTGGTGTGGATTGGAATAGAGTGTGGTGGATTGGGTTGAGTGGAGTGGACTGGATGGGGTGGATTTTATTGGTGTGGGGTACATTGGATTGTTGTGGAATGGATTGGATTGGTGTAGGGTGGATTGGATTGGTGTGGGCTGGGGTGTGTTGGATTAAGATGGTTTGGCATGGGGAGATGGGGTGGATTGAACAGGAGTTGTCAAAATCAAGGTGGACTGTATTAGAGTGGGGTGGGTTAAGGTGAACTGGATTGGAGTGGGATGGATTGGAGAGCTGTGGATTGTATTGAAGTGGGGTGGATTGAACTGGGGTGGTGTTGATTGGATTGGGGTAGAGTAGAGTTGATTAAAGTAGAGTGAAGTGGGGTGGACCGGAGAGTATTGTAGTGTAGTGGATTGGATTGATATACAGCAGATATGACTGGATTAGAGTAGGGTGGGTTGGAGTAGAGTGGGGTGAGGTGGATTTGAGAGGGGAGGAGTGGATGGGTGTATCAAACTGGGATGGGGATGACTGGATGGGGTGGAATACATTGAGGAGGGGTGGATTGGATTGGAGTGGGGTGAGTTGGATTGAGTGGGGTCAATTGGATTGGAGTGAGGTGGACTGGAGTGGAGTGAGGTGGAGAGGAATGGAGTGGGATGAATTGGAGTGGGGTGGACTAGATTGGTGTGGAGTGTGGTGATTGATTGCTGTGGATTGGATTGGTGTGGGGTGGATTAAGGTGGTGTTGGGTGGATTGATTGGAGAGTGATGGACTAGTGTAAAGTGTGTGGATTGGAGTGGGATGGATTGGGTTGGATTGGATTGGGGTGTGTTGGATTGGAGTGGGTTGGATTCGAATGGGTTGGATTGGAGTGGGTTGAATTTGAATGTGGCGGTTTGAAGTAGGATAGGTAGGACTGTAGTGGGGTGAACTGGACTGGAGTGGGGTGTATTGGACTGGAGTGTGTTGGATTGTGGTGGGTTGGTGTGGGGAAGATTGGATTAGGTGGGGTGGACTGTAGCGGGGAGGGCTGGATGGATTAGGGTGGGGTGGACTGAACTGGGGTGAGGTTGATTGGGGTAGTGTGGAATGTATCGGACTAGAGTAGGTAGGGTGGATTTCACTAGAGTGGAATGGGATGGAGTGGGGTGGAGTGGATAGGAGTGGGGTGGACTGGAGTGGATTGGAGTGGGGTGGATTGGAGTAGGGTTGACTGGATTGACTTGGGTGGACTGGAGTGGGGTGGATTGGATTTGGGTGGGGTATGACTGAGATAGTGTCAGTAGATTGTAGTGGGGTGGAGTGCACTAAGAGTGGAGTGGATTGGAGTTGGGTAGGGTGAATTGGACTGGAGGGTGGTGGAACTGAGTGGGGTGGGTTGGGTTGAGTAGGGTGGATTGGGGTGGACTGGATTAGGGTGATGTGGTTTTGTTTGGACAGGACTGGATTTGAGTAGTGTGGATGGTGGTGGATTGGACTGGAGTGGGTTGGACTGGACAGGTGTGGATTGGAATGGAGTGGGGGGACTGGGTTTAGTGGAATGAAGTGGATTGGGGTGTATTGTATTGCTGTGGGGCACATTGGATTGGTGTGGGGTGGATTGAATTGGTGTGAGCTGGGGTGGGTTGGATTAATATCTGGTTTCAGTAGGGTAGATTGGGGTGGATTGGACAGGAGTGGGGAAAATTAAGATGGACTGTATTGGACTGCAGTGGGGTTGGATAGGGTGATGTGAATTGGGGTGGGATAAGGTGAAGTGGATTGGATTGGGGTAGATTAGAGTGGTGTGTATTGTATTGGAGTGGGGTGGACTGAACTGGGGTGGTGTGGAGTGGATTGGGCTAGAGTGAGGTTGGTTGGAGTAGAGTGAAGTGGGGTGGACTGGAGTGAAGTAGACTGGAGTATAGTGGGTTGGATTGAAGTACACTGGGTATGATTGGATTAGAGTGGGGTGGATTGGAGTAGAGTGGATGATGTGGATTGGAGAGTGGGAGGAGTGGATGGGGTGGATTGAAATGGGGTGGATGGACTGGATGGCGTTGATTGGAGTGGGGTGGATTGGATTGGGTTTGGGTTCATTGGATTATGGTGTAGTAGGGTGGATTGAGTGGGGTGAATTGGAGTGGGGTGGACTGGATTGGGGTGGAGAGGAATGGAGTGAGGTGGATTGGATTAGAAGTGGGTGTTTTGCACTGGAGTGGGGTGAATTGGATTGGAGTGGGGTGGTTTAGATTGGTTTGGAGTGTAGTGGATTGGATTGTTGTGGGGTGGATTAAGGTGGTGTTGGGTGGATTGATTGGAGAGGGATAGACTGGAGTAAGGCGGGTAGATTTGAGTTGGGTGGGTTGGGTTAGATTGGATTGTGGTGGGTTGGACTGGAGTGGATTGGGGTGGGTTGGATTGGAGTGGGTTGGGGTGGGTTGTGTTTGAATGGGTTGGATTGAAGTGAAGTAGGTTTAATTGGAATGTGGTGGTTTGGAGTGGGTTAGGTGGGGGTTGAGTGGGGTGGGTTGGACTGAGGTGTGTTGGATTGTGGTGGATTGGAATGGGCCAGACTGGATAGGATTGGAGTGGTATAGATTGAATTGGGGTGGATTTGATTGGTCTGAATTAGTGTTGATTGGTGTTGGGTGAATTTGAGTGGGATGAATTGGGATGGAGTGGGGTGGATTGGGGTGAGGTGAGGTTGACTGTATTGGATCAGGACACTGTGGAGACGGGTGGATTGGAGTGGAGCACCTTTTGTTCATTGAAGTGGGGCAGATTTTATTGAAGTGGGGCACATTGTTTTGGATTGATGTGGGGCAGAATGTTTTGGATTGGAGTGTGGCATATTATTTTGGGTTGAAGTGGGGCAGACTATTTTGGTTTGCAGTTGGGAAGATTGGATGGGATAGATTTTCTTTGAGGCAGATTAGATTGGAGGGGGCAGACTGGAGTGGGTCAGATTATTATGGATTGGAGTGGGGCAGATTGTTTTGGATTAGAATTGGGCAGATTGGTTTGGACTGGAGTGGGGTAGATTGTTTTGTACTGGAGTGGAGCAGATTGTGTTGAATTGGAGAGGGACTGCTGATTGTTTTGGATTGGAGTGGGGCAGATTGGAGCATGGCAGCTTGTTTTGGATTGGAGTGGGTATGTTGTTTTGGATTGGAGTGGGCATGTTGTTTTGGATTGGAGTTGAGCTGATTGTTTAGAATTGGAGTGGAACAAATTGCTATGGATTGGAGTGGGGCAGATTGCTTTGGATTGGAATGAGCAGATTGTGTTGTGTTGGAGTGGGGCAGATGTTTTGGTTTGTACTGGGACAGATTGGAGTGGGGCAGAAATTATGGATTGTAGTGAGGCAGTTTATTTTTCACTGGAGTGGGCATATTTTTGGGATTTTAGTGGGGCAGACTAGAGTGGAGCAGATTGCTTTAGATTGAAGTGGGGCAGATTGCCTTAGATTGAAGGGGGTAGATTGTTTTGGATTGGGGCAGAGTGGTTTGGATTAGAGTGGGGAAAATTGTAGTGGGGCAGATTGTTTTAGATTGGAGTGGAGCAGATCAGAGTCAGGCAGTTTAGAGTGTGGTAGATTGGAGTGTGGCAGATTGGGTGGAGCAAAATGGGGTGGATCGGGGCAAGAAGGAGTAGTCAGTCCAATCCAGTTGGGTTGAAGTGGTTTGGATTGGATTGGAATGGGGCAGATTGGATTGGAGTGGGGCGGATTGGAGTGGGACAGATTGTTTTGGATTGGTGTGGGGATGATTGGAACGGGGCAGATTGCTCTGGATTGGAGTGGGCGAATTGCTCTGGATTGGAGTGGGGCGGGTTGGAGTGGGGCAGATTGTTTTGGATTGGGGTGGGGCAGATTGTTTTGAATTATTGTGGGACTGAATATTGTGGATTGAAGTGCGGCAGATGGTTTTAGATTGCAATATTGGAGTGGGGCAAATTATTTTGGACTGAAGTGGGACAGGTTGGAGTGGGGTGGGTTTGGATTATTGGAATGTGGTGGATTGCATTGGAGTGTGGTAGATAGTTTTGGAGTGGGGCAGATTGTTTTGGATTGCAGTTGGACAGATTGTTTTGGATTGGAGTGGGGCAGATTGAAGCGAGGCAGATTGTTTTGGATTGGAGTGGGGCAGATTGTTTTTGGATTGGAGTGGGGTAGACTGTAGTGGGGCAGATTATTTTGGATTGTAGTGGGGCAGACTGTTTCAAATTAGAGTGGAGCAGGTTAGAGTAGGGCAGATAGTTTTGGATTGGCGCAGGGCAGATTGTTTTGGATTGGAGTGGGGTAGATTGTTTTGGATTTGAGTTGGACAGATTGTTTTGGATTGGAGTGGGGCAGATAGTTTTGGATTGGGGTGGGGAAAATTGCTGTAGAGTTGAGTGGGGCAGAGTGGGGTGAGTTGGGACAATTGGATTGTGGTGGACTGGAGTGTAATGGGTGAGTGGTTTGGATTGGAGTGGGGTGGATTGGATTTGAGTGGGGTAGATTGAGGCTCACTGCACTATTATGTGTTAAAGCATAATTCTGAAAATTACACATAAAAAAGAAACAATGGTTCTTTGCAATATTTAGAACAAGTCATCTTTTGAGAAGAGCGCCCATGAAAAAAAGAAAACAAAACATGAGAGAAAAGTGAGAAAAGAAGACTTGGCAAAATAAAAAAGAGTTAAGTATAGAATATATAGCTTTGCAATTTTGTTTGCCCTGCTGGGCACCTTTTTGCTAGTCATGTGCCTTCTGTTTGCAAGGCGCTAGAAGGTAAAAAGAACAAAATAGCACCTCAATCATGTTGGGAACTGCGGATGCTTCGTGCTTGGTCCCTGCTCCATGGACATGTGCAGAAATTATGATATGCCAGCCATGACTAATTACGAGACTGTAAAGCAGAATGCCAGGCTATCCAACAAATGATAATGAATGGGCAGGATCCAAGCCTTGTTCTAAATATAACAGCATCTCGCAAGCAATGCGCACACACTAGCACATGTTATCGCTGGCTCAACCATAAAAATAAGCAGCAATTTGTCAGAATTCATTGCCTGATCTTTATCTTTGAAAGCACAGAAAATAATACATGATAAAAACACATTGTTTGTTTGCTGATTCGCCTTCTGAACCACAGCATCATTATTGTAGGGGTGCTGCAGCACCCTCAGCACCCCTACTTACAGCACCTATGGCCCACATAGGGCAACCCCATCAGCCACTATTTCTTGCTCTTCTTTGGTTTCTGGTAATCTGGAGGTAATCCATATAGCTTCCTAACAGATGTGTTCCTGGGGATTTCAATAGTGACATGTAATCTCAGCCCCTTCATATAGTCTGAGTCCCCTGGTATCCCAGCCTATTATTTTTGGAGGGAAACGTGACCCTGTGCAGGCTTTCTGACACACTGAAAATCGATAATAAATATGAATTTGTCCATATTTAAGGCATTGGTTCTCTTCTACCTGCCCACGTTTGTGAACATAATCTGAAGATGGCCTGTAGTGCCTGAACTTCTCCTGGTCAACGACTTGCTGAGACCCCCTTGACTGGAGAAATGTATGTGGAGTGTGGACCCTGAGAGCTCCCTACTTCCTCATCAGTGATACTAGTCCTACCCTTGTGGAGCGTGAACACAGGCGGGCTGCTGAGACATTGGTTTCATCAGACATTGATGTTCATGAACTTCTATGGGGCCCCTCGATCCTCCCACCAGGTACGGTCACGGGCTTCCTGAACAAACAACCCTGCATGTGAAGTTAAGATGCCTGACGAGCAATATTTGTGTTTATTTCTTCTTTGATCAAGTTGAGAAACTCAGACGATCACCTGACCTGCTAGCCAGCTAATCATATCCCCGGATATCTGTGACTCACTGTGGGCCTGTATGTCTTTGTATAGCTGCCCTTGCATAGCGTTGGCACCTCGAAGATTGACATGCATCCACTGTACTTCCACGAGTGCAATACGAGACACTGCCTCTTTTCCTTGCACATAGCCGTGATACTGTTGTTGCTGTTGAATTTGATGTTTGTTGCACATGAGTTAATATGTACTCTAGTTTGGTGATTGAATTTCAATAGCCGCCATTTCTGTTAAGTGTACCTGTAGCTACAGACTTTTGTGAACTCCTGTATACTGCATCCATGCTGCATTGTATGGCCTCCTTGTGTTTTCTCCTTGTTAGACAGCAGACACGCATCCCAAGGCTTGTGAAAACTGTACCTATACGCAGTTTTGCTCATATGAAAAAAACGTGCTCTCAAATTTCATTGTGATTTGGTAGGCGCTGTACTGTGACTGCTGATCTGTGCCCAATGACATACTGGACTGTGTTTCTTATAGCAGGATCACTGTTTGAGAAACACCGACTCAGTATGCTACACCGTGTTGGATTTGGTACTGTTTTAAAGATTGTGTCGTGTTGTATTTTGTACACTCTCTATTTGATTTAATCCTGTTTATGTTATAAATACATTTGACATAGGGATTTGTTACTTTATTGTTCTTTGATGAATGTGCTGTTCCGTATCTATACTCCCCCACACACCCTCTCTTGAGTTACTCTTGGAATTGCTCGTTCACATCTACCAATTCAAGGACGCATACATGACCCCCACTTTCTGATGCGGAGAGCATAGTTTCTATGCTGATTGATAGAAACCCTGAGGTTTCTTTCATTTAGAGAGATTTTTGGCACCCAGAATGACCCCCTCCATGGAAGCCAGCCTGACAACTACCACAACAACAAACATCTGTCAAAACACATTGTCCGGACAAAAGTGCACCCTAGTGTCCTAGTGGATGCCGCTCAACTTGTAGAAGTAAACTCCCAATCTGCATCCATGAATATTAAGTGTTCTTATCACTGCTAGACCTTCTCTTCAGACATCAAGCAGATCAGTTCATAGTGCATAACTATGCATTGTAAAGGACTCCCTACACACACTCAAGATCGCCTTTGGAGCCAATTTCTGCTCCTTGAAGACTCTTAATAGCTAAACTGCCCACCATCTCCACAACACCCCTCGGCTGTGTGTTAATATGTGCATTTCTTTGCATGTTTCAATGACGTTTGCAGTACAAAATGATTCACTGTGGTATCATGCAAATGTAAGTCCTATCCTCATCGCTGATCACCAATGTTAGAAATGGGGTTTCTGACTGGCTTGCAGGGTTTGCACCTAAGACAGTCGGAACCCATCCTTCTAGTCAGGATGAACAAGTTACACACTGAAGATAACCTGTGCTCTCCCCCTGTTAGCTTAGCACAGAGCAGTCAGGCTTATCCTCAGAGGTCATGTGAAAAGCATTTGCACAACACACACTAGTGACACAATAAATACACACCAAAAGAGACTCCAGACAGGGTATATATCAAAATACAATATATTGTATTTCACTTAGACCAAAATGTCGTTACCCATAAATATTGTGTGCACTGTGCAAATCCTGAGTCAGTACTCATGACTTTGTTTAGGCAAGATTCTAAGGGGCATATTTATACTCTGTTTGCGCCGGAATTGCGTCGTTTTTTTTTACACAAATCCGACGCAAAGCTAACTCCATATTTATACTTTGGCGTTAGACCCGTCTAGCGCCAAAGATCTTGGAGTTTGCGTCACTTTTTAGTGTCGACACCTACCTTGCGTTAATGATATGCAAGGTAGGCGTTCCCGTCTAAAAAATGACTCCAAGGCATGTGCGCCTTATTTAAACTCCCGTGCAAAAATGACGCACGGGAGTGGGCGGGTCAAAAAAAATGACGTCCATCCGTTTTTGCGTCATTTTTTAACGCCTGGTCAGGACAGGCGTTAAGGGACCTGTGGGCTCGGAAGGAGCCCAGAGGTGCCCTACCATGCCCCCAGGGACACCCCCTGCCACCCTTGCCCACCCCAGGAGGACGCCCAAGGATGGAGGGACCCATCCCAGGGAACTTAAGGTAAGTTCAGGTAAGTATATATATATATTTTTTTTGTGGCATAGGGGGGCCTGATTTGTCCCCCCTAAGTCCCCTGGGCATGGCCATTGGGCAAGGGGGCATGACTCCTGTCTTTGCTAAGACAGGAGTCATGTCAATGGAGGGTGGGAGTAAAAAAAAATGGCGCAAATCGGGTTGAGGCAGATTTTTTGCCTCAGACCGACTTGCCCCATTTTTTGACGCCCAAGCTCCATTTTCCCCTACGCCGGCGTTGCCTGGTGTGGGTCATTTTTTTTGACGCACACCAGTCAGCTGCGCCGGCTAACGTCATTCCATAAATAAGGCGCCCGCATGGCGCTTTGGAATGGCGTTAGCCGGCGTTAACATTTTTGACGCACAACTGCGTTGGCGCAGTTGTGCGTCAAAAAGTATAAATATGGCCCTAAATGTCATACATCACAACATCAGAGCATAAAGAATGCAATAATTTTGGTGGAAACACATAGATCCCTAGATATCAACATAGATACAGAAGTCCCCACAGCTCATCAGAAATGTTGGGCAAATAACTTAAGGCATTATAGGCACTCCAGTACAATGCAGCCACCTTACAAACATTTATGTGAGTTATATGAGTAGTGTAAGGTCTTCCAGAGAAGGGGCAATATCGTACCTTGTTCAGCAGTCGCAATGGTTATATCAGGATAAACAATACATGACTCATCCTACCATAATAGGGTACGGCACACCTACGCTCCTTCTTAACATTGTTTGGTGATTTGGTGCATACTGTAGGGCTCAGGGATACCTGCACGCCTGCTATAGGGGATATGGTAATTCACAGCTTCAAATGACAATCCATCTTGTCCTGTGGGGGCCCCCCCCCCCATGAGGTTTACCCCGCAAGGCCAAGAACCAAATAAGTGCCCTCCAGACAAGTCCTAACGGGGAGATCACATGCTGTAGAGTTTGGCTGGAAGGACTCGCTGGACCTCCCTGCGAGCAGAGTTGTCCACAGGCAGTTGCCCGTGAGTATGTGGCACAACTGCTAAACCACAGGGCGGTGTCTTGAGTTAAAGTATAACACGGCCGCCTGCTAAGCAGCGTGGGATGGCCATGCAATACACCAGAGAGCCCCACTCATAACAGTTCTTCTCATGAGAGTGGGGCCAACCTTGGGTGAGGGGGGATGCCTCCAGCAGGCTTAGCTGCGAGCGTGCGGCCCGACCCAAAGGCACAAGGCTGTTTTTATGGCAATTGCGGGACTCGGGCCTCAGCGGCAACTGAGATTCCGGTCCTCTCCAGGTACTGGCAAAATGCCATGGTGGGCAGTCAGAGCGTCCTTGGCTCATGGAGCTTTTCTACCTGCAGGTGCGCCAGTACCATTGTCAGGAGGTTCTCCTGCACTCTGTACCTCCAGCAATACAGGGTACCCACTAGTGGGTTCTCCACAGCCAGCAACGGAGTCCCCAGACAGGGGGAAGGTGCCACAAGACAGTGCTTCCATTCCAGTGATGTATGACACGATCGCCTCGCTAAGGGGAGACTGTGTTTCAAAAATAACTTCTGAATAGGTCAATAATGCTCACTTTCTTCTTACTGGCAGTGTGTTTGGCTTCTCCCACAGCCCCAGTTGGGATAGAAGTGTGCCAGTGAGAAGTAAGTGCTCACCAGGTGCTAGTAGCCCCAAACAGAGTCAGGTTATAAAGCGCTCACCACGAGGTAAGACTCAGAGTCTCACAGCCATTTCTGGGCAGACCAGTCCCAGGAGGAAATGTGGAGGCACCCAGGGTCAGGCAAGCCAGCAGGTCAGAGCAAACAACGGTGGTTCCTCATGGTAGCCCAACAGAACCTAGGGATACCACATTGATGGGGAAGATGGCAGCAGGGCAAAATGCAGAAAAGCAATCCAGATGAGTCCTCTATGTCACCCAACAGACACCAGAGAGCAGGGCATCAAAAGAAGAGCAGTTCTGATGAGTCCTTTGTGCAGTCCAGCGGTCCTTCTGGCAAAGGTTCAGTCACAGTTCCAAAAGTGCCCTAAAATCATGGGGTCAGAGCTCCTGTATGTCAACTCCAAAAATGCCTACGTTCAGGGGGTAACTTCAAAAGAGCCCTTGCAAGTGAAGTACAACACCTTTTCAACACCGGTGTCTGGAGCCGTGCCTCCAGACATCTTTAGGGGGTAATCAGCCCATTGTGTGAGGCTGAATTTACTATTCCCATGTAAAGTGTGAACAATCCTTCCTCTCCCCAGCCCAGGATGACTATCAGTATGCAGATGCCTCTACTGTCACACCCAGCCCCCCCGTGTGATGGCTGCCTGGAAAGTATGCACCAAGTGGAGCTGTCACTCTGCACCAGACATGGATTTGGAGTCAGGCTGCCAAGCACTACAGTTATAAGCACAAAGAAATGCCCACTTTCTAAAAGTGTCATTTCTAAAATAATAATGTAAAATTAGTTAGCAGGATTTTTCACTGCCATTCCAAACATGCCAAACTTGCCCACGCTACTCCTCACAGTTCAGAAATGACCACTTAGACATATATAAGGGAATTCCTAATTCAAACCTATGAGTGGAGCAGCACTCACAGTAGTGAAAAATGAAATAGGCTGTTTGTCACTACTAGGACTTGTAAAACATAGACATATGTCTTACCTTTTACATACACAGCACCCAGCCCATAGGGCTACCTAGGGCCTACTTGAGGAGTAACTTAGGTGCTCTAAAAAGGGAGTGTAGACCTTGGCAAGTAGTTTAACTTTACAAATCAATGTGGCAGTAAACTGTGCATGAAGGCCCTACAGTGACATGCCTGAGACATGCTTCTTTTGTGGGTGGTGCAATCAGCACTGCATGCCCACTAATGTCATTTAAAATACAGGCCCTGGCTATGTGGTTTATCATTTTACAAGGGACTTAGAGGTAAATGAAATATGCCAAACCGGTGTAAGCCAATCATACCAAGTTTTTGGAGAGAGAGTACATGCACTTTAGCACTGTTTAGCAGTGGTAAGGTGCCCAGAATCCTAAAGCCAACAAAAAGAGGGTCAGAAAAATAGGAGCAGAAAGGCAAAAAGTGTGGGCATAACCCTGCAGAAAGGGCCATTTCCAACAACGATGAAACAGAATTATGAAATATACAAAGTATTTTGTTTGTAAGCATTGTCCTGAGGATGGTCTCAACATATTAATTACACAAGAAACCAAAACATTGACATGTCCACTACTTGCTTCTTTGAAACGAGTTTGGCTTTTGTTATCCACTGATTCAGTCCCAGTCAGACTATCTTCTTTTAAGAGTAGACTCTCAGTGCTTTTGGCCCTATCTTATGGACTTGATGGGAGAATATTGGGTCAATAGTTTGTTGGATGCTTGAATTTGTGTAGCAACTCATTTCTGTTTAACTAAAAATGTTTGTTTTCTTGTATGCGGCTGAGTGTTGAATTCTTTTCTTTGTCACTTTGATGCTCAGTACAAAGACATATCTCTATGTATATATTGTTAGTTAGGATCCAATGACCGCTTTGTCAGCCTTTTCTTCTTTGGTTTATATTTACCCAAGCTCTCAAGTGGTTTCTTGGGTGCTCTTGATTATTGCAGCTTTCTAAAAGTGGCATTGTCAGAACTGTGACTTAAAATCGGACTTCGCCATTGAAGAGTGTTTTAAATTACAGGCTGTGCAGTGGTGAAAAATTAATTTGAGAGTTTTTCACTACCAGGACATTTAAGATAAAAATACATGTCCACCTTTCTAATTGCACTGCACCCTGCTTGTAAGAATTTGGTTTATTGATTGAGAGGGGTGAAACCGTTCTCAAGCAACAACCACAGTTGTTCGCCGGGTGTAGTCACAAGCAACCCTAAATTAATCTGTGCTTAAGCCTCCGTTAGCTTGGCGCAGAGCAGACAAGCTAAACTCAGAGGCAATGTGCAAAGTATTTGTGCAACACTTCAGAGCAGTAAAACAGTGAAACACACCACAAGAGGAGCCCACAACAGACTTAGAAAAATAGAGTGTTTTCTTAAATAAAACAAGACCAAAACAACAAAAATCCAATCAGATAATACATTTTAAAGATTTTAGTAAAATATAGCGCCAAAAGGTATAAAGCACCAACTGTAGATATCTGGCCGTGTAGACCAGGACAAAGTCATAAGTTTTCCGACTGCAATGGCGTGCAGGCTGGCTACAGGGACCAAGATAGACCAGCTGAACAAAGTACCTTCAATCCTGGGTTGCGGAGCTTTGTGAGTATCTGTGTTGAAAATGCATTGCTGAGCTGAAGTGATCCGTCTGTTCTAAGATGTGGCGAGGCTGTGGTGCAAAGTGCAAAGTCCTATTGCATCGGCAACGAAGATCCCATCATCGAGGGCTTGTGATGCTAAGTCTGGATGCGCTGGACAGTCCCGGCAATGAGTTGGTTCAGTGGAGTTTTGAGGCTGCCATGCGGAGTCCAGCGTCATTGTCGAGGCTGCTGTTATGAGGGAATGTGAAAGCCTGGGCCAAGGATGTGTCATGCAGTGGAGGCTCTGAGTGTGATGCAGGCTGCAGCAGTGATGCAGGTCTTTGTGACGGGCCTAATCCACACAGCAGCAGAGATGTGTTGGTTCTGCTTTGGATTGGTTCACACAGCATAGAAGATGTAAAGAGCAGCCAAACAGGTGGAAGCTGAAAGAGCTTTGGCTGAAAAGAAACTATTGTTGGCTCATGAACTGAGTCTGAAGGAGCTGGAGATCAAGGCGAGACAGTCTGAATCCAGCAATAATGGTGGCAGCATACAGACAGGACCTGCTGGAGAAAAGAAGGTTCGTATACCCAAAATTGTGGTGCCCAGTTTTGTGGTGGGAGATGACATAGATAAATGGTTAGCTGCTTATGAAGTTGCACTAAGTGCTCATGAGGTTCCTGAAGGGCAATGGGGGGTAGTTATGTGGGGTTATGTGCCGCCATTGGAGAGGGACACACTTCTCACATTGGATCAACCTGATCAAAACACAGTATGGTCAGTATGCTCCTCGTCACAGATGAGGGCATGGAAGAGGAGAGTGAACCTCTCCCCGACCTCCTCTCTGTCAAAGAAGGGGATATGTCAGTGGGGGGTGTCATTATCTCTGACTCCCTGACTCTAACCCAGAGAGGAGACTGCTATGAGCTGTTAGAGCAGTTCTCCCCCTGTTCTCCCTTACTCCTGGACTGACCCACCTCTGTGTTCATGACATTGACACAGGTGACAGTCCCCCTGTGAAGAACAAAATTTACAGGTTGTCGGATAAGGTGAAGGCCAGCATCAAGGAGGAGGTCTCCAAAATGTTGACTTTAGGGGTTATTGAGAAATCCAGTAGTCCCTGGGCCAGCCCGGTGGTATTGGTTCCTAAGGCTACTGCCCCAGGTGCGCAGCCAGAACTCCGGTTCTGTGTGGACTACCGGGGTCTCAACTCAGTCACCCGGACTGATGCTCACCCCATCCCCGAGCTGATGAGCTTGTTGACAGACTCGGTGCTGCCAAGTTCCTGAGTACGTTCGATCTTACTTCAGGGTACTGGCAGATCAGCCTGACTGAGGGGGCTAAAGAAAGATCAGCATTTTCCACCCCTGATGGCCATTACCAATTCCGGGTGATGCCATTTGGACTGAAAAATGCCCCCGTTACCTTCCAACAGTTGGTTAACGGGGTCCTAGCTGGTAAAGATGCCTACTGTTCAGCTTACCTGGATGACATAGCTGTCTACAGTTCCAGCTGGGAGGAACACCTGCTCCACCTCAAGGAGGTGCTTCAGGCTCTGCAACAGGCAGGCCTGACTATCAAGGCTAGGAAGTGCCAGATTGGGCAGGGTTCCGTTGTGTACTTGGGACACCTAGTAGGTGGTGGCAAGTTGCAGCCACTCCAGGCCAAGTTTGAAACTATCAAGGCCCTGGCAACCACCTAGAACACAGACTGAGGTGAGAGCCTTTTTGGGCCTCACTGGATACTACCGCAGATTCGTCAAGGGCTATGGTACCATTGTGTCCCCCTTAACAGAACTCACTTCCAAGAAACAACCTAGGTTGGTGAATTGGAAAGAGGCTTGTCAGAAAGCCTTTAATTCTCTGAAGGAAGCCATGTGCACGGCCCCCGTGCTCAAGGCCCCTGACTACTCCCAGGAATTTATTGTGCAGACAGACGCTTCAGAGCATGGCATAGGGGCTGTTCTAGCACAGCTAAATGAGGAGGGCTCAGAGCAACCAGTAGTCTTTATTAGCAGAAGACTATTACCACGGGAACAAAGGTGGAGTGCTATTGAGCATTTGCTGTGGTCTGGGCACTGAAGAAGCTAAGACCCTACCTGTTTGGGACTCACTTCCGGGTTCAGACAGACCACAGGCCCCTCAGATGGCTCATGCAGATGAGGGGTGAGAATCCAAAACTCTTGAGGTGGTCCATTTCCCTACAGGGGATGGACTTTACGGTGGAGCATCGCCCAGGTGTTGACCAAGCCAATGCTGATGGTCTCTCCAGATACTTCCGCCTTAGCGATGAGAGCTCCCAGGAGGTCGGGTAGCTCTCCCCACTTTCAGCTGGGGGGGGCACATTTTAGACCTGACATGCCTTAGGGTGGTCACCCCTAACTTTTTGCCTGCCTCCCTCCACTTTTTGGACTCTGTTTTGCTGGCTTTTAGACTCTGTGCACTTTACCACTGCTAACCAGTGCTAAAGTGCATATGCTCTCTCCCTTTAAACATGGTAACTTTTGATCATACCCAATTGGACTATTTAATATACTTATAAGTTACTAGTAATGTGCACTGTATGTGCCTAGGGCCTGTAGCTTAAATGCTACTAGTGGGCCTGCAGCACTGGTTGTGCAACCCACTCAAGTAGCCCCTTACCTTGTCCTAGGCCTGCCAGGGCAAGGCCTGTGTGTGCAGTTTCACTGCCACTTCGATTTGGCATTTAAAAGTACTTGCCAAGCCTAAAGCTCCCCTTTTTCTACACATACGTCACCTCTAGTATGTGCCCTAGGTAACCCCTAGAGCAGGGTGCTGTGTGGGTAAAAGGCAGGACAAGTACCTGTGTAGTTTACATGTCCTGGTAGTGTAAAACTCCTAAATTCGTTTTTACACTACTGTGAGGCCTGCTCCCTTCATAGGCTAACATTGGGGCTGCCCTCATACATTGTTGAAGTGGCAGCTGCTGATCTGAAGGGAGTAGGAAGGTCATATTTAGTATGGCCAGAATGGTAATACAAAATCCTGCTGACTGGTGAAGTTGGATTTAATAATACTATTTTAGAAATGCCACTTTTAGAAAGTGAGCATTTCTCTGCACTTAAATCTTTCTGTGCCTTACAATCCACGTCTGGCTAGGTTTAGTTGACAGCTCCTTGTGCATTCACTCAGACACACCCCAAACACAGGGTACTCAGCCTCACTTGCATACATCTGCATTTTGAATGGGTCTTCCTGGGCTGGAGGGTGGAGGGCCTGCTCTGACACAAAGGACTGCCACACCCCCTACTGGGACCCTGGCAGACAGGATTGAACTGAAAGGGGACCTGGTGCACTTCTAAACCACTCTTTGAAGTCTCCCCCACTTCAAAGGCACATTTGGGTATAAAACAGGGCCTCTGCCCTACCACCTCAGACACTTGCTGGAGAAGAAACCAGAACCAGAAACTACATCCTGCCAAGAAGAACTGCCTGGCTGCTCAAAGGACAAACTTGTCTGCTTTCTACAAAGGACTGCTGCCCTGCTGTTGGCCTGCTGCCTTGCTGAACACTTGTCTGGCTGTAAAAGTGCTCTTCAAGGGCTTGGATAGAGCTTGCCTCCTGTTCCCTGAAGTCTCAGGACCAAAAAGACTTCTCTTTTTCATTTGGACTCTTTGTGCGCTGAAAATTTTGTTGCACAGCTTGCTCCGTGGCGAGAAAATCGCCGCACTCCGACGCTGATCGACGCGACGTCTTCGGGGCGACCGGAACTTCGACACACGGCCTCGCAAGGACAACGCCGCCCGACTTCCAGAGGGGAAATCGACGCGACACCTGCCGTGAGACCGAAAATTCCACGCACAGCCTCCCGAAACGACACGCAGCCGGAAAACAAGCCGAAAAATCCACGCACAGACACCGGGACATCTGGTAATCCCGCGAACCACAGAAAGAGACTGTCCGCGCGCCGGAAAATGATGCACGACTTCCCTGCATGAAAACTAACAACGCAAATCCGTGTGTGCAGGGTAGAAATCGAAGCACACACCATTTTTCCACGTATCTCTTCTTCTGCGGCCCTTTGCTGAGATTTTCCACTGTAAACCAGGTACTTTGTGCTTGAAAGAGACTTTGATTGCTTTTTAAAGACTTAAGACACTTAATATCACTTTTCAGTGATATCTCTACAATTTCACATTGGATCTTCATTCGGTTTGACCTACAATTATGCAGATAAATATTCTATATTTTTCCAAACACTGTGTGGTGTATTTTTGTGGTGCTATATGGTGTTATTGTATGATTTATTGCACAAATACTTTACACATTGCCTTCTAAGTTAAGCCTGACTGCTCGTGCCAAGCTACCAGAGGGTGGGCACATGATAATTTTGGATTGTATGTGACTTACCCTGACTAGAGTGAGGGTTCTTGCTTGGACAGAGGGTAACCTGACTGCCAACTAAAAAACCCATTTCTAACAAGATGCATCAGTTTAGCTGGATCTACAAAGGCTGGAAAAGCACCTTAAGCCCACCTCAAAGTGTCCAGGACTGCGGTGGCACCACTTGGCTGGGTAGACTCATGAGAGGGAACGTCCAGGTACAGGTGCAAGGTTGTTGGAGCATTCTTTCCCTGACGCTTAAATTAGGAGGCCAGCCAACTAGCCCTTGAAGCCACTCTGGGGTTCTGTGCTCAAGAGATGCAGGTCCAGTCCTTCTCATTCAAGTAGGACAGCAGCAGGCAGCAGGTCAACAGAACAAAGCAGAAGTCCAGCAGAGTGGCAGTCCTTCGGCAGCACAGCAGTTCTTCTTGGCAGAGTATCCACAAGTCCAGAAGTGTACTGAAGTGATGGTGTCCAAGGTCCAGTATTTATACCCAATTGTGCTTTTGATGTGAGGGAAAACTTCTAGAGGCTTCCCTTTGAAGTGCCCAGGCATCCTTCCTTCCCTTTTCTGGCTCCATACCTACTACAGGTGGTATGCATCCCTTTGTCTGGAGACAGTACACAACCTATAAGCAGCTCCTCCATCCCATCCTAAGAGTGATGGCCCATCTAGGCACACCAGAGTTCCCTATTATTTGTGGCTGTCTAGGAGAAATACACAAAGCCCAACTGTCAGCTATGCCCAGTCATGGGACATGAGAAAGAATACTGGCAAGAATACTGGCACTAAATGGCTAAAACAGGAAAATGCCAACTTTCTAGAAGTGGCATTTTCAGAATTACAATGTAAAATCTGACTTCATCAAAGTTAAGATTTTAAATTGAGATTCCAAAGATACCAAATATGAGTTGGTTACCTATCCCCATTTGGACATAACACTTATAAAATGTAATATGGTAACTCCATTGTTATCCTATGGGAGAGGTAGGCTTTGCAGTAGTGAAAAACAAATTTAGGAGTTTTTCACTACCAGGACATATAAAACTTATAAGCACATTTCCACATTTTTAAATACATTGTACCTTGCACTCTGAGCTGTACATAGCCTACCCTAGTGGTGATTTATATGAACTAAACGGATGGCTTAGACCCAAGAAAATGATAACAGGCCTGAGACATGTTTAAAGGGCTACTTCGGTTAGTGGCATAATGAGTGCTGAAGCCCCACTAGTGGCAGTCAATGTACAGGCCCTGGGCACATGTACTGCCTCTTTACTAGGGACTTACAAATAAATTAAATATGCCAATTGGATGTAAGCCAATGTTACCATGTTTAAAGGAGAGAGCACAATCACTTTAGCACTGGTTAGGAGTGGTAAAGTGTGCATAGTGGTATTGCCAGGAACAATTAAGTCAGCAAGAACAGGATGCTGGAAGGCACACAATTGGGACAACTACACCAAGGATGTCAGTTCCAACATGTATGTAATGCTGTTGCATTATGTGTTTCATTTCTGGTCTGCACAAACTGCAAAATAAATATGTGCCAGGTGCTCTCTCTTTTCCAATTGGCGATGCCCATACAGATTTGTAAGAGGGCATGTGAGTCCCCAAACTAAGAGGCACATTCTGCAGCTGGAACCTTTTAGCACTACATCAGGGGAAGCATCTCAGTGCTATCTTGCAAGAAAATAATGTTATTTCTTTCTACAATTTTTGCATCCATAGAGTGCATGTTGTCTCAAGTCGACTACTTGTTCCTAAAAGCCTGCATGCAAATTTTGGCCTTAAGTTAAAAACTCCAACTATTGCTCATCCTTTTTTCTTCGGACAACCTTCTCCTTACTTTTCGTCCGCTGCACGCCTCCTCTCTCTGGGTACAACCTACTCTAATCATCTGCATTTTTGCCTTAATCTCTGTTTTTGTATTATGTGAATTTCCCACACCTCATCTCAAAAATCACAACCTGTCCTCCTTTGAAACCCATATCCTGCAACCTAGCAATACATATTCTCCTCTAGCTCATCTTATAAACCCACCGACCATCTGCATGCATTCACATACCACTCCCTCACTAATGATAACACCTAAATTCTACAAATGTAATCCACCCCAATGAATTATAGTAAGTGCATGGAATGGTCCAATCCCAATAACTAACAATAACCACTAGATGAATTACAAATTTTCGGTTCTGCAGAAGCATGCTGCTCGGTACAAAGCACTTCAATGGCTTATCAGTTGTGGTACGTGGTGTAGAAATGAAATTACAGTCCAATAAATTGCCCTCAGCAAGTCCAGCGTCTGAGTCATTTTGAGAGGGAATCGTTCTGCAGCGTGGGCCTCGACGTCACAGAAGGCAGAATGGATATGAAGTTGCATTTGTGACGCACATTTTTATTAAATCGGGCGTTCCGAATGCTGAAAGGAGGAGTGGTGAAAAAGTAATCTCCAAAGCAACTGCACACATCAAGCCAGTGAATTAATCCTGGAATTGTGAAAAGAAGCAGTGTGCACTCTTTTCTTTCTTCCTGTCTCGTGCCCTACTTTCAGTAGCTTTGCCATTGACAGCCAGATACAGTTTGTAATTGGGATTCTCTGGAGTGATGCGTTAAGCCAGAACCGCGCTAGTTGCAGGCACCCTCCCCCCGCGCCTCACCAGACCCTATAATTTCATGATCCCCTAACGATCCTTCTCTGGTGCGGCATATGATAAACCCTCCCCGTCGCTACCCCCCGTAGACGCATGCATTCCTCCTTAAAATCAGTTTGCTGCCTAGTTGTGCTGAAGGCAGCCCACGCTCTCCTCAGCTCCGCTCCGCTCTGATGACAGGCTGAGAAGCAGGCAGCTAAGCATCGATGGGGTTTAATGCGCTCTGGTGCTCCGGGGCCAGCCGCTAGCCTTCGCCCCGGGGGCTAGAGCGGATGCTCTGTGTCTCGCGCCGGTTGGAAGAAGGGGACTTGCACACCTCACCGCTGACCGAACTTGGACATGGTTCTTCGCCATGAGCGCCGGGGGCAAGCCTGCAAAGATCCAGCTGCAGAATGGAGTTAACTTCAGCACATACATGTTTCAGGTAAGGGCACTGGCGCAAAATCATTAACGCGCCTAGACTAGCAACGAACGCTTAAAATACTCAAATGTCACCCACACGCGTTAAGGCGAAGCAAGGACAAATCTTTTAAATTGAGACATGCCATAATTAATAACTAGGGGAAAAGCAGGTCAGCGAAATGTTTTACTCCCAGTGGCAGGGGTAGTTTCTTCCTCCCCAAGAAATGCTTTTCTAAATTGATCCAACCATTCATTTTACAACGCAACTTTCAAAATATATTGGCTAGAAAGCAATGAGGATTAAGTGTAGTTAGAAATGGAAACTCATGAAGTAGTTCAGTGTTTAAAATTCCTGGAGCATTTTTTCTCTGCAGTAGTTCGTCCTTCATGAATGAGCCAATGAGAGAAATTACTTCAGCTTCTCAGGGCTGCTTTCAGGGGTGAATGGGCGGAGAATCTCTGAAATAACTGGCCTATGAGAATGTCTTTTAGTACACAAAGGCACGGAAGTTGAATATAATATAGATAATAATTATTTTGTTTTTAATCAAGGTGTACATTACATAGTGGTTGTATACAGAAACGCTCGGATTACTTATAAGTAATCTTCAGTTCTTCGAGTCCTCAGGGGTGCAGCAGGTGCAGTGCACCAGGAGCCAGAATCCAAAGGGGCCTACTGAATCCTGATTGTTGCTGAATTGTATGATTCAAACAGCACCCAGAGGGCCCATTTCCTCCTTGCGCTAGGGCCCAGGAGACACTGGCTATGCTACTGCAAGTCATAGTCCTCTCTGAACCAGTCCCTACCAGTGAGCCGAATGCAGACAAAAGTTCAGACTTCCATAAATTTTAAAGTGTAAGCGACCTGAATCAATGCCCCCAAAATGGCATATTTCCTTTTCCTGGGACTGGTCCACATAACTTCTTGTAAATACCACGATCAGCTTAATTTTTTCGTTCACTTTTTAGGTCAAACATAAGCATATGGCCTCTTGTATACTTTTAGTATACTTACTTCTGTGGGCTTAAAGCCATTTCATTTGTTTGTTTCAATGCCATTTAAACACTGACCTGGCAAAATCAAAATTTTCCTGGGTCTAAACCATCCGTTTAATTCATGTTAGTGGTCAGTCATGCCTCTTTGTCCCTCCTTTTTCTCTTTGGGAGCGGGGACTAACAACTGTATAATTACTCTTTGTAATGATTATCTGTTCTTTGGGGAACGTTTTGTTCTTAGTTTCCTGCTCCTGTAAGTCACTATGCTTAAAATGCTGAGCTTGGGACACTGTACACACACCCTACTGCTTCGTCCATTGCACTTAAATCACACTCCCTCATGCTGTGTTCTTGCTTGTCCCGCCACCCAATCACCTTCCTCTTGCTGCCGTTTGTTAACTCCTGCACCACCGTGGCCGCTTGCCCTGTACTCCCTTGTTTTCTTTTGCCTTGCCGCTTCCGTTCATGGTGGTATGTTTCTTCCTCTTCCCTGTTTTCGGGCATCTTGCTGTTTCTTTGTGATGTCTGCAGGGTCTTTATTTATTTTTTGCAGTTTTATGTAGGGCGAACTTAACACAAAAGTATTGGAACACTTTATATTTATTAAAATTTTTATATAGGGCAAACTCAGTACAAGGGTATTACAGTGCTTTACGTTAGCACCAGTTACATTATCCAAGAGCACATTAATTTTTGGTAGCAAGGGGAGATTACGTGATTTGTCCAGAATCACAGGATGTTGAGCCAGCACCAAGACTTGAACCGTGTTCCCAGCACTAAAGTCAACAGCTCTGGCCCTTATGCAATATCCTCTCCCCTATGGTTCTTTGTCTGGTGCATGTTGGGGCAGTCTGGGAATTACTAATTTTTCTAATATAGCGCTTGGTAATACAGGTTCTGCCATTGCATAGCGCTACAAAGCAGGTGCCATTCTTAACAAAATCGCTATAATTCATTTGCATCAACCTTGCAGAGATGAAGAGGTGAAAAAGCTACGTCAGGATTGTGATCTTTGACAGTTTCGTTTTTGTCAAGACCTCTGCAGTGGGTGCATTAACCAACTGACTTGAGTCACACTTAACACTAGGCAATAGCACATGCTGTTGATAACCTCTGGAGGGTCATCAACCAAGCACATAGGTTAGTTCTAGGCAAGAAGATGGCGAAAGGTGTTTTCTCCAAAATGGTGGAAAAGCAGTCATGACTCCAGATCCAAGCACTTCACGGCCTCAAGCTTGATAGCAAAAAACATCTAGCTTTTGGTTGTGAATTGGGCCTCTTCAAATAAAATTCAGTTAGTGTGAACTCAATACAAAGGCATTACAATGCTTTACATGAGCACTGGTTATATTACACAATAACATATTCATTTTTGGTAGCAAGGGGAAATTAAGTGATTTGCCCAGAATCACAGGATGTTGAGCCAGAGCCGAGACTTAAACTGTATTCCCTGGCTCCACGGTCGGCAGTTCTGGCCCTTACACCACATCGTCTCCCTTAGGGTCTTTGTCTGGTGCGTATTGGGGCACTCAAAGAGATTAGTAATGCAGGTTCTGCCATTTCATAGAGCTGCAAAGCAGGTGCCATTCTTAACAAAAGCAGGTGCCATGCTTAACATGGCCTCAAGCTTGATAGCAAAAAAAATCTAGCCTTTAGATGTAAATTATGCCTCTTCAAATAAAGTTCAGTTAGTAGAGACAGACATTTTCCTAACCCTTCAGTGCAAAGAAGCTAACACAGGGGTGCCACAGTGAGAGGAGCAGCATATCTTAGGACACAAAAGTGAAGCAAATTTCAACACTTCCTCCTCTCATAATTTACTGGTGTGATGGCTTTGATGACAGTCCCATCAGAGCTACTGCACCCTTGCAGATGCCACTTCCAGAAGCACCCTCTGGAGCAAAGCTCGAATAGCACCGCTTCCTGTTTGAAGAGGCACTACCTCGAATATCCTCCACAGTCGCTGTCACAGGCGCAGAGTGCTTCCCCATCACCCTCTGGACTCCTGTGTATGATGATCCACGCATCACCTGTCTCACTCCAGTAATGTTTAACCTGCTCTTCTCTCTTCCAACCGCAGGCTTCATGTAACCACTCCCCCAATTTCCCATGCATCATTTGATGTAAACTCTGTGCAGCATTTCTGATTGCTGTAGTTACCAAGTACATGGAAAATCAATATCAAGAAAATATCTTTCTGACTCTATCAAGTGGCCTTTTTCTCACTCCTGCTTCTACTGGTGTTCCTCTCAGTGCTTCACCACGCCTCCTGGTGTCCATAGGAATATACATGTGTTTGTTTATAAGAGTATACACCCCAAGGACTGCTACTAAAAGTCAATCCTGGACAGTAACAGTAGAGACTTCATGGGCAGGAGATGTTTTAAACAGGAGAACTGTTGTTTCACAAACGTTGGACACTTGGATCAGCCATTGCCTGTTCTTTTGTATCCCAAATGTGTTGTTGTGACTGAAGTCTTTGTTTGTATAAGATAACAAATGGGGAGAATCCATTCCAGACTTGCAGGGTAACAACTGTGTAACTAAGTTCCATATAACTTATTTTTCCTTAATTTATCTTATATGGGTTTCAAGAAACTCTGACATGGTTCTGGACCTACCTTGGATTCCAAAAAAACATACATTTGAATCCTTTTCATAGCCTGAGAAAATGCCAGTGAACCGTCCCTGTAGGAGCCTCTCTGGGCACCACTGCTGTAGGTGAAAAAACACTATCGTCAAAATTCAGGCTTCCTGCTCTACTCTGAGTGGTCCAGATGGCAAGGCCAAGGCTTACAATTTTTAGTAGCCACCCCAACAGAGACAATTCTGACTTCAAAACCATCAGCCAGCACACAATTCAGGAGATTCAGGTACACATATCTGTTCTACAGTCTAGTCCTGAGCGGAGGGCTGTCATAAGGCTATTAATCCAAGGCAGTGCTTTAAATGAATATAGAGTGCCAGCCCTTCTGTATTTCAACTTAAAACATTGACTCAAGGTCACAGATGTCGCACTTCTGGAACCTATCCTGTTGGCTCATCTACCACTGAAGCTCTGTTTCACTCTGTTTCACCAATATGCACACATTTGAAGCCTCATGTTCAGTTAAGCTGCCTCTTCTGTTATTCTCTTTGTATACAGTCAATATTTTTAAAAGTTTGGCTGGTATTGCCAATGTATAGGAATAATTCCTTTAAAAGTTTAACACAGAAATATATGGCTGCCCCCTTTTCTTTGTTCCTAACTCTTTTGACCCCTTCACTCTCTTGGTTAAATGCCAAGAAGGTGCCTGTTTGTGACTTGTTTGGTGCTATAAAAGTAGCTAAAACACACTAGAAAGGGTTGCATCTGTAGGGTATCACAGCCAGCCTGCAGGTATGAGGCAAAAACACTCCCAAGATGACAGCCTTGTTGTTTCCTTCCTCCTGCAGCGACAGGCCGGGAAGGGTTGATGTGGCACCTGACATACATCCACTGCACTCCATACCAAAACACATAGGTAAAAGAATGCGAGAACTATTTCATTGCAAATGCTTGTTTTTTTTTTTAAGGTAGAGCTCAAAGCGCTCTGTCCCTGGTGTAATTTCTCTGTGGGCTTTTAACCACACCCATGTCAAGCCCATCAGTTTGGTTGGTCTGTGGGCTTGCCTTTTAAAATTAGCTTGATTTAATTAGTGAAAGACATGCATACATCATACGTTTAGCCCACCTCGAGCGCACCAGCCAACTACTGAAAACATACGAGGCTCTATGTTTTCCATAAGGTTTCTGCAATATTTTTTCTCTTTATTTCGTAGGCAGCACAATCTCGCTGGGCATCAGTAGAGCGCTTTGCATGCCATTGACCCTGTTACATTGGTATTTGTACTTTTACCTGTTACATGGATAATTGCACTATTGCTGATATGTTTCACTACAAGCAAACTTCTGTTTTCTTCTGTGTGCTTGCTTTGCGCTCATGGTCGCCCTCAGCTTGCTTATGTGAAACTGTTTTACTTTTCATTCTCAGTTTATGTGGCAAGAAAAGCCAAGTTAGGAGTTTACAACGCTAATATCTTTAAATCGAGAAAACGCAAGACCCATCGCATAAATGCTTGTTTTTTAAACTCCTCCTCTACGAACTTTTGAGAGGGAGGAAAGATGGGCCTGTGACCGTAAGAGGTGACTTGGGTGAGTCCCATCTTTATGGTACAGGAAAAGGAAGTATGCCATATTGAGGATAGTGATTCAGATTACTTTCAGTTTTAAGATTAGGATGGTCTGAACCTTTGTCTGTTTAAGGTTCACTTGCAAGGCCTGCAACGATGAGGACAGGCGAGGAAGTAACAAGTAGAGGATTCTTCCGCTGCCTCTCTCACTGGGTAAACCATTTGAAGTTATTTGTGCGTCATTGCACCAATATTTGTAAATCATTTCAAGGTTTTTAAAATCTGGATCAGTGAGCACGAGATTTGGATTATCTCTTTGCTATTCAAACAGATGCACCAGGTCATTGAGGAGCATGCAGGAGTTCGGTTTTTGGGCAGAAATTGCAAAAAAACTGACTTCATATGTGTGCTATTTGTTGAAAATTATTAATAGGCGCTCCTCATTAAGGTCAGTGTTAAAACATGGTGACATTGACGCTATACTGACGTAATCTCGCATATTTGCTAGCGTTTCATGCTAAACTTGCTTCCTGAAATTCCCAAGATTACTCCGTATGCCACTAAAGGTACTTTGGGTACCAGGAGCATAGGAAGAACATGAGCAAACAGAGCAGTTGTTATTCGCAGGACTTTTTTTTGTTTAGCATGATAAGTGTCCTGGATGCGAGGATGAATTTCACACTAACATATTATGCTGAATGATGGGTTTGTATTTCGTGTATTTTTATGTAATGTTTCCGAAATGTAGTATTATTACAGAAAACGAAAGCATGCAAATTTCACACACCCGTGTCATGGAAATAGATTCCTTGGAAAGCAGCGCCGATCTCATTTGTAGTTCTCGCAACAAACTTGAAGACGTGGGTGCAAGTGAAGTTGGCTTCCGTGCGGCCGCTGCGTGCCATGACGCAGGAGCGCGAAGCGCCAGCGGAGATGTAGGAGTAGAAATAGTTGTAGAGCTGTGATCTGAACAATTACTATTTTTATCCACATATGAAGCAAAGCGGGACACCTTCTGTACGACAGGATGCAGGCTTATTGTGCGTTGGCGAATACATTATTTCTAACAGGACATTTTTGTCTGTAACAATATTTTGTCAGAGAAAGTAGCAATCTTGCACTTCAAGGAATGACTTGGGGAACAGATTCATAATGATATTCAAGGAAAGATATTTTTGTTGCATTATAATCCAGTATTTTGTGTCTGGCATGCATTTGGTATGTGTGGGCAGATTTTTGCATGTCTCCTGGCACAGTTATGGATGCACGGCTCTAATGAAATATACATTTTGTGACTTTGGTTCATGTGGGACTGTTTTATATTGCTGAATTGAGAGCGCCAGGTTTATTAAAATGGCTGGGCCAAGCACCAGAAATCTTGAAAGCCATCCTATCGGAACAAGTCAGTAAATAAAACGGGCAGGGATGTGAAATGGATTATACTTTATGAAATGAGAATTGGTAAGGTAGGGCACTTTGGCAATTAAAGTTCCTGGCATTTAATTCAATTCAAGAGATCGTTCATCATGGAGTGCTGACAGGGGCAGGCGCAAGCTGTCATCAGAGCACTTTGCAGCAGCAGCCACAATGCAGTCTGGGACCTGCGGTGGCCGGTGCAGTCGCGCCTTTTTCTCATTGTATAGCGTACAGATGTCTTCTGGGGACACTGCAGAGAAGACAATATGCTCAGTTCGCGCTAGCCCTTAATCAGGGAAATGACACGATTAATAATTACCATTGTGTAAAAAAACGTTTATTATGTGATAAATTAAAATCTCACAAAGAAGAATCTTCAGATAATAGCAGTTTACGCAGAATCAATAAATATCGAAAAATCAAAACAACATTTACATTACGGTAGAAAGTGCAAGGGGTCACCAAGTCAGAGTCTGATCATATTGTGAGAACGGGTGCAGGTAAGGATAGCGATCCAACAGAGCTTGTACTGCAGCCTATGAAAATGGGCACTGTCTTAAGAACTCAAACGTTGAAATGACATAAGTGCAATGTAAGCATAAGTACAGCAAAGACTAGCCAACTTTTCTACTTGCATCCAGCAGGTTTTGTAGTTGATGGATGAATTTTCCAAATTTTGCTTAAATAAATGAGTTCTTTAATAGTAAAAAAAAAAAAATCCTAAATTCATTGCTTGTGCGCACGTCCTGATGCCGACTTAAAAAGAGAGGTTTGAGCGAAGTGCAAAGTGCAAACCGCAGAGCCAGGCAACAGCAGAGAAGATGGCTAAATGACTCAAATTTATACCCATAGCCTACAATTGGTTATCATGGAGAGCGATTGCCATTTTATGTTCATATCTTTAATCCTCAGAGCCGTCATCCTTGCGGTCATGATTCGCGACAAGCAGACTTTTCCAGCCACACACTTTAAGTATGGCTACGCTGTCAGTGGATGCGGGCTAGACTCATAGGATGGTTTCACGGCAGCGATCACAGAAGAAGTATTTAATTTAACAAGATCTGTGGTCATTTGTAGGAAAGTACCATCTTGCCTGGCATGTTACCCCCATTTTTACTTGTATGTATGTTTGTCTTTGCCTGTGTCACTGGGATCCTGCCAGCCAGGACCCCAGTGCTCATAAAGTGTGCCCTGTATGTGTTCCCTGTGTGGTGCCTAACTGTATCACTGAGGCTCTGCTAACCAGAACCTCAGTGTTTATGCTCTCTCTGCTTTTAAAATTGTCATTGCAGGCTAGTGACTAATTTTACCAATTCTTATTGGCACACTGGAACTCCCTTATAATTCCCTAGTATATGGTATCTAGGTACCCAGGGTATTGGGGTTCCAGGAGATCCCTATGGGCTGCAGCATTTCTTTTGCCACCCATAGGGAGCTCGGACAATTCTTACACAGGACTGCCACTGCAGCCTGAGTGAAATAACGTCCACGTTATTTCACAGGAATTTTACACTGCACTTAAGTAACTTATAAGTCACCTATATGTCTAACCCTGACTTAGTGAAGGTTAGGTGCAAAGTTACTTAGTGTGAGGGCACTCTGGCACTAGCCAAGGTGCCCCCACATTGTTCAGGGCAAATTCCCCGGACTTTGTGAGTGCGGGGTCACCATTACACGCGTGAACTACATATAGGTCAATACCTTTATGTAGTGTCACAATGGTAACTCCGAACATGGCCATGTAACATGTCTAGGATCATGGAATTGTCCCCCCAATACCATTATGGTATTGGGGGGACAATTCCATGTATCCCTGGGGCTCCAGCATAGAGCCCGGGTACTGCCAGACTAACTCTCTGGGGTAGCTACAGATGCTGCCGACCCTCAGACAGGTTTCTGCCCCCCTGGGGCCTGGGCAGCCCAGTCCTAGGAAGGCAGAACAAAGGATTTCCTCTGGGAGAGGGTGTTACACCCTCTCCCTTTGGAAATAGGTGTTAAGGGCCTGAGAGGAGTAGCCTCTCCTGGCCTCTGGAAATGCTTTGAAGGGCACAGATGGTGCACTCCTTGCATAAGCCTGTCTACACCGGTTCAGGGATCTCCCCAGCCCTGCTCTGGCGCGAAACTGGACAAAGGAAAGAGGAGTTACCACTCCCCTGACCAGCACCTCCCCAGGGGAGGTGCCCAGAGCTCCTCCAGTGTGTCCCAGACCTCTGCCATCTTGAATGCAGAGGTGTGAGGGCACAATGGAGACCTCTGAGTGGTCAGTGCCAGCAGGTGACGTCAGAGACCCCTCCTGATAGGTGCTTACCTCTCTCTGTAGCCAATCCTCCTCTGAGAGCTATTTAGGGTCTCTCCTGTGGTTTCTCATCAGATAACGAATGCAAGAGCTCACCAGAGTTCCTCTGCACTTCTCTCTTCAACTTCTGCCAAGGATCGACCGCTGACTGCTCCAGGACGCCTGTAAAACCGCAACAAAGTAGCAAGAAGACTACTGGCAATATTGTAGCGCCTCATCCTGCCGGCTTTCTCAACTGTTTCCTGGTGGTGCATGCTCTGAGGGCTGTCTGCCTTCTCCCTGCACTGGAAGCCAAGAAGAAATCTCCTGTGGGTCGACGGAATCTTCCCCCTGCCAACGCAGGCACCAAACTTCTGCATCACCGGTCCTCTGGGTCCCCTGTCATCCTTACGAGCGTGGTCCCTGGAACACAGGAGCTGGGTCCAAGTGTCCCTAACAGTCCAGTGGCCCTTCTGTCCAAATTTGGTGGAGGTAAGTCCTTGCCTCCCCACGCCAGACAGTAATCCTGTGTACTGCATGAACTGCAGCTGCTAGGGCTTCTGTGCACTTTTGCAAGACCTCCTTCATACACAGCACAGCACAGCCCAGGTCCCCAGCACTCCATCCTGCATTGCCCAACTCTCTGAGTTGGACTCCGACTTCGTGGGACCCTCTTTTGTTGTGCTGAGACAACCACCATGCTCATATCTTCTGAATGCCTGTTCAGGTGCTTCTGTGGGTGCTGCCTGCTTCAGCATGGGCTCTCTGTGTTGCTGAGTGCCACCTCTGTCTCCTCCTCCAAGGGGCGACCTCCTGGTTCTTCCTGGGCCCTGGCAGCACCCAAAATCTTCAACTGCAATTCTTGCAGCTAACAAGGCTTGTTTGTGGTCTTTCTGCGTGGAAACAACTCTGCATCCTCCAGCAAGCCGTGCAACATCTTCTGACCAAAGGAGAAGTTCCTGGAGCCTTCCGTTGTTGCAGAATCTTTGGCTTCTTTCACCCAGAGGCAGCCCTTTTTCACCTTCATCCGGGGTTTAGTGGGCTCCTGCCCCCCCTGGACACTTGCGTGACTCTTGGACTTGGTCCCCTTCCTTTGCAGGTCCTCAGGTCCAGGAATCCATCTTCAGTGCTTTGCAGCCAGTTGTTATCTTTGCAGAATCCCCTATCTCGACTTTACTGTCTTTCTGTGGTAGTAGGGTAACTTTACTCCTTCTTTTCAGGGTCTTGGGGTGGGGTATCTTGGACACCCTTAGTGATTTCTTACACTCCCAGCAACCCTCTACACACTACACTAGGCCTGGGGTCCATTCGTGGTTCGCATTCTACTTTTGGAGTATATGGTTTGTGTTGCTCCTAGGCCTGTTTGTCCCTATTGCATTCTTTTGTGTTCTACAGTGTTTGCACTACTTTTCTAAGTGTTTTACTTGCCTGATTTTGGCTTGTGTGTATATTTTGTGTACTTTACTTACCTCCTAAGGGAGTATATCCTCTGAGATACTTTTGGCATATTGTCACTAAAATAAAGTACCTTTATTTTTAGTAACTCTGAGTATTGTGTTTTCTTGTGATATAGTGCAATGTGATATAAGTGGTATAGTAGGAACTTTGCATGTCTCCTAGTTCAGACTAAGCTGCTCTGCAATAGCTACCTCTATCAGCCTAAGCTGCTAGAACACTACTAATCTACTAATAAGGGATAACTGGACCTGGCACAAGGTGTAAGTACCACTAGGTACCCACTATAAGCCAGGCCAGCCTCCTACATCATTGCAATACTTCTAATCTGCTTCTTCAGAGCCACTTTGTGGGTGGATTGTGTGAAAAGCAGCAAGTCTAAGGCTGAATAGTTAATATATAAGGATTGCAATGAGGTGCCTAGAAAGTTTGACCAGGGATTTTCGTTTAAGGTGAAGTTACAGTGAATTGCTGATTTCTATGTATTAGGTGGAGCTGCAGCAACCCTATAATAGTACTTTAGAAAAGTATCCATATGGGCCCACTTCTCACTTTCTAGTCCCAGCTCTAATTTTACTAGGCAACTCTCATATAATGTGAGAGGTTAAACACCCTTTTAGAGGCTTTGACTTGAAGTTGGTCCGCTAAATTAGTGGGCTGCCCTGGAAACACTTTGTGACCGTAATTTAATGCTGGCAGAAGAGAAGCTATAAGCACTCGTCAAATGGGAATTAAAGGGCTGTTGATCAAGTTGTTAAGCTGACACACTCTTGAAATTATCAAGTCAGCCTTTGTATTAAGATGGCAGAGATGAACTTTAGCCCTCCCATTCGCTGTCAGCCACACCCCTAAGTAGTTGTACGACTTTGCCCCAGTGATATTCAAGGGGCCCATAGACCAATAATGGCTCAGGTTTTTGGAGGCTTTCCTGAAGGCAACTACTTTTGTCGTGGAAGCATTTGTCGTCATCTTATTTGCCTCGTTCTAATTGTGAAAAACAGATAATGCATTTTGAAGTCCTACTCTAGAGTGATCCAGCAAGACAATGTCATCAACATACTGTAGAATTGTTATTCTTGATTTTCCAATTCTAGGTGGGATCAAGTTGGCGCATTTTAGAGATGACAACTCGTCTTCGGTATACAGGTTCAAGAGGAGCGGGATAAGGACACGTCCTTGCTTCAGGCCATTTTTTGTAGGGATCTTCCTGCTTAAGGCAGTCGTAGACAGTTTTACTCTTACCCAAGTCTCTGTGTAAAATAGCTCTATTGATCTTAGATCACTGGGTAATCCCCAACCCTGGAGTTTTGCTCATCAATGGTTTCTGTCAACAGAATCAAATGCTGCGGAATAGTCCACAGAGCAAGCATATAGGGGGTTATTCTAACTTTGGAGGAGTGTTAATCCATCCCAAAAGTGACGGTAAAGTGACGGATATACCACCAGCCGTATTACGAGTTCCATAGGATATAATGGACTCGTAATACGGCTGGTGGTAAATCCGTCACTTTTCTGTCACTTTTGGGACGGATTAACACCTCCTCCAAAGTTAGAATAACCCCCATAGTGGTGGGATATTTTTTTACTAGAGGCTTGTTGTATTAAATAAGAAAGGGCCACTATTTTGTCTGTTGTCTCTGCATTTGCCCTGAACCCTGTTTGACAAGCAGGAATTAGATTATTAGCTTCTGCCCAGCATTCCAGCTCTTTTAACAGCAGAGATGCAAAGATTTAGGCTCAATATTAAGAAGGGCGATGAGGCAATAGTTTTCCAGATCTTGTCTATCCCCTTTTTTATAAATCGGATATAGGGTGAAGCCCCTCCAACTGTTTGGAATTGATTGGGATACCAGGCAGGCATTGTACAAAGCCGAAAGAGTAGCTAACCACAAGGTGATATCATCTTTGAACAAGTAAGCAGTGATGCCGTTGGGCCCAGGCACACCTGAAGCCCTCATTTTTTCAAGACAAGGCGTAACATCTGTTGTCATAAGAGCAGTTACAGGGAGTTGTTGCTGCACTTGGTTGCTCCCCTGGTTCCTTTACTAGCAGGGGAAAAGGTGTTAGTTATGTATAGCTTACTTACATGGTGTATCCAGTTTACCTTTATGATCGTATTGGATCTTGATTCATCCAGTTTTTATTGAACCTCCATAAGTCTGCTTGGTTACGCTTACCCAAAAGAGAATACATTTGTAACCACTCTTTTTCTACCTGTGTGCGTTTAAAGGACTAGACCAGTTTCTTATGTTGTTTCTTCGCAGCTTGAAGTTGTGTCAGGTGTTGAGAATTACACTGCAAATTATTACTTCTGTGATGTCGGCTTTGTAGCTTCCAGATGCGCTGCTTTCTGACCCTTATCAAAGATGACGGAAAGGCATGTTTTTTCGGCCTTTGAATGGGAGGAGAGGAACTTCAACTCTGCAGCAGATTGTTGACTATTTCCGACCAGTTGTTCAGAAGATTATCACCTGACTTTGTCAAGATGATGGGACCCTTAGTTGATTTCCGAATATGCCTTTTTTCTGAAGAAAGTGGCCCCCATTTTATGTGAAGTATGGCCTGCAGCTGCTCATCTCCATTTGAGAGACCAAAAGTCAGCAAGGTGTCCAGCAAGGTCGGGCACGCACTCAGCTCAATGCAGAGAGGTAAGTGGTCACTAGCCTCAGTTTGGGGAATTTCAAAGGACTTCAAATACTTGAAGAGATGCGATGAGATGAAGATGTAGTCAATAGTGCCTTTCCTCAAAAAAGTGCTTGGATAATTTACATCAGGGGAGTTCTCTTCCAGAGTATGTTGAATAGAAACCTGCCGTGCCTGGCAAGGATGCTTTGCAGTAGCTTTGTTGTTGGACATACTGGGTGACCGTCACCTGCAGCTGTTCCAAGGGACTTGAGATTAAAATATCCACAGAGAATCACACTGTACCCAGGATAATCACACAATAAACCCTCTACGGCTTCGGGTAAATGACCCATTTTCTCCAGCCTCCCTGGTCCAAAGAAATTGAGGTATAGTTTGATTAACAGAATTCTTATTGTGTGATCTTTGGTTGTTTTGCCCTCTAACTTGATTGAATGAAACATGTAATTGTCACCTACAAGTGTCGTCTTTAAGTCAAGGCCAATATTAAGGTAGATCGAAAGGCCACCAGATGGTCTCTGTAGGAAAGTGACCCTTGTTGCAGTTAACCCCCCCCCCACATTTTGCCTGATATTTATGCTGACTTGACTGAGAGTGTGCTGGGATCCTGCTAACCAGACCCCAACCCCAGTGTCCTTTCCCTAAAAATGTACCATTGTTTCCACAGTTGGCACACCTCTGGCACACAGATAAGTCCCTTGTATGTGGTACCAGTGGTACCAAGGGCCCTGTGACCAAGGAAGGTCCCTAAGGGCTGTAGCATGTGTTGTGCCACCCTAAGGGACCCCCTCACCTAACACATTCCCACTGCCATAGCAGATTGTGTGTGTTGGTGGGGAGAAAAAGGCAAAGTCAACATGGCATCCTCCTCAGGGTGCCATGCCCAACAAATACTGCCTGTGGCATAGGTAAGTAACCCCTCTAGCAGGCCTTACAGTCCTAAGGCAGGGTGCACTATACCACAGGTGAGGGCATAGCTGCATGTGCAATATGCCCCTACAGTGTCTAGGTCCATTCTTAGACATTGTAAGTGCAGTGCGGCTAGATTAAGTATATGTTCTAGGAGTTTGTCAAAATGAACTCCACAGTTCCATAATGGCTACACTGAATACTGGGAAGTTTGGTATCAAACTTCTCAGCACAATAAACCCCCACTGATGCCAGTGTGGGATTTATTAAAAATGCAACAGAGGGCATCTGAGAGATGCCCCCTTTATTTCACCAAATCTTTCAGTGCAGGTCTGTGCCAGCATGCCACTGACAGACGACTTTGTTACCCCCTGGGGTGAGAGCCTTTGTGCTCTCTGCGACAAAAAACTAAGCCGGCACTGGGTGGAGGTGCTTCACACCTCCCCTTGCAGGAACTGTAACACCTAACGGCGAGCCTCAAAGGCTCAGGCTTCGTGTTACAATGTCCCAGGGCACTCCAACTAGTGTAGATGCCCAGCCCACGGACATAGCCCCACTTTTGGCAGCAAGTCCAGAGGGATGGTTGGAAAAAACAAGGAGGAGTCACCACCTCAGCCAGGACCACCACTAAGGTGTCCAGAGCTGAAGTGAACCCCTCCTTGCAGAATCATCCATTTTGGTTTGGAGGACAGGAACCAATAGGGATAGGAATGTGGCCCCCTCCCCAAAGGGAGTGGACACAAGGAGTGTGTAGCCACCCTCAGGGACAGTAGCCATTGGCTACTGCCCTCTGATGCCTAAAACGCCCCTAATTCTTGATTTAAGGGCTCCCTGAACTAGTCAGATTCCTGACAACCTCACAAGAAAAAGAAGGATTGCTTAGCTGAAACCCCAGCAGGGCCAAGTCCAGGTGGCCCAACCGAACAGAGAAGACCCCCAGGCGATGGCGACCAAGTGCCCACCCTGGGTTGACCTCTCCACCCCTCCACGACGACGCCTGCAAAGGGAATCCTGAGGACCCCCCTGACCCAGACTGTCCTGGATGAAGATAATCGACACCAAAGGACCCACTGCACTCGCAGCCCTCAGGCCTTGGAGAAGTCGACACCAGGTGCAGTGACGATCAACAGGCGGCCCTCTTCCCTTTCCGACCAGTGGTGTGCCCGAGACACCCTTTCCCCCCCTCCCCCCCAGACCTCGTCTGCAACGACTGAGTGACTCCTGGAGGTCCCCTAATAGAGTTTCATTGGAAAACCCTCCACCCTGTTTGCACCCTGCACCCGGCTGCCCCAGTGCCACTGAGGGTGTGGGATTGGTGCCTACTTGGGATCCCTCCAGTGCTCCTCTAATCTCCCTTGGTCTGCCCTCCGAGCCGCGGGTACTTACCTGCTAGCAGACCGAATTCCGAGTACCCCCGGTCTCCATAGGAGCCCAAGTTAAAATTGCTCAAGTTTGACCTCTGCACCCGGCCGGCCCTGTGTTGCTGGTGGTGGGTGTTTGGGGTTGATTTGAACCCCCAATGGTGGACTACCTATAACCGGAGACTGGAACTGTTAGTCTTGTATTTACCTTTAAAACTGTACTTTATTTTCTTCCCCCAGGAACTGTTCTGAAAATGCAGTGTCCACTTTTAAAATAGATATTCTCTGTTTTCTTATAAACTGTTTACTTGACTAAAGTGGAACAAAGTTACATTGATGTCTATACTAAGTACTTACACGCAACACTATTTAATTCTGAACTGAGTCTTGTTTTTCTAGTAATAAAGTAACAAAAATATATTTTTCTATATAAAATCCTATTGGTCTTGAGTTAAGTCATTGAGTGCGTGTTTCTTCTATTGCTTGTGTATGTACAACAAATGCTTAACACTACCCTCTGATAAGCCTAATTGCTTGCCCACACTACCCCAAATAAAGCATTAGTATTATCTATTATTGCCTTTGTCAAGCCTCTGGGGAACCCCTGGACTCTGTGCACATTATATCTCATTTTGATATAGTATATACATAATCAGCTTCCTACAGTCTCCCAAAGGTACTTTTCTTTATCACTGCCTCTTACCATTCCTAGCCTTTTAGTGCTTCAGCCCACTTCTCTGCCTCGTCTAAATACTGTTTATAATAGGTGTTACTATTACCCAAGTTAATGGTATCAGTGTACCAATTGACCTTAAAAGCAAGGAAGGAGGGCTGGGTCAGGCTTGCGGGGATTTGAACTCTTAATATTCAGATCTCCTCCTACCACAGTAACAAGTGGTTAACTCAGTGAAACATCCTGACCACTGGATAGGGTGTCTTTCAGCCAGGCCTAGTGTTCAGCCCTGGTGTGACACTTGCTGGTGCTGGTGCTTGAGTTTCACTTTTACCTTTGTAAGTGCAGTCAAACAAATCTGAGCATGCTTAGTGTTGTTAGCTGAAAAGCCAAGTTTGATTCAATCTGTTTCGTGACATGGTGCTAGTGTATACAGCTCGAACTCAGTAAATCCATGCTATAGTTCAGGTGGTCTTCAAACAGCATTTAGATCCCTGTCAGCTGTCCTGTAGCAGATCAGCCATGTTAAGATAGAAATAAGATGAGGGAAAGTGTTAACGGTGGGCTTGTGAGTGTTACGATATGTATTAATGGCTCACCTTCTCCCCTGGCATGTCTTGGTCACTTAATGATCATAATATAAACATGGAAACTTTGGTCATAGTTATGGCAGGAAAGGAGTTGGATTCCCTTTGTTGCTTTTCACACTACAGTTGTGTTTTTCATCTCAAGACCTTTTCTCAGTCTGTACTTTGAACCAAGCTTGGCTATGGCTTGATTTGGAATGGAGACTGACCACTGATCCAAAGAACTGAAGTACACATTTTCATAAAATTGTAAATCATTGTGTAGCTCCAGTAAGCCAAGATTCATGTCTATGCTATAGATTGATTGGTTTCATTCCTGGTCACCATCAATAATACTTGAGGCATAACATCCCTTTTACCCAGACAATAACTGTAGTACTTTCAAAAATGAGGACCTGTGGCTTAAGTTGAAATAAATGCCTACATTACAGTTCACTGCTGGTTGCACGGCTTGAGGCTGGGTGCAGTCTACAAAGCAATTTAAAGGAAGTCATAGGCATATGAGGAGCTGGGGTTATTCTGGGAATCTGCAACTGACCTCACAGGCTGCTGAGCTCAGCCAAAGGCAGTGAATGAGTCCTAAAAACTGTCAATACAGAAGCAAACATAGGGACATAAAGTGTTAATACACAATTTTTTCTTCACTTGGGTGTCCCTAGGATTCTCCTTCTAAACTGGGTGCTTAGGATGGTTTTGCCGTTAGTGTGCTTTTTTTAACAGTGGGGCTGGCATGACAGTATGGCTCTCCCATCAAATAAATTCATTTATATCTAATTGAATACTATAGTTTAATCACATATTTATTGGTGAAAAATGTTATCATGTCACTGCGACCATCAATTTTTAGCAAAGATTAATTTAAATTAGTTTGCTTTTACTTTCATTTTTCATTTTTTTGCACATCAGAAATGGAGTACATCATGTTGTTTAAAAAAACAAAATCTTTCTGCATTTCTTTAAATCAGAATTGTATGTGAGAAAATATACCTATCTTTAAACTGTTAAAAAGAAAATCTCTCTGTCTTGCTCTCTCTTTCTCTCTCTCTCTAATATATATATATATATATATATATATATATATATATATATATATATAGATGTATATATATATATATATATATATATATATTTTACCTAGTAGTGGTCGCCACTAGGTAGTTATAGTTAAGACCTAGTTTCTATAGAAAAAAGTTTTTTATTTACTTGCCTATATCTTTGGCACTGTTTGATGAATCTTCACAAAGTTTTTAAAAACAATTTGTTGCTTGCATGAGCTGCTGACTGGAAAGTTAAAGGGTGATCTGTCAAGGGGGGGTGAGAAAAAGGGGGGTCCTGAAACGCCTTTTCCTGGTTCATTTTTTCATAAGTATTTGAACAGTGATAGTACCCAAACCACTGGAAGGAATTACAGCAAATTTGGCAGAAAGGTAGCTCTTGGTCCAGAAAGCAGCCTTTTTGTATTTGGTGTAAAACCATTCAGTAGTTTTTTAGTAATTAAAGAAAATTTGTATATATAGGGATGCAAAGGTTTCGTGAACCCTCCCGATCTTGTGCTGAGATCTGATTATCTGCCAACACTTCAGCACAGAAGTGTTGGCAGCCATGTTGGTACTAGGCTTCAGCTGAGTCCAAGACAAAAATGTAAAAAATAAGAAAAGGGGCCAGGGTAGAGACACTATGACTCCTTAGCTCTGGTGCTGGGGCCCAGAGGGACCCACTCCCCAGAGCAGAAAAACATTTTTTTTTTAATTTTCAGCAAGAGCTGCAGCGGATTCACCAAAATGTTTTTTTCTAAAGTGCAGGCTTCTGTGCTTGTTTCACTAAAGCCTCTGGGTGAGCCAGATCCTGAGGGCATTTCCATATTGAATGCAGGGGAGCTGCCTGGCCCCCCTATAGCCTTGGGACCGCCACGTCCCCAGGGCACTTCTGTTTAGGTAATGCGGGGGTGCCAACTCCCCCACGGCAGCCCTGCGGACTGCCACCTCCTGGGGGCATAGGGGCATATATTTTCAAAATCAATGCAGCAGGGACCACCAGCTTCCCGGGGTACAAATGTAAAATGAATGTTGGGTGCCCGGCCCTTCCATGCAGACCTGGGGACTGCCACCTCCCTGGGACACATATGTAAAATCATGCACCCAGGTCACATGGCTGGACCCCAGGGGATGGGGTCCGGATCGGCCCTGGGGAGGAGGGGGCATGCAGAACTGCAGTGACACCTGCATGTGCCACCTGCAAGTTTCATTGAACAGGTGTTACCAACTAATGCGGAGCTCTCCTGTGCACATGGCTCATAAACTGCACTTCGAGGGGTCACTGCGAAGCAGGCAGACACGATGCCTGCAGGGCGTCAGGATGTGCAAAGCCACTTAATGTATGCACACTGACAGCTGCAGCAGTGAGCGTGCCCCGACCACCACCTCCAGGCAGAGGGTGGGGAAGAATTACTAAGAAACGAGAGAAAGAAATATATAGGTGGAAATGTGCATCAATGCCATACTACTGCATGTATTCTGGTAGGGGCTTGCTGTGGGTCACTCGGCTGGTTGTGTAACATGTGCCATCGTGTACAAGTGATTGTTCCTCTATCTGGCATGTGTTATAACCGGATATTTTAAGAGATCTGAATTTAAAAGGTAACATTCTAGTATAGATCACAATGCACTGCAGAAGTCACTGTATTTTGTGTGTAGTAAAATGACTTTGGCATGCAGTACTTGGTGGGGTTACGCGCAGCGAGTATTTAATTGCAGCAGTGCGCCTTCATGTCTACTTTGCAGCACCCTTTGAGTCCCCATCTGTAAATTATTTCTGAAAACAGAGTTCTGCTGTGTGACGTCACGACTTTGAATACAGGTGGTCAGTAACACTAGACTCAGACCCAAAACATTTGATGATGGCCAATGTTGGGGACTATAGCAGACTGAAGTAAAAGAGGTTAAATTAGACTTTTTAAATCTATTCTAGAGAAATCGTAAATTCGGCACACATTACCACAAATTTAAGTTTTGGATTCCTATAATATTCACATATTCTATCCCAAAGTTCAGATTTACAGCTCGCTTAATGATATTTGCAACGTGGTACCAATACCGCACCTAAAGGATGTAAGGTCTAACAGCATCATAAGGCAAGATTGTTCATTAGTCACTTAAAACACCATACACAGTAGGGTTAACCTCGTATGGCAGGGTGGCCACATGCGTGCATTTCAGGAACATGTCAAGGACAGAAGAGCCCCATGAGCATCCCATAGACTTAAACAAGCAGGTTTTGGTGGTGCATGTACAAACACACACACGTTCATACAGGCACAACCAGTGCACACTTTTATACAAGCACACATCCAGAAAAAGGGTCAAACAAAATCACCAACCACATGCACAATTCAGTAAAATCCCAAACTCACAGACTACCACATATACACAAAACGCACACACTCAAACACAAAAGGTACAGGCATGCCGAAACACACAAATGAATCCACCAACACTTGCGCATTCACGCACACACACAACACACACAATAGAATCACAGGTAGGTACACAAGTAGGCAAACAGGCATGTAGTGTCCTGCTGGACAAGTTCTAGTGTTTCACCAGCCACTCGGCTGAGGGCTGGCTTTACACACACACCCCACACCCATCCAACACAGGCATCACCAGACAGGTGACCCTGCCAATGAAAAGGACCGGGCGCACGTGCCTGTGGCCAGTTACCTGAGCCATGCCACTGTCTGCGTCAGTAGCATGAGGGCCTAGGGCCCCTGACACGAGAATGGCGACGAGGAGGTCTGCCCCACGCGTGAGCAGATTCACTCGCGCCTCGCAGGACTGTTAGGCTCCCACGCATATTTGACCTGCTTCTGGTGGGATGGAATACACAGTTTCTAATGGATATGAGTGGGTTTGTGCTGTGTACACATGAGGACATGATTGGAGAGGTACTCGTAAGGTGATGTAGAGGGTGTGTACATGTGTGGACCTGGGGCGGTGTGCCTGTGGTATGGTGGCTACAATGGGTTGTTTCAAACATAAATCAGTATTGCAGTAAAATAATCTTTTTTTAGAGCTTCGCATGTATTTTTTGTAGATGTCAACTTTTTTGCTTTGCCACGCACACCACAATGCTGGTGATTTTAAATACAGTGTCGAATATCAACACGCCCTTTACCACTGTGACTCTGAAGGTAGCAACAGGCAAGAACATGTTTGGATGAAGCGATCCAAGCGTTCGCAGGACAGTCTCTAATTTATGGCCGATCTAGGAGGTGCTATTTATTGTTTTTTTTGTTGTTTTTTAGGTTATTTTTATTGGTATTTCACTGTCTTTTTATTGGTATTTTTAAGTTTAAGCATACAGAGCAGGAAATAACTTGGGCAACCCACAGCATCCAGGTAATAAGGCAGTTGACACAGATATGAGGTATGAATCATTGATTGGTAAGTGGGCAGGCCCCCGGGTGTCTGGACACCGGTGGCTCCTTCAGCAGTTTCCTGACTTTTGTTTTCATATTTGATGAAACTGTCGAACAATCTGCATTGGACCACAGAAAGCGCCACGGCATGAAGTTATTGTTGGATACCTGATGCAAGGGTGGATGGGAGCCTGTGTTCCTCTAAGGGTCAGGGATCTCTCACTGACAAAGTGCACGAAGCGTGTCAACTGCAGTGTTCACACTGCATGCAGTGCATAGTGCACTGTCCCATGACTTGTCCTCTTATTTGGATTTTCTTGCAGTGTCAGTTGGCAAAGAGGCGAAACGTCCTATCAAGCTATTCCTGTCAATCACTGATGGAAGGAAATACTGCATGGGGCTGGATGTCAGGAAAATAACCCCCTGGACTGCGGTGTGTGTATGCCTGTGATAGCCAAGGAATTCATTATAATATTACCACGATGTGCCGCCTTCTCGGTGACTTACCTCCCTTCTCTGTCTCGAACCATTTCCTTGCTCCCTCCGCCCTCACTGGGGCAGAAGCCCACTTATACACGCCGTCCCAGTGGACCAAACGGTGTGGTCCTGTTCACAGTTCATTTAGCTGCTAAATTCGGACGTTCATAATCTATCTATGTATGTATCTATCTATCTATCTATCTATCTATCTATCTATCTATCTATCTATCTATCTATCTATCTATCTATCTATCTAGCTATCTATCTATCTATCTTTCTATCCTTCTATCCCCATCCTCCCTAAATACATGTCTTTCCTCCATTTTACGTTTCTACCCCTGAATCAATCAATCCATCTGTCCGTTTGTCTCCTACCTAACCCTGTTATTCATCGAGATTTAATGACTGTGTAACACAGGCATTTTATATTTTTTTGTTTATTCAATTTGTATCTGTTGTGAATTTAAACGTCCATACCTGTGAAACTGACAATCATAGCTGCATTTTCATGCCCATTGATTATTGGGTGTGGAGTGTATATTCATCATGGTGAGACTGTATTCGTGTTTTTAACAACGTTAAAAGTAAGGGGGGCACTTCTTTGTAGGTTTGGTCTTTAAGCAGACGTTTTTAATTAGGACATTTTGCTGGTGAAGTATGACCTGTAAATTATAAGTTATTTTTGCACGTTATCGTAGGAGGGACACACAGATTGGCTCATTCCGAGCCCTGTTGTGTAATTCAGATTTGTGAAGTTTCCACCCACATCGTGATTACAAGTGTATGTTAAAACCCGGCACATCAAGCATTTTTACTACTTCACAATTCACTTATAAATCCCTTGGAGATGTAAACGAGGATAAATGGTCAATTGGAAATTGGTGCACCTCCATGAAAAACTGATCTCTGCAGATCAAGATATTCTGATTTTCATTGGGGTACTCTGTTATGAATCGGGGTACTTAAGTTGTAAACAATGGACGTCTCTCCCAGGTTTGCTTCAGATTCGCACTAAAGGAGAAGGACGTTGTGAATAAACCTATAGGCTGGACCACATGAATTATGCGGCAGCAGAGGACAACATTATCCTGCAGGGTTTACTAAATTATGGGGGTCATTCTGAGCTTGACGGGCGGCGGGAGCCGCCCGCCAAGGGGGAACCGCCAGAATACCGCTGCGCGGTCAAAAGACCGCTGCGGTTATTCTGAGTTTCCCGCTGGGCTGGCGGGCGACCGCCATAAGGCCACCCGCCAGCCCAGCAGGAAACCCCCTTCCATGAGGATGCCGGCTCCGAATGGAGCCGGCGGAGTGGAAGGGGTGCGACGGGTGCAGTTGCACCCGTCGCAATTTTCAGTGTCTGCTTGGCAGACACTGAAAATCTTGCTGGGGCCCTGTTAGGGGGCCCCTGCAGTGCCCATGCCAGGGGCCCCGCGACACCCGTTACCGCCAGCCAGGTTCTGGCGGTCAAAACCGCCAGAGCCAGGCTGGCGGTAAGGGGGTCGGAATCCCCATGGCAGCGGGAAACCGGCGGGACACCGCCGGTTTTCCGTTTCTGACCGCGGCTGTACCGCCGCGGTCAGAATGCCCATGGGAGCACCGCCAGCCTGTTGGCAGTGCTCCCGCGGTCGTTGGCCCTGGCGGTCCATGACCGCCAGGGTCAGAATGACCCCCTATGTGTCAGCAATACAAATTATGCAGCATTACGCAGCGCATTTTGTGATAGTATTGTCTCATGATTTTGTCATTTTTAGGTTGAGCACAGCAGCGCGCCAGCGCTGCTTTTCCGACGTGTTGGTATGTATCTGGGCTTTTAACCATGCCACCCACATGGCCATCACTATCACTCGGTCGTGGGCTTGCCCTTCAAAAATCCTTTGTTTTCGTGGGTAACTGCTTTACGTTTGTCCCTCCTCAGGGCTGTTTTGTTACCGCCTTGGACCTTGCCCCTGTTACATGGATAATTGCACTTTTGCCAATAACTTCTTTTTCCTTTTATCTCTCTCTCCGTGCTCATGGTGGCGCTTGGAATCCGCTCACTTATGTAAATTGTTTCATTTTTTTATTTTCAGTTTCTGTAGCAAGAAAGATCCAGTTAGGAGTTTACAACACTAATAGCTCTAACGCGAGCAAACGCGAGAACCATTGCATTGCAAATGCTTGTTTTAACATATGTCAACACTATATGGGTAAAGGGTTCACTTCAAAAGAACCAGTCCATCACTAAAATACAGCAAGAATCAGCAGAAAGGCATCCAGTCAACCTTTAAAGGGCCTTCTACTGCACAACAACACTGTTTCTGTTTAGAAACTTTCAATCAGTTTGAGCTAGAGTTTTCTTTCTTAGAATCTGCAGGTTATGCAGCAAATGATGGAGATGTGTAAATGTGACAAATCTGTTATTCTGAGGTATATCTGTAATTATATGGAAAACATTGTAACCTAAAAATCGCATAATTCCATTGGCCCTGCTTATACTTTCTGTTGTGTTTGCACATTGAAAGTAAAAGCTACCTGAGAAAATGCTTTGATTGAAAGTGCAAATGTATGTTTTTCTATAGTACTGAAATGTAAATTTCCACCTAAAAAGTGATTTACTCACATATAAATTGGCACAATATGGTGCAGTTTTACTTACGATAATCTACCTAAACCTTTGCATAGCACATCCCAACTCAGGAGACGAATGGAGATTTACTTTTCTCAAATATAGATGAAAATTTGAAATCTGCACCCAGACTGGGAAAGGGAGAGCACTAGGTGGGTTGGTGAACTAGAGGAAATGATAGCCTTGAAAAAACATACTGTGGAGGAAAAATGTTTAAATTACTAATGTGCACATAATGTATGTATATGTAAATGTTCACATGTTATATTTGTGCAAGTGATTATGCTTTCACACGAGGAGGCTCAGACTTCAGAAGAGGATTTGAACCATAATACAATTTAAATATACTCAAAAAATCGAAAGTTACAGGGGTGTTATAGTTACAAATAGAATTTTAAAAAACATACAAATTCACTGAAAAGACCAAAGGTTACAGGAATGTTATACTTAGGAAATAGAATAAAAAAAATAAAAAAACGTAGAAATTCACTGAAAACAACAAAGGTTACAGGGATGTTATAGTTAGGCTCACATTTCACTCGTACAAAACCAGCGAAATTCAGCAGTTATAGTTACCTGAGCTAACTATAAATTACACCCCACATTGCACTGCTTATGACCTCACAAATTGCATCACTCATGACATGGTCAGTGACATCATATCACAAATTCAGAACCTAACTATAATATCACTGTAACCGTTGTTTTTTTTAAGAGAATTTCCATGGGTTTTTTTAATCATAAATTTTCTTTACTATACATTAATCCAACCACCGCTGCATATGGCTTTCGGCCACGCATGGCGGTGGTTGCCTCAGGGCCTGGCCTGCAGCCAGACCATGTGGTGAAGCCCCTATAACCACCCAACCCTGTGCCTATCTCTGTGGCCAACCCTCCTACCCACCCAACCCCACACTGCGCACAGCCTTTGGCCGTGGGCAGCAGGATGATTTGGCCGCGCGGCCTGTATCTCTGGGTGCAAGAATAGGTATGAGAGGGTGTCTTTGGGTGTGAGCGTGTCTGTCTGGGTGTGAGAGTGGGTGTGAGAGGGTCTATGTGGATGTGAGAGTGTGAGAGTAGGTGTAAGAGGGTGTCTCTGGGTGTGACAGTGGGTGTGAGAGTGTCTCTGTGAGTGAGTGTGTGAGTCTAAGTGGGTCTGTGAGTGGAAACATGATTGTCTGAGTGGGTCTGTGAGTGGGTGCATGCATCTCTGAGTGGGTCTTTGAGTGGGTGCATGAGTCTGTGGGAGGGTCTGTGAGTGGGTGCGTGGGTGTCTGAATGGGTCTGTGAGTGGGTGTGTGCATCTCTGAGTGGGTATGTGAGTGGGTGCATGAGTGAGTGTCTAAATGCAGCTGCGAGTGGGTGTGAGTTTCTGTGTGGGTGTGTCAGTAGTTGTGTGAGTGACTCTGCCACGAAGGAACCTCACCTGCCCTTTTATCCAACAAGAGTCCACAGCTTTGCATGAAATATCTGCCCAAGTTCAGTTCTTTCTGCCTCCTTGGGAAAATGTCTGGTATGTATTCTACACTACAGCTGCATAATTGAGCACAAGGAAATGTCACCAGTGACCTTGGGTACATTTGGCAATGTGATTGTTTCTCGTGCATCTTTGTTTCTCGTGCATCTTTCTCCAGAATTCTGTGATAACATGAATCCTCCTATAGAGAGGCCATCAATACTACAAAGACACAAGTCTCCATCCAAACAGCATCCTTCCTCTTATATATATGAAGTAAGTTCTTCTTTGTTTTGTGGAGATGTCCTCATATTCCTCAGCATCAAGAACGCACCATCAAAATTGGTGGGAAACTTACTGGGGGGCCCTTTGGGTAGCTGTCCATCATCCTGGCAAAAGGTTTGAAGACATATGCATACTACTGAGGTAGAAGGTGTAGGGCCAATCGGGTGCAGTTTTGAGGTGACTTTCACATTTCCACACTCTTAGCAATTTAAAGGGATAACCATGGGGGAGGGGGCTGTGCAACCCCCCCTCCCTCGGGTGATTTCGGCCCCAGGTACCTCATGGCCCAGAGCCCACCTCTATTCATTGCTTTTCCACACAGTAAGCTACGAAGCTACTAGAGATGCATCTCCCTGCCTGCAAAAGCAATTGTTTCCCCTGTTCCCCTGTTTCCCTTCTCGCATCTCTGTAGGTATATATATATATATATATATATATATATATATATATATATATATATATATCCATGTCCATCCTACTGGCAGTATGTAGTTATAGTTAGGACCTAGTTTCCATACAAAAAAATGTTTTTGACTTGCCTATATCTTGGGCACCATTTTATGAATCTTCACATAATTTCCCAAAAAAAGTGTCAAGTTGGGTCTTGTTGTGTATGGAAAGTTTCGGGACGGTCCGTTTAGCAGGGGGTGAGAAAAAAAGGGGGGGGGGTTAAAAAAAAGTGTGTTTCCATGTTAATTCCCATGGACTCTTTAGACACACCTGCAGCCTGAAACGCTGGACGGAATTACTCCAAATTTGCCTTTTGGTGCGCAGATCACCTTGTTTTATTTGGTGTTAATCCGTTCAGTAGATTTTGAGATATTTAAAGAAAACCAAATTTGTATATCCGAGTGAAGACTAAGCATATATCTCATGGTGAGATCTGATTGGCTGGCAGCCATCTTAGGACCAATATACATGATAGCACCCCTTTGAAATACATTGTAGTAAATGGCAGGTTTTGAGGGTTACAAAAAAGAGAATGTATAAAGAGTGATAACACATTTGAGTTACAATTTAAATCATTTGTTTATGGTACCATACTAATTTTAGGAATTGTGGTGCATTCTAAGGTGATTTTACCCTGCTGTGATTTCATGAATCATGTTTAAGAGAAAATTGTTTTCTTATGATTTTCTTATAGAAGTGATATAAGGTGCTCCAGAAGCTAAAATAAGAGCATATTTTCTGTAAACTCACTCTTTCTCAGTCATATGAGAATAAAGTCTGACATTCTCAGTAAAGTATACTTCCAACCTGAGCAGCATATCAGATGATTCCTTTGTGTTCTAGTGCAGCCTCCCAGAGTGTTATAATGAACAACTAGAGCCCTAACAGTTTTACTTAGGACAAAAGTGCGGCAAAACTTAAGACATGTTGATTGAATCAAACTGGTAAAACTTAAAACATTTAATTTAGAAAGGTACCAAACGAGAGGGTTCATTTTGGGTAGTGCTGTAGAAAGAAAAAATAGGAGATTTTTTAAGTGAGTTCTCAAATACTTTTCTATTTCATTAAAACATTCTGTCATGTAGACTAAAACATGCACTTTCAACCCTTGCATCAGACAGTGTTCTAATGCGTGACACTAAAGTGCCAACATTCTGAATTTATGTTAAAAATGTAGTCTGAGTGTAATCGAAGTGGAAAACTGAGAGCATTTTCTATTGAGGATACTGCAGTAAACAAGGATATTAGGAAGCTTCATACCAAACAAGTCTCCCAAGATGGCTACCGCAGTAAAAAGAGCCAAAATATAGCACATATATCCCCCAAATGTAGCCCAAGTATAGCCCAATGACAGAAGTGTGCAAAATACTTAACCCCTTGTGTGCCTAGGACGAGGTGATCTCGTCCAAGGCGCTGGGTCCCCCGGTGCCTTGGATGAGATCACCTTGTCCTGCTATGGGCCCCCGGGGGGAGCGCTAGCCCTCCCCCCGAGGGCCAGGCACACCCCTCCCCTGGGCAGGGATGGAAGAGGAATCGCTTCCCCTTCCACCCCCACCCCGTGACCTCTGATGATGTCAGCACGCTTTCATCAGAGGCCTTCCCTCCAGCGCTGGAAGCTCAGCTTGGGGGTAGATAGGCTTATTTTTGGAAGGCCCATCTGCCCCTGAGGGGGGCAGAAAGCCCACCAGAGACCAGGGAAGATTTTTTTTTCAAAATAAGAGGGTGGGGGTATGGCCATACCCCCACCGCAAATAAATGGGGCCAAAGTTGTTCTGCCCAGCAGTGGGCAGATGGGGCAATTACCCCCGATCCACACCCCGGGGGGGCAGGAAGTCTACTAAATGCCAGGGAATTAAAAAAAAAATAGTGGGGTGGTGGCTACCAACCAGTATGGGCATGGTTATGCCCCCACCCCAACTGAAGGGAGTAACAGTCTTTCAGCTCTCCCCGGCACAACATCTTATCCCACGGCAAGCAAGTGGACATTTGATTATTTGGGGCTTTGGTTTTACATTTAGGCCATGAGAGCTTGGCTAACTCTCAAAATCGTCCCACTTGGAATGGTGAGGGCTGCACTTTTTGGACTTTGGGACGCTGCCATGTAGAAAAATCCACAAGACCTAGACACATCTGAAAACTAAACATCTGGGTGAGTCCAGGGTGGTGTGCTTCACATGCACCCCGCACCATTTTCTTACCCACAGTGCCCTGAAAACCTCCAACTTTGCTGGAAATCACACATTTTTTCCACATTTTTGTGATGGAACCTACCGGAATCTGCAGGAATCCACAAAATTCCTACCACCCAGCATTTTCTCATCTATACTGATAGAAATTCTGCCCCACTTGTCAGTCTAAAATTTTTTTTTTCCAAACTGCCCTTTTAGACCCGCTTTGGTTCCCCCTCAATTTTTACATGTTTTTGGCTCTTCCCTGTCACAGGCACTTGGCCCACATACACAAGTGAGGTATCATTTTTACCGGAAGTCTGAGGGGAACGTTGGGTGGTAGGAAATTTGTCCTGGTGCAGTGATCCCACACAGAAATGTGGGAAAAATGTGATTTTTTTTAGCTAAATTTGAGTTTTGCTGACGATTTTGGGTTTCCCTGTATAACTGCTGAGCCCGGGACCAAAAACGCAGGTGCCCCCCGCAAAAACAGGTAGTGTTGTATTTGTTATTTTTTATGTGTCCAGATAGTGTTTTGGGGCATTTCCTTTCGCGGGCACTGGGCCTACCCACACAAGTGAGGTACCATTTTTATCGGGAGACTTGGGGGAACGCTGGGTGGAAGGAAATTTGTGGCTCCTCTCAGATTCCAGAACTCTCTGTCACCGAAATGTGAGGAAAAGGTGTTTTATTTTAGCCACATTTTGAGGTTTGCAAAGGATTCAGGGTAACAGAACCTGATGAGAGCCCCACAAGTCACCCCGTCTTGGATTCCCCATAGGTCTCTAGTTTTCGAAAATGCACAGGTTTGGTAGGTTTCCCTAGGTGCCGGCTGAGCTAGAGGCCAAAATCCACAGGTGGGCACTTTGCAAAAAACACCTTTGTTTTCTGTAGAAAAATGTGATGTGTCCATGTTGTGTTTTGGAGCATTTCCTGTCGCAGGCGGTATGCTTACCCACACAAGTGAGGTACCATTTTTATCGGGAGGTTTGGGGGAACCTAGAATACCAAAAAAAAGTGTTATTGCCCCTTGTCTTTTTCTACATTTTTTCCTTCCAAATATAAGACAGTGTGTAAAAAAGACGTCTACTTGAGAAATGCCCTGTAATTCACATGCTAGTATGGGCACCCTAGAAGTCAGAGATGTGCAAATAACCACTGCTCCTCAACACCTTATCTTGTGCCCATTTTGAAATACAAAGGTTTTCTTGATACCTATTTTTGACTCTTTATATTTCAGCAAATAAATTGTTGTATACCCGGTATAGAATGAAAACCCACTGCAAGGTGCAGCTCATTTATTGGCTCTGGATACCTAGGGTTCTTGATGAACCTACAAGCCCTATATATCCCCGCAACCAGAAGAATCCAGCGGATGTAACAGTATCCAGCATTGGTTTCACACCCATTTCTGTCACTGACTGGAAGGAGGCTGAAAGCACAAAAAAATCGTAAAAATGGGGTATGTGCCAGTAAAATGCCAAAATTGTGTTGAAAAATTGGGTTTTCTGATTCAAGTCTGCCTGTTCCTGAAAGCTGGGAAGCTGGTGATTTTAGCACCGCAAACCCTTTGTTGATGCCATTTTCAGGGAAAAAACCACAAGCCTTCTTCTGCAGCCCTTTTTCCCATTTTTTTTTTTAAAACAAACAAAATTTTCACTGTATTTTGGCTAATTTCTTGGCCTCCTTCAGGGGAACCCACAAAGTCTGGGTACCTCTAGAATCCCTAGGATGTTGGAAAAAAAGGATGCGAATTTGGCGTGGGTAGCTTATGTGGCAAAAAGTTATGAGGGCCTAAGCGAGAACTATTCCAAATAGGCAAAAAAAGGCCTAGGACAGGAGAGGGAAAAGGCCTGGCAGCAAAGGGGTTAATTTGATAGTTTTTTGCAGTTTTATATAGCGGAGACTTGACCCAAAGGTATTGGAGTGCTTTACATGAGCATCAGTTACATTACACAAGGACACATTCATTTTGGTACATAAAGATAGCAAATAATTTGTCAATATTTTGAGAACTCAGAAAACATGTCCTCATTTTAGTTTTTTAGAACACTAACCATAAATTCCATGGGAATAAGACCCTCCCATTTGTATTATTTCTAAATTGCCACACTTTTGAAATTATATAGAATGTTAGTGTTAGAAATGGGGTCTCTTATTGGCAGTCAGTTTGCACCCTGTCCAAGTAGGGACCCTAACTCTAGTCAGGATAAGGGAGATACCTGCTCAGATAACCCCTACTCACCCCCTTGGCTGCTTGGCACGAGCAGTTAGGTTTATTTTAGAAGCAATGTGTAAAGTGTTTGCACATAACACACAGTAATAAATGAATCACTATAAAAGGAAACCACACCAGTTTTAGAAAAATAACCAATATTTATCTATGTAAAACAACACCCAATATGATAAAAATCCAACATACAGTAATCGATATATGAATTCTGCAAGATTTACTCAAAAATACAGTTCCTTGAAGTCAATAGCTCCACCAGGGGCTATTACGGTGCCGTGGTCAACAAAAGCAACAGTTGAGGCTGGCAGTGGCGTCGCAGGCCAGCTACGGTGTGGGGAAGACCCGCAAACAGTACCTTGGAATTGCAGGGCGTCATGATCATTGCAGTGCGCTCCGGAGAGCGGCGTCACTGGTGTCGCGGTGTTGGTTCCAGAGTCGGTGCGGGAATCATCGGTCCCATGAAGTCACACGTGTTGCAGATCGAACTCCAGACTTATGAAGTCAGGAGCGCTGGTGTGGATGGCGTCGGGGCTGCGGTGTGAAGTGGGACGATGCAGCATGCAGTGCCCACAGGTCAGTGTGTAGGCAGTGGCTCTGTGATGGCATCTGGCGGCTTCGGTGAGACCAGGGCTGCGGTGTGAAGCACGGCGGGGTGGTGCAAAATGCAGTGTCACCAGGTTGTGGTGCAGGCAGCGTCGTTGTCGTTGCTGAAGCACTGTCGTCAGTAGGTCCAGGCCAGCGGTGCGAATGGGATGGTGCTTTGTGACCCTCATGAGCAGTGTCCACAGGCCACGGTGCAGGCAAGGATGCCTGGTGATGACACTGGAGTCGATGGTGCTGGCGTCGGTGGACCGGGGCTTCGTGTACCTCATGAGATGTGTCCACAGGCCACGGTGCAGGCAGCGCCATCGGTGGCAGCAGGAGCGATGTCGCCGGGGATGACCAGGCTATGGTGTGAGCAAGGTGATGCTGGAGTGCGGGGCCCGCGAGTCGCGGTCGGAGGAGCGGCTCAGTGAAGTCATCCGATGATGGTGTCAGTGAGACCAGGGTCGCAGTGCGAAGCGGGGCAGTCCGGCTCTGTGCGGCGTCAGCAGGTCACGGTGTAAGCCAGCGGCATCATTGACTGCATTGCTGTGGTTTCTCCTTTTGAACAGCAAAAAAACACACAGTTCCCAGTGCTGCAGGTCGAGGAAATTGAAGTCTTTGGTGTCCCTGAGACTTCCCACAGGAGGCAAGCTCTACTCCAAGCCCTCCATGGTTCGTTGTACTATTACTGCTCCTCCCCTCTGTCGAGCATGGTCAACTTTTTGCCTTTGCACCCTCAATTATCTGAGTCTGTGTCCCTGGCCTCTGCTTCCCCACAGTATCCTAGTGAAAAACTAGATTGCTAGCTGTTGGAAATGGCCCTTTTTGCAGGGTCATCCCCTAAACTTTTTTGCCTCCTTCCTCCTATTTTTCCTGACCAGTTTTTGTTCGCTTTAGGACTCTGGGCACTTTACCACTGCTAACCAGTGCTAAAGTGCATATGCTCACTGTGTAAATTGTATTGTTGATTGGTTTATCCATGATTGGCATATATGATTTACTAGTAAGTCCCTATTAAAGTGCACTAGAGGTGCCCAGGAGCTGTAAATCAAATGCTACTAGTGGGCCTGCAGCACTGATTGTGCCACCCACATAAGTAGCCCTGTGAAAAGTCTCAGACCTGCCACTGCAGTGTCTGTGTGTGCAGTTTTGTACTGACAGTTCGACCTGGCAAATGCATTATCTTGCCAGGACCAAACCTTCCATTTTACTACATGTAAGTCACCCCTAAGGTAAGCCCAATGCAGCCCCATGGTCAGGATGCAGTGTATTTAAAAGGTGGGACATGTACTAGTGTGCTTTACATGTCCTGATAGAGAAATACTGCTACATTTGTTTATCACTATTGCAAGGCCTATCTCTCCCATAGGTTAACATGGGGATTGCCTTGAAATATCTTTTGAGTGCATTGTCCCGTTGGGAGCAGATATATATATATATATATAAGGAGTTTGGAGTCTCTGAACTCACAATTTAAAAATATATGTGTTGGTGAAGTTGGTTTTTCGATTGTAAGTATGAAAATGCCACTTTTTAGAAAGTGCACATTTTCTTGCGTAACCATTCTGTGCCTCTGCCTGGCTGCTGAATACACGTCTGAGTGAGACTGACAGTTGGGATGTTTGTGAATTCAGTCTAGACAGTCACACAAAGGGAGCTGCGGTGTTTCCTGAATATCCTGATAGGTCTTCCTGGGCCAGAGTGGAGGGAGCAGCAGACACTTGCACCTGAATAGGGCTGTGATTGTCCTTACACAAAAGCTTTCAACCCCCTGGAGTGTGTCTGGGGCCATAACAGGGAGAGGCAGGGTCTTGTGCACTACAAAGAATTTCCTTTGAAGTTTGCCTACTTCAAAGGCAGAAATGAGTATAAGTATTTTACTGCTGACCCCACAACTTTAGAACACTTCTGAACTGAGAACAGTATGCCAGGGAGAAGAGCCAGATTCTTGAAGAGGACCTACCACTCTGCCTGTTGTTTTCCTGTCCTGGCCTGCTGCTGCTACTTTTGCCCTGGGAGTGAAAGGACTGGACTTCGCTTTCTACATCCTGCTTTCCAAGGTTCTACAAGGGCTTTAACTGGGCTTGCCTCCTGTTAGAAATCTCAATAGCCGCTCTTGGTCCCAGGGACTGCCATCTCTCTGGGGCACGCCAAATAAAACAGTGCTGGAGGGGATCACCCCCCCTCCCGAAGCCGTTTATGGCCATGGGGACCGCCACTTCCCCAGGGCTTGGCCTGCATCTAAGAGGGGAGCCACAAGGACCCCCTTCTTTTGGCAATTAGAGACCCGAGGACCACCTCCCCAAGACAAAATGGGATAATTTAATAGTGGGAGGAGACCTTTCTAGGCCATTTACAGCCCTGAGGACAACCACATCCCCATTCTAGGTCATAATTACAATAGGGAGGGAGGCTGCATGGCCCCTCTCCTGGAGGAATTAATTGCCCTGGGGACCACCACCGCTAGTGTTTCCTCCCTATGTCCCAAGGTGCCCATCCTCAGGACAGAGTAGTTTGCTGGCGTTTGGCTGAAGCTATGACAGCTCCCGCCAAGTGAGAGCAAACAGTAAGTCCGCTCCCAGTGGACTGAAGCAGAAAACTGCTCCTTCTTGCTGGTAGCATCCTTTTCTCAGCTCCTGCCTGCTGTCAAATGGGCAGGAAAACAGATGAAAGAATTTCTACCACAAGCCAGGAACAGCTTTTCTTGCTGTTCCATGCATGCAGGAGCAATGTCAGTTCCCACTGGAGGCGGAGAGCGAGCAAGAACCATAGGGGCTTTGAGGCTCCCATTGCTGTCCCAGAAAATGCACACTGGGTGCCCTGGATGGGGCCTGAGCACCCAGCAGCGAGTGGCTGGGCACTGGGGAATGGGGTCCTCAGAGGCAGAAATCAGCCCAGGGAGGGGAGTCACACAGCCCCTCCTTCCAATAAATGGCTGAGCCTTGGGGGACGGGTTTCCCTGGGCCCAAAATTGGCCCGAGAGGAGGGCTGTGAGTCCCCCCCTACCCTACACATAAATTGGCCCCGTCCAAAATTGCCCTTAGGACGGGGACCATGTCATCCCACTCTAATTTTCATAATTGCCGAGCTCAAGAGGATGGGGTCCCTGGGACTGAAATTGGCCAGGAAAGGGGGTCTGCTTGCCCCCCCTCCACTTTTAGTGATTATGAACACTATTTTTTCCCCCAGGACCTGGTACATTTATACAAGCACAGGGGACCATGCTTGGTTTTAGAAAAAAAATGCTGGGATCCACAGATCCTCCGTGGTTTCGTGGCAACATTTGTTTAAAAAAATGCCTTTTGGTCCAGGTAGGGACCCTGGGGCACACCACCACCAGGCCTAGGGGTTCAGGGTATTCTTAACCTTCCCCCTTTTTTCTTCTTTTTTTTTTTTACTTTTTTGTTTGGGACTCAGCTGGGTTTGAGTCACAAAATGGCTGCCAACACTTCCTGGTTGAAGTGTTGGCAGCCAATCAGATCTCAGCATGAGATCTGTCGGATCCACGGAGGATCTGGATCTCTAGATATCTCTATTTTTTCTTTAAATATCTCAAAACCTACTGAGTGGATTTACTCCAAATCATGAAAGGAGATCTTTCTAAACCAAGATCTACCTTTTTGACAAATTTGGTATAATTCCATTCAGCGATTCGGGCTGTAGTCATGTTCAAAATCCCCATGGGAAATTGCATGGGGAAAATCTGTTATGAGACCCCTTTTTTCTCACCGCCCGCTTGACTGACCACCCCAAAACGTTCAAGACAGCAGCAGAACAAATTAGCATACAAGTTTTGTATTTTGAAAATTTGGTGAAGAATCATCAAATGCTGCCAAAGTTATTGGCAAAACAAGAAACGTTTCATCTTTGAGAATTAGGTCCTAACTATAACTACCTACTGGGAACCGCCAGTGTATATATATATATATATATATATATATATGTATATATATATATATACATACATATATATATATATATATATATGTTCAAGCATGCTTTGTATTCACTTGTTCCCTAGGTAAACCCTGCCTCTGGAAATCAATTCCATATTAATCCAATCTTAGAAAATGTGAAAACGTTTTCATTCTAATCACCACATAGGGCTATCACTATTGAAAACAGTTGTAACACATCAACTTTTCATATAAGGTTTCGACTGCAATAAATATTTTCACATTTAGTAGAATGTGTTGTCAACATACTGCTTCTCTAGGTTGCTAATAAAAGTCCGCAATAATCCACTGTGCTTCTTCTATCATTTCCACACAAGCAGACGTTTAGATTCATACATATTTACACTGCACTCAGCTAGGCATTTTGTGGATCAAGGATCAGTGCTAGATCTGCTCATGTTTCTGTCGCAGAACGGACTCGAGAGTACAAAAACGTGAAATCTGATGTGTTCCTAACTCGGTGTTAAATTATATTGCAGAAGTGACCTTACCTCATATGTAGAAGAACAGGGAAATTGGTATATTCTCCCTTTTAGTAGAGACAGACCAGTAGCAGCTTCCTCCCTGCAGTTCCAAGCAGTGTGTGAGTTTCCTTTCAACTGTACTCTGAGAATGTGTCCTCCCTCGCATCAGTGCCTTCAAACTAGCATTCCTCTTTGAAGTGCCTGTCACTCATGAACACCCTCCCAGCAGTACCAAGACAGCATTAGCCTATTCTCAGCATGATCTTCTTTTCAGCTCGCAGTGGTAGCGTGAACTTCATTCTCAACAGAGCACTGTCGCCGTTTTAGACACAAATTGCTCCATCCCATCAGAGCCCTGCATTAGGATCTCCTGCTCGGTTGTTTCTCATCCGCGAGGTTCCTTTCTCAGCAGGGTGATAGTGTAGTGTAATCTCCCTTCCAGCTGTGAAGTGGTAGTTTGGTCTTTTTGGCAGACGTGCACTGCCATTTTTTAGCTGGCCTGGACTGCCTGTTTTTATCCCACCAGGCATTTCTCTGGTGAGCTAGAGCCTTTGGAGGCTGGTTGTTAGGATAGGGGACTGCTGCTGACGTCTCTGTCACTTTCTCCAGATTTCTCGGGTAATTACAGCAGGCACGGATTAGGGGGTGCAGGCTATAGGAGAGAGATGAGACTGCGACTAGGAAGTGCGCAGGACTGGTTAGTATATTTTTTGTCAGGGCTGCTTTCAGTTCCCAGTACGGCTGTTTGTTAGCACCACTGTCTCCACTCTTTCATTCAAAGGGTCAGCTTGTACCGTTTATTAGAGTGCATCCTTCTTCCCTACTGTGAGCTCTCACTGCGGTTAGCTATATCCCATCAGTGTCCTCTGGTGAGTTACCTCCAGGGCTTTATGTGGGCCGGATCAATCTTGGTCTCAGAGCTGGCAGTCATTAAAAACAGACATTGAAACAGTTCCCTATCAGGCACTGTAACAATGTCCTTAGCTTTAAAGGCAAAAAACACTGATAAGGTGAACAATGACTGTTAGAAATTGGAGTATTAGTTGATGGGTGATAAGAACTCACCTCAAATAAAAATCACAATTTTTATCAGGGTGAACAATCAAAGTCACTAAACAAACCTATGCTTAACCCATTTGTAGCCTGCAATAAAGCAGACAGGCTGAATATAGAAGTAAGGTGTAAAATATTTATGCAGCGCTCAAACAGTACTAACGTAGAAGCACATCACAAGAAAAATCCCAAACAGTTAGAAAATTAAATTCAATAAATAAAATTAGACCAAAACAAAAAAACAAACAAACAGTGGAATCTAAGATATCAATTGAATTTATAAAGTTTGAATTAAAAATAGTGTCAAAAAGCACAGAGCACCTACCTGTGCATTCTAGACCAGGTCATAGTCAAAAGTTAAGGCTGACCGTCATGCTGTGTAGTTTAGATACATCAACCTGGTTCATCCGAGCAGAAAGCTGACCTCCTGACTTCAGAGGAGAAAACATGGTAATCAACGAGTCATTGACAGGGCACGCTGCAAGCTAGCTCCAAAGCAGGGTTTGACGACAGGTTGCTCAAGACCCCCTGTGTGTTCATCACCGAAATCTCAGAGTGTGCAAAGTTGACGCTCAGGAAGACCTCAATGTCATTCAGATTCTGCTCGGCCTCAGTCCTGATGAAGCCCCCTATGTTTAGACTTACAACCTTTTCTGGAAGTCAGAGCTTCTTCAGTAGGGCAAACCAGCAATTTGAGGCAGACCAGAGAACGACATTGATGGCGGTGTCTTCAACAGCTATCCCAATCACTGTCAGTTCCCAGGAATATAGTTGACAAAAAGTCAAACTTATTGCAGTTTGGGAACAATTGGGTACACTCCAACAATATGCCAGGGTCCTGGATGGGGGATGAGGGATGAGGGCATGGGGCACCACATGGGGTTAAATGTAATTCCAACAGAGGCCAGCAGCAGGTTCCAGCAAAGTTACAGGACTGGTCTGAGGAGAGGTCTGTGGGCTCTACATTTATGTCCTGTTTCAGTTTGTGGATGCGGGTCAATCCTTTGTCCACCCCCTAAAGCAGTTCTTGGCAGATCCTCCCCACCCACTAGGTTTGGAGCCAATATGACAAGAGAGACAAATGGGAGGAAGGACTAGGTGTGAACTTCACCTGCCAGTGATAAGCCAATCATCCTTTGAAGTTCAGGAAGGGGCTGGGTACAGCCTCCAGGCCATCCTGTCAAGGGAGGAGTCCCCCTCACCACACCAAGATCCCTTTGTCCACTGTCTGGGAGCAATGCACATCTCACCACAGGGTGCCATCAGGGATCAGGTAATAGCTGGACACTGGCAGGAAAGCCTTTTGGTTTTAGGCAGGAAAATGACAACTTTTGAAAAGTGCCATTTCCAAAATAGTAATATAAAATCTGACTTAATCATTACGTTGGATTTCTTGTATTACTATTCCCAAACTGAATTTATCACTTATTAAAAGCAATCTATGGGAGAGCCAGTCTTGCCACAGTGAAAAATGACTTTGGAAGTTTTGCACTGTCAGGACATGTAAAATGTTAGATATCTTTTTCCTACTTTTTAAATACCATACACCCTGACCTCTAAGCTTTGAACATCTAACTTAGAGGTGACATATAAACAGTAAAATGGAAGGTTTAGGCCTGGCAAAAGGTTTATTTTCAGTGCTTCTATCAGGATTGCAGATAACAAATGATTTTCCCAACCTAGCCGTTGAGCTCAGTGTCAAAGACACCAGATCGGCAACTCAAAAATCTCTTATTTTGCCAGGCCAAAATTGCAGTTTAAAACTGTAAATGCAGGTTGCAGTGCCTAGGGGTGCTGCTGAAGAAAGCAGGTAGGTGTAGAGCATCTTTATTCAGCCGTCAGTCTCACCAGCCGGCAGCTACTGCCGCCATTAGAACCCTCACGCCCCGTGTTCCAAACAGGAAACCCCATGTTCCCAACATTACGACACCATAGTCTGTCAGTAGGTAATAAGGAGGTTCAGAATACATTCCATTCAGTCGTTGGTTGCTCTGCAGATCTCACAGATCAATAGTCATGTGTGCCCATTAGAATTGTGATTCTATGCGTCACTGTGTGAAGGAGGTACACATCTGTTGGAATATTGACAATGTTGAAATAAAAATGCAATGCTTACAGGCGAGTGTTTGCATTGTGTGTAAAGGGGTGGTGATATGAAGAAAATACAAGGAAGTGCATGCAGGAGAGAGTGACAAAAGTGCAGAAGAGGAAAGTGATGAGGTATGGGATGTGTACATGGATATTTCAGAAAGATGTCTGGGAGAAAAGGGGTATAGGTATGTAACAGACTACATATGAGAGGTGTGAGTGCTTGAGAGATATTAAAGACTACCGCCACTTCCACGGACCTTCTAAAGATGAATTCACTCATATTTTCAAAATTGAAACATTTTGAATTCTAATTCCCAACAAAATCCTTGTTTTACTCCGTTTTCTAATACTGGCAACATGCACTTTCAAAGCCAATAGGGTTGGCTTGTTTAAGGTGCATGTCCATTACCCTGAAATATATCTTTGATGAAAACTCAGACAGAGACACCAAAATACTGCTCAGGTGGTAGTATGGCAAACACAGGATTTTGACCTCTTTGAAGCCATACCCTCAATAACATAGGCTGCATCCCTTGGAAAGGATTGCTAGTTTCACATCTTAGACCGCATACGTTTCAGAGCCCCCACAATACCTTTTTCATCCCACTTACAACCTTGGTTACCTCCCTCAGGTCTGTTGTAGACTAAGCTTTCGCTTAGAACTGCTGTGCACTGAAACCTTCCATTTCCATAAAGTGTGCTCCTTGACAGGAGTGTCCTACGGGCAGCTCCCTCCCATCAGTAGCCGACAGTGAGTTCCCTCACTGCAGCACTTTTAGTGGGAGCTCTCTCTCTCTCTCTCTAGGAGGCAGTGTAGTTCGAGCTTTCCTGGGCAGTGCAGTGCCAGTGGTAACCTCCCTCACAGCTTCTATGCGCTCAGCGCGAGTACACCCTTAAGCACTCTCATCTGTGTATGCCAGAATCTTCCGGCCAGTTTGCTACGAATTAATGCTCATCTTTAGTTTAAGCAAGATGGCAGTATAATTCCTAGGCAAATGGGCATTTCAGTTCTCGGAATCAGCGGCATTCACAATTGATTTTGTGATGGGCTTCTGCACCAGCTGCTCTCAGAAAGTAGTTGATATCAAATGTGCTACATTAGTACAAGTCGGTGAGCACAGTGCCTCAGCAAAGCTTTACTTCCTGCTGGAGTGAAATGGCAGGGCCCTTTCTCATAGAGCGGTATTTTCCTGGTTCCCATAATGAACTTGGGCCTTGAGGATGAAAGGAGCGTTCTTTTCCTGCCGCCGATGCAGGGGTTTGCCCATAAAAGAGAATTACAGAAATGCTGGCCGCTGATTTATCAAATTGTTTTAAAAGAGGAACAGCTGACCAATTAACACCCGGAACACCAACACCTGTGGACACAATCATTTCTAGAGGAGAGATGGGGGTGAGAGGAGGATGTCTTGAATCAGTACAGTTAAAAAGTTACAAGTAGGCTCCGCCTTAAGCTTCAAATTGGATTGAGCAATGATCATAGCTGGGAAATGTTCCCGCTGGAGAGTTAACTACATTGCCCGATATAAGAGCTGCGACATTGCTCTTCGCTGTGGAAAACGCCCCACGGGCCCATCTGCCAGTTTCCCCTCTTTCTGCATGTCAGTAACCTGCAGTACTGATCTAGTATTGTAGGCTTTTAAGTCGCCAAAATGTTATAACATGTTTACCTTATGCATTAATACACTAATTAAAAAGAGTGAAGAACTGTCGATATACACCTTCCTGTTGAACTGAAACTAAACATTGCAGAAATGCACAAATTTAGTAGGGATGAAGGGAGTGGGATCGCACTTATAAAGTGATTTCGTTTTCAAATAATTCACGCTTCGCATCGCACCTGTATACTATATGGATTTTACATGTCACGCAAACAGTTGACATCCTCACCCCACTAAAGGTGTTTTCTTAGTACTGTGAAACAATTGTAGCATAAAATTGTGTGAAAAGAAAACAGGCATTGTAAAAATCGCTTAAAATAGGTGAACAGAGAAATACACAGACCTAGTAAATGATTAAGGGCCAGATGTAGCAAAGGTTTTTACCCATTCTGTGTTTATGGGAAAAAGTCTTCATACATATGGCCCTAAGTCCCTGGTCTAAAGAATGCCCCCAGGTCGATTACGAAAGTGCTAAAAAAACATTTTAAAATTGTTTGTAAATCTACTTTACATATTTTTCAAGAATATTTTTTCAGTAATGCATTTCCCGGCACTAACATGCTTTAATGTTTTGTGTATGGGGATCGGGATGCATGTAGTCAGTGGTGCTAAAAGACTTGTACTTGTTTTTTATATATTTCAAGTAACTTCAAATACAACTAGAAACTAAGTAATCTTAATTAGCCAATAACACTTTTTGGGTAGCAAATAGATGTGAGATCAGACAAATAAAATGATATTTGAATTGAAAACACATCTGCCATCTATGAAGCAATGAATAAAGTGATTGTACACTTCTAAAGCAGACTATGCTGGGATTCACAGAACTAGAGTAGGGGTTATTTTAGCCATGCTAAGTTTAATTACGAAGAAAAAAGTGTAATACTTAAGTACACTTCACACTGTTGTAAGTTTAGGATTGCAGGGGCCAAGGCCAAGTTTTGAGGTGACCATGCAAAAACCACAAAACACCCACAAGCTTGTAAATTTGTATTTCTTGCAAACAGCTTGCCATTCCTAGCCAATCGTGCAATATATGTACATTAGGATATCTGTGCTTCCGTGGTGGAACAGGAAGGGAACCAGCACTCTTCTTGGAGTACCTCCTGGGAGTTTTGTGAAGAAAATACAAGTCAAAAATCTATTTGAAACCCAGGAGAAAACATTTGTGGAAGTTTTTAGTCTTCTTGCAAAAGGGCTTTCCAGCACTTGCCCAGTGTATTTTTCATATTAGTAGTAGGCTCATCAATTTGAAGGTGGAGAGTGCAAGATATGTTTGTGAGTATTTTGAGTCACATAAGTATGTACCTAGGCGTTATGGTTGCAGTGAGTTCTATAAGTTCAGTATTTAGTCAGAGCTACCATCTTCCTTTCCCTTCCAGACTCCTTGGGATGCTCCTTCGCTTCTCTGCAGAAATCATAGTAAAGTTATGTGTACCTGTTTAGTTTGGAATCAATTACCCTGATTGGGACAGGAGGTACTCTGAGTTCACCCTATTTGGACAAAGCCAGATCACACAGGTCAACCTGTGGCATGATAGGCGCAATACCTGAGGAAAGAAATGTTGCCAAGGGCATGTCCTGCCCTACCTAGAAGTGTTGACCTGTCAATTTGTCCCTCAGATCCTGTTGCCTGTGCTTTCTGAAGAGGCAATGTCAAATAGCCCTTGATTGACTAGAGGTCTCTATAGTACATAGTATAACATGAGAGTCTGCAATCAAACATACAATCACATCTCTAATTTCCTCATTATAGGCAGTGTTTCACATCTCTGGTAACCTATAATTAAGAAGTTACATAGCTCACCAATTGTAATAAGCTATTGCAGTTGCATTCTGATGTCACAATGGCTGCTGGCAGGGTGAAAGGTAGGCTACGGAACATAATTATAACTACAGTTTAAAGAAAGAAAACAGAATCTGGCTTTTCCTTCTTCTGATATCGTTTTCCAAAAAGAAAACATAATCAGCAGAAAGGAGATTGTTACACCTGTCAACCCTAGGGTGATATTTCCCCAAACCTTGCCTGCTTGCCTCTATCTTGTCTGGATTTTTGATCTGTTGGCCTTATTACTCTGGGTACTTTACTGCTGCTAACCAGTGTCAAAATGCTTGGGCTCACTTCCTTAAACATGGTTTGTTTGGCATGTACCTGATTGGCATATTTAATTTACATGTAAGTCCCTTGTAGAGTGGTATACCATATACCCAGGGCCTGCAAATTAAATGCTACTAGTAGGCCTGCAGCACTTATTGTGCCACCTACGTAAGTGGCACCTTAAAACATGTCCCTGGCCTGCCATTGCACCCCGAAGGCAGTGTCCCATTGCCCTGTCAACTTGGCATTTAAAACCCCTTGCCAAGTGTCAAACTCCCCTTTTACTATATATGTCACCCCTAAGGTAGGGCCTACGTAGCCCATATGGCAGGGAGCTGTGTAATTAAAAAGAAGGACATGTACTTTTTAGTTTTCCATGTCCTGGTAGTGAAAAACTCCCACACTCATTTTTAACTACTGTGAGGCTTACCACTCACATAGAATAACATTGTGGATTCCTTATTATATTTAATAAGCTATAATTCCTAAACCAGGGGTGGTTTATATATCATGATTGGTCTCCATGAACCTGTAATGATAAACCCTCTTTAATTGTAAAGTCAGATTTATCATTAGAAGTTTGGAAATGCCACTTTTAGAAAGTTGGCATTTTCCTGCCCTTGGCCCTCTTTGTCTGTAGCCTGCCTTAGGTGACATGACTGAATGTAACTGATAGTTGAGACATTGTGAATTCATCCTAGACAGTCACACAATAGTAGGATTAGCAGAACCTGAATGAGTTATTAACTGACTTGTTGGGGGTGGAGCTAAGCACAGTCCCACTTCCACCTGAATAGGCTGAGCTCTGCTGCCACCCAATAGGCTTAACAACCCTGTATTGTCGGTGCAGCCAGCTAGGAGCCAGGGCAGAGGAGGCAGGAAACTCATGGAACTTCAGAGAACACTCCCGGAAACGTGTCTCAACATCTAGGAGCAGGGCACCACGGTATAAAAATAGGATGCTCAGACCTACTTCTCAGTTCACTACTGGACCCGAGGAAAGACTCTGAGGACTGCCTGGTGCTGTGACCTGCTGTGCACTCTACCAGACTGCTGTTGTACCTGCAAGGATTGCTTTGGTGCCTGGAACCACCCTTGAACCTTCAGAGGCCAGCCCTGCTGTGGAGCCCTGGATCTTCACCTGCAGCCAAGACTTCAGAAGGGACACCAAGGGCTAGTTTAGCTAGCCTCCAGTTCAGAGCCACAGGGACATAATAGGCTCTGACCATCTTGAACCCACCCGTGGACCCAGCCTCAGTGACTCTTGAACAACTAAGAGGTCTCCTTCCACTCCTGGACCCTTGGTTGTCATACTAAAGATGCCCAAGCGGCTATTCTTCAAAACCGAGGACTTGCTATTGTGAACCTTAACGTTTAATAATTCATAACTTTGGTTCTACTAATTAGATTTTGATGGTTTTGGTGTCAAATAATTTATTAAAATTTCCTCTATTTTACTAAATTGGTTTTGGATTTTTTGTGCTGTGTTTTCACTGTATTGCTGTTTGTGTGCTGCACAAATACTTAACACATTGCCTCTAAGTTTAGCCTGACTGCCTGTTGTGCCAAGCACCTAGGGTTAAGCACAGGTTACATTAGTGACTTTTTGTGGTTCACCCAGCAAGGTACTGTGACTGTTGTTTGAGCAGGGCTCACACCCCAGTTAACTAGCAACCTGATTTCTCGAAGAGATATTCTTGGTGACACTGTTTTATTCTCCATGCTATAGATAGCAGGAAAGATAGAATTGCTGCAGGTTTCTTCACAATCTGAGCCAAAGAACTTTTAACATGGTTTACATTAAACCAATTGAAATATTGTTTTGCAAAAACTACCAACTGCCTTTGGTGTGTTTCATTCCATAATACAGATCCTGTTTTGTTATTCTTGTCTGCAATGAACATGAAAGAGCTAGACACCAAGGATATAAGCACTGTTTGGGAAGAGTAATGATAGGAGCATGTGTTAAATGGAATAAGGTGCCCTTGCCATACATTATACGAATATTACAAGTAAAGTAGCTCTGCCTGTGGTCTTGTTACTCTATATGGTCAGGAAACACCTCTGTAACTTAAAATATCCTTGTAAAGTATGGTGGTGGTACTTTATCCCATGTATAATTTACAATATAAAAAGCCTGTTATCACTAAGGAAACCACGGTGAGCATAGATCATCAGTAAGTGTTTGCTATGGAACTGTACAACACCTACTGGAAGATGCACTTTCAAATGACTTGTTCCCTCAAAAATATTGATGCCAACTTTGAATCTGAGTCTTCAACTAGCCTGGACATTGTTTCTGCATATAGGCTGGGACTTTTATTTATTCCTATTTACTTGTAATAGCTTTGTGCACATTTGCAGTGAGAGACTGAGGCCGGAAGTTGGATAATGTGGCTTTCTCCCATGAAGGGGTAGGTTATAAACTCCAGGAATGGGGAAATCACCATGGTCCTGCAGCAACATGAGAAGACAAAAAGTGTATTGCCTCGTCTGGGAAGAGCTGCTATATTCTAGCACACCACCTTCCAAAAAGTAAATCTTGGATTTAGTTGGGGGTTCAGACCATTACTTTCCAACTCATATAATGAACGCTTTACCATTGGCCTTAAACCTTGCCTAACACTGGTATATTCAAGTGCACATAAACCGGCAACCATCATGCATATTGTTATAAAATTACAGATATTTAGATAAATACTACACAATATAAAAAACCTCTCTCAACAGGGCCTAATAAGAATTATCACAGTTAAAATACAAAGGGTTTTTGAGAGTGAGTGACCAACACCAAAACCCTTGTTTACTAAGGTAATCTGTGAGATTACATGTAACAAAATAACCTGTCTCACAACTTGATAACAATCAACTGTTAAAGGCTTTCTAGCTTTAAAATACGTTTTCCAATTAATAAACTAATCTCAGCTACCTTAGTCATAATGTTTCATAATAAGCAGACTGGACATTTGTCATCAGACACAACATTTCCAAGTGCACCAATAAGGCCTCTGGCTTGTCACCATAACCTTCAGACCTACAGATGTGAGCATACACTTTTCTACAAGGAAGCCATCAGAAACAGTCATTAACTTAGAAAGGAATGCAAAATTATAGTTGGTTAAGTGAAATAATATCCCTTTTATGACAGTCTAACAGGAAATATCACATAGCAAGCTTTCTGTATCCATGGTTTGTCACACTAGTAACCAACACCAACACCATTGCCTGCTATGGTAATCTGTGAGATTCCATGAGACAAAATACCCATTGGTAGGCTTTAGCAGAGAATGCTAATAAACAATACTTAAATGTCTATTGACTTTAACATTTGCTTTTTCGCAATAAATATGTCAGGCCTAGTGCCTTTATCATAACCTTTCATATATAGGTCAGGCCTTGTAGCCATTATCATCGACTCACAGCCATAACTAACTCAGTCCTTTATCAAGTATAAGCTTTACCACGTGCCAAAATATGCAATGCAAGCAGTATTTGTTGGAGGATGAGGCATTAGTTGTGCGGCCTGCACAAGAAATTGGTCCGCATTCAACCACCATTGGGAACTAAAAACCCCATTGCAGTGCTTGACTCTCATAGGGTAGCATTGCAGACCAGTCCAAGGCTTAGTCAAGGGGAGATGGTGTGGGCTAGTAATTACCATTCACAGGCACACAAGATTAACACTCAATAAATGATTGTCTAGTCTGTGCTTTTTCTTTTGGTAAAGTAAAAGTTCATTTATTACACACACACTACTCAATACTATGCAACAATTTATAAGTATACCCAAGCTAATGGAATTACATTTGGATGACAATGTATAATCATTCTTGTCTCTCCCAAAGGGAGATATAAACCAACCACCCACATGGCTAAATATTCCCTAATATTCTCATGCAATATCTCACTGTAACTTGGAGTAAGAACACCTAATACTGGCAATAAAATACACCTACTTCGTTCACTAGTGGCTGTCAGTCTCATTACTCAAGTAAGGATCAACAAGAAACATGTATAAGCATGTTAGAATGATTTGCACTGTTACAATTACTCTCAGCATGATCTTCACAGCCCAACCACACCGCTAAAGGGTATGGACAAAGGTACCTCATATTCCACATTGAAGCATTCAACATAAAAATGATGCACAGTTGACACAGTCCCTAAAGGACATCACTTGGTTGTTAAACATTGTGTAATACCACCTTTCACCCCAGAGCGTGTCTTTTTATATGACCCTTCACATGCCATATCATTGGCCACAATGCTGCAGCCATACATTTGTAAGCACATTCAGCACAACATGCTGCACTTGAACCATAGGCCCTAAGGGGCTCCATTTCTATAACAACACATATGATTACACCCTTTCATCCCTAGGGGGTGTTAACCATTGTAACAATCTGTAGTTATCACCATTTAGGCCACAAGAACTGCAGCCATGATCTTCACCTCTAGAGGGTGCAGTTCTGCCACCCTAAAACGAATGTTCCAGCTGGGACAGAGCTTGAAAGGTCATTGGAACCCTTGAGGGGTTTTCCTTTCCAAGTACCCTGAAGTTGAGGGTCGGGTGATTTGGTAACTCATTAAGGGGGGGGGGAGGTGACTGTGCTCCTTCTGTAGCCCCCTGCACTTGGTGATCCTTTTGGTGGTGACCCCGCTCTCTAGGGGTCACCACATTGCTAAAATGAGTGGTTTTTGACAAGCTTTTGGCGAGGGTCTGCAGGGCATTATGAGGCACTCCTCACAGAGGATTTGTATTTCATTAGCAGCTCTCCCACTGTGCTGCCTTTTGGGATGCCTCTTCGGTCTTTGCAGCCTTGGACCACAGTGCCTTTTCTTTGTGGGGCTTCCAGTCCCATCCAGACATCCCCAATCCAGGTAGTATCCATTGGGAAGTGGCACAGGGAGCCCACCCCTGGCCGCTCCCATCAGATCCCTGCACGGCCAGCACACTCCAGTGCTGCTACAGGAGCGGGCACTCTACTGTAGTCTCTCCTGTGGGCACCCCGGAACTTGCTGGTGGTCCGCCTCTTCATGCGGGTAGTCCAGGTGGAGGTGCTTCCCTGCCTCTTCTTCCTTTGGGTGCCTGTTCCTGAGGGCAGACACGATTACAGCTGTGGCCATCCTAGTTGCATGAGGGGGAGTGCAACGGCACTCCCCCCACCACTCTTCGGTCACGGGGGCCCAGGGATGGGGTCCTGGGCCCCTCCTCCTCTGGAGAGCGTACTCACATGGAGTGTGACGGCTCTCCCCAGCTTGACTTCAGGGTCCGGCCCCACTACAAGTACACAGGGAGCATGACGGAGCTCTCTGGCTTTTCTTCTGCTGCACAGGGTCCCGGGATGGGGTCCGGGGTCCCTTCACCATTGTGGCGGGCTGCGCAAAGGCACCCCTTTCCACAAGCTGGCTGGTCTCCTCTGGGCCCAGGGATGGAGTCAGGGCCCCGTCTCCATAATATGAGGAGTGTGACAGCCCTCTCCTGCACTCTGGGGATAGCCTCTGTGCCCTGGCTTACCCTTGAGGCAAGTTGGAGTTCAGCGGTGGAGCGTTACTCACTTTGCTGCCAGCCAAAGAAAGGTTGCCAAGTTTTGAATGCAGATATCTGGGTCCCTGGGTGACATTTTTGATGATCTTCATCTTATTTTGCTCCTGGTGGTGAGCCCTTACCACCTGGAGCACTTTCTTCAGGCCTCTTGGCCTAGAAAGTTCCCAACTTGGTAGGGAGCCAGTCCCACTGACTCCCTGCACCAGCCTTTCATTTGGGTTGCTTCCTCTCTTCTGGGAAGCGTGCCCTCCTTGCAACAGAGCCCAGTCTTTCCCCCAATTGGTCCTCATGGGAGGTAAGGGGACCAGCTTAACTGCTTCTGGGGTGTGCTCCACTGGGTCTGGGATCCTTCAGGGGCAGAGTCCTTGCCCCAGTGGGGAGTCAGGGGGTACTTCTTTCTATTTGTCCAGGACGCCCATCTTCAGTCCCAATGTTCTGCAGGGAAGCACAGCCAAGAGAGAGATCCCTTCCCTGTGCAAGACCTTTCAAGTGGCAATGGAAGTGTCCAGCAGTGCTGTGCCTTTGGTCTATCCTGATGTGCCACATCACTTCTCCACCCCTGTCCCAACCTTCCTGCATTGTCTTCTGGGATAGCTCAAAGTGGCGGCATCCAGGAGTCATTTGCCACATGTGCTCTGAGAGGCTCAGCCCCTCCTCCCTGACATTCCTGCCAGGACCTCTCCCAGCAATTCCTCAAAGGAGCCCCTCCTTGCAGAGGTGCCTGGGGCAGGCCTGGATCCTGGCACAGAATGACAGCTGGCTGATTAATGCAAGGCCTTGTTTCTCCAGCTGGACAGAGCAGTAATTGGCTTTGATCCTGAGCTGAGTCAGAGAAAGATGACATTCCTGGATGATCCAAATGCGGTACAAACGTGCTTTTGTAACCTCCTGTGTTATTCTTTTCATACAGGTTACAGTGTACATTGGTGCAAATCTGGAGTCTGTGGACCCTAGGCAACTGGAATTTTGCCCTAGTCCTGTCTTTCCCTTTGACATATGATGGAGTGTCACTACAATGAAGACAGTAAGTACACTGACTATCCCTCACATGTGTACAACCATCTCATAAGGCCTACTCCAGGTCACCATCCACTCATGGTCCCTTCAACACCAGGCTACCTGGGAGCAGCTCTTGGGCTGCGCATGATAGGAATCCTCCCTGCACAGCCCTCACACAGGTGCACACAAGTGTGCACATGTGATCACGTGTAACCAGCCCTGAGACTCTACCCTTGCTGCGTCACAGCATAATTTGCTTAACAAGGGGGCACTGGCTGTAAATATGCACAGTCCATTTTACCATGAGTTTACTGTGGGTGAGTCCCAAACTATGAGGCTCCCTCGGAGTAAAAAGTAAAAAACTGGGTGATGTGAAAGCAAAAAAAAATAGGTCAGACCAGATCGTCAGAACTGTCCTCTCACAGTATTTTTAATGAAAGCACACAACTTCAGCCCATAAAATCTTGTACACATAGGAACCAACATGGGAATGGAGCCTAAGCCCCACTTTCAGTAGTATTCTGAAAATTATTTTTTGTTGATCACATAAGTTGAGATGACAGTTGCACTGTCAAGCCAGATCTTAAACTCCATCCAGATTAGTGTAGCCTTGGGTATCGCATACTGCTCTCTAACATAAATCTGCACTCTGAAGATCAAAATTAATGATGGAAGGGAAGTGTGCTGGCCTCCTCCCAGCTGTGCTGCTGCCTGAGAAAGACAAACACCATAATTGAGCTTGTTATCCAGACACTTTTACAGCACTGCATTGTCATGGGTGTACCCCTGAAAGTTCAAGCTCAGACAGCAAGATAAATTAACAAAATTATCATCGCTGTGTAGCGGGCGCCCCCTTTTTTGTGGAAATACACATCATCTGCCCAATCAAACGTATACTCCTGGCTAAAACGTGGGAGGAGTCACAGCCCCTCTCTAGTGATACTGACATAATTGTCTGATGTCTGGTGACAGCTGCACTGTCATGCCAGACCATAAAAATATGCAAACTGTAGAAAAATATTATTTCTTTCCAGTTTTGTAAGGCCTCAAGTGCAAGTCATGTATCACGTGCCCTGAATCTAAAAAGGTACAGAAAAACAAAGCAGGAAATCTGAGTTCCCTGTTGTAGCCAGCGGAAGGTGAAATGAGTTTATTATTTTCACTAGCTTATGGAAGGCATAACACAAAATGATGGGTCCCCCTGCAGAATGTGATAAGGGGCTCAAAGTCTCCAGTATCTCACAAATATTCATAGGCTTTGGGCTGAATGAGGGCCCCCCTAAAAGGGCTGGGGTCCTATGAAGTACTGGGGGTTCCCCTTGCGCCGTATGGGTTGCATAGGCTTGTGTTATGCTGCTGTTTTGAACACACATTTTGCCCTGGTAATCAGTTCTCATGCAGCATACCAACAATCACATTGCACAAAAATGTATGTAATTATACATAATTGTTTCACGATTTTTCGCACATGAACAAGTTTTGCCAAGCATGGATATATGCCATAGTCTCGCCCTCTTGCCACTAAGGGGGATCTGGATGGGTGGGGGATGTAATTGTTCTTGGTAGTGGAGGAAAGCAAGAGAGGTACCTTTTAACTGAGGGGACAGGATGACGGTGGAGGAGTGTGAGCATGGTAGAGAGGTTGGAGGTATGACGTGAAAAGAGCTCTGGTCGAATTGGCGTATCAGGCCTTGTGTGGCAAAGAAGGAAGCAGTTGTTGGGCTCTGCAGGGAAGGCTTTTTGTGTAGCTCGAGGATGGAGCAGGTTGTCATATTAATTTCTGTTTCTAAAATGTAATTTACTTTCTACTTATTAGGTAGACGAAAAAGGGCACTAACATAAGATTTTGCAGTCGAGATAGCTTTTGCTTGCCCATCTGCATACATTCACCCAGTGCTTAATTTGGAAATAAAAACGAGCCGGTGCCCACAGCCCTCCTCTTGAACACGCGGCTGCTACATTTAAATGTACGAGCACGAAATACTGGGGCAGCGTAATCCTGAAGCCATCTCGGGCCTCTACAATCCATTTAAAGCCACTCCCTGCCCCTTTAGCTGACTCTGGCCGTTTTCTGCTTTCTACCTTAGTGACGCGTTTTCCATTTTCTCTTCCTCCGTCTTTCCCATATGTGTCTTTTGCTCGCAGCAAATGCTTGAGGCAGAAGAATAAGCCCTGGCTCTCAAAAATAAGTGCCGGTGCTCAGCACCGGAAACAAAAAGCACAAATTAAGCACTGCATTCACCCATCATGCTGTAATGGTTACCTAATATTAAAATGTAATACCTTCCACATAGGTAGACACTGACTATTCATTTTATTAATCACAAACTTTAGCACGGCGATGCCATATTATCGGCGGATTCTGGGTTGACAAAAATAAAGTGTTACCTGATACAAGTAGTTGGTTGACATCAGCTAATAAGACTTCAAAGCACCTTAAGTCTAAGTGAATTAAAATGTTGACAAAGCAAGTGAAAATAAAGCAGTAGATTTCACTTAAAAGTGTTGCTGCATAGCCTCAGGTTTTAGCTGCAACTCTTGGAATGGTTTTAGTTGACTGCTCATTACGTCGTTCTCACTCTTCTCTGAAACCGTCGGGCGTGCTGGCATCTTTATGTGCAATATGTAAGCCTTTTCTTATGAAGCATTTCCAATATTAGATGCCAAGGGCACGAAAGCAGATATTGCCAGAAAGACAAATGAGTGATTCCTAATGGGTCGCTAATTTGACAGTTTCCAGAAGAAATACTGTCTCTAAATTACTTTTCCTCAGTCTCGGACACATTTTTGTCCTTATTATGTGAATCCGAATCAGACTGACAGGGTAAAATTTGCAGTTACCCGGAAATAATTAGATTATTGTTAAACGTAACAACGAATAAAGGGCAGGAAATGGGCATCACCAATATGAAAGGATTCATATACTCTTTTTAGGATTTAATACATTATTTGGCACAGTAAGAAAAATAGCACCTTGCCAAAACATGGCATTTCCTTAAACATAAACAATAAATAATTAAGGACAATAGCAGGTTAATATATTAATGGTAAATATTTTAGATCTATCATCCCAAAATGGAAGATATCTCAATAAAACAAAAAATATTCAAGAGTTTCGCACAGGAAAAGCTAGAAGAGGGTGTTTTGATCATATAATCGTCAGCGGGAATGCAATGTACATTTCTATTATAACAAAACAGTGAAACGTGAATAATATTTATGTACCAACGATGAACAAATAATACCTATGTAACTAATGCTTAAAAGAACGGGAAAAGAGGATTCATATTTCTGAGTATATTTTAGGAGGTGTGAAGGAGATTAGAAGCTATTAGTATTTAAGGAAGCATTTTTAAAATGTCTGATTAGGGACTTGTAGTGAAGCAGCTGCCTTGTGCTAAGGGGATGGTGCGGGTGTGATGGGGTTAACATTTCTTGGCTGTATTGCTGCCTTTTCAGCTATCACTTATAGGTGTTTTCTGTCCTGCAGTTGTGGCTTGGCTAACCTGAGACACATACATATCCGCGAGGAAACCAGGCGATCACCTTCTTACTTCCCTAGGGTTCAAGAGGTATCCGGCTGGCGAACAGAGAATGGCAATCAACAGCCGTTTCTTTGACTTTGAAGACTGATCACTTTTTACAGAAAAGAGCCATCTCTGTGTCCGGGAAATTCAATAGCAAATGTCTTAAGTTAGCTACCATTTTTCAGCAAGGCCTGCAATTTCACTACAGTTGTCTTGTCATCTCTGCTTCTACACAATAAACTGCGATGGCAAACTCACGCACTGAGATGCACATTTTGCAACAAAATGACACTTTCTTTCATTTGTAAAGAAATGGTACCCGTTTTATCCTATATGAAGGGCTTTCAAATTACAGAATCCAAACCTTTCTTTAAGATTTAGGAGCTAGAAAACTAATGTTAGATTGCATTGTTGACACCTCTTGTGGGATTGTGGTTGTACCACACAGTGCAAACATCCTGCAGAAGTCAAAATATTAGTGAACGAAATACCTCTGCTTGTGAACTATTAGTAGATGAGGGACAATTACTGTAAGGGTTAGGAATTCATGGAATAAAAACATTTGCCAGATAGTGTGGTATGAGCACCTGTCAAAATGATATGACGTCATATAATGGGTACAAGTGGCTATCCTTATTAATACAACATGCTTACAGCTAAAGCGTGTTTATGATTGTAATTGGCACACATGCTTGTTTTGCCACAGTATTATTTGTAACACATAGAAATAATGCTGTTAAATAGGGAACCCTCAATTAGTGTGATGCCATGTGTGGGGCCCCTTAGGCATCTAATATTGGTGACATTTTACAGTTACAACTTTGTTTTGGGAGTTATACTCTGCTGCTGTGGTGATATCACCCCCTCTTAAGGGCCCACATCTCATTGTTCTCAATTCACATGCTTTCAAGATGATTCCCTGTTAGAAATTGGATCTCTAGTTGGGAGAGGTATACACTCTGTCCAAGTAGGGACCACAATCCTAGTCAGGGTAAGTAAATTACACTTCCTAAATTAAGCTGTGTTCACCCTCTGGTAGTTTGGCACAGAGCAGCCAGGCTTAAGAGGCAATGTGCTAAGTATTTGTGCATCACTAAGTTACAGTATCATAGTGAAAGAGACCACAAAAAGACTCCACATGAGTTTAGGAACATAGTGAATATTTATGTGACTAAAACAAGACCAAAATAACAAAAATCTAATTTATAGAAGTCGAGATATTAATTTTTAAAGTTTAAATGTGAAAACAGTGCTTAGAAGTCAGTAGGGGTCAAAAGGTTAACTGGGTCATCAGGGATCGGTGCAAATCCAAAATCCAGGCTGACCGCGATGGAGTGTAGGCCGGGTACAAAACCCACATAGGGTCCACTGAACAGTTCCTTTGATGGAGCAATGCATAGACGGCGAGGACACAATGCGTCACTATTTTCACCATACTCGCGGTACTGTGCTGTCGTCAGCTCTGTGGAAGTGAAGGCATTGTGTCACTGTCAGACTGCACAGTGTGCAAATCCACTGTAGTTGGGCAGCTGCTGCATCGCCGTCAGGGATGTAATGCACTTATTTTTCTCCTGCACTCTGGGTGATATCGCTTTTTGCAGATTTCAATGCATAACCCAGTACTGGAGGGTAGCATCTCAGGCAAGGGTATGACTCACTGATGGCAGAGTCCAGCAGCACCAGGAGAGTAGTAAGATGCCTCTGAGACTGCAGAAGAACAGGGGGCAAGCCCTTGGAGCCTCTTGGGTGCAAAGATTTAGAGAAAAAGTCCAGTCCTTCTCACTGCAGGCAACAAGCAAAGGCCAACCCCGGATAGCAAGTAGCAAAGTGGCAGTCTCCCCTTCAGCACAGCAAGCAGTAGGCCAACACAGAAATGCAGTTACCGAATGGCAGTCCCTCCTGGCAGCACAGCAGTCCTTCTTGCTCACAGTGTCTCCTTGGTTCCACTAGAGATTTGATTTGGTGTGGTCTGGAGTCCGTTGCCTATACCCAAATGTGCCTTTGAACTGGGTGAGACTTCAAAAAGGCATTTGCATATCACAAGATCCCGGCCCTTCCTTCCCAGGCTCAAGAGACTCTACTGGGAGTTATGCAGCCCCCACGAATGAGGAGAGTCACAGCCCTATTCAGGAGCAAGTGTCAGCTCCTCCCACCCATCTACCCCAGGAAGGCCCATCAGCCTGGTGAGGGGCCATCAGGATGTAGATGTCACACCCAAGCTATCTTTGTGTGTGATTGTCTAGAGGGAATGAACAACGCCAGGTGTCAACCCCAGACATGTATTCTGAGACTGGCAGAGGCACTGAATGTTTAAAGTAAGACAATGCCAACTTTCTAAAAGTGGCATTTTCAGAATTACAATTTAAAATCCGACTTCACTATAAGTTCTGATTTTAAATTGTAAGCCCAGAGACACCAAACTCCATATTTCCATCTATTCCCAATTGGAAATTACACTTAAAAGATGTTTTAAGGTAATCTTAATGCTGTGGGAGAGATGAGCCTAGCAATAGCGGAAAACAGATGAAAGTGTATTCACTCCCTGGACAGGTTAAAGTTAAAAGTACATTTACAACTTTTAAATATACTGCACCCTGACCTTGGGGCTAACTAGAGCCTATCTTAGGGGTGATGTACATGCAGTGAAAAGGAAAGTTTGGACCTGGCCAGCGGGTGCACTTGTCAGGTCATAATGGCAGTTTAAAACTGCACACACAGGCTCTGCAGTGGCAGGTCTGAGACATGTTTGAAAGGCTACTGTGGCGGGTGGCACAAACAGTGCTTCAGTCCCACTAGTAGCTTTTAATTTACAGGCCCTGGGCACATGTAGTGCACTTTACTAGGGACTTATAAGTAAATTAAGCAGGGCAATTGTGGATATACCAATGTTACCATGTTTATAGCACAGAACACCTGCACTTTCACACAGGTCATCGGTGGTATATTGCCCATAATCCTAAAACCAACAAAGTCAAGGTCAAAAAATGAGGAGGAGGAAGGCAATCTGGGGATGACGCTGCAGAAAGGGTCATTTCCAACACCCCTTAATTCAGCTGAGATGAGGGAAACTATAATCAGTTAGTTCCACTACTTTTTCCACACTTTTCTCTCAATCATCAATCAATTTGAAGTAAAATATCTATTGTAGGGGTTTGCAAACTTTTCTTAATTTGCTGTTGCATAAGTACACATAATTAGGTGAGAAGCACACCTGTCATTTCACAATGTATTGTAGCGTGAAAAAAGTTTTCTCATACATTTTTGGCACAAGGATGTATTTAAACAAAGCACTGTGAACAACAGGTCTGTTGTAAATGTGCATCCTCCACAAATGGCACATGTTACATGTAGATTTGTCCCACAAATGGCATGTAATTACAAAAAAGGTGTACTTTTGTGAATTTTGTTTATCAAACACAATGTAAAATCCTTGAAATTATGCAAATTATGTCAGCGTAATTTAAATTTTGCCCAGGCATAATCTAATGTCTCCTTCATTTTTAGGCTCCTTGCTTTGGAGTGCTGATTACACAAACTCTGGTAACCAAAATCACTATTGTGAGGTGGCTTCAGTAACTCCCCTGTCCGGCTGGGCATGCCAGCATTGATTGCTGTCCTGTTTTTATTTGAATATTTTGTGTGTGACCCGTCATAGCAAGCATATGAACACCTGCTCTAACCTTAAGTACATTTGTGCAATGAGCAGAAATATCGCATGAGTCATGTGCTACTCCGATTGTTTTTTTTTTCAGTTGGCACTTATAAAGGACCCAATTACCCATTAGTATGGCACCAAAATGCTTTTCGGGTGTGACTTTTTTAACAGTCCTGAAGTTTCTATTGATGACGGAAGTCTGAGTGGGTTTGTGACACTTTGGTGCCAGTAGTGTAAGGAATGTGCCTTCATTAAGTAAGTGTGTGTGACTCGCAGCCAGCCTAGTGCCTGCAGGGCTGAAAATCCTTCTTTCTTCATATATATATCTTCTGGCCAATGAACATCACACTTTAGGATTGTTGGTCAAACAGTATAGGCCGTCATTATGATAATGGCGGTCAATGGCACCTACCGCCACAGCGGAATTCCCTGACACTGATGGTTTTCGTGGTGGTAAAAAAGCCACGGAAACCATGGCAGTGGGCGGGCTCATATTACCGTGGGCAGCCTAGTGATGGCCGCCGGGCTGGAGACTGTAGTCTCCAACCCGGCGGTCATTACACTGTGGCTGTCGGTGTGTTACATTGGCGGTTAGGCTTTTGCCAAACCGCCAGTGTCATAATATGCCGGTATATACCGCCAGCCTGTTGGCGGTACTACCACCACTATAACACCAACCGCCAAGGTCCAATGAGGGCCATAATTTCAAAAACACCCAAAATGTTCAAGGAATTTGAAGTGGAATTACCACATAAAGGTTAATATGTGCGGATGCCCCTTCAAGAGCCTAATAATGCAAAGAGCATTTGAAATAAGAAAGCCATGTTCCACTAAGGACATTTTTAAAATAACTTCGTAAAAAGTAGGAATATTGTATTGTATTGTATTTGTGTTTGCATTTCATGATAGGATGTTTATGTTACCATATGTTTTGTGCTAGCAATTATACAACACTAATATTTATTTTGCAGCAACATGCCTACCCTCCAAGTATAAATACAGGTCACCAAGATAAAGAAAGGAAAATAGACATTTAAGCAGCTCTGTTGTCAGGGCAAACACGTGGCAAAGTTACTTCACCTTACCCAAATGTCTGGATCGCCACACATATAATTCATGTAGTGTTTAAATGGACATCCTCATTTCACCTGACATATTAATCATTCAGGCTTTTCTTCGCTAAAAGCTTCTTCCCAGATTGTGCTTTAAGCATGTATCCTCGGCCAGGATCCGCAGGGAGTTTCAAGCCGTGCTTCCAAGAAGAGGCACCTCGAGTGCTGTGCTTGAAAGTACCAACAGAGCTATCCATTTCAGCCTTCTATTTAGTGTAACTTAATAAAGTTGCTTGCACAACGCAATTACTAACTTGCCTTAAGCACTTTCAGTACTTTCAACGATCAGGTCCGATTTATCTAGACCGAAAGGGTTGCATCTCTTCAGAACTATCTTCTGAATGCCCCAGGAGTTTTCACTCTCTTCCATTCTGTTGCGCAGTTATGTTGTTTTTGTGTGACTATATTTATGCAGAATATTTCACACCCAAAAGTAGCAGGGACTGTACATCCAACCAACCTTTGTTTGTATCCTGCCCTCTGAACTGAATCAAATCTAGTACACGTTACAATGACTCGACCACAGACATCGGGTTTACCATGTACGTTTCACGGAGCACCACATGATTCTTCTTAATATCATTAAATTGCAGCTTCAGCCTTCACTGTTTCTCCTTCACATTTGTATAGCCATAATCAAGCCCATTGCTCGCCTCTCGGTAACTCCTAACCGTGACCAAGTTAATTTTGTCCCTGGCATCCGCCCTGACAACATCACAAGTGGCTGTTGCGTAGTCTCCCCATAAACAGTGGAGCAGTAACCATCCCCGTCAACACAATCCGTTCATCCAACCTATTGACCAGAGCCAACTAAAAATATGCTATCGCGTGATTAATTCATTCAATCTGTTGAGGTAGAAATTAAGATGCCCAATAGCTTGACTCTTTAATACAAAAAGTGTATCATTTCACAAAGAGTTCTCCATTGCAATTTATCACTGCAGTTCACTTATTATAAAATTATGGCCCAGAAAATGTATCAGCACTTACGAGTTACATTCACGTACAAACGCAGTTAAGCATCATGTTTTGACTTTTTGTAAATACACAGGCAAATTGACATCCCACATAACAGTTCCAAAACATTGAAAAGAATAACCCTCACGTTATTAGCTCCAACTGTTTACAATAACCACACATTCATTTACGTGTTCCTGTCTGACACTCTCAGCCAAACACTGATTTCCCTCCCTCCTTCCCTCTACGATAAGCTTCTCTCTGAACTGACAGTGCCCTTAGGACATTGGTGGGCAATTCCTTCCCAAAAAGGGGAAACATAACTTCATCCCTTGCACTTTGGTATACCCGGGAAACGGAATGTCTGTTAGAAAAATAAAAAAATAGTTGGCTTTGGGATTTTCAAAATTGATTCTATCACCTGCAAGCAAAACAATGTTACAGTCAAAACTAACTACTATGTACAACCTATGCTCTAAGCTAATAATGAAAGTAATGCATTATCAAAACTGTCAAAAACTGATGCAATCTTATTCCACGCCCGCAGTCCACAAATAAATATGTTGTGATTGAGTATTTTACAAAATGAGGCATAACAAAACTCATTGCATGTCAAGTCCATGGTGTTTTTTTGTGTGTGTTTTTTTCCTACAGCCGACTCACACTTTAGGAGTTTGTTTTTAGAAAACAAACTGTTAGACCTGACAGCCTTAGGGTGGTCACCCCTAACTTTTGGCCTGCCTCCCTCCACTTTCTAGACACTGTTTTTGCTGTTTTTTTAACTCTGCGCACTTTACCACTGCTAACCAGTGCTAAAGTGCATATGCTCTGTTCCTTTCAACATTGTAACATTGGATCGCACCCAACTGGACTATTTAATTTACTTCTAAGTCCCTACTAGAGTGCACTATGTGTGCCCAGGGCCTGTAGATTAAATGCTACTAGTGGGCCTGCAGCACTGATTATGCCACCCACTTAAGTAGACCCTTAACCTTGTCTCAAGCCTGCCATTGCAAGGCCTGTGTGTGCAGTTTCACCGCCAATTCGACTTGGCATTTAAGAGTACTTGCCAAGCCTAAAACTCCCCTTCTTCTACATATAAGACACCCCTAAGGAATGTCCTTGGTAACCCATAGGGCAGGATGCTGTGTAGGCAAAAGACAGGGCATGTACCTATGTAGTTTACATGTCCTGGTAGTGTAAAACTCCTAAATTAGTTTTTACACTGCTGTGAGGCCTGCTCCCTTCATAGGCTAACATTGGGGCTGCCCTCATACACTGTTTGAGTGGTAGCTGCTGATATGGAAGGAGTAAGGAGGTCATATTTAGTATTGCCAGAGTGGTGATATAAAATCCTGCTGAATGGTGAAGTTGGATTTAATATTACTATTTTAGAAATGCCACTTTTAGAAAGTGAGCATTTCTCTGCACTTAACTCTTTCTGTGCCTTACAATCCACGTCTTGCTGGGTTTAGTTGACAGCTCTCTGTGCATTCACTCAGACACACCCCGAACACAGGATACTCAGCCTCACTTGCATACATCTGCTTTTTGAATGGGTCTTCCTGGGCTGGGAGGGTGGAGGGCCTGCCCTCACACAAAGGACTGCCACACCCCCTACTGATACCCTGGCAGACAGGATTGACCTGGTGCACTTCTAAGCCACTCTTTGAAGTCCCCCCCACTTCAAAGGCACATTTGGGTATATAAACAGGGCCTCTGCCCCTACCAACTCAGTCACTTCCTGGAGAAGAAACTTGTAACCAGAACCTGCATCATGCCAAGAAGAACTGCCTGGCTGCCCAAGGGACTCACCTGACTGCTTTCTGTGAAGGACTGCTGCCTTGCTGTCGCCCTGCTGTCTTGCTGCTCTCTGGCTGTGGTGAAGAAGTGCTCTCCAAGGGCTTGGATTGAGCTTGCCTCCTGTTCCCTGAAGTCTCAGGACCAAAAAGACTTCATCTCTTCAAGAAGGACTCCTTGTGCGGTGTAATTTGACGCACAGCCTGCCAGAAACGACGCACAGCCTGCACCGCAGTGAAAATTTAACCACACGCCGAACCGGAACGAAGCAGCCCGACTTCGCAACAAGAAGATCGATGCAGCGCCAGCATAACGACCGGAAATTTGACGCACGGCTCACTGGATTGACGCACAGCCGACCTGGAACGACGCATCCCGACTTCCAGAGAGTAATCGACGCAGTGCCTGCCATGCAGTAGAAAATTCAACGCAACGCCCACGGGATCGACTCAGCTCCTGTGACCTTGTCCTGCCAGCGCAGGAAATCCACACATCGTCCCAGGGGTGTCTGAAAACCCCACAACCCGAAGAGGATCCACGACCGAGTGCCGGAAATCGATGCAGAGCCATCCTTGCATGAAAACTAAATGACGCATCGCCATGTGCGGCCCGAGAAATCGACGCACCCACCTTTGTTTCCACGCTTCTCCTCCTCTGCGGTCCTTTGCAAAGATTTTTCATGCAAACCATGTACTTTGTACTTAAAAGATACTTTTTTTTGCTTTAAAAAGACTTAAGACACTTTATATCACTTTTTAGTGATATCTCTACATTTACTTATTGCATCTTTGATTGTTTTGACCTGCATTTACCCAGATAAATATGATATATTTTTCTAAACACAGTGTGGTGTATTTTTGTGGTGCTATGTTGTGTTATTGTATGATTTATTGCACAAATGCTTTACACATTGCCTTCTAAGTTAAGCCTGACTGCTCAGTGCCAAGCTACCAGAGGGTGGGCACAGGATAATTTGGATTGTGTGTGACTCACCCTGACTAGAGTGAGGGTCCTTGCTTGGACAGGGGTAACCTGACTGCCAACCAAAGACCCCATTTCTAACGCAAACTCTTTGGAAAACAAGACCATAATAAATGGTGTCTGCGAACCAAAACTGGTCTGCCTTAACAACCATCACCCGGATCATTTGTTGTTCTGAAGGCAGTGGGATTCTCACTAGGAAAGGAGGATCTCAAAATGCCTAGGACTGGAAGCTGTTGGAGTGTGTCTTTTAAAAGCAATATTAATTAGAGTTATGTGTTAAGAGTTTGCTTCATTTAACAAGAATGGCTTTAACTTAGCGAGGGTTTAGGCCTAGCTGCCTGGCCTCATATTAAATTGTATTTTCTAACGTGTAGTGTGCTGTTTTCCTGAAGGACACAAAGCTGTATTTTTCCAAGAGTTATATGTGTGTAGGCGTAGTAAATTCTTTCTCGAGAGAACCGGCTTGCTCAGGGCGACGTTCTTGCTAGATGCAACAGTGTAATTCGTAACAGGTGCAAGGTTAACTGTACTAGGAGAAGACAATGAAGACACTGACTGGAGCGCAAAGTGTAACATTTCCTACCTGACATTCAAACCGTTGAAGACGTCAATAACATGGACCAATCCGTGACATAGGAACTGTGAACTGTGGAAAATTCTAGCAAGGTGCTTACCAAATTATTGGACAGAGATAACGATGCACCAAACTTTATCCAATGAGGAATTAGGGAATAGTTAGACAGTTTTGATTTAACGGCGTGACCCAAGAAGAATCAGCGCATTCTCCTTTTTGCCATTTCCCTGTGCCATAAGACTTTTGCCATTTGCCATTCTTCCGGACACTCCAAGCCCATACTTTAGTTTTAGTTGTCCTGTCACCTTAAACCATCCTCTACCCATCTTTTGCTTGATATTATCTTCTCCTCTATCTGAGGGAAGAAATCTGTTCCTATCTATGCTATTTTGAGACATTGCCCCGTCCTATCTCTGCCGATGCTGATGAACTGATGTACTGAGGACGAAGACTGACGCTGCTTGCTGATCTATTGGATTGGTAACTATCTGATGTCAAATTGTGATTGTCTGTTTGCCTTTTCTTTCAAGGTACCAACTGCTATTTTGATAAAGGCCTTAATATAGATGTTTTCTAAATTTGTGTTCACTAAAATGTTTTGCATGAAGCCCAACATGCTAATGCTAATTTGAGGTTAGTTAAGGTGTTCACTAATATCCTAAGTAAATAGACAAATGACTGAGTTCTTGCTTTGTTGAATCATGTACTAATGACTCTGCTAAGCTGATTCATATTAATGATGTGCCTAATCATTGAATGAATATAGTCTATGCATTGATTAAGTTGTGCTCAGATTATTAATTAGTAGTGCTTATGATGTGGTTTATTGATATTGAGGTTAATATACATGATATTAGATTGTTACTAATAGGGAAATAAATATCCCAAACTATACTAAATTGGTGTGGTTATTCATGGTTGAAAGGTCATGGTGTGTGCAATTATTGATTTTTATTGATTGTTTATTGATTAGTGATTGTCAATATTGATTGTTTAACTGATTTGTTGATTGTTGATGCCAATAAAATATTTCGTACTGGGAAGTCCCCAAACGTGGTCAAAAGGTTTGTCGACCTAAACGCGTCTCCTGGTAAGTTTACTTATTAAGGCTCTGACGCGCTAACAAAGCCGTAACTTTCGCTGACCCTTAGGGGTTGTGGGGCCATCTGCCAAGGTGTAAATAGCCGTTTAATTGCGGTTGAAAAGCTGTATAAAAGATGTATATGCATTAAACTTTCTGATTAAAAGTAACTTTAGTGCAGCTCTATTCAGTGTGAAAAATGAAGCAATCAAAACAGTTGAGTTTTCCGTGTTAACTTGGGTAAGAAAGTTTGCTCACGGCATAAATCACTGAATATCAGTCATATTAGACATGGCACGAAAGTGGAGCATTACTAAGCGGACTGCATTTGCTTGCTTTGGTTTAAATCTGTTCAGTTTTTTGTTGCTAATGTATGCCACAAAAAGCCTTCAAACAAACTTCAAAGTGTTAATGAAAGAAGTGCATTTGTATTACTTGACCAATTAACATAGGAATCTGATTGCAAAATGTTTTTTTTTCCTTTGTCTAATGTGTGACTAACAATTTATCAGAGGATTCAGGGAGCAAAGAAATCTTACTGGTTGGCTGGAGCTGGAATGTTTTGTTGCAGAATCCATTATAAAATGCCAGAAATTTCCAAGCTATGGTGTTACTTCTACTTATGTCCCAACCCCATTGTGCTATTTACCTTAACTCCCACACCTGTTATTACTTCATAAATCTTCTGTTTATAAGTGTGTGAAAAGTTGCATGATGGGATAATAAGGTTTTTGAAGTGTCACTGCTGAGCATTGCGAGATGGTGGCCTTGTGAATGCCCCATGCATGTGCTCACAGTGTTGCGTATGTGTGCTGGTACCGTATTGTTCACAAATGCCCTCTCCGGCATTGTCGAACATTTTGAAAAATATCTATACTTTAATGTGGACATTGGTTACTCATATTTCACCCTGTGTTACTGAAACTGCTAAGCACATTTTCTCTCAATCCAAGCAAAGCCACTAAATGACAGAAATGATGCAGTCCGCAAAAACATGGTGACTATTCAGCCATTTTAGAGTTTCAAATCCACTGAAAGGTACTTGGGGAATTAAATTTGAAAGTGGAAAAACTTGTGGGACCCACCCTTACAACTTTTGAACTGTTTGACTGATCTGCCCCAAATTTGGCTTGACACAAAATGCTCCCTATCGAACTTTAGGCCTCGCCTATGCAGCACAAGTGCTGTGAGATATATCTTTTAGAATTCAGTAGGCTTACAACCCACGGCATGCCATTATTTTGTTGTCACTCTCATTTGCAGTTTTTCGACTGCTTAGCTCCCGTAGACTTCCCATTATTTCTTGTGTAAGCGCCTCCCCTTACTTCACACTGCTGTACTCCATACCTCTCTATGCTGCTCCATGCCAATCCATGGCACTCCACTCTTCGCCATTCTACTCTCCGCCATTCCACACCACTGCATGTCATTCTGCTCCGTGCCATTTACTCTACTCCACTCAATGCTTCTCTACTCCACACCACTCTATTCAATGCCACTCCACTCTGCTCCACTCTAAGCCACCCCAAGCCACTCCATTCTACTCCATGTCACTCTACTCCTGCCCTTCCCTATGCTACTGTCCTCCACCCCACCCCATGCCACAATACTCTACACTATTGTAGTCTATGCACTGCATGCCTTCCACTCAACACAGTACCACTCTACACAATACCACTCTACTTCACTCAACTTTATACCAGTGTAATCTACACCACTTTACTCTACACCACTTCAGTCTATGCTACTCCACTCCATTCTACACCAGTGCATGCCACATAACTGTACACAGTACCACTATACACAATACCACTGTACTCTACACCACTCCACTCTATACCAGTGTAATCTATGTCACCCTACTTTATGAAACTTAATGGCACTTCACATCACTACACTCTAAACCACCCCACTTCGCTACTGCATGCCATTCCATGCCACTTTACACAATACCACTTTGTGGCAATCTACTCCACTCTCAGCCACTCCACTCTGTCACTCTATGTCATGCCACTTTGCACTACTCTACTCTTTGCCACTGTCATCCACTCTATTCCACTCTGTCATTCCGCTCTATCCCACTCCGTTCTCCGGCACTTTAATCTATGCCACTCCAGTCTATGCTACTTTGCTCTGGGCCACTACTCTATGCCACCTCACTGTACGCCACTGTACTCTATGCCACACCGCTCCACTCCTTGAGCTCTTCCTTGTGTCACTTCATTCTACATTACTCTCAGCCACTTCACACCAAGTGACTCTGTGCCACAACACTAACTTTTAGCCATATTGAACAGCAGCCTTATTGCTGTACAACATGGCTAAAAGCCAGTGGCAAAGCCAGTGTCTCAGTTGGGTGAGAGCTATTGGCTTTGTCAATTCTTGCTATTCCAAGTTCGGTCAAGGTGAACCAAAAAGGTAAAGAATACAAAAACTAGATTCCCTATTGAGTGTGGGGTCAAACTTACCTACAGATACACAACACACTTTCTATAACATATGTGTGTGGTATTTGTTTAGCACAAACCTAGTTGAATGGCAGCTTGGTGGTAGATGGTGTCAAAGACAAAGATATAGTTAATGAGGGATTTAATCAAGGAACAGTGGAAGATTGCCTGATCATTTGGAAAAGTCTGGCCAGTTTGAACAAGCACATTTCTGCGGGTATTCTGAATTTATGAGCATTATTTTGCAATCTCAGTTGTAAAAATAGAAAGTTCCAAATGGAGGAGACCCGACCTTGAGTAGATCTACCACCAAATACCTTGCACTTTGTATGTTGCATTGTTAGGACATATAGATAGACAGAATGTAGGCTTCTATTTGGAGAGTGGGGAACAGATAGCTTCAGAGGTAACTTGATGATGCAAAGGGAGTCTGGAGACTAAATGATTTGTGAGTCAAAGCAGTTATTTAGTTGCGATTTTAGTTACAGTGTTGTACACTTGGTGTATTTCCTATTTGTGGCTTGACAAATGCTAACCTGGCCCTCTGGAGAGTATTTAGCATAACATAAAGTGAGAAAATAATTTGATATTAGCCAGTAATGCTTCAGATGGCGAGAACTATTTGTTGTTCTTCAAGGGATTAGGCTTGTGAATGGTGGTGGGAGTCATGAAATCAAGAGCAGAAGTTACCAATGATTCCAAGTAGTAGAATGCAAAGAAAGCTAAATCTGTGCTGTAACAAGCATTTCTGGACATGGCTGGTTGGGCAAAAAAATATATTATTTCAGGTAAGGATGAGCCAATTGCTTTACCATCCACAAGAGCACCCTCAGTAAGCCAACTTCTTTTCTCCTGGCATTTGAAGGGAGAGTCGTTTATTTTTATGCTTCCAAGTAAGTGGTTCTTCTGTAGGGCCATGCTAAATGAAATATCAACAACTAAGAGTACAACTGCAAAAGATGATACTATGTTATTTGAAGCATGGATGGGCCTTGTTAATTCTGCATGGATGGGGCCAGGGACAGTTCAGATCTCAAATCATTGCCATGCCATATGGGCAGCACATACCATACCTCTGCTTGGGCATTTCAGGGGTATATCAAGGACATAGCTTCTGAGTGATGAAGTTTGGTCCTTATTGGATCGCAGACAGGGCTGGCTATTTCCTTCACATTTCTCATACTCCAGAACTGACTGTATAAGGTAGTGAAAACAGTAGACTGGAAAACTAGTTCTCCTAGAGGGAAAAAACTGTTCAAGGGAAAAACATTCTAAGAATAAATGAGCATACTGACTCAGGAGAAGAAGAGACACGCTAGATGAAGATTTGTAGAAACAGGCCGTAAGAACCATTTGGCACAAGCAAGGGCCGTGGAACACGCATTCTTGTGATCCCTGTTTTTATTTTAAGAACTGGGTGAAAGTTACCTGAAAGGAGACAACATCTGACATTAAGAACTATTCCTTCATTTTTTCTTGGGTAGTTCACTAAGATGAACATTCCTAGAAAAACCACACCTCAAAGGAAATTCAGGGCCTGATTTAGAGTTAGGCAGAGAGGGTTACTCTGTCACAAATATGACGGATATCCCATCCACCAAATTACGGTCCCATTATAGCCTATGGAGATCGTAATACGGCAAATGGTATCTCCATCACGTTTGTGATGGAGTAACCTGTCTGCTAAACTCTAAATCAGGCCCTCAGTCTTGGATTAGTTTATTTAACATGTACCGTGTTCTGGTGCCGTATTATACATTGTGCCGTGGAATTGCAACATGCGTGTGTGCCCACTTTGTGCAACCCCAGGGCACTTTGGTATTACAGAATGGGCCGCAGATCCTTGTGCACATGCATTGCTAGCGCTATCATGAGAGTGTGTTCCTTCATTTTCATGAACATTTACCTTCTCAACAATTGAGCCAAAAGTCCTGTTTGTGAGGAAGAAGTTTGCCAGGTGCACGGAGACCATAGCTGGTGGTGGTCTGTGGGGTGCGAAGAGCCAGGTGGGAGCTGTGGACAGGTGGGCTGGAGTCTTGTGGTTGTGAGCAGCGGTACTTGCTGGGCAAAGAAGAAAACTTGCAGCTGGTAGCGCTGGATTTCCATGCAGACAATGAATTTCTGGAGTCAACTGGTCCATTCCTGAAGAGCCCAAAAGCTTGACTTAAAAACATAGAGAACCTCTTCTAAGGGCCCAAGACCTGAGAGGCACCTCTTGTGGGTCAGGAGCTTGTTGAAGACAGGTCCAGAAGCTGTGGGAGGGGTGGTATGTTCCTGAGGCTCAGATCAGGGGGCCAGATAACTGGCCCTTTAGGTCTCTCTGGGGTCCCGGGGGCTAGATGGAGGTGCAGGTCATGTTCTCTTTCCCCAGGTAGAAGGGCCGCAGGCAGCAGGTCAGCACAGCAAGGTAGCAGCTCCTTCAGAGTAGCAGTCGAGCAGATTAAGAGTCCATTCAGCAGCACAGTCATCCCTCTTCCTGGCAGAGGATCATGGCCCTCATTCTGACCTTGGCGGGCGGCGGAGGCCGCCCGCCAAAGTCCCGCCGTCAGGTTACCGTTCCGCGGTCGAAAGACCGCGGCGGTAATTCTGACTTTCCCGCTGGGCTGGCGGGCGGTCTCCTTCAGACCGCCAGCCAGCCCAGCGGGAAAGAGGCTTCCACGATGAAGCCGGCTCGGAATCGAGCCGGCGGAGTGGAAGCTGTGCGACGGGTGCAGTTGCACCCGTCGCGTATTTCACTGTCTGCGCAGCAGACAGTGAAATACATTTAGGGGCCCTCTTACGGGGGCCCCTGCAATGCCCATGCCAGTGGCATGGGCACTGCAGGGGCCCCCAGGGGCCCCGCGACCCCCCCTACCGCCATCCGGATCTCGGCGGTCCGACCGCCGGGATCTGGATGGCGGTAGGGGGGGTCAGAATCCCCGCGGCGGTGCAGCAAACTGCGCCGCCGCGGAGGATTCAATGGGGCCGCGGTACACTGGCGGGACCCCGCCAGTGGTGCCGGTCCGACCGCGGCTTTACCGCCGCGGTCGGAATCCCCATTGAAGCACCGCCGGCTTGTCGGCGGTGCTCCCGCGGTCCTCCGCCCTGGCGGTCAAAGACCGCCAGGGTCAGAATGAGGGCCTATGTGTCCAAAAATTTACTGAGGTGGTGATGTTTGAAGTCCAGGTCTAAGTATTTTTACATTGGTGCTCTGGTTCTGGAAGGTGTGAGAAGCTTTTAGACACTGACTGTGAAGTGCAGGGAATCCCCTTCCTCCTCTGTCCTGGCTCCAAGCTAGCTGGAGTGACAGTAGATGGTTGTTAGGCCTATTGTAAGGAGACAGAGCACAGCCTATTCAGGTACAGGTGAGGCTGTGTTTAGATCCCCCCCACCAAGCCAGTTAGTGGCCTACCAGGGCCCATGAAGTCACACCTAAGTTCCCATTGTGTATGACTGTTGTAGGAAGTTGGCTCTGTATATACTATCTCAAAGTGAGAGATAGTGTGCACAGAGTCCAAGGGTTCCTCTTAGAGGCTGATATGGGCAACATTTGATAATACTAATGCTCTATTTTGTGGTAGTGTGGCCGAGCAGTAGGCTTATCAGAGGCTAGTGTTAAGCATTTGTTGTACACACACAGGCAATAAATGAGGAACACACACTCAAATACTGAACTCCAGGCCAATAGTTTTTATATAGAAAAATATATTTTCTTAATTTATTTTAGAAGCACAAGATTCAAGATTTGAGGTAAGTACATAAAATGCAAGGTACTTCACACAGGTAAGTATAGAACTTTGATTTAAAACAGTAGTACACACAGTTTAGGTTAAAATGGCAATAAGCTATTTTAAAAGTGGACACTGCAAAAATCAACAGTTCCTGGGGAGGTAAGTTTGGTTAGGTTTTTCTGGTAAGTGAAGCACTTACACAGTCAATCTCCTGGGCATGGGTAGCCCACCGTTGGGGGTTCAAGGCAAAACCACCACACCAGCAACACAGGGCCGGTCAGGTGCAGAGGTCAAAGGAGGGTGTAAAACACATGGGCGCCTATGGAGAACATGGGTGCTCCGGTCCTAGTCTGCTTACAGGTAAGTACCTATGTCCTCAGGGAGCAGACCAGGGAGGTTTTGTAGAGCACTGGGGGGACACAAACAGGCCCACAAAACACACCCTCAGCGGCACAGGGGCGGCCGGGTGCAGTAGGAAAATAGGCGTTGGGTTTGCTATTGAAAGCAATAGAGGGACCCGGGGGTCACTTAGGCGATGCAGGCAGGGCACAGGGGGGCTTCTCGGGCCAGCCACTGACTGGGCTAGGATGAGGGCCACCTGCTGGTCACTCCTGCCCTGGTAGGTGGTTCCTCTTGGTCCTGGGGGCTGCGGGTGCAGTGCTTGGTCCAAGCATCGGGTTCCTTGTTACCAGGCAGTCGTGGTCAGGGGCAGCCTCTGGATTCTCTCTGCAGGTGTCGCTGTGAGGGTGCAGGGAGGTTGACTCAGGGTGCCCACGTCATCGTAGTCGCCTGGGAGTCCTCTGTGTGGTGTTGGTTCTCCCGAACTCGAGCCGGGGACATCAGGTACAGAGTGGGAAGTCTCACGCTTCCGGCGGGAAGAGAGAGTTCTTTGAAAGTTGTTTCTTTGTTGCAAAGTTGTTGCAGGTTTTGAACAGTGCCGCTGTTCTCAGGAGTTTCTTGGTTCTTTAGGTTCAGGGCAGTCCTCTGAGTCCTCAGAGGTCGCTGGTCCCTGTTGGATGCGTCGCTGTGCAGGTTCTTTGAGTCTGGAGATAGGCCGGTAGGGCTGGGGCCAAGTCAGTTGTCATCTCTGCAGGGCTTTCAGGTCAGCAGTCTTTCTTCTTTCTTCAGGTTGCAGGAATCTGATTTCCTGGGTTCAGGGTCACCTCTAAATAATAAATTTAGGGGTGTGTTTAGGTCTGGGGGACAGTAGCCAATGGCTACTGTCCCTGAGGGTGGCTACACCCTCTTTGTGCCCCCTCCCTGAGGGGAAGGGGGCACATCCCTATTCCTACTGGGGGAATCCTCCAAAATCAAGATGGAGGATTTCTGAAGGCAGGGGTCACCTCAGCTCAGGGCACCTTAGGGGATGTCCTGACTGGTAGGTGACTCCTCCTTATTTTTCTCATTATCTCCTCTGGACTTGCCACCAAAAGTGGGGGCTGTGTCCAGGGAGCGGGCATCTCCACTAGCTGGAGTGCCCTGGGGCATTGCAACACGAAGCCTGAGCCTTTGATGCTCACTGCTAGATGTTGCAGTTCCTGCATGGGGGAAGTGTTAAGCACCTCCACCCAGTGCAGGCTTTGTTTCTGGCCTCAGAGAGCATAAAGGCTATACCCCCAGGGGGTCAGAAACTCATCTCAGTGGCAGGCTGGCACAGACTAGTAAATCCTGCACTGAAGGATTGGGTAAAATACAGGGGGCATCTTCTAAGATGCCCTCTGTGTGCATTTTTTTGGCATCAGTGTGGGTTTACTATTCTGAGAAGTTTGATACCAAACTTCCCAGTATTCAGTGTAGCCATTATGGAACTGTGGAGTTTGTTTTGACAAACTCCCAGACCATATACTTAATATGGCCACACTGTATTTACAATGTCTAAGAATAGACTGAAACACTATAGGGGCATATTGCTCATGCAGCTATGCCCTCAACTGTGGTATAGTGCACCCTGCCTTAGGGCTGTAACATCTGCTAGAGGGGTGACTTAGCTATGCCACAGGCAGTATTTTGTGTGCATGGTATCCTGAGGGGGATGCCATGTCGACTTTGCCTTTTTCTCCCCACCAGCACACACAATCTGTAATGGCAGTGTGCATGTGTTAGGTGAGGGGTCCCTTAGGGTGGCACAACACATACTGCAGCCCTTAGGGACCTTCCCTGGTCACAGGGTCCTTGGTACCACTGGTACCTTTTACAAGGGACTTATCTGTGGGCCAGGGGTGTGCACATTGTGGAAACAATGGTACATTTTTAGTGAAAGAACACTGGTACTGGGGCCTGGTTAGCAGGGTCACAGCACACTTCTTAGTCAAGTCAGCATCAAGATAAGGCAAAAAGTGGGGTGTAACTGCATCAGGGAGCCATTTTCCTACACCTGTCTAGAAGGAATGCACAAAGTCCAGCTGGAGAAAGGCTGCAGGCACGCAGGGTTAAGAGCAGTAAATGACAACTTTCTGAAAGTGGCATTTTCAGAATTGTAACAATAAATCTGATTTTACCACCAAAGAGGATTTATCATTGCAGTTCCATGCATACTAAACATGACAGATCTACCCCTTCCCAATCAAGAGTTACAGCTTATTAAATGTAATAAGAAATTTCCAATTGTATACTATGAAAGGGGTAGGCTTCATAGTAGTGAAAAACAAATTTGGAAGTTCTCCACTACCAGGACATGTAAAACTTAAACATATCTAACCTTCCAATTAATTACACAGTATCCTGGCCTATGGGCTATCTAGGGCCTGTCTTAGGGGTGACCTGTATGTAATAAAAGGAGAGTTTAAAGGTTGACAGGGGGTTTTAAACACCAAGTCGACATTGCAGCGCAACACTGCATTCCGGCTGCAATGGCAGGCCTGGGACATGTTTTAAAGTGCTACTTAAGTGGGTGGCATTTAATTTACAGGCCCTGGGCACACGCAGTGCACTTTTCTAGGGACTTAAAAGTAAATTGAATATGCCAATTGGGCATATGCCAATAAACCATGTTTTACGGGGAGAGCACAAACATGTTAGCAGTGATAAAGTGCACAGTCCTAAGGCCAAAAAAAATGAATTCAGCAAAATGTTGAGGGAAAAAGGCTCAAATTTGGGAATGACCCTGCAGAAAGGGTCATTTCAATAGGCACACTTTCCCTGTCTGTACCTGATGCATCTGTTCAAAGGTGCACCATGGAGCAAACAGGGAAAATGCACCTTTATAGTAATACGGGCCCTAAAGTCTTCAATGCAGTTACCTTCATTGCTCACCAGCTGGAACTAAGCTTGAGTCATGTGCCTCCTCAGCAAGCCACACACTGTAGGATGACAGTGTCATTAAAGAAGCTGACTGTTTCCTGAATAAAGTTATGCAATGGCAGGGCATTCCAAAAAAACAACCTGAGTGTCAAAAACTTAAGGGAATTATATCAGGCTCGTCATTTGGGTGGGTTTGATGCCTTACTCATTTCTTCATTTACTTTCTGGAATTCAGGCAAGTGTGACAGGGCTCCTTAGTAGTTTCTTTCTCTATTTTGCTTTGCTTCCTTTTGGCCCACTTTTAGAAGGTCTGGTTAACGTTCATGTACAGGGTTGTGCAGGGTGGCTTAGTGGCTTCTAGAAAGGGCGGCAAATTCTTCAGGGAAATGAGAAAGGAGTGAATACTTAATCTAGAACTTGACACACTGATGAAAAATTGTTCTTTTTGTAACTGTCATTTACTATTAACAAATGGACAAATAGTGCACCTCCATTCTCAGAATATAGCACCCCTTCTCACCACTAATTGACTGTATCTTTGCCCTTGACTCAGTGGTCAACTGCCTTTTGCCTAGGTTCACTCAATACAAGTACCACTTGCACACATATAATTAGACTTTCTCGTATTCAGTATCTATTTGTTGCAATTTCAAAATTTGTAAAAGTCAGTGGTTATCCCTGCTAATTATTTTGTGCACTTTAGAACATAGAACAGAGCTGTTTTTTCAGTGGTCCCATTCAGTCCTATTGACAATTGTTTCTTGATAGGGTAGAAGTATGATTTGTTTCTCCAAATTCAGATCTCATTTCTCACCACTCAGACGGCTATTTACATCAGTCCAGTCTTACCCCATGTGAAAAAAGTGCCTGGTTGGCAATATCTTCACACCTCATTAGGATTTGATTGCAGCAGATAAAAAAATAATGGTGGGCATTTCGCCCATGTTCTTGCTATTCTGTTCTTCAGACAAGCAAGAGAGATAAGCTGAATGAAGAATTTCTGCTGGATACACGAGGTACATTTATATATTGTGGGGTGTTCATGATCTGTTATATTAAGTCACTGTCCACACTGTTCTGTTCTTTTTCCTAAAATACCAAGAAGGACTTATACCTGTTCTACCTGGTCGTAGGGGGAGATATGTGCTAGAGAATTGCTGTTACCTATAGATCCTGTGGAGTGGAAACAGGAAACTGTGCAATTGTCTGGAGCAGCAGAGGAGGCAGTAAAATAACCTCATAACCTGTACGCCTTGGATCATTTGCTTGTGTAGTTCCCATCATGAATTAACTTTCTTTTATATTGTCCTAAGTTGTTGGGCTGTGGCTATGGGATTTTGTGCTTATTTGAACCCAGGGCGAGCACTGCTAATCAGTGATTTTTAGCACACATGTGGGCCTTTGTTCATTTAATGGCATTGAAGGGTTTGTGCACCTGCCGGAACTTGCACAAGTCACTATATCTTTGTTTTATGTGAAGCCTGCACTGTTATACTGCATTTTTCGTCTTAGATTACCATGAAAAAATGAGCACAACTCAATATGATTCAATTAAATCCAGCTACAGTGGTTTGTACTCGGTGATGCTGGTAATCAATTATGAACATGTTTACTTCAGTACACATGCATTGAACAGTTCCATGCCCCTTTTGTCGCTGAAATTGTGAGTATAAAACACAGTGATTTCCTATTTAGGTTTCTGAGCTGCACTCTGTACAACTCGTAGACTAACACAAAGGCTTTTGGAGTTAATGTTTGCAACCTAGGCATTATTTTCAGCAAATTGTCACATGAACCCCTTCTGGGCCTGTGCATGAACACTGAATATGCGTATAATATGGCCCCTGATCCTTTTGTGAGAGGGGATGTGTCTTCTATATGTAATCTTATCAGACTATCTCTATGTAGAACTAAGAATAAGAATGTCTGGAGTACAGCTTTTGGTACAAGGGCATTGAACCCAGAAGCATCTGTATGCATAATGACCTATGTTGTCACAATCCTGTTACCTGGGGTTCAAAAAGAAAATCTTGTCCTGCTCGCAATGAAGGAAGATAACATCTTTAGGGTGCACTTACTTGTGATCCTACTCAGATTGCAACCTCCTGACCTTTACACCATTTGCAGAAAAAAGTGAGTTGAAGCTACATGAGGTGAGCCATGCCCCCAAAACGGGAGTGTATGTAGGACTGGGGGGATCCAGTGACCTTATAGAGGGTGATAAATACATATTAAAGTGGGTTTTAATGGCTATAGTAGGTCATAGAGGAAATATCAGTCACAGAAAGGTGCTTAAAGGTCATGGCTGACTTGTACTGCATTGACACCAGAGAGCATCAAAGCAGTAGAAGAGCAGCAAAATGTCTATGGTTTCTATTGAAAAGCAGATATTCGTGTTGGTGGTATTTTAGCAGTTAAAATCTGTTCTAACTAAAAACTAGAAACCCTAAACATTATTTAATGTAGTTTTAGAAAAATTCTAAGATCCATGTTCTTCTCCTTATTCTGAAACATTTGCTACAATGGAAACTATGATTTCACTTCATAGTGCGTAGTGCTTTCTGTCATTCTCTGCTTTTATCCAATGGTACTTTGTATCCTGGGACCTTTAGGTGCATAGGTATAATAGGTAAATGTACAACTACAAGCACTAAAAGGTGAAGTTTTCTTGGCCGTCCATGTTGCACAGAATAGAGGGTTATTGGATCACTTGCCAGTTTGTGCAGTCTCGCTTAGATGAATAAAGCATAGAGGTTTTTAAACCATAACCATAACCCAAAATGAATATTTTCATCATCATTGGCCTCATTGTATTGGTCACAATTTGAAACATTTTGTTTAAATAGTCACAAAATTCTGATTGAGTCACAATCCGACCAATCTAATTAATATTCATTAGGTAGGTTGCAAATTGCAACTCAGTCCAACTGGCCACAATCTCAGGAAAGGTGCCCTGCAAGGGTAAGCAGACCACGATGTCTGTGATGATGTTTAAAATAAGTGTTTTTATAGCAGCCGTCTTCTTTAAAGTAAACTGGACTGCTTGAAAAATGTGACAGCGATAGACCCCTGCACCTCTTCCTACTCTCCCATGAATTTTTATAACAACCCCCAAAGGGAAAGAGATCTAAAATGGACTATTCTGTTTTGTGAATGAGTTACTACCCCATCCTGGGGTTCTGTAAATGTTCAGTGATTTTTAACATTAATTCTGTTTGCAAACCACTGACGCATCTGATATAGATTTGGTATTTCAAAGGGGCTCCCAAAACATGCCCTTCCAAATAAGGAATCGCTAGTTATTCATGAACCTATTTTAGTAAGACTTTGCTGACTCTTCAAGAGAGATTGTTGCATTGGCCAGAAACTTTTTGCCATCACACACTCGGAATCTGAGTGTTTGCAAACACAAAAATGATTTATGCATTTAGCCCAAAACCTTTGAATAGTAGAGGAACTGATGATGCTCAGTTCTTGAAACAGGCCAGAGGATGGGCATTTGGTAATTTAGGATGCACTTAGACCATAACTCAATACATTCCGAACACTATTCCCAATCCATACAAAATTATGCTTTACTACAATAACTAAACATTATATATATATATATATATATATATATATATATATATATATATATATATTATAGTTCTTTTTATAGGTGTTTTTAACATATATAACATTTTCAACAAAAGTACAATTGCCAAGTATCATGTCACAATATGGATATTTCAGCCCTGGAGACATCCCCACTTTTTGCCCAGTTCTTGTGCTTCGCAGCAGCCCTCCAAAAGCTCATGAGGCCTCCTCAGGGAATGCTAAGAGATAAACTGGCATAAAGACGTCCTTCGGGTGTAATGCCCGTGGCAGTTCCTCAGCATAAGTCTCTAGTTGGTCTCTGCAATATGCAATGTCTTGTAGCCAATGTTCTCCCAATGTATGGCAACTCTCCGTTTAGTTAATAACAGAGAAATCGCAACTAGTTTGAGATTGGTAGGTTGTAGAGGTTTAACATAGGCCAGGATACACATCTGCGGGGTACATGATACAGTCTCCATTACTGCTTCCATGAGAATACGTGTTTTTTGTTCCCAAAATTGATGAATCAAGGCACATCCCCAAGCCAAGTGTAAGAAGCCCGCTTCCACAATCCCACACCTTGTACAATGGTCATCTGAGTGTAGCCCATATTTAAACAATCGGGCCAGCATGTAGTACATTTGTTGCAGGAATTTTAAGTGTATTATGCACATTTAGTTGCGGGTCAAGGACAGTGTTAAGTTTCTCTAGCATTGCGCACTGGTCGGCCAACTCATCTCCTTGCGAGGTAAGATATAGCTTAGTAATGAGGGGTTTGCAGGAATGGCTGGTGAGAAGGGTCTGTAGGATATAAATATATCTATGTATATATATATATATATATATATATGTACTATAGTTACTATAATAGCCTATTATTTTGTGCTGTTTGATGGTATACTGTATGTACTTCATCTCAGAATGTTTTTATCTAACGTGGCTGAGTTGCAGAGGGCAAAGGCTTGAGGTTAGTTCCACGATAATAATACTCCGAAAAAGGAACCAAGCTGAGCTCAGACAATAAATACATGCTTTGCTGATTATTCTCTGTCTAATACTTCTGAGGGAGGGATTCCACCAGTGGCACAGCTTGCTTTTAGATAAAAATCAATTTTAATCTCAACTCTGGAAGCTTCTAATTTTATTTCAGAAGTCTAAAATGCTCTTGTCAAATTTTGATTAGAGAAGATTGGATCGGGATTACCCTGGGTGCTCGTGAGACTGAACGGAGAGCAAGAGCTTGTGAAGTGTGGCAGTTCATGCGTGTAACCGCGAGCACACCCCGGGGACAACGTGGAACTGGAAAATCGAATTTGGGAGTGAACGCACACATTCGTGTCGACGTGTGGTGTGTATTCCAAATGAATTTTTGCATATTTAATTAAGTCATTTGCACAGATTACATTTTTCCAGAATACATAAATTTGTAGGCAGCAGGCTACTCATTTGAACGAAGACTTAACTTTGACATCCTAAATGATAGAAATAATGCAATTTATGAACAGTACTGTAGTTCAATTATTCAAATGCATTTGCACTACAAATGCCATCTATAATCCAAACTAATAGTGATACTATAGAACTCAGTAGAAGAGCAGCCGATTATAGCTCATAAGGGCTGCAAAATAATTCCCTTTTGCCTATGGTCACAAACTCACATATGGCAACACTGCAAGGGGGCATGTCCCTCGCACAATATGCACCAGTCCACAGCAAATAAACCCTATATCGCCAACTGAACAGGCATGGAATAACCAAATAAATCTGCCCTTGCCACTGGCTAAGTGAGGATTTTAATTTAATCTACCCTTGCAGGCCCCAACTAGCTACACACCAAAAAGGACCTGCAGTACTTCTCAAAGTTGCCAGCTTACTGAAAATCATAAACTATGTGATTGTCCTTTACATTTCTTGATCCATCACACTGCTAAGGGCTGTGTCCCATAACCTGATAACCGCACCGTGGTGGTCCTCATGCATGACATGTAAGCACTTTCCACACAGGATCAAAACAAAGACAACACACTTTCAACCACACGTCCTGCTAGGCGAAGTGTGCTACCCATGTAGGTAATAGGTTCAGTTCCCTAGATAGGGATAATAAGTGCCATTTAAACACTGCACTACAACGCAAAAATGCCCGCTAATGACCAGCAAACTCTATGTATTTACAGAGAGGAGGTGCAGGCTTCCTCCTCCGACAAACATTTTTGCAGTCCACAGGTGAATTTAAATTGTGTGTGTCAGTGTATACTAGGGCTAGGTTCTGTGCTTTTAACGCTGCTGACAGCAATCATATAGAATCGTAACTTGTTGTTAAAAAAACATTATCCCAGTCCTCTTCTCTCACTCATCCCAAATCATACTCACTGCTATGAACTCTCAAACATTCAGTCTTCTCCCAACTTCTCGTCCAATTCACCCAACTAACAAGCACACATGCCCACTACTCCCAGTAACAACTCCCAACTTTCCTTTTTTAACCCACTTCCAATATTCTTTCCCCACTCAAAACACTACTAATCACATTAGACCACGAGAACACAAATAAAACAAACGTCCTATAAATAATCCACAAGGGGAAAACAATCACGTTACTAATCTACTAACTAACTTTAATCTTGGGTTCCTGAGTAGCGGGCTACTCACTGCAAAGCAAAGATAGTAGGTGCTAAATAGCGACCATTTACAATTATGTGACTCAAGGCACATCAGGATGCGAGTTTTAATTTGACATAAAAACTGTTTTGTCTGACCATGTAAGACTCTTTGAGAGCGCACTTACATTTTGTGGAAAGGCGTTTAGAAAAGCAACACTGTCATGCAGTGTTATGCTGCTGTAGACTTTTTCCATAGTGCATCTTATAAATTGTTTCCTCGTCAGAAAGCAGGTGCACACAAGGGAGCAAAATTCTTATTGAACTCCACCGTCTATCAAAAGTGCCAATCTCTTTGAAAACAAAAATAATTGATAACTAGTCTAGAAAGATGTGCTTTGTTGATGCAGCAGATGTTAGCCTGCCTTTGAAATAGTTCCATTGCTCATAGCTGATAGACATTGTTAATACAGGCCTGTTGTTAAATACAGCAAGAAGGACAGTTGCATGGTCTAATCTCATGGAAAAATGCAGCAGGAAGGAGCTTTACATTTTAAATTTTGTGACAAACTCTTTAGGAAGAGTTACCATCTCAAAGTCCGGCACCAAGAGTTCTGTGGGCAGTGGAGGAGGCCGCAAGGAGCAGCTAAAGTGTTGCAAATGGCCATCGCTGAAGCCCAAAAAGCAGGCTGAGTGGCGTGAGCTGTCGTCTCTCTAGTGCGAAGAGTCTGGTGTTTCAGAAGGTCCGTTCCTGAGCTTCACATTGCCAGTTATCACGGACTGTCATTGTTGTAGAGCAAGATGCAGCACTCACTTTGCCAGTTGTTGCCAGTGGTTGATGTAGTGTGAAGAGCAGGTCTCCAGCAGGGCTTCTCATTGGCAGTCATCATGAGTGGCAGAGCCTTGGCACGAAGGGGCCCATTTGTGGTTGCCCAGACTTGAGGATTTCACCTTTTCTTCGTGGGAGAAGCTCAAACTAATACCAGACAAGGATCCAGCACCGAGCGGACACCTCTTGTGGATCACCAGAGGCCAGCAGGGCTCAGGCAGGCCAGTTGCAGGTTAAGGCAGCAGGTCCACTGGGCAGTTGCAGCGAGGCTTCTGGACTTTGGTATGTCCCTGTAGATCAGACAGGAAGTCAGCCAACTGGCCCTTGTAGTCACTCAGATTAGAATAGAAAGAGGAAAGAAGAAAAGCAGGTTAAGTCTTCCGTCTCAGACAGAAAGACATTTCTCAAGCAGCACAGCAGTCCTCTGGCAGCATGACAGTCCTTCTGCTGTAATGTCTACAGGTCCTGGAGTGTCCTGAAGAGTTCTGAGGTTTCTCAGCGTGGGGTGAGTATTGCCCCCAAGAAACCTAAGCTTTCAAGGTACCCTGCTTTCAAGGCATCCTGGGAAGTCTCCCCTCCCAGCTCTGCTAATGCTGGTGATAATTAATTTCCCAAAATGCCGTCAGTGGGTATGTGGGGACTGACTATGTTCTTCCTCTGAGTCACCTCTCCATCCATTCCAGGAACACCAGAGCCATAAGACAAACAAAGTCTAACCCCTGGGGCTGGGTCACCCTACACACCTGGCCAGCAGCCTTAAAAATAACATAGAAACTTCACTACCCAGCTGCTGGCTAAATAGTAGAGATTCTCCATTGTTTGGTCATCAGTTTTTGAAAAACGTCTCCCCCACCTCCTCCCTTCCCACCTCGAGGCAGCCTGTCATAAGGGAACCCCTTACCCTTTGTAAATTAGTTAACTCATCAGTTGATTGCGACAGGAATTGCAGTCACACATTATCAATAAATTCCTTTCTGAACTGGAAAAGGGAGGGAGGAAACCCCTTTTATGAACCCTCCCATATGCAATTCAGAAGCAATTGCAAAAGTCCTTTTACTAGTCTAAAGAAATTTCAAACTCATAAAAAGGGTTCTGTACATAATGAAGTAGTTTTGTGATCATAAGCATTGTGATTTTGTTATATGAGACCCTTAGTGCTAAAACTAGCTTAGATGCAGGTACCAACTGATAAGTCTGAAGGCCCCAAATGTGCAAATGTTTCCAAGTTATTTTGACACACATGCCACAGAATGCCACTCCATTACAATGTGGGCTAAAACACAGCGATTGGGAGGTCCTTTATAGAGCTGTCTCATGCTCCACAAGTGCTCCTACACTTTTAAATTTACCTGCATATGTGACTAATGATAAAGATGATTAGAGCCTGTGCAAGACTAGTTAAGCTATTTGCCCTTCTAAAGCTATATACTTGCTCTTACTCCCAAAGCCATGGGAATGTACTAGGGACAGCTATAGGATTACCAAAATACTCCATGTTATGAGAACAACTCTTTTTCTGCAGCAAATCAGTGCATTCTGGAATTATTATTCTGGTTCAGTTCAGTTCAACAAACCAGACTAAAACTCCTGAAAACAATGATTTGTAAAAGCAAACACCACAAATGGAAATGTTGTATCTGAGTAACATAGACCCTTCTAATGTGGTCAATTCTCTACATTGATAAGAACTGCTGTCATGGTGGTTCCTGTATATGTACCAAGCATTTGAAAGACAGTACAGTCAGGCATGATGGCCAGCTAGCAAACTTTTTAAAAATGTTTGCTTTCAACAAACAAACTCCAAAAGCAAGAGTTTGTTTTTGAAAAACATAGAAACTAATGGTCCCACATGCTGGACATTTTCTCCCAGGATAACAGGGTCATTATTTTTACTCTAAATAGGGTATATGGTATAAAGTCCTTCCTTTGACAGCCAGTACTTTGTTGGGCTGTCAGAGAATCTATTCTGTCAAGACGCCACAAGCAAAGGAATGGTACTATAATTCATTGAAATGAATGTCATTGAAATATGAATGAATTTTCCCATGATATCAGTAAAAGACATATACATATCAAAGACACAAAAGAAACTCACATAGATTTTTATTAATTGACCATTACAAATATTGTAACAAATAGGACACAAAAAAACAGAGACATCTTGTTACCTTCATTCTTGTGACCTAAGGATCGATCATTTCATAGGTCCACTTTAATACTAATTTTCTAGACAGGAGATGTACGTCCACTATTGAGGTTTCCAAGCTGATTCAGTGTGTTACTCTTTTAAATATCATTTTCTAGCAGTAGCTCAGACACAGCCTTTGTGCTAGGTGATGGCTCTCACAGCATTAGCAATAGTGCTAGCTCCAAGTATCCAAAACAATGACACATTGTAGCATGAGGTCTCATTATCTGCTTATCATCAGCCTTGCTGAGTAGTCATCAGGCACAGACAAAACGGCAGCCCTGCTTAGAAACTTTGGGCCTCATTATGAGTTTGATGGTCCCACCACAGGACCGCCAAACCCACAGGGAGGACGCCACTGCTATGGCGGTGACCTTCCCTCCGAGTGTATTACAATATTCCTGCCGGGCTCACCAGTAGGAACATTGTAATACGGGCTCCCGCCTGTTAGTCTGGCAGACCACAACTTCAGAACAAAATAGAGCTTGTGCATTCTGATGGTGCTGAGCTGGGGATGCCCCTACACTGCCCATGCCACAGGCATGGGCAGTGCAGGGGGTGCCCCTGTGGCCCCCAGCACTAGCTTTCCACCGGCCTTTTCATAGCGGGGTACCCACCATGAAAAGGCTGGTGGAAAGTGGGGTTGTATTCAGTTAGGCGGTGCTGAGTTCAGCGCGCCTTGGCTGAGTACAACTCTGACTGCCGTCACCACGTCAGGAACAATGTTTCTGGAGGGGATGGTGGTCTTTAGGCGGGTCCACTCACCAAGGTTGTTCTAGGACTGCCAGCCTCATAGTGAGGCCATTTTACACATTTAACAAGCGAAACCTATGACCTATCCCTTACTTCTGTCATCTACCCTATATAATCACTCAGGAAGCAGTAATCAGCAGCCCTTTCCCAAAAAGAACTTCACATATTTTTTGGGGATAGCCTTTTCTCCATTTTCTCTCACTTCAGTTCTGGGTCTCCACCTTCTATCCACCGCAATGTAGTCAGTACACTCAGACTGTGTGGGTACACTGTATCTACTCTTCATCATATCATGCAAAATGTATTTGATTGGTCCATGCACTAAGACTTTCATCACACAAGCAATCTTTTTTCTATCCACTTAGGTGCAGATTTACTAAGAGCTTGGATTGCCCTTGTGTCAAGCAAGGTGACACAAGGCAACACAAGACTTTAAATGGGACTTACAAAGCCATGCAAAGCCACCTTGCATGTCCTTGTGGGGGTTAGAAAATCCAGAGTAGCTCAAGACAGCGCACATTTCGGCTTTGTCTTACCATGTGTTGAGAAGGCATTCCATGGATGGAGCATTGCCATTATCATGCATCTACCTATGAATTTTGACACAATTCGAGATTTACTAAGCTGAGTAGACCTGGGATTGTGTCAAAATGTAACACCTTCCAAGTGAGGTGTAACGCCGAAAAATATCTGTATTGCTTCTCGTTATTTTCTCTTTCTATGTGTGCGGTATTATGCAGCGCACAGAGAAAGAGAAAAGTGCCCCAAAGGATTGTTTTTGTGCAGGAGGGTGTCTCTTAATGTACAAAAACAATTCTACTAGTAATGCAGGCACCCTTGTACCATGGTACAAGGGTGCCTGCGTTGGGGCTAGGCCGCACAAGGTGCAGCAGTACAAGAAGAGAGCAGAAATATGTGATAGCTTAGTATATATGGCACATTTATGGTCTCTCCCTGTCTTACACCCCAGCTCAGCAAGTTCTTCTGCTGCCTTGCATTGCATGACGTCTTAGTAAATTTTCCCCTTGCTACATAACCACCTCGCATACACACATGTGGAATGTCAGTGCAAAGATCTAGGGGTCACACTGAATCCCTCTTTGGACTATCGGAGACGATCTATCCGGAGCTTCCATCATCCCCGTTTCTGCTCATCAGAACCTTCTTATGATCTCCAGTTTCCTTTATGGATTGTCATGTCCCTTTGATTACTTCAATTACTATTTATCTGACTTCAGCATTCTGCATTTCTCATACCCTTTCTGGCATCCTTCACAGACTGCACTAATTTTCAGCCATCCACCTTTAAAGTCCTCTGCAAAGTTTCAGTCCCTCTGCCTTCAGATCCACCCTCTGACTACTATACCGGCATCAGACCATGTCTTCTACACTCAGAAGTCTGCGTATATTGTTCCCAACTTTTTATTCACTTTTCATGCTCTGACGTTTCAGCAAATACTTACCAGTTCTTTATCAGTGGTGAAGAGGTTGGGGTTTTCTAGAAATTGGCAGCATAAGAAGCCTGAATAAGAACCATTTCCAAAAGGGATATCCTAATTCATGTGGCCTTGATTCACAAAGTCTTCCTCCTGTGTCCGGTCTTCTTCCTTCACTTCTGGGTCCTTCTGTTCCTTTAGATGTTGATCCTTTTCCTAGTTCTGTTCCAAGTTCTCTTTTTTCTGGCGTGTTTTGGTTCTCCTGATCATCAAGATCGCCGTCCTGGTCATGGTTTAACTACTTCTGGTGACCCTGGTGTAAGAGGCTGGCCTGACTTGCAGTGGGTTCCAGAGGTACTTACACCTTGTGCCAGGTCCAGTAATCCCTTATTAGTGTAGAAGAGGTGTTTCTAGCAGCTTAGGCTGATAGAAGGTAGCTATGGCAAAGCAGCTTAGGCTGAACTAGGAGACATGTAAAGCTCCTACTATACCACTGGTGTCATATGCACAATATCATAAGAAAACACAATACACAGAGTTACTAAAAATCAAGGTACTTTATTTTTATGACAATATGCCAAAAGTATCTCAGTGAGTACCCTCAGTATGAGGATAAGTTATAGACACAAGATATATGTACACAAACCAAAATTAGGTAAGTAATAGCAAGAAAAGTAATGCAAACAGTGTACAATTACAGTAGAATGCAATAGGAGCACATAGGTAGAGGGGCAACACAAACCATATTCTCCAAAAGTGGAATGCGAACCACAAATGGACCCCAAACCTATGTGAGCTTGTAGAGGGTCGCAGGGACTGTAAGAAAACAGTGAGGGTTAGAAAAATAGCCCACCCCAAGACCCTGAAAGGTAGGTGTAAAGTGCACCTACCACCCCCAGAGAGCACAGAAGTCGTGATAGGGGGATTCTGCAGGAAGAACAAACACCAGCAATGCAACAACAGTGGATTTCCAGACCTGAGTACCTGTAAGACAAGGGGACCAAGTCCAATAGTCGCGACAGTGTCGAGAGTGGGCAGGAGCCCAGGAAATGCCAGTTGAGGGTGCAAGGAAGCTGCCACCAGTTGGAAGAAGCTTGGAGTTCTACAAGAAAGAAGAGGACTAGGACCTTCCCCTTTCGAGGATGGATGTCCCACGTCGCGCTGAAGCTTGCAGAGGTGTTCCCACACAGAAAGATCATAAACAAGCCTTGCTAGCTGCAAGGGTCACGGTAGAAGTTTTTGGATGCTGCTGTGGCCCAGTGGGATCAGGATGTCGCCAGTTGAAGGAGGAGACAGAGGGGGTGTCCAGCAACTCAGGGAGCCCTCACAGAAGCAGGCAGCACCCACAAAAGTACCTGAACAGGCACTTGGAAGGAAAGTGAACTGGAGTCCACGCAAAGTCACAAAAGGGAGTCCCACAACGCCGGAGGATAACTCAGAAGGTTGAGAACTTCAGAAAGGAGTGCCGGGGACCCAGGCTTGGCTGTGCATGAAGGAAATCCTGGAAGAGTGCACAGGAGCCGGAGCAGCTGCAAAACACGTGGTACCCAGCAATGCAGTCTAGCGTGGGGAGGCAAGGACTTACCTCCACCAAACTTGGACTGAAGAGTCACTGGACTGTGGGAGTCACTTGGACAGAGTTGCTGAGTTCCAGGGACTACGCTCGTCAGGATGAGAGGGGACCCAGAGGACCAGTGTTGCAGTCTTTTGGTGCCTGCTTTAGCAGGGGGAAGATTCCGTTGACCCACAGGAGATTTCTTCAGAGCTCCTGGTGCAGGGTGAAGGCAGGCTACCCCCAGAGCATGCACCACCTGGAAATAGTCGAGAAAGCCGGCAGGATGAAGCGCTACAATGTTGCTGGTAGTCGTCTTGCTACTTTGTTGTGGTTTGCAGGCGTCCTGAGCAGTCAGCGGTCGATCCTTCAGTAGAAGGTGAAGAGGGAGATGCAGAGGAACTCTGGTGAGCTCTTGCATTTGTTATCTAAAGAATTCCCCAAAGCAGAGACCCTAAATAGCCAGAAAAGGAGGTTTGGCTACCAACAAAGGAGGATTGGCTACCAAGACAGGTAAGAGCCTATCAGAAGGAGTCTCTGACGTCACCTGCTGGCACTGGCCACTCAGAGCAGCCAGTGTGCCCCCACCACCTCTAAATCCAAGATGGCAGAGGTCTGGGACACACTGGAGGAGCTCTGGGCACCTCCCCTGGGAGGTGCAGGTCAGGGGAGTAGACACTCCCCTTTCCTTTGTCCAGTTTCGCGCCAGAGCAGGGCTGGGGGATCCTTGAACTGGTGTAGACTGGCTTATGCAGAAATGGGCACCATCTGCGCCCATCAAAGCATTTCCAGAGGCCGGGGGAGGCTACTCCTCCCAAAGCCTTCACACCTATTTCCAAAGGGAGAGGGTGTAACACCCTCTCTCAGAGGAAATCCTTTTTTCTGCCTTCCTGGGCCAGGGCTGCCTGGACCTCAGGAGGGCAGAAACATGTCTGAGGGGTTGGCAGCAGCAGCAGCTGCAGTGGAGACCCCGGAAAGGCAGTTTGGCAGTACCCGGGTACTGTGCTAGAGACCTGGGGGATCATGGAATTTCCCCCCCCCAGTGCCAGAATGGCATTGGGGTGACAATTCCATGATCTTAGACATGTTACATGGCCATGTTCGGAGTTACCATTGTGGCGCTATACATAGGTAGTGACCTATGTATAGTGCACGTGTGTAATGGTGTCCCCGCACTCACAAAGTCCGGGGAATTTGCCCTGAACGATGTGGGGGCACCTTGGCTAGTGCCAGGGTGCCCACACACTAAGTAACTTTGCACCCAACCTTCACCAGGTGAAGGTTAGACATATAGGTGACTTATAAGTTACTTAAGTGCAGTGGTAAATGGCTGTGAAATAACGTGGACGTTATTCCACTCAGGCTGCACTGGCAGGCCTGTGTAAGAATGGTCAGAGCTCCCTATGGATGGTAAAAGAAATGCTGCAACCCATAGGGATCTCCTGGAACCCCAATACCCTGGGTACCTCAGTACCATATACTAGGGAATTATATGGGTGTACCAGTATGCCAATGTGAATTGGTAAATTTAGTCACTAGCCTGTTAGTGACAAATTTGGAAAGCAGAGAGAGCATAACCACTGAGGTTCTGGTTAGCAGAGCCTCAGTGAGACAGTTAGGCATCAAACAGGGAACACATACAGGGCACATACTTATGAGTACTGGGGCCCTGCCTGGCAGGGTCCCAGTGACACATAGACTAAAACAACATATATACAGTGAAATATGGGGGTAACATGCCAGGCAAGATGGTACTTTCCTACACCTGGTTCTCCTGACTCTGGGGTCCTGACTCTAGTCCTTCCTAACGTTGGTCTTACTAGCCCTGCTACTGACTCATCCTTTTATTAGCCCTTCCTTGGCCATCTCATGCTGGTACTACTGATTCTCATCCTGACCCTGTGGTCTGCTGGGTCCTTATCCACCTAGCCATGTTTCCTTGGATCTTTTAGGGCTAGCACACCCAGTATTCCTGGTTTGTGTCATTCAGAATCTCCTTGCTATGGTCCTTATCCTTGTGATCCACCTTGTCCCGCCTCCAGTGGTCCTGGTCCTTTATTAGGTCCTCCGGGTTGGGCCTGGTCACATTGACCCTGTTCTGGTCCTGCTGTTCCTCATGACTCTGGTTGTCCTGGTTCCCCTGATCCTCATTGGCCTGGTCCTAATATCCCAATTCCTAGTCGTCCTGCTTAGTTGGAACTTCAAATCCTGGTACCTTGGTTCTGACCTCTCTAGTTCTCCAAGCCTTGTTCCTGGTCCTGCTTTATCCTGATATTTCTTGTCCACCTCATCCTCCCCCATCTGGTCACTGATCTTAATGGCCCTAGTCCAGCTCCACCGGACCGGCCTATTTCCCTGTTGCTCCTTCAACATGTCTTGATACTCTTGGCTCTGGTCCTCCTGCTCGTTGTCATCTTAGACTAACTTGTCCACTTTATCCTGATCCTTATATTCAAGCTATCCCGTTCTTAGCCACCCAGCTTCATCATCATGGCTCCTGTCATCCTGGCCTTCCTTGTCCTCCTTTTCCTTCTCATCATAGCCCTGCTTATCTTGGTATGCCAGGTCCTGAAACTCTGGGCCTCTGGTTATTTTGCTCCTTTTCCCCCTTGTTTGTGGTCCCACTGGTCCTCTTTGCCTTAGTCCTCTTAGCTCTTGTCCTGTTGGGTTTGGTTGCCTGTCCATCTCCTCTTTATTCTTCAGGTGATGTTCTCCCCAGTCTTCCTCGCTTTCAGTCTGGCTTGCCTAGCAATTATCTTCCTATTCCTGGCCCTCACAGCCTGTGTTCTCTTCAAGGTTGTGTGTCCAGTAGATATGGTCATTTGTTTTTGGTCTGCCTTGTTTTGGGTCTTTGTATGCCTAATCCTGTTAGTTCTGGTCTTTTTGGACATCCTGGTCCTTTCAGCCACCCTTTTCCTAGTGTTTTCTTTTATTTCCTGATCCCTTTGGCCCTCTGCTATTTAAACTGGTCCTTCTGATCATTTTCACCCTTCTCATCTGGGGCCAGATGTATCAAACATTTTTGCATTCGCAAACGGTGCGAATGGCCGTTTGCAAATGCAAAAATGCCTTTCAGTATGTATGAAAGGCATTCGCTATGCAATTTTAAGGAATTGCTAAAATAGCGATTCCTTAACCCGTTTAGAAAATCGCAAATTGTGATTCTCTAAATAAGAAATCGCAAATAAGGAATCCTTATTTGCGATTTCTTAAGCACATGTATCAAGCTTTTCCTTAATGCGAATTGGGCATTAAGGAATCGCAATTACCACCAAATACAACTTGGTGGTAACCATGTGGAAATTTTAAAAATGCATTAAAAATGCATTTTTAAAATTGACATGTAACGCACACATGCCCCTTTGGCATGTGTGTGCCTTACATGTCCTAAAATAATTTTTTGGGGTGCAGCAGAACCCTGGGGTTTGCATTTCTCAAATTGCAAATGCCAGTTAGGAATTTGCAATTTGGGAAATACAAAAAATGTGCAAATATGGGTGCGAATGGGGTCAGAATCACTATTTGCGATTCGGTAATAGCCTTTGCGATTTTTAAGAAATCGCTATTACTGATTCGCAAATATGATACATACCATTGTGCAACTCTGAAATAGCGATTTCCTAAAAATGGCTATTAGGGAATCGCAAAGTGGTTTCTTGATACATCTGGCCCCTGATTTCCAGCACACTGGTTCCTGGTACTGCTGGTCCCTTAGGTCTACCTGATGTCTTGTGTCCTGGCCCCTTAGGGCATGTCCTCTTAGCCTGTCTTCTTGCTTCAGATCATCCTTGCCCTCTTGGCCCTGTGCTTTGTCCTTATGGTCATTCTGGTACTGCACCCAATGGTACAGGCCCTCTTGGTCCAGCTTCTCTTTGTTGGGGTCCTTCTGAGACTCATCATTTTGATCCTGGTCCTCATAGACATCCATATCCAGTACCCTTAGTCTTCTTGGCTGTTCTGGGCATCTTGATCTCCCTCATCCTGGTTTTGCTGTTCCACTTAGTACTTTGGACCCTGGTCCTATGGTCATTGTCCCCTAGCACTGTTAGGACTTTTCCTGGTCCTGTTGATGCTGATCATTTTAATCAGCCTTGCTCTGGTCTTAGTCATTCTGGCTCTAGTCCTCCTGGTATTCTTGGTATTGACCGCCTTGCCTTTTTTTGTTTTTCTGGCCCCCGCTCATATTGGCCTGGACCTTGTCTTCCTAGATCTGGTCTTGATCCTTTTGGCCCTGGTATCCCTGCTGCTTATCTTCATGTTGCTACACAAACTCATCATGATCCTCCTTTATTTGATCCTCCTGGACCTGCCCAACCTGTTGATTATCTTCTGGGCTGTCCTGTTTCTAGCCTTGTGGCCTGGGTTTGCAGGCTATGATAATCCTGGTTCTGATGTCCCTGGTCCTGACCCTCCTTTTTATTCTCACCCTGGCCCTCCCGGTCCTGGTACTCAAGGTACTGATCCTCTTTTTTCTGGTCTTCAGGTTCCCTTAGACCACTGTTTCCTGTTCCTCCGAGAACTTTTCCATCTGACTCTGCCTACATTTGTCCCTGGTCTCAGCTACCTGGCCATGGTCATGGTATTCTTGTTTTTCATAGTCCTTGTTCTTCTTGAGATTCTGTGCCCATTGTCTATGTTCCTTATAATTTTAGTTCTCCTGAAACCTTGCTCTCCTAGACCTGAACCTAGTTCTCTTAGCCTCCTTGGTCCTGGTTGTCCATGTACTTCTCTCCTATTGTGCTTTGCTTCATAAACTTTGCCTTTTGTTTATCATGGCCCTTCCTGCTTTCCCCAGCCTTGGCCCATCTAACCGAGTTCCTTTGTGGTCATCCTAGTCCTAACCACCTGGTCCTGGCTCCCTTCACTGGTAATCTCCTAGCCCTGCTACCTTAAGTCCTGGTCCATCCTGCTTCTCTTGTCCTGGCATTCTTAGTTTGTGTCCTCCTAGTTTGGGTTGTCATTGTTCTTCTGGATCTGTTACTTGCCCATTTAGTCCTACTAATACTGCAGCCATTGATTCAAGTCATCTTGATCCACGTTCTCCTTGTTGGGTCCTCCTGGGTCTGGTCATTTTAGTCTTGGGCCTCCTACCCACCATGGTCCATTTCACTGGATCTTCCAGAAGCTGGTTGGCCTTCTTACTTCAGATCCTCCCCACCCTGGTCCTGGTACTTGTAATGATTGTTCTGGCCCACTTAATAACCTGAGCCTTGGCTGCTTAGGTTCTGATCTTCCTGGTCATGACCCTTTTAGTTTATCCTTGGTACTGCCCCTAGGTCTTCCTAATACCTGTCACGCTAATCCCTATATCCTAGACATACTGGTTCTTTGCTTCTGGCCCCTTGGTCCACCTTGATCTGATATCTGTGGTCTTGGCCCTCCTGTCTCTGGTCCTCCTCTCCATTGGTCTACTGGTACTGGTTCTCTTTGGTCGGTCGACTTGGGTCTGCTACTCCTGGCCCTGGTTGTCCTTCTCCCTCTTGTCCTGGTGAGTGCGCACAGGCCCTCATTTCAGTATGGTCCCGGACCTTCTATTCCTTCTACCTCTGGTCCTTCTGGTCATTCAGCCTTTGTCTATTGGGTTCCATTTCTCCTGTCCCACACTCACCTTTCCTCCTAATCCTTCTCAACCTGGTTGTGGTACCCCTGGTGCTATTTTTCATTGTCCTCTTTCCTCATTGTGTATTTGTTCCTGGCATTGTCTATTGTTCCTGGCATTGTCTATTTGTCTGTCTGGTATTGGTAGCCCTGCTCCTCATAGAGTAGGTCTCCCTGGGCCTGGTTCTTCATGGCTCTGGTTGGCCTAGCCCTCCTAGTGGTCTACCTCACAGCCCTTATTCTCCTACTTTTCATCCTTCTCCTCCTCCTAGTGCTCTCCTTCACCAGGACCCCCTCCACAATGAACTTAGTCAGGTACAGCCTTGAGACAGCCCTGTCAAGTCTATGCTAAAATGACTAAAATGAGGGCCTAGTAGAAACAGGATCTAGCCCACTTAAATGCTGCTTAACATGTTAAAAGTCAATACTAACACCCCCAAAATGCCTTGTACAGGTGACTAAAATGTCAGTGTGGCGAAAAGGAGGAGACGGCGCTCATGACGTGGCTGAAGGGGAGTACTCATGACATGGGATCAATAAGCATCAATTCACTAAACCTACTATGTTGGGTGAATAGCATGGAAAAGTGTGTTTCTTCACTGGCAGTGAGTGAACTCCTCCTGCAAAGTACCCAAATTCATTAGTTTCCTGTCTCCTGCTTTCATTTCCCCATTCCAAAGAAGCCCCATTACAGTGTTTTACTCAATTTACTGCCTTCACGTGCCCCAAAATTCTGTGGGCCAATACACCAATTATCTTCTGCATGTGTTGCTCCGCCTGGAGCCCCAATACCACTGATCTGTCTGCATTCTCTGTTTGCTGCTGCTTGTTGACTGCTGCTGTGCTGCCCAAAAAGAGCCCAGCCCTCACAAATCATTAAAAGGAACATCATGCACATTAAAACATATAAGATCTTCTCATGAGAGAATAAAACATTATGTAACATGCTTTAAAACCATACTTTGTATTCTTTTCTGTCAGCTAAATGCTCACTGACTGAATCGCAGACTATGTATGTGCCATTTCCTAAAGCTTCTGTTTGAGTTCTACATGTCTTATTTGAACATTAAAATAACATAAATGTTTTTATTCAAAATTGATTTTACGTTTTGTTACAAACTATTGTACATTTGTGTATGCAGTTACATTCAAATGCTTCACACATCCTCATGACAAGATGGGCACCATACTATCATTGCCTGGAGTCCCTTTTTTCTTTATAGTCAGTTAAACAACCTCCTTCACACTATTTATCCTGCCGCTGGTCAAATTGTACATCACCTCTACTATTTAGTCTACAGCCAGCTAAACAACAGAGATTATGTATTATTTTGCCAGCTGCTGGGTAAGCAGCAGAGATTTTATACTATTTGGTCAGCGGCCTAGTAAATAGAAACTTCCATATTTATTACTTGAATTGCACATATGCCTAGCACATACGTGAGTCATTCTGACAGAACAGAAAGATAGACGAATACATGATGTAAAAACACTGATGAAAATATATAATTAGAGGCTCTCACTTCCGTCCATTTTACCTACAATCATCCAAATACAGCCATGGCTGCGTCACATCTTTTATGTTTTGTCAAGATCCACTTTAGAAGAAATTTAACAGGAACATAAACACCTATTTTTTAAAGATGTCCCAAATCTCGGGGAGAGATTGATTAACACACAGTACAATTATAAGTCCTATTTAGCTGTTAGGAATGAAAGGGACATTTTCCATCACCCCACCTTTGAGAGACAAAGCCAAAATGAGTGATGGGCAGGGTCAGGGCCATTAGGGACATGAGTTTGTTTCATTAGTGTGGGATCCTCCCTTTAGTGCCCATGAGGCACCTCAGTTTTTACATATTCATGGGGAAAGGATTCAAGAGTCAGAGGCACCTATCAGATGCAGAGACCGAGGTTCTACTGCTGCTCCAGTGATGTGGCTTCTTGCAGCATTAAAGATGAAGCTCTGTTAATATTGCATGAATTCAGAAAAGGTGAGGAAAGATGTTCCGGCCATAGTTAGGCTTAAGAAAGAATAATAACCCACTAAGCTTGAGCAAGGTACGCCATTTGGGGGGTATGTAGTGACAGAGAGGGATTAAGGCTACAGGCTATCTTGAAGGGAACACCATAAGAACAGTAATTATGTGGAGAAAAGTAAATGAGTCACTTTGAGAAGGGGAAGGATGTCAGAGGGGAGACACCAAGACCAAATGAAGTAGTTTACAGACACAACTACTGGCTACCTGCAAATATGTAGAATGACAGGTGGTTGTGAGCAGAACAACATGACGTTTGTTGGAAAGAGGGAATGCCAACTGCTAAAGGATTGTGCTGTCTCAGAGAGCCAGCTTTTAGCCAAAATGTGTAAGGTCTTTACACCCTCTTTGCTGCTTGCATGGGTATGGAATAGTTAAATGTAGCCTTAGCTGTATTAAATCATGGGTGCATCTATCAACAGTGCAGCAGGTGCACTGGCACTAGAGCCCATGCCCAGGAATGGTCCACTGCATCCTACTATGGTTGTGTTACACTGCCGATCCTTAGATCATGGAGGGTCAATTTTTCCTTGCTTGTATAAGGGAGTCCAGTGTCATTGCTATTCCACTTTGTAAAACAATGCATGCAGAACAAGGAGCATTTTATTTTACACTGTTTTTGAGTTGTTGTTGGATTGACATTAGTTAATTTTCTCCACTTTGCACATTTGAAAACATGAAAGCTTTAGCCAGGGTAGAATAACTGAGAAAAGAGCACAATGTTACATTTACCACTTTTTAGTACAGATCAAAAACAAGTTGAAACCATTTGTAAGACACTCCTATTTACTTTCAGTTGAGTAAGGATGTCAGTGCCTGCAAACGTAATGTGAGCTGTTTATGTATATCCCTTCCATATTTCTGGATCTGCTTAAACTTAAAGAGTTGTCTTTCTATTCAAAGGTTTACTATGTGAAGACGATTGTCCACATCTAAATACAATAGAGGGGGAGTATTCTATTGGTCCAAGGTGGAGTTAGAATGAGAGTGACCGTTATCTTCTAATATTATAATATAGGGGCCCATACTTTGTCAAATATGTTTATAGTTCTCAGCAGTCTATAAATAATCCCCTGGCATATGGCCAACCTGAAAAGATCCATCAGACATTCGTCACGTGTGGGTGGTTTTCCAATAGTAGCAAAGTCATATATTAGCTATTGCCACAGATGTCAGCATCCACTAGCACTACGAAGCAGGTGCTGCTGGGCTGAAGGGAATGTCATGTATAAGGGCTGGTTTCATTGATAAATGAAAGGATGGGCTTCTGGATTTATGTAACTTGTCATGAATTTTAGGATATGACCATAATATATGCTAGAGCATGCCAATTTCCTGTTTGCATTGCAGCAGGTACATTCTTGAACCATACATGTGTTAACTAGCCAGGACAGTGTCTAGTACCACTTCTGCAGTATTTTATAGTTTGTGAATTTAAGATGTGATTCTCTTGGACCATTATTATATGTTTCAAGTACAGATGTCTAGTTATTGTCAGTGTATTCCAATGATAGATGTCTTTGCTATTTAATTTAAAGAAATTGCTGTGTGGGGTTGGAGTACATTTCAGTGGTAGTCATATTGTAGAGGCCAGATATGACTCCATTTTATCTTCCTCATCAGAGCCTCTAGATAATTGTAAATTGGGTAGGAGAACAGACCTTTCTGTAGGGAAAGGCAAGGTTTTAGCTAATGGATATACCATTGTGATTGTTTTCAGAGATCATAAATCTGCACGAAGCCTTCAAAGTCACTCATTGAAAATCATATCCCTCGAGGATTGCTGAAGTGGTGTTGTGAGACATCAGATGTGCTTCACATTTTGGTCAATCAATTTTTATCCTTAAAAAGTGAAGGGGTATATTAGGTTCATAAGGCATGTGATGAATATTCTGGTCTGTAATGGTGAGCATGTTGTTGTCTGCAAACAGTTGGGCTTTTGTTTCTCTGGCAAAGATTTTGATCCCCCAGAAGTTGGTTGCTTGCTTGAGGGTTAGTGCCAAAGGCTCTAGAGCCAGTAAATACGCTATAAGGAATATGAGGCAGCTCTGTCTTGTACTGGGAGTGGGTTTGACATGAAGACACGTACTTGGGCTGAAGGCCTTTTGTGCAACCACTTTAATTTTAAAATAAAAGTATGGCCCAAAGTAAATCTGTTGAGTTTTCTAAATAGATAGTCCTACTCATTCGATCAAAAGGTTTTTCTGTGCTTTTTTTTATTTTTCTACCATGAAATACACACCCATGTCAAAAACTGATGTGAGGATACATTTGATGCTAAAATGTAGTGCCAAATTACTAATTCAGATTGTACATAGTTACACGTAGATTCGCGAAATTTTCCCAAAACTTTGCGTAATTTTATGATAGCAAATTATGCAAATGTCCCACAGCTGTATACAAAATCGTACTTAGATGAAGTCTAGAGCAGTGGTTCCCAAACATTTTAGAACCAGGACAAACTTTTAAGGACGATAGACTTTTGTGACCCACATACCTTTAATAGACTTGAGGTGGGCAATTTTTAAATTTTAAATGTACCTAAAGTGTCGCGTGGTAGACCATTGTTATTTACAGACAGCACGTTTTTCAATGAAGTGGCCACTAATTTTGCATAGACGTACAGTTATACTGATAAAACTATATAGCACACAAACAAGGATTTCTGTGAATATTTATTTACATCACCAAGTAAAGAATTTTGATTGTTTTGATCCTATTAAAATCTCCAGCAAACTTCACATTTACAAACAAATGTACTTCATTTTGGCGTTCCTAAATCTTGAATGCATGCAATTTAATTAGAAGTATTTACATTTTGTTGTGTGTTGCAATAATACAACACCCTACATTCTTTCCTTCACACTCAGTGTATTCCAGCAAGACTTTCAAATAATTTACTTTAAAAACTCATCTCACTTTGCAGGCTAAGTAAATAGGAAACCTCTGAAAAAAGAATAAAGCAGCCTGACATTAGTCCTCTGTATTTCAAGCACCAAGAATTTAAAGGCATTCTTATTGCTTTGATTTTTACCACCATAAAAAATCGGCTGGTGACTCATCAATGGTTCGCTATCCACAGTTTGGGAAACCCTGGTATAGAGGATCTGCCAGGGACAAATCCCACCTGAGAATTGTGAAGTGGGGACAGAATTACTTTCTGTAACCGGTTTTCAAGGTTTTTTGCAATAAGCTCAAACCTTTGTTTACCAGAGATAAAGGTTGATAATTGGTGTATTATGTGTGATTTTAATGTGGCTTATTATTATAGTTCTTCAGATGCAGTGGAGGCAGTGTGTCTCATCCTTCTTATTGAGTGAATCATTTTTTTATAGAATTCTCTGTTGACCCTGTCTTCTCCAGGGGATCTGTTATGAGTCAGGTTGGATATCGCATCTGCTATTTCCTGGAGCGAGTTTCTCCCCTCTAATAGGTCAAAGGAATTTTTAGAGGAATTCTTCTTCCACTTGTAGTGTCTGTTTTTCTAATGGTACGAACAGCTTAAGAATTGGTCCATAGTCTTTACAATATCTACTGGGCATGTTTATAAAGCTCCAGTGACATTTGACAATACATATATCATCATTTCGGATGCTTGCTGTTTCAGTTGTGCACCTGAGAGGTGGACTCTACCCTTATGCCTTGTTCATAATGTCTGCAAAATAGATGGCGCAGTGTGTATTCAGCTCTGTATGTAAATAATGAATTCAAGGCAAATATCACAGTTGCATTAAATAAGCAGACTCCTCAAGAGGAAAAGCTAAAGTCTTCCAGTATAATAATCTCCTTTGAAAAAGTCAATAATGGTGTGTCTCTGCGACTGCTAAAGCGTCCTCACTAGCCAACTGTCTGAAATGTTGATGAGAGCCTCCAATGAATAGAAACATTCCAAAAATAACAAAATTAATGAAAGGCACGACTACATTTAGATATACTTAATACAACACCCCTCCTCCCCTTGATCAACAAAACTAACCCCACAATAAAAAATAATAAAAACAAATAGTAACCTAAAATAAATCAAGGTACTGCATAGAAACAGAACAATCCTAAATATATTTAGGCCTCCAAACAAATATATTAGGCCTCTGCATCAGGATGACAATAAGTAACAGAATAATTTAGAACTCCTTACATTTATCTTAGGCTTTTGCCTATGGATAACACAATTTTCCTGATTACGTTTGTCCTTGATACAAATCAAATAAAATATCATATAAAATATAATACAAACCTAAATTCAATATGAATCATTACAGTGTTCCAGCTGTTTTGCACAGCCCCATTCAGCCACTCAGTATCACTCATATATCAACTATCCCATCCACTACATTCAACTGATCCACAATACAGTCAACAAACTAAAAATAGAAATCTCCAACAGATCCAGCATTGGACAGTAGTTTATAACTTAAATAAATACTTGCACCACTCCTCTAATCACTCTTCCCACTCATCACATCACTACTCCCTACACCCTTACCTAAAGAAACAAGAGAAAACACACTCTTATCAACTATAGGGGCATTGATGTGACCATTAGAACTATCAGGTGAATCCTCATTGCTGCTTGACACATTATCTCCATGTATTTTGGCTACTTTCCTTTTACTCCTCAATTTTCCCCTTCCAGTCTGAATCCTTGGTGACTTGAATAATCTTGGTGTCAGGAACAAATTTGGAACCAGATTTCTTAAATAGTCTCCTCACTCTTACTCGGCCCCCACACAAAATTCCACCTCCTTCACTTTCTTAAGCTCATCATATCTGACCTTACTCTTGTTCTGTGAACCCTCCACCTTGCTCCTTACTTGATCCAAACTCTGGGAACCACTATTCAACTTAGATTCCTTCAACACCTATTTGGAAGACAGTTCACTTAAAAAGGTACCTTTCTTTCAACAATAGAATAGGGGCCACACCTGTGGTTGTGTGTGGAGAAATGTAGTAACACCATATCCTCTCAGTGACAACCTTCTGAACTTGTAAACCGGTAGAAATTGCCAACTGCACTGTCTCTTTGAACATTTGGTTTACCCTCTCAACCACTCCATTTCCCTGTGGGCTATAAAGTGTGTTAATGAGGTGTTTAATCCCACATTTCTCGAAGAACACTTCTATTTGGTGTGAGACAAATTGGACTGAATCCCAATCACAGACGGCCACTGCTAACTAATCTGGAGCAGTTTCCAGGGGAAAAACGAATACTGCAACACAACACACACTGCTCCTACAAACATTTTACCAATATGTATCTGATCCCAACAGAGACAGGATTATCACAAAGGAAAGAGTTGGAGCCAATAAATACAAATACAAAATGTTATTACATTACTCACATGCACATAATCCAAATCTTTAATAAATCCAAATATGATACAAATCTAAATTCATTATAAATCAATACATTGTTCCAGATGTTTCGTACAACCCCATTCAGCCACTCATTATCACTCATACATATCACCCATCCCATCCACTACATTCAACTGATACACAATACAGAAAAGAAACTAAAAACAGAAATCTCTAACAAATCCAGTGTTGGACAATAGTTTGTAACTTAAATAAATACTTGCATCAATTCTCATTATGTAGTAGTTATGTTCATTATAATATTCCTATATATTCCACCCTAATTAACTCATTATAGTGACATAGATTCTCTATGTTTAAATTCACAAGTTGATTGGCTGGATGATTTAAATCCTACTGTATTGCTTCCCGATAGATTTTCACCACTTTTATGGTCCAGTGTCCAACACATTGAAGTTCATTGGTCACTGTACCATTGATACCAGAAATATGTATGCTTCCTAGGTGAAGTGGAGCGTACCAAAGGCTCTTGCATGGTATGCAGATGAAGGGAAAGCCACCTGACTAGAAGAACCATACGTAAATACAATATAATATATATAGCTAACTATTCAAAAATATAACTTCAATAAGTGCTGAAAATCTACTTATTTAATTCAAGACAAACAAATTGGACTCCATTACCTGCAGCCAGAAATTCTGGAAGCCCCTCCGATTGAAATAACTCCTTCAAAAACTCAATCACATTGGCAGTGTTGGGTTCTCTCACAGATCTATAAGGCACCCTTTTGAAGTGGTAATCTACCACAACCAGCACAAATCTTTTGCCATTCAACCCTCCAATTGGTCTAATAAAATGTATCCCCAACTTTTCCAGGGGTATTAGGAGTACTCTACTAGACAGAGGGGGTTATTATGAGTGTAAATAGACATTTCTGCCTGCTGACATTCCACATAATTTCCTGCCATCACTTCCACAACATTGCCATTCCTTGCCACCAGTAGTATAAGCGTAACCTTTTCCTTGTTCCACTGACCCCCCACAAGCCCTTTATGAGTAATATTAACCAATTTCCATCTTAGTTCACCTGGCGGAATCAACATGATAGGTGCCTCATCTGTAAAGGGCTGTTAAACTGATGTTTTTATGATCAAATACTTTAATTCATCAAATGTCGCCATCTGCTCTTTTTCCCAGGCAAATTTGGAACCACTCCTCAGTAACTTTCTTATTGATTCAGTCTGCAAAGAAACATTTTGCACAAAATGAGAATAATATTCAGATAGTCCACAGAACTATTTCAATTTGTCCTTGTCCAGTGAAGGCGGCCACTTGTAAATGGCCAATACAAGATCCCTCTTTGGTTTTGTTCCCTGTGCAGATCTCTTGTGCCCAAGGCATTCCAACTCCTCCGACATGAATTTACATTTTTGTTCTTTCACAGTAATGCCATGATTCTCAGGAATCCTCAAGACTTTGTGTAGTTTATTCAAACGGGACTGTACAATATATCAAAATGTCATTTGGGTAAGTCAATATATATCACTTTACTCCCCTAGCAGATGATACATAAATATGTGAAATACCAATCCTGCTAAGGCAAAGCCAAATGACTTTTACAAAAAGTGAAATGCTCCAAATGGCATCACGAGAAGTTTTACTAATCCACCGGGTGGTGAGCGGCTCTAAGGTCAATAGTAGAAAATATTCTGGTGCACTCAATTATGCCAGCATATCCTGGATATTTGGCAATGGGAAACAATCCACCTGAATATTCTTATTCAGAGACCTCAAATCACTGCAAAGTCTGAACTCATCAAACTATTTATGGCAAGAACTATTGGAGACATCCATTGCAAAAAATCAACTCGCTCAGTAAAACCATAAGAGCATAATTCATGTAGATGATCTTTCAACCTGCCCCTAATGCTTAAACGGACATTACGTATCTTGTAGACTACCGGGGTGACATCTGTCTTTAAAACTATCTTACGCTTATAACCTCTACCCATTCCTTATCTTTACCCAAAAATGGATTGATCTTTCTTAATAACCTCCCCCAGAGATTCCACTCCCACTTCTATCTTCTCAACCAGTGAAATTGGATGTTCTGTGCCCGGTCTGAGAATCATTCCAAATTTACCTTGATCTCTCCACCCAAAAATATTGTACCCTTTCTTTGCTACATATTTCTTAGAGTGGATTTGTCTGTCCTTGTATCTGATGTCCTCCTGAAAACAGCCTATCATGTCAATCTCCTGCCCCCGAATGCTACTGTACGAATGTCCGCCAGTCGGAGGTCAACCTTACCCTATTCTGTTTGAAACAATGTGTCTGATATAATCATGATGGGGCACCCTGAGTCTAGTGACCCTGATTTCAACCTCCCAATTTTTATTTCACACACAGGAGTACCGCCTTTTTTCTCAAGTAGAAATTGAAAACCTATTAACTGATTATACTAGTTTTTGCTAAAATCACCCTCGTCTCGGCTGGAGACAGAACAAGAATCACCCTGAGTATCCACCAACATAACTTTCTATACGTTTTTGCACATGCATGCAAAATGGACCACTTTCCTGCATATTAAACAGGACTTACTATTCGCTAGGCACAAATTGGAGCTAGCAGCGTGAGATTTGGACCCACAACTGAAACATGTCAACCTTAATAAATGTTTGGCTGATTTTTAGACTCTAACTTATTATTTGAAGAGGGTTTAGGCTTGTATGAAATCACATTTACAGTTTTTGCTAAAGGAGCCTTAGATTTACCCAACTCCTTAGAGGCTAAAATATCTCTCTCAATACCTCTAGCTATTTTGAAAGTTTCATCTAAAGTGGGTTTCTGCAACATAGGAATCTTTTTTAAATTCTACTGTCATAACAATTTACTTTAATTCGATCTCTAAAGTACTGCTCAAGAGGTCCACACACTCATATGATGAAGCTAGCACCCTCAACTCTGCTGATATTGCTTGTATGTAAAAAACATTTGTCTCCCCACTATCATACTTGGATCCTCCTTGAAATGGTTTTCAAACCTCTTCACAGCTTCAGTGAATTTATCCCATTGGACAGATGGTGGGGACACAAACAAGGTTGATGGTCAAAAATCCTCTGACGCTCTACTTCTAGACAATTGTGTGACATAGATTGTTTTCTCACAGCTGGGGAACCCATCCCATCGATAGCCACCAGGTATCTAACAAATGACCTGCACCGATGATGCCACTTGACCCTAGGAACACCGAATTCAGACAGAAAAGTGGCTGCAGTTTTCTTGACATACCACAGTGGAAGGATCCCTGTAGAAATGCACACACAAAGTCAAATAGTAGGTGATACAAAAGGAATGCACCAAAGAGAAAAATTGTTGAGGGTAACTCAAGGGTTACCTTGTAAAAGTTGCTTTCTAGATGCCCTACTGTCCAGTAGCCATCGATGATGTACCAGTCCATAGGAAGGAAAAACATTAAACTACTGCGCATATCTAGCTTGCGTGATGCCTCGAATGGTAACCGCTGATCGCGCTAATATTTAATATTGTGAGTAAGGTACAGCAAGAGCTCCAACCCTCTAAGAAGTGGCCATCCCTTTAAGGTGTGTGCATCACTGCGCCTTTGATAAGGTGAAAATCTTTCACAGGTCACTGTGCTTCTTCCTAGAATAATTAGCTTCATGTTTGCTTCAGCAATGCTGCTGTGCTGGTTTCACACAGGCACAATACTGCGTACTACTCAAAGAATATGCAAGTATGAACTCATGCTTGGGCTCTCATCACCACACTGACCTGAAACTGTTAATGACAGTTTACAGCCATTGCACTACACTAAACAGATGCAAATAAACCCCAAGTTAGGAGAACAGCAATTGTCAAAAGTCACAGTACCCTGGGTGGGTGTCGACTCCTAAAACCACCAAATCACCGCAATGTTCGCTGTGACACACACTGGTTTCACCACATGTGCGCACAGCTTCTACCGGTCAAACAATCAAACAGTTAATTCATGCTCCCACTCTGACTTCTGTGAGACTGCTCCTTCTTCACAATTGATGTCACCCGGCATGCTGAATTCACCAAATATTGTAAATCCAAGGCAGTAATGTGACAAGCACGTCTATGTGCTGACTTCTTGTTGAACCCCTTGTGGCCAATTCATGTTGTATCATATAAGTAAAGACTCATCACAATGAAAAGGTAAAGTCTTCCAGTTTAATATGAGTGAGTGGTTTCATTGATTTTTCTAATACGAGTTGTTTAGTTTCAGTCTTTTTTCACACTAGCGCACTGGTTCTCATTATTAATCCTCTTATTGTGGCTTTTCTGGCTGCCCACAGTATTTTTGCCTGGGAGGAAGAACTTTACTCTGTATATGTAGCTGGATACAACAATAGTATCAACAGTTGTGGCCGTGTGAGAATGGTGCGCACTTCCAGAGTATTGGATGGTATTGGATATCTAGAGTTCTTAATGAAACAGTCTTGTTTGGAAAAGGGAGTGCTCAAATGGTTATACACCCAGCAACAGGGTGTGTACGCTGTTACCTAGGCAAGGTCACAGTCCATATGTGAAAAGAAAGAAACCACGGCACATCATGAGCTCAAGGTGAAATCCATTTATTGTTTTGGTGATGTCTCAGGACAAAGATCCTCTGATTTCATGAAACACATTTGATAGGTGATTTGAGAGCATAAAAAACACCCTTCATGTTTGTGGAGAAACAGCCGACACGTGTTTCGTCATCATTGACTTTTTCAAGGCTTTTAAATATAAAGATTATGGTTGTATTTAAACGAACTCCAATTTTCAAGGAATATGAGAACAAATATAAATTGTAGCATGGATGTAATCAGAGTCCAGAGACCATGGTAAGTCTTCAAGTCATCCGAGTAGCTGTGTAATCGGTATCTGACTCTCAAATCACCTATCAAATGTGTTTCATGAAATAAGAGGATCTTTGTCCTGAGACATCACCAAAACAATAAATGGATTTCACCTTGAGCTCATGATGTGCCGTGGTTTCTTTCTTTTCACATGTAGCTGGATACGATCACAGTTGAGTTTGTGTTACTGGGTAGTTTGAATTCTTCATTGAGTCAAGGGGGGGCTCATACTACTGATCAGTAAAACTCTGGCCTTTGCAGGAATGCCACTTTCTATTATGTCACTTAATAGGATTTTTTGTAGGAGTGTACTTATTGTCAAAACATAGACAAGCACTCGACCCATGTACGCATGACAAGAATGTATGTTGTTTGGTCAGACGGTCGAACATGCATGATATTTCTATACGCTTATGGTCATTATTCATGTTCTTTAGGAGTCCTTTTCTATCTATGACCACATTAATCTGTAAGTTCTACTCACCTCCCATGATGGATAAGAGTGGAACCACCAAATGTTGTCTGAAGCCTGTTGGGGTGCTGTGTGAAAAGGTGCTTGAGTGTAATTGGATGCATGCTTCCATCCTATTATGAACTTATAATCTTGAATTGTGTTTTTTGCAAAAAAAAATGTATGAGCACAGTGTCGGCCTTTTTCCTGGCCAAACATTTCAAAATGTTTATTGAGCTTTATGTAACGGAATGTTATGGTCATTAATGCTCATTGATATAATCCTGAGTGGGTGAACAATTTGCATATATCACAACGTCCTGTGGGGCGTGGTGTGTATCTTGGCTATGTTTTTGGTCTTACTGATATCCCTGTATTCAAAAGATATTCTGTTTAGAGGAGGAGTGAGTGTAATGTGTCTTAGTACTACAGTTGAAATAAGGGTGACTACCTAAAGGGTCTGTTATTTTATTTATGATTTGTGTCAATGTGTTCTTCAGTTGATTAACATATGGGGAATACATTCAGGAGGATAACACATTATACTCTATTAGCCAGTGGGCTTCACTTCATCCCTGGACACTCTAGGGGCCCAAAGGCTGTACAGTTCTATGGATTTCAAACAATTATGTTTACTCATTTGAGTTATTTAATGGTAGGGGCAAATGGGATGCAGTTCCTTGTAAAGATCAGTCTTTCTTGTTGTGGGGAAGGAAGAACCCGAAAGTAGAGAATTTGTAGAATGGTGGTGAACAGAGGCATTCCCCTGCTTAACAAATGCCAGAAAGCTGTGTGTTATATTGTTTCAGAGGTTTTAACACTTGGAACATTTTAGCATCAAAGGAAAAGTCTACCAAAAGAAATATCTTATGGTCACTATGGGTATGTGGACTAGGTTTTATGACTACATGAATGACCTGTTGTGACTGCGTATGTCAAAGGAAGCAAGCTGGCTGATTAGAGTTGTCTGCACAAAAAATATTTTTTGAGTGAGATTTTAGAATCCGAAGGCCAAAATTTCCTTTCCCAGAAACTCAGGTTATGAATTTAGCCAGGAACTCTTCTATTTTTTTATACTCTGTGCCATCCGTTATGCTATCAAACTGTACATTATCTCTGCAGGTTCTGTCATTAAGGTCTGTGGCACAGAAGCCAGACTTGATTGTATATTGTGTGGATTACAAGCTGTCTACTGTTTTTTTATGTTTTCCATTGTGGCCTGGACAGTTACAATGTCAGCTCTGGTGGACCGTATGTTGCTGAATAGATCTCTCAGTCTGGTCTTCAAATTTATCACAATAGAGTCCACCACTGTGATTTTGTTTAGCATTGCTTCCAGTGCGATTTCAGAGGATTTTACTGTTTCGGGTGCTTGTGCCTTTTGTCCTTTCCCTTACAGTTTCTATGAATAATAGTAGTCTAAATACTTAGCTGGTGAACTTGTTGGTTGCTGTGGTGGGTGGACACGCTTATTCAGGTCAAACAGGAAGAGGCACTGTGGTCCCAAAAGGGGGGCAAAAAGTCAGGGGGCAGTATCAAATAATTGCCAGTGTCTGGCATTGTGACAGATCATTCAGCACTAAATGCATGATTTTTTTGTAGTTTGTCCAGAAGTATTAGTTTTTTTTTATTTTTTATATCAGGGCAAGGGTTCACTATTCCATTAAGAGAATGCAACACTATAATGTGTTTTCCCCAGCAAGACTTGGTTCAGTAGATATGAAATTATTACTGTTTATTGGTGCCTTAACTAATAACACCACTGGTAATTGTATGGGAATTATTGTCTATTGAGTTACTTTTGGGGCCTCCCAGAAATACTTGAAGCCTACTGTCACATTTTGATAGCTATATTGTTCCAAAATATAATGTTTTTTGGGCTTATATAGAAGGATTGCTGAAGATTGTCACCTTGGTGCCACTTAGGGCAGTATGGTTGCCGCTTTGTGTACACTTAAAATTGTTGCTCGCTTTATGTTTTTTTTATTCCACACTGCCCAAGTCTCCGTCCACATATCCTTGTCAATACTCATTGGCCTCTCCTTCTAGTTACTACAGTCTTCAGTTTAGCAGACACACTGTCCTGGGTAAGCATCGCTCTCAAGTTCTGTCCTGTGCAGCTGGGGGTTGCAGTCATTCTCCCCGCACACATTAAGCTGCAACTTTTACTGTGCCTGATCTTCTCTTCTCTAGGCTGGAGAGTTGTACTTCACCCTGTGGGGAGACACGTCTTCTGACTGTGCATTATTCTCTTTATTTTCTCTGCTCCTGTTTTCTGGCACACTGGCTGCAGGACCTTTCCTCAAATCTGCCAGTTGTGTTTAGGATGACACAGTTGCCTTCTCTTCCCACAACAAGCCCCACTTCTCACTGCTGCTTCTGGGTTCAGTTTCAGCAGGTACATCTTACCGTCATTTGATCTTTGCTGTGTAGTCTGTTGGAGAGCTGCTCTCACTTGTTCTTGGTTGTATGACACAACCACGCATGCCTTAACAACACGGTCGGAACCAGGACCGCATCTTTTCCGCACATGCCTTTATCATGCATGCCTTTACAATGAATTTTGTTGTAAAAGTATGCTTACTAAAGGAATATATGGAACCGGGATGCATGATTGTGTTATACAACACCTCCCTCTTAACCTAAAAAGCTACCCCAACCCCCCCACCCACCCTGAGGCCCAAGACTACACCACCCCTAAAAACATCCCACCCAAAAACCCTAGCCCCTGTTTACATTAAAAAAAACTACCTCCCAACCGCCCTCTGCCCTAAAACCTCCCCCACCCCTAAACACTAAACTACCTGACACCCCTACCCACCCTGAGCTCTAAAACCTTCCCCACCCCAATATCTAAACTAACCCGAAACCTCCAACCACCCGAAGCCAAAAGAAAGAACTACCCCAGTCCCCCACCCCTGCCCCTAAAAAATAAACTACCCCAACTACCCCACCCCTAAAAAATATACTACCCTGACACCTCCACCTGCCCTGAGCCCTAAAACCTTCCCACACCCCTAATAACTAAACTACCCTGACCCCCCACTCACACCAAGCCTTAAAAATTAAACTACCCTGACCCCACCCCTAAAAAATAAACTACTCAGAAAGCCCTAACTCCACCTCTACTGCTAAAAACTACCCCAAAACCCTGCTCCAGCCACACCTAACTCACCATGTCCTCTCCTGATCCTTCCCCCTCTGCTCTCCATCCTTCTCCTGCGCATCCTTAAACTTTACCCCGCCTCTAATAAATAAACTACCTGACCCCTCCACTCCATTCAAATAAACTACCCAACCCCCCACCCACCCTAAGCCCTAAAACGTAAACTACCCCGACCTCCCAACCCTGCCCCTAAAAAATAAACTACCCTGATAACCCACCCACTCTAACCCCACCTCTAAAAACTAACCCCCAACCCTGTCCCAGCCTCACTTACCTCACTGTGTCCTCTCCCAATCGTTCCTGCTCTAATCTCTGCACCACTAGACTTCTCTCTTCCTTATCTCTGCCTTAACCACACATTTGCATAGTTTAGGCACATGCGTGGTTAAGGCAGAGAAAAAGGCAGTCATGGTTTCGGTAAGGGTTGTTCCGCTTGCGTGGTAAATGTCTGTGTGGGTTAGGCCATGTTGTTTAGAATGTTTACCCTCATTCTTAGCTCTGTAGTGGTTGTTTCTTATACTAACCTGCTTCTGACTTCTGTTCCAGTATTTGAGGGCCTGTGGTTGGACCTCATTGTATAGTGATTCTATGGGCCATGTCAGGTCGATCAGAGCTCTAACTCGAAGATGCCATCTTTGTCTAAGACCTATTCCCCATAATTTCATTGTAAAGTGTTCCAATATCCCTTTGGGTTTGGTTTGCACTATTAAATACTACAATTAATTTTTCTATGGAACAGGGGCCATAGGAATATACTGAGCAATTACTTCTTCCTATTCACATTGGCGTCAACCTATAACTTCAAGGATCACCATGAGGAAACTATAAGAGATCAGCTAATCAATAGAAAAATCAGCAAAAAAATCCAAAAGAAGCTTTTCAACGTGAATGAAACTTAGAACTGAATGTATAACTATGAGAATTGTGAGTACTCCTAAATATGTGAGATTGACTAACTAATGAAGATGGTTTGAATGTGGTAGTCAGCACGTAAAAATCAGATGTACGATCGGATAAAGACAAAGAATGGAGTTTAGAGGCAAAACCCACCCCATCAAATAAACTAGCATGTTTCAGGTACGCTAGTATGATACTCATAACCACTTCAGGAAATGTCTGCAACTCAGAACTTGACACTTTAGCTGTAGGAAAATCAGGCTTTTTGTCAGATGTAGAAAAAATACAGTGCAAGGGAGGAGGAGTCAGAGCTAAGAAGAAATTACTGCTTTGTGCGTGAGGAGCACACCAAAGTTAACAGTGTTGTAAAATTGCATAGCTCTCCTAATTGTAGTGCTACAACACTAATGAAGAAGTAGGTGTATGGGCTGATTTCTCCTCACTGTATGTGCTCAAAGATGAAAGCACATTTAAGAGATTCACAGGTGGGAAGCTGGATACTGATTATATCTTTTGGTAGCTTTATGTGAGTGGTAAACTAAACTTCAATTGTGTATTAGGCTCAAAGGTTGAGAAGAAAAACAGAACGTTTTTGTGGAGGAAAAACAGAAACAAGTGCTGGGTTTGAGTAGCAAAAGACATTGGGGAATTCTACTTTGCCTGAATTGCCCCGTCCAGGTTCTCCTAACCCAGGAGAATGATGTGTGTATGAATGAGAGAATTTCTGGATGTGTTTGAGAGAAAGTTGGGATTTTTAAAAAGTTTATGCGCCACATATTTCTGATGGATGATGTGATGGTCTCTGTCCTTATAGTGAGGAACGTTCCTTTAGCACTAAGGCATGAGTTGCAGGAGGAGAAGTTACATTGACTATATGATGGGCCTTTATAGAGCTAACTCAGAATGGGTGATCCCCTAGGTTTTTGAGAGAAAACCTGATGGCAGAATCAAACTGTGCATAGACTTAAGAGAACAAATTTATTTTTGTGAGCAGGCACCCACTTACCAACATCAGTGAAATACTGGAAAGCTTGTGTGTTCACCACACTAAATCTATCACATACATATCATCATACAATATTCATCCTTCCTCCAGACATTTTACCATTTTGTTTAAAACATCTGATGGACCATGTAATTTGTTGAGGATGTCTTTTGTCTCTGCTTCTGCAACAGTGGTTTTCCATTGAGTGATGCAGACATTATCAGAGGGAATCAATCAATTCAGGTAGTTCCAGAATGATGTATGAGAAGGTTGACCCACTTTTGAGGAAGGAGCTGACGATTCTGATAAAACTGAAAGAGGTGCCAAGATCCATGGATAAGAAACAAAGGTCATTTCTAGGGACAGCTGAGTATAATGTGAAATTTAGCAGTCATTTTGTGGACAGGAACAGAGAATTGAGAGTGCTAATGATGCAAAAGAGTGGTTTCTGTGTACAGATAAGTGTGAAAGAGACTTTCATAATGTGAAAATGTTTTTGGGAATGTGGTAGAATAGAAATCTCTTGATTCAAGAGACAATACTATTGTTGGGACTGATGCAAATGGGCACAGCTTGGTGGTGGTGTTGATGCAAAGGAGAAACAGACATGAAAGGGTGATTGAATTTGCCTCATGGGTCATCAGTGACAGAAAAAGAGCCATTGCAATGCTGATAGGTTGTTTAATGTTTCAATAAATATATTTGGGACGTTACATTTGAATTAAGGACTGACAACAAACCTTTAGCAGATGTGTTTGGTAAAGCTACACCATGCTTGGCAAAATGGATTTACCTTTGAGGTGAAATATGTGCTGGGTTGCTAGAACATATGTGCGTGTTGCTTATCTGACTGCCATTTGTGTAGTTCGATACTGAAGTTGAGAATAAAGGATGCTGGTTGGTAGCCTGTGGGTAAGCAAGCTGTAAGGGTGCCATCAGTGAGAAAGAATGGAGATAAGGGATAGAGTAAGAGTTTGTTAATAAAAGTATTGAGAATCCGAAAAAAGAGTTGGTCTGTGGATAAGCCAGAAGCCTTTTGTTAAAGAATTATAAAGTGGTATTTCCTGAGCCGAAGGAAATGAATGGGATTGTAAGCAAAAATGTCAAATTGGGTGTACTCGAAAGAGTGAGGGATCCATTGATGGAGTTACTGCACAGCAGTCTTGGTGACATGCCCACTATGAAGAGGAGGGAAGGACAGGCAAAAAGAAATATATGTTGGCAGTTGCATTTCTTGTGCTGTAAGTGATAAATCTTAGTCAAAAAGGGAAACAGCCGTAGTCATCAGTGGTTATCAGGAGAAGGCCTGGTAGAAGTTGGGCTTCATATCTGTGGTCTGCTTTCAACTATATATCTGTTGGGAAAGTTTACAATAGCAATGGCTAGATGGCCTGGGGTGAGATGTTTTTAACAAGACCTGTTCAGAGATCGTGAAATTGTTTCTGTTGGCTATTTTTGCTACAGAGGGGAGTCCTGAACAAGTGTTAACAGTGATTGTCGAACATTCACAACAAATGTGATGAAAGATTTCTCTGTGTAATATAAACTGGTTGGAGAAGCGATTTAACCAAGTTTCAGAAAAGCGTGTGTAATTAATTTTGCGCAGAGGGCAGTAATAGAAGGAGGAGATCCCAAAATTGTTGCAGAACTACAAAACAGTTCCCTACTGCTAGGAGGTAGAACGTCATGTACAAAGGTGTGCCAAGAATTTATGCGTAGTTGGAGTCCGGAAAACCGATAAAGATGGTCTACATGCCCGGGTACATGCCAAGCAGGAGGTGCATTGCAACAAGCATTCTTTGAGGATGGGGTGTGCATAGAGAACATTTAAAGTGATTGATTGGGTGTGGATTAGGCATGATGTTTCAGGAAATAAAGGGAGATCCACATAGTTACTGCCTAGGAAGATAATAAGGGCACACAGGAATGTGATGGTGGTTAGAGGTGTAGAGGTATTGGCTGAATGGAGAGTATAACATTGCAGTCTTGTAAGGGGGTCAAGCAGTGTGAATGTGGATGGCTCATAGTGAAAAAGAGTGAAGACCAACAGATGCACATCTGAGTTCTTGATAATTTGTTGATTATGTTCTTCATAAACAGCTTATTCCTTTCCAATTTGTAAGGTGATTTTTGATACAATTGGTAGTTTATTATTTCATTTTTTTTTTTTATTATACCTTTGTGTTAAGAAATATTAGTGTATTAAGGAAAGGAGATGGGTTACATCTTAGGAGTGCTTGTGTGTATTCCATAGTCGGAATAAACATGTGGTATGGGAGTGTTGAAGATGGATTCTGCAGAGCAGCTGTCGCTGTTGGGCTCTAAAGGCTTACAGCAGTATGTACTCAAGTGGCAATTGTGATAAAAGATTTAACCAACAACCTGCGTTTGCTGTTTCAGAGGCTCAAGATGGCCAGCACCATTATACAAGTGACGCTAAGTTGAAGTTATGAGAGGAGGTCTTACACCTCTAGCTACTGTCATAGATCCCTGTGGACAAAAATCACTGAGATTGATTGTGGTATTTAATTCCCCCTGTCGGAAAAGTAAGAGTTGAAAATTTGACTACTGCAGTTGCAACATAATTCCCAGCCTGTCAGTCTCACAGTTCAAAAACCGGGCTGAGATCTTGTGAGATCAGCCAGATCTCAGAAGCCTTCTTGAAGAACTTTTTCTTCAAACTATGTCCAGTTCCCATAAGCCCTTTCTAGGAAATGAGAACGAAGGCCCACTTTTCATACTTTACCTCTGATCTCAGTAGTATACAGTATGATGGGAATTTACCTGATTCTGCTGGAAATGTATCCTACCTGCACTACTATTTTTAGAACTTTGTTTTTTTCAACAACCCTTGCCATCTAAAATTAGCACCAGAATCCTCACGTACATAAGTGGAATTGCCCACTCTGAAAATGAGGCAAAATGTAAGACTAGTTGCACAACTAATCAACAGACAAAGAAATATAAATATTTAAGGATGAGTACAAATTGACAAACTGTTCAATGGAATGTTCATAAGAATGCCAATAAGTAACAATGTATTTTTTTAGTACATGTATCGTATGAACTTTTGAAAAGTACCTACACTGAAAAAAGAGAAAACCTATCAATTTCCGGCAACATATCTATATGATCACAATTAAGATAGGTACATGAAATAAACAATTATCAAGAGTTGTTATTCAAGATCGAAATAATTTATGTCTCTATGGGTTTTGGAATTATAGTTTATTAAGTAGTTTACCAGAAGACTCCATTAAGAAAGCGAACAAGCAAATGTGGGCATAAGACATCAACGCTGTAGTTATTCCTTTGAAGAGAATACCTATTTGAGAGATACCATTCTTTGGTCTGTACTTGTTTTATGCTTTATTTGAATTTAGGTATATGAACTGTTGACAATTCAGATTCCAGTGAAGAAGTTGATTGAAGGAAGTGACTAAATCTACAGTTCGCTGAAGAGACTCATTTTATTTTCATCCCTTTTCGCTTGAGGCATGCTACAGTCTGCCTTCAGTGCTCTGTGAGTGGGGTACTTCTGAGGTGTGAAGAGAGAATCAGCTCGGGATGGACATGTTACTGTTAGAAACCTTGGGCACACTAGAGTTAGAAGTATGCTCCTGACACCTGGACTAGGACAGACCTTATCACTGGGACACAAACAAAGGGTCAAGGACTATTGGCAACGTGGCAGTAATCAGGTGGTCAGAAGTTTGTAATTATACAATTGGTCATAAGGATTGAAAGCAACATTTACACAGGCCAAAGATGAGTATCACTACAGCCATTTAGGGGCTCTTTTAGGGCCTCCCAGGATTGAGGATCATAAGGTAAGTGGTACCCAGCTGCCTACATCTGAAGAATGCAATACCCACAAAGGCAATAAAGTTAACACAAGCCTAGTCAAGTCCCAGTTATATCACAGTAATCCGAAGATCATAACTAGGTATCAGTGTCACTGGTCGTCAAGTTAGGAGAACAGTCTTCAACCCACTGAGCCCAGTCATGCCTAACATTAAGGCCACATAGGAGTGGAGCTGGCTGGGGTATCTGACAAGGCAGTCGTGGCACTTGAAGCCTATGCTTGGCTGGAGATGGGCTAAACTGGACAATCCGTGAGCGAGGTAAATTTAGAAAGGGAAGTGGATTATCTCACAAATGAGGGACTGATGACAAAAAACTTCAAAATATTAATTTCGTAATTATGACAACTATCTTGAGCTTATATATTTGTGGAGCAAGCCTGCAAGTTTGTAATGGTTTAATTTGCCTATATGTGAATGAAAATAAAATGTTTCATTGAACTGCAGTCGTGCTTCAAAGAAGAAATAAATCCTAGTATGGTAATTTAATGTTATTTTATTTGAGATTGTGGGTGTAATAGATGGAGTGAACCGAGTGCCTGTGTCACAAGCACACAGTCACAGGGTCATTGGATGATGGAGCATTACTCAGACAGAAGGTCCCGTTTGAGAGATCGTGTTTTGTGCACAAAGGGGTATAGGATGCCAAAACAGTTCGGGACCCATTCAGTGACACAGTCAGTTTAGTGTAAAAGGCCATTTATTTAGGACAGGATTGCAACTTATACATAACTTTTTTTTAAACTTTCAACAATAACTCCAACTTTGGAACCCCACCTTTTAACATTATTTTCGCTCATCCTTTCCACACCTCACTTTACACTTCCATACCCCCCACACATTCGCCTTTTCCTTTCATGCCCTACCTGTTCCGGGCATACCCCACCCTCTCATCCTTCACCTGCTTCTTTTACCTCTGGAAGGGTGGCCAGGCCCACATCTGACCCTCCACCCTCCCCCATCTACTGCCACCCGCAACCTGACCCAACTGGCGTCCCAAACCTCCCCCCACAAGCTCTTCCCCTGATTTAAACACATGACTCTCCTCCAAGAAACTCATCTTCTTGCCGGTGGGTGGTCAACTTTCTTAACCGCATGATGAGCAGCGCTGAAAGAGGCTGGTGCCTCCCCTTCAGCCCCTAATAAACCCCCTCCCATGCACCACCCACACTTACCTTGACAGCCCCCCTCCATGTTCGACAAGGCACAAACTCAGTCCATACCAAGCATGTGCCGTGCAATTTCTGTTTAAGAAGCTCTAAGTCCCGCTGCATATGTTGCAGAAGTGTGAGCCCCGAAAGTTTGACCAGATCATTGTCCCCCAGATGAAGCAAAAGCAAGTCAGGACAACCACAGGTCGGCAACACAGATGTTAGGAATGGAAGCAGATTAGCCCATCTCATGCCACTCTTTCCCCACCAGAAAACGTCATGTTTTTTACTAGGCAGTCCCAGCGTACGTCCATAAATCTGCTTTTCTGCAAATTTTGCCGCCCAGTGGATGAAGGAATGTCCGACCAGCCATGTGACAATTTTTTCTTTCCTTGGACCAGACACGCAACCTGAAAAGAAAACAGACTGTAATATCTCCATGTACCAACTTGTGCTACAAAGTCAAAAACCCTATTTGCCAGAGAACGCGCCCAACCTTGCAACTACCCACCCTCAAGGCCTGACATAATGCTCACAGCACCTAGACTTCCATCTCCCAATTCTCCTAATCTGTGCCCAGTCCCATCCTAAATGTGATGCAGCTGTAGCCGCCCCTATTCTGAATGAATGTGTGCCAAAACGCAAAGGCTGATGGCCCGTCTGCCGCAACGCCATTCGTAGTACCTGTAGTAACTGAAAAGGCGTAAGCTTTGTAGCAGTCTCATGAGTAAAAACCCCACTCTCCCCAAAAGATCCCCTCAAAGCCCAGAAACTCATCCACTCCAAAACTGGGCATACAGCCATATCACCACCTTTATCCAACCATTCCCATTTTCCTTTTCCTAGCTGATCGGTTTTGGAGCTCCTGAGCCAGATGCCCAAACGTTCCCCCTGAATAAGGACCTCTTCAAACTTCACTCCCACAGTCTTATCTACTCCCAAAAGTTCTGACACTCTAAAAGCGCCAAAGAACATCCACACCATGCATAGATGAAAAAGAGGCAACTCATAAGAGTCCACGCAGCACACAGGCAGAACATGCAATATTTCACAAAACAGCTCAAACGTAATCGGATCCCTAACTACCCTGACTGACCCCAATCTTACCCGATCCCAACCTTTCAACATCTTCCCTGACATGTCATCTTTAGCTGGAGCACAACCAAAAAACAGCTTTCCATAAAAAGAAACCCCTGCCAACTTGCCCCCTATTGTGGAGGGCGATAAACACTTGTGTATCAAAAACAATACAAAATGCAACTCAACGCGCGCAACTCAAGCTCTTTGCCACTCTGCATCCCAAAGTTTCCCGACAAACTTTCATAACTCTGAAACTCCAACCATGCCAGTCGGTAACTCTTCCATGTGGATTCAGCTAATGACATCTCCACCAGCCTAGTGATCATCGGACCGCTGTCTTGGTCTACTCTGCTCCAGGTGCCAGAGTGCAAAACCGTTGCCACTGTGAACATCTAAGCATGAAATGCTGTAAAAGGCGCAGCACCCTGATATCCCTCGCTCTTTGCCTGTTCACCAATTCCACAACTGTCATGTTGTCAACATGGAAAACTACATTCCTATTCGCCAGTTCCTCACCCTACACCACCAGAGCCACAAGTAAAGGGAAGATTTCCAGGAATGCGATGCTCATACCCTGCTAAAGCCATTGCCTTGGCCATGACTCCGCACACCATCTACCATCCCAAAAAAGCCCAAAACCTGTGGAGCCTGCCACATCAGAGAATATCTGCACCTGCCAGACCATGTCTTCCTCACCGAAATGCATGGATACCCCGTTAAAACTTGTCAGAAATGTTTCCCAGACCCGGATGTCCTCCCTGAGTCCCAGGGACACACGTATCCTATGGTGTGGAAGAGTAACTCCTGACATGGCAAGGCCTATCTGCCTACAGAATGTTCTTTCCCCTCGCACAACTCTTCAAGCGAAGTTTAGGTAACCCAACAGCTTTTGCGCTGTACACAAATCAATCTTGTGTAGGGACCGTATGCGTCTCAAAAATTCTAGAATCTCGTCCACTTTGTTGACTGGTTACCTCGCTATTAAAGCTCCAGCATCCAATTCAGTGCCAGAAATGTTAGTATGCACTGCACCCTTCTGTCTTTTCTGGGTCCAAAGGTATCCCCATCTGTCGAGACAAGTTTTGGAATGAAACCAAGGCCCGCACACAAGCCCCAGATCCTGCCCCCCCCCCACCAAACAGGAAATCATCCAGCTAGTGAGTCTCCGTCCGATGCCCACTTACTTTGACAAGACCCACTGTAGAAAGGTACTGAATGCCTCAAACAGCGCACAAGAGATGGCACAACCCATCGGGAGGACTCTGTCTACATAGATTGCCCCATCCAGTTGCATCACCAGCAGTTCAAAATAATCTGGGTGTATAGGCAACAGACTGAAAGCCGATTGAATGTCACATTTTGCCAATTCGGACCCCCTACCAAACCAACGTATTAGTTTAATGGCATCATTCACAAAGGCATACACCACCTTAGTGTCTTCTGGTGCAATAAAATCATTTACTGAAACACCTTCTGGCCTTGACAAGTGATTTATTAGGCGACCCTCATCCGGCACCTTTTTTGGTACCACGCCCAGTGGGGAGATCATCAAATCCTGCATTGGCCAGTCGTAAAACGGGCCCGCAATTATGCCTAAGAACACTTCCTTTTGTCCGTCATTATTTGTGGCACATCTTTTGCAGATCACAAGTTGTCCGCCCATCTCCTGATTCTCGGGCCCTGGTAACTAACCCTAAAACCTTCTCCGAAATCCCATTCCAGTTTGCAAGCCAAGTCCTTGTCTGGGTAAATCTGTAACCAGGGCAATAGAGCCTCTAGCCTAATTGGCGTAAGGACCTTTGACTGAGAAGCACCTTGCATGCCTCTTCCCCTGGACGCCCTCCATTGTTCAGATGGGGTAGAGAGTGAAAAACATTGAGTGACTGGGTGACGGCCCTGCTTTTGGAGCAATCGTGTTTGAATTTACAGGGCTGTCTGGAACAGAAACCTTTATTAAAGTTCCAACATGCTCCTGTTGTGGGTACTGGGGGCCGCTGACCCACACCCGCCCCTCCTTGGGCGGGTCGGGCCTGAAAAGACTTGTACACCACTGGTAACCCACTTGCAGTGTGTGTAGAGACCGTAGACTGCGACAAAGCCATCCACTGCATCCATAATTCGGGTTTTGCATCCCCCCATGGCTTGTCGGAATTGATACTCTCTCTTGCTCTAAACTCCTTGTCATAGCTCAACCAAGCAAAACCCCCAAAATGCATCTGAGCGTTCCTGATAATGTCCATGTACTTAAACAATGCTATGGCCCTATATGGGAACTTTTTGCAATAAATACTAGCGAAAATCAGAAATGCCAAGGTCAAATTATCCATTGTGATTGGTTCCCACGGTCGACGAGCCAGTTCCCACTCCTCCTCCTTAGAACCTTCCTTAGCCTGTATTTAGGAGCTTGAACACATCTACATATTCATGCTTCCATATCCGTGCCTTCGTTTTCTCTGCTACGTGGGAGCCTAAAGGCATAGCCAAACCCAAATAAGGAAGCCTCTTCTTGTGTCCCCCTGCATCCTTGTCATCTGCCCCTTTTCCTTCTCCAGAAGCCACCACCCCGGTCTCAGCTGCCAATGCTGCACCCGCACTTTGCGACTTTGAATTATCAGTGTCCAGCACCACCCCAAACCTCCAGAGTCTCGTCAATTGAAAAATCCCCAACCCCAACGGACTTATGAGTGTGAAAACCACGCGTTTCATGCCCTTCCGCCCACACCGACCACCATTCGGCCTCACCTGTGCCTCTGGAGACTAGAAGGCGCAATACCCTTCGTGCCCCATGACCATGTGCCAATTTCGGAAGCACCTCTTGTAGTTCACCACCATCCTTGCGTTCCTGCAAGATAGAAACAGAAGGGTTAGCGCTGCTCCCCCTCCTCTAGCACTGCTCACCTCCTGTTCACGAATCTCTCCATCTCCCCATCCTCCCATTCATCCATCACCTCCTCATAGTCGAGCTCAACTGCATCCTCCTCAACCATCTCCCACCTTCTGTCATCTCCACCAGACATCCGAGCATTATATATTGTATCATCAGCATTCCCCTCATGGTGCAAACCATCTCTGTGAAGACCCGCTCCTGCGTCATAGAAAAGGCTGCTGACTACCCCTCTATTGCTTCTGACCAGAGTCCTGAGGCCGTATTGCGTCCTGCTGGCAGCCCCTTCCTTCTGCCAGTCTCCCCTACTGGCATTGACTCTCCGCGCCCATCATGGCTGTGTGCGACAGTCCTGCTCATCACGCCGCCAGACCCCCTGGCCACACAAGCCTCTTGACCCCTCCTGTACCTGGGGAACCCACAGCCAACTACCTCGCCCTGGTGGCTGGCCTGGAGGCCCCATCTCATTCGTCCCCACGTCTGGCCGTTTCACCTGCTTTCCCATCCCTATCTCTACACAACTGCACTCATCTCTCCTCCGTCTCAGCCACAATGCGCCTCTGTTCCCGTATTCTAGCTTCCATATCCCAGGTGTCCCCAATGTCAAACATTTGCTGCCTTGTCCTTCCTGATTCAGAGCCCTCCTGTGCTGGCCCAGAAAGCACCCTAACCTGGCCTGCCTGCCCGCACCCTCCTGTGAAAGGCGCTGCGGCAACTCCTGAAGACCACTTCTGGATGCCCCCCCTGCCCTCTTTCCAGCACTCTTGGCCTTTCTCTTGGAAGGGGGCCCCCCTACCTTGCTTGTGCACTGCCCGCCTTTGGGCAAGGAGAGATCCAGTTGCATTATGCCACTACAGGGCACAGCCTGCTCCTGAACCAGGCCATCATCCTCCACCAAGGCCTCAACCTCCACTGCAGGGCCTGCAGCGACCTGCACCCCGAGGGCTTGCTCCTCATGCCCTTTCTGGGCCTCTCCCCCATCCTGGCTGTCATCCAAAGCATTTTGGTGCTCATGGGGGGTGGACGCACTGTGCATATTTTTTTTTCTTAGGTCGCTCCAGCAATCCGCACGCGGCTACAACAGCCGCTACCTGGCCAGACGAAGCACACGTCGGGTGCGTCATGCCGACCCAGGCCTGGCCTAATACACCAGACCTGAGTAAATCGACGCGCCCGGCTTTGCCTAAAATGCAACGCGCAGCCCTCACAGCCTCCGCGTCGTGGCTGGTTGCCATGACGCCGGGGCTAAATGCAAACAGTAGAAAAAGAATTCGCCTTAACTACACTCTCCCTGGGGCCCGGCCAACTTCCTTAACCGCGCGATGAGCAGCGTGGAAAGAGGCCGATCCCTCCCCTTCAGTCCCTAATAAACCCCCTCCCATGGCCTACCCCCACTTACCTGTCCTCCAATTCCATCGCTGCAGGTCACTTCCTCTCCCGAATGTTCCCACTGATAGACTAGACTGTGTCTCTCTCTCCGTGGGACCCTCTATTCCGCTTCGCGAGTGTAGGGTAAGCAAATACGGAGAAAGATAGACAAAGGCACAGAATATTGGAAACCATTACTGGTTGCACATTTTAACAAGCCAATCAGACGTGTCAGTTCATAGTTATAATGACTATCTCGAGCTTACTTGTCATCACAACCCAGTTCACACAAAAAGCCTTTTCATCCTTCAAAAGAGAACATACACTTTTTATACTACGCTTACTTTCTAAGACAAATCTGGAATTTGAGTAACCAGCAATACAGTGAAAAACAGTCATTTGCAAAGCCTATAGGTATCTGCTCTAAAAGCCTGAGCTACTAGCCTCGCTTTTTTCATTGTCATCTGCATGCTGACAAATTCATCATGAAATATGCGAGCGCATGGCCACAAATCTTGTAGTGAGTTTTCAAATAACAGGCCGTGAGAGCTGCCGATGCATTCGCATCCCAACGCATGCGTGCATAGTAAGGCATGCTTGCCTTGTGATGCATGGAGAACATTTTAGTATTTTTAATGTACTGCTCTTACATGACTGATGCCCATGTTAGAATGATACATTAAAAGTAAAAAAGTGAAAACTAAAGTGAGCACCAGCACAATAAAGGAAGAGAGCAACTCCGTAGATCTTTGTACTCCCAGCAATCTCGTAAAAATAAATAAAACTTATTTAAAATGGGGAGTGAGATAGAAAACAGGCGGAGAGGAGGGTAATACAAAGAGAGTGCACCAGGGCAGAAGAGGGAGCAAAATAACATATGCCTCATATCAAGTGCTAAATGCTAAAGAAAACAAGCACTGGCGAGCAAGTATATCTGTCTCATAGGCTTTTTTTTAACTGCCTATTGAAACTATGCAAGTATGATCGTTAAGTGCTATATAGGTAGTTATTATGGGTGGGCATGGTAGTTTCTTATATATATAATAATAGGCACAGAAGCGTCTGTCACAACAATGAGAACTCTCTTACCTGTTTGATGTTTATGCTGCAAGTATGCATGTGTGGACTGGCAAGTGTATGGATGGCTGAGTGGGTAAACGGTTTAATGTGGAATGGCCATGTGGATGGCTGTATCTCTCTGTGAGTGGCTGGAGGAGTGTGTGGTAGGATGGTGGAATGGGTTGGTAGGCAGCTGGAGGAGTCACAGGCGTGATAGCTCCTGAATTTATAATTCGATGAAAGTTGAATTTGTGTGGAAGGATAGATGAGTAGCTGTCTGTGGAGGAAGAATATGTGTTAAAAGATGATGTCTGTGGATTGACGGGTATTTATGCAAAGGTGAGCGATGGTCAGTTTTTGTGTTTATAAGTGGATTACCGGTCACTTCGTGTTTGAGTTTTGTGTGTATGTCTATGGTGTGTGTGTTGGGGGTGAGTGTGTACAGATCAAGTGGGTGTGTGCTCATGCATGTGGATCCATGTACCTTGATGTTGTTGCATTTAGAGCTGCTATCCTTGGCACACAGTGAGCTGTAAAAAAGGCTTGTGACCTTGCAGAGCACATCTCTGCCTGTTGGGAAACAAAGCACTGTGATGACCTACATTAAGTACTATTTAGAGTTCTGATACTACAAAATGATTGTGGTGCTGACTTTTTTGCACTTATGTGTCATACTTAGAGTGACAAATATGATGTCTTTCATACAAAGCTGTGACTCTGACACTACTGGCTGTAGGACAAAGACATTGCAGAAAAGCTTATAATTTATAGATTAGAAGTGAACCATCTCAAAATGAGGAATAACATATGGTAGCACTGGTAACAAAGGTAGTGACGTGCACATTCAAGAAGTGAGCCATCTCAGAAAGAGGTATGGCATGCAGTAGCAATGAAACTAAGGGGCAACATGTACATTCCAAGAAGTAAGCTCTCTTGGAATGAGATATAACATGCATTAGCACTAAAATAAAGTGGTGACATGCAGATTCCAAGAAGTGAGCATCTCAGAACGGAGTAAAACATGTGGTAGCACTGGTAACAAAGGGGGTGATGTACGTATTCCAAGAAGTGCCGTCCCAGAATAAGGCTTAACACATAGCCCTGGTTACAAAAGGGATGACATGAATATTAAAAGAAGTGAGTCATCTCAGAATTAGAAATAAGACCCAGTCCCACTGCTAACAAAAGGCTTGGCATACACAGTCTAGGAAGTGATCTGTCTAAGAATGAGGTATAACATGTTATAGCACTGGTAATAAAGAGGGCAACAAGCACAATCCAAGAAATTACCTATCTCAGAATGAGGTGTAACATCTAGTAGCAATAAAGACATAACATGAAGAACTATAAGAACTAATTATCCTATGCTAAGAAACTGAGAGTACCTATACATGGCTGCACTACGATTCTCATCATAGGGTAGCACAGTGTACAGAATTGATTACCCAATTGTACCAGCTAGAGCATTATGCCCCAGTGCCCAAGCACCTGACCCAAGGCCTGACAGCTCCGACGCTGTGTGTGGATGAGATCATCATCCCAGGCAGCACACAGAAGTGGAGTGAGTGACAAGAAGGAGCCCTCTGCACCGGTGATGATAGGCATCAGGATCCCAATGACACTGCCTGGAAGTATTCTGGTAGTGTTCGACCCCATACACCGCTGTTGAAGCTATGCCCCTGGGTGTGCCAAGACTGACAGCAATGCTTGGTGAAGTAAAGGTACCAGAATCTCAAATATGAGTACAGGGCAGTGAAGTGCAGCCACTGGGCTGGGGGAGAGAGGCAAAGCCATGGGCTTCCTTCATAAAATGAATTTGCTGATGATGGATGAGCCTGACACTGTGTCAGCTGAGCATCCTCACGAACTCAATGGAGGAGGGCGCTGCTACAAAGGAGAAGGGGAGAGGACACAGAGGAGAGGAGAGGCCAGGAGATGTAAAGGTGACTAAAAGCAGAAAAAAGAATGTTGATACCTAGAAAAATACCTGCTGCAATGCATAAAAGAACTTCAAATACGCTGCTTTTGGTATGAAATACGTGCATGCGATAATGAACTGATTGTGATACAAAAAGTGATGACTGTGTTTTTACAAATAAAATAGTCCTCATGCATTGCAATGAAAGCACTTCCTGGGACCCTCAGTTTACTAGTGGATGGATACAGCTCATCCAGTCAAAACATTGAAACTGAAATGCTTCTGGGCCGGACAGACACAAATAGGAACGAAAAAGATGAACTCAGGCTGCCAACTTTGTCTGCCTCTGACAAATAAAACATTGGTAACGCTGGCATGTTTATGTGATATCACCAATCCTCCTACAAATTGAAATACTGGCAAAACAAAATAGACAGTGGCCAAGTTATCTCTATTAAAGACTCTTTTGCACAACTAAATATAACGTAAAAGCAATGGAGGCTTTAGAGTTGTTTTACAGTAGGTTTCCAATATGCCATGCCCATTTTGCCAGGGTTCAGAAATGTTTATAGAGTATGGACTCAAGCATAAAATCTTCTATATTGGATTCCACGTTGTAAATGTAGCAATCCTGCGGTAAAACATATGGTCCTTATGGTCTTATTTTTGTAGCAGACCAACATCATGTAATAATTGTGTCTCATCGACACAGTCTCCCTCCCCTTCCCATTCCCCTTTCTCTCTCTCTCTCACTCTTTCTCTCTCTCTCTCTCCTTTTAGAAGCCCAATCAGAACGCGGGTTCACAGCCTCTGTTTATATTCTCCCTGGGTTTAGCTCTGAGGTTTCCTGCCTGCACCTTCTGACACCTGACAGCAATTGCTGTTGACACTTGATATAAATATAGCGGGTCATTTCTGAATCCATTTGCTTTCTGATTTTGCTTGTGGCATGGAAACATACCATTTTTGCGACAGTGTTTTTTTTCCATTGTTACTGGGGCTTTTCCTGTTTGTGTGAGTCACCATACAAATTGACATTCATCTTAGACCAACAAAAACTCACAGATAAACCTCTTTTCCATCTCTCTTTATTAAGGTTTGTTTGAATTTATACAAAAGTGCAAAAGAGTAAATGTTATTATTACATGAAAGGCTGGGCATTCTGTATAAGTACTTGGAGATTAGTTTACCCTGAGTGCTTTCATTTATACGTCAAAAAAGCATGCAATAAGATGAAACATGTGTTGTAAGAAGTATTTACTTTTCAGTTTAAAAAGCTTTACTGATATTAGAAAAATACTAGGTTTTGGCTAACTGAAATATGTTTTTGTGTAGCACAAATTGTTTACATTACCAATTATCAGTTACAAAATTACTAATATACCTTTGAACACATTTTACGGGCTCGTGTATGGTCAAGACCATGCTTGAATGACCTAGTTTTTCACTTCTGAAAAATACCCTGCAATATATGCTGAATGATCTGTGTTGACACAGGACTCTCCCCTGAATGTTGAATTACTCTTTCCCTTACATGAGTGCCAAAACTGTATAAGAAACTGGTAACCTGACTTTTATATTGGCCCTGGTAGCACACTAACCCAGCAATGGAGCAAAAGCCAAGGCATGTCAATGTGACCTAGAAGATATACCAAGTGGACATACCAAGTGCGCTCCCATAGTAGACAATGGAACCTGTCCTGGGTAAGGCACATACAGCAATTGTGGCAGTGCACCTTGTTTTGTGAATTTTGTGTGTGACCAGGCCCATTCCTTATGTGAGTGAGTGTAATCTACTGACCTCTCTTGTGGAAGGTTCTGCTGTTATGTGAAGACCAGAGCATTGTGCTGACATCTGATGTGTATTTTGAAGACAAGTTTAGTACGTATATGTAGTACATGTGTGGTGGTAGAACTCTGTTTATGTGCTTGCGTACTGAAGCCAGTGGGATCCATTTTTGATGTGACTGGAGGGTACATAACCAGACACTGAGGCGAGGAGAGTGGAGACAGGGCTACCTTTAGAAATTCAATGAAGAACTTGTTAGCAAGAGTCTTCTTTTTAGTACTTCTTGAGCACTGCTGTTAACTACATAGTAGGGGTGAATGGAAGGCTGGCAGTTTCTGTTGTAGAAAACGAGGAGCTTCTTGGACAGGCTTGCCATTTTTTCTGTGCCTGGTTGCTGCTTCAGAAAGGTTTATGACTGCAAGGTGCAGAAATTATCCTTGTGCCCATGTTGTGGGTGCTCCTGCTTGCAGAGAGCCCCCATGCTACCTGCTTTGAAAAGCATTTGTTTATACAAAGGCTGTGTTTGGAGACCATCCTGCAAATGGCACTTGAAAGAGAACCACCCCAAATTGGTTCTGAAGTATGAGACAGTAGAACCACATCTTCTGTCTGGTAAATGTGTACAAAACACCACAATTTGTTGCAGTCCCAGGTTATTTTTGACCATGGAAGGGAGGGCTCGGCAGACTACTAGAAGAGCTGCTTTGCAATCAGGGCTACTGTCTTCCTGAGAGCCAGTCTACCAGAGGTAAGGGGACATCAACTGAAGTCAACATTTTCTGATGGAGGAGCTATGAGCCTGTTTGAAGTGCTTAGAAACTGGTCTGGCTGCTGAGAGAGGGAAGAAGTGTGCCTGGCCCTGCAGGAGAAGAGACAGTCCAGGACTAAAGTTCTCATGGGGTCCCAGAGAGGGAAACTCCAGAGTAAACTACTGACCCATGTAAAGTGCACATGGAGAGACCTGTGTTATGGAAGTCCCCCTCTGGTCTTTCAGTATAGTTCATGGAGTTAACTGTACCATGTTGTGCATGAAACATATTGTCCTGGTAGTCAGCTGTGGATGTGATCATCAATGGCTGCTGCCACTGATAAGGAAAAAGGAACTTCATGACTACTGAGCAGATAACCCGATCTGCCTGGTAACTACCACTGCCTGAAATCATCACTGGGAGAAAATTCGGCCTGAAGGAGGCTACAAACGCTGAGTGCTGGACAGCAGCTAAGTGAGAAGGTAGCTTGTGAAGAGCTGAGTGCTGATGTGAAGATTTGGCTGTCTGAAACCTTCCAGCACTGTGTCAGGATAAGCCACTTCCCTGCAGCATGGCGTTCATGCTGTAAAGAAGGAGGGCGCAATGGCAGCAACTATCAGCAAAATGCATGCATACAATGCATGTGCAGGTAAACTGCAGGGTTTAGCCTGTTCCAAGGGCCAAGTGACACATAGGCATGGGCTGGACTGCTGCATTTGCTGAGACTGCTGAATTACGGCTAAAGAATGATAAGCAATTGAACTGAGCTGCATATTAAAACAAGCATTTGCAATGCAATAGGTCTCGCATTAGTGAGAGTTAGAGCTGTTGGCGTTGTAAATGATAGTGACAATCTCACCTTTGGGACATTATAAATATTTATCCATGCAGCACATAAAACCTTTATCAGAAATAAACTGTGTTTGTGCATTCCTTCATACACTTGGCATTAGACTGTAATGGTCTGAACAGCCCATTTAGAGCACCACGTTAAAACTAGAATTTGGTGGAAACATGGTCATGTAACCATATAATCAGACCCTAGAGGGCCTAATCACATGCAAAAAGAATGAGAAAGAACATTGCAGTGGAAGCATATAATAAAATCAGCCCCTTGAAGGCATAGTGTATAACACATTTTCAAGCCTAGCAGGCCTTTTAAATAACATTTAACTGTAGAGACAGTGGCACAAGGGCGCAGTGCTGCAGGTTGTTACTAGACGTCTCTGTAGAGTTAACAGCAGAAGGTGCTGTACCACTGGTTGTGGCTAGATGTCCCTGTACAGGCAATAGCAGAAGGTGCAGTACCACTGGTCATGGTTAGATGTCCCTGTAGATTCAACAGCAGAAGGTGCAGTGCCTCAGGCCATTACTAGATGTCCCTGAACAGTAAACAGCAGAAGATGCAGGACCACTGGTCGTGGCTAGATGTCCCTGTAGTGTCACTAGCAGGAGGTGCAGTACCACTGGCCGTGGCTAGATGTCCCTGTAGAGTCAACAGAAGAAGGTGCAGTACCACTGGTCATGGCTAGATGTCCCTGTGGAGTCAACAGCAGAAGGTGCAGTAACACTGGTTGTGGCTGGATGTCCCTGTAGAGTCAACAGCAGAAGGTGCAGTACCACTGGGCATGGCTAGATGTCCCTGTGGAGTCAACAGCAGAAGATGCAGTAACACTGGTTGTGGCTAGATGTCCCTGTGGAGCCAAAAGCACTCAGAGTACAGTGTCACAGAATGCTGCCAGAAGTTCTTCTGACGACACTGTATTTCCATTGCAAATGGCTTACTAAGCCTGAGAGCTCCTAACTGGATGGGGGCCTCAAGTGTCGTTATGCCACTGCTGGAGATATCCCAGGTCTGAAGCAGCACAAAATAAAGTGTAGCTTTCAACCGAGTTAGTTATGCCTTGGGGCAGTTATTATCCTTCTGCCCCAGGAGAGCATAGTGCATTACACATTTGCAGGCCTAAGAGGGCTGTCAAAATATTATTATGAACAAGGCCCTTATAACACAAACTCCTCTCAGCTGTTAAAACAAATGTTCCAGCCATAAGAGAGTTTAAATATACATTAAATGGTGGAAGAGGTTATGATTTCGGGGCCCCTTCTAACCTACTGTGATCCAGAAGAGCACATCGTTCTGAATGTTTTGGTGGTGGTCCCATTGTCCTAGGACCACCACAGGCTGAGTTATGGGCAAAAGTGTGTTGTAAAAAGAATGCCTGCAAAGCAATAGATAGGGTGAGTTTCACTGAGTGCAGTGAATATTGTATCGGCTCTCCCGCTGTGCAGGGAGAGCCACTGTTGATGATTCAATACCTGGGACGATTTCATGCTATAAAAAGCCACATAAAATGTACAAAACACACACACACACACACAGAAGACACAACTACATGTATTTACATATTATGTAAAGTTAGGAACAAGTGAAGGGTGAAGGCGTAAAACGAACCACAAGCATGAACACAGGTGGTTACTGACAAAAACGAGAGGCAGGAAACAATTTTAAAAAATAGTCCATCCAAACAACAGAAAAACAATCCAGGTGTAATTAAACTGTACTTGGCCGGTGCTCCTCAGCCAAGAACAGGAAGTGACGTATCAGCTGCCAAACCAGTTAGGAGGCAGCAAAGAAGCAGCAAAGAAGAGCTACACTGCCTTCAACCTATGGTAAGCATCGGCGGGAGCAAAGTCCTTTACTCATTCCATCAGGTCTTGGAGACAGCGCATGTGCGCTGTCTAGGCTCAACCTAAAAAGTGAGACTTTTTGAGAGAACAACACCTGATACTAATCCTGCCTAATCCCATAGACACTTGGGGCAGCAGTAGTGTGAACCATAACACTAATGGGGAGAAGGGTGATTATTGGGAAAGGGAGTGGTGAAAGGTGCCTCATTGAATTGTGCAGCCCTGTTGGTGTACAAATTGAACTCTACAATATTTAGTTTTGATTGCTCTGACAGTAAAAGTACTTTCCTTTACTTTATTGCATTTGTTGGTTGATTGTTTTGTTCTGAGCTCATGCCCCCCCCATTCTACCTTCCTGAAAAGCCCGTGGCAGCGTGCATTCATTACACTGAAAGTCAAGTGCTAAATTGGTAGTGTTAGACTTTTCATCCTTGGTATGGTCTCCCTTAACTTTTTGCCTCTGTTTCCCAGGTTGCTGATGTGTGCTGGACTCTGATTTTGCTGTTTTTGTTACTCTGGGAACCTTACTACTGCTAACCAGTGCTAAAGTGCAAGTGCTCCTTTACAAAATGTGTATGTAATTGGTTTATCCATGATTGGCATATTTGATTTATTAGTAAGTCCCTAGTACAGTGCACTAGAGGTGCCCAGGGCCTGTAAATCAAATGCTACTAGTGGGCCTGCAGCACTGGTTGTGCCACCCACATAAGTAGCTCTGTAATCATGTCTCGGACCTGCCACTGCAGTGTCTGTGTGTGCAGTTTTAAGCTGTAAATTCGACTTGGCAAGTGTACTCACTTGCCAAGCCTAAACTTTCCCTTTTCTTACATGTAAGGCACCCCTAAGGTAGGCCCTAGCTAGCCCCAAGGACAGGGTGCAGTGCATGATTAAAGTAGGACATATAGTAATGTGTTTTATATGTCCTGACAGTGAAATATTGCTAAATTCGTTTTTCACTGTTGCAAGGCCTGTCCCTCTCATCGGTTAACATGGGGGCTACCTTTAAATCTGATTAAAGTGTAGATTCCCTTTGGGAGCGGATTGACATGTGGAGTTTGGGGTCTCTGAGCTCATAATTTAAAACGACATCTTTTAGTAAAGCTGATTTTAAGATTGTGTGTTTGAAAATGCCACTTTTAGAAAGTGAGCATTGTCTTGCTTATACCATTTCTGTGACTCTGCCTGTTTGTGGATTCCCTTTCTGGGTCAGTTTAACAGTTGGGCTGGTTGCACCTCACACTAGACAGTGACGCAAAGGGAGCTGGGGCGTAGTCTGCATTTCCTGATGAGCCATCTGTGCTAGGAGGGAGGGGAGGAGTGGTCACTCACAACTGAAAGGGCTGTGCCTGCCCTCACACAATGCAGTCTCCAACCCCCTGGTGAGCGTCTGGGGCCTGGCCTGGGCAAGGCAGAATTTCACATTCAAAAGAGACTTTGCTTTGAAGCATGCCTACTTCAAAGGAGAAATTGGGTATAAGAAGGGCACCCAAAACCACAAACTTTAGAAACAAGAAGAACCTCTGCCTGGAGAAGAGCTAAAGAGCTGAGGAAGAAGAGCTGCCCTGCCTGTGACTGTGCTTTGTGGAGCTATCCTGCAGTTGCTGCTTCTGCCAGAGTAAGAGGGCACACACTGGACTTTGTGTGCCTTCCATCTTGTGAAGATCTCCAAGGGCTTGATTTAGAGCTTGCCTCTTGTTGTTTGAAGTCTCAGGGACAGCAAAGACTTCCCTCTGCCAGCACCTGGAGTCTCTGGAAAGACTCCTACTGTGCCCTGTGGTGCCCATCCAGTTCCTGGGACCCTGAAAGGAGAAGCTGGAAGCCTAAGAGGAAAAAATCCAGAATGCTGTGCTGGGAAAATATTGACACAACTCTGATCTGCGTCTGAAAAATCGATGCACCGCCGGCTTCGCGGCTGAAAATCGACGCTCGCCTGCAATGCGACCGAAGAATCGAGTCACGGAGTTGGAGAAATGACACGCAGCATCGCTGACGGAGGCTGGGAGATCGCAAACCATGCTGCATGGTTTTCGGATCATCGTGCAGCTGGATTTCCGACGCAAGTACCATTGGGCGTGTAAAAACAACGCAAGGCCTACCAGGACCCGAGAGTGCTGACCGGATCGACGCATCGCTCTCCTGCAGAGAGAAGAAACAACACGTCCTACCCAACGAAAGGAGAAACGATGCAAGGTCTCGCTCGTGAGTGAAATAAACGCATTGCAAGCCCTTTTTGACGCACACTCACCCGTGCTGGGGTATTTTTCACGCTAACAGTGTTAGTGTGTGTGTAAAACTACATGAAGACTCTTTTTGCTTTTTAATTGATAACTTGACTTGTGTATTGTGGATTTTTGTCTTTTTGGTCTTGTTTTGTTTAGATAAATATTTCCTATTTTTCTAAACCTGGGTTGTGCCATTTTGTAGTGATTTCATTAAGTTACTGTGTGTTTTGGTACAAATACTTTACACCTAGCAGTCTGCTCGGTCCAAGCTACCAAGGGGGTACGCAGGGGTTAGATGAAGGTGATTCTCTTTTACCCTGACTAGAGTGAGAGTCCTTGTTTGGACAGGGGGTAACCTGACTGCCAACCAAAGACCCCATTTCTAACAGGAAGTAGTTGGCTCAACTTGCAGAACTAATGTAGGAGAGGCCGCATGACACAACCTCAATCACCACAGTTTGGGCACAGTAGTCCTTGTCTGTCCCATGACCCCCGAACATGGTTGGACAGCCTGGCACAGCCAAACCTAATATTGGGAAAACATGCACAAAGACTGCTTTTTTAAGTGGTCAGAGCCTTCAATTGTTGCATTTTTTGTGTCGGCATTCTTCAACCATTGCTTATTTAAATTGTACTTCTTGTTTATTGTTGGATCATTAGTTCTTGTGGATATTTTCAATGTGCATTCACTTATTGCATTGGTGACTAGCAAACAAGGACATCCTTCTCAAGGAATCCAGCTGCTCCTTATGGATATATTTGGTTTGCCAATCGTTGTTTGAATGATTAGATTCCTTCTATTCCAGGACAGCCCCTTTTACATGGGACTTACCTTGACCTTTGGCAGGCCGCATTCTATAAATTGATAGCAGGAACTAATAATAAACATTGCTCAATAAGTTAAAGAGCTGAAGGTCCAAAGTGCTGCCCTGAGTTGTTCACATTTGTGTTATGAAGCAAGGGAATATGCTACTTTTTCTCATTATTGTCTGACATATTCTTAGTTGGGGATTTGCCCAGAATGAGTAGCTTGTGACAGTGACTCACCTGCATGTCTTTTAATGATAATAGCCAAAAGTCTTCTGAATTATGTGTAACCATTTCTTTGTGTTTTGATTGAAGCACTATAGATTTGAATTAACACCTCCTAAATCTAAAGACAGCGAGATAGTGTAATTTAGAAGAAAAGTTCAGAGCGTGGAAATTATTATAATTGCATCCAGTCAGTGACTATTTTAGACTTGAATAAATTACACAAGGGTCTGGGAGAGAAAACTAATAACTAAGCGGATAGGAATTCCTCTGAGAATTGTGTCTTCACATCAACAACAGGAGGAAGGGTAGATGAAGGAGACCATGGACCCTGAAAATGACAATGGCTCATCAAAATAAGCATGAAGCAGTCTCTCACATCTTTCCTGTTACCCACTGAAGGCCTTCCTGCATTCCGTGGCTCCTCAAACTCGGAGAGATTTCCTTTTCTCCTGAATGTGTGCAGTGTCTTGCAGTCCAGCACAGAAAGAGTTTGTGTTCTGCATAAAACACCGCTGCTTTCTTTGTTTGAATGGGGTGTATGACTCATGAGCTGTCGTTGACCAAAGGTCAGGTCGTACAGTCCTTTCATTGCATTGCAGTAAAGGAGGTGGCACATATTAAAGACTGCCAATGACTGATTGCAATTATATTATTTTTAATGTCAATGTACATCAGTTTTCGTTTACACAGGCATTGGGGACGAAAGAAAAATATTCCTCCTTCCCCTAACAAAGAAATACAAAAAGATGTATCCTGACTTTTACTTGATAGACAAATAATATGTAATCTTGTGTAGAAACTCGGAATGATAACAGATGGTGGGGAAATCTCAGTTTTGAACGAGCTCTGAATGAGCCCACACCAAGTCAGACAACGTTTTTCTGAGAACTCTGGGATTACTCTTTGTAGCCATGACTCATGCTGCACTTCTCCCTCAGAGAAAAGGCATAAAAATCATTTTAACAGCACAAAAAGAACATCAAAGATAAAAAAAAAAAAGAGACAAAATTCCCAAATCATTGTAGTAACAAGAGGAAAAGGAATTGGCAATGCCAATTGATCTGGCTTTAAAGGAATTGTGTATGGTAGTGTGAATCATTACAGGTAAGTAGCATGGGAATGGATATGTATTTGTGTGGAAGCAAAGAACTGTAGAATAATGTTGGTGTAGTTTAAAAAGTCAGATAACAGTTGCTCTGTCAGGCCAGACCTAAACATCCATATAGGTGAAGGACCGCCCTCCTTCCTACTGTTCTGCTACCAGAGGAAACCCCCCTAAAGTATGCAGTTATCTAAGACACTTTAATAGCATTACAAAGTTAAGTGGTGGCCCCGAAAGTTCAAGCTCTGGCAGCTTGATCTGATATATAAGCAAAATAATCACAACTGCTTGGATGGTGAGCCCTTTTTTGTGGAAGCACACAACTTCTACACAATCAAAACAAGTACTCCTGGCTCCAAACATGTGGAAGGAACCAAAGCCCTTCTTTAGTGATGCCGCCCGATTGTCTGCGAACAGCTGCGCTAACAAGCCAAACCATAACAATGGAATGACTTAAACACCATAAAGAGAAAAAAATGATAAATGCACTCCGAGTTAATTAAAGGGTGCTAAAAAGAACTAATGAAAACTAATGAGGAGGTGAAAACAGTCTGATTCGGGATAGCTATGTGTGCAGGTTGAGTTAAACCTAGAGGTTGGCAAAGGGCTGCACAATTTTTGAAACTTCGAATCCTGAAGCCTTGCAGTTTGCTGTTAAAAGCTCAAAGTGGAATAAATTGGAAAATTGTAACTGTGGGGTGCTTACCCTCTCGGCTCACTTTGGTGGTTTTGCCTGCTCTTGTGAGGTAAGTTAGAAGTAGGTCACATTTGTGGAGTATGACATCCATCAGCAGGACAAGAATATGAGTAATGAATGAGTCTGTGCTACACCAGGTAAGATGCCTTGCTTCTGCGGTACTGCAGGATACTTGAACTTTTCTGCAAAGAGCTCTGAATAGGACAGACCAGGAGACATTGTAGAGAATGGGCCTGTGTTAGGTAGTGTCTGTTGTGGTCCTCTAGAACTAGAAACATTCAATCACAACATCACAGAAAGCTGAATATCTTTTTCCTACTCATGTTTGCCGTTCTCAGACTGAAACATTTCCCAGATAGTAGTGAGGGATTGGAGTACAGACTTCTGAACCACTATCTTCAGCAATGGCTCCAACAAAGTCTAGTCCCACTGGTCCTCTGTTCTGTTATGATGATGACAAGATAATGAAATGTAAAGTAGAGGTCTTTATTCTGCATCTCCTCTTTCCACCTCCACCTCATTCTGTCACCTGCTTGACAGAGTAGAACCTTCAGAACCCAACATTCTAAGGTAGGCTGCATAGCTCAACTGAAGGAATACACCAACAAGTGACAAAAGGGATGAGGGCATCATCGAGGGGGAAATATATATGTATTAAGTAAGATTAGAATATGTAATCAGAGATATTATAATAGGCTGCATCTTCCAAGATGCTCATAGTCCTCTATCTCCTATGGATTCTCAGGAGTCAAGCTTTGTTGACCCTTAAGAATATATGTTAGTTCTGGAGAATTAAGAAGCAGCAGAATGTACATCAGTCTTTTCCCAAGAGGCAGTAGTATGCCTTACAAAGACCCTTATGTCCTTATTTAGATTCAAGCAATATTTGGATTTTCAGGTAATGGGGAGCCTTCTTTTTTAGAATAGCTCAATAGTGTTTGGTGGTGAAACTGTAGCCTATCTCTTTCCCACACTATTCCCATCTCTACCATCTTTCTGCTGAAATTAGCCCAGAAAACAATGTTCTATGTCATTTAGGGAAAGAGTCTGGCTAGCTCTACTGTATAGGCTCTCTAAGCTCATGCATAGGCTTATCCATGTCAATCAGGTGTCCCAATCTCCTCCATCAAAAAGAAACCCCATAAACTGGTCACCTTATCTTTTGCCTTTGGTGGCAAAGAGCCAGTGGATCTTTGGAAAATCCAGCATCAAAAGCTAGTTCCTATTTTGTTGGATCTTTTAGAATGTGAATTTGGATTTGGATGCAAGATGGCCCTTCTTGCAGCTGCATGGGATTGCTGCCCCCAATTTCCCTTCTCCGCCCATCAACTATCGGATAAGTACAAGTCTAGGCTTTCTTGGCACTGACAGCTTGTATAATCAGATTTTCCTTTTTTTTGGTGATAGTGTCCACTACATTTTCTGCTGGACCACACAAGTTATTGTCCTCCTGGCAGCACACTTAGGCCCTCATTCTGACCTTGGTGGGCGGCGGAGGCCGCCCGCCAAAGTCCCGCCGGCAGAATACCGCTGCGCGGTCAAAAGACCGCCGCGGTTATTCTGAGTTTCCCGCTGGGCTGGCGGGCGACCGCCAGAAGGCCGCCCGCCAGCCCAGCGGGAAACACCCTTCCATGAGGATGCCGGCTCCGAATGGAGCCGGCGGAGTGGAAGGGGTGCGACGGGTGCAGTTACACCCATCGCGATTTTCAGTGTCTGCATGGCAGACACTGAAAATCTTTGTGGGGCCCTGTTACGGGGGCCCCTGCAGTGCCCATGCCATTGGCATGGGCACTGCAGGGGCCCCCAGGGGCCCCGCGACACCCCATACCGCCATCCTCTTCCTGGCGGCCAAAACCGTCAGGAACAGGATGGCGGTATGGGGCTCGGAATCCCCATGGCGGCGCAGCAAGCTGCGCCGCCATGGAGGATTCCCCAGGGCAGCGGGAAACCTGCGGTGCACCGCCGGTTTTCCGTTTCTGACCGCGGCTGTACCGCCGCGGTCAGAATGCCCATGGGAGCACCGCCAGCCTGTTGGCGGTGCTCCTGCGGTCGTTGGCCCTGGTGGTTTTTACCGCCGGAGTCAGAATGACCCCCTTAGTGACGTCACTTAATATCTTCCAGTTACTGAAGGAGGTTTCTGGTCTGTCTGAACGTTTCTGGTAGCTACAGTTCATGTGTTAAAAGGACCAATCCATTCTATAAATCACTTTATATAACACGTGCGCCAAAAAGCCAAGCTTGCCAATGAAATACATTTTCACCTATTAGTAAAATAGTGTAAAGAGGAAATCTTTATATTGCTTCTTGCCCAATATTTGTATATACATTTAACATATTTCCAGCTTTGTGAAAGGAAAGTTGCCATACAGCTATGCAGTAAGTAGCGCGTTTGGTCATTATTTCTACTGAAACGCGTACTCTACAAAAACTTGCTTGTTTAACTTTTAAGGAATTTTCAACTGTCGCTTTAAGGCACATTTGAAATTTCACTTAGTTATTTTAAGAGAGACATAAACATAGGAAATGGTTTAGTCTGACATTGGAGCCTTGCCACATATGCCTGTTAGCTCATCTTTCATTGTTTTATTTTTTATAATTCTACATATGAATTGTCACATCTGCTCCCCTCCCACCACTGAGCCTTAGACATTTGCGCACTTTGCGTATATTTTGCAGTTTTACTGTGGACATATTTGATAGTCTGTTACTGTCTTGAATTCAGAACAAAAGACAGCACCCTAGTTCTATAATTCTGGAAAGCCACACACAAAAATAAACTTCATTCACAATGGCTAAATAATTCCTGTATTGTGTTCTCTATTCTGCTTTGCTGGCTGCAAACTTCAAGTCTGCCATCTGAGTTAGGAGTGCCTTTATCGTGAACACTCCGAACACATAGAAAGTCTGCAGCCTGTTGGAAAAGATTATTCTTGCTTCAATTTATGGAGGACTGGGAGAACTTTAAAGCCAGCGGAGCATCTTGTGGTGGTCTCAAGGAAGCGGGGACCTAGTATATTGAGTTTGGTAGACTCAGTCACGAATAGTCCCTAATTCGTTAGAATGGCTGCGTAATAAATATGCAGAATTAACTGCAGGCAAACAGTGTGCAACTTCCACGTTAATCGGTTTCAGCCCAGTTCCAACGGGTATGAAAACCCATGGGATGGATGGAGGACTTCCAGTGAATCATATTTTTGTGTTGCTGCCTCCTAGCATACGTTTTTAATAAGAATATTTTAGGACGTACTTAACTATTATTCACAGTCATCTGTTAAGTGAATGATTAGATCATACACCTATGGGTGTGCAAAGATTTAAAGATGAGTTCCATGCAACTTTTTAAGCTTTGTGTTGTGCAAATGTAGAGAATTTTAGACATAAAAATTGGACGAATGGGCACTGTATGAGTGGAAAAATATTCGGGTCCATGAATTGTCCGACATTACATGGCATCCTCAAACCAACCACTTCTCAAAGCTAGATCTCACCCTGTGGGTGGACCTTTATGAGCACGATAAGGACATGTGTGCTATTATCATATATACCTGCTGACACTCGGGGCCAAAGATGGTTGTTAACAGAAGTGTCAAAGATCATTCCTGCTACGTAGCTATTGTGGAAGATTAACTAATCAGGAGGTACACCCTGCACGTGGGGGACTTCTGGCTGCAGGGAATCGGATGTCAGATGAACTCTGTCTTCACCTCATGCAAAGGTTTATCAGCCCTAGAAAAAGAGGAAGAGATGCAAGTTGAAGCAGGGATGTGTATGGATGTGAAGAGGAAGACACAGTAGTAACGATGGGTGTATGTGCACAGCAAGATGAAGAGATCAGTGAGCAGTAGGTGCAGTAGTAGGTGTAGTAGGTGGGCATAACAGTAAGTATAGAGGAAGAAGGGAAAGTATGTGTACCAGTAGGATTAGAGGTAGGTATAGAGGTTGGTTTAGTGTTAAAGGTACCTTTAGGGTGTGGTTTAGGGTTAATGCCATATTTTAACCCTTTCGCTGCCAGGCCTTTTCCTCCTTAGGTGCCAGGCCTTTTTTATGGCTATTTGGGGCAGCTCGCTTAGGCCCTCATAACTTTTTGTCCAGATAAGCTCTCACGCCAAATTGGCATCCTTCTTTTCCAGCATCCTCGGGATTCTAGAGGTACCCAGAGTTCGTGGGTTCCCCTGGAGGAGACCAAGAAATTAGACAAAATACAGTGAACATGTTTTTTGTTTTTGTTTTTTTTAATGGGAAACAGGGGCTGCAAAAGAAGGCTCGTGGTGTTGTCCCTGAAAATGGCACTGTTAGAAATGGGGTTTTTGGTTGGCAGTCAGGTTACCCTCTGTCCAAGCAAGAACCCTCACTCTAGTCAGGGTAAGTCACACACAATCCAAATTATCCTGTGCCCACCCTCTGGTAGCTTGGCACGAGCAGTCAGGCTTAACTTAGAAGGCAATGTGTAAAGCATTTGTGCAACAAATCATACAGTAACACCATATAGCACCACAAAAATACACCACACAGTGTTTAGAAAAATATAGAATATTTATCTGGGTATTTGCAGGTCAAAACGATCAAAGATGCAATACGAATTTGTAAAGATATCACTAAAAAGTGATATGAAGTGTCTTAAGTCTTTAAAATGCAAACAAAGTCTCTTTCGAGCACAAAGTACCTGGTTTGGAGTGGACAATCTCTGCAGAGGGCCGCAGAAGAGGAGATGCATGGAAAAATGGTGTGTGTGTCGGTTACGCCCCTTCACACACGGACTTGCGTCGTTATTTTTCACACGGGGAGACGTGCGTCATTCTACGGGAGGAAAAATGGTGTGGGCGTCGGTTGCGCATCTTCACACACGGACTTGCGTTGTTATTTTTCACTTGGGGAAGATGTGCATCATTTTCTGGCACGCGGACCATCTCCTTCTATGGATCGCGGAATTACCAGATGTCCCAGGTTCTGTGCGTGGATTCTTCGGCTTGTTTTTCCGGCTGCGCGTCGTTCCGGGAGGCTGAGCGTGGAATTTTCTTTCTCACGGCAGGCGTCGCGCCGATTTCCCCTCTGGAAGTCGGGCAGCGTTGTCCATGCGAGGCCGTGCGTTGAAGTTCCGGTCGCCCCGTAGGGGTCGCGTCGAGCAGCGTCGGCGTGCGGCGATTTTCTCACCGTGGAACAAGCTGTGCGTAAAAAGTTTCACCGCACGAAGAGTCCAAATGAAAAAGAGAAGTCGTTTTGGTCCTGAGACTTCAGGGAACAGGAGGCAAGCTCTATCCAAGCCCTTGGAGAGCACTTTTACAGCCAGACAAGAGTTCAGCAAGGCAGCAGGCCAACAGCAAGGCAGCAGTCCTTTGTAGAAAGCAGACAGGTGAGTCCTTTGAGCAGCCAGGCAGTTCTTCCTGGCAGGATGTAGGTTGGTTCTGGTTCAGGTTTCTTCTCCAGCAAGTGTCTGATGAGGTAGGGCAGAGGCCCTGTTTTATACTAAATTGTGCCTTTGAAGTGGGGGTGACTTCAAAGAGTGGATAAGAAATGCACCAGGTCCCCTTTCAGTTCAATCCTGTCTACCAGGGTCCCAGTAGGGGCTGGGGCAGTCCTTTGTGTGAGGGCAGGCTCTCCACCCTCCCAGCCCAGGAAGACCCATTCAAAATGCAGATGTATGCAAGTGATGCTGAGTACCCTGTGTTTGGGGTGTGTCTGAGTGAATGCACAAGGAGCTGTCAACTAAACCTAGCTAGAAGTGGAATGTAAGGCACAGAAAGATTTAAGTGCAAAGAAATGCTCACTTTCTAAAAGTGGCATTTCTAGAATAGTAATATTAAATCCGACTTCACCAGTCCGCAGGATTTTGTATTACCATTCTGGCCATACTGAATATGACCTTCCTGCTCCTTTCAGATCAGCAGCTGCCACTTCAACAATGTATGAGGGCAGCCCCAATGTTAGCCTATGAAGGGAGCAGGCCTCACAGTAGTGTAAAACGAATTTAGGAGTTTTACACTACCAGGACATATAAACTACACAGGTACATGTCCTGCCTTTTATCCACACAGCACCCTTCTCTAGGGGTTACCTAGGGCACACATTAGGGGTGACTTATATGTAGAAAAAGGAGAGTTTTGGGCATGGCAAGTATTTTTAAATGCCAAGTCGAAGTGGCAGTGAAACTGCACACACAGACCTTGCAATGTCAGGCCTGAGACAAGGTTAAGGGGCTACTCAAGTGGGTGGCACAACTAGTGCTGCAGGCCCACTAGTAGCATTTAATCTACAGGCCCTAGGCACATATAGTGCACTCTACTAGGGTCTTACAAGTAAATTAAATAGCCAATCATGGATAAACCAATCAACAGTACAATTTATACAGAGAGCATATGCACTTTAGCACTGGTTAGCAGTGGTAAAGTGCCCAGAGTTCAAAAGCCAACAAAAACAGGTCAGAAAAAATAGGAGGAAGGAGGCAAAAAGTTTGGGGATGACCCTGTCAAAATGCCAGGTCCAACAGGCACCAACAAAGCGCTTGCAGTGCTAAAATAACCATCTTCCCTACTTTCAGGATGAGGCATACTTGAATCAGAAAATCACATTTTTCAACACAGTTCTGTCATTTTACTGGGACATACCCAATTTTTACTAATTTCTGTGCTTTTAACCTTCTTCCAGTTAGTGACAGAAATAGGTGTGAACCCAATGCTGGAATCTGGAAAAGTACAGATTACTGAAAAGTAGACAAATTCCTGAATTCACCCAGTGGTGATTTGTGTAGATACTATAAGGTTTTCCTACACAAAATAACAGCTGAAATAAAACAAATATTGAAATTGAGGTAAAAAAGCAACTTTTCTCCACATTTTACTGTGTAACTTTTTCCTGCGATGTCAGCTTTTCAAAGGTAATATACTGTTACGTTTGCTGGACTCTTCTGGTTCCAGGGATATATTGGGCTTGTAGGTTCATTAAGGACCCTAGGTTCCCAGAGCCAATAAAGGAGATGCACCTTGCAATGGGTTTTCCTTGAATACCTGGTATACAGCAATTTACTTGGTGAAATATAAATGATGAAAAATAGATATCAAGGAAACCTTTGTATTTCCAAAATGGGCACAAGATACAGTGTTGAGAAGCAGTGGTTATTTGCACATCTCTGAATTCCTGGGTGCCCATACTAGCATGCGAATTACAGGGCATTTCTCAAATAGACGTCTTTTTTTACACACTGTCTTACATTTGGAAGGAAAAGATTTAGAGAAAGACAAGGGGCAATAACACTTGTTCTACTATAATGTGTTCCCCAAGTCAACTTATAAAAATGGTACCTCACTTGTGTGGGTAGGCCTAATAACCGCGACAGAATACGCAACACGGACACATCACATTTTTACATTGAAAACTGACATGTTTTTTGGAAAGTGATCTCTAGCTCAGCCGGCACCTAGGAAAACCTACCAAACCTGTGCATTTTTTAAGACTAGACACATAGGGGTATCTAAGATGGGGGAGACTTCTGGGACTCTCACAAGGTTCTGTTAGCCAGAATCCTTTGCAAACCTCAAAATGTGACCAAAAAAACACTTTTTCCTCACATTTCTGTGACAGAAAGGTCTGGAATCTGAGAAGAGCCACAAATTTTCACCCACCCAACATTTCCCCAAGTCTCCCAATAAAAATGGTACCTCACTTGTGTGGGTAGGCCTAGTGCCCGCAACAGGAAATGCCCCAAAACACAGCGTGAACACATCACATTTTCCTAAAGAAAACAGAGCTGTTTTTTGTAAAGTGCCTAGCTGTGGATTTTGGCCTCTAGCTCAACCGGCACCTAGGGAAACCAACGAAACCTGTGCATTTTTTAAACCTAGACACCGAGGGGAATTCAAGATGGGGTGACTTGTGGGGCTCTCACCAGGTTCTGTTACCCAGAATCCTTTGCAAACCTCAAACTTTGTCCAAAAAACACTTTTTCCTCACATTTCGGTGACAGAAAGTTCTGGAATCTGAGAGAAGCCATAAATATCCTTCCACCCAGTGTTCCCCTAGTGCCCGCGACAGGAAATGACCCAAAACACAACATGGACATATCACATTTTCTCAAAGAAAACAGACCTGTTTTTTTGCAAAGTGCATAGCTGTGGATTTTGGCCTCTAGCTCAGCCAGCACCTAAGGAAACCTACCAAACCTGTGCATTTTTGCATTTTTTAAAACTAGACACCAAGGGGAATCCAAGATGGGGTGACTTGTGGGGTTACAACCAGGTTCTGTTTCTCAGAATCCTTTGCAAACCTCAAAATTTGGCCTAAAAAACACTTTTTTCCGCATTTTTCGGTTACGGAAAGTTGTGGAATCTAAGAGGAGCCACAAATTTCCTTCCTCCCAACGTTCCCCCATGTTTCCCAATAAAAATGATACCTCACTTGTGTGGGTGGCCCAGGTGCCTGCAACAGAAAAGGCCAAAAACCTGTAGAGATTGAGGGGATAGCACAGCAAGTTGATAAGCACAGCAAGTTGGTAAGCACATATTTTTCTTTTATGAATCTTTAGGCTGACTCTGCTTTGGGGACACACACAAGTGAGGTATCATTTTACTTGGGAGACTGAGGGGAATGCTGGGTGGTAGGAAATTCGTGCTGGAGCGGTGATCCTACAATGAAAAGTGAGGAAAATTTTTAAGCACATTTTGAGGTTTGCAGAGGAGTCTGGTGAGAAAATGTTGGGGGATGCACGCAATTCACACCTCCTTGGGCTCCTCCGGGTGTCTCGTTTGGTAGATTTCCCTAGATGAAGGCCGCACCTGGGAAAAAAAACATAGGTGCCCCCCACCAAACACAGGTAGTTTTGTAATAGATTATTTTGATATTTCCACATACTTATGTGATGTTCCAAACACTAAAATTGTGAAAAGAAACACATTTAGGTTATGTTAAAAAGACCCCGCACCCACCCACCAAGTTAGTGTCATGCTTCATCATCGGGGTCCCACCCGAGACACCTAGCATGTCACAGGTGTGCTGCGACGTCTGATTACAAGCAGAGAATGTTTTGTGATTTTTACCACACATACTGGTTGGATTTTGCACGAGGGTGAGTGATGGTTCAGTAGATCAAATTTTATTAACAAGAGATTTCACAAAAATGAAATGCACTGTTAATAACTGAAAGGCCAAAAAACTGAACCAATGACTCACAGCTTGTGAGCTGTAAAGCCACGACAAGCCACCAACCGCTTTACAGTCTATTCACACACCTTTCATACAGGACATGCACAAGACCATTCGCGCCACCAGCACATTACAACACTCCCATTGACAGACAGCACCACTCAAGGGCACATCACTTTCATACACCCACATGCCTGACACAGCAATCACACCAACTGATGGGAGTGTGTGGACTGACGTTTTGCTGGCACTTCCAGCCAAGCACCACTCAATGCACACTGCTAGCCAAGCGCCCACCCATGCACACCGCCAGCCAAGCGCCACTCCACACACACCGCCAACCAAGCGCCACTCCATGCACACCGCCAGCCAAGCGCCACTCCACACACACCGCCAGCGAAGCGCCACTCCACGCACACTGCCAGGCAAGCACCACTCCACACACACCCCCAGCCAAGTGCCACCCCATGCACACTGCCAGCCAAGCACCACTCCACCCCCCCCCAGCCAAGCGCCACCCCATGCACACTGCCAGCCAAGCGCAACTCCATGCACACTGCCACCACTTTTCTTTTGTTTTTAAACAACAAAGAAACCTCTCACTAATTACAAATAAGTACAAAACTACAAACACCAAAGCTCTAACTGAGTACATGACAGTAATGCCAACTGTGAAACTGAACATATGAAAATATAAAACAGCAGTTTACGATCCCTCTAGTTCTCAGTAATTCTTCTGTGTGTGGTAACTCTTGAAACAGCCAGCCTAACACAGCCAGGCTTTGAAGAACAGTCCAGGCAGTACATCAGGCTCTCCCTTCAGGATACCTCTTTGGGCACAGACTCTACATTTCTTAGTGGGCAAGTCTTTTTTGGGAGTGAAAGGAATGTGATCAGGAAAGTGGCGATCTTTCAATCTAGCCACATCCTCCACCACTGCTACTCTTGGAACTTTTGCCTGTTCCGCCACAATAAGGCTCTCTATCACTGACTCCTGAAATTTAACAAATTTCATCCTTGACTCAGGGGAACAATCCTTGATCACAATAAAAGCATTAAAAGTTGCCAAATGAAACAAATGGATGGCCAATTTTTTATACCACTTGTAAGACTTACAAAGAACAGTGTCAAGTTCCATCCTCTGATCTACTCTATCAACACCACCAATGTGCTTATTGTAGCCCAAAATGCACGCAGGCTTTGCGCACTTCCACAACCTGCCCCCAAACAGTCACAGGGGAAGTACTCTCATCATGGATGGTAGTTAGCATGTACACATCCCTTCTGTCTGAAAATTTCAGAGCTAGCACCTCATCATTCCGCAAGGCACTGCACTGCCCCCTCTCAAGTTTATTTTCCAGACAAGCTCCCTTGGATAGCCTTTCTGGTTAGAGCGGATTGTGCCACAAGCAACAGTGTCCACTCTGAACAATTTCTTGAACGACTGAACTCCAATGTAGAAGTTATCTACATACAAATGGTGACCTTTGTTAAACAGTCGTCTACCATGTCCCCACACAATATTCTCACTAACTCCAAAAATGGGCAGACAACCATGGGGGTCAATGCTGGAATCCCTACCAGTGTAGACCCAGAAATTATAAACATATCCTATACTACTTTCAGACAGCATATACAATATAATTCCATACCGTGCCCTCTTGCTAGGAATGTACTGCCTGAAAGCCAAACTGCCCTTGAACAGGACCAAAGACTCGTCCACACTTATTTCTTTGCCTGGAACATAGACCTCTGAAAACCGATCTACAAAATTATCAAAGACAGGCCTAATCTTAAAAAGACTGTCACAATCAAGGTGATCTTGTGGCAAGGCTAAGGCATTGTCAACAAAATGCAGCATCAAAATAAGAAGCAAATATAGATTATGAGTCATGGTTGCAGGAAATATAGCAGTTGCCATCAAGGGGCTAGTAGACCAATAAGAAGCCATTGATGGCTCCTTATCAACCCCATCAAAAAAGTCAAACCCAAGAACTCTTTCACATCTTCCAGATTTGTGGGAATCCACTGGGTAGCTCTAGACTGATGACTAAGTCTGGCAGCGTTGTCCCTCAAATACTGCTCCACATACAAATTTGTCTGCTCAACAATCTCTTCCAAAAATACATCGTCCATAAACAACTCAAAGTAATTAAAAGGCAAAATAAATTCCGTATTTACTCTACACCCTGGGAGACCAGTAAAGGCAGGCAACTGTAGCTGCTCCATGTTTGGGGCAATCCAGGCGTCAGGTCTTCCATAGGAAACCTTTCAGCCCCAGGCTGCTGCACTATTGGCACATCAGTGTCCTCCTCTAAAATAGGCACTTCATCAGCACTGAGAGTGGCTTCATCATCAGACGATTCCTCTCGGACAGAAAACTCACTGCCAGAATCTCTCACTTCCTCCTCTGCCTCAGATCAAGAGTCAGTCTTATAATCATGGTCAGAAGACGACTCAAAAAGCATGCCAACAACCTGCTGAGTGGTTACTCTGCGGCTAGTCATGATCCTTTCTAAGAGGTGTAACTTGACAAATGCTCCAACAACAACCAGCACTGTCTAAAATTAGTAATAAACAAAGTGTGGCTTTATCCAAAGAGTTATGTACTCAAACCTATATCACTCACTTGCCTGAAAAAGCTAGACTCACCAGCAACTACTCTGCACATACACAGCAATCACCAATAATATCCCACTAAAAATAAAAAAGAAAAGCAAATTAGACATAAGACAACACAAATCTAAGGACAATTTCACACACAATCCTGCATTTAGTACACCACCTGCAAACATATCATTCATGCATGGCAACATTACTCCTTTGGAGTAAATTGTTTTTACTGACCTAAAACATGCAACTACAAAAACATAGGTGCCCCCCATCAAACACAGGTAGTTTTGTAATAGATCATTTTGATGTGTCCATATACTTCTGTGATGTTCCAAACACTACAATTGTGAAAGGAAACACATTTACCATTTATTAAAAAGACCCCTCACCCACCAACCAATATAGGATGATGTGCACTTTTAGTAGGTGGCCATGGATGATGCTTAACCTACTCTAGCTCTGGACCGGAGTACAATCTTGGGTGTTTAAGGGCCCTTTCAGCAGTAGTAATTATAGAAGTTACATTGCATACTTACATATGCAGAGATTCGGTGCTTAGGGTGGACATCCATGCACAGAAAAAGATAGAGGATGTAGAGGTGCCCTTGGCACCTAGGTTTGTGAATAGCTTTTTGTAGTACACTAGCAGTACTACTGTAGTAGTACTACAATATGCAATTTGAGAATAGGCACCATGATGTCTTAAGTGACATTACAAATGGCATCAACAGTAATGTCTACGAAGTTATGTATTGTCAAAGTGCATCATTTTAGCATTCCTTAATATTTATAAACAAATCTTTTCAGAAACTATAACACTCAAGACTTTACATAGTACGTCATTCAGACCATTAATGATATCACAAAGACCTCAAAAACTGCTCTTTTTAACATCAGTTTGCTTACTCACGTGTTAGGATGACAATGAAAAACATACATACAATCATATTTATTAACCCCTTGGGTGCCTTGGACGGTCGTCGTGTGCCGAGGACGAGACCAGCTAGTCCTGCACCAGGCCCACAGGAGGAGCGCTAGAGGGGGTACATTAGTGTTGGCCAAAGGTATACTTACTCATGTGTAAGTATACCTTTGTCCCTAGGCCTTAAAGTAGTCGATCATTAGCAATGACGCTATAGTTGAATATAAATAGTGAATTTAATTGAGTTTTACATTTTGCATCATAGCCATAAAGGCCTTTCAACTGACATTTTTTCAAGGAATGTTTAAGGCTGAATTTATAATAGTGTGATGTTACCAATGCCAGTGATTAGTTATTATACTGTGCCTTATTTTAAGTTATTCAGAGATTTGTGGTATTTTGTAATTCTGTACCACACTAAGGGGGTCATTCTGACCCCGGCGGGCGGCGGTTGCCGCCCGCCTGGAGGGAACCGCCATTTGGCCACCCCGCGGTCGAAAGACCGCTGGGGCCATTCCAACTTTCCCGCCAGCCCAGCGGGAAAGGGGCCTGCAACACTGAAGCCGGCTCTGAATGGAGCCGGCGGTGTTGCAGGTGTGCGACGGGTGCAGTTGCACCCGTCGCACTTTTCACTGTCTGCTAGGCAGACAGTGAAAAGCATGCTGAGGCCCTGTTAGGGGGCCCCTGCACTGCCCATGCCATTGGCATGGGCAGTGCAGGGGCCCCCAGGGGCCCCAGGACACCCGTTCCCGCCATCCTGTTCCTGGCGGTAAAAACCGCCAGAAACAGGCTGGCGGTAAGGGGGTCAGAATCCCCATGGCGGCGCTGCTTGCAGCGCCGCCATTGCGGATTCGCCCAGCCGGGGGAAATCCGGCGGGAAACCGCCGGACCCGGTTTTCTGACCACGGCTTTACCGCCGTGGCCAGAATGGGCAAGGAAGCACCGCCAGCCTGTTGGCGGTGCTTCCGTCACCCGCGGAATGAGGGCCTAAATGCTGTCTTTTTTTAAACACCTTATCCCAGTACCTGTTTTGCAGTGGGCAAAGGTCTTGGTCTTTCCTCTTGCCCTGCACCCAGTCCAGCTACATCAGGAACTAGCAGGACACACTTTGGCCATGGTCAACCGAATATGGGTGCAAAGTGTGATCTTTCCTAATGCCTTGTATCAAGTCTATCATCTTTCAGAGCCCACAGAGCATCTAGGTCAGCTGTCTAGGGCAATAGGAAGATACCTGGCCCCAGGTGTCCTAACACCCCTGTACTCTGGTCACCAAAAACTAGTCACCAAGTAGCTCTTTTAGCACTCAACTCTCTGGGTAGGGCTTTTCTTAAGGAGGAGCCTTGGACTTCAGAATCAGAGCTGGGCAATGCAACAGAAAACACTTAATAAATTGCCTCCCTGGGCACTGAACACAACGTGAAAGGGTGCATTAATAAACACTGCGGTGTTTGCTTCATTGTTATCCACCCTTTCAGATATTTCTAAACGCAGTAGATATACTTTTTTAGGAATATGTGGTGATTTAAACTTTTAGTTTTCATGTGGCATTCCTGCATAATGAAAAATATTTCAATATCAGAGTCTTGTTTCTATTTGTACATGGTTATACAGCATCCACGTGAACCTGACAGCCTCTGGGCAAAGCCCTCAGCTTCAAGTGTGCTTGACTACACAAACGCCTCTCCAGGGGTAGCACTTTTTATGACCGAGATGTTGCTAGAAGGTCCTGATCCTGGATGGCCCAATTGCCTTGATCGAACAGTGCTCCTGCCCTCCTTGGGCACCCTGCTGAATCTGCAGATTTTGTCAGAAGGCATGCAAGGCCTTATCTAGGTACTTATATCAGCTCTTATTGCCTGAAGCGCTCTTTTTCTTTTGTTCTATTTGCAGTTCAGTCCAAAAGACATCCTTTCTTTGATGCATTAAAATTCCATTTACTGCTATACAAATACAAATGTATCATTATATCAGGCTTTCCGATTGCTTATTCCTTTTCTCTTTGATATTCTATCATTGAAGATACAAAATTGAAAAAAAAAGTAAATGCTGTTATATAGATTGGGTGCATTTTCCAATTACTTGACCTCACACAAGCTAGTACGTAGTCACTAACCCAAGGGAGTCCAGTGTGGGTGTCCATAGAAAGTGCCATAAAGGTTAAGGGCCTCTTCCATCACATTTTCCCTAGTTGGGCCAGGTAGGGCCTTGGCCCAGAACGTCTGCCTCTGTGCCCATTATTGAGTCCTAATTTCCCCTTTCTCATCTTTTTCTGTTAACCTTATTAAACTAACCCCTTTTCTCTATAGGTGTCCTCAACCAAAACAAAAGTTGTATGTGTGCAAATTAAAAAAATAGTTGGCTATATTAAGATGTCACTGTGTTACGGATTTACAATATTACTGCTGGCTCACAGTTCCCATAGCAGTTTGGCTCCTGTTGCCCCTAGTTGGACTCCATGCATTTTGTTTTACTCATGGATTAACAATACAATCAGGAGTTTGGGCTTTTGTAATGCTTGTGAGGATTCCTTAGATTGTGTTTTACTGGTGGATGAACAATGCCTCGAGGTGTTGAGACCATGTTGCTCTTGTGAGACTCCATTGAGTGTTTTACTGGTGGCATAAAATTTCCTCCACGGATATGATGCCCATCGCGACACACTGTGCCCTTCCACTACTTGCTTCGGTTGAGGTTGTTGTCCAAGCCAGGCAAGGAACCTTAACACAATTTCTATGAGAATAAGGACCATCTAAACCCACCTTGATTTTAAAGTAGCAATACGGACTTGGATGCCCCCAAACTTTGGACATAGGTTTCTATAAGTTATACTTGTGTGTATAGGCTGCTTGCAAAACCATCCCTCTCACTCTCTTACTTTCCAATTTATACGTATGATGCTTCTACCTGCCATAAATTCACGTAAAGTGTGGAGGACAATGGTTTTCACACACAAAACTCAGTATTAATGGACGTAACCAACACCTTTTGACATTCATGCACTGGTGGATATGGTAACCAGTTGGAGAGCACTCTGGGGCCTTGGCAAATGGTAGGGAAATGTTATATAAAAGCTACAATGCACTTTATATTCAGTAATAGGTTTTTTTCTATACCACTGGTTTACTTATTCCTTCTTATATTTTTTTATCTTTATTGCTCTTCAAGAGTTTTTCCTATTTAGTTCTATACTTTCCAAATCCAAACATAACATCCCTGCTAGAGTAAGTTTCTTTTAGCATCCTACTATTTTGATTTGTATTCTAAAATCTTCCTCAGTGAAACCATTTCCCTTGCCGCTTAAGAATTCTCCATGAGGAGTCAACTTCAAGTGGCACTGGATCCTCATGTGCTAATCGATGAATAATATTAATTACAGTACACTTTCTGTACAATGATATGTGCAGCATGTTTTCTTCCTTTGTTAACTCAACTCCATTGAGGAAGTGGTGAAAGGCAGTGTAGGGATTACTGCACGTAAGGGGTAAGGTGCAGATGAGTTGGGAAGCAGGGAATAGACCAGATTTCTGCAAAGCGGGGGAGTGTTGCCCACTTTCCCTATGGATTTGAAGGTGTTAATTGGGAGCTGAGCTGAATCAGTGCTTATGGCATCTGTCGTGACCCGCATGCAACATTACTGTGTGTGTTTCTGCACATGGTAAATGGGGCTCAAAGTTCCTACCCCAATAACCATGGACTGTGAGAATACCAAGAGAGATGTGATTTGGATACCACGTTCTAAAGTTGATGGGTTGCAAACTACTACCTCCCATTGCCTATGGCGCAATGACATTCAGAGATAAAATGGCCAATTGGCTGGACAGGGCACAGTCTACCTATTATAGAAGAATATCCTCCCTGCCCAACTGCACATCTCATGCCGAAAACCAATGAGAATTATGACTGTTTTCACAGCATTTGACATTGAAGGAGAAGTTCCTAGCCTACTGCCTCAAAGTCAAGCAAGAGAAAAATGACAGGGTGAAAAAATGTAACCTGGGAAGTAATAAGCAACCCTCTGGCAAGCTGGTATAAGTACCTAAACCTCTCACTGGATGTACTGGAGGCCTGAGAGATTTGGTCAAGTGGCCTTCCAGCACCTTTAGTCTCAAAACTGCTGACTAAACAATCACAACTAATATCGAGAGGATAAGATACGCAAGCTTTAAAGAAATTGGCAAATGGCACCTGGGCCACAACACGGTACGAACCGGGGGTCCTGACTGCATACTTCTCATTGCCTTTTGACAAGGCCATGAACAATTAGGTGATGAGTCTTCGATTCATACTAATCCCTTTGAAAACCTACTCGTATGGTCAGAAGAACCCTGACAACACCAACAGACAGCGAGGGGCGGGGATTATTTCATGCATTCCAGCTATCCCTTTTTTGTATATTTCAGCCCGTCACAGAGCGCCATCCCTTCGTTCTCAGCCATTTGTAGAGGGTTGCAAAATATAACAAGCCTCATGATTATTCATGAGGGTGGTGGTTTTGCGACCCTTCGCAAACACACATTGTGTGATACACTTGATAAGACACTTCAGTGACATTGCAAAATGCTGGGCAGGTCATAAATTTGGAGTGGAATGTGCACCTTCTATGTGCAATGTGCCCAACAATACATCAGACCCATTGTGTCCTAGCTACCGATGTTGATAAAAATAGCAGTCCCAGAACCTCCAACCCTTCCTGCAGACAGCCGGCGAGCTCCATTTTGTTTCTCAGTGCATTGCCGAGGGATTCACTACAACAGTGATATCTGATAAATTGCATTGTTGTGAGATTTCCCTGACTTCATTAAATCTGCTCGCGCTTAGTTCAGCTGTGTTGAGAATTTAAAAAAAATAAACATCCACCAGGGGCAAAACCTCCGCATGCAGGTGATCTTTTTTTTAGAATACACTGTTTCAGTGAATGGGTTTGCTATTAAAAATTTATTTTGTTAAATCTGTTCTTCGGCACTTGTGACATATGAAACAGCAGGGGTGCCTAAATTAGCCGCAGGCATGATGAGTCTGCAATACCGAAGATTCCTTTTATTGCTTAAGATGTGGTTCAAGGATCCCACCCACGGAATGGCGAAGTGGTTGAACTTGAAACTCACACTAACCATGATCTATAATCCTAATGACTTGTTTAAAGGCTTTCTCACATCCCATTACCAATAACTGAAGCCATTTTACATACCTCAGTGGAACTCAATAACATAATGACCTCGGATGCGGTGAGCCCCGTCGGCCATGTTTTGTCATAGTCATATCACAGGCAGGCATTTACATAACGGGTGCCATACCCTCTGCAGAACCTTTAGTGCTTGTTTATGGCACCATTAGACAAGGAGCGCCTATACTTAACAAGCGTGCAGTTCACATCTGTGTTTCCCCTGGAGCCGAGGATGGAATTACTTCATCTAGAGGAGTGATCTGGTAAAAGCCATGGTACTAGCAGGGGCGACTCCTCCGCTAAGGCGGAGGAGTATCGCTCCACTGGATTGTGGGGAAAGGAAGTGGGAAGAAGGGGCGGTGCGGGGCTGGGTAGAGGGGGCCGGAGGAGGGGTCTGTGCACTTTGCATGTTCTCTATCCTGCTGTATTGCACGGCCGAGTGGAGAACATGCCCAGGCTCTTACGGCCAGTCTGAACAGCGACCCAGGCCACTCAGACCAATCACGATGCTGCTGTTGCTGGTGACAACGGTATTGTGATTAGCTGCGAGCCTGGGAACAGGAAGAAGATGAGAACCGAGGGGAGACGAACGCATTTCCCCCACAGGTGAGCTTTTTTCTTTCTTTTTTTTCTTTTCACCCCATCGACCGCCACCCCGCACCCACGTTGAGTGGCAGCTGCCCCTGGGTATTAGTTACACTGTACTTTTATTGTTACTCAGCTAAGATAATCGTTCTAGAGGTGCCAGGAAACCTCATCAATGGACTTGCAATCAGAAATAAGCATTACTGACAGTTGTGATTTACTCCCAAATCAGAATGAGGGACTAGTTATTTATTTTTGTTACAGACTAAAACTAATAATAATGAATATTTCTCTTTTATAGCAGGATAGCACACTTTAGTCTTGTATCAATCTGTAATAAGCACTGGCAAAGCCAATAGGTCTGGCCATTTCGAAATTGAAAGTACCTTCTTTGGAGAGTTTCTGCATGTAGGTAAGTCGTTGAATGAGAGAATCCATTAACAGTTCAATGGAAGAATGAGCACATGGATAGGTGGCTATATGGACAATTAATATCTAAATAAGCTTATATAGGAAAATATGGATGCAGGCATTTTACACCAATCTTGTATTTTGTCCCTTTTGTAGCGTCCTGTGGGACAAGTTCTAGTGTTTAGCCTGTTATACCCACTCCACGACCATCCATCAAGGGTGTCACCAGTCAGGTGACCCTGCCAATAAAAGGGGCCAGATACACGAGGTCCTGCGGCCAGTTACCAGTACCATACCCATGTGTCATCCTTATTGCTTAATATTGGCCTAGGGTCCAAGACTCTACATTGGAGATGAGTGGGTCTGACCTTGTGTGTTTGCTGCCTGCAGCTATACGGTTTCCTTGTGGGGAGGGAAGAATAGCTATACCAGGAGACACCCCACACCTGCTGCCAGCGCATCAGCAAATGGGGCTGCACAGGGTGCAGAAAAGGACACTCAGAGTGTACACTGGTGTCCACAAGTACGGCCCTGCTGCTGCCCGCATGCTCATGCCCCTGTCCCTGCAGCCCCCATCTGCTGTGAGCCAGCACACCGACCGGGCCAAAGAGAGGATTGAACCGAAAAGGGGGTGAAGTGCCGCAACCAGCACAAGGCGCTCCCACGCCTCAAGCGTTCCACACCAGCACAGAGAAACTCCTTCTGCAACGCTCATATGGGCTACAATGCCCAGCAAGCAGAGTCGGTCAATGGTGGCACCCACGAGCTGAAGCAGAGAGCAGGACTTGTGGCAGCACCTACTTAAAAGCCTACCATCACTACTGGTACTTGGAGAAGAGAGTGCAACATCTGCTGCATGGTGTAAAGAAACCCTCGATTGAGCCTTCACGTGGAGAAAGGAGGCGAAAACCATGACGAGCGCCGAGAGTGCTGTGAAAGTCTTCTGACTCCGCGAGGAAAGAAGGTATCTGCTTCCCTCCCCCACCACATTGCAAGCATGCAGGCCACCCAGTAACAGGCAGCGGCAGTGCAGTAAAATAAAGAATGGCGCACTGCTGCATACCACAGATGCCAATTATAGCCCTTGCCCTACCCTCAATTGAGAATAGGGCCCGCAGCACTAGGAAGGCTGCTGAGAGCCCCCACAGTTAAAGCAGCAGCACAGACTAACCTGTAGGCGGTCCGACCGGGCTTTATGTGGTGCAAAGAGCCAGCCCCCAGTCTGCATCACAAGCCCCTGCGTGGCCCGCAGTTACAAGGAGACTTCCACAGCGGGAAAAGAGTGGCTGCAGTGCCACCAAGCGGCATCTATGTTGCCACACTTGAAGAAAAGAATGTAGAGTACAAAGACACAGCCCATTTTAATGAAAAGATTGCCATGGCCCCGCATACACAGTGAGAACACCACCTAACCATTTGACTAGCGCACGGTGGCCCCGGCCCAGCAATGTTGAAAAAAGATGAAGAAGATGCTGCACCTACATTGCGTGTCGCCCTCTCACATTGACATTTCTAGTGCCCGAGAGGCCCACAGAAGCCAGGTAACTGCCACGGTCTGAGGAGCGACTGCCCGGCCTGTAAGGAGTGGCGTCTAAAGCACAACCTAGTGGTAAGTCCCAGCACTGCACCCAGCCCGAGGCCAATAAGGCAGAAGGCTGCAAAGTGGAAAAGCAGGCAGCGAGGCACACCTTCATTCCCAAAGTACATCAGCACCTGAAGATAGGCTTGATGAGAGGTGTGGACAGAACCAAACAAAGATAATTACGAGGGAAGCCGGCAGAAGAGACTGCATGATGCCCCAGTCCATAAGGCATGCAACATTAACTGAGGTCTCTGCAGACAAGGAGGCAAAGAGTTGAGCAATCCCTGCACAACTCAGAGAGGCAAAACTACAGGCACAAAGGGACATTAGCAGCACAACAGAAGCCACTCTCCCAGTGGATGGTCAGCAGTGAGAAGCAGTGGCTGTAGCACCACTCAGCGGTCACTCAAGACACCCCCCCCCCCAGCCACAGTAAAGATAAAGGGAGAGCCCTGCTGCCCTACATGACAAGGAGCCCGAGGTGCTCCCGGGTCCTCAACCTAACCAGCTGAGGCAGGGCCAGAAGCCCCACTGCGCCTACCCACACTATATGCAGCACAACAGGGTGGAAGGTGAGCCCATCACATGGAGACAGAAAAGCTACAAGGGTGAAAAGAGCCAGGTGCACCCCAAGAGGTACTGCCTGCACAAGCCCAACTGCACATGTACGTGAGGGTCCGACAGCAAGGGCAGGAGCCCTGGAAATAGAAATCCCTCAGAGAAGTGATGGGCAAGGCTGCATGAAAGAGGCCGCACCAGACGGCCACGCCAGCACCGAATGGCCATCATCTCTGAGTATGTCTCACGGAGTGACGGACCCTGTCAAGCACGCCCGCACTTAGGAAGGACCAAGTGTCACAACATCGTAGCCTCAAGGCCCAAGCACTACGCCCTTGAGTGAAGAAGAGAAGATGGAAGAAAGGTGACCCTCCATCCAGGAAGTTGAGCACTAGAAGATCTCTGAGGAAGGGACAGGACCTGTGAGAGGTCCACAAGGAGGTAAAGATTCCAGTCCTACCAGCAAGACTGGACCTGGGAGAGGTCCATGACGAAGAAGAGAAACCGTTCTATGAACAGGACGTGACCAGGGAGGTCCATGTGAAGATAGCATCACAGCGAGATGCCTGGTCAGAAAAATGAGGAGAGGAGAAACAGTCCTATGAGCAGGACACAACCAGGGAGGTCTGGTCAGAAGGGTAAAGAGCGTGGCATGATGCCACATTGCAAAAGAGTTGAAAGTGAGAAAAGAGTTGCACAATGCCACATCATGAAAAAGTTGGTGAGAAAAAGAATGGCATGATGCGACAGAGTGAAAGAGAAGAGGAGAGAAAGGTGTGTGACAGACCCATCACATGGAAGATCTCGACAAGAGTTGCGCAGGAGGAAGGAAGAAGAGCGACAAGACAGAAAACGTGTGCCACTACCAGAGAGTACATCCAGCAATGTCAGGATACTTCAATTCGATTTCCTCAGAAGCAGAAGATAACTCCTCAGTCCCGACCCGAGCTACTCACAACGAATATTAATCCTTCGTGCTGAGTACCCCGGAGGGGGAAAGGGGAATGGGATGGTAGAGAGACTGCCACAGAGATGATGAACGCCAGTACTCAGTCTGCCTCTTCACATCTAAGATTGGATACAGCACCTGCAAGAGTCACAGTCGCAATTACTAGGGACATACAACATCAGTTTTTCACTTTCTACTCTCAACACTTAATTCTCTTTAATTCTATTATTTCTTCACTCTGAGTTCTCTGTAGCCTTGCTTCTCTCTATAAATGATAGCTCTTCTTAAAAAAATGCTTATTACTGATTCTGGAAGAACTTCTCAACCTTTGTTAGAGATTGGTTTTATGTTGCTATATATATATATAGTTGGTGATAATGCGTTCTTCAAATCACCTGATGTTATTTAATTTCTCCTGTCTTATGGTGACTTCTGTCAATACTTGTATTTGTAAATGCTTGTTTATTAAAGTTCGTTTCTCCTTTCTTACTTCGACATTTGTTGATAATTTGTATTTGTAAATGCTTGTTTATTACAGTTAGTTTCTCCTTCCTTACTTCGACATCTGTCGATAACTTGTAGTTGTAAATGCTTGTTTATTTAAGTTTGTTTCACTTTTAAACTCTATTTTGGTTTATTACCATTGAATTTGTAAATGCTTATTTGTTAACAGTTCGTTTCTCCTTTAAACTTGGCCTTTGTTTATAACCTTGACATTTGTAGATACTTGCTCTTTTAAAGTTCGTTTTTTCTTTGACTTTAATATCTTAAACAAGAACCTTGTAAACATAAGGTTAATTCATACATTAACTCTGTAGCCTTGCCGACTTCCACGGGAACGGTCTACTATCAAACTCTTCGAATAAGCCTTGACAATATTTATCAGTTTTCTGTAATATAATCTTCAAATGTAATTTTACCTCACAGGACTTTCTGTTCCGAAGTGCGCTCTCTCTCCACACAGCTGATTCCTGTCAGACCTCAGTTGAAGTGCAAGGCTTCCAGCTGGAGAGCTCGTAACTTAGCAACCAACCGATTGCAAGACTAGAACTGTAACTAACCTTCAGGACTCACAGCGGCCATCTTGGATCTTCTCTTCTTGATTCTTCCTTTGAAATAAGCGCAAGATTACTCTGCAAACCTTCTTCCAGTTTGGGCTTTGCTGTCTCCACTGAGGATATCTCTTTGCTTTTCTCATGCACTTCTTTGATTTGACTTGGCAAGTTTGTGTGATCATAACAAGCAACACAAGCCAGCCACCGGGGTGTAGCAACATCACTGTAGACAGCACAGAGGGAGTACTGGAAGTTAGCCGCTGGAGTGCACAGACCACGTAGCTGCCCCATGATTCACATTGCGACCATCCAGACACCTCTCACTGGCTGCTTGAAAGACATGGCATCCCTGCTAGTGACTGCACATGCCAAATATGAGGAAGAACTGCACTAATGATGTTACAAGTTCAGTGGCCACAAAGTTCCTCCAGTTATCCTCACTCTAAGCAAGACACCTGTAGAACAAGTTGTTGAAAGGTAAACTTGTCACAGGTGCAACACCAGAACCATCTACGGAGCATCACACCACCAGAGTGCAACCTTCTGCCTGCAAAACATCCAATACCAATGAGACATTCCTGGTGCGTGGGAGACTCCATGTGCACCTAGGTCGTGCTGAAGAGAGCACAATCAACCATTGTATCACCTACACTTGTGGCTGCATGAGCGATTTGGATGTGATACTGTTGGGAGTTCCACAGCGACCCCTTTTAGTGGCCTACAAGAGGCACCACACAAACCTTGCAGTCCTGTGGCAGCCCAGCGAAAAAGGCATCAAGAGAACTCTGGTGTGAGAAAATCCCAGTACAAAAGAGGAGTCTGAAGCTACTCCAATGACAGGTATCGGAAGGCACTGAGACCTCAGAGGCACATGTCTTACCACTGCACCGTCGTCCCTGTCTTTGAAGGTATGCCTTTCAGGGAGCCAAGGCGCCTCCAACGAAATTAGACTCAGACTCCACCACTGCTCATGTAGCACCCCCACATTGAACTGTGCGAATAGACTCCGAAACAGTGAGACCAGTTGGACTGAAACCCCACGGACAAGTGATTGAGAGATCCGGACTCCATCCACAATGCAATTCATGCCTAGAGTCATCTGGTTAAACTACGGATGCATGTAATGACATTGGGTGTTACCAGTGGCGCCTGTCCACTCATCATGTCCTGGGACTGCCTGAAGAGACTCAGTGGTGTTTTACTTTATTATTCATTCTTTCCCACAGGCTGGACTTGTTTGGTTTCTTTCACTAAAGTTTTGGAGGGATGTAGTGTCCTGCGAGACACGTTCTAGTGTTTGGCCTGTTACACCTACCTCACACCCATCCATCACAGGTGTCATTGGTCAGGTGACCCTGCCAATAAAAGGGGCCAGGTGCATGTGCCCTGAGGCCAGTTATCAGTACCATACCCATGTGTCTGTGTTATTATTTGCCTCATGTGGGCCTGGGGTCCAAGACTCAACACCTTAAACAGTCCCTTCGATGTGACCAACAAAACAATTCAGGTGTGGCCTTGCCACTTTCTCATCTGTGGCTGCGTGCAGTCTCTTATGAGGAAGACATGTTATCCATTGAAGAAGTGATCTCTTTCACATGCCCAAGCTGTCCACTCTGCCAGCAGGTGGCACTTGCATGAAAATAGTTCAGAGAAATTAAGGTAGAATAGCAAACCACACTGGATGGCCCAAAACTTGAATCTTTTCTTTAAATCACTTTAATCAACAAACAGCTGATCATCACCCATGTCAACTGGCCTTTCCCTGGAAGTTTATCTGATATGATTTATCCTGTACACACCACCGGGTTTTCCATTTCCATTCAACTTACAATCACAGTTATGTTTTATTTTAAACCTACCCTCCTAAGCAATGTTTTACTTCTTCTTCGTCTGCGCCAGCCTAGAGATCCACTACTGAAATGATTAGCTCATTTTATCTGTCCTGCCTTATTTCACTTGGCATACATGCTTTTTTAAACGTCTTATGGACTTTCCTGTATAATCTACTGCCTGGGTTTTTACTGACCCACTGAGAATGAACTGACAGTTAAACAAGATGGGCTTTGAATCATGCCTGATCGTTAAAAAATGTATGTGTTTTTAATGTTCACGTTCCAGTGAAGCACAATTTTAAAGACAGGTGATTGTGGTCGTGATGTGATATAAGGGTTTCACCAAAGGTGTTTCAATCTACCTAATGTACATATTTGTAAATGAATGCGTAGTATTTAATACTGTGTGTGCGCATATGTGATAAATGTACTTATCCTTTTTCAAAGAAAAAGTACGGTCTTGACAATGATTTCGTGAGTTTTGTTGTTCTGTGTCTACAGATGGAGATTACTAGCCTGCACCAGTTCCCTTGAGTAAACCTTGGACTGCTCTGCTTCGCTACCCTGAGAGTCAAGTGTTAAAATGGGGTACTTGGTTCCCAGTAAGGAGACAATATTGGCTATGTTGCTTGTGCAGCACACACATCCTGCACAACTAATAACCTAATTTCACAAATTGATTGCTCCAGAATAATTTGCCATTGGTTGATAGTAACATGCATTCCTGATGTGTGAAGTTTTGCCATTGAACAGCAATGGTCATGTTTTATTGGCAGAGGAGTGAAATGAGTCCACATATTGAGGTGTGCTGTTTTCTTTAGTGCAATGATGAATCTCATCTTCCCTAGTACCTTCTCACCTGAAGATGTAATTCCTAAAATAAAGGCTATTAATTTTCCTTACATTTTGATGCATATCAAAGCATGGTAACAGGAGCCTTGAGGTTAACATCTAAGCATGTGTGTCCTGCTATAGCAGTGTATTTAACTTATGAGCAGCCAAGCCAAATTATTGTACCCAGCCATTATTTATTATGCTGAGTGCTGATGTTCATCTTCAGATGGGGGTAAAATTGTCCAGCTTCCTGTCTACATGATTATTCATTACGTAGCCATGCAGACAGCTGTCACAGTACACTGCAACCACCCATTCTAAATTCTGCATGGACCCAATGGGCTTCTGCATCACAAGATCAAGTATTAGGGTTCTGTTTTTCTTTGTTCACCCTAAGAGAGGGGAGGATATCACTTTTCCTTTCAGTCCTAGGGGTTCACTCACTTCCCTGATGCTATTCATAGATTAAGCAAATGAATGAGACAATTTAATTTTGTGAGCTGGTAAATGTTAAGATCTAGAAGTGACCAGGTGATCTTTACCCATAAAACATTGTGATAAAACATCAGCTCTTGAACAGTACCCATTACAGAATCAGGAGCGGGTGTAGTACTTTGTGAGTCTCTGATGCCCAGTCACATTTTTTCAACTGTATATTCCTCTGTACAGAAAAGTTCTGAACCTGTTGTAATTTGAAAAGGGCATGATCTGGAAGGCTGAGCTAAAGACTGTTAAAATAGTAAAGTCATAAAGGGCACTGCCTCAGCATGTACAACCCAGGGAATCTGTGTTGATCTTCTCCATTAAACACATTCAATATAATCAAGATGCAGACACTGTAGTAATTTGCACATAGAAAAGCAAAGCTTCATCCAAAATTACTCCTACAGATTTTACCCTAATAGCATTCATTGGAGGTTTGTCCATGATGGGAGACCAACGTCAGCCGCTCCAATATTATTTGTGTTGACAATAAGTAAATATTCTATTGTGTTTCCATTTCATGTAAGAAAGTAATAGATCATTCAGTTCTAGATGGTCAACAAATAATTGCTCAGATTGAAAGCTGGCCAACTGTATGCCATCGGTGTCAAAAACTATACTCATAACTCAAGGGCTGTAAGAAGGTCTGGTGTTGCAAGGATGCCAGAATCAGCAGGGACATGTAAGTGGCCAATGGACCCAAGAACTGCAAGAAGAATCTCTCTGCACAGAAGCTGTAAAGAGGTCTGGAACTGATGAGGAGCCAGGATCTGGAATGGTAGTTGTAGGACATGGGTATTCTAGGAACGTTAAGGAAGCCAGGGGTTGAAGAAAGTGCAGAAGCTGACAGGAGGACTGATTCTGAAGTGAGAAAGGGACTCAAGAGCTCCAAGCAGGTAGGTGGAGCAGTGAGGTTAGGAGCTGCAAGAATTCCTCAGTCCCGGAGCTGCTGGGTGACCTTGTGGCTCATGGTATAGGGAGATTTTAAATTACAGGAATTGCCAGAAGCTGCATGCAAAGCAATCCAAGCCACCTCGTGATGTAGATGGCTAAATACCAAAGGGAATGCAAGAGATAGAGTGATGGGTCAAGGTGTTGCAGGGACATGTAGGCTTGAAGGAGGCCATGAATGCCAGAAGTAAGGCAGGTGTCCAGTAGATGGAAAAATGCCTGATTAGCACAAGAGCTTTAGCTGAATAAAGATCAGCCCAGAAGTAGCAAGATAATATGCATATGCAGTGGCAGGACAGTTGAGAAGGGTACCCGGGAAATTCAAAGCAGGACAAGAATTGATAGGAGTCCCCAACCAAGCTGCATGTAGGTCTCATGTTGCAGGAATGTTTAGAGCTATCAGGGGCACCAGAGGCTACACAGAGCGAAGATGTGTAGACTGAACCAAGATCTACAGGAAGAGCCAGGAGATGTAGGGAGTGGTCCATGGTGATGTGGTCAGGGCCTACTGGGCTATCATGGACTTCAGTGAAAGTAAGGATCTCTAGGAAATCCATGTTTTTCAAGAGGTTGAAAAGTTTCAGGGAGGTTAGGTTAGGACCTGTGGGCCAATTAAGGAGGGAAAACCAAGAGCTACAAGAACACTAAACAATATGAGGTGAGCAAGAGCAGAAAAACTGCATGTAGTGCAAGGATTAGAGGCAGCTGAAATGATGATCCGAAAGTAGCAGGGAAGCAATTGGCTAAGGGAACCCTCAGCGCTGGAGAACACAGGAGGGGCCAGGAGTAATAGCAATTGCCTAAGAGTTGTAGGGAGGCTAGGAGTTGCAAGAAGTCCAGGAGCAGCAATGGGAGGACATTTGATCAGGGGTCTGAGGAGAATCAGGACGTATTAGTCATTTCAATGCAATATATTACATCCTTAACCTGTGGTCTTTTGAAACTTTAAGAAATTGGGTTATTTGTGGAGGGGTGTAAGAACCCACTTCAAATAATAATCACAATACCTGTCAGGCTAAACTACTAAAGTCACTAAATAAATCTGAGCTCAACCACTTCTTAGATATGGCACAAAGCAGACAGACAGATTGGAGGCAATGTGTAAAGGACGTAGCTGCAGTTATGGACCGTGACAAATTAGCAGCAGACATTTTTGGGAACTTAGAGCAGACAGGGACTATACTTCAACCACAAGGAACAAATACCTCACATAACAAAATGGGGTTACGTGATAAATTCTTTAAATTAGAGAAATTAAAGAAACAGGAGGTGTCGAAATGGTGGGATGGGGCCACCTTAAAACAATATATCAAACTGAACAGGATACCAAGGGGGTTGAGGTCACACATCTTTCCCACTTTTGATGATCTTGATCCGGATCTCTTGGACAATTGGGAACAAGAATTAGTGTCAAGTTCACTTAGACTTATGAATATCCTGATAGAAAACTCAGAAAGGAAGGTCACTAGACTCCAAACAGAGATTGTAAAATTGAAAACAGATATTAAGAATATGAATTTGGAAGAACCAACGGCCAAAAATTATAAAATTCTAAATTAAATCATAAATTTACACCAGAATGAGGTCGCACAGAGAAAAGCACGCAAACTCAGACGAGATGAGTTAGACTATAAAAACGGTAGGATTTTTACATTCTCGCGCAAATATGATCACTTGATCAAAAGGATTGAATCCCCGCAAAACTATGAAGCGGGCTCTTCATCTTCTCTAAATAGTGTATCCACCAATAATAGCGAGACGAGCGGTTGCTCAAATACATCTAGACATGACTTAACAGCACAACAAGGTACTCCCTCTTTTTTAGCAGAGGTCCAGAGAATACGACAGGGACAGTGGGAGACAAATCGACGTCTGGTAGATCCAGGAAAACCAGACGGGGTGGGAGAGGCAGACAACACAGACATAAAGAAAGGAATGAAAACACGCTCTTGGAACAGGGGGAAATAGGAAACTCTGTCAACAACGACATTAACATCATTAACCTTTCCAATCTTGAACTCACCAATCATGATTTAACACTTCTCAGCAAAGGTCTGGGTTTTTGTCCAGGGGAGGCTGGAGATTTTCAGAGTACCAAAATCGACTTTTATAAATTTATTAGACGTCTAAAATTGAAAAAACATTTTATGAACCAATCAGACTATAAACAAAAAGGTACTTTAGTGGACGCCCTCAATGAGGGCCACCCTTTATCCATTAAGGATATACAGGATACGGCTACTCTACTGTCTATTGCCAATTATGAACAAGATCCGACTACCTTAACACAGATCTTAACAGATCTGGATATCCCATCAGAAACACTCCCTAGCGGATTAAGGAAGAAATCTACCTGGACTCCAACCCTCGTGAAGGACAACTGTATAGACACTTTCTTCAAGGTGGTTTGGCGTGACCTCAACAAGTTAGAATTAAAGAATACTACTCGAACACGTGTCTGGCACCGTAACCTGAGCCAGACAGAAATGAGCAATCTGAAACAGGTACGTAGCAATGAAGATATTACCATAAGGGAGGCAGATAAAGGGGGTAACATTGTGATTATGAACACCTCAGATTATGAACAAGAGATCTTTAGACAATTAGGAGACAGTACTTGTTATGAGAAGATCCTCTCGGATCCTATCCCCGCACTGTCTAACAAAATCAATAAATTCTTACAAGAGTGCCTAAATCAGTCTCTCCTAAAGGAAGAGGAATACATGTACCTCTGTGTTCACAGACCCAGGAATCCCTGTATTTACATACTGCCTAAAATACACAAGAACCCTACATCCCCCCGGGTAGGCCCATTGTATCAGGCATCGGAGGTCCCACAGAACGACTTTCGGTGTATGTTGACATTTTCTTACAACCATTTGTAATCAACTTACCATCATACATTAAGGATACTAAACACATACTTAGCCTACTAACGGATATGACATGGGAACGAGGTATGATCTTAGTTACACTAGATGTTACCTCGTTATACACCAGTATCAATCATGAACAAGGAAAGGAAGCTCTGCGCTATTTTTTATACAGGAGACCTGCGAGATTTTATGACCACACAACTATGTTAATCAATATGGTGGATCTGATTTTAAACAACACTGTTTTCTTATTCAAAAATGACTGGTACCGCCAGAGACAAGGTGTCGCCATGGGGTCTAAATTCTCGCCAGCTTACGCAAATCTCTTTATGGGACTTTTTGAGCAAAACAAGATCTGGAGCAAAGAGGGTAGTTCCTGGATGACGGACATACTCTATTGGGGTAGATATATCGATGATTGCCTGATGATCTGGACAGGTGATCTACAAAAATTGAATGAATTTGTATTGTATCTCAACAATAATGATTGCAACATTCATTTCACATCCGAACATAGTGTATCAAAAATTGCCTTCCTAGATGTGGAACTGTTCATCCAGAACAACAAAATAGAGAGTCGTCTTTGCAGAAAAAGCACCTCCTGTAACTCTATCTTACATGCCAATAGCGCACATCCAATCCACCAAATCAATTCAATACCTTATGGTGAGATGGTAAGGGCTAGACGCAATTGTAGCCTTGAAGAAGACTTTGATATATGTATTGAGGATATGAGCAACAGATTTAAGACACAAGGGTATTCTTCAAATGTGATCAATAATGCCCGTAATAGGGCGATACGTCTTCAGAGATCGGACACACTTTGTCATAAATCTAGACCTAGGGACAACACCATCAGATGTATAGTTAACTATACGAAACCAGCGACGCTCCTTAGGAAATGTATGAACAGACATTGGGATATTCTCAAAGCTGATCCTAATGTTAGAACAGTGATCCCTAGAACCCCGGTTTTTACGTTTAGAAGAGGCAGAACTCTCAAAAATATTCTATGCCCTAGCTTTCGCAATAAACAGAATCTCGGCAATTGGCTGAGCAACCGCAATAAAGGTTTTTTCAAGTGTGGACATTGTGGCATGTGCAGATAGGCCAAGTCAGGTATCACCTCATTCAGGAGCTCTACTTGTGTGATATACAACATTAACTACAATATCACATGTGACAGTAATTTCGTTGTATATATGATCGTATGCAAGTGTGGCCTGTATTATATAGGCAGCACTATCAGACCACTCAAAATCAGGGCGAGTGAACATTTCAGAGCCCTTAGACAGGATGATGGGAGATATCCTATAGTAAATCACATGCGACATTGCCCTGAATACAATAACTCTTGTGGATTCGAATTTTTTGGATTTGATTACATTAAAAGAGACCCTAGGGGAGAAACAGAGAGCTAGCGCTCAGAAAAAGGGAATGCTATTGGATTTTGAAACTCAGAGCTGTGGAAGATGGCCTAAACACCAATTTTGAGATGGAATACTACTTAGGGGATTAACTTACTGTCCTCAACTTATTATCTGATTTGACTAATATGTACTTAGCCTTCCTGTGAACTATCACAACAAATGCGTTAGAAATGTTAGTCTACTAGAAATGCACCTCCACTTAATATTTCTCACTATTGAATGCAGAATTGTATTTACAATAACTATGTTTTTGACTGGACACTCATCATTGCGTGTACTATATGATGCTTTTATCTATGTCTTGTTAACATACTCATAGCCGATCCTTACGCAGGTCCAATTGCATGGACTGTGTTATGTACGTTAGATTCTTAGCATGTAATGTATATACATCAATACTAACTTGGAGGACACAACAACATTGCGATTCTCAGTGAATGACGATTTGACTTTATTTTGCCTCCTTATAGGTTACATGAGGTTTCAATGTGGCACGTACTATTGTCCCCCCTTTTTTTGGCAGCATATTGATTTTTTATCCTCTTATCCCATCCTGTACTGATCCCAACAACGTCACTGTTACAAGGAAGAACTCTGTACTGGTTGTGCCCATACAACAATAGGATTGTCTTGTTTATATGTATTTCTATGATAATCACGTAGATGGTTATCTCAATGACTTTTCTCCTGACCCATTCAGACCCTTTATACCTCTCATCACGATTTATTGGACATTCTCTAAAGACATAGAGACCCGTAAGAAGATATACAGCAATGGATTTGATCTCTACAAAATATGTTAGACATCCCAATATGACGCCCGTTTTTTTGCACCCTACCTCTTGCTCTTAGTTATAGAGACCCGTGAGTTAGCAAATAGATAGGAATTATGTCTCCACATTAAGTATTAGAGACATTTCAATATGGCGCCCGAGCTTGATAGTTTGAGCCCTTTCTTTATTTCTACACCTAACGCGGGCAGACGTTAAATCGACGTCCATTTCCTGGACGTTCAGATACAATGCTGCTTGAAGATACGGAAACGCTGCAGGGTGCATTGGACCGCGCGGCTGTTTCCCGATCCTAAATTTAGATTAGATTCCAATCGAGAGGTGAGTGATGGAGTGTCTAGGACCTGGACATCCCCATGTTATTCTGGTTTTCGGCATTTAGAATCTTTTCAAAAGATATTTGAAAGTCTATGCGACGGGGTTGATCACATTATTGTTCCTGTGTTCTTCATTCCATCTTAGATTCGGACGGAGACTACCTCGTTATAAGGGTTTTTTTTGGACTGAATATATGGCATTAATGTTAGTGGAGGCTATCTCGCCCCTCTTTGTTCAGGGAAATACTTGGTGATGGTTAAATATCTTTTACTCGTCAGGGATTTTTGGCTCATATAGCGTGTTTTCCCTTTGTCTCTTCTTAGACTTTTCACCTAGTTATTGAGAATTTCTCAACTTCACAATCCAATGGAAATGAAGGTATGCTCTAGCCAAATTATATCAATTTGATTGATGGATAGTATAGGACTTTTTTCCTTTACTCCAATCTATGTTATTACTCAAAACTTTTAACTATATTACTTCACACGAATCGGGGTCCTTTTCGGCTATACTCACATGGAATGTTATCAAGATTTTGTTTTTCTAATGGTGACGTGCACATTCTTACTACATGAACCTTCGGCACTTTGATTTTTATATATGGTATTTGTTTTATGACATAAAATACTTTATTGATCAGGGGGTTTTCCCTTTGTGTTGTTAGAATTATGGGTTGTAATATATGCAAATAGGTCAATAGGTCTGTTTTCTTGATGTTTTCACAAAAGTCACAATATATCATATATCTGTTCATCGCACTAGTGGCACTTTAATATATTCAATTTTATTTTGTCCCATTTTCTGCTCTAACCTTCGTTCTGTACCACATATACAGACACTATTATTATTTATTTTCAGCCCTGATGAAGTCCTCAAGAGAGAAACTTCTCAGAGGATGAAACACGTGTTGGCTGTTCTTGTGGAGGACAATAGAATATTATGAATAAAACTGGACTCTGAGACAAACACGAGTTTGTTATAAATTCACAAAGAAGATTGGACTTTTGAGTAAACTTGATATCATGAGTGCTCTGACATCTGTTCTTTTGCTGTTTTGTTTCCCTTGAGACATTGGAGGACTAAGGAAGATCCTCTTGTCAGGAGCACCGTGCCATGAACGGAATGTGTTTTGACTTTGATGGACGTTCTGTGAGCGCCCTAATCCTATGAATTTCTTCCTAACTGGCACTGTTTTGATGTATTGAGCACTAAGACAGTAATAATGTTGAAATGGAAGCCAATACAAGTCCCAAAGCAAATTAGAACGGAAGAGTAAAATTTAATAAACAAAATGACACCCAAGAAAAAAACCCAGCTAGAATAACCGGGAGATTTTAGATTTTAAAGTTGTAATTATATAGCACTTACTACCTTTGAAGAGGCTTGCTACCCCTGATGAAGCACTTTTAGATGAGTAGTACGTTACTCCGGAACCCAAAAAGCATTGGTGGTGGATTAATATAGGGAAATATGAGTTAATTTGAGTGGTGTCTGTTAGTTGGATTGAATAGGATAATAGAAGTATTGAAGAGGGAAGACTTTAGAAAGTGTTATGTGAGAGATCATAATAGTAGGATGAGGTTTGGGATGAGTAAAAGGAGAGATGGAGGAGCCAGAGTTATAAAATCGAGATGGCTGTCTTGGGGTTCCCTCCATAATCTTAAAGGGCCTGGGCAGGTGTAAGAGGAGGACTCAGGATTACTTGGGAGCTAGAGGGCCAACCAGGAAAGCACAGACTGATGGGCAGGGAGATGCTTTTCAAGTCAGAATCTCCTTGGATACAGACATGCTCAATCCTTTGCAGGTCCTGGTCCACATTACAGGTGCAGCACAGATGTAAAACCACTACAAATACTTATTATTGCACACTTAAACAAAACACTATTTCTTGCCAAAAAAGAGTGCTACATACACTTTACAAACACAGTTTAAACCACAAAGCAGATTAAACAGTCTCTTAAAAACAGTCTGCTTGGATTCTGAGATTTAATTTGCTGTTTTACCCTTTAAAAACACAAGCCTTGGCACATTACAGGGGAAAATTAGGAGAGAGATTTAAACAGTCACAAGTAGAAAAATAGCAGTTTCAAAAATACAAATTGCACAGAAACCAAGAGTTCAATGTAAACAGTCACAGGTGGTGAAAAAGACATTTTAAAGTTTCAAGAATACACAGCTGAAGTGTGTGTTCTCACCACGTTCTTTGTCGTTTTGCTCACTGGACTGTTTAGGACACAGAGAAGCTGTAAATAGAGATATCTCCAAGAAGCATGATGTGCCAATGCATAGTCAATTTTATGTTTTGACTTTAATCCTTCAAATGGCAATCCACCACAGGGGTACACTTCAGAAGTCTCTTAGGACATCAGGGGAGGCGCTTTGAGACTGACAGAGTGGTAGACAGAGGCCAAAGCAAGGTCCACTTGCCACTCATCAGCTGGTCAGTTGCAGGAAAAGGCCTCTTGTAGCTTCTGGCCCTATACCTTTAATAGAAGGTCAGCCTTATAAACCTTGGAGCCCACTTTTTTATGCTGGGTACAAAAGGGAGAAAAGATCTAGGTCTCAGGCAGTATGTTCAGTACTCTTCTGAGCATCCTCAGGTCCAGGAGTATTCTGCAGTAGGTGCCTAAATGTGGCACATTTATGCCTGGTACAAGATAGTGAGTGGGATTTACATCAGGAACACCCTAAACAATGGGGTAAAGATTCCCAGGGGCAAACCCTACCTACTTTGGACATTTTCAAAATAGCTGAAATATTTGGCCACACTAAACTCAGGCTCTGAGGGCTGGGGATGTTTGTGGGGGAGTATACTATATTAAACCTAACATCCTCCCACATAACACTAAGCTCCAGTTTTAGGCAATCCCTGCACCCCCAATAAATCCTGGAACAGAAGCCTGGTAAAATTAAAGATGAGATTTAGCACAAAGTGTTTTGGCAAAATGTTTCCCTCCTTTAAAGTGCACCTCAAATGTTAAATATAAAACCCCAGCAGACATATCAAGCAAGCTATGAGATTCAAGCAGGATTTGCCACTCTAATGTAAAAAAAGATGCTCACAGCCCCACTCCAATGGTCACTCTAAACCCAGTCTGTGGCAGCTGTCCTTCGACTGGGGTTGGTGCCTGGATGACTAGGTCATAAGAGGAGCAGTCCTGATGTGAGCTATATCTGCCTGTGACGAGGAGGCACCACTGAAGTACATCAAGGGACTGGGCACAGTCCTGAGTCTATCCTATCAAGTGGCGGACAACACCTTCCCACACACATGACATGGGAGCAATTCACACCTCGCTGCAGGAGAGCAATTAAGCTGCCAGGTAACAGTTGAATACTTACAAAAACACCCGTAGATGCTCCAGGGGAGAAAAAGGTAACTTTTCTAAAGACTTTTACGGTAACATTTAGACACCATTCAACTTTACTGCTAAATTGAAAAACTAGTAAAAATAGTCTTGAAATATTTCCCTAGCTGTTACCAATCCAAAATTAGCATTGTAAGTGGTTAAAATGTAATCCAGCTATTCCCTTTGGAAGCAGGCAGCCTGCTAGAGTAAAAATAGCCAGCCCGAATAATAGTAGCAGGAGGTATATGATCTCATTCCAGTATTACCTCCCTTCCTAACACCAATATGCCTGGCACCAGACTAGATCAATGTGACCTGACAAGGCCACTCTTCCACAAGTAAAAGTATAACAAAAACAGGCCCAAACTCCTTCCAAATAAATAACCTCACTGAGACTGCAACAAAAAAATTCAAACACAGATTCCTGAAAGACCTCCCAAAAAATTCTCATTCCTGACAAGTATTACTGTGCGATCAAAGGATCCCTGCTCTCATCCTTGATACACACCACACAGACTAGACCACACTTCTCAAGGTCTCGCACTCAACCAAAATACCCCACTGGCTCAACTCTGTCGCACCCTCCCCCTTTTCTAATGCAGCATGGATGCCAATATACTTGTTCAAGCAAATCTGAATACCTGTGATAAACATGGTAAGGACACCTCCCTATTAAAATTATAGAGATTTTTTAAAGCTTATTATTTTTTTAAATAAATTTGATATCACCTATAAACACAGTTATTTAAATATTTATTATAAACATAGGATAATCAAATATAACTTTGCAGAACATGTGTATTTAATTTTTTTAATGTTTGATTCATAAATATTTGTTAAAGAATAACCTTAAAAAACATTCCCACCAATAGAAATCTTTTTATTTGTATTTAATATGTACTGCAATTTGTTGATTCATGTGTAGAGTTAAGCATTCACTTTAATTGTATTCTTACCATGTTTATTACATTTTAAAACAATGAAATTATAATTATACATACTGTATTTATGAACCAAAATGTAAATGTATTCCTTTATTGTATTTTACTATGTTCATTAACTTTTAAAACAATAAAATATTTATATTTAATAAATCAAATTATTTTAAGATTCACCCCTTCGCTGCTAGGCCTTTTCCCCCCTCAGGTGCTAAGCCTTTTTTTTGGCTATTTGGGGCAGTTCGCGCTTAGGCCCTCATAACGTTTTGTCCACATAAGCTATCCATACCAAATGTGCGTCCTTTTTTTCCAACACCCTAGGGATTGTAGAGGTACCCAGAGTTTGTGGGTTCCTCTGGAGGAGACCAAGAAATTAGCCAAAATACAGCAAAATTGAAGTTTTTAAAAATAAAAATGGGAAAAAGAGCTGCAGAAGAAGGCTTGTGGTTTTTCCCCCTGAAAATGGCAACAAAGGGTTTGCAGTGCTAAAATCACCATCTTCTCAGCTTTCAGGAACAGGCAGACTTAAATCTGAAAACCACATTTTTCAACACAATTTTGGCATTTTGCTGGGACGTACCCCATTTGTACAAATTTCCCTTTTAGCCTCCTTCCAGTTAGTGACAGAAATGGGCATTAAACCAATGCTGGATCCCGGACAGCTAAACATTTCTAAAAAGCAGGCAAAATACTGAATCCAGCAAGGGGCCATTTGTGTAGATCCTACAAGGTTCTCTTAAAGAAAATAACAGCTGAAATAAAAACATATTGAAATTGAGCTAACAAAATAGCCATTTTCTCCACGTTTTACTCTGTAACTTTTTCCTGCGATGTCAAATTTTGAAACGCAATATACTTTTGTCTGCTGGACTCCTCTGGTTGCAGGGGTATATAGGGCTTGTAGGTTCATCAAGAACCCTAGGTACCTTGAGCCAATAAATGAGCTGCACCTTGCAATGGATTTTCATTGTATACCGGGTATACAGCAATTCATTTAGTGAAATATAAAGAGTCAAAAATAGGTATCAAGAAATCCTTTGTATTTCCAAAATGGGCACAAGATGAGGTGTTGGGAAGCAGTGGTTATTTGCACATCTCTGAATTCTGGGGTCCCCATACTAGCATGTGACTTACAGGGCATTTCACAAATCTACATCTTTTTTACACACTGTCTTACATTTGGAAGGAAAATAATTTAGAGAAAGACAAGGGGCAATAACAGTTGTTCTTGTGTTCTGTATTCCCCCAAGTCTCCCGATAAAAATGGTACCTTACTTGCATGGGTAGGCCTAATGGCCGTGACAGGAAACACAACATGGACACATCACATTTTTACATTGAAATCTAACGTGTTATTTGGAAAGTGCCTACCTGTGGGTTTTGGCCTCTTGCTCAGCTGGCACCTAAGGAAATCTTCCAAACCTGTGCATTTTTAAAAACTAGACATCTAGGGGAATCCAGGATGGGTGACTTGTGGGGCTCTCACCAGGTTCTCTTACCAAGAATCCTTTGCAAACCTCAAAATTTGGCAAAAGAAACACCTTTTCTTCACATTTCAGTGATAGAAAGTTCTGGAATCTGAGAGGAGCCACACATTTCCTTCCACTCAGTGTTCCTCCTACTCTCCAGATTAAAATGGTACTTCACTTGTGTGAGTAGGCCTAGTGCCCGTGACAGAAAATGCCCCAAAATAAAACATGGACACGTCACATTTTCCCAAAGAAAACAGACCTGTTTTTTGCAAAGTGCCTAGCTGTGATTTTGGCCTCTTGCTCAGCCGGCACCTAGGGAAACCTACCAAACGTGCATTTTTTAAAACTAGACACCTAGGAGCTTCCAAGATGGGGTGACTTGTGGGGTTGTCACCACATTCTGTTACCCAGAATCCTTTGCAAACCTTAAAATTTGGCCAAAAAATAATTTTTTCCTCACATTTTGGTGATAGAAACGTCTGGAATCTGAGAGGAGCCACACATTTCCTTCCACATTTCCTTCCATCCGTTCCTCCAAGCCTCCCGATAAAAATTGTACCTCACTTGTGTGGGTGGCCCAGGTGCCTGCAACAGGAAAAGACCAAAAACCTGTAGAGATTGAGGGGATAGCACAGCGAGTTAATAAGGGAGCCTTATCTTTTATACATTTATAAACTGACTCTGCTTTGAGGTCCCACACAAGTGAGGTATCATTTTACTTGGGAGACTGAGGGGAACGCTGGGTGGTAGGAAATTTGTGGTGGCGCTTTGATCCTAGAAAGATAAGTGTGGAAAATATGCTTTTTTATGCAAATTTTGAGGATTGCAGAGGATACTGGGTACGAGAATGTAGGAGGATCCAGGCAAGCCAAACCTCCCTGTACTCCTCTGGATATCTAGTTTTAAAGTTTTGTAATTGATAATTTTGATTTGTCTGTGTCCTTCTGTGATGTTCCAAACACTAAAATTGTGAAAAGAAACACACTTATGTTAAAAAGACCCCTCATCCACCAATAAAGTTGGTGGCACGCTTAATCATTGGGGTCCCACCGAGACACCTAGCACGTCACGGGTGTGCTGCAACACCTGATTACAGCAGAGCAGGCTTTTCCATTTTTACCACACATACTGGTTAGATTTGGCACAAGGGTGAGTGATGGTTCAGTAGATCAAATTTTTTAAACAAGAGATTTCACAAAAACGAAATGCACTTTTAATAACCGAAAGGCCAAAAAACTGAACCAATGACTCGCAGCTCGTGAGCTGTAAAGTTGCGACAAGGCACCAACCGCTTTACAGTCCAGTCCACACCTTTCATACATGACATGTACACGACCTTTCACACCGCTAGCCATGGGCCCAGTACATTACAACACTTGCATCAATAGACAGTGCTATTCAAGGGCCCATCACTTTTAGGCTCCGATATGCCTGATACATCAATCACACCAGCTGATTGGAGTGTGTGGACTGGTGTTTGGATAGCAGTGTGTTGCAGTGGCCAACAGCAAGTCACCATTTACACTGCCAGCCAGCCTTTTTAAAAACAACAAAGAAACCACTAACCAATTAGAAATAAGTACAAAACTACAAACACAAAAGCTCTAACGAAATACATGACAGTAATACCAACCATTAAAACTGAACATATGCAAATATAAAACAGGCAATTTACGCCCACGGTAGTTCCCAATAATGTTTTCTGAGTGTGGTAACTCCTGAAAGAGCCACCCCCACACAGCCCAGGCTTTGAAGGACAATCAGGGCAGTACATCCTAGTCTCCTTCTGGATACCTCTTCAAGCACAGACTCTACATCTCTTAGCAGGAAAGTCTTTTTTGGCCTGTTTCAGCACAACAAGGCTAGCAATGAAAGACTCCTGAAATTTCACAAATGTCATCCTTGACTTTGGAGAACTATTCTTGAGCACAACAAATGCATTAAAAGATGCAGAGTAGAACAGGTAAACTGCTAATTTCTTATACCAAACATAAGCCTCATGAGCAGCAGTGTAAGGTTCCAGCCTCTGATCTGCTTTATCAACACCAGCCATGTGCTTATTGTAGTCTAAAATTCACACAGGTCTGCACACTTCAGCAAATTCACCCCAAACAGCCACAGGTGAAGAACTCTCATCATGGATGGTTGTTAGCATGTAGACATCCCTCCTGTCTGCATATTTCAGAGCTATCAGCTCATCATTCCGCAAGGCACTGCACTGTCCCATCTCAAGTTTTTTACAGACAAACTTTCTTGGATAGCCTTTCCGGTTAGAGCGGATTGTGCCACAAGCAACAAAGTCCACTCTGAACAATTCCTTGAACAACTGCACTCCAGTATAGAAATTAGCTACGTACAAATGGTGACCTTTGTTAAACAGTTGTCTTCCAAGTTCCCGCACACTTTTCTCGCTAAATCCAAAAGTGGGCGGACAACCAGGGGGGTCAATACTGGAATCCCTACCAGTGTAGACCCGGAAATTATAAACATATCCTATACTACTTTCAGACAGCAGATACAGTTTAATTCCATACCGTGCCCTCTTGCTAGGAATGTACTGCCTAAAACCCAAACGACCCTTGAACAGGACCAAAGACTCATCTATAGATATTTCTTTGCCTGGAACATAGACCTCTGAAAACCGATCTACAAAATGACCAAGGACAGGTCTAATCTTAAAAAGATGGTCAGAATCAGGGTGATCTCGTGGCAAGGCTAAAGCATTATCAACAAAATGCAGCATCCGAAGAAGAAGCTTGTACCGGTTACGACTCATGGTTGCAGGAAATATAGCAGTTGCCATCAAGGGACTAGTAGACCAATAGGGAGACAGTGACGGCTCCCTTATCAGCCCCATCAAAAAAATTAAACCCAAGAACTTTTTCAACTCTTCCAGATTTGTGGGAATCCACCGGCTAGCTCTAGAGTGTGGCCTAAGTCTGGCAGTGTTGTCCCTCAAATACTGCTCCGCATACAAATTAGACTGCTCAACAATCTCTTCTAAAAATACATTGTCCATAAACAACGCAAAGAAATTGACAGGCAAAAAGTTTTCTGTAATCACTCTACACCCTGGGAGACCAGTAAAGGCATGCAACTGTGGCTGCTCCATGTTTGGGGCAAACCAGAGTACAGGTCTTCCAATGGGAAGCCTTTCAGCCATTGGTTGCTGCACCATTGGAACATCATTGTCCTTCTCTAAAACAGGCACTTCATCAGCACTAAGAGTGGCTTCATCATCAGACGATTCCTCTCTGACAGAAAATTAACTTCCAGAATCTTGCACTTCTTCCTCTGCCTCAGATGCAGAGTCAGTCTCATAATCATGGTCAGAAGATGACTCAAAAAGCACACCAACAACCTGCTGAGTGGTCATCCTTTGGCTAGCCATGATCCTTCCTACGAAAAGTAACTGGTCAAATGCACCACCAACAGCAGCACTGTGTAAGATAAGTAATAAACAAAGTGTAGGTTTATCACTAAGAGTTATAAACTCAAAAAGTATACCACTCTATTGCCTGAAAAAGCTAGACTCACCAGCAACTACTCTGCACAGCCACAGCAATCACCAATGATATCCCACTAAAAAGAAAAAAAGAAAAGAAAATTACACATAAAACAACACAAATATCATTGTGCACTAATCTAAAGACAATTTCATACACAATCCTGCATTTAGTACACCACTTACAAAATGTAATTCATGCATGGCAACAATAGTCATTTGGAATAAATTGTTTTACTTACCTAAAACATGCAACTACGCAAACCAACACTGCCAAAACCGCAACAAGCCACAGCAAAGGAAGCAAAAGCTTTGAATTAAAACAAAAAGGAGAAATAAACTGTTATAATCACAAATGCAAATAGTTTGCCAGTTGACAAACTCTCCGCCGCCAAACATTTAGACATTTTTCCTGGTGTCTAGTGGTCTCTGTCCCCCTCGGGGCAGATGGTCTTAAAAAACTAGGCCGATCTTCCCCCAAGGGGGGCAGAAATGACCACCAGTACTGTGCTGCATCCCTTGCCCAAGGGGCCGCCCCCACATGCAAAAATAACAAAACAAAAAAAAATCCCTGGCACCTTAGTGGCTTCTGCCCCTCTTGGGACAGTTGGACCTAAAAAGAATAGGCTGATCTGCCCCCAGGGGGGGCAGATATGGTGTAAATAATATTGGCTTCCCTTGAAGAGTGACCTTTGCCCAAGGGGCCACCCCCCCTCACAAAGCACACACCCACACAAGATAAGTGGATTCTGCCCCCCTTGGGGGCAGATGGGCCTTAAAAAATGGGTCCAACTGCCCCCAAAGGGGGCTGAACTGCCCAAAAGTGCTTTGCCCCCTCAACACAAAAAGAAACCAAAGGAAAAAGATCCCTGGCTTCTTGGTGGCTTCTGCCCCCCTTGGGGACATATGGGCCTAAAAAAAAAGGCTGATCAGCCCCCAAGGGGCGCAGAAATGGCATAAAGTATTTTGCTCCCTTTGGGGGGGTGACACTTGCCCAAGGGGCCAACCCCACACAAAGCACACACTCACACACACAAGATCCCTGGTGCTAAGTGGATTCTGCCCCCCTTGGGGGCAGATGGGCCTAAAAAACATATTGTGATCTGCTTCAAGGGGGGCAGAACTGTCCAACAGTGTTTTGCCCCCTTTGGGGGGTGTCCCTTGCCCAAGGGGCCGCCTCCCACACACAAAAAACACACAAAAACAATCCCTGGCTTCCAGTGGCTTCTGCCTCCAGGGGGGCAGATCAGCCTAAACAAAAATAGGCCGATCTGCCCCCAAGGAGGGCAGAAATGGCATAAAACATATTGCCTCCTTTGGGGGATGACCCTTGCCGAAGAGGCTGCCCTCCCACACAAAATACACACACACAATATCCCTAGCGCTAAGTGGCTCCTGCCCCCTCCTTGGGGGCAGATGGGCCTAAAAACAATAGGCCGATCTGCCGCCCTTTGGGGGCGACCCTTGCCCAAGGGGCCGCCCACCCCCCCAACAAAAAAAAAACACACAAAAACAATCCCTGGTTTCTAGTGGCTTCTGCCCCGTTGAAAACCCTTTCCTTCCCCCCGATGCCTCTTTCTGTGCAACCCCCTTGAAAGTATATTATTTTAACTTTTGTAACACCTTGGTATTTATGCTTAACACTCATAAACATTTAGAAAACACTCATACGATGAACTCATCATTGATGTCGTCAGTGATACCATTTGAGATGTCATCAGTGATGTCACGGACCATGTCATGACTGATGTAATACGTGAGGTCATAACCCATAAGCAGTGCATTGCGGGGCATAACTTACAGTTAACTTGGGTAACTATCATTTTCACTGGTTTTGTATGAGTGAAAAGCAAGCCTAACTATAATGTCCCTGTGTTAGAAATGGGGTCTTTGGTTGACAGTCAGGTTACCCCCTGTTCAAGCAAGGACCCTCACTCTAGTCAGGGTAAAAGAGAATCACCCTCAGCTAACCCCTGCTTACCCCCTTGGTAGCTTGGCAGAGCAGTAGGCTTAACCTCAGAGTGCTAGGTGTAAAGTATTTGTACCAACACACACAGTAACTTAATGAAAACACTACAAAATGACACAACACCAGTTTAGAAAAATAGGAAATATTTATCTAAACAAAACAAGACCAAAACGACAAAAATCCGACATACACAAGTCAAGTTATGAATTTTTAAAGATTAAACTCAAAAATAGCGCTTAGAAACAAAAATGCTTCGATGAGATGTTACCACGGCGTCATGACGGAGTCGTTCCCAACAAGCCGACACCAGCGGCGCCGGACACGGAGTCGTGTAGACCCCCAAGTACAGTACCTTTGGTGAAGGGTGAAAACAAGCTGATGCGCGAAGTCGGGAATCGCGGCATCTGTGCGAAACGTTGAATCCGTGCACTTCGAGCGGCGTCGGTCACGACGTGGTGCGGCGACTTCCACGGAGTCGTGGACTTCAGCGGGGCTGCTGCGGCGTCGGGCCTACGAAGAGCGTCGCGTTCCAGTGAAGGTCACGGCGTCAGGTGCAGGCGGGGTTACCGGATTCAGCAGCGGCGTCGGTCCGAAGTCGTCCGAAGTCGATTTCCTTGGATTCCACCAGCTTTCCTTTCAAGGGCCCAGGGACTGGATAGGGCACTACTTGTCAGAGCAGGAGTCTCTCCAGAGACTCCAGGTGCTGGCAGAGAGAAGTCTTTGCTGTCCCTGAGACTTCAAACAACAGGAGGCAAGCTCTAACTCAAGCCCTTGGAGATTTCTTCACAAGATGGAAGGCACACAAAGTCCAGTCTTTGCCCTCTTACTCTGGCAGAAGCAGCACTGCAGGAAAGCTCCACAAAGCACAGTGACAGGCAGGGCAGCACTTCTTCCTCAGCTATCAGCTCTTCTCCAGGCAGAGGTTCCTCTTGGTTCCAGAAGTGTTTCTTAAGGCTGTAGACTTGGGTGCCCTTCTTATACCCATTTTACTCTTTGAAGTCACCTTTCTTCAAAGGGGACTCACACCTACTTGTGAAATCCTGCCTTGCCCAGGCAAGGCCTCAGACACACAGCAGGGGGTTGGAGCCGGCATTGTCAGAGGCAGGCACAGTCCTTTCTATTGAGAGTGACCACTCCACCCCTCCCTCCTAGCAGAGATGGCTAATCAGGAAATGCAGGTTACACCCCAGCCCCCTTTGTGTCACTGTCTAGTGCGAGGTGAAAAACAACCCGACTGTCAAACTGACCCAGACAGGGAATCCACAAACAAGGCAGAGTCACAGAATGGTTTAAGCAAGAAAATGCTCACTTTCTAAAAGTGGCATTTTCAAACGCACAATCTTAAAATCAACTTTACTAAAAGATGTATTTTTAAATTGTGAGTTCAGGGACCCCAAACTCCACATGTCCATCTACTCTCTAGGGGAATCTAGTAGGGGAATCTACACTTTAATCATATTTAAAGGTAGCCCCCATGTTATCCTATGAGAGAGACAGGCCTTGCAACAGTGAAAAACGAAGTTGGCAGTATTTCACTGTCAGGACATATAAACCACATTACTATATGTCCTACCTTATCCATACACTGCACCCTGCCCTTGGGGCTACCTAGGGCCTACCTTAGGGGTGCCTTACATGTAAGAAAAGGGAAGGTTTAGGCCTGGCAAGTGGGTACACTTGCCAAGTCGAATTTACAGTGTAAAACTGCACACACAGACACTGCAGTGGCAGGTCTGAGACATGATTACAGAGCTACTTATACGGGTGGCACAACCAGTGCTGCAGGCCCACTAGTAGCATTTGATTTACAGGCCCTGGCACCTCTGGTGCGCTTTACTTGGGACTTACTAGTAAATCAAATATGCCAATCACGGATAAACCAATCACATACACATTTTACAGAGAGAGCATATGCACTTTAGCACTGGTTAGCAGTGGTAAAGTGCTCAGAGTTCAAAAGCCAACAGCAACAGGTCAGAAAAAATAGGAGGCAGGAGGCAGACAAGTCCAACACCCTGTAACCTATTTTTTTTGTCAGTGAATTTCTAATGTTTTTTAATTCTATTTCCTAACTATAATGTTCCTGTAACCTTTCTTTTTTCAGTGAATTTCTAAGGTTCTTTTAATGTTGTTTCCAAACTATAATTTCCCTGTAATCTTTGTTTTTTTAAGTGAATTTCTAAAGTTTTTTAAATGTTATTTCCTTAATGTAACCACTAACCTCTGAAAGTGATTGTGTAGGTGAGTGCATAAGTGTGAAAAGTGCAGTTTCAGGCTTCTTGTGCACCAGGCTGTCCCTGGGCGGTGCACACAGGGCAGGTTGGTGCACAAGTTGCCCGGCAGCTTTCGCTGCCTAGTCGGCGAAAGAAAGCTGCCGTTTCAGGCCTCCTGTGCACCGGCCTGCCCTGTGTGCACTGCCCAGGGACAGAGCATATTGCTGTAATCCACTCTAGAAATAATCAAGGCCTGCACAATCGTTTTTTGAGCAGAGGGAGGTAATAGCCATGAGGTTTTACTTAAACATCTGAGTAACCCAAGCAGTTGGTGACCACCTTAACAAATCTGATACTCCATGTTAAGCTTTTTATACAGCCAGAAACCCAGATCTTTAACCACCAGGTTAGGATTAGAGAGAGGCCTGAGGTCTTCCGGCCACCAATGTGGGCCACAAAAATAAGGCTTCTGCCTACCAGTAGACCCTCCGGCTTATTACCATTCAGTTTTAGATAATTGTTCCTCATTCATCTCACAACCTCAGGAAGGCATGAGTGTTGTCTGCATACAAGAACAAAGCCATACTTAAAGCCTCATCTTTGTTGGCAAAGAGCGTACGTAGACATTAAGCAATGTGGGGCTCTAGGAACAGTCCTGCAATACCCCATATGGCAGCTGTCGCACAATGGATTCGTAGTTTGGAGACCACTTGAAATGAACGATCTTGCAAGAAGAAGTGAAGCCAAAGCAAGGCCGTGTCCTGAATGCCACTTTCTACTAACCTCTGAAGAAGCACAGGATGGAATATAGTATCAAACACTGCGCACAATCCAAGAGGATAAGAGCTGCCATTCCCCCTTTATCCAGAGTTCTTGGTCCCACCTACAAACACAGATTCCTGGCTGTGATCCAAAGAGAAACCTGCGATATATGGAGCAGGTTGTGTGCTTCTAAGTATTGTGACACTTGGTGTTTGATGTGCTTTTCAATGATCTTTGTACCAACAAGCAGAAGAGAAATTGGACGTTCACCAGCTCGGATCCTACCTGATTAGGCTTTTTTAACAAGAGAATTACCATAGAATGTTTCCAGGCTAGAATACCTTGCCATTTCACATGGGTGTTCAACGGATTAACCAGAGCTGGGGTTAAAATGGAACCAATGATGAGTATATGTGAAATTAGATTTGGGTATCTTATGACCCTTTGGAATGTTTTTCCCTTACTCCCCATTTTAGACCAGACTAGGAGAAAATCATACCAACCTGTCTATCCATTGTCCTCTCAGTCCACGGTATTACCCCAGTTTAGTTCTTCTTCTGCTAATGACATGGATAGCATCACTTCTTACCTCCTCTTTCGTTAGGCAAATAAAGGTTGACACACTAGGGGCTTATAGTCTCACAACGTTGTCACATTTTGTGTACTTTGGCACTATTTAACATTGTTTTTCGTCCTGCACATTCTCAGTGGGTCACAGAATGGACATTACTAGTGTTTACAAGTGTGTTGTAGGTGCAAAAACAATTTGGTTTCTCTCATATCTCTTCGACCTTTATGTTACAATATATATGATGTTATTGGCTTATTGCAGGCTTCAAACAGCCCCAGGCCTTTGTATCATTAGAAATTAGAACTGTGTTGGCTGTACCTTAGGATTAGCTGTACTTTGCGAAACATTGACTAGAACAAAGAAAATAGATAATATTAGGCAACATTCTTCTAGGAACAGTGTTGTTGTGTGCTTATACGAATCTAAAGTAACCAATTTTGTATGTGGCATTTTCAATGACATTGTATATAATTGTTACCCTTCTTGTGAGCAAGGGGAATTTACTCACAATACGGAAATGTAAGGGCATAAGCCTAATAAGTAGGGTGAAGAAGGCTTGTTGCTTCAAGGGTTCCCTCTCCTCTCCACACGATAGTGTTTAAATTATTAGAAAAGTGTTGTAGATTACGCAGCCCTTCACAACGAAGAACGAGCACGCAGACACGTCCACACAATTTTGCCAGCAGTTTCGACTATACCAGTCTCCATTGTTATACAGACAAAATGGTACTTTAAAAAACTGTAGATATTTGAAAAAATTGCTTCTACAATTATTTCACACTTGTCTCACGATTCAGGAAAAGAGATCAATCTACCCTTAATACCTCTAAATCCCTTTCCTGCCTCGCATTCAGTGTGCTACATCAACAGGCAAAATGGGGCTTTCACGATAATGGTCAACACCATGATTAACACTCTTTATTTATATTGCTCATTTTGGGTATTTACATTTCTTATTTTAAGTATCCCTAACATAAAGGTTGCACAGTCTTAAATCCCATCATTTTTAAATACTAGGTCTTGGACTTCAGCTGCATAGCCCACCATCCCATAATTATTGTTAGTGTTCAATAGGACTGGCTACAAAACAGGCAGATCAATAACATAATTCAAGTTCTGGCAAGACCTCGATCTGCTGAAGTTCACATACTTCCCTTCTTACACATCTCCGGGTTTTACAACACAGATAAATAACAATCCGCTGATTCAGGTTAACTAAAAAGGGGAGGCAGTGAAATAAAAAAAAATACATTTTGAGGCAGGGTTATCATTTAAGGAGCTGTATACAGCTGACCGTAGATAGTTGTTATGTTGCCAGATACAAACAACTTTTTCGATCTTAGATAGAGATGATGCTTGTCCCTTGTCTGAAATGTCAAGCTATTTAACTACATACACCCTCAGTTACCTTTTTTTTGTTTCAACATTTACAGTCTGAGTGGTTGCATTAAAAATATCTGTTTTGTTTTTGGTTTGTACCCCAAATTCTTAAAAATATATTATTTACCTCGAAGATTTTATATATACTCTGTTTTTCCGGATCACAAAGAATACAAGGCCATCCTATTAAAATACAATTTTCATAGCCGCAGAAATGTTGGGCCTACTCTTTGGAGATAAACTTAAATGATGTTTAATAAATAATGCAAATGTAGAGAGAGGGCTGGTCTGCTCTGCTCAATCTGCTTCTTTTATACACTCACTCCACTTTTATTCATGTTTTGTAATAATCTGATGAACTGGCATAGAAACCTAATAAACCTCAACATTTTACTAAATCCTCCCCGTTCATCAGATCAAATGCTTTCTCTGCATGAGGAAACCATACAGTAGGTCATACCTTTTCTACCTCTGTATAGCCAGTCGTGTTTCATAAATAATAGATGTCTGTGAATAATAGTGTGCCCAGGATGAAAGATGTCTGATTAGGCAGAATCAAATTGTGGATCATGCCAGGCAATCAAACTACAAACATTTTCATTAAAAGCTTCTATACTGAATGAACAGTGTAATTGGATAGTATGAGCCACAGATCAGCAGAACGTTGCCTGGTTGAGAACAAATCACCAGTTGTCAGCTCCTAAGTGACGGTGGTTGAATTACCTCCTGTCATGATTACATTAATCAAATCTTTTTAATTGTGGTACGCTCCCTGACACATTTTATACATTTCTGAGAGAAGATCCTTTTCTTTTGGCAATTTTGCCATTAGTATGGATTAACACTGCATTATTAATCTCTTCGTCAGGGCAAGATAAAGCTAACTTCAATTGGACGGTCTTTGCAAGTCTAAGTCTGTGGCTTGAAGAAAATATACTAAATCAATGGTGTATGGGAGCAAATTCTCATGTATCAATCATGAAAATACTTTCACGTGATTTTTAAGATTGGGTAGTCTCTTCTTCGAGGACAACCGTGTGATTATCTTTTCTTTTCGTTGTTGATTACCTGATGCCCTGTGACCAAAACTTAATGGAAACACAAATGGGACAAAGCAACCTTCTATACAATGCCTTGCCCTCGATTGGTAGTGCAGCTGCGACCCCTGTCTTGCCCCTTGCGACCCCTGCATTGCTTTTGTGATCCTTGGCTTCAGAGGTTGCAAAATTAGTGCCAGGAACACATAGGCGACTTGTTCTAAGGATGGAGTTCAATTAGCTGGAATATGACCGTCCATGGCAGCTGAGCTGAGTGAAAAATGCTTTTAAATGTATTTTGTGTGCATTTATGTGAGAGACGGTGTGTGTATGTGTGTGTATATGTAAGCGGTGTGTGTTAGTTAAAGTAAAGGCAGGGCAGGCTTTTGGGCGGTGCGACCGCACTGGGCGCTGACCTCAGGGGGACGCTGTGTTTAGCAATTACTTACAAAACTTGCGATTTAAAAGCACCTAGTGAAAAGTTCCTTGTGCGTTTAGCCTTCAAGAAAGAATTAAAATGTCAAGATACCTCTCGTGATTAATGTTCCTGCTAGAGAGAAAGATTGGATTTTTGCCTAGTGGCAGATTTGACTCAACATAAAGTAGCCTAGAGGTTTAATATACCTGCTGCAAAAAACAGAACTATGGGGCATATTTAAGAAAAGTGGCGCTGCATACAGTGCTGCGCCACTTTTCTTGCACCCCTTCCCGCCCCCTAACACCACCATGTGTACGTCATATTTAAAATATGGCACACCATCATGGTAGTTAGGGGACCAGCATCAGAATTGTTACACCAGTCCAGTGCTTTGAGGGATTAGCATCAAAAATGTTCACGCTAATCTTGCAAAGCACCCAGAGGCCCATTATAACCAATGGAAGCCTCATTTTGATGCCTGCTGTGAGCAGGTGTTAAAAGTGCTGGAAAAAAATGACGCAAAGAAAAATGACAGATTGCTTTGCATCATTTTTTTGGCACCTTCTAACAGGGGGATGCCCGCTTTGCATACATTATGTCTGGCGCAGGCATAATATAGCATAAAGGGTTACAAAGTGGCATAATGCATGCATTGCACCTCTCTGTATATATGGCACAGCGTTTTTGGCCTTCTAATGACACATTAGTGTAAAAAAAATGACAATAATGTGGCGTTAGAATGGCACTAGGGGCTCTTAAATATGCCCCTATGGCAGTGCTTAATTTGTGCTTGTTGTTTCCGGTGCGGAGCACCAGCACTTATTTTTGAGAATCTGTGCTTATTTTTCTGCCTCAAGCATTTACTACGAGAAAAAGACAGATATAGGAAAGACGGAGGAAGAGAAAAACGAAAAAGCGTCACAATGGAGAAGAAGCAGAAATCTGCAAAAGTGAACTGGAGGGTCAGGGAGTGCCTGTAAATGGATTGAAGAGGCCCAAGATAGCTTTAGGATTACGCTGCCTCTGTATTACGTATTCACACATTTAATTTCAGCAGTCGCATGTTTCAGAGGAGGGCTTTGGGAACCAGCACCTTTTTATTTACAAATTAACCACTGCCCTATGGGGCATATTTGAAAAAAGTGGTGCTGCACACAGTGCTCTGCCACTTTTCTTGCGCCCCTTACGGCCCCCCTAACACCACCATGAGTGCGTCAAATTTAAAATACGGCGCACCATGGCGGTAGTTAGAGGACTAGCTTCAGAATTTTATATGCTAGTCCTGCGCTTTCCAAGATTAGCATCAACAATGTTGACGCTAATCCTGTAAAGCACCCAGAGGCCCATTGTAACCAACGGAAGCTTCCTTTTAATGCCTGCTCCAAGCAGGCATTAAACTTGCTGGAAAAAAATGATGCAACGAAATCTGTCAGATTTCTTTGCACCATTATTTTGGCCCATCTAGCGGGGGGAAGCCCCCTTTGCATACATTATGCCTGGCGCAGGCGTAATGTAGGGCAGAGGGTTACAAAGTGGCACAATGCATGCATTGTGCCACTTTGTAAATATGGCGCAGCGTTTGTGGCCTCCTAGTGCCACATTAGCTTAAAAAAATTACACTAATGTGGTGTTAGAATGGCACTAGGGTCTCTTAAAAATGCCCCTATGAGGAATATTTGAAAAAAATGGCACTGCACACAGTGGTGCACCACTTTTTTTGCACCCGTTAGTGTTCCCCTAACACCACCATGTGTGCACTGTATTTAAAATACGGCACAACATGGAGGTAGTTAGGGAACTAGTGTCAGAATTTTTGACACTATTCCGACTCTTTGCTGGATTAGCGTAAAAAATGTGACGTTCATGGGATGAACCATGAAAAACGTCCCCTACACCAGCACCATCTCGTTTGGATACCCGAGGCACTGCCTCACCAGCAAAGACTCCTTCGTGGTGCCAGAGATGCCCCTGCAAAGACCTGGGCTTCAATACTATGCTGCAGTAGCAGGTCGCCCCAGAGGCCTGAGACTCCACTGAACCCTGATTAGTGATGTATTTTACTACGACTGCAGAAGTCAACAAACCATGTTTCCTTGTTTGCGCTATGGGCTCTGGCACATTTATGGCACTGCCCCATCCTCTACAATGTCCCCTGCTAGAGCCCCTTCTCGTGCCGACCAAGCCCCACCTTCTGTCTGGTGAGATAGTGAACATGTTTCTGTTTTCACACTCACTAGGTCCAGTCCTTCATGAACACGAGATTCTTTGGCGGGAAACCATTACTGTTAGTGCACCAGGGCTGGTTAGAATTCACCTTGGGGGAAGTGAGGGAAGGAGGGACTCTGCCCGACTTAGCAGGTGATGTCTAAAACGTCATCGCTGCTGTTTAGTCAGTGTGAAATAATAGCATTTGGTTGTTTGCAGTATAAAGAATAAAATACAAATGTCAACGTATATTTCTCAACAGGCACTTTCCATAATGCGTCCGACATCAAGGTTTACAGAAACAGGGCTTTTTCTAGAGCTAACATCAGATTGTGAGAGCCAGTGCCGCTGGAATATGCCTGTGTAGTGTACACCTCAGTGAACCAAGGCGCAATGTAGACCATGTCTATAAAAATATGACTTAGCATATATCTGAAGGTGGTTGAGGTAAAGGAGAGTTGTAAATAAAATATCAGGCCAGTCGCCTACAAAGCCTGGTGGGCACATGGAATCTGCTGTATACTAGTTTGTCTAAATTGTTTGGGCAATGTTCGCAACTTTAACTATTTTATAATACCCTGTATATCTCCAGATCTGGTGAAATATGCTGAATTTGCCCTGGCCCATTTTCATACACTGGTAAACATTTCAGCAGTGCCCGTTTGGAGTAGCAATTTGCAAGTGGCGTGAGGGCTTTCTAATTTTCTCTTCCAGCCCAAACAAAGGTCTGATTTAAAGAGGTCATTAGCCCTTCCCTTGTGCAAGTATCATTGTGGCTGGGAGCTATCTGGAGCCTTTCACCCAGATGCCAATGTAGTGGAAGGAAACACAACCTATTACTTCACAAGGATTTAAGAGAAACACTGATTTGAAGGCAGGTTTTCAACTGTGATGTCATTTTTAATGTAAGATGTTCTTACACTGTGAAAATGCCAGATGTGTTTATCCGTAATTACACAATGATTTAAATTTTACTTACTAGTTTATTTTTCAATTCTTTTATAGCACTACTCATCCTAGAGTAGGGTGTCGGAATGCTTTGCATCACTCACAGAGGGACAATATATTGTACAAGTGTGCATATCAGTGAATAGGTAATGTTACCCAAGACAATAATGGTCTGGAGGTGTAGGGGTCCCAAATAGTTTATACTTGTAGACATATGTTAAGCGCATGGTCAGGAGAAACACAAAGTCAGGATTTAACACATAATGCAGTGGCTGGGGTGGTCTTGCTAACAAGATGTTACTACTACCCAATAGAACCCTTGTTTGCAAACTTAAAATAATAACAGAAGCTCTATGTGGGTGAGCTGACGCAGTGCCTTGCAAGTGTTACAGGTGACAGCTCAGACCCTCCCATCAAGTCAGGATGACGCTTTGTGCTAACATCCAGTCCCTCAATTGTGTGACTGTCTGGGAAGAATACACAAATGCCAAGTGCCGACTCCACCTAGTCATGTAAACCAGGAACAGGCATCAAATGGTTAGGGCAAGAAAATGACAACTTTCTAGAAGTGATATTTTCAAGGTTGTGACTTAAAATCTGACTTTATCTTAATAGAGTATTTTAAATTACAATTCACCAAACATGACATTTCCTCCTGCTCCCAAGTAAAAGTTATCACTTATTAAAAGTAATCAGGCAACTCAATGTTATCGCATGGAAGAGGTAGGCCTCACAGTAAGGAAAAATGAATTTGTGAGTTTTCGAATACCAGGACATGTAAACTTCATGTCCATTATTTTAAATACAATGCACCCCTGCCCTATGGACTGTTTATGGCATACCCCATAGGCGATATATGTATTAAAAAGCAGTTTTAGGCATGGTAGGGGGTTTACTTTCCACATCAAAATGTCATTTTAAAATTGCACACAGGCTGCCATAGCAGGCCTCAGATGTGTTTTGAATGGCTACCTCAGTGAGTGGCAAAATAGGTGCTGCAGGCCTACAAGTAGTATTTAATGTACAGGCCTAGGTACATGGATTACGACTTTACTAGGGACTTACAAGTAAATTAAATGTGCCAATTGTGTGTAAGCTAATTTTCCCATGTTTAAAGGAGAGAGGACAAGCACTTTAGCACTAGTTAAAAGTGGCAAATTGCACATAGAGCCCTAAAGCCAACAAAAATGAATTCAGGAAAAAGAAGGGATCAAGGAAAAAAGTGTGGGAGGTGACCCATCTGACCCATCCCTCTGTTCACTGCACTGCATACCCGTAGTATTCCTTCTCCATTAATTGTTTTATTTGTACAATAAAATGCTGAATATCTTTAGTAGGTTACTTGTTCCTCCTATGTCCATCTGAGCCACTGTCATAGGAGATTAGGATTTACAGGTGTGTGCAGTACTGTCATTTCACTGTGCTCCTTGATGATGTTAAATCTTATGTTTCCTCTAAATTTACACTTTCACTCTGAGTACAGTTACCAGATGACTCCATGTCATGGACTCTAGCAGTACTGTGCTGAAGTTGTCCCTGGCTCTGGGAGATAGGGTTTTTATATGACACACACTAATGTCACATGTAGAGAAAATAATGCTGATGGATGATGGCCTACCCTCTCCACCACTGTTCTGGGCCTCCACATCCCTTTGGAAGGAGGGACAGTGACACAAGCCACTGATTCCACTGTCAGCCATGTGTTTGTCAAAACTTGTCTCTGATAGGGGTCTTAAATTGTGTGGACAGTGGCTCTCGTGGAGACAATATCAGGATAGTGTTGGTTTTTGATCTGGGATTGAAAACAGAGAGAAACAGCACCCTGAACTGGAAGGGAAGGCTCAGATGGTGATGGGCAAGGTTAGTAGATTGCCAGTTCAGGTTTGCCTTGTAAATTATTTAGACAGACTGCAGAAGAACATAAATGAGGCTGGTAGGGAGATTTTTAGCACATTAGGAATTATTTTTTAGTGTTCTGGCTGAGAAGGTGAGAGGAGAGTGCTTGCAAGGTTAGCAGGAGACCAGGTATTTTCCCATGTGCAATAGGCGGAGAAAGATCTTACAGAGAGGGGTAGAGATGTATTTTATTTTAGGTGGGAGTTTCTTCGTGGTGATGATTGAGTGAGGCTTCAAGAGTCTGCCTGCGATGGTAAAGTGGTGCTAACTTTTTTTTGTCTGTCTGTTGACCTTCATGGCACCTCTTCTACACAATTCCTCCATTGAATTATCTTAGATAGGATGCTGATAGTGGGAGCAAACACAACATGAGATGATGGCTGGGTAGTTATGAGTAACAGAGAGGTTTCCACCTTGGTATTTGTATTGACATCAGGGTCAACTCAAACTTCACTCTATCTTTTTGAACCCTACAGTGTCAAATAACCCCATTAACCATAGATACTCATCTGTAATCCTATAGAGAACTACATACACAGAGACCCCTAATTGTGTACATAACCCAGTGAGCTGTCACAGGAAGACAGTGCTCATTGATCTTTGGGCACCATGTGTAGAAAATGGTGTGGTCTTAGATCCTGCCTGACACTTCTCTGCTCAGCAGGTACAGTCGATGTGGGATGGGCAAGTGCTAGGGGTGTAGGTACATGCAGCTTCTAGACAGCTGTAAAAGCTTAGCTTTGCAAAATGTAAAACAAAAAGCTCCGGTAACACTTTTAGTAATAGCAATGCACACAGAAGGTGCTCTGAATGGATAGGTGCCAAACACATTTGACACCTTAAAGGAGGCCTTTTGACCTTCTAACCTTAGGGTGGTCTTCCCCCAAACATTTTGCCTCACCGTTCAGTTGGGCCAGGCATATTTCTGTTGGCCAAAGGACTCTGAGCATTTTACCACTGCTAATCAATAATAAAATGCAGGTACTTCACTCCTTAAAACATGACAACATTGGCTTATTCCCAGTTGGCTTATTTAATTTACTAATAAGTCCCTAGTAAACTGGCACTACATTAGGCCAGGGCCTGTAAGTAGCACTTTCAAAATGCCTCAGGCCTAGCATTGTAGCGTCTGTGTGTGCAGTTTTAAACTTCAATGTCTACCTGGCTTAATAAACCTTTTTCTGGGTTCAAACTGTCCCTTTTTATACATATGTCAGCCTAGGGTAGGCCTTGACAGCTCCAGAGGGCAGAGTGAAGTGTATTTAATAAGTAGAACATGTACCTTCGGCCTTTATATGTCCAGGTAGTGAAAAACTCCTACATTCATTTTTCACTACAGCAAGGCCTATCTCCCCCAGAGAATAACATTGGGGTTACCTTATTATAATGTATAAGTGTAATTCCAAATGGGAAAAGACAACCCCTTTAAGTTTGGAATCACAATTTAAAATCCTACCTTATGGTGAAGTCAGAATTTAAATTTCATGTCTGAAACTGATACTTTTAGAAAGTTGGCATTTTCTTGCTTTAGCCATTTGCTGATTGCAGCCTGTCTCTGGTCACTGCCAAGAAGCTTCTCCCATCTTCCAGAACCATGGCACTACTGTAAAAAAGAAGGACCTCAGACACCACCACTTCAGTACACTTCTGGACCTGTGGATACTCTTCCAGGAAGAAGGACCGCTCTGCTGCTACAAGGACTGCCACTCTGCTGGACTACTGCTCTGAAGTAGCTGCTCCCTTGCTGTGCTGACCATCTGCCTGATGCGCTCTAGTCTTGGGAAGACAAACTGGACCTGCCAGGACCCCAGAGTGAGAGGGCCGGTCTGCTGGTCTCCAGGTCTGAGCCTCAGGGACATAAAAGGCTCCCTAACAGCTTCTGGAGCCAGGTACAGCAGATCCCTGACCTAAGTGGTGCCCTTCAAGTCTCGGACCCTTGGTGTGGCTCAGCAGGCTCTTAAATCATACTTTTGGGTTCTTCACAAATGGGCCCGTTTGGATCAGAATGCCCCACTTGCATGGAAATTTAGCATGAGCCACCACTAGCCTGTCTCCTTGCACAGCAAGTATCAATCGCCACGGAAAACTGCCAATGTGAAACTCCAGCCTGAACAGGACTGTTGGCATAAAACTTGAGGTTAACCTTCAGCAGGCTGATCTGAGACTGTATCTGATCCGCACTCCATTGCAGTCAGCTTTTATCCATTCCAGCCCAACCAGTGATCGCCAGTTGGTGCTTTATGCTTCTAGGTGCTGTTTTACAGTTTCTTCATTAAAAGTCCATAACTCAGGTTCTTCTGATTAGATTTTTTTTGTTGGCTTGTTTTATTTATTAAATTAAGCTCTATTTTTCTGACCTGGTGTGGGATCTTTTTATGTGGTATTTTCAATGTTTTATTGTTGCACAAATACTTTACACATTGCCTCTACGTTAAGCCTGACAGCTCTGTGCCAAGCAGGGGGCGAGCGCAGGTCAATTTGGGGGTTTTCTTGTGCTCTACCCTGACAGTGATTATGGTTGCTGCTTGACCAGGGCTCACGTTCAGTCAACCAATAACTCAATTTCTAACAGAGGCTGTGTGCACAGCATCGGTGTTCAAGGCACCTGACTTCTCCAATGAATTCATTGCGAAAACTGATGTATCTGACCATAATATATGGGCTGTGCTCTCACACCTGAATTATAAGGGCTTGGATCAACCTGGAGCCTTCACCAGCAGGAGGCTACTTCCCAGTGAACAGAGCAATGGTCTAGGCACTGAAGAATTTGAAACCATACTTGTTTGGGACTCATTTCTGGGTTCAGATGACAGACCCCACAGGTGATTAGTGCAAATGGGAGGTAAGAATCTAAAACTTTTGAGGTGGTCCATCTTCCTACATGAAATGGATTTTATGGTGGGACTTTGCCCTGAATCTGACCACTCCAATGCAGATGGTCTTTCTAGGTTTTTCAACCACAGCTATGAGAATTCCCATGAAGGTGGATAGTTCTCCCTGCTGTCAGCTGAAAGGACCACATGTTAGACCTGACATTGTGGTATTTCCCAAACATTTTACCTTCACACCTCCTGTTTGCTGAGTTAGTTGGTAGCTTTATGACCCTATGCACTTTACCACTGCTAACAAATGCTAAACTGCTTGTGCTCTTTCCTTGAAACATGGTAAAATTGGCCTAAACCCAATTAGTTAATTTAATCCATATGTAAGTCCCTAGTAAGTGGGCCTGGAAATTAAGGCCCTCATTTTGAACACCGCAGGATTTCCCACCGTGTTCAGGCTGGCGTTCTTTTCATCGACCGCCAGGCCCCTGGAAAACCCGCCGGCTGTATAATGTTTTCCCTGCCAGGCCGGCGGGCGGAGACAGTGTCTGCAAGATGCATGGGCAGTGCAGGGTCACCCAGGGGTGCCACGGCACCTCCTCCGCCAGCCTTTTCCTGGCGGGATATCCCACCAGGAGAAGGCTGGCCGCATATGAAACATTATCCGCCGGGCAGTGCAGCTACCCTGGCGGATGGTGTTTCAACCCGCCGCCAGGCTGCATGGCGGCGGGAGCATGGCGGTGGGTGATAACTGCTGCTGGCGCCTGTCACCCTGTTCATTACGTGGCGGTTAGGCCCGCCATGCCGGCTGGCGACCTCAACCGCCACTGCCGGCGTGGTGGGCCGAACCGCCAGGTTCATAATGATCGCCTAAATGTTACTAGTCGGCAGTAACTATTTAAAAACATGTCTCAGGCCTCCTACCACAGTCTGCAGTACAGTTTTAAACTCCCATATTGGCCTGACAAAATAAACATTTTGCTGGGCCTCAATTTCACTTTTTAATACTTGCAAGTTACTCCCAAGTTAGACTCTAAAGGTGTGTAGGGCAGGGTGCATTGTATATATAAAAAATTTATGTTTCCTAAGTTTTAACGTGTCCTGGCAGTGAAAAACTCCTAAAGAAATGTTTCACTATTGTAAGGCCTATCCCTCCATTAAGTAACACTGGGTCACTTTATTACACATTTAAAAAGTGCTAACTTTAGGACGGGAGCAGAGCAGGTACAGATTTGCTGTTTCCATTCAAATGAATTATAGTTTAAAATATTTTTTTAATGGTAAAGTCAGATTTTAAGTTACAGTTCTGAAAAAACTCTTTTAGAAAGTTGGCATTTTCTTGTCCCAACCACCTGTGCCTTTTGACGGTGTCCTGGGTCACATGACTGTGAATGGCACTACTTTTGGGGCTTGTTTATTAATTCAAGACAGTGATGCAAAGGTGACAGGTGTGGAGAGGTGGGCCCTCTTGGCAGGGTGATTGGGGGGTAGGCTGCACCCAGCCCCATTTACACTTCACATAGCTTTGCCTCCTGCACAAACAAAGGAACCTGCCACCATGGAGGTGGAGAACCTTCCTAAATTAGATGGGAGGGTAGGACAAGGTGCCCCCTCCCACAATGGCTGGCACTAAGTATAAATATTGGACCTCCAGGGCTCCTTATCAGAACACTGCTAAACCTGTGGAAGTTACAGATGAAGGACTGCCTTGCTGTCCGAGAAGGAAGATTAGCCCTGTTTGCCTTCATCCTAGGTCACCTAGCATGAATCTAAGAGTCAGTTGGCTGACTGCCTGTGTGAGCTACAGGGACATAGCAAGCTTCAGAGGCCTGCCCAACTCACCTGCTGCAACTGAACCTGCCTGATCCCTGCTGCTGACCTCTCCTGGGGTGAGTATCTGATCCCCAAGAGGTGCGCTCTAGGTCCTGGAGCCTTGGCTGGCATCAGTGAGAGATCCTTCTAAGACAAAAGGTGAAAATCCTAAAGATTAGTCTTTTCACCACTGTGAGCAGGCCAGTTTTCTCCAGAAGTCTGCCACCTGCGATGTCCACAAATGCAAAGCTCTGGAGAAACCTGGTCTTCATGCTAATAACTGTCCATGGTGACTTGCAATACAGGACTGGTTCTTTGTGGTGCAGTAAAGCCCATATGCAACACCCAACAGACTGTTAAATCTAGAGCGATGACCGCCTGCGATGCTCAGCCTCCTCTATGTGTCCTCCTCCACAGCGAATAGAAATCTTCATGCCAGACTTAGAAGGTAACTTCTCAGCGGGACTAACCTGGTTCCTGTGTCCAACTGGCGATCCATTGTGGTTGACCATACCCTTTTACTTTTCCCACAGTGTAGCATGACTAGATAAGCACAATTGGCGATTTATGCTTTTTGGCACCATTTTTAAATCAGAATTTAAAAGTTAATTTTTCTAAATTGGTTTGGGATTTTTCTTGTGTTGTGTTTTCACTTTATTACTGTTTGTGTGCTGCATAAATACTTTACACATTGCCTCTAAGTTAAGCCTGACTGCTTTGTCCCAAGCTACCCGAGGATTATGCCCAGGTTAATTTAGTGACTTTTGTGGTTCAACCTGACAAGGCCTGTAGTTGTTGCCTGAGTGGGGGTTCCATCCCCGTCAGCCAATAAACCAATTTCTTACATCTGTGACAATGGTGGGATTCAGTACCTATGTTTGTGCAGTGTCACTGAGTGGTTGATGTAGAACTAAAATCACATATAAATAATCAGATTCAATTTCTTACAACTATCATATAAAACTTAATACAAATCTTTGAAAATTCAAAGGTTCTAGCAGAGCTAAAATTCAATTTTAACACAACTGGAAAGAAAATGTGTGCACTTTTTCACGTCTTTCACTGATTGTGGCTATAAAGCATTCGTTCTTTAAATAACCACTGCGAGACCTTCTAGATTCTGCCAGTAGTGAAGCTGTTTTACAATTAATTAAGATCTGTCTTTATATCTGTTGATTATAACAGCAGTGTTTATTCTCTACAGAGTCCCAATGAGGACGTCTAGGTTTTGAAAACAGTACTTCACCATTGGAAGCCAATTTAATTTTGAAGAATGTACCTATTACTTCAGGCTTCAATTGGAGAAGACTTTCTTCTCTATAGAACCTCTGCTCGACATCACGTTGCTGACATTAGTAGCAAAGCCTGTAATATAAAAAGTGTCAGTTGCTTGTGAATGTAAGTGCACTTGCTTACTTCCTCTATGTATTCTCTGACTGCAAGCTCACCTAGCATCTAGTGGCTGACCATGGTGCTGTCACCTTATATTTGCATTTGATGTAAGTGAGGATATCTGAGTGTAACTGAAGCAACCTTTCTTTTCTGTTTTATCTCCCTGGAAGATCCAGTTGCAGAAGGTGGTACCATAGGCTTACATTCATATTTAACATCTCTGGGACAGGTTATTAATGCACAGGATCCCACATCAGATGCACCTTTAAGTGGAGAATGTATTAAAAGTTTTCTTCTTTATTTTCATTATTTAAGTGTTTGTGGCAGCTGTAAAATGTGTACTTCTTGTATTATATACAAATGCACATGTTTCAAAAGAAAACTGGCCCTTCCTCAGGGTCTCATAGGAACGCCGCCAGTGATGCATAGTCAAAAGAGTGATTGCTTTACTGTGCCATTAATATAGTCACGTCTTTTTATCTATGCAGATAATTGAAACATTTTTCAGTCTGATTCAGAGGTCTAAAGCAGTTGCCAGCACCCACTTCCACACACTGGCATCTCCGACTAAATGAAATTGTCCCCTCAGCATTTAGGGAAGTGCAGAGCATTGGCAAATGATGCTATCAGCATGTATTAACTGAGCGTGCCACTGCTGCAGAATTTATTTTCTATCTATGTTGAATTAGCAGTGGGACTTCAGGCTTTCTTTCCCATGCAATCTCAATGAAAAAAGATCTGCTTAGTGGACTTACAGCCACTTCAGATCTATTTACCTATTTGCTGACTGAGGTTCTTGACATATATGATGTGAAAAGCGACGTCACTGAATATTTAATTTTTGATGTTATCCCTCGTGTCACAGGTTGGTCATAAACAGTGACTGCGGGATTATTTTTTAGTAGCATACCAGAGCCATGCAATTACTTTGGTTTGTTTGGGTTTTGCCTTCTAACCATAAAATCCTTTCATTTCGAATACAATGGTTGAGTTGCATTTTATATCAGGAGTATTTTTGATTGATGATAACTTAAGAACAGTATAACGAATCTTCACAAAAGTTTCAAAAAAATGTCATGCTTATAAATTAATGGCCATATGTAGCAAAATCCGATTTTGCGACTTGCAAATTGCGAGTATGAACGACTCGCAATTTGCAAGTCGCAAAATCGGATGCAGAATGGTGTCTCAGACACCTTCTGCGACTCGCTATGGGGTCGCAAAGACCCACCTCATCAATATTCATGAGGTGGGTCGCATTTTGCCACCCCATAGCGAGTCCCTGCACTCACAGGGATGGTGGCCTGCTGTAGTCAGCAGACCTCCATGTCTGTGACTGCTTTTTAAATAAAGCAGTTTTTTTTTTCATTTTGCAGCCCGTTCTCCTTAAAGGAAAATGAGTTGCAAAATGAAAAAAATACCGAAACCATTTGGTTTCGTGTTATTCAGAGTAGGCAGTGGTCCATAGGACCACTGCCTGCTCTGAAAAAATATTTTTCTCAACATTCACAAAGGGGAAGGGGTCCCATAGGACCCCTTCCCTTTTGTGAATGAGTTACCACTAGTGTGACACTGGTGGTAACTGCGAGTTGGTTTGCGACCGCATTCGAGGTCACAAAGCAACTCTGAATTGCGATGCGAGTCGCAAATAGGAAGGGAACACCCCTTCCTATTTGCGAGTCGCATTCCCAAATTGCGAGTCGGTACCGACTTGCAATTTAGGAATGAGCGCCGCGTGAGTCCGTTTGCATGGCGCAAACTGCGATTTTCGCTGTTTGTGACATGCAAACGCCTTGCTACATCTGGCCCTAAATCCTGTAAATGTTTGTGCAAATTGGCCCTGAGAGTAAAAGTGATGTGGTCCCACAAGTTTCATTTCGGTAATATCGCCATGGCTGGTGGATAAGCCTGGGTTTAGTGCTAGAGATTCTTCCATTGCCCTGAAGAGCCCCTGTGACTTCTGCCATTAAAGGGTCAAAATGTTGACACCACCTACAGGAGGGCAAGTTTCTGAAGATTTAAATGACCCAATATGAATCGCAGACTTTCTTCTGTGCTAGCTTGTGAAATGTATTGCCCCTCTATGTATTAGTTTGTTTTCACTGTAGATATTATGACGATTTTCACCGCACCCTCCACTGTCAGCACTCGAACACATTTGTGTTATACGCTCATAATATTTGAAATCATACACATTTGTTGAGATTTGTTCCTCCTATCCCATTTCCATGTGACTTTCTGTCATCTCTGTACTGACACCTGATTACCTTTGTAGTGATTACTTTGAGCTAGTTGGATACGATTGCCTGGTATCCACATGAGACTAAAATGCAGCACATAAGCATGTATTGTGGTGGGTAACAATACAACATCATCATGTCCAGAAATGCAGCTTCTTTACTTAGCATCACAGTGAGATTTATTTTAATGAGCAGACTCTTAAATAATGCATTGTTCTGCGTTACCTTTAGTATTCTGTGCAAGCATATATTTACTCTAGTTGAATTAGTGTCTCAGTGTGATCGAGAGGGAGTAGCACAATAAATTGGTTGTGCTCCCTCCTGCAAAACTCACGGTGCCCCATTTTGTTTAGAGTTAGAGCAAATTACATGTTTGATTGGAAGAGCCTTTTCTAGTGTAAATATCTGACCCAGCGGCCCATCCACCAAAGAGCCAACACATCACAATGACGGTGGGCAGAGAAAATCTAGAGTGACCCCTGCACATAAGAGGAGAGCTCACTTCATGCCATGGACATTAACTTTTTTTTAATTGAATATATAAATAACTTTATTGGGAGTTTAGTTCCTCCGTACAAAAAACCCCACTGTACAGGTGCTTTAATTATGATGGTCAGTGCTGGTGAAATACATTATATTATATTGAATTATCGAAATATTAAGAACACCAACTTAAAAACAATGAATGTATAGAAGTTAAGTATGTTATTCTATTTAATTACTTCAAAATGTTCCACTTCAATGACATTGAAAAATTGCTAAAATGTATTATTGTTACAATATAATTTCTTTGTATAAAAGAGAAGAATGCTCCAATGTGCTTTTTCTTTTTAAAGGAATTCATACATGGGGGTTAATTAGTATACTATAAACATAATATGTATCAAAATGCATTTCTAGTTACTTTTTTTAAATTTTTGAAAGTCAGTGTAAAATCACAATTTGTAGACGTGTTGTACTTGTCAATGTAGACGTGTTGTACTTGTCAATGTAGACTTCAATTAATGTGATGGTGTGGTGATGTAGTTATTAGTAAGTGTGATGTGATATCTGGACGTCATAGAGATGGAAGTCATGGGGGCGCACCACTTATGCAACAAATATTTAAATTATTATATGTCTTAAATGCCCAAACAATCCTAGCGACTGCTACATTTAAAAATGCCAGTTCACTCCTCAGGAAAAGGAAAGATGTCTATTAAAACATTAGCTGGCCATGAATGCATTACTTACTTGTCAGTTGCTGATAATATATCATTTAGGGCCAGATGTAGCAAGGTCCGAGATTGCGACTCGGAAATTGCGAGTCATTGCGACTCGCAACTTCCGAGTCGCAATCTCGGATGCAGAACGGTGTCTCAGACACCGTCTGTGACTCGCTATGGGGTCGCAAAGACCCACCTCATTAATATTAATGAGGTGGGTCGCATTTTGCGACCCCATAGCGAGTCCCTGCACTCACAGGGATGGTGGCCTGCTGGAGACAGCAGACCTCCATGTCCGTTACTGCTTTTTTAATAAAGCAGTTTTTTTTTTTTTGAATTGCAGCCCGTTTTCCTTAAAGGAAAACGAGTTGCAATACAAAGAAATAATGAAACCATTTGGTTTAATTTTTTCAGAGTAGGCAGTGGAATATTTTCAGCGACATTCACAAAGGGGAAGGGGTCCCGTTTGCGAATGAGTTACCACCCACTTCAAGTGGGTGTTAACTGCAAATTGCTTTGCGACCGCTTTCGCGTTCACAAAGCAATTCTTCATCGCGGTGCGAGTCGCAAATAGGAAGGGAACCCCTTCCTATTTGCGAGTCGTATTCACATTTTGCGAGTCGGTACCGACTTGCAAAATGTGAATCAGCATCGCGATGGCCGTTTTGCATGGCGCAAACTGCGATTTTTGCAGTTTGCGACATGCAAAACGGTTCCTACATCTGGCCCTTAATGTCTCTTGCCTTTCTTTGGAGCAGGTAGGCCAATTCGGACATTCCCCAGAGGCTTTTTCAGTTGTTCAATGACACAGAAGTTCAAAGTTGTTTAGCCTCCAAGATGGAAATTGTACTCCTCTAAGTAATGCACTGTTGCACTTAATACTATTACAGTACAACCGTCCTACTACTTTCATTAGATATTAGTAGGGGGATCGTCTGATTATCGTGAAGAACTTGTCAGTCACTTTGCTCTTCTTTTCTAAAAACATTGTACAATAAGAATTTGCTAACTGTTTTTATTTTGTTTTCTTTTAGGAATTTGCAACATTGACCAGGGAATTAAATGTTTGCAGAGAACAGCTTTTGGAGAAAGAAGAAGAGATTTCAGAATTGAAAGCTGAGCGGAATAATACACGGGTAAGTACGCAAAATAACTTTTTACAACATTACTGCCGCCTTTATAAAAACACGCATTGGCAAAGCCTACAGGTTTGGGATTGGCTGCTAACCTTTTGAGTCTTTCAAAATTTGTTTTGTTTTGGTCCTCTGTTTTTATTTGGGGAGCAGCTGGGCTGTGAACAATCTAAAAAGCAGATGAGCCTTTTATGAAATAGAAGTTCTTTTTTACTCACACTGAGGTTAGCTAATGGTATAAATGGGCTGATCAAGTGCACCACGTTATATGCTGTAGTGAGTGGAAGAATGAAACAACAAGCCACTGAATAATGAGAGGTGGCCACGTAAAGTTTATTATATATAATTTAAGTAAAATCAAAGATCTTGGTTAACAGCAGACCTAGAAATCGTTTTTGGTTTGCTCTAAAAATGTTTTTTTGGATAGAGTTATATGTCCACATAATGAAAAGTGGTTGACCTTTTTGCTGAAAGTATAAAGGTTGTTAAAGGACAAGGCAGGTCGGAAAAGGGCGAGGTATTTACTACATGCACAAAGTAAATAGCAGGTTTCCTCAAGGAAATGAGTAAAAGAACGTGGAATACGTTATTAGCAGAAAAATTCCACCTATTTGCATTTTTGGAGACTTTTCCCCCAATAGATTTCTGCAGGTTTGACCTTCTGAAATCATTCATTGACAAACAGCTTGGTGTGGTAATTATTGTACAATTGATAATTCTGAACTGAAATTATTATTTGCACAGGGATAAGAATTATCTAACTCTGAATTAGGGCCTGAGCATATCCCATTGTTTAATAGGTTTGACTATTGCTATTTTGGGGGTTGTGCTTTTTTCCAGGTGGTTCAGAGTTAATTTACATTTGAGGCATTGTTCCTTAATTGTGCTATTATGTGTAGTGTTTAAAGAACCACTTTACACTATACACATTAATTGAGCTTTTCTTCAACGATACTTTCAATGTCTGTACACTTTTCCCTGGCCAAAATCTTGGGAAGTGTTTATTCAGGAAGCAGACCCCAAGGCTACAGCACAACCATATGTGTCCACACCACCAACCAGCTGTTGTCACTTCCCTTCCAATTCAATTCCTAGAATGCCTGATAAGAACACAAGACCCAACGTTTCATAAAGAGCACCCCTACACAGTACACATTCTACTTTACTATTTATTGTACTTGTCTCGTGATTACACTGTGTGTTTCACCTCCATATGCTGGGTTTCATCCCACCACTCTACCTCTGCTTGTGCACCTTGGTTTGCTCTTCAAGTACAGTACCCATCCATGCACAATTATAAATGAACTTTCATCAACAGAGCTTTGATTTATCACCTGATATGCCCACAACCTCCTTCTCAAATCAATCCTTTAATCACACGATTGCACTTTGTACTGCTTAGTTATCTTAAGGATGATACAACAGCATTACCATTTGCTTACTATCAGAACAATCTAAATATTACACCATCTCCTTAGAATTGAATTGCAAACCAGTATCTGTTAAAATGCTGGCTGGTATTTCATCACTAACAAATTATTCCTCAAGAAAATGAGTCACAATATTCAAGTTTACTTTATCAACTATGCTCATCTCAACCCATTTTGAAAACAGATCAACAAATACTATGATGTACTTGTTGGAACCATCTCACAGTAAAAGCCCCAGTGCTACATCTAGTGATATTCTCTCCCATGGAATGGATACACTCTGTAAAGACAGCAACTGCAGTTTTAAAGTTTTCTGTGTTTTGTCAGCTCTCCTAAATCCACATGCTTCAATACTTCCAAATTAATATTGTGCCACAAATACACATCTTTAATTTTCTTCTGTGTCATGGATATTCCTGTAAGACCTTCATGGCTTAAAAAACAAAGATTTGTTTCTCACTCCAGCTGGTTGCACAATGTTATCTCTCAGTAGAAAGTAAGAGTATATTCAAAGTTCATCACTTACTTCCCATACCCCTTTGAACGTTTAGTAATGGCCTCCTTACTTGGCCATCCTTCTCTGATATATTCTCTGGCCACTTTCAATTCTTCATCATCTCCACAGACACTTACACATTTGTCCTTTATTATTATGGTCCCTACTTTATATCTCACTTGCATGATATCCAGCACACTGTACTCTTGCCAGTCATCATTGTTTGTTCTTGGAAATTTACACTGTGCTCAGAAATTCTGCAATATATATCTTATATATACTTGACCTCATAAATGAAGTTTTGTAATTGCATTGACAATCAAGCAAATTAGCGTATGTGTTTAACAACCCTTCAATATTTAGAAGCTTGGTGAGGGGTTTGTGATCACTTTGAAGCAAACGTTTTTTTTTTTTCCCTAAATGAATTTGCCGAAATGTTCAAGCCCCACATGCATGCCAAGTGTTCTGAAAAGCTCTCCGCAGCAGGAGAAAGTGACTTAGAAGCTCATGCAACAACAACCTTCTTTCCAGGTTGTTCCACCTGTGAATGCACCGCACCTAAGTCTTTTTTTGCGGGCACTGGTGGTTATAATGGTATTCAAACTGAAATCATAACCTTGAAAATGAGAAGCTTCATAAGAAGCATGCTTGATGATCTTGAAAATCATTTCACAGTTATTAGACTATGTAAACCTAAATTTAGAATTTGTGAGGAACTGGTTTATTGGTTGAAGGGGGTGAAACCCTATTCAAGCAGTAACAACAATCCTCGTCAGGCTGAGTTCACAAGCCAACCCCTAAATAGCCTGTGCTTAAACCTCTGGCAACTTGGAGAAGAGCAGTCAGGCTTAACTTGAATTCCATGTATAAATTATTTATGCAGCACTTCAAACACTAATAAAGTGAAAACACAACACAAAAACCCCTCACACCAAATAAGAAAAAAAAGTACATTTTAACTAATAAATCAAGACTAAAGCAACAAAAATCCAATCAGTAGAACCAGAAATATGCACTTTTAAAGTTTTCAGTGAAAATAGGGCCAAAAAGCACAAAGTGCTAACTGTGGCAATCTGGTCAGGCTAGACGGGCCATGTCACAAGTTCAGGCCAACCACAATCGAGTCTAGGTTGGCTACAAGGACCAGTTAGGTCCACTGAACAACAGAACTTTAACTCAGGGTTGTGAAGAGTTGCGGAATTCTACATTGAGAAAGTGTCACTCAGCCTATTCAATGTGAGTTCCAAGTTGGAGATGCATTGCGCAGCGTCATTTCCAAGGAGTTGCGAAGCTGCAATAAGAGGTGCCACGTCAACATCAAGGGAACTGTCAATTAGGGGCTTGCAAAATTAAATCCTGCATCAAGGATTTGTTACACACCTGCTGGTTTGAAGAAGCTGTAGGCCTTGCGATGCAATGCCCTGCGTTTTTAGTGAGGCTGCCATTGACAAGAGGCTTGTGATGCGAGGGCCTGCACTGGGGAATGCATCATGCAGTGGTGGTTTATGTGAAGCTACAGGCTGTGAATGCAATGCAAAGACCTTGTGCTAAGAAAAGGAAAATCCACGCAGCAGAGGTGATGCATCGATTCTGCTTGGGGTTGTGCCATGCAGTAGAGGAGATTAGCTGGTTCTGCTGAATTCACAGATGGGCCGACAGAGCACATTTAGGCACTCTTCCAAATGTTCAGGACTGGGATGGCACCACTTGGCAGCATTGAACTCTCAGATGGCAGAGTTCAGGTCTTGAGTTCAAGGTGGTTTGAAGCCTGTTATGTCCCTAAGGCTTCTGATCAAGAGGCCAGTCAACTAGCCATTGTAATCAAACTGGGTCCCGAGATTACAGATGCAGGTCCAGTCCTACTCACCTAGGCAAGGGAGCAGCAGGTAAGCACAGCAGAGCTTAAATCCTTCAGAACACCAGTCCAGTAGAGTGGCAGACCTTTCCGCATCACAGCAATCCTCCTTCCTGGCAGAGCTCAAAGGGCCCAACATTAATACCTGGTTCCCACTTTGAAGCGGAGGCAGTTTCTAGAGGATTTCCCCCACCCCCCAGAGTGTCAGGCATCCCCTTCCTCACTGTCCTGGCACCTACATGTCTGGGGTTACAAAAGACTAGTGACAAACCCTTTGTGAGTGTGCTCAGGCAAGACCATTGTAATGTTTAAGTGAGGTAAGTGACAGCTCTTCCACTTTGTTAGCTCAGAGTGGTCCATCCTGCCCACACCTATCATCCCTTTGTCTCACTCTCTGAGAGCAATCCACAAAGACCAACTGCCAGCTACACTTAGTCATGTGACCCAGGATCAGGCTTGCAGGCACCAAATGGTTTGGACAATAAACGTTTAAATGTGTCATTTTCAGATTTATGCTTAAAAATCCAACTCTACCATTAAAGAGGACTTTTAATTACAATATTTTAGACACCAAACATGAGCTCTCTACCTGCTCCTAATTGGAAATTATGGCTGTAATAAGGTAACTCTAACGTTATCCTTTGGGAAAAGAAGGCCTTGCAGTAGTGATGAGAATGTATTTAGGAGATTTTCATTATTTGGACATGTGAAACCTAAAAGTACGTCATACTTTTTAAATACACTGCACCCTGCCCTCTGGGTTGTTCAGGGCCTACCCTAGTAGTAACTTGTTTATATTAAAACGGAAGATTTGGACCTGTCAAAAGGTTAATTTTGCCAGGCCCAAATGTCTTGTCTGAAAGTGCTTGAACAAATGGAGAATAAAATATTATACCCCCCCCCAGAAAGATGTAGGGTCATCCTTGCTTTTGGGTGCTGGTGCATCTCTGACAGCTTTCAGACTTCTGATGTCAGACCCTTCTTTTCTAAGATTTGTGAGACCTCCTTTTAGCACATAGGCCCTCATTCCTACTTTGGCGGGCGGCGGTCGCCGCCCGCCAAGCGGGAACCGCCAGAAGACCGTACCGCGGTCAAAAGACCGCAGCGGTCATTCTGACTTTCCCGCTGGGCTGGAGGGTGACCGCCAAAAGGCCACCCGCCCGCCCAGCGGGAAAGCACCAGCAACGAGGAAGCCGGCTCCGAATGGAGCCGGCGGAGTTGCTGGTGTGCGACGGGTGCAGTTGCACCCGTCGCGATTTTCAGTGTCTGCCAAGCAGACACTGAAAATCAATGTGGGGCCCTGTTAGGGGGCCCCTGCAGTGCCCATGCCAGTGGCATGGGCACTGCAGGGTCCCCCAGGGGCCCCACGACACCCGTTCCCACCAGCCTGGTTCTGGCGGTGAAAACCGCCAGAACCAGGCTGGCGGGAAGGGGGTCGGAATCCCCATGGCGGCGCTGCTTGCAGCGCCGCCGTGGAGGATTCACAGGGGCAGCGGGAAACCGGCAGGAAAGCGCCGGCTTCCCTTTTCTGACCGCGGCTTTACCGCCGCGGTCAGAATAGCCCCAGAAGCACCGCCAGCCTGTTGGCGGTGCTTCCTCCGTCCCCTACCCTGGCGGTCTCGGACCGCCAGGGTAGGAATGACCCCCATAATGTGCTTTTTATTCTCGTTACCCACCACTAGCATGTCATCCTGAAAACAGACCACCTCTCTCATGTTTCCAAACAATTCTACTATAAGCCTTTAGAAACCAATGGCAGCAGATGTCAATTCCAAATTCAAGCAATGAAACTAAAAATGACTAAAGATGTAATAAATGGTATAGGTGCTCACCTAGCATAATGCACGCTCACTTGGTGATAGGTTGCACACAAATCCAATGTGGTTAACCATTCCATACCTTTCACTACTGCTAATATGTTGTTTATTGTGGGCATGGGAAATTGATTAAACAGAATGTAGCTATGATTAGAGGAGAAGTTCATGCAGGTGACTCAAAAAGCTTAATTATTTTAGAAGGAACCAACTTCTCAAGTTCTGCTTTGACATTATCCAGCACTATCATAAGGATGTCTCTCACTTTGTGTATTTTGGCACTGCATTTGATGTTAATTTAATGTTGTGCATGGAGCCCTTTAATTTCTGTATTCTCTCATTAAATACATTAGGAACATTTTCTAATGCTGGGCACCTATTGTCCACTTTTGGGGTCAAGTACTGTATACAGCGATCTCTGGTCCTTCACCCTAAGACTGAAAGACCCTCTTTTACCACATACAGTTTACAAATGGCTTTTCTATTCTTAAATTGGAATAATAGGGTTTGGTGTACTAACATGTCAATGCTATCTGACGTATATCATTTTGGATTACTATCCAATGCTTAGTTTGTCTCCAATTCTCCACACACAAATCTGTTCCTTCACATGTTCTGCTACAATGATATAAGGAGATCCTGAATAAGCCACTATTTGCATAGGCATTTATCCTCTTGCCATCCAGTATACTGGTTTGTTACTATGCATCTTTCTATCTTCGGCCCTAGAACCATTCATCACTTTCTGATATACATAAAATGGCCTCTGCTATACAAACTATTTTGTTGTTGCTTTCCCTTTCGCCGACAAAATCCTGCAAAATGCCCCACAACACCAGCTCCAAATATTTTGCACTGAGTGCACTGAGTGCTGGGCAGTTCATCTTTTGTACTGTGTGGGATTCTCACATAGATAGCGTCTTCCGATATTGTTTCTATACTGTTGTGTTTTTAACTTTAATTTTAGGTTTGGTAAATGTTTTTTGTTTCAGAACTTTTGTTCACTGTTTCACCTTCAATTGTGTTCTCCTTAGATAAAGCAGCTTTGACACATGGGGGGGTTATTACAACTTTGGAGGAGGTGTTAATCCGTCCCAAAAGTGACGGTAAAGTGACGGATATACCACCAGCCGTATTACGAGTCCATTATATACTATAGAACTCGTAATACGGCTGGTGGTATATCCGTCACTTTACCGTCACTTTTGGGACGGATTAACACCTCCTCCAAAGTTGTAATAACCCCCATGGTCTTCACATTTCCGTGTTCTTTCCCAGTGCAATCAATTCCATTAGTTGGGAGTTCCTATCCCCTCATCCCTGACCTGGATCCCTGGGTTGCTGGTATGCATCTTAATCTGGTCTTCTATAATTGTTTGTGAAAGAAACCACATTTTCTAGTAATCGCCATTTTTAGGAACAGAACCCCAATAATCTAGACTTTTATTCTGTTTCATTCTTTTCCTCTTCATAGTGAAAGAGTTTAAATCTGTCAGTGATCATACATACTGTGTGGTGGTGATGATGGGGGGCTAAGTCAGCTATACACATCACCCTCTACTTCCCCTCTTTTCTTTGCATATATTCAAAACCCTGTAATTCTTCAGGCTCAAGGGAATATGAAATGATTTGCTTTTTCTTTCCGAGAGAAAAAGGCTATTGATCTACTGTTGACAAATAATTGAAATAGTGCTCTTCCACTCTGGGAAATTAAGAACTGGCTCATCCAGGGCTGACAGAAAGGCTAATTGTGGAGTCAAGGTATATAATTGTGCAGTAACCATATTCTTGTGTACTGGTGAAAGAACAGAAAAGGTTGTGCTGGTTTATAACATTAAGAGGTAACAACAGTTGCCAGCAGCACTCCTTGCTGTAATTCAGTACACATTTCTCTTGTTAATGATACTTGTGTCTTTGACATTCTTACTCTATTTATTAAAACAATGGTGAATTAATTGTTCCTATTCTCCTAATTGTGTGGTTTTACACATCACATGTCATATGTCGTGATCCCGGTTGAATGAACAACTAGCCACTAGAACTTAGCGAACAACATTAACTTCCCCGAATGGCAGCTGGAATTCATGCTCAAGTTAGTAAAGTGGCGTCTCACCTCATGCCTCGTGTTACTACAATTCTCATGCTTACACTACTAGCATACATGGCTGCTGGAACAGACGTTGCAGTGCTCATAATGGCAATAGACCTTGCGTCAGATGGACTGAAGTGAGGATCTTGTGCTGCATTACTTGCGCTTGTTACCTGTTGCTGCAGTAAATTCCTCCAGCATTTTCTTAGATTTTTTTTTGTCTCGTTTGGAACTTAAACTTCCTCTTTATCCTATTATTGTGGGCTCTAGCCCAGGCGTAATAATCGATCACCATTCTTTTAATAGCTGCACGAGCAGAGCGTAACAAAACTTGAGGGAGCCCCCATCCAAGGTAAATAGAGGGACCCCCCTCCCCCCCACCGAGCTCACTCAGGAGGCATCAGGCCAGAGTACTGAGCTGAAGGGGCCCTCTGGAGCTTAGGGGCTCCACCCCACACCACGCGGGCTGAGGGGGTGCCTTTGTTACGCACTGGATTTGCTTTGGGATGACAAGTGGCCCATGGCCAAATTGTAGTCTGTACCCACTACTATGGCCACAACCTTGAAAAGCAGAAGTGTTTATTCAGGAATCACAACTCCCAGGGCTGGCACTAGGCATGAGGAGTGTGGGCAGCTGCACGGGGCCCCATGCCTACTCATAACTAAGGGGCCTCGCGCCACAGTTTAGAAAACATCAGTGTTACAGGCTCCGGAAGAAGTAGTGGTTCAGTGCTGCCAGGCCCAAGGAAGAGGGGGCCTCCTTCCCTGGGTCTCAAAGCCATTGGCTGAAAGGGCATCAGAAATCTAAATACTGCATTTGCATGATAACAGCGATTAGATGGGCCCTTAGGTGTGAAGTGAGCCTTGCCCTTCTGTGAATGAAAAGCAGGAGGTCTTCAGGGATTACATCAAAATAAATAAAAATGTCGTATTACCTAGGATCGGGGAAACGGAGTCAGGCATTATCAAATAAAAAATACAAAAAAACACACACACACTTCTTTAACACACACAAGCATTTTACTTTGGGACATGGGATTATATCACTGCACTGAGAGTCATTTAGTCAAAGTAAAAGTTTTTAAATATGACTTGAAAAACATTTCTGGCCCTGCCCTGGTCATAATGGTATTAGTGAACTAAGAGCATGGCCACTGGAATTATGTGGCAGGAAAGTGCCAAATGAGGTGACTGGGTTTACTAATTCATGCAGCAAAAAAGGAAGATAATCTGGCATAGTGTGGCACATTTAGTGATAGTATTGCTTCATTGTTTTGTCATTTACTCAAATACAGCGATTAGCAATATAAAGGTGACTAGTTAACTTTTGCAAAGGACTTCCCACTGTACAGCGACACGTGTTTTTTTAGTAACGTTTGATATGTTTGAGCTAGAAACATTTTTTTTTTTTTTTAAGTTACAGATTATGAAGCTGATGGCCTATGTGGCAAATGCGACAAATCCATAATTATGTGGAAAACCCAGCAACCATGAAAACTAATAGTTCCAGTGGCACTGACTAAGAGGCATGTCATGGTTCACGTGTACCCTGTATGTCAGCTACATTCTTATTTAAAAGGTGGCAAAATTAAACAGTCTACCGCATCAAACAAAGGAAGTGTTTGTTCAGCACACACCCTGACTGCACATGTTTGAATATGTTCTGATGTGTGATAATGAACAAAATAGAGCTTGGTGAAATAAAGCATTTGCCTAGGATCACAGAGTTTGGTCAAGTTGGAAAGCCAGGATTGATCTTAGATTTTCCAGTTTCTCACAGTGTAAGTCAGCCACTACAAGGGTATCTCTTTATGGCATGTCACTAAATTCTTCACCTTTAATTCTTGGAGGATGAGACTAGAGTCTGGGTGACAGGCAGGGTACACATTGTATTTTCAGCAGTTTTACATAGCATGAATATAGGCCATGGACATGCCTCACAACAGACACAGACTACAGTAATATTTTCCCCAGCACAGAGATTTGCCTGGATTCACAGGATACTGAGCAGAGTCAGGTATTGAAGCCTTCCCACATTGATGCATAGTGGACAGCCGTAGGCACTAGGCCACATTGCATCCTGTGAAAGCTTTGGGCTCCGGTTACAATGCTCTTTGAACTGAGCAGAGCCAGGCCTCTGACTCGAGTTTTCAGTGGTTTGCCACCTATAGTAGCACACAAAAGAGAGTAATTTTATGAGGGGCAGAATCCATGCAAAAAATTTAGAAAATATTTTGAGAATGTGAGGATGGAAGGGACGAGATGACTGCAAAGGAAGAGAACAGATGAAAAAAGGTAAGAGGCTAGGGGCAGAAGAGTGGTAACAATCAGCAAATGAAGAGAAGATGTGGATGTAAGAGGGGAAGAACCAACAAAAAGAGGCTATGGAAAAGGGAGAGATAGTTGTAAAGATAGTAGAAACAGCAGAGTAGAACCAGCAAAAACGTTGAGGCAAGACAAGATGAGAGGTTGGGTGGAAAGATGAGGGGAAAGGAGTAGAGCATTAAGGGAAAAGATAGAAGCAAGAGTGACAGAATCTGAGAGAGTATGCAACATGCTTATTGAGAGATGTGAACAAGCGATCATGCAGGGGTGAAGTGGATATAAGAGGGGGCTGAAGCAGCAGGAGTAGTAAATAGGCTGGGCAAGAGATGAGGTGAAAAGTAGAGCATGGAGGGGTGAGCTGGATGTAAGTGGGCAGAATCAACAAAAAAAGTAAGAGGCTGGAGAAGATGTAAAAAAAACTCTCTTTGTTTTCCTGAAGGTAATGTAAAAAAAAAGTCTTAGTTTTGAGATGCATGTGTTATCCTACACAAAGGGTTGTGATCTTAAACCATTCACAATGTGTCTGCTAAATTTCAGCCTGCTCTCTGTCTACTCTACTACTCCTCTTGAACGTCTATTAAATCTCTGTCCCAGTGTGACCCTTTACTCTGCATGTCATGACTGGAGATCTAGAGATCATAACTCCTGCATAACCCCCCTTTGCATTATCATGCTTGCCTTGTCATACGCTCCTACCATTGTAATAATGAAAGGTGCTGTGGTTGTGTCTCTGCTCAAAAATTATTCAGATGGCTCAAAGCTTCTCTCCGTTGCCAGACATTTCTTTGCTACCTTTTTTCTCAAATGTCCCACAATCATTTTTTGTAAAAGAAAAAAAAGCTGAAGTATACTGTGAGACCTTTTCTGTAGGTCAGGGGTGATAGGTGATTAATTGACAGCATCTGTGGTGGTACCATTGTTTACAATTGCTGTTTCAGAACTTAGGACTACTTCATGTTTATGAGTTATTTCTTTTGGAAACGTCTCTCCACAAAAGTGGCAATAGCGAGCAGTCAAATCTTACTCCAGGAAGTGATAAAGGTACTGGAACTCAAATATGTATGTAATGTTTATAATAATAGATCAGCACCTTATTCAGCCAGCTTAGCTACGTCTTTTAAAAGGGACTGATTTAGAGCAAGTGGTAATGGAATGAAACAACAAAAATGTGTTCTGTGACTAATAGTCCTCCAGTACCAAGCAAACATCTTACCATATCTCTCTGTGTGAAAAGTGTCCTGCAAAGTGATAATGGACAGCCGTCACCCTGCAAGACTAAAGTGCTGCAAGGCCCAAAAAAGGGGCTAGATTCAAGTATGAAAGATAGAGAATCCACAGTTGACTCTGATCAGGCCACTTGGTGAGAAGATTTTTTTATTACAGTGGATAAAATCCTTGCTTGAGCTGGCTTGGCTGCTGGTGCACAACCCAAAAGGCTGCTGTGCACAGAGTCAGTCTGTGGGCAGGTGTGGGCCAGCCGTTGGTGCTTCTGCCTGCCAATATATTTGCACACCACCTGTGTATGACATTTGTGTCATCTACTCTTATATTCTGTTTGCTGCAGTTTATGCAGGTCACTTACCACATCTAGCTGTTTGTGTTGATCCCTAATGCTTGCTGCAACCCAAATGCTATATCTTGAACTCCACTAGCACAAAGGGGCGCCCAGAGTCACTTGAAGTCCTGCTCTATAGTTCTAGGACAATCTGAGTTGGAATTTTAATTGTGCCCTTATCTGGAAACAATTAGTGAACATTGTGGCAAGTATATCAGTTTTGTAGAGACCTAGGCCTATCTTTTTAGCCCGTTTGATTAATGTTATGTATTTTCATGTGATACAGCTTTAAAAAATATATACATTTTTTATTATGATTATTATTTATATTTTTAGCCATTTTAATGATATCCACACTAGGTAGGTAGGTTCTTGCAAAGCTGCTTCAATAATTCCAGAATATTAATGTTCAATTGATGTCACTTCTGTGATGTCACTTCCTGTGATTGCATATCTTACAGGGATCATGCATGATGCTATTCTGCCATGGGCCCACTAAACCCTAGGACTGGTCTTGACAACCCCAGCCTACAACACAAGGGTCTGCTTCCAAACCACCACCTGAGACACACATCACTGGCCTCTTTGTGACTTACTGTTTTGTGTGCTTTATTGCACCTACTCCTGACACTGTTTGTGTATGCTAGCAGCCGCTCATAAGTTCCAAATTACCAGGGCCACCAGCTATCAGGAATTTTTACACCTTGCTGTTTGGAAATTGGTATTTTCCATCTGAAACTGCTAAAGACACGCAATGCTTCACAATTTGAAATGCATGGAATAATTCATTTTGTACTGAAGTACGCAAAATTGCCATTTTAGACAATATACACAAAAGAGATGTGTTGGTACAGTTTTGTTTTCTTTGAGCCTGTTCCTCATTATTGTTTTAGTTTTTCAGTTCTTTTATTTAAGGTTCTCTGGTGTGGTTCTAACATTTGTTTCAAACGTCACCTGCCTTTGTACAGTGCCATGTCACCTCCTTTCTCGACTGCGAGGCTCCAGCCCGCCCATCCACAATGCCCGACCTACTCTTTATAACCGCAGACCACTGGCAGTGATGCTCTCCTTGCTCCTAGTGAACTTCTTCCCCACAAACGGGACTTTTGGCTCAAGTTTTGAGAATGTAAAACTTCAGCAGGATTAATTGGGGCCTCTATCCGACAGCCGCTTCATTGTGGTTGGCCTGAACCTTTGGATTCAACCTTTATGGTTGTAAGCATTATATTGCATTTTAATCTTTAAAAATTCATATCTTGACTTGTCTTATTTGATTTGTGTCCTATGGTCTTGTTTCATTCATACAATTAAGCTCTATTTTTCTAACTTTGTGTCTTTTTCTGTGGTGTTTTCACTGTCATACTGTTTTAAGTCTTCCACAACTTCTTTACACATTGCCTCTTAAGTTAAGCCTGAATGCTCTGTGTCAAGCTTACCAGAGGGTGAGCACAAGTTAATTCATGGTGTTTATCTGATTTACCCTGACTAGGATTGTGGTTCCTTCTTGGATAGGGTGCATACCTCTGCCAACCAGAAACACAATTTCTAAATGAAATACTAAAACCTCAGTATTACTGAAAGAATATCTACTTATGCAGTAACTCAGCAAATATCATTTGGTGTCAGAAACTTCTACGAAACACTCACAGTGACCATATTATGAGTGATGTAATATGTGAGGTCATAAACAGTGCATGGCAGGGGTGTATGTTATAGTTATTTGGGTCTGAGTTTCTCTGGTTTCGTGTGTGTATCAGAGCTTAATGATTAGCGTCTGTGTAACCTTTGTTTTTTTCAGGGAATATCTCAGCTTTTTTTTTTTTATTCTACTTCCTAACTATAATGTCATTGTAACCTTTGTTTTTTTCACAGATTTTCTCTGTTTTTAAAGCTATTTCCTAACTATAACATCACTGTAACCGTTGTGTTTTTAAGTGAATTTCACCATTTTTGTATATAAATTGTACTAAAATTTGACCCACAGGTTCAATTTACTAATATAACTTTTCACACTTTTATAAATACATTTTATTCACACATTCATTCTTATATATTCTAAAACTAAAAATTTAAAAAATAAGGTAATGCTCATTTTCTTTTGTTTATTTGATCATTTAGGGATCCGTTCCCAACCAAAAAAATGCATTCACTACTAAAACAACAAAACTTTTAATTCAAACATATGCTATTGCAAGTTCTATACGTTTATTGCTGCCTGTGTGGGGTGGCTATATGAGAGACTGTGTGGGTGTGTGAGTGGCTTTATAGGTGTGAGAGTGAAGTGGGAGTGGCTGTGTGAGTAGGTGTCTGACTGGAACTGTGATTGGTTTTGTGGGTCTGTTAGTGGGTGTGTTAGTTGGTATGTAAATGGCTGTATGGGTGTGTGAGTGGGTGTATGAGTGGCTGTGTGTATGAGTGTGGGTGCATGAGTGGGAGTGGTTTTGTGGTTCTGTCAGTGGGTTTGTAAGTGGCTGTATGGGTGTGTGAGTGGTTTGTGTGAAAGAGGGTGTGTGTGAGTGAGTTGTGTGAAAGAGGGTGTATGTGAGTGGCTGTGTGGGTCTGTGAGGGGTCTGTGAGGGGTTTTCTGGGTTTGTGAATTGGTGTCTGAGTGGTTGTGTGGGTGTGTGAGTTTAGTGGTTTGTTTTGAGGGTCTGTGAGTGGCTGTATGGGTGGGTGAGTGGTTGTGTGGGTGTGTAAGTGGGTGTGTGAGTGCATGTGTGAGTAGCTGCATGGGTGTGTGGGTTTGTGTGTATAAATGTTTGAAGGGGTTTGTGAGTGATTGTGTGGGTGTGTAAAAGGGTGTGTGAGTGAGTATGTGGATCTGTGATTGGGTGTGCTTTTTTCATTGGGGTCTGGATCTGCAGAGCACACAGTGGGTCATGCTGAGGGCTACAGTGGATCTCCAGATCTTTGTGCAGTAACAACACTTTTTTAGACAAAGTCTTGCCCATGAGGGTCCCTCACAACACCTCCATCAGTCCCATAGGATCAAGGTACTTGTACCCAGTCCTCTTCTATCACTTTTGTGTTATTTTTCCCCCTCAGAACCAGATCCTGATGCACAAAAAGGCGGCTGCAACTTTCCTCTCAGGCTTCAGACAGCTAATCGCGGCATTGCTGTTGGTGCATGGATCCACCATGTTGGAGCCACATCTCTAGATATACATAAATCTTTTTACTCTAATAACTCCATAATGACTGAACAGATTTACACCAAGTTACAAAAAGCACTCTTTCTAGACCAAGATCTGACTTTTTGCCAAATTTGGTGTAATGCGATTAAGCAGTTCAGGCTGTAGTCTTGTCTGAAATCCATATGGGAATTTGCATGAGGAAAACGTGTTTTGCCTCCCCTTTTTTTCTTGGCCCCTGCTTGACGGATCACCCCAGACCACCCCAAAATCTTCCAGACAGCACTTGAAGTTACTAGTTTTGGAAATTTCATGAGGATTCTTAAAACAGTGTTAAGGTTACTATCAAAACAAAAAAAGTTCTTCCTATGAAAACCAGGTCCTAACTATAACTACCTACTCTCGACTGCCAGTAGGTAATATATATGACTTTAGACCCAAATCCAGATATATCTCTTAGACTCCTCACAACAATATCAATAGATTTTCCACTGCCATGATTAAAGAACTAAGAGTTATACAACAGAGCACTGTAGACAGAAACCTTTTACCAATCTAAAACTAAAATGTATACTTGTATAATACCACTATTCAGAAATTAAAGAGCGCTGATAATGTGGTGGTGGGAAACTCAGACAAAGGTGGTAATGTAGTCTTGTGGAAACTGGATGATTATATGCAGGAGGCATACAAACATTTTAATGATAAGGAATGTTATAGTAAGATCATTATGGCAGAATATGTGCATGTAAAAGAGAGGTTTACTGGTGAAGTAAAAAAATGGAGAGACAAAGGTCTACTAAGTTGGTATGAGTATGGGTTTCATAAAAACCCCCAAACTTCACATATTCTTCCTCATACCTATGGTACATAAAATAAAAGCGATTCCTCCAGGGTATCCCAATATAGCAGCACAGGACAGCCTAATCGAGAATGTTTGTAAATATATTGATTTTGTTCTGATTCTTTTGGTAGCCACCCTACCATCATATATCAAGGATACTGCAGATTGTCTGTGCATAACCTTTGATATCACATGGGAGGAGGGCATGCTACTTATGGATACAACAGCACTCTATACTAGTATAAGACACACTGATGGGCTGGCAGCTATCAAACATTTTCTGAAGATGAGGCCAGTTAAATACTTGGAATACAACAAAATGCTGCTGGAAATGGTAGAATGGTGCTTATTTAAGAATTCTTTTGTGTACAGTGGAGAAGTTTTTCAACGACCTAGGGGAACAGCGATGGGCACCTGCTTTGTGCCAGCTTTGCAAATTTACATACGGGTTGTGGAAGGCTCAGGTGATTGGAGGAAGGATGAGGGAGAAATGGTCAGAATGTATTATTTTGTGGGTGAGATTCATAGATGACCTGTTCTTGTTTGGGAAAGGGTCTCATATGTTAGCCAGAAGAGAGTTTGTAGAAGAACTCAACCAAAATGAGTTGAATTTAACATTCACCACTAAAACTAGTAACAGTGAGATAGAATTTCTTTGCGTTGTAGAGAAGGTAGATGAATACAAGTTTGGTATTACACTTTACCGCAAGCCCCTGGCTGGGAACAACATAATACATGTCCGTAGTGCTCATCCCACCCCACTGATTAAGAGTATCAACTTTGGGGATATCTCCAGAGTCAGGAGAGTTTGCAGCTCCGATTGGAAATATTGGGAGGTTGAAAAAGAGATGAAAGTAAAGTTAACAGTGAGGTGCTACACAGGGGACAATGTAGAAGCAGCATCCAGGAAAACCTGGCAACCTAAAAGAGAGAGGATGCGATATACTGCCAAACAGAACAATTTAAGTGAAAACACACATAGATGTATAACTAGATACACCATTAAGTACGGGCAGCATTGAATAGACACTGGTACTTAATAAGATAGAAGAATCCAGTAATTGGGCAGTTGGCACCTAAATGCCCTCTAAATGCCCTCTAATGTGCTTTTAAAGACCAGTATCTATGAGAGATCAACTGGTAAGAATTAACATCTGTATATCAACTAAAACAAAAACACTTGATTGATTCAAACAGAAGGTTCCACTAAATGTATGAAGTGCAGAGCCTGCCAACAAGGGAAAACATCACCAACATTGTGACTCTTTTTGACAACAATATAAAAGTGTAAGAGAGACAGACATGTAAAAGTGAATACAGTGTGTATATCTTGAGATGTCCTTGCCCCAAAACCTATGTTATGTAGGCAGCACTACACTACCTACACATAAACAGATTTTACAGCACTTGAGGATTATAAAGACAACAGCTGTACCTATCCTGTAGCCAGACACTTAGGGAAAGAGATGGTACACTGATAAAGTATAACTGGATAGCACAAGTCCCAGAAAACATAAGAGAAGGGTATAGGGAAAAGGAACTTAGGAGACTGGGAACAAGATATATCCTGGAAATGAACAGTAAAGAAGGTTTTGGTTTAAATATGGCTAAGGAACTGTGCACTGCGTAATTGTCGCGACTGTTCAAACTGAGCATCTGATGCTTTTTAATGTATTTTAACACAACAATTTTTTGTCTGTACAATAATTTCAGTTTGATATCTATACACAGCCAATTTATAAATACATATAGGATTTTTAACAGAATCGGGATATAACATATATGTTCTGCACAAATATGCATACGGATGCTTATAATTGTACACATTTTCAATTCATAGTATTTTGTTTGGTCCCTTTTTTACCTTGGCTCACTGGGGCACAATGATGCAGTGTAATTCTACGATGGTGTTAGACTTGGCATCCTTGGCGCGGTCTCCCCTAACTTGTTGCCTCTGTTCCCCAGGTTGTTGATGTGTGCTGGACTCTGTTTTTGCTGTTTTTGTTACTCTGGGCACTTTCCCACTGCTACCCAGTGCTAAAGTGCAAGTGCTCATATGTACAATGTATTCTTAATTGGCTTTCCATGATTGGCATATTTGATTTACTGGTAAGTCCCTAGTACAGTGCACTAGAGGTGCCCAGGGCCTGTAAATCAAATGCTACTAGTGGACCTGCAGCACTGGTTGTGCCACCCACATTAATACCCCTGTGTGTGTAGTTTTAAACTGCCAAATCGACTTGCCAAGTGTACCCACTTGCCAAGCCTAAACCTTCTCTTTTCTTACATGTAAGGGATCCCTAAGGCAGGCCCTAGGTAGCCCCATGGGCAGGGTGCAGTGTATGTTTAAGGTATGACATATACCAATTTATTTTATATGTCCTAACAATGAAATACCGCCCAATTCAGTTTTCATTGTGCAAGTCCTATCTCTCTCCTTGGTTAACATGGGGCCTGCTTTTAAATATTATTAAAGCACAGTATCCCCTTGGGAGTTGATCGACATGTGGAGTTTGGGGTCTCTGAACTCACAATTTAAAAATATATCTTTTAGTGAAGTTGGTTTTTATATTGTGTATTTGAAAATGCCACTTTTGGAAAGTAGGCATTTTCTTGCTTAAACCATTCTGTGACTGTTTGTAGATTCCCTGTCTTGGTCAGGTTGACAGTTGGGCTGTTTGCACCTCTCTCTAGACAGTGACACAAAGGGAGCTGGGATATCGCCTGCATATCCTGATGAGCCATTTGTGCTGGGAGGGAGGGGAGGAGTCGTCACTTACACCTCAAAGGGCTGTGCCTGCCCTCACACAATGCAGCCTTCAACCACCGTGTGTGTGTCTGGGGTCTGGCCTGGGCAAGGCAGGATCTTACGAACAAGAGAAACTTTTATTTGAAGTTTGCTTACTTCAAAGGCCGAAAGGACTATAAGTAGTGGACCCAGCACCCCTGAAAATTAGATCACTCCAGGAATCAAGAGGAACATCTGCCAAGGAAAAGAGCTGAGGAGAAGTTGTGCCCCTGCCTGTGACAGTGCTTTGTTGGGCTATCCTGCAGTTGCTGCTTCTGCCTGTGAAAGGGGACAAAGACTGGACTTTTTTGTGCATTCCTGATTAAGAAGCATCTCCAAGGGCTTGAACTGAGCTTGCCTCGTGTTGTTGAAGTCTCAGGGCCATCAAAGACTTCCCCTGACAGCACCTGGACTCTCTGCTAAGACTCCTGCCTTGTCAAGTAGTTCCTTATCCAGTCCCTGGACCCTTGAAAGGTGAAGCTGGCAGACAAGAACTGAAAATCCATGCACAAACCACCATTCAGGGAAATTTACGACACACCTTCTGTGACATGGCTGAGAAACGTCTCGCCACCGGCTTTGCGGCTGAAATCACCACTCCACCTACATCGCGGCTGGAGGATTCATGTATCGCAGCTGGAGAAATGACAGGCAACACCTGCTAACGGAGGCTGAAAACAAAGCAAACCCACGCTGCGCAGTTTCCTGATACCGTTCGACCGGATTTTCCATGCATCGTCCTTGGTTGTCTAAGTCAACCCGACTCTGTGTAATCATCTGAGGTACCCGTTTGGAAATAGACGCATCAATCTCTTGCGAGGAAGAAAACCAACGCATCGCCAACCCGACTGTAAAAGGAAACGAAGATCGGCCTCACTTGTGAGTAAGGAATTGACGCATCTCTACACTTTTCCAGCGCACGCTCACCCATGCAGCTTTATTTTTTACATTAACCAGATACTTTGTGTGACAACAGCATTTACACTGTTTTCTAAGGATTAAGACTCTTATTCATTTGAAAATGCATGTCTTGACTTGTGTATGTTGGATGTTTGTTGTTGTGATCTTGTTTTGTTTAGATAAATACTACCTATTTTTTCTAAACCTGTGTTGTGTAATTTTGTAGTGATAAACTATATTACTGTGTGTGTTGGTACAAATATTTTACACATTGCTTCTGAAGTTAAGCCTGCCTACTCGTGCCAAGCTTCCAAGGGGGTGAGCCGGGGTTAACTGAGTGTAACCCTCCTTTACTCTGTCTAGAGTGAGGGTCCTTGCTTGGACAGAAGGTAACCTGATTGTCAACCAAAGACCCCATTTCTAACAGATGGCTTTAGCAAATGTTCAACTGGATAATAATTAATTGTCTGATGATAGAATATATATAACTCCTTATTGTATGAAGAATTGACATTACCTATACCATATACAATACAATGGATTTTATGTATGATTATGCTCTTGGGGTTTGTGTAGTAAAGTGAATGACCCCAGCCATGCATCACATATCAAAAGGATTTTGTAAGAACTTGAAGCTGTTGTAAGATGGCCGCTGCGTTCGTTTGATCAGCTTTAGTCCTTCGTTTTTGTTTATAGACACACTGCATGTATTAATAAATAATTGTGGCAATTGCAGCATCTAGAATATAGTGTATTTTGTTGGAGGAAATTTTCTGATATGTGTGTGTGCGTAGATATATATATATGTGTGTGTATATATATTTATATATATATATATATATATATATATATACACACATGTGTATGACACTGAAAAAATAAAGGTTAAATTAATGTTATAATTAGGTACTGAAATGAGATGAGCTAACATTTAAAACCCCCAAAACAGATGAAATTGACCAGTTATAGTTTAGTGAACTAACTAAAATATGTTCACCATGCAGCAACGGTTATGACCTTGCATATTACATCACTCATGAAATGTTAAATGACACCACTGATAACATCATCCAGTGATTGTGACAGTGTGCTACATGCTTTGAGGACCTAAAGTAATTAAGCAACCTACACCTGTGCTCAATTTTCTACCACCAGTCAACTGACAAAGGACATAACCTTTGGCAACATGCAAGGCACCTAGCAAATCTGTCAACTCACCCCATTTGGTGAACAATCCCTGTTTTTACTAGTATTCACGGCTATTATTGAACAATGTGCAATGCTGCAAAACCTTCAGAGAGGTTCTGGACACTCATGCTTTATAAATGTACACTTTACAGACAATTTGTCTATAGCTCTGTAGAACAGCTATTTAACTTTGCCCATATATCCACTGTTGGACAATCTATTCTGGACAGATGCGTTCGATTTTGTCACAGACCTTTGGCAACAGCCTTTGACTTTAAGGTATCACATACTTTGAAACACGCCTCTGCAACATACAGCAAGTGTGGTGAGCCTTTGCGCTGTTTAACTTTAACATGGAGTACTGCTTTCACCCAAAATTTTACTAATAGGTGACCCATGCATCATATGTCTTTCACCATGCACAGGCACACTTGACTCCAGGTCTTACCCTGTTTCCATTCTGTGCACCCCCATGCATGCATGCAGTAATTCTATGCTGTCTATGACTATAGACCCTTTCCTACCAGCTCTTTGTGAAATAGGCTATAAGGTTTTATGAAGTAAGAAAATAGCAGTATCATGGTCAGCAGTGATGTCATCAATGTCATTTAAGACGTCATCAGTGATGTTATTGATGATGTCAATTAAAAAGTCATTAGTGGCGTAATATGTGTAGTCATAAGCAGTGCATGATGGGGTCAAGTTGTATTCAGTTCTAAACTGAATGCTTGAGGGGTTTGACTGCAGGTGAGTCCAGACTCTGCTCCTAATCTCCCCTGAGTGGTCAACCACCCCTGCTGCAAACAGCTTTCAGCCATGCGTAGCAGAAGGTTAACCATGAAAGGCCTCTGGCCAGGTCCTGTGTTGAATACAGGTGGGTGACCTCTTCCCATACTCCGCAGACAGCCAACCCTTCACTGTGCACTCGGCAAGGGTTTACCCTTTGTCAGCTCCCCACTATACAAAGCCTTAGTTCTGCAGAATGGATTTTTTTATAGACCATTCTAGAGGTTTTTTAAAATGTATTTTTGGTACCAGATTGGACCTGTGGTACCATACAGAAGCCACATTGAATACCATATCCTGCCACTGGAACTGCAGCATCAGTGACAAAAATTGTCATTTTAAAAAAAAGATATCCCAAGCGATGTTACCTTTTAGACCCTTCACATGCCCCTGGGTGTCAAAGTATGCTCAGCCTGTGCCCTTATATGTCCTATATAAACTTTTTTCAGAACGTAAGGATTGATTCCCCAAGTCTGAATATGTCAGTTGCAACATTTTCTGTCAGTCAATCAGAAACTTGTTTGTATATATACTATGTTAATTTAAATGCCTGAGAGCATTTCATGCTGATTTGTGGGCATGGTGCACTTTTTCTCACGCATCACTTCCTGGATTGCATATCTGCCATATTGATTTGCATGAACAATGTACTGGTAAAAATTTACGATTGCATGGTTCCCATGAATATCGGATTGGTTTTCAAAAACAATAGATGTATGTATGAGGAATATACTATTGTCTAAACCCGACTTACTGATATGTGTGGGCAATAGACAGGTACACATTTCTGGTATGCCATTGCATACAATTCATTTTTAACCCAGTCACACTTGCTGAGGAGCATTGTTTTGAATGAGATTAATAAAGAAGCCAATGCATCATGTTTTGGTTTACTTGCACTACACTATGGTTTGACTCAGCAGATTTAAGGGGAGGAGACAATAATAGTTGCGACAAGTTTGCAAAAAGCTAGAGACCTGGTTTACTCTTGTCCTTGGAGAGGCCACTTCCTATGAAGCTGAGAAGCACTTTTATTGCCTCATTCCACTTGAACCTGCTGAGTCAAACCATATTGTAGTGGAAGCAAGCCGGTGCTTAAAGCACAGGCATCATCATAAATTCCATTCATACCAAGGTGTTTGCTGTTCCTTAACAGTGTAAGTGGGAGAAAAAACAAATAATCTGTACGGTGTCTACCATATATAAATGAAACTATGGATTGTCCACAGAAACCAGCGGGTTCTGATTACAAAACATTATATTTCTTTTACAAACACATATTGTGTTTGGCAGTCAATGTGTTATTCATCGGAAGCAAGAAACTATGCATGTCTGCCAATACATGATGCATGCAAACTGGTATGGTAAATGTGCGATCTAGCAGGTGGTGCATATGAAACAGTGCATTGTGCATGCAAATCAGCATTAAATGCTCTCAAACCAATGTACTGTACATTTTAATCATTATATTTTATATACACAAGCCAGAAGATTACAAGAATTAAGCACTCAATTGAGCCATACAATTATGTCGAACAGTACATTATTCATGTAAATCAATGCACTACTTATGCAGTTCAGCAGGTTATGCATGTGGACCAATACATCATGTATGCAAATCAACTTGTCATGCTTCCAGACCAATAGGTACACCTTACAGCCAGTATATTTCGCTTACAATGTATATTTCACTTACAAGACTGAGCCAATATATTATTGATCTACTGCTACATTATTAATCCAAGACAGCATATGCGTTGCTTTGAAACCAAGAGGGTACATATTTCAAGCAATATATTACCCGCTCAAACCTGTAGATTATAAAAGTGAGCCAATATAGTATATTTATGAGTCAGTCTATTAACAATTTTCACCTATGTATTACCCTTGCAAATCTCTTTTTTTATATGTGAATCAGTAACTTTGCATAAAACCAGTACAAACAGAGGTCAAAGCAATATGTTATGCATCTCAGTAAGTATGTTACAACTTGACCAGTGTGTTATGATTTTACAGCTGTAGGCTATACACACAAACCTCAATGTTATGCAGATAAAACAATTTGTGAGGGAAACTAGTAGTGTATGCCATTAAAATATATACAGTTTTAAACACACTATTGTATTTTAACAATGCACTTAACAGAAATATCAGCGTGCTGTTGGTAAAAAAAAGCTGTTAGGAACATACACCGGTATGTTGTGTTTATAAACCATGCACCTCAAGACGGCAAAACTTTCTCATGTAACCAATGTGCTTGGCTGATGCACCAATGGTTTACTTTTGCATTATCCAATATATTGATTAACCAAACAATTGTTGGTGTATAGAAACTAATACAGTACATGCAGACTAATATAACTTGAATGCAAATAGTGCAGTATGCACAAAACCACATGAATATGTTTCATGTTTAAACCAATATAGTTGCAATGTGAACTTCTATGATTTATATAAACCAGTATGAGCCACTTAAGGTAATTGAATGTTGGCATGTTTGGTACCTCATACAAAAGGTTGCTGCTGACATATCATTGTATGGTGGCTACAAAGCCTCGGTGTTTGAGCAATCTATCTCAATTTTGTTCATGTATGTGCCTCACAGTCTCTATTTCCATTATCTCATCTGAGGTGTGGTGGCCTCAACTGATCCCCTTGGGAATGAGACCTGTTTGGTCATCATGGCTAAGTCTTTATGGATGAGTTGTGGAAATGTTATACAAATACATAATCCATAAGTGACTACCACCAAATCCCAACACTTCTTCCAAAATTATAATATGTATTTTTCTGAATACCAAAGCCAGCCTGCCACTATCTACCCTAGCCTATAATCATGACAGCTGCAAGACATAAGCAAAGAGCCTGTAGTTGTATGACATTACATTGACAAAAAATGGCTACTTACTGGTCCTTGCACTGTTTCTGAACTTGCCCAATGGTGAGTCAGGCTCCCCTTTGCAGCTCCACACTGCTGGATAAGCTGAGCTACTGGATGCTTTGTCTCAATTCCAGAGGTCTAGGTTTCTGGTTTGGGCCTTGAATCAGAGTTGCAGAGGGGATGGGGACAGAGGAACTAAGAGCACTACGGAGATGGGAGCACAATGGAGGACTCTTGACAGTAGCAACAACAATGTTGTATTGATGTACATGGACTGTAATTATCAGGCCTGGGCAACCACAGAGGGTCAGAGCAAAGGAAACAACACATAGCACACTTTGTGATGTCACTAGTGGAGACAGGGGTATCTCAGGTGACCATTACAGGCAAACTGGTGGGGGTAGCCTTACATGACAAATGTTTATAAGGATATAAGAGTTTGTGAGCCAGGTCTGGGAATTTGTCTAATGTTGGGTATGGTTAGGGACAAAAGTGGAGTGGACGAAGAAGGAGACTGAGATGCAAGGATGAAAAATGGGAGGTAGGAATATTTTGTTCAACAGGTTTGAGAGTGAAAGCATCTGGGCAACGGGTCTGGAAAGCCTTAAAGAGTGGCTACTTGTTAAGGGTGAAGACAAAGGGGCTATATTTATATTGTTAGATTGGATTAGGATTTGGTCAGAGTGTGCAGTTAGGCCGAAAGCATTTATAGCAGTGCAAGTTCTGTTGGCTTGCATTGAAGCAGCCTTTTCCACAACTGTGAGAGTCTCAGGATAGAGTTTTTCACAGTGTTTGTTTGTTCATTGCCTTTCTGTTACTGGAGTTAGGATTCCCTCTGTTATTGCAATATTCATGAAATTAATGAAAATGGAGAACCATAAGTGGTAGTATGTGGAATTTAAAAGTAGTATGGTACTAATGCAGTAGAGTTTGTATTACCTGACATTTTATTAAATGCCAACCTTTTCGAGCGATGACCTTTTTTTGAAGTAACAAAACAAGTTGTTTAGAGAGATTGAACTCTGAATGAGATGCAACTTTATCTGTTGTGCTTAGCTGCCAGTAATATGAGTGAAAGATGTAAACAAATATAATTTTTGATCATTTTAATAAGAAAAGTTGAACTGCCATGCAGATAGATCACCGAGCGTTCAGGCAAATGCAGTTATCTGAATGTGTGGATTTGAATCCCAGCATGACAAACATAGGCTTGTTCAATTTACTTACTATGTAGAACCATAAATTGGCTGTTAACATCTGTTTCCAGTGATTAGAAACTGCAAAGGTGTGATATTTGGTGCTATGTACAATACAAGTAATTAACAAATGCTTGGATAATGACTGATATATTTATATTTGCCTCCTTTATATGTATTCTAGAAGAGCCTGAACGCCAGAATTTGAAACTATGTTTTCTCATGTACTTTAATCAGGGCAAGGCATGCACCTGTGTTCGCTTGTGTCATTTAGATGTTGATATTTGCCTTTTCCTGATAAAGCAAATGTTGTTTCTGTTGTGCAGCTGTTGCTAGAACATCTCGAGTGCCTGGTCTCGCGGCATGAGCGGTCCCTGAGGATGACGGTGGTGAAGAGACAAGCGCAGTCCCCGTCAGGTGTGTCGAGTGAGGTGGAAGTTTTAAAGGCACTGAAGTCCCTCTTTGAACATCACAAAGCGCTAGATGAAAAGGTGAGTGGCCTGAAATAAGTGTGCTTCTGGCGCAGTAATATGTACAATAAGTTGTTTTTGGCAGTATACCTTTCTTTTCATCGCTCCCCTGCTGCTTATCTGGCGCATGTGCAACTACAGTCTATCCTGCAATCACATTATTATATTCATATATAGAGGTTTCTAATAAATATTTCTGACTGAAATCAGTGTATAGGTTTCTTGAACTCGTGGAGATGCCCCAAGATTTCTATATTTCAAGACAGACACAATTTATTTGTTATTTAGAAGTAATTAAACGTATCTGATTAATATTTTTGAAAGCTCCAGCTGTTGATAAGACTGGTCTGGGGTTATTTGCTAGTTATAGCACAGTCCTGGGAAGAAGGCTGAAATGAAAACATATACAAATTGACTCATGCCAAGGCAGGAAAGAAACAGAATGGAAAGTGGGAGAAGTGAATCAAAAATTGCTGGTGTTATAGGGGATTGTTTGTTCATGGAACGTTTCTTCCATGGACAAAAAAAGTAAACTAGTGCAAATGCACTTATGAATTAAAATCACACTTAAAGAAATGTGCCTTATTTCAATTTGTAAGTGTTTTAAGTATTTGAGTAATCATGGGAAGTGGCTTCTCAGAAGTACTCCTAGAATTATTTTGGGAAATCTGATAAACTGAAATTTACACATGTTTTAGATTTATTCACCTTCATCTAGAAAAAGACAAATCTTCTGCAAATGTTTTGAGATTTGAACCCATATTGACTAATACGCATAGGTGAGCATACAGTAGCTAGTAACATACAAGCTATTTTGTACAAAGTAGTTTTTGTGCTCATCTATTTTTTTTTCCTCCAAATTGACGGATTGTTGTATTGAATCTGTACCTACTGAAACAGAATTAGAATAGAATGTGTTCCTAATGAAAAAACATACATTTCCCTTTTTTTGTATTTTAGCTTATCCATCCTCATAGTAGAAACGTATTCAGTAAAACATTAGCATCCTCTTTTGAAAAATAAAATCTGGCACAATAATCAATATTTAATACACAGTTCAACATTTCGCGGTCTCAAAAACTATTGGTTGACCATTTGCAGTAAATATTCTGCATTACGAAAAAAGAGGTTTGAACAAAACTTTATATACCTCACTTGACTGAGCGCCAGGGCAATACTCTTATTTTCAATTTCTAGACTCTATTTACAAAAAACAGGCTTTTCTTTTGTAAATATACATTTTTATTTTTATTTAGCCAGCCACACCTAAGGTTGACAAAGCTTAACAACTTTCAAGAGGCACCACACTGAATGATACTAAACAAATTCTGACAAAATTATATAGTTCTTAAATTCCTCACATCTTTACGTTTAAAAACAATTTTATTTAGGTCTTTAATATTGTTTTAAAGTGAGCTCAGTTAATCAAAATATCCCAATCATTTGCCATTACATATTTACTCAATAAAGACAAACATGTAAATGTTTTTTTCACCTACATTTAGGCTATTAGTGATTTCTGCTAATGTTACTACTTTTCTTAAATAGCAAGAGTTCCTTTTTAGACTGGTTTACAGCTTTGCCCCTGCCTGACAAGTCAAATTGCTTGCACAAAATAGAAACCACTTTATGAAATTACTTAGATCAATTCTGTGTGGGTGCTGCCAGCAACCTCTTTATCTTGCCTATGTTAAAACCTGGGGTACTTTTGCCTCGAAGGCACATAGCTTTATTTTAAAAATCCCTTTTAAAACCTTTTTACATCTCATCAAACATGGTTATTGTTAGAAATGGGGTTTCTGGTTGGCTAGGATATGCACCTAAGCCAGGCAGAACCCACCCACTCTAGTCAGGGCACGGGAGTTACACGTGCAAGATAACCTCTGTTCCCCCCTTGGTAGCTTGGCACGAGCAGTCAGGCCTATTCCAGAGGCAATGTGTAAAGCGTTTGCACAACATACACAACACATGTGACACACTATTCCCACCAAAAAGGAAACACAACACCAAGTTATATAAAAAGAAACTGTATTGTACACAACATAATTATTACACCAAACAAAACATGTCAGTAGTATCCTACTACCCAAGCAGTTGTCAGAACGTTACATCATAGTTACTCTGCAGAGATCAGCAGTAGTCACACATAACACACAGGTTACTCATTATTCTGCAACATAAGCAGTAGTCATGAATCACATTACTAAGAAAATGCACTTGTCATAAAATATCATAAATGCCCATACCAGGAACATTATAAAACGTATGGCAAGTAGTAAAAACATATCAGCATGGAATGCCCATAAAGGAACATCAGCACATATAGGGCACATCATCAGAAACAGGTTAGCATAATAATTCCTGCAAGTCCATAGCAGGAACATCAGGAAAATGTATTGTCCATAAAAAGTCCCTGTTCTTGTGAAGTTAAGGCACCTCTAGTGCCACAGGATAACAAGGGGGGCCCCCGGCGCTCCTTATGCTCCACAGGGGCCTTGCGCAGATGTTAGGGGGGCAGCACGCACCCTCTCTGTTTTTTATATCGCCCCCCCGGCCGCAACTGGCCCTTCAGATGCCAGCAACAACATGTGGGGCCCAAATGAGGGACCTTGTGGGACGGGGGGGCCTCTGGCGAGACTTCCCACCCACCCGCGGTCTCCAGGGACAAAATCAGGGCCACGGGAACGATCATGCTCCTAGCGCTTGCAACGGGGGGAAGGATTTCTCCCTTGCCCCGTGTCCTGCCTCCAGGGTGTCTCTGGACCCAAAGGGAGACCTCCGAAGAGGTCTTCTTTCCTCCTGGGGCTCCTGTGTGCACTCGCCTGCTCCCCGTCTGGTGCATGAGTGTCACTACTCTTCTCCCGGCTCGCGGAGGTGATTGGGTTCAAGCAAGGGTCTTCTGGTGCCCCGGGGACGCTCCTCAGAGCGTACCTCGCACCGGGGGGCACAAATAGGATTCTCTCGGGCTTGAAACAAAAGTACCAGCCTGGGGTGTGGCGGTGAATTCCACAGCGGCAGAGCGCTGCCAAAGCACCAAATACCAATTAAAGGAGCCTGAGTCCCAGCAGTGATTTCAGGATCGTCCAAGTGAAAACCCTAAAAATAGAAACCGCTCACAAGATACTCCGATAATTATAGTAAAGTGCTCTCCAGACATTATGGGTGAAAACAAAGCAATCCTAATGCTTTAGGCAGTTGCAGGGGTCAGGGGCCACAGCACCTTGCTCCTGGGAGACAAAGTACAAATTGAGCACAGGGCGGCAGGGCCCAGCAGCAGGCTAGCGCAAGGTAGGTGCAGGCAAGTGGCAGTTCCTCCAAGTGATCAGGCAGGTCACAGGTCATCACAGCAGCAGCAGTCCAAGGCAGTTCTTGGTGAGGCCCTCCAACAGCATTCTGTGTCTAGTTCCAAAATTTCTCCAATTATGGGGAAAACTCCTCTGTACTTATACCCAGTTGTTGCAGTGGTTCAGCAAAGAAGGGGAGAGGAGGTTCCAACCAGTTACAACTGGTTCTGGGCATGTCCCCTCTCTCCTCCAGCACAGGCTCCAAACATCAGTTGGGGACAAACAACCCTTTTGTGTGAGGCCAGGACACAGCCTTTACAGAGGCAAGTGTGCTCTGCCTCCCCCTTCTCTCCGCACAGGAAGACTATTCAAAATGAAGATGCACCTCTGTGACACCTCCACCCTCCCTGTGTACAGGCTGTCTGAAAAGTATGTTCAACGCCCAACTGTCACTCTGCCCAGACGTGTATTGGAGTAAAACTGCAAAACAAGATTTATAAGCACAGAGAAAAGCTCACTTTCTAGAAGTGACATTTCTGCAGTAGTAATAAAACATCCACTTACGCCAGTAAGCAGCATTTCTCTCTACCATTACAACCATACCAAACATGCCTACGCTACCCCTCATAAATCAGACGATACCCCCTAGTCATAAGGCAGAGCATTTTCAATGCAATCTTATGAGAAGGCAACACTCACAGCAGTAAGAAACCAAATAGGCTGTTTGTCACTACCAGAACATGCCACACTACTAGGCACATGTCCTGCCATCTGCATGCATAGCATCCTGCCCATAGGGATAGCTAGGGAGTACCTTAGGGGTGACTTACATGTAGTAAAAGGGGAGTTCTGGGCCTGCAAGTAAATTTAGATGCCAGGTCCCTGTGGCAGAAAACTGTGATAGCAGGCCTGAGACAGGTTTGAAAGGCTACTTTAGTGGGTGGTGCAAGGATATAGGGATACCACTGTACAAGGGAATTACAGGTAAGTTAAATATGCCAATTAGGTATAAGCCAATCATACCAACTTTAGAAGGGAGAGCACCTGCGCTTTAGCACTGATCAGCAGTGATAAAGTGCTCAGAGTCCTAGAGCCAACAGCGAGAGGTAAGAAAAAAATAGGAGGAAGGAGGCAAAAAGTCAGGGATGAACCTGCCAAAATGGCCAGGTCCAATAGTTATCATGTTAAATGGTTTGTCTAATGTTCTGGCATGATCTTCCTTATTCATTAGTATCTTAACAGTGACTCTCAATTATTGATAGGTTTTCTCGTTATCAGTTTCCAGCATAGTTATTAGTCAATGCCGCCCTACTTTAGTATGATAGCATACAAATAGACATTTAGCATACATTAATAAGTTCACCCATTTGTTCTCTAATCTTGGTGTGAAAACATTGCAGGATTTTAGTCCTGCCCCTAAATCTAAAGCATTAAAGTTAAATGGCAATGATGCAAATGTACAACTCAGAAATATACTGTTACATAGGTTCTAATTTTGAGTATTCCCTTTTATCTAAATAACTGAACATTGAAATACCACGTTTCTCAATGAGGGTTGTATTTCTTTAAAGAAATCATGGTTATGCTTTAAATATAGTACCTTACAATTTTTCTGTTATCTTAAAGCCTTATGTTTTTTCATCAGATTAACTCTACCCTCTTACTTTCATTACTACTATTTTATAGGGAAAGATTTGTGTGCCATATAAAAAAACAGTACATTCTTAGCTCAAGCCTCAGTTAGGTAGTCCCATTTTTCAGTAATCATTGTAAAGTATGTCTTAATTTCTAAACAGTCCTACAACATTGGTAGTTTATCAAAAGAGCTCCTGAGCAAACTTTGCACAGTCCCTTGGTTATTGTTTTTGACTTTCATGAGAACGCTTTTTCTCCATGTAGCAAGAGTTAAATATTTGGATGGTTAGCATTTTCCGTTCGATCAATCATTTCAAGTCTACAAAGTTCCAAATCTACAAAAGAACCATTCACCTCTTCTTGAAATCACCCACCACCTTTCTGATAATGCATAGGCCAGAAGGGGGCAATGATGGTTACTGTATAAGTTACAAGACAGTAATAGTATTAGGCAACTTTAATATACATAGTAAACACTTCATATTTCCCAATAATTTCTGAGCACATTTGGTTTGTTATAGAAAGCTACAGTTGCTTGAAGAAAATCGGATATATGTTATTTCTGGTCAACATCAAGACCTTATTTTTTGGTTGGATGGACCATTTGTGTTGTGTTATTCTTCCTGATAGCAAATCAGGACATCATTCATTACCAGCTTCAGCCATCTTTCTTGAGGGTGGTAAAAGACTCTTGTCTTGTGACTGAAGCCTAGCATTGGCCCTAGAGCATTAAATCTTCTTCAGGATCTCGTAATGCTACTGCTGATGTGGTCACTCTGGAAATGTGAACTAAGCCCCCAAGTCAGATAACAAACCCACACAATCAATTATGGTTCTGTGAAGTACATAGTACTGTGTATAGGGCAGTGGGGAAGCAAGTGGTGGAAATCTTGTTTACAACATGAGGGACTAGTACCTGTGCATCTCCATGGTTGCCACAGAGCTGAGTTAGTTCTGGTCATTCTTGGACGTGCAGATGGTTCTGCAGTGGCAGGCTCTGCAGACCTCCCATATTGTTATCCATGATGTTTTGTCAGATATTCTAATATCTTTTGAGTTCCTAGCCCTGTCATATACCAGAAATATGTCTGGCTTCATCTATGATAGATTCTGACTGAAATATCCTGCTGGAATTATTGTTTCACTCCTTTTAATCCTGACATTTATTTCCAATGACCAGCATCTGATTGATATTCCCCAGATTTAGTTGTAATTCACTGGTGGGGTCACCCTTCTTTTCTTGATTCTAGCTTTGGTTGTGTGTGTTTTTTTGTCTAATGAACCTCATTGAAGGGCAGGAGAAAGCTGTGCAGGGTTGAAGGCAGTGATCAAAGTGGGGAGGGGTCTGTTTGCTATGTAGCAATGCCATAAAGAATTATGGCCCTCATTACGAGTGTGGCAGTCTTAAACTGCCAAACACACAGTGGTGGTCCGACCGCCACGTAACAACCTGGTGGTCTGACCACCAGGGAACCACCAGCTCCACCAGGATCTTGGATCCCGGCAGACTGGTGTTGGCGGAGATCCTAATCCGCCAGGGCAGGGCAGTGCTGCAAGCAGCGCTTCTCTGCAGATTATGACCACATTTTCTGCCAGCCTTTTCATGGCGGTAACACCACCATGTAAAGGCTGGCAGAGAACAGGTGCGGGGGGCACAGGGGTGCCCTGCACTGCCCATGCACCTGCCATGCGGTGCAGGGGCTCCCCTGCCCAACACCGTCGCTATTTTACAGACAGTGAACATTGCAAGGGTTCTGGTGCGCCCTGCTGACTACAGCATGGACGCCGGCTCGATTAGGAGAAACATTTGTTTACCAGCTTGCAGATATGTTACCTAGCACTATACAGTTTTTTTTGCCAGCAATTCAGAAGTTACAACATTGCTAGGATAAAGTTCTACTTTCTACTTAATCTTTCAGATTAAGAATCTACTGTTTTTTTTGCATTGTTATACCTTTTCTGTAATGACTTACTCTCCTAAACAGAGTTGCTTTTCCATTGCATTGCAGAGTGTCATAATTAACAGTCATGGAAATCTAATTGTACCATCACCCACCCCTTTCCTCTATAATTACTCCTATTATCAAAGGAACTATAATAATGACCTTAGGTTGAGCCTGCGCAACTGGAAAAGCAGAAGAGTTGAGGAGCATAGAAATTCTCTCTTCATATCCGTGTCATCACTAATATCGGTGTTCTTCCTCATTTTATCTGTTTTAAATGTAAGTTTTGTTCTTTTTTACTTGCTGCACGTCTCCTGACTAATCACTAACAATGTCTCCAACATCCTGGAGGCAGGATTTCTATGAACTCCTAGGGTGAGAATATATATGCTGCTTAATAGGTCAAGATCTGACTCTTAGTCTAATATTTTTTTGAAAAGCAAAAACGTGCACATCACATACTATATCTTCTATAGGTCTTCTGCAGCAAGCATGGTATTTTGACATCCTAAGACAAGGTGAGGTCAGCACAAGCATCAGGAAGTACCTATTTAAAAAATGGCCATGCTTTCTTCCTGTGTCCTCATAGAGGTGAATGCTGTTTTCGTCTTTGCACCTTTCTGATGTAAGCTTTCCAAGAGACAATTTATTATTATTATTACAGTAATATTCCCTCAGCTAATTAGCTAGTATCTGTCAAATATACTTTACAATAACCAAGGTTGATTGTCACTCCGAAGGAAACCAACTGTTTTCACCATTAATGACTTTGGCCATTGCTCATAACTGTGTACCATGTTAGAGGGAAACGGACTTCAATATTTCAGTTTTCTGCCAAATGTGTAGAATGATCAAAGCGTAGGGAGGTTGCAAAATTGGATACATTTCCACTTAACATGAACTTGACCACGGAGAATTTGATCATGAGCAACTCAAAAACAGTTAGACAAAATCCAATAGGTTCTTTCCATCATCTGGTGAATATTTATGTAGCAGTTATTTAGTCACTAAGCAAAATCTGACATCTGGGCTCACATAGGAACTTATGACTCATAAAGTTGTTGTGTGGTTCTTATCATGGTAATAAGACTGTGTTATGGCCGTCAGCACCACCAAGTGTAGGAGACTGAGTCAACTCCACGCCATTTGGAAACTGTCAGCGTGACTCCTGACTAGTCCACAGTGTATCACCCAACCCTAGGAAGTAAAGGTGATTTGTGGCAACCTAAACCTGAAACTCTGACTCCTCAGAGAAGTTGTCTTGAACAGATCATACTCCTTTCGCTCAGTTACTCAGAGATTTGGACTTGCCAATGCAGAACACAAGATGCAGGCTGGATTTCAATGCATTTATTGAAGCAGTTGTATCCTAGTATTAAAAGCATGGGCTGTGATAATAAGGCAGATGAAACATAGTACGGTAACCATCATTACTACTAGTGTAAAGAGGAACAACCTGACCATTTTGTATGATTCTAGAGAGCCTGTGGATTCCTTCCCACACCCTATGCCTAGGTCGGAGAGCATAGCAGTGGTAACCCTTCTGCATGTCCTGATCTAAGGGGATAACCCCAACCTCATACCTGAGTGAAATGGCAAGGGTCTGCCTGTTGTATGGATGGCAATCCTGTAGGGAAGCCGAAGAGTCAGCAGCAGTGTCAATGGAATGATGTGCATCCCAGGATGGCCATGACTGGAATGCTCTCTGCCCCCTTTAGGTGTTGTTCATATAATAATTCATACAGAGTTCTAAGAACAGGCCTGACATACTGATGTGTCTAGAAAATGGGGACTGACTCCTGAGATACTGGAGTGGCAATATGAGTTAGAATATTATGTACCGAAGATGACAGCCTTGAACAGGGCACAAAGCGCATTGTGTACAAATGGCTGGTAAAATGTGCAGTGTGAGCTATTATGTCTTCCTAGAAAGAAGCAGCTGATTAAAATATTAAAACAACAAGCTAAAGGCTGGGTTTGCTAAAAAATATGACATAAATAAAATGTGTCCAGATGTAAAAAGTATTGGCTACAGGCCTAATGCTAAATTAAGGGTGCCCAAAATAGGTTCTAAATGCGACCTACAACAAAGTTACGAGTGTGAAGTCCCTGTACTATGAGGGAGGGGAGTCTCTGCACTGCAGTGGTCACTGTGGATATGCCGCCCTGAGTGCTGTGAATCTTCATTTGTAACTTTATAAATCATAAGCCCTTTTATGACTGGGGCCCTGAGAGTCTACAATGCGTGCTCTTGCGCTGCTTTGGTCTGTAACATTTGTAGCAGAGGCCTTAGCAGAACTGCACGATTGTTCATGAGTGTATTTACACAAAATTTAAATGTTTGCAAACATCACTGGTCATGAAAACCACTGGTTGAGAAGATCAACGTTTCCAAAGATCAAAATTACAAAGAAAGTGGGAACCCAATGCCTTAGGTGGCCCAACTGTCACATATAGCACGCACAAATACAGGACACAACTTTTGTTGGATACAAAAGTCATATCTCCTTCAGTGTTAGTGAACATCACCATTGAAATTCTTGCTTAATCACTGTGTCTGCATCCTCCTAGGATCAATCCTTACACCTTCCAAGAATACCTTTAGGGCACAGCATATGTTGGATGCAAATATCAAAACTACTCCATTGATCATCATTATCAGATTAAATACATTAACCAGTTCCCACACTTGCCACACAGACATATATGCTCCAACTTAAGCTGCTTGCAAATTCAGAATCTAATGTTTGTGGACAAAAACTAAACACATTAGTAACATTTGTGTTGATGATATCCATGCTCTGGCGGTCCTAAATGTCACCCATACCACAGACACAAACAGCCAACAAATTATGTTGGTTTACAAACTAAAACATACTCCATTGTATGCAGGCATCAAAACACATTAACAAGCCAAACATTAACATAGTGAGTCTGCTTCCTTATGTGATAAATTCTCCAATATGTTGTTTGGGATCAACAAATTTGGTTAAAAAGCCAAATAATGCTACGTGGTGCTTCAGAACACTTACATGAGCTTCCAAAACTTTAAAGTGATGGTCACCTTGCACATGATAAAAAAAAGCCATAAATTAATAATAGGCAACAAAACTCCATTACGCGGTGGCTGCTGAAGTGAAGGTTGATGAGGGCACTATTGGCTAAACCTCAAAACCAAAAATAAAGAATCATTCACAATTTAAGGTACTGCCTTTACCTCATCTCCCAGCCCTCTGTACTCATTCAGTCAACCTAATCACTCACCCACACTAAACACTCTTTTCAACTTCAAACATGTTTCACTGTCTATACCAAGTTACACACTGTATCATATCAGAAATTGTACCTTTATTGGTTCTAGGTGGATGGTGACAACATTTTAAGAACAAAAATAGGTAACAACAAACTGCAGATCTCAAAGTATTATCAAGTATTGGCATGTAAGGGGTGTTTTATAATGTATGATAACATGTCATGCCCACCATCAGGAACCAGATACAAACATAATTCACCAAATATCATTTACCAAGGACTTTGTTTACTTCACATGTGCCTTTACCACACAAGGTAAGAATATATATATATGCACACTTAAAAAAAACAAAGGTTACAGGGATGGCATAGTTAGGCTCACATTTTAAATGTACGAAACCATAGAAATTCACCAGTTATAGTTACCTTGAGTAACTATAACTCGTGCCCTAAGGTAACTATAACTCGCACTCTTGCCATGCACAGTTTTTTCATCAAAAGTTTTACTGCAAATATTACATTGATACTATCAATGATGTTATCAAAGATGTCATGAGTGCCATAATTGGTGGGGTCATTAGCAGTGCATGGCGAGGGCGTGAGTTAGGTTTTAGAGGTGTCTAAGGGTTTGGGGTGTTAAAGGTTTTAGGGGTTTCCCCATAAACAAAACAAAATATTTTCGAATTATTTAAAAAGAAAAGGTGGGTGGGTTGGGGGTCTTCCCTCCAAAAAAGAGGAGCACATGAATTTGCAAAGCTATATGTGGATGAAGGAGAACGTATTAGCAGAAGAAATTTTTCTGCTCACAAAAATAATTTCACAGTAAACAGTAAGCCGGATGGAAGCCACATAAATATAAAGCTACCATGAAACATTGATTGAGCACCACTGTTACAGAATTGGGCAGCTATCATAGAGATTGTCAGTGCTGCTGATGCAGAATGTGTCTAAGAATCACTCATTAGAAAGCAAAGAAATACATGTTTTTCATCATATTGATTTGTGGGATAGCATGTATACATAACTGAACCCCGAGACCTGTGACTAAAGCTCACAGTTAAATTTAAACAGATGTCATTCAAAAGAAGGGGGTATACTATATAAAATGTTCAAATTTACAAAATTAATACTTCCCAGAGGTTACACAAGGTAATACATTTGTTGAAATGTGATTTGCTGGTGAAAACGTATTTGAAAATATGTTTTACTTAACAATTTTGAACTGCAATTCTCACCATGTGGGGATTCTTCTAATAATAATAAAGCTTTACCTAGATCATTGTATATTTCTTAATGGTGGTTGAAATGAAAGCGGTATTTGTACTGTAGGTTTTTTGGGATGGACAAGTGTGTAATGCTGTGTAAAATGTTCAAGAACCTTGCTTTGAAAAGTACCAAACATATAAAGAGGGTAGAGCTTTAGTTTGTCCATGCCATTTTAGGGTCTCAAAATGGAAGTGTCTTGACAAATATCCCAGTTTAGAGATGGAGGCACCCTATTTGTTTTCCAAATGTAATTTATTTATTCTTCTCTCCTCAGAATAATTTCTAAACAGAAGCATTTTTCACTGCAGGGCTGTCAGAAAGTGGGTTGTCATTTGGGAAGAGAGAGTCCTTAAACTGGTTACGTCTTAACACAAGTCTCAGTGAAACTGCTCAAACCCTATGCTAGGGCACTGGCTGCAAAAGAAATGCTCTTACGTTTGTTGGAGTGTAATTTTTTTAATCATTATTAACGCAAAAAGCTTGCAAAATAATGTATAATGAAACCGCATAGAAACTCTATTGGTGTGCTACTAATGTACGCATTTGAAATGTGCCCACGGGGAGTGGCCACCAATGTATACGATGATTAATGAAATTGACTAATAATGAATTAATAATGTACTAATGTATGATTGTGTATTAGCATTAAGAGTTATATGTTAAGGTTCCTGCTAAATTAATCACTAGGCCTTAGGTAGCAAGGGTCTTGGCCAGCTGCCTGGTCTCATATTAAATGTGTTTTTCTAACGTGCAAGGACATGAAGCTGTACTTTTCCAGAAGTTAGAGATGTGTGTGTAACCATAGTAAATTCTTTCTCATGAGACCCGACTTGATCAAGGAGACATTCTTGCCGAATGCAACAGTGTAATTCGCAACAGGTACAAGGTCGCCTAAACTGGTAAAGACAATGGGACCACTGACTGGAGCGACGAGTGTAACTTTTCTTACATGACATTCTACCCATGACGACGTAAATCACAGGAGCCAATAAGCTGCATGAGAACTGTCTTAGGTGAAAATTCTAGTAAGATGATCAACGGATTATTGGACAGAGATAACGATGCACCAAATATTGACCAATTGGAAATTAGAGACTTGTCTGGCAAATTCAATTTAACAACGTGACACGAGGAGAAATCAGCCATTAGAGGGACACTCTTGCTGTTACTCTGATATTCCGTTTTAGCCTTTGCTGTTTGATTCTTCAAACTATCCTCACTTTTCTTGCCTTGCCCGATACTTGCTTCTCCTCCATATGAGGGAAGAGTTTTTTGCCCTTTCTTGCGGAGACTTTGCTGTTCTATCCTGGCTGATGGCGAATCGACTGCTGTCCTGAGGACGAAGACTGACTCTGTCTGCTGACCCATCACGGAGGGTAACTATATGATGAAAAATTGTAATTGTCTGTTTGCCTTTTCTTTCTAGGTACCAACTGCTCTTTTGACAGAAACCATAGATAGATGTTTTCCAAATTTATGTTACTAAATTGTTTTGCATGAAGCCCAACATGCTAATGCTAATTCGAGGTTAGCTCAGGAATTCACTATTATTGGGTGCAAATAGACAAATGACTGAATCTTTGCTTTGTTGAATACTGTACTAATGATACTCTGCTAAAGTTGATTCATGTTGACGTCGTGCTTTGTTCTAATGTTCATGATCTTTGCTTTGCTTAAGTCTTATTCAAGTTGTCATATTGTGACATTGATGATGTGTTTGCTGGTATTCAGACTAATAAACTTGCAAGTAGCATGTAACAAATAGGGAAATAAATATCCTAAAATCTTACTAAAGTTGTGTGGGTATTCTGGACCGAAAGGTCATGGTGGGTTTTGATTATTATTAATGTCATTAACTAGTTGATTGAACTGCTATTGTGAATATTGATGAGGTTATTGATTTATTGATCGCAATGCTGAATAGAGATCTTGTCTTAAGGTGTCTCCAATCAGGGTCAAAAGATTAATTGGCCTAAAACGAGTCCCCGTGCAAGTAAGGTACATAGGTCGGGACCCGTTATCAGTTCTGGTAGCAGAGGACGGTTTCGGCCCTTTGGGGCCCTAATACGAGGGACCATTGTTTTAGAATTGTTTTTAAGATAATGCAAATTGGAAGGATGATGTTCCCCTGAATCTCAAATGACCTTCCCGGAACCTCGGAGCCTGCCGAAGTGAGTTGGGTATGTTCTCGGCGTTCTAGTGATAGAGTGAGTGACGTAGGGTTTGCGCTTTCACAGCTTATGCATACCGCAGGTGAATTGTGAGGTTTGTGAGAATTTTAGGCCAGGTGATGTTTTAGTAGGAGTGTGCGTACTCCGCAGTATGAGAGTAGGTAAGTCAGCGAACTTCATGTGAGTGTGGCACTTTGTGCTAAAAAATTGTCCACGTGGTTGTTGGTGATGTACGGACCCTGCATGGTCTAAGACTCCAGAGTATGTTGATAAGTGTATGAGACACGTGGTTTATGTTGCAATTTGCGCAGTTTAATAGGTCAATCGGGCGTGGTTGACAAGTCGAGTCTGAGTCAAGGTGTGTGAGTGAAATCGTCGATGGAGATTTGGTGACTTTTAAAGTGCACTAGGACAAACCATTGACAAGTCGAGAGTAGAATTTGCAGGTCAAATTTTGCTTGCGAGTGCGGGATCTGAGAAGGAGAGAGTAGCGGCCGAGGCTTCAAGTGAAATCTCTGTACAGTCTGAAGTGATTGTTTGACCCTTCCTGTAGTAAACCAGCAAATTTGAGTTTTGTTACTGCTCGCAATATATTGCAATAGTTTTGGTGTGAATCGAGTGTAGGGAGGACAAGCCGCAAGACTTTGTCAGCTGCAGTGTGTGTGAGTGTGACGTCATTGGAGCAGCGCTGGGATAGGACAGTTAGCAAGAAGGGTCTTGCACGGATTGGCAGCCGTCCGTGAGAGGCAATTGGTCGAGAAGGTAGGCGAAGAGTGTTCTAGGAATTAAAGTCACTTCCTGATTCGATTGTAACCAAAATAAAAGACGCAAAAATGAAGTTTTTCAAGGCTTTAAGGAGTGCTTTGAGGGGAGATGTGTACATTACCGCAAATGTGGGGTAGCCTACACCGCCAGAGGATACTCCGGCTTATGCCGTAATGGAGGAGAAGGGAGTCGCGCCATGTCTCTGGCTAAAGCAATGGTGCAAATTAACAGAGAAAGACGGGTGTTTGGTGTTTCCAGAGAATGGGTTGTTCAACATAGGGATCTTAGAGAATTTGCGGAAGGCGTTGAATGAGCAGAAGCCGCCTACGAGACCAGCACAGTTTGAGGCGCTAGCAATTTGCGATTTGATGCCATACGACAGAGGCAACAAAAGTTTGAGAGGAGGATGAGGAAAGCAGAAAAGACACTAGCGGAGGCTAGATGGGATAGTGAACACAGAATGTAGAGAAGGGAAATAATAGGCGGGGTTAGAATGTTTCCAGCAATAACTCAAGAAGCCGACACGCAAGGAAGAAAGGCCACTTGTAAATCGGACAAGGGCTCTAGCAAAGAAAAGGAGACTAAGAAGTCTTGGGCAGATGCAGATGAGTCAAATGATGAGGAGTTCCTTAATCAGTTGTGACATTATCGTCCACCGCCATATGCCATGTATGACAATAGACCAAGTACGAGTGCAGGTCCTGTAAATTCAACACAGAACCAGGGAACAGCGAATACAGCACAGGCAAATACAGCTGCAACATCAGCTCCGGTACAAAATAGTGTCAGTGTGTCTCCTGCACCAGAGATGCAGACACAGTTGCAGCCACCACCAGTTCAGAGGCTCTACCCTGATGCCCCAATATTAGAAACAACTACGAAATTGATAGTACCGTCGGATCAAGCCTATACGAGACCAAAGTTAGTGCAGACTGAGCCAACTCCACTTTTATTGCCCCAGCCGCAGCAGCAGATGGTTCCGAGTTACACTTCAGTCACAGGACCGCAGTTAGCTACGGCACGGATAATGAATCAGAATATGGGAGCCAGCGTTCCACAGGTCGTGGGGAATAAGCTGGCACCAGCCATTGTACGCGCAGGACAAGCCTAGCGTTTGTGATCAGGGTGTAATGACCCAGGACATGACAAGAGGAGGGTTCATAGGGAGCTCTCAAGGGATGACTCCACTGGAACAAATGGTAGAGGGGTCGAGGTCCCTGTTGGACTTCAGTCCGATAGGGGTTCCTCTGGATGCCATGAGACACTCAGGTTTGGGACTGCTAACCCCGCAGATCTCAAGTGCAAATGTGCCACAAACATCAGTAAAGCAGGCTGGAATTGTCTTGTTGCAAGGTTTAACTGCACAACAATTGAACGAATGGTTATACAAGTAAAATTCACCACAGACTACCCCTGCGACAGCAGAACGGTCGGAAAGAGAAGAGTACCTGAATTTTGTGAGGTTGGGCGTGGAAGCAGCCAAGCTAGTTGACGGAAGCATGGGAGTAAACAGACTAGAGTCTTACACTGAGGCTGAACTGAGGTATTTGTGCCTGAAAATAACTAAAGAAGTGAGCAAAGTGCATCAGAGGATGCCAAAGCTAGCACATAAATATGACATAGACTTAGACAATACTAAGCTATAGGTTATATTTTGATCACATGAGGTCTACTGGGATGAAGGTGCACCTTAAAGAAATACTGCAGGGCGCACAAGTTTGGGGAGCATTGGAAAAGTGGATAGGCAGATGGGCAAAGAAGAGAGATAAAAGGAAAAGCGACTGCTCGGAGCAGCAGCAGGTGAAATCCGTGCCTGACACTGGTACAATAAAAGCGTACCCCATGAGAGAGACAGCTGGACCGGTTCTTGCCCATGTACCATGGTCCAGGGGTGACATCCTGTCATTTACGAATGATTTTCCCAGGTTGAGGGAGAAGCCAATAGAGTGGTATCAGTAGACAGACAGGTTTGTGAAGCTTGCGAAATGTCTTTGGTAAGACACTGTTTGAGATCATTGTTCCAACTGACTTGTGGCTTGGTGTGGATTGGCCAACAGAAGAACCAGCAAGGGACAGGGTTACGGTAGCACCATCTCCTGAGGTGATGAGATATTACTACAAGGTGATTGAGTTTTTGAAGCAGAAAGTGTCGCCGCAGAATATTGATTGGCAAAAGATTGATCGAACGGCACAAGAGGCCAAGGAGTCAATACATGCCTATTATGAGAGGTTGTTGAAAGCGTTCAAGCATTACAGTGGTACAGAGGTCATAGAGGCAAAGGACATGAACCACCTTGTGTTCAGGTTTGTTGAGGGACTGAGGCTAGAGATTAGTCAGATGATTAAGAATCATTTGATCTGTTGGCAAGCGAAGCCGATTGATGAGGTGTTGCAGTATTCGAAATACTGTAGAGACAAAATCGAGTTGAAGCAGAGAAAATTGAAGGAGAAAGTGATGGTGATGCAAATCAAGGCAGCACAAGCAGGGATGCAGGGAAATGTGGTGCCACAGATGGTGCAACAGCCGCAAGGAAACGGTGCGTTTCAGACACAAGCGAGAGGCAGAGGTCGAGGATGTTTTGTGAACCGTGATCCAGATTTGAATACTGTAGTGATTCAAAATGATGTGCAGGGGATGAAGAAGGTGCTACCGTGTCATGCTTGCAGGGGTGTCGGACACTGGAAGCTGGAGTGCCCGATGATGGTGCAGGAGGGTGTTGTTCAACAAAGCAATGATGTCAATGCATTCCAAAATGTTAAAGGACCAAGAATGAGGGGTCCAAATCCGAACTTTCAGAATAACATGGTTCAGATGCAGGGTCTCCAACCCATGCAACAGGTACAGATGCCATGTGTACAGCCAGTGCCTATGCAGCAAGTACAACAGCAGATTCCTGTGGTACATAGACTGCAAATGCAGTTGCCCTTAGCACCAATGGGACAGCAACAGGTGATGCTTCCTCAAACAGGTCAAGGAATGAGTCAAAATAACGCAGTACAACAGTTCCCATTGCGTGGTGAGAATGGAATAAACGATGACTGGTCGGATGAGAGTTCAGATAATGAGGAGTGTAGAGTTGCAGCGTCCCTAGAAGTGGATCACAGAGGTCCCTATGTGCAAGGGAAAGTGATGGGTCAGAAGGTCTCATTCCTGGTTGACACAAGAGCTACACGCTCTACGGTCAGAAGTGCAGAGGATCCGAAGTTGCCTCTTTCAGGGCGTACAATAAAAGTGGTAGGAGTGGCAAACCAGCTCCTGACTAACCCGATCACAGATCCAGTCCAGGTTGAGATTGGTACCTTTCAGGGATTGCACAGGTTTGTGGTCTGTGATTCAAGTCCCGTGTCCCTACTGGGAAGAGACTTACTGTGCAAGATGAGGTGTTCTATCACCTGTTCTAATGAAGGAATTGAGGTGCAGACAAACAGTGATGATGAAGCGGATGATGGTCAGATCTCAGAGCCAGAAACAGAGACCACAGATGAAGAGTACCCCTTGATAAGCTTCTTCCTGATGTTCACAGTGACTGATTTGCCAGCAGACCTGCAGGGGACAGTCACAGAGAAAGTGTGGGACTTGACAGGAAAGGACGTGGGATTAATAAAAGGAGTAGAACCAGCCAAAGTAGATGTGAAGCCAAATGCTGTGTTCCCCCAGGTACCGCAGTATCACATGGCGCAGGATGTCCTTATACAGGTAACCCAGATAATCGCAGACTTTGTGAAGCAAGGGGTCCTGAAGGAAGTGATGAGCAGCCCATGTAATTCACCGATAATGGGACTGAGAAAGCCTTGCAGGAAGGTTCGAATTGTTCAAGATTTGAGAAAAATTAATTACATAGTGGTGAAGTGTTGCCCAGTGGTGCCAAATCCAGCTGTGATTATGTTCCAGGTCCCATGCGATGCAGAGTGGTTCACAGTTGTGGACTTGTCTCAATCGTTTTCTCCGTGCCTCTTCATGAGGACAGACAATTTATTTTCAGTTTCTAATTCCTGGACAAGGTTTATAGTTGGTGTCGAATCCCTCAAGGGTTTTCAGAATCACCTTCAATCTTCAATCAGATACTGAAGAAAGATTTGGAGTCATTGGAATTGCCTTTCCAATCGACACTGGTGCAGTACATTGATGATTTGTTAATTTCATCCAAAACGAGAGATGACTGCAAATATGATACTATCGCCTTATTGAACCACTTGGGAAAGAATGGGCATAAAGTGTCCCCAAAGAAGTTGCAGTACTGTCAGAAAGAGGTTAAATATCTAGGTCATCTAATTGAGAAGGGGTCAAGGAAAATATCCAAGGAAAGAGTGACTGCCATATTGCAGATGAATCCCCCGACATCTTGGAGATACGTTAGGATGTTTCTGGGAATGGTGGGCTACTGTTGAAAGTGGATCCCGAATTTCTCAGTTATCTCCAAGCCATTGGTAAGACTGATGGTTAAGGATGGCCCAGATACTATAACTATGTCCGAGAAAGAGATGATACTGAAGAAAGATTTGGAGTCATTGGAATTGCCTTTCCAATCGACACTGGTGCAGTACATTGATGATTTGTTAATTTCATCCAAAACGAGAGATGACTGCAAATATGATACTATCGCCTTATTGAACCACTTGGGAAAGAATGGGCATAAAGTGTCCCCAAAGAAGTTGCAGTACTGTCAGAAAGAGGTTAAATATCTAGGTCATCTAATTGAGAAGGGGTCAAGGAAAATATCCAAGGAAAGAGTGACTGCCATATTGCAGATGAATCCCCCGACATCTTGGAGAGACGTTAGGATGTTTCTGGGAATGGTGGGTTACTGTCGCAAGTGTATCCCGAATTTCTCAGTTATCTCCAAGCCATTGGTAAGACTGATGGTTAAGGATGGCCCAGATACCATAACTATGTCCGAGAAAGAGATCAAGGCGTTCATTGAGCTGAGGGAGTGTTTGTGCAGGGCTCCAGCTTTAGATATGCCTGATTACACGAAGCCTTTTGTCCTGTTTTGTCATGAACATGATGCTTGTTCCTTGTCTGTCTGACTCAGGTCCATGGAGGTGCAAACCGACCAGTAGCATATGATGGGACACCCTCTAACAGTCGTGGTCCCACACTCAGTCGAAATTTTACTGACCTGAACCAAAATCCAGCACATGACAAATGCCTGATTGACGAAATATGAAATGATTATATTGGGGTCACCAAATGTGTCACTGAAAAGATGTACTGTAATGAACCCGGCAACTTTGCTTCCAAATGAGAATACAGAGGTTGATGATGCTGAGGAGATAGAACATGATTGTCTTGAGGTAAAAGAACTGTGAACCAAACCAAGACCTGACATTAAAGAGACCCAATTGGAAGAGAATGATTACATTATCTTTGTTGATGGCTCATGTTTGAGAGACTCAGTAGGAGTACTGAGAGCCGGATACGCTGTGTGTACAATCACTGGTATCCTAGAAGCATCTTGGCTTAAAAGAGTATACTCTGCTCAAGTGGCTGAACTGGTTACTCTTACTAGGGCATGCCATGCCGCTGACAAACTGAAAGTGACTATTTATACTGACAGCAGGTACGGATTTGGAATTGTCCATGATTTTGGCCAACCATGGTCACAGAAGGGTTTCCTGACCTCTGGTTCACCAGTGAAAAATGGTGAGAGAATTAAGGAATTGTTGCACGCGATTTAGATACCTCTTGAAATTGCCGTGGTGAAATGCAGCGCTCATGTGAAATCACAAGACTTTGTGTCAATGGGGAACGGATATGCAGATCAAGTTGCAAGGTTTTGTGCATTGAACTGTATATCGTTCAAGGATCAGTGGGAATTGTTACCTGAAACGGAAAATGAGACATGCACAGGTTACGCATTAAGGGTGGTTGACACTTTGGAGGAATTGAAATTGTTGCAGGTTCGTGCCAGCAGAGAGGAGAAACGCCCTTGGCTCAAAATGCAATGTGTACAAAGACCAGATGATTTGTGGGTTTCAGATAAAGGAAAAATGGTTTTGCCGAACAGTCTTCTGTCACAGTTTGCAAAGTTCTACCATGGACAATCACATATTGGGAGAGATGCCATGATCAGGTTGTTCAAGATTGATTGGTTCAACCCGAAGTTCAGACAAGCTGCAGAAGTGATTTGTCACAGGTGCATCATCTGTCAGCAGATGAATGCAGGGAAAGGGACAGTGGTGAATTTGAGCCACATTGGGAGAGCAGGAGGTCCATTTAGCAGAATGCAATTGGATTTTATTGAGATGTGTGTGGAGGTCTGAGATATGTGTTGGTGATTGTGTGTATCTTTAGTCACTGGATTGAAGCATACCCCACACGTGGAAATGACAGTCTCACAGTAGTGAAATTGCTGCTTAGGGAATTGATTCCACGTTTCGGGTTTCCAATCTCTTTAGAATCAGATAGGGGAAGTCACTTCAACAATGAGGTGGTTAAGCTATTGTGCGCAGCATTGAACATTGAACAGAAGTTGCATTGTAGTTACCGCCCTGAAGCATCAGGATTAGTGGAGCAGATGAATGGTACCCTGAAGTTGAGAATGGCAAAAATGTGTGCAGCTACAAATTTGAAATGGCCTGATGTGTTGACCTTAGTGCTAATGTCAATGAGAAACACACCCAACAAGAAAACAGGACTGTCTCCTCATGAAATTCTCATGGGCCGAGCTATGAGATTGCCCGCGGTGCCTGCAAATGCTCTTGTGAATATCACGGATGATATGGTGTTGGACTACTGCAAGGGTCTGGCTGACGTGGTCCGCTCTTTCTCTCACCAGGTGGAGGCCACCCCATTGCCACCGATAAGTGATCCAGGTCACAATCTAAAAGCTGGTGACTGGGTTGTCATCAAGAAACATGTGAGGAAGTCATGTTTGGAGCCACGTTGGAAGGGGCCATATCAAGTAATTCTGACAACTACTACTGCTGTGAAGTGTGTGGGAATTCCAAACTGGATCCATGCCAGCCACACGAAAAAGGTGACGTGTCCAACTGATGAGGAAATTGAATTGTCGAAAATAACAGCTTCAGAAAAGGAAGTTTCAGGGCCGGAGAGTAATCAAAGGGGAACTGAGCCAGGAGGAGAGCCCATTGAGGACGGCCTGGTCACTCGAACAAACAAGACCCAGAGGGGTGACGGTGAGCCTATCTCAAATGAGGCGCCAGGAGGACCGACACAAAGAGAGGTTCTCCCAGAAGTAGATGGATATGGGTTTGAGGTTGAGCCCCTGACAGACCCAGAAGGCGAGGGAGTTGAGGCAGAAGAAAGTCAGAGTGTCTGAACTCCTCCTGAGCCAATTGCAGGTCCAGCAAGAGAAAACACCATAGAACAAGAGGAGGGCATTAAGCTGCCACACGGAAAGTCCAACAACAGAGGGAGTTTAAATGGAGATAAGTGGCCAAAATCGCAAGTGGCAAAAGGAAAGGTGGTCATTGATGAGACAATTGATGAAGAGGTCGATACAACAAGGAAAGAAGACCTGAGCGAAGGAGAACTGCAAGGTGACCGCAAGTTGAAAAGGAAGAGAATAGCAAATAGAAGGTATGCAGGTCCTGAATGGGCTTATGCAATGTCAGCTGAGTGTCAACAAGAGTTCTTTGCATTCTGTTTTGATCGAGAAGTCCCAGGTCAATACTATGGTACCTGAGTTTGGCCACAAGGAAAAGAGACTGTGTTAAGTTGAAATTGAATTAAAGAAACCTGAGAAAAGAGACTGATAAGTTACCGGATGTGACACTGTTAACCTAAATTGACTTTTGAAAACTGATTGTGACAAGCTGCTAACCGAATTGACAAGGATCCTTGGAGTAAATGAGAAAAGGCTGTAAATACTTGCTGAAGAAAGACTTTGCTTTGCTTTGCTGAAGAAAAGAAGAAGCTTTTAACCATCCTCAGTTGGTTGTTGTTTACATCTGTAGCACTTTACTTTCTGATTCTTTACAGATCATGCCTAGCACAGGAGATGATAATGGGGGAAGTAGGCGTTGTGAATATTTGGGTGTTGCTTTAGGTGTTGTATGTGTAATATTCATTATAGCTTTGTTTGTGGAAATGCGATTGGTGGCTGAGAATGAGACTAACGCTACAACTCCTGAAACTGCTACACTACACTAACACCTTGGGAGAGGTTTGAGCAAGATAATTTGCACGAAGATACTAACACAAAGGGAGAGCTGTCTACTAACGTTTTCTATCACTTGCTGAGTGAGTATGTTGATACCATGGATGCGAAATCTTGTAATGTGTGTATGCAAATTCCTGTTTCCCTACAAGAGGGTGTTACCTATCATAGTTTGCCCCTAACCTATGGGATAAGCTGTAGTTTGCTACTAACACGTTTCTATAACCAAGAAGAGGTGCAATATTTCTATTCCAACTACGACCTGGTGTTCTCTTATGTGCCTATTATAGAAGACTTGAATAGCGTAGCTAAATATTATGCCATAAAGTTGGTGAAAGGGTTCTTTGAAGCGAGAGGGGCGATTATGCACACCGCAATAATTTGACTTGCTTGCTTACACCTGTAGAAAAAAACTTTCTAGATCACACTGAAGGCAGAAGGAGGGTTTTGAAAGGGAAACTGGAAAAAGGCTTGCAGCAACGGTCCTTTATTGATAGTGGGAGTTACAATGGAGTTAGGGAACAAGGGAAATTAGCTTTAGATGCACTAATTGTAGGTAGGCTTTGCATAACACGGCCAAAGTCATATTATGACAATGTGTTTGTGGGAACGAGTGAGTATAACCATGTGTTTTTGTTTCAGAGTAAGTTGACTTTTATGTTAAATGGACAGGATCCAGCGATCCCAGGGGTCTATTATATTTGTGGACTTAATGCTTATTACCGTCTTCCAAAGGGATGGTATGGGACATGTTAATTTGGGGATAGTTTTCCCAAAGATTTATCAGCTAGAGGATTTAAATAAGTTTCCGAAGGTGTCTGAATTACTTCGTACTAGACAAAAGAGAGAGACTGCTGCTGGTGTAGTTGGAGACATATTTGGAGCAATAATTCCTTCAGTGGGAGTTATCTTGAACTCCATAAAGATTCGAAAGTTGTCTACTATTGTGAATAACATGCTGACCAATTTCACAGGGGCTATACTCCTGATGGATACTGAACTTGCTGCGGAGAGGGCTATGACTCTTCAAAACAGGCTTGCTTTAGACATTCTTTTAGCGAAAAATGGCAGAGTCTGTGAGATGCTTAATGAGCGTCACTGTTGTGCCTACATACTTGACAATAGTAATGAGATTAGAAGTATGCTTACTAACCTAACAAGAGATAGTACTGATTTGAAGGAATTGAAGGAACCAGGAGTTTGGGAAAAGGTTGGAAAGGGACTTGCTCATGCGGGAAGCTGGTTTAGTAATATTTGGCATGGGATATTGGGAAAATGAATACAGGGAATAGTGATTGTTTTGGCTTGTTTATTTGGAATATGGCTATCATGCAAAATTAGTAAAATAATTAAAGCAAAATTGGCAAAACGTAATGCATGGAGGGAAGAAAAGAAAAGGGAGAAAATGTTCAGAGCAAATTATGAAAAGGCAAAACCAAGGGAAGAAATCGAGATGACCGAATTTAGAAAGTGAAAAGTTTGTGAAAGAAAGGATTTGTGTGATGACAAGAGTCATCAGTGGAGGGATTGTTGGAGTGTAATTTTTATAATCATTATTAACGCGAAAAGCTTGCAAAATAATGTATAATGAAACCGCATAGAAACTGTGTTAATGTGCTACTAATGTACGTGTTTGAAATGTGCCCACAGGGAGTGGCCACCAATGTATACGATGATTAATGAAATTGACTAATAATGAATTAATAATGTACTAATGTATGATTTTGTATTAGCATTAAGAGTTATATGTTAAGGTTCCTGCTAAATTAATCACTAGGCCTTAGTTAGCAAGGGTCTGGGCCTAGCTGCCTGGTCTCATATTAAATGTGTTTTTCCAATGTGCTGTCTTACTGAAGGACATGAAGCTGTACTTTTCCAGAAGCTAGAGATGTGTGTGTAACCGTAGTAAATTATTTCTCATGAGACCCGACTTGATCAAGGAGACATTCTTGTCGAATGCAACAGTGTAATTCGCAACAGGTACAAGGTCGCCTAAACTGGTAAAGACAATGGAACCACTGACTGGAGCGACAAGTGTAACTTTTCTTACCTGACATTCTACCTATTGAAGACGTAAATCACAGGAGCCAATAAGCTGCATGAAAACTGTCTTAGGTGAAAATTCTAGTAAGGTGATCAACGGAATATTGATCAGAGATAACGATGCACCATATATTGACCAATTGGAAATTAGAGACTTGTCTGGCAAATTCAATTTAACAACGTGACACGAGGAGAAATCAGCCATTAGAGGGACAGTCTTGCTGTTACTCTGATATTCAGTTTTAGCCTTTGCTGTTTGATTCTTCAAACCATCCTCACTTTTCTTGCCTTGCCCGATACTTTCTTCTCCTCCATATGAGGGAAGAGTCTTTTGCCCTGTCTTGCTGAGACTTTGCTGTTCTATTCTGGCTGATGGCAAATCGACTGCTGTCCAGAGGACGAAGACTGACTCTGTATGCTGACCCATTACAGAGGGTAACTATATGATGATAAATTGTAATTTTCTGTTTGCCTTTTCTTTCTAGGTACCAACTGCTCTTTTGACAGAGACCATAGATAGATGTTTTTCAAATTTGTGTTACTAAATTGTTTTGCATGAAGCCCAACATGATAATGCTAATTCGAGGTTAGCTAAGGAATTCACTAATATTGGGTGCAAATAGACAAATGACTGAATCTTTGCTTTGTTGAATACTGTACTAATGATACTCTGCTAAAGTTGATTCATGTTGATGTTGTGCTTTGTTCTAATGTTCATGATCTTTGCTTTGCTTAAGTTGCCATATTGTGACATTGATGATGTGTTTGCTGGTATTGAGATTAATAAACTTGCTACAGCATGTAACAAATAGGGAAATAAATATCCTAAAATCTTACTAAAGTTGTGTGGTTATTCTGGACCGAAAGGTCATGGTGGGTTTTGATTATTTTTAATGTCATTAACTAGTTGATTGAACTGCTATTGTGAATATTGATGAGGCTATTGATTTATTGATCGCAATGCTGAGTAGAGATCTCGTCTTAAGGTGTCTCCAATCAGGGTCAAAAGATTAATTGGCCTAAAATGAGTCCCCGTGCAAGTAAGGTACCTAGGTCGGGACGCATTATCACGTTCAAGACGTACCAACAATTTTAAAGTAAAGAAAAGAGCACAATAAAATTTCCAAACAAATTAGAAAAACAAAGAAAATTTTAAGAAGCAAAAAGGCATTAAAACATTTAAATTGAAACATATTAAATTCTCATTGACCTGAACCTAGGCAAGATTACAGACTGACTGTGACTAAGTGGATATTGGATACACCAAGCAGGTTATCTCAGTCAAAGTTTTTACCTTCTGGCATAGTCTGCTTTTTAGAAGTCAAAATTCTGTTGGTCTAAGATTTTACCTCTAGACTAAGTATTTTTTTTTATTGCCAAAATTGCTTAGCAGGGAAGCCTGGAAGCTATAGCTGGGCAAGGTCCACAAGGCTGGATACTTTAGCACAAGGCCCAACTGAACCCTTTTTTCAGTTTTCCGAAATGCTTTGATTGTGATCGCCTAATTTTCTTGAACCTGGGATACTTCCAAACAGGAAGAAAGCCCTAGCAAGTCGAGAGGACAACTATGTTTTGTGCCATTGAAGCAGGGGAACAGGGGTTTAGTAGATGTCGTAGGACTTCCTTTGTAGTAACAAGGTTGCTGGATTTTGGGCGGCAGTACCACCAAGCGTGGGGGACTGAGTCTGATCCCACACCATGTGACAGCTGTTGGCCTAACCCTTCCATCTAGCTAGCAGCACCTCACCAGCAGCAGAGGTAGAAGTGATTTGTGGCAGCCGATCACATGACACTTAACTTCCTCAAGGAAATCTTGGTAGAACAGATCAGACCCCATTCTCTCAGTTAGACAAGTCTCATACATGTAAAGACAAAACAGAAGCAGGATCTTGTTTCAATAGGTTTTATTGAAGCATCTGCGTTATATGTAAAACGGCATGAATTGTGATTATGAGGATAATGAAACACAACACTAGTACAGCAGTGACCAGGAAAGTGAAACAAACGAAGAGTCCCACCATATTTTCACAGTAGCGTGTCCAACATCCCTACCTACACTGCTAAGTTTTTGCATGAGAAGAAATAGCAGTGGTAGCCATAATCCACCCTCCTGTCCCGTAAAGGAAGCCCAATCCCCATACCTGTTTTCAAGGTAAAGAAGAGGTCTGTTAGTCTGCAGGGAGCCTTCCCACATAGACAAAGAGAAAGAGCGAGTTTCAGCAGAAACTGTCACGACGTGCAGCATAAGATGACAGGCTGGCTGGGATGTCCCATCTAAGTTGGTGGGGTCAGCATGTTGTTTTATTATAAAACATCTTCTTGTTCTGAGAACTGCCCTGATGTGACAACACATATTTTCTGTGAAGGGTAGACATTGTAATCTCTGGACCAGCAATACCCCGTAAACTATTGTGCACAGCCTTGAAGTGAGCACAGGATAAAATATCATGCAAATAAATGAATAACAAATTCTGCATGAAAGGGCAACTGATAAAAAATAAAACATTTCCACTAAAGTGAAGCTTTGCTAAAATAAACAATGAAATAAAATAACAAGTGACTAGGTGAAAAGACACATGCCTTGGAACCAAGCTAAAATAAACATGCATTCATGAATGCTAAAATAACCTCACAGCACAATTGGACACCTGAAGAGCAGTTCCATCCTCTGGGTGCCAGTGGGAGCCAGGAGTCCTCAAGTCTTCTTTCCTCCAGCAGGGTCTTCTTTTTCAGATGTAATCTTCCCAGGTATTTTAAGGTTCTGAGTAGGTGGTGGTGAGGTGCCCGTCTTAGCCTGTGTACTAGCCATTGATTGGAGAAATGTTTCCATCCACTGCTGTCAACATTATCATCCTTTGCCTATCTCCTTTTGAAGCATTCTTTGTTTTATCATAATAATTTACAGAAGCACTAAATCCAAAATGGCTAACTCATTCTTCCATAAAAAGGGCGGGGCTGTCCCTAAATCACTCCTGTATTTAGACTTGGTTCCTTCCCTCTGTCAGGGTCAAGAACTGATTTTCTCTCTGGTTGTATTAAAGCCATTTCATATAGGAATGCCCTGAGGAGGAATGAACTTTCAGTCCCATTTGGCATCTTCACATCAAAAGAGATAGCATTGAGAGTGGTCTTTGCTAGACAACTGCTTCTTTACACCTCCCAGGTTGGTAATCCCTGTTAGGTGGTTAATTGTTGATAACACATCTTCCTCTCAAGGTTATGAGACCAAGACACTGCTCTGTGGACAGCAGGGGCAATGATCTCAGCAACAAATGTCTATTATTATTATTATTATTATTATTACTATTATTATTATTATTAATTTGTAATGCACACAGCTACCTTGAAGGGGTTTCCCAGCACAGGCAGCAAAGCAAGGGGGTAAAGAAACACAACTTAAAAGATACAGTTCTTCAGACCTTTCTGAAAAGCAAGCAGTAAGGTGCAAACTCTGAGGTGCTTAGGATGAGTATTCCACAATTTCGGACCCAAGTAAGCAAAATAGCGCCCTTTCATGCGTGACTGGCGAAAACAGGGTACTGAAAAAAAACAACAACAAGAGGATCTCAAGGGCTGAAGGGGATAGTAAGGAGCCACCAGATTTTCACTATAACGGGTGCTTAAGCCAACTTTAGCTTTTAACATATAGCATAATGTTTTGAAAGTAATATGTTTAGAAATAGGGAGCCAGTGCAGTTCCTGAAAAAGATGGTAGACAGAAGCAGATTTTGGCAGGTGAAAGAGCAGTCTGACGGCCACATTCTCTGCCATTTGTGAAGGGAGCATAGATGTTGTCTGTCCCTAAGTACAGAACGTTTCCGTAATGCATCCGGAACAGCACAGTAGCCGAAATCACATTTCTTAAGGCAGAAAATTGAAGCATCCAACTTATTTTCCTGAGGCATTTAAGCACCACAATACATACTGAAGTCACTTTGACTACTTGGGGCCGCATCGATAATGAGTCATACAATAACTGACTTTTAAAGAAGAAGTAGGAAGGGCCCCAAGAGAGACCGGCCAGTGTTGCAGGCCCCATAAGGTTGGTGCTTGTCCAGGATCAAGACCTCCATCTTGTGACTGTTAAGCTTAAGCATATTGTCATTAATCCATAAATCAATGCGACTGCGCCATAGGTAAAGATAAGAAGGTGCCTATGACTGTGTTGGGGACAGTGGAATATAATCTGAGTATCATCTGCATAACTGAAATGCATTAGCCCACAACTCTCCACTAGATCCGTTAGTGGTCGGCCATACAGATTAAACAAAAGTGAGCTTAAAAATGAGCCTTGAGGAACTCTAGATGTTAAAGCTTGAGAACTGGACTTGGCATCTGCAGAAAAGACCTGGAATGAGCTTGTAGAAAGGAGGCAAGCCATACCAAAGCAGAATCTTTAAGCCATAATGACACCAATCTATCCAATAGAATGGCATGGGAGACGGTATCAAAAGCCGCACTTAAGCAGAACTAGTGCGGCAGACCCGCCTTCATCCAAGCGCTGTCTTAGTTCTTCAGTCACTCCCAGAAGGGTGGACTCTGTACTGTGACCCACCCGAAAGCCCGACTGAGAAGCATGCAGAATATTGTCAGCTTCTATAAAGGCAGCAAGCGGCACATTAACATGTTTCTCCAACATTTTGGAGAACTATGAAAGAAGGGAAATGTGGCGATAATTGGATAAAACACATGAGTCCAAGTGGGCTTTTTTTACCAGGGGAGCACCATAGCGTATTTCCACTTCAGTGGAATGTGTCCCTCAGGCAAGGAGGAATTCATAGCATCCAAGATAGTTGTTAGGTAAGCGAGGCTCTGGTAATTCCAACCTGCTAGAAGGAAGGGGATCCTCTGGGGGTCTGATTTAATGAAATTCAGGATAGTCATAAAAGTATTCATATCTAATGGAGCCCAAGCATCAATAGTAGGGACTGGAGCAAGATTAGAGAAGTAGCCCTGGTATCCAATGGGGAGAAGTTAGTATCAGCAGCATTTCCTCCCAGATTGGATTCATGCACTTCACAAGTACAATTGATCTCGAGTTGAGCATATCAAATTTGGAGCTAAAAAAACAGGCCAATTCCTCACAATGTAATTGAGACAAAGGGTCAGAGATTTGTTGGGATCTAACAATTCCTGCACCACCTTGAAAGGTGCTTTTGGGCAGTGTTGGCAATTTAGAATTTTGTTAGAGTAAAATGCAGCAGGTGCCACTTTGCCCAACCCACGGTAATTCTTAATCTCTGCTTCACAGATAACTTTATCCTCTTCTAGATATTTATTTCTTCAATATCGCTCCAGCACCTTGCACTGTTTCTTTTCTCTCAAGGAATCATTAAACTAAGGTGCTCGTGGATAGAATTTTTTTAAGTGTTTTTCTGTGAGTGGTAGTACTTGCTCCACTGCTGTTGTAAGCCAATCATGAACACTATCCCACTCTTCTAAAATTTAAGAATTTAGAGTAGGACAAGTGTCTTTTAATCTTTCATTAAGAGTAGAAACATTCCATTTGGACCAATTTCTTACAGTAAACGTGGGTTTTGGGACAGAAGATGTCAAGGTTGAGAAAGATTCTGACCCTAAAAGGAACCACAAAATGATCAGCCCAAGGTAGGGGTGATGTTGCGGTCAGAAAACAAATCCACCATATTCAAGAAAATCAGATCCAAAAGATGGCCAGCTCCATAAGAAGAGGTGAAGTTCTGCAGAGCTAAACCAGGAACATTCAGGTTTTGTATGAAATTAGTGTTCTAGTTGCAATTAATATCTTCTAGATGGAGAGTAATATCCTCAAGCACAATTAATTTCAGAGATTTTAGAATGAGGGGAGCAACAAAGTCCGAAATAGAGGTGACCCACCTCCCAGCAGGGCTGGGAGAGCGATAGATTAGAACCCCAGTAAGGGTAAATGTTTGTGTAAAGGCTGGAGAAAAACATGACTTCACATTCAGAAATGGCTATGTCATCAGTCTTACAGCTATATCACTTCTTAAAAACAATAGCAGTCACTCCCCCAATCTGGCCCTGTCTGTCTTTATGAACAATAGAGTAACCAGGCGGGAGAGCTGCAATTCTATTCGGAGTGGATGCCTCATGAAGCCAGGTCTCAGTGAGAAACACAGCGTCTGGGTTTTGTTCTCATAAAAAGTGCAAAAACTCTTGTTGATGTCTTGGAAGAGAACCCCTATAGTGCTCAGATGGCGACCATTACTAATCTGAGATGGCATGGCAGTTTCATTCCCAACTGAACCAAGGGAAGAGCTGGCAAAATCACAGGTGTCATACATTAGAGGATCAGCACCCATCACTAACATCCGACAATCAGAAGAACACAGAGAGTGCAGTAACTTCTCATAAGAGTAAATCAGTCTCTTTTGTTGGGGGGGCAGGGTTCCTGACATGAATGGGTGCAGACGGGCTTGCCTTTTGGGGCCACTGGGGGTGAAATTAGTGGCAAAATTGGATTGAAGCCAAATTTGTCCCCAGCAGCACAAAATATTTGTTTACAGTTACATTGCCACTAAAGTTATCATAATCTGCTTTCACCATAAAATTAGATTTTTACATCTAATTGGGAAATAACTTTATATGATTTAGTTCAATTTTTTTCAACCAAAGACAGAAATTAAGGGTTTCAATTGTATCTATCCCATTCATGGACAATGCATATGGTCTACACAGTGAAAACAGCTTGTGGGCATTAAGTCACTGTGTGGACACACAATTCCAATTTTTATATATTAATGACCCATCCCTGTGGGCATACAAAGCACATTTTAGAGGTGAATAGTGAATAAAATAGATTTTACTAGATGGCATACTCACTTTTCTTTTCCATGTGTCACTGTACTGCCTCTATATAGCTTCCCACCCAGAGCACAATGATGCTCCTGACAGCATTATACTTTTGTCTTACATTGGAGTGTGGTAAGCCCACGCATAACTCTCATGCCATTGGTGTTTTCTCTGTGCCATTTACTATGGCCTTATTTGGAAGTTAAATAAACCAATTGGATATATCAATTTCAACAGTACCATTTTCTGGCCAAAGCACATGCTCTGTAGCAGTTAATAACAGTTTGAGAGGATGAAAACAAATAATAGCAACAATATGGTTCAGAAAAAAGAGAAACATCTATGGCAACCATGCAGAAAAAGCATCGCTGATATATTGTGTATTTTAGTAGTGTTCATGTACCCAAATATGCCTTTTGTCATGAATGCTTGGAATACAAAATAAAGAACAAATGTTATTAGAAGGAATGTGTAGATATGTTTGACAGCTTTCAACCTGTTCTAAATTCCTAGTCTTTCTAAAGACTCTGTATTGTATGGTTTTTGGCTAAACTACGTAATACTGCAGATAAGAAGGCTGGAGTGGTGTGCTGTATGCAACTCCCTTGGCTGAGATTATGAGACTCTGAATTGCGAAAGACTGGGTAATGTGATATGTAATCAGACCTGACGGTGGTTAAAGGCAGGTTCAGCAGAAATTCCCGAAAAGATCTGCAGATTGAGATTTTTTGAAACTGCATCCTGAGATTAAAAAACATGTAAACAGCGCTTTTAACATCAGGGCATAATAACCTTGTGGTAGCAGTGATTGAAGCAATTGAACCAAATGATGATCATTTTTGTGGCCTTTGTTGATTTGGGTTAGAGTAATAGGACCTGCTACTTGTCAGCATCAGTCTCAAAAGAAGTGTGTGAGTATATGAAGAATGTAAATTATAGCTAATACAAAGGAGAAAGCCAGGGACCTAGTTCTAACAAATTTGTTAATGGTCGCAAAGCCATTTGTGATTAGGCAAAGCAATTTCACAATGCACAAAAGTGAGATGAGATTCATAATTTCCATTATGAATAACAATGAACACAATATGAACTTGTGTGAAATGCCAGTGAAAGGGTGTGGAAACAGGTTTTTCCTCTCCACTTTGCGTGCTTTTGTGCAGTAAACATTTCAGCATTCAGTAGCTACCTACGGAGTTATCACCAGTTGGGAGTGAATAGGGTCCCAGACACTGCTCTGAAGGACACTGGGGATAGTCATACTAAGGTGGCGGAGAGACTAGTTTCCCCAGAGCAGTACTCCGGCCAGGTGTGTAGGGTGACTCCAGCCATGGAGAGGACTTTTCCTGTTCTATGTCCCTGGTATTCCTGGAGTGGGTTGGGGAGGTGACCTTGAGAAGAGTCATAGTTCCAGATGGTCATTGACTGCATTCTGGGGAATTAATTACCCACAGTGGCAGGAGAACTGGGAGGAGTGACCCCTAAGGGAGTCCTGACAGTTTAGTTGTCTGGAAGTACCACACCCCAGAGAAGGGTACAAGGTGAGGAGGGCTCTCCCCTGTTCCCTGTTTAAAAAGTGATATCTTGACTTGTGCATATTGGATTTTTGTCATTTTGGTCTTATTTTATTCAGGCAAATATTATCTATTTTTCTAAACTGGTGTGGAGTACTTTTTGTGGTGTTTTTCACTGTGTTACTGTATGAGTTATTGCACAAATACTTTACACATTGCCTTCTAAGTTAAGCCTGCCTCCTCTGTGCTAAGTTACCAAAGGGTGAGCAAAGGAAAATTTAGGTTGTTGTGTAGTGGCTTTCCCTGACTAGGATTGTGGTCCCTACTTGCACAAAGGTGTATACTTCTGCCAACTAGCGACCCAATTGTAACACTGACCTACAGCTAAGGGGGGGATTTGTAGAGCATATCCACACTAACAATAGGGCTAAGGAGGGATGTGTCTTTGTCCCATTGCTTTTTAAATTGTTTATACTTTAGAAGTGCTAATTGCCTCATGCAAAGCAGAAAAACGTTCTTCAATATCTGGAAAAACACACAGCCCCTCAGATTATCTCAGACACAGGTACTGTCTTAATGGACAGGACCTATGCAACCTGCAGCCTTTATTCATATTGTTAAGTACAGTTGATTGCCATTATACATTTTTTCGTTCATGACTTTAATAAATGAGTGTGGAACACCTTTTTGAAATAATGGCTGAATGTGCTGTTTTTTTAAGTTGTATTTTTTATGAGTTTAGTATGGGTTTCTTCGCTTCAATCGTGAATCTTTTACATTAACTTCGATGTCCAGCTTAACTTGTTTGTCTTTGATAATTTCCTTTGTGTATACTTTATGTTGACAACTACCTTCGAGGCAGCAGTGTGATTCCAAGGTTTAAGAAAATAATTTCATACTGTGGAAGGTGGGGTGATGAGGAGGGGTCTAGAGCTCCAGCAGCCATCGTCCACTGATGGTAAGGATTGAAGTGATATGTGTCAGCCATGCAGGTCTTTAATAAAGTAAGAAGAGTTGACATTTTATTATGAATCCAATATCCTTGCCAATATCCTACTTCTAGTTGGGGATCAATGTTGTGGGTCTTTTGCCCACTTAGTTGGCTTTTCGATTTGCTGTGCAGTTCCTACACATGAACAAATAAATGGAGGTGTTTGGATACAAATGTCATTAAATGAGTTATCAAAGTTGTTAGAAATGGGGTTTTTGGTTGGCAGTCAGGTTGCCCTCTGTCCAAGCAAGAACCCTCAATCTAGTCAGGGTAAGTCACACACAATCCAAAATCAGCCTGTGCCCACCCTCTGGTAACTTGGCACGAGCAGTCAGACTTAACTTAGAAGGCAATGTGTAAAGCAATTGTGCAATAAATCATACAATACCATAATATAGCACCACAAAAATACACCACTCAGTGTTTAGAAAAATATATAATATTTATCTGGGTATATGCAGGTCAAAACGATTAAAGATGCAATATGAATTTGTAAAGATATCACTGAAAAATGATATAAAGGTTCTTAAGTCTTTAAAATGCAAACAGAGTCTCTTTCAAGCACAAAGTACATGGTTTCTGGTGGAAAATCTCCGCAAAGGGCCGCAGAAGAAGAGATACGTTGAAAAATAGTGTGTGCGTCGATTTCTCCCCAGCACACACGGACTTGCGTCGTTATTTTTCACGCGGGGAAGTCGTGCGTCGTTTTCAGGCGCGTGGACAGTCTTTTTCTATGGGTCACGGGGATTACCAGATGTCCCGGGTCTGTGCGTGGATTCTCCTGCTTGTTTTCCGGCTGCTCGTCGTTCCGTGGGGCTGTGCATCGAAGTTTCGCCCTCACGGCAGGCGTTGCGTCGTTTTCTCCTTTGGAAGTCGGGCGGCGTTGTCCTTGCGAGGCCGTGCGTCGAAGTTCCGGTCGTCCCGAAGGCGTCGCGTCGATCAGCGTCGGTGTGCAGCGTTTTTCTTGCCGCGGAACAAGCTTTGCGTCGAAAATTTCGGCGCACGAAGCGTACAAGTGAAAGAGAGAAGTCTTTTTGGTCCTGAGACTTCAGGGAACAGGAGGCAAGCTCTATCCAAGCCCTTGGAGAGCACTTTTACAGCCAGACAAGAGTTCAGCAAGGCAGCAGGCCAACAGCAAGGCAGCAGTCCTTTGTAGAAAAGCAGACAGGTGAGTCTTTTGAGCAGCCAGGCAGTTCTTTTTGGCAGGATGTAGTTTCTGGTTCAGTTTTCTTCTCCAGCAAGTGTCTGATGAGGTAGGGCAGTGGCCCTGTTTTATACTAAGTTGTGCCTTTGAAGTGGTGTTGACTTCAAAGAGTGTCTAAGAAATGCACCAAGCCCCCTTTCAGTTCAATCCTGTCTGCCAGAGTCCCAGTAGGGGGTGTGGCAGTCCTTTGTGTGAGGGCAGGCCCTCCACCCTCCCAGCCCAGGAAGACCCATTCAAAATGCAGATGCATGCAAGTGAGGCTGAGTACCCTGTGTTTGAGGTGTGTCTGAGTGAATGCACAAGGAGCTGTCAACTAAACCTAGCCAGACATGGATTGAAGGGCACAGAAAGATTTAATTGCAAAGAAGTGCTCACTTTCTAAAAGTGGCATTTCTAGAATAGTAATATTAAATCCGACATCACCAGTGTAGGAGGCTGGACTGGCTTGTAGTGGGTACCAAGGGGTACTTACACCTTGCACCAGGCCCAGGTATCCCTTATTAGTGTAGAGGGGTGTCTAGCAGCTTAGGCTGATAGAAAAGGTAGCTTAGCAGAGCAGCTTAGGCTGAACTAGGAGACGAGTGAAGATCCTACAGTACCACTAGTGTCATATGCACAATATCATAAGAAAACACAATACACAGATATACTAAAAATAAAGGTACTTTATTTTTATGACAATATACCAAAAGTATCTCAGTGAGTACCCTCAGTATGAGGATAGCAAATATACACAAGATGTATGTACACAATACCAAAATATGCAGTAATAGCAATAGAAAACAGTGCAAACAATGTATAGTCACAATAGGATGCAATGGGGGCACATAAGGATAGGGGCAACACAAACCATTTACTCTAGAAGTGGAATGCGAACCACGAATGGACCCCAAACCTATGTGACCTTGTAGAGGGTTGCTGTGACTGTAAGAAAACAGTGAGGGTTAGAAAAATAGCCCACCCCAAGACCCTGAAAAGTGGATGCAAAGTGCACCTAAGTTCCCCAGAGAGCACAGAAGTCGTGATAGGGGAATTCTGCAAGGAAGACCAACACCAGCAATGCAACAACAATGGATTTCCTGACGAGAGTACCTGTGGAACAAGGGGACCAAGTCCAAAAGTCACGAGCAAGTCGGGAGTGGGCAGATGCCCAGGAAATGCCAGCTGTGGGTGCAAAGAAGCTGCCACCGGATGGTAGAAGCTGTGGATTCTGCAAGAACGACAAGGGCTAGAAACTTCCCCTTTAGAGGATGGATGTCCCACGTTGTGGAGAGTCGTGCAGATGTGTTTCTGTGCAGAAATACCGCAAACAAGCCTTGCTAGCTGCAAGGGTCGCGGTTAAGGTTTTTGGATGCTGCTGTGGCCCAGCATGGACCAGGATGTCGCCAATTACGTGAGGAGACAGAGGGGGCACCCAGCAAGACAAGGAGCCCACTCACAAGCAGGCAGCACCCGCAGAAGTGCCGGAACAGGCACTACAAAGTGGAGTGAACCAGAGCTCACCCAAAGTCACGAAAGAGGGTCCCACAACGCCGAAGGACAACTCAGGAGGTCGTGCACTGCAGGTTACAGTGCCAGGGACCCAGGCTTGGCTGTGCACAAAGGAAATCCTGGAAGAGTGCACAGGAGCCGGAGTAGCGGCAAAACACGTGGTTTCCAGCAATGCAGTCTAGCGTGGGGAGGCAAGAACTTACCTCCACCAAACTTGGACTGAAGAGTCACTGGACTGTGGGAGTCACTTGGACAGAGTTGCTGAGTTCAAGGAACCTCGCTCGTTGTGCTGAGAGGAGACCCAGAGGACCAGTGATGCAGTTCTTTGGTGCCTGCGGTTGCAGGGGGAAGATTCCGTCGACCCACGGGAGATTTCTTCTGAGCTTCTAGTGCAGAGAGGAGGCAGACTACCCTCACAGCATGCACCACCAGGAAAACAGTCGAGAAGGCGGCAGGATCAGCGTTACAAGGTCGCAGTAGTCGTCTTTGCCACTTTGTTGCAGTTTTGCAGGCTTCCAATGCAGTCAGCAGTCGATTCCTTGGCAGAAGGTGAAGAGAGAGATGCAGAGGAACTCTGATGAGCTCTTGCATTCGTTATCTAAGGAATTCCCCAAAGCAGATACCCTAAATAGCCAGAAAAGGAGGTTTGGCTACTTAGGAGAGAGGATAGGCTAGCAACACCTGAAGGAGCCTATCAGAAGGAGTCTCTGACGTCACCTGCTGGCCCTGGCCACTCAGAGCAGTCCAGTGTGCCAGCAGCACCTCTGTTTCCAAGATGGCAGAAGTCTGGAGCACACTGGAGGAGCTCCGGGCACCTCCCAGGGAAGGTGCAGGTCAGGGGAGTGGTCACTCTCCTTTCCTTTGTCCAGTTTCGCGCCAGAGCAGGGCTGGGGGATCCCTGAACCGGTGTAGACTGGCTTATGCAGAGATGGGCACCATCTGTGCCCATCAAAGCATTTCCAGAGGCTGGGGGAGGCTACTCCTCCCCAGCCCTGACACCTTATTCCAAAGGGAGAGGGTGTAACACCCTCTCTCTGAGGAAGTTCTTTGTTCTGCCTTCCTGGGCCAAGCCTGGCTGGACCCCAGGAGGGCAGAAACCTGTCTGAGGGGTTGGCAGCAACTGCAGTGAAACCCCGGGAAAGGTAGTTTGGCAGTACCCGGGTCTGTGCTAGAGACCCGTGGGACCATGGGATTGTCTCACCAATGCCAGGATGGCATTTGGGGGGCAATTCCATGATCTTAGACATGTTACATGGCCATATTCGGAGTTACCATTGTGAAGCTATACATAGGTAGTGAACTATGTATAGTGCACACGTGTAATGGTGTCCTCGCACTCACAAAGTCCGGGGAATTTGCCCTGAACAATGTGGGGGCACCTTGGCTAGTGCCAGGGTGACCACACACTAAGTAACTTAGCACCCAACCTTTACCAGGTAAAGGTTAGACACATAGGTGACTTATAAGTTACTTAAGTGCAGTGGTAAATGGCTGTGAAATAACGTGGACGTTATTTCACTCAGGCTGCAGTGGCAGGCCTGTGTAAGAATTGTCAGAGCTCCCTATGGGTGGCACAAGACATGCTGCAGCCCATAGGGATCTCCTGGAACCCCAATACCCTGGGTACCTCAGTACCATATACTAGGGAATTATAAGGGTGTTCCAGTATGCCAATGTAAATTGGTGAAATTGGTCACTAGCCTGTTAGTGACAATTTGGAAAGAAATGAGAGAGCATAACCACTGAGGTTCTGGTTAGCAGAGCCTCAGGAGACATTTAGTCATAACACAGGTAACACATACAGGGCACACTTATGAGCACTGGGGCCCTGGCTGGCAGGGTCCCAGTGACACATACAACTAAAACAACATATATACAGTGAAATATGGGGGTAACATAGCAGGCAAGATGGTACTTTCCTACACAACCCCCCCCCCCCAAACGAAGGACAATAAGACTAGCCATGACCTGATGAGTCTTCATTGTCTAAGTGGAAATATCTGGAGAGTCCATCTGCATTGGAGTGGGTACTCCCAGGTCTATGTTCCACTGTATAGTCCATCCCCTGTAAAGATATGGACCACCTCAATAATTTAGGGTTTTTACCTTTCATTTGTTTTAGCCAAAGTAGAGGTTTGTGGTCTGTCTGAACAATGAAGTGAGTGCCAAACAGGTATGGCCTCAACTTCTTCAGTGCCCCGACCACAGCAAAGGCCTCCCTCTCTATGGCAGACCAACGCTTTTCTCTAGGGGTCAACCTCCTGCTGATAAAAGCAACAGGTTGATTCTGGCCCTCAGAATTAAGTTGTGATAAGACTGCCCCTACCCCTAATTCAGATGCATCAGTTTGGACAATGAATTTTTTGGAGTAACAGGGGCTTTTCAGGACAGATGCAGAGCGCATGGCCTGCTTCAGCTCGTCAAAAGCTTTCTGGCAGATAGCTGTCCACAATACCTTTTTAGGCATTTTCTTAGCTGTGAGGTTATTAAGAGGGGCTGCAATGGAGCCATAGTTCTTTATGAACCTCCTGTAATACCCAGTGAGGCCTAAGAAGGCTCTCACCTGGGTCTGAGTTGTAGGGGGAACCCAATCTATAATAGTTTGGATTTTCCCCTGAAGTGGTGCAATCTGTTCTCCACCTACCAGGTGTCCCAGATAAACCACTTTGCCCTGCCCTATCTGGCACTTTGAAGCCTTGATAGTGAGGCCTGCCTTTTGCAGGGCCTCCAAAACTTTCCACAGGTGGACCAGGTGATCATCCCAGGTGGAGCTAAAGACAGCTATATCATCTAGATATGCTGCACTAAAAGCCTCCAGACCTTGCAGGACTGTATTCACCAACCTCTGAAAAGTGGCAGGTGCATTGTTCAACCCAAGTAGTGCCCTCCAATGGTTGAAAATGCAGTTTTTGCTTTTGCATCCTCTGATAACTTGTTCTGCCAATACCCTGCAGTCAAATCAAAGGTGCTTAGATAATTGGCAGATGCCAGTGTATCTATTAGCTCATCTGCCCTGGGTATAGGGTGAGCATCAGTTTTTGTTACTTGGTTGAGACCTCTATAGTCTACACAAAATCTCATTTCCTTCTTTCCATCTTTGGAATGAGGTTTTGGTACAAGTACCACAGGAGAGGCCCATGGACTTTCAGAGTGCTCAACCACTCCCAGTTCAAGCATTTTCTGAACCTCTTGTTTTATGCAGTCCCTGACATGGTCAGGCTGCCTATATATCTTACTTTTGACAGGCAAGCTGTCTCCAGTATCTATAGTGTGCTCACACCAAGAAGTGGTGCCTGGCACAGTAGAAAAGAGTTCAGAAAACTGACCCAGGAGATTAATGCAGTGGTCTTTCTGCTCAGCAGTAAAACAATCTGCCAAAACTACACCTTCCACTAGAGCATCTTGTTCTGTGGAGGAGAAGAGATCAGGGAGAGGGTCACTCTCTTCTTCCTGTCCCTCATCTGTTGCCATGAGCAGGGTGAGATCAGCCCTGTCATAGTAGGGTTTCAGGCGATTGACATGGAGCACCCTAAGGGGACTCCTGGCAGTGCCTAAGTCAACTAAGTAGGTGACTTCTCCCTTTTTCTCAACAATAATGTGGGGACCACTCCATTTGTCTTGGAGTGCTCTTGGGGCAACAGGCTCCAAGACCCACACTTTCTGCCCTGGTTGGTGCTGAATCAGAACAACCTCTGGTCATGCCATTGCTTTCGGAGCTCTTGGCTGGCCTGAAGGTTTTTACTGGCCTTTTTCATGGACTCAGCCATCCTAGATCTTAGGCCAAGTACATAGTCCACTATGTCTTGCTTAGGAGCTTTTAAAGGTTGTTCCCAACCCTCCTTAAGAAGTGTTAGAGGACCTCTCACAGGGTGTCCAAATAGGAGTTCAAAGGGGCTGAAGCCCACTCCTTTTTGGGGTACCTCCCTGTAAGCAAAAAGGAGGCAAGGTAACAGGACATCCCATCTCCTGCTGAGTGTTTCAGGGAGTCCCATTGTCATTCCTTTGAAAGTTTTATTAAACCTCTCAACCAGTCCATTTGTTTGTGGATGATAGGGTGTGGTGAACTTGTATGTCACACCACATTCCTTCCACATGGCCTTTAAGTAAGCAGACATGAAATTGCTTCCCCTGTCTGATACCACCTCTTTTGGGAAGCCCACCCTGGAAAAGATTCCCAGGAGGGCCTTTGCCACTGCAGGAGCTGTAGTGGTCCTTAGAGAAATTGCTTCAGGATATCTGGTGGCATGGTCCACTACCACCAAGATAAACCTATTGCCTGAAGCAGTAGGAGGGTCAAGGGGGCCAACTATGTCAACCCCTACCCTTTCAAAGGGAACCCCAACCACAGGCAATGGAATAAGGGGTGCCTTTGGAGTGCCACCTGTTTTGCCACTGGCTTGACAGGTTTCACAGGACTTACAAAATTCCTTTGTGTCCTCTCACATTCTAGGCCAATGAAACAAGGGGACAAGCCTGTCCCAAGTTTTCATTTGCCCCAAATGTCCAGCTAAGGGAATGTCGTGGGCTAAAGTTAGGAGGAACTTTCTGTATTCCTGAGGAATCACCAATCTCCTGGCAGCTCCAGGTTTTGGATCCCTTGCTTCAGTATACAAAAGGTTGTCCTCCCAGTAAACTCTGTGAGAGTCACTGACATCCCCATTTGCTTGTTTGACAGCTTGCTGTCTTAGACCCCCTAGTGTGGGACAGGTATGCTGTGCCACACTCAGCTCCTCCCTGGCAGGCCCCCCTTCACCCAAAAGCTCAGCAGTGTCTGCTTCCAGCTCCTCTGGTGTAGGTTCTGCACAGGGTGGAAATTCTTCTTCCTCAGAAGTTGAATCAACTGTAGAGGGAGGGATAGTAGGTAGTGTTTTACCTTTACTAACCCTAGCTTTAGGGAGCACTTGGTCCATTCTTCCAGGATCCAAGTCACCCTGTCCATTTTGCTTTTTGGCCTGAGCCCTTGTCAAAGCAGAAATATGCCCTGGAATGCCCAGCATTGCTGCATGAGCCTCCAACTCCACTTCTGCCCAAGCTGATGTCTCTAAATCGTTCCCTAGTAGACAGTCTACAGGTAAATCTGAGGCAACCACAACTTTATTTGGACCAGTAACCCCCCCCCCAGTTGAGATTCACAACAGCCATGGGGTGGCTAAGAGTGTTGTTATGAGCATCAGTCACTTGGTACTGGTGACCAAGTAGGTGTTGTTCAGGGTGGACCAGTTTCTCTATTACCATGGTAACACTGGCACCTGTGTCCCTGTAGGCCTGAACCTCAACACCACTTATTAGGGGAAGTTGCTTGTACTTATCCATATTAAGGGGACGAGCAACCAAGGTGGCCAAATCAATGGCCCCCTCAGAGACTAACACAGCCTCTGTGGTCTCCCTAACAAGACCAACCCCAACTAAATTACCAAAAGTGAGCCCAGCTACTCCCTTGGATTGGCTATTAGTAGGTTTGTTCCCACCACCACTGCTATTACTAGGGGCACTAGGTGTAGCAGCAGGGGTTGTAGTGGTAGGAGGCTTGGTGCTTTTCTTTGGACAACTGGGATCTGTTGTCCAATGGCCTTTTATTTTACATAAATAGCACCATGGTTTCTTTTCTTTGTTTTGATTTGAAGAGGATTTGGGCCCACCACCCCCACCAGAGTGTTTTTGTGGGCCTATTGAAGACTCATTTTTAGATTTGTCCCCGCCCTTGTCAGAAGACTTACCATCCTTCTTCTTGCCATCCTTGTCACCCCCTGTATGAACTTTTCTGTTCACCCTTGTTCTGACCCATTTGTCTGCCTTCTTTCCCAATTCTTGGGGAGAGGTCAGATCAGAGTCTAACAGGTACTGGTGTAACAAATCAGACACACAATTATTAAGAATATGCTCTCTCAGGATTAAGTTATACAGGCTTTCATAGTCAGAAACTTTACTGCCATGTAACCACCCCTCCAAGGCCTTCACTGAATGGTCAACAAATTCTACCCAGTCTTGTGAAAACTCCTTTTTGATTTCTCTGAACTTGATCCTGTACTGTTCAGTGGTTAAGCCATAACTATCTAGGAGTGCATTCTTAAGAACTGTAAAATTATTGGCATCACTTTCTTTAACAGTAAGGAGCCTATCCCTACCCTTTCCACTGAAAGGTAGCCATAGGATAGGAGCCCACTGCCTTTGAGGGACCTCCTGTACAACACAGGCCCTCTCAAGTGCAGCAAACCACTTGTTAATGTCATCCCCCTCCTCGTAAGGGGGAACTATCTTGTGCAGATTCCTAGAATCACGCTCTTTTGTAGGATGACCATTTGGAATACTGCTGCTGCCACCATGGGGTCCAAACCCCAACCTCTGTCTTTCTTTTTCCAAGTCAAATACTTCCCTGTCTAGATCCAGCTGTTGCTTTTTAAGCTTCAGCCTGGACTCTTCCACTCTCAATCTATTGAGTTCCCTTTCTAACATTCTGTCTTCAGGGATGGTGGGTTGGGCATGCTTTGACACAGAAGAATGGTGTGAATGGACAGAGGGAGACCTGTCCCTAACAGATGGCACTCTAACATTCTGGCCTACAGAAGTAACACTCCTACTGTGATGGGAACTCACATACAGTATGTACCAGCCATGCTAGGTGGCTTGCTAGGGGGCAGGCTGGGAAGATTCCTTTCTACCTCTTTTACTAGGGGTGCCCCAGAGTCAGAGTGTAAACCATCAGCTAATTTCTCTACAGATGTGCCAACTAAGGTCTTATCCTGTTCAATGAGCATATTAACTAACAGTTGTCTTGAGGGATTCTTCCCTACCCCTAAACCTCTATCTAAGCAGAGATTCCTTGCTTCCTTCCAGCTAAGGTTGTCATAAGCTATGCTGGCCAGATCATGAGTTTGGCCTGTACCAGACATGATAGAAAAAGTTTAAGGGACTGAAAAAGAAAGGAAAAGTTTCAGAACTTTTTAAGGAACAGAAAAAAAACTTTTTAAGAACTTTTTGAAAGTTTTAGAGGTACTTTTCAGCACTTAGAGAAAGAGTAAGAGAAGAAAAGCAAAACTTTTTGGTTAGGTGTACATACACTGAACTTGTTTTGTATATTTTTCTCTTATGAAAAGTACAATATGACAAAGTGGTAAGTAGTTGCAAGTACTTATCCCACCGCTGCACAACCAATGTAGGAGGCTGGACTGGCTTGTAGTGGGTACCAAGGGGTACTTACACCTTGCACCAGGCATCCCTTATTAGTGTAGAGGGGTGTCTAGCAGCTTAGGCTGATAGAAAAGGTAGCTTAGCAGAGCAGCTTAGGCTGAACTAGGAGACGAGTGAAGCTCCTACAGTACCACTAGTGTCATATGCACAATATCATAAGAAAACACAATATACAGATATACTAAAAATAAAGGTACTTAATTTTTTTATCAATATGCCAAAAGTATCTCAGTGAGTACACTCAGTATGAGGATAGCAAATATACACAAGATATATGTACACAATACCAAAATATGCAGTAATAGCAATAGAAAACAGTGCAAACAATGTATAGTCACAATAGGATGCAATGGGGGCACACAAGGATAGGGGCAACACAAACCATATACTCTAGAAGTGGAATGCGAACTACGAATGGACCCCAAACCTATGTGACCTTGTAGAGGGTCGCTGGGACTGTAAGAAAACAGTGAGGGTTAGAAAAATAGCCCACCCCAAGACCCTGAAAAGTGGGTGCAAAGTGCACATAAGTTCCCCAGAGAGCACAGAAGTCGTGATAGGGGAATTCTGCAAGGAAGACCAACACCAGCAATGCAACAACGATGGATTTCCTGACAAGAGTAACTGTGGAACAAGGGGACCAAGTCCAAAAGTCACGAGCAAGTCGGGAGTGGGCAGATGCCCAGGAAATGCCAGCTGTGGGTGCAAAGAAGCTGCCACCGGATGGTAGAAGCTGTGGATTCTGCAAGAACGACAAGGGCTAGAAACTTCCCCTTTGGAGGATGGATGTCCCACGTCGTGAAGAGTCGTGCAGAGGTGTTTCCATGCAGAAAGACCGCAAACAAGCCTTGCTAGCTGCAAGGGTTGCGGTTAGGGTTTTTGGATGCTGCTGTGGCCCAGGATGGACCAGGATGTCGCCAATTGCGTGAGGAGACAGAGGGGGCACCCAGCAAGACAAGGAGCCCACTCACAAGCAGGCAGCACCCGCAGAAGTGCCGGAACAGGCACTACAAAGTAGAGTGAACCGGAGCTCACCCGAAGTCACGAAAGAGGGTCCCACGACGCCGGAGGACAACTCAGGAGGTCGTGCACTGCAGGTTAGAGTTCCGGGGACCCAGGCTTGGCTGTGCACAAAGGAAATCCTGGAACAGTGCACAGGAGCCGGAGTAGCTGCAAAACACGCGGTTCCCAGCAATGCAGTCTAGCGTGGGGAGGCAAGGACTTACCTCCACCAAACTTGGACTGAAGAGTCACTGGACTGTGGGAGTCACTTGGACAGAGTTGCTGAGTTCAAGGGACCTTGCTTGTTGTGCTGAGAGGAGACCCAGAGGACCGGTGGTGCAGTTCTTTGGTGCCTGCGGTTGCAGAGGGAAGATTCCGTCGACCCACGGGAGATTTCTTCTGAGCTTCTAGTGCAGAGAGGAGGCAGACTACCCCCACAGCATGCACCACCAGGAAAACAGTCGAGAAGGCGGCAAGATCAGCGTTACAAGGTCGCAGTAGTCGTCTTTGCTACTTTGTTGCAGTTTTGCAGGCTTCCAGCGCGGTCAGCAGTCGATTCCTTGGCAGAAGGTGAAGAGAGAGATGCAGAGGAACTCTGATGAGCTCTTGCATTCGTTATCTAAGGAATGCCCCAAAGCAGACACCCTAAATAGCCAGAAAAGGAGGTTTGGCTACTTAGGAGAGAGGATAGGCTAGCAACACCTGAAGGAGCCTATCAGAAGGAGTCTCTGACATCACCTGCTGGCCCTGGCCACTCAGAGCAGTCCAGAGTGCCAGCAGCACCTCTCTTTCCAAGATGGCAGAGGTCTGGAGCACACTGGAGGAGCTCTGGGCAACTCCCAGGGGAGGTGCAGGTCAGGGGAGTGGTCACTCCCCTTTCCTTTGTCCAGTTTCGCGCCAGAGCAGGGCTGGGGGATCCCTGAACCGGTGTAGACTGGCTTATGCAGAGATGGGCACCATCTGTGCCAATCAAAGCATTTCCAGAGGCTGGGGGAGGCTACTCCTCCCCAGCCCTGACACCTTATTCCAAAGGGAGAGGGTGTAACACCCTCTCTCTGAGGAAGTTCTTTGTTCTGCTTTCCTGGACCAAGCCTGGCTGGACCCCAGGAGGGCAGAAACCTGTCTGAGGGGTTGGCAGCAGCAGCAGCTGCAGTGAAACCCCGGGAAAGGTAGTTTGGCAGTACCCGGGTCTGTGCTAGAGACCCGTGGGATCATGGGATTGTCTCACCAATGCCAGGATGCCATTGGGGGGGGGGCAATTCCATGATCTTAGACATGTTACATGGCCATATTCGGAGTTACCATTGTGAAGCTATACATAGGTAGTGACCTATGTATAGTGCACGCGTGTAATGGTGTCCCCGCACTCACAAAGTCCGGGGAATTTGCCCTGAACAATGTGGGGGCACCTTGGCTAGTGCCAGGGTGCCCACACACTAAGTAACTTAGCACCCAACCTTTACCAGGTAAAGTTTAGACATATAGGTGACTTATAAGTTACTTAAGTGCAGTGGTAAATGGCTGTGAAATAACGTGGACGTTATTTCACTCAGGCTGCAGTGGCAGGCCTGTGTAAGAATTGTCAGAGCTCAATATGGGTGGCACAAGACATGCTGCAGCCCATAGGGATCTCCTGGAACCCCAATACCCTGGGTACCTCAGTACCATATACTAGGGAATTATAAGGGTGTTCCAGTATGCCAATGTAAATTTGTGAAATTGGTCACTAGCCTGTTAGTGACAATTTGGAAAGAAATGAGAGAGCATAACCACTGAGGTTCTGGTTAGCAGAGCCTCAGTGAGACAGTTAGTCATAACACAGGTAACACATACAGGGCACACTTATGAGCACTGGGGCCCTGGCTGGCAGGGTCCCAGTGACACATACAACTAAAACAACATATATACAGTGAAATATGGGGGTAACATGCCAGGCAAGATGGTACTTTCCTACACAACCCCCCCCCCAAACGAAGGACAATAAGACTAGCCATGACCTGATGAGTCTTCATTGTCTAAGTGGAAATATCTGGAGAGCCCATCTGCATTGGAGTGGGTACTCCCAGGTCTGTGTTCCACTGTATAGTCCATCCCCTGTAGAGATATGGACCACCTCAATAATTTAGGGTTTTCACCTTTCATTTGTTTTAGCCAAAGTAGAGGTTTGTGGTCTGTCTGAACAATTAATTGAGTGCCAAACAGGTATGGCCTCAACTTCTTCAGTGCCCAGACCACAGCAAAGGCCTCCCTCTCTATGGCAGACCAACGCTTTTCTCTAGGGGTCAACCTCCTGCTGATAAAAGCAACAGGTTGATCCCGGCCCTCAGAATTAAGTTGTGATAAGACTGCCCATACCCCTAATTCAGATGCATCAGTTTGGACAATGAATTTTTTGGAGTAATAGGGGCTTTTCAGGACAGGTGTAGAGCACATGGCCTGCTTCAGCTCCTCAAAATCTTTCTGACAGCTAGCTGTCCACTATACCTTTTTAGGCATTTTCCTAGATGTGAGGTCATTAAGAGGGGCTGCAATGGAGCCATAATTCTTTATGAACCTCCTGTAATAACCAGTGAGGCCTAAGAAGGCTCTCACCTGGGTCTGAGTTGTAGGGGGAACCCAATCTATAATAGTTTGGATTTTCCCCTGAAGTGGTGCAATCTGTTCTCCACCTACCAGGTGTCCCAGATAAACCACTTTGCCCTGCCCTATCTGGCACTTTGAAGCCTTGATAGTGAGGCCTGCCTTTTGCAGGGCCTCCAAAACTTTCCACAGGTGGACCAGGTGATCATCCCAGGTGGAGCTAAAGACAGCTATATCATCTAGATATGCTGCACTAAAAGCCTCCAGACCTTGCAGGACTGTATTCACCAACCTCTGAAAAGTGGCAGGTGCATTTTTCAACCCAAAAGGCATTACTGTGAATTGGTAGTGCCCTCCAATGGTTGAAAATGCAGTTTTTGCTTTTGCATCCTCTGATAACTTGATCTGCCAATACCCTGCAGTCAAATCAAAGGTGCTTAGATACTTGGCAGATGCCAGTGTATCTATTAGCTCATCTGCCCTGGGTATAGGGTGAGCATCAGTTTTTGTTACTTGGTTGAGACCTCTATAGTCTACACAAAATCTCATTTCCTTCTTTCCATCTTTGGAATGAGGTTTTGGTACAAGTACCACAGGAGAGGCCCATGGACTTTCAGAGTGCTCAACCACTCCCAGTTCAAGCATTTTCTGAACCTCTTGTTTTATGCAGTCCCTGACATGGTCAGCCTGCCTATAGATCTTACTTTTGACAGGCAAGCTGTCTCCAGTATCTATAGTGTGCTCACACCAAGAAGTGGTGCCTGGCACAGTAGAAAAGAGTTCAGAAAACTGACCCAGGAGATTAATGCAGTGGTCTTTCTGCTCAGCAGTAAAACAATCTGCCAAAACTACACCTTCCACTAGATCATCTTGTTCTGTGGAGGAGAAGAGATCAGGGAGAGGGTCACTCTCTTCTTCCTGTCCCTCGTCTGTTGCCATGAGCAGGGTGAGATCAGCCCTGTCATAGTAGGGTTTCAGGTGATTGACATGGAGCACCCTAAGGGGACTCCTGGCAGTGCCTAAGTCAACTAAGTAGGTGACTTCTCCCTTTTTCTCAACAATAATGTGGGGACCACTCTATTTGTCTTGGAGTGCTCTTGGGGCCACAGGCTCCAAGACCCACACTTTCTGCCCTGGTTGGTGCTGAATCAGAACAACCTTCTGGTCATGCCATTGCTTTTGGAGCTCTTGGCTGACCTGAAGGTTTTTACTGGCCTTTTTCATGTACTCAGCCATCCTAGATCTTAGGCCAATTACATAGTCCACTATGTCTTGCTTAGGAGCTTTTAAAGGTTGTTCCCAACCCTCCTTAACAAGTGTTAGAGGACCTCTCACAGGGTGTCCAAATAGGAGTTCAAAGGGGCTGAAGCCCACTCCTTTTTGGGGTACCTCCCTGTAAGCAAAAAGGAGGCAAGGTAACATGACATCCCATCTCCTGCTGAGTGTTTCAGGGAGTCCCATTGTCATTCCTTTGAGAGTTTTATTAAACCTCTCAACCAGTCCATTTGTTTGTGGATGATAGGGTGTGGTGATCTTGTATGTCACACCACATTCCTTCCACATGGCCTTTAAGGAAGCAGACATGAAATTGCTTCCCCTGTCTGATACCACCTCTTTTGGGAAGCCCACCCTGGAAAAGATTCCCAGGAGGGCCTTTGCCACTGCAGGAGCTGTAGTGGTCCTTAGAGAAATTGCTTCAGGATATCTGGTGGCATGGTCCACTACCACCAAGATAAACCTATTGCCTGAAGCAGTAGGAGGGTCAAGGGGGCCAACTATGTCAACCCCTACCCTTTCAAAGGGAACCCCAACCACAGGCAATGGAATAAGGGGTTCCTTTGGAGTGCCACCTGTTTTGCCACTGGCTTGACAGGTTTCACAGGACTTACAAAATTCCTTTGTGTCCTCTGACATTCTAGGCCAATGAAACAAGGGGACAAGCCTGTCCCAAGTTTTCATTTGCCCCAAATGTCCAGCTAAGGGAATGTCGTGGGCTAAAGTTAGGAGGAACTTTCTGTATTCCTGAGGAATCACCAATCTCCTGGCAGCTCCAGGTTTTGGATCCCTTGCTTCAGTATACAAAAGGTTGTCCTCCCAGTAAACTCTGTGAGAGTCACTGACATCCCCATTTGCTTGTTTGACAGCTTGCTGTCTTAGACCCTCTAGTGTGGGACAGGTATGCTGTGCCACACTCAGCTCCTCCCTGGCAGGCCCCCCTTCACCCAAAAGCTCAGCAGTGTCTGCTTCCAGCTCCTCTGTTGTAGGTTCTGCACAGGGTGGAAATTCTTCTTCCTCAGAAGTTGAATCAACTGTAGAGGGAGGGATAGTAGGTAGTGTTTTACCTTTACTAACCCTAGCTTTAGGGAGCACTTGGTCCATTCTTCCAGGATCCAAGTCACCCTGTCCTTTTTGCTTTTTGGCCTGAGCCCTTGTCAAAGCAAAAATATGCCCTGGTATGCCCAGCATTGCTGCATGAGCCTCCAACTCCACTTCTGCCCAAGCTGATGTCTCTAAATCGTTCCCTAGTAGACAGTCTACAGGTAAATCTGAGGCAACCACAACTTTATTTGGACCAGTAACCCCCCCCCCAGTTGAGATTCACAACAGCCATGGGGTGGCTAAGAGTGTTGTTATGAGCATCAGTCACTTGGTACTGGTGACCAAGTAGGTGTTGTTCAGGGTGGACCAGTTTCTGTATTACCATGGTAACACTGGCACCTGTGTCCCTGTAGGCCTGAACCTCAACACCATTTATTAGGGGAAGTTGCTTGTACTTATCCATATTAAGGGGACAAGCAACCAAGGTGGCCAAATCAATGGCCCCCTCAGAGACTAACACAGCCTCTGTGGTCTCCCTAACAAGACCAACCCCAACTAAATTACCAAAAGTGAGCCCAGCTACTCCCTTGGATTGGCTATTAGTAGGTTTGCTCCCACCACCACTGCTATTACTAGGGGCACTAGGTGTAGCAGCAGGGGTTGTAGTGGTAGGAGGCTTGGTGCTTTTCTTTGGACAACTGGGATCTGTTGTCCAATGGCCTTTTATTTTACATAAATAGCACCATGGTTTCTTTTCTTTGTTTTGATTTGAAGAGGATTTGGGCCCACCACCCCCACCAGAGTGTTTTTGTGGGCCTGATGAAGACTCATTTTTAGATTTGTCCCCACCCTTGTCAGAAGACTTACCATCCTTCTTCTTGCCATCCTTGTCACCCCCTGTATAAACTTTTCTGTTCACCCTTGTCCTGACCCATTTGTCTGCCTTCTTTCCCAATTCTTGGGGAGAGGTCAGATCAGAGTCTACCAGGTACTGGTGTAACAAATCAGACACACACTTATTAAGAATATGCTCTCTCAGGATTAAGTTATACAGGCTTTCATAGTCAGAAACTTTACTGCCATGTAACCACCCCTCCAAGGCCTTCACTGAATGGTCAACAAAGTCTACCCAGTCTTGTGAAGACTCCTTTTTGGTTTCTCTGAACTTGATCCTGTACTGTTCAGTGGTTAAGCCAGAACCATCTAGGAGTGCATTCTTAAGAACTGTAAAATTATTGGCATCACTTTCTTTAACAGTAAGGAGCTTATCTCTACCCTTTCCACTGAAAGATAGCCATAGGATAGCAGCCCACTGCCTTTGAGGGACCTCCTGTACAACACAGGCCCTCTCAAGTGCAGCAAACCACTTGTTAATGTCATCCTCCTCCTTGTAAGGGGGAACTATATTGTGCAGATTCCTAGAATCATGGTGTTTTGTAGGATGAATATTTGGAATACTGCTGCTGCCACCATGGGGTCCAAACCCCAACCTCTGTCTTTCTTTTTCCAAGTCAAATGCTTCACTGTCTAGATCCAGCTGTTGCTTTTTAAGCTTCAGCCTGGACTCTTCCACTCTCAATCTATTGAGTTCCCTTTCTAACATTCTGTCTTCAGGGATGGTGGGTTGGGCATGCTTTGACACAGAAGAATGGTGTGAATGGACAGAGGGAGACCTGTCCCTAACAGATGGCACTCTAACATTCTGGCCTACAGAAGTAACACTCCTACTGTGATGGGAACTCACATATGTACCAGCCATGCTAGGTGGCTTGCTAGGGGGCAGGCTGGGAAGATTCCTTTCTACCTCTTTTACTAGGGGTGCCCCAGAGTCAGAGTGTGAACCATCAGCTAATTTCTCTACAGATGTGCCAACTAAGGTCTTATCCTGTTCAATGAGCATATTAACTAACAGTTGTCTTGAGGGATTCTTCGAGTTTGGCCTGTACCAGACATGATAGAAAAGGTTTAAGGGACAGAAAACGAAAGGAAACATTTCAGAACTTTTTAAGGAACAGAAAAAAAACTTTGAAAACTTTTTAAGAACTTTTTGAAAGTTTTAGAGGCACTTTTCAGCACTTAGAGAAAGAGTAAGAGAAGAAAAGCAAAAGTTTTTGGTTAGGTGTACATACACTGAACTTGTTTTGTATATTTTTCTCTTATGAAAAGTACAATATGACAAAGTGGTAAGTAGTTGCAAGTACTTATCCCACCGCTGCACAACCAATGTAGGAGGCTGGACTGGCTTGTAGTGGGTACCAAGGGGTACTTACACCTTGCACCAGGCATCCCTTATTAGTGTAGAGGGGTGTCTAGCAGCTTAGGCTGATAGAAAATGTAGCTTAGCAGAGCAGCTTAGGCTGAACTAGGAGACGAGTGAAGCTCCTACAGTACCACTAGTGTCATATGCACAATATCATAAGAAAACACAATACACAGATATACTAAAAATAAAGGTACTTTATTTTTATGACAATATGCCAAAAGTATCTCAGTGAGTACCCTCAGTATGAGGATAGGAAATATACACAAGATATATGTACACAATACCAAAATATGCAGTAATAGCAATAGAAAACAGTGCAAACAATGTATAGTCACAATAGGATGCAATGGGGGCACATAGGGATAGGGGCAACACAAACCATATACTCTAGAAGTGGAATGCGAACCACGAATGGACCCCAAACCTATGTAACCTTGTAAAGGGTCACTGGGACTGTAAGAAAACAGTGAGGGTTAGAAAAATAGCCCACCACAAGACCCTGAAAAGTGGGTGCAAAGTGCACCTAAGTTCCCCAGAGAGCACAGAAGTCGTGATAGGGGAATTCTGCAAGGAAGACCAACACCAGCAATGCAACAACAATGGATTTTCTGACGAGCGTACCTGTGGAACAAGGGGACCAAGTCCAAAAGTCACGAGCAAGTCGGGAGTGGGCAGATGCCCAGGAAATGCAAGCTGTGGGTGCAAAGAAGCTGCCACCGGATGGTAGAAGCTGTGGATTCTGCAAGAACGACAAGGGCTAGAAACTTCCCCTTTGGAGGATGGATGTCCCACGTCGAGAAGAGTCTTGCAGAGGTGTTTCCGTGCAGAAAGACCGCAAACAAGCCTTGCTAGCGGCAAGGGTCGCAGTTAGGGTTTTTGGATGCTGCTGTGGCCCAGGATGGACCAGGATGTCGCCAATTGCGTGAGGAGACAGAGGGGGCACCCAGCAAGACAAGGAGCCCACTGAGAAGCAGGCAGCACCCGCAGAAGTGCTGGAACAGGCACTATGAAGTGGAGTGAACTGGAGCTCACTCGAAGTCACGAAAGAGGGTCCCACGACGCCGGAGGACAACTCAGGAGGTCGTGCACTACAGGTTAGAGTGCCGGGGATCCAGGCTTGGCTGTGCACAAAGGAAATCCTGGAAGAGTGCACAGGAGCCGGAGTAGCTGCAAAACACGCAGTTCCCAGCAATGCAGTCTAGCGTGGGGAGGCAAGGACTTACCTCCACCAAACTTGGACTGAAGAGTCACTGGACTGTGGGAGTCACTTGGACAGAGTTGCTGAGTTCAACGGACCTCGCTCGTCGTGCTGAGAGGAGACCCAGAGGACTGGTGGTGCAGTTCTTTGGTGCCTGCGGTTGCAGGGGGAAGATTCCGTCGACCCACAGGAGATTTCTTCGGAGATTCTAGTGCAGAGAGGAGGCAGACTACCCCCACAGCATGCACCACCAGGAAAACAGTAGAGAAGGCAGCAGGATCAGCGTTACAAGGTCGCAGTAGTCGTCTTTGCTACTTTGTTGCAGTTTTGCAGGCTTCCAGCGCGGTCAGCAGTCGATTCCCTGGCAGAAGGTGAAGAGAGAGATGCAGAGGAACTCTGATGAGCTCTTGCATTCGTTATCTAAGGAATTCCCCATAGCAGAGACCCTAAATAGCCAGAAATGGAGGTTTGGCTACTTAGGAGAGAGGATAGGCTAGCAACACCTGAAGGAGCCTATCAGAAGGAGTCTCTGACGTCACCTGCTGGCCCTGGCCACTCAGAGCAGTCCAATGTGCCAGCAGCTGTTTCCAAGATGGCAGAGGTCTGGAGCACACTGGAGGAGCTCTGAGAACCTCCCAGGGGAGGTGCAGGTCAGGGGAGTGGTCACTCCCCTTTCCTTTGTCCAGTTTCGCGCCAGAGCAGGGCTGGGGATCCCTGAACCGGTGTAGACTGTCTTATGCAGAAATGGGCACCATCTGTGCCCATCAAAGCATTTCCAGAGGCTGGGGGAGGCTACTCCTCCCCAGCCCTGACACCTTATTCCAAAGGGAGAGGGTGTAACACCCTCTCTCTGAGGAAGTTCTTTGTTCTGCCTCCCTGGGCCAAGCCTGGCTGGACCTCAGGAGGGCAGAAACCTGTCTGAGGGGTTGGCAGCAGCTGCAGTGAAACCCCGGGAAAGGTAGTTTGGCAGTACCCGGGTCTGTGCTAGAGACCCGTGGGATCATGGGATTGTCTCACCAATGCCAGGATGGCATTGGGGGGGCAATTCCATGATCTTAGACATGTTACATGGCCATATTCGGAGTTACCATTGTGACGCTATACATAGGTAGTGACCTATGTATAGTGCACACGTGTAATGGTGTCCCCGCACTCACAAAGTCCGGGGAATTTGCCCTGAACAATGTGGGGGCACCTTGGCTAGTGCCAGGGTGCCCACACACTAAGGCCCTCATTCTGACCCTGGCGGTCTTTGACCGCCAGGGCGGAGGACCGCGGGAGCACCGCCGACAAGCCGGCGGTGCTTCAATGGGGATTCCGACCGCGGCGGTAAAGCCGCGGTCGGACCGGCACCACTGGCGGGGTCCCGCCAGTGTACCGCGGCCCCATTGAATCCTCCGCGGCGGCGCAGCTTGCTGCACCGCCGCGGGGATTCTGACCCCCCCTACCGCCATCCAGATCCCGGCGGTCGGACCGCCGAGATCCGGATGGCGGTAGGGGGGGTCGCGGGGCCCCTGGGGGCCCCTGCAGTGCCCATGCCACTGGCATGGGCATTGCAGGGGCCCCCGTAAGAGGGCCCCTAAATGTATTTCACTGTCCGCTGCGCAGACAGTGAAATACGCGACGGGTGCAACTGCACCCGTCGCACAGCTTCCACTCCGCCGGCTCGATTCCGAGCCGGCTTCATCGTGGAAGCCTCTTTCCCGCTGGGCTGGCTGGCGGTCTGAAGGAGACCGCCCGCCAGCCCAGCGGGAAAGTCAGAATTACCGCCGCGGTCTTTCCACCGCGGAACGGTAACCTGACGGCGGGACTTTGGCGGGCGGCCTCCGCCGCCCGCCAAGGTCAGAATGAGGGCCTAAGTAACTTAGCACCCAACCTTTACCAGGTAAAGGTTAGACATATAAATGACTTATAAGTTACTTAAGTGCAGTGGCTGTGAAATAACGTGGACGTTATTTCACTCAGGCTGCAGTGGCAGGCCTGTGTAAGAATTGTCAGAGCTCCCTATGGGTGGCACAAGACATGCTGCAGCCCAAAGGGATCTCCTGGAACCCCAATACCCTGGGTACCTCAGTACCATATACTAGGGAATTATAAGGGTGTTCCAGTACGCCAATGTAAATTGGTGAAATTGGTCACTAGCCTGTTAGTGACAATTTGGAAAGAAATGAGAGAGCATAACCACTGAGGTTCTGGTTAGCAGAGCCTCAGTGAGACAGTTAGTCATAACACAGGTAACACATACAGGGCACACTTATGAGCACTGGGGCCCTGGCTGGCAGGGTCCCAGTGACACATACAACTAAAACAACATATATACAGTGAAATATGGGGGTAACATGCCAGGCAAGATGGTACTTTCCTACAACCAGTCAGCAGGATTTTATATTACCATTCTGGCCATACTAAATATGACCTTCCTGCTCCTTTCAGATCAGCAGCTGCCACTTCAACAGTGTATGAGGGCAGCCCCAATGTTAGCCTATGAAGGGAGCAGGCCTCACAGTAGTGTAAAAACGAATGTAGGAGTTTTACAGTACCAGGACATATAACTACACAGGTACATGTCCTGTCTTTTCCCCACACAGCACCCTGCCCTAGGGGTTACCTAGGGCACACATTAGGGGTGACTTATATGTAGAAAAAGGGGAGTTCTAGGTTTAGCAAGTACTTTTAAATGCCAAGTCGAAGTGGCAATGAAACTGCACACACAGGCCTTGTAATGGCAGGCCTGAGACAAGGTTAAGGGGCTACTGAAATGGGTGGCACAACCAGTGCTGCAGGCCCACTAGTAGCATTTAATCTACAGGCCCTAGGCACATATAGTGCACTCTACTAGGGACTTATAAGTAAATTAAATAGCCAAACATGGATAAACCAATCAATAGTACAATTTACACAAAGAGCATATGCACTTTAGCACTGGTTAGCAGTGGTAAAGTGCCCAGAGGTCAAAAGCCAACAACAACAGGTCAGAAAAAATAGGAGGAAGGAGGCAAAAAGTTTGGGGATGACCCTGTCAAAAAGCCAGGTCCAACAAAAGTGATTTTAATACACTAATCTAAAGCTCATTTACAGGAACAGCACGTACTGTTTCTACAAGAAAGAGCTAAATCTATGTTGTTGTTTTATTTCACATAGAAATATACGACAGCATACACTGCCAGCCTCCTCCTCCCCACCCCCAACGTGTAAGCAAGTGGTACTTTCCCGAAATTACAAACTGGCTAGTGCTGGCTTTTGACAGTGAGAGGTGCTTTGGTTCATAAACAGGAAGGGCCTCGTTTGTTAAGTGTAAGTAATGTCCTCCATTGTCACTTCCTGTTAAGATTCTCTGATCTGTATCAACTTACAGAAATGTTACTTTGCCAAAGGAGTGAACACTATTTAAAATGATTAATGCACTTCCACTGTTGGCAGAGGGTTCAATGTTTGTCACCTGTTGTGGAATTGATTATTTGTTAAAATTCTTGACAGAAAAATGTAATTGCGAATTGGATCGAAAGTTAATTAAAGGTAAATTAAAGGATACCTAATTTAAATTTGATTATGTACAAGTTAAGCTGTATGTTTATGTGTGGGTGGAAATTTGTTTTTCATTTTGTTATCAATGTGTCCGTGGTTTCATTGTGAATCCCGAATGAACAATATTTAACTTGCAAAAAGTACTTTCTTTATGCACATTAGACTTCTTTGGCTGAAACCCAGTGCTTATCACTTAAACATTCAGCAATCCGTATTCAGCTGTAAATAAGGTATGGATTTGCTCTGATCTGAAATAGAGTTGGAATGCATCCAGGACGGGATTGGACGGTGTGATTTACGAAGACGAGACGGTGTGGCTTGGTAAAAATATTAATGGAGACATGACCCAGTTATTTCAGCTCCAGCTTCTGGAAAAAAGCAGATGTGGACTGCACGGATCTGTTCAGGCTGCTTGATAGAATATTCTGCTTTGGATGCACCGTTTCCTTGCCAGAGTCCCAGAGGCATTGTTAATTTTGACAGCGTCGAAAATGTGACTTTTTTCTGAAGAAAGTACTGTTCTATGGTGATTCGTAAAAGCTCACCTCTGGCAAGTTTAAACAAAACACATACACATATCAGCCTATATAAATAAATATCTATAGAATATGCTATCGCTTCTTGTCACTTTAAACCCTCCCCCTCGACCACAAGCCCAGCTGGAGTTCTAACCTGGTTCATCGCCACATCAAAACTTCATAAAACTCCACTTCGACAAAGTCTTCAATTCTACCAGAAGGAACCATCCAAGAAAGCATGCTCCATCTGCACCTGCATATGACACTCTTAACAGGTTCCTGGGCTCCCAAGATGTCTTGACCTCTCTTTTTTTCCTCGATTTGTAAAAGACCTGTGTGAAGCTCCACCTCACTCTACTGAAAGGGGCTACATTCACAGAACAGTGCCAGTTCCCCTCTGTAAAGTCCAGATTGAAACCATCATCCTATTTCTGGTTTTATGTCCTCTCTGACATTGACAGACATGCAAAATACGGAGAGGTGTCCTTTTTGCCGCCAGTCACCGATCTGCAATGCGTAGGTTAAACAGAAATTCTCCAAATGAACACCTAGGCCCTCATTAAAACATTGGCGGTAAAAGCCGCTTACCGCCGTGCAGAAGACCACCAACACACCGCCGCGGCTGTGGAAAACCGCCACAGCTATTATGACCCACATTTCGGAATCCGCCAAAATACAGACACCCACACGAGTCCGCCACACCAAAGGTCAGTGATAAACTGGCGAAAACACAACCTCCACCATCATGCCAACAGAAATACGCCCACAGTATCACGACACACGAATCCATGCGGTGGTCTTTCAACCGCGGTATTCCATTGGCGGTACACACAGCCGCGCTCATAATACACACAGTCTTACAAAACACAACCACATTGGGCAATTACAAATACACACACCAGTTACACATACACACACCACTCCCACACACCCATTACAATATAAAACACACACCCACATCACCCACAAACCCCTACGACAAAATATCTTGAAAGAAGGCCAGAGAGAGACACCACCAGCAAGAACAACAGCATCCACAGGCACACAATACCATCACCCACAGAACTTCCACGCACCTCACACAACACACCACTACATATCAGCACACTTATCACCACACAATCCACCCCACACATCACCTACACCACCCCATGGCACAGCAAAGACACCCCAGGTTCTCGGGGGAGGAGCTCAGGGTCATGGTGGAGGAAATCGTCCGGGTAGAGCCACAGCTCTTCGGATCACAGGCGCAGCACACCTCCATTGCAAGGAAGATGGAGCTATGGCGCAGAATAGTGGACAGGGTCAACACAGTGGGACAGCACCCAAGAAATCGGGAGGACCTCAGGAAGAGGTGGAACGACCTACGGGGGAAGGTGCGTTCCGTGGTCTCAAGACACCACCAGGTGGTTCAGCGGACTGGCGGCGGACCCCCACCTCCTCACCCAAAACTAACAACATGGGAGGAGCAGGTCTTGGCGATTCTGCATCCTGAGGCCCTCGCAGGAGTAGGCGGAGGAATGGACTCTGGTAAGTCAAATCTTAACTATTACATCCCCCCCCCTACCTGCATGCTATCACATACCCCCACCCTCACCCACAGCACCCCAACTCCTCACATATGTCCCAACACCAAGCCCTTCATGCAACAACAGAGCATGGACACCCATCACTCAAGCATGCACACTGCACATACCCATACAACCCCCTAAACCACCATCACACAAGCTCCCACACAGGAATGCAAGCACTGGGGTACACGCTCACCCACCCATTGCACACCATGACACATACAAATGTAATAACCATCCTTTTATACCCCTGCAGGACCCATACCCGATGTCACCGGACAGGAGGGTCCACACATGTCCACAACACCAACATAAGAGGCCCACAGTGATGACAGCACCTCTGTCCAACTGGATCGAGATGACCAGCCTGGCCCGTCGGGGACCTCTGAACAGTCGGTTCCACTCACACTGGCACAGGCCATCACAGAACTTCCCCCCTCTGGAAACACCAACACAGCACCCACCCAGCGGGCCCATACCTCCATCCCCAGGTCACGTCAATCAGCTGTGTGTCCACCACTACAGGGAACCCAGGCTAACTCACCACCCCAACAACAACAGGGACCTGGGGGCTAGTGATAGTGGGCACACGGTCCAAGGGACAGAGGCTCAGGAACACAGAGGAACTGGGAGGGTTGCTGTGCGACAGGAGGCGGACAGGCCAAGGGAACCCACTCTCCACGAGGCCCTCTCCTCCATCATGGGAGCCTACCACCACTCCCAGGAGACGATGGCAACGGTACTGGCCAAGTTTCAGGAGACCCAGCGCCTGCAGGAGGAACAGTATATGGGCTTCAGGGAGGAACTCAGAACCATCAGCTCCACCCTGGGCACCATCGTAGGGGTGCTGAAGGAACTCGTGAACACCAGGAGGGACACTGTGGCACTACAAGGGGCCCCTGACACTAGCATGGACGATGAACGGCCCACCACCTCCGCCGGTGCTAGTGGACAGGACGCCCCACCACAGGACCACCACACCAGCACCCCACCCATTCAGAGGGAGAACCACCCGCAAACGGTCCCTGAGATCCAGGACAAAGACAGAGCACGATGCCAAGACCCCGGCCAAGAAATGAGACCACTCTGATTGTCATCCTACTGTCCCACTTTGTCACCCTCTCCATACTTAAACTGCCCAACCTCCACTTCCTATGCCCATTTGGGCAATGCACCTGTGAGACTAATAGACTGGACTCTGCCATGGACATTCCTCCGCCATCACCCCTCACCATTTCACTACCCCCTCCAATATTTAGCACTTAAATAAATACACTTAACACACAAAACAATCAGCAGTCTGTCTGTTATTTCGAAATAGTATATTAGAAATTACAGTGAGAAAATGCTCTTTTAATTGTAATGTCAACATACCTATGTCACACAGCTCAAGTCCATGAGGAATCAAAGCAGATGCCACACAGTGGGACCCACATCTGTGAAATCGTAAGGGAAAGTGACAACTCAGTGACCATATACTGGGTGAAAACGACAGACAGTAGAGAGGTAGTAGTGTTTAAGTACATGTAGTAGGCAGGTCTGTACTCTTACCTGTGTCTCACTGGAAATATTGCTGGATCACTGAGTCCCTGTTGTTCATGTCTTCTTCCTCTGCTTCCTCGTCTTCACTATCCACAGGCTCCACAGCTACAACAACACCTCCATCTGGACCATCCTCCTGCAGAAAAGGCACCTGTTGTCGCAATGCCACGTTATGAAGCATACAGCAGGCCACGTTGATCTGGCACACCTTCTTTGGTGAGTAGAATAGGGATCCACCTGTCATATGGAGGCACCGGAACCTGGCCTTCAGGAGGCCGAAGGTCCGCTCAATCACCCTCCTAATTCACCTATGGGCCTCATTGTAGCGTTCCTCTCCCCTTTCCTGGGATTCCTCACTGGGGTCAGTAGCCATGACAGGTTGGGGTAACCAGAGTCACCTGCAAATGGCGAGGGACAAGTATTAGACACACACTAACCTGTATGGTAACCCCAGACCCAGATAACCATTCCCACTGTCTTGCTTCCAGGTGCTCACCTAATAGCCGCACACGGTGCCTCTGGAGTTGACACATCACATAAGGGATGCTGCTATTCCGCAGGATGTAGGCGTCATGCACTGAGCCAGGGAACTTGGCATTCACATGGGAGATGTACTGGTCTGCCAAACATACCATTTGTACATTCATAGAATGATAACTCTTCCGGTTTCTGTACACCTGTTCACTCCTGTGGGTGGGGGGGGGGGGACAAAGCCACATGGGTCCCATCAATGGCACCTATAATGTTGGGGATATGTCCCAGGGCATAGAAATCACCTTTCACTGTAGGCAAATCCTCCACCTGAGGGAACACGATGTAGCTCCGCATGTGTTTCAGAAGGGCAGACAACACTCTGGACAATACGTTGGAAAACATAGACTCGGACATCCCTGATGCTATGGCCACTGTTGTTTGAAATTACCCACTTGCTAGGAAATGGAGCACTGACAGCACCTGCTCTTGAAGGGGGATTCCTGTGGGATGGCGGATTGCTGACATCAGGTCTGGCTCCAACTGGGTACATAGTTCCTGGATTGTGGCACGGTCAAGCCTGTATGTGATTATGACATGTCGCTCCTCCATTATCGACAGGTCCACCAACGGTCGGTACACCAGAGGATGCCGCCATCTCCTCACATGTCCCATCGGACGGTGCCTATGAAGGACAACAGCGAACACAGAGTCAAACAACTCAGAGGTACGTGCCCACAGTTTACACAGAACACCAATCATACTCAAAAGGTGGCCTGTATGTGTGTTGAGTCTAGGCCTAGGTATGTGTGATGCAGTTGGAAATGAAGCCATGTTGGCCCCTGAAATGGCGGCTGCCTGACCTCTAAAGTGGGACAATGGGATGTGAGGTAACTGCGCTGGCGTTGTACACCGTCGCGGTAGGCGGTCGAAGACCGCAGCGCAATGCTGCATTGGTTAACATTGGACCCTATGGGTCCCAAGAGCCAATGACGATGTGTGCCGGCGGTGACGGTACGCACCGCCGTGGACGTGACCGCCATTTTCTATCTGTTCAATCACTCTATACCTGATCTTCGACAGGAGAGGACCTACACTGCAAGTGCTGCTGTGACCTCGGCGGGAAAAGACAATGGCTCGAGTGTCTGGGGAAAGGGCCCATGCCTTCACATCAGAGGAGTTGGAGAAGCTCGTGGATGGGGTCCTCCCCCAGTACACGCTACTCTACGGTCCTCCAGACAAACAGGTAAATACACTGTGAGCATGCTGTATGGGCTATGACTGTGTGGAGTGGGGTGGATGAAAGATGGAGGGGGGGAGATTGAGGCGTGCATGAAACAACGGTGAGTGCATGTGCATCATGGCAAGGGTAGGGATGGGGGCCAATCACTTTGATGGTGCAGTTGGTAATAACTACTCTTTTTCCCCTGTACATTTCATGTAGGTCAGCGCCCACCAGAAAAAAGATATTTGGCGTGCCATCACCAAGGACGTACGGACCCTGGGGGTCTACCACAGGCGGATCACCCACTGCCGTAAAAGATGGGAGGACATTTGCCGCTGGAGCAAGAAGATGGCGGCGGCTCAGCTGGGAATGGCCTCCCAACGTGGGAGGGGTGCCCGTCGCACCATGACCCCACTGATGTTCCGGATCCTGGCGGTGGCGTACCCAGAGTTGGATGGGCGCTTGAGGGCATCACAGCAGACACCAGTGGGTGAGTACACTCTCATTCTGCTGACATTGCGCGCAGTGGAGTTGTCTGGGTGGGGGAGGTGGGCTGTGGGTTTCCTTAGGCCACAGTGAGTTCCGTAGGCAAGGCCCCTCCATAAGGCAGGCCATGTGGCACCCCAGCCCACCTCTGTAGAGTGCCAAGTACACCTAGTCATGCCCCTGTGTCATCTATGTGTGCAGATGTCGTCCATAGCCTTGTAGGCCATTTCCCAGGAATTGAACAGTGGAGCCCAAGAGCGCGGCGTAGTGCAGGGGGCTTCTGTGTCTGTTGTGTCCGCCAACGGTAGCGGTAATGCATGCACTCAACATGTCTCTCTTCTGTCTTACCCCCCTTTTTGTGGTCTTGCTGTTCTTGTGTGCATTAGCATCAACAGGCGGAGGAGCAGTGGCACCGGAGCACGAGGGAGCTGCATCCCACATGGCCCTGGAGGGTGACACTACGGAGTCTTAATTCACCAGTGGGGCGGAGGGTGAGGGGAGCACCACAGCGGGGACAGGAGCTGAGACCAGCGACACGGACTCGTCCTCTGATGGGTACAGCCGCCCCCCCTAACAGCACCGCCCTCCCAGCAGCCCCTCAGGCTTTGCCCCGTGCCCGCTCACCCAGGAGGCTAGGCATCACCTTCGCCCAAGGCACCTTAGGCCCTGCCCCAGTCACCCCTGCTGCCCTCAGTGAGGAGGCCATTGACCTCCTCAGGTCCCTCACTGTTGGGCAGTCTACCATTTTGAATGCCATCCATGGTGTAGAGAGGCAGTTGCAACAAACTAATGCATTCCTGGAGGGCATTCATTCCGGTCAGGCGGCCCTTCACCGAGCTTTTCAGACTCTGGCCTCAGCACTGATGGCAGCCATTGTCCCCGTCTCTAGCCTCCCCCCTCCAACTTCCTCCACCCAGACCCAATCCCCTCTACCTCAGCCCATCCCACGCATACCTACAGACCAACATGCACACACGTCAACACCCAAGGGTAGTTCAGGCAAACATAAGCACCACACGTCCCACAGGCATTCACGCAAGCATCACACACACATGTAGACACAGCAACATCCACTGCCTCCACTGCGTCCCCCTCCTGCTCGTCTCCCTCCTCCCTCCCAGTGACGTCTACACTCACACCTGCATGCACTACATCTACAGCCATTACGTCCCTCTCCAGCACACCAACCACCACACTCCGCTCATGTGCAGTCACCACCCCCACTAACATTCACACATCCCCTGTGTCATCTCCCAGTGTGTCTGTGATGCCCCCTCCCAAGATACACAAACGCAGACACACACCCACCCAACAGCCATCCACCTCACGACAGCCTCCAGCGCATACACCTTAACCCAAAGTCACCAAACGTACACCTCCTACAACTACCACCTCTTCCTCCACTCCCAAACCCCCTCCAGCTACCCGTCCCAGTGTGTCCCAAAAACTTTTCCTGTCCACCCTTGACCTCTTTCCCACACCTCCCCCACCCCGTCCATCTCATAGGTCCAGAACTAGCACCTCAGCCACAACATCTCCGGGACCAATGGTGCCTGTAGTCACCGGAATCTGGAGTGCACCGGCCACCAGGGCAGCCAGTGTGGCATGGAGCCACAGCACAGACAGTCCCCCACATGTGAAGCATCAGAAGTTGGCCAGTGCCCGGCGGGAGAGGGGGAAGACTCCAGCCACCAAAGCCGCTCCCAGGGGTCCCGGTGGGAGTGTGGAGTCAGCTGTGACACCTTCCAAGGTGGGGAAGGGCCACAAGAAACCTGGCAAGTCTGGGAAGAGCAGCACAGCGGAGAAGACCGCCATCATCCCAGCTGCCCAGGAGGCCACCGCCAGCACCAGCCCTGCTACCCAGGAGGGCACCGCCAGCCCTGCTGCCCAGGAGGCCACCATCAGCACCAGCCCTGCTGCCCAGGAGGCCACCGCCAGCACCAGCCCAGCTGCCTAGGAGGCCACCGAGGCCACCGCCAGCACCAGCCCAGCTGCCTAGGAGGCCACCGCCAGCTTAAGAACCGCCAGCAAAAGCCCCGTTGGGCCATGAAGGACCGCCAGCAAAAACCCCGTTGGGCCATGAAGGACCGCCAGCAAAAGCCCTGTTGGGCCATGAAGGACCGCCAGCAAAAGCCCCGTTGGGCCATGAAGGACCGCCAGCAAATGCCCCGTTGGGCCATGAAGGACCGCCAGCAAAAGCCCCGTTGGGCCATGAGGGACCGCCAGCAAAAGCCCCGTTGGGCCATGAAGGACCGCCAGCAAAAGCCCCGTTGGGCCATGAAGGACCGCCAGCAAAAGCCCCGTTGGGCCATGAAGGACCGCCAGCAAAAGCCCCATTGGGCCATGAAGGACCACCAGCAAAAGTCCTGTTGGGCCATGAAGGACCGCCAGCAAAAGCCCTGTTGGGCCATGAAGGACCACCAGCAGCTGAGACACTGCAATGGAGACCGCCATCTCAAGCACCTCTGCACAGGGCACCGCCATCTCAAGCACCGCTGAACAGGGCACCACCGTCTCAAGCACCGCTGCACAGGACACCGCCATCTCAAGCACCGCTGGCCCATGAGCGGCAAGGGCACTGACGCAACTGAGTCCGTCACGGGGTGAATGATGCACTCTGGGCACCATGCCCCCTCCAGAACCAGTGGAGAGATACATCCACTCCCTCTGTCCTTAGCAGGATGAAGCACTCTGGGCACCATGCCCCCTCCAGAACCAGTGGAGAAGGCATCCACTTGAGAGACTGTGGCTTTGCACTCCCCAGGTTTGAACAGTGGGCAGCCCACCCACTGTAGAGACTTGAGAGACTGTGGCTTTGCACTCCCCAGGATTGAACAGTGGGCAAACCACCAACTGTAGAGACTTGAGAGACTGTGGCTTTGCACTCCCCAGGACTGAACAGTGGGCAAACCACCCATTGTAGAGACTTGAGAGACTGTGGCTTTGCACTCCCCAGGATTGAACAGTGGGCAAACCACCCACTGTAGAGACTTGAGAGACTGTGGCTTTGCACTCCCCAGGATTGAACAGTGGGCAGCCCTCCCACTGTAGAGACTTGAGGGACTGTGGGGGTCATTCTGACCCCGGCGGTCTAAGACCGCCGGGGCCAGGGTCGGCGGGAGCACCGCCGACAGGCCGGCGGTGCCCCGCAGGGCATTCTGACCGCGGCGGTTCGGCCGCGGTCAGAAGAGGCAAACCGGCGGTTTACCGCTGCCCTTAGAATCCCCCATGGCGGCGCAGCTTGCTGCGCCGCCATGGGGGATTCTGACACCCCCTACCGCCATCCTGTTCCTGGCGGTTCGCCCGCCAGGAACAGGATGGCGGTAGGGGGTGCCGCGGGGCCCCTGGGGGCCCCTGCCGTGCCCATGCCACTGGCATGGGCACGGCAGGGGCCCCCGTAAGAGGGCCCCACAAAGTATTTCAGTGTCTGCCTAGCAGACACTGAAATACGCGACGGGTGCAACTGCACCCGTCGCACCTTCCCACTCCGCCGGCTCAATTCTGAGCCGGCATCCTAGTGGGAAGGTTGATTTGCCCTGGGCTGGCGGGCGGCCTCTTGGCGGCCGCCCGCCAGCCCAGGGCAAATCTCAGAATCACCGCCGCGGTCTTTCGACCGCAGTGCGGTGTTCTGACGGCGGAACCTTGGTGGACGGCCTCTGCCGTCCGCCAAGGTTAGAATCAGCCCCTGTGTCTTTGCACTCCCCAGGATTGAACAGTGGGCAGCCCACCCACTGTAGAGACTTGAGAGACTGTGGCTTTGCACTCCCCAGGATTGAACAGTGGGCATGTAGCCCCCTCGTGGATTTGTCGTTGTGCACTAAAGCGGCTGAGGTGCCCCCCTTTCCCTCCCCCTGAGGTGCCTGTTTAGTTGCTGTCTGATGCCCCTACAGTGTTCTCTCCGTCATGGTCGGGGATCTTGTGTGGGACTTTCATAGAACACTACCTGGACTACTATGCTTGGTATATATTATGTACATGGTGTATATATCTATTTCTGCCTACTTGCTTTTAATATATTACAATGGTTACACTAATTTTCTATTGTCTTTACATTCTTCCGGGGGGCTTGGGGAGTGTAACTGTGATGTATTGATACGCATTAGTGTGTGTGTTGTAGTGGGTGAGGGTGTTGCGTGTGTGTCCCTGTTTTTTCCCTCCCCCTCCCCTGTGTCATAGGTGCAGTACTCACTGTGGTCTTCGCCGCCGGCGTTCGTGCTCCTGGTAGAGGAGCAAGAAGATGAGGGCTTGGAAAATGTGAAGCTCTGCTTCCATGGCGTCCTCGTGGAGTGTGTAGAGGTGAGCGTTTTTCCTTCGGAATTCCTGTTTCTGCTGTGTTTTTATCCGCGGTGAATCCGCCCCGGAAAAGGTGGCGGATTGGCCTGTCATAATAGTGTGGGCGGTACATTGTCTCTCGCCTGTCTGTTGGCGGTGAACGCCACACTGTTTGTTTGTACCGCCGTGGCAGTCGGAGTGTTAAAGTGGCTGTCTTTGTTGGCGGTTTTCGCCACGGTCGTGATTCCACATTTTTTACCGCCGGCCTGTTGGCGGTCTTACCGCCGCTTTAACACCGACCGCCAGGGTTGTAATGACCACCTTAGACATGATGAGATTAGTGTGTAGTGCAGCATTCATGCACCCATGATTAAAGACAAAGTGACACCAGCTGCAAACCTCCGTCATCTTCAAACCTGAAAATGGTAGGGACTTATGACGATAATGAGAAGGTGCCCTACCTACTCGATTTCGTGCATGCTCTCACAGCCAAATGGGCTGCTTCTTCAGGCATTTATTAAAAACGACTTACACCTTAGTAACTAAATAGATTCAATATTCTCCTTGGATATGAATGTTTACAGCTCAATGGTTTGTAGGCAAATGTTTAATATTATATTGCGTTTACATGAACAAAAACTTCCTCACAACCACCAAAGACTCCAGTCAGTAACATTATTCACTGCTTATTCCATATTAACGTATGTCAGATTAGATAGAAACTACTCTGAATGACGTTCCCAATTCACTTGTAAATTTTGCAAACTCCTGCATCAATCATTCAAATGATTTGGGCACAAAATAATTAAAAGAGAGATTGCTCCCATCCCATCCAATGATACGTTGCCACAACCAGATGGGCCGTACACCTCTACATGTTGTCCTGCGTTTATGGGTTCTGGATCCTGCTAAATGCAGACAAATATCCCTGCCTGAAACCTCTATCATCACTAGTATGTGATTAGGGGCCATATGTACAAACACTTTTTCCCATAGACATAGAATGGGTAAAAACCTTTGCTACATCTGGCCCTAGATTCCCGACATACTGGCTCCTAATTCCAAATTGTCAATATGCATAGGGCAATGAGAAGATTCGCACCATCCAGGTTTATACCAAGATTCTGCTGGTATAACATTAAGAGATGTACACCTGGGTACTAGTCACTCTCTCCAAGACCTGATGCTCCATTGGGAGAGTGCACAGAAACCCCTTTAAATGTAGAACACCACATGACTTACCTCTACGTATTTGAAACCATGTGGTCCAGTACACTACATGGGGAAATAGTCCCCTGGGTGAGCAACCAGATCTCTTTTTACTTGAACCTTACTGCCTAACAAAATTATTGCCTACCTACACCATGAAAATCGGTGATCATGAGGCCAATGGTAAAAAACCCGGCTTGTACCCAAAGGAATCCCCCAAGCTATTCTTGCATCACCCTACTCCCAGTGTGCTGATCCAGCGAAGCATGTCTGCAGCCCACTTCCTGTTGGTAATGAAACTAAAAGCAGTCAGAGCCTTTCAGCTCCAGCAGCTTTTAGATTGATTGGTGCTCAGGGCACAGCTCAACCCCCCGAGTACCAATCTCAATCACAGAGGTATTGTAGTAAGAGGTAGTTTCTCCTTGTAGATTCCCACTCAGGGCATCATCACGTAGGGCAATCCTGATTATGAATACACTCAGTTTGTCTACCAGACTTTTTGAACAGTGCAGCTTTCCCTCTGGCACAGGAAACTGTTTTCCCAAACGGGCTCCAGGCTGAAATGCAGATTCGTGGTTTTGCACGCAATCTGACTGCTGCAGTAAACATCACTACACCACCAGGGGTAGATAAAAATACATAGGTAGAGGCCCAGCCCATACTAGCATTGGGCCTTAGCCAGAGCGTCCACCCACATGTCAGTGGGCTAACCTCATGTGACAGGAACTGAAGAAAACATTGACTTCACACAGCCACAGTTTTAGCCCATTTATACAGTTCTTATCTAGTTCGAAAAGGTCATTTATATCAGGAGAACTGTTAAAATGAAGAATGCTGGAAGTTTCAAACTTTTCTGTGACATAAATGTGAGGAAATTTAATTTTTTACCCATACTTTGTTTATTCATTTGCTATTTACTGATCATTGTAGTAGACAGAATGTGGTGGGATCCATGCAAGCCAGGCCATTCTGCCACTCAATCTCTTCTTTTCAAAAATGCCTGGGGCCGGTGGATTTCTCTGACTGCCAGTCGACCTCAGGATGAAATACAGCAGCTATGCTCTTCCTTGAAAAAAGAACCAGGCAAATGAAGTTTGAAGACTTTCATGAGTTAATGTTTTGAGGTGTTTTCTGTTTCTAGTGATAGGTCCACTACTACGTGTGTGGTACTATTGTTATCAAGAGAAGCATGTAAATGCTTGATGGTAGGGGTTTTGCCACTCTTCCTATTTTGAAATGTTGTGTGATGGATATTTGAGAAGGTTCCATATTTTGAAGCATCATTTGACATTTTCAGGGCATTCTTAAACGCACTAGGCAGTGGGATCTATGCAAGCCATATCACTCTGTTTTGGTAGGTTTCCCTTGGAGCCAGCTAACCCTAAATTCATAGACAGCAGCTACCCACTTAAATATGTTTTTTCAGGAGGGAGGTTTGGAGCCTTTTAGAGCTTTCCCTGTTCATAGCAGTATTCTAACCCACACAGGCAGGTTCCATTTTAGTTGCAGAAGTGTGGGAACTCTGGGCGATTGGACTTTTGTTTTTCCCTATAAATTCCAGAACTTTCTGTGACAAATATGGTAGATTATTGTGTATTTTGACGCTGAGCTGGTAGAGTGGTCAGGAAATCAATGTAAGTCACACCATCCTAAACTCCCACCAGGGTTTAGTTTTCAGAAATGTTTGAAGTTGATTGTTTTCTTAGGATACTTGTTAGTGGTCAAAACACCACAGCAGCCAGCACTGAAGAAGAATGAAAAATAAACACTTTCAGTGGTGGCTCAGTGACCAGGAGCTGAACCAAAAATGATGGTTGAGCTACTTCTCTCTTAGTCAACTGACTGCTGGCAATTCATCTTGGAAATCTGACTTCTTAAGAAATGGGCCCAGATGCTGAAACCAGAGCGACAAGCAACCTCCTGCATTGGGCTATACAAGATGTAGATCACCAACAGAGGTGATAGGTCAGAAAGACAACAGAGTAGGAGCCCCCAGAATTAAAGGGGGGCATAGTGAGGTGCCAGAAAAGGAGAAAAATAGAAAATGCCAGATTGGGAAGATCCTGGTAAATTGGTGTGTCAGCTGCTTGATCAAATGAGAGAGTGGGAGTGATTCCTGACAACAGGAAGATTGAAAATGTGATTTTGGAGAGGAAGCCCTGTGGGGCTTGAGGCCATCAGTGATGGCATCATAAGCAATCACTGGCCAGTTGTCGAAGCACAGAGACCAACCACACCCAAGAGACATTAAGATCCAGGTCAAAGTATGAAATAGAGGATGGCCACCAAGGGATGAGGACGTTTACTACACATTAAATCTGTCTATTTGCTCAAATTTATTGAACCATAAGCAAAGAAATTATAGATCATCTCCCCTGAATAAAAAGCCACAAATATAGGCGAGATGGGCAAAAGGAGTGTCCTCGGAGAGGCAAACTTTGAACATACCTATCAACAGCATTATCTAGGTTTGCTGCAAAGCAGAAAATGTGAAAGAAAAACTAGGCCATTCAAAATTGGCAAACATACTAGACCCATCCATTTAAGAGATCGCTTCCTCCAGCAAATTCCCAGAATAAAAATATATGCCAAATAGAAATAGACCACTCCATTGAGGAACATTTGAAATCCATGAGTGAAACTAGTATCTCTCTGGAAAATATCTAGTTAAAGTTGACCTATACCTAGTACATATGGACCTCAAAAACGTGTCAGATAGATTGATCTCTGTTAGACTTGTCAGCTCTTGGCATGGTTTCCCCCTGTCTTTTTGGCTTATGACCTCCTGTTTTGATCATTTGCTGAATTTTGTTTTTCCTGGCTTTATGACTATGGGCATTTTACCACTGCTGACCAGTGCTAAAGTGCAAGTGCTCTCTTTCTAAATTGTATTGGTAATTGGTTTACCCATGATTGGCACATTTGATTACCTAGTAAGTCCCTAGTAAAGTGCACTATGTGCACCCAGTGCCTTTAAATCAGATGCTACAAGTGGGCCTGCAGCAGTGATTGTACCACCCACATGAGTAGCCCTGTAAACATGTCTCAGACCTGCCACTGCAGTGTCTGTGTGTGCAGTTTTAAACTGTCAGTTCGTCCTGGCAAGTGCACCCACTACCAGGCCCAAACCTTCCTTTTTACAAAGGTCTAGGTTAACCCTAAGGTAGGCCCAAAGCCACCCCATGGACAGGATGCAGTGTAATTAAAAGGCAGGATATGTACTGGTATGTCTTACACATCCTAATAGTGAAATACTGCTAAATTTGTTTTTCACTATTGCAGGGCCTATCTCTCCCATAGGTTAACATGGGTATTTCCTAGAAATATCTTTCAAGTGTTGTTTCCCATTGGGAGCAGATAGAGATTTGAGTTTGTGGTCTCTGAACTCACAATTTAAAAATTCATATTTTGGTGAAGTTGTTTTTTAAATTATAAGTTTGTAAATGCCACTTTTAGAAAGTGGACATTTTCTTGATTACCCTTTCTGCGCCTCTGCCTGTCTGCTGGAATACACTTCTTGGTCAGGATGACAGTTGGGCTGTTTGTGAATTCACTCTAGACAGTCACACAAAGCGAGCTGAGGAGTGCCCTGTATTTCCTGATGGGTCTTGCGGGCTTGAGTGGTTGGAGGAGCTGACACTTACACCTGAATAGGGCTGTGCCTGTCCTCACACAAAGCAGTCTCCACCCCCCTACTGGTTTGCCTACTTCAGAAGCAGAAAGGGGTATAAGTACTGGAACTCTGACCCCAAAAAATTTACAATCTTTCTGTATGGAGGACATTCTGCCAGGAAGAAGAGCTGGATGCTGTAAGAGGAGCTGGCTCTCTGCCTGTTACTTTGCTGTGCTGGTCTGCAGCTTCTGTCCTTAGAGTGAGAGGACTGGACTTTGCTTTCTACATCCTGCTTTCCACGGTTCTCCAAGGGATTGAACTGAGCTTGCCTCCTGTTAAGAAGAATCAGGGACATCAAATATGTCATCTGCAAGTGCCTGGAGTCTTCTGCTTGGAACCCTGACTTGCCAAGTGGTGCCAAATCCAGTCCCTGGGCCCTTGAAAGTGGAAGCTGGTGAACTGAAGGAGAAAATCCGCACACCACTGTGTCGCAGCAGAAAAATCAACTCAGTGCCTCCCTCGCAGCTGAGGAATCAATGCAGCACTGGTTTTGCGGGACAAGAATCAACACAGCGCCTGTTTCAGTCGGATATATCAACACAATGTGTCTGGATTTTCCATGCATTGTCCCTTGGGTAATTTTCTCATCTGTCCCACAAAGCAGTAAGGAACCAACGCCTCACCTGCGAGGAAAGAATCGACACATCGCCTCCCCTGCGTAGTAAGGAATCAACACATCTCTTGCTTTTCAAATGCATCACCTCCTTTGTGGCTCGCATCATCTTTGTTTTTTGATTCATCCTAGTTACTTTGTGTTAAAACTATACAATCATTGTTTCCAATGGATTAAGACTCATTTAAACCTTTAAAAAGTGATATCTTTACTTTTTTATGTTGGCTTTTTGTTGTCTTGGTCTTGTTTTGTGCAGATAACTATTTGCTATTTTTCTAAACTGGTGTGGAGTACTTTTGTAGTGTTTTCACTGTGTTAGTGTGTGTGTGTGTGTATATACAAAAACTTTACACATTGCCTCTGAGATAAATCTGACGGCTTGAGTCAAGCTACTGTTAGTGCGTCTGACCTTAATAAGTAAACTTACAAGGGGACGTGAATAGGTCGATTAACTTTTTGACTCGCAATTAAGATGTTCTTACCATAGCTCCAGTACATAATCAATACACAATAATCAATAATCATTAGAAATCAATAACCAATGGAGTCAGTAATTGTCACGCACCATGACCTTTCAGTCATAATTAACCACACCCTTTAGTAAAAGTTTAGAATGTTTAGTTCCCTATATTAACAATGCTAAGGTCATGTAGATTAATCTCAGTATCAAATGAAACACATACAGAAGCAACACTGGCTGTCCGAAGCAGCGGAAGAAACATAATCTAATCAAAGCTTGACAACAATAGCAAAGTCAACTGTGTCAATGTAATTATATACATGAAGTTTAGCAGAGAAATTCACCAAGCATTAGTCCCTGTTATCATAATTCATTAATGAGAATCCTTAACTAACATCAAATTAGCATCAGTGTGTTTGGCTTCATGCAAAACAATTTAGTAACACAAATTTGGCAAAAACATCTAACTGTGGCTCTATCAGAACAACGCAATTGGTACTTAGAAAGAAAAAGCAAATATGCATAATAATCACAGTTTAAGTTCTATTTATCCTCGGTATGGATCAGCAAAGCAGAATCAGTATTTGTCCTCGGGACATCAGTCGATCAGCAAAGCATCAGGATTCAGCATCAAAGTTCAGGAAAGGCAAAGACTTTAAACATTAAAGTTAAGCACGTCTCTTGTCATGACGCAATATCGGCAATGGTCAGAATGACCTTTCAGCTACCAAGAAAAATGGGCAATGATCTGAATGAATGTCTTCTCTCTGTGTACTCCTGTTAATGTTAAGTTAAAACTGTGAAAGCTACTCCCAAAATCCCTATTGGTCAGTTCATCATATGTTCACACTTTGTCCGATAAAACTAAAACTCCAAATCTATGAATTCTAATATTTATCCATTCACAAGTCGTTGATTGGTTTGTCTCTCAGTATCCTCATCATCCGATTTGTCAGGTAATAATATTGTTGCAGCTTCTACTCTAGTCAGTATCTTCATTAAACGCTAAGAAATACAGCTTTTACATGAGGCCTGGCAAGTAGGCCAAGACACTTGTTAAGTAACGACCTACAGTTAATAAAGCTGAAGCTTACTGTAGAGCCCTTAATGTGACATATTACTACATTAGTCAAACATATTCAACATTTCATATTATTAAATCATTGATTAGTACATTTCGTTAACATTGGTGGTCATTCTTCGTGATCACATTTTCAAATGTGTGCATTATTTTTCTACATTATTTTATTTCTTACACAAACTTATTATTCAGAATACATAAACACTCATTCATAATTTTTATTAAAACACCTGTGCTAGCACTATCAAGAGGTTAGGCAGATGTTATCTTAGCTGTGTGACTCCCTTACCCTGACTAGATTGAGGATCCCTACCTGGAAAGGGTGCAGACCACTGACAACTAGAAACCCCATTTCTAACAATTCTAATTGAAGGTATGACAGCCGAAACTGTCAGTGCTGTATTGAAGCTTCAATCAAATATAAAGGATCTATGGGATATGACTAGGTAGCTGGAAATGAGACCTGAAGACACAGTGGGAATAATAAGACCAAATTACATTGAATTGATAGGCCCAATGGAAAGAACAACTTAACAGGTAATTGAACTCTTTGTAGAGGATTAGATCATGAATTTTCTGAGGCTCTAGTGTCTCTGAGTTCTCAGTGAAGTGAGGCCAACAGGCACAGATTGCCTTGACACTAACTAGTGCCCCTCTGACAGTGGTGACCTTTTGCTTCCTGAACTACGAAGATAGAGTCATCATTCTTCAAGTAGATAGCAGAAGTATGTAGTCAAATACAACAGTGAACAAATTATACTCCTCTCAGACTGTACATTACCAAAATGGAGGCTCTGTTTTGACTCTGTGAAAAGTGTTGCCACATGATGGTCTTATAATATGACATATTTTCAGTTTTGCTGGGCACAGCATTGCATATCATACTTTGTTCTTAACCCTGAGCATGTGCATAGCTGACTGGACAAACTACAAAGGAAGAAAACCAATCTCATGTGTATACACAATGGGGATCACACAGTAACATCAGACAGTGAGGCTAAAACTCAGAGTCATCTGGTGCCATGAGTAGTGAAAGGCACTCAAACCATAGTTTAAGACAATGGCACACTAGCACTATCAAGAATGGAAATGTAGAAGGGCAATTCTACACAGCGGTCTGCAGCTACATCTGGATGTACAATGTTCAAAGATGTAAATTCATCATTGGACTTGGCCCACACGGGATGAACTTGAACTTGGTATTGAAATGATTGATTACCACAGTGAATAGGACTCCAAGTGGGAAAGTCTGCACATATTCATGGACTATTATGTTCTGCTGGTATTCACTAATGGCAGTGGGAGATAATGACGTAGGTTTGATATAGCGGAACCTTTGACTCACATTGGAGTTAGCACTGTGTCTGCTACACCTTGAACTTCTAACACTTCCACTAAACCTGAAGCCCAGCCTCATGATGAGGGGCAACTACAATGTAGTGGAATGGCCTGCTAAAGTTTATTTTAAGCCAAGAACATATATACATTGAGCACAAGTTAGAATCAACAGAGTGATGCACAGAGTTTGATTGTTTTTGTTGTTTCACACTTCCTGGGAAAACATTTAGTGGATGGGAAACCGGTTGGTGGTTGGCCCCTATGCCACATTGACCAGAACTACATGGCCTCATGCTTACTAGCCCCTGTGTAGATACATCGGGTAAAATGGGTGGGTCATCGTCACCACATTGAAGGATGAAACGGGATCGCACAAGAAAACCACACTAGGACAGGGAAACAGATTGATCTTTAATGTCAAGAGGTACATTAGTGTATTATGCCATAAGACTCTAAAGTGGGAATGCCTTCCTTAAAAGGATAAATTAAATGCATGCGTGGGTACTCATATCTTATAAGATATGACATGCACATAGTGTGCCTTCAGAAGGCTCATACCGAAAGAGATCATGAAAATGTCTAAAACATGGAAAAGGTGATTCTCTTATGGTACATGCTTGTCATACTTGAGGGGCGTGCAGTATTGTTGGTGCTGGGAGTAGCTCACATGGTTCAATTTTACCTTTCATTAAGTGTACTGTGTTTGCCATATTTGGATATAACTATTTTATGGTTTGGCCACATCAACTGCTTATTGGTCAGAATTGTTAATTTGATAGGCTGTCCCCAAGCTCCATCTATAAATGAAGAGTGATCAACATTAAAAAAACAAACCAATGATGGAGTTACATTTGACAGGCATTTGGAGGACCTGCCATACTGATGAGCTGGAACTCACCTAGAACATACACTTTAGAGTGGACTGCTTTTTACTGATCAGGACTCTACTACAATGAAAATCAGAAGTACGCAATTAAAGGTAGGATGTTGTTAGATCGTTGTCGCATACAGATAACTTATGATGACTATACCACCAATCCTAGGATTCCTTAGAGTGAGATTGAAGCCTGAGGTCCTCAGAGAAACTGCATGAGGAAATTAGGCTATACTTCAAGCAAATGTGAGGTTCTGTTAGTTCAGATGCATTGAAAGGGAAGCCATGACAGTTGTGGTCTAGAGGTCCAGTGTGGCCAGGAGCTCAAGAGTTCCTGGGCAGTTAGAACATTGAAATAATGAGAGCTCATCTGAATGCAATGGAATGGCCCAGTAGTAGTAAAGACTGTTATGGACCTTCTTCTCTGATATTCCTTTTTGTGTCAGGCTCTTCTCTTGTAATTTAGAACATTCTTCCCTTAGTGTTTGGAATATTGTAATATAATTATAGGTCTTCTGGCTCGGGCTGTACAGCTTGTTAAAGACCTGTGACTCAGGCCTATAACTCTAGTTCAGTGCCCTTAGCAACTGGTTTAGCTCTAAGCAATGCAATAGAAGGCTCTGGGAGGAAATTATGTAACAATAAAGGACACATTTCAAACTCAATTGAGGCAAGAAGTGACAGGAGGGAGTCAAATTATGGAGGAGATCACTTATGGCATAGACAGAGATACATGTTTCATAATTATAAAAATGCTGGACAGGTTCCAGTGCACCACTAACCACTAACCAACAGCTTGCACATAAGAGAGGCAATAAGACTATTGGCCTGGCTGGCTAAGTGTTAAAACCCACATATGCTAAGGTAATGTAGATGCAGGGAGGTATCACTGACATGTTGAGGGATTACTTAGTCTCACTACAGTAACATACCCCAGAAATGGATACCGACATGAGAAGACATTTGGCAAATACAGCACTTTTCATGCTAGCATAACCATAAAGGGTTGAATTTCAGAAAGTGAATATGTAGCAAATCAGTAGAAGCAATATTGAAGGCAATCACCCAAAAGTTATCTGGCACTGATTTTTGAATAAATACAAGACTATATTGATCAAGAACTTATTGCAGGTATTTACAGAGACAATCGAAATAGACAACCTTCTGTCATAAAGGCAGGAAGCAATGTAATAGTAGTCCCTAAACAAAACAAAGATTAATTAGATTAGTTTATCTATGATAATCAGGGATGCAAAGCTATTAAGCAAATGACCTAATAGGTTCATGAGAGTGGTGGAGAGACTAATGAATGCAAACTAGTTTGGTTTTGTGCTGGGCAGATGGACAGCAACAAAAGCTAGATGGCCTACTCATGTAATAGAACAGGAATGGTGAAAAAAACCTTGGTGCTGGTGTTGCTTGATACTGAAAAGAATCCATCATGCTTGGTGAATTTGATGCTTTGTTGGCTTACAATTTGTAGCACAGCCACTAACTAGTACATAGCCTACTCTATACAGAAGGGCAGCACAAACTATCACATCATGACTGACTAATTGGTGGAATAGGATTATGATGACAGGGTGATTGTTGCCACTGTTTACCTGGGACAGTGTGTGACAGATATTGAAATAAATGATGCTTGCATTCAATTCTGTGGACCTAAAAATGTCCGTGCAAAACTCTAGTCAAAAACTTTAAATTACTAGCTCTACCCCAACTACATAGGACAGCTATCGTGGCTTTATGGAACTCTAGTTTTCTGAACACAATTAGCACTTTAACTGGGAAAAGCATTATCCCTGGACCGCACACATTTTAGATCTTAAACACTTACATGCTAGTGCTGAATGGTCTTTCTGCATTTGCAAAAATAAATGTTGGTAATAGTTACAGTTTAAGAGTTTCTAGTTGTAATACCTTTGTCCTTTTCCATGCTGGTCTGCAGCAAGACATGGCTGCCTTTATTTGACAGTGGACATTTCAAATTCTGCATACTGGTGAATTGTCTACTTCTATCTTTGCCTTTAAATTGCAGTCAATCCTAAATTTTGCCTGCATTAACCATCCCCATAACCAACTGCCCTATTAGTACCATTTTCCTAATTAAAAAAAGAACTAATTTTTTTGAAACAATGGTTTGTTATTAAAGGAAGAAAAAACAGAAACGTGATCCAGGCATGCCTAGTTTCTGTCACAAATAGGTTTCAAACCTTTAGAGTCTCAGTTGATTGCTATTTGTGACCTTCCTTTTTCTGACTGTTCCATGTTTATTTCCTCAAAGGTTAATTGGGTTTTTGAAATAGGTTTATCTCTGGAGTTGCGGTATCTCTATAGCACAGCAATGAGGCCAGTACCTAAAAGCATTAGAATATTGGGATAAGTCATAGTTCCTATTTTTATTAATTTTTGTCTTATAAGTATTAATCCAGTCAAAACTATATGTTCCTTGTGGTCCTGAATATATTTGCCTATATAAACAAGATAAACAATAGGTAATCAAGTGTCTTAATGAATCTCCTCCCTCACCGATGTTATTTTCACCCATTTCCTATCTGAATTGATTATGTCATGCTTTCTGTCCATCCTACACTACACCACCAACATTATGCATTGTTCTTCATGGTATTTTTAAATCTGTGAATATATTTTTGTGTTCATTGTAACTTTTCATTGCCGTTCAGTGGGATTCCCTTCCTTCTGTGTTTAAAATATATTCACTTTCTCTTGTCAATTACTCCAAAAACATTGTAAAACATTGTAATGTTGTCAACATTTCTAGTGTCTCCTATTTCATTTGATTTCTTTTCCACCTTTATTAATGATCTAAATTTGTTTTCCTAACTCCTGCCTTGTTTTCTCAATGAGTACTATTTGAGCTCTGTTCTTCTGTCTGTGCAGTTCCTCTGTAATGTATAGTCAAATATTCTTCCATTACTTTTTTTCTTACACACTTTGCCTGCTGTGAATATTTGTTAAACATATTTATATGAATGTTTTATTGACCATTGTCCTGTATGATGACAAGCAGTTTCAAAAAGTGTGAGAAGCCTTTCTTTCTTGATTTGTGTGCTATTTAAATGCCTTCAGTGTGCTTTGCTTAGACTTGGGTGTATATTAAAGAACTGGTGGTTTCTCTCCTTATTATCTTGTTTTGAAAATCGGAAGACATATTCATCTTGTGCTTCTTGAAATGTGAATGTTTGATTTTCTTGTTTTGCAGAACTACTAACTAGACTAATTAGAACATTATGCTGTGAATGTCCTTGATTTGTCTTTATTTTCCAGCATTGTGTGTGCCGTATCTTAATCATTAGGCTGTTAACTACCTTTAAGATCATTCATACCAGCTCTTATGTCTTCGATCTACATATTGATATTTGAATTCCTGCCTCTCAGCTACTCAACGTATAAGATGATTTCTTCTCTAAAGTCAAATAACTCAACAGAATCTTAGAGAAGAGTTGGTTTAGATTTTTTAACAGAAAATCAGCCCGTAAGAGACAGCATCATTTGGTGAACTCAGTTTTAAACTTCACTGGTCTTCAAAGAGTGAGGACTAAAAGTCATGCTCAGTACAAAGAGAGTTGATGTCTGCTGAATTTTTGATTTTGAGAGTAAGAACGTATCTTGCATTTTGCAGCAATTGACTTCCCTGTATAATTTTGAAATAAGCTACAGCCCAATGATGACATGTGATTTGGCTTATAACGTAATGAATTAAAAGATCCAGGGCCTGTTCATTTAATTATTTGTTAGGGTCGAGCCTGCGAATGCATGCGCTTGCGCATGCATCTCGCATGGGAGACAATGTTGTGTTCAGTAAAGGGCTTGGAGCCCGCCTTTCGCTCACCATTGGTTGGTTTGCATGGCACTGGTTTCATATTGCCATGTGTGACATTTTCATAATTTCAGTGTGACTATGAGTGACATTCCAATAACTATGAGTGACACTTCCTTGCAAGCAAAATCAAGCGATGAAGATGAGGGAACCATGTAAATATTGTAATATGTCGAGAATACCATACCTCCCTTTGTACACCAGCGCCACCCTGCGGTCTTTGATAAACACTACTAGGAGCTTACCTAGCAAAGTGAGAAACTGGAACAAGAAAGTTTTACTGCACTTCAGGACTTGCGTGACAATCTCAGGCATTATGGTAATGCTGGTAAATGATTGGAAATTTGTATTCTAATGCAAGATGCTTGACACCTGGCAGGGCTGAAGCAGGACAAAAAATTGCCAAGTTTTATTTTTTTAAAGCTAACTTTATTTTAATGTTTTGTTGTATTATCTCAGTTTCCACTCCCTTGTTTTTTCTCGTGAGAGCTGTCCTCAAAAGATGACAATTAACTTGTTCTTTTTTGTGTTTGCACTACTAATTCATTTTGCTGTGTTATTTAGTTTGACTATGTTTGGTGAGAAACACTTAGCATACAGTACATCATTGATGATGACTCACCCCTATTTCTTTATCTATTGCTGATTTACTTTTTATTTTGTAGGTAAGCCTACTTCCATCCCATTCAACTACAAGGGACATTCTGGACCATAAAATTGCTCATGGCTAAACCTGTTACTGAACTGTGACATTTTACCTTGGAAAATTAAACATCCTCAATTTTCCATGTTTCAATAGGAATTAAGAATAATATTTTGATGCAGTTTAACCCCTGCCAATTTCAGCTCATTTTCCACATTGCTGACCTCTTTTGCAAGAACAAATGCCTTCCGATTGTACTTTCAGGAATTGAAGAGTAGGGAATAAAAAGAGGTGCAAAATTACAACACATCTTGTATTCTGAATTCCAGTGAAAATGCCTTCTTGCACCAGAATCTGGTTTTAATTCCAAACTGGGAATGAGGGTTTTAGTTTCAGTTTGCACACTAATCAACATTGTTGTGCTTATATAACATTTTATGATTTTGACACAGAGATAAAATGTCATTATAATCCTGTTATAGTTTCAAAATAATCTATTTGTTTATAAAAATTTCACATAACAATACATTTGTTTGAGGCACCGATTTCTTCAATGAACTATACTAAACTATGGAACATGTCCCACAATTAAAAAAAATATGCCTAGAATTACAATGCAAGTTTGTTTCTCACCTAATTAAATTAATTTTGCTACCATAAGAGGTGATCTTATAGCAATATTATATTCATTATCTGTAAGCTCATAGGGTACGATGCTTGTTTTGACTCTGTCCAGCCATTTGATGTACCCTTGAAGTACATTTTTTTGTTTTTTTATTAGTAGTTTACCTGAGCTGCAGCTAGATTAATTTGGTTTGTTTAAAGGTTTACCCTATTCCTTGTGGAATTTTCACTTTCATAATCAATGGTTTATTTATTTTAATGACTTGTTCTTCATTTTCTAGTCGATTAAAGATGATAAAAAATTGGCTTTGATCAATGACTCCTTTAGTAACTGGTTGTGTGCTTTATTTTAGTTAGTTTCTTGGGCTGTTCATTTTTGGGCATGTCATAAGTACATGGAAAAGTTAAACCTTATCATTCGTACATCTCCAAGATCTGTTACTTGAAATCAGTTTTCATCTATATGATCAGTTTTAATATATACATCAGTGAAGGACAAAAGTATGATCTGAAACACATTTATAGCTTCATTGAATTGACTGATGCTACATAGTGGCATTTATCATAGATGTGTTCACTCTTTATTTTTTTTAGTGTGGTGTATAAACCTGAATGGGTACTTATTTTTTCAAACGTGCAAATTCAGAGTTATCAATATGAACTGTATCTCTCAATACACTAATCCAAATTTTTTACTGGTCAAAGGAATACTTTATGACCAATCCCTTATTGTCCATCATATTTGTCTTATTGGAAAACTCTGTGTTCTGTATGCCAGATGCATTGTTTACAAGCACGCCCACTGCGGCATGTATTTGTTTAATACTCTCTAACAGATTGTCAGTTTGCATCTGACTTCTTCACAGCCTGCTGAAATCTCCTTCCACTGCTGCAACATGTAATGATATGATCCGTCTGGTAACCAATCCCGATATATCAGCCCCAGTGACTTTGAAACTCATGAGTAACTTTGGCCACTTTTTAATCTATCAAATTAATTTGCACACTTCTAAGTTTATGAGTTTTAACAAGAATATATAAAAATTTAAAAGTGGCAGGTGGGGAATGAAAGTGACAAAAGACTCATTGTGCTATTTGTGTATTTATAACTGTAGAAGATGACATGATCTAGCTGCAATTAATCTTAAGTCACTAGGTAAACAAATTTGAGAGAATATGAAAGATGATGTACTATAAAACACAGGTATAAGGTGAAAAGTTAACATTGTGAAACTGAGAATGGTGCCAAGATTTCTATATGTTCTCTAAAAAGGTACATGAATTTTGAATAATGAATTCAAGAATGCAAATGAAGAGGGAAGAGGCCTATGTTTTTGTTTCAGCTGAATAAGGATGTCTTTCTTGGTTGCTATATGTTTTAATTGGAGAGTTACTGTTATTATTGTTATATTGTATGCAATAATGTTAACTGAATATTTCTGGAAAGGCAGCCTTTTGCTAGCTTATTGGCAAACTCTAAACTCATTAATAATACACCCTCTTTTCACAAAGTAGTAATTTGTGCTTCCTGACTTGCCTGCATTTTGGGTGCACTATCATGGTGGAGTCTCCCCAAATCTGGCTTGCGAAAGACAAGTATGGAAGGTGCTGGGTAAACATAATTTCTCTCTCAACACCTGAAGGCTAGCACTGGAAGGGCGTAGCCAACTGTTCCTAGTCAGACAGAGAGGATCTCTACTGGCATCAAAGGTTTCATTACCTTGATTGCATAGTGAATTCCTTCTTCTCACTTTCAAGAGGATGTGACATTTATCAGAGCAGGAGATCTAAGGCAGTGAATCATGGGTTATAGTTGAGAACTTAGCTTCCTTTCCTTGATTGAATAGAGGCAAAGGCAGATTTGATGGAGAACTTGTGTGTAATAACTGCTTTGATTAGTGTATTACACAGTGGGAGTATTCACAAGTAGTATAAGGTACAAGGGGATGAGGCAAGAATGGGTTTATCAGAATTGTTGCTACTTCTTCCTCCCAAATTCATACTTATAATGATGCGCCTGTTTCATCTTGTAATAACTCAGTCTCAATCTCTTGAGTCTCCAATGAGAGTTGAGGGAGAGCGGTTTTAGAGGGATATCGCATTCAAATCAATTAAAGTGAAAACGTTTTGAAAGGGTGAGGAAGATTTTCACAGTGATAATTAACCTGAGGTCTGTTGGAGGCATGTTGCTTCTTCAGACCATGAAGCTAAGTCCACAGAGGTCAGCACCCTCCAAACAAGGTAAGTGGAAAAATAGGTCTTTCAGCGCATTAGTGGAGACAGTGTGACCTGTATCTCAGTTTCTAGCCCAGGGCATCACACACAGCTCACTAAGGCAAGGTGTGCATTTAATTAATACAGAGGGTGTAAAAGAAGGGGAACAAAAAGGTGCTCAAGGAAAGAGTAAGGCACAAAGTACAATAACAATGCACTCACAGGAGAAACACCCGAACCCCTCTAGTTTACATGTTAAACAAACATTCCAACAACCCAACCAATGTAAGGCACTCGTTAACAAATGAAAACAATCTAATAGATAATGAGATATGAACACCACACTTGTTCATAGGCTTAATATAAATATGAAAGTCAGAATATTGCAAAAACAACTCTTGACAAAGTTAGTCTTTTCTGGATTTATTCACGAAGTAATTTGGAATCCAAGTATTGGTGAAGTTTCTTCAGAAGAATACGTCAAATCCACATGATGCACCTCATGAACAATTTCTCAGTACAATGTACGTATAGTTCCAGAAAACACAGCCCACCGTTGATGGGATCTTTACATCTGGAATAACCCGCCAGCCAACATGTGTTTCGTCAAAGGGGAATAACCACAACTACTTCCTCAGGGCTGATAAAAAAAAATCAAAGATCACGTTTATGATCCAGAATGGTCTTTTAGTATAGGTAACCACCAATGTCAAGCGTCAACACCAACTGTTTGTAGAGTATCTTGATAGTTTCAATTTCAGTCAAAATCCGATTTGCGAGTACGCTGTAGTGGGGACAGTGTGACCTGTATCTCAGTTTCTAGCCCCAGGCATTACACACAGCTCACTAAGGCAATGTGTGCATTTAACTCTACTGCCTTTGACAAATTGGTATGAATTGTGACCGGCTGAGCCAACCCCTTTCTCTACAGAGAGTCTACCTTTCCATATTATGTGCTCTTGTCACTTCAAGTCTACAGAATGTCCTAGACTCAACAGAAACACACCATTCTTCCCTGTTGTCAGCAACATGGATTGTTCTACAGTCTATGTCTTTCTTCCAGGATACTCATGAAAGAAACACACTACAGGACATCTTTTCAGGGATCATGATACATGAAAACTGGCATCAGTAGGAAAATATCATTTCTTCAGACTGCTTAATTAGGTACAGGTACACTGCAATCAGCTGTATATGTGCTACACAAATGTTATGGTAAGTGCTAGTAAATCTGACAGTTGTACGTACACATTCACAAAAAGTATAGGTACTCCATTCATCTCTTTTAGGGGGTGCTTGGATGTGGAACATGGTGGAGGGTTGGAATGTCATATTACTAAGTCCGTTGGCAGAAAACTGTGAGAAATGTAATGGATACCCTGAAGTCATAGGATATAAGATGTGTGCTTTCACCTATGGAAAACCTTTCCCAAAGTAATGTAATTGATTTTGAACTGTGTGAAGATTGATGGGTATGGGCTATTTTGATTGTAACTACTACTTTGCTTCTGATGCACAGCAAAGATCTATCTACTGTTACGTTACTCAGGTTTTATACAATGCACTTCTAGTAAAGCTAAGAAGTGTTGTTGAATTGTAATTGAGGTGATATGAAAGTCACTAATGAACGGATAATAACAGTTATTATAATACTGCTAAGGACTTTGTTTAAAGTTTGGCAGAGTGGAAGTACTGCCATAAATTGGCACTGTTTCCATCCCACCAAACTTGTGGTTCTCTTCTTGTTTTTAATTTTAAGGGAAGTGCTGTGTTTATATGAGCAGAACATCTGCTCAGGCTGCCAGTGTAAACCTGTGACATAGAGGGCTGTCTTCCATAGGGAAGCCAGTTCACAATGAAGGTTGTCATGCCGTATTGAAGGTGGAGTGCCATAACTAAATTTGCTTGCAGAAATGAGGGTGAAAGATCAAATTGCTCCACATGAAAGGAGAAAACTTCCTGCATGTGAAGGCCATTTGATATTTTTCTATTGAGAAAACAAAGTCCGGCTTTGGAGATAGTGTTCTAAAAATAAAATTACAGAGCATATGCTTTCATAATAGGGCCCAGTACACAAACATTCAGTGCTGGCAAAGGAGCCATGAAGTGCACAAAAAAATGAGGGATGTAATACTTGATCTCCGCCTTGTGTAATTACTTGGGGCCGCATCCCAGGCCACTATTATTTTGCACAGTGTAAATAATTGGGTTATTGATTGACAGAGGTGAGACCCTGCTGAAGCAGCAACCACAATTATTGCCATGGTGAAGTCACAAGCAAACCCCAAATTAACCTGTGCTCAGCCCTCTCTTAGCTTGACACAGAGCAGTCAGGCTTAACTTGTAGGCAGTATGTAAGGCATTTGTGCAACACTTAAAGCAGTAATAATGTGAAGACATCATGCAAGAAGGATCAAATTAGACAAATAGAGTGATTTTTAATAAGTAAAACAAGACCAAAATGACCAAATTTATTCAGTAGAACAGGAGATATGAAACTTTAAAATGTTAGTGAACATAGTTCCAAAAAGCACAAAGGGCCAACTGTGGATATCTGGTTGCACCAGTCCAGGACAGTGTCACACGTTCAGGCCAACCACCATGGCGCATAGGCCAGCTACAGCGACCTAGTTTGGACCGGTGAAAAAAAGTCCTGGTTGCAGAGCGTTGTGAGGTCCCTTGTTGAGGATGCCTTGCACAGCTGAGGTGATGTGTGGTCCAGATCAGAGATGCATCGCATAGCGTCAATTCCGGGGAGCTGTGAGGTTGCGATGTACAGTCCTGCTTGGTCATTGAGTAAGCCATCAATGAGGGAAGCATGGAATACAAAGTCCTGCTTTAAGGATTCATCACACACTGGCTGATTCTGAAGAGGCTTCAGGGCTTACAATGGGAAGTCCTGCATCATTGTCAAGGCTGCAGTTGATGAGGGGCTTATGATGCTAGGCCTGCATTGGGGATGTATCGTGCAGTAGCGGGTCTGATGAGGTTGCGGCAATGCAAGGCCCTGGTGATAGGAACGTCCACGCAGCAGAGGGGATGCGTCAGTTCTGCTTGCGGTTTCCCCGTGCAGCAGAGGTAATGCACCGGTTCTGCTGGATTCAGAGATGTGCTGGCAGACACCGTCAGGCCCCCTTTCAGGGGTCCAGGACTGGGGTGGCACAACTTGGCAGGGTAAGACTGACAGTTGCAGAGTCTAGGTGCTGTTGCAAGAGGCTAGTCATTGGAGTCACTCTGGTAGACGAGTTCTGCAGGTCCAGACCTTCTTAATGTGGCAAGAGGGCAGCAGGTTAACCCATTACACTCATACTTCTGAAGTTACAGTTTTTACATTTTGGGAAATGCACAACTCCTGATATATGTTTCACTCTTATGTAAGCTTAACAAAGGAGTATTGCCATTGCTATTTAATGGTTAGTGTGCATTTGCCCACAGTCTTTGGCAAGTGAGTGAATGCTTAGCTGTTTGTAGGGTGAACAATTAAGAAACATAAACAGAGTTGAAAACGTGAGCCCTACTGCAGTTTCTATTTGCTCTGCTTTGTGCATAGAGGTGCATTGCAATCTAGGTTTCAGGTCATGCAAAATTTAAATGTCGAGATTAAGGAGAAGGAACACCTATCAATGGGGAACCAATTATTTTCATGTTTGAGCCTCCTAGACTTAAGCTTTGTTAGTCTTAATGAAGCCTTCAATAAACAATGATCTAGTGGACTTTGTGATCAATGAGTCTTTCATTTCCTTATATTATTCTAGTTATAACAGTTTAAAATCTTAAATTTACCCATTTTTACTCAGTTTCCTTTTTCTCAGTATGTGTCTGATGTATTAGATGTTGCACCTTTGTACATACACAAATCTTGACATGTATATCACTCTACTTCTGGATGACCAACAAGATAGATGGCAGTGTCCTTAGGGAGATATCCCTTGCAGACAGCTGAGTATAATGGAAGTGTAGGAGTTGAATGGGCCTATAATACTTGACTGCTCTATGCCTTTCTGCCTCAGTCAAAAAAGGGCCTTATTTACAGCCCCTTTGCGCCATCGCTGAATTCTTTTTTTAACACAGTGGTGGCCCTAGCATTGCACTACACTGCTCCATATTTACAAACTGACGCATTGAGCCCAATGTCAGTTTGTAAAGTCCTGAGCCACATTATACCTGCACCAGATATAGGACCTCGTTATGACTGCGACGGTCTTTTGCCGAGACCGCCGCAGCCGCTGGAAGACCACTGTGGCATTATGACTGTGGCCGGATATCCGCTCCGCGGGCAGTCACATGTCCGGCGGCATTCATCACGGCAGTTAGCGGCACTTAGGCAAATCCCCTGCTGACGCCACCACGCACAAAAGGACTGACCACAGAATTACAACCAGTAATTCTGTGTGGCGGTTTTCTTCTGGCATCGTGGTGCCAGCGGTAGGAGTGCTGGGTCCCGTCCCCTCACAGAGGAGCACCTGGTCAGACGAAGTAAGTGTTGTCCGCAAGGGGAAGGGGTGGGGGTGTATGAATGGGTGTCATGAATGTGGGGGCGAGGGAGGGAGAGTGTCTGTCATGCATGCATGCATGCCTGTGTGTAAATGTGGTGATGGTGAAGAGTGTGTGTATGCATGTGGACGGGGGTCGTGATGTGAGCATGGGTGAATGTGTAAGAGGTAAGGAGGTGTGAGTGAGTGCATGCAGTTGCTTGTACGTATGGATGTGTGTATGGTGTGTGTGTACATGTGGTGAGGTACGATTGGGAGGATGGGGGTGTGGTTGTGTGAAGATAATTGAGGAGGGTTGGAGGTTGTGTATGTATGTAGTTGAAGGGAGGGGGTGGGGGATGGTGAGTGTATGTGTGCGTGTGTGATGTTTATGGGTATGTATTCGTGTCTATGGGGTGATTTTTGTGAGTGCGGGTGTGACTGGGGGTGTGTCTGTGTGTGTGATTGTGTGTGTGTGTGGGTGTATGTGTGTGTGTGTGTGGAGGTGTTTAGGGGGCATCCTGGCGACAGGAATGCAAGTTGGGATACCACCAGCATTTTGTGGTGATGAAACCGCCAGGAAAATGCTGACGGTGTACCTAGTCGGAATGACCTCAGCGGTTATCAGATTCCTGCCGTGCTGCTGGTGGAAATCTGCAGCCCGGTAGGATGGGCGGGGACGGGGTGTTTTTGGCAGTGGCCAAACCGCCACGGTCGTAATATGGCGATCTGCACCTCCGGTCCCGCAGAGGTGAGACAGCCACAGTGACCCTGGTGGCCTATGGACTGCTAGGGTCATAATGAGGGCCATAATGTATACAGGGTAGGTGTTCCCTTGGGAAAAGCCACCCAGAACTGATGCAGGGAAATTTACAACATTTCACTGCATCATTCTGCCACTTCACTGTATCAAACTTTTACCGCCTGATCAGAGCAGGTGCAAAATTGATGCAGGGCTTTTTCCTATGGTAGACTCCTCGCATTGCTGGAGTTGCATCAGTTTAACGATGCTACTACAGCAATGCGTGAGTTTAGCACCAACAGATGTGTCCCTAAATGAGCCCCCAGTGGATCCTGGCTATTTTACCTTGTATCCATGTGAGACGTCACTACTTTCGGGGAACCCGTGTCCTGTTCATTTACCAACTGTGGCACTAGGGGTTAAGACTGCCAGTTTACAACTGTGCCCTTTTTACCCCTACTCTTCTCTCCAAGTATTGGTGCGACGTGACCCGGAGCCGAAGCAGAGCAGTGCGAGCAGTGCAACAGCCGACGGAGTACAGCGAACGGAGACTGCAGAGAGAGCGGGGAGCGGCTCTCGGGCGTTTTGGAATTTTTTGGCCCTGGGCATTTAAGGGTGTCCTCATCAGTGGTTCAGCATGCCCGCATGCCCGCATGCCCATGAACGTCTGTACGAAGGACTGGTTGTGAGCGTGGCTCGAGGTGGAGAAAGGTCGAGCAGGGTCAAGTCAACAGGAGAGAGTCACCATAAAAATCAAGAGGGTGCCACTGAGGAGCGGTATGGAGCGGCGTGATAAGGCACTGAGGTACGGAGGTACAGCTGCATGGTGACAGCATAGAGGTGGGGAGGCATGGTGGGCGATAACAGGGAATTACCCCAATAACCCCAAACAGACTATAATCTTTAAAAACCTTCCTTAAACTGCAAATTTCAAAGCAGAGAAAGTGGAGAACTATAAAAGACAATTGTTTCAGCCACGGATCTCAGCCCACATTACAAGCACCACCACCATTGCTACTGCCTGCTCTATCAGCTCTATCAGCACCAGTATCAGCATCCATACCAGCATAGTCCTCAGCATAACCTTCGGCGCTGCACTGGCATTTGTCACTCACGTGGTCAGGTGAAGCAAGCGCAAAAGTCATAGTTGGCTATCGCAGAGCGTGAACTGCAGCCCCCGTGCGGAAGCTGTCTGGCTAGGTCCGGATGTGGTTTTCAGGGCAGCTAGCAAGCCCCGCTTGCCCTCCCAACCTCTTTCTTGTCTCAACTCAATAAAAAAATTCCAGTATTGGGTGCATAATCTAACAACAGGAGAGCGGACTTAAATAACTTTGCACAAGAATAAGAACAGAACGGAATACTTGAATAAACTAACTTATGGTACATGGCTGGACAGCTGAAGACCTCCAGACAGGATTATATTGCCCTTTCATCAGACAAACTAACTAACTTGGAAAAAGGAGAATCAGGTTGGGCAAAGTACGAAACAATGCCATTAATAACGTCACCAATCAAACTAAGAGAAAAAGGGAAAGAGATCTGGACTCTGATGAGATAACCACAAAAAGGAGAGTGAGCAGTGACTAAGACCGCCTCAGCCCATCCAGGGCACAGGGCGCGATCAATAAATCTGGCAGGAGCCCGGCAGAGCAAAACAGCAAAATGGAAAAAAGAGCAGGAGAGAAAGAGATCATCAGGAAAATGGGACTCCCCAGGAGGAGGGAGCAAAGTACGATGTTGCTCACAACCACCGTAAAATAACCAACTACTATTCTAGTATAAGCATCAATGGTGAAAGCAAGAGGAACTCACTGGTCATAACCCAGCAAAGCACAAGGGGTAGTCCGCCACTCTTTCAGGTCTTGCAAACCAAAGGATGTCCTGGAAAGAAGGCCTGGGAAGAGTCTCCGCCTCCACCTCCCCTTTCACCAAAAATAATTATCATGGGGAAGCAGCCTTCGGTGGGAGGCATTTCATCTATGATCCCAGTGGACTCAACCCCCGCGTTAAGAGCCCCTCATATTCCCAAGCAAGCAAAAACCATGAGTAACATATGCATAGATTCTGACAATCCCTACCGGCCATCGAGCCCGGTTAACCTATCCATTCTTGACTCCTAGATGGTATCAACCACTGAGTCACCCCAAGATGGCTCAATGAGCCTCAGCTCTGAGCTCTACTCTTTCCCGAAGGATTTTGAGGCAATGAGCAGGAGCCTCCAGAGACAAAACCGGTTGCCACAGACAGGGTGGCAGAAGACGACAATGTCTCACAGAAAGAAATATTCAATGTAAGAACAACTGAGGGTGGTCAAAGGGGTGACCACAAGGTTAATTCGCAAAACCTGCGGTAACTAGTGGCAAAGAAATGTTGGCCGCAATCCTGAACTCAATGCAGCCAACAGTTGTGTCACTTCAGTTTCATTCTAACAAAACGGACATCCAGGTTGATCTGTTAAACACATTGGCCATTTTTGTCTCCGGAATAGATGGCAAGCTGGAAGAACTAAATGCTCTGGTAGCAAGAACCCAAGAACCCAAGCTAAACAATTCAATGACTATACCATCTGCTCATGCAAAGAGATGGTAAATAGATTATCCCAACTGTCACTAATTCTAGAAGGAATACTAAAAGAAGTTCCCACCACCCACAAAGAGGAATGCAAACATGTCAATCTGCTTGCCACGATGCTGACATCCGCTCCCCTTGTGGAGAAACCAGAGGGTAGGCCCCACACTCCCCAAGGGGCCCTATCCTCGATCACAGCAGATAAAAGGGACCCTGCAAAAGTTAGTGCAGCAGCAAATCTCAGCATGGAAGTCTCTGAAGCATCATCAACTCCGGGAATTCTGAGAATCTCATAACCCGGAAAACAACAGAAAGAGAACAAAAACATGCAAGAAAGGGCAGGAAGTCAGCCTGGTCTCTCCATCCAATCACCACAAAGGCCAATGGGATTACTTCTGTAGAATCTGGAAAAGAGGATACAGCCCTAAGTGGAAGGCAAAATGAGGATAGTACTCCCCGTGTCAACTCAAATGTTAACTTAAATGTAGCAGTAATGAACGCCTTTGACTCAGAAGACACCACTCCGTTATTAAGAATATCATCCATCCACATTAACCAATGGGCCCACGGAGGAAAGAGAAAGTACCTGTAGGGGTCAGCAGAGTGTAATGCCAAAAAATAAGATCTACCATTCCAACTAGTCAGGCTATATGGTTGGGGAAAGAACATACATGAGCCACTGATTCTAATAAACATATATATATTAATCCAAAAAATAAATCAGTTGAAGTTAATAATTTGGTAAAGCACCTGGTGTATTTAAAAAGTATAGTACACACGTCATATTGGCTAATTTTGGGTGATTTTAACCTCTACTTATTCCATAACCCTGGTGAGGACCACATTCAAACAGTAACAGTGGTGCCTGGACAAACTCTCCCAGTCAACAGCAAGAGAGATAAGATAAGGGAGAAGTTAATACACATGTGCGAGTTTTTAGTTGCGTTTTTGTATTAAATGGTCGGTATCAGGCGACAGCTCGCCAACATGGACAAGATCCTCTGGAAAACAGGTATCACATTTAAACTATACTGTGGGCAATCCTACATTGTACATGTTAGTGTAAGACTTAAGAGTTTTGGAGCATGTAGAAAGTAACCATAAACTGCAGGCAATTAGGATACCATCCACACTGCAGAAGCTGGAGAAAGCGGTCTCCCTGAAAGGGGAGATTGGTACTGAAAATCTCAAACGATTGAAATGGTTATCTAACTCCATCAAAAGTCAAGCAGAAGAGGCACTGCTGAGGCTAGAATCCATGCCCACAGACACCGCAAATTTGACAACGATCTGGGAGAACATCGATAAGGTCCTTACAAGCTAGGATCCTCTGGGAAATATGAACAAGGGAGTTCAACTGAACCATCGTAACCGCAAACATATACCACAGCATGTTCGCAGGAGGAAAGCAGCAGTAGGTAGGCTGCTGAGGCAACTGTGCAAACTACAGGGTAATAGTACACTACTGAGCGCCTTGCAAGAACAAAGGAAACTCCTAAAAAAGGAAATGTGGTCTTTTAAAAAACATCAGCTGAAAATGCTCTGGGCCAAGCTAGACCATGCGTCAAAATCATCAAACTCAACAAGATTCTAGAAATTCATCAATTCCATTGAAAAGAGTCCAAAAGCAGCCAACAATGCCAATATGACGGAGGGAGCTTAAGTGGACCACCTCAAGTCACATCTAAGGGAGCTGCCCACTGGAGAAGCAGTGTTAACTCAGGGGGAGCCCAACACTTGGGAACCCGATGCCTTGAACACCTCGACAATCACACCATTAGAGATAATAAAATCATCGGGAGGTTGGGGATTGCGCGCCTGGGCCCAATGGTCTACAGCAAGCTTTGTTTAAACAAGCCACAGAAAGATGGGCAGATTTCCTGGCTGCAATGTTCAATCATGTGCTTATAAGTGGGATTGTGCCGACAAGTTGGAAGGGCTTAATAATCCACCCCATATGCGAGGGAGGGAAAGCTGCCTCTCGAAGCAATTATAGACTAATTGCACTTCTGGGAGTTGACCTCAAGTACTTTTCGATGTGCTTGCTTCAGCATTTAGAGGCATGTACTGCTGATAACAGTATACTTCCCATAAATCAAAGCAGATTTACCAAGAACCAGGGAACTTTAACAAACCTTATGGCACTGGGACTGATTATCAACAGAGCAAAGGCAACTGGGACCCCCACACACCTGTGTTTTGTTGATTTTAAAGCTGCCTTTGAGTGAGTCCCCCTCTGTAAACTGTGGGCAAAATTACAGCAATGGGGGCTGCCAGCACCCATTTTAAATGCCATTCAATTGATTTACTCTGATACATGGGTGAAGGTTAAACTTGGGAGAGGTTCATATCTATCTATGGCAGTTAAAACAACAGTTGGATTAAAACAAAGCTCTGTTTTGGCACCAACTCTTTTTAATCTGTACATAGCAGACCTTTCTACCAAATTTAAACAATCAGTCAGCTCACTCCCCCTCCCTCAGTGGTCAAAAATTATCCAACATGCTATATGCAGATGATCTGATATTGCTTAGTAACACTTGTATTGGCATGCAAAAACTGTTGAACAATCTAGAAGGATGTGCTAGAATAAATGAATTAGAAATAAATCAAAGTAAAACCAAAATGATTGCCCTTAACCACAGACCCTCTAGCCAACGCTAGTGGTATCTGAATGGGAAGACCATAGAGGAAGTAACCTTGTACAGATACCTAGGAGTTATGATAGATGCAAGAGGCAACTACGTGCCCCAAAAAGAAGCGATAAAAAGCAAGGCACAAGCACTAATTCACGCTTTTGGTACGCTTGCAAATACCATTCCTGGCCATGCTTTGAATCCACTGACTGCCATAATAAGAGCAAAATTGCTTCCAACTCTCACCTATTTGACTGAATTATGGAGGGGAATGGAGGAAGCTCTCTTGAATACACTTCTGGTAAAGGCATATAAGCGTGTCTTCCTGCTACCGGGATATGCTTCCCCGGCCCATGTCAGACTGGAATTTATGCTGGTCAAGCAGTCACTGCCTCAACCCGCAGCATATATCAAATGTTGCTATAAATTATGTCATACCCCAAGGCGGACGTTGGCTAACCTAGTGTGGCAGGAAATTAACGTGGAAAGAGGCAATAGTAATTATAAAAACTATTTGGAAAAAAGCCTAACACATCTGAATCTAGTTGATGTATGGGATCAGTCACTCCCTAGCCCGGCTTTTAATGAAGTAGTGAAAACAATTAGTCAATTACATAGCTCGCTAGAAGACAGGGAAGAATTGGCTAAAAGGTGTCCTGGCTGGTTGGTTCTTAACTCATATAAAGTATTTAAGGAATCGCCATTATTGGCTGCTCCCTACTCACTAAAAATTAACCAATGCTTTTTAAAACTAAAAATTAATCAACGCTTTTAAAAACTAAGGCTGGGTGATATGCCAACGCTAGACCTCATGCCAAAAGGGAAAAAGGTATTGCAAATAGACAACCAGGAATTACGCCTGTGTCATCTGGCGGTAGAAACCCTAGTGCATGTGGTCTGTATTTGTCCAGCTTTGGCCACAGAAAGGAGACAAATACTGCAGAAAGAACCAAGGGCCACATGGACAAAGATTTTTCCTCATTGCAAATGGCCTGATTCCCAGAATTAGGACGTTTGCGACGAGAAAAAAGCATTTTGCGATGTACAGACCCTTTTTGTGATTCGGTAATCTATTTACCTAATGGCAAAAATGGTTTGCGAGTCGCAATTAGGAAGGGGCGTTCCCTTCCTAATTGCGAGTCGCAGTGTGATGTAGGATTGTTTTGTGACCATGAATGCAGTCACAAAACAATCGCAGTTAGCACTAATTTCAAATTGGTGCTAACCCATTCGCAAATGAGAAGGAGTCTCCATGAGACCCCTTCCCCTTTGTGAATGGTAGCAAAAATAATTTTTCAGAGCAGGCAGTGGTCGCATGGACTCTGATTGAAGCACTTAACCCTAGCAACACCATACTGAATATTAGGCTCGTCCAATTTCTGGAAATTGTTCTCTCCCTAATCACCCCACCAAATACTAATGGACAGGAACCACACCAGGGGTGTTGAATAACATTATTATTAAGAAACATGGGAACCACCTACTGTAAAAAATAAATAAATAAAAAACAGGGTTGAAAGAGGCAGGGCACTTCTTCCATATAGGTATGGCTTTTAATTTTCCTTGCAACAAAGTTCTGTACTCACTAATTATGTCTTATTTTATGCACTAATAATGTTTTATTGTATTTATAATGCTTTGTTTAATTCTATGTGGAAGGAATGTTTTATGGCTTTAATTAACTAATAAAATAAGTACTTACTACTAATGTGTCAGAATTTCTGATGCATCGGTGAAAATGTGCGCCATGGAGCTCTGTATTGTAAATACAGCGCATCCATGGCATCTTTAGGTGATGTGCAGCAAGCATAAGAAATCTGAGGCATTGATGGCGATGTGTCAGTTTCTTGTAAATGAGGCCCAAAGTCTACATTTTCCGAAGCTTCTACTGTAATCACTGAAAACATATTAACACTTAAGGAACGCATCCGTTCATTGTTAATAGAAACAGCGGTGATTGTAACTGTACAAAGTAATGTTTGTATATAAATGCCTTGCTTCTTCCAGGAGAAGAGAATGGGCGGCTTGCGGCCTATGGGACAGTTGTAGTACAAAGTGAACACAATTCACAATGACTGTGCCCCAGAGGATTGAATCAGAATGAACACGACTATTATGTTTGTGGCTGAATTTAGTTCTTGAACAGCCTATTTCTCTGTGTTCGTAAATAAAGATACCTTCACTAGCTGTTCAAGGAAACACAGAGGGGCGGGGGGAGTTCGCCACGTTCATGTCCAAGCAGAAATGCACTTTTCTAATTGCAAACACTATTGTTTTTATACACCTCATTGTTTCCTAGAAATGTATATGATGCTTTCTTGTTTCTTGGTATTTGACATGGAGTGAAAACTAAACGAAACATGTCCTGTTTTTTCTCCAACCCCATTTATTTAACTATCAAAAATATGTAAATGTTGATATCCTTTTCACTTGGTAATTGGTATAGGTCAGAACCCCACCTCTCCGCCCACACACACACTACACATGAAATACTGTTACCTTACACCTTGCACTTGTAACGTTGAGTTGTGCTTACCAAACAGGATAAACCGCATTGATTGCATATCAGGCTGTTGTTAAGAGGTCTTTGGGCAGGATCCTGAATTATTATAGCAGACCTGCCTTTGGTACTTTTGTGCATTGGGTGAAATTTCAGTGAAATATCATTAGTTCACTGTTCAGAAAGTGGGTGTAGTACATTGCACGTGTAAAGTGAAGCGGTCCTTGGCACTGGATGTACTGTTCATGAAAAGTACTAATTTGAGAGACTTACACAAATAACGAGTTTATTTGCACGTTGTAACACAGATTCTCTGCTTCCGCACATACATTTGTCAGGTGAAAGGTGCTGTTTTGGATGAGAGAAGGTTTTTACAGATACTGCCTGCATGGAAACTAGTAGATGTATTGAAGACTTGGTGACATTTTAAGCGCGTTCTCACCACATCCTACCAATTGCTTGCCACCAGATGCTCTTAATAAACATATCTCCCAGCTGCTTTCTCCCACCAGGAGCCAGTGAACTGATATAGTACATTATTCCATTGCTGGGTGCATTTGCATATTCTATGGTGTTTTTCATACGAAGGTGTGCACTTAAGTCAGGCATTACACCATGATACAACATGAGCCAATATTTCATTAACTATAGGGTACGTGTCAGATACCTGTTATCAAAGGCAGTCCCGGCTCGTGGGAATTCCAGGGGGCAGGGCTAGTCACCCCCAGAGCCCCCAAACACAGTTTATTATCCCTTCCTTGTGAAAGGATTTGCACCAGTTGCTGCTGGGGGGGCGTGGGGAGCAACGGTGCTCTGCTCTTATGGAGGAGCCCCCTTTGATCAAAGGTGCACTAATAGTGCATCCTGAGCCCTAACAGTTACTGGTGTCATTCTCATTGGGGATGTATGGTGAGACATTCTCAATCTGTACCCACTGATGTCCGTACTTTGAATTTGGAAAACCCTAGGTGCTCACTGATTGCTCGTGGACGTACCACCTCCGACCACTACATGCATGCTACTTTTATGTGCTCTCAACATCTTCATGCTGCAAAATTAGCTCTCCATGTCCGATTGACAATTTTACTTTTCTCAACTAATTCTAGGTGCGAGAGCGCTTGCGTGCAGCATTAGAAAGAGTGGGAGCCTTAGAAGAACAGCTAGCAGCTGCCTGCCAAGAGGTAAGAATGGCAATATTTCCTCTTTTGTTGCAGCAAGGGGGTATTCCACCTTCTGCCAGCCATCGGGGGGGTCTTGGAGAAGTAGAAGGTCATTCTGCTCCTACCATTCTCTCCTGAAATTTAACCGTAGGGTGCAGACCAGGGCACAAATAAACCGTAAAAAAAATACTCGCGAGCTAATGCCATTTTGCGTTTGGAAAATGATGTGAACAGGGTGGTGGATTTATTTGTATATTTACGCATCTTGTCTTATTATTTAGGTTCAATTGTTTCTCTGGGTGCCAGCAGGTAAAAAGAAAGGTGCCCCGTTTTTACCTGCCACATTTCTAGCGTGAAGGCTCTGCTCTGTGGAATGAATTCTGTTTCCATATAATCAGGCATGTGAGCGTGTTTTGAGGTCCAGTGAGAGTCACGTGCAGAAAGCATTGTTGGAGCATGCTCATAAAGATGTAAAAATATTACTATGAAACTTAATAAAAGGATGTAAAAATGTATTTGAAAAGTGAAGTGTAACTCAAGCACAAAGGAGTGGTGCTAGTTAAGCTAAATCATAGCAGTTATTTCATCCAGGAGGTGCGCTTAGAGAGGACTAAACCTGGCTTCTTCTTGTTTCTCCTAACAATTTGCACCCCTCACCCGGCACTATCAATGTATTGTAACACCTGATAAGCCTCATTCTCCAGTGACGGCCTCCGAATATACACACTATCTTAAATTTTAGGTTTCGTTGTTTCTCATTACTTGGGCTAGCCTGCGCTATATTTGGGGTGCGACTCTGCCCCCTGGTTTATTTTTAAAGGTATGTTTCGCCCCGGAATGTGCTTGCTCCACCCGGCCATATTAGCAAATGCAAGCAAGCGACGGTCAAGAGGGGCTGTGAAATTTGAATGTCAGTCTGTCCACACTTTCCATCCTGTGGTTCAGGACTTTGCCAAATATCATGTCTCCCACGTTATGCAGTACTGCCAAGGGCTGTCCTTTAATGGGAAAGCCCCAAGCTGTGCAAGACGGTGTATCCTTTCTATAAACTGTTGACTCTATCTTAACAGGTAATCACAGCACCCAAACACAGACGAACTAATTAACATTTCAAAGAAAGCAGGCCTCTGAAGTTGATAGCAAATTGGAAACCATAAACGTTTATTATAATATTTCAAGGCAAAATAAGGAAGGCAAAAATGTTATTTAGTCAAAATCCAAAACAATCAGTATAGGGAATTAGCATAAGGCTCAATCACATGCAGCAAAGAGCATGCCTTGAAATCAAGATTCCGAAGGAAATATTCCAAGTTCAAAGCATGAGGAAAACTGACAGGGGTTCAGTCTCTAGAGTCAGGAGTAAGAGGAATGGCTCCCTTTCAAAACTTTAAAATTTTATAGAAAAATTAACACTAGAAGTCAATGGAAATCACACAGTCCGCATAAGGTGAGGAAAGCTAAACAAATCACAATACGGAATTATACATCATCTATTGCCACCATCTTAGCACTTTCCCTTAACCAAACACCAATGTGCCTTATTCTAACCTAATGTCATCAGGTGTGAATTCTAATCTATTTACACAACACAGTGGAAGTTTTACAAAATTAATACTGGTCTAAAGGAAGAGCTTTGAATGTTGCTAAAGGATTCCAGGATGGGTCTTTGAGAACAGCATGTCCATGCACATTTTATGTATGATGAAGAGAGAATTGAAAACAAACATCATGTCTGCAACAGAAACCAAAATGGAGTCGAGGCCTAATTTGGGCCTAGTTAGAATAATAAAATACAGTACTGCAAGGTGCAGTGTTTTCATGCAGAAAGGTACACGATTTTAAGTCGAAATTGTCTTTTACAAATTCATAGGGGGTCATTCCAACCCTGGCGGTCAATGACTGCCGGGTTGGAGGACCGCGGGAGCACCGCCGACAGGCCGACGGTGCTCTCAAGGGCATTCCGACCGCGGCGGTAAAGCTGCGGTCGGACCGGCAACACTGGCGGTCTCCCGCCAGTGTACCGCCGCCCTTTGGAATCCTCCAAGGCGGCGCAGCTAGCTGCGCCGCCGAGGGGATTCCGACCCCCCCTACCGCCATCCAGTTCCCGGCGGTCCGCCCGCCGGGAACCGGATGGCGGTAGGGGGGGTCGCGGGGCCCCTGGGGGCCCCTGCAGTGCCCATGCCACTGGCATGGGCACTGCAGGGGCCCCCGTAAGAGGGCCCCTACAAGTATTTCACTGTCTGCTTGGCAGACAGTGAAATACGCGACGGGTGCAACAGCACCCGTCGCACCTTCCCACTCCGCCGGCTCGATTACGAGCCGGCATCCTCGTGGGAAGGGAGTTTTTCCCTGGGCTGGCGGGCGGTCTTTTGGCGACCGCCCGCCAGCCCAGGGAAAAACTTAGAATACCCTCCGCGGTCTTTCGACCGCGGAGCGGTATTTCGGAGGGGGGAACTCTGGCGGGCGGCCTCCGCCGCCCGTCAGGGTCAGAATGACCCCCATAGTGATCCTTCTGGCATTTTAACCCATTGAAATGTCCAATACTTGCCACATGTGCTCCTAAAGCAAAGTTAGTAATTATTTGTGGTGTTAAACTTTTTTTGTTGTTTACCTTAAAGATTTTTTTTAAAGAAAAATTCTAAAAAACCCAACAACATCGAAGCCAACCTTCTCAGAGAATACCCTAAAACTGAACCTCTGTCTACCCAGCTATATGAATATATAGCTTCTTATAAGCTATTTTAAGACAAAGCTTTACAACCTTCTTTTTCAACAGCATTTTCTGCTGGGACCATACTCAAACAACGTTCCTAGGGCTACCAAAAGATGGGTGATCCAGAGAAACCTATTAAGGAGGACAAATATTGATCTCTTACATATCCTTTACAGCATGTGGAACACAAATGTCTGGTTATCATTTGTTAGAAAGTGAGTTATTCTTCTGGACAGAGGGCACCACTATCAACCAAATAACCACACTGGTTAGGTCACAACACAGTTCTAAGAGAATCTCTGCTCAACCTCTTGAGTAATGTCACAAGCAGCAGTCAACTCACCACAGAAACTCATGTTAAGTTCAAGCATTACCAAATATTTTTAAAATCAAAAAGAGAACACAATAAAGTTACAAAACCAATTTAGAAAAACAGTTAGAGAAACAGCTACGTGAATATTAAAATTATGAGCCCAAAAAGTGACTAGAAAATACAAATCACCAATGACAAGAAACAGTCTTTGTTGTCCTGGGATCCAGGCATGATTTCAGGCTGATCACAATGGAACAGAGGTGACTGAAGTCAAGCTGGGCACATTATTAAAGTTTGTGCCTTCTGACGTAAGCTATTTTTTGGAGCTTGAAGTCATCCAAAAGGGGAAAGCGAGAACCTAACGTTGTCAAGGATTCATCAAAGTCAGATATGCTACCTTTGAGCTCCCACTGAAGTCTTCAATTTTGACATCAAAACCTCAGAGCAGAAAATAACAGTAGAGCAGGGCTCTAGAAGACTAGATGCCTTCACAATGAGGTACCCCTAAAGCCTATTTCATCATCACAAAAAATTCTGAGTGGGAAGAACCTTTATTTCTTTCCTGCCAAGGGTTTGTCCTTGCTCATAAAGTCTCAGGAGATTACCTCAATCCTCTGGAAGTTGGAAAAATTGCTAGGAACCAAATGTCTCCAACTACGGCTCACTATTTGCCACCACAGATCCTCAGGGGAGGCTTCTAGGTGTAGTCCACAGTGGTTATCTGGTCCTTTTTGGTGTAAGGTATCCTACTGTTTATGTCCCTGTTTCATCAATAGGAGGCCAATCTTATCCTTGGAGAGTAGTTCCAATCCATGGGTGCTAGTAGGAGTCAGATATCCTTGGGCTTTCTTTCATCGAGATATTGGGTAGAAATCTTTTTTTCTTCACATGTTATCTCTCGAGGATAAGAATTCTTCTGTGGAGTTGGTGACGAAGGGGCAGACTTATCCTGTGCACTGGTCAGTAATTGTAGAATTGCATGTATCAAATCACAGCTAATGTTTCACATAAATCCCACCCCTTTATAACACTTTAAGCAAAAGGACATCATTCTTTAAACATTCCCCATTATTCCTGTTTGATTGTGCTGGCTATATAACTCTGTGAACTGTGTCCTTAATAAACAGTGCCTCAGTGCTTGTGCTTTCCCCTAAAACAGACACTGTTCCTTGGTGTCACCTAATTGTCTTATTAAAATTTCCTGTAAGGTTATAGTAGACCATGTGAAAAATGCACCAATTTGTTGGATGATAAAGGCCTTATATAGAGGCAGTGTGTATTTACACCACCTACATATGTGACAAAAATACTTGGCTTCAGTGAGCAGCATTGTTTTTGAGGTGCAATTTAAAAGCAATGCAGTGACACTTGACAGGGAAAAATGCCTTCGCCATGTGGGAAAATGCATTTTATAGATTAGATTAGTCACCCATAACATGTGTCTTGTAAGTCCACTGGGCTAAGAAGATTAATATAAAGAACTGTGTCATGATACATATTGCAAATAGCACTCCCTCACAGTAGACCTATTACCCTTTTGTGGCTAAAACTGCAAAGTTCCATGAATATGCCTAGATATATAAATATACCATTATTTTATATCTCCTCTTGTAACTTTTCAGAAGAAATATTCAGTTATCTTTCACTTAGTTCCAAGCACCAAATTCAGTGGTGGAATTAGATTTGATGATTACTTTAGTGAAAATAAAACTTAAAGGAAGTATACTTTGTGTTGCCTGAGAGAAAACACGCTTAGAATCAGTTTGCCTCTCAGTTCTACTCAGAGACCTGACATGATTTTCTTGGTGGCTATTACCAGCCATGCTCCCAGTACACAGTGACCTGGCCTCTGAACCCAGGAAAGCAGGGATGTTGTCCCCAACCTGTCACTTAACAGAGATTAGCCATGTAGGAGAAAGTCAGGACTGGAAGATAAAAAGGGCAGCCTTAACACTTCTTCTTTTGACCTGGCATTGTTAAATGGGGATAGCAGAGACGGTTTCCATTCAACTCCTGCAGGTAGGAAAGTCAGTTTGGATTCTGCCAGAGGGGGGAGGGTACCTCATCTAATTAGAGGATTGACTAGGAAAGGATCAAATATCCTACAGGTAGAGGATGGATACAGCCACTTTGGATACTAGTGCTTACGGGACCCTTTGCAATAAACTACAAGAAGTGTTGAAAAAGGAAGTGGAGGATGTGCAGGAAAATAGTTAGGATTAACAGGAGGACATTTTCAAGTAATTTGATGGTGCTTAGGATAATACTGGTACCTCACTGCAGGAAAATGCCTCTTTTTGTATGCTCACCTCAATGTTTTGGACTGATGCTGCTATTTATTTTGACTTTGTGCACAGGGACTCCACTAACCAGGTCCTAATGCTTGTGCTCAGACCACTAAAATGTGTCAAAATTGGACACTCTCCTAATTGGCATATTTATTTAACTTACCTACAGGTCGCTAGTATATTGTACTAAGTGTATCGAGGGACTGTAAGTCAAATGTCATAAGTGGACTTCAGTACACGTTGTGGCACCACTAGAATGGAAGGGCAAAACATGACTGCGGCTTACTACTGGAGTCTATCTGTGCAGTTTTAAAACTGCAAATTCGACCTGCCAAACTACCCCCTTTTGACAGACCTCAACTCTCCTTTTAAATATTAACCAGTCACTCCTAAGGAGATCTTAATGACCCATAAAATAGGGTGCATGGTATTTAGAAGTAAGAAATATAAAGGCTTAATGTAAAGCATGTTCTTACAGTTGCAAGGAACCAAATACTACTTTTACAGTAGCAGGGTTAACTGTTCCACAGGAAAGCACTGAAATATAACACTAAATTTAAACAATGTTATCTACACCTAGGAATTTACAAAAATTTACTAAAATGTTTGTTCTTGGACTTTTTAAAATATCTATTACACACTCAAAAGTCACCTTTTGCCTGCCCAGTGGTTCTGGATGCCTATTTGTATGAGCTACTAACTGTCACCCAGGAGCTGAATGGTTCTGTGATGAGGTGTGAACTTGCTTCTGTAGCTGAGAAAGAGGCCTTTGGGCTTGCAGAGGTGTTTATTTCTTCTGACAAGATGATCGTCTCATTTCATTGGCCACATCTCTGGAATGGGAACAGGGGCTCTGCATTGAGGAAAAAAAGGTTCTGCCATGTTGGATTTAAGTAGAGAGTGGAACTGTGGGATTGCTTGCAGCAGGTCACACAGGAACTACTTCTCAGGGTTATCCCTGGGAATTGTTTCCTTATTGGTTAGGGATGGGCCAAAGTCACTGCAGGAGGATGGCCTGGTTTGTAGTGGGTACCAAAGGTACTTAACCCTTATACCAGGTACAGTTCCCCTTATTAGTGAAATGTAGTCAGTGTCTAGAAGCCAGACTGTCTAGGGGTAGCTGTAGCTGAGCAGCCAAGGCTGAGCTAAGAGACATGCAAAGCTCTTGCAATACCACTGTAATCACACAGTACTCACACACATGAAAGAAAATACTCAGTGTTACAAAAATAAAGGTACTTTATTTTGGTGACACAAATGCCAAAAATACTTTAGAGACTATACTCCCTTAGGAGGTTGTAATATACACAATATATACACTAGTATCTAAAAACAGGTGAGTAAACAGTTAGAAAATAGTGCAAATAGTGAAATTCGCAATAGGTTGCAATGGGCCTAGGGGGAACACAAGCCATATGCTAAAATAGTGGAATGCCCTAGTCGGTTTCCCACCTAGGCAAGTGTAGTGTATAGAGGGACGCTGGGAATGTAAGAAAACACCAAAGGTAGGTAATAGACCCTACCCCAGAGCCCAGGGAAACAGGAGTAAATCACAGGTTCCTGAAACATACAAGCAGTTGTGATAGAAGATGATCCAAGAACCAGAAGAGACTGCAAGACATCAACAATGGATTCCTGGACCTGAAGACCTGTGGAAGAAGATTTCGAAGTCCAAGAAGCACTGAAGAGTCCAGGGAGAACAGGAGCCCCTGCTAACCCGGATGAAGGTACAAAAGAATGTCGCGTGGGCTCTCATTATCCTAAATGAGACTGCTGGATTTCTAAGTAGCAGAGTCGTTCCTGGTGTGGGGGACTGAGTCTGACCCACTTTGAAGGACCTCTGTCACTCTAAATCCGTTTTTGCTCCGGCTAACTAGCAGTGCCTCATCTCTCCCGTGGGGAAGGGATGATTGGGCAGCCGAGCGCATGACATCTTGGGAACTTCTCAGGGAAGTCGTGGTCACTCAGGTCCAAACCAGCTCTCTCATTTACAGTATGATCTCATATACAAATGACAAAGGCAGTTTAAGTTTTGTAGATTGTTTTTAATAAAACGACTGCATTTTAGATAATAAGGCGTGAGCTGCAATAACCAGAACCATACAACACAGTAGGATTGAAATAGTCACTATGAGAGTGAAACATAAAAACAACGCTATCATGGTGTTGATAGATTCTATTCTCTCTCAGTAGGTTATATTTCGAGCACAGCATGTTAAGCTATTAACTTGCCTTTCAGATTCCCCGGGAAGCCATCAACTCTCATACCTGAGCAAAGGCCTGTGATCTGGTTCAGCATCTGCAACGAGGCAGTCAGCGTCTAGTTGTTGTTCCCCGGTCGGAATCTCCCTCTTCTGTGTATTAGGACAAGGAAGTGTTTTTATAACTAACATGTCAGTGTGATCACAAAATGTCCCTACGCAAGAATGTATTCAAAGACTAAACTCCTACTACGTCTATCGGGAATGTACCAGACTGTATCCTTGACTGGAGCCCAGAGTGAGCAAGAATGTGTTATTGAGAACTCCAGCTCTGAAGTAGGCTAAACAGGGTGATATCAAAAATAAAACAAGACCGTAGAACTGGCTATTTGGAAAATAACAGTATGAAGCTGAATAAAAATGCATTTAGAGCAACGTGCACAAAGGCTCAATGCTGCAAGCAAAGAAATAAAATACACCCGGGACAAAGTGCACAAAGGCCTAACGCCTGAAGCAAACGCGCAAAAGGATACATATACCCGACCACACTACAAGAAGAACCACCAGTGAGAAGAAAAAGTCAGTTATGCACCCAGGAAGACAGATGCAGGTTTCTGGTTGGTGCAGCAGATGTCCCACATGGGATGGATGATTGCAGTTTAGTTTGTGTCACTGGATTTTGCCAACAAGCCTTGGCACACACAATGCTTGCAGTTAGCGGAAAATGGCGGTGCCCCGGGCCAGGAGGTACCTGGTGGCCTCTTCCCAGGAGGGGGGACGCAGGGGGGCTCCCAGCAACTCAGAGAGCCCTCAGAAGACCAGGCAGCATGCACAGTAGCCCCACAGCATGGGGACAAAGAAGGTGTAAATGGAGGCCCACGCAGCACAACACAAAGGGATCCCATGCCACTGGAGAACCACTCAGGAAGCTGTGTGTCGCAGGATGGAGTGCTGGGGGCCTAAGCTGTGCTGTGCATGAAGAACTTCTTAGACGGTCACACACAAGCCTTGGCAACTGCAAGTCACGCAGTGCACAGGGGTACTGTGTTGCATGGGGAGGCAAGCCTCTTACCTCCACCAAAGTTGGATAGATGGAGCTTTCGTACTGTTGGGGTCAGTCACTTTAGTCCACCACCCTGGATCCACACCCATCATCAGGAGAGGGGTCCCACGCCACCAGTCCTCGCTGCAGAGAGATGCCTGCTGAGGCAGGGAAGTGACTCCGTGGCTCCACAAGACATTCCATTGGTTCTTCTGGTGCAGGCTGAAGACAGGCAGTCCTCAGAGGATGCACAACCTGGAAACTGTTGCAATTGTGGTCAGGAGATAAAGATACAATGTAGTAGAAGTCATCTTTGCTTCTTTGTTGCAGTTTCTAGAGTTCCTGAAGGGTTCAGCTGCGGTTCCGTCTTTAGAAGATGATGTAAAGAATGCAGAGGACTTCTGCTATAGTCCTGCAATCCGAATCTGAAGAAACATCCAGAGGAGAGGCCCTAAATAGCCCTGAAAGGGGGATTGGTCACCTAACCAGATAAGCACCTATCAGGAGAGGGCTCTGACGTCACTTGTTGGCACTGGCCACTCTGATGCTCCCAGAGTGCCCACCACCTTGGAGTACAAAATGGCAAATTCCAGGGACACTCTGGAGGAGCTCTGGGCATCACCCCTGTGGTGGTGATGGACAGGGGAGTGGTCACTCCCCTTTCCTTTGTCCAGTTTCACACCAGAGCAGTGACTGGGGGTCCCTGAACCAGTGTAGACTGGATTATGCAAGGAGGGCTCCATCTGTGCTCTTCAAAGCATTTCCAGAGGCTCTGGGAGGCTACCCCTCCAATGCCTGTAACACCTATTTCCAATGTCATGGGTGTAACACCCCTCTCCCAAAGGAAATCCTTTGTTCTGCCTTCCTGGGCTTGGGCTGCTCAAGCAACAGGAGGGCAGAAACCTGTCCGTGAGGTGGCAGCAGCTGGGGCTGCCTGGAAAACCTCAGAAGGCTGGTATGACAGTACTGGGGGTCCACTGTGGAGCCCCCAGAGTGCATGGGGTTGTACAACCAATTCTAGAATCAGTGTTGGGGTACAATTCCCAGTTGTTAGACACCTTACATGGCCATATTCAGGGTTACCATTGTGAAGCTGGACATAGGTACTGACCTATGTCCAGTGCGCACATCAAATGGCATCCCCGAACTCACGACGACTGGGAAAATGGTCCTACATGATGAGGGGGCACGTCAGCTAGTGCAGGGGTGCCCTCACACACAGGTACTTTGCACCCATCCTTCAGGGTTGCAAGGCCTGACATATATGTGAATTATAAGTGACCTGGCGAAGTGTAAATGGCTGTGAAATGGTGCATGCACCATTTCACACAGGCTGCAATGGCAGTCCTGTAGAAGCCCTTGGATGGGTTCCCTATGGGTGGCAAAAGTAATGCTGCAGCCCATAGGGATTCTCTGGAACCCCAATGCCCTGGGCACCTAAGTACCATATACTAGGGACTTATAAGGGGTGACCAGTATGCCAGTTTGGGATGAAAGACTGGGTTACCAGTATATAGTGACATATTTGGAAACAGAGAGAGCATAAGCACTGGGGTCCTGGTTAGCAGGACTCCAGTGACAGTCAGGCAGACTGACAAAGACAGTGAAACATACTGACAAGCAGGCCAAAAACCATAAGCACTGGGTTCCTGACTAGCAGGATCCCAGTGACACAGTCAAAACACACTGACATCAGGCAGAAATTGGGTGAACATGCCAAAAAGAGGGTACTTTTCTACAGTTACCCCAACCCACAGGCTAGTGCCATTTATAAATGTGGCAGCACTTCAGAACACTACAGGACCTGTGAAAGACAGAAGACGAGCTTCACCTACTTTTGAGACCAGTGAAGAGAACCCTAAGGGCAGGACCTGTTCTCACCTGTACACATGACAAAGACGTTGACCTTAACAGTCAGTTGGCTGACATCTGTTAAGCTGCAGGGACACAAAAGCTGCAAGAAGCCCACCTTCCTGAAAGATCTCAGCTGATCAGTTTCCACTAGACCTGCCCCACATCCTGCTGGTTGCTTCTGTAAAGTAAGTCCTGACCACCAAGTACTGTTGCTGAGGTCCTGGTACCCTTGGCTGGTGCCAAAGTATACTAGTCCTGCCTAATCCTAAAAACTGGATACTGAAAAACATTTTGCTAATTTTTTGCTTAGATAACCATTAAGGGGCATGGACCAACCATGCAGATGTGGGTGAATCACAGGGGGTCCTGGCTTTTCAGTACCTCACACAACATTCTTCTCTTGACAGCAGAATCCATTAACTGCAGAGCCCAGCTACAGAATCATCAGTACCACTATCGAAGGAGCAAATGGGATCTACTAGTGCCAAAGACTTATGGGCATGAACACTTGAACTTCTCTTGTCAGAGATTTTCCCATCTAAACTTACAGCTTCATCTAGACTCCATCTCAATATAGGAATCAATCCACATTGATCCCTATTCTCTCAGTGCCAGCCCACTTATTGCTTGCACTGAAGGCTATCGATGTCAGGAGGCAACTTGACCAATAGGACAAGTCTTATCCTGATGATGATCAGTGTTCTACACATGGCCCAGTCTAGTGTGACCAGTTGCCTGCGGTTGGTGCTTTGTACTTTATGGCACTTCCCGTTACTGGATAGCTGCCATTTTGATGTCACCTTGTTCAATGTGACTTTTATTGTGTTGCGTTTACAACTGTTTTGGTGCTTCTAATGCTTTACACATTTTCTTAAGTTAAGCCTCTCTGCTCTGTGTAATAGCTACCAGGGGTTGGCCCAGGTTTTATTTAGTAAAACCTTTACTTGACCTAATAGGAAGAGTTGCACTACTAGTTATGCTGGACTACCTTCCGTCCCAACTAGTATTCCTCTTTGTCACACATCACCAAATCTGCAGGACTTTCATGGGCCTAACTGTGGAATGAAGACCCAAGAACTCATGGTATATAGAAACTGTATGAGCTCTCAAAGGGTAAAGTAACTGACCTCCCGTTTGCTGCTTCAATAAACACAGAAAGCAGAAGGACTCCTGACTCCAAAAAGGTGGGGCTGGCCTTTGTGGACTAGGCGCTGAAGGAAGCCTGGTTAGAGTAAGACCTGCTACCTGGAAGCATGCCCTAAGGCCTGATAGCTTTTGAAGTGACAATAAGGAACTTTACTAGCAACTGGAAAAAAGTGTGATTTTCTTTCCCACTTCTGGAGGACAGGGAAAAGGTGCTAAGGCTTGCACATGGAAGGTGAACATTTGGTGGTCAGGAAAACTAGGTTTCTCCCGCTTGGAGATTTTTGTTGTTCTGATGATTGGAGTGTGACTTTGTGATTGTGGACACTTGCAGGCCATAGCTTCCAGCTGTGCCCCACTGGTAGATTTAGAGATCCAAAAATTGACTAAGTACAAAGACAAAACTTTCGAACAGGGCAAGGCAGTAATCAGTAACCTCAGATACTATGCAATCCAGTTGTTTCCTGCTTAGAGCTTATGAAGACAATACCACTGTATTCAGTGGGAACACAACAACATGCACACCTTCAAAGAACAATTTGGCCCTCATTATGTCAATGGCTGTAGGGGGGTGTTGTGTGTATGTGTGTGGGGATGTGTGTGTATGTTTGTATGTGCTTGTATGCAGGTGTGTGGCATGTGGAATGTGTGTGCGAATGAATGGGTGTGTGTGTATGTTGTGTTGTGTGAATGCGTGTGTGCTTGTATGTATGTCAGTGTGTGTGAATGCGTGGGTGAATGTGGGTATGAGTGTGTGTATGCATGTGTATGTTGGTGCGTGAATGTGTGTGTATGTCGTGGGGAGTGGGAGGTGGGTGGTGGGGGAGGACTCTGGTGAGACGGCGGGGGGACCCTTATCAGTATCAGGGAAGAAATTCCCTGGCACTGATAGTTCCTACCGCCATGGTTTTCGTGGCGGTAAGAAAGCCACGAAAACCATGGCGGTAGGTGGGGTCATTATCCCACGGGTGGGACAGTGACGGCCGCATGGCTGGAGACTGAGGTCTCCAGCCTGGCGGCTGTTACCGCCCTGACGGACGGAGTGGTACATTACTGGTTTGGCTTGAGCCAAACCGCCAATGTCATATTTTGGGGAGAGGTACCACCAGCCTGTTGGCAGTACCTTTCTCCAAAATACCACCATCCGCCAGGGTTGTAATGAGGGCCTTAGTCACTTCAGCCCTGGACCACTGCTCACCGGCAGGTAGCCTTGTTGTGTCAGACCTCCACTCCATTGCATCAGTTTGAAATTGCACCTAGTTCCACGTCAACTGAGAACTGATAATTGACATTTTCACTTTACTAATGCTCTTTAACTTAACTTTGAATTTTATTTTGAAAACAGTTTGGAAAATAACTTTTGTTTACTGTTCTATTTATTTCCCAAGGAAAGATACAAAACAATACGTTTATCAATATTATGAACTATTTAGCTTTACCTATACAGGGACAAACATTGCTTTTTGTAACTGTTCACCCTTTCCCAGTTTTTAGCACGTCTGCATTTTATATATTTACTACCCAGCCTTGAGGCCTTAAAAGGCACATTTTATGATTTTCTACATGATGGAGGCAGTTACCTTTCTATCTGACACTTCGCTGTTTGTAAACTGCATGGCAGCCAGAACATGGGGGTTCTCTCTGGTGCTATTCACACATCATCCCACACTCCCATGTCAGAGATGTGGTTTCTGCATGAACAAATAGTGGCCGTACAGGAGAATAAATTAAGCTAATTTTATGTATATAAGTTTACACTAAAACAGAGTATCACAGAGCCCTAACAATAGCAAGAATAAGGTTGATAAAAAGGTAAAAAGAATGGAGAGGCAAGGCTTAAAATTTGGATTTCACACATTATTCGTCCCTAGACTACCCTCTGGCTTATTACATAAGATTCTGAACTTACCCTGTGGATGATGTATTCCCTTGAGATGCCATTTCATTACTCATGCTACAATGTAAATAGCTGTGTTGTCCTGATGGGTCAGATTTATGTTTAATAAAGCTATAAATATTTAAAAAATATACATGTTTGCTTTAAAAAAAATTGTCTTTAGTTCCTATTCAGTGGTAGGTCAAATTTAGATAATTATCTCTTCATCCAAAAGGTATGGGTTTGACATTAACAACAGTAGTTTTTGGTGAGATGTACAAGCTAGGCATAAAAGAACCATTTAAATGATGAGTTCTTGCTCAGAAAGGGAAAGGGAGAAAAGGGCAAAAAACAGGTGACACTAAAGTGGGTCAGAGCAAATGGCCTGTTTCCAGAATTTGACCAGAATTGGCTTTGGGGAAAACGTTTTGCCATGAAAGATAATTTAAAACCACAATTAACACAAGGATACCACTGTGGCACAGAGGATGCTGATTTGGCAAGACTTAAGGGACCAGAAGGGGACAGTTGGGAGAAGCCAGAAAGATAATTATAACAGTTAATATATCACAAATGCAATAGACTCTCAACACTGAATAAGCAACCAGGAAAGAAGACAGATTAATTCCACAAAGGCCAGGTTCATTTCTCTTTCCTTAACTTGTTCTTGGCTCATACCTATCCCTGCTTTTTTTTCCCCAGACATCTCAAAGTTTTTTCAAAAATGTTCAAGCATGGTCATAAGTATTCCTACAGCCCGCTAGTTAAGGATTGAGTGAGAGCAGTCTTTCGGGTGTTTTTGATGTAGTATGGCAGGTTTCATGAAGCGATATACAAATGCCCTCCACTTTCACTGTACTTATAGGAGCTTTTCATCAGATGGTGAAAAGGGTATGAAACTATTTAATACGATTGTGGAGCTCTACAAGTGGGAGTAATAATGAATGTGATGTGGTAGGACTATGGAAAGCATCATCAAAATCCTAAACCTGAACAACATTGTTACCCAAACACCCATTTGATCAATATGTGACCAACCCTTTTTCTCACACTATGCCTTTCTATGATTGTGCAGAGCTGTAATTTGTCCATTCCCATCACTTACCTCAGTTAACCACAAGGACAGTCCTTCGGTCCTGAACACCTATGTTGTACACGGGAAAACTCTATGCTAAATATGTGAATATAAATGAATTGAAGGTTGATATTACAAACAGAAATTATGAATACCAAGTATTAGAGGCCTAGAGGCTGCTTCCAACTACTGGATTTGTAAATTCAGCATCTGTCTTCTGTCTGCAGTCTCACGTATTTGCACTACCAGCCTCACTGTCAATGAGCTCGAGACATGTTATAAACGGCCACAAATATGGGCTCATATTCTAAACTGCGTGAGTGCTTCATAGGTGCCCTCGCTTTAATGACCAAGCGTCCTCTGCATCTGATACCCCTCTCCTCCATCAATGCCAATGCTGTGCTAGCTAGGCTGGTTGATTTCAGTCTAGAATAACAAGAAGAACAAGCAGATAGAAAACCTCCATAAGCCACACTCCCTCCTAAGTGCCACCTCCATGATACTACACCTAGGCTAAGATACTGAACAGGATACAATCCAAATACCCTTCAAAAGGAAAACACTAATTGTAGAAGAACTACGTATTTCAATGATTCATATCCTTCTACTAATTCATAACTGGAAATACCTGAAGTTTATATTTGAAAACAAGCAAATCTACTACAATGGAACTTATACATTTGATTAATGACACAGAGGAAACTTTTTTACAGTTATTAATCTTTATTAACTTTCAATAACAGCATATGTGCTGCAGAAAAACAGATTTCCAAACAAGCACTGTATATTTGTATCCAATAAAAAACAGTAATCATTGCCAATGTCCACTGTCACTCTTAACTATAGCGTCCATACTGGTGGTGAGTTTTTCCCCACTCCGTGCTCCTCTTAAAGAGCCGAATTCCAAAAAACTCAGTGTAGTGGAGCAGAATTTTTTTCCTTGCTCGTGCTTGTCAGCGGTGAGTTGGTCGAGTGCAAGCAAGGAAAATATTACTCAAGAACACCTCCCGGTGAGATTTCTCAATGTGAGCGATCGCAGAGGATTGAGACCGCTTCATTGAGAAATCTCCAGTTCGCATTGAGGTAACTTACGCACGAGTAGAATATCAACTCGAGGGGCAGAAAAGAAGCAGTGCCCTCTTGCACTGCGCAGGGAGCCATTTGTGCTGATTTTTCAGCACAGGAAAAACACCTGGCGCTAAAAATCAGTGCTAACATCGCGACCTAATGCACTCCTCGCTTGCGGAACTCCGTGTAGTGCGGCAGAGATTTTTGGGCACTTTGCAGAGTTCTGCATAGAGCAGCTTCGCAAACTCTTACCAGGCATTTTCCATACGTTTATTTGTAAAATTACTTCTGTGAATATGCTCACCAACTGCACATGCTCATGTCATAGACATGATTTAACATATAGTTGAAAGAACCCAGCCATTCTAGCTGGAAAGAAACAACTGTAAAACAGAACACAAATAGGGAAAGGTGAACTAAAAAGATTTACCTTTGCACTCTAGAAATATTATTAAAACTTTAGCAAAACCACATGTTATGAAAAAAACTGAATTTATATGCTAAATACTGAAGCAGACCTGTCTCACAAATGAAATCATGCTCAACTGACTTGAATAGGTAAGGTGCCAAATGAAGGATCCTCAGACCAGACTTAGGCATGAAAGTGTATCTCACAGTTTGCTGGGTATTTTCCCAAAAGAGAAACATCACTGTTTGGCTGTTACATTGGCATGTTCGCCACAGAGTCAAAAACGGCAGGGAGATGAGGGTCTGTGGCTTACTGAGGTTTACTGAGGTGAGCAAGTTCAGCTCATTACTTTCTCCTATTTTTCCAAATGGAACCTAGTAGCCATTACATAATAGCTTTATATCTGGATCAAGCCACCCCATTTTTTAAAAAGGCCTTAACGGTGTGCTCAGAAAGCCCAATCACCTTACGAAAATGTCCTCTATGTTGTCTTCATGATGCCAACCCACATTTAGAAAATGACCTCCACACTACACTGAGAAAGTTCCACCAGCACCTTTAGAAAATTACCTCATTTTCACTCTCAGAAAATGGGCCAGTACAAGCCCTATTGCTCTTTAAAACAAGCCACCACATCTCCTGCAAGGGAGTCTACTATAGGCTTTTATGTCAGTGTAGGAGGCTGGCCTGGCTTGTAGTGGGTACCAATGGTACTTCACACCTTATTCCAGATCCAGTTATCCCTTATTAGTAGAGTGTAGTAGTGTTCTAGTAGCTTAGGCTAATAGAGGTAGCTAAAGCAGAGCAGCCAAGGCTGAACTAGGAGATATGCAAAGCTCATGCAACACCACTTATATCATATAGGTACTATATCATAAGAAAGACAATACTCGGAGTTACTAAAAATAAAGGTACTTTATTTTAGTGACAATGTGCCAAAAATATCTCAGAGGATATGCTCCCTTAGGAGGTAAGTAACATACACAACTAACCAAATCAGGTAAGTAAAGCAGTCAGAAAGTAGTGCAAACACTGTAAAACACAATAGGACGCAATAGGCCTAGGGGCAACACAAACCATGTACTAAGAAAGTGGAATGCGAATCACAAATGGACCCATAGGCTAATGTAGTGTGTAGAGGGTCGCTGGGAGTGTAAGAAAACACTAAGGGTGACTAAGGGTGTAAAGGAGACCCCACCCCAAAACCCTGGAAAGTAGGAGTAAAATACTACTATTTCCCCAGAAACACACTAAAGTTGTGAAAGAGGATTTTGCAAGGACCACAACAGACTGCAAAGCACTGAAGGCAGATTCCTGGACCTGAAGACCTGCAAAGAAAGGGGACCAAGTCCAAGAGTTGCTAAAGTGTCCAGGGGGGCCAGGAGCCCACTAAATCCCAGATGAAGGTGCAAAATGGCTGCCTCCGGTTGGAAGAAGCTGCAGGTTTTGCAACAACGAAAGGAGGTAGGAAGTTCTTCTTCATACAGAAGATGTCCCACGGCATGCTAGAGGATGCAGAGTTGTTTCCTTGGCAAAATACTGCAAACAAGCCTTGCTGGCTACAAGAGTCACAATTGGAGAAAAAGGGGTGCTGCCCGGGCCCAGGAAGGACCAGGATGTAGCCACTTGGGAGAGGAGACAGAGGGGGCCCTCAGCAACGTAGAGAGCCCACAGACAAGAAGGAAGCACCTGCAGAAGTCCTTGAACACGGGTTCAAGAAGTCTGAACACAGCGGTCATCCCAACACTGCACAGAGAGGTCCCACGACACGGAGATCAACTCAGGGAGCTGAGCATCCCAGGACAGAGTGCTGGGGACCTAGGCTCAGCTGGTCATGCAGGATTTCTTGGAAATGTGCACAGAAGCCCTTGTAGCTGCAGATCACATGGTGCACAGGATTACTGTCTGGGGAGGGGAGGCAAGGACTTACCTCCTCCAACTTTGGACAGTTGGACCGCTGGACCGTCTGGGTCACTTGGGTCCACCACCTGTGTTCCAGGGGCCACGCTCATCAGGATGAAAGGGGACCAAGAGTACCGGTGACAGTGAAGTTTGGTGCCTGCTGGAGCAGGGGGAAGATTCCGTCGACCCACAGGAGATTTCTTCATGGCTTCCAGTGCAGGGTGAAGGCAGGCAGCTGCCAGAGCATGCACCACCAGGAAACAGTCGAGAAAGCCGGCAGGATTAGGCACTACAATGTCACTGGTAGTCTTCTGGCTATTTTGTTGCAGCTTTGCAGGCGTCCTGGAGCAGTCAGAGAACGATCCTTGGCAGAAGTTGAAGAGAAAAGTGCAGAGCAACCCTGATGAATTCTTGCAAGTCGTAATCTGAGGAAAAGGCCACGGGAGAGACCCTAAATAGCCCTCAGAGGAGGATTGGCCACCTAGTCAGGTATGCACCTATCAGGAGGGGTCTCTGACATCACCTGTTGGCACTGGCCACTCAGAGGCCTTCAGAGTGCCCCCACACCTCTGGAAACAAGATGGCAGAGGTCTGAGACACACTGAAGGAGCTCTGGGCACCACCCCTGGGGTGGTGATGGACAGGGGAGTGGTCGCTTCCCTTTCCTTTGCCCAGTTTCACGCCAGAGCAGGGACTGGGGGTTCCCTAAACCGGTGTAGACTGGCTTATGCAAGGAGGGCACCATCTGTGCCCTTCAGAGCATTTCCAGAGGCTGGGAGAGGATACCCCTCCCCAGCCTTTAACACCTATTTCCAAAGATAAAGGGTGTAACACCCTGCTCTCAGAGGAAATGCTTTGTTCTGCCTTCCTGGGACTGAGCTGCCCAGGCCTCAGGAGGGCAGATCCCTGTCTGTGGGGTGGCAGCAGCTGTAGCTGCAGAGAAAACCTCAGAGAGCTGGTTTGGCAGTACTGGTGGTCCATAGTGGAGCCCCCGGGATGCATGGAATTGGCTCCCCAATACCAGATTTGGAAAGGGGGGACAATTCCATGGTCTTAGACATGTTACATGGCCATATTCATAGTTACCATTGTGAAGCTACATATAGGTATTGACCTGTATGTAGTGCACGCATGTAATGGTGTCCCTGCATTCACAAAGTCCAGGGAAATGGCCCTGAACTATGTGGGGGAACCTTTGCTAGTGCAATGGTGCCCTCACACTGAGTAACTTTGCACCTAACCTTCAGCAAGTGAAGGTTAGACTTATAGGTGACTTATAAGTTACTTAAGGGCAGTGAAAATGGCTGTGAAATAAGATGTGCGTTATTTCACTCAGGCTGCAATGGCAGTCCTGTGTAAAGGTTTGTCTGAGCTCCCTATGGGTGGCAAAAGAAATGCTGCAGCCCAAATGGATCTCCTTGAACCCCAGTACCCTGGGTACCTAGGTACCATATACTAGGGAATTATAGGGGTGTTCCTGTATGTCAATTGAAATTGGTAAATGTAGTCACTAGCCTATAGTGACAAATTTAAAGGCAGAGAGAGCATGAGCACTGAGGGTCTGATTAGCAGAGCCTCAGTGACACAGTTAGGCACTGCACAGGTATACACATTCAGGCCACAAACTATGAGCACTGGGGTCCTGGCTAGCAGGATCCCAGTGAGACAGGCAAAAACATCTTGACATACATGTAAAACTGGGGTAACATGCCAAGAAAGATGGTACTTTCCTGCAGTCAGCTAAAAGTGGACTTACTCTTTAGATTGAAGACTCCTATCAATTCTGACCCACAGCAAAAAATGTCCTTAACTAGGTACAGATTTTCACCCAGAGCAACCTCTATCATGGCTGGCAGAGGAGCAATAAATTGGTTAGAATCATTGTAGCAATGACCCTTATCAGCATATCTCTCAACGTTGCGCATCACCAGCTCCCACTTGACAGATCCAACGAGCGCTATAAAGCTGGTCCTGTTACCGGGGCGGGGCGCGGTAACAGGACCAAAGGAACTACATGTGCCAGACTGCTGTTTGGCCCCAGGAGGCGGCCATCTTGTGCGTCACATGCTCCCAATTGCCAGATCCAACGAGCGCTATAAAGTGCGAGGGGGCATACTGCAGCACGGGAAGCGTTAATACGACCAGAGGGACTACATATCCCAGACTGCTTTGTGGCCCCAGGAGGTGGACATCTTGTGCATCGCCTGCTCCCACTTGCCAGATCCAACGAGCGCTAAAAAGCGCGAGGGAGCATACCGCAGCGCGGGACGCGCTAACAGGACCAGAGGGACTACATATCCCAGACTGCTTTGTGGCCCCAGGAGGCGGCCATCTTGTGTATCACCTGCTCCCACTTGCCAGAACCAACAAGCGCTATAAAGCACGAGGGGGCATACCGCAGCACGGAACGCGCTAACAGGACCAGAGGGACTACATATGCCAAACTGCTTTGTGGCCCCAGAAGGTGGCCATCTTGTGTATTACCTGCTCCCACTTGCTAGATCCAACAAGTGCTATAAAGCACGAGGGGGCATACCGCAGCGCTGGACGCACGTGGGCCACATCCGGGCAAAGCACCCGTCCGTGACTGACCGAGGCCAGCAGGGCCACCCCCCTGAGTTTGGCATTTTGCCTTAGCCTCCTCGAATTGTTCTATCCCTCCTTAGTCCTCCCTCAACTATTATCCTAGGCCCCTGTCTCGTCCTACTACACTGCCACAGATTTGGGCAAAAGAAAAGCAATCGAGAATGGGTTTGGGGCTGGGGCGAAAAACACAAGAAAAACTTCAAAAAATCGGGCTGTAACGAAGTACTTGACCGCATTGATAACCTCCTAGCTGATTGCGGGGAAATATTAACCCCATCACCTGGCACCGACCAGCCATTGAGTCCCAATCCGTGCCCTGCAACCCAATCATTGACTAGCAAGCAGGGAAGCATACCCAATATGTTTAACAAAGCCAGGGTACGAGTGAGGACCAAGACTAGTGCAGTGCCCCCCAACTCCGCAGATTCAGTCCCCAGCCCCTGTTCCCTTCACGACCCAGCTATGGAGCCCCTCGGCCACCTGTCTCTTGTACTAATCTTTTTCATCTGTTATCATGTCCCTCCAATCCACCTACAATTCAGGATCTCGCAGTTTCACCTGCCCTGGCCAGGGCAGAAAGCTTCGCAAATATCCAGTCATCCCTCCCCCAAACGACTACTTGGCAGGTTGCATACAAACACTCAAGGCAGAAATAGCAGCCCTTAAGTGCATAATATGCGACCTCACGGTCACAGTGGGGCGTCTCATGGAAGAGAGACAGGGAGAACAGCTAGGGAAAGTGCTGGCACCCCAGCCCAGACAAACACTACCACTCTGACTCTACCTGTTCCCACCATGCTCCATCACACCAAACACCTTCGAGGCCCCCCGGGTTCTCTTCTTGAGGACCCCGTCCCTAGGACTTTGGTCGGAGCCCGCATATTGGGTTACCGCACACCAGCAGGCGTGCAAACTGACTATCCTCCCACTAACACCGAGAACACAAGTTCCAACTCCACACCCCTCACTTTAGAGGAGGGCCGTCGCTCTGGTAGTACATATTCTCCCAAGACTACCACTCTCCCTCCCCGAGAAATCTTTATGACCAACGTACCTAGATCTAACTGTCAGGGGGGGAGGGAAGGGGAGGATTCCTTGATTAACAAAGTCACCCATAGGATTTGTCATAGCAGAGGATGTCTTTCAGTAATTAGGAAAGATATTCTTAGGGCCAGACGACACTGGTCCCAAAGCTCACTGTCCGATTGTATTGAGCTCTTCCTAGTAAATGGGCAGCTAGCCTACAACTTAGTAGCCTTAGACCAAAGAACTAACCCCCCAGGTGGGTCCACCATTCAGTTTAAGCTCAAGCCACCCACTCCACTCCACTTTGTGTGCCACCCTCCCTAGTGGCTCTAGACCATGACACTGTCTGTTCCATGATTGATTGACCATCCGATATTGAGGTGCAGGCTCCCATGTTAGACCTGATAGTAGCATAAGTTATAACAATTGTGCCCTCACCGATAGTCACCCAGCGGTCATCGCTGACCAGACACACAGGACGGTCTCTACCACTCCCCCCAACGTCACCACACTAGTCACCCCAGATCTCCAGTTAAACCTGCTCCCACTATCCAACTCCCCGACCACCGGCCAGAAAGTAAAGATTGTCTCATGGAATGTGGCAGGCATAAAATCCAAGCGTCTCTTGCTGCACTGGAACCTTTTCATCGACCAATATGACAGATGTATCTTTCAGGAGACCTGGCTAATTGAACCTGCCCACCTGCCCATAAACCCAGCTATGCAACCTACCACATACCCGCTGCTCCCAGCAAGGTGGCCGCCCATCGGAGGGTCTCCTAATTTGGGTAAAAATCGCACTACAGTATATAGTGAAACTGATACCCACCTACACCCCTGACATCCTTGGTATTAGCCTCAAGGGAACAGGGCCCACTGCCATTGACATTTTTAACATCTATGCCAGGGGTACAAGGGGGACCAACCACTCTGTGACCCTGCAGTCCCTAGAGACCCAACTGGGCGAAAGACTCTCCAATCATGCCCTTATTGCAGTGGGGGAGTTTAATACCACCTTTGAACCCCTTGGTCAGGACCATATGGGCGATTTCAGGGAAGTAGATAACATTTGGCACATACCCAGGTTGGAGCTCCCCCCATTAAGAAGTGGCACTCGGCCGCCCTTCAACTTAATGCCCTGACCCTCGGCCAAGGTCTGAGAGCTGGAAATGGAAGAACCAAATCAGATAGGCATGCCACCCACACGCTCACTGGTTCACAGGGGAAGAGCCTCATCAACTATATATTGATGGACCTTAGATATTGGCACTTGGTTGATGACATGGTATTCCAGACCCAAACGGACAGTGACCACAATCCACTCTGTCTCAGTTTAGAGTCACCGTGGGGCAGGGCGCCCCCAGCAACAACCACTACCAAAGTAGCCACTGTGGTACAGGCTGAGAACAACAGACTGTGACTTAGATGGAACAAGGTGATCCTGCAAGACGACATTCTCTGTTCCATCGTTTTGGACCTGACACTTTGTGTATCATTGATATCTACGATTGGAGAGGATGTGGGAAGCTGTTCCTCCCTAATCGATGTCCAAGTTTTTCCAAAGATTGGAACAGCTCCTATCACTTCCAGCGGTTTACAATTCCGGCAGTGCTTCTCCCTGCAAGGGGGTTAATTGGTACAATCGGGACTGCTGGCTGGCACGAACAAGGCTAATTAGCACAATCAAACATAAGGATGTCGCCCGAGTTAGGTCTCTGCGGAACCAGTACAGACAGACGCAGAATAAGGCCAGGAAGGACTGGGAGGAGGAAAGATGGAGCCTCCTGAGGGCTGCATGTGAACGCAGGGACTCCAGATCTTTTTGGGCCATAATAAGCAAAAGAAACCTAAAGGGAGCCCCTGCAATTGGCAATAACATCCTGTCCTCAGATTGGTTCCACCATTTCAACTCTCTCTATAATGTTAAAAGCCAACTCGTAACCATCTCAGCCTAACCCCAGCCGAGTACCATCTACGGGGATTGTCTGTTCAACTTGGGAGATATCTGAGAAGCAATTAACAACATGGTTCGATTGAAAGCTGCTGGCCCTGACGGCATCCCTGGAGACCTCTTCCTTTACAACATCGACAAATGGGCCGAGTACATTCTCCTTCTATCCAATGCAATTGTCAGGGTAGCTCCCATTCCTGAGTCCTGGAGGGGTGCCGAGGTAATACCCATTTACAAGAAAGCCAACTATAGGCCCATTAGCCTTATAGATACAGTACAAAAGGTATTCTGTTGTGCACTACTATCGAAAATCCAAGATTGGATCAATGAGAAAGGCATTTTATCACCACTCCAGGCTGGCTTTAGGTCCAAAACAAGCACCATAGATCAGGTGCTCAGGTTTCTGCTCTTGTATTGGAAGGTCGTAGTTATACGGAAGGGGAGTCTCTATGTAGCCTTCATAGACCTTAAATCAGCGTTCGATCTGGTCCCTAGAGGTAAACTTTGGGAGGTCCTCAAGGAGATGGGTATGCCCCCAGGGCTTCTGACCACAACAATCCGACTGCACGAGGCCAACTATGCAAAAATACGCTGGGGGAACCAGGGCGATCTCTCCGATCCAAGTAGTCAGGGGCGTTCGGCAGGGCTGCATACTAGCTCCCACTCTTTTTTCCCTTTATTTGAATCAGGTCATAGATCATCGCACCTCGGAGACCTCTGATGCACCAGCCCTAGGCAACAAAAAGATCACAATACTTTTGTTCAGAGATAATAACCTGATAGTATCCAAAACCCTGATGGGCCTCCAATCCTCGTTGAATCGATTTAATGACTTCTGCTCCACGAGAGGCCTAGAAATAAGCACCTCTAAAACCAAGTTCATGGTCATGAACCCCCACAGGTCACATAGGGGGATCCTCTTCCTAATTGGGTCCAAACTAGAACTAGTCAACACCTTTGATTACCTGGGGATCAAACTATCAGACTCAACGTCCTGGAAACTCTGCATCATTAGAATTCGGCCAGTTAGTGGGTGTCCTTTTAAGGGAGCACCATGCCTCATCATCAGGACCAATAGCTGCTGCTCTCCTCATTTATAACATGAAGTCTGGTAGCGCAGCTCTATACAGAGCTGAACTCTGGGGCTTCGAGGATGTAAGGGAACTCACCCATATAGAGAATATGTTTATGAGAAAACTCACCTCTCTGCCCCCAAGCACCCCGCTCCTTCCTCTGCACATGGATCTGGCCTGCAAACCTCTAGGCGCTATAGCTGGTCTTAGGTGACTGCTGTTCTGGAGGAGAATCATGGCAACTCCTGAACTTTCTCCCTATGCCACCGTGTTTAGGGAAGTTTGCTCTTTGGATACCTCCAACAAGATCAGGTGGATCCACTCAGTTAAGTCAGCATTGATTGCCATTGTGATGGGAAACTCGTGGAATTTTCCACACACATGGCAACCGCAGACCACAGAAAGAGTGAAGTCCTGCTATTGGGAGTGGTTAACCCAGTCCATATCTCGCTCGCTCTCACTAGGGCGTCTATCTAGGAGCTAGGAGCGACCTCTGACCTGTTTTAGGTCTAGAGCTCGCCCCCGCGTCCGCAGCACCAACCTGCTGTCTCCTGCCTCTGACCCCCGCCCACGCTGCTGCTAACGTGTTCGAGGCTCTCTTGAGCCGTTGTGCCGTGTATTCCGCCGTCCTGTAAGTGGTTTCTGTTTTCTTCTGCGCCTCGCCTCTTGCGCGTCTGCCCCCGTTGTGCCCCTCTGATTGCTGTGCCCCGATTGTAGTTTGTGCCAATACTGTATTTTGTGACTGTTTTTCCGATTTTGTGCCCGACTTTCTTGTGCCTTGTTTAAGTTGTTTTTCGCCCCTTGGGCGCTCCCCCTTGCTCTCCGCTCCCTGCCGCTGCCTCCCTGCGGCCCCGCCCCCCTCGCGCCCCCATTCGCCGCTCCCTCCCGCCTCCCAGCTGCTCCTCCCTCCCCCCTCCCTTCTTAATGGCTGGTGCTGCGCGTCGCGAATGAGCGACCTCTGACCTGTTTTAGGTCTAGAGCTCGCCCCCGCGTCCGCAGCACCAACCTGCTGTCTCCTGCCTCTGACCCCCGCCCACGCTGTTGCTAGCGTGTTCGAGGCTCTCTTGAGCCGTTGTGCCGTGTTTTCCGCCGTCCTGTAAGTGGTTTCTGTTTTCTTCTGCGCCTCGCCTCTTGCGCGTCTGCCCCCGTTGTGCCCCTCTGATTGCTGTGCCCCGATTGTAGTTTGTGCCAATACTGTATTTTATGACTGTTTTTCCGATTTTGTGCCCGACTTACTTGTGCCTTGTTTAAGTTGTTTTTCGCCCCTTGGGCGCTCCCCCTTGCTCTCCGCTCCCTGCCACTGCCTCCCTGCGGCCCCGCCCAACTCGCGCCCCCATTCGCCGCTCCCTCCCGCCTCCCAGCTGCTCCTCCCTCCCTCCTCCCATCTTAATGGCTGGCGCTGCGCGTCGCGAGTGAGCGACCTCTGACCTGTTTTAGGTCTAGAGCTCGCCCCCCGCGTCCGCAGCACCAACCTGCTGTCTCCTGCCTCTGACCCCCGCCCACGCTGCTGCTAGCGTGTTCGAGGCTCTCTTGAGCCGTTGTGCCGTGTATTCCGCCGTCCTGTAAGTGGTTTCTGTTTTCTTCTGCGCCTCGCCTCTTGCGCGTCTGCCCCCGTTCTGCCCCTCTGATTGCTGTGCCCCGATTGTAGTTTGTGCCAATACTGTATTTTGTGACTGTTTTTCCGATTTTGTGCCCGACTTTCTTGTGCCTTGTTTAAGTTGTTTTTCGCCCCTTGGGTGCTCCCCCTTGCTCTCCGCTCCCTGCCGCTGCCTCCCTGCGGCCCGCCCCCCTCGCGCCCCCATTCGCCGCTCCCTCCCGCCTCCCAGCTGCTCCTCCCTCCCTCCTCCCTTCTTAATGGCTGACGCTGCGCGTCACGAGTGAGCGACCTCTGACCTGTTTTAGGTCTAGAGCTCGCCCCCGCGTCCGCAGCACCAACCTGCTGTCTCCTGCCTCTGACCCCCACCCACGCTGCTGCTAGCGTGTTCGAGGCTCTCTTGAGCCGTTGTGCCGTGTATTCCGCCGTCCTGTAAGTGGTTTCTGTTTTCTTCTGCGCCTCGCCTCTTGCGCGTCTGCCCCCGTTGTGCCCCTCTGATTTCTGTGCCCCGATTGTAGTTTGTGCCAATACTGTATTTTGTGACTGTTTTTCCGATTTTGTGCCCGACTTTCTTGTGCCTTGTTTAAGTTGTTTTTCGCCCCTTGGGCGCTCCCCCTTGTCTCTGCTCCCTGCCGCTGCCTCCCTGCGGCCCGCCCCCCTCACGCCCCCATTCGCCGCTCCCTCCCGCCTCCCGCCTCCCAGCTGCTCCTCCCTCGCCCCACCCTTCTTAATGGCTGGCGCTGCGCGTCGCGAGTGAGCGACCTCTGACCTGTTTTAGATCTAGAGCTCGCCCCCCGCGTCCGCAGCACCAACCTGCTGTCTCCTGCCTCTGACCCCCGCCCACGCTGCTGCTAGCGTGTTCGAGGCTCTCTTGAGCCGTTGTGCCGTGTATTCCACCGTCCTGTAAGTGGTTTCTGTTTTCTTCTGCGCCTCGCCTCTTGCGTGTCTGCCCCCGTTGTGCCCCTCTGATTGCTGTGCCCCGATTGTAGTTTGTGCCAATACTGTATTTTGTGACTGTTTTTCCGATTTTGTGCCCGACTTTCTTGTGCCTTGTTTAAGTTGTTTTTCGCCCCTTGGGCGCTCCCCCTTGCTCTCCGCTCCCTGCCGCTGCCTCCCTGCGGCCCGCCCCCCTCGCGACCCCATTCGCCGCTCCCTCCCGCCTCCCAGCTGCTCCTCCCTCCCCCTCCCTTCTTAATGGCTGGCGCTGCGCGTCGCGAGTGAGCGACCTCTGACCTGTTTTAGGTTTAGAGCTCGCCCCCGCGTCCGCAGCACCAACCTGCTGTCTCCTGCCTCTGACCCCCGCCCACGCTGCTGCTAGCGTGCTCAAGGCTCTCTTGAGCCGTTGTGCCGTGTATTCTGCCGTCCTGTAAGTGGTTTCTGTTTTCTTCTGCGCCTCGCCTCTTGCGCGTCTGCCCCCGTTGTGCCCCTCTGATTGCTGTGCCCCGATTGTAGTTTGTGCCAATACTGTATTTTGTGACTGTTTTTCCGATTTTGTGCCCGACTTTCTTGTGCCTTGTTTAAGTTGTTTTTCGCCCCTTGGGTGCTCCCCCTTGCTCTCCGCTCCCTGCCGCTGCCTCCCTGCGGCCCCGCCCCCCTCGCGCCCCCTTTCGCCGCTCCCTCCCGCCTCCCGCCTCCCAGCTGCTCCTCCCTCCCCCCTCCCTTCTTAATGGCTGGCGCTGCGCGTCGCGAGTGAGCAACCTCTGACCTGTTTTAGGTCTAGAGCTCGCCCCCCGCGTCCGCAGCACCAACCTGCTGTCTCCTGCCTCTGACCCCCGCCCACGCTGCTGCTAGCATGTTCGAGGCTCTCTTGAGCCGTTGTGCCGTGTATTCCGCCGTCCTGTAAGTGGTTTCTGTTTTCTTCTGCGCCTCGCCTCTTGCGCGTCTGCCCCCTTTGTGCCCCTCTGATTGCTGTGCCCCGATTGTAGTTTGTGCCAATACTGTATTTTGTGACTGTTTTTCCGATTTTGTGCCAACTTTCTTGTGCCTTGTTTAAGTTGTTTTTCGCCCCTTGGGCGCTCCCCCTTGCTCTCCGCTCCCTGCCGCTGCCTCCCTGTGGCCCCGCCCCCCTCGCGCCCCCATTCGCCACTCCCTCCCGCCTCCCAGCTGCTCCTCCCTCCCCCCTCCCTTCTTAATGGCTGGCGCTGCGCGTCGCGAGTGAGCGACCTCTGACCTGTTTTAGGTCTAGAGCTCGCCCCCCGCGTCCGCAGCACCAACCTGCTGTCTCCTGCCTCTGACCCCCGCCCACACTGCTGCTAGCATGTTCGAGGCTCTCTTGAGCCGTTGTGCCGTGTATTCCGCCGTCCTGTAAGTGCTTCTGTTTTCTTCTGCGCCTCGCCTCTTGCGCGTCTGCCCCCTTTGTGCCCCTCTGATTGCTGTGCCCCGATTGTAGTTTGTGCCAATACTGTATTTTGTGACTGTTTTTCCGATTTTGTGCCCGACTTTCTTGTGCCTTGTTTAAGTTGTTTTTCGCCCCTTGGGCGCTCCCCCTTGCTCTCCGCTCCCTGCCGCTGCCTCCCTGCGGCCCGCCCCCCTCGCGCCCCCATTCGCCGCTCCCTCCCGCCTCCCGCCTCCCAGCTGCTCCTCCCTCCCCCCTCCCTTCTTAATGGCTGGCGCTGCGCGTCGCGAGTTAGCGACCTCTGACCTGTTTTAGGTCTAGGGCTCGCCCCCCGCGTCCGCAGCACCAACCTGCTGTCTCCTGCCTCTGACCCCCGCCCACGCTGCTGCTAGCGTGTTCGAGGCTCTCTTGAGCCGTTGTGCCGTGCATTCCGCCGTCCTGTAAGTGGTTTCTGTTTTCTTCTGCGCCTCGCCTCTTGCGCGTCTGCCCCCGTTGTGCCCCTCTGATTGCTGTACCCCGATTGTAGTTTGTGCCAATACTGTATTTTGTGACTGTTTTTCCGATTTTGTGCCCGACTTTCTTGTGCCTTGTTTAAGTTGTTTTTCGCCCCTTGGGCGCTCCCCCTTGCTCTCCGCTCCCTGCCGCTGCCTCCCTGCGGCCCCGCCCCCCTCGCGCCCCCATTCGCCGCTCCCTCCCGCCTCCCAGCTGCTCCTCCCTCCCCCCTCCCTTCTTAATGGCTGGCGCTGCGCGTCGCGAGTGAGCGACCTCTGACCTGTTTTAGGCCTAGAGCTCGCCCCCCGCGTCCGCAGCACCAACCTGCTGTCTCCTGCCTCTGACCCCCACCCACGCTGTTGCTAGCGTGTTCGAGGCTCTCTTGAGCCGTTGTGCCGTGTTTTCCGCCGTCCTGTAAGTGGTTTCTGTTTTCTTCTGCGCCTCGCCTCTTGCGCGTCTGCCCCCGTTGTGCCCCTCTGATTGCTGTGCCCCGATTGTAGTTTGTGCCAATACTGTATTTTGTGACTGCTTTTCCGATTTTTTGCCCGAATTTCTTGTGCCTTGTTTAAGTTGTTTTTCGCCCCTTGGGCGCTCCCCCATGTCTCCGCTCCCTGCCGCTGCCTCCCTGCAGCCCCGCCCCCCTCACGCCCCCATTCACCGCTCCCTCCCGCCTCCCAGCTGCTCCTCCCTCCCCCCTCCCTTCTTAATGGCTGGCGCTGCGCGTCGCGAGTGAGCGACCTCTGACCTGTTTTAGGTCTAGAGCTCGCCCCCCGCGTCCGCAGCACCAACCTGCTGTCTCCTGCCTCTGACCCCCGCCCACGCTGCTGCTAGCGTGTTCGAGGCTCTCTTGAGCCGTTGTGCCGTGTATTCCACCGTCCTGTAAGTGGTTTCTGTTTTCTTCTGCGCCTCGCCTCTTGCGTGTCTGCCCCCGTTGTGCCCCTCTGATTGCTGTGCCCCGATTGTAGTTTGTGCCAATACTGTATTTTGTGACTGTTTTTCCGATTTTGTGCCCGACTTTCTTGTGCCTTGTTTAAGTTGTTTTTCGCCCCTTGGGCGCTTCCCCTTGCTCTCCGCTCCCTGCCGCTGCCTCCCTGCGGCCCCCGCCCCCCTCGCGACCCCATTCGCCGCTCCCTCCCGCCTACCGCCTCCCAGCTGCTCCTCCCTCCCCCCTCCCTTCTTAATGGCTGGCGCTGCGCTTCGCGAGTGAGCGACCTCTGACCTGTTTTAGGTCTAGAGCTCGCACCCGCGTCCGCAGCACCAACCTGCTGTCTCCTGCCTCTGACCCCCGCACACGCTGCTGCTAGCGTGTTCGAGGCTCTCTTGAGCCGTTGTGCCGTGTATTCCGCCGTCCTGTAACTGGTTTCTGTTTTCTTCTGCGCCTCGCCTCTTGCGCGTCTGCCCCCGTTGTGCCCCTCTGATTGCTGTGCCCCGATTGTAGTTTGTGCCAATACTGTATTTTGTGACTGTTTTTCCGATTTTGTGCCCGACTTTCTTGTGCCTTGTTTAAGTTGTTTTTCGCCCCTTGGGCGCTCCCCCTTGCTCTCCGCTCCCTGCCGCTGCCTCCCTGCGGCCCGCCCCCCTCGCGCCCCCATTCGCCGCTCCCTCCCGCCTCCCGCCTCCCAGCTGCTCCTCCCTCCCCCCTCCCTTCTTAATGGCTGGCGCTGCGCGTCGCGAGTTAGCGACCTCTGACCTGTTTTAGGTCTAGGGCTCGCCCCCCGCGTCCGCAGCACCAACCTGCTGTCTCCTGCCTCTGACCCCCGCCCACGCTGCTGCTAGCGTGTTCGAGGCTCTCTTGAGCCGTTGTGCCGTGTATTCTGCCGTCCTGTAAGTGGTTTCTGTTTTCTTCTGCGCCTCGCCTCTTGCGCGTCTGCCCCCGTTGTGCCCCTCTGATTGCTGTGCCCCGATTGTAGTTTGTGCCAATACTGTATTTTGTGACTGTTTTTCCGATTTTGTGCCCGACTTTCTTGTGCCTTGTTTAAGTTGTTTTTCGCCCCTTGGGCGCTCCCCCTTGCTCTCCGCTCCCTGCCGCTGCCTCCCTGCGGCCCCGCCCCCCTCGCGCCCCCATTCGCTGCTCCCTCCCGCCTCCCAGCTGCTCCTCCCTCCCCCCTCCCTTCTTAATGGCTGGCGCTGCGTATCGCGAGTGAGCGACCTCTGACCTGTTTTAGGTCTAGAGCTCGCCCCCGGCGTCCGCAGCACCAACCTGCTGTCTCCTGCCTCTGACCCCCGCCCACGCTGCTGCTAGCGTGTTCGAGGCTCTCTTGAGCCGTTGTGCCGTGTATTCCGCCGTCCTGTAAGTGGTTTCTGTTTTCTTCTGCGCCTCGCCTCTTGCGCGTCTGCCCCCGTTGTGCCCCTCTGATTGCTGTGCCCCGATTGTAGTTTGTGCCAATACTGTATTTTGTGACTGTTTTTCCGATTTTGTGCCCGACTTTCTTGTGCCTTGTTTAAGTTGTTTTTCGCCCCTTGGGCGCTCCCCCTTGCTCTCCGCTCCCTGCCGCTGCCTCCCTGCGGCCCCGCCCCCCTCGCGCCCCCATTCGCCGCTGCCTCCCGCCTCCCAGCTGCTCCTCCCTCCCCCCTCCCTTCTTAATGGCTGGCGCTGCGCGGCGCGAGTGAGCGACCTCTGACCTGTTTTAGGTCTAGAGCTCGCCCCCCGCATCCGCAGCACCAACCTGCTGTCTCCTGCCTCTGACCCCCGTCCACGCTGCTGCTAGCGTGTTCGAGGCTCTCTTGAGCCATTGTGCCGTGTATTCCGCCGTCCTGTAAGTGGTTTCTATTTTCTTCTGCACCTCGCCTCTTGCGCGTCTGCCCCCGTTGTGCCCCTCTGATTGCTGTGCCCCGATTGAAGTTTGTGCCAATACTGTATTTTGTGACTGTTTTTCCGATTTTGTGCCCGACTTTCTTGTGCCTTGTTTAAGTTGTTTTTCGCCCCTTGGGCGCTCCCCCTTGCTCTCCGCTCCCTGCCGCTGCCTCCCTGCGGCCCCGCCCCCCTCGCGCCCCCATTCGCCGCTCCCTCTTGCCTCCCAGCTGCTCCTCCCTCCCCCCTCCCTTCTTAATGGCTGGCGCTGCGCGTCGCGAGTGAGCGACCTCTGACCTGTTTTAGGTCTAGAGCTCGCCCCCCTGCGTCCGCAGCACCAACCTGCTGTCTCCTGCCTCTGACCCCCGCCCACGCTGCTGCTAGCATGTTCGAGGCTCTCTTGAGCCGTTGTGCCGTGTATTCCGCCGTCCTGTAAGTGTTTTCTGTTTTCTTCTGCGCCTCGCCTCTTGCGCGTCTGCTCCCGTTGTGCCCCTCTGATTGCTGTGCCCCGATTGTAGTTTGTGCCAATACTGTATTTTGTGACTGTTTTTCCGATTTTATGCCCGACTTTCTTGTGCCTTGTTTAAGTTGTTTTTCGCCCCTTGGGCGCTCCCCTTGCTCTCCGCTCCCTGCCGCTGCCTCCCTGCGGCCCGCCCCCCTCGCGCCCCCATTCGCCGCTCCCTCCCGCCTCCCGCCTCCCAGCTGCTCCTCCCTCCCCCCTCCCTTCTTAATGGCTGACGCTGCGCGTCACGAGTGAGCGACCTCTGACCTGTTTTAGGTCTAGAGCTCGCCCCCCGCGTCCGCAGCACCAACCTGCTGTCTCCTGCCTCTGACCCCCACCCACGCTGCTGCTAGCGTGTTCGAGGCTCTCTTGAGCCGTTGTGCCTTGTATTCCGCCGTCCTGTAAGTGGTTTCTGTTTTCTTCTGCGCCTCGCCTCTTGCGCGTCTGCCCCCGTTGTGCCCCTCTGATTGCTGTGCCCCGATTGTAGTTTGTGCCAATACTGTATTTTGTGACTGTTTTTCCGATTTTGTGCCCGACTTTCTTGTGCCTTGTTTAAGTTGTTTTTCGCCCCTTGGGCGCTCCCCCTTGTCTCTGCTCCCTGCCGCTGCCTCCCTGCGGCCCCGCCCCCCTCACGCCCCCATTCGCCGCTCCCTCCCGCCTCCCGCCTCCCAGCTGCTCCTCCCTCGCCCCTCCCTTCTTAATGGCTGGCGCTGCGCGTCGCGAGTGAGTGACCTCTGACCTGTTTTAGATCTAGAGCTCGCCCCCGCGTCCGCAGCACCAACCTGCTGTCTCCTGCCTCTGACCCCCGCCCACGCTGCTGCTAGCGTGTTCGAGGCTCTCTTGAGCCGTTGTGCCGTGTATTCCACCGTCCTGTAAGTGGTTTCTGTTTTCTTCTGCGCCTCGCCTCTTGCGTGTCTGCCCCCGTTGTGCCCCTCTGATTGCTGTGCCCCGATTGTAGTTTGTGCCAATACTGTATTTTGTGACTGTTTTTCCGATTTTGTGCCCGACTTTCTTGTGCCTTGTTTAAGTTGTTTTTCGCCCTTTGGGCGCTCCCCCTTGCTCTCCGCTCCCTGCCCCTGCCTCCCTGCGGCCCGCCCCCCTCGCGACCCCATTCGCCACTCCCTCCCGCCTCCCAGCTGCTCCTCCCTCCCCCCTCCCTTCTTAATGGCTGGCGCTGCGCGTCGCGAGTGAGCGACCTCTGACCTGTTTTAGGTTTAGAGCTCGCCCCCCGCGTCCGCAGCACCAACCTGCTGTCTCCTGCCTCTGACCCCCGCCCACGCTGCTGCTAGCGTGTTCAAGGCTCTCTTGAGCCGTTGTGCCGTGTATTCCGGCGTCCTGTAAGTGGTTTCTGTTTTCTTCTGCGCCTCGCCTCTTGCGCGTCTGCCCCCGTTGTGCCCCTCTGATTGCTGTGCCCCGATTGTAGTTTGTGCCAATACTGTATTTTGTGACTGTTTTTCCGATTTTGTGCCCGACTTTCTTGTGCCTTGTTTAAGTTGTTTTTCGCCCCTTGGGTGCTCCCCCTTGCTCTCCGCTCCCTGCCGCTGCCTCCCTGCGGCCCCGCCCCCCTCGCGCCCCCTTTCGCCGCTCCCTCCCGCCTCCCGCCTCCCAGCTGATCCTCCCTCCCCCCTCCCTTCTTAATGGCTGGCGCTGCGCGTCGCGAGTGAGCGACCTCTGACCTGTTTTAGGTCTAGAGCTCGCCCCCCGCGTCCGCAGCACCAAACTGCTGTCTCCTGCCTCTGACCCCCGCCCACGCTGCTGCTAGCATGTTCGAGGCTCTCTTGAGCCGTTGTGCCGTGTATTCCGCCGTCCTGTAAGTGGTTTCTGTTTTCTTCTGCGCCTCGCCTCTTGCGCGTCTGCCACCTTTGTGCCCCTCTGATTGCTGTGCCCCGATTGTAGTTTGTGCCAATACTGTATTTTGTGACTGTTTTTCCGATTTTGTGCCGACTTTCTTGTGCCTTGTTTAAGTTGTTTTTCGCCCCTTGGGCGCTCCCCCTTGCTCTCCGCTCCCTGCCGCTGCCTCCCTGTGGCCCCGCCCCCCTCGCGCCCCCATTCGCCGCTCCCTCCCGCCTCCCAGCTGCTCCTCCCTCCCCCCTCCCTTCTTAATGGCTGGCGCTGCGCGTCGCGAGTGAGCGACCTCTGACCTGTTTTAGGTCTAGAGCTCGCCCCCCGGGTCCGCAGCACCAAGCTGCTGTCTCCTGCCTCTGACCCCCGCCCACGCTGCTGCTAGCATGTTCGAGGCTCTCTTCAGCCGTTGTGCCGTGTATTCCGCCGTCCTGTAAGTGGCTTCTGTTTTCTTCTGCGCCTCGCCTCTTGCGCGTCTGCCCCCTTTGTGCCCCTCTGATTGCTGTGCCCCGATTGTAGTTTGTGCCAATACTGTATTTTGTGACTGTTTTTCCGATTTTGTGCCGACTTTCTTGTGCCTTGTTTAAGTTGTTTTTCGCCCCTTGGGCGCTCCCCCTTGCTCTCCGCTCCCTGCCGCTGCCTCCCTGCAGCCCCGCCCCCCTCGCGCCCCCATTCGCCGCTCCCTCCCGCCTCCCAGCTGCTCCTCCCTCCCCCCTCCCTTCTTAATGGCTGGCGCTGCGCGTCGCGAGTGAGCGACCTCTGACCTGTTTTAGGTCTAGAGCTCGCCCCCCGGGTCCGCAGCACCAAGCTGCTGTCTCCTGCCTCTGACCCCCGCCCACGCTGCTGCTAGCATGTTCGAGGCTCTCTTCAGCCGTTGTGCCGTGTATTCCGCCGTCCTGTAAGTGGCTTCTGTTTTCTTCTGCGCCTCGCCTCTTGCGCGTCTGCCCCCTTTGTGCCCCTCTGATTGCTGTGCCCCGATTGTAGTTTGTGCCAATACTGTATTTTGTGACTGTTTTTCCGATTTTGTGCCGACTTTCTTGTGCCTTGTTTAAGTTGTTTTTCGCCCCTTGGGCGCTCCCCCTTGCTCTCCGCTCCCTGCCGCTGCCTCCCTGCGGCCCCGCCCCCCTCGCGCCCCCATTCGCCGCTCCCTCCCGCCTCCCAGCTGCTCCTCCCTCCCCCCTCCCTTCTTAATGGCTGGCGCTGCGCGTCGCGAGTGAGCGACCTCTGACCTGTTTTAGGTCTAGAGCTCGCCCCCCGCGTCCGCAGCACCAACCTGCTGTCTCCTGCCTCTGACCCCCGCCCACGCTGCTGCTAGCGTGTTCGAGGCTCTCTTGAGCCGTTGTGCCTTGTATTCCGCCGTCCTGTAAGTGGTTTCTGTTTTCTTCTGCGCCTCGCCTCTTGCGCGTCTGCCCCCGTTGTGCCCCTCTGATTGCTGTGCCCCGATTGTAGTTTGTGCCAATACTGTATTTTGTGACTGTTTTCCGATATTGTGCCCGACTTTCTTGTGCCTTGTTTAAGTTGTTTTTCGCCCCTTGGGCGCTCCCCCTTGCTCTACGCTCCCTGCCGCTGACTCCTTGCGGCCCCGCCCGCCTCGCGCCCCCATTCACTGCTCCCTCCCGCCTCCCAGCTGCTCCTCCCTCCCCCCTCCCTTCTTAATGGCTGGCGCTGCGTGTCGCGAGTGAGCGACCTCTGACCTGTTTTAGGTCTAGAGCTCGCCCCCGCGTCCGCAGCACCAACCTGCTGTCTCCTGCCTCTGATCCCCGCCCACGCTGCTGCTAGTGTGTTCGAGGCTCTCTTGAGCCGTTGTGCCGTGTATTCCGCCGTCCTGTAAGTGGTTTCTGTTTTCTTCTGCGCCTCGCCTCTTGCGCGTCTGCCCCCTTTGTGCCCCTCTGATTGCTGTGCCCCGATTGTAGTTTGTGCCAATACTGTATTTTGTGACTGTTTTTCCGATTTTGTGCCCGACTTTCTTGTGCCTTGTTTAAGTTGTTTTTCGCCCCTTGGGCGCTCCCCATTGCTCTCCGCTCCCTGCCGCTGCCTCCCTGCGGCCCCGCCCCCCTCGCGCCCCCATTCGCCTCTCCCTCCCGCCTCCCAGCTGCTCCTCCCTCCCCCCTCCCTTCTTAATGGCTGGCGCTGCGTGTCCTGAGTGAGCGACCTCTGACCTGTTTTAGGTCTAGAACTCGCCCCCCGCGTCCGCAGCACCAACCTGCTGTCTCCTGCCTCTGATCCCCGCCCACGCTGCTGCTAGCGTGTTCGAGGCTCTCTAGAGCCGTTGTGCCGTGTATTCCGCCGTCCTGTAAGTGGTTTCTGTTTTCTTCTGCGCCTCGCCTCTTGCGCGTCTGCCCCCTTTGTGCCCCTCTGATTGCTGTGCCCCGATTGTAGTTTGTGCCAATACTGTATTTTGTGACTGTTTTTCCGATTTTGTGCCCGACTTTCTTGTGCCTTGTTTAAGTTGTTTTTTGCCCCTTGGGCGCTCCCCCTTGCTCTCCGCTCCCTGCCGCTGCCTCCCTGCGGCCCGCCCCCCTCGCGCCCCCATTCGCCGCTCCCTCCCGCCTCCCGCCTCCCAGCTGCTCCTCCCTCCCTTCTTAATGGCTGACGCTGCGCGTCACGAGTGAGCGACCTCTGACCTGTTTTAGGTCTAGAGCTCGCCCCCGCGTCCGCAGCACCAACCTGCTGTCTCCTGCCTCTGACCCCCACCCACGCTGCTGCTAGCGTGTTCGAGGCTCTCTTGAGCCGTTGTGCCGTGTATTCCGCCGTCCTGTAAGTGGTTTCTGTTTTCTTCTGCGCCTCGCCTCTTGCGCGTCTGCCCCCGTTGTGCCCCTCTGATTGCTGTGCCCCGATTGTAGTTTGTGCCAATACTGTATTTTGTGACTGTTTTTCCGATTTTGTGCCCGACTTTCTTGTGCCTTGTTTAAGTTGTTTTTCGCCCCTTGGGCGCTCCCCCTTGTCTCTGCTCCCTGCCGCTGCCTCCCTGCAGCCCCGCCCCCCTCACGCCCCCATTCGCCGCTCCCTCCCGCCTCCCGCCTCCCAGCTGCTCCTCCCTCGCCCCTCCCTTCTTAATGGCTGGCGCTGCGCGTCGCGAGTGAGCGACCTCTGACCTGTTTTAGATCTAGAGCTCGCCCCCGCGTCCGCAGCACCAACCTGCTGTCTCCTGCCTCTGACCCCCGCCCACGCTGCTGCTAGCGTGTTCGAGGCTCTCTTGAGCCGTTGTGCCGTGTATTCCACCGTCCTGTAAGTGGTTTCTGTTTTCTTCTGCGCCTCGCCTCTTGCGTGTCTGCCCCCGTTGTGCCCCTCTGATTGCTGTGCCCCGATTGTAGTTTGTGCCAATACTGTATTTTGTGACTGTTTTTCCGATTTTGTGCCCGACTTTCTTGTGCCTTGTTTAAGTTGTTTTTCGCCCTTTGGGCGCTCCCCCTTGCTCTCCGCTCCCTGCCCCTGCCTCCCTGCGGCCCGCCCCCCTCGCGACCCCATTCGCCGCTCCCTCCAGCCTCCCAGCTGCTCCTCCCTCCCCCCTCCCTTCTTAATGGCTGGCGCTGCGCGTCGCGAGTGAGCGACCTCTGACCTGTTTTAGGTTTAGAGCTCGCCCCCGCGTCCGCAGCACCAACCTGCTGTCTCCTGCCTCTGACCCCTGCCCACGCTGCTGCTAGCGTGTTCAAGGCTCTCTTGAGCCGTTATGCCGTGTATTCCGCCGTCCTGTAAGTGGTTTCTGTTTTCTTCTGCGCCTCGCCTCTTGCGCGTCTGCCCCCGTTGTGCCCCTCTGATTGCTGTGCCCCGATTGTAGTTTGTGCCAATACTGTATTTTGTGACTGTTTTTCCGATTTTGTGCCCGACTTTCTTGTGCCTTGTTTAAGTTGTTTTTCGCCCCTTGGGTGCTCCCCCTTGCTCTCCGCTCCCTGCCGCTGCCTCCCTGCGGCCCCGCCCCCCTCGCGCCCCCTTTCGCCGCTCCCTCCCGCCTCCCGCCTCCCAGCTGATCCTCCCTCCCCCCTCCCTTCTTAATGGCTGGCGCTGCGCGTCGCGAGTGAGCGACCTCTGACCTGTTTTAGGTCTAGAGCTCACCCCCCGCGTCCGCAGCACCAACCTGCTGTCTCCTGCCTCTGACCCCCGCCCACGCTGCTGCTAGCATGTTCGAGGCTCTCTTGAGCCGTTGTGCCGTGTATTCCGCCGTCCTGTAAGTGGTTTCTGTTTTCTTCTGCGCCTCGCCTCTTGCGCGTCTGCCCCCTTTGTGCCCCTCTGATTGCTGTGCCCCGATTGTAGTTTGTGCCAATACTGTATTTTGTGACTGTTTTTCCGATTTTGTGCCGACTTTCTTGTGCCTTGTTTAAGTTGTGTTTCGCCCCTTGGGCGCTCCCCCTTGCTCTCCGCTCCCTGCCGCTGCCTCCCTGTGGCCCCGCCCCCCTCGTGACCCCATTCGCCGCTCCCTCCCGCCTCCCAGCTGCTCCTCCCTCCCCCCTCCCTTCTTAATGGCTGGCGCTGCGCGTCGCGAGAGAGCGACCTCTGACCTGTTTTAGGTCTAGAGCTCGCCCCCCGCGTCCGCAGCACCAAGCTGCTGTCTCCTGCCTCTGACCCCCGCCCACGCTGCTGCTAGCATGTTCGAGGCTCTCTTCAGCCGTTGTGCCGTGTATTCCGCCGTCCTGTAAGTGGCTTCTGTTTTCTTCTGCGCCTCGCCTCTTGCGCGTCTGCCCCCTTTGTGCCCCTCTGATTGCTGTGCCCCGATTGTAGTTTGTGCCAATACTGTATTTTGTGACTGTTTTTCCGATTTTGTGCCGACTTTCTTGTGCCTTGTTTAAGTTGTTTTTCGCCCCTTGGGCGCTCCCCCTTGCTCTCCGCTCCCTGCCGCTGCCTCCCTGCGGCCCCGCCCCCCTCGCGCCCCCATTCGCCGCTCCCTCCCGCCTCCCAGCTGCTCCTCCCTCCCCCCTCCCTTCTTAATGGCTGGCGCTGCGCGTCGCGAGTGAGCGACCTCTGACCTGTTTTAGGTCTAGAGATCGCCCCCCGCGTCCGCAGCACCAACCTGCTGTCTCCTGCCTCTGACCCCCGCCCACGCTGCTGCTAGCGTGTTCGAGGCTCTCTTGAGCCGTTGTGCCTTGTATTCCGCCGTCCTGTAAGTGTTTCTGTTTTCTTCTGCGCCTCGCCTCTTGCACGTCTGCCCCCGTTGTGCCCCTCTGATTGCTGTGCCCCGATTGTAGTTTGTGCCAATACTGTATTTTGTGACTGTTTTTCCGATTTTGTGCCCGACTTTCTTGTGCCTTGTTTAAGTTGTTTTTCGCCCCTTGGGCGCTCCCACTTGCTCTACGCTCCCTGCCGCTGACTCCCTGCGGCCCCGCCCCCCTCGCGCCCCCATTCGCTGCTCCCTCCCGCCTCCCAGCTGCTCCTCCCTCCCCCCTCCCTTCTTAATGGCTGGCGCTGCGTGTCGCGAGTGAGCGACCTCTGACCTGTTTTAGGTCTAGAGCTCGCCCCCGCGTCCGCAGCACCAACCTGCTGTCTCCTGCCTCTGATCCCCGCCCACGCTGCTGCTAGTGTGTTCGAGGCTCTCTTGAGCCGTTGTGCCGTGTATTCCGCCGTCCTGTAAGTGGTTTCTGTTTTCTTCTGCGCCTCGCCTCTTGCGCGTCTGCCCCCTTTGTGCCCCTCTGATTGCTGTGCCCCGATTGTAGTTTGTGCCAATACTGTATTTTGTGACTGTTTTTCCGATTTTGTGCCCGACTTTCTTGTGCCTTGTTTAAGTTGTTTTTCGCCCCTTGGGCGCTCCCCCTTGCTCTCCGCTCCCTGCCGCTGCCTCCCTGCGGCCCCGCCCCCTCGCGCCCCCATTCGCCTCTCCCTCCCGCCTCCCAGCTGCTCCTCCCTCCCCCCTCCCTTCTTAATGGCTGGCGCTGCGCGTCGCGAGTGAGCGACCTCTGACCTGTTTTAGGTCTAGAGCTCGCCCCCCGCGTCCGCAGCACCAACCTGCTGTCTCCTGCCTCTGACCCCCGCCCACGCTGCTGCTAACGTGTTCGAGGCTCTCTTGAGCCGTTGTGCCGTGTATTCCGCTGTCCTGTAAGTGGTTTCTGTTTTCTTCTGCGCCTCGCCTCTTGCGCGTCTGCCCCCGTTGTGCCCCTCTGATTGCTGTGCCCCGATTATAGTTTGTGCCAATACTGTATTTTGTGACTGTTTTTCCGATTTTGTGCCCGACTTTCTTGTGCCTTGTTTAAGTTGTTTTTCGCCCCTTGGGCGCTCCCCCTTGCTCTCCGCTCCCTGCCGCTGCCTCCCTGCGGCCCGCCCCCCTCGCGCCCCCATTCGCCGCTCCCTCCCACCTCCCGCCTCCCAGCTGCTCCTCCCTCCCCCCTCCCTTCTTAATGGCTGGCGCTGCGCGTCGCGAGTGAGCGACCTCTGACCTGTTTTAGGTCTAGAGCTCGCCCCCGCGTCCACAGCACCAACCTGCTGTCTCCTGCCTCTGACCCCCGCCCACGCTGCTGCTAGCGTGTTCGAGGCTCTCTTGAGCCGTTGTGCTGTGTATTCCGCCGTCCTGTAAGTGGTTTCTATTTTCTTCTGCGCCTCGCCTCTTGCGCGTCTGCCCCCGTTGTGCCCCTCTGATTGCTGTGCCCCGATTGTAGTTTGTGCCAATACTGTATTTTGTGACTGTTTTTCCGATTTTGTGCCCGACTTTCTTGTGCCTTGTTTTAAATTGTTTTTCGCCCCTTTGGGCGCTCCCCCTTGCTCTCCGCTCCCTGCCGCTGCCTCCCTGCGGCCCCGCCCCTCTCGCGCCCCCATTCGCCGCTCCCTCCCGCCTCCCAGCTGCTCCTCCCTCCCCCCTCCTTCTTAATGGCTGGCGCTGCGCGTCGCGAGTGAGCGACCTCTGACCTGTTTTAGGTCTAGAGCTCGCCCCCCGCGTCCGCAGCACCAACCTGCTGTCTCCTGCCTCTGACCCCCGCCCACGCTGCTGCTAGCGTGTTTGATGCTCTCTTGAGCCGTTGTGCCGTGTATTCCGCCGTCCTGTAAGTGGTTTCTGTTTTCTTCTGCGCCTCGCCTCTTGCGCGTCTGCCCCCGTTGTGCCCCTCTGATTGCTGTGCCCCGATTGTAGTTTGTGCCAATACTGTATTTTGTGACTGTTTTTCCGATTTTGTGCCCGACTTTCTTGTGCCTTGTTTAAGTTGTTTTTCGCCCCTTGGGCGCTCCCCCTTGCTCTCCGCTCCTTGCCGCTGCCTCCCTGCGGCCCCGCCCCCCTCGCGCCCCCATTCGCCGCTCCCTCCCGCCTCCCAGCTGCTCCTCCCTCCCCCCTCCCTTCTTAATGGCTGGCGCTGCGCGTCGCGAGTGAGCGACCTCTGACCTGTTTTAGGTCTAGAGCTCGCCCACCATGTCCAAAGCACCAACCTGCTGTCTCCTGCCTCTGACCCCCGCCCACGCTGCTGCTAGCGTGTTCGAGGCTCTCTTGAGCCGTTGTGCCATGTATTCCGCCGTCCTGTAAGTGGTTTCTGTTTTCTTCTGCGCCTCGCCTCTTGCGCGTCTGCCCCCGTTGTGCCCCTCTGATTGCTGTGCCCCGATTGTAGTTTGTGCCAATACTGTATTTTGTGACTGTTTTTCCGATTTTGTGCCCGACTTTCTTGTGCCTTGTTTAAGTTGTTTTTCGCCCCTTGGGCGCTCCCTCTTGCTCTCCGCTCCCTGCCGCTGCCTCCTTGCGGCCCGCCCCCCTCGCGCCCCCATTCGCCGCTCCCTCCCGCCTCCCAGCTGCTCCTCACTCCCCCCTCCCTTCTTAATGGCTGGCGCTGCGCGTCGCGAGTGAGCGACCTCTGACCTGTTTTAGGTCTAGGGCTCGCCCCCCGCGTCCGCAGCACCAACCTGCTGTCTCCTGCCTCTGACCCCCGCCCACGCTGCAGCTAGCGTGTTCGAGGCTCTCTTGAGCCGTTGTGCCATGTATTCCGCCGTCCTGTAAGTGGTTTCTGTTTTCTTCTGCGCCTCGCCTCTTGCGCGTCTGCCCCCGTTGTGCCCCTCTGATTGCTGTGCCCCGATTGTAGTTTGTGCCAATACTGTATTTTGTGACTGTTTTTCCGATTTTGTGCCCGACTTTCTTGTGCCTTGTTTAAGTTGTTTTTCGCCCCTTGGGCGCTCCCCCTTGCTCTCCGCTCCCTGCCGCTGCCTCCCTGCGGCCCCGCCCCCCTCGCGCCCCCATTCGCCACTCCCTCCCGCCTCCCAGCTGCTCCTCCCTCCCCCCTCCCTTCTTAATGGCTGGCGCTGCGCGTCGCGAGTGAGCGACCTCTGACCTGTTTTAGGTCTAGAGCTCGCCCCCCGCGTCCGCAGCACCAACCTGCTGTCTCCTCCCTCTGACCCCCACCCACGCTGTTGCTAGCGTGTTCGAGGCTCTCTTGAGCCGTTGTGCCGTGTTTTCCGCCGTCCTGTAATTGGTTTCTGTTTTCTTCTGCGCCTCGCCTCTTGCGCGTCTGCCCCCGTTGTGCCCCTCTGATTGCTGTGCCCCGATTGTAGTTTGTGCCAATACTGTATTTTGTGACTGTTTTTCCGATTTTGTGCCGACTTTCTTGTGCCTTGTTTAAGTTGTTTTTCGCCCCTTGGGCGCTCCCGCTTGCTCTCCGCTCCCTGCCGCTGCCTCCCTGCGGCCCCGCCCCACTCTCACCCCCATTCGCTGCTCCCTCCCGCCTCCCAGCTGCTCCTCCCTCCCCCCTCCCTTCTTAATGGCTGGTGCTGCGCGTCGCGAGTGAGCGACCTCTGACCTGTTTTAGGTCTAGAGCTCGCCCCCGCGTCCGCAGCACCAACCTGCTGTCTCCTGCCTCTGACCCCCGCCCACGCTGTTGCTAGCGTGTTCGAGGCTCTCTTGAGCCGTTGTGCCGTGTTTTCCGCCGTCCTGTAAGTGGTTTCTGTTTTCTTCTGCGCCTCGCCTCTTGCGCGTCTGCCCCCGTTGTGCCCCTCTGATTGCTGTGCCCCGATTGTAGTTTGTGCCAATACTGTATTTTGTGACTGTTTTTCCGATTTTGTGCCCGACTTTCTTGTGCCTTGTTTAAGTTGTTTTTCGCCCCTTGGGCGCTCCCCCTTGCTCTCCGCTCCCTGCCGCTGCCTCCCTGCGGCCCCGCCCAACTCGCGCCCCCATTCGCCGCTCCCTCCCGCCTCCCGCCTCCCAGCTGCTCCTCCCTCCCTCCTCCCATCTTAATAGCTGGCGCTGCGCGTCGCGAGTGAGCGACCTCTGACCTGTTTTAGGTCTAGAGCTCGCCCCCCGCGTCCGCAGCACCAACCTGCTGTCTCCTGCCTCTGACCCCCGCCCACGCTGCTGCTAGCGTGTTCGAGGCTCTCTTGAGCCGTTGTGCCGTGTATTCCGCCGTCCTGTAAGTGGTTTCTGTTTTCTTCTGCGCCTCGCCTCTTGCGCGTCTGCCCCCGTTGTGCCCCTCTGATTGCTGTGCCCCGATTGTAGTTTGTGCCAATACTGTATTTTGTGACTGTTTTTCCGATTTTGTGCCTGACTTTCTTGTGCCTTGTTTAAGTTGTTTTTCGCCCCTTGGGTGCTCCCCCTTGCTCTCCGCTCCCTGCCGCTGCCTCCCTGCGGCCCCGCCTCCCTCGCGCCCCCATTCGCCGCTCCCTCCCGCCTCCCAGCTGCTCCTCCCTCCCTCCTCCCTTCTTAATGGCTGACGCTGCGCGTCACGAGTGAGCGACCTCTGACCTGTTTTAGGTCTAGAGCTCGCCCCCCGCGTCCGCAGCACCAACCTGCTGTCTCCTGCCTCTGACCCCCACCCACGCTGCTGCTAGCGTGTTCGAGGCTCTCTTGAGCCGTTGTGCCGTGTATTCCGCCGTCCTGTAAGTGGTTTCTGTTTTCTTCTGCGCCTCGCCTCTTGCGCGTCTGCCCCCGTTGTGCCCCTCTGATTTCTGTGCCCCGATTGTAGTTTGTGCCAATACTGTATTTTGTGACTGTTTTTCCGATTTTGTGCCCGACTTTCTTGTGCCTTGTTTAAGTTGTTTTTCGCCCCTTGGGCGCTCCCCCTTGTCTCTGCTCCCTGCCGCTGCCTCCCTGCGGCCCGCCCCCCTCACGCCCCCATTCGCCGCTCCCTCCCGCCTCCCGCCTCCCAGCTGCTCCTCCCTCGCCCCTCCCTTCTTAATGGCTGGCGCTGCGCGTCGCGAGTGAGCGACCTCTGACCTGTTTTAGATCTAGAGCTCGCCCCCGCGTCCGCAGCACCAACCTGCTGTCTCCTGCCTCTGACCCCCGCCCACGCTGCTGCTAGCGTGTTCGAGGCTCTCTTGAGCCGTTGTGCCGTGTATTCCACCGTCTTGTAAGTGGTTTCTGTTTTCTTCTGCGCCTCGCCTCTTGCGTGTCTGCCCCCGTTGTGCCCCTCTGATTGCTGTGCCCCGATTGTAGTTTGTGCCAATACTGTATTTTGTGACTGTTTTTCCGATTTTGTGCCCGACTTTCTTGTGCCTTGTTTAAGTTGTTTTTCGCCCCTTGGGCGCTCCCCCTTGCTCTCCGCTCCCTGCCGCTGCCTCCCTGCGGCCCGCCCCCCTCGCGACCCCATTCGCCGCTCCCTCCCGCCTCCCAGCTGCTCCTCCCTCCCCCCTCCCTTCTTAATGGCTGGCGCTGCGCGTCGGGAGTGAGCGACCTCTGACCTGTTTTAGGTTTAGAGCTCGCCCCCGCGTCCGCAGCACCAACCTGCTGTCTCCTGCCTCTGACCCCCGCCCACGCTGCTGCTAGCGTGTTCAAGGCTCTCTTGAGCCGTTGTGCCGTGTATTCCGCCGTCCTGTAAGTGGTTTCTGTTTTCTTCTGCGCCTCGCCTCTTGCGCGTCTGCCCCCGTTGTGCCCCTCTGATTGCTGTGCCCCGATTGTAGTTTGTGCTAATACTGTATTTTGTGACTGTTTTTCCGATTTTGTGCCCGACTTTCTTGTGCCTTGTTTAAGTTGTTTTTCGCCCCTTGGGTGCTCCCCCTTGCTCTCCGCTCCCTGCCGCTGCCTCCCTGCGGCCCCGCCCCCCTCGCGCCCCCTTTCGCCGCTCCCTCCCGCCTCCCGCCTCCCAGCTGCTCCTCCCTCCCCCCTCCCTTCTTAATGGCTGGCGCTGCGCGTCGCGAGTGAGCAACCTCTGACCTGTTTTAGGTCTAGAGCTCGCCCCCCGCGTCCGCAGCACCAACCTGCTGTCTCCTGCCTCTGACCCCCGCCCACGCTGCTGCTAGCATGTTCGAGGCTCTCTTGAGCCGTTGTGCCGTGTATTCCGCCGTCCTGTAAGTGGTTTCTGTTTTTTTCTGCGCCTCGCCTCTTGTGCGTCTGCCCCCTTTGTGCCCCTCTGATTGCTGTGCCCCGATTGTAGTTTGTGCCAATACTGTATTTTGTGACTGTTTTTCCGATTTTGTGCCGACTTTCTTGTGCCTTGTTTAAGTTGTTTTTCGCCCCTTGGGCGCTCCCCCTTGCTCTCCGCTCCCTGCCGCTGCCTCCCTGTGGCCCCGCCCCCCTCGCGCCCCCATTCGCCGCTCCCTCCCGCCTCCCAGCTGCTCCTCCCTCCCCCCTCCCTTCTTAATGGCTGGCGCTGCGCGTCGCGAGTGAGCGACCTCTGACCTGTTTTAGGTCTAGAGCTCGCCCCCCTGCGTCCGCAGCACCAACCTGCTGTCTCCTGCCTCTGACCCCCGCCCACGCTGCTGCTAGCATGTTCGAGGCTCTCTTGAGCCGTTGTGCCGTGTATTCCGCCGTCCTGTAAGTGGCTTCTGTTTTCTTCTGCGCCTCGCCTCTTGCGCGTCTGCCCCCTTTGTGCCCCTCTGATTGCTGTGCCCCGATTGTAGTTTGTGCCAATACTGTATTTTGTGACTGTTTTTCCGATTTTGTGCCCGACTTTCTTGTGCCTTGTTTAAGTTGTTTTTCGCCCCTTGGGCGCTCCCCCTTGCTCTCCGCTCCCTGCCGCTGCCTCCCTGCGGCCCGCCCCCCTCGCGCCCCCATTCGCCGCTCCCTCCCGCCTCCCGCCTCCCAGCTGCTCCTCCCTCCCCCCTCCCTTCTTAATGGCTGGCGCTGCGCGTCGCGAGTTAGAGACCTCTGACCTGTTTTAGGTCTAGGGCTCGCCCCCCCGCGTCCGCAGCACCAACCTGCTGTCTCCTGCCTCTGACCCCCGCCCACGCTGCTGCTAGCGTGTTCGAGGCTCTCTTGAGCCGTTGTGCCGTGCATTCCGCCGTCCTGTAAGTGGTTTCTGTTTTCTTCTGCGCCTCGCCTCTTGCGCGTCTGCCCCCGTTGTGCCCCTCTGATTGCTGTGCCCCGATTGTAGTTTGTGCCAATACTGTATTTTGTGACTGTTTTTCAGATTTTGTGCCCGACTTTCTTGTGCCTTGTTTAAGTTGTTTTTCGCCCCTTGGGCGCTCCCCCTTGCTCTCCGCTCCCTGCCGCTGCCTCCCTGCGGCCCCGCCCCCCTCGCGCCCCCATTCGCCGCTCCCTCCCGCCTCCCAGCTGCTCCTCCCTCCCCCCTCCCTTCTTAATGGCTGGCGCTGCGCGTCGCGAGTGAGCGACCTCTGACCTGTTTTAGGCCTAGAGCTCGCCCCCCGCGTCCGCAGCACCAACCTGCTGTCTACTGCCTCTGACCCCCACCCACGCTGTTGCTAGCGTGTTCGAGGCTCTCTTGAGCCGTTGTGCCGTGTTTTCCGCCGTCCTGTAAGTGGTTTCTGTTTTCTTCTGCGCCTCGCCTCTTGCGCGTCTGCCCCCGTTGTGCCCCTCTGATTGCTGTGCCCCGATTGTAGTTTGTGCCAATACTGTATTTTGTGACTGCTTTTCCGATTTTTTGCCCGAATTTCTTGTGCCTTGTTTAAGTTGTTTTTCGCCCCTTGGGCGCTCCCCCATGTCTCCGCTCCCTGCCGCTGCCTCCCTGCGGCCCCGCCCCCCTCACGCCCCCATTCACCGCTCCCTCCCGCCTCCCAGCTGCTCCTCCCTCCCCCCTCCCTTCTTAATGGCTGGCGCTGCGCGTCGCGAGTGAGCGACCTCTGACCTGTTTTAGGTCTAGAGCTCGCCCCCAGCGTCCGCAGCACCAACCTGCTGTCTCCTGCCTCTGACCCCCGCCCACGCTGCTGCTAGCGTGTTCGAGGCTCTCTTGAGCCGTTGTGCCGTGTATTCCACCGTCCTGTAAGTGGTTTCTGTTTTCTTCTGCGCCTCGCCTCTTGCGTGTCTGCCCCCGTTGTGCCCCTCTGATTGCTGTGCCCCGATTGTAGTTTGTGCCAATACTGTATTTTGTGACTGTTTTTCCGATTTTGTGCCCGACTTTCTTGTGCCTTGTTTAAGTTGTTTTTCGCCCCTTGGGCGCTTCCCCTTGCTCTCCGCTCCCTGCCGCTGCCTCCCTGCGGCCCCGCCCCCCTCGCGACCCCATTCGCCGCTCCCTCCCGCCTACCGCCTCCCAGCTGCTCCTCCCTCCCCCCTCCCTTCTTAATGGCTGGCGCTGCGCTTCGCGAGTGAGCGACCTCTGACCTGTTTTAGGTCTAGAGCTCGCACCCGCGTCCGCAGCACCAACCTGCTGTCTCCTGCCTCTGACCCCCGCACACGCTGCTGCTAGCGTGTTCGAGGCTCTCTTGAGCCGTTGTGCCGTGTATTCCGCCGTCCTGTAACTGGTTTCTGTTTTCTTCTGCGCCTCGCCTCTTGCGCGTCTGCCCCCGTTGTGCCCCTCTGATTGCTGTGCCCCGATTGTAGTTTGTGCCAATACTGTATTTTGTGACTGTTTTTCCGATTTTGTGCCCGACTTTCTTGTGCCTTGTTTAAGTTGTTTTTCGCCCCTTGGGCGCTCCCCCCTTGCTCTCCGCTCCCTGCCGCTGCCTCCCTGCGGCCCGCCCCCCCTCGCGCCCCCATTCGCCGCTCCCTCCCGCCTCCCGCCTCCCAGCTGCTCCTCCCTCCCCCCTCCCTTCTTAATGGCTGGCGCTGCGCGTCGCGAGTTAGCGACCTCTGACCTGTTTTAGGTCTAGGGCTCGCCCCCCGCGTCCGCAGCACCAACCTGCTGTCTCCTGCCTCTGACCCCCGCCCACGCTGCTGCTAGCGTGTTCGAGGCTCTCTTGAGCCGTTGTGCCGTGTATTCCGCCGTCCTGTAAGTGGTTTCTGTTTTCTTCTGCGCCTCGCCTCTTGCGCGTCTGCCCCCGTTGTGCCCCTCTGATTGCTGTGCCCCGATTGTAGTTTGTGCCAATACTGTATTTTGTGACTGTTTTTCCGATTTTGTGCCCGACTTTCTTGTGCCTTGTTTAAGTTGTTTTTCGCCCCTTGGGCGCTCCCCCTTGCTCTCCGCTCCCTGCCGCTGCCTCCCTGCGGCCCACCCCCCTCGCGCCCCCATTCGCTGCTCCCTCCCGCCTCCCAGCTGCTCCTCCCTCCCCCCTCCCTTCTTAATGGCTGGCGCTGCGTGTCGCGAGTGAGCGACCTCTGACCTGTTTTAGGTCTAGAGCTCGCCCCCGGCGTCCGCAGCACCAACCTGCTGTCTCCTGCCTCTGACCCCCGCCCACGCTGCTGCTAGCGTGTTCGAGGCTCTCTTGAGCCGTTGTGCCGTGTATTCCGCCGTCCTGTTAGTGGTTTCTGTTTTCTTCTGCGCCTCGCCTCTTGCGCGTCTGCCCCCGTTGTGCCCCTCTGATTGCTGTGCCCCGATTGTAGTTTGTGCCAATACTGTATTTTGTGACTGTTTTTCCGATTTTGTGCCCGACTTTCTTGTGCCTTGTTTAAGTTGTTTTTCGCCCCTTGGGCGCTCCCCCTTGCTCTCCGCTCCCTGCCGCTGCCTCCCTGCAGCCCCGCCCCCCTCGCGCCCCCATTCGCCGCTGCCTCCCGCCTCCCAGCTGCTCCTCCCTCCCCCCTCCCTTCTTAATGGCTGGCGCTGCGCGGCGCGAGTGAGCGACCTCTGACCTGTTTTAGGTCTAGAGCTCGCCCCCCGCATCCGCAGCACCAACCTGCTGTCTCCTGCCTCTGACCCCCGTCCATGCTGCTGCTAGCGTGTTCGAGGCTCTCTTGAGCCATTGTGCCGTGTATTCCGCCGTCCTGTAAGTGGTTTCTATTTTCTTCTGCACCTCGCCTCTTGCGCGTCTGCCCCCGTTGTGCCCCTCTGATTGCTGTGCCCCGATTGTAGTTTGTGCCAATACTGTATTTTGTGACTGTTTTTCCGATTTTGTGCCTGACTTTCTTGTGCCTTGTTTAAGTTGTTTTTCGCCCCTTGGGCGCTCCCCCTTGCTCTCCGCTCCCTGCCGCTGCCTCCCTGCGGCCCCGCCCCCCTCGCGCCCCCATTCGCCGCTCCCTCCCGCCTCCCAGCTGCTCCTCCCTCCCCCCTCCCTTCTTAATGGCTGGCGCTGCGCGTCGCGAGTGAGCGACCTCTGACCTGTTTTAGGTCTAGAGCTCGCCCCCCTGCGTCCGCAGCACTAACCTGCTGTCTCCTGCCTCTGACCCCCGCCCACGCTGCTGCTAGCATGTTCGAGGCTCTCTTGAGCCGTTGTGCCGTGTATTCCGCCGTCCTGTAAGTGTTTTCTGTTTTCTTCTGCGCCTCGCCTCTTGCGCGTCTGCCCCCGTTGTGCCCCTCTGATTGCTGTGCCCCGATTGTAGTTTGTGCCAATAGTGTATTTTGTGACTGTTTTTCCGATTTTGTGCCCGACTTTCTTGTGCCTTGTTTAAGTTGTTTTTCGCCCCTTGGGCGCTCCCCCCTTGCTCTCCGCTCCCTGCCGCTGCCTCCCTGCGGCCCGCCCCCCTCGCGCCCCCATTCGCCGCTCCCTCCCGCCTCCCGCCTCCCAGCTGCTCCTCCCTCCCCCCTCCCTTCTTAATGGCTGACGCTGCGCGTCACGAGTGAGCGACCTCTGACCTGTTTTAGGTCTAGAGCTCGCCCCCCGCGTCCGCAGCACCAACCTGCTGTCTCCTGCCTCTGACCCCCACCCACGCTGCTGCTAGCGTGTTCGAGGCTCTCTTGAGCCGTTGTGCCGTGTATTCCGCCGTCCTGTAAGTGGTTTCTGTTTTCTTCTGCGCCTCGCCTCTTGCGCGTCTGCCCCCGTTGTGCCCCTCTGATTGCTGTGCCCCGATTGTAGATTGTGCCAATACTGTATTTTGTGACTGTTTTTCCGATTTTGTGCCCGACTTTCTTGTGCCTTGTTTAAGTTGTTTTTCGCCCCTTGGGCGCTCCCCCTGGTCTCTGCTCCCTGCCGCTGCCTCCCTGCGGCCCCGCCCCCCTCACGCCCCCATTCGCCGCTCCCTCCCGCCTCCCAGCTGCTCCTCCCTCGCCCCTCCCTTCTTAATGGCTGGCGCTGCGCGTCGCGAGTGAGCGACCTCTGACCTGTTTTAGATCTAGAGCTCGCCCCCGCGTCCGCAGCACCAACCTGCTGTCTCCTGCCTCTGACCCCCGCCCACGCTGCTGCTAGCGTGTTCGAGGCTCTCTTGAGCCGTTGTGCCGTGTATTCCACCGTCCTGTAAGTGGTTTCTGTTTTCTTCTGCGCCTCGCCTCTTGCGTGTCTGCCCCCGTTGTGCCCCTCTGATTGCTGTGCCCCGATTGTAGTTTGTGCCAATACTGTATTTTGTGACTGTTTTTCCGATTTTGTGCCCGACTTTCTTGTGCCTTGTTTAAGTTGTTTTTCGCCCTTTGGGCGCTCCCCCTTGCTCTCCGCTCCCTGCCCCTGCCTCCCTGCGGCCCGCCCCCCTCGCGACCCCATTCGCCGCTCCCTCCCACCTCCCAGCTGCTCCTCCCTCCCCCCTCCCTTCTTAATGGCTGGCGCTGCGCGTCGCAAGTGAGCGACCTCTGACCTGTTTTAGGTTTAGAGCTCGCCCCCCGCGTCCGCAGCACCAACCTGCTGTCTCCTGCCTCTGACCCCCGCCCACGCTGCTGCTAGCGTGTTCAAGGCTCTCTTGAGCCGTTGTGCCGTGTATTCCGCCGTCCTGTAAGTGGTTTCTGTTTTCTTCTGCGCCTCGCCTCTTGCGCGTCTGCCCCCGTTGTGCCCCTCTGATTGCTGTGCCCCGATTGTAGTTTGTGCCAATACTGTATTTTGTGACTGTTTTCCGATTTTGTGCCCGACTTTCTTGTGCCTTGTTTAAGTTGTTTTTCGCCCCTTGGGTGCTCCCCCTTGCTCTCCGCTCCCTGCCGCTGCCTCCCTGCGGCCCCGCCCCCCTCGCGCCCCCTTTCGCCGCTCCCTCCCGCGTCCCGCCTCCCAGCTCATCCTCCCTCCCCCCTCCCTTCTTAATGGCTGGCGCTGCGCGTCGCGAGTGAGCGACCTCTGACCTGTTTTAGGTCTAGAGCTCGCCCCCCGCGTCCGCAGCACCAACCTGCTGTCTCCTGCCTCTGACCCCCGCCCACGCTGCTGCTAGCATGTTCGAGGCTCTCTTGAGCCGTTGTGCCGTGTATTCCGCCGTCCTGTAAGTGGTTTCTGTTTTCTTCTGCGCCTCGCCTCTTGCGCTTCTGCCCCCTTTGTGCCCCTCTGATTGCTGTGCCCCGATTGTAGTTTGTGCCAATACTGTATTTTGTGACTGTTTTTCCGATTTTGTGCCGACTTTCTTGTGCCTTGTTTAAGTTGTTTTTCGCCCCTTGGGCGCTTCCCCTTGCTCTCCGCTCCCTGCCGCTGCCTCCCTGTGGCCCCGCCCCCCTCGCGCCCCCATTCGCCGCTCCCTCCCGCCTCCCAGCTGCTCCTCCCTCCCCCCTCCCTTCTTAATGGCTGGCGCTGCGCGTCGCGAGTGAGCGACCTCTGACCTGTTTTAGGTCTAGAGCTCGCCCCCCGCGTCCGCAGCACCAAGCTGCTGTCTCCTGCCTCTGACCCCCGCCCACGCTGCTGCTAGCATGTTCGAGGCTCTCTTGAGCCGTTGTGCCGTGTATTCCGCCGTCCTGTAAGTGGCTTCTGTTTTCTTCTGCGCCTCCCCTCTTGCGCGTCTGCCCCCTTTGTGCCCCTCTGATTGCTGTGCCCCGATTGTAGTTTGTGCCAATACTGTATTTTGTGACTGTTTTTCCGATTTTGTGCCGACTTTCTTGTGCCTTGTTTAAGTTGTTTTTCGCCCCTTGGGCGCTCCCCCTTGCTCTCCGCTCCCTGCCGCTGCCTCCCTGCGGCCCAGCCCCCCTCGCGCCCCCATTCGCCGCTCCCTCCCGCCTCCCAGCTGCTCCTCCCTCCCCCCTCCCTTCTTAATGGCTGGCGCTGCGCGTCGCGAGTGAGCGACCTCTGACCTGTTTTAGGTCTAGAGCTCGCCCCCCGCGTCCGCAGCACCAACCTGCTGTCTCCTGCCTCTGACCCCCGCCCACGCTGCTGCTAGCGTGTTCGAGGCTCTCTTGAGCCGTTGTGCCTTGTATTCCGCCGTCCTGTAAGTGGTTTCTGTTTTCTTCGGCGCCTCGCCTCTTGCGCGTCTGCCCCCGTTGTGCCCCTCTGATTGCTGTGCCCCGATTGTAGTTTGTGCCAATACTGTATTTTGTGACTGTTTTTCCGATTTTGTGCCCGACTTTCTTGTGCCTTGTTTAAGTTGTTTTTCGCCCCTTGGGCGCTCCCCCTTGCTCTCCGCTCCCTGCCGCTGCCTCTCTGCGGCCCTGCCCCCCTCGCGCCCCCATTCGCCGCTCCCTCCCGCCTCCCGCCTCCCAGCTGCTCCTCACTCCCCCCTCCCTTCTTAATGGCTGGCGCTGCGCGTCGCGAGTGAGCGACCTCTGACCTGTTTTAGGTCTAGGGCTCGCCCCCGCGTCCGCAGCACCAACCTGCTGTCTCCTGCCTCTGACCCCCGCCCACGCTGCTGCTAGCGTGTTCGAGGCTCTCTTGAGCCGTTGTGCCGTGTATTCCGCCGTCCTGTAAGTGGTTTCTGTTTTCTTCTGCGCCTCGCCTCTTGCGCGTCTGCCCCCGTTGTGCCCCTCTGATTGCTGTGCCCCGATTGTAGTTTGTGCCAATACTGTATTTTGTGACTGTTTTTCCGATTTTGTGCCCGACTTTCTTGTGCCTTGTTTAAGTTGTTTTTCGCCCCTTGGGCGCTCCCCCTTGCTCTCCGCTCCCTGCCGCTGCCTCCCTGCGGCCCGCCCCCTTCGCGCCCCCATTCGCCGCTCCCTCCCGCCTCCCGCCTCCCAGCTGCTCCTCCCTCCCCCCTCCCTTCTTAATGGCTGGCGCTGCGCGTCGCGAGTGAGCGACCTCTGACCTGTTTTAGGTCTAGGGCTCGCCCCCCGCATCCGCAGCACCAACCTTCTGTCTCCTGCCTCTGACCCCCGCCCACGCTGCTGCTAGAGTGTTCGAGGCTCTCTTGAGCCGTTGTGCCGTGTATTCCGCCGTCCTGTAAGGGGTTTCTGTTTTCTTCTGCGCCTCGCCTCTTGCGCGTCTGCCCCCGTTGTGCCCCTCTGATTGCTGTGCCCCGATTGTAGTTTGTGCCAATACTGTATTTTGTGACTGTTTTTCCGATTTTGTGCCCGACTTTCTTGTGCCTTGTTTAAGTTGTTTTTCGCCCCTTGGGCGCTCCCCCTTGCTCTACGCTCCCTGCCGCTGACTCCCTGCGGCCCCGCCCCCCTCGCGCCCCCATTCGCTGCTCCCTCCCGCCTCCCAGCTGCTCCTCCCTCCCCCCTCCCTTCTTAATGGCTGGCGCTGCGTGTCGCGAGTGAGCGACCTCTGACCTGTTTTAGGTCTAGATCTCGCCCCCGCATCCGCAGCACCAACCTGCTGTCTCCTGCCTCTGATCCCCGCCCACGCTGCTGCTAGTGTGTTCGAGGCTCTCTTGAGCCGTTGTGCCGTGTATTCCGCCGTCCTGTAAGTGGTTTCTGTTTTCTTCTGCGCCTCGCCTCTTGCGCGTCTGCCCCCTTTGTGCCCCTCTGATTGCTGTGCCCCGATTGTAGTTTGTGCCAATACTGTATTTTGTGACTGTTTTTCCGATTTTGTGCCCGACTTTCTTGTGCCTTGTTTAAGTTGTTTTTCGCCCCTTGGGCGCTCCCCCTTGCTCTCCGCTCCCTGCCGCTGCCTCCCTGCGGCCCCGCCCCCCTCGCGCCCCCATTCGCCTCTCCCTCCCGCCTCCCAGCTGCTCCTCCCTCCCCCCTCCCTTCTTAATGGCTGGCGCTGCGTGTCGCGAGTGAGCGACCTCTGACCTGTTTTAGGTCTAGAACTCGCCCCCCGCGTCCGCAGCACCAACCTGCTGTCTCCTGCCTCTGATCCCCGCCCACGCTGCTGCTAGCGTGTTCGAGGCTCTCTAGAGCCGTTGTGCCGTGTATTCCGCCGTCCTGTAAGTGGTTTCTGTTTTCTTCTGCGCCTCGCCTCTTGCGCGTCTGCCCCCTTTGTGCCCCTCTGATTGCTGTGCCCCGATTGTAGTTTGTGCCAATACTGTATTTTGTGACTGTTTTTCCGATTTTGTGCCCGACTTTCTTGTGCCTTGTTTAAGTTGTTTTTTGCCCCTTGGGCGCTCCCCCTTGCTCTCCGCTCCCTGCTGCTGCCTCCCTGCGCCCCGCCCCCCTCGCGCCCCCATTCGCCGCTCCCTCCCGCCTCCCAGCTGCTCCTCCCTCCCCCCTCCCTTCTTAATGGCTGGCGCTGCGCGTCGCGAGTGAGCGACCTCTGACCTGTTTTAGGTCTAGAGCTCGCCCCCCGCGTCCGCAGCACCAACCTGCTGTCTCCTGCCTCTGACCCCCGCCCACGCTGCTGCTAACGTGTTCGAGGCTCTCTTGAGCCGTTGTGCCGTGTATTCCGCCGTCCTGTAAGTGGTTTCTGTTTTCTTCTGCGCCTCGCCTCTTGCGCGTCTGCCCCCGTTGTGCCCCTCTGATTGCTGTGCCCCGATTGTAGTTTGTGCCAAAACTGTATTTTGTGACTGTTTTTCCGATTTTGTGCCCGACTTTCTTGTGCCTTGTTTAAGTTGTTTTTCGCCCCTTGGGCGCTCCCCCTTGCTCTACGCTCCCTGCCGCTGCCTCCCTGCGGCCCCGCCCCCCTCGCGCCCCCATTCGCCGCTCCCTCCCGCCTCCCAGCTGCTCCTCCCTCCCCCCTCCCTTCTTAATGGCTGGCGCGTCGCGAGTGAGCGACCTCTGACCTGTTTTAGGTCTAGAGCTCGCCCCCGCGTCCACAGCACCAACCTGCTGTCTCCTGCCTCTGACCCCCGCCCACGCTGCTGCTAGCGTGTTCGAGGCTCTCTTGAGCCGTTGTGCTGTGTATTCCGCCGTCCTGTAAGTGGTTTCTATTTTCTTCTGCGCCTCGCCTCTTGCGCGTCTGCCCCCGTTGTGCCCCTCTGATTGCTGTGCCCCGATTGTAGTTTGTGCCAATACTGTATTTTGTGACTGTTTTTCCGATTTTGTGCCCGACTTTCTTGTGCCTTGTTTAAATTGTTTTTCGCCCCTTGGGCGCTCCCCCTTGCTCTCCGCTCCCTGCCGCTGCCTCCCTGCGGCCCCGCCCCCCTCGCGCCCCCATTCGCCGCTCCCTCCCGCCTCCCGCCTCCCAGCTGCTCCTCCCTCCCCCCTCCTTCTTAATGGCTGGCGCTGCGCGGCGCGAGTGAGCGACCTCTGACCTGTTTTAGGTCTAGAGCTCGCCCCCCGCGTCCGCAGCACCAACCTGCTGTCTCCTGCCTCTGACCCCCGCCCACGCTGCTGCTAGCGTGTTTGAGGCTCTCTTGAGCCGTTGTGCCGTGTATTCCGCAGTCCTGTAAGTGGTTTCTGTTTTCTTCTGCGCCTCGCCTCTTGCGCGTCTGCCCCCGTTGTGCCCCTCTGATTGCTGTGCCCCGATTGTAGTTTGTGCCAATACTGTATTTTGTGACTGTTTTTCCGATTTTGTGCCCGACTTTCTTGTGCCTTGTTTAAGTTGTTTTTCGCCCCTTGGGCGCTCCCCCATGCTCTCCGCTCCTTGCCGCTGCCTCCCTGCGGCCCCGCCCCCCTCGCGCCCCTATTCGCTGCTCCCTCCCGCCTCCCAGCTGCTCCTCCCTCCCCCCTCCCTTCTTAATGGCTGGCGCTGCGCGTCGCGAGTGAGCGACCTCTGACCTGTTTTAGGTCTAGAGCTCGCCCACCATGTCCGAAGCACCAACCTGCTGTCTCCTGCCTCTGACCCCCGCCCACGCTGCTGCTAGCGTGTTCGAGGCTCTCTTGAGCCGTTGTGCCATGTATTCCGCCGTCCTGTAAGTGGTTTCTGTTTTCTTCTGCGCCTCGCCTCTTGCGCGTCTGCCCCCGTTGTGCCCCTCTGATTGCTGTGCCCCGATTGTAGTTTGTGCCAATACTGTATTTTGTGACTGTTTTTCCGATTTTGTGCCCGACTTTCTTGTGCCTTGTTTAAGTTGTTTTTCGCCCCTTGGGCGCTCCCTCTTGCTCTCCGCTCCCTGCCGCTGCCTCCTTGCAGCCCGCCCCCCTCGCGCCCCCATTCGCCGCTCCCTCCCGCCTCCCAGCTGCTCCTCACTCCCCCCTCCCTTCTTAATGGCTGGCGCTGCGCGTCGCGAGTGAGCGACCTCTGACCTGTTTTAGGTCTAGGGCTCGCCCCCCGCGTCCGCAGCACCAACCTGCTGTCTCCTGCCTCTGACCCCCGCCCACGCTGCAGCTAGCGTGTTCGAGGCTCTCTTGAGCCGTTGTGCCATGTATTCCGCCGTCCTGTAAGTGGTTTCTGTTTTCTTCTGCGCCTCGCCTCTTGCGCGTCTGCCCCCGTTGTGCCCCTCTGATTGCTGTGCCCCGATTGTAGTTTGTGCCAATACTGTATTTTGTGACTGTTTTTCCGATTTTGTGCCCGACTTTCTTGTGCCTTGTTTAAGTTGTTTTTCGCCCCTTGGGCGCTCCCCCTTGCTCTCCGCTCCCTGCCGCTGCCTCTCTGCGGCCCTGCCCCCCTCGCGCCCCCATTCGCCGCTCCCTCCCGCCTCCCGCCTCCCAGCTGCTCCTCACTCCCCCCTCCCTTCTTAATGGCTGGCGCTGCGCGTCGCGAGTGAGCGACCTCTGACCTGTTTTAGGTCTAGGGCTCGCCCCCGCGTCCGCAGCACCAACCTGCTGTCTCCTGCCTCTGACCCCCGCCCACGCTGCTGCTAGCGTGTTCGAGGCTCTCTTGAGCCGTTGTGCCGTGTATTCCGCCGTCCTGTAAGTGGTTTCTGTTTTCTTCTGCGCCTCGCCTCTTGCGCGTCTGCCCCCGTTGTGCCCCTCTGATTGCTGTGCCCCGATTGTAGTTTGTGCCAATACTGTATTTTGTGACTGTTTTTCCGATTTTGTGCCCGACTTTCTTGTGCCTTGTTTAAGTTGTTTTTCGCCCCTTGGGTGCTCCCCCTTGCTCTCCGCTCCCTGCCGCTGCCTCCCTGCGGCCCGCCCCCTTCGCGCCCCCATTCGCCGCTCCCTCCCGCCTCCCGCCTCCCAGCTGCTCCTCCCTCCCCCCTTCCTTCTTAATGGCTGGCGCTGCGCGTCGCGAGTGAGCGACCTCTGACCTGTTTTAGGTCTAGGGCTCGCCCCCCGCATCCGCAGCACCAACCTGCTGTCTCCTGCCTCTGACCCCCGCCCACGCTGCTGCTAGCGTGTTCGAGGCTCTCTTGAGCCGTTGTGCCGTGTATTCCGCCGTCCTGTAAGTGGTTTCTGTTTTCTTCTGCGCCTCGCCTCTTGCGCGTCTGCCCCCGTTGTGCCCCTCTGATTGCTGTGACCCGATTGTAGTTTGTGCCAATACTGTATTTTGTGACTGTTTTTCCGATTTTGTGCCCGACTTTCTTGTGCCTTGTTTAAGTTGTTTTTCGCCCCTTGGGCGCTCCCCCTTGCTCTACGCTCCCTGCCGCTGACTCCCTGCGGCCCCGCCCCCCTCGCGCCCCCATTCGCTGCTCCCTCCCGCCTCCCAGCTGCTCCTCCCTCCCCCCTCCCTTCTTAATGGCTGGCGCTGCGTGTCGCGAGTGAGCGACCTCTGACCTGTTTTAGGTCTAGAGCTCGCCCCCGCGTCCGCAGCACCAACCTGCTGTCTCCTGCCTCTGATCCCCGCCCACGCTGCTGCTAGTGTGTTCGAGGCTCTCTTGAGCCGTTGTGCCGTGTATTCCGCCGTCCTGTAAGTGGTTTCTGTTTTCTTCTGCGCCTCGCCTCTTGCGCGTCTGCCCCCTTTGTGCCCCTCTGATTGCTGTGCCCCGATTGTAGTTTGTGCCAATACTGTATTTTGTGACTGTTTTTCCGATTTTGTGCCCGACTTTCTTGTGCCTTGTTTAAGTTGTTTTTCGCCCCTTGGGCGCTCCCCCTTGCTCTCCGCTCCCTGCCGCTGCCTCCCTGCGGCCCCGCCCCCCTCGCGCCCCCATTCGCCTCTCCCTCCCGCCTCCCAGCTGCTCCTCCCTCCCCCCTCCCTTCTTAATGGCTGGCGCTGCGTGTCGCGAGTGAGCGACCTCTGACCTGTTTTAGGTCTAGAACTCGCCCCCGCGTCCGCAGCACCAACCTGCTGTCTCCTGCCTCTGATCCCCGCCCACGCTGCTGCTAGCGTGTTCGAGGCTCTCTAGAGCCGTTGTGCCGTGTATTCCGCCGTCCTGTAAGTGGTTTCTGTTTTCTTCCGCGCCTCGCCTCTTGCGCGTCTGCCCCCTTTGTGCCCCTCTGATTGCTGTGCCCCAATTGTAGTTTGTGCCAATACTGTATTTTGTGACTGTTTTTCCGATTTTGTGCCCGACTTTCTTGTGCCTTGTTTAAGTTGTTTTTTGCCCCTTGGGCGCTCCCCCTTGCTCTCCGCTCCCTGCTGCTGCCTCCCTGCGCCCCGCCCCCCTCGCGCCCCCATTCGCCGCTCCCTCCCGCCTCCCAGCTGCTCCTCCCTCCCCCCTCCCTTCTTAATGGCTGGCGCTGCGCGTCGCGAGTGAGCGACCTCTGACCTGTTTTAGGTCTAGAGCTCGCCCCCCGCGTCCGCAGCACCAACCTGCTGTCTCCTGCCTCTGACCCCCGCCCACGCTGCTGCTAACGTGTTCGAGGCTCTCTTGAGCCGTTGTGCCGTGTATTCCGCCGTCCTGTAAGTGGTTTCTGTTTTCTTCTGCGCCTCGCCTCTTGCGCGTCTGCCCCCGTTGTGCCCCTCTGATTGCTGTGCCCCGATTGTAGTTTGAGCCAATACTGTATTTTGTGACTGTTTTTCCGATTTTGTGCCCGACTTTCTTGTGCCTTGTTTAAGTTGTTTTTCGCCCCTTGGGCGCTCCCCCTTGCTCTCCGCTCCCTGCCGCTGCCTCCCTGCGGCCCCGCCCCCCTCGCGCCCCCATTCGCCGCTCCCTCCCGCCTCCCGCCTCCCAGCTGCTCCTCCCTCCCCCCTCCCTTCTTAATGGCTGGCGCTGCGCGTCGCGAGTGAGCGACCTCTGACCTGTTTTAGGTCTAGAGCTCGCCCCCCGCGTCCACAGCACCAACCTGCTGTCTCCTGCCTCTGACCCCCGCCCACGCTGCTGCTAGCGTGTTCGAGGCTCTCTTGAGCCGTTGTGCTGTGTATTCCGCCGTCCTGTAAGTGGTTTCTATTTTCTTCTGCGCCTCGCCTCTTGCGCGTCTGCCCCCGTTGTGCCCCTCTGATTGCTGTGCCCCGATTGTAGTTTGTGCCAATACTGTATTTTGTGACTGTTTTTCCGATTTTGTGCCCGACTTTCTTGTGCCTTGTTTAAATTGTTTTTCGCCCCTTGGGCGCTCCCCCTTGCCCTCCGCTCCCTGCCGCTGCCTCCCTGCAGCCCGCCCCCCTCGCGCCCCCATTCGCCGCTCCCTCCCGCCTCCCGCCTCCCAGCTGCTCCTCCCTCCCCCCTCCTTCTTAATGGCTGGCGCTGCGCGTCGCGAGTGAGCGACCTCTGACCTGTTTTAGGTCTAGAGCTCGCCCCCCGCGTCCGCAGCACCAACCTGCTGTCTCCTGCCTCTGACCCCCGCCCACGCTGCTGCTAGCGTGTTTGAGGCTCTCTTGAGCCGTTGTGCCGTGTATTCCGCCGTCCTGTAAGTGGTTTCTGTTTTCTTCTGCGCCTCGCCTCTTGCGCGTCTGCTCCCGTTGTGCCCCTCTGATTGCTGTGCCCCGATTGTAGTTTGTGCCAATACTGTATTTTGTGACTGTTTTTCCGATTTTGTGCCCGACTTTCTTGTGCCTTGTTTAAGTTGTTTTTCGCCCCTTGGGCGCTCCCCCATGCTCTCCGCTCCTTGCCGCTGCCTCCCTGCGGCCCCGCCCCCCTCGCGCCCCCATTCGCCGCTCCCTCCCGCCTCCCAGCTGCTCCTCCCTCCCCCCTCCCTTCTTAATGGCTGGCGCTGCGCGTCGCGAGTGAGCGACCTCTGACCTGTTTTAGGTCTAGAGCTCGCCCACCATGTCCAAAGCACCAACCTGCTGTCTCCTGCCTCTGACCCCCGCCCACGCTGCTGCTAGCGTGTTCGAGGCTCTCTTGAGCCGTTGTGCCATGTATTCCGCCGTCCTGTAAGTGGTTTCTGTTTTCTTCTGCGCCTCGCCTCTTGCGCGTCTGCCCCCGTTGTGCCCCTCTGATTGCTGTGCCCCGATTGTAGTTTGTGCCAATACTGTATTTTGTGACTGTTTTTCCGATTTTGTGCCCGACTTTCTTGTGCCTTGTTTAAGTTGTTTTTCGCCCCTTGGGCGCTCCCTCTTGCTCTCCGCTCCCTGCCGCTGCCTCCTTGCGGCCCGCCCCCCTCGCGCCCCCATTCGCCGCTCCCTCCCGCCTCCCAGCTGCTCCTCACTCCCCCCTCCCTTCTTAATGGCTGGCGCTGCGCGTCGCGAGTGAGCGACCTCTGACCTGTTTTAGGTCTAGGGCTCGCCCCCCGCGTCCGCAGCACCAACCTGCTGTCTCCTGCCTCTGACCCCCGCCCACGCTGCAGCTAGCGTGTTCGAGGCTCTCTTGAGCCGTTGTGCCATGTATTCCGCCGTCCTGTAAGTGGTTTCTGTTTTCTTCTGCGCCTCGCCTCTTGCGCGTCTGCCCCCGTTGTGCCCCTCTGATTGCTGTGCCCCGATTGTAGTTTGTGCCAATACTGTATTTTGTGACTGTTTTTCCGATTTTGTGCCCGACTTTCTTGTGCCTTGTTTAAGTTGTTTTTCGCCCCTTGGGCGCTCCCCCTTGCTCTCCGCTCCCTGCCGCTGCCTCCCTGCGGCCCCGCCCCCCTCGCGCCCCCATTCGCCACTCCCTCCCGCCTCCCAGCTGCTCCTCCCTCCCCCCTCCCTTCTTAATGGCTGGCGCTGCGCGTCGCGAGTGAGCGACCTCTGACCTGTTTTAGGTCTAGAGCTTGCCCCCCGCGTCCGCAGCACCAACCTGCTGTCTCCTCCCTCTGACCCCCACCCACGCTGTTGCTAGCGTGTTCGAGGCTCTCTTGAGCCGTTGTGCCGTGTTTTCCGCCGTCCTGTAATTGGTTTCTGTTTTCTTCTGCGCCTCGCCTCTTGCGCGTCTGCCCCCGTTGTGCCCCTCTGATTGCTGTGCCCCGATTGTAGTTTGTGCCAATACTGTATTTTGTGACTGTTTTTCCGATTTTGTGCCGACTTTCTTGTGCCTTGTTTAAGTTGTTTTTCGCCCCTTGGGCGCTCCCGCTTGCTCTCCGCTCCCTGCCGCTGCCTCCCTGCGGCCCGCCCCCCTCTCACCCCCATTCGCTGCTCCCTCCCGCCTCCCAGCTGCTCCTCCCTCCCCCCTCCCTTCTTAATGGCTGGCGCTGCGTGTCGCGAGTGAGCGACCTCTGACCTGTTTTAGGTCCAGAGCTCGCCCCCGCGTCCGCAGCACCAACCTGCTGTCTCCTGCCTCTGATCCCCGCCCACGCTGCTGCTAGCGTGTTCGAGGCTCTCTTGAGCCGTTGTGCCGTGTATTCCGCCGCCCTGTAAGTGGTTTCTGTTTTCTTCTGCGCCTCGCCTCTTGCGCGTCTGCCCCCTTTGTGCCCCTCTGATTGCTGTGCCCCGATTGTAGTTTGTGCCAATACTGTATTTTGTGACTGTTTTTCCGATTTTGTGCCCGACTTTCTTGTGCCTTGTTTAAGTTGTTTTTCGCCCCTTGGGCGCTCCCCCTTGCTCTCCGCTCCCTGCCGCTCCTCCCTGCAGCCCCGCCCCCCTCGCGCCCCCATTCGCTGCTCCCTCCCGCCTCCCAGCTGCTCCTCCCTCCCCCCTCCCTTCTTAATGGCTGGCGCTGCGTGTCGCGAGTGAGCGACCTCTGACCTGTTTTAGGTCTAGAGCTCGCCCCCGCAGCACCAACCTGCTGTCTCCTGCCTCTGATCCCCGCCCACGCTGCTGCTAGCGTGTTCGAGGCTCTCTTGAGCCGTTGTGCCGTGTATTCCGCCGTCCTGTAAGTGGTTTCTGTTTTCTTCTGCGCCTCGCCTCTTGCGCGTCTGCCCCCTTTGTGCCCCTCTGATTGCTGTGCCCCGATTGTAGTTTGTGCCAATACTGTATTTTGTGACTGTTTTTCCGATTTTGTGCCCGACTTTCTTGTGCCTTGTTTAAGTTGTTTTTTGCCCCTTGGGCGCTCCCCCTTGCTCTCCGCTCCCTGCTGCTGCCTCCCTGCGCCCCGCCCCCCTGGCGCCCCCATTTGCCGCTCCTCCCGCCTCCCAGCTGCTCCTCCCTCCCCCCTCCCTTCTTAATGGCTGGCGCTGCGCGTCGCGAGTGAGCGACCTCTGACCTGTTTTAGGTCTAGAGCTCGCCCCCCGCGTCCGCAGCACCAACCTGCTGTCTCCTGCCTCTGACCCCCGCCCACGCTGCTGCTAACGTGTTCGAGGCTCTCTTGAGCCGTTGTGCCGTGTATTCCGCCGTCCTGTAAGTGGTTTCTGTTTTCTTCTGCGCCTCGCCTCTTGCGCGTCTGCCCCCGTTGTGCCCCTCTGATTGCTGTGCCCCGATTGTAGTTTGTGCCAATACTGTATTTTGTGACTGTTTTTCCGATTTTGTGCCCGACTTTCTTGTGCCTTGTTTAAGTTGTTTTTCGCCCCTTGGGCGCTCCCCCTTGCTCTCTGCTCCCTGCCGCTGCCTCCCTGCGGCCCCGCCCCCCTCGCGCCCTCATTCGCCGCTCCCTCCCGCCTCCCGCCTCCCAGCTGCTCCTCCCTCCCCCTCCCTTCTTAATGGCTGGCGCTGCGCGTCGCGAGTGAGCGACCTCTGACCTGTTTTAGGTCTAGAGCTCGCCCCCCGCGTCCACAGCACCAACCTGCTGTCTCCTGCCTCTGACCCCCGCCCACGCTGCTGCTAGCGTGTTCGAGGCTCTCTTGAGCTGTTGTGCTGTGTATTCCGCCGTCCTGTAAGTGGTTTCTATTTTCTTCTGCGCCTCGCCTCTTGCGCGTCTGCCCCCGTTGTGCCCCTCTGATTGCTGTGCCCCGATTGTAGTTTGTGCCAATACTGTATTTTGTGACTGTTTTTCCGATTTTGTGCCCGACTTTCTTGTGCCTTGTTTAAATTGTTTTTCGCCCCTTGGGCGCTCCCCCTTGCTCTACGCTCCCTGCCGCTGCCTCCCTGCGGCCCCGCCCCCCTCGCGCCCCCATTCGCCGCTCCCTCCCGCCTCCCGCCTCCCAGCTGCTCCTCCCTCCCCCCTCCCTTCTTAATGGCTGGCGCTGCGCGTCGCGAGTGAGCGACCTCTGACCTGTTTTAGGTCTAGAGCTCGCCCCCCGCGTCCGTAGCACCAACCTGCTGTCTCCTGCCTCTGACCCCCGCCCACGCTGCTGCTAGCGTGTTTGAGGCTCTCTTGAGCCGTTGTGCCGTGTATTCCGCCGTCCTGTAAGTGGTTTCTGTTTTCTTCTGCGCCTCGCCTCTTGCGCGTCTGCCCCCGTTGTGCCCCTCTGATTGCTGTGCCCCGATTGTAGTTTGTGCCAATACTGTATTTTGTGACTGTTTTTCCGATTTTGTGCCCGACTTTCTTGTGCCTTGTTTAAGTTGTTTTTCGCCCCTTGGGCGCTCCCCCTTGCTCTCCGCTCCTTGCCGCTGCCTCCCTGCGGCCCCGCCCCCCTCGCGCCCCCATTCGCCGCTCCCTCCCGCCTCCCAGCTGCTCCTCCCTCCCCCCTCCCTTCTTAATGGCTGGCGCTGCTGCGTCGCGAGTGAGCGACCTCTGACCTGTTTTAGGTCTAGAGCTCGCCCACCATGTCCGAAGCACCAACCTGCTGTCTCCTGCCTCTGACCCCCGCCCACGCTGCTGCTAGCGTGTTCGAGGCTCTCTTGAGTCGTTGTGCCATGTATTCCGCCGTCCTGTAAGTGGTTTCTGTTTTCTTCTGCGCCTCGCCTCTTGCGCGTCTGCCCCCGTTGTGCCCCTCTGATTGCTGTGCCCCGATTGTAGTTTGTGCCAATACTGTATTTTGTGACTGTTTTTCCGATTTTGTGCCCGACTTTCTTGTGCCTTGTTTAAGTTGTTTTTCGCCCCTTGGGCGCTCCCTCTTGCTCTCCGCTCCCTGCCGCTGCCTCCCTGCGGCCCGCCCCCCTCGCGCCCCCATTCGCCGCTCCCTCCCGCCTCCCGCCTCCCAGCTGCTCCTCACTCCCCCCTCCCTTCTTAATGGCTGGCGCTGCGCGTCGCGAGTGAGCGACCTCTGACCTGTTTTAGGTCTAGAGCTCGCCCCCCGCGTCCGTAGCACCAACCTGCTGTCTCCTGCCTCTGACCCCCGCCCACGCTGCTGCTAGCGTGTTTGAGGCTCTCTTGAGCCGTTGTGCCGTGTATTCCGCCGCCCTGTAAGTGGTTTCTGTTTTCTTCTGCGCCTCGCCTCTTGCGCGTCTGCCCCCTTTGTGCCCCTCTGATTGCTGTGCCCCGATTGTAGTTTGTGCCAATACTGTATTTTGTGACTGTTTTTCCGATTTTGTGCCCGACTTTCTTGTGCCTTGTTTAAGTTGTTTTTCGCCCCTTGGGCGCTCCCCCTTGCTCTCCGCTCCCTGCCGCTCCTCCCTGCAGCCCCGCCCCCCTCGCGCCCCCATTCGCTGCTCCCTCCCGCCTCCCAGCTGCTCCTCCCTCCCCCCTCCCTTCTTAATGGCTGGCGCTGCGTGTCGCGAGTGAGCGACCTCTGACCTGTTTTAGGTCTAGAGCTCGCCCCCGCGTCCGCAGCACCAACCTGCTGTCTCCTGCCTCTGATCCCCGCCCACGCTGCTGCTAGCGTGTTCGAGGCTCTCTTGAGCCGTTGTGCCGTGTATTCCGCCGTCCTGTAAGTGGTTTCTGTTTTCTTCTGCGCCTCGCCTCTTGCGCGTCTGCCCCCTTTGTGCCCCTCTGATTGCTGTGCCCCGATTGTAGTTTGTGCCAATACTGTATTTTGTGACTGTTTTTCCGATTTTGTGCCCGACTTTCTTGTGCCTTGTTTAAGTTGTTTTTTGCCCCTTGGGCGCTCCCCCTTGCTCTCCGCTCCCTGCTGCTGCCTCCCTGCGCCCCGCCCCCCTGGCGCCCCCATTTGCCGCTCCTCCCGCCTCCCAGCTGCTCCTCCCTCCCCCCTCCCTTCTTAATGGCTGGCGCTGCGCGTCGCGAGTGAGCGACCTCTGACCTGTTTTAGGTCTAGAGCTCGCCCCCCGCGTCCGCAGCACCAACCTGCTGTCTCCTGCCTCTGACCCCCGCCCACGCTGCTGCTAACGTGTTCGAGGCTCTCTTGAGCCGTTGTGCCGTGTATTCCGCCGTCCTGTAAGTGGTTTCTGTTTTCTTCTGCGCCTCGCCTCTTGCGCGTCTGCCCCCGTTGTGCCCCTCTGATTGCTGTGCCCCGATTGTAGTTTGTGCCAATACTGTATTTTGTGACTGTTTTTCCGATTTTGTGCCCGACTTTCTTGTGCCTTGTTTAAGTTGTTTTTCGCCCCTTGGGCGCTCCCCCTTGCTCTCCGCTCCCTGCCGCTGCCTCCCTGCGGCCCCGCCCCCCTCGCGCCCTCATTCGCCGCTCCCTCCCGCCTCCCGCCTCCCAGCTGCTCCTCCCTCCCCCTCCCTTCTTAATGGCTGGCGCTGCGCGTCGCGAGTGAGCGACCTCTGACCTGTTTTAGGTCTAGAGCTCGCCCCCCGCGTCCACAGCACCAACCTGCTGTCTCCTGCCTCTGACCCCCGCCCACGCTGCTGCTAGCGTGTTCGAGGCTCTCTTGAGCTGTTGTGCTGTGTATTCCGCCGTCCTGTAAGTGGTTTCTATTTTCTTCTGCGCCTCGCCTCTTGCGCGTCTGCCCCCGTTGTGCCCCTCTGATTGCTGTGCCCCGATTGTAGTTTGTGCCAATACTGTATTTTGTGACTGTTTTTCCGATTTTGTGCCCGACTTTCTTGTGCCTTGTTTAAATTGTTTTTCGCCCCTTGGGTGCTCCCCCTTGCTCTACGCTCCCTGCCGCTGCCTCCCTGCGGCCCGCCCCCCTCGCGCCCCCATTCGCCGCTCCCTCCCGCCTCCCGCCTCCCAGCTGCTCCTCCCTCCCCCCTCCCTTCTTAATGCCTGGCGCTGCGCGTCGCGAGTGAGCGACCTCTGACCTGTTTTAGGTCTAGAGCTCGCCCCCCGCGTCCGTAGCACCAACCTGCTGTCTCCTGCCTCTGACCCCCGCCCACGCTGCTGCTAGCGTGTTTGAGGCTCTCTTGAGCCGTTGTGCCGTGTATTCCGCCGTCCTGTAAGTGGTTTCTGTTTTCTTCTGCGCCTCGCCTCTTGCGCGTCTGCCCCCGTTGTGCCCCTCTGATTGCTGTGCCCCGATTGTAGTTTGTGCCAATACTGTATTTTGTGACTGTTTTTCCGATTTTGTGCCCGACTTTCTTGTGCCTTGTTTAAGTTGTTTTTCGCCCCTTGGGCGCTCCCCCTTGCTCTCCGCTCCTTGCCGCTGCCTCCCTGCGGCCCCGCCCCCCTCGCGCCCCCATTCGCCGCTCCCTCCCGCCTCCCAGCTGCTCCTCCCTCCCCCCTCCCTTCTTAATGGCTGGCGCTGCTGCGTCGCGAGTGAGCGACCTCTGACCTGTTTTAGGTCTAGAGCTCGCCCACCATGTCCGAAGCACCAACCTGCTGTCTCCTGCCTCTGACCCCCGCCCACGCTGCTGCTAGCGTGTTCGAGGCTCTCTTGAGTCGTTGTGCCATGTATTCCGCCGTCCTGTAAGTGGTTTCTGTTTTCTTCTGCGCCTCGCCTCTTGCGCGTCTGCCCCCGTTGTGCCCCTCTGATTGCTGTGCCCCGATTGTAGTTTGTGCCAATACTGTATTTTGTGACTGTTTTTCCGATTTTGTGCCCGACTTTCTTGTGCCTTGTTTAAGTTGTTTTTCGCCCCTTGGGCGCTCCCTCTTGCTCTCCGCTCCCTGCCGCTGCCTCCCTGCGGCCCGCCCCCCTCGCGCCCCCATTCGCCGCTCCCTCCCGCCTCCCGCCTCCCAGCTGCTCCTCACTCCCCCCTCCCTTCTTAATGGCTGGCGCTGCGCGTCGCGAGTGAGCGACCTCTGACCTGTTTTAGGTCTAGAGCTCGCCCCCCGCGTCCGTAGCACCAACCTGCTGTCTCCTGCCTCTGACCCCCGCCCACGCTGCTGCTAGCGTGTTTGAGGCTCTCTTGAGCCGTTGTGCCGTGTATTCCGCCGTCCTGTAAGTGGTTTCTGTTTTCTTCTGCGCCTCGCCTCTTGCGCGTCTGCCCCCGTTGTGCCCCTCTGATTGCTGTGCCCCGATTGTAGTTTGTGCCAATACTGTATTTTGTGACTGTTTTTCCGATTTTGTGCCCGACTTTCTTGTGCCTTGTTTAAGTTGTCTTTCGCCCCTTGGGCGCTCCCCCTTGCTCTCCGCTCCTTGCCGCTGCCTCCCTGCGGCCCCGCCCCCCTCGCGCCCCCATTCGCCGCTCCCTCCCGCCTCCCAGCTGCTCCTCCCTCCCCCCTCCCTTCTTAATGGCTGGCGCTGCTGCGTCGCGAGTGAGCGACCTCTGACCTGTTTTAGGTCTAGAGCTCGCCCACCATGTCCGAAGCACCAACCTGCTGTCTCCTGCCTCTGACCCCCGCCCACGCTGCTGCTAGCGTGTTCGAGGCTCTCTTGAGCCGTTGTGCCATGTATTCCGCCGTCCTGTAAGTGGTTTCTGTTTTCTTCTGCGCCTCGCCTCTTGCGCGTCTGCCCCCGTTGTGCCCCTCTGATTGCTGTGCCCCGATTGTAGTTTGTGCCAATACTGTATTTTGTGACTGTTTTTCCGATTTTGTGCCCGACTTTCTTGTGCCTTGTTTAAGTTGTTTTTCGCCCCTTGGGCGCTCCCTCTTGCTCTCCGCTCCCTGCCGCTGCCTCCCTGCGGCCCGCCCCCCTCGCGCCCCCATTCGCCGCTCCCTCCCGCCTCCCGCCTCCCAGCTGCTCCTCACTCCCCCCCTCCCTTCTTAATGGCTGGCGCTGCGCGTCGCGAGTGAGCGACCTCTGACCTGTTTTAGGTCTAGGGCTCGCCCCCCGCGTCCGCAGCACCAACCTGCTGTCTCCTGCCTCTGACCCCCGCCCACGCTGCTGCTAGCGTGTTCGAGGCTCTCTTGAGCCGTTGTGCCGTGTATTCCGCCGTCCTGTAAGTGGTTTCTGTTTTCTTCTGCGCCTCGCCTCTTGCGCGTCTGCCCCCGTTGTGCCCCTCTGATTGCTGTGCCCCGATTGTAGTTTGTGCCAACACTGTATTTTGTGACTGTTTTTCCGATTTTGTGCCCGACTTTCTTGTGCCTTGTTTAAGTTGTTTTTCGCCCCTTGGGCGCTCCCTCTTGCTCTCCGCTCCCTGCCGCTGCCTCCCTGCGGCCCTGCCCCCCTCGCGCCCCCATTCACCGCTCCCTCCCGCCTCCCAGCTGCTCCTCCCTCCCCCCTCCCTTCTTAATGGCTGGCGCTGCGCGTCGCGAGTGAGTGATCTCTGACCTGTTTTAGGTCTAGAGTTCGCCCCCGCGTCCGCAGCACCAACCTGCTGTCTCCTGCCTCTGACCCCCGCCCACGCTGCTGCTCTCGTGTTCGAGGCTCTCTTGAGCCGTTGTGCCGTGTATTCAGCCGTCCTGTAAGTGGTTTCTGTTTTCTTCTGCGCCTCGCCTCTTGCGCGTCTGCCCCCGTTGTGCCCCTCTGATTGCTGTGCCCCGATTGTAGTTTGTGCCAATACTGTATTTTGTGACTGTTTTTCCGATTTTGTGCCCGACTTTCTTTTGCCTTGTTTAAGTTATTTTTCGCCCCTTGGGTGCTCCCCCTTGCTCTCCGCTCCCTGCCGCTGCCTCCCAGCGGCCCCGCCCCCCTCGCGCCCCCATTCTCCGCTCCCTCCCGCCTCCCGCCTCCCAGCTGCTCCTCCCTCCCCCCTCCCTTCTTAATGGCTGGCGCTGCGCGTCGCGAGTGAGCGACCTCCGACCTGTTTTAGGTCTAGAGCTCGCCCCCCGCGTCCGCAGCACCAACCTGCTGTCTCCTGCCTCTGACCCCCGCCCACGCTGCTGCTAGCGTGTTCGAGGCTCTCTTGAGTCGTTGTGCTGTGTATTCTGCCGTCCTGTAAGTGGTTTCTGTTTTCTTCTGCGCCTCGCCTCTTGCGCGTCTGCCCCCGTTGTGCCCCTCTGATTGCTGTGCCCCGATTGTAGTTTGTGCCAATACTGTATTTTGTGACTGTTTTTCCGATTTTGTGCCCCACTTTCTTGTGCCTTGTTTAAGTTGTTTTTCGCCCCTTGGGCGCTCCCCCTTGCTCTCCGCTCCCTGCCGCTGCCTCCCTGCGGCCGCGCCCCCATTCGCCGCTCCCTCCCGCCTCCCGCCTCCCAGCTGCTCCTCCCTCCACCCTCCCTTCTTAATGGCTGGCGCTGCGCGTCGCGAGTGAGCGACCTCTGACCTGTTTTAGGTCTAGAGCTCGCCCCCCGCGTCCGCAGCACCAACCTGCTGTCTCCTGCCTCTGACCCCCACCCACGCTGCTGCTAGCGTGTTCGAGGCTCTCTTGAGCCGTTGTGCAGTGTATTCCGCCGTCCTGTAAGTGGTTTCTGTTTTCTTCTGCGCCTCGCCTCTTGCGCGTCTGCCCCCGTTGTGCCCCTCTGATTGCTGTGCCCCGATTGTAGTTTGTGCCAATACTGTATTTTGTGACTGTTTTTCCGATTTTGTGCCCGACTTTCTTGTGCCTTGTTTAAGTTGTTTTTCGCCCCTTGGGCGCTCCCCCTTGCTCTCCGCTCCCTGCCGCTGCCTCCCTGCGGCCCGCCCCCCTCGCGCCCCCATTCGCTGCTCCCTCCCGCCTCCCGCCTCCCAGCTGCTCCTCCCTCCCCCCCCTCCCTTCTTAATGGCTGGCGCTGCGCGTCCGCGCCGCTGGCGCGCCGGAGGAGCACCAGAGGCAAGCCCGTCTGCGCCCGTCCGCGCCTGGACCGCGCCCAGCGCCACCCCCCCTGGTCCTCACGCCCCCGCAACTCCTACTTCCGATACTCTGCCAGCGATCTCCTCGCCCTCAACCCTGACCCCTGCATAGAGTGCTTCCTGGCCACCCCGAAGCACACCAAAGGACCTTTTTCCTGCCGCACCTGCAACTTCTCCTGCAACAGAACAACGAAGCCAGCAACAAACAACACTAACCACCTGCACTGCATCCTCCTCAACACACGCTCCGCACGAAAACACGCCATCGAGCTCTGGGACTTGCTCGACACCACTGCCCCAGACGTGGCCTTCCTGACCGAAACCTGGTGGAACGACTCTTCGGCCCCTGACATCGCTATCGCCATACCGGACGGATACAAGATCACCAGAAGAGATCGAACCAACGGAATCGGCGGAGGAATAGCCATCGCCCACAAATCCACCCTCAAAATCCACACCCACACGGACGACACTCTCAATACAGCCGAACACCTCCACTTCCAGATCCACACGGACCCCAACACGACCCTCAGAGGAACCCTCATAAACCGCCCTCCAGGACCAAGACCCCCTTTCAGCGACACCATCTCCGACCTCGTAAGCACCCACGCCCTCGCCTCTCCAGACTACATCCTCCTGGGAGATCTAAACTTCCACCTTGAAAACAACAACGACGCCAACACTGCTTCACTGACCACCAACCTCCACAACTTCGGACTCCACCAACTGGTCAACACTCCCACCCACATCGCCGGTCACACGCTTGACCCCCTCTTCACCTCAAGCAACCACATCTCTTTCAGCCACACCTTCGAACTCCACTGGACCGACCATCACTGCGTCCACTTTACCTTCAAGAAAAACACCGAACACCACTGCATCCCTCTACCACCTCACCGCCGCTGGGGAAAAGTCACCAAAGACCAACTAACCAGCTCCCTCGTCAAACACCCACCACCCGACTCCAACGACCCGAGCGCCGCCGCCATCAACCTCCATCAATGGATCCTCGACTGCGCCAACACCTTAGCTCCACTCAAGAAACCCACCACCAACCAAGGAAAGAAACAACCAGCCTGGTTCACAGAAGAACTGACCACCTCAAAACGCACCTGCCAGAAGCTCAAGAAGAAATGGATCCTCGAGCGCACTCCCGACAACCTTGCCACCCTCATAGACGCCAACCGTGATCACCACCAACGGATCCGACTCGCCAAGCGCGCCCATTTCACTGAACGCCTCAACAACAACGCCCACGATTGCAAAGAACTCTTCGGCATCGTGAAGGAACTCTCCAACCCTAACGCCAACATCAACGATGTCCCACCCTCCCAGAAACTCTGCGACGACCTCTCCACCTTCTTCCACCAGAAAATCGCAGCCATCCACGACAGTTTCAACACCGCTCCTCCGCCAGACCCCACCCCTGACGACGACGCCCACGCCTGCCGCCTCACTGCCTGGACCCAAGTGGACGACGCCGAAACCCTAACAACCATGAATTCCATCCACTCAGGCTCTCCCCCGGACCCATGCCCACATCACGCATTCAACAAAGCCGACGCCACCATCGCCCCCATACTCCGCAAGATCATCAACCTCTCCTTCAACACCGCCACCTTCCCGGACAGCTGGAAGCACGCAGAAATCCAACCCCTCCTCAAGAAACCCAAGGCTGACCCGAACGATCTCAAAAACTTCCGACCGATCTCTCTCCTCCCTTTTCCAGCGAAAGTCATCGAGAAGATCGCCAACGCACAGCTCGCCCACTTCCTAGAAGCCAACTCCATCCTAGACCCCTCTCAATCTGGATTCAGACGAAACCACAGTACCGAGACCGCACTCCTCGCCGCCACTGATGACATCAGACAACAAATAGACAACGGAGAAACCTCAGCCCTCATCCTTTTCGACCTATCAGCCGCCTTCGACACAGTCTGCCACCGCACCCTACTGGCCCGTCTCCACTAAGCCGGCATCCAAGACAAAGCCCTCAACTGGATCTCATCCTTCCTCTCCGACAGAACCCAGAGAGTCCGGCTCTCCCCCTTCCGCTCCAAAGCCACCAACCTCATCTGCGGCGTCCCCCAAGGCTCCTCTCTCAGTCCAACGTTGTTCAACATCTACATGGCCCCCCTTGCAAAAGTGGCCCGTCAACACAACCTCAGCATCATCTCCTACGCTGACGACACCCAGTTCGTCCTCTCCCTGACCAAAGACCCTCTCACCGCCAAAACCAACCTCCACGAGGGACTAAAATCCATCGCCGAGTGGATGAACAACAGCCGCCTGAAGCTCAACTCCGACAAGACGGAAGTCCTCATCCTCGGACGCTCCCCCTCGGCCTGGAACGACTCCTGGTGGCCCACTGCACTCGGACCCCCACCCACCCCAGCCAACCACGCAAGAAACCTCGGATTCATCCTCGACTCCGCTCTCACCATGTCCAAACAGGTCAACGCCGTCTCCTCTTCCTGTTACAACACCCTCCGAATGCTCCGCAGAATCTTCAAGTGGATTCCAATAGGAACCAGAAAGACGGTAACTCAAGCCCTCGTCAGTAGCAGACTTGACTACGGCAACGCACTCTACACAGGCATCCCAACAAAAGACATCAAACGACTCCAGCGCATCCAGAACGCATCCGCCCGCCTGATCCTCGACATACCCTGCTGATGCCACATCTCCCCCCACCTGAAAGACCTCCACTGGCTCCCCGTGGAAAAAAGGATCACCTTCAAACTCCTCATCCACGCTCACAAGGCTCTACACGACACCGGACCCACTTACCTCAACACCAGACTCAACTTTTACGTCCCCACACGTCAACTCCGCTCTGCCAACCTTGCCCTCGCCATCGTCCCCCGAATCCAGCGCAAGACCTCTGGCGGCAGATCCTTCTCTTTCCTCGCCGCCAAGACCTGGAACTCTCTCCCCACCTCGCTACGCCAGACCCAGGACCTCCTCACCTTTCTGGAGACTCCTCAAGACTTGGCTCTTCGAACGCTAGCAGCTCCCTCCCCCCCCCCTCAGCGCCTCGAAACCCTGACGGGTACATAGTGCGCTTAATAAGTTCTCGGTTTGATTGATTGATTATCTAGTGAGTTTCTGGACTTCAAATCTACCTGGTCGTTAGAACCTTACCTGGACTGCATTTTAGATCTGACCCATAGGAAGCTCTATATGCAGTTCAGATTTGGTTCCCTCCCTCTTAATACCTTTCCCAGCAGATGGCAAAACAAGGCCCCAAGCAACAACTTATGCCCCTGATGTACCCTGTACCAGGAGTCAACTGCCCATGTCTTCTTTGTTTGTCCATCCTACGCTCAACAAAGGAAATGTCTCACGCCAACTTGCAAACGGCTTGGGACCCAAGATCATGCTGTGGCTATGAATCTTAAAATCAGACTCCAGTCTGCCCATTGCAATTGCAGTTGCCAACTTTCTAGGGGGAATGTGGCGCACCAGAAGGATAACGACTAAGACAGTCTAGCCCCTAGTCTTTATAGTTATAAATGTCTATCTTTGTCCCAATACTGTATATTGGAACTGTGTTATGCCATATTCTTTTTATTGTACTGCATTTGGCACACTATTATTTTTCTTACTTATTTCAACCCAACCTATTTTATGAATTTTAACCCATTATTTATTGTGGCGCTATGCGACTTTTATAGCACTGGATGCCAAAATAAAGTTTTATGATGATGATGACTTGAGGATTGAAATGTGTGAATACACCAGCAGCTTGGGGCCTGAAATCAGTGAATAGCTACGTATTCATAAAACATTAAGCCCAGCATAATGACCCACTCCCTACTCTATACCCCTCTCCGGCTGCAACTTCTTTAAAGTCACCTATCCTCCTCATTCCATAACAAATTTCAAACATCAGCTCTCAAGGGAATTCCCAAAAACATTGATTTCTGACCAATATCACTGTGCTCAAAAGGGATCCCTCAAAACCAACCTTGTATTCTTCAATCACTACACAGATCATTGGCTAAACTGTGTTCAAATAAACCTGGATATCTTGTCCAGGTTAGACTTCCTGTATGTCAGAAAGCTTAACATTGCACCTTTTTCACATTTCATTGGTGCAATCTCTCTTTATCTCCATCTTTTACTATCTGTCAACCCTAACACTGTTTCCCCCAGCCACTCTCCCACTGTTCCCCATACTCGTACCTCCTCCTCTCCCAGTGATATTTGGACTGCTTCTCTGATGTTGCCATCTCTCTACCCCAATGCTGCTTCCTAAGCCACTGTCCCACTGATCTACCTATTCTTTCCTCCTACTATCACAATTAATCCTCCACTGATCACCAACCCTTCCTAACCACTCCAACAAATCTACTAATCTAGCTGCCACCATTTCTTACAACCTCTACTGTTCATGAATAATCCCACCAAATCCGCTCTTTATTACCCTGTGTATCGTACCAACTCCTCTTCCACTGTGACCCTCCTAAGCAACCCACTTACAACTTCCCCACCCGTTACCAGCCACTACACTCTGTCACCCAGTCAAAACTGTAGCATTCTTCAATTCCTTATGCTTTATAGACTTCAACATTGCATACAAACCTATCTCTCATCATATGTACATATTGCACCCTCTAACAGCTTCCCCAAAAGCCATCCTCTAGCCAAACGCACATCACCCATTCCCTCCTTTTTACTTTCAACAATCTTGTCACCAACTCAAACATTCTATTCACTCTCAACACACCCACCAACTACTTAAGCATACTGTTCCAACCAAGACATGGCACACCAATCACCCCTCCTACCAATTACTCTCTCCTCCTCATAAGTGTGGAGGCCACTATCACTGTAACCAGTGCCCCCCTCTTTTCCTCCTCACACCTTTCACTCCACATATCAATCAATCAATCAAGCTGTATTTTTATAGTTCTTGTAAAGTATCAATGGTCCAAAAATTCCCTTCCTGTTAAATGCCCAATTAGGAGGAGTAATTGAGTGGGAACTCAAGGTTTAAGGGGTATGGACCATAGCCCCTTTCGTAAAATAGTCCAACACAAGTAAAGGAATGAGAACCCACATTCACCAATTGAGTCAGTGTTGTCTTTAATTAGAACTTCATAAATCCAATTTGGAGCAAAGGACAGAGAATAAGCCAAATGACTACAAATGTGGTAAAGTAAATCCAATGGATTCAAAGAGTGTCAGAACAGATTGCAACAGCCGACACGTGTTTCGCCCCCTATGGTAGTTCCACCTGGGGCTTTTTCAAGGCTGAAAACAATTAAAAATAAGTACAATGAGGCCACTTATAGAGCTATAAACTCTAATTTCTTCAGATAATTAGAATCTGAGCATGCAAAATGTCATGCAAGGCTTTGACCATTCCAAACTTCCAGTGGACTTTCATATAAAGAGAAAAAATTAGGATGAAGGATAAAGGGACACTAAGGGTCCCATTACCCCAGTGTATAGAAAAAGAAATGTGGTTATTTCCGAAGACTACGAAAGAGGAAAGATATAGTGAAACCATACCAGTCCAAAAAGGATGTTATTACAACAGCTTTCATTCCACAATAGTCATTATCATTTAAAACCAAATAATCACCATTAGAAAGAAAAATAAGTGGGTAAGATTGCGGGAACTGGAATTCCTTTTAAATAACAGACCAAATTTGGAATAGACACTTTAGAGGAGCCATGAATAGTAACATGTTTGCACACAAGTGAGTGGCCAACAGAAGAGTCACACTTCTTTTCAGTAAGGAACACTTCCCGACCCAGCCATTCACATTGATATCTCAGGGCCTCATATCTGCCCACAGGAAATGTTACATGAAAGGAAGTCAACTGAAATGTTGAAATAGGGGACAATATTACTCCATGTATTAACTAAACTGCGGATGGTGTTTATGCAATGGTAAAGGGTAGCTTGTCTAACTTCTCTATATGTCACATTGTGTATGCAGCATCTTTTCGAACCATGAGTCCTTGTTTGTGGGTCAGATTAAATGGCAGAAATAGGTGACTCGAATTAAGGTATTGCCAAGGTACAAAATCACTTTTAAGGAGCTGTAATGTCCAGCATCATTGCATAATTGATCTAAGCTGACTTCGCCCATGGTATAATACACACATATCATTTTGCATAATATGAAAGACCGACGACACAAATTTATTCCTACTTTAAATTTGAAAACAATGGTGGTCATTACAACCCTGGCGGACGGTGTTAAAGCTGCGGAAATACCGCAAACTGGCCGGCGGACCAAAAAATTGAATTATGACCCTGGCGGAAACCGCCAACAAAGACAGCCACTTTAACACACCGCCCGCCACGGCGGTGCAAACAAGCAGCGCGGCAGTCACCGCCAACAGACAGGCGGGAGACAATGTACCGCCCACAGTATTACAACCCGCCAATCCGCCACCTTTCCGGCGTGGATTCTCCGTGGATAAAAACACGGCGGAAACCGCTTTTGCTATGGGAAAACGCTCACCTGAACACATCCCACGAGGAACGAGGACTCCATGGAGCCGGAACTCCAAATACTACCTGCCCTTGTGTTTCTGCTCCTCTACGACCAACAGCTACGTAGGTGCCGAAGAAAACGGTGAGTACTGCACCTACGACATAGGGGAGGGGGGAGGCAAAAGTTAAGGGGACACCCACCAAACACCCCCACCCTCGCATATTACAACATACACACCAATGCATTCACAAAAATCACAGTAACAACCCACAATCCCCCCGGAAGAATGAAAAGACAATGCGAAATTCGGTCAAACATTGTAATGTGGCAATATACATGTCATACAAAAATATACAGATATATATTTGAAAATCAGTCATAATTATATACAATACGAGAAGTAGTGCAGATATGTAAATAACAATGTCCGTGCACCAACAGTCCAAAAATGCATGGGCGAGGCCCACAAAGGATACCTGACCACAATCGGAGAGAACACTGCCGGAGCATCAGGTAGAAATACTACAGGCACCTCAGGGGGAAGGGAAGGGAGGGCACCTCAGCCGGATGACTGCAAAGCCAGATCCACGACGGGGCTCCAAGCCCATTGATGTATCCTGGGGAGTGCAAAGTCACAGTCTCTCAAGTCTCTACAGTGGGTGGGGTGCCCACTGTGCCATCCTGGGGAGTGCAAAGCCACAGTCTCTCAAGTCTCTACAATGGGTGGCTTGCCCACTGTGCCATCCTGGGGAGTGCAAAGCCACAGTCTCTCAAGTCTCTACAGTGGGTGGGTTGCCCACTCTACCATCCTGGGGAGTGCAAAGCCACAGTCTCTCAAGTCTCTACAGTGGGTGGGGTGCCCACTGTGCCTTCCTGGGGAGTGCAAAGCCACAGTCTCTCAAGTCTCTACAGTGGGTGGCTTGCCCACTCTACCATCCTGGGGAGTGCAAAGCCACAGTCACTCAAGTAGATGTAGGTCTCTACTGGTACTGGGGGGGACTGGTGCCCAGACTGGATGAGTATCCCCGTGAAAGTTCTTGTCCTGTCACTGTCCCAGCTGCACATGGGATAAGGATGCCTGATGTGGGGGGCCATTCATTCCTACCCGGTGCTTGCCCTGTTCAGCGGTGCTTTGCCATGGCGGTCTTTGCCCTGTTCAGCGGTGCTTTGCCATGGCAGTCTTTGCCCTGTTCAGTGGTGCTTTGCCATGGCGGTCTTTGCCCTGTTCAGTGGGGCTTTGACATGGCGGTCTTTGCCCTGTTCAGCGGTGCTTTGCCATGGTGGTCTTTGCCCTATTCAGCGGTGCTTTGCCATGGCAGTTCCGGACTGTTAAGCGGTGCTTTGCCATGGCGGTCTTTGCCCTGTTCAGCGGTGCTTTGCCATGGTGGTCTTTGCCCTGTTCAGCGGTGCTTTGCCTTGGCGGTCTTTGCCCTGTTCAGCGGTGCTTTGACATGGCGGTCTTTGCCCTGTTCAGCAGTGCTTTGACATGGCGGTTCTGCTACGGACATTGGTGTGTGGCATGACGTTCTCTACACTGGGCATTGGTGTGTGGCATGACGTTCCATCATTGCCCAGCGGGGCTGTGGAAGCCGGGGCCCTCCAGGGCACTGACTCCTGCGGTGGTCTCTGGACCAGTGACGATACTTGGGCCCTCCAGGGCTGTGACTCCGGCGGTGGTCTCCTGACCAGTGACGATACTTGGGCCCTCCTGGGCTGTGACTCCGGTGGTGGTCTCCTGACCAGTGACGATACTTGGGCCCTCCTGGGCTGTGACTCCGGCGGTGGTCTCCTGACCAGTGATGATACTTGGGCCCTCCTGGGCTGTGACTCCGGCGGTGGTCTGACCAGTGACGATACTTGGGCCCTCCTGGGCTGTGACTCTGGGTGTGGTCTCCTGACCAGTGACAACAGTGCTGGCGGTTGACCGCCGGAAATGATGGCGCATTTCTCCGCCGTGACACTCACAACAGGCTGGGCAGACTTCCTCTGGCCCTTCCCCACCTTTGGTGGAGTCACAGCTGACTCTCCAATCCCTTGGAACCCATGTCAGTTGTTTTCCCACACGGAGTCTTAACACGGTCCCGTCGTCCACTCTCCAATTTTAGAGCCTTTACAGGGGGTGGGCTGCCAGTGCCTTGGCTCCGGGTCCTACTGCCTGCCCTGGTGGCCGGTGCACTCCACAAACCTTGAACAGGCACCACTGGTATTGGAGGCTTTTTGGCTGAGGCGATACGACGGGACTGATGAATTGGAGGGGGTGGGGTGGGGGCAAAAAGGTCAACTTTACAGAGGGACAGTTTCTGACGAACACTGGGATGGGTAGTTGGAGGGGGTCTGGGAGTAGAGGAAGAGGAGGTGGTTGTCGGAGGTGTCACTTTAGGTGTTTTGGGTGCAGGTGCAGGTACTGGAGGCTGTCGTGAGGTGGATGGATGTTGGGTGAGTGATTGCCGGCGTTTGTGTACTTTGGGAGGGGGCGTCACAGACACACTGGGAGAGGACACAGGGGACGTGTAAATGGCAGTAGATGTGGTGAGTGCAGGTGAGCGGCTTGTGGTGCTGGGTGTCCTTGTGCGATTCATGGTGCCTGTAGATGTGGTGCATGCAGGTGTGTGTGTAGACGAGACTGGGAGGGAGGAGGGAGAAGAGGAGGAGGGGACACAGTGGAGGCAGTGGATGTTGCTGTGTCTGTACGTGGGTGAGGCTTGCGTGAGTGCCTGTGGTGTGTGTGGTGCCTATGTTTGCTTGAGCTACTTGGGTGTGTTGACTTGTGTGCATGCTGGTCTGTAGGTGTGCTTGGGATGGGCTGGGGTACAGGAGATTGGGTCTGGGTGGAGGAAGTTGGAGGGGGAGGCTAGACACAGGGACAATGGCTGCCGTCAGTGCTGAGGCCAGAGATTGCAGGGTTCGCTGAAGGACAGCCTGACCAGAATGAATGCCCTCCAGGAATGCATTACTGTGTTGCAACTCTCGTTCTACACCCATGATGGCATTCACAATGGTAGACTGCCCAACAGTGAGTGACCTGAGGAGGTCAATGGCCTCCTCACTGAGGGCAGCAGGGGTGACTGGGGCAGGGCCTGAGGTGCCTGGGGCGAAGGTGATGCCCACCCACCTGGGTGAGCGGGCACGGGGCGAACACTGTGGGGCTGCTGGGAGGGGAGGGCTGGTAGGGGAGGTGGCGGCTGTACCTGATGAGGTGGGGGGCACAGATGGTGCTGCCACCACAAGAGAGTCCCCATCGGCAGCTGAGTCCGTGTCGCTGCTTGGTGATCCGGTGGCCGACGTGAAGCTCCCCTCACCCTCCGTCCCACTGGTGCATTCAGAGTCTGTGGTGTGGCCCTCCATGGCCATGTGGGATGCAGCTCCCTCGTGCTCCGGTGCCACTGTACCTCCGCCTGTTGATGCTGATGTACAAAAGGACAGGGAGAGCAGAAAAAGGGGGGGAGACAGAAGAAAGAGAGTATTAGTGCATGGATTACCGCTACCATTGGCGGACAAGACAGACAGAGCAGCCCCCTGCATTACGCCGTGCTCCTGCCCTCTGCACATGCAATTTCTGGGATATGGGCTACATGGCAATGGTGGACATCTGTGCACATGTATGCCACAGGGACAACTGTACCTCGACTTGTCACTCTGCTGAGGTGGGGTAGAGTGCCACATGGCTTACATTACGAAGGGGCCTTGCCTACCTAACTCGCCCTGGCATAGGGACACCCACAGCCCACCTCCCCCACCCAGACCCCTCCACTATGCGCAAAATCAGCAGAATGAGGTTGTACTCACCCCCTTGTGTCTGCTGTGATGCCCTTAAGCGCCCATCCAACTCCGGGTAGGCCACCGCCAGGATCCGGAACATCAGGGGGGTCATGGTGCGACGGGCATTCCTCCCACGTTGGGAGGCTATCCCCAGCTGAGCCTCCGCCGTCTTTTTGCTGCAGCGGCGAATGTCCTCCCATCTCTTACGGCAGTGGGTGCCCCGTCTCTGGTGGGCCACCAGGGTCCGGACCTCCTTGGCGATGGCACGCCAAATGTCCCTCTTCTGGTGGGCGCTGACCTACATGACATGCACAAGGGAAGAAGAGAAGCCATTACCAACTGCACCATAGATGTAAGTGTCCCCCCTCCCTTCCCTTGCCATTTGGCACATGCATTAATGTTCCCTGAACTCTGCCCCCTTCCCTCTTCCAACCAGCCCTCTCCACCCAGGCCTCGCCCATACAACGTGCTCCCTGTGTACTAACCTGTTGGTCTGGAGGACCGTAGAGTAGCGTGTACTGGGGGAGGACCCCGTCTACCAGTTTCTCCAACTCCTGTGCAGTGAAGGAAGGGACCCTTTCCCCAGACGCAGCAGCCATCGTCGCTTCCAGACCGAGGTCACAGCAGCACTTGCAGTGTAGGTCCTCTCCTGTCGAAGGTCAGTTATCTAGTGATTGAACAGATAGAAAATGGCGGTGACATCCTCGGCGGTGACGTCCGTGGCGGGGCGCATCATCACCGCTGGGGCACCTGTTCATTGGCTCCTGGGACCCATAGGGTCCAATGTTAACCAATGCAGCATTGCGCCGCGGTCTACGACCGCCTACCGCGACAGTGTGCAACGCCAGCGCTGTTACCCCACAATCCAATTGTCCCAGTTTAGAGGTCAGGCAGCCGCCATTTCAGGAGCCCACATGGCTTCATTTACTACTGCGTCACACATAGCTAGGCCTACACTCAACACACATACAGGAAGGGTTTTGTGAGTGGTGTAGTCTTGTGTGTAACTGTGGGTACATACCTGGAGGAATAATGACTGGTTCTTCGCTGTTGTCCTTCGTAGGCACCGTCAGCTGGGACATATGAGAAGATGGCGGAATCCTCCGGTGTACCGACCGCTGGTGGACCTGTTGACAATGGAAGAGAGACATATCATCGTCACCTACCGGTTTGACCGTGCCACAATCCAGGAACTATGTACCCAGTTGGAGCCAGACCTGATGTCACCAATCCGCCATCCGACTGGAATCCCCCCTGACGTGCAGGTGCTGTCAGTGCTCCATTTCCTTGCAAGTGGGTCTTTTCAGACAACAGTGGCCATGGCATCAGGGATGTCCCAGCCTATGTTTTCCAACGTCTTGTCCAGAGTGTTGTCTGCCCTGCTGAAACACGTAAGGAGATACATCATTTTCCCTCAGGTGGAGAATTTTCCTACAGTGAAAGGTGACTTCTATGCCCTTGGACATATCCCCAACGTCATCGGTGCCATTGATGGCACCCATGTTGCTCTGGTCCCCCCCCACAGGAGTGAACAGGTGTACAGGAACAGGAAGAGTTATCATTCCATGAATGTCCAGAGGGTCTGTTTGGCAGACCAGTACATCTTGCAGGTAAATGCTATGTTCCCTGGCTCAGTGCATGACGCCTACATCCTGCAGAATAGCAGCATCCCTGATATGATGGGTCAACTCCAGAGGCACCGTGTATGGCTATTGGGGGACTCTGGTTACCCCAACCTGTCCTGGCTATTGACCCCAGTGAGGAATCCCAGGACCAGGGCAGAGGAGCGGTACAATGAGGCCCATGGGTGGACTAGGAGGGTGATCGAATGCACCTTCGGCCTCCTGAAGGCCAGGTTCAGGTGCCTCCATATGACAGGTGGATCCCTATTCTACTCACTGAAGAAGGTGTGCGACATCATCATCGCCTGCTCCATGCTCCATAATTTGGCATTGCGACGCCAGGTGCCTTTTCTGCAGGAGGATGATACAGATGACGGTGTTGTAGCAGCTGTGGAGTCTGTGGAGCCTGTGGACAGTGATGAGGATGATGCTGAGGAAGAAGACAGCGACAACAGGGAGTCAGTCATACAGCAATATTTCCAGTGAGACACAGGTGAGAACATTTTCATTTTTACCATTACATTAACTTTTACACGTGTACCTCTATCCTGTTTCTCGATTTAAATCACTATTTGGAAACTGAGTTGTACCCTTCCTTTACGGTTTCACAGGTGTGGTTACCTACGTGTCAACTGCTTGCATCCTTCAAGTGCTTGTGATGTGTGACATAGGTATGTTAGCCTTACAATGGTAAACACATTATGACACTGTCATTGATAATACATATTTAGTAAATCACAGACTGACTCCAGATTGTTTTGTGTTTCAAGGGTGTTTATTGAAGTGCTCTGAAAAGTGAGGGGTTTGTAAAATGAGGATGGGTGATAGCGGAGGAATGACCATGGCAGAGTCCAGTCTATTAGTCTCACAGGTGCACTGCCCATCTGGGCATAGGAAGTGGAGCTTGTGCAGTTTAAGTATTGACAGGGTAACAAAGTGGGACAGTGGGGTGACAATCAGGGTGGTTTCATTTCCTGGGGGGGTCTTGCCATCTTGCTCTGTCCTGTTCCTGGATCTCAGGGCCCGCTTGCGTGGTGGTTGTCCGTCTGCAGGGGATGGGGTGCTGGTGTGTTGGTCCTATGGCGGGGCGTCCTGTCCACTAGCGCCGGCGGAGGTGGTGGGCAGTTCTTCGTCCTGGCTAGTGTCAGGGGCCCCTTGGAGTGCCACGGTGTCCCTCAAGGTCTGCTGTATGTCCTTCAGCACCCTTACGATGGTGCCCAGGGCAGAGCTGATGGTCCTGAGCTCCTCCCTGAACCCCAAATACAGTTCGTCCTGCAGGCGGAGGGTCTCCTGCAACTTGTCCAGGACCGTGGCCATCGTCTCCTGGGAGTGGTGGTATGGAGGATAGGGCCTCGTGGAGAGTGGGTTCCCTTGGCCTGTCCGCCCCCTGTCGCACAGCAGCCCTCCCAGTTCCCCTGTGTTCCAGTGCCTCCGTCCCCTGGACCGTGTGCCCACTACCACTTCCCCCAGGTCCCTGTTGTTGTTGGGGTGGCGGGTTAGCCTGGGTTCCCTGTAGTGGTGGACACACCGCTGATTGACCTGTCCTGGGTAGGGAGGTTTGGGCCCGCTGGGTGGGTGCTGTGCTGGTGTTACCAGAGGGTGGAAGGTCGGTGTTGGGCTGTGCCTGTGCAAGGGGAACCGACTGTCCCGAGGCCCACGATGGTCCGGGCTGGTCGTCAGGATCCAGTAGGGCAGAGCTGCTCTCATCACTGTGGGCCTCTTCTGGGGGTGGAGTGGTGTTGTCTGGACCCTCTGGTGTGGTGACGGTCCTTCGTGTTCCTGCAGGGGCATAAGAGCATGATTATTGCATGTGTGTCTGTAATGGTGTGCAATGGGTGGGTGTTTGTGTACCCCAGTGCAAGCATTCCTGTGTGCGGGTTTGTGTGATGATGGTTGAAGGTGTGCTCTGGGTATGTGCAGTGGGCATGCTTTAGTGAGGGGTGTCCATGCTTAGCTGTGTCATGCAGGGCTTGGTGTTGGGATGTGTGGTTTGTGTTATGGGTAGATTAGTGAGGATTTGGAGTGATAGGGGAGGGGGGAGGGTGGAGGATATGATAGTTAAGATTTGACTTACCAGTGTCCCATCATCCACCGACTCCTCCGAGGCCCTCTGGATGCATGATGGTCAAGACTTGCTCCTCCCATGTTGTTAGTTGTGGGGGAGGAGGTGGGGGTCTGCCGCCAGTCCACTGTACTGCGATGTTGTGCCTGGAGACCATTGAACACACCTTCCCCCATAGGTCGTTCCACCTCTTCCTGATGTCCTCCCTATTTCTTGGGTGCTGTCCCACGGCATTCACCCTGTCCACTATTCTGCGCCATAACTCCATCTTCCTGGCAATTCATGTGTGCTGTACCTGTGAGCCAAATAGCTGTGGCTCTACCCGGACGATTTCCTCCACCATGACCCTCAACTCCTCCTCGGAGAAGCAGGGGTGTCTTTGGCGTGACATGGGGTGGTGTGTGTGATGTGTGGGGTGGTGTATGTGCTGATGAGTGTGGTGAGTGTAGTGGTGTGTGGTGTTTTGTTCGTAGATGTTGTGTGGGTGATGGTGTTGTGTGCCTCTGTGTGATGGGGTTGTCTATTCTGTGCTCTCTCTCTGGCCTTCGTTCGTGATTTTTTGGTTGTAGGTGTTTGTGGGTGATGTGGGTGTGTGTTTTATATTGTGTTGGGTGTGTGGGAGTGGTGTGTGTATGTGTATCAGGTGTGTGTATTGTTATTGTCCAATGTGGCGGTGTTTTGGAGATGTGTGTGTATTTTGAGCGCGGCGGTGTGTACCGCCAATGGAATATCGCGGTTGAAAGACCGCTGCGTGGATTCGTGGGTCGTAATAGCATGGGCGTGTTTCTGTTGGCGTGGAGGTGGAGGATTTGTTTCCGCCAGTTTATCACTGACCTTTGGTGTGGCGGTGTTGTGTGGGTGTCTGAATTTCGGCGGATTCCAAAATGTGTGTCATAATAGCTGTGGCGGAATACCGCCGCAGCGGCGGTGTATTGGCGGGCTTCTGCACGGCGGTAAGCGTCTTTTACCGCCAATGTTGTAATGACCCCCAATGTGTTAATGCTATTATCAACAATAGCAAGTGTTTTATCCCAATTATCTTGATTCATTTGTCTTAAATGTGCAGTGGCTTCCATTTGCAACAATTCCAAAGTTCATTATAGGTTGCATAAATAAATCTTTTTGAAGTGGAGACCTGTGACCCAACAAGAAATCAGAGATGTCTATGTGCTCCAATAGGATAGAAAGATGTTGTTTTATTGCCAACAGTGTGGAATGTTCTGACCATTGTTGACATAACTTCCCCACTGAATATGTGGTGACTATGTATGAGTGTTGAGATGGGAAATAACAAGGGTCTGGCATGCTTGCCTTGATCCCCTGTGCAGAATTCAAAAACTGAGCATGAAAAACATTTGTGTCCTGTGGCCACAATCACCACCCATTTGGACCTGCAAGTGTAGAGTTAAATGTGCCATTTTGGACCATTTTACTGAGCTGTTCTTCAGTGTAATTTAGTATATCCTGCCAATTATCAAAGAGGGCAATAGAGGGAATATTGGGACTATTCATGTCTTTAATCTTTGTGAATGCCTGACATGTAGTCTGTTGAGCTGTAGCATTCAGAAACATCATTTGTATAGGGATTAAACAGGCTCCAAACAAAGTGTCTGTTTCCTGAATCTGCCAAGGTTTGCTTTCCCAAATAGATTCCATGTCTATGGTTTCTTTCCAATACTCATAGCCTTGTACTGCTAATGTGTTAGCAAAGGAGTCTGTATAGATGAGTTTGGTTTGTGTCAGCATGTATTTTTTTGTTGGTGTAGGGACTAATTACAATAGAAGGATGTCAGGTCAGTTATATTGTGACTGGAAAAATATGTAAATTTAGCTTGATATATTTGTGGACTGGCCTCTGGGGAAGTTGGACAATGTTCCCACTGTGTATAATTGAAAATCGTATGCTAAATGTTACCTCTACATAAATTGTGATGGCCATAATAGCGGTAACAGAACATTTCTCCGTAATTAGCAGAATTTAAAGAAAGATCCTCATCTTCTAAGACACTATAGTATTCTAACTTGGACAACATTGCTTTAACAATATCAATATCCCAGTCATCAGAATATAACCCAGGTACAATGACGTCACCCACTGCTATTTTGAATGCTCATGGAATCTGCAGAATCTCAGTGGGGCCGATGGCATCGCAGGCGACTTTATCCCAAACAGTCCATCATTACCGGCACAGTTGAAATGTTTACACGGGACAAGTCTCTTGTCAGTCTATGGTAAGAAGAATCGGGCATCAGCGCCATCTCTACCAGTTCTGTGGCTGAACATTCCGGGAGATATGGCCATTGATTAAGAAGAAAAAGACAGTCACAAATCCAATCCAAAGAAAACAAAATGATCAAGGCTAGGATAATCCAAACACATATATCCAAGGTGAACAAAATAGGTAAGTTTTAGCCATGAAAAGAAAACACACATTTTCTTAGGTGGAGTCTCTAAGATGGTGGAAGAGTCAAAACAGTGTGATGAAAAGTCATCTATATCCACAAAATAACCAGAACCAGTGTGTTGAAAAGTGGGAGCCACAGGTGGTAATAGAGAAATGGTAGAGTCACTGAAGGGCGGATCTGTAGAAGCCAAATTATCAACATAAGATGTTGCAGGAAGTTCAGTACTTATGACTGTATTGTGGCCGGTATTTGCAGAGGAAATTGGAAGTAACAAATGTAATACTGGGGCCCCTCAGCTGGGAAGAAACCGCTACAGTGGGGCTCATATGCTGAAGAGGAATTTCCTCTATGGTAACAAGAACAGTTAGAAACCTACTAAGGACCTTCGTAGTCTGGTATTTAGTATTGGCCACATGATGTAATTTGATGTGTGGACTGGAGACAAAGCGATTGTCTTTGGATCCAGCAAGCAACAGGTAAATTACAGTTTTTGTATGCCAAGGACTGGCACAGGAGAAAGGTATGCTGGGCCGAACTCCTTCTTCACTGCGACCTTCCCTCTGACAAGGTCCCCGATTTGTGGGATCCAGCAGGACGGCTCTGGTTTTCCCTTGATTCCAGCAGAGGCAAACATCTTCAACTGGTAAAATGTGCTCGACTCACAGTAGTGTTGCAAATCTTATAAGACAGCACAATGATCATTCACATCAAAGGGCATGGCAGCCGCCATATTGTCTGGACCAGCAAGGTCTGGAACATACATATTTATGCCAAAGAGGACCTAGTATGAAATTCTTCCCCCCAGAGATAATTTAGGGAGATTATTAGGTGTGGGTTGGACCCCATAGAGGTGGTGGATCCAACTACTTCCTGAACCTAATACTCTGTCAAGGACTGCTTTAAGTAACAGTACATTCTTTCCACAACAGAGTTGCCATCAGGCCTGTGTAGGGAAGAATAATGCACCTGTATCTTTATCAAAGCCATTGAGTCCCTGTACACGTTGGAAGCAAAAGCAGGGTCCGGGTCCAAGTACAAAATACTGCATGCATAAGTCCTGACAAAGACTTGCAAATCTTTAGTGACAATTCAAGAATCAGCCGAATGATGTGGCCACACAGAGAGGAATCTAGAGCAAGATGCACCATTTGAATTAAGAGGACTTGCGTGGTCCAAATAAACACAGCAAAAAGGTTTGTTTGAAATCAACAGGTGTGTCTGCAGTGGGCATTCTACTGTGGAGTACTTAATCTTTAGAAAGATGTCACAACAATGGAGATATTTCTTGGCCTGCATATTTAGGCCATGCCACTAATAACGCTGTTGCAGCAGTGAAATTGTAGCATCCACACCAGCATGAGCAGCAGCAACACCTTCATACATAGCTTTTATGAAAGCTAGCCTGCAGTCTAAGAATCAGTCAATCACCAACTCAAGGTAGTGTAACGTAGGGTCTATTATGTTCTCTTAAGTGGAATGTATATTTAGCTGGAAAGCCCTTATATAAGGGAGTGCCATTGCTCGTAGCATTTAAGGCTGCCAGCATATATTTGTTAATGTGTGTTTGTGAATGTGTAATCACAGCTACAGTAGCAGTCGCACCTGCTGATTTGACCGCTTCATTAGCCAATGAATACCCTGCAGTGTGTGTTCCGGCACGTTGATGACCCAATGTATGTATTACATGAGTCTGTGGCAACTGGTCTTTGAGGTCAACCACCTTCACTCAAACCATTTTATGTGTTTTAGGGCCAGATGTATCATCACGCTATTTCCGACTCGCAAAGTGCCATATATCACATTTGCGAATCGGTAATAGCGATTTCTTAAAAATCGCAAATGCTATTACCGATTCGCAAATTGGGCTGCCCATATCTGCGAATTTTTTGCATTTCCAAAATTGCGATTTCCGAACCAGAAATCGCAATTTTGGAAATGCAAAACCCCAGGGTGCTGGGGGACTAAGGCCCCCTCTGCTGCACCCCAAAAGTTTTTGGGGGAACATGTAAGGTGCACACATGCCAAAAGGGCATGTGTGCTTTACATGTACAATTTAAAAATGCATTTTAAATGCATTTTTACATTTTGCACATGGTTACCACCAAGTTCAACTTGGTGGTAATTAGCGATTCCTAAATGCCAAAATCGCATTTAGGAATGGCTTCATACTTGTGCGAAGAAATCGCAAATAAGGAATCCTTATTTGCGATTTCTAATTTAGAGAGTCGCAATTTGCGACTCTCTAAACAGGGTAGCAATTTAAAGGAATCGCTATTTTAACGATTCCTTAAAATTGCGTTCAGAATGTATTTTATACATTCTGAAATGGCATTTTGCATTCGCAAATGGGCATTTGCACCGTTTGCGAATGCAAAATGCTTTCATACATCTGGCACATAGTGTTACCTTATTAAAACCATTCTGAAGTCACTAATGTAGATTGTCATCAAAATACTGGACGCAATAATGCAAATCTCACACGATAGGTGTGGGGAATTTAGGGTCCATATTTTCTAGTGCCAAAATCAAAGCTTTCAATTCAGTTAACTGCTCAGTACAGCCCCCTTGGGATTGTGTTCAAGTTTTCTGGGGTTGAAGCTTACCACCCAACATAGCACCATGAATGGAGATGCACGCCATTTAATAGTGGTGTTTAGTCCCTATAGCAGGTTTAGCTGAATCATCAGTATAAACTATACATTTAACTGTTGTTGCACAAAATGTTAGTGGGCATGATGTAAACATGCTCATATTGCAAAAATTCTTGTATCTGCAAAGATGGGTCAAAGATAAAGTCTACATCAGTGGCTGTTAAGGATGTTGCCCACTGAATCCACTTAGGATGCAGGGCTTTAGCATATGGAATGCTAGGTTTTGTAACAGACTCTAAGACTGGAATTGGTGTAGCAACAATTACGCTTTTTTCTTGTGAATGAGCACGATCTTTTAGGATGGTCGTTTGCACTACAGTCAGTATTGCCTCAGTGGATGAAAAACACATTTCCGTATTGGAATATAAATGTGATTTGAATGCAGTCGACATTGTTTAACTGTTGAAGGAAATGTAAGTAAACCCAATGGCATCCACAATTATACTGATGATAAGGTTTGTGGTGTACAAATGTTAGTCAGATTGTAGTGATCTGAGTATGTCAGTGTGGTCAGATGTGAACTAGAAAAATGTGGATGTATTAATTCATACCAAGGTTTAATGCGGTGAGAATAGTCAGGAATGTATGTCCTGTCAAAATTAAGAAAACTCAAAAGCGATTGAAGCTTCCGAAGAGTATTAAGTGGTTGTAGAAGTGCACACTTCTGTAAGAAGTCAGGTGCAAATCGTTTGCCTTGTTTGTGAGTTCACATCCCAAGAACACGACCCTGAAAAATGCAATGTGTGATTTCTTAAAATTAAGTTTGTATTTGTAGCCAATGGCAGCAAACCACAAAATTATGTGATCTACTCTGGCTAAGTGTGGGTCCAATTCATCATCCGTTAGGTAGATATCATCTACATAAGACAGTGTCTTGGGGGTCAATATCATGAAGAATTGACACTATACAGGCAGCAAACAGTTGTGGACTGTTCTTGTACATTATGGCCAGTCATGCAAAGCGACACTGGAAGCCAAGTGCGGAAAAAGGAGTTAAGTGCCTACTCTCGGGCACTAGATTTTTACTGAAAAAGCAGTTGGAAATATACAAGTTTTTTTTAAATTTTTTTTACAGACAATATTATTAATAAGTGCCGTTTTGTGTGTGTATGACTATTCAAATGTCTATAGTCTAAGACAATTCTAAAGGAATGATCCGGTTTCATAACAGGAAAAAGCAGATTGTTCAATTGGGAGATATAGGGTTCAATTACTTCCTGGTACTCCAACTGAAAGAGTAAGTCCCTGATGGGTGCTTTAGCATGCTGTTTAATAAGGTATTGTGGTTGCGCTAGCGGGCTGGACCTTACGGGTATTTGTGATAAGGAGAGTCCTTATCCCAGAATACATGATTGCGGTATAATGCTGCGGCTTGAGCAAGAGTCCATTTTGCTGCATAAACTTGTTTGATTTCCTCAGGGACAAGGGCAGAGAAAAAAGGAAGGATTACTACTTCACCCCGTGGGAAAAAGTAGACAAACTCTGGGGGCCAGTCGACCTCCGCTAAGAGAATGTCAAATTATCTTAAAAATTTACATGAATAGTACACGGTATGTCACCCTCAATTTGGATGTCTAAATCATAGAGCTGATCTGGAGGGGCCACACGCCTACCTGCTGTCTCAACTGTCACATACTGATCAGTTGCTTTCACTGCTAGAAACTCCTGGAAAGTCCAGCGGATCATGGTGACCTCTAATATTTCTCAGGTTTAAGTTGTGTGTGATCATGCAAGTCATATTTTCTCTCAGAGGTCTTCGGTGGAGGAGAACCACCTTGAGATTTAGCCTTTCCTTTAAACTTAGATTTGTCCCATTTTTTTTAACAAACTCTAGGCTCTGCTTAGCAGTATCCTTGCCTGCGCTATGTTTGCCAAGTTTTGGTTTCGGTGGTCTGGTCCCCAAATTGTTGCGACCAAGTGAAGTATAAACTTCAGCTATAATGGTCGGCAGCTCACGTTCCCCGTTGGCAGTAGTGACCGTGGTGAGCTTCGGATGCATAACCAGAGCTGCAGCTTCCCCTCTGATGTTGGAAAGAATCATCTCAGAAACAACAGGAAAATGTCCCCTTAATTTCAAAGCCAAATCTAGGGACGGCCAGCCCTATACTCATCCTGCACTTGCTTCAGGACATCCAGTAACACAGCCAAAGTCAGTGTGTCGTGAGTCTGGGTATAGACCGCTGCAAAGACTACACCCCTTGTGTTACAGACTGCTATCTGGGGTACCATCTAATATGGTAAACACATAGTTAATATTCTGTGTTTGTCCTGTGGTTCCCTAAGGGGAAGCACAGCCTCAATTTGGTCTATTTTCTTTGCAATCCAATATGCAATTTCCTCATGTACTGTGGGTACTTTACCCAGAATTGCATTGAAAATCACAGGACTAATAATTGGAGCAGTAGGCAACTGTGGTACTCCTGTCGCTGCCACTTGCGCAGGAGCAACCATCAAAGTGTACATAACAAATTGAGCTAGGCATCGGTAGAGTCGAACACAGGTAGTGTATTACTGTTGAAGTTCAGCAACAGTCAAGTTATGTAAATCAGGATGAAGTGTATAACGAGCTAAGGCTGGCCAAGTGGACCCATCAATACTAAGGGGACCCATGCATGCTGGGGAAAGTACATGTTCTGTGGTGTATCAGAACCAATTAGTATGTTTTCAGTGTGTAATGGTATTTCTAAGAGTGTAAATGCTCTATATGCATTAGGTGGTGCAATGCTAGTGTATTCATAAAAATTATTTGTATTAGCACCCACAGCCAGAAAATTGACCCAAGAATAAAAAACATCCATTCTGTAAACGGTGTGTGCCTCCACCACAAAAATTAAATCACTGCATGCATTAGTGAGGCTGTGAAATGTTAAATGTGCATGCACCCCTGGTCTGCAGTTTACTGCAATTTGAACCGGTTGTGGTGGATTCCCTGTTTTAAAAACAGAAGTGGTAAGCACCATAGCACAGGAAGCCTGTTTTTTTCAGAACTGTGCCCTGGGACAACAGAACATCAGAATGCAGGTGCTGCACCACTTCTGCCAAATCAGTACTGTTACACCAAAATACCTGGCTAGCTTACAGTGCCTTACTTGCCCTCCTAACCTTACAGAGAGACGAGTAATTCTAGCAACCCAAAAGGAGCAGCACTCTAGTCCCCTCTCTCAGGGTACAGTGGAAAACAGATCAGTCCTATTAATACATTATCTCACTCATACATATCCATAGCAACAGTAGAATTGACACAAAGAAAGTTCACAATATATGTATTGTAACTAACATAGTCTATTATGAAGCAAATTAGATGCAATTGCAATATTGGCAATAATTATGAAAATCAGAATAGCAGTTAGAAGACCTTATAACACAAATAGTGCCACCATAATGCAAATCTAGAGGCCTGAGCCTACCCTGTAATTGAATGTTCAGGAAGGCCTATTATTATTATTATTATTTATGATCTCTGGGAGTGGAGAACCCCATACCTATGTTTGCATAGAGTAGGCCAAACCTGTCTAGAATTGTCAGTGTTCTTGTTTGAAGGTAATGTGGCCTGGCACTTTGAGCTGAGCTGTTCCTATTGGAGTAGGATGGAGGCTGATTTGCAAGTGATTGGTCTCTAGCTAAAGTGGATTGTTGGCAAAAACAATCCATTTGCATATTGTCCAAATAATTGCCGTGGATGAGACTTTTTACTATCTTTGTGTTTTCTGTAATGTTTAGGTAAGTGTGCATGAATTCAATTAACGAATGATTGGAACGTAAGCGCCATTGGATCTTGTAGGGGTCATATAACTATATGACTAAGAATAACTGATCGATGTTGTGCTAATTCATACACCTTTGTCATTGTAGAAGACCTATGTAGCCTTCGAAGTCAGCGCAGAGGTTTATGTTCACAATGTGAGGCTGGGCTGTCCTTTGAAGGTATACAATTTGCTATCTACTTTCTGAGCGAGGCAGCTTAGCTCCGTGTGTGATATACACAGATGGTGGTGAATGATGTGTTGGGGTCCAGGGTTCAAGATATGATTTTAGTTTTTCAAATGCTGTGCTTATATCTCCTTTATTCCTGTAAACTCGACTAACTGCTCTCCGGTTAAAACAAAATTTGTTCCCCACAAAGACGCTGCTTATCAAGTGGATATCATTGTTTTTTTTCCAGAACTATGAGACTACCCTTTTGTGCGTAGGCATTTAATGTGGTGGTGCGATTACCATTTGTTCTGGCGAGTAAAGTGCTGAGGTTGGCGTGTATTTAGTGTAAGTCACTAAGCATTTTGGATCACTCTTTTTTATAACTGTTTAACAAATTGAGAGGAGAACTTTTTAGTCCCAAAAGTGACCTCTCTGTTGACGGACTAGCACTGGGGTAAATGGAAACAATTTGATTGATCTCATCCTGCGGATTCAGATAAGCTTTTTGAGCACCCTACATTTAGCCACTATGTTCGATTTAAGTTACAACCAATGTAAAATCAGTTTATTACTTTTCTGTTACCACATCTGCCTTCCACGTTGTGAATTTTAGGTCATCAACAGCCTGTCCCAAGAGAATGAGAAAGTACTTTTCAGTTATGGCTAGCACTTGAAGATGTCGGCATTAATCAGCTCTGGGAGCTGGTATTCCCTCACAGAGACAGCGATAAGGACTTATGGCTTTAATTACATTGAAATGAAAGGGCCTCTGTCAATTAAATTGAGGAACTCTCTTAATTATTCGCTCATAACTATGCAGGAGCTTCAGAGATGAAAAAAATGAAAACTTTCAGACCTCGGACTGTCTGTCATCTTTGCTTCATCGGCCTTAGTAGACACCTTGGTCTTTCTTCATAGGCATTCTATTTTTAAAGTTAATACATGTTTAAGGACCAGTGTATTCACTTTCTGTTTCAAATTGACCACTTTCCGATATTTTTTCTTTTATGTTCTAAAAAATAGTTGTTGTTTCTGGTAAATTCTTGTCAAATATTCCAAGTTTATGTAGAATAGAAAAATTAGGAAAAAACATAAATTGCAATTAGTGCTAAAAACTAATAAATCCTCAGTAGTCGACCCCTGCTCAATCCCTCACAGGTACAAACCCGCCCAGAATCAAAGAAGAAGCAGACAAGATTTGTAGACACACTTTGGAGTGTCCACTGTTTAATGAGAGGAGCAGTGTTTTGTGCTTGTTTATCTGTACATATCTACGTATAGGCACGGCCCTCCTGAAAAAAAGACAGGGATCAGTTATGAAGGTTGTTTTGCCATATTACATTAATTATATGAGGAGCACGAGGTACTGAAACATCTCTAGGTGTGAATGACATTCTGTAACTGAAGGGAGACCACGGTCATAAGTGTAGATTCTTGCATAACTGTAAGAAACACAACAACGTTTTTATCAATGAAATATTTGTGCAACAAGGCAAAAATAGAAGAAAGTGTATGGTGAAATTACTGCAACCCATCTTATGTGTCTAGTGCTTATAAACCACTTCATATATGTTACATTTTTGTCTAACAAAAAATATAATCTATTGACAACCTTTCTTAAAAAGAAGCACATTGATGTTCCACTGTTTTTGGTGGTAGGTATTCATAAATACGCTGATGTTGGCTCAAAATTCGTTTGAAAAACAAAGAATATTCCTTTGCTAAATGTTCTTCTATGTAAAGCACGGCTAATTAGTACAATACTATTTTAGTTCATTATCTCCCCCAGGGGCAAGTTCCCTTTTACTTGAGCAGCAAAAATTGTGCAAAATAGATTTGCTCCACTCTTGAACGTGTTCAAATTTTAATGTGATGCAGCCTGCGGGAACAGAGGAATAATCTTAAGTCCTTCGTAAGGAGTGAGGCTTCTCTGGACTGCAATTTCTCTATTTATATATGTTAGGAACTTAGATTTGGGACTTGTGAGAAGGCACGGCATGGTAGATCAAAGTGCCTCCATTCATTGTAGAGATGCATTTTGTGCATGTTTGAGAATGAGTTATTACTAGTGATAAGCAGTGACCTACCACTAGTAATAAGGCCACAATCACAATGTAAGGTCCAGTCAAGGTCTCAGTAAATTAACCTTTTGCTGAACCCCATGGTAGCTGGCAATGAGCAGGCAGGCTTAACATAGGAGGCAGGTGTTCAAAGCATTTAAAAACACCAATACTTTAAATAAGTAACAAATATGCTTTCAAACTGCTTTGAGACCAATAGCCCCAACCAGACGTCTGGATGCACTTGACCGGGGCCAAGTTACAATTTGAGTTTGAATGTGATGGAGCCCTGCTTGGATACTCTGAGCAGGAGGCCTCGGTCAAAGTTTGACCTTTGGACTTTGTCATTTTTCTGGACCTTCTTCTCTTGTCCTTGGGGGAGGCTCCGTGTCAGGCCAGGCTTTGATGAAACTTTGTCAGCTTGCCTCAGCTCCCAGATAACTCCTGGAAGTCTTGTTGATGGGGAAAAGCTCTGGAGCTTCAGCGGGACAAACCTGAAATTCAGGCCGGGTCACGGATCGACATCAGCGGCTTGAGTCTCGTCGACGGGTCAGTAATCTTATGGAGCTTTTTTTTTCAAAAGTTCTCAAAACTTCTGGATCTCCATCCAGAAGTCCTCCTTTTGGTCTCCAGTGGTCCACAACACCAATCCTCCTCCAGCTCGAGTTTTGAGGATTTTCCAGGTGCATTCTGGGAAATGTTGTCCCAACATCTCAAGGGCCGTCTTATATTTAAAGCTATCATTGGGTGAGAGGTACCCCTAGCGGTGGTTTCCACTGCAATACTCCTTGAGCTTGCTACAGCATGAAGCAGGATGATAGGGTGTCTCGGGGTAATAGTGACCTCAGCTAGGTTTCCAGCAACAATTGAGAGAAATCACCCCCACAATTTTCAGGAAACCCCACAAACATCAAATTGGTTCTGCAGGGTCTCCTTTCTGCATCTTCTGTCTTTTGTTCTAGGGATATGGAGGTCACCAAGAGTTTGATGACTGTTTTTTATAAGGTCTTGTTAATGTCTTCTATTTTGGCGATCCAGTCCTCCACTTCAGTGATCCTGTCTACTGCTTGCTGCAGCTTCTGCCTCATCAGGGTGACACGTGTGCCTACCAAACTTATTTTGTCCTCCAGGTCTTCCTTGGAGCCATTGATGGCTTGTGGAATAATAGCTATGTCTCAGTTCAGAGACATGGCAGAGTCTCCTGACCCCACACAGCACCACTAGAGTGGGTATATTTATCAAAAGGTGACCTGTTTGACTGTTGGGGTGAGGGCACGTATATTTATCAAAAGGTGACCTGTTTGACTGTTGGGGTGAGGGCACATTTGTCTCTTGCCATTCCACAGGTGAGGCAGGCTTAATTGGCTTGCAGCAGGATCCTCTAATCCTTACCCTGTCCTGACAAACTGGAAGCCTCCAGGAGCAGCACCCCACCTGAAGCAGCATGAGCAGCTTGATATTGGGGTTGTCTTAATCTTGTGAGTGCAGACAAAGGGTCTGGGGCAGCTTGACCAGTCCAGCATGCCAGTGTGTGGTCCCCCTGGCCCTGTCCTCTGATGCAGCAGAAGGGCAGCAGCGCTCACCTCTCCTTCTCAGCGATGCAAACTCAGGTGATGAATCACCTTGGCATCTTGGGTTAGACTGGACAGCACTCCTACAGAGGCACCCAGCAGATTCAGGCTGCTATGCTGGCACAGCCACCAACCCCTATGGTGGCACTAAATGGGGTCCCCATTTCCACTCCACTGGGGGGGGGGAGGCCTTCTTGTCCCATCAAGTCCAGCAATTCTAGATTCCTTAACTGCCACTAGAGGTTTATGAGAGGGGCAACCAATCCCTGCACGCTGTTTCTCGCCACTCCATTTTGGCCCTGAGTTTTTTTGGTATACCAGCCAGTGTGTGCCCTCCAGAGGGACCACAACTCACACCTGGGTGTATCCATGGTTAGGAGGGGCATGCTTCCATCTTTAGAGGTCCTCACATCTTTTGCTGAACCTCCCCTTACTTGGTGAGACCCTGTCAGAAGCAGGGTGCACAATAAAAGTAAGGATTGTATGGGGCTTATGGCAGAGCTCCCACTGCTAACTTTGGCAGCCAGCCAAGCATTCCCACTGTTGGCCTTTTTAGAATGATAGATAATAATAACTTATGTTAAAAAATTCAGCAATGTCCACCCATGCCTGAGTAAGCAAAAGCTGCATTTTTGAATTTTACTATAATAAGAATAAAAAACAACATTTTAATATGGTCACCCAAAAAGCAGTTCCAATGCAAGTTGCAAGTGTCAGAGAGAAGCCCCGTAATAGTGTGTGGACCCACACAAAAGAAAAAAGTTGTAAAAAATGTTAATGAGTGGCACAAGTAATTAAAAAAAAAAAGAAAAAATCCTAGTAGTTTTGCCAAACTTTTTTGCAATAAAGTACAGTATCCCAGATGATGTATGGCTAAAGAATTTTGATTTTTTTTTTTTTTTACATTGCCCATTTTTTGTAACTGATTTGAATTCAATTGGAAACTATGAAGGAAAAAACGTGCAAAATATGTTCTTTTACTTTTTTTTTTAAGTGATTGGGGAGCAACACAGGGGCATGTGTGCGGAGTGTAGGCAACACTGCACAATGGCGTGTAAGCAGGTGAAAAACAGCAAGGTGGAGGAGACCCAGGATTGGGTGGCAATAGTAAGTACCAGAGCGGGGGGGATCAAACAGGAAACAAACAAGGGACACCATTGAAAAACACATGCTCTATCATTCATGCTTAAAAGAAAAGAAAAAAGTAGCACCTCAAAAAGCGACCAGGGAAGAACATAGGCCCTCATTACAACCCTGGCGGTCGGTGATAAAGCGGCGGTAAAACCGCCAATAGGCCGGTCGTAACCAAAATGGAATTATGACCACGTCGGAAACCGCTCAGACAGACAGCCACTGTAACACACCGACAAGCACCACGGTGGTAAGCGCCAACAGCCAGGTGGAAGACAATGTACCACCCACTGTATTAAGACAGTCCAATCTGCCACCTTTTTTGGGGCGGTACCAACGACATCAAAAGCCTGGCGCAAACACTGCACAGAAGTCAAAGGACTCACCTGTGGAGAATCAGGGAACAACAGCGACGCCATGGAGCCCGAGCTGCAAATATTTTTGATGCTCGTCTACCTGCTGCTGCATTATGAACATCAACGCCGGTGAAGACTACCACTGTGAGTACTGCTGCCTAGCACACAAGGGAGGAGGGAGGAAAAAGAGAGTGACACACACACACGCAACACACAACACCCCCACCCCAAACACCATACACACAACCATATGCACAAACATTTCATATTCACCCCGTATCCCTCAGGAATAATGCAAGGACAAAATGATTTTAAGAAAGTGAGTGTAATACGATAAAATACTAGGAATAAGTGCATCAAAATACAAATGTATATACATATTTACAAATGTAGGGACACTGCCCAGTCCTCAATGTCCGTGGGCCACAGGGCCACAACACATGGGCCAAGGCCCCACCTCACTCCTGCAACAACATGGAGAGAACACTGCAGGGCATCAGGTCGAAAATACACAGGCACCTCAGGGGGGGCTGGGAATGGGGGGCGCCTCAGCCGGAAGATGGTACAACACCACTGGTCCTGGAGGGGGCTACAAGTCCTGTGCAATGTCCTGGGGAGTGCAAGGCCACAGGCTCTCAAGTGGGTGGTTTGCCCACTGTTGGTCCTGGGGAGTGCAAGGCCACAGTCTCTCAAGTGGGTGGTTTGCCCACTGCTTGTTCCTGGGGAGTGCATGCCACAGTCCCTCTAGTGGGTGGTTTGCCCACTGCTTGCTCCTGGGGAGTGCAAGGCCACAGTCCCTCTAGTGGGTGGCTACTTCCACTGGTTCTGGAGGGGACATTGTATCCAGTGTGCTTCATCCTGGGAAGGATGGGGTGAGTGGATGGCTTCTTCTACTGATTCCGGAGGGGGCATTGTGCCCAGTGTGCTTCATCCTTGGAAGGATGGGGTCAGTGAGTGGCTTCTTCCACTGGTACTGGACGGGGCATTGTGCCCTGTGATGCAGATCTTGAGGAGTGCAAGGTCACAGTCTCTCACTTGGGTGTCAGACCCACAGGATTTACAGGGGCCAGGTCGCACATAAGCCCATGGCCGCAGTGGTACACACTGTCCGCCAGCAGTGATGGCTGCTCAGGGTGTCAGTGGCGGTGCTGGTGTCATTGCTGGCAGTGGTGGGGGGAGACTCCAGCCCATCCCCTGCAGCCTCAGACGGCTGCCCACTAGGGCTGCTGCTGCTGGCAGTGGTGCTGGTGGCGGTGCTGGCAGTGGTGGGGGGAGGCTCCAGCCCTTTCCCTGCAGCCTCAGATGGCTGCCCACTGGGGCTGCTGCTGCTGGCAGTGGTGCTGGTGGTGGTGCTGGTAGCAGTGCTTGCAGTGGTGGGGGGAGGCTCCAGCCCTTCCCCTGCAGCCTCGGACGGCTGAACACCGTGGTTGGTGGTGGGGGCTCTGAATGAGTCCCAGCACAATGGCTCCTGTCCTTCCTGCCTGTGGGTGCAGGCCCCTTGCCCTTCCTGTCAGCAGCCAGGGATTGCATCATGGCCCCCCCTGTAGCAGCTGGGGGTGCCTCCTTGCCCTTCCTAGATGCTGCTGGTGTTGCCTCCTTGCCCTTCCCTGTCTCAGCTGGGGTTGCCTCTTTGCCCTTCCTAGATGCTGCTAGTGCAGGCACCCTTTCAGTGAGGCTGCCTGGTGCCCCGGATCCTCTCCCACCTGCAGTAGCTGTCGACACTACTGTGGCCGTGGACTGGGTGGCTGAGGTGCTCACCTGTGTTCTGACCACCCTGGCCCGACGTGAAGGATGGGGGGAGTGGTAGGCAAGAGGTAAAGGGTGGAGAGGAAAAGCTTCTTATGGACATTGGGGCAGGAAGAGGGTGAAGGTTTGGGAGTGGAGGAAGAGGAAGTGGTTGTAGGAGGTGTCTGCTGATTTTGGGTGCAGGTGAATGGGCTAGATGCTGTTGTGAGGTGGTTGGCTGTTAGGTGTCTGAGTGCTTACGTTTGTGTACTTTGGTAGGAGGGAGCACAGACACAGTGAGAGAGGACACAGAGGACGTGTGCATGGATGTCGGGGAGGTGACTGCCAGTGAGGGGTGTGGACTGATAGGTGTGCTGGTGATGAAGGTAGTGGATTAGGATGTAGTGCCTGCAGGTGTGAGTGTAGACGTACTGGGAGGTAGGTGGATGACGAGGAGGAGGGGGACACAGTGGAGGCAGTGGATGTTGGTATGTCTGCATCTGGATGGTGTTTCTGTGAGTGCCTGTGGGATGATGTTGGGTGCTTGTGTTTGCCTGAACCACTCCTGTGTGTTGTCCTGGGTGCATGCTGGTCTGCCTGTGTGCTTGGGATACGTTGGAGTTGAGGGGAATGGGATTGGGTAGAGTAAGTTGGAGGGGGAGGCTATAAATAGGGACAATTGCTGCCATCAGGGAGGAGGCCAGAGCCTGGATTGATCTCTGTTGGGCGTCCATGCCAGAGTGAATGCCCTTCAGGAATGCATTTGTTTGTTGCAAATAGGCTGCCAGCCCCTGGATGGCATTCACAATGGTTGACTGCCCAACAGAGATGGATTGCAGGAGGTCAATACCCACTTCACTCAGGGCAACAAGGCTAACTGGGGCAGGGCCTGAGGTTCCTGGGGCGAAGGAGATGCCCACCCTCCTGGTTGAGCGGGCACAGGAAACACGCTGAGGGGCTGCTAGGATGGCGGTGCTGGTACGGGTTGTGGCAGCTGTACCTGTAGCTGGGGTGGGCACAGAGGTGTCCGCCACCACCACGGAGCTTCCATCGGAGGAGGTATCACTGTCAGAATTGTCCCCTCCAGTCTCCGCCGTGGTGCTCCCCTTGCCCTCTGTCCCACTGGTGCCCTCACCATCGATAGATTCAGCCTCCTGGGCCCTGTGGGATGCAGCTCTCCCCATCGCTTGTGCCTCTGCTCCTCCACCAGATGATGCTAGTGCACATAAGGACAGAGTGAGAAAAGAAAAATGGGAGTGAGAGACAAAGGATACACTTGGTCAATGGCGGCAACAACACCACCGTTGATGTACCGGCACACACACACACACACACAGGGAACAACCCTGCGCACTAGGCAATGCATTACCAGTCATAATGCTAGTCACAGCCTATGGACAGGGATACCTAACACCAATTGCAGCATACCTGAGACCCACAGACCCCTGCCCAGTAGTAGATGCCTACTAGCTTGGTTGGAGGAGGTTTACATCAGACCCTGCCCAACATGGGACCTAACCTGCAATGTCTGCCCGGGCATAGGGGCACCCACAGGCCCACATCCCCCACCAGGATGCCACCCCACCACATGCAAGTAGTAAATTGGGGCACTGAACTCACCCCCTTGTGGCTGCTGTGATGCCCCCAAGCACCCATCCAGCTCCGGATAGGCCACCGCCAGTATGCTGGCCATCAGGGGGGTCAGGGTTCAACGGGCACCCCTTCCTCATTAGGAGGCCATCCCCAGCTGGGCCTCCGCGGTCTTCTGTGCCCAGCGTCTCAGGTCCTCCCACCATTTCCAACAGTGGGTGCTCCGCCTGCCATAGACCCCCAGGGTCCGCACATCCTTGGCGATGGCACATCATATACCTTTTTTTTGATGGAGTCTGACTTGCAGAGATATACCCCTAGAAAAAGGTATCAGTCAGACCGCCCTGCCTGTTACACTCATGGCCCACCATAGCCCTCACATCCCCTTACGCAGATACATGGCCCACCATACATGCAGCATGCTGCCCGGGGCCCTTCCACCAACCACTACCCCACACGAGGCCGTCACACACAGCACTCTGCATTCATGCCCCATGCATCGTGCTCAGTGTACTCACCTGTTGGTCTGGAGGCCCATACAGCATTCCGTACTGGGATAGTACCCCATCCACCAGTGTCTTGAACCCCGCAGCAGTGAAGGCAGGGGCCCTTTCTTCAGTGACACAAGCCATGGTCGGTTCCAGACACAGGTCACAGCAGCACTTGCAGTGTAGGTCCTCTCCTGTTGAATGTCAGGTGGCAAGTGAGTGAACAGATAGAAAATGGCGATCACATCTGCGGTGTACCATCACCGCCGGCGTACATCACCTTTGGCCACTGTAACCCATAGGGCCCAATGGTATCCAATGAGGAGTTGCACGGCGGTTCTCGACCGCCTCCCACAACGGCACACAACGGCAGCAGAATTACCTCATTTCCACCTGTCCCTCCATATAGGACAGGCGGACGCCATTCCGGGGGGGGGGGGCAGGCCATGGCACCTAACTGCGTCACAGTACAGATAGGCACCATATGGGCCTATCCAACAATTTACTGTTGCAATCACAACATGCAATGCAGTGTAGTTTTTGGAAATATGGAATACTGACCAGCTGCTCAAAGTTTTGCCCCATATATTGCAACCGCTGCAGATTAATAGGAGATGGAGACATCCCCCGTGTACAGGCCCCTGGTGGACTCGGCAGCAATGGAGGACAGGCACAGTATCCTCACCTATAGACTGGACAGGGCCACAATCACAGAGCTGTGTGCCTAATTGGAGCCTGACCTGATATCTGCTATCCGTCAGCCCACCGTGATCCCCCTCTTGAGAAAATCCTATCTGTGCTCCATTTCCTGGAAACTGGCTCCTTCCAAGTGACAGTGGGCTTGGCAGAAGGAATGTCTCAGCCAATGATTTCAATAGTGCTGATCTGAGTGTTGTCTGCCCTGATTAAACGCATGCGCAGCTACATCGTTTTCCCCCAGGTGGAGGATTTGGCCACAGTGAAAGCTGATTTCTATGCAATGGGATATATCCCCAACATTATTGGGGCTATTGATGGTACACACATTGCATTTGACCCCCCCCCCCCAGAGAAATGAACAGGTGTTCAGAAATCAAAAGAGCTTTCACTCCATGAATATGCAGATACTGTGCCTGGCGGACCAGTACATCCCCCATGTCAATGCAAAGTATCCTGGGTCTGTGCATGATGCCTTTATCCTGAGGAATAGCAGCATCTCATATGTGATGGCTCAACTCCAGAGGAACCACGTGTGGCTAATAGGTGAGCCCTGGTTCCAACTCAGTGGATGTTGGTGTATGGGTATGGTGTGGGAACTAAGGGTTAGTGTGTGGCTAACAGTTGTCCCTCGATATTTGCAGGTGACTCTGGTTACCCCAACCTCTCATAGCTACTGACCACTGTGAGGAATCCCAGGACAAGGGCAGAGGAACATTAGAATGAGGCGCATGGGCCAACAAGAAGGCGAGGTTTTGTTGCCTCCATCTAACAGGTGGATCCCTGTACTACTCACCCAAAAAAGTCTGCCAGATCATCGTGGCATGCTGTATGTTGCACAACCTTGCCTTACGTGGGCAGGTGCCTTTTCTGCAGGAGGATGAGGCTGGAGAAGTGTGGCAGCAGTGGACCCTGTGAACATGAAGATGAGGAGGCGGAGGATGAGGACAACAGAAGTGCAATAATACGACAATACTTCCAATGACACACACGTAAGACACTGTAACTTCACTTTTCATTGACAGTTTTGTGTTCAACATTGTCATTGGCAGACTGATTTTCCAACTTCTATGGCCACTTACTGTACCCTTTGGAATCTCTGTTTGCAGATATTTGTGCCCCACTATCGCTCCTGGTGTGTTGACTGCAGCCAAAGACAGGTCATTCCTATGTATACATTACTATACAGTTGTATTTCAGTGTTTATACCTTGTTAAACGAATACATACTGTAGTTCAATCATTTGACAGACTCCATACTTGGATTATTTTTCAAATGGTATTTATTTAAGTGCTAATAAGTAGAGGGGGATGTGCAATGGGCTAGGTTGATGGTGGAGGAAAGTCCAGGATAAATCCAGGCTATGTGGGTCACAAGTGCATTGTCCAAGGGGGCATAGTACGTGGAGGAATGGCAGTTCAAGGTGGACATGGTGACAGGGTGGGACACAAGGGTGACAATCAGGAGAGTCTTATTTCCCCTGTGGGTCTTGGCAATAGTCTCTTGCTTCTGCTTAGATCGCAGGGACCTTTTGCGGGGTGGTTCTCCATCTGCAGGGGGAGGGGTGCTGGTGGTCCATTGGTCCTGTGGTGGGGCCTCCTGTCCACTAACGGCAGCGGAGGTGAAGGGCTGTTCATTGGTTTGGCTAGTGGTAGGGGCCCAGTGGTGTGCCACTGCCTCCCTCATAGTGTTGGCCATGTCTGCCAGCACCCCTGCAATAGAGACCAGGGTGGTGTTAATGGACTTCAAGTCCTCCCTGATCCCCAGGTACTGTCCCTCCTGCAGCCGCTAGTTCTCCTGCAACTTGTCCAGTATCTGGCCCATCATATCCTGGGAATGGTGGTATGCTCCCAGGATCTTGGTGAGTGCCTCCTGGAGAGTCAATTCCTGGGCCTGTCCTCCCCCTGTTGCACAGCAGTCCTCCCAGCTTCTCTGTTGTCCTGTGCCTCTGTCCCCTGAACTGTGTGCCCACTGCCTCTGACCCCAGGTCCCTGATCATCTTGTGTTTGTGGGGTGCCTGGGGTCCCTGTAGTGATGGACACACTGCTGATTGAAGTGTCCTGTAGACAAAGGTATGGGCTTGCTGGGTGGGTACTGTTGTGGTGTTTCCTGAATGGGGAGGCTCTGTGGTGGTATGGGACTGTGCCTGGGTAACCGACTGTCCGGAGATACCTGATGGGCCAGGTTTGTCATCCAGATCCAGGCGTCCAAAGCTGCATTCATCACTGTGGGCCTCTTCTGGGGGGGGGACTAGATGTTGTAGGCACCTCCTCTCTGGTGATGTTGGCTGGGGGACTAGATGTTGTAGGCACCTCCTCTCTGGTGATGTTGGCTGGGGGACCTGTGGGGATGTAAATGCAGTGTTATTGTTTCTGTGTGTGACATTTTGTGCATGGGTGTGTTGCCCTCTAAGGTTGTTATTGTCCTGGCAGGTTTGCCTTGTGTGAGTAGTAATTTGGTGGGCTAGCTGTTTCCCTCTAGTGTGCATGCTTTAGTGATTGGTATCCATGCAGGTCTGTGATGGGGGTTCATGCATTAGTGTTGCATGCAGGGCTTGGTATTGGGAGGGGTGGGTTGTGATGGTGGGGTGTGTAGGAGGTGGGGAGTGAAGGGAGTGTGGGAAAGGGTGGGGGTTTGTGATGGCATGCAGGTAGGAGGGGTGATAGTAATAGAGATTTGACTTACCAGAGTCCAGTGCTCCTCCTGCTCCTGCCAGGCCCTTAGGATGCATGATTGCCAAGACTTGCTCCTCCCATGTTGTTAGTTGTGGGGGAGGAGGTGGGGGTCCACCGCCTGTCCTCTGTACAGCTATCTGGTTTCTTGCGGCCACAGGACACACCTTCCCTGTAGGTCGTTCCACCTCTTCCTGATGTCATCCCTTGTTCTGGGGTGCTGTCCCACAGCGTTGACCCTGTCCACAATTCACTGTCATAGCTCCATCTTCCAAGCAATTGATGTCTGCTGCACCTGTGATCCTAATAGCTGTGGCTCTACCCGGATGAGTTCCTCCACCATGACCCTCAGCTCCTCCTCAGAGAATCTGGGGTGTCGTTGTGGTGCCATGGGTGTAAGGTGAGTGATGTGGGTGAGGGTGTGTGGGGTGATGTATTGGGGTGTGTGATGTAAGGTGCGTGGATAGTCTATAGGTGATGGTGGTGTGTGGCTATGGTCTTATCTGTGGTCTTGCTATCTCTCTTGTGGCACTTGTTTGTATACATAAAGGGTTGTGAGTAGTGTGGGTGTGTGTTTTATAGTGGTATGTGTGTGTGGTGTGTGTATGTGTGTCAGGTGTGTGTAGTTTGAATTTTCCAATGTGGTGTAGTTTTGTATGTGTGTGTGTATTTTGAGTGTGGTGGTATGTAGAGCCAATGGTTTACCGCCATTGAATGTCCGTTGCAGTGATTTGTGAGTCATAATGTTGTGGGCGTAGTTCTATTGGCGTAACGGTGTGGGTTTTGCTACCGCCAGTTTATCACTGACCTTTGGTCTGGCGGACTTGTGTGTGTGGCTGTATAATGATGGATTGCTATGTGTGTGTCATAACATGGGTGGCGGTGATCTTCTGCAGTATGTTGGCGGCAGTCACCATGGCAGTAAGCGGTACTTACCGCCAATGTCATAATGAGGGCCATAGTATTGTGTTCATGCTCTAGAAATGGGACAAATACTAGAAGAAAAAGGAAAGCTTACACAGCTAACGAAAAAGGACAAGCAAATGATAGCGGAAGTGATGCAAACCAATGGTAAGCAATGTGGGGGTTCTAAGCCCACTGTGAGATAACTGTGTCTAGCAACAGACATCACATGCGCTGTCTTAGGCGAGACTTGAAAAGGAACCACACCGTTTTGCAAACTGGGTAGTTTCACTCATCATGAAATATTTGTGTGGTTTGCAAGTTTCAAGAGGTTAATCAAATGGGAAACCTGAATGTAAACAACTTGGAAAGAGTTTTTTGCAGACTACTGGTATACTTTTGCAATACGTAATGCAGAAATAACTAAAGGTGCTCCTGTGATATAGCAGTGTATTACTGACTGTGACGGTGTAAACGATCGTGATTTTACTTTTCAAGCTCTGTTTTGTTGATTTTTCTATTTCTAATGCAAGGGGCATGTGGAGTCATCTCCAGCACAAGAAAGGTAAGTAAGGAGTTGCATGACAATGAGCAGCTGGTTGGAGAGTCAGTGCATGAGTTTTGTAAACTCTGACAGGCGGAAGTAGATGTAAGGCCATCGTACCTTAAGCATGTTGAACCTACGTAACGTACCGGAGACGAAGGTGCTGCTAAACATAAGAGGGGACAAAGCAAATACACTGCGCTGTGAGGCAACCCTGGTGCAAAACCAATGAATACGAGTGGTGCTGCTGGAATGTGTCTCTGCAGCCTCCTACGAGAGCTGTCCTATGGTGTAGGAACGGCAGCTGCTTCATATCACACACTGTGACTGTTAGACCTGACAGCCTTAGGGTAGTCACCCCTAACTTTTTGCCTGCCTCCCTCCACTTTTTGGACACTGTTTTTGCTGGTTTATAGACTCTGTGCACTTTACCCCTGCTAACCAGGGCTAAAGTGCATATGCTCTCTCCCCTAAAACATGGTAACCTGGAATCATACCTGATTGGACTATTAATTTACTTATAAGTCCCTAGTAAGGTGCACTTTATGTGCATAGGGCTGGTTAATTAAATGCTACTAGTGGGCCAGCAGCACTGGTTGTGCCACCCACTTAAGTAGCCCCTTTTCCTTGTCTCAGGCCTGCCATTGCAAGGCCTGTGTGTGCAGTTTCACTGCCACATCGACTTGGCATTTAAAAGTTCTTGCCAAGCCTAGAACTCCCCTTTTTCTACATATAAGTCACCCTTAAGGTATGCCCTAGGTAACCCCTAAGGCAGGGTGCTGTGTAGGTAAAAGGCAGGACATGTACCTGTGTAGTTATATGTCCTGGTAGTGTAAAACTCCTAAATTCGTTTTCACACTATTGTGAGGCCTGCTCCCTTCATAGGCTAACATTGGGGCTGCCCTCATACACTGTTGAAGTGGCAGCTGCTGATCTGAAAGGAGCAGGAAGGTCATATTTAGTATGGCCAGAATGGTAATACAAAATCCTACTGACTGGTGAAGTCGGATTTAATATTACTATTCTAGAAATGCCACTTTTAGAAAGTGAGCATTTCTTTGCACTTAAATCCTTCTGTGCCTTACAATCCACGTCTGGCTGGGCTTGGTTGACAGCCCCTTGTGCATTCACTCAGACACACCCCAAACACAGGGTACTCAGCCTCACTTGCATACATCTGCATTTTGAATGGGTCTTCCTGGGCTGGGAGGGTGGAGGGCCTGCCCTCACACAAAGGACTGCCACACCCCCTACTGGGACCCTGGCAGACACGATTGAACTGAAAGGGGACCTGGTGCATTTCTTAGCCACTCTTTGAAGTCTCCCCCACTTCAAAGGCACATTTGGGTATAAAACAGGGCCTCTGCCCTACCTCATCAGACACTTGCTGGAGAAGAAACCTGACCCAGAAACTACATCCTGCCAAGAAGAACTGCCTGGCTGCTCAAAGGACTCACCTGCATGCTTTCTACAAAGGACTGCTGCCTTGCTGTTGCCCTGCTGCCTTGCTGAACTCTTGTCTGGCTGTGAAAGTGCTCTCCAAGGGCTTGGATAGAGCTTGCCTCCTGTTCCTTGAAGTCTCAGGACCAAAAAGACTTCTCTCTTTTACTTGGACGCTCCGTGCGCCGAAAATTTCGACGCACAGCTTGTTTTGCGGCGAGAAAAACGCCGCACTCCGACGCTGATTGACGCGACGCTCTTGGGACGATCGAAGATCCGACGCACGGCCTCGCAAGGACAACGCCGCCCGACCTCTAGAGGAGAAATCGACGCGACGCCTGCCGTGAGATCGTAATTTCAACGTGCAGCCCCGCAGATCGAAGTCAAGAGGAGAAATCGACGCGACGCCTGCCGTGAGGTCGTAATTTCGACGCGCAGCCCCACAGACCGACGCGCAGCCGGAGAACAAGCAGGAAAATCCACGCACAGACCCGGGACATCTGGTAATCCCCGCGATCCACAGAAAGAGACTGTCCGCGTGCTTGAAAACGACGCCCGACTTCCCCGCGTGGAAAATAACGACGCAAGTCCGTGTGTGCTGGGGAGAAATCGACGCACACACCCTTTTTCCACGCACCTCTTCTCTTGTGGCCCTCTGAGGAGATTTTTCCACTCCCAACCACGTACTTGTGCTTGAAAGAGACTTTGCTTATATTCTAAAGACTTTAAGACACTTTATATCACTTTTCCGTGATATTTCTACAACTTTCCATTGCAACTTTATTCTTTTTGACCTACAATTATCCTGATAAATATTATATATTTTTCGAAACACTGTGTGGTGTATTTTTGTGGTGCTATATGGTGGTATTGTATGATTTATTGCACAAATACTTTACACATTGCCTTCTAAGTTAAGCCTGACTGCTCGTGCCAAGCTACCAGAGGGTGGGCACAGGATAATCTTGGATTGTGTGTGATTTACCCTGACTAGAGTGAGGGCTTTTGCTTGGACAGGGGGTAACCTGACTGCCAACCAAAAACCCCATTTCTAACATTGGTGATCAGCGGTGAGGATAGGACTTGTATTTGTGCAGTGACATACAGTAGCTAAGTATTTCACTACCTACCCACAGTTGAAGGTCAACTTGGTTTTTATCTCTTTTTGAAAACCCACATTTTTTCCTGACAATTTTCAAAAACTAAATCCTCACTCAACATGTCTCTGACTGGGTCTCAGACAGGGGACTTTGACCTAGTCCAGTTGGATGCATATACGGTCAAACAACTAAGAGGATTCTGCAGGGCATTGAGGGTACCCACCCAAGGGGCCTCCAGAAAGGAGGACTTTCAAGTGGCGCTGAGGGCCTGGGCAGAAGCCCATTTAGAGGATGATGAGGAAGAGGAGCCAGAACGTGGCCCCTCAGAGGAATTTTCACTATCAGTGGATGGTGTTACCACTGCAATTGTGCCCCCTTCCAGACCAGGGAGCAGTGTCTCTATGCAAAGCCTGACCACAGAGGAAAGGAGAGAGGAAAGGGAGTTCCAATTGCAAATGGCAAAACTGAAAATTGAGGCTCAACAGGAGGAGAGGAGGGCAGAGAGAGAAGCCAAACAAGCTGAGGCTGAAAGAGCAGCCAAACAAATTGAAGCTGAAAGAACAGCCAAACAGATTCAAGCAGAAGCTGAAAGGGCAGCCAAACAAGCAGAAGCTGAAAGAGCAGTCAAACAGGTGGAAGCTGAAAGAGCTTTGGCTGAAAAGAAACTATTGTTGGCTCATGAACTGAGTCTCAAGGAGCTGGAGATCAAGGCAAGACAGTCTGAATCCAGCAATAATGGTGGCAGCATACAGACAGGACCTGCTGGAGAAAAAAAAGGTTCGTATACCCAAAAATGTGGTGCCCAGTTTTGTGGTGGGAGATGACATAGATAAATGGTTAGCTGCTTATGAAGTTGCACTAAGGGCTCATGAGGTTCCTGAAGGGCAATGGGGGGTAGCTATGTGGGGTTATGTGCCGCCATTGAGGAGGGACACAATTCTCACATTGGATCAACCTGATCAAAACACATACCCACTTCAGAAAGCCACTTTACTTGCCAAGTTTGGGCTGACCCCTGAGGGATACCGTCAGAGGTTCAGGGACAGCACCAAACAAACCACACAAACATGGGTAGATTTCTTTGATTTCTCCAGTAAGGCACTGAATGGATGGGTGCGGGGCAACAAAGTAGCAGATTATAAAGGTTTATATGACTTGATTCTGAGAGAGCATATGCTTAATACTACTTATACAGAGTTGCGCCAGCACCTAGTGGATAGTAAGCTGACTGATCCCAGGAAGCTTGCTGAGGAGGCGGACCTATGGGTTAGCACCAGAGTGTCCAAGATGGTACCTCGGGGGGACTCCCACAAAGGTGGTCAGGGTTCCCAACAGAAGAAAGAGGGGGGAGATAAACTTGCAGATAAGGAACTCTCCAAAGGCCCACAAAAGAATTCCCAGGGAGGGGGTGGCAACCCTTCCTTTTCCAAATTTGGGAAAAAGCCAGGGACATATGACAAGTCAGGGAAATCTAGCCCCAAATGCATGGAGTGTTACCAGTATGGTCACTACAAAGGTGATCCACAGTGCCCCAAGAGGGCACCGTCCACTACCGGACAGGCACCTGGGTTGACTAGTGTAGCGCTCGGGGGGGAGATGGACCCAAGTAGCTTTGGGGAGCAGGTAGAGATTTCCCTAGTGTCCCTGGGAGAAGGAGAAATGGTGCCCAAGGCCCACATGCCCAAAAATACTTCCAAGTACCGGCAGTGGGTAACCATTGATGGGCAGAAGGTGGAGGCTCTGCGTGACACAGGAGCCAGTATGACTACTATCAAGAGTCAGCTGGTGTCAACAGAGCAGATAGTCCCTAATACATTCCACCAGGTCATAGTCGCTGACAATCGCGAGAGTCACCTACCGGTGGCTCTGGTTCCCTTTGAGTGGGGGGGGGTCTCTGGTACTCTGAAAGTAGCTGTGAGTCCTGCCATGCCTGTAGATTGTCTGTTAGGCAATGATCTTGAGCACACTGCTTGGAAAGAAGTGGAGCTCAGGTCTCACCTGGAGATGTTAGGGTTACCTGAGTGGGTCTGCATGACCACACGGTCCATGGCTGACCGAGAGGGAAGTCAAGGGCATCTGGAGCCTGGAACGATGTCCCAGAGAGCTGCCAGGAGGAGGGACCAGGGGCGCGGGAAACCAGCCCCAGAAGTTCCCGCAGTGGCTGACGAGGCTCCTGAGGAGGAGGCGCCCGAGCCAACTGGGGAAGACATTGCCACCCTAGGTGACTTACCTGAGCTTGCTGGCTGGCAAGTTGAGGGTGGACCCACCAGGGAGGAATTCTGCAAGGCGCAGAAAGAATGTCCCACTCTGGAAGGTTTGAGGAAACAAGCCTCAAACCAGGCAGCAGGTGACGCCTCTGGCAATCACCACCTATATTGGGAGAATGATCTCCTCTACAGTGAGCCTAAGGTTCCGGCCTTTGGGGCAGCACGTATGCTGGTGGTCCCCCAATGTTACCGAACCTTCCTACTGGGTCTGGCTCACGACATTCCCCTGGCAGGACATTTGGGGCAGGGCAAGACCTTTAACAGGCTTGTCACCCACTTTTATTGGCCCAAAATGAGGACACACTCAGATAAGTTCTGCAGATCTTGTCCTACCTGCCAGGCCAGTGGTAAAGCATGAAAAAGGGTTAAAACCCCCCTGATTCCACTTCCTGTCGTTGGCACCCCCTTTGAAAGGGTGGGCATCGACATTGTTGGTCCCTTGGACCCCAAAACTGCCTTAGGCAACAGGTTCATCCTGGTTTTGGTGGACCATGCCACCCGTTACCCAGAGGCAATCCCTCTGAGGACCGTAACCGCACCGGTGGTGACCAGAACTCTGATGGGGATATTTACCCGTGTGGGGTTCCCCAAGGAGATAGTGTCTGACAGAGGCACTAACTTCATGTCTGCATACATGAAGTCTCTATGGGATGCGTGTGGTGTAACCTACAAGTTCACCACACCCTATCACCCCCAGTCTAATGGTCTTGTGGAGAGATTCAACAAGACCCTGAAAGGCATGATTGGTGGTCTCCCTGAGGCCATGAGGCTTAGGTGGGACGTCCTCTTACCATGCCTTCTCTTTGCCTACAGAGAGGTCCCCCAGAGGGGGGTAGGGTTCAGTCCCTTTGAGCTTCTCTACGGGTACCCTGTCAGGGGACCCTTAAGCATTGTCAAGGAGGGATTGGAGAAAGCTCCAAAGACACCCCCTCAGGATGTGGTCAGCTACATGTTGGCCCTCCGCAACCAGATGACCCGCTTCTGGAAAGAGGCCCAAAGTAACCTTGAGGCCAGTCAAGAGGTAATGAAACACTGGTATGACCAGAAGGCCACCCTGGTAGAGTTTCAACCTGGAGACAAAGTGTGGGTAATGGAGCCAGTAGAGCCCAGAGCTCTCCAGGACCGCTGGTCTGGCCCATTTGAAATAAAGGAGCGGAAAGGGGAGGCCACTTACCTAGTGGACCTCCAAACCCCTAGGAATCCCCTAAGGGTGCTCCATGTGAACCGACTAAAAGCTCATTTTGAGAGGTCGGAGATCAACATGCTTCTGGTCACAGATGAAGGAATGGAAGAGGAGAGTGAACCTCTCCCCGACCTCCTCTCTGCCCAAGAAGGTGATGGGTCAGTAAGCGGGGTCATTCTGTCTGACTCCCTGACTCTAAACCAGAAAGGAGACTGCTATGAGCTGTTGGAGCAGTTCTCCCCCCTGTTCTCCCTTACTCCTGGACTGACCCACCTCTGTGTTCATGATATTGACACTGGTGACAGTCTCCCTGTGAAGAACAAAATTTACAGGTTGTCGGATAAGGTGAAGGCCAGCATCAAGGAGGAGGTCTCCAAGATGATGACTCTAGGGGTTATCGAGAAATCCAGTAGTCCCTGGGCCAGCCCAGTGGTGTTGGTCCCTAAGGCTACTGCCCCAGGTGCGAAGCCAGAACTCCGGTTCTGTGTGGACTACCGGGTCTCAACTCAGTCACACAGACTGATGCTCACCCCATCCCCCGAGCTGATGAGCTCGTGGACAGGCTAGGCGCTGCCAAGTTCCTGAGTACGTTTGATCTTACTTCAGGGTACTGGCAGATCGCCCTGACTGAGGGGGCTAAGTAAAGATCCGCATTTTCAACCCCTGATGGCCATTACCAGTTCCGGGTGATGCCATTTGGGTTGAAAAATGCCCCCGCTACCTTCCAACGGTTGGTTAACGAGGTCCTAGCTGGCAAGGATGCCTTCTGTGCAGCCTACCTGGATGACATAGCTGTCTACAGTTCCAGCTGGGAGGAACACCTGCTTCACCTCAAGGAGGTGCTTCAGGCCCTGCAACAGGCAGGCCTGACCATCAAGGCTAGTAAGTGCCAGATTGGGCAGGGTTCCGTGGTGTACTTGGGACACCTAGTGGGTGGTGGCAAGGTGCAGCCACTCCAGGCCAAGATTGAAACTAGCAAGGCCTGGCAACCACCGCGAACGCAGACTGAGGTGAGAGCCTTTCTACGCCTCACAGGATACTACCGCAGATTTGTCAAGGGCTATGGTACCATTGTAACACCCTTGACAGAACTCACTTCCAAGAAACAACCTAGGTTGGTGAATTGGACAGAGGCTTGTCAGAAAGCCTTTGACGCCCTGAAGGAAGCCATGTGCACGGCCCCCGTGCTCATGGCCCCTGACAACTCCCAGGAATTTATCGTGCAGACAGACGCTTCAGAGCATGGCATAGGGGCAGTCCTAGCACAGCTGAATGAGGAGGGCAGAGATCAACCGGTAGTCTTTATTAGCAGAAGGCTATTACCACGGGAACAGAGGTGGAGTGCTATTGTGAGAGAAGCTTTTGCTGTGGTCTGGGCACTGAAGAAGCTAAGACCCTACCTGTTTGGGACTCACTTCCGGGTTCAGACAGACCACAGGCCCCTCAGATGGCTCATGCAGATGAGGGGTGAGAATCCAAAACTCTTGAGGTGGTCCATTTCCCTACAGGGGATGGACTTTACGGTGGAACATCGCCCAGGGGTTGACCACGCCAATGCTGATGGTCTCTCCAGGTACTTCCGCCTTAGCGATGAGAGCTCCCAGGAGGTCGGGTAGCTCTCCCCACTTTCAGCTGGGGGACACACATGTTAGACCTGACAGCCTTAGGGTAGTCACCCCTAACTTTTTGCCTGCCTCCCTCCACTTTTTGGACACTGTTTTTGCTGGTTTATAGACTCTGCGCACTTTACCCCTGCTAACCAGGGCTAAAGTGCATATGCTCTCTCCCCTAAAACATGGTAACCTGGAATCATACCTGATTGGACTATTAATTTACTTATAAGTCCCTAGTAAGGTGCACTTTATGTGCATAGGGCTGGTAAATTAAATGCTACTAGTGGGCCAGCAGCACTGGTTGTGCCACCCACTTAAGTAGCCCCTTTTCCTTGTCTCAGGCCTGCCATTGCAAGGCCTGTGTGTGCAGTTTCACTGCCACATCGACTTGGCATTTAAAAGTTCTTGCCAAGCCTAGAACTCCCCTTTTTCTACATATAAGTCACCCTTAAGGTATGCCCTAGGTAACCCCTAAGGCAGGGTGCTGTGTAGGTAAAAGGCAGGACATGTACCTGTGTAGTTATATGTCCTGGTAGTGTAAAACTCCTAAATTCGTTTTCACACTATTGTGAGGCCTGCTCCCTTCATAGGCTAACATTGGGGCTGCCCTCATACACTGTTGAAGTGGCAGCTGCTGATCTGAAAGGAGCAGGAAGGTCATATTTAGTATGGCCAGAATGGTAATACAAAATCCTACTGACTGGTGAAGTCGGATTTAATATTACTATTCTAGAAATGCCACTTTTAGAAAGTGAGCATTTCTTTGCACTTAAATCCTTCTGTGCCTTACAATCCACGTCTGGCTGGGCTTGGTTGACAGCCCCTTGTGCATTCACTCAGACACACCCCAAACACAGGGTACTCAGCCTCACTTGCATACATCTGCATTTTGAATGGGTCTTCCTGGGCTGGGAGGGTGGAGGGCCTGCCCTCACACAAAGGACTGCCACACCCCCTACTGGGACCCTGGCAGACACGATTGAACTGAAAGGGGACCTGGTGCACTTCTTAGCCACTCTTTGAAGTCTCCCCCACTTCAAAGGCACATTTGGGTATAAAACAGGGCCTCTGCCCTACCTCATCAGACACTTGCTGGAGAAGAAACCTGACCCAGAAACTACATCCTGCCAAGAAGAACTGCCTGGCTGCTCAAAGGACTCACCTGCCTGCTTTCTACAAAGGACTGCTGCCTTGCTGTTGCCCTGCTGCCTTGCTGAACTCTTGTCTGGCTGTGAAAGTGCTCTCCAAGGGCTTGGATAGAGCTTGCCTCCTGTTCCTTGAAGTCTCAGGACCAAAAAGACTTCTCTCTTTTACTTGGACGCTCCGTGCGCCGAAAATTTCGACGCACAGCTTGTTTTGCGGCGAGAAAAACGCCGCACTCCGACGCTGATTGACGCGACGCTCTTGGGACGATCGAAGATCCGACGCACGGTCACGCAAGGACAACGCCGCCCGACCTCTAGAGGAGAAATCGACGCGACGCCTGCCGTGAGATCGTAATTTCAACGCGCAGCCCCGCAGATCGAAGTCTAGAGGAGAAATCGACGCGACGCCTGCCGTGAGATCGTAATTTCGACGCACAGCCCCGCAGACCGACGCGCAGCCAGAGAACAAGCAGGAAAATCCACGCACAGACCCGGGACATCTGGTAATCCCCGCGATCCACAGAAAGAGACTGTCCGCGCGCCGGAAAACAACGCCCGACTTCCCCGCGTGGAAAATAACGACGCAAGTCCGTGTGTGCTGGGGAGAAATCGACGCACACACCCTTTTTCCACGCATCTCTTCTCTTGTGGCCCTCTGAGGAGATTTTTCCACTCCCAACCAGGTACTTGTGCTTGAAAGAGACTTTGGGCCTGATTCTAACTTTGGAGGACGGTGTTAAACCGTCCCAAAAGTGGCGGATATACCACCTACCGTATTACGAGTTCCATAGGATATAATGGACTCGTAATACGGTAGGTGGTATATCCGCCACTTTTGGGACGGTTTAACACCGTCCTCCAAAGTTAGAATCAGGCCCTTTGTTTATATTCTAAAGACTTTAAGACACTTTATATCATTTTTCCGTGATATTTCTACAACTTTCCATTGCAACTTTATTCTTTTTGACCTACAATTATCCTGATAAATATTATATATTTTTCTAAACACTGTGTGGTGTATTTTTGTGGTGCTATATGGTGGTATTGTATGATTTATTGCACAAATACTTTACACATTGCCTTCTAAGTTAAGCCTGACTGCTCGTGCCAAGCTACCAGAGGGTGGGCACAGGATAATCTTGGATTGTGTGTGACTTACCCTGACTAGAGTGAGGGCTTTTGCTTGGACAGGGGGTAACCTGACTGCCAACCAAAAACCCCATTTCTAACAGTGACTTTATACCCAGAGTGACTCCAGAGCTGTAGGGGATATCCTCTCACGTAAGACATGGCACCTGGCCGAGTGAGTTTAGTATATTGTGAGCCACTGTACCTCACGTAACCTTTCTGCAGGGTCACCATGACTAGAAGGACAATCCTGAGACCAGGCAAGAAAAGGACTCACAACTGCAGTGGCTGGCATGGTTGTAGTACCTGGAAAATGGCAGCTACTTTTGTTAAAGCCATCATCTAATGTTTCACTGCCATAGTAGTTTTTTTATTTATATTTTGCCATGGCTAGTATATTCTCTTTGAGAGGCGCCACCCTGTTTTTCAAAGTGAAAGAAGTGGCCAATGCAATGTGTCTTGTTGCACCTTGTCGAAACACTCTGTTGTAAAAAGATGGCCTAGATATTTATGTTATGCAAATTGAGCCCTGGAATGAAGAAGTCGGAGGCGGGGCCCCGTGAAGTCCCCTCGCTGCAGTCTGTTACTGACGGATGCTCCCTGTTAACTGATCTGCCTGTCTGATGGCTGACCAGTGCCAGAGCTCGTAGATGTGAAAGAAACCCTGGAGCTCAAAAACTTGCTTATATGAGCCTCAGGTTTTATCTCCGAAGTGGTGTGCCATTGCCTTAAAACACACACATTGTTCAGGAATCTTTAAAGTGTATCTTCATAACTTAACCGTGTGGTGTATCGTAGCCATAAAAGACGCATTGCTGACGTTTGTTTTAGATAGAACCTGATACAGTGGGTCAAACCGACCCCAGGGGAGCAAGTGCGAATCATGAATGGCAAACCGCGACAGATAACATAGGTTTAAATGTTGTGCTTTAGAGAGGGATCATACAAATCGCATGCAACGGAGCAAGACACGGAGCGCTGGGCGATATTATGAAGGGTGTTGGCAGACTCCACGACCGTGTACGTCAAGAAGAGAGTTACATGTTTAAATTGCAGAATTACATTAGCTTTCACGCATTAATGTTGCATTATATGTATTTACTTTTCTGGGCACATGTAAAGTGTTTTGCCCTGATTCAGTCAAGAGGAGGAAACGGGATTCGAACCCAGGTTCCCGATTTCCAAAAGACAGCAGCTTAATTTATAGAGAACGACTTAATAAAATTTACAAGATAAGAAACCCTCAGATTTGCCTGCTTGTCGGCCTACTCTACCTTTCAGATTGCTTCGTGTTAGATGTCCCTCCTGTGAGTTTTTAACACAGACCCGAGGAGGTATTTGTACCTATCTTTGGACACTTCTCTTTTATTGCCCACTCTGACATCGACCTCTTCCACAAGGCTCCGACTGCAAACCTTTGCGCGCTTACCTAAGATATTTTGCCTTCAAGAATAACACCAGTAAGGGGTTTTGAAATACGTTGTTTTGCAAACAAGAATAAATACCACTGCAATACAAATGTAGGACTAGACTTGTCCTTAGTCTGACATCTGAGATGCTGGATTGAGATGTTAAACTCAGACAGGATGTTATTCCTGAATAACAAGGACCCCACCTGTTAAAAATAAACAATACAAATATTTTTCTAGAATATTGACATTTGAAATTGTGTGTGGAAAAGAAGTGCATAACTAATTCCAATGAGTCATACAGGATATCTGTTCACCTTTTCAAAGGTTTTCGATGGATTGCTATGTTCTGTGGGCGCTGGAATGAAATAGTAAATGGAACTGCTGCATTTTGTCTTCTGGTTTATGGAGGTAGCCAGCTAGGTGGAATAAAGTACCATTTGCTGCACACTGTAAGGGTACTTAAAATCACTGAGAGTTAAATGAGACATCATACTGTGATTGTAATTGATTGATCAATCAATCAGGATTTATAAAGCACAGCTAATCACCTGATAGGGTATCCAGGTGCTTGCAGGTCAGGACGCTTATTCAAAAAGTGAGATGATGGTCCGGAGGTGTGTGGGGAGACTGTTCCAGGTTTTTGCTGCAATGTGAGAGAAGGAGCGTCCTCCACTTCTGCTTCGGTAGATGCAGGGAGTATGGGCAACTGAGAAGGAGGCAGAGGGTAGTTGTAGGAGGCTGGCCTGGTTTGTAGTGGGTACCAAAGGTTCTTACACCTTATACCATGTTCAGTTATCCCTTATTAGTGAAATGTAGTCAGTGTCTAGAAGCCAAGCTGTCTAGTGGCAGCTCTAGCTGAGCAGCCAAAGCTGAACTAGGAGACATGCAAAGCTCTTGCAATGCCACTGGAGTCACACAGTTCTCACACACATGAAAGAAAATACTCAGTGTTACAAAAATAAAGGTCATTTACTTTGGTGACACAAATGCCAAAAATACTTTAGAGACTATACTTCCTTAGGAGGTAAGTAATATACATAATATATACACTAGTATCCAAAAACAGGTAAGTACACAGTCGGAAAACAGTGCAAATAGTGAAAATCACAATAGATTGCAATCTGCCTAGGGGGAACACAAACCATACACTAAAATAGTGGAGTGCAAAAGTTGGTTTCCCACCTAGGCAAGTGTAGTGAGTGAAAGGCACTGGGAGTGTAAGAAAAACCCAAAGGTAGTTTAGTTTAGTTTTAAGGATTTATAAAGCGCGTAGTGACCCGAAGGCATCCCAGCGCTAAACCTAACCTGACCAGTGCTAGCAATAGGAGAATTCAGAGAGCTACCTACAGAAAAGAATGGTCTTAAGTTTTTTTCTAAAAAGTAGTTCTGAGTGTTCATGACGGAGTTCAGAGGGAAGATCATTCCAGAGACGAGCGGCCTTGGTGGAGAAGGAGTTGGCCCCCCAGGCTCTCTTAGACCGCAAGATGGTCACAAGTCGAGAGGAGGAGGACCTTAGACTTCGAGAGGGGACATAAAGATATAGCCGCTTTCTAAAGAACATTGGACCCTTATCTTGCAGGGCTCTGTGAACAATGCATAGGGTCTTGAAATAAATACGCTGCTTAATAGGGAGCCAGTGAAGTATGGAAAAAGCAGGCTTAGCGGATAAATGTCTGGGAAGATTGACAAGAAGCCTGGCAGCTGCGTTCTGGACTGTTTGCAGCCTTTTTATGACATAAGCGGGGCGCTGAGAAAAAGTGAGTTCCCATAGTCCAGACGGGAAAGGATCAGGTAAGCAAATGATTCCACCCAAAGCCCAGGAAAACAGGAGTAAATAACAGTAAGTTTCCTAGAACACACAAGAAGTCATGCTAGAAGATTATGCAAGAACCAGAAGAGACTGCAAGACACCACTGATAGATTCCTGTTCCTGAAGACCTGTGGAAGAAGGGGACCAAATCCAAGAAGCACTGAAGAGTCTTGGGAGAACAGGAGCCCCTGCTAACCCGGATGAAGGTGCAAAAGAAGAACCACTGGTGAGAAGACAAAGTCAGTTATGCACCCAAGGAGACAAATGTGGGTTCCTGGTTAGTGCAGAAGATGTCCCACACCGGCTGGATGATTGCAGTCTTGTTTGCATCACTGGATTCTGCCAACAAGCCTTGGCACACGCAAAACTCGCAGTTGGCAGAAGATGGCACTGCCCGGGAGCAGGAGGGACCTGGTGGCCTCTACCCGGGAGGGGGAGACAAAGGGGGCTCTCAGCAACTCAGGGAGCCCTCAGAAGACCAGGCAGCGCACACAGGAGTCCCGCAGCAAGGGGACAAAGAAGGTGCAAATGGAGTACCATGCAGCACGACACAAAAGGATCCCACGCTACCGGAGAACCGCTCTGGAAGCTGAATGTCACAGGATGGAGTGCTGGGGTCTAAGCTGTGCTGTGCATGAAGAACTTTTTGGAAGGTCGCACACACGCCTTGGCAACTGCAAGTCACGCAGTGTACAGGGGTACTGTCTTGCATGGGGAGTCAAGCTCTTACCTTGACCAAAGTTGGACTGCTGGACCTTGGGGTTGTCGGGGTCACTTTAGTCCACCACCCATGTTGCTGGATCCACGCTCGTTGTCTGGAAAGGGGACCCACGCCACCGGTCATCGCTGCAGAGAGGTGCCTGCTGAAGCAGGGAAGTGACTCTATCACTCCACTGGAGATTCCTTCGGTTCTTCTGGTGCAGGCTGAAGACAGGCAGTCCTCGGAGGATGCACGACCTGGAAACTGTGGCAGTTGCTGGCAGGAGCTGAAGATACAATGTTGCAGAAGTCATCTTTGCTTCTTTGTTGCAGTTTGTAGGGTTCCTGTAGGGTTTAGCTGCAGTTCCTTCGGTAGAACATGAAGTAAAGGATGCAGAGGATTCCTGCTGGAGTCTTGCAATCCAAATCTGAGAAAACACCCAGAGGAGAGACCCTAAATAGCTCAGAAAGGGGGATTGGTCAACTAACCAGGTTAGCACATAACAGGAGAGGGCTCTGACGTCACCTGCTGGCACTGGCCACTCAGATGCTCCCAGAGTGCCCCACCACCTTGGAATCCAAGATGGCAAAACCCAGGGACACCCTGGAGGGGTGTTGATGGACAGGGGAGTGGTCACTCCCCCTTCCTTTGTCCAGTTTCATGCCAGGGAAGGGACTGGGGGTCCCTGAACAGATGTAGACTGGATTATGCAAGGAGGTGCCCTTCAAAGCATTTCCAGAAGGTCTGGGAGGCTATCCCTCCCATGCCTGTAACACCTATTTCCAAAGGGAGATGGTCTAACGCCCCTTACCCAAAGGAAATCCTTTGTTCTGCCTTCCTTGGCTTGAGTTGCTCAAGCAGCAGGAGGGCATAAACCTCAGAAGGCTGGTATGACAGTAGTTGGGGTCCACTGTGGAGCACCCAGAGTGCATGGAATTGTGCAACCAATACTGGAATCAGTATTGGGGTACAATTCCCAGTTGTTAGACACCTTACATGGCCGTATTCAGGGTTACCATTCTGAAGCTGGACATAGGTATTGACTTCTGTCCAGTGCACACATAAAATGGCGTCCCTGCACTCATGAAGTCTGGGAAAATGGTCCTGGATGATGTGGGGGCACCCCTGCTAGCGCAGGTGTGCCCTCACACATGGATACTTTGCATCCAGCCCTTAGGGTTGGAAGGCCTGGCCTATAGGTGAGTTATATGTGACCTGGTGCAGTGTAAATGGATGTGAAATGGTGCATGTACCATGTCACGCAGGCTACAATGGCAGTCTTGTAGAATCCTTTGCATGGGCTCCCTATGGGTGGCAAAAGTAATGCTGCAGCTCACAGGGATCCCCTGGAACCGCAGTGTCCTTGGTACCTAAGTACCATATACCAGGGACTTCTAAGGGGGCACCAGTATGCCAATTTGGGATGAACTACTGGGTTACCAGTATATAGTGACAAATTTGGGAACAGAGAGAGCATAAGCACTAGGGTCCTGGTTAGCAGGACTCCAGTGACACAGTCAAGCATACTTACAAAAACAGTGAAACATACTGACAGGTAGGCCACAAACCATAAGCACTGGGGTTCTGGCTAGCAGGATCCCAGTGACACAGTCAAACACACTGACAAACAGGCCAAAAATGGGGGTAACCATGCTAGAAAGAGGCTACTTTCTCAGAGTAGTCTTCTTGGCGGTTGATGGAAGTTCAGATGGTGGTTAATGTACATGGGTCCTTAGTTGTGTAGACCCCTGTGTGTGTGGGTCAGCAGCTTGAATTGGCCTCTCTTCTATATGGGGAGCCAGTGGAGTTGCCTGAGGTAGGGTGTGACATGGGTTTGTCATGGAAGGCCAAGGACGAATCTGGCTATGATATTCCTTATGGTCTGAAGTCTCTGTATGTAGTGTGCAGAGATTCCTATGTAGAGAGAGTTGACAAAGTCCAGTCAGCTGGTGATAATGGCCTGTGTCACAGTGGGTCTCATGTGTAGGGGTAGCCACTTGAAGATCTTACATAGCATGCACAAAGTGAGGAAGCAGGCGGAGTAGATGGCGTTGATATGTGATTTCATGATGAGCTTGTTGTCAATGATGATCCCAAGATTTCTGGCATGATCGGAGGGAGTGCATGTGGGTCCTAGGTATGATGGCCATCAGTAGTCATTCCATGTGTTGCTACTGTTACCAAAGATCAGTACTTACAGGTGCAGGCAGGTGCTCTTCATCCATTCAGTGACTCTTGTCACGCATCTGTGGAAGTTGGTTGTGATGGTGGAGGGGCTGTCCGTGAGTGAGGGGATGAGTTGGATGTCTTCTGCGTAGAAAATTACGTTGAGATATTGGGATCTGACGATGTTTGTCAGGGGGATCATACATGTGTTGAAGAGCATGGGGCGAGGGATGAGCCCTGGGGAGAGCCTGGGTAAAATACCAAATATATACAGGGAAAGGACTACCTCCCTCATACTAAATATATGGGCTAAGATACCCCCTGCTGTTTTTGTGAGGATATTGCAAGTCACCAATGAGTTCCACGATGATGTAGAGAAGTGAGGCAAAAGGCAATTATAAGGTCATCAAACGCTGAGGTGACTTTCAATATCTTTTTAATGTATAGCAGTGGGCATTTTATTCATTATAATACATGCTCATGCCATCGTGCTTCCCTCAAACTCTTACGTTTTTGATGTTGTGTTCTGCAAAATGAAACACACCAACATGTAGAGTTATATGTTAGAATCAGTTTAATCCAAGCCATATTAAAAAATGGTGGTTCAGAAATTGCAACCCTGGCGGTTATAAGACAGCCAGGGCCGCGGTGGCAGTCGGACCGCCACAGCCACATTACGACCATGGTGGATTATGGGTCCCTTCTCTGCTGGCGATTACATAGCCATAGCACTGCCATGTAACGGCTGGTGGAGACGGAGTGCAGAGATGGCCCCATGGGGGCCCCTACACTGCCCATGCCAGCCCTGTCATGCTTTTCAATGTCTGCTTTGCAGACAGTGAAAATAGCAACGGGTGCTCATGCACCCAACACACCCCAACATTGCCGGTGGCTCAATTATGAGCCGGCGTCAATGTTGTGGGCTGTTTCTCATTGGATCAGCGGGCAGAAACTCTGTTTCAGCCTGCTGACCCACCGGGAAAATCAGAATAGGGACCGCAGGAAGTTGACAGCAATGGCGGTAACCTGACCGGGGGACTCCGACAGACAGCCTTTTCCATCTGCCGAAGTCAGAATTAGGTCCTTTGTCTTTCCTGTAATGGCCCAAAGAGTGGAAAAACATAAGTATGTTTCCATAAATATCTCCTTTCTGCTGATCCCTTTTTCTTTTTTGAAGTAGGAAAAGCCAATTCTTGTTTTTCTTGTTAAAACTATTGCGTATGTGTGCTCCATAAATCACCTTTAATCCTGGCTACTGGCAGTGACAGCAGGCACGGTTTTGTCAGAACTCAATTGTAAAAACTTATTTCAGGTCAGTGTGGTTGTCACAAGTCAGGTATAATATGAAAGTGGAGGCAGGCTGGTTTGCAAGGATTGCAACTCTCATTTATTGTATAGGGGGTAAAGCACACCTTTCTGTACATTATCAGGATATTTCAAGTCACCAAGGAGTTCTGTAACCATGTAGAGGAATCTATATAATATTTTGGAACCCCAAGGTGACTTGTGATACACTTTTTATGTACAGCAGAGAGTATGTAAATTCTTATAGTGATCACTCCGTTACCCTTCTCAGAAACCGTTTAAATCCTTGGTGTTTTGCCCTTTTATATAAAATGGATAGCATGGTTGCAAACACGAATAATAATAGGGGAACCTGTACTGCAAAATTAAACACACCAAAAAGCAATCAGTAATTTATTGCAAACCAGTGGTAAAATTAGTTTATTTTAAGTCTGATTTATTAAGTGCTGTAGCTCTGAATGTGTATAAATATGCAAAGAGTTTCTGTCTTTCCTTTAATGATTTAAATCTTGCAGAAATATCTGTGTTTGCCATACAAGCTCCTCCGCTGATGACTGTTAATTTTAGAAAAAGACTGGAAAAATGAAAGGCCAGTTTGCCTTTTGTTTGAACTTCAGCTGTAATAATTCTCTGTGGCCTGACTTTCACATTGCCTGCTGGCTCTGGCAGGAGGCACCATGACCTCACAACTCAACCTTGTAATAAGGAAATGTAATTTCTGATTGGGATTGGAGGCCTCTAAGTATCATACGTTTATCATTTGCTCCTAGCATGCATGTGTCTTGCAAGTGGTCAAAGGTCACAAGCTTTACCTCGCTATGACATGATAACAGTTGGATTTTCAGTTTCACCATAAGTGCCATACAGCAGAATTATGGACTTTGATACACACTTACTTTACTATGCATGAGAGAAGATACAGCTATTACAGATGCTTAAAGTCGGGTGTTGTCAAGAACCTTTGCAAAGTTGTAGCTTCAGGGAAGATTTTTCATCTGCTCCGTTTCTCGCCTGCTGGAGTCGGCATCCTCTCTCTTGTTCAACTGATCATGCATTCATCGGACCAGAGGAGGAGGTCTTCTCTTTCCTCATGATCAGGGCTGGCTTTAGGCGACTGGTGCGGCTGCACTGGGTGCTGACCTGTATGGGGGAGCTGTATTTAGCAATAACTTACAATGTAAAAGCACATCAACCAGAGTTCCAAGTGCGTCCAGCTGCCAGGCAACAATAAAAATGTCAAGATAACTCTTGTGATTAATGTTCCTGACACAGAGAGAGAGAGATTGGAGTTGTGTCCATTGGCAGCTTTGATTCGCCATAAAGTAGTTCACAGAGTTAATATGCCTGCTGGAAAGAACAGATTTAAAACAAATGAACCGTATGTGAGAGAGGGGCTATGGGGAGAGAGGGGTACTTTTGCTGGGTGTTAGTGCGGGAATCTAAGAAGGAGGTCACTGGGGGAGGGAACCAAAAAATATTGCTACAGAGGGCGCCACCAGTGCTGAAGCTAGCCCTGCGCACGATAATTTCTTTGCATAAAATTCTGCATGCTTCTAGAAGTTAACTCATCTACCTACACTCGAGAAGCTAGTCAAAACTTTTCCTCTTGCTGATGCACCACACCCTGGCAGCTCTCTGTATAGTACCTAGATACTCCGAGAGGTAACTGTAGCACTTTTTAAATCTGTCATCATCCTGCATTCAAGACTTAAGTGAAGTTCAAGCCTGCGCAGGCTGAGACTGGAAGGCACCTTGCGAATGATTACAATGGTGAGTGTCACTGTCATCAGTCAATAATCATTCTACACCTAATACATTCCTAATGACTACTTCATATTCCCCACACAGGGCAAATAATGGCCAGTACTTCCATAAACAACCTTGCGCAAAATGTTTCATGAGGGCTGTGCGTGCAGAAACCATGATTTGGGCTTGGATAGGAAGTAAATAAAAAATGTGCCTGGCATTTCAGAAAGTAGGACAACATTCGAATTCCCCCATACATCAGTGTTTTCTATCATAACTGTTGAAAAGTAGACCAATTGAGAGTAAAATAGGCCAATCTGTCAAACTGACCTACATGCTGAATGGGCACTTAATAGTCAGCGGATGTACAAGTGCACAAGACTGAGTTAAATTTTTTCTGACGGCTCTAGGGAACTAGAATGGTCTCCTCACCAAGGTAAAACTCGTGTATGGCCCTCTGGTACCTATTGGAGAGTGAAATTAAGTGCCATTCTCATTGGGACTTAACTCTGCATGTCTAATCCATGCCCATAATCGTAATACCTCAGAAGCCACAGATTTTGTCTGTGACAAATATAGCCTTCCCCAACAGAAGACAAGGTGAGCTCCTTGTGTTACAAAATCAGAAAGAACCAGCTGTTGACCCTGTCGCGTAGGCTCTCACTATTCTAATGAGACTACTGGATTTTAAGCAGCAAGATCGTCCACAGGGTGGGAGACTGAGAATGATCCACAGTGGGTGACACCTGTCGCTTTAAATCCGGGTTTTGCTCCGGCTAACTAGCAGTGCCTCTTCTCTCCCGAAAGGGAGAGACGATTGGGCAGCCGAGCGCATTACATATCATACTTCTCAGGGAAGTCGTGGTCACTCAGGTCGCATCCTGTTCTCTCATTCACAATTCAGTCTCATGTATAAATGACAATGAAAGCAGTATAAGTTTCAAAGACTGGTTTAATAAAATGACTGCATTTTAGATAGCAAAGCGTGAGCTACAATAACCAGAATGACACAACATAACAATATTAAAATGGTGACGATGAGAGTGAAGCATAAGAATAACGCTATCATATTGCCACTAGAATCGATGGACTATTTCTGATCTGAATCATAATTTGAGCACAGCATGTTAAGCTCTAATCCTGCCTTTCAGGTTCCCCGGGATGGACATCGACCCTCATACCTGAGCAAAGGCTGTAGTCTGCGTTAGCATCTGCAGCGAAGCATTCAGCAATCAGCATACAGTCGTGGTTCCCTGGCTGGAATCTCCCTCTTAACGTGTAATGGGACTAGGAAGTGTTTTTATAATAACACAGCTAATGTTCTAAGAAAATGTCCCTAAGTAAGGATGTGTATTTTCTACGAATGTTGGAGACTAAACTTCTACCACGTTCACCGGCAATGTACCAAACTGTAGCCTTGACTGAAGCACAAAGTGATCAAGAATGTCTTGTTTGAGAACACAGTGCTGGGCTAAGCAAAACAGTTAGATAGAAGAAATTAAAACAAGACTGTAAAACTGGTTATTGTAAAAATAACAATGCGAAGCAGAATAAAATATATCTAGGTTAAAGTGCACAGCGGCCTAGTGTATTAAACTAACGTGCATGGAGCTATAGCTAAAATGGCTACACAACATCCTCCCCTTGTCGGTTGAAAGTGGTTCAAGCCAAACTAAAATTTCTCAACCTAAGATGTATATAAAACCCTAGTCAATTTTGACAAGTTAAAAGGACACACAAGCACACTACTTGGCAATTTAAAACATGAGCATGTGGCTTATAACCAAATTCAATGATAATGCCAATTTAGAAAAGTTCAAAATTAACTACGAGTCATGGAAAGCAGGAGATCTTCCACTTCAGCAGGTGACAGAACCAGAAAGTCTGCGCTAAAAATGATCGAGGAGCAAGTGTGTTCCATAGCCCCAGAATCAACCAAGGCGGCATCCTGTGGAGTGCCCATTGAAAAGTTGGTGGCAACTTCCTCCAGGAAGGGTAACTCATAATTAGCTTCACGTAGCAAACACAGCCTCAGTGAATGAACCCTCAGTGAGAATATCAACTGATCAGCATCTATTGCTGGGTAGCGCTGCTGTGAAAGACAAACTTCCAGTGCATGTTCAAAAGAGCACCAGAGGCACTGGAACACGGGCTGCACACAATACAAAACCGGTCTGAATGACAAAGACCAGTCACACTCCAAATGCTCCAGGAATGTTGCGCCAAAATGCTGCATCATACGTTCACGACTCAGCTGCGCTAATGGGAGTGCTATCATGTGTCCTTGTTGCGGCTGGACAGCGGTTGCGCATAAACAACAGCAGGATGCCTGCTAATAAAGCCAAAGTTATTGGAAATCCGCCAAAAATACTACCGAAAAATGAGTGGATAGCTGAAGGTATCAAACCGAATATTGAGGAAAAGGTGTGAACAAAACCAGAACCAACAACTTTGAAAAAATGTGCTATTCCAGTTGTGCTGGACGCATTAAATATTCATCCCACGAGTTCACCAAAGTGTCTCGGAAAGTTCGTATTTAACACGGACTGTATTTCTGCTGATGACCTTGCCACTTGAAGTGCATAGGTCTCGCGTGCAGATGTAATGGCCACATGCTTTTGAAACAATAAAGCCTTGAGTCTACTCAACTTTTCAAAATTCACGTTTGAAGTAGCAATGTAAGGCCAGATATCAGCTACCTCCTTAAATTTAGTGGGGGGGAAACAGTACGTTCCCGCAGCATGTAATGACCTTAGAGACCGAAACAACGTAAACTATTCTGGCTCGCATGCCACAACAGTCTTCACTGTTGAGAAGTACGTAGCTGCCGTTTGAAATCAAGGGGACTGGAACTTAAGATAACAAGCCAAGTTTGCAGCCGAGGCGTTACACGCCCCATGCAAGAACAGCTGTTTACAAATCATCGAATGACTTCTTTCATGTCATTGAAGCATTTGTTTGAGAAGGGAAGCTCCCACACCTCATGGATGTAACTATCTCCCAGCTTTTCATATCTGCCTACCGGAATGTGTTTCAAACAGGAGGTGAATTGTAGTGTTGAAATAGACAGATTACTAACCCCGTGTATTAACCACTCTGCCAATGGTATTTCAGCCACAGTAAAAGGCAACTTTTCTAATTTCTCAATGTTAAGCATGACATAAGTCACTTCTTTCTTAGCCATTAGTTGTTGTTGTCGCGTTAGATTAAAAGAAGAAAATATCTCCCTTGCACTGATGTGCTGCCATGGAACGCGGCCCACCTTCAATGTTTGAAGCGTCCAACCCAACTGCATAATGGACCTGATCTGACTCTGTTCATGCTATAAAGAAGACATATCAGATTGTATAATGTCCATAGCAGAAGAGACAATGTTGTTAATTGTATATATCCGGTCGGACAAGGTATTAATCCCATTATCCACAACAGCCAAAGCCTTTTTTAGATTTTCCTGATCTATTTGCCTTAACCGGGCAGCAGCATCTTGTTGGGAAAGTTTCCATATTTCATTGTATACTGCATATAAAAACACTTCCTACTTGGTGTTCTGGGGCCTGACAAGAAATCTTGTAAGTCAGTAGAGTTAGACAGGAGATTGAGGTGTTCTTTAACCGCGTTCAGTGAGGATGATTTTAGCCACTGTTGGCGTAATTTTTCTACACTATATGTTGTAATGATATCTGCATGTTCTGGAGATATATAGCAATGGTCTGGCCTACTCGTCCTAAAACCCCCCGAGTAGTTAATAAAACGTTGATGACACCCATTGGTATCTATTGGCCACAATAACCACCCGCCTGGACGTGTCAGTGAAGCATTAAATGTACCATTTTGGACCCACTCATCAAGCTCATCTTTAGTTGCATTCGTGCATTTTTGCCATTTGTAAAATTTTGCAGGGGCAGGTATACTGGGCATGTTTAATTCCCTGATTGTTGCTAAGCCTAAACAACTCGTTTGTTGCACTGTTTCATTTAAGAAGATCATTTGAACAGGAATAAGACATGCTCTAAACAATGTTTCTTTCCCTTAATTTGCCAATTTTCTCTTCCCCTGACACTTTTCAGATCAATTGATTTGGACCAATATTCATAGCCTTCTATCGATAGCCGGGAAACAAAGGATTCCGAATATATAAATTCCGTATTAGTCAATAACATGTGTATATCCTTAGTAGGTGGTACCTTAAAGTAATACAACTCAGCATTCTTTTGGTTGTGCCCAGAAAAATATGCAAACTTTTCAGAATATGTTTTAGAACTCCCTTGCGGTGGAGTTGGACAATGTTCCCATTGCGTGTAATTAAATATCATTTTGGGACTGCTCGCTCTATGTATGAAGTGGTGCCCATAATAACCATAGCAAAACATATCACCATAATTTTCTTTAAATTGGTAAACATCTTCGTTTTCAAAGACAGTATAATATTGCAATTCTGTCACCATAGAATCAACTGTTTTCACATCCCAATCATCAGATACAATGCCTGGTATCACTATATCATTCATTGATAATTTGAACACATACGGTATTTGAATAATTTCCGTGGGACCATATATATCAAACATTACTTTGTCCCAAACAATCCCATCAGAAATTGGCACTGCAGAAATGTTCACAAAGGATAAATCACTTTGGACTTTGTGTGACAAAAAATGTGGTTTCAAAACCTCCTCCACCTGTTCAACTGTTGATCTTTCAGGAAGAAAATGACCATGTATTAATAAGAAAAAGGTAATAACAAAACCAATCTAAAGTAGAAAGGCTAGGACAGTCAGAAAAAGCCATATATAGTTCCATGGAAAAATTAAATACGTTTCTTTAAGCCAGTTTGTTAGCTTACGTGCACTTGACAAATCAGCTGTTGAAGAGGCGAATGAGTCTGAGAAATCATTGTTGAAGTTGGCAAAATAACCAGAGGCAGTTCGAGCAAATGGCGCAGCCGTTGTCAGTGCTGGAGCTGGTGCTTCCTGTGGTGACACACTATAGACAGCACCATCCGTTTGGCTTGTAGTCGAGTTGACTTGGTCAAATGTTTCTAAGTTAGTTGATGTTAGTGGAACTAATGCAAGATCATCTTCCACCCTTCCCAAGCTCGGAGAGGTATCGGTGTTGGTATAAACAACTTGTAGTGGAACTTCTTCGCCAGTAGTGAGAGGCATTCGGGAACTACTGGATGTTTCTCTTGGTTGGCTGTGCAGGATCGGCCACATGGTGTAATTTGACATTGTCAATAGAAACAAAACGATTTTCTTTGGCACCTGCCAACGGTGGTAGAATAACAGTTCTGGTACCGTGTATCCCTAGTACAGGAACTGGTGCTCGATAAGAAGGGCCAAATTCCTTTTTCACTGTGACTTTTTCACGTACAAGATCCCCAACTCTCGGAATCCAGCCGGTAGATGTTACTGGCACATCCTTAATTCCTGTGGAGGCAGCACTTTTGGAAGAATTATCATCACGGAACTGTTGCAATTCCTGTAAGACAGTGACACGTTCATTTATGTCAAAAGGTGTTTCTGCTGCCTCCACGACAGAACTATCAAGATCCGTAACATACATTTGAGTTCCGAACAGGCACTCATATGAAGTACAACCCCCCAAGGACCTTCTAGGCAGATTATTTATGCTCTCTGGACTCCATACAGGTGATTAAACCAACTACGATCCGTACCTAAGATTATGGCTGTTAAGGATTGCTTTAAATCGCGGTTTAATTGCTCCACAACACTATTTCCCTCGGGATTAAATGGAGACGAGTACTGTAGTTGGACCCCCAATGAAGCCATGGTGTCCCTGAATGCCCTTGAGGCAAAAGCAGGGCCCTGGTCTGAATGGAAGGCCGCAACTGCATATGTACCGATAAAGACTTGCAAATCTTTAATAACAGTCCGAGCGTCAGCCGAGCGTTGTGGCCATTCCCATACAAATCTGGAGCATGAATCAACAGTGACTAGTATATATTTGTATGCACTATCAGGTGTTAGGGGACCGCAGTGGTCCAAGTACACACACTGTAATGGTTTGTTGGAAATTAAGAGGTGTGTCTGCGTCGGGCGCTTGGCAGTGGAAACTTTGATTTGTTGATAGATGTCACAACAAAAGACATACTGCTTAGTTTCTTTATAAAGACCTGGCCACCAATAACGGGCCTGTAAGATTGAAATTGTAGCCGCCACACCAGCATGTGCAGATGCTACCCCCTCATGCGCTCCTTTAATCAATTGTGGTCTTACATCTTTATTAGGGATGTCTCGTACGCCTACGCCTGGTATCTTAACTTCAGCGTTCAGCATACTTCCCATATGATAATGATATTTGTTAGGGAAATCCGTTAGGATGGGGCGTACCATCAGCTGTAGCTTTAACGGCAGCCCAAATGTCTGTGTCTGCTTTGGAACTCGAGCGAGTCACTGCTGCTACAATGGCTACTGCCACTGCTGACTTTGCGGCTTCATCAGCCAATGTGTTTCCAGCAACATGTATTCCAACGCGCTGGTGTCCAAGTGAATGTACAACATGGACATTCGGTCGCGTCTCTTTCAGGTCCGCTAGCTTCCCCGACAGTAGTCTGTGTTTAATGGTGTTGCCTTTGGAGTCTCTGAACCCATTCTGGTGCCAATAATGCAGGTATTCATTAAAGGACTGGACACAGTAATATGAATCAGAAACAATCAGCGTAGGCTGTGCCGGATCTGTGTGTTCCAGTGCCATCAGCAGAGCTTTTAGCTCAGCCAATTGTGCTGTACAATCCCCTAGGGTCTGTGTGAAGGTATGTAGAGAACAAAATGTATCCCCTTCCATATAGCCACTTACGAATGCGCAAGCAGCAGAATATTGAAGTTTAGTTCCAATTGCAGGTTGTGCAGAACCATCGGTGTACATGACTCTATGATACTGATCAATAGGCAAGGTATTTGCTGGAACTGGGAATTCTACTTCATATTGTAGGAATTCCTGAGTTTGTAACTTTGGGTCGAAAATGTAGTCTACATCAGTGGCTGTCAGAGACGTAGCCCATTGTATCCAATGTGGATGTAGTGCTTTTGCGTTCGGAACGCTAGCTTTTGTAACAGCCTCTAGGGCTGGGATTGGGGAAACAACAATAATCCGTTTTCCTTGGGCAAGAGGTCTTTCTTTAATGACAGCCATCTGTACAGCAGTGAGAATTTTCTCTGTGGGAGCAAAGCGTTGTTCAGCTGCTGAATACAAATGTGATTTGTATGCAATCGGGACTGTCTCACCTTCATTAAATGTCACACAGGTGAAACTGATGGCCCCAGCTATTACCCTGATGACCAAATGTGGTTTGTTGTCCCTTGTGTGTAAATGTTGTGCTGCAAGCATGTCTGTCTGCAATTCTCTAAGAATACGTGTATGTTCAGTTGTCCAGTATTTACTTGAAAAATTGGGACATATTAGGCCATATAACGGTTTTATGCGCATAGCATAATCTGGAATGTAGGTTCTGCCAACATTTTGCAAACCCAATAATGATTGGAGTTTTTTAATCGTATTCGGTGGTTGTAACTGTGCGCACTTTTCTAAGAATTGTGGCGCTAGGCTCTTCCCTTCACTTGACAGCTCATATCCCAGAAACAGGACGCTGAGGAAGGCTATTTAATTTTATTTTTTTATTAAATTTGTAGCCAAATTCGTCAAACCCTACAATAATGCGGGCTACCCGTCTTAAATGATGTAGTAATTCATCATCCGTGAGATATATATCACCTACATAGGACAATGCTTCAGCGTCGATCTCGTGTAAAATGGCAGTGACACGAGCCGCTGGGCTGTTCTTTTACTCCTGAGGTAAACAACAGAATTTTTTCTGAGAGCCGAATGCACTAAAGCTTGTTAAGTCTCTGCTTTCAGGCGTTATATTCTGGCAGGAAAAACCCATTAGAAATGTCTAGTGTTGTTTTGTATTTCTTACGCACTATGTTGCTCATTAGTGCAGTGCTATGTGAGTTTTGTTTAGCTTAGGTGCGTGTATGACTATTTAGATGTCTGAAGTCTAAGACTATTCTGTATGAATAGTCTGGTTTAGCTACGGGGAATAAAGGGTTATTCATTGGCGAGACACAGGGTTCAATCACACCCTGGTACTCTAATTGTGTGAGTATTTCTCTCACTGCTGCTTTTGCTTCATGTTTTATAGGATACTGCGGTTGTGGCTGAGGTTCAATTTTAATGGGAATTACATGGCAGGAGGAATCCTTATCCCATCCTACGTGATTTCTGTATAATGCAGGTGCTTGTGCTAGAGCCCATTCAATGGAATAGTGTTGGACCTCACAGCCTTAGAGTGGTCACCCCAAATTTTTTCCCTGCCTCCCTCCACTTTTTGGACACTGTTTTTGCTGGTTTTTAGACTCTGCACACTTTAGCACTGCTAACCAGTGCTAAAGTGCATATGCTCTCTCCCTTTAAACATGGTAACCTTGGATCACACCAAATTGGACTATTTGATTTACTTGTAAGTCCCTAGTAGAGTGCACTATATGTGCCCAGGGCCTATAGATTGAATGCTACTAGTGGGCCTGTAGCACTGGTTGTGCCACCCACTTTAGTAGCCCATTTACCTTGTCTCAGGCCTGCCATTGCAAGGCCTGTGTGTGCAGTTTCACTGTCACCTCGACTTGGCATTTAAAAGTACTTGCCAAGCCTAAAACTCCCTAATGTGTGCCCTAGGTAACCCCTATAGCAGGGTGCTGTGTGGGTAAAAGGCAGGACATGTACCTGTGTAGTTTACATGTCCTGGTAGTGTAAAACTCCTAAATTCATTTTTACACTACTGTGAGGCCTGCTCCCTTCATAGGCTAACATTGGGGCTGCCCTCATACATTGTTGAAGTGGTAGCTGCTGATCTGAAAGGAGTAGGAAGGTCATATTTAGTATGGCCAGAATGGTAATACAAAATCCTGCTGACTGGTGAATTTGGATTTAATATTACTATTTTAATAATGCCACTTTTAGCAAGTGGGCATTTCTCTGCACTTAAATCTTTCTGTGCCTTACAATCCACATCTGGCTGGGGTTAGTTGACAGCTCCTTGTGAATTCACTCAGACACACCCCAAACACAGGTTACTCAGCCTCACTTGCATACATCTGCATTTTGAATGGGTCTTCCTGGGCTGGGAGGGTGGAGGGCCTGCTCTCACACAAAGGATTGCCACACCTCCTACTGGGACCCTGGCAGACGGGATTGAACTGAAAGGGGACCTGGTGCACTTCTAAGACACTCTTTGAAGTCTCCCCCACTTCAAAGGCACATTTTGGTATAAAACAGGGCCTCTGCCCTACCACCTCAGACACTTCCTGGAGAAGAAACCTGAACCAGAACCTGCACCCTGACAAGAAGAACTGCCTGGCTGCCTAAAGGACTCACCTGACTGCTTTCTACAAAGGACTGCTGCCTTGCTGTTGCCCTGCTGTCTTGCTGCTCTCTTGCTTTGTTGCAGAAGTGCTCTCCAAGGGCTTGGATAGAGCTTGCCTCCTGTTCCCTGAAGTCTCAGGACCAAAAAGACTTCTCTCTTGCAACTGGACTCCTTGTGCGCCGAAAAATTTGACGCACAGCTTGTTGCGCTGTGAAAAATTCACCGCGCGCCGAACCGGAAAGACGCCGCTCGACTTCACGAGGAACAGATCGACACGACGTCTGCGGTGTGACCGGAACGTCGACGCACGGCCCGCCTGGACAATGCCACCTGACTTCCAGAGGGGAAATCGACGCAGCACCTGCTGTGAGGGAGAAAATTCCACGTATCGCCCACCGGAACGACGCGCAGCCGGTCAACAAGCCTAGGATTCCACACACAGACCCCGGGCCGTCTGAAAACCCCGCAACCCGAAGAGGAGATCCGTCCGCTCGCTGTAAATCGACGCAACATCTTCCCCGCATGGAAAATAACGATGCAAGTCCGTGTGTGAAGGGGCGAAACCGACGCATACACCATTTCTCCACGCATATCCTCCTCTGCGACCCTTTGTGGAGATTTTTCACTCCAACCAGGTACTTTGTGCTTGAAAGAGACTTTGTTTTCTTTTTAAAGACTTAAGACACTTCATGTCACTTTTCAGTGATATCTTTACAATTTCTTATTGCATCTTTTATCGTTTTGACCTGCAAATATCCAGATAAATATTATATATTTTTCTAAACACTGTGTGGTGTATTTTTGTGGTGCTATATTGTGTTATTGTATGATTTATTGCACAAATACTGTACACATTGCCTTCTAAGTTAAGCCTGACTGCTCAGTGCCAAGCTACCAAAAGGTGGGCACAGTATAATTTGAATTGTGTGTGACTTACCCTGACTAGAGTGAGGGTCCTTGCTTGGACAGGGGGTAACCTGATTGCCAACCAAAGACCCCATTTCTAACAAATAGGATTCAGCTAGTTCCTCTGGAACAAGGGGCGAGAAGGAAGGCTTAGTGACATCTTCTCCATATGGGCAGGTACAGACAAAGTCAGGCGGACAATCTTGTTCGGCCAACAAGACATCATACACTTTTACTATGTGATCCCAAAAGATTGCGTCTATTGTGCGTTCAATGTCTCCTTCTAATTGTAGCGTTACTTTGTGCACCCAATCATGCTTGGAGACACGCATGTCCGCTGTTTCTACTTGTATAAAGTCATCAGTTGCTTTCACCTCCAGATGCTCTAGAAGATTCCGGCAAACAATTGTGACCTCTGCCGCGCTGTCTAGCAATGCTAGAGCCCAATTCTTGTTCTTCAAGAGGACCCTCTTCCTGTGTGGCATGTCGGACTGCGACTGCTGCCACTTTTTTCTTTATAAATTGTTGTTTTTTTGGGTGGGTTTCTCTTCCTTTTTAACAGAAACCTCAGAAGAGCATTATGATTCCTGTCTCGGTTTCACGTACTCTGTTCTTAGCTCTGAACGCCCACCTCTCTCATTTCTCTTTTCTGATAAGTCCTGAAAGGAATGAGATTTGCGTGTATCAGTATATTGATATCTATCAGGCATTTTGATATTATCTCTATTTCTGAGATTATACCTATTCTGTGGGGTCTCCGTACGCGGAGATTCTCCCCTTTCTTTTTTAGGCATTTGTTGCTTTTTATCCCAGCGTTTCTTATAACCCTCAGGTGTTTGTTTGGGGTTATCTTTATTTGATTTACCCTGAAATTGAGGTTTTTGTGGTGTGGCCCCTAGGCTATCTCGACCGATACTTGAATAGGTCTCTGCTATTATTGTAGGCAGCTCTCGTTCTTGATCTTGTTGCGGAACGTCATTAAGCCGCATGCGCACTGCTAGTGCGACTGCTTCCCCTTTAAGGTTACCTAAAATGATTGCGGACACTGTGGCAAAATTGCCCATCAATTGCATCCCCAAATCTAGGGCCGGGGCAGCCCCATATTCATCTTGAATTTGTTTCAGCACTTCCGGTAAATTGGCAAGTGTCTGTGTACCGTGTGTGGCTGTGTAGAGCGCGGCAAAAATAGTTTTCTACTATAGGGACCAGCCTGAAAGCCAAGCACATCGTTAATATTCTATGTTTATCCTGAGGTCCCGTATGGGGAAATACTGCCTCCGGCATATTAATTTTCTGTGCTAACCAAAACGTAGTTTCTTCTCTTTTGGCAGGTACTTTACCCATAATTGAATGTACAGTCGCAGGATTTATACCTGGCGTTACTGCATGTGGATGTGCTGGAGCAGCACGTGCTGGGTTTGTATTTAATGTTTGCATCATGAATTGTACTAACCATCTATATATTGCTGTTAATTCAATGTATAAGCGACAAACCTCAGCTACTGCTAATTTTCCAACCGCAGATGTGGTGTATAAGTGGCCAATAAAGGCCAGGTAGGACCGTCATTACTTAGTGGACCTAAGCTTACTGGTCCACTATTGTATGGGGTAGGGCGCAATCAAGCCAATTATTATGTTCTTGATAAGAAAGAGGTATCTCTAAATATGCGTACGCTCTGTATTATCCAGGCGCGTTCGCATGTGTATATTGATGAAATGTATTCCCATCAACTTCTGGAAATGTGACCCAAGAGTAAAAAAGTTCTGTTCTATAAACTGCATGGGCGTCCACCACAAATGTGACTGGATCTCCCTGGGCCGTTAGGCCATTTGCTAGTAAGTGTGCTGGAAGAGGTTGTCTCATGTTAACAGCCATTCGTACATGTTGGGGATTCGCCATGATAGTAACACTATTAGTTCTGAGAAGGCACGCCAAAATGGGGTTTCCTTTTAAAGTTCAAGCTTGAACAACCGCCAGTTGTAGTAGGATTACCTACACAGCTGGTGTTGAAATTCTCAGTACCACAGACGTCTCCGCATACGGCATTGAGGTGTCATTATATATAATGAGATAGAGATACTCCGGAGGTCCGGAAAATCAGAGCCTGACCAAACGTTGGCGGCGCCATGTCGCGTAGACTCTCATTATTCTAATGAGACTACTGGATTTTGAGCAGCAAGATCGTCCACAGGGTGGGAGAATGAGTCTGACCCACAGTGGATGACACCTGTTGCTCTAAATCCGGGTTTTGCTCCAGCTAACTAGCAGTGCCTCGTCTCTCCCTAAAGGTAGAGACGATTGGGCAGCTGAGCGCATGACATATCATACTTCTCAGGGAAGTCGTGGTCACTCAGGTCGCATCCGGTTCTCTCATTCACAATTCGGTCTCATGTATAAATGACAATGAAAGCAGTATAAGTTTTAAAGACTGGTTTAATAAAATGACTGCATTTTAGATAGCAAAGCATGAGCTGCAATAACCAGAATGACACAACATGACAATATTAAAATGGTGACGATGAGAGTGAAGCATAAGAATAACGCTATCATATTGCCACTAGAATCGATGGACTATTTCCGATCTGAATCATAATTTGAGCACAGCATGTTAAGCTCTAATCCTGCCTTTCAGGTTCCCCCGGGAGGACATTGACCCTCATACCTGAGCAAAGGCCTGTAGTCTGCATTAGCATCTGCAGTGAAGCATTCAGCAATCAGCATACAGTCATGGTTCCCGGGCTGGAATCGCCCTCTTAACGCGTAATGGGACTAGGAAGCGTTTTTATACTAACACAGCTAATGTTCTAAGAAAATGTCCCTACGTAAGGATGTGTATTTTCTACAAATGTTGGAGACTAAACGTCTACCACGTTCACCGGCAATGTACCAAACTGTAGCCTTGACTGAAGCACAAAGTGATCAAGAATGTCTTGTTTGAGAACACAGTGCTGGTCTAAGCAAAACAGTTAGATAGAAGAAATTAAAACAAGACCGTAAAACTGGTTATTGAAAAATAACAATGCGAAGCCGAATAAAATATATCTAGGTCAAAGTGCACAGCGGCCTTGTGTATTAAACTAACGTGCATGGAGCTGTAGCTAAAATGGCTACCCAACAGTCCCATAGAAGCCACAGAACAATAACTAATAGAAGATGCACCTATGGAGGAGAGCACCGCATAACTCCCTAGCTAGTATGTGTTGGCGCATTGTGCCAGGAAGATTTTCTCCCTGCCTCTGGTTCAGAAACCACAAACAAGCTGGTGAGACACCATCACTATTCTCACTAATAGAGGTAGACTAGATCTTTGGACTTGGCAAAGAGTGTAGTAGTCAGATTCATTCAATTACAAATCAATGACATAAACCATCAACAGTTCTGGACACCATGAACAACATAACACTAAATCAAACTCCAGACTGGATAAGGTTTCAAAGCTTTATTGAAATCCTAAAATCAAAGTCATGTATTTAGTGTCCAAAACTAAATTAAAAACATGCATGAAAATCATTGGCTGACTCAAACGTCTGAAAAGATCTGCCCTACTAAACATCAATACTGTTAAGCTCTTCAAAAGAATAACAAAGAGTAGCAACAACACAATATGCACATTGCTATAAAATTTCAAAGCAGATGCAGTTACATCAGTGAATCATCAAAATACAATTAATTACATTCAAATTCCAGAACTGGGCCCTCCCTATCACTAACACAAATTTAGACCTGTATGTGTGGGAACGGGCTAACACATTCAGGCAAAATCAAAAGAAAAGACAAAGAAATGTTTAAAAAATCATCTAGCTAGGATTACTCTCTATAGAAATATGCTGGTGTAATTGTCTAAACTGAAAAGGAAAACACGAAACCACATTTAGCTATACCTCTCCTCTTGGGACAGCAGAAAGCAATACTTCATCAGCTAGAATGGTCACTTTCTTCCAATGTCAGTTGATAGCAGCATCCAGACAGTGCAGAACATGGGCTGCTCATAGGACAGATCAGAATTAGTTGGGCAGATTAGTACTGAACCACGTAACAGATGGAGCTGTTAAGACTAAGAGGAAACTCCTGAGGTGACTGGGAGAAGAAGGGGGATAACAATAGAAAACCTAAAGCAAGAAAAGACTGACTCTGACAGAGTTCTGGACAGCCTTGAGCCAGGAGTAGACTAACTCAAAGTGTCAAAGTCTCTCACTAATTAGAAATAACCACGATCCATTGAAATGGTCCTTCAAGTGGGCTCAACCTTCATGCTAGATCTGGCGTTCAATAAATGCTGGTGGCACAGTCAAATTTGCAAATATTCTGGATTTTCTGAGCGAAAGTGCATTGTCATTTTAATGGTTTCACACAGTTCGGACAAAATATTACATTTTCTAGTTTGTTTGCAACATCAAGATTCTCTCTCACGATACACAAAATAAACTAGTACATTTCACATGGGAATCACACGTTTCCTAGGGAAAAGAGTTCAGGTCAAAGGGAACAAAATAAACAAATAATTTTCCTTCACTGCTGCTAAATTAATCTTTCAGGCCTAGTCAAGCTAAGAAAGCCTTAATACACATTAATACAGTAATAAACCTATTGCACATTTTACAATTCAATTCAGATATGCAAAGCAAATTACTTAAATGCAAACATTATTTATGACATGTTAAAACTAATTTAAATGTGCATTTTTTTGTCTGCACAGTTGTATCTTCATGTTAATAAAATCCATTTAAATCAATATAAATAAGATTAATTCATATTCATTCAATGCTTCAATTCTAATATTCATCTTAATAAGAACTCTCTTAACATTAAATTATATTAGTACTCCATTTAATATAAATGCAAAATCTCTCATGTTAAACGTGATATCTAATACGAATGGCGGTCACATGGTCTTCCATAACACAAACATGCACATTTTCCATTTCTGTGTTAATTTCTCAGTTAGGCCTTTAAAGATCTGGTATTTTGAAACCATGTGCTAATTTCTATGCCACTCATATTAATTTTGATCTCTTGCATATGCACTACATAAATGTTTTTGCACAATTTTTTTCAATGCTAGAGAACTGACTTGTTGTAAATTCAACCTTGTTATGAACACCATGCTGCTGAGTAAAGCTGCTATTGCACCCCTAGTTTTCTTGTGCAGATGCTTGCTAAGCTAAAAATGTGTCCTCCTTTCTGCTGTATGTTGCAGAGTTTAGGGAGCCCCTTTAAAAGAAAAGTTTATCCTTTCAATGGTGAATCAGAAATGTCAAAATCACTGAAGAACATTTTTGAGCAAATGGCACCTGGCCGCACTCACTGGAGCACCAGTCAGCTTCTAAGCATCCACGTATGTTGCTCTGCCTAATGTCTGGCATCAGCTCTGTGTAATTGTTGCAGCTCATGCAATTCAATATCTACTCACTTCTACACCTCCTCCCCTTAATTTCAACTTCATCTTCACACCATTCACATCTGAACTTCAGCATCACCTCAATCTTACCTTAACCTCACATCAGCCTCATCTTCATCTCAGTTTCACCTTACCCCAACGTCAACCCCTCTTCAGTCCTACTACACTTCACCCCATCCTAACCTGAACCTCAACCTTATCACGCACCTCACCTCAAACTCTTCTCAAAATCACCACTACTTACACATTAAGCATAGGTCACCTGGAACGTCCATCTGTTGTGACTCCTTCCTAACTTTTCTGTAAATTCACCCATTCTCAAACTTTCCATTAGCTTCAACCTCACTTGGACCTCACTTCAACTTCATCTCATGTCAACTTTACCTTTTATTATCTTGTTTGCAAGTTTCTTTTGTCTAAAATGGTATTGACCTGTCGCCTTAATCGATAACTTCTAGTGCTGCTCTCTTAGATGGGTAGATTTGTGGTTGGAGATATCCTGAGAGGGGAGAGATGTATAATCATGCTTTTGATAGCAGCATGTCTTCAAGTATCATACGGCTACTATGGGATTTAGGGAATTGGGGGTTGTTTAGGGGTGGTTTCCTGTTTGCCTAAATGGCAACTGAAGCTGTCCCTATTTTTTAACTTTGCAATATTAACCCATTGCAAAGCTCACAAAGCTTTTAAAAATGCCAAATTCCGAAGACTTCATATTTTTGATCATCCCTGTTATACTGTACTGCCTTATTGGACATTTGTAGCTACATTACCTGATCAGCAATTATGAGCAATGTTGGCTGATGGGGCTTTTACAACTGATAGTGCCCGATAGGATATTATCAACTGTTCTTAATAAGACCATTATTGCCATATTAGGTCAATGTTTCATAATCTGTCTCACAAGGGCTATCTACTATACTGTCTCATGAAGCTACCATAAGCAGTAGTCTCTGATAGTATCAATACTACCTCACGGACACCCAACTGTTACAAATATTGCCTGGTAGGCCATTATTAACCACTCTGACAAATGGTCCATTCTGTCACATAGAATGTGATACACTCAATATTACTAGGGCTGTGAGAATTTTTAATTATGCTGGGGTAACAGAGTAATTTCAGTAATTATGCATTACTCTTGTAATGCAAAATTACCAAAATCATGCAATTACGCCAGCTGAATAATTGAGTAACTTGTTGCAAAAATCCTACCACAAGAACAACAAACTAAAGGTCAGATTTATCAAGGGATTTCATTTCCTTTGCATCACACAAGGTGATGCAAGGTAATACAATCCCCTTTGCATCACACAAGGCAATGCAAAGTAATGCAATCCCTTAAGTTAGATTTGCTATGTCATGCAGAGTCACCTTAGGAAGTTCAAAATGGGGAAGGTGTTCCCAAGCATCCACCCATGGCTTGTGGTGTAGTCTCAGATTTACTAATTTTAGTAGACCTGGGAATGCATCAAAATGTAATGCCTTTCCAGGTGATTCATAATACAGAGAAATATCTTTATTTGTCCTCATTTTTTCTTCTTTCTATGTCTGCTGAATTATGCAGCACACATAGAAAGAGGAAACTGACTCTGGGAATTGTTTTGTGCAGGAAGGGACAACAATCCTTGCTGTAATGTTGTCAGCCTTCCATCATGGTGCAAGGGTCCCTGCATTGACGCTGGGCAGCCACAAGTGCACAAGCGCAGGGAGAGAACAGGCATGTTCCACATCTTGTTAGATGTGGCACATTCCTGCTCTCTGTATTTGACACAGTACAGCACAACATTGCTCTGCATCAAATATTAGTAAATCTGGACAGATTTCTCGACAGAGTGAGCAACTGCAAGTTACTGCTGTTCATGTCCTATAGCATTTAGTACTACTTTCTTAGTGCAAAAAGCATCCTTGGGGCCATTTTGAATGCAAGGGTGCATTTTGCACTAAAAAAGTTGCTGTAAATGCTGGATTATGCTTCTTGCACAATTACACATAATTATGAGTAATTGTGCTGGGGAGAATTATGCCCGTTATGTCCACCCCTAAATATCACCTATAATGTAAATAGCAGTGCTTTTATTTCCATTGTGATGATTTGATTTTTGGTACCTCTATGATATGATGAGCCATTATTACAAATACATTCCAGTAGAGGTGATAATCATGTTCACTCCTCTGAATCTATTATTATGTTATTGTGTCAGTATTTACATAGTAAATGTCTGTAAATTGATGCGCCCACTTAGTAATTATAGTCTGCTTTAGTTGCTCTTGTTCTGGGCTTTGTAGATGTGAAAAAGTGCAACTTTTTGCCTCGTTACTTCCATTTCTTATGAACTAATGCTTCTGTTTTTTAACTCTACTGCAGTCCAGTCCCCATTGTATGTGTTCTGACTGTTAGAATATGATAAAATTGGCTAATCCTTAATTGGCACATTTACCTTTTCAGTATGGCCTTAGTACGTGTGCAGGAAATACACAAATAGCATTAAAAGATAAATGAAGCTTGTGGATTGCTGCTCATGTTCTGCCATTCAGTAGACTGCCAAGGAAAACATGATTTCAAGCCTCCATGTGTAGCCCGATGGCAGCTTTTAAACCTGTATGAAAATCTGTCAAAATGACCCTTGCTGACACAAAGAAACCCTGCTTTTAAATATTAAACAATTCACTCCATAAATGGGCCTGGTAGCACCAGGTGGCGTACAAGATATTTAAAAGAGCAACATCTAAGAATTAAATGTTTTCTTGCTCCTACAGTGACGTACCCCCAAAGCTTTTTTCACTGTTAGGGCTATTGGTTATAGCAAGAAAAGCTGAAGCACAGTAATGTGGTAATGCAGTATCTTTAGTTACGAATGAGCTACAGAGATTTATTACACATTCGATTCATTGGTGAAGTTGAATTTTTGTAGATATACAGAAAAATAACTTTTAAAAAGTTCTGCATTCCCATGTTTTAATTCTTTTTACCATTAGCCTGCATGCAGCTAGTCTGTCGCTGCTGCAATGATGAAGTGTGAACTACTGCTCTCAGAGCAGAGTCAATGATTTCTGCCTAGGAACATGGCATTGGGTGAGGTAACCCAAATAGGGTAATTAAGGAATGTTCATGATCTTCACTAACTTTAAAGAAACATAGGGGGAGTCTTTTGTTTTTGTAGTTCAGTTATAAGGTATGCCAGGAGAAAATGAGTTTTTTGATCCCAAAATCCCTGTTAGCTTCCCAGCCCCAGAACCAGTTTAGAATGGTTGAGTAGGAGGGTCCTGCTCATTACCGTAGACACACCACTGGGTGTGCCAAAAGCTCACTCAAGTGCAAAAAGATTCTAACATGATTGAAAATGGTCCAATGCTGGATATTTTTCAGTGAGGCAAACACAATGCACTAAAAAACTGTGAAGATTTACCCTTGGGACCTTTTTATACATTTGTAAATGAGTGTCTGGGAGTATTGGTTAGTGAACTCCATAAAAAAGTATCACTTCACCCCAGCTCATCAGAAAATGTCCCATAACTGTGGCACAACAGAATTGGACTGAACCTGCTGTCTGTAACTTGTATTGTGACCTGACTTGCTTCCACTTGAATCCATAACTAAGAAGTGAACCCCAAAAGTTAATTGACTGATCTCCTGGGTGGCAATTGTAGACATCAAAAGTTACAAGAGGCCTTTTCTGTGGAGTGAGCAGTTGACCTTCTACCAGTGGATCTAGACTGGACCTTGCTGGTGGCCTGTGCTGGAGTGCATGCTAGCCAGTGATCTCTCTGATTTTCAGGGGACCTTAGAAGTGATTAAGAGAACCTGTTCTAGAAAGTCTCAAAAGTTGATACTTAGAAAATATGTCTGATTTGAAGAGGACTTCATTAGATACAGCTTCAGGCTTACCCACTGGAAAATTGTGAGCTTCAAAAAACAGACTAAACTCAAAAGTATAATCCTTGACCGTGAAAAGTATCCACCTGACAAGAATTCTAGAACATGAAATGTGAAAAGTATACAGCCAACAAGAGGAAATTTGAAATTTCTCACTTTGAGCTTTTTCTGCTAGAACCACCAGCTTCACCTGAATCTTGTCCAGAGGCAACCTGGCTGAAAGAGAACTTTGTTGGATAGAACATTCAACTTTGTCCTGCTGAAGGATTCGACTTCCATAAAAAAGACTAAGGGTCTGATTTAGATTATGGCGGTAACAGGTCCGCTGACACTTTTTTGATGGAAACCCTGTCCACTGGCTTGGCGGTCCACCTACCCAATTTAGATGTTGGTAGTACCATAGACTTTAAACCGCCTGAGTCCCCCGCCTCACCAAGGATTCCCATCCACCCGAAAGTGCCACAGGAAACTTGGGCTGTCGGCGGGACTGCAACCACACTTACTGCCGTGCAGATTTGGATGAGATTTACCACCAAGCACAATCTATCTCACCCTATTTACCCCCAACCACTAAACTCTAAAAATACCCTTGGTACCCAAACACCTATGCCCACCTTATACCCTAAAAATACCCTTGCTGTCCAAAAACCCATGCCTACCCTAAATGCAAAAAATACCCTTGCCACCCAAAAATCTATACCTACCCTAAACCCTAAAAGTACCTGTGCCATCCCAAAACCTATACCCACCCTGAAACCAAACAATACCCTTGCCACCCAAAGACCCATATCCACTCTAAACCCTTAAGTTACCCTTGCCATCCCAAAACACTTAGGGGGTCATTCCGACCCCGGCGGTCAAGGACCGCCGGGGCCGGGGTTGGCGGGAGCACCGCCAACAGGCTGGCGGTGCCCCGCAGGGCATTCTGACCGCGGCGGTTTGGCCGCGGTCAGAACAGGAAAACCGGCGGTCTCCCGCCGGTTTTCCGCTGCCCTGGGAATCCCCCATGGTGGCGCAGCTTGCTGCGCCGCCATGGGGGATTCCGACCCCCTCACCGCCATCCTGTTCCTGGCGGTTCCGCCCGCCAGGAACAGGATGGCGGTGAGGGGTGTCGTGGGGCCCCTGGGGGCCCTGCAGTGCCCATGCCAATGGCATGGGCACTGCAGGGGCCCCCGTAAGAGGACCCCACTTTGTATTTCAGTGTCTGCTTTGCAGACACTGAAATACGCGACGGGTGCCACTGCACCCGTCGCACATCCTCCACTCCGCCGGCTCCATTCGGAGCCGGCATCCTCATGGAGGGGTGTTTCCCACTGGGCGGGCGGCCTTTTGGCGGTCGCCCGCCAGCCCAGTGGGAAACCCAGAATACCCGCGGCGGTCTTTTGACCGCGCAGCGGTATTCTGGCGGTTCCCTCCAGGCGGGCGGCTCCCGCCGCCCGCCGGGGTCAGAATGACCCCCTTAGTACTTACCTGCAAAATACTTACAAATACATATAAATGTTTACCACAAGTATGCCTTTGCCATTCATGCCTTTACAATTGAATTTGTTGTAAAGGCATCCGTGGTAAAGGCATACTTGTGGTAAACTATTTTGTCATGAAAACAGTCGTTGTAAAGACTATTTAGTTGTAAAGCCTTTGTGATAAACACTTTTCTGGTTCCGCTGTCGTTAAAAATGCTGTTTCCTGTGTCTGTGTGGACATGGCTGAACAACACTCTCCGTCGCTGCTGCCACTGGACCATGGAGAAAACACAACCCTCCTGTCGCTGGAAACGAAGGTAGAGAACCCTCATTGGCTGTGTACATTGGGTTATCAGTGCATAAGAGCTCAGGACCACTGCAGACAAATACATGTCACAGTAATTTTTCTAAATTACTGTGACATGCATATGTTGCATACACACTCCTACACAACACATATCACACACATATACACCTGTCATTTTGGTGTCAGTATTTATTGGCAAATTAATGCTGGCACCACAATTATGGTACAGTCATACTTGTCAACTGTGTGCATGTGAGCTCATTGCAAGGGGACCTGCACCTGTTGTGTTGTGCTTACAGTTGTGTGTGTGACTCAGTACGTCTATGTGCGAGTATGATGTGATTGGCTGAGTGAGGTGGAGGGAACTGGAGTGGGTGATGTGGCTGTGTCACTCTGCGTGCCACTTGCATTTGGCATTGATGTTGGGTATGTTGTGTGTTGTGTTGCTGAATACAACATTCAGGTGAGTGTTGTTGTGTGGCAGTCATTGTGATGTGTGTAATTTTGATGTTGTGTGAGCGTGTTTGTGTATATGAATGTGTAGTTGTGTTGGTTGTGGTTGTGTCATGTGTGGGTATTGTGTCAATAATGTGTGTATGTTGTGTCATGGATGTATGTCAATGTGTGTTTGCTGCATCTGCATGTTGTGTTGTGGTGGAATGGCAATGGATAATGGTGTGTATGTGGTGTGTTGTGTGTGATGCCGGGGGACACATATGGCAAAGGTACTTTGTGTGTGTGTATGACTTACCTCTATTCCATAGCCATTGTCCAAAGTCCATTGGGTCCAGTGATGTCTTCCCTCCATCATGAAACCCCTAACAGTACACCTCCTGCAGGACTGTAACATCTAAATATGGTGGGCAGAACACCGTCGACTTGACAGTCTTCTCTGGTCCGCCCCTGCTGCAGTTTACAATATCTAAATCAGGCCCTAAGTTAGGATGTAAAAGCTTTGACTGGAACAACCCGCTTAGTGTATCTGATCTCTGTTATGGTCGGATTGAAAAATTGTGCCTAGGTCCCAGGTCTGACAGTGCCTCAACAGAATGACTCACAAAAGTAAAGCTTATTTTCACACCTCTGGTAGTTTGGACTGAGAGGTAAGGCAAATCTCTATTGTTTTATAGTTTGTAACAAACCAATTAAACAAGAATAGAGATGAATACATAAAAGAATAAAAGGTCTGATTCATTAAGTTAAATGGAAATCGAAATTAAAAATATGCCACAAACATTAAGAAAATGTGTAAAGAGATCGAGAAGAGCTTAAAAATTATGTACCTTATTTAGAGTTTAGCAGTTGGGTTACTCCGTCACACATGTGTGAGATATATTGTCTGACTTAGTACAAGTGCCACACAATATAATGCACTTGTAATAAGGCAGATGGGATATCTGTCACGTTTGGGATGGAATAACCTGCACACCAAACTCTAAATCAAGCTTTAAGAAACATTCCCAGGAGTAAGTATAGACTTCAGATATTTAATGTTGATTAGGATGTAAAATCCTCAAAAAGCAAAGTTGTTTTGGGAAAGATCGTCTAAGTGAGGCAATCATATATGTCAGATGAACTTTGAGGTAAGGGGTCAGTCATTGATTTTTACCTGTCCAACAAGGAGGCTGTATCTGGGCGAGTGCCTTCTATATCTATGATTTGAAGGTTTGTGGAAAATATTTGATATTAATGAAATTTCTCTACTGTGCAACATTTCTTTTATCCAAGAAGGTTTTGCTATTTCATGGTGAAAGCTGTTCAGTCTGTTTGGTCAATGAAACCCGGAAAAGTTGAACTTTTTCATTTAAGATATCAAAACTTCTCACAAATGGTGGAAAAGAGGGCACAGATCATTGTGACAAGTTAGTTCATCTTCAGGATAGCTACAGGGGATCCCATCCACTTAGGCTACTACAGGACTAAACCCTTCAAATACTCCACATTTACTGAGAATACTTACAATGGGCAGAAGGCCTTCTCTGTTTCGAGGTGGCTCATCTTGTGACCACACATAGCAAGCTTCCAACTTAGGCAAAGACACATTATCAATGAAATTCTATTCAAAATGCTGTTTTAACAGTGCTGGGTCAAGTCATTTTAGGCAATAATTTAGGTGAAGCCTAGGACAACTCTCTTAATGCTTTCTGCAGCAGAGAAGCAGAGATTATTTTTTCTCTTAATTTCCATATCATGCTTCAGCGGAGGTCCAGATTGCATGGCATGGGTTTTGGAAGAGGACAGATGAGTCTGACAATGCCAGTACCACTATACCAAACCCTCTATGTCCTAGTACTCATTTCCTCACAGTGTGATGTCACCTTAGCTCTGTGACATTTGCACTATGGTTGTGGAGATTTCACAGAGTCCTTTCTGGAACATCCAAGACTGTAAGTGCCTCTAATTCAAGATCAGAGATCTAATAGACCAGCAAATCTTTTCCCTGGACAGTTTTTCTTGAAAATTTTATTTGCAAAGACATTCCTCCCTGCTTTGTGAAACAAAGGATTACTGCTTCCTCGGTTGTAGAGACAGAAAGTTCAGCATCCATGCGAGTGACGAGAGGGAGTTGTGAAGTGAAGCACATAGCTTAGACCTTTCCTGAGTAGAGTCAAGGACATATCCACCATCGGTTCCTTCCTTTGAACAGGAAGGCATTGGTGCTAGGGTGTAGGTGGGCTTCTTATAGATCCTTCTTCATCTCGTAATAAGATTCTTTCAACAACTAAGCAATGTGATAAAGGCCCAAAACACCATTACCAAGATAAACATTATAATACAAAGCTCTTCCTAACTCTGACACCAAATGAGATCATTACATCTGGTTTCAGATGTGGGACATTTGTGCCACATTCCATAAAATCATTAAATCTGAGGTTTGCATCCATTATGTAGATAGGAGAGACCGCTCGCTCTGGCAGCAAAACCTTTTTTTATTCTGCATGAATTAGAATGGCAAGTGAAAAATAGAGCCTGGAAGGTCCATCAAGAATTCACGGGAATACAACACAATACTCAGTAGCACCGACCATAGCTGTACCAGATAGGATGGCTTAGTAGCAGAAGGGAGATCAGGAGGGTTTTCTAGGGGAGCTCTTCAGGCAAGCAATTTGATTGAAATTATTTGTCTGTTATACAAGGCAAGTTAGCTGTCTTTATTGATGTGTAAATTTGGGAACTTGTTCCTTCTTCCTTAACCTTGTTCTTATTATAAATATCATTGCGATATTGTTAAAGGTTTTAACATGTGCATGGTGATTGTACGTTTGTACATGTTTGAAATTTGTTAACGACCAAATCAGTTCCATTATTTAGATATATGTATATGTATAAATCACAAAATAGCTAGCACAGTTGCAATTTTTCATAGTGTGTACATGGAAATGGTACAATAAAGAACATGTTTAAGTCTATTTGTTCACACTTGCATTGGACGGCTTTATTTATCCCTTTCTAAATCTTAAAGGATAAACTATGATTTTTTGACTTCATGGTGTGTAAGCTGTGTTGTTTGTCTGAAATATCTAAGCTGAAAAACAAACAAAAACAGAAAATCACATCCACAAGTCAGATGAAAATGGACGACATTGACATACTTTATAGTTGGATCAGAATTTGCTTACTTGCTGTCTTCCATCCACGTTTACACATGTTTTATTCACAACAAAGCTAGTTTTAAGTAGTCATTTTGCTTGCCATTCCAGAGACTGCACAATGGCTCCATGCATCCAGAGGATGAGGTGGGACGTGTGGTCGAGCTCAAGGAACTTCTTGAGAAGCAGAACTTTGAGTTGTGTCAGGCAAAAGATCGACAGTCCTCGTTGTCCGCCCGTGTGTCAGAACTCGAAGAGGATCTTGCCACAGCCCGTAAGGATCTCCTCAAGTCAGAAGAGATGAATGTGAAGTACCAGCGGGACATCCGTGAGGTAAGGCAATGCTGTATTTTCTTTTTCATGTGATAATCAATAGGGTTTAGTTTATGAGAAGAAGGCACATCAAATAAATGCATATAGTCTTGATAAGCTTGAATATGGGTTATCCCTGATTGTCACTTGTGCTTCAGGAAGCAGCGTTGCATGGTTTTAAAGAGTCTTTATTTTGTAGATGAAAAGTAGTTAATGTTGGAATACTTCAAATGGTAGGGATTACAGAATACAGAGGGTGTTATGATATCCAGGGCCTGCCTGTGTCAGAATTTTGCATTTGTTGAAGGTTTGCATCTGTAGGTGAATTTTCCCTTCACTTTGGATGTACCATCTACAAACATTTTCAGATGGATCTGAAGGGTGCTGCGTGTAAATCAGAAAAAGGATCTCTAAATCTGTAAATGAACTGCAATACAGCTTATGGAAAGTGGGCAAGTGTTTTCTCCCTTCAGGTAGCCTAGTTTTGATAAAGAGCATAGTTGGCTCTCCGTTTTGTCAAAACCTTTGCCTCCTTCCAGTTGAAATTTCATTTCAAAGGTTTCACACACACTACCAACATTGCCAATGACTCCTAGTGGCCATCCAATTATAATGTAGCCATAAATAGCAACAGAGCATCAGCATACTGCATTCACTCAACATTCATAAATTCTTTGTTTGCTAATGTTGGAAATTATTGACTTTCAGAATTATTAACATTTAATCAAGTCAACGAGTGGTAAGATCATATACCTGAAACCCACTAAGGACATGTTTATTCCCATCACATCACACTAGGAATAAGGTGCATCCAGAGCACCTTGTTAGAAAACAGTGCTGCAATAGAAACCTTTAAGAAGCATAACACCCCAATGTATTGAGCCAAAGAACGATATCCCCAGATACACTTTGCACTGATCCTTGAGGAAAATGTGCAGAAGCTCTCAATAGTGTGCAAGTATTTCTTGTACCTGCTCAGTGAATATGACGCTACTTCAATCGCTCCCCTCTCCTAGTTCCATGCAAGGCGACACAGGGATGGTATGAACCGTCTGGACGGCAGGCTGTAGACCTTTCTCCTGCCAACCTCCACCTTTTAAATTTGTGGGCAGGTTTTAGGTGCCATGTGAACACTGGCAATGGCTTAGTAGAGGTGCCGCTTCAGTTACTGGCTTGAAGGATAGTGGTAGATTGTCTGGCAGGGTGCCGAGGGCAGGGCATTCCATTTTGTAGCGATTTTGTGACTCTGGCAGCTGATATGAAGGAGTAAGTCTGTATGGTGCAGTTCAAAGGCAAGCAGATTGAGACTATGAAGTTGGGCAGGATAGCGGGATGGATAAGGAAGGTACTTGCACTGCTTAAACGTTGCACAAACACAATACTCCACCACCTCCATTAGCAGTATGGACCTTTATCTCAAATTGAGGCTCAAATAAACAAATTCAATAAAATTTCAATGACAGTGAAGCAGGTTTTGCCTCACAGTAACAATAGGACGGAGCATGTTTGCAAACCATGAAGACTTATTAGTAAATTAGAATGGTTCCAATCTCAAATTGAATCAGTTAAGCACAAATAGTTACCTGAATGCAGCTTGTATGATTATAATATAAGCAATTCAATTCAATTCAGAAAATGCAAATACACAATATTTAAAGACGGCACATGCAAAATAAGGTAAAGTTCTGTTCCCACAAAAGGAAACTCTCTAATACTAATCTCATTTTGTAGGTAAATCAGAAAATTTCAGAAACAGCAGGTGTCAGTAGATTTAGCATCAAAAGAAGAACCACTTGAAGGTTCCACTTAGTATGAGAGGGTATGGGTTTGTTCTTGAGAGTAACACTAAACAGAAAAATAGGGAGCATTGAGTCTCGAGAGTAGGAAAGGGGCGTCCACCTGCAACGGTGGAACTAGGCAAATACTAATTTAATAAATCAGCTTCACACAGCTAAAACAAGAAATCTCATTCAAGTCATATATTCTACAAGTTTTCAACGAGTAGGAACTAATGAAAAACCATTGTTCCCGCAGTACTGGGTGTTGGCCTCCTTCTCAAGAGTAAACCAATGCCAGTTTCTTCCCTCATTGCATCCTCCACAATATATCACAAGGAAGTATTCACCTCCTCTTCCTCCCATCCCGTGCAAGTGCTGGAACACATAATCAAATTAATCAATTGTAGCAAGTATTACCTTCACACAGTAAACTATCAGAAAACTATTTAAATGAGAACTCAGTGACTCTGGAGCATCAAGCGAAATAAAAAAATGTATGCACCACAACCAGAAATGCTGCTTTACTTTCCAAGGTGGAGTTGAGTACTAGGGCCCACTCATGTCAATGTCAAGAGGCATACACCCTATCTATAATTACAAATTTCATCTAAACCACTTGTTTCAGTAAATCTAAGTGTAAAATAACGTGCACATTTGTAAGTAATAGTTGTGCATTTTATTGGCTAACATTTCATTATTCTAAAATGAGTGTTGAAAACGCTTCATCACCAGGTCCATGCAAGAAAATACAGAAAAATAATATACACTTATTCTGCAGAAAGGCTGTGACAGAGTTTGAAGCCTCTCCATTTCATAAGGGTGCACTGGTTAATTTAGTCAACTGTTGACATGACCCTACTTCTTTGGCAAAGTGAGCTGTTAAAGGGGGTATTTATGCAAGTCTTGTAAAAGAAGTGAAACCTTTAGGTTTCCTTCAGTGATCTGATATGCTTCAAAGGTTTAGAAAAAAACGTGTATCTTGTGGTTTGAGATACAACACTGTGGCCATCACTTATATGCAAATGATTATAAATGCCAAAGAGGAGCACTGTGGATGCCTGCAAAAGGTGCAAGCAAGCAGTTTGATTTGCCATTTGGAACTGATTTTACCAAAAAATTGAATGAAGCTATGAATAAGTTGTATAACTCTCGTTAAGGATATTAAAGAATGTAATTGCAAATGTGTAGAAATTAACGGACGATTGCTAAATATTCATGTTGTGGCAAAGCAATCAGATTGCATCATTCATGACATTTTCAATTACATCGCTGATGCCATCTCAAATGACATCATTGATGACAACACACACTACTATAGGAAAGCTATGAACTGTTTAAGCTCACAAACCAGTTAATCCCCTTTCTTTTGTAAGAGACTAGTTGTCCAGCTTCTTTGGTCAGCTGTGCCATCACCCTAATACTGAGTAGAACATCACAGTGTTCCAAATGTCGATAAGTCCACAATTAACTCACCAAGAATGTGGTAAAAAGTTAAATTCCTTGTTAATGCTTTCAATTTCCTTAAAAAAACAGCCACATTGCAAATGCGTTTAGCCCATATACCAAGGGCTTCCTCATGGCTTATAATATAGAAATGGTGTCCAAAAAGTTTCAGTCTTCATTCTTATGTGATTCTCAATATTTATTTTGATCATAAGTGGATCTGTTCAGTCTAAAAAAAAGTCCTTCAAACGTGTATAATTACACTGTGTTCGACATGCAAGTCATCAGTTTGTGCAGCGAGTTTCGACTTACATGGCAAACACCACGTAATTATACATGTGTTGTCGGTGGTGACGTGGGGTTAGCCAATTCATCGCAGGCAGCCACTGAGAGGCAGTGAACCCCAATTTGTTCACAGCCATTGTTCGTGCACAGCCGGGGACTGATCACAGCTTGGCCTGGTGCCTGACTTTGTGACTAAACCCCCAGTAGACTGCCAACCCCACACCGGGTACAGCATTTGGCGTGTGCAGAATAAGGTTGACCTTCAGGCCCGGGTGACCCCCATCCTCTGGGGCCCAAAAACACATATTAAGCAGAAGGAGGAGTTCAGCCCTCCTCCTTGACCCTTAATTGGCCCTGGGTACCCCATCCCCCAGGCCCAGTTCCAATTAAAAGGTGAGGAGGGGCTGGGTGGTCCCCCCACACCTAGCCTTAAAAGTCCTCGGCAACCCCATCACCTGGGGCCAAATACAATAACAAAAGGGGTGGGGACCACATTGACCCCCTCCCCCAGTCTCACTATGCCCAAGGGCATCCAGCAAGCACAGCGTTGTGGGCTGCAGGGGAGTCCCAGGGTACCCGCAGTCTCAGCCAGCTCCCCGCATGGTTCAGGGACCAGAATTGCTCCTAGCCGGGGGGAGCAGCTTTTTATGCTGCTCCCTCCAGACGAGAGCAGTATGTATTTGGTTACTCGGTCAGCATCAGTGCGGGCAGGGAAACAGATCACAAGTCTGCTTCCAACCGGTGAGAGCATTTTTAAAGCTCTCACTGTCTGGAGCAGACTTGAAAATGCTCATTATATATATATATATATATACACACACACACTAGTGGCAGAATCCACTTTATAGTTAGGACCATGTTTAAATAGAAAAAGCATTTTCTGGCTTGCCTATATCTTTAGCACCATTTGATGAATCTCATGAAATTTTCCAAGAAAAGTGTGCCCGTGACTCTTGTTGCACATGGAAAGTTTTTGAGTTATCCATCAACGGGAAGGGTCAAAATTTGCATTGCCCATGTTAATTCCTATAGGACCTTTGAACAAAACTACAGCCCAAACCACTGGCCTAGAACAATTTTGGCAGAAAGTTAGCTTTCGATACGCAGATTGTGCTTTCGCTTATTTGGTGTAAAACCATTCAGTAGTTTCTGAGTTAATAAAGGGAAAACAAATTTGTATATCTGAGGTCGTGAACTCTTTACGACAATTAGGAAATGACACACGGAAAATGCAGAGCTCTGATTGTCTGCCAGGAAGTGTTGGCAGCCATTTTGGGACTTGGCTTCAGTCGAGTCCCACAATTGTTTTTAAAAAAAACAAAAGAGACCAGGGGAGGGACACCCTAACTCCTTAGCTCTGGTGCTGGGGTGCCAGAGAGAACCCCAGAGATAAAAAGCATTATTTTCTTGAATTTACACTGCAAATAGCGCAGCTACACTGATCCAGTGAAAATGTAAAAAAAAAAAACGCTGGCTCCTGTGTTTCATAATGTTTAAGCCCGTGGGTGGGCCAAGTCCCGGGGGCATTGCTATTTTAATGCGGGGGCTGTCTGGCCCCCCCTGCAGCCCGAGGACCACCACTTCCCTGAGGCTAATAAGACATTGAAGGTGGGGGGCTTCATCCCCCCCCCGGAACACCACCTCCCCAGGGCTTACATCAAATAGAGTGTGGGAGGGCTGCCTGTCCCCCTGCAGCCCTGGGGACCACCACCTCCTCAGGACATTTAAGTAGTTGTGTGTATGGTGGCATGCACCCCCCCTGCAAGCCTAGGGACAAATCACCTCCCCGGGGCATTTGTGTAATTATGTGCGGGCCATGGGGCCACCTCCCCCGGGGCAAAATAGATTGTTGGCAACCACCACCCCCCAGAGCTGGCTCCTGCTATGTCCCAGGGTGCCCAGCTCACATGGCTGGGCCCCAGAAGATGGGGTCACTGGAGCCAAGATTGGCCTGGGTAAGGGGCTGCTCGGCCCCTCTGCCCCCCCCAAAAAAAAAATCGGCCACTCCTTGGGGGGTAGGGTCCCTGGGGCCAAGATACTGCTGTGCAGGGGTACCGTACTGCCCCCTCCACCGAAAAAATTACATGTTTAGGCTAGGCCCCAGGTCATGGGATTCCTGGGGCCGAGATTGGCCTGGGAGACTGCACAGCCTCTGCTCACCCCAAAAAATTAAAAATGTAGGACAGGCCCTGAGAGATGCGGTCCCCGTGACTCAGATCTGCCTGGAGAAGGGGGCCATGTAGGGTTTGGTTGATATAGGGGTTGGCCGCAGGGACTGCCTACCGGCCACAACCTGTAGCCAACCTCTCCTGCGCATGGTGAAAGGCCGTGTGCAGCATGGGGTTAAGTTGCTATAGTGGTTGGCCACAGGGCCATGGCCCTGCCGTGCACGGTGATGGTTGAATTAACATATTTGGCCTTATTATGAGTGCGGCAGTCTACAGACCACTACACTTGTGGTCAGGACTGCAGCTGTTGCGGCGGTCCGACCACCACATTGCAACCCTGGCGATCAGACTGCCTGGAAAAGCCAGCTCTGCCAGGATGCATGATCCTGGCAGCCTGGCGGTGGTGGAGCTCGTAATCTGGAGGGCAGTGCTGCATGCAACACTGCCCTTCCGATTACGACCTCTTTCTCTGCCAGCCTTTTCATGGCGGTAACACCAGTATGAAAAGACCGGAAGAGAACAGGTGCAAGGGGCCACAGGGGGACCCCTGTACTGCCTATGCACCTGGCATGGGCAGTGCAGGGGTCCCCTGTCCAGCACCATCACAATGTGAACATCGCGGGGTGCTGGTGCACCCTGCAGGCGACAGCATTGTAGCCGGCTCGATTACAAGCCAGAGACAATGCTGTAGCCTGTTTCTCGTTAGGCCAGCGTGCAGAATCTCAGGTTTCCACCCGCCGACCTAGCGGGAAACTCATAACTCCGGTGGGGCGGCCACCCTGTCTGGAGTTTGTCTGCGGGTTTTCCCGTCCATCAAACTTGTAATAGGGCCCATAGTAATGAAAATTACTTTACATTAAAAAATGTAGGGGCTGGCTTTCAGCCGTGCACAGTGATGGTTGGATTAACATATAGGTGGTCATTCCGACCCCGGCGGTCAAGGACCGCCGGGGCCGGGGTCGGCGGGAGCACCGCCAACAGGCTGGCGGTGCTCCGCAGGGCATTCTGACCGCGGCGGTATGGCGGCGGTCAGAACAGGAAAACCGGCGGTGTCCCGCCGGTTTTCCGCTGCCCTGAGGAATCCCCCATGGCGGCGCAGCTTGCTGCGCCGCCATGGGGGATTCCGACCCCCTCACCGCCATCCTGTTCCTGGCGGTTCCGACCGCCAGGAACAGGATGGCGGTGAGGGGTGTCGTGGGGCCCCTGGGGGCCCCTGCAGTGCCCATGCCAATGGCATGGGCACTGCAGGGGCCCCCGTAAGAGGGCCCCACTTTGAATTTCAGTGTCTGCTTACTGCACCCGTCACACCCTTCCCACTCCGCCGGCTCCATTCGGAGCCGGCTTCCTCGTGGGAAGGGGTTTCCCGCTGGGCTGGCGGGCGGCCTTCTGGCGGTCACCCGCCAGCCCAGCGGGAAAGCCAGAATGGAGCGGTCATATGGCGGTCAGAATGAGGCCCATAGTAATGAAAAAAAAGTCAAAATTCTTTGAAATAACCAAAGATTACAGGGACGCTTTAATTAGGCTCACATTTTAACCGTACAAAACTAAAGAAATTCACATGTTATAGTTATCTCAAGTAGCTATATCTAGTTTTCATAGGAAAAGTGTTTTTTGACTTGCCTATAACTTTGGCGCAGTTTAACAAATCTTCACAACATTTTCCAACAAAATGTCCTACTGTGTCTTATTGTGCATGGTAAGTTTTGAGGTGATTCGTCAAGGAGAGGGGGTAAAAAAAAGTGCATTTCCCATGTTAATTCCTGTAGGGACTTTGAACACGACTACAGTCTGAACCACCAGACAGAATTAAACCAAATTTGTCTGAGAGCTAGCTCATGGTCCAGAAAGTGCGCTTTTACGTAAATTCAGCCAGTCGTTTTTGAGATATTAAAGGAAAAATAAATATAGATATCTGAGCGGAGCCTAACCACAGATCTGATGGTGAGATCTGATTGGCTGTCAGCTCTTTAATTAGAAAGTGCTGGCAGCCATCTTGGGACCAATATACATGATCGCACCCATTGAAATGCATTGTAGGGGGACAACAGTGAGACTATAATTGCATACACACAGACAGAAGAGGGAAGGTGGAAGGGGGTCAGGGGCAGCAAGCTGACCACAAAGGACAGGAGAGAGGGGCTGTGGCAGCACAGAAGACCATGCATTCCATGTGGGAGGGTTAGTGGCAGCACAACGACCATGGTTCACAAGAGGGGCCTGCACAAAGGACCATGGAGGATAGAAGAGACGGGTAGGGGCTGGACATAGACAAGAGGGGGCAGGGGAAGGGGATTCACAACAGAACATGTAGGTCTGGCAGGAGGAGCAGTTGCAGCACAATAGAACATGGAGGGCAGAAGAGAGTGGCAGAAAAATGTACCACGAAGGACAGGAGAGAGGGAATATGGGTATGGAACTCGGACAGACAGGCAGCAGCCACATGACAATGCAAGGCAGGTAGAAGGGGTAGTGGCAGCTCAACAGAACACTCAGAGTAGAGAGAGGCAGTGGCAGGTCCATGGAACATGGTGGGCAAAAGGAAGGGAGCGGGGGCCTGCATATAAACATAGGAGGGCAGGGGTAAGGAGGGTAGGGCAGAAAGCTAAGCACAGAAGCAAAGGAAGAGGGCAACATAGTGCAGGTAGAGTGGGGGGAGGGACCTCAAGCCAAATGGAGGGTAGTGGCAGCACATCAAAGCATGCAGGGCTGGAGGGATAAAAAGAATAATGAATTTGCTACAATTGACATTTCACCACGGCTGCTTTTCAGTGTGGCATGTTTGCACTGGGGTGTTAGTCCTCTTTTTATGTTTTTTAGCATATAGAATGTAAATTTTATGGCCATCCCATCTGTGATCAAGGCTACTGCTGAAACACGTTGGGAGGAAGAAACTTGTAACAAGTAAAGGCAGTTTTTCAATTTTCCTTTTATGTGTAAGGATGAAATAGTACATACTTTGGATTTCCGGATCCACGCTCGGACCATCAAGCTAGAGCTTCCATATTCTGGGACACATTGCAGCTTGGGATATATATCAGTAGATATAGATCTCTAGATATATATATTATATATATATATATATATAAGCATTTTCTTGTCATTAAAGAAAAGGTCAGGATGCTTTCCAGTCAATTGTATAAACGTTTTACTGTCACACAAAGTGTTCCTCCCTTCGGGTGACAGTAAAACTTTTATACAATTGACTGGAAAGCGTCCTGACCTTTTCTTTGATGACAAGAAAATGCTTTATTTATTGTATGGAAAATTCCCGAATCCATGGTCGGACCGCCACATTTATGAGCCTCGGTATTTTGGGATTTGTTGGATATATATATATATATATATATATATATATATATATATATATATATATATATATATTTTCGGGATTTGTTGGACATATATATATATATATATATATATACATATATATATTTATCCGCTAAAACCAAAGGTTACTGGGACTTTATAGTTAGGTTCAGATTTTACATGCACAAAACCATAGAAATTCAGCTTTTATAGTTAGTTATTTCAAGTAAATATCACTCGAGTCCTAAGGTAACTATAACTCACGCCCTCGCCATGCACTGCTAATTGCCTCAGACTACATCACTCATGAAATCTTCTATGACATCATTGATATTAACACTGCAACATTTGCAGTAAAATTATTGATGAGAGAACTGTGCATGGTGAGGGTGTGAGTTATAGTTATCTGAGGGCACACGTTATAGTTCCTTGAAATAACTCTAACAGCTGACTAAAACACCCCTGAAAACCTTTGGTTTTTCCAGTGACTATATATATATATATATATATATATATATATATATATATATATATACCCAGAAATAGGAATTCCTTGGAATTTGTCTCGCTAATAACGTTTCCCCCAAATGATGAATCTCCAAACGTTTCGCTCCTATAGCTTCTTCTACATTGCGGGGATTGATCAAGGGGGTGCAAAGATAAAAGGAGGGTCCACAACGCATTTTCCCACCAATTCTCTTTCGATGTAGCACAAAAGCAGTTCAAGGGATTTCAAAGAAATTTGGCAGTATCATAGATTATGGTGTACCAATTATGTTTTTGGGTACTGCAGTTAACTACGTTTTAAGTTATAAGGCATTTAAACTTAATGAAATCTGTAGTTGCTTAGTTTCATGAAATGTCGCTAAACTATCTCAGTACACAGTGATGATAAGATATTAGGCGATTGACCTCATGAAAATTAAAGGCAGTCATGTTGTCTTTGTCTTCTATGTTACGCTCTTAGATATAGTTAAGTATTAGATTTCATATTTTTCCCTACCTAGTAGCACAAAACAGTAATTGATAGGGAAATTATTTACAACTTTATCTGTGTTAAGAAAGTAAAAGGTTCGCATGGAGTACTGCGGTACAGCCTTGGAAGTACTACCGTACTAAAAGAAAAGGTGTAAAAATGCACAGTGCTATATTTTAGAAGTGTGGTTCTCTGTACACTGCTATACAAATATAAATACATTTCTCTACTTATTACCACTTTAATAAAGTGCTAATAGCTAGAAAGCTATAATAAAACCTAATACCTATATTTAAGGCTCTAATCCAGAAAACAGCAAAAAGGTGCTAAAAACTATAAGGCTGCCTTTTACATTTCATTAACTAATCACATACTGCCTTCTTATCAGCATGTGACACGGTCTACTGTGAAATTGCAGCAGTATACCACAACACAATACATAACTTTTTTTAGCACTTATAACTTAACAACACTTAGGGGGTCATTCTGACCCTGGCGGCCGGTGGCCGCCAGGGCCACCGACCACGGGAGCACCGCCAACAGGCTGGCGGTGCTCCCACGAGCATTCTGACCGCGGCGGATCAGCCGCGGTCAGAAGCGGAAAGTCGGCGGTCCCCCACCGACTTTCCGCTGCTCGGGGGAATCCTCCATGGCGGCAGAGCGCGCTCTGCCGCCATGGGGATTCTGACACCCCCTACCGCCATCCTGTTCCTGGCGGGTCTCCAATGGCATGGGCACTGCAGGGGCCCCCGTAAGAGGGCCCCGCAAGGTATTTCAGTGGCTGCTTTGCAGACACTGAAATACGCGACGGGTGCAACAGCACCCGTCGCACCTTCCCACTACGCCGGCTCCATTCGGAGCCGGCGTCCTCGTGGGAAGGTAGATTTGCCCTGGGCTGGCGGGCGGCCTTTTGGCGGCCGCCTGCCAGCCCAGGGCAAATCTCAAAATACCCTCAGCGGTCTTGTGACCGCGGAGCGGTATTTTGACGGGGGAACATTGGCGGGCGGCCTCCGCCGCCCGGCAATGTCAGAATCACCCTCTTAGACAACTAACACCTACTTTAAAAAATTATCATTGACACTTCTTAATTTATATTCCTGTGAAACAACATCTACACATGTTCAACCACTTTCTTGTTACATCTTTAAGTGTCACACTCTGCTCTATGCCACTCCAGTTTACTGTATGCTATTACACATTACGTCACTCCACTGTATGCCAGTGCACTTAATGTTATTCTGCTCTACAATACTTCACTATACTCTACTCCACTGTATACTACTTCATCTACAGCATTCCACTGTACACAGCAACACTGTATGTATACTACAATCCACTACTGTCTACCCCTCCACACTCTGCCCATTCAACTTTACACCACTCCACAACACTCCATTGTACATCATTCCACTCTACACCACTCCAGTCTAAGCTATTCCACTGTACACCATTCTTCTCTATGCCACCCAAGTCTATGCAATTCAATTGTACACCACTCCACTTTACAGGAATCCACTCCACTCGGTTCCACTCAACACCACAGCACTGTATCACACTCTACTCTATACTACTCCTCTCTACACCACTTCACTGTATGTAATTCCATTGTATGCCGGTCCACTCTAACCACACTACACTCTATGCCACTGCACTCTACAACACTCTACTGTATGCAAATTCACTGTACACAGATCTACTCTACTTCACTCCAGTGTACTCCTCTCCACAGTACACTAATCCACTCTATGCTGTTACACTGTACGCAACTCCACTGCATGCCACTCTACTATATGCTCCTCCACTATAACCCACTCCACTCTATGCCACATTACTCAACCCCACTTCACACATCTCCACTCCATGATAATTCACTATGTCACTCAAGAGAACATCACTCCTGTCTATGCTACTGCACTCTATGCTATTTCAATGTATGTAACTCTACTCTATGCTAATCTACTCTACGCTACTCCAGTCAATGCCACTCAACTGTATGCCACTCCAGTGTATGCTATTCCATTCTGTCACACCACTGCACTCAACAGTATTCCACTCTACACCACTCCTTTCTGACACTTCACTATACACTGCTCCATTATGCTATTTCACTGTATGCTACTAAATTCTAACTCAATCCACTGTATGCCACTCCACTGTACACCACTCTACTTTATGCCACTACACTGCTCTCCATTCCATTCTTCAGCACTCCACTTTATGCCATTCCACGGAACGGAACTACACTCTACAGCACTCAACTCTATGCTATTTGACTCTATCCCACTCCACTGTACGTGACTCCGCTGTACATTATTCAACTGTACACTATCCCATTCTTCCCTTCTCTACTGTGCACCACTCCACTATATGCTACTTCAATCTACGCTATTTTAGTGTATGCTACTCTACTGTACCCTATTCTACTGTATGTCACTCCACACCACTCCCCTGTATGCCACTCCACTCTGATACTCCTCTCTGATTCTCCACTCAATGCAAATCCACTCTACACCACTCCACTCAATGCCACTCCACTCTACTTCACTCTACTCTGTGCCACTCTACTCTACACTATTCCACTTTATGTAACTCCAATATATCCCCATTCCACTCTATGCTATTCCAGTCTGCGACAATCCATTCTATGCCACACCACTCCACTCTACCCTATTGCACTGTACGTCACTCCACTCTATGTCACTCCAGCATACTGTACTCCGCTCAACAACACTATGATCCACTCAACTACAGTCTGTCCTTCCACTCTACCACGCTATCCCCCCTCTGTAGCACTACAGTGTACACAATGAATGCATTCCTGTCAATGCCAGTGTACATTACTCTACTCTGTACCGCTTTGCAACACTGCTGTACTCTACAACACTTGACACAACTTCTTCTATGCCACGCCACCCATTTACTAAATCTACTTTGAGACATTACTCCACTGTATTCTACTACTGCATTCTACGTCACTCCACTGTACGCTACTCTATGCCACTCAGCTCTGACAGTAAATCCCCCACCACTCTCCCCTACTGTACTACACTTTCCTCTATGCCACTCTACTGTACAACACTGTAATCCACTCTGTAGCACTCTACTCTACAACACTTTGCAATACTTTATGACATGCCAGTTCACTCCACAGTGCCACACACCAATCAACTCTACAACATGTTACTTGACTCCACACAACTCCCCTCTATAGCACAACACTTTAGTCCACTGCACAACACGTTACCCTACTCTTTGGTACTGTACAACACTCCACTCTACACCGCTCCCCTTCCCCACACTCTACCACACTCTATGCAACTCCACTCTACAAGAGTCTACTACACTCTGCACCACTATACAACTGTATACTCCACTCCATGCCCCTACATTGCGCTCTACAAGACTCTACTCCACTCTGTGCCCCTACACTCCACTGTACAACACTCTGCTCCACTTTACAACACCATCCAACACTCTATGACTCACCACTCCTCTGTTCTGTACAAGATACCATTCCAACATAGAATACATTACTCAGCTGTACACTACGCTGGTCCATTCTAGTGCACTCCATGCCACTGTACCATACAACATGTCATTACACTATATAGCACTTTACTCCATTGAATGCTACACCACTCCACGCTACACCACTTCACTCTACCCTACTCCCTCTACACCACTCTACTGTATGCTATTACACTGTATGCCACTCCACTGTGCCACACTCCCTTCTGCTCCACTCCATTATACTCCACTCTACAGCACTACCTTGTAGAACACTCACCTTCACTCTTCTGTACTACACTCCACTTAATGACATTCCACTTGATGACATTAAAGTCTTCAATTTAAAACACAATTCAATGAAAAAAAGCAAAGGTTAAACCGTTCTTATAGTTAGGAAAATGTTATTTATTCTGTCTACACAAACCAAACATACAATACACAACCATTACAAAATTCTAAAGTTATAATTCTACCTTAAATATAAATATTGACACCGCACCTTTAAATTAATATAATTTTATTTATTCTTTATCTACAAACCAAACAAGCTACATGAAAATGTTAAATTCTACATTTATACTTAGACCTTTAATTTATAATTTATGGTAGACCTTTCAATTATTATAACTCACACACTTGACCACACTGCAGTGAATTCAGCTTTGTAGCCAAACTACAGTAACTGTAAATCACCAGTCTACCATGCACTCTGTTCTCACAAAAAATGTGATTTCCAATGTCATAACTATAATTGTCAATACTATTATTTTACATGTTATAAGTGATATAATATAAAAGGGTATAATATGTGTATGGAAAAGGCACAAGTTATAATTAATGTAGTATGGCTAAGAAAGATGAATATACTGTGTATGGAGGAGTTTTGTTTGTATGGAAAGAATAAATGAAGTTTTTCTAAATATAACAAAGGTTTAACGTTTGTTGTTTTCATTGAATATCTATCTATCTATTGAATCACTAAGAAAAACAAATGGTAAAATAATGTTATAGTGGAATATTCAGTAACAATGTAAAGTCTTAAACTCTAAAAAACAAAGATATTCACCAGTTATAGTTATCTCATGTAATTATAACTCATGCCTTAAGGTAACTGTAGCTCTTGCCCCCACCATTTCCTCATCAATAATTTCACTGTAGATTTTGCAGTGATAATATCAGTGGTGTCATAGAGGATGTCCTGGGTGATGTAATATATGGGATAATTATCAGTGCATGGCGGATGGGCCCCTTACCTTTTGATTAGTTTGGTGACTCCAGGGTATGGGGTTCCTGGGGCCAAATACAGCTTGGGGCTGATTCTGTCTGAGGCCCTGATGGGCTTGGATTGTTTGAAGTGCAAATTGGCTCTGGTAAACACCAATCCAGTTACAACGGTTAACAGAATAATATGATATTGTTTTTAAAGGATTTGGGCTTTTAAGAAGTTTCTCCTGAGTGTCCAATCAAATTACTGCTTCCTTTCTTTTTTGACCTCCCATAGCTTACTCAATACTCCAGTGGGACAAACTGAACTAATCAGAATGTCCCTAACTCTGGGTCCTGTGAAGAAATGTGGGACTCGGAAATTCTTAAAACAAGTTGTGCTTACTATGAGGAGGTAGGTCTATTTAAACTTTGAGCCTAAATGTTTCTCCACAGGCCCAAATAGGAATGGTGTCTTAAAAACTGATACATCAGCACTTGTGATAGACAGAGAAACATCTCATTGGTTAAGGCTATTAGTCTGATGTATAAAATTTAGGGTCCACAGTCTTATTCTTACAAGGCAGTGCAAGCACTTTTTCAGAGGTACTGGGATGAAATACTCTTTTGGTATCTCTGGAATGCAAAAACACCCCAGAACATGGCACAGTAGAAATCTGAATACTGCTAAGTGGTAAAGGGAAGAGGACACCACAGCCTCCACATCCATTGCTATGCAACACACTGTCCAGCCTGGTGATAGTTCTTCCCCTCAAGCTGCAACAACCCTTCAGCAGGAAACTAACCACCTGTAGCACCACATCACCCTGTCCTGTATGGACTGTTGAAAGATCTTATCAGCAGAGGAGCAAAGCACATGTACCAGGGTTAGGTCGTGACTGCGCACAAACAGATGTGCAAGAGAAAGTAGGTGTTTTTCTTTTTCATAGGATCCAAGTTTTGATGCGCCGTTTTTCAAATTTATTGTTCAATATCCAAACATTTCTTTTAAAAAATAATAAATGTTAAAAAACAAAAAAAGATTCATGTGAGAACCGCCTTTCTTGGTTAAAAATAGAAAAATAAGTCATTCTGTTTATGTCTATTAGGTATTGTTCATTTATTCTTATATCATGCCAGAGCAGGCTACTCTAACCATTAAAGCTCAACTCTACTGTATAGGTCTATCCTAGAAGCAAACATATTTTACAACAGACTGTGACTATAGAGGCTTCAGTAGTCTGCTTAAGCACTCTATAAAATTCAAAATTTACAGAGATGTCACACAACAAATGGCAGCAAGTAAAGTTAATGTGATTAATTATGTAAAAGGAGTGGAGCAGAAGAGCCTCATAGCTATTAAGATGTGGTGGTGTTCTCTCTCTCTTGCTCTCTGCACTGGCACACTTTTGGCAACCATGCTCCAGTGCAGATACCTTTGTGCCACAGTGCACAAATATGTGCGTTGTCTGAAGCTAAGGTTTTGTCCCTGGAAGGGGTCCCTTCCAATACGTAAAAACATGGTTTATGATTTTTCCCAGTTTGTATGTGTGCTGTGCAATTCTGCAAACATGTAATATATTCAAAATGAGGAGAAATGAAAACATTTCACCATCTTGTGACTGGCTCAAGTAACCATAGGGTTTTGGTGCAGAACCCTGTCTGCCATTCTTTGTAAATAGAGACTTGCTTCAAACGCCAAATGGTTGTTGCATTTGTACGTTCATGCACCGCCCATCTCATTTACGAAAAGTAATTTAACACAGAGCATTGCCCAACTTTGCTTTACTTTGGGGTACTTTAAAATGCAAACCATAATTTGAGTTGGGAAGTAAATCCAACCTTAACACCTCGCATTGGGGTTACATTACAAAAGTAACACAAACCCAAAGCAAATCTGGGTTAGAGTCATTTCCTACAACTAGCTATCCCAACTAATCCTACTTCTTCTCCTGCACCACTGTCTTCTTCCTCTTCATATCACATACCCTAGTCTTAACCCTCCTTAAATCACTTGTACTGCCTATGCTCCAGCTATCCTCTTTGGATAGCCCTGCTCCCCTCCTCCTTTTCACTGTCCATGTACTATGCAAGTACCCTAGTACAATGCCATTTATTAAAAAACATGTTTGTCTTTTTTTCATGTTAGGATACCCACTATAAGATCACATTCACATATATTGTCACCATGGCACTTCACTAGGTATCTATATTTGTAAAACAATTTAAAAACAAGTTAAGAAATGGGCATACGTTGCATAAATCACCTTCGCATAATCATATGGAACTACTTAAGAATTTAACACTATTTCTTAGCACAAGAATGTACCCTTGTGTCCAAAATGGATGCAAGAATGCATTTTGCACTAAGGAATAATGCTACATGTAACATAAAAAGATAGCAAGCACGGGTAGCTGCTTGCTAAATGTGCTCTTGGGGTAGGATTTTCCCCCAACTTACTTCTGGCATTTACCACTATTTTCATACTGCAAAATACCTCCTCACATCCAAAATGGACATGAGAATGCATTTTCCACTAAGAGATAGCGCAAAATCATCAGAACACATAGCGAGCACAAACAGCTGTTTGAGGTCTCTAAATTTGCTCTTTCTGTAGGACTTTTTCGCCATTGAATTATTCTTAGTTACGCAAGCAGGAATTATTACATTATTGTCAGTAATTCCATGCCAAAGAGTAACACAGAATTATAGAAGTTACTCTCATTACTCTGGTGTAATTCAAAATCCGCCTGTTCCTACTTTCTATCTCCCTACATACTTTTATTTTCTATTCTCAAATTTTGTTATTAACTGTACACCCTTTTTAACTCATACCATCATTTTATTTTCCAATTTTACTTAACAATAATGTGTTTAAATGAATTATTTTAAATTGACAATTCATATTAAATACAAAGGCAGATGGTAAAGTGTCCTTAAAGCTTCACTAACAACATTCAGTGGGGGAATTTCAATGGGTAAATTCACCATTCCTGTGCAGACGCGGATAACCCTATCTTGTGATTGACTCCTGACTTAAGAAGAGGGCATAAAATGGATATTCCTGTGATTAACCTACTCTGATGGCTGTTATTACAAACATTAATTATGAAGTGTAAAGTGGTGGATGTGGAGAAAGGATTTTATCCAGAGTCACCTGTATAAGGGCTGCAAGAGATGGAGACTCCCAACATTGATAGGGTGGTTCTATTCTGGAGGATAAGGAATCACCATTAGGCAGGCTATTTTACAATTTCAAGAAAATTGATTCAAATATACTTAGATATTCCGGAGAAGAAAATAAAACAATAGTCCAGTACATCAAAACCTCAAGCATCACTGGTAGTCCATAGGCAGTCAACTTACCTACGTAGGGGGATAGATGGTAAACCTCAGAAAGGAATATTTCAGCCTCTTGATTTGTGCAGGGAAAGCACCAAGGATGCCATGAGCAGACCATAAGGAGTAAGAGTTGGAGCTTGGAGCTTTGTACAGGGTGTAGTCTTAAGGCACAGGTGCCAATAGGGGAGCTAAGGAGGAGACAACAAGGGATACAACTGGGAAACCAAACATTTATTACCTAGAGGGAGGCAGGAGAGAAAGAAGAGGGAGGGCCAGCACCTATAAACTTCAGACCATTCTCCGACAGGGTGAATGCAGGCTGCTAGGCTGGACCATCCCTTCCATAAAGAACATTCTTTTTTTGGGCAGGAGACTACCAACCTGACCAGGAGAAGGAAAGACACCATGAATAATACCCTCCAATAAGAGACTATTTGACTGAGAGGGGAGACTGAAATGGAAAGTATATGGAACCCAGAGATCATGATGCTATACCCTCTGGATGATTGTATAGAAAACATTGGCTCCTGAACTATATAAAAGTCACAAGAGGCTATGATATTACATTTTCCAAGGTTCAAGGAACATTATATGTATATGGACACTTACCTGATATTAGAAAAAGTAAGTGCTTCACACTGATAGAAACCATCCCTTGTGTTGAAAGACATAAAACTTGGCATGGAAGAACTTTTATATTTTGTCCTTGAAGTCAGATGACGTTGGTCACCTGCATTCGATTTTACTTGCAAGAGAGGATTTAGTCATATAATAAAATATGAAATATGTTTGGGGAGATTTTCTTAGAAAAACGTTGGGATCATATTGTGATGAAGTGAGTATAAAGAACATCTCTGTGTTACTGGTCTATATTTTATGGCAATTTGTCAAATACTCAGTCTACTGAAAAAGCATGGATTACTCCCACTGTGTAGTTATCAAATTCACAAATATACCAATACATGTATGCAGACTTGCACGCTTCACTTCCAAACGAATAGTCAGAATGAAATGAGTAAATATGGATCATATAAAGTGCTGCCCAAAGACCATAAAAAAACAGTCTTTAAAAGTAAGTAGTGAGTTTTGTGTTCTTAAAAAAGACTGCAATCAACTACATGATGGAAGGAGCTCTTAAATTATTCCCAACCACCGGTGATACCTCAGGATGCATTCATCAACTATGCTACTCTAGACAAAGCCAGCCCATATGCAAATTAGTCTAGGTCCATCTCCAGTAGAAACAGTCCAGCTCATACAGACAGGCCCGGCCCCCTCTAGATAGGAATACAAACAACCCCAGATAGCTTTCTCTCTACTTATAATTCATTCACTCCTGGATGACTTCAACATTTGGATCAATAAGGAAAATGGCAACTATGTCTCATCTGACCTTGGTGATTCTCTCGAGTCTGAATTTTGAACAACAGGTGTCCACTCCCTTAAATAATAATAGTAATATAATAATAATATTAAAGGTCACATTATAGGACAGGTTTGGGCTCTAAATCTAACAATGTTGAACCTTAGAGTTTTTCCATGTATCTGGCCAGATAACAATTTATTCATGTTTGCTATAAACAACACTGCACCAAAGAAACCCCTTATTTGTCCTGGCACCCACTCGAGAAACTGGAGTCAGTTCAATATCGATAATTTCTATGACTCACTGATATCGTCCACACCTATTAATAATGAGTTGGCAAAGGCTTTAACTGACTGGCTCAGAGGAATTTACTGGCTCAATTTACATGCCCCTAGGTGTAAAATAAAACCATTCAAGCGCCATGAAGCATCTAAACGGTATACAGAAGAGGGTAAAACTTGAGTTGCGTCAAACAGAGAGGAAATGGCAAAGGGCTCACTCACCTAACAAAAAAGACACATTTCTCCTAAGGCTAAAAGACAATAAGAAAGCAATTTGGGTAGCTAGATGTAACTATATTTCCAATAAGATATTAAACTCTGGAAAAACAATTCTTAAGGGATATTTGATATTGTCACTGAACTCTCCAACTCAGATTGTGAAAACACGCTAGTAGTCTCTACTCAGAAGCTGTATCATAATTTGAGTACACTTTCCATTGAATAAATAAAGACAATAAAGGATAGTATCCCGAATAGCACTTTAACCTGTGCCTTTCCCCCAGATGGCAAGAATCCTACAAATCTTACAACCTTCCCTTCCCTGCCTGCCTCCTTAGACAGTCTCTTGAAATTGATGTACAAAGTTAAATTGCAATCACCTGAAGACAATTACCCTTCTCTGATCCAAAAGTTTGTTTTTTCCCATTTGGATGACCCTGTGATCCCTCAGCTCAATTTATGTTTAAGCCAAAGTGTTATTCCCCACTCTTTCAAGGAGGTGATAGTAATTCCCCTTTAAAAAAAACTCTGGTGAGGATCCTTCTGTCTTGAAGAACTACCACCCCATTGCACTACTCCCCTATCTAGTTAGGTTATTAGAAGCTCATGTTGCCAAATCCCTATGCTCCTTTCTAGAGGATTCCTCCATTTTAGATTCCCATCAGGCAGGTTTTCATTCTGTCCAATCAACGGAAAGTGTTATATTATCAATAGTTTATAACATGAGGGAAGTGGCAGACAAAGGCGTCTCACGGACGGAAGCATCGGATAGGTGCAGTTACCTCAACTTGTTTCTTCCAACTACGGAAAAAAAAGAAAATCTGAAAATATGTCACCCTAGAAGCCATTATTCTGATCATTATTGCAATTGTAATGTCCTAGGTTGATTATGCTAACTCCCTTTACCTAGGATTTCTAAAGAAATTGTGTCAGAGACTGCAAATGGTCCAAAATCTGGCATTCAGACTGGTGTGGCGCCAGCATAGTTCTTTCCACTTTACACCTTTATTGGCTCCCAGTAGCTCAGAGGACTACATTTAAAATTGTGTTAATCATTTTTAAATCACTATATGGGAAGAGTCCTACCTTTGTGTCCTTGGGTCCAAATGCAATCTCAGATCTTTCAATCAAAACCTTTTAGAGGCCCCTAGGTTCAACAGGAAGAGACTTGGTGCGATTTGCTGTGATTGCCCCAAAGTTATGGAATTCCCTACTCCCTCAGATTAGAGCATCAACCTCCTATGTGAATTTACTTTGTTTCTTCTGCGCTGATGCTTCAGTGCCATGAAACCCTTCTTTGGATGTAACATAACATAACATCAGTACAGTATAGCTTGAGTCCTGTGCCACAGTGAGCAGATGATCTACATCTGGGCCATCGTGCTTGAGGCGTTCACTGTAAAAAAAAAAAAAACAAGGTGATGCAAGGAATGTTTCAATTAATCTCAGACATTGGTGATGGCTAAGGCTATATTCTGGTCCTTTATTACTCACCCACTTTGCTGCTGTACCTAGGTATCAGAACTGGTGAATTCCAGGGTTTTGAAAGTTTTGCCATTTACATTAACTGTCAATTACTCACTTTTACATGGAAAGGGTAAAGTGAATGCACCCCTCTAACCATACGTTTTGACTGTTTTTTTCAGTGTATTTTAGAGGTGTTTTTTTCCAAAGCTAAAGGTACATTTTCAGCAATTAATTGTCCATTGTTAAAGCATGTCTGATGGTGGGAGTTTTCAACTATGAGGGTTGGGGTGGGTGGATACATGAAGGTGTACATTTGTGAAAGTGATTATGTGTTGATTTATGGTGGCAGTGTTCACATAGGGTTGTTGGTGTGTGCTATCAAGGCAGGTGTGTGTGGTTTTATATGACAGGGGCTGTGAGCCCTTGCTGCATCTAGATGAAAATTTATATTAGTTTTAGCATGCCAGCTGCCTGGCAAATACCATTCAAGTTCATCAAACAGTGTCACATTTATAAGCAAAGTATTGTCTTTGTCCCCCACACAGATTAGCTAAGGTCTGTGCAGAATCATCAAATGGCATCAAAATAATTGGGAAATGAACAACCGTTTGGCCCACCGTTTAACTGTGGCCCTGCTTGAGAGGCTTGCATGATGCTCCACAGACCAAGAAATAGCTAAAAAGCTGGCTGCCAAATTTTTCACTGTTACCTCAAACGCCACCATTATTAAACAAAAGAAAGACTTTTTAACCCTCCTCTTTTTATGTCTGATTTTATATATATATATATATATATATGTATATACACACACACATACATATATATATATATGTGTGTGTATATATATATATATATATATATATATATATATATATATATATATATACACACACACATACATATATATATATGTATATATATATATATATATAAATAACTGTAACTTGAGCCCTAAAAGTACTATAACCTGTGACCTTGCTATGCACTGCTGAGTACTTACATATTCTGTGACATCATTAATAACAACACTGCAGCATCTGAAATGACATGATTGATGACAACAGTGTGCATGACGGGAACACAAGTTATTGTTACTTGTGATAACTATAACTGGTGAATTTCATTGCATTTGTTCATTTAAAATGGTATGCTTCCACAGATATTTCCACCTATATGTAGCGTCCCTTTAACCTTTGTTTTTTCATTGAATTTCTAAGATTGTTTTTTTTAAATATAAAGTAAGATATTATTGCAATCACAAGTTATAACATCACTTTAACCTTTGATTTTACAGTGAAAACATATATTTCTAAAATAAATACATGATTTGGGGATAGTGGACAGAGAAATTCTGGGTTTGCCAGTTCATGTAGCTCTTGTGTCTCTCCAGGCCATGGCTCAGAAAGGTGACATGGAGCGGCGGATAGCCACCCTGGAAAAGCGATACCTGGCAGCTCAGCGAGAAGCCACATCCATCCACGACCTCAATGATAAACTTGAAAACGAGCTGGTGAACAAAGACTCTTTACACCGCCAGGTAGGAGACAGTGCTTTTGTTAGGATGCTTCGAGGGGCGTTTTAGTTGTCTAATGCTGTCATCTACTGGCACACTGCGTTAACTGCAACCATTTTTAAAAATAGTAAAATCAAGCGACCATTCACTGTTAAGTGTCTCAGAAATGTTTGAATTATACATAATATTGGACTAATAAATTTGCTCAGTACTTAAAAAAGCAGTTATGAAGGGATATCTACTTGTTTACCAAGTTATTGTCAGGATGTTTGTGGTAAACGATTCATTTTAAAGCCCAGGGAGATTAAAGCTTTTCATTTACTCTCCAGCGAAATTCTGGAAATTCTCTTCTTTCTTGCCCCAAAAACCTCTATTTTCAGATTTAAAAAATAGGAAATATGAAGTGAGAGACGGACAAAAAGGTAATAGAAAAAATGTATATTGTCAGAGGAAACTATTGGTAAGAGGTCACAAATTCATGGATAAAGCTCATTGAATTATTTTCAGCAAAATAATGCTATTAGATTTAAAATAAATAAACCTTCGCTTTCATTTAAAAAAATGTTTCAAATTCGTAGTAAGAAAGGCACTATCACACTAAGAAGCAGACTATAACAGAGTTCTACACAATATTGCTTCCATTTTCTTACGATAATGGCATTACTCCTAGTCCTACTCCCTCGCCTTCCTTTTAACCAATGAGGCCTCCCGCCTCCCCCCTAGACCCTCCCTTCCCCTTTCAAAACCCCCCCCCAACCTTATCCCCTCCTGTACAAAAACCAAGCAACTCAGACAGTCCGTACCGGGAGGGTGGGAGGGAACGGAAAAGGAAGGCGAAGGAGTAGGACTAGGAGTAATGCCATTATCGTAAGAAAATGGAAGCATTACCTCCCGTCCCTCCCTCGCCTTCCTTTTAACCAATGAGACATAGCAAGAAAACACACAGGAGACGGACATCGAGTTGCAAGACCTCTACGTAACATCCTGCACCAAGATTATCCCAAAAACTACCTCCTAGAGGACAAGACCCGGTGACCTAACACCGACTCCAAACTGCCCAAGTCCGACAGCCTGTAATGACGCACAAACGTCGAAGGAGAAGCCCAAGAGGCGGACCTGCAAATTTCCACCACAGACGTCCCCTGAAGCTCCACCACCGTAGCCGCCATGCCTCTGGTAGATCTCCCCAGAATCCCTTGAGGAGGAACCACCTCTTTCAAGGAATAGGCCAATAGAATTAAAGAGCTCACCCACCGACTCAAGGAAGCCGTGGAAGGCTATTCACCTCTGCGATCCGGAACAAAAGAAACAAACAGTGAATCCCCTGTACGAAAAGGAGCCACCACCCGCAGATACTCCAACAAAACCCTGCGTACATCCAACGAACGCAACGGCTCGTGAAAAATCTTACAAAAAGGAAAGGAACAAGCCCATGCCCCCAATTCCCCCAACCGACGAGCCGAAGTAATGGCAACCAAAAAGAACGTCTTCAAAGATAGATGGCGCAAATCACAGACCCCCAATGGTTCAAAAGGGGCCTCCGTCAACACATCCAAAACCAAGGACAGATCCCATGAAGGAAAAGAACGTACCGGGTGAGGAAATAAATCAATAAGCACTTGAAAAAATCTAGGCATCAAGCGCCCTTCATCCCGAAGATTACGCCATGGACCTCTGAAAGCCTGAATAGCCGCCCACTGTACCCGAAGAGAAGCCACTGACAACCCTAAATGAGCACCGTCCTGCAAGAACTGCATCACCTCACAGATAGAAGCGCAGGTAGGATCCAACTCACGACTAAAGCACCATGACGAAAACACCCACCACTGTCGACCATAAGAAAGCAAAGTGGAACGGCTCCTTGAAGCCAGTAAGGTAGAACCCAAAGCCACAGGCACCCCCAGACCTGTCAATCCCCGTCGTTCAACTTCCAGGCCGTTAAATGCAACCTCCTCAATGACCCCAATGGGAGGAAGGGAAATTCCAGGGGAGACGGACAAAGGGGCAGAGGCCACATCCTCCCGGCCGCCATCAGCCACAACAACGGGAACCAATTCGCCCCCGGCCAAAGAGGCGCAATGAGGATAACCCTGGACCCCAGATCCCTCACTCATAACAGAAACGCCCTGAGCAGTTGAAAAGGAGGGAACGCACACAAAAAGGCCCTGTGGCCAAGGACACGACATCCCGTCCACATCCCATGCCTGGGGACACCGAAACCGGGAGCAGAAGCGATCCACTTACGCATTCCCGGCGGACGCAAACACATCCAGCACTGGAAGACCCCAAAGCCGAACCAGATGCCGAAACAGAGACTTCCGGAGAGAGAAAAGTTGAGAGGAAGGAATCACTCTGCTCAGCAGATCCGCCCGAACATTCACCACCCCCCGAATGTACGTAGCCTGAGAGAAGGAACCCACTCCTGAGCCCACACAAAAATCTCTCTGACTAAAATGAACAGAGCCCTTGACCTGGTCTCCCCTCGCCGATTGACATAAGCCGTGGCCACTAAGATGTCCGTGCGAACCAGAAACGCTGATCTCCTCAGGGAATCCTGGAAATGGACCAGAGCCAGGAATACCGCCCTCAATCCGCGCCAATTCGACGACCAACTCGCCTCCCGAGGGGACCAAAACCCCTGAACCTGAGCCGACCCCATCCATGCCCCCCAACAGGAGAGGCTGGCATCCGTCGTCACCCCCACGGGTCTCAGAGGTGATAAAGACACCCCTACCCTCAGGTGGACTGCATCCAACCACCATTGCAACTCTCTGGGAATCAATCCGGACCCTGGAACCCAGTCCTCCACCTTCTCAAGAACCATGTCCTCAAGCACAGGAGATGGAAACGTGCACAAGGAACCAGAAACATCACCGATGCCAAACGACCCTGCAGCCGCAACCATAGAAGAGCTCGGGGAGCAGACAGCAACAAAACCTATGCTACCAAAGCCTAGAGTACACCCAACCTTGTTTCTGACACAGTCACCAACCCTGGAAGTTTCTGAAACCGAGCCCCCAGAAAAACTAGATCCTGGGATGGCACTAAGTCTGACTTCTCCCAATTGATTAAAAACCTGTGGTTTTGCAGGACCCCCCGAACTTGGTCCACCTGCCACAGCAACAGGTCTCGTGATTGAGCATGAATCAAAATTGTCGGCCAGATAAGGATGCAGAAACACCACTTCTGAATTAAGCAAAGCCACCAGAGGAGCCAGCACCTTTGTGAAAATTCGAGGAGAAGATTTTAGACCGAAAGGTAGAACGCAAAACTGATAGTGGTCACGACCCACAGCAAACCACAGGAACTTTTAAGAGGATCTTGCCACAGGTACGTGTAGGTAAGCATCCTGTAGATCCAGTGACACCAGAAAGTCCCCTTGCCTGACCAATGGAAAAATAGTCCGAACGGACAGCATGCGGAAATGCACTGTCCTGATACAGGTATTCACCTCCTATAGATTGAGCACCGGTCGAAATCCCCCGAAACTTTCTGCACAAGAAACAAGACCAAAAAAGTGCCCTGGCCCCTTTCGTCTAGCGGAACGTGGGAAATGGCTCCCTTGACCAGTAAGTCCTGCACTCCGTCCAAAAAAGCTCTTCTCCGTTACCCCTCTGAAGGCAGAGGAGTGGGACGTACCCCTGAATCTGGAGGAACCCTCACAAAATCTATGACATAACCATTGTTCACAATGTCTAGAACCCAATGATTGTTTACACTGTCCTCCCAAACTGAAAGAAAGTGACTCCGTCTTCCCCCAACCGGCCCTCTGCCAGGCCCACAGAGATTGTCAGGACCCCCTCTTGAAACCACCCCGGGTCGCAGGAGCCGACTTCATAGGCGAAAAACGCGGCTGGAAACGCCGTTTCCTAAATGAAAAGGATTTAGCATCCCTAGTAGGAGAAGATCTGGAATGCTTCTTCCACCCTTTACCCGAAGAAGAACCCCCTTCATACGGTAAGGCATGCCTCCGCTCCTTAAATGCCTTGGAAAGCATGGATGGCAATTGTTCACCAAACAGGCTACGACCTACAAACGGCAGGCTCAACAAGGCTGCCTTTTCCCCTGGATCCGCCTTCCAGGAACGCAACCAGAGGGACCTACGATCCCCAAACAAAGACCCAGATGCCAGAGCCGAAGTACGGACCACATCAGAAGACACATCAGCCAACTATCGGGCCTGCTGCTCCATACCAGCCAGGAGCTCCGAACATTCCGCCCCTTCCTGTACAGCCACCGCCAGTTTATCAAAGGCTTGTACCAATGACTGGGACGCATAAGCAGAATAAAGACCTGCCCTCAGCGCCAGATTCTCTGCAGCAAAAGCCCTCTTAAGAACCGAATCCACTATACGGTCTGTGGCATCCGTAGGCACACAATCCTCCGGATTGACTGCCGTTTTGCCAAACAGAGTAGCCAAAATAGAATCCAGGCGTACTGAAGGAGGTAAAACCTCCTCACCCTCAAGCAAGTAAAGTTTCTGAAGGAAACGTGGAACCTGAGCCTTATCCACATCCTTCCACACACGAAACACCATATCCTTCACAGGTCCCTGAAAAAGGCATGGCAAACTTCGAAGGTGTCTGATATTGAGGAAATAAAAGAGAATCCGAGTTTGTAGGTTGAAACACTGGGAAACCCAAATTGTCCCGAACATGTGCCATCACTTCCCACATTTCGTCTCTGGAAACATATTTCCCCCCAGATGACGCCGATGGGGCCTCATCCTCACACTCCGACGAGGACTTCCTTGCCGCTATCGATGAGTGCGCAAGCTCAGGCTGACCAGACCTGGCCACGCCTGCCTACAGTGCCCTGGTAACAGCCACCTCAACCAAATCCTGCACCACCTCTCCGGACATTAGGGGAGTACCCCTGCCTGGCAACAGTGAGGTCTCAGGGCAACTACCTCGCCCAAAATCATAAAAAACCACGGGCAGAACGCCCGTCCTACCTGACGAGCAGCTCAAAAGCGAAGTCCCTCAGTTCCCCGCGGCTCCGCGGCGCGGAAACCGACACCCCAGCCACAGAGGGCCGGCAGACTCCATCAGCCGGCCCCCAGTACACGCCTCCCGAGCAGCCCTGCTGCTCGTCAAAGACGCGATCCAGCCGGCGCACTCCTCGCGGAGCTCCGCGTCCCGAGGAGTGCCTCCACCGATGACCTCCAGGCCCCGCCGTGCAGGTGCGAAAGGGAAAGAAAACCGTCTAGCGTGGGCTAGACAAAAGAACAGGAGGGGATAAGGGTGGGGGGGGGGTTTGAAAGGGGAATGGAGGGTCTAGGGGGGAGGCGGGAGGCCTCATTGGTTAAAAGGAAGGCGAGGGAGGGACGGGAGGTAATGCACAGTACTGGTTAATGTGATTCACTGCGGCTGAGCACAGCACACAGAGCCCTAGTAAAACACAATGTTGCCCAATATTGCACAATGGTGCTGCATATGACACAGGGGCATTGAATACGATACACTGCTGCTCAATATTATACAGTGCATCCCACTGTCATACAGTGTGCCCAATATTAAATATTCTAACGAATTCCTTCGTGGTTACATTTTTGGCACCTTGGATCAGGTTTATGATTGTCAGGACAAATTGAACAACAACAGTGCAAAGACAAAATATATTCAACATTTTGTAGAAATAAATTTTTATTTAAATATTGCTAAATTATGTTTGAAATATATTGATGAAGCAGAAGTGTGGCCAGATTAAGACTTTTTGGGTGTTCATATGTGTGATATTGTTCATTATGATTGTGCGCACGATAGCCTGTGTGAGAGCGAGAAAGAAGAAAGAGACAGGGAGAGTTATTTCTTTGCCTGTGTGATAGTGATAGCGCGTCCGGTCCTTGTAGATTACTTATACTTGGACACGCCGGAGGTCGGTGAACCTTTTGACCGGGTTGAGTTCTCCTCATCCAAAGAAATCGTCAGATCCCTCAAATCAGTAATCAATAATCATTTATAACCAATAACCAATACTCGATTAGTAATCAAACAACAAATTAGATCAATAGAAAACAGTAATTTGACACACCATGACCTTTCAGTCATGAATAATCACACCTGTTTATTAAAAGTTAATGAGTTTATTTCCCTATATTAACAAAGCTAATACGATGTAAGTAAGTCTCAAAATGAAATGATACATAGATATGAACATTACTGGCTGTCCATAACGGCGGAAGAAACGCAACCTACGCAAAACTTGGATAATAATGCACTCAGATATAGCAGTGCAAATCACTAATAAAAGCAACTGAGATTGACTAATTGCATACATTGATCAGCATAACAAGATTTCAATTCAGCACGGTGCATTAAATGAATACCTCAACTAACCTCTGACTAGCATTGGCATGTGGGGCTTCAAGCAAAACGAATTTAGTCAAAATAAATTTAGAAAATTTCTAGCTTGGGCTCTGTCAAAAATAAGCAGTTGGTACCTAAGAAGGAAAATACAATGAATAATACATTTATCCTTTCATAATTACCAAATACAATCAGCATTCAAGATAAGTCTTCGTCCTTCAGGTACCAGTTCGATCAGCATGGGGCTTCTCCAAAGGAGGGGCAAAGTTAAAGTCAAGTTTTCCTTGCAGCGGCAAGGAAAACAGGAACAAAAGTTATTGTATGGGCAAAATGGGGTAAGGTTAAAGTTAAAGTCTCTAGGGTGAGAATTCTTTAGAGTCTCTCTCTGGAATAGAGAAAAAGCATCAAAGTGTCATCAAAATGGCTTCTCAAATCTGGCTTCAAAATGGCATAAAAAGAAAATGGCTTCAAAATGGCGTGTCTTCTCTTTGTCCGGTGGGATTAAGTAAGAAAAATTCCAAATTCTTCGGGTTCTTCCATTGGAGGGTCCATGGGGTGATTTCTCTTTGACCAATGAATAGTGTCTTTTCCCTTAATACTCATCTACGCATAAGGTGTCCTTGGAGTTTTGGAACATAAGTAGCAACAAAGTTGCCAATTAATTCTGCATCAGTGTCTTCATTGTCTGCACCTGCAGAAACTGACCTTGAGCTTCAAAGGGGATGAAAGTTGCCTAGCAAGCAACTTTGAGATAAGTGTATTAGTCTTTCTACTGGAAAATTACAGCTTTTAAAGATTCAAACACGTCTTTGTTAATACAAGTGAACTACGCAGTTAAAATTGAGACCAGGCAACTAGGCCAAAGCCTCTGTTAAATTTAAGCTAAGCATGTAACAAATCATAACATATAACTTCAAATATGACAGATAAGTGTATTTGTCAGCTTTTCATGATTAATTAAGCTTGTTTAAACTAATGGTGACCTACTTCGTGGGCACATTTCTCTACACATTTTATTTTCCTTTGCTAAAACACATTGCATATACGGTTTTGTTGCATGATATATAAATGTTTGTTAGTCTTTCTTTTTCCGCTTCATCAATAGCGTTCACTTTATCTCTGTGCAAGTGTTTGTGTCTAATAATCTTCAATGTCCTTATTAGTGTGTTTGACAGTGCTTATTTTGCCTGGAATGCAGAGCGCCTCGAGACCCTAACAGGGCGAAGTAGCCGCGCTCTATAAATCCTGACTGATTGATTGATTAACGACGGTACAGTAGGATGTAATTAATCTATTTTTATTTTACAAGTACTCTGTTATACATTAATTTCTTTACTTCTCGGGGTGCTAATTTCCACCCTCCCTCTGACTCTTAGGCCCATATTTATACTTTTTTAGCGCCGCATTTGCGCTGCTTTTTGACACAAAAGTGGCGCAAAATGACAAAATACAATTGTATTTTGTAATTTTGCGCCGCTTTTACGTAAAAAAATGACGCAAATGCAGCGCTAAGAAAGTATAAATATGGGCCTTCCTGTCCATAGAGGGGTGTCCCGTGCACTGATTGTGAATCTGGGAAAATTTCTTTCTGCAGTGATGTAATGTGTTTGAAAACATTGATCCACCAGTGACATAATATCTCCACCATTCTTGAAGATACATGACAGAAAACCCCCCACAATCTGTCTCTTCCCTGACATCTACTTCGTGAACTTGGGGTCCCTGAGTCTGCCACTCTACTGCTGTTGCTGGAGATGTCTTGGTGGTTACATTTTTTAGGGTTCCAGCTCACTAGCTGGTGGTTGTGTGGAGTTGTCAGAATATGTTGTACATCTCCAAATGTAAAAGGGAATCTGAGTTCAGTGTATTCTCTTATGGGTGACTGGACGGACATTTTTTGATCTTGGAGAGACAATTAATTCAGAAAGTTATGCTAAGTTCCTCTCTTGAGTCTGACATGTTTTTGGTGGGTTCCTGTTGTGCGATCAGAATTTGATGAACTGTTCATTGATTTGCTGGAGCACCCACAGAAGTCTTCTTCCCACCGTGGGTTCAGAAACCGCAAGCACTTGGGTGAGACACCATCACAAAATCTCACCCTCTGTGGTCAACTGAACCTTTGGGCTGAAGTAGTCAGAAACATTTAATCATAAATTACTAACATGAAGCGAACCCATAAAAAATATTAAACACCAATAGAAATGTAAAACTAAATCAAGCTTCAAACCGTATAAAGTTTCAAAGCTTTATTACAAACCCAAAATCAATCTCATATAAATTGTGTACAGAACTAAGTTATAAACATACTTGAAAACTATAGGCTGAACAAAGCATCTGGAAAGATTCAGCTTAGAAAACATCAATACGGTTAAACTCTCCAGAAGAATGACATCAATTAACAACAGCACAAAATGAACATTATTACCAGATTTCAAAGCAGATGATGGTGACTTCAGTAAATCAACAAAATACAGTTTTAGCAATCCATATCAGAGCTGGCCCATTCCTAACACTAACCGAAATGGAGACTTGCATGTGTGGGAACAGACTAACACATGCGGGCAAAAGCAAAAATAAAAGAAGGCAAAAATAATTTGGAAAACATCTAACTAGGGCAACTAACTATAAAATATGCTGGTGTTAGTGACTGAACTAAATAGGAAACAAAAAAACACAATTAGTTACACCTCTCCTCATGGGACAGCACACAGCCTTGATTCATCGAGAAAGAGTGTCACCATCTTCCAGCGTCAGTTAACAGCAGCATCAGGACAGTGCAGAACATGAGTTGCACATAAGACAGATCAGCAGGTCAGAATTAGTTGGCCTTATTAGTACTGAATCACATAACAGAATAGGGCAGGTAAGACTATGATGAGACAACTCATCAGGAAACTCAGAATAGAGATGTGAGAAAGCAGACCTAAACAGGGTTCTGGGCATCTTTGAGGTATGAGGAGAACTGACTTCAAAAAGGTTCTAAAGAAGTCTGATTCTGCACCATTCTTCACTAATTAAAATAACCAACATCTATTTGATTGGTTGTTCAGGTGGGCACCTACTGGGCGTTGATTCCAGCATCCAATCATTGTAGATGGTCCCACTAAAATACTACACTTTCTAATCATTTGGAACTGACAGATCCTTTCCCATGACACACAATAAACTAAACAAATATTCTTTCACATGATTGCTGTAGTGTTCCTGTGTCATTCAGCAGCTAGAACAAGTATTGTTACATTAGCTAAACCTGAAACATGTTCTTCTCCTAGAATACAATAGAACATTCAACATTACGGGCCTCATTTGCCGCCCGCCAAGTTGTAACCGCCATGCGGCCGCCAATGCGGCCGCACTCACGCGGTGCCCATTTTGACATCCCCGCTGGGCCGGCGGGCGGAAACCAGGTTTCCGGCCGCCGGCCCAGCGGGGATGTGGGCCGCAACACAGGAGCCGGCTCCAAATGGAGCCGGCGGTGTTGCGGCCGTGCGACGGGTGCAGTTGCACCCGTCGCGCTTTTCACTGTCTGCATAGCAGACAGTGAAAAACCGCATGGCCCCCCCGGGGCCCCACGACTCCCTGTACCGCCAGCCTTTTCCTGGCGGTTCAAACCGCCAGAAAAAGGCTGGCGGTCGGGGACTCGTAATCCCCTGGGCAGCGCTGCTAGCAGCGCTGCCCAAGCGAATTATCACCGCTGGGGCAAATGTGGCGGAATACCGCCGGCCCCGGCGGTGCGACCGCTGCTCTTCCGCCGCGGTCGTAATGAGCCAGGAAGCACCGCCAGCCTGTTCTTGGTGCTTCCATCATTTTAGCCCTGGCAGTCATGTACCGCCAGGGTCAAAATGACCCCCTACATTTGCTGCCTGAGAAAAAGATTTCAGGTCAGAGAGGACAAATAAACAAAAAAAAATTCATTGCTGCTTGCAAAATGAACTTTCAGGCCTAGTCATGATAAGAAAGCCTAACACACATGAATACAATGAATATATTAACAAACCTATTGCACACTTCAAAGTTTAAATCAAATATGCAAAACAAATTATTAATCTAAAACATTATTCATGTTATGTTGTAAGCAATTTTAAAATATTTTAAAGTATTCTCTAAACACCCAATTCATTATGAAATCCATTTAGTTCAATGTAAGTGTCTTTAAGTCGTATTCATCTAATACAACGTGTTTCAATTCTACTATTTCTACTTGAAAATAATACTTCCATGTTAATTGTTATGAATAATTCACTCAAATATAAGTGCATAATGTTTTCATATTAAACATGGTGTCAGAAATACGAAAAGTAGGCACAAATGTCCCCCACAATTTAACATGCACGTTTTCATTTCTTTGTTATTTTCTCTATTAGACCTTTAAAACTATGGATTTATTAGTTGCCATATGCTACATATATGCCACTAATTAATTAATAAAACTTGATCTCTCTCAGAGTCATATCTGAAACATCTCCCCTGTTTTCGTATGTTCTTCTGTCAGCAGTTAGTGACATAGCCAGGGTCCCATGGGCCCTAGTACAAGGAAAGAAAGGCTCTGCTGTTTGAAGTACTAATTACAGCAATAAACTGGGGCCAGTGGGCCCTTATGGCTTCTGGGGCATGGTGCCACTGCACCTACTGCACAAATGGAAGCTACACCACTGTCATGGGTGTTTCTTGGATCTTGATCTGGTACTTAGGCGACCAGGCACTTGACTTGCTCTCCTCATGAAGTTTGTGCTTTGTTGGCTGATGGCATTATGTGCCACAGCTTTGTCTTATCATTGTTGAAGGATATTTTTTCTCTCTTTCTTTGCCTTCTCTCCACCTTACTTCTCTCTCTGACTCATATGTATTCCTCAATAGTGCATAAGATGCTATTTCTTTCTTTATTTCGGAAAAATAGTGATGACTGGTTCAGTTTACCCCTTCAGTTCCTGAGCTTCCCCATTTCTGGCTTATGTTGTCAACCAATTAATCCATGGTATGTACTTTTGAGCTCGCACTCTCAAGAGCTGAATTGAACCCATCGGCTTACCAAGCACATGCAATCTATTCTTGTGGAGGATCTATTGGTCTCAGCATGTCACAAGACCTCGCCCCCTTTTCTCTCAGGCAATCGTTATGAGATTGCTGACCATAAATAACATTAAAGAATTATTCGTGCTTTACTATAATTTGCTCTTCGATTTATAAATGCCCCTTTTGAACGAACATGTTTTTTGTAGAGATAGATAGGTGAACATTCAAAACACTTCTTGTGGTAGTGTGTCACGTCATATCTGGACCCTTTTATTCCCTCTGATTGCATGTGTAGTTGTAGAAGAGTGCTTACCGACAATGAGAGGTAGGGCTCCCGTGCTGGAGTCCCAGTCTGTTTGTTTCACACCTTTAACATTATAGGTGGTAAAATTTCATACCTCCTTTCTTCTCCTTACATGCCTCTTGTGCTGCTCCTCTCAGTTTCGCTTCCCTTCAGAATGTTTTGTAAAACAATGTGCAACTGTGTTGCTTTCAAACCTCATCTTGAAGGAAGCTCATGTATGGAAATGTTGTTGTTCGCTGTAACTGACTAAAACAGTCCCAGCAGGCCAGTCTGTTCTTGCCTTGTTCAATCTCTACACAGAGAAACAACCAAATGAGAAGGCCTACCTACACAATTCTTGCAGTGAAAAGGCATTGTCTTTCCCATCCCTTTGTCCTGTGCTTTGGTGCTGCTAGCAAGCATTGCCTGCGTTGGAATAAATTAAATCAGGAGGACAGATTCAACTGAAACTGCCATTTAGTCTGGCACACTGCTTAGAAAATGAAATTTAAGTTAATTGGTACCTCCAAAGGTTTTGGGCTAACATTATATTTGACTGGTCTTCTGGATTTCACAACTATACTCAGAATTTAATGCAAGCCAATCCGTGTAGCTTACCCAAGATTTGCGTTCTCATTCTTGGAGCTCTGCACACACCTGCAGAGGAAGGCAAGGACCAAGGATAGGACTCCTATCGACCTGCTATTCGAAAGACATTTAGGACTGAAGACTGAGGAATAATCCCTTTGCTGTGCAAAGGAGGACACAGGGCATGGGCACGACCCACCCTCTTCAGGGAATCCCGAGTTTGGTGTTGAGCAATTTTCTGTGAGCAGGTTGGAAGCACCTAGTAAGACCAGGAACCAGCAACTGCTTCTGAGCCCACCAAATATGTCCCTCTTATGTGGTGTTTGCAAAGCAGGTGAGCTGTCCCTCCACTGGCGTTATGAGAGACCAAGTCCACTTGGCACTCATGGCTGTGTGAGGCTCAAGTGCCTTTACCCTGTACTTGTTGTAGCACTGATTCTCAATTTGGTACCGGGGACCTTTTGAGGGTCATGTACCTTCATCATTCATTTGGCAGACAGCAGCTCTTCAAGTGACACAATGACTATGCATGACCTGTGAGCCTGCATCGTTCATTTTGGTGCACAATGATTCCTTCAAGTGATGCAGGAACACTGAAGCCCTGATTACAAGGATAGCGGCTCGCGGTACCAGCCGGACTGCCGCCAAAGCAGCACTCCGACAGCCTCATTATGACCGTGGCAAAAGCGCCACGGTCTGACCACCAGCATCGCCACTTTTTCACCAGCCAACGGCCTGGCAGTGCTGGCGGTCTTAATCAACCAGGGTAGCACTGCCCTGGGGATTACGACTCCCGTGACTGCCAGCTTTTGCATGGGGTGTCCACTGCCATGCAAAGGCTGGGGGAGACGGGGTGCTAGGGATCCCATGGCCCTTGGCATGGGCAGTGCAGGGGCCCCCATGGACAGCCTGTCACACTTTTCACTGCCTGAATTACACACCGCAACATTTCTTTGCAGACTCTTCTTTGAAGTCACCCCCACCACAAAGGCACATTTGGGTATAGGTACTGGGTCTATGGCCCCCACCAAATGAGACACTTCTGGACCTACAACTGGACTCTGTCAGGAGAACTGCTGTGCTGCATCAAGGACTGTCATTCTGCTGGACTGCTGACCTGGAAGGACTTTTTTTCACTGAGCTTCCTGCTGCTCTCTGACATTGCTGAGGGAGAGTTGGATGCTGCCTTGCACCCCAAAGGGATCTCCAAGGGCTTGTTGGCTTGCCTCCTGTGCTAGAGAAGCAGAGGTATCAACGTCTCTACACTTGAAGTGGACTCAGATAGTTGACCAACAAAATTTACACCTCTCTTGCCTGCTGGAAGCAGCAACCGACTCATCGACCCTTTTGCAAGAGTAGAACCAGTGCTTCGTGTTTGGAACAGTGCTTCGCTATCGCATCCTTGCTGCATGAGAACCACTGTATTGCTGCTCTGCTGAAGGAAGATCATTGCATCCTTCACTGCATGGTGAAACCCACGTGCATTGGCTTTGGAATCAATGCAGCAACCTTGCATTAGAACCACCGCATCACCACCACTCCTGAAGAAATATTGATGCATCTCTTAACTGTGTGGCGAAACCTGGCGCATCAGCTTTGGAACTGATGCATCACAGCACTGGCACTTTGCCTTTGGAACCGATGCATCGCCAGCACCGCGTGAAGAAAATCAACACATCTGGTGACCAGGATTACGGTACTTTGCTCAGAGAGCTCTCCGTGGGTGCTGTGGTCAGCCTGCACTCTATTGTGGATGGCCTGAACTCTTGACTTTGTCCCAGTCTAGCGTGACCTCAAGTAACCCCTAAAGCAATATTTGTTTGTAAGTGCTAGTACTCTTTTATTCTTCTAAAATACATATCTCAACTTCTACTTATTGGATTTTTGTCCTTTTCCTTTTGATTTATTTATAAAATTATTGTCAATTTATCTAAACCTGTGTGGAGACTTTTTGTGATTTTTCATTGTGTACCTGTGTGTGTCTGTGTTGCACAAATACTTTACACATTGCCTCTTGAGAGAAACCTGACTGCTCTCTGCCAAGCTACCAGCGGGTGAGCACAGGTTGTCTTTTAGTGTGTATCTGGCTTACCCTGACTAGAATGGTGGTCCTGGCTTGGACTGGGTGCATACCCCTGGCAACTGAGACCCCATTTCTAACATCACTAAACATGCAGAAGGCAGTGGTTAAAACCATCAATATCTAGCTAGGCCGGCTGTTAAAAACACTGATCACATCATTTAGCTCACTGACTCTTCGGAGCAAGCTTGGAACCAGAAAATGTTTTAACTGTCTGCTTCAAGGAAACATTCTGTTGCCTGTCAATGGAACATTTCAAGAATGTGTTTCTCCCTACAGCTTGACTCTCAGGGCCCATGACTTGTTTCCAAACCTGTGGTAGTCTGATTCCTTGCCTAAACTATAAGTATGTTTGGGCCTATATTTGTTGGTATGACTGCCTTCTGAAAGAGACTGCTTCATGATGCTGTCTGGTGAAAAGCTGGAAATGTCTAGGACCCAGGTAGGTTCTAACCTCATAAGCCCTAGACCAAGTGATTCAATGCAGACACCAGTCATAAAACTCATCTTGAAACTGGATTTTGTTAAAGTTGAGTTTATGTTCTTTCCATCTAAAACAAAAGGTCTCCATGTTTGAGGCAGAAGTTGCTTGATACTTGACCCATCAAATATGCTCTGAAATACAGCCAGCGAAAATGACATAGCCCTCTCAGTGGCCTCGCAAAAATGCATCTGGGACATTCAATGGGATGCAAAGATGAGGGGATCTGCTTAAAATTTGCTTCCTACAGCATGCCATGTGCACTCATGGGATAAACCTGCTTGGATATTGTACCACTTAACTCCTTTTAGGCAAGGTCGTTGAACTTTGCTGAGCACTCCTGCACAATGTGGTAGCTTCCCCAGCCCCTCTCACATAGCCATGTTCACAAAGATCCTTCAGGTTGGTTCCCTTGAACATAATTCTGATCCATAATGTTTCTTAAATATGTAGTCAAAGACTTTCAAGAGACATACCCCTACCTCTCATGAAAATGTATGTACTTCAGAGTTAGCAAGGAATGTCTAGATCCCCATCAAGTCCTGAAGAACACTATCAAGGGTTTTAAATATTTTTACATTCCTTGACTTTTTTGTAATGCTGATAGTCTAGCTAGGCAGAACAATGGTCACCAGACAATTAAGTGAAAATCCTCACTATAGGGGCTGTGGCTCTTCCCACATGTTGGGAGCCAGGAGTACGTGTTCTGATTCGGTAGAGTTGTGTGCTTCCACAAAAAAAACATTTGTCTTTCATGCAGCTGTGATGGTGTTGTTCATTTATCCAGTTGACTGGGTCTGAACTTTCAGTGGAACACATGCATGACACTGTAATGCTATTAACGTTTTTAAGAAAACTAGATAACTTACATATTTTTTTTCCTTCTGGCAGTAGCACAGGTATGAGGGGGACATTTATTAACCTGCTTGGATTTGTAGGTCTGGCTTGACAGTGCAACTGTCACCAAACCTTATATGATCAAGAAAATAGAGCTTTCAAAGTCCTACTTAGAAAGGGGCTTAGGCTCCACTCACATGTTGATCTCCCTGTGTACAGGATTTGAATGGGGTGAATTTGTGTGCTTTCACTAAAAACACTGCACTGCGCTTTTTCACTTGCAGCAAAGTTTATACTCAATGCAGGAGGCTGTGATGGTTATATTGGCAAGCCAATGATCATGGCCATCGTCCTGATCTGTTTATTATGAAATGTTATGATAAAGGCACAGGACCTGAAATATTTATTGTGAAATGCATTTGTTCATGTCAATAGGCATTTAGATGTGAATTGTAACTACTCTATATTAAAGCCTACACATAGGTATTTTGTTACGCAAAATGTCAGATTACCTTTGTAGGGAATTATTTTAGTGTTGGTTACTGCCTCTGACAAATCTTGGGGGGAGAAGATTTACACTGTAATAATTCTTGCTGGAATCTCTTTTTAGATGTCTGTCAGGATCTTGCAATAAATAAATGACATATATATCCATATATATGATATATATAGCTCCACACAGATACATAGAAGGGCTTTGAGTGGGCACTGTTCTGCCATTGGTCTGTCTGGTGTCATGTACTCTCTGCTACCAACCATGGCAGCAAACTGCATGGGGTAATGGTTTCATCTGCATCAGTCATTGGCTCTTTTGCCCTGTGAATGATGGCATTTTCTAATTGTGTGTACATACACCTGAAAATGAGTGCGCTTCAGAATCGGGCTGGTTGGCTACTCCTCTAGTTTCAAAAGTTCTCCTTTTACTGTTTACTTTTCATTTCTTTACTTCCCCTCATTTTATTTTAATGTTTCTTATGAGCATGCTATAGTTCTCTAAGCAGTGCTAACAGGTTGCTTGCTTGCCACTCATTTAATCTTCAGTGCATCGCATTCTACCTGGCCTCTCCTCTAAACAAGGGGATAATTTTTTTATTCTGTTGTCCATAGTGTATAATTGTTTTACCCTTCCAAGATGACCATCACAGCTCTATATGTGGCTGTCATGCCTGAACTTTTAAACAATGATGAACTACTTACAACACAATTCCAAGACAGACACCTGCTACTGTTAATTTTGTTATTGCAAACATATGCTAGTCATTATTAGAAGGCAGCATGTTTTACTTGTATTTTTTTTAATGTATCTTGTGTTTGTTGCTGAGTTTGTATATGAGTGAGTGGATCAATGAATCAGTTGTATGATTGCAAGGATGAGTGACAGAGTGCCTGTATGATGCCATATTGTGTGTCTACATCCATTAGTGACACAAAAGGTACTTTCATTTATAAGCCAGACCTATTGGCATTGCCAATGCTTGTTTTTAGCCTATAATTGCAGCAACATGGTTTTCTTTGCTATGCTATTTGAACATTTGTATCATGTTTGTTAACTTTTGTTTGATCTATCTGGTTTCATGTAACAAATTAGAGTATTACTTGAAAGAGATGAGAATCTGCCTCAAATAACAATCACAGTCCTTGTCCAGGTGTTGGAAATATGCCCTTAGTGCAGGGTCACACCAGTTTTTTTTTTTACCTTGTGTAACTGAACCCTTTTTGTTGACATTAGCACTCTAATCAGTTTACCCCTGCAAACAAGTGATAAGGTCCCTGTACTCTTCCCTTTAATGATGATAACACTGGCACATACTATTAAGTGTATCATTTAGGTGTATCCTAATTTTAACATGTTTGGAAGGGAGAGTGCAAGCACTTTATGACTGGCTGGCAGTGATAAAGTGTGCAGGGTTTTATGACCAGCAAAAGAAGGGGGTTCAGTAACAGAAGCCAAAAAACTGGGGAGACCCTGCAGGAAGGGCACATTCCCAATATTACATTTCACTTGTTTTTCTTAAACCTGGTTTGGAACTTTGCATTCTTTTGTTTCATAAGTGCATTCTTTTCTGCTGTTACTCTACCATCGTGAAGGGACAGGAAACACACCATTCAAACAAGGGCTTCTGCAAAAGTGAAATACCTGTATGTTAAAGCTTAAACTTTCCAGAGATATCCAGCTTTAATGACTCTCTACAGTAAGGTGGTGACCTAGTCAAAATATCCTGAAGAAGGTGGAGTCAAACCTCCACAAGAAGGTGTATCCTTAGTATACGTCAGTGTTTTTGCATCTCACACTATATGTGTAGGGGAAACACCTTTCACAACGCGGCTCGAACCACGCAATGCCTTTACAACAAGGCCCAAAACACAAATGCGTCTTTACAATGCGTTCCTTTACCACGGAAGTCATTACAACAACTTGCCTTAGGGAAAGCGTAGTTGGACTGATGTTGGACTTTAAGTTCAGCACTTTCCCTACTGTGGCGCAGACTGGAGTTGGAATGGTAAATTATACTATCCCAAAGTCCAGCACTTTCCCCAAGGCAAGTCGTTGTAATGACTTGCATGGTACAGGAATGCATTGTAGAGATGCATTTGTGGTTTGGGCCGTGTTCTTAAGGCAGGCGTGGTAAACGGCTGCATTGTTCCGACATACAACCTATGTGTAGCGCTGCAGGGGCAGAAGAATCCATTGTGAATATCACACTGGATTTTTAAATACTTACATACTTTTATTAAAAATGTCATGATGTGGTTGAATAACTGGTTTTGTGCATGCTCCTAGATGAAACTGATTGTTCTATCAAAAACCTGAGACATGGCTTCGTTTAATTTATTTAGGTTAGAGCATAGGTTTATGAGATGGTTTCTATGTTTTTTTTATTTCTTTCAATGTTTCCACCAAACGTAACGCAAGTAATCAATCACACAATGATAAGGGCATTGTAAACTGCAATAAGCCATAACACAATTGACTTTCCTGAGTGCCATGCCCAAAGTTTATTTACTGTTTCGTGTAGTGCGAGGAGAAAGCTCGTCATCTCCAAGAGCTGTTGGAACTCGCTGAGCAGAAACTGCAGCAGACCATGAGGAAGGCAGAGACATTGCCCGAGGTGGAAGCCGAGCTAGCCCAGAGAGTTGCGGCCCTGACAAAGGTAGGTGGTCAACCAAACCTTCTGAGAAGAACAGAGAACAACAACGTTTATGGGGGTTAACCATTTGGAAAAAAAGAATGTGAACATCTGAAAAAGAGGGACGATGGAAAGAAGTTTTTTCCCCTTGTCGACGGTCCTTCATTCTTAACAGGGAGAGATCATTTAGCTATTGTCCTGATTTCTACTGTGACCCTCCAAGAAAGCATACGGGTCTTCAAAAGATTACATACTTAAGACCCACCTGACACTAGTGCTTTTCCTGTGTCACGAAGGTTCAATGTGTGCTAATGGTGTGTGACCTTTTTCTATGACCTCTTTATGACTCAGCGCTCAGACCTTGAAATTCATTACATTTCAAAATGAACAGTTCATGATGTGTGTATAATAATACATATTTGTATTCTTCAGTTTCCATTTTCACATAGAACAATCAGTGTATCAGCCCAGCAACCTATTCCTTCCCACAAAAGACTACATCAGAGCGGCAAAGAAACACATCCAAAATATTTACAAGTAAATACATACTAGTGTCATAATACAAACATCCACTTACAAAATATTACAACAGTGAGTTTTAAGGATGCTTACTAAATCCAGTGTTGTCCATGTTTACATTCATATCAACATCACTACAGTACAATAGTTTGTATTAAATAAACTGGTCATTTTATATGGTTAAAACAACATATAATCATTTGGAAAGCCATTATATTCTCGAAGTATATACTGTCTGTTAACAAAATATGTAAAACCCATAACCAGCTATCAATCCAGTCACTCTAAAGAAAATACATTCAGAATCGTTTTCAGTCATTCACAAGTTCAAAAATACAATAATACTGGTGAACATCATGATTGAGTCATCACCATTATGAATCTTCCTTGTACTATGTTGTCTAAAATGGAAATTACATATTATAAATAGTGTCTTGTTACTCATGAGTATTTCTGCTCATTACACCTTTGGTCTCGTCATAATAAGTGCAATCATAATCTCTAATGACACACTTCAGTGCCTACGTTGATGACCAGTACTTTTTTTTCATGCTAATGTCAAATAGCAGGACTCCTTATAATAAATGCAAGCATAGCCTCTAAGTAAGTACCTTCAGAAGAGTACCAGCTTATGTAATTGTAAATACTTTTTGTATGCATTTCTGTCAGCCCTGGTGAAGTCCTTTTGTGAGATAAAACGCTTTGGTCGGGCTGATACATTGATTGTGATAAGTTGAAATGGAAACCGAAGAATACATGTATATATCTTTTATACTCATCAATGCTGCGATTTAAAGTTAGTGGATGGATCCCACAAGAACTGGGACTTTCGCACAATATCAAAACTGTTGATTTTGAAACTTAGTGAACTCCAGTCTAATGATGTGATAAAGGATTGTATGAAATCTTGAGTGCTTCCCTCTTTTTTGAACTGTTTACAGATTTGTTCCTCAAGGGAGTCTATGGCAGTTGAAACTCATATTTTAAGCATCATAAACTATATTTTACTTGCGATTTGCACCTGTGTGGTGTGTTACTTCCACTACTGCCAGCATTTGTTGTTTGTCCTTCCTGGACCTAGTCATTCTCTGAAGACAAGCTGCCCTGCTGATTAATCGCCCAGAGCACTTGATGTTGTTTACAGATTTAAATGGAAGCAGATCCTTATTCTGTTATCAGGAACAATCCATTTAGATAGGATTGCTCAACATCTGGAAAACAATGTTTGTGAATGAGGTCATTAGTGGTGAGCAGGTTTTGCTACAACCTGGATAATCTAAGAACTGCAGTAGAGCCAACGTGTTTATAGTCCATGATCGCCCCCTTGCACACCGTCAAGAAATAAACATGTTACCAATGCCGAGATAGACTCACCGTCTCAGCATCAGTAGTCACATCCTGCACTAGCTGGACGGTGTTTATCTTGGTAGCTACTGAAACAAGTAATTAATGTTGCCAGCACAACGGGTGCACTAGCAACTGATGTAGTATTATCTGGTAGCGTAACAATATCTTGAAAGTAACCAACTATGCTCGGTTATTGAATCCACTACGCCCCCTCTCATCCTTCCCTCCCCCAGGGAAGAGGCTTTATGGTAGACTGCAAAAACTGAACTGAATGATGTTGGCGCTCTTCTTAGCACTGATCGCACTGGCAAACTATGAAGGGACACAATTCTTCTTGCTGGGTCTCGCTAGGTCTCGCTAGGTCTCCTCCCATTCCCATGCATGAAGGTTCTTACAATCATTGGTTCTAGGTCGTCGTTCCTGCTATTTTAATAGCAAGTACGCGTTTAACTTCTGTACCCTTAATACTATGAAACAGGTAATCAGAACTGTCTATGAACTGATTCATAATAGTTTTAAAAAAAAATTAAATTCTAGTTTTTAGATAAGCTAGTAATGCACCAACGTACCCCAAGTACAAATACTCTGAGTGCTATCATATAGTTTAAATAACCTCTTAAACACTAGCTAGCGTGTTAACACTTTCCTAAGCTAAATCTTCAGCCAACTCCCACCTAATTAAATAGAGAGTGTCTATTTAGGAGCAAGAGCAGGTTATGTTGTGCCAAAACATGTTATTTGGGGTGCCAGTGCACAATTTCTATCCTTTCGGTAAAAACGATTCAAGAGACCTCTAGCTGTATACCCTTATGTTGACAGCCAAATAGCGTTTTTACCTTTCACTCTCCCTTACCTATTTACTCATAGCTTTCCTTTTTCCATTTGATTCCAGCAGTGTAAAGTAATCTAGCCTGTTCTCCTTTGCATTTTCTAGGCTGAAGAAAGACATGGGAACATAGAGGAACATCTCAGACAACTAGAGAACCAGCTGGAAGAAAAGAATCAAGAGCTTGCCAGGGTGAGTGGCCTCCCTTTGTTGGTACATCCTTGCTTCCCTGGGGTTTCTGTGATTGCCTGTGCTGTGCACGTTTCAGATTGTTACAACAATTTATGAAGTAAATGCACCAAAACATTCATCTGAACCCTTTCTTCAGCTCTTCATTTGTGTGCAATTTATATCAGAATATGGATTTAAAAAAAAAAGAGTGGTGTGTCCAACTCTAATGGAGGGAGTAGTAGCAATCCGGGCCTCTTCATAACTGGCATGCTTCTCTCAGCGTGCCCTTCCCTCAATTTTTGTGTGCACTGGGAAGAATACGGGCCCGGAAGGTAGGGTCATAGCTAGAAAAGGGGCTTCTCTTTGACATACTGAAGATCGTTGGTGGCTGGTCTTCTAGACTGCTACTCAGTGGGCTGTTCACATCATGTGAAGCTGATATCGAAAACCGTGGCCCAAGTGGCAATCTGAAGAGCAGGCTTGCCCACTAATATTTAAGGTGTGACAGTTGTGCGTATAGTGATGTTGTGCGGAGGTCGTGTGGCTCCCCATTCTCCGCTCTCCTTATAACGGATCTGAAGTCCTGCAAAGCTTTTAAGAATTAGCACTTGTCCTGCACCTGACCATTTTATTCTTTATATATAAAATCTACTCCTTTATTTATTCATCTATGGACTGTTTTGTGTACACTGTAAAATGTAATTACCAAAGTAAACCATAGTTCTGTTCCTTTCATCCTGCGCAAGCTAATAAGCCCATGGCATAAAATGCATAGAGTTGCAGATGTGGTACTTCCAACGCGTACTGCTCAAGGGAGGGACTGTGGGTGAGTTTAAAGTGTTAACATTTAACAGAATCTCATCATTGTGATACTCTGCAAATTTGTTTAGATTGACCTCACAGTGTGACCCCTATTTTCTTGCCACACTAAGTATCATCCCTTTGGATGCATTGGTGAATCTAATCCTACCCTTTTCGATGCATGTCATTGAAACCGGTAATCTAAGGAATCACGTTCTAACCCTTGAACATCCCAATTTTTTCCTGGCTTTCGTGCACAGATGGTAATGTAATAGAAAGGGTCTAAATATTCATACTGGCAAATCAAGGCATAAAAAACCAAAATCCCCTCCAAAGGAGATTAGGCTGCTTCTGTTAAAGGAAGTGGTCGGCATTAAATTGTCATAGATGTTAGCACCACTGTTGTGTAAATTGGCTTAGAAGATGTACCTACATGGACCTAAGGGAAGAAAGCCTGTCCTCTTGCTCTTATCACCACAGGATATTTAATTTAGGTTTTAAGACGTATGAAACCAAATAGAGATATGGTTTGATTTGTTAGGGAGTTGCTATCCTTGTTTTTCCAGCATGTAACACAGGGTTTGGTTCTTTGAGTGACAAAAGGGATGGAGAGATATGTGGCATGTGAAATTGGGTAGCTGCCCCACAATCGAAAGGGACTCCTCTCCCTCTTTAAACCATCACACAGCCTCAGAGGTCTGAAAAGAGGACTGCAAAGGTGGAGAAAGATCACCCTGACCTCATGAACTCCTTGCAGGAGTTAGAGACTTTCTGGCTTGTTCTCTGGACTCGTGTGAACTCTCTCTAGGGCTAGTTGCAACACCCCGCTGCCTCCTCCTTGTGGCCAGTTGTAGGAATCTGAAACGCAGTATCTCCAGGGCTTCTGTGAACTGGTCTTGTTGTGGGTACCCTTAGTAGATGCAGCATTTTGGGGCTGGAGATACAGATAGTTTGCAAGTGGCGGACAGCCTGAGTGCCTGGAGACACCAGAAGCACTCTTTCCACACACAAGGAAGAATTCCCAAGGACATGTAAGAAAGTGGGCAGTGCAGAACACTGGTCCCACCTGCAGTCACTGAAGGAAATGTGCTGGTTAGATGGAGGAGCCCATGTATGCAGGGTGCCTCATCATAGAAAAGGTCAGGGCACCTTCACTAACATCATCAGCCAGGAAAAGCTGGACTCGTTGTCAATCCTTTCTCAGGGCTAAGCTGTGTATTCAGCTTTTGTACTGAGATTTCATTTTGTTTCCACATGGGAGTAGTTGGTCTTGTGCGCTGTGGTTCCTGTGTGAATATTTGCCAACCTAGTGTATTCTAGTAAATATGCATTTGTGATGAAATATTCATTTGTGATTTTGAAAAGCTTGCAAAGCTGGTAGGTCTAACTTTCTGATAATTAGAAATAGCCATAATTGTTTGGTAAAGCCAGGAAGCTTATCATTTAATATATGATTAATTATCAAGGTTCTAAAGGCCTGATTGTTTTGTGAACACCTTAATAAAGCCAATAGACCCGAATTCTAGTAACAGGATGTCTTTATTGTGTTGGGCATAGGCATATATAGGTGTAATGGCTTATATGGGTTTAGGGTGTTTACGCCTGAATGGTTCAACTATGGGGAGTAGACTGGATTTAGTGTGTTAAATTTTGTAAATATTTGTATTACTGAGGGTTGTATTTAGATCAATAGGTATCTAAGTACTTTCCCTTTTAAAAGGAAAAAGCAATGACTGGATAGTGATTTATAGAATAGAATTTGATGTGTTGCTAAATTCTGTGTTTTTAGCACATAGCAGCTACCCGCATCAGTCATGGACTTGCCTCACCACTGTAAGAGCTATGTGCTAAAAGAAGTTCTTTGGCCCCAGTTTAAAGGTTGATTGAATTTGGATCTCTGGTTGGCAGAGGTATGCACCCTGTCCAAGTAGGGACCTCAAACCTACTCAGGGTAAGTCACAGCACAAGCTAAACTATCATGTGCTCACCCTCCGGTAGTTTGGCACAGAGCAGGCAGGCTTAACTTAGAAGGCAATGTGTAAAGTATTTGTGCAATAACTTATACAGTAACACAGTGAAAACACCACAAAAAGTACTCCACAGACGTTTAGGAAAATAGATAATATTTATCTGAATGAAACAAGACCAAAAATGTCAAAAATCCAATATGCACAAGTCAAGATATCACTTTTAGAGGTGTAAGTAAGTCTTAATCCATAGGAATCAATGGATGTATCTGTTTAGCACAAAGTTCCTGGGATGCATCAAATATAATGATGCAGGGGGCTACAAAGGAGATGAGGCATCAGAAAGTAAATCGATGCATCGATTTTTCCACCATGGCTGAGGTAATGCGTTGTTTCTTTCTTTGCGAGGAAAGTGATGCATCGATCTCCGGGTACGCAGCCTTGGTTCTCTACTATGGTGCAGGGACAATTTGATGACAAGAGACGATGCATGGAAAATCCAAATGCACTGTGATGATGAAACAGATGCTTTGTTGATTCTGCAGGTGTTGTGTTGATTTTTCTGGCTCAATGGATTTTCTCCCGTAGGTAAAGTCTCTGATGGCCCTGAGACTTCTTAGCAGAAGGCAAGCTTTCAGAAAAGCAGTCCAAATGAGTCCTCTGGGCAGCATGGCAGTCCTTATGACAGAGTCCAGTTGTGGGTCCAGAAGTGTCTGATTTGAGGGAGTCACAGACCCAGTATAATTACCCAAATGTGCCTTTGAAGTGGGGAAAACTTCAAAAAAGTGGTTTTGAAGTGCACTAGTTCCCCTTTCATCCCAGTCCTGCCTGCCAGGAGATCTGTGGGGGTTTATCAGACCTTTGTGGGGGTTAGGCCAATAGCCTTTGAAGAGTGTCCTGTGTGTATGGCTATCTGGGTGGAATGCACAAGGGGAACTGTCATCCAGCACAGACCAGACGTGGATTGGAGACAGACTGTAAGGCACAGAGCACAGTAAGTGCAGAAAAAAATGCCTACTTTCTAAAAGTGGCATTTCTGAAATAGTACTGTTAAATCCAACTTCGCCACTAAGCAGGGTTTCTCACTACCATTCCAGCCAAACCAAACATGACAATGCCACTCCTTTCAGATCAGAAATTACCACTTAAAAGTATAAAAGGGAATTTTCAAGGCTGGCCTATAAGAAGAGCAGGCTCCACAATAGCGAAAAACAACTTTGAGTGTTTCTCACTACCAGGAAATGTTAAACTTACAAGTAAATGCCCTGCCTTTTACTTGCACAGCAGTCTGCCCAATAGCTTACCTTGGGGTGACATGTGTAATAAAAGGGGAGTTTAAAGTTTAGCCAGTAGCTTAAAATGCCAAATTGAAGTGGCAGTGAGACTCCACACACAAGCCTTGCAATGGCAGGCCTGGGACATGATTAAGGGGCTACCTATGTTGATGGCACAATAAGTGCTGCAGGCCCACTAGTAGCATTCAATTTACAGGCACTTGGCACATCTAGTGCACTTTAGTAGGGACATAAATATGCCATTTGGGTAAGAGCAAATGTTACCATATTTAGGGGAGAGAGCACAAGCACTATAGCACTGGTCAGCAGTGGTAAAGTGTACAGAGTCCTTAAACCAGCAAAAACAAAATCAGAAATATGAAGGGAGACAGGCAAAAAGTTGGGGGAAGACTACTGTAAGGCTGTCAGGTCTAACAAAGCAGCACAGTGTGGGGGACCCAGGACACCAAAGTCGAAAGACCTTGGTTTATATTATTGCAGCTCCGTTGCTTCTGAGTGTACTGGGACATCCTAAGCCAGACTTTCCTGCAGGTACCTCCTGGGATTCAATGTGTACATGCTTTAAATGTGTTTTTTTTTTTAAACTTTCCTAAGGTATGTTTTTAAACAATGCAGAAAATCCTACCCCACCCTGCTATATTTATTTAGAATATAAACAAGGCTTCTTAGGGACTGGTCAGTGCTTAAAATCGCTAAATCCTTAACTGCTGTCACACTTGATGTAAGTAGTACTAAAATTGCAAGCATCTTGCTGAGTTCCACCTATTCATTAGTAGATTATCTGTTGGAGTATATTCACTTTGGGAGTGAGTTCCGTACAGTAGTACTGCATCTTCTCCAGACCTGCATCTTGTACTCAGTTGGAACGGTTTTTTGAGGTGTGATGAGGGGGCCACAGAGTTTTCCTTTCACTTTGGGTAAGTTGAACCTGCATGTACATAATAGAGGTCCATCAGATACCAAAGAGGATTTGCTGCTGCATTTTCTCACATGATGTGGAAAATCTGGGTCAAGTGCAGACTGTGCTGCACCCTGATATTCCTCAAAAGGATGTGACATTTCCTGGATTTATACAGAGGGAACCACTGAAAAATCATTGACAAGTAGTACATCAGATTAAGGGCCTTATTTTGAGTTTAGCCAGCAAGGTACTCCATCAAAAAGTGGTGGACGTTTTGTCTACTGCATTACAAGTGCATTATTGCCAGTTGATGGGACATCTGCTACATTAAATGTATGCATTGCTTTAGCATTTGCAGCCTAGGCCATAACAATAAAACAGTTAAAATAATTAAAATGACAATAAAAACAATATAAGAATAAGAACACAATCACCATTACGAAAATGCATGCATAAGTTACCCTTTAAATTTAAGAGGTATGGCATTGATAATGCATGGCATTAATAACTAAATAAATATGCAGATAAAACAGTGTCATTAATCGTAATGCATATGTTGATTGGATGAGCTACATCCATAATAATGTCTTCTCAAAATGATCCATGTGGCCCTTATTTAGCTTGCTATAGGAATTAGTCGTGCAAAATTGTACTGTAACATACGGCCCATGCATAAGTGAACAATATATCCTCAATATATCAGCTCCATGGACTTCTGTGGCTACCGTTTTCTGCCTGGCTACTTATTCTATTACACTATTAGGTTGACTCCCAATTTTATATTCGTCTCAATACAGCTTTAGTTTTTCATTTTAGTACAATCACAGCCTTTTGTAGGTGAGCATGTCAGCCTAATTTATGACTAAAGTGTATGCCAAGATATCTGAAGCTAGAACACTCAAGTTCCTAACCATTTAATGTTTAGTTCCTTCTCAAGGAAGGATCTGGTGTTATTATCATAATCTTAATTTTGGCCGAATTAGTTATCATATCTTTCTTTTGCTGTAGTTTTCAAATTCCTGCATTCTTTGCATAGTTTGTTCTGTCTGCATAAGCACAACAACATCCTCTGCAAAGAAGAGTATTGGTATCCTCTTGTTGCATGGTTTGGGTATGTTAAGGTTGTTTTTATCTAAGTATTTTTCATCATCATTAAGGAAGAGACTAAAAGCAGAGCTACCATAGCCCTCCTCCCTCTTGACGTATGCCTAATGGGATGGAAGAGGCGTTGATGCGCCAAAAATGTTAGTTAACACAGGTAGGCCTTTTACCACCAGAAGCAGTGCCTTGTCGGTTGCCAAGCTGTCTTATCCATGCCATAGTTTATTTCTATGACGTAGATCAAAAGCCAATTTTAGGTCAATAAATGACTGACGTAGAGGGTATTTCTTTATTTTGCTGTATTAAACCAATGTAATATCAAGACGAATTGCCTGATTGACCAATCCTAGTTTCTTGCTGAACCCAGTTTGAGCATCTGTGAGGATTGATAATTTCTCAACCTAGCTTCCGACCTGTTAAGCAAAACACAGTCAAACATTTTGCCCACAGAACTTGAGAGATACTGGCCTGTAATTGGCTTGGTCCATTAATGCGACTCTTTTTTTGCCCATGTTTTACCAGAATACCCAGTCTGCCAAATTCTAACGAATGCTTTTTGTACCCCTCACAAGTGCTTCCTTAGGTGTGCCCCTTTCCTGAATTGTAATACTTGATCAGACTCTCTGGTCAGTACACCTACACCCACATGCCCCAAACCATTGCCTATGTTGTTAAAAAAAAAGAAAGGACTCAATTGTTCCTTACAGCCACAGCAAAATGCGAAGATTGCTGGATATCAAGGCTGTCCGGTCTTTACTCCACCCCATACCTCATTCTTCAACCTCCGTACAGTTCATGTCTCTTTATCTCACTCTTGCACGTTTCCACCCTGGCTTCCAGCCTTTGTCACTGGTTTCCTAAGTTTCTTTCCTCCTTCTTTGTCCTTTTTTGCCTTCTCTCTTTTGGTCTGGGCCAAAGTCTGATGGCGAAAAATAAGTGCTGCTTACTCTATCGTACTCTTTGCTACCAGCAACCATTGGCACAAAATGAACACTGTCTCAAACATTATTCTTTCATGGAAGAGTGATGCAAATGTGTGATAGAGCAAACACCAACATAAAATTGAAATTTTAAGGCTGTCACACTGCTCTCCTCAAGAGTTCAACTCACATAAAGAAAGTTGTTTCTGGCACTATTTCTCAGATTGCAACATACGTTTGAAGATAAATGAACCTGAAATCGAAATGCAAACCCTTTCAGTTCCAAGCAACCTTACATGGCCCATGAACTTATCTCGAGATCAAGGAACGTATCCCTTCATTACTTTTTCCACATTTTGTCGTGTAATTTCTTCCTGACCTTCAGCCTCCACTCGCAGACCCCCAGCAACAGCTAACTGTTGGAGATATTTACATAGATATTGGAAACGTCATAATGCAGTTGTTGAAGCCTCTAATTTAGATTTCTTTTCACACTGAGAAGCATACAAGGTTTTACTGTGGCCTGCTGAGCTCTCCAGATCAACGAGATGCGGTTCTATCGGACTGACGGATATCTGGCAGAGCACATACATGTTTGAAGTGACACAGTTTAATTTTGTAGGCACATTGATGCATTATGTATATATTTCGATTCATTTTACCTACTAGGTCGTTCCTATTTTTGCATATCAGCGGATCACAGAAGAGAAAGCACATCACATGAAAGCAAAATAATCAAATGTTATATTTACTTGTAACCAGTGTGCCAGGGTTGTATGATGGAACCACGCATGCTGGAACAACGCGGTCGGAACAATGACCCCATTGTTTCCACGCATGCCTTTACCACACATGCCTTTACAACGACTTTTCGTTGTAAAGGCATGCCTAGTAAAGGCATGTGAGGAAACTGCAAGCGTGGTTGTTGCATGCCAGCCCCCACCCTAAAGACAGAAGTACTCCGACCCCTCCACCCTTAAAAAATACCCCAATACCCCCCCTACCCACCCGGAGCCCTAAAACTGATCCCCACCTCCAAAAATAAAACAACCCGACCCCTAAAAACAAAAGTACCCCAACCCCCACCCCTCCCCTAAAAACAGAAGTACCCCGACCCCCCACCTTTAAAAACTACCCCGATAGTACCCCACTCACCCTGAGCCCTAAAACCTCCCCACTCCCCAAAAATAAAACTACCTAACCCCTAAAAACAAAATTACCCCGACCCTCTCACCCCGCCCCTAAAAACCTGACCCCCCTCCTGTCCTGAATACAAAATTACCCCAACCCCCCCACCCGTGCCTAAAAACCTGACCCACCACACACCCTAAATATAAAATTGGGGAAACATCCTTTTTTACGACTTTCTTTTTACGAAAGTCGTGGTTAACGAAAGCGGAACAATGCTTTTTTTAACCACAACTCCGTTATTTTGTGCCTTAACTACGTATGTTCTGAACAACGAACATGTGTGGTTAAGGTACAAAGAAGGGAGTTGGCGAAGCAGCACGACGCAGGTGAGAAGGGGTCGACTAAGGTAAGTGGTGGGTTTAGGTTTTGGGGTGGGGCGTTTTTGGTTTTGGGGAGGGGGTGGGGGTTAGGGGGTTTTAGGTTTTGGGGTGGGGGTGGGGCGTTTATGGTTTTGGGGAGGGGGTGGGGGGTCAGGGGCTTTTAGGTTTTGGGGTGGGTTGGGGGTGGGGCGTTTTTGGTTTTGGGGAGGGGGTGGGGGTTAGGGGGTTTTAGGTTTTGGGGTGGGGTTGGGGGGGTGGGGCATTTTTGGTTTTGGGGAGGGGGTGGGGGTCAGGGGGTTTTAGGTTTTGGGGTGTGGTGGGGCGTTTTTGGTTTTGGGGAGAGGGATGTAGGGTGAATGGTGCCTATTACTAATGCTTTTATCAGGAATGCCTTTACAACGAAATATCGTTGTTAAGGCATTCATGGTAAAATCATTAGTAGTAAGAACGAGGTCGGTGTTCCGACCTCGTTGTTAAGGCAGTAGTTGTTTTTAAAGTTGTCGTTCCGTCGTACAATCATAAAATTGTCCTGCCCCACCCCTAAAAACCCCCAACCCTAAATACACCCTGACTCCCCACCCCTAATATCCCGCCCCAAATAAAAAATTACCCCAACCCCCGTCCCTAGAAACCAGACCTCCCCACCTGCCCTGAATACAAAATTACCTCAACCCCCCCAAAAACCGACCACCCACCTGCCCTGAATACAAAATTACCCTGACCCCCAAAAACCCACCCGCCCTAAATACAAAATTACCCGACCCCCCTAACCCCACCCCTAATAACCCACCTTAAATACTAAATTACCCCAACCCCCACCCCCAAAAACCCAAACCACCCCACCCACCCTAAATACAAAATTACCCCGACCCCCAAATACAAAATTACCCTGACCCCCACCCCTAAAAACCCAACCCCCCCACCCACCCTAAATACAAAATTACCCCGAAACCCCCCCTAAAAACCCAACCCCGCAACCCCCCTAAATAAAAAATTATCCCCACCCCTAAAATCAAAATAAGGCAGAGAAAAAGGCCTGCGTAGTTCAGGCAAGCGTCATTCTGATTGCGTGAACAATGCAGGCGTGGTTCTGGACACGTTGTTCCAGATCTTGCCTGCGTGCCAGATAAATTGATAATAAAATGTAATAGGCATATTCTGTAGTCTGAATGTGTCTTTCAAGCTGTTGATGTTTTCACTGAAAGGTCCTTCATTGTGAAATATATTTGCATTGTAGTATGAAGTCCTGGTTGGAAATGACTAAAACTGCGCAATATGATATGATGAGCTAGAAATTCATACCTCAAAGCCTTGCTGTGTTGATTGATTGCACTTGGTGTCACTGGAAGACATCACAACTAAAGGTGGATAATATACGAACTTTGCCAGCAAAATCAGGAAACATTACCTTCCGCACACACAACCACATATTCCCCACTTTGGCCACGACTCCCGTGACAAATTCCACCAAGTGTAATTGCGACTGACCCTGTGTTTCTGCTTTCATAGATGCATCAGCACTGGACCTTATTTTAGCAGCTGGATATTCTAGTCGGTAAAATGCCCTAATACTTGCCCAGCAACAGCCAGGCCTGCCTCCATCTCACCCGAGACCCTTCTACACGAGTGCCCAGAAACTTTTCCCTCTTCCCCCATACACTACAAACCCTCCTCTCTCCAATCCTGCCATGAAGAGAAGACCTGCTCTGATTTACTACCTGCTCAGTGCTGGTAAATAGGAGCATTTAAAGCCCTCGGAATAGGGAATACTTCAATGAATTGCATACATTAAATCTGTGCCCAGGCAGTTATTTCCTAATTTGAAGAATCTAACTCATATTTGCATGATACTGGTAGGGTTGTAACAGCAAAAACATGTGTAGAGATTGGAACCAACTGTACCTTGCAAATTGTACTCAGGCCTTTCCGCCTTGGCATGAGGCATACTATAGATTCTTATTCTACCATTCTTGTGCAGCTAGCTATCTCACCTAACAAAGGGGGCCTGTTAGGCTGTATTGAGTGGGAACAACTTCTGATATCACTCAGATCTGCCATTGGCCTTGATTGGCAGTGAAGAAAGCATGAATTATACATGCATCATCCATTTCCATTTGTCTACTGGACCCTATTAACTTCACTAGCGTCACAAAATGTAAAGCTGTCAAAGTTTAAAAACATTACCCTGGCCCAAAGTCCCACAAGATGGATATTGTGGGGCAGGTCTTCCATCTGGCTGGGAAGAGACAGTGCTTGGCTGCATTCTTAGCCGCCACAAAGTTCCACTCCTTTGGGTGGTAATGGATGGTGCGCATCACCGTTCATCAATTAAAATGCCTGTCCTGATCTTACATGATCAACAATCTCCCACAGTAAGAGTTCTAGAACGTCTCTTTGTTTGATGACATCTGATTAGGTGGTAAAGCATAATGTGACATAGTTCACCGAAAGGCCCCATTCAGAAGCAATATGCAAAACTGTAACTTCCTACTTTTTTCAGCTTACAGAGATGCTCTCTTTACAAAGTAAATAGCATGCATCTTACTAATCACCCAGAGCAGTGGTTCCCAACCTTTTGATTTTTGTGGACCCCCACTTTAACATTAATGGAACCGAGGGACCCCCACTGAATCATCATGGGAATCCGAGGACCCCCGCCTGAGTCATTACTGGAAGCTGGGGACCTAATTTGTCAATATTTGTTAATATTGTTTAACTTTCTAGGCTCTTGCGGACCCCCTGAGAAGGCTTCGTGGACCACAAGTTGGGAACTACTGACCCAGAGTATTGTAGCTTTCCTATTTCAAAATATTCAAATCATTGTTTTTTTAATGAATTTGACTTTGGTTTGAATTGAGGATTCCACCACAGATGTTGCTATTGGCACTATAATTCTACATTATGATGATAAAAAGTCTGAATGATTAACCTAGTATACTTTCTGTCCATTAGCTATGCGTCCTTTTGACTACTTATATTACATGCAACCATTTAACAGCGTTGCTAGGCGTGGACCATTGTATGATATTAAAATTGCAACAAGATAGAAACATGCTTTAAAGGCATAAACTTGATCAATGTTGACCCTTGTCGCATTCTCACATTACATAGCCATTTGATGCAACATCAGCAGATGTACCATTCCAGAAATTGCTAAATGTCGCTGTAAATTTAACTTCATGCCGTGTGTGTCATCCTTAATCATTCCTGCTTTTTTAAACAGGACCACTTTGCAAAATGGTATTTGTAGTCTCGCATATCAAGTTTGAAGTATGGGTTTGATACTGGATATGTGCAAAGTGGTGTTAGTTAAAAGGTGGGTTTCACACAAGTGCGACTGTGAGCAGTATTGCCATTCTTGATTTAATTATTTACATTTTCCAGTACAAATTCAATGACTCAAGTGCAATAATGAAATAATTAAACACAGGACTAGGGGCCATATATACAAACACATTTTCCCATAGACACAGAATGGGTAAAACCCTTTGCTACATCTGGCCCCAGGTGAGCTACTGACGTCTGAAATGCTAAATCTTGAAATTCCTGTAAACAAGATCACAATACAACAAGAAGCCTGCTCATGGTTTTCTAGTTGTACAACAGCACACTACACAAACTAAAACATAAATGTTATATCCCCTTTCTGTAAAAAAAAAAAAAAGAAGAAAAAAACCTCAAACTGACACCATTCACTTGATTTCTGATCCACATCCAAAATGTGTACTACAGCACTGAGTCAAACTCAAAATACATTACTGTTTCCCTCACTGTCCAAGTAGCTCATAATGCAACCACAATTACTTGTTCAGAGTACTATCATCATGATTAGTCCTACAGCATGTTACAGTCAAAGTTCCTGTCATTGGAGAAACAGACTTACTCCAGAATGCCTTAGACTCAGAGCCAGAAGCGAATTGAAAGAAAACATAACTCTGCAAGTCATAGGATCTCACCTTAAATTTCGAAATCCAAGTTTCTTAAATGCTGTGGATCTGGAATTGGCCAAAAGATCAAGTCACCAGAGTATGGAAATATGCTGCTCGCCAGAAATACAAGCCATGCCCAGTGGGTCCTTGGTGTAGTGTATGAAACGAAAACTGTAATCCAATTTTAGTTAACAGACGCGATAAAAGCAGCCGTTTGCATCAAAACTGATATCATTCATGATGTCAAGGGTGATGTTACATGTGATGTCATCATTGATGTACTCCATGGTGTCCTATCTGATTTTATCCACATATAAACTGAATAAAGTTCCTGCTGTTGTTGTAGTTCAAAAGTGACAGTGTGAGTATCAACAGGTGGATGACTCTGTTATGGTACATATGAAAACTTTCCTTCAGGAGATGAGAGCATCTTCCAGCTGCTCTGTTATTGTATATCTACAATGCCTGTGAGTGGAGATGGACTGCTTCACACTCCTGATGCATCAGGAGGCTTCTCGGCATCCAGTTGGTGAGATCAAGAGGTAATAAGCTACCCTGGTGCTTCCTCAAATTTCATGCATCAGTTCTTTTACTTTTCTAAAACACTTGCTCTGAAATACGTAAACATGCTAAGGGGATCAGTCCTCACAGCATCATGGCCCTCACACCAACAGTGATTGTCTGATATTGTCATTGTTTATCTACACTCTCAGGACCAGTAAGGTTCTCGTAGAGTGAGCTAACTCCAAGTGCTCCTTGATACTAGGGTAAGTTTTACAAAGAGCAAATGAAGAAAGCAATGTAGACACTCGAGACATTTTTCTGACTTTGTCAGTGTTCACCAATATTATGAGGACCAGTTGAGTTTCACACTATGGGTCAGACATGCCTTAGCGCAGACACATACATTCACACAGATGTTGCTTTCTAGACCTTAAACTGGCTTGTGGCACCAGGGTGTGGGCACCCCTGCAGTAGAGGTTATGATCTCTGGCCTCTGAGCTAAGGCTAGTCCTAATGCAGCAATCCCTCTTTTCCTGGGAAGGCCACACAAAGGGAAAATATTTTTTGATCCTTTCCCTGGTTCCCAATTGATAACCAGGAAAGAGCATGAGTGAATTGGGCTCTGGCAGCAGAGGTTCGTAAGGACCAGATGAACCTAGGGAATGGTTTGAGATGACCAAATAGTGAATTTTTGTGATTTGCTATTTGGTAATCACAAACACCCATGTACAAATGACTGTAACACACATTTTGCGATTCCCAGTGGGTCGCAAATAGACCTATCCCATGACGATAAATGAGTTGGGTCTCGGTTTGTGCCCCATTGGGAATCACTAAAGTCACAGGGATGGTGGCCTGCTGAGGTCAGCAGAGAACCATGTCTGTGATTGCTTTCAATAAAGCAATTTTTGTATTTTTAAATGCAGCCCATTTTCCTTAAACTTTCCTTGGGGCCTCCTTCCTTTTCGTGAATGTTTTTCACCATCTTGAAGGTGGTGGTAAATTGCAAATGTTTTGCTACTGCCTTTCGGGTGCAAAACATTCAGACATGCCACTGAGATTCGTTATTAGGTAGGGGCACCCTTAATATGCCCTGTCCTAATACCAGATCGCAAACCCAAACTGCAATTTGGTAACAAATTATCAAATCACAATTGGGTCTTTGTACATTTAAAAAAATGCCTTTTCGCGTTCATGAACCATCTGATTCTCTTAATCGGCCATTTGCAAATGTAAAAAAGCTTTGTACATCTGACCCTAAGTGCCTAATTTCTGAACCAACTATATATGCGCACTTTTGTGAGTTTTTTTCATGACTCGCACATCATATTGTCCAAGTCCTTTGTCAATTGTTTGTTTTCCTTTTATTGCAAACTCAGAAGATGGCTCATGTGCTTTGAAATGGTCACTAGGATAAAAAGGCAACTCTTCAAATCAGATTTGCTTTTTTCATTCAACGTACATTTCGAAAAAAAATCAAACACTTGGTTGTCAATATAGCATTTTAGTATGAGAATATTTCAAAAACATATAGATTATGCTGTAAGGCACCAGCATTTTTTTTTACTCTGAACATCAATACCACAATCACATTACATTCCAAAACCATTTTATTGAAACCAGAATAAAATGTCTAGTGTCCGGGGGTAAATAAAATCCCCTAAAAATTTTCAGAGGACTAAATATGAAACACACAACAAATCCAGTGATTGTGATGTGCTTGACCAAAGAATAGGTACCCTCAAAGGCTGACCGGCTGACTAATGATGGAGTGAGATCTGATACAGGCTGTTGGTTCACAAGGCTCAGTTCTATGGAGAACCAGGGCATTTTCATCATTAGCAGCGGACTGGTTATAAAGCTAGTCCAAATTTTTCAAAAGTTTTACTTTTAGACTTTGAAATGTTCATATCATGATACCATTAAAGCCTTGAGGATTGTTAGCAAAAGATCTGAATGTGACAAACATAAAACCTTTAGCTGTGAGTTTCATGTGATCACTGGGCACTTGAATATCTTTTGCAGTTTCATGTTATATATTGCATATTTGACACTTTTTAAGGCATCAAAATTGGCTTGTAGGTGAAGGATGGAGGCTGTGTCTAGAAGAGGTCAACTAGTCTGGATACCTTTAACATTAGCTCCCAGTGAAGCTTGATTGATGATTTTCCACATTATCGTGGTCAAAATAGAGATCTACTATTAGCAATAAGGTCTCTAATTGGCATTGATGTGCAACCCATCCAAGTAGGGACCACCACTCCAGTCAGGATAAGTCAGATACGCGCTAAAAGAAAACCTGTGCTCACCCTCTGGTAACTTGGCACACAGCGGTCAGGCTTTTCTAAAGGGGTAATGTTTAAAGTATTTGTGCAACACACACATATTAACACAATGAAAACACCATAAAAAGACTCCACACATGTTTAGAAAAATAGACAATAATTTTATAAATAAATCAAGTCTAAAACAACAAACATCCAATAAATAGAAGTCGAGGTATGAACTTTTAAAGAATAAAAAGAGTTATTGTGCTTAGCAGCAAAGAGTGCTTTAGGGGGTTACTTGAGATCACGCTGACTGGAGTAAAGTTAACAGTTGAAGCCAACCATAAAGGAGTGTGGGCCGGTACAGGAGCCATGCAGGCCCAGGGAACAGAGTACCTTGATTCTAGTCGCAAGCACGAGGATGCAGGGATGATGCAATGGTAGATGCGTCAATATCACTCCCGCAGTCGAGGAATGCATTGATTTTTCCCAAGCGCTGATGCTGATGAATTGATTTCTGAAGACGAGCGTCAAAGCCATAATGTGTTGATTACAAAGCTGATGCACCAGATTTCTCTGCGCTGTAGAAGGGATGTGTTGATCTTCCTTCAGCGATGGTGGTGATGCATTGCTTTCAGTGCTGTGTCGATGCTGATGCGCCGGGTGGTGCACTGTTATTACTCTTGCAACAGGGTCAATACGTTGGTTGCTGCTACCAACAGTCAGGAAATTCATCGATTTCACTGGTGCATGTATCTGGGTCCACTTCCAGGGAACGAGACACAGGAGCAGGGATAGAGACTTCTATATACTTTAGTCTGTAGATACAGGAGGCAAGCCAACAAGCACTTGGAAATCATTTTAAGGTGTAAGGCAGCAAAGTCAGAGGGCAGCAGGCAGCAAGACATACCAGCAGAAAAGCAGTCCAGCAGAGTGATAGTCCTTGATGAACACAGCAGTTATTCTGGCAAAGTTCAGTAGTTGGTCCCGAAGTGTCTCATTTGGTGGGGTCAGAGACCAAGTACTTCTTATACTCACATGTGACTTTGAAGTGAAGGTGACTTCAAAGAAGGGTCTTTCAAGTGCACAAGTATCCTTTCTTCCTCAGCCCTGGTTCCAGACAATCACTAGGGGGCAATCATCCTTTTGTGTGGGGACAGGCACTGCCTGTTCGGGTGTGTCATTCCCTCCAACCATTTCTGCCCAGAAAGAGTTGCCAGAATGCTGATGAATGCAGATGAGCACTCTGACACACCTAACTTTCCTGTGTTTGTGGCTGTCTAGAGGCAATGCACAAATTGTAGCTGTCACCCACCCAGTTTTGTATTTGGAGAGAGGCACACAGAGCTGTAAGAACAGAGAAATATCCACTTTATAAAAGTGCCATTTCTAAAATAGTAAGATAAAATCTGACGTTACCAATAAGGAGGTTATATCATAACCATTCCAAATACACAAAACATGTTACAGCTACTCCTTTCTAATCAAGAATTACAGCTTAAATGTGTATTAAGGAATTCCCAATGATAACATATGAGAGGAGTAGGCCTCACAATAGTGAAAAACAACTTTGGGAGCTTTTCACTACCAGAATATGTAAAACATAAAATTACGTTTTCTACCTTTTAGTTACATAGAACCCTTCCCAATGGCCTACCAAGGGCCTACCTTAGGGGTGACTTGTATGTAAGAAAAGAGGAGTTTGAGACTTGGCAAGGGTTTTTAAATGCAAAGTCAAAGTGGCAGTCAACTTGCACACACAGACTCCGCAGTGGCAGGCCTGGGACATGTTTAAAGAGCTACTTCAGTGGGTGGCACAACCAGTGCTACAGACCCACTAATAGCATTTTAATTTACAAGCCCTGGGTATATGGTATACCTCTTTACAAGGGACTCACAATTGAATATGCCAATTGTGCATACCCCAATGTTACCATGTTCAGGGAAGAAGCACATTCACTTTATCACTGGTCAGCAGTAGCAAAGTGCTCAGAGTCCTAAGGCCCGACAAAACTATTCAGCAAAAATATGTGGCAAGCAGGCAAACATTTTAGGGGACTGCCATCCTAAGGCTGACAGGCCTAACACCTACTGATATATCAAAGCCATAATATCAACTCCTGAAATATCAAAGTGGAGTTAGAAATAATAAACCTACACTTAACGCAACAATATTTAGGGTTGTTATTATGTTGACAATATATCTATTAGTTGATATTTTGAGTATCTATATTGTGAAATAGTACCAAGTACAAGTACAAAAACGTTATTGTTTGATTAACAAAAATAATTACAATATAAATGAAAAGAACCATTGTGGCCACATTGAAGTTTACCATTTCTAAAATATTGTTAATAGTTCAAATATTAAAAAAAATAAAAAATTAAAATAAAAAGGAACATTTATCATCAGAGCTGTAACATGCTGTGAAGTGCATACATTTGTTCCTATAATACAAATGTCACCATAAAATGAAGCCCGATTCAGAAGATAAATATATATTCAGAATCCTGACAACATTTACTCTCATAATCATCATAAAGAGCTTGAAGTTATATTCCTATCATGATTAATCAAGCGCATAGAGTTCGTAGCCTAATCACTATGGCCACTAGGAGGAATGTAAGGAAGAATTGAAGACTCCTGAATACATTTGACTAATATCAATAAACTCCTAACAGTCTATTCACTTACTCAGATTTGATGTACATGTTGTATTAATGCAAAATATGTGTAAAATCACACTGCTAATAAGTGAACCACTTTAGCTTATCCCCATCAATGCTTTTTTAAGATAGATATACCTTTGTTGCATAACTGATAGAATCATTGCAGTCAGACACCATGCAGGATTTCTATATTACAGTGAGTAAAGACAACAGTCCCTCGCCCAGTTGTAGGGTGCCTACTTAAAAGGATGGCTGTTTCGTCAGTGGTGATGATCGCCCTCCATGCTGCCCATAATATTCTGCGTCTGGGCTGAGCGAGAGAGTAATTAAAGGATGATTGTTTGGTCCTGGGTTGAATTTCTTTCTCAGCTTTCCGTGATTGTTGGTGTGTGTTTTAACAGGAGTTCTGCTTTTCATATGAATTTTGCTACACATGCCATGCGCTGAGGTGTCAGTCTTTTGAGGTAAAATAGGATGGCTTGTCAGAATGATTGAATGCTGTTTGCGTTGAACATGTTTTTAAGTTACTTTTTTCACCAGGGCCCTAGTGCAGGGCATATGCATAGAAGGTGTAGAAAATCTTCCTGATGAAATGCACAAAGCCTGCATTTCCCGGTTTGTGAGGGATTGAGCCATTTTGGGACCATGTCCAGTGAGGGGAGGATACCCAGCTTGGCGTGCAGCACCTTTACTTTCAGGAATTGGTTTAGTGTTTCTCCCATGTATGCCTCTGCTGTGGGTGCCTTATACATTTTAAGATTGTGGACTTTTCCCTTTGCTATGATAAAATGCTGCTAATTATGTAAATGGGTATGGTTGATGTGAGAGTAGATAGGTTCACCTTCTCTCCTTTGCGCCTTTCCTGGTCTTTGATCAGGTCTTGGAGTGCCCTTCTTTAGTTGCTTTGGTTTGCCACGATGTAAGATGGCCATCACTGGCAATGTACATATTGATGTCTTGTCTCAAAAAGGTTTGCGTCAGCTCACAGCAGTCTTTTACAATAACTCTTTTACAGCGGATGAGTAGGCCCACATACTGTATTTTTTGTTCGACAAGTACAGTATTAGTAGTGACACAGTGTAAGTCTCTTTGTAGCGAGTAGCATATTTGCATCAATGCCTATATCAAAGATGGCCACCACAGATCTCTCTTCCCCTTTTACTGATGCCAACATTAAAGATGGCCGCTGCATAGCTTTCTTCCCTTTTTAAAGATGGCGGGTGCCGCTTTTTCCTTTTCATTATGAACGCGGGATTTACAGCCGGCCTGGAGGATACTTATCTGATTGCCATTACTTATTAAAAAGTAAGCGTTCCTGTTTTGACTATTTCTGACAGTATCCCTGTCAGACATTGCACAGCAAGCATAAAACGTTAAGATAATGCTTTTGGGATTGTTGTTTTACTACTTTGTTCTTGTTTTTCTGTTTAATATGCAGTTTCTATGAGGCGACAGAGGTGAAATTCTTATATTATTGACACCACCTTTAAACTCTGATATCAATGATTATTTGATATGTCCTTTATATATCATCCTGGATCCTTCCTTCTCACCTTTTTGCTGTGTTAATGATACCAACACACCTTAGTTTTAATAGACTTATTGTTAAGTAAGTAGTCTTTGTTTAGAATTAGTTTTTTTATTTATAGATGTGGTCTCGATTCTTTGAATCACAACACTCTCAGTGTTTTGCTGATAATTACCATTGCTATGTGAAGACAGGTTTAGTGTTTTTTTAAATAATTCACAGTGGTGTGACATAATAGACAACTTTCGATTTGGTGAAGGGTTTGTTTGTCGGAATTTGCATTTAGTCCTTAGTTTAATTGATTTTGATATACTATTCATAGGTCTTTATCACTCCACAAGTCCTGAAGAGGCCCATACTTATACGGGCCAAAACGCGTCGACCTTAACATGAGGAGGTTGCCATATAAAAATTAATGATAATTGGACATTGTGTACAGTTTACATCCCTCTGTTAATAAGTGCTTTGGGAAAGTAGGGTTATTGGATGTAATCACATTTGCAACCATCTTTCCTCCATGTGGATTACAGTTTCAATATACTTTTAACAACAGTTTAAAAAGATTTTTGATGGAGATTGATAAAAATATATTAAAATAACGTGTATAGGTGTGAACAAATTGCTGTAAATAATATGTTGTAAATATGTGTATATAACTCTATGTAGAGAATTTTTAGTTTATTCATCACTTAGGGTGTCATTGTCCTCAATAATTCATTAAAAGTTTGCTGTAATTAAAATACATTACCAATGTTCAATTGATAAGTTCATTGTCAGCAAGTCATTTGTTGTATTTGTCCCTACTATTCACCACTTGCCTTATTTTGATTATACGTTTTTATAGTCATCCATGAGTGGGAACGTAACCTGAGTTTGCCTTTGTTCTTGCTTCACAATAGCTGTTTGATTTGCTTATTTATTAGCTACCTAAAGGTATTATACGGTAAGGACTTTCGCCACACTTCTTCTACGTGAAGTTGCTTGATTGCTAAGGTGATTTTGCCAGACCAAGGATTTGACTCGACCTGCAAGTTCAGGCCTGATTCTTCCCTGATTAGTGCTTTTAGTGTGTTTGGAGGCGCTTGTCTTAATAGGGAGGCATATTTAAGGATGGGTCCATTCTGTACCAGGGCTTGGTCTTGTAGCCCGAATTCTAGTCTGATTTGCACTGGTGAGGAGCTGTGTGGTAGGCAGAAGAGAAGTCTGAAAACTTTACTCTGAGCAATGTTCAGGAAATAATTAAACTTGCCAGGATAACTTTCTAAGCCATATGTCAGGGAAGGAAAGAGCTTTGCTCTGATCACAGTGAGGAGTGTCCTCCAGGTAGGACTTTGCAGATTTGTGGCTAGTTTTTGAAGGGCTGCTAGTTGTGCTGCCACTCTGGCTTTCAGGGTGTTTAAATGTAAGCGGTGAGACCACCTTTCCTTTTACCAGATTCCCAAATATTTGTAGTTATTACTTCTGTCCTCAAGCTGGTTTCCACATAGCCGCTGCTTTTTCTTGACTATTTGCTTGCCGAAGATGACTACCTTAGTTTTCTCTGAGTTTACCAGCAACATGTTGGATTTGCAATGCGGATCCAGTCTGTTAAGCAGTTTTTGCAGACCCTTGCCTGATAGGTTCAAGAGGACGATGTCGTCTGCATAGAGCAGTGCACTTAGAAGTTGGAAACCTAATTTGGGGGATGGGAACTGGCAGAGTTCAGATGTGCACACAGGTTTGCAAGATATAGATTGAAAAGCATCAGGCTAGGATGCAGCCTTGCTTTATTCCTCTTCCTCTCAGATTTTGTGCTGAGACTCTTCCATTGCAGCCAACTTTTACCCTAGCCCAGTTGTCAGAATATAAGAGCTGTATTCCTTTTAGCAAGTTTAGTTGAATATTGAGATCTGCTCATTTTTGCCATAACCTGTACAGTTTCACAGAGTCAAAAGCTTTGGAGAGGTCCACAAAGCAGGAGTACAAGACCATTTTCTTTTTTGTGTAGTTTTCCGCCTGTATTGCTGGTGTTACCAAGTTGTCAGTGGTACTTGATGGAGGACGGAAACCTGTGTGGTTCAATGGGATTCGGTTCTCTCCAGAAGCCCAGTCTTTTAATTCCACTAGCAGGGACTCCGTGAATATTTTTGCGTCAGTGTCGAGGAGGGCAATCAAACGTTAGCTGTCAGTGTTCCTATAGGGGCCTTTTTTGTAATTTGGGTGGGTTATCAACGCTCTCCAGGAGTCAGGGATTTCATTTTCTGTGCTGCAAAAGGTAAACAGATTAGTAAATTGGTTGTACCACAATTACAGATGGTGTTTTAGGACCCCCATGGGGAGGACATTTGGGCCGGGGGCCCCATTGGTTCCGCAGTGCTAAGGTGACCTTCAATTTTCTGTACTTCGAAGGATAGGTGATTTGGCTCGTCATTTAAGCTCAAGTTGCATTCTTCCAGTTCCTGACAATCGAATAGCTTGATGTACTCTATCCACTTTGCTTCCGGCACGGTGTTGCTTAGGGTTCAAGTCACACCACCCTCCAGTGAGTTAATGATAGACCAAAGGGAGCGGCTGTTCCTTTGTTTGCATGCCTCAATGACTTTGATTCATTCTTGCTCTTGGTGAGCGTGCTTAGCTTCCCAGAGTGCCTTCTTGTATTTCTTCCTCAAAACTTGGAAGGTACTGAGTTGTTTGGTGTCCATGTGTTGTTTCTTTAGGGCTCTTACCGCTTTGTTGAGCTGTTGCCTTTGTTGCTTTAGAGATTGTGAGAACCATTGTTTTTTATTCCTTGGGGGCACAAGTCTGTGCAATTGAAAGGGAGCTAGCTGGTTCCTTAGTGAAGTTAGCATTGATTCCCACTTCATGAATATGTCCGACTGGGTCCCTGGGTTGGATAATAAGCTTGCTTTCCAAACCTTATATTTCCCGATGCACTGGGTAGACCATTTTATACGGCAGAGATGGCTACCTGGATCCTGCGCCCCTCTGTTGTGCATTTGTGCCATATAATGGTTGTTGTTTGCGATTTCCATGATATGCGGGTGAAGATAGCTTTCGTCTCATACTTCTATGCTGAAACCTTGAAAGTATTTGAAGAATGTCATGGTTGTAAGTGTGTAATCCAGGGTGTTCGCTGATCTCCTTGCTATGTGCGTAGGATTCATTGGGCTGTGGGGAAATGACCGTTCAAGGCCCTCAATCCTAAAGCTTCGAAGGCTCTCACCAGAGGCTGATTGCATTTGTCTGTATCAATGATACTTGCTTTTGAATGCCCAGGTGTTGATCTAAGGCTCCTTCTTTAGTATTTGGGCCATGTTTAGGTTGAAGTCGCCTATGATTAGCCAGGCTGCATTCCTGCATGAGGCGATTGGAGACTGCAGTTTGGTTTCCGTAGTACCTAATAACTGCAATTTGTGGGTTGGTTCTGGGTTGATAATAGATGTTTAGTATTATGACTGCAGTTGATATTTTGTCCAAAAGCCAGTTTTCAATAATGACGGCTAGCATATGGGTTGGAAGACGGTCGATTTTCCTTGTCGTTAAAGATTTACTTTTCGTTATGTAATTGGAAAGTCCTCCCTTGGGGTGTCCCTTGCTCTTTGCTTTTATTGCTGGGCTATATAATTCTTGGAATCCTGCTAACAGAATTTCCATTACCCGCCAAGTTTCTTAAAGGCAGATAATGTCAAAGGTTCTCAAAAAGGATTCCAGGTTTGGATCATGAGAGATTTTGGTTGATCCTGCTATATTCCAGGATATTATTTTTGTGTTGCCCAGTGCCTGTTTGGGACGTGGTCCAGAATTTGAGATATTTATCAGTGGTCCTGAATCCCCACACCTATCTTGGGGTGCATTGATGTGTCAGGTTTGAAAGAATAATTTCTTCCAGCAGACTTTACCTTTTTGCAGGTCTGTTACATTGTCATTTCTTATTACTTGATGTTCCTGTGTAATGGAGACTGTGAAATCACTTGGTCTAAAGGGGAGGGAGGAGGTACCCCCCTTGGCCTGTTGTAGAAATGATCTCTGTGTAACGTCCCTGGGTATTGGTATCTGCATTCCAACATTGTTTCCCGTGGTGCTATGCAGGATAAGGAATGTCGGGTACTTTGCACTGAACCTTTCTTCGAGCTCTATACCCCAAAGTTCAAAAGTCGCTGATTTTGATAGAATCGGCTGCACTTTTTCCGTGTTTTAGAAAATGGGTTATTGGTAAGGGCAGGTAATTACCTACATTTAGCAATAGGCCACTAACCTCCACTTAGGTCCAGTTAGGTCTCAACAAATTAAACCCAGCTCAACCCTTGGTAGCTTGGCAACAAGTGATAAGGCTTAATTTAGGAGACAAATGTGTAAAACATTTAAAAATCACAAAACAGTAAATAATTCAAACATTAAACAAATAAAAATCAAATACCAATTTATAAAAATAGATTATATTTTTATCTTCAAAATGACACTAAAACGATTAAAATCAGATAAGGAGAACCGGAGCTATGAATTTTTAAAGAATTCATGCTTTCTAGCGCATAGAAGCAGCTAGCGATCAAAGGGTTAAAAAAGGTCACACTGGAAAGGAACAAAGTCCAGAGTTCAGGCCACCCATGAGGTAACACTGTCCCACCTACTTTCAGAAGTGTTTTTTGATTCAGGAAAGTGCACAGCACCACCCAAGGGTTCAGAGGCTCTGGTTTGCCTCTTGGGGTCTGGGACTACAACTCCCACAATGCACCTCTTCAACTTATGGAGTTGCTCCACACCTCTCCAAACTTCTGGATACTCTCCCAGAGTTCCTTTTTGGGTCCTTGACGTGCCCTCAACTTGATCCAAGGTTCCAGAAGCTCTCAGTTGCTCCTTGGGAGTTGGGACCACAATTCCCAGAATGCACCTGGTCAGAATCCTCAAATGGCCACTGGACGCTGGTCAACTGGGCTCTGCTTGCAGGACTTTTATGCAGGGGACTCTGGGCAGCTCTTTTGTACCTGTAGCAAACAGGGAGTCCCTTCTTGAAGCAGTAGAAGACAGGCAAAGTCCTTTTAGTGGTGGAGCCCAAGTGTACAGCTGGTGCAGTCCTTTAGAGTGCAGTGTCCAGGTGCTGGTCAGGGGTCCAGCAGGGCAGTTTTTCTTCTTCTGACATTCTTACTTGTTGAGATCTGGTAGAGAACTGAGGTGTGGGTGCAGCTCTGCCATATTTATCCTTGCTCCTGGGTGAAAAACAAGGGGGTTCTGGTTCTTGAATCAGGTGCAGGGTCTTTCCCCCTGTGATGACCACTTCCTAGGAAGTGTGGCAAAAATCAATCCCAGGGAGCAACATTCCTCAAAAATCCATCATGGATGAAACTGATTTTTGGAGGTTACATCTGGCTGAGCCCCTCCCCCCCCCCACTTGTGGTCTTAAACACACCCTTCTCCTGCCCTATCCTAATTTAATCTGGTGGGCACCTAATTATCTGTGTTTGCAGGATGTGAGGGGGGTGCTAGGTTGCTCCAAAATGTCCTTCCCTGTCTTTGAAGACCAGTTTGGCAGCCCTCCCCCCTTCCTGCTTCTCCATCTGCTGGGGTAAGTTCTCCTTCCCCAGGCACATCTCTTTGTGTTCAGCCCAGGGTAATTGACACCTCATCAAGGCAGCCTGGCCAGGCTGCCAGAGGCTGGCTAATCAGAGCAAAGCACTACAGGGCTGAAGCTGGCAACTTTTTAGATAGAGTTTAAAACTCTTTACCTGAACAAGTTATATTAAATCCAACAATTGTAAGTTGGGGGATTTATTATAACAAATAATTTGAAACCAAACTTGAAGTATCTGACACTTAATGGGACTTTATAAATTTAAATAAAGTCTCCACCATTCTAGCCTATGGAGGCCATTCACTACAATGAGGGAAAAATGAATTTGGCTGTTTTACCTGACCAGGCCTTATAAAACTATTTCATAAGGTCCCTGCTTATATTTACATGGCACCCAGCCACCTTAGAGGTGACTTATATGTAAAAATAAGGTAGTTTAAGACTTTGGAAGTAGTTTTAATTCTGAAGTCGAAATTGCACATAACTTCAATTTAAAAGCAGCAAGCAAGGCAGGTCTGTCTTTAAAATGACACTGTGCACCTCAGCAGTGCACCTATCGGTGCACTACCTACACTGGGGTCCCTAAACCTACATGCCCTACCATATACTAGGGACTTATAGGTAGGTTGACATAGCCAATTACAACTAGCCTAATTTGCTTACTTATTTTATACAGAGCACAGGCCCTGGGACTGGTTAGCGGTCCCTAGGGCACCATCCGAGTCAGGAAAATGCTGGGAAAAAGTGAAAAATGTCGGCAAAACGTTAGGGGGCCTCTGCAATCAGCCCTGTTTTCTCACACCATGCTGCTGAGGCAAACTTCCGTGAATTCGTTTTTGCCACTCTTGCTTAGTGGTAGAAAGGCTATGTACATGATTTCTTTGCTGTTTAATTGTTCCAACCCTGGGATGGGGTTGCACATTTTCAAGAGGTTGCCTCTTTTTAGGATATCCCAAGGGCCCTGAGATTTGCAAATGAGATGAAAGATAAGGCTATGAGTATCCTTTTCCTTTGGGGTCAGTTGAGGATTGGGCATAGTTGTTTGGGGCTTTGCTAAGTGAAGCGCTGATGTAATTTCAACATCTGTGATTATCGTTTGCACTACCTCGCTTGGTGCTAGCTCTATGCGGTTTGAATTAAATGCACGGGCTGTGAAATAGTACTACTTGGTTTCTTGTGGCAAAAAGCGCAGAGCAAAATGAACTTGGAAAAGTTGCCCGCAACACGTGAAACTTTGTTGAGTAATCTTGAGCACCTTGTCCCTGTCCTCCAGAGGTCCGACGTTTTGTAAATCCCAACTTAAAAAATTTGAATATATTCTACAAGTACTTAAACTTTAGAGAATACTTTCTAGGCTGCTAGGTAAAATATTTCAGTGGGATACAGGCTTCTCAGCCATCCCCATCAGCCATGGTTTCAGTCAAAGTTCAGTTACTCTTGCCCTCGTTTGATTTCTTCCTGTGGACTTTCAGGATGTCAGTTTTCCTTGACCTTGAGAATGGCATTCAACTATAGATATTTAAAAGAAGCAAATTCCCTTTAGTACATAATTTACTGGAAAGTGTCTAGTCTCGTATTGCCTTCTCAGATGGTAGCAGCATTCTGATTTCAAGATGGTGGGAGTCTTAACTAGCAGGGGAAACAGTGCAAGAACTGGTGGTGGTGGTGGTACCGGAACCCATAATTGTAAAATATGTGCACTATCCCCACCTATATTGTGCAGTGTTTTCTGTGTTTCCTGACAAAATCCCTGAAAGCCCCATCCCTGAGTTTTTTTAATGCAAAATGCACATTGAGGACAGTGCCCCTGATTGGGGTCCCCAAGTTTGGCTCTGAATTCATTAATGCAAATAAGGGACAGTCTGATTGACATTAAAGGGGATCCCAAACAACTGGTCAACTAAACCAATTCTTCGAGTGGGGTGCCAGTGTGGGATAATCACAGCAGTCCAAACCTTTCTTTGTTTGTGGCCCTGTGATCAAATCTCCCCCCTTTCCTTACACAACTGTCTGTAAATGTAATAGTGGTTGTGCCCTGCCAACATCACATTCTCTCATTAAGGCCCCTTGTCTTTCTAATAGTGTGCCCTGAGCAGCAGAGAGTAATCCAAAAGTATTTTTTTTTCCGGGCAAAGTGCTGATTACGTCAGGCATTCATGTGCACACTCAGCTCTCTGGGTGCCAGAGAAATAATAATGCATGTTGTAGTTTCTAATGTCTTCCTCAAAAGGCTTGCACTATCTCTACTGCCAGACACAATGCATGCGAGTCTTCTAGGCCTACATGCTCAACAGATTTCATTCTTCTGAAGATGGTAGGATAGGGGTCCACGGGCCAGACATACAAAGCCCTTTTGTGGTCCCAAACCAGGAAAAGTTTTTTCTGATTTGTAAAAGGGCTATTGAGACTCTTTCCGAAACACAAAAAGTAGGACATGTGAATTAAGAAAATATTTTCAATTTAGAAAACATGTATCCCCCATACGCTACCCAAGCACCTCTCTCTTCATAGCAAAATTCACTTTTTCTAGAAACCTCCTCTCATCCTTGATCAACTCTACACTTATAGCCTCAACATCGTCTTCCCGTTCCTCTTTCAATTATAGTTGTTGCAGTTGCTTTGCACTGCAACTCACATTGACCACATCAACTCCCTTTACTCTGACCCTCCAGGTCACAGGCGCACTACAGTGTTTATAATTCCTGAGAGTGACTGACTCCTTCTGTATCACTAGTATAGAGGACACCAGATTACTCCTTTTGATGATTCTACAGCAGCTTTCATGGTGTAGACCAGCCTGTTTCTGGGTGGTCACACTACAGAGACGTCTAATGTCACTTTCACACTAACAGATAGATAGCCCTGCTGACAACCCTTTCTAATTCGGCCCTGCAGATTCCCCCAATCCTCCCTAATGGTAACCTTCCATCCCGCTGCTTGCCTGCTGAACTACCACAGAATATTCCCCATGTGAAATAATATGATATAAATGCGGAAATAACTGTAAGTATTTGTGTCCATAATGTGTTTCTTCATTGCACTGCCTGCAGGGCTGTATCTGCCTTACTTACCTATGTGTGCAGAGACTTTAGTCCGCTGGTCCACCATGGATTGGAGGTCATGACCTCCACCACCCTGCTAGATTTTCACCTCGGTGATTTGTATCACTTTGCTCTGAGCTGCCTTCACCGCTCTGAAATTTGGACAAATGATTGTATGATTAAAGCACCTGCTCAGCAAACTTTTTTGAATTGCAATAAATAAACCCCGAAAGCACGCGTTTGTTATTAAAAGAAAAAACAAAACGCCCCCATGTCAGTGTTTCCCCACTGCATTTGGGTGCTTTTTTACATTTTTTCTGCCTGTACGGTGGTCACGGGCAGCTCAGTAGAGCTTTGTGATTGTTATTATGGCCTTTTGGTCCCTTGACGGCCATACCACTGGGTCAGAGGTTTCCTTACACTGGGGAGCCAGGGAAGGCTGTGCTCCTGTCAACACTGCTTTGTATAGAATGGGGGAACCAAATGTTTCGCATGAAGGGAGCGCCTCCGATTTGCAGCAGCGCTCCCCCTCCGCCAACCTTTAAATGAGACACATAGAGCACACAATTCCAGAACGGGATGTAAAAGATGTCACACAACTATCTTGCTATTTGCCGGGTAAGCTCTGAGCTCGTCTTTGGAAAAGGACATAAATAAAATTTTCTCACACTTTCCGTCTGTGTTACCGCGTTTAAGTAAACAGGTTTCAAGAAGGTTTGATGCATTTTAGCAAAGCTTTCTTCAGCATCCGTTGGTACTGCTGTAAAGCTATGACGTAACCCCGTGATGTGTGTTTTTATCACTCCTAAAAGGTTGTATAACCGCTGCATATCTATATGGAGACTCCTGAGTACCAATAGCGAGGAACAGTAACGATGCAATGACTATGGAGGGAGCGTACTGAGGAAGGGGAGAGATGCACCAGATAAATGTGTGACTGCCACTGTGTTTTGCAGCTTGGTGGAGCTTTGAACAGTGGCTCTGTCATAGCCAGTGAGGAGTAATTAGGGCCCAATTACTGTTTGTTGAGACTTTTTGCTTTGAGGTTTTGAGTGAGTCGGGAAAAACTCAACCTTCCCTCTCGAGGTTCGAGACAGATTCTGGTCACCTTGGAAAAACATCCCGATGTGTGTGTGTGAGAGACTGATCCTGCACACTTCCTGCTGTTGTATCTGATTTTAAGGTTGTTGAGTGTTTGAATTAGGGAAAAACAACAGCACTTCTCTTCTTCAGATGATGATTCAAAGTGCACATTCTTCTTGTGTTTTGCTCCTCTTCACCTTATGACCTCTTTGTACTACTGATGCCGTAAGTGCAGCAGCCCTTCTCACTTGTCTGTGTTGGTGTGTCAGTTTAAGGTATTTGTTTTGCATTAGTATAATGCCCTCGAGTGCCCCCAAGACACCAAGAAGGGCTTCCTGGTTTGGACAGTGTTTCGGGGTGTGTGAGGCAACAGATGATTCAGGTTTTCTGCTCCGGTGGACTATTTGCACCGCCCTTCATGGGGTCTTTTCATTGTTTCTTTCTATAGCTGTTTGCATGTCCCTGTGTAATGTGAGACTCTCTACTGGGACTCACTGAAGTAGCTCACGATAGACGGGTCACTGCGAGGACAGCTGAGGCCATGTTACACGAACCCGTCAATGATAACCGTAAGAGGTTGGTTTTTGCCAATATAATAAAATATTGCTCTCTTCTGCAAGGCTCGACAGCGGGAAAAAATGAATGAAGAACACAACAAGCGGCTTTCGGACACAGTGGACAGATTACTGACTGAGTCCAACGAGAGGCTCCAGCTGCATCTCAAGGAGCGAATGGCATCACTGGAGGAAAAGGTAACTTCGGAGTCCTGAGTAACAAGCGAAAGGTGCACGCTCGTCGCGTTGGCAATGCTGTGATCGACTGGATGTTATGTAGTTATAAGTGGCGTCACTTTCAGGACAGATGCGTCTTCCACTGTTGACTTATGAGTGTAGTTCAGGGTCACTGCAGAGTAGTCAGTCTATCAGTAAACACCCTAAGCCTCCACAGAGGCCAGGGAAATGCAAGATCTGTTCTAATAATTACAGCGTTTGAAATTTCAAAATTCAATACCAGAGATTTAGAGTTAGCATACTACTGAACAGAACAGCCATTGCCAACTGAGAAGCCTAAACAAGCCGCTACCAAGACATATCAACTAGCTCAGCACATCATATAAAAAAACAAGTACAAAGTCTAACAATTCCAATGATGTTGAATATCTATGTAAAAAAAGATAGACTGTGATCTTCCTCATATTCTCATAATCTGTCACCACCATTAGTGCAGGCGCCATGAGATCATACTTAATGTTCTTGCACTTCAGAAGTTTTCCTTCTGCACTTTATCCTACTGGTCTGTCCCTTTACAGTGCAAGCATTCAGAATCCCTCCCCTAATCTGGTAGATGGTTGTAGTGAGCTCGACCTCTTCCAATACAAAATCTACCTGCGCAAACGTGTGTAAGGAGGACACCTCTTGCCAGATAGATTTAATTTCTGATGTGAAATTTGTCATCCTTGCATCCACTGTGGAGGCGATGGTCGATATTTCCTTGACAAGATCGTCCATGTTGGTGGAAGGCATGGGGGGGGGGGGTTTCAAAGATGCCTCAGAGCATCAAATATCCCCTGAGAAAAGAAGCTGACAATATGGCTGCTTCCAGGTTGACATGCAAGACTGTCCTGTCCACTTTGATTCTGGTTGTTACCCCGTGCCCCTACCTACCCCAGTGTCCACAGCAGAAAAGCAGAGGAGGAGAGTTTGGCTGCTGTATCCCACAAGAAAGATTGAAAAGAATATGGAGTGTGGTGATGGACTCTGATACAGCTTATCAGTGGTCCCTGACAAGATCCATGCCAAACTCAAATGTCACAGTCCATAGATGATGTAGCGCTCCTGTGAGATCCAATAGAAAGACAGGCTCAGTTATCCGGACAGGGGTGCCCACACCTTGCCAATCACAGAGACAAATGACCTGGAGTGCTGACGAGGGGGGAGGGCACTGCAATACAGGTCCACAAGAGGCATCCCTCCCGCATCTGCAGCCCCTGCAAGGTCTGAGGCTGGAGCAGCATCCGATGAAGAGAGGTGCAGGGGGAGTCTCCTGGCACACAAGGGCAACAATCGGGGGAACAGTGTCCTTAGTTCCAGATGGTAAGGCACTCCTAGCCAATAGCTCCTCCCTCTGGCTCCAAGTGTCACAGTAGCAGTAAGTGATGGGTCATGTATGCAAAGAGGGCCCAGAGGCACCTATAGGAGCAGGCCCACATCCTCTTCAGGCCCCATTGGGGAAGTCTCCACGAGCTGGGTGGAAAGACAAATGGTACGATGTGGTAGGGACCGCAGCCTCTGACAGAAATTCTCAGCAGCCAAAATGCCTCTCACAGTCCGTGCGACCTCACAGAGATGAAAGACAAGGAAGGACCATCTGCCAAATGGAACTGCTGGTCCAAGCACACAACGATAGTGGATAGGCGGCCACCTAGCAGAGAGTAGGGTGCCATTGGAAGAAGAGGTGAGAAGGAAGCTCATGGCTATCTCTTCCAGTTCAGGTCAAGCTCTGGGTGGTCAGCACATGACCTCAGGTCAATGGTGGTGTCAGCAAGCCCTCCATGATACTGGACTGGCCGTGCAGTCATGATGCCTTCAAGGGACTCTAACAGGGAGGGGCCATTTTGGTGGGCTCCAAGCTCCATCTCCTTAGAACTGTGTTGTGATCTAACCAGAATGGGTTTATTGAGCTGACAGTGGTACCCCCTTAGAATTCATAACCCCCTTTCTGACACACTTCATAGAGACCCCCTTTGAATGTTGAGCCCGTCTGTCCTATGAGGATTATGTGCTAAGAAGTAACTTGTTTATCCAATTAGAAGGCAACGATATCTGCACCCCTGTGACACATCTGGTAAACAGAAATACCCACCATTGATATAGATGATGACTTGTGAAAAAGGTCACTCGTTCACCAACACATGAGCCTTGTCTGAAAAAGATAGAAAGATAGCTTAAGCTTGATTCACATATTAATTGTCAGTGATTTAGGATGGAGGAGTTTAGCCTTAGCATGCAGAGTACAACATTTTTTACTGCAGAGAGAGTTAACAAGCACATACTCAAGAACCAAGTCAGATGTCTCTTCACAAGGTTTCAAATTGTCAACACAGCTTGTAATGAAATCATTTTGTTGAATACATTTATTGTGTACAATGGCTAGTTTTGAAACCGGAAGTGAGGCAGGGATAGAGGAATCCCACGCACACACACACGTGCTCTCTCTCTCCCAGTTGCTTTCACACCCCACCCCCCTCCCCGTACAAGGGGTGTCTAAAAATCAAGCTGCAGACACCAAGCTGTGAGAGAAAAAAAGACAGTAAGATTTTAATTGCATACCAAACAGAATTAGAGAATTTGAATATTTATTGTGGGCATTCAGCCAGTAGCTGAGCCATAATCAGTGATTTGTCCAGAAGAAAAAGATGATGAGTTAAATATATCGATACAGAACATGTCAGTCATTTCTAGCGAAGTACCAGAGAGGTGCCACCACTGTATATGTTGCTAAATGAGAGTCTGGCTAACACATAAAACCATACTATGCAATAAAATCAGGTACCAGAAAAGGCGCTGACCGCATCACCATGCCCTCCATCTCACTGTATCTGATCTGATTTGAGAAGGAGCCTTTCATGCCTTTTGCACCTATCCAACAGAATCATATAAATCTAAATTACTTCTCTAAAAGGAACAACAGTTATTATTTCTCATCCATAATGCCCCATTCAGCACTCTGCGAAGTATTGGAAGCTCATCTTAGGGTATCAAATGTCAGACAGCCCATGTACGTTAATAAAAGCACAATAATCCATCTTCATTTCGTTAGGGCCTTAGAGAAACTCCTTAGAACCTTTTCAATACAAGTATTTAATGTGGTCTCTAAATTTCCCATACGTTTTCGATTTCAGAAGGGAAACAAACCTTAGATTAAGACTCGTGCCAGTCAGCAGGCTGCAGAGTTGGTAGCAATCAGTTTGAAGGTGCAAGGATTTACTCCACAAGTGAAGGCCATGACCTATATTTTTCAGCTACATGCTGGACCTTTTGTGTATGCTATAGCCATAATCTCTGATGCAGTATGATATTTAGCTTGTCTCTTTGCAACTGCCCATTTTGTCCCACTCGCCGCCTTCAAACCGTGGTGCACACACTCCACCCATTCAGCAAGAACCTTTCAGACTGAATCTATTGCAACGCAGATGATAGAAATACATTTGCCAAAGAACCCTTCAGCCTCGAACTGGCTTGTCCAATGACTTAGAAAAGAATTCTCATGAAACAGAGCCTGTTAAGGACTACATCAGTGGTTCCCAACCTGTGGGCCAGGGACCCCTGGGGGCCCGCGAAGCCTCCTCAGTGGGTCCGTGACTGCTTAGAAAATTTAATAATATTAGGTTCCAACTATCAGTAATGACTCAGTGGGGGTCCCCGGATTCCAATAATGATTCAGTAGGGGTCCCCGGGCTCCAGTATTGATAAAATGGGAGTCCTCAGAAGTCAAAAGGTTGGGAACCACTGGACTACATGATTTGCAAGATAAGGTTCCAAGTGAGGGTCAGCAATGCTAATAAACAATTGTAATCTTTTATAGAGTGGGAATATAGTGCATTGGGCTCAGTGAGGAGGGCGTGTGGACCTTATCCAGACCCATCTCCTCGAAGCCCCTTATCACCCTTATAAGCAGGGGGAAGGGCCTGCCTTCTATGAGGTAGAGATGGTGACATGCTTAGGAGTCTGTTCTATTTTCCGTTAACATTTTATATTATCCCACATACTGTTTAATGGTAGTAGTCACACCTCTCTATCGTCCATTATTAATTCTAATATAATGCAGACTTTAAAGATAATTTAACCAGGTTGAGTATCTCCTTCTTTTCTAGAATGCCTTAATGCAAGAATTGGAAAGTACACAAAAGCAAATAGAGCTGTATCAACATGACAAGGTAAGCTGGAGTGAAACGGTTCATGTCATAACATACTTTACCGAAGCATATTTTGCTAAAATAACTTTCCAAAGCATATTTTTAAGTGCCATGCTTTTCTCTGTTTTTATTCCATTGGCCAAAACATTCTTTTTTTTAAAAAATGTATCAACTTTATCATTTTTTTTTAACTCTCTTCTTTATTATGCCTTTTTCATGTGTGCCTCTCTCCCACTCCACACATCCTGAGTGAGCGCACACATACATATGTGCACATACACACGTTTTTGTTTCTGCAATGTTAAGCCTGATCTGAAATGTTAAGGGAGTGAGAGGCTATTGTGAAAGATATTTTTGTGAAGTGATTCTGCAAATTATTTCTTGTTTTAAAATGGTGAGTCTATCTTTTGAACATCCCCCAATGCAATGTTTTCAAAATAATGCGATGTGTGCTAGGCAAGACACAAAATGCTTTCAAGGAAATTATCATTACAATTCTGCCACAGACGTTTTGCGAATGTAACACCTGTTCAAGTTGGAAAGATTAACACCCTCACAAAGGATTGCCTGTAAAGAAATGTTTCGAAAAAACAATTTGTGGGTGACTTTTTCTGCAAAAACGTTTGCACGGAATAAGTGACCCTCAAAAAGCAGATTTTGCCTGTGTTTTTGTTTGCAAAACCTACTTTTTGTAAAATTTCATCTGTCTGAATTTTGTGTTGTTAAACTTTATGGTGATCTTCTAAAAAATACTCATAAAGATAAAAATGTCCAACTTCGCAAATGTCTCACAACGCTTGTATTAGGCTGGGAAAGTAGAAATCTACGGTTCATTTCATTTATTCTATTTTACATTTATTTTGTTTTATTTCTTAGCCTCTTCATGGCGCTTGCTGCATGCCGATTCGTTGCCACATTATGGTTAACATGTTTGCCCAAGTAACTTTCTTTTTGTGCAGTATTACCTTCAAAGATCCTTGTTGTGTTGATTTTCAGGGGAGGTTAACAGAGGAAATGACAAAATTGCGATTAGAGGTGGAACAGCTGAAGGCTAGAAGCGGGACATTCATGGAAAGTGTTCACCCGAGGTAACTAGTGGTGTTTCCGCAGCTGTTATCATTCTTGTGTTTGTGTGTCGAGGTGAAAGGGTAGTCACGCCATGTTGGTGAGTGTCCGGCTGAACAGAGCTGATCTATGCTGCGTCCTGAAAGGGATATGAAAAAAATACCTTGTCTCGTATTTTTATAGCTCCTAGTTAACAACTTCACGATGGGGCACTGCCCCTCGCGTCTCACCTTGAAGTTATTTGTGACTTTCACAGTCTGCATCAGGTATGGCTTCGTGACTTTTAATATACCTGGATGCCGACAAGAACCGTCTTAAGTAGGACTGCCTGCAGTCTTCTGTCACACCATGCATCAGTTCCCATATCATTTCATTTGTCTGTGAGGGTACCAGGTCGTCTAATCACTGGAATTAATCTATTTCTCTTCACTCAAGATCATCCAGTCAATTATTTTACTCTAGTAAACACTCAATTGCAAGAAAAATATGGAGAATCATCACATGGTGAAACACAGCAACCCGGTGAATGGGATGTAGGCCGTGCCCTGCACACAGTGCCTGCCCTGCGTATTCAGAGGCCATCTGTTTGGCCGTGGATAAATGACTTACAAGTTGTGGCTGTAGGCTGCATCCTTCACCCAGAATCAGCTGGCCATGGTTGTATTCTTCAGGTTATTGAAGAAGAGCCACTGGGCGCAGAGCATAGCCAATGGCATAGCCTGATCTCAGTGGGCATGGCCACACCCTAGGCATATTCCTGAGATGGGCCAAAATATATCATAATTATGCTGCAAAGGTCTTCAAACTTGACTCTACTGTGTGCCCTCACTTATCACTGATTCTAGCAGAAGGACACCTTCTGAGGTAAAAGTTTACTTTATTAATTTAAATCGATCACTTAGTAACAAAAAATAAATAATTGATTAAAACTTTGCTAAAGGTGCGATATGGTTCCTTATTCTGAACATAAATTTGGATGTATCTGATGCAATGAATTTGATCATTTGTAATATCATCTGTGATATGTATGGAGGCGGCAGTTGTGCTCTGGAAGTACTTCGTATCTGTAGCTCAACATAATTGGTCACATTTGGTTGCTTTCATTTTTTCATTAGAAGTTGAAGCACATAATGTAATTTTGTCTTCTCGCTTTGGAACTATTTCTGGAAAGAGTGTGTTCACAGGGGAGGTTTCTTCATAAGAGCGGAGGAGCGTCGCCCCCTGCCAGCAGCAACCACTGTTAATCCTTACACAAGGAAAGGATGATAAACTGTGTGGAAGTGGTGGGGCATTGGGGGTGACGAGCAGAGGGGAGTGCACTGTGCACTCCCCTAAGAGCACATGTGTGTTTGGCCGGCCATCTTGGTTCGGCCAATCTCACATGGGCGCAGGGCACTCTGCAGCCCAGCAACACAGTGGGCTGGAGAGAGCCTGCACTGGCTCTCAGTCTGCCTGGGAGCACCCTGGCTGGGCGCTCCCAGCCAATCCTGACGCTGCTGGGAGCATGTGCCTGCCTGCTGCTGAGACGATGAGGGAGAGAGGAGCGGCGCGGCACAGGAGCTGAGGTAAGTTTTTTATTATTACTTTTTAATTTTTTTTATTTAATTCCCCCCCCCTCCAATGCGCCACCCCACCCCCAGAAATCACCACGAGCTGCAACTGCGTGTTCAGGTTCTGCGTACTATGTTTGCCAAAAAAGATAAAGCTATATAAAACAATAAAGTGACATCTTAATTAGGATAGCAAAGTTACACATTCCTGAACTAGCAGCTCAGTTTAAAAGGGAGATTTCCTATGTTTGCATTTTGAATACTTTTGCTCCAATTTCTCTCAGTGTATGTTCACTGTTACAGCCTGATGAGGCCAAAGGACAGCGCATGTAATGTCAATCAGACGGTTCAAATTCTTGTCTATTAAGATCAAATTTGATTTCTAGGCACAATTAACCTGTTAAAATGTATTTGTCCCAGCACTGCATTGCCCCATTGTACAAGCCACATGTTAAAATGTGTTTTTATCAGTGAGGTGTGGCTAAGACAGCTAACTTGACTGACGTGTTTCCTTAGCGCTCTGCGTTCCCGACCATCAACTGTCAACTGCTTGGGGTCCCTGACCGTGGAATCGCCGCTCCCAGACCTTGGAGGGACCAAGTTAGCCACTCCGGTGTGGCGGGTGGGCCTCCCAGGGCCACCCCTGAACTGGAAAGAGGCTCTCTGAGGGCTAGACCTCACATCACGGCCGGCGGGTCACATGGGAAGTGGTTCCTTGTATTTTGGCCGGCCCCGATTGCAGCTTCCCCTGGCCCACTGCATCTTCGCCTGCACCGGAAGTCATGGGGGAGTGTGCGGGGGCTTTGCTGCCCCTGTGGAGGCAGTGGTAGACCCTGATGGGGTGGGCCTCAAATGGGCCGTGGACCTGCTAGGCCTTGGGCCGTGAGCCGCGAGGCCTGCATCACCGCTGGTCACAGATGGTCCAACCTGCTGCTCCCCTCTCGACACACTGAGGCCCTCCTGCGCTTCCAGAGCACCGCAGGTGGCAGGGGAGCACTGGATCACCGGCCCACCCACTGCTACTTATTAATAATTGTTGGGATCTGGACCGTGTCCCCCCACTTTGGCGCTCAGCTCTGGGCATGCAGGGGAACGCAAACATACACCTTTGGCCTTGGTCGACCTGGCAGATCAGCCAATACTAACAATCTTAGGAGAGTCATTTCCACCTACCTGCCCTCACTAGACTGGCATGGCACCCCTGCATCAGTGCTCGGATCGGGGTGTTCGAGCTGAGACTCACTCATTGGTCCTGGACTCATTCGGCCCAATGAGCCAGTTCATATAGGATGCATCTGAGAGGACAAGTGTTCCCTGAAGAGCCCACTTCTGTCATTGTTGTCATGGATTTGCTGCTCCTGCACAGAGCGTGCCCTGGGGGTCCCTTCTAGCCTTTTGAGGGGGGCTCCCCTCAGTTGGCACTACGGAGACTCCTTTCCATAAACCAGTTGTTCTTCCCCATCACCCAGCAACTCATCTTGGTGGAGAGCCCTCCTTTGTTCCCAGCTTCAGCGTCCATATCGGGGCCACCTCTTTGCAGACCTTATTCACACTGACCAAAACGGCTTTGTGCCGGGACGAAATACATCCCATAACATTCATCACCTTTTCCACATCCAGGATCAGCTCTGGGATCGTTATCCCCATTCCGCCTGCCTGGCCTTGGATCTGGAGACGGCATTTGACATCAGGTCAGGGGTCTTATCTCTTCGAGGTGTTACGTCGGGTGGACATCATACCCTGACTATTGGCATACACTAAACTCTTATACATCAGTCCATCCACCCGCCCAAGTCCAGCTGGGGTGGTGTATTTCAGCGCTGTTCCCCATCACCTAGGGCACCCGGCAGGTCACGCTGGCAGTGAAGCCGTTACCCTTGCGGCTCCGAGACAGAGGGATACCGGGGAGTCTTTCTTTACCATGCACCCGCTGACTTATTTTATGACAATTATCATTGTGTCCTTAACGGCATTTGCTCCAAAATGCTATTCTGGCAGGCACTTTCTTTGGCCCCAATAGGCAGGGTAGCTGTGGCCAAAAAGATTATCCTACTGCAAATACTATACTCCTTCAACAACCTTACACTAATACCACCCAGCTCCTTACTTGTGGAACTAAATACCCTCCTTATCTCCCTAATCTGGGCACTGGCCGCCGCCGGGTTTTACTTGCTAAATTACAATTACCGACCGATGAGGACAGTATGGGAGCTCCCTCTTTTGGGGCCTACTTTGTCATAGTGCAGCTTTGATGGCTCACCAGATCGATGGCGGGCCACCATTTGGGAGAAATCACGGATGCCCTGGGAGCAACCTCACTCCCAACATTAAAGAGACTTCTCCTGGAGAAGATGCAGCCTCTGTGGACATGGCCATTGCAAGTAATGATAGCTTCCCGGTGCATGGCCGGATACACAGATTGTAATGCCCCATTATACACCCTGCTGTTCCCACTTGTTGGGTTACCCCACCAATCTGGATATCACACCTCCAGTGAATTACAAGTATGGTCCAACAAAATGCTCCATACAGTAGGCAACCTCTTCCAAAAGGGTGAATTGCTACCATTCACGCCAATGGCAGAGGAGTACAACCTCCTCGATGGACAATTTCTTCTGCACACCAGGTTGGTTCATACATGCAGAGTGCCCTGGGACCTTTTGAAGGGGGAGGTGTTAGAAATGGAGTCTTTGGTTGACAGTCAGGTTACCCCCTGTTCAAGCAAGGACCCTCACTTTAGTCAGGGTAAAAGAGAATCACCCCCAGCTAACCCCTGCTTACCTCCTTGGTAGCTTGGCAGAGCAGTAGGCTTAACTTCAGAGTGCTAGGTGTAAAGTATTTGTACCAACACACACAGTAACTTAATGAAAACACTGCAAAATGACACAACACAGGTTTAGAAAAATAGGAAGTATTTATCTAAACAAAACAAGACCAAAACGACAAAAATCCGACATACACAAGTCAAGTTATGAATTTTTAAAGATTAAACTCAAAAATAGCGCTTAGAAAACAGAATGCTTCAATGAGGTGTTAACACGGCATTGTGACAGAGTCGTTCCAAACAAGCCGACATCAGCGGCGCCGGACACAGAGTCTCGTAGACCCCAAAGTACAGTACCTTTGGTGAAGAGTGAAAACAAGTCGGGGATCGCGGCGTCTGTGCGAAACATTGAATCCGCGCACTTCAAGCTGCGTCGGTCACGACGTGGTGTGGCGACTTCCATGGAGTTGCTGACTTCAGCAGGGATGCAGCGGCGTCGGGCCTGCGAAGGTCGTCGCGTTCCAGGGAAGATCACGAAGTCGGTTGCAGGTAGCGTCACCAGATTCAGCAGCGGCGTCGGTCCGAAGTCGATTTCCTCGGATTTCCACCAGCTTTCCTTTCAAGGGCCCAGGGACTGGATAGGACACCACTTGTCAGAGCAGGAGTCTCTCCAGAGACTCCAGGTGCTGGCAGAAAGAAGTCTTTGCTGTCCCTGAGACTTCAAACAACAGGAGGCAAGCTCTAAATCAAGCCCTTGGAGATTTCTTCACAAGATGGAAGGCACACAAATTCCAGTCTTTGCCTTCTTACTCTGGCAGAAGCAGCAACTGCAGGATAGCTCTACAAAACACAGTCACAGCAGGGCAGCTCTTCTCCTCAGCTCTTCTTCGCTTCTACAGGCAGAGGTTCCTCTTGATGTCCAGAAGTGATCTAAAGTCTGTGGTTTTGGGTGCCCTTCTTATACCCAATTTCTCCTTTAAAGTAGGCCTACTTCAAAGTAAATTCTCTTTTTAATGTGAAATCCTGCCTTGCCCATGCCAGGCCCCAGGCACTCCCCAGGGGGTCAGAGACTGCATTGTGTGAGGACAGGCACAGCCCTTTCAGGTGTAAGTGACCACTCTTCCCCTCCCTCCTAGCACAGATGGCTCATCAGGAGATGCAGACTACACCCCAGCTCCCTTTGTGTCACTGTCTAGTGTGAGGTGCAACCAGCCCAACTGTCAAACTGACCCAGACAGGGAATCCACAAACAGGCAGAGTCACAGAAATGGTATAAGCAAGAAAATGCTCACTTTCTAAAAGTGGCATTTTCAAACACACAATCTTAAAATCAACTTTACTAAAAGATGTATTTTTAAATTGTGAGCTCTGAGACTCCAAACTCCACATGTCCATCCGCTCTCAAAGGAAATCTACACTTTAATCAGATTTAAAGGTAGCCCCTATGTTAACCGATGAGAAGGACAGGCCTTGCAACAGTGAAAAACGAATTTAGCAATATTTCACTGTCAGGACATATAAAACACTATACTATACGTCCTACCTTAACCATACACTGCACCCTGCCCTTGGGGCTACATAGGGCCTACCATAGGGGTGTATTACATAAGAAAAGGGAAGGTTTAGGCCTGGCAAGTGGGTACACTTGCCAAGTTGAATTTACAGTTAAAACTGCACACACAGACACTGCAATGGCAGGTCTGAGACATGATTGCAGAGCCACTTATGTGGGTGGCACAACCAGTGCCTCAGGTCCACTAGTAGCATTTGATTTACAGGCCCTGGTACCTCTAGTGCACTTTACTAGGGACTTACTAGTAAATCAAATATGCCAATCATGGATAAACCAATCACATACAATTTACACAGAGAGCATATGCACTTTAGCACTGGTTAGCAGTGGTAAAGTGCTCAGAGTTCAAAAGCCAACAGCAACAGGTCAGAAAAAATTAGGAGGCAGGAGGCAAAAAGATTGGGGATGACCCTGCATAAGCAAAAAAGTTCAACAGGAAGCTTCCATTCACCTGGTACTGCACTCCATCCTTCTGATGGGAGAAGGTAGGCACCTTATCACATGGCTTCTCTCAGCTATTTGTGAACTCATGCAGAGCCCAATAACTGCGCTCTGGCGGCAGTGGGATTTCGAGAGGGCATTTCAAGATAAGGAATGGTGTGCAGCTCTGTGATCCCCCAAGTAAATCTCACACAACTTGTGCTTCAGGAATACACAGCTTTTTAAACTACATAGGGGGTACCTCACCCCAGCGCGCATACATCACTTGTTCCCTAAAGCATCGTTGACTTGCTCATGCTGTCCAAACCAAATGGCGTATTTCCTCCACATGTTTTGGTCATGCCCGTCCCTCCAAATCTATTGATATTCCATGCACTCCATGCTACGAACGGTAATAGAACTCACCGATATACATACATGGGAGGCAAGCCCCTTAGGCATATTTCAACACAACAAGTGCCAGCAAGTGCGAACCCGCTTTGCTTCACTAGCACTTGTTTTAGCGAAGCGCACCTTAGTGATGCATTGTTGCACACCCTCATCTCCCCCAATAGCTGCCTGGCATGGCACAGTGTGCAAATGGGGTGCAGCCGAGGAAGATGCTCTCTGGTATGAGGAGCTCCATTGTTTCTGTAAGCGCCTGATCTCTCCCCAGTGGGCCACTTTGCTGGCGCAATCCTGTCAGATGATACCGTCCCCTACTGCGGTCCCCACCCCGCAACATTAGCCCCCCACTCTAATCCACACCATCCACGAGCCCAATAGGAGGCGCAGTACATAATAATTCCTTGTGTGCCTGTACAACCTCTATTGCTGACTGCGTACCAACTAAGCTGAGCACCTTGTGGGTGCTCCCATCCCACTGCCTCAAACCCCCAAGTTCACCTTAGTTTTTCTCCATCTCATCTGTTGATCTAGTTAGTGACAGGCTCTTATTGTTAGCCATGGTAGATCACCGGAATCCCGACCCTTTTGCCCCATGGCAACACCACACTCTGCACTGGCAGAATATGGACAATTATTTGTTTTTCTAAATGCACCACAGTTATATGTGTAATTTGTATGGTATGTGTGATCCCTTTGTTTTGTAAACTTACAAAAGAAAATGTATTTTTATCAGTATGTTTTTGATCCCTATGTCCAATTCGTGTTCAATCCATCCTACCATTTTTGACTGCTAAAGGCTTCTACAACATTGCTCTGCAAGGCATACACTGGGTCAGGAGATGTGTCACTGGGAAAGATAAGATAAAATATGAACGCTTGGCCAGGGGGTGACCGGGCCACAACTCCCAGCAACGCAGCGTGACAGGAGGGCCATCAGCAATCTTACCTGCTTACCGAGGCACATAAAATTGATCACGCAGCCCGCTGTGTGGGACGTGCATGGGACGCACTTGGGCGGGTGCTGGGGAAGACCAGTTCAAGACTGGGCCCATCTTCACCCATCATCGTCCGGAAGAGACTAGGCTGGGCCCATTTTTTTGGCTCCTGCCTCCTAGGATAAGAAGGTATTTTATTTTATTACAGCTTATATGTTAGAGACATTTTAGTGGACTGTTTTTAATAATACTTCACTATGGTTAAAAGTAAGAACCAAGGGACAAAGGACAATGTTCAGCATTCGCTCAGCGCCGCACTGGACTCTTTTTAGTGAGGGCAGTTAGGGTGTTTGTCAAGGAAATTGATTTAGCTGATTGTCACTTATCCTTCATTTGTGTGATTGTCAAACTAGCCTTTGATCCTCTGAGCAGTTTCAGGGAGGGCTTGATCTAAGGGGAGAACGAAGGAGGATCACAGGCTCAGAGCTTATGAAACTGAAGGACCAGTAACTTGATCAGGAGCAGGACTCTATTCCAGCTAAGCAAATCCCTTCTCCCTCTGATATAACAGCAAAACCTGGTAAAAGGAAATGGCGATTTAGGAACCCAAGTGCAAAGCAGGCCTTGTGTCTTGAGAGTTGTAGTCAAACTGAGCCCCAAATAGAAACTAATAAGTGGGAAATTAATGAATTTATTAAATCTGTTGTGTCTGATTCTTTACGGCAAGTTAAGGAGACAAGTGATGCTTGTTTGACTCCACTAAAGGGCAAGCTGCAGGTGACTGAAGCAAGGGTAGCAGATCGAGTGACCTCATGTACTTCAGCTCCGTTAAATGGTTGTGCTCCCAATTTAAGGCTTTGTGAAAGGGATCTTGTTGGACAATCATCCACTGGTTTAAAGGGGAAGGAGAAGCTACCTTCTGAGTCCGTGTGACCGCATTTGGGTAACTCTAATGACTTTGTTAGTGAACATACTGCTGGCCCCAGAAATAATCACAGTTTTCTGCAATTTCCCTGTTTAGCCTCAGCAGGAGCCACCAATCTTGTGCAAGGAAGAGCTCCAGTTGTTTAATCTCCCCACAGAGTGCTGTCTGTATGTTGCTATCCTTACTAATATACCCTCCTTATCATCTAGTGTGGAGAAATCTATGGTTCAATTAAAGACAAAGGTGTGTCACTGGCTATCTCGGAATATGGACTTCCATGTGGTAAAGCCTCAATTCATTTTATGTGTTAGAAGAATTGGATGGGTTGGCCCTCAGGTGAAATCACTAAAGAGGGACTGTGTGGTGATCAACTGTCATTACCCTGAGTAAGCCTGGTGGTTGATATTTTCTTCTGTGTCTCATTTTAAACTGAAGGCATGAGTGTGGTCCCACTAGGGTTTTTTTCTATGAACATTTGCCACCTAAAGTAGCCCCAAGCGTGTTAGACCTCCCCCCCCCCCCAGTTATGGGTAGGGGTGAGGTTGGGTGGCAATTTAGGTATAGATCCTCTGTTGCGACTCTTGTGCCTAGTAATAGGTTTTCATTATTATCTAACGTGGACGATAATGATTGACTTTGTGATGATGAGTACACCTTAAATGGTGTAAAGCCTTTGACACTGGGAACCCAAGGACTCACTAACCCTGCCACTAGGTCTAAATCTACTAGATCATCTGGGGAAATCAATTTGAATTACAGGACCAAAGAAAATCAAACAATTCAGGGGGCCCGGGGCGGAATATTAAGTGTGGCGATTGGGATGCAGCCCATCTTTAGCGTTCCTAGAGAAACCCAGCCCAAACGTATCCTTGAGCTCCTGGAATATTGCAGGCTTAAAAAATAAAACAATGGATCCGGATTGACAGGGTTATATTGATTAATTGCACTTTTGCCTCTTCCAGAAGACATGGCTATAGGAACTGTTGGAAATGGCCTTTCTGCAGGGTCATCCCCAGACTTTTTGCCTTCCTCCTCCTCTTTTTCTGACCTACTTTTTGCTGGCTTTAGGATTCTGCGCACTTTACCACCCCTAACCAGTGCTAAACTGCATTTGCTCTCTCCTTAAAACATGGTGACATTGGATCATACCCAGTTGGGCTATTTAATTTATTTATAAGTCCCTAGTAGACTGCACTATATGTGCCCAGGGCTTGTAGATTAAAAGCTACTAGTGGGCCTGCAGCACTGATTGTGCCACCCACTTCTGTAGCCCCCTAACCTTGTCTCAGGCCTGCCATTGCAAGGCCTGCATGTGCAGTTTCACTGCCAATTCGACTTGGCATTTAAAATACTTGCCAAGCCTAGAACTCCCCTTTTTATACATATAAGTCACCCCTAAGGTGTGCCCTAGGTAACCACTATGGCAGGGTGCTGTGTAGGTAAAAGGCAGGACCTGTACCTGTGTAGTTTACATGTCCTTGTAGTGTAAAACTCCTAAATTCGTTTTGCACTATTGTGAGGCCTGCCCCCTTCATAGGCTAACATTTGGGGCTGCCCTCATACATTGTTTGAGTGGTAGCTGCTGATCTGTAAAGAGTAGGAAGGTCATATTTAGTATGGCCACAATGGTTATACAAAATCCTGCTGACTGGTGAAGTTGGATTTAATATTACTATTTTAGAAATGCCACTTTTAGAAAGTGAGCACTTCTCTGCACTTAAATCTTTCTGTGCCTTACAATCCACGTCTGGCTGAGTTTAGTTGACAGCTACTTGTGCATTCACTCAGACACACCCCAAACACAGGATACTCAGCCTCACTTGTATACATCTGCATTTTAAATGAGTCTTCCTGGGCTGGGAGGGTGGAGGGCCTGCTCTCACACAAAGTACTGCCACACCCCCTACTGGGACCCTGGCAGACAAGATTGAACTGAAAGGGGACCTTATGCACTTCTAAGCCACTCTTTGAAGTCTCCCCCACTTCAGAGGCAAATTTGGGTACCGTATTTATCGGCGTATAACACGCACTTTTTCTCCCTGAAAATAGGGGGCAAATGATGTGTGCGTGTTATACGCCGATAACATTTAATGGGTTTTTTTTCTGAAATTTCCTCTTAAAAAGAGGTGTGTGTTATACGCTGGTGCGTGTTATACGCCGATAAATACGGTATATAAACAGGGCCTCTGACCCTTCCAACTAAGACACTTCCTGGAGAAGAAACTTGTAACCAGAACCTGCATCCTGCCAAGAAGAACTGCCTGGCTGCCCAAAGGACTCACCTGACTGCTTTCTGTGAAGGACTGCTGCCTTGCTGTTGCCCTGCTGCCTTGCTGCTCCCTGACTGTGGTGAAGAAGTGCTCTCCAAGGGCTTGGATAGAGCTTGCCTCCTGTTCCCTGAAGTCTCAGGACCAAAAGGACTTCTCTCTTGCAACTGTACTCCTTGTGTGGTGAAAATTCGATGCAGAGCTTGCTAAAAACAACACACAGCCTGCCCCATGGTGAAAAATTCCCTGCATGCCGAACCGGAACGACGCAGCGCTTGTGACTTCACTCCAGAAGCCCAGGATTCCACGCACAGACCCCGGGGCGTCAGAAGACCCCGCAACCCGAAGAGGATCCCCGACCAAGCATCGGAAATTGACGCACAGCTGTCTGTACGTGGAAACTAAACAATGTATCACTGTGTGCAGCCCGAGAAATAGACGCACACCTCCTTTGTTTCCACGCTTTTCCTCCTCTGCGGCCCATTGCGGAGATTTTTCAAGCAAACTCAGTACTTTGTGCAAAAAAGAGACTTTGTTCGATTTAAAAAGACTTAAGACACTTTATAGCACTTTTCAGTGATATCTCTACATTTACTTAATGCATCTTAGATCGTTTTGACATGCAAGTATCCAGATAAATATTATATATTTTTCTAAACACCATGTGGTGTATTTTTGTGGTGCTATATTATGTTAGTGTATGATTTATCGCACAAATACTTTACACATTGCCTTCTAAGTTAAGCCTGACTGCTCAGTGCCAAGCTACTAGAGCTTGGGCACAGGAAAATTTGGATTGTGCATGACTTACACTGACTAGAGTGAGGGTCCTTGCTTGGACAGGGGGTAACCTGACTGCCAACCAAAGACCCCATTTCTAACAGGAACCAATATACAAGTTAGGATATAGAACCTTCTACATTAATGCCACCCCTCGATGAAAGGTAGACCCTCTGGAGGTTGTTGGTGTTGGTTAAAATGTCATTATTATTTTCGATAGACTTGATTGAGATGTGTTCCAAGGATATACCAGGGATTCGAGTAAAGACACAAGATGGGAGGGAAGTCTGTTTGTTCAATGTTTATTTTAGGCTGAGAAAGCTCAGTGTGGACTCTTTAGTGGTCATGGACCTTGATAGAATATTAAGTGCACTAAATCCAAAAGCTACTGTTATTGTGGGGGGACATTCCAATTGTAAATATGAACCACTCATGGGGCTAGAAGATGTACTGGATGAGGAGGACGGGGCCAGAGGCATTACCCTGCTTGATGTCCTGCTGTACCATATACTGTATGCTCTATGCAATTATGTCAGCTAGCAGTAGGACATAATCTTCAAACATGCAATGGTAGGGTAGAGCCCTAGTGCATTTACATATTCAAAGGGCACTGCACGCTCAAGGATAGATTATATTTTGCTAAGTGCAAGGGAATGGAAACTGGCTGAGAATTTTGTAGTAGATGGTAGGAAAGATAGTGATCACAATCCCCTTTGCCTTTCCTAAGTGAAGGTTTTCTTGGCTTCCATCCCTTAGATAATGAAGCAACGGAAGTCCAGTCATTGATCGGGAACAATCAGAGGTCACTTAAATGGCCTTCTATATTGACTAAAACTGAAACTTTGGCTAGGGTTTACACAACGTTTGCAGCTATGTTATCTCATATCTGATGGCCACCTTCTAAAAAGCTGATAATGGCTATCCATTATTTTTTAACTGAGGAGATAAGGAACAAGTTGATGAGATCTACCAGTAGCAAGGTGAATCTAAGAGGAAAGGTTTGTGCAAACCCTTGGAAGCAAAGAGACAACTTTTATTAGCACTGAAGACAAAGAATAGCAGCAGGATTTGAGATGTGAGGGCAGAATATAAGAGTTCATTATTTGAAGTGCAGAGGGAATGGGATAACTCTAACTGGAAAGATCTAATTGAAGCAGGGAGAAGGAAAGATAGCACAATGTTTTGGAGGATTGTAGCCCATGGGAATAAAGATCCTTGAGTTCACACTGACTATTACATAGATTCTGAAACTTGGACCAGCCATTTCTCAGATCTATATGCCAACACAGAAGAATCGGACAACTTCTACCATAGAATAGAAGAACAATTGGTAGTAGCAGATGTTGACTGGGAGGAGAATCTGGTGAGTAGTGAAGATGGGGTAAAGCAGAGATTAATTAGGTCTGGTACTTTTCATTATCAAAGAAACAATGGAAGCAATAGAGGCAATGATATCTAACAAAGCACCAAGCCTTGGTAAGATTCCGGGAAACCTGTTAAAACATTCTAAAGGATTTTGGACTCAGTATGTTACTCTCCTTTGCAATGCTGTTGCTTCAGAACCCCCAATCCCAGATAAGTGGAGAGGAGCTGACCTAGTTCCAATACACAAAAAAGGAAACAAACAGGACCCTGCAAATTACAGGCCAGTTAGCCTAATAGATGTCTTACAGAAAGTTTATGCTAAACAAATCCTAAACAGACTGACTATTTGTCTGGACAAACATAAAGTGCTTACTCCGTACCAGGCTGGCTTTAGGTTGCACGTAAGCACAATAGATCAAATGTTTAGATTTCTGTGCGTAGCATGGAGGTATGTTAAGAATGGGACATCTAAATTTTGTGTTTATCAATCTTAAAACAGCATTCAGCCTAGTCCACAGGGGTTCGTTGTGGTCCTCATTAAAGGAATGGAATGTGCCAGAGGATCTTTTATTTCAGATTATTAGGCTGTGTCAGGCAAATTACGCCAGAGGTCGATGAGATTCCCAAGGTGAAGTAACTGATCCTGTTCCAATTAAAAAAGGGGTGAGACAGGGCTGCTTGCTAGCTCCCACATTATTCTCTCTTTATGTGAATGATGTGGTAGATCATCTTTTGAGGTATATTCATGATTCTCCAAAGCTATGCGTATTCCCTGTCACAGCATTATTATTTGCTAATGATACTATTTTAGTATCACAGACACCGAAGGGGCTCCAAAATCTTTTTAACTCTTTTAGTAGTTATTGCAAAAACAAAGGATGGTGATCAATATCTCAAGAATTAAGTGTATAGCAATTAAACCACATAGGGGTTCGAAAAATAATTTGACTGTAAATAGTTATAAATTGGAGTTTGTGGACAATTTAAGTAATTTGGGGGTAACGCTAAACTCCCAGATGTCGTGGTCCTCGCAGACCCCATACATCTAAGGCAGCTTTGGCCCAGAACTCATGGGCCATTATAAATACACATCAAACTTCATTTTGCAAGGCAATCCCACCTGCACTTGAGATTTTTAAATTTAAAGCGCAGCTGCCCTGTATGGGGCTGAATTGTGGGGAGTTAGCAGATTGGACACTCTCAAAAGTGAGGAAAATAAGTATGTGCTGTCCTGATTGCATCTCCCAAAGAGTACCCCTTTGATTCAAGTTTTTCATGATTTGGGAATTAAGAGGGTAAAAGATTCGGCCTCGCTAACACCCCTGATTTTTTGGATTAGGATATGAGTGATGCAAGATCAGGCTCATTATAGGGAGGGTCTGTTGAACGTGATGAGATTGGACAGACATTATTCTCTGCCCTGGCTGTGTCCTGTCTAAAACTGGATTGGGAAACTGAGTGTGAACTCCTTTTGGGATAAACCAGACCAGTCCAAGGCCTTGCTTAAGCAGGCTTACTGATCATTTTTACTTTTAGAGCTCCACCAGAATTCAAGTGTGGGGAAAATTGCGGAACGATTTCTGTCCATTAAGCCCATTAACTGGATGAAGTGTTGCCGTTAATGGCTAAAACTTTGTACATTAGAATTCGATTTGGCACTTTATTTATTAATGGATTTACATCAAAATGGGGGCATGGGGATACTGAGGAGGGAGCAAATTGCACTTAATGCACTTTATGTTCTCAGAATGTAACAGAGAATATTGCTCATATTATGTTTTTTGTCCGACTTACACCATCTCTAGAGCTAAATGGATACAACATATGTGTCATTATCTAGGCTTTAGAAAGTGCTCAAAGCATTAGGGGTTCTACCTACTGATTTGTCTTAACCCTTGATATACTGAGTTAGTAGGTATTTGTATTTGGTGTGGCTTATTAGGAAAAAGAGAGGCCTAGTGTTTTAAAGCTGGGCTATTTTTTTTAATAACTTGATTTTTTGTTAACGTTTTTACATTGTTTTAATTATTTTATTGATGATTTTTTATGTATGTGCTTTTATGGTTATTAACTGAAATAAAGTTCGATTGATAAGATAAAATATGTTATATCAGAATGACTCACAGATGCATAAAAACAAGCATCAACGAACACTGCAGTAATTTACACTGCAAGAGAAACGCTACAAAAACATCCAATAACTATCACGTGAGAGCTTGGAACCAATTACCTCAAATGTGTAATTATTGAACAGTTAGACAACTGGACAAAAACCCCAAAATGTGAACTTTCTGAAAGTAAACAACACTGAATCTAGAGACTGTCCAACCATAGACCAGGTCAGAATGACGATAACCCATGGGCAGCATTACAACTTTGAACAGTTCATTACAAAAATTCCCAATACATTATGTAATTTATTAACACCACAGGATTAAACATAATAGAATACAGACAGATACCCTTCCACCACTTATGGAAATTCAGTGTAAAGATCATATATGGATGAGAACATAAGCCACCTAGGGGTGGAAATTAAGAAGGCAAACAAGTATGGAAAATGTTATTCAATATTATAGATGCCCTAGAGAGACAGCATACATGACATGGACCAATTATTAAATAAGGGCAAGGGTGGACCATTACGTTAAGCATATGATGTAGTTACGACTATGTGACTCATCATGACGTACTCACTACCAGGAAATGGGCTCAATAACAACAGAAATAGCCAGATGCAACATAAGCAAGAAAACATGCATGAGTTGCAGGTTAATACTTAGGGAAAGGGCTGGGTGTTGACCTTTGATGAAGTAAGCAGGTCAAGGGATTGAAGGTGGGTCACAGAAGGAGGATGTCTCCTGATTCTAGATGACTTATCTCAGTGTATAATTTTATCTCCCCTTACTGAGTTTGACAATAAGATCCTCCCACCTCCAACCCTCCTAGGAAGCTAAACAAATCCCGTTAACTAGTATGTGAAATAGTCGTCTGTTGTGAACTGCATGATATATTACAAATGCTAAATCTGAGGTCAAGCACAAATTGAGAGATTTTCATATGCCCTATACGAGATTCGCAAAAAAGTTCTATGTCTGAGGTGGAGTGCCCCAGGGTTCCATATTTTCCCTGTCATATTAAACCCCTAGATGGAACCACTAGGTGCTCTAGGCACAGAAAACAATATGAAGATTCACTAATATGCTGATGATACACAACTCTAAATGAAAAGCCTTCTCTGCTTCATATGTCAGATGCTTTAAACACTGCCTGCACATCACCAAGACCTAGAAGTCCTGCACCTACCTGAAATTCACTTCAATCAAAAGAGAGGATGCATGTTATTTATCAAGAAATAACAAACAAGAAGCATTACAAACCTGGATCATTGATATGATGGCTTTTAACACCAACTTTCACAGAATGCCAAGTCATATGTAATCAACCTAGACACCAACCTTACCTTAAAGAAACACATTGTGAAGAAAACAAACAAGGCCTGGTTCCACCTCTCTTTTCTAGAAAAAAAGTGAAACTGTTTCTTCCAGAAAGTGATTTCCGTATTCTGACGATGGTAACAACTTGCTTCATGGCCACCCAGACTCCTCACCGGGATCCTTTGAGGACACTCCATGTGTCCCAGCATGTCTTATCCAAGACCTGAAGAAATATGTTCACATTACCCCATGCTTGATGGAACTCCATTGGCTCCACTTGCCAGCCTGCGACAGGAATAACAGGATGCTGTGTCTCCTTGAAGTCCCGAGCTGGGGAAAGAAGAGAGACAGAGAGAGAAAGATAGACAGATAGAGAGAGGGAGACTCTGCATCTGCCAAGGCGCGAAAACTGGGGTAAATTCATCCAGCAAGAATTCACATAACACATCATAGGTTAGTTGAACAAAAACATTGTTATCGTAATTCATCCATGGGGAGCATAGCGAACAAATCTGTATCCAGCATAAACAGGCTAAAGACGATATGATATAAACACGGCAAGAAGTTATAGCTCATTAGGAGGTAACGATTTCACCTCAGGATTAAGGACTGGGGGTGAGGATGTGTGATGAGGCGGTAATGTTATGAGATGTGAGGGGAGATAAGAGTGAAAGGGAATTAACCTCTCCCTGCAGTTACTTTAGTGGCTTTTTCATTACTTTTAGTCTGCATTAGCCTCAGAACTCGATTCTGTTTAGACGTATTCTTTGTCTTTAAACCAATCCATGTGTGCACTTTTTCACCACTTGTGGATTTTGTGCTCTTGTGATTTCTAATTTCGCTTGTTGATGCCACCCACCACTTTGGGGCTGTGTCTATGTAGGTCTGCTCACATGTACAATTAGTAGGTTTTTATGGTCACTGTTTTGATCCTTGAAACTTCTGTGCCTAAATGTATGAATGCTCTGCCTTAAGTCATAACATGACGCCACCATGTTGCAGTCAGCAGCACACGTCAGAGGTCACTGGGCTGTGGCTGCTACTTGCCCCTCACACAGCAAATGCAGTAGAAACGCTGCGAAAAATCCGGTCTGAGATTTCAGGCACTGCGTTGCTGTAGGTACGCCCTGTTTCCCCTTTAAGTGAGCAAAGATCAGTCACATACATTTCTTGGAAGCCATGCAAAGCATAAGTATGAAACGTGCCCTGTGTCATGGAAGATGCAGTACCCCTACACTGCAAAAAGAGCTCAGTTTGACATGATTTCCTCGCAGCCCTGTTCTTGGCCTCATCAAGAAAGTTACCATATTACTAACATCTAAAGCTCTGGAACTTGCTGTGCTCTTAAATTTGAGCGACATTTTTTTTAGTTGTCATTAGTTTCGGGATCTGTCCCACGCGTGCATAAATGTATGTTCATCAGCCTTTGGCAAAATTAAAGCTACAAATTACTCAACGAGTCAATGCATGAGTTCTTCTTTTGCCTTGCACTGTATGGTGAGTCACAATCTCCGATCCGAGCCTGTGCACCACCGCAGTACTCTCTGTTAATGAAGTATGAGAGTTACTGTCCTCGGTCACTGTGGAAATGCTGTGAAACATTAGAGCAGACAGATATATTATCTGTTGGTCGGATTTTCGGAGAAGCACATTTCTGTTGCGATGTAAGATTTTGGCTCACGATCAGTCACTTTAGCCCTGATAAAGTTCGAGGACATATTTTTAGGATTCAAGGTATCTCATGTATCTTGCTTTTGGGAACCATTAAGAATGAACGAAGTAAACCTAAGCATTTTTTTTTCTAGAAGCCAAGAAAAGGAATATGTGTTATGTTTTGATAAGTGAGAATGAACAAAGTTATTTTTTGTGCTTGATTCAATATTGACATTTTGGATAGTGAACAATCCAATATCCCTCTTCGTCCTTGTACCCACCAACAATGAATGGCTTACCATATGAAACGTACATTTATTCAACACTATAAAGATGGGTCCTGTGAATTGTGCGGTTTATCTGTGCATTTGTCACAGAACAAAAAGAAGGTGAGGTTGGAAAGAAAGCCACGTACAAAAAAAACTGTTTTGCGACTCATTTTTGTATATAAGACCCTGTATTTCGAATATGCTGACAGAGATACCGGCTAAAAGAATGAAAATAGCTGATTAAAAGCTAGCGATTGCTCACAGACAAATTTATGGAAAAGTTTGTTTTGTGATTTTTACATCATGATTTGTATATTGTTTATTTAGGGTGAGACAGGTTTGAAACGGATATGTGTCTAAAAAACAGCTCTAATAATATACGCTGTAATGTAATTTAGGATCATCAGGCAAAAAACACAAAACTGCGATCCAAGGCTTCAGACATCAAGATTTCAGGAACTCCTCGCATGTCTACCCTCGTCGCTCCGCAAGTGTCAAACACTAGCATTGATCTTCAGGAAAATATTTCTCTCAGACGTTCGGCACCGCAAGGATTGCAGTAATAACAAAAGGCAGCAGATGGCAGTAACACCACTCACACCATATTAGTTTGAATCTGCTACAAAACGGGAGTAAAGCACGTGCTAACCTAGTGGAAGATTTTAATATAATAAATTGGATTTTGCTTTATGCTTTCTGACAAAGACTGATTTTCTAGTAGAGTAAAAAGGGTATGTCTACCCCAATGTTTCTTTTACCGACCTCCGTTAAATGAGATGCTGAGCAAGTAAAGTGAAATGCATGCCAGGTGATGTTTGAAAGTTTCAGACGAAATGCGGATATTTTAGGAACGCCCACCTAAAATTCTTGCTGTCAGATGTGATTTCATGGTGTTTCAATGAAAAAAGTCCTCACTGTGGACAAAGGTGAAATCCATAATAGATGAAGCTTTTTCGCATGTTGAAATGAATACAAATTATTTTCGTTAGGTGGGTCCAGAATCCAGATTGTTGCGCTGCGCGCTAGGTGACTCGCTGCATCGGAGAAGGGGGTCCTTGTTCCTAATAACTCATGCACACACTCAGTTCATCGCTGTGGCAGGGAAAGACCACGTGGGTCTTTTCACCTATCTATTTCTAACCTGCCTGTCTACGACCAGAGGAAGGGCTCCCCACAACCAGGTCGACACATCCCCTGCTAAACCTTTTCTCAAAGATGTCACTTAAGTAGCTGTCTGGCTCAGTGGAGTATAGTTCATGCACCCTCTGCTGGTGAAGTTATACAGGTATCTGCACATTGCTTGATTTAGTGGCCACCTGCCTGGAGCTGTGGAAAGCGTGTGCAACTGGAAAAGCTGGTGCGGAATTTTGTGCAGGTGCCTCTTGAGGGATTCATACAGTTATTGTTTGCCATTTTAACCATGTGTATTTCCACGCCATACCTGCTTGCCCTTTTGCCTTGATATCATTCTTTTCTCTCACAAAAACTTGAATTGGCCAATCAGGGTGAAGACTTAGGAAAGCAGCAGGAGGTGAGTTAAAAATGTTCTAGCTATTGCGTCAAGAATTTTCAATTCTATTCAGGACACGGGGCGAGGATTATGCTTTCTCTTTCTTTACTGACTTAAACAGCAGCCAATCAAATACAAGTAACAGAAAAAACTACACATCCCAGGATGCCTAACATCCTGTCACATGGTCCAATCACCATCCATGTCCTCTGCCATGAGTCCTTTTGCCTATGAGGTCACTTCCTCTTTCTTTGGTCAGAACAGATAAGATCAACTTAAAAACGAAACTTCTAACGCCATCCCGAAATCCGGAGTCATGAACTTCTTCTCCTTACTGAAGAACCGAATCCTGGATAGCTCAATATAAGGGGGGATTAATCCTCGCCTCCGTGTCCTTAATAGAATTGAAAATTCTTGACGCGATAGCTAGAATTTGTTTTATTCTATGTAAGGACTGGAGGCTCCGATTATGCTAGTTTAAAGCTGTTCCATCACAACAGTAGCTACATCTAATACTGGTTTATGATGAAACGTACGAAAAGTATTTTCTGAAGACCAATCTGCTGCCTTCATTATGTCTTCTAATCGGGAACCTAAGGCAAATGATTTTGAAGCCATAGCCCCTCTAGCAGAATGGGCCCCAAAAACAGAGGTATCAATACCTGCTTCACTCATCAACCATCTCATCCATCTAGCTAAGGTAGCTGAGGTAACTGGTTTAAAAGGTTTTTGCAAAGCAATTAACAATTGACCTTTAACATTTTGTCGAAATTCTTCTGTGACAACTTCATAATCCTTTAAACACTGAACTACACATAATTTCGAATTTTCAGTATAAACTGGATAGGATACTGACCTGCAATTTGTTTTAGTTCTTCTTGTCACTGAAAAGATGACTCCTTCTGGTGAAAAGGTTCTGCCTGCTAAATCTAAAGCTCTGACGTCAGAAACTCTTTTGCAAGAGATAAGACATAAAAGCATGGTCAGCTTGGCTGAAAGCTGCTTGCGAGACAAATACCTGTTGGTAGGCCAAGAATCTAAGAATTTTAAAATAATGCTAACATCCCATAACACAGTATATTTAGCTTGAGGGGGATTAGATAGATGTATACCCCTCAAAAGCTTGCAAACTAGTGGATGTTCTCCAATGGGTTTACCTTCTAAATGGGAATGTCCTGCTGAAATAGCAGATCTAAAATTGTTGATCGTCCGATAAGCTAAACCGTAACTAGCTAGTTCTGCTAAAAAGTTAACAATCATACCAATATGTGCTTCCACTGGATTGGCACCGCTTCCATCACACCAACCAGACCATCTGTGCCAGGCTGAGTCATATCTCTTATGGGTACTACCGGCCCAGGCCTGTTTAATGTACTCCGCAGCTTGTTTCGAAACATCTGGGGTACTCCATCTAGACCTGAAATTAACCAGACTAGAAGAGTTAACTTCCCTAACAAGATCATTGGATGTTGAAGGCCCTCTGGGCTCAAGAGAAGAATCGGACGAGGAGGAATCAGAAGATGAGAGGCACAGGCTAAATGAAGAGCAATGGGGAACCAAGGCTGTGCTCTCCAAAACACCAGAACAATCTCTGTTTTCTGTCTCCGCACTTGAGACAAAACCCTGGCAATCATCAGAAAAGGGGGGAAGGCATATCCTCGAAAGTGGGACCAGTCCTGAAGAAAGGCATCTGTCTTTAATGCATAAGGGTCTGGGCGCAAACTGTAAAATTTTTGAATTTGGCAATTGAGCCGAGCCGGGAGGCAAACAGAGCCACTTCGCAACTGCCCCATTCCCTGACTATCTGAGCAAATATCAGAAGATCCAACTTCCAGTCGCTGGAGTCCAATAGGTATCTGGAGTTCCAGTCTGCTGTGATGTTCTGGTCCCCAGGAAGGTATTCCGCTATGACCACTAGAAGTTGAGTAAGGCAATAATGCCAGAAATCCTTGGCAATCTCCGCCAGGAGTCTGGATTTCGTGCCTCCTAATTAGTTGACAATACCTCACTGCTGAGACATTGTCCACCCGTAAGAGTATGCAACAATCTGTTTTCTGCGGGGAGAGGCTCTTTATGGCAAAGGAACCTGCCAGAAGTTCCAGGCAATTGATATGAAGGGTTTGTTCCCATTCTGACCATCTGCCCCCCGTCACTAGGGAGTTGCAACGAGCTCCCCAACCCCATCTGCTGGCATCGGATTCTATCACTACCTCTGGGTGAGATCCAAAAATCGCCCTGCCATTCCAAGCTTCCATGTGATGAAGCCACCACTGAACTTCTGATCTTACTTCGGTAGTCAATGGGATTTGTTCTGAATAACTCAGACCCTGTTGTAGATGTCTGATCTTGAGTCTTTGAAGTGCTCGATAATGTAGGGGTGCACGGAATATCGCCTGAATAGATGAAGCTAGTAAGCCATCTACTCTGGCTATATTCCTCAATGAGACGGTCTGGCTGGCTAAATCCGATCTCAATTCCCTCTTGATGTTGCATATCTTCTGAGAGGGAAGAAGAAGTTGACATAAAATGGAATTTATCTGGAATCCCAGGAACTCTATCACCTGCGAAGGTTTCAACAATGACTTCTGTACATTGATAAGGAAACCCAAGTCTTGCAGGAGACTGATGGTCCAATGCAAGTGTGAGATTAGGACTTGAGGGGACTGAGCCATCAGCAGAATATCGTCCAGATATTTAATCAATCTGACTCCCTTGGCTCTGAGCCACTCCATCACAGGTCTCAGGAGCTTCGTGAAGCACTAAGGGGCTGATGATAGACCGAATGGAAGTGCCAGAAACTCCAAGCACTGTCCTTTCCACTGGAATTGTAGGAATCTCCTGTGGGGAGGAAAAATTGGAATCAACAGATAGGCATCTTTTAGATCCAGCCGAACCATCCAATCTCCTTCCAAAAGGATGTCCCTTAACATGTGGATGCCCTCCATCTTGAAGTGTCTGTATAGGATCCAATGATTGAAATCCTTTAGGTTTAAGACTAAGTGGTGACCTTCTCCTTTCTTGTCTACTACGAAAATAGGACTGAGGAAACCGAAAGGATGGGCGGAAGCAAATTGTACGGCTCCTTTGTCTAAGAGAGTTTGCACTTCTTTGTCTATAAAATTTTGATTTGCTTGGGAAAAACACATTTGTAACGGAAGGGAGAGTTGTTTGGGAGTACTGATGAACTCCAGCCGAAATCCCTCTACTGTTTGGAGAACCCATGGGTCTCCGGATATCCGTTTCCAATTTGCCAAGCAAGATGCAACTCTGCCCCCAAGTTTGACCTGAGAAAAATGATAATGCTCACCTGTGAAACTTGAGTCTTGAATGGCTCCTTGTTGTCCTCTGTGATGACCCCTGCGGAAGCAGGGTCGGCCTCCCCTGGGTCGTGTGGGGTAGAAGGTGGAGTCCTGATCTCTGTACCAGCCACCTCTGCCTCTCGGGTAGTAGTTTTGTGGACTGTTAAAGGAGCTGCAGCCGGACATACGTCCCCCGTAACGACCAGCCCTGACAAAAAGGCCTTGTTTAAAAACCTTCTTGAGTGACATTTGTGCTTTGTCAAGGGAAGAAATAGTGGAGCAGAACTTGGCTAAGTCTTTGATAAATGAAGATCCAAAAAGAAGTCCTTCAGCCGAAGGGCCCGCTTCTGAAGATGAAAGATCCGATAACTTGGGATCAATGCACATTAGCACAGATTTCCTGCGTTCTGCAGAAATGGCACACTCAGAGTTTCCTAACAGGCACATAGCTCTTTGTGCCCATCCGATAAGAACATCGGTGTCCACAGGGGAGCCAGATTCCTTGGCTACATACGAATTCTCAAGGATCTTAGTCAAAGTTCCTGAAAGATCCAACAGTTTGTCTTGGCAATTACGCCAGGAGCGGTACAAACCTTTTTTGGGGTCCTTAGAGAATTTCTCCAGGTTCTTTATCGATGCTTTTCCGCAAATTGGATTGAACATATTGAGCTACTTCGGGAGGGGGAACCCAATTGGAGGCCCTGGGGTGAATTATTTCTGTGGGATCGAAGTCTAGAACCTGGAAGGGAGGGGGCACTTTCTTAGTTTTCTTGCTAGGCATAGGAACGTCGGAAGCATCCGAATCGTCAGAGGAGGAATTTTTATCAGATGAAGAGGTAGAAAGGGAAGTTTCCTTTTTAGAGCTGTAATTATGTTCGTCACTGCGTTTTTTACGCAGTTTCTCGAATGCGTCAGCGTGGACACCACTGACCTCTGCTCCAGTTTCCAAATTTTTTGCTTTGTCTTTTACTTTTTTAGGTATGTGTTGGGATTGTTGTCCCTGAGTCCAACCCTGTGACCGAGCGAAGTCAAATATTTGCCCTGAAAAGGGACCCAGAGCTCTCACCAGGGCATCATTTACTGATTGTTGAACCCTGGTATCAAGGGCTTCCACCAGATCAACTTCAAGTTGATTGCCCAACTCCTCTGTATAGTACTCTGCTTCCTGGTCATCCCAATGTGCCATGACTAATGTATAAAAGTACAAAAGTAATGAGGAGAAAAGTAAACAGGGATTCAACAGGGGGAGTGCAAAAACCCCAAATTCAGGCAAAGAAAAAAGGAGCCCTTTATTTAAAGTGTGGAGGGAGCAGCCTGAAAGGCACTCTAGACAACAGCCTGATTACAATTTTACAACCCAGTCAGTTAATCTGCAGGGCGTCAGGGAGCAAGTGAAGGCTAAATGGGGAAACATAGGCGAGCACGCAGCACACACGAGGCGATCATCTCCAAAATTGAAAGGAGATCAGCTCGATAAGGCGCGCGCGCGCATGCCAAAAATAGAAAGGAGACTGCCAGAGAGCAGCTCCGCTCCCGCTCCACTCGCCAAAATAGGGCTCTGAAACTTGGCAAAACGCCAAGAAATCGAAGCGCGAAGGCGCTTAAACAAGAATAACAAAAGCGTGCTGAATCGCGACGCTTAAATCAGCATTTTTTATAAGTATTAACATTAAAATAACATCGTAATATAGGAGAGAATAAAAAACGTGTACTTATCTGCTGCGAAGCAGCAAAGAAAGAGGAAGTGACTTCATAGGTCAAAGGACTCATGGCAGAGGACATGGATGGTGATTGGACCATGTGACAGGATGTTAGGCATCCTGGGATGTGTAGTTTTTTCTGTTACTTGTATTTGATTTGGCTGTTGTTTAAGTCAGTAAAGAAAGAGAAAGCATAATCGGAGCCTCCAGTCCTGACATAGAATTTGGTTGTGTTTGGGGCTCAGGAGTATGATGATTACGATCCAGGAACCTCTGTTATCAGATATTTTATGGCAGATCTTGTAGCTTACAGGATGAACAGCTCCACTAAATGATGAATCAGGGGCATTGCTTGGTCAGTATGATCGGAGGGGGTGGGGTGAGCTTCAGATTTCCCGACAATCACGCTGGAACATTCTGTCGTAACACATTATATGAGAAGCAGGACATTAAGGGGGCTTAAGGGGCCATTGAAAGAGAGAGGATGCGAATTGTTAGGGGTACTTAAAACGCAATATTTTCCAAACTAATCAATATTTTATAAGCCATTATATTATTATAGTAGATTAAGGGGGCTTAAGAGGCCATTGAAAGAGAGATAACGCGACTTGTTAGAGGTACCTAAAACGCAATATTTTTCAAACTAATCAATATTTTATAAGCCCTTTAAATCACAGAGTAGAGAGAGTGTGTGTGTTTTTGTCAATGAGGGGATGTAAAAATCACATGTGCAATCCGACAGACACTTCACATTACCCGACTGAGAGCATGTGTACCCAACTATTTAGTACAGAATACATTCTTTTGGGGGTGTATCAGCCCAAATCCCCCCTGGAGCTACGCCCCTAAAATGAATACTTGATTATTCTTTTTCATTTGTGCAGGTAATAGCTGTGCTGTAATCTTTCAGTGTTGGACTGCTGTATTGCTACAAACAAGTTGGCTTTGTTGGGTGCTTGCGTGGGTTGGATGCCCTATGTGGCCTGTGATAAGTGGGAGGAAGAACTTAGGCCCGTATTTATACTTTTTTTAGCGCCGCATTTGCGCTGCTTTTTGACGCACAGCGGCGCAAACCTACAAAATACAATGGTATTTTGCAAGTTTGCGCCGTTTTTGCATAAAAAAACGACGCAAATGCTGCGCAAAAAAAGTATAAATACGGGCCTAAATCTCAGAGGGCCCAGTTATATATACTACTTGTCCGGCACCTCTTTCTTAATTTTGATTCATGCTCACTGACTTACAGAAGCGTGAGGCCATCAGTGGATGTTGGCAACCAGACACAGGATCTGATTTAGAGTTTGCCAGATGCAGGACATCAACCAAAAAGAATGTTGTGACGTTTATACATTCTAGATAGGGTAGACAGGACATCTGTTGCGTTTTGGTAGATGCCCTGCATCTGCCACGCTCGAAATCAGGCGATCATTCAGTGCTTAATTTGAACTGGTGGCTGCTAGTGAGGCCCAAGGCACATAGTTTATCCCATCAGTGTTCGACCCAGACCAAGAGAGTGAAAAAACACAAGGTGAAAAGGAGGAGGAAGTTAAAGACAGAAAAAGTGAAAGAAGGGAGAAAGCAGGAGCTGGCAAGAGTGACATGAAGAGGCAGGAAGGGAAGTGGTGGTGGAATCAAGACAATAAAGCTGCAATAATTGGCAATCTGACATACAATACCACAGGCTTCCGGTCTTCTGAGCAAAGCACTGGATTCTGGCACTTATTCTTTAACAAATTAAACAGTGTACTCATTATGAGCACTTGCTTTCTCTGTCAGCACTGGCCGAAGCATTGCCAGAAGCAATTTAACAAGCTATGCCCGCCCTGCAAAGTAGAAATCAGAGCCACCTAATACTCAAAGCAAAAGAGGGATGGGTTATTCAACACTTCGGATGAAACACAGCCAATTTAACGTCATGCACGTCTGCACTTCTGTTGGTAGACAGCTGATAAAGAGGATGCTGCTGGTGGGCCGGAGATGGACCTTCAGCTATTGCTATATTTACTGCCATTTGTCAGCTGACACTGGTGTGGACGATGCACGCATAACACTGGGTGCTAAATGGCACCTGTGCTTATCAAACATAAGTTAAAAACAAATATAGGTCCTCTGACAGTCCATCTCATGACTCCTTAGTCTCCTCTCTGGCCAGGTGGCGGCCATTGAGTAACCTTAGTTTAACAACCCCTTCTACAGCCGAAGTGCAGGTGTGAGAATACTTTGCACAAAAAGGTACACACATTCTTAAAAAAACAAAGATCTCATTAAGCCAGTCTCAAAAGGAATTGTTTCTGTATTGTTGACAAGTTACTTTGTTCAGGACGAAGCCCTCACCTACCCTTGGGGGGCATGCTTCGTCATAGGGTCCTTCCTCACTCCGGCCCCAGAGGTTGCTGGTGGGGAGGACAGCTCCCTTCAACAAGGGAAGGAGCTCTTGGAGCGTCTGTATGTTTATGGCCCTGTAGCAGCTGTTAGATTGAATGAGGTTTGCAGAGTGCAGGGTTAGTGCTTTGGGCTGAATACAATTGCCGCTTGGTGGAGTGAACAGTTACTTTATTCTGGTGTCCCCGGTTCTCGGTTCGAGTGCGGAACGTCAAGCAACATACATCGGTGTATTTTGAATTGAGGTTGTATCTCGCGAGAGGAGACTTGGTTGCCTGACAACATATTTAAATTAGAAGGGGCATGGTAATGGAGCCGATTCCCAGTACTTCGGCAGAAGGCCAGAACGCTGATGAGGAAATATTGCCTGTCTCCTGTTCAGATTTATTTATTCATTCAAGAAATCATTTAAAATGTCTGCCTGAAAGGATGGAAACAAATCAATGAGACCAATTTTCTACAGGTTTTGGCAAAGAGATATGTTTTGCAGTCTTTTGAGCATAAATATTTATAACTGCTAGAGGTAAATAGGACACTGGCAAGCATGGTTTTTCTTTCCTCTTCGGCTTTTGGTGAAACATCTTTATCAGATGCCAGTGAAAAATGGTAGACACTTCTCTGGAAAGGGTGTTTGTTTCTTCAAATTTATCCCTTAGAGCTACAACATATGCAGCATATACTCTTATCAGAACTTGTTAAAATATTTCCACTTTTTATTTGGTACCCCCCCAGAGCAGAAGGACACCACTGGCATTCCTGCCATGGAGATATTAGCTTAATTCCTTTTTTATGTCTCTCTTGCTTTCTTCCCGTCTTCAACAACAGCAGCAGGTGCCTCGAATCTTGCACGTCATCATTTGTGGCTGAATCTGTGGACAGCAGAGCAGTGCCAAAAAGCGACAATCCCCCGTTTTCTCTTCACGGGAGTAACCTTATTTTCTATTTAATTAGAGGATCAAGTTAAAAAGGCAGCTAAAGAGAAGAAGGTTTTACAACTGTTTTGACCATATAATGCAAATACTATTTTATTCAAAAGAAATACAGTCAAGCTCTGCATAATAAACAGCCCTTCCGTGGCCGGTCTCATGGTCGGGGGCTACTGTGGGAGGAATATCCTACTAAAGGTGGAATCCCAGCAGCAGCTTCAACCACATAAATGGCAATCCTAAATGGTGGAAGTAAGAACAACCCTCTCTTTTCCAAACTCGCAAACCCTGATGTCAGACTATGGGTGCTGCTGATTGCCCGCCAGTGATAAAAGAATGTTTTTCATACTTCCCCACAAGAGCTGTTTTGTACAAGCACCATTACCAAAGGATCCACTGAAGTTACAAGCAATGCGACCAGGAGTTCAGATCTTAGAATGGAAACAAACAATAGTTCCAGTTCCACAACACCAACACCGACAGGATTTCTTGTCTATTCTCTTTTTGGTTCCCAAACCAGACAGAAGATTCCACCCAGTTCTGGACAGAGCCTTGACACGTTAGTGGAACATCTTCAGAATGGTTACACTGCCACAGATGATACAGACAATCTCATTGGAGACTGGATGGCCACAAAAGACTTGCAAGAAGCTTATTTTATTACCCAATTCATTGAAATTCTAAAAAACGTTTTTCCTTCACTGTTGGAAACAAACATTTCCAATTCAAAGTTTTGCCCTTCGGACTGCCCTCCTCCCCGAGAATCTTTTCGAAGGTACGTGCACCAGCATTGGCACATTTGCATTTACTTCTGGTGCAGATATTCACATGTAAGGACAACTTGTTAATTGTTGCATCTATTTTTTTCCAAGGCACAAGGAGATGTATAATGGACCATTCAAGTGCTGGCTTCTCTAGGGCTGATCTCGAACAAAGAAATTTCTTACCTATTCCTGGCTGATCAAAGACAGTGCAAGTATTCCTCATGGAGGACAGAATAGAGCGCCTCCATATCCACCTTAATCAGTTGTACCAGCGACGACCTCTTCAGGCAGGCAATGATTGAATATTCAGAGTCTCATGTAGGAAAATGGTTCCATGCCTGAATTTTCCCCACAAGCCATGTGTACAGCATATACAGACTCAGTGTTTTTCATCAACTACAACATACAGATTTCTGAATCAACAACTATTGTTCAAGATCTCTAGTGGTAGCTGTCACCTCAGAATCTAGAGGAGGGGCATTGACATGGCAGACCCTCTTCCCCAATCTTTACAACAGATGCCACTGAGTGAGGTTGGGGACATTTTTGAGAACGTGGAAGTGCAAGGGAGGTGGACAGACTTGGAACATCTCAACTCTTCGAACTGGGGAGAATTAGCAGCTGTGGGAAGAACATTGATTGCCTTTGCTACTTTGGTGATGAGGAAAAAAGCTTAATCTGAGTAGAGAATCAGGTTGTAAAGGCTTATGTGAAAAGGCAAGGTGGGAAATGGTTTGCACCATTAGCATCGCTAGCCAAAGAAATTCTCACAAGGGCAAAAATAAGCATTTATTCATTCAAGGAAGAGCCAATGTCCAACAGACAGTCTGAGCCAGAATGTTCAATCGTCCTGAGACTTCCACCTGATTCTTCAAGTCTTTTAGTTAGTGACCAATCAGTTATGTTTCCCAGTGATAGGCCTATTTGCTGTTCTATCAAATACCCTTCTCATATTGTTCTACACAGAAGGGCTTTGACTCTACCATGGCTAGAGGAAGAACTGTATGCCTTCTATCCATTTCCCCCCTCCAGAAGGTGTTTCAATGGATTCAGAGTGAGAATGTGATGATAGATCTCATACCCCCGTACTGACCACAACATCAGTTTGTCTTGTCAGCACAACTCTAAATAGGCACATGTTTCTCTCTTCCTTTTTATCCGAGCCCCCTTCAATATCCTGCTTTGACATTGACTCAAATTCATTAATTACGTTTGATAGCATGAAGGTATGCACCCTGTCCAAGTAGGGACCATAATCCTAGTCAGGGCAAGTCACACAAACAACCTAAATTAACCTGTGCTCTCCCTCTGGTAGCCTGGCACAGAGCAGTCAGGCTAAACGTAAAAAACTATGTGTAAAGTATTTGTGCAACACACTCATACAGTGACACAATGAATACACCACAAAAAGACTCCACCCAGATTGATAAAAGTAGTTTTCTGTATTGTTAAGAAATCAAGAGTAAATAAATATAAATGTGGTCAATACTTTTCAAGATATGTGCATTCAAGGTGCATGAGAGAAGTACTAGCAAGGGAGATCCAGGAGCATTATCTGTGTTAGGAGTCCCAGCATGTACTTCCCTCCCAATTCTCATAGAGAAAAGCCTTTCCATGGTCCCTCGAGACCAGAATACAGATAATTCACCCTCAGCCACCCACAATGTCGTGTTCGCCAGCTGGAAAGATCTCACGGGTCGCGGTCGTTTACAGTACCCATTTTGTCCAAAAAATTGCCAATGTGCTGCAGTTCCCTTCAGGGCTGGAGGCAGTGTCGTAGGACTCTTACCTTAAGGTGTAAGACTGCATAGTGTTAGGGCAGCAACACCACAGATTGTGGGTGGCTGACTCGGTCCCACACCAACTGGAAGCTGTCGACCTGACTTCATTGGCTAGCTCGCAGCACCTCACCTTAACTTGGAAAGTAAAGTTGATTTGTGGCAGCCCAAAAACATGACACTCTGACTCCTCCGGGAAGTCATGGTGAACAGATCATACCTTTACTCTCAGCCGCACAAAGTCTCACACATGTCAAGGCAAATGAAGAAATGCAAGATATGTTTCAATATATTTATTGAAGCATCTGTATTTGATTATAAAAGACGTGGGCTATGATAATTAGGCAGATGAAACATAATACAGTGAATATGGTTACCAGTAAAGTAAAGAAAATGAACAATCCTACCATCCTGGTAGGATTACAAACCTAATGTCTAAACCCTGAGAGCATAGTGAGTTAGCCCCACTGCCCATCCCAGTCTATGAAAAGAGCCCGACTCCATACCTGAAAGACGGACCAGGGTGTCTCTCTGTTGTCTGTTGCCAATCCTTCCAATTGGCTGAAGAGTCAATGTCAGGATCAGAAGAGCTATCAAAGGAATAATGCATGTTTCCGGATGGCCATGGCTGAAATGCCCTCTGCCCTCCTTAGGCCTTCATGGTGTTTATATAACAAGTAGAACAATGTTCTATGAGTTGGCCTGACATGTTAATATGTCTGTGGTTGAGGGTTGTTTCCTAACTCCTGGAGTGGCAATCACTGTTAGAATATCATTTACCAAGCATGACAGCCCTGAACAGGACACAGAGAGAAATGTATGCAGAGGTGCTGATAAAATGTATAACATTAGCAACTATGCCTACGCAGAAAGGCCATCATTAAAATATAAAAACAACAAGCTGAAAAGCTGGCTGTGATAGAAAATATAAAAACAATTAAAATGAATAAATTGTATATGTGTAATTAAAACACGGGCTATGGACCTAAAGCTAAACTAAGGATGTAAAGCCTAGGTACTAAGGTGAAACCACAACGGAGCAATGTTGTCAAGCATGCTCAGATCCAGGAAGCAGGCATGCCCTGAGGTGTCAGGGCAATGTGGGTTGTGAAGTGCGTTAGAGCGTGTGCTCGGAGAGCTGCAGTGTCTGCTATCGGAGCACTTGGGCAGATATGGACTACAGTGCTCAGTTGCTGTCTCCCCTGCAAGTGGGGCCTCACGTGGCAAACTCCTTCCTGGAGCCGGAGTTTTTGAAAAGGGGAAGACCAAAGCCCTCGATCTCTTCTGATTGGCAGCCAGGTGCAGCGCTTGGCCGGTGTGGACCACGAGTTGGCAACACAAAGCAGTCAATCAGGATGTCAAGAGCCCACTGCTGGATGCACAGATGGTGAAGTCCCACGGCAGGCCCTAGTAGACAAAGTCTTTGACACCCCTGAGTCTTAGGGAAACAGGGGGCAAGCCAAAAAGCCCTTGGAGTTTCTTTGATTAAAGAGGAGTCAATCCCTCCTGACAGCACAGCAGTCAGCAGGTAGCAGGCCAACACAGCAAAGAAAGTGTCAGTCCCTCCTGGCAGCACAGCTCCTCTTAGTTTAAAGTCTCCTCAGGACCCCAAAGTGAACTGATTTGGTGGAGTCAAAGGTCCAGTACCCATACTTAAACAGGCTTTTGATGTAGGAAAGACTTCAAAGGAGTTCTTTGAAGTGCACAGAGGTCCATTTCATGCTAGCTCTGTCTGACATCTATAGCGGGTAATCGGTCTTTTGTGTGGTTACAGGTCACCACCTATTGAAGTGTAAGTGTGAATCCCTTCCCTCTGACCAGGAAGACCCATCAGAATGCAGATGAATGCAGGTGCAGCTAAGTGTCCTGTGTTTGTGGCTGTCAAGAGGGAATTCACAAAGTGTAGCTGTCACTCAGCCCATTCCAGACATTTATTCAGTGAGGGGCTAAGGCACAGAATGATTGAATTAAGAAACTGGCAACATTCTAAAAGTATTAAAATGTCATTTCACCATGAGTTCTTATTTTAAATAAATCTCTAATCATTTCAATTTTTAGAGACCCAAACTCCAGATTTCTATCTTCCCCCATTTGGGAACTACACTTAAAAGATGTTATAAGGCCCCCCCAAAGTTAACCTATAGGAGAGATAGGTCTTGCAGCAGTGGAAAACAAATGTAAGAGTTTTCCGCTACCAGGGCATGATGAACTAAAAAGTACGTTTCCATCTTTTTTAATACACTACACCCTGCTCTTTGGGATAACCAGGGCCTACATTAGGGGTGACCTATATGTGATAAAAAGGAGGATTTGGGCCTGACAAGTGTGTGCACTTGTTAGGTCAAAAAGGCAGTTTAAAACTGTGCACACTGGTTCTGTAGTGACAGGCCTGAGACAGTGTTTGAGGGCTACTGTAATGGATGGGACAATCAAAGTTGCAGGTCCACTAGTAGAATTTAACTTACAGGCCCTAGGCACACCTAGTGCACTTTACTAGGGACTTACAAGTAACTTAAATATACCAATTGTGGATAAGCCAATGTTACCATGTTTTTGCGCACAGAGCACCTGGACTTTACCACACAGAATCCTGAGAAAATGAGTCTGAAAAACAGGAGGTCAGAGGGAAAAAAGTTTGGGAAAATCACACCAAGGATGCCAGGTCCAACAAATATGTAGAGCGGCCACATGGTCTACTTCCAATACTTTTCTGACTCATAAATTGGACATATCTTCTTCAAATACTGACAATTTAGTATTTTGTGTTTTGAAAACAGTAATGAGCTAATTGCCAAAACATATTTTTTCTGCACTGTATAATTGTTTCAGTTGTTCATTGCTTTGGAATTACCCCATGAGCAACTGCTATAATGAACACATTGCTTATTGGTAATCTTCATTACCCTTAGGATAGTCCTTCTTGTCATAGCAGCAACCCACCCCCTTCCTTCTTGAGACACAATTATATGTGGCTTTGATACAGGAAGATCAATGGGGGAAGGGTCTTTTTAACTCATTGGTGTTTGACTGTTTCATAAAAATAAAATAAAAGCTTGGGTAGAGTTTCCCTGTCAGGATGCAGGCTGTCTCTTCAGTAATTGAGGTATATCCTAAGGATAATGAAGATTACTGATACTGAATTTGTTCCAAAGTTCTGTTTTCCACCATAAAGGCTGCTGCTTGACAATGTGCGTAAGTTCTTGTGCTTTTTATAAAAAACATGAAAGGGGGGAGATTTACTCTCAGGCAGTGCTTAATTTGAGCCCGTGGTTTCTGGTGCGGGGCACCAGCACTTATTTTTGAGGGTCGCCACTTATTTTTCTGCCTCAAGCATTTACTACGAGACAAAAGACACATATAGGAGAGACAGAGGAAGAGAAAAACAAAAAAGCGTCACAAAGGGAGAAAGCAGAAAGCTGCAAGAGTGAGCTAAAGGGGCAGGGAGTAGCTGTAAATGGATTGAAGAGGCCCGAGATGGCTTCAGGATTGCGCTGACTCAGTATTCCATGCTCTTTAATTGCAGCAGCCACGTTTCAAAGGAGAGCTTTGGGCACTGCACGTTTTCATTTACAAATAAGGCACTGCTCTCAGGACTTTGGCAATTGGGTTGCATGGGTGTGGACTGATTCTAGTAATTAACAATTGCAAAGAAGAAGACCTAGACACAGAGGGGGTCATTATGACCCCGGCGGTCAGTGCTAATGTGGTGGTAGTACCGCCAAAATGCTGACGGTACATACCTTCACATTATGACATTGGTCGGTTGGCTTACCAACCCACCAATGTACCACTCCAACTGTCATGGCAGTGGCAGCTGCCGGGCTGGAGATAACCATCTCCAGCCCAGCGGCTGCCATTGTGCCGCTGGTGGGATTATGTCCCTGTCTACCGCCATGGTTTTTGTGGTGTTCGTAACGTGACGAATACCATGGTGGTAGGCCATATCAATCACAAGGAATTCCTGCCTTGTCACTGATAGGGGGCCCCCTCCCCCATACCTCGCCAAACACCCCCCATCCCCCCACACCCACGCCCACCCATCACACACACATACAGACACACACTCATTCACACATACAAGCATGCATTCATCCATTCACGCACACATCCGCACACACATCAAAACATACACGCAGACACGCACTCACATTTCCATACATACACGCACTCACATTTCCATACATTCACGCACTCACACACATTCATACACACACGCACACAACACTAAACACACACTCGCATTCACGCACACACTCACACATGCACGCACACCCCCCCCACACACACACACACACAACAACGCCCACCCCCATCCCCTGTCAGAGACCCATCTTACCTGGATCCAGGGGGTCTTCCGGCAGGAGACAGGATGGGGCGCTCCTACCGCCAGCAGCACCTGCCAGCAGAACCCCCGCCAGGCCATATTATTTGTCATAATACGGCTGGCGGTGGTCTACTGGTGTGGTGCTGCTGCTGGTAGCAGCGTCACCTGACCGCCATCGGCCAGTATGGCCACAGCCAGATTTCCGCCCTTCTTCTGGCAGAAATCTGGCTGTGGTAATAATACGGCGGACGGATGGTAGCTGCAGCAATGGTCTTTTGGCGCCCGTCACCGCAGCTGTAGGAGGCATATACCACCAATTTTAAAATGAGGGCCAGAGTAATTAAGAGTACCACTAAATAATTACAACATTACTCATCTTCTCAAAGAACACTTAACGAGCGGGAAGTAATGCGAGTTGGAGATAGTGCCAAAAGAAGCCTAGCAGGTTGCATTTGTTAGCTGTGAATGGTGTACATAAGGAATCATGGCCGAAAATTTCAACAGATGACAAGGGATTGCACCACATAAAGTGAGCACTGGAAGTGTTAATTTAAGACAGGTCTCTGCCACAGTATTTATCTAAGTGATGTTTTACATAGCTAGTGGGCTGGTAAATTACCTTTTTAGTTGTAATTGTAAAGGAACGTGCTGTTTTGGTGTGAAATGTAGCATTCTCTGTTGACATCATAGTAACCTACAGAACATAACACAAAGAAACACAGAAACACACCAAAGGCAAAAATGGCACAACACAGCTAAATAGGCAAAACGGAATACAGCAACCATTGCCAAACTCATCAGCAATACGATGGCGTAACGCACTTCAAATACTCATCAGCACAAACAACAGTCAACGCCGTTAATGTGTACAAACATTCCTGTCACACATTGCCACCTCCATAAATCTGTTTCTCTTTTTGTAGTCTAGCAGTTAAGCTGTTTGCACAAAGCACCCACCTTACAAATCATGAAGGACATGTTATATTCGCTGCCAGAAGAATTCTTGTACAAGCCCTAGTTCTCTCCCGCCTGGACTACGGGAACTCCCTATATCTTAGTTCCCCAGATTATGTTATAAGGAGGCTGCAGGTTACGCAGAACGCGGCAGCTAGACTTCTCATAAATACCCCAAGGCATCTTTCCGCTAAACCAGCACTTGCAGCTCTTCATTGGCTCCCGATTAAGCAGCGCATTCAGTTTAAAGCTCTGTGTCTTGTTCACAGAGCCTTACACAATAAGGGTCCCCTTTCCCTTAGAAAACGTATCTTTCTTTACTCACCCCTTAGACCTCTTAGATCTTGTTCTTCTCGACAGGTTTACATCCCTTCGGTCAAGAGATCATGGGGAGGTAATTCGTTCTCCATCAGGGCTGCTCGGCTCTGGAATGCCCTGCCCTTTGAATGCCTTCAGGAATCCTCTGAACTTCTCTTTAGGAGGAAGTTGAAAAACATTCTCTTTCCCAGTTAATCTGCTTCCCCTGGCTCTTCCGACATTCATGGTGTACTTTAGCGGTGGGATGCCCCCGGATAGCCATGCGCTCTACAAATCTATAAACTAAACTAAACTAAACTTATAGCATCAATCAAAAATGCACTGTGAACCGGCCCAAAGTATAGTAACCTTAGAAAAACCTTTTGTGTCTGCGTTGCAAAAGTGGACTAAAAGAGTTTCTATTTTCGAGAAAAAACTAAAATCTGTCTGGACTGATGGCCCAGTACTTGTTGCAACCTTTGGTGCCTTGAAGCACTCTCAGGCCACTTTCGTAGCGCAATAAAATCTATACTTGCCTGCACACATACATACATTCTCCACAAGCACGCTGTCCTTAGAGAATGCACAAATCGAGCAGGTGCAAACATCTATGGACACACTTGTAAATCTGGTGAGTGTGCCAATCCATTGCTGAGTCCTCTGATACAAATTACCACTGCCCCAAATACAATGTGAGCGTCATTAATTTATCATAAAACAGATGGTGCATTTCAACCCAAAGGACTGTCTGTAAAGATTTTGGCAGGAGGTAAAGAGGGGTTTGTAATGTGCAGAGCTCTGATTCATCCGGCTAACTTTCATCAGCATGTGTTGCACGCGTGAACAACTTGTGTCAGTGGTTTCTATGCAAAGAGGCGAGAGTAAGAACATTAAACATGACTCATTGTAGTTAAGGACCGGCACACTCTGCGGTGAGCCATGACTGTGGGGAAATGTGCATGGCCACAGCTGAATTGTCTGCCCAGTACCCAATTTGAATATGTTTTTGCTGGGGCCGCTGAATTTATGCAGCAATGGGGGACCAAATTATATGGCAGAAATTCATAAAATATGCCGCAAGGAAAGACAAATTATGCATCAATATGTGGCACATTCAGTTTCATTATTAGGCCACCATTTTGCATTTAATGGCGAAGGTATTCAAATCGATTCAAATAGTATAGAAAAGAGAAAGGTTTCTAAAAAAAATAAAATATATATATATATATATATATATATATATATATATATATATATATATATATATATATATATATTTATTAAGCACCAACAGATCCACAGAAAGAGGCGCACTCTACTCGTAGGTGCAGGCATCAGGGAAGGACCTATTCCCGTAAATCATATATATATATAATATAATACCTGCTGGCGTTTTTGACTTGCCTACATCGCACCGTTTGATGAAACTTGACAAAATTGTCCAAAAAAGTGTCCTGGTGACAGAAAGTTTAGGGATGATCCATCAGGCAGGGCCGAGAAAAAGGGGGGAGGGAAAGGTAGGGGAGTGCAAAAAACATGCTTTTCCCATGTCCTATAGGAGCTTTGAACACAACTACAGCCAGAACCACTGGAAGGAATTACACCAAAATTGGCAGAAAGCTAGATGTCAGTATGCAGATTGTGCTTTTGGTTATTTGGTGTAAAATTTTCAGTAGTTTTGAGATATTAAAGGAAATCCAAATTTGTATATCTTCGACCGTGACGACTTTGTGAATAATGACAAGCTTGTGCAGGTAAATGCAGAGCTCTGATTGGCTGCCAACGCTTCAACCAGAAAGTGTTGGCAGCCATCTTGGTACTCAGCTTCAGCCATGTCCCAACAAAAAATTGGAAATAGAGGAAAATATGGGCCAGGGTAAGTACACCCTGACCCCTTAGCTCTAATGGTGGACCTGCCAGAGTGAAAATGCACTTAAAAAAAAACTTTTACTGCAAATTCACAGCAAATCTGCAAAATCGTAGCAAAAGTAAAAACAAACAATAGAAAACAAGTGCGGGCTCCCACACTTTTTTTTAAGCCCCTTGGGCTACAGAAGAAGGCTTGTGGTTTTTCCCCCCTGAAAATGGCATCAACAAAAGGCTTGCAGTGCTAAAATCACCATGCAGACAGGTAAGACTTGAATCAGAAAACCACATTTTTCAACATAATTTGGGCATTTTATGGGACATACCCCATTTTTACTATTTTTTGTGCTTTCAGCCTCATTTCAGTTAGTGACAGAAATGGGTGTGAAACCAATGCTGGATCCACGAAACCTTAACATTTCTGAAAAGCAGACAAAACTCTGAATTCTCTGAATTCAACAAGGGGTAACTTGTGTAGATCCTACGAGGTTTTTCTACAGAAAATAACAGCTGAACTAAATAAATATTTAAATTTCGGTGAAAAAAAAAGCAGTTTTTCTCCTCGTTTTACTCTGTTACGTTTCCCTGTGATGTCATACTTTTAAAGCAATATACCGTTACATCTTCTCTTGTATTTTGCTACATCCATTACATCTGCTGGACTCTTCTGGTTGCGGGAATATATAGGGCTTGTGGATTCATCAGAAAGCCTAGGTACACAGAGCCAATACATAAAGTACACCTTGCAATGGGTTTGTATTGTATAGCTGGTATACAGCAATTCATTTGGTGAAATATAGACTGAAAACTAGCGTCTTACATTTGAAAGGAAAAAATTTAGAGAAGGACAAGGGGCAATAACACTTGTTTTGTGATTCTGTGTTCCCCCAAGTCTCCTGATAAAAATGGTACCTCACTTGCGTGGGTAGGCCTAATGCTCGCGACAGGAAACGCAACATGGACACATCAGATTTTTACATTGAAATCTGACATGTTTTTTGCAAAGTGCCTAGCTGAAGATTCTGACCTCTAGCTCAGCCGGCACTTAGGGAAACCTACCAAACCTGTGCATTTTTGAAAACTAGACTTCTAGGGGAATCCAGGATGGGGTGACTTGTGGGGCTCTGACCAGGTTCTTTTACCCAGAATCCTTTTCAAACCTCAAAACTTAGCTTAAAAACACATTTTCCTCACATTTTTGTGATAGAAAGTTCTGGAATCTGAGGAGGACCACAAATTTCCTTCCACCCAGCATTCCCCCAAGTTTCCCGATAAAAATGGTACCTCACTTGTGTGGGTAGGCCTAGCGCCCGTGACAAGAAATGCCTGAAAACACAATGTGGACACATCACATTTTACCAAAGTTAACAGACCTGTTTTTTGCAAAGTACCTAGCTGTGGATTTTGGCCTCTAGCTCAGCCAGCACCTAGAGAAACCTATGAATTCTGCAAATTTTTTTAATCTAGACACCTAGGGGAATCCAAGTTGGGGTGGCTTGTGGGGTTCGCACCATGTTCTGTTACCCAGAATCCTTTGCAAACCTCAAAATCTGGCCAAAAAACACTTTTTCATCACATTTCGGTGACAGAAAGTTCTGGAATCTGAGAGGAGCCACAAATTTCCTTCCACCCCGCGTTCCCCCAAGTCTCCCGATAGAAATGGTACCTCACTTTTGTGGGTAGGCCTAGTGCGCGCAAAAGGAAATGGCCCAAAACATTATGTGGACACATCAAAATTATCAAATACTAAACTACCTGTTTTTGCTGGGGGGGCCTGTGTTTTTGTTCCTGGGCTCAGCAGCCATATAGGGAAACCTACCAAACCCAAACATTTCTGAAAACTAGACACCCGAGGGAATCCAGGGAGGAGTGATTTGTGTGAATCCCCGAATGTTTTCTTCCCAGAATCCTCAGCAAACCTCAAATGTAGCTAAAGAAATCACAATTTCCCCACATTTATATGTGGGATCACCTCACCGGGACAAATTTCCTACCACCCAACGTTCCCCTCAGTCTCCTGGCAAAAATTATACCTTACTTGTGAAGGTTGACCAAGTGCCTTGCCTAAGGGATCGCTCCCCTTGCGTGAAACTGACCCAAAAAAAACAAATCCTGGTGTCTAGTGGTTGCTGCACCCCTTGGGGGCAGATTGGCCTAATAAAAATAGTCCATTTGCCCCCAAGGGGTAGGGCAGGGTGCTCTGTAGGTAAAAGGCAGGATATGTACATATGTGTTTTATATGTCCTGCTAGTGAAAAACTCCTAAATTCATTTTCCACTACTGTGAGGCCTGCTCCTTTCATAGAGTAGCATTAGGCCTGCCCTCATATAGTTTTTGAGTGGTAGATTCTGATCTGAAAGGGGTAACCAGGTCAGATTTAGTATGGCTGGAATGGTAATAGAAAATCTTGCTTATTGGTGAGGATGGATTTTATACTAATATCTTAGAAATGCCACTTTTAGAAAGTGAGCATTTCTCTGCACTTAAATCAACCTGTGCCTTACAATCTGTCTCCAAGCAACATCTGGTGTATGCTGGTTGACAGCTCCCTTGTGCATGTCACCCAGACAACAACAAACACAGGGCACTCAGTCACATCTGTATTTATCTGTGTTAGACTTTTCATCCTTGGCGTGGTCTCCCTTAACTTTTTGCCTCTGTTCCCCAGGTTGTTGATGTGTGCTGGACTCTGATTTTGCTGTTTTTGTTACTCTGGGCACTTTACCACTGCTAACCAGTGCTAAAGTGCAAGTGCTCCTGTTTAAATTGTATGTAAGTGGTTCATCCATGATTGGCATATTTGAATTACTAGTAAGTCCCTAGTAATGTGCACTAGAGGTGCCAGGGCCTGTAAATCAAATGCTACTAGTGGGCCTGCAGCACTGGTTGTGCCACCCACATAAGTAGCTCTGTAATCATGTCTCAGACCTGCCCCTGCAGTGTCTGTATGTGTATTTTTACACTGTAAATTCGACTTGGCAAGTGTACCCACTTGCCAGGCCTAAACCTTCCCTTTCCTTACATGTAAGGCACCCCTAAGGTAGGCCCTAGGTAGCCCCAAGGGCAGGGTGCAGTGTATGGATAAGGTAGGACATATAGTAATGTGGTTTATATGTCCTGACAGTGAAATACTGCCAATTTCGTTTTCACTGTTGCAAGGTCTGTCTCTCTCTCATAGGACAATATGGGGGCTACCTTTAAATATGATTAAAGTGTAGATTCCCCTAGAGAATAGATGGACAGGTGGAGTTTGGGATCCCTGAACTCACAATTTAAAAATGCATCTTTTAGTAAAGTTGATTTTGAGATTGTGCGTTTGAAAATGCCACTTTTAGAAAGTGAGCATTTTCCTGCTTAAACCATTCTGTGACTCTGCCTTGTTTGTGGATTCCCTGTCTGGGTCAGTTTGACAGTTGGGTTGTTTTTCACCTCACACCAGACAGTGACACAAAGGGAGCTGGGGTGTGATCTGCATTTCCTGATTAGCCATCTCTGCTAGGAGGGAGGGGTGGAGTGGTCACTCTCATCTGAAAGGACTGTGCCTGCCTCTGACAATGCTGTCTCCAGCCCCCTGGTGTGTGTCTGAGGCCTTGCCTGGGCAAGGCAGGATTTCACAAGAAGGTGTGAGTCCCCTTTGAAGAAAGGTGACTTCAAAGACTAAAATGGGTATAAGAAGGGCACCCAAACTTACAAACTTTAGAAACACTTCTGGAATCAAGAGGAACCTCTGCCTGGAGAAGAGCTGATAGCTGAGGAAAACGTGCTGCCCTGCCTGTGACTGTGCTTTGTGGAGCTTTCCTGCAGTGCTGCTTCTGCCTGAGTAAGAGGGCAAAGACTGGACTTTGTGTGCCTTCCATCTTGAAGAAGAAATCTCCAAGGGCTTGATGTAGAGCTTGCCTCCTGTTGTTGAAGTCTCAGGGATAGCAAAGACTTCTTCCTGCCAGCACCTGGAGTCTCTGGAGAGACCCCTACTCTGCTCTGTGGTGCCCTTCCATTTCCTGGGACCCTGAAAGGAGAGGCTGGCAGCCTAAGGACAAAAATACACGCACCGAGCACCGTGCGGAGAAAAGATCGACGCGAATCCGATCGCGGCTGAGAAAACGACGCGACGCCGGTTCCGCAGCTGAGAAACGACGCCGCAGGAAACGCGACCGAAAAACCGACGCCCGGAGCAGGAGAAACGACGCGCAGCATCGCTGACGGAGGCTGAGAGATCGCACCCTGCGCCGCGGGACTTTCGGATCGTCGTGTGGCTGGCTTTTTCAACGCGCACCGCCGTGCCGAGTTGTTTTCGACGCACACAGCCGTGCAGGGTTACTTTCGACGCACACCGCCCGTGCGGGGTTATTTTTGACGCAAACCAGGTACATTTTCACGCTAGCAGCGCTAGTGTGGTGTTACAACTACCTAAAGACTCTTTTTATTTTAAACCTTAAAAAAATCATAACTTGACTTGTGTATGTTGGATTTTTGTCGTTTTGGTCTTGTTTTGTCTAGATAAATATTTCCTATTTTTCTAAACTGGTGTTGTGTCATTTTGTAGTGTTTTCATTAAGTTACTGTGTGTGTTGGTACAAATACTTTACGCCCAGCACTCTAAGGTTAAGCCTACTGCTCTGCCAAGCTACCAAGGGGGTAAGCAGGGGTTAGCTGAGGGTGATTCTCTTTTATCCTAACTAGAGTGAGGGTCCTTGCTTGAACAGGGGGTAACCTGACTGTCAACCAAGGACCCCATTTCTAACATTGGTGACCAGCGGTCGGGATTTGGACTTGTATTTGTACTTGACATACAGTAATTAAGTGTACACTACTGTTTTGATCTCAGACCACTACGTGACCACATACTACTAGTCTTGTGATTTTTGTTTTTTACTTGGACTGTTTTTCTCTGCATTCAGTTTCTTTTTTTTTCGCTGATCCCGTGATTGACTTTGCTGAAACTTCATTTGAGAACTTGCTTTTCTGTTTTTGGAACTGTGCATATTTTTTTTTTAACCTCTCATCATGTCTCAGTCTGGAGATGCCCTAGCTGAAGCTGCTTTTGACTTGGAGAAATTGGAGAGCTACAAAGTGGCTCAGTTGAAGCAGTTTTGTAGTAATGTTGGCTGTCCCATTAAGAGCTCATCCAAGAAGGATGAGCTGCAAAAGGCGCTGAGGGCCTGGGTGACAGCCAAAGCAGCTGAGGGGCGCACAGATGAGGAGCCAGAGGGGGAAGAGGAGTTGCAAGTCACTCACACTGATGTAGTGGGTGGGCCTGCTATGTCTCAGGGGAGAATCTCCAGGGCAGGTAGCAGTGTGTCCTCCAAGAGTCTGACACCTGGAGAGTTACAGGACAGACAGGCAGAGAGGGAGTACCAGTTGGAGCTGAAAAAGCTCAGTCTAGAGGGGGAACAGAGAAAGCTGGCCCGTGAGGTGGAACAGAGAAAGCTGGACCTTGAGGAAAGGAAGATAAACATGGCTCATGAGCTCAGTTTAAAAGAGATAGATCAGAGGAGTCAGTCCAGTAGGGATGGTGGCAGCAATTCTACAGTGCAGCCTGAGAGAAGGGTACACATCCCAAAAGACCTTGTGAGGGATTATAAGAGGGAGGATGATATCTACTTGTGGTTCAAGGGTTATGAGTCAGCTCTCCACATGAACCTGGTCCCTGAAGCTCATTGGGGGGCAGCCCTGTGGAAGCATTTTGAGGCAGAGGGGAGGGACACACTGACGGCCTTAGGGGATGCTCAGAGTCTCACCTACCCTGCCATGAAGGAGGCCTTACTTACCAGGTATGGTCTCACCCCTGAGCAGTACAAGGAGAAGTTTAGATCCTACAAGAGAAAGGAATCCCAAACATGGTTGGAATGTGTTGATTCTTGTTGCAGGTCACTGGATGGTTGGGTGAAGGGCAGTAAGGTAAACACGTATGAGGGGCTTTACAATTTAATTGCTTGGGAGCACTTGTACAGTTTATGTTTTCCAGAGCTGCGCCAGCACCTCATTGACAGCAAGCTGACTGACCCCAGGAAGCTTGCACAGGAAGCGGACCGCTGGGAGAGCACCAGGGTCCAAAGGAGGTATGGGGGAGACCACGCCAAGGGTGGGCAGGGTCCCTCTCAGACGAAAGGGGGGGGTAAGGGCAAACAGGATGAGTTCTCTAAAGGGCCCCAAACTGATTCCCAGGGTAAGGATTCCCAACCCCCCAGTGAAAAGAAGCCATGGTTCTCCAAAGGGAAGCCAATGGCAGGTGGTCCCCTACGTAAGTGCTATTCATGTAACCAGGTGGGTCATGTGAGGGGGAACCCCAAATGCCCCAAAAGTACACCGGCACCCACTGGTGCACCGTCCCAGGGTTTGGCCAGTGTAGCGCTTGGGGAGGAGTTGGTTTCAGGTGGGTGGGAACTAGCAGAAATGACCCTTGTCTCACTAGGGGACAGTGAGATGGTCCAGAGAAACCTAGTGCCTGATAACACTAAGAAGTACAGGCAATGGGTGACCATCAATGGACAGAGGGTGGAGGCTCTAAGAGACACTGGAGCCAGTGTGACTACAGTGAGGAGTCACCTGGTGTCTGAAGAGCAGATTGATCCCCGGGTACTTCACCAAGTAGTTGCAGTAGACAATTCTGAGCGCCTCTGCAGAGTGGCGCAGGTTCCCTTTGAATGGGGGGGGGTCTCAGGTTCCTGGAAAGTAGCTGTGAGTCCAACCATGCCTGTTGATTGTTTGCTAGGCAACGACCTGGAAGATTCCCCTTGGAAGGAGGTGGAACACAGGTCTCACTTGGAGATGTTGGGTCTGCCTGGGTGGGTATGCGTATCCACCCGGTCTATGGCAGCCAATCAGGGTAGTCAAGAGCCCCTGGAGCCTGAAACAGTGGCCCAGGGGACCGCCAAGAAGAGGAGAGGCAGGAGGCGCGGGAAACCCGCCCCAGAAGTTCCCACGGTCCGGGAGGAGGCAGAGCCTGAGGGTGATGCCCCGGAACCTACAGGGGAACAGGTGGCTGAACTGGGGGAGGTCCCCGAGCTGTCGCAGTGGCAGCAGGAAGGGGGACCCACCAGGGAAGTATTCTGCACAGCACAGAAGGAGTGCCCTACTCTTGAGGGACTGCGGCAGCAGGCTGCAGCCCAGGCGGCTGGCGGGGCGCCAGGTACTCACCTGATTTATTGGGAGGATGGCCTCCTGTATAGTGAGGCTAAGGTTCCTGAGCCGGGGTCAGCTCGTATGCTGGTGGTACCCCAGGGCTTCAGGACCTTCCTACTGGGTTTGGCTCATGATGTGCCTTTGGCAGGACATCTAGGGCAGGACAAGACCTATAAGAGGCTTGTCTCCCACTTTTACTGGCCCTTGATGAACAAGCAGTCAGCTGCTTATTGTAGATCTTGTCAGACTTGTCAGGCAAGTGGCAAGAGTGGGGGGAAATGCAAAGCTCCCCTCCAACCTTTACCGGTAGTCAGTACTCCCTTTGAAAGGGTAGGAATTGACATTGTGGGGCCTCTGGATCCCAAGACAGCCATGGGCAACAGGTTCATCCTGGTCTTGGTGGACCATGCCACACGGTACCCAGAAGCTATTCCTCTAAGGACGGTCACCGCCCCCGTGGTGGGACGTGCCTTGATGGGGGTTTTTACCCGCATGGGGTTCCCCAAGGAGGTAGTATCTGATAGGGGTACAAACTTCATATCCACTTATATGAAGTCTCTGTGGAAGGTGTGTGGGGTAACCTACAAGTTCACCACCCCTTACCACCCCCAAAGTAATGGTCTGGTTGAGAGATTCAACCGCACCTTGAAAGGCATGATTCAGGGCCTGTCAGAGCCCTTGAGGCGTAAGTGGGACGTCCTCTTGCCATGCCTTCTGTTCGCTTACAGGGAGGTGCCTCAAAAGGGACTTGGCTTTAGCCCCTTTGAGCTCATCTATGGCCACCCTGTGAGGGGACCGCTCAGTCTGGTGAAGGAGGCTTTGGAGAAAGCTCCTAGTAAACCACCCCAGGATGTATTTAGCTACATGCTGGCACTAAGAAACCAGACTGCCCGCTTCAGGAGTCTCGCTCAGGAGAACCTGGAAGCAAGCCAGGAGGACATGAAACGGTGGTACGACCAGAATGCCACTCTGGTTGAGTTTCAGCCTGGACAAAAAGTGTGGGTCATGGCACCAGTGGAGCCTAGGGCTCTCCAAGATAAGTGGACTGGGCCTTTTGAGGTGGTGGAAAGAAAGAGCGAGGTCACCTATCTGGTAGACTTGCAATCCCCCAGGAACCCCTTGAGGGTCCTACATGTCAACCGCCTCAAACCACACTTTGAGCGAACTGAGCTATCCATGCTCCTAGCGACAGATGACGGGGTGGAGGAAGAGAGTGAGCCTCTTCCTGACCTCCTGTCTGCAGGAGAGAAAGATGGGTCTGTGGAGGGAGTGATCCTCTCCCCCTCCCTGACTGAGGAACAGCAGAGGGACTGTCGCCACGTGCTGGGACAGTTCGCCTCACTGTTTTCCCTGATCCCAGGAGTCACACACCTGTGCACACATGATGTGGACACTGGGGACAGTACACCTGTTAAACATAAGGTTTACAGGGTGACTGACAGGGTGAGGGCTTGCATTAAGGAGGAAGTCTCCAAAATGTTAGCCCTAAGGGTTATTGAGCACTCCAGCAGTCCTTGGGCCAGCCCAGTGGTCTTGGTCCCAAAGGCTACTGCTCCTGGTGCCACTCCAGAACTTAGGTTCTGTGTGGACTACCGGGGTCTCAATGCGGTCAGCAAGACTGACGCACACCCCATCCCCGAGCTGATGAGCTCATTGATCGGTTAGGAGCTGCCAAGTACCTCAGTACGTTTGATTTAACCTCTGGGTACTGGCAGATTGCCTTAACTGAAGGGGCAAGGGAGAGGTCAGCATTCTCTACCCCCGATGGGCACTTCCACTTCAATGTGATGCCCTTTGGGATGAAGAATGCCCCTGCCACCTTTCAGAGGTTGGTCAACCAGGTGTTGGCAGGACTGGATGAGTTCAGTGCCGCCTACCTGGATGACATTGCTGTGTTTAGTTCCACATGGGAGGAACACCTGCAACACCTCTGGAGAGTATTAGAGGCCCTGCAGAAGGCAGGCCTCACTATTAAGGCGAGCAAGTGCCAAATAGGGCAGGGTTCTGTTGTGTACTTAGGACACCAGGTGGGGAGTGGCCAGGTGGCACCCCTACAGCCTAAGATTGACACGATTCTGGCTTGGGAGCCTCCCAAGACCCAGACTGAAGTGAGAGCCTTTTTAGGTCTCACAGGATACTATCGGAGGTTCGTTAAGGGATATGGTACCATTGTTACCCCCTTAACTGAGTTGACTTCTAAGAAGCAACCCAAGAAAGTGATCTGGACAGAGGCTTGCCAGAACGCTTTTGATGCCCTGAAGGCTGCCATGTGCACAGCACCTGTGCTGAAGGCACCTGACTACTCCACGGAGTTTGTTGTACAGACAGACGCCTCAGAGCATGGTATTGGAGCAGTACTCTCACAGCTGAATGAAGAGGGCCTAGATCAACCCGTAGCCTTCATTAGCAGGAGGTTACTACCCAGGGAACGTAGGTGGAGTGCCATAGAACGTGAAGCGTTTGCTGTGGTCTGGGCACTGAAGAAGCTAAGACCCTACTTGTTTGGGACTCACTTCCGAGTTCAGACCGACCACAGACCCCTCAGATGGTTAATGCAGATGAGGGGTGAGAACCCAAAACTGTTGAGGTGGTCCATTTCCCTACAGGGGATGGACTTTACGGTGGAACATCGACCCGGTACAGAGCACGCCAATGCTGATGGTCTGTCCAGGTTCTTCCGCCTTAGTGATGAGAACTCCCATGAGGTTGGGTAGTTGCTCCCCACTTTTAGCTGGGGGGGACACGTGTTAGACTTTTCATCCTTGGCGTGGTCTCCCTTAACTTTTTGCCTCTGTTCCCCAGGTTGTTGATGTGTGCTGGACTCTGATTTTGCTGTTTTTGTTACTCTGGGCACTTTACCACTGCTAACCAGTGCTAAAGTGCAAGTGCTCCTGTTTAAATTGTATGTAAGTGGTTCATCCATGATTGGCATATTTGAATTACTAGTAAGTCCCTAGTAATGTGCACTAGAGGTGCCAGGGCCTGTAAATCAAATGCTACTAGTGGGCCTGCAGCACTGGTTGTGCCACCCACATAAGTAGCTCTGTAATCATGTCTCAGACCTGCCCCTGCAGTGTCTGTATGTGTATTTTTACACTGTAAATTCGACTTGGCAAGTGTACCCACTTGCCAGGCCTAAACCTTCCCTTTCCTTACATGTAAGGCACCCCTAAGGTAGGCCCTAGGTAGCCCCAAGGGCAGGGTGCAGTGTATGGATAAGGTAGGACATATAGTAATGTGGTTTATATGTCCTGACAGTGAAATACTGCCAATTTCGTTTTCACTGTTGCAAGGTCTGTCTCTCTCTCATAGGACAATATGGGGGCTACCTTTAAATATGATTAAAGTGTAGATTCCCCTAGAGAATAGATGGACAGGTGGAGTTTGGGATCCCTGAACTCACAATTTAAAAATGCATCTTTTAGTAAAGTTGATTTTGAGATTGTGCGTTTGAAAATGCCACTTTTAGAAAGTGAGCATTTTCCTGCTTAAACCATTCTGTGACTCTGCCTTGTTTGTGGATTCCCTGTCTGGGTCAGTTTGACAGTTGGGTTGTTTTTCACCTCACACCAGACAGTGACACAAAGGGAGCTGGGGTGTGATCTGCATTTCCTGATTAGCCATCTCTGCTAGGAGGGAGGGGTGGAGTGGTCACTCTCATCTGAAAGGACTGTGCCTGCCTCTGACAATGCTGTCTCCAGCCCCCTGGTGTGTGTCTGAGGCCTTGCCTGGGCAAGGCAGGATTTCACAAGAAGGTGTGAGTCCCCTTTGAAGAAAGGTGACTTCAAAGACTAAAATGGGTATAAGAAGGGCACCCAAACTTACAAACTTTAGAAACACTTCTGGAATCAAGAGGAACCTCTGCCTGGAGAAGAGCTGATAGCTGAGGAAAACGTGCTGCCCTGCCTGTGACTGTGCTTTGTGGAGCTTTCCTGCAGTGCTGCTTCTGCCTGAGTAAGAGGGCAAAGACTGGACTTTGTGTGCCTTCCATCTTGAAGAAGAAATCTCCAAGGGCTTGATGTAGAGCTTGCCTCCTGTTGTTGAAGTCTCAGGGATAGCAAAGACTTCTTCCTGCCAGCACCTGGAGTCTCTGGAGAGACCCCTACTCTGCTCTGTGGTGCCCTTCCAGTTCCTGGGACCCTGAAAGGAGAGGCTGGCAGCCTAAGGACAAAAATACACGCACCGAGCACCGTGCGGAGAAAAGATCGACGCGAATCCGATCGCGGCTGAGAAAACGACGCGACGCCGGTTCCGCAGCTGAGAAACGACGCCGCAGGAAACGCGACCGAAAAACCGACGCCCGGAGCAGGAGAAACGACGCGCAGCATCGCTGACGGAGGCTGAGAGATCGCACCCTGCGCCGCGGGACTTTCGGATCGTCGTGTGGCTGGCTTTTTCAACGCGCACCGCCGTGCCGAGTTGTTTTCGACGCACACAGCCGTGCAGGGTTACTTTCGACGCACACCGCCCGTGCGGGGTTATTTTTGACGCAAACCAGGTACATTTTCACGCTAGCAGCGCTAGTGTGGTGTTACAACTACCTAAAGACTCTTTTTATTTTAAACCTTAAAAAAATCATAACTTGACTTGTGTATGTTGGATTTTTGTCGTTTTGGTCTTGTTTTGTCTAGATAAATATTTCCTATTTTTCTAAACTGGTGTTGTGTCATTTTGTAGTGTTTTCATTAAGTTACTGTGTGTGTTGGTACAAATACTTTACGCCCAGCACTCTAAGGTTAAGCCTACTGCTCTGCCAAGCTACCAAGGGGGTAAGCAGGGGTTAGCTGAGGGTGATTCTCTTTTATCCTAACTAGAGTGAGGGTCCTTGCTTGAACAGGGGGTAACCTGACTGTCAACCAAGGACCCCATTTCTAACAATCTGCATACTGAATGGGTCTTCCTGGGCTGGAAGGGTGGAGGGCCTGACACTTACATTTCAAAGGCAAGTGGCCTGCCATCACACAAAAGACTGATAACCCCCCACCAGGACCCTGGCAGACAAGACTCTGCTGATAGGGGAACCTATGCACTTCAAAACCACTCTTTGAAGATTACCCACTTCAAAGGTATTTTTGTGTATATAAACTGGGTCTCTGACCCCACCAACTCAGACACTTCTGTACCTGCACCTGAACTCTGTCAGGAGACCTGCCCGGCTGCCTAAAGGACTCTCAGGACTGCTTTTCTGAGAAGGACTGCTGCCCTGCTGTTGCCTTGCTACCCTGCTGGCCTCTGACTGTGCTGGAAGGACTCTCTTCCCACAAAAGTGCTCTTTAAGGGCCTAACTAAAACTTGCCTCCTGTTCTGAAGTCTCAGGGACAGCAAAGGCTTCAATTACTAGCTTTTTGCTAGTACCTGATTCCAGCAACTCCGGAACAACTTCAGCATCTCCAACGACGCTGCAGCCAGCTCCCGCTCCGTGGACCTCACTACATGCAACGACCACGGCCTGCAACGCAAGTCCGATGTTGGCGCTACTCCACTGACATCACTCATGGTCATCGCGACACTTCAAAGTTGACACGTCATGTCCTGACGGACTGGAACCAGCGACCTCACCGAGTCACGTGGAATCAACGCATGGCGGACGACGATGCATCATCTCCCCCTGCATCCGAACGGAACTGACACCTCACCTCCGCCTGCTTTTCAGAGCAGAACCAACGCCTTGATGCAGGCACGATGGCAACAACGACGCCATGATAGCCCCAGTCGGAGCTATTGTGTTTCCAGGCGCTTTCGTTGTATTTTTTTTTTTAAGTGAATAACTTTGCTTATGTACATTGTATTTTCCTTGTTTTAACAGTATTTTATTCAGATAAATATTCTCTATTTTTTCCAAACCTGTGTGGTGTCTTTTTGTGGTGTTTTCACTGTGTTATGGTATAAGTTCTGAACAAATACTTTACACATTGCCTTCTAAGTTAAGGCTGACTGCTCAGTGCCAAGCAATTGGAGGCTGGGCACAGGATAATTTTGATTGTGTTGTGACTTAGCCTGTCTAGGAATATGATCTGTACTTTTCAAAGGGTGTATACCTCTGCCAGCTAGAGACCCCATTTCTAACAGTTAGGCCACATTTCAATGTACAAACCATAGAAATTCAGCAGTGCCCTTAAGTAACTATAACTCGTGCCCCCACCCCACAGTTTCTTCATCAATAATATTATTGCAAATGTTGCAGTGATCATTTCAGAGGTGCCATAGAAGAGGTCAGGACTGATGTGATAAATGGGGTCTTTAGTCATTGGTGACCCCAGGACCTGGCCCACCCGGAGGCTAAACTAAAAACAAGAGTGGGAGACTGCACTTGTTTTTGTTTTTTTTAAAGCTTTTATGTGAATATGCAAATCTGCCACGATTTCACAGCCAAAATGTGTAAAAATGCTTTTTTGCCATGGCAGTACCAAGGCGAGGGGGTAAGGGCATTCCTACCCCCTCACATTTTTTAATCATTTTGTTTGGGATTCGCCTGTCAGATCTTTGCATGAGATCAGGAGGATTTGCAAAGTGTTTGCGCCTCTATATATATAAATCTGGTTTTCTTTAAATATCTCAAAAACTGCTGAACAGATTTACACAGAATAACAAAGAGAGACTTCCTGGAGCAAGAGATACCTTTCTGCCAAATTTGGTGTAATTCCATCCAGTGGTTTGGGCTGTAGTTGCATTTAAAATCCCTATTAGAAATTGGCAACCCCTCTTTTTTTCAGCCCCGCTTGACAAATTACCCCAAAACTTTCAAGGAAGCAGTTGAACTGACTGTCACACTAATTCCCTGAAAGAAAAAATACAGTTACCGGGATATTATAGTTAGCATCAGATCTTACACACACAAAACCATAGAAATTCAACAGTTATAGTTACCTAAGCAAACTATAACTTACAATAACTTATGCCCCCGCAATGCACTGTTGATGACCTTACATATTATATCACTCATGACATGGTCAGTGGCAATGCTGATAATACCATTCAGTGAGTGTGTTTCATAAAAGTTTCTGAGTCTTAAAGATACATACTAAGCTACTGAATAACTTAAATTACTAATCTTTCTCTACTACTGATACTATTTTTACAATATGACATCTCTTCTATAATCCCATTTATCAGTAAATTGCTTCTACACTGACATGTGTCCCCTGTTGTATGTGTATGGTAGTGCTTTGAGACAGTCCAAGTTGTTCATTGATACTTTACTCTATAGCAGTGGTTCCCTGGGGGTCCGCAAAGCTTCCTCAGGAGGTCTGTGACTGCTTTGAAAATTTAAGAATATTAACAGATTAGGTCCCCAGCTTTCAGTAATGACTCATTGGGGGAGTTCCAGTAGGGGGACCACAGAAGTCAAAAGGTTGGAAACCACTGCTTGATAGTGATGGCTGAGTATAGTTCTGTTTTATGACATACTAACCAATTTCCTTAGGCCTCTATCCTTGTGATGAATGACTGTAGTATTAGATTTCAATAAATTCATATGTTCGCTAAGACCTTTCTCTAGGGTGATGGCTCAGTGTAGTAGACATTTATAACAGACTCACCTCTGTGCTCACACTTAAGAGCTCTTAAGTGGTTAAATATTATAGTGGTTTGTGTAAATCTGACAATTGCACTGAAACATCTTTCCAGGTTGAGCAATGGTGTTATTGTGGTTTGCAATAGACTATCCTATAAAGTTAGATGTTACACTTTGGTCATCAGTGTTTAGAGTAGTGGTCCAGAAGAGACAGGTCTGTCTGCTGAGAACTGTCTCAAGTGATAAGTGAGTGCAATACTTTAAAAAGTTTCAGTGAGCCCTGTGCTGTACATCTCTCATCTGTCTTCTTGTTATTTTTAAATCATTTAAATGGTATTTTATGACATATTTTGAAATTTACTCTGCTGATGATGTCCTTAGTGATATCATTTGAAAGTCATCAGTGATGTCACCAACCATATCACGAGTGATGTAATATGTAAGGTAAGCAGTGCATTGCAGGGGTAAGTTATAGTTAGCTCGGCTAACTATAACTGCTGAATTTCTATGATTGATATTATGATTTGGTGTGTGTAAAATCGGAGTCTAACTATAATGTCCCTGTAAGCTTTGGTTTTTGCAGTGAATTTATAACTTTTTTTTTTTTATTCTGTTCCTAACTATAATGTTCCTGTAACCTTTGTTTTTTTCAGTGAATTTCTAAGGTTTTTTTAATGTTGTTTCCTAACTGTAATGTCCTTGTAATTTTGTTTTTTCAGTGAATTTCTATGGTTCTGTAGTGATATTTGTACCATTTACCGTGCATTTTATTAGCAAATTTGTACTTTTTAAAATCATTTCCCTCACTCTATTATATGTCTGTAAATGCAGATTATTTTGAGTGAGTGTTTGAGTGGGTGTCTGGTGTGTGAGTGGCTGTATGGGTCTATTTGTTTATATTTGAGTGACTATGGGTGTGTGAGTGTGCAAGTGGCTGTATAGGTCTGTGATTGGGTATGTCAGTGGGTGTATGGGTCTATTTGTGTATATGTGAGTGACTATGGGTGTGCGTGTGGGTGTGTGAGTGACTATGAATGTGTGAGTGACTGTATGGGTGTATGAATGGGTGTGTGAGTGGCTGTGTGGGTGTCTGTGTGACCATCTGGGTCTGTGAGTGGATGCATCAGTGACTGTGGGGTTGTGTGAGAGGTTGTGTCAGTGACTGTATGGGTGTGTGTGTGAGTGACTATGGGTGTGTGAGTGGCTGTATGGGTGTGTGAGTGGGTGCGCCATTGTCAGTATGGGTATTTGACCAGGTGTGTGAGTGACTGTGGGGGTCTGTGAGTCGGTCTGTAAGTAGCTGTGTAGCTGTGTGATTGGGTTAGTGAGCGCCTATATGGGTCTGTCTATGGGTGTGTGAGAGGCTGTATGGGTCTGTGAGTGGGTGTGTCAGTGGCTGGGTGTGTGAGTGGGTATGTCAGTGGCTGTATGGGTGTGTGAGTGGATGTATTTATCTGTAAGAGGGTATGTGAAAAGCTGTATAGGGGTGAGAGTGTATGTGTATGTGTGGCTGTATGGGTCTGTCAGTGGATGTGTGAGTGGATGAATGGGTGCATGACTGGATGAATGAGTGTGTGAGTAGGTGTATGGGTGGATGTTTGGGTCTCTGAGTGATTGTGTGAATGCCTGTCTGGGTGTGTGACTGGGTGTGTGAGTGGCTGTATGGGTCTGTGAATGGATGTTTCAGTGGCTATATATGTGTGTGAGTGACTATATGGGTGTATGAGTGAGTGTGTGAGTAGCTGTATGGGGAATGTGTGAGTGGCTGTATTGGTGTGTGAGTAGGTTTGTGAGTGGTTGTATAGGTGTGGGTGGATGTGTGGGTGTGTGTGGGTTTGTGAGTGGCTGTATGGGTCTGGGAGTGGGTGTGTGAGAGCTGTATGGGTTGAGGATGGGTGTGTGAAAGGCTATGAGTGTTCAGGATCACCCAATGTAAGCCCAGGAAATGAGTTGAATTGGGGCCAGGCCACATACTACTCACTTCAAATCACATATAAGGTCTGTCACTTTTTGAATGAAGTATTCATAGATCTGCACGCTTGTACGTACTACATGCAGGCGCATCTCTCAAAATGCACAATGTGTTTCTTTCTTCCTGTAAAATGCCTAGAAGGGGCGCTACAATACAAAATGTTACAGTTAGTAGACAAATTGCAAGAAAAGCCACTGAGTGACAGTGCCTAAGACACTGCGAACCTGCCAGCAGCCCTTTTTTTCAAACATGTATTGAGCAACAAAGGTGAGACACAAAGCACTGAACATGAAGAGCTATTGTTTTGTTTATTTGCTTGTGACGTGCTGTAATGTTACTAAGAGTCTGACACCGGTCAAATGTTCATACTACAGGGAGTAGTTCTTGTGAAGGGCGAAAGTGCATATACCCTAAGCCACGTGTATACGTTACAGCCCTATGAAGCTGTGTTGGGTATCTGGTGCTTTTGCACTATTTTATTAAAACATTTTCCAGTGGAAGCAGGAGTAAGAAGCACTGTGTTGATCCACATGGCATTCTTTGCAGACAGCAAAGCATCCAAAGGCTCTCCTCTTGGTTATTCTGATGGTCACACAAGATTCATTCTCTGAGCTCTAGAGCTTCCAATGAAGAGGGAGGGTGCGGAGAGCTTGTGGTTCTGACGCACATGCAGGTGCATCTCTCAAAACATGCAGTGCCCTTATTTGTTTCCTTAAAATGCCTAAAAGGGGTGCTAGAATACGACATGCCACAGTTAGTACACACACTGCAAGATAGGCCACTGAGTGACAGTGCTAAAGACACTGCAAAACTGCCAGTAGCGCTTTAGTTCAAACAGGAGTGTACAGCAACAAAGGTGAGACACAAAGCACGAACATGAAGCACTATTGTTTCTTATTTGCTTGTGACGTGCTGTAAAGTTACAAAGAGTCTGACACTGGTCAAACATTCATACTACAGGGAGTAGTTCTTGTGAAGAGCGAAAGTGCATATACCCGAAGCCACAGTGTCTTTAGAGTCTTTGCACTGTACAAGCTACAGCCCTATGAAGCTTTTGCACTATTTTATTAAAACATTTCACAGTGGAAGCAGGAGTAAGAAGCACTTTTGTTGATCCACATGGCCTTCTTCTCTGCCTGGTTTGCAGGCAGCAAAGCACCCAAAGGCTCTCCTCTTGGTGATTCGGACGGTTGCACAAGCTTCGTTCTCTGAGCTCTAGAGCTCCCAGTGAAGAGGGAGGGTGCGGAAAGCTTGTGGTTCCCACGCACATGCAGGTGCATCTCTCAAAACACACAGTGCCCTTATTTGTTTGTAAGGTTACCAAGAGTCTGGGACCAGTCAAATATTTGCAGTACAGGAAGTAGTTCTTGTGAAGGTCGAAAAGTCAGCAGATTGTACTTGTTTATTAAAACAAAATTCGCCACCAGTTCACGGCACAAATTGAAAAAAAGGTCCCAGGGGACCCCAGGAACATTGCTAGAGGGTTAGGGTATTTATACCCTGCCCTATTTTCTTCATTTTTACTCTTTTTGTTTTAGATGCAGCTGAAGCTGAGTCCCAAAATGGCTTCCAACACTTTGCGGTTGAAGTGTTGGCAGCCAATCAGATCTCAGTATGGGATTGTTTTGCTTTCCTTATCTTATGACCGAGCTGACAAAACTTCTCTGGAATGCACTTCTTAGTTTAAAGAAGACATTTATTATTACTTCACCGCGAGGTTCCTGAGAGACGAGATTAGTAGGTTGGAAGCACACGTTTAACAGTAGTCACAGCAATGAAAGGAAAATATATCAAAGTACTTCTCAATTGCAATGTACACAGCAAATACATGTGATTATATTATAGCATAACTTCAAAGCAGAGAATAAAAGTCAAAATTCATCACCGTAGGGCACTGCTCTTCATCTTTCTTATGCCTGGAAGTTGATGACTCCTGTTCAACTGCGAGAAAGAGATTTTCCACTGAAACGGGAGGTCAGGCAGCTGACGTCCGCTCCTGACTGGAGTCTTGGAAAATTCCCCCTTGCTGCTGCCCAGGGACACTGTAAAAAGCCTGCTAACAGGCCCTTACCTCCAATCACAGCCGGAAAAGAGCAAGCTGGAGAGTGGCCAAGTCTCCAAGCTCGCTCGTTCCCAGACTGGATAGAGGGATAAACACACTCTCTCATCACGCTAGGGCTCGGTGAGAATTCAAAATATGAAAAGCACAGCTTGGTTTACCATGTGGAAAAACACAGTTCATCTGCAATGTCTCAACTGCAATGTTGATCTCCACGATAAAGCCAATAGGCAGCTAAACTGAATACAAAATATAGGGGGTCATTCCGACTTTGGCGGGCGGCGGAGGCCGCCCGCCAAAGTTCCCCCGTCAGAAGACCGCGAGGGTCATTCCCACTTTCCCGCTGGGCCGGCGGGCGATCTCCAAAAGATCGCCCGCCGGCCCAGCGGGAAAGCCCCTGCAAAGAGGAAGCCGGCTCCGAATGGAGCCGGCGGATTCGCAGGGGTGCGACGGGTGCAGTGGCACCCGTCGCGATTTTCTGTGTCTGCAAAGCAGACACTGAAAATCTTTGTGGGGCCCTGTTAGGGGGCACCTGCACTGCCCATGCCAGTGGCATGGGCAGTGCAGGGGCCCCCAGGGGCCCCACGACACCCGTTCCCGCCAGCCTCTTCCTGGCGGGAAGGGGGTCGGAATCCCCATGGCCATGGAGGATTCCCTGGGCCAGGGGAAAACCTGCGGGAAACTGCCGGTTCCCCTTTTCTGACGACGGCTTTACCGCCGCGGTCAGAATGGCCCGGGAAGCACCGCCAGCCTGTTGGCGGTGCTTCCTCTGCCCTCCACCCTGGCGGTTTGAAACCGCCAGGGTGGGAATGAGGGCCATAATGTCTAATGTGGCATTAAAGCCAATAGGCAGCTAAACTGAATACAGAATGTAATGTGCTACTGGTGAACATTGAACAACGAATATACGCAGTGGTGAAACACAAAGTCATTGGTCAAACACAATTAATGGCATAACAGGGATCTCTGTGATCCACAGAGCCTCCGCATCCCTAGATATACAAATTTCGATATCCTTTAATTTCTCAAAAACTATAGAATGAATTTACACCAAATAACAAAAAGGGCGCTTTCTGAACCTAGAGCTACCTTTCTGCCAAATTTGGTGTAATTCCAGCCAGCAGTTCGGGCTGTAGTCATGTCTAAAATTTCAGTGGGAATTACATGGGAAGTGCAAATTATTTATCCCCCTTTTTCTTGGGCCCCACCTAACGGATCACCCCAAAACTTTCCATGCACAACAAAGTCTCTGAGGCCACGTTTTTTTGGAAAATGTCATTAAGATTCATCAAACTGTGCCAAATCATAAAATGCTTTTTCTATGGAAACTGGGTCCTAACTATAACTGCCTATTGTTGTCCAGCAGGTTTTTTATATATATAAACACCTGTGAACAAGGTCCGGTTAGACCGAAACGCGCCAGGGGATTCCTGTTTGTTTGTTCATGATCTCACTAATGGAATAAAAGTTTAAGTATTATTGGCACAACGACAGAGTGCAGTTTTCTCTTGCCAAAACAGAAAGAGAAATTTGTTTTCTGAAATACGGTCGTCCTGCCTCAAACCATTACCACCGGAGAATCAAGTGCGTCATAACACGCTGATCAGGACATTCTTTCTTTTGTATATATATATATATATATATATATATACAGGGAGTGCAGAATTATTAGGCAAATGAGTATTTTGACCACATCATCCTCTTTATGCATGTTGTCTTACTCCAAGCTGTATAGGCTCGAAAGCCTACTACCAATTAAGCATATTAGGTGATGTGCATCTCTGTAATGAGAAGGGGTGTGGTCTAATGACATCAACACCCTATATCAGGTGTGCATAATTATTAGGCAACTTCCTTTCCTTTGGCAAAATGGGTCAAAAGAAGGACTTGACAGGCTCAGAAAAGTCAAAAATAGTGAGATATCTTGCAGAGGGATGCAGCACTCTTAAAATTGCAAAGCTTCTGAAGCGTGATCATCGAACAATCAAGCGTTTCATTCAAAATAGTCAACAGGGTCGCAAGAAGCGTGTGGAAAAACCAAGGCGCAAAATAACTGCCCATGAACTGAGAAAAGTCAAGCGTGCAGCTGCCACGATGCCACTTGCCACCAGTTTGGCCATATTTCAGAGCTGCAACATCACTGGAGTGCCCAAAAGCACAAGGTGTGCAATACTCAGAGACATGGCCAAGGTAAGAAAGGCTGAAAAACGACCACCACTGAACAAGACACACAAGCTGAAACGTCAAGACTGCGCCAAGAAATATCTCAAGACTGATTTTTCTAAAGTTTTATGGACTGATGAAATGAGAGTGAGTCTTGATGGGCCAGATGGATGGGCCCGTGGCTGGATTGGTAAAGGGCAGAGAGCTCCAGTCCGACTCAGACGCCAGCAAGGTGGAGGTGGAGTACTGGTTTGGGCTGGTATCATCAAAGATGAGCTTGTGGGGCCTTTTCGGGTTGAGGATGGAGTCAAGCTCAACTCCCAGTCCTACTGCCAGTTCCTGGAAGACACCTTCTTCAAGCAGTGGTACAGGAAGAAGTCTGCATCCTTCAAGAAAAACATGATTTTCATGCAGGACAATGCTCCATCACACGCGTCCAAGTACTCCACAGCGTGGCTGGCAAGAAAGGGTATAAAAGAAGGAAATCTAATGACATGGCCTCCTTGTTCACCTGATCTGAACCCCATTGAGAACCTGTGGTCCATCATCAAATGTGAGATTTACAAGGAGGGAAAACAGTACACCTCTCTGAACAGTGTCTGGGAGGCTGTGGTTGCTGCTGCACGCAATGTTGATGGTGAACAGATCAAAACACTGACAGAATCCATGGATGGCAGGCTTTTGAGTGTCCTTGCAAAGAAAGGTGGCTATATTGGTCACTGATTTGTTTTTGTTTTGTTTTTGAATGTCAGAAATGTATATTTGTGAATGTTGAGATGTTATATTGGTTTCACTGGTAATGAAAAATAATTGAAATGGGTATATATATTTTTTTGTTAAGTTGCCTAATAATTATGCACAGTGATAGTCACCTGCACACACAGATATCCCCCTAACATAGCTAAAACTAAAAACAAACTAAAAACTACTTCCAAAAATATTCAGTTTTGATATTAATTAGTTTTTTGGGTTCATTGAGAACATGGTTGTTGTTCAATAATAAAATTAATCCTCAAAAATACAACTTGCCTAATAATTCTGCACTCCCTGTATATATATATATATATATATACACACACAATTTTCATTTTCTCACAGAAATAAGGCAGCCACTTCTAGGTTACAGCAACTTCAAATTCACTTATTGCCAAAAATCAACAATGCTCAGAGCTAGATGTGTTTCGACCAAACCTGGTCTTGATTGTGTTTGTCATAGGTCAACCTCTATGGACAGTAAACCATAGTAAATAGTGAAAAAGACCCCATCTTCACCAAAGTGTTTAAGTGTTTCAACACAAAAACACAAAAAAAATGGGACAGTTACAAAAATTAGGATCATTCACATCGACAAGGTGACGAATTAGCCATGTATGGTACATTCATTACCAGCTTTGGTAGCCTATTGGCAGTAGACATATTCTTCAATCTAACATGATGGTGTCCAAAACAAGGTCTTCAAATAAGGTTATTCCTGTTCTTTAACAAACTGTGCAGAAAAATTACAACTCTAGTAGTCTTACATAAACCATTAATTCCATAGTATGTTTATGATAGGCTTGTTTTTTTTTATATATCCAAGTTGATTTCTTTTTTGAGATAGGGAACAAAAGACAAAAACAGCACAGTAAGTGCAGTAGAGCACAAGTACATTGGATGGATCCATACATGATTTCCAGTTGCTAACCAAATACCCATCACCCCGGCCTAGGGCAAATACATTGTTTAGTAGTTCAGTCCATGATGTGCCCTCCACTTCCCCCAGATCGTCTCGTACTTCAGAGGACTGCCCCTCACCTTATAAATATTTTTTTCTACTTGAGAGCACAAGTCCATCCCTGTGCGCCACTTTGTGACGGACGGTGTCTCAGGACCTTTCCATTGTTGCGCAATGTCTCGTTTCGCCACTAGGCAGGCCAGCCTAATGAAGGTTCTCTCCTTTCAGGCCCCTCCCAACTCCTCCAAAAGGCCCAGTATCGCCACCTTCAAATTCAAAATGATCAAGCGCCCCAGTACCGTAGAAACTTCCCTCCCCACCTGCTCCCGGAAGGGGCGTTCCTTCGGGCGATCCCATACAACATGCAAGAGATGTGCCCCCACCTGACCACACCCTGGGCACCCTGCAGAGATCCCAGAACTCATGTGTCACAAGGGCTGCAAAGTGAGGTATGCCTTGTGAAATTAGTTAATCTGCAACATCCTCAAACATGCTGATATAGCCAGCACCCGGGGTGCAAGGTAGACCTCCTTCTAGTCGTCCTCATCCAAGTCGCCCATCCAGGCAGCCCACCTATCACATAGCATGTCCGTCTGGTGTGTTAGTGAGGAGTGAGTCTGGGTAATGGCACCCCTTCCCAGTTTTCTCATCAAATGTTTTGCCTCAAGAGGGCTGTAGTCAGGGAGGGACAAGGCCAGAGACAGGTGAGTTCCCAGGCAGTGGCGCAGCTGGAGGAAATGGAAAACTGAGTGTTAACCAGTGCATAATGGTTCTTCAGCTGTTGGAATGACATAAGCCCGTGTTAGTCACGTCACCCAGATAAGTAATTCCGATATTGTCCCAGTGTTCGAATCCTTTTAACTCAGTGACCTGCTGGAGCCATGTACCCTGCAATAAGGGTGTCAATTTAGTGAGGCGTCGATCCCACCCCATCAACCGCAGCGCTGGTCTCTAGCACTTCACCACCACGTGTGTACAGTGAGGGGCAGCACGGGGAATCTGGCCCCTGTATAGCAGTCCCAGGAGGCCCTCAAAACCTGCATGCCAGATCTCCAGCCGGTAAGCCGGATTGTCCCAACTTCCATTGAACCATTCATTAATTTGGACCATCTGGGCCGCCAGGTAGTAGATGTACAAGTATGGAATTCATATGGCGATTTCTGCACTGAGCTGAAGGCCACCCTATGTTGCCCTCCCTTCCATATATAGGAGGTAAGCTTGGAAGTAAGGTATCGTAACCAGGATTGAGGCACCAAGTACAGGAAGGTTGTCAAGACATACAAGTATTGGGGGACACAGATCATCTTGAAAAGAGCAGTGCGGCCCCAAAGGGCTCAAGGGGAGCCATCGCCACCTGCCCAGGTCCGAAGACAGGGTCAGTGCAAGGGGTTGGAAGTTTAATTCCCATACCAGCTCTGGAATCGTCAAGAGGTGGATTCCCAGGTATTTAAAGGCATTATGCCTTACCGGGACGGTGGGAAACCATTTGTTTCCCCTCCGTCCCCTCACCTCCACCTCCACTGATTTCCCTGGGATCAGGCACAAGCCCGATGCCTTGCCATACAGCGTCAGGAGCTGAAGGCATCGGGGGCTAGAGTCCTAAGGCCTCTCCAGAAACACCAGAACATCATCTGTGTACAGGGATACACTGTCCTCGCATCCAATCCCCCATAGCCAGCCCCTCAGTGGGTCCCCCGAAGGAGGCGTGCCAGTAGCTCAATGGCCAGGGCGCATAGAAGGGGCGAAAGAGAAAAAGCCCTGGAACGTTCCTCTTCTGATCAGGAAGGAGTCCGACAAGATGCCATTGACCCATACTTGCGCCGACAGGTCTCGATAAAGAAGGTGCACCATCCCTCTAAAATTTGGGCTGAGATCCATGCGAGTTACCACCTCCTCCATGAAGTTCCATGTCAGGGTATCAAAGGCATTGTGGAAATCCACTAGGAAGAGTGCCAAGAGTGCCAAGTCCCCCTCCAGTCTATCTGTCTGGGAGAGTGCCACCTGGACCTGTTTCAGGCAGTGAAGCGTGCCCCTACCCGGCATGAAGCCACACTGGTCTGGATGAACAAGGAAGGGCAGCGTATGGGCCAGTCGAGTGGCCAACACTTTCTTTAATATCTTAATGTCTGCATTAACAGCAAGATGGGTCGGTATGAGAAGCACTGGTCTCGGGGTAGGTCACTGTTTGGTATGACCTCAATGGCGGTGCAGTCCAGACCTGGGGGGTACGCCCCTCATCAAGCTGCCCCCTCGTAGGCACTCACAAGATGAGGAACCAGGCGCTGACGAAACCTCTGATAATATTCTATGGGATAGACTTTGAGGCCCGTGGTCTTCCCAGCCTGAAGGGTCGCTATAGCACAGTCTACCTCTTCCTCCGTTAGAGGCAGGTCCAGCTACGCGGCTATGGACACCGGAATAGAGGGGAGTGGGATGTCTTTTAGAATGTGATTTTCCCACCCTGCTGGGGGTTGGGGCACTTGGGAGTAGAGTTCCTCATAGAAGGAGGCAAAGGTGCATGCTATCTCCTCTAGGCCCTCCTGTGCAACGCCAGTTTGGTCCCTAATGAGGGGCACCACCAAGCTGAAACATCTCGGGTCGCCAACCAATACAGCAGTTTCCCTGCCTTGTCTCCTGATTCGTAAACCCTATGGTTCGAGGCCTGCAATCACTGCCTGGCCTCTGAGAGTAATACTTGTCAAATCTCTGCACACAAGAGTTTCACCCGTTCCTCGGTCTCCCCACCGAGGCCACCTAACCCACGCTTTCTTTAAGGTAGTGATCAATTTGTTGTTCAAGATGTTCAATGCAATCAGGGTTTTTCCAGTATCAGGCACTTAAGTGCCACATCGGGCACCGGGTCTGCAAAGGAGTCCCCCAGGCGCATGATCGGAGATCCTGCACACCAGTATTTTGCACAGATGTCAACCCCAAGAGGTCCACTGCTGAGAGCCATATCTGATCAATACGCGCCTCAGTGTGGTGTGCCGCTGATTGGTACATAAATACCCTTGCCTGCGGGTGCCACGCCCACCAGGCATCACACAGACCTACTGAATCTGCCCACGGCACAAGACTCGATGACCGAGCCCAAGAAGGGGGTTGGCTGTGGTGTCCCGAAGCAAGTCCAGTACCACATTAAAGTCCCCTCCAACAAATGTGGTGACCAGCAGGAGGGAGACCAGCAAGCTACACAGGTCAGTAAGCATGGACCCCAGGAGTCACAGGGTTGCATAGCACGAAATGATGTTAATATGTCTCCCATCCTGGCATCCCTCCAGCCCTATGTATCTCCCCTGTGGGTCTTTGTGCACCTGGGTCACCAGCAGAGGCAGTGACCTGTGGAGCAGGAGTGCCACCCCTCTGGAGCCCCTCGAAATCCCAGCATGGGACACAGCTCATATCTAAACCTCCCAAGAAACGTACATTGGGTCCCAGCTAGGTGGGTCTCCTGCATAAGGACCACGTGCGGTCAGTGCCTTTTAATGTAGCGCAGCACTGCAGACCTCTTAATATGGTCTAACAGACCGTTAACATTCCAGGACAAGAGTTTGAACATGTTGCTGTTCTGTTAGGTAGAGCTTTGTGCGCCCAGTGCCCTGCTACCAATCTGTTTTGCCCCGTGCCCTGGCCCCTCCAGGCATCCATGGACCGCATATAATTGCTCACAGATTGAATTCACTTTGGCAGATACCAAGGCTGCGATTGCCTCAATGAAATGGGGAAAGGCCCCCGGCCTTGATAAAATACCAGGAGACCTTTACAAGACGAATCCAGATGTATGGGCCCCATACTTAAACCTCATTTCCAATGAGATAGCTTCTGGAGCACCTGTTCCGAGCTCCTGGTTGGGAGCAGAGATAGTCCCCATTTTTAAGAAAGGCGACCCCTCTAACCCTGCCAACTATCGCCCAATCTCCTTACTCGACAACTTCCAAAAAATCTTTGCAAAGCAAATTTTGTCCTGTCTAGAAGACTGGATTTTAGAAACAAATGCCATCTCTGATCTACAAGCAGGGTTCAGACCAGCAGTCAGTACTATAGATCAGGTGCTAAGATTTTTAACAATAAAATGGAAAACTGTAGAAATAGGAAGGGGTAACCTTTACGTAGTTTTTATCGATCTCAGAGCCGCGTTCGACCTGGTCCCCAGAAACCAGTTATGGCTGACGCTAGCCAATATGGGTGTCCCACATGGCCTTCTGAAACTTATTACCCGCCTACATGAAAATACCTATGCCCAAATCAGGAACGGCAAGAAGGGTGATCTCACAGAACCAGTGGCTATTGAGAGGGGAGTTAGACAGGGGTGCGTCCTGGCCCCAACTCTCTTTCTATTATACATAAACAACTGTATCAAGTACTTAGTAAACTGCACAAATGATTCTCCCAAGCAGGCTGGAACCAAAGTCCCCTGCCTACTCTACGCAGATGACACTATTCTTTTGTCTAAATCACCCATGGGAATTCAAAACTTGGTAAACCAGTTTGGTGTATACTGCAGAAACTATGGATTAGACATAAACCATAAGAAAACTAAACTTATGATATACAGCGCCCCGAACAAGAAGCTCAGCGCAAACATAAAGATGGATTTAACTCCCCTGGAGAGAGTAATGGAATATGACTACTTGGGCATTAGACTATCTGACAAGGGCAGCTGGGAGCCAGCCATAAGGAAAGGGGCACTAACAATTAGCCAAAGATGTGGAGTAATAGGACGCAAAGCTAGTACTGCCACAAGCCCCCCTCTGATCCTTATCTCGGAAATATATAAAGCACAAATCCGTGCTGCGGCCCTATATGGAGCAGAACTTTGGGGATTACACAGACAGATGGATACTCTCCAAATCAAAGAAAATAACTTCCTTAGACACATATCTAGACTGGGGAGGGGCACGCCAATGCTCCCCCTCAGACTGGACCTGGGCTTAAATAGTATCAAAGACATAGCATATCTAAGACCACTCCTGTATTGGGTCAGACTATGGAAAACAGATGAACTTGAACCCTACAGGGCAGCAGTCAAAGAACTATTACCACCTCATCATCGTACAAAAAGTACGGTGGCTTAGGGAGATGAAAGCGGCATGGGCCAAATTGAGTCTATCTGTTGGAAAATGGGTTATTGGTAGGGCAGGTAGGTACCTACACCTAGCAACAAGCCACAAACCTCCACATAAGTACAGTTAGGTCTCAGTAAATTAATCCCAGCTCTACCCTTGGTAGCTTGGCATCGAGCGTCAAGGCTTAACTTAGGAGACAAAGTATAAAGCATTCAAATATCACAAAACAGTAATTAAATAAAACACAGGAAACAGTTTAAAAATCCAAAACCAATTTATAAAAATAGCTTATATTTTTATCTTTAAAATGACACAAAAACGATTAAAATCGGTTCAGGGGAACCGGAGATATGAATTTTTAAAGTATTATTATTTTCTAGCGCTTAGAAACAAAAAGCGCCAATCGGGTCATCTGGTTGCACCAGGACCGGGGCAAAGTCAAACTTTCAGGCCGACCGCGATGGAGCCCTGCTCGGCTACAAGTCGCGGGAGGCCTCGGTTAAAAAGTTACCTTCTGACTTAGTCTCTTTTTTTGATGTTTTTCTTCCCCGGGACGAACCTGCCAGTTGGATCCGACCTCCTGGAGCCCTTGTCCGGATACGCGAAGTCGGTTTCCTCGGTGGTGATTTTTACCTTCGGACTTAGTCGTTTTTTCGAGATGAAAATCCTTCGACCGGGGTAAACCTGGATCTTGATCCGACGTCCGTGGAGCCCTTCTCGGATACGATGGCTGGAAGGTCCCGGTCAACTTTTTACGTTCGGACTTAGTCTCTTTTTTGGATGTTTTTCTTTACCGGGACGAACCACGAAGTCAGGCCGGGTCGCGGTTGAGGCAAGCCGGCTAGAATTTCCGCGTCGGGTCGGTCACTTTATGGAGCTTTTTTTCAAAAATTCTCCAATCTTTTCCAAACTTCTGGGGCTTCACCCAGATGTTCTTTTAAGGTTCTTTTGGGGTCCACAGCTCACCCCAAGGGTCCAGAAGTTCTGTGATGGTCCTTGGGAAGTGCGGACTTCAACTCCCAGAATACACCTGGCGCAAACTCCTTTTTGGCCACTGGACAGTGGTCAGCTGGTCACTTTTTCAGGAGTTGGTGCAGGGGACTCTGGATAGCAATTTTTCACCTGTAGCAAACAGGGAGTCCCTCCTTGAACCAGTGGAAGCCAGGCAAAGTCCTTCTTGTGGTGAAGCCCAAGTGTGCAGCTGGTGCAGTCTTTCTGAGTGCAGGGTCCAGGTGCAGGCCAGGGGTCCAGCAGGGCAGTCCTTCTTCTCCTTGTAGTTCCTTCTTCTTGAAATTTGGTGGGGATCTGAGGCGTGGGTGCAGGTCTGCCAGTTTTATCCTTGCTCCTGGGTGAAAAGCAGGGGGGCCCTGGTTCTCCAATCAGGGACAGGGTCGTCCCCCTGTGATGACCACTTCCTGGGAAGTGTGGCAAAAATCCATCCTAGAAGGCAACAGTCTCTAAAAATCCAAAATGGATGAATCTGATTTTTGGAGGAGAGATCTGGCTGAGCCCACCCACTGGTGTGGCTAAAAATCATAAACACACCCCTCTCCTGCCCTCTCCTAATCTAATCAAGGGGGCACCTAGCTGTCTGGGGTTGCAGGATGTGGGGGTGTTGCTGGGTGCTCCAGATGTCCTTCTCTGCCTTTGAAGACCAGTTTGGCAGCCCTCCCCCTTCCTGCCTCACCATCTGCTGAGGGGAGATTCTCTCCCCCAAGCACATTCCTTTGTGTGAAGCCAGGCCACTTCACACCTCATTAAAGTGGCCTGGCAGAAGCTGCTGCAGGCTGGCCAATCAGAGCACAGCAGCAAAAACAATGCAGAGCTGAAATTGGCAACTTTTTAGGTAAAGTCTAAACTTTTTACCTGGACAAGTTATATTAAATCCAACAACTGGAAGTTGTGGGATTTATTACAACAATCAATTTGATACCAAATTCTTGGTATGTAACATTTAAGGAGACTTTAAAATTTAAAATAAAGTCTGCCCATTCTAGCCTATGAAGGCCATTTACTTCAATGAGGGAAAAATGAATTTAGCTGTTTTTACCTCACCAGGGCTTATAAATCTATTTTTATAAAGTCCCTGCTTATAGTTACATGGCACCCAGCCCTAGGGGCACATAGGGCACACCTTAGGGGTGACTTATATGTAAAAATAAGGTAGTTTAAAACTTTGGAAGTACCTTTAATTCCAAAGTCGAATTTGCATATAACTTTAATTTAAAAGCAGCCAGCAAGGCAGGCTTGCTTTTAAAATGACACTGGGCACCTTAGCAATGCACCTAGGTGTGCACCACCTATGCTGTGGTCCCTAAACCTACATGCCCTACCATATACTAGGGACTTATAGGTAGGTTAACTTAGCCAATTATAATTAGCCTAATTTGCATATCCATTTTACACAGAGCACTGGCCCTGGGACTGGTAAGCAGTACCCAGGGCACAGCCAAGAGTCAGTAACCACCAGTACCTATCCAGAAAGAGTGGGGGTGATCAGGCAAAAAAAAAGGACTTTCCTACACTATCCCAGTACTGGGAGAACCCCGAGATGATTCCTGGCAGTGCTAAACGCCTGATCAAAGAACATTATTGGGCAAAAATCAACGAGGAATCTCTCGGTCCAAATGGGTCAGGTCGGCTGACAGCAGAATTCCTGCTGGTCAAACACGTTCCCTTCCCTGAAAGCTCCCTGGATCTACCCATACCAGCCCGTGCTCGCTCTCTATTACTCCAGCTCAGGTACGGGACATTGGCGGTCAATAGCTACACGGCTGGTTGGTCGACTAACAGCTCCCCATCGGACAAATGCATAAATTGTCACTTATGCAAGGAAACTGCTGAACACGTCCTATTTTTTTGCCCTCTGTACAAAGGTCCCCGAGGGAAGTGGATTATTCCCTTGTGCAGAACACTCCAACCACTATCCCGCAACAGTCTATTCAGAATATGTAAATACGACACTTCCATACTGATAATCAGCGCTGTTTCTAAATATCTGGCAGCAGCATGGAAAATTCGTAATAGGACTATTTTAGATTTTAACTCACTGTTTGAAGAGCTGTCTAGAAAATAGTAAATCAGCATCCTGTTATATTAGCCTTGGGCTCTAATTGTAAACCGCGACTTATTGAGCCCAAAAGACTGTATCTCTGAATAAGTGCTACATTGAGTTATTTTAACTAAAGTGTTTTATAAATTTAAAATTATACTTAATTTTATAATTGTCAAGATGCTATTTATTGGATTAATTAACCCAAATGAACTAATTAACCTAGAGCATCATCTACCACTGTCTGACTTCTTAAATTTTTAATCGGTTTTACTGTCTGGAGTTTCAATGCCTGATTTTATATAGAGATGTGCTACACAACAGTTTTTACGTTATTGTTATTTTACTGTTCAGGGTTATGTACAGGGTAAGATCCAAAGACTATTCCGAGCACCTCCTTCACCCCACCTATTTATGAAATCTTTCTCAGGCAGCTACTGGACCCCTACTTTTTTTACTATTGTTCCTTTTACTGTGTATTGGTTTATGGTTTTTATCTTTCTGTATGTATGTATATATTTTTAAACCTTTTAAATGGCCCAAATTTGGACCGAATAAACTATTGATTGATTGAATTGCTCACAGTACTCACTGCAAATGTAACAAACCTAAAAAGGAAAACGTTAGTTCAACTAGAGTAGAAAATACTCAGAGCAAAAACCCAACCTTCCCTCCAACTCCCCCCTCCCTACACTTCGTCCCTTGAAGCATCTGTCACCCTACACTAACATTTTGCTAATGAGCAAGAAAAAGTCTAGTCAAATGTGGGGGTCCATATTGTCTGGCGGTGCCCGACTGGCTGATGTGCTACCTGACCTCGACTAATCATATGATTTAATTGGCCGAGTTATCTGGGCCACAAGTCCTGCCGGGCTGTGTGCCCCGACAGCCGCCATGCAGTGCTCCTCCAGTTCCATATACAGAATCTCCCTGCATCCTCCAGTTCACTCCTGGGAGGTTAGGATAGTCCCTGTTGATTCAAACAATACTGGTGTGGTTGTCAAGTCAGCGTCCAAACCTGCCCCTCCTGAAGGTCGGGAGCCAAGTGATCTTGGATAATCCCACGCCGACCTCCGGCTGCGGACCGGGCCCACCGTGACATGGAGCGATTCCTGCCCATCCACGCTGATAGGGGAGCCTCACCAGGGTCCTTTGTCTCCGGCCCTGCCTCTTCTCCCCCTGTTGCTGATCTCAATTCTCGCTTTTCCACCGCCCAATCCCAGGCCTGCTCCGGGGTATCAAAAAAATAGGTAGTGGTTTAAATCATCACTTTGAGGCTGGTGGGGAAAGGTAGCACATAGCGGAGATTCAACACACAAAGTTTCTTTTTAACTGCTTCAAAAGATCTGCACTTCTGTTGTACCGCCCGGGAGTAGTCCGGGAAAATCATGACCTTAGAGTTTTGGTGTCGTAAGTCTGCCTGGGTCCTAGCCTCCAGCAGGATCCGTAGTGTCACGAGACAGGGGGGTTGCACCGACCAGAGGCCGAGGCGCCAACGAACGATGTGCGATCTCTATAACAAAGTTGGCGAACAGCTTTCCCGCCAGCATCCAGCTCTCCTCAGGTGCTACTGCCAAGTCAGATGCGTCTAGGGACTCTGGCAGGCCCACCAGCCGCAGGTTGTTGCGCCGAGCGTGGTTCCCTGAGCCCTCTGCCCTTTCCTTATGTTATGCTTGTTTTTATCAACAGAGGTGACAAGGTAAAAACAGGACACAGAGTTCGTATTTTGATTTAAACTATGCCTTTGTTTCTCACCTGTGTCAAGCCAATCTTCATAATGATGTAACATCTACTTCCTACAATTAGTACAGAATCTGATGGTCCATGTTTACAAAATCAAACTTCTTTTAAGATAGTAGCCACAAAATTAAAAGAAATTGATGTCACTTCCCTTGAGAAATATAAAAGGTATGTGTTGAGAAAAAAACTAATGTGAGGCGTTTATACTTATTTATAAAAAAAAAACAATTACATTTAAAAAATAATAACATCTCGTCCAATGCAAGGCCCTCTTTATGCTATTCACTTATAAATGTGCTCTCAGTTCTTCATCATAGTTCACCCCAAGTAGTATGGTGTTGTTAACATCAATAACATATTGGGACTCAATTCTTCTTAATGTCAATATTCTTTTGCCTCCTCTTATGTTTTTTAGTATATATTATAGCCTAAAAACATAATTGTTCTCCAGTCTCCATTGTGATGTTTACTAAAAATGTTTTGCTGTACTTTGCTTCAAGATCTGCTGATTTATAGCCCAAATACGTTCTAAAATGTGTGTTTTTGGCAGGAAATATTGTGCTGCCTATAAATAGTTTTGAACATTGGCATTTGATGCCGTAGATCATATAATCCATATGGCAAGTATGGAATTTCCAACCTGAATTGAGGGCCAGAAACTCAGTTACAGCCCCAGAATATCTGCAAGCCTCGCAGTGTCCACAAGGATAGAAACCTAGGTTTGGCAATAGCAAATTCTGCGGTGTGAGACTCTGCTCGTGACTGTGTACAAGTCTGTCATTCAAAGAAGGACATTTCTGATATTTAATTTGAGGTGTGGTGCTAATTGAATCTTATAGTGTTGTCTCATTTCTCAAAATATGGCAATGTTTCCTGAGTATCTAAGTCACATCATATGAGTGTTGGCTATACATGGTAATAAAATGTATAGTTGTCTTTAATTCAGTGTTATTTTATCATCTTTTTCACTAAGATTTCTGGTCATGTTTTTTTGTCATTTTCATTTATTTCTGTTTTCAAGGTCGTATTTGAATGCCCCATTCTTTTAAACCTTCTATTCTTGTTCAGTAGTATTTTAAGGAAGGAGTGATCAGTACTGCAGTTTCTCTTGGCTCTAAAGAATTCACCACATGGGATAGAGAAAGCTGTAGGATGGCAGCTTGAAGCATGCAAAATCGAGTTACCTCCAGTATCCTTCCCGAAGAGGGATTTTTCAATCCTGTCACCCTCCAAACCGAATTCTAGCTCGAGGAAGGCCAAAGATCTATGACTGTGAGTCATGGTGAATCTTAAGTTCAAGTCATTCTGGTTCAAGATCTTTGTGAAGGATCTCAGTTTTGACAATGATCCCTTCCATATCATGAAGAGATCATCAATATATCTCAGCCATATTACTATCTCACAGGTGTACAGTTCCATGGTATCCAACCAGACCACCTGCTCCTATAACAATTACATTTAAGTAGCTGAGACAAATGCAGGTGCCCATGGCTGTTCCTGGTATCTGTCTATAATATTGGTTATTAAAGACAAATATATTCTCAGTGAGACACATTTCAATCATTCTGAGTAGCATCTGTGTACTTTAAAAAGATTATTGCCCCTCACTCACAACTAATGTCTGCATGATTCTAAGCCTTGTTGGTGTCAAATACTCATGCATAGTGCAGTGACATCTGTCATGAGGCCTTGTGGGGCCCACATTGGTTTTCCATTTTAGCTTAGTTTTATATTTTATATTTTACACATTTATAGCTGGCATCACTTTGAGCAATGACATTTTACACACTTTGTGTTTGCACAATAATATTCTGATAATACATTGTACATGCTGTTTGTTTGTAGTTAGCTCTTCTTTACATGTAATCTGTGCATTCTGTTAATGGCTAGGAACATAGAACAAGATATCCTAGTGCTTACATTGAGCAATCAGAGACAGCTTGTAAGAACTAGACATAGCATTCAATCAGAGTTGTGGTTCTAGCACAGTGTGGTTTTTATTATAAAAATGGTGCACTGCCCCAAGGGGATGAGAGGGCCCTCCTGCCGTCATGGAGCAAATCCTATGTTTGACATGCAGCTCTGCTGACCTGATATTCCATCTTGCAGTGAAGGATTGCCAACTTCACTCTAGACTGGCACCCTGGCTCAGCTCTCCAGGTATGGGGGTTTCAGGCTATCCACCTAGATCAAGCACAGGCATACTCGCTGATAGTAGATAGCAACAGATAGGAAGATATCGCTCTAAGATTACCATGGTTGGACTGTTTATTCTTTTCACCATGTTAATAATACTTGTTACAATGCTTAGTTCATCTGACTAATAATTGTAGCTCATTCTCTCTATGCAGAAATAAAATTATTTCCATGAATATTTGAAAACCTTTATTTGTATATTTCTTGTGTTTACCCTGGGCTTGCAGGAGTAAAACAACAAAAGGGTAAGATGTGTTTCCATGACTTCTTTGGAAGTCAGAGTGTCATGTTCACGGAATGCTATAATCATCTGCCACCCTTGGAAGGTTGGAAGCTCAGGTGAGGCACTGTGAGCTAGCTAGGGATTAGGTTGACAGTTCCTGATGGCGTAGATGGTCTCAGTCATCTCGTTCTGAAGTTCTGCCACCCTAATACACAGTCCTACCTTTTTAATGGGAACCGCATAATACGTCCATGGTTGCCAAAATATAATTTGGCTCCTAATGGATGTCATGTATTCGCATTGGATAGTCTTTTGTATCCTAAGTAGGTAGGAAGTGTCTTCACAAAGGGCAAAAGAAAGTGGTCTACATACACTCAAATATTTTCAAATAGACTTCCTATAGATGATATTGTTGGTCTTTCTGGTGGTCTCTTTATGTGTGTTTGTACTTTAGGTAAGAAATAGAATGTTGGTGTAACTGGTGTATCATTTTTTGTAAAACTGTACTCATCCCAGGTTAAAAGGCCATTGCGCCATTCATTCAACAGTTTCGAGACACATAGAAGTAAATCCAAGTAATATTGCTTAGAAGTTTTTTGATAGCATTTAATATTATTTCGTTGTTACAATGCCTCATCTAGATATTGTTGTCTTGGTAAAATTACCACATTAGCCCCAGTGCTTATCAGATGGTTTGGATATGATGTGTTTATCATTTCGTAGGTCATGTAGAGCCTTTCTGAGTTGGAGTTATGGTGCCAAGTTTCATGATTTATATTTGAGTTTTCATCTCAAATTCCATAAGCCCCTACTGACTAACTCACAAACAACACCTATGTTTGTCCCTACCTGTCTGTGAGACAAACCTTAATTTCGGTTTAAAATTACTTGCAGTAATTATATCTGTACAAACACCAAACATTTCTGCCAAAAACACATTTTCTAGTGAGTTGAATGGGTCACTCTGGTCACACACATTATCAACGTTACACTATAAGTCATATAGGGGGTCATTCTGACCCCCGCGGGCGGCGGTCGCCGCCCGCGTGGAGGGAGCCGCCATATGGCCGCTCCGCGGTCGAAAGACCGCGGAGGCCATTCTGGCTTTCCCGCTGGGCTGGCGGGCGACCACCAGAAGGCCGCCCGCCAGCCTAGCGGGAAACCCCTCCCCACAAGGAAGCCGGCTCCGAATGGAGCCGGCGGAGTGGGTATGTGCGACGGGTGCAGTGGCACCCGTCACGTATTTCAGTGTCTGCACTGCAGACACTGAAATACAAAGTGGGGCCCTCTTACGGGGGCCCCTGCAGTGCCCATGCCATTGGCATGGGCACTGCAGGGGCCCCACAACACCCCATACCGCCATCCTGTTCCTGGCGGGCGAACCGCCAGGAACAGGATGGCGGTATGGGGTGTCAGAATCCCCCATGGCGGCGCAGCAAGCTGCGCCGCCATGGGGGATTCCCAGGGCAGCGGAAAACCGGCGGCAGACCGCCGGTTTTCCTTGTCTGACCGCGGCCAAACCGCCGCGGTCAGAATGCCCTGCGGGGCACCGCCAGCCTGTTGGCGGTGCTCCCGCATCCCCGGCCCCGGCGGTCCTTGACCGCCGGGGTCGGAATCACCCCCATAGTGTATTCAGTAGTTCAATATCCGAAATCAATACATTTGAGGTCATATAATTACTAACGTTTTTTCACTTCTATCCTTTAAGAAATGCAGTTCATGTAATTTCAGCATTATCTCAAATTTAAAAGCATCAATTCTATTATTTGTATAGGTAAATGGGTTACCTGGATAAAAATATAGGGCTAAAGAAAGTACCTGACTTTCAGGATCAGTTATGTTCCTCTCATAGAAGATGATCAAAATGTTCTTTTTTGTTGTATATCCCATTACTTCCTTTGGCCGTACCCCCATGTTCCCATGGGGCTTAAATATCTTCCTCCTGTGAAACATATATGTTGTTTATGAAAAATACCTCTGTGAGACCAGGGCTGGTGTCTGCATGACAGCCAGTCTCACAGAGGTGAGAGGGGGAGTCACCTGAAGTCTGCACAACTTGCTGGACAAGGAGGATCTGCCTAGCACCTAGAAGCCTGTGAGTGCTTAGTCCTGCAAGAGGGGAGACTGTCCAGGTGCAGCTGCCCAGCTCTGTTTCAAAGCACCCAAAAGCTGACTGCCCTTTTGTATGCCAACAGCATCAAATAAAATATGATGTGGCAAACTGTGTGAAAAAACCTGTAATCGAAACTAGTAGAGTATTGTCCAGCAGCCCCTACAATCGTATCCAGAAAGACTGATTCTGTTGTTGCTTGATGTGTGGAGTATCCTGAGAGGATATGTGTCACCAGCATAGTGGAGATCCTGCCCAGGGACTGGAGGCTGCAATTATCTAGAACAAAACAACTATTGACCAGGCCTGCCTCAAAGATCCACCAAACAAGTCCAACGCAGAGTGACAACACCATTGTTTGTCCTGCACTACTTCCAAGGATGCCAGTTGGCACAAAACTGACTAGTGAGCTGACTGAAGCTTTTACAGCCATGCTTCAGCAGATGGTGAACTTTGAAAGTGATGGGAACAAAATATGTCACTGTATGGTATCAGGGCAGTGAGCAAAGGGAAGGGAGCAAGCCTGATGCTCAGGAGAAATTGCCAAGGGGTTCTAACAAGAACATGCTTTTAAAAATAGTGTGAAATGGTGAATTTCACAGCACAATTTAAACATAATGTATGTATCAATATAATAATGAACTTATTCAACACCTTTGTGGTTTGACAGGCAAAGCTTACCCTCACAAGTGAACTTTGAAAGTTTGGTGAAAAAATAGTTGATTTTACAGCAATGTCACACAAAAGTGACCAAAGTGATGTATATATTTCAGACAGGTAAACCAGTCTTGTTAAGTGATGATACATGATACATAGTTTTAAGTTTAGTTTTTGACAGCAAAACTGTCAAGCATACATATTCTACTGGTATACATTGAGTGGACTTTGGGTACACCCGCTAAGCTATAGGGATTCTTGAACTAGCTTCTTTCAACCACTTGCTGAAGACTATGTCAATCACAAGTTGGCTCAGCCCAGCAGAGTATTCATCTCTCACATTCTGCTGTTGGCTGTTTAGGCGTGTCATTCCGCTTCCACTCCAATGCTATTGAACTGCAAGAAGGACTACTTCACAATTACAGTCTTCAATATGCTCTTACTCTCATGTCTGTCTTCCTTTACTATGCTCATGGAGACTGTGTTGGCACATTGGACCTATATCTATTGTTTTTGCCAATGCTTGCTTCCACATGCACCCGGAACCCTTCTTCACTTCATTTTCAATTCTTCCTGCCAAGTTCTGCCCTCAGTTATGACTGCAGTTCATTTGGAATGGGTACGGTGGAAAAGTAAATGTAATGTAAACCACACAACCACACGCTAAAGACATCCATGCTAGACAAATCTACAAGCTCATGCATCAATGCTGCTACTCGTCTACAAAGAACTTACAGGATCAGACAGGTTATACCAACAGCACATACTCTTGCCTCAAGCAGAACCAGTGATATCATAGAAAGCACTGTCAATATAGATGATGAAAAGCCTCAGCAAGAGTTTTAAACTAACAGTGATAGGAACAGTGATATCTGGTATACAGCAACCAAAATAAGAGGTAACAACACTTCAGAACCCAGTCTGAGTTGTCACTAGAACACCACATATATTTCATAAATGTGATCTTTTGCCTGCCCTGAGCAGCAGCTTGCCAGCTTCTCAAAATAAAATAGTTCATAAATATGGATTTCCTTTACATAAATTCTCTAAACAAGGCCTGGTCATTTTAAACATCACTCAAATTCACGACTTTTATACACTGATCAATTTTACCTTTCATGCCTACTTACTATCACCAGATACTAGGGAAGCCTAACATTTTGTAAGGCTTAATACCACACTGTGGCAAGGATCGTTAGAATTATGTCAGGAAGGGCCACAGCAGGTTATGTTTCGGCAGCATTGAGACAAGACCACATTATGCAGTAGATAGTCACAAGTCTTAAACATCACAACACATCAGTGATAATCACCATTGTGGTAGGGATTGTCAGAATAACAGTGAAGTGGCTATAATGCCCACATTATGTCATAGACAGACTATAATTATTCCAAGCGTATTCAGAATGACTTTAAATTGTCTATGTTATATCCACTCCCGAACACCCCCCAACACACACAACTTACTCACATTTGAGTTCAAACATAGCAATGATGTACACTGGCCTGAATTTATCTTCATTGTAAATACATCAAATGGTGCAGGTAACATCCTGGTACAAAGTGTTCCACTTTGGTCTATCTATTTGGTTAATTCATTGTTCTTCACCATCAGTAGAAAACATAGCAACTGGGATATTTAATAACACTTCAGGATTGTTTGAAATATCATTTTTAGGTCCAGCGCGCAAGCGCTCTAACGTGTTGTAATCTATCTCTGGGCTTTTAATCACACCCATCGCATGCCCATCACTATCACTTGTTCATGGGCTTGCCTTTCAAAAATTCTTTGTTATCATTGGTTAATGCTTTACGTTTGTACCTGCATGGGGCAATTTTGTTACTGCCTTGTCCATCGACCCTGTTTGATGGATGATTGCACAACTGCCAATGTTTGTGAGCAAACTTCTTTTTGTGTCTCTCCTTCACGCTCATGGCGTCCGTGGAGCTTTGAATCGTCTTTCTTATGTCAACTGTTTTACTTTTCATTTTCAATTTATGTAGCAAAAAATGCCCAGTCAGTAATTTACAACGCTAAGAGCTCTAATTAAATCAAACACGAGACCCATTGCATTGCAAATGCTTGTTCTAAACATTCCAGTGAATTTAGAGGAAACCCTTTTCATGTACTGTTTATTCTGTTGTTTGATACCGTAATATTCAAACGTCCCCCAAGATACAGCCTTCAGAGAGGATGAAGTAGAACACTTTAATGCAGTTTCAGGAGTGTCAAAGTACCACATAATGATTTTCATTTGTAAGTTACAATATAATCATTGCGTGGTATTTCTGTGTTTCTCTGGCATCTGCCCTTTCTGCAGTCTTACTCTCTCGATATCTGTAGCTTCTCTACAGTTTGTTTCCGCCTCTCCTGTGTTGCACTCTCTGGTCTGTCTCTATTCTTCAACCCTTCCTTTCCTCAGTCTTCTGTGTTGCTCATCTGAAAAACGTCTTCCCTTCTGTCTGTGTTTTGGTCTTACTCGAAGACATAAGACCCTTACTTCCCCTACGTCACACAGGGCTCCCCAGCCTTTTAGGGGGGCCCTTTCACCCCAAGACAAATGAATATCAGTGAGATATGGCAGAGACTTCATATTATGCAGGGGGCCCCATGACTTTACCTTACACCAATGGTCTGACCTCTTTTACCCCGCTTCTCTGCAGAACCTTTATCTCTGTCGAGTGCACCCTCGCTATCCTTCCTTCCTCTTCAGTGACTCAGTCTCTTCTATGTTATCATTCATCTCTGCTCTATCCTGTGCTAACTCTCCAATATGCAGGGTGTCTCTCAGTGTTGCTCATGTCTACGATCCCTCTCGCCTCTCCTTCTACTTTGCAGTCTCTTTTTCACTCTGTCATTAGTTCGCTGCTGCTATCTCCCTGGAATTGTTTCCCTATACACAGCATCTCTATGCTGCTTAGTTTAAAAAAAATCAGGATGCTCCGTCTCTCCGAACTGTCTTCGTTGCTATCTGTCTCTTTGTATCACTCTGGTCACTCCTCTATTATTTTTCCCTTATGCCGTGTGTTTCTGTCTGCAGGTTCTTTGAAAGCTACTCTCTTGATATCTCTTCATCCTGCAGCCTGCCGTTCTCTCCCAGACCAGCATGTCTGTATGCAGCCCCTCTCTCCATCTGCCTTTCAGACCTCCACTCTTCGAGGCTGTCTCGTCTGCCCCAGCTCTCATCAGCCTCTCACTCTGGCACAGATGTTAAGCGCCGTTAGTCATCGGCTTGGATTGTGTCTGTTTGCACAACATTACTTGTAGGATTGTTATTAATGGTTACAAATATAAAGTGAAAGCACATTAAAAGTTAATGCACATTTTAGAAAACATGGAAATACGTCCAAAGAAAAATGGACAGAGACGTTAATCTGCCACTTGCAGCGCCGTCTTTTCTGCTTGTGGTTCTGAGTCCTGGGGATGATTTTCCACGTTTTCTTATTTGAGTATTTATTTTGAAAGAGTTCTGCTGCTGCGTGCTACCAGAAGTCAAATGTATAAGAAACAACGTTCATCTATCATTTTCCTGAAGGTTCTATCGGAATTCTGGGGAGTGATTGTCCGGTATGAGGGAAATGTAGAATGAATTGCTCCAAAATGAATCATAACTGTATGCAACAATGGGGAATTGTCAGGCTGCATTTTACGGCAGTATTTAATCTCGGTGGCAGCTGACAGTGCAATTCTGTTCCAAAAGATTACTCCTATTGTTAATGTACCTGTGTGTTTCTGCAGGGCTCGGGTGTTATCTTAGGGATGCTGTTGGCTACATTCAGGTTCTCATTGCCCTCTAGGAACCCGCTGCCGACAGCCTTACCAGAATTCAACAGAGATGAAGTTTAACCCTTTTTCCCTACTGCTCCATCCTGATTTTTGCCGGTGCAGTAATCGTTTCACAGACAGCACAGCATATCTATAAATTGCATATGTGTGAAAAGGAGGGGCTACAATGAACCCCTCTCTTTCATGCGAGGGACTCCCAGCTTGTCGACACTGCCCCTTTATCTCCCAATCCTGATCCCCCAAGTACACTTTTGGTTAAAAAATGCAAGGGAACCTTTGTTGGTTGTTACAACATATTCAGAGATGCAATACATGGTGCATCAACATCGCATTAGCGATTCATAAAATATCCCACCTCCCCCCATAAAAAATCATGAACAACTTGCATTCCTCTGTCCATCAGTCTGTTTGTGGTCCTGACCAGGCACTGCCTCATTTCTTGATGGCCTTTGTGGTCAGATACTCAGCGTTTGGTGGCTATTAACACCCCTCCTTTACCTATGCCTCCCAGGCTACAAGTGCAGAGGTTGCCCGCTGCTGGGCCCCGCTCCCCACTCTCCCCTGTCCCTGCAGTAAGGCATCCCAAGGACCATGTTGGAGCAGGTCTCTTTTATGCTTTTGTGATCCTGGCCAGTCGTTTTTGTCTCTGCCATGCTGTCCATCAGTTTCCCGATCACAGACAGATCCACTTTTGGAGCTATGAGAAACCATATAATTCTAGGGCCCCTAATATATTTATCAAGACCATGTCCATTCCCACACCGGATAGGTGAACTCTGTCCGCTCTGTGATAGTCCAGTGTTTTGAGGTTGATAAAACTATGCGTAATAAAGCCCCATGGGGTTTGCCCTGCACATTTTTGACATGGATATGTTTAACTTTTGTCTCCAGTGCTCCCTGGTCATGTGCTCCCCTCCAATCTGCCCTAGCTATGACTTCAGACCACAAAATATTGGCAGAGTGCAACAGCTGTTATATTGCCTTCAGGCCAGACATTAGTGCCGCTAGAGGTCCTTCTGATCCAGCTTGGCTAGGTCATTGTCACCCCAGGAGAATCAGCATCCAGCTTGTTCTCTCAACACAGGGCACATGCTATGTTTGGGAGAAGATGAGCACACCTCATGCCTGTTCTTCCTACCCAGGTCACGGTTGTGTTTTTGAACCATATCCCTCCGTAGATCTTACGCGCTGTAGCACACTGTTGCGCCCTTGTGATGTAAGAATGGCCAACTATCCAGACCCTGCACTTGTCATTGGCTTTGTCTATTGTGAAAGAAACAAAATGACTTAAGGGGCTGTGGGCCTGCTGTCGGGCCTGTTTGGGCCCGAAGACCATAGTCCTATCTTTTTAGTGTGATCTCCCCGTGGGCCATTTGCTGCCGCCATTGTGGCAGCGCCAGTTTGGAAGGATTGTCACCCAAATCTGTCTGAACTGAAATCAGCTAAGAAATGACCCGTCTTTGTGGCAGAACAGGGACATCTCTTTCGTAAGCCCTGGTGACACATATGCCCTCTTGCAACACACTAGACATCCTCTGTGCAATCCAGCCTAGAAGATTTCCCTTTCCCATCAGGTCCATCTTGAACTGGCACAGTTGAGGCGCCATGTAACCGCCCAGGTAAAGGTCACCACCTCCCGCAGGCCCCTGTTCCTGGGGTCATTTTTGGGTTTTCGCTTATGTGAAAGGCTCCGAAAAAAGCAAGTGAAAAGGCTGCCCTGAACATAAGGAGTTTGTGACCCGAACTGCAAACTATCGTCAGTAACACCAAAAACTCCTACCAGCATTTTAAAATCCAAAAGCCTGTGCTGGTCCCGTTGCCCCGTTCTTAGTCCCCCATCCCTTCATGGCTGCCTTGCAGAAGAAAGATTTGGTTGAGTCTATCACAGAGACCAACTTTGTATAATAGGACACCGTGGGCAGGTGTGCCTGTGCCCACATGCTAGTTCTGCCTTCTTTAAATGCCCAGTCAATGAACCTCTGTACATAACTCTAAGTGGCTGCTCCCTGCCAAGCCACACTGGTGACCTCTTAGAAGACCTCCCATAACTTACAATAGCGCGTTTCTGTTTTGTTGGCCAATGCTTTGTCCATCAGCATTGTCAGGTCAGGTTGACCACCTCACACAGTGTCTCGGGTATCTCGGTCATGAATGGTCCGTGTGTGGTACCAGCTCCTTGAAACATCAACACTGAAAATGAGAGAGAGCATCAACCACTGTGTTCTCGCATCCCAGGATGTGCCTGGCTCTTACTGCTAGGTTGTTGTTAAGTTGCCATTCAACCAGGTGTCGAAGCAGGCATACCACTGCCGGACAATGGGCAATCCCCAGATTCAAGGCCTGGATCACCCCGTGGTTATCTGACCAAAACCTAATTTGCCTATTGACGAGCCTGTGACCCCCATATGGAAAAGGCCACTATAGTGGGAAAAAGTTCCAGGAGGGTTATGTTTTTGTTTTTTCTGCTCTGTAACCAGGATACTGGCCAGCTGGCCATGGCCCAGACTTCTCCAAACTCCCCCCTTCCCCCCCAGCGGCATCAGTGAATAGCTCCACTGTTACCCATGGGTCACGACATATGACTGTGCTGTTGAAGTTGACTAGGAAGTTGAGTCACTGCTTTAGGTCCTCCCTGAGCCCTTGTGTGATTCTCCCCCTGTGATGTTTCTCCATCAGTTCCCTGCATAACCATGCTAAACTCCTTGTGAATGGCCTCCCTGCTAGTATCACCCTGTCTACAAAGTTGAGCCGGCAGATGAGTTGTTGCAGCTTGCCCGGTGTTGCCTTCTTTTTCAAAAGCAAATCCCTTATAAATTGCGTCAGCTCAAGAGACCTTAGTTTGTAGCAACCTGCATACCCCATCTATAGTGTCCAGCTCTATCCATAGGAATGAAAGGTGTGACATTGGACCCTCAGTTTTCTCCACTGCTAATGGCACTCCCATGTGCTCTGCTAACACCCCAAAACCTTGGAGAAGATCTGTGTAGTCTGAGGCGTCCTGAGACCCAATGAACAAAACATAATGTTAGAAGGGAGTGACCCAGCCTTTTCTATGATGCTCACTTAATGCCCATTCCAAAAATTTACTAAAGTCTTTGAAATACGTACAGGAGATGGTGCACCCCATTGGAAACATTTGTTGTAATAGAATTCCCCCTCTGGCTGAAAACCCAGCAGGTGGTCACTGTCTGGGTGTATCAGCAATAGTAGAAAGGCAGATTCTTTGTCTGTATTGGCCAGCAGGGCTCCATTTCCTGCCGCCCTGATTGAATCAACTGCTTAAATCATGCTTGTGTAAGACATCGAGCAGCTGTCCTGCTCCAGGCCTTCATTCACTGACTCACCTGGTAGACATGGTGAGTGGTGGATCAGTCTGAATTTGCCATCTCCCTGTTTGGGAATCATCCTTAGCAGGGATACTAAGAATGTGTTCATTGGTGGTTGGGAATAGAGGCCTGTCACCCTACTTAGTGCAAGCTCCTTTGCTATTTTTTGCTTGGTAACAGCCTGATTGTCTCCCACTGACTTTAGATTACTGCATAAATGGAACTCCCGGGGACCTATGTGGGGGATGTGGAAGCCGTACATGAAGCCTTCAATAAATGGCTGCTTTTCTTTTTTCTTAGGCTACGTACCCAAGATGCTTACTAGATGATTCAATTTTATAGGTGTAGAAAGGGGAATGGTGCTGATTTGAGTCTCATGCTGGCTGACCTGTTTTCATTCCTTATTGTTAGTGTCCTTCCCATCTGAGGCCCCCTTCACCTTTTTACAATCGATTGCTGACTGCTCCCCATAGTGGCTACAGCTAAGCCTGAATCTGCAGGATTGCCCCCACTTGCACTCGTCCTTGTCGTACTTCCAGCATGTGAGGGTTTTGGGTTTGCTTTGCTAGCTTCCTGTTGGCGCTTTTTGCTTGTTGGTATGCTGAAACCCCTCAGTTCTTCCTTTACCCCATGATGGACGAAAGCTATGATCTTGCTCACTCATGCCTTCCCTTGTTGCTACCATGTGGTTGGCGAACCCTTCTACATCTTGTTGGTCCCACTCAGTGACTGGCCAAGTCTACATCTTCTCCCTGAAATCCTCATCACACAGCAGCAAAGCAACACCCTTGTAGTTTTTCTGAGCAGTGTGAACTCTGTTCATGTAAGAACAATGCTGCAGCGCTCTCTGGGAATTTTTCAATGAATACTCAGGCTAAGGTGCGAAATGCCTTGAGCCAGTTTTCAATGGACCTTTCTACTCTTAGCCTGCGCTTGTTTCTTTTATTCTCATCTTTCTTATCCTTTGCGGTCAGATCCAAGCCCACCTGCCACACCTTGAGCAAGGAAAAAATGTCTATAAATTCCTTTCACCAAATTCTTTCCTTGACTGTGAGCGGAATAAGGCTAACTAGGCCTGTCTCCTTTGCCATAATGGGAGGATCATCTAGTGATGGCCTGATATACTTAGTAGCTGGCTTGCCTTTTCCTCCTTTAGGTGCCCCACCTCCTGTCCATGCCTTTGTGGGGTCTGACACACCCTCTGTTGCACTAGTGTTCTCTTTCACCCACCCCTTGCCCCCTGAAGACGCTTCTGAGGGTTTGTCCTTTACCTTTTCGTGTTCTCCTATTCTAGCACTGTCTGTCTCCACTCTACTTAAAGGTTGTGTTTTATTGCAAGGGTCCTTGGCTATCTCTGTCTCCTCCCCCTTTTGTGTAGGCCCATAGGTGTCCTGTCAGTTTGTGAGTCCCCCCCCACTACTGGAGATCGCTAGGCAACCGGACCATGCCAGGAAAATGCTGGGTAACCTGGTGGGATGGATGTTTCCGCATTCGGCCATGCCCAGCATAGGTTAGCTGCACGGGGGTACTGTGGCCAGGATGCTGCTCCCCCTAACCATGGATTCACCTTCTGGTATTGAGCTGAACTGGGGGGACTACTAACCCTGCTGTGTTGGGTTGTGTCCCTTTGATCACCCCAACCTGGGTCCCACAGTTGGCAATGCTGCCGTAGGTTGTCCTACCACCATAAAGCCCCTGTACCTCGCGCTGTGCTTGTGTGTCGCCCTCTTATGCTGCTGTTTGTCTGTGGCTGTTTGCCAGAGGTTGCTGCTGTGCTGGCTCTAAGCCCCTCATCGTGTTCGCCCCTGCTATTCTGTTCCGGGGGCTCAAAACACTTCTCGCCGCCTTGCGAAGCTGGGTGACTCGCGCCTCCTTGCTCCCCCTCTGTAGGTAGTTTGCTAACCTCTCTCCATGCCGTGGTGGTGTTTCTCCTTTTGTCCTGCCCCCAGGCCCTCGTGACCTCAGAGAGAGTTTCTGTTCTGGCTTCACACACCCCCTGGCCAGGGGCCTTAGACAGGGTTCCTGACCTACTCTTGGTGACTCTGTTTCCACCTGCTTCTTCCCCTTCAGTGATGCTCTTAGCTCCAGGCTTGTTCTTTTGTGCCTTTTTTCTGTTGGACCAGGAGCTCCGATTCCTTTGCCAATGGCTCCTTCAAATCCTAATCCAGCTCAGGCCCTGCATTGTTTGTTTCTATTATTTGCTTTTTTGGAAGTGGTATGTCCCTCATGTCAGTCCTAAAATGAGCAGAGTGCTTCCTTTCCCTGCCCCTCTCCTCCATGATTGTTGTTCCTCACTTCCCCTGAGGATTGCTATTAGACTGGAAACCTTTATACACTAGGCCACTGGTGCCTCCCACATTTGTTTGTGCCACAGTGCGCTATTCCTTTCTTGTGACTTCTTTGTTAAATGTCTATTGCTTTCTTAGCTGTTCACTCTTGAAAATACACCTGAAGCACCCAAGGTCTGAACCCTTAATCCTTTGTTGCCCTCACTCTGAGAGTGAGGGTCTGATATTTTCCCAGCTCTGACTGTTGCCGTTTGCTATTGCGACAACGTGTATCTAGAGTGGAGTTCTTCTCCCACCCAGCTGGGAGCCCCAGTAAAGACCACTTTTGGCTCACACTTGCAAGGGGGCCCCACACTGAGCCCAAGTCCAATTCGTGTGCTGTTAGCTGCTCACCATGAACAGGGAGGGGGCCCACACACACAGCCCAAACCAGCACAATGTGACACTCATCGCCTCTGCACTTTTCACCTGCCCATCCAGCGCCAACTCCGTGAGGCCTTCCACCTTCTTGTGCGGTCATCAGCAAGGCCGAACAGCCACCCCCCTGTTACAAACTTGCATTGACCTGCATCGGTCGTGCGATGGTCACTTGTATCCCCGGTTTCTGGCACCTTCTCAAGTCTTCTGTCCCAAGGAACCAGGGACGCTGGTCCTCCTGCAAAGTCTTCTATCGCCTTGATGCTCCAACATAGATCCAACAGTAACCTCAAACCTCTCAGTGCTTGTTGTGGTTGCCTGCCGCGACCCCCATTTTTTTAAGCTAGATTGGTGCCCCCTGACTGGCTGGTTTAAAGGTTGCTCACCAATCCGGGTGCACCATTTTCACCGGCTTCTCACCTTCCCCTGGTTTGCGTCTCCACCGCCTTGTGGACTCTCCCACCCTTGAAAAGCACTCTTTATGTAAGCACAAACAATGGAGGCTGAAGTCCCCCCTCTGCTTAGCTGCTGTTCTGAACACTTCTGTTGTCACCAGCACAGGCCACAGAAATCAAAGCAAAATAAAGAGACAAATTATACAAATCATCGGTTTACATTTCTGGAGCTTTGTGCTGTAAAGAGCAGCTTTTCTCTTGTTGTAAGTGTTGGTGGCTCAAGGCCCTAGAGCCCCCTATGCACTAGCTGCGACTGCAGCCATGTCATTTGCAAACACATAACATGGGGCTTGGAAACAAAAGGCTACAGCTATATATTGAGCTGTAAAGAGAAGCTTGCCATAGAGTAAATAAAGTTGCCACCATGACCTCTTTTAGTTCAAGATCACACAAACTGATTTACGGGTTACTGAAACTTAGTGATTACTTGGTGAACTCACATTTATGTCTGTAGTTATTCATTTCCAGTTATCCCTGTTAAATGCCACAGACCTCAGGGCCATTGGGAGGTGGTGGACTCTTAGCAGGAGCCTGTAACTTAGGAATATCCAAACCTCTATTGATTCTCATTACTCTGCGTAGCAGTTTGCTTTGCTATGACATTACAGTACTTCTAATTTCAAGCAATGGGCTAGATAGTAAAATATTGTGTGTACTGACTGTTGAATGCTGACTCTGTGTCCTCTATGCTTCCTCTCAGGCAAACCTCTGAGTACTTGCCCTCACTACCCTCAAAGTCAATTGTGGAAGGAGTGTACTTGGCTCAGCTTGAAGAGTCATAGTAGGGCAGCACCCAGGACGTAAGATCCAAAGGACCCCAACCAGCACAAATTTGCCCATTAGACCCTGTCTGCCCTATGCTTACCCAGAACAAAATGTGACAAAGCTGGTTCCAGTTATGCATATCTGTATCATTAGGTCATTACAGTGCAATCTTCGTGTAAGTAGAACCCTAGAGTGAAGCCACTTTTAGCCACCCCGACAGTATAATGTCCCTGCCAGCTGTGCCTTGTTTCAGTGTGAGATTGCTCCTGCAGTGTCCTATCAGCATAAAAGTGCTTCTACCAGCATCTTTTCTATTGGGGAGTTTTCATGGCAAGTCCTTTAGAATTCTCTTATTGCAAGCTTCTATCACTAGTTGTCTGTCACTGGAGTATGACTCCCAGAAACAAAACCTCCCGAAGTGCTATCCTGATAGGTATGAATGAATCAACAAAGTGAGATTCTTTCAGTGTGTATTTGCATGTCTATTGCACCCAAAGGTGCAAGTATTATTCTGGCTCTGCTCAAGGACTCCAGGATTCCATTAAAGTGAGCAACTTGCATCAGTTTCATGTTACTGATACTGAGTACAGCAACAGGAGCTTCTTTCAGAAGTGCCCTGCAAGTAGTGTGAGCTCCCTCCCAACACTATCCTGTCACATCTTGAGGACTTTAGCAATTTGACATTCCATAGCAGTGCACTGTCACTGTTATAGGAATCAGTGTGATCTGTCCTGAACAGTGGTATAACCGTTTATAGAACTCCAGCACTGACAACTTTCTGCATCAGTGTCCTATCATTTCTTCTGATCTAGACCATCCTATCTATTTTTATTTCATTATTTTAGTTTCTGATATTGTTTAGAACTGGAGTAACCCAAAAGGCATTTTGGACTGCTGTCATGAGAGGATGATGATGAAGGATAATTTGCGGAGAAGATTAATTCACTAGGAACACAGGCATATATGATAGGTCTGATTATGAGCAAGGCGGCCTGCCCCAAACCTTTCAGAAAAGGTGAGCATTCAGGTGTAATAAACTGGGCTTCTTTGCTTATGTCCCCCAACTTTTGCCCCTATTTAAACTGCTAGATGTTTTTTTTCTCTGACGGTGAACTGAAGCCTGTTCAACAGGCTCCAGTGTTAGTGTTCTTCCTCTAAAAACAACCTACTCAATTGTGAATCAATTGGTAGGACTTAAGCACCCCTATAGGTACCTAGTAAATGGTACGCCTGTTTTCCTAGGGCATTGGTACTAAAGTGGGTCCCTAAGGGCTGCAGCATGTATTGTGCCACCCTAAAGGACTCCATACATATTGCACACAGCCTGCCATTGCAGACTGCTTGTCAGGGTGCAAGCCATGAACGAAAACAAGACATGGCACACCCATTTTGTGCCATATCAAAACCACTGCATGCATTTAATGTAGGTCACCCCTACAGCAAGACTTGAGAGTCCTAAGACAGGGTGCATCATAACACATGCGAGGGCATGTCTGCATGACCTGTACTGCCCCTATGATGTCTAGGTCAATTGCTAGATATTGCAAGTAAGCAGGGAAGCCATCTTAAAGTATGTCCTGGGCACTTGTTATTTAGAGTTTCCCGGCTACATAATGGCTTCTCTGAAACCTATGGTGTTTGGTATCAAACACCTTGTCTTAATAAATCCACTCTTATGCCAATCTTGGATTTATTATAACATGCACTCAGAGGGCACCTTAGAGGGGCCCCCTGAACCTACAAGTACTCTAGTGTGCTGGCTGACTAGTATCAGCCTATCTGTCCCCACAGACATGGTTCTGACCCCTTGGAGGTGAAAGCCCATTTTCTCAGAGACCAGAAGAAAAGCCTGCTCTGATGGAAGGTGTCCTCACCTCCTCATGTAGGATGGCTAGTAAACCTGCATGCCAAGACCTGGGACTTCATAGTCCATGCCGCCTTTGACATGTGACCTCAGCTTCCTCCAGACCTGGGAGAGGCAACCTCCTGCCCAAGGGCCCATTTGACACCAAGACAGGTGGACAATTGTTTAAGCAGGTAGGTGTGTTGCACTACCAGGCTGGACATATCCCTATGGTGGCCAGCCTGATGTGCTTCACAAAGGAAGGGTTCCGCCATCGTGTTTTTGGGGAAACTAGAAATTCTGGGACAGGATTATGCCACTCCCAACCGGAAGTAGATGTGTGGGGGTGTTGTTATCCCACAGGTAAGTAGTCCATTGGCTCCTACTCTACACTTCCCTTAACACCCCTAAATTGGGTATTTAGGTGGCTCCCGACACCAGAAGAATTTATTCATCTGATACAAGAAGAAGAGGACAAAGAAGAGCCGAAGAAGCAGTCATCTGGTGGACTTTGGCACAACACCAAGCCTGTCCATCTGCTCCTGTCCTAACAATCATTGTGCAGCCTCCAGAAAGCTTTGGAGGGCCTTCAGCAGTTCAGCAAGTCATCAGCGTCTCCGTTGGAGTGGAGAAGCCAATTCCCTGCACCCAGCAGGCACCAACCAGAATGTCCAGCTCACCTTATTGCTGACCATCAGTTCCACTGATGCAGCAGCTTCCCAGGATGCCACCATCCTCCAAGAAATCAAACTCATCTCTCCACCAAGTGTGAAGACCTCAGAGACCGCCAGAGCCGTCTTGCATGATACCCGGAGTAACAAACTCCTTGCAACAACCAAAGCTTGTTTGTAGAGCAGTCCGCACTCTTCCATAAGCAAGGACCAGCCATCAAGTGATTTATGCAGAGGACATCACTGAGAGTGACCCAGCTGTCCTGTTCTGTCCCCTTCTTGCAGTTCCCAACCACCAAACCCCACTGCACCTGTGCTCCACAGCCCTGGGCCACGACAACCAATGATGTCCTCTTGCTCCCAGGACCCCACTGACTGAGACCACTGTTTGGAACTCCCAGACTTGTCCTAAAGCCCCCTTTGCAGTCTCTTTCCAGGTGCCACCCCCCCTTGTTGCCAACCATGCAGTGCACAAGCACCCGACTAGACCAGCACCATTGCAAATGACACCCTTGAGCACTTGAGCAGGTAAATCTGGTACTGCTGTTGTTTAAGTAACCTTAAACCCCTAGAATCCATCAACCTTCAGTGGAACCCTGAGAACTGTCTGTAAAGATCCCTTTGCAGTAAAAGTATTTTGCCCAAAGAAAGTCTTTACCCATAAAAGCTAATTTGAGTTAACTTATTACTTAGTTGTAAAAATTGATACGCTGCAACAGTACTTACCTTCTGTGAAGTTTTCTGGTGTTGCAACATTCTATAAAAAAGGAACCATATTTTTCTAAACATTGGTCTTGCATTTCTGCTTGAGTGTGTATCTCATGTATTGACTCTGCGTGTTCAACAAATGCTTAGCACTACGCTCTGATAATTTTAAACTGCTTGCCCATACTACCACAAAAGAGAGTATTTGGGATTATTACTTAAACCCTGTAAACCAATAAGGGTCACATGGACTATTGGCATAGTGTCACCTTAAATAGCCAACTTCGTACATCAGGGTTTTCTGAATTTTTAAAACTGGCTGTTAATCATAGGGATGAGGGAAGCATATCCCAGTGGAAAGGACTTTGAGATGGAATGTGAGGTTCCCTCAGGAACACCCTACCACTTCTTTGACACTTACCTAATGCAAGTGTGTTCCCTAGAATGGACTACAACTGTTGTGGTATGGGTCTCCAGCACTGTGGGCATCCTCCAGCTGCTCCTTTATACTCCTGCTCTTTTGCCCGACAGAAAGGCAGAGGACATGAATGGCTTCCTAGACGTCATGATTGTGGTGTGAAAATAAATGTACTGCGTTTGAATTCTGCTGTCATATTCCGAGGACGGTATCGCAACGATGCTGGGAGCTTTGCTGTGGTGGTGAGTATTGAGAGGAAGACTGTATAAGCTTGTCAAGCAGATAGGGTAGCATGCTTGGTACACAGTTGACTATCCTCATGATCTGGACCATAGCGGCATTTCTTAGGTCATGGTCACATTGAGGAGTTTTGGTACCTGTACTTCAGAGTTCTGCTCTGGATAAAAGATGTGCAACTTTGGCTTCCTTTTCATGTGTCTAGTTGTCACCGTGTGTTGGAAAAAAGGAGAGCGGCCAAGCCAAATGAAATATCCTTTCAAAGATGGTGGTCTGTCCAAAGATCGCTGTCAATTCGAGATGAATTTGAGCTTCTTCCTGTGATGTCAGTTCCTGTTAGAATCATATATAAAGGAAGCCTAATGAGTGATGTATGTATTGCACCATATTTGACCCTTTATTTTTCCTTGTGTACATTGCCTATTTGTTTGTCATTTTGTCTCAGATTTTTGCTCATTTTATTCAGATTTTAGTTTGGCTTTTCTTGTGGAAATCCTTGCCTGGCTCTTTTCTCTGCCCTGCTGGAAGGGAGAACTTAGTGATTTGCTTATCTGGTTATGCATTAATCATCATCTTCAGTTAAGGGCTACAAGATTACTTCTGGAGGAAGTTTGCACTGATGAGGTCCAGGGACAGGATACTTTAGAGGAGTCACATACATCTAAATACATAAAGCAATGACCTCGTGCTGCTGCAGATCTTCTTACGCCTGAATATTTGTATCATTGACAGGGCACTGATGGAGAAAGTGTGCACTTCTGGAGATCCACTGCAGAGGCAGGGCCTTGCACACTGATGAATATACGTCTCTGACATTTTCTGTGCGGACTAATCCCCTGCAATATTATTAGATTAATAGCTTGATATGTTAAATATGTAATTTTGAGAACTTTCACTTAATTCGGGGATTTCGTAAATTTCACTGGTGTAATTTAAGGTTTACCCTGTCCTATTTTGTTATGCAAGCCTATATTGTATAAAAATATATGTATGCTCTGTTAATTCTTAAAAATGTCTGATATTTTGGTTGTTTGCCTTGTAGATCCCACATAGGTAGTGCCACAGAACTGAGGTATTCTCTAACCTCCTTGGTAGACCCTAAAGCGGAGTCCCTTGGAACGTCACCTGTATTGCGTCGAGCACAGAAGGGCCGATTAACCGCTCTGCAGGAACAGCCTGTGAAGGTGAATGTGTTTTTTATTATCTGTCGAAAAGTGCTTTCTCTACGAGTGCCGCTTCTGCGAATATAGTTACAAATGTTGTGATAAATACTTAAGTTGCTAAAAAAAAATGATTCTTAGTTGCAAAATGCACAGCGTTTCTGATAACTGTAAATATAAACTTTGTGCTACTAGGTTTTGATCCGAGAAGTATAGGGCACTGCCAGATCTTTCGGATTTTGCGTACTGATGAGGTACGGTAAAGTCTGAGCAGAGTCAGTTTCTTCACTGTAAAAGTTACAAGTTTAATCTTTCTCCCTTTCTTTCGCTTTCACAGACGTGGAACTGAAAATGAATGTGGCCGAATAACACGTTTTACTTACAGCAGCTGTAGTAATGACTAAATACACATTCACATATTTATTACTACTGTGCAATGGCCAAATCCAAGTTTAATCCCACAGTAGTATAAAATTCAAATGCGAAAATAATGTAAATCGCCTCACAAAGAGTGTGTAGCAATATCTTTAGACACGGAAACCGGTATTGTTTTGTGTGATTTTATCTTATGAACAGATTTAAACTCTTGTATCCTGATTTACATGAAAAAGTGTAATGATATAAATTATATATACATTTGGACAGTTGATAATAATCAGAGTATAAAAAGCTATTTCTTACTATTCTTGAAGGAGAGAAGGGGCACTGTGTCCCCCTTAATGCATTGCCTCTCATGAATCATGACCCCTCAAGGTACCTAACAATAGTAATAAATATAGTAACTTGCTATCTTTAACAATGGTTAAAGCGAGATCATTTTATGAGGGTTCAGCCTACCCTCCTAAGATTTGGACTCACAGTAGGAAAGAGGAATATCTCTGAAAACTGGAAGAAACAGGTCCAGCGGTGGTCGCCGCAAATCTCAGTGGGAAGGGACGGGTAGGGTTGATGGACCGGAGGATAAAAAAATAATTTTAAAAAACATACCTCTTCCTGCTGCCTCACTCCTCTGCTCTTCCTTTGGTGTCCCAGAATTTACTGGGACACCAGCACAGGGTTGCCAGCAATCCTGGCACTGCTTTCATGCTAAACCTAGCATGAAAGGAGCGTCAGGATGGGTCTGAGAAGCTTGGACTGACCCTAGACACTGCTTTGGGACCTGTGCAGTTTCTCCAGACCGTCTGTTCAACACAGCTCGGTTGGAGAACCATAAATGCGCATGTGTGTTTGTCCGGCCTAAGACGGCTGGCCTAACACATATGCGCACTTAAGTGCACTTTCTCCTCCTTCCCCTCCGCGCTCCCACCTCCTGTGGCCCCGCCTTTCCCTTCCCTTCACATGCTTTTGGATGAGCCAGCCGCAGAAAGATAGAACAATAAAGAAATATTGTATTATTTTTCAGCTCATGGCTTAGCCAGGGGAGCAACACTCTTTCACCATTGCGAAGGAGCCACCCCTGAACAGGTCCCTTCTGGTGTTCTGAAGTGGAGTTGAGGACTGGGTGGGTGTTGAATTCACAAAATTCCTATACATATTAGGCTAGAGGATGTGCTTGTAACTATCACCGTATATGGGGAGTCTTTGATGGAATACTTTGACAACTCCATCGATGTTGAATAACTGATGCAGCAGCGGATCATTCCTTGTGTATTGTGTTACATTCCTACTTGTTCACACATAGTGTACTCCCTCCATATTTTCTAAATTTATCACAGATTGATCTGTACATGATCCTTGGATTGACAATCATGCTCGTTGTTTATTATGTTTTCATGCTTTCGCATTAAAATAAAAAAACAACGGAGCATTTACTTGATACCTTGATAAGTGATATAGTTAGGGGTTGAAAGGGACACAAGGTAACTTAAAAAACACTACAAACACACTGGAATAAACCACTTATAATGTAGCGAACTATAATTTCTGACCTCCAATCCTGTACTGCTTATGACCTGACACAGTACGCCACTCATTACATCTCATTACATATTGCAAAGCGTTTTAAGGAAGACTGGCAGAGCATTAATTAATAAGATATAGGACAGCAAAATGTATCAGACTCAAATTAACAAACAGTCTCCCTATGAACAAGAAAGATAAATGGTGGGTATCACAAAAAGGATTTTGGAAATGCACACTATGGCGATCCTTATGAACATGACGGTCTGGACCGCCACGCCGGTGGTGGCGGTCATTACCGCCAACGGCATGGCGGTCCACACCGCCATATTCTGAACACAGTAGTGAACTGGCTGCAAAGCAGCCAGTTCACTACCACCCACGCCAGGCCAGAATTGACCGCCGGGCCTTCTGTAGGCACATTCAACCCACCGGTAGAGGCTGGACCGGCGTTGGGATTATGATCGCATTTAATCCCTGGCGGAAAGCATAAGGGTGACAGGAATACTCATTCCTGTCACCTGTTTGTGACACGCTAGGCCTCCCCTTGACACTACACCCGCCCACCCCCTAAGCCCCTAGATCTGCCCCCAACCATCCGCCCCCACCCCTGAACCCCAAAAACCGACCCCCCAACCCTCCACCCCCAAAACCCATGTAGGCCACCCAGCTCGACCCTCACCATCCCCCACCACCACCCCTACATACAGGTCCCCCCAACCCCCCACATCCCTATGCACCCATTCACCTACATGCACAAACACATACATGCACTCAGAAACACACCCCCCACACATACACTCACGCACAGCCCCATGCACTCGCACACTCACACACACACCCCTCCCCTTCCCTCTCTGACAGCACTTACCTCTTCCGTCGCACTGCTCCGGGAGAGAACGGGCTTCCTGGATGCTGCTCCGCCTCCATCGCCGCCTCTCCATACACCACCACGCCTATGAATGCATCATCATAGGCGTGGCAGTGTCTGGACTGATGTGGTGGTGGGGGTGGAGCAGCATCACCCCCGCCACTGACTGGCAGCATGGCGTATGACGGCCCTCACCACCATCAATGACGGTGAGGCTCCATGCATCATTATTTGGCGGGATGTCGACCGCTGCCACTGGTGGGCTTCCGTTGACCCCCTGCACGGTTGGGGGACAAAATCAAAATGACCGCCTATGCAAGGAATGTAAAATAGCAGTAATCCAAAAAAGAGTTCATAACAGCAACAAGACAGGGATTCACATACAAAAGCATGATTGTGATGTATGCTGTGACGTGCATGTGGGCTACAATCTTGTTAACTGAAGAAAATGATTTTGGAAAGTATATGAGCAGTGAAGAACAATGATGGAATTTTCATGATAGCCAAGGACATGGAAAGTTATCTGCATAGTAGGCTGGAACACCTGAAAAACTACGACATAGACTAAAGTCTAAAATCCAACCGAGGCAGAGATCGAGAAAAATAAACAGCCATAGGAGCCAAGAGACATAATTTCCCTCAAAACCATCTCTCCACATGGCAAGAACCAGGATGAAACACTTCTTATACACTTAGAGTAACAAAAAGATCACAAAGTAAACAGAATCAAATCCATCTACTGACAGAGTGAAAAGACTAAAATAATTACATCCTATATATCATTAACTACATGTCCGCTGGGCTCAGTGAATGAGAAACGATAATTAGCTTGCTGTTGAAAACAAATTTGAATACCATTACCCTAGAACCACAACCAAAACAAACACCCACCAGAGGCCTGGGCTAAGGACGAAACCAGAGTGTCCAATAGCAATTACAATAAAAGACTAATCAAGAGGACCAGAAAGTTGAAGTGGTCAGCAGACAAAACACCAGTGGAATTAAGTAAGCGAAAATTGAAAAATTCCCTTTCATTCTTTTCCTAAGGATACCCAGACCTAACTATAAGTACACTGGCGCTATTGCTGCCAGTGTAATGCAGGATTTTGTGTGTGTATGTGTGTAAACAAATATATATATATACATATATATATATATAAGTTTCACAGAAAAAATCAAAGGTTAAAAGGTTACAGGCGCTTTATAGTTAGGTTGATCTTTTACCCAGAAAACCATAGAAATTCTGCATTTATAGTTATACTTCTGTTAAGAAACTATCAGCTTTATTACGAGTTTAGCAGTCCCAACGCGGGACTGCCAAACATACGGGGAGGACGCCAGCGTCATTTCTGTGGCATCTCACCTGCGCTATTACAAAGTTCCTGCCGGTCTGACCGGTGGAAACATTGTAATAGAGCATTCCCACAGGTCAGACTGGTGGGAACGGTGCTACGAGATAGCACTCAGCTCCAATAAAAAGAGCTAAGAGTACCATCTTGCAGCACAGAGGGAGCCGACCAGCTCCCTTGGAATGCGCACTGTCAGCAAATCAAAGCAGAAGGTGCACATACCAATGGTGTTGAGTAGGGGGACCCCTGCACTGGGCATGGGCAGTGCCAGGGCCCTCCTGTGCTCCCCAGCAAACCCTCAAAGCCAGCCTTTCCATGTCGGTGAAACCGCCCTGGGAAGGCTTGTGGAGAGGGAAGTTGTAATCAACCAGGCAACACTGAATTAAGTACTGCCCTGGCGGAGTACAACTGAGATCGCCATCACCAGGTTGGGACCAATGTTCCCTGGTGGGTTTGCCCACCAAGGTTGTAATTGGGTGCTCGGAGTGCAGAGGTCCAACAATCAACCAAAGTGTGGCAGTCCTCAAACCAACACACTCATATTGAGGTCCTAAAACTCGTTGCCCAAAGTTACTTTCTGGTAAGAGTTATAGCTTCTTCAGATAGGTATAACTGTATGCATAACTATAAGTGCTACATTTCTGTTGTTTCGTACGAGTAAAATGCCAACTTAACTATAACGTCTCTGCAACCCTTGTGTCTTTTCAGTGAATTTCTATGTTTTTTTACATAAAGTAATATCTAAATACTGCACGTTAATACAACCACCGCTGTGCACGGCCTTCAGCAGTGCGCAACGTGGATTTGGATGCTGTGGTTGTACTTAAAAAAAAAATCTTTCGTATCCATGGATCTTATTCGAGTTTACACTAGGGGGGCTGCACTGAGCCTTGCTGTGGATCCGCTGATCTGTGGAACAAATGTAAAAAAGAATTGGGACAGTTACTCCTTCATGTGTTCTATGTGGTCAGGATACCTGTATCCTGACCCCTTATATGTTTTTGTACTGTTTTTTTTCCACACACACAAGCCGATGCAAGAAACAAAATGACGGATGCAACTTTTCTGTCAGGTTGGGGTCAGCCAATCAGGGCCTTGCTTTTCCTCTGGATCTGTGGAGGATTCCAGAAGGATCTGCATCCCTAGATAGCCATATTTTTTCCCCTTAATAACTCTGAAACTACTGAGCGGTTTTACACCAAATCACTAAAAGCACCAATATGCCGACCAAGATGTAGCTTCCTGCCAAATTTGGTGTAATTCTATTAAGGGGTTCAGGCTGTAGCCATGTCTAAAAAATGCAAAATCCCCATTGTTTTAATGGGTGCGTCAGTGTGTGCATGAATCTGTGAGTGGGTGAATGAGAATGTCAGTAGGTCTGTGAGTGGATGTGTGAGAGTCTGAGTGGGTCTATGACTGAGTGCTTAACTGTTTGAGTGGGTCTGTGAGTGGGTCTGTGAGGGTTTGACTGGGGTTGGGAGTGGGTGCACGAGGGTCTGAGTGGGTATGTGAGTGGGTGCCTGAGTAAGTGGATCTGTGAGTGCACATGTAAGCGCCTGAGTGGGTGTGTGAGTGAAAGAAAGAGATTAAAAGAGAGGGAGAGAAAGAGAGGGTGAGGGAGAGAGAGAAAGGTTTTTAGACTTTGATGTTTGATATACTTAGATTGAGATATTTCTATACAATTTCAAAAAAACCCATGGTCCCATTGCTCCAGCAACCAGGGATCTCCTCTAAGTAGCAGTTCCCTGGTTGCTGAAGCAAAGCTTTCATCTCTGTTCCCTGCACGCCTAACTGCATGGAGGGGACAGAGATTAAAACTCCACTTTCTGACAGCCGGACCTGTTTAAAAGGTCCCCCTGTCAGAAAGCTGAGCTTTTGCTGTGACTTGGCTGCAGCTGTCAAAGCTGCAGCCAAGCCACAGCAAACAGCTTTGTGCTGCTGGTAGGCAACCTAGGACATAGCAGGAGATGGCCCAGGGCGGTGTTTGTCCCCAGGTGGTGGTCCCCGGGGCTATTGGGGTTGCTAAATGGACCTCCTTCACATTTTTTTAATCTTTGCCCAAGGGGGTGGTGGTCCTTGGAGCAGTGGTGGGGGTCCATGTGCCCCACTGTGATGAATACTATGGAAGCCCCAGGAAGGAGGCGGTCTCTTTTGAGGGGAGGGGCAGGCACCCCCAATTAATTCATAAAGCCCCTGCTAGGTGGTGGTCCCAGAGGCAATGTGGGGGGGCTGGTGCCCCCCACTTGTTAATTGATTATAGCCACTGGGAGGTGGCAGTTCCTGGGGCTGTGGGGAAGGCCGACGGGCCTTCACCGCCCTTCAATAAAAGTATGCCTCCGGGACTTGGCCCACCCAGTAGCTGAAAAAAGACAAAGTGCGGGAGTGCACGCTTAGGTTTTTCTTTTAATTTTTGACAGATCCGTGGATCCACCGTGAGTCACGGTAAAAAAAAATTAAAAAGCTTTTTAGCCCCAGGGGTGTCCTCTGGGACCCCACCACCAGAGCTAAAGGGTCAGGTTGCCTGTACCCTGGTCCCTTTTCTTCTTTTCTTTTTAAAACATTTTTTTTTTTTTGGGACTTGGCTGCAGAGTCCCCAGATGGTTGCCAACACTCCCTGGTTGAACTGTTTACAGCCAATCAGATTTCAGCAGGAGGGAAGGAGGGATCAAGACTCCTTCACGTCCCTATATACACAAATGTATTTCCCCCTAATTTCTCGAAATGTGCTGAATGATGTACACCAAAACAAAAAAAGGTTGGTTTCTGGTCCAGGACCTACCTTTCTGCCAACTTTGGTCTAAATCCGCGCAGTAATTTTGGCACTATTGCTGTTCAAAATCCCTTTGGAAAAAGGAATGGGGAAAAAGTGTTTTGGGACCCACCTATTTCTCGACCCCCTTCAGACGCATCACCCCAAAACTTTCCACACAGCAGCTGACATTACTGGCAATGTTTTGGGGAAAGTTTTGTGAAAATTCTTTGCAGTGCCAAAGATATACGCAGGCAGAAAATGCTTTTTATATAGAAGGTAGGTACCAACTATAACTACCACTGCCACTATGCAAAAAAATAATAATAATATATATATATATATATATATATATATATATATATATATATATATATAGACACTTCTTGGTTACGTCCACCTGTTGAGACTCATGCGAGTCTCTCTATAAATTTCAACAGGGAAGTGTCTCATCCTCCAGACACCAAGTACTCACACCCCAGAGCTAAGTTCAAAAAAAGATTTTTGGTGACATGTTTCGATCTAAAAGATCTTCTTCACAGCTCACTACGATCAGATTTGTGTACCATTTCCCTTAAAAAGCACCAAACAAACAGGAAAGCTAGACAAAAGACTTTCACTTTCATTGTACCAACAAATCCATCTGTTACGAGAAAGGAATTTAAATCAAACCTCTTACATGTTTGATTGAGCAGCAATATATAATTATCCAATTTGTGTGTGACGCTTGAAATAGTCATGATTAAACAATGGGAGGATAATAATACCAAAATAACACTGTGCGTTCATACAAACCAGAACAAAATTTGTTATACATTTACTACTCTGATAAAACAGCAACATTGTCCACTGCCTGATATGGAACTTGTATAAATTCTTTGTGACAAGGGAAATATCAGCAATAAAATGGTTTTTATGCAAAAATATCAGCAGCATTTTTACACTAGTTAATGCTGACATAAATCCCATCCCAAAACAAATGTCAGCAAAAGACGACTTAATCATATTACGTGTTCTTTCAGAAAGACAACCCATGCCAAGCGGCCTATTATTTATAATTGGGGATCCCCAGTTTTTAGATATTTCCTTTTTTATTTTATTTTTTACCATTTCCGTCTTTATTTATCCACATTTATTTTTTGGTCATTTTATCTGTTTGTCCACATGTATTTTTGTTGTAAGCAAAAGATGACACTGCAGCTAGTATTTTTCGATATTTAATTTAATATGCAATGCACACTTGCACTTGTTTATTATAGGTTAAGATATATTTATATACATATGCCAAATTAGGTAAACACCATGCATTCATCTGTGTTTTTTGTCAGTCTTTGATTATCCTAATTTTGCTACAAAGGGTTTGTTTTGGTAGAAATAAATTGTTATTAGTAAAGTCAACCCCAACCACTGTGTTACATACTGAATCCTGAGTTTGTTTCCCAGTCCAAGTACTCTTAAAAAATGCCTACCTGTATGGATGGCATGTGAATTCTGCACCTAAACCCTTTGTCTTATATAACATCTTTGTTCACTGATTTCCACATGTATGGTTCCTTATCTCTTCATGTTTGTGTTACATGAAGTGATACAACACCCTGTGTTGGTAAGGGAGGCTCTATAAAACAAACAAAATACATGTGAGAGAGTTGTTGCTATGGAGCGATTTTAAACATTGCACATTTAAAAGGTTACCAAACAAAATGAAAAACACAGAAAGATAGAACTCTCAGTTTCAAACAAAAAGTGTGCATATATTGTACATATATCCGGTGCATGTTAGGCAGGTAACGTTAGGCAGGAGGGTTTGCTGGAGGATGCAGCCTCTCTTTTGGCAATTTATGAAATATATGTTTTTATAATGGCATCAAACATGCACTGCATTACAAAATTACTCTTCAAAGTTACCTTCACCCAGTTCTAACCCGTTGTGATGCATAGAGCAAACACAACATTTTTGAGGAAGATCAGAAGTGGAACGAAAGTGAATGGGAAAATACTTTTAAAAAGGCAACAGCAAAAAAGGAAAGAGGCTGAGATCCACACATCTCGCCAGAGAGGGCTAATTGCACAGGATCAGTTGACATGCCATAGACAGTTAAAATAAAACTGAAAGAATGTCATATTTTCTTGTAATGTTGCCATCATGTTTGTACACTGCTGGTGTGTTCGTTTTAGCGTCTTGGATCTAGATGGCGCACATGTGCTGTCTCGAACTGAGACATGCTGTATCTACATCGTGGCCTCAGCCCGCCCATAGGCTGACCCCCTCGTTGCTTTCTCATTGTTTCTCACCATTTGTCCATGGCATGCTTTGGTCATGCCTTTTCCTGTCTTTACCCCTCCCCAAGAGCAGGAACAAGTACAGTATCCCTCCACTGTACCTCATGTTATGCCCCATTTAGGACCTCTGAAACCTTTCTCAGGAGCGCTGGTGTTTTCATTGAAACCAAGCGCCATTTCATATTTTTTTTTAAGAGTCCTAATATTCAAGTGTTCTAATCGTGTTCCCTGTTAGACCCCCAAATGTCAGTGGGGGTCTAACAGGGAACCACAGATTAGATGTCCTGCAAGGGAAGGTTGCACATAGGATAAAGCTGCCTCACTCCCCTTGTGCAGGAGTAGCAACCTGAGGCCATCTTAGAATAGAGTAACAACTGTTTAACTAGTTGGCGAGCAAGTAGGGAATACAATTAAATCACTTCCAATGGCTGTATAGTACTTTTCATCTCCACAGCAAACATATCATTGATTCAAAACTGAAGGTGTGCTTGATTTTCACACTGGTGACAGTAAATAGTAAGCATGATATGAGTATTAAATGTAACCAGTCATTTACATTTTAAGACTTTCAGTGTTTACTGTTTTTTTCCACTTTGTCACACTCTCCATACATACTGCACACATATGAACGCCCGCGGAACCTATTGCTTAGGAAATTCTCCTCAAGTTTTAGCTGTGTTCATTAGTAATCGTAGGTTCTCTTGGGCCTCTTTTTAACGGCTTTTGGGCTTCTTTTATCATCAATGCCTGGAGTGCTGCATGCTGCTGTTTGAGGCTGACAGCTGCCTTCAGAGAGTTAGAGTACTGAAGCTCACTGTGCATTGCAAGCCCCCCCACCTGTAAATGTCATCCTTATGGGCCCAGTTCTGAATCTTTAGATCACTATTTTAATTTGTATATGCCTCTTTACCCAACTTTAAGTACTTTTACATTTCCTTGTTTCCGATTTATTTAGCAACTTGAAGTGAAGCCCTGGCTGTGACCGCAGAGCTATGTGTGCCTCACTCTCAGCCTCTTGTCTCCCAAGACTTTCTGAATCATTATCATGCCTGTGTGGTGCTGACTACAACAGCTGGGCTCCAAGTCAGCTGACTATATAATTTATGAATGTAGGCAGGCTGAGGCAGCTGAGATCCGTGCTCAGGGGCCTCTCACGTCCTGTTTCTCGACCTGGGAGGCCTGTGGTTCTATATGGGACAGAGCTGCCTGGAGTTCCAGGATGTTCCTCTCATAGTATGATCAGGTTACAAGGGCTCTAGGTGCTTCCATTTCTGGTGCTTTGCAGCAGTTTTAAGATCTTAGAGTTTCACGTCGCTCAATTATATGCTTCCCTTGTCTTTAGTACTTGATTTCGCTTGTGAGAAAGTGTCACTCATAGTCATTGAAATGTCACTGGTAATTACACTTAAATTATGAAAATGTCACATAGCAATCTGAAACCTTGGCAGCTATGCACATGCCTTATAAAGTTTTCTTCAATGTTGATATTCTCCCTCCAATTTTGGGATATGCTTTAAGTTCCATGTGGGCTGCTGCCTGCATTTATCACCTCCATCCCTGGGTGACACCTGTAGCCGCTTGTAAACGCATATTTTTTATATTGTGGGGTAGCTTGGAAATCAAAAATTTATAATTACGTATGTATCGCACTTTATTATATTTCTTTTTCCTATTACTTTGCTGACCTCACAAGCCCAAATAAGTATGTGATTTTGTTTAACAAATGAGTAACATTTATATTTTTCTATTTCGTTTTAATTTGTTTCTTTTTTTCATTAATACAGACCTGCACCTTTAAATAAACCCAGTAGTACAATTGAGTAATCTGTTGCATTGTCCTTAGATTCTTCCAAATGCATAATGGAAACAAAAATTATTTTTGTGTGCTCTATGACAAAATTGAGTGCTTGTAAGGGGTAGTAGGCACAAATTTAATAACATACCCATATATGTCTCTGATCCACTTGCATCCAAAATAGGATTGAACACAGGCTTTGGTAATAATATAAAAGATTCCACAACATTGTATTAGAAATATTGTTACACACAGTATGACTCTTTATACACACATCCGGCCCAGACCCAGTGGTTTATCCAAACTGAGTGCCCCTGACCTCAGAATCTGCGAAAAAATGGAGAGCATTCTGCTTTTTCGCTTGCTGAAGCCTCAGCCATGCATCTGGCTCAGAAGTTCAAAATAAGGAAATATGAATACATTAACATAACTAACGGTCAGCCCTCTCCATTTAATATGCAACTTCATTGAAATCCTCCTTAACCCCACTCAATGTCTTTCTTTGGCATAAAGTGAGAAAGTCAATAGGTCTCAGCAATCTGAGAGCTATGGGCTTTGGCAATGTTAATGCATTTGTATATATTAATATTAACAGCCCTAGAGCCGTACACAAATACATTTATGTTGCCAACACCTATAGCTCTCAGATTACCAGATTGCTGAGACCTGTTGGCTTTGCCAATGCTTGTTAAATTCCCCAATGCCTGCCATCTTCCGCCAAGCGTACCACTAAGTGCTAACAGGCCTCTCCCTTGCCACCACTCATTGGTATTCACAGACTACCTTATTAGCATTAACCCCAGAAGGCTCCCCCAGATGGTGCCTAAAGTTCTATCAGTAAGCTGCACTGCTAATGCACATAATAACACCTTGTGCTCGGCTAGTGTGTGTTCTTAGAGTGACACCGTGCTGCTTTAAATGTCAAATACTCACACTTCTTACAGTGTCCCCCAAACCCTTAACAGTCAACTCCCGCTGATGTGCAATATGAGCAGCTCCTCTTAAATGGGCCATTGTTGTGAAGATCAGGAAGAGGGGAGTGGTGAAGCAACCCTGGGCTGGTATGGGGCTGTATTTATGTGAAGAAATCTGTTTAAACAGAAAACCGGGGACCTTAATTATAATGTATGTTAGCTTGAGTCTCCTTGTCCCTTGGGGGGTAAAGGAAAGCAGCTGACCAACTGTTATATAGTATCAATTCACGTAGTGGCACTGAAGTGAAGAATCAGGTTATAAGCACTCTAAAGCGTGATGACATTAAAAGTAAACTGAGGTTATTAGAAATATGTACATTTATGAACTGGCAAAGTGGTGTGAAATGCGATCAATGAGTAAATACTTGTAAATAGGGCAGATACTACGAGGCTCAAGGATTTTAACTCCACTTAGTTATGAGCATCTCAATCCGGCAATGATGTTGGAAGGGGCTGAAAGTAATATACCTGCATCCAAACACCTTATGGAAATCATTGTCAAGTATGCACAAATAGACTGCAATGATTTGCAAACGAAAACTGATGCACTAAATTGAGAGTTAAGTAAAAGTCAATATTAAGCAATAGTTAAGAAGTAGCTAGATGAGATGAAAATCAGATTGAAAAAGCAAGAAGATACAATTAAAGCGAGAAAAGCACAGAATTGTTTACGAGACAAAATTGATTATGAACTGGGTCAAATTTTACATTTGCAAAGAGATTTGACACGTTGAGAAAGCAAAGAAAAATGGTAACTAATAGAGGGATGCAGGAAAGTGGACTAACGGAAACAGAATTAGGTTTGGAGATTGAAACAAACTCGGAGGATGGCAGAGGAAGTGGTGGTGGAATGATAGGGAACAAGTCCTCACCTGAAACGAAAAATAAATTCTCGCTCTCGGTTTATTATAATGTCCTGAAAGTGACATCGGTTATTGTCAAACCTGCATTTATCTATTCAAATATATAAGGAAGATGACGCAAATAAAATATCATGGACAAAAGGTGAGCAAAAGGGAACTAGAATTCACAAAGGAAATAGAAAATGCAAACCAGAAGTGGCTTACAATTTCCAATTTACACTTACTAAAGGAGTTACAGGAACTGGAGAATGAAACTGTGGAGATAACAGAAAGGGTTACAGTGCAACCAGTGATTGAAAGTTTGGAATTGGATGTACTAGGGATGGAGAGTGCACTTGACCCCTAGGGATGAAGTAGATATTTTAATAACTTCTTTATTGAGGATCTAAAGACACTGTGCTTGCAAAGAAAAGCCAGAAAACAAGGCAAATGGAAACACAACCAAAATGAGTATTTCAACCTAATACACAATTTACAATCAAGACAAGATGTAATAATCCACAATTCAGATAACATACTAATCTGGCTAACAAGCATCTACAATACAGAAGCTTAACGACAATTGAGTGACACTGAATTCTATGTAAAGTGCAAAACAGCAATCTTAAGCCAAATTAAAAGCAAATATCATGCAGAATTGATGATGTGGAGAAATGAGGGACTCCTAAATCAAGACGGATACCTTTTTCTATGGAATGACCACCCTAGGACACCAGTACTGTTCTTCATTCCCCACAATACAAAAAAAAACATTGTACCACCAGGGAGACCAATCATCTTGGAAATTGATACTTTGCTGTCCAACACATCAAAATATGTGGACTGAAAAGAATATATAACATACCGTAGAAAGAGGATTAGATGTGACTTCACTATACACAAGTATCAAGCATGATCATGGTTTGAGAACTGTCAAACACTTTTTAAGAAGCAGACCATTGACAATATTTAATGATTATAAGAAGGTCTGATTGGAGTTTAAACAGTAAGTTGTTTCTGTATAATAAGGAACTACACAAACAATTGTGCAGGAGGGGGATGGGCACTTGCTTCACCCCCAGTTATGCATGTCTTCATGTGGGCTGGTGGGAGGAGTGGGTGCTCATCGATCATCATGACACATTGCTTGGTGTGAAAGTAATATGTTGGCTAAGATTAACTGATGACCTTTTTGTAATTTTGGAATCAAAGCATTTATTCATCAAAACAATTTGTAAAGGCTATTAACTGCAAAACTTTGAATCTTAAATTTGTTGAGACTATCAGTAAGAATCAAGTGGAATTTTTAGATTTGCAAATATATGTTAATGAAGAAAGATTGGAAACAAAGACTATTTAGGAAACCCATTGCTGAGAACACTATCCTACATGACACCAGCTTTTATCCTAAGCACACAATTTACAACCTTCCATATGGTGAATCCCTAAGGGTAAAAAGAAACAGTAGCACAAGGCAAGACTGAGAAATGGGCATGGAACAGACCAAGAAGAGGCTGATGCAGAGGGGGTACTCTGTTCAGAATATCAACTCTGCTATAGCGTGGGTGGATATGATGTGAGATGCATACGTCTTTCCCAAACATAAGCAAAAGGGAAGCAACAAAATTCCCAGATTACTCACCAAATATAGTTTCCAACACAAAAAACATATGAACGATTCTCAGTAAACACTGGCACTTTTAAATCGGACTCAGTGCTGGGGCCCAAACATATCCAACACACTAACCATCTGTCAGAGTCACCAGATCCTCGGGGTCTGTGCACGTTCCCAACACTTCCACCACAAGACAGCTCCAATACTCTGATTCGATTTATCACAGAGTCTAAGAGAGTCCAAGTGGGGAAAAAGGGATTAGGACGGGAACAGCTGGGAAGGAGACCTGTAGGAAGCAAAAGGTTAAAACACAACATCAAAATTACATCTCATGAAATCAGTTCCATGCTACAACTCTAAGCTTCGTCTTTTCCGAAAAACATGAACAACCCTAGAATAGTCCTAAAACTGACTAGGCTTTAGATGACCGAATGCCTGAGGAGGAAACAGGAAAAGTTAAATAGGACTTTCAGATTCGAGTACTTTCTTTAGCATGAGAATCAGGAAACACTCTGAGCAATTTCTAAACAACCATATGAATCTCCTTTTAAGAATATATATCAGGAACACACAGCATTACATCTAGAACTCTGGTATTGTTGTGTTCATCTCAGAAAAAACATTGGGAAGTGAATTGCGCACATTGCAGATTTTTATATGAGTATTAAACACCATAAAGGATTGTGCACCATGAAATCACACAACGTAGATTCAAGGAATAAATCACGCAACGTGTCAACTTGAAATGCTACCAAGAAAATGTCTTAAAATAGCAGCGCACAGTAATTTACATTATTTATACACGAGGAAAGAATTGCGCGTCTTGCCGATTCAAATGCCACCATACAAATGCCAAGAAATGGTAGCGCACTATGAACAGCATGAAAAGCACTCAGGGAAAGAATTGCGCGTCTTGCCGATTCAAATGCCACCATGCAAATGCCAAGAAATGGTAGCGCACAATGAATAACATGAAAAAACACTCAAGGAAAGAATCGCGCGTGTTGCCGATTCGAATGCCACCATGTAAATGCCAGAAAATGGTAGCGCGCAATGAACAACAAAGTTAAATGCTCATGAAACGAGTTGCACGTCTTGCCAACTCGTAAAACATCATGTAAATGTCAAGAAATATCAGCGCGCAATGAATACCAATGTAATAACGAAGTCAAATCTTTATGGAATAAATTGCACGTCCTCCCTATTTGCAAACCACCATACAAATGTAAAAAAATGGCAGCACACAAGTAATCTGTTATTCATTTAAGAATTAAAATCAAGTATATGAAAATTCTCAATTACGGTGTTGGGAAATGTCCAAACACCGTCTTACCGCCTGGAAACAGTGATCACCAATGAGAGATGAGTGCAGAAGATTGGAAAAACCAAATAGGCCGCCGGGACAGGAGCTCAGGAAGAAGCTGCTGCTCTGCACTGGGACCTCTGAATAGTGAGCACTGGAAGTTGGGCTGACTCTCTTTTATAGAGTCTTGGCCCAGCCTAGAACCACGCCCAGGCATGTTGCAGGGAAAGTCTCTAGAAGGCCCTGGAAAGGGACCACACCCTAACACACTCTGAATGTCTGCAGAAATACATTGCAAATGTATAGTATTTATAAGCACCTTAAAAATGAATCTTTTGGATGGAATTCTGCAATGCAAAAGGTTAAACAATAACATATCATCACAATGCATAAATTACATTATCTTGCGAGTGTTGGGTTTTTGCATTCTAGATGCCCGTAGAGCGCGCACTGTCCTGTGTTGACACCATCGCTTATCGTAGAGCACACACAATGAGGGACTCTTTGGTGAGAAACAGCCCGGAGGAAAGAAAGACCGCCAATTGGCTGTCACAAAGGAAAGGCTTCCACAAATGCCATAAATGTAAAGTGTGTAAAATTGGAATTGATATGGAGGAGCTACATGCACGGTACTAAAAAAAACATAGTAATTAAGAGGCCTTACCATTGCAAAATACTCTGTGTATGTTCTAAAATGTGAATTGTGCTATGTAGGTAGCACCAAATTACAAGTTCACAAGAGAATACTCCAACATCTAAGGGTAGTGAGCAGCTAATATTGGCACTACCCAGCAGGAAGCCATGTGCAAGACACCCATAATAATGATGCAAGCAGTTTGAGATATTGTGCCATTGAGGCCATACCATGAGATGTCAGGGGTGGAGACCGAGAGAAAAACTGAGACAACTGGAGAGCAGATATATTGTGTTACTGGACAGTAGACGCCAAAGGGACTCAACATAGAAAAGGAGTTAAATACATTTTTATGATATGCCAATGAGTATATAATTAGAATATGATACCCTGTGAAATATTATGATGAATGTATGACCGTGCTGCCAAAAAAAGGAAATTAAAGCCAGGAGGGATCCTGAAATGCATCACCCTCTAGGGCAGGAGCTGGACGAGTAACATTTGCAGTATATATACAGGATTTGAAATTATACACACTTGGGAACAATGAAACAAATGTTACCTGCTTGATTGTAAGATTGTACTGCAGAAATGAACAGAAAGCAGAACCAGGAGGGATCGTGAAATGTATTTCCCACTGGGGCAAGAGTTGGGTGAGAAAATATAGAGCACAAATGCCACGTGGAAGATGATACCCACTTGTGAGTAATGACACAATTTATTACCTAAAATGAAAACCTTAAATAATGGTGCATAAACATTTTAATATGGTAAGTGAAGATGCCTTGTATCAGTGATGCATAATGGATGAATAAGGTTTGCATTGAAGGGTTCCATCCATGTTTTAAGTGCATTAAGATCCCATGCCTGGAGACAGATCTAAGGGCAGATGGAATAGGGTATGTATTGCTGAAACAGCCAGTACTAATAGACTGAATTTGTTCACAATGACTCATGAGTCACCAACATGATTATTTAAATTGACAACATAAGGATATAACGCTGTTACTTGAGGAGGAAAATAAATCAAAATTAGTTTTCTTTTTTTTTTTAAATGAGAACCAGTTCAACATGAATTATGTCTTCTATGATGATAATCACGTGGTGTAGTAAAGGGAGGTGGATGGCACTGCGTGTCATGTGATCAAGGCCAAACTGTGCTTTAAACACGTCATGGGCGAAAAGCACAGTATAAATTAATTTGACTATACGAAGTGGTCTGCACCTGTCTAATTTGGAGTTGTGCCAGGAGAAGGTTTGGATATATATATACATATGCACACCCTATACAAAGAAAAAAGTTAAAAAGATTGTTAACATAACATTTCACCTTTTTTCAGTGCTGGTAAAAAGAAAAACAAAAAAAGCTTTCACAATGACAGTGCTGGCCCCAAAGCATTAAATCAGCACATCTGACAAGCTCACTCTTCCAGACCCATCTGTGATTTAAGCATCTATCAATGAATCCTCCCCAGACCGCGGTATTTTGGAGAAAAGTACTGCTGATGGTAGGGTTAAACCAAAACCGCCAATGTACTACTCCGTCCGCCAAGGCTGTAACAGCCAGGCGGCAATCACTGTCCCACCCGCGGGATTATAACCCTGCCTACCTCCATGGTTTTCGTGGCTTCCTTAGCTCTACGAAAACCATGGTGGTAGGCACTATCAGTGACAGGGAATCCTTTCCCTGTCACTGATAGGGGTCCCCTCATCCCTCCTCCCCTACCCCTCCCCAACCCTCTTCCTCCAACTCCAGACCCCCCCACGACATACACGCACCATCATACACACGCATACACTCATTCATACCCATATTCACACACGCATGCATACATCCATTCACTCACACATCCACACACACTTACATACATACAGGCACCCACGCATTCACACAACACAACATACACGCACACTCAAAACCATGCATGCACACTTGCATTCCACACACCAACATGCACGCAAACACAAACATACACCCACACCCACCCCCCACACACACAACACCTCCCACCCCTCTCCCTTTTCGGAGCACTCGACTTACCTGTTGTCAGGGGGTCCTCTGGCAGGAGACGGGACGGGGCGCTGCTTCCAGCAGCAGCATCTGCCAGCAGAACACTGCCAGGCCATATTATGGGTCATGATACGGTCTGCGGTGGTCTACTGGCGTGGTGCTGCTGTTGGCAGCAGCGCCACCTTACCGGCATCTGCCACCATGGCCACAGCTGGAATTCCGTCATACTTCTGGCGGAATTCCGGCTACAGTCATAATATGGTGGACGGCAGATAGCCGCGGCAACGGTATTTTGGCAGCCGTCACCACGGCGGTAGGCGGTCAAAACCACCGTTGTCATAATGAGGGCCATAGTCTTATATTACACAGTTACCCATTTTCTTCAGGAGTTGCCCACTCCTTGGGGTTCAGGTCAAATGCCAGATGTTGCAGCCAATCCCCAGTTCACACATTCAAAATCAGCGATTCCCGTGGGTGTTGGGTGCAGTCTTGCCGAAGGTAGACGTTGCGACCAAACCCTGTTCACGGCCTTCTGTTGGGCATCTTGTGGCAGGCAGGGTACAAGGCCTGGTTATGAAGCCTACCCCTGCTACACACAGCCCAACCCAGATAGAGAATAGGGTCCAAGCAAGGCAAGGAAATCTAGTGGCATTTGCATCAACTTAAATAAGGTGTGAAGATAGTCACTATGACGTTGTGGGCTTGTAGTAGACTGGCTACTGAGTTAAAGACTTCTCACTGTGAAGCCAGCAGAAACCTGGTGCTTTACCCACATCTAAATGAGGCAAGTGATTTGCCAAATTATGGCAGTTTATTTGCTCAGCCATATTCTAAATGCCCCAATATCTTTTTGCACATTAATATACTCATTACTCCTTATAAAATTGATTTGATTTATTTTATAATCTATAGGGCGCATCGTATACCAGGTGGTGTCTTGGCAGTACCAGTAACAGCTGAGTTGGTGACCAAAAATTGCTAATCATAGCTAAACAGCCAGGTCTTCAGAGCTTTCCTGAACCCTAATAGAGAGGTGGCTGCTTTTAGGTCTGGAGGCAGTAAATTGCAGTCTTGGTCAGTGCAGATGACCAAACTGCTGCCTCCCCAGGTTGACAGTTTGGAAGTGGGAACCACCGGGTTTCTGGCATAGCTGGAGCAGAGAGCCCTGCAGGGCTGATACCATCTAAACTTTCCCTAAGATAAATGGATCAAGGCTGTGAAGTGCTTTAAAGACTGTAGTAGGGCGCTTGAAGACTGCATTTCTTTACAGGTAGCCAGTGTAGTCTCTTAATGTCTTGTTAGGCTGAGCAAAGGGGATATCACATTTTCCCTTACCTAGCACCCTCTTCTCAGCATGTTCATAAGTGACCTTTATGAGAGCAACAATCCTGTATTCTGACTGGTCCTTGGTGCGACTCTCCGAATTTTAATTTGTGTTCTGCACAAGCCTAGCTTTTGCCATGGATGCTGCATGAGGAAAGTTTGTCAGCCTTCCCCTCAAACGACAATGGCATATGCAGAAAACTGTTAGCTGTCACAGCTTTATAGATTGTTATTGTTACTATTGTGAACTTGGTAGTTGTGGTACATATGGAGAAGGCTAGCACCTCAAGTAAAGGTATTTGAACCAACATTTTGTACCACTTTTGCGAGGTTACACTTATTGGCTATTGCCTATAACAAATTCAGTAGCCAGTTGAGTACTGTTCTGCCTCACAGCATTTGAAGCAGATTGGTCCTCTCAGGACTGGGAACATCCCTTAGCCACTGCATTTGCCATTGTAGCCAGACAGCCAAATAATCTGATGCTTCCAGACCACACTTCGTCAATGGGGGTTGTAGATTATGAAGCACCACCATTTTCCTACTCCCAAATTCAATCTGAAAGAACACCATGCATTTGTGTTAAAACAGGTAATGAACAAATAACTATAACAGTCATGGTAGAAGCAGCATTTGGCTGTTGCCACTCGTCCCATGGGGAGGATGGAAAGTCAATGCAGAAGGAGAACAACTGGCGGGTAGATGAGCTTGTCTTCTGCATGATAAATGTGTGGCCACAGATATCTAAACATATCTAGCCTCCATTCCAACTTTGTGAGCATCAGATCATATCTATGTTCCTCTATATTCATTGAAGGTGGAACGGATAGGACTTAGTCCAGGTAATTTTAAGGTCAGATATCTCTTCAAACTCACCTAGCGTGTCCATCAAGCCTGAAAGGGATTCCTAGGCATTGCAGAGATAAATGATTGTGTTGTCCATGTTCAAGGACATAACATGCCATCTTTAAAATATTTCAGTGCCCCATTCCAGGGCTTTTAAGTGCATAGAAACAACAGTGGCTCCATGGCCAATGTAAAAATAATTTCAGAGTGTGGGCATCATTGTTTGGTGCCCCTGTCTATGTTAAAACAGTCCAAAATAATCAGGCCCTTCTGAACTCTAGCCACTGGGGTTAGTATACAATAACTTTACTTTCCTGAGACCCAACATGAGGTACGGCCACCTGAGAGTGCCAAAGTCTTTGCAATGTCAAGAAACAGTGCCAGGCGCATATTGCCACTCCCATTATCCATGTCCATCAATCCTCATAAGAACCAGATGGTGAAAATTATATTACTTCCTTGGATAAACTTGTTTTGGTTTTCATGTATTATTGGTGCATGGGAAGCAACCTATTTGCCAATGTTTTCCCTTGCACCTTATAGTCCAGGTTTAGGAGGGATAACAGACAGAAAGAATACACATCAAAGGGATCCCACACCTGTTTGGGTAGGACCTCCATCAATGCTTCTCTAATGGATTCTGGTAGGATTCCTGAATCTCTCTTAGCCGTACAATGTCAGCAGTTTCTGCACAATACAAGCTTTGTAGATAGTGTAAAAGTCAAAAAGAAGTCAATCGGTCCTCAAGGTTTTATCTCTCACTATTTGATCTATGGTGCTATATATTGCCTCGATTTTAAGAGGCACTTTAAGGTCTTTGTGATGCAATGGATCAATATGTGGGACAGAGGCTGCATGGACATATGCACATATATGTGCTAAATCGATACTGGTGGGACCCATATACAAACTTCAATAATATTCATCAGCAGCTTCATTGATGCCTCCTTGTGTATTGCTCTTGTCTCGAAATGTAGGTCTCATAGCACCAGTCGGGATCCATTAAATGTTGTTTTTCAGCAATCAGGATAACTATGGACCTGCTCTGTCTCCCTCCCTATAGTCAAGTTTCCTCAGCCTGTCACTTAGTTCCAGAGAGTTCCAGATGACGTTGTCTAAGGTGTCCTACCAAGTTTACCTGTTCAGCCACTGAACATCAGCCATAAATTGTGTTCTACTTAAAAGATATCCCTGCTCAATGTCAATTTAATACCCTATGTGCTCTAAAGACAATGTCACACATCAAAGTCTTCACATTCTACAAACCTATCTTAGAACAATCCCTCATTCTCTTCACAATTTCACAATTTGGGTGCCTATTGAGTCAGATAACAAAGTGTCCAGTAGTGCCTCTGTACGTAGTCTCCATGCTGGAATATGGGCTCGCTCCCCACCCCATGCTACCACCATCATTTAAACTATTGTGTTGTTTTCAGGAAGAAGCCACCAGGACATGTGTTGAGGGGTCAGGGGGTTTCATGTGTCCAATCTACCAGGGATGTAGTTAAAGTCATTTCCCCAGACAGCAGCACCTGCCAGTCCTGTATGAGGGTGAGAGTAAACTTGTCCACAAAGACTCGGGCCCTAATTATGAGTTTGGTGAGCGGAAAAGGCCGCCCGCCAAACTCCCATGATCAGGAGACCGTCAGTGTGGTCTCCTTCCTGCCGGCCCTATTATGAGCTTCCTGCTGGGTCAGTGGATGAAAACACAGTTTCTGCCCGCTGGTCTAGTGGGAAATGCAGAATAACATTGATGCCAGCTCATAATAGAACCATCCTCAATGCTGTTGTGCGTCGGTTGCACCAGCGTCCATCGTGCAAATCACTGTCTACCCCATGTCTGCGCAATGGAGCTGGTCATGGGCCCCCCGCATTGCGCATACCAAGTGCATGGGCAGTGCGGGGGCCCCCGTCTCCACCAGCCTTTACATGGCGGTGAAACCGCCATGTAAACACCGGCAGAGAGAGGGATAGTAATCCCCAGGGCAGCACTGCTTGCAGCGTTGCCTTGGCAGATTGGGACCGCCGACACCGCCAGGCCATCAGGCAGCCAAAAAGTGGCAGTGACAGTGGTCCGACCCTGGCAGAAATGCCACAGTCGTAATGTCACAGTCAGGCCGCCGCTTTGGTGGCGGTCCGACCGGGACCCTGGCAGTTTAGAGTCCACCAGGGACATAATGAGGACCTCAGTGATTTGTGCTTGGAGCATCTATTGGGGTTAAGGTCAGGTGCTCCTTTTGTCCCCTCAGCCATCAAGTAACATGCCCACTGTATCAGTTTTATTACATTGAGCTACAATTAGGACTATTGTAGCAATCCATATTAGTGCACCTCTCGCGAATCCTAAATAAGACATACCATATACATGCCCCTTCCATCTCTCTGTTAACTTCTAAAGTTCGGCCATTCCTAAGTGTATATCCTGTAAACAGACTATATGCTTGTGTCTGCGCCTGAGGTATGTGTAAATCTTGTGTCCCTTCATGGCAATGACCACCCCCTGTATGTTGCAAGCCAGCACGCCAGTATGTTATATCTAGTGGTTTAAAACTTACTGGAGTACCACCCTGTTTGCCACTCACTGTCTCTATTACGCATAATCTGTGCTGGACCAGGAAGTGTGAATTCCTGCATCCTAGTCGATCTGTGGCTGCTCTCCATGCAACATTGCAACATTGACACATCAACAACTGTAGCATTGACCACAAATCCCACACCCAGGCTAAAAGCAGAACATGGTATTTGCCACAATAAAAACTCAACTCAAAATAAAAGCCAGATTTGAATATAGACAGTTGTTTCCTCAATGCATATTGGAGTCCTGACCCATACATTGCTTTGCCTCAAAGATTGTCAGAGGGCTTTACATTTTATAATGGGATAAGTTTTAGGAGGACATTTACCTGTGCAAAAAAATTAAGGCAAATACATAAATGTAAATATGAAAGTGAGTTAATGATTAGAGGAAAGCTATAGAAGAAGTAAAAAATTAAAGTTTTTTTACTGAATGGAAGGTCTGTTTGTTTCTGTTTGAGTAAAGATATTTGTGTTTAGATGTTTAGATGCAGGTTAAAGAGTAAGGTTTTAGCTTCTATTTGGCAGTGCTGAGGTTTTCGTGGCTCTCAGTTTCCTAGGGAAGAGAGTTCCATATTAGAGTGGCAACACCAGAAAATGATTTGGACACAGCTTAGTTTGTTTTCTTTTCTCTAGGCGTTAAGTATCTTTACTGCATATGTGTCTAATCCCATGTGAGATTTGAAGGTAAGCGTGTTGGAACATGGGTCACGGGAGAGTTCGAACTTTATGCATTCTTATCTGAAAAACATTCATCGTTCATGTGTGTCTGACCCTCTTGGAGCACCACAAGAGTGACAGATGCTACTGGGCTCAGACTGTGGTGGTTGATATTGTTTGTAACTGGTGCCCTGGGGTGTATTTAACTGTGGCTCTGAAAACTGGGCCAAGAGGAACCCTTCTGCCCTTGACTCTCAGGCTATTGAGGGTGAGAATCCATGATTTCGTAGGGAGGTACCATGGAACAAGACCTCAACCAACAAATTCATTAATATAATAATGTCAAGGATGGTGCTCATCTCTTCTTTTAAAAGAAAGTACTTTTAGTCTCACACCGCATCACAATACCACATAATTCAATGGGAATGTAATGCAGGGTTGTAATCCATGTTGCACCATGTAATCCACAGCACTGCACCCCTGACCTCCTCTCCCCACCCCTGCTGCCCTTCTGTCTTCTAGGGCAGGATTCTATGTCTATAGTCCCCAATATGCCATGGTTTAGGCAGATATCCTGCACTGTTGCAGATAGTGCAAATTGTACCACAGGATACATTAAACACATCTCAGTGTCTTTTACCTTACAAGCAAAAGTTTCAACTGTGCACTGCAGACTCATAGGCACACATTAGTCTCTTGCCTCAGGTACAGGCTAAGCCTTTCACTCACTTGTTGTTTATTGCTGTAGCAGTAGCAGTGCAGTGGATTAGATTCATGAACTTACCTCACAATGACATCTCCTGTCATATGCAAAGCAGGCCTATATAAAAACCCTTAATTTAATAAAATAAATAACCCTCTCCAGGGTTGGTCTATAATAACCTAAATTGCCCCAACCTTTTCCAGGTTTCTTGCTACATTACCTCCTTGTCTCCATTTTAGTCCCAGTCTTGACTAAACTAAGGGTTCTTCCCTGTCGCACATAAAACATACCCCTAACAAAGCTGAAGAAAAATTTTAATTATGTGAAAATTCTCCTCGTAATTGTAGGCTTTTTCTGCCTCTCAATAGCCTTGTAGAAAGTTACCCAGGCGCAGCTCCTCCGCTAGGGCGGAGGACCGTCTCCCCCCCGCCAGCAGCTGCAAACCTTTTATCAAAAAACGATAATAAACAATGTTTATTATATTTTTTTGTAAAAGGGGTGGGGCCAAAGGCTGCACAGCACTCCCCTTCACTGCGCATGTATGTTTGGCCGGCTGTCTCAGGCTGGTCAAACACACATGAGCAGTGGGCTCTCTCCAACCTGGCATTGTGTTGCCTGGCTGGAGAGAGCAGGCACAGGCTCCCAAGTCTGCCTGGGATCGCCCTGGCGGGGCACTCCCAGCCAATCCTGCTGCTCTGGGCAGTGTCAGGATTGTCCGTGGGCAGACTGGGAGCCTGTGACTGCAGCCTGTCTGCAGGAGAGGAGCAGCGTAGAGGTGACAGCGGCAGCAGTGGCACAGGTATGTATTATTTTATTAATTCCCCCAAACTCCCCCTGTTTGAAATGGGGTTAGGTTACCCCCTGTCCAAGCAAGGACCCTCACTCTAGCCAAGGTAAGTCACACAAAATCCAAGTTATCCTGTGCCCACCCTCTGGTAGCTTGGCACTGAACAGTCGGGCTTAACTTAGAAGGCAATGTGTAAAGTAGTTGTGCAATAAATCATACAATAACACCGTATAGCACCACAAAAATACACCACAGTGTTTAGAAAAATATATAATATGTATCTGGATAAATGCAGGTCAAAACAATTAAAGATGCAATAAGTAAATGTAGAGATATCACTGAAAAGTAATATAAAGTGGCTTAAGACTTTTTAAAGCAAACAAAGTCTCTTTCAAGCACAAAGTAGCTGGTTCACATGAAAAATCTCTGTTAAGAACCTCAGAGGAGGAGATGCGTGGAAACAAAGGAGTGTGCGTCGATTTCTTGGGCCGCACACAGAGATGCGTTGTTTAGTTTTCATGCAGGGACGGCTGTGCATCGATTTACGGCGCTCGGTCGTGGATCTTCTTTGGGTTGCAGGATTTTCAGATGCCCCAGGGACGATGCGTGTAATTACTGTGCTGGCAGGATGAAGTCACAGGAGCTGCGGTGATCTGGTGGGCGTTGTGTTGAATTTTCTCCCGCACGGCAGGCTCTGCGTCGATTCCTCTCTGGAAGTTGGGCTGCATTGTTCCGGGTAGGCTGTGCGTTGATCCAGTGGGCCATGCGTCAAATTTTCAGTTGGTACGCTGGTGCTGCGTCGATCTTCTCGTCACAAAGTCGGGCTGCGTCATTTCGGTTCGGCTTGTGGTAAAATCTTTTCTGAGGGGCAGGCTATGCGGTGTTTCTGGCAGGCTGTGCTTTGAATTTCGCCACACAAGGTGTCCTTTTTGAAGAGATTAAGGGGGTCATTACAACATTGGCGGCCAGCAACCGCCGCCCGCCAAGTTGTAACCGCCGTGCGGCCACCAATGTGCCAAGGGGCCCCGCGACTCCCCGTTCTGCCAGCCTTTTCCTGGCGGTTCAGACCGCCAGGAAAAGGCTGGCGGTACAGGGACTCGTAATCCCCTGGGCAGCACCGCAAGCAGCGCTGCCCTGGCGGATTATCACCGCCGGGGCAAATGTGGTGGGAAACCGTCAGCCCGGTGGTGCGAGGGCGGCGCTACCGCCGCTGTCGTAATCCCCTTTGAAGCACCACCAGCCTGTTGGCAGTGCTTCAGCCAAAACAGCCTTGGCAGTCTTAGACCGCCAGGGTTGTAATGAGGGACTAAGTCTTTTTGGTCCTGAGACTTCAGAGAACAGCCCTTGGAGAGCACTTCTTCACCACAGCCAGAGAAGGCAGCAGGGCAACAGTAAGGCAGCGGTCCTTCACAGAAAGCAGTCAGGTGAGTCCTTTGGGCAGCCAGGCAGTTCTTCTTGGCAGGATTCAGGTTCTGTTTACAAGTTTCTTCTCCAGGAAGTGTCTGTGTGGTAGAGTGTGTACTCCAAGAAGTGTCTGAGTTGGTAGGGGCAGAGGCCCTGTTTAAATACCCAAATGTGCCTTTGAAGTGGGGAAGACTTTAAAGAGTGGCTTAGAAGTGCACCAGGGACCCTTTCAGTTCAATCCTATCTGCCAGGGTCCCAGTAGGGGGTTTGGCAGTCCTTTGTGTGAGGGCAGGTTACTGTCCTTTGACATGCAAGTGTCAGGCCCTCCACCCTCCCAGCCCAGGAAAACCCATTCAAAATGCAGATGTATGCAATTGAGACTGAGTATCCTGTGTTTGGGGTGTGTCTGAGTGAATGCACAAGGAGCTGTCAACTAAACCCAACCAGACGTGGATTGTAAGGCACTGAAAGATTTAAGTGCAGAGAAATGCTCACTTTCTAAAAGTGGCATTTCTAAAATAGTAATATTAAATCCAACTTCACCAGTCAGCAGGATTTTGTATCACCATTCTGGCCATACTAACTATGGCCTTCCTACTCCTTTCAGATCAGCAGTTACCACTCAAACAATGTATGAGGGAAGTCCCAATGTTAGCCTATGAAGGGAGCAGGCTTCACAACAGTGTAAAAACAAATTTAGGAGTTTTACACTACCAGGACATGTAAACTACACAGGTAGTTTACATGTGCCTTCTGCCTACACAGCACCCTTCCCTATGGGTTACCTAGGGCACACCTTAGGGGTGACTTATATGTAGAAAAAGGGGAGCTTTAGGCTTGGCAAGTACTTTTACATTCCAAGTCGAATTGACAGTGAAACTGCACACAGAGGCCTTGCAATGGCAGGCCTGAGACAAGGTTAAGGAGCTACTTAAGTGGGTGGCACAACCAGTGCTGCAGGCCCACCAGTAGCATTTAATCTACAGGCCCTGGGCACATATAGTGCACTCTACCAGGGACTTATAAGTAAATTAAATAGTCCTTGGGTATGATCCTGTGTTACCATGTTTTAAGGAGAGAGCATATGCACTTTAGCACAGATTAGCAGTGGGAAAGTGCACAGAGACCTAAAGCCAGCAAAAATGAGGTCAGAAAAAGAGAAGGAGGAAGGTAAAAAGTCTTGGGATGACTCTGCAGAAAGACCATTTCCAACACCCCCCATCTGCGCGCGCACTACTCCTCCCCTATTGAGCACACGAGCCGCTCCTGAAGTTACCACCTTCCAACCTCAGGTTTTTGTTTCTTTTGTGTACCAATCTCAATCTTTAAGCCTGAAGGTAAGTCTTTCTAAAATCAAGTATTATGCTTATGTTTTGGGAATATATTTAGGTCCTGCTAAAGTGGTCCCTAAAAGACACATAGGCTCTCATTAGGACTTTGGTGGTCTTTTTTGAAAGACCGTCAAAGCCATGGGCTCCAGAAGATCACCAGTGCTGGCAGTCTTCTGCACACCAAATTATGAGTACTGCTGGATTTCCGCCACAATCTCGGTGGAAATCCAGCAGTAGTCGTGCTGGCGGACAGAGGCGCATGGGCAGTTCCACTACCGGCCCTGCCCTGCCAGAAGGACTCCGCCCGCCGTATTATGAGCAGTAATACGTTATGGCGGTGTCCTAATGGTGGGGCGCTGCCAGAGGTGGAAGCTCCTGTTTCTGTCCTCCGCCGGACGACCTTCTCCTCGGACAAGGTAAGCTGATTGTCCAACAGTGGTGGGGGTGAGAAGTGGGGGGTGTTGTGTGTGCGTGTGTGAGTAGGTGTTGTCTTCATGTATGTGTGTATGCATGTGTGTATGGGTGTTTGTATGGGTGTGTGTATGCGTCTATGAATGTATGTGTGATTGAAAGAACGTTTAAGTGAGTGCGTGCATGAATTTAAGTGTATGTGTATGCATGTGCGTATGCATGTGTGTGCATGTGAGTGTTGTAGTGAATGCGAGTATGAGTGTTGTAGTGAATGCGAGTATGAGTGTTGTAGTGAATTCTTGTATGAATGTTGAAGTGAGTGCGTGTATGAATGTAAGTGTGTATGCGTCTATGAGTGTTGTCGTGAATGCGAGTATGAGTGTTGTAGTGAATGCAAGTATGGATGCATGTGAGTGAAGAAATTCCCTGTCACCGGTAGCCTTTCCGCCAAGGTTTTCGTGGCAGTGCTACCGCCACAGAAACCCTGGTAGAAAGGGAGCTCACAATACCATTAGCAGTTTTCTGTGGGTATGAGTGGGGATGTGGCAGTCTTCAACGCCAGCCTGTTGGTGGTGAAACTGCCACCGTTTCCCTGGCGGTCACAAGACTGCAAGGTTCATAATGAGGGCCGTACTAATGTATTAACCTGTTGTTCCTGTTCAGCCATGTAGTAGCCGGCAGAGGACAGCTAGCTGGTGTTGGCTGCAAGCACAGTGTAGCAATCTTTGCAGAGTGGAAAGCTTTTTTATTTCACTGAATGATTTTGTTGTATGTTACTGCATTCTTTCTTTTCCTGATGAGTAGGTTGGGAGAACAGGAGGCTCTCCACATTTATTCTCTCTCCACAAAGTCTGATCCTGTTTCTACATCTAACAATACCTCTCAGCCATGTCATAGGAGGGGTTGTGGCAGAGTGGTCCGTTTCACAGAAAAGGCCTGGGAGGGTCTTGCAACACCTCTACCCCGCTCCTCCAGGCCATTAATATGTCACATGTCAACTATTCCAGTGTGGGGTTGTCCCAAGGCTTTTTACAGGACCTGGATAGACAATGGGTGTTGAAAGTCAGAGAGTAGGATTATTAAATACAGTTTTGAGAACCTTGAGACCAAATGTTTTGGTCCATTCCATATCCTAAATGTCTTCTACTTCACCAAGGGCTTTTGAGAGGAACTCAGGATGTATTGTAAAAAAACAAAAAAACAGGATTCCTCTTCCCTTGGGAGAATCAAGATTTATTATAAAAAAGCAAGCTTTCCTCTTCCCTTGGGAGAACTGAAAAAGGAATGTATTCCTTGTACAAAACCACCGGGAAAACTTTGTACTGTACTAGACTTGAAAACAGTCAATGTTCTCATTTTTTACTAACACGTATGTCAATATTTCTGATGATCATGCTAACTTCTGTATTTTAGGAAAGTATTTTCAGTTTTAGTTACTCTTTTACGCTGCAGAAACGCAAGCCCTTCCTCGTGCTGACTCAGGTTTGTACTACGCAAAATAAGCACCAGGAAGGAGGACCGAGCGGCTGAGTGCAAAGTGCAAAACAAGATAAAGTGACTTACAGACATTAGCACAACAGCAGGGAGGTAGATCCTATTGCCAAGGACCTTACAGGGAGAAAAACAACTTGAAATGCAGCATGCCTAATCAAAAAAGGGTAAAATAAAATGATGGGTCGGATTTGTGATCCAATCTCAATAGGGTTCCAAACTCCTAGTTGTTGATACTAACGAGTATCTTACAATTGACTCCTTATTCTGTCCCCCCCCCAGGCGCATGTTCATACATTATTTTAAATACTACTGTTTGACTACTTCTTTCTATTTAGGTGTGATCTTGTGTTGATTTCTGTGCAAATGCAAGGTCTAAAGTCTCAAACAATTACGTCAGATAGGAAACCAGGGAATCTACCCTACCCTATCATGAGACAGGCAGTCAGAGATATAAGTTCTGACCAAGCCTGCTTCCGGGTATCCCCAGATCTTAGTCTAAAGTAATAAAGGGGCAAGCCCAATTAGATCCTCCATATGGGATCCCTTGTTCCTCGTGGTATATAAAGGTGGCGGTTCCACCAGCACCTGACGGTAATCTACGAGTGGAATGGTTTTCCACACACTGCAAGATCCATGCATTACAACATAGCCCTACACCATATTTCCCTGCGATGAGGTGAAGATTTAGGCACTTATCAACGGTGACAATACCTGGTCTAAATCCATATTGAACTTCCATTGAGATATTATTTTCATCAGCCCAGCTCTCCAAATGGGACAAAAGTACATGTCCCAGAATCTCAACACTGGAGTTTAATAATGAAATTGGACTGTAAGAGGTGAGACCTATCTCCCTTTTAAAAAATAGGGCAACTATAGGCAACTGGAGGAGTCTGGAATAGTGCCTGACACAGCGGATCTGAAAATATTTGTTAGACAGGGGGCCCACATGCAAATGTTCGATATGAAAAAAATTGCTCGGATGCCATCAGGGCCAAGTGCCTTCCTAGGGCACTTTTCTCAATTGCTAAAATCTCTTCTTAAGTGCCATTCAGGATCAGAAGACCTCGTGGCTTTTGAAAAATTAAACTGTGACTTGTTCCTGTGTTGGTAAAATTAATTTCAAATCAAAACATTTTAGAAAAAAATTAAAATACAAGGAATCAACTGTGATTAGAAATACAGCTTTTGGGACATGTAGGTCTGTGAAAAATGGTCAATTTACTACTCCCAAACCTAGTCCTCGCCAGTGCTACAAGGTCTTCTCATGCTTTATTCCTTATTCACTGTTCCTCTCCTGTAAGGTGTTTTTTATAGTCTCCCTGCATCCTTGACCTCTTGTATTAAGTGCAGACACGATTTAAGAGCCACCAACAACAGGTTATAGGCAGCTGAACAAGCTGCAATAAACGATTGATGGGGAGGGGAATCTTTGAGGGGCCTAACTGCAGTCTAATTTTCTGATAGACTTAAAATGTTCTTAAGCTCAACTTGTATGGTGTCAAGCCCTATCTCCTCAGATAGGTTAGGATAGAAGCAATATTCACAACAACGAGATATGTGATTTGATAAATCATTTACCATTTAATGCTTAATCCTTTATTCTTGGAATAAACTATCCCATCCTTATTTTTACACGCTTTTGGCATGTTGTGGAAATTCATTGTACTGGTAAGAGGATTATAGTCACTTGTACGTTTACTAACTACTTTGAAATCTGAAAGTAAGGAAGAAAACTTGGCTGATATCACAATGTATTCAATAGTGCTCCCTGAGTGGTTATCCAGAAATGTTGGTATACGGGCATCATTCCCACAAAACATGTCACTAGAAAAAACAAAATTATACTGAAGAATAAAAGTGTTCAGGGTATAGCCATAGACAGTAGGCTTAAAATGAGTGACATTATCATTCTTTGAATTCGTAAAACCACACACATTATTATCAATATATTGTCATAAAGTAATATTAAAATCCCCAATCCATAATAAATAAACACAATTTGTTTTCTGATAAAAATCTTCTAAAAACCTATCAAAGTGCTTTATTGCTTCACTCGAGTTCTGATTAAAATTATTGTAATAAAAATGAATTAGCATGATTTTAGGTTCATCAGGGAATGATAAAAGAGTCATCAAAAAATAAGGAGAAGACCAGAGTTCTGAAGCTTGACATGCAGTATTTTGGACTAAAACACCTTCCGGAAGAGCTGGCTGAAAGAAAGCATGGTGACCATCAATAAAGAACCTTTCTGTCATCCGTGTTTCTTGACCGCAAATCATTTCAAAGGCACTAATAAACCTAACCCAATCAGGATTTGAGATCTTTGAGCGGCCTCCCGCAATGTTCTAAAAAATGCAACTAAGACTATTCCGAACTGGACAAGAGTGTTGAACTATGTGCAGCTCTGCTTCAACCTGAAATTGATGAGGACCACCTAATGGAGACTTGGCTTCAAGATCTCGTGCTGGGGCAGCTTTCCTGCACACAATGAGTGAGAGGTCCCCTGTAACTCAGTTTTAGCATCCACAACCCCTAGTGAATGACACACCACCAAAGATGTCTCCTGAGAAGGGAGTCAATCAATAGCTTCAATCCCTTCTAAGAAATCATACATTGTAACAGTCCTGCATATTTTCAAAGACACCATTTTTTGTTGTTGGCAGGAAAGGCCTGTAAAAAAAAAAAGAAGCCTAGAGGGAGGGCCTGTATGCCCTCGCGATTTTTAGCCCATTAATTTAAATGATGAAGGAAATTTGCAAAGTTTGGGTCTCTGAACTTTAGATACACATAGGCCCCATCTTTAGTTGTACAGCCAATCTAACCTACTCTGGAGTTCAAAAGAATTTAATTTTACTGATCCCCTTGAAGGCCAGATTTAATATGTAACAAAAGGGCAATCTTGAGTTTTAGTGCCTTATTAGCCTCCTCTACCCCATGGGTAATTGCAGGAAGATTTTCTAGTACAATCATGTAAGGGTTGCAATCCGGAAGAAGCTGCAGGGACTCTGTATGCAAACAATTGATATGATTTTGATTTGAGTTTGACATAGTAGTATACACATCTTTCATACATGATGGCTCTTGTGAGCCCTGTATACACCTAGAAGGCTGTTGAATGTCTGCACCACCAGGTGAGTGATCATTTGCAACAGTGCTAGCCTGATCAGTAAGCCCCTTACTGATGGCCCATCTGCTTTGTGGGGGCCTGCTCCTCAAAATTTACTTTGAGCCGTTGGTAATAAATCATCCACTTCTTTGGGACTAGTCTATGTGGGAATCAGGAGCCTGAGTGCTTCTTCCAACTGATGTTTCACAAGGGCCTTAATCTTGGATTCAAGCTTAATTCAAAAATCATTAATTAATGCTTCCATTTTAGATTGAAACTTATTCAAGATAGCCAAGACAGAGTGGTGCGTATCTTTTGTGATGCTATCCTGCCCGTTCCTTGATTTTGCCTCTTCCAGCATATCATCCCCATTGTGTTTTCCATTTGCTCTTCCTGATGCAGGGTCACTTTCCATTGGAGCTGATTTCCTCAAAAGTCTGGCCTTAGTGTCCCTTCTCTTCTATGGTAGTGGAGGGCTTGCTATTATTGATGAAGTTTCACCATGCGCTCCCTCAGAACTATACCCAGTAGCTAGAGAAGCAGGACTCGCCTCTCTAAATCATCAGTTCCCGCCCTGACAACCTGAGCCCCAACACCTTCCTAGAGCAAAGAGTTCTTTGTATTGGGCTCCTAAATGTTAACTATTATGATCTCTGGTTCTAATTAATTTTTCTGAACTTTCTGTCCACAACATCAATGCTTTCCTCTACAGTCTCTATTTCTGAAATTAATATACCCATTACACTGTTAAAATAATTTACAATAGAGATTTGAGGTGCAGAAGAAACACATTTCCTCTCTTTTAGGGGTCCCACTTTTCTCTTCCCAATTATTCATAGGTGGATGGCAAAAAGGAAAACTAAAGCCCACCATATCTGGTCAAACACTAGGACACTGGTGATCTCATAACGGGCAAAAAGGGGGTAGCCTTGACCGACCTCTTTCGGGCAATGGCAGACGAAGACGGGCCAAGTGCTTCCTTTTGTGTGTCTAACAAGCACTGTGCACTGTCTCCTAATCAAGCCCCCCTTCCCAAGGGATGCTAGGAAATGTAGTCCTGGTCCCAAAGATGACAAAGTGCTACTGATTTGGGTGTTCCACACTGAAGGGCCAAGCGCTTCGTTTTGTGCGCCTGACTGGCGCTGCGCGCCATAACCCAGTCCACCCCCCTGCCTCACAAGAACTTTGGAAATGTAGTCTTGGTCCAAAGTGGAAAAAGTGCTGCTAATTGCTATGTCTCATGCTGCGGGGCTAGGCGCCTGTTTTTGTGCACCCAATTGGCACTGTGTACTGTGTCCTAGTCCGCCCCTATGCCTCATGGGAATCTGGGAAACATTGTTCTGGTCCCAAAGTGCTGCTAATTTGGTGTGTCCAATTATCCCTCACTGTGGCCAGGGGCTTCTGGGTTTGCACCACCAGAGGCACTTGGTTCTCTCTGCTTTCATCCCCAGTAGGCCACCCAGTGTTCCTGGACTGGCCTGGGCCACTTCATAGGCCTCCGCTCATCTATCAGCACCTCCACCTGAAGTCGTACCGCAGGCAGCTGTCTTGTGTCAAGGCTTCCTTAGCTTGGAGCCAGTGCGCCAGCCTCTTTAGCCAGGCAGTAAATCTCACTAGCCGCTGACTTATGTCAACAGAGAGGGTAAACCAGAGTTCAGAGATTAGTAGACATAACTCAGGTGATCAGTGTTTGACAAAAGTCCAATCTCTTTTCTATGATAGGTATTGAAAGCTATCTATCTTCTGGGAAGGAGAATGCCCACATGGATCAGCAGAGTTAGATGTTTGCCTCCTCACTGGGTCTGTGTCACTACTATTTCAAAGATTATTGAGCCAAAATGTTTGCCTTCGGCTGGACCGTCATGCTATGCAAGAAAGTGATCTTCTTCCATAGTTTTGCAGTCTGGTGCACTCAATAAAAATCTTGAGGTCAGTTTCCTTATCCCCCGTGGCCTTGGCATCTACTTTACACATTCCGTCCATTTCTTTAGCTACCACAAGTTCTTTGGTAAATCACAGATGACCAAGCAGAGGTGTTCCTGGTGTCCTTGTGTTGGCCCCATTGCCCATGGTTTCGTTTACTCCAGATGTCACTACAGCATCACTGAATATTCCCATTGAATCCATCTCCTCTTGGGTCTTCTATTTTCCCGGAGTCAACCCATCTGTAAAAATGTCTGGCATTATGGATCTTGAAAGGTTAGCTTCTTACATATAACATTTTTAGCTTGGAATCTTTAAGGTCTACACTTGCATTGATTACGTTTTCAGTCTTGGTGTTTAGCTGCTTCCTATGAGGAAGACTAAGAACATGCTTTTCTAAGATATGACTTTCTTTCTTTTTTTGGGGGGTGTCTCTACTCTTATAAGCCAGTAGTAAAAAATACTGACATTTAGAGCATCCAAAATTGCTACAGTGGCTGATAAGTGAGCTGATTTGAATCATCTGGGTCCCGTTCAGGGGTGCTCTACCAGTGGCATGGCTACTTCTTGGGCAACCTTGAAGGGAGCTTTGTTGAGAGACATTTCTTTTGGTACATGACCCTCGTTCCAAACTTTTATGAGTCATTATAGACTTGGAGGATTGTGTTATTGTGAACCAAATACTGAATTGTGCTTTAATGTAAAGTGATTGTGATCTTTTTGTATTTGAATGATTTTGTTTAATTAAAAAAAGTACTAGAGGTAGCAACATCTGATTTATTGTATATTTGTAATGGTCCCTCCTCAGTTAGGTTGGGCAAACGCTCTTTAGTCATGTGCAGTACAAGAAAGACGGACCAAGAGTTAATGGATGACTGGTTACCTTAAGGAAATGCCTCTATTTGCATGTTCATCCCCTCATTTTTGGACTGATGCTGTTAGTTTTACGAATCTGAGTGTGCACTGAGGCCTGCTAATGGGACCTCAGTGCTAGTGCCTTAACCCCATAAAAAAATCTGTTGAAACGGATACACCTACTTGGCAAGGCCTGATGTACTAAAAAGTCCCTAGTATATGGGACCTAGAGCATCCATGACATGTAAGACATAGTGCCCACTCAGGACTGAAGCAATGTTAGTGCCACTCTTTATGTGACAACATACAAAATAGCTCCCAGTCTGCTACTGCAGACTGGAAGGGCAGTGCTTGTATTGCCAGTTCAACTTTGCTGTTTAAACCTATGGCAAAGCCACCCTATCCCTTAACATTATATGTAAGTCTACTCTAAGGAAGGGTTGTTGAATCTTATGGCGGGAGTTGTATTTTCTTAAGTACAACATATGTTTTACGATGTGTCTTACAGCAACACTTCCACATTGGCATTTTGCTGCGGGTAAAGTTGGTAGCCTAATTGGCTAGTTATAGGGTTACTGCATGACATCCCCACCTGGCTAACTTTTGACTGGAACTACAAAACTGGTAGTTTAATTGTGTGAGGTATCAAGTTAATAACAGCATTAAATGTGACCTGATACCCAGGTTGAAACTAATTTCACTATTGATGATGGGCAGCTTTTGGAAAGTCCCTTCTCTGTGCTCTGCTTGTTCAGCAGTCTCACAAAGCCACACACACTCAGAAAGGTTTCTGACCACCTGGGAGATGTGAGAGCAAAGGGTGGTGCCAGGGGAAGCTCAGGAACAAAAAGCAGTGCCACAGCAGAGAGATCTCACCACTGCTGCCAGGATGGGGTAAGGCCCAGAGGCAAGCATCAAAGGGGATGCTAACCTCCAACCCAGTAGCCCTGAGGCAGCCACACCTCAGGACACTTTCCTGGGATTTCCTGGGATAACATGGCACCCCTGGCACATTGACCCTTAGGACTCACTGGACTGGGAAGGAGGATGAGAAGAAGACCATTTTACACCGGTAGGAAGCGCACAAATAGAGACTGTGATGCTGGAGTGACTGCAGCTGCTGCATTTTGGGATAGCAAAGTTTCGACCCTGTTCAGCATGCCAGGTTTGGGGAAGAGTTGATTCATAGCCCCAGTCTAAAAGCAGAGGCTCCAATGGTAATTTGGCTGCCCACCAGAACAGCACTGGGAACATTAAAGCTGGAGAAGTCCAAGTCGCATTTCTGGTAGCCACGCAGACGTTTTGCTGCTACCATATGCTGGACACTCCAGAGGACAATTTGAATATAGCCATAAGGTGCATCCATGTCTGCTGGACTCCTGAGTATTAGTTGTGACTGGATTCATCACCCAAGGTTGACACCAACCTCTACCAAAGATTTGCACCATGACCCCTGTGTTGCAAATGTGCATGGTCTGTACCAGCAGTCGTTTGAACCCTGCAAAGAGGACTCAAGATCTGTGGAGAGAGTCACTCCCACTCACCTGTGGACCGAGGACTAAGGCAGACTTCACCCATGTGGGCCACACAGCATCAGGAGCATCCTAGAGCACATTTAAGCCTGCATCCATCTGCATGCGATTTTTAGCCCATTAATTTAAATGATGAAGGAAATTTGCAAAGTTTGGGTCTCTGAACTTTAGATACACATAGGCACCATCTTTAGTAGTACAGCCAATCTAACCTACTCTGGAGTTCAAAAGAATTTAATTTTACTGATTTAATATGTAACAAATGGGCAATCTTGAGTTTTAGTGCCTTATTAGCCTCCTCTACCCCATGGGTAATTGCAGGAAATTTTTCTATGTCATCTATGGCAGTCATCCTGTAAAGTTTGGATCTTGCTTTAAAAATGCTCTGGAGGCTGTCCAAAGTGTCCATTCAGGCCCCCTGGACCACTCTTTTGCCTGACTTAATCACCCAACTCGGTCCAGAGTTGTCATGCTAACTGTTTTTCAAACTTTTCAAAAGTTCCAAACTTTTTGTTGCCCATTCTTTCTTTGCAGTTGATTTAAAAGTTATTTATTGCTTCTAAAATCTGTATCTCTGGAACCCTCTGGTGGATTTTTATAATGAAGTTCTCTAAAAATTCATAAAAATAAGCTCTTTTTTTTACACATTGACATCTTGTTTCTTTTGTGTCGAGTGACTTTCTTACTTCGTAGTTTTGTGCTGTTAAATACTTTACACATTGTTCCTTTGCTAAGCCTTACTGCTCGCACCAACAGCTACCCAGGATTGAGACTAAGGTTAAGTAAACATACCTGACTGGACCCAAGATGGCATTTCAGAGTGTACTACACGATTCTCGTGGTTGCTTATTGGTAATCTGCATTACTTAGAGTCCAGTTCTTCCTTGTCACACTCGTGGGCTGTTTGAGAGTATATACACAAAAAGAATTGGTAGGATATTACAGGCAGTTGGGAGGCAGTGCCTTCCTATTAGGGTACTAAGAATGGTGAGAGGCCTATATTGAAGAGGAGGAGACTTGTTTATGTAATTAGAATAATTTCTTTCAAATGGATTATTTAATCAGATCTATGTGATGAATAAAACCTCAAATCAGTCAGGAATGCAATGAAGAAAATCAGGACTCTCAGTAATAAAGTTAAAGTTAAAGTTATCCCAGAGTCTGGTGAAACCCTCAGATTCCTAGTTGCCTGATAAAAGTTAGAAATTACATGTAGATTTGGTGTTTACTGCTCTAACTTCTTCATCATTTGACTTTACTAGGCGTTTACCCCAGATAAATGTCACAGGTTTATCCTGGTGAAATCTGTCTTGAGAAAGTTGAGTCAGGTTCATTAATTACCACATTACTTGTATTTCCGGTCCCTGTTCAAACTCAAGTTCCCCCACCTTGTGGCTCTGCCTTAGGATGTTTTCAAGCGTTGCAACCCTTTCCGGTGTAAGCACATCTACAATATGCATTCTCTTGCTAGGATGCTAAGAGATGGCTTTGGAATGCCACAGCGTGTGCCTTCAAGGCTCGCTCTGGCTGTGAGGCTGCTGGGGCTCTTTAAAGTCCTGCCTCTTTAAAATAATTATGTAATGAATTTGCTCAGAAAACCCTAATCCGACTTGTGTGCAGTGTCTGGTTTCTTGCCGGGCCCTGCAGCCGCTCGGCGTGTGTTACAAATCTCTGCTAAAATAAACAGCTGCGACAGCTGCTGCGAACCTTTAAAATTAGAGAGCTTTGCGCTTGCATTAGGCGCCGGCAGCTGCAGGGCTCCCGACCTGCACCACGCGGCGCGCAGAACAAGGCCTTCTATCTCGGAAGCGCTTGGAGTCCGGCCAGGAGGAACGTGTTTTATCAGTTCGAACAGAGGGTGAAATATTAATTAATATATTGCTGACAGTGTTCCAGGAAAAACCTGTGAGGTCGTTGTCAGAAAGATGGAGGGGTGTCAGTAGGTTACTCCGACAAAACGTCCTTTTAGTGAAAGTCGTGTGTGCCAGCCATCGAGAAGACTTTAGCAAAGCATTGTGTTAAAAACATAAACGTTTACACACATATTTAGTGCACAGCTAGCTCCACAAGTAGAAGGACTTTTGATAACTATTTTGAAATGGGATTTTGATTTTGTATTACCTGTCACCTTGTGAATATACAAGGTGTTTCGCCACCACTGCCAGTACCACACATTACCCTTTTGTATATTTTTAAAAAGAGCATACTGTACTTTTCACTTGTTAAATGAAAAACTCGTACGCCTAGGGGTATGGCATTCGCTACTAGTACTGTTCTAGATTTTATTGAGATGCATTACGTTACATAATGTTACGAATGTAACTCATGAAGCCAAAAGCTGATTAGCTCCTGTCTCCACAAAAGCATAGGATATATTGTTATGACATATTTTCAATCAGCTGTGCGTTTTGAATTACTGCATTTTCTTCAAAAAAGCCAAGAATAGGTAACTGTATCATAAACTGCCTGAGCTGTGAAAACTCATTTTGTAGATACTAGAAGTATGGATAGTGTTCTGCCTGTGATTTTCACTCTTTTTTTTTTAATGTTAAAAGTTTCCGTGTTGACATTCACGATCTCCCAAGATAGATTTTTCTTGTGCATTTCACAATTATTTTCACCAGGTATCAGGATAATTTTCACACAAGTGAAAACATGCTTTGTTGGAAAATGCATGCACAAGTTGTCTCTGCCGATTTATCATTTGCGCTTTCCTAAGCACAATGTGAAATGTAAGCAGAATTTGTCTTAGCAAGTTTACATTTTGTAGAGCATTCCTATTTGCAGTACCTTTGTGAAGGTCAATCATTCTAGCTCTTGTCTGCAAAGTACATGTTATACAGAACTTTTAATAAGCGTCTGTGCAACATAAATTGTTGCAAAATGTATAATATTCATGCAGTAGTGGCAAAGCAATAAACTAGCAACATTCACAGGGTTGTATAGACATTTGCCATGGTTAAAAATACATAGCCTTTGCAACTTCGAATACCCATAGTCTTTAATACAAACCAGAAAGTTATTATTATTATTATTTTGTACAAATTAGATCTTCTAATTAAACTCTTTATACGACCAGATGGTGCGCAGGCCTTCCTGCTGCCCTTTTCTGTCTACATTTGTTGAAATCGTTAAACGTGTGCCACTAAAATATGCAGCAAAGATGGCAGGAAGTATACTATTAACTAGGTGGACAGGGCTTTGATGAAGTCTGCCTGCTCATGCATGTCACTAAAGGCAGTTGGGTGCGAAGTTATAACATTTGCGGACTCCCACCTCTTCTTTAGTTTTGCTTGCACATCGCTTGCTCGGTGTTAGCGAAATATCTTAGAGACTTAGGGCCAGATGTACGAAAGGATTTTACCCATTCTGTGTCTATGGGAAAAAGCTTTCGTACATATGGCCCTTAGAGCCTGCCCAATACTTAGCTTTACTTACCATTGTTTGGTTCCCAACTTACCCTCGTTTCTTTGCTTCTTGTTATTTTGCACCTCCTTCTTACCTCTGGCTTCCTCCTGGGCTTCAGTCTGTATGTCCTTGCCATAGAGCATGGATCAAGTTGTGCTTCCTGTGGCCAGTGTCCTTCTGTTAACCACAGGCTTCTTCAGGTACTCTGTTTCACTTTTCGGCAACTGCCTTCACCATTGTTCTTTTTAACCCGCTCACCCTGCCTTTATTTCCCCTCCTCCCCCCTCTTGTTGCCTTTTTTTGAAGTTTTATATAGCGCTAACTTGACCCAAAGGTATTAGAGTGCTTTACATGATCATCAGTTACCCAGTTAGATTGCACAAGGACACATTCAATGTTGATTTTTGGGCACAAAGAGATAAAGTGATTTGCAAGGAATAATAGGATGTTGGGCTGACACCAAGACTTGAACCCCTTTCTACAATCAGCAGCTCTGGCCATTATGCCACATCTTCTCCCCAGAGGAGGGGGTTGCTTGCTTCCCTCAACCCCCTTGTGCAGGTTTAAGGCATATTGCACAATGGCACAAGGTGCTGTTCAATATGTGTTAAAGTAAATTAAAACTAAGCGCTATGAAAAGGTCAACACTGGCTGCACCATAGCACCTTGTTTTTATTTAATTCCAGCCATGTTGCACAGCAGCTTTTTCTGCTGTGCAACATCTTTAAAAACCCTAACAAATCCAAGTAGCTTGTGTAGAGCTATTTAGCTTTGTTACTGTTTTTAAAGATGTTGCACAGAAGCATAGGCTGCTGTTTAGCCTGCCCGAAAGTAAACAAAGAAAAGGACTGCAGTCAACGCTGGCCACGCCGAAGGCTTTCTTTTTATTTACTGTGATTCATGCTACACAGCAGCTTGCACTGCTGGACAACATCTTTAAAAACATTGGCAACATTTATAGGTCTTGCATAGTTGAAAATGATTTGCTATTGCCCATGTATGTTCCATTTATAATATGATAGTGTCTTCCTTGCTAGAAGTTGTTTATTGAGGACTTTTTGTTTGGAAAAACAACACATCAGTTTGCGTACGTTTAGGATGCTCCACTTAGAGTGAGGAAGACTTTAGCAGCTTTCCTCTTTTAAGAATCTCTGTGTGCATGTGCAGTAGATTAGTAGTTGCGCTGAGTTATTGATTGTAAGTTTGACAGACTTACTTGCTCTGTGTTCTTACTTTTTACATTTACAGACTCTTATGCCAAGGGACCAATTATTTGCCACCCAGCACTATGTCTAAGACCTTACCTTTAGAAAAGAAGAGTGCATAGAATGCAGAAAGATGCAAGTCCAGTACTTAAGCGAGGTCAAGAGGCAGGGATTGCTCCTTCCCACGTGGATTACATAAAAACTGCTTCATTGATCCGCCTTGTGGATAACAGAAAAAATACTTTCTTGCTCCACTCCCCCGTGGATCACAGAAAAGTTGCTTTTTGCTCCCTCCCCGTGTATTTAAGAAAATATGCTCATTGCTCCTTCCACTGTGGGTTACAGAAAAACTGCTTTGTTGCTCCATTCCCCTCTGAATTACAGAATAACTACATTATTGCTCCTTCCTGCTGTGGAGTACATAAAAAAACTGCTTCATTGTGACCCTTAGTAGCAGTCCGTTCTGCAGGTACAACTGCGACCATCTTTTTGTGTAAGTTAAAATCCCTGCCACTCCACCTTAAAACCTGCTCCTCATTTTAGCTGTTCTGGCCACTAGTCTCTTGACCAGTGCTCTTTCTGCTAATGGTGTATTGCTCACCAGCCAAATGGCAAACTCTGTTAGGCTTATGGTCCACCCAAGGTGGAACTCCTTTTAGGGTGGGCAACTACAGTAAGACCCTATGTGCCTCAGCTTTCCAGAGTTAGGGTTTGCCTCCTGGATTTTCCCAGTAAATCAATCAATCAATCAGGATTTATAAAGGGTAGCTAATCACCTGGTAGGGTTTCCAGGTACTTGCAGGTCCCAGAGGGTTATTGAAGCAGCTAGGTCTTGAGGGCCATTCAGAAAGCCACTTGAAGATCTTATGTAGCATGCACAGAATGAGGAAGAAGGAGATGGCATTGATCTTTGATGTCACGGTAAGCCTGTGAATTATTATTCCATGGTTTCTGGCATGGTCGGAGGGAGTGGGTGAGGGTCCTTGGTCTGATGGCCACCAGGAGTAATTCCATGTGTTGCTGCTGTTGCTGAAGATCAATACTTCTGTCTTGTCTGTGTTCAGCTGCAGGCAGTTGTTCTTCATCCAGTTGTTTATGCTTGTCATGCATCTGTGGAAGTTGGTTCTGGTGGTGGTGGGTTTGTCAGTGAGTGAGAGGATGAGCTGGGATGAGCTGCGTAGGAAATTATGTTGAAACCGTGTGATCTGATGATGTTGGCCAGCGGGGTCATATATGCATTGAAGAACGTTGGGCTGAGAGATGATCCCTGGAGAGACATCACAGGTGCTCTCCTTGGGTTCAGAGGTGAAAGGTGGGAAGTGGATTCTCTGGGTTCTTCCAGTTAGGAAGGAGGTGATCCATCTCAGAGCGTCCCATTGGATGCTGATGTCGTGAAGTCTTTTGATCAGCATATGGTGCGATATGGTGTTGAAGGCTGTTGAGAGGTCGAGAAGGATCAGAGCTGCTGTTTTTGCTTGGTCAATGAGGGTTCTGGTGTTATTGGTGGCTGTGACCAGGATGTTTTCAGTGCTGTGATTACTGCAGGAAGCAGGATTGGGAGGCGTCAAGTAGCTCCAGGTGTGTCATAAGTTGATTGTTGATGGTCTTTTCTAGTACCTTCACTGGGAATAGCAGCAGGGAGATTGGCCGGTAGTTTTTGAGTTCACTGGTTGAGGGTTTTTTGAGTAGTGGTCTGATTTAGGCATGTTTCCAGGCAAAGGGAAATGTTGCAGTGGTGATAGAGGTGCCTAGCAGGGTGGTGAGTTGCTGGCCAGTCCTTTGGCTACCGAGGTTTTAGGATGAGGTGAGGGCATTGTTCTGTGAGAGCTCCTGAGTGGATGGTTTTCATGGTGAAGGTGATGTGGTGAGTGTAGAGGAAGTTCCAGGTGGTGAGTCTGTGGTTCGTGTCAGTTGCAGTGGTGGCAAATATGTCATAGAAGTTCATAGGTGTGGATTAGGGTTTGAAGTGTAAGTATATGGTTGGATCTTGTCGTGTAAGAAGTTGGTGAGGTTATCGCTGTAGGAGGCTGGCTCTCTATATAGTGAACAAAAATGATGTACACTGTGCAGAGAGTCCAGGCAACCCCACCTTGGAATCCACAGGCAAAAATAGACAACCCAATGCTCTATTTTTGGTGGTAGTGTGGGTGAGCAGTTAGGCTTATATAGGCGTCATGCTAAGCATTTGTTGTACTCAAAGTATCAATAAATGAAGAGACACTCAAAAGAATAACTCACGTCCAATTTACAAAAATAACACAGATTTTTATATATTTTTTTCAGACCAAGAGAAAACATCGTAGTACAGTACATTTTCTAACCAATTCAACACCGGCACTAGTGAGAATTTATTATGCTGATTTTCTTTATACCAAACAACCCAGGGTTCAGAGAGGCTGTCATGTAGGTAGGGAACTCGTAGTGACCAGTATCCAGCACATACATTTACTATGGCTTCCCTGTACACTGACTGTTTAAGATTTGACAAAGACACAGTAGGGGCATATTTGATTATGTACATATGTCCTCACGTGTAATATAGTGCATCCTCCCCTTAGGGCTGTAAGGCCTGCTAGACTGGTGATTTATCTATATTGCATGCAGTGTTAGGGGACATGGCACTCAGGCTGAGTGCCATGCCGTGTTTGCAGATTTGGGGACACCTTGTCATGCAGCCTGCGATGACAGTTTACATAAGGCTCTGGGGGACCCTCTTCAGCACCCATGCCCTAGGTACCAGGGGTACCATTTACTAGGGACCTACAGGAGTAGCTGAATTGCCAATTACAGTTTAGTTTTGCGGAAAGAGATCTGTCCCTGGGAACCTGTTTAGCAGGGGCCCAGGGGACTTACAGTTAGAAACCACATCATGTTCTGGGCAAAAGTGTTGAGGTGGGGGTGCTGCAACCAGAACCCAGCTCCTGTGAGGGTGTGATGTTGTTTTCGCTGGCAGCCAGCTTTCTTAATGATGTTGGATAGTTCCTTGGTGTTGTTGGCGCTTGTTTCAATGTGAGTGTCTACGGCTGTCTTCTTTGTTGCCCTCAGCAGGCGGTGGTAGAGGTTGAGGGAGTTCTTGAAGGCTACCCTGTCTGAGGTGTCCTTGCTTGTGTGCTGTGAGAAACTGCGGCTGATTGCAGAGGCCCCCTAACTTTTTGCCCCCATTTTCCACTTTATGCTGGTGTTTTCCTGACTCTGATGGTGCCCTGGGTACTGCTAACCAGTCCCAGGGCCTGTGCTCTGTGTAAAATGGATATGCAAATTAGGCTAATTATAATTGGCTAAATTAACCTACCTATAAGTCCCTAGTATATGGTAGGGCATGTAGGTTTAGGGACCACAGCATAGGTGGTGCACACCTAGGTGCATTGCTGAGGTGCCCAGTGTCATTTTAAAAGCAAGCCTGCCTTGCTGGCTGCTTTTAAATTAAAGTTATATGCAAATTCGACTTTGGAATTAAAGGTACTTCCAAAGTCTTAAACTACCTTATTTTTACATATAAGTCACCCCTAAGGTGTGCCCTATGTGCCCCTAGGGCTGGGTGCCATGTAACTATAAGCAGGGACTTTATAAAAATAGATTTATAAGCCCTGGTGAGGTAAAAACAGCCAAATTCGTTTTTCCCTCATTGAAGTAAATGGCCTTCATAGGCTAGAATGGGCAGACTTTATTTTAAATTTTAAAGTCTCCTTAAATGTTACATACCAAGAATTTGGTATCAAATTGATTGTTATAATAAATCCCACAACTTCCAGTTGTTGGATTTAATATAACTAGTGCAGGTAAAAAGTTTAGACTTTACCTAAAAAGTTGCCAATTTCAGCTCTGCATTGTTTTTGCTGCTGTGCTCTGATTGGCCAGCCTGCAGCAGCTTCTGCCAGGCTACTTTAATGAGGTGTGAAGTGGCCTGACTTCACACAAAGGAATGTGCTTGGGGGAGAGAATCTCCCCTCAGCAGATGGGGAAGCAGGAAGGGGGAGGGCTGCCAAACTGGTCTTCAAAGGCAGAGAAGGACATCTGGAGCACCCAGCAACACCCCCACATCCTGCAACCCCAGACAGCTAGGTGCCCCCTTGATTAGATTAGGAGAGGGCAGGAGAGGGGTGTGTTTATGATTTTTAGCCACACCAGTGGGTGGGCTCAGCCAGATCTCTCCTCTAAAAATCAGATTCATCCATTTTGGATTTTTAGAGACTGTTGCCTTCTGGGATGGATTTTTGCCACACTTCCCAGGAAGTGGTCATCACAGGGGGACGACCCTGTCCCTGATTGGAGGACCAGGGCCCCCCTGCTTTTCACCCAGGAGCAAGGATAAAACTGGCAGACCTGCACCCACGCCTCAGATCCCCTCCAGAATTCAACAAGAAAGGAACTAAAGAAGAAGAAGGACTGCCCTGCTGGACCCCTGGCCTGCACCTGGACCCTGCACTCAGAAAGACTGCACCAGCTGCACACTTGGGCTTCACCACAAGAAGGACTTTGCCTGGCTTCCACTGGTTCAAGGAGGGACTCCCTGTTTGCTACAGGTGAAAAATTGCTAACCAGAGTCCCCTGCACCAACTCCTGAAAAAGTGACCAGCTGACCACTGTCCAGTGGCCAAAAAGGAGTTTGCGCCAGGTGCATTCTGGGAGTTGAAGTCCGCACTTCCCAAGGACCATCACAGACCTTCTGGACCCTTGGGGTGAGCTGTGGACCCCAAAAGAACTTTAAAAGAACATCTGGGTGAAGCCCCAGAAGTTTGGAAAAGATTGGAGAATTTTTGGAAAAAAAGCTCCATAAAGTGACCGACCCGACGCGGAAATTCTAGCCGGCTTGCCTCAACCGCGACCCGGCCTGACTTCGTGGTTCGTCCCGGTGAAGAAAAACTTCAAAATAAAGACTAAGTCAGAAGGTAACTTTTTAACCGAGGCTTCCCGCGACCTGTAGCCGAGCAGGGCTCCATCGCGGTCGGCCTGAAAGTTTGACTTTGTCCCGGTTCTGGTGCAACCAGATGACCCGATTGGCGCTTTTTGTTTCTAAGCGCTAGAAAATAATAATACTTTAAAAATTCATATCTCCGGTTCCCCTGAACCGATTTTAATCGTTTTTGTGTCATTTTAAAGATAAAAATATAAGCTATTTTTATAAATTGGTTTTGGATTTTTAAACTGTTTCCTGTGTTTTATTTAATTACTGTTGTGTGATATTTGAATGCTTTACACTTTGTCTCCTAAGTTAAGCCTTGACGCTCGATGCCAAGCTACCAAGGGTAGAGCTGGGATTAATTTACTGAGACCTAACTGTACTTTTGTGGAGGTTTGTGGCTTGTTGCTAGGTGTAGGTACCTACCTGCCCTACCAATAACCCATTTTCCAACATAATTGGAAGCAGCGACGGGATCCTGTACTTGTGTTCAATATCACGTTACAGTTTTAGATAAAACAAATTAAAAATCCTTTAAATTGTCCTAGTGCAAAAATTGTTTTTAATTTTTAATTTTAAATTAATTTGGATTAATTTCAATTATTGAATTTTTGTAATTTTTCTAAATTCTTGTTACCAATTTTTGCAAAAAGTTTTTGTTGACACAAAACTAGGGAACCATGGAGCTTGATCTGGCTAGCCTACCCACACTGACAGTAGTCCAGCTTAGGGGGTTGTGTATTGAGAGGGGGTTGCCTGCAACCACTAATCTCAGGAAGGAAATCCTGATTAAATCCCTGACAGCATGGGCTGAGGCCCAAGAGGTAGAGACAGAGGAAGCTCCAGAGGAGGAACCAAAAGAGGATGATGCTAACTCTAACCACTCAGGGGAGGGAAGGCATCAGACCCCAAGTGAGGAAGAGGAGGAACGGTCCTCACTGGATACAGTCACTAGGGGCAGACCCAAAGCTAGTGGTAGGAAGAGGGTCCTTTCAGGAGGAGAGAACCCATCCATCAGGGAAAGAGAGCTGGAAGCCCAGCTAGCCTACATAGCTTTGGAAGCAGAGAAGCTGGCCCTAGAAAAGAAAAAGTGGGCATACAAAGAGAAAAGAGATGGAAGCAGCGATAAAGAAGCTGAGGTGTCCATGGGTGGGGGAGTTTGCCCCAGATTACCCAAGGGGGTGGTTCCTGCTTATGTAGAGGGGGATGACATAGATAAGTGGCTAGGGGCCTTTGAGAGGGCACTCCAAATGAGAAGGGTTAAGCCTCAATACTGGGGTTCCCTTTTGTGGGAGTTGGTCCCCAACTCAGGGAGGGATGGGCTTCTGACCTTAAGGGGGGAGGAGGCAGATTCATACCCTAGTATGAAGAGGTGCTTAGTCAAGAAGTTTGGTCTGACCCCAGAGCAATATAGAATGAAGTTCAGGGACACCCAGAAGGTCAGTACCCAGTCTTGGGTTGACTTTGTGGACACCTCACTAAAGGCACTAGAGGGCTGGATTATTGGCAACAAAGTAAATACTTATGAGGGGTTATACAATCTGATCATGAGAGAGCACATCTTGACCAATTGTATCCAAGAAAGGTTACGCCAGCATCTAGTGGACTCTAAGCTGACCAACCCTAGAGAGCTAGGGGAGGCAGCTGATGAGTGGTTGAGAACCAGGGTGGTTGTCAAGTCCCAGGGGGGAGACTCCAAGAAGGGGGGGACAGGTCCCCAAAAACCTAAGGAGGGAGGTGGTAAGCCCACCACAGAGACTCCCTCTGTACCCCAGAACCCTAAGAAGGAGGAGAGTAAATCCCACTCCCAATCTGACATGCAGAGACAGGGAGACCCAGGGTTAAAAAAGCTCTTGGACAGTAGGGCTTGCTTTGACTGTCAGCAGACAGGTCACTTCAGAGGAGACGCAGCCTGTCCAAAGAAAGTGGTTAGCACTGGGCTGTCCAGTGTAGCCATAGAGGAGGATTCCTCAGATGATGAAATCCTCCTAGCATTGTGCTGGGAGACAGGACCAGATGGTAAGCTGGTGATCCCTGAGGGTGGGAGTAGGCACTTCCACCACATTCAAGTGAATGGGATCCCTACCACTGGCCTGAGAGACACCTGTGCCAGTCACACTGTAGTGAGTGACCGGTTAGTGACCCCAGACATGTATGTCCCAGGAAAGACAAAGAAAGTCAGGATAGCCACAGGGGAGGTCACCTCCAAACCTGTAGCCATAGTGCCCCTAGAGAGGGAGGGTATCCTTGACTGGATTAGGGTGGTAGTCAGTGCTGACCTCCCCCTAGATTGTATCCTGGGCAATGACCTCCCAGAGGTGAGTCTGGTCACAGATGGGGTGGTCGCCCAGGGCGCCCCCCCAACCCAAAGTCCTGGGGAGTCAGTCCCTACAGTTAGGAGACAGGGGTCCCCAAGAAAAGGAAAGAAGAAAAGGAAGGGTAGGCCACTCTTAAAGAGAGTTCCAGGGAGCCAAAGGCCTTCTGCCCCAGTAGGGGGGGAGCCCAGAGTTGGCACTGGTGAGGCCTCACCTGACCCCAAGGAAGTTCTGAGTAGTCAGGCAGCTGTCCAGATGCAAGGTGTTGCCCCTGCACTGACAGAAGGGAGAGTGGAAGGAGGGTGTCTGCCACAGGAGGTGGTAGCCCCCCACTCTAGACAGCAAGAGGGGTGCCAGGACCCCAAAGATGCCCCTAAAGCAGCTCAGCCACCTGTCAGTGGAGAGCTTAGGGTGTGGTTCTGGGTACTGACAGCTGTCAGTAGCCTCTGCTGGGTGCTAGCCTTCCTGGCAGCACTGTACTTGGCCTGGGAGGCAGACCCCAAGGCCAATAGCAAAGTAGGCCCCCTGACCCTGTTGGTCATGGTGGGGTTGCTCAAGTGTTGGGTGACCTCTTTGGGTAAGCTAGGTCTTGCCCTAGCAAAGTTAGGAGTAGGGGAGGTGGGCACCTCACTACCCAAGTTGGCAGAGAGAGAGGAGGAAGACCCCCCTAGAGGGAAGTTTCAGTTTGGGTTGGGTCCTTTTACTGTTGGGATGGCTTCACTACCCAGAGGGAGTGACCCTGACAGGAGGATATAAGGCAGAGTAGGCCCTGCAAAGGGACAGCCAGTTTTCTTCACTGTCTTCCTCGCCTAACAAGCCAGGAAGACTCTCCCAGGGTTGGGCTGAGTCTCCTGGGCGTGTGGGCTGGGGGGGGGGTTGTGTGAGAAACTGGGGCTGATTGCAGAGGCCCCCTAACTTTTTGCCCCCATTTTCCACTTTATGCTGGTGTTTTCCTGACTCTGATGGTGCCCTGGGTACTGCTAACCAGTCCCAGGGCCTGTGCTCTGTGTAAAATGGATATGCAAATTAGGCTAATTATAATTGGCTAAATTAACCTACCTATAAGTCCCTAGTATATGGTAGGGCATGTAGGTTTAGGGACCACAGCATAGGTGGTGCACACCTAGGTGCATTGCTGAGGTGCCCAGTGTCATTTTAAAAGCAAGCCTGCCTTGCTGGCTGCTTTTAAATTAAAGTTATATGCAAATTCGACTTTGGAATTAAAGGTACTTCCAAAGTCTTAAACTACCTTATTTTTACATATAAGTCACCCCTAAGGTGTGCCCTATGTGCCCCTAGGGCTGGGTGCCATGTAACTATAAGCAGGGACTTTATAAAAATAGATTTATAAGCCCTGGTGAGGTAAAAACAGCCAAATTCGTTTTTCCCTCATTGAAGTAAATGGCCTTCATAGGCTAGAATGGGCAGACTTTATTTTAAATTTTAAAGTCTCCTTAAATGTTACATACCAAGAATTTGGTATCAAATTGATTGTTATAATAAATCCCACAACTTCCAGTTGTTGGATTTAATATAACTAGTGCAGGTAAAAAGTTTAGACTTTACCTAAAAAGTTGCCAATTTCAGCTCTGCATTGTTTTTGCTGCTGTGCTCTGATTGGCCAGCCTGCAGCAGCTTCTGCCAGGCTACTTTAATGAGGTGTGAAGTGGCCTGACTTCACACAAAGGAATGTGCTTGGGGGAGAGAATCTCCCCTCAGCAGATGGGGAAGCAGGAAGGGGGAGGGCTGCCAAACTGGTCTTCAAAGGCAGAGAAGGACATCTGGAGCACCCAGCAACACCCCCACATCCTGCAACCCCAGACAGCTAGGTGCCCCCTTGATTAGATTAGGAGAGGGCAGGAGAGGGGTGTGTTTATGATTTTTAGCCACACCAGTGGGTGGGCTCAGCCAGATCTCTCCTCTAAAAATCAGATTCATCCATTTTGGATTTTTAGAGACTGTTGCCTTCTGGGATGGATTTTTGCCACACTTCCCAGGAAGTGGTCATCACAGGGGGACGACCCTGTCCCTGATTGGAGGACCAGGGCCCCCCTGCTTTTCACCCAGGAGCAAGGATAAAACTGGCAGACCTGCACCCACGCCTCAGATCCCCTCCAGAATTCAACAAGAAAGGAACTAAAGAAGAAGAAGGACTGCCCTGCTGGACCCCTGGCCTGCACCTGGACCCTGCACTCAGAAAGACTGCACCAGCTGCACACTTGGGCTTCACCACAAGAAGGACTTTGCCTGGCTTCCACTGGTTCAAGGAGGGACTCCCTGTTTGCTACAGGTGAAAAATTGCTAACCAGAGTCCCCTGCACCAACTCCTGAAAAAGTGACCAGCTGACCACTGTCCAGTGGCCAAAAAGGAGTTTGCGCCAGGTGCATTCTGGGAGTTGAAGTCCGCACTTCCCAAGGACCATCACAGACCTTCTGGACCCTTGGGGTGAGCTGTGGACCCCAAAAGAACTTTAAAAGAACATCTGGGTGAAGCCCCAGAAGTTTGGAAAAGATTGGAGAATTTTTGGAAAAAAAGCTCCATAAAGTGACCGACCCGACGCGGAAATTCTAGCCGGCTTGCCTCAACCGCGACCCGGCCTGACTTCGTGGTTCGTCCCGGTGAAGAAAAACTTCAAAATAAAGACTAAGTCAGAAGGTAACTTTTTAACCGAGGCTTCCCGCGACCTGTAGCCGAGCAGGGCTCCATCGCGGTCGGCCTGAAAGTTTGACTTTGTCCCGGTTCTGGTGCAACCAGATGACCCGATTGGCGCTTTTTGTTTCTAAGCGCTAGAAAATAATAATACTTTAAAAATTCATATCTCCGGTTCCCCTGAACCGATTTTAATCGTTTTTGTGTCATTTTAAAGATAAAAATATAAGCTATTTTTATAAATTGGTTTTGGATTTTTAAACTGTTTCCTGTGTTTTATTTAATTACTGTTGTGTGATATTTGAATGCTTTACACTTTGTCTCCTAAGTTAAGCCTTGACGCTCGATGCCAAGCTACCAAGGGTAGAGCTGGGATTAATTTACTGAGACCTAACTGTACTTTTGTGGAGGTTTGTGGCTTGTTGCTAGGTGTAGGTACCTACCTGCCCTACCAATAACCCATTTTCCAACATGTGCCATCTCCTTTCCAGCTGTTTGTTGTCTTGTTTTGCTGTTCTGTGTTCTTGGGTGTATCAGCTGGCCTTTTTGAAGCATTTTCTCTGGATGTTGCTCTTAATGGGGACAATGTAGTCAGTGCAATTGGTAAACCAGGCATTGAAGTCCTTTTAACTCCCGTTGAAGGTTGGTGGTGGTAGCAGGGTTGGTGGTGTTGAGGGCACCCATTCAGCTGGTCTCTGAGATTTTGTTCTACCTCTGGTGGGGGATGCTCGGCTTCTTGGGGGTGGCGGTGCAGGGACTGGAGATGCTGAAGTGGATGATGGAGCAATCAGTCTATGTGAGTTCTGTGATGTGGCTGTATTTGACGCAGGTGCCTCAGGTGAAAAGGGGGTCCATTATGTGTCCTGTTGTGTGTGTATGGTCATGGACAATCTCAGTCAATCTGAGGCTGCTCATATTGTTGAGGAGTTGTACAGTGTTATTGTTGGGGGCATTGATGCGGAAATTTAGATTGCAGAGAAAGATATATTCATTGGAGTCTAAGTTTAGGGGTGCAATAAAGTCAGAAATGGCGTTGCAGAAGCTGGAGTTTGTGCCTCGTGGTCGGGATGTGAGGGTGCTTTTGAGGGTTGAAGAGATGTTCCATGGGGGTGGTGTTTGTGTTGGTGGTGGTGCACTCTATGGTCTCTTTGTGGCTGATGGCTGTTCTTCCTCCTGGCTTGCTGGTGCAGTCTGGTGAGTGATTTTATATCTGTTGGGGAGCACTGTGGAAATGTCTGGGGAGGATGTGGGGTTGAGCCAGGTCTCAGTGAAGAAGATGATGTCAGGTGTGAGGTTGTGAATAATGACCACAATTCAATGAAATGCTTGCATAGAGAGCATGTGTTGAGAAGGGCGCTTGTGAGGTGTTTTGTTTTGTTCAGGGTGGGGCTGGTTGGTGGTCGCTGGTCAGTGGGCTGGTGTGTGTGTGCTGTGGCATGTGACATGCCAGTGGATGCAGGTGAAAGGTCCTACCGTAGAGCGAGGGTCAGAGTGATACCTGTGTGTTTTGCAGTATCCAAGGTCGAGGGTGTAGAGCTCAGTGATGAAGTATCTTCAGGGGGGGGCAGGAGGGCCAGGAGTTGTGGCACTGGGTGTGGTCTGGTGCAGACTGGCTTGCCTTTGGTGTTCTTTGGCACGCCAGCAGTACACCCGCTCTGCTGTCGCGCTGCAACCTCAATTAAGAAGGTCATCAGGTGGACAGGGCTCCTGTTTGGTGGGAAAAATGGTGAGTGAGAAAACCCTGGTGGAAAAACGCCAGTGATGACTGTGTCACTGGAGCAATCTGGAATAAGCAGGAACTGGCGGCCACAGGCAAGTGGAAGGCTAGGTGCCCAGCTGCCTGTGTGGCAGGTCATAACTATACCCCAGCTGAGGTACCTTCTGTATGTTTGATGTTCCTCAAGTTGTAGAATGCTTTACTAGGTTACTGGTTACTGGTAGCCAGATATATCTGGCTTCCTCTTTCCTGCATGCTACTCTTGTCAGTGTTGACTGAGATCTAAATGCAGCCATGTGAAATGTGTTTAAACCAGCTCCTTCATGTACCAAGTGAGTCCAACCATCTCCTGGAGGATGTGTGCAGAGGGTAAATGAGTCTACATGAAACTTTTGTCTTTTTCTTCAAAGCTGTTTGGCAGATTATATGGCTGGTTATCCCTACATCCATCCACCTCTAAAAGAAGTCCCCTAGTCCTCGGCCTACTGGGGGTTTTCTTATTTCCCATATGACCAGCTAATTCCAGACTCCTTACAGTTCCCCCTCCCTATAGAATTCCTTGTAAAGCCAAGCACACTGTCTGGCTTTCAAAGTCCATTCCCAGGAAGTACCTTTTGTGCTCTGATTGAATGTAGAATCTGCTCCTGAAAGCAATGGTGTGATCTGAGACAACAGCTCTTAGGCAAAGACTTTGACCTGGTGGTTTGGTCAAATGGTACATATTCACTACAAAAACTGTGTTGTTGTCTCAATTCACCATCCAGTACTTTGTGGGAGAGGTACAGACAATCTACCTGCAATAAAAAAGGTTACCATGGTAATGAAAAGTGAAAGATGACTGTAGGGATTGTACTCCCTAAAGTTTGGGGTAAACTGTGAATTTTATTGGGCATTTAGAGACTTCAACTCTCCCCATAAGTTCAGTGACTGATGCTTCTCCAGTGTTAACCTTTTTCACCCAATCTCGCATTCCCATGTAAGTAAGAATGTAAATAGAGTATCCATGATTCTCTAAGGGGTTAGAACATGTGGAGAAGGTCTGTGCTTTAGACTGCTGACACAGATATGCTAGATAGAAATTATTAATGAATGGTTATGTGTTTTGATTAACAAGAAAACTAAGCGTAGAAAAATTCATGTGCGTGTTTGAAAATGTGCCCACGAAGAGTGGTTTTCAATGTTCACAAATTATATAACAAAATGACTAAAAATGTGTGAAATAATGAAAATGTGTAATAATAATGTAGTAGTATGTCATATTGAGATGTATAATGTGTATTTTGCATTATATTGTAGAGTTAACTTAGCCAAAGGGGTGGCTTAGTTTTGCCAGGCCTCATGCAGAAGCTGAAATTCTAGCACACTGCAGAGAAGCTGGTGCGTTGAACTGTCCATGAACCGCGTATGTTAAATAAAATCTGCTTAGTTAGAATTTTCTGCAATGTATCGACGGACAGGAGATGATGGAACTAGACATGTAACAATTGTGGTGTAAGACAGACTCGATGTACTTTCCCAGGCCTTGAACAATAAAAGCACTGACTGGAGAAGAAGATGCAACATTTTCGATATCTGATGAGCCGGATGAAGAGGACATCGTACAGTGAACCAATCAACGTACTGAGAATGGCATAGTATTAGAATTCATTGATTTGCAAAATTAATATCATTGGTTAGGGTAATAACTGGTGATTGACTGACCAATTAGCAATTAGGGGGATGGGCTGGGTAACCTCAATAAAAAGTCATGACAAAGGGTAAAAACTTCAGATGCGAGATGTGAGGAGTGGAAAGCTGATGCTAGAAGACGCGATTTGAGAATCTGTCATTGGGCTCATTCTCTTGAGAGACTGATGTGTTGTTGATCGATTGATGACCTGAAGACGAAGACTGACTTTGTTGCTGATCCATTCTGAGGATAGGTAGCTATGACAATGTGACTGTTAACTTTTTGCGCCTTTCTTTCTAGGTATGAACTGCGCTGTTTGAATAAGTTTCTCTTTTAGCTAGATGTTTTCTAAATTCATGTTCTAAATTGTTTTCGCATGAAGTCCCACATGCTAATGCTAATCTGGGTTAGGTAAGGTTCCTTTAAGTGACGTTGACAGTGACAAATGATTGACGAAACTGATTACTGAACTCTGCTATTAATGCTGATATATTCAACTTTGTTAGCTTATGCTGAAGCATTAGAGCATTTGTTTTTTCAAGTTCTGATTAGATTATGTTTTTGGTGGTCATTAATGAACTAATGTTGAGCTGATCGAATAAAAGTTTGAATTAATCAATGGACTAGTACTGTAACTAATAGGGAAATAAAATTGATAAAACGCATAATTGAGTTGTGGTTATTCATGAAATGTTGACGTTATTGACTGATGATTAGTGTTTTTCTTATTGATTATTGACACGTACATTGATAATTGATGGTCATTGATTACTACATAGCTAGGATACTACATGCGATCCAAAAGGGTCATCAGCCTATACACTTCCCCTTGTAAGTTTACTTACTAAGGATCAGGCGCCCTAACAGTTTTTGGTATTAGCTTGATGGTTAGTTTCCGTGGAGAACTAGTTATCTGGTGATTGATAGTTATGGTGGTAATTTAAATTAGGGTTAGTTATTCATTTTTATGAGGTTTGAATTTAGTTTTTCTGAAATGGCAATTGTAGCAAAGATGATGTCTCCTTAAGTCCAGGTCCTGTATCCCGCTAGTAAAGTTGGGTATGTTCTCAGCGTGTTGTAATCTGTCTGGTTTAGTAGGTTGATTGGGCGTGGTCAACAAGTCGCTGTGTAAGTTAAGTGAGTAAGGGAAATCTTCGACTGAGATTTGGCGAGTCCTATGTGCACCAGGACAGACCCATTGATCAGTTAAGAGTAACATTTGCGGGTTGAATTTTGCTTGTGAATGTGGGATACTGAGAAAGAGGAATAGCTGCATGAGCAAAAAGGGCCATCAGTGAAAATCCGTAAGGTCTCTGAAGCGATTGTGTACCTTCCTGTCGTAAATGAGCTGATTTGTTTTGGTTATTGTTTTTTGGTTAGTGCTTGCAATAATTTTGCATTAGTTCTGTGTGAGTTGTAGATTAGGAGGACAAGCCGCAAGACTTTTTCAGCCGCAGTGTGTGAGTGTGACATCAGAGTGAGCCGCGCTGGGATAGGTTCGTTAGTGAGAAGAGTTGCGAGCGGATTGGCAGCTGTCCATAAGAGGCAATTGGTTGAGTAAGCGGGTGAAAGGAATCCTAGGAGTAAAAATCATTTCCTTATTGAATCGAATAAATACAAAAGAGAAGATGAAGTTTTTCAAAGCATTGAGGAGTGCCATAAAGGGCGATAGTTACATTAAGGCGACAGGGAAGGAGCCTACCTCACCAGAAGATTCTCTGTCATTAATTGTGATAGAGGAGCGTGGTGTCACGCCATGTCTTTGGTTTAAGCAATTGTGCAAATTAACAGAGAAACAGGGAGCTTTAGCATTTCCAGAGCATGGAACGTTTAATTTGAGAATTTTGGATCAGTTGCGAATGAAATTATATGAGACGAAGCCACTTCCGAGACAGCACAGTTTGAGGCTTTAGCGGTTTGGGAGCTCATAGCAAGACAACATCAAGAAATTAAATTTCAGAGGAGAATAAGGAAGGTAGAGAAGTCTCTAGCAGAGGCGAGATGGGGTTGGGAACAGAAAAAGTGGAGAAAGGCAACTTTGCAGGGGGGTGAGTTATTGCCTGCTATTACAGAGGAAGATAAGTCAGAACAGAAAGAGGATACTAGTAAGGGTGAAATGAGTTCAGGGGGCAAAAAGAAGAAAAAGACTTATGTGGAAGAAGAAGACTCAGATATTGAGGATCTTACTACGCAGGTGTTGAGGGACCGACCTCCACCATATGCAGTACAGGAGGGGGGGTCCAAGTACTAGTTCTGCTCCAATTGCCCCAGCTCAAGTGTCGTGGACAGGGGGACCAGTACAGACAGATAATGGACAGGTACAAGGGGTAGTGCAGAGTACTCCAAATGCAGTGACTACTTCAGTAGTCCAGGCAGAGATGCACCCTCCACCAATACAGAGAATATATCCAGAGGTACCGATTCTTGAGACAACTTCGAACTTAGTGGTGACTACGGAGCAAGTGGTTCCAAGGCCAATGCAGTTCAGACTGAGCCGACTCCAATGTTGTTGCCTCAAGCACAGCCTGAGAAAAAGATGTTATTGTATCATCTGTGCGGAAATGTGGGACACTGGAAGTGGGAGTGAATGAGAGGATTTAATCAGAATTTTCAGAATCAAGTGCAGAATTTTCAACTCATGGAGCAGGTGCAAATGCTGCGTGCACAAGTGACACAGTTGCAACCAATGCAGCAGCAGGTTCCTATGGTACCTAGACAGCAAATGCAGATACCTCAAGCCCCAAAGGAACAGCAATAGGTGATGCTTACTCAGGAGGCCACAGGTCAGAGACAAGACAAAAGTAATGACACAGTGCCCCAATTCCCATTACATAGTGAGAATGAAATAAACGGTGAATGGATGAGTATTAGTTCAGATGAAGAGCCATGCATGCTTGCAGCATCCCTAGAAGTAAATCAGAGAGGACCTTTTGTAAGGGAAAGGTGATGGGTCACAGGGTTTCATTCCTAGTGGACACAGGAGCTACTCGCTCTACAGTAAGAACTGCGGAAGTTCAGAACTTACCTCTTTCAGGCAGGACAGTTCAGGTTGTGGGAGTAGCAAACAGACAGCTGATAGATCCGATCACAGATCCAGTACAGGTTGAGATTGGCAACTTCCAGGGACTGCATAAGTTTGTAGTCTGTGACTCAAGTCCAGTATCTCTACTAGGAAGGGACTTGTAGTGCAAAACCAGATGTTCGATCAGTTGTTCGACTGCTGGAATAGAGGTTCAGACAAATAGTGATGATGAAGAAGAACAAACTCCTGAAACTGAGACTGAAAACATTAATGAAGAGTACCCATTGATTGAGTTTTTCCCGATGTTTACAGTGAAAGAGTTGCATGCAGATTTACAGGGAACAGTACAGGAAAATGTGTGGGACCTCACAGGTAAAGAAGGGGATTTGATCAAACGAGTGGAGCCGATTAAGATCACTTTGAAGCCAAATGTAGTGTTTCCGCAGCTTCCACAGTATAACATGGCACGAGATGTTCTGATGAAAGTGGTGTAGATAATTGGAGAATTTCTGAAACAAGGGGTTTTGAAAGAAGTGTTGAGCAGTCCATGTAATTTACCAACAATGGGCTTAAAGATGCCGTGTGTGAAAGTGCGCAATGTGCAGGATTTGCTAAAAGTGAATGACATGGTGGTCAAGTATTGTCCTGTAGTGCTGAACCCAGCAGTAATATTGTTTCAGAGTCCATGCGATGCTGAGTGGTTCACAGTGGTTGATTTGTCACAAGCTTTCTTTTCTGTGCCTCTTCATGGGGATAGTAGGTTTCTTTTTAGTTTCAAATTCCTAGACAGAGTCTACAGCCGGTGCAGGCTTCCGCAAGGGTACACAGAGACACCGTCTCTGTTCAATCAGAATTTGAAAAAGAACTTGGAGTCATTGTGTTGGACCTGGCCTTTTTACAGGGTCATCCCCAAACTTTTTGCCTCCTTCCTCCTATTTATTCTGACCTGTTGTTGTTGGCTTTTGAACTCTGGGCACTTTACCACTGCTATCCAGTGCTAAAGTGCATATGCTCTCTGTGTAAATTGTACTGTTGAGTGGTTTATCCATGATTGGCTATTTGATTTACTTGTAAGACCCTAGTAGAGTGCACTATATGTGCTTAGGGCCTGTAGATTAAATGCTACTAGTGGGCCTGCAGCGCTGGTTGTGCCACCCACTTAAGTAGCCACTTAACCTTGTCTCAGGCCTACCATTGCGAGGCCTGTGTGTGCAGTTTCACTGCCACTTCGACTTGGCATTTAAAAGTACTTGCAAGCCTAAAACTCCCCTTTTTCTACACATAAGTCACCTCTAATGTGTGCCCTACATAACTCCTAGAGCAGGGTGCAGAGTGGGTAAAAGGCAGGACATGTACCTGTGTAGTTTACATGTCCTGGTAGTGTAAATCTCCTAAATTTGTTTTTACACTACTGTGAGGCCTGCTCCCTTCATAGGCTAACATTGGGGCTGCCCTCATACATTATTGACGTGGTAGCTGCTGATCTGAAAGGAGCAGGAAGGTCATATTTAGTATGGCCAGAATGGTAATACAAAATCCTGCTGACTGGTGAAGTTGGATTTAATATCACTATTCTAGAAATGCCACTTTTAGAAAGTGAGCATTTCTTTGCACTTAAATCTTTTCTGTGCCTTACAATCCACGTCTGGCTAGGTTTAGTTGACAGCTCCTTGTGCATTCACTCAGACACACCCCAAACGCAGGGTACTCAGCCTCACTTGCATTTTGAATGGGTCTTCCTGGGCTGGGAGGGTGGAGGACCTGCCCTCACACAAAGGACTGCCACACCCCCTACTGGGACCCTGGCAGACAGGATTGAACTAAAAGAGGACTTGGTGCACTTCTTAGCCACTCTTTGAAGTCACCCCCACTTCAAAGGCACATTTTAGTATAAAACAGGGCCTCTGCCCTACCACCACTGACACTTGCTGGAGAAGAAACCTGAACCAGAACCTGCATCATGCCAAGAAGAACTGCCTGGCTGCACAAAGGACTCACCTGACTGCTTTCTACAAAGGACTGCTGCCTTGCTGGTGGCCTGCTGCCTTGCTGAACTCTTGTCTTGCTGCAGAAGTGCTCTCCAAGGGCTTGGATAGAGTTTGCCTCCTGTTCCCTGAAGTCTCAGGACCAAAAAGACTTCTCTTTTTCAACTGGACTCGTGTGCTGAAAAATTTGACGCACAGCTTGCTCCGTGGTGAAAAATTCACTGCACGCCGATCCGGAAAGACGCCGCTCGACGCGACGCCTGCGGTGCGACTGGAACTTTGACGTACGGCCCGCCTGGACAAAGCCGCCCGGCTTCCAGAGAGGAAATCGACGCAACACCTGCCGTGAGGAAGAAAATTCCACGCACAGCCCACTGGAACGACGCGCAGCCGGATAACAAGCCTAGGATTCCACGCACAGACCCTGGGACATCTGGTAATCCCGCGACCCACAGAAGGATACGGTCCGCGTACCGGAAAACGACGCACGTCTTCCCTGAGTGAAAAATAACAATGCAAGTCCGTGTGTGAAGGGGCGAAACCGACGCGCACACCATTTTTCCACGCATCTCTCCCTCTGCGCCCCTCTGCGGAAATTTTCCACTCCAAACCATGTACTTTGTGCTTGAAAGAGACTTTGTTTACTTTTTAAAGACTTAAGACACTTCATATCACTTTTCAGTGATATCTCTACAATCTCATATTGCATCTTTTATCGTTTTGACCTGCAAATAACCAGATAAATATTATATATTTTTTCTAAACACTGTTTGGTGTATTTTTGTGGTGCTATATTGTGTTATTGTATGATTTATTGCACAAATGCTTTACACATTGCCTTCTAAGTTAAGCCTGACTGCTCAGTGCCAAGAGGGTGGGCACAGGATAATTTGGATTGTGTGTGACTTACCCTGACTAGAGTGAGGGTCCTTGCTTGGACAGGGGGTAACCTGACTGCCAATCAAAGACCCCATTTCCAACACATTGGAACTACCCTACCAATCGATTATAGTGCAGTACATTGACAATTTGCTAATTGCATCCAAGACATGGGACGAGTGTAAGTACGAATTGATTGCCCTGTTGAATCATTTGGGAAAATTTGGACATAAAGTGTCACCTTTGAAATTGCAGTATCGTCAGAAGTCAGTGAAATACTTGGGACACCAAATTGAGAAAGGGTGGAGGAGAATCTCCAGTAAGAGAATTACAATGATATTGCAGAGAAGTCCACCGACATCACAGAGAGATGTCAGGATGTTTCTGGGAATTGTAGGTTATTGTCGTCGGTGGATTCCGAATTTTGCTGAGATTGCTAAACCATTGCAGCAGCTAACACATAAGGACATTACAGATCCCATTACCTTAGATCTGGAGCAGATGAAAGCATTCACTGAGTTGAGAGAAAGTTTGTGCAGAGCTCCAGCGTTGGGAATGCCTGATTACATGTTCACATTGTTTTGTCATGAACGTGATTCTTGTTTTTTGTCCATCTTGACACAGGTCCATGGAGGTGCTTACCGCCAAGTAGCCTATTTTTCAGCTACCTTGGACCCAGTCGCAGCAGCCTTACCAGGTTGTTTGCATGCGGTTGCAGCAGTTGGTCAAAGTCTATCACAGTGTGAGGCAGTGGCGATGGTATACCCATTGACTGTAATGGTACCTCTCTCTTTAGAGATCTTACTTACAAGGACAAAAACACAGTATTTGATTGGTGCCAGATTGACAAGGTATGAGACGAGCATTCTGGGTGCTCCAAATGTAACATTGAAAAGATGTACAGTGCTCAAACCGGCAACATTACTTCCAAGTGATTCTGTTGAGATTAAAAAAGAGGAAGACACTGAGCATGATTGTCTTGAGGTAACTGAATTGTGCACAAAACCAACACCTGATATCAGAGATACCCGACTGGAAGAAAATGACCAAATTGTCTTTGTTGATGGCTCATGTCTCAGAGATGGTACGGGAACAATGAGAGCAGGATATGCTGTGTGCACAATTATAGGGACATTAGAAGCTTCTTTGCTTTGGGGTGTATATTCTGCACAAGTAGCAGAATTGGTAGCTCTTACTAGAGCGTGCCATGTATCCGTAAGACTGAGAGTCACAATCTACCCTGACAGCCAATATGGATTTGGAATTGTTCATGATTTTGGTCAATTGTGGGCGCAAAGAGGATTCCTGACCTCTACTGGTTCACCAGTAACAAATGGCAACCGAATAAAAGAATTGCTGTATGCAATACAGTTACCTGAAGAAATTGCCATGGTAAAATGCAGTGCACATCAAAAGACACAAGACTACATCTCACTGAGAAATGGATATGTGTATCAAGTCACAAGGTTTTGCACATTGAAATGTATATCGTTCAAAGATAAGTGGGAACTGATGGCTGAAGAAGATAACCCATGTACAAGTTTTGCATTGAAAATAATCGATACCTTGGAAGAGTTGAAAACATTGCAAGATAATGTTGACAAAGAAGAGAAACGACTCTGGTCCAAATTAAAATGTGTCCAAAGACCTGATGAAATTTGTGTTTCTGAGGGAGGTCAGATGGTCCTGCCCAATAGTTTGTCACAAATGGTCCATTACTACCATGGTCAGGCACATATTGGTAGGGATGCAATGGTCCGTTTGTTCAAGATCGACTTGTTCAATCCCAAGTTTAGGCAAGCAGCAGAGGCAGTATGTCATCGTTGTATAACTTGTCAGCAGCTAAATGTGGGAAAAGGGCCAGTTGTGAATTTAAGCCACATTGGAAGAGCAGGAGGTCCATTCAGCAGAATGCAATTGGATTTCATGAAATGCCTGCGTGTAGAGGTTTGAAGTACATGTTGGTGATTGTGTGTGTTTTTAGTCATTGGATTGAAGCATACCCTACAAGAAGGAATGACAATCTCACAGTAGAAAAGTTGTTACTTAGGGAGTTGATATCATGTTTCGGTTTTCCGATCTCTTTAAAATCAGATAGGGGAACTCACTTCAACAACGAGGTGATTAAACTCTTTTGTGCAGCACTAAACATTGAGCAAAAGTTGCATTGTACTTACCGCCCTGAAGCATCAGGGCTAGTGGAACAGATGAATGGTACCTTGAAATCGAGAATTCCAAAGATGTGTGTAGCTACAAATCTGAAACAGCTGAATGCATTGCCTTTGGTGTTGATGTCGATGACAAATACACCTGACAGGAAGACAGGGCTGTCACCCCACAAGATCCTCATGGGCAGAGCAATGAGATTGCCAGCAGTTCCAGCCAATGCACTTGTAAATATTACAGATGATATGGTGTTGAACTAATGCAAGGGTCTGGCTGATGTAGTTTGCTATTTTTCTCAGCAGGTGCAGGCCACAACCCTGCCACCTATCCACGATCCAGGGCGCAATCTGAGAGCCAGTGACTGGGTCGTTGTCCAGAAACATGTGCACAAGACGTGTTTAGAGCCACGCTGGAGAGGGCCTTACCAGGTGGGACTAACAACCACGACTGCTGTGAAGTGCGCAGGACTTCCAAACTGGATACACGCAAGCCATACCATGAGAGTGGTATGTCTACAGGATCATGAAGAAGCGTTGTTGAGAGCACCAACAACAGCGAAAGAGGTTGCCACACCTGAACCAGAAAAGGAGCCAAGAGAGCCTGAAGTTGAACCAGAGCTGGTGGGAGATGGTTCTATTACCCCTGTAAGAGACAAGAGTGAAGAATTATAGGAGGGTGCGGAAGAATCTATCACAACGGATACAGCAGGAGAGCCAAGCTCAGCAGAGGCTCTCCCAGAAGCAGATGGTGCTGAAAAGCAGACAGATCAAGTGCCAGACCAAGAGGGGGAAAGAGTTGAGACGGATCAAAGTCAAGGTGATCTGACTCCTCCTTAGCTCGTTGCAGGTCCATCAAGAGAAAACACCATAGAGAAAGAGATGGAGAAGAGTCCAATCCTGAGAAGAATACTGACAGGAGGATCAAGAAAAGGAGATAATTGGCCTGAATCGCAAATAGGGAAGATAAAAGAGTTGGAGATAAATGAGACAATAGAGGAAGAAGTAGATACCACAAGAAAAGAAGAATTGAGTGAAGGAGAAATAAGTGGTGATCGAAGGTTGAAAAGAAAGAGAATAGCAAGTCGGTGTTACGCAGGTCCTGAATGGGCGTATGCAACTACTAATGAATGGCAACACGAGTTTATGTCCTTTTGTTTTGATAGAGAGGTTCTGAGTCAGTACTTTGATGTAACCTGAAGGGAAACACGAAGCTGAATTGTTGAACCAATCTGAATTATCTGAAAGAGACTGTTGAAAATAAACCGAAAGAGACATTGATAACCTGATTTGACATAAAACCCAGATATGAAAAGCTGCTAATCGATTTTGACAAGGGAAAGGGTTCCTGAATGTGAAACTGAATTGTGAAAGAAGAATTTTTTTTTTTTTCCTTATTTTTGATTTTTACTGCACCTTATAAAAGATTTACTTCTGCTTTCTGATTCTTTACAGATCATGGCTGAGCTAAATAATCAAGGTAAAAATGCTAGACACTATAGATATGTGAGTGTTGGATTGGCAATTATGTGTGAAATCCTGTTTATAGTAGTGATTGTGGGGATGTCTGTTCTGTGAAGAGAGCCACTCATACTTCTGCTCCTGAAACTACTACACTAACATCTTTGGAGAAGTTTAAGGTAGATGATAAATATTTGCATGACTAAACTAATGCTCAAGAAGAGCTTTCTTCTAATGTCTTCTATCACTTGTTGAGTGAGTATGTTGAAAAGATGGATACAAAGGATTGTCTTGTGTGTACACAAATTCCTTCATCAGTAGAGGAAGGGGTTATGTACCACAGCTTACCTTTAACCTACGGAATAAGCTGTAGCTTGCTACTAACAAGGTTCTATAATCAAGAGTATATACAGTATTTTTATTCCAACTATGATGTTGTGTTTTCGTTTGTTTCTATTATTAGACATTTGAGTAGAGTAGCTAACGACCACGATATAGTCTTAGTTAGAGGATTCTTTGAGCCTACACTAACATTTGGAACATCATACGTGCATAAGAATAATCTTATGTGCTTACTTACACCTTTAGAAAAGAGCTTTATAGGGCATACTGATGATAGAACAAATGCATTAAAAGAAAAATTAGAGAAAGGTTTAGATAAAAGGACTTACAAGAACGATTATGCTTACACTGCAATTAAAACGCAAGGGGAATTAGCATTAGATGCATTACATGTAGGGCAGCTTTGTATATATAGGCAAAAATCACGCACTGACACTTTATTTGTGGGAATGAGTGAATGTAGGCATGTGTTTCTGTTCCAGAGTAAGTGGACTTTTATGCTGAATGGTCAGGACCCTGCGATTCCTGGGATTTATTATATTTTTGAATTAAATGCTTATTACAGTCTTCCAAAAGGATGGTATGGAACATGTTATTTGGAGATAGTTTTCCCAAACATTTATCAGATAGATGATTTGAAGAAGTTTCCAAAATTACATCATAAGCGACAGAGGAGGGAAACCTCTTCTGCAGTTGTGGGAGATATCTTTGGTGCAGTGATTCCTTCGGTGGGAGTCATCCTGAATTTGATCAAGATACAAAAGTTGTCTACTATTGTAGATGACATGCTGACAAACTTTACAGGGGCACTACTCCTTCTAGATACTGAATTAGCCGCAGATAGAGCTATGATGCTTCAAAATAGGCTTGCTATAGACATTCTTTTAGCGCAAGACGGCGGCGTCTGTAAGATGATTAATGCTAGGCATTGTTGTTCATATATTCCGGATAATGATAGGAAGATAAAAGACTTAGGCCCTCATTATGACCCTGGCGGTCAGCGGAGAAGTGGCGGAAAAAAAGTTGAATTATGACCATGGGTGTCCGCCACTTCTCCGTTCCGGTGGTATCACGACCCGGCTGACCGCCATGGATTTCATGGGGTTGGGAACCGCCATGAAATCCATGGCGGTAGGCACTATCAGTGCCAGGGAATTCCTTTCCTGGCACTGACAGGGGTCTCCCCCACCCCCATCCCCAAGTCCTCCTCCACCCCCTTGCCACCCCCAAAAGGTGGCAGGACCCCCCTCCCCACCCCTACCCCCAACATTGCTACACAGACACACACCACCAACACACATACCCGCACACATACCAGCAAACATGCCAACAGACACACACACAGTCATACACGCACACCCACATACAGACATACACGCACACAGACATACAGACATACATACATACATACAGACAGACACGCACACATTTCCGAACCCACTACACCCGCCGCATGCATTCATGCACTCACACACCCCCTCTACATACTCACACGCACACCTCCATGCATGCACACAACACAAAACACCCCTCCACCCCCTCCCCTAATAGACGATCAACTTACCTGGTCCGTTGATCCTCTGGGAGGGGATGGGATCCATGGGGGCTGCTCCGCCGCCAGCACCCCGTCACCAGAACACCGCCACGCCGAATTACGGAATGTGAATCGGTGGGCGGTGTTCTGATGACAGGCAGTGGACGTGGAGCAACCTCCACTTCCCCGCCGACCGCCAGTATGGCTGCTGGCGGCTCTCCATCCGAAAAAGGATGGAGGGTTGCCAGCAGTCATAATTTTCCGAGCGGAAAACCGCCTGCACTGGCGGTCTTCAGCACGGCGGTCCCTCAGCTGTCTTTCAAAAAGACCGCCGACGTTGTAATGACCACCTTACTCACTAATCTGACAAACTCAGGTAAGGATTTGAAGGAATTGAAAGAACCAGGTGTTTGGGAAAAGGTTGGAAAGGGATTTGCTTCAGTGGGGAATTGGCTTACTAAAATTTGGAATGGAGTATTATTAAAAAATCATACAGGGAATATTAATTGTGATTGCTTGCATATTAGGATTATGGGGTTCATGTAAATTGTGTCAAAAGATTAAATTGAAAAGGTCTAAAAATAAACAGAGGAGGGAAGAACGAAATAGGGAAATAATCTATAGAGTGGACTTGAGGAGGAGACAGAATACAGAAGAAACCGAATTGTGATAAAAAATGGTGTGATGACATATGTAGTCATCAGAGGAGGGATTGCTGATGCAGATATGCTAATTAGAAACTATTAATGAATGTTTATGTGTTTTGATTAACAAGAACTCTAAGCGTAGAAAAATTAATGTGCGCGTCTGAAAATGTGCCCACGAGGAGTGGCTGTCAGTGTTCCCGAATTATATAAAAAAATACAAAAAATGTGTGAAATAATGAAAATGTGTAATAATAATGTAGTAGTATGTCATATTGAGACGTGAAACGCGTATTTTGCATTGTATTGTAGCGTTAACTTAGCCGAAGTTGTGGCCTCGTTTTGCCAGGCCTCATGCAGAAGCTGAATTTCTAGCGCACTGCAGCGAAGCTGGTGCGTTGAACTGTCCATGAACCGCGTATGTTAAATAAAATCTGCTTAGTTAGAATTTTCTGCAATGTACCGATGGACAGGAGATGATGAAACTAGACATGTAACAATTTTGTTGTAAGACAGACTCGATGTACTTTCCCAGGACTTGAACAATAGAAGCACTGACTGGAGAAGAGGATGCAGCATTTTCGATACTTGATGAGCCGGATGATGCGGCAACGTACTGAGAACGGCATAATATTAGAATTCATTGATTTGCAAAATTAATATTATTGGTTAGGGTAATAACTGGTGATTGACTGACCAATTAGGAATTAGGGGGATGGACTGGGTAACCTTAATAAAAAGTAATGATAAAGGGTAAAAACTTCAGATGCCAGATATGAGGGGTGGTAAGCTGATGCCAGAAGACGCAATTCGAGAATCTTTCATTGGGCTCATTCTCTTGAGAGCCTTATGTGTTGCTGAATGATTAATGACCTGAAGACGAAGACTGACTTTGTTGCTGATCCATTCAGTGGATAGGTAGCTATGACAATGTGACTGTTAACTTTTTGTGCCTTTCTTTCTAGGTACCAACTGCGCTGTTTGAATACGTTTTTCTCTTAGCTAGATGTTTTCTAAATTCATGTTCTAAATTGTTTTCGCATGAAGTCCCACATGCTAATACTAATCTGGGTTAGGTAAGATTCCTTTAGGTGACGTTGACAGTGACCAATGATTGACGAAACTGATTGCTGAACTCTGCTATTAATGCTGATAAATTCATCTTTGATAGCTTATGCTGAAGCATTAGAGCATATGTTTTCTCAAGTTCTGATTAGATTATGTTATTGCTAGTCATTAATAAACTAATGTTGAGCTGATCGAATAAAGTTTGAATTAATCATTTGACTAGTATTGCAACTAATAGGGAAATAAAATTGATAAAATGTATAATTGAGTTGTGGTTATTCATGAAATGTTGACGTTATTGACTGATGATTAGTGTTTTTCTTATTGATTATTGATACGTACATTGATAATTGGTGGTCATCGATTACTACATAGCTAGGATACTACATGCGATCCAAAAGGTTCATCGGCCTATACACGTCCCCTTGTAAGTTTACTTACTATAAGGACCAGGCACGCTAACAGTGTGAATGAGTCATATTGCTTTCAATGCTTAGAAACTGCCTTACACTGCTAAACCCTAAGTTCTTGTATGCTGAGACTGCTGTAAAGTGCTTAGAGTGATATCAAATGAGACCACAAACTATGTTCTTGGGCCTAGACCATCTGAGGATGAACTTTCAAAGAGCACACTCTATAAAGCAGTGCAAGCACAAAACAAGAATGGCACTCTGCAAGAGCATCCCAATAAACAGTTCACTACTGTGAGTCCCTGAACTCCTCATTGTGAAGCCAACAAGTGATCCATTGAAGGCATTTGGCGAGGGAGTCTAACCTTGTTGTATACCCTGACATGCTGTATGCATGAGGTCAGCTTGTGACCCAGGGAGCGGCACCCCTTGAGTTGGGCCATTACTGTTGTGAGTCTGTGCATCCGGTAGGCACAAGGTAGTGTGACCCTGTTTTTTTTCACCTCTGTGGTGGCTCAGTACATGAAAGAGCCTTTCAGAGCCTTATCCAGAGCAATCCCTGAAAGCCATGAACTCAAAGCTATGCACACTGGCTGTACAAAAGATGAATCTCCTGTGTATGCATGATTCTTTCATCTAAGCTATGGTGACTCTTCTTCAACTGCACTCTGCAACCATGACCTTCAGCACTCCCTACTCAGCATTAGCAAGAACAATCACTCAGCAACAGGCCAGCTGACACCACAGACCTTTGGCACTGCTGCTAAAGAAATATGTACCATTGCTTGCATATTCCTTACCTCTTCAGACCCCAGGATTGAAGAACAATGTGGAGACACTGAACTTTCTAGGAGTATCATATACTCATAAGAGACTACAAGCAGTAAGATACATACACACCAGGGTGAGTAGTGAAAGCTGACTGTACAGTTGGCTTGATGTTAGGCTAAATTTGTATATAATATTTTTAACCTGATTTTCCATGTGTAGTCTTCCTTAAACTTACTTTTAGAAAATGGTCCTCCCTGAAATGTCACCCCAAACTTTTTCTGACCTTGTTTTATTGGCTTTAGGACTCTGAGCACTTTACCACTGCTAAACTGTGTTCAAGTGCATGGGCTCTCTCTCCTTTAAACATGGTAACATTCACTCATACTCAATTTGCCTATATCATTTACCTGTAAGTCCCTTGTAAAGTGGTATGCCATATACCCAGGTCCTGTATACCAAATGCTACTAGTGGGCCTACAGCACTGATTGTGCACCCACATGAATAGCCCGTTAAACATGTTTCAGACCTGCGACTGCAGAGCCTGTGTGTGCAGTTTTACTGCCACTTTGCCATGTCCTTAAACAACTGAACCCTTCTATTATACATAAGTCACCCCTAAGGTAAGCCCTGGGTAGCCCATATGGCACAGGGCTGTGTAAGGAAAGGGTAGGACATGTACGTTTACGTTTTGCATGTCCTAGTAGTGAAAAACAGGTAACAAGGCCTACTCCTCTGATTAATTAACATTGGGAATTCCTTATTACATTTTTAAGCTGTAATTCCTGATTGAGAAGGAGTAGCTATGTCATGTTTCATATCGCTGAAATGGTAATGAAAAATCCTCTTTACTGGTAAAGTTGGAGTAAACATTATGGTCCTCATTACTACCCTGGTGGTCTTAAGACCACCAGGGCCACGGTGGCAGTCAGACTGCCGCCAATGTGGCAGTTCAATAGCCACATTACGACTGTGGTGGTTGTGCCAAGGTCAGACCGTTAGCACCGCCAGTTCTCCTTCACTGGAGGGGCTGGTGATGCTGGCTGTCCTAATCCACCAGGGCAGTGCTGCAATAGGTGCTGCCCTGGGGATTATGAGTCCCTTCTCTGCTGGAGATTACATGGCAGTAGCCCCACCACATAAAGGCTGGGAGAGGTGGGGTGCAGGATGCCCCAGAGGGGCCCCTGCATTGCCTATGCACTTGTCATGGGCAGTGCAGGCCCCCCCCCCCCGGGCCAAACTAGTCACGATTTTCACTGTCTGCTTTGTAGACAGTGAAAATCTCGACGGGTGCTGGTGCACGCTATGCACTACAGCAGTGCAGCTGGCTCTATTATGTGCCGGTGTCAATGTTGTAGGCTGTTTCCCGCTAGCCCAGCAGGAAACTCCTAATGGGGCCCATGGGAAGGAGGCCACACTAGTCACATTTAGGGAGATTACATTTCTCTGCTCTGACAGCTCTGTGTACCTGCAGCCTGTCTCCAATACACGTCTTGGATGGGTGACAGCTATACTTAGTGCATTTCCTCTAGACATCCACAAACACAGGAAGATTAGGTGTGTCTGAGCACTGCTCGTCATTCTGATGACTCTTCCTGGGCAGGAAGGGTGGGAGGGCCTGACAGTTTCACCTGAATATGTTTATAGGTAACAAGGGCAACATGTATATATAGGAGCCATAGGTATGTGTATTTGTGAAGGAACAGCCGACCGTCATGAAAACATATAAACATTTGAATACAATAGGAATAAAATGATACCTATATATGTTTATAGTTTATTTATTTGCGTTAATATCAAACAATAGGGTGGGAAGGAAAAGAAACATGGAAAAACAGTCCGTTTTGACTACAATTACTCAGGCATTTGAGTGTGACGAATTAATCTCAGTAGGTGTAGTCACAATCCACAAGTACCACTGTCCTTGTGTACATAAGTATCAACATTTCAATAGGGTACCCCTGCCCCTGTGTACATTATTATCAACATTACGATAGGGTCTGAGTACCGTATTGTAATGTTGATACTAATGTACACAAGGACAGTGGTACTTGTGAATTGTGTCTAAAACTATTGAATCATTTGTGCTCTGTTGGAAGAGCATAGCTATATCTTTTGTCAGTGATCAACAAATGAGAGCCATGCCTACACTAAAGTAGGAGGAGCCTTACACACACAGGATCACAGGTTGCTTGAGTGGGTCGTAGCTGACATAGAATATCATATTCTGCATTCATGATACTGATATCGATTCTGCTACTCATGGAGACCATTTTAGTTTAGTGTCTTCTCAGTACTATTTATTGTGATTTCCAAGTAGACAGTGTTTTAATATGAAGGCAAGTACTGTACAATTATCAGAATGGTCTATATAAAGGAGGCAAAGTGACAGATGGAAGACGATATGCCACTTCACTCTGTCTGATTACTAAACGAGAAAGAGCAAAATGACATTTTATGTGATGTCAGTTCACTGTGGCTTTGTTTAAAGTTTATAGTTATAAGTATATATTGTGTTCAGACAGGGAATAACAAAATGATTGTTTTATGGTCAGAAGCTGCAAAGATATATCAGTGCATTACAATGCTTAATTGTCTCACCGTTTGTATGTAAAAGGTACACAACTGCATTGTTAATAAGGTTTGTATTTGTTGGAAGAAAATTAGGATTTCAACTAACAAAGATTTTTAAATTTGCATATACCAGATGCTGTAAGGAGACAACTCTAATATTGGAATATTATAATATAATTTGAATTTGTAGCTTGAATGTGTTGTAAATCTGACACGAGTGTTATATCAGCAGAGGAATAACAGTGTTATGCTATGTACTATTGTTTGATACATCTTTATTACTTTGCATTTTTGGGATAGTGATGCACGGTGACAATTGTCATATCCTTTTATTTAAACCAAGAATTTAATACAATATTAATGTAAATCTATTTTAAAATCAAGTTTAATTTATCTTATTTTTTGTGTGTTTAGTTAGTTATTCTACAAAAATGCAAGAGCCTTTCCATAACATGGTCTTGCAGTCTCCTTAATGTCACATTTTAATTCCTACATACTTTTGGTGAATATTTCATTTCAACAAATGAAATAAAATAACAAACGTAGTCCTCCTGTTTTGCACGCCTTTAATATTTAGAGTGTTGCTGTGTGCACACACAAAGTCTCAAGAATAGACCAAGCCCTCATATGGGAGTTCACTATTTTGTTTTTAAGCTTGCAAATGTGATATATACCTTGACAATTTACCAGTACTAATTATTAAGTTCTAAACACATTTGGAAATGCATTATACTTATATTCCAATCCTATCTTTATTAAATGCATATGCTTTTTACACAAAAGACAAATCATTTTCGTGAAAAACAACAGTGACGATTGTTACATTTACAAACATATTTACATAGTATCTCAAATTAGGGTGTGCTTATTACGCAGGGGGTGATAATTCTGAGGTGAGGATTCTTTTTGAGGTGATGTATGAATTCACCTTTTTGCCAGCTGTTGTTGCTTCTGAAAACAATACACCTAGTTTCAATTGAAGCACATCCTAGGAGACAGCAGAACATCTCAAAGAGTGAATTATATAACTGTGAGTTAGAAAATGTTTTTATAAGTCCTTCTGTATATTTTTAGGAAGTTAATGACAGTAGCTTTGACAAACAGCAAGAGCAGTCTGGTGCAAGAGCTAAAGGTAGCAAATTGGAGGAAATCCTCAAACGTTGAGTTATATTGCTAACATGAAAAAGACTTCCTTGCTTCAACTGCCCCTGCCCTCCACAATCCCGAAAAGTATTTACAAAGAAGGCTCATTCCTAGTCCGAGTTTTTGTGCTTTTTAAAATTGCACCCTGAGTTAGCTCATATTTTTCTATAAAAATGTATACCATTCATGCTAAGCATCTTCAAAAATATGCATGTTATCTAATAAACGGCACTGTGGAAAATTAACAAAAGCAACAACAAACATTTAAAAGCTGTTGTATGCATGGCAAGTTAACGTGTTTGAGCTTTCAGGCAAATAGTTTGGAAACATTTGCCACTCAGGTTGTAGAAAGCATCTGCTGGTTTGATGATCTTCGAATTATGCCATTCAGTTAACCAAGGAAGCACCAAGGGCCAGATGTAGGTAGAAACCAATTTGCGAGTTGCAAATTGCGAGTCCTTTCGACTTGCAATTTGCAACTCGCAAATTGTTATGCAGAAAGGTGTCTCAGACACCTTCTGAGACTCGCAATGGGGTCTTTTTTCTCTTTGCAGCCCGTTTTCCTTAAACCTTAAACCTTTTTGTTTCTGTGTTTTTTCAGAGTAGGGATAGGGCCACTGCCTGCTCTGAAAAAACATTATTTTGAGCATTCACAAAGGGGAAGGGGTCCCATGGGCCTCAATAAAACACCATACCATACTCATATCATAACAAGCTAAAGAGACATGCAATGACATAACGTACCACACCGTTCCATACTATACAATATCATACCCTAAAATACCATTTTATACAACAAACCATACCATATTAATACATATCATATCATACTATACAATAACAGGCCGCACCAATCAATACAATGCAATGACAGTCCATACCATATCAAACATATTATCCCATGCTATACAATAACAAGCCCTACCATAACATATCATAAAAAAACAGCCCATACCATACAATAATTTGAGTCTGGTTGATTTATTTGGGCCTTTCCCTCCAAAGTCCTCTAGATTCATGCTGGCAGGGGATTTCAATATAAGGAAGGACTGTCCTAGTAATAAAGGAAACATGCATTTGACTCAGGCCTGCACTGCTCTCCATTTGTGCAAACGAGTAGACTGCCATTTTCCTCAATCAATACAATGCAATGACAGTCCATACCATATCAAACATATTATCCCATACTATACAATAACAAGCCATACCATAACATATCATAAAACAACAGCCCATACCATACAATAATTTGAGTCTGGTTGATTTGTTTGGCCCTTTCCCTCCAAAGTCCTCTAGATTCATGCTGGCAGGGGATTTCAATATAAGGAAGGACTGTCTTAGTAATAAAGAAAACATGCATTTGACTCAGGCCTGTACTGCTCTCCATTTGTGCAAACAAGTAGACTGCCCTTTTCCTCAAGCTGAGCACAAATGAGTTCATGTTTAGACCCAAGATTATGTTGCTTAGTCCTAAAGTTGTAATAATGGTGTGGACTGACTATGGGGCAGTATGCTACATCCACTTTGTCCCTCCATTAATGAGACCAAAAAGGGGAAATATAACAAGACTACCAAGAGAGCCTGGTCTCAGCTTATCTTTGACTCTATTTCAACTGCACTCTCCACTCCTTAGAGGATGAAGGGATTGATATCATCATTAACAGATGCCAGGTGTGGCTCATCGGAGCATTAGATAACATTATAGTGGTCCAGGATTCTTTCCCAAATAAGAATAAGATATTCAAAACATGGTATAATGCTGAGCTTCAGTCACCTAAAACCAAATGTAAAAATGCCAAGCGGTTATAGAGGATTTAGTGGTATATGCATTGCAGCTCTTATGCAAAATACAGTTAAGGGCAGGTGTAAGTGGTAACAATTTTTTGGGGGGGTTGTTGCTTGTATGGTACCGTGTGCCTTACTACCGTGGGTACTAGTGACAGTGGACCAAGATCAACTGTGCAAATTCAACTCAAATTAGATGCCACAGACCACAAATGTAGCAGTTCAAGAGTAAATGTGACAATCCGTCACATAAAGTTCCACAGACGTTAGTTCCAAAACAATAGGTTTATTGAAACATTCCAGTACACATCACATCACTGTAACAGTCAGCCAACACGTTTCATCATGGGAAGTGACTTTTTCAAGGCTGCAAGTACATGGACCAAATACAGATACACAATTAGGAGAGGGGCAGTAATCATTCCATTAGTTGCAAAAATTGCAATATGATAAATAAATGGTGTTATACTCATATTTTAAAAGGAGCAAAATACGTAGGAATAAGTATGGATCCTAATGATCCGAAAAGTGATGATGAAAGAGAAAATGTTTCATAGTAGAAAGTAAAGGAAAAGACATTTACAATCTCTGTATACAGAACAAAAAGAATATCATAAAAAAGTAAGGGATACCTCCTAAGTAACACCCTAACACATGAACAAAAGTTATACATGTGTACAAGAGGGTCCAAAAGGTGTGAAAGCTCAAGACGGAGACATTTGTGCAAAACATAAGCAACAGAACTTGTTTAATGTATAACTCTTGAGAACCCAGGGGCATATTTACACTCTGTTTGCGCCGAATGTGCGGCAATAATTTTGACGCACATTCGACGCAAGCCGTGCAACATATTTAAACTTTGACGCCCGAGCCTGCGGACGTCAAAATTCCTCCATGTCCGTCATTTTTTGGATGCGGGAAACTGCCTTGCGTTAATGACATGCAAGGTAGGCGTTCCCGCCCAAAAAATGACTTTAAAGCCTGTGCGCCTTATTTATACTCCAGCGTCATTTTGACGCACAGGAGGGGGCAGGCCTTAAAAAAGGGTGCACAGCCTGATGTGCGCCGCTTTTTAACGCCTGGGTCAGGGCAGGCATTAAGGGACCTGTGGGCTCACTTCCATGGTCTCTGACCGTGGAAGGAGTCCAGAGGTGCCCTTCCCTGCCCCCAGGGACACCCCCTGCCACCCTCGCCCACCCCTGGAGGACACCCATGGATGGGGGGCCCATCCCAGGTAAGTACAGGTAAGTTGAGGTAAGTATTTCTTTTTTTTTTTAAAGTGGCATAGAGGGGCCTAATTTGGGCCACCCTACATGCCACTGTGCCCAATGACCATGCCCAGGGGACAGAAGTCTCCTGGGCATGGCCATTGGGCAAGGGGGCATGACTCCTGTCTTTCCTAAGACAGGAGTCGTTTCAATGGGGGTTGTGCGTCAAAAAATAGAGCAAGTCCGGTTTGAGGCATGATTTTTGCCTCAAACCTGACTTGCACCATTTTTTGACGCACAACCCCCATTTTCCCCTATGCCGGCGTTGCCTGGTTTGAGTAATTTTTTTTTACTCAGACCAGTCCGCATCGCCGGCTAACATCATTCCTTAAATAAGGCGCCCGCATGGTGCGTAGGAATTGTGTTAGCCGGGGGTAAAAAAAAATTACGCAAACCAGCGCCGGCGCTGGTTTGCATCAAAAAGTATAAATATGGGCCCCAATCTGAGTATCTGAATGGAAGTCCTCCAAAAAAGTAAAAAATAGCCTGAGATTATTGGAAACAAGATCTATTAATATGTGGTAGACAATCCCAAATAGTTGTATCGTAATGAAGATATTAGAAGGGACCAACCTAAGTGGGTCCCGAAGAGGATAGAACACATGGTATGATGGAGCAGATGGTGGATTCCACAGTAGTAATCAGGAAGCTATGATGTTTACAGATGGTGGATCCCACAGCAGGAATCAGGAAGTTGAACTCTTCCTTCGAAGTATACACTAGGTACATAAAAAGTAAGAAATGTGTTTAAGCATCTACATGACATGAAGACACAATATAAATAACCAGCTGTGGGTGAACTGCAATGCCAGAAGACTTAGAGGCTAATGTTAGTAAGTGCTCCTGTGGTATAATAATTGGTATGTTAATGTAGTCTATAGGTCAACTACCAGACAAAGGACATCACCTGCATATGATATTAAGGGCCTGAGAGGATGTTAAAGGGATCTCAACAAAATGGGACCTACAGACTAAATGAACAAGTTAAATACCCTTGGTAACAAATTATCTGGTAGAGACATATTCTAGTTGCAAATTCCCTACCTTAGAAATTCCCCCAGGAGATAGTCTAGATCCGAAGATTTTTCCTCAAGCAGTATCCATGCGTGCAGTTAGGTGGCATCGGTTGACTCCGTGTCCGTCGTTGGTGTTGCCGTCGCTGGATATGGCATCGCTGGTCATATATAGGCGCCACCCAGGTGCGCTGACACAAGTTTATTTTCACAACTTTTCACGCCAGAAGCACAGAGCCATGAAGAACACTGACCCTGGTACATCAGAACTAGGTCCCTGGAACGAAAGTCCCTGTCCCTATAAATCAGTTCGCAAAGCGGCGAGGATGGCTCAGTCGGTAAGAAATCTGCAACAAGAATATGTCTCTACCCGATAGGTAAGTAACTTGTTCATCTGATAGAGACTTCTAGTTGCAGATTCCTTACCTTAGAATAGATACCCATGCAATACCATCCTCACAGGTGGTTCTGTGAACCAAGATCATAATAGGAAGTCCTGCACGACCGAACGGGCAATGTACCCGTCCCTAAAGACCTGACTGTCCAAGCAGTAGTATTTGGGGAACATGTGCAATGACACCCATGTTGCTGCCTGGCAGATGTCCAGGACTGGAACTCCGTGTTCTAATGCAGTGATTGCAGCTGTTGCTCTGGTGAAGTGAGCATGCAAACCCTCCGGGTATTGCGTCTTAGCCAATGCATAGCACATTTTAATGCAGAGAACAACCCATCTAGGGATGGTTGTCTTCTGCACAGCCTGACCATTCTTCGCCTCCACATAACCCACAAAGAATTGATCATCCACCTGGAACTCTTTAGTACAATCAACATAGAACGCCAATGCTCTTTTTGGGTCAAGGCAGTGAAGTCTCCCCTCTTCCTTAGAAGGATGTAGGGGCATGTGAAAAGAAGGCAAGGTGATGGATTGGCCTACATGGACGGCCGTGCCCACTTTAGGTAAAAAGGAAGCTCTGGCACGAAGCACCACCTTGTCAGGAGGGATGAAAATCAAAGCTGGCTTCGAGAAAAGGGTTTGCAGCATATTCACTCTGCGAGCAGAAGTGATGTCGACCAGGAAGGCTATTTTTAAAGTACGAAGGTGAAGTGAACAATTATGAAGTGATTCAAAAGGAGCACACATCAAGAAAGTAAGAATCAAGTTCAAATCCCATTTGGGGCATTATGAACGGAGGAGGGCACACACGGGTACGACCCTTCAGAAATCTACCAACAATAGGAGATTTAAACAAAGAGGGTTGGTCAGGTAATCTCAAGAAAGCCAGGATGGCAGACAAATAACACTTGAGGGTGACAAGAGCAGAACCCTGCTGGGCTGGAGAAAGGACAAACAAAAGAACCTCAGAAAGAGGGGCGAAGAGGGGGTCAACAGACTTGTCTGTACACCATGCGACAAATTTCTTCCACTGACAGGCATATATCATTTTGGTAGACAGATGCCTGGTTGCCAAGATAACGTTACACACTTCCGGCGGAAGGTCAAAAGCTGTCAACTGCTGCCGCTCAATCTCCATGCAAGTAGTCAGAGACTGGATAGGTTCAGGTGGAGAACCCACCCCTGCTGCTATGACAGAAGATTCTCCCAAAGAGGCAGTCTGATTGGAGGATCAATGACCATGCTTGGGATACCAGACTCTTCATGCCTAGTCCGGAGCCACAAGAATTACTTGAGCCTGGTCATTCTTGATTTCTTTTTTAGAACTCTGGGCAGAAGTGGTATTGGCCGAAAGGCAGAAAGGAGACCTCAGTTCCAGTCCAGATGAAAAGCGTCACCGGGTGAGCGCCACCTTGAAACTCCAACACGCAAAACAGCTGACATTGTACGTTCTCTGTGGAGACAAAGAGATGTAGCCAAGAGACCTTCCAATACCTCTGGATGGAGATGCCATTCACGATTGACTATGCATTGACGGCTGAGTTAGTCTGCTCCAATCTTTTGGATTCCTTATCTGGGGATGCAGAAGGGAAAGGGCCTGGGGATGTATAGGCCTGGATAACCAAGCTCTCAGGAATGGGATATTGGGTCTGGAATATTGGGTCATTAGCCACAGGCCTATGGCAGCGGGCCATTGTCCTGTGAACAGGAGCCCTTGTGCTGGGTTTGGACCAAGTCCCAGCAGGACATCAGTGAGGGCTTCGTTGAAGGCCAAGAGGTGTTCTGAAGAGGACGCCCAGGCTGAAGGCCTCATTCAGGTTGTTGGTCCTGACGGCAACAGAATGTAGCTTGATGCCCAGGGTCTCAGCCGCTCTCCTCACCATAATTGAATACAACGCTCCCTCCTCTGTAGCGGCAGTAGGGAGAGAAAGCATGCCAGCATCAAGAGAAGTGTTTAGACCACTAGCTTCACTCAGGCCCTGAGCCCAGTCCACAGGGTCATCAAGTTTGTATTCTAAAGGGTCCATACTTTCTCTGTACCCGTACCCATACAAATAAGGGTCAGGATTCAACCTAGGGAGAAAGGTCCCCATCGAAGTCTGAATCAACGTTGAGTGGTGCCAGTGTGTATCTGAGTTGGGAATAAAAATGGGATCAATGCTGATTGCAGGCCTAGGCGGCGGCGGCGAAGCCTGGCCGTCATTGGGGAAGGTCGCTGTGGCACTACCTATGCTGGTGCAATCTGGAAGTGGATCCCTCGGTGCCCCACAGAGCCAAGGCCAAAGCCACCAGCGCAGAACCTGAGTGGCCCCTTCTGACCCAGTGGGGCTTGAAGTGGCTCCAGCAGAGTCGGTGTTAGAAATGGGGTCTCTGGGTGGCAGTCAGTTTGCACTCTGTCCAAGCGGGGATCCTCACTCTAGTCAGGGTAAGGGAGTTAAACTCCTAAGACAACATCTGCTCACCCCCTTGGTAGCTTGGCACCAGCAGTCCGGCTTATCTCAAAGGCAATGTGCAGAGTATTTGTACCAAAACACACGGTAATACATTGAAAACACCACAAAATGGACACCACACCAGTTTAGAAAAATATCCAATATTTACTTAAGTCAAACAAGACCACAACTTTAAAAATCCAACATACGCAAGTCAAGATATACATTTTCAAAGTAAAAAGAGCCTTACTTCATAGAAAACAATGGAAACGTTGATTTTACACAAAGTATCTGGTTTGCGTCAAAATAAAGCTGCATGGGCGAGCATGCGTTGAAAAAGCATTGATTCCTTACTCGCAAGTGAGGCTGTGCATTGATTCTTCTCTGGTCGGGTAGGCGCTGGGTTGTTTTACTCTCCCACAAGAGAGAGATGCATCGATTTCTGGAAAGAGCACCTCGGATCTGTGTAGGGTCACAATGACTGGGACTCCCAGCGATGATGTGGGAGAAATCTGGTCAGATGGTGTTGGAAAACTCACTGCATTTGCGTCGTTATCAGCAGCTGCAGGCGGGTGTTGCGTCATTTCTCCAGTCCTGATGCATTGATCTCCCACCCGCGATGCAGGTCGGACATTGATTTCAGCCAGAAATCGGGTGGCACGTCGTTTTTCAGCTGTGTTGCTAGTGGTAAGTCTAAATTTTCCCTGCATGGCTCCCCGTGAATGGATTTCCATCCATTTTCTACCAGCTTCACCTTTCAAGGGCCCAGGGACTGGATGGGGCACTACTTGGTGGGCAGGGGTCTCAGCAGTGGCAGAGGAAGTCTTTGATGGAGGTGAAACTTCAAAACAGGAGGCAAGCTCAATCCAAGCCCCTGGAAATTCTTCTCAAGCAGGAATGTAGCACAAAGTCTAGTCTTTGTCCCCTTTCACAGGCAGAAGCAGCAACTGCAGGATAGCCCAATATAGCACAGTTGCAGGCAGGGGCAGCACTCCTCCTCAGCTCTTCTCCTTTGCAGAGGTTCCACCTGAATCCAGAAGTGATCTAAAAATCTGTGGTTTGGGGTCCACTAAGTATACTCCTTTCTGTCTTTGAAGTAGGCAAACTTCAAAGGAAAGTCTCTGCTGTTCACAATTTCCTGCCTTGCCCAGGCCTGACCCCAGACACAGACCAGGGGGTTAGAGACTGCATTGTGTGAGGGTAGGCACAGCCAATTCAGGTGTAAGTGACCACTCCTCCCTCCACTCTAGCCCAGATGGCTCATCAAGATATGCAGGCTACACCCCAGCTCCCTTTGTGTCACTGTCTAGAGGGGATTCACAAACAACCCGACTGTCAGTCTGACCCAGACAGGGAATACACAAGCAGGCAGAGTCACAGAATAGCTTAAGCAAGAAAATGCCCACTTTCTAAAAGTGGCATTTTCAAACAGACAATATTAAACTAACTTCACCAAAAGATGTATTTTAAAATTGTGAGTTCGGAGACCCCAAACTCCACATCTCTATCTGTTCTCAAGGGGAAACTGCATTTAAAAGATATTTAAAGGCATACCTCATGTTAACCTATGAGAGAGATAGGCTTTGCAACAGTGAAAAACGAATTTGGAAGTATTTCACTGTTAGGACATGTAAAACACATTAGTGCATATCCCCCCTTTAACATACACGGCACCCTGCCCATGGGGCTACCTAGGGCCAACCTTAGGGGTGCCTTACATGAATAAAAAGGGAAGGTTTGGGCATGGCAAGTGGGTACACTTGCCAGGTCGAATTAGCAGTTTAAAACTGCACACACAGACACTGCTGTGACAGGTCTGAGCCATGTTTATAGGACTAATCATGTGGTTGGCACAATCAGTGCTGTTGACCCACTAGTAGCATTTTATTTACAGGCCCTGGGCACCTGTAGTGCACTTTACTAGGGACTTACTAGTAAAACAAGTATGCCAGTCATGGAAGTCAATTACACATACAATTTACACAGGAGCACTTGCACTTTAGCACTGGACAGCAGTGGTGAATTGCCCAGTGAATCAAAAACATTAAAAACACAGTCAAAACATGGGAAGTAGAGGCAAAAAAGACAGGGGATACCATTCCAAGGTCCCTTCTAAGATCGTCATTATAGTATGCCTATCTGGGATTGTCTACCATATAGTAATGAATCTTGTTTCTGATAATCTCAGGCTAGGTTTTACTTTTCTGGAGGACTTCGAATAATAGACTCAGATTGGATTCTCGATGGTTACACATTAGGCAAATTCTATCACTTATTTTTTGCACATATGGCTCCGTCTTGGGCTCTCACACTTTTTAGACCCTCTCGTACACATATATAACTTTTGGTCATGTGTTAGGGTGTTACTTGGTTGGTATGCTTTCCTTGTTTATGGTATTCTTTTTGTCCTCTTTACACAGGTCGTAAGGTTCTTTTCGCTTCATTTTTACTATGGAACATGGAATATGTATCATGTCTTTCGTCATCACAATTTGGGTCATAAGGATCCATACTTATTCCTATGTATTTTCCTCCTTTTAAAATATGGGTGTTTATTGACTACATTGACATTTTTGTAACTAATGGAATGATTATTATTCCTATCCTTATCTGTATCTTTATTTCATCCATGTACTTATAGCCTTGAAAAGGTCATTTTCATTAGTGAAACACATGTCGGCTGGCTGTTACAGTGTTGTGAAGTGCACTGGAATGTACAGAGACTTTTCTTTGATTCAATATTCCTCTTGCTTTGGAAATACGGTCTGCTGAACTTTGTGATGGACTGTCATATTTACTCTTGAACTGCTACATTTGTATGCTGTGGTATTCTATCTTAGTTTAGTTATAGAGGTGTGCCTATGATAAGCATCCATGTGATAAATACAATCTGGCACAATATGTATATAACAGAGCCACTGTCGAGGCCAGAGCATCCTACTGTTCCAGCCACATATTGTCAGCATCCACTGCCACCCAAGAAGCTTTTAAGATTATCATTGAATTTTAACCTGCATGACAACCAACCACATGCAACTGAATACAGATTTAAAAAAAGAGTTTCTCTTTTTCGGACTACAAGTCAACATGCTGGTTGGTAACTGGTGGCTTTAGGTGCTGGTCATAACACCTGAGTAAATGATAAGTGCTAATATCAGAGTTTATTGTGATTAATTTCTTTCTTTTAAAACTTGGGTAGTAAAGCTGGTTGAATCTTGCTGTTCCTACCTGTGTTTACTTAGGAACATTCTTCTCCTCCTACGTAGTTGCTAGCATAGGAATGTGACGCAAGCCTTTGTAACCTCAAAGCTGGATGGTGTTAATCTACTGTAGTTAGGAATTCTGTATTACCTGCTTAATTCCACGTGCAAAATATAGAACCAGGCTATCCAAATGGCCGTACAACTTCCCAGAAGGGTATTGATTTCCACTGCCATACTAGAGCTTCACTGGCTTCCAATAAGGGAAATAATTTATTCAGAACTTTTCAAAAAGCTCGGTCCAATAAGGACCCTCAGTTTGTAAAATCTTCAATTAATAACAACATTGTGGATCAGTATTCATGGAAACATAAAATTAGACTTGCTGAGTGCTCTTTTACTTATCTTGTGTCTAATGTGTGTAACAATCTCTATCTATCAACCTGGACAATGCCCGACCTGCTGCTTTTGCAGAAAGAAAAGTTAAGAACTTGGTTACATACATCATTCTGCATATTTCCATTGCTCTGTTCTTCCTTCTTTCCGTCTTTCTTTGTCTTTTTCTTCTTCCCTCCCTTACCTCATTGCTTTCAATCTTTATTCCTTCCTTTTCTCATCCATATTTGCTTTTTTCTTCATTCCTACCCACCTTCATTCCTTTCATAGTTTTATTTACTATTTGTTCTTGAGTCCAAACTGTTGAAGAATAATGATTTATCCAGTTGCAAAATGCCAGCGTCTCTCCTTTTTAAGTGTTGAGTTTCTGGTAGTTGACAAGCACCGAGTAGACTTCTGCTTCAAAGCATTTCCCCATATTACAGGACTCAAGATTAGATGAGAATTTGAGTTTTAGAATGATTTGGGTGTAGAAGTAGATTTGGTGGAGGCACACACTGATGTAAGCAATTCACTTCACTGTTGGGAGAATATGGTTTTCCCCATTTAGGGAGCGGCACATTCACTTTAACCTTGAGGTAATGGTTAAATAGTGTTTTCCAGGGTTGCTTGGCAAGGAGGTCATGGAGTGAAAGTGTATATGGTTACTGGGATTCAAATGCTGTTCTGAGTAAACTGGTAATTGAGGTGTAGTTCAAATGTGGGCCAGTATCGCTGGGGACCTCATTGAGTTACTTAGGGCTGCAACTAGTGGTGAATTCAGGAATCAGGTGAGTGGGTGTGATCGGCGGGGCAATGTTGATTACAATGTGTATCAGAAGCTAATAAACTGGAGACTCTGAGATGGTGAGTGGTGTATTGGATGGTGTACAAAAATCAGAATAAGGTTGGGCAATTTCCATCCATTTAAATGGTAAAGAGTGAGTATTTGTGAGTGAATTTCATAGAGATGTTATGTACATAATGCAAGTAGTTCCTTTTTTAGATTAAAGTTGAAATCACTTAAAGAATGATTACGATTTTCAATGAGAGAAAGTCCAGGGCAAACTTAGAAGGACTTAGATGAATGAGTCTATGTTGCTAGGATATGTCTATCATTATCGTGTGCACAGAATAAACAATAATAGTGCTGAGATAAGATTTCATGAAGTGGGCCAGCATCTATTGCAGTAACCGGAGATGTTGTGAATGAATATTTGTGGTAGAGTCAAACTCCTCCATGTTAATGGGATGAGTGCACAACAAGTATTAATGTTATGCTGTCAATATGAATATTGCTCGTAGTAGCTGCATCATGTTGGTTCATGCTGATGTGATGGCAGTGAGGCTAGGGGTGTGCAAAATTTGAGTAATTGTCATTTTTCTGCCAGGCCACCGATTCAAAGACCATTGGAGCATAAATGCATCAATGAGTGAAATTGCTTACTATCATAAAAACTTGTGGCGTACTACAGGAGAGTTATCAGATTTTTGCATGTACATACAAGATGTTATTACAGCGTGACATTCCTGAACCTACTTCTGATGAAATTTCTGATGTTTTCCTCTGTTTTTTTTCTGCTCATTGCCGTATAATGCGCATATGGTAATGTTCTTTGTTAAATTGTAATAAAATAAAACAAAACATTTTTGCATACTTATGAGGCATTTCAGAGAACGTAGGCGAAATTACATGAAATTGAAATCCAGCATTTATGGCTCTATATTCATGCAAAACTTATCCATGTGCCAATTTTGGTTGAGATGGTACATTTTGAGCTAAAAAAAAGGCAAAAAAATCAAGTGCTTTGGACAACAGCTACTTGTGATCTGGTCATTCGCATTATTCCAATGCTCCTTCAATTGAATATTTATGCAAAGATTTTTAATTACGAAACCAGCAAGCATTGGCCTAAGTTCAAACATTTCCATTAACAAGCATAAATAGGGATGCTTAAAAATACACAAGATTAGGTTGGTGTATTGAACATTTTTCCTGGACCTAAGTGAAATGTGAGCGAGGTATGTCGGAATCAAAGTGATCAGGCATGAGCGAGATCTTTTTGCTGATGGAGCTAGCTTTCCTAAGGGACAACAATTCAGGGATGAAGAGTGATGAAGTGTCTTTGTGGTCAAGTGTTTTTTGAATGTTCAAGTTGATGTGTGAAAAATTGAATGCTATTATAGATGGAGAGGCATCTTGTAAGGGTGAGGAGTCTTGTGGATTTTGAGAGCAGACAGCTTTTCAAACAGTGTGGGAAGGCCAGTAATATGCTCAACTGGTGTGGTCTGATGCACATAGAAAACACAAAGGGAGTTGGGGATACCAGTCACTTGTATGGTGGAGGAAACATGCAGACCAAATACTCAAAGTGCTGAGTCACTAATCATCCAAACACACATATCAGTTCACAGGCTGATTAGGGTGTTCTTCAGTCATACAATTGGGCCTTGATATACCTCCATAAACAAAATTTTGTCCAGAGATTTTCATATTTGATTTGTGTTTTTGTATCATTAAAGAAGTAATTTAGCTTGGTTAGACATTGCTAATCCGGGACGTTTGGATTTCTAGGCAACATTTTTTAAAATGGGGGATGTGTTGCAATGATGATGTAATATTTCAGGAACCATGAGACCTATGTACTTTTATTTTAGTGTCAAAACATAGGATTTAGGGGTCAAGTAGGCTTATTGGGGCAGAAAATGACTCTTCAGAGCAACCCTTCTGCCATTTTCCAAAACTGCAGCTCTATAATGATGGGTTTTAGCCATCATATTGGTAATTTATTTTAATATTGTTTTTGTTTCAGGTTTTCTGTTGATTCATATTCATAAACATGAGCAAAACTGGTGGTAGACAGAGGAAAAATGTGTCATATGCCAAATTAATCCAAAAGAAAAGCTAACATCAACTGTTGATGAACAGAAGAGAGTTCAAGATGCTGCAGAAATAAGCAAGAAAAGATTCACAAGAGATTGAAACTGATGGGTGAAGAGGATCAAATATTTGATCATTGTAGCAACAAGTGCTACAAGTGGTGTACAATGGAAAAAAGCCTGGAAAAAAATTGACAAAAAGCATCAGAAACCAGTGAATCACAACAAGAATCAGAGTCTTCTTAGAAAGCGATGACAACCAAACCCAGTACCCATCTACTTAGAAGATCAATGGCTACCTCTTTTCCATCTCCAACAACTGATCAGAAACCAGAGGATCTTCAATGTGATATCTGTAGGTTATGCAGAACAGGGGCCAAAGGGACTGACGAAAGAACAAAGTACAGAGTATGTGAGTCTCATAGGGCAAACATGTTTTTATCTGCAGCTAGTTTCTTCCAAGATGACGTTTTCAGCTGAGTAGCTGATCTAAACAGGGAGGTGAATGTATATGCAGTGGATTTATATGCCCACCAAAACAGCATGTGTGCATACATCAAACAATATGAATGTGCAATGAGCTCCTAGCAGCAATGCAACCGCCAGACTTCTGTTAAGTTTGCACTCTTTTTGAAAAAGCAAATGAAGTTATAATGCCACTCTTGAGTGCTGGCTACGGGATCACACTCAGTGAGATCAGGGAAATAATGGTCAGCATTGACGAAACGGTATTGATCCATAATAATGAAATTAGGAGTTTTCTGGTGAGAATGTACATTGACAGAATTCAGAATTTGTTTTTGTCAGTTTAACAAAAAGAATGAGCCACTTCTGGTGTTCTCTGCTGATTTGACTACTGAAGTTTTTGCAGCTAAAATAAAATCACAGGATGCAGTAAAATCAACAGGAACCATTTTAAGAAATGTCCTCAAATATTTAGATTTTGGACGTAATTACAAATTTTGTGATACCCCAATGCTCCACAAATCATGGGAGTCAAGAAGAATGCCTGATGTTGTCTTTACATTTTTTACATTATTGTTTAATATCAGCAAAGCAAAACTGTTACAGACTAAAGTTCTTGAGTTAAGGACAGAAGCCAACAACATTGATAATGGTTTTTTAAGATATAAGTAAAGAAGTGGAAGACAATCCCACGATCTGACAGGCTTATGTTGTACAAATGTACTGTCTATCCCAAATCATGTTTCATGAATTACATCAAAGCAAAAATAAAACTCCACTACACATGATGACTGCCCACACAATCTATGACAAGTACAAAATTAGAGAGCTAATCACTTCACTTATTGAGATTGGTTTATCAGCAATTTATAATGGCATAGTACTGAGAAGGAACTTGTTAACAGCTCATGCTGTAAACTCTTGTGACTCTGACAACACACCACTTCTAAGTCACTTTACCAGGAAATGATTTACAGTTGCTGCTCTTGATAATTTTGATTTTGAAGACAGCTGTTCTTTCTCTGGAATATCCAGCACACATGATACTGCCATGATGCTTTTTCAAGACTGTACTAATGAAGTAGCTTCTGGAAAACAAGCTGTATCAGTTGTAGGCATAAACAAACAAAGCTGCAAACTTATAACCCAACTGCCTTGCCAACGTGTGCAAAATCACTACAAACCATCAACATGTCCCAGTCTACCAGAAAGTTTCAAAGTGACTGAGGAAATGGATCTTGATGCGTTTGTCTGCAATTAGCTGAATTTATCATATCACTTATTCGGTGTGGACTGAAGGATGAAGAAAAACCATTTCCTCTGTGGGCTGGAATTCATGCTCTGATCTCCCAGAATACTGTACCATTGAAGAAGGTTTGTTTTTTACCAGTAATGCCATCTCCAGTCACAAACTATGCAACAGTGTTAGAAATGGGGTCCTTTGTTTACAGTCAGGTTACCCCCTGTTCAAATAAGGACCCTCACTCTAGTCAGGGTAAAAGAGAATGACCCTCAGCTAAACCCTGCTTACCCCCTTGGTAGCTTGGCAGAGAAGTAGGTTTAACTTCAGAGTGCTAGGTGTAAGGTATTTGTACCAACACACACAGTAACTTAATGAAAACACTACAAAATGACACAACACAGGTTTAGAAAAATAGGAACTATTGATACACAAGTCAAGTTATCAATAAAAATGCAAAAAGTCTTTAAGTAGTTTTAAACACACACTAACACTGTTAGCGTGAAATTGTACATTGGGTGCGTCAAAAATAACCCGCACAGGTGAGTATGTGTCAAAAAGGGCTTGCGATGCGTTGATTCCACTCACGAGCAGGACCTTGCATCGTTTTTCCTTTCGCTGGGTTGGGTGCGTCATTTCTTCTCTCCGCAGGTCAGCACTCTCGGGTCCGGGCAGGCCTTGCGTTGTTTTTACACGCCCAGCGGTGCTTGAGTCGGAAATCCAGCCGCATGATGATCCGAAAACCACGCAGCGTGGGTTGCGAACTCCCAGCCTCTGTCAGCGATGCTGCGCGTCGTTTCTCCTGCTCCGTGCGTCGATTCTTCGGTCGCGTTTCCGGCAAGCATTGATTTTCAGCTGCATAGCCAGCGGCGCATCGTTTCCTCAGCCTCAGAACGGAGTTGCGTCAATCTTTTCCCCGCACGGCACTCTGTGCATGGATTTCCTTTTTTTTAGGCTGCCAGCTTCTACTTTCAGGGTCCCAAGAACTGGATGGGCACCACAGGGCAGAGTAGGCGTCTCTCCAGAGATTCCAGGTGCTTGCAGAGAGAAGTCTTTGCTGTCCCTGAGACTTCAAACAACAGGAGGCCAGCTCTAAATCAAGCCCCTGGAGATTTCTTCTCAAGATGAAAGGCACACAAAGTCCAGTCTTTGCCCTCTTACTCTGGCAGAAGCAGCAACTGCAGGATAGCTCCACAAAGCACAGTCACAGGCAGGGCAGCTCTTCTTCCTCAGCTCTTCAGCTCTCCCCCATGCAGAGGTTCCTCTTGATTCCAGAAGGGTTTCTAAAGTCTGCGGTGTTGGGTGCCCTTCTTATACCCAATTTCCCCTTTGAAGTAGGCCTACTTCAAAGTAAAGTCTCTTTTGAATGTGAAATCCTGCCTTGCCCAGGACAGGCCCCAGACACTCACCAGGGGGTTGGAGACTACATTGTGTGAGAGCAGGCACAGCCCTTTCAGGTGTGAGTGACCACTCCTTCCCTCCCTCCTAGCACAGATGGTTTATCAGGATATGCAGGCTACACCCCAGCTCCCTTTGTGTCACTGTCTAGTGTGAGGTACAACCAGCCTAACTGACAAACTGACCCAGACAGGGAATCCACAAACAGGCAGAGTCACACAAATGGAATAAGCAAGAAAATGCTCACTTTCTAAAAGTGGCATTTTCAAACACACAATCTTAAAATCAACTTTACAAAAAGATGTTTTTTTTTAATTGTGAGCTCAGAGACCCCAAACTCCACATGTCCATCCGCTCCCAAAGGGAATCTACACTTTATTCAGATTTAAAGGTAGCCCCCATGTTAACCTATGAGAGGGACAGGCCTTGCAACAGTGAAAAACTAATTTAGCAATATTTCACTGTCAGGACATATAAAACACATTACTACATGTCCTACCTTAACCATACACTGCACCCTGCCTTGGGGCTACCTAGGGCCTACCTTAGGGATGTCTGACATGTAAGAAAAGGGAAGGTTTAGGCCTGGCAAGTGGGTACACTTGCCAAGTAGAATTTACAGTTAAAACTGCACACACAGACACTGCAGTGGCAGGTCTGAGACATGATTACAGAGCTATGTATGTGGGTGGCACAACTAGTGCTGCAGGCCCACTAGTAGCATTTGATTTACAGGTCCTGGGCACCTCTAGTGCACTGTACTAGGGACTTAATAATAAATCAAATATTCCAATCATGTATAAGCCAATTACATACACATTTTTTAAAGGTGCACTTGAACTTTAGCACTGGTTAGCAGTGGTAAAGTGCCCAGAGTAACAAAACAGTAAAATCAGAGTCCAGCACACACCAGCAACCTGGGTAACAGAGGCAAAAAGTTATGGGAGACCACGCCAAGGATGAAAAGTCTAACAAACAATATACACAGCTCTAAACAATTTCCAAAATGTGCATCCTCAGTTTGAAGACCAGCCTATCCTACCAATTGTCTGAGATGAAGGTGTTTTCCATATTGTAGCTGACAAATCTTTGTGAGCAATGCAGTTGAATGTGATGATCTTTATCCAAAGATGGGCATTTTCCACATGACTAAAGTTGTGTTGCAGTGTGCAGGAAGTTATCTCAGTGGACGTGGCATAGATGATGCACTTATTGAGGCTGAAATCTTTGGAAGCAAAACTGTCCAGTCAGTAATGAGCAGAATTCATTATGTTAATTCGTGACAAGATATTCTCATCATATCTGAGGCTGTAGAAATATTGAGTTGTAATGCTTTCTGGAACAAGAATGACAAATTAGACTTTGCATATCTTATCTCAGAAGTGAACAAGGCACAGGGTGCACTTCATTCAAAAGATATAATGCAAAGCCAGGCAATGTTCAATACACTCAATTCATGGAGTTTGTCAAAGAATGTGAAGAAAAATCAGAACTTTGCAAGTCCTGGGAAAATGTTTTACACAGCTCTAGTGAACAACTTGGTACATGCTGATCAGGCTGGTGATTGGGAGCTGCACGAGAAGACTGTGAAGTCACTGATTAATGTGTTTTGTGAATTCAATTGCATTAACTACCTGAGATATGGGTCCTGATATTTGGAAAGAATGAAGAAGATGGAAGTAGAAAAAACATACCTCTACAGAAAATTAATCCAAAGACATTTTGTCTTGAAAGACAGAGACGAACAGTTCAATGCTGTGGTTCCAGATATAAAACTGGAACAGACGATCCAGAAATCACAGAAAAGCTCCAAGGAAATTGTTGGTCAGACACATAAAAGTGAATACGTAGCTCAGTGGCAGCTAGTTTACCATAAAGTCCTTTGTATTTGCAATGTTTTGAGAGAGATGACAAATTTAAAATGAATGGACCATCATAAATGTTCCTCACTACAAACTTGTGAGAAAGACAGGGCCAGGTTATAATGATCAAATATGTTGACAGCCTTCTTCATTTTATGCAGCAGCAAGGAAACCCCTTTGAAATGACTGATTCTGTGCGATTATACAACTTAGTGACTAAACAATATGTGGATAAGGATATAAAGACATGTCTACTAGATATCCTGCAACATGGATTGAACCTATACCCAGAACTGAAGCAGGAGAGATTTGTATTGAAAGAGAAAAAGTTGTTTGTCATAATCACTAAAGCTAAACTTCCAAGCTTTAATTGCCATAGTAAGAGTACATAGAGAGACAGGTGTAGCAAAAGAAGGGGGTGAATTTATCAAGGACATTCTGTTGCATGATCTTCTTCCAACAAATGCATTATTTGATAGAGATGCTGCAACCAAACCAGTGAAGCACAAGCTCATACAATAGCTTGAAAAAACGTTCACCTGAAGAATTTCAATTCAAAAAGGTGTCCTCATTGAAAACTGCTCTTGTTGTGGACAATATGTCACTGTTGCAAATGGTCACGATATCATCCATGCAAAACTTTGAAGAGGCCGTTCAGACTACAGATGTAGTTAGTGTGCACCTTGCAAGAACTGCACATTGTCTTTCACAGTTATCTTGAAATATCTGCGAAATAATTTGAGAGAATCAGGTAAATGCCTACAAGTGGAACATTTGACCTTGACTGCATCAAAAATTCAACACCTATACCTGTGCAACTTGATAAATTCTGGTCATCAACATCAAGCAAGATGAACCTGAAGATGTTAACTTGCCAAAACATTGCTGATGTTTCAGTGAACACTGAATTTCCAATTATTGCAGGTTGAATGATTGTCAATGAGGAGTTGGTGCCTACAGAGAGATATTCAAAAGGTACGTGCCATATTGTTCAAGACCGTAACAGCAAATTGGAGTAAGCTGACCTTCGTATTGTGCCATATGTTGAGTGGGCTATTCGAAATGGTTCTAATTGAGCTCTTGTACTGTCAAATGACACATATGTTAATATTGTGCTACTTAGATTTGTTGCAATATTCATAAGTCAAGGATTGTCATAGTTATGGATACTTCATGGAACATGTGAGAAAAAACACTTAACCCTGCTTCATATTCTGCACAAGAAACTGGACTCAGTGATGCCCAGTGTTCTTATCAAGGCTCATTTTCTACGGGTGATGACACTATGAGCACATTTTTAACAAAGCTTGGAACTTTAACTGCTGAACCTGTGAAGTTTTTAAAAAGCATTTGCTTTTAGAAGAAGAATGTGACTTTAACGAAGTCAAAAATGCCTTGTGCATGTGTGAAAAATAAGTTCCGACTGTCACACATTTGACAGTCTTTGGTACAATGAGCTGGAGAGATGAGTCCTGCTAAGTGAACTTCCACCAACATCATATTCTGTGCATTGATACTTTAAAAGAACATTCTACTTGATGAGTAGATGTGTAAATGTTTTGGATCATGCATATGTAGACAATGATCAATGTGAATTTGGTTGGGAAGACATTTCTAAAGCTTCTGCCCACAGAAATTACACATACTTGTACTTGCAAAACCTGTGCTACAAAAAGATGTCACTGTTGATGTGCTCTTTTCAAATGTTCAACATTCTGCAAACAAGTGATTGCCAAAACAAATAAAGTGATCTATGAAAATGTGTCTAAATCAGGAGTGATAAACATTATTTTTTCATATTCAGATAAACATTGTTTGGTGTATACATAAAATGATTAAAAACCAATATTATTTATTCCATTTTTATATATGACTCTTCTTCCTCTATTATAGTTCCCATTTTGGAAAATGGCAGAAGGGTTGCTCTGAGGAGTTATTTTCTGTCTCTATAAGACTACTTGACCCCCAAAACCTATGTTTTGACACCAAAATGAAGTACATAAGTCCCATGGTTCCTGAAATATTACATCATCACTGCAAAACATCTGCCATTTTTACTAATGTCATCCAGAAAAAATCAGCCCAGATCGTCAATGTCTACCCAAGCTAAATTACTTCTCTAATGATCCAAAAACACAAATCAAAAATGAAAATCTGTTGACGACAATTTTTTATTAAGGTATATCAGGGGGCCAGGATTATGTCCAATGGGTGGGGACATTTGTCACCAATACTTGGGACACAGTGCACATATCAGTTGGAATGGTCTGGAGGACATTTATCACTCACACAATAAGGCGTAGTGAAACTTATTAATATAAAGGTTACAAGGGGAACCTGATAATTTAAATAATGGGGTATCACAGAAAAGTCAGTTCACAGAATACTAAAGGGCATTAATCACACACATTTTCTACACAGTGACAGGCTTTTTTTTAAATGAGAGGTGGTTCATAAATTTTGATATTTTGAAATGCAACAGGTAACAAGGTGCAGGTATCAGTAGCATAGGTGTAAGAGCCATTCACTCAAATGCAAGTGGTGGCAAGGCACCCATACAGTTCAGAAAGAGTGGATGGCATTTTGATCAAAGTGCAGCTGACAGTTCACAGAGATTTGGACACCATTCATTCCCAGGAGAGCAAAAGAATAGTGCTACGAACTAGCCCAAAGATAGAAACAATTTAACCATTAATCACAACCTACAGTAGACATAAAGTGTGAAGAAAGACTGGTGGTAGTACACATGCAGTCCATCCCAATTTGCTCTTTGGCAATGGACTATGCTTTCCCCATTTGCTGCACGTGCATTTCACATAGTATTACACTTCTTTCCATCACAGGTTTCTTGAAGTGCGAAGCCAGGGAGTGTGGAGCGACATCATCTGCTGAGATAGTCTGGACCTTTTTAAAGATGGCAGTCTTGCTTTTGTGATGAGGGCATAACTGCACAAACCTGAATGGATTCTCTAGTTGTTGCTGCAAGGTGATTGTTGAGAGCAGGATAGCCTTAGATCTAAGCAAAACCGTTCGACCAGTAGTTCTTTTGGTTTCCGTGGACCTCAGTTATTCATTACTAGAACCTGGGGAGCCCCATTGAATCTTTATTGAATCCAGGGACTCTCACTCAGTCATTACTAAAAGCTAAGGACACGGTCCTAAGCAATTTTAATGATTTGAATCACAAATAATAAACAAAATACTGAAACTAGGATTCATCAAATACACAAATGATGATTTTTTTTTAATTCATAAACAAATATTAAGCTATCTAAATGTTAAATTAAAGAGGAAGGTTGGAGCTTTTCTAAATTAAATGTATTATTATTGAAATTTTCTAAGGAGTCAAGATCCTCCTGAGTAGATGTTGTGGACCCTGAGGGGACCCCTGACCACAGGTTAAGAAGCACTGTGTTAGAGTTCATGGGGACGAGGAGCTGATTTCTCCCACCCCACTGCCTCAGAAGATTTGTATGATCAGATTCTTCTGTAACCTAAGAATGCTGTGCCATATCTCACCTTGTTAGTGGATATTTGTTATTTCTTTATATTTTCTATGTATATCACGATTGATAATTTAATCTGCAAAAATAAAAATCGAAATAAAAATACAGTTGTAAAGTTAGCGTAACTCTGTAGGCGAGAGGGTGTTGTGTAATGGCCTGAGCAGCCAACTTTAGAGCTGAAGGAAGCAGGTTTGAGTTTTGGCATTGGCTCAACATCCTGTGATTCTGGGCAAATTGCTTAATCTCCTAGTGCTTACAATTCCATGCCTTGAGACCTTGACGGGTGATTTGCTGTGCTTTACAATCCTGGATTTATTTATTTTAATTTAAAAAGCAGGTAATTGTGTGCCAAAGAGAGTTCTATTAGATGTCCATAACTTAGTTCAAAAGATTGAGTCATTTATTTATATGCATGCAGGAATAGAAGGAACAATCACTTTCAAATATTTTCATTTATGGTTCTGCCCATTTAGGACTGGGACCAGACTCCTCCTGCCAGTGTCATCACCTCCGTGGTCCACTTTGACAGTGACCCCGAACTGTCAGACATTGACGATGATGATGAGCGAGATACTGTCTTTGGGTCGGTTGACATGATTTCTCCCAGCGGACACTCGGATGCCCAGACTCTGGCAATGATGCTGCAAGAACAACTAGACGCAATCAACGAAGAAATCAGGTACAATGCACAAACGGGCACATCGATCACTATAAATTCGTTTTTTTGTAATTGTGAGATAAACGCAACAAATATTTGTTGTCATGCATATTATACCCCTCAAGATCACTGTTAATTGCTGATCATAGATTTTTAAAAAGTTATTTATTTACTGTAAGAGATATGTATAAAAGGCTTAGGTTTGGTGATTAGTGATGTTCTCAATGTTTTCGTAATGCCACAGTGTGTGGTTGAATTTTTTTTAAAAAGGGCAACCCAATAACCCTTTGCGATCTATGATATCAACTAAGATAAAGGTAAATGGCCAACAATTGCTAATGTTTTTTAGAGACTATCCGCGTCCAGTTGATTTCATTATCGGAACGTTGGTTCAGAAATTGTTTTCTCTATATCCTATGGTGGTTCTCCAAATTCACCTTTGATTATGTATAGCATAGACCATGTCATTTAATGTGAAGGTTCTCATTACTATATTTTTTCATATGGAGTTGTTTTGATATTTCTAATTAATTCTGGTGGCCCTGAGTATGGTCTCACGGACTAAGGACAATAGATACCAAAATGTTGATGCTAAGTCCAACTCTTCCACTATGATTTTCTTGGATTTTCATCAGTTAATTGTTCATATATTTATGGTGTAAAGACATTGACTTCAATTTGAATGGACTCTGCATACATTAACCTCTGATCTATCATGTTGACATAGACTTTGATCTTAATTAACAAGGGTAATGTGTGTTTAGAATTATATGATTTACACCACTTCCATTTCAAATACTGTGTACACTTGTTCCTTCAGATAAATGTCTACAACAATTGAATGTACATCTCAAGCACTGATTTAGTTTCAACTGTCACTTTTCAGACAGATAATTTATTCATATATTTCCCAAACAATTTTCATTATAATAGATTCCCTTGTTTGCCCTTAAACATAACAATGTGTGGTTTGTTATCCATACGTGAGCCAACTCTGAATGCATGACACAAGTTGTCTCCATGGGCAGCATCTAGTGCTTACGGAAAGAGGGGCATGATATGCAGAGCCCAAACTCATACTTTCTGTGAGGTTTCCTGCGCTGATCCTTAGGTTACATCTAATACATAGTTTCCACAACGGTCACTAGAACGCCAGACTCACGGATGAAAGTCAGACTGCCGCCAATGCGGCGACTGAGCACCACATTACAGCCCTAACGGTTGGGCCACCAGTGAACCACCAACTCTGCGAGGATCAGAGATCCCGGCAGTCTGGAGGTCTGTAGCAGGTCTGGAGCAGCGCTGCCATTGGGATTACGACCTCATTCTCTGCCAGCCTTTTCATGGCAGTAGCACTGCCATGAAAAGGCAAGCAGGGAAGGGGTGCAGGGGTCCACAGGGGGGGCCCCTGCACTACCCATACACTTGGCAGTTCAGGCCCCCCCCGGCCAGCACCCTCGCAATGTTCACTGTCTGCTGGTGCACCGTGCAGGCTACAGCATTGCTGCTGGCTTCATTACAACCTGGAGACAATGCTGTAGCCTGTTTCCCACTAGGCCAGCAGGTGGAAATGCAGGTTTCCACCCGCTGACCTTGGAGGAAACTCTTAATAACTCCGGCGAGGTGGTTGTCGCGTAGGTGAGGGCCACCCTGTTGGGAGTTTGGCAGACGGAGTTTTCCGTACGCCAAACTCAATATTGAGCCCACAGTGTCAAGACAACATACTGACTGGGCCCAGCTGCTAGTTTGCCATCAGCCTTTGCTATCTTCAGTTATAGGTTCTCTGCATCTGTTACCAATCCCTGTGTATCTATTGTCCAAACAAGACTTCTTAATACACCACAGATTTCATGTGCGATGTCACTTACTTTACTTACTTTATGTGCCAGGTTTTGGCAAACAAACTACACTAGGACAGAGCTGGGGCTAATGATGCAGTGAAATCCGGTGTAGGGTAGTTCTCCAAATACGGTTTATGGAGCAAAGATTCAGCATGGGCGAATGGAGCATCCTAATCTGACACCAAAATAACATAGGGTAACTTTATTGTTACAGTGTTCATAATTCTGGAAGACTGATATATTTAGAGTTAAGCTATGTATGAGATGAAAGATCATGTGTGCTTACATAGGGCTGAGTCCTTCAGGATGGGCTCACATTGAATAGGCGAGCACATAGGTCAATGTTACTATAAACAGTGGACATTCTCCACTTGGCATTGTAACATACCTAGACTGCATACATTTCTTGCTAGTCTAATGTAGATTCTGGTTGTAGTTTGTAGTGTCTCTCACTGTTTTTTACAACAGTACACTTGCGTAGCTTGTCTATGGCAATTAGCAATAATTGCTTCCTAAAGCCAATATTGTCTTGAAAATGACAGTGCAACTGGTCTCTCAAGTGCTCTTTTTTTGTGAGTTAATTTTTCAACATTTCCTTCTCATCCTTGGACACTGGGCAGCTCACACATAATTTAATGTGGAGCTGATACCTACTACTTTGAAATTTATGGGCCATTCTGGTTGTGGACATTCTGGTGGTACTGCTTGCAGGGTGAGCTGTCCTTCAGTTGCACTGGTAAATGTGAGGGTGGTTTAGATATAGTAATCAATCTGCTTTGACTTGTTTCTCCATGGATAGCCTGCTATTCGGGATGACGCTGATGTTGCAGGCGTGGTCCTTTGGGGCGGGGGTTTTGGCGAGCACTGCGCACAATCATGTGCCAATCCATGGTGAGGTGTTGTTCTGAAAGATGAGGACTTCTGTTTTTTCGGTGTTGTATTTGAGACAGCTGTCTTTCATCTAGTCCGCTATGTTCATCATGCATCTGTGGAAGTTAGCTTTTGTGTTGAAGGGCTCTTCAGACAGTGAGAAGATGGCAACAATAAGCACATGAGAGATGTCTACTGCTAAATGTGGAGGTGACAAGGTTTTGAGGGGACACTGTGTAAATTGTAAAAACATAATGCAGAGCCTCAAATACATTCTTAGGGCCCCATTGCTGAATTGCCATTACTTTGTTCTTTCACTACACTTGTTTTGAATTTATCTTATTCTTAAGGGATTTTCCATCTACATTTCTGTATTCGTCACGGTTTTCCTATTTCTCTTTCTCCTTCTTTCCTCTCTTTCTTTCTCTCCTGCTCTGAATCATGGTCTATTGGTGAAAAATGAGCCCCAATCTCCTAAAATGAGTGCAGGTACTCCCCCACAGACACATTATGTGTTGGGTACAGCTGGGTAGCATATGTCACATAGAGAGCACAGGCTGCTAAAGCAATTAGATCCACATGGAAATGTGCTGTACCTCGAGTTGTATGTCTGGTGGAGTGGGTTTGTTCAATCTTTGTGTAAAGAAGGTTTTACACTGAAAAAAGCCAATATTGTTTTATGATAAGATGACTAAAGTGTGTGTATTCTACCTAATTCAGGAGTGTTGGCATTTGTACCACTTGTCCTTTGGCTTAATAATCTACTTCACTATCTCTCCAAGCATGCTGGATGGTTTCCAAACAGGGCAAGGATGATAATCTCTTCGTGTTCCATGCATTGGCCACTGATCTGTTTGACATTTCAGCACTGTTTTCTTCAATCACTAGGATCTCTCTCCAGGCACAGTACCTAGTGCATACCTTTATATGATCCTAATTGAACTCTGTGTTTATAATTACATCAATTTTACACAATGGTGAAAGTTTGATGTGGCACTGCTATGATTCAAACATATATGCATGCTACACATAAGTCTCTACAGAAGAAGAATTTTAACTCAGACTGCTAAATGAACAGTTCACCACTCTGTTCAAGCATTTTAGGGATTTATTTATATAAATAGATATAGTGATCTATAGATATCTATACACATATATATATATATATATATATATATATATATATATATATATTATTATTTTTTTGCTGGTGTCGACTACAGAAATGTTCTTCCTGTATTTCTTTACTACCTTATTTTAGGACATTTTAAGCCATGGGGTTAAGCTAATGGAGAGGCGCCCACAGAGCAGGCACAAGGAAGTCATGTATGTTGGGCCATGTACCAGAGTACCCTAGCTATGGACCCTCGCTACACTAATGGCTGTACATGCACCCTACAACCATGCCCCTAAGACCAAATGCACAATACAGTAACTTTAAGTGTGTGTAGTTTGTGCACGAGATTCTCTCTTAATTATAACCTTATATTGGAGATTTTCAAAGCCTATATAGGCAAGGGAGGGAATGAGAATGCATCACAACTGCAACGTGTTTTGAGGGCAATAAACACACTACCAGTGATTTTCAAGTATTTATGAAAGAGGTTTCAGTTTCAACATCATGAACTTGATCATGTCACACATACAAAACTATCTCAGCATCACCCATCCTTCTTCACTAATGTTCCTAGATCTCCTGGATTTTCCTCTGCCTCTTTGCAATCCATTGCTATATTGTAACAGATGGCTAACTGCTCTTCTCCATAGGAATGATACTCAGTCTAGGATGATAGATCCTACTGACCATCACAACAAAAGATACCAGTGCTTGGAATTTTTATAGTGCTTTTGTTGCCCACATGTTAGGGATTCAATTTTGTAAAAGATCTCACTAATTACTCATTTCCTATTGTTAAACACCCTGTGGCAATACAGCATGGTCTATGATGTCTGAAATAATGTATGTGTGGACTATCCAGTTATAAGTGTATCTTTCTTAAGGAATATAATTTGCGATGACTGGAATATCACATGCAATGTGCAATTTACAAAGTGCTAAAATTGCCAATGTATATAATGGTGATATGTTTGGTAGGTTAATAAATTTTATAGTTTTGATATTCACAATTGCAGTTTTCAGTACTTTTAATGCAGCGCATTAAAAGTACTTTGTTCTTGGTGCCAGGTTTAGTATGCATAGCTTGTAGAACTTAGTGACTTGTCTGCTGTAGTTGATCACACACCAAACCTAATTAACATTTGGACTGCTAATTCCTTCAGATAGGGAACTGAAGTCACAGGATTAAGTACTGATCAGCTTAAATTTGTTAAATCTTGTAATGTTCTGAAATGTACTCATGACAGACCTGCTAAACATATGTATGAGGTCTTAATAACTGATGTCACTTCTTGTGATGTAATTTCCTTTGAGACTGTGATGCCCCTTCCTGTTATGCAACATACATTGTCACATCATTACGCTACTTGTATACTGCCTAACTTGGTGATCGTCCCTCTTCTTTTTTAGGATTTGGGCCCTGCTCCAGACTATGTTTCAATGTTTGGTAACTTCTGTCTAGCCTGCACTCCCATTCTGTACGTCTACAGTGATCATTGCCTCCACACACACATATTTTGTATTTCCCATATCGCCCTTGCTCTGTGTAGCAGTCAGTGTTTCAGATGTAATTGCAGCTGCTTCTCTCTTCAAAATCCCTCTTTAGGCATCTGATTTGTCCTTGAGAGGATGGCCAGGCTCCAGCCTGGGTCTGTCAGTTGGCAGCTTCTGGAAGATGTCAAATGTGGATTCTTTTGTGACTGCTGAAAACTAGCAGGGTTTTTTTGTTGACATGCTGGCTGGCAAAGCTGTAAATATCAATATAGGATGACAAACCTTTTCCCAGCTTACAATCGAGCTCAAGTAAATTATAAGTTGTGTGCCAAGACCCCTTTCTCTCACTCCAGCTCTGTCACTCCAGTAGTTCAGTTCAGCTTTCTTATGGTTTCCTTTTTCCATTGTCCTAAAGCTTCAACAATAATCTCCTTTAACTGAGGTTTTCATTTACAAGTACAAACACTTAGGACCTAATGGTCTTGCTATATAAGCATGTGAGTTAGACCAATTTGTGCTCAACTCCAAGTCCATATTCATGTAAAAATAAACACAGAGATCTGCCTGATCTTACACCAGGGCACGGGTCGAAATGTCCTTGTACTTCTCAGGTTGTTGAAAGTTTCTCCTTTGATGGGCATTTTTGTGGTCTCCTTCATTCTTTAACACTGGTTGTTATCCAGTGTCACAGTCTCCAGCTTTTAGCTTTGTCCAGTTTAAAGAAGAGCAAATAATTTATCTAAGTTTGTGGGTATCTGGATGATTGGATGCCTCACCATGTTATTCATCCACAACAATGTCTTTGTCATGAATTTGGGAGCACAGGCACACGTAGAGGTAATGCAGCCTACTGGGGCGCAACTAAGGAACATTGCAGAGAATAGAGTTCAACAGCAATGCTGCAACCTGGCATGAGTACAAAGTCTTTAAATATAGTAGAATAATGTATAAAAAGCAGTACCTCAGGATAACATTTGAGCACATATTCTGAAAGTATTGTCATACATGTGATTTCTAGTTACAGTTCACACATCTTAACCAGTGTGGAATTGCCACTTACCTTTTAAAGTTGGTGCTCTAGGTGAAAAAGTATTGAGGCATGTTTTAAGTTCAGTTCTTCTACAATAAGAAGTCCCTCAAGACCAGAGTCTGTTTCGTAGGCTTATTTAGCTACAAAAATATCCCACCAACCTCCAGGTCACAGCAAAGAACTGACCATATATTAACGGAACATTCCAAGCATGTTAACTTAAACATAACGCTATGACATGCTCAGATTACTTACCGTTAATCTTCTTTACTTCAAGTCATAGTCTTCCTTGTCCCAGTCTTTACAACGTGTGCTGTGTCTTTGGGCACAGATTTTACTATACTAATAAAGTTTTAATGTTGTCCCTATCAATATGTCTATTTAGGAACATCCTGTTTTGTGACACATAAGAGGGGTGAACCATATACACAATATATTATACCAAAGATATCACCAATGCAATTTTTACTATCTTTAATGTAATCTGGAGGATAAAGACTCCTTTCATGGTAAGAGAGGGAGGGAACTAGGACTGTAACAATGAAGACTATGACTTGGAGTACTGAATCTTCTCAGTAAGTAATCCAAGGAATACCATCCTCTCGTGTCTTCCTTGCTCCAAACCTTACAGCATGAGTTTATGCACAGGCATAGTAAAAATTGCCATTAAACTAGAAAATAATGCAGCACCCAGTGATGATTTGTAATAGACTTTGTGTACAAAATCCACTTTTTCTGTGTGGTCACCCTGGATTGTTCAACTTCTGCTGGACCCTGTATTTTTTCAGGCTTTGTACCTCCGTGCACTCTACCCATGCTGATTAGTTGTGGTGGGCAGAATGGTTGGAGTTTGTTTCCACATAATTCATTGGAATTACATTAAAGTTCCATAAAATTCCTCACAATTACGCTATTTTCTTAGTGCAAAATACAACCTCTCATCTAAAAATGGATGCAAGGATGCTTTTTGCGATAAGAAAATAACAAAGTCAAATTCCCCTAAGTGCCCTTACATAGTCTACAGTGATTACTGCAGAGTATGTCAGGGTGTGGCCTCTGCCAAGTGTATGGAGTGGTTTCTAAACTTTAGAAACCACTGCAAATCACTCTGCAGTGCTTACCCCTCGGGACTCTTACATACTCTGCAGCAATTACAGCAGAGTATGTAAAGGTGCTGAGTGATATACACTGCTGTGCTGTGTAGTGATTTTTAAACCGGGCCAGAGAGGGAGCAGTGATTATTGCAGAGAATGTAAGGGTGCAGAGAGGCATGCACTGCAGTGGTTCCGAACTAGGGCTTCAAAAGAGAGCAGTCTCTCTATTTGTAAAAGCCTCAGCAGATTAACCATAGACGTACTGCTCCCTCTTCCACCCCTCTTTAGAAACAATTTACAACAGATTAATTCCACCGACAGGCAGCTGAGTTTAAAATTAAGTCTGCGTAATGCAGAATTACAAGTATTCCTCCAATTCTGCCAGCAGAATTAAGAATTGTTAGAATCATTACTAGTAAAGTGCCTGCAGCCCCAGCCTGAAATTAGCCTTTAATAGGTGTAAAATGCTTCATAGGAGCAAAACAATGCACTGATCTGAGTGGACAGAGATGACTCCTCTGAACTCTGCAGAATATGAATATTGAGGGCTGTAAGCATGGTTTTTCACACTACAGAATTAAATCCTGCTTGAGTGTCAAATCCTGTTTAACAAGTTTGCTTGTTTCTCATATAACACTTGGAGCGCACTTGAAGGGGGAAAGAACAGGGTGCCAGGACAATTCTTGTGGATCCACTGTCTTGTTATTGAATGGCTCTGATTTTGTCCTATCAGACCTCTTTTGTGTCTGGGTTAATTGTGGTTATAGGATCTGCCTCAAACTGTATTTTAGTGTTACATGTGGAAGGACACTGCTACTACTACTACCTCCATCACAGTAGACTCTCCACATATACACCCAGCCCTAAAAGCACAAGTTTAGTTTGGTTAAACAATTTTACTATCTTGAAAATGCCCAAAGTGGTTAGGGTCAGTGCAGGGAACTATTTCCCTTCTGATTAGGGCATGCCCACAAGTCGTTCCCACCTACAAACTAGTGGCAGGCATAAATGTGGCACCTCCAGGCACTCACTTCAGAACACTACCTGTACCTGTGGAAGATCAGAAGAGGACTGGACCTTCTGTCTGTGACCTGAGTGGAGGTCTGAAGGACTGGACCTGCTCCCTCTGTACGTAGGACAAAGAAGTGGTCTCCAATGGTCATAAGACTGAGCTTCTGCTCAAGGTACAGGATACAGTAAGGCAGAGGAGGCCTTTTTTCAGAAGTACTCAGCTGACTAATCACAAATGGACATGCACTGGATCCTACTTTTGAACTCTGGCTGGAAGGTAGCTGACATATCAGGGTGCGAAACTATGGAACGGTCTCCCTTTTAATATTAGATCAATGACACAAGAGCTCCCTTTCAAGAAGGCCCTAAAAAAATGCCTTTTCAGAGCCTCAGCCAAGGTACCGTTATGTGATGTTACGGTTTTTGCTTTTTTTCCTTTTGAGCGCTGCGAGGCCCTTGGGCTGTTATGTGCTATATAAATACCTATAACATAACATAACATAACATACTGTGGGTCTCTAAGTACCTCCCCTGACGTTCTGGGTTGGGGTGGCTTTTGAAGTGTACATTTGTCATTGATTAGGACTATAGAACTAAGCCAGAAGGTAACATCTTTGACCAGGATGAACCTAGTTTGTGTACCTGACACGAGCCATTGTGCTCCGCTTCAAACTATGCTTACGTGTCGGTCTACTGTGAATATTGACTATCATTGGTGCTTTGTGCTTTTTGTCACTATTTTAAAGCGTTAAAAATCATATCTCTGGTTCCCCTTATTGATTTTTTGGGCATTTTTGGTGTAATTCTGTTTATTACATGTTAGTGTATTGTTCTTATTCAATTTGGGATTTTTTTATTGTTTTACCTTTTGATTATTTTGGTACTGCATCAGTCTTTTGCAAATTGTCCTATGTTAACCCTGTCTGTTCTGTGTCATATTAATAATGGGATTGAGCACTCATTAATTTAGTGACTTTGAGGGTTCACTCTAACAAGGGTTTGATTGTTCCTTGAGGTGGGTAGTCACCCACTTCAAATAATAATCCAATTTCTTACGCTTTGTCAAGCAAAAACACCCCTATTGCATTGCAGACAAAACATCTGTTCCACAGGTGGAAGAAATAACCTCTCATTATATGTTGCCTAACAAGAAGAGATGCTGCTAGTAAAACAACCCTGAATTGTTGAATAAAGAGAAATATGAAACAGTTGCCTTCTGATGCTGTAAAACAATAGCCATTCTTATCCACCTGCTTAAGGTGGAGGTGCATTCACAGTGGCCTTTGTTAATCAAACCAAAGGTGGCAAACAGAGAATCCACCTACTGGCCACCACTATCTCTCCCTAACTCGGGCCTTGGTCAGATTTCTTCCTAAGTGTCTTACATGGGTGTTAGAAATTGAGTTGTTTGCTGACTGGGGTATAAGCCATGGTCAAGCAGCAACCACAATCCTTCTCAGGGCAAGGTACAGGCAAATCCTGTATTAGCTTTTGCTCATCCTCTGGTAGCTTGGCGGAGAGCAATCAGGTTTATTTTAGAGGCAGTGTGTAAGGTATTTACACATTTCCAGTTTTGAGTATGAAGTCTTTTATATCTCTGAGACTCCAGATCAGGAGGCCAGCTAACTAGTCATTGGAGTCACTTTGGGTTCTAGGTTCGAGTAATGCAGGTTCAGGCCTTCTCACCCAGGCAGAGGGCAGCAGGTCAACACAGAAATGCAGGAGGCCAGCAGAGGGGTGCAGTCCAACAGAGTGGCAGTCCTTTAGCAATACAGCAGTCCTTCTTCTTGGCAGAGTATCCAAAGAAAGCTCTAACACTGTACTAAAGTGGTGGTGTCTGAGGTCTGGTACTTATACCCAGTTGTGCCTTTGAAGTGGGGAAGACAAACAAAGGCATGCCTTTGAAGTGCACAGATGTCCTGTCCTCCCTGCCTTGGCTCCAGACTAACTAAAGTAGATAAGAAGCCCTTTTGTGAGGACAGGACACAGCCTATTCAGGTGTAAGAGGGACTTTGCCCAGCTCCTTCCCCCCATCCTGCCACGATGGCCCATCAAGTTACACCTAAGTTCCCATTGTATATGGCTAATAGGAGAAATACATATAGCCTAACTGCCAACTACCCCAGATGTGAACAGAGACAGATTGACAACTTTCTAAAAGTGCCATTTTCAGATTTGCAATTTACAATCTGACTTCACTATAAGTTAGGATTTAAAATTGTGATTTCCAGAGACCCCAAACCTGAAGGAATTATCTTTTCCCATTTGGGAACTACACTTTTAGAATGTAATAAGGCAACTCCAAAGTTAACCAATGGGAAAATGGGCCTTAGAGTAGTGAAAAATGAATTTAAGAATTTTTCACCACCAGGACATGCAAAACATAAAAGTACAGGCCCTGCTTTTTAAATACATTACACCCTGCCCTCCAGGTTGTCTGGTGCCTTCCTTAGGGGTGACATATGTATAGAAAGGAAGGTTTTGGCCTGGCAAAAAGGTTAAAATGACAGGTTGACAGGGCTTTGTAAAAACTGCACACACAGGCTCTGCAGTAGCAGGCTTGAAACATGATTAGGGGACTATTTACGTGGGTTGCATAATCAGTCCTGCAGGCCCGCCAGCAGCATTTAATGTATAAGCCCTGGGTACATGTAGAACCACTTTACTGGGGACTTATAAGTAAAATAAATATGCCAGCTGGGGATGAACCAATATTACCACCTTTAGGAAAGAGAGCACAAGCACTTTAGCACTGGTTAGCAGTGGTAAAGGACACGGAGTCCTAATACAAGAAGAAACAAGGTCAGAAAAGTGAAGGAGGTAGGCACAAAAGCTGGGGGGAAGACCACACTAAGGCTCTCTGGTCTAAAATCAATATCTTGTCACTTACCACTGTAAATGGAATCCATCTCTTTCCTCTGCAAAGTTCACCTTGAATTTTATACATTCTAGAAAATGTGGTCTTCTTGAGATAAATAAATGTGTTTGGCCATACTTAAAATGCTCTATCCTTAACTTTGTTGTGAACTTGGTCTTTAATTTGGTTTGATTCTAGTCTGTCTCTTAAAGAACCTTGTCATCTATTCTCAATGCAGGTACATACTCAGTTGTCTCCACACATGTATTCTGTAATGTTGTTTACCAACAATCCGTTGGCCTTTATTTCAAGCAAGTGAATACTCCATCACAAAGTTAAAACTCTCAAAAGCCTTCCTTCCATCTTTTGATTCTGTGAGGAGCTCTTTCACTTCCACCACAGGTGAACAAATTTACTAGAGGCTCATGATCTTATGCACTGAGAAAAGAATTCTTCACAAATGGAATTCGAAGTGGAGAATTTCCCTTGTGCATGCAGGGCAGCACACTCTATTACAGAATAATTATTTTTGGAAACATTTAGGACCCGAGAAGCAAAGGCAACTTCCTTCTCTTCACTGTCCACTTTCTATGTCGACATGACACATAAACAAACAAAATGGCATCATTGTACAGTACTTTTTTCTTGGTGGCATCACACTCATCTCTCTCTTAATAGATTCAAAAGCACGTTGATAATTAACAGATCATGTAAATAGTGCCCCTTCTTAAACAAAGTCCCCAAAGGACTACAGGTGCAACATTTTAAACAAACTTTGCATAATGTCCAGTCAGTCCTGAAATGGGACTGTAGCTGGTCTTTATTTTTGGGAAGAATGAAAGAGTGTGAGAGGGCAATAGAGCTTTAAAAGTAGACTCTGCCAACTCACTCCTACCCTTTCCTAAGATAGTATGTCCAAGATAGGTGACTGTTTCAATTCCGAACTAGCACTTTCCTTGTTTGCCAGTCAAACCATTCACCTGTCTTTTTAATCCAAGCAATACTGGATCAAGCATAAAGTTTGGAACTTTCCTGATTTTGGGAACAACCAGTTGTGCCTCCATTTTTAAGATGATTCTGTGTTTAAAGTGTTGTAGAAGTCCTAATTTGTTTTCAATAATATGGGAAATCTTTCCAATATACTATCATCATCACCCAGTTGTGCGGCAAACATGATTTGCTGAGGAGGGTTAGGACTGAGGCTGATACCTAGATCATATTGATTTCTCTAGCCTAATAACAGAACAGTGACGGAGTACCTCTCCCCCCAAACTGAAGTTCCTTCTAACTGATTTACAGACTCCATCTTCATCTCTGACATGCTTCTCTGATGGCCCAACTCAGTAAGGGGCATTGGAGATTTGTCCATTTGACCACCTGCCCGATTTAGCATGGGTAGTCAGAAGGCCAGTTCTTACACTCTCTTAGCTCCATAAACAATGTAGTGGTAAGAGAACGTTCCTATGGGGTGGGACTCCGTTTTTGTTTTTAAACAAACATTTTAGTAATTTGACGTACTGTACTGTCACTCCGATGGTACCATCCGTCAAACTTTTAATACATTGACAGGAACCCCTGTGTGCACAGTGCATGTCAGTGTTTAGAGTTATCTACAGGGCAACTCTAGATTTGGGGGCAGAGGTCCCTCAGTATGGCAGGAGTAAAGTACTCTGCCATATAGATGGACTTAACTCAACACACCAAACTGTAAATCAGCCACTGTGTCTTTCTAAATCTACACTGACACAAGTTCCAAAATAGATATCTCATAGATACAGCAGGGTTAATATTAAACATTTCCCACAAGAAGTTAATCCAAACTTTCATAAATATTACGGCCTTCAATTCCATGGTTCCTGGCTACAGAGAAATGTTCTACCCCAACTGCAACAAGTTAAGCATAATACTATGTCTTCTGTTTTCATTTAAGCACCGATTCTCCCACCTCAGACAAGAATTGAGGTGGCTGGGCTATTTCAGAAGCTGCCATGGTAATTAAGATTATTCAATATAACAAGATTATTATTTAGAATAAGAAACCTCTTGTGTTTCAAATGAGAATAAATATTGTGTTGATGGCCATGCAATTAGAATTTGATGGTCAATTTGGATTCAGCATTAGTTTGATGTGAACACAGAGTATTTGATACTCTCAATACAGCCAGCAGTGTGTGATGTCATCAAGATAACATGAAAGATGTGCAGCCTTATGTGTATGATGGTGTTCTTCATGTAGAGTGTGTGGCTGAGGCTGTTTCTGAGTGAGTGCAGAAATGCTCATGCTCATTGTGCCACTTGTGTCATTCAGATTTCAACGATTAGTTGATAGTTCTTTACCTCAGTGCTTGGATTCCCCAAGATAGATCAATACAATTGTGGAATATGTGAGCAAAGTTCTATATCTTAAATTCCACAACAAAACTGCAACAGAATGTATTCTCACTGCCACTTGTTGAGTTCAGTTCCTCTGCAATACAAAGCACTCAAGACCAGAATATATGTTGTAGAATTATTCAGCTTCAGATGTGCACCTCCAGGCGACAGGGACATTCTGGTTTCATATTCACTAAACATTCATAGCAGGTTTACCCAATCACAGTGCTATGACATGAATTCCCATATTCCATTTTTCATTAACAACAATATGTTATTTTGTACTGTGCCCACTCTAAATGCCTAGACGTTGTCACAAATTAAGCCATTTGTTGGAGCCAGTCTGCCATTTGGACTTAGCTCTCAATGATTATAGTTGAACATGTCATTTCAAGGAATTGATATTATATCCTTGTTGGGTGGGAATAATCTGGTTGAGAGAATGAGTGGGTTCACAGTTCTAGGAGCCTGCACCACCAACTGATTTATCTTCTGAAACAACCATTCTGGACTGTGGGATGCTTTAGGATTTTGGTGTGATTTTCTTTTTTTTATTCATTGGGTGTCTATATTTAATAGTTTGTATGTGTGAGGCAAAAGTCCTTGAATCTTTTCCCGCTTCCCACTTGCAGTTACTTGATGTTTCTCATAATGGAAGTGATTGGGTATGTTATATTGAATCGCTGTCAACTTCTGAAATTTCTGGACAATACTCAAATAATATTCTGGCAGCCCTAAGTAGTGGGCACTGGCACGGGTCATGCATGTGTGCCAAGACATAGGCTTGCCTCATGGATTTCCGTCTTGTTGGGTGGAGGGGTGGCGCCCAAAGTGCTACCCTCAATGTGCTGGAAGACTTGTGCCTTTCCCCGCAGTTAAACAATATGAACATGATCTTTGCAGCATACTGTGTATTGATCAGTAGAAGTGAACAGATCCCTTTTACCCTGTGTCTCAGGAGGGAGACCTACAGGCTCACTCACCTTTTTAAAAGTTTTTTAAAAGTTCTGCTTCTGAGTGTTTAACTCACCCCTGACCTACACCAGGTTTATGTGGAAATGCATGGATGATGAAAACATGTGCTGAGTGTATGTATGCTTGCGATCAGATACACTACACCTAGGGTGTAGTATGGTACTGTGTGCCCGTTGGTAAATGTGAGTGCACTGGCAGTGTCTGTTTATGGTGACACACTCTTGTACAGTACACTGGGACTGTAGCACGGAACAGAGATAAACTGGTCTAGGCCAGGTTACCACAAGAGAATACATACATTCAGTAAAGTGTAGTTGGAACCAACCCCATTTTAGGGAACCACCATTGTGGAGATTACCATGCATGTCCACAAGCGATTGTATCTGACATTCTCGCCTACAATGAAAAATAAGTTTGGCTCAAACCAATGACCAATTGTCAAAGCAGCAATGTAATACACTATATTATTTGTCCCTGTGATTAAGGGTATGTAGGAGAAACTGGGAGAAAGTTCAGGACAAGATTCAGTGAACATAGATCCGCTATTATGAATTTAAGATTCCAAGCTCCGTTGGTATCCCACTGTAGTGATTACAAACATAAAGAAAGTGATCTGAGGTGGATTATCCCGGAAAAGATAGGTTTGTCACATTTGGCGAATATAGACACCTACAGAAGAAAGCAGGAAGTCTTTTGGATTTTCTACCTGGATACTGTAGAGAAAGGCCTTAATGATAGAATTCCTTGGGAGAATGCAATTTAAATCGTAAGCAGAGTCTTTGGAAATACAGTCTAGCTTTAATGAGACATTCACTTGAGTGAAACCTGGACAAGTTCATTTGAAGCTTCCAGTTTCCTTCCATTCCAAAAATGATAGGTACCTCTAGAGCATTTTCACCACTCTAGCTTAGTGCCCATTTTGATTTTCATATATTCCCGATATTCTTCCTTTTGCCTTTGAAAAAGAGTTATGCTTTCCATCTCTGGCACTTTAACAAGGCCGCCTTACCACTCTGCCTCAGAGGCATGTTTAATGGAGTGCTTAGTCCTCTCTTCATTTCCTTTCTTATTGGGCTCCCTTCTAGCCTTAGACATTGTTGTTATTATACCAGGCACCGCTTCAGTCCTTGTACTTGTAGATATTAGGAAGACAGCACATCGCCCACTAGAAATACTTAGGAGCTAGTTACCCCCGAACCTGAAATTCTTCATAATAATACGTTTAGGGGTCCTTTAGTATTATAATTGAACATCCTTCACAATAGAAAGAGGATAGAGCGTTCGGGGTTCAGATCGAATATCGTCATCTACTCTATAGTTCAGTTAACTATTATGGTATATATAGTACTTAGATGGAAGTTCACTTTAACGTTATACCTTCAAATATGGCTGCCATGTTTTCACCCATTCTAATATCTTCTTGGGAGAAACTGTGGAGACCCCTTTTCTATTTCTTTTTTTAAATTCAATTCGGTGGAATCACGCCGGTTTGGCGGTTGGTGCAGTCAGAGTGCTCAGAAACGGGGAGACGGGCCGGTTGGTTTCAGGCTTGTGAGCCGGACGCCACCAGTAAGAGGAGTCCTTCACCATGGGACCATTATGAGGCTTCCTCTTAAGCACGAATGTATTATGGGGATTATTTACGAACTTATTTGGGTATGACAACAGACGCCAGTTATCTTGATGAGATGGCACATTTAAATTCCCCTGCTTATACATATTTTTTAATTCTGGTGAAATTTGACGCCTCCTCATTTAGACGTTTTGTTTATTCAATTATTATATTTCTTTAATATTATAGACAGTACCTCTATTTGAGCCTTAGCGACCGGGGTACTTTATCATCACTGGTTATCAATCTATCTGATCTAGCGTGGCCTGGGGCATAAGGTATTCAAGAGTGGGACAGCATCTTGCATTATAGCTCTACCTGATCTAACACTTGCTTTCAGGGGAATCAAGAGATCATTGCATTTAGACACTATGTTAACTCATTTATATTAGACATCTTGTTTAGTTGACCTTTTGCGATCTGGTGAGAAGGCACTAGAGAGAGTGAATTCATCATGGAGTATAGTATAGAGCGACAAGCCAGTCTTTGAGGAAGGCGAGGACTGTGGAATCAAGTATTGAGATCATTCCTTTTCTGTTTCTAGATCTTTATCTTGCTTTAATCAGAAACCACGATTTGTGGCAGGAACTGTGGTTTGCTACTATTAATGAGATATTTACTCCAAGGGAGCAGTAGGTGAGCTTTTCCTTCTTAGCCTTCTTCCATCCAATTCCCTTTTCCCTTTTTCCCTCCCAAACTTCCCTTTCACCTTCTCCTTACCCTTTCCTTTCCTCAGATTTCCTCTCTTTCTACTTAACATCAGCTTTTGAAGCATGAAATACCAGGATCACGTTCATTGGGAGAGCACTTATGAGTATGGTTCTGTAATTTTGTTTCACTTATTACTGTCTGTTTGATTTTTTGGTGAACACTTTGAAGTAAATGAGTGGCGATCCAGCCAGTACGAAGAAATAGGACCACAATTCACTGTGGTGGCTTGTGGCTGTTGATGGACTATAACTATCGCCACAGTAACTACATTGATTTGCTATTGTATACATGATTGGGGTGCATGTGGTTGAAATCAGTGCTATGGAGCACAGAGAAGAACTAGCATGGTTTGAAGATGCAGTCATCAAGACAGGACTTTGATCGAGAAATTAGTTATCCTTGCTTCTTATGATTTATAGATTTATAGATTTGTCATAGACAGGACCACACTTCCCCGTGTGCATATTTTAACTAACGAGAGTGGATATTCACGTGCCCTGAAGAAGGTATGTGACTGGCTGGTCACATGACACTGAAACACACATTGGCACAATTCTTGGCCGGATAAAACTGCCTGATGTTTCTCTCTCTGGATCCTGCAACATACATTAGAGGACGATTCATTTAAAGATGGAATCAATATATTACGATTGACTCATAGCAATGCAATAAGACTTTCAATGAATGTCAACAGTCGAATTTGGAAAATTATTTCTGTGCAACATATTTAGCAATTGATGTCATTGTTCTCCTTTATTAGTGGAGGATCATGTGAGTAACACCTATTAGGCCATCTGTATTTTTACAGCTTTTTAATCAGTGAGCATGATGAGAGTATGTTGGTTTGAGTGATTGCATTAGGCAGTACAAATTTAGGTCCTTCTAATTAGGAAATAAGATACATAATGATGTTGAATAATAACTTGCATGTGTATTAATAAAAACTATCCTGTTTATTATTGTTTTTGTATGTATAAAGTTTAAGAAGTTTAAGCTTGAGGTCTAGAGAATCATTATAAGGATTTCAGTATTGGAACCTGAATTGGATGTGGGTTGTTTTATCTTTTTAGTATTATGTGGAAATGCATGCATGAAGAAAACATCTGCTGAGTGTATGTATGCTTGAAAGGGATACACTACACCTAGGGTGTAGTATGGTATTATGTGCCCATTGGACAGTGAATGTATTGTGAATGTATACTGAGTGCAGAAGTGCCTCAACTGGTACATTACATGGAGGACCTTGGGTTCCATTTTGAGAAGCCCAGGCCTGGCTGATGAAAACATGAAGAGTAGAGGAAGCCACCTAGACAGAATTGTATATTGCTGCATTACTATAAGCTGGGTGGAAGAAGCACTGGATGTGGTGGGAACAGGCTCTTCCTGTGCATTGGAAAGGGCTCTTTGATTCAGTGACCCATCACAAGGATAGGGCCAGAACACATCTCAGGAAGAAGGAAATGGGGCTGATAAGGGAATCATAAAGGGTAGGGCTCAGGGCCCAGGATTAACCTTTGATGCACATATCACTTTGGCTGACATCCAGATGTGAACTCTGGTCACTCCCATGAATCTTGTTGTGGGTTAATCAGTTTAGGAGCCCTGCCTGCTGTGTCAAACATTGTTCAGGAGGATGAATAAAGAGGAGGGAAGCAGAGCCCCAACATAAAACTTCAAAGGTCGAGACCCTAAATCACATTTGGTGTCTGGAAAAGAACTATAAGTAGGGGAGTTTGAGACCCCCAACTTTGTCATCTGCCAAGCAGCCAGCCGGGCTGCACAATGAGGGGAAGCATGACTTCTGCTTGTAACCAGGACTAAGGGCACAGGCTGCCAGTCTCCCTACTGGGTGAAGGGACATCGCCCAGGGAATCCGAGACCATCTGCCCTGAAGTCTGGAGCACCAGGTGTGTCTGTGAGGGAGAAGAGCATGCTGGAGGAAGCATATTCCAGAAGGGGGCCGAGACATGTGGGGCTTCTGAGGGAAGAGTGAGGAGCAGTGTTGCATCAATCGGGCCACTGCCTGTGTGCCTTGTTGTGAAGTTTGGTGACCCTGTATGCCAGGAAGGGCCATCATGTAACAACAACAGTGCTGCATCAATAGGGCCATTGCCTGTGTGCTGTGTTGTGGAAGTTTGGCAATCACGTATATCAGAAGGGGCCGCAGTGTGCCAATTAACTGTGCTGCATGGATTGGGCCATCACCCGTGTGCGGGAAGTTGTTGCGACCCTGGAAGCTAGAAGGGGCCACAGGAGAAGAAACATGAGGCCAATGTGACTCAACAATGAGGTTCATTGGAGCAACCTCGAATCCACAATCTAGATCTACACAAGCAGACACAGTTTTATACACCAGTGTGCCTACCTTAATCCATCCAAATTCACCCAACAGTATCCACCTACAATCAAACTACAGCAACCCTTGCCATTATATGCCTAATCAACAACCATCCATTATATGCCTAATCAACAACAAGCCTTGTTTTTCACGGCCTTCTTTACTCTCTTAGCCATAGGTCCAACCTATTGTCACATATGGGTGTCTGCCTTCCTCAGACTGGGTGTTTAGGTGTGCTGCAATCATACTTACAGCAACTGCAATCGTACTTACAGTAAATGTAAGCAGAAAGAAATTAAACTTTGTAAGATACAGTGTCGGAACAGCAGACACATTAAATGAATATGTCCCTTTAGAAAGCTTGGGAGTGGTCCAATTTGTGCCTTAGAATATGGATAGTTTGTCCTTTATTATTGATCACATTTACATGACAATATGTTAGTAGTCAATATTATGCAGTCTTTATTTAACTTTGGATATTAAGGTGCAACACCTTTCAGAAGGGTTCTCTGTTTTTTTTTTGCTAGAATGATAAGGCGTCTTCACATGAGGTTCTACCTTTTGTGCTGTGATCAGTATTCATCATCTTTAGTCTGGTCATTTTAGTTCGAGCAGAGCAGCGCACAAGTGCTGCTTTTCCAAAATGTTGGCATGTATCTGGGCTTTTAACCACGCCCATCTCACTCCCATCACTGTCACTTGTTCATGGGCTTGCCTTCCAAAAATACTTTGTTTTTGTTGGTAACTGCTTTGCATTTGTCCCTCCTTAGGGTGGTTTTGTTTCCACCATGGCCATTGACCCTATTACATGGATAATTGCACTTTTGCCGACAACTTTGACTGCGAGCAAACTTCTTTTTCCTTTTTGTCTCTTTCCTTTGTACTCACGGCGGCACTTTGAATCGGCTCCCATATGTCAACTGTTTTTTACTTTTTGTTTTCAGTTTGTGTGGCAAGAAAAGTCCAGTTAGGAATTTACAACTCTAATAGTTCTAACTTCAGCAAACACGAGACCCATTAATGCTTGTTGTTCGTGTGGGTGCAGCCACACACTGTACACTGAATTTTTTGCTAGTTTAAATCCTTGCTGGGTTCACCTTATGTGACTGTGATATCTTGCTGTATAGCAGGATGCTGTTCGGCTATTGTCTTGTGAGGGATGTTCAAAGACTAAACATCAGGGTGGTGTGTTCATTGGTGATATGGGTGGATGTTCCTAGCTGGGTGCATAAGAAACTGTGCATGGTCTTTGCTCCTCGTTAAGAAGATTACATTTGTCATAAAGTTTTCTTTTTAGGTCTATTACTTAGATGCATTAGAAATCATTGGTAAGAGTGCCTTCATCCATGATGGACCTTTATGAACTGTATCTGAGGATTGGGGCGAGTGTTTTGTGTGGGCTGATGATGGTAGACTTCTGGTAGGGACTGTGTGTGCTGGAAGTGATTAGCTTGTGCACAGTAGATAGAGATCAGATTTGCTGTGATGTATAAGGATCGATCAGTTAGCAGGTGTCTTACATGTCAACATTGCTATTCAATTGTACTGTTTATGATCCTCTTGGATTGACTGGTACAAACAATGCTTTTCATGAGAATGAGGTGAGAATAATAGAGGATGTGCCTTGTTATACTTTTGCTGTTCCTCCAAGCTTGAAGTGATCTCTTACAGAAGAAGAACAGTTTTGCATGGGGGCAGCCGTGCTGTAAAGGCATTTGATGCACACTCAGTTTCCTCTTGGGGGAGTTAATGTTGAGCAGCACACTGGCTTTCGTTTTTGTCTCTCATTTCGAGGAAAGTTTTTGCAAGGGTGCCGACTTTCAGGTCAAGAATGAGTGTGATCCTTCTTACCCTCATTTACTATGATAATATTTATCTGATTGGCTGAGAAGGACGAATACATAACTACCACCTTGGTGTATGTCTGCTGTGGTGGTTCTATGGTCCTCTTGTACTTAGTGTGCACAACCTGCCTCTGTAGTTCCTTTGAAGTTTATGTTTGTGTTTAAGGTCCATCACTAGTTGTAAACTTTCTTCCCCGAATGACCATACGTGGGGCTAGGTGCGTTGGCCTCTGTGTGGTAATGTTTACTGACAAGTATTCACCGCCTGTACTCACTTTTTTTAGAGTGTTTGCAAGTGCTTCCATCGCTTTCATTAATCGTGTGTTTAATTAATCTAGGTCTCATTCAGTCTCGTTTTCCATGCTTAGTCTTTGTGGGTTTTGTATGGCCCTGGTTGATTTGTTTCATGGCTTTGCTTATTTAGACTCTTATTGTCTAAAGAGGATTATTGGAAATATGTTTACGGCTTTTACCCAAGACAGTGGCAAACAGGAACTGGCCAATACACATTTGGTTGTAAATTACAGTTTCCTGGTGTCACTTAGTTTGCGACAAAGAGAATGTGAAAATGGAGGAAGAAAAAACATTAGTCCATGATTTAGTAACAATAGAGCTGATGGTTATCACATTGTTTTCAAGAGCAGAACGTAGAAAAAAACTGCAGTTAGCACGCATTAGGGAATCCTAATTGGACGTAATGTCTTCCAGTGGTTGATGCTTCATAGGCCCGTCTGTTGGCTTTCCTACTTTGGTGATAAAACACATCTTCAGGGAAGTGAGGTCAGCCGTGCTGCACCCCTCTTCCTGCTAGCGCGCAACCGCCAGCAATGAATGAGTAATTGCAAAATCTTCCCTCCACGTAGTTTAATTCCTTCCAGTGGCTTTTCCAATTAGCAAATGTAATAGGTTTGCTAATGCCGTGTTTTTGTGATATCAATTCAGGCTATTTGGGTCCCTATGGATGTTTAATTGCTGGTTGATCGTCTGGTAATGAGACTTTCTGTTGCACCCTGAGAATGAAATATACCGTAATTACAGTGGACGGCACCGAAAATATAACCGCGAGACGCAGGTCAGTTTGTGCGCCAAAAAGATTCTAATGATGCCTTCTGAAAGCAGTCGTTAGTTTGCTCATGTTGTGATATCTTACACTATAAAATAAATCAGCACAAACACAGCCAAACTCACCTATGAGATTAAACTCCTTGAAAGATGTTCTGTGAATAGAAGAAGTAAGTGCAGGGAATCTTGGCCTTCACGACAATGTGACAATAAAACAATATTCGAGAAGAATGGCGGAGAGCTAAATATGTGTGGTAAGAGGAACAGGAATACGAGTAAGATTACATAATTATCAACATATTCATCATCATTAGCATCATTATTATTTTTTAATTATTGAAATCATAAGAGCCAGAATGTGAGCTTGTTAACGTCCGTCAACAGCACATTTACAGCTTGGACCCCATAATGTCCTGATTCATTTTTCAGCCAAGTTGTTCTCCATCTCGCCTTCTCCACTGTCTGCCCTAAACAAGGGAAGAGTCAATGAAGAGCATCTAAGGATTCATTAAATTATTAAAAATCACCGTTACTGGCTATTTACCTGCTGTGCTCTGCAACTAAACAGAAGGCAAGCGTCAAGGATCTGACTTTTCTGTACCCTCATAAATATATAGAATTATCATTGTAAATTCTAGCCATGTTTAAGCTTCTTTGTGGCAAAACTGTTGCATGATGTACGTTTTTAATCAATGATCTTAGAGAGCTTTGAATAGCGTTAAATCATTGCCACCAGGATTGCCTTGAATTAATCTTTATGAACATAAGGATTCTGGGATTCATCTGATTGCTATTATTACCTGTAAAAATATGCACTTCTGTCTCATCAGTGATTCTTCGAAAATGTACTCGAGGTATCACTGATAAGACAGAAGTGCATCTTTTTGCTAGTCATAATGGCAATCAGATGGCATCCCAGAATCATTATGTTCTTTGTGTTCATTGTGGCTCCCAGGACCTCTGGCTATATGGACATACCAAATATTGTTGGCGTGAAGTGAATTTGAGAAATCTCTTCTTGGATCTATCGGAAAAAATATTTTCTAAAGCCTGAAATAGTACTTTATGACACATGTTAAGCAATTGATAAACAGGTGACACATGGACCTCCGCATAACTGGATAATACTAGGTCATATTAACAACTAGGGAACTTCTTTATTGTGAAATACTCTTAGGAATTAGTTTGTTGTAAACCATCTGAGCTATTGCCAGCTATCTCTGACCATAATGTTTGACAGTATGACAAATAGATATTATAACCTTTAAGTAAATCTATCTATCTATCTATCTATCTATCTATCTATCTATCTATCTATCTATCTATCTATCTATCTATCTATCTATCTATCTCTAACTGAAACATAAAGAACAGACAAGCTGCAAATTTTATTTGGATAACATCAAGTCAGAAATCAGATGTACTCTTAATCTGAAATTTCACTACAGCACCTTACCTTCAAACGATTGACCGAGCAGCTGCTTTCTCTGTCTGGGGAGCATGAAAATGAACAGCCCTGCTGCCATAATATTGTATTTGTGATTGTATTTATATATAGCACTTACACTCCCTGGCGATGCACCAGAACCCAAAAAGGATCAGTGGCAGATTAGTAGAGGGAAATATGACTTAATTTGAGTGGTGGGCCTGCCAGTCTGTTAATTGGATTAAACAGGATAATGGAGGGATGGAAGAGGGAAGAGTCTAGAAAGTGTTGCTTGGAAGATCATAGTAGCAAGATGAGGTTTGGGATGAGTCAAGGCAGTGTTTGACTTCTGGTCAGCTGTTAATATTTGGAGGACTCTGAACTTATTATTTTTATGCCTATACCGGTCACTAATGTTTTAGATTAGATTTTTAATCTTAGTTCATGGAAATGTTTAAAAGTGTTTTCAAAGTGTATAGTGCTAGCCTCAAGAAAGTCCACAGAATGTGAGTGATTTATAACTTGTCATCACATTCTTTCCAGCAGAGGGTTGATGGTGTTCCATCTATTGCATGGAGGCACTGTGACTTGTAATGCCTGCTATCTATACAGTGTCTTGTCTAAAGCTGTACGGTCCTGGGTATGTTGGGCATATTTACCTCCATTGCTCGTCATCCAACTGCATCCCCTACTTATTTTCCTTGGTTGTTTGAAATTCCAGCTTTGTTGACTTAATGCAATGTTGAAAATTGTACAGGCATGGGTATCAATGTAGACAAAGGCAGTACGTTCTTGCAAGCATTTCTCAAATGGGATTCCCCCTGGCCTCACCGGTAGATTTAATGCCCATTGACTAATCTGAAAGTCCTGGAATTTTCTCTCTTCTGGGAACCTACATTGTTCCTTGACTTGAATGAAGACTTGGGACACAAACAAGAGCCATAATCAACTTTTTCAAACAAAATAACTTTTACACTGTAAATTGATGCAAGTATATTGCTAAACAGCAGTGCATGAGTGATTAACCTGCTAAAATACATGTGAAGTAGGTGTAAACGGGCAGACACACAGCTTTGCATCAACAGATAGCGTCAGTTGAAAACAGGCGCAGACAATGTCCAAAAGGAAACTGTTGGACCTCGCTTTTTGACGGGGTCATCCACAAACTTTTTGCCTCCTTCCTCCTATTTTTTCTGACCTGTGGTTGTTGGCTTTTGACCTCTGGGCACTTTACCACTGCTAACCAGTGCTAAAGTGCATATGCTCTCTGTGTAAATTGTACTATTGATTGGTTTATCCATGATTGGCTATTTAATTTGCTTATATGTCCCTAGTAGAGTGCACTATATGTGCCTAGGGCCTGTAGATTAAATGCAGCTAGTGGGCCTGCAGCACTGGTTGTGCCACCCACTTCAGTGGCCCCTTAACCTTGTCTCAGGCCTGCCATTGCAAGGCCTGTGTGTGCAGTTTCACTGCCACTTCGACTTGGCATTTAAAAGTACTTGCCAAGCCTAGAACTCCCCTTTTTCTACATATAAGTCATCCCTAATGTGTGCCCTAGGTAACCCCTAGAGCAGGGTGCTGTGTGGGTAAAAGGCAGGACATGTACCTGTGTAGTTATATGTCCTGGTAGTGTAAAACTCCTAAATTCGTTTTTACACTACTGTGAGGCCTGCTCCCTTCGTAGGCTAATATTGGGGTTGCCCTCATACACTGTTGAAGAGGCAGCTGCTGATCTGAAAGGAGCAGGAAGGTCATATTTAGTATGGCCAGAATGGTAATATAAAGTCCTGCTGACTGGTGAAGTCGGATTTAATATTACTATTCTAGAAATGCCACTTTTAGAAAGTGAGCATTTCTTTGCACTAAAATCTTGTTGTGTCCTTCAGTCCACGTCTGGCTAGGTTTAGTTGACAGCTCCTTGTGCATTCACTCAGACACACCCCAAACACAGGGTACTCAGCCTCACTTGCATACATCTGCATTTTGAATGGGTCTTCCTGGGCTGGGAGGGTGGAGGGCCTGCCCTCACACAAAGGACTGCCACACCCCTTACTGGGACTCTGGCAGACAGGATTGAACTGAACGGGGGCTTGGTGCATTTCTTATACACTCTTTGAAGTCACCCCCACTTCAAAGGCACAACTTAGTATAAAACAGGGCCTCTGCCCTACCTCATCAGACACTTGCTGGAGAAGAAACCTGAACCAGAAACTACATCCTGCCAAGAAGAACTGACTGGCTGCTCAAAGGACTCACCTGTCTGCTTTTCTACAAAGGACTGCTGCCTTGCTGTCTGCCTGCTGCCTTGCTGAACTGCCTGGCTGCTCAAAGGACTCACCTGTCTGCTTTTCTACAAAGTACTGCTGCCTTGCTGTTGGCCTGCTGCCTTGCTGAACTCTTGTCTGGCTGTAAAAGTGCTCTCCAAGGGCTTGGATAGAGCTTGCCTCCTGTTCCCTGAAGTCTCAGGACCAAAAAGACTTCTCTCTTTCACTTGGACGCTTCGTGTGCCGAAATTTTCGCCGCACAGCTTGTTCCGCGGCGAGAAAAATGCCGCACACCGACGCTGATCGCCGCAACGCCTTCGGGACGACCAAAACTTTGACGCATGGCCTCGCAAGGACAAGCCGACCGACTTCCAAGGAGAAATCGACGCGACGCCTGCCGTGAGAGTGAAATTTCGACGCACAGCCCCGCGGAACGACGCGCAGCCGGAAAACAAGCAGGAGAATCCACGCACAGACCCGGGACATCTGGTAATCCCCGCGATCCACAGAAAGAGACTGTCCGCGCACCGGAAAACAACGCACGACTTCCCCGCGTGAAAAATAACGACGCAAGTGTGCTGGGGAGAAATCGATGCACACACCATTTTTCCACGTATCTCTTCTTCTGCGGCCCTTTGCGGAGATTTTCCACCGGAAACCAGGTACTTTGTGCTTGAAAGAGACTTTGTTTGCTTTTTAAAGACTTAAGACACTTTATATCACTTTTCAGTGATATCTTTACAAATTCATATTGCATCTTTAATCGTTTTGACCTGAAAATACCCAGATAAATATTATATATTTTTCTAAACACTGTGTGGTGTATTTTTGTGGTGCTATATTATGGTATTGTATGATTTATTGCACAAATGCTTTACACATTGCCTTCTAAGTTAAGCCTGACTGCTCGTGCCAAGCTACCAGAGGGTGGGCACAGGCTGATTTTGGATTGTGTGTGACTTACCCTGACTAGAGTGAGGGTTCTTGCTTGGACAGAGGGCAACCTGACTGACAACCAAAAAACCCATTTCTAACAGAAACCATGTATAATACAGTCAGTCTAACAACACATCAGCCCCCCCCCCCCATCTTCGGCACTCACATCTCATGAAAGTCGGTGCGAAACCCAAACCTTCATTACCGCATGACATATGTTTGACAGCCACAATGTTTCTCACCTCATCTGCCTGATCCCTCCACTATGTGCTGCCACTAAATGCCATGGGGGCACAGGTGCCTGCGCGGTTCCTCTGGGAGGTGCGAGCCCTGAGAAGCCAGCCAACCCCAGGCGAGGGCCCGTATCTTCAGGGCCAAATACCCGAGCCTTGGCTGTGCTGCGCCCTGAAGACACCACTATGCTGGCTCCAGGCGCCTACGTGAACCTTCCTTTTGCCCGAGTACCTCTGTTTTCTTGCAAGCCGTAAGAGGCCATCGCCTTCTCCTGGGCACTGCCATACTGGCTGCAGATGCAGGTGTTGAGGGGCAGGGGTGGTCATTGAGCAATTCCTGCTACCTGCTGGCCCTGTTGGAAAATACTTAAGTCTTTCAGCCTCTCTGCCTTTGTCCTGATGTAATGGTGCAAATAGAGCAGTATTTTGTTCTTTCAGTGTTGAGCTGTGTGTTTAAAAGATCCTTTGGAAGTGATAGAGAGTTTCTGCTATGGATCTCTACATTGTATATAGCAGACTCATAAAGGGATCAGAGATGTGCCTGTCCCCTCCCCCGCCTACCTCCAAACCACAGCTCCTCCCCATCAAGCTCCTCACTCCAAACTGGCTCTGGAGCTTTTTAGCATTTCCCAGCCCTGCACAGAGCGGTATGTGGATTATGTCAATATCAAGAAAGTGAGTTTGAGCCTCCCATGATTAGACACCTCCACTAATAATAAAAACTGGTCAACCCTTGTCAGCCCGGTGAGATGCTGCACAGCCTTCGCACGCTCCTTACCATCACTGATCACTTGTTCTCATTGCAGGTTTGTTGCTATGTCAAGGGTCATTGTCCCTTCTATTTTTGTTCAAAGCCCATTAATTCTTCTGTAGCTCATATCTAATGTACATAGAGGTCCCATAGATGTTTTCACTTCTTGGAATTGGAACAGGCCTGGTACTAGAGGCAGTGGCATGTTTCTCTCTCTGTGGTGCTTGGGCATCCTATCAAATTATATTTCAGCTATAAAATCTTAATGTCCCCATTGTGAGCCTTTAGATAGTCTAGGCGTATCCTGGACAGACTTCCTCTTTACTGCCTTTTAATAATTAAATAGCCCTCCCTACAGAAAGATTGTCCTTCGGGGTCCTTCTTGGTCTGCAGTAGTTCCCTCTTCGTGGGCTTAGAGAAATCTAATCTGCACACATTTCTCCCCCAGAATTGATCCATCAACCTGAAATCAGGCCTTCTGGTAATACCGCAGCTGCTTCTGCCCCCACGCTCCCTCAAGGCTACTCCTGCCTTGCATGGCATGACCACTGCTCCTGTCCCGTTGGGTGATAGTGGCAGTAAGCAACTCCACCTCCTCCTTCTGAAGCTGGTTTTCCACTTGGCTGCTCCTTCACCATGAGGAATTGAGTACTACGCCTCTAATGTAACCGGTCTCTGAGACTGGGCTGTCCTGAACTTCGAGCACTGTTGTGAGAGTTGGGGCCTATCACGTGCTGCATTCAAACCCTGTGAGAGCAGCAGTTGGTTTGCTCATCAAGGCAGCTCCACGTCTTGCGACAAAGTGGGTCTCCTTCTCACCAACTGCAGAGAGGTAGATCATCCAGCGGTTAACATTCGTCCTCGGTAATCCCCCATCTGCTTGATGACTGGCTCCCTCAGGTGTCCCTCTTAGTCGATACTCCATCCGGGTGGATGATGCAAGGTGGGTTCTTGTTGGGTGTGCCATCCTGCACTCCCCATTTGACCTTGCAGACCTTCACTGTCCAGGTACCTGACTGGCGGCTTTAAATACTGCCGACCCGGCCAATCTCTGTGCTCAGTTTTCATGGGGGTTGTGGCCTCCCACATCTTGCCGGTCCCGCCCTCGGGATGCATTATTCACGGGCCCCACACTGGTCAGCTCTGCTGACCGGCCTGCAAACATACAGTCAATCATCTCAAAAAGTATACACATTAGTCATCTATATGAAAAAAAGTGTACCTGAGCATGTTACTTAAGTACAAAAGTCGTATAAGACACCACTTGCTGTGCTTTCGCACTGTGGCACGACAATAAATCACACTTAGCATTGTAATAACATCACATTATTTGTGTTTTTCATGGCCAATAATACCATGGCCACGTCACACTGGAAATTTCGCTCATCATTCCATTTCATGAATCTTGTGAAATCAGCCCTAAAATGACTATTGAGTTCAAACATATTTTTTTTTTTATCAGCGTATGTGTATATATTGAGAGGAACATGACAAATTCAGGTTCCTATTGTACAGAAATATTTGAAAAAGCATAGCAAATGCTGTCGAACAATGCTCAGGGGCCCTTGATCTAGCAGCAAGTGCTCAGTGTCGATCATACCAGAACCAGCTAAGTCTGCACAGCTCCCTAGGAGGGATCTAAAAAAGCACTGTTGAAGTTGCCCAAGAGGGATGGGAAGAAGTACAAGAGTGGCAGGAAGGACAGCTATGCCAGATACATTTACAGAGTGATGAAGCAAGTGCCACAGGGCACCAGCATCTCCTTTAATGCTATGGGAATCATGGGCCAAGGGTATTATATAGCAATGACTCAGTGGTAGGGATGCTGCCATTAATGTTATATCACTAAAGTCATATAGATTGTGAAAACTCCAAGGGTCATGCAAAAAAACGAATGTGCCACACTCATTCATCAGGAGAGTGGTAAGGCTCTGGTATGTAGACAGTGGTGCATTTTGAAGCACTGGTGAGGTAGCGCACTGTCATTTACAGACACCATATTTTCCTTTGAAATAACCACTTAATTTGCATAGACATGCAGTTTTACTGGTAAATCTAGATAGCATGCAAATGATATTGAGTGGAAATTGGGTTTCCTCTAATATGCATCATTTGTGCAGCATCAAGTGTAATTTCATGATTTGTTTTGATCCTATTAAAATCATTGTTTCCATCACGCTTTAGATTACAAGAAAGTTTGCTTCACTTATACTTTCCAAATTGCTGATATATATTCAAAATATGTGTATAGTTAATTTACAAGTATTTAAATGTATGTTAGAAAAAAACTGACATCCTACAGCCTTTCTTTTTACTTACTGTGCCCCAGCAATATTGTCACCTAGGCCAGTTTTATAAAATCCTCTGGCTTGGCAGTCTGAGAAATAAAAATAGACACCAGTTTTCGAATAGGCATCAGTTTACCACAAGACATCATCTGAACTTTGGCCTCTCTTTGAATTGCTCAGTGAATGTGACAAGATAAACACTAAATTTAAAAGAATCTCCATTGATCACTCGCCTTCTGAACTTCAGCTTGTTAGACTTTTTAAGGTGCTTCAACTGCCCATAGCACACCTACTTCAGTGCTTATGCCACAATTTGAAAGGTGAAAGAAGCATTTGCCACCGCTAGAATGTACTTTGTTAACTCAAAACAGAATATCTTGCGGGCATAGACTGCAAAATCAATATATTGCAGTTCGAGCTGGAAGAATGCTGGTGTTGAAAGCTGCTTCCATGGCTAGCAGAATCAACTCAAGGTTCAGACAAACCCAACCATCTGATTACATGATGCGATGGAATCCTGCCCGGGAGTACCTGGTACCTCGCAATAGAGCTTCTCTACCCTGTGTCCTATCCCATCTACTTCAGAGGCACGTGGCATCTTTCTTCCTGTCTTAGGGTCCTTCTTTGGGCATCTCCCACTGACCAACACCAAAGAGTGCGGCTGAGCTCAATAGAGGGAAACTTGTATGGTCTCGAGTTTTCAGGTGATGTTTGTCGTTTCTTTATTCTAACAATCTCCTGGGCATCTGATGTATTCAGGGTAGAGTTCCTCTTCTGTGTTTTAAGTTGTTTTTCTTCTCACACTACACTTCATCATCTTGTGCTGCCCCTTGAAGAGCTCATGAGCTTCAGTGATGGTCAAGAGGACTTTTTCTCCATCGGGGTTAATCTTACCTTTTGAGAAGTTGTGTGGGGAAGGCATGCTCACTTTACCAACCTGACGGATTCAGTTTTATTGTAAATGAATGGTAAGGGATGAGAGGGAGATGTAGGGGTAGCACCTGGCTCCAGGTTGTTCTGGACACTGTCTCTGGTCCTGAACGTTTCACAGGCAAGTCATTGCTAAATGGAAGCAAAACAAAACTTCAACACCCAGAATGCATTAGCCTCTCAGGTAAATGTCCAGGACTCCAAATAGTGTCAGTAATGACCCAACGGGGAGGTGCCCACCCTAATAGTATCATGTGTGGACGTCGAGTTTCCTTGCTTTTTTCCATGTTACATAGTTTCCAATAGTCAGTTCGAACGTGCTCTGTTGCCTTCGGAGTCCCTTGAGTACACCCTCATGTGAAACACACATGCTCATTTGAGAGAGCAAAATTCATCCACCATTGTTTCACTGAATCAGGAAAGGGATTCTATTTATTTGTGCCCCGACTACCCTTATGAGCAAGTAGCTGCGTGAATGAACATCAGGCAACCCTGCTGAAAATTTTCAAGACAGTTGCATTAGTTTGTTTGAAGGCCAGGTAACCTTAAATACATTTTATGAAGGCTGGATTGCTATCTCCGACGGATACGGATTTAGGTGGTAAATTTGTGAATTTCCTATTTGACATCTACGTGAGACAGTCTATTCGTTTATGTCAGGTTTATTTGATCACATTGGGCAGTGACTGTCTTTCATGCGCAGAATCATTGGCGGTATATAAAAACAAGAGCCATATCACAATCCCACTTTTAGCGCTGCTCAGGTGCAGAACGGTCTATGTCGTGTTTTTTCTCCATAGACTTTGACAACAGCGCACACAATGATTTAGACAGACTCCGAGTTCGAGTTAGAGTCGCTGCTGTCAGTGGTGCTGTGGCATCAGGGCCCAGAGGTGCTCGAGGCCCATTTACAGTCGCATTCGCTGAAAGATTTACAGCCTGACTGGGCCTTGGCACAGTTTACACATAGGCAGGGACTGACAGGGAGAGGAATTTCAAAGGAGAGGAAAAGGAAATGGGGGAAGAGAGATGAAATGAAACATCAAGAAAGAGTGAAGGACAGAAGAGGAAATAGTGACCGGAAAGGAGGAGATGCGGATTAGCAAATGAGACAGGAAATAACAAGAGGCCCAAAATAAAAATGTAAAGAAAAAAAACAGGAAGAAGGAGATGGAAAAGTGGGTACAAGATACATATGTGAGAGAAAGGGCGTAGAGAGAACAGGTGGAATAAGAAGAGTTTGGGGGAGAGTACGGTAGGACGTAGACAAATGAGAAAGGATTCAGGGAAATTGAGGTAAAGAGGAAAGAGAAACAGAGGAAATGGTTTAAGGCGAGTGAGAAGAGAAAAAGTGAGGGGGGAGATAGTACTAAGAACAAGTGAGAGGCAGAAGGGAGAAAGACCAATGAAGAAATGGGGAGAAGAAGGGGTGAAAGTACAGAAATGAGGGGAAAAAGAAGAGCAGGATGAGAGACTTCTAGCTACCATTAGTGCAGTATGTGCAGTGACACCCTGTTCAGGGTTTTGTGGGGCCCACTGCACATATTAGAATTATCGCATGCTGGTAAATATGGGGCCTGAGTTAGATATTGATGACGGATGTCCCGTCTGCCGAAATCTAAATCCCATAGAAAATAATGGGATACAGATTTTGGCAGGCGGGATAGCCGTCACCATTGTGACGGAGTAACCTGCCCGCCAACATCGAAATTAAGCCCTTGGTCTTCAGTCTGGTCCCATCTGTGACAATATGGGTTCCACTATATTATATTTGAGGGCTATTAAGCTGCATCCCCTTGGTGGGACACAATTATGATTCTCTCATTTAAAGCAGTTATCTCTATAACAGTACCTGAATCCTGGAGTTGGACCTCTCCAAAACCAATCCAACAATGGAGAGTCCAGGATCTTTCTGGCTGATAGCCAGTTTGGACTCTGTTGGGAAGTCGAATGCAAAAGAAGTACTATTCTATCAAAAAGAGTTGGCAATTTCTATTGCTATTCTTTCTGTCAGCCTGCCAAGACTGTACAAAACCTGATGGTGATTGCACTAATAGCTCTGCTGGGCGACAGAGTTTTGTGGGTAAACGTGCGTGCTCCATGGTCTTTAGTTAAGCAATTCAATTGCATTATTCTGATTAAAACAAGAGGGGAGGCAGCACACTCTTTGGCAGTACACCACACAATTTGCCCAAATCCATTGTGGTAAATGCAGTGCCTCAAAATACTCACTTCAGTTGAAAGTGTTTAATTTTCACCATTGTCAGTTCAGCCAATGCTTTGTATATTTAGACACGTGTTTCAGGATGTTTGTCCGGCGAAGAGTAAGACTTTAAATGTGGGGGTACTGGCAATGCTGCAGGTGTTCTTCTCTGGATTCTGTGCCACTCCCAAAGCACAGGTGCATTATTCTCATGCCTGCTTAGGATTCAGTCACATTGTTGTGGTGCCCTTTCTTTGAGGATAGTTGCAATGACCTGTCCTTTCCAATGGGCTGCCAACATGCTACAATAACAGACTGGTCAATCAAGAGGTCATTGCAATAATGGCTTCTGTAGACCTTGATTATGGGCAATCTCTCTCCATTACACATTTGTGGATCCTATTACGTTCCCTGGGTGGGTCTGGTAAAAATGGGTACCAGGGAGACACATTTGTGCTTTCCAGAGTGTGTAGTGATACCTGGGTTAGGGTACTTATACTCTGGCTTCCTTCTTGTGAAGGGATTGACTAACATGGGAGTGAAGCAAGGTGTGTCCTTTGATGTTTTTTTCAGTGTAAAACTAGGAAAAAATATGTAGTCAGCCTGTTTGATGGATTCTCAGACACCTACCCTTGCCTAAAAATATAGGCGTGCTTTTATGAAGTGAATTTTGCTGGTGTGTTTCTGTAATTAGAAAATGACACTTCAGGCTCTGGTATCTGCACTTGACCAAGTCCCTGAAAAGTGATTATGTTTGGGATCCAGAAGCATCGGAATTTGGAGAAGCTGTCTATGGTATTTTGAGCGGTGTGATGTGTGTCTCTCTTGACTCAAGTGATGTTTCATGTTGCAGGATGATTCAGGAGGAGAAAGAGTCCACGGAGCTCCGGGCAGAGCAGATTGAAAACCGAGTAAGCAGCGGCAGCATGGACGGCCTCAACCTCACCCAGCATCGTAAAAGAACCTCAATCCCCACGTCCTTAACTGCTCTGTCCTTAGCAAGTCCTTCTCCTTCGGTCAGCGGTCAGTCGACGCCCAAGCATTATTCACGTGGATCCACGCATGACCTGGATCGAATGGGCATCATGACACTGGTAAATTTTAATTTTCAAGGATGTGAAGAAAAAAATTTGTTTTAATTAATATAAGGAAGAGTGGCTTTGGATCACAAAGTTAATACCTCTGTGTAATGCATTTAGGACCCAAGATTGAGTGATATCTGGTCCAGGCAATCTTTTAAGCTCCATTAATTATTGCCAAAGAACAATACAGAATGGAAATTCATGGGTTGCAGTGTCCTTCAGACTTAAGATGGTCTTTCCCTTTGCACCACAAACCCAACCACATGCAACTTAGGCTGACCTAATCCAAAAAGGTTGTATGGCAGAACCCCTTATGCATTTACTCTGCATGCCTTTACAATGCAGTCACTACCCCGACTACCATTTACCATGCATTACTTTACCACGCAAGTCATTAGAACAACTTGCCATAGGGGGTGCTGGATTTAGGAATAGTATAAATTACTATTCCAACCCCAGTCTACGCAACAGTAGGGAAGGTGCTGGACTTAAAAATCCAACACCAGTCCAACAACACGCCCACAAAAGCAAGTCATTGTAATGACTTGCGGGTTAAAGGAACACGTGGTAACGTCCCAGTCAGGGTAGTGACTGCATTGTAAAGGCAGGTCTTTGTTGAGACTGCGATGTAAAGGATGTTTCCCAATCCTAAAAACACACTAACTTGAACTGCTAGGGCACCCTCTTCACTCAATCACAAGCGAGCCAATCTTTTTCCTCAAGTCCCCACCTCATTGAGGTGTAGCTTGAGTCTCTAGCTACAGCAAGACCGGACTTAAGCGTGAACATGCCTCCCCAGCGCATAAACTGTATCTAAGTGCTGGGTTGCCTGTTGTTTTATGCACCAAGAATGTCATTCAGTGGCTTTGAACATGTTGGCCATTTAGAGGATGAGGTTAGGACTGATCTGCAAGGAGTCAGTGCCCTTCTCTAAAGTTGTAGACAACCTACAAATGATTGATATACTGTCCGGGGGATTTTAGGTCAAGCATGTGAATCATACGTACTGTCACTTGAGTCTTCACAGGTGTAGAAAGTATAACCATATACTTAGGCCCATATTTATACTTTTTAAGTGCTGCATTTGCGTCATTTTCTGACACACAAGTGGCGCAAACTTACAAAATATAACTGTATTCTGTAAGTTAGTGCCGCTTTTGCGTCAAAACATGATGCAAATGCGGCACTCAAAAAGTATAAATATGGGCCTTACTCTTGGCCACAGTTGCCAAAGGCTGAACTTTCCTAACAAGGCCCAGTCAGGCTTCATGTTGTTTAGGTGTGCTCATGACAAGTTTGGTTCATACTGTATATTTTCATGGTGACTGATTTGCCTGCAGTGGACCCCCTTATGTATCTTCACTGAAAGTTGCAAAACAATAGAAAGATCCGTTGTGGTACTTGCACAACATGGAAGATGCATGTGTGTGGGCTATACAAGTGTTTCAATGTTGTATATGCAGTGTCTGTTATATGTGGCTTTGGCCACAAATCAAACCATTTTTTTTCCTGAATCCAAGTCGTGTCTAGGGTGGATGGTGGTGACAGCCCCAGACAGCAGTGTGAATTACAGGGTTCCTTTGCTCTTTCCGGGTCCACTCTGCATTGGAAGGGATATCTCCCATAGTTTAGCAGGTAGATAGATGGCTTGGCACCCCTCACTTTTTTACTCTTCTTTTGGATCTCCTCTGACAGGCCATAACTAACCCCACCATCCCCCCCACCTCTTGTTGATACCACAAGACAAAAATCTTAACCTGCTCAGCATCAGAGAGGGAAAGACTGAGCAAAAAGTAGCAACTGCCCCAAACCGTTCTCAGAGCTGATTGTTGGAAAACAGAAATGTAGTCAATGTTCTTTGTCCTAACAATGTAGTTTCTTCTTCCTCATTAATCATTATCTGGTTGTGTTTGTTTTATGATCAGGCTGTTTTTTAGAGCAGGGGGCAGTTACAGGCACCACTGTCAATCTCTTAAGCTTCCCAATGTATTTACAGCAGGCATGAGAGACTTCAGGTGAGAGGAAAGACAGAGAGAGAGAAGAGAGAGAGAGAAAAGAGAGAGAAGGGAACACGGCTGGTTTAAACATTTTTGCAAGGGCTGCTTTTGGTTCCCAGTCCAGCCCTGGTAGGGATCCTACTGAAGTATGGCAGGGAATCAAATGTAACCCTAACTGTTAGAAATGGGATCTTTAGTTGGCAGTTGGGTTACCCCCTGTCCAAGAAAGAACCCTCACTCTAGTCAGGGTAAGTCACACACAATCCAAATTATCCTGTGCCCACCGCTGGGTAGCTTGGCACCTAGCAGTCAGGCTTAACTTAGAAGGCAATGTGTAAAGTATCTGTGCAATAAATCATACAATACCACCCTATAGCACCACAAAAATACACCACACAGTGTTTTGAAAATTATATAATATTTATCTGGTTAAATGCAAGTCAAAACGATCAAAAATGTAATAAGTAAATGTAGAGATATCGCTGAAAAGTGATATAAAGTGTCTTAAGTCTTTTTAAAAGCAAACAAAGGTGGTCATTCTGACCCTGGCGGTCTTTGACCGCCAGGGCGGAGGACCGCGGGAGCACCGCCGACAGGCCGGCGGTGCTCCAATGGGGATTCCGACCGCGGCGGTAAAGCCGCGGTCGGACCGGCACCACTGGCGGGGTCCCGCCAGTGTACCGCCGCCCCATTGAATCCTCCGCGGCGGCGCAGCTTGCTGCACCGCCGCGGGGATTCCGACCCCCCCTACCGCCATCCAGATCCCGGCGGTCGGACCGCCGAGATCCGGATGGCGGTAGGGGGGGTCGCGGGGCCCCTGGGGGCCCCTGCAGTGCCCATGCCACTGGCATGGGCATTGCAGGGGCCCCCGTAAGAGGGCCCCTACATGTATTTCACTGTCTGCTGCGCAGACAGTGAAATACGCGACGGGTGCAACTGCACCCGTCGCACAGCTTCCACTCCGCCGGCTCGATTCCGAGCCGGCTTCATCGTGGAAGCCTCTTTCCCGCTGGGCTGGCTGGCGGTCTGAAGGCGACCGCCCGCCAGCCCAGCGGGAAAGTCAGAATTACCGCCGCGGTCTTTCGACCGCGGAACGGTAACCTGACGGCGGGACTTTGGCGGGCGGCCTCCGCCGCCCGCCAAGGTCAGAATGAGGGCCAAAGTCTCTTTCAAGCACAAAGTACCTAGTTCGCGTGAAAAATCTCTGCAAAGAATAGCAGAGTAGGAGATGCGTGGAACTAAAGGGGTGTGCGTTGATTTCTCTGGCCACATACGGTGATGCGTCATCACGTTTTCAGGCAGAGATGGCTGTGCATCGATTTCTGGCTCTCAGTCGTGGATCCTCTTCGGGTTGGCGGGTTTTCAGACGCCCCAGGGATGATGCGTTGATTTCCTGCGCTGGCAGGACGAAGTCACAGGGGCTGCATCGATCTGGTGGGCATTGCATCAAATTTTCTACTGCACGGCAGGCGCTGCATCAATTTCTCTCTGGAAGTTGGGCTGCGTCATTCTAGCTCAGCTGTGCATTGTTCCGGTTCGGCAGGTGGTCAAATTTACACCACAGGGCAGGCTGTGCGTCGTTTCTGGAAGGCTGTGCATCGAATTTCGCCGCACAAGGAGTCATCTTGAAGAGATGAAGTCTTTTTGGTCCTGAGACTTCAGAGAACAGGAGGCAAGCTCTATCCAAACCCTTGGAGAGCACTTCTTCACTGCAGCAAGGCAGCAGGGCAGCAGCAAGGCAGCATTCCTTCACAGAAAGCAATCAGGTGAGTCCTTTGGGCAGCCAGGCAGTTCTTCTTGGCAGGATGCAGGTTCTGGTTACCAGGTTCTTCTCCAGGAAGTGTCTGAGTTAGTAGGGGCAGAGGCCCTGTTTATATACCCAAATGTGCCTTTGAAGTGGGGGAGACTTCAAAGAGTGGCTTAAAAGTGCACCAGGTCCCCTTTCAGTTCAATCCTGTCTGCCAGGGTCCCAGTAGAGGGTGTGGCAGTCCTTTGTGTGAAGGCTGGCCCTCCACCCCCCCAGCCGAGGAAGACCTGTTCAAAATGCAGATGTATGCAAGTGAGGCTGAGTATCCTGTGTTTGGGGTATGTCCGAGTGAATGCACAAGGAGCTGTCAACTAAACCCAGCCAGACGTGGATTGTAAGGCACAGAAAGATTTAAGTGGAGAGAAATACTGACCTTCTAAAAGTGGCATTTCTAAAATAGTGATATTAAATCCAACTTCACCAGTCAGCAGGATTTTATATCACCATTCTGCCCATACTAAATATGACCTTCCTACTCCTTTCAGACCAGCAGCTACCACTCAAACAATGTATGAGGGCTGTGAGGCCTCCTCCCTTCATGTTAGCCTATGAAGGGAGGAGGCCTCACATCAGTGTAAAAACGAATTTAGGCGCTTTCCACTACCAGGACATGTAAACTACACAGGTACCTGTCCTGCCTTTTGCCTTCACAGCACCCTGCCCTATGGGTTACCAGGGCATTCCTTAGGGGTGTCTTATATGTAGAAAAAGGGGAGTTTTAGGCTTGGCAAGTACTGTTAAATGCCAAGTCGAATTGGCAGTGAAACTGCACACACAGGCCTTGCAATGGCAGGCCCGAGACAAGGTTAAGAGGCTACTTAAGTGGGTGGCACAATCAGTGCTGCAGGCCCACTAGTAGCATTTAATCTACAGACCCTGGGCACATATAGTGCACTCTACTAGGGACTTATAAGTAAACTAAATAGTCCAATTGGGTGTGATCCAATGTTACCATGTTTAAAGGAAGAGAGCATATGCACTTTAGCACTGGTTAGCAGTGGTAAAATGTGCAGAGTCAACTAAGTAGGCCAGTCTTAACTTACCACAGAACAAAAACAAAAAATGTTATGGCAGGCTCCTATTGCCTTCTTGCGATGCACATTACCTCTAGACCCCGGAACTCCAATGACAGTCCTAGGGCTGAGCTTGGGATGGTTACATAGGAGAATGTAATAGCTTTTTGCCCCGTTAAATGCTGGGTGTGAATTTGGACACTTGTATATCGTAAAGCCTTGCAGGACATTCGGCCATCGAAGCTGAGCTGAAAATGACACAAGTCTTTTACCACTACAGGCACAGTACTACAGTTTTGGATTGGTAAAATACCAACCATCCAAGCCAGTCTGGAATAAATAAAAGCAAACCCTAACACATATATTTTTCTCAAATTATAGTTCATCAAAGAGTTACAGCTTTGTCCAGAAACAAGAGAGCACCCAGTATAAATCTGGACAATACCCTTTCAGGCTTAGAGTGCCAAATAAATTATATAAAACAGGAAGCAAGGTACATTGGGTAGTTCGCAAGTTTAGGAAGAGAGAGGCTCCTTTATACTCAATATCCTACAACACCGGAACACCGGTGAATCTCTGAATCTGCCCACCTCAAATGCCTGTTCATCCAGCAGAGTTTTAAACATTGGATTAGCATAGTGGCATCCAGGTTGAGCTAGAAAGGGGCAAAGACTTTTGACATTATCACAGCAAAGCTTTTAGGCATAGGATTAGCACAGTGCCATCCAAGCCAAGCTGAAAATGATGTAAACCTTTTACAACTAGAGACACAGTATTACAGCTTTTGATTGGTTAAATACCGTTCAAATCCAACATGGAATGAATAAAAGCAACCCCTGAAGCATATGTGCAAAGAGGCTCCTTTTTACTGAACACCCTACAACAACAGTGACCTTCTGAATCTGCTCACCTCTGTTTTTTCTAGTAGGGTTTTAAGCAGATGATTATCACAGTGCTGACCCCGCCAAGCTAAATAGATATATAGTCTGAATATGTTATTTCTTGGTTTCGTCCATCTTTTTATGTTCTTTAAACTGGGGATTATGGAAAATAGACAGGATTGATGTTGCTTGTGTGTGTGGTTGCTTATACAACAGTTGATATGCCATTGCTCTTGCAACCAAATGTTCAGGTCCAGTATGATGCTTGATAAGGGCTTTTTGTACGGAATCTGCATCGGCCATCATAACCATCTGAAATATGAAACCAAAGGTAATTAACTTTTTTTCTTTGTAATCCAACTCATTCACTGTTAGAAATGGGGTCTTTGGTTGGCAGTCAGGTTACCCCCTGTCGAAGCAAGGACCCTCACTCTAGTCAGGGTAAAAGAGAATCACCCTCAGCTAACCCCTTCTTACCCCCTTGGTAGCTTGGCACAAGCAGTAGGCTTAACTTTAGAGTGCTAGGTGTAAAGTTTTTGTACCAACACACACAGTAACTTAATGAAAACACTACAAAATGACACAACACAGGTTTAGAAAAATAGAAAATATTTAGGGTCCCAGGACCTGGATGGGCACCACTTGGCAGAGTAGGAGTCTCTCCAGAGACTCCAAGTGCTTGCAGAGATAAGTGTTTGCTATCCCTGAGACTTCAAATAACAGGGGGCAAGCTCTAAATCAAAGCCCTTGGAGATCTTCACAAGAAGGAAGGCAACACAAAGTCCAGTCTTTGTCCTCTAGGCACAGACAAAAGCAGCAACTGAAGGATAGCTCTACAAAGCACAGTCACAGGCAGGGCAGCTCTTTTTCCTCGGCTCTTCAGCTCTTCTCCAGGCAGAGGTTCTTCTTGGTTTTCAGGAGTGTTCTAAAGTCTGTGGTTTTGGGTGCCCTTCTGATACCCATTTACTCCTTTGAAGTAGGCCTACTTCAAAGCAAGGTCTTTCTTAATTGTGAAATTGCCAGGCCCCAGACACTACCAAGGAGTTGGAGACTGCATTGTGTGAGGGCAGGCACAGCCCCTTCAGGTTTGAGTGACCACTGCTCCCCTCCCTCCTAGCACAGACGGCTCATCAGGAAATGCAGACTACACCCCAGCTCCCTTTGTGTCACTGTCTAGTGTGAGGTGCAACCAGCCCAACTGTCAATCTGACCCAGACAGGGAATCCACAAACAGGTAGAGTCAGATAAATGGTATAAGCAAGAAAATGCTCACTTTCTTAACGTGGCACTTTCAAACACTCAATCTTAAAATCAACTTTACTAAAAGATGTATTTTTAAATCGTGAGCTCAGAGACCCCAAACTCCACATGTCTATCCGCTCCCAAGAGGAATCTTCACTTCAATCAGATTTAAAGGTAGCCCCCATGTTAACCTATGAGAGGGACAGGCCTTGCAACAGTGAAAAACGAATTTAGCAATATTTCACTGTCAGGACATATAAAACCCACTACTATATGTCCTACCTTAACCATACACTGCACCCTGCCCTTGGGGCTACCTAAGGCCTACCTTAGGAGTGCCTTATATGTAAGAAAAGGGAAGGTTTAGGCCTGGCAAGTGGGTACATTTGCCAAGTCGAAATTACAGTTAAAACTGCACACACAGACACTGCAGTGGCAGGTCTGAGACATGATTACAGGGCTACTAATGTGGGTGGCAAAATCAGTGCTGCATGCCCACTAGTAGCATTTGATTTACAGGCCCTGGGCACCTCTAGTGCACTGTACTAGGGACTTACTAAGTAAATCAAATATGCCAATCATGGATAAACCAATCAACTTTACAATTTACACAGAGAGCATATGCACTTTAGCACTGGTTAGCAGTGGTAAAGTGCTCAGATTTCAAACGCCAACAGCAACAGGTCAGGAAAAATAGGAGGCAGAACGCAAAAAGATTGGGGATGACCCTGCAAAAGGGCAAAAGTCCAACATTCACCAATAAAATAGAAAATGATTTCGACTTGTAAGCTTGACGACCACTCCAAAATTCAAATTTTGTTATCTTAAAATTACATCTTTAAAATATTACTTTGTAATCATAGAAATCTTTTTCTAGTTTTATTGAGATTATTGAAGTAACCAAGCTGAGTTTCTATGCAATATAAATGACTGTAGTAAGGATGAACCCATGCATACTAGTGTCTGGTGAGAGCAGGTTAATTTCAGAATCTCGGTGAGCATGTTTTTCCTGCAATTACTGTTTTTTGTGAGTGTTGAAAGAGCTAGAGGAACCTATATGGCAGTGATTCCGAACCTGTTGACTCCGAGGACCCCGACTGAATCATTACTGGAAGCCGGGGACCCCCAAGCAATTTGTACATTTTCAATTTCAAACATTAAAACAGTAATTCGCACAAAATACACAAACAAGTACACATCAAACAAATACTTTAATTACTAAAGATATAAATATTTTATATTGAAAAAATATGCAAAAATTGACAAATTTTAATGGAAAGGTTGTTGCTGCATTTCAGCAACTGACTTTTTAATGTTTGATTTTATTTAGGAAAGTTGAATCCTCAGGTCAGGTTCTACATTTCCCAAGTGATTTCTCTTTTGATTTTTTAGGTACATAAGATCTGAAAAACCTTTTTCACATAAATATGTGGTGTTGAAAGGAAGTAGAAACATAAGGGCCTCTCTCATCTCCATATACTATCTTCCATATGTATTTCATTTGTTTTATAGCCAGTACCTTTGTAGGGTGTCAGAGCTCTTTACAGGGACTACAAGGTGGACTCACATGTCCATCCATCCACACTGGTAGGCATTTTCTAAGAGTGCTTGGTCTGGAGAAGTAAAACTCATGATTCAAAACATAACACAGCATTTAGTGTTGACTTTAATCATGAAAATGTATTTCTATGCAAACAAACCTTCTTTTAGCAGCATAAGGGAAATGAAAGACTGGAAGAAAAATATAACTTTTGTGCCATGGGGTTTGCATTCAGCTCTTTAATGCAATTTATAGCTCACTGTGCTAGATTAAGATGGTAATTTATGAGCTGCTCAGTAATAAAAAAAATTCTGTAACAAAAGCAATAACCCACTGTTCCATATACATATAATACTGTTATGTTCATGCTACACATTTTTCACAGCAGGCATATTAACCATCTGCGCTACCTTAGATGGCTCAAAACTGTTACTAGATAAAATATAAAAACACACACTTTTCTGTCAGAGGCCCCAGCTAGAGAAGGGTCTTCCTGCAGGCCCAGGCCTGCAGATCTCCTGGGCATGTGTCACGGACCCCTGGGGTGCTGTGGACCCCAGGTTGGGAATCGCTGCTAATTGGGATTGCACCACTAGACCAGTGGTATCAGCACAGCAGATGTGTGCTTCCACTACTCTTTAACCACAATTTCTAGAGGAATATATAATAAAATGGGCAAGGCAGGTATCATTTATATAAAGCTTGTTTAGAGGTCTGTTGTTTTCAAGAATAAGTGCAGCACACAAATTGGAATGCCAAAGTGAAATATACAGTACCATGTCGAAACTGTCCAGAGGGAGGATTTTGGAGTGATGGTCATTTAGAAGCTTAAAATAGGCACAGATCCAGGGAGTTGAAGGTTACTATATAGCCACAAGCCTGGAATCTACCACAGAGTAACATCTTTGATAATACCTTGACTCTCTGTCAAGGCTAGGTATGGCTATAATAGGTTGCCTGAGCTCACAGAATGTAGTGAGGTTGCTTGTGCAGACCTGGAACTGCCTGCTTGATATGCACCAACGTATCTGGGAGTGCTGTCTGTGGGGTCTGGTTGCCTTTAGTCACCATGCAACTTACAAAAGCAAGGGTCAGAAGCAGGGACGGCTTTGGGGGGGGGGTGACTAGTGCAGGTGCACATGGCGCTGAGCTTAGGGGGCGCTGTGTTTTGTGTCAAGCATGATTTCAGGCAACAATTAAAATGTCAAGATGACTCTGGTGCCTAATGATCCTGCTGCTGAGAGATCGTAGTTTTGTCTAGTGGCAGTTTTGACTCATTATAAAGTAGAACAGAGAGTTAATGTGCCTTCTGCAAAGGAAGTGTACCATGGAGATCTCCGAAATTTATTTTGTGATGTTAACTGAGTATGTTACTGCTTTTGCCACTGAGATTCTTTTGCTACTTGCATTTCATAAATTGCAGTCCTTATATAGCACAGTGAGCTATGTATTGTCATCAAAGAGCTGCATGAAAGCTGCACCGTAGAGGTTAGAATATTATGTTTTTCCCCAGCCTTTCATTATCCTAATGTTGCTCAAAAGTTTCATTTGGGTAGAAATACATTCTTATTACTACAGACAGCCCAAACCACTGTGGTAAATCTGAATCCTGAGTTTTTGCTTCTTCAATCCAAACATTCTTAAATATACTGGCTACTAACATTAATGGCATTTGATTCCTGCGACATTTAATACTCATTGTCTTATGTAAAATGTTCTACTGAGTGATTTACACATATCTGATTTATTGTCTCTGTATAATGTGTGTGTATGTTATGCAAAGTGCTTTGACACCCTGCACTGGTATGAGTAGCTCTATATAATAAATGAAATGCATGTGAGAGAAGGAGTATGAAGAGGTGAGGGGCACTGTTGAAAGGGTAGGAGTGTGGAAATCCCTGGAGGAGGTGATCATTAAAGGGAAGCCAAAAAATATTTTCGTACCGGGCGCCACCAGCACTAAAGCCGGACCTGGTCAGAAAGATCCCTTCATGACAATGGAAGAGGACTAGAGAAACAATCTGAGACTTGGAATAGAGCTGGGACTTGAAATGAACACCGCATGTGTTGGCACCGCTTGGCTTGGCACCATATGAGACAGAGACCAGCTCGAAATGCAAATTACTGCTGTGACATAGTCCTATCTAGATAAGATTCAATTCAAGAAATCTGATCACTGTTTCTTGGCTGCAAAATTAAGACTTGTAGTTTCAGGAAAAAAGGGTACTTGGTGTAAGTATGTAGAATATACATTAGATGAAGATGTAAAAAAAATACTGCTGTGGTCGGATGTGAGATGATATATTCCCCTAAACTCAGTCTGAAACGTACCCTTCTGACTTTTAGAGGATGTGGCCAGTTGAAGCCTCATCCGATTTTTAATTTTCCAGCTCGGTCCACGTTGTTTGCATTTTCTATATCAAGAAGACTGTTTCTTCGGTGCTGCATTTGGAAGAGAACTTGTAATAAACTAATTATTTCAATCTGATGGATGACTTTAATATAGTGAGTTATGTTGTACGACGGTTTCATTAAATATATTTCACCACAGCTGACTCCGTCACAGCTAAGACCTTGTCAGATGAAAGCAATACTATATAATTAGCAATATGGACACCAAGCTAACATTGGTGGGTGGGAGGACAGCTTTTCAGTAATGGTTATTGATGTCCCAGAAAGCATTCTGCTTCAGGTTTATATATAGGATAAGGTAAACAGACAGATAAAAGGCTTGGGAGGGGAAAGGATAGAAAATTAAACTGAGACATTAGTTGCCAGATAACTTTCTTGTATGGGTCCCAATTTCTCCACACATTTTGAAACAAGAATTAACCAAAGTACTGATTATTTGCCGTTTAATAAATTAGATAACATATTGACATCGAATAGGGTACATCTTATCTCACATTGATTTAATGAGGGTTACCTTTGACGCTATATGCCAGCATACCCATCCCAGCATATCCATCCAGTCGTCTTTTCAACTTTCCCGAAAAGAACTGATTTAACAAGAAGAGCACATACCTACTAGATTGAAGTCGTGTCACCTTTCGTGCTTCTTTATTCTAAGGATACCAGTTCCATTGCTGTAACAAGTTAAGGGAAACAGTGTGATAAATCACACAGTAGGTACAAATGGGTACATGTATTCCGGGGAATAGTGTGTGGCATTTTTATGTGTAATATTGTGCTGTATTGGTGATAATTCGTGTTATTCTTGTAACTAGTCAAATGTGGTAAGACCATCCATCCTAGTTAGGTTTCCTATTTCAGAAATGCCAATGGGATCCCATTGTTTGAAGCTTTTCAGGGGACCCACCTCAGTCTGTAATGCACCTAGTCGCAATGGGGTCTCTTTTGAAATTTTCGCCTGCCATCCTGTTGATGCCCTGAAATCTTCCCCCACACTGATGACTGCCACTGTCGCTGCCATGAAGTGTAGATTCACCCCCTACAACTGCAGATGCAGCAAACATACACTTTACCCCATATTCTGTGTCTGCATATCCCAGTTGATGGTTTTCTGCAAATCTTGCTAACTTCTCAAAATGCAACCATTGTTAAATTAAGGTTCCGGTCAAGAAATGCCTCCTGCTCAAGAGATGTTTCGCTATCCAAGTATTGAAATCCATCTGTCCTCATTTTAATTCTTCTTGCTAATGTCACATCCCAAGTGTGTATAGTTAGCATCGAGGATTTTGACTCGCAAATTCTATATCGAAAAAATCCTCCATATCTAGTGAAGTTCTTCTTCCAGCTAGAAATATTTAGTTACACCTTTAATGCATATAGTCGGATTTCATCTGCATAAAGAGAGATTTTGTCTTAAGTGATGGAGCCCCCGTCAAGAGGTCACTGCAGCTTGCTTCACCCATTACCCCTGCTAGAGCTGCAATGGCAGTGGCAACACATCTACTAAACATCACACTCCACCAAATATGACAATTCAGACTATTCCACACCCCTAAACCTATAAGAATGGCTTGGGTAACAGGTATTCATAATTTTTAATGTATACTCAGTTAATATGCAACTGTTGTTGTGATTAGCCAGATAGTGCCACCATGTGGCAGACTGTCATACGTGCTGGTGTTGACCTTTAAGTGCTGATGCTGAGAACCGGAAACCACTGGCTCAAATTAAGCACTGCCTTATTCCCAAGGAAGCTCTAATCCAGCATGCCAACAGCTGAGTTGCCACATTGAATATAAATGTGGACACTGAGCATCCTTCCTCATACTCCTGCTTAGTTCACTTGTCTCTGACATCATCCCTTTCACTTGGACTGCAGTTGTGGGTTGTGTATATAATACTTTTGCCCAAGCCTGAATTTCCAACCAAATTCCTATTTCTTTCAGAACTCTGAACACGGTGTTCTAGTAGTCTAGGACGTTGAATGCCTTCTTGGCATCAAGGGGGAGGATTCCCAGTGGGTCCTCTAACTCTTTGGCTTGCTGCAGCCAGCCATGCAGCCTCCATATGTTCAGCCTTGTTGACCTGCGAGGTGTAAAGCCTGATGGATCAGGGTGAATCAAACACCCCAGGGAGTCTATTTGCAAGCACATTTACTACGGTTTTGGTTTCACTGATCACTAACTGGAAAGATCAGTAGGAAGAGCACCTTAGTGCTAGTTTCCTTGCTTTAGGTACAACTACTACAATGGTGTGCTGTAGTTCAAGCACAAGCGCCCATCCTCGCTTGCCTCTTTGGACACCACCAGTACTGGCTGCCAGCGGCTAAGAGTTTAAACTGTTTACCTTGTCTCATGGAAAGCCTTTGGAGCCCAACATTTTCTTGCCCTGCAACTGTGCATTCACCTTTGCAAGTTATTTCAAGTGTATCTTTTTCTCAAAGGTCCATGCTCAACTTCACCATCAGCCGTGAGATATCTACTTTAGCAAGGAGTTCAAATGGCTCTGATTCCATCCTGTTTAGTCTGGCCTGGAGTAGGTCTCAGTAGTAATCCATAAATGCATGAGTTCTCCCTCTATGCCAGGTGCTGGACATTGTTTGGTTTTCTTCAACCTGGCCTTGGCATGGCTAAGGTTTGGAGGCAGCCCTCCTGAAGCCACTTTTTCCTCTACATGATATTGGAATGCGAAGGAGCTCAAAGGTTGCTGGAAGGAATCCTAAAAGTGGGGAAAAGCATAGGGAAAAACTCCCTGTTCTAGGCAGATAGAGATTGGACTAGGTACACTGACGAAGGTAGTCGGGAAGGTATTTCAGGATGGACTGAAGAAAACAGAAAAATACAGTACAGGATTTCCAGCACAGCACTGAAACTGTTGAGTATTGGACTTTCTGTGCAATTCAAGCAAAAGCAGTTCCAAAGCTCTTTATATAGAACTAGAACTAGAAACAGGAATTTGTCAATATAAATTACTTAGACCTTGGATTGGAAACTAAAGGAACGTTTCACAACTTTCTGGAAGGAAGGTTAAATGTAAGCACTAGAAGTTTGTGTAATGGGTATAAGAATGCTTTTGCTCACATTATAAATCTCCTTTGACCACTTAAATACTTCTTACTACAAGTAGTCGACCAGCTTATTTAATAGAACTCCAGCTCTTGAGCAGCTCTGGAGCGACTGGGGCACAACACAACCTGGACAAGGGAGCAATCCTAGAGTAGCACAAGAATACTTCCAAGGAATCTAGCCTGGAGGAAGGACTGACAGCGGTTGCCCTCAGTGTTCTCTCCGAATGCCACAGCACTACATAAATGGAGATCGTCTTCCCCTTTTCATAGATCTCCTCATGCCACTTGCTCCCTTCTTGTCTTGCTGGTAGCTCCCAAGCCTTGTCTCCTAAGGTAGACCCCAGCAGGCACTAATATATGGCACGCTAGCCTATCCCCTTAACGTATCCTTTTGTCCGGGCCTCGTCAAGCATTCTGATTTTTGCATATGTCGACACATTACACATATTTTCCCTCTCCAAAAGCTTCTCGTCTGTGTCGTTCTTAAAACCTGTCTTTAAAATCTGCAAACGAAATAGAACAAATGTAATGCCTTCTGTGAAACAACACAGTCACAGTACTAGTGATCTTCAATCCACAAGCACTCTCAGATAAATTTAAAGTTGACTTAATGGGAATGGGGTGCAGAATAATACTAACATGATGGTGCACTTCATTTTGTGTTCTATTCTAAACACTCTATGTAAACAAAATGCAAACCAGTCGTGAAATACTTCCCAGCTAATAGAATTAGAATTACTGAAGTTGTGGAAATGGCTTCTTTCACGCCGACCAGACATGATGGCAGTGACCTGATGCTGGTGCACTCTTCGAGCAGTCAGACAGTTGCAGAGTGTATTGTTCTAATCTATGATTCAAAGTGCTTCTCACTTAAACCGCATTAACCCTAAGGCGGCATGTCAAAGGTGAAATGGTGAGTCCAGTGACCAAGAGGTTTTGTGCACAAACCACGTAGCCGAGCCACTAGACAATAACTTGTTTGCTGTCCTTCACAATATGATCCTTGCTGTTTACCCTGCACCTTGTTGGCTTGCCTCAATACAATACCTGCCAGTGCTTAATTTGTAAATAAAAAGGTGCTGGTGCTCAAAGCCCTCCTCTTAAACACGCAGCTGCTGCAATTAAATGTGTGAACACGGAATACTGAGGCGGTGCAATCCTGAAGCCATCTCGGGCCTCTTCAATCCATACAAAGCCACTCCCTGCCCCTTCAGCTCACTCTTGCAGCTTTCTTCTTTCTCCCTTTGTGACGCTTTTTCGTTTTTCTGTTCATCCGTCTTTCCGATATGTGTCTTTTGCTCGCAGCAAATGCTTGAGGCAGAAGAATAATCTCTGGCCCTCAAAAATAAGTGCCGGTGCTCAGCACCGTAAACAACAAGCACAAATTAAGCACTGATACCTCCCCGAGAGTCTGCATCCGTCTGCTCTTCTCAGTTGCACCTTTTGCAATAACGTGCAGCCTCTACACTGGATGACATCACCCTGCTCTAGAGTGCCTAGCCCCTTTGCTAGACCACACTCCCTGTACTACCATGCACCTCCTCAACTCACATCACATTCCCTGGAGCAGGCAGCACATTCTGTACTATCCTGCACTCCTTATATCAGGCAGCAGCCCATTGCACTAGGCCACGCACACATTGCACTAGACTGCATCACCTATCAGATGCGCCTCCCCCTACACTTGACCTCAACCCGTAAAGTAAGACAGAATACCTTCATTCAGCCACACCAATAACAACAAGGCACATGCCATAACATATGCCCCAAGTTACACATTGTGATTATGATTAGTGTGCCAGATGGTACCATTTATTGACCTTCCCATGGATATTTCAGCACACTTTATGCATGCTAAAGCGACCATTTGTTATTTCTGTTTTCCTCCATGCTTAGCTTTTTTTCGATTATTATTATAATAGACCTTGAACTCTTGAACACTCTCTTTTGTTCCCGGTAAATGATTATTATAATTGGTAATGTGGCTGGGATTGTTGAATTTCTATATATTGTCACTCTTTTTTTATCTCCCTAATAATGGTACTCTACGCTACGTCTACCACAACGACATTTTGCATTCCAAAACTATTGGAAACCTTATCTAATTCATGCAGCTTACTTAGACATATCCCAGTGAAAAGTGGATCCTCTAGCCGCATATTAAATATACATCTGATTAACTTGGGCACATACACGCACACTGTCCTGTATTAAGAAATAACAGAGAAGCCTGTAATTTACAGTGTGGTCGACTATGGAAAGCTAAGGTGACAGGCTGCTGAAGTGAAAAAACTGAATGAAACTTGAGACTTGGCCAACAACAGCGTTTGAAATATCTCCCTAGCCAAATGTGAAACCAGAGGTTTTAAATGTATATTATCGGACAACGGAAGAGGCCTTCTAACTGGAAGTGTAGGTTTCCCATAGGCAATGGAATGCCTCCTCTCCTCAGCAGTGACTCTGTTGCTTCTGTCAACAACCTAAGCATGTCCCCCCTACACCAAACGTTTGCAATTTGGTACTATTTCTGGCAGGTTTGTAGATAAAATTCTTGGATTAGACAGTTATAGTCATATAAAGTATTCAATTTCAGACTCAATTTGATATTGAATTAAAATGGAGATGAGAACTGTTCAACTAACACAAAATGTATGTCAATGGGCTACTTTTTCAGCTAGTGGAACCTTTACCGGCAGCCCCTCTATTTAAGTGAACCAGGTGCAGGTCTCACATTGCCCACCTAGTTAGTAAGTGTGTCATATTCATTAGTTTCTCCTTCATTGTATTAGTCAATATACGTTGGTTCTGCTGCAGAATAAGAACTTGAAACTTTACTGTTGTTCAGGAGATTCCTACTCAAAGGACCTACCACTAGGAGTAGTCAATCCGCATCCCTTCAGCAATATGGTTAGAAGGCCTGCTAACTGATGTGAGTAAGCCTCGGGACAGAGGGCCCAACTATAAAGGAAGTACCTTTACATTTAAATTCACGACTAGAATGTGGTCAATATGTTTTTACTTTTCTCAGAACTTAGTTTACGTTTAGCGTTTTTCAGGTGCAAAGAGAACTCATACAGCATCCTTGCGAAAGGGTGCAACATCCCAATGGAACAGAACTAGGACACCTGCATAATGCCGACTAACATGCTAATAAATAACCAGTTCCTTCCACTCAAGTGCCAGATAAAATAGGATGTTGAACAGCAATTACCACCTCTATCTCCAAGTATTGTTTGAAACACAGACTGTTTCTGTTATTTCACAAACGGAAACAAAATAGCGTTTTGAAGTAATTGTTTTTATTTTTTTTCCTTTCAGCCCAGTGATTTAAGGAAGCATCGACGGAAAGTGTTGGTAAGTCCACATCGTTTCTTTAGAATGGACAGTGCATGTGCCTGTCTTTACTACTCTCCAGGCATCTGGCCAGGCGTCTTCCTCATTTGAATGCGTGCCTTTAAGTGTAGGTTAAAATGTGGTCTATGCTGCTGTACACTTCTGTTCACCTTTCATTCGTAGTACTAGACCACACATTAGAAGAATGCATGACCGGTATATAAAGACGCTAGGCTGCGTAGATTACATGATATGGCACATTGCTTTGCTTATTATTCAGCTGCCATCCCCCCGTTTTCTCATGATCTCCTCTGCTTGTAGTCACCAGTGTCGCGGGAAGAAAGCCGTGAAGATAAGGCCACCATACACTGTGAGACATCACCTCCTCCCTCACCCAGAACTCTGAGGCTGGAGAAATTCGGAATTCAATCCATCATCCAAGAAGATGGGAGAAGGTACTTATCGGCTCATATAGGAGCTGTTATTTACCACTTATGTTCCCCAGTATGTGTTTTTTGAAAATATTATTTTAGCAAACATTTCTGTAGAGGTATTTTTGGGTTGAGAAGATAATACAATGTTGTTTTTTTAGGCTCTCATAGAGAGGCTTTAATGTGAACAACCAGATCAAAATCGGATATTCACTGCTGTGACTTAACGGTGGGAAACAAAAGTTGTTTCCTAATGTTGTCATGTCACTAAAGGAAGCAGTTGCTTCCCTTACCTATCCTGTGTCTGTGGAAACCCACGCACGACGGCGGAATAGCAGCTGACAGGCTCACCCAGCTTCTTCTGCCTCTTCGGGATTTCCATAGACGACAGGGAGATGGGAGAATGTGGGTGGCACTCTGCATGTGCCAAGTACTACATTCCCCTGCCAGTGTAGGTCTCTGGAGACCAACGCTGACATGGGAAAGCAAATTGTGCTTAACAGCGCCTCTGTGCTGGCTACTGTCAATGCATATGAGAGCAGAGAGTTTGGCTTAGGCAGAAAAGTGGAGGAAAGACAGAGAGCGTGGTGGGGCTGGAGGACCAGGGGCGGCTGTTCCCTCAAAAAGTGATGGGGTGAGCAAAGTATCCCACTACTTCCCAAAAAACAAATACAACACCCTTTCCCTTCAAAAGCCCTTAATAAAACACTCCCTCCCACCAAAATCCCCAAATAAAATACTCCCTCCAAAAGTCAATAATAAAACAATCCCTCCCTCCAAAACCCCAAAATAAAACTACTGTTTTAAATAAAATGTACTTACTCACTCCAGCACGTCCTTCTCAGTGTTCTGGAAACTGTGAACTGCAGTCTGCTCTAGAGCTCCCCTAACCAATCCAAAGGCTGCTCTCATGCTAATAACCAGCATGGAGGGGCCTGTCTGGATGCTCCTTCAGGCCCTGGAGACCTGTGCTTTCTCTCTACCTAGCTGTCTAAGATAGCTCGGGATGGAGAGCTTCAAAGTGAGAATGTCAGGCTGGCTGTCGCAAGACAGACGGCCAAACTGACATTGCACTTTGGAGCATTCAGCCAGCTACTGCCCCTGTACCACATGCTGCCAATTGGCAGCAAATGATGCAACCCGCATGCCTTTTGCCTCCGGGGCACTGCGGCATGCACATTGGGAAAAAATGAAATGGCAATTAAATATTTTCATTGCCATTTTATGTTTTTCACACGTGGCTCACAGTGGGCCGGGAGGGGCAACACTCCCCCACCCTCCTGGAGAAACTGCTGATGAAGAGGACAGGCACATCTTTTTATATTTGGGCGGGAGGAGGCTGAAGAGAGGAGGGTGTAGACTGAACACATTGTAACATAGCATTGATGGTGACAGGCCAGGTATTATGTTTTTATTCTTTCATTTGGAAGAGAAGACCTTGTGTGTGGCACCTTCATTACTCCTCTGCCACTGCGTAACAGTTGAAGGTCGAGCCAGGAGATATGACAGGGACGTACATAATTTAAATTGGCAGATGCTTCAAAAGAGATTAATAGGGATGTTTTCACAGAGTTCTATGTGACATCATAGACAACTTGAGCTTCATTGTCATTTATTTGATGTCACTCAGAACTCTTTGGTGAAGAACATCCCTCTTATTCACAGTTACCCATGTGTCATACTGTAAATGCTCGTTATCTGCTTTAAAGCAGTTCAGGAAAAACGTCTGAGCAGTAATTGCCAGGGAAAATGGGATTTTGATAAAAACAATTGTCATTGATGTTTAAATGGGTGAATGAAAAAATCTGTTGCTTTCAGTCTGCAATGTAGTTGCGGAGCTCTGTGCAATTAGTGGCAGTTTGCTTGCAGTAAAAACAATGTATTTGGCTTGATATTGCCACACTAGCTCTTCTACAGCAAGTCTCTCTTCCAGGCTAAAGGCTGTTCATAGAGGCATGCGTAGAGGCGTGCATTGGGGTGCTTGATGTAGGCTGCCAAATAATGAGGCCGCATTGCTAATAACAACAAATAATGCCACCTTCGGGGACAGCGCCGCTGCTGCATTAGCAGAGCTGATCCTTTCCCCTGGGAAGCGCCGGTTTCATTCACAATGAGGTACGCTTTTACTGTGCGCATCGAACAAGACCTTCTGTCCTTGATAATCTGAAATCCTTAATTGCTTCCATTACTGTGGCTGCCCGGGGTGGCTGCCACTGGGATATGATGGCCTAAGAATACAGAAATCTGATGCTATGGAATCTAATCACAATTCAGCGTGACACTGATAATGCAATCGCAGTACATCCCGCGACCAGATGTACAAGAAGAGCCAGTTACACCACAGCTGCACCAGGTCTTTGCACCTTCAGTCTAGGTGTGTGACATACGCCAGCATTGTTCTTTGTTCAGGATTCTCACTCATGGGGGACCACTTAGGGATTAAATAGCAACCCACTCTCCTAAAAGCTCATGAGTAGCACTACATTTGGCAAGGCGGCAGGGACTGGAATGAAATTATGAAAGCAAGTCAAGCAAAACAGAGGCACCTTTTGGCGTTGAAAGTTAGTTAAATGCAGTTAATGGAGGGGACATCATGAAACAGGCTGGCAAGGGCTACTCGGGAACAGGGGACAGCAGTTGGCGCTGGGGTTTCTAATAGGCAATCATTAGTTACATTACAAAGAACTCTTGAGAAAGAGATCAAATTGATACCCGCCCGGTTTATTTAGCCACGTGCAGCGTTCCCACTGTGGGTGGTTGCTAATGGCTTGAAGGAGAACCCTGTACATTTGTTAAAACTTCTAGGTTTTCACATTCTGCCATCAATGCATCTGGGTCGCAAGCATCTATTCAGGACTCAGGTGTAATATTCCACACAGCTTCTGGTGCCTTGTTTGAACCTGAAGGAATTCATTGCTGTTTAATTGCCCCAGATAACACAAAGGGATCCTGTTGATGATGCCAGATGTTTATGGTGGGAGGGGGGCACTAGAAAACAAGGTTTCCAAACGCACCCGTCTTTTGGTTTCATTGAACTACCATGAGGTGCTGCACGCTAAGAACCCTAACTCCTAAGCTCTTCACCTTGAAATTCTGAAGTTTCAACTAACCATACTTCTTCCCATATGGTCACTGATTGTTGCTGCCATGCATTTCCTGGTAGCGCCTTCCCCGATTGTATACTGTGCCATTAGTGTATTTCTGTGACTGTTTTCAAATTGTGACTGTTTTTAAAATTGTGCCCGACTTTTTTGTGCCTTGTTTTTCGTGTTTTCGCCCCTTGTGCGCTCCCCCTTGCTCTCCGCTCCCTGCCGCTGCCTCCCTGCGGCCCGCCCCCCTCGCGCCCCTATTCGCCTCTCCCTCCCGCCTCCCAGCTACTCCTCCCTCCCCCCTCCCTTCTTAATGGCTGGCGCTGCGCGTCGCGAGTGAGCGACCTCTGACCTGTTTTAGGTCTAGAGCTCGCCCCCCACGTCCGCAGCACCAACATGCTGTCTCCTGCCTCTGACCCCCGCCCACGCTGCTGCTAGCGTGTTCGAGGCCCTCCTCCACCCGCAGGCTTCCTCCTGCGCCTCATCCCTGGTGTCTAGTGGGCTCTAGTAAGCTTCACTTGACCCGTGTGCCGCTTTCCGCTGTCCTGTAAGTGTTTTTCTCATTTTTCAGCACCTTGCCTCCTTGCGCTTCTGCCCCATCGTGCCCCTTCTGTTTGTGCCACTTTTCGCCGTCCTGTAAGTGCGTTTTTACTGTTTTCAAGCGCCTCGCCTCCTGCGCATCTGCCCCCGTTGTGCCCCTCTGATTGCTGTTTTCCCGATTGTATACTGTGCCATTAGTGTATTTCTGTGACTGTTTTCAAATTGTGACTGTTTTTAAAATTGTGCCCGACTTTTTTGTGCCTTGTTTTTCGTGTTTTCGCCCCTTGTGCGCTCCCCCTTGCTCTCCGCTCCCTGCCGCTGCCTCCCTGCGGCCCCGCCCCCCTTGCGCCCCCATTCGCCGCTCCCTCCCGCCTCCCGCCTCCCAGCTGCTCCTCCCTCCCCCTCCCTTCTTAATGGCTGGCGCTGGCGCGCCAGAGGCGCGCCAGAGGCAAGCCCGTCTGCGCCCGTCCGCGCCTGGACCGCGCCCAGCGCCACCCTCCCTGGTCCTCACGCCCCCGCACCTCCTGCTTCCGATACTCAGCCCGCGAACTCCTCGCCCTCAACCCTGGCCCCTCCACAGAGTGCTTCCTGGCCACCCCGAAGCACACCAAAGGACCTTTTTCCTGCCGCACCTGCAACTTCTCCTGCAAAAGAACAACGAAACCAGCTACAACCAACACAAACCACCTGCACTGCATCCTCCTCAACACACGCTCCGCACGAAAACACGCCATCGAACTCTGGGACTTGCTCGACACCACCACCCCAGACGTGGACTTCCTGACCGAAACCTGGTGGAACGACTCTTCGGCCCCTGACATCGCCATCGCCATACCTGACGGATACAAGATCACCAGAAGAGATCGCACCAACGGAATCGGCGGAGGGATAGCCATCGCCCACAAATCTACCCTCAAGATCCACACCCACACGGACGACACCCTCAAGACAGCCGAACACCTCCACTTCCAGATTCACACGGACCCCAACACTACCCTCAGAGGAACCCTCATATACCGCCCTCCAGGACCAAGAGCCCCCTTCAGCAACACCATCTCCGACCTCGCAAGCACCCACGCCCTCGCCTCTCCAGACTACATCATCCTGGGAGATCTAAACTTCCACCTGGAAAACAACGACGACGCCAACACCGCATCACTGACCACCAACCTCCTCAACCTCGGACTCCGTCAACTGGTCAACACTCCCACCCACATCGCCGGACACACACTTGACCCACTCTTCACCTCAAGCAACCACATCTCTTTCAGCCACACCTCCGAACTCCACTGGACCGACCATCACTGCGTCCACTTTACCTTCAAGAAAAACACCGAACACCACTGCATCCCTCTACCGCCTCACCACCGCTGGGGAAAAGTCACTGAAGACCAACTAACCAGCACACTCGCCAAATGCCCACCACCCGAACCCACCGACCCGAGCACCGCCGCCATCAACCTCCATCAATGGATCCTCAACTGCGCCAACACCTTAGCCCCACTCAAGAAACCCACCGTCAACCAAGAAAAGAAAATACCAGCCTGGTTCACAGACGAACTGACCACCTCCAAACGCACCTGCCAGAAACTCAAGAAGAAATGGATCCTCGAGCGCACACCCGACAACCTTGCTACCCTCAAGGACGCCAACCGTGAACACCACCAACGGATCCGACTCGCCAAGCGCGCCCACTTCACAGAACGCCTCAACAACAACGCCCACGACTGCAAAGAACTCTTCTGCATCGTGAAAGAACTCTCCAACCCTAACGTCAGCGACGTCCCTCCCTCCCAGAAACTCTGCGACGATCTCTCCACCTTCTTCCACCAGAAAATCGCAGCCATCCACGACAGCTTCAACACCGCACCTCCGCCAGACCCCACCCCCGACGACTCCTCCCACGCCTGCCGCCTCACCACCTGTACCCAAGTATACGACGCCGAAACCCTAACAACCATGAATTCCATCCACTCAGGCTCTCCCACGGACCCGTGCCCACATCACGTATTCAACAAAGCCGACGCCACCATCGCCCCCAAACTCCGCAAGATCATCAACCTCTCCTTCAACACCGCCACCTTCCCGGACAGCTGGAAGCACGCAGAAATCCAACCCCTCCTCAAGAAACCCAAGGCTGACCCCAACGATCTAAAAAACTTCCGACCGATCTCTCTCCTCCCTTTTCCAGCGAAAGTCATCGAGAAGATCGTCAACGCACAGCTCGCCCACTTCCTAGAAGACAACTCCATCCTAGACCCCTCTCAATCTGGATTCAGACGAAACCACAGCAATGAGACCGCACTCCTCGCCGCCACAGATGACATCAGAGAACAAATGGACAACGGCGAAACCTCAGCCCTCATCCTCCTCGACCTATCAGCCGCTTTCGACACAGTCTGCCACCGCACCCTGCTAACCCGTCTTCACGAAGCCGGCATCCAAGACAAAGCCCTCAACTGGATCTCATCCTTCCTCTCCGACAGAACCCAGAGAGTCCGACTCTCACCCTTCCGCTCCAAAGCCACCAACCTCATCTGCGGCGTCCCCCAAGGCTCCTCTCTTAGCCCAACGTTGTTCAACGTCTACATGGCCCCCCTCGCACAACTGGCCCGTCAACACAACCTCAGCATCATCTCCTACGCCGACGACACCCAGCTCATCCTCTCCCTGACCAAAGATCCACTCACCGCTAAAACCAACCTCCACGAGGGACTAAAATCCATCGCCGAGTGGATGAGCAACAGCCGCCTGAAGCTCAACTCCGACAAGACGGAAGTCCTCATCCTCGGACGCACCCCCTCGGCCTGGAACGACTCCTGGTGGCCCACTGCCCTCGGACCCCCACCCACCCCAGCCAGCCACGCACGAAACCTCGGCTTCGTACTCGACTCTGCTCTCACCATGTCCAAACAGATCAACGCCGTCTCCTCTTCTTGTTTCAACACCCTCCGCATGCTCCGCAGGATCTTCAAGTGGATTCCAACAGGAACCAGGAAGACGGTGACTCAAGCCCTCGTCAGTAGCAGACTTGACTACGGCAATGCACTCTACACGGGCATCCCAACGAAAGACATCAAACGACTCCAATGCATCCAGAACGCATCCGCCCGCCTGATCCTCGACATACCCCGCCGATGTCACATCTCCCCCCACCTGAAGGACCTCCACTGGCTCCCCGTGGAAAAAAGGATCACCTTCAAACTCCTCACCCACGCACACAAGGCACTACACAACACCGGACCCACCTACCTGAACACCAGACTCAACTTCTACGTCCCCACACGTCAACTCCGCTCTGCCAACCTCGCCATCGTCCCCCGAATCCAGCGCAAGACCTCTGGCAGCAGATCCTTCTCCTTCCTCGCCGCCAAGACCTGGAACTCTCTCCCCACCTCACTACGCCAGACCCAGGACCTCCTCACCTTCAGGAGACTCCTCAAGACATGGCTCTTCGAACGCTAGCAGCACCCCCCCCCCTCCCCAGCGCCTCGAAACCCTGTCGGGTACATAGCGCGCTTTAAAAATTCACTGATTGATTGATTGATTGACTCATAGTGGCTTTGTGACAACAATTACCACATGGACCTACTAACACACACACTTTATTGCCTTTGTTCTCTGTGCACCGCTCCCTTTCACTCTCATGTGGGCTCCAGACTGGTGTATTGCATCCATATGTAGCCTGATGGATCATTAGTTGCATCTACAAAGTCCAGTCCACCTGGCCGGATGGACTCTGTATAATATATTCACGGGTGATTAACTGTGCTTTCAGAAGCTGCTGCTTCCGTGCGCACTCAACATAATAGTTTCTAACCACTTAGCAGTCCCCAGAAAGGTAAGACTTTTGTCACTTTGGGCTGACTCCACATAATATTCTTACTATTTAATCAATGACACCAGCCCTGAAACGTTGTTACTCCTTGGTTCCTAAAAAGGTAACACTGTCCCAGAAGTTAGGACTTTACTGTCTTTTCTGTTGTTTCTGGGTGGACTCCATTTGGTACTTCCTTTATTTTTAATCTATGTGTCCAGAGGTTAGGCCTTTGTTACTCCTAGAAGATTCCATACAGTTTAGTGTCCAGTTGCTTCACAGTGTTTCCAGGGTTTGGCTCCGGCTCTCCTGGATGGATTCCATATATAACTCCCGTACTTCGCAACAATACCGCAAAGATTGGGCTTCTGGGGGCCCCACTAAATCACATCAATTGAGGGTCTGTACTTTATGATACACGCTAAACCTAAATGATGGTAAGTATTAGCAGGTGCAACTGAGGGTTTACTCACACTCAGATTATGTCTCCAAACCTCCTGTCCACACAAAACTACAACCACTGTGGCTTTCATCCATACATTCTGAAAGGGCAAGGGTCTGATTCATATCGTACAACCTGGGAACTCTATGAAGCCCTATAGAAGTATTGCACTATAATACTATATACTATAATACAATAAGAAGAATTAGGTATGTCACTCTATCTCGAATCACAGCTATGTACAAATTTAGATCTAATTTTCAGCAGTACAATGCAATAGTAAGAAAAAATACTGCTTTGCAACAAAATACTATTTCCACCAACTGGAATTAAAAAATGTGCTGATTTGCACTGGTTGGTTGGTTTAAATATAAGTGAAAAATTGCACTTGCCATATGCAATGTCAATGTTACATACCTATTTTTAAATTCTGCATGGAGAGATAGCTTAGTAGCCAATTGAACCAGAAGAATCAGGTCCCGTTTTTAAGGCTCCTCAGCTCAACTTAAAACTTGTGATCTTAAGCAAATGAATATAATTATATATATATATATATACATATATATATATATATATATATATATATATATATATATATATATAATTACCTAGTGGCGGTCACCACTAGGTAGTTATAGTAGTTAGGACCAAGTTTCTTTAGAAGGAGCGTTTTTGTTTTTTTAATAACTTTAGTGCCGCTTGACAAATCTTTACAAAATTTCCAAGAAAGTATGATGCTCACTTGAGCTGCTGTCTGGAAGGCTTTAGGGTGATCCATCCAGGAGGGGCCTAGAAAAAAGGGGGGGTTCCAAAACACTTTTGCCCTTTTCATTTTTCCATAGGGAAAATTGAACAGCGATAGACGGGATTACACCAATTTGGCAGAAAGGTAGGTCCTGGTCCAGAAAGTGACTTTTTTGTTTTGGTGTAAATCCATTCAGTAGTTTTTGAGAAATTAAGGGTGAAAAAAATGGTATATCTAGAGATGTGAAGTATTCCTCACCCCTTCTGATCTCGTACTGAGATCTGTTTGGCTATCAACACTTCAACCAGGAAGTGTTGGCAACCATCTGGGGATTTGGCAGCCAAGTCCCAGAAAAAATGTTAAAAAGAAGAAAAGGATTCAGGGCGTCCCAGAGGGACCCTCTCAGTGCTAAAAAGTAATTAAAAAAAATCTTTTGCTGAGATTCGTGGTGGATCTGGGGAAAATGTTTAAAAAATGAAACACGGGCTCACACGCTTTGTATTTTTTAAGCCCCCGGGTGGGCCAAGTCCCGGAGGCATTCTTCATATGAGTGTGGGGGACACCTGAGCCCCACACAGCCTCAGGGACCACCACCTCACAAGGGCAATTTTCATGATAGATGTTGGGGGGGGAGGCATCGACCTCCCCCACAGCCCCGGGGAATACCACCTCCCCGGGGCACCTTAGAAATGTAATGTGGGGGAGCCAAGTAGCCTACCCAGCCCAGGGGATCACTACCTCCCCGGGGCTATAACAAAAAAGAAAGGGGTCTGTTTTGGACCGCCTTTAGCCCCGGGGAGCACCACCTCCTCAGGGCTGTGATTGTTGGACGGCAGCCGCCCTCAAGGAGCCACTGATAGCCCTGGGGACCGCCACCAACCAGGGCCAGCTCCTGCTATGGCCTGGGATGTCCACCCCCGGGACATAACTATTTGCTGTGGCTTGGCTACACTTGTGAAGCTGCTGCCAAGCCAAAGCAAACACTCCATTTTCAAACAGTGGTACCTGTTAAGCAGTGCAGGGAACAGAAATGAAATGTTTGCTTCAGCAACGACAGAACTGCTGTTAAAAGCAGCTCCATGGTAGCTGAATCAATGGGACTGCGGGAGAGACTTTGAAGCTTCTCTTGTGGTCTCAGATAGCCTGGAAAGGGCATTTTGTTAAAAAAAAAAAAAAAACATATAGGGACCACCCTTTAGGGCTCCCTCGTGGTTTCAGATAGCCCATAAAGGGCAAAAAAGGTACCTATAACTCACACCTTCACCATGCACTTCTAATTATCCGGCAAATTACGGCACTCGTGACATCTTTGATAGCATTATTGATAATATCAATGTAATATTTGCAGTAAAATTTTGAATGCAAAAACTGTGCATGGCGGGGACTTGAGTTATAGTTACCTTAGGGCACGAGTTATAGTTACTTGAGATAACTCTGACTGTAACTGGTGAATTTCCTTGATTTGGTACATTCAAAATGTGAGCCTAACTATAACGTCCCTGTAGCCTTTCTTTTTTTGAGTGAATATATATACATATATATATATATATATATATATATATATATATATATGTATATATATATATATATATATATATATATATATATACAGAATAAGTACCAGTTGTAAGTTGTATATCCTGAAAATCAAATTGGTCCATTCCGTTTAACCTTCGTGTTCCTGGGGACAATATACTTTGGTTCCTAACTTACACTTCAGAGTAGTCAGAAGAAAAGACGGGTGACAAAAGAGGTGGTTACTGAGTATTCTAAACTTTGGGAACCATTCATAGTAGTCAATGTGCACCATGATAAAAATAGGTGGATGTACAAAATTCTTTGTATTGTAGTGGGCATCGATAGGTTGGAGTTTTTACAACACAACGTATTGAATACATGTAGCTCTCAATTCGCTGATTACGTGTGCATAACCTTATGGGACAGAGATGCTACAGCACTCTGTTCATATACCTTAATTGATTTGAATCCTTCCTTTGTGATGATAAATGTTTCACCTTTTCTCTGATTTAGTAGTTCAGCCGACGATCAGACCAGTTACCCCAGCAGCACTAACGGCAGCCTGGACTCCTTACACAAAGGTCCAAAGAAAAAAGGAATCAAGTCATCCTTCGGCCGCTTGTTTGGAAAGAAAGAAAAAGGAAGACTTATGCAAATGAGTAAAGATGGTATGGGCCAAGGTATACATTTGCTTCTACTGTAGTTACTCACTTAACCATATATATTCGACGTAGCTTATTTTTAATGTGATATTAATCAGTGATTTCAATGTAGTTGCTTTGTTTGAAACTCACAACCAATTTAAGTGTGTAGCTATCTCTGCCCAGATTTTTAAACAATTACTTATAATAAGCAATAAAATCATGGTCCATGCCAAGCACTAGAAAGGGAGATAATATGAGAATGGAGGAAAAAATAACAAACCTCTGATGGTTGCATGAGTCCATTCCAGCCATTGCATAAATGTTATGTAACTAGCAGTTGTAGAGCACACATACACCAGAATGGTTCCTTGATGCTAGGGTAACTGAAGTATTGTGTGCTACTCAACAGAGCTTAGTCATGTGCTTGTTTAAAGTCCCAAGTTTTTAATAGTTGCCAGAATCTCATGTAGCTGTGTGTGGCTCTTATCGCAGGGCGTACGGCATTTCAGATGTGAGGGGCCAAAACTGAAAATCTGGATCCGCCCATTTTCTTCTTTCAAAATTTGGGAATATGGAGAAGGTTCATGTGAATGGATTGAGGGCTTCCATTAGGATTATAATTTTGAATGTGGGCTGAATTGAAAGCTGGGTTTCTTCCGTAGAGGGATTTGAAAATAATACAACCCGTCTTAAAGATGGATCTCTGTTCTTCAGAAAGTCAGTGTAATTTTTTCATTAGACAGGGAATGTGGCATTGTCTGGGATTATGGAAAATTGATCTGGCTGGTTGATTCTGGGCCAGTTGGAGTCTGCGATTGAGGCCTTTGGGGAGACCTAGCTAGGGAGAGTTAGCGTATTCAATTCTGGAGATGACCAGGGCTATTGACTACTCAAAGAAAGGGTCTCTCTAATTTTCCTGATTCTTTGGAGTTGCAAGAGGAGAAGAAGACCACTGCTAGCTGGGGCTTCATAGAGAGATCCTCATCGAAGAGGACTTTGAGGCTTTTGTTGATTTCTTGGACAGCAGGGGAATGCCCATTGCTGACGTCCAGAATGAGGGACTCCAAGGACTGAAAATGTTTCTGGTTATAACAATTTCTGTTCTTTCAGAATTTCACTTTAGATGATTGCTGGTCATCTAATCACAAATGAACAGCATTGTGTTTTGAATGACTTCTTGTAATTCAGACGAGTTGTAGTGGTAAAGAGCAACTCTGTGTCATCCGCATAGCTGAGGATTCTGACATTTGTTTTTTAAATGTGTATTGGAGGACGGATATACAGGTTGAGCAGGTGAGGGGAAAAGGAAGGTCCTTGGGGTACTCTCCAGTTCCCCCGAATTTCGGATGAGCTAAATGTTGTCAACCAAACCGAATGAGAGCAGTCTTTTAGAAAGGAGATAATCTAGTTAAGGGTGATGCCCTGCAACTAAGCACTGTTGACACAGTCCACCAAACGGTTGTGGTGAACAGTGTCAAAAGTTGCCGTTAGATCTAGGAGGACCAGCACCTGGGTGATGCCCCTGTGGATGACTTCTTGCATGTCATCTACTGCAGAAAGGATGACAGCTTCAGTGGAATGGGCTGGCAGGAAGTCTGCATGGTGAGAGTCGAGGAACTTGGCATACTCTAGAAAGGAACAGCGATGATGAGCGACGTGAGCCTCTAGTACCTTTGCTAGATAAGGAAGCAAGGTGATAGGGCGGTAGCCAGGTTTTTTATTTGAGTGGTACCATTATGGTCTCTTTTAAGGAGGGATGTGAAAGGGGCTAGGAATGCAGAAAACACAGTTTTTGTTATTTTTTTGGGGGGGGCAAATATCTTTTGGAGATCCCGACTTAACCTTGCTCAGCAGGTCCAAAAGGCAGTCCTTTCTGATGGCAAGAAAGTTGGAGAGTTTCATAGGGCTTCTAGCTCCTGAGGGGATTGCATTGAGGGATATTTTGGAGGCTATACTATCTTTTATCAGAATGCTTTTGACAATGAAAAACGAGTTGAGGGTGTCGCATAGATTCTGAGCAGCTAGTGTGGGTAAGGTCACTCTGTCTAGGTTAGATAATTTGGAGACAATTCCAATGATCTCTTTGTATTTATTCTCTGAGTTTAGTATTTTATTAGAGAAAAGGGTGGATTTGGTTTGCATAAAAACTTTCTTGTATTGTGTGATGCAATGTGTATAGACTTACTTTATGACAGGTGAGTAATTGTTTTGCCATTTAGGTTCAGCCCGGCAAAGTTCTAGTTTGGCTAATTTCAGTTCTTCAGAGAACCATCTGGTGCATCATGGTATGTGAACCGTTTAGCTTTGTGAAGGGGGGGGGCGTGCCTATTGCTAGCTTCTGTTAGCCATTTGGTGATTGCTTCCTCATGTCTGTCTATACATTTAGTTTGACTAGCAAGAGTGATGGCCAATGAAACAAAATAATTAAGGCCTACTCTTGACCAATTTATGGATATCATTTCAAGACAAGGGCAGGGTTTAGGGTGAGCTAGGCCAATTAGTGAACATTTAATAAAATAGTGATCAGACTTTGTACAAGGAGAGACTGTTAGATTAGATAGGGCTAAATTAGTGTGTGGCCTTTGATGTGAGTGGGTGAGAATACATGTTGTTCAAAACTAAGGCTGCTGAACAATTCAGTTAACCCTGTAGATAGTTTCCCTCGAGTTTGTTTGTTAGCTCTGTAGTTAAGGTCATCGATTAACAATATTTGACATGGTCAATAACTAGTGGGGGGGAACATTGACTATGAGAGTAGTTTTGGGAAATTCTGCATCTATCTTGAAGGTCTGCACATAATAGCGCAAGACTAGAGGGAGGTTGAGGAGTATTTTTTGCTCACAGTAATGTACCTGCCTATTAGGTGTATTAGTCCAAGTCAAGAGAGTGCTTTCATTACAGTACATGAGATGCAGAGACTACTTACATGAATGCAAAAAAAGTATTTACCCTCTCGGAAAGATGGCTTTCTCACCTAAAGCCATGCATTCTGCTTCTCAAATGTGTATTGAAAGTTGTGATGTAAATAGGAATGTGAATGCACTGTAATATTTGTCAGGTTACCTTCAAGAAAACCAGCGCTTACTGTGTAAAAAAAAAAAAAGTGCCTAGGTCATTGTGAAGAGAGCACAGAGCTGTCGCCACCCATTTCCCCTGCCAGCACTGCAATGACAGTAGCACCGCAACCACTAACCAACTCACTCCTGTATGTTTGACTATTCAGACTAGTCCAAGCCACCAAAGCTATAGGAATCGCTTGGGTGGCAGGTAGTAGCCATTTTTAATGTATATTCAGTTATTAAACAACTGTTGTGCTCAACCCAAAAGTAGACAAAAAGTGCCACCATTTAAAGGATGTCATAAGTGCCGGTGTTGATAATTAAGTGCTGGTGCTGAGCACTGGAAACCACCGGATTAAATCAAGCACTGAAGAAAAACATTTCTGCAAATAAAATGCTACATCAAATACATTATTATGATGTGTTTACAGACTTATTTAGATGATATTTTATTTAACCCATTTGGTATTTATGAAACTAATTTTCTTAGCACTATGCTTGGCAAACTGAGGCTGTGAGCGAAGTTGTGATAGCCATCAGCAGAGTTCTTATTTTTCCTTCTTTATGTGTAAGTCATGGTGGGGCAGAGGGTAGGTACATCTACCATATTAAAACAATAGAAGGGCAACAAAATGTAGTTTTATGTATGTACTAATTAGTATTTTGTACAAATATTGATTATTTTAGGCTTTTAAAACCTTTTTGAAGGGTTAGAACTTTTAGTGTGAATATTTTCATCTATCTTTTACTTTGTATTCATTGAATATAGAGTCTGTTTAAAGATAGCCACCTTTTTGCACACCATAAATATCTCTTATATAGACGTCGTCACTGACCTTCCTATGTCTGTTTTGTGAAGGAGCACCATGGTAGTTGTGGTTCAGTGGCCCTGGTAGGCTAAGAGGTCCCAAGGTGCTTCGCCATTGCCTGTTATTTCTTTTTTATCTGCGGTTGACACCATTTGATGCATAGCTGAAATCAGGAATGGCATGTTTATGCAACGTTTGTAAAGTTATTCATCTGAACACAGCATGGTTGGTTAATAATTAGGTTAAGACATAAATTAGGGAGATTCCAGTAGCTCATGTGTCAGATCATTCTGAACTTATTTTACTGCAAATGTTTTATTTGTATACAAATAGATCAAAAATGTATGTATATGTTCAATAAATTGTTAGTATTAAAGTATGTGTATTAGAAATGGGGTCTCTAGTTGGCAGAGGTATACACCCTTCTCCAAATAGGGACCACACTCCTAGTAAAGTTAAGTCACACACAATCCAAATTATCCTGTGCCCACTCTCTGGTAGGTTGGCACTGAGCAGTCAGGCTTAACTTAGAAGGCAATGTGTAAAGTATTTATGCAATAAATCATACAGTAACATAGTGAAAACACCACAAAAATACACCTCACAGGTTTAGAAAAATATAGGATATTTATCTGGTTAAATTAAGGTCAAAACGATAAAGATTCAATAAGCACAAGTTGCAATATCACTTTTGCAAGATTAAAAAGAGTCTTAAATCTTAGAAATCAACAATTGATTGTAGAGGAAAATAAATTTAGGAGTTTTCCACTACCAGGAAATATAAAACACAGATATACATATCTGCCTTTTACCTACATAGCACCCTGAAATATAAAACACAGATATACATGTCTGCCTTTTACCTACATAGCACCCTGCCCTATGCGTTACCTACGGCCTACCTTAGGGGTGACTTATATGTAAAAAAAGGGGAGTTAAAGACTTGGCATGTACTTTTAAATGCCAAGTCGAAGTGGCAGCGCAACTGCACAGACAGGTCTAGCAAAGGCAGGCATGAGACATGGTTAAGGGGCTACTTTATATGGATGGCAGAACCAGTACTGCACGGCCACTAGTAGCATTTAATTTACAGGCCCTGGGCACCTGAGGGGCACTGTACTAGTGACTTACAAGTACATTAAGAATGCCAATTGGGTATGAGCCAATGTTACCATGTTTTTAGGCAGAGAGCACATCCACTTTAGCATTGGTTAGAGGTGGTAAAGTGTCCAGAGTCCTAAATCCAGCAAAAATGAGGTCAGAAAATGAAGAGGAGGAAGGCAAAAAATTGCAGTGAGGCCATTTCCAACAATGTGCAAATGAACATGAGCTTGATGTAATTATACGATGGGCAGGCATTAAAAGTGCCAGAAAAAAACATCTCAAAGAAATCTGTCAGATTTGTTTGCGGCATTTTTTTGGGCCGTCCCTAACGGGGGAATGCCATCTTTGCATAAATTATGCCTCCCGCAGGCTTAATGTAGCGCAAAGGGATACAAAGTGGTGCAATGCATGCATTGCGCCACTTTGTAAATATAGCATGGCGTTTTTGGGCTTCTAATGCTACATTAGCGTAAAAGTATTACGCTAATGTGGAGTGAGGGGCTCTTAAATATGCCCCTAGATTTTATGTGGCTAGCTGAGTGGATTAGTAAAGCCAGCCTTTACAAGTGCTTTAAAACACATGAATGTATGTGAAAGGGGAGCGATGGCGAGAGGATGGGCACATTTGCCAGGTGGTATGGTAGTGAGTGAAACCGAGGAGGAGGACATAGGGTGGGGGGCGCCACAATAAATTGTCTCACAGGGCACCACCAGCGCTAAAGCCGCACCTGATGAGAGCCACTAAATTAATTTCTATGCGTGAAATAGAGAATATTGAAATTTAATTTTTTTTATACATCCACAAAATTAAACATACCTAATCTTCACTTTAGCTCCTTTTCTTCTATTGTAACTCATGGCAGCAATAGATTTGGGTTATCCACCGAGAACAGTTCTTGCATATGAGTGGAAACTGCAGCATTTGATTTTCCAGTAATCTCAAGGATGGATAGCTTGAGGTGATTACCCTAGTTTTAAAGTTTCTGAAGCAGTCAATACTGATTGATGCGTTCCATCACTCCTGCCCTTTAAATGTGTACTGGTGAACATCCCACAAGGGAAACAGTAAAGATGTTTTTTGAGCCTAGAAAAAAACTATTTTAGTTCAGATGGAAGTCATTGACTATGACACAAACATTCTAGCCCTCATTACAACATTGGCGCTAAATCCTGCTTACCGCCGTGCAGAAGACCGCCAACACACCGCTGCGGTGGTGGAATTCCTCTACAGTTATAATGACCCACAGCTTGGAATCAGCCAAAATCCAGAAACCCACACAAGTCCGCCACACCAAAGGTCAGTAATAAACTGGCAATAACAAAACCTCCACCGTCACGCCAACAGGACTACGCCCACACTATCACGACCCACGAATCCACGCCACAAACCCTTACGACCAAAATTGAGAAAGAAGGCCAGAGAAAGACACCACCAGAAACAACACTAGCATCCACAGGCACACAACACCATCACTCACACACCATTCACGCACCTCAGACAACACACACGAACGCATCCCCTCACACATCACAACCGACACCACCTCACACATCACCCACACCACATCATGGCACCTCTACGACACCCCAGGTTCTCTGAGGAGGAGCTCAGGGTCATGGTGGAGGAAATCGTCCGGGTAGAGCCACATCTATTCGGATCACAGGTTCAGCACACCTCCATTGCAAGGAAGATGGAACTATGGCGCAGAATCGTTGACAGGGTCACCACAGTGGGACAGCCATCATTCCCAGGAGACAATGGCAACGGTACTGGCCAACTTTCAGGAGACCCAGCGGCTGCAGGAGGAACACTATCTGGGGATCAAGGAGGAACTCAAGTCCATCAACACCACCCTGGTCACCATTGTAGGGGTGCTGAAGGACCTTGTCAACACAGGGAGGGACACTGTGGCACAACAAGGGGCCCCTGACACTAGCCTGGATGATGAACAGCCCTCCACCTCCGCCGGTGCTAGTGGACAAGAGGCACTGCAACAGGACCACAACACCAGCACCCCACCCCCTGCAGATGGAGAAGCATCCCGCAAACGGTCCCTGAGATTCAGGAATAAGACAGAGAAGACTGCCAAGACCCCCGCCAGGAATTGAGACCCCCCTGAATGTCATCTTTCTGTCCCACTTTGTCACCCTGTCCATCCATCAACTGCCCTAGCTTCACTTCCTATGTCCCTTTGGACAATGCACCTGTATTGGACATTCCTCCACCATCACCCCTGCCCATTTTACAACCCCCTCCACTTATTTGCACAGAAATAAACACCCTTGAATCACAAAACAATCTGGAGTCAGTCTGTGCTTTCACCAATGTGTATTTACAATAACTATGGAATGTAGCAACGTCAATTTTATTGTCAACATACCGATGGAACACAGCTCTAGTCCATGAGGTAATATAGCAGAGGGCACACAGCGGGACCCACATCTGTTGAATGGAAAGGCAAAGTGACAAGTCAGGGTCCATACACTGGGTAAAAGTGACAGACTTATGATAGGTCAAACAATTGTATGAGATGTGTGAGGCAGTGATTTCTTCTTACCTGTGTCTCACTGGAAGTATTGCTGGATAAAGTTGTTTCTGTTGTCGATATCCTCTTCTTCTACCTCCTCTTCTTCACTGTCCACAGGCTCCACAGCTGCCACAAGACCTCCATCTGGACCATCCTCCTGCAGAAAAGGCACCTGTCGTTGCAAAGCCAGGTTGTGCAGCATACATCAGGACACGATTATCTGTCACACCTTCTTTGGTGAGTAGTAGAGAGAACCACCTGTCATATGGAGGCACCGTAACCTGGCCTTCAGGAGGCCAAAGGTTCTTTCTATAATCCTCCTAGTTCGCCCATGTGCCTCATTGTAGCGTTCCTCTGCCCTTGTCCTGGGATTCCTCACTGGGTCAGTAGCCATGACAGGTTGGGGTACCCAGAGTCATTCAAAAAAAGATTACACACGGTTCCATATAGAAAAATAGGTTTCTTTCGGATAGAACACTTGGTCCATAGATGAGAACCAGAGCTGTTCGAAGCAAGGGCCCTCACTCACCGTCCGGTGACATGCTTCATCATAGGGCCAGCTCCTCGTCAGGCCGGCGCTGCAATGCCTGACGGGCCCCACGAGGGGGCTCTTTGCCGAAGATCTTTTGTGAATCAAGTATAGCCGGTCAAAAACAGATAAATGAAGGATTGGTAAATAAAGAGATTAAAAATGCCTAGAGGTAACTGCTAATAATTTTAATACTCGTGCTCATACCTCTGACAAGATTAAAAACCAGAATAGGGGGAATTAGTGGGATAATGACCACAAGCCCCATAAAAATACGCATCGGTATAGTACAAATGATGTCTCTTAGAGAGCAATGGCGTATAAGAGACTGAGCACACAGGGTCCCCTGTGTTACTCTATGTAATGGGTCAACATGTTTCTCGCTAATGTCTGGAAAATTAACTTATGCGATTCATCAGGACCTAGTAACGTACCTAATGCTATGGATGGTGGGAATTTCCACAAATATAGATCAAAACCTAAAAAAAAAAAAATTTCAAAGAAGAAAGAAAGAAACCATCATTACTATAACGTAGTTCATATAAAGAAAGGAATTAACACTAGACTACATTGTGCAAACCCAGAATGAAGTGCAAAGTCACTCAAGTGCCAAGTGGTACAAACATGTTATCCAAGTAACAACGAGTGCGAGGCCAATTAGGCAACAACCACATTGCTTACCCTCCAAAAATTAATGGTAGGGCCACATCGGGGGAGTCCAGGCTAAAAAATCAACTCTGATCTAAATGTATGCACAAACAGAAGGAACACAAGGAGAATTGTCATTACGAAAAATGGATACTCCACTCAACAGGGTAAGAAACACATTAACATAATGGTAGTAGAGTCAGGAGCACATTAATACAGTCCTGTACCTAACATAAGGTTAATATTGATTCATTTAGCATAGGCAGGAAGCAGGAGCGACATATAGAAAATGAATTACCATCTGAAAAGCGCGGAAAAATGTTCCAAGCCAAGAGGCAGATAGTTAAAGCCACATGGTGATGTTTGAAAATAAGCATCAGGATATACGGGAGGCATGTGTAGTTACAAGAGTATATACCATTATTGAAATGTGGAAATGGACGAGCGCGGGGTCGGATACAAGCGCGTAACTTCCAAAAATAGAGTAACGCTATGAAAACGTGTAGCGTGCACACTGCAGAGGTGCGTGTATTAACAAAAAAAGGCGGCGTGCCGGTGAAAAAGCCGTGCCTCCGAACTAATACGGAGGAAAAGGGCGGCGTTGCCGAGGTGCCGATAAATGGAATCACATTTCAAAGAAACCACTTACTTGGGGTCCGGACGGTCACTGCCGTTAAACCTGTGCCAAGACGCTCAGCCGGTATGGAGGTAAACAATGATCCCAAGGGGGTTTAAAAGAGATGGAAGAAATAGAGGAAGGACTCGTCACCATGAAAAAGGTGTCGGCCATTTTAGAGATTGTATCTAGAGGAAAATACAAAATTCTCGGCCATCTTGGACACTCAAGTAGTGAAAAGTGTCGACATAGCCCAAAATCAATAGATGCTTATCGAACACCATTATGATATGTAAAGTTGTCAATCAGTATGGAAAACAGAAACAAAAATACAAAAATACCCAAAGAGGGCCATAATAGGCTCTCAGAGAGGGCTGGATATCAGTGTTAGTGCATAAAGCTAGTCCATTGAATATCATCATTCAGACCAAGTACATGAGTCTGGAGTCTAAAGACCCACCGTTGTTCCTTTTCAAAGAGCTTATTGGTACTGTCAATGTTGTCTCTCATAGATTCTAGGACCAACCATTTCATATCATTGGGTCCGTGCTGCTTCTCGACAAAGTGATTAGTCAGTTTTGTAGAGGATCTCTTACATCTAATGGTGCTGCGATGTTCATTAATACGAGTTTTCACCATCCTGGTCGTCATACCAATATATCTCAAGTTGCACGGACAGGTAATCATGTAAATACAGTTCTTAGTCCGACAATTGGTATGGGATCTGAGTTGCCAGGTCTTTTGTTCACCTATATCTACCTCTCGGGTATTGGCAGTGAAGGGTCAGATATTGCAGGAACCACAAGGGTAATGACCCTTTACTTTAAGCCATTGACCAGTGCCCAAATTATTAGTTGGCTGTTTCATTGACGGTCTTGTGTGGACTACCAGGTCTTTAATGTTGGGCGTTCTTTTGAATGCAAAAAGCGGACGTTCTAGAGTCGCGCCCGCGCTCGTGAGGATGGGCCAAAGTCTGCGGATCGTACCTTTTATTTGATTACTGAGAGGGGTGAAAGTAGTGACACACGTCAATCTCGTCTGTTTGGGACGGGTATTGTTAGTCAGTAATGTCTCTCGGGGGATGTTGCCCGCCCTCTTTTTTGCTTGCCGAATCTGAGGTAGGGGATAGTTGCATTCACGAAGTTTGCAGCACAGGGCGTTAGCTTGTGAATGGTAATCATGTTTATCTGAGCAATTACGTCGTATCCTGAGGAATTGACCAAAGGGTAGGTTGTCTCGTAGGGCTTTAGGATGGTGGCTGTTGTAAAGTAAAAGACTGTTGCGATCCGTTGGTTTATGGTAAACAAATGAATTGAGGACACCGTCCTTCAGTGAGATTCGTAAGTCCAAAAAGGAAACTTCTTTGTCAGAGATGTTAGAACTGAAACAGAGGTGGGTGTCCAAAGTGTTGACCCATTGGGTGAAGGCTATCGCACGGTCCATCTCTCCCCTCCAAATTACCAAAATATCATCTATGTAACGGCGCCACAGTATGATATTGGAAAAAAATGGTTGATCAGGGGTCAAAATGTGGCGTTGTTCAAATGCGAACATGTAGAGGCACGCCAGACTCGGCACGAAAGTGCTCCCCATAGATGTGCCCTGTATCTGGTGAAATAGACTTTTCTCAAATTGAAAGAAGTTCTCTTGAAGGGCCACACTAGCGCATTGCATAATGAAACTCACTGGAGTGTTGTAAGTCCATGTATCAGCCAAGAGTATTTCCTCTACAGCAGTGAGCGTGGCTTCTTGTGGAATGTTGGTATAGAGCGCCTCTACATCTAGACAGATCAGAATGTCATTAGTGCCAGACTCATTTATGTAATTCAGTAGAACTAGAGTGTCTTTTGTGTCCTTCAAAAAGGTGGATGTTCTCTGTACGATAGGTTGCAGAAAGAAGTCCCAGAATTTAGAAAGGGGCTCCAATAGAGAGCCAATACCAGACACAATGGGGCGACCCGGAGGGGGGAGACCTTTGTGAATCTTCGGAAGGCAGTAAAAGTATGGAATTTTGGGATATTTTGTATCAAGGAATTCAGCTTCTTGTCGAGTGATCCAACCTTCTGACTCTGCTTCTGAAATCATGCCACGAATTTGGCGCTGTAGACGTGGAGTAGGATCAGAGGAGATGGGGCGGTAGTATGAAGTGTCACTAAGTAGTCTTCTACATTCCTGTTGGTAGTAAGTGGTATCCATAACCCAGAGTCACCTGCAAATGTCGAGGGACAACTGTTAGACACACACTAACCCGTAGGGACAACCCCAGACCCAGACAACTGTTCACAGGGTATAGGGTCCTTGTCCTCACCTATTAGCCACATACGGTGCCTCTGGAGTTGCCCCATCACATAAGGGATGCTGCTATTCCTCAGAATGTAAGCGTCATGCTATGAGCCAGGAAATTTGGCATTCACATGGGGGATGTACTGGTCTGCCAAACACACCATTTGCACATTCATCGAATGGTAGCTCTTCCAGTTTCTGTACACCTGTTCACTCCTGCGGGGGGGTACCAAGGCCACATATGTCCCTTCACTGGCACCTATGATGTTGGGGATATGTCCCAGGGCATAGAAGTCACCTTTCACTGTAGGCAAATCCTCTACCTGAGGGAAAACGATGTAGCTGTGCATGTGTTTCAGCAGGGCAGACAACACTCCGGACAACACGTTAGAGAACTTTGGCTGGGACATCCCTGATGCAATGGCCACTGTAGTCTGAAAAGACCCACTTTCCAGGAAAAGGAGTACTGACAGGACCTGTACTTGAGGGTGTATTCCTGTGGGATGGCGGATAGCTGACATCAGGTGTGGCTCCAACTGGGCACACAGTTCATGGATTGTTGCACGATCAAGTCTGTAGGTGACTATCACATGTCTCTCTTCCATTGTCGACAGGTCCACCACCGGTTGTACACCGGAGGATGATGCCATCTCATCACCTATCCCAGCGTACGTGCCCTATGGAGGAGAACAGCAAGCAGCACGTCAGCCAACTCTGAGGCATCACAAAATGTCATTTGCACACATTTGTTAATCACCAATGTGCCTGTTACTGTGTGTATGCAAGGCCTAGATAGGTGTGACGCAGTTATCATTAATGCCATGTGGCCCCCTGAAATAGCGGCTGCCTGACCTGTAAGGTGGGACAAGGGGATATGAGGTAACTGCGCTGGCGTTCTACACCGTCGCGGTAGGCGGTCGAGGACCGCGGCGCAATCCTGCATTGGTTAACATTGGACCCTATGGGTCCCAGGAGCCATTGACGATGTACACCAGCAGTGACGGTATGCACCGGCGCGGACGTGACTGCCATTTTCTATCTGTACACTCACTTGATACCTGACCTTCAACAGGAGAGGACCTACACTGCAAGTGCTGCTCTGACCTCAGTCTGGAAGCGACGATGGCTCATGTTTCTGGGGAAAGGGCCCCTGCCTTCACTTCGGAGGAGTTGGAGAAGTTAGTGGATGGGGTCCTCCCCCAGTACACGCTACTGTACGGTCCTCCAGACAAACAGGTGAGTACACTGTGAGCATGCTGCATGGGCAATGCCTGTTTGGAGTGGTGTGGATGTAAGATACATGGGGGGGGGACTGAGCCCTGCATGAGCGGAGTGTATGTGCATCAGGGCAAGGGTGGGAACGTGGGTCAATGACTGTGACTGTCTGGACGGTTAAAGTTTTTCCTTGTCCCCTGTACTATTCCTGTAGGTCAGCACCCACCAGAAGAAGGATATTTGGCGTGACATCACCAAGGACGTCCAGACCCTGGGGGTCCACCACAGATGGAGCACCCACTGTCGGAAAAGATGGGGGGACATTTGCAGCGGGAGCAAGAAGACAGTGGAGGCCCAGCTGGGGATGGCCTCCCAACGTGGGAGGGGTGCCCGTCGCACCATGACCCCCTGATGTTCCGGATCCTGGCAGTGGTGTATCTGGAGTTAGATGGGTGCTTGAGGGCATCACAGAAGCCACCAGGGGGTGAGTACAGTCACATCCATCTGATTCTGTGCGCATTATGAGGTGTCTGGGTGGGGGAGGTGGGCAGGTGGGCAGTGGGTTACCGTAGGCCAGGGCGAGCATTGTAGGCAAGGTCCCTTTGTGAGGCAGGCTATGTGGCACCCCAACCCCACAAGTGGTAAGAGCCATCTACACCTAGTCAGGCTCCTGTGACTTCCATGTGTGCAGCAATAGGGCATAGGACTTGTACCCCATGGCCCTGTGAATAATCTAACAACTATAAGTGCATGGCTTAGTGCAGAGGGATGCTGTGTCTGTAGTGTCCACCAACGATAGTGGTATTGCATGCACTGAACATGTCTTTCTTCTGTCTTCCCCCCCCTTTTTTGTGGTCTCCCTGTTCTTGCATGCAATAGCATCATCAGGCGGAGGGGCAGTGGCACCGGAGCTGGAGGGAGCTGCATCCCACTTGGCCCTAGAGGGCGAGACAATGGAGTCAGAAGCCACCAGTGGGACGGAGGGCAAGGAGAGCTCCATGGCAGGGAAAGGAGGTGAAAGCAGCAACAGTGACTCCTCCTCTGATGGGAGCTCCCTTGCGGTGGCGGGCCCCTGTGTGCCCCCCGCATCAACAGGTACAGCCACCACCCCCCTACCAGCACCGCCCTCCCAGCAGCCACTCAGCGTGTGTCCTGTGTCCGCTCACCCAGGATGGTGGGCATCTCCTTCGCCCCAGGCACCTCAGGCCCTGCCCCAGTCAGCCCTGCAGCCCCCAGTGAGGAGGCTATAGACCTCCTGAGATCCCTCACTGTTGGGCAATCTACCATTGTGAATGCCATCCAGGGTGTCAAGAGGCATTTGCAACAAACCAATGCATACCTGGAGGGCATTCATTCTGGCCAGGCAGCCCAACAGAGAGCATTTAAGGCTCGGGCCTCAGCACTGATGGTAGCCATTGTCCCTGTGTCCAGCCTCCCCCCTCCAACTTCCTCCACCCAGACCAAATCCCCTGTACCCCAGCCTATCCCAAGCACACCATCAGACATGCATGCACACACCTCAACACACAAGGGTGGCTCAGGCAAACATAAGCAACACACATCCCACAGGCACTCACACAAGCATCATACCCATGCAGACATACCAACATCCACTGCCTCCACTGTGTCCCCCTCCTCCACATCCTCCTCCTCCCTCCCTGTCTCGTCTCCATTCACACCTGCATGCTCTACATCTTCAGCCACTACCTCCATCACCAGCACGCCCATCACTACATACCGCTCACGTGCACTCACCACCCCCACTACCATTCACACATCCCCTGTGTCCTCTCCCAGTGTGTCTGTGAGCCCTCCTCCCAAAGTACACAAACGCAGGCACACACCCACCCAACAGCCTTCCACCTCACAACAGCCTCCAGCCCATGCACCTTCACCCAAATTCAGCAAACGTACACCTCCTACAACCACTACCTCTTCCTCCACTCCCAAACCCCCTCCATCTACCCGTCCCAGTGTGTCTAAAAAACTTTTCCTGGCTAATATTGACTTCTTCCCTACACCTCCCCCACAGGGCCAGGCTTTCCAGGTCCCAACCCAGCACCTCAGCAACCACATCACCAGGCACAGTTGTGCCATCAACTGCGGGCTATTGGAGTGCGCCAACCAACAGGGCTGCCAGTGTCCCACGGAGCGAGGGCAAGGACATTCCGCCACCTGCAAAAGTTAAAAAGTTGCCTACATCCCGGAGGGAGAAGAAGAAAACACCTGCCACCAAGGGCTCAGGGAAAACAAAAGGGGATGGTGGCAAGACAGCTGCGCCACCATCCAAGGTGAGGAAAGGCCAGAAAATAAACGGCAGAGCAGGAGAGGGCATGGTGGCACCAACAACTGGACGAGTGTCACACCTTCTGTCCACGCCAACGCCAACCTGTACAGCGGAGAAGACCACCACCTGCACCGCCAGCAGCACCGCAGTCACAGAGCCCGCCACCAGCACCGCTGCCACAGAGCCCGCCGCCAGCACCAATGCCACAGAGCTCGCCACCAGCACCGATGCCACATAGGCTGCCGCCAGCATCGCCACGACTGACCCCGCCGCAAGCACTGCCAGTGGCCCTACAACATCCTGAGCCTGCGGCACCACCGCAGACATGGCTGCCATCCCCAGTGGTCAGTCGTCCGAGGCTGGTGGTCAGTTCCAGGAGCCTGGGCAGCTTCCATGATGCATGACTTTCAGTGGAGAAAGGCATCCACTACCTCAGTCCTTGGCAGGATGAAGCACTCTGGGCACCAAGCCCCCTCCAGAACCAGTGGAGAATGCATCCACTACCTCAGTCCTTGGCAGGATGAAGCACTCTGGGCACCAAGCCCCCTCCAGAACCAGTGGAGAGAGGCATCCATTACCTCAGTCCTTGGCAGGATGAAGCACTCTGGGCACCAAGTCCCCTCCAGAACTAGTTGAGAATGTTATCCACTTGAGAGACTGTGGCTTTGCACTCCCCAGGATAAAGCAGTGGGCAAACCACACACTGAAGAGACTTGAGAGACTGTGGCTTTGCACTCCCCAGGATACAGCAGTGGGCATGGAGCCCTCTTGTGGACCAGTGGCGTCATGCATTCATCAGGCTGAGGTGCCCCCCTCCCCTCCCCCTGAGGTGCCTGTTTCATTTCGGTCTGATGCCCCTGCACTGTTCTCTCCGTTTGAAGACTGGTGTCATGTGTGGGCCTCGCCCATGCATTTTGGGACTCTGATCCAAGGACAATGTTTGAGTAATATCCGGACTTGTGTAGTTGGTGTACATATTTGTATATACTGATTTTTGAAATTGCACTATCTGATTTTTATTGATTACATTCGTTCAAATCAATTCCTTTTGTTCTTGCATTATTGAAGGGGGGGTAAAGGGGGTATATGTAACGTTGCTGCATGTATCTGTGAGTATGGTGTTGTGGGTGAGGGAGGGTGTTGCATGTGTGTGTCACTCTCTTTTCCCTCCCCCCTCCCCTGTGTTGTAGGTGCCGTACTCACCGAGGTCGTCGCCGCCGTCTTTGGTGCTCCTGATAGAGGAGCAGGAAGACCATCACAGGGAGTATCTGGAGTTCTGGCTCCATGGCGTCCTGGTTCCTCGTGGGGTGTGGAGAGGTGAGTGTTTTCCCTTCCAAGTCCTGTTTCTGCCGGGTTTTTGTTTGCGTTGGTTCCGCCCCAGAAAAGGTGGCGGATTGCCGGGTTGTGATAGGGTGGGCGGTACATTGTCTTCTGCCTGTCTGTTGGTGGTGACAGCTGTGTTGTTTGTTTCTACCGCTGTGGCGGTCAGAGTGTTAAAGTGGCTGTCTATGTTGGCAGTTTCCGCCATGGTCGTGATTCCATTTTTTTTTACCGTCGGCCTGTTGGCGGTCTTACTGCCGCTTTAACACCGACCGCCAGGGTTGTAATGAGGGCCTCTGTGTCTGAGGAACACATGACTTACTTCTTCAATGACGCAGGGTCTGATGGCATTGGAAAACGTTTTAGAAAACATCCATAACCTCTAACAATCAGTTTGTATTTGTATAAGCAACATCTCGGTACCCTGGTGCCAATATGTTGCATCTAGGAATACACAGCAGCTCTGTTGACTAAAGAGGAGAGCGATGGAAAAGCTCCCTTTCAGATACTTGCAAAATATAAGATAGTTCTTGGAGAACATAAAGGTCAGAGGCAATTCATTCCAGGCTTTGGCTGCAAGCATGAACAAGCATTTTCAATGTGCTGGGTCTCATGTTTGCTCGAGTTAAAGCCATTAGCATTATTAACTCCTAACGACTTTTCTTGCCACATAAACTGAAAAGTAAAACAGTTTCACATATGCGAGCTGAAGGCCGCCATTAGCAGGAAGCAGACACACAAAAGGAAATATAGGTTCTCTGGAAGTGAAACCTATTGGCAAAAGTGCAATTATCCATGTAACTGGTAAAAGTGCAATTATCCATGTGACCGGCAAAAGTGCAATTATCTATGTAACAATCTACTTCCCAGTGAGATTGCGCTGCCTACCAAATATAAAGAAAACGTAGTTCAGAAACCATGTATGCATGTCTTTCACTAATGAAAGCAAGCTCATTTTAAAAGGCAAGCCCACGAACCAACCAAACTGATGGGCGTGGTTAAAAGTCCATAGAGAGATTACACCAGGGACAGAGTGCTTTGTGCGATCGACCCTAAAAAGGATCATTGCTACATTCTTACTTTTTTGTAGCTGGGAAAAACAAAGAAATTAAGAGAAACCAAGCGTAAGGGATTCCTTGCACATATCTTGTAAATCTGTGAGGTAAAAAAAGAGGTCCCTTTTTAAACATAGCTTTGTGACAAAACAGATCAATTTGAATTTAGACCATCTGGCAATAGGAAGACATTATAATGTTTTAAGATTAGCCATAAAATGAGTGCACCCACTCAGGCTCAATATTAAGCAAGCAGCAACAGTTTGGAGCTCTGGCAGTCTTCCAGATACCCTATTAAGTATAGGGTGCGCTTTCCCTGTTTGTGCCACAGCACACCTTCAGACAAGGATGCTATCTGCAAACAGGGATAGTGCACCTTATTAGATTGAATGCGCTGCTCCCAGGCAGACCCAAATGCGCACCTCCCTGGGGCCAGCACATTCATGTGAACCACAGAGTGGCTACTTCCAAATTGGTCTGTTTTTCACTGTGCAGGTGGCACCTGCCTGAACTTTAAAGAGGGGAGAGAGATCCCCTTTCAGGCCGGTGTGGTGAGTGACTGCACCTGCCTGCAAGGGGATGTTTGAGCTAGGATCCCTTTGACACCCACCAGATGGGTACCATCAGGGGACATATTGACAGTGCCCACCTTGTTGTGGCGCAATATCAGTGTGCCTCCTGACAGCTTTTTTACCTCTCTGCCCAATCCACAATATGACATGGGCGCATAGGTAGCCCTCTTGAGATAGTGCTGGTGCAGCATGTGCACCAGTGCTGTCTGTATTACAGAAGGGGCTGTACAAGCATCTATGGTCTCTTCTGTAATGCCAAAGTCCCCCGGGGGAGCATAACGTGGGCACAATTGCCCACTGCATCGTCTGGCTGTAATACGGACCCAGGTAGACATTTATCAAAAAGAGCATTACAGTAATCCAGCTGAGTGAATTCAGAGGGGTAGGGCACTGTTTTTTTTTAGCTTGGATGAAAAAGCTAATGACTTTTCTTCAATATCTTTAGATAGAAGAAGCATGTTGTGGAAATTTCATTCAAATTGCCCTTCAATGACAATGTTGTAAATGTGTCCCCTTGCGTGTTCATGTTGTTAGCCTGTGTGGACTGTGCAACATGTCCTTGGGGCCAAGAGGTCTCTGACCAATTTCAGTGAGGATTAACAAATGTTAGGACCTTGGTCGTTTCAGAGTGAAAACATAAGGTGTTATTCTCTGGCTTTTCAATAATGTTCAACAAACAAATGTTTAAAATAAATTGAGCACTTGGGGTGTTCCTTTTAATGTAGAAGATCACATCAGATGTTTCTTCACCTGGTGTTACATCTGGTGATATTACATTATTATAAGTGCATCAAGAGGAGCTTTACTTCGGAAGTGTTTACATTGGAATTACATTTATTTTGCATCATTGTTAGAAATGGGGTCTTTGGTTGGCAGTCAGGTTACCCCCTGTCCAAGCAAGGACCCTCACTCTAGTCAGGGTTATAGAGAATCACCCTCAGCTAACCCCTGCTTACCCCCTTGGTAGCTTGGCACGAGCAGTAGGCTTAACTTAAGAGTGCTAGGTGTAAAGTATCTGTACCAACACACACAGTAACTTAATGAAAACACTACAAAATGACACAACACAGGTTTAGACAAATAGAAAATATTTATCTAAACAAAACAAGACCAAAACGTCAAAAATCCACAATACACAAGTCAAGTCATCACTAAAAATGCAAAAAGAGTCTTTATATAATTTTAAACACACACTAACGCTGTTAGCGTGAAAATGTACCTTGTGCGTGTAAAAAATAACCTCAATTTGGCGAGTGTGCGTCCAAAAAGGGCATGCGATGCGTTGCTTTCACTCACGAGCAAGACCTTGCATCATTTCTCCTTTTGTCGGGTCGGGATGCGTCATTTCTTCTCTCAGCAGGAGAGTGATCCATCGATCCGGTCAGCACGCTCGGGTCCCGGCAGGCCTTGATTCGTTTTTACACACCCAGTGGTGTTTGCGTCGGAAATCCAGTTGCACGATGATCCGAAAACCACGCAGCGAAGGTTGCAATCTCACCAGCCTTCGTCAGCGATGCTGTGCATCATTTCTCCAGCCCCGGGCATCGATCTTTGAGTCGCGTTGCAGGCGAGAGTCAATTTTCAGCCACGAAGCCGGCGGCGCATCGATTTTTCATCCGCAGATTGGAGTTGTGTCGATCTTTTCCCAGCACGGCGGTCGGTGCATGGATTTCTCACTCATAGGCTTCCAGCTTCTCCTTACAGGGTCCGAGGAACTGGATGGCCACCACTTGGCAGAGTAGGAGTCTCTCCAGAGACTCCAGGTGCTGGCAGAGAGAGGTCTTTGCTATCCCTGAGACTTCAAACAACAGGAGACAAGCTCTAAATCAAGCCCCTGGAGAGTTCTTCACAAGATGGAAGGCACACAAAGTCCAGTCTTTGTCCTCTAGCACAGGCAGAAGCAGCAACTGCAGGATAGCTCCAGAAAGCACAGTCACCGGCAGGGCAGCTCTTCTTCCTCAGCTGTTCAGCTCTTCTCCAGACAGAGGTTCCTCCTGGTTTCCAGAAGTGTTCTAAAGTCTGTGTGTTGGAAAATGGGTTATTGGTAGGGCAGGTAGGTACCTACACCTAGCAACAAGCCACAAACCTCCACAAAAGTACAGTTAGGTCTCAGTAAATTAATCCCAGCTCTACCCTTGGTAGCTTGGCATCGAGCGTCAAGGCTTAACTTAGGAGACAAAGTGTAAAGCATTCAAATATCACAAAACAGTAATTAAATAAAACACAGGAAACAGTTTAAAAATCCAAAACCAATTTATAAAAATAGCTTATATTTTTATCTTTAAAATGACACAAAAACGATTAAAATCGGTTCAGGGGAACCGGAGATATGAATTTTTAAAGTATTATTATTTTCTAGCGCATAGAAACAAAAAGCGCCAATCGGGTCATCTGGTTGCACCAGGACCGGGACAAGGTCAAACTTTCAGGCCGACCGCGATGGAGCCCTGCTCGGATACAGGTCGCGGGAAGCCTCGGTTAAAAAGTTACCTTCTGACTTAGTCTTTATTTTGAAGTTTTTCTTCACCGGGACGAACCTGCCAGTTGGATCCGACCTCCTGGAGCCCTTGTCCGGATACGCGAAGTCGGTTTCCTCGGTGGTGATTTCTACCTTCGGACTTAGTCGTTTTTTCGAGATGAAAATCCTTCGACCGGGGTAAACCTGGATCTTGATCCGACGTCCGTGGAGCCCTTCTCGGATACGATGGCTGGAAGGTCCCGGTCAACTTTTTACGTTCGGACTTAGTCTTTTTTTTCGGATGTTTTTCTTGACCGGGACGAACCACGAAGTCAGGCCGGGTCACGGTTGAGGCAAGCCGGCTAGAATTTCCGCGTCGAGTCGGTCACTTTATGGAGCTTTTTTCTAAAATTTCTCCAATCTTTTCCAAACTTCTGGGGCTTCACCCAGATGTTCTTTTAAGGTTCTTTTGGGGTCCACAGCTCACCCCAAGGGTCCAGAAGTTCTGTGATGGTCCTTGGGAAGTGCGGACTTCAACTCCCAGAGTGCACCTGGCGCAAACTCCTTTTTGGCCACTGGGCAGTGGTCAGCTGGTCACTTTTTCAGGAGTTGGTGCAGGGGACTCTGGTTAGCAATTTTTCACCTGTAGCAAACAGGGAGTCCCTCCTTGAACCAGTGGAAGCCAGGCAAAGTCCTTCTTGTGGTGAAGCCCAAGTGTGCAGCTGGTGCAGTCTTTCTGAGTGCAGGGTCCAGGTGCAGGCCAGGGGTCCAGCAGGGCAGTCCTTCTTCTCCTTGTAGTTCTTTCTTCTTGAAATTTGGTGGGGATCTGAGGCGTGGGTGCAGGTCTGCCAGTTTTATCCTTGCTCCTGGGTGAAAAGCAGGGGGGCCCTGGTCCTCCAATCAGGGACAGGGTCGTCCCCCTGTGATGACCACTTCCTGGGAAGTGTGGCAAAAATCCATCCCAGAAGGCAATAGTCTCTAAAAATCCAAAATGGATGAATCTGATTTTTGGAGGAGAGATCTGGCTGAGCCCACCCACTGGTGTGGCTAAAAATCATAAACACACCCCTCTCCTGCCCTCTCCTAATCTAATCAAGGGGGCACCTAGCTGTCTGGGTTTGCAGGATGTGGGGGTGTTGCTGGGTGCTGTAAATGTCCTTCTCTGCCTTTGAAGACCAGTTTGGCAGCCCTCCCCCTTCCTGCCTCACCATCTGCTGAGGGGAGATTCTCTCCCCCAAGCACATTCCTTTGTGTGAAGTCAGGCCACTTCACACCTCATTAAAGTAGCCTGGCAGAAGCTGCTGCAGGCTGGCCAATCAGAGCACAGCAGCAAAAACAATGCAGAGCTGAAATTGGCAACGTTTTAGGTAAAGTCTAAACTTTTTACCTGCACTAGTTATATTAAATCCAACAACTGGAAGTTGTGGGATTTATTATAACAATCAATTTGATACCAAATTCTTGGTATGTAACATTTAAGGAGACTTTAAAATTTTAAATAAAGTCTGCCCATTCTAGCCTATGAAGGCCATTTACTTCAATGAGGGAAAAACGAATTTGGCTGTTTTTACATCACCAGGGCTTATAAATCTATTTTTATAAAGTCCCTGCTTATAGTTACATGGCACCCAGCCCTAGGGGCACATAGGGCACACCTTAGGGGTGACTTATATGTAAAAATAAGGTAGTTTAAGACTTTGGAAGTACCTTTAATTCCAAAGTCGAATTTGCATATAACTTTAATTTAAAAGCAGCCAGCAAGGCAGGCTTGCTTTTAAAATGACACTGGGCACCTCAGCAATGCACCTAGGTGTGCACCACCTATGCTGTGGTCCCTAAACCTACATGCCCTACCATATACTAGGGACTTATAGGTAGGTTAACTTAGCCAATTATAATTAGCCTAATTTGCATATCCATTTTACACAGAGCACAGGCCCTGGGACTGGTTAGCAGTACCCAGGGCACCATCAGAGTCAGGAAAACACCAGTATAAAGTGGAAAATGGGGGCAAAAAGTTAGGGGGCCTCTGCAATCAGCCCCAGTTTCTCACACAACCCCCCCCCAGCCCACACGCCCAGGAGACTCAGCCCAACCCTGGGAGAGTCTTCCTGGCTTGTTAGGCGAGGAAGACAGTGAAGAAAACTGGCTGTCCCTTTGCAGGGCCTACTCTGCCTTATATCCTCCTGTCAGGGTCACTCCCTCTGGGTAGTGAAGCCATCCCAACAGTAAAAGGACCCAACCCAAACTGAAACTTCCCTCTAGGGGGGTCTTCCTCCTCTCTCTCTGCCAACTTGGGTAGTGAGGTGCCCACCTCCCCTACTCCTAACTTTGCTAGGGCAAGACCTAGCTTACCCAAAGAGGTCACCCAACACTTGAGCAACCCCACCATGACCAACAGGGTCAGGGGGCCTACTTTGCTATTGGCTCTGGGGTCTGCCTCCCAGGCCAAGTACAGTGCTGCCAGGAAGGCTAGCACCCAGCAGAGGCTACTGACAGCTGTCAGTACCCAGAACCACACCCTAAGCTCTCCACTGACAGGTGGCTGAGCTGCTTTAGGGGCATCTTTGGGGTCCTGGCACCCCTCTTGCTGTCTAGAGTGGGGGGCTACCACCTCCTGTGGCAGACACCCTCCTTCCACTCTCCCTTCTGTCAGTGCAGGGGCAACACCTTGCATCTGGACAGCTGCCTGACTACTCAGGACTTCCTTGGGGTCAGGTGAGGCCTCACCAGTGCCAACTCTGGGCTCCCCCCCTACTGGGGCAGAAGGCCTTTGGCTCCCTGGAACTCTCTTTAAGAGTGGCCTACCCTTCCTTTTCTTCTTTCCTTTTCTTGGGGATCCCTGTCTCCTAACTGTAGGGACTGACTCCCCAGGACTTTGGGTTGGGGGGGCGCCCTGGGCGACCACCCCATCTGTGACCAGACTCACCTCTGGGAGGTCATTGCCCAGGATACAATCTAGGGGAAGGTCAGCACTGACTACCACCCTAATCCAGTCAAGGATACCCTCCCTCTCTAGGGGCACTATGGCTAAAGGTTTGGAGGTGACCTCCCCTGTGGCTATCCTGACTTTCTTTGTCTTTCCTGGGACATACATGTCTGGGGTCACTAACCGGTCACTCACTACAGTGTGACTGGCACAGGTGTCTCTCAGGCCAGTGGTAGGGATCCCATTCACTTGAATGTGGTGGAAGTGCCTACTCCCACCCTCAGGGATCACCAGCTTACCATCTGGTCCTGTCTCCCAGCACAATGCTAGGAGGACTTCATCATCTGAGGAATCCTCCTCTATGGCTACACTGGACAGCCCAGTGCTAACCACTTTCTTTGGACAGGCTGCATCTCCTCTGAAGTGACCTGTCTGCTGACAGTCAAAGCAAGCCCTACTGTCCAAGAGCTTTTTTAACCCTGGGTCTCCCTGTCTCTGCATGTCAGAGTGGGAGTGGGATTTACTCTCCTCCTTCTTAGGGTTCTGGGGTACAGAGGGAGTCTCTGTGGTGGGCTTACCACCTCCCTCCTTAGGTTTTTGGGGACCTGTCCCCCCCTTCTTGGAGTCTCCCCCCTGGGACTTGACAACCACCCTGGTTCTCAACCACTCATCAGCTGCCTCCCCTAGCTCTCTAGGGTTGGTCAGCTTAGAGTCCACTAGATGCTGGCGTAACCTTTCTTGGATACAATTGGTCAAGATGTGCTCTCTCATGATCAGATTGTATAACCCCTCATAAGTATTTACTTTGTTGCCAATAATCCAGCCCTCTAGTGCCTTTAGTGAGGTGTCCACAAAGTCAACCCAAGACTGGGTACTGACCTTCTGGGTGTCCCTGAACTTCATTCTATATTGCTCTGGGGTCAGACCAAACTTCTTGACTAAGCACCTCTTCATACTAGGGTATGAATCTGCCTCCTCCCCCCTTAAGGTCAGAAGCCTATCCCTCCCTGAGTTGGGGACCAACTCCCACAAAAGGGAACCCCAGTATTGAGGCTTAACCCTTCTCATTTGGAGTGCCCTCTCAAAGCCCCCTAGCCACTTATCTATGTCATCCCCCTCTACATAAGCAGGAACCACCCCCTTGGGTAATCTGGGGCAAACTCCCCCACCCATGGACACCTCAGCTTCTTTATCGCTGCTTCCATCTCTTTTTTCTTTGCTTGCCCACTTTTTCTTTTCTAGGGCAAGCTTATCTGCCTCCAAAGCTATGTAGGCTAGCTGGGCTTCCAGCTCTCTCTCCCTGATGGATGGGTTCTCTTCTCCTGAAAGGACCCTCTTCCTACCACTAGCTTTGGGTCTGCGCCTAGTGACTGTATCCAGTGAGGACCGTTCCTCCTCTTCCTCACTTGGGGTCTGATGCCTTCCCTCCCCTGAGTGGTTAGAGTTAGCATCTTCCTCTTTTTCTTCCCCCTCTGGAGCTTCCTCTGTCTCTACCTCTTGGGCCTCAGCCCATGCTGTCAGGGATTTAATCAGGATTTGCTTCCTGAGATCAGGGGTTGCAGGCAACCCTCTCTCAATACACAACCCCCTAAGCTGGACTACTGTCAGTGTGGGTAGGCTAGCCAGATCAAGCTCCATGGTTCCCTAGTTTTGTGTCAACAAAAACTTTTTGCAAAAATTGGTAACAGGAATTTAGAAAAATTTCAAAAATTCAATAATTGAAATTAATCCAAATTAATTTAAAAAAAAAATTAAAATTAAAAATTAAAAACAATTTTTGCACTAGGACAATTTAAAGGATTTTTAATTTGTTTTACCTACAACTGTAACGTGATATTGAACACAAGTACAGGATCCCGTCGCTGCTTCCAATTATGTTGGAAAATGGGTTATTGGTAGGGCAGGTAGGTACCTACACCTAGCAACAAGCCACAAACCTCCACAAAAGTACAGTTAGGTCTCAGTAAATTAATCCCAGCTCTACCCTTGGTAGCTTGGCATCGAGCGTCAAGGCTTAACTTAGGAGACAAAGTGTAAAGCATTCAAATATCACAAAACAGTAATTAAATAAAACACAGGAAACAGTTTAAAAATCCAAAACCAATTTATAAAAATAGCTTATATTTTTATCTTTAAAATGACACAAAAACGATTAAAATCGGTTCAGGGGAACCGGAGATATGAATTTTTAAAGTATTATTATTTTCTAGCGCATAGAAACAAAAAGCGCCAATCGGGTCATCTGGTTGCACCAGGACCGGGACAAGGTCAAACTTTCAGGCCGACCGCGATGGAGCCCTGCTCGGATACAGGTCGCGGGAAGCCTCGGTTAAAAAGTTACCTTCTGACTTAGTCTTTATTTTGAAGTTTTTCTTCACCGGGACGAACCTGCCAGTTGGATCCGACCTCCTGGAGCCCTTGTCCGGATACGCGAAGTCGGTTTCCTCGGTGGTGATTTCTACCTTCGGACTTAGTCGTTTTTTCGAGATGAAAATCCTTCGACCGGGGTAAACCTGGATCTTGATCCGACGTCCGTGGAGCCCTTCTCGGATACGATGGCTGGAAGGTCCCGGTCAACTTTTTACGTTCGGACTTAGTCTTTTTTTTCGGATGTTTTTCTTGACCGGGACGAACCACGAAGTCAGGCCGGGTCACGGTTGAGGCAAGCCGGCTAGAATTTCCGCGTCGAGTCGGTCACTTTATGGATCTTTTTTCTAAAATTTCTCCAATCTTTTCCAAACTTCTGGGGCTTCACCCAGATGTTCTTTTAAGGTTCTTTTGGGGTCCACAGCTCACCCCAAGGGTCCAGAAGTTCTGTGATGGTCCTTGGGAAGTGCGGACTTCAACTCCCAGAGTGCACCTGGCGCAAACTCCTTTTTGGCCACTGGGCAGTGGTCAGCTGGTCACTTTTTCAGGAGTTGGTGCAGGGGACTCTGGTTAGCAATTTTTCACCTGTAGCAAACAGGGAGTCCCTCCTTGAACCAGTGGAAGCCAGGCAAAGTCCTTCTTGTGGTGAAGCCCAAGTGTGCAGCTGGTGCAGTCTTTCTGAGTGCAGGGTCCAGGTGCAGGCCAGGGGTCCAGCAGGGCAGTCCTTCTTCTCCTTGTAGTTCTTTCTTCTTGAAATTTGGTGGGGATCTGAGGCGTGGGTGCAGGTCTGCCAGTTTTATCCTTGCTCCTGGGTGAAAAGCAGGGGGGCCCTGGTCCTCCAATCAGGGACAGGGTCGTCCCCCTGTGATGACCACTTCCTGGGAAGTGTGGCAAAAATCCATCCCAGAAGGCAATAGTCTCTAAAAATCCAAAATGGATGAATCTGATTTTTGGAGGAGAGATCTGGCTGAGCCCACCCACTGGTGTGGCTAAAAATCATAAACACACCCCTCTCCTGCCCTCTCCTAATCTAATCAAGGGGGCACCTAGCTGTCTGGGTTTGCAGGATGTGGGGGTGTTGCTGGGTGCTGCAAATGTCCTTCTCTGCCTTTGAAGACCAGTTTGGCAGCCCTCCCCCTTCCTGCCTCACCATCTGCTGAGGGGAGATTCTCTCCCCCAAGCACATTCCTTTGTGTGAAGTCAGGCCACTTCACACCTCATTAAAGTAGCCTGGCAGAAGCTGCTGCAGGCTGGCCAATCAGAGCACAGCAGCAAAAACAATGCAGAGCTGAAATTGGCAACGTTTTAGGTAAAGTCTAAACTTTTTACCTGCACTAGTTATATTAAATCCAACAACTGGAAGTTGTGGGATTTATTATAACAATCAATTTGATACCAAATTCTTGGTATGTAACATTTAAGGAGACTTTAAAATTTTAAATAAAGTCTGCCCATTCTAGCCTATGAAGGCCATTTACTTCAATGAGGGAAAAACGAATTTGGCTGTTTTTACATCACCAGGGCTTATAAATCTATTTTTATAAAGTCCCTGCTTATAGTTACATGGCACCCAGCCCTAGGGGCACATAGGGCACACCTTAGGGGTGACTTATATGTAAAAATAAGGTAGTTTAAGACTTTGGAAGTACCTTTAATTCCAAAGTCGAATTTGCATATAACTTTAATTTAAAAGCAGCCAGCAAGGCAGGCTTGCTTTTAAAATGACACTGGGCACCTCAGCAATGCACCTAGGTGTGCACCACCTATGCTGTGGTCCCTAAACCTACATGCCCTACCATATACTAGGGACTTATAGGTAGGTTAACTTAGCCAATTATAATTAGCCTAATTTGCATATCCATTTTACACAGAGCACAGGCCCTGGGACTGGTTAGCAGTACCCAGGGCACCATCAGAGTCAGGAAAACACCAGTATAAAGTGGAAAATGGGGGCAAAAAGTTAGGGGGCCTCTGCAATCAGCCCCAGTTTCTCACACTGTGGTTTTGGGTGCCCTTCTTATACCCATTTTCTCCTTTGAAGTACGCCTACTTCAAAGCAAAGTCTCTCTTGATTGTGAAATCCTGCCTTGCCCAGGCCAGGCTCCAGACACACTCCAGGAGGTTAGAGACTGCATTGTGTGAGGGCAGGCACAGCCCTTTCAGGTGTGAGTGACAGCTCCTCCCCTCTCTCTGTTGAAGGAAGCCTCAGCAAGGCCTACTAGTGCAAGGGGTTCGCCCATCTCTGCACAAAGTCCTCAGACTATATAGGAAGAAGTTGGCACAGAAACTGAAATAAAAGACAAAGTTTATTAATCCTCATGAGGTGGTACTACAGTTTAAACAGCACCCTTCGGTAATGTTTGAAGTAGCACACTGAACTAAGAGAGCATGGTCCTTTTATACCCACGCAGGGGCTAAAAGAAGGTGGTACAATTATAGAAGCAAGTCTTACATACATGTAAGGTCATATGGAAAGGCACAGTCGACAGGTAGGTGGGGCTAACAGTTTCAAGGACTAGTTGACACATTACTGCCTGTTACTGATTACTAATAGCTGCAGATCTTACTGGGCATGTGCGAAAGTGGGAGATGCTAAATATAACTTGTCACTAGACAGATTTTCAAGAGTAGTTAACAGAAAGGTAGGACAGAGCACATGGCGAGCACATGGCAGAGAAAATGGCTGCCATGAATACAAAATGGATTCCGCCAAATGTTCACAATAGTTGCTAAATACAAGATGTCTTCTGCTAATGCTTAATCTAATCGCTATTAAGTTACAACAAACGACCCTTTCAGCATTAGCTGAAGACATTCGTTTTTCTGGGATAATCTAAATATTCATCTTGTATATTTATGCTCATCATTTCAGCTATTTCCTTATCTAACATGTGTTGTGCTTTCATTTCTGTAATATTTCTTTTGGTAGGCATACAAGCAGTAATACACATGGAGCAGAACATTGAACCACACTTAATACAGATACAGCATGTGAAAAATATTGCAATCATTACACACAGGATAGTCAGTAGTTTCCAGCCCCAAGCGGAAACAAGAGCCCAAAACCATTCAGAAAAAGTCCAAGTACCAGTCTCTGTGTGGATTTCTGCAGCAATTTTATGCAATTTAGATATTGCATCATATACTGAAGGTGAGTGATATGGAAGAAAAACACAGCAACTACTACCGATGATGCGACATGCACCACCTCGATCAGCTAATATCACATCTAGTACCATACGATTTTGGAGCGCTACAATCCTCGCAATTTGGAGCTCCTCTGTAATATTCCCAAGTGCCAGAGCTGCCTGATTGGTAACAGCTTCCACAACCCTAGTCAATCGTCTCACTTTCCTACTGTTTAACGCAGCACCCACAAAGGAGAACAACCCTAAATTAAAATCAACATATTGTTGCAGGCTAGTATCCGTTTGGTCTACCTCATTTGTACTTATTGTCCTTTTATATCTATTTTTAATGATGTCATTGAACAGTTTAAAATCTCGGTGATATGATGCAGGGGCCAAAAACACAGGGGGTAATAGAAAAGATACATAACACACACCTGACCACCCAACAGGTAGTTGGTAATATCCATAGTTACCACAAACAAAATATGTATTATGTGAAGCTGTAAAACTACTATTATTTACACCCTCAATAGTTAAAATCAAGGTACAATCGCTTATCTCTACTGGAATTCGCCCAATGCTACGTATACATAAATCTGCTTTAGTTTTTGTAACAGAAATCCCAAATTGTTCTTTCTTGTCAGAGTCTCTTATATTTGTGAAGACATATGGTATTAAAACATTGTCCGGTTGATACTCTTCCCATTCCCATTTAGTTCCTTTGGCTTGGGGATACCCATCTTTGTCTTGGTAGCATACTTTATTAAGGCGAAAAAGAAGTCCGCGCTCTGTACGTTTTCCAGATGCAAACAAAAGTGTGTACCAAGCTTGACAAGAACCATTGTGTGAAAAAGGAAGAGGAATGAAAGGTATTCCTCCTTTCTTTTGATGCGCATGTATCATTCCACATACCCAACAGTTAGTAGTATTTGTAGCATTATGAGTATGATGCAACATCTGAATGAAAGTATTACTGAAGTACGATTGACGGTGCTTCTGCTCCTGATAGGGAAGCGTAAAGTAATAGTGATCCTCTGGTACTGGAGTAGTGGCAACAAAAAACTCACGAGCAGGAGCCTTCTTTTCAACAAACCAGGTGATTATTGCTATAACCACCAAAACAACAACAAACCCCATAGTACTAATGATCAGTTTGTTATTAATTTTAGCAACAGTGATAATCGGCCCTTTCAGAAATTAATTAAAAACAATTGTTGGAGCTTTTGTCCCTGGGCAGCCGCTGATTTCTTCACCAAGGACCAAGATGGGTGTCACTACTCTAATGCATGGCTGAACCCCCCCGCCACATTGGCTCCTCATTTCACTAACCCAGGGCGGTAGCTCAACCAGTTTTCTCCAGCTCTACGGGGTCTTTCCTCGGTCTCAAATTATATTGCGACACTCCAGAAATCGTATGGTCCGGGAAGAACTCCGTAGATTCGTCAGGTGATATAGCACTGCCTTACTCCATAGTCAAAATCTCTCGATGATCGGTCAGCACAGCAGGTTCCACCAAGGTAGGTAGCACTCTCTTGCAGTGAGTACTATGGACCCAATTCTTTCGGTTCGTCACCCGAACTGCTGTCCTTGTCGCAAGGAGCACCTGTTCTGGGCTTCGCCACCTTGGGTCCCAGCTGCTTGATCTTTCAAAGGTCTTAATCATCACCTGGTCACCAGGTCGGAGTTCATGGCCTTCACCTGTAGATCTGTCAGGAAGTGCTTCTCAAACCTGTTGATGAATAGAAACCAAATTGTCGGTTAACTGTGCCAAATAATCATTCATCAGGACACAAGGTACATCATATACAGAATTTGGCTTAGGAACTCCCCAAATGTTCATTGGCCTTCCAAACATTATTTCGTAAGGACTAAGGCAGATTCGAGAGTGTGGCACTGACCTAATAGACAATAATGGCAACGGTAATGCATCCGGCCAAGTTAAGGATGTGGAAGCCTGTATCTTCGCTAACTTCAGCTTCAAAGTAGCATTATACCTTTCCACCAACCTTGCTGATTGTGGGTGGAAAACCACATGGAACTTCTGTTTGATCCCTAATCCTTTCAGGACATACTTAATACTTTCCCCGACAAAATGAGGCCCGTTATCATTCCATAAAAGTCTGCAAACACCAAACCTAGGGAAAAATTATTTCAAAAGCACCTTCGCTGTGGTAATGGCAGTATTATCCTTTGTGGGGTACGCCTCTATCCATTTACTGAAGGCATATACCACCACCAAGACATACTTTAAATTGTTGCAGCGTTCAAGCTGAATATAATCAATTTGTAGAACTTCGAAAGGTGCAGTTGGTGTAGCAAACCCTCACGCAGGAGTACGTGTCCCTTTTCCAGGATTGTATTGTAAACAGATCAAACAAGACTGTACTACTCTCTTAGCTGTACTGGAAATTTCTGGATGCTCCCAAACTTGCGTAAGCAACTTCGTTATTATTGAAGCTCCAACATGTGCCAGCCCATGTGCCATCTGAACCATAGGTTGTACAAAAGCTATAGGCAATTTCCATTTATCCATCTGCTTATTCCGCCAACAGCCCTCATCATCCAATTCTCCTTCTTCAGACCATTGCTCACGTTCTTTCACAGAAGCAGATTTCTGTATATCTAATACGTCTTGTCTAGCATTATGCCAACGTTCAGCTTGTGACTTCACTACATACATAGAAGTAGTACTTCGCTGCATCGCAGTCTCACGTGCTACGCGGTCCGCAAGGGCATTACCTTGCCCTATCTTATCGGTCACTTTCTTGTGTGCACTACATTTTACAATAGCTAGTTTCTTTGGATATGTCAATGCAGTCAAGAGGTTATGCACTAATTCTCCGTGCATTATCTGCATCCCGTGGGATGTGAGAAAGCCTCTCTCCTTCCAAAGCAAACCAAAATCATGAGCAACTCCAAAAGCATAGCGGCTGTCTGTATAAATGTTCACACATAAGTCAGTACTAAGCTCACATGCGCGTGTCAAAGCTATTAGTTCAGCTGCTTGAGCTGACTTCTGTGGTATACGAGCTGTCTCCATTACGGTGTATTGTGGTGATTGCATATGCAGCTGAGGTTGTACCGTCTGGCAACTTCAAACAAGACCCATCAACCCACAATTCCCCGTCTACATCTGGAAGAGGCGTATCTTGTAAATCAATACGACCCTTTGTCTGTTCTTCGGTAAGGAATATACAATTATGTGTTTCTTGTGACTAACACCAACAGCTTCTGTGACAATACTATCCCTTCACTCTGACATATTGACACAGCTGTTGCGGCAACTGAACGAAAACACCCAGGCAATGCTCGAGTGACAGGATCAAGTACTGCTGAAAAATATGCACAGGGACGCTGCTTATCGCCATGTGTCTGTACTAAAACTGACAATGCACATCCATCTTTCTCACGTACGTAAAGTGCAAAAGGCTTTATGTAATCTGGAGTACCTAACACTGGTGCTGAACAAAGGGCTTGTCGTAGCTGCAGGAAAGCAGTCTCACATTCATCTGTCCATGGGAGGGCATTGGAGTATCTTTAGTCAAAAGTGCTAGCAAAGATTTGACAATGTGTGAAAACCCTAATATCCATTGCCTACAAAAAGAAGTAAGACCAAGGAATGCACAAACATCTTTCTGAGTAGAGGGTACTGGTGTGTCTAAAATTGCTTGAATACGATCTGATGTAATTGCACGGCCCTCCTTAGACAAAAGGTGACCTAAATAGGTTACCTTTGGTCTACAATATTGCAATTTCTTTCGTGACGCTTTATGATGGTGTGAAGCAAGAAAAGAAAGTAAGGACAAAGTACACTTTTCACATTGCTCAGGGGTATCAGCTGCCAACAAAATATCATAGACATATTGTATGAGAGCCACACCTTCAGGCAAAACAAAAGTATCAAGTTGTCGTTTTAACGCTTGACTATAAATACTCGGACTCTCAGTATAGCCTTGAGGAACTCTGCAAAATATATGATTGTTTATTCAAAGTAAAACCAAACAAATATCGGCTGTCAGGATGAATAGGGATCGAAAAAAAAGCATTCTTCAAGTCTATCACAGAAAACATAGTTGCTGTCGGGGGAACCAAAGTAAGAACTGTTGTGATGTCAGATACCACAGGATATTGTGGTATCACAATCTTATTGACTTCTCGTAAATCAATAATGAATCGGTAAATCCTAGTATCAGTATCCTTTTTCAGAATAGGAAGAATCGGACTTTTACAAACATTATACGGAACTTCCTCAACAACTCCAACTGCAATAAGATCATGCACAATTCGTGTGAGTGCTTCTTCGCCCTCCTGTGAATTCTTGTATTGAGGCAAACGTGGCAATACAGCTCCTTCCTTGACACTAATATGTACCAGTGGAATAATCATTTGTCCCACATCAGTATCTGAAGTAGCCCACAAAGTACTAGGGAGTGAAGCTAATGCTATATCCTCTTTGACAAGACGAACTCTTTCCATCACAGGATGATTATCATTTAAAATAACACGCACCCCTTCAGGAGAGCATCGTATTGTAGCCCTGAAATACTTGAGCATATCAAGACCCACAAAATTGTCTGGTGTATTTGGAGAAAGCAAAAATGGACATGGAGCAGTAAATTTATCAACATGGAATGCAAGTGGTTGTGACAATGGGCTAGGGGAATGTGTTCCATCGAAACCTATCGATGTAATGGTTAAGCCAGACAGGGGAGCCCTTGGAATCAATTGTTTAGACAAGGCGCTACGAGTAGCTCCTGTATCAACCAGAAACTGATCAGTAGAACCCAAAACATGTGCTGTAACATAGGGACCCCTCTGATCTACTGGAACTTCAACTGATTCCTTACCCCATCCTAGGCAATCCTATGCATAAGCAGAAAATCCTGGAAATCAGTCTGCACATAGTTAGACATCTGGTATTGGTTCCGTCTATCAAAAGTGTTAAACCCATCCTGCCCTCGTACATTAGCATCAACCCTAGCATGATCATTCGTGCTTCTTCTAGGCCCTGAATATCCTGAGCGATTTCTCATTTGTCTCCGACCACGTGAACACTGCTGAACACGTAGTGCTGGACAATCGGCAGCCCAATGCCCAAATTTCTTACAATACGCACACTGATCAACAGACAAATTCGAACGAGTGTAAGAAGAACCATAAGATCCACGTCCACCTATATCACTACCTCTAAAGGGTGGACCATAAGCTTGAGCCAACATAACCTTCGTCTTTAATTCTTTAATCTTTTTATCCTCGCTACCTTTTGCTTCCAATTCCTGACCTTCGTAATACTGAGCCATAGTCAAAAGAGAAACCGGAGTAGAGGTAGTCCATGAACTTTCACTAGCTTTTAGACGACTAGCTATTCCTCGTAACAGATTTGCGACATATTTATCGACAAACAAATGTCTGCCTGTATCATCTGACAATAACTGGCCGCTAAAATCATGAAATGCTTCTTAGAACCGATTCATCTGCCTTTTGCTTACAAGATGCTGAAACAGTCCAATCTATCTTTTTAGGGGGAATAATCGTTTTTAACTTAACTAATATGGCTGCGGGATGATCTAGAATCAACTGATATGGCTTTTTCGCAGGTTCCCTATCCCCGTCTATCTGTTCTAATTCTTTCCATGACGCCCCAAAAACTACACGATCATCACCTTTACGAAAAGTTCTCCACATATCTGGCAGTAATATCAATCCGAAAAATAAATCAATGTCAGCCAAAGTCACAGTACAAGAACTAATTGCTCCCTCAACTTCCTCATAAAAGGCGGCTGGATTTTTCCGTGGGTCAGGTAATGCTGTTTTAAGTGCCATTACATCTGCCCTATTCCAAGGAGTATACACCCAATTATAAATAAAATAACCCTTAGCATCAACAGAAGTTTTATCATCACTTGTACCCAATCCTTTAGGAGGAACATACAAAGGCGCGGCCTCCCGCATTGGTTTGGCGTGAACTATCATAGTCTTATCTGTTCCGAAGATGGAAGCTTGCACCCCGCTGGTCTGAGATGTCCGTGCAACTACATCCACGGCCCTTTTCTCCTCTTGCAAACGGACTGCCACAACACATAATTTCACCAAACGCCTGATTGCATCAGCCATCTGGGAGAAAACAAAAAGACCATCACGCATTTGCTTATGATCAGCTGCTACATCATCGGGCTCTAACTCATCAGAATATTTCCAATATAGTTCAATAACTTCTGTGCCAAATGCCTCAGTAAAATATAGCTGCTCCTTTTCCGTCCACCCTTTCATGCTGTCTAAAAGTTCAGAAGCAGAGACAACGCTCCGAATTGTTTTACGAGCAATAGATCTAAGCTCAGACGCACGGTCAGCAGGCAACATAGAGCGACTGTCTCGTATCTTCTGTTGCTCCAAACCGGAGACCTTAGCTAACTCATGAGGGGCAGAAGGAACAACATATGGAGGTGGAGGGCGATCTAGTAACAAAAAATCATTGTGTGGTTTATTAAGGATAGGATAGAGAGGTTGCCTAATGGTGTATTGGCCAGTTACCTGTAATTTACATTCTTTCTCTTCTAGCTCCTTTAAGTCATTTACTTCTTTCTTTCTCATTTCCAATGCTTTCACCTATACATTCTTCCGATGCTCTTTCTCAAGCAAGGCTTGCTCACGCTTCACTCGTCCACGCACTTCTTTCTCCCACATTCGTACACAGTCAAACATATCTTGCCTAGACCTTCGCTTACACATACATTGTTCCACATACTCAATCTTTCGCAAATCAAATGACCCATGCATAGGCCAATGTAACTCAGGATCCGCACGAGTGTATTTATTCCATAATGTGCTGTACATTATAAAAGAAAGACCATGTTTAACATACATATCTCTGTTGGGTGTCCCCTCTGGGGGTGCCGGTTGCGATTCTTCCAGTCTCAAATTGGTACCATTACAAAAGCAACACATCCTACGAAGTGCGCTAAAAACAGGCATGCCAAAAATAGTGCAGAATATGCAATATTATAATCAAAGTAGCACTTAAGGTGCCGTTCAAATCAAAATTAAATTGGAGAAAATTCTCCTCATTACCTACCTATATAAATTGCAATTTATATCAATTCAAAGGACACAAATTGACTAGTCACCCAAAACACGAGAGCCACTGTAAGTAGTGCTAAACTTCATTACCAAACAAAGGCATCAAAACCCACAGCAAGTGCCATAAAACGGCTCTTACCAATCACAAGGCATCCAGGTTCCAACTGCCAAGTTCTAAAATCGACCAAATGGTCACTGCATGATGAATGAACAAAAAGGATCTCAGTCGAGGACCGGCGTCACCTGGATGGTCAAATCAGAAAGAAGGGAAAAACGCCGTGGTTGCCAAGACTCGGGTCTCCTCAGGCATTGATCGTCCGCAGCGAGATCCCAATCCTTCGTCGCGACCAATCCGTTGGGCGTCCGAGTCGCCAATGAGTCCCTGTTCGGGCGCCAATTTGTTGAAGTAAGCCTCAGCAAGGCCTACTAGTGCAAGGGGTTCGCCCTTCTCTGCACAAAGTCCTCAGACCATATAGGAAGAAGTTGGCACAGAAACTGAAATAAAAGACAAAGTTTATTAAACCTCATGAGGTGGTACTACAGTTCAAACAACACCCTTCGGTAATGTTTGAAGTAACACACTGAACTAAGAGAGTCCTTTTATACCCACGCAGAGGCTAAAAGAAGGTGGTACAATTATAGAAGCAAGACTTACATACATGTAAGGTCATATGGAAATGTACAGTCGGCAGGTAGGAGGGGCTAACAGTTTCAAGGACTAGTTGACACATTACTGTCTGTTACTGATAACTAACAGCTGCAGATCTTACTGGGCATGTGCAAAAGTGGGAGATGCTAAATATACCTTGTCACTAGACAGATTTTCAAGAGTAGTTAACAGAAAGGTAGGCAGAGAAAATGGCTGCCATGAATACAAAATGGATTCCGCCAAATGTTCACAATAGTTGCTAAATACAAGATGTCTTCTGCTAATGCTTAATCTAATCGCTATTAAGTTACAACACCTCCTAGCACAGATGGCTCATCAGGAAATGCAGACTACACCCCAGCTCCCTTTGTGTCACTGTCTAGTGAGAGGTGCAACCAGCCCAACTGTCAAACTGACCCAGACAGGGAATCCACAAACAGGTAGAGTCACAGAAAAGGTTTAAGCAAGAAAATACTCACTTTCTAAAAGTGGCCTTTTCAAACACACAATCTTAAAATCAACTTTACTAAAAGATGCATTTTTAAATTGTGAACTCAGAGACCCCAAACTCCACATGTCTATCCGCTCCCAAAGGGAATCTACACTTTAATCATATTTAAAGGTAGCCCCTATATTAACCTTTGAGACCAGCGCCTTGAGACCATTGTGGGTGAGTAGCGTGCTTTACAAATGTATTGATTGATTTACAAATGTATTGATTGATTGAGAAGGACCGGCCTTGCAACAGTGAAAAACGAATTTAGCAATATTTCACTGTCAGGACATATAAAACACATTGCTATATGTCCTACCTTAACCATACACTGAACCCTGCCCTTGGGACTACCTAGGGCCTACCTTAGGGGTGTCTCAGATGTAAGAAAAGGGAGGGGTTAGGCCTGGCAAGTGGGTACACTTGCCAAGTCGAATTTACAGTTTAAAACTGCACACACAGACACTGCAGTGGCAGGTCTGAGACATGATTACAGAGCTACTTATGTGGGTGGCACAGCCAGTGCTGCAGGCTCACTAGTAGCATTTGATTTATAGTCCCTGGGCACCTCTAGTGCACTTTACTAGGGACTTAATAGTAAATCAAATATACCAATCATGGATAAAGCAATTGCATACACATTTTGTATAGGAACACTTGCACTTTGGCACTGGTTAGCAGTGGTAAAGTGCCCAGAGTAACAAAAACAGCAAAAACAGAGTCCAGCATACATCAACAACCTGGGAAACAGAGGCAAAAAGTTAAGGGAGACCACACCAAGGATGAAAAGTCTAACAATCATTATCGGTAAGTGTATTTTAATGGTAAGCCTTCTAATTAAATATTTGCAAGTAGTGTCAAAGCTCTGATTCTACATAAGAGATCTTCAGTATGAATTATTGCCCATAATTCAAAAGACTGAATTAATTTGCAAGATTAGTTTGGATCTTCTAAAACAATAAAAAGTTTAATGGATGGTTAACAGAGCTTTTCTTCTATCTTTGAGTGCTAGTGATAAACAAAATGCTTACACAATGGCAGTGGTGCTCTCAGAGCACTAATCAATACATCTGACAAGGTCACCCTTCCAGGACTGCTTGATGTAAGCATCTATCAATTAATCCTGCTGTAATAAATGTGAGTATTAGTTGAGAGGGGGGTGAGAACCCGTCTCAAATAATAATCACTGTCCTGGTCGGCGAAAAACAAAAGTTACCCAAAAGTCACTAAATAAACCCATGCTTAACTTTTTGGTAACTTGGCAAAAATAAGTCAGGCTGAACCGAGATTCAATGTGTAATGTTACTAAATCAGTTTCTACTTAATGGTGTAGTTCCTAGCTGCTGGAAAACAGCCTTAGTCATCCCTTTGCTGAAAAAACATAATGCCGATTTATGGGTATGGGCCAAATATAGGCCTATGGGCCAGATGTAGGAAGGCATTAGCGCCTCGCAAAGGGCGAAAAAAGCCGTTTGCGAGGTGCTAATGCCCTCACGCGATGCCGACTCGCAAAATGTGTTTCAGACTCGCAAATAGGAAGGGGTGTTCCCTACCTATTTGCGAGTCGCACCGCAATGTAAGTTGATTTGTGACCGCGAAAGCGGTCGCAAATCAACTCGCAGTTACCATCCACTTGAAGTGGATGGTAACTCATTCGCAAATGGGAAGGGGTCCCCATGGGACCCCTTCCCCTTTGTGAATGCTCACAAGAATATTTTTTCAGAGCAGGCAGTGGTCCTATGGACCACTGCCTACTCTGAAAAAAACCGAAACTAAAAGGTTTCGGTATTTTTTCTATTTGCAGCTCGTTTTCCTTTAAGGAAAACGGGCTGCAAAGAGAAAAAAAAAAACTGCTTTATTGCAAAGCAGTCACGGACATGGAGGTCTGCTGTCTCCAGCAGGCCACCATCCCCGTGAGTGCCTAGACTTGCTATGGGGTCGCAAACTGCGACCCACCTCATAAATATTTATGAGGTGGGTCTTTGCGACCCCATAGCGAGTTGCAGAAGGTGTCTGAGACACCTTTCTGCATTCGCTTTTGCGAGGTGCAAATTGCAAGTCGCAGGGACTTGCAATTTGCACCTCGCAAAAGGGAACCTTCCTACATCTGGCCCTATATCCTTTCTATCCAATTTCTCAAAACTGTCAGAAAAACATGTGAATTTGCAATTAACACAACTTATAGAACAGAATGATTTTCTACATCCTTCTCAGTCGGGCTTCCATGCTGGTTATAGCACCGAATCAGCACTGCATAGGGTCACTGAATTCCTGAGACATAAATTGGATGATGCAGGGGTAGCTGCACTCCTGCTTTGAGACTTGAGCGCAGCTTCCAATACTGTCAATCATGATCTAGACTTGATGGCTTGGGTTTACAGGGCAAAGCACTCACCTGGATAGAATCCTTTTTTGAAGGATCGTTTCTTTCAGGTCCATTCAAACCAATGCAGATCCAAGTCATGTGCTCTTATGTCAGGAGTGCCTCAGGGTTCTATTTTGAGCCCTTTACTATTTAATCTCTATGTAAGACAATTGGCTAACATGGTAGAGAGTTTTGGCCTTACTCTCTTTTCCTATCGGATGATACCCAAATTGTGGTCTTTCTGTCATCTAAGAACCAGTCAACCATGGCTGCACTTCCACTCTCTCTTCAGCAAGTGGCAGACTGGATGTCCATACGTTTTCTGAAGCTGAATGGGGATAAGAATGAATTACTGTTGGTCAGTAAATTCTCTACATTATGGGGCCCACACCTCTGGCCGACATCTTTGAGCGCTCCTTTACTCCCTGTTGCATCCGTAAAGAGTTTGGGAGTGTGGTTGGATCAGGAGCTGTTAATGAGGCAACGGATACCTAAGGTGGCTGCCACCTGTTTTAGCATCTTAAAATGGCTGAGAAAAATTCCCTACTGTATTCCAGTTACAGCTCAGCGCACCATAGTCCAAGCCTTAGTTATGTCAAGGTTGGACTACGGAAATGTTCTCTAACTTGGAGTGACAAAAACCTTATTAAAATGCCTTCAAATAGTACAGAATGCTGCAGCGCGTCTTTTGCTTCATCCAGCACAGTTTACTAGTTCTGCCACTTTACTAAAATTCCTCCACTGGTTGCCTGTGGAAAAAACGGGTGCATTTTAAAGCACTTTGCTTCATGTATAAATGTCTCCACAACGCTGCCCACTCCTACTTGAGCTCTGAAGTCACTGACTGTGTACCACAGCATACTACTTAATCAAGTTATCAGAATCTAGCTGTTGTCCCTAGAGCCAGGAGGGTCTGACAAGGTGGATGTTCCTTCCGTGTTCTTGGACCTAAATTTTCAACCGATCTCCTGTTACATCTAAAAGATTGCAATTCCCTTCTGGAATTCTGTTAGCTGCTGAAAACATAGCTGTTCCTGATGATACAGCCCTGGGAGATCTGGTTTCTGACTACTGTAGTTTTGGCTAGCGCTGGGAAACCCGATGGGGAGCCATGCACTTTATAAATAGTGAAAACAATCATGTACTTGTACAGCACTCAAACAGTAATAAGTGAAAACTCAACACCAGAAAAATCCCAAATTAGATTAGAAAAATAGGGTATATTTAAAAAAATAAAATGCCACCAGAATAATGAAAAATCCAATAAGTAGAACCCGTAATTATGACTTTTTAAAATAGTACCAAAAAGCACAAAGCACCAACCATCACTTTCTGTTCATGCTAGCCCTTGTGAAGGTCAAAGTCAAAGGTTAAAGCTGACCATGATTGAGTGCGGCCTGGTACAGGGACCAGATTTGTTCTGGTGGAAAGTATATCTTCTGACTTATAAAGTTTTATGGAGATAAAGTGGTTTTTGATAAGCCGTCGGCGGGGCAATCTCCTTAACCTGGATCTGAAGCAGGGCTCAACAATGTTGCTAAAGACTGGGGTCTCAGTGCAGTCATCAACAAAAAATCTCCAAGCAGGAGAAGTCCAAAGTCTGTGCCCCAGAAGGCCTCAACATCGTTATTTTACTGCGTGGCATCAGTTTGGACTAAAAACGTTTCTGGAAAACAGATCTCCTTCAGCAGGGCAAATCAGTAAGCTCAAGCTGTCCGGTATTCAATGTTTTCAGATGCAGCTTTAATTGTTCTCTGATGGTTCTCCCGGCAGAAAATTGGCAAAAAGTGTCTAAGTACCAGAGCTTGCAGGTTGGGGGCAGGAAGAGTACACTGTAATAACAGCCAAGGATCCAGGGCCTTGGGGAGCACCAATTGGGAGTTAGGACTTCCTCTCACAGAGGCCATCAGCAGGGCACATGGTAAGTCCAGTTGATACTGCTCAACTGGGCAGTTGCAGGGTAAGTACATCTGGAGGTCCCTGTAGTTCAAACAGAAGGTCAGTTAACAGACTTTCGGAGGCACTTCTGGGGTCCTGGGTTCAACACAAGCAAGTCCAGTTTTCTTTCAGGTCTCAGGCAGCAGGGCAGTTCTTCTTCTGATCTTCACTGGTGCAGGAGTGTCCTGCGGATGATACTGGGGATAGCACATTTATGCCCAGTCCCAGCCTGTGAGTAGGGGAAATCCTGGACACCTTCTTATTAATGGGTTAAATGGTCCCGGTGGGGGACCATGTCCAATTTTGCAGCACTGTGTTTTACTATACTTTATCCCACAGTGCCATTCTCTACCTAAATACAACATGGCAGAACCTTTCTTCCCCTGGTCAAAGCTCCTTCTGCCCACTCAGAGGTCTTAATACAATGATGGGCAAACACTACATTATGGTTACTTCAAAACAGTTATGCAGCAGCTTCACCTTGTTAAAATGGGGCCTTTGGTTCTCAGTCAGGTTACCCCCGTTCAAGCAAGAACCCTCACTCTAGTTAGGGCAAAGGAGAAACACACCCAGTTAACCCTCGCTCACCCCCTCGGTAGCATGGCACAAGCAGAAAGGCTTAACCCAGAGACAATGTGTAAAGTATTTTTACCAGCATGCACACAGTAATTCAGAATCAACACCACAAAATGACTCAACACCAGGTTAGAAAAATAGCCAATATTTATCCAAACAAAAGAAGATCAAAGCGACAAAAATCCAACATACACAAGTCAAATGTTGAATTTTTAAAGATTGAACACAAAAATGGCACTTAGAAACACAAATGTTTCGATTAGGTGATATCACGCCGTCGTGATAGAGTAATTCCCAACAATCTGATGCGAATGGCGCCGGTCACATAGTCACATGTACGCCCAGGTACAGTGGTTTTGGAAAATGAGGAAACAAATCGGTGCATAGTGTCGCTGGATCCGAGGCTGCGTAGGTTCCGGTGCTGCAGAGCGAATGAGCGCAGGCATCACAAAGAAGTGTTGGGCCCTTGCTGCGGAGGGGTGGAGGTGAGGTGGCACCGGTGTGAAGCGTCGGATCTGAGCACTTCCGGCGATGCCGGTATCCAGTGGTCACAACGTGGTGCGGCGACTTCCACAGAGTCGTGGAGTTCAGCGAGGCTGCAGTGGCATCTCGCCTGCGGGGTCATAGCACTCCAGCGAGGACCACAGCTTTGGTTGCAGGTGGCGCCACGGAATTCAGCACTGGCGCCAGTCTATATTCGTCTGAAGTCAGTTCGCTTGGTTTTTCTTGGTTTTTCCACCAGCTTCTTCTTTCAAGGGCCCAGGGACTGGATTGTGCCCCACGTGGCAGGGCAAGAGTCTCAGCAGAGAGTCCAGGTGCTGGCAGAGGAAGTCTTTGATGGCCCTGAGACTTCAGAACAGGGGGAAGCTCAGTCCAAGCAGGAGATTCTTCTCAAGCCGGAAAATACCACAAAGTCCAGTCTTTGTCCCCTTTCACAGGCAGAAGCAGCAACTGCAGGATAGCCGAACAAAGCACAGGCAGGGGCAGCACTTCCCCTCAGCTCTTCCACTCTTCTGCTTGGCAGAGGTTCCTCTTGGTTCAAGAAGCAAATCTTGAAGAAATCTAAAGTCTGGAGTTTTGGGTCCAGTACTTATACCCCTTTCTGCCTTTGAAGTTGCCCACCTTAAAAAAAAAGTCTCTGTTGTTTACAGGATACTGCCTTGCCCAGGCCAGGCCCCAGACAGACACCGGGGGTTGGAGACTGCCTTGTGTGAAGGCAGGCACAGCACATTCAGGTGTAAGTGACCACTCCTCCCTCTAGTTTAGCCCTGATGGCTCATCAGGATATGCAGGCTACACCCCAGCTCCCTTTGTGTCACTGTATAGAGGAGATTCACAAACAGCCCAACTGACAGTTTGACCCGCACAGGGAATCCACAAACAGGCAGAGTCACAGAATGGTTTAAGCAACAAAATGCCTTCTTTCTACAAGTGGCATTTTCAAACTAACAATCTAAAAACCAACTTCACTAAAAGATGTATTTTGTATTTTTAAATTGTGAGTTCAGAGACCCCAAACTCCAGATCTCTATCTGCTCTCAAAGGGAAATGGCAAAGGGAAATGGCAGTTTAAGGATATTTAAAGGCAGTCCCCATGTTGAGAGATAGACCTTGCAACAGTGTTTACCGAAATTGGCAGTATTCACAGTTAGGACATGTAAAACACATCAGTACATGTCCCACCTTCAACATACACAGCACCCTGCCCATGGGGCTACCTAAGGCCTACCTTAGGGGTGACTTTCATGTATAAAAAAGGAAGGTTTGGGCCTGGCAAGTGGGTACACTTGCCTGGTCAAATTAGCAGTTTAAAACTGCGCACACAGACACTGCAATGGCAGATGTAAGCCATGTTTACAGGGCTACTCGTGGGAGGTACAGTCAATGCTGCAGGCCCACTGCTAGCATTGGTTTATAGGACCTAGGCACCTCTAATGCACTTTACCAGGGAAATCAAATATGCCAGTCGTGGAAAAGCCAATTACATGTATGATTTCACAAAGGGAGCACTTGCACTTTAGCACTGGTCAGAAGTAGTAAAATGCCCAGAGTAAGAAAACACAGCACAAACAGAGTCCAGCACACAGCAACAACCTGGGAATCAGAGGAAAAAAGTTAGGGGAGACCATGCCAAGGATACCATGTCTAACACACCTCCTACTAGATTTAGAACCAAGCCGACTAACAAGACAAAAAGGAGGAAGGCTAAGTTTGAGCTACTTCGACCAGTGACAAGGCAGACCTACTTTCAAGCTCAGGAAGGGGCTGGGTTTTACTAGGTTTTAAAGGGAGAGCACAAACACTTTGCCACTGGTTAACAGGAGTAAATTGTGCAGTCATGTGGCCAACAAAAATGGGTTCAGAAAAAGAAGGCAAAGATTTGCGGGAATACAACACAAAGGTTCGTCATTTTTAACACCTTCCCTGTGTGTGTCAATAGACATTGTAAACACACATACCTGTCAGTGGAAAATTAAATATGTAGTCCCACATTGCACATCATATTCTTTATATAGGAATTGTTAAAGTTACTCTATAGTTGCTATAGTGTCAGTGTGCTACAAAAGAAATGTATACATCTATTCCAACAAAAACACACATTTCGCAAAATATTCACAACTTTTATGCAGTCTCAGGAAAAAAGTAAATACTAAATAGATGACAGCCAAATGCTCTAAATCTTTCTAAAGAATATTAAAATCAATTTCAATTGATAAATAATTTAATATAAAAAATACATTATTAGTAATATGTATATTATGGTCCTAGATCGCCATTTTGGGGTTAAGGTGGCATTTATTTATAAATAACTCTGCCTAATGGTGTATGATTTTACCAGAACTCCTCAATGACAAATAGGGTCATATTACACATTTCTCTTGCTTTCTCTCCCTTCCCTCCCTCTCTCTCTTGTGCTATATTTAGCGACGTTTGATGAATCTTCACGAATTTTTTTTAAAAAATGTGTTCCTGGGAATCTTGTTGTACCTGGGAAGTTTCGGGGTGATCCATCAAGTGGGGACTGAGAAAAGGGGGAGGGGTCAAAAATGTGCATTTCCCATTATAATTCCTATAAGTATTTTAGACACGACACAGCTCTGTATCGCTGGACAGAATTACACCAAATTTGGCAGGAAGGTAGCTCTTGGTCCAGAAAGAGCGCGTTATGTTATCTGGTGCAAATCTGTTCAGTAATTTTTAAGATAGCAAAAGAAAAAGAAACATAGATATCCAGAGGAGCGAATAATATCATAACTAATAACGGGTTTGTGCAGAGACGATTCCAAGTGACTGGGTGTTTGTTCATTCAAAAGTACTAGGTATAGGAACAACTGGCCTGGTTTATCAGGTGCAAACTGCAACTGGTAAAATTGGATGGCTGTTGTAGCAGGAGCAGCCTAGTCCCTACCTGATCCTCTCCTACTGGACAGAGGGAGAATGCACTGCTCAACCCTTAAGCCACCCATGTGCTGGACACTCTTCCTGACCAGCCAATGGCTCGTCACTCCTATTTACCTATTTACCACCTGCTCAGAGGAGGTGATGAATAGGAGAGGGAAAGTTCTCAGATTTGGAGATAAAAATGCAGAAAAGGACCCTGTAATTCCTGATCTGCATTGTTATTCCCCATTTTGTAAACCTTATCCTGTAAATTCAGTCAGTGCTAGGATGCAGTTACCATCTAGATTCTATGATTGCCTCCTGCATATTTCAGTATTCTGCAATGTGCATCTCATAATTCAGACACATTTTTCTACATATGTGTACCTAATGTAATATTTACTGCATGGTACATATTAGTGCCAAACAATTAATGCTGCAATATTTGGGGCTACTGAAGCCCGAAGTTGAATTATTTCTACAGCATTTCCAAAACGTAATAGGCTTGTTTCAAACCATTCCAAAATCACAGTAGATAAAGAAACGGAAGCAGAGGGAACATAATTCACTTTCGCATTCATAACTTGGCGAAGTGTGGAAGAATCCAGGTTTTTTAAGTCCAAAGGCAGCAATGTAGCCAAAAACTCACCTCTCAATTGCTTATTAACGACAGTAACCTGATAGTGCTATTCAGTGCAACTTGCCTTTGCATTATAGTGCTGCTCCTCTGTGAATGCTGTCAGTACCATCAATGTGCAACTCAAAGGATGCTTCTTAATAACTTTCCCATTAATGGACTCTTAGTAGCAAAGATGCTGCTGAGGATGCTGGCCGGTCCCTCAGGGCTCTGGACCGCCAGTGATCAGAACATTAGGGTGCTGCTGGAAATATATGTTCCATGATGTTCAGACGTCATGCTGCTAAAGGCCCTGGATATTTTGTCAGTGGGGGCTTGCAATAAAACGTTTGGTTAAGGTGGCATTGGCAAAAGAGGTGAACTGCAAGGAAGTGAAAAGAGCTCACAAAGAGAGAATCCTTTGACGTTAATACAAAAGTAATTGTAAATACAGCATAGTTTCATATCAAACAAAATGGCTGCCCTAACAATATTGTGTACCTATGTGAAAACTTGGTCGTCTTCAATCTCTTCATATTGTGGTGTTAGAAAGCAACAGCAATTACAAGGCCCAGAATAAGAAAATATTTGTAACCTCGTTGTATTTAATTATGCATAGTAACAGTAGAGTATCATATACCACTAGAGGGGACAGGGATTTCTCATTTATTCAAATATTTTGCACCATTAATCAAACAAAACGAGCTATCAAGACTTTTTAAAACCAATATTCATTGGAGAGTCAGTAGTTACTTAAAATATGAGGTGTAAAAATTTATCTTTATGAAAGAGAAACGAAAAACCCTTTACTAAAGCTATTAACTTTGACATTATCTAGTTCCGGGGCCATAGTCACGGGAAGGGGAGGGGGGCATTTGAGGTCAGGGCCAGCCCACAATTATCTCCCCCACACAGCGACCGAGGCACCTGGCACAATACAGTTGTGCGGGAGTTCAGAAGGTGAATGAGCAATAAAAATACCTTGTTTTATTTTTATCTTGTTGAATTTGCTACACCTTCCAAGACAAGTTAAATGTCAGGCTATGTCTTCGAAACAATTGCCGCTTATTCTTCTAGTATGGAGATGTTGTTTACTATTCATCCCTTGAATACAAACTGAGAGGATTTTGTGAAGTGAATTGTGTAACAATGAATGTGGGACAGACAGTGCCACTGTAATTAGGCAGCAGGGAAGGACTAAATCATGCAATGATGACTACATTCGTGGCAAGAAAACATAAATTATGTGGCTTAAGGCAGCACATTATTTAATAGTATCGCTTCATTATTTTTGTAATTTTTGCGCTTGTTAGCACTGTTTAGGAAACAGTTTCACTTTATTAGTACCATTTCCACATCCAAATACAGCTATAAGTAACTGAAAGTTGACCAGTCACCTTTGCAAAGGACCGTCTGCTGAATGACAGAATATGTTGCAGCATTTTAATAATTTTGATCTGTTTGAGCTAAAAACAAAATGTGTATTTTGTTAAAATTCTGCAGATTATGGAGATAATAGATTATTTCGCAAAAGTGGTATTTTTTTAATTATGTGGAAAATGCCACGACCACGGAATCCCACAATTCCGCAGCCACAGAATCTCATAAATCTAGTGGCCTTCTGTAAAGGGAGTGCAAAAATAAATGCTGTAAGATGTCAATTTGTTAATAATTCACAACAACATAAATACCTGTAAATGAACTGTGCAAATATTTCAACATCTAACAGCAGTTATGAAAGCACATGTTGGCATAATTTGGAAGTGTGATCAAAACAAATCTTGGTGATGCACAAATGATGAATATTGTATTGTATTGACCTTTGTATAGTGCTTACTACCCCTTCGTATGCCACTGAAGTGCTTACCTACATGGACAGCAAGCTACATTAAAAAAGTCAGTGTGTGGTTAAAATGGTGCTACCTTTGTTTTGCATTCCAATGTAGGAACTGTTTCCATGTCCTGCATGGTGACCACAGAGGTGCGGTTATAGTGTTATGAGTTGCAGCACATAGCCATGTGCAGGATGATGAGGTGAGAGAGACATATGTGCAGTGTATGGTTTTTCAGTAAGCTTGCAACTTTGAACAGCTCTACGTATCCCAATATAGTATTTCTTATCATTATAGTCTGCTTGACTGGCCACTGGACTGGGTTGACTATTCAGAATTTTTGAGGCAGATTTACATACATTTCACGCAGTGCAGCAAGGCAACTTGCTGAACTGTGTTGCGTAAAATGAAGAATACAGAAATATGCCATATAATTACAAAGATATGGCACATTTCTGCCGTCTTCTAGCATTGGCCTAGTGTGTGCTGCCTAGTGTTAATGCAAGCACCCATTCGCCATGGTGCAAGTGTGCCTGCATTATAGGCAGGATTGTTTTTGTACAGGAATGGACAACGTCCTGCACAAAAACAATCCTTAGAGGCATATTCTTCTTTCTATGTGGGCACAGTGCAGCACACATAGAATGAGGCAGTAACAGGAAAAGTAAAAATATTTCTCCTTACTATTCCTCACTGGGTAGGGTGTAGCATTTTGAAGCATTCCTAGGTTTACTAGCTTTAGTAAATCTGGGAATGCACTAAAAACCATAGGTGGATGCATGAAAACACCCATTCCCCAGCCAGGGAATGCCTTCCCAATGCAAAGCAACGCTATCCAGTGCCTCGCGTTAGTTTGTATTTGCTAAACTACACATGACTTTGCATGGCTTGGTAAATACCCAAAAATTATTTTGTGTCTGGGCTGAACCACAAAAGTGATGCAACCCGACACAAAATCTTAGTAAATCTGTCTCCATTGTATTGTTCTTTGCCATAGCTGGCATTGTTGGAGGGAGAGAGGTGGAGAGATCTGCTGGGATGTGCATTGTGACTATCATCTCATATCCGAAGCTATTGTAAAATGAAAAGAAGTGGCCATAGTGTACAGATATTTTGGACCTGATCATTGACTAGATTAAACTCCTTTGAGTGACCAGGAGTGTGTGACAGAACTCTTCTGTTATTCCATGCCTGTTCATTTAGTGATGGCTGGTTCATTAGCTGCACAGCACTGGCGATGGACAACCCTCACTGCAAATATGCCTTATTTGAATCAAAGAGGTGTAATTTACAGTTGGCTGCCAACCGCTGTTATGGTATTAGTATTAGTGTGGGCCAGAAGTGTGATGTATGAACTTACATAGCGATATAATACCAAGTGAAGGATATTCAGCTCTCGTTAACTTACCAGCTCATTTGAAGTAATTTGCTTGTTCGTTGTTTACAATCTGTGGATTGTAAGCTAGAGATTGAGCTTGAGGCTTCAACTGTCTTTCCAGGGTCTGTTGCCAGGATGTTTGGTGGTACAGATGTCTTGGATATAGCCCTGTTTTCAGCTGCCTTCTAAAGTTTATTGGCTCCTGGATGCTTTGAATGCTGGCTAGTAGTGTGTTCCAGAGCTGCCAGCTTGGACTAAGAAAGCAGTATCTCTTACATATTTCCTAGGGTAAAGTGTCATATGATAAGGTAAAATTGTCTTTTTTTTTTTGTTGGGAGGATCAGTGAACAATGCAAAGTGCCTTGAACAGTGCCCTCCTTGATATAGGTAGCCAGTGGAGTGATTGCAAGACTAGAGTTCTCTTGGGTGACGGAAGAGAAGAAATCTTGCTGCAGTATTTTGAATGAGCTGTATTTTGCATAATAGGAATGCTGGTATGCGAAGGTATGGTCTGTTACAAAAAGAAAAGATGATGGACAGAATGCTGAACAATGCAAACATTCACCCCAGTCACAAAGATCTGGGTTTAATCCATCATTTTATTGCTCACCACACCACCCCAGTTTGGACCCAGCCATATGCAAATCAGTCTTGACCGTGTTCCTCATGGGCACAGTCCAGCCTGAACTGTTAAGCCAGGTCACCCCTGGACCGGAAACAAGCATCTTAGGATCGGTTTCGGAGTATCACCCTTCATCAGCTAGGCTAGCTTGAATCCAGTGGCGCAGTGTGCACGGGACCTACGTCTGGACATACCCTTCCCACTTGGGGCAACAAATGCAAAAAGAAGAGATGATGGACGGAATGCTGAACAATGCAAACATTCACCCCCAGTCACAAATATCTGGGTTTAATCCATTGTTTTTGCTCACCATGCCACCACATTTGGACACAGCCAAGGTATGGTCTGTTAGTACAGTCACATTTGGACATTATGAGTGTGAGGATGGCTTGCAGCTTCTTTTGGTTATCCAAGGTATGGCAGGGTGCAATGTAGTGTTTTCATTGTGTAGAAGCCACTCTGTTTTACATTGTTAACATGTGGTATCAAATATAAGTCTGAATCAATGGTTACTCCTAGGTTTCTGACTTCTTTTGATATTGTTGGATTGGCCACATGTTCCTTAGACCATATGGAGGTAGGCTGGTATTTTTGTCATTGTTTGTAGGTCATAAGCTCTATCTTTGTGATATTTAGCTTTCAATGGCTATTCATAATCCATTTGTTTATGGCCCAAAGGAGGTCATGAAGTTTTCAATTGTAGACGTCTTTCAAACCATCCATTTTTAAAAAGGCTTTGGATATCAACTACATAGTTGTAACAGGTAATTTAATAAGATTTGGTAAGGCGGCTATGTGGACATTGAAGAGAAGAAGGGATATGATGGACCCCTGTGGGATGCTGTGTGTGAGGAACTGATGTGAAAGGTGGTATCAACACTAGTTCTCATCACAACTGAGGAGCCAATAATTCAATGGGCATTAGCTGAACTCCCTTCTCATTTTTCACATGTAGCATGTCTCGCAAAAATATGCTGTGTGAAAGATCATTTATTTATGTTGTTCTTAAGATAGCAACTTTCATGACATTTCATATTTCTGATACATAAGTGGTTGCCACCACCCCCACCAACCACCCATTCAGAAGCAATGTCCAGTCAGGAAACTTGAGATTCCAAAAAGGAATGGTGCTATGATTTGCCTATTCTCCCAGGGCAGAGTTATCACAAGTCAGGTGCGACTTATATTTGACTGACATTGCTCCAGCCTACACTTGACTGTCATGAAATACAGCCTGGTGACATAATGTATGTGCTTTAGAGATCATTATTTTGTTTGAAGGAGCCAGGTACTTTGTTAGGTTGATGTGCCTTTTGCAGAGGGGGCAAATGCCTTAGCTAGCAGCAGTGTGAATCTGAAACAAACCAACATAGCCTGCTGTCTCACAAAGGGCTGCCATAACAGCCTATATTTCAAAAATGTTTTAATATCTAGATAACCCTGCCAGGGTCAACACACTGAGGATTTATGTCCTTGAACAAAATATTGTGGAAACCATAATCAGGGCAGCTGAGGCTGAAAGCATCTGTACTATAATTGATCTCTCTAGACATCTCCACAGAACATCAACTAAAATATTCAGATTTTTGTATATTGTGATTTATTAACTGATTGGTATGAATCTGTTTTTTAAAATGTATCAACTCCTTTGAAATTCTGCTTTATCTTTTATTTAATGTATGCTCAAAGCAGGTAAATTGCTATTATGAGGGCATATGTCATTAATGTACCAAATGCATAGTAGTTGGTGAACATTTGGGGCAGTGTTTTTATTGCGAGAAGTATGGGTATGCTTGGTGTTAGGAACTCTACAAATTCTCTCAGATTCCTGAATTTTCCTTCACAGAAATATAAGGAAAATCTATGTTTTAGCCAAAGTTTGGTGTTTGCAGGGAACTCTGGGTAAGAAAAAGTATTGGGATCTACGCAAACCACACCTCCATAGACTTCCCTAGATGCTGTGTTTTCAGAAATGTGCAGGCCTGGAAGATTGCCCTGGGTGCCAACGAAGCTCTTGCCTAAATACCGCAGCTACCCACATTGCCAGGATAAGTCAATTTACATGGTAAAACCTTCATCTTTCTTTGTGCCCTAGGGTCCTTAGGAAGCTTATACTTTGAAGGTGGTAGCCCAGTCACACGAGAGGAATACTACTGTTATTGGGAGAAGTGTGGGCACTTGTCGTTTCCTGCAGATTTTGTTTGCTCGATCTGCTCTCACTTTTGTTTTGCTCTGTAAAGGTCAGTGCACACAGTCTGCTGTGCAATACAGCAAAACAAAAAATCAAACTTCAGACCTGTGGGAAGCATTTCCCTTGCAAACTGAATTTGTATATGGAAAAGAAAATCTTTCTGGTGTTTTTTACCAGAAATATTTTTGTTTCCAGTACTGTGGATGACTCGTTGAAGTCCATCACACTGTAAAAGTAGTATGGTGGACATGAATGGGTAGTCGCCTGTCCTAAATCACTTAATACCCATCAAATCCATGCAGTGTGATGTCTGTCCAACAAGAACTTGCAACAAGCGCAGGGATATGATGGGCACATTGCTTTAACTTCTTTTTGCAAGAGGCCACCAGTATGGTGAGCTTCTGGGCCTGGGAAGCAGCAAATAGCACATTGGTCAAAGAAAGGTGGTATGTGCTCCTAATAGCCATGCAGAGCAGAGAGAAAGTTTCAGTTGACATAAATAGTATATGGAGAAAAGGGCTAGAGAGAGAATAAATATATGGAAAAGTACAAAGAAAATAAAAGAGGAGAAAGAGAAAGACAGAGAAGGAAAGAAGGGCAAATAGAAAATTCAGAGCAGGAGAGACAGGAATGGGAAGATAGATGCAGCAGCAAACAGAAAGGGATAGTGGGGAAAAGGTTGAGAGAGGCAGCAGGGGCAGAGATTTGGACATTGGGAGTGAGTAGAGAAATTAAGAGTGCCTAAAAAGCAAAGTGAGAGCTAGGGACATGTAGAGAAATTGAGACTGGAATTGAAGAATTGGAGATTTCAAGTAGAATTTATAGCTTATCATGTTTTGACCAATACACATGGCCCAATGTGATTTTAAAGCATTATTTTGCACTTTATTTCCTTAAAGGAATCCTAGTGAAAGATTCAATAATCACCTTGCATAGTGATCTTTAAAATCTTAATAAGGTATGAACATTGCTTTTTGTAAATTGCTTAACAATGGTATCCCCTTGTTATTCATTGCTAAATGCCCTTGATAAGTGCAGATGCCTTCTCTTTCATTGTATATCAGCCATTTCTTCATTTGCTGATGTAGTCGCTGGAAAGTACAGACTACTTGCTGAGAAGTTAAAGTTCTATTAAGAAAGAGATTTGGCTTTCTAGTGTACTTTTAAAGAGGGCAATTTTGAACTGTTTCATAACATGAAGCTTGACTTTTATCTGGACCTGGGGTAATGACGAAAAATCCTTCTGCAAGTAAATGTTTTCCATTTCTAGTACACACAGCAGGTGTCCATTTTTTCTACACTCATCTCTCAGAAATGTGCATGCTCGTCCACACAATCGTAGCCACAAATAGGGTGCCACTTTGAGGGTCCTATGCAAGGAGTCTGCTGCATGTGAGAGAGTAGAGAATGTTCATAATTCTGAATAGTGAAGGACTGTAGCATCCAAATGGGAGGTACCATGCAAGCACCGTCAAAGAAAAAGGTTATCACAGAGCAGGATCTTAGATGCAAACTGTGAAACCATCGTTCATATCTTAGGAGGCAGTGCAGCTGCTAATGACCTCAACCAGGCCACAGGCCTCAAATGGACCCATTCCGGGGGTCATACAATCACCTATACTTTACTATGCCTACCTATCTTGCAGGTTGATGTCTAATGAAGGTCTCCTTTTGTACAACAACTTACGTAGAACCTGCCTTTAACTTTATGGGGTGTTTGCTGTTGTCAGAGCCCATCCATGCATTTTTGATTGGTGCTTTTAGATTAAGTATAACTGAACTAACCATCTTTTGTTACAACCTTATAGTGAAAATAATTTTTCGACCTTTCCAACTTCCCTGTAAAATAAAATTAAAATGTTATTTAGTTTTTCCCATTGTTGCATCCCTAAAATGTTTAAAATATACTGTTCACCGCTGATTTCTCAAAATGTTCTTGATGGATATGCTGCAAGCTCTCTGTAAAGTTATTTTAAATGAGTTAACTCATTAACTTCACTCATGACTGTTCAGGATTAGGAAACCCCTCACTTTATGAAGCAGATGAAGTTTCCTAACTACTTGAGGTGAGGCTTATCCCTTCGGGCCTTCCAGGTGTGATGATTTCCTCATGCAGATTGTTCCAGGTAGGACATCCTTCAGCAAACAACTTTTGAGTATGGATTATTTACATCCACCACCTCATGTAAGAGGTGTGACAGGGAGTGCGCTTAGTTGAGGATCATACAAAGCTGTGAGTCTGCTTACTTTACAGCATAACATCATTCTAATTTAACTCCCATCTAATTGATAGGATTTAAAGTTGGATTGTGAAACGCTGAGTGTGCTTTAATATGTACCTTAAAAATCCACATATTCCTTCACGTAGAATCACACTGTAGGCATCCTGAAGATCGAATCCAGAATATCAATTGCGGTGAATATTGAGGACAGAACATCAAATCCAAAACATGGACAGGCAACTGTATTTTTTTTATTCCTCACTCCACATATATGTACCTAGTACATATATGTGTGTGTGTGGGGAGGTGTGAGTGTATCTATCTATCTATCTATCTATCTATCTATCTATCTATCTATCTATCTATCTATCTATCTATCTATCTATCTATCTATCTATCTCCAAGGTATGTAGATGTGGAATTAGAAATAGTAAAACTATACCTCTCTATATGAACTTACTTCTCAATATTCTGTTAATGTACTTGTACCACACTATTCAGGGGAAGTCATTATTTAGTACTGCAATTAGTATTTGGGAAAGAATGCACCTTTAGAGCACAACTTTACTGTTTTATCATAGCTGAGGACCACGCCCCCCCCCCCTAAAAATATACTGCAGGCTATGGGCCTGTCTAGTCATACATCATTTAAAAATATATATACTGGTTTTCATGGATTTTGTAGGAAAGTGATTTTTTATAATGTACTTGCATTTATCTAAGTCAAACAACAAAGGCAGGGACATGCAATTTAGGGATGTTTCTCGAGGTCCAGCCCCCCCACTATTTTTTTCTTCTGAACAAAACATGAGATCAACCTACGATTCGATCTACAAATTATTTGCAAAAAGGCCATACTTCTCTGTCCTCTGACTCATTTACTACTTGTATCCTTTTTGCCTTTGTCTCAACCCTATTTTTCTGGTATTATGACTGTGCTCTGCAGAGGCAGGGTCCCTCCAAGTAGACAAAGGAGTAAACCATAATAATTTATGGTTTTGGGAAACCTTTACAGTAAACCAAAGAGCAGGTAAGTGCTGTAAAAGCAGGGCAGAAATTGGCTAATTTGGATGGGGTGACTGAAATTCTCCAATAACATTTAAATGTGCAGTGTAAGACTTCCACCTCTGCATCACTTTCTCTAAACGCTCGTGGACTCGTGGACCGGTTATAAAACATCTGAAGAATGAAGACCCTGATGGAAGAAATTGAGTCAAGGACTCCAGACTCCTGTTCACACCCAGGGACTGGATTCTGTTTACAAAAATCAAGTGGTTATTCTCCTGTTTGCCTGTTCCAGCAACACAAGAAGTAGAAGAATACTTGCTCCCAGATGATCAAAAGAATCCTGGCTCCCAGCTGATCAGTGTGGACTAGACCCTGCAGCAGTTGTGCCAGGAGTGACACCTGATGCATCCTAAGGCCTGGAATCTGCAACAGTGACTAGGAGGATCTTTTCTAGCAGTTAGGGAAAAAAGAGACTTTGCATTTTTACCTTCTCCAGAGGGCCTGAAGTAGATGCTGAGGCTTTCCTAGGGAAGATACACCATATTTAGAAAAGCAAACTAGGAAGGGGGCGTGGCTGAGCCACGAAAGAAGATGGCCGCCTAAGTCCCGAGCTCCACGCCTCAGTGGCCCCGAGGAGGCGGCAGGGGCCCTATGGAGGCCGAAAAATCGCCTTAACGCACGCCGAAACCCTCCCACAACCTCGAGCTTCCGTCCGAACCTCAACAACTGGCCACCGAGACCCTATCAGCCGACAGCGCGCCTCGGAGGGAAAGGGGGAAAAATGGCCTACAGAGAGGGCGGAGCCGCGTCTCCTCGACCAGAAAACCGGCTCTCTTAAGGACGGAGGAACCCAGTCCGGAGCCTCCCAAAGCCCAGGACCTCCGATCTTGAGTGGGGACACGCTCCGGAGCATCAGGGGATCTAGGGTGCACAATATCGAGGTAGGCCCAACTGCGGGGGAGGAGCCGCGCTCTCGAGCCGAGAGAGGAGCCGGCCTCCCTACCATTACGGCGACTGGAGTTGCAGGCACAGTCCTTCGCATCCTATTTCCAAAGGGAGGCGGTGAGCATTTATCCTCTATTTGGCCCGGGAGAGGAAAGAAGACAATGCCGCGGAGCGACGAGGGGAACAAGGTGAGGAGGCGAGGAGGCGAGGAGGGGCGAACCAGGACAGTAAACAATAGAAAGGAATAAAGACACGGAAACAAGAGAAGAAGGGGAGTAATGGAAAAATAAAAGGAAGGAGGAAGAAAGAGCAAACAGAAAAGGGGAAGAAGAGAGCTAAGAACCAAGCTAAACAAAGAAGGAGAGGGGAGGCGAAAGGGGGGGAAAGAGGGAAAGAAAAACAAAACAGGAGGAGAAGACAGAAAGAAAGAAGAAACACACCAAAAAATTCCCCCCCCCAACACATCCGGGAACAGAAAAAGGACCAAATAAATTACCGCCTCAACCCTAAAATCCCCCCAAAATAAAAAATAAAAAGAAGAGGAGGGAAAAAAAAAAAGGAAAAAAAGAGAGAATATCAAAAGTCAGAACAAGACAAGAGCCGGCTGACTGCGTAACACTGCTTTCGCCAGACTCCGAGGAAAACTCCGGAACCAGCTGGACAACACACGCAGATGGACGAGGCGATGCCCGGCAGCAAAACAAACCAGAAACCCACCGGTAAGTCGGCACGACAATTATTATTGTCCGAAGCTCTCCATCACAAGCGTCCAATATCTACGATAACAGGACCTCACTCACCACCCTCCCCAACACAATCCACCACAACGTCTGACAAGGAACAATCCATAACCATGGAAAAAATACTACAGGAGATCACCGCTGTCAGCCGCCGAATAGAGGGAATGGACGCTTCTCTGTCTTCACTGACCCTGGAAACCAAATCTATGAGATTAGACATTGCAGGTTTTCAAACCAGGGTGACAGGCTTGGAACACCGCATGGACTCATTAGAAACGCAGATGACCACTTATCGAGACAGAGACCAAGACCTCCTTTACCTTAGGAGTAAACTCACAGACCTAGAGGATAGGAGCCGAAGAGATAACATTCGCCTACTGGGAATAACGGAGCATGAAGAAGGTACAGACATGCAGGCCTTCCTGGGCTCCGTTCTCCCCAAACTAACCTCCCTGGACTTCGACCCACCGCTGGAATTCCAAAGAGCACACAGAGCAGGCCCGAAACGTTCTGATACATCTTTAAGACCCAGACCGATAATCGCTTGTCTATTACGCCACAACCATGCCCGACAGATATTACAAACGGCGCGTAAACAGGGCCCTTTCCGGATAGGCCAACATGACATCCGAATAACAGCTGATTACTCCAAGGACACCAACGAACGAAGAAAAGCCTTCCTAGCTCTAAGACCTCGACTTCGCCAAATGGGGATGAAATTCGGCCTCTTCGACCCCACCAGAATGTGGGTCACCAATAACAGTATATCCAAAGACTTCTATAATCCAGACGAACTTAGCCTTTTCCTTGACTCTTTTCAACATCAGCCTATGGACTCTACCAATCCAGACTGTTCACAAGATACTGGGAGAAAAAACAAAGGGGGAGGACTCTTACCCCCGGCCCCAGAGAAAGAAGGCCCGCTCCATCATGACGCCGACCTCAATCAAAGGGGCAGGGACGCAGAGAGGCTAGCCAGACTACACGACGACAGGGGTCAGGTTCTCCACGCTGTGGCAACCTACACCCAACTGTCAGAAAGAGACAAATCCAGATCACCTCTAAAACCAATGACTGTACCCCCCTGAGACACCGATCCCTCGTTGGGTGCATGTGAGATGATTACAAGACATTGAAACTGGAACGACGAGAACTCACAGAAGGATGAGTACAAGCCCGGGTTTTGTTTGTAACCATTATTACTTAACAATCGTCAATAACCTTTTTAACAACATTAGATGACCATAATGTTTACATGTTCTACAAGATAACACGGGGCTTTATTCTATAACACTGTTGCATAGACATCCACTGTATAACACGAAACGCACAAGCCGGATCTTGCAGACCCCACAGGTGATGCAAACACATACATCGGGACCTTGCTCAGTAGGGACAAGTTCCAACACCTAAAGAGAAGCTACCATTCAACCCCTCACAGCACTACTACAATATAGAATATTCGACAACACCACACAATAACAACAAGACTACATGAACAGGTCCGATCCTGCAGACAAGTCGTAATGCTGTCCCCTCTCAGCTAAATCTACCACCCTCCACTTCTCCCTTAAACGGCCGTTCTGGGAAACGAAACAAATGTAATATAATCTACACGCAATAATACACATCCCGACGATCACTAGAGTACTGCCACAGGGGACGATAAGATATAATAAATCACAACATTACATATTACGGAGATGCACCACTACTTCTTACGGGAACACTATGGCGGTCATTCCAACCCTGGCGGTCCGAGACCGCCAGGGTTGGGGACCGCGGGAGCACCGCCAACAGGCTGGCGGTGCTCCCATGGGCATTCTGACCGCGGCGGTACAGCCGTGGTCAGAAACGGAAAACCGGCGGTGTACCGCCGGTTTTCCACTGCCCTGGGGAATCCTCCATGGCGGCGCAGCTTGCTGCGCCGCCATGGGGATTCCGACCCCCATACCGCCATCCTGTTCCTGGCGGTTTTGGCGGTATGGGGTGTCGTGGGGCCCCTGGGCATGGGCACTGCAGGGACCCCCGTAACAGGGCCCCACAAAGATTTTCAGTGTCTGCCATGCAGACACTGAAAATCGCGACAGGTGCAACTGCACCCGTCGCACCCCTTCCACTCCGCCGGCTCCATTCAGAGCCGGCATCCTCATGGAAGGGTGTTTCCCGCTGGGCTGGCGGGCGGCCTTCTGGCGGTCGCCCGCCAGCCCAGCGGGAAACCCAGAATAACCGCGGCGGTCTTCTGACCGCGCAGCGGTCTACTGGCGGCTCCCACCGGCCCTGCGGTTACCGCGGCCGGCAGGAGTCAGAATGACCCCCTATATCTCCATGGAGACATGACAAACAGGTCGACATTCATACGTATTCCCCAGAATCCCTCCCCATGAGGGGGATGCAATCCCCCCATATACTCGCGATGACACCTGACCACGTAGATGATGAGCAGCAGACCAACCACTTGTATACACAACCCATGTTCCACCCTTCAATAACAACACTCACCCCGGGGCTGGTCCCACGACATATAAACTAATAGAATGTAATAAGATTACCTGTTTGGAAATAAGTTATATTGCGTTACGTTATGCTATATTATACTATGTTATGTTATACAAATTTACAGATTGCAGTGACATTATGCTGTTTGACATTATGTTGTTTGACATAGCGATATTATGCTATATAAGTATAGTAATATTTCAACTGTTATTATGTGCAAATGTACTCCAATATCCTGATCTGAACCGGCATTATGTTACTTAGCTCCCTCCCCACCCCCTGCCCTCTCCTCTCCTCCGGCCCATTAGACACCCACCCCTTGATCCCACAAATCACTTCTCCCCCCCTTACACAAATACCAACACCTACGGTAACATCTACACTACAACCATCACCACATTTATATCTATCATTATAATCATGATTACAAATACACACCCTAATCCACACCCACCCCCCTCCTCGACCAATATACCCTCACAACATAGAACCCATCGCAATGACATACATCAAGTACAGTGATCGCTAGCCCCCTTTCACTCGAAAATAGGATAAACATCTACCCTATTAACTTAGACACTGGACACTGCGAGGTATCAACTGGATCCTTCTCCATCTCTTAATCCAGGCCAGTGCGAACTCCCCCTCTACCACCTTTCCCACTGTACCCACCCTCACCATATTAAAATTATGTCACCAAATCCCCCCCCATTATCTACACATCATACCCTCCCTCATCAACATAGCTAATACCCTCTCCCGGCCCACCCCCCCTTCCATAATATGCCCATGGCTTCCCCCCATATCCGTTCCCCTCCTCCGGAGCTCAGCTCATAACCTGTGCATTCGACCACCTTGGATCAATACTGGCCTCCCCCTGCCCCAACGCCGCCTCCTCGGCAGAGAGGCTGCATCGACGGCATTAGGAGGTCGGATAGGACTCAGACTCGCCATTTACAGACCGTCCCTAAGGGAGCATAGTACTCCAGATTTTCCCTATATCCCTCTAACCTCTTCCCCTCCTAATCATCACATCCATTCCCCTTTACAGACAAACGCTAACTCTAGCCTTCTTTCCTCCCATATTATCCCTTTCCCCTCCCTCACCAACCCCTACACGTTCTTGTTTCTCCCCTCCCCCCCCCTTTTCTTGTCGGGGAACCCGACCCTCATCATCTGTCTCTGTCTCACCCCTCGAACTCCCAAATATTCATATTACAGCAAACACAGTACCACACGACTACCACCCCCAGTATTGCTGAAATTCCTTCCTCCAACTCAGTATGCCAGCGACATCCCCCCACATAGTACACCCTCTACGAATCCTCTCCTGGAACATCAAACGGAAAAAGATCTTGTCATATTTCCAATCTACAAAAGCAGACATAGCCCTGATCCAAGAAACGCATCTTGATAATATAGAGTCCGACAAACTTAGACGTGACTGGGTAGGAAAGGTCCTCTAAAGCTGCTGTCCAGAAGATCAGGGAATCAAGGGAGGCACACCTCGTAAATGTGGCGTAGCGATACTAATACGTAAATCCCTGCCGACCACGATCATTAAAACATGGAATGACACAGAAGGGAGATATACATTTGTCAAACTGAAAATAGGAAATACCTTCCTATGTGTGGGCTCTGTCTATGCACCAACCGGACCAAAGCGTTCCTTCTTCCTACAACTCAATCACGTACTGACCGAAATAGGGACCACACGCTATATCAGAGGGGATTGGAATCTTACTAGAGATGCCATACTGGACAGGACAGGCCCCATCGATGTGGGCAATAATCCCGATAGGGCCTTACTGACGGACATCACAGCAGATGTAGGTCTAGTCGACTGTTGGAGACTAACACACCCAAAGGACAAGGAATTCACATTCATTTCGTCCGTCCATGGCACCCAATCACGCCTGGACTATTTTCTTGTATCACACACCATAATCCCCCAAATACTAGACACTAGCATCTTAGATAGCGGACTCTCAGACCATTCCCCGATTTCACTCTCTATTCAGGTGGGATTGACCTCTCCTGGTCGTAAACCATGGCGCTTTGCCATACACAGATACCGTTCCCCCCAGGGGAAAGAGCAACTCAAGGCCCACATATCCACATACATGACTGAAAACATAGGCTCTGTGACATCCAAGCGGGTCCTATGGGCAGCGGCTAAGGCCACTCTGAGAGGGAACATGATGAGGGACGCAGCACTGGCCAAAAGAGATAGGGAGGTCCGCTACCGCACCCTAGAAGACACGATCCAACGCCTCACCAAACAATACACTACTCAGCCGTCCCCAGCGCTACGCCGCTCCCTCGAACAAGCCCGAATGGCACACAACGATCTACACAACGCAGGCAGAATATGCACTATAAAGATTACGTCACCGCCACTATGAACAAGGAGAAAAGGCCGGACGCCTCTTAGCGGCACAGCTCCGACAGAGAGATGCTGCCTCAGCTATCCCAGCTATAACGTCTCCCTCCGGAGCAGTACTGACCCGCCCGCAAGACATTGTGAATGAATTTGCTACATGTTATCAACTCCTTTACATCCCTGAAACCCCGACCAACCAGGCACAGACAGAGGCATTTCTCACTGCGGCAAAATTGCCCTGCCTATCAGAAGCCGGCCGAGCTCTCCTTGAGGGCGATATAAGCAAGGAAGAAATTATACAGGTTATCACAAAATTCCCATACCATAAATCCCCAGGCGAAGATGGATTCCCAGCGGAATTTTACAGATGGTCAGGAGAGGAGACAACCACGGCAGTACACGAGGCACTCATGGAGGCGTGCCAGGAGGGATCTCTGGGTGCCCTGTCCAACAGGGCCACGATTGTCGTCCTGCCTAAACCTGGAAGGGACCCCCTACTTTGCAGTAGCTATCGCCCCATCTCCCTTTTAAACGGAGACGTTAAATTACTAGCTAGTGTCCTTGCAGCACGTCTACGCAAAGTCATACCGTCCCTAATCCATCATACCCAGGTGGGATTCGTACCGGGCCGCACTTCCAGAAACCATATGCGCACACTATGCCACACCCTGCTTGAATCGTTAAACCTACCAGAAGAAGCCTTGGCACTATCCCTCGACGCGGAGAAGGCATTTGACCGCATCGAATGGCCCTATCTATTCACCACCATGAAACATTTTGGTCTCGGAGATCAATTTATTTCTAAAGTCCGATTATTATACGATCACCCTACGGCACAAGTTAACTGCGGGGGCTTTCTGTCGGACCCATTCCCCATCGGAAGGGGCACTCGATAGGGCTGCCCCTTGTCTCCGCTCTTATTCCTACTAGCAATGGAACCGCTGGCGGCAAGTATAAGGAATTCTCAACAGATAACAGGTATCCCCTTACCAGGGGGTTCCTCCAAAATCTATCTATATGCAGACGATATTCTGTTAACCTTGTCTGACTTAGAGAGATCCATCCCATCCCTACTCTCTATCATAGAAAGCTTTGCACCCCTGTCCGGGTATCGAGTAAACTGGGACAAGAGTGAATCGTTGCCCCTATCTCGCGTAACAACGAGAACTGCAATCCATGGCCGCCCATTTAAATTGACCCCAACCCACCTCAAATATCTGGGGACATATATTAACCGAGGCTTAGAACACATGGTCAGGGATAACCTAGACCCTCTTATATCCCGGATGAAACAGGACTTTGCCAAGTGGACCTTTCTCGGCCTATCTATGTGGGGCAGAACACAGGCGGTTAGGATGGTCACCCTCCCCCGCTTCACATATGTTTTAGGCATGCTCCCCCTACAGATTCCGCTCTCTCTTCTCCGAAGGATTGATACTTTGATAAGGTCCTTTGTCTGGGGTTCTATACGGCCAAGACTAAAACCGGGGACAATATTAGCGCGCAGACCCTATGGAGGACTAGGTCTACCCTCAGTAGAGCAATACGCTCTAGCCCTACAACTATCACAACTAGCCTACACACTACCAGGCACTCTAGACCCCCCACAATGGACAATCACGGAGAAACACATACAGGGACAACACTCCGAACTAGGCGGGATATATACCGACTACTCTCACTCATCCAATCCTATCCTCGCGGCCACAAATACAGCGTGGCGCAGAGCCCACCGGCTACTGGGAGTGCACCCTTCTCTACATGCTCAAGCCCCTTTAGCGGGAAACAAATGTATAAAAATAGGGGGAAGTACCCTAAGATGGCCCCAGTGGAACGACGCTGGTATCCACAACATAACTCAAATAATAGATGGCAATGATTTCCGGTCCTTTGAATCCCTACGGGAAGAGTTCGGAATCCACAAAAATCAGGAATGGAGGTACAGGCAATTCATGCACTGTATGCGCAAGGCCCTAGGACCCCCCCGTGGACGATCAAAACCTCACCCGTTGTCACTTACCTGCAGAAATGGGGCCGGCACAGAGGAGTTATGGCCGGTCTATACGCAGAGATTACGAACCATCTTTACTCGCAACCCCTCCTAGAACGACTGCGTCTCAGATGGCAAGATCGACTAGCGATAGCCTACACAGTAGAAGATTGGCAAGACATAATCGAAGCCCTAGACAGAGGGGTCCGCGAGGCCCGCCTGAAATTCTGTCTCTTCAAAATCCTCCAGGACTGGTACTGGACCCCCACAAAACTCTTCAGGGCAGGTCTGATACCACATGCGAGGTGTTGGCGATGCGCAGAGCTCCATTGTGATCTACTTCATATTCTGTGCCACTGTCCGACGATACAGCCCCTATGGGAAGCTGTGTTCCAGACACTTAGGGATTTCATATCAATACAAAACCCATCACCGATAACACTCATTATCTTACACGACATGCGCCCATACCCCTCCCTATCACGCCCCCATAAACGACTACTTCACACGGCAATTGCCACAGCGAAAATCTGTATTCTTCGACACTGGAGGTCTGCTGTTGCCCCAACACCAACGGAATGGATGACAGCCATGTTCCAAACAGCTACCCATGAGCGAGTCATTTATAACCTACAGGATCAAGCGTCCTATTTACAGAAATTTGGAGCCCCTTCCTGACAAGACCATGAGGCAGCTGGCTGATGGTCAGTGGATGGCAGTTGACACCCCACCATCTTCCTTTCTCTCCTTCCCTCGCTTCCCTCCCTGTTCTCGTACCCCTTTCCTCCACTCCAGAGACTATTCATCTCAGAGAACATCCTTTACACCATGCCATATCGACCCGCTTAAATACGTACTAGAAACTATCTTTCTTGGTTTTGCTCGATCAGAGGCTAACTGTCCAACATTAGTAGGCAAAACCGGATTCTTTATACATCTAATCCTGAATCTACACAGATACTCTCCCTTGTCTACCCTCCCCTGGAATGGCCCTCTCCCCCCCCATAAATATATCCTCTTGGCCCACCCTACAATACATGTTGATAAATGTATCACATGGCACAATCCTATAAGATCGTCGGCAAATGACGAGGAACAACCGGAATATTCATCTAATAACCCAGAAACACGGAGCCAAAATATTTGCCTTTCCCCCCTAATATTCTACCTAACCCTCCTACTTCCCCGTTCTCCTCTCTATCACTCTTCTCTCTCTCCTGCTCCCCTCTATTACAATTTGGCCCCCCAATAACCTCTACCCCCTTCCCCGCACCCTCCCTAATTTTCAAACCATAGTCTATGTCGACGAATCAATGTACCTATTAGACAATGTACGTTCAGATATCATTTGTAAAATTACCATCTGAACCACGGATTACTGAAAAATGTCAATGCATACTGTGTATCGTCTTATATTTTTCTCTAATAAAAATTTTTACAAAAAAGAAAAGAAAAGCAAACTAGGTTTCCCCAGTCTTAAAACATTTTACCATGCTGAAGACAGATTCATCAGGTCCTCTCAGTAAAGGTATCCAGTCGTTTGAAGCTCTGTGTGACTACCGCTTCCAGATTTGTCATGCTGGTGGATTCTGAGAACCCAAAATTTACTAAGTCCAAATGTAAAATCTTGGACTGGAAAGGGGTGGCAAGTCTATCAGAAGGAGTGAGGCTTAAAGAAGCACAGTGGCTAATTTCTGCAAATCTCAATTTTTGGTGTTACCTAGAGGATCTTACCGACTTTGTGCAATAAAGCAATTCAAGGCAATAGGCTTTCTTCGAATGACCAATGTAAGGTATTTGTGAAATTGAAACCTTTTGTCAACAAGAAGTTTCCTAGATTTCGGAATGCACGCTGTCTCTCAACAGTGCTTAACTTTTAAAATCTCTATTTTCTGCACTGATATGTCACCTTAATAAAAATAAATGCAAAAATAAGATGTGCAATGCTTGTGAACCAGAAGTTATGAACCAACATTTACCATCCTATTGCCATTTGATATATTCCTTTAGGCTGTGTTACTTCTTTATGGAACTCATCCTCAACAAAACATATTGAATTAATGTGTATTCTTAACTCCACATGTTTCTATCCTGAAAACATGAGTAGGAAGATATGGGTAGTTATAGTTAGTTTTGCATTTCCATAGGAGAGCTTGTTTTGGTCTGCTAATAACGTTGGTACCTTTTGATGAATCTTCACAAAACTTTTCAAAAAAGGTTCTTCCACCTCAGCTCCTTCCTAGATAGTCTTGGGGCGAGCTGGCAAGCAAGGGATGATAAAAAGGGAGGAGGGTCCCATAATGAAAAATCCCCATTCATTTTCCATAGACTTTTTTGAACAGTGCTACTACAAAAACTGCTTAAAGGAATTCCACCAAATTTCGTAGGAATCTAGATTTTGGTCCTTTAATGGTGTTTTTTGTGATTTGGTGTAAATCTGTCAGTAGTTTTTGAGAAATTAAGGTTAAAAAATATTTGTATATCTGAAAGGTTGGGTTTGAGGCTCTCTCGCGAGATTTCCTTAAACCCAATTAAAAATTTTAAAGTTTTCTGATTGGCCCAGTGTTCTTTTTTCCCCTGGGCCAATTTGCTCCCATTTGAGTCACACTCCTGGCTGCCTGCAACATGAGGAAAAATGCTTGCGGCAGCCATTACAAGTCTCAGGGATTTAGACCCCTGTCATGAGGTTAATTTAAAAATAATAATAAGAGGCCAGGGTAGGGATACCCTGCTGCCCTAGGTCTTGTTTAATTTTTTTAAAAAGTGTCTCAGGGCCACTGTGAAAAACAAAGGTGAAACACATTGAGGCCCTGTCCCTGGAATGATTATGGCCACTACTTTCAGAAGAAGGGGAGGGGCATGTGGCCCCTCTCCTTCAGCCTATACAGGCCTTGAGGACCCTAGCTCCAGGTCAAAATGCATTTATAGAGGAGATGGGCATGTGCCCACTCACCCCTATCCCCCCCCCCGGCCAGTGGCCCTGGGAAACTCATCGCCTGCTGCCAAAAAATTAAGTATAGGGGAGAGGAGCACGCCGCTCCCTGAGCCTTTATAGGCCCCGGGGACCCAGTCCCTGAGGTTTGCTATCAAACTATGTCCTGGGGAGCCCACTCCCAGAACTTAGTACTTTGCCTGCCTGCAGGAGCAGGGAAGACAAATGTGCACTAAGGCACCCATGTAAGGCCCTTGGGGATGGGGATTGCAAGGCCACTATTGCCTTGGGGTGGGCACATACTCACCTCCCCTTAATAAAAAAAGACCTTGAAGGATGGAGCCCCAGGGCCCAAGAGGCTTGTAATTGTAATTGTATTTATATAGCGCTTACTACCCCTCACGAGGCGTCAAAGCGCTTTTCGACGAGTAGCACACTACTCGGGAACCCAAGAGGAATTAGTGGTGGATTAATATAGGGAAATATGAGTACAGTATTAGTATTACTATGAGTTAATTTGAGCAGAGGATATGTGAGTTTGTTGGTTTGAACAGAGTGCAGGAGGGATAGATGAGTGAAGAATCCAGAAGTATGAATTGGGAGTTTATAGTAATAGGATGAGGCTTGGGGTGAGTAAAGGAGAGATGGAGGAGGAAAGAGTTTGTGTAAAGGGTTAGAGAGATCACAGTAGCAGGAGGGGGTTTGGATGAGTCAAAGGTGGGATAAATGAGGGAGAATTTAGTAGGGTGGTTTGGTAGTAAACTGAGGTTTGGGGTGAGCTAGATGCCGTAGAGGAAGGAAGAGCTTAGGCAGGGTTATTTTGGAGATGAAAGTAGCAGAATGGGTTTGGGATGAGTCAGAGTGGGGATGGAGGATAGATTGATTGAAACATTGGGTGATTGGGAGACAGGGGTGAAGCTTACAAGAGAGTAAATTTGTTTATATTTTTTTATTTATTACTATATATATATATATATATATATATACATACATATATTTATTTATATATATATGTATTTCTTATTGTATTTATTTTCATTATTTATAATAGGAATTGTATTTATAGGTGTTATTTTTATTTATTTTTCTCTAGTACTGTAGGACTAGAGTAATAAATAGATATGTAAATATGTAGTAAGGGAATATATGTGCAAGGAATATAATAATGGGTATAATATGAGAAGAAAAGTAGTATTGTATAAACACAGACTTTCAAGATTTGTAATATTTGAAGTTATATTTTTGAATAACAAAATGCTTGCCGTTAAATACATAATAAACCATTTGACCATTGCGATATCAAAACAAAAACAGGGATTCATAAGCATTTAATACAACAATTTATCTAGAAGTTATGCCATAACCTATGAACATGTTAAGCATACAAAAATCTACACATATATATGTATATACACACACATATATACATACACTCATGCACACACACACACACACACTGTGAGTAAATATACATTTGGTAAACATGTTTAAAGAATATGGGGGTCATTACGACCCTGGCGGCCGGCGGTAAGTTGGCGGTAACACCGCCAACAGGCTGGCGGTGTTCCGCCAGCAATTATGACTGTGGCGGAAAAGCCACGGCCATACCGCCGGCCCCTCCACTTTCCCGCCAGGTTTCCACCTGGCGGTCATAATCCCCAGGGCAGCGGCTGGGGGCCCCTGCACTGCCCATGCATTTGGCATGGGCAGTGCAGGGGCCCCCAGGCATAGCTCCATTGCGCATTTCACTGCCTGAATTTCGGCCAGTGAAATGCGCGACGAGTGCTACTGCACCCGCTGCACATCAGCATTGCCGACGGCTCTATTACGAGCCGGCTGCAATGTTGATGTGACATTTCCGCTGGGCCAGCGGACGGTAACACTGTTACCGTAGCGGACGGTAACACTGTTACCGTCCGCTGGCAAAGCGGGAATGCCATAATAGGGAGACAGGAATACCACCGGCAATGGCGGTATTCTGTCTCCCGCGGCCTCAGCAGTCTTTTTCCAAGACCGCCGAGGTCGTAATAACCCCCTATGTGTATAATTTATTATTATGAAATAGTAACAACACATATTTTTTAAAGAACTATACGTATCTAGAATATACACATAATCAGATTATAAATATTTATCAACACAGGCATATGCAGTCCATTGCTGTTTGAATATGGTGGTTATGAAGGAAAGAGCCAACTCTTGAGTAGTCTTCTGAAGGCAAGATAGTTATCTGTGGATCTTATATTTGGGGGTAATGAACTCCATAGTTTGGCTGCTTGAACAGAGAAGAATGTGCCACCTATTGTCTTTTTCTTGTATGGTGGTGTAATAAGGCGAGGTGCTAATCTTGAGAGGAGGTTTCTTTGTTGAATGTATTTGGTTATTTTGTTTCTGATGAAAAGCAGTCCTGTTCCATGTGTAGCTTTGTGGGTGACACAAAGCAGTTTGAAGGTGGATCTTCTGGCGATGAGAAACCAGTATAGTGCTCTCAAGGCAAGGGAGATGTGGGCTTGTGGCTTTACATGTAATAGTAGCTTGGCAGCTGAATTCTGAATGTGTTGTAGTTTTTTCATAATAGATTTAGATGATCCCTGGTAGAGGCCATTGGCATAATCCAGTTTGGATATTACAAGAGAGATAGTAACCTGCACCTTGTGTGGAAATCCGAGGTGGGGGAAGATGCGTCACAGAGTCTTCAAGGTGATGAAGCTTGATCGGTCTAATTTGTCCACTTGGGCATTCATTGTTAACTTGGAGTCCATGGTAATTCAAAAGTTTTGAACTTCCTTGGATACTTGAGGAGCAGAGGCTGGGTTGGTTTATTCTTTGAGGGGATTTTAGGAAAGGGGATGGTGCTGATGGTTTTCTTCTGTTTTAAATAGGAGTCCAATGTGTCTGCCTTGGTAGTATAATGAGTTGCCAGTTTATTTGTGAAATCTTGAGTAGTGGGATGACTTCCTTCCATGCATTTAGGTTTCGAAATTCATTGAAAATTTTATAAAATTCTTTTGTTGCAGATTTACCATTTATATTCTGTCTGAGTAGTACCTTTTTTAGCTTTTTTGATTGATGATTTGCATATTCTGTTAAGTTTGTGTAGCTGAAGTTTGTCTTGAATGGTGTTTGTTTTGAGCCAGGTCTGTTGCAACTTCCTGATTTGTTGCTTTATCTTTTTAAGTTCTATGTTCCTCCGATGTGTTGGTTTTCTTTTGTCCTGTTTAGTGTTTCTGAGTGGTATTAGGATATCAAAAGCGCCCTGTAGCCACTCAAAACGTTTTGGAACGTAAATAATTGTATCTAGATCAGTGTTGGCTGTTAGCTGTGTTTCTAAGTCTTCAAATTGTTGTTTTCTGCATGGTCGATAGATGCACGTATGTAAGTTATGGGGTGTGTTGACTTGTGGTGTGTTATGTTTGAAAGTTATCAAATGGTGATTGGTGTGATGCTTTGAACAGTAACTACTTCAGGCTTCGCAAACATGACATCTAGGATGTGTCCAGCGATGTGTGTAGGATTTTGTACAATCTGATGTGGGTTCAATGTGACTAGGCCAGTGGTGTTAGCTTTTGAATGGGGCATATTGGGTTTCTCAAACCAAATGTTTAGGTCCCCAAGAATGCATATGTTTGAATATAATGTTATGAAGTTTGAGACTATCTAGAAAAGTGTCTTGGAATGTTGAGTTGTTAGGTGGAAGTCTGCAAATAAGGACAACGTTACAGGAGAATGTTGGTATAGGGTTGCATCTGGTGAGGAGGGCCTCACAACCTTGTATGGAAATGTCTGTTTTACTAAGATTTATTGTTTGTTTGAATATAATATCCAGTCCACCTCCTCTTGTGCCTATACAGGGGCCTTGTCATCTTCCATCCATGATTCCGTTACAAATAGTAAGTCAGGTTCGGTGTCCACGAGCAGGTTGTAGATGTGGTGCTTGTTTTTTTAGAGTGATCGAGCATTATGAGCAGGCAGTTTAGAAAATGTGTGTTTGTGGCGGTGTTGTTTTGTTTGGAGAAGGGTGAGCAGTATATTTTGAGCTTGTAGCAGGTGTGTTGATAGTTGTGATAACTGTGTGAGGATTACAATAGTCCTGTTTTTCAACATAGTGTTCCTCTTCCAGCAGGCTTAGGAAGCATTTAGTTGTGTCTGTGTGTGTTGGTGGTGGACTTGGTAGCTGAGAGAGACATGAAGAGGGTCCTTTTTTTGTAAACTAGCCTTATTCTGTAATAGACGAGGGGATGCAAAGTTGTTAAGAGTGGCATATTGTTTATTTTGTTTGCGTCTGTTTAGTATGGAAGGAGGATGGGTTGGGGTGGTGAAGGAGCATGTGGATCATAATGTAAGGCTCTAAATTGTGCAATGGATGAGAGGCGGGTGAATGAAAGTTGCTGTGTTGGGGTGCTTGTGGTAGATGTTTGTGAAGAGTGAGAATGTAGGAGTAAAGATTGGTCAGGATTTGTATTCTTTGTGTAGTCATGAGGGTGAGAGTGAGTGTGACGGCAAGTATAATGAAAGTTTGTGTTATTTTTATGTGCTGATGTGTGTTGTCTGTTTTGTTTTTGTGGAATAGTGACAGATATATTAATGTGGTTTTCCGTGAATGATTTGTATGTGAGTTAGTGCTGGTGAGTGGTATTAGAATACTGTAGGGGTGTTGATATGTTTTGGAGAAGAGTGTGTGAAGTGTGTTAAAGAGGATGGATGTGGTGCATGGGTGTTTGTGTTAGTTTTAACTGAAAGAGGTAATATGTTTGGTAGAGTAGAGTGTAAGGATTGTATGGTTGTGTGTAATTGGTGAAGAGAGCGGGAGGATGTTTATAGATGGTGTGTTGGAAGACTGTGTTTAGGTATGTCGTAATAAAAGGGGGTCTGGCAGGAGCAAATAGTGGATAGTGCTGTTGGTCTGTATGAACAGGGAGTGTGTATCTCAATGGCTGAAAGTATTTTATAATGTGGTTGTGTGGGCGATGGCAGGTTGTGTTAGTGGGAATGGACAGAGTAGTGTTTGCTGTGGGAATTAAGGTGTTTTACTGTTGTAGGTGTGGTGGATATGTGTATAGGTGTGGTATGTGGGGTTTTGTGTTGGTTGAAGAGACATTGCAATCTGTATGAGGTCAGTTTGTGATGCAAGAGTTGAATGTCTTGTCTGATAATGTGTTTCCATGTTGATGGATGTGTAGAAGGTAAGGTCCTTTCTGGCAAATGCCTTTGTCCTCTCTGCCCTTAGCCTCAACGCCCGGGCTGAGACGCCCTGAGCTCTAGGCTTAAATAGCCCTATTGGCCAATAGAAACCTAGTCCTAACCCTAACCATCAGATGTGTAACCCTAAATCCCCAACCAATGGAAGACCCAGCCCCATTCACTAATCATACCCCTAGTCCTGACAACCAATCACAACACTAACCCTGGAACCACAAACCAATAAGAATCTCAACCCTAGTACAAATCACAACATCAACCCTAAAATCATGAACCAATAGGAATCCCAACCCAAGTACCAATCACAACACCAACCCTAAATTCATGAACCAATAGGAATCCCAAGCCTAGTACAAATCACAACACCAAATCTAAAATCATGAACCAATAGGAATCCCTGTCCTAGTACCAATCACAACACCAGCCCTAATCCTTAAACCAATAGAAATAATAATCACAGCAACCAATCACAACATATGCAACAACCAATAGAAACTTAAATGAGGGCCAAGTTAACTGAAACCCAAGTCCCTGTGGAAGGGAGGAGGGAGCTACTGCTCTATTCAGAATCTCCTTGTATTCAGACAGGCTGAATCCACACTTCCTAACTAGCAGAGTCTACTTTCCAGGTAAGGGAGAGATTGTAAAACACTGAAATACTACTTGTCACACACCAGGATATTTGGCTTTTTCAAGTCAAAAACAGGTGATGCAGACACTTTCTAAACACGATTTAAATCACAGAAACAGATTAAACAGTCTCCTAAACACTCTCTGGATAGCCACTGAGGTGTATGTAGCCTTTTTTTCTTTAAAAAGAAGGGGTGGGGTTGGCTTCATGCAGTCCTTTACCACAAACTAGGAGGGAAATTTCAAACAATCACGGCTAAAAAAAACAGTAGTTTAAAAATGCCAAGCTGCCGGAAACACAGGGAGTCTACAATAAACAGGCACAGGAAGCAGTGCAAACACGTTTTAACAAATAACAAAATGTCCCAGAAAGTCTGGGGCTCTTACCAGTCTCCTAGGATTTCTTGTGAAGAGATGCTGTGCCCCCTCCTCTTAAAATGTGTTTTGGCCTCAGGGGATGAGATCCCCCGGGGCCACTAATGGTTCAGGGAGGGGAGGAACACTCGCACCCCTCCCTTTGATGAAATACGGAAGACCCCAGGTGATGGGGCCCCTGGGGCCCATAGTGGCTTGGGAAAGGGTGGTTGCAACCCATCACCTTAATATAACATGAAGACCCCCAGGGGGGGTTGTTGAGGACCATAGTGGCTCAGGGAAGAAGGATGCATCCCTCTCCCCTCTAAATATATAATTTGGCCCTAATTGGATGGTGGTCCTGGGACCGTAAAGACCCTGGGGATGAGGGCAACATGGTCCTCATCCTTATAAAGAAAAAGTTCTAGAGAATGGCACCCCTGGGCCCCAAGAGGGTCGTGGAGGATGATCACATGACCCCTCCTCTTAAAAAAAAGGCTCCAGGAATGGGGTCCGCAGGGCCATGTAGGCTTGAGGAACTGGGAAGCCTGCTCCCTCCCCTCATAAAAAATAAAATAACAATAAAAGCCCCATGGCATAAAGATTTGGGGAGGGGTATTGGTTACCCCCTCCCCTCAATAAAACAAAAAATACAGCCACAGGAGATGGGGTACCCAGGGTCTGTAGTGGGTCAAGAATTGGGACTGTGGGCCCACCTTATCGTTAATTAAGAAAAGGCCTCGAATGATGGGGTGCCTAGGGGCCTTCAGTAGCTTGATGGGGTGCACACCTCTCCTCTTTCTTTGACAAATCCACCCGGGGAATGGGGTCTGCCTGAGTGTTGCCAGGGCCTGCAAGACCCATGGCCCACTGTGTATACCAGTGTGACATGGGGTTGGCTGTTTGCAATGGCACAGCTGGTGTTGGCTGCCCCTGGGGGATGGCAGTGCACAGCATGGCGTTGCTTGCCTGTGAGGGGTTGGATGCAGGGGCTTCAGCTGTGCACAGTAGGAGGGTTGGCTTTACGTATGGTAAAAAAATATTACTTTACATTTAAAAAAAACTTACATATTAGCTAAAAAAAAGCAAAGGTTAAAGTGCTTTAAGGTAACAATAACTTGCACCCTCACCCCAAATATTACATCACTTGTGACACTCTATAACATCATTGATAACATCACTGCAAAGTCTGGATTCATTGATGACAAAACTGTGCATAGTAGGGGCACATATTACATCAGGACAAAACTTATAGTTACTAGAGATAGCTATAACTGGTGAAGCTCATTATTTTCTGTTAGTTTAAAATGTTACTTGTTGCTGAAATCTTAACCTTACTGTAATGTTACTTTAATCTTTGTTTTTTTCAGTGAATATATTTATATAAATAACCTAGAGGCAGTTTGTCTATAACTCTGGCACAGTTTGACAAACGTTCACAAAACTTTTCAGAAAAAGTCTCATTCACCTCCACTCCATCCTGAACAGTTATGCGGTGATCAGTCAAGTGGGGGCTGAGGAAAAGATGGCGTTCAAAAACTAATTGTCCTGGTTTATTTTTCCATAGACAAATTAGATACAGCTACAACCAAAACAGCTGAACGGAATCGCACTATGTTTGTCAGAAAGCTAGACCTTGGACCAGACAGTGTGCTTTTTGTGATTTGGCATCAATCTGTTCAGTAGTTTTAAAGAAATTCAGTCTCAAAAACGTTGTATATTTCATGCCACAGAGGGCCAACAGATCTCTTGATCTGAGTCGCTGGCACTACATCAAGAAAGGTTTGTCAGCAGCCATCTTAGGACTTTGGGACTCAGTTCCCTCACCTAGGAAAAAGTAAAAAAAAAATAGGGAGGAGGGTATCCTGCTTCCCTAGAACTTGTGGGGGGTCTCCCTCAAACAAAATATGGCATTTTTTATCAATGGCGGTCTCCCACATTTAAATAAAAATGGGATGGGAAAGGGCTTGAGGGATCCTGGTTGTTTTATTTAAAGGGGAGGGGTGTGCGCCCCCCCCCTCTGAACCTCCATGAGGGCCTAGCAGGGAGATATCCGGCCCCCTTTCTGGCCTTAAATAAGAGCAGTGCAGGGGCTCCCCGGCCACCCCAGTCGTGATGTTGTGATCATCTCGACAGGTGCTTTGCATCCTACGCACTACAGCATTGCCGCCGGCTCTATTATGAGCCGGCGTCAATGTTGTGGGTCATTTCCCGCTGGGCCAGTGGGCGGAAACACCGTTTCCACTTGCTGATCCAGTGGGAAACTCTTAATGGGGCCTGCGGGAAGGCGGCAGCACTGATGGCAACTTGACGGCCGGGACTTCGGTGGACTGGCTTTTCTGTCTATTGAAATCATAATGACCCCCAGAGTCTTAATATACAGCCCTAATAATAAGAATGGGAAATAATTCTTACTAATCCAAAAGGAGGCTTGCTGAAGACTGAAGGCTTTATGATAATGGTATAAATCCCAAAAATGTACGCCACCTTCCTGTTTGTTTGTCTGGTGTTTGGTTAACAAATCTCTAGATTTTTTCATGCCCCAAAGGAAATTAGAAAAGAGAGAATAAATATTGTTTATAAAAGACCAATGAATAGAACAGGGCTCGTGGCTAATATGTATAGCAGATTAGGAGTGATCATTATTTAATCAAAGCAAGATGCCCAGAACATGATAGAAACACAAGATTCTATGAGGAAATCAGTGATTTAACTTTAGTCAAACTTTCCTTAAAGGTAAAGCCAAATGATTCTCTGATGGAGTTCATACGCCAAATGCCTAGATATTTAATTTGAGAAGAAATCATTTGAAATCCAGAAGAGTTTTTAAGACAAAATTTATTTAGAGTAGAAATCCTAGTGCCTGATTTAGAGTTTGGTGGAGGGGTTACTCCAACACAAACGTGACGGATATTCTGTCCACCATATTATATGTTCCATAGTTTTTAAAGGAATTCAAATACAACAGACAGGATATCCGTCATGTTTTTGACAGAATAACCCCCTCTGCCAAATTCTAAATCAGGCCCTATGTCTTTACAATATTAACTTTGTATCCTAAAAGAGAGCAAAACTCAAAGATTTTGGTAAATAAAGCTGGTAAGTAAATGTCTAGGTCTGAAACAAAAAAGAGAATATCATCAGCATAGGCTGATAACTTAAGTTGATGATTTTATCATGAAAACCCATATCAAAGGGTTATTTTGAATTCAAGAAAGAAAATGCTCTTGTGGCAGAATGAACAACAGTGGGGGATAAAGGACATGGCTCACAAAACCCTCATTGGAGAATAAAGTAATGGGAGGTTTTCCGGTTGACTGAGCTTTTGGAGATGTATATAGTAGAGCAATTAGAGAAATCAATTTAGGAGCAAAACCATGCCAAGTTAACAATTTAAGCATAAAATTACAATCAATTCTATCAAAAGCTTGTTCTGTGTCAAATGATATTGCTGCTAATGGGTATAAAACCAGAGGAGATTTGTTCAAGATATTACAAAATATTGTTGCATTATCTAAAGCCAGTCTGCCCTTTCTTGGCCATTATTGCTCTTTCCCAATTAATTTGGGCAAACATGGGTCAAGATGCAGAGCTAGAATTTTGGCCAAATGTTTGTAATCAGGATTAACAACAGATATTGACCTACAATGTTTACACTGGGCAGGATCTGTATCAAATTGTGGCTACTTTGAATGCTCTTTCGTCATACCAGCAGCAGAAGAAAAGCTAAATAATTGCAGTAATCATGACAATGATATATTAGTGAAATGGAGGAAAACTTCTACTGTTAAACTGCGGGTCCTTTACCTTTTTAAGTGAATTAAATATGTTACATTTTTTATGGAAATAAATTTCTTCCTCAACATCCCTGTTGACAGTTTTAGGTATAACTTGCTAGTAGGAATCAATACTAGATGACTGTGGAAGAGTTTCCAGAGTATAAAATGTTTTACAAAATTGTACAAATGCAGCTAATATATAATCATTTTCAAATAAAAGGGTACCCTGTGTACTATGCACAGGCCTTACATTGGTGCATTGTTTCCTGATCTTAGGATAATTAGCCAATAGTTTCCCCACTTTATTACAACCGCCACATTCACAAGCACTGCTTTATAGTAAGATGGAAGATGCATTGTTAATAGAGGTTTCATTAAAGTTACTTTTAGACTTAATAAGATCTTAAAAGCAGTTTCAGATTTAGATGAGTGATGCTGATGCTCCATGCTAGATGCTCTCTCAAAATATTTCACCTTTCTAGCTACAAAATCAACAATAAACCCATGTGCAGTAACTTGAAATGTGTTCCAAAGGAGTTGGCAAACAATGTTAGGATCAGTATGTATCTCAAACAATTCTGAGGCAAATGAGGAAGAAAATTGTTCATCTTCTAACAAAGAATTGTTAAATTACCATCAACTTGACTTGGATTGAGCTGGTATTAAGTCCAAGTAAGTAAATATCGGGGCATGATATGAACTCACAATGAGAGCAACAGTAATGTCAACAATTTTTTGGGATAAGTGTTTACTTACAAAAAAATGATCTAATCGAACCCTGAGTGAAAATGTATAGTCTTGTGATAAGGGGTAACATAACATGAATTGATCAGAGCTCTTTGGGAAATGATTGAACAAAATTGTTTGGCATTTTATGGGGAATTAATTTAACTTGAGATTGTCGGAAAGGCATGGATCCATAATTTGATTATAATCACCAAGATAGTGTAATCTTATTCATATTGTGAACATTTCTTAAATATATTGGGCCAAAAATGATAATCATCTTGTGTAGGGCTGGAAACATTAAATATTTTAAGGTGGTGTTATTAATAAGGAACTTAACAATAATCTACCTCCATCACTCATTATCACTTTCTTGTCAATTGTGAAATTAAATGTCTTTATGGTCTAGAATTATTACACATTTTTTTTATTGTGTGTTGTAGAAGCTAGAAAAGAACCCAATCATCCATGTTTGGGTTTTAAAGATCCAGCTTCTGTGACATGGATTTCCTGAAGCAAAACTAAATCAGGATCAAATTTGGCCAAATAGGTTAAAATTCTCTGTCTTTTTTATGGGGTTAATAAATCCTTAAACATTCCAGGAAAGTACTCTGCATTTTCTTTAAATCAGTAATTCCATAACTTGAATGGTCTACAAAATACAGCAGTGTATATGAGGTAAAAGAGAAAGGATTATTCCACAAAGAAAGAAACAAAAGAGAGAAAAAACCAGAGGTAAAAATGAAAGAGTGAAAAAGGGGAAGAAGGGGCTTATGCGGGCACGAAACATCTAATTGTTTATGTCTGATGAGACCAGTATAAAATGCTGGTCCCATCTCCAGTGCTTACAGGAATCTGATAAGGGTGCAGGGGCCCTGAGGCTCCCTCTGCAGACCAAAATTGTAAACAAATGTTGTAGGGTGCCCCAGGTGGGCACCAGGACCCTCCAGGTTATAAAAGAAAAACCACAAACAAAAAACCTGTTACCAGCTCCTGCACTTGCAGGAGGCCACTGAGGCCCGCAGGCCCCCCTACCTCCAACTAAAATTAAAGATTTGAGTGTCCCAGGTGAACACCCAGATGCCCTAAAAATAAAAACAAAGAATTAACACTAAATGAGCTGAAGGAGTTGCTCATTTATTATTCACTCCTGTGGTATGGAATACCCCCATAATGCCCAGTAAGGGCTTTCTGTGATTTAAGTTTTGACCCTGGAAGTGCCCCTAAAAGGAGCGGGGCAGGCACCAGGAATTTATGTAATGTTATGGGGGGGTGGCTAGGAGTGCAGCAGCCCCTTACAATATTAACAAAACAGTAAGTCTCCTGGGCCATTAAATCTAGTAGAACTTACCATATTTTTTTTAAAGCACTCTGAAATACAGCTGTGTCCTTTTCAGCTGGAGTGCTGGGCCCTCTTGTGGTTATTTTTTCATGGCTGTAGTTTGTGGCCTGACAAATGTTCAAAGAATGACTTTATTAAAATGTTTTATGACAGTCACTTACATTAAACACTGTAATGTGTAAATTAATGAAATATACATTTGATTATAATTATCAGTGATTTTTGATGAAGACAATGGATTTGCTTTATATATTTGTATATTTTGGCTCCTTAATAAAACCCATAGGCCACTTTTTAAAATGTGGCATTGTGAACCTTTGATAAAGTCACTAAGGGGGTTATTCTAACTTTGGAGGAGTGTTAATCCGTCCCAAAAGTGACAGTAAAGTGACGGATATACCACCAGCCGTATTACGAGTTCCATAGGATATAATGGACTCGTAATATGGCTGGTGGTAAATCCGTCACTTTTCCGTCACTTTTGGGACGGATTAACACCTCCTCCAAAGTTAGAATAACCCCCTAAGTCTGCCTTACTTAAAATAACACTCTTTATTTTGAAGCATCAAATAATCAACCTGTGCCCAACCTCACGCAGCAGCTGCGGAGGGTAGAGAGCTCACGGAGGGTTATTCACAGGGCCTAAAAAAGGGCAGGCTTGTCCCCCACCTTAGGCCACACCTGGCAATTGACATATTAATTTTCTTTAAAAAACATAGGGGGTCATTACAACCCTGGCGGATGGTGTTAAAGGTGCGGTAATACCGCAAACAGGCTGGCGGACAAAAAAAGGGAATTATGACTGTGCCGAAAACCGCCAACATAGACACTCCGACCGCCACGGCGGTACAGACAAGCAGCGTGGCGGTCATCGCCAACAGACAGGCGGAGGACAATGTACCGCCCATAGTATCACAACCCGCCAATCCGCCACCTTTTCCGGGGCGGATGCTCCGTGGATAAAAACACGGCGGAAACAGTTACTGCAATGGGAAAACACTCACCTGAACACATCCCACGGGGAAGGAGGATAGCATGGAGCCGGAACTCCAAATCCTACCGGCCCTTATATTCCTACTCATTTACGAAGACCAACGCTTGCGCCGGCGACGACAACGGTGAGTACTGCACCTATGACATAGGGGAGGGGGAGGCAAAAGTTAGGGACACACACACGCAACACCCCCACCCCCACCCCACCCTCGCATATTACAACACACACACCAATGCACTCACAAACATTACAGTAACAACCCACAACCCCCCCGGAAGAATGCAAAGACAAAACGAAATCAGTCCAAACATTGTAATGTATCAATATACATGTCTCAAAAATATACAGATATATTAGAAAATCATACAAAAGTATATACATTCCGAGAAGTAGTTCAGATATGCACATAGAAATGTCCGTGCACCACTAGTCCAAAAATGCATGGGCGAGGCCCACAATAGATACCTGTCCACAAACGGAGAGAACACTGCCGGGGCCTCAGATCGAAATACTACAGGCACCTCAGGGGGAAGGGAAGGGGGGGCACCTCAGCCGGAGGAGTGCAAAGCCAGATCCACGACGGGGCTCCATGCCCATTGAAGTATCCTGGGGAGTGCAAAGCCACAGTCTCTCAAGTCTCTACAGTGGGTGGTTTGCCCACTATTCCATCCTGGGGAGTGCAAAGCCACAGTCTCTCAAGTCTCTACAGTGGGTGGGTTGCCCACTGTTCAATCCTGGGGAGTGCAAAGCCACAGTCTCTCAAGTCTCTACAGTGGGTGGTTTACCCACTGTTCCATCCTGGGGAGTGCAAATCCACAGTCTCTCAAGTCTCTACAGTGGGTGGGTTGCCCACTGTTCAATCCTGGGGAGTGCAAAGCCACAGTTTCCAAAGTAGATAACAGACTCCACTGGTTCTGGAGGGGGACTGGTGCCCAGACTGGATTAGTCTCCCAGTGGAAGTTCCTGTCCTGTAACTGTCCCACCTGCACATGGGATAACTATGCTTGATGTGGCAGCCTTTTCATTCTTTCCCGGTGCATGCCCTGTTCAGCGGTGCTTTGCCATGGCGGTTCTGGACTCTTCAGCGGTGCTTTGCCATGGCGGTCTCTGGACTGTTCAGCGGTGCTTTGCCATGGCGGTGCATGCCCTGTTCAGCGGTGCTTTGCCATGGCGGGCTCTGGACTGTTCAGCGGTGCTTTGCCATGGCGGTGCATGCCCTGTTCAGCGGTGCTTTGCCATGGCGGTCTCTGGACTGTTCAGCGGTGCTTTGCCATGGCGGTGCATGCCCTGTTCAGCGCTGCTTTGCCATGGCGGTCTCTGGACTGTTCAGCGGTGCTTTTCCATGGCGGTCTCTGGACTGTTCAGCGGTGCTTTGCCATGGCGGTGCATGCCCTGTTCAGCGGTGCTTTGCCATGGCGGTGCATGCCCTGTTCAGCAGTGCTTTGCCATGGCGGTCTCTGGACTGTTCAGCGGTGCTTTGCCATGGCGGTGCATGCCCTGTTCAGCAGTGCTTTGCCATGGCGGTGCATGCCCTGTTCAGCGGTGCTTTGCCATGGCGGTCTCTGGACTGTTCAGCGGTGCTTTGCCATGGCGGTTCTGGACTCTTCAGCGGTGCTTTGCCATGGCGGTGCATGCCCTGTTCAGCGGTGCTTTTCCATTGCGGTCTCTGGACTGTTCAGCGGTGCTTTGCCATGGCGGTGCATGCCCTGTTCAACAGTGCTTTGCCATGGCGGTCTCTGGACTGTTCAGCGGTGCTTTGCCATGGCGGTCTCTGGACTGTTCAGCAGTGCTTTGCGATGGCGGTTCTGGACTCTTCAGCGGTGCTTTGCCATGGCGGTGCATGCCCTGTTCAGCGGTGCTTTGCCATGGCGGTCTCTGGACTGTTCATCGGTGCTTTGCCATGGCGGTGCATGCCCTGTTCAGGGGTGCTTTGCCATGGCGGTCTCTGTACTGTTCAGCGGTGCTTTGCCATGGCGGTCTCTGGACTGTTCAGCGGTGCTTTGCCATGGCGGTTCTGGACTCTTCAGCGGTGCTTTGCCATGGCGGTTCTGGACTGTGCATTGGTGTGTGGCATGACGTTCTGTGGACTGGGCATTGGTGTGTGGCATGACGTTCTCTGGACTGTGCATTGGTGTGTGGCATGACGTTCCCTAATTGCCCAGCGGGGCTGTGGCAGCCGGGGCCCTCCTGGGCACTGACTCCGGCGGTGGTCTCCTGACCAGTGATGATACTTGGGCCCTCCTGGGCAATGACCCTGGCGGTGGCGGTGGTCTTCTGACCAGTGACGATACTTGGGCCCTCCTGGGCAATGACCCCGGCGGTGGCGGTGGTCTCCTGACCAGTGACGATACTTGGGCCCTCCTGGGCACTGACTCCGGCGGTGGCGGTAGTCTCCTGACCAGTGACGATACTTGGGCCCTCCTGGGCAATGACTCTGGCGGTGGTCTCCTGACCACTGACGATGGTGCTGGCGGTGGCGTCCCGACCGCCAGGAAGGATGCCGCCTTCTCCGCCGTGCTGCTCACACTAGGCTGTGCAGACTTCCTCTGGCCCTTTCCCACCTTTGGAGGAGTCACAGGTGACTCTGCAATCCCCCTGGAACCCCTGTGAGTTGTATTGCCTCCAGGAGTCTTCACAGGGTCCCGTCGGCCACTTTCCAATTTCAGAGCCTTTACAGGGGGTGGGCTGCCAGTGCCTTGGCTCCGGGTCACACTGCCTGCCCTGGTGGCCGGTGCACTCCACACACCTTGCACAGGCACCACTGGTTTTGGAGGCTTTTTGGCTGAGGCGCTACGACGGGACTTATGAATTGGAGGGGGGGGGGCAAAAAGGTCAACTTTACACAGGGACAGTTTCTGACGAACACTGGGGTGGGTAGTTGGAGAGGGTCTGGTAGTGGAGGAAGAGGAGGTGGTTGTAGGAGGTGTCACTTTAGGTGTTTTGGGTGCAGGTGCAGGTACTGGAGGCTGTCATGAGGTGGATGGATGTTGGGTGTGTGGGTGCCCGCGTTTTTGTACTTTGGGAGGGGGCGTCACAGACACACTGGGAGAGGACACAGGGGAAGTGTAAATAGGAGTGGAGGTGGTGAGTGCAGGTGAGCGGGGTGTGGTGCTGGGTGTACTGCTGCGAGTCCTAGTGCCTGTAGATGTAGTGCATGCAGGTGAGAGTGTAGACGACACTGGGAGGGAGGAGGGAGACGAGGAGGAGGGGGACACAGTGGAGGCAGTGGATGTTGCTGTGTCTGCACGTGGGTGATGCGTGTGTGCCTGTGGGTTGTGTGGTGCCTATGTTTGCCTGAGCTACTTTTGTGTGTTGAGGTGTGTGCATGCTGGTCTGTAGGTGTGCTTGGGATAGGCTGTGGTACAGGGGATTGGGTCTGGGTGGAGGAGGTTGGAGGGGGGAGGCTAGACACAGGGATAATGGCTGCCATCAGTGCTGAGGCCAGAGATTGCAGGGTTCGCTGAAGGGCAGCCTGACCAGAATGAATGCCCTCCAGGAATGCATTACCGTGTTGCAACTCCCTTACTACACCCTGGATGGCATTCACAATGGTAGACTGCCCAACAGTGAGGGACCTGAGGAGGTCAATGGCCTCCTCACTGAGGGCAGCAGGGGTGACTGGGGCAGGGCCTGAGGTGCCTGGGGCGAAGGTGATGCCCACCCTCCTGGGTGAGCAGGCACATGGCGAACGCTGAGGGGCTGCTGGGAGGGCGGTGCTGGTAGGGGAGGTGGCGGCTGTACCTGTAGAAGTGGGGCGCACAGATGGTGCCGCCACCACAAGGGAGCTCCCATCGTCGGACGAGTCCGTGTCGCTGGTTGCTGATCCGGTGGCCGACGTGAAGCTCCCCTCGCCCTCCGTCCCACTGGTGCATTCAGAGTCCGTGGTGTGGCCCTCCATGGCCATGTGGGATGCAGCTCTCTTGTGCTCTGGTGCCACTGTACCTCCGCCTGATGATGCTGATGAACAAAAGAACAGGGAGAGCACAAAAAGGGGGGGTGGGAGACAGAAGAAAGACAGGTTGAGTGCATGGCATACCTCGACCGTTGGCGGACAATACAGACACAGCAGCCCCCTGCACTACGCCGTGCTCCTGGCCTCTACAGATGCAATTCCTGGGATCTGGCCTACATGGCTATGGTGGACATCTGCACACATGGATGCCACAGGGGCATCTATACCTGTACTTGGCACTCTACTGAGGTGGGGTAGGGTGTCACATGGCCTGCATTACAGAGGGGCCTAGCCTACGTATTTCTGCCTGGCCTAGGTATACCCACAGCCCACCTCCCCCACCCAGACCCCTCCACTGCGTGCAAAGTCAGCAGAATGAGAGTGTACTCACCCCCTTGTGTCTGCTGTGATGCCCTTAAGCGCCCATCCAACTCAGGGTAGGCCACCGCCAGGATCCTGAACTTCAGGGGGGTCATGGGGCGACGGGCACCTCTCCCACGTTGGGAGGCCATCCCCAGCTGAGCATCCGCCGTCTTCTTGCTCCAGCGGCAAATGTCCTCCCATCGTTTACAGCAGTGGGTGCCCCGTCTCTGGTGGACCCTCAGGGTCCGGACGTCCTTGGCGATGGCATGCCAAATGTCCTTCTTCTGGTGGGCGCTGACCTACATGACATGCACAAGGGAAGAAGAGAAGTCATTAACAACCGCACCGTCAATGTGCGTGGCCCCCCTCCCTACCCTAGCCATGTGGCACATACATTCACATGCGTTAATGTTGCCTGAACTCTGCCCCCTTCCCTCTTCCAACCAGCCCTCTCCACCCAGGCCTAGCCCATACAACGTGCTCCCTGTGTACTAACCTGTTGGTCTAGAGGACCATAGAGTAGCGTGTACTGGGGGAGGACCCCGTCTACCAGTTTCTCCAACTCCTGAGCAGTGAAGGCAGGGGCCCTTTCCCCAGACGCAGCAGCCATCGTCGCTTCCAGACCGAGGTCACAGCAGCACTTACAGTGTAGGTCCTCTCCTGTCAAAGGTCAGGTATCTAGTGATTGAACAGAAAGAAAATGGTGGTGACGTCTGCAGCGGTGCGCATCATCACCGACGGCGCACTTCCTCATTGGCTCCTGGGACCCATAGGGTCCAATGTTAACCAATGCAGCATTGCGCCGCGGTCTACGACCGCCTACCGCAATGGTGTGCAACGCCAACGCAGTTACCCCACAATCCCATTGTCCCAGTTTAGAGGTCAGACAGCCGCCATTTCAGGGGCCCACATGGCTTCATTTACGTCTGCGTCACACATAGCTAGGCCTGCACTCAACACACATACAGGAAGGGTTTTGCTTTTGGTGTCGTGTTCTGTGTAACTGTGGGTACATACCAGGAAATTAGTTGACTCGATCCTCGCTGTTGTCCTTCCTAGGCGCCGTCAGCTGGGACATTTGAGAAGATGGCGGAATCCTCGGTGTACCGACCGCTGGTGGACCTGTTGACAATGGAAGAGAGACATTTGATTGTGACCTACCGGTTCGACCGTGCCACAATCCAGGAACTATGTACCCAGTTGGAGCCAGACCTGATGTCACCAACCCGCCATCCCACTGGAATCCCCCCTGACGTTCAGGTGCTGTCAGTGCTCCATTGCCTTGCTAGTGGGTCTTTTCAGACAACAGTGGCCATGGCATCAGGGTTGTCCCAGCCTATGTTTTCCAACGTGTTGTCCAGAGTGTTGGCTGCCCTGCTGAAACACGTAAGGAGATACATCATTTTCCCTGAGGTTTAAGATTTGCCTACAGTTAAAGGTGACTTCTATGCCCTTGGACATATCTCCAATGTCATAGGTGCTATTGATGGGACCCATGTAGCTCTGGTCCCCCCCCCACAGGAGTGAACAGGTGTACAGGAACCGGAAGAGTTATCAATCCATGAATGTACAGATGGTATGTTTGGCAGACCAGTACATCTTGCAGGTAAATGCTATGTTCCCTGGCTCAGTGCATGACGCCTACATCCTGCGGAATAGCAGCAACCCTGATTTGATGGGCCAACTCCAGAGGCACCGTGTGTGGCTATTAGGGGACTCTGGTTACCCCAACCTGTCCTGGCTATTGACCCCAGTGAGGAATCCCAGGACCAGGGCAGAGGACCGCTACAATGAGGCCCATGGGCGGACTAGGAGGGTGATCGAACGCACCTTCGGCCTCCTGAAGGCCAGGTTCAGGTGCCTCCATATGACAGGTGGTTCCCTATTCTACTCACCGAAGAAGATGTGCCAGATCATCATCGCCTGCTCGATGCTTCACAATCTTGCTTTGCGACGCCAGGTGCCTTTTCTGCAGGAGGATGGTCCAGATGACGGTGTTGTGGCAGCTGTGGAGCCTGTGGACAGTGATGAGGAGGAAGCTGAGAAAGAAGACAACGACAACAGGGAGTCAGTCATACAGCAATATTTCCAGTGACACACAGGTGAGAACATTTTCATTTTTAACATTACATTCACTGTCACACATCTTACTCTATCCTGTGTGTTGTTTACTGGGATTATTTGGAAACTGAGTTGTTCCTTTCCATTACGGTTTCACAGGTGTGGTTACCAACGTGTGTCATCTGCATGCATCCTTCAAGGACTTGTGATGTGTGACATTGGTATGTTGCCTTAACAACTAAAAAAGCATTTTGACACTGTCATTGATAATACATTTGTACAAAATCATAGACTGACTCCAGAATGTTTTGTGGTTCAAGGGTGTTTATTTAAGTGCTCAAAAATGGAGGGGGGTAGTTAAATGGTGATGGGTGATGATGGAGGAATGTCCATGGCAGAGTCCAGTCTATTAGTCTCACAGGTGCACTGCCCATCTGGGCATAGGAAGTGGAGCTGGGGCAGTTCAAGTATGGACAGGGTAAGAAAGTGGGATGGTGGGGGGACAATCAGGGTGGTCTCATTTCCTGGCGGGGTCTTGCCATCTTGCTCTGTCCTGTTCCTGGATCTCAGGGACCGCTTGCGTGGTGGTTGTCCGTCTGCAGGTGATGGGGTGCTGGTGTGGTGGTCCTGTGGCAGGGCGTCCTGTCCACTAGCGCCGGCAGAGGTGGTGGGCAGTTCATCGTCCTGGCTATTGTCAGGGGCCCCTTGGAGTGCCATTGTGTCCCTCAAGGTCTGCTGTATGTCCTTCAGCACCCATACGATGGTGCCCAAGGCGGAGCTGATGGTCCTGAGCTCCTCCCTGAAGCCCAAATACTGTTCCTCCTGCAGGCGCTGGGTCTCCTGAAACTTGACCAGGACCGTCGCCATCGTCTCCTGGGAGTGGTGGTATGCTCCCATGATGGAGGATAGGGCCTCGTGGAGAGTGGGTTGCCTTGGCCTGTCCGTCCCCTGTCGCACAGCAGCCCTCCCAGTTCCCCTGTGTTCCTGTGCCTCCGTCCCCTGGACTGTGTGCCCACTACCACTGCCCCCAGGTCCCTGTTGTTGTTGGGGTGGTGGGTTATCCTAGGTTCCCTGTAGTGGTGGACACACAGCTGATTGACCTGTCCTGGTACGGAGTTTTGGGCCCGCTGGGTGGGTGCTGTGCTGGTGTTACCAGAGGGTGGAAGGTCAGTGTTGGTCTGTGCCTGTGCAAGGGGAACCGACTGTCCCGAGGCCCACGATGGTCCGGGCTGGTCATCAGGCTCCAGAAGGGCAGAGCTGCTATCGTCACTGTGGGTCTCTTCGGTGGGTGGAGTGGAGATGTCTGGACCCTCCGGTGTGGTGACAGTCCTTCGTGATCCTGCAGGGGCATAAGAGCATGATTATTGCATCTGTGTGTGATGGTGTGCAATGGGTGGGTGCTAGCATTCCTGTGTGGGGGCTTGTGTGATGATGGTTAGGGGGTTGTTCTGGGTATGTGCAGTGAGCATGCTTTGGTGAGAGGTGACCATGCTTAGTTGTGTCATGCAGGGCTTGGTGTTGGGATGTGTGGTTTGTGTTATTAGTACATTAGTGAGGAGTTGGAGTGATAGGGGAGGGTGTGAGGGTGGGGGTGTGTGATAGCATGCAGGTAGGGTGGGGGATATGATAGTTAAGATTTGACTTACCAGTATCCATTCCTCCACCGACTCCTCCGAGGCCCTCTGGATGCATGATGGTCAAGACTTGTTCCTCCCATGTTGTTAGTTGTGGGGGAGGAGGTGGGGTTCCGCCGCCAGTCCGCTGTACCGCGATGTTGTGCCTGGAGACCGCCGAACGCACCTTCCCCCGTAGGTCGTTCCACCTCTTCCTGATGTCCTCCCGATTTCTTGGGTGTTGTCCCACAGCATTGACCCTGTCCACGATTCTGCGCCATAGCTCCATCTTCCTGGCTATGGATGTTTGCTGCACCTGTGAGCCAAATAGCTGATTTCCTCCACCATGACCCTGAGCTCCTCTTCGGAAAACCGGGGGTGTCTTTGGCGTGCCATGGGGTGGTGTGTGTGATGTGTGAGGTGGTGTATGTGGTGATGAGTGTAGTGATGTGTAGTGGTGTGTGGTGTTTTGTGCGTGGATGTTGTGTGGGTGATGGTGTTGTGTGCCTCTGTGTGGTGGGATTGTCTAATCAGTGCTGTCTCTCTGGCCTTCTGTCGCAATTTTTGGTCGTAGGGGTTTGTGGGTGATGTGGGTGTGTGTTTTATATTGAATTGGGTGTGTGGGAGTGGTGTTTGTATGTGTATCATGTGTGTGTATTTGGAATTGTCCAATGTGGCGGTGTTTTGGAGAGGTGTGTGTATTTTGCGGCAGGGTGTACCGCCAATGGAATACCGCGGTTGAAAGACCGCCGCGTGGATTCGTGGGTCATAATAGCATGGGCGTGTTTCTGTTGGTGTGGAGGTGGAGGTTTTGTTTTAGCCATTTTACCACTGACCTTTGGTGTGGCGGACTTGTGTGGGTGACTGAATTTCGGCGGGTTCCGAAATGTGGGTCATAATAGCTGTGGCGGACTTCCGCGGCGGTGTATTGGCGGTCTTCTGCACGGCGGTAAGCGGCTTTTACCGCCAATGTTGTAATGACCCCCATAGAATTTCACTAAAAAACAAAGGTTAAAGTGATGTTATAGTTTGGAATTGAAACTTTATGTTACTTTACATTTTTTTAAACTTAAGAAATTCACTGAAAAAATAAAAGGTTAAAGGGACATTATGGTTAGGAGAACATGTCCATTAAAACATACCCTTTTGAACTAACAAAACCACTGAAAGTCACCAGTTATAGTTATCTCAAGTAACAAACACCTGTGCTCTAAAGTAACAATAACTGACTTCCTGGCCATGCACTACTAATTAGCTCCCATATTACATCACTTGTGACATCATTGACAACACTGTGCATGAGAGGGTGGGAGTTACAGTTAGTCAATCAATCAATTAATCTTTTATAAAGAGCAACACTATCACCCCTAGGGGTGTTTGGGCACTGGGGTGGCTGTGTCTGCCACAAAAAGCCAGGTCTTGAGTTGCTCTCTGAAGTCCGCCACGGAGGGTGCTGTTTGGAAGTGGAGGGGGTCGTCTTTCCAGGCATTAGCAGCGATGTAGGAGAATGCGCGTCCCCTGCTGCGGGTGCAATGGATGCTGGGGACATGTGCGAGGGCGAGTGAAGTGGACCACAGGTATCTCAAGGGAAGATGGAAGTTCATCTGGTGGTTGATGTAGGATGGTCCAATTTTGTGGAGAGCTTTGCAGGCGTGTGTGAGCATCTAGAACTGGAATGTTTTCTGGACATGGAGCCAGTGGAGTTTCCTGAGGTGAAGAGTGATGTGGGAATGCTTGGGGAGGTCCAATATGAGTCTGGCTGCCACGTTCTGCATTGTCTGGAGTCTTTTGAGGAGCTGGGAGGAGATACCCGTGTATAGCGAGTTGCCGTAGTCGAGGCGGCTGGTGGCAAGGGCTTGTGCGACAATCTTTCTGGTGTTTACTGGGATCGATCAGAAGATCTTGTGGAGCATGCAGAGAGTGTGGAAACAAGAGGAGGCGATTGCATTGAGCTATTGTTTCATGGTCAGTTGGCTGTCCAAGATTATGCTGATGTTGAGAGTGTGGTCAGCTGGTGTGGGAGTGGGTCCAAGTTCTTCCGGCCGCCAGCTGTCTTCCCAAGTGGAGGTGTTCTTTCCAAAGAGCAGTACCTCGCTTTTGTCGGAGTTCAATTTGAGGCATCTGTCTCTCATCCAGTCGGCTACATCAGTCATGGCGTTATGAAAGTTGGATTTGGTGTTAAAGAGGTCTTTGGTGGGAGAGAGGACGAGCTGAGTGTTGTTTGTGTAGGAGATGATGTTGAGTCTGTGGGATCTGATGATGTCTGTGAGGGGGGTCATGTAGATGTTGAACAGCATGGGGCTGAGCGATGATCCTTGGGGCACACTGCATATGATGTTCTTGGGAGCGGAGGTGAAAGGAGGTAGGTGGATGCTCTTGGTGCATCCTTAGAGGAATAAGGTGATCCACTTGAGGGCGTGTTGTTGAATGCCGATGTTGTGGAGTCTGTCAATGAGGATGTGGTGGGTGACGGTGTTGAATACTGCAGACAGGTGGAGGAGAATCAGAGCCACTGTTTCTCCTCGGTTGAGAAGGGTTTTGATGTCATCTGTTGCGGTGATGAGTGTGGTCTCCGTGCTATGGTTAGCCCAGAAACCTGATTGTGATGCGTAGAGTAAGTGGTTTCATTCTAGTTACACAGGCGCGCAGAACACGGGCAGGTTTATGGTTACATCGAGGAGGATTACAACATTACCTCCTCGATTGTGGCTAGTCGGTCCTTGGATGCCAGATCTCGAATGTGGGATGGGAGACTGATTGACCAACTGACATAGATAATTCGTCTGCAGTTTGTAAGTGACACCTTAGTATTTTTTTATTTGAATAGGAGAAGTAGTTTTCCGGGTCCTGACGAAGCGTCGCGGGATCATTTATAGACCCATAGAAGACGCGAAACATGTTGACCACAAATTAGCAGGATGAGGCACACTACCTTTTCTTCCCTCTAGAGTTCAGTGGGACATTATCCCCACTAGCACTCTGGACTATTTTTAATCTTGGCCTGCGCCTTTTCCCTGATTCATTAAAGTGATTTTAGAGGCACAGAGCTAATTTTATTCTTTCACTCTCTCCTACACACTTACTCCCTGTCTTTCATTCAGTTAGCATTTCATTTCAGACCTTCCCTGGAAAATTGCCCCCGGTTTAGCACCACCCCCATTGTCGGGGTGGGCCGCCAGACATTACAGCACCGATCTGACGAGGAGATAGCCCAGTGATGATACTTGTCAACCACAGGGTGCTTGAGGGCTCTCCTGATACTATAGACATTCTTTGTCCCTGCATCTATTAATTGTCCTTTTGAAACAGTGTACCTTTCTATATAATAATATATTCATTCTAGGTAGTCAGTGAGATGTCAATTGGTATCCTTCTCGAGTACTTTGGCTAGGTATGCGAGCAGGGAGATTGGCTGGTAGTTCTTGGGGTTGCTGGGGTCAGCGTAGGGTTTCTTTCGAAGGAATATGAGGGCTTCGATCCATCTGGGAAGGATGCTGTGGAGATGGAAGCATTGAGGAGGTTGATGACTTTAGTGCTGATTATGTTGGATCCAAGGTTGAAGAGATGGTCAGGGCACTGGTTGGTACATGCACCCAAGTGGATGGAGGATATGATGATAGGGGTGGTCTGGATGTTGAGTGGGGACCAGGTAGGTATAGCTGGGCTGGGGTTCGCTGGTTGGATGAGGTTGTCGAGGCTGAACAAAGTGGGTTGATGCTTAAAGTTGTTGTAGAAGTTGCCAATTTTGCTGTGGAAGTAGTCGGATAGTGAGTCGAAGAGGTGTTGGAAGGGGCGTGCTGTGTGTTCTTTGGCAGTGGGGTTGGAGAATTCCTTGATAATCTTGAGGAGTACCTTGGAGTGGTTGACTGCGACATCGATGTGGTCTGTGATGGCTGTTCTTTTGGCCTCTTTGAGGCACCGGTGGTAGAGTGCTGTTTTGTGCGCGGCTCTGTCGGAAGGGTCCTTTAAGATGTGCCATCACTTCTCGAGTAGAAGACAATTAAGCTTGGTGGTTGTGAACTCAGGGGTGTACCAGCTGGCTTGTCTTGATGTTCTGCTCGCTTTGGCCGATTTCAGACCGGCGACTTTGTTGGCGCATTTGCTGATCCAGGCTGAGAAGTTGTGGATAACCTGGTTGAGGTTGGTTGATGTGTCAGGTGGTGTGGTGCTGAGAACCTGCGTGTATTGGCTCTCAGTTACTTTTCCCCAGCTCCAGTGGTTGGCGCTTTGGTTTTTGTTGATGTTGTGCTGGGTCTTGGAGATGGTGAAGTGTATGATTGTGTAGTGAGTTCAGTGTTGTGGGTGAATTTGATTCTGTCGCTGGAGGAGAAGATGGTGTTGAAGGAGTCTCCGGCTCTGTGGGTGGGTTTGGAGACTAGTTGGGTGAGTCAGATGTTGTTGAGGTTCTCCAATAGGGATGTGGAGTTGGCGTCTTTGGTATACTCAATGTGGAATTTCGAGTCGTCGAGCAGCATGTAGTGTATATAGTCGATGGTGAGGACGACAATGATGTTGCTGATGGCGTCGCAGAAAGCTGACATGGGTCCTGGTGGTCTGTATGCGAGGGTACCTCTTATGGTTGTCTTGGCGTCGATGTGTGATAGGAGGTTAAGGTGCTCAAGTTATAGTTATTTACATAACTATAACTGGTGAATTTTCGTAGTTTTGTTTAAAACAGTATGTCATAACTCACATTTTTACCCACCTATAACGTCCCATTAATCTTTGTTTTTTACCAGTGGATATTTACAGATATGTTACCTACTGGCTGTCACCTGTAAGTAGTTATAGTCAGGACCTAGCTTCCATAGGAAAACCATTTTTTGTTTGACTAATAACTTTGGTGCCGTTCAACAAATCTTCCAAACAAGTGTGCCAGTCACTTTAGCTGCTGTCGGGAAAGTTTTAGGGTGATTAGTCAAGTGGGTGCTGAGAAAAAGAGGTTTTTTCTCCATGCAATTTCCTTTAGAGTTTTTAGACACAAATACAGCCCAAACCACTAAATGGAATTGCACCAAATTTAACAGAAAGCTATATCTTGGCCCAGAAAGAGCTCTTTTTGAAATATGCTGTAAATCTTTTCAGTAGTTTTGTAGTTATGCGCTTCCACCGTGGATTCTCTGCAAATCCGGGGGGATTCGCAGATTCGCAGACCCATGCACCAACAGCAATGTTGTGATTGGCTGGCCGCAATCTGAGAGGAAAGTTGTTGCCACTATTGTGTTTCTTAAAACTCAGTTCCCAGTGGGGAAAATAAAATTTAAGAGTGATAGAAGGGGTCAGGGTAGAGGTAGCCTGACCGTGTGGGACTCATGGAGGCATCTGTGAAGGACCTATCATGGGTTGGAAATTGTCCAAAAATGTTTTTTTATTTGAGCATGCGAGGATCTGGACCCAAAATAAAATAAAATAATTACATACACCCACTCACAGACTCATACACCTACTCACACACTCACACATGCACTCATACACCCACTTACATACCCACACAGTCACTCACACACCCATACAGCTACTCGCATAACCACTCGCAGACCCACAAAACTACTCACACACCCACACAGCACTCACATACCCACACAATGACTTAGACACCCACACAACCATTCACACACCCATTCAGCCACTTACACACCAACTCACACACCCACTTACACACCCACACAACCACTCACACACCCATATAGCCACTCACACACCTACACAAACACTCCCACAACCTCTCACAGACCCAGATTACAGGGACTTTATAGTTGGGAAATAGCTTTAAAAACATAGAAATTAACTGGAAAAAGAAAGGTTAAAGGGCGTTATAGTTAGGCTCAGATTTTACACACACCAAACCATAGAAATTCAGTGGTTATAGTTATAATTATCTCAAGTACCTATAACTTATGTGCTAAGGTAGCTATAACTTGCACCCTTGCCATGCACTAATTACCCCACATATTATATCACTCTTGACATCTATAGCATCATTGATAATATCACTGCAACATTTGCAGTGAAATTATTGATGAGAGAACTGTGCATGGTGGGGGCACGAGTGCTCATTGGAGCTGCAAGCTCAGTCCTAGAGTTCCAAAAATAATTTAAAATCTGGCTCCTTAAATACGCCCCAGTCAGCACACCACTCCCTTCTCCATGTGACATGATACCCTCCTGGGTGATGTGCGCACATTAGAAATACACATAGGGGGTCATTACAACCTTGGCGGACGCTGTTAAAGCTGCAGAAATACCGCAAACAGGCCGGCGGACAAAAAAAGGGAATTATGACCCTGGCGGAAAACGCCAACAAAGACAGCCACTTTAACACACCGCCCGCCACGGCGGTGCAAACAAGCAGCGCGGCGGTCACCGCCAACAGACAGGCGGAAGACAATGTACTGCCCACAGTATTACAACCCGCCAATTCGCCACCTTTTCCGGGGCGGAATCTCCGTGGATAAAAACACGGCGGAAACAGCTTTTGCTATGGGAAAACGCTCACCTGAACACATCCCACGAGGAACGACGACTCCATGGAGCCGGAACTCCAAATACTCCCTGCCCTTGTGTTTCTGCTCCTCTACGACCAACAGCTACATAGGCGCCAAAGACAACGGTGAGTACTGCACCTACGACACGGGGAGGGGGAGGCAAAAGTTAGGGGGACTCCCACCAAACACACCCACCCTCGCATATTACAACATACACACCAATGCATTCACAAAAATCACAGTAACAACCCACAATCCCCCCGGAAGAATGAAAAGACAATGCGAAATTCGGTCAAACAGTGTAATGTGGCAATATACATGTCATAAAAAAATATACAGATACATATTTGAAAATCAGTCATAATTATATACAATATGAGAAGTAGTTCAGATATCTAAATAACAATGTCCGTGCACCAACAGTCCAAAAATGCATGGGCGAGGCCCACAAAGGATACCTGACCACAATCGGAGAGAACACTGCCGGGGCATCAGATAGAAATACTACAGGCACCTCAGGGGGAAAAGAAGGGGGTGCACCTCAGCCGGATGACTGCAAAGCCAGATCCACGACGGGGCTCCATGCCCATTGATGTATCCTGGGGAGTGCAAAACCACAGTCTCTCAAGTCTCTACAGTGGGTGGCTTGCCCACTGTTCAATCCTGGGGAGTGCAAAGCCACAGTCTCTCAAGTAGATGCAGGTCTCTACTGGTACTGGGGGGGACTGGTGCCCAGACTGGATGAGTCTCCCCGTGAAAGTTCCTGTCCTGTCACTGTCCCAGCTGAACATAGGATAAGGATGCCTGATGTGGCGGGCCATTCATTCCTACCTGGTGCTTGCCCTGTTCAGCGGTGCTTTGCCATGGCAGTCTTTGCCCTGTTCAGCGGTGCTTTGCCATGGCGGTCTTAGCCCTGTTCAGCGGTGCTTTGCGATGGCGGTCTTTGCCCTGTTCAGCGGTGCTTTGCCATGGCGGTCTTTGCCCTGTTCAGCGGTGCTTTGCCATGGCGGTCTTTGCCCTGTTCAGCGGTGCTTTGCAATGGCGGTCTTTGCCCTGTTCAGCGGTGCTTTGCAATGGTGGTCTTTGCCCTGTTCAGCGGTGCTTTGCCATGGGGTCTTTGACCTGTTCAGCGCTGCTTTGACATGGCGGTCTTTGCCCTGTTCAGCGGTGCTTTGCCATGGCGGTCTTTGCCCTGTTCAGCGGTGCTTTGCCATGGCGGTCTTTGCCCTGTTCAGCGGTGCTTTGACATGGCGGTTCTGATACGGTCATTGGTGTGTGGCATGACGTTCTCTACACTGGGCATTGGTGTGTGGAATGACGTTCCATCATTGCCCAGCGGGGCTGTGGCAGCCGGGGCCCTCCAGGGCACTGACTCCGGCGGTGGTCTCTGGACCAGTGACGATACTTGTGCCCTCCTGGGCTGTGACTCTGGCAGTGGTCTCCTGACCAGTGACAATACTTAGACCCTTCTGGGCTGTGACTCCGGCGGTGGTCTATGGACCAGTGACGATACTTGGGCCCTCCTGGGCTGTGACTCTGGCGGTGGTCTCCTGACCAGTGACGATACTTGGGCCCTCCTGGGCTGTGACTCCGGCAGTAGTCTCTGGACCAGTGACGATACTTGTGCCCTCCTGGGCTGTGACTCCGGCGGTGGTCTCTGGACCACTGACAATACTTGGGCCCTCCTGGGCTGTGACTCTGGCAGTGGTCTCCGGACCAGTGACGATACTTGTGCCCTCCTGGGCTGTGACTCTGGCGGTGGTCTCGGGACCAGTGACGATACTTGTGCCCTCCTGGGCTGTGACTCTGGCGGTGGTCTCCTGACCAGTGACGATACTTGGGCTCTCCTGGGCTCTGACTCTGGCGGTGTTCTCCTGACCAGTGACGATACTTGTGCCCTCCTGGGCTCTGACTCTGGCGGTGGTCTCCGGACCAGTGACAATACTTGTGCCCTCCTGGGCTGTGACTCTGGCGGTGGTCTCTGGACCAGTGACGATGGTGCTGGTGGTTGTGTGTCGACCGCCGGAAATGATGGCGCACTTCTCCGCCGTGACACTCACAACAGGCTGGGCAGACTTCCTCAGGCCCTTCCCCACCTTTGGTGGAGTCACAGCTGACTCTCCAATCCCCTTGGAACCCATGTCAGTTGTTTTCCCACCAGGAGTCTTAACACGGTCCCGTCGTCCACTCTCCAATTTCAGAGCCTTTACAGGGGGTGGGCTGCCAGTGCCTTGGCTCCGGGTCCTACTGCCTGCACTGGTGGCCGGTGCACTCCACAAACCTTGAACAGGCACCACTGGTATTGGAGGCTTTTTGTCTGAGGCGCTACAACGGGACTGATGAATTGGAGGGGGTGGAGTGGGGGCAAAAAGGTCAACTTTACAGAGGGACAGTTTCTTACGAACACTGGGCTGGGTAGCTGGAGGGGGTCTGGGAGTGGAGGAAGAGGAGGTGGTTGTCGGAGGTGTCACTTTAGGTGTTTTGGGTGCAGGTGCAGGTACTGGAGGCTGTTGTGAGGTGGATGGATGTTGGGTGAGTGATTGCCAGCGTTTGTGTACTTTGGGAGGGGGCGTCACAGACACACTGGGAGAGGACACAGGGGATGTGTAAATGGCAGTGGAGGTGGTGAGTGCAGGTGAGCAGCTTGTGGTGCTGGGTGTCCTTGTGCGATTCATGGTGCCTGTAGATGTGGTGCATGCAAGTGTGTGTGTAGCCGAGACTGGGAGGGAGGAGGGAGAAGAGGAGGAGGGGGACTCAGTGGAGGCAGTATATGTTGCTGTGTCTGTACGTGGGTGAGGCTTGGGTGAGTGCCTGTGGTGTGTGTGGTGCCTATGTTTGCTTGAGCTACTTGTGTGTGTTGACTTGTGTGCATGCTGGTCTGTAGGTGTGCTTGGGATGGGCTGGGGTACATGAGATCGGGTCTGGGTGGAGGAAGTTGGAGGGGGGAGGCTAGACACAGGGGCAATGGCTGCCATCAGTGCTGAGGCCAGAGATTGCAGGGTTCGCTGAAGGACAGCCTGACCAGAATGAATGCCCTCCAGGAATGCATTACCGTGTTGCAACTCTCGTTCTACACCCTGGATGGCATTCACAATTGTAGACTGCCCAACAGTGAGTGACCTGAGGAGGTCAATGGCCTCCTCACTGAGGGCAGCAGGGGTGACTGGGGCAGGGCCTGAGGTGCCTGGGGCGAAGGTGATGCCCACCCTCCTGGGTGAGCGGGCACGGGGCGAACGCTGAGGGGCTGCTGGGAGGGCGGGGCTGGTAGGGGAGGTGGCGGCTGTACCTGTAGAGGTGGGTGGCACAGATGGTGCCGCCAGCACAAGGGAGCCCCCATCGGCGAACGAGTCCGTGTCACTGCTTGGTGATCCTTTGGCCGACGTGAAGCTCCCCTCGCCCTCCGTCCCACTGGTGCATTCAGAGTCCGTGGTGTGGCCCTCCATGGCCATGTGGGATGCAGCTCCCTCGTGCTCCGGTGCCACAGTACGTCCGCCTGTTGATGCTGATGTACAAAAGGACAGGGAGAGCATAAAAAGGGGGGGAGACAGAAGAAAGAGAGTATTAGTGCATGGATTACCGCTACCATTGGCAGACAAGACAGACGCAGCAGCCCCCTGCATTACGCCGTGCTCCTGCCCTCTGCACATGCAATTTCTGGGATATGGCCTACATGGCAGTGGTGGACATCTGCGCACATGTATGCCACAGGGACAACTGTACTTCGACTTGGCACTCTGCTGAGGTGGGGTAGAGTGCCACATGGCCTACATTACGGAGGGGCCTTGCCTACCTAACTCGCCCTGGCCTAGGGACACCCACAGCCCACCTCCCCCACCCAGACCCCTCCACTGCACGCAAAGTCAGCAGAATGAGGTTGTACTCACCCCCTTGTGTCTGCTGCGATGCCCTCAAGCGCCCATCCAACTCCGGGTAGGCCACCGCCAGGATCCGGAACATCAGGGGGGTAATGGTGCGACGGGCACCCCTCCAACGTTGGGAGGCCAACCCCAGCTGAGCCTCCGCCATCTTCTTGCTGCAGCGGCGAATGTCCTCCCATCTCTTACGGCAGTGGGGGCCCCGTCTCTGGTGGGCCCCCAGGGTCCGGACCTCCTTGGCGATGGCACGCCATATGTCCCTCTTCTGGTGGGCGCTGACCTACATGACATGCACAAGGGAAGAGGAACAGTCATTACCAACTGCACCGTTGTTGTGAGTGGCCCCGTACCTACTCTGGCCATGTGGCCCATTCATTCCCATGCATTGATGTTCCATGAACTTTGCCCCCTTCCCTCTTCCAACCAGCCCTCTCCACCCAGGCCTAGCCCATACAACGTGCTCCCTGTGTTCTAACCTGTTGTTCTGGAGGACGGTAGAGTAGCGTGTACTGGGGGAGGACCCCCTCTACCAGTTTCTCCAACTCCTGTGCAGTGAAGGCAGGGGCCCTTTCCCCAGACGCAACAGCCATCGTCGCTTCCAGACCAAGGTCACAGCAGCACTTGCAGTGTAGGTCCCCTCCTGTCGAAGGTCAGGTATCTAGTGATTGAACAGATAGAAAATGGCGGTCACGTCCGCGGCGGTGCGCATCATCACCGCCGGCACACCTGTTCATTGGCTCCTGGGACCCATAGGGTCCAATGTTAACCAATGCAGCATTGCGCCGCGGTCTACGACCGCCTACCGCGACGGTGTGCAACGCCAGCGCAGTTACCCCACAATCCCATCGTCCCAGTTTAGAGGTCAGGCAGCCGCCATTTCAGGGGCCCACATGGCTTTATTTACTACTGCGTCACACGTAGCTAGGCCTACACTCAACACACATACAGGAAGGGTTTTGTGAGTGGTGTAGTCTTGTGTGTAACTGTGAGTACATACCTGGAGGAATAATGACTTGTTCTTCGCTGTTGTCCTTCGTAGGCACCGTCAGCTGGGACATATGAGAAGATGGCGGAATCCTCCGGTGTACCGACCGCTGGTGGACCTGTTGACAATGGAAGAGAGACATGTCATCGGCACCTACCGGTTTGACCATGCCACAATCCAGGAACTATGTACCCAGTTGGAGCCAGACCTGATGTCACCAATCCGCCATCCGACTGGAATACCCCCTGACGTGCAGGTGCTGTCAGTGCTCCATTTCCTTGCAAGTGGGTCTTTTCAGACAACTGCGGCCATGGCATCAGGGATGTCCCAGCCTATGTTTTCAAACGTGTTGTCTGCCCTGCTGAAACACGTAAGGAGATACATCATTTTCCCTCAGGTGGAGGATTTGCCTACAGTGAAAGGAGACTTCTATGCCCTTGGACATATCCCCAACGTCATAGGTGCCATTGATGGGACCCATGTAGCTCTGGTCCCCCCCCACAGGAGTGAACAGGTGTACAGGAATAGGAAGAGTTATCATTCAATGAATGTCCAGATGGTCTGTTTGGCAGACCAGTACATCTCGCAGGTAAATGCTATGTTCCCTGGCTCAGTGCATGACACCTACATCCTGCGGAATATCAGCATCCCTGATATGATGGGTCAACTCCACAGGCACCGTGTATGGCTATTGGGGGACTCTGGTTACCCCAACCTTTCCTGGCTATTGACCCCTGTAAGGAATCCCAGGACCAGGGCAGAGGAACGGTACAGTGAGGCCCATGGGTGGGCTAGGAGGGTGATCGAACACACCTTCGGCCTCCTGAAGGCCAGGTTCAGGTGCCTCCATATGACAGGTGGATCCCTATTCTACTCACCGAAGAAGGTGTGCGACATCATCGTTGCCTGCTCCATGCTCCATAATTTGGCTTTGCGACTCCAGGTGCCTTTTCTGCAGGAGGATGATCCAGATGACTGTGTTGTAGCAGCTGTGGAGTCTGTGGAGCCTGTGGACAGTGATGAGGATGAAGCTGAGGAAGAAGACAACGACAACAGGGAGTCAGTCATACAGCAATATTTCCAGTGAGACACAGGTGAGAACATTTTCATTTTTAGCATTACATTAACTTTCACACGTCTTCCTCTATCCTGTTTCTCGATTTAAATCACTATTTGGAAACTGAGTTGTACCCTACCATTACGGTTTCACAGGTGTGGTTACCTACGTGTCAACTGCTTGCATCCTTCAAGGGCTTGTGATGTGTGACATAGGTATGTTAGCCTTACAATGGTAAACCCATTGTGACACTGTCATTGATAATACATATTTACTAAATCACAGACTGATTCCAGATTGTTTTGTGTTTCAAGGGTGTTTATTGAAGTGCTCTGAAATGTGAGGGGTTTGTAAAATGAGTATGGCTGATGGCGTAGGAATGTCCATGGCAGAGTCCAGTCTATTAGTCTCACAGGTGCACTGCCCATCTGGGCATAGGAAGTGGAGCTGGTGCAGTTTAAGTATGGACAGGGTAACAAAGTGGGACAGTGGGAGGACAATCAGGGTGGTCTCATTTCCTGGCAGGAGTCTTGCCATCTTGCTCTGTCCTGTTCCTGGATCTCAGGGACCGCTTGCGTGGTGGTTGTCCGTCTGCAGGGGGTGGGGTGCTGGTGTGGTGGTCCTGTGGCGGGGTGTCCTGTCCACTAGCGCCGGCGGAGGTGGTGGGCATTTCATCGTCCTGGCTAGTGTCAGGGGCCCCTTGGAGTGTCACGGTGTCCCTCAAGGTCTGCTGTATGTCCTTCAGCACCCCTACGATGGTGCCCAGGGCGGAGCTGATGGTCCTGAGCTCCTCCCTGAACCTCAAATACAGTTCGTCCTGCAGGCGCAGGGTCTCCTGCAACTTGTCCAGGACCGTCGCCATGGTCTCCTGGGAGTGGTGGTATGCTCCCATGATGGAGGATAGGGCCTCGTGGAGAGTGGGTTCCCTTGGCCTGTCCGCCCCCTGTCGCACAGCAGCCCTCCCAGTTCCCCTGTGTTCCTGTGCCTCCGTCCCCTGGACCGTGTGCCCACTACCACTGCCCCCAGGTCCCTGTTGTTTTTGGGGTGGCGGGTTATCCTGGGTTCCCTGTAGTGGTGGACACACCGCTGATTGACCTGTCCTGGGTAGGGAGGTTTGGGCCCGCTGGGTGGGTGCTGTGCTGGTGTTACCAGAGGGTGGAAGGTCGGTGTTGGGCTGTGCCTGTGCAAGGGGAACCAACTGTCCCGAGGCTCACATTGATCCGGGCTGGTCATCAGGATCCATTAGGGCAGAGCTGATCTCGTCACTGTGGGCCTCTTCTGGGGGTGGAGTGATGTTGTCTGGACCCTCTGGTGTGGTGCCGGTCCTTCGGGTTCCTGCAGGGGCATAAGAGCATGATTATTGCATGTGTGTGTGTAATGGTGTGCAATGGGTGGGTGTTTGTGTACCCCGGTGCAAGCATTCCTGTGTGTGGGTTTGTGTGATGATGGTTGGGGGGGGGGGTTCTGGGTATGTGCAGTGGGCATGCTTTAGTGAGGGGTGTCCATGCTTAGTTGTGTCATGCAGGGCTTGGTGTTAGGATGGGTGGTTTGTGGTAGATTAGTGAGGATTTGGAGTGGTAGGGGAGGGTGTGAGGGTGGGGGTGTGTGATAGCATGCAGGTAGGGTGGGGGATAAGATTTGACTTACCAGTGTCCCATCCTCCACCGACTCCTCCGAGGCCCTCAGGATGCAAGATGGTCAAGACTTGCTCCTCCCATGTTGTTAGTTGTGGGGGAGGAGGTGGGGGTCCGCCGCCAGTCCGCTGTACCGCGATGTTGTGCCTGGAGACCGTTGAACGCCCCTTCCCCCGTAGGTCGTTCCACCTCTTCCTGATGTCCTCCCTATTTCTTGGGTGCTGTCCCACGGCGTTCACCCTGTCCACTATTCTGCGCCATAACTCCATCTTCCTGGCTATTGATGTGTGCTGTACCTGTGAGCCAAATAGCTGTGGCTCTACCTGGACGATTTCCTCCACCATGACCCTCAGCTCCTCCTCGGAGAAGCGGGGGTGTCTTTGGCGAGACATGGGGTGGTGTGGGTGATGTGTGGGGTGGTGTATGTGGTGATGAGTGTGATGAGTGTAGTGGTGTGTGGTGTTTTGTGCGTGGATGTTGTGTGGGTGATGGTGTTGTGTGCATCTGTGTGATGGGGTTGTCTATTCTGTGCTCTCTCTCTGGCCTTCGTTCGTGATTTTTTGGTCGGAGGGGTTTGTGGGTGATGTGGGTGTGTGTTTTATGTAGTATTGATTGTGTGGAAGTGGTGTTTGTATGTGTATCAGGTGTGTGTATTTGTAATTGTCCAATGTGGCGGTGTTTTGGAGATGTGTGTGTATTTTGAGCGCGCGGTGTGTACCGCCAATGGAATACCGCGGTTGAAAGACCGCCGCGTGGATTCGTGGGTCGTAATAGCATGGGTGTGTTTCTGTTGGCGTGGAGGTGGAGGATTTGTTTCCGCCAGTTTATCACTGACCTTTGGTGTGGCGGTGTTGTGTGGGTGTCTGAATTTCGGCGGATTCCAAGATGTGTGTCATAATAGCTGTGGCGGAATACCGCCGCCGCCGCAGTGTATTGGTGGTCTTCTGCATGGCGGTAAGCGCCTTTTACCGCCAATGTTGTAATGACCCCCATAATATGTGAGCCATAAAAAAATTAATTTACGCAAGGGGAGGCATTAAAAGTTTTAAAGCCACTGTCTTGTGGGATTAGCAATTCTGCACAGATGTAGTCAGCATTTCGGAATCCCTTAACCATGCACTCATACGAACTGATAAATCCCCTACAGCATTAACGTGAGAGTTGCAGTACTGTTTCTGAATCCTTTGGTTCATTAAATGCATTTATCACTGTTGGACTTGTGCTTTTCAATGACATGAGGAACATTAAGGCTTTTCAGAACTGTGTCTGAATGTTTAAAAGATGTCCAAGAAGCAAACAGCTTTGGGCCAGATGTACAAAGCTTTTTTCTGGATGCAAACAGTCTGATTTGCAGAATTGGACTGTTGGCCACCAGAAAAAAATATTTTTGGATGGTTCGGCAAAGTATTACTGAATTGCAAAATGAGCATACCTTCCTAATAGCAGCTCTCAGTGGTATGTATGAATGTTTTGTGACTGAAATGTGGACGCAAAACATTTTCTTTTTACCATCAAATTCAATTTGTTGATAACTCATTCACAAATGGGAAGGGGTCCCCAAGAGACCGCTGCCTATTCTTAAAAAATGTTGATTTTTTTTCTTTTTTTAACGCATCCTGTTTTCCGTTATGGGAAATGAACTGCATTTTAAAAAAAAATGCTTTAGTTAAAAGCAAACACAGCGGGCCACCATCCCTGTGTTATTTGTGAACCCCAATGGGTCGCAAATTGCAACCTATCTCATGATAATTAGATATACTTGTGACCCACTGAAATTGCAAATGGAACTCAGTTGAGTTTTGTACATTGGAAAATGCGATTTCCTAATTGCGATGTGCGTGGAAACGCAATTAGGAAATTGGAATTACTAAAGGAAGTACCTGTGGCCCTTTGTCTTTTCTCTGTATTGCCTTTATGTTAAATTAAATTCAAACGTGAAAAATATCACTGATTACTTCACTCGATGCCTACAATTGTGTAAATTTCACTTTAGTTGCATAATTCTGTGTTTGCTAATGCATTTGTCTCATATGAACTTGACTAGTCTATGACTAGTTTCTGCGAATGAGGATTATGAATTTACACGGAAAAGAGTGTATTTTGTGTACTTCCGATAATAAAAGCTTGCAATATAGTGTGCTAATCAGAACCACTATTCTTATTTTCTGAAGTAACCTAGGTGCTTTTCCAAACAGTCTCAATAATGTTGCAAGCTTTACTCAAAATGTCTTAAACCAAGTAGAGAGAGGGATGTTATTCAGGCGTTTATTTTTCACGATGCACACTAAAGTTAAGACTCTCTTTATGCATGATATGGTGTAGAAAATTCAAGCAGGCGTATAAGTCTGTCACAGTGGAAAAGCCCTACAGGCTCTAACAGTTAGGAGCAGGGATATAACACCATCTACTATTAAAAAGGTACAGTACCGATCGAAACACAGCTGGAATTGCCTTATGCTTAGAAGCAAAGCAACCACTAAGTATTTTTGTTATTCGGAACTACTGTGAAAGGTTGTATTTGCTTTAGGAATTTTTATCAAGAAAATACTTACTACAGAAGATAGGAATATGAAAAAGGTCAATGTTCTGCTTATAGCCTTGATTTTTGGCCTTCAGTGCAGTCAGGTCCCAAGCATTTCTATGCCAAAAATCTTTTTGCTTTGTTGCATGTCTCTAATTTGTTAAACATGTTTTGCTATTTTCCTAATTTTCATTGAATACATCTAACTCTTTTCCAGCCTTTATCACAGACGCAGAATTCACTGTTCATGAAACTGTAGGTCTTGGGAAACTGGGCACTCAGGCAGAGAAGGACCGGCGGCTAAAAAAAAAGTGAGTAAATCTGACATTCCATTAAAATGTATATTTTCTCCTTTTCTTCTTCAAGAAATACTATGGTTGCTCCTTAAATTATCGTGTTGAGACTAGGAGTGGGTGAAACTGACGGAGTTTCACTCCTCGGATTTCTGCAGAGTTACATAAAAACTCTGCAAGATTCTGCAGAGTTCCACGAGTGGGCAGAAATCAGCACGTTGCGCCAGTCTTCTTCACTTTTAGCGGGAGGAGCTTGTTCTGTGCTGAGAAATCTGCACGATCTGCACCACACAGCACATCAGAGGGCTTTTACTTGAGTTGATTTTGGTGCTGTTCTAGTGGATTTTCCACTCGAGAGGCAGCTTTCCCAAGACGAACGGTTGCGACCGCCGGCGACCGTAAGCATTGAGAAAATCTCATTGGGTGCCCTCCTAGCACCCTAAAGTCTTGCTAGGGTATCCCAGTGCTTAATTTGTGCTTGTTGTTTCCGGTGCTGAGTACCGGCACTTATTTTTGAGGGCCGGGGCTTAGCCTTCTGCCTCAAGCATTTGCAGCGAGCAAAAGACACGTTTGGGATAGATGGAGAAAGAGAAAATCGAAACAGCGTCACAATGAGGGAAAGCAATAATCTGCAAGTGTGAGCTGAAGGGGCAGGGAGTGGTTTTAAATGGATTAAAGAGGCCCGAGAGGGGTCCAGGATTAAGCTGTCTCAGTATTCTGTGTTCGCGCATTTCATTGCAGCAGCCTCATGTTTAAGAGACGCGCTTTGAGCACCGGCACCTATTTATCTACAAATTAAGCACTGGGGGATCCCAATTCTTCCTCACCCACAATTGGCAAGCTACACACAAAAAAAACCTCTGCCATGCATTGATTGGCAGAATTTGGCTGTAACTCTATGTTACATGTGTAATGCGTTGTGGTGAAGCTCCGCAAACTCCATCAGTGGAGCAGAATTTATCACTTACCTCCTGCATAAGACTAGAGACCAGAGTATTGTGGCAGCGTTGAAACATGAGGGTTTCTGGAAACTCTTCATTTTGCTACTTTATAAAATATGTTTTACTACAATAAGAACTATTTCAAATCAAAACAATTGACAGTGAACTGCTCAAGGGTATCATTGACTGTTAGAAATTGGGTCTCTGGGTGGCATAAGTATGCTCCCAGTCTAAGTAGGGACCACAATCCTAGCCAGGGTAAGTCAGATGCACACTCTAAATTACTCTGTGCTCACTCTCTTGTAGCTTAGCACAATGCAGTCAGGCTTAACTTAGGAGGCAATTTGCAAAGTATTTGTTCAAACACTTAAGCACAGCAACACAGTGAAAGACACCACTGAAAGACTGCACACTAGTTTAGAAAAATAGATAATATTTATCTGTATAAAACGTGACCAAAATGACAAAAATCTCAGGTAATTCATTTTTCGGGAGCGCCTGTGCACTTGGTAATCAGTTGTTTTATGAACCCGCTAGGGGCTTGGTAAGAATTTCAAATATAGTGTGGTATGCAATTAGTGCTTTATAGCAGGATCCTATGAGTTCAATGCAGTGGTTTGTGGAAAGTTCAATACAACTGGCATGGGCCACTCAGGCCCGTTCTCAGGCAACAGTACCTTTATATAAGGCACCGTAGCAAGGGCGAGCCTCTGGTGTTGCTGATCTCCAAGGGTGGAGCTCCCAAGGCAGCTGTGTCCTCAGTACAGCTATACTGCTTGTGCTAAGAGTGGCTGAGGAGGCGATGACACTGTCGCTGAATGAGGCATTACCCTGGTAACATGCCAGTTCAGGGGTGTAGCGAAGTCCCCTGGTTTGCAGCTCCTAGGCAAGTGCTTCTTTCCCTCAGTATCAGGGTCCTCACAGCATGGTCGCTGTTGTCCAGGGGATGCATCCCTGATACCGTGATGCAATGATTTCCACAGGGTGAAGGGCTTGCTTCCTGCAGATGAAGTACTGGTTTTCGAAGTAAGCAAAGCACTCAGTCCCTCAAATGAGGAGGGCACAATCTGGTCAGATACTAAGGAGACCCACTGCAGTGTTGGTATGGGGAAGTCTTTGATTGGCCTGAGACTTCCAGGAGCCGGGGGCAAACCAACAAGCTCTTGAAGTTACTTTAGGTCAAGAAGTTGTAGGGCAGGCACAGTCCTTCTTGCTGTAATAGGCAGCAAGTCAACATAGCAGAGCAATTTGCAAAGTGATAGTCCCTCCTGATGGCACAACAAGCAGCAGGCAGCAGGCCAACACAGCAAAGCAAATAGCAAAGTGGCAGTCCTTACCGGCAGCTCGGCTCCTCTCCTTGACAGAGTCTCCTCAGGACCCAGAAGTGAACTGATTTTGTGAGATTTGAGGTCTAGAACTTACACCCAAATGTGTCTTTGAAGTGGAGGAGACTTGAAAGAGGCCTTTGAAGATACAGGGTCCCTTTCCTTCCTTCCCTTGATCCAGATACTCTACAAGGGGGTATGCAGCCCTTTGTTTGAGGTGAGTCACAGCCCTATTCAGTGTAGAGGTCAGATCCATTCTCCAGTCTTGCCCAGGAAAACCCATCAGCCTGGTGATGGGCCATCAGGATGCAAATGGCATGCCCAGGCTCCCTTTGTGTGTGACTGTCCAGATATAATAGACACAGCCCAGCTGTTGTCTACCCCAGATGTTTATTCAGAGACAGGTAGGGGCACAGGATGGTTAAAGTAAGAAAATGCCAACTTTCTAAAAGTGCAATTTTCAGACCTGCAATTTACAAACCAACTTTACTAAAGGATGTGTTTTCAAATTGTGATTCTAGAGACACCAAACTCCACATTCTATCTGCTCCCAATGGGAAATTACACTTAAAGGATGTTATAAGGCAATCCCCATTCAAATGGAATTAGTAGATTTTCACTACCTGGACATGTCAAACCTAGAAGTACATGTCCAACATTTTAAATACACAGCACACTGCCCTTGGTGCTAACTAGATCATACCTTAGAAGGGGTACATGTATATGTAATAAAGAGGAGGGTTTGGGCCTGGCAAGGGGGTGCACTTACCAGGTCAAAATTACATTTGAAAATGGGCATATAGGCTGCACAGTGGCAGGCCTGAGACATGTTTAGGGGCTACTGTAGTGGGTGGCACAATCAGTGCTGCAGGTCCTCTCATAGCAGTTAATTTACAGGGCACCCATGTTGCATATTACTAGGGTCTTACTAGTAAATGAAATAGGCCAATTTGGATATGCCAATATCAACATGTTTTAGAGTACAGAGCACCAGGACTTTAACACTGGGCAGCAGCACCTAAAAGCCAGCAAAAATGAGTTTGAGAAAATAGGAGGCCAGGAGGCAAAACATTAGGGAAAACCATGCAGGGTCTGAAAGAGACCTAGTGGGCAATAGCTGTGTGTTGTTATTCCCTGATTTTATGCTATATTTGATATACACACCTATTTAGAATATCAGTGCACACACGTACTTTATCTTTTTGTACATGCATGCATCTTCGTAGCTGGCGATATCAAGATTATTATTTCTTCAATGACCACAATGTTGAACGAAGAAAAATTGTAAGTTAAGGATGGACAATGGCGTGCTTGGTCCAGATGGACAATAGGCAGACTTTCGCGGAACACCATCGTGTACAACTTCAATGGTGAAAAAAACTCGATCCAAACATGGGGTCAATTACGTTTTGGCATTCTCGTCATACACTCAGAAATGCCAGTCAGTAATTACTAGCCTTGATCTACCAGCTGCATATTGACAAATTTGTCATGGACTTCTAATCAATCAGTTCAATAGTAAGGTGTTTTATGCATATGTTTTGTTTTGATGTTTTCCTTTATAGAGTTCCTGCTTTTAAACATTACCTGTACCTTCTGAAGAAGAGTACTAGAGGTACTTAAAATGCATTGGCGATGTATAAATATTTGTGTGCATCACAATGTTATGAGACGAAAAATAATGAAGGTGATTCTATATTCACAATGAACATTAAACCTGCAGTTTGGAAACATTTAATACTAAACACTGGTTGGTTAATTTTGTTAGAAATACACTAGCACATATGTTTGGATAAACTGAAATAATAGTAAGTATGTACTTTCACTGTGCACAAGATAACGCTGCAAAACTGCTTCCGTGGTGGATCTTCCCAGCCATCTGAGGCTGCCATCCTCATTCCCAGCTTCACGACCGCAACCACACTGAAGTGGAACACTTGATATTTCACTTTACAACACATTTAGTGATCACTGATATCCCTGTAGATCTGATGTAATAACATGCCATATTTTGGAGCACAGCGAGAAACGATCTTTGTAGATATCTGGAGGCAAAGTTGTAGAATCCACTATCTTTGCAGTAGCTATATCTTGTTTACAGGACACACTGTAGCTGAGTCGAGTTTCATGTAAGTAAGCATCACAGGTTTAACACAGAATTACAAAAGGTGCATGTGCACTCTAGGAGTGTGTTTGTGACTGCACTGAGGTCTGTGGCATGTTGTGAATTTGAAAATGTCACTGACCTTGCACTAGATCATGCTTCAGAACACAAGGCCGTGTGTGAAATTATTATTGGGAACAGGAGATGGTATTGCATTACTGAATTAGGTCCTCCAGTAACAACTATTTCCTAGTCAAGAAAAGATAATGAGCAGAGTGATGTAGAAAGTATCGCTGTTGGCATAAAAATTAGACCTTGCCAGAATAATATGAAGCGATAATTCTCAGCTTTAAGGCAGGGACAAACGTGGAAAAGGAGTACTTTGCAGAGAAAACGACAGATGTCATAAGAAGGAAGTATGATAAGGAAATTCCTTCTATGGCGAAAAGTTCTACGGGTTGTTGAGATAATTTGTTGAGACGTTTATATCTAGCTTTCGTATCTGAAAGAACACCAGGACCATATAAATTTACAACACAGTGTTCTACCAGAGTGGTACGAAGCATCCCATTTTATTTTCTTAACAGAAAGCGATAGTTAGTTATCTTGAAATTTTATGACATGGCATCTTATTTTGCAGTTTGTGATTTTTAACACACAGTAAACTCTTTCCATTATTATACTGTAGTCTCATGTAACATTTTTTCTTTATACAAGACAACCAAGATACAGTATTAGTATATTTAGTACAGGCACAGAAAAGAGGATGAAAGCAGTGTGACGGGAGAACAGGAGTGATCAGACTGAGAAACTCCGATGCCCACTAGCCCTTCCACAGACTTTAGTAATGTTCAATTCACAATCACATCTGTCTGACTTGTAACGTTTTCAAATCTAGTTACTCATAACAAAATCCTTATTATTCATTTAGCTGGTACTATTAATAAGCATTGACATACCAACAGGCTTGGCTTGTTTTAGGAGTAGGTTAAATTGTTGTGATATGTCTAGATATAATCATAGAAATCTCACAAAGGAGCACTCAAGTACTAGTTACTGCTTTGATTTACTAGTGAGAAAGTGCTAGTCAGAGTGTCACACATTTGACAGTCAAATGTCACTCATACTTACACTGAAACCACAGAAATGTCACACATAAGCAATCTGAAAACTTGGCAGCTATGACTGTTCACATAACATATAAAGAAGGGTGAAGATAAACAGGGTTAAGGCCCAACAGCATCACTTAACCTGGTCTCTGCCATGGCGGCCTGGCATCTGCTCAGTGCTCACACAGTAGAAATTATCACATTTGAACTGCTATTGCACGATACATCTAATTTATTTTCCATAATACAGTCTCCCCGTTTGTATTTTAGACTGACATGGCTTCAGGGCCAATGCCTCGCTTTCGACAATTTTTTCAGGTTATGGTTATGTTTGCTGCTGATGAGATGCCAATAAAGGTGATGTAAGGAAGGTGCCACCCAATGCAACATTTGCCTAAGTGACAGGTCACCTCGGATGTCTCATGAAGTAAAATGTACGAGAGCACCTGTCTGCTAGGCCGTTTGTAAACTTCCAATGCCTCTTGCAAGTAACGGAACCGGTGCAGCATTAGAGGGAAAGAGGGGGCAAGCAGCACAGTCCCCAAACTGTTGCCCAGAAAAAGAGGCATCAGAATTCTGTTGTATGTCATGCTACCGTAGTCCCGAATACGAACATGTACTCAAATTGTGTACTTGACAGCTCAGGGGTGGCAGGTCTGAGGACTGGAAAGCTGATTATTCCTGTTGTCCCAGAGGAAGCACACACACATACACTCATGGTCACATATACTCTACTGTGAATCCGTGACCACCTGTCATTATCCTGAAAAAGGACGCTAAAAAATACATTGCTGAATGTTGGACTTAGCCCTTTTTGTTGGGTCATTCACAAATATTTTTTGCCTTCACCATTCTGTTTTCTGAGACCATTTGTGTTGGCTTAGGACTTTGTGCACTTTAGAACTGTTAACCAGTCCTAAAGTGATGGTTCTCTCTCCCCATAAACATGATAGAATTAGCTTACACCAAATTGGCATACTTAATTTACTTGTAAGTCCATAGTAAAGTGGTACTACACATACCCAGAGCCTGTGAATTAAATGCTACTAGTGGGCCTGCAGTATCTATTGTGCCACCCACATATGTAGCCCGTTAAATATGTCTCAAGTCTGACATTGCAGCCTGTGTGTGCAGTTTTAAACTGCAATTTAGATCTGGTCAAATAAACCTTTTGCCAGGCCCAAACCTTTCTTTTTAATGCATATAAGTCACCCCTAGGGAAGACCCTACACAGCCTAGAAGTCCGGGTGCAGTGTATTTAAAAAGTTGAGCATGTACTTTAAAATTTTACATGAGCTGGTAGTGAAAAACTCTTAGCTTTGTTTTTCACTTCTGATAGCCTTCCTCTCCCTTAAGGATAACATTGGAGTTACCTTATTACACTTAATAAACTGTAACTTTCAAATGGGAGCAGGTCAACAGTTTGAGTTTGGTGTCTAAAGAATTGTAATTAAAAGCCCTCTTTAATGGTAAAGTTGGATCACAATTCTGAAAATGCCATTTGACGCTTTCTCAATGCAAGACTTCACAACTCTTCTCAACAAGGATTCAAGGCACAGTTGTTCCACAGGCCTAACTGAGTCCCTGTAGTTGGCCTAAACCTGTGACCATGTTTCATCCCCCTCCACCAATTCCTCAGTTTCTTTGACTGAAAAGTCTCAAACTGGATTAGTCCTTAGGCCTTGGAATAAGTACTTAAGGTAATGGTCTATCAGCTGTTGTGGGTTTACGTACTGGAACTATGCTTTCACTTTTTTTCTGAAATATGATTGTTGCTACATATTTAACATTTGTATGCTGATGACGTTTTTAAGTTTCCTATGTCTTTTGAATTAGTCCTGCCATTTCCCTAATACCTCATGTTTGGCTGCTGTTAATTTTCTCACTGCTCATTGTTATTTGTTTCTACTTCCACTCATTCTCTAACGTTTATTCATTCCACCTGTTTTTCTGTCTGTATATCACAGCGGGTGGAGTGAGTGATGTTGAGATTTATGTAAATCTTAAAAGCAAAATATTAGTATCATGGAGTTGGAGTTGCCAGCCCGAGGCAGTAAATTACTTAGAGTCCATCCTTATCTAAGTACTCCTACCTTCGGCAGATAATGAAACTAAAGCAAAGTTATAAGGTCACACATTTTTATTAGAGATAGAGGAGTGTGAGCCAACAAATTAACAGGGCAAACTGAGTCAGTGGTCTGTTTTGGCTCTTAAGCCCATGAACAAACTCAACCCTGAAAATGTTTGCCATGAAAATCATACGATTAACATCACGTGAAATATGATAATCTCTTGAAAGTTCTCTAAAGTATATTTGTTTTGCATTTGGAAGCTTTGACATCAATACATCACATTATAGCAGCTGCACAGAGCAGTAGTTAATAAATGTTTTTCAACATGAACTTAGAACCTTTATTACCCTTCCCCCACCCTGGGAACAAAGCTATTAGTGAACTAAGATGCAAGATAAATTTCATTTAAATCCTGTATATAGCCCACATTCTTATAGATAGAGCAACCTTCAAGCATATTAAATCAAATACAATAGATTTTTGTACAGCTGGTATTCTGAACTCATGTATTTGAAGGTGCTTTCATATGTGATGGTGAAAACAATGATGACTGGTAAAATAAAATATTTCACACAGTTTGATTAACCGTGGAAACCAAGAGTAATCCAGCTTTTCTGGTTTCACATTGTGCAAATCAGCCACTAAACGGATATCTATTTCTTAGCCCTGTTTAACTAAAATGTTAAGGTTTTGCTTTTACCTCTTTGTGACTGAAGGATAGAGTGAGGGTGGCAAACAGAAGCCACGTGAAAGCTCAGCTTGTTATGGGCTTGAGGTTCTAAAAAGACATTAAGCTGAGTCACAGCCAGGCTTCAGGCTCAAGCCTGGTTTGAGTTTTCAGTAAGTCTCCCACCTCTGGGTAGAGAAACATAAGAATGCAGGACACAGAGTTGTGAGATTTGTTTTCACATCAGCACAGAAAGTGACATAATTGGATCTTCCGTTAGCTACCTGCACAGGAGGTGACATTTTCTGTCATCCATTTGGACAGGAAAATACATTACAAGTTTTACAGGCAAACCATTCTTTAAAAGAAAAGCCAACCAAGAGGTCTATTTTCCTGATCAGCACAGGAAATGGCATCAAGGCACCCTGCACTTCTTCCACTTTCAAGGATCTACTGAATGGCAACTGCAACAAAGACCCTCAACGTATGCATCCTGCTGTGGTGCCTAAAGTGCACCAAAGTGAGCCTGTCTGTGTCCGCCTGCACCTGGACTGCACCAAGAGCCTGAAAACCTGGTCTGATCACCACCCAGTGATACTCTGTAGCCCTCCATAGGTGTCTAGACATCAGATGCCATTGGCTGAACTGCTACATTGCCTCACATTACAGTAGGAGCTTTCATCTGCACCCACTACCAGCTCTCCAGCAGCCACCAACCCTGACACAAATTCTAACAGTGCCCTCAACACCCTCTCCAAACACACAGGCTACACATTCACCAATAATGCCTACACACCTATGCCCCACAACACGCCACAGGAAACTCGCTGGTCAATACCCACTAACATGCATGCTTCTCAACACATGATCACTCAGCAAACAAACAACAGGGAACAGGGACCTGCTAAGAAGTGATGCACCAACATACACTGGACCCTAACTTCACCACAAGCAACAGCATCAGATATAACTCCACCACATCACTTACATGGACCGACCACACTATCATCCATTTCCAAATCAACAGACCTTAAGGTAACACCCCTACCAGGTTCAGAATTCCAAGCCACAGCTGGGCAGACTAATCAGCTCCCTCCACATGAATCAACCTAGCCTCACAGACAACCTCAAGAAGTACATCAACAACTTCAACAACTGAATCAAGAACTGTGCAGATTTCCTCACACCCATCAAACCCAATAAGCATAGCAATCCAAGAGAGCAAGCCAGCTGGTACACAGAACACCTCCAAGGCACAAAACAACACTGTAAGCAGCTACAAAGGAAATGGAGATCCAGCCACATCACCTCTGACAGAACTACGTACAAGGCTACACACAGACGCTATCACCAGCCAAGAAAAAAGCATTAGAGGACTGCATCAAAGGAAGCCCCAAAATCTGCAGTGAGATCTTCTTGATAGTCAAGCATTTTCTCAAAGATTTTGTCAAGAATTTCACCTCAGCCACAGTCAACAACATTCCTGCCTCCCAACATCTACAGCAATTTTGCACACCAGCATAACCCCAGGGAACTTATTGCTAACCTTCCCACTACCAAACAACACGGCCACCTGGCCAAAGGGAAAACCCTCACCAGAAATGAGACAGCAGAAATCATGTAGGCCACCCGCTCAGAAGCCCCAAAAGACCCAGGGCACAGCCACGTCTACAACCTGGGAACATCACCGAACAGCTGACCTACATCATCAACCCCTCCATCACGTCCACCACTTTCCTGGATGAATTGAAACTTGAAAAAAATGGCATCCTCAAGAATCCCACAGCTGACCCAAATCAAATGAGCAATTTCTCATTCATCTTCCTGCTGCCCTTTCCAGCCATAGTGATTGAGAAGGCTATCAACAAGCAATTTACAACCCACCTCGAACTTCAAAGTCTTCTAGACAACACTCAATTAGGATTCAGAACTAATTACAGCACTCATCGTGGCCACCAATGACATTCAAATCATCCCGAACTGAGGGGAAGCAGCAGATCGCATCTTGCTCAACCTCTGGAGTGGTCTTCAATACTGTCTCTGACTACACCCTCATCAGATGGCTTCACGAAATTGGCATACAAGGATCAACTCAAATGGATCTGTTCTTTCCTCACGGCATGAACCCAAATGGTCGGCTGCCAAGAGACCGAGAAACTGATATGTGGAGTCCCACAGGGATCATCCCTCTGCCCCACTATTTCCAACATATATGACACCGCTCGCCAACATAATTCAATCTTAAGACATCACTGTCATCTCCTACACCGATAATACCAAACTCATATTCTCCCTGACAGATAACAAAACCAGCAGCATACCCAACATTACCAACTGCATGACCATGGTAGCGGACTGGATGCAAACCAACTGTCTGAAGCTCAGCTCTGACTAGGCGAAAGTACTGTTCTTCGGCAAGAAGACCTTTACATGGGACTCCACCTGGTGGCTGCTGGAACTAGGACCAGCACCCTCAGACCACACAAGAAATCTAGGGATCATCCTAGATGACAAGCTCAATGCAGTCTGCACCGCCTGCTTCCACATCCTAATCATGCTGTGAAAGATCTTCCTATGGTTGCCTCAGAAAACTATATGGACTGTCAAGCAAGCACTCATCACCAGCAGGGTAGACTACCGCAACACTCTATGCTGGAGTCTCTAAACAACTCAGGATCCAGATGATACAACACAGGACCAGAATACATTAACATCTGCATACACTTTCATCAACTCACCAGACACCTATGCTCTTCATCACTCTCACTCACATACAGTCCCCACATCCTCAAAAGCAAAACTGGTGGTCTCTCATTCGCCTACATCACACCCAAGACACAGAACAACCTCTCTGAACACATCAGAGCCTCCTACTTATTTTTTGAGTTCAGGAAGAAGCTTAAAACCTGTATAATCACCTTAGGGACCACACATCTACACACCTGCCCAAATGTCTTGATACCTTTATGGGTGATTAGTGTGCAATACAACATTACAAAACATAACATTTCATTCTCCTGACATCTCTCTTGCTTTCTCCTTCTTCTTGCCTTTGCTCACCATTTCTCTTTGTTTCTCGGGAACACCTGCGTTGGATTAAGTACCACGTGATCACGCATACATTGAAAAATCCCCATACTGAGTTTAAGAGGAAATCTAACCTCTAGAATGAGTGTTTATTTCCACCATTTAGATTAGATGCTGATGATTCATCTGAAACTGTGACAAAGCGTGGGTGCTGGTTTGCATGTGTCGCCATACTCCGGATGTCTTTAAACTGTATGCTGGCCCCCCCTCTTGGCAGAGGAAGGACGGAGCTTAATTGGGGTGTGCCAGGCTCTAGACAAGTGGAATATTTATTATGCACCTGGGAACAGAGACAAACACCATTCTTAAAACAGTACCCTGTTTTTAGTGAAAGAAATCCTTGTGGCAGTCATCCAATTCCTAATGGAGCAGCAGTAAATGTTTTATTACTTATGGCCTAGCTGGGGAAGGCATCAAAGTAAGAGCCAGGAAGGCTTCAAATAACTCTCAAAGTATCACACTGTGGATACTCACACTTTTTTGCAGACATGGCTGCCAATAGAAAGTTCGCAATTATCTATTTGATTGCATTTTTTAAAAGGATACCTTAACATAAATGCTATGTGTGACTTGTTGAATATTTTCAAAACTGCCAATCCTACAGAATAAATGTGAGAAAATATATTACTGATCTGGGGCCCTATATTTAGGGGCGAGCGCACAGCGCTCCATCCTCTGCTGAAATCTCTCTTTGGGCTTCTAACCACACCCATGTCATGTCAGTCACTTTCATTGGTTTGTGGGCTTGCCTTTAAAATTTGCTTGCTTTCATTAGTGAAAGGCATGCATATGTCATCCCTTTTCCGTGTTTAGCCCTCCACGAGCGCCCCGACCAACTACTGAAAACATACGAGGCTCGATGTTTTCCGTTTGTTTTCTGGGCTGCTTTTTCTCTTTATTTCGCAGTGCGATCTCGCTGGGCAATAGTCAAGTGCTTTGCATGACATTGATCCTGTTACATAGGTAATTTCACTTTTGCTGGTTACATAGATAATTGCACTTTTGCCGGTTACATGAATAATTGCACTTTTGCCGATAGGTTTCACTGCGAGCAAACTTCTATTTTCCTTTGTGTATTTGCTGATGGCAGCCTTCGGCTCGCTGATGTGAAACTTTTACTTTTCAGTTCATATGGCAAAAAAGTCTGGTTAATTATGTGAAACTGTTTTACTTTTCATTTTCAAGTTATGTGGCAAGAAAAGTCCGGTTAGGAGTTTACAATGCTAATAGCTCTAACTCGAGCAAAAGCAAGACCCATTGCTTTGCAAATGCTTGTTTTACTGTGGATAGTCATTAAAAGTTTAAAGATGATTGTCTTATCTGAGGGCATACACCACTTAATGTGTACATCTAACGTTACCATTCTGCACCCAGTTTTACTCAATATATGTGGGAAAATGTGTAAACTGCACTTCCTGCAAAAACATGAGTTTAAAATAGTTGTTTGGTGCAATTCTGGATTCCCTTCCATCATATCTCCCAAGAGCCTCACCACCACAAACACTGACAACACTTAGGGGTTGCCAGAGGTCACAGCTGCGACCCCCGGCTTTTCCCTTGTAACCCCTGGCACTGGTCAAAATCATCTCAGGAACACAGGGGTACCTCTGGACGATGGTTGAGTTTCCATTTTCTTGATTTTCTGTCAATTTGTTTTTTACACAAATAGTGAATAAGATTATTCACTATTTGTACAATAAAAACTAGAGTACAAATTCACTAGAATATTGCCCTATCTGACAGCTAATGTGAGTAAAATAAAATGCTTTCAAATGTATGTGATATGCAGCGGTGGCTGATGCAAATCTCAAGGTGAGGGCCGGGTGGTGGAGGGATGGGCGAATAAAAAAAAAAAAAAAAAAGAATTTAAAATTGTACCCGTTCCCAATGCAGATGCCACTCGTCTCCTTTTCGTCTGCTGTCCTAGCATTCACTGGGACACCAGCACAGGCTCCCCAGCAATCCTGGTGCTGCTTTTATGCTAATCTTGAAAGCAGCGTCAGAATTGGTCTGAGTGACTTGGACTGCCACTCAGACACAACCCTGTGGTCTTTGTGGTTTCTCCAGCCGGGCTGTTCAATACAATGGGGTTGGAGAAACCTAACTGCACATGTGTGTTTGGCCGGCCTGAGACTTTCAGCCACACACATGCACACTTACATGCACTTTCTAATCCTCCTCCACTGCCCCCTCCACTATAGCCCAGCCTCGCCCTAAATACACTGCTGGCTGAGCCAGAAGATGAAAGAAAAAACAATAATTAAATATTGTTTTATTTTTCAGCTCCTGGCTGAGCTGGGGGGGTGATGCTCCTTTGCCATTGCGAAGGAGCCGCCCCTGGTGGTATGCAACCTTCCGGGTGAGATTGTGTTTATGTGAGAAAGAGAGTGTGAATGTGTGTGCATGTGTGTGTGAGTCACAGTAAAGGCCAAATGGCATGTGATGTCACTTTCGCTGCCTCTGGCTTTTGATGAATTGACGCCCATGACTACAACCCCAGTTTGAAATGTCACTAGCTGCCACTGGATTGGACTACCATTCCGTTTGAGGGGCATGCAGACAACAAACAGGAGGCGTCGCGCCACCCAGATTTGGATATAAGAATCACGAGCCAAGGAGGAGCAAGCAGCCTGTCACTAAACACAAGACAGGTGAGGGTCTCTGCCCTTTTACTGGGCTCCGAGGGAAGCTCTATCTTCTTGTAACAGCTGCTGGTGAGGCAATTCTGGAGGAATGATTCTCCCGTAAAATGGAGCTCGCTGAAGTATGCTGGTGTTCCCAGGAGATGCCAGCCTGTTAATCCTGCACGGTTTAATCAAAGCAGCAATGCCGTCTTGTAATGTTCCCTCATATTTCTACAACAAGCGCGCCACTTAACGTGCCAGGTTTACAGGTGGCAAAACTTGAAATACATTATACGGCTCAGTACTCATGGCTATACCATGAGGCCCAGCGCTTTCAATCCTACTGCCTGAAACCAGTGTTGTCTCGGCTTCCATACATTAAACGACACACAATTTATATTTGAAGTGGCATCTTGGTTATTTGTTTATGTTATAGCTACAGCCGTACAAGTGTAATTGCAGTGAAAAACAAGCATTTGCAATGCAAAAGGTCACGCATTTCTCTGAGTTAGAGCTATTAGCAGTTGTAAAACTCCCAACTGGACTTTTCTTGCCACATTAAATGGAAAAAAAGAGCGCGAACGCGCTGCTACAGTTCACTCATAGTGAAACCTATTGGCAAAAGTGCAATTATCTACGTAACTGGCAAAAGTGCAATTAACTACGGAACAGGGTCGACGTTATGGAAAGCGCTCGACTTCTGCCAACCGAGATCACAAACCGAACGGAAAACAGCGAGCCTCGCATGTTTTCAGTACATGCTCTCTGCGCTTGAGGAGGGCTAACCACTGGAAAAGGTATGACGTATGCGTGCCTTCCACTAATGAAAGCAAGCAGATTTTAACAGGCAAGCCCACGAACCAATGAAAGACACTGGCGTGACATGGACGGGGCTCTGAGCCCATTTCTAACTACTAAAGCATCTCGCAAGCGAAACGCATGCACAAGCGCATGCGATGCAGGCTCGACTCTAACAAAATGATCCAGGGGCAGTGTTGTGAACTTTAATATTGCACGGAGTTACATATGTCAGCATTCCATAAACGTACACAGTGAGAAATCCTCAAATGCACATAGACAGGCAGACAAAAAAATACAGCGAGGACTTTATACCTGATTTGCTTTTGGCGGATCTAAAATCGGGCAGAGATGGTATCTGGTGCAAAAAGGTGCTGCTCTTCTAACAAATTAAGATTAATTTTGCCAGCTGGTTCTCTAGGAGCCACCTCTGCGATACTGTGGGTTCTGGCAGTACACAGGATGAAACAGGTGTTTGTTGTTAATTAAATAATTCAGTTTAGTTCTTAAGTAATTAATTCAGTTTACGTACCAGACCACTTATCACTGATTAGCTGCTTAAGCACTAAAATTGTGGGTTCCTCTGGGGGGGAAAAGATGAAAGTTAGTATCTCCATCTTCCTGGCACAATTTTAAAGAACGTTTACATTTAAATTTGGACCCGACCTAGCTTTAACAGAGGAATAAGTATAGTCGATATTTGTATAGGTATATCTCACAATAACAATTTGGCCAGTGAGTGTACAACCTGTGCTGTGCTTCCATTGCTCTACCTCCTGGCCGTCTATAGAACCTGCACTGCCACGGCTACCTACTGGTTCTGGAGAAAGGGAAAACAAAATGCAATCAAAGCCATTACAGGGCGGGGGGATTCTGAATTTGAGGCAGGTAATCTACTACAGTGATCGACCTGCACCAAAAAAAAAAAACAAGCAAGAACAGCACGCACACTCGCACAGAAAGACGCTCTAAATTAGAAAATTTAACATTCAGTTTGGGACAGAAACAATACTGTAAGTGCTGTAGAAATGTTCTTTTGTTTTCCAACCAAGGGAACAACTAGACCTGAACTTCAGAGGGCAGGGCCAACAGGTCAATAAAATGATACAGGGCTCGTACTTCAAGAATTAGGGCAGAGCTATCATTGGAACCAGTACAAGGAAATATGGGGATAAGCAGTGAATTTTAAATATATTGATCAAACCTGATTCAATTATGACAAACTGACTTTGACAATGTTTATAGCTTACTGCCCAGGAGCTTTAAAAGGGAAATGAGTGAAACAACGAAAAAGCAGCTTTAATACATTTGAATCTAAAACCATTTTTCCAATTAACTGGAAAGGTTCTTCTGTGAAATAATGAGCTCAAGAAATATTTTCAATTTCCTCTTCAGAAACACACCGTTGTCTGACTGGTGATTAAGGGCATAACAAAGGCCCCTGTGATGCAGGGGAAGGGGGCCCGAGCTCCAGGTGGTGCCCTCAGAACAACTCCTGGCTTGACTGAGTCCGGAGGGGGTTCCCTTCATGTTCTTTGCAGGGTGCCCCCCTCCTCTTTTGTTAAGCCACTGCTGTTGATCAAAAGTACATTCTCGGCCTGCTCATCAGTACATTGAAACATATGCCTATTTAAGGCCACACACATGTACAGGTCTCAGAACATTTACCTTGATGTTTGAACGTCAAGTTTCAGGTTTGATTTCTAATGACTCTTTCATTCCTTCTGAGACTAAATAAGTGAGTGCAAATCCGTTTGCAATATTACCACAAGTTAATTACACTGCTATAACTCTATGCTATTCTATATCAAAACAAAATAGTTGTAGTATCATTCATCAAGCAGGTCTCATATGAAATGATTGAGCTACATCCATGGGGGAAACCACCAGGCCTAAAGAACTGGCAAAAAAGGCAGTTACCTTCAAATAACTTTGCAACAAATGGAGTTGTATCAAACAAAGGACACGTATTGCTTGAGGCTTCAGAACACATAGAAAGTCTGGCTGACGGGTATTGTCTTGTGAAGAGGTCATTCGAACAAAAGTAGAGCCACTTAATAGCATGTGTTATAGTAACAACCATGCATTTAATTTTGTTCTGAAGCCCCAGCACATAAAGTGTGAAGTTCACTAAAATATCTATGTTGTTTTTAATTGCATTATGCAATGTGCATTATAAGATGTTATAATTTTGTTATGACTTTATCCAAAAGTCCTTTGAAAAGAATGGGCATATTCCCTATAATGGTTGTCCCTAAAAGTATTTTCTAATTATAGCAATTAACCTAACCTGTCCCGGGTGGAGAAAAGAACAACCTTGAATGGGCCACGAGACAGAAATAAGGCAGCACATTTGGTTGCTGTTATTTTCATTGTTACACTGGTACAAGTAGTACACAAAATCATGTTATTATTGAATGCTTTTGTGTTGGTAACATATCAGAGTTATACTGTTTTTGGCAGAAACAGGCTTAGTTTAGCAGCAGAATAAGGTTCCACAAGCATTGTGCTGCAGAACTACACTGTTTGAAGAGGCAGGACACATCTGTGCTTAGCCTGTACATGGGGAGCACTGGCATACAGCCTCTGCATAGACACCATCTTGGAGAAAAAAGCACACAAGACATATGTTGAACGAAATTCTGCATCTGCCTTAACAGGCACACCGAGAAACTGATCACAGAGGCTTTTGCTTTAGGTGGGAGACCTGTACCCCTGGTTAGACTTACATTATATATTGAGGCTTCACATAGCTTAGCTATCTTTCAGTCTACCCATAGGTCACCTAGCTATCCCTCTGAACGAGAATTCTCCATCTCCAAAGGATAGCAGCCACAACCCCCTTTTTTCTGCTAGATTTCTTCTAAAAGTTGCCACCAGCCCTACATTTAGGCCCTCATTACAACCCTGGCGGTTGGTGTTAAAGCGGCGGTAATACCGCAAACAGGCCGGCGGAAAAAAAATGGGATTATGACCGTGGCGGAAATGACCAACATAACACTCAGACCACCACGGCGGTAGAAAGAAACAGCGCGGCGGACACCGCCAACAGACAGGCGGGAAACAAAAGTACCGCCCACTGTATTACAAGAGGCCTATCCACCACCTTTTCCGGGGCAGAACCAACGCTATCAAAAGCACGCCGGAAACAGTACACAGAAGGGAAAACACTCAGCTCTCGACACCCAAAGAGGAACCAGGACGCCATGGAGCCCGAACTTCAGGTTTTACCCATGTTGGTTTACCTCCTCTTCTACCAGGAGTACGAACAGCTGCAGCGGCAACCACAGTGAGTACTGAACCTACAACACAGGGGAGGGAGGGAGGAAAGAGAGTGATACACACACGCAACACGCAACACTCCCACCCTCACACACAACAACATACACACAAATACATGCAGCAACAGTACATATACACCCAACACCACCTGGAAGAACGGAAGGACAAAAGGAAATGATTGTAACGATTGTAATCATGAAAAATCCATTAGTCAAAACTCCAAATTCAGTATATACAAATATGTACACCAACTACACAAGTCCGGATAGTGTACAAATCATTGTCCATGGACCACTGGGCCCAAAATGCATGGGCGAGGCCCACACATGATATCTGACTGGAAACGGAGAGAACACTGCTGGGGCATCAGATCAAAAATATACAGGCACCTCAGGGGGAGGGGGAGGGAGGGCACCTCAGCCTGATGAACGCACGACGCCACTGCTGCACGAGGGGGCACCATGCCCATTGCTGTATCCTGGGGAGTGCAAAGCCACAGTCTCTCAAGTCTCTCCAGTGGGTGGTTTGCCCACTGCTTTATCCTGGGGAGTGCAAAGCCACAGTCTTTCAAGTCTCCCCAGTGGGTGGTTTGCCCACTGCTTTATCCTGGGGAGTGCAAAGCCACAGTCTCTCAAGTGGATAACAGTCTCCACTGGTTCTGGAGGGGGCTTGGTGCCCAGAGTGCCTCATCCTGCCAAGGACTGAGGTAGTGGATGTATCTCTTCACTGGTTCTGGAGGGGGCATGGTACCCAGAGTGCTCCACGTGCAGTGTGGCCGGTACAATTCCCTCACCTGGGTGTGCGTGCCACGAGATTTGCGAGTTTCAGGTAGCATGAATGCCATGGAGGCAGTGACATACCCCACACTGCTACGTCTGCTCCTTCCACCTGTAGGTGCAAACAGTGATGGAAGAAATGCCTCATGGAAGCTGCCCAGGGTCCAGGAACTCTCCTCCAGCCTCAGACGACTGACCACTGGGAATGATAGCCATGTCAGCGGTGGTGCCTGCGTCCGAGGATGCCGCGGGGCCAGTTGCAGTGCTTGCAGTGGTGTCTGTTGTGGCGGTGCTGGCGGCGCTGCATGGGTCAGCACCTGCTGAGGGACACAGCAGGACGTCTCCTGCAGCCTCGGACGGCTGCCCACTGGGGAAGAGGCTGGGGACTGTTGCTGAGGCTGTAGACGTGCTGGGGGTGCTGCAGGTGGCGGTGCTTGTGGCGGTGTCTGTCGCGGCGGTGCTTGCGGCGGTGCTTGCGTCGGTGTCCGTTGCGGCGATGCTGGCGGCGGTGTATGGGTCAGCACCTGCTGAGGGACACAGCAGGATGTCTCCTGCAGCCTTGGACGGCTGCCCACTGGGGAAGAGGCTGGGGACTGTCTTTGAGGCTGTAGATGTGCAGGTATCAATGCAGGTGGCGGTTGTGGTGGCGGGGCAGCTAGCGGTGTTCGCCGCTGTACAGGTTGGCGTGGTCGTGGACAGAAAGTGTGACACTGGTCCCTCAGTCAGTGCCTCCGTGCCCTCTCCTGACCTGCTCTTCAGCTTTTGGCCCTTCCCCAGCTTTGATGGTGCCGCAGTTGTCTTGCCACTATCCCCTTTGGTTTTTGCTGAGCCCTTGGTGGCTGGTACATTCGGCTTCTCCCTCCGGGATGTGGGCACCTTTTTCACGTTGGCAGGTGGCGGAATGTCCTTGCCCTCGCTACATGGCACACTTGCAGCCCTGATGGGTGGCTTACTCCATGACCCCACAGTTGCTGGCACCACTGTGCCTGGGGATGTGGTGGCTGAGGTGCTGGGTTGGCACCTGGAAAGCCTAGCCCTAGGGGAAGGACGGGGGGAGGTGTAGGGAAGAGGTCAATGTTAGCCAGGAAGAGTTTTTTAGACACACTGGGACAGGAAGATGGAGTGGGTTTGGGAGTGGAGGAAGAGGTAGTGGTTGTAGAAGGTGTACGTCTGCTGAGTTTGGGTGAAGGTGCATGGGCTGGAGGCTGTTGTGAGGTGGATGGGTGTTGGGTGGGTGTGTGCCTGCGTTTGTGTACTTTGGGAGGAGGGCTCACTGACACACTGGGAGAGGACACTGGGGATGTGTGAATGGTAGTGGGGGTGGTGAGTGCACATGAGAGGTGTGTGGTGATGGGCGTGCTGGTGATGGAGGCAGTGGCTGAGGATGTAGTGCATGCAGGTGTGAGTGGGACAAGACAGGGAGGGAGGAGGAGTGCGTGGAGGAGGGGGACACAGTGAAGGCAGTGGATGTTGCTGTGTCTGCATGGGGATGGTGCTTGTGTGAGTGCCTGTGGGATGTGTGGTGCTTCTGTTTGCCTCAGCCACTCTTGTGTGTTGATGAGTGTGCATGCTGGTCTGATGGTGTGCTTGGGTTAGGCTGAGGTACAGGGGATTGGGTCTGGGTGGAGGAAGTTGGAGGGGGAGGCTGGACACAGGGACAATGGCTGCCATCAGTGCTGAGGCCAGAGCCTGAAATGCTCTCTGTTGGGCTGCCTGCCAAGAATCAATGCCCTCCAGGTATGCTTTTGTTTGTTGCAATACACCCTGGATGGCATTCACAATGGTAGATTGCCCAACAGTGAGGGATCTCAGGAGGTCAATAGCGTCCTCACTGAGGACAGCAGGGCTGACTGGGGCAGGGCACGAGGTGCCTGGGGCAAAGGAGATGCCCACCCTCCTGGGTGAGCGGGCACGGGACACACGCTGAGGGGCTGCTGGGAGGGCAGTGCTGGTAGGGGGGTGGCGGCTGTACCTGTTGATGCGGTGGGCATAGAGGTGCCCGCCACCGCAAGGGAGCTCCCATCAGAGGAGGAGTCGCTGTCACAGCTGTCTGCTCCTGTCCCCGCCGTGAAGCTCCCCTCACTCTCCGTCCCACTGATGGCTTCAGACTCCGTTGTTTCCCCCTCCAGGGCCAAGTGGGTTGCAGCTCCCTCCTGCTCCAGTGCCAGTGCTCCTCTGCCTGATGATGCTATTCCACACAAGAACAGGGTGACCACAAAAATGGGGGGAAAGACATGTTCAGTGCATGCAACACCACTACTGTTGGCGGACACAACACACAGGGAGCAGCCCTCTGCACTACGCCATGCACTGACAGTTCCTAGAAATTTCAGCTGACCATGGGGTACGAGGCCTAAGCCCAATTGCTGCACACCTGAAAGTCACAGTAGCCTGACTAGTTGTAGATGGCTCTTCCCACCGGTGGGTTTTGGGTGCCACATGGCCTGTCTCACAAGGGACCTTGCCTCCCAAGTTCGCCCTGGCCTAGGGGAACCCACTGCCCACCTCCCCCACCCAGACACCTTGTAATGTGTGCAGAGTCAGCTGAATGAGAGTGTACTCACCCCCTTGTGGCTGCTATGATGCCCTCAATCGCCCATCCAACTCCGGATAGGACACCGCCAGGATCTGGGACATTAGGGGGGTCATGGTGCGACGGGAAACCCTCCCACGTTGGGAGGCCATCCCCAGCTGGGCCTCCGACGTCTTCTTGCTCCAGCGGCGCAGGTCCTCCCATCTTTTCCGGCAGTGGGTGCTCTGTCTGTGGTAGACCCCCAGGGTCCGGACGTCCTTGGCGATGGCACGCCAAATTCCCTTCTTCTGGAGGGCGCTGACCTAGAGGAATGGTACAGGGGGAAAGGAAATTACTTACCCGTCCGGACTGTCATACTCATTGCCCCCCAGTTCCCACCCTTGCCTTGATGCACATACACTCCCCATCCGCACATGTAGGCCTCAGCCCCGCCCCATGTATCTTCCATCCACATGACTCAAAACAGGCATTGCCCATGCAGCATGTTCACAGTGTACTCACCTGTTTGTCTGGAGGACCGTACAGTTGCGTGTACTGGGGGAGGACCCCATCCACTAGTTTCTCGAACTCCTCTGAAGTGAAGGCAGGAGCCATTGTCGCTTCCAGACACAGGTCACAGCAGCACTTGCAGTGTAGGTCCTCTCCTGTTGAAGGTCAGGTATCAAGTGAGTGAACAGACCGAAAATGGCAGTCACGTCCGCAGCGGTGCGTACCGTCACCGCCGGCGTACATCGTCATTGGCTCCTGGGACCCATAGGGCCCAATGTTAACCAATGCAGAATAGCGTTGCGGTCTTCGACCGCCCACCGCAACGGTGTAGAACGCCAGCGCAGTTACCTCACATCCCCTTGTCCCACCTTACAGGTCAGGCAGCCGCCATTTCAGGAGGCCACATGGGATGGATGTTAACTGCGTCACACCTATCTAGGCCGGGAATATAGACCGATACCGGCACATATCGAATTAATAACGTTTCTGCAAATAACACATTGTGATACCTCAGTGTTGGATGACTCTCTGCTCGCTGTTCTCCTCCATAGGGCACGTCCACTGGGGCAGGTGATGAGATAGCGGCATCCCCGGGTTGGAGACCCCTGGTAGACCTGTCAACAATGGAAGAGAGACTCATCATTATTACCTACAGACTTGATCGTGCAACAATCCAGGAACTGTGTGCCCAGTTGGAGCCGGACCTGATGTCAGCTATCCACCATCCCACAGGAATCCTCCCTCTAGTGCAGGTCCTGTCTGTACTCCATTTCCTGGCCAGTGGATCTTTTCAAACAACTGTGGCCATGGCATCAGGGATGTCCCAGCCAATGTTCTCTAATGTGTTGTCCAGAGTATTGTCTGCCCTGCTGAAACACATGCGCAGCTACATTGTGTTCCCTCAGGTGGAGGATTTGCCCACAGTGAAAGGTGACTTCTATGCCCTGGGACATATCCCCAACATCATTGGTGCCATTGATGGTACACGTGTGGCATTTGTACCCCCCCACAGGAATGAACAGGTGTACAGAAACCAGAAGAGCTACCATTCTATGAATGGGCAGATGGTGTGTTTGGCAGACCAGTACATCTCCCATGTGAATGCCAAGTACCTTGCTCAGTGCATGACGCTTACATTTTGAGGAATAGCAGCATCCCTTATGTGATGGGGCATCTCCAGAGGCACCGTGTGTGGCTACTAGGTGAGCCTAAAGTCCCCACACAGTTTCATTTGCTGTCTAGGTATGGGGCTGTACCTAAGGGTTAGTGTGTGTCTAACAGTTGTCCCTCAACATTTGCAGGTGACTCTGGTTACCCCAACCTGTCATGGCTACTGACCCCAGTGAGGAATCCCAGGACAAGGGCAGAGAGATGCTAAAATGAGGCACATAGGTGAACTAGGAGGGTGATCGAATGCACCTTCGACCTCCTGAAGGCCAGATTCCAGTGCCTCCATCTGACAGGTGGCTCGCTATACTACTCACCGAAGAAGGTGTGCCAGATAATCATGGCCTGCTGTATACTTCACAACCTGGCTTTGCGACGCCAGGTGCCTTTTCTTCAGGAGGATGGGCCAGATGGTGGTCTTGTTGCAGCTGTTGGGCCTGTGGACAGTGATGAAGAGGAGGCAGAAGAAGAGGATATCGACAAGCGAAACAATATCATCATGCAATACTTCCAGTGAGACACAGTTAAGAAGATGTCACTGCTTCCCACATCTCATACTATTGTTGGACCCAGCATAAGTCTCTCATTGTCATTTAGTGTATGGACCGTGACTTGTCACTTTGACTTTCCATTTCACAGATCTGGGCCCCACTTGGTGCCCTCTGCTGTGTTTACTGCTGGCCTACAGCTGTGTTACATTGGTATGTAAACAAGTAAATTGACATTGCTATATTCCATTGTTATTGCAATTACACATTTGTGAAAGAACAGACTGACTCCAGATTGTTTTGTGATTGAAGTGTGTTTATTCCTGTGCTAATACGTGGAGGGGGTTGTAAAATGGTCTGGGGTGATGTGGAGGAATGTCCATGGCAGAGTCCAGTCTATTTGTTTCACAGGTGCATTGTCCAAAGGGCCATAGGAAGTGGAGCAATGGCAGTTTAAGGATGGACAGGGTGACATAGTGGGACAGAAGGGGGACATTCAGGGGGGTCTCATTTCCTGGCGAGGGACTTGGCAATGTTCTCTGTCTTGTTCCTGGATCTCAGGGACGGTTTGCCATCTGCAGGGGTGGGTGCTGGTGTCCTGTTGTTCCTGTGGCGATGCCTCCTGTCCACTAGTGCCGGCGGAGGTGGAGGGCTGTTCATCGTCCAGGCTAGTGTTAGGGGCCCCTTGTTGTGCCACTGTGTCCCTCCTGGTGTTGACAAGGTCTGCCAGCACCCCTGCAATGGTGGCCAGGGTGGTGTTAATGGACTTCAAGTCCTCCCTGATCCCAAGGTAGTGTTTCTCCTGCAGCTGCTGGGTCTCCTGAAACTTGGCCAGTACCGTCACCATCGTCTCCTGGGAATGATGGTAAGCTCCCATGATGTTGGAGAGTGCCTCATGGAGTGTCGGTTCCCTGGGCCTGTCCTCCCCCTGTCACACAGCTGTCCTCCCAGTTTCCCTGTTATCCTGTGCCTCTGTCCCCTGAACCGTGTGCTCACTGCCACTGCCCCAAGGTCCCTGATTTTCTTGGGTTGGTGGGTTTGCCCAGCCCAGTGGTGGACACACCGCTGACTGACGTGTCCTGGGGACAGAGGGATGGGCCTGCTGGGTGGGTGCTGTGCTGGTGTTTCCTGAGGGGGGAGGTTCTGTAGTGGCTTGTGACTGTGTCAGGGGAACCGACTGGCCCGAGGTCCCAAATGGGCCGGCTGGTCATCTTGATCCAGGCGTGCAGAGCTGCTGTCATCGCTGTGGGCCTCTTCTGTGGGGTGACTGGATATGTCTGGATGTCTGGCACCTCCTGTCCAGTGACGTTGGGTAGGGGTCCTGTTGGGGTGTAAATGCATAATTATTGTATCTGTATGTGCCATTGTGTGCAATGGCTGGTTGACCCTCTACTCCTGTGCTTTCATTATTGGCTTGGTCCTTGTGTGATTGGTGATTTTGGGGCATGAGTGAGTCTCTGTACTGGACATGCTTGGGTGATGGGTGTCCATGCATTGGTGTTACATGCAGGGCTTGGTTTTGGGATGGGTGGGTTGTGTTGGTGGGATATCTGTGGGTTGTTGGGGTGATGGGTGTGAGGGTAAGGGTGGGAGTATGTGATGGCAGGCAGGTGGGGTGGGGGGGATATAGTAGTAAAGATTTGACTTACGATAGTCCAGTCCTCCTGCTACTCCTGCGAGGCCCTCAGGATGCAGTATTGCCAAGACTTGCTCCTCCCATGTTGTTAGTTGTGAGGGAGGAGGTGGGGGTCCACCACCAGTCCTCTGTACAGCAATCTGGTGTCTGGAGACCACAGAACGCACTTTCCCCCATAGGTCGTTCCACCTCTTATTGATGTCATCCCGTGTTCTTGGAGGCTGTCCCACTGCGTTGAGCCTGTCGACAATTCTGCGCCATAGCTCCATCTTCCTTGCAATGGACGTCTGCTGCACCTGTCATCCGAATAGCTGTGGCTCTACCCGGACGATTTTCTCCATGATGACCCTGAGCTCCTTCTCAGAAAACCTGGGGTGTCGTTCAGGTGCCATGATGTGGTGTGGGTGATGTGTGAGGTGGTGTCTGTTGTGATGTGGGAGGGGGTGTGTTGGTGTGTGTTGTTTGAGGTGCGTGGATGTTATGTAAGTGATGGTCTTGTGTGTCTGTGGATGCTGGTGTTGTTTTAGGTAGTGTCTCTCTCTGGCCTGCTTTCAAATTTCTTGTAGTAAGGCTTTGTGGGTAATGTGGGTTTGTGTTTAAAGTGTTGTGGGTGTGTGGGTGTGGTGTGTGTATGTGTATCAGGTGTGTGTATTTCGATTTGGCCAATGTGGTAGTGTTTTGTATATGTGTGTGTATTTTGAGTGTGGCAGTGTGTACCGCCCATGGATTACCGCGGTTGAAAGACTACCACGTTGATTCGTGGGTCGTGATACTGTGGGTGTATTCTTGTTGGCATGAAGGTGTCGGTTTTGTTATCGCCAGTTTATCACTGACCTTTGGTGTGGCGGACTTGTGTGGGTGTCTGTATAGTGGCGGATTCTGGGCTGTGGGTCGTAATACCTGTACCTGTAGCGGAATTCTGCGGGTGCAGCGGTATGTTGGCGGTCTTCTGCACGGCGGTAAGTGGGATTTACCGCCAGGGTTGTAATGAGGGCCTTAGTGTCTGAGAACACTCACTAAATATATTGCATATGATGGAACCCTGTATTATTTGTCTTTTTGTTAAAGTGTGATGAATTATCCTCCCTTGCACTTGTAGATCTGGTGGGATGTGATCACCAGGCCTTTTAACCCTGATGGTATATCCCCAGACACTTTAAGTAGCCCACTGCAGCACCGATTCCAAGTTGAAATGTACTGGGGGTTGTAAACTCTGTATTAGTCATTACCTGTACCTAGCAGTAACAAGCTACCTTAAACTCCATGGAAAGGGGAATTACTGTGAGGACCCAGATTTACCTGCTGGTATTCCACATGGTATCCCCTTTATCTATTGAGTTTTTATTCACACATTTACCATTTTCTTTCAGAAGGTGGTAAAAGCATGCAGGAGACTGTGGTAAAAGTGTGCATGGCGGTGTTTTAGAACATCGGGGATGGAGAGGGTGAGAAGGTTGAATGAAGGGGTGGAGAATATTGGCTGACACAGGGAGCACGTCATTCTCCACAGTGCCTTGTCTGAGGTTTAGGAAGGGTCATGGAAAGGGTCCTGGCTACAATGTATACTTTACCAACAGTGATTTTATCTGCTGGATTTTCCAGTCGCTAAAATTGGGTTCATTGTTCCTACACTCAGTAAATCTGGGTGCAGAAACACTAGACCTTTTATAATTGTGTGGAGAATGGGTTTCAACATAAGCCTTCCACTTTGCACAGTTTCCAAGCAGGGCCCATGCCTTTTATGGGCATTTTGCAGGGGGCCTGAGTAAGCAAAGAGAGTGCAACATCATGAGGTAGGAGTAGCAATGAAAAAACAACAAAAAAAAGACTCCTTTACTAGTAAATAGCTTTTGGATTTGATTGACTTTAGAGGTGAAAATGGGAGGTATCTATTGGGGAAAACAATCCCAATTTGTTTTTCATTTTTTACAGTAGCAGTTTCCATACCTAAAAAAGCATTAAAAAAAACGACCGTTTCAGAATGGATACGACCTTCAGGTGCGTCTAGCTGAAGGGGACGGAGAGGGGGGCCTGTTATGTGTAGCAATGCGAGAGGCAGGCAGTGAAGAAAAAGCATAGCTACTTGCCAGGGTGCTTGCTGCCAGAAAGAAATGTAAACGTGCACAATTGGTTAATCAGCTAATCTGAAGGATGTTTGGGAGCCACTACATGGCTTTAATTAATAGTCATTGGAGGCTTCATGGTGACAAGGGCTTAAAATAGGTAAGATGAGGGTATTATCAGGAACGCGGCCTTCTGATAGAAACTTATTGAAAAGGTTTTGTACTAGGCTCAGTCAGATTGCGCATTACTGAAATTATTTATTTTTAACACACTTGTTTTTAACTCAAACATTCAGGAGCAGATTTACTAACAATTTTCACTGGGTTGACATCACAAAAGTGACACAAACCTGTGCATACAGATGATTTGGTATTTTCTTTCCAGTACAAAACTTATTTTGCACTGGAAAGTAGACATAAAGTAATACAAAGTACTGCTAGTGCTGCCTTGCTATAATGTGGCGTACCATAGATGGTATGTGGGTGTTGCCATTCACCCACCCATGATTTTTAATGCAAAGTCCTATTTACTTTAAATTGTAGACAGGGCTTTGTGCAGAAAAAATAAACATCAATGAGGTTGGTTTTGACCTTGGAGGAATATGTTTATTTATGTATTCTTTTATTTCCTCAAATGTTTACACTTTGCATGCAAGCTGCACACTACAATCCACATACAAAGTGGGAAAAGTGTTAAATTATGTCTAAGCACAGTATTTTGTACTTGAAGGGTATCCTTGTTGTGCAAAATCAATGCTTGCCAGAAGACATACAGTGCAAGAGTGTGTGCAGGTGCCTGTGAGACTAAAGTGCAGAAGCACACGGAGAGAAGAAAATAGCACCATAACCTAGCAGGCGCTGTTCGCTATACTTAGTAGATGTGGTGCTGTTATGTTCTCTCCTTTTCTCACAATGTAATGCAGTTTTGGTTGCTGTGCTGCGTTGCATCAAATGTTATTAAAGCTGCCCCTTTATTCTTTGCACATTTTGTGACCGTCTTTCTTATACTGTGTGCAATACAATCTGAAAACAAGGACTTTCATATTCACAATGCTTTCAGTCAGAGCCCGGTACCATGTAGCACTATAAATGTATGTCACTATTCTACAGTGCTGAAACAAGGATTCAGTGTGACTGTGTGGTTACACACACACAAACGTCGGCAGTAACCACATGAACCCATTCAACTTTCATAGTCTAAAAGAATGCATTTCCCAACGATTATTTTGACATTTATTTTTCATTTAAGGTGTGTGTGTTATATTTTGCATGTATTTTCCTGAAGGTGAAAGGTCGATAAACTGATTACAGAGAGTGTTTTAAATGGGCAGGTACTGTCTGGTAATCACTACCTGCACATATTTAATTTGAAAGGGAGAGTACCTGCACTTCTTTGCACTGTTGTGGCAGATTTAATGGGTGAGTACCGGCACTTATCTGGAGGAAATAGGTACTCTAAATAGTGAGTACTAGTACTTTTCCCCCACCTGGGCACTCAGGATCGGCATTCCCACTGTTTAGGTTGAGCGTAAGCATTTGACTTCTTGTATACTTTTTAAGTATGCTTATACTATGGGTTCAAATCAATATAATTTGTTGGTTGCAGTGTACTTTAAAAATCCTTGCTTGCTAGTGGTCACTTCTGCCTCTTTGTCCTACATTTTTCTCTTTGGGAGCAGGGACCCACTACTGTATAATTACGCTATGTCCTGTTTATCTCTTCTGTAGGGGACTTTATATTTTATTTTTTGCCTGTTCATCTTGCACTGTGGGTGTATGTTGCAGAGCAGCATGCTTCCTCAGGCAAGTCACTCCTCCCCCCAGCTCCCTCTGCAAAACATAAAACCAACAGCAGAGGAGGGTTTTCCGGGGCCAGCTCGCCCTCATTTATCTTAGCTCCCATGCTTGGCTTGGAATGAGAGCTTTAGTTTCCTTTTTATCTCGGCCCTAGCTGGAAAAGACCAGCTGCTGTGCTCTGGAGCTGCTATAAATGGAGTGCTCTGCTGATTAGTGACTGCATGTGTGATGTTTACATGAGCATGATCCCACGAGCCTGCAATTAAATACAGCAAAAATGCAACTTACAGTTTATTTAGACTAACTGAATAGACTGTAAAAATCAAGAAACAGGCACAGAAAATACACAAAGCACTGCGAGGGCAGGTCTGGGCCCCACAAGGCTATAACTGGCATTGCCTCTTTAAGGGGTCCCTTGAAACCACCCTCTCTCTCTCTCTCTTCATGTTGTCCTTCCTGTCCTCCCTTTCCTGCATCAATATGAGCTCCACAGCCAGCAGCTGTCATCTCTCCTACCAGCTCAGGCTGGATCCCAGGGAAAGGAATCCCGGCTGAGCCCCCTTCCCATACCTGCCCCTGGTTTTCCTTGTCACTCTTAAAGATGATGCACAATGTGGGAATCTCACCTGCAGTAGAGGCCTAAGTATGCCTCAAGTGAGTAGCATAGGTTGCATTTTAAGCTGTAATGTCTCTGAATAGAGCGCGGTGGGCTTTGAAGACAGTTCTGTATCCTGAGCACTGTGCAGAGCTGGTAGCGGCCTACTCCCACAAGCACTCCTACCCAAGCCTTATTATGCCATTATCTTCCAAGATCACCTTTTACTTCCCTCCATCCCTTCTGATGTGGACTGTAGGAAAGTGGTGTGTAATCTGAAAGAAAGTGCCCTTGTTTGTATGAATGTACTGATTTAAAGCCTTGTGGCTTCCTGACATTTAGCCTTCCAAAGAAAGATGGTCCTGGAATAATTCATAGCACATAATATTTACATATTTTTCTTCAGGGCTCTGTGCTGTTTTCCTCGTGCACGTGCCTATCACTTACCCCGAATATATCATGTATCAGCGCAAGGGACCTTTAGGGAAAGAAGAAGCTCGCTTCCTGCCTGCCGCCTCTGGGATTCGTATATCTGTTTCTTCCTAAGAAAGGGAGGGGATGCATGGAGTGCGAAATGGAGAGTGCAGTCATAGGTTTTCACATAAATCACACTTCTGCTGGGAGTGAAGGAAGGCAACAGATGGCCACACTGAACACAGAGATGCTCAGATTAGTTAACAATGCATTCAGTGCTTCAGCTCAGCCCTATGTGGACGTTTTCAAGGTCAGAAAAAGACAAAAAAACACTCAACGTGGTTTGACTGCAGTGTCTTTAAAATATGTCTTCAAGCCCCTGCCTCCCCATGATTCCCTGGCCATGCTTGACTAGCTGCTCGAGTGGTGTTTTAAGCATTGAGCGCACAAGCGCTCTGGCCTGTTGTAATCTCTCTGTGGGCTAACCACGCCCACTCTTGCTATTCATTGTTTGTTGTGCTTGTTTTAAATGCTTCATTTTTATTAGTGCATTTTGTGAAATGTTCCTTCTTTGTGTGCAGAGTTCCCTTCCACAGGCGATTTCACTATGTGAACATTTTTGTTGGCCATCACAGTAGGTTATGCTTCCTCCTGTTTCAGTGTGTGATGGCCCCTCCTCGGGTTTCGATTTGCCTTTAATCCCATCCACGATCCTTTCTAGACATTCACGCAGGGAGCCAATAACTATCAGGCTCACACTCACGGCGGCGGTGACACTTTGAATCAACTTGCTTCTGTCAACTGTTTTACTTTTCAATTTCAATTTATGTGGCAAGAAAAGACGAGTTAGGAATTTACAACGCTAATAGCTCTAACTCGAACAAACGCGAGTCCCATTGCATTGCAAATGCTTGTTTTTTATGTACTTTAAGTACTTTGATGCCCCATCTTCTGTGCTGTCCGGCACACATCAGCTAAAGATCTGTGGGTGTCGCAGAAGCTGCAGCAGTCTGGGGTGAGACACACCAAGAGGGGTGGCGTGTGAGGGGTCTGACGCCCTTTTAGCCCAATGGGCGTTGCATCCCCAATTCTAACCAATGGAGGAAATGGAAGTCTCATGATCTATCATTAATTGCCATTGGGGTATTATTACTCCATTATACTAATACAATTCTGCTGATAATGGGAAGTCCACTGTTGGTCCTGCCAGCCCTACTGACCAACTACAGGTATGCTACAGGCACTACTAAAAAAATATTTTAACACTCAAGTTGATATAAGGGCAATGTCTGGAATACAGTGCTAGGATACAGATACAGAAAAAAACAGTATAGACACATTTTAATGATGGTATTCATGTCTGTGTAATTCATGTGCTACCTTGATGACTAGGTTCATACTATACAAATGCGACATACATACATACTGGCATAATATTGATTATTCTTGGCATTGATTTTCATAGCGTTTCTACTGCTGTCTGAGGATTCAGCCTGTAAGGTTGGTGTAATCTGCCTGCTTCTACTTTTCTTTACTCACCCGTTCATGTGGTCACCAGTGCTTTATTCGAGCCATTGGTTGTTGCTGGGAGCCACAGGCCCTCATTATTTAGGACCATAACTTTTTTTTCAGCATCAAACATTTACTGAGAGCAAGAGAGGGAAAAGCACACCACAAGGGAGAAAGCAAAAATCTACAAGAGTAAGATAAAGGGGCAGAAAGCATTAGGAAGCGATTTAAAAGACATGAAGTGGATTTAAGACTGCACAGCCTTATTATTTTGTATTCCAGCATTAAATCGCAGGCTCCTGAGCAGAGTTTTAGGAACCAGCACTTTTTATTTTACAAATTAAGCCCTGGTGCTCACCCATTCATGCACACCCACTCATCCATTCAATCATCATCTTATCACTTTCACTCATTCACCCATCCACACCAGGGCATACAAACTCACCAAGAAATGAAGCAACACTTTTACATACTAAAGAGGCAGAACTATTGGCTCGAGAATTGGTATTTATACCTGTTCTGTGTCACTAGTAGAATAAAAAGGAGAACTGAAAGGTCCCTCTTAGACCTCATCCTAGGCCCAAAATACATCTATCCCTTCTTTGGCCCACTCGTCATACAGGTGGCTCCATAGCCCGGGGATACCATGAAAGAAGAAGTGGCACTTGTGAAGCTGGCAACTGCCCACAGCTACACAGGCTGTACCTTCCTAGATATAACATGGAGGCCTTTACCAGTCGTGCTTTTAGTGTGGCAGCACCTGGTTGCAGCCATGTCCCTCTTTCCTAGAGTTCACATCACCTACCATGGCGGGTAAAAAATAAACAAGGCTAAGGGAGGCGAGACGTTTATGTGTTGCTCTGGCAGCTAGATTCCTGCAGGAGAGCTGCTCATCTGAGCTCCATGTCAGCCTTTGCCCGCGGTAGGCAGGCAGGAACCATGGTACAGGGCAAGAGGCTGAAGATGTGAGTGAAACCAGAGTCAGGCTGCTACCGCAGGTTGCTGGATTCACACATTTGTGAGGGCTGCTTGGGTTTGTCTGTCACATTGACTCAGACCAGGAAGTACCTGCTCAGGCAAATATTCATGCGCATGTACACACACCCTCTGGGCTGCCAGCTCACCTGCACTGAGGGAGCAGTGCCATTTACAAGTGGTGAGTGGCAGTTAACAAAGCCATGGGCCTAGCCTTGCCACCTAGCTGCATGTCCGCAGGACACCATACTTTTCGTCCTGGGCTTTTTTGTTAACATAGTTATTAAGTGTGTCGGTCCAACTGAGTTAAAAGGGGACGGCCCCTGACTACAATTGCAAGAGCATACTGAGATTGTCATATGAAGGCCCTGCTCCGGATCTCGAAGACATAGAAGGTTGTTGCAGCCTAGCATTGGCTTTCCAAGCAGGGAATTTGTTATATCTAGTGATCACGGACATGCATTCCACGTTCATGTGCTAGAATGTGTGCTCTTCAAACAGAGGCAGGGCAGGTTATGTAATGGTGGTGGCATGGGTATAGATTATACGGTTGTGTGCGAGGCATAGTCTTGGAAGGACACAGAACCATGGGCAAGTGATTCAGGTGCATTAGAAGTGGATTGCCATGACAGCATATATTACATGTATGTGTCACGTGTTACAGACTGACAGATTGCATGTGCAAGCTGTACTTGTCTTTGCACCCGATAGTATGGAACCCTTTCTAGCCCAAACTTATCAGAGCTGTACAAGGGCACAGCCCCCCCTGCTGGCCAGCGTGGTTTGAGTGCCTTGTTCATTGCCCACCGAGGCAGGGTAGGTGCCCTATGAACTGTAGGAGATTGCTTTGCTAATTGATACAGACCCCTTCCTATGAACAGGACAGCCAGGGGCTTGAGGATGAGCTGGTAATGTTACTCGAGGATTGCTGTACATTAGTCGACCTCAAAACATTTGGTTTGGTTTGTGCCTGGCAACATTAACTCACACTTTAATTTCATTTCTCATTTCTTTTGTGTATTTACTGGCGTTACCACCCACTCCTTTGGCCTTAAGATCTTTTTTTCTTATGGTCCAATCTACCTTCCCATTACTTGTAGCCAGTTTAAGTTCATTTTCTATTTCTGTCACTTAAAATGTATTCACAAAAGCATCTTCAATTTATACACAAAGAATCATGTTGATTGTGTTTAAAAAATAGTCTTGTAAAAAATACATCGTTTTTCTTCAAGAGAAAAAATCTTGTAAAAATGTAACCACCTGACTCAAATGTTAAATAACTGTACTCAGCCAGCTTCTTCCCTGAAGGCCGCTCTTCTCGGGTAACTCTCTGCAGTGCGCTTCACGCAGTGCAAGCCAGGTGCGCTGGTTTTGCTATTTCCCCGTTTCTCTGGAGCTCTGTAGGATGGCCCTAGGCTCCTTGATTAATGAGCAGTGTCCGGGTTGCGGGTGATATGTCTTCATGTGTGTGTACTTCACAAGGCTGTGACCTATTGGCATTGCCAACCCCCACTGCTTGAAATGGAATATACAAGTGCAAGTACTCTTTGTCCTAGCTACCTGTTTGCTGCTGAGAAGTGCCAGAACTGTAACCATTAAAAGCCTTTGTGAGAAGAACCAGTACTATTCCTTCCAGTTTAAAGAAGTGCAGCTGCTGAATACCTGATAGAGGCCTGCCGCCCATTTAAAGCACTGCCAATGCTTGTTTCACAGTGGCATTCACGTCGAGTTCTTAAGAAATCGCTATGTGCAAACTCGAAATGAAGTACTCCATTAACTCATTATACTTCTGAACTTACACACTTGTCCGAGTCGGCTGTTCAGTGAATCAGAAAAACGTTCATTGCTGACTCCGTATTACTTTAATGGCTACTGTTTCGTTCTTTTAATTAAAACATTTTTGGATCGCTGTTCAAAGCTACTGCACAATCCCAAATGGCAAAGTTACCAATCAATAAAAATATCTTAGGTTGAAAACAGCCCAGTAATTCAAAGGCCAACTCAGACAACCTGCAGAACTGTTACTTCTGTTTTACACTACTGTTAATAGTTAAACTAAAGACTAAACTGCTAATAGTTTAGTCAGTTACAAAAGGACACTGTTTTAATATATATTTTTAAAATATTGGTTGCCCTCATTTGCCTACAACATTTCTAATGGATTATTTTGGTTCTCACTTGGGAGCACTGTATTTTGCGGCCTCGTTATCCCCTCTGTTAATTCTGGTATAAGGCCAGCGTTGAAGTTGATTTGCTTTGTATGGCTCTATAGGCGATGGCTTCTAGCCAGTAAGGACTACTTTGAGTTCCTGGCCATATGTGACTTTGGTCGTGGGTGCTCGCCTGTGCACTGTTCTGCGTGGTTACTGATCTGGATGTCTGGCTGCCTGAGTATATAATTGCTTGTTTGCACCTACCCGTCTTCATGGTTCTGTGCTCTTGTGGGCGGGTATGACACTGTCTCACTGCCTCTGTGTGTTTTAACTATGTCTGTCTAGGGATATATGGGTGTTTGTATGCTTGCATGATAGAAAGATTGTGGGTTTTAGGCTCGATTCATTGAGAGGAACGGCAAATGTGTTTTGGGGCGCAACATTGCTAACACTGCTGGGTTAATTTGTTTATTATCTTCTTAACGATCCACCCAAATACCAGCGCAACCCTGCATCCACTCACGAACCCACCCACTCACCATTCTTTCCAGGGATTGATCCATCTATCCGTTCTTTCATGTACCATCACCCGGAGTCTGCCTCTTACTCACATGTTCATCTATCTATTCGCTCATCCATCCACATTTACTGCTGCTAAATGGGCTGCACCGTTTGTTGTGAGGGATGAAGACAGTGTTGTTGTCTGTGCTTAACTTATTCTGCGTATCCGAAAGCAGCTCACACTGCTGCTGCCACGTGCACTGAATCATTTCTCTGTATTAGGGAAACGTGGAATGTTGCTGCTCATTCTGTTCCTCTGCTGTGTATGTTAATGGACCCTGGACTCTGTTTACTACACAGATTCAAAAATGTGGTATTAACAATGCTTCTTAAACTTGTATCCCTCTCTAGAAGTGCAATTTGCTGGCTCGTTTATCTCTTGACAGGAGAGCAGATGGGTAACAGAAGGTCTGTCAATATGTGGTTAGGTGTGCGCGAGAAAGTTCCCGATGTATTTTTCAAATAAGAGTTCTTGATGATTACCTTCTCACTCTCAGATGCAGGACCGAAAATCTCAGATCCGTATGTAGCAGCCACTAAGAAATTCTTCATTGAGGCGCCTCCTGGCGTCTCTGCTAAACAGAATGTACGCGCTGTTATTTGAGCGAACGCTCTTGCCATTTCTTTCTTTACTTACAAATTTATTTTTGGACGAAATCCTCACACTTAGGTTGTTAAACTGCTGAATCAGTTCTAATACTTATCGTGACTTTAACAGGGGCTTTGATCCTGTCATTTGGTGCACACTAGCACCTGATGCTATCCTGTGTGGAGTGTTGCACAAGTGTGCAACACAGAGTTCACTGTTTGTGTCACTGCTGAAACATTGTCCTATCCTCTCCTGTCCTGTTTGGGCCGTTGCCCGGGATTGGCACCACTGATAAACATAGTATTTGCATGATTTGAGAATAACGCTCTCTTGCACCAAGTCTTGGTCCAGAAGACACAAATTCCAGGGTGATTTGTGCCAGAGAAGAACTGTGGGATAGTAGAAAAATGAGGATGAAAGCTTTACTCGGTGCAGCATTCAAGAAGATAGCAAACTTGCTGGGTAAAATCTCCCAGCCATATAAGAGCGCCGGAAGGAACTTTGCTTTGAACACGGTAAGCAGTGGACCCCAGGTAGGACTTTGCAGTTTGGTTGACAGGACTTGTAAGGCTACAATTTGAGATGCCATTCTTGCTTTCAGGGTGTGCAGATGATGAGACCAGCAACCATGCAGCCAAACGCCAAGATATTTATAGCTGTACAGCAGCCACCTGTAGTTGATCAAAATATTGACTAGTCTTACTTGATTACGAAATGGGGCCACACCTGTGAAACTTCCACCTTGAGGTTCTTTTAATACTCCATTCTTTTAGCTTTTAACATATGGTTAAGCCCTCCACCATGGAACTTCCCTCAGTTCATTATTTTTGCTCCTCCATCCTCTTATCTAATCTCTGCATCATCTCTACCCTCCCCCCCCCTACGCTCCCCAGGATCCCTTGCCAAGCCTCAGCATCTCCTTCCTTCTAGCCTCCTTGCTGACTCTATGTCCCTGCCCAATGGGGGAGGCTGCCATGAAACGGAGGTTTGATGCTCGCACAACTGTGGCAATCAGCACTGCAATGGTGTGCTTGCCATTGCTATTTTTTGGGCTGTCTCCTAAGGCACCCGTTTCTCTTTCATCTCCGAAGTGAAGGACTTCCAGCTCATGAGGTTCTTAACAGATTCTCACTGTGCTGACAGGAACTTACGCCACACACCACACACGGGTCAACAGACGTCAAAGGTGGAGGAGCGCATCGCGAACCTCAAACTGTCAAAGCAGCTGGGTGGTCTGCCAGGCGTTAGCTCATTGGCCGGGCTGCCATTGGCCAGGTTGCTGGGTACTGGGTGAGGAATGCTAACTGCTGTTGGGGCAGGCTGGCACCCCAGAGCTCAACTCCCTCAACTGCCTGACAAAGTTACACAAGGCTGTGCATCCACGCTCCACAGAGGCAAGGTGACACTGTGCGGCACATGGGCAGCAGCCAGGATGGCAGCATGGAGCATTGAGGGTACTCAGTGCCTATTGGGCCGGCTGTTGGGTTTCCCGGACTAAGAGCAAGTGGACAGAAAAGCAGATTATTTGTTTGCAAGGTGTGGCTTGCCCCAAACCTTATGTCGCACAGTGCTCAGTGCCTCTGGTGATTTAGTTAGTTAGTGGGTTACTGGCATTGCTGCCACACTTTTGCGGGGGCTGGAGGGTTGAGAAGATGAGGGCGGAGATGGCCAGACTAGGCTCCGTTGTGGTTTGTTTCTCTCTGTGAGTTCCCCGGCCTTGTTACCTATCATGTAGGCAAACACATCTACAGCATCTATTATAAGTATGACTTCAACAAATACAACCCAGTGTTTCTGCCAGCAACGTGCCAGCAATGAGTTGCAATGAGTGTGCTTCACACTCCAACCAATTAAATAAAGTGCAAGAGCTCTCAATAGGAGGCAGGTGACGGCTTGTGGAGTGACCTTCCTTGTTTAGAGAAAAATGAAGACTCACAGCTCACTCCTTCTGATGGCCCATTACAGGGCACAGAATGTGATGAAAAGAGAGAAAGCTGCTCAGTACAAGCAGGGAGGTCTTGCAAAGGGGAGCAAGCTAAGGCACTCTCCCAAGCCTCCACACGAGTGCCAGAGACAAAGGATCTTACCCTAGAGGGAGCAGCAGCCTCCAAGCCTCAACACAGGACATGTCAGAAGGAGAATTGAGGAGGCAAGCAAATCCAAGAGTATTTTACCACCCTAATGATACAATTCCAGCAGAGAGTCGCTTATGAGGGGACCACCCAGAGAATACAACCAGACTGGAGAACTCTCAGTGACAGTACAATCACCTGGAGTGCAACATGGGAGAAATTGCCTCTCTGCAATCCTGTGCAAGAGTCAATGTCGGAACGCTTGGTGCAAGTCAAGCCCTTAGGCACAAAAATCCAAACTAGTCAAACAGAGCAGGTCATACATCCCCCTGTCACCAATCATTGTTATGAAGGGTAGAGAGATGTCCCCCATGGAAACAATCAGCTGCCAAGGTACATGCAGGACATTTGAGAAAGAAGTTCTAAAGGTACCAGCTCTAACGAATGGTCTGGATAAACACTGCTGGGAGGTCTCACTCTCTCAATAGGAATTGGGTCTTCAAGAAAGAGAAGAGACCGCCCCCACTGGAAGAAAACGCTCCCGCATCTACTCCAATCAGAGGGCCCGCAGTTTCAAACACAAAGGCTGCTTTTGTCATATTGGGAACCCCTTAACAAAACTCTAACGGTTATAACAAATCCTATGATTTTAAATACAGATAAACATGACATTCAATTTTCAATTTTACAAACTTTAGCAACCACCACAATGGCTTATTAAAAGAGCACAAACTCAGGTAGAGACAGACATCAGAGTGGGAATTCAGACGTTCCAATGTCTATGCTGCCCTATTTTGGACAAAGTCAAAGAGATGCCAGGAATCATGTCCTCAATGGTGGCTCATTGAAAACAGGAAACGAAACAGCTGAAAAATAGTAGATTGTCACCACACAAGCATCAAGGGTCCAAGGAAAAGGACAAACAACAAGGAAACAAGCCAGAAGAAGTAATACAGGGTGAGGAAAGTTTCAAACAGGCATCAGATGCATCAATAGAAAACTCGACCAAGAAACACAATGTGGATGGAGGTCCTTTTATCCCTGTCTTGTCTAGAAAGAATAAAAAGTTTTTTTTAAAAAAAATAGGTAACAAGCATGCTGTGAAACAGGGAAGGAGTGTTTTTCTCTTCCACAATGGTGTCAACAATAGTGTACCTCGGCAGAATGTCATCCAAAATAAAAACCAGAGGAGGAACCCCAAAGGCAGCACAACGATTCGCAAAGGGAAACTGTCACCTGAAGCAACTGGAACGGGTGGGATGCATCACAAGTGGTGCGCTCCAAGGGTTCAGTAGCTGCCGGAAGCCCACAAGGCCATCATGCAGGTGTCTCAGACTTGGGGGGAGGGAGATGCAAAAGAAATAATGGGCTACCTGAGAATCCCAACCACCCTTGAAGCCGAACCTCAGGTAGCAAGGCCTAGGCTACGTTGCCCTGCAATTTTTTTTCAGGCAATTTGCAGGTTGGGCACACAGCGACCAGTAACCGAGTGCCCATGATGGTGGATCAGAAAAACTGTTTCAGTGCCGTGATACCATCCATGCTGCATTCATCAAGTGGCCAACAGAACTTGCTTAGTCATTTGGCGATGTTACAAGGGTCTACAAAGCCTAGTTTTCTGCCCGATGTACCAATAGCAGGGCCCCTGGGATATCCTCAACAGGGCTAAACTAGTGAGGATTTGTAACTCAATTCAGGGCTTAGAACATGTAAAGAGCAAAGACCTGGAATACATAGCCTTTACAGCCCCAGAAAATGGGGAGCCAAACAAGAGCACTGAGGTACGGATCTGCTATTAGGAGATGGCGCAGTTACTATTGTCTATATCTGAAGTGCTTGACCACTGGGGAATAGAGCTAACGAAAAGCAATAAAGTGAAATACAAGTTTTTCTCATCCCGCAAAAGGACAATGAAATGGGGGGGGGGGGCATGCCACTACAATAAATAACAGGGTGGATAATAGGCTGTTAGTTGTGCATCATGCCAAGGGCACAGCTTTGGCTTTTGCCATGAGGCCAAGGGAGTTTTCAATCGCAATCGCTCCTTATCAACCAGGATTAATATATGGCAAGTCAGATGGCCTACAAAATGAGGAGATCTTCAGGTTTGAATCCTTTCTTCCTCAGTCCTGACACAGGCAGTGGGTCCCAGGAGAGGGCCATATCCAGCAATGCCAGGAACACCACCCACAGCACAGCCTCACCTATAGAAAGTTGGACAACTCAAAACTAATTTCTTGGAATATAGCCAGAGCAAGCAAATTGGTTGAAGATCCAAATATGGAATTATTTCTGCAAAACTTTGACATCGTATGTCTTCAAGAAACCTGGCAAGAAGCTGATAATTCCCTATCTGGGTATTAGGAATTCTCAAGCACAGCAGACAAGGCAAAACCAAAAGACTATCCAAAAGGAGGCTTATCAACCTACATAACAACCAGCAAATCCTTTAATGTGAGGAGACTTTAGCTGAGGCCCGCCCACATGTTAGCAGTCATCATTGAAAACTGGACATTTGGACCAATATTAACAGCTGTTACAGTAATAAATATATACATCAATCCTAATGTTGTCCTAAAACAGCACTTAAAAACACAACAAAAAACTATTAGCATTAAGAGCTTTGTATGGTGACACTCCCTGGATCATCATCAGAGATTTTACCATAAACCTGGCCAATCACGGCAAGCGTAGCATTAGAGAATGAGCCCAGGATCAAAGATAGGGAATTCCATTGCAGGTATCCAACTTCATGTCCATTGACAAATGCAACCATCCCCTCGTAAGAGTCATGGAGGCCCTAGGGCAGGGGGCCCTCAATGGCAAATGTCCAGAGGACTCCCCAATGAACACAACTCATAAATATAAGATATCAGAGTCAACCCTGGATTATACCTTTGTTTCCACAGTGATATTCCACTTTAAACAAGATTTTCACATAGAGATAAGATGAAAGAGTGACCATCAGCTGCAGATTACAACAATATCAGATAAGCACATGGACACATAGAAAATCTGGGAGAACAGGACCAAGGAAGGAACTGGCTTCAAACAAGATGGTAAAAATTATCCATGAAAAATTATGAGACATGGAAAGCAAGCCTATCAACAGCTCTTGGGGAAAACTCAGATGTGATTTCCAACTAGAAGAGCATGCTGACCTTACTAAGAAAACAGCAGGATCCTCAGCAAAGGCAGCCCCCTGTGCCGAGAACAGATATAAAATGGCCTTAAAACAACAGAAATAGCAACTCAATTAAGCTGCCAGGCTCCTAAAGTTTCAACACTCGGAAACTACCCATCTTAGCATCTTTTTAGAATTAAGAAAGCAATACAAGAAGGCACTATGGGAGTCCAAACATGCTCACATGAACCAGGAATGGATCAGAATCATGGAGGCAAGTAAGATAAAGAACAACAAGATGCTTTGGTCCTTCATTAACCAATTCGAGCAAGGGTCTGATGGAGTCTTAGGTAATACTGTGTTAGAGGAACAGTGGGTAGAGCGTATCTCCAAACTATACTATAGCAAAAGAGCAGAGGAATTATCATCCAATACTCACAGTGAGTCATCCCCCTTAAACTTCGGGGAACAAAAAATAGAAGAAAGATTATGGCTCTGTAGAAGCAGCGGTGCTCCTGGCCCAAATGGCATTCCTGCGTCAGTATTTAAAAAGGACCGTGCTTTCTAGAGTAGTCACCTATGCAAAATGTTCAACGCTTGCATTAAGGAAAATAAAGTTCCAGAGTCATGTAAAAGGACACTTTCACACCCTATTTACAAAAAGGGCCCCTACAGGAATCCTGACAGTACTCATATGATTGCGCTGCTTGACATTGATATAAAAAACATTTGTGAGACTTCTGCTAGAGGACCTGGAAGCCTGGGCTAGAAATTTAAATGTAATGCTGATAAATCAAACTGGCTTACCTTGATCATGGAGTACCTCTGACAACCTCCCAACCCTGGCTATTTCAGCAGAAAAATATACAAGGAAGCCCTAGCTATTTCAGCAGAAACATATACAAGGAAGCTCTGTACACCTGCCTTGTTGATTTATCTAAAATATTTGACTCGTTGATAGGCATTGACTGTGGAGAGAGATAGGGGACAGGAATATCCCACCCAACTTGCTAAAAGGAATTCAGCTTTTATATTCTGAAAACTGGGCCAGGGTCACAATCGGTGGCAATAGGAGATTAACTTCCAAAATCCAAATAGTCAGAGGTATGAAACAAGGTTGTGTGTTGGCCCCAACTTTATTTAATCAATGCCTGGCAGACCTGTGTGTGCAATTGGAGTCTACCAGCTCCCATCCTCCCAAGCTGGGCCAACATCTAATAACTTCATTATTATATGCAGACGGCATTGTCTTCTTGCATCTTTGAGGCACTGGCTTACAAAACCTGTTAAATTCCTTCCATCAGTATTGTAATATAAATTAACTCTCTCTGAACCTGGAGAAAACCAGGGTAGTCATTTTTGGAAAGAGCATTATTAAGACAAAGCAATGGACCTGCAGGGAATGTCCAGTGAGCAGAATTTTTACACCCCCTCCCCCCCCCACCCCTTTTACTGTGACTGGGTATGGGGTGAGACTCACTCAGATCATTGAGGACATAACATGAAAAGAAATGAGGTGAGATGGGAGGTGCTGGACTTGGTGTTGGGCTAGTCAGAGATTCATGAATGTGGCCCCTTCTCATTAGCATGTGGCACAATCCCTTTAGCAATATTAAAGGTTGAGGTGCCTATCTTGAAAGCTGCTGCATGGAATAACCTAACTTGAACTCATTGTATTGTAGGTACATATGGATTCAAAATGCTCCTCCTATTGCAATATTTGATTTGTTCATGTTTTATTGTTTATGCACATCAACAGAGATTCAACACCTAGACATTCTTAATCCATTTCCAGGAGTACAGTTGTAAGCACGTCCTCATTTTCATTCTTGAAAACTGTATAAAATCATCCGCATTTAGGCAGAATAAAGATGAACCCAGTCAAGGTGAATGCGCCTCTATCCACCAGCCCTGAGCATAGAAAGTTAACAAGGCAACTGCCATAATAAGCGGCCTTAAGCATCGAAGGCGTTTAAAGTGACCGGCCCTGCACTAGAGCGGCTGAAGCATTCAGGCCTAACCACAGAAAGAGAATCAGGACTGAGGCTGCAAACTGGGGTGGGCGAAAGGAAACCCTTGATCTGCGAGGCTGGGAAACTGTCTCGTTGAGTGGTTTCTCCGACCTCACCAAAGGTGAAGTTTCACCCTTTGCTTGACACTACTGTTTGCAATGTAGCCACAGCCACTGGAGGTATGGCGAAGGATGGGCTTGGGGATGGAGGGCTAGTTCATGCGGCTCCAAGGATACAGTAGGGCGCATAGAGATGACCCTCAAAACAGACTGTGTGGGAGCAAGGCGATGGGGATTCAAGAGGAGGGATGGAGCAGTGAGTCATACCAGGAGCGGTGGGGCATTTGGAAAAGGATGGCTGTCAATGTGCTCCAGTCTTCCCACTGCCCCTTGCAGCAATAGTTTGCCACTGCAGTGCATGGTGGCTGATATATAGCATATTAAACACCGATCACACATATTGTGAGAAGAAGCCATGATTCATGAGAGGCGAAGCCTTGGCTGCGTCATGATGCCCTCCTTCAACAATGGTAATACCATAATTACCCTCTTCGTCTGCATCCATAGTTTATGCCATGGTATGTTTCTTGCATGCGTATTTGTTTTTTTGTTTTAAATACGTTACCAGAACCCAGGTACAAGAGTTTAATTCATGCAGTGAGGAAACGTATTTTGAAAAGGCCTAGTAAATCCTAGCGGAGTTGTGTCCATGGGCAAATTCATTGTAGCATGCAGCCTGTGTATTTGCCATGCAGCTGCCAAACAAAGTACTGTGTGAGATCCATCAGCCATTACCACAGAGAAAGAAGAACGCTTTGACAACCCGCAGTACTAGTCCTCATACGAGGGAGATATTCCACTGTTACAGCCCTCAGCACTATGAATTACATGCAAGCTATCCCACGTGATTAAGTGCAGTATCTATGCTCCGCACCGCCTTAATACAAGAAAATCTAGGTTGTCAATAACCACGGTCGCTTGAGTTACTTCATTATAAAGAAGAAATATAACAGCGAAATAAATGGTGCCCCGGGTGCTGCTTTATTGCTCTCTGCGCCTTCGCACAGGAGACGATCATGACGTGTGCGGCTCATCAGCAGATAAGCGCAGCATCACACAGGATTCGCCACACATTGATTAAAAGTGTTGAATGGATGACATCCCTGCTTCTCCTATTTCGGTCCCTTTCAGCTTCGCAGTAGTCCCACCATCAGTGGTGATTGGCCATTTTCTCCTCTTCACATCCATGTCGTTGAATTATGGATGCCGGGCCAGGCATAATAGACCGAGGAAGCCGGTAGTGTCCTCGAGGCGTGGCTAGCTGCAGCGCGTGCTCGCAGGTGTGCGTCCAGAGAGCCGCTCTTCTTTTTTTAAACATTAACATGGCCCGCTTACAGGTTACGTAGGCTTCTGTTTTCGAGCGAAGGAACAAATCAGCCTTTTTATTCGGCAGCACAGTTCATCAGCAGACATCGCAGACACTAACCCGTGTAAAAGGCAGTAGCTGAGGGCCTGTCAGGGCCTACATGCTGCCAGATCCAGGACATTGTAGTTCAAAATCCAGTCGTGCAGCGTGAGGAAAATGCCAAAGCATCGTTTTCTGAAAGATCAGCAAATAATGCTGGTTTCTTTTTACAGAGTACATTATGTACGCTTGCAAACGGAATGTAGGACTGTAGAAAAAAAGACATTTCTGTTGATTGACGGCCTCACTAATTAATCCATAGGTGGAAAGATATGCCTTTGTCAGCTGGCCTCATTAGTGAGAGTGCTGAGTTAAGAGCGCCAAATGGAGAGGATGCAAGGGCTTGAAATGCCAGCAAGCAATCTTAATTATTACCTACCCCCTCCCTGTGGGTCTCTGTGGACTCTAAGTGCACTGCAAGATCCTTCACTCATCAGGTGCTATGAACAAGGGCTCATTAGTAAATGTAGCGTTACAAAAACACATAATTTTACCAAAAACCGCACTCTTCTGTGGTTGGCGGTGAGAGCGGCTTGATGGTGGTTCATAGGGGGAGGATGGTGGTCGAGACGTTTCTATTTTTTTCAATTTTACTTCACACATAAATTCAGCCATTAAGGCTCTTCATCCAAAAGTCAGGAAACATAAAACTTATGGGGCGTTTAGTACTAAGATATTTAGAATTATACTTTGTGTACCTGATTGTAATCTTGTCTTCTCTGAATATTTCCCCTCAAGTAGTGTCCTTTTAATCCCAGCAGAAGGCCATAGCAACCCCTCAAAGCACTCTCAAAATAGATGAGTATAACCAATGCAGGCACAAGAGAAGAGCAGTAAAAGCAATATTTTCTGAAGAAGATTACAAAAAGTTCTTAAGTCGTTGTGTTCACCTTGCTTTATTTACAAATACGTTTGTGATAGAACTACACAACTACAAATGGACCACAAACAAGTCCAGAAAGTGTTTTCCTGTAACACGGTAACTGTTCTTTAGGATCACAGCCCTTGTAAAAGCAAGGTTGTGTTATGGTACGTATATTTTATAGTGCACAACTCACCCGATTGGGTATCCTGGTGCTGCATCAAGAGCTGTATGGGCCAAGGCCAAGTCTTGGTGAAGAGCCAGGTCTTCAGTTTCTTTTGAAATTCAAGAAATTAGGAGGTGGCTGTGATGTGCAGGGACAGGCCATTCCAGGTTTTAGGAGCAAGGCAGTTAAAGGCATGACCATAGTTTTGCATATGTTGTGTGCGAGAAGGAGCGCAGCTGAGTGGGGTTGTCTGGTACGTTTGTGGAAGTTTATGTAGTTGTTGAAATAAGTAGTTTGTGTAAGTAGTTTGAACAGTGCTCATTCGTGGACTAGGATCCAGTAAACCTCTTTGGGGTAGTATGTGTGTGTGTGGTGGGAGGTTGACAGTAAGCCAAGGTAACTGACTTATGTATGTATTTGAGAGCAGAGCACATTAGTGGGTGCGTATTCATGCAAACATGAAGTCTCGTACAAGTAGAAACAGAAGTTGTGTATTTTTTCTTCTATTATTCTCATTCATAAGCATTACTTTTTCCATGAGTATTTTTACTTTCTCATCATTCCTGGTAAAAAGTCGACACATTTCGACCATTATATCCATTAAAAAGCCTATTCAGATGTATACAAGGACTTAGTCACACCTTCATAGCTAAAGTAAAAAAAAATTAATGTGCACCAAAAAAGATATTAGTACCATCTGAACTATTCCTAAGAATACACAAAGAAACTGTAACAAGAAAGATAAATACTTTGAGAACGCCATAGTACTGAAATACAAGTTGAAACAAAGATACTATTGAAAATAAAAAGTCATAAACTGAATAAAAAGAACCTATTTTACTCCTCCAAAATACTTCTAGAACTCAGTAACCCATGAATTTGAGCATACAGTCCGCCCTCTAGACCTACATAACAACACACAGCACAGTATGTAATGGCATTAAATCTATTATGAAAATGAACAAATCAACTGAAAGACGTTAGACACCTTTAAATTAGAAGGACCCCTGTTTGCTTTCCGCAAAGGAAGGAATTGAAGTAAAAAAACAGTGCTGAGCAAATTCCACTATTAATAGAGGAAGAATGATTACTGAAAGGTGGGGTCTACCCAAGTTTATTGTATACTGGGAATGTAGGAATATCCAATTATTAAGAGGTTAATATTAATGGACACACAACTAGATTTAAGGTTCTCTAGCTGTAACACCAAGAATGTTGTTAATGTCATTAATGGCCCACGTGAACAAAACATACATAGGGATGACAGCTGAAGAAAATAAATAGCTGATAACCAAACAAGGATCATGCCCACAGTGCAAGACATTGCCAGCAACATTTGTGAGCCATTATAATAAGGAAATCCACACAGCAGACCAGATCTTATGTACAGTAGTAACATTAAACATAAATCATAGAGAAGGTAATCAGAACAGAAATTGAACAGAATGGAAGCAAAATGCATGGAATAGCTCAAAATTGCTGCATTGGGTGGTCTTATTGGCATACATCAAATTAAAACCATGCAAACTAACTATGAATGAATGCATGATTATAATAGTCATTATTTAGTATTTTTATATCAGTTCCCAAAAACAAACCAGTGGGGATCTTCAGCCACACAATATCTGTAATTATGATTTAAAATAGTTCTATAACAGGTTGTGTATTTGTCTCATAATAATGCACAGATAGTAATTCAAAATGTATAATACAATTGTAAGAAACTGGGGTTGTTAGTTGACTGGGGTGTGAGCCCAGGTCAAGCAGCAACCACAATGTTTGTCAGGGTGAGGCACAAGCCAACCTTAAATTAACTTGTGCTCATCTCTCTGATAGCTTGGCTCAGAGTAGTCAGGCGTAACTTAGAGGCAATGCGTAACGTTTCTGTACAGCACTTCAAATGGCACAAATATGTACAACACCAGACAAAATGACCCCACTTCAAGTAGACAAATAGAGTTATTGTTTTTACGTAAAAGAGGACCAAAACAACAGAAATCTGATCAGTAGAACTGGAGATATGCAATCTTAAAAAATGTACTGAAAATAGCACCAAAAAGCACAGGGTGTCATGGATATCTGGTCATGCAGGACCTGGACAAAGTCAGAAGTTCAGGCCGACCACTATAGAGTGCTGGACAGCTACAGTGTCCCAGTTGGGCTAGCTGAACAAAGTACCTTAAATCCTGTTTTACAGAGGTCTATGAGTATCCTTGTCGAAGATGCGTCGCACACCCAATGCAATGCATCAGTTCAGAGGTGTGGTGAGGCTGCGATGCAAGGTTCTGCATCATCATCATCAAGGATCCTGTTCATGAGGGCTTACAGTGTGAAGTCCGGCATCAAGGATGCATTGTTCAGGTGCACAGTCCGTCATTGAGGCGGCAGTCTATAAGGGCTGAGAGGCCCTTCGCTAGGATGCATCACACAGTGGCAGTTCTAAAGAGGCTGCGGGTTACAGAGGCATTGCAGGTTTATGAGAGAGATCCAATCCATGCAGGAGCAGTGACGTTTTGGTTCTGGTTGGGGTTTCGCCACACAGCAGAGGATATGAGTTAGTCCTGCTAGATCCACGGAGACTGGCAGAACACCTTAGGCCCACTTCCTGGGTCCAAGACTGCAGTGGCACCATTTGGGAGGGTAGTCTCATAGATGTCAGAGTCCAGAGGCTGGGGTCGAGGTTGTGGGAGCCTTCTGTCCCTGAGGCTCGAATCAGGAGGCCAGTCAACTAGCCCCTGGAGTCACTCTGGAGTCCTGGATTCAACAGATACAGATCTAGTTCTTCTCACCCAGACAAAAAGACATCAGATCAGCACAGCAAACTAGCAGTCCTTCAGAGCAGCAGTCCAGCAGTGTTACCATCCCTTTCAGCAGCATAATAGTCCTTCCTGGCAGAGCATCCACAGATCCAGAAGTGTACTGAATATTTGGTGTCTGAGCTCCAATATTTATGCCCAGTTGTGATTTTGAAGTGGGAAGAAGCTTCTAGAGGTATGCACAGTTGTCCTGCCTTCCTGGCCCTGCCTCTAGAGTAACTACAGGGGGTATGCAGCCCTTTATTCTGAGGCAGAACACAGCCTATTCAAATGTAAGTGGGTCTGGGCCCAGCTCCTCCCTCCCATCCTGCCAGTGATGGCCCACCCAGTCACACATAAGCTCTCTATTGTGTTTGGCTGTCAAGGAGGAATACACAAAGCCCAACTGTTAACTACTACCAGTCATGTGACCCAAAGACAGGCTGCAGGCACCAAATGGCAAAGGCAGGAAAATGCCAACTTTCTAAAAGTGACATTTTCAAAATTGTAATTTAAAATTCAACTTCACCATGAGTTAGGATTTTTCATTACAATTCAGAAGACTCCAAACATGAACTGGTTACCTGTTTCCATTTGGAAAATACAGTTTATTAAATGTAATAACATACCTCCAATGTTATCATATGGGAGAGTTAGGCCTTGCAGTACTGAAAAACAAATTTAAGAGTTTTATACTAATAGGGCATGTAAAACATGAGGACATAGCCTACCTTTTTTTTTTAATACAGCCTCCGGGCTGTCCAGGGCTCACACAAGAGGTGACATATGTTTGTTTAAAAAGGAAGGTTTGGGGCTGGCAAAAGGTTTATTTTGCCAGGTTGAAATGGCAAATTAAAGGCACACACAAAGGCTGCAGTGGCAGGCCCAAGACATGTTTAAAGGGCTACTTAAGTGGGTGGCAGAATCAGTGCTGCGCACCCACTATTTGCCAGGTTGAAATGGCAGTTTAATCCCACACACAAAGGCTGATTTGGCAGGCCTGATACATATTTACAGGGCTACTTAAGTGGATGGCACAATCAGTGCTGCACAACCACTCATAGAAGTTAATTTACAGGCCCTAGGTACATGTAGTAGTACTTTCAGGGGACTTATAAGTAAATTAAATATGTCAATTGGGTATAAGACAAGTCTACCATGTTTAGGGAGAGAGCACAAGCATATTAGAACTGGTTAACAGTGGTAAAGTGAGCAGAGTTCTAAAGCCAGCAAAACAAAGTCAGTAAGTAGGAGGGTTTAAGACAAAAAGTTAGGGGGTAAACCATGCCAAGGATGCCAGGCCTGCACAAAGTTCATTAGGAATATACATATGTTCCTGTATCTGTGAGGGCATTAACCGAATTAGATTTTGTTAAATATGTAGTATTGCATGAACTTAGTAATTTGAAGACATAGGTGGTCATTACAACCCTGGCGGACGGTGTTAAAGCTGCGGAAATATCGCAAACAGGCCGGCGGACAAAAAAAGGGAATTACGACCCTGGCGGAAACCGCCAACAAAGACAGCCACTTTAACACATCGCCCGCCATGGCGGTACAGACAAACAGCGCGGCGGTCACTGCCAACAGACAGGCGGGAGACAATGTACCGCCCACACTATTATGACAGGCCAATCCGCCACCTTTTCCGTGGCGGATTCTCCGTGGATAAAAACACGGCGGAAACAGCTTTTGTTATGGGAAAACGCTCACCTTAACACACTCCACGAGGAACAACGACTCCATGGAGCCGGAAATCCAAATCCTACCTGCCTTTGTCTTTCTGCTCCTCTAGACCCAACGACGACGTAGGCACAGAAGATACCGGTGAGTACTGCATCTACAACACGGGGGAGGGGGGAGGCAAAAGTTAGGGGGACACACACCAAACACCCCCACCCCCACCCTCGCATATCACAACATACACACCAATGCAGTAACAAAAATCACATGAACAACCCACAATCCCCCCGGAAGAATGCAAAGGCAAAGCGAATTGCGGTCAAACATTGTAATGTGCCAATATACATGTCATACAAAAAAATACTGATATATATCTCGAAATCTGTCATAATTATATATACAATACAAGAAGTAGTGCAGATATGTACACAACAATGTCTGTGCACCAACAGTCCAAAAAGGCATGGGCGAGGCCCACAATAGATACCTGACCAAAATCAGAGAGAACACTGCTGGGGCATCAGATAGAAACACTACAGGCACCTCAGGGGGAAGGGAAGGGGGGGGCACCTCAGCCAGATGAATGCGAAGCCAGATCCACGACGGGGTTCCATGCCCATTGATGTATCCTGGGGAGTGCAAAGCCACAGTCTCTCAAGTCTCACAAGTGGGTGGGTTGCCAACTGTGCTATCCTTGGGAGTGCAAAGCCACAGTCTCACAAGTCTCTACAGTGGGTGGGTTGCCCACTGTTACATCCTGGAGAGTGCAAAGCCACAGTCTCACAAGTCTTTACAGTGGGTGGTTTGCCCACTGTTACATCCTGGGGAGTGCAAAGCCACAGTCTCACAAGTCTTTACAGTGGGTGGTTTGCCCACTGTTACATCCTGGGGAGTGCAAAGCCACAGTCTCTCAAGTCTCACAAGGGGGTGGGTTGCCCACTGTTACATCCTGGGGAGTGCAAAGCCACAGTCTCTCAAGTCTCACAAGTGGGTGGGTTGCCCACTGTGCCATCCTGGGGAGTGCAAAGCCACAGTCTCACAAGTCTTTATAGTGGGTGGGTTGCCCACTAGACCATCCTGGGGAATGCAAAGCTACATTTTCGCAAGTATCTGCAGTTCTCTACTGGTACTGGGTGGGACTGGTGCCCAGACAGGATGAGTCTCCCCGTGAAAGTTCATGTCCTGTCACTGTCCCAGCTGCACATGGGATAAGGATGCCTGATGTGGCGGACTATTCATGCCCACACGGTGTTTGCCTTGTTCAGCGGTCTTCACCATGCCAGTCTTTGCCGTGTTCAGCGGTCTTCACCATGGTGGTCTTGGCCCTGTTCAGCGGTGCTTAGCCATGGCAGTCTTTGCACTGTTCAGCGGTCTTCACCATGGCGGTCTTGGCCCTGTTCAGCGGTGCTTTGACATGGCGGTCTTTGCCCTGTTCAGCGATGCTTAGCCATGGCAGTCTTTGCCCTGTTCAGCAATGCTTAGCCATGGCAGTCTTTGCCCTTTTCAGCGGTCTTCACCATGGCGGTCTTGGCCCTGTTCAGCGGTCTTCACCATGGCGGTCTTGGCCCTGTTCAGCGGTGCTTTAACATGGCGGTCTTTGCCCTGTTCAGTGATGCTTAGCCATGGCAGTCTTTGCCCTGTTGAGCGGTGCTTAGCCATGGCAGTCTTTGCCCTGTTCAGCGGTCTTCACCATGGCGGTCTTTGCCCTGTTCAGCAGTCTTCACCATGGCGGTCTTGGCCCTGTTCAGCGGTGCTTTGACATGGCGGTCTTTGCCCTGTTCAGCGATGCTTAGCCCTGTTCAGCGATGCTTAGCCATGGCAGTCTTTGCCCTGTTCAGCGGTCTTCACCACGGCGGTCTTGGCCCGGTTCAGCGGTCTTCACCATGGCGGTCTTTGCAATGTTCAGCGATGCTTAGCCATGGCAGTCTTTGCCCTGTTCAGCTGTCTTCACCATGGCGGTCTTGGCCCTGTTCAGCGGTGCTTTGACATGGCAGTCTTTGCCCTGTTCAGCGGTGCTTAGCCATGGCAGTCTTTGCCCTGTTCAGCGGTCTTCACCATGGCGGTCTTGGCCCTGTTCAGCGGTGCTTTGACATGGCAGTCTTTGCCCTGTTCAGCGGTGCTCTGACTTGGCGGTTCGGATACTGACATTGGTGTGTGGCATGACGATCTCTACACTGGACATTGGTGTGTGGCATAACGATCTCCACACTGGACATTGGTGTGTGGCATGACGATCTCCACACTGGACATTGGTGTGTGGCTTGACGTTCCATCATTGCCCAGCGGGCTGTGGGATCCTGGTCCCTCCTGGGCTGTGACTCTGGCGGTGGTCTCATGACCAGTAACGATACTTGGGCCCTCCTGGGCTGTGACTCCGGCGGTGGTCTCATGACCAGTAACGATACTTAGGCCCTCCTGGGCTGTGACTCCGGCGGTGGTCTCCTGACCAGTAACGATACTTGGGCCCTCCTGGGCTGTGACTCCGGCAGTGGTCTCCTGACCAGTAACGATACTTGGGCCCTCCTGGGCTGTGACTCCGGCGGTGGTCTCCTGACCAGTAACGATACTTGGGCCCTCGTGGGCTGTGACTCCGGCGGTGGTCTCCTGACCAGTAACAATACTTGGGCCCTCCTGGGCTGTGACTCCGGCGGTGGTCTCCTGACCAGTAACGATACTTGGGCCCTCCTGGGCTGTGACTCCAGCGGTGGTCTCCTGACCAGTAACAATACTTGGGCCCTCCTAGGCTGTGACTCCGGCGGTGGTCTCCTGACCAGTAACGACGGTGCTGGTGGTTGTGTCTCGACCGCCGGAAATGATGGCACACTTCTCCGCCGTGACACTCACAACAGGCTGGGCAGACTTCCTCGGGACCTTCCCCACCTTCTTTGGAGTTACAGCTGACTCATCAATCGCCTTCGATCCCATTTCAGTTGTTGTCCCACCAGGAGTCTTGACACGGTCCCGTCGTCCACTCTCCAATTTCAGAGCCTTTACAGGGGGTGGGCTGCCAATGCCTTGGCTCCGGGTCCTACTGCCTGCCCTGGTGGACGGTGCACTCCAAAAACCTGGAACACGCACCACTGGCACTGGAGGCTTTTTGGCTGAGGCGCTACGACGGGACTGATGAACTGGAGTGGGGGGGGGCAAACAGGTCAATTTGACATAGGGACAGTTTCTGACAGACACTGGGATGGGTAGCTGGAGGGGGTCTGGGAGTGGAGGTAGAGGAGGTGGTTGTAGGAGGTGTCACTTTAGGTGTTTTGGGTGCAGGTGCAGGTACTGGAGGCTGTCGTGAGGTGGATGGATGTTGGGTGAGTGATTGCTGGCGTTTGGGTACTTTGGGAGGGGGCGTCACAGACACACTGGGAGAGGACACAGGGGATGTGTAAATGGCAGAGGAGGTGGCGAGTGCAGGTGAGCGGCTTGTGGTGCTGGGTGTCCTGGTGCGAGTCCTAGTGCCTGTAGATGTGGTGCATGCAGGTGTGTGTGTAGACGACACTGGGAGGGAGGAGGGAGAAGAGGAGGAGGGGGACACAGTGGAGACAGTGGATGTTGCTGTGTCTGTATGGGTGTGATGCTTGTGTGAGTACCTGTGGTGTGTGTGGTGCCTATGTTTGCTTGAGCTACTTTTGGGTGTTGACTTGTGTGCCTGCTGGTCTGTAGGTGTGCTTGGGATGGGCTGGGGTACATAAGATTGGGTCTGGGTGGAGGAAGTTGGAGGGGGGAGGCTGGACACAGGGACAATGGCTGCCATCAGTGCTGAGGCCAGAGATTGCAGGGTTCGCTGAAGGACAGCCTGACCAGAATGAATGCCTTCCAGGAATGCATTACCGTGTTGCAACTCTCGTTCTACACCCTGGATGGCATTCACAATGGTAGACTGCCCAACAGTGAGTGACCTGAGGAGGTCAATGGCCTCCTCACTGAGGGCAGCAGGGGTGACTGGGGCAGGGCCTGAGGTACCTGGGGCGAAGGTGATGCCCACCCTCCTGGGTGAGCGGGCACGGGGCGAACGCTGAGGTGCTGCTGGGTGGGCGGGGCTGGTAGGGGAGGTGGCGGCTGTACCTGTAGAAGTGGGGCGCACAGATGGTGCCGCCACCACAGGGGAGCTCACATCGGCGGACGAGTCCGTGTCGCTGGTTGGTGATCCTGTGGCCGACGTGAAGCTCCCCTCGCCCTCCGTCCCATTGGTGCATTCAGAGTCTGTGGTGCGGCCCTCCATGGCCATGTGGGATGTACCTCCCTCGTGCTCCGGTGCCACTGTACCTCCGCCTGATGATGCTGATGTACAAAAGGACAGGGAGAGCAGGAAAAGGGGGGGAGACAGAAGAAAGAGAGTTTTAGTGCATGGCATACCGCCACCGTTGGCGGACAAGACAGACGCAGCAGCCCCATGCATTACGCCGTGCTCCTGCCCTCTGCACATGCAATTTCTGGGATATGGCCTACATGGCAATGGTAGAAATCTGCGCACATGGATGGCAAAGGGGCAACTATACATCAACTTGCCTCTGTTCTGAGCTGGGGTAGAGTCCCACATGGCCTACATTACGGAGGGGCCTTGCCTACCTAACTCGCCCTGGCCTAAGGACACCCACAGCCCACCTCCCCCACCCAGACACCTCCACTACACGCAAAGTCCACAGAATGAGGTTGTACTCACCCCCTTGTGTCTGCTGTGATGTACTTAAGCGCCCATCCAACTCCGGGTAGGCCACCGCCAGGATCCGGAACATCAGGGGGGTCATGGTGTGACGGGCACCCCTCCCACGTTGGGAGGCCATCCCCAGCTGAGCCTCCACTGTCTTCTTGCTGCAGCGGCGAATGTCCTCCCATCTCTTACGGCAGTGGGTGCCCCTTCTCTGGTGGGCCCCCAGGGTCCGGACTTCCTTGGCGATGGCACGCCAAATGTCCCTCTTCTGGTGGACGCTGACCTACATGACATGCACAAGGAAAGAGGTACAGTCATTACCTACTGCACCGTCAATGTGAGTGGGCCCCTCCCAACTCTGTCCATGTGGCCCATTAATCCCCATGCATTTCTGTTGTAAGAACTCTGCCCCCTTCGCTCTCCCACCCAGCCCTGTCCACCCAGGCCTAGCCCATCCAACGTGCTCCCTGTGTACTAACCTGTTGGTCTGGAGGACCGTAGAGTAGCATGTACTGGGGGAGGACCCCATCCACAAGTTTCTCCAACTCCTGTGCAGTGAAGGCAGGGGCCCTTTCCCCAGACGCAGCAGCCATCGTCGCTTCCAGACCGAGGTCACAGCAGCACTAGCAGTGTAGGCCCTCTCCTGTCGAAGGTCAGGTATCTAGTGATGGAAGGGATAGAAAATGGTGGTGACGTCCACGGCGGGGCGCATCATCACCGCCAGCGCACCTGTTCATTGGCTCCTGGGACCCATAGGGTCCAATATTAACCAATGCAGCATTGCGCCGCGCTCTACGACTGCCTACCGCGACGGTGTCCAACGCCAGCGCAGTTACCCCACAATTCCATTGTCCCAGTTTAGAGGTCAGGCAGCCGCCATTTCAGGGGTCCACATGGCTTCATTTACTACTGCGTCACACAAACCGAGGCCTACACTCAAAACTTTTCCCGGATGGGTTAATTGTCTGTTGTAGTCTTGTGTGTGACTGTGGGTACATACCTGGAGGAATGGTGACAGTTTCTTCGCTGTTGTCCTTCTTAGGCACTGTCAATTGGGACATATTGGAAGATGGCAGAATCCGCCGGTGTACCGACTGCTGGTGGACCTGTTGACAATGGAATAGAGACATTTGATCGTGACCTACCGGTTCGACCGTGCCACAATCCAGGAACTATGTACCCAGTTGGAGCCAGAGCTGATGTCACCAATCCGCCATCCGACTGGAATCCCCCCTGACGTGCAGGTGCTGTAAGTGCTCCATTTCCTTGCAATTGGGTCATTTCAGACAACTGTGGCCATGGCATCAGGGATGTCCCTGCCTATGTTTTCCAACGTGTTGTCCAGAGTGTTGTCTGCCCTGCTGAAAAACGTAAGGAGATACATCATTTTCCTTGAGGTGGAAGATTTGCCTACAGTGAAAGGTGACTTCTATGCCCTTGGACATATCCCGAACGTCATAGGTGACATTGATGGGACCCATGTAGCTCTGGTCCCCCCCGCAGGAGTGAACAGGTGTACAGGAACAGGAAAAGTTATCATTCGATGAATGTCCAAATGGTCTGTTTGGCAGACCAGTACATCTCGCAGGTAAATGCTATGTTCCCTTGCTCAGTGCATGACGCCTACATCCTGCGGAATAGCAGCATCCCTGATATGATGGGTCAACTCCAGAGGCACCGTGTATGGCTGTTGGGGGACTCTGGTTACCCCAACCTGTCATGGCTATTGACCCCAGTGAGGAATCCCAGGACCAGGGCAGAGGAATGCTACAATGAGGCCCATGGGCGGACTAGGAGGGTGATCGAACGCACCTTCGGCCTCCTGAAGGCGAGGTTCAGGTGCCTCCATATGACAGGTGGGTCCCTATTCTACTCACCGAAGAAGGTGTGCGACATCATCATCGCCTGCTCCATGCTCCATAACTTGGCATTGAGACGCCAGGTGCCTTTTCTGCAGGAGGATGATCCAGATGACGGTGTTGTAGCAGCGGTGGAGCCTGTGGAGCCTGTGGACAGTGATGAGGATGAAGCTGATGAAGAAGAAAACGACAACAGGGAGTCAGTCATACAGCAATATTTCCAGTGAGACACAGGTGAGTACATTTTCAGGTTTAACATAACATTAACTTTCACACGTTTACCTCTATCCTGTACCTACATTTCACTCACTATTTGTTAACTGAGTTGTCCCCTTCCATTTCAGTTTCACAAATGTGGTAACCTACATGTCAACAGCTTGCACCCTTGAAAGGCTTGTGATGTGTGACATTGGTATGTTGGCCTTCCAATGGGTAACCATTTTTGACACTGTAATTGACAATACAAATTTCAAAATCATTGACTGACTCCAGTTTTATCAGTGTTTCAAGGGTGTTTATTTAACTGCATAACAATGAAGGGGGGTTGTGAAATGGGGATGGGTTATGGTGGAAGAATGTCCATGGCAGAGTCCAGTCGTTTAGTCTCACAGGTACATTGCACATCTGGCCATTGGAAGTGGAGCTGGGGCAGTTCCGATTTGGACAGGGTAACAAAGTGGTACAGTGGGGGGACAATCAGGGTGGTCTTATTTCCTGGGGGGGGTCTTGCCATCTTGCTCTGTCCTGTTCCTGGATCTCAGGGACCGCTTTCATGGTGGTTGTCCGTCTGCAGGGGGTGGGGTGCTGGTGTGTTGGTCCTGTGGCAGGGCGTCCTGTCCACTAGCGCCGGCGGAGGTGGTGGGCATTTCATCGTCCATGCTAGTGTCAGGGGCCCCTTGGAGTGCCACGGTGTCCCTCAAGGTCTTTTGAATGTCCGTCAGCACCCCTACAATGGTGCCCAGGGCGGAACCGATGGTCCTGAGCTCCTCCCTGAACCCAAAATACTGCTCCTCCTGCAGACGCAGGGTCTCCTGCAACTTGTCCAGGACCGTTGCCATCATCTCCTGGGAGTGGTGGTATGCTCCCATGATGGAGGAGAGGGCCTCGTTGAGAGTAGGTTCCCTTGGCCTGTCCTCCATCTGTCGCACAGCAGCCCTCCCAGTTCCCCTGTGTTCCTGTGCCTCCATCCCATGGACCGTGTGCCCACTACCACTGCCCCCAGGTCCCTGTTGTTGATGGGGTGGTGGGTTACCCTGGGTGCCCTGTAGTGGTGGACACACCGCTGATTGACCTGTCCTGGGTAGGGAGGTATGGGCCCGCTGGGTGGGTGCTGTGCTGGTGTTACCAGAGGGTGGAAGGTCAGTGTTGGGCTGTGGCTGGGCAAGGGGAACCGACTGTCCCGAGGCCCACGATGGTCCGGGCTGGTCATCAAGATCCAGTAGGGCAGAGCTGCTGTCGTCACTGTGGGCCTCTTCTGGGGGTGGAGTGGTGTTGTCTGGACCCTCTGGTGTGGTGACGTTCATTCGGGTTCCTGCGGGGGTATAAGTACATGATTATTGCATGTGTGTGTTTCATGGTGTGCAATGGTTGGGTGTTTGTGTATCCCAGTGCAGGCATTCCTGTGTGGGGGCTTGTGTGCTGATGGTTGGGGGGTGTTCTGGGTATGTGCAGTGGGCATGCTTTAGTGATGGCTATCCATCCTTAGTTGTGTCATGCAGGTCTTGGGGTTGGGATGGGTGGTTGGTGTTATGGGTACATTAGTGAGGAGTTAGGGTGATAGGGGAGGGTGTGAGGGTGGGGGTGTGTGATAGCATGCAGGTAAGGTGGGGGATATGATAGTTAAGATTTGACTTACCAGTGTCCGTTCCTCCAACGACTCCTGCGAGGCCCTCAGGATGCAAGATGGACAAGACTTGCTCCTCCCATGTTGTTAGTTGCGGGGGAGGAGGTGGGGGTCCGCCGCCAGTCCGCTGAACCGCGATGTGGTGTCTGGATACCGTTGAACGCACCTTCCCCCGTAGGTCGTTCCACCTCTTCCTGATGTCCTCCCTATTTCTTGAATGCTGTCCCAAAGCGTTGACCCTGTCCACTATTCTTTGCCATAGCTCCATCTTCCTGGCTATGGATGTGCGCTGTACCTGTGAGCCAAATAGCTGTGGCTCTACCCGTAGGATTTCCTCCACCATGACCCTGAGCTCCTCTTCGGAAAAGCGGGAGTGTCTTTGGCGTGCCATGGGGTGGTGTGTGTGATGTGTGAGGTGGTGTATGTGGTGATGAGTGTGGTGAGTGTAGTGGTATGTGGTGTTTTGTGCGTGGATGTTGTGTGGGTGATGGTGTAGTGTGCCTCTGTGTGATGGGGTTCTCTATTCTGTGCTGTCTCTCTCTGGCCTTCTCTCTAATTTTGGGTCGTAGGGGTTTGTGGGTGATGTGGGTGTGTGTTTTATATTGAGTTGGGTGTGTGGGAGTGTTGTTTGTATGTGTATCAGGTGTGTGTATTTGGAATTGTCCAATGTGGCGGTGTTTTGGAGATGTGTGTGTATTTTGAGTGCGGCGGTGTGCACCGCCAATGGAATACCGCGGTTGAAAGACCGCCGTGTGGATTCATGGGTCGTAATAGCATGGGAGTGTTTCTGTTGGCGTGGAGGTGGAGGATTTGTTTCCGCATGTTTATCGCTGACCTTTGGTGTGGCGGGATTGTGTGGGTGTCTGAATTTCGGCGGATTCCGTGATGTGTGTCATAATAGCTGTGGCGGAATTCCGCAGCCGCGGCGGTCTGTTGGCGGTCTACTGCACGGCGGTAAGCGCCTTATACCGCAAATGTTGTAATGACCCCCATAGTCTTTCCCTGAAAAGGTCATGCACAGTTATTCTTTCTGAAAATTGTTGTTAAGTCACACAATGGCAGTGCGTAACCATGCACTGAGATGTGTAATTGAGTATTTGAATTCAATGTGCCCAGAACCATGGCACCTGCCACTTATTTTGGCCAAAATCCATGAATGATATCAAAAGGAGTTACACAACACATAAATAATATCCTAAGGACGTAATTGCATAAATACCGTTAAGTAATTCCAGTAAATACCTCAGTGTTCAATACCCATTCAGAACATGTTTGCATTAAATATTTCACTGCCATTGTAAGCTGGATCCCGTCAGGCACAGCATGAGGTGACAATGTTCCTGAGTTTTTAGCGGAGATCACACATGGTTCTCCAGTGACTGCTCCTCCAGATCATACACCTGTTTGTTTTCATACCAGATGTAATTGGAATGATAGATGCCAACAAGGGTAGCAGGCGGAAATACTGCTCCACTCTTCCTGCTTATACTACAAAGCACAGACACACTAGACAGCCTGTAACAGGCATTTCGTCCACAGATAGTACCAAACATCACTGAGCTACAAAACAGTTCTAATCTAAAATACTCTAAATCTGAGCTGTAACACTAACTCTGTGTGATCAAGTTTATTTCCAACTATATTTCACATAGCAGAATGCGCCCAGTATTACTCTACATTTTGTGATCACTGGTGTCCTCAGGCTTATAGATAAGGGGTGTAACAGAATTCTTACTCAGGTTTTCATCTCCTTGTATGTCCAGAACACTGTGTTGATGCATTTTCTAGTACTAGTGTTCTTAGTGTTCTAGTACTAGCACTCACGCACAAATGAGGAGTAAGCCTTATTTCTTTCCACCTACGTAAGTCACCTGTTCTGCACACAAATGTGTATGGGTTTATAACCCCTCATCACATGAATAGACACCTTTTCTTGAGGGTCATGGTGTGTTTCTCAGGTTTAATGGTTGCCATCAATCAATCACCCAATCAATCATGAATTTGTAAAGCGCACTACTCACCCGTAAGGGTCTCCAGGCCTGCGGGGTGGAAGTGCTGCTACTGTTTGAACATCCAGGTCTTGAGGATTATCCTGAAGGTAAGGAAGTCTTTGATCTGACGCATGTGGGTGGGAAGAGTGTTCCACGTCTTGGCGGCAAGATGCAAGATTGATCTGCTGCCGGTTGTAGTTCTACGGACGCGTGGGACGGTTGCGAGGGTGAGGTCGGTGGAGCAGAAATGCCAGGTCGGAGTGTTGAGGTATTCTGGTCCGGTGTTGTGCAGTGCTTTGTGAGCATTTTTTTAAGGTGATTCTCTTGTTGACTGGAAGCCAGTGCAGGTCTCTCAGATGGCCTGTGATGTGGCAGCGGCGGGCGATGTCCAGGATGAGGCGTGTGGAGGCGTTCTGGATGTGTTGCAGCCTCTTCTGGAGTTTGGCAGTGGTTCCTGTGTGGAGGGCATTGCCGTAGTCCAGTTTGCTGCTTATGAGGGCTTGGGTGACTGTTCTTCGGTGGGGATCCATTTGCAGATCTTTCGGAGCACGCAGAGGGTGTTGAAGCAGGAGGAGGAGATCATATTGATTTGCTGAGTCATGGATAATGAGGAATCCAAGATGAATCCTAGGTTGCGTGCGTGGTCAGTGGGAGTCGGAGCGGTTCCGAGAGAGGCAGGCCACCAGGAGTCATCCCATGCTGTGGGGGTAGAGCTGAAGATGAGGATTTCCATCTTGTCAGAATTAAGTTTAAGGCAGCTGTTTTTCATCCATTCGGCGATGGCCTTCATTTCTTCATGGAGGTTAGTCTTGGTGGAGACCTTGGTGAGGGAGAGGATCAGCTGGGTGTCGTCGGCGTATGATATGATGATAAGGTTGTGGGATTGGGCGGTGTTAGCGAGCAGGGCCATGTAGACATTGGCTGAGGGATGAACCCTGGGGTACGCCGCAGATGATTTTGGTAGCCTCCGAGCAGAATGGGCGGAGGTGGACTCTTTGGGTTCTGCCAGTGAGAAAGGAGGTGACCCAGTCCATGGTTCTGTTGCGGATTCATGCATTGCTGAGGCGTGAGTGTAGAGTGTGGTGGTAGATGGTATCGAACACAGCTGAGAGGTCCAGAAAGATGAGGGCCGCGGTTTTGCCGTTGTCCACTATGGTTCTGATGTCGGTGGTGGTGAGGAGGGCAGTTTCGGTACTGTGGTTGCTGCGGAATCCGGATTGGGAAGGGTCCAGGGTGCAGTTCTCCTCGAGGAAATGGGTTAGTTGTCTGTTGGCAGCCTTCTAGATGACTTTTGGCAAGAAGGGGAGCAGGGAGATAGGCCGGAAGTTCTTGAGGTCCTTTGGGTCCGCCTTGGGTTTTTTGAGGAGGGCGTTGCTCTTGGCGTGTTTCCAGCTCTCCGGGAAGGTGGCGAACTCAAAGGAGCTGTTAATGATCTTCCGTAGTTGGGGTGCGATGACGGTACTTGCTTTGTAGAGGATGTGGTGAGGGCAGGGGTCAGATGGTGAGCCGGAGTGGATGGTGTTCATGATTTTGATGGTGTTGTTGTCATTGACAGGGGTTCAGGAGAGCAGCAGGTTGGTCGGAGGTGAATCTGTGGTGTTGGTGGTTGCCGGGGGGGTCTGGGTGTGGAAGTTGTCGTGGGCATCTGCAATCCTGCGGTGGAAGTAGAAGGCAAGCGAGTTGCAGAGGTCTTGAGATGGCAGGATGTCGTTGGCGTTGGAGCTGGGGTTGGAGAGTTCCTTCACGATGTTGAAGAGCTCCTTGTGGCTGTGTGCGTTGTTGTTGAGTCGGTCTTTGAAGGCGTTTCTCTTGCGGTTCGGATGAGTTGGTGGTGTATGCGGCCATCATATCCTTTAACAATTTTATATTAATCACTTGATTTTATTGGATAGTGTGATGTACTGTAATAATGAGATTAATTCACAAACTGGAATGACACTTTCTTTCATGAAAAAGGGATAAGGGAAAATAGAAATCCACACCTAGTTCAGTGAATCCCACATGCACTCGTTTCAAACCACTTCACAGACCGCCTGCCCCCACGGAACAACCAACTCCTTAAAATGATCCTGTTAACTCTTTAGTTTTGTTATTCATTCAGAGAAATGTCCCACAACCAATGTAGGTGGTTCCATATCCCAGTGTATTGACCTTTCCTTTTTCCTGGTCCAGGGATGTGTACTAGTCATTAATGGTGTTTCATCTTAATCCATAGACTGAACAACTGTAAATGTGATGCAACAGAGAATCAAATTATGCAGCAGGGTTGAATGACTTATCTGGCAAGACAATGCAAAATATGCATCATACGTACCACATTCTGCAGTGTGTTTTCACTATCTTGTTATTTAAATGCACACGAATACTGTCTGGGCAAATGTTTCACATCATTAGTAACAGTTAGCACCCAAGCACTACAATGGGAACTAAAAGGGGAACATTTGCAATTGGTGTACCACTTTATGGCAAGACATCTGATGCCTTTTTGATAACCTCAGTACTGTTTGAACTAGAAATATTTTTATTGAAATATGCAAATTATGCTACATATTGTGGGGTACTTGCCAATTACAATAAATTCCATTATTCAGGAAACACTCCAACTGCAGATTTGCATATTTGCTCATGTCCTTTTCTAAGAACAGACCAGGGAAACATGCAGGTTGCCATTACTGATTTTAGTTTGAGTCTGGTTGCAAACAACATATTGTAGGCTTACCAAGAGCATGCATGGAAGTGTTCACTACTTTTTGACCTTTCTGTCACTTTCATTTAGCTGCTTCTTAATTGATCACTTTTTTTGTCAGTCCCACTGAACATAAAGTCTTTACCATCTCTTTGATTCGCTGATATGCATGCTTCCTCTGCTTGCTTTTAGGGAGCTAATACTTTCTTTTTGTTTAACCACTCCACGAGACTGCATATTATTTTCAGCTGTTTCCCTTATGTGCTTTTATCCCCCATCACTCTCTCAGCCCAAGCGTTTCTCTACTCCAACCCCTGTTGCTCTCTTTCGGCTGTGTGCTTCTGCCCCTGCACTCCACCATGCTCTATTTCACCTATGTTCTCTTCTTCTTGTTGCTTTTCCCTTGCCTGACTGCTTCTTCCCCATCTGCCATGTTGCTTCACCCCCTCTCCTACTTGCAACCCACTATTAATTTTTTATAAAGAGCGATTTCATGTTTGAATTGACATTAAGATTAAAACGATTTTTTGCTCATCTACAAAATGACATGACTGCATCTTTTTTAATTTCATTTGGCCATTATGCAGAGCAGCTGCAATGCTATACAGCACCATTAAAAATATTAAGAAAAGCAATATGTTTTATAGTCTAGACCTGTTTGCTTTGCCCATGCTTATTTAGGATGGTCATTACAAGTTTGGTGGATGGAAAAGGCCGTCTGCCAAACTCCTGCGGTCAGGTTGCCCCCAGTGCGACTGCCTTCCCGCGGGCCTCATTAGGAGTTTCCCATTAGGTCAGCTAGCAAAAATAGAGTTTTTGCCTGCTGGCTCAGTGGGAAACAGCCCACAACATTGATGCTGGCTCATAATTGAGCCAATGGCAATGCTGCAGTGCGTAAGGTGCACCAGCACCCATTGTGCTGTTCACTGTCTGCAATGCAGACAGTGAATATCACAACAGGGCTGGTGATGGGGGTCTCTGCACTGCCCATGCCGAGTGCAAGGACAGTGCACGGGCCCCCATGGGGTCCCCTACACCGGTGCTACTGCCATATAAAAGCTGGCAGAGAGTAGGGTCGTAAACCCCAGGGTGGCCCTGCTTGCAGCGCTGCCGTGGAGGATTCAGACCGGCCAGCAGTGTAGAGGGAAACTGGCAGTGCTAGCTGTACGACTGTGGCGCAACCACCACGGTCATAATCTGGGGTCAGACCGCCGCCGAAGCAGTCAGACCAATGCTTTGACAGAGGTCAGACTGCCACTGCGACCCTGGCTATCTGAAGACCTTCAGGGTTGTAATGTGGCCTTTAGTCTCTTGTGAAATGCAATACCAAAAGTGCATTACAGTTACTACTAGAGCAGAGAAAGTAGCTTTGATCATCCTGTGAATTACTGTCAGCCTATCTAGTCCATGGCAGGTTTAAAATCAGGCACAATTTCTTGGTAAACTAGGGGAGCTCAACTGTTAGTCCTTTCCAAACACATGCAATTCATATATCCCTCACAAAGGACATGATGGGCGTAAGAGGTGTTAGCTAGGCTGAATGATATGGAGAGGGACTTTGGAGTGTATTGTAGAGCCAAGATACATGTGAGGACTTGGTAAAACACATTCGACATGCTATTAAGCTGCTAATCCATTAGAATTAAAGGAATAATGATAGTGCGGGAAGGTAATCAGAATACCTGTTTTTATGTTTGTTCATGCTTTTTATTTTTTTCAAAACAAATCTTGTAGGGTTTTTGCACTTTCAACGGGCCATCCTGGATTTTTTGCCTTTTGCTGGACCCTATATCTTTGTGGTCTTTAAAACTCTGTGCACTTTATCCCTGCTAAGCAGAGAAAAAACTGTGTGCTCCCCTTTCAACATGATGAAATTGTCTTAGTTCTGATTGGCATTCTCAACTTACCTGTAAGTCCCTTACACATGGTACAAAGGGTACCCAGGGCATGTAAGTTAAATCAAACACACAAAATATGATGGGAGAAATGCTTGCAATTTGTCTGCCCACTGGAAATTGTTTGGGATAGCATTCCAAAACATTGTTCTTGTGCCTCCTCAGACTAAACCCAACCATATGGTAATTAGTCTTGGTCCTGCTCCAGTTGGAACAGTCCTGCTTGAACTCCAAAGCCTGGTCCTCTCTAGGCTGGAACACAGGAAAGCCAAGGCTGGTTTCACCCTGATTTGGGTTCATGAGTTTGGTATATCTTGCTTCCATTGGCATATTAAGCAAGGGACCCACATTAGGTCATACCCTTGGTCACTTAGGGCATTACATCAAACAAACAAAGGCGAATCAGAGAAAAACTTGCAATTTGTCAAATCACTGACAATCGCTTAGGTAGCATTCCATCCCATTGTTCCTTCATTCACCATGCCACCTCAGATTATACTGAGCCATATGCATCAGTCTTGATCCTGCTCCAATAGGAAAAGTCCAGCCAGAACTGCTAAGCCACATGCTCACTGAACCGGACCACAAACAACCCAAGAGCAGTCTTGCACTCTTTGGGGCTCATCAATTGTGTGTAGCTTGGCTTCAGTGGTAAAGTGTGCAAAGGGCCCAGGTCTGGGCACACCTAAGATTGGTTTTGCCTGATTAGTGCTCATCGGTCACCTGTAGCTTGGTTCCCAAGGCACAGTGAGCAAGTAAGTTAAATATCAGTAGTGGACTGCAATGACAGTACAAACATGACTGCAAGCTTAGCACAGTTAGCCTGGCTGTTGCAGTTTTAATCTGAAAATTCAACCTGTCAAAATAACAGTGGGTGACATTATTATGTTTAATAATGTTAGTTTTAGTCAGGAAACAGCTTGAAATATCATTAAACAACTATTTTATTATTTATTAAAAATCCAATTCAATTGTGAAGTTGAATTTTTGATAAATATTGATGAAGGTGAACTTTTGGAAGGCTATTTATTTCCTTGTCAAAAGCCTATGCGCCTTCATTTCCCACTTTGGCCAGTCAATAATTTGTATTTGAAGAGAAGTGAAACTGCTCCCATAGCAGAGAACAAATTCCTGGGAGCGGAGAGATGGTGTTTTTCTCTTGACCTGATGACCTGTGAGTTTGGGCCATTTTGGCATAATTTTTAAATAAAATTGTACTTTTTTTTTCTAATTCATTTTGTGATTTTTATTGTTCTGCATTTCGACTTTATTACAGTTTTGGTACTGCATAAATATTTTACGCACTGTCCTGAGTTAATCTTGTCTGCTCGGTACCATGGCTACTCGGAAGTTGAGTTCAGGTTAATTTAGTGACTTTGATAGTTGACCCTGATAAGGGTTGTGATTATTCCTTGAGGAATGATTTTCCAAATTGTTACAAATCCCAACAAGGAAACAAATTGTTTTATGTGCACATATTGAAAAATACAACACTTGTAGACTTACTCAATTTTTGTTAGCTGTTTAGAAAACTCATAACCACTTCAGCATCTTTCATCTGGACTTCAGATTACAGAGAGTTAGTAAACCACCTACCTCAGCATCAGATAAGAATATCTGACTAAAAGGGAAAAGTGGCCAGAGTTTTCCCTTGATCCAGATCCTTTGATCCAGTGGGCAGTGAATTTGCTCTCTCTAGTTAATGACTAAATTTGGCAGTGTTGAAATGATGCTTCTGTAGTGCAGTTCATACTACTCAAATCATATCCAGCCAACAGGTCAAACATGATCCATCCCTCTATAAAATATCACAACATGTTCCCTCTGTATACAGTTTGCCAGCTGACCTTCCAAGCATCTCATAGTCTTGTATTTCACCAGTTGTTTTTCAACACCCACATGGCAAACTTTGCTTAAACCTTCATCCAATTCCAAAGGCTGGAGCTCATTGAAAGAGCAGATTTTAAAAACAATCTGAAATCTGCAAAATTAATCAAGTATGAAGTTATTGATTCTAGAATTAACATGTAACACAAGTAAAGAGGCTTCTTTTAATATATAGAGACATGTTTTGATGCTTTATGGCTCAATATGCTATGGTATAAAAACATTTCACAAGATATGGGAAGTATGGATATCATCATCCTAATAACAACCCCAAAACCACTCAGCAGATCATTACTATTGTCAGGCCTAATATGAATAATGGGAAAAGAGGCCTACATGAAAGATTGTAAAATTTATGTGGAATAAATCACAGTTTGTAGCACATTCCATGACATTATGTGTATTATTTTTGTACATTTAAACTAGAAACCATGTTTTTTGGGAAATCTACAATCATGTGGCAAATGAAGTAAATCATAACATTGCTCAAATGCTGCAGTCACACAATCACATCAGTCCAAAATTCTTCATCCTTGCCCACTGTTTGATTAACTATTTATTCAAGAAAGGTGAACAAAAACATTGTAATTCTAATCAGTGCCAATTGTTAGCTTCACTTTCAAGAAATCCACTTTTTCAAGTTAATTACCACAAAATAAACACGTATAATAAAAAATAGATAATAAGTGATTCGCAATATGGTCCAATTTTGCCCCTCAGGAAACAGGAGACATCAGAAACCCTAAAACTGAAGGCCTACATTACACATTTACCCATTATGCACCTTATATGTATTCAATGAAAAATGCAAAGGCTAATGTGCAGTTCTGGTCGACCTCGGTTTGTTGCACATTAACATATATTTAATAAACCTTAACAATTCATTGTAAAATCACAGTGAAGGTGGTGCTATGATTGTGAATTCAAACCCAAAAAGTTATGGTTAGGACTATAAACAATAAATCATACATACTTTATACATATAAGATGCAGCGCTCTTGACCTCACCCTTCATGTGACAGATATAATTACAAATTATATAACTATTACTGCAGCAGAGCTTACATACACTTTTTCCTCTTAACACTGTGAAATAACAGCTATTAATGTACTATTATTTATTGGTTTTAGTGTGACTTGTTTTTTTAATTATGTTGGACTCTTAAGTGTTGTTACTTATTGGTATAAATATTGTGAGGTCAGAAGCATTGCATTTGGTTGTGAGTTATGGATTGCAAGTCTGTTATCATTGCTTCAATCAAAATATTGATCAAAAGTGCATAAAAGGTAAGCTGATATTTTATTGAAATGATGGGACTGTGAACTCTTCAAAGTCCTCTCCTTCTTGATTGTTTTTTGGAAGTGCTGCTGCACAGTTGCTGCCAATGAAAGAAGTGGATCCAGTAACCTGTTTAGTTCCTGCACAATCTTTCACTCATCCGCACAATGTGTACCAGGTAGAAAGAGAGCAGCTGCCTGATTTCCCAGCACTTTCAAAAGGTACACTGCGGACGCATTTTTCATCCTTATAGGAATCAAATGCGCAATGAGATCGACTGACCTTTGGACCCAGAAAGATGTGTGGTAACCATCAACAATTACTTCAACACCAGCCCAATAAGTTAGACACCATGACCAATGTAGCAGTGGAATGAAACCTCTAATAAGGGATAAAGTTGGAAGATTTCTTATAGCCAAAAGCTCAAAGTCATGTACACAATATGCAAAACCAAGTTACAGAGATACATAGGGGGTCATTCTGACCCTGGCGGTCTTTGACCGCCAGGGTCACCGACCACGGGAGCACCGCCAACAGGCTGGCGGTGCTCCGTCGAGCATTCTGACCGCGGCGGTTCAGCCGCGGTCAGAAACGGAAAGTCGGCAGTCTCCCGCCGACTTACCGCTGCTCGGGAGAATCCTCCATGGCGGCGGAGCGCGCTCCGCCGCCATGGGGATTCTGACACCCCCTACCGCCATCCTGTTCCTGGCGGGTCTCCCGCCAGGAACAGGATGGCGGTAGGGGGTGCCGCGGGGCCCCTGGGGGCCCCTGCAGTGCCCATGCCAATGGCATGGGCACTGCAGGGGCCCCCGTAAGAGGGCCCCACAAAGTATTTCAGTGTCTGCAAAGCAGACACTGAAATACGCGACGGGTGCAACTGCACCCGTCGCACCTTCCCACTACACCGGCTCCATTCGGAGCCGGCGTCCTCGTGGGAAGGTAGATTTGCCCTGGGCTGGCGGGCGGCCTTTTGGCGGCCGCCCGCCAGCCCAGGGCAAATCTCAAAATACCCTCAGCGGTCTTGTGACCGCGGAGCGGTATTTTGTCAGGGGAACATTGGCGGGCGGCCTCCGCCGCCCGCCAATGTTAGAATCACCCCCATAATCACCAAGTGTTGTCCAAGTCGATAAAATAAATTCAGGCACACTGACATCAATAAAACTGAGCATTCAAGAGTTCATTGAGTAATGCAAAAAGTCAATAAAGATATCTGTGACACAGAAATCACAATTGCTCAGATTGTACAATCATTGGTCTTCTCATGGGAAAGAAACCCGGAACAGAACTTCATGTTATGAAAAAATAATTCAACACTTTTACATGACTGCAAAATGCAAGCTCTATAGGCCACAGGTTTCCTAACACAAGGAAATATAAAATGCATATCACATATATTATATGCCGACTTATGAATGCATTATAATATTTTATCAGTTTAAGTAAAACAGTTCATTTAAATGGAAAAGCATTGTTATTGCATTACCTTAGGTATAAAAGAGAACTGCATTTTTCTCACTTGCACATATTTTCAAAGTCATACAATCTTTCATTAAACACAAGCAATCTTTCTACATGGGCTATTAGTTTAGAGTCTAAATAACATTTTAGCATCAACTTTAACCTTCTATCATGTGACTTGATTAAAAGGCACCTATGTGGAACTTCAAAATACAAGCATATTGCACATTTAAAATGCATGTCAGTGCAGCTCTCTACCTTAGTTTTACCACTCCTTCACTTTCTTAAAATAAACTTATCACAGTCTTATGACTTTTGTGACAGAGGAACAGAGCTATAACATATGCTCTATCAACAACAGAGCTAAAATGTAGGCTCTATAAACACAAACATAGTTCTGGTTAGGGAGTGGTAACACACAGAGGAGCTGGGTTGACAGCTGTGTTGAAGAACATTGCATTTGCATAATTCTGGAAATTATGCTAATGCATGTGCATTTACAATGTACTGGGTGCACAGCAAGCAAGTGGCAAATTCAGTTTCTTGTCTATGCAAACTAGCAAATCGGGCAAATCCTAATAAGCGTAACCTGATGTACAACAAGATATGCTTACTGGGAGCATCTTGTTTCCTCATACATCATACATCAGAATTGAGGGTGTGAAAGTGAGGCTCACATTACAACCGTCCTTATGTTAATACGTCATTTTGCTCACAGTTGTCCGACACAGGGCCAATAATTTTCAAAGAACTAGGATCTACAATGAGCTTCTTTAAACATTTTCAGTTGTTTCGGTATCCTCGCAATGAAAGATATGAACTTAAATCCACTCCCAAAACACAAATGACCTGTTCGTTAAGGAACTAAACAAACAAACATTTGCACTCTTCAATCGGAAAATTCAAAAAGAGGTTTTGCCTTCATGTCAGATGTCTACTTTTAACAGCACTTCGTGGAAAATACCTATACACATCGAAATCAGAAATACGAGTTTATTTAAATCTACAAACACAGCTAAATAATCGATTCTTCCATCTGTTTTGGATAATGTCCTAAGCCACTTCATATACAATTCCTGATTGTTGGTTATTATTAATAGCCAACAATCAGGAATTGTATATGAAATGGGTTAGATTTTTTAGTGATCTTAAACTAGGAACATGTTTCTAACATTTTGTTGCTGTGCCCCCAAAAAAGAACTGTAATTATTAAAGCATGACTGAGTTCTCACACCATTTGAGTAACATTCGTATTTCCAAGCTGTTAACCATTGACGATTTAGCATGAACACGTTTTGCTTTAGACAAAGGTTTTGCACTCAGTCAGGATTCTGCAGGAGGACCAGTTATCATCGTGATGATTTGGGGGCGTGGCCAAGATGGCGGCGAGGGCGGTCGCTTGAATCAGAGCTCCGTGCCCGGCCCACAATTATCCTGTAATCCTCCTGTCTCCAGGCATTGAAAACCTCCGAACCCACATGCTTCATGCTCAGTAACATACCGAGACCCTGAAGACCTGAACAAACTGACGCAGCGGTTCGCACAGGGCCCCGATGGTAAAGAGATGCGGATGCTCGCCAGCGAGGAGCCGAGCGGCCCGACGATAGCGGCGGCTGCACCCTGCGCGCAGGTATGGAGCGATCCTAGCGCTGCGGGTGGGGACGGCGAGGAGCCACGGATGCACCCTCGCATGCCATAGACTCCCTATCTAACGGGCTGCTTAAGACTCCGGACGAACATTAGGGCCTAGTCGCGAAGCACACGCATAGCGACGCGGCCCGATGGAGATCTAACTGCGGACGAGAAAAAAGGCCGCAGACCGAAGTTTCTGAAAACTGCTGTTTAATCACACCGAACGATTGTGTGCTAAGGAGAGGCCAGGTCGATGGGGAGGTACGGAGCTTAGAAACAAACGCGATGCGCTAGCCATTCCTAACACGAAACGTACAACGGAGCTCAAAGGTGAAATCAAACTACGCTGTGCTATATTGAAGGAGTGTTTTGGGTGGGCCCAGAAGTCAAGTACTATGCAAAAGCATCCACCACACCCACCAATGAAAACTGGACTCAGTGACATTCCCTAGCCTTGCACACAGCCTCGGAGCAAAGCCGTTTCTCCCTCTCTTTTTTCCCTAACATAAAACGCGCAGATACGGGCACCGCAGCACGCAACCACTGATACACCCTCGCATGCCATAGGCACCCAATCTAACGGGCAGCTTAAGACTCCGGACAAACATTAGGGCCCAATCGCGGAACACGAGCATGACGACGCGGCCCGATTGAGATCTAACTGCGGACGAGGAAAAGGCCGCAGACCGAAGTTCTTGGGAACTGCTGTTTAATTACACCGAATGATTGCGTGCTAAAAAGAGGTCAGGTCGATGGAGAACTACGGAGGCCAGCAACAACTGCGGAGCGCTAGCCATTCCCAACATGTAACGCACATCGGAGTTCAACGGGGTAATCAAACTACGCTGTGCCCTATTAAAGGAGTGTCTTGAGTGGGCTCAGAAATCAAGTACTAGGTAAAGGCATCTACCACACCCACCAACAAAAATTGGAATCAGTGACATTTCCTAGTCTTGCATACAGCCAGGGAGCAATGCCGTTTCTTCCTTTTCTCTTTTTCTAACATAAGACGCACAGATACGGGAATCACAGCACGCAATCGCCAACTGCAAGTACCAGGCACACCTCTCTTGTAAGGAGCAAAGCTGATTCTCCCCCAACATAAAACGCACAGACATGTGCGCTGCAACACGCAATCGTCAATTGCACACATCCGGTGCATACCTCTTGCGGAACGCACCAAGCTCCCACTGATGGGCACACAACAAATTTTGCCTAATCAGATACAAGAACCGTATAAACTAACCACCTCAATCACAACGCAATACGAAGAGATCTTAGAACAGGCGAAACCATGGTGAAACCAAAGCCACCGAGGGGCCAATCAGAGACCAGACTCGGAGACCCGCCAACGATGGAGAGCCGAGATCCACTGCATAAAGTGACTGAAACACTAGCTGCTCACTCGTTACAAATTGACAAGGTACTGCAGGCAATATTAGAAACTAAAACATCCCTGGAAGGAAAGATAGATGCAATGGCAGTGGAAGTCACTATCCTACGCACTGAACACCGGAAGCTAGCGGATAGAGTAACCACCGTCGAATCTACCCTAGAAACATCTCAACCAAATATAGAGGACATGAAAAACCGAATACAACAGCAGGAATCTGAGATAGTACAACTCCAAAGATGCGCGGAGGAGGCGGAAGGCCGTTCACGCCGTAATAACATTAGATTTATGGGATTCCCGGAGCGAATCGAGCTCCCTAACGCAGAGTTATTTCTAGAGAGCTGGCTAAAAGATCACATATTACAGCAGGAGGCCTCCCCTTTTCTGACAGTGGAGCGGGCACACCAGATCCCAGGCGGTCCCGCATGCCCGGGAGCCCCTCCTCGCCCATTAATAGCCAGGCTGTTGAATTACCGTGATAGAGATCAAATCCTAAAGAGCTTCCGTGCGCTAGGATCCGTCGAAATTGAAAACGTAAAAGTCACAGCCTATCCGGACTATACAGCAGAGGTCCAGCGCAGACGTGCCACCTTTACTAAGGCAAAACAGGTACTACGCGATAAGAACTTTCCATACTCCCTCATGTATCCTGCCAGACTACGAGTAGTGAATGGCGATAAAACTCACGTCTTCCCGTCCCCAGAGGATGTATGTACTTGGATCCACGCCAAGGGCTTGATAGACCCCACAGATGAACACCCAGAGCAAAAGGAATGGCTAACACAAAAAAAGCATAAGAAAAGGAAATTGAAACCCAGAACCGGATGACGCCCTACTGAAAAGCAAGCATCGGACTGGCAAGCTCAAGCATTAAAGGACGTTAATAGGTTCTCGAGTATTCGAACACAGCACAACCGCGAATATGGTACCACGGACTCGGACTCGGTGGGGTCCCTGCAAAGCCTGCCCACATCCCCACTAATCTCGGGACCGGTGGTCACACCACGCACCGCAGACGACCTCTGAAAGGGTAACACACAGATGCAGCGATTAACCTACTCCGAAAGCCATAAACACTATGCGCCTGAAGCCGGCGTGCCTTCCGGCCTGAACGCGCCTAAATGGGAGAAGACGACACCCGAATGGGCCGGACCCCGCGGCCACCTTGGACCACATACCACAGCAGCCCCCTAACCCAGATGGGTTCCCGTATGGACACGAATCGGCTCGAAGCCACTCTTGCACCTGTTGTGCCTGGTTATTCATACTTTTTCCCCTTTCCCCATTTCTTCTATATTCCTCTTACTCTTAACTCCTTAAGGTATGTATTAACCACACCACACTCGAGGGTTGATTTGATTTGGGGAGGTCGGGGGCGATGGGCGAGGGGACGCAGCAAATCCTACTTAAAAACATGCACCGCTAGTGATTCGTACACAAAACGTTTCAATGACATACAACATTGTAACCTGGAACATCAGAGGCCTGGCTAACCCAACTAAAAGACGCAGAGTACATACATATCTCAGACGCCACAAAGTGCATATAGCTATACTACAGGAGACCCATGCCACCACACAAGAATTAAAGGAAATTAATAAGAGCTGGTCGGGCACTGTTTATGGAACTAAAATATCCAAATATGCAAAGGGAGTACTGATATGGATCGCACCAGGGATCCCATACACGGTCCAAGGCACGTATATAGACACAGATGGCAGATATGTCTGCCTCACTGGAGAGTTGGATGGTAGACAGCTAGCCATAGCTGATATATATGCCCCAAACTCGGGACAAGGGGAATTCCTGTGGGCCACATCCGCACAGATCTCACGGGACCCGTCCATGCCAATTATCTGGGGAGGAGATTTTAACAGTGTACCGGACATCTCTATGGACAGATCACACCGCCATTAATAAGCGCTCCTAGTAGACGGGTATCTGAGATGTTAAGGTCCTGGATAACAGAACGGAGGCTACACGATGCATGGAGAAGTCTCCATCCCGTTGATAGAGAATGTTCCTTTTATTCACCCGTACACAACCTCCACACATGGATTGATTTACTATTATGCTCGCCCACATTAACACACTTAATACATAGCGCCAACTATCTGGCCAAAACCCTATCGGACCACTGCCCCCTAATCGTCACACTGAGATGGGGTATTCAAGCATCACGAATACCCACTTGGTGCTTACAACCCATCTTGTTGCGCGACCCGCCATTCCGGGAAGAACTAGCTGACACCATAAAGTCATATTTCACAATTAATAGTCAAACAGCCACAACACGCGCAATCGAGTGGGATGGACACAAGGTGGTAGTCAGGGGCATGTGCATCGGGGCTGCAGGAGGTATCAGGCGCACACTGCTCTCTGAGCTACACGATACCGAGGAGAAATTACGGAAGGCAGAATGCGAGGTGGCCTTAAATAGTACTGCTAAGAATAACACAATCACACTCAAAAAACAATGGGGCGATGCCGAAACCCGCCTACGAAAATTCGACTATCGATACCATACGGCGCGATTACACGCCGAGGGCGATAGATCAAGTCGTATGCTGGCCTGGTTAGCGAAAGGGACCCAGCAGCATACTCCTATAAACGCCATCCGCCTAGATACTGGTGTGATAGTGAACACACAATCTGAAATAAACGACGAGTTTAGGCAGTATTATGCAAGGTTATATCAAGCAGAACCTCCCCCACTCGCACCACAACTAGAAGATTTCTTCAGGACCTCCCACGTAAATCAATTAACGGCTGCACAAGCACTAGAGTTAGACAAACCCATCGAAAGTGACGAAATAAAACAAGCACTGCAACAGCTAGCCCACAATAAAGCACCAGGGGGAGACGGATTACCGATCGAGTACTATCAGACTTTCTCATCACAAATGCTCACTCCATATCTGACCATGCTACAGGAGGCATACGAAACAGGTCGTCTCCCAGACTCACACGCGAAGCTACGATTGTAGTCTTCCATAAAAAGGGCCGCGACCCACTGGATTTACGCTCTTACCGACCCCTATCACTTTTAAACGCGGACTGTAAAATATTAGGCAAGGTACTATCCAACCGACTTCTCCCAATAATTTCTTCCCTGGTACACCCAGAACAATCAGGATTTATACCAGGACGCAACACCTCTATCAACATCAGGAACCTATTGCGCCTGATCGCTGAAACTCCTGATACAGACTACTCCAGAGTTGCGGTTTCACTAGACGTTGAAAAAGCTTTCGACACACTGGGATGGCCATATCTGATGGCAACCCTGCAGTTACTGGGATTTGGTAAAGTGTTCACAGCCTGGATATCTATCTTATATTCAGACCCCATAGCTAGAGTAAAAACAGGCACCATCACTTCCGAAAAATTCAAGATCGGTAGAGGCACTCGACAGGGATGCCCCCTGTCACCACTTCTGTTCGCACTAGCCATAGAACACCTCGCGGCTAAACTGCGCAATGAAGCTACAAGAATGGGGCATACAGGACGGCGTGGAACACCGCATAGTGTCCTTATACGCAGACGATGCACTAATATACTTACGTAACCATACCGAATCCCTACCAATCCTGCTACAATTATTGAACTCATTCGGAGACATATCCGGCCTACGCGTTAACTGGGCCAAATCATGTCTATTCCCCATGCGCCGACTACCCGACACACAGACCCACATACTCACTGAGCATAATTTACAATGGACTTACAGCACTTTCAAATATCTAGGAGTGCACATATATCATGACGAATCTGACCTCAAGGAGGGCAATTTAGACCGGACGATTAGATCAATAAAAGGACTGCTGCCCTTTTGGTGTGCACTACCACTATCACCTATGGGTAGAGTGGCATTAATCAAAATGATTATACTCCCTCGACTATTATATTTTTTCGCTGCCATACCACTATGGCTTCCTAGCACTTTTTTCACATAGCTGAACAAGCTGTTGATAGACTTGATATGGAGCACCGGACGTAAACGTGTGGCTTTGGCTAAGATCTGCCTACCACTAGACAGAGGCGGGATGGGTGTACCACAATTTGAGCTCTACTACGCAGCTGCTCAGCTGCGATGGATCCTAATTTGGCTACAAGACCACACTCACTCGGAAACCCACACTGTGAGCACACAACTGGGTGGTTTAAACATATTGGAATGGCTCGTGGGACGTGTAGCCCTATCGCGACACAACAATATCCTGTTAAAAGTGGCCGAAAGGGTGTGGTGGCGCTATGTGAACAGGGGACCCGGAAAACCACCATACTCGCCTAAGACCCCACTACTCGCCATCCCAGGGGTACATAGATTACATGGCCGTCTGTGTCTCTCTGATTGGGCCGCTAAAGGCCTCCGGTTAGTGGGAGAATTATTCGCAGAGGGCCAATTTCTCCCCTACGAGGCACTCGCGTCGGCGTACACTCTGGGACAGGGCAGTTTTATTATGTACGGCGCACTACAATCTCTAATACGCAATGCATGGGGACACGGTAGCAGGGAACCACTACCATCACCTATTCTGCATGAGTTGCTATCAGACACCGGTACATCAACACGAATCTCAGGGATCCATAACGTGCTACGAGCTAACCCATAAGAGGCACAGCCACAAGCTAAGAACAAATGGGAAAAAGCACTTCACACACAATTCACAGCTCCAACATGGTCCATGGCCCTCACATCCACTCGCGAGGTATCGCGCAACGCACGTTTCAGATACACCCAGCTCAGCCACCTGCACTAGACGTACCTCACTCCACACCGAATCCATCACATGTACCCCCAAGCTATTTCTGATTGTCCAAGGTGTGGTAACACGGAAGCTGAATTCTTGCACTTGACCTGGAACTGCCCACCACTACTCAGAGTATGGCAAGACATCACACAACAAACTGCTACATGGCTGGGTATTCCCCTAGCACTTACCCCTGAGTCCTGCCTATTGGGTATCAGACACAAACGTAGCAAAAATAAACAAAAACACAGATGCGCAGATCTAGCATTTGTAATTCTCAAACGACTCATTGCCACACAGTGGAAATCACCTAGCGCCCCAGATTCCCACCACTGGAAAACTGACGTACAGCGTTGGGTCAATGCAGAAATACAGGTGTTGCACAAATTACGTGATAGTGGAGTGGTAGTCAAGCATGCTGATATATGGGATTCCGTAGCGGATCAACTACAGGAAAAAGATGATACACGACCTCCCTAGTCTTCTGGAAAAATACTGATCCGAAACATCACAACCAACATATTTCCCATACACAACTACCTAGACCTGAAACCTCATTCGAACACAGATGATAAGAATATAAACACACACCCTAGATATACAGCCGCAAAACTATATCCACAAAGGTACACTCCACCCACGACAAATGCATCCTGCTCGAAATCATTACCCTACGCCCTGATCGCCCCATAGACCCCCCCGCCCCCACGGCGGACTTACCCCCTACATCAGACCACCAAACAACAGACTCGCGACCACTTATCAAACAGAGTATAATCTTCATACCTTTCTATTATCTATTTTTTTTTTCCCCACTCTCTTCTTATCTTTTATAAGTATTTTAGTAGTATCCGTTTTGTTTATGTTATAAATGCAATAAAAAGATTTAACAAAAAAATCATTGTGATGAGTCGGGGTAAGCCTCCACATTGCAGGCCTTCCTCTGCCCCTCTACCCTCACTGACATTTGATCACACCCTTATTCATGAAAAAGACACCCTACTTGCATTGGGGCTGGAAAGCCTCACCCAACTAATATCATTCTAGAATATTAATAGAAAGTAGTGCTACCAATTGTTGATCACAACTATATCAACCACTGACCAGGCAGGGCAATATTTTTTAATTAAACAGGTGAGATGGACTTCAAAGATAAAATCCCTCACGCCCCAAGATGGAGGCTTGTGGCATGACTGTATGCTAATGGTTATCTTAACTGATTACTTTCTCCCACCCCTGAATATCTGTTGTTGTCACTAGCTTTTGGTATCAGCCACCAGTCCTGGCTTATATCCTCTTGAGGTACCTCTGGGACCTTCAATTATCCATAGGTTCAAATAGGTACATCTTACACGTTTGGAACAAAGGCAACGTAGCACTGTACTGGGTTCCTTTAGGGAAGGTAGGTGAATTAAAAGTTGACTTCTCAACCAAAAAGTATGAGCCATCAATACCTTCACACTCCTATATGGTAAAGGCCAGTGGTTCCCAACCTGTGGTCCGCGGATCCCCAGGGGTCCGTGACACATTCCCAGGGGGTCCGCAGGCCTAGGCTGGGAGGAAGGCACTTCTCCAGCTGGGGCCTCTGACAAACACGTGCATGTGTGTTTTCATATTTATTACTTCCTTTGCTGAGCAGTTTTAAATGCACTGCAAAGCAACGCACTGCAAAGCTCCGTGTACTGCAAAAATAAAAGCGTCAAGCTAACTCAAGTGATTAATGTATCTGCTGGAGAGAGATGGGAGTTTTGTGCAGAGGCAGTTTTGACTCAAAGGTAGCACAGGTGGTTAATATGCCTGCTGTAAAGAATGTGTATCATGCAAAAAACAGTATTTTATGTGCATGGCACAGTGGGTTACTGCTTTTGTCACAGAGATTATTTTGTTACTATGCAGTTCATAATTGTAATCTAGCACAGTTAGCTGTGAACTGCCATTAAAGAGCTGCATGCAAACCGCATGGCACAAATTAGAAAGTTGTTTTTTTCCTAGTCTTTCATTTTCCTTATGCTGCTAAAAAGGTTTGCTTGTGTAGAAATACATTCTTATTTCTAATGCAGTGCTTAATTTGTGCTTGTTGTTTCCGGTGCTGAGCACCGGCACTTATTTTTGAGGGCCAGGGCTTATTCTTCTGCCTCAAGCATTTGCTGTGAGCAAAAGACACATATGGGAAAGACGGAGGAAGGGAAAAACAAAAAAGCATCACAAAGGTAGAAAGTAGAAAGCTGCTAGAGTGAGCTGAAGTGGCAGGGAGTGGCTTTATATGGATTGAAAAGGCCCGAGATGGTTTAGGATTATGCTGTCTCAGTATTCCGTGTACCCACATTTAATTGCAGCAGCCACGTGTTTAAGAGGAGGGCTTTAGGCACCAGCACATTTATATTTACAAATTAAGCACTGTGCTAATGTCATCGCTAATCACTGTGCTGTGTTCTGAATCCTACGTTTGTGCTTCTCCGGACCAAGCACCCTTAGAAAATGCCCATCAGTGTGGATGACATGTGAATCCTACATCTTATAGTCCCCTGTAAAGTGCCCTGACACCTTACAGTGGTATGAGAGGTGCTATAAAACAAATGACAGACATGTGACAGAGAGGCTAGGGAGAGATGAGAGGCCCTTGTGGTTTACTTCCTTTCCCCTTCACTTATTTATGTGAAAAAGCTTTCTCAGATCTTGTATACCTAAAAAATAAAAACAGAAATCGCTCTGGAAATGTAGAATCTGACCTGAGGATTCACCTTTCCTAAATAAAACCAAACATTGAAAAGGTAGTTGCCGAGATGCAGCGTCAACCTTCCCAATAAAATGTTTCGATTTTTGCATATTTTTTCAATATTAAATAATTTTATCTTTAGTAATTTGAGTATTTGTTTGGTGTGTACTTGTTATATTTTTTGCGAATTACTGTTTTAATGTTTGAAAATTAAATCGTACAAATTGCTGGGGGTCCCCGGCTTCCAGTAATGTTTCATTGGGGGTCCTCAGGAGTCAAAAGGTTGGGAACCACTGGTATAGGCCATACAGGCAAAATGCTTCAGCTTCCATACACAGTACCATAAATGTGGTACCACTCTCAACATGTTTTCCAAACTGGAGTGTAGAAGCCCTACCACATGCTCTCCACCGGTTTACAGAAGCTTCCTCAGCCTACTATTATCATTTTGACTATGAAAGCCAAAGGCAGTGTGCTGCTTTTTCTGGCTTTGGGAGTGATGGTCATTTCTGCCAGCATGATAGCCTCTCATGACTTAGCTCTCCAATTTTCAAAAGCCCATCACACAGACTCTGCAGATGCCTCTTGAATTAACCATTGGCTGTTAATGTCCATACACTTATGCCAGTAACTGTATATTTCCACTGCCACCTCATATTTACAGAACATTTGTGACATAGTAGAGCTCAGTTCTAGTCTATTCAGAGTATAAACTCAACTCTCCTTATGTCTTGTGGGGATGGGATTATGTTTACCAATCAGCCAAGTGGCAATCACTTAAACAAGTCAGTTTGAATCTGAGATAGTGTAACAGCAATATCATTTTCACAACATGACTAGGCCATGGAAGTTATGTTCAACCTTAAATATCTGAGTATCAAAGACCTCAACTGCCTCAAATTGTGAGGACAACAAGCAGAATGCTTTTTCAGTACATGCACACTAGATCAGCTGTGTGACATTATGTTACTGTTAAATAGCTGTTCCCCATAATGTTGTTGTCTATAGGATGGGAAACACCCCCAGGAAGGTGATGTTATCACCCAGAGGTAAGGAACTGAAGTATTAATTGAGGAGTGTGAGAGCCCACCTCAAATAATATTCACAGTCCTTATCAGGGTGAGTCACAAATGTTTTATTACCATGCACCCTGTCTGTTTAGAACCTACCTTACGCATGACTTGTAAGTATTCGAAAGTTTAGGCCTGGCAAAAGGTTTCTTTTGTCAGATTGAAATGGCAGTTTAAAACTGCACACACAGGTTGTGAGGTCCGGCCTGCAGGCATGTTTATAGTGCTATTTTAGGGGGTGGCACAATGAGTGCTCCAGACCCACTTTTTGTAATAAACTTGCAGGCCATGGGAACACGTAGTACCTTATACTAGGGACGTATAAGTAAATACAGTATGTGCCAATTAGGAGCATGACAGGTTAACCATGTTTAAAAGGGAGAGCATGAGTACTTTATCACTGTTTTGCAAGAGTGTGCAGACTCCTATGGCCAACAAAAATGGGCTGAGCTAAAAAAAAGCCAAAGATCTGAGGGAACACTGGCCAGTTGATGGTCAGTGTTCTTCTTCTCGGTTCTTCTTGGTTCTTCTCTGTTCTTCTCTGTTCTTCTCTGTTCTTCTGCTCTTCCGATCTTCTGTGCTTCTGTCTTCTGTTCTTCTGTTCTTCTGTCTTCTGCTCTTCCGGTCTTCTGCTCTTCCGGTCTTCTGTTCTTCTGTCTTCTGTTCTTCTGTCTTCTGTTCTCCTGTCTTCGGCTCTTCTACCTCCTCCGTCTTCTTCCCCTGAGCCTGCCCACCTGCTCCTTCCTCATCCCCCTCCCTCACTCGCCTCCCCCTCTCTCACCCCTAGCTAACCCGTTCGCTATCTACCTCCCTCACTCCTCCTATCTTCCTATCTCTCTAGCTCCCTATCTCACTATCTAACTCCCCCACTCTCCACCTCCTCCTACCTACCTATCTGTCTATCTATCTATTTCCCTATCTATCGACTTCTCTATCTATTTTCTCTATCTATTTCTCTATCTCTCCCCCCCTCCCACCACCCCCTCTACTACCTATCTCCCTATCCTCTCACTCTACCTCTCTCCCTCACCCACCTCTACAACCCCCGCTCCCCTATCTTCACAACCCTACTCCTATCTCTCTCCCTAATCTCCAAACCTCCTAACACTCACCCTCCTCCACCCTAAACCCCCTCCCCCAGCTCCTCTCACTCTACCTGTCCCCCCCCCTCCCTCGCGCTTTCCCGCCGCGACCTCCTGCACGCCCCCGCCCCCCAGCTCCCATTCGCCCCCAGCTGACCCCTCCCCCCCCTCCTACCTCTTATGGCGGCCGCTGCGCGACAGTGGTAGCGACCCTTGACCCAAGGGTAGGTCGCTCCCCCTGCCGCTGCAGCTCCTCCAAGTTCCCGAGTTCCTGTGTTCCTGAGACCCACCTAACTGTAAGTACCCCCCTCCTCCCAGCCCCTCGCCCTGCCCCGCGCCACTCACCTTCTCTCCTGCTCTTGCTTCTTTTCCTCCTCTCTGTCTCTTCCTCCTCGCTCCCCCTCTGCAATCTTCTTCTGTGTTCTTCTGTTCTTCTGTTCTTCCCTTCTGTTCTTCTGTGTTCTTCCGGTCTTCTGTGTTCTTCTTCTCTGTTCTTCTCGGTGCTTCTGTGTTCTTCTTCTCGGTTCTTCTGTGTTCTTCTGTGTTCTTCTCTGTTCTTCTCTGTTCTTCTGCTCTTCCGATCTTCTGTGCTTCTGTCTTCTGTTCTTCTGTTCTTCTGCTCTTCTGTCTTCTGCTCTTCCGGTCTTCTGTTCTTCTGTCTTCTGTTCTTCTGTCTTCTGTTCTCCTGTCTTCGGCTCTTCTACCTCCTCCGTCTTCTTCCCCCGAGCCTGCCCTCCTGCTCCTTCCTCATCCCCCTCCCTCACTCGCCTCCCCCTCTCTCACCCCTAGCTAACCCGTTCGCTATCTACCTCCCTCACTCCTCCTATCTTCCTATCTCTCTAGCTCCCTATCTCACTATCTAACTCCCCCACTCTCCACCTCCTCCTACCTACCTATCTGTCTATCTATCTATTTCCCTATCTATCGACTTCTCTATCTATTTTCTCTATCTATTTCTCTATCTCTCCCCCCCTCCCGCCACCCCCTCTACTACCTATCTCCCTATCCTCTCACTCTACCTCTCTCCCTCACCCACCTCTACAACCCCCCTCCCCTATCTTCACAACCCTACTCCTATCTCTCTCCCTAATCTCCAAACCTCCTAACACTCACCCTCCTCCACCCTAAACCCCCTCCCCCAGCTCCTCTCACTCTACCTGTCCCCCCCCCTCCCTCGCGCTTTCCCGCCGCGACCTCCTGCACGCCCCCGCCCCCCAGCTCCCATTCGCCCCCAGCTGACCCCTCCCCCCCCTCCTACCTCTTATGGCGGCCGCTGCGCGACAGTGGTAGCGACCCTTGACCCAAGGGTAGGTCGCTCCCCCTGCCGCTGCAGCTCCTCCAAGTTCCCGAGTTCCTGTGTTCCTGAGACCCACCTAACTGTAAGTACCCCCCTCCTCCCAGCCCCTCGCCCTGCCCCGCGCCACTCACCTTCTCTCCTGCTCCTGCTTCTTTTCCTCCTCTCTGTCTCTTCCTCCTCGCTCCCCCTCTGCAATCTTCTTCTGTTCTTCTCTTCTGTTCTTCTGTTCTTCCCTTCTGTTCTTCTGTGTTCTTCCGGTCTTCTGTGTTCTTCTTCTCTGTTCTTCTCGGTGCTTCTGTGTTCTTCTTCTCGGTTCTTCTGTGTTCTTCTCTGTTCTTCTCTGTTCTTCTCTGTTCTTCTGCTCTTCCGATCTTCTGTTCTTCTGTTCTTCTGTCTTCTGCTCTTCCGGTCTTCTGTTCTTCTGTCTTCTGTTCTTCTGTCTTCTGTTCTCCTGTCTTCGGCTCTTCTACCTCCTCCGTCTTCTTCCCCCGAGCCTGCCCTCCTGCTCCTTCCTCATCCCCCTCCCTCACTCGCCTCCCCCTCTCTCACCCCTAGCTAACCCGTTCGCTATCTACCTCCCTCACTCCTCCTATCTTCCTATCTCTCTAGCTCCCTATCTCACTATCTAACTCCCCCACTCTCCACCTCCTCCTACCTACCTATCTGTCTATCTATCTATTTCCCTATCTATCGACTTCTCTATCTATTTTCTCTATCTATTTCTCTATCTCTCCCCCCCTCCCGCCACCCCCCTCTACTACCTATCTCCCTATCCTCTCACTCTACCTCTCTCCCTCACCCACCTCTACAACCCCCCCTCCCCTATCTTCACAACCCTACTCCTATCTCTCTCCCTAATCTCCAAACCTCCTAACACTCACCCTCCTCCACCCTAAACCCCCTCACCCAGCTCCTCTCACTCTACCTGTCCCCCCCCTCCCTCGCGCTTTCCCGCCGCGACCTCCTGCACGCCCCCGCCCCCCAGCTCCCATTCGCCCCCAGCTGACCCCTCCCCCCCCTCCTACCTCTTATGGCGGCCGCTGCGCGACTGCGCAGCGGGCGCGCCGGAGGCGCGCCAGAGGCAAGCCCGTCTGCGCCCGTCCGCGCCTGGCCCGCGCCCAGCGCCACGACCCCTGGTCCCCAGCTCCCCCAAGCCCCGCTGATCCGCTACGACCCCACCACCCTCCACGCCCTCAACCCAGGGCGCTCCAAAACCTGCTTCCTAGCTCACCCCAAACGCACCCATGGACCCTTCGCCTGCAACTCCTGCAAACGCATCTTCCACCACGCAACTACCACGACCACAAGCCCACGCGCCATCAACCACCTCAAGTGCATCCTGGTCAACGCTCGTTCCGTCCACAAGCACGCAGTTGAACTTTGGGACCTCCTGGACTCCACAGCCCCGGACGTCGCCTTCATCACGGAGACATGGATGAACGCCTCCTCTGCTCCAGACATCGCTACCCGCCATCCCCGAAGGCTACAAGATCTCCAGAAAAGACCGCACCAACCAAGTAGGAGGAGGTGTCGCCATCATCTTCAAAGACTCCATCAGCGTCACCACCTCCACCGAAGACCCCCCCCTCGCCGCTGAACACCTGCATTTTCAGATTCGCACCGACCCAAGGACCACCCTCAGAGGATCCCTCGTCTACCGTCCTCCCGGACCTCGCGCCTCTTTCAGCGACGCCATCGCCGACTTCATCTCCCCGCACGCCCTCGCCTCACCGGACTACATCCTCCTAGGCGACCTCAACTTCCATCTGGAACAAAACAACGACCCCAACACCACCACCCTGCTCGACAACCTCGCCAACCTCGGCCTCAAACAACTGGTGAACACCGCCACCCACATCGCCGGACACACGCTCGACCCTATCTTCTCCGCCAGCAAACACGTCTTCTTCAGCCACACCTCTGCCCTACACTGGACCGACCACAGCTGCGTCCACTTCACATTCCGACGCGAGACCTCCCACCTCCGCACTCAACCCATCCCTCGTCGACAGTGGAACAAGATCCCTGAAGAGCAACTCTTCTCCGCTCTCGCCGCCAACCAACCCACCCTCACCACCGACCCCAACGACGCAGCTCTCAACCTCACAAACTGGATCTCCAACTGCGCTGACAACCTTGCTCCCCTCAAACGCACGCATCGACAGACCAACACCAAAAAACCTCTCTGGTTCTCTGACACCCTCAAAGAATCAAAGAAAACTTGTCGTGCCCTTGAGAAGGCCTGGCGCAAGGACCACACCGCTGACAACATGACCGCCCTCAAGAACGCTACACGCGAACACCACCACCTGATCCGCACTGCCAAAAGGAACTTTTTCACCGACAGACTAGACAAAAACAGCCACAACAGCAGAGAACTCTTCAGCATCGTCAAAGAGTTCTCCAACCCCAGCGCCAACGCCGTCACGCCCTCACAGGATTTGTGCGAATCCCTCGCCACTTTCTTCCATCGCAAGATCAGCGACCTCCACGACAGCTTCGGACACCAGACCCAACCATACACCACTGAACCCGCTTCCCCGGACATCACCCTCAACAACTGGACCCACATCAACACGGAAGAAACCAAATCCATCATGAACTCTATCCACTCCGGCGCCCCTTCGGACCCCTGCCCGCACTTCATCTTTAACAAAGCCGACGACATCATCGCCCCGCACCTCCAGACCGTCATCAACTCTTCTTTTTCTTCTGCTACCTTCCCCGAATGCTGGAAGCACGCTGAAGTCAACGCCCTACTAAAGAAACCTACGGCTGACCCAAGCGACCTGAAAAACTTCCGCCCCATCTCTCTTCTACCTTTCCCAGCCAAGGTAATAGAAAAGACCGTCAACAAACAGCTGACCACCTTCCTGGAAGACAACAACCTGCTCGACCCTTCACAAACCGGATTCCGAACCAACCACAGCACGGAAACCGCCCTCATCTCAGTCACAGACGACATCAGAACCCTGATGGACAACGGTGAAACAGTCGCCCTCATTCTCCTCGACCTCTCGGCTGCCTTTGACACCGTCTGTCACCGCACCCTAATCACCCGCCTACGCTCCACCGGGATCCAAGGCCAGGCCCTGGACTGGATCGCCTCCTTCCTCGCTAACCGCTCCCAAAGAGTTTACCTCCCTCCGTTTCGCTCAGAACCCACCAAGATCATCTGCGGCGTACCTCAAGGCTCATCGCTCAGCCCGACACTCTTCAATGTCTACATGAGCCCCCTCGCCGACATCGTACGCAAGCACGACATCATCATCACCTCCTACGCCGACGACACCCAACTTGTACTCTCCCTCACCAAGGACCCCGCCAGCGCCAAGACCAACCTACAAGAGGGTATGAAGGACGTCGCAGATTGGATGAGGCTCAGCCGCCTAAAGCTGAACTCTGAAAAAACGGAAGTCCTCATCCTCGGCAACACCCCGTCCGCCTGGGACGACTCCTGGTGGCCCACGGCCCTCGGCACCGCACCGACCCCCGCAGACCACGCCCGCAACCTCGGCTTCATCTTGGACCCTCTTCTCACCATGACCAAGCAAGTCAACGCCGTGTCCTCCGCCTGCTTCCTCGCTCTCCGCATGCTCCGCAAGATCTTCCGCTGGATCCCCGCCGACACCAGAAAAACCGTGACCCACGCCCTTGTCACGAGTCGCCTGGACTACGGCAACACCCTCTACGCCGGGACCACCGCCAAACTCCAAAACCGCCTGCAACGCATCCAAAACGCCTCGGCCCGCCTCATCCTCGACGTACCCCGCAACAGCCACATCTCCGCACACCTGAGACACCTGCATTGGCTCCCAGTCAGCAAAAGGATCACCTTCCGTCTTCTCACCCACGCACACAAAGCCCTCCACAACAAGGGACCGGAATACCTCAACAGACGCCTCAGCTTCTACGTCCCCACCCGCCCCCTCCGCTCCGCTGGCCTCGCACTTACTGCCGTCCCTCGCACCCGCCGCTCCACGGCGGGTGGGAGATCTTTCTCCTTCCTGGCGGCCAAGACCTGGAACTCCCTCCCCACCAGCCTCAGGACCACCCAGGACCACTCCGCTTTCCGGAGACTCCTAAAGACTTGGCTGTTCGAGCAGCGATAACCCCCCCTTTCCCCCCTAGCGCCTTGAGACCCGCACGGGTGAGTAGCGCGCTTTATAAATGTTAATGATTTGATTTGATTTGCAACACCAACCATTTGGTTACTGTATTGGCCAGTATTTGTTCCTTAATGCAGCTCTGAAATATATACTTTCTATGAAATATCTACTTTCAACACATTTAATTGGCTACGGCTCTCTGTCTGGTGTTGCCTGACCAACACATAGATACCCTATTTAAATCATCCAATCGTTCCTTCCAAGCCACCAGGTCGAGTTTAATGCACTTACTGAGTTTTCTGAAGAGGATAGTATGCTTCGGGCCTCACATCGCTTGTGCCAAAAACATTGAGATAGTCCTACCCTGAGGGATGGCAATGTTTAGCTGCCTAACCAATGAGTGGAGCTGTCTCAAAGTAACCTTGTTGGACTTAAGGCAACAATTCCCCACCTCTTTAAAAGCCTCTACCTTGTCTATGTTGTCTGCACTTCTGCTTGACCATGCACGTCCGAATAGGAAGAAAATCTAGTGACATTATCTGTACGTATTGCTTACTTTGTAACCATGCCTTGTGGATGAAGAAAGTCATTATGAGCCAGAAGTCAAACTTAGTTTGCCGATCCAGTGCTCTTTGTGGCTTTTCAGAACAGAACTGAATCAAACTTTATTTGTTCTTTACTAAGTGTTTATCTTACACACAAATATCAGAAACGGTACTGCGTCAAAAAGTCTGTACCAACTTTTATAAAATATAATTTATAAGTCGACGAACTGAATTGATTTCATCCCAAACAAGAATATAAAAACATAGTTAATTGCAGAAACATAAATATTTATTGACAGCAATCATATAATCCTTATTTTTATTGGAGAGGTATTTGGAGTATCTTGGCACTGAAAGAGCAGGTGTTTATTGCACCGAAAAGCAGAATAATCTACTTCATCGACTTTACATAATTAAAACGGTGTGTGGGCCTGTTGGCATTCAAACATGTGACCATGAGGCCAAATAAATTCCTGGAGTGAATGCATCAGTCTGCTGATAAATCAAACCCCACGTATTTGTTTTTGTAAAAGACGGATTCATTAACTATTTTGGCAATGTGTGCCTTTAAAAATAATATGGCTGGCTAGGACCACACATCGGCTTGCAGACAGACACTTATCTGCTGGTTAAAATCGGCCCTTCTTATTAGTGCTCAATGGAAGATCCTTGCTTCTAGAAAACCGTAAAACTAGCATCCCCTTCATTTCTCATTATTCTTCAAAAGTAAAAAAAAAGTTTATTCGGGTTTATCTGTACGTAGTACACCCACTACTTTAGGCTTAGTTTAAAACCCCTATCTAATTGGCTGTTTTATAATTCATCTCAATAAAGAGAGAGACATAGTAGTGTTTGACCCTAAAGGGAACTACTTTGTGCGTGGATGTGCTTCTTGTGAAAGGGAATAATGCCCTTACTCACTGTGCAGTTATCCAGTGGCTAAAGTGGGCTCACCCACAGACCCTTGCTGTATGCTGTAGAAGGGATGGTGCAGTGAATGACAAAATAATAAACCAATGGATAAAGAGGGCTGACTGAAGCCCCGGTAAACATATAGGTAACTTTGGCAAAATTGGATGTTCTTGGCTAAAACCAGACCTAAAGAAAGTGGTTCCGTTTATTAAGATGCCCTGGCGTTCACTTATTTCCTTTTCATGTACAATCTAGCCAGGGGCATAACTTGGTCAGTAATATTAGGGGGTGGGGTAAGCTTTGGATTTTCCGACAATCTAAGTGGGACATAGTGTTAAAATACATTATACCCCACTGAAGGCACGTGCACCCAACTATTTATCACAAAATACATTTATTAGGGTTTTTTGTAACACCCCAAACACCCCATCCCCCCGTTCCCCGCTGAAGCTACGCCCCTAAATGTAGCTGGCCTAAAGATTTTACTTCTCCGTGTGGACAACCAGAACGCAGTAGAAGCCAACTTTAAACCACAAATTGTCATATAATATAAATATCAGTTCACGTAAATTTTTAAAGCGTTTGAAAAGTGAGTGACTGACCTGGATATGGTGGTCCGTTACAGAAAAGAAGCACATAACTGGTTTCGTGGAAATGTTTTAATGCCCTGCTTTATTTTGCAGGCACGTGCTTTTAGAAGAGGCTCGGAGGAAAGGCATGCCGTTCGCCCAATGGGATGGGCCCACTGTCGTTTCGTGGTTGGAGGTAATGTGCTTAAAAGTCTCTTGGATTTATATATTTCATGTTCCATTATATTCTGTGATGTGCTTTTTGAAAAAAGAAGCGTTATTGGCTAATAAAGTGTTCATAAAATATACCTTGCGCCAGAACGTTTCCTATATATTTTTTCTCATGGTGGATTTACTATATTTGTCTATTTTAAATTCAAAACCTGACCTCATACACCTCGTGTCTTTGTGTCAGCTTCTCAAAACAACTTACATACATATTATTCAATATTCACGTTGAGTGGACAAAAAGTGAGCACAATTTAAGTCCTTAGGTTCATTTTCTCCGTTCATTTACAGTCGCAGATGAAAGTTATTACTGCAGAAACTTAAGTAAAGGGCCCGAACTTCTAAGGTTGGGAAAGTTATATTAACACCACTATTCCAATGGAAGGGTTAAGTTGAGGTTACTGGCCAGTTGCATGCCATGTTGTGGTACACATAACCATGGGTGGAATGTGGTATTTTATTCACATTTCATTGCAGATTATCTGTATGACATACATTTTTGATTATGGTTGTTATGAAAATATTGTCAGACATCATTGTTCTCATAAGTATAAGCTTGAGACACTGCATTGCTCTGTTACGCAAATGGCTATATGTTACAATCCGTGTCAAACAGGAACAGATAACAGATCCAGGCACCAAACAAATGTCCCCTGGCATGGCCATTGGGGCCAGCGCCATGCATGGGCCCCACAGTCAGGGCCCCCAAGCGGGGTGAGATAAAAAATATATATACTTACCAGGACTTACCTGGGATGGGTCCCCCATCCTTAGGTGTCCTGCTGGTGTGGGTGGGGGTGGGTGGGGATGTACCTGGGGCCATGGAAGGGCACCTGTCGGCACTTTCCATGGTCTCTGACCATGGAAATATGCCTACAGGGTCCCTTACGCCTGCCCATACCCAGTCGTTAAATAATGGCGCTAAGCTTATTTAAGACCCCCATCCCACGTGCTGGATTTTAGCACGGGGGATAAATATGGTGCAAAGGTCATATCGTCCTTTTCTGTACGGGAATGCCTACCTTGCATTTCATTGACGCAAGGTAGGTGTTCACGTCGAGAAAACAATGTTAACTCCATAACTTTGGAGTCAGACGTGTCTAGCAGCAAAGTATAAATATGGAGTTAGGTTTGCGCTGAATTAGTGTAAAAAAAAAATATGACGCTAATTCAGCGCAAACCGCGTATAAATATGGGCCTTAGTGAGGGCAACCGGGAGATTAAGTTTAAATCTTTTTGCTACAAACTCAACTTTCGTTCTTGTAGGGTGACTGCAATAAGCACCACTGTACTGGATACTACTAACTCCAATTAACATTGCTAGTAAACTGCATGACTGTGGTAACACGTGGTAATTAGCTGCATAAGTAAAAGTAGGCAAATGTGTGTGTTGTGTGAATATGCAGTCATGATAATAATAACAATAATAATAAAAATGGAAAAAAAGGTTCTGCAAAAGGATGTGTCACTTTCAGATACCTTTCAGGTGAACAAAGCTTGAACACTGGGATTTCACTTGCAGGAAACATGGCAACCTTACCCCTGGCAAACTTAAACTCTTACCCCCTGGTTTTACACACCTGCTTCTGGACTCACTGGACACCGTTTGGACACACTTGAAGAAATATTAGTGCTTACTGGAAAGAAATTCTTGTGTGTTAGATACTCTTTCCCCATTATCCGTTTGCAATCGTATTCCCATGAAGACCAATGAAAGTGCACAGATAGTCCTAACCAACTGAAACATTAAGGCAGCTCACTGGAAAGACAATGGACTGAATCTAAGGTACTGTCTTATACCAGTTGCAGAGTTACTGTAACAAATCAGCTTCAGCCACTACTACAAAAAAATCCAATATTTGTATATGGGGTTGCCTTGTGTTCTTTTGAACCTGGGTCTGTCCTGTAAAAAATCAAATGGTTCTTTTGGTGGTTCTGTGTTTCAGTTCATCTGTCGTTGGAGGGAAGGTGATGCAAGTTTCTGGTGCTAGTCTGGCGTCATGATGTAACTGTGTGGGGGATCCCATGATAGCCTCACCCCTCCAGCGATGCTTCTGGTCAGGTCACTCCTCTTGCTAATTCCAGTGACCCCCTCTGGCATATGGGATCACTACACCTGTGCTATACATGGACCCTGTCCCGATCAGCACATCACAGCAATAAGGGTAGCTCACTTTGTGATCAGCCCCTCCTGCCATATGGATTCACTGATGCCTCACTGTGTACAGCGTCCCGTCCCAATTGACACAGTGATATACAAAACTCACTTCACGGCGGCCCTCCCCTGGCATTAGAGGGTCGCCAGCTTAGTTCTACACAGATGCAACGACCCGATTGGTGCAGCAGCCCTTCCGCACACCTTGCTCAGGAAATCCACTTGACAGAACTTCTTACTGGACTTGCTTCCTGCAACTCTCTTCTCTTCCTCACAGGGCACACTGGTCTTGGCAAGCAGGCAGGCGCCAGTGCTCCAGGCTCCAGCAAATGTGGTCTTCGATTCCCTGGGTGATGTCTTCTCACCTGACAGGGTATCAAGCAGACTGTTGCCCCCAGTACTGGTCACAAGCAAAAAGTCTTGCAGAACTTTCCCTCCTTCCGTAGTCTGACTGGCTGCTTGACAGCTGACAAGACTATATTTGTGACCTCAAACACCCCTTCTTTCCAGGCACAAAATGTAATTTGGATTTAAAGTCTTTCAAATTTATATTGGGGTGTCTGCTTCCTTTTGAACTCCTTTGACCTCTCTTCCTCTTGATAGCCCCAAAATGCAGGCCATGGGAGTGACTAGAGTTTATACCTGGAAGTTGTCCACAGTGATGTGTATATCAAAAGGTTAGCCTAGGGCCTCAACCCTACTCATGATTCCCTTAACATCTTCTTCCTTATATGTTCTGAAGCCCATTCCCTTTCATCTTTCTCTGAATTAAAGAGTATCATTATCTAGAAAACACTTCCGTAAGGAACTGTGTCATCAACTTTGTTTGGCTCTCTCGCAAAAGTCACCTCCAAACTTTTAAAGCATTATCCACCAAAACAATTAAGTATTCCTGTCTGTTAGAAATTGGGTCTCTATTTGGCAGTGGTATACACCCTGTCCAAGTAGGGATCACAATCCTAGTCAGGATAAGTCAAATACACAACCTAAATTAACCTGTGCCCACTCTCTGGTAGCTTGACACAGAGCAGGCAGGCTTAATTTAGAAGGCAATGTGTAAAGTATTTGTGCAACACACTTACAGTTATCACAATTATACGGTTATATTGAAAATAGAGAATATTTATCTCTAAAGGTCCAGTCTAAAATGACAAAAGTCCAATGAGAGTTCACTTTTTAAAATGTGTCACAGTAAGCACACTTTGTATGAGGCCCGATTTAGAGTCTTTTCAGTACTGTGTGAGAGTGCGGGTTCCTTCTGTGAGGAGTGTAGACTGATCGGGGCCATTCAGGAGTGGCCCAGGTACAGAGTACACAAGGTATTTCATTCTCGGAATGCAGAGACCGAACCGGAACCTTTAAGGCCACTCGTGCATATATGGTCCAGGAATGCACCTCTGCAGCTGCGGGTTGAGGGAAAAGTGATATGAGTCGGGCTGGCATAAGGGCAAGAAGCAGGGTTGCGCCCGAGCACGATTCACCTCTTAGAGAAGGTCAGCACATTTTGCTCGTCTCCGTCACTTGGCAACACGGACGGCCACCCACACTAAAGCAGCTCCAAAGTCCTGGTGATACAGGTGTCGAGTTGCCATAAAGCCGCTCTGAAGTCCGGATGAGACAAGCAGCAGGCCGCAACTAAGCCACACTGAAGTCTTGGTGCAAGGAGCGGCAGGTTACAATAATGGTGCACTGAGGTCTTATTGAAATGAGCTGCAGGCTGCAAAGAAGCCTCGCTGAAGTTTAGATGAGGGGGAGCGGCAGGCGGCTATGAAACTGCACTGAAATCTTTACTAAATGAGCAGCAGGGAGCAACAAAGCCGTGCTTGAGGTCTTTGATGTCTCAGAGACCTGGCATAGAATTGGGGGCAAGTCAACAAGCCATTGGAGTCACCCTGGGGGTGATTAATAATTTTTGGGTTCCAGGGCAGAGATCAGAAGGCAGCAGGGCAGTTCAACAAGGCAGGGCAGCAGCTCCTTGAAACTGTCAGGCACATCAAAATGGCGATCATTTAGCACAGCAGTCTTTACTCCAGCAGAGTTTCCTTGAATCTAGAAGAGTACTGATTTTAGTGGGGCAAAGGCCCAGTACTTATACTGAAAAATGCCTTTGATGTGGGGGAATGACTTCAAAAAGTTCCTATGAAGTGAGAGTCCCCACAGTCAGTGGGGGCCAATTATCTCCTTTGTGAGGGCTCTGACCACTACCCTTTGAGATGTAAGTGGGAGCCCTTCCCAACCTCCTCCCCAGGAAGGCCCATCATTATGCAGATGAATACAGATGCAGCTGAGTATGCTGTGTTGTGGGGGTCAGAAGTGAATGCACAAGTATAGCTGTCACCTAGCCCAGGCCAGGTGTGTATTTGAGATAGGCTGTAGGAACACAGGACAGTGAGGGCAGAGAAATACCCACTTTCTAAAAGTGGCATTTCTGAAATACTAATAATAAATTAGACTTTACTACTAAAGAGGATTTATATTTACCATTCTAGTGATACTAAACATGATGCAGCTACTACTCCTCTCTGATCAGGAATTACATCTTAAAAGTATTATAAGGAATTCCTAATGCTGGCCTAAGAGGGGGCCAGGCCTCACAGTAATGAAAAATAACTGTGGGAGTTTTTCATTTGGTGGACATCAAAGACTTAAAAGTACATGTCATGCCTTTTACTTGCATGGCACCCTGCCCATGGGCTACTTAGGGCCTACCTTAGGGGTGACATATATTTAGGAAAAGGTGAGTTTAAGGCTTGGCAAGAGGTTTTCAATACCAATTCGGGATGGCAGTGAGACTGCACACAGGCTCTGCAGTGGAAGGCCTGAGACATGTTTACAGGGCTATCTAAATGGGTGGCACAATCAGTGCTGCAGGCCCACAAGTAGCATTTGATTTACAGGCCCTGGGTATACGGTATGCCACTTTGCAAGGGACCTATATGTAAATTAAATATGGCAATTTTGGATACACAAGTATCCCGGTAAACATCTCTCAGACCTGCCACTGCAATATCTGTGTGGGCAGTTTTGAACTGCCAGTTCGACCTGGCAAGTACACCCAAATGGCAGGCCTAAACATTCCCCTTTACTAAATATAAATCACCCCTAATGGAGGCCCAAGGCAGTCCCAAGGACAGAGTGCAGTGTATTTAAAATGTAAGACATGTACTTGTGTGTTTTACATGTCTTGAAAGTGAAATACTGTTAAATTCGGTTTTCACTATTTCAAGGCCTATCTCTCCCATGGGATAACATGGGGATTGCCTTGAAATATCTTTTAACTGTAATTTCCTATTGGGAGCAGATAGATATGTGGAGTTTGGGGTCTCTGAACCCACAATTTAAAATACATCTTTTGGTGAAATTGTTTTTTTAACTGTGAGTTTGACAATGTTACTTTTAGTAAGTGGGCACTTTCTGGCTTAACCATTTTGTGCCTCTGCCTATCTGTGAAATACACATCTGGGTCAGGATGACAGTTGGGTTGTTTGTGAATTCACTGTAGACAGTCACACAAAGGGAGCTGAGGTTTGCCCTACATATCCTTATGGGTCTTCATGGGCTAGAGTGGTGGGAGGAGCTGACACTTACACCTGAATAGGGCTGTGCCTGCCCTCACACAAAGCACTCTCCAATCCTTTGGAGTGTGTCTGGGGCCAGGTAAGAAAGGCAGGGTCTTGTGCACTACAAGGTCCTCCCTTTGAAAGTTTCCTACTTCAAAGGTAGAAATGGGTATGAGTACTGGACATATGACTCCACAAATTTACAACACTTCTGGACTGAACGCATTCTGCCAGGGAGAAGAGCTAGATGTTGTAGGAGTGACTGCCACTCTGTCTATTGTTTTGTTGTGCTGGTCTGTTGCTTTCTGGTTCTGTCCTGGAAGGGAAAGGACTGGACACTGCTTTCTATATCCTGCTTTCCAAGGTTCTGCAAGTGCTTGAACTGAGCTTGCCTCCTGTTAAAAGTCTCAAGGACATTAAAGAATTCATCTGCCAGTGCCTGGGCTCTTCTGCTGAGAGTCCTGATTTGCCAAGTGGTGCCAACTCCATTCCCTGGGACCTTAGAAGTGTACACATGTGAACTGAAGAAGAAAATGCGTGCACCAACGCTCCATGGCAGACAAAAACTGATGCAGCGCCTGTCACGAGGCTGAAGAATCGACTCAGCACCTGTCTCGAGGCTGCAGAATCAATGTAGCGCCTGTTTCACCATGGCTTAATCAAAACACAGAGCATCAGGATTTTCCACGCATCGTACCCAGGGTGCAAATTTCTTATCGACCTTGCACTGTAGTAAGAAACTGAGGCTGCATATCCGGAAATCAATGCATTGCCTTTCTTGCAAGGAAAGAATCAATGCATCACCTCCCCTGCCAGTAGGGAACCGATGCATCGCCTCTTCTATGAGTAAAGAATCAACACATCACCTCCTCTGCACAGTAAGGAACCGATGCATTGTTTTGCTTTCCGCTGCCTTGCCTAATCCCTGCTGCCAGCCTCAACTTTGTTTTTGACGCATCCCAGGTACTTTGTGCTAAAAAGATACAGTCATTGATTCCTATGGATTAAGACTCATTTCTCATTTTAAAAAGTGATATCTGTACTTGTGCATGTTGGATTTTTGTGATTTTTGTTTTGTTTAATTCAATAAATATTGGCTGTTTTTCTAAACTGGTGTGTAGTGTTTTCACTGTGTTACTGTGTGTGTGCAAATACTTTACACTGCCTCTGAGATAATCCAGACTGCTCATGCCAAGCTACCAAGGGGGTGAGCAGGGGTTATCTTATCTGTGTGACTCCCTTACCATGACTAGAGTGAGGGTCCCTAGTTGGACAGGGTGCAAACCACTGCCAACTAGAAACCCCATTTCTAACAATGTTGAATTTTAAAATGGTGCTATACTAGTTTGGAGCTAATATGTATCAGTCTACTTATTGCCTTTGTGAAATTAATATTAGACCCATTCAGAAGAAAGACCAAAAGTTTGTGGTCTCTGCCTAAAATAAACTTTGTACCCCAAACGTGAGATTTCAATTTCTCATATCCCCAAGTACAGGCCAGGATATCCTTTATGAGTGACTGAATATTGAAGTTCACGATTCTTTAATGTTTGGGTTGGAAAAGCAATGGTGTGACCATTGCTATCCTTTTTTATGGCAATACAGCTCCCACTACTACACTAGTAGCATCAACAGAGATGCCTAACTTCTTCCCAGGACATATGGATGTAAATATGGTGCTTGAATGAGCATACACTTGATAGATGAAAAAGCTTTGTTTTGCAGACAGCCCCATGTATATTCAACATTGATCTTCAGTGTTAATCATACATAAGTTCAGCAATAAGGGATAAAATTCAATTAATTTCATGTAGAACTCACACATGCCCACAAAATGCAACACTTAGTCACAACTCTCTGGTACCAGTGCTTTTTCTGTGGCTTCTAAAAACCCAGGTCGGTCTAGGTTAAATCCCACATCCTATACTCATATGACCTACATATTCCACACTATTAGCTCCAAAAACATATTTAAGTTCTTTCCCTTCAGTTTGAAGACTTCTAATTCTCTCTACAATTGTTTTTAATGATGTTATTCATTCTTCCAATAGACTAAAACATTGTCTTTGAAAGCCACACAGTACCTGACTCATCAGACTTTGAAAAACAACCTGCACAGGGGCCTATCCAAATGACATCCTGCAGAAATGAAATACGCCATGCAGTGTATCAAAAGCCATCAAATGACGCACATCCGGGTGATATGCTGATCTGAGATCAAGTTCGGGAAAAATCCTCCCCCAATCAAAGTATTCACCATATCATCAGTTCTGGGCAGACGATAGCCATCAATTCGGTTAGTCTTATTGAGACTGAGTAAATCTATGCACAGTCTCAATTCCTCATTTTTCATTTATGCCACAACTACAGGTGATAACCATAACAAAGATTCAATTGACTTCTGTTAGAAATGGGGTTTCTGGTTGGCTAGGGTGTGCACCTAAGCCAGGCAGAACCCACCCACTCTAGTCAGGGTGAGGGAGTTACACACCCAAGATAACCCCTGCTCACTTGGTAGCTTGGCACGAGCAGTCAGGCATATTCCAGAGGCAATGTGTAAAGCGTTTGCACAACACACACAACACACGACGCACTATCCCCACCACAAAGGAAACACAACACCAAGTTATATAAAAATAAACTGTATTGTACACAACATCATTAGACCAAACACAACATCAGTAATACCCTCCTACCCAAGCAGGTGTCATAACATTACATAGTACTGTTACTCTGCAAAAACAGCAGTAGTCACATATAACACATATAACATGTAAGGGAAACAATTGAGACACTTTTAGCATACTTGGAATGAGGAAAAATGTCTGGGGATGACCTTGTAAAAAGGGCCAGGTCCAACAACCTCCTTGACCATCTTCTTTTGGTGCTTAGGTACCTCATTTTGTACACCCAACGCTACACACCTCATCTTATGTTCAATATGTTCTGCCCCTTCTCTTATTTTAATAACATGCTCATAATCTTTCATCTCACCCAGTTCTCTGGCACAAATTTCAGAATAGTGCCACTATATCATTTTAACCTGAACTTCCTCCAACTTCTCCCAGCCACAAAACTTGAGTAGCACATCCTGCATCCTGTTTGTAATACAATACTCAAATATCCCTGGTGATGCCAACCCAGAATTCGGGGTCCTTCTACTGAAACATTCACTTTACCTTGAACAGATCTTCCCCTAATACCTATGAGGGTTTCAAAATGCCCCTCAAGATCAGTTTTAGAGATTATGAATCATATTCTTTTCATCCACAGTAGCATGCAAAATGATGGTAATTTTGAGTGGGACCATTAAGTCTCCCACACAGAAATCCTCTATGGAATCTCTATCCATTGGCACATCTTTCCTATATGTAGTCACGCACAAAACCAAATTATTAACCTTGTCACTTAAAGTTTGGTCATCTTGTTTAAATGTTATAAGGTGAACCCATGTTATCCTTTGGGAGAGCTAGGCCATGCAGTAGTGAAAAACGACTTTAGGACCAGGACATGTAAAAGTCAAAAGCACATGTATAACTTTTTAAATACACTGCACCTTGCCCTGTGTGCTGTGTACAGCCTAACCTAGAGGTGACTTATAGGTATGTATTAATAAGGAAGGTTTAGGCCTGGAATTTTTTTTATTTTGCCAGGTTGAAACAGCAGTTTAAAACTGCACGAATAGGCTGCAATGGCGGGCCTGATACAGGGTTAAAAGGGCTAATTAAGTGGGAAGCACAACTAGTGCTGCAAGCAAACTAGCAGCAGTTAACGTACAGGCCCTGGGTAGCGGTAGTATCACTTTAGTAGGGACTTACAAGTAAGTTAAATGTGACAATTGGGTGTAAGCCAATGTTACTGTGTTTTAAGAAGAGCCCGGGCACTCTAGTATTGGTCAGCAGTGGTAAAGTGCATAGAGTCCCAAAAGTCAACAAAAATGGGCAAAGTATGCAGACAAAGGTTTAAGCATGACCCTGCAGAGAGGCCCTAGTCCAACATAGTCATGTTTTACTTTACTGTCTCCTATGTGTTCTATTCTTTTTGAAACGCACTGCAGGTAACCTTGCATTAGCCTCAGAGTACCACTAATCAGGCAAACAGAATATTTAACATTGATTACTTTCCGATTAATAACTAAACAATTTTCAGAGTGGTATTATCAAAGGAAAGAATCCATCACCCAGAAAGGTGCTTGCTGAAGAGTCTACAGATTGAAGGTGTGGAAACCAGTTTTAGGTATCTGATCAAAATACTCAGAACAGAAAGAATATTGTGGCAGGCAGTAGAATTCTACTTGAAAAAATTGGGTTATGGGAACGTAGACAAACAGACCTAATAGCCGTAACACAGAACCCCACATCACCCATGGTTAATGGGGGCCCCCGGTGTTCCCCATCTCAGTGGGAGCCCCTCAGCATCCACTGCTCATAGTAGGATATTATGGCCAGGAAAGCAATTATTAGCAAGGAAAAGCCTCTGATGTTTGAGCTGAAACATCTAGCATTATTGTTGCAGAGAGACTTTTTCCCTGTAGAAATAGTGTCTCAGTGCCTCTCACTATTACGGAGTCGAGCCAGAGAGGGAGAAGAGGCAAAAATGACCAGGTGAAGGAGAAAGTGAGGAAAACGATGATGTCAGAGGCACAGCAAAAGGGAAAGAAGAGGGAAAGTCGTAGGGCAGAGGGATAGAAAGAGTTACAAGGGACCATTGAAGGAGAAAGGGCCAAAGAGAGGAAGAGGCCACAGCATAGCGATATACAGATAGATAGATAGATAGATAGATAGATAGATAGATAGATAGATAGATAGATAGATAGATAGATAGATAGATAGATAGAGGGCTGGAGAAAGAAGATGGAGTGGGTGGGGGCCAGCTCTACATATTTCATAAGAGGCGCCTTCCGGTTTCATTACGCCCCTGATGGTCCCCCCTTGGCCCTAACACAAAGATCAACATGAGCAGTGACATCTTCCTTGAGCTCACACATAAACACATTCTGACTTGTAGTGATTAGGTACACATTTAAGAGATGCGGGTAACATTGAAGCTTTACAAATGCAATTCATCAGTGATAATAACACACTGTTTCCCAAGAGAGGACCCTGTCAAAATAGTTCAGAAGCACATTTTATTTTATTAAAACATTAGGCATAATACCTGGATTCCTTTTTGCATACGTTCGATATTCTAGATCAATGCAATAACATGTGCTTGGAAGTTCAAATACTTGTGATGAAACTTTGGAATCAACTTTGTATGGTTTCATGTACGCCCAAAATATGGGCATGTGCCTTGTTATATTATTCTGAGATGTCTGCACTTTAGAAAGTGAATTTGTCTAACTGCGTTTAGGAGCAATGCCATACAGCACGCTGGAGTGCTTAGATTGATCAAAGGATTTCCGATTCTTGGCACCAGCCCTTGAATATCAACAATGGCAATTATGACAGTCTACTACACAGTGTTGGTGTCTGTCTAATTTAGAAATCAGCAGCAGTTTATTAATTCAATATACATTAGAAAGGACTAATGTCTTCCACGTAGGCCATTCTTATAGTGCTGGGCGCCTTGAATAGTCTGAATTGTCTCACGTGTAGGAGCGTGATGGTTAGTAGTTGTGTTGGTACTGCCATTGGCAGCGCTGAAAGTGCAATGGTTGATGCAAGCTCCAGTGGCCTCCGGCCCTTTATTTTATTTATTCATTTATTTTTGCAAATTAGGCACCTGTTCACTGCAAAATCATTGCTTATAATGGAAGGCATTGTGCTCCAGGTAAAGCTGCTGCGACCTATTTGGCAACCTTTGAAAATCAGCACAGCAACAAACGGCTGCTGATAACCTGCTTAGGAGCTAATATTAATGGTCCTCGAAGTTGTAGGGTTCGATGAATAAGAAGGCAAGGCCTGAGTATTTGTTACACCTGCTCATACATATAAGGTGAAACAGGCCAGTTAGAACGTACATGAAACCATATGATACAACACTTTATTGGAGTTAAAATAGATCAGTTTATCCTTGCATTCAACTTTGATGCAGTCGGTACCATTAGATATCTATACTATACAGCTTACCCTAAACAAGAGGTAGACCAGACTCATTAATCCATGCTACTGCTCATAGTACGTGTGCACTAATTAGGTTTTTAAATGGAATAACCTTTGGGATGACAAAGAGTAAATCTAGATTAAGTAAAGCTTTCTATAAATACTTCCATCAATGTAATCATTAAACAATGACAGTATTCTGTAAAGTCATAAATGAACGTAATAATACACTGAGGTGGGATAGACCAGTTTATAACTGGAGTAGTATAATAGTCTGCTGATCAGTTCATTAATCTTTGAAATTGAGGATGTAATATTGAATGAGGAGCCTATACATAAATATCCACTTGCATACTAGGTTGTGCAATTTGCACACCGAATGGATTGCAAATGGGTGTGCAATGTGCCCTGAGACTTACATATTAGTTGTTCACATCACATGTTGACCATTGGCATGGGGGAAAGGGGTCGCAAAATCACCTGCTTAATGGATATTATTTTGATAGATCACGATTTATGACGTCCTGGCTACAAATGCAGTGATGGACCTCACAAGGAACAGTAGAAAAGCAAACTTCCATCCTTGAAATTCCTTTCCCAAATGGGAAACACTTAAAAAAAAACAGCCATTAAAAGGATAGGTGCTGCTCTAAAAAATGGTTTCCTTTTGAGAAGATCTCAAGAAGACCAGGCAGTAGTGGTAGTCTTCTGTCTGCACCCCCAGAAGCTCCCCTCATTGATTTCCAACGATGTCCCACAGTGACACATTCCACTTTCTAAGTCAGTTAGAGCCGTAACTCGGGAGTCAGTAACTGATTAATGGTTTGACACTGCACTTGCATAACTTTGCAACTTGTAAATAAGAGGAAGAACTATTTTCATGTCACCTCCTAACTGTAAGTGGGAAGTGCCTTAAAAACACTTTACAAAACTCAAAAAGACTTTCGTTTTATTTTTTATGACTCAGAAAGTCTTTTAAAAAAATGTGAGTCAGACAGTATTTTGCTACTTGTAAAGGTACACGTGAACATTGTAAAATTACGTTTTGGGCCAAAATGCCCAGAAGCTAAATCTCGTTTGGGTCCATAGCAAAGCCAACTTAAAATCCCGTTGTTTATGAAGTATGGTCCCCTAGGGAGGTTGGACTATGTCACAATCTTGTTTAAATACATATATTAGAGGCTGTGTGTATATGTTCAGATGGGATTTATTTTGTAGCCATTTTCGACCGAATGGTGAAACAGTGGTTTTACAATATGGACTATTGCCTCTGTGTTAGATCTATTGTGCACTTCATAATACATTCCACCTAGAATGTTATCCCTATCATTGCTTACTGCAAAAGACAGATGCATTTTTGTCCTGATGAGAACCAAGGGATTTATTGCATTTTAGTTGAAACTAGTCCGGATTAAATTTCTGTTATGATGAGCTAATCTTTCATCATCGTGTGTGATTTTGCAAATTTGACTTAATGTGAATTTCCTGAAAATATCCTATTGTGCCATGTGTACTAATTACACCACACCCACTGCAAAAGATTAGTGCAGAAGCATGGGAACAACAGAATGACCAGAACACTAGTGTGTTGGTGTTTGTGGCACTTGTTTTTCACCCTAAATTAGCGTGCTAAATGCTGAATTTGCATTTTGTGTGGAATTTTGCTTAATAACGTAAAAATCTAATTAGACGAAATGTTGATTACTCTCCCCAACCATGGCTATTTTTGATTGACTGTTTAGATTTTCCTGTTGGGATTACAGTAATATCACACTCACTTATGTATTATTTAACCACATTTTCCATGTGCACTGTGCCCTGTGTACTGTATTCCTCTTTTAAAGCAAGGCTATGTCTAATTAATATATAGTTAATCAGAAGATCTGGTCTTGTTTTTGTGCACTGAAATCAGATCACGTACTGTGTGTGTCATAGATATTCCGCCCGGATCTTCTTTACATTTTTGGCATTGGCGCTATTATCTATTTCCTTGGTGCAACACCTCTGACCACAATTTAACCAAAGGAGGTTTGTAGCGGTGGTACTGCGTGGCCAGAATATTTGTGTGTATTGTTGTTTTTTTATTTTTTTTTCATTTAGTTGCGTTGATAATGTGTTGTGTCTTTTTGTATTATTGTTTTGTGGCCCGTTTTTGCATTCATTTAGTTTTGTTGCCTTGCACTGTGATTGTTGTGACATTGGAATGAATGCTGCCAAATATCTATCAAAACCAATACTTTCCATTAAATTCCATTGACTCAAAACCATTCACCACGGTGGTAAAACACCGCTCCTGCTCTTCGGTTATTGAAGACAGCAGACAACCCAAAACTGTGGCAGAGACCATGCCTATGATTAGAGCCTCCCATGCGCACTTCATATAATATAGCCCCGTGTGTGGTGACAGAGCAACCGAGGCAAGATCCTGGCTGGAGAAGGTGAGAGCGACCCTCTCATGGGTGTGGAACGTGTGCGGGTAACGATGCAAAGATCCCTTGATTTATAAGAGCTGGTATTAATCTCACCGTAAATATACGGACACAAGATATGCAGCGGGCCGGTTTCTAAGTGAAGCATTCTCTCCCCACACCGCTGAGTACCCGTGTTATACAGATTCCTGCAACACACGGCAATTGGTGCAAATGTGCTCATTTGCAGTACAATCTTGACTTTTGCGATGTTGCGAATACTTATGATAAATTGTGCAGAATAAAAAATGCTGCATGTTCACAAACAAGTGTAGGCCATGGTTTGCAGGATTTATGTCACAACTATCCCATGCATAGGGGTAGTTTTAATTGTAGTTTGCAGAATGATGCGAAGTACAGGGTGAATAGGCCAGAACAAATGGTGGCTCAGTGAACTGAATGTTCGACACTGACATCTGTGGTGATATCGATGCTTAATCTGCAAAAACAGGTAAATGCCAGGGCCCTGGTCAGGAGGCCATTGCAGCTTGCAACACACACTTCCCCTGCCAGCACTGTCAAAGACAGTACCACACAACTACTAATCATCACACTCCTACATGTGTTACAGTCCAGACTATCCCAGGCCATCAAAGCTGAAAGAATAGCTTAGGTGGCAATTATTAGTACATTTTAATTGATATTGAATTAGTAAACAACTGTTGTTGTGCTCATCTCTAAATCAGACAAACAATGCCACTATGTGGCAGACTGTCATTAGTGCAAGCAGTGACAACTAAGTGTTGATGCTGAGCACCCGAACCCACCTGCTCACCTTAAGCAGTGGGCAATCTGAATAAAACAAATTCAGCTCCCAATAAAATTGACTCAGCCTTCCATCCTTTAGAACTTGGTAACTTGTTTATCATAAACTCGGTAAAAGTACCATCTATTATTTACAACACTTCAAAACACAACCATATGGCATGAAGCACTTCATAAAATGAAGACACTGACATTATTGATGTACAAGTACTTGATTTTATTAAAAATGTTTTGTTTTTGTTGACACATTGTTCATTTTTAGGTCATTAATAAGTACGGGAAATAAAGGTTAAGTACTGGAACATTAGTGCATCTATAATGTTATTAACACCTTGATTTGTGCATAATGCTTCATAGCGTGCTTGTACAATTTCTTAGTGCTGTAAAAACAAGATTTTACTGTTACCTGTTTTGTGGTACTCAATATGGTTTAGTCCATAGTGGTTGTTTTGGTGCATGCATGTCTGAATTCATCTCCATGAAGCTGTTCCTGCACTTCTCAGCAGCCTTTGTCCACTGGCCCCTTCGCCCATGAGCAACCCACCACCTCTCCATACTGGAGGCCTACTGCTCCCAAGTGTAGTGATGCATCAGTATCAATGCTGAGCCAGGGGGCCTCAGTGCTGGTGGTCAGTGTTGCATAAGGTGCACGTCTGGGCTGCCATTGTTGGACTACTGGGAGGATCATTAAAGTTCAGCCATTTATTGTTTTAAAGTGTGGTTATTGTCAGTCTGGGCAGCAGACACGGTTAGCTCCATTCCCCTCGCACTGGAGCCGGCAAGCACTGCCAGCTTGATTTGCCTGGGCTGTGCTTCAAAATTCATGTGTTGAACCAGCCAAGCTATTTCATCATTTCCCACCACAAGTGTGTGCCAGAATACATCATGAGCCTTTATGTCCTGTGTGTTCTAATGGACCCAGTGCTCAATTTGCGCTTGTTGTTTCCGGTGCGGAGCACCAGCACTTATTTTTGAGGGCCGGCGCTTAATTTTTTGCCTCAAGCATTTATTGCGAGCAAAAGACACATTTGAGAAAGACTGAGGAAGAGAAAAACGAAAAAGCGTCACAAAGGAGAGAGCAGAAAGCTGCAGGAGTGAGCTGAAGGGGCAGAAAGGGGCTGTAAATGAATTGAATAGGCCAGAGATGGCTTCAGGATAATGCTACCTCAGTATTCCGCGTTCGCACATTTAATTCATATTAAACACTACATGTAAGTAGGACAGTCCCAGTATGTACTACTATATAAAGGTAGAGGTGTGTCAGATGGATCCTGGGAACCCTCAGACTTTGAACATGTCACTAGATTAATTCAAGCTTTCCATAAATACGTCCCCCACTAGCCTATTTCATTAACTGGGTGGCGTGGCAATAGTGATTGTGTTACTCTCAGGAATGTCTTAAAACATTCAGGTTGAGGGGTTTCCAAGGCAATTTCTGTTCTATGCTCTTCTGGTGGCACCCACTGAAGACTGTGCTTGGCTGCTGAGGTCCAGCCAGTGCTTAATTTGTAGATAAAAATGTGCTGGTGCCTAAAGCCCTCCTCTTAAATATGCGACCGCTTCAATTCCACTTCGTATTCAAGAGGATTATCAATGAATACTGGTGGGACTGGAGGGAAACAATCTCTTTTAGTCAACATGTGTGATTCTAGAATTATGGACCATAAAATGGATCTAACTTCCCAGTTCTCTCCCCTCAAGGTTTTTCAGCAATAAAAGTGCCATGAATATTGGTGGAAATACAAATAACAATTATAATGGCGGTGCACCACTCATGAACAGTAATCAAATTGTATGTGTGTCTCCTATGAGCCTGCTGCGCCTTGTTGTTGTATATATCTGTGTAAATATAGCATGCTGTCTTGGGATGGAAAGAAATGTTGATGATTACCATACTGCCTCTCCCTTCTTATAAACAGTTGCTGGTCATCCATGCTTACCTGCCCAGAACGTACATATTAGTTCTGCTTGACTTAAAGTTTGTGAGTCATCTAGTATATTTTCTGCACCTTAACTGTCGAATTGCTAACCTAAGGAATGTGTGAGCTCTGAAATTCTAGAGGTCAGATTTGCAGATGGATTGTAGAAATGCAGAAAAAAGAGACACACCATTGAATGTATGCTAGTAGATTTAATCTGCAAGCTATGTGACAGGAATCCACAGAACCCAATCTGGTGCACTATTCATTCGGAAACATCTAAGATTGTGCGCCATCGTCTGATTGAGGCATTCTGTTTGACCATGTAACTGTGGATGACAACTGGTTGTCTTGTGATTGACAGTACACAATTTTTTCAGCAGAGTATTCTTGAAATGTGAGATAAACCTGGGCCCCCAACAGTTAACATAATTTGTTTCTATACATGCAGTCTCATAGTCTCTTTGAGAAATATCTGAGTCAATTCAGGTGCTGAAGTTATTTCTTTCAAAAGTGTACAATGCCCAAGTTTAGTAAAGAAGTCTACATCCACTAAAAGGTATTGAAGGTCTGGTGATGGTGGAAGTTCCTCTGTGAAGTCCATTGTGATTGGATTCCATGGATGTTAAGGAATAGCCAAAGGTTTCATTAATCCTGTTGGGGGTCTTCTGTTGAACTTGCCCTGAGTAGACACTGTACAGTTGAATTTAGTTACTCTGACATAATTGTGGCCACCAAGCTATGCATGCTAAAGGGTCATTATTCCTTTGATTAGTCATTGGGGTTTGATGCCCCCATTCTTTGATTTTGTAATCCTTTACTTAGAATGAATAGCGAATTTTGATACGGTAATGACTGACCATTGATACTTCTGTTAACTGGATCTTGTCATGGTCGTTCTTCCTGATATTCTATGGCTTAATGAGACATTATTTGTACATACCTCTCCTCCTAATTTCTGGACCCTGATTGGATAGCTTTGGTCAAGGGTGTATATGGAGTAATCTGATCTTCTGGTTCATTCTGCCTGGATAGAACATCTGCATTATCCAGGCCTCAGACCTGGCATATATGTGATGTCATATTGAAATTAAAAATAATACTCAATTGGTCATGAAATCTGTGTGGATCAGTGCTTCAGCACCCTACATAGGAACAGTGAGAGACATATTAATGCTACAGTACAAAACACCAAACCTGTATACAGCACCTTGACATGCAGCCCACAAGTAGGCACACTATAAAAAGTTTTGCCAACAACGCTGGCCAGAGAAAGACTTAGTCTAACTCCGCAGGTCTCTACTAGCTATATACTTTGACCTTCACTTATCTCCCTAGCATGCTGATCACATAGGATGACTGTAGAACAGTCCATCAGGGCAGATCTTTAACACCCTCGTTTCTCCCCATCATACATGTACAACCTCATAACATTGAGGCATGATCCACCTTTAGAAACAGAGCAGATATTTCTCTGAAAATAATGACAAATTCTACAGAAACTTGTAGAGCTAGCTAATGCTGCCAGCATATCTCAAAGAGTAAAGTCGCACATCTATACCTCATACATATTTCATTCACCAAACTGCTCTGTTCTGAATCCTATAACATAATAACTACACTTTGATGGTCATCATGCACGGCATGGAAGCACTTCCCACATGGGCTGATTATTAATACAACACTCTCCTAACCACATACCCTACTTGTGTAGTATGATATTCATTTGGGGAAGCATTTTAGTAACTCGCATATAGATTAGAAGCACGATATCAATGCTAAAATACAATAAAACCACCAACAACTTATGCGGATGATCCTCAAAATCCCTGTTACCTGGAGAGTGCCCTAGGAATCCATTATCTCTCCATCATCATCATCATCAGTGTCTACATCAAGCTTCTATGAACACAAGTTACTGATGACAACATCAAGATCCCTTGGTTCCTCAGTGGACAGAACTGCTCTCCTCAATGATCTCCTCAATTGGTCACACTTAGCAGTGCTAAATGTGAGCTCATGTTTGACGACGGGGCCCACTGGCACTCATTTTTGGAGCCTGGCACATACATTTCCTAAGAGCAAAAGTGAGAAAATTATACAAATAGGAAAGAAGAAAGAGAATACAGAAACATTGTCGTAAAAAGAGAAAGCAGGAACCTGCAGAAGTTAGGTAAAGGGACAGTGAGTGTAGTGGATTAAAGTATCATGAGGTGGATTCCAGGCTTCACAGCCTTGGTATTTGGTGTGCTGGTGCCACAGCAGGCTTCTTAGCAGAGCTTTGGGAACCGGCATTTATTCTTCTACAAATTAAATAATGACACTAAGTAACTTAAAACTTTCCTCAGGCTAATTCACAACATGTATGTCAGACTTCTACCTGAAACTTAATCCTACAAAAAGAGAACAGATCCTGTTCACAAAAAGTTCGAAACTTCTATTGATTCAAACCTGGTTAGTAGATATGTACCTCAATGGCTTCATCTTCCAGATGAGAGCCAATGCATAATAATTGTGATTCACTGTCAACACTGATCTCACCTTCAAGTAATACAAGGCTGCTTGCTGCAATCTCTTCCGTTAGAAACATTGAAACCCTTCTCACCAAGATCTGACTTTAGAGCATCAAGGCTAGCACTGGTCATTCAATCACCACTGTAGAGACTATGCTTTACACATCGGTCTACCCAACTCCGCATCTGCCCTCCTAAAAGGCATCTAACATGATGTGGCTTGTCTTATCGTGACCTGTAGAAATTCATTAACATCACCCAACACTAATTAAGTCTCTATGACTTTCTGTCCTAGCGTGAATATCTTCAAGTTGAACTACATTGCCTAAAAGGCATTTAGAAAGAAAACCTTAGAGTATCCAGACGAGAAAATAATTGGCTCAGGTGAACTTCGCCGTACTATCAATGGAAGACATATTCAAACCAGAGGCAAGGAAATCTAGGAAAGAAAAGACCAGAAGGCAAGCTTTCTCAGTATGTGTATCCAGGATCTGGAAGGATATCCACATCAGCATCAGAACTGTTCCTATCATCCAATTTAGAACAAGCATTAGCAAAGCCGGTAGGTCTCAGCAGTGAAACCCGTTGGCTCGGACTTATTTTTTTTAGGTTGGATAGCTACAGCGAATGTGTAAGCTGGAGCTTGTTTTGAGAATAAAAGTTCACTATGATGCTACAGAGATCGGTCATTGACGTTGTACGTTATATATACCTCTATTGCATTCATTTGAGCAGTGAGTGGTGTGGACCTATACATTGCCATATACATCCAGGTACAGGTGACAAACAGTAAGGGATACAGTTTATAATAAACCACCTGCCACAACTACACTAATGGCAAATTGTACAACAGTTGATGTCACATGGGACTTTGCAATTACTGCACTTAAGCTGGAAGCTAGCGTCATGTAATAAAGAAATAAGAATTCATAAAGCCAGTAGGCCTGCTTTAATTGAGGTAATACATGAAAACACAAGAATGTACAAATAATAATTTGTGTTGCCGTTGTTTGCATGTGTTAACGCATTGTGATCCGACCTATTGGTTTTGCAAGTGCTTGTTGTTAAGTGATTTCATCCCATAATGCAGACACCCTCATACATTGATTATTCACTTACTTCTTTTGCCTTAATTGGCATTGCTTGGGATCACTTAGTAGAAATAAAAGACCGTCTGAGTTTAGAATTTATACGATGTCGACCCATTTTTAAAACCACGTGTCTCATATGCAGCTTCTTCTGTGATCGCACTGGTGATGGTAAGAAATGATTTTCTATTTTATCAGTCTTCCTCAAAGCTGGGAACGTGCAGGCAAAGTATGCTAATGTGCATTTGTGAACGCCATCAGTGTATTATCTGACACAAACCACAACAGTGCATGGAAAGTAGTCTCTCGTTCGTTATGTTTGAAGCAGACATTCATCCAGCCTAACCTCCATGAGAGAATCTGACTGAAGCCTTCCCCTTAGTAGTACATCAGCTCGAAAAAAAAATCCTGCCCTTTGCGGGGACGTTTCTGGTCTATTACAGTTCATTATATGGAATTAAATCATGCGAGCATTCTGTCAATCAACTCAGAAAGGCACTCACTGTCAATTTGCTCTTTCTGAGGAACTTACTTTTTTTGCATATGTATACCACCATTCTGTCATGTGACATCACCCTCTCAATACACATTGGACGTAGCCTGACAATCAATGTGTTTGATGCAGACATTCATCCAGCCCAAGCACCAAGAGGCAATCAGATTGCAGGGATGGCAGGCTTCACGTGCTCAGCATACTCAGTGCCTAATCTCGACAATCTTGCCCTCTGTGGGGATGTTTTTGATGTACAGGGAGTGCAGAATTATTAGGCAAATGAGTATTTTGACCACATCATCCTCTTTATGCATGTTGTCTTACTCCAAGCTGTATAGGCTCGAAAGCCTACTACCAATTAAGCATATTAGGTGATGTGCATCTCTGTAATGAGAAGGGGTGTGGTCTAATGACATCAACACCCTATATCAGGTGTGCATAATTATTAGGCAACTTCCTTTCCTTTGGCAAAATGGGTCAAAAGAAGGACTTGACAGGCTCAGAAAAGTCAAAAATAGTGAGATATCTTGCAGAGGGATGCAGCACTCTTAAAATTGCAAAGTTTCTGAAGCGTGATCATCGAACAATCAAGCGTTTCATTCAAAATAGTCAACAGGGTCGCAAGAAGCGTGTGGAAAAACCAAGGCGCAAAATAACTGCCCATGAACTGAGAAAAGTCAAGCGTGCAGCTGCCACAATGCCACTTGCCACCAGTTTGGCCATATTTCAGAGCTGCAACATCACTGGAGTGCCCAAAAGCACAAGGTGTGCAATACTCAGAGACATGGCCAAGGTAAGAAAGGCTGAAAGACGACCACCACTGAACAAGACACACAAGCTGAAACGTCAAGACTGGGCCAAGAAATATCTCAAGACTGATTTTTCTAAGGTTTTATGGACTGATGAAATGAGAGTGAGTCTTGATGGGCCAGATGGATGGGCCCGTGGCTGGATTGGTAAAGGGCAGAGAGCTCCAGTCCGACTCAGACGCCAGCAAGGTGGAGGTGGAGTACTGGTTTGGGCTGGTATCATCAAAGATGAGCTTGTGGGGCCTTTTCGGGTTGAGGATGGAGTCAAGCTCAACTCCCAGTCCTACTGCCAGTTCCTGGAAGACACCTTCTTCAAGCAGTGGTACAGGAAGAAGTCTGCATCCTTCAAGAAAAACATGATTTTCATGCAGGACAATGCTCCATCACACGCGTCCAAGTACTCCACAGCGTGGCTGGCAAGAAAGGGTATAAAAGAAGGAAATCTAATGACATGGCCTCCTTGTTCACCTGATCTGAACCCCATTGAGAACCTGTGGTCCATCATCAAATGTGAGATTTACAGGGAGGGAAAACAGTACACCTCTCTGAACAGTGTCTGGGAGGCTGTGGTTGCTGCTGCACGCAATGTTGATGGTGAACAGATCAAAACACTGACAGAATCCATGGATGGCAGGCTTTTGAGTGTCCTTGCAAAGAAAGGTGGCTATATTGGTCACTGATTTGTTTTTGTTTTGTTTTTGAATGTCAGAAATGTATATTTGTGAATGTTGAGATGTTATATTGGTTTCACTGGTAATAATAAATAATTGAAATGGGTATATATTTTTTTTTGTTAAGTTGCCTAATAATTATGCACAGTGTTAGTCACCTGCACACACAGATATCCCCCTAACGTAGCTAAAACTAAAAACAAACTAAAAACTACTTCCAAAAATATTCAGCTTTGATATTAATGAGTTTTTTGGGTTCATTGAGAACATGGTTGTTGTTCAATAATAAAATTAATCCTCAAAAATACAACTTGCCTAATAATTCTGCACTCCCTGTATTATAGTTTCTTATATGAGATTAAATCAAACAGGGATGCTGTCAGTCAGCAGGAAAGGGCGCTCGCTGTCAATTTGCTTTTTCCAGGGACCCGTGTGTTTTAATCCTCTGAATATGTACTTCAAGCGAGCCATGCAGATCCTGGCTGTTTAGTTATAACTGACAATGCCAAAAGAAAGAGAATGGGAGCTCATTATAAGTCAATTTTACGCATGTTCATATGCCGCTGACAATCCAAAAGCGGTCAGTCGTTCCCCAGAATTTACACAACGCAAATTTCCCTCAGTTTCTCAACAAGCGATTTAAAAAAGACCATGGGGCAATTTCTCTGTAATTGTTCTCATTTTAATGAATGTGATTAGGAGTTTGTAGCGCCGAAATTGTTGATCACAGTGGGAAGTATTCAAACACCAGGCCATTAGAGCCCACTCTATTTCTTTTTTTTAAAAAATTTTATTATAGAGGCGCCTTACATGCATGCACCCACCATCTTGCTTTGATCTGTCTTTAGACTCTGAGCAGCTTTCTATGTTCCCTTGCGGATTGCAGGGAAGGGCAAGCAGTCAAAACTACAGAAGGGCCCCTGCACTGCCCATTCACTTAGTTTGGGCAGTGTAGGGGCCACCCTGGCCAGCCCTGTCGTAATGTACACTGTCTGCTTTGCCAACAGTGAATATTGCGACAGGTGCTGGCACACCCTATGCACTACAGCATTGCCGCCAGCTCTATTACGAGCCAGAGACAATGCTCTAGGCTGTTTCCCGCTGGGCCAGTGGGTGGAAACGGACCGCCCGCTGACCCAGCAGGAAACTCGTAATGGACCCGGTGGGAAGGCTGCCACACTGGCGGCAACCTAACCGTCGGCACTTCGGTGGACAAGCTTTTCCATCCGCCGAAGTCATAAGGCCCATAGTGTGTGCTGTATAGCATTTACTACTGGAAGAGGGAGCTGGGTGAGTCTGGCTTGGCTTTAGGCAGACTATTAATTTATTTACTTATTATTCTACTGCGCATTTTAGTGGTATATACTTCATGTGGTTATGCAAAGACATATTTTTCTTAAAAACACCTACAAAGTAGCATGTTAGCATAGTTCTTTTTAAGATGAAGAATCACAACCTTTCCTTTCACCTAGAAATATAAAATTGATTGTATATTTCCATATCCATGGATTGCCCTACAGTTGAATACTGGTTTTTGGTCAAGGTTATGCTACAAATGCAGCTTAACTTTTCTTCCCTTTTTCCCCACAAGGAAAATATTTTTCCGTGTGGACAAACCTTTTGCTCTGCACCGCTATAAGAAAGTGTGTCACAGCAGCTTGACACCAGATTTAAGTACACATTTCGGCGTTTTTAACCTTTAAAGTTAGAAGCACAATTGAGTGTGGAAATCCATGAGGAATGGTTGCAAAACTCCAACTGGTTATGATTCTGTGTGTTCACCATTTCCTAAATGCCAATCTTTTGCATATTGAATTATCACTCATTCCTAAATTATGTCATACTTCTTAGGGGTCCAAGGATATGAGTAGCCCTAGAGAACTATAAGCTATTGCTTACCTTGCAGCAGAGCAGTCTGGTTGCAAAATACCTGTCATCAGTTTACCAAGAACTTATATTAGGCTACCCATTGCTTACTATTGGTTGACTTTATTGTCACTCTTATTTGCGTGCTACATATTTAATGGCTTGCCTTGTCTATTTGTGTTTGCTTCTCCACTGGAGCATAGTGTCCACGTACTGCTCACTTTTGGGGAACTTCTATTTTCTTTGCTAAAACAGTCCATGTGTTGCCCAGCTGTCTTGCTATTTTGCTTTTCTCCACCAACACCTCTGTGTTTATCTTTCTTGTCCTTGTGCTTCCCCCGCTCTGTGTTTTGCTTTCCATCCCCTGTGTACTTCTCTTCACCTCATGGCCTGTCTGTCTCACATCCAAGTCCTTTTCCCTTTGCCCCTGTACTGTTCTGTTTGTCTCCCATCTCTTCCGCCCTCCTTGTTGCTCCCTCCCTTGTGTGCTTCTTTTCCCTTACTGCCCCTCACCCACTACCCTTTGCTGCCCTTCCGTTGACCCCTCCCCACCTGGGAATTTATATATATTTTTATGGAAGGCTGTTTAGCAAATTGCTGCCAGTTCTTCCATTATAAAAAGATTAGTGTTTTCTCGCTTTTTCCTTTTCATAATTTTTTTATACACTGGTTTGGTAAATTATAAAAAAATGGAACCTGCATGTACAAAATGATGATCCCACCAGGGCCGCTTCATCTCGCCTTGCTTTTATCTTTTGTTAATGGTGTATTGCATCCGCCTTGAAAATGCTGACCAGCATGGAAAAAAGACATGAACAAAAGGCTTTAGTAGAGCCAATCGGTCTCAAATGCAAGACCTGCTTGCTTTTCCAGTGCTTTTTTTTTTATATAGGATGCCTTATTACAGTTCCACAAATGGCATGTCCATAGTTAATTACTTATAGGCCCTTAGTAGAAAAAAACGTTTAGTACCATCCATCTCTAACTAGAAGACATCCTAAAAACTGGTGAATTCGTCTGAATTAAAAAAGTCCTGTATATTACTGTGCCTTTATTGCCTTAGGATCTTCAGAAGTATGTGCGCTCGTTAAAGATGGTACCACACGTGTTTGACATAGGCCACTCAATTGTAAAAGTTCATAATATGAAGGACGAATGACCAAGGGTTTTGGATCAAAATTTTGATTTAGATTATACAGATGGCTTATCTTGGAATTCATATTTAACCGTGAAGAGACATTCAACTGTAAAACTATTTTAAAATAATACTTCTATGAAGAATCCACTGTGCTTGCTTCAGTAGAGCTTACACCATAATGATAGGAGCTCTCAGCCCAGGCTCTCTTCTGTTTCGGAGCCTCTGTGCGCTGGAGTACTAAGGGCTGCAATACAGACAGGATGTGCAGGAGCCCCTGGCTTACACTGTTTGTGTTTCCACGGGTGGAGGTGTTTCCTACTCTTGGTTGTGGTCCGGAGACTGGCAGTATTACAGAGATAACATCTTGGATGGCACAGCATAGTGGCTACTCCACTGGAGCTCGCAGGTTCACATTCAGGAACCTCTTTAGACAAGCCATCTGACAGGCCAAGACCACCTTATGAAGGGCAGGTTCTGCTAATCCATAAACCCAATCTCAGGAAATAGGCATCCCTGGTTCACTTCTGTTCTGAGAACCCAATCCAAGTTAGGGCCTCCGGGGAAAGCCTTGCAAACCATGAAAAAGCTGCTATCTGCAATGCTTTTTTTCTGATGGCAACAGCAAGTATACTTTCTGCATCTGCAGCTGTGGGGATTGGCGTTACTCCGCATTGATGCCCAGTATGAGAAATCTGGGTCCCTTATTTAACTGCAGCCTGAGTTTCTTACTCTAAATCGTTCCTACATTGTTTTTTGTTCCAAAGACTGATATGTCTCAAAGGCAGCAGTATGCATACAAGACAGGTGGGACAGAGCGGGCAGGCTGGAGACTCAGACTATCATCAGGCACAAGAGAGGATTCTGCACAGCTCATGAGCTGCAACCGGTTGCAGGCTGTACTCCTAGTTCAAAATAGTGCCCCCCTACGCAGATCGATCTTCAACAATAATGCAAACTGAGACAGAGTCCCTTCAGAAACGAGCTGCAGTACAATACGTTTTTGGAATTGGAAAGGATCAAACAGGGAGTAGGTGGGTATTTCAAAATCACATAGGAGCTAATTTTTAGGTCTTGCCTATGTCTCACCAGACTATTAAAAAATGTCTGTATATAAAAATATATATATATTTATGTGTGTATATATATATATATATATATATATATATATATGAGCTTTTGGTCAGTGATTTTTTATACATTGATCTTCTGAACTGTCATTCATACTTTGCTTCTGCCTATCATAGCAAGGGGTAGTAGGTCAGCCTACCTCGTCCACTGGTCTCTGTGTGAGTGACTGCATTTTGCTCTTGCACACTAAATAGATCCGCTATTTAAGTAGCTCTAAGGCTGGAGGGACAAGGTGTGCTTTTCTAATTTTATTTATTCTTTGCTACTTCCTGTAGACATTGATTGTTTATGTCAGTGAGTGGGATCCTAATTTACTAATGAAAGTGCATGCATGCGTGCCAGATGACTTGACAACTCGACAGGGACAGTTAGCCCAACAAGGTACATAAAAGTGATTTACTAATGAAAGTCTGTGCGTGCCCCATAGTTTGAAAAGTCGGCAGAGGCAGCTGAGTCTGATAAGGTACATAAGAAGCAGTTCACAAAGAAAATATCGAATGTATATTGTGAACAGATTTCACTTTTATTGTCCAATTTCTGCCTTTAAAGCAAATGAAAAGCTTACATGGCAACTCTGCCTCACATTTCACTTGTGTTAAATTGGAAAAGGAGGTTAAAAGGCTTTTCGGAGCTCATAAAACTGCAGTGCTTGTTTGGTTGCAGCAGGACTTGACTTTCTTATCTCCACCCTCCTGGCATGACTTGCCAGCAACACAGTTATTAAACTCTTGCATGTCAAACACACAACATTGTTATTTCTACTGTCTCTGAATTGAAAAGGGCTGTAAAAAACTGAAGAACCAGCACTTTGCTTTATCTACATCTTGCATTCAGAAGTAGAACACAACCGGCTATTAAGGCCCTCATTACAACATTGGCGGTAAAAGCCGCTTACCACCGTGCAGAAGACCGCCAACACACCGACGCGACAGCGGAATTCCGCCACGGTCATTATGACCCACAGCTCGGAATCCGCCAAAATTGAGACAACCACACAAGTCCGCCACACCAAAGGTCAGTGATAAACTGGCGATAACAAAACCTCCACTGTCACGCCACCAGAAATACGCCCACATTATAACGACCCACGAATCCACGTGGCAGTCTTTCAACCGCGGTATTCGATTGGCGGTGCACACCGCCGCGCTCAAAATACACACACATTTACAAAACACTACCACATTGGACAATTCAAAATACACACACCTGATACACATACACACACCACTCCCACACACCCAATACAATATAAAACACGCACCCACATCACCCACAAACCCCTACGACCACAATTGCGACAGAAGGCCAGAGTGAGACACTTCAATCTACAACCAAGCATCCACAGGCACACAATACCATCACCCACATAACATCCACGCACCTTACACAACACACCACTAAATATCACCACACATATCACAACACACACCACCCCACCCATCACCCACACCACCCGATGGCACGGCAAAGACACCCCAGGTTCTCTGAGGAGGAGCTCAGGGTCATGGTGGAGGAAATCATCCGGGTAGAGCCACAGCTATTCGGATCACAGGTGCAGCACACCTCCATAGCTAGGAAGATGGAGCTATGGCGAAGAATAGTGGACAGGGTCAACGCAGTGGGACAGCACCCAAGAAATAGTGATGACATCAGGAAAAGGTGGAACGACCTACGGGGGAAGGTGCGTTCTGTGGTCTCAAGACAACACCTTGTGGTTCAGAGGACTGGCGGTGGAACCCCACCTCCTCCCCCATAACTAACAACATGGGAGGAGCAATTATTGGCTATTCTGCATCCTGAGGGCCTCGAAGGAGTAGCTGGAGGAATGGACTCTGGTAAGTCAAACCTTAACTACTATATCCCCCACCCTACCTGCATGCCATCACATATCCCCACCCTCGCCCTCACCCCATCACTCCTACTCCTCACAAATGTCCCAATATCACAAACCACACATCCCAACATCAAGCTCTGCATGCAACAACAAAGCATGGACACCCATCACCAATGCATGGCTACTGCACATACCCATACACCCCCTAAACCATCATCACACAAGGTCCCACACAGGAATGCAAGCACTGGGGTACACGGTCACCCACCCATTGCACACCATGGTACACCCAGATGCAATAATCATGCTTTTACACCCCTGCGGGACCCCTACCCAACATCACCGCACAGGAGGATCCACACATGTCCACACCACCAACATAAGAGGCCCACAGTGAGGACAGCAGCTCTGTACAACTGGATCTAGAGAACCAGCCCGACCCATTTGGGACCTCGGGACAGTCGGTTCCCCTCACACTGGCACAGGCCACTACATAGCTTGCCCCCTCTGGAAACACCAGCACAGCACCCACCCAGTGAGCCCATACCTCTGTCCCCAGGACACGTCCATCAGCAGTGTGTCCACCACTACAGGGAACCCAGGCTAACCCACGACCCCAACAGCAACAGGGACCTGGGGGCAGTGGGCACACCGTTCAGGGGACAGAGGCCCAAGGGAACTGGGAGGGCTGCTGTGCGACAGGGGGAGGACAGGCCCAGGGAACCCACTCTCCACGAGGCCCTCTCCAACATCATGGGAGCGTACCATAATTCCCAGGAGACAATGGCAACGGTACTGGCCAAGTTTCAGGAGACCCAGCGGCTGCAGGAGGAACAGTATTTGGGCTTCAGGGAAGAACTCAGATCCATCAATTCCGCCCTGGACACCATTGTAGGGGTGCTGAAGGAAGTCCTCAACACCAGCAGGGACACTGTGTCACAACAAGGGGCCCTTGACACTAGCCTGAACGATGAACTGCCCACCACCTCCGCCGGCGCTAGTGGACAGAAGGCACCACCACAGGACCACCACACCAGCACCCCACCCCCTGCAGAGGGAGAACCACCCCACAAACGGTCCCTGAGATCCAGGACAAAGACAGAGAACGATGCCAAGACCCCCGCCAAGAAATGAGACTGCCCTGAATGTCATCCTTTTGTCCCACCTTGTCACCCTGTCCATACTCAAACTGCCCCAGCTCCACTTCCTATGCCCCTTTGGACAATGCACCTGTGAGACTGATAGACTGGACTCTGCCATGGACATTCCTCCACCATCACCCTTCACCATTTTACAACCCCCTCCAATATTGAACACTTAAATAAACACCCTTAAAGCACAAAACAATCTGGATTCTGTCTGTGATTTTGAAATAGTGTATTAGCAATTACAGTGACAAAATGCTCTTTCAATTGTAATGTCAACACACCTATGTCACACAGCTCTAGTCCATGAGGAAACAAAGCAGATGTCACACAGTAGGACCCACATCTGTGAAATCGTAAGGGAAAGTGACAACTCAGTGACCATACACGGGGTGAAAAGGACAGACAGTAGAGAGGTAGTAGTGTTAAAGTACATGTAGTAGGCAGGTTTGTCTTCTTACCTGTGGCTCACTGGAAGTATTGCAGGATCACAGAGTTCCTGTTGTCAATGTCCTCTTCTTCTGCTTCCTTATCTTCGCTGTCCACAGGCTCCACAGCTGCCACAACACCTCCATCTGGACCATCCTCCGGCAGAAAAGGCACCTGTCGTCGCAAAGCTAAGTTGTGAAGCATACAGCAGGCCACAATGATCTGGCACACCTTCTTTGGTGAGTAGTATAGGGAACCACCTGACATATGGAGGCACCGGAACCTAGCCTTCAGGAGGCCAAAGGTCCGCTCTATAATCCTCATAGTTCGCCCATGTGCCTCATTGTAGCGGTCCTCTGCCCTTGTCCTGGGATTCCTCACTGGGGTCAGTAGCCATGAGAGGTTGGGGTAGCCAGAGTCACCTGCAAATGGTGAGGGACAACTGTTAGACACACACTAACCTGTAGGGATATCCCCAGACCCAGACAATTATTCCCACTGATTTGGTTCCGGGTGCTCACCTAACAGCCACACACGGTGCCTCTGGAGTTGCCCCATCACATAAGGGATGCTGCTATTCCGCAGGATGTAAGCGTCATGCACTGAGCCAGGGAATTTGGCATTCACATGGGAGATGTACTGGTCTGCCAAACACACCATCTGCACATTCATCGAATGGTAACTCTTCTGGTTTCTGTACACCTGTTCACTCCTGCGGGGGGGACCAAGACCACATGTGTCCCATCAATGGCACCTATGATGTTGGGGATATAGGTCACCTTTCACTGTAGGCAAATCCTCCACCTGAGGGAAAACGATGTAGCTCCGCATGTGTTTCAGCAGGGCAGACAACACTCTGGACAATACGTTGGAAAACATAGGGTGGGACATCCCTGATGTTATGTCCACTGTAGTTTGAAAAGACCCACTTACAAGGAAATGGAATACTGACAGCACCTGCACTTGAGGGGGGATTCCTGTGGGATGGCGGATAGCTGACATCAGGTCTGGCTCCAACTGGGCACACAGCTCCAGGATTGTGGCACGATCAAGCCTGTAGGTGATGATTACATGTCTTTCCTCCATTGTCGACAGGTCCACCAGCGGTCTGTACACCGGAGGATGCCGCCATCTCCTCACATGTCCCAGCGGACGGTGCCTATGAAGGACAACAGCGAGCACAGAGTCAACCAACTCAGAGGTACGTAAACACAGCTTACTCAGAAAACCATTCATAACCCGCAATTTGCCTGTATGAATGTTGAGGCAAGGCCTAGGTATGTGTGACCCAGTTAAAAATAAAGCCATGTGGGCCCCTGAAATGGCGGCTGCCTGACCTGTAAAGTGGGACAATGGGATGTTAGGTAACTGCGCTGGCGTTGTACACCGTCGTGGTAGGCGGTCGAAGACCGCAGTGCAATTCTGCATTGGTTAACATTGGACCCTATGGGTCCCAGGAGCCAATGACGATGTACGCCGGCGGTGACGGTACGCACCGCCGCTGACGTGACCGCCATTTTCTATCTGTTCAATCACTTGATACCTGATCTTTGACAGGTCAGGACCTACACTGCAAGTGCTGCTGTGACCTCAGTCTAGAAGAGACAATGGCTTGTGTGTCTGGGGAAAGGGCCCCTGCCTTCTGCATGGAGGAGTTGGAGAAACTTGTGGATGGGGTCCTCCCCCCAGTACACGCTACTCTACGGTCCTCCAGACAAACAAGTAAGTACCCTGTGAGCATGCTGTATGGGCAATGGCTGTGTGGAGTGTTGTGGATGGAAGATAGGGGGGAATGAGGCGTGCATGAAATGACGGTGAATGCATGTGCCACATGGCAAGGATAGGGATGCGGGCCAATGATTGTGACAGTGTAGTTGGTAATAACTTCTCTTTTTCCCTTGTACAATTCATGTAGGTCAGCGCCCACCAGAAGAAGGATATTTGGTGTGCCATCGCCAAGGACGTCTGGACCCTGGGGGTCTATCACAGACGGAGCACCCACTGCCGGAAAAGATGGGAGGACATTCGCCGCTGGAGCAAGAAGACGGCGGAGGCCTAGCTGGGGATGGCCTCCCAACGTGGGAGGGGTGCCCTTCGCACCATGACCCCCCTGATGTTCAGAATCCTGGCGGTGGCGTACCCGGAGTTGGATGGGCGCTTGAGGGCATCACAGCAGCAACAAGGCAGTGAGTACACTCTCATTCTGCTGATTCAGCACGCAATGGAGGTGTCTGGGTGGGGGAGGTGGGCTGTGGGTTTCCCTAGGCCAGAGTAAGTGTGCTAGTTAAGTCCCCTTTTTCAGGCAGAACCTGTGGGACCCCACCCCACCTGGGTACAGTGCCAGCTAGACCTAGTCAGGCTCCTGTGACATCCATGTGTGCAGATATCGGCCATAGCCTTGTAGGCCATGTACCATGGATTGAATAAGGATTGAATAGTGGACCCCAAGTGCGCAGCGTAGTGCAGGGGGCTTCTGTGTCTGTCGTGTCTACCAACGGTAGCGGTAATGCATGCACTCAACATGTCTTTCTTCTATCTTCCCCCCATTTTTGTGGTCTCCCTGTACATGTGTACATTAGCGTCATCAGGTGGAGGAGCAGTGGCACCGGAGCAGGAGGGAGCTGCATCCCACATGGCCCTGGAGGGCGTCACTACGGCTGATTTCACCAGTGGGACGGAGGGCAAGGGGAGCTCCACGGCGGGGACAGGAGCTGACACCAGTGATACAGACTCATCCTCTGATGGGATCTCCCTTGTGGTGGTGGCCCCATCTGTGCCCCCGCATCTACAGGTACAGCCACCACCCCCCCTCCAGCACCGCCCTCCCAGCAGCCCCTCAGCCTTTGCCCTGTGCCCGCTCACCCAGGAGGGTGGGCATCTCCTTCGCCCCAGGCACCTCAGCCCCTGCCCCAGTCACCCATGCTGCCCTCAGTGAGGAGGCCATTGACCTCCTCAGGTCCCTCACTGTTGGGCAGTCTACCATTTTGAATGCCATCCAGGGTGTAGAGAGACAGTTGCAACAAACCAATGCATTCCTGGAGGGCATTCATTCTGGCCTCAGCACTGATAGCAGCCATTGTCCCTGTCTCTGTCCTCCCCCCTCCAACTTCCCCCACCCAGACCCAATCCCCTGTACCTCAGCCTACCCCAAGCACACCATCAGACCAGCATGCACACACCTCAACACACAAAGGAAGCTCAGGTAAACATAAGCACCACACATCCCACAGGCACTCACGCAAGCATCACACACATGCAGACATAGCAACATCCACTGCCCCCACTTTGTCCCCCTCCTCCTCATCTCCCTCCTCCCTCCCAGTCTCGTCTCCACTCACACCTGCATGCACTACATCTACAGCCACTACTTCCATCACCAGCACACCCACCAGCACACCCACCACCACACCCCGCTCACGTGCAGTCACCACCCCACTACCATTCACCCATCTCCTGTGTCCTCTCCCAGTGTGTCTGTGACGCCACCTCCCAAGGTACACAAACGCAGGCACACACCCACCCAACAGCCATCCACCTCACGACAGCCTCCAGCGCATGCACCTTCACCCAAAGTCACCAAACGTACACCTCCTACAACCACAACCTCTTCCTCCACTCCCAAACCCCCTCCAGCTACCCGTCCCAGTGTTCCTAAGAAACTTTTCCTGTCCACCCTTTACCTCTTTCCCTCACCTCCCCCACCCCGTCAGTCTCCTAGGGTCTGACTCTCCAGGTCCCAACCTAGCACCTCAGCCACAACATCGGCGGGACCAGTGGTGCCAGTAGTCACCGGATTCTGGAGTGCACCAGGCAGCAGGGCAGCCAGAGTGGCAAGGAGCCACAGCACGGACATTCCCCCACCTGTCAAGCATCAAAAGTTGGCCAGTGCCTGGAGGGAGAGGGGGAAGACAACAGCCACCAAAGCCGCTCCCAGGGTTACAGGTGGGAGTGTGGAGTCAGCTGCGACACCTTCCAAGGTGGGGAAGGGGCACAAGAAACCCGGCAAGTCTGGGAAGATCAGCACGGCGGAGAAGACCGCCATCAGCCCCACTGCCCCAGACAGGAACGCCAGCAGCAGCTCCGCTGGCCCAGACAGGACCACCAACATCAGCCCCGCTGCCCAGGAGGCGACCGCCAGCAGCCCCCTAGCCCAGACAGGACCGCCAGCAGCAGCCCCGCTGCCCAGGAGGCAACCGCCAGCAGCAGCCCCGCTGGCCCAGACAGGACCGCCAGCAGCAACCCCTCTGCCCAGGAGGCGACCGCCAGCAGCATCCCCGTTGGCCCAGACAGGACCGCCAGCAGCAACCCCGCTGCCTAGTAGGCGACCGCCAGCAGCCCCGCTGTCACAGACAGGACCGCCAGCAGTAGCCCCGCTGCCCAGGAGGCAACCGCCAGCAGCCCCGCTGCCCCAGATAGGACCGCCAGCAGCAGCCCCGCTGCCCAGGAGGCGACCGCCAGCAGCCCCGCTGCCCAAGACAGGACTGCTAGCAGCTGAAGTGCTGCCAAGGACACCGCCGCCACAAGCACCGCTGCCAAAGACACCGCTGCCACAAGCACCGCTGCCAAGGACACCGCCACCACAAGTACTACTGCCAAGGACACCACTGCCACAAGCACCGCTGCCAAAGACACCGCCGCCACAAGCATCGCAGGCCCATGAGTGCCAAAAGCACTGGCGCTACTGAGGCTGCCACGAGCAGGATGAAGCACTCTGGGCACCAAGCCCCCTCCAGAACCAGTGGAGATTTACATCCACTACCTCTGTCCGTGGCAAAATGAAGCACTCTGGGAACCAAGCCCCCCCCTCCAGAACCAGTGGAGACTGTTATCCACTTGAGAGACTGTGGCTTGGAACTCCCCAGTATATAGCAGTGGGCAACCCACCCACTGTAGAGACTTGTGAGACTGTGGCTTTGCACTCCCCAGGATTGAACAGTGGGCAAACCACCCACTGTAGAGACTTTTGAGGCTGTGGCTTTGCACTCCCCAGGATTGAACAGTGGGCAAACCACCCACTGTAGAGACTTGAGAGACTGTGGCTTTGCACTCCCCAGGATTGAACAGTGGGCAAACCACCCATTGTAGAGACTTGAGAGACTGTGGCTTTGCACTCCCCAGGATATAGCAGTGGGCAACCCACCCACTGTAGAGACTTGTGAGACTGTGGCTTTGCACTCCCCAGGATTGAACAGTGGGCATGGGGCCCCCTCGTGGATTTGGCATTGTGCACTCAACCGGCTGAGGTGAGCACCCTTTCCCATCCCCTTGAGGTGCCTGATTTATTTCTATCTGATGCCCCTGCAGTGTTCTCTCCGTCATGTTCGGGTATCTTGTGTGGGCCTTGCCCATGCAGTGTGGGCCCAGTGGTCCACGGACTTTAAGGGTGGAATACCTTGGACTAATATTCTTGGTTTATATGTTTGTAAATAGTGTATGTATATTATTTGACTACTGAATTTTAATATATTACAATCGTTCACCTCATTTCCTTTTGTCTTTGCATTCTTCCAGGTGGTTTGGGGTGTAACTGTAATGTATCATGCTGTATTAGTGTGTGTGTTGTCGTGGGTGAGGGTGGGGGTGTTGCGTGTTGCGTGTGGGTGTCACTGTTTTTTCCTTCCCCCCCCTGTGTCGTAGGTGCAGTACTCACTGTGGTCTTCGCCACCGGTGTTCGTGCTCCTGGTAGAGGAGCAAGAAGATAAAGGCTAGTAAAATGTGGAGCTCTGGTTCCATGGCGTCCTGGTTCCTCGTGAGGTGTGCAGAGGTGAGCGTTTTCCCTTCGAAGTCCTGTTTCCGCTGTGTTTTTGTTCGCTGTGAATCCGCCCAGGTGGCGGATTGGTAGGTTTTTATACTGTGGGTGGTACATTGTCTCCCGCCTGTCTGTTGGCAGTAACCGCCGTGCTGTTTGTTTGTACCGCCGTGGCGGTCGGAGTATTAAAGTGGCTGTCTTTGTTGGCGGTTTCTGCCACGGTCGTAATTCCATTTTTTTTTTCGCCAGCCTGTTGGCGGTCTTACCGCTGCTTTAACACTGACCGCCAGGGTTGTAATGACCACCTACATTTCTAATCAATGTCTGTGGTGAAATTAGCAAACCCTGCTACATTAAGGGAGTCTTAGTTGGGTAATGTAACGATAAATGTTAATTCAAGTTCCTTGAAACGTGTGTGCAACTTTCTAGCACCATCACTGCTCCAGGGTATAAAAATTCCTTGTGTATTCTTCTATTAGTTTACTTTTAGCAGGAGATTCATGAACAGCAGAAACAAGGGAAATTACACAATAGCCCGCTATTGACATGACAGCCCTTCATCCTTCAGCAGATGTCCTGCCAGATAGAATTGGTTACAAATAGTGCAGCAAATGTAGTAGCAGCAAGGCCCCACATGCCTTAGTGTCCACTGAACCCCAATTATGGCACTAGTGTAATACCCAAGCAGCCGATAATGGGGTGCATATTCTTTCTTTTCACCAGGGCCCATACCATTTTTTCTATACTACTGTATCCTGGTGTAGCAAGCCTTATTGATGTAAACAGCAAGCTATTTATTTCGCTCAGAAACCCACTTAGCCAGCATCAAACAATGTGGCAAAGGTGGGAGGAAGACAGAAGGAACTTGTTTCTCTGGTTTCTTTCTGTTCCATTTAGTGACTAGACTAGGGGTCTCCAACCATTTCCATAATAAGGGATACTTATGTTTAATGTTTATCATCCCGAGCTACTAATATTATTAGTGTAGCGATGGTGACCACATCAGACAGTATTACATTAGTGGCCACCATGTTCAAAATTACTACCAGCAAACATCTCAGTGCATCAGGAAGGGCTGGCAGCACTAGTGTAAAGCAAGGCTTTGTCAATTTTGAAAGCCTTTCCATGGGAAACGCATAACATATATTGGTACAATGCCTCTGGCACCAGGCGTTAATGATAGTAATATGCCTCCCCGACACCACATGATTTATGACTCAAATATCAGCTTTAAATATATGAAGGAAATTCACACATTGTTCTCCAGACATCAGCTTACAAGTCTCGAAAATACATACATTTTCACCTCAAATAGAATCCCTTAAGTTTGGTATATATGAATGAATTCAGCCATGCACAAATGTCTAATTTATAAGACTGGACTGCACACAGGACAGCTACTTATAGGTAGTTGGAGAGCTACCAGAAGCTCATGAACTACTCATTGGAGAAGCCTACACTAGACCAATCCTGTCTGTTAGAAACGGGGTCTCTAGTTTGCAGTGGTTTGCACCGCTGTCCAAGTAACAACACTCACTCTAGTCAGGGTAAGGGAGCCACACAGCTAAAAAAAAAACATCTCTCCTTTTCTTGGTACGGTGGAATGAGCAGTCAGGCTTATCTCAGCGGCAACGTGTAATGCATTTGTACATACACACACACACACACACAGTAACACAGTGAAAAGACCATGAAAGTACTCCACACCGTTTAGAAAAATAGCCAATATTCATCTGAGTAAAACAAGTCTAAAACAACAGAAAGCCAGCATACACAAGGAAAGATACAGATTTTCAAAGATTACATCCTTGTATAGCGCGTAAAAACACAGCTCCAACTGGGGCTATCACAGCGTCTTGACGGAGTTGCATCCAACAGTCCGACACCACTTATGAGGGAGTGCGGGCCAGTCACAGAGTCGCACTGATCCCAGGTACCGTACCTTTTAAAAAACTGATGTAACAAAGACATTGCACGGATTCAGGGAGGTGAAGCATCGCTACAGCCAGTGGGGCGCCAGTTCCTTACTGCTACCGGGGGGGTGAGGCCTCGGTTCCTTACTGCTACCAGGGAGGTGAAGCGTTGGTTCCTTACTGCTAGACAGCGGAGGTGAGGTGTCAGTTCCTTACAGTTGCAGGGGAGGTGTTGCGGCATTGGTGATAAGGTGTTCTTTCCTTATGACAAGGCAGGGTTGACCAATCCCGCAGGTCAAGATGCAAGGAGTCGACTTTGCAGTGTCGTGATCACACCACCGGGCCACAGGTACAGCGTCGGAGTTGGGTGTCACAGACGTCGGTGACACAGCACTTTGGACTCACCCTGTGGCTGGACTTTGGAGGCACTGCTGCGGCATCTGGCCTCTGTTGCAGGTCACAGACAGTGTACTCAGTGGGGACCACGGTTCCAATGCAGGTGGCAGTGTGGAGTTAGACAGCGGTGCCGGTTCCAAAGTCGCTCTGGAGTTAATGTGCTTAGTTTCTTCTTGGTTGCACCATAGCTCACTTCCAAGGGTCCAGGAATTGGGTTCAGCACCACTCAGCAAGTCAGAATGCCCAACAAGAGACCCCAGGCACTGACAGGTAAAGTCTTTGATGTACCTGAGACTTCCTACCAGGGGGCAAGCTCAGTCCAAGCTCTTGGAGAACCTTTAGAAGCAATATGTAGAAACTAAATCCAGTCCTTTCACTCCCTGGACAGAAGCAGCAAGTAGAAGGCCAGCACAACAAAGCTACAGGCAGAGCGTCAGTCTCTCCTATAGGATCCAGTTATACCTCCAGGCAGAATTTCTTCAGTCCAGAAGGATTCTAACTATATGGTGTCAGAGGTCCACTATGTATAGTGCACAACATCCTGTCTTTCCTTGCCCTGGACCCAGACACACTCCAGGGGTGTGGAGACTACTTTGTGTGAGGACAGTCACAGCCCTATTTAGGTGCAAGTGTCAGCTCCTCCTCAGGAAGACCTATCAGCCTGCTGATTGGCCATCAGGAAAAGCAGGACACACCTCAGCTCCCTCTGTGTTAATGTCTACAGAGAATGCACAAACAGCCCAATTGTCATCCTGACCTAGACGTGTATTCCAAAGACAGGCAGAGGCACAGAATGGTTAAGTAAGAAAAAGCCCTCTTTCTAAAAGGGGCATTTTCAAACTCACAATTCAAAAACTCACTTAACCAAAAGTTGTATTTTTAAATTGTGAGTTCAGAGACCCCAAAGTCCAAATCTCTGTTTGATCCCAATGGGAAATTACACCTAAAAGAAATTTCAAGGCAATTCCTATGTTACCCTATGGGAGAGATAGTCCTTGCAATAGTGAAAACGAATTTAGCAGTATTTCACTATCAGGACATGTAAAGCACACAAGCACATGTCCTACCTTTTAAATACACTGCACACTGCCCATGGAACTGCCGTAGGTCTACTTTAGGGGTGACTTAAAAGGGAAGGTTTGGACCTGGCAAGAAGGTGTACTTGCCAGGTCGACATTACTGTTTAAAACTGCACACACAGATTCTGCAGTGGCAGGTCTGAGATATGTTTACAGGGCTACTCATGTGGGTGGCACAATCAGTGCTGCAGGCCCACACCAAATACCGAGCTCCACATATCAAGCCACTAATTCAATGTGGACAATTGAGTTTTCGATTAAGCAATATGCTGCTGGTGGGCCACGATAAAATGATTCCCCTAAACAAACTAGCATGAATTTAAGCATGTATGCCACGGGACTTGCAAACGTCGTATAATAACATTAGCAAAGATCAAGCCACTAATGGGAAGTGGGTCATGGAGTGTGCGAAGAAAGGCATACACCATTTGTGTACCATTTAGACCATAAACACCATATACGAGAACATGATTGCCCCAAAAGAACGAGCATAATTTTAAGGGAGCATGGGGAAGAGTGATGTACAACACAATGGGTGTAATGTTCATGGTTAAGAATTAACCATAAGAAAGAAGTGAATCGTTATTATTGATTTGAGACACATTCTGCGGTTGGAGAGACAGACCCTCAGTATGAGAACGGTAGAGCGGAGCCATTTTTATATTATTATTTTTTTGGATTGGTTTTAGGGATAATCTGTGGGGGTACAGCCGGTTCCTATGATTTGAAGTGCACAAGTTGCTGGTGATAATACATGAACCATGATGCAAATATGGCCAAGGAAGTGATTTTTCTCTGTGTTTCTTCACAGGTACTTAAAAGGAGCTTTGCCATTGCAAACAATCCATGAGCTAGCTGTGAAAGGTGCTGTCACACGCTTTATTGAGCTGGCAGAAAATAGATCTTGAAGAAAGCCATAGTAACTCCACAGGGGCACATAGAGTATTGGCTGAAACATGCCAACCTTAAACCAGAAGTAGGAGCACATTAGATCTCCATCTACATCATACACTGTTTTTAACCTTGCCAGAGAGCATCTCCAATAAAGGCATACTAGTATGAGTGCCCTTTAGACAATTTTAAACCCCCCCTCTTTTTTTAGTTTATGCAAGAAACACTCCTGAGGTGTACAAAATCTTAATAAATGACCTGCCCTGCTGTAATCAGGTGTGGAAGCACACCCCAGAGGATCTAGGCACACAAGGTGCAACCCCTATAATGAAGCATGCCACCAACTTGGTTGATGAGTGAGGGTTTTTTTAAATAAGAAATAAGAGTCCCCCAACACAGAGAGACAGGTTGTGTATGGTACCAAGGAATTACAATATGCCTGCTTTCATTTTAATAGTTAAAAAGGAATTTAACCCTTTGAGCACCACCATACATTCTCTGAGAATTTCAATGAGCAAAGGAGTAACTGTATCAAATGTCATGAGGAGGAGACATGAGTTTACAGAGTCCAGAATTTGGATTATGTTGTCTTCTACTCAGAGCAGCAGAATTTCAATACGATATCCCTCCATTTGCTTGGGCTGATATTTGTTGGAGATTAAAATTACCAAAATATATTCTTTGAGGTGAGTTGCATCACAGCTCTCAGAGACTTTTCCAGTAAGGTGTGACCCAACTCTGGCCAAACATTATTGGCCCCATCTGTGTATGCTGTTTAAAAAAAAAAGTTATTTAGCACAGGACAGAGTTGGTCGCTGTAAAGGTAATCGGGAAGAGCTCCTTGTGTGAGTGAGAGGTTTTTCAATTTAGTCAAGTGGGAAAGAAGATGATGTACATGTCATTACTGACGCTCCCTGGAGCAGGGTCAAGGAAAAAGTTTGAGACCTTAACTTTTGAAGTAGTACAGATATAGTAATTTGTATTGGGTGGTCAAACGTAAACCATTTTGCATTAGCTTTGCATGTAAGAGTCATGTCCTTTTTGAGTTTAGTAAGTGGAGTGAAGAAACTTCAATGCTTGTGACTTTCTGATCAAAGATCTCTGAAAATGCATCTGCCAAATCAGTGGATTTTCAAATCTAAATTAAGGATAGTTGATTCTACACTGTACTTGTTCTATCAAGGAGCTTTGTCGGTTGGTTTATAGCAGTATTAATCACTAGTTTCCTGCAAGGTGCCTTGGCTTTTAAGATTTTTTACTTGTAGCATCATGTAGCTGTTTTCATAGAAAAAAGAATGTGATATTTTCTTTGGCTTTTCGGTGATGTTAATGATTTCTATTCTTCTGTGAGATCTTTAGAAAACCTAGACATGTTTATCCCTTTTCTTTTGCCTTTAAGAGTGCTACATCCCTGAGAACATTGACCTAGCATTCATTAAAATGTATGGTGTGGCATTGACATCATCATTAGAAAGGACAAGAGGGGAGTCAGAGCAGTGAAATTAATAGGAGGGAGATTTTTATTGTCCTGGATCCTGAGCTCCCTTTTAATGGACTAGAGATTTTATTATGATTGTAGAGTATTGAGAATGAGATGAAATGATGATCAGACCAGTCTATAGGAATTGGACTAACAGATTAAATCACTTTTGATTCAGCAATCACCAGGTCTAAGAATAGCTTTTTTATTGTGAGCAGTCTAAAGAAAATACTTCATTGGTGGATTCCAGTACTTGATGACATGAATACTGTGACAGCGATTTCACTAGGATCATCACAATGAGGTTGAAGTGAGCTCAAAAGAGAAGATGAACTGGTTGGATTTATGACCCAATTAGTCTTCAAAAAAGGATGAGTTATCACTAGGAGGATGATAGTTGATATGTTAAATAATGAGAGAGCGGAGCTCCAATTTAATTTCCATGATCAAACATTGGAAAGGGGAGTATGAATAAAATGCAACCTTCCCATTGGACCTGCCCTCATGTCTATGACAAATAATTAAATAATAATTTTATACAAGAAGATCCTTGACACAGTGTAACATGACTTTGAACCGCGTCCTGGTGGGTATCAATTGAGATCATGTTGACCATCTTTAACCTGTTTTTGTCTGCATATCTGATTTTGCATCGCAGACACATCAGTGAAAAGTTAATTGTTTAGAGGTTTTGTCAGATTATCAATCTTAATCTATATTAGGTTGTTCAGTTCTTTTTTTTTTTTTTATTTTGCTGAATGAGGTACTCTGTTCCATTTTTTTTGCTGAATGAGGTTTTCCCAGGGTCCTGTGTTTGAAGTTGGAATACTCCTATTTGTGACTGGCTGAGCTGCTTAAATAAGGCATTTAGATGGGGCATCCATAGGTATGGGGAATGGAAGAGGCAGTCCTTGTTCCAGTTGGGTGACTGTGAGGGACCGAAGACACCAAATGAAAATTGCTGTCATATTGGTCATATTTTGTGAGATAAGAGTTCCAAATGCAGGGGATGTGAATTTTCTTAGCCATGTTAGAGGTGACTTCAATGAAGCCTGACATATGGGTCTGAAGGTAATTGAAATGAGGTATGTGGGAGATTAGCCTGAATTTAGAAGAGTTGGGACTGTTTCTCTCTATGGACCGAAAAGATGAGGGGTCTCGATGAATTCTTAACAATAGGAGCAACAGTATTATTTTCTTTCAGCAGGCCTGACCTTTATAAGTAGATATTTTTGGTAATGCTGTCAGTGTTGGCTGAGCAACAGGAGTCAATAGTAGAGAATAGAACATTTAGGCCCTCATTCTGACCTTGGCGGGCGGCGGAGGCCGCCCGCCAAAGTCCCGCCGTCAGGTTACCGTTCCGCGGTCGAAAGACCGCGGCGGTAATTCTGACTTTCCCGCTGGGCTGGCGGGCGGTCGCCTTCAGACCGCCAGCCAGCCCAGCGGGAAAGAGGCTTCCACGATGAAGCCGGCTCGGAATCGAGCCGGCGGAGTGGAAGCTGTGCGACGGGTGCAGTTGCACCCGTCGCGTATTTCACTGTCTGCGCAGCAGACAGTGAAATACATGTAGGGGCCCTCTTACGGGGGCCCCTGCAATGCCCATGCCAGTGGCATGGGCACTGCAGGGGCCCCCAGGGGCCCCGCGACCCCCCCCTACCGCCATCCGGATCTCGGCGGTCCGACCGCCGGGATCTGGATGGCGGTAGGGGGGGTCGGAATCCCCGCGGCGGTGCAGCAAGCTGCGCCGCCGCGGAGGATTCAATGGGGCCGCGGTACACTGGCGGGACCCCGCCAGTGGTGCCGGTCCGACCGCGGCTTTACCGCCGCGGTCGGAATCCCCATTGGAGCACCGCCGGCCTGTCGGCGGTGCTCCCGCGGTCCTCCGCCCTGGCGGTCAAAGACCGCCAGGGTCAGAATGACCACCTTAGTGTGAATATCAGCAAGAGTAGTAGAGAATGCCCTACAGGAAAAGGTGGAATAAATGAGAGGGCACTTCACAAGATTAGGTTAGAAAAGCATCTTGAGCAATAGAGAGAAATGCTGATGTTAGATAGCATCCAAAGGAGTATAGTGTGGTGGATGATTTTGTGATGTAGGAAAGGAGAATCAGTTATACTGGGAAAGTAGGATGGGGAAGCAGAAAGCCAGTATAGGTCAATGGCTGGTGCTGGCAGAGGTAAGACATAAGTTGAAGACACAGGCTAAAGTCCTATCTCTATCATTATGTGTGCCCTCCAAAGAAAGGAGGAGACTTAGGAAAACAAGGATGAAAGATATGGAGAGTTGATGGAAGGAACACAGGGAAGGTGAGAGTGTATGATGGGTAAGGGTGCAGATTTTGGTGGAGGAGAAAAGGAGCTGCAAAAAGGTGCTTGGTGGTAATGTGTAGATCTGATGAGGACAAAAAAGTTGTTTATTGCTTAAGAGAACAGAGACACATTTAATGTTTGGATACCTAGTTGTCGAAAATATGGATTTGGGAAATGGATCAGTTTCCTAGCATCGAGCAACGGTGGTCAGAGAGTGGTAAACTGCCATCCAAGGATTGACTCTTGACCTTTTTATACATTGAAATAAAGTTAGATCCATTAAAACAAGTTGAGTACAGATTTTACATTGTTGACCAAATGGGATTTCTGAAGCCCGAGAAAATTTGAGTTTGAGTTCCTTCTTGAAAATCTGAGCAGGTCATTTTTCGAGAGAAGATGATGATATTAGTTTTAAGTTTCCTAAAATTGGCATTGTATTACTGAGCAGAGAAAATACTTTTCCTAAGATGTTCTCTAATAACCGTGTGTTTGAAATTTTAGAGAGTGGGAAGGTGAGGCATTCTGTATAAGCAGATATCATTTTTGATCAAATATTTTGACAGTGAAGTTGGGAAGGGAAGATCCATGATGTGTAATGACCATGCAAACTAGAAATGAGTACCCTTGTAGATATTTTCGGAAAAGGTTAGGTTAAAGGGTCTCAAGCAATATCAAAGCCCTGAAATTCAGAGGAAAACTACAATGATGTTCACATGAGGGAAGAATAGTATGCCTCAAGTGAAATGGAAATATGGTAGTGTTAGAAATGGGGTCTCTAGTTGGCAGTCGGTTTGCACCCTGTCCAAGTAGGGACCCTCACTCTAGTCAGGATAAGGGAGATACCCGCTCAGATAATCCCTGCTCCCCACCTTGGTAGCTTGGCACGAACAGTCAGGCTTATCTCAGAAGCAATGTGTAAAGCATTTGCACACAACACATAGTAACACAGTGAAAACACTACAAAAAGACACCACACCAGTTTTAGAAAAATAGCCAATATTTATCTATATAAAACAAGACCAAAACGAGAAAAATCCAACATACAATAATAAAGATATTAATTTTGCAAGAATTAACTTAAAAATACAGGTCCTTGAAGTCGATATCTCTGTCTGGGGCTATCACGGCATCGTGAACAACAAATCCAACAGTTCAGGCCAGCCGCGGCATCACGGGCCAGCTATGGTGTCGGGAAGACCCGGAAACAGTACCTTGGAAGCGTTGTGATCCTTGCAATGAGGTCCGGAGAGCGGTGTTGGTTCCGGAGGTCGGTGTGTGGGTCGTCAGGCCCTTGAAGTCACACTCGTTGCTGATTGAACTCCAGGCTGATGAAGTCAGGAGCACTGGTGTGGATGGTTTTGGGGCTGCGGTGCGAAGCAGGAGGATGCAATGTGCGGTACCCACAGGTCACAGTGAAGGCAGTGGCTCGGTGACAGCGTTTAGCAGCATTGGTGAGACCAGGAATGCGGTGTCAAGTGGGGCGGTTCAGGTCACCAGGTCACGGACCAGGCAGTGGCATTGTCATTGCTGAAGCGCTGTAGTTGGTAGGCCCAATCCAGCGGTGCAGTGCAGGACGGGCTGCATGAGGCATCCACGGGTCGCGGTGCAGGCAGGGACACCTGATGAGGACACTGAAGTCGATGATGCTGGTGTTTGTGGACCAGGACTGCGGTGCGGGATGGGACAGTACTACGTGTATCTCATGAGCGTTGGCCACAGTGCAGGCAGTGGCACCGGTGTCCGCAGGAGTGGAATCGTCAGGAATACCCAGGCTGTGTTATGAGCAGGGCGATGCCAGAGTGCGGGGCCCACAGGTCACAGTGCAACCAGGCTTGGTGGCGGCTTCAGATGACGGCATCAGTGACACAAGGGTTGCTGTGCGAAGCGGGGCAGTGTGACTCCGTGCGGTATCAGCAGGTCATGGTGCAGGCCAGCGGTGTCGTTGGCAGCGTTGCAGTGGTTTTTCTTCTTGAACAACACAAAACACACAGTTCTCAGTGCTGTAGGCAGATGAAACTGAAGTCTTTGGTGTTCTTGAGACTTCCAACAGGAGGCAAGCTCTATTCCAAGCCCTTGCAGAACTTTACCAAGCAGGATAGACAGCAAAGTCACCCTTTGCTCTCTTTTAAGGCATAAGCAGCAACTGCAGGCAAACCTAGCAAAGCAACACAACAAAGAGGCAGTACTCCTCCTCCAGCTCTTCAGCTCTCCTCCTTGGCCGAGGTTCCTCTTGATCCAGAAAAATTCTAAGTCTGGGGTTTTGGGTCCACTACATATACCCAGTTCTTCCTTTGAAGTAGGCAAACTTCATAGGAAAGTCTCAGTTGTTGACAAGATCCTTCCTTTCCCAGGCCTGGCCCAGACACACTCCAGGGGGTTGGAGACTGCATTGTGTGAGGACAGGCACAGCCTTTTCTGGTGTAAGTGACCACTCCTCCCACCACTCTAGACCAGATGGTTCATCAGGATATGCAGGCTTCACCCCAGCTCCCTTTGTGTTACTGTCTAGAGGGAAGTCACAACAGCCCAACTGTCAGTCTGACCCAGACGTGGAATACACAAGCAGGCAGAGAATGGTTTAAGCAAGAAAATGCCCGTGTTCTAAAGGTGGCATTTTTGAACTAACAATCTAAAAACCAACTTTACTACAAGATGTATTTTTAAATTGTGATTCAGAGACCCCAAACTCCACATAAAAATCTTCTCCCAAGGGAAACTGCACTTAAAGGATATTAAACGCAGCCCCCATGTTAACCTGTGAGAGAGATAGGCCTTACAACAGTGAAAAATTAACTTGGCAGTATTTCACTGTTAGGACATTTAAAACAGATCAGTACATGTCCCACCTTTAGCATTCACTGTTCCCTTCCCTTGGGGCTACCTACGGCTTACCTTAGGGTGCCTTACTGGTACTAAAATGGAAGGTTTGGGCGAATTGGCAGTGCAAGACTGCACACACAGACACTGCAGTGGCAGGCCTGAGACATGTTTACAGGGCTACTCAAGTGGGTGGCACAACCAGTGCTACAGGCCCACTAGTAGTACTTGATTTACAGGCCCTGGGCACAAATAGTGTACTTTACTAGGGACTTACCAGTAAATCAAATATGCCAATCTTGGATAAACCAATCACCAATACAATTTACACAGAGAGCACTTGCACTTTAGCACTGATCAGCAGTGGTAAAGGGTGCAGAGACAACAAACCAGCAAAAACAAATCAGAAAAAATAGGAGGAAGAAGGCAAAAAGTTTGGGGATAACCCTGAAAAAAGAGCCATTTCCAACAGGTAGCAATAGCAAAATCATGGTACGCAGAATAGGAGAAATGTCATTATCGGTTGGTGTTCTCATGGGCTGTATGGCAGCAGATGGAGTCAACAGCTCCAGTGACAAAGCTGACACAATGAGATATTTCAGTAAAAAAAGGATCAAGTCCTACAATAGAGAGATAATATTTGGCCGGCCATCCACAGAGTTGTGCTATAAAGTCATATGAAGATGAAATGTAGCAAGCCAGAATGTAATGTCATTAAAACAAAATCAATTCAGGGCTTCTGCGAGTAAATAGTGGAGTCTCAATGCAGTTTGTCAGTAGTTTGAGAAGATAGATTCTTGCTCCTAGGGTCTTCTTCTCATACCTATTGTAACAGGCATGTCTAGTCTTGTCTACTTATGTTAGAAATTCCAATTTAAAGAATCTGAACTTTGTGAAGCTCAGACAGCTTTCTGCTGGAAAATACTGCTTTCAAAAAGGATACAACTTTACATTAATATGGGGGCATCAGAGTCCTTGCCTTTAAAATGGAACAAGGCTGAGGCTCTGTTGACCAGAAGAAGATATCTTATAACACCCAGGCACTGGGAGCTATGAATGTAGTGGGGTCTGCTAGCTGAGCTACATATAGGCACCACACCAGGAAGTGAAATTTATCAGCTTTTGGAGGGTGTAGTGACAAGGAAAGCTGTTGGGCAGCAGAGCCACGGAATTCCCAAGATGACAACTTGGCAGTGCTTGTAGAATGTCTGAGGCTAGGTGGGCTGACCATTCTGTGGGGGCTGTGGCATCTGTGGCTTGATCTCAGGTGCACATGAGGCATAGCGCTGGTACCTTGTGGTGGCAATTTGCCTTGGCTTTTCCTGGGTGGGGGGTGTCTGTGCTTAAATAATTATTCCTGTGAGTAAAAGTGTCAAAACACAGGGGCCTCTTTGCTGGGAGGGCACAGTGGCCTTTGCAGGTGCCGGCCTCTCAGAGGAAGTATAATTGTGGGCACCATGGGCATCAGGAGAGCCAGCGAATTATTCTACTTTATGCCTATAGTCCATTTACCTTGCACTTAGACCTGTGTGGAATTGAAATTATCCTGGCAGAGTGAATGTAATTTCAGGAATTCCGTGATATGCATTTTACATGAAACTCCTGAGAGTACAGCATTGGCCACTTCATGTAATTACACATCATTTAAAGTAACAATTTACCATAAGAATGAAATTCATGATAACAATTCACCACACATGCTTTTAAACAACAAAACTTGTGCAGCTGTTGTTCACAGTGATTGCATTTTTTGCATTATTTATTTAGCACTTGTGCGAAAATACAGTGTAAACAGAAAGAATCACATTTCATGTAATTACGCATAATTTGGGGTAACTTTACTGAATATTACACAGAAGCAAATTACACACATTTTTACACCTTTTTAGACACCCCTACTTCAACCCCTCTTTATCCTGTCTGGTGTAGCAAAGATAAGATCCAGCTGTGTGTGGGCTCTCTGTGATGATAATGGGACATGGACCATCCTGTAGCATGCTCCATTTCAGTGTTGGCAGCTTCTGAGGTCTGGCTATGCCCCCATGATGTTGTGTGTAAGGCAGGACACCCCCTGGATTGCAATGGGCGGCCAAGAAAGTGCTTCAGATGCAGAAGCCCATCATACTGCTGATTTTGGGCTTGAGGTGCTGTGTTCCTCTCTCAGATGATGCCTGGCCTGGTCTTCCCTCAACCTCCCACTGGCTTGCAACAATGTGAGCATTAGATTACTGTGCTGGGCACTAAAGAGCATGCAAAAGCTAGCCGGGCTGATAAGGGGTGATACCCCAAAACCAGTCCAAGGATGCTTGTTTTCTGGTTCAGGGAAGATCCGGCCTACCAGTTCAGGCTGGATTGTTCTCAGGGGGAGCAGGTTCAAGACTGATTTGATTCACATATGGCTGGGCCCTAACTGGAATGATGTGGCGAGCAACAAAAATGATGTATTTTAGGGATGGGCAGAGCTCACAAAGTTCTATTCTGTGAAGTTGGCTAAAAACTCATTGGAATTTCACGGAGTTCCGCGTGCAGTGGATTGCTGCCTCCCTACCCCCCTGGCCTGAATGCACCCGATCTTGGAAGTGCTAAGCAGGATTGATGCCTCACCTTGCTTATCGCTTCTGAGATCGGGTGCATTCAGGCCAGGGTGGTATGCCGTAGGCAGCGAAAGCTGCCATTTCAGGCCTTTTGGGCTGACAGCCTGACACATCCCACTAGCCTGGAGCCTGCTGCTCTCCACACCTGCATACTTCCCTTCACCAACTGCCCTCCTTTACAAACCTGCTACGAAGGCCCAAGCACACCCCCTGTCTTGCACCAGCATTGTAATCACTTCCTCAGCACTTACACACAGACTCAGACTGTCCTTTCTTTAGGGCCCAGCACTAGCAAACCAACTCACCACCACCAGCCTGATATTTTCACAAAGTGCCTAGCCTTGCTCATGAGTGGGCTCTAAGGCTCTTTTTCTGGCCACACATATCTCTATCTGGTGGGGGCTGCCGGACTACCACTCAGCAGCTGATGCTCCCCAAGTCTCCAGGTCTCCCTGCTGGCCTCAGCACCATACCCCATAACTTCCTTTCCCAGGGACTCTGGGGAGACAGGATAGTTTCAAGTGGAGCTCTGACCACAAGATTCCTTTTTTCCAAGCTGAGACCCCCCTCATATGCAAATGCTGTCCATGCCCAGTGCTGGCCCCCATATGCATATAGACGAGAAAGCGAAACAAGGGTCTAACATCATGCTGTCTGGGTCTAGGTTCCCTGTTGTCAGCGGCCTGGCTCTCTGCTTCTCTCTACCCCCGCTCCGGAACTACTGACAACAATCTAAGGAGGGAGGACTTGATCCAGTGATGGCACCGGTGCACCCCCCAGCAGTAGCTTGCAGCAGCTCCACACCGAGTGTTGGGCCAAGTGCACACTGCAGTCCAGCTATGGGGTACACAGCACAAGTGCAGTCTGTCTGCACTTGCACTGTGTGGCCCATAATTGGGCTGCAGTGCTCACAATGGTGAGCTCCACTCCGCTGCTGGGGCTAGGGCAGTTCTTGGCTGAACTCTGTGCTTGCCAAAAACTCAGCTAAGTCCACCAGTGCAGCGGAGTTCACCACCCACCCATAGTATTCAGGCTCAGATCTGTGACTGGAGTGAATGTTTGACATTGTTCAGCATTCTGTCCATCAACTGTTCTATTTGCACTTTTAGAAACTTTACATTTTCTTCTCCTAACCAGTTGGTGCCTGCAGCCTGATTCTGGGTCACACGGCTAGATGTAGCTGGCCGTTAGTTTTTGAGTATTGATTACAGACATTGAGACACAGGGAAAATAGATGTTGGCAGGATGGTCTTGAGTCATGCTGAAGTGAAGGCATGGAGGAAGAGGATGATTGACACCTCGGGCGGTGGAAACCTCTAGAAGGTTCCTCCACTTCAAACTGAGCACCAGGGGTAAATGTTAGACCGGAGACCCCAACTCTTCATTACACTTCTGGACCTGTGGATGAAGGATTTCTGTGCTAATAAAATACTGCCATTCTGCTGGAAAGTTGCTCTGAAAGACTTCTGCTCTGAAGGACTGCTTCCCTGCTGACCTGCTACCCTCTTGTCTGTCTAAGAAGGACTGGAACTGCATCTCTAAACCCAGTACCCAAGAGTGGCTTCAAGGGCTTTTTAGCTGGCCTCCTGCTCAGAAGCCTTTGGGACATAACAGGCATCCAACAACCTTGAACCCACCACCTGGACTCTGCCATCTGCGAGTCCTGCCCTCCCAAGTGTTGTCATCCTAGCCCTGGACCCTGGAAAGTGGGCCTTAAGGTGCTCGCCCAGCCCATCTGTGAATCCAGCCGAAATGACGCATCTCCTTCACATCGCATCTTCTGCGGAATCGGGCCATCACCTTTGCTGCTCGACACGTTGCCCTAAATGAATATGGAATCCAACCTCCTTTCACATTATAATATTTTCTCACTTAAACGGGTGCCAACTTACCAGCTGAAATCCCTTCTGATAACATGCTGCAATGTAGTCAGGTTCATCTAAAGAATGGGTACTCTCAAACATTTTCTAGGGGGCCAAAAAGTACCAGTTTAGAGTTTGCCCGAGGGCTGCATCTGTGCAGTGGAACTCCTCAACCCCACCTCATTCCCCTATTTGTTTAGGATGTTTTTTTAAAAAGGCACATTAGTGCTGCACTAGGAAAGTCAATTAACACTAACATAAAATTGCATTTGACGCTATATGTATTTATTAATCCCGTATAACCTGCTAGGAGGAAGATTTTGAAAACAAATAATTGATTTTCTCCATTGCCTTACACTGAAGAGGTGAGGGTTTTAGGTGGGAGAGATCTGAAAAAAGGGCTTTTTGTGGTTTGAAAAATGGGGCGTTTCCTGCCTGAATGAGGTCTGTTGGCATGTGTAAAAAATGTAGTTACTGGTTGAGGGTGGTGACCCCCTACTAAAGCAGCAGCCACAATCCTTATCAGAGTGAAGTCACAAGTAAAGCCCTTATTAAGCTGTACTCAACCCTCTGGTAGCTTGGCACAGAGCAGTCAGCATTTGTGCAACACTTCAAACAGTAATAAAGTGAAAACACAACACAAGTCAAGTCCCAAACCAATTTAAAAAAAATAAAGTACATTTTAATAAGTCAAGACCAAAGCAACAAAAAGCCAACCAGTAGAAAGGACAATATGCAGTTTTAATGATTTCAGTGAAAAATAGTGCCAAAAAGCACAGATCACCACCTGAGGATATTTGGTTGCGACAGAGCAGGACAAAGTCACAGATTCAGGCCAACCAGGATGGAGGACGGGTCAGCTACAGGGACCCAGTTAGGCCCGCTGAACAAACTAACTTAAATCCTTGTTAGCTGAGCATTTTGAGGATCTGTGTCGAAGGTGTATCACACAGCCGAAGCGATGTGTCAGTTCCAAGATGAGGTGGGGCAGTGATAGGAGGGCCCGCTTCTTCATCAAGGATCCCAGAAATGGGGTTTGTGATGCAAAGTCCGACGTCAAGGATGCGGAGCACTGTTGGGGCAGTGTGTTGGTTCTGAAGGGCTGTAAGATTAAGCTACAGAGTCAGACATCATCATTGAGGCTTCTGTCAATGAGGGATGCAAGGGCCTGTGCCAATGGTGCGTTGCGTAGTGGTGGTTCTGATTGGGTTACAGCGATGATTCAGGTCTTTGCCATGGCTTCAATCCATGTGGCAGGGGCGATGCACCGGTTCTCCCCAGGTGTGCATTGCCCAATAGAGGAAGTGTGTTGGTCACCCTGTATCCACAGAAGCCAGGGGAGCACCTTAAGACCACTTCCAAACATCCACGATGGGGGTGGCACCACTTGGCAGGGTCGACTCACTGATGGCAGAGTCCAGGTGCAGGTGAAGGTGTTTGAAGCCTGTTGTGTTCCTGAGGTTTCAGATCAGGAGACCAGTCAAATAGCCCTTGGAGTCCTTCTGGGAAACTGATCCAGTCCTTCTCATCCAGACAAGATGGCAGCAGCTCAGCACAGGAGGGCAGCAGTCCTGCAGAGTGGCAGTCTATCAAGCAATGCAGCAGTCCTTTTCTCCTGGCAGAGTATCCACAGGTCTAGAAGTGTACTAAAGTGGTAGTGTGTGAGGTCAAGTATATATACCAAGTCGTGCCTTTGAAGTGAAGAGAAGCTTCTACAACCAGGCCTTTGAAGTGCATGCATGCCCTACCTTCCTGGCATTGGCTCCAGACTAACTACAGAGGTTTTACAGCCTCTTGTGTGGAGACAGGACCCAGCCTATTCAAATAGGACTAAGTCCAGCATCTCTCTCCCATCCTGTTAGCGATACCCATCCTGCCACACCTAAGCTCCTCTTCCTGTGTGGCTGTCTAGGAGGAATAAACAAAGCTGAGCTCTCAACTAACACCCAGTCATGTGACCCAGAGACATGCTGCATCCACCAAATAGCTATGCAAAGAAAATAGCAACTTTCTAAAAGTGGCATTTTCAAAATTTTAATTTAAAATCCGACTTCACTGTAAGTTAGGGTTTTTCATTACAATTCCAGAGACATCAACCATGACATGGTTAACTATTCCCATTTGGAAATCACACCTATATAATGTAGTTATGTAACACCTGTGTTTTCCTATGGGAGAGATAGTCCTTGCTGTTGTGAAAAATTAATTTAAGAGTTATCACTACCAGGACATGTAAAACGTAAAAGAACATATCCTATTTTTAAATGCATTACAACCTGCCAGTTGGGCTGTCTAGAGCCTTCCCTAAGAGTAGCATATGTATTTAAAATGAAAGTTTGGACCTGGCAAAAGGTTTAGCTTGCCAAGTCAAAAACGTTTAAAACTGCACACACACACACAGGCTGCAATTGCAGGCTTGAGAAATGTTTAAAGTCTACTTAATTGGCTGTCACAATAAGTGCTGCAGGCCCACTAGTAGAATTTAATTTGCAGGCCATGGGCACAAGAAGTACAATTTTACTAAGAACTTACAAGTAAATTAAAATATGCCAATTTGGGTATAAGCCAATCCAACATGTTTTAAAGAGAGAGCACAAGCACTGTCATGATGCCCATTCATGCACTCACTATAGTTATGCCTCATTTCTTAGCACTCTAGTAATTGCAATTGTTCTTCTCTGCACTGTTGTACATTGCAAATTTTTTCTTTTGTGGCATTGTTTTAAAACACACTGTAATGTCGCTTGTTGTGCAGCCACTTTCCTGGGATTCTGTCTATACATTCTCTGACTACTCAGCAGGCACATAAAGTGTCAGGTTTTGTTTTCTGTCCATCCAGCAATCGTTCCCAGGCTCCTATAGAGATAACACAGTAGGTTTTCACTGTATCAAATTAATGTTATAAATGAGGTTCTGTTACGTATAGCTTGTAGTAGTTGAACTCTTGCTCTAGGCAAGACTGCTGGTTTAGGGATGACAGCACTTTTGTTTGTAGACAACTAAGCTAATCCTACAAGTAGCAACTGTTGGCCTAACCCTCCCGGCTCACAAGCAGTACATCACCAAAAACCCAAACAGTAAAAAGTGATTTGTGGCAGCTTTTGCATATGGACTCAAGAGTGCGACATCTCAGAGGAGTTGTGGTTAAATGGAGATAACCCTTTTTTCATATGAGCAACAAGTCTCAGTCACACACAAGCAATGAAGGTGGTGCAGTAAAGTTTTCAATAGGTTTTATTAACAAGACTGCAATCTACTGTAAAATGCATGAGCTGCAATGATTAGGATATTTAACAATGCAAGAAACAGAATTGTAAAAATGAGAGTCGTGAAAATAAAGACCCCCACCATCTTGCAACAGCATGTGAAATAGGCCCTAATACCCTAGGATGGAGAACCTAATATCTAACCTAAAGAGAGCTGGGTGTGTTAAACCTAATCTGCCAGTACCATGTCCATGAGAAGAGCTCCCCAACCCTTGTTACCTTGGAATGAGGTCTCTATATCAGACTCTGTGAGGACACAAAGTCAGGGTCTGCATCAAGGTGACATGAAGCATAGATAGCGTTGATTGCATCTGGTAGGAATCCCTCTGATAACCATGTCTGCATGAGATGTATTTATACAGATCTTGTAGGACCCCTGAGGCAGGTATGTTCCCAAACAATACATAAGAAGGCATACTTGGGGTGGCAATTATATAAACAATTCCATCAAAAGCACATTATATTTCTGTCACACGTAAACGAGAAAGACATGATGTGAATACCTACGTATATCTCTTGTCTTTGACGCTGATAGTGACACCTTTACAGAGGGGCACTGATAACTTGAAAATGAAACATCTTCCTTACTCTATACATAGCAGCCATCTTGGAAGAAATAATTAAATAAATGTGTTAACACCGAGCAGCCTAAGTAGGTTAAAATTCACTAGGTGACAGGGGCAACGGTCTGCAAGCCAGTAGGCTAATCAAACTCCTGATTCCCAATAAAATTAAATAGGATCCACTACAAGCTTTAGAGAGGAAGATTCTAGCAGAGCTGACCCGTCTGTGGAACAGATGCCTTTAGGGGCATGCAGCCTGTGTAAACTCGGTTTACACTTCCCTATGAGGGCCACTTGACTACGCAAACAAGAGCTATGGATTTTGCTGCTTCCAGAGATCACTTATAATAATAATAATAATAGCCTTCCTGCACATACCATAACAAGATAGGCTTATGCTACTAGATTTGCATTATAATGGCATGTGTTATACAGTTTTATAATTGCTATTCAGATCTTTGCCAGTATTGTTATTGCATCTAGTTTTCTTCATAATAGACTACGTTAGTTGCAATAAATATATTGTGTACTTTAATTTTGTCTTTTTTGCTGTTGCTAGGGATATGTTTGACTGAGATAATGTAAGAAAAGTACTGACTTGTTTCACCACAGTTCCCTGAAAGTGGGTTAGAGTGTTGTGCTTTTTGGTTTGCTACAATTGCTTGCCACTCTGTGAGGTTAGGAGTGTAAGTAATGCATTGTGTGTTAGCTAGGTATTTTGGCATGCCGTACTGATTTGGCAGAAGTGACACAGCCCCTGCATTCTGAGGTTCTATTGTATCATGGCACCATTCTGCCAAAGCAGAATCCCTGTGACAGCACTTTAGTGAGCAGAGTCCTAAGGCCCGCAAAAACAAAGTCCGCCAAAACAGGAAGTCTGAAGGCAAAATGTTAGGGGAAAAACTACACCAAGGATGCCAGGTCTAGCAACAACCCTTTTGTTACCTCACATTCCTTTGTACATCACCTAGTCAAACAAAAGCAGTATTCTTTCGGTAAGAGCCAAGAGGGGTTAGTTTGTTAGTACATTTGAAGGAGAATGAGGCATTGTATTAATCCTTAAACTCCCCAAAGATTTCACCAGCTTGATCAATGGGGGTACTTCTGGTTTTTGATGGATGTTATCCCACTTGCCATCCAAAGCTGTTTATTAAATTAATAAGCATCGTGTTGGGGCATTCCTCCTCCTCCAAACCTACACAATGTGGCATTCTATTGTCAGAATTTCAGAAGGCCACAGGGAAAGCAAGAGGTATCAGGTCCAACCTTGTGGGTTGATGCTCATTGTGTACGGGGCCCTGACCCACTATGGATCCTGAGTAACTGGGGCCAAGTAATACCATCTTCAGCACTTAATTCTCTGTGGTAGCATGGATCAACCAGTCCAAGGCTGTTCGATGGGTAGACAGGGGTGAGCCATACACAAGAGCAAGATTCAAAGTACCAACAATAACCATAATTAACTGATTGCCCAGGAAAATATATGCTATTTTAATATCGCATAAGGGCAATACACTAAATAATATCCACAGTCACTTAAGGTTGGTGTGCTAGTATCATCCTGGACAATATCTCTGAGTGCTGCTGTCCTTTACCAGTGAAACTGGTTATTCCCCTTTGATGATGGAAGTGACTTTCAAATGTGGCCCACACTAGTCCCCACATGAGAAAGTCTAAGTTTAGTCTTAAAAGTCAACTGCAGCAGCGCTAGCCACTAAGTTCGTATAAGTCCCCAACAGGCCTTCATGCCGCAGACAGTCTTACCTGACCTGAATGCAGCAAACAAGTTTGGAAGGACTGGCGCACATCACTGCAGGCTCTAGTCTCCTGAAGCTGAGGGTCAGCAATCTCTCCCAGTCTGTCCCTGATGACGCCTTGGGCCTCCTCTGAGTCTGGATGGCCTGCATCAAAGTTGAATGTCCGTCTCCGTGGCCCCTCGCAATTGGTAAATCTTCTCAGGGAAACGATGATCTAGGGCAAAGGCCAAGGCTATTCAATGGCCCCTTCCTGGCACACAATGAGCGCTGACTGGTTCTGCACAAGGGCAACAGCCCTTATTTCCTGGTGGCCCCCACCTGGCATATGGGGCCGGTGACTCATTCAGCATAAGGGCACTGTCTCTTACTTCATGGCGGCGCCACCTGCCATACTGGAGTCACTGACTGGCTCTGCACAAAGTTGATGGCCCTTACTTCACAATTGCCACACCTGACATATGGGGATCACCAACTGGCTCTGCAAAAGGGCAACAGCCTTTACTTCGCTGTGGCTCCCACCTAGTTTACAGTGGTCTCCAACTGGGTCTTCACAAGGACGAAGGCCCTTACTTCTTGGTGTGCCCCTCCTGGTACACGGTGGTCACTGACTTTGTGCATGTAGATGCCCCTAGCAACTGGGCATCCCACACTTTGCTCTACCGGGATCCACTCTGCAGGATTCCCACTGGCCTTTGCTCCCTCCAGGTCCTCTGCTCCTGCTCACAGGGTCTAGTGGTCTTTACAGATAGGCAGAAGCATGGTGCTCAGGTCTAGTGGTCCTGACTTCCTGGATGATGAATCCTCACCCAGGAAGACTAGCAGGTGTCGATCCCTGGTCCTGGTTTGAGCAGTTATAAGTCTTGGTGATCTTCTCTCTCCTGTTGAGCAGCGCTGCTGGACAAAGTGTGGGTTTCATGTCCCCACATTGTAGTCCAATTGCAGACACAAATTTAATTCAGTATCTGGTACTTTGAAATTCAGGTTATGGGTGTCAGTTCTTTGGAAATGCTCTCTCCTGTATTTTGCAAAAGGACAGCCTGCCTCTTGAGGAATGGCTCCAGTTCTGACTGACCAACAACACATGTCAAGGCAGTATTTGGGATCACACATGGCTGCCAGCCTCATAAAGGTTCAAAGGCCTGTGCCTTCCTCTCTTTCATGATTACCTGGTATTTCAGGGCCAGCCTTAACAGTCCCATCAACTCCCTGGTAATGAGCCCAGGCCCTTATTGAACAGAACCTTTTTTCTAGACTCAAAGAGACTTTTGATGTGCACAGAGGATGATCTGCTCCTCTTCCTCCTGTATGTGTATTTCCATCCCAGCCCTGAGGAATGTCAGCAATCCTCATTTCCTGTTGTGGTTACAGTCCTCAACTTTACTAGCCTTTCTAGGCCCTGGGCTTCCAAAATTGAAACCACAGGTTCCTTGGTGTGTACTATGCACAGACACACATACATCCCAAGCGCTTGCAGGTATCAAACTCTGTCTGGTACCATACAGCCATCAGGTACCCAAAGGGTGAGTTATGTCCACAGCAGCTGAACTTTACATGAGTGAGCCAGTACCACAGATAAAAAGGCCGGCAAACATAAAGTGGGTATGCTGTCACCATTGTGCTCATGTCATTTAACTGGAGGTAAGGGCAGCAGCCTTTTACCACTATGGGGTAGAGTTTAGCGTACACTGCTCGGTCTAACCAGACCACATTACCATGAGACAAGCCTAAGCCATTGTGCACAGGCATGACTTGTGTTCTCCCATGACCAAATTTCATCACCAGGCACCAGACATGCCGTGATTGTCTCCTGTCTTGTTAGGCTGTTCCCCTCCTCGCAGTTCTGGATAGGAAGGCGGAGTGGGTTTAGCGATTAGCAAAGAAGAGCAGAGTTATGTGGGCAAAGGTTGGATATTGTTTCAGTCATTTCACTACTTGCTTCCAAAAAGACCCTTTTGGCCTTTCTTTCTGGGGCTCAGGTCTGACAAACGTGGCGCTTCCGGGACCCTTTTGAATATTGTTTAAGGCGCTTGTCATTTATAAAACGTACCTTGCATTATTTTGGTTTACTGATGTATGACATTTCTAGGTGACTGCTTTATGTATGGAATTGTGAGTGACACATAATGAATGACGTCTGTGTGATGCTATTGAATTTCGGACATGACCTGTCCCCATCTGTGTAGTGGGCTTTAGAAAGAATTAACGCCACCTACTGTACCCCTTGAGTACATCATGCAACGCTAGCCAGCTACTTCCCTTTTCTAACATGGTCATCTCTGTAACAAAATAAAATATTCTAATTTTGTTGCAGTTGAACTTATTTAAGGTCCAGCCTCCACAGATGGTCAGACTTGGTTGCCTTGGAAGATGCTATTATAGAGTATTGCAGTTAGCGAAACTACCAGCTCCGCAACTGGTGGAGCGATCTCCGTAAAACATTTTTGAGAAAAAATGGCCACCATCAACACATGACGACTAACAACTTGGAATTTGTCTGGTGGACCTTTTTTCTATCTGGAGTATGCATCGGATTTTGGGTCAGAATGGCCAGGCCATGTTAACAAATGGATGCTGACATGTCAACTTTATCAACCTAGTGGAATAATTATTCTCAAACAGGGATTCTTCCTGTATAACTCTCTTCTGTTACACCTCACACTTCAAAAAGACTTTCTTAAATAGAGAAAAAAAATGCTTGCTGTTAGCCTGTCCAATCTGCCCTACTGATCGTTCATCCGAGACCTGCTACTAACTCATTTCAGACCTGGCATTGTTGAGCCATCTGAGTCTTTAACATCATACCTTGGTATATTGAATGAAGATGGCATACAGCAGATACTTTCAGTTCACTAATTCACTACGGACTACTCTCAAGACATGAAGTATTCCCCCTCAACCCCCAACATGCAAACCTCTTCAGGTCTGTCCCCTAGTTACATACAGTCTTGAAACATGTACATGAGCGATTAAAAAAAGAAAAAAAGGAAGTAAGCCAAGGTTGCCCAGATTTCAAAAGCACTATGGCACTAAGCACATGCTGGTCAGCTCTATGAAAATGCACTGGGATCTGCAGAGTCGCTGATGGGAAATAAGTGTGACTGCAAAGTGTATAGAGCCTTAAGCCTCAGTCTCAGCCAATGTATTCTATTTCTATAACATCCCTGTTCTTCTGCAGAGATGGTCCTCTTTGCTGCACACAGTATACCGAAAGTGCTTCAGGGGCAGAAGCACAAGGTGTATTGTGAGCAATCACTTCCATGTATCTCTCTCTCTCTGCAAGTGTAGATCCACTTTCAGGATTCTTCCCTGTTCTGTAACTTCGCCCTTTGCACATTGTGCCACTTTTATTTTTCGAGTTGTTTGACATGAGTAGAGCCTATCGTCATAAATGTTCGTTTTGTGGCATTTTGTCTTTCTGCCAGCATGTATGGACCATGATCATTGCTGGACTAGCTTGCCCTATTTTCAGATTGCCAGGGTCTGTTTCTTAACAAATGGCTTTCATAATAACACACATATTCCACAAAGAACATAAACCAAGGTATAGTGCCTCGCACTGCGTGAGGATGAATGTAAGAGCTATCTAGTCATCAGTTGTTTACCAATAATTTTACAAGTGCTGACATTTCTCTCCTCACTCCATCTTTCATCCAGTCACTTAAAAAATTGCGTACTCTGCACCGTCACTACAAAGCATACATTTTGCGTAACAAGTGTAATGTGAATTACTGGAAATCTCGTGAGATTACAGCAGCCCCAAATACCTGGCAATAATTTGTACTGTGGTGTTCTGTATCTGTTATTTCTTCTTGCCTCTAAATAACGTCCCAGCCTGTACCGGGCAAGCTTGCTGCCTGGGCACTCCTGGCAGAGCCAGGCTGTACCCCAGATGAGCAGAGTTGCTATTGAAAATGATGTACTACGGCTCCATGAGTGCAGCACTGCTGCTTGTCTATCCTGATAGCTGCTGACGCCTCATCTGCTTGTAATCATGTTGTGCAGCAAGGCTGGCCGGCGCTGCGCAACTGAAGTCTTTACAGAGAGCATAAGTGTGGCTTCATGTTTTAATTGTACCACCATGGGGCATGCAAGATTGCTGTAAATGACTGTTTTTTCATTTTTTAATGGTGCACAGTTCCTATTTGAGGCCATAGTCCACATTATTAGGTTTCGCCCGCACATTTCTTTTCTCCTTGTTTTTTACTTGCTTTCTGACCCTCCCTTTCTTTTTTCTTAAATCCTTACTTATCTTCTTGCTTCCTTCCTAAGTCCTTCCACCACTTGTGCTTTCCTTTGTTGATTTCCTTGTTATTTATCCCTTTCTCTCCCCACGTAGCATAGTGCCGTCTTTCCCTATTTCTTTTGAACCACTCTCACTCTCTGTTTTGCTATTTTTTCTACTTGTTTATCTCTGCCCTACCTCTCTCCCTCTCTGCTCAGTCCTTCCTCCTGACACACACTCACTTCCCACATGTCCTCCCTCCTTGCCTCTGCCTTCTCGCTGTTGTCCCCACGCTAATCGGTTATTCTCCTACAGTGTCCCAGAGAGAGAAAGGTATTATTATTTTCATTGCATCTATTGTTGAGCGTGCTCACCTTTTGCATCTCACACCCATACATTCTGGCATTGAGGTACCCCAGTTCAAATATTAGTTCATTATATCAGTTTTACATCTGCTCACCAAGCTAAAACTTAAAACAACAAAAAATATATGTTAATAATCAGATAGGCGAAACCTAATGCATTTACCAATGCTTGTTTTATGTATTGCAGCTGATGAAGCTGTGTATATGGACTGTGTTTGCGACCTATTTGTGCCTCCAACATGACATAGAAGCCCCCACCCCAAATGAATATTTTATGAAATAACAAGAGTTAGGGGTTCCATAGGCGATTTGTGAATTGTCTGTATTTGGCCGATAGTATTGACAACTGTAAAATGCTTAGTACACAGGTACCCGTCCACGGTTATTAACCACAGTTTTGATGCATCTTGCAAATGATTGTGATGAGACTGTTTTGTTGTATCTATTTCTTGGGAGACCAATAAATAATAAATAAATAAAATACTGCAAAAAATCTGTCCCTTACAGCACACAAGGTCTGTAACGCCATCACTCAAGCCATCAGGGCTGTCGCATACAGTGAACTACACAAAAAAGAAATAAGTATCTTACTGTTATCAAGGCATTTCGTTTGATAAAGTAACCCCAGTGGTGTTTGCTCATGTATGCAAATTGTGGAATATTTACTGAGGGGGAGAGCAAGGTAGGACCTCTCACAAAGTTAGTACACCAGTGCTTGTCGCATCAATTCAGTTTCAGTAGGAAAAACTGGGCTTACCACCCGCTAGCTATGTTACAAAGCAATTGTATTTTGTTCAGAGAAATGTGAGTAAATTATTATACAGTGCAAAAAACAACATTAAAAAGACAAAGAAATGACTCAATAAAAATCCCAAACCCTATTTAATCTATATGATAAAAATGATTACAACTGGGTAAAGGGAACCAGATGTATGAGTTTTCTAAGTTTAAATGTCAATAAGTGGCAAAGTAACACAAGGTGACAATGTGAGCCAATGGTTGCGTGTGGCAAGGACTTTGGCACATTGCAGCCCAAACGAATGGAGCGCAAGTCAGATACTTCTAACGGGTCACACGGGCAAACAGTTTTACCTTCTAACTTAGAAGATTTTATTGATATCCAAATGGTCCTGTAGGGCAAGGCAGGAATATGTATCCCGTGAGGATCCCAGAAAGTCTGGTACTTTGAATGAGTGATCCCAAAGAAGCCTCAAATTTTGGCTTAAAAGCAGGAGGATGAGCAGGAAGATTCCTGCCCCAAAACGAGTGTCCTTTTTACATTGTGTGCTATTTAATTCTGCTCTTTTTAGGCATTGACATCATTGATTGTCCATCACGTTTGGTATCAACCATGAAATTTTAAAAATGGGTATGTTTATCTTTTCAATTCCAGATGGTGGTGATCTATAGAAAAGCAGTCTTTGCATTTTTTGATTTAGCTTTAAAATGTCATGTATGTTGTTAGGAATGGAATTTTTGGTTGGCAGTCAGGTTACCCTCTGTCCAAGCAAGAACCCTCACTCTAGTCAGGGTAAGTCACACACAATCCAAAATTAGCCTGTGCCCACCCTCTGGTAGCTTGTCACGAGCAGTCAGGCTTAACTTAGAAGGCAATGTGTAAAGCATTTGTGCAATAAATCATACAATAACATAATATAGCACCACAAAAATACACCACACAGTGTTTAGAAAAATATATAATATTTATCTGGGTATTTGCAGGTCAAAACGATCAAAGATGCAATATGAATTTGTAAAGATATCACTAAAAAGTGATATGAAGTGTCTTAAGTCTTTAAAAAGCAAACAAAGTCTCTTTCAAGCACAAAGTACCTGGTTTGGAGTGGAAAATCTCTGCAAAGGGCCACAGAAGAAGAGATACGTGGAAAAATGGTGTGTGCATCGATTTCTGCTCTGCACACACGGACTTGCGTTGTTATTTTTCATGCGGGGAAGTCGTGCGTCGTTTTCCGGTACGCGGACAGTCTCTTTCTGTGGGTCGCAGGATTACCAGATGTTCCGGGGTCTGTGCGTGGATTCTTCGGCTTGTTTTCCGGCTGCGCGTCGTTCAGCGAGGCTGTGCGTCGAAGTTTCGTTCTCACAGCAGACGTCGCGTCGATTTCCCCTCTGGAAGTCAGGCGGCGTTGTCCTTGCGAGGCCGTGCGTCAAAGTTCCAGTCGCCCCAAAGACATTGCGTCGATCAGCGTCTGTGTGCGGCAATTTTCTCGCCGCGGAGCAAGCTGTGCATCGAAATTTTCGTCGCACAAGGAGTCCAAATGAAAAAGAGAAGTCTTTCTGGTCCTGAGACTTCAGGGAACAGGAGGCAAGCTCTATCCAAGCCCTTGGAGAGCACTTTTACAGCCAGACAAGAGTTCAGCAAGGCAGCAGGCCAACAGCAAGGCAGCAGTCCTTTGGAGAAAGCAGACAGGTGAGTCCTTTGAGCAGCCAGGCAGTTCTTCTTGGCAGGATGCAGGTTCTGGTTCAGGTTTCTTCTCCAGCAAGTGTCTGATGTGATAGGGCAGAGGCCCTGTTTTATACCCAAATATGCCTTTGAAGTGGGGGTGACTTCAAAGAGTGGCTAAGAAATGCACCAGGTCCCCTTTCAGTTCAATCCTGTCTGCCAGGGTCCCAGTAGGGGGTGTGGCAGTCCTTTGTGTGAGGGCAGGCCCTCCACCCTCACAGCCCAGGAAGACCCATTCAAAATGCAGATGTATGCAAGTGAGGCTGAGGACCCTGTGTTTGTGGGGTGTCTGAGTGAATGCACAAGGAGCTGTCAACCAAGCCCAGCCAGACGTGGATTGTAAGGCACAGAAGGATTTAAGTGCAAAGAAATGCTCACTTTCTAAAAGTGGCATTTCTAGAACAGTAATATTAAATCCGACTTCACCAGTCAGCAGGATTCTGTATTACCATTCTGGCCATACTAAATATGACCTTCCTGCTCCTTTCAGATCAGCAGCTGCCACTTCAACAATGTATGAGGACAGCCCCAATGTTAGCCTATGAAGGGAGCAGGCCTCACAGTAGTGTAAAAACGAATTTAGGAGTTTTACACTACCAGGACATATAACTACACAGGTACATATCCTGCCTTTTACCCACACAGCACCCTGCTCTAGGGGTTACCTAGGGCACACATTAGGGGTGACTTATATGTAGGAAAAGGGGAGTTCTAGGCTTGGCAAGTACTTTTAAATGCCAAGTCGCAGTGGCAGTGAAACTGCACACACAGGCCTTGCAATGGCAGTCCTGAGACAAGGTTAAGGGGCTACTGAAGTGGGTGGCACAACCAGTGCTGCAGGCCCACTAGTAGTATTTAATCTACAGGCCCTAGGCACATATAGTGCACTCTACTTAGGGACTTACAAGTAAATTGAATAGCCAATCATGGATAAACAAATCAATAGTACAATTTACACAGAGAGCATATGCACTTTAGCACTGTTTGGCAGTGGTAAAGTGCCCAGAGTTCAAAAGCCAACAACAACAGATCAGAAAAAATAGGAGGAAGGAGGCAAAAAGTTTGGGTATGACCCTGTCAAAAAGCCAGGTCCAACATTATCTTTTCAATTCCAGATGGTGGTGATCTATAGAAAAGCAGTCTTTGCATTTTTTGATTTAGCTTTAAAATGTCATGTATGTTGAACTTAGGAAAAGCAAAGATTAACACTTTTATACCTAGACTATAATGCAAAATCCAATTTGCTAATAAACACATCTCTTGACAACATTATGTGCTCTAAAATCAATTGATTGTTGAATTTACCTGATGTTCTGTACCTTTTCTCTGCTTCTTTTCTTCTCTGTGTGTTCATATGTCCACTCTTTCACAGCTCAGAAACATCTTGTATACTCCATATAAACGATACAACCATGTTAAATAAATATAAGATACATTGTAAACCCTTGGTTGAAACTACATAGATAAGTGCCCAGAATGGTATTCATGTATTTATCTATTCATTCATTTGATACTAGTTTGCCATAAAATCTAATATTTCCAGACAGTGAGTAGGAACCATGAGCAGTGTTAGCACTTTGTGCGTTTAAATCAACATGTACAATTATTAATACTGTGCAGAGCAATTATTCTACACCTGAATTCACATGTTTATACTCACATGGAGCTACTGCAATTAAAGCAAATTTGCTATGACATGTTAAAGCGTGTTTTTTCTGGCTTAGGCTAACTAAACTTCAGTTAGGTCTCAACACCAACTTGTTCAAAATGGCTCCTGTAAAATAATGTGTGCAGCAAGATGTGATTTTTTATGTTCTGAATGACATTGTCTTTCAACAACTTGCTAGAGGGATCCCACCTAAAACATTTCCCAGGGACTTTCTGTTTGCACGTGGTATTGCATTCATTCAGAATGGTTCACTGTTGTTTATATTACTGGTTTGCTCTGACACCTCCGGGCGCTAAGTCAGAAGGTTCTAATCAATATTCATGTAGTGGGTTAGTGCTAAGGTGATAGGGTTATATGGTGAATCATAATTCTGTAATTTGGTTTATTGAAAATGTAATTCTTTGCTCTCACCATGATGATTTTGAAGTTTCAGTGCTTTCTTAGGGGAAAAATTGGCTATAAAAACCCTTTCATTTTGGGTTGAGCCAGAAGATTTTCCCAGCCCTCTATAAATGCTGCCTGATTTCTAACTGATTTTGCTGACTTTTGAAACTTAGGGCCTGACTAAGAGTTTGGCGGAGGGATACTTTGTCACAAATGTGATGGATATCCAGTCTACCGTATTACAAGTTCTATAGGCTGCAATGGAATTGCAATGCAGCGTAACCCCCTCCGCCAAACTCTAAATCAGACCCTTAGTCCATTTCGTAATTTGTCTATTATTTGTTAGTGCTCTGTTATTTAGAGCCTTAAAGGCAATTATTTGATACGTTTAAAGGAGACTACTGTATTGTTCCTTTTAAATTTTGCAATACACCTCCATAGTTTTCTAAATTCCGTTACAGAACACACTTTTTGGGTCTGTCCTTACCTTTTGACAGTAATATGAAATTATATTTTGATCCTTGTATCTGGGACACGTTGCCACTTGATTTGAGATTAGCACCTTCACGATCCACCCAAGTCCTGGGGGTGCCATTGAGGTGTGAGGGTTTTGGGTAGTGAGATCACAGCAGTTTGGATCGACTGTTAGGGTGCCCTCAGATTTGACTTTGACTTGTAATAAATTGACTGAGTTTAAAGTGGTATAATTCTTGCATCAAAGCACTTTTCTCTGTGCAGAAGTCGGGCCTTCAAGACAAGCAAGTCAGAGCTCTTGTTTTTACTTACTTCACTTACTTTACTTAAACACCTCCTACTAAATGCAGCTTCGGTAGGGCAAACGGTAGTGGGTTGGCTAGCATGTACCTTCTGGCCCTCGGCCTTTCATAAGACCGAGGCGTAACACGGCAGCTAACTGTGAATTAGTCCCAGGCGTTGCTGAATTGAAGTGGTCAACAGTACCTTCACCAACTCTTACTGACACTTACTTGCACGGCTTACTGATGTTTACCTCCACATATTCCGTGTGCGCCCCTTTCAAAGTTAACAATAGCATGGCCACTAGAAGTGGCCTCAAGCTTTGCTACCACAAAATACTCTAGAGTAAAACAAAGATTTTATTGATGAGATGAAAAGATTTTTAAACTAGCAGGTAGCAATGTATGGTATAGCTTTACCCACCAACACTTCTGCACGCAGAAATGTACGCTCTTCTTCAAAACGAAACATATTTAATTAGATTGAAGCAGATAGAAGTGGCGTCGAGATGAAGGGAAGTTTTCAAATTGAAACGTTTTGTTCTTTCAAAACATTATCTTTAGAATGTTTTTATGTCTTTGTTCGTTTGCCAGCATAATTTTTCAGATATCTACCCCTTACATTTGTTTTCAATATTCTTTCGTATAAAATGGCGATGGAAATTGTGAAATGGACAGAGTGTACTTGCGCACCAGTCCAGGCTGCAGGCGTCCATTCTCATAGACCCAGCTGCGCTCTCCTCAGATGTCCAACGTCAGTCACCGCCACCCTCTTTGTGGCTGGCGGTTGGCTAATTAAACCAGGCCTGCAAAGCTTTGGACCGACAATACATGAAAGAGATGAAAGTGCGCCACGCTTGCATGATCCCGAGGCACCATAAACTCTGACAGGGCTCTCCCTCAGCCCTCTCTGGATGCAGCTGACCCTGTGGGCGCTGTTTCTAGGAATTCTGGAATATTTCAACTTGACTTTAATGGCCTCGGAAGTCATCAGGTTTGAAACTCTGAATGGTGCATATATCTGTGTTTCGATGCTCAAACCTTGGCATTTTGATGCTTATACGCCCAAAGGTCACTACCAGGTGCATACTTACTGTCAAAATGCACTAACCTTGCGGTCACAATGCAATGGGAGTGATAGCAATGCACTCATCCCTCTCTCAACCAGTCACACTCACCACAGGCAAAGGTATATGAGGGTAAGAACGAAAAGAGCGACACAGGACTCCGCCACTCTGACTCGTCACTTCTGCTGTTCAATGACGTCTGCAGGAGCTAGTGTGTGTCCAAATGCAAAACAAATATCTTCAGTAACTTGCCATTAAGGTTCTGTACTTACTTGTACCAATGCATGGATATACATTTGCATTATATCTGCGTGATGGGGAATGTGTAACTCCTGAAACTAAACATTCAAAAACTCAGTACCTTATATCTAGATGTATTTTTGCTAGCACTTCGCACTGTGGCGAATAACAACCTCAAGCATCTCGCTATGCACCCCTTGTTGGTGGTGAGTTGTACTTTTCTATGTGACTCTTGTAGCACTAGAAGATTATTAAGAAACATTGACATTCTTCTATTCCTTATCTTTGGAATCCATGTTAGCATACTAGAACTTTAATATCGTATGCTTTGATATTCATATGTATAGCAGAAGCAGCATAGCTCTAGCTTAAGAATCCTTCCGGTAAACCCTATTTGTGTAATGCACCAAATCACAGGAATCATATTGAATGTTCACATAATTCAAAGCTTGTTTCTACCAAATATCACAATTTTTAGAAATTCTATATATTCTCAATGTCAATCACTACAAATCGAAAAGGAAGTAAGTTGTTTTTTTCCTAAGCAGTTCATAGATACATGTTGCAAGGTTCTGGCTGCAGCACAATTGTATCATGATTGGCCAGCAAACTCACCGTGGGCCACGAGGGAGTTTATATCCAAGAATTCTGCCACATCTCCAGATTACATAAGAGTTCATGGCCTGTAGAGAAATGTAGCTCTTTGTCAGGAGGTTGGCACGCAACGTGAAGCCTCTGCTAATTCAGTGCTCTACTCTGCAGGGACCTCTAGCTTTTTCTTCCCTGAGAAAAACTCAACACCAGATGTTTGGAGTATGGCTTCCAACAACTCACTAAATTCTAACTAATAAACAATATCTCTGGCCCGCTGATTGCAGATATTCAGTGTTAGCCCTTGCAAGCTTAACAATAGTAAATAACAGAAGTGCAATGATTCCCTAGTCTATTCTTTAACACTTTAAGGGGTAATCCTCTCTTTCACGTGGTTATTAGCCTCAGACCTTTCAGATTTGGGATTTCTTCATAATCCAGTGCTATAAACAGCAAATATAAACAATTACACATACAACAGTCATAATGTTGGGAAAACTGTTGGTCATAAGTTTAGTACTTCCTCACCTTCCAAATTAAATGTTTTGTCTAACTTCATCAATTCATGATGCTATTTGTTTGAGATTTCATAGGACACATTATAAGCAGCACATTAAGGGAATGTTAAGGTTGCTTTACCACTTATATGATGTTACTGTAAGAAACTGGGTTACAGGTTGGGGAGGGTAAAGTCCTTCTCAAGCAGCAACCACAGTATTAAGAGGAAAACACCACAGAAGAAAAGTTCCACAACAAATTAGAAAAATAGAGAACATTTTAAACATTTTAATAAATGTATCAATACCAAAACAAAATCTAATCAGTGGAACTGGAGATATGTAATGTTAAAAATGTAAGTGAAAATAGCGCCAAAATGCACAAAGCGCCAACCATGGACATTTGGTCCATGCTAGACCAGGACACAGTCACAAGTTCAGGCCGACCATGATGGCGTCTGGGCTGGCTACAGAGACCCAGTTGGGCCTGCTGACTAATGGTACCTTAAATCCTGGTGGCTAAGCATTGTGGCATCCTTTGTCAAGGATGTGTCACACACCTCTGATTCTGTTTTGCTTTACTGCTGACTGAGCCAAAATACACACACTGAGAGGAGTCAAAAAGATTTTCTGGAATGCACTTCTTAATCTAAAGAAGACATTTATTGTATCTTTTTGCAAGGCTCGTGAAGGAAGGTCAATATAACCAAAAGTGTATTTTTAAAATGTGCAACAATGAAGTAAGAACATGGACAAAGAATATTCAGTCCATAAACAGCACATATATACATGCAAAGATACAAACACCTATACTGATATATGTATATATATTCATATACAAAGCAAAGCAAGTAATTAATAAAAATTTTCTCAGAGGTAGCCTATTTTCCCTGTTTTTTGTGCTCTCAGCCTACTTACAGTTTGTGGTGAAAGCCAGTGTGAAACCCATAGGTAATCCAGAAAAACTGCAGAATTCTGAAAAGTAAACAAAAGTTTGAATTCAGCATCAGGTCATATGTATAGATCCCTCAAGGTTTTGCCAAGGAAAAGGACTGTTGAAATAAAGAAATTTAGAAAATGAGTAGGAAAAAATGGGCATTTGCAACAACATTTTCATCTGTAACTTTTTGTCACAATGACCGGTTCACAAAAGCAATATACCTTTACATTTGCTAGACCATTGTGGTTGCAGGGATATATAGGGTTTGTAGGTTGTACATAATGACCGCCTATATTTTCTTGCATTTCTGTGTTGTCAACTACATGAATATTCAGGGATCCACAAACTTCTTACCACCCAGTGTTCCCCAAATAGTCCCTATAAAACCACCACCCCACTGGTGTGCCTGGGCCTAGTGCCCGTGACAATATGGATCACACAACGGTCAATGGTAGTCAGAGCATGAGGACTACTGTTGACTAAGGGGTCATCCATTCCAGAGGCAGGCACTATGCCCAGGCACACAAGTGGGACAGCATTTTCATTGAAACAATTGGGGGAACACTGGTTGGTAACAATTTTGTGGATCCTTTTACATTCCTGTAGTTTACGTCACAGAAATGTAAGGAAAACGTTTTTTTATTCAATGTTTCACCTTTGCAGGGTATTTGGGTAAGAAAACGTTCAGGAATCCACACAAGCCACAATTCCCTCAACTCCCCTAGGTGTCTAGTTTTCAGAAATGTCTAGGTTTGGTAGGTTTCCCTAGTTGGCCACCTAGCCTGCGACCAAAAACACAGATGCCCACCTTACAAAACTAGTTGTTTTGTGATAGGTAATTTTGATGTCTCCACAATACATTTTGGGCGTTTCCCTGTAATGGGCACTTGGCTCACCAACACAAGTGAGGCAGCGTTTTTCTCGGGATACTTGTGGGAACGCAAGGTTGATTTCATTTTGAGCATAAGGCCCAAAAATATCTTCAACTCTTCCAGCAAAGTGGGAGGCCACTGGCTTGAACTAGAAAGGGGCCCTAGAGGGTCTCCATGCTTCCTCAGAAATTATTTGGTATGCAAATTTGTTTGCTGCACAATTTTCTCAAGGAAGTCAACATCCAAAAAGAGATGGATGTAGTTAATTGGCAAAAAGTTGGTCGTATTGGCTTTACATCCAGTGTCGCCAGTGAAAGGCGGAATTTGGGGCTGAACTAAATTAAGGGCCTGCCAAGAGAGCACTCCGTCTGTGCATACCTCCATACATGCTTGCTCCCTGGGTTACTCTAACCTGGTACTGTTGTCCTGCTACACAGACTGTGCTTGGGAAGGAACATTACAACTGTCCTCATCGTCTCCCTCAGAATCGCTGGAAAAGGAGTCGTAGGATGGGACTCAACCAACTGGAAAATCACTTCCAGATTCTGCTCCACTGTCCTTCTTCCTAGGACGCTGTCTCAGTATCTGCTGTCTTACTCTCTGATCCTGCCTCAGAGTTGTCCTCCATAACCTGAATTAGGGATTGAGCAGCAGTCTTTGCATGAGACATCATCTCTACTACTGGCTAACACCATCCTTCTAAAACACTATCCCATGTAGAAGGCAGATATGTTATACACAAACTGTTGGTGTGTGAGTGTGAGTGATGTGTGCAACAGTAAATAATGTTGGTCACCTTACCTTGTCTTCTTCCCTCAATTAACAGGTTCGCCAAAGACACTCAAAAAAGGAAAAAAAGATCCAGTATTACTTCACCTGACCACATACACATCATTGCAGCTTTTAGCGCTGGTGCCGTCCAGCACAACAATAATTTTTGGCAATCCCCTTCCCATGACCTCCTCCTTGGATTCCCTCACTACCACCCAACAAACGTGCACTTCCTCACACCATAGCCCCTCTCACACATAGATTTAATTTGTTTTAAAGGACAGTTAACGGCTGGCTTTACTTATCCACTCAGCTGTTCACATAAAAGACAGATCTGTTCTTTGCAGCAGGCATATATATAAACCGTTTGCACTACTTTATGGCATCAAAACTGTCACTAGACAAAAGTCACTCTTGAGCAGAAGCATATTCACAATAGTTACCTTGAAATTTTGACAGGTGCAGCCTGGAAGCTATATATGCCTGAAAGACAGATGATATATATATTTATCAAAACAAAAAGTCGCTAAGTCCTTTCACCACTAGCGCGGCAGACCGAGACGGGGTAGCGACCCCCTTTCTAAACACAAAACAAATTCCTCCAACTTTGGCGAGCCTCACTTCTTACTGAACAAAAGAGAAATAATCTTAGTCACAGATTCATTGCTGAAGTGATTTTTTTAATGGCACAAAAACTCAATGCATTTCGGAAACCAAGTTTCCTTGATCACAGGTGACAAACTCTACGACTATTTCCATTTTTTTTTTTACTCAGTGCTAACACCACATCGACATTAAAGAAGGACTTCAGAAAAACACCATATTTAACAAAACAAATTCTGCCATCTTTAAATCTGAGATGCTTTTAGATATGTTTGCAGTTTGCCTTACCAACAATTTCTTTTTTTTTAATAAAGTGATTTACAGACAGACACAGAGTACCCGTTTCGCCACCAGCAGTACAGGTCTTTTCCTGGGCTGGTGGGAGGAACAGGTAGTCGGGAACATCGATATTTCTGACACACATTTAGTCCTCTGGGTCAGATACATAGATGACATCTTCTGCATTTGAAGAGGTGTTGTTGAGACAGCTTATAGCTATGTTAATATTTGGAATGACAGCGCTTTGAATTTAAAATTTTCGAGCCACATTGACTCTAGTTTTTTTAATGTTTTCCACCTGGGGGGCGTGATTGTCCCCCCCCTGGAAAAAACAGTATTTATTTTTTAAAATAATGCCCCTGCAAGGTGGGCCGGCCCACTTACACGTGGAGCAACTCCCCCAAACAAGATCCCTGGTGCCTAGGGCCATTTCCTGGCCATGAATCGCAGCCTCACTGCTACCCACAGGAAACGTTGCCAGGAAGGCATTGATGGAAAGGGAAGACTCTGCACTTTCCATCAATGTCTCCCTGGCATCTAGGTAGGTAGTTTTAGCCTTTTTTCTGCCCACGGAAGTGGATAGAGGACACTCACCTGCTCCTCCTATCCTCATGTTTTGAAAATTGTGACATCGGAGTACCATAAGCGGGAGGAGGGCAGGGAGGGATGCGGAAGAGATTATGCATCTCCCCCCGGGGGGTGGGTGGGGGGATGAGAATTCTCAGGTGCTTTGCACCAGAGAATTATTTTAGGCCCTCCCTGGTGATGGCCAGTGGCCGTGTCACACGCACTGAAGGGTTTAAAGGAAAAAAGGTTTTCTGTTTTGCCAATCATCTATGGAGCAGGCATTTGTTAGCTGAACCACTGCCTACTTCCTCTGAGACTACCAACAAGATTCCCAAAGGGTAAGGGATCTTAAGAGGACCGATTCTCCTTTGCGATTAGGTTATCACACCAATTCGCTAGTCAAAGACTCATCCATGGTCTGTGATTGCAATTGTGGTCCTAAAATGTTGATACATTCCTTTCTGAATTGGAGAAGGACCCCATTTTCGTACTCCCTCTTATCAGAAAGGATTGCAAAATACCTTTTACGAGTTGAAAAAAGTTTTTGACCATAATAGGGCTTAGCTGCTTTAGTAAACCGTACGATTTTGTGCATCACATTTGTGATTACAACATGGCATTGTACATAAGCCCTTTTGTTTCTTCCGAGGAAATCCAGTCCTTACCAGAGTCTCTAGCTGTATCCAGAATTGACTGTGGAATTGCACATCTCGAATGCACGCTCAAGTCTATCGTTTGACCTCTGAATGGAGCCTTGACCTTTGTGGTCAGACTCATTTACAACATGAAAAATTCCCAGCAAATCATTAGATAAGCAAATGTGCCATGAAGCCCTAAGTCAGGAAAAGAAAATAACCCCCACTCCTCGGGGAATAAAATAATGGTATAATTGGGATCGAGTGGGCCCCTCTGACTTATGGACCAATGTGCCACTGCACCTACCCCACTAATAGCAGCTACAGCTCTCTAACGTCCCCCTTCTACCTGTCATTTCCTCTCTCTCTCTTTCCTCTCTACACCTCTTTCTTCTCTACATCCTTATCCCTTTCCCTGTCTCCGTTCCCCTCCTCTCACTTGCCATTCTCATACATTCTTTCTTTCACCTTTTCTCCCATTCCTCCATTTCAACACTTTTCTTTCTCTTTCCTTTTCCTTTCTCCCCCAATTCTGCTGTACCCTTTCACTTTTTTACTCAAATCTCCATTTTCTTCTATCTTCGTTCTACTTCTCTGTCCACCATCGCTCTTCCCTTAACTCCTTTGCTTCCCTGTCTACTACTATCTTATATCCACTTCCTCCTATTCATTCCCTGACATCCTTATTTCGTGTCCCTTCTGTCTTTTCTCCTCATCCTCTTTTGCTCGCATTTATTTCATTGTTCATCTGTTTCCTCTCAATTCACTTTTTCGTCCTTTACTTATCTTTCATTCCTTTCCTCTCTCTTTTCCATTCGCCCTTTTCTTCCATCGTCTCCACACGAAATCATGCACCCTGCCAGTCTTCTTCAACACAGTGAAGTGTAATTGTTCTAGGCAACTCTGTGTTTATATCACTCTGAGTGGGTGTCCGTGTTCTTACTGCAGTGAATATAGGACAGGCTGGAGCACCTCCTGGCACCGGACCCGAGTGCCATTGCACCGGCTGCAGCACTGAAAGCCACGACCCATTTAACAGGCTTCCAATGTACAAATGATGCATTCTCCGAACTGCATGCACCACATTTCAATGGTTACATCGTGATTCTTTGGCACTTCTATATCAGGAGATAAGGTTGCTACATACAGTAGAACACCCAAGTAACAGATACGTTTTCAAACTAAGAAAAACAGTCAAGAAAGAACATTCAGCCAATCCTTCAATAGTGTAGACCCAAGAGTGCGAACAGCATCCACCCAGCACCTACACCGACTTCTCACACTCTCTTACGAAACGGATGAAATACGTCATAGTGCAGTGCACTAGATTCACAGAGAATCAGTTTATAGAATCTTGCTCACCCTTTCTAACTGTGAGCTCGAAAATTCAAAGTAGAAGTTACGCTGAGTTAACCTTTTTTCCTCAGTGTCCATGTGATACCCACGTGGTTACCTTTGCCATCTCCTTTTCAACATTTTGTGTGCAGTACCTGCAGTCAGTATTATTATTTCAGATTTCATACAGTATTTTATCTTTCTCTGATAGAGAGGGAGTTCCTTCAGCATGTTCTGAACCTGACACAAGAAGGTTATCCTCCTCTTTGTTCCTTCCTGAACCTGAGGACGACCACTCTAATGTTGTTAGGAAGGCCCTATGACCCAGAAACAGAGGAATGGCCCAAACACCCTAACACCACTTTGTGGGGCTAAGCATACACTAGAAATAGAGGGACTGAAGTGATACCTAGAACCAGAGCAGAACAAGAAAAGCAAGGTGTAGGACAACAAGTAACAGGTTTAGTCTAAGAAAATACAGCATTCTTGCAGTTGAACTCCAATTTGTAGTATGCGTGTGTCATTTGCTTCTGAGATGAGCAGTGGATGTTCCTTATTGGTGGATTGATGGACACACCCGATGGTCTTGTACTCAATCGTGTCATGGATTTATGTAAAACATCCATCTAATAACATTGGCTTGACTGTTTATGTATGGTTTAGGAACATTGTGTCATTTGCGTTAAATAATGCAGGTATGTAAACGTGAAAATTAGGAATTTATAAAACAGGAGTGAGTACACATCCCTACTTAACTCAAGAGGATGTATGAAATGCATCTCATAATTTCAAAACGTATCCACACGCTTTTTAATTCAATAAAGGTTGTCCTTTGTTAACCTTGGAAGATTGCACCTATAACCCAGTACAATAGCTATTTTGCATGCGATTTCTATCAATGAGTTTGAAAGTAAAAGGAAATAATATATAACAAGGCCACTTTTTGTGCATCACTGCTGGCTGATAAAGAACCTCTGAAACTGAGAACTCGTGTACATTTAGAACGAACCTTTTCATAGCTTCACTCAATGGATTAAGTTCCCTAATGACTTTTCCTGGGTCTTCCAGAGCTGTTCTCACATCTTTCTTGCCAGCATTAACAACAGGAGCCTTAATCTTTGAAGGGCTGTCAACTGGATGCATCCTTTTTAGTTAAGCATCATTTGTTGCCTCACTTGTAATGATTTAGTGTTTTGAACTTTATGACATTCCTATATTGTTAAATACAAAAACAACAAGGTGATGAATGGAATGCTTGAATTAATCTTACCCACTTGCAATCGCTTGGCCGCATCCCAATGCATCTTTTTTCACCCACCATGCCACCTCAATTTGGACCCAGCCACATGTGAAGCAATTATATTTGACACCTTAGAGTTCCCATACTGTTTACAGACCTTTCTGTAATGATATTTTCACCATGTTTACTTTCCCACTTGTTATAAATGTATTTATTATGTCATATTTCTCCTAATGTTACCATCCGCTACACTGGCATTTCCTTGACCCACTACAGTGTGTTTAGAATGAGTTGTTCCACAGTGTAAAGTTCTTTTGGGTTCATTCCTTACAGCTAGTCCTACTGCTGACACTAGAGCTGTTAATCTTTTAATATCAAGAGGATCAACATACTGGATACCAGAGGTGCTCGCAGGGCCATTGAAAAATAGTAAACATTCTCCCTCAGATACTGCTACCTATCGCCCTATTACAAATTGGCAATTAGTAAATCAAGAAAAACATAAGCAATGGAAGGGAATGGACGCATCTCCAACATCTTAAGTAGTACAACATTCATTACATTTACAAATTAGCCAATTTTAATCTCTGCATGAGTCTGCACTATCACATATGAGATATAATTTACTGAGGTCAAAGGTTTAAATATATATATATATATATATATATATATATAGTACTAATATTCTTGGCTGTCTTAGATAAGGCAGGTCACCATTTTTTATTTAAATAACTTAAGGAGGTAGTGGGATCTGCAGAAAGCTGTGACTTGAGCGCAATGTTTTCTGTAAGGAAGAAGCAGCAAGTGAGATGTGCTCAATTTTTGAATAAGAAAAACTGGCACCAGAATGAGTGCTTCAGAAATATGCATTCCTTCGTTTCCTTTCAATATGCACATGCTGTTCCTTGTTGATTTCATCAGGACACATACTGTGGATTTTCATACACATGACCAATGATATGGAGCCTGCCGACTGTGAATGATGAAAGAACAGTGATAATGGTGCTTAGAGAAAGTAAATTCCAAAATCCCTGTCTTTTACATTGCCAGCTATGTTAGGATCAATCCCAGTAACCTCCCTGACTGTGGGTTTCTGATTTGATCAGGACTTACTTTAAAAACAAATGTTGGAGGAGTCTAAGAGGTGCCCTATCATATCCCCTCACTACAAATGTCACCTCTAGAAAGGAACTTATTGATTTTTGCATCACTTTTCCGATGGTTGTTGACAATGATTTGACCTATGCAAGCTTTCCTACATTTGCTATAAGCATAGATTATGCAGCCATACATCATAGGAATGCAGAGCTTTTACCTGGTACTAGTTCATGATTATACCCCTACGGCCCAAAGCTATGGAAAAGATCAATTTGTTGTGAGTCAAAACATGCATGCAGTTTAACATCTCAACACAGACTCACAAAGCAGTTTGGGATAGGGCCCTGTTACATTTAACGGGCCCTTCCAATGTGTGCCTGCGATCTGTAGGAGCACCATTCATAAAAAATTCAAATTCACTGAGGGGACTCAAGCAGGTGGGCCATGACAGTAATATAGGTCAGAATAGAGAATGAGTCTCTGGAATCTCTCAGAAGCACTTGGGTTTTGTAAAACATTTTGACAACTGTTTTAATCCACAGTGGCCAAAGCCAAATTCTAAATATTCTCCCAGTTCCATTTGTTGAATATTACACTGATATTTTTTTTATTGACAACCACCCCATTCTAATTCTCCTAAGGCAGACACAATGTGGATGCGGCTGTGGCTAAGTACTGTGGGCCTCCTCTAGGCAGGCCTTCCCACTTCAGCAGTTGACAATTTATGAGAAGACTGTTCTGTCACAGGGAAATGAGGATAACAAGGACTCCAAAGCTATGAGATGTACTTACTAGACTAGAATGTAATGACAGCTCGGTTTAGAATGTTGGAGTTCACAGTTACACACAGAAGAATAAAGACATGTGATTTACAGTTCCCTGTGTCACATAGTCATTAGCGACTACCAAGGCTGGGGAGGACAGCATACTTGTGATTGCAGGCTAGGGAGCAGAGGTGCTTTGGAGGATACAATCCAGCCCATACACCAATGATAACTGCTATGGACCACTTTCAAGGTGCCACATTAGAATAAGAGAATACATATTTAGTACTTCATACCGGTGTTATTCCTGTTTCTAAGCACACCCTTTCTGTGGTGTCACAGATGTGGTAATTTGATAGGATTGCAGTGGTTCTGCATTTTTCCACCCTTTTGGGACTGCACAGTTGGAATCTATAATGTTTTATAATAAATTGATGTTCCAGCTGAATTCTGTTCCAAATCATGTCATTCAAGCTTTTGTTCTAGGCTGAAGCCGGGAACATTCAGCTCGCTGCCTAGAAATTTTCTGTTGGCTTTATACGGCCATTTCAAAGCTGACTCTAACAAGTGTTCTTAGTTTAACAGCCTCACAGGCTTAATATACTGCGAAATAAATTGTCATGTTAGTAGAGTAAAATGGCTTTATAATGATTTCACATGTTTTGGCAGTGACTTGGGCCTATCATGCATTTTTGATGCTCAACATTGTGGAATTCTGCACTGTTTCGGGCCTGAATCTATGACCGGTCTGCCGGACTGGGAACCAAAAGCAACCTTAGCAAAAATAATCATACCAGTCCTGCTCCTTCCTCCTCACTTTCATCTTGCTCTTTCTCCTCTCTCTTCAAGCCCCTTCTGTCATGCCTGTTGTAATTACCTGGGGGGACAGGAGAAAGTGACAAAGGCACAAACAGCGAACCCCTGAGTTCGAAATCGGCCTTCAAGGGCTTCAGCACACTGGGGAAATGCCCGGTGGAAAGAACACCCAGTCCGGGCTTGGCGGTCTGTGCAGCGCTTAATTTGAGCCAGTGGTTTGAGGTGCGGGGTCCTTGCACTTATTTTAGAGGGCCAGCACTTAGTTTTCTGCCTCAACCATTTACTGTGAGCAAAAGACAGATGTGGAAAAGACTGAGAAAGAAACAAATGAAAACGCATCCACAAAGGGAGAAAGCAGAGCGCTACAAGAGTGAGCTGAAGGGGCAGAGAGTGGCTATAGGTAGATTAAAGAGGCCCGAGGTGGCTTCAAGATTAGGCTGCCTCTGCATTCCCTGCTTGCACATTTCATTGCAGCAGCTGTGTTATTCAGAGGAGAGCTTTGGGCACTGGCACTTTTTTATTTACAAATTAAGCACTGGGTTTGTGGACTATACAAAGTGGCTCTGAGAAAGTTTTCCAAACTGGCTAATAACCTTTGATGGCCTTCTAAACTAGGTGCTCGAATTTATTGATTGTAAACCAAAGAGTTTTACAATGAAAATCATATTTAGAGTCACTTCACTACTTCACTAGGTTTGTTCTAAGTATTCAATGGAGGAACACTTTTTTCTCACATTAAATAGCATGTGCAAGGGAATAGAGTTGTATGACTTCCTAACAATTCCTTTTTAGGATTTGGTTTGCAACCTTATTTAAAGAGTGGACAGAGTGTCAGTCCAGAATTGGTCACACTCGATTGGGTCGTTGATTTTGCCCCATTGAGTGCAGCAAGAAATAGGGTCAAAATTAGATGGGTTCGCAATTAGATTCTCATTGGTGTGATTGTGTGCAGACGTCAGTAAAATTTGGATTTCGAGTCTGTTCATCCTTTAGTACAAGCTAGACTGTCAGTGAAGTTGAGCACTCGTAGATTGCATTGTGTGATTTATTTGGTCAAATTCTTTGGCGGCTTTACGTCAATTTTCATCGCATTAGGTATTTTGTGTTGCTTTTATTACAGTAAACTCTGGTGGTGGTCGGGCCTTTTTTCTAACCACTGTATACAGCGCATTGTCCCAGTGTATTGGCATTAACTGGTGTTCCAGGGTCCACGCCATGGGTGTTTGTGTTTTACAGCTGTTGCTGCCCTTCAAACATTGTTTTGAATAGGATAAACAATGAGTTACGGCGATTCTGAAAGAAGCGTTGCCAACTTTTTAATCTAATGCTTGCGTTCTTTCATCGAGGAGGAGGAATGTTTCTTGGCACACTTTGTGCCCCATGCTTGGGAACAGGGTGGCAACAATCATGCCAGGCCACGGTGAAGAGAAGCTGTGGTGAAATGAATGCTGCCTTGAAGTGCATTCGATTCATACTATTGCCAAGCTAAGTTTGACTGTAACGGAAGTTTCATCAGCAGGATAAAAGGTATCTGTGAGAAAACAGGGCTGATTGCAGAGGCCCCCTAACTTTTTGCCCCCACTTTCCACTTTTGGCTGGTGTTTTCCTGACTCTGATGGTGCCCTGAGTACTGCTAACCAGTCCCAGGTCCTGTGCTCTGTGTAAAATCAATATGCAAATTAGGCTAATTATAATTGGCTAAGTTAACCTACCTATAAGTCCCTAGTATATGGTAGGGCATGTAGGTTTAGGGACCACAGCATAGGTGGTGCACACCTAGGTGCACTGCTGAGGTGCCCAGTGTCATTTTAAAGGCAGGCCTGCCTTGCTGGCTGCTTTTAAATTAAAGTTATATTCAAATTCAACTTTGGAATTAAAAGTAGTTCCAAAGTCTTAAACTACCTTATTTTTACATATAAGTCACCCCTAAGGTGTGCCCTATGTGCCCCTAGGGCTGGGTGCCATGTAACTATAAGCAGGGACTTTATAAAAATAGATTTATAAACCCTGGTGAGGTAAAAACAGCCAAATTTGTTTTTCCCTTATTGAAGTAAATGGCCTTCATAGGCTAGAATGGGGAGACTTTATTTTAAATGTTAAAGTCTCCTTAAATGCTGCATACCAAGAATTTGGTATCAAATTAATTGTTGTAATAAATCCCACAACTTCCAGTTGTGGGATTTAATATAACTTGTTCAGGTAAAGAGGTTTAGACTTTACCTAAAAAGTTGCCAATTTCAGCCCTGCATTGTTTTTGCTGCTGTGCTCTGATTGGCCAGCCTGCAGCAGCTTAGTCAAAGCTGCCTTGATGAGGTGTGAAGTGGCCTGGCTTCACACAAAGGAATGTGCTTGGGGGAGAGAATCTCCCCTCAGCAGATGGTGAGGCAGGAAGGGGGAGGGCTGCCAAACTGGTCTTCAAAGGCAGAGAAGGACATTTGGAGCAACCAGCAACACCCCCACATCCTGCAACCCCAGACAACTAGGTGCCCCCTTGATTAGATTAGGAGAGGGCAGGAGAGGGGTGTGTTTATGATTTTTAGCCACACCAGTGGGTGGGCTCAGCCAGATGTAACCTCCAAAAATCAGATTCAGCCATGTTGGATTTTTAGAGAATGTTGCCTTTTGGGATGGATTTTTGCCACACTTCCCAGGAAGTAGTCATCACAGGGGGACGACCCTGTACCTGATTGGAGAACCAGGACCCCCCTGCTTTTCACCCAGGAGCAAGGATAAAACTGGCAGACCTGCCCCCACACCTCAGATCCCCACCAGATTTCAACAAGAAAAGAGCTAAAGGAGAAGAAGGACTGCCCTGCTGGACCCCTGGCCTGCACCTGGAACCTGCACTCAGAAGGACTGCACCAGCTGCACACTTGGGCTTCACCACAAGAAGGACTTTGCCTGGCTTCAACTGGTTCAAGGAGGGACTCCCTGTTTGCTACAGGTGAAAAATTGCTATCCAGAGTCCCCCTGCACCAACTCCTGAAAAGTGACCAGCTGACCACTGTCCAGTGGCCAAAAAGGAGTTGGCGCCAGGTGCATTCTGGGAGTTGAAGTCCGCACCCCCCAAGGACCATCACAGAACTTCTGGACCCTTGGGGTGAGCTGTGGACCCCAAAAGAACCTTAAAAGAACATCTGGGTGAAGCCCCAGAAGTTTGGAGAAAATTTGAGAATTTTTGTAAAAAAGCTCCAGAGAGGGACCGACCCGCCGCGGAAATTCTAGCCGGCTTGCCTCAACCGTGACCCGGCCTGACTTGGTGGTTCGTCCCGGTAAAGAAAAATCTCCGAAAAAGAGACTTAGTCCGAAGGTAAAAAGTTGACCGGGACCTCCCAGCCATCGTATCCGAGAAGGGCTCCACGGACGTCGGATCAAGATCCAGGTTTACCCCGGTCGAAGGATTTTCACCTCGAAAAAACGACTAAGTCCGAAGGTAAAAATCTCCACCGAGGAATCCAGCATCGCGTATCCGGACAAGGGCTCCAGGAGGTCGGATTCGACTGGCAGGTTCGTCCCGCTGAAGAAAATCTTCAAAATAAAGACTAAGTCAGAAGGTAACTTTTTAACCGAAGCCTCCCGCGACTTGTAGCCGAGCAGGGCTCCATCGCGGTCGGCCTGAAACTTTGACTTTGCCCCGGTCCTGGTGCAACCAGATGACCAGATTGGCGCTTTTTGTTTCTAAGCGCTAGAAAAATAATAATTCTTTAAAAATTCATATCTCCGGTTCCCTTTATCCGATTTTATTTGTTTTTGTGTCATTTTAAAGATAAAAATATAAACTATTTTTATAAATTGGTTTTGGATTTTTAAACTGTTTCCTGTGTTTTATTTAATTACTGTTTTGTGATATTTGAATGCTTTACACACTGTCTCCTAAGTTAAGCCTTGACGCTCGTTGCCAAGCTACCAAGGGTTGAGCTGGGATTAATTTACTGAGACCTAACTGTACCTAGGTGGAGGTTAGTGGCTTTTTGCTAGGTGTAGGTACCTACCTGCCCTTACCAATAACCCATTTTCCAACATTTTTGGTGGCAGCGGTGGGATCCTGTACTTGTGTTCAGTATCACGTTACAGTTTTAAGTAAAACAAATTAAAAATCCTTTAAATTGTCTTAGTGCAAAAAATTTAATTTGTTAATTTTTTTTTATTTTATTTTTTTATTAATTTGGATTAATTTCAATTATTGAATTTTTTTAATTTTTCTAAATTCTTGTTTCCAATTTTTGCAAAGAGTTTTTGTTGACACAAAACTAGGGAACCATGGAGCTTGATCTGGCTAGCCTGCCCACACTGACAGTAGTCCAGCTTAGGGGGTTGTGTATTGAAAGAGGGTTGCCTGCAACCAATGATCTCAGGAAGCAAATCCTGATCAAATCCTTGACAGCATGGGCTGAGGCCCAAGAGGTAGAGTCAGAAGAAGCTCCAGAGGAGGGAGAAAGAAGGGAGGATGCTAGCTCTAACCACTCAGGGAGGGAAGGCATCTGAGCCTAAGTGAGGATGAGGAAGAACGGTCCTCAGTAAATACAGTCACTAGGGGCAGACCCAAAGCTAGTGGTGGGAAGGGGGTCCTTTCAGGAGGAGAGAACCCATTCATCAGGGAAAGAGAGCTGGAGGCCCAGCTAGCATACATAGCTTTGGAAGCAGAGAAGCTGGCCCTAGAAAATAAAAAGTGGGCAAAGAAAGAGAAAAGAGATGGTGGCAGCGACAGAGAAGTTGAGGTGTCCATGGGTGGGGGAGTTTGCCCCAGATTACCCAAGGGGGTGGTTCCTGCCTATGTAGAGGGGGATGACATAGATAAGTGGCTGGGGGCCTTTGAGAGGGCCCTCCAGATGAGGAGAGTCAAGCCTCAGTACTGGGGTTCACTTCTTTGGGAGTTAGTTCCCAACTCTGGGAGGGATAGGCTCCTAACCATGAGTGGGGAGGATGCAGACTCATACCCCAGTATGAAGAGTTGCTTGACTAAAAAGTTTGGTCTGACCCCAGAGGAGTATAGGCTCAAGTTTAGGGACACCCAAAAGACAAGCACCCAGTCCTGGGTGGACTTTGTAGACACCTCACTTAAGGCACTAGAGGGCTGGATTATTGGTAACAAAGTAAATACTTATGAGGGGTTATACAATCTGATCATGAGAGAGCACATCTTGACCAATTGTACCCAAGAAAGGTTACGCCAGCATCTAGTGGACTCTAAGCAGACCAACCCTAGAGAGCTAGGGGAGGCAGCTGATGAGTGGTTGAGAACCAGGGTGGTTGTCAAGTCCCAGGGGGGAGACTCCAAGAAGGGGGGGCAGGTCCCCAAAAACCTAAGGAGGGAGGTGGTAAGCCCACCACAGAGACTCCCTCTGTACCCCAGAACCCTAAGAAGGAGGACAGTAAATCCCACTCCCACTCTGACAAGCAAAGACAGGGAGACCCAGGGTTAAAAAAGCTCTTGGACAGTAGGGCTTGCTTTGACTGTCAGCAGACAGGTCACTTCAGAGGAGATGCAGCCTGTCCAAAGAAGGTGGTTAGCATTGGGCTGTCCAGTGTAGCCATGGAGGAGGACTCCTCAGATGATGAAGTCCTCCTAGCATTGAGCTGGGAGACAGGACCAGATGGTAAGCTGGTGATCCCTGAGGGTGGGAGTAGGCACTTCCACCACATTCAAGTGAATGGGATCCCTACCACTGGCCTGAGAGACACCTGTGCCAGTCACACTATAGTGAGTGACCAGTTAGTGACCCCAGACATGTATGTCCCAGGAGAGACAAGGAAAGTCAGGATAGCCACAGGGGAGGTCACCTCCAAACCTGTAGCTATGGTGCCCCTAGAGAGGGAGGGTATCCTTGACTGGTTTAAGGTGGTAGTCAGTGCTGACCTCCCCCTAGATTGTATCCTGGGCAATGACCTCCCAGAGGTGGGTCTGGTCCCAGATGGGGTGGTCGCCCAGGGCGCCCCCCCAACCCAAAGTCCTGGGGAGTCAGTCCCTACAGTTAGGAGACAGGGGTCCCCAAGAAAAGGAAAGAAGAAAAGGAAGGGTAGGCCACTCTTAAAGAGAGTTCCAGGGAGCCAAAGGCCTTCTGCCCCAGTAGGGGGGGAGCCCAGAGTTGGCACTGGAGAGGCCTCCCCTGACCCCAAGGAAGTCCTGAGTAGTTAGGCAGCTGTCCAGATGCAGGGTGTTGCCCCTGCACTGACAGAAGGCAGAGTGGAAGGAGGGTGTCTGCCACATGAGGTGGTAGCCCCCCACTCTAGACAGCAAGGGAGGTGCCAGGACCCCACAATGGCCCCTAAAGCAGCTCAGCCACCTGTCAGTGGAGAGCTTAGGGTGTGGTTCTGGGTACTGACAGCTGTCAGTAGCCTCTGCTGGGTGCTAGCCTTCCTGCCAGCACTGTACCTGGCCTGGGAGGCAGACCCCAGGGCCAATAGCAAAGTAGGCCCCCTGACCCTATTGGTCATGGTGGGGTTGCTCAAGTGTTGGGTGACCTCTTTGGGTAAGCTAGGTGTTGCCCTAGCAAAGTTAGGAGTAGGGGAGGTGGGCACCTCACTACCCAAGTTGGCAGAGAGAGAGGAGGGAGACCCCCCTAGAGGGAAGTTTCAGTTTGAGATGGGTCCTTTCACTGTTGGGATAGCTTCACTACCCAGAGGGAGTGACCCTGACAGGAGGATGTAAGGCAGAGTAGGCCCTGCAAAGGGACAGCCAGTTTTCTTCACTGTCTTCCTCGCCTAACAAGCCAGGAAGACTCTCCCAGGGTTGGGCTGAGTCTCCTGGGCGTGTGGGCTGGGGGGGGCTTGTGTGAGAAAACAGGGCTGATTGCAGAGGCCCCCTAACTTTTTGCCCCCACTTTCCACTTTTTGCTGGTGTTTCCTGACTCTGATGGTGCCCTGGGTACTGCTAACCAGTCCCAGGGCATGTGCTCTGTGTAAAATCAATATGCAAATTAGGCTAATTATAATTGGCTAAGTTAACCTACCTATAAGTCCCTAGTATATGGAAGGGCATGTAGGTTTAGGCACCACAGCATAGGTGGTGCACACCTAGGTGCACTGCTGAGGTGCCCAGTGTCATTTTAAAGGCAGGCCTGCCTTGCTGGCTGCTTTTAAATTAAAGTTATATGCAAATTCGACTTTGGAATTAAAAGTAGTTCCAAAGTCTTAAACTACCTTATTTTTACATATAAGTCACCCCTAAGGTGTGCCCTATGTGCCCCTAGGGCTGTGTGCCATGTAACTATAAGCAGGGACTTTATAAAAATAGATTTATAAACCCTGGTGAGGTAAAAACAGCCAAATTCATTTTTCCCTCATTGAAGTAAATGGCCTTCATAGGCTAGAATGGGGAGACTTTATTTTAAATTTTAAAGTCTCCTTAAATGTTGCATACCAAGAATTTGGTATCAAATTAATTGTTGTAATAAATCCCACAACTTCCAGTTGTGGGATTTAATATAACTTGTTCAGGTAAAGAGTTTTAGACTTTACCTAAAAAGTTGCCAATTTCAGCCCTGCATTGTTTTTGCTGCTGTGCTCTGATTGGCCAGCCTGCAGCAGCTTAGTCAAAGCTGCCTTGATGAGGTGTGAAGTGGCCTGGCTTCACACAAAGGAATGTGCTTGGGGGAGAGAATCTCCCCTCAGCAGATGGTGAGGCAGGAAGGGGGAGGGCTGCCAAACTGGTCTTCAAAGGCAGAGAAGGACATTTGGAGCAACCAGCAACACCCCCACATCCTGCAACCCCAGACAACTAGGTGCCCCCTTGATTAGATTAGGAGAGGGCAGGAGAGGGGTGTGTTTATGATTTTTAGCCACACCAGTGGGTGGGCTCAGCCAGATGTAACCTCCAAAAATCAGATTCAGCCATGTTGGATTTTTAGAGAATGTTGCCTTTTGGGATGGATTTTTGCCACACTTCCCAGGAAGTAGTCATCACATGGGGACGACCCTGTACCTGATTGGAGAACCAGGACCCCCTTGCTTTTCACCCAGGAGCAAGGATAAAACTGGCAGACCTGCCCCCACACCGCAGATCCCCACCAGATTTCAACAAGAAAAGAACTAAAGGAGAAGAAGGACTGCCCTGCTGGACCCCTGGCCAGCACCTGGAACCTACACTCAGAAGGACTGCACCAGCTGCACACTTGGGCTTCACCACAAGAAGGACTTTGCCTGGCTTCAACTGGTTCAAGGAGGGACTCCCTGTTTGCTACAGGTGAAAAATTGCTATCCAGAGTCCCCCTGCACCAACTCCTGAAAAGTGACCAGCTGACCACTGTCCAGTGGCCAAAAAGGAGTTTGCGCCAGGTGCATTCTGGGAGTTGAAGTCCGCACCCCCCAAGGACCATCACACAACTTCCGGACCCTTGGGGTGAGCTGTGGACCCCAAAAGAACCTTAAAAGAACATCTGGGTGAAGCCCCAGAAGTTTGGAGAAAATTTGAGAATTTTTGTAAAAAAGCACCAGAGAGGGACCGACCCGCCGCGGAAATTCTAGCCGGCTTGCCTCAACCGTGACCCGGCCTGACTTGGTGGTTCGTCCCGGTAAAGAAAAATCTCCGAAAAAGAGACTTAGTCCGAAGGTAAAAAGTTGACCGGGACCTCCCAGCCATCGTATCCGAGAAGGGCTCCACGGACGTCGGATCAAGATCCAGGTTTACCCCGGTCGAAGGATCTTCACCTCGAAAAAACGACTAAGTCCGAAGGTAAAAATCTCCACCGAGGAATCCAGCATCGCGTATCCGGACAAGGGCTCCAGGAGGTCGGATTCGACTGGCAGGTTCGTCCCGCTGAAGAAAATCTTCAAAATAAAGACTAAGTCAGAAGGTAACTTTTTAACCGAGGCCTCCCGCGACTTGTAGCCGAGCAGGGCTCCATCGCGGTCGGCCTGAAACTTTGACTTTGCCCCGGTCCTGGTGCAACCAGATGACCCGATTGGCGCTTTTTGTTTCTAAGCGCTAGAAAAATAATAATTCTTTAAAAATTCATATCTCCGGTTCCCTTTATCTGATTTTATTCGTTTTTGTGTCATTTTAAAGATAAAAATATAAACTATTTTTATAAATTGGTTTTGGATTTTTAAACTGTTTCCTGTGTTTTATTTAATTACTGTTTTGTGATATTTGAATGCTTTACACACTGTCTCCTAAGTTAAGCCTTGACGCTCATTGCCAAGCTACCAAGGGTTGAGCTGGGATTAATTTACTGAGACCTAACTGTACCTAGGTGGAGGTTAGTGGCTTGTTGCTAGGTGTAGGTACCTACCTGCCCTTACCAATAACCCATTGTCCAACAGTATCGGTCTGCTACCACTGGCTCTGTTGATGCTCTTTTTTGTGGGTAAAGGAGTAAATGCCTTGGCAAAGCCAATAGGTCTTGCCTATGCAGGAACTATTGACTTTGCCAATGTGTTTTAGCCATGTTGTACACCAGCATGGCTGCTGTTCAGCATTGCAAAAAGTTAGTGGTGGAGAAGAGAGTGTCATAGAGCGGTGTAGAGTGGAATGGTGAAGACTGGAGTAGAGTGTTGTAAAGTGGAGTGGCACAGTGTGTTGTGTGTTGGAGTGGCATAGTGTGGAGTTGCAGAGGTTAGAGTGGACTGATGTAGAGTGTATTGGGGGTAGAGCGTTGCAGAGTACAGTGATGTAGAGTGCAGTGGCACTGAGTTCAGCTTACAATCCAGCACCATAGAATGCAGTGGCGTAGATTAAAGAGGAGCACAGTGGAGTGGGGCAGAGTGGAGTGGCATAGAGTGCAGTGACATAGAGTAGGGTGGTGCAGAGTAGAGTGTCATAGAGCTGAGTGATGCAGAGGGTAGTGGCGTGGAGTAGAGTTGAGTGGTATAGAGTATAGTAGCACAGAGTGGTGCAGAATAGAGTAGCATAGGGTGGTGCAGCATAGAGTATAGTGCCGTAGAGTGTAGTGGCATAGAGTGTAATAGCATAGAGTGGAGTACTGCATAGTAGAGTGGCGTTGAGTTCAGTGGCGGAGAGTGCAGTGTTGCAGAGTACAGTGTCAGAGTAGAGTAGCATAAAGAGCAGTTGTATAGAGTGCAGTGATGCAGAGTAGAGTGCAGTGACATAAAGGGTGAACTGTGTAGAGTGCGTTGGTTAAGAGCAGAGTGGCATAGAGTGCAGTGGTATAGAGTGGAGTTGCGCAGAGTGGTGTAGAGTGGAATGGTGCAAATACAGTGGCGTAAGTGGAGGGATACAGAGAAGAGTGCAGTGGTGAGGAGCAGACTGGAGTGGCATAGAGTGGAGCACTTATGGTGTGGTAGCACACTACCATTACAGACAACACATTTTCCATTGAAATGACCATTACATTTGAACAGACATACAGTTTACTAATAAAACTACACAGTGCACAGACATAAATGTGTGGAAATTGCATCACCTAGTGTAACACATTTCAGGAATAACAAAACATGTACTTCACTTGTGTTCCTAATTCTGATATATTCTAAAATACCTATACAGTTCATTTAAATGTTATCATGTTGTATAAAGAAATACTCTTTCCTACCCCCAGTTTCCAGCAAGATTGTCACATAAATCCTTTCATTTTGAACTCAGAGAAAGAAAAATAAACATGCATCCTTAGAAGACAGCACCTGACATTAAACCTCAGTCTGTGAATGCACAGCAAATGAGATGAGATAATAACAAGATTTACAAGCCTATTTACAGAAAGAGAGCCCTCAGAATGATATTGTAAATAAGGTTTGGGAAAGGGGAGGTATAAACTCAAGGTGGACAAATAAAGCCAGAAAATGAACAGCGAGAAAATCTGAGTTACAAACCACAAAGCCAATGGCAAGCAAGGAGCAGAATGCATTCCTGGGTCAGCTTTCTGAATGTCTCTAAGGTGCCTTTTGCAGACCGACAACTGCACTTTCTGATAGGCTGTGACCTAAAAAGGCTCCATGTTGCCCACATGATACGCCAGTTGCATAAACTTTCCACAAGCCCAGAGGCACATAATTATATTGCCCAATATTTTCAGAATTGGAAGCTGGCAACATTTCACACACCCTGTTCTGTACAGTTATTAATATTGTAAAGACGTAAACAGTTGTTCGTTTTTTTAAATTAGAGTCTTCATTACATTATATTCTTTCCCTCCTTACTTAGGTATAGGACTAACTTTATAGTATGTCGATCTTGCAAAAACAATTGAAAAGGTCATCGACAGTACACTCTTCTGTCTACAGGTAACACGTTCCCACTTTCTCAAGGCTGTAAAGCACTGAATATCCTGCAGTTCATTCACTGCATGTTGTATATTCTAGATAGTCTGGCCCAGTTGGTAATATTGCTGTAGCTACACTTAAAACTAATTTGATTTCCAAGGGTGCACCAGACTGGTTGCATATATTAATTGGCAACACTAACACTTTATTTTCCTCCCTTGAGATTGTTCGATAGCGATAACTCATCACCTCACAGAGACGTGGTCCTCAATTCTAGTTCTTTTCTCTGGCTCTGTTGCAGGTGGGGTTAGCCCATCTTGAGGCGGATGACTTTTTTATTCTGTTTTTCCAGTGAAGTGAAGCAATTTATTTTGACATAATAGAGGAATAACTGCCTAGTGACTACGGAGGAGTACAGGGTTGCTATTCAGTCAAAGAACCCCATTACTTCCCAAACATATCGGTCTCAGAGGAAAGAAAGATTGATTCGAACATGCCAGGGATAAATCTGGGACATGAATATCACCCCACTTTCCAGCAGCGAGTGCTTAATTCTTTGAGGTATCTTGGCGATGTTTCTGCTGAAATTAATCTGCCCCTTATAGTCACCTTGATCATTATCATGTTTTTCAGGGGTCTCTCTCCGTTGTTCATGTCTAACTCCATGCAAATCAGTGACATGGAGTCATCACCAGATGTCCATGCTTATGGGTGTGATAATTGGTGGTTCTTTTGCAGAGTGTCTGCTTTCCACAAATCTGTTCTCTTGCTACTGTCATGAAACCTGCTGGTCTTACGTTAGCCACTGTGTCCCTTTGTGAACAGTCCTTCTCAAACTTTACAGTACAGAGTGATGCTACATGGAGGCTGAGCCATCATACCATTGTGCGAGGCTGCCCTAGCATCTGGGTGAAACTAATGCCTGAATCTGAACAAATACTGTAATAGATTTTGTTAAATGTAAGGATGTCAGTAATGCAGTAGGATGACTACCTCAGCAGTGAGGTCTCGGGTAAGCTGCTGCAAGTTATGAAACTTGTTTGAGTGGCATTTTAATCTGCTGCTTATTGTGGTAGCTGAGGGAGTGGAACTGCTGCCTTTTCTACCAATGTCATTGGTTGCTGTCACCCACAAATGTACCTCACCTGAGTGGATCTACCCTATAAAGTCTTGTGAATGGTGGAAATTGTGAGGTCCTTTGCTGCTTTGGTGGTCCCTAATCTGATGATCGAGTTGCTTCTATGACCATTGTTTGCTTTTGAGTTTCCCTGATATTTCTAAGCCTTATTACAAGTGGTTTGTGATCTGGGTACAAGTGGAGGTAATCAAACCTGGAATTAAGGAAATTATTTCAGAAGTATTTTAGAAGTAGTGCCCAAGAAAAAGTGACGGTACACAGTGAAGTTCAAGCAGTTAAATGTTATACACAAACCAAAGTGCAAAAATTCACCAGGAAATTAAGGACTCCATCTCAAAACCTACGAAGAGGTTTTGTAGGGATTTTAGCAGATGGGGAAGGTATGTATGTGGAGGAGTGGAGGTTCTTAATTTTCCATTTGGGATTAATTTATAATGTAAGCATATTTTATGTTTTTACATTGATACATCTAGATTCTAGAGCATAAGGTTGCATTAGTTGGATTTGAGCTTTGGTGTAGCTGAGATGCTTTGTCTGGATTAAATGTGAGAGCTTAGTAATAAATTATTAAATTATCTTGTTCAGAAATGTTCAGTTTTCTCCTTTGTTAGCTATAGTCGTGGTGCTGCTCTGCTTCACGTCCAGGCACCCACAGTTTGAACCACGTTTCGCACTCCCATGTAAGGTGAAGGCCGAGTGATTTCTCGATCCATGAGTCATATATTTCAGTACAGGGTCAGACTGGCTTATAAAGCAATCAGGCTGTGCCTGACAACCTAATCAGACAGATCAGTGTTTAGACTGTTTTTTGACTGTTGGTTGGTGGATTTTAGGGGCAGGTAGGATGGGTTTTATTGTTGATTTCCTTGATAGTAAAGCAAAAATTGCCTGAAGGAATCTCAAATCTATGCAGCCTTCCACATCTTCCATTTATACAACGTGTATTTACAAGTTCAAATCTGCCCCTTTTGCAAACATGGGCCAGTTTTTTTTTACTATCTAATTCACTAATGGGGGGGCCACTTTTATTTTGGTGCCTAGGCCTATTTTCTGCCCCAGTCTGACCATGTCTGTGCCCACCTTTTATCATTCAAGGACAAAGGGTTAGAGAAACTGAAATGAGGAGGTTAATGTGATATACTGCTAATAGAGAGGATGATTATTGGTTTCTACTTTATTCATTTTGCAGAGCTTTTCGAAAGAATCCCAACAGGATAGGTGAGAAGGTCGCAGACTGTATCACCACCACCAAGGTTTTTGCTGTTCCTTGGAACCCTTGTACCAAAAGTTTCAATATTTATTTGATGCTTTAGATAGTGCAAGGTACTGAGAAGCTGTGTTTGTTACTCTGAGAACAAAGGGTTGATGATTGGAAAATACTCTCAGATACTTGCACTGAAGATGCTAGAGACAGATTAAACCTCACACACAACTGGATGATAACTTTGGGACAAGATTAATATTGTTGACATTTTAAGGTTTTGTCAGATCACAAAAAGCTTAAGAATCTGTCCTTACCTGTGTAGCATGTTTAGGGTTTTCATGCTAGTTTTTTAGTCTTCATGATGAAACATGCACAAATAAATAATTGTGATTAATCTAATCACAAGATACCTAAAAAAGCTATGGGATGCCCAGAATCCCTATTTGGGGGAAACAGTGGCTATTGCAAGAGAGGAAAGGTGAAACAAAGTGTGCCAAGGATGTCAGTAAAACAAAAGTTAATGAAGGAGCAGACTATGTACTTTAGATTTAGGATTAAGTGAAAAGATTACAAGATACTGCTGGAGCGCACATGGAGGTCTTCCTCCTGTCTCGGATTCACAAACCGCATGTGGTCTGGTGAGACCCCACAACTCATCCCACCTACACTAGAGGTCAACTGGATCTTTGGACTCAGTGAGGAGTGTGGTAATTGGATTAATTTTTCTATGAGAAACATTAGCAAATTTAAACACCATGAACAAATTGATCACAGAAACACGACTTCAAACTGAATCAAGTTTCAAAGCTTTATTACAACCACAAAGCCAATGTAACATAAATGGTGGGCAAAACTAAATTATAAACATACACGAAAACGATAGGCCGGCCAAAACGTCTAAAGAGATTAAGCCTTCTAAATATCAATAGTATTAAACACTCTAAATAATAACACAAATTAACATAACTATATTATACACATCAAAATCAGATTTCAAAGCTGATGATTGTGACATCAGTAAATCATCAAAATTCAATAAATATCTATCCATTTTTGGGCTGGGCCACCTTTATCTCTAATGCAAATTTAGACTTGCATGTGTGGGGATGGACTAACACATGCGGGAAAAAGAAAAGACAAAAGTAATTTGGAAAATCATCTAACTAGGGTAACTCGCTTTAAAAAATGCACTGGTGTAATCATCTAAGCTGGAAAGAAAACAAGAAATCACATTACGGATTATATACCTCTCCTTATGGGACAGCAGACAGGAAAGATTTGTCGGTCAAGTGCGCTTACAGCGTCTCACCATCAGTAGACAGCAGCATCAGGGGACTTGCAGAACATAAGCTGCACATAGGGTAGGTCAGCATTTTAGAATCTATTGGGCATATTAGCACTGAACATTATAAGCAAATGAGGTAATGAGAAGGATGAATTTAAATCTTTCAAAAGACATCGAACGGTTACAGAGATTCAGGAGAAGAGAGAGTAGCGCCACATCAAGGGGTCAATGGCAAGCCTTAACTTTTCTAAAAGTTTCAAAAGTCTCTCTCTAACTAGAAACGTCCACAGGTTTCTGATTGGTCCTCCATGTGGGCTCATCTTGCGCAAATTAATCAATATCGAATGGAAAATCATTGACAGCATCAAGTTTGCAACTATTCCGGATTTTGTCAAGAAGGGAGTGAAGTCATCTCGATGAATTCATATAGTTCTGCCAAAATATAACATTTGTTTATCAATTGAAAAATTGTGATTCTTTCCCAGAGTGCACAGGATGATTCTAACAGTTCTCATGTGAATTTAATAATGCTTCCTGTCTTGTTCAAAAGATAGGACAAATACTCTTACATTTGTTATTAGTTAAAACATGTTCTCTGTCTTTAATACAAGGGGACATTCACCATCACATCAACAACCTAGGAATTAATTCAGGTCAAAGGTAACATAATGAATTTGCACTTTTCCCTGTACTGCTGCAAAATAAATCTTCAGGCCTAGTCTAGCTGAGGAAACCTAAATACATATTAATGCATTTAATACATATAAATCCTATTGCACGCCTTACAATTTGAATTGAATATCCAAAGCAAAATATTTAATTGCAATTATCATTTGTGCCTGACATTAGAAACAGTTTAAACTTGCATTTAAATTTCGACACAGATGTAACTCTCATTAAAAAAATCATTTAAATCAATATAAGTACGATTAATTCATATAATATAGCCTCCATTACTACTGTTTTTTGTGAAAAATAATACTTTTAGTATTAATTCATGTCAATAGTTCACTCGAATTAAAATGCACAACATCTTTCATAGCAAAAAACGATGTTAAAAAGAAATGGTGGTTACAATGTTCAACAGACTTCAAACGTGCACTTTTTTACTTTTCATTTTAATTTCTTTGTTAGGCTTTCAAATGAAGTCTTTAAGTCACCATATGCTAACTTCTGTGCCGCTTATGTATTGGTAAAAATTTATGTTTATCAGTACATATCAACTGCTTCTAAGTGTGCTGGTGGGAAAATGATGGACAGTGGAGAAAATGTTAATGGAATGTGTTACTTTTGTGGACATATAAACAAAGAGCTAATGTTTGATTGAACTCTGATTTAAAAATACTTTGACATATTTTGTGAAGAATGGGACATTTTGCTTGTATGTGTGGAAGATCCAAAAGGGATGTATTATTTGTGTGGCTGAATGACAGGATAAAGGGGAGTAGGTAAGTCTGGTAAAGCCCGTTAGTGAAAGTGTAGAGGTGAAGCCATGCAAAGATGTAATGTATAATATATCAAGGACCCTTTGAGGGTACAAAACAACCAGGAAGGGGGATCCAGATTCATGCTACTGTATCACATCAGAGAAAGATTATGTAAATTGGTGCAAATGTTTTCAAAGTGCATGTGGGGATGTTTAATATTGTTGACTCCCAGATTAATGATGCTTGGGAGGCAGCACCTGGGGGTGCACAAATGGAATTACTCCAGGATCAGTGGAGCACATTTTGTTAGTGGCAACAATCAGATTCTGAAAGAGCTAAAGAGCCAAACAGCAATATGTTGTCATGCGCTTTGAGAATACTGAGCTGCTTCTTGTCAAAATAGTTTTAAGTTGTAAGATGATACTGAGGTAAAAAGAAGGATGTCTGGATATTGACAGTATCTGTTTTACTTCTGTTTATTTAGAGGTTAGCATATTCAGCTATTTGGATAGTTTTAAATGTGCTCAGAAGTCAAACATTCAGAACAGTTAAAATGTCAAATGAGTGAGGCCTTAGGTATAGATTCTCCTGCAATATTCTTAGATTGTTTATGGTCACATCTAGATCTATGTAGCTGAAATCTATTCACTGGTGTCTAAACTTACATGATTTTATAAATCATTGGTATTGTCATCGTTTGTGTATTGGTCACTGGTCGTTTTTTTAAAAAAAAGATTCTTCCGTTGGGATACTGTGTATCGATTGCTGGTAATCTTCTCTGCAATAGAGGGTGACACACGTTTAGGTTAATTGCATGATATGTTTCTTTTTGGAAACTTCTGTTAATTGTTACATTTCTCAATCCACTAAATAGTTTTCAGAAGAAGAGCATGTTTGTGTGTTTCCTCAGTTTTAAATACATAAGGAAATGGCTGACATTTGTTCTTGCTTTTTGCAGGTGAGATCACTACAGTCCACACCAAAGCCTTGCTTGTATAAGATTCAATTCGATTTGAAATTTTAAAATATTGCATGTTTAACTGGAGCTCTTTCGCAATATTACCTTCAGAAAAGGTATTGCAATAAAATGTAAATGGCTGATAAGGAAAAAAACAAAACACATGGCTTTCAGGAACAAGTACTAGTTTTGAATATGCTGGTGTTCCACAGGAGGGGTTACTAAATAAACATAAACATAAACATCTATGCCTAAAAGAAAACCTGTAACAATACTGCTTGGCCAATACCTCACAGTATTTACCTGGAAAATAACGTGGTGCCAGGTGTGGCTGAAATATTGAGATGCATAATGGAATTCCAGCTCTTTACATTGTTTTCCTGTAATACCCTAAGAAATGCTGCACCGTATTAGCTTTCTTTTAGGGGTGATAAATTGCCAATTGTGCTCATCACACATGTAAGAAAGTGACTCATCGTCAAAATTCCCTTAGGAAACTGCACTACAGCCAAAACATTGAATGGAATTACCCCAAACTTGGTATGAAACTAGAACTTTACTCAGTGCCCTTGCTTTGATTGTTGTAAATCTGTTCAACAGTTTTTTAAAAATGTACATTGAAAGGTGTTGGACAGCCTTTGAAGGATTAATCGTAGAAAAACCTTTGTTTATTTTGACCCTTAATTCATGGGTAGGTTACGAACATGGGCTTGTCAACTATCCATGAACCCAACCCAACGAGGAATCCTTTTCATACAGTGTGAGTTCCCAAATTCAAACCTGAGTTCCTGAGCGCATACTGGCTGATTTTCTAGTACAACAAGTACATTTCTTCTGGGGCCTGTATTGCAGGATGTAGGTCCTGTTGCCCGTGTTGTGAAGAAAAAAGATAATGTTGGCTCTATATTATTCCATATGGGGAACCCATAAGGATCTTCCTGACCACAAAATCTGAAACGAAACTGATTTCTACATGGGGTCCCATGAAGTGGATGTCCTACAGAGGTCCTGGGTTTGTGAACCTGGGATCAGGTTCATGAACCATGTGGATGGTTTGTTATCCTGATGCTAGATTCATGATCTCCAGGACTCATCCTGGGCTCATGAACTAAGTTCCAGAGCCTTGAAACTGCACAAAATAAAAAGAAGAAAAAAATTCATGCAACTACAGAGTCAGACCTGATAGCCTTGGTAGTTGGGCACAGAGCCTGGCTGAAAGTCATACTCTTTTGCACAACTCTGTTGCACCCTGATGTTTGCTGTACATAACAGATGTTGGCTGCTCATAAATGGTTGTTTCATGGAAAGGCTGAAAGCCAGTTCCCATGGCCATCATTTATTGTTCAAGGCCAAAGGCTGTGTGCAGAGTGGGTTACCTGCTGTTGGAGGCTTTGGGTCCGGGTCTGTGGAGGATTGGACACAGGACCTGGACTTGGTCAGGTAGGGGATATAGACTCCAAACTAAGTTAAGAATATAATGACAAATAATAAATCATTGTTCTGCTAGTGTTTTACCTGAAAACAAAAAATACTTTAATCTTTGTACTCAGCTAAAAACTACATTAGAAATGCAGAGGGGAAAATGGTACATAATATTATGACTGAGGGGATTTTGAAGCTAGTGACTCACTCATTTCTGACTCCAAGCTGCTCCCTTTCAAGGTCAAAGGCAAATAATTCTGGAAAGGGGACTTACAAATAACTAATTGCTTTCACTCTTCAATGCTGTACATACGACAATTCTCAGAAGCTACCCAGAAGTCTGTTAACGTTAAGTTTACCTTTAATGAAGTTCACAATTCACTCTGCTGGCTGTGGGCTAGGGCACAGCTCTTGTTGGTATGCACCGGGCCACTGGGAGCAGAGGACTTATTTCTGCCCTGGCAATAGCACTCCAACCACAGAAAGGTGAGTGTGGCACAGTAGAGGCTGCACTCACTTGTCCCTGTCAGAGCAGAGGTAATCTTCTTCTTTGAATATTCTTTGGAATCAAAGCTCAAGCCCACCACCCAAAAGTGTGCCTCATTGACTTTGTCAGGAATCTGGGATGAAGCCTCCAAATGCAGTTGCAATATTTCAGTACTAAGTCATCACAGGTGATTCTTCTGTTTCTCTGTCCCTTGTAGTCACTTCTGTCTTCTACTGCATGCCACCTTCCAAAGCTCTCCAATGACCGGTCAGGGAGAGGTTAAGTCCCCAAATGTGAGCACTGATTCTGAGAGTAAGTTGTGTGACTGTGCAATGCACTGCACAGTGACCAGGGTCATAAAGTCTCACCATACAGCCTAAATATGCAGATTCTTCTGTAGGCCAAAGTGGGCCAATGGCACGTTTATCATGCTCAGCTCCTCCTTGCACTCCTCATCTATGCATCTTTAACTTTATTTTGTGATACCTCCAATATTCCTACACAGCAGTCACTGGGATCCTTTCAGGTGGTTCAAGTCAGTTCCTTTCAACAAAATGCATTACTTCCTTGATACAGTTTCCAAATCTGGGAAAGGGAATTGGCAGCCATGTAGCACAGAAGTCTTTATCAGCTTCCATTGGCATCTGACCCTTGGCATTGGCCAATGCAAATATTTGATTTTTCCTTCATCTTTATCCCACATTTGTGGCTCAATTGGCTATCTCGGAGACCAGTGATTTCTGGTCAGGGCTGATTTTATGTGAGTAGACCCTTTTCACATTGACTGTAAGAAAGTGGGTTATTAGTTGGGGAGGATTGAGGTCCACCATAAGTATTGAAGGGACTATTGAGTTAGGACCAGTTAAAGGTTTCAGTAATTTAAACCTGAGCTCAACCCTTGATAGCTATGGAACAGAGCAGACCAGGTTAACTTACAGATAATGTGTGAACTATTCAAAAATGCCAACCAGCTTGTTGTGACACTTTAGCTGACACAGAACTTCAGCCAACAGACCCTTGGAATCCACTTCCTGGTCCAGGATACAAGTGGGCATTGATCCAGCCCTTCGGGTATCTTCACAGGTCACAGTCCTTCATCTGCTCTTCAATGGGTTCAGGGTGTTCTGAAAAGGGTTTTTTGGGGAGACAAGTTTATGCCTGGCACTTCCTTGTGGGTGGTGGTGATACCTGGCCCTTTGCTAAAGAATGGGGAAAAGTAACCCTACCCACTTTTTCCCCAGTTCCTGTGTGCCCTATGTGCAAATAATCCCACAGTGCCCCTCACTCACTACCTCCAAACTAGAGAACCCCTTTTCCCACAGATCCTGTGTGTTCACCCAGAAGTGTAGCCAGGGTAATGAGCATCCCCTCCCTGCGGTCACTTCAAACCAGTTCTAGGGCAGCATTCCCTAGAACTAGGTTTTGTGCCTGCCTGATTGGGAGAACAAAGAAAGGGGCCTATTCATGTGACATATGCTTGTGACAGAGGAGGCCCCTTTGAAGTGAATTAAGTTCCCAGACACAGTCCAGCTGGTTTTCTTGCCAGGGAAGCAAAAACAGCTCCCAACACCCAGGTCATTGTCTCTGCTATGGGAGTAGTTTTCACACTTCAGGGCTATTTTGCAGTGAGGTGACAGTTGGAGGCCAATGCAAATTAGCTTCCAGGAGCTCCTGGAAGGGAAATTTTAACCTTCAAACATCCATTTTCCTTAATATTCATTAGAAACAGCTATATGAGGTTGGGATTGTAATAAATGTTAAAAGTAGCTGTTTTTCTAGCTGGTCCACAGCCTGAGATATCAGAATTCATGTTTAGTATTGCTTCCCAATGTTTCTCTACGGGCCAGCCTGCCTTCAAACATTGAAAATAGTGTATTGATACTAGTCACTCTAAAGACATACTGACACTAGTATATGGCACTCTATTGCTGTAGGCCATAGACAACATTTAACATTCATACCATGAATGTATTTTTTGGACACCATGGACTATGGCCTTATAAGAATGTTAAATAGGCCCATTAGGAGTGATCCAAATTTACATGTTTTAGGGGTGTTGGGACTGGCTAGCAGTGTCCCACAGCACAAAGTCAAAAGACCAGCAGCATCAGCGCAGTGCAAAACAAATGGGGGTGACACACAAAAAGAATCCCTTTTTAACACTGCTATTTCAACCACATTCTGTTAATTTGCATATTAGGCATGTGGGGATGATGCAGGGTGTTTCCTGTCAGGGGCTGTAAAACAATGGCTGAAAAAAAGAAAGATTGTCTGAGACTAGATACTATGCAAAGCAGTCTACAAGAAGCAGGATAGGGGAGGAGCTGTTGTTGCTCTTCAAAAGGGGCTGATGCTCTCCGCCCTCATTTCAATTGAGTCTGCCTCATTTTGAAAGAACCTAGGAGTGTTCCCTGATTTTCTACTCGTTTTCTACTCCATGTAGGCTCATTCTTAATATCCATCTTGTTACCCATACATATGCAGGAGACTCAAAATAGATCCCTGCTTGCACACATTCACCACCACATACATGTTCCATGTCTACTCTGTCTCATCCACACGCAGCAAGCACAAGTGTGCTAAACATATCCCTTATGAATTAAGCCAGAGCCCTGGTTGAAAAGATGTTGAAAACGTTTTAAACAGATGAGGTGGGTAAAGAACTCTCCCACTAAAGGTAACAAGTAAACAGTTGCTTCTAGTAAAGCCAACTGCTGTCACCAGTGCCAGTTCTTCACATGGCAGTGAACTGACAGTAGTTACTCTCATTAAAGACACATTTACTTGCTTTATTTCTGTTGAACACAGACACATATTATGGATTACCAACAATTTCACAAGGGCTCTGGGCGTCTATGCACACATGAATGATTTGTGGAAAAAAAGTAAAAACATTCAGAGACATGTTGTGCACGGACCACTGGACAGGAGTGCATGCCCTACCGTGCTGAGCCACGCCAGAAGACATTTCTGCCCAAACAATGTTAAAATCATGAAAGACTTCTCCTGCATTGATCACTCCTCTCCTGGCTAGCCAAGTTATTATGTTCTCACTCCATGTGAAGCTTATCAGCCATTGTCTCATATTTGTCCAGCACCTTTTCTATGTCCTTAACTTCAACCCTCTAATGATGCATCATGCTACAGCAGAGACTTCACAGATTTGACACCCCTTTCACATACAATTGGTGTTAACCAATGTCTATGTAATATTATAACCAGTGAGTGAAACTGCATAAAATGAGTCACTGTTTGCTCTAACTCGACAGTGACAGACATTGTTCTGGAGGTTTCTGCTCTATTGTCCAAATGTTGCATCTACAAAAACCTACCTAAGCAAATTTCGCATACCACTGGTACAGGGAATGACACTTTACATTTTTTCAAGGTAGAACTTGAAACCACAAGTACTGTTATTGCCATTTAATCCAGCTCTGGGTTCTCTTTGATTTCATTACTAGTATCGATACTGTCTTAAAATTCCTGTCCTTTATGCCAGAGATGGCTGAATATGATTCATACACTGAGTACTGCCCAGCTACAGAGAGGTACCTGATAGTGGCCTCAGGTGAAAAGTGGCATGGAGATTCATCCACTTGCACTAACTGATAGTTCCTTAATTTGCTGCCTTCTCCATAATTTGCTGCCTTCTCCATAATTTGGTGAAATCCCTTTTCCATAGATAGTACACGTTCACAAGTGCTCACTACACTCCCAACAATTTTTGAAGAAATGTAGTCTTTGCCAGCGAAGCCCTTCATCTGTGTTAGCTGCTCATTTAAGGTCAGCTGACACTGCTGGAGATTTGTATACTTTCATTGCTTTGATGAGAGCTGGATCATTACTTAATACTTAAGTAATTGAAAAAGGGGACAGAATCTGAAGTTGTGCCTGCAGTAGTCAAAACCTGATGTAGTGTTGTTTGCTATCGTTCCGTGAAGTTGGGGCTTGATCACTGGCCACAGGTGGTGTAGGCATTAATAATCCTCAGCCAGTAGGTTGGCAGCATTTCTCTCAGCGTCCCCCTTCCTGCCCCTTTAACATACTGTCAGAACTCGAAACTCTTTATCCACAGCCATGTTGCAGACTGCAGAGGACAATTAACAGCCAATCCTTCAACATTACATAGACCCCACGCCCAAAAAAACACCATCTCTGGTCGAATACCTCCATGTCATACTAGGTAATTACTGCTCGATCCCCGCAAAACCTGAATTCGGCCTCTCTTTTTGTTTCCAGTGGTGTACACATGTATCAGAGGTAGTGGAGGTCTGCTTTGTGGCCTCAGAACTACAGAAATGATAATTCTACACCAGCATCAGCCATGTTCAACTCACCTATTAGCTTATGCAAAATGATTGTGAGTACACTGCTTTTGTTCATCCTTCATTGTCTAACACTCATCTGGCAGCCTTCTTTTTTATAAGTGAATAAAGCGTAGGAGCCTCATTCAGTAACCAGAGGCGCAAGAGCATGGCCGTAAATCAGCAGTTTTCTCTCCAAACCTAGTTCACCTTTTCACGGCTCTATTTAGAGTCAGCAGTCTCCGCTCCCTCTGTCTGTGTAAACCTCTGCCCTAGGGACCTGTCTGCCACATTACAGACTGTCATATTACTTGGACGGCTGTCCCGCCTTACTCAGAGGTGGATAACTGTCAGTCATTTTTCTACCCCCTTTTGGGATTTTGTATCTCTGATTGACAAAGTTTGCCAAGCAGGCACTTAAAACATATCTCCTGCTTAGCAAACCACCAGTGCTGTAAAGGGAGCTACTGCAGCGGGTGTGGTTTGACCTAAACCGCTTGAATGGTCACAATTTGTGTCACAAAAATGTGTAGGATGAGCTTAGAAAGATAAACATATTGCAAACCAAAGTTTGTGAAGATTCTAAGGGAAAAAAAAAAAACTTTAAAAAGTATTACAATCCTATTGAGTGATGTCATGTTTGCATGCGTTTCTATATCTATGTACATTCCTACATATATCATAGATTTTGATGTATGTTAGCATCATCCTTGTTTGGGTACTGAATGAGTGTATGATACTAGCGTTAGGGCCTAGCTCTCATAATTCAATTATGGTGGAAATCTTAGCTTTTATTCTGCAAATTGTATGTGCTGCAATGGTATTTATATTCTACTACTCACATTAGAAGCTTTGTTCCATTCTCTGCACCATCTCACAATGGCTTAAGAGCTGCAAGCAGGTCAATGTTAAGGAAGGTATGTGCCAGAACAACTAAAAGGTACAATAAAGTAGCATCTATGGGCCTCCTAAACCCCAAGAGAAGTATTGAACCCAAGCACAAGGAGCCCTCCCTTGCTCCACAAGCATTAATGCATTAAACATGTGTAAAAGACCTACCAATTGGGATTGGTATGCAGACTGACTGGTTGCTGGGCAGAGATGCTGACAATCAGAACCCTGACTTCAGATCTTCTGACACAGGTAGGCAGGTGGCGTTACATGGTCTGGCAATCATTGTGTTCAATTAATACTTCAAGCTGGAAGGCAGCTATGTATAACGGGCCTACGCACAAAGATATCCTGTACAACTCCTCATGTACACACTCTTACATGCTTTGTGAATTGGCCTTAATCCATCTAAAATGGGAATTATTTAGAAATATTTATTGAATATTCATAATTTATTAGCACAAATAGAAAGGACTATACCTTCTTTGCACTTTTAGTAATAGAGATTTGGAAGGTTTAGAGCTATTTCACAAAGCACGTAAGAGTATTTGCAAGTTTACTATAGGAACACTATTCAGTCACTTTTCTGGGACTGAAATAAGTCCAGGATGGATGTCGCAAGCAAGAACTCTGCAAGAATCCCACGAGGATGGCTTGGCTTGCCAGGAAACAGTTGTGAAAAATATTTGCGTGTTAAACAAGCATTTGCAATGCAATGGGTCTCGCGTGTGCTCGAGTTTGAGCTCTTAGCGTTATAAATTCCTAACTGGACTTTTCCTGCCACATAAATTGAAATTGAAAAGTAAAACAGTTGACATAAGCGAGCCGATTCAAAGCACCACGGCCGCCATGAGCATGAGCGCAAAGGAGAGACGCAAAAGAAAAAATAAGTTCTCTCGCAGTCAAACATATTTGCAAACGTCCAATTATCTATGTAACAGGGTTGGTTCCCAAGGCGGTAACAAAACCGCCCCATGGCAGGACAAACATAAAGCATTTACCAATGTCATCAAAGGATTTTTGAAAGGCAAGTCCACGAGAGAATGAAAGTGATGGGAGTGAGTTGGACGTGGTTAAAAGTCCACAAAGATACCAACACGTCAGAAAAGCAGCGCTTGCGTGCTGCTATGTTCGACCTAAAAACGGTCAATGCAGGATTAGGCAATCTAGATATCGAACAAGTTAATACCTTGACTGGATTGATACCCTTGCTTTAGTCTTTTTTTCTGGAAAGTGTATGCATTGAGCCCTTGTCACACAAATCGGGCAAACTATTTTTCCAGGGCAAGGTACATTTTCAATATGTTATTTATTTGCAGCTGCATCTAGGGTGAACTAGAGCTGGTGGGAGTCAGAGTCCTTGTGCATAAACAGCCTCAATACATAAGCCGTTTAATTTTGTTACATTACACATTGCTAAGGATATGTCTAAATTAGTACTTATAAACAAGCAAAATTGAATTGTTAGATTTAATTCCCATGGAGCCTCTTTGGATTTCAGGGCTTCCCTGAGGCAAACCACCAGCCCATGTGGGGTGATATTGTAAGGCAAAAACTGTAGGACTAGGCATCTAGACTAATAGTATTTAAATGTTTTTGAAGCAGGTTTGTTTTGAGTTGGTTTCATGGATTACGTTTTTTTGGTACTTAGTTGTAAGATTCAACACTACTACTAAAAGGTAGTTCCCCCCAGTGGGACATAGGTGTATCATGTGAGCCGGTCAGCAGCCTGTTCATCTCCTGGACATTGGTAGCAGATGTAAACCGAATACATAATAAGTCTCCACACTGCACCATGTAAAGTTTTGAGAAGTTTTATGTGATTCTTTTTTCTATGGCAATTCTTTAGTCTTCCCAATTCTCCTTTACAGCTTATAAACCAAAATAGCCAAATGTATTTTTTGTCTAACTCGCTAACCTCAAGTTCCAACTCCATCCACAACTAACCTGTGCCGTGTAAGAGAACTGAGGCATACTGTCCAACCATTGATCTATGTGTCTACATATACAAATCTAATTACCTGTATATTTGTATTATCTGACTACTATGTGTGCCTGTATGTATGTCACTGGCAACTATCTATGTATACATTGATGGTGTGTGTATATTACGTGGGTGCTTGAATATGCTATGTAAACAGTAATGGTCCAGAGTGCATGAATACTTGTGGATGTGTGTGCCTCAGTAATTGTATGTGTCCATGCATGCCTGTATGTTGGTTGTTTGCATGTGTAATATGAAAAAGACAAACCTATATCGCCTTTTTACCATGCTTAAAAATATTCCTAAACCTCTTCTCGGTGCCCAATGTTGTTTGTGTTAGTCCCAGACTAGAGCTCATTTGAGATTTTATGAATCATATGTTTTGAGTGCTGCCTAAGGATCTATTTAAGAAATTGGCCCTATCATTAGAGCTATGCCATCAGAGTGGGCATCCTGCAGCAGTATGTGTGACGCAAGTGGAGCATGTCAAATGTGTATTTTAGAGCTGCTAATCCTAGGTGAAATTTATAGACCTTGTGATGAATGCTAACATGCATGAAATGCAAGAAATAAGGAAACTGTAATCTGCCAAGTGTGGAAAAAAATGATGACATTTCCATAAAGAAGATGTCTATTTTTGTTTGTACCGGGTCATGTGCAGGACTAGAGTTACACATCAGAGCCTTGGCCTGTCATGGATAATATTGTATTTATAGCTCATGGCTCAGTTGGGGTTGACCTGTTTCCTTACTACAAGTCAATTTCTTCAATTGCTTACAGTCTCAGACCTCTCTGTAAGAGTGGTCAGCAGCATCATGGGGATGTGGTGATTGCTGAACTTTCAATAGATGATTCATGATGCAAAGCTATCACGAAAAATGTAGGAGATTGAAAGGTGATCCGTCTTGAGTAAGAGCATGTAGGACTGCTTTTCTGTGATATTTTATCTTTGGTGAAAATCCTTAGACAGAAGCTTTGTAGCTATTTAGCGCCTCTAGCTTACATTGAAGATGGCGTATTCATGGGTTGTAATACCACTCCATTGGCTGGAGCAAGGCACATAGAGTCATTCTGTTTGTGGGCAGTAGGGGACTTTCATTTCAATATCACTGCGGCTTTTGATAGAGTTTCTACTTACATTTGAGAAACGCACATGAGTGGGTCACTGCTTCTTTCATACTTTTACACTCCTGATGCTGCAATGCTGATCTCTGACTTATTTCTCGGTCTGACAATTTAATAGAACTATTGAGCATCCAATTTTCACCTCCAGTGGTGGGAAATTGAAGTGTAGAGAGATAATGAATGAGCATTGGTAATATAGCATAACCTAAACAATTCCCCCTTCAGAAAATGGTTGAGGACCCCTTTAACCATTTTGTATTTAAAAAAATAAGTGTGTTTCATTCAAACAAGAAATCTTTTTTAAATTGCTCTGTTTGACAGCTCAGTAAGCTAATGTCACGGTTTTGGGTGGGTCTGATCAGGACTCTGGTTGGGACACCCCTTGAGGTCACCGAATATCCTAAAGAGGTAGTATACTAGGGAAGAAGAGCAGCTAAAGGCATACGCGGAAAGGACAGCTATGAACAGGCACAGGAAAGTAAAAGCAGAGCAACCCTTGTGTGAACAAACAGGAAACAGATTACTAATGGACAAACACGCTGGGGTTGTACACAGAGTAAGGCGCAGAACCTCCCACAGTGACAGGGAATCTCAATGCCTCTGTGCAGTTTGCTCTCACAGATAGTCACCCTGCAAGCCCCATAGAAAGGAGGCAGCAGAAGTGATTCTGTCTCTGGACCCTAGAGCACAAACAAGGATAGTACTTACATGCACAGGACACACTCTTGTGGGTCCAGCTGGAAACAGTGGCGATTCCTGAGAAAACAGCAATAGCACACTGTCACTGTTAGGCACGAAAGACAACGTATAACACTGGACAAGGATGGGGGCTGGAATTGCCTCCTGGAAACCAGGAGCCAACCCCAGAACAAAGGAGGACACTTATACACTGGTGAAGACTAATAGAACACTTACCAGACACAAATAACCAAGAAGAAACAGAAACAGAAGGGAACAAACTAAGAGGCAGAGGCAAGAACTAGCAACAGGCTCAGGCTGAAGCAAAGGCGGGACTAGGACTTGAAAACAGGGCGCAAAGTTCTGGCTGGGGCAAACAGAGACAGGACTGGGAAACTGAGAGCAGGCTCTGGCTGGAACAGGCAAGGACAGGGCTGGAATACAGGGAGTAGGAATGAGCAGTAAACAGGACTGGGAAACAGAGAGAAGGTTCAGGCTGAAACAATGCAGGAGCAAGGCAGAGAAACAGGGAGCAGGCTCTGGAAGAAACAAACAGGTACAAGGCTAAGAGATAGGGAGAAGACTCTGGCTGGAACAATCAGGAGCAGGGCAGAGAAACAGGAAACAGGATCAAGCTGGAACAGAACAGGAACAAAACTGGAACACCATCTGACAAAGGGTCTGTAACACAAAGGAATCGAACTCCAATGCACGACGGGGATCTTGAGGAAATGGCTGCTTATAAGCAGTTCCAAGCTGAGCTGCACAGGAGAGGTCTCAGGTGTGTGTAGTTTCAGACACTTGCAAGTCCTGGAGGAGAGGATCCAGTGAAAAGGAGCAACTGGACTTCTCCCATAGAAAACAATGGGAAACAGAATCCGGGCTTTCCTGACTACCAGGCTGTGCATTATGGGATTTGTAGTCCCAGGAAGCAAATGTAGTACTACACAAGTGTACCATAGAGAAAAGAGAAACAAACAGGAGTCAGCAAGGGACTCTAGATAAGTGTTTAAGGTGATTCACAGGCTTCCGACAGTCCCCTTACAGAGTCGTAACAGCTAATGCATCCACTTTTAGGATCTCTCTGATTACACCGTTCACATTTTCAAATGTTAAATGCCACTAGCTCCATAAAAGCTCTCTTAGGGGTTGACGTGCACTCAACAAAAGTATGCCAGTTAGGATGTTTGTAAAGATGACATGGTTCTGCCTTCCTCCCAGCGACAGGGACATGGGAATGGTATTGCAAATAGTGGCTTTTATGCATCCCTGGAGCTGCAGAGCCATGTTAAATTAAGTGACTTGCAGACTACCAAACATTGGTTAGGAGAATGAACTAGCATACTAAATCCGGTGTAGTGCGTGGCTGCTGTGGGAAGAATGGTTATTATACTGGGTCAGCTGAGATGAAGATATTTCCAGTGAAATGTAAAATGCCGGGAAGTCCTATGTGACAACTAAAGCACACTGCACGCAAGAGGTCTCCTGGGAACCGATTGGGATCCATTCTGCATCCTGTCACCAACACTGAGGTTACCTAATGTTAGAAATGGGGTTTCTGGTTGGCTAGGGTATGCACCTCAGCTAGGCAGAACCCACCCACTCTAGTCAGGACAAGGGAGTTACACGTCCAAGATAACCCCTGCTCAACCCATTGGTAGCTTGGCACGAGCAGTCAGGCCTATCCCAGAGGCAATGTGTGAAGCGTTTTCACAACACACACAACACATGTGACGCACTATCCCCATCACAAAGGAAACACAACACCAAGTTGTATGAAAATATACTGTATTGTACACAACGCAATTAATAGACCAAACATCACATATCAGTAGTATCCTGCTACCTTAGCAGTTGTCAGAACGTTATGTAGTGTAGCCATTTTTAATATAGCTTCATGCAAATACATTTTATTCAGCCTCGCACTGTTATTTACAATAACCAGTTTTACGCTCTTGTTTTAATTTCCTTCTATCACACTGTTTAGCTTAGTTCAGCACTGTGTTTTCAAACAATGCATTCTTGATCGCCCTGTGCCTTCAGTCAAGGCTACAGTCTGGTACATTACCGGTAAACATGGTAGAAGTTTAGTCTCTAGTATTTGTAGAAAATACAAATCCTTACGTAGGGACATTTTCTTAGAACATCTGCGTGTTAGTTATAAAAACACTTTCTAGTCCTAATACACGTCAGAGGGAGATTTCGACCAGGAGCCTACAACTAGATGCTGTCTGCCCTGTTGCAGATGCTGATGCAGATTACAGGCCTTTGCTCAGGTATGAGGGTTGATGTCCTTGGGGAACCTGAATAGCAGGCTTAGAGCTTCACATGCTGTGCTCAGAATATAAAAAAGAGAGAACATAATATAGTTGCACTATGATAGCCTTATTCTTGTGCTTCACTCTCATCGTTACTATTTCAGTCCTACTGTGTTGTGTAATTCTGGTTATTGCAGCTCACGCTTTGCTATCTAAAATGCAGTCGTTTTATTAAACCAATCTTTAAAACTTCAACTGCCTTTGTCATTTCTGTATGAGACCATACTGTGTATGAGAGAACCGGTTGTGACCTGAGTGACCACAAATTCCCTGGGAAGTACTAAAGATATAATGCGCTCGGCTGCCCAATTGTCTCTTCCCTTTGGGAGAGATGAGGCACTGCTAGTTAGCCGGAGCGAAACCCGGATTTAGAGTGACAAGGGTCCTTCACCGTGGGTCAGACTTAGTCCCCCACACTGTGAACGATCTTGCCGCTCAAAATCCAGTAGTCTCATTAGGATAATGAGAGCCTACGCAACAGTTACACATTAGTTGATCTGCAGACCAGCAGTAGTCAGATATAACAGACAGGTTACTCAGTATTCTGCAACATAAGCAGTAGTCAGGAAACACGTTATTACACCAACACACTTAGGAATATGTGCACACATATATAAAAACATCATAAACCTAAGTAGGTAACATATACATCAACAAAGTCTTTAAAAAGAACCTATGTTATATGTTGTCCATTTAAAAATACCTGGTCTGATGATAAAGGCACCTCCAGTGCCTGAAAAAAGAAAACCTGGGGCCCCGGTGCTCCTCTGTGCTCAACGGGGGCCTCTGATCTCCTTTCAGGCAGAGGGGGGTGGCACGCACCTCCTCTGTGCAATTGATGGGCCCCACCAGGGGCCCGTGATCACTGGGACCCCCCTGGGACTCAACTTGCCCTCACAAGGGGGGGGCCAAAGTCCTCAGAATAGCATAGAGGGGCACCACCCATCCCCTCCGATTGGTGACGGGCCTCTCCTGGGGCCCGCGATCTCTTGGGGTCCCCCCTGGGCCTGCACTGACCCTCCAAGGTGGAGGGGAAACCACAACACTTTCACTGGCCCACAAGGGGGCAATAAGGAACCTGCGACACGGGCGAGCCTCCGGGGAGGCTGCCGCCCCGCCTGCGATCCCACAGAGAGCCCTCCTGGGATCAGAAGGCCAAGGAGAGGCGTCCTCCTCTCCTTCCTGCCTCCAGTGAGGCTTCATGCCCGAAGCAGGGCATTCTGGTTTCCCGTGGGCGCTCTACAGAGCAGACCTTGCCCCGGGATCACCAATAGAAGCACGCTTGCTCCTGTCTTCAGAGAAACAGGTTCCTTCGTTGCCCGGGGCCACTTCGAAGCACGCTTCCCTTGTGCTTTAGTCGAACAGCATCCCCGGGCTGCGGCGGTGTTTCCTGACACCACAATGCGCTTTTAAAAGCACCTGGGCATTAAACTAAGCCTGGGTCGTGGCAGTAATGCCCCCCACAGCTGGAGAGTGCTTTTCCAAAGCGATGAATGAAGAAAAGATGAAGCGCTTCCCAGAGCGCTAGCTTTTGTCGGGTGATGAAGCACTCCTCATGCTTCATAAGGTTGCAGGGGTCAGGGGCCACAGCACCCTGCCCCTGGGGAGCAGAGTTTCAGAGAAAGGCCCACAGGTGAAGGGGCTCAGCAAAAGGCCAGCACAAGAACGATGCAAGCAAGAGCAGTTCCTTATAGTGACCAAGCAGGTCACAGGTCAGCACAACAGCAGCAGTCCATGGCGGTTTCTGGTGAGTCCTTCTATCCTTCTGTGTCCAGCTCTAAAATGTCCCCAAGAGTTTCCAAATTGTGGGGAAAATTCCCCTGTACTTATACTCAGTCCTTACAGTGTTTTATAATTGTAGGGAGAGGAGATTCCAACCAGTTATAACTGGTTCTGGGAGTGCCCCCTCTCTCCTCCAGCACAGGCTCCAAACATCAGTGGGGGGGTAAAGGATCCTATTGTGTGAGGCCAGGGCACAGCCTTTACAAATGTAGGTGTGCTCCGCCTCTCCCTTCTCTCAGCCCAGGAAGACTATGCAGTATGCAGATGCACCTCTGTGACACCTCCACCCTCCCTGTGTATAGGCTGTCCGAAAAGTATGCACAAAGCCCCAACTGTCAGTCTGCCCAGACGTGGATTGGAGTCAAGCTGCAAAACACCAGAGTCATAAGCACAGAGAAATGTGCACTTACTAGAAGTGGCATTTCCATAATAGTAATAAAAAGTACACCTACACCAGTAAGCAACATTTATTATCACCATCACAACCATGCCACACATGCCTATGCTACCCTTCAGAAATCAGACAATACACCTTACACATAAGGCAGGGCATTTCTAATGTAATCCTATGAGAAGGTAGCACTCACAGCAGTGAGACACCAAGTTAGGCTGTTTGTCACTACCAGGACAAGCCATGCAACCTGGCACATGTCCTGCCTTGTACATGCATGGCACCCTGCCCATGGGGCTAGCTAGGGAGTACCTTACATGTAAAAAAATGGGAGTTCTGGGCCTGGCAAGTAAATTTAGATGCCAGGACCCTGTGGCAGAAAACTGCGCACACAGGCCCTGCGCTAGGAGGCCTGAGACAGGTTTGAAAGTCTACTTCAGTGGGTGGCGCAGGCAGCGCTGCAGGCCCACTAGTAGTATTTAATTTACAGGCCCTGGGTATAGAGATACCACTGTGCAAGGGACTTACAGGTAAATTAAATATGCCAGTTAGGTATAAGCCAATCATACCAACTTTAGATGGGAGAGCACTTGCACTTTAGCACTGGTCACCAGTGATAAAGTGCTAGAGCCAACAGCTTCAGGTCAGAAAAAACAGGAGGCAGGAGGCAAAAAGACTGGGGATGACCCTGCATAAGGAAAAATGTCCAACACCGAACATTTACATAACACTGGACATAAAATTACTACTTTTGGGGGGAAAAAAACTTCACATTGGAAAAGGCATTTAAGATACACAACACAAACTTTAAATGCATTAGTATTGCATTATACAAAAAATATATATATATATGTTATCACCAGCTAAGCAGTTGATGGCAAGAGTCCTCTACTGAAAACCTCTCTGGTGAAAAGCACAGGTGGTGGCCACAGTGAAGCCTGCAGTGAGTGGTAATGTGTAATCCTTCATCCTGCGATGATCTCTACTTACAAGACTTGCACCTGTTATTTCCAGAATCACATTTAAGCTTCCTAAATAGTTCAGTGGGTTAACCAGCTGCTGCTGAGAATTGGGTTGAGCCTGCAGTCACAGGATCTGTCATTATTCGATGTTAGATCAAAGTGTTGTTCGTTTAGGATAACAAGAACACCTGCCACGCAGTAGTGTGGCAGCATGCACTATACAAATATTATATTACTGTTGTACTCTGAGTGTAGATTGTTAATTTACCATGGCCAATTCTCAAAGGGCACATGTTAGTGTGTATGTGCAAATGCAAGCACGTGACTGGGTGATCTTGTCCACACGCAGATGAAAGCATGAGTGCGAGACTGGTCCGCTTGAATTGCGCTGTGAAAAAATTAAGTTAATATTGGAAAAATAATACTTAATATAAAACTAATATTTATCATAGGTTTGTTTTAGTTATTCACATTGTTAAAAGTGCATATTTATTTATTGTGCACGAGCTTCACGTTCATGTGTTTAATTTGCTTTCAGAAAATCATCGCAATTCAGCTGCAAGTCATGTCCTCTGTTTCTGTTTAAGTAAAGTAACATCTTCCTAGCTTCCTTGGCTGAAGCATAGTATGTTGCAAAACTACAAGGTTATAAATTGAACATCCAATGCCGCGTCTATATTAGGAATGTGCTGAAGCAGTTGCCTATGTGCAAGTGAGTGGTATTTCAAAATTAATAATGTGACTGATGCTGTGGATGGAACATTTTTGTGTTGCCCGTAGTAATGTTGTGCAATGAGCATTGTGTTCATTCATTGTCGAGAACATTATAAAAGACTTGTTATTTGGTGAAGAGCCAGAAGCGAGCCCTTTACTTCAGTTTGCTTTAGCTGGTCATTCTGCTCTGCACTAGAGCGGGCATTGTGCGCGTGTCTGTACTGCTCAGGAGATGCTGAGGGCTAATTAGATATTTTTCCCTAGACTTTATTTCAGACATTTTCATCGCAACATTACAGTTATCTAGGTGTGTTACGTTTTGTTTTAGAAAGGAGTTCAATTACTCACTGTCATTTGTCATTCTGTTCTTTTTCTTTAGAGAATACTAGATTGAGCATGATTTTTTGCATCAGGGTTTGTTAGTCGTTTCTTTACTTTATAAATGTGCTATCACTACATGACTTTCTTATCTGCGCATTCCGTCATTACTTTGTTTTAATCAACTGGCTTCCGATTTTCACTATTAGTTTTCTGTTATGAAAACTTTAATATTTGAATACATTTACAAAGTTGAGAACTGAAGAAGCCTAGCTGTGCATGATTTCTTTAGTGGCATTGACTGAGTATCTGAGAAGTGTCACTTTCCTGTAATTTGACCCTCCTAGAATAGAGCGTCAACAGCAGCACCTGCTTCATTCACATGATTCTTGTTTACCATTGTACAGCTCGTAGACTGACTTTTATCTGCACCACATCATACTATCAGGGGCTTGTGAATTTCGGGAATATGTGGCACTACCCACTTGCACATTTGTGCCCACTGACAATGATGACATGGTTCACATATACATTTTCCACAGTCCAATAAATCAGATCTTGAGCAAAAATATTGAGGGATCAAACTGCATGTGTGTGTGAAGTGCCTTTGGAGGTGGCCCAAACGCATATGTATTATTTTATTTATTGCATTTATAGCGTTTACACTACATAAACCTAGACACAAATGGTGCATGATGATTGAAAGTCACTTAGGGGGTCATTACGACCCTGGCGGCCGGCGGTATGTTGGCGGTAACACCGCCAACAGGCTGGCGGTGTTCCGCCAGCAATTATGACCGTGGCGGAAAAGCCACAGTCATACCGTCGGCCCCTCCACTTTCCTGCCAGGTTTCCGCCTGGCGGGCATAATCCCCAGGGCAGCGGTGCAAGCACAGCTGCCCTGGGGATTATGAGTCCCCGACCGCCAGCCTGTCCGTGGCGGTAAACACCGCCATTGAAAGGCTGGCGGTAAGGGGACTGGGGGTGCCCCTGGGGGCCCCTGCACTGCCCATGCACTTGGCATGGGCAGTGCAGGGGCCCCCAGGCATAGCCCCATCGCGCATTTCACTGCCCGAATTTAGGGCAGTGAAATGCGCGACTGGTGCTACTGCATCTGCTGCACATCAGCATTGCCGCCGGCTCTATTACGAGCCGGCTGCAATGTTGATGTGACATTTCCGCTGGCCCAGCGCAAATGTCAAAATAGGGAGACAGGAATACCGCCGGCAATGGCGGTATTCTGTCTCCCGCGGCCTCAGCGGTCTTTTTGAAAGACCGCCGAGGTCGTAATGACCCCCTTAATGATGTAGAAACCGAGACAAATAATGTAGCATTGAGAAAGTAATGAAAAGGTGATTTTTAATGAGAACATTTTAAAGTTTGTAAATTGGAGGAAGAACACAGGTTTCTAGGCAAGGCATTCCTAATTTTAGGATGAAGAATGGATAATGCACAAATCTGTGGTTGGACGGGGTGGTAAATACAACCTGAGAATAGGATGAAGGTAGCAGAAGAAATACAGAAAGAGACAACAGCAGAGATAAAACATATAGCTAGCCTGTGGATGCATTTTAAGATGTTTGTAAGAAAATGTAACTGAATAAGGCGCGAGAATTGAAATCAATAAAGTAAGTGAGAGAAATTGGGTTGTTAGTTGAAGGGGTGAAACCATATTTCAGCAACAGGCACAATCCTTGTCAGAGTGAACCACAAAAAAGTCGATAACCTGTGCTTAACCGTCTGGTAGCTAGCCACAAAAGCAGTCAGGCTTAACTTAAAGTCAATTTGTAAAGTATGTATGCAGCACATAAACAGTAATCAATATAGCAAAACAGAGTCAAATTTAGTAAATTATTTGACACCAAAATGACAAAAATGCAATCAGTAGAACTGGAAATATGCAATACTTAAAGCTTTCTGCTATTATAGTGCCTAAACGCACAAAGCACCAATTGCGGTTATCTGGTTCTGAAAGACAGTGTGAAAGTCAAAAGTTCAGGCTGACAGCAATAGAGCGAGGGCCAGGTGCAGGGATCAGGTTAGTCCCTCTCAAAATGTTACCTTCTAAGTGAGGAGCTAGGAGAGCATAGAGGTTGGACGTACTGTGGTGTGAAGAACAGGTCGGGTGTCACTGATGGTCGTCACTGTAGCACAAAGATCCTGTTGAACATTGTAAAAGACTGATGCTGGAGCTTTCAGTTGGTGGTCACGGTGGGCTGTCAGTGCTATAATGTGAAGTGCAGATCTCTCATTGCCAGTCTCTGCTGGGTGCTGCAGTCCAACGAGTCTGGTTTACCGAAGCTTTGTGTTAGCAGTCGGCACGGGTGACAGGATCTTGCCACAAATGGGCCTGTTCACAGTCACAAAGAGACCAAACTTCAGGATTTCTCCTCTTTTGGTCAGAGGAGTGCACTCTGATGCCAGCCAATGGTCCAGCACCCGGGGAGGCAACCCTTGGGGATCATGGACTTACTCTTACAGAGGCTAGCACGGCTCAGACAGTTGCAGGCCCAGGCAGCAGGTCTGCTGGGCAGTTGCGGGGAGACCACTGGAGCTTGTTATATTCCTGCAGGTCAGAACAGGATGTCAGTCAGTTGACCCTTGGAGTCACTCAGCCTGGAATGAAGGGAGCAGATCCAGTCTTCTTTTTCAGCAAGGGGGGCAGGCCTCAAGCAAGAGGGTGTCCTTCCAGTCTAGTATTGATAGGTCCAGGAATATACTAAAGATTGAGTCTGAGGGTCCTCTTGTTATACCAAGTGCCCACTTTGAAGTGGGAGAAGCTTCTGGAGTTTCCCCCTTCAAAGATGTACAGAATTTCCTGCTGCACAGTCCTAGTTCCAGTCTGAGGGTAAATAGTTTAGTGAGAAGTTTTTTGTGTGCTACGGCATTTGATTGAAGTGCAAGTGTAGTATGTGAAAGGTCCACCCTCCACTATGTCATCCTGCCAGAGATCACCTTTCCTGCCCCACACAGCCCCTCTATAATGTGGCTGTGTAGAAGGAATACACAAAGGCCAACTGCCTACTGTATCTAGTCATGTGAACCATGAAACAGGTTGTAAGCGTGAAATGGTTAGGACCAAAAATGCCAACTTTCTAAAAGTTACATTTTCAGAATTATGACTTAAAATCCGACTTAAACATTAAAGAAGGTTTTAAATTACAATTCCTCAGATACCAAACATGAAATTCCTACCAGTTCCTACACAGAAGGTGTAACTTATTAAATGTAATGAGGTAACCCAGGTTTATCCTGTGGGAGATGTAGACCTTGCTTTAGTGACAATTTAGGGGTTTTTCACTACCAGGACATGTAAAACTTAAAAGTGCATGTCCAACTTTTTAAATACACTGCATCCCCCCCTATGAGCTATTATAGGCCTACCCAAGAGGTGACATAACTGTTGAAAAACAAGGTTTATACTTAGCAAAACGTTTATTTTGCTATGTTGAAATGGCAGTTTAAACCTGCACACACATGCTGCAATGGAAGGCCTGAGACATGTTTGGAAAAAGCTACTTATGTAGGTGGCACAATAAAGTGCTGCAGGCCCACTAATGGCATTTAATTCACAGACCCTGGATGCATGTAGCACCACTTTACTATGGACTTACAGGGAAATTAATTGTGCCAATTGTCCTAAAGCCAACATAAACGGGTTCAGAAAACAAGAGGGGTGAAGTCAAAAAGTTTGGAGGTAATGCTGCAGAGAGGTTCAATTCCAACAGTGAGGCCTTAGTGACAGAAATGGATGTGTTGGTGAAAGCAAAGTGTTTTGGAATTGTAATGGTTTAGTTGTGCTAGTGTTTAGGACACTGACCTTCCCATTCCAACCATTGACAAATTGGTTTGAAAAGTTAATCAGTGTTGCAGTCAGAATCCTAAAAAGTTGAGAGAATTTGAGGGTACCCCACTTATGATGTCAGGCCTTGCTTCTGAACGTATTGTTTAATGGGGGGAGTGCATGCCTAGTTTTGTAACCCTCTGCTTCTCTTGATTATAGAAGACCTGTGGCATACGTTCCCTGACTATCATTGTTCAGTGGTGCCTTCCAGGCAATGCTTTTGGCCTTCATTTGGACTGCTGTCATGGGATGCCACTGCACTCCATGTGGGAGCAGACTAGAGCAGGAGACCTTCACATAGCCCTACCATCTCAACCCTCTAGGGTCTGTTGAATTTGACATAGGTCCAGAAGCACTAGAACCAGCCACATTTCCAGGTTATTCATAGAAGATACTTCACATATATACATATATAGGAAGTCTAAATGGAACATTTAGCATAGTGAGTCTGAAAACCCAGCCTTCCCGAATCAACATTAAACACCCATGTCCACCATTAGGTCAAGGTGTATATTTTTCAAGTACATCTAACTTTTCCTCAAATTGTGCTGTTAAAATGCACCATTTGGCATTTTTATCAGAAATGCTTAAGGATTTCCCCATTCACCCCTTTATTCCTCCACTGGCAGTCATCCGTTTTTACTCTGAAGCCATGAAGTACTGTAACATTTCATAAATGCCCCTTTAAAAGGATCATAACACCTATGGCGTTTTAGCTCATTTCTTTGAAAATTGTGCTGGTTATTATATAATCTACCATTTACTTTTCATAATGTTCTCAAGCTGATAATACTCCCTGGCTCCTAGGACCTTGTTCATGTTGTGCATTGTAGGGCACTTATTTACTTCCCATAAGTTTGAAAGTTCACCAACCACCATTGGGCAGTCGTAGACTACATCAATGCACAGTGCACATTTCTGACCCCCGTGGGCCATAGAACCTGCAGGACTGTACACCTAAAGCACAGCATGGGGAATTCTGGTCCAAAATTGGTTCTACCCCTAAACATGGCCAATTAACATGTATTCATTAAGTGTGAAGCTTATAGTTACCTAGTCATTGTTTTGCAATTTGTGCACTACCTACGTTTGCCCTCCATAATACACATCTTTTGCATGAATACAGGATTTGCACACTCTGCTTTAATCTGATTTGCATACTTTATGCTGGCATAGTGTACACTCGCTGTGTGTTTGACCAAAATTCTCTCATCGTAGGTTTCTGTAAATGATTTACATAGATTTCTGAATTTCAGGATAGTCACACATATCCATAGAATTACACGTAGAAGTATTTGCATGTTGTACATTTCCACGCATATACCTACATATTTACTTCCTGAAAACTATCCAGCATGGCGCATAGTCCTAAGGTGTAAGGACATACTTACTCGTATGAGCTGTCCAGCACGGCTCACCATCCTAAGGTGTAAGTCTAGCATTTTTCCTCTGGGTGGATTTGTTTTCTAGCTGGTAAGACTCACTTCCCGTACCAGCTCTTGAAGTGCCGGACAACGTTGCATACTTGTCCCCCACCTTGAAACACCATTAGCACTCGTTTTTGTAGAATAGAATTGCGTGTTTACAGATGATGAATTATTGTGTAAAATATGTAATGCTTTCCCGTTAACGTTTCTTGTGATGGGTGGAAGCATGGGCCAGATGTAGCAAGGTCCGAATTTGCGATTCGGAAATTGCGAGTCGTGCGACTTGGAATTTCTGAATCGCAAATTTGGATGCAGAACGGTGTCTCAGACACCGCCTGCGAATCGCTATGAGGTCGCAAAGACCCACCTCATTAATATTAATGAGGTGGATCACATTTTGGGACCCCAGAACGAGTCCCTGCACTCACAGGGATGGTGGCCTGCTGAAGACAGCAGACCTCCATGTCTGTGACTTCCTTTTAAATAAAGCAGTTTTTTTTTTTGTATTGCAGCCCGTTTTCCTTAAAGGAAAACGAGTTGCAATACAAAAAAAATAACGAAACCATTTGGTTTCGTTTTTTTCAGAGTAGGCAGTGGTCCAATGGACCACTGCCTGCTCTGAAAAAACATTTTTGGCAACATTCACAAAGGGGAAGGGGTCCCCTAAGGACCCCATCCCTTTTGTGAATGGGTTACCACCAGTGTGACACTGATGGTAACTGTGAATTGCTTTCCGACTGCGTTCGCAGTCACAAAGCAATTTAGCATTGCGATGCGAGTCGCAAATAGGAAGGGGACACTCCCTCCTATTTGCGAGTCGCATTCACATTTTGCGAGTCGGTACCGACTCGCAAAATGTGAATGAGCATTGTGATGAGCATTTTGCATGGCGCAAAATGCTTCCTACATCTGGCCCCATGTTCTTTAGTCACACCTGATATTCTCCTTTCACTAGTTCACCCCAAAACGCCCAGTTCTTCCAAATAGCAAGCGGAATTTGCAGTCGAAAAAATCTACAAATCCTAATTTCTAATGGAAAATTCATCTTTTTTGAACACTTAAAAGAACACAGGCGCATGAAAATATGACGTAGTGCTTACTAACCTACTCTAATGGCTATACTCACTTTCAAATTAATGGATTACAATTATCACAAAGACATTATTTAAAAACTATAATTATCACACTGCTTCAGATTGTGAAAATTCAGAGCCTGCTCACTGGTCATACTGTTTTAGACAAAACCCCAAAAATACGAATAGCAGCTCTCAAAAGGTTTGGAGTACAGTGACACGGATAATAGCCTAGCTATAGAAAGAAGCTATCTGGCAAAGTCTAAATCTTATTTCACGACAATACCCACTTTTGAGCAAATTACATTTCTCCTTCGATTGAATTGCATTCTAAAGGTATTTCATGCTGTGTCGCTTTCATATCACATACATTAATACCGAATCGACACCGATTGTTGTCAAACTAACAATGGACATCATTAGTCACAGAGAGGTTCGTTGATTACTTTCTTGTCCTCAGAGCAGTATCATTAGAATGGGAAATTGAAGCAGATATTTTCAGAGAACTCTAGAGTGTGTGGAGAAAGGTTTATATGAATGCTACCAAAATGGCAAAAAAAAATGTTAAAAGTGGAGGTGGTTTCCACTGAGAGTATAATGTCCATGTGCAGATTGCAGCAGCGCAGGCTGGGACAGAAGAAGCTCACGCCGAGACTGATCAAGCACACAGCACCTACAGAGGCAGCGCCATTTACACGGGGTTTCAGAGACTCCCCTTGAAACTACATTCCATGGAGGAAATATGATTGTTTCAGAAATGGGAACAGCAATAAATACCGATTTATCACGATAAATGCCAGTTTCATCACACTCAATACTCTGCATCCACTGAACCACAAAAAAGTCGCCCATCCAGAGCGAACGACGGAGTGAAATGAAGTTACAAGGCCAGATTTGATCACTCTGGAGGGATAACAGATGCCTCGAATGAGCCTGTGAGAGACGCATATAAATTATATATTGTATCACTCTCCATCCAACCTCATAAGATTACTCCGGATACACGCTGGGAGAAACTATTATGTTTAAGCAGCGGAAATAAACCCTTGTCGGTGTATGTGCTAGGAGAAAATAGACGTTTTACCCTCTGGGTCTGGTATCCTGGCTTGTTTTCTAAATGAAGGTGTGCAATACATTAAACATAAACAAAACAACCAAGCATCCTGCAACAGATAATGTAACTAGCACACACACCAAAGTTATACCATCGCGAGGCTATTCTTTTTTTGGGCCTACTCTGTCTGTCTCTGTGACTATCTTAGAGTGTCTCACGCCACTCCGTTGCAGATGTTGTAGTAGCTCTGTCTGTGTTGGTGTCAGGTCTCGTGTAATTGTCTCTGTGTCTGTTTCAGACATCCCCTTTGGGGTGCTATGACGAGAATTCCTAAGGTTTTGGTCTGTCTCTGTGTCTGTCTCAGAGTGTCTCACGTCATTCCCTCATGGATGTTGAGGTGTCTCTATCTGTTTTTTTGTCAGCGCTAGTCACTTTGTCCCTCTGACTGTCACAGAGTGTTTTATGCCTCTCCCTCACAGCAGCTGACTGTTTTTGGGTTGGGCCTAGCCAGTCTCTTATATATATATATATATATATATATATATATATATATATATATATATATATATATATGTGTGTGTGTGTGTATAAATATGCATATTAGCTGTAGCATTACTATAAATTCATTTCCTCAGTTACCTCATTATTGGAAAATTTGTTACCTCACTTTTCATATTGGTTTCAGAAGATAGCTGCCAGAGCGGAAGAAGCACTTCTGATAAACAGCACAACTCAAACTTCTTGCCCTGTTTTCATGCAGCTAAATCAAAGGCTTCAGCTTCATCACTCATGGGGGTGACAAGAATTTTGCTGTTAAGAAATCAAAAGTGATTTCTGTAATAGAGACGAAGCCCGAATATGTGTGTGTGTGTTTGAGTGTTTGTGTGTATACTTGTCTGTCTGTGTATGTGTCTGGGTGTCTCCGCATGGAGCTTTAGCCCTAATGACTTTTAGTAGAAATAACATTTAGGATCATATTTACAAGGAACTATCGCATTGGTTCCGATGTGCCAGTTTCCTTGTGTCACCCTGCATCCCCCTAATGACACCATGGTAGCTCGGTATTTACAATACTGCACGCCATGGCGCACGTTAGGACAATAGCCTCAGAATTTTTTATGCTATTGTGGCACTTTGCTGGACTAGCACCAAACTTGTTGGCACTACTCCAGCAAAGAACAGGGAGTTCCACAGGCTCTTAAAAAATGATGCTAGAATGGTGCAGTGAAATCTTGAAAATTTCACTGTGCCCTTTTTTTGGGCCTCCCTGTGGGGGAACTCCCCCTTACATACATTATACCTGGCACAGGTACAATGTGGTGCAAGGGGTTACAAAGTGGCACAATGCTTGCATTGCGCCACTTTGTAAATATGGCGCTGGGTGGAGGACTGGATATCGTCAACTTAGCTTAAAAAAAGTACGCTAAGGCGATACTAAGGGCTTGTAAATATGCCCATTAGTTTTTCTCCAACTCAGATAATGCCAATGCTTTGACAATAAGGACCATTTAATCACGTATGCAAGTTCATAATGACTTGTTGTAAATTGGGATCTGAGGCTAACAGAGGCAAAGCTGAAACCTAAAGCTATAAGTTTCACGAAGAGAGGCTGCCCATGGTATGGCACAACCATCACTGCATGTACATTTTGGGCATGGTACTGGAGAGGGACTGATACTTTCTTCAAGAATTCATTTAGTTAATGGTTTGAAAAAGAGAGTCACTTTCCCTTTTGTCACAGAGAATGTCCACCCTAGCACCAAACACCATAATTCCCCACCCATAACACAACATAGTTTAACTGTGTGACCCTGATAACGAAGGCTGAATCAATCCAGAAATAAATATGTTTTACAAAACAGATCAAGTGAAGGCTGGTTTGTACCATCTGACTGAGCCAAAACCCAACCTCCATGCGGAACTGTCACCACAATGACCCATCAATCACCATTTTCCCACAAAGGGCCTTGCCAGACGCTATTTACCATAATTCAAAATCTGAAATTGACCCCAGTGATGACACTTCTGTGGGGTCTTCAGCACAGCTCCAGACTCGTAGCCATCACATGGGTGCTGCTGAACCCCAAAGCAATTTGCCTCTTTCATCAGTTAATCATGCTTTTTTGCCCTTAATGACAGCTCTTAAGACTCATGACTTGAACATTTCAACTTTATACTACTCTGTAGCGGATCCTATTTAGTTTTATTGGGAATCAGGAGATAGCTTAGGCTTCTGGCTTGCAGGCCTGTGCCCCCATCACCTAGTGACTATTAACCTACTTAGTCTGCTCTGTTTTAGCACATTTATTTAATTATTTCTTCCAAGATGGCGTCTATGTTTATAGTTAGGAAGATGTTTTGATTTCATGTTATCAGTGCCACTCTATGAAGGTGTCACTAGTAGCGTCAAAGACAAATGAGATACGTAGGTATTCACATCATGTACTTTCCCACTTACGTGTGGCAGTAACATAATGTACCTTTTAGGTAATTGTTTATATAATTGCCGCCCCAAGCATACTTTCTTATCTATTGTTTGGGAACATACCTACGTCAGGGGTCCTACAAGATCTGTATAAATACATCTCACACAGACAAGCTTATCAGAGGGATTCCTACCAGATGCCATCAACGCTATCTATGCTACACGTCACTTTGGTGCTGACCGGGTCTTTGTGTCACCACGGAGTCTGATCTAGATACATCATTCCAAGGTAACGAGGGTTGGGGGCTCTGCTCATTGACATGGTACTGGCAGATTAGGTTTAACACACCTCTTTAGGTTAGAGATTAGGTTCATCTTGCTAGGATATTAGGGTCTATTTCACTTCTATTTCACATCTCATGTTATTGCTAAATGGAGGGGGTCTTTGTATTCATGACTCTTGTTTTTACAATTTTGTTTCTTGCATTGTTCATTATTCTAATCAGTGCAGCCCATGCAATTTACAGTAGATTGCAGTTTTGTTAATAAAACCTATTGAAAACTTGACTAAATCTCCTTCATTGTCTGTGTGTGACTGAGACTTGTTGCTTATGTGAGCAAAGGGTAATGTCCGTTTAACCATGACTCCCCTGAGATGTCGCACTCTTTAGTCCATGCCTGAAGGCTGCCACAAATCACCTTTTACTAATTGGCTTTTCAGTGAGGTACTGCTTATGAGCCAGAAGGGTTGGGTAGACAGTTTCGACTTGTTGTAGGATTGGCCTAGTCACCTACAACCAAAAGTTCTATCCTCCCTAAACCTGCCATCTCGCCTAGTAGCGAGAGTGCAACTATGACAACTGGAAAAAAAAGAAGTCCACCGGCTTTGAAAAAAAATGTCAACCTGCAAAATAACCTTACCACTTTGCCAATGAGACGGTTAATCTCATCATAAATATAATCATCCTCAAACTTTACAGTGAAAGTAGATGACCCGTTTGAGTATTATAGGAAGATGGAGGGATCGGGGAGGGGAATGTTTTTCTTCTTGTTTATTTTGAAGGAAAACACTATATATATATATATATATATATATAAATATATATATATATATATATATATTCAAATTGTTCTCTTTTATAAACCAAGTTTTACAAATAATAATTATGCTATAAAACATGTTTCCTTTAAACACTACAAAGACATCAATAAGCACCAATTAAAAATCTATATCGACTGATTCCAATATAGACCCAAGGGCCAAAGGGGTGTGGCAAAATACCGGAAGAAGAGTAATACACACCCAGTTGTGTCCTTGGATAGGGTGACCAGATGTCCCGGATTTCCCCAGACAGTCCCGGTTGTCAGAGGACTGTCCCGGTGTTCCCACGCTTTTCTTCATTTTACATAAATGTCCTGGTTTTTAGGGCAAAGGTCAGGTCAACCTGCAAACGCTTTTGTTAATTTGAAAGAAATGTCCCAGTTTTTGGAACAAAGGTCAGATCATCGTGTGAATCAGAAGTGAAAGGTATGCTCTCCTTTCACATGCACCTCTAGAGTCTTAAATACTTCTGCTGCCTGCTCTTGTGTGTGGTGTATGTATATGTATGTGTGTTTGTGTTTATATATATCTATATATACATATATATAGATACACATACTCTCTCACTCTCTTACAGGACAGGCCAGATATAAAAGTGAGACTAAAGGCTTTAGTCCTACTTTTATGTCTCTGTACACTAGGCCAGCGGGAAATTTCCATTGTGCAGACAGTATCCTGCAAATAGTCTGGAATTTCGCACTATGCATGTTACAAAACATTCCCAAAATTAAGCCATGTAGCATACTTAGGCGTGGCTCTTAACAAAATTCAAGTATAAGTGCACCAGAACAATGCAACAATCAGTACAAGAACAGGTGTGGCCCGTGGCACTTGTAGTTTTTGCCTACAAATTGTTTAAGCATGTGGCGCACACTCTGAACCAATCAGAGGCAGTGCACAAAATTGTAAGATGCATTTTCCTACTTTGCAAAAAGAAACTTAAAGTTACATTGTCGGAGGATTATGAATGTTGTAATGTCAAATGTTGACAGCATTATCACCGACACTGCAGCCCCTTCGCAGTCATGGGAGGATCCTGGCAAGAATATGACAAGACACATGAAAACTTTTACTCCTGCTCGAGAGGGGGCAGACTACTACCAAAGGCTGGTAGCCCTAAAATATTTTCAGGGCTGGAAATTTCTATTATCTGTGAAGACTTCGGGAGCATTACTAGAGCCTCGGAAAGGGCAGTATTTATTTATTTATTTGTTTTATATACAGCGCTACGACACTTGAGGAGGGCATCAGGCCTCATACAACTGATACATTTCGTAGTTTTTGGACCTGACTGCTGAAAGGAGGGAGGAAAGATGAATGGGAGCACTTGCAGGGAGATGCTAAAGGGAGTGTGCATGGACGCAGTTCTGACAGGAGTAGGTGGGGCTGCAGTGGGTGGAAGGGTTCCATTCAGCTTCATGAAGCTGAGGTGTATACCGTACCAAGTTGCCTCCCACCCTGGCAGCTTCGGAGGGAGAGATGAGGGTATGTACAAAGTGCTGGTGCTCCTCGTGGTGGGGTGGTAGGTCATCAGACCTGCACGGTCAGGTGGAAGTGGTAGAAAATGGTAATGGTCAATTGTGCATCCAAAATTATATAGACTTTAAAGACCACGTTACAGTCCCGTGGTGGAGCATGAGGGGGGATGTTGGGTTTGGTCTCCACCCAGCATACTGACCAATAGTGCAATTGTAAGTACATTAGGTCGCCTTGGGAACACGCGCAGCACTTTGTTCGGAGGTCTGGGTTTCTACCCAAAAGGCCATTAAGTGGTTAATGGTGCAATTATAAGCAAACCGCCGCATTCATAATATGGGTCTCCGTACCGCCAGCCTGTTGGCGGTACGGACGCCACTTTAGCCCTGGCGGTCTCTGACCGCCAGGGTCTTAATGACCCCCTAAATATTGAGATGTTTGAGCCCAGAATTAAAGAGTTAAAAACAAAACTGCAAGTCACAACACACAAAAAACCTTGTGCCGATTACAAATACATTATCGACTGAAGGGTTTTTTCCTAAGAAGGTGCCAAGATACCAGCTGCATATCTTATCTTGCAGCTTTGTTGTCCTAAGTATGAATACAGAAAACAAGGACCAGATTGGAGTCAGGTAATCTAAAGGGTACAACTCAATGCATGGGGTGACCAGATTACTCCATGCCATAGGGACACCACTTTTCCAAGACTAATAGTCCCAAGATGTACTGATAAATTAAATCAAAACCCAGAACTGGAAAATATATGTTCCTGCGACAGGCGTCCCGTCGCTATGGTCAACCTATAAATACATGTAGCATACTCTGGCCCATATTTCAGAAAAAGTGGCACTTTTCTTGCGCCTCCCTACCGGCACCTAACAACACCATGGTTGTGCCGTATTTATAATACTGCGCACTATGGCGGTCATTAGCACAATAGCGTCAATATTTTTTATGCTATTGTTGCGCTTTGCTACACTAGCGTCAAAGCAAAGTGCAAGGAGGCCCTTATGTTACTATGTGAGCGTCATTTTAACGCCTATTTTGGGGAGGCATTAAAAATTACACCAAAAATGCACAGTGAAATCTTTTACATTTCACTGTGCCACGTTTGCGGGCCTCTTAGCGCCGGAACGCCCCTCCTTGCATACATTATGCCTGCTGCAGGTAAAATGTGGGGAAAGGGGTTACAAAGTGGTGCAATGCATGGATTGCGCTGCTCTGTAACTATGGCGTGGCAGAAAAGGCAATTTAGCGCCACCTTAATGTAAAAAAAAAATATTGCTATGATGGTGGTGAGGTGGCACACGGGGCTTCTAAATATGCCCCCTTATATTTAGAGGAATAATAAAGTATAAAAGCATGTTTTCATGTTTGAAAGTGGCTGTTATACTTTTTAATTCAGTACTCTACCACATGTAGAGTAACATCTGGTGAGAGCTACTAAGTAACACCGCATTATGCGTGACAGCTTTACTAGACCAGGCGTCTTCCCTAATGGCACATTGAGAGCTGGGATTTCTATTCAAAACTACAAATCCCAGAATGCAAAGTGCTATTGACTCCAATGCTTGAAGTTAATACACAACATAGGTCTATCGGGTAGTAATGTTTTCCCACAAAATTAAAGCCCACTAATCTGCCGCGGAAGGGGGGCTTGTGCGTCAAGCAGCACACACAGGGTTATACTGACAACTCTAGCAACAGTTGCAGCTGGCCAGCAGTCAGCCGGCTTCCATGTACCTGCTGCTGTCCTCGCCCATCATGTGTGAGTACATCCTCTGACTCTCAGTACTGGAGCGTGGGACCAAAGGTCAGGCCGTGGAGCCGGAGGAGCAGAGTACCCAGCCATGATACTGCACAGACAGGTAAAACACTGGGCAGTGCACCCCGAGGGCAGCCTCGTGGCACCTGGAAGTGCATGGTGGTGGAGGAGGGGATCGCCAGCCCAGCTTGTTTACTAGCAGCTGAGAGAGTCTGTGCGTTTCAGAAAACAAACTACCACATTCCAAATGCTATTTTTGGGTTCATTATGGGGTGCATAGTTGCTTCGTATGGGGTGAAGAGCGAAAGACGGCCATAAAAGTTATGGGAAGGAACTATTTTCCTTTGACTTTTTTGTAGCACCATCATAGACCTTTATGGATGCTTAGTAGCACTTTGGTGTACTGTGCACTGCAGAAATAAATGTACATCATCAGAAAACCCAATAAAATGGAGAAGGCTCAGTTTGTATGACATCAGGTGTGAATAGTTTTTTTATACCGTATATTCCCCCAAACTACATTCTGGTAAACGTGGTGTTTTTTTTTTTTTTTGTGTATTTGTCAGTAGCACAGCTTAACATTACCGTGGTTTTCGTAAATGTATGGACTTCATGACCCAGAATGCTAACAGCGTTTGGCTGCAAAGCAGGCTCTGTCTCATGATGTCACATATGACACGGATCTATTGGAGCTGTGTGTTCATGCACCACCGGCAAGAGTTGAAGATGGTCTCTGACTGCTTCAGGAAGTGGGGACACAATTCTTCTTCTCAGCTGAACTCCCATGTTTACCACCTATATGTTTAGACTTCTTGGAAGCCCTCTCTAGCTGTCAATGTAGCCTAACGGTAGTGCTGTTGACTTTGGAGCTGGGTAACCAGGTTCGAGTCTCGGCATCGGCTCACACAGCCTTTGATCCTGGCAAAATCACTTAATCTCCTTGTGCCTACCAAAAACAAGCATTTGGAATGTAAGGGTTTCGTTTTTGCTTGAGTTAGAGCTCTTATCCTTGTAAATTACTGACTGGACTTTTCTTGCCACACAGATTGAAAATAACAAGAGGAAGAGAGCGAGCTGGCACTGGAAAAGCCCCCTCACCCCCCCCATGCTGTTGGTTTATGTTTACAGAGGGAGCTGGTGGGGAGGAGGGGCTGATTATACACCCACAGCGTAAGACAAACAGGCCAATACTGAAAGAAAAAGTCCCCTTCAGAAGAGGTAAACAGGACATAGCATAATTATACAGTAGTTTGTGATGCTCCCAAAGAGAAAAAGGCAGGACAAAAAGGCAGAACTGACCACTAGCCAGTAAGGATTGTTGAACGACAGTGGAACCAACAAATGAAATTGCTGGACCCACAGTATAAGTATATTTAAAATGTTTACAACACGTCGACCTAAAAGTGATCTCACTTCATTATTGACACAAAACTGTATTTAACCTGGTAATCTGGGCACATTTTCTATGAATTAATTACTGCACTGGGGGTCAAACCCCATTTATTTATTTTAATAAAAACAATCTAAATCAAACTTATGGAAAGAATTGTATTAACTGAGAGATAGTTTATTTTACTTCTTCATGGGGAACCAGATGGAGACAGCTTTGAACAATGTTTCCTACTTCTTGTGTATGCAAACCAGCTATTTAATAATAATCAAGCTAATATTAATGGCTAAAATCAATTATCTTTTAAAAACAGTCTTAATTAGTTTTGAAATGAAGCACAAGTGGGTCCGCAATTCAGTGATTTATATGAAACAAAACTTAGAACCTTACGTGACCAGTGTTTGAATGGTAAATGTAAAACCTAGAACTTATTTGAACAGTGTATACAAAGAAGAACAACCGTTGTTTCTGGTTTTGTAAATAGTAATTTAGTTAATCATTCTGGGTTGATTGAATTTGGCCCATATTGATAATAAAACTTCATGTAGTGCAGAAATATATATCACTGGTAGTCAGATTGCATTCACATTAGAAACACATACTGGACACTAGAAAACATGATTTGATGCAACATTGATGTATAGAGATACCCACGGTCCCTTGGTTAATGGGTATACCCCTTGATTAGATCTGAAAAAAGGACCTTGTGTTTTTACTAAAGTTTTATCCATAACATACTTAGCAGTAGAGGCTTTCAGCCTGCTCTCTTCATCCATTGGTCTATAATTGTGTCATTCACATGTCTCTTCCTGCTAATGCAGCATACAGCAAGGGTCAGCGGGTCAGCCCACTTCAGTGGTTGGCCAACTTTATTGTGACTATGGCATTCTGCAGTCTCAAAAGGAAAACATTTACACACAAAGTAGCTCTTTAAAGTGCAAAGCGCTTTCCAGCTCTGTTATTGTCCGGGAGCGTCACCTACAATTAAGCTTTGTACAAAACCATGACAAAAATAAACCATACTGAAAAAGATAAAAGGCTTGGGAACAAAACTAGACATTTTGCTTTGCCCATGCCTGTTTTTTCCATGTACTCGAATACTGTCACTTTTGTTACCCATCTAGACAACATTATGGGGGTCATTCCGACCCTGGCGGCCGGCGGTATGTTGGCGGTAACACCGCCAACAGGCTGGCGGTGTTCCGCCAGCAATTCTGACCGTGGCGGAAAAGCCACGGTCATACTGCCGGCCCCTCCACTTTCCCCGCGGGCAGCGGTGCAAGCACCGCTGCCCTGGGGATTATGAGTCCCCGACCGCCAGCCTGTCCGTGGCGTTAAACACCGCCATTGAAAGGATGGCGGTAAGTGGACTGGGGGTGCCCCTGGGGGCCCCTGCACTGCCCATGCACTTGGCATGGGCAGTGCAGGGGCCCCCAGGCATAGCCCCATCGCGCATTTCACTGCCCGAATTTCGGGCAGTGAAATGCGCGACGGGTGCTACTGCACCCACTGCACATCAACATTGCCGCCGGCTCTATTATGAGCCGGCGGCAATGTTGATGTGCCATTTCCGCTGGGCCAGCGGAAATGTCGGAATAGGGAGGCATGAATACCGCCGGCAATGGCGGTATTCTGTCTCCCCCGGCCTCGGCGGTCTGGAGAAAAGACCGCCGAGGTCGGAATGACCACCTATGTGTCTATCATAAAACCGTAGAACACAATTTCAGAAAAGTGCCTCATACCGCTCAGCTACATGCCTTACAGTAGAAGAGAGAGTACTACTTGGGGCAGCTTTCCAACGGCACCGTGGCATCAGCTTAGTCAGAAGCACGGATTGACAGTGGATGCTTCAGCCAAGGGTTAGGAGGGTGCAGTGTGACAGCATACTGCACCTGGAATGCTCGTGAAACGGCTTCTCCATTCATAGCTCAATCGATCTACAAACACACATCACAGTCTATTAAATGAATTACGCAGCTAATGATTACTTCTAAACTCATAATAACTCGTGTAAGTGAGAAGTTGGGTCACCCGCCATCTGTGTTGGGCCACATTTGGACAGTTCTTGCGGCAGAAAAGATAACAACCTCTATCTTAAAATAGCAAACTGTATTATTCAAAAATTGGACCCAGTTTATCGATCACGTTCAAGAGGTCTAAGTCCACCGCAGATTCCTCGATGAAGCATGGTGCTTTTTAAAATGCAAGAAGCACACCAGAGAGAGTTAGAATTGAAAGAGACAGTCTTGTTTCTTCTGATTAAGACCCACACAGTGCTTCCGACGGTACCGTTGCCGAATTCTTCATCCAGTCACAATCCCGCTATTCTTCAGTGGAAGTACTCACTACAGGTTCATTGCTTATGTGTAACTTTTTATTAATTGATTGATTTTATTTTTTAAGTCAATTGTTTCTATGACATGTTTGGAATGCTATTTAATTTGTTCCAGCCGCTATTCATTGCATATATAATTGTCTCGGCCGTGACGTGAAATTTCGAACAAAATGAATTTGTATAATTACCACCATCTCTGACAAGGTGTGACGATTTATCACGATTTCACTTTCGACAGCTGTGGGTCGGAATGCCAGCCTGGTATGTTGCCGCCTGCAGAGCCAATGTGAAAAGTGGAGCCATCATGTCTGCCTTGTCGGATACTGAGATCCAGAGGGAGATTGGCATCAGCAATGCCCTGCATCGTCTGAAGCTACGCCTGGCCATCCAGGAGATGGTGTCGCTAACCAGCCCGTCAGCACCGCCAACCTCCAGAACGGTGAGCTGCGCCTTTCACCTTTCTGTATCGGCAATTCAGCTTTTCATGTATTTAGTTAGGTCCATTGTAAAATGAACATATTATATTACCTATCACTATTCTCTTGATTCACCCTTTTGCCCATGGAATCGCTGTGCTTTGTTTCAAAGATCACATCTACAGTCTTTCCAGATACTTACATACTGTTCGTTTGGACGTTATATTTCATAATCATCTACTGCAGTCATAAATTGTTTAACTTGGTGTAGATACTTGTATTAGACAGTATTTGGCTGTGCATGTACATAAACTCTGCCTTGTCACTTTTCACATCACTTGGCACGTTCAGGCGTAGCGGTCAGACCCACGCACGAATGCCTGCGTGAGAAACCGACAAAGCCTCTGCTGCGTATCAGAATATTGAAACTTTCGAAACTCTGGGAGAGGCAGGTGACTCCACCTTATCCCAGAGGCTCAGAATACTCAATATTCTGTTAGGGAGCCAATGGCTGCTAATTGATTTTCAAAGTTCTCCTCAGTGACCCAGTGTGACACTCCCTGTCGCTAGAAGCTACTACTTTCTAACTGATCTAGCAGACCTGATGCTTTTATAAGAAATGCTCTACACATTTTAATCCCCAATAAGGAATGACAGCATGAAAATGACATTTTATCAAGTGAAAGTTGCCCTTTACACTAAGCTGGTATGACTGCCTTAAGCAATGCAAATGCTGAACATTTGCTTAAAATTGTCATATTGATTAATTTTCCAAAAAAAGTATTTTTTCCAGGAGCCAGGATCATTTTATGGAGAGAACACTAAAATATAGATCCTCTGATTGTAGGGACGTCTTAATTTCACTGACATTACTGAAAGCCCAAGGCTTGTGGGTGGAGAGAACTTCATATTCTGTATCATGATCACTTGCCTTTGCTCATTAGTGGGAATTATGATGGTCCCATTGTGCTAAAGGACTACAGAAGCCCATGTCGCTCAGATTGAAATATGCCATTTCAGTGGATCCCGGAATCAAAACTTTATGAGCAAATGACAGGAGATTTGAAGTATTTATTCAGCGGGACGGCTTCCATCATGGAGCCTTCCTTTTCCTTTGGAATAACCCCCCGGACTTAGATAAGTCAAAATGTGTAAATTGGGAACAATAGAAAAGTTATGGAGCATACCCTATTTCAGACCTTTTCAATTTAGATGCACACCGTTCCTTTGCATGTCAGGTACATTATGTGCTCCAGATCTCTCAATTCTATCGCCTTATGGGTTATTATCTTGTTGAATTGCAATGCTGTAAAGGGGAACTGAAGATGTGTGGTTGATTCTCCTTGGAACTCCTTTTATGTTCACGGTCTAAACTACAAAGGATAACCCTTCAGTACCTATAGATTCTAGTACTTAATAGTGGTTGTAACCGGCCTTGCACAGCCTATTTCCTATGTAGAAAAACCTTCAGTTTTTCTATCAGTCCAAATGAATATCCTGCGGAGTAGACTAGTCAGAATATCTGATAGTGGCAAACCGTGTGCCAGCCTCATTAACAGTCTTGAGGGGTGTGATCTCCACTGAAGGACAGATGATTGATGTACTAGTTCACCACGCTTGAAAGGGACAACCAAAATTCAGTTCCCGCTTTCTTGAAAACGAAAAACAGGGTAATCAAAGTAAGTTTTCATCTCTTCATACCCATATCCATATATGCTGTACATCTCTTAATGGTCATCACCGCAATTCCCCAAAAATATATCTATTGTATTTTATATCTGTATGTTTCCAGCTAAGATGAAAATCTAATGCATGATGACTTGTACCCAGGTGCCTGTGCATTAACCCAAACAGTACAAATATATAGTTAGGTTTTCATTTTTTACCTTTGAAAATGACTCTAGAGCAGAGTACCCTTAAAAGTCAGCGATCATCTACAACAGGTGGATTTCATGTATTTTGTAACCACCAGTTAGCCATTGGCTGTAGGTCTGGTTTTCGAGAGTCCATACTAGAAAGTAAGTTCCTTTGCTACATCAAGAACTTTACAAACATGATTGCACACCCACAACATTTCCCTTGCCTTGTAAAAATGAATTTGTTGCTATCAAACCATTACCCACCGCCTGCTGCATAGTTTGCAGATGTCCAAGCTCAAGCAGGTCCAAAGTTAGCCGCATCTCTGGACAAGAGGTACACCAACATGCCACACACTTTATACTTTTCAAATAACAACTGGTCACATTTTTAACTGTTGACTGCCGTCATTATGAGTATAAATAAGTGCTGTTTTTGGCCATGTGCGCCCCGAATTGCAGGTGGAGGCTTATCAGGATTCTCAGGTGGGAGACCACGCCTCCTAATCATAAATGCCTGGAGGTGCTTCAACTGGGATTACTGGGTGCGTGGGTTCTGGGTCTAGATCTTACAGTTCAGAAATACTGAGTGGTTAAACAGAAGGGGCTGGAGTAGCATGGCAGAGGGAGGCTGTGCTGCTCATGTGTGGCTGCAGACACAAGCGCAGTATAGCGTCCTTCTGCCGCGCTGCTCCAGCACGAGGTAGCACGTAAAGCTCTCCTCTTCCTGCCATAGCCTTGTATGGTCAGGGTGCTCTCCCCTCCTACAGTCCCCTACCCCGAAAAAGCAACAACGCAGCCCCATTCAATTCGCTCTCAAAGCAGGTGGTGATGGGGAATGGTAAAGGGACTGTTATTCAGTCCAGAATGGAAATTAATGTGCAGGTTTTGTTGATGTAAAATAGGTCTGTATGGTCTTCCTCATTCCAGGTGGAATAACTTGTAATTGCATAGTCCATGGGTTCAATTACCCTCTAGAATCAGTAATACCAGACCTGGTAATGTCGCAGCTCTGCACCGTACAACCTCTAATCACACCAGTTGATGACCACGGAAGTGCTTTTGTATGCAGCAGGAAATACATATCAATGAATACTTATATGGGATTCAATCAGGTAGGGAGGAATGACTCACTTTTCTGCATGGTAATGTTTTATTTTATTATTCACAAAAACTCATGTTTAGATCACAGACGCTATTTTCCAAACAGCGGTTGTTTTTCAAACCCATTTTAGCAGGATCCCAAACATGTCACAACTCTATTTGAGGTCCCTACCTTCAATCCTAAAGTACCTTTTATTGAGACATTTGCATAATAAATCTGAAACGTACTGTATGTTGTACATGGCTGTTTGAGACTGCCATGAGCTTTAGATAGTGATCATTAAGTAAACACAGAACGTAAGACAAGTTTTGGAAAGTTAAATGTGATGTGATGTATAAATGAGGAACACATTTTATTCCAAGAATTATCTCCATGTAGGCTTCTTTTCCGACTCTCTGTATTCTCCCACAATCCATTTTTAATCCGAAGGACAGAAGGGCAGTCTTAACAACACGGCTTTCCTCTATTTTCATACAAGACGAAACTATTAGCTGTTGATTTATAACTTTTTAAATAGGACCTGCAGAATATGCGTACATTTTTTCAAAAGAAACCTAAAGTAGTTTATAGCACTGAAGTCATATTTGTTTCTGTGCATTACATTCTCGGATGCATCTGTTGCTGGCTCACGCAAGACACCCCAAAACAGCGTTTCCCAAACTAGGTCGTGAGAATTTACATTGTGGCGGGAAAGTCTGAGCAATAAAAATAAGAGTCCTTTAATTTCGGTGTTTCTCAAGGTTTGCTTGTACTTCCAAGATAGAGGTCACATTTCAGACTATGTCTACTGACAAACTGCTGCTTATTTTTTGAACATGGGTACTGGTGTTTAGCAGTGCTTAATTTGTGAATAAAAACGTGCCGGTGCCCAAAGCTCGCCTCTGAAACACGAGGCTGCTGCAATTAAATGTGTGAACACGGGATACTGAGGCAGCGCAATCCTGAAGTCTTTTTGGGCTTCTTTGATCCATTTACAGCCACTCCCTGCCCCTCCAGCTCACTCTTGCAGTTTTCTGCTTTCTCTCTTTGTGACACGTATTTGTTTTTCTCTTCCTCCGTCTTTCCCTAAATGCTTGAGGCAGAAAATTAAGTGCCGGCCCTCAAATGTAAGTACTTGTGTTCCGCACCGGAAACAACAAGCACAAATTAAGCACTGGTGTTTACTTATCGTTCTCTGACTGCAAAGTGTGAGGAGTTTCAAAGAGAGTTATGTGGCAATATTGTTGGAGTTCATGGAGTGTGAAAGGAAAGGCTGTAGGGTGTCATTATTTTGCAGCGCACTACAAAATGTAAATACATGTAAGGAAAGCAAAAATGAAGCACATATGTTGTAATTCTGAAGTGTGCTGGAAACAGATTTTAATAGGATGAAAACAAACCAAGACACGGTGAAGCACAAATGATAAATATTCACTGAAACCTGATTTTCAAACATTATCATTTGTGTGGGTGAACTCATGTTGGTGCAAATGTAATGGCCATTTTAATGACAATGTGCTGTCTTCAAATGATAATGCAGTACCACAGGATGCTTTAGTTACATTCAAAATTCGTCCTGCCTCATGCTGATGAAGTTAGGTGGGTCATGAAAGTTTGTCGTTCTACAAATTGGGGTGAGGTTCTAAGAAGTTTGGGAAGCACTGCCCCAAGGCTTTCCTTGATGTGCAGAATCAGTTATGCCCCAATCAGACAACAGGTAGCCCTATATAGTCAAATAGGTCAGAGCACTCTTATGTCAGAACACCAAATCATTTCTATAGCATTTATAGCCTTCTGATGCTTGGTCAGCCAGCTCTTTCATTAGCATTAGGGGATTTTTCTGACAATTGCAAAAAGTTCATTATCATCATTCAACCTCTATGCAGGCAGTGATGGAGAAGAGGTTTAAGTAACACAAAAATCTCGAGGGCATCAGTATGTTACACTATGAAACGAGCTAGGAATAATGCCCCAGAATTTGTTTCATAATTTGCCTTTAAATGGCTAGATTAAGGCTAGAATGTCACATATGGAACCCAGCACCTGAGTTCACATGCCACAAATGTCATGCAAAAGCATCCTGAAGAGGGCTAGTGCATGTTAGCAATGGTCTGCATTACCCCCGCAGCAATGGCAGACAATGGCATGTGCTTGAGGTAGGCTGGACATGTACATTTTTCTAATGTTCAGTATGGATGCCCAATGAAGTTCTTAGCAAGTGTTTATGGGAAATAATAGTTTTAATTTATTTTGCAATTTTGGTGAGTTTTGGACAATATTGTTCTCATTAGAATTAAGTGCGTTTTAAAATCTGCGTAGATAAACAGGGAAAAACCAAACAGTAGAAACAAGCTTCAGATTTTTTCGCAATAAGTGGATGCTGAGTTTAACATTCTAAAGGCGTACGCTTTGAGCTCTATCCCATACGATTCTGTAAAATCAATTAGATGTGCTGTAAAACCTTATTTTAACTTTTGCATAAAGTAGCTCAGCTCCACAAGGTAGCTTTCCTAATGATCACATCTTCAATTGAAAATGTGTGTAAAAAATTACCTTATAAGTAAGTTTCTTTCAGCAAGCATTCTGGAAACGTGCAGTACTTGCATATATCGCTTTAAGGCTCTCTCTGTCCTCATAAAGGCCGTGTCAATTCAGGCTTCATGAGACGTGTTCAGAAGCAGTCTTTGTGTTACAATCTGGCAGCTCGTGCATCTTTACTTCCAGTTCATGTCAGAATTCAAATGATGCCTGTCTTCTTAGCAAAGCCACAGAGGTCGATGTGACTTTGGAAGTGATATATTCCTCGCAGGTGGTTTCCACTGTCGCATCTGCTTCTGTCAGGACTGCTGGCAATCACATTGATGTTCACTAACCTCCTTTTCTTGGAAGCACAACTGGGGCCTTGGTTGCCCCTCTGACTCACGGGTAATCCAGTGCTGCATCTGCTGCACCAAGGACAAGTTCATCTCTTTACATTAGCGATACCCCTTCAGAATGAGTGAGCGGCTGCTCGCTTGGGCAATGGTGTGTATGTAGCCACTACTGCAGAAGTTATTTGAAGTGATGTATGGGCAGCTCACTGTGACAGTGTGTTTAAGGGTGCTACATGACAAAGCTGACTGTAAATATTCAGAGAGAGAGAGGTGAGACAGGGATCGACCGATCACCTGCAGAACAGTATAAAACATTATTAGGCGTGCTGCTTCACTGTGGAAATTATGTTGCTATTCCTGTTTGAAAAATTCAAGCTATCAGAAAAAAACTCTAGAGTCACACTTCTGAAGACCCCACAAAATGTTAATGCATGTGCAATTGTACACCCTGTTCCTGCAGAACCAATAAATAACATCCTTCGGCTTCAACTACAGGTCCAGGTTACTGCACCGAAATCATACCATACAATGAGATTATCCCACACAACCTGTATTTCTTCCATGCCCAAATTAATTCAACATGGTCCGACCACTGGTTCTTTTACAAATACATGAAGATTTTAATTTTTCATTATCAATTTTTTATTCTATTTCTTCACCAATAGCAATTGTCAACAGCAAATGTAAAATTCAAAGCATTTCACAAGTGAACATACATTTTCATCACACTAGCATCAATTTTTACAATACATTGACAAATATAATTTAACAAACAAGTCTCAACCCCCCATGCATTCTGTCATTTTCATCACACATGCTCTCATACACACATTAAACACACTGCTACATCCTTTCCCATCCCAGTCACAACCTGCATACATCAATGTCCAACGGGAAGAGATCATCTCCTGCATAACCGTTGTAGTGTTGTGCACTGGGAACACACATTAAAATAGTCAACACATGTTTCAGTGGCATAAAAACATTCTGCAACCTCCTTCCTCAGGACCAATTTTCAGATGACATTCACTTTAGAAGGCCCAAATTGGGGGGGGGGGTTGGTATTTTATTTTTCTTCAAGATGCCCTGGCATGAAAGAACTACAGGTTGTATTTGATAATCTTATTGTATAGTTTGTAGTTTTCCCCTGATCCCAGACCTAAATGAAATAATAGGAGTATCTCTTTTGGTTGGTGGCACTGTGCCAAAATCTACATCCTATGCGGATGACACTCAGTTGGTCTACTCCTTCTCTGCTAAGAATAGCCAAGAACAGGCTGCTTTATCTTTCTGTCTCTCAGATATTGCCAGATGGATGACAGAGAGCATGCTTAAGCTCAACGATGGGAAAACAGAAGTAATGGGTATCGTGAATTCTTCCCTACTCATGTACATATCTTTGGCAGTGGACCTGCTTAAGGATCTACCTCTGCTTAAAAAATCCATAAAAGGTTTGGGCTTTTGGCTAGATCCTCACCTGACAATGGAATGCCACTCTGAGAAATTGGCAGCTACCTGTTTCGGTTTTCTAAGAACCTTAGGAAAATCTTTAAACTACTTCCATTCTCAGCCAAAAGACTTCTTACTCAGGCTCTGATACTTTCATGACTGGACTATGCGAACGTACTGTTCCTAAGCTCTCCTTTGCATGTCCTAAAGAGACTTCAGGTGATGCAGAACGCTGCTGCTTGCTTACTCACAGACACCCCCAGTCATTCTTTTGCCACTCCAGCCTTGGCTTCCCTCCATTGGCTTCCTGTTGAACAACGCATTATCTTTAAAGCTACTTGTTTTGTTTACCGAGCCCTCTGAAACAAGGGTCCAGTCCTCCTCAGACGAATGATCACTCCCTGTATCCCCCCGGAGATGACTCAGATCTTCTTCAGCTTTTCTAATCAACTCCTTTCGTGCTAAGAAATTTAGATGTGGGGGTTAATCCTTTGCCTGCTTAGCAGCTAGGATCTGGAACTCCCGCCCCTTGGAACTTCATCATGATTTGTCAGAATCGTCTTTTCGTAGAAAATTTAAAACTGTATTGTTCCCTTGTTAGGTCTGTTCCTCATATCTACTGATCCTCCTCAGTGCTGGGAGGCCCACATGTTCATAATTTACCATGCCTTTGTCACAAAGTTTATTTTGGCAGGCTTCATTAGTCAAATGTATTGGGGTAAAATCTGACTGTAAAATCCAAAAAACGTACTTATAATGTTCAGAGGCCAACCTACAGATCTACTGTTTAATGCACACAGCAGTCAAGTGAAAATACACAAAGGCTCCTGGTGTGCAAAGTGAACACACATTAGATAACCAATACACACACAAACCACAATAATATTCAAGACTGAACAGTGGTGCAGATAGGTTTGGGCTGCTACCTTTAACATCACAATGTTTAGCTAAATGTGACCGTATTGACATTATATTGTTTGATTTGATGATAAGCTAATTGTAAAGTGGTGCACAAAAGTCTGTATCAAGGTACATTCACTGTAGACTTGTTTTTTAATGCATGCGGTATAGCCATATTAACTCAAGTATAATCATTTGTTTTGATTTATTATGTTTCCTTATGATATTAGAGAAAGGATATCATTGAAACAATAATGAATTTCTTGATGGATATGCTTTAAATGTTATAGGCTAATGTCTAAAATCTAGTTCTCCATCGTATTTATTCACATGTTATTTCGCCTTTGGAATTCACTGTAAAATAACACTAAACAAGACTTATTAATGACAATTTTATAAATGAAATGCTTATATGTGTTTGCTTAAAATGAATAGTGTGCTGTTTTAATTCTGCTTTCCTATAGTTGTGTTAAGGCCTGCTAGGCCTCAGACTTGCAGAATGTGGGAAAGCTGTTTTCTTCTTGCTAATATGTAATTTCTTATAGATTTCGCTCACATGAAATGTTAGTTTGGAAATAGATGTGCTATCGGTTTACTCATAGAGAGTCAGAGAAAGTAACCTTCAGAGACAAAGAAAGCACTTACCCCTGAATGGGAGCAGTGCTCCCTCAATGCACTACCAAGAACCTCAATTGAGGTTTGAATTGTTAATCATGTTCATCAAGTTAAACAATGTTGGTCACTCAGATCTTGGTGTACTTTCATACTTTATTGTTGTTCAATGTAATACCACCTTAGTGGACTCTCAATCTTCCACTATTACAGAGATCCAGATCATATCTGTGTACACACACATCAGTAATCCTGATGCATTTCGGGCTACTGCCCTCTTTCAGGGGATGCATCATCTTCTCTGTTTGTTGAAACTCGCAGTGCGTATCATATCTGCTGCATGAATTCCTGTAATCTTTAGTTTTTCAGTGAATTTCCACATTTTTGAATGCCATGTCCTAACTATACCATCCCTGTAACCTTTGTTTTTTTAGTGACTATAAACAGTACTACAATTTGACCCAGAAGTTCCATTTACCAGCATACATTTTTACAAGTTTATAAATACATTTTGTTCACCCATTCAATCTTATTATATATAGTAAAACTAAAAATTAAAAAACGAAGGTAGGGTAAATTATGTAGTCTTTCTATAAATGCAATGGACCAAGTCTTTTGTTTTTTAATTCATTTTATGGATCCATTCCCAACCAAAAGCACACATTCAATACTAACACAACCAAACATTTACTACAAACATATGCTATTGCAATCTCTAAAAGTGCATCACAGCCTGGTTGTGGATGTATGAGTGGCAATGTCAGAGACTGTGGGTGTGTGAGTGGGTGTGGCTGAGTGAATGTGTGAGTAGGTGTATGAGTGTCTGTGTGGGTAAGTGAGCGGTTTTCTGGGACTGTGAGTGGGTGTGTGGGTGGTTGTGTAAGTGGATGTGTGAGTGGCTGTGTGGCTCTGTGAGTGAATGGTTTTGTGGGTCTGTGAGTGAGTGTATGAGTGAGTGTATGGGTGTGAGCATAGTTATGTGGATAAGTGGGTGTGTAAGTGGGATTTTTAGTGAAATTAGTGAGTGGCTGTGTGGATCTGTGAGTGGATGTGTGAGTGGATGGGTGTGGGTGTGTAAGTGGGATTGTAAGTACGTTTGTGAGTGGGTGTGTGAATCTGTGAGTGGGTGGGTGAGTGGCTGTGTGAGTCTGTGAGCAGGTGTGTGAGTGGTTGTGTGGGTCTGTGAGTGGGTGTGTGAGTGGCTGTATGGGTGTGTGAGTGTGGTGTGGGTGAGAGAGTGTTAGTGTGGGTCTGTGAGGGTGTGTAACTGTTTTGGGGGCTATGAGTGGGTGTGTGAGTGGCTGTATGGGTGTGAGTGGTTGTGTGAGTATGTGTTAGTGTGAGTGCCTGTTTGGCCCCGAATAGGTGTGTGAGTGGTTTTGTGGGTATATAAGTGGATGTATGGGTGTGTAAGTGGGTGTGTGAGAGCAGGTGTGTGAATGGGTGTGTGGGTCTGTGAGTGGGTATGAGTGGTTTTGTGGGGGCTGCAAGTGGGTTTGTGAGTGGTTGTATAGTTGTTTGAGTGGATGTGTGGGTGTGTAAGTGACTGTGTGAGTGGATGTGTGAGTCTGTGAGTGGGGGTTTGTGGTGGATATGTCAGTGCTGTCTGAGTGTGTGCATGGGTGTGTGAGTTGTTGTGGAGGTGTGTGACTGCCTGTGGGTGGCTATGAGGGTTTTGAGCGGGTGTGTGAGTGTTTTTTTGGTGTGTGTATGGGTTTGAAAGTGGCTGTATGAGTGTGTGAGTGGCCATGTGGGTCTCTCAATAGGTGTGTGAGTGGCTGATGGGTGTGTGAGTGATTTTGTGGGTGCGCAAGTGGATGTGAGAATGTGTGAGTGTGTGGTGGCATGGATGAATGGCTAGGTAGGTCAGTGAGTGGGTGTGTGAGTAGTTTAGCACCCCTAGGGGCATGTGTGTGCTACATGTTTTTAGAAATGCATTTTTAATGCATTTTTTTAAATTGCACACACTTACCACCAAACTTGAGTTTGTGGTAATTGCATTTCCTAAATGCAAAGTTCACATTTAGGAAATGCATAATACATGTGAATAGGAAATCGCAAATAGGTATTCCCTTTTTGTGATTCCCTATTTAGGGAATCGCAAATTGTGATTCCCTAATCTGAGTCGCAATTTAAAGGAATCGCTATTTTTGTGATTCCTTCAAATTGCACTGTGAATTCCTTTCATAAATCTTGAAAGGTGATTTTGCATTCGCAAACAGTGGAATTTTGCAATTCGAACTGTTTGCAAATGCAAAATCCTTTGATACATCTAGCCCTATAACTCATGGTCTGAAGTTACTTTATAACACAAGTTATAGTCTCTTCAAAAAGTAAACTATAACTGCTGAATTTCTAAGGTTTTGTGTGTGTAAAATGTGCACCTAACTATAATGTTTTTGTAACCTTTGGATTGTTCAGAAACATGGTCCAAACTACTAAAAGTTCTGTGATTTTTAATCATAGCAAGTAAAATACATTTCTCTGAAAATACTGACAATGTGCTGTAGGATTTCCTGACCAAATTTCTTACTAGACCATTTTTTGTATGTGTTTTTCTCTATTAACAGCAAAATCTGGATTTCTGTTTTCCCTAGAGGTTTAGTAAGTTCATACATACAAACTATTTCAACAGCTGACTATTTCCATGTTTAATCCCCTTTATCCTCTGCCCTCTAGTTCAGCATGAAATATATGAAAAGAAGAGATCGGAAAACCTCTTTAAGTTCTTCTAATGTCTAAGAAAAAAGGCAAGAGCTTCTGTTCATGAGGAGAATAATCTGGAGGAACCCACATGTCCACTGAACCCTATTACACAATCTGTTACTTAAATTTAATTCCATTGCGTTACCAGCAATGCTCCATGACATTGGTGCTGTAGTGGGATAGCTCATCCAAGACAGCTTCTTAAACCCACTTTGTAAGTTTAAGAACATGCTTTATCAAAAGGCTCAAAAACCTTGCATTCTCCCAATGATAAACACACCTATTTTATGGTGGTTTTTAGGTTGAAGCCTACCAGACAGTACAGCTGTCTGGTTTGCTAACTACATATTGTGGACATACAGAAAGCTTCCATGGGAATTCATTCCACCTATTGTTTACTATTAGCTTTATGTTTTGTAGCTCACATTTGCTTGCTTTCTATTTTATGAGAGACTGACAAACGTTGGCCCTATTTCTCCAGTTAACTTGTTGGATAGCTCCTTCACTATGGTTGCATGAATCTTCAAATGTGAATCCCTGCAATCCCAGCTCTGGCTTTCATATTGCTGAGGGTCTTCAAATAAGCAATTTTTAGTTAGATAGCAACAACACGTGATGAAGGATCATATGTGGTTCTGAAAACTACCAACCATAGGTTGATGTGCCACTGAAATGTTGAATTAGTTGTAGCACTAGACCGCAAACTAAAGAGATTATCTTGCCTTCTGACCATGAGCCTGCAGACATAGTGGAGTTTTCCGCGCTTAGAAGTTCTTCATATCATCTGCTTGATCTGTCTGAAGGTGTTGTGAGGACCCTTCTAGGACCCAGGTTGGTCACTCCTGTTTTAGCTTAGCTTTATGATTCATGTTTATTCATTTTACCAAAGCTGCTTTTTAGCAATGGCTTTTTACACATTTAATCAGTTTGCTTCTATTGCAGGAAAGCAAGGAATACATTGCTCATTTTATCAGCCTTGCACCATATATAATCGGGCATTCTTATCAAAGGCTCATCAAACACTAATATGCTAACTAGTGTTGCATCTTAAGGAGACTGCTTCTTTTTCCATAGCACAGCATTACATCAGAACTGTATTCCTAATGTGGTTCGGTTTTATTATTTAAACCATGCACCGACCCAAGGAGGGCTGAGGGCATTACCAGGCCATGACGTTTCTGGGATGCATGCTGTGTGACATGCAGCTTTTCTGTCGCTGAGCTGCCAACTCTCTATGAGGATTGGCATGTACATGACAGGCTGATTCCTGATGCCCTATCCAGGTATGGGGCTGGAGCTAATTCCTTAATTTGGGCCCTGCAGAGTGTCACCACCACTGTGCTCTCAGATATAGACATAAGGTTAGGTAGGAATCTCTAGAGCCTCTAAAACATCTAGAACCACATACATCATGGTTGGATTGCTTATCGATTTTAACATGTTTGCAATGCGGATTACCTTGCTTTGTTTCATCTGCCTAGTTATCGCAGCTCACTCATTATATACTAGATTCCAATTGTTTCAATAAATGTATTGAAAACTTATCCCTCACCTTTGTCTTGCCTCAGCATGCCTGATTAACTGAGCGAAAGGGGTATGATCTGTTTCCATGGCTTCCCTGGGGAGTTGGAGTGTCATGTTCAGGTTGCTTTAACCACCTTTTACCCTGGTGAGTTTGGAGGTGTGGGTGAGGCACTGTGAGCTAGCCAGGAGGTAGGCTGGCAGATACTGTCTAGATAGACTCAGTCTCCTACTCTTTATTGGTCTACCGTCCTAAATGGGCAGTCCTAACACCAAAATCGGAACCACATAACAAAGGAAATGCACAAGATTTCCGACTGGACACCACTAGAGGTTGCACATGAATTTTTGACCCTGTGTACAGGGTAGCCTAACATGATTGGTTGCATTAACAGCCTCTTCAAATAGACTAAATCTGATTGGAAGGGTACTACTAGCCATATGCCAGGACATGGAAATACAAGATGGAGTTCACCGTATTTAAGAACTTATTTGACACTGACCATGTCGACCTTGTTGCTGATGCTTCTATACCATGAAGACAAGTGCTGCCTGTTTTGCTTTGAGTTTGAACTACTATGAAGACCCTGCTTAGGCTCTGTTTACTTGCTGTATTGATATTGCCTTCGCAAGTGCCCCCTGCCAACTCTAGCATCCCAAGAGATAAGGAAATCTCACCATGCACTCTCTATTCCCCACAAAAGATAGGAAGAGTCCTACTTCAGAAGCCAACTCTTATAAGAGCAGGTGAGCTGAAGTACAATGCTGCCTAGGAAGTACACCACCTTTTTACATCTTTTTTTTTACTGGTATTTTAGAACCTCTGATCTTGGTTTGATGAGGAGGGTCAGTGTACAGCCAGCATGTGTGCTAAACCGATGGGAAGGGCTTGATGGGTATGCCCCTTAGTTCCAGGGTATTTAATTCACACTGTGCTTGTTAGTCAGACAACAATCTGCAAACCTTCATTTTTAAGATGATAGTTCCTTTATGGGGATCTACTGACATAGGGCCCAAGGGATCTCCAGGGTGCTGGATATCCACATTTATAAGGGCTAATCCTCATGACTCTAAACAGAGAGATAAGTTTATATTCCCAGAAACATTTCTCCACTGACAGAACTCTGAGATGCTGCTTTAATGCTGTACTGATTGTCAATGTGCTCTATTTATGTCAGATAGCATCAATGTTTTGTGATCTGTGGGATTGTAAATAATACAGTTTACAGTCCTGTGACACAGTAAATAGTTTAGGAGGGAGGAGCGTGGAATGTTCAATCTTTCTGCTTAACAGAAATGCCATCACACACTTTAATACTAACACTAATGTGTTGTCCCCTTCATATTATTTTCTTTCCCACTACATTATTCACAGTCTGCTTTTTCATTTTCTGTTTACTCAATTTCTTTCATATATCCCAGTTTTCAACTCAAAATTTGTTCTTACAGTTTTTTGTGGTTCACTTTTCATCAGTTACATTCTTGCATTTTCCATCTGAACACCATCTTCTTTTGCTTTCTTCTTCCCTCTTAATTTACATTTTCACTCTTGAACTAAAGTAGTTGGGCTAATGTTCTTCCTACTTTCTTACTATAGTTTTCACAATCTCATCTTCTTTGCCACACCCCGAGAGTAGTTTCTCACCTCATCTCAAAGTCATCTGCTCTTGACTGACATATAATCCTTTATTTAGTGTCTGTAGTATGCCTCCACTTAGCTGATTCGCACAAACCTCTGCTACCTTGGATAACATCTCCACTCAAGTTCACTCACAACTCTTCGTGTCAGCAGAAGGTTGGTGGGTAATTCAAGACTTCTCTCTCATTACTTCTCCCTTTTGTTAAGGTATTTGCATCACTAACCATCAATGTTAGGGTGTTGTGAATTTTGTTTTTAGGCATGCTTTTGTGACCACTTTTTCGCCCGATATGTAAAGGGCATTAGTCAAACTGTAGGAACCAATCTTTGTTGGATGGCGTCTATTATTCTGTTGATGTAATGTTATGAGTGGTTAATAGAGAGGTTGTTCATTGATAAGTTTCAAAATGTGTTGTGAGAAATGAAGAAGATCTAAGGTGATTGTTGTACAGGATTATGACCATGGGTGGTTGTGTCAAATAACATCTGTTTTTCTATCAACAGGGGGTTGGAGGATCAAGTCGGCACTGCCCCCAAAGATAAAAGCACTTTATATATGTACATCACAAACACAGTCATTGTCATAAGGCACATTATTATTCATGTAGGTTGTGTTTATGATAGTAGTATTTGGGTATTTTTTAAGGTAAATGTTGCTGTACTTTATGATCCTGTCATTGATGTGGCAGCACTTAGCCAATGATATGCATTGGGTGTGGCTATGAGCATTTGTAGGTGAGATTAAAATGGTCATGTATTGTTGAGTGATATAAATACCTGCATAACGCTCAGTAAAAGTATGTCTGAGATTTTTTGGGTGTGGTAATGGCAGTTTATCATGTATTGACTGTGGAGAGTAGTCAGAAAAAAACTGAAATGCATTTGTTCATTAGCATAATGTTCGGTGGTGTCTTCAGTGTCAGTAGTTAGCTTTTGTCCTTGTAGAGAACAAAGAGCACAACATAAGGATAGGCAATACAGTCTTCACAGTATCAGATGCATAAACCCCACTAGTGTCAAATGGTTGCACTCAAGACGATAATATATAGGGCACAGGTAAATAGCATGAAATTGGATGCTCTCCTTATACCCCTGGTTTATTTAAGGCTAGAAAACCTGGCATGATAGACCAACCTATATGGAAGGAGTGGCTAAGACCCTCACCCTCCATCACAGCATTCTGTTGCCCCTGTGGTTAAGGTGGTTGGTTGCTCTGGCCTGGTCCCAATCATTCATTACTGACAGGTGTGACAAAATCCAATTCAAATATGTTCCTCAATCGGAGATAATAACCGGTGTGGAGGCCACCTGCAACCAACCAACAGTTGATTCTCAATGAGACCTGCAATGCAGAAAAGCAACCCAAAGGTTTGAAAAGGTAACAGAAACCATGAAGGACCTTGACTCACTCTGGCGGGAAACAAAGGCAGCACCAGGAGTTTGGCATTCTCTTCACACCACAGCCTGTTGAAAATTCATGCTCCCAAACACATGCAATTTCAGTGAGCCTAATGAGTGGGGCCTGCACCTATTGTCAGCAAGGCCACCAACTGCATTGTACCTAAACATTGCAGAGCTTCGAACTAGTGCAGCCTCTCCAGGAAACCCACCATTTCTACAGTCTGCCAAGGTGAGCATCTGTAGGAGGCTGGCCTGGTTTGTAGTGGTACCAAGGGGTACTTACACTCTGCACCAGGTCCAGTTATCCCTTATTAGTGTAGAAGAGGTGTCTAGCAGCTTAGGCTGATAGAAAAGGTAGCTTAGCAGAGCAGCTTAGGCTGAACTAGGAGACGTGTGAAGCTCCTACTATACCACTGGTGTCATATGCACAATATCATAAGAAAACACAATACACAGATATACTAAAAATAAAGGTACTTCATTTTTATGACAATATGCCAAAGTATCTCAGTGAGTACCCTCAGTATGAGGATAGCAAATATACACAAGATATATGTACACAATACCAAAATTATGCAGTAATAGCAAAAGAAAGCAATGCAAGCAATGTACAGTCACAGTAGATTGCAATGAGAGCACATAGGTACAGGGGCAACACAAACTATATACTCTAGAAGTGGAATGCGAACCACGAATGGACCCCAAACCTATGTAAGTTTGTAGAGGGTCGCTGGGACTGTAAGAAAACAGTGAGGGTTAGAAAAATAGCCCACCCCAAGACCCTGAAAAGTGGGTGCAAAGTGCACCTAAGTTCCCCAGAGAGCACAGAAGTCGTGATAGGGGAATTCTGCAAGGAAGACCAACACCAGCAATGCAACAACGATGGATTTCAAGACGACAGTACCTGTGGAACAAGGGGACCAAGTCCAAGAGTCACGATCAAGTCAGGAGTGGGCAGATGCCCAGGAAATGTCAGCTGTGGGTGCAAAGAAGCTGCCACCGGATGGTAGAAGCTGTGGATATTGCAAGAACGAAGAGGGCTAGAAACGTCCCCTTTGGAGGATGGATGTCCCACGTCGTGAAGAAGCTTGCAGAGGTGTTTCCGTGCAGAAAGACCACAAACAAGCCTTGCTAGCTGCAAGGGTCGTGGTTAGGGTTTTTGGATGCTGCTGTGGCCCAGAAGGGACCAGGATATCGCCAATTGCGTGAGGAGACAGAGGGGGCATCCAGCAAGACAAAGAGCCCACTCAGAAGCAAGCAGCACCCGCAGAAGTGCCAGAACAGGCACTACAAAGAAGAGTGAACCTGGAGCTCACCCGAAGTAACAAAAGAAGGTCCCACGACGCCGGACGACAACTCAGGAGGTCATGCACTGCAGGTTAGAGTGTCGGGGACCCAGGCTTGGCTGTGCACAAAGGAAATCCTGGAAGAGTGCACAGGAGACGGAGCAGCTGCAAATCACGCGGTACACAGCAATGCAGTCTAGCGTGGGGAGGAAAGGACTTGCATCCTCCAAACTTGGACTGAAGAGTCACTGGACTGTGGGAGTCACTTGGACAGAGTTGCTGAGTTCCAGGGACCACGCTCGTCGTGCTGAGAGGGGACCCAGAGGACCGGTGATGCAGTCTTTTGGTGCCTGTGGTTGCAGGGGGAAGATTCCGTCGACCCACGGGAGATTTCTTTGGAGCTTCTAGTGCAAAGAGGAGGCAGACTACCCCCACAGCATGCACTACCAGGAAAACAGTCGAGAAGGCGGCCGGATCAGCGATACAAGGTTGCAGTAGTCGTCTTTGCTACTTTGTTGCGGTTTTGCAGGCGTCCAGAGCAGTCAGCGGTCGATTCCTTGGCAGAAGGTGAAGAGAGAGATGCAGAGGAACTCTGATGAGCTCTTGCATTCGTTATCTAAAGAATTCCCCAAGCAGAGACCCTAAATAGCCTGAAAAGGAGGTTTGGCTACTTAGGAAGGAGGATAGGCTAGCAACACAGGTAAGAGCCTATCAGAAGGAGTCTCTGACGTCACCTGCTGGCCCTGGCCACTCAGAGCAGTCCAGTGTGCCAGCAGCACCTCTGTTTCCAAGATGGCAGAGGTCTGGAGCACACTGGAGGAGCTCTGGGCACCTCCGAGGGGAGGTGCAGGTCAGGGGAGTGGTCACTCCCCTTTCCTTTGTCCAGTTTCGCGCCAGAGCAGGGCTGGGGGATCCCTGAACCGGTGTAGACTGGCTTATGCAGAGATGGGCACCATCTGTGCCCATCAAAGCATTTCCAGAGGCTGGGGGAGGCTACTCCTCCCCAGCCCTGACACTTTTTTCCAAAGGGAGAGGGTGTAACACCCTCTCTCTGAGGAAGTCCTTTGTTCTGCCCTCCTGGGCCAAGCCTAGCTGGACCCCAGGAGGGCAGAAACCTGTCTGAGGGGTTGGCAGCAGCAGCAGCTGCATTGAAACCCTGGGAAAGGTAGTTTGGCAGTACCCGGGTCTGTGCTAGAGACTCAGGAGATCATGGAATTGTCTCAGCAATGCCAGAATGGCATTGGGGTGACAATTCCATGATCTTAGACATGTTACATGGCCATTTTCGGAGTTACCATTGTGACGCTATACATATGTTGTGACATATGTATAGTGCACGCGTGTAATGGTGTCCCCGCACTCACAAAGTCCGGGGAATTTGCCCTGAACGATGTGGGGGCACCTTGGCTAGTGCAGGTGACTTTTAAGTTACTTAAGTGCAGTGGTAAATGGCTGTGAAATAACGTGGACGTTATTTCACTCAGGCTGCGGTGGCAGGCCTGTGTAAGAATTGTCAGAGCTCCCTATGGGTGGCAAAAGAAATGCTGCAGCCCATAGGGATCTCCTGGAACCCCAATACCCTGGATACCTCAGTACCATATACTAGGGAATTATAAGGGTGTTCCAGTATGTCAATGTAAATTGGTGAAATTGGTCACTAGCCTGTTAGTGACAATTTGGAAAGAAATGAGAGCGCATAACCACTGAGGTTCTGGTTAGCAGAGCCTCAGTGAGACAGTTAGGCCCTCATTCTAACTCTGGCGGGCGGCGGTTGCCGCCCGCCAGGCGGGAAGCGCCATTTGGCCGCCATGCGGCCAAAATACCGCTTCCCGCATTCTGACATTCCTGCTGGGCCGGCGGGCGCTAAGCAAGTTAGCGCCCGCCGGCCCAGCGGGAATGAGGGCCGCAACACAGGAACCAGCTCCGAATGGAGCCGGCGGTGTTGTGGCGGTGCGACGGGTGCAGTTGCACCCGTCGCGCTTTTCCATGTCTGCTATGCAGACAGTGAAAAGCCGCCCTGGGCCCTGTTAGGGGACCCCTGCACTGCCCATGCCAGTGGCAGTGGCATGGGCAGTGCAGGGGGCCCCAAGGGGCCCCAGGACACCCGTTCCCGCCAGCCTCTTCCTGGCGGTGAAAACCACCAGAAACAGGCTGGTGGGAAGGGGGTCAGAATCCCCAAGGCAGCGCTGCTTGCAGCGCTGCCCTGGTGGATTCGCCCAGCCGGGGGTAAACCGGCGGGAAACCGCCGGCCCCGGTTTTCTGACCGCGGCTTTACTACCGCGGTCAGAATGGGCTAGGAAGCACTGCCAGCCTGTTGACGGTGCTTCTGTCATTCGCGGCCCTGGCGGTCTTTGACCGCCAGGGTCGGAATGACCCCCTTAGTCATCACACAGGTAACACATACAGGGCACACTTATGAGCATTGGGGTCCTGCCTGGCAGGGTCCCAGTGACACATACAACTAAAACAACATATATACAGTGAAATATGGGGGTAACATGCCAGGCAAGATGGTACGTTCCTACACAACCCCCCCCCCCCCCCAAACGAAGGACAATAAGACTAGCCATGACCTGATGAGTCTTCATTGTCTAAGTGGAAATGTCTGGAGAGTCCATCTGTATTGGAGTGGGTACTCCCAGGTCTATGTTCCACTGTATAGTCCATTCCCTATAGAGATATGGACCACCTCAACAATTTAGGGTTTTCACCTTTCATTTGTTTTAGCCAAAGTAGAGGTTTGTGGTCTGTCTGAACAATTAAGTGAGTGCCAAACAGGTATGGCCTCAACTTCTTCAGTGCCCAGACCACAGCAAAGGCCTCTCTCTCTATGGCAGACCAACGCTTTTCTCTAGGGGTCAACCTCCTGCTGATAAAAGCAACAGGTTGATCCTGGCCCTCAGAATTAAGTTGTGCTAAGACTGCCCCTACCCCTAATTCAGATGCATCAGTTTGGACAATGAAATTTTTGGAGTAACAGGGGCTTTTCAGGACAGGTGCAGAGCACATGGCCTGCTTCAGCTCCTCAAAAGCTTTCTGACAGTTAGCTGTCCACAATACCTTTTTAGGCATTTTCTTTGAAGTGAGGTCATTAAGAGGGACTGCTATGGAGCCATAGTTCTTTATGAACCTCCTGTAGTACCAAGTGAGGCCTAAGAAGGCTCTCACTTGAGTCTGAGTTGTAGGGGGAACCCAATCTATGATAGTTTGGATTTTCCCCTGAAGTGGTGCAATCTGTTCTCCACCTACCAGGTGTCCCAGATAAACCACTTTCCCCTGCCCTATCTGGCACTTTGAAGCCTTGATAGTGAGGCCTGCCTTTTGCAGAGCCTCCAAATCTTTCCACAGGTGGACCAGGTGAGCATCCCAGGTGGAGCTAAAGACAGCTATATCATCTAGATATGCTGCACTAAAAGCCTCCACCCCCTGCAGGACTGTATTCACCAACCTCTGAAAAGTGGCAGGTGCATTTTTTAAACCAAAGGGCATTACTGTGAATTGGTAGTGCCCTCCAATGGTAGAAAATGCAGTTTTTGCTTTAGCATCCTCTGGTAACTTGATCTGCCAATACCCTGCAGTCAAATCAAAGGTGCTTAGATACTTGGCAGATGCCAGTGTATCTATTAGCTCATCTGCCCTGGGTATAGGGTGAGCATCAGTTTTAGTTACTTGGTTGAGACCTCTGTAGTCAACACAAAATCTCATTTCCCTTTTACCATCTTTGGAATGAGGTTTTGGTACAAGTACCACAGGAGAGGCCCATGGACTTTCAGAGTGCTCAACCACTCCCAGTTCAAGCATTTTCTGAACCTCTTGTTTTATGCAGTCCCTGACATGGTCAGGCTGCCTATAGATCTTACTTTTGACAGGCAAGCTGTTTCCAGTATCTGTAGTGTGCTCACACCAAGAAGTGGTGCCTGGCACAGTAGAAAAGAGTTCAGAAAGGTGACGTAGGGGATTTGTGCAGTGGTCTTTTTTCTCAGCAGTAAGACAATCTGCTAGAACTACACCTTCCACTAGAGCATCTTGTTCTGTGGAAGAGAAGAGATCAGGGAGAGGGTAACTCTCTTCTTGCTGTCCTTCATCTGTTGCCATGAGCAGGGTGAGATCAGCCATGTCATAGTAGGGTTTCAGGCGATTCACATGGAGCACCCTAAGGGGACTCCTGGCAGTGCCCAAGTCAACCAAGTAGGTGACTTCTCCCTTTTTCTCAACAATAATGTGGGGACCACTCCATTTGTCTTGGAGTGCTCTTGGGGCCACAGGCTCCAAGACCCACACTTTCTGCCCTGGTTGGTACTGAATCAGAACAGCCTTCTGGTCATGCCATTGCTTTTGGAGCTCTTGGCTGGCCTGAAGGTTTTTACTGGCCTTTTTCATGTACTCAGCCATTCTAGATCTTAGGCCAAGTATATAGTCCACTATGTCTTGCTTAGGAGCTTTTAAAGGTTGTTCCCAACCCTCCTTCACAAGTGTTAGAGGACCTCTTACAGGGTGTCCAAATAGGAGTTCAAAGGGGCTGAAGCCCACTCCTTTCTTGGGTACCTCCCTGTAAGCAAAAAGGAGGCAAGGTAACAGGACATCCCATCTCCTCCGGAGTTTTTCAGGGAGTCCCATTATCATTCCTTTGAGAGTTGTATTAAACCTCTCAACCAGTCCATTTGTTTGTGGATGATAGGGTGTGGTGAACTTGTATGTCACACCACATTCCTTCCACATGGCCTTTAAGTAAGCAGACATAAAGTTGCTTCCCCTGTCTGATACCACCTCTTTTGGGAAGCCCACCCTTGAAAAGATTCCCAGGAGGGCCTTTGCCACTGCAGGAGCTGTAGTGGTCCTTAGAGGAATTGCTTCCGGATATCTGGTGCCATGGTCCACTACCACCAAGATAAACATATTGCCTGAAGCAGTAGGAGGGTCAAGGGGGCCAACTATGTCAACCCCTATCCTTTCAAAGGGAACCCCAACCACAGGCAGTGGAATAAGGGGTGCCTTTGGGGTGCCACCTGTTTTGCCACTGGCTTGACAGATGACACAGGACTTACAAAATTCCTTTGTGTCCTCTGACATTCTTGGCCCATGAAACAAGGGAACAAGCCTGTCCCAAGTTTTCATTTGTCCCAAGTGTCCAGCCAAGGGAATGTCGTGGGCTAGAGTTAGGAGGAACTCTCTGTATTGCAAGGGAATGACCAATCTCCTGGCTGCTCCAGGTTTAGGGTCCCTTGCCTCTGTATACAAGAGGTTGTCCTCCCAGTAAACTCTGTGAGAGTCACTGACATCCCCATTTTGCTGTTTGACAGCTTGCTGTCTTAGACCCTCTAGTGTGGGACAGGTCTGCTGTGCCACACTCAGCTCCTCCCTGGCAGGCCCCCCTCCACCCAAAAGCTCAGCAGTGTCTGCTTCAAGCTCCTCTGGTGTAGGTTCTGCACAGGGTGGAAATTCTTCTTCCTCAGAAGTTGAATCCACTGTAGAGGGAGGGATAGTAGGTAGTGTTTTACCTTTACTAACCCTAGCTTTAGAGAGCACTTGGTCCATTGTTCCAGGATCCAAGTCACCCTGTCCTTTTTGCTTTTTGGCCTGAGCCCTTGTCAAAGCAAAATTATGCCCAGGAATGCCCAGCATTGCTGCATGAGCCTCCAACTCCACTTCTGCCCAAGCTGATGTCTCTAAATCGTTCCCTAGTAGACAGTCTACAGGTAAATCTGAGGCAATCACAACTTTCTTTGGACCAGTAACCCCCACAGTTGAGATTCACAACAGCCATGGGGTGGCTAAGAGTGTTGTTATGAGCATCAGTCACTTGGTACTGGTGACCAAGTAGGTGTTGTTCAGGGTGGACCAGTTTCTCTATTAACATGGTAACACTGGCACCTGTGTCCCTGTAGGCCTGAACCTCAACACCATTTATTAGGGGAAGTTGCTTGTACTTATCCATATTAAGGGGACAAGCAACCAAGGTGGCCAAATCAATGGCACCTTCAGAGACTAACACAGCCTCTGTGGTCTCCCTAACAAGACCAACCCCAACTAAATTACCAAAAGTGAGCCCAGCTACTCCCTTGGTTTGGCTATTAGTAGGTTTGCTCCCACCACCACTGCTATTACTAGAGGCACTAGGTGTAGCAGTAGGGGTTGTGGTAGTGGGAGGCTTACTGCTTTTCTTTGGACAACTGGGATCAGTTGTCCAATGGCCTTTTACTTTACATAAATAGCACCATGATTTTTTACTTGATTAGAAGAGGATTTAGGCCCACCCCCCCACCAGAGTGTTTTTGTGGGCCTGATGAAGACTCATTTTTAGATTTGTCCCCACCCTTGTCTGAAGACTTACCATCCTTCTTCTTGCCATCCTTGTCACCCCCTGTATGAACTTTTCTGTTCACTCTTGTTCTGACCCATTTGTCTGCCTTCTTTCCCAATTCTTGGGGAGAGGTCAGATCTGAGTCCACTAATTACTGGTGCAACAAATCAGACACACAATTATTAAGAATATGCTCTCTCAGGATTAAGTTATACAGGCTTTCATAGTCAGAAACTTTACTGCCATGTAACCACCCCTCCAAGGCCTTCACTGAATGGTCAACAAAGTCTACCCAGTCTTGTGAAGACTCCTTTTTGGTTTCTCTGAACTTGATCCTGTACTGTTCAGTGGTTAAGCCATAACCATCTAGGAGTGCATTCTTAAGAACTGTAAAATTATTGGCATCACTTTCCTTCACAGTAAGGAGCCTATCCCTACCCTTTCCACTGAAAGATAGCCATAGGATAGCAGCCCACTGCCTTTGAGGGACCCCCTGTACAACACAGGCCCTCTCAAGTGCAGCAAACCACTTGTTAATGTCATCCCCCTCCTTGTAAGGGGGAACTATCTTGTGCAGATTACTAGAATCATGCTCTTTTACAGGATTACTATCTGTAATAGTGCTGCTGCCACCATGGGGTCCAAACCCCAACCTCTGTCTTTCTTTTTCTAAGTCAAATGCTTACCTGTCTAGATCCAGCTGTTGCTTTTTTAGCTTCAGTCTGGACTCTTCCACTCTCCATCTATTGAGTTCCCTTTCTAACACTCTGTCTTCAGGGTGGGTGGATTGGGCATGCCTTGACACAGAAGAATGGTGTGAATGAACAGAGGGAGACCTGTCCCTAACAGATGGCACTCTAACAACCTGGCATAAAGGAGTAATCTCCCTACTGTGATGTGAACTCACATCAGTACCAGCCCTGCTAGGTGGCCTGCTAAGGGGCAGGTTGGGAAGGTTCCCTTCTAACACTTTTACTGGGGGTGCCCCAGAATCAGAGTGTGAACCATCAGCTAATCTCTCACCAGATGTGCCAGCTATGGTCTTATCATTTTCAATGAGCATATTAACTAACAATTCTCTAGAGGGATTCTTCCCTACCCCTAAACCTCTATCAATGCAGAGACTCCTTGCACTTTTCCAGCTAAGGAGGTCATAGGCAGTGCTGGTCAGATCCGGAGTTTGACCTGTACCAGACATGATAGAAAAAGGTTTAAGGGACAGAAAAAAAAGAAAAGGTTTCAGAACTTTTTAAGGAACAGAACAAAAAGTTTTTTCAACTTTTAAGAACTTTTTGAAAGTTTAAAGGTACTTTTCAGCACTTAGCAAAGAGAGTAAGAGAAGAAAAGCAAAACTTTTTGGTTAGGTGTACATACACTGAACTTGTTTTGTATATTTTTCTCTTATGAAAAGTACAAAATGACAAAGTGGTAAGTAGTTGCAAGTACTTATCCCATCGCTGCTTCCAATGTAGGAGGCTGGCCTGGTTTGTAGTGGTTCCAAGGGGTACTTACACTCTGCACCAGGTCCAGTTATCCCTTATTAGTGTAGAAGAGGTATTTAGCAGCTTAGGCTGATAGAAAAGGTACCTTAGCAGAGCAGCATTAGGCTGAACTAGGAGACGTGTGAAGCTCCTACTATACCACTGGTGTCATATGCACAATATCATAAGAAAACACAATACACAGATATACTAAAAATGAAGGTACTTTATTTTTATGACAATATGCCAAAGTATCTCAGTGAGTACCCTCAGTATGAGGATAGCAAATATACACAAGATATATGTACACAATACCAAAATTATGCAGTAATAGCAATAGAAAGCAATGCAAGCAATGTACAGTCACAGTAGATTGCAATGAGAGCACATAGGTATAGGGGCAACACAAACCATATACTCTAGAAGTGGAATGCGAACCACGAATGGACCCCAAACCTATGTGAGCTTGTAGAGGGTCGCTGGGACTGTAAGAAAACAGTGAGGGTTAGAAAAATAGCCCACCCCAAGACCCTGAAAAGTGGGTGCAAAGTGCACCTAAGTTCCCCAGAGATCACAGAAGTCGTGATAGGGGAATTCTGCAAGGAAGACCAACACCAGCAATGCAACAACGATGGATTTCCAGACGAGAGTACCTGTGGAACAAGGGGACCAAGTCCAAGAGTCACGATCAAGTCGGGAGTGGGCAGATGCCCAGGAAATGCCAGCTGTGGGTGCAAAGAAGCTGCCATTGCATGGTAGAAGCTGTGGATTCTGCAAGAACGAAGAGGGCTAGAAACTTCCCCCTTGGAGGATGGATGTCCCACGTCGTGAAGAAGCTTGCAGAGGTGTTTCCGTGCAGAAAGACCGCAAACAAGCCTTGCTAGCTGCAAGGGTTGCGGTTAGGGTTTTTGGATGCTGCTGTGGCCCAGGAGGGACCAGGATATCGCCAATTGCGTGAGGAGACAGAGGGGGCGTCCGGCAAGACAAAGAGCGTACTCAGAAGCAAGCAGCACCCGCAGAAGTGCCGGAACAGGCACTACGAAGAAGAGTGAACCGGAGCTCACCTGAAGTCACAAAAGAAGGTCCCACGACGCCGGAGGACAACTCAGGAGCATGCACTGTAGGTTAGAGTGTCGGGGACCCAGGCTTGGCTGTGCACAAAGGAAATCCTGGAAGAGTGCACAGGAGCCGGAGCAGCTGCAAATCACGCGGTACCCAGCAATGCAGTCTAGCGTGGGGAGGCAAGGACTTACCTCCACCAAACTTGGACTGAAGAGTCACTGGACTGTGGGAGTCACTTGGACAGAGTTGCTGAGTTCCAGGGACCACGCTCGTCGTGCTGAGAGGGGACCCAGAGGACCGGTGATGCAGTCTTTTGGTGCCTGCGGTTGCAGGGGGAAGATTCCGTCGACCCACGGGAGATTTCTTCGGAGCTTCTAGTGCAGAGAGGAGGCAGACTACCCCCACAGCATGCACTACCAGCAAAACAGTCGAGAAGGTGGCCGGATCAGCGATACAAGGTTGCAGTAGTCGTCTTTGCTACTTTGTTGCGGTTTTGCAGGCGTCCAGAGCAGTCAGCGGTCGATTCCTTGGCAGAAGGTGAAGAGAGAGATGCAGAGGAACTCTGATGAGCTCTTGCATTCGTTATCTAAAGAATTCCCCAAAGCAGAGACCCTAAATAGCCAGAAAAGGAGGTTTGGCTACTTAGGAAGGAGGATAGGCTAGCAACACAGGTAAGAGCCTATCAGAAGGAGTCTCTGATGTCACCTGCTGGCCCTGGCCACTCAGAGCATTCCAGTGTGCCAGCAGCACCTCTGTTTCCAAGATGGCAGAGGTCTGGAGCACACTAGAGGAGCTCTGGTCACCTCCCAGGGGAGGTGCAGGTCAGGGGAGTGGTCACTCCCCTTTCCTTTGTCCAGTTTTGCACCAGAGCAGGGCTAGGGTATTCCTGAACCGGTGTAGACTGGCTTATGCAGAGATGGGCACCATCTGTGCCCATCAAAGCATTTCCAGAGGCTGGGGGAGGCTACTCCTCCCCAGCCCTGACACCTTTTTCCAAAGGGAGAGGGTGTAACACCCTCTCTCTGAGGAAGTCCTTTGTTCTGCCTTCCTGGGCCAAGCCTAGCTGGACCCCAGGAGGGCAGAAACCTGTCTGAAGGGTTGGCAGCAGCAGCAGCTGCAGTGAAACCCCGGGAAAGGAAGTTTGGCAGTACCCGGGTCTGTGCTAGAGACTCGGGGGAACATGGAATTGTCTCCCCAATGCCGGAATGGCATTGGAGTGACAATTCCATGATCTTAGACATGTTACATGGCCATGTTCGGAGTTACCATTGTGACGCTATACATATGTCGTGACATATGTATAGTGCACACGTGTAATGGTGTCCCGGCACTCACAAAGTCCGGGGAATTTGCCCTGAACGATGTGGGGGCACCTTGGCTAGTGCCAGGGTGCCCACACACTAAGTAACTTAGCACCCAACCTTTACCAGGTAAAGGTTAGACATATAGGTGACTTATAAGTTACTTAAGTGCAGTGGTAAATGGCTGTGAAATAACGTGGACGTTATTTCACTCAGGCTGCGGTGGCAGGCCTGTGTAAGAATTGTCAGAGCTCCCTATGGGTGGCAAAAGAAATGCTGCAGCCCATAGGGATCTCCTGGAACCCCAATACCCTGGGTACCTCAGTACCATATACTAGGGAATTATAAGGGTGTTCCAGTATGCCAATGTAAATTGGTGAAATTGGTCACTAGCCTGTTAGTGACAATTTGGAAAGAAATGAGAGAGCATAACCACTGAGGTTCTGGTTAGCAGATCCTCAGTGAGACAGTTTATCATCACACAGGTAACACATACAGGGCACACTTATGAGCACTGGGGCCCTGGCTGGCAGGGTCCCAGTGACACATACAACTAAAACAACATATATACAGTGAAATATGGGGGTAACATACCAGGCAAGATGATACTTTCCTACAGCATCTCACTGAAATCTCACACCACAGAAGTTCAGCATGAGCATAGCCTTACTATTCTGAACATAGTATCTAACTTCCTGAAAATATCAACAATTTGTCACACATTACTCTACTACCCAAGCAATCATCACCATCAGTCTCATCCTTCCAAAAGAACCCAGTCAGTCCATGCAACTAAAACCCACCAATCCCACCATGTCCTCTATATACCGCCATAATTGTCAGAGCACAATAAGAGAGATTGGAATTTCCCTGCATGGACTCCCATGAGTGTATCCACATGAAGTCATTTAGGGGTCGCCGCTGTGACCCCTGACTTGCCCTTTGCTACCCTTGGCACTGTCTTTGCGGCCCCTGGCCTCAGAGGTGGCAAATTCAGTACTAGGAACACTGTGGCAGCTCGTCCTTATGGGTGTCAGTTAAGGCTGCACTCTCTTTGTTTTCTGTCAATGTTTTATTACACTAACAATGAATAATAATATGTTATTCACTATTAGTGTAATAAAAATGGAGTGCATTTAGCTAGAATATGCCCTTCCCTGGCAACTGAAGTAAGAAAAAAATGCTTTTAAATGTATGTTGCGTGCGTGCTTGCGGGTGAGAGTGTGTTTATGTGAGAGTGCATGTAAGTGTTAATTTGTGTGTATGTGTATGAGTGAAAGTGGAGGTCAAAGAGCGTGTTAAGTCACTTCCACTGCATCTGGCATTTCAGTGTATTGACGTCCATGAGTATATGCATAATGAATTCATTATTATTATTATGATTCTGAGCTGTAACAATCTACCTCAGCACATCTTACCGTGATAACATTTCTATATTCTCATCCACACTAGTGTTCTCCTTTCATCATATTCTTACTCCTTCCTACCCAGGTAAATGGTGTTATTCTTGTTTGCTTTCTTTTCTGTATCTGCAAAAGAAAACACTCTTAAACTCACAGTTTTTGTGCCACTTCTCCTCTGGTCTTCATCACCATCTTTGGATTCCAGCTTATTTATCTCCCTCCCATCTGGGACCCTGCAGGCTGGTCTTTGAAAAGCTCACTCCACTGACTACTGCCTTACCACCCATTGATTAGTTATGCTTTCTCGTTTCCCTGTCTCACGTCGGTAACGTATTCTCACATAGCTGTCCTAAAGAAACCTAACGTTCGGTGCCCTTATACTTCTGTTTTTGCCTCCTCTCCTTTTCTGTTGCACCTTATCTGGAAATCTTTGTGTATAGTTCATTTTCTGCATATTGATGCATATTCTATTTTTTCGAAGTCATTTAGATTTTTTTTCAGTCAACATATTTTCCTTAACCCATCGTCTGTGCATGTTGCAGAAGATTGTGTAACTCTGATCTATGCCATATTCTCTTGTTGTTTTGTATATTGCTCTCTCTTGAACCTTCTTTTACCTCTGTATTCGATCATACCGTATTCTAGGTTACAGAGTCTTCTACTCGATGCTCTTCATTATTAAGTCCAGCAGTGCTCGGTTTTTGATCCACTGCACTCTGAGTTATATACTACTCTGCTGCAGTCAGCTCATACTGTATTTTGCCTACATCTTCTATTCAGATGGTCTCAGATTTTTGTCCCATGTTTTCACTTCAGTCCGTATTTACCCCATAATAATTTTTAGCAGCTTCTTTTTCCTTAAATATTGGACTGCATCAAACGGATTTCACTTTAATTCAAATGAAGGAAGATTATGTCTGCCCTGCCCCAACATTCTTTCCTCTTTTTTTATTCACTCACATCTCTCCCCTTGTCTCTCCTTTGCACTTCTGTATGCAAAAGTTTGGAGCCACTTTTGGTCTCTATTATCGTACATGTGCCCACCTTCTTGGAATGTTTGCACTGATAAGATATGCGCACCATTATAGCCGAATTCAGCCTCGTATTTCAGTGATATTTCGAATTGCACTTTTTCATCTTAATTGCTGTGCCTGGGACTTAGCTAACCTCCTCATTTTAGTTCATTCATGGTCTGAGCGTGCTCTACGGATCCGATCCTCTTCCTCTTATACTTATTCATATTTTCTTCTGCACTCATCCCATAGTCACCTTGTCTCCTCTAATCCCTTGACTCCTGCATCTGTTCCTTTAATCCACCTAAAGATTGAAAAACTGAACTTGACAGGCGACAAGCCTATGTTACCTGTTACGAGTGACTGACCAGAGCACAGGGACATAATAAATATCATTTACAGGGTAAAGCCGAGAACACAGGAATATATTGAAACAAGCATTTGGAATGCAATAGGTCGCGCATTTGCGAGCGTTAGAGTTACTGTCCTTGTGAATGACAGTGTCTTTCACCTATGTGTTTTGGTTTGGAGTGTAGTGGATGTATGTGGGGTGGAGTGGAATTAGGTGGGTTGTAATCACTGCAACAGACTGCAGCACCAAGGGGCGCCATGACAGGTTCCTGGAGCCGGAGGGAAGCATTGTCTTTACAGATTTGCAAAAGCAGAAGCCGAACACATTAACTTTTTCTAGGCGTGGGTGAATAAGTGATTTGCCGAGAATGATAACATGCTGCGCTGACACCCAGTGTCAAACCTGGTTCCCCAGGACAAAAGTCGGCAGCTCGGACCGCCAGGCGACATCCTCGCCACAAGCTCTTCCTAATTCAGACTGATTTACCCATACCAAGTGAACGACACGGACACAGCAGTCATCAGTCTGCACTGGTGCTGGCAATTTATTTATAAGGTGACAATTTCAAGGTTTACTAAGACTTGCCTATTAGTTCAGACCATACAAACAACCTGCAAGAAAAGAAATTATAGAAACCCCCAACTATTTATAAACGTTATGCAACTTTGCCGAGAACTCATTGTTATGGTGCGCTATGATGAAACATTTAACAATGCCGTCCACATTTTAGAACACTCAATGATTAAGAACACTTTTTTTGCAGTTTTATATAGTGTGAGCTCGACCCAAAGACCAAGTTTGCGCTATAAAAAAAGGCAAAAAAAGTTTTATACTATGTTTAGTGCAAGATGAACGCCGTAAACATTTTAATGGTTGGGATGGAGCACAGTTTCTTAAAGACAAGCCAGACCATTAGCTTGGCTTTCCCCATTATTTTGCAGGCTGCCCACTTCTAGGCACTGGAGCCTTGTACCAGAATTGACTTCTTTACCACATGTTATTACCAGGCATCCCTGAGTCGCACACGATCACTGACAGCAGTATACTACAGCATCACTTGAGCCAGAGGGTATATAATGGCTGCAGTATCACATGGCGTCGCTAGAGGCCACTCGAACAAAACCTGCATTGAATGCAGTTCCACAGTCCATTCCTAGAGGTGCCTGGAGCCAGTCACTAATATTGCTTGCAAAAATACTGCCATGTCATAAGTCCATATTTCGAAATTCCTAAAATCCTTGGATACAAGCCATGTTTAGTTATTCAGTTTGTACTATCTGCTAAGAACCATGGTCGCACTATTTGGCACTCGGAACAATACTTTAATTAATGGGTCATTAAAAAAAGCAGATAGCATAAGGAAGTGGGGAGACAGGCTCTAAAAACTTTTGCTAACCCCTTTTACACATGAAGTCAGAGTTTGCTGTCATAAATGTGTCCTAGAAATACATTGATTTGACGAACAAAGTTTGTAATCAGTGGGTGCTGCAGAGAAGAAATAGTACCTCAATCACAGGGAGGGCAGATGATGCCTGGGACCGTGAAGGGAGAGAGGGCAACAGCGACACAACCTTAACACTGTGATAGCAGCAACAACAGTGTGTGACAGAGGAGCAGCCCCAGCACCCTGCCTGCACCGTGTCCACAAAGTCAGCTTGGTGGTGCAAATTCCCTGGTGGATGCCTAGGGCACCTTAAAGTTACAGAATGGAAAGCAGCTATAGCGAGAGCGTCCATCCCAGGCAAGCAATGCAGAAGTGCAAGGAGGACAGTTGTGCAACCAGGATGACGACTCATTAGTGCCGTACGGATCCTTTTAATTGAACACACATGCAGAACTTGGTGTTCTTATGGGGTTATTACACTACATGAAGGGGGTTATTGCACTACGTGCCTGACAAATGGCAAATACGCTGCCTGACAATGGAGATGACCATACACCCACCCACAGTGTAACACCAGCAGGAAAGAAATAAAAAATTGTTCCTTCACAAACAGATAAACACAACAAAGCATATTTATATTGTACTTAGTCCCTGCTCTTTGGGAGGACCACAGAGAAAAATGAGGGACAAAGAGGCAGGTCTGACCAATAACAAGCAAGTATTTTCAAAGGACACTGAAACAATTAAATGAGAAGCAGGGGGATAGCTTTAAGCTCATAGAGATGTGAACTAAAGTATACAGACGGTCATACGCTTACACTCGGCCTAAAAAAGTGAAATGCAGAAGCGTATGAAAGTGCAGAAGAAGGAAGCTATAAGGGATCAAATAAAAAAGAGAGAAGAGTCATAGGTTGGGCTAAAAGCATATAAGAATACATAAGGTAAACAGTGCTGAGAATGCAAACAACTCACTGGTCAAGCATTTAAGTGACTGTGATGGTCTGTGTGTGTGAGACTAAGTATGTTAGTGCACGAGTGTGATAAGTGAGTGACAAGAGAGTATGCAGGCGAGAAATGCTGTAACTGCAGTTTATCATACATTGACTGTGGAGATCTGTGCCAACTTTGAGTGCTGAGAGTAGTCAGAAAAAAACTGAAATGCATTCGTACATAAACTACATTTATTATCGTTTTGTAGTAAAAGGATGGGGCCACAGGCCATGACGGGACTCCCCGTTGATGCGCATGTATGTTTTTCCGGCCGCCTCGGGCCAGCCAAACACACATGCGCACTGTGCTCTCTTCAGCCTGGCACTGTGTTGTCGGCCTACAAATAGCAGGCACAGGTTCCCAGTCCACCTGAGAGAGCCCTGGCTGGGCAATCCCAGCCAATCCTAACACTGCTCTGAGCGGCATCAGGATTGGCCACAGGGCAGGCCGGGAGCCTGTGCCTGCAGCCTACTGCAGAGGATTGGCATGGTGGCGGCGGCCGCAATAGCGATGATGCAGGTAGGTGTTTTTTTTTTTTTTAATTAACCCCATGCACCGCTCCACCCCAACAAAGCCACGCGAGATGCTCATGAAGTGCACGGAAGTGATGGTGTTCGGCCATGCTGCAAGGGGCTGGTGAAGTCTTATTGAAATCTTGAGAAAGCTTTTTTTGTGTGTGTGTGATTCTGTGCACAAGGTTATCTTTGGATAGGGATATGTACACAAGTGATAGTGTCCGGGCATGCTTCAAGTGGCTGGTGAAGTCTTATTAAAATCTTCAGAAACCTTATTTTGTGTGTGTGTGTGTGACTCTCTGCACAAGGATATATATATATAAACAAAGGTTACAGGGATGTTATAGTTAGGTTCTGAATTTACTCACACAAAACGATACATATTCAGCAGTTATACATAGAGTTAATTTAAGTAACTATAACTTGTGCACCAGGGTAATAACTGTAACATTCCTGTAACCTTTGTTTTTTTCAGTGACTTTGTATGTTTTTTTTCACATAAAGTAATTTTCATTACTATACGCATGGCGGGGGTTGGAAGCAGGGCCTGTCTCTCTAGGTTTGAGAATAGGTGTGAGAAGGTGTCTCTGGATGTGAGAGTGGCTGTCAGAGTGTCTGTCTGGGTATAAAAGGACCTGATTGCGACCCCACAGAAGACAAATGCATTCACCTTCACAAACGATTTCAGGTTGTTTTTAAATATGGAATTGCAGAGTAAACACACTAGCTTCACCTTTGCCAAGCGCAGGAGTTAGGATCATTTGTCTTTTCCAGAAGTTTAGCTTCAACTGGGGGGCCTGCTATGCTTGTATTTGTAAGTGCTTCCTGTTGAGGTTTAATTTCTGTGAAATGAGCATCATGGATGCAGGGGGACCAGACAGCCCCCCTCCACATTTATTTCATATTCAGCCCGGGAAGGTGGAGGTCCCCAAGGCTGTGGGAGAGGCCTTATGGGCCTCCCCCATTTTAAATAATGATTTTCCCCTTGGGGAGTTGGTGGTTGTCAGGGCATGGGGGCCATGCGGCCCACTGCACACTTTTGCATCTTAGCCTCTGGGAGGCGGTGGACCCTGGGGCTAATAGAAGCCCTAGGAGGGGGGCCACGTGTGCCCCCCTCCTTTATCAATCCCCCAATGCCTCCGGGACCTGGCCCACCCAGGAACAAAATAAAAGGGCAGGAGAGAGCCCTTTCTTTTTTTAAATGTGGGAAAAATCTACACATACGGATCAGCTGATTTTTTCCAGATTTAAAACAAAAATCCTTTTTGGCCCTGATGAGGGCCGTGAGGGACCCCTAGACCAAGGCTAGGGGCTCAAGGTGACCCTACTCTGGTCCCTTTTCTTTGTTAACTTTTTTTGTGATACGTGGCTGAAGCTGAGTCCAAAGATGGCTGCCAACATTTCCTTGTTGAAGTGCTGGCAGCCTATCAGATATCAGCAGAGGGGCAGTTGGATCTGCAGAGGAACCATTTGTCTAAATATCTATATTTTGTAATCTCTATTTACTCCACAACTACAGAATGGATTTACACCAAATAACAAAAAACACACTTTCCGGACCAAGAGCTAGCTTTCTTCTAAATTAGGTGTACTTCCGCCCGGCGGTTCGGGCTGCAGTCGTGTTCAAAATCCCTATAGGAAAATGCATGGGGAAAACATGTTTTGGGACCCCTCTTTCTCTTGGCCTCACTTGATGGATCACCCCAGAAACTTTCAAGACAGCAGCTGACCCACTGAAATATAAGTTTTGGACATTTTGTGAAGGTTCGCCATGCGGCGCCAAAGTTATTGGCAAAACAATAAACGCTTTTCCTATGGAATCTAGGTCCTAACTATAACTAGCTACTGGCGACCACCAGTAGGTTTTATATATATATATATATATATATATATATATATATATATATACACATATATATCTTTCCATATAGAAAAGCTCCCTGCCCTAAGCAGCATAATTCAGTAGTCTGCTGACATGTTCCATCCTTGTGTAATCCGAGGGCTTTTGAACAGATTACTTTTAGGAAGATGGGTGAGTTGGTTTCATCAGCGGTTGTCTCTTTATCGATGAAACCCAAGAGCAACAAGTTACCAACACAACAGTTACAATGAATGTTAAATATTCTACTGTTGGCAATGCTCATGCATCAGGAAATATAGATGGATCACACAGGACAAAATTGAACGTCTTTGTCTGCTGTCCAGGGTAATTTGCCTGTAAATAGACAAAATTGTGTCATTAACAATCAGGGGAGCAAATGGCTGAAGTAGGCTGACCAAATGCCCTTTAATGTATGCCATTATAATAAACCAATTGATAAAAGGGACAGACTATAAGGCATTTATGTATAGGTATGTTTATCATTTTGATTTCAAGGAAAACAGAAAAGCCTTGGCTAACGCTGGGCATAAAATCTAATAAAGATGCAGATTAAAGGTTACGTAAAGTCAGACACATTTACAGCACTAGTGAAGAATGGAGTACTTTCACAGTTAAGCAACTCCCCTCAGTATGGCGTAAGTGAGTTACAGCAAAATATTGTTTCATTCTTCTGCAGCACAGTTAAGTCAGGGCAGATGTATCATAAAAATGGCTCTGACTCTGAAGATAACTCAGGCACAGGGGTATTCATAAAACTGTAAACCTAATCTGGGTTTTCCTAATCCATGGGTCCAGCAAGGAATCCAAACCATCCAATTTAAAAAATGTAAGACAGAGAAAAGAATTGTGGGAAGAAAGTGACAGTGGCAAAGTATGCAAGAGTAGCCAGAAACAAAGGTTTTTGGGGAGTTTGTTGGAACAGGTCGAGATCGATGGATACTATTAGGCATGATACCTGTGGGATAGAAAACGCTACAAGACTCTTTAATTAAATACATACAAAAATAAATAAAGAAAAGGAATTGCTGTGTTTGTCAAGAGAGAGAGAGAAAGAGAGGGAATGCATGAAAATACAAAGCCACAGAATGGAAAGAATAAGAAAGGCTTGGCAGGGTTCAGAGCAGTATTCATGCAAGTGACCTCAGGCCTGCACTCGAGTGAAATGCACTCTGCGTGAACGACAGCTCCAAATCTTGGCTCAGTACACAGCTCTCAAGTCTCCTGCCTGGAGAATGTAACACAGAGCACTCCACCCTCTTTATGAATTTGGTTCTTAAAAGGACCATCTAAGAGTTTTTTTTATCTCATTTAAACACGTCTGAAATGCTTCATTAATCCACACATGAAAGTGGTCAGCACGCAGGGGTGAAATGTAACGCATCAAGGGGTTTACGCTGCACATGGCTTTTACAAACTACACAAAGAGTTAGCTATTTTTATGATTTGTAACAATAAGTATAATGCAGAGCACAGGCATGGCAGTGATTATGGACATAAATGAAAAGGAACCAAAGAACAGCAGTGTTTAAATCGCTGTTTAATGTTCCAAAGCAGGAAATGCTCCCAGGTACTTTAGGAAACAGCTTTAATCAATCATTCAATCAAACATTTATAGAGGGGGTCAAATCATCTGTCAGGGTCTCGAGGTGCTGGAGTTGTATGTTTCTGTGTAGACGATTGATCATTCGAACATCCAGGTCTTTAGTTCATTTCTGAATCGCTGGAGTGACAGTGCAGTTCTGAGAAACAGGGTGAGGTTATTCCAAGCCTTGGCTGCCAGGTGTGAGAAGAAGTATCCACCACTGTTGTTTTGAGATTCCTGGGGTGTCAGTGAGCGATAGATAAGCTGATTGTAGGTGTCTGGACGGTTGGTGGAAGGTCAGGCGTTTGTTGATGTATGCTTGTCTTTGATTGTGCAGGGTCATGTAGGCGTGGGTCAGCATGCTGAACTGGTATCTTTTCTGAATTGGGAGCCAATTAAGTTATTTGAGATGGGATGTGATATGGGTCCTTTTGGGGAGGTTGAGTACAATTCTGGCATGTTTTTATAACCCAGTCTGCTGGTGATGAGGCCCTGCGTAACTGTCCTTCTGGTGTCTTCTGGGAGCTACTGTTTTGCATTTCACTAATGACCGAGCTGACAAAAATCTCTGGAATGCACTTCTTAGGCCAAAGAAGACATTTATTATTTCACTACGCACGGTTCCTAAAAGGAGATTAGCATGTTGAGAGCACACATTTAAAAATAGTCATAGCAATGAAATGAAGACATACCAAAACGATTCTCCGCTGCAATATACCCAGCAAATATATGTATCTATATTATAATGCAAATAATGAATAAAACATGCATCACCGTAGGGCCTGTCAGGTGTTTCATCTTTCCAACAAGCCAATGACCCTGTTCAACTGAGAGAAAGAGAGATCTCCGCCTTCCTGGGAACTCTATATCAGGCATCCCACTTCCGAATCCTGATTGAGGCCACTCCATCTCTCACTGTCGCACTGGGTCTTTTTATATCTTAAAAAACCAAAGTAGCTTTCTGGAAAAACCCCTCCTTTTGCGATTCAAACATGCTGGGTAGTCAAGGTATGCTTTGAAAATAACACATTGGGGTTTGGCCACAAACCTAAGATGTCAAGTCAAAACAAGGCCGTTCTCTGCCGGCTGAGTACATCCTTGTCAACCAAAGCCCTTGGTGACACAAAGCATGAAAACAAGACAGAATGCACAGTTTACAATGTGGAAAATTATGGGCAACCTTTAACATGGCAGGGTCTAATGCTACAATAAAGTCAATAGGCAGAATTAATCTAAGGCTGAACTGAATACAAAATGTAGTCTGTAACTGGTAAACACTGAACAGCTAATCGATGTGCAAAGTCAGTGGTCAAAACACAAATTTCACTACAGCTACCTGAAGATCTTGCGGAGCCTGCAAAGGGCGTGGAAGCAGGCGGATATAACTGTGTTGACCTTGTTTCCTTATGGTTGTGGGTGTTGTCTTTTGGGGCGAGGGGTGTGCTGAGCTCAACGGACCACCATGTGTCAGTCCATGGCGAGGTGCTGTTCCCAAAGATGAGAACTTCTGTATTTACGCTGTTGAGTTTGAGACAACAGTTGTCCTTCATCCAATTCACTATGTTCCAAATTAAAGTCAGCATGTCCTTGTTTACAGCTACAGACGGAAAATGTAAAGCTGCTCTTTTACAAGACCGGGACAGCTGATCTCAGAATTACCCAAGCGAGGTCCTGGTTGTTAGGGGAACCAGGAATCCTGAACAGAAAAACTTGTGATTGCTGTCAGGAGAAGTTACTGTGATGCCCAAACTGTGCTCCTGAGAACATTATGGCTTGTCTTTGAGTATTGAGCATTGATTAATCCAATAGGTCTTGGCTACATGAGAGCTATTGGCATTGCCAATGCCTTTTAGCCATGTTGTACAACAGCATGGCTGTGCAGCATGGCTAAAACTAAAGTTATAAAAAAAAAGCAATATGACGCAGCCAGTCTTGGTACTGCGTCATAGTTATTTTTATTTTTTGTAAGCAAGGACGAGGTGGGGGGGTATGGGTAAGCAAGAACGGAGGGGTGAGGGTGTAGGAGACAGCAACATGGAGAACGAATGGGTGATAGGGGAAAGCAGCAACACTATAAATAAAAAAAGTAGTTCTTCAATGAAATAGCACTCCAGTCAAGGCGCAATCAGTGAATGGATACAAATTAAACGTAATCCATCTGTGCTTAGCCCTGCACCAGGGAAAGGATTGGAAGTGACGCATGGCCATTTAGGATGCAGCAAAGCAGAGTGACACAGACTACAAGAAATGGATAAGCAGTGGGTGGCTTGCAAGCCCTATATTATAATCAACAGAGCCTCACTAGCAAGAGCACAAATCCAGGCCCTGTTCCAGGCTCGACCCAAAAAAAACAATGTAAGCATCATATTCTATCAAAGCATGTTGCACATCTCACTAATGGAAGCTATAAATCATGTGGAAGCTAAAGCTAAAAATACACAAAGCGACATAAAGAAAATGTAGACTAATACAGAAATATATTATTCATAATTATATATTGAAAGGAACCTCAGTGTGTATTGTGGCATTGAAGCAATTAGCATTTTAATTGCTTTCAAATATATATCCTGAAACAAAGTATTGTAATGTGTAGAGGAGTGAATTTGTAAGCATTCAGTACACGTTAGGAGAAGTATTGCTTTATTGTGTGTATATATTTGTATATATGTATATATTTATATATCAGTATCCGCACACTCACCATGCACAAAAACATGGCTCCCAGCTAAAAGAATAATCTGCACTCCAGCAGTGCTCAAAACATAAGTTTATTCAAGAAGAAATCATCCCAAATTGCTGTTGTTCTTCTATTTGGTTTGCTGCAATTTTGATGTGTTGGGGAGCCTTGCCCAAACCTGCACACCACCACCAAAGGACGGAAGGGTGACGAGGCCTAGGAGCACATATGTATGTAAATGTATGTATATATATATATATATATATATATATATATATATATTACATAAATATATACACACTAGTGGCAGTTGCCACTACGCAGTTATAGTTAGGACCTAGTTTCTATAGAAAAAGTGTTTTATTTACTTGCCTGTATCTTTGGCATCGGTTGATGAATCTTCACAAGGTTTTCCCAAAAAAGTCACCAGTCACGTCAGCTGCTGTCTGAAAAGTTTTGGGGTGATCTGTTAATCGAGGATTGAGGAAAAAGAAGGGTCCCAAAACGCTCCCCCCCTTATTTTTCCAAAGGGGTTTTGAAAAGTGATAGTACAGAAACCAATGGACAGAATTACACCAAGTTTGACAGAAGACTAGGGCCTGGTCGAGAAAGCGACCTTTTTGTGATTTGGTTTAAATCCATTCAGTAGTTTTAGAGAAATTAAGGAAAATCCAAATTTATATGTATAGGAGTGCAAAGGAGTCGCAACCCCTCTCAATCTCTTGCTGATGTCTGATTGGCTGGCAACAGTTCAACAAGTAAGTGTTGGCAGCCATGTTGGGAGTTGGCTTCAGCCATGGCATTGATATTTGTAATGCAGGGGGGCGCCTGGCCCCCGCAGCCCCCGAGACCACCACCTACCCGGGGCTAAAAACATAATGTGTGTGGGGGGCCTCAGGGCCCCCTGCAGCCTCAGGAACCACCACCTCCATGGGAGCTTAAATGTAATTTCATAGGCGGGGGCACGTGCCCCACTCTCCACTTCCCTAGGGACTGCCACCTCCCCAGGGCATTAAACAAATATGATGCTGAAGGCCGTGCAGCCCATCCTGGAGCCCCGGGGACCACCACCTCCCCAGGGCAAACTAAAAAATAAAAAGGGGCCAGGTACGGACACCCTGACCCCTTAGTTATCGTGTTGGTGTCCTAGAGGGACCTCCCATGGCTAAAAAGCACTTTCTGAAAAGAAAATTGCCACAAATTTACAACAGGGTCACAAATCTGTGGAAATTAGTTTTTAAAAAATGAAGTGCGGGCTTCTGCACTTCTTAACTTCTTAATACCTAAGTCCCCAGTTGGGCTAAGTCTGGAGGGCATTGATACTTGTAATACATGGAGGCACCTGCCAGCCCCCCCCCCCCAGCCCCAGGGACCACAACCTCCCTGTGGCTAAAAACATAATGTGTGCAGGGGGCCACATGGTTACCCACTGTCCTGAAACTGGCACCTCCCCGGAGCACTAAAACAAAATTATGCAGGGAACCACCACCTCCCCGAGGCAAACTGTGAAAAATAGAAAGGGGGTCCATTTCAGACCCCCAGGCCCTGGGGACAACCACCTCCCTGGGGCTACTTTTGTGGCCCCTCCTGCCGGCTCAGCTATATCCCAGGGACATAGCTATTTGCTGTGGCTTGGCGGCTGCTTTGGAAGCACCCACCAAGCCTCAGCAAACTGTCTGTTCTGATGAAGGGAGATCTGTAAAACAGCTCTCCCTTCATTCGAGCAGAGGTTTTATCTGTTTGCCTGCCATGGAGATGCGGGCAGGCACACAGACAAAACATTGCTTTCACAAAGAGGCAGCATGCTCCCCCTCACAAATTATTTAAAAAATGTTTAGGCCAGACCCAGGGCCAAAATCAGCCAGTGGGACGATGGGATCCCCGGGGCTGATATCAGCCTGAGGAGGAGGGCCATGCAAGGTTGGGTTGTTAAAGGGGTTGCCTGCTGGGACTGGTCACAGGCCAGCAAGGACTTGGATCAGTTATAGAGGTTGGCCGCAGGCCCTGTGGACAACCCCCACTACGCACGGCCAAAGGCTGTGCACATTGTGGGGTTGGATGGATATATGGGTTGGCCGCAAGCAGTGGTTGAATTAATGTATAGTAACGAAAATTACTATACGTTAAAAAAAAAATAGAAATTCACTGAAAAAAAACAAAGGTTACAGGTAGTTAGGTTCCCATTTTAAATGTATGAAACCATAAAAATTCACCTTTTTTGGTTAGTGTTATCTCAAGTAACTATAACTTGTGCCCTAAGGCAACTATAACTCAAGCCCTCACCATGCACTGCTAATTACCCCACAAATTATGGCACTCTTTGACAACATCAATGCAATATGTGCAGTAAAATTGTTGATGAAAAAACTGTGCATGTCGGGGCAAGAGTAGAAATACCCTGATTCCTTAGGCCTTGCAAATTTACAGAGGATCCACAGGAAAATGTTTAAAAAAAGCAAGTGGGTTACCCTTGATTGTTTTTTTTGCCCCTTCCCTGGGGTGATTTCATTTATATATTATGTAGAAGGGGCTGCATGTGGCCCCCCTCCCTAGGCCGATTACAATCCTGAGGAATGCGTCCCCAAGACTGGCTGCATATGAAAACAAGGAGTGGGCACACAGCCCCTCTCTAGGGATGATTTTGACCTCGGGGGCCAAGTCCCAGGGCCTGGCCATGTCAAAAAAGAGGAGGGAGCCATACAGTCTCCCCAAGCTGTTTTAACCCTGGGTCCCGGCCTGGAACACAAAAGGGTAGGGGAAGTACGCGGCCCACCTACCGGAGCCATTAAGGGCCCTGGGGACATAGTGGTTTCCCTGCCCTGACTGCTGTGTTGTGGGCAAGGCAACCTATGTTTGCTCTCACTTGGCAGGAGCAATTTCAAAGAGCAAACTCCAAGTCCTCTTCCAGCAGGCAGGAGCATGAAAAATGCTCCTGCCCACTAGGAGCAAACTTTTCATCAGTTTTCCCGACCACACTGTCAGGGAAACAGATGATAAAGTTGCTCCTTACCGCAGGGACATTTTTAGCTCCTCCCTGTTGGCAGGAGCAATGCCAGCTCTTGCTGGAGACTGCAAGGGCATTGGGGCTCCTCCTGCAGCCCCCAACAAAGAAGCAGTGTGTGCCCTTGGTGTGCTTCAGATCGTCCACCATTTACTGGCTAGGTTCTGGGGGATGGGCTACTCAGTGACAGGATTTGCCAAAGGAGCAGAACTGCATGCTCCCTCCCCCTTCATAATATGGCAAGGTCCAGGGATATAGGGTTCCCAGGGTGCAATTAGTTAGTGGAAGGGGGCCACGCTGCCTCCCTCTCCAGTTCTTAATAGAATAGGCCCTGGGATAAGGGGTCCCCAGTGCCGCCTCTTCCTTCTAAATATTGCCAGGCCCTAGGAGATGGAATCCCTTGGGCCAGAAATAGGCTCGGCAAGGGGTGGCTGCGTGCCCCCTCTCAATTTACAATAAGGCTGGGCCCTGGGGAATTGATCTCCAGGGGCCGAATTTGGCCTGGTGGGACTGCGTGTTACTCTCCTGGGTTGGCTGCCATTGGGGCATTAGTCTCAGGGCCTCACCGCAGGCAGGCCCTGCCGCCAACCCCTGTCACACACGGCTGATGCCTGTGTGCTGCATGGGTTTGGCTGCATGTGGTGGTGGCCGCAAGACAGGCCCTGTGGTCACCCCCCCCCTTTGCATTGGAAATAACACTAGAAATTAAACTGAAAAAACCCAAATATTACTGAGACGTTATAGTTAGGTTTAGAATTTACACACACATAACCATTGAAATTAAGCAGTTACTGTTATCTCAAGTAAATATGACTCATGCCTTAAGGTAAATATAGATTGTGCCCATGTACCATGCAGTGCTAATTGCCACCACATATGTCAGTCATGACATTTTCTATGACGTCATTGATAATATAACTGCTAAATTTGCAGTAAAATGATTGATGAGATTACTGTGCATGGTGGGGATGCAAGTATAGAGTGTTGCATAAACTTGAGAACTACCCAGAGTTTTATGCTTCTTTTTTGCATAATTAATGCAGCACTCTAAGCTTGAAAGAGTATTGTCTTGACTTATATTCTGTGCTGCATTGTGTCAGGACAAAGCTAAGCCTCTCTGAAGAGCTATAAACATAGCTAAGCATCTATCAAGGGTTTCTTTTATTCATTCCAGGTTGGCTTGGATGGTATTTCTCTGATCCAAAACTGTAATACTGTGCCTGGAGTGGTAAAAGGTTTTTATCATTCTACAGCTCTGTGTGGATGGCACTGTGCTAATCCTACGCTTAAAGACTTTGCTGCATGAATGCAAAAGTCTTTGGGCCTCATTATGGGGCTGCAGTCTTTAGACTGCCAGCCCTATGGTGGTGGTGAGGATCATCACTGCTGTGGCAGTCCAACTACTACATTAGGACCCTGGTGATCGGACCACCAGGGTTCCACTGTCTCCACCGGGATCGGTGATCCTGACAGACTGATGTTGGTGGAGATTGTAATTATCCAGGGCAGTGTTGCATGCAGCACTGCCCTGCGGATTACAACTTAATTCTCTGCCAGCCTTTTCATGGAGGAGGTGCAGGGGGCCATGGGAGAGGGCCCTGCACTGCCCATGCACTTGGCATGGGCAGAACAGGGGTCCCCCTGCCCAGCACCCTAACATTGTGAGGGCGCTGATGTACTCTGCAGGCTACATCATTGCGGCCAGCTAGATTACGAGCCAGAGGCAATGCTGTAGCCTGTTTCTCTCTAGGCCGGCAAGTGGAAACCGAGGTTTCTGACTGCCGGACCAGCAGAAACTCTTAATAGGTCTGGCGGGGTGGTCGCCACGAAGGTCGCGGCCACCCTGTTGGGAGATTGGTGGATGGGCTTTCCCATCTGCCAATCTCAAAATGAGGGCCTTTGTCCCTTTCTAGCTCAGTGTGGATGGCACTCTGCTAATCCTATGCTTGAAACTTTGATAGAAAATTAGACATTTGAGGTGAGCAGATTTAGGTCCAGATTGCGAGTGTGGCGGCCTCTAAACTGCCACATTTGAGATGGCAGTCTGCACCACCACCAATGCAGCGGTCAGACTGCCACATTACAACCATGGCGGTCGAGCCGCCAGGGAACTGCCAGCTCAGCCAGGATCTCAGATACCGACGTTCTGGAAGTTTGTGGCACCCCTAATCCACCAGGGCAGCGCTGCTGGGGGATTACAACCTCGTTCTCTGCCAGCAGTTTCATGGTGGAAGCACCGCCATGAAAGGATTGCAGAGAATGGGTGGAGGAGGGGCTCTGCACTGCCAATGCAGTGGGCATGTGGACCCCCTGCCAAGCACCATTGCAATATTCACAGCCTGCTTTGTCTGACAGTGTGGGCCGCACGGCCTCCTGGTTGCCCCAGGGACCACCACCTCCATGTGGCTGAAAACATGATGAAGGAGGTCTATTGCGGCACCCTGGTGATGAGGACCACCACCTCCCTGGGGCTAAATTAAAGCTTGAAGGGGGGCTGTATGGCCTCCCTTGTGGACCAATAATGGCCCTGAGGACAGCCACCCTACAGGGCCAATTCCTGCAGTGTCCCGGGTGCCAACCCCTAGGACACAACTGTTTGCTCTGATTTGACAGTTCCCACCAAGTGAGAGCAAACACTCCTGTTCTAGCGGGCGAGAGTTGTCAATGAGCTCTCTCCTGCTAGAAGTTGAGGTTTCATCTCTTTCCCTGCCCACAGAGATGCAGGCAGGGAAAGAGATGAAACAATTGTATGTTTAGCAGCTCCCTGTGTGCAAGAGCAATGCCACCTCCCATAGGAGGCGGGGAGCCAACTGGGACTGCAGAGGCCCCTGCAGTCCTATTGTTCACTCAGTGGCCTGGGTGGCACTTAGTAGACATGGTTGGGCCAGAGGGGATGGGTTCCCCTATTCCCAAATTGGGGCGGGGGTGCACTATCCCCCTCCTCTATTTGTTTATGAGTATGGAAATGTGCAAATCACCTGGAAGCTATGCTCTCTTGTTCCCGTACCATCTTAGTAATATGCATATGTCTTCCTGTCCTTTTGCCAGGGTGATAGCTTATCAAAAGGCCCCCCAGTGCATTTCCGACCAGTTTTGGTGTTGTGTTCTAGACGCCAAGGAATACGAGGACATCTCTACAAAACAAAGAAATACTTACCTCATATAGATAAGAGGAAAGACCTTGGCTTGGTGGTGACGTATGTATTTGTAGTCTTATCGACCTCTCTTCAGGAGGATTCATGTTATCACAGAATTCTAGAGAAAATTGCAACAGGAACAATCATGTTGCCAAAATGCACACAAGGGTGCTGGTGACATTTGCTTGTGCTTCATTACACAGCTGTATTATAGAATATATACTGGACATTTACCCAAGGAGGCAGAAAGAACTCCACTTGTATAGATATTTTGTGCAAATCTATGAACTCTTCTTGAATAAAAGATCAGGTGAAGTTACTTGGTGGCTGAGTCACTCACACAACTACTGATACACCCACACAGACACTCACACATGCACCCAGACACTCATGCACCCACTCACAGGCCCACTCAGAGACTCACGCACCCACTCACAGACCCACTCAGATATTCACGCACCCACTTACAGACACACTTAGACACTTATGCACCCACTCACAGATTCACACACACATTCACACAGCCTCTCACAGACCCTCTCAGCCATTCATGCACCCACTGACCCATTCAGACTCACAACCATTCAGAGACCCACTCAGAGACGCCTGCACTCACTCATAGACCCGCTCAGAATCTCATGCACTGCTACATGCACTCAGAGACTCATGTACTGACTCACAGCCATACTCAGGGACTCACTCACCCATGTAGACACTCACACACCCACTCACAGACCCACACGGAGACTCACAAACTCATTCACAGACACACCCAGACACATATGCACCCATTCACAGTCCCACTCACATACTCACTCACAGACCCACTTAGACACTCATACACTCACTCAGAGACCCACTCAGACATTCACACACCCACTCATAGACCCACAGAGAAACTTACACACCCACTCATAGAGACCACACCCAGAGATACCTCTCACACCTATTCCCATAACCAGAGAGATCAGCCCAAGGGCCACCTCCTGCCATGCATGGGGTTGGGTGGTTATAGGGGGTTAGCTACACCAATTTACACCAATTTTCACACACATACATATATATATATATCTATATATATAGGTTTCACTTACCTTACCATATATATTTATCTTGGGTTGTAAATGTATATGCATTGTAAATGTGTACAGGTAGTAAAGGCAATAATTGGTAAATGATGTGTGGTAAAGGCATGCGTTCTGTCATACACCGGTCTTTTTTAATACTGGATTTCATAGGGCATCGATCCTGACACTGCGGATATATATCATGGACATCATGTATCTCCACACTACTATATGATTATCACATCTAGACTGCATTTAAAGATATAGGTTATTGAATATATCTTTGAAGCCCTGAGGAAGTCTTAGACAAGTCTAAGACAAGACGAAACAAATGTTGGTGGTGCTTGAATTGACAACATATGTTTAATATCTGTTTTCCTGGTAAAGTGTATTGGACATATCATGATCATAGTTGTCTTCTTAGACTTGACCTTGTATGAATTTTGGTACTATAAGTTAAAGTTCAAAGAATGTTATTGCGTTTAATATAAAGATATTACATCAGATGACAGCGATACAAGACAAAGATGAGCATTCAGTGCAGAAGTATTGTAGAGCGGGGGTTCACAAATCATGAACAACTCTGCTTTCCTTCATATAATGCATATTGTAGTATATGTATGACATAAACACTTATCTGTAAGTGATAGTAGTACCCTGTAATTAAAGTTGCGTTAACGTATGGATAATTATGGCAAAAATAAGTGGCACTCACATTGATACCTGGCATCATGACAGGAGGAGAGAGTACTAAAATGGAGTATTTTACACACTTTGTTATTAGGAGATATTGATATAGCTGCTACGTACCCAAATAGTGTATCGTCATTTTGTCAGAGACACGAGGACATAACTGAACCGAGTAAGTAGGGAGGTGGGGAAAGGAAGGTGAGTAAGTGAGATATCTGGTAATTGGTGGAAACTTATTTTATGATCCAGTGAATGGTAGAGAGGATGATGGCCCTTTTGTAGTATTCTTTTCCATATGCATATCTAAGGAGCGCCATATTGTGCTAGATATATGGAGCAAGGTTTATATTTTAGACTGTAGGGAATGGGCTCCTCTGAGATATGAAACCCATGCTCACCAGGTGTTATGGGAGAGGGCATTAAATGACCTCCATTCGGAGAGGATGACTTTAATTGCAATGGTCAGAAGAAGATCTAATAAGGGCATATCATTGGTGGTAAGGTTCAATGTAGTTTCAGCATTCCAGGGGCCAATGGATACCACTGGGAAATTTTGAGTTATAGGTTTATTAAAAATGTCAGATAATTTATTCTGTATTGATCGCCAATATGGCTCTAGAAGATTGCACCCAAAAACATGTGTTCATGAGAGCCGGTCTTTAGGTTACAGTTCCAGCAAACATAACTATTTTGTAGATGTAATTTAAGTAGTCTCATTATAATTCAGTGTAAGAGATGTATTGTTAAAAATCTGGACTTTATGAAGGCAGGTGCGATTTTGTTGCATAGTGATAGATTTCACCAGTTTTCATTAAAGATGAGATTAAAAACCTCTGCGCTAAAGTGTTGTATGTTTGGTCAACAAGACTGAGGACTGGGGTAAATGTGAGTCCAGTAAACGTTTTTCAATTTTTGAGGCAATTTGACATGAGTATTGCCATATCTTAAGCCGAGACAGCAAGGAAGGGTGCATTTGAATTGTGAGCTTTAACAGTTTCACCTTTATTTTAAGAAAATTGTAGCAGTCTAGATTTGAAAGGGCATGTATGTCAGCAAAGGCAGAGAAAAGGAGCAGATCATCAATATTGTTGTGTATGTCTTTAACTAATCTAACTCCTTTGGGAGCCCAATCAGAAGCAACTTGTACATTCTATTTTAAGTTTAGGGTTATGCCAAAGTGATGCCCATCTGGAGTCCTGATTCAACACCAGCAACTTTTTATATAGAAGTTCGAGAGCCTTGGTAATGTCTGTGAATATTTGCTGGGAAAGAGATGGTAGTTATTTCAACATTGTAATAAAGGATGTAGGACTAAAGGGAGAACACATTTCCTGCTCAATCTCTAGCCATCTAGGAGTGTTTGTTTTTATTGGGAGTAGCCAGACCTCACCATGGGCTGCTAAGAAAGTGGTTTGGTAAAGATCCCAATTTAGGAAGTTACAACCCCCCCTGAGAAAAGGTCCTTCTAAGCGCTTTGTATGGATATGTTACTCTTATATCATTCCAGAGAAATTTTGAGGTTATTCTTGGGGATAGTTTAAGTGATAACATGCAGGGTATGAAATTAATTATTGGTGTGATCATCATTTTAAGTGTTTGAATTCTGCCCTGTCAGGATATGTATTTTGGTGACCTTTCTGCTAACAGTTCTTGAACTTGGGAGATAGTCTGCGATTTATTGTATTGTAGCATTTTAATTAGGTCATTGCAGAACCAAATGCCAAGATATTCAAGCCATTTGGGTTGTCATTTAAGTCCTGAATCACCCAAATGTGAGGGAAAACATAGGTTATTTAGAGGAAAGACCTCCGTTTTAACTTTATTTAGTGTATAGCCAGAAACTCTTGAGAATGAATGTATGATATTAAAAATACACAGGATTGCAAATTTGATGTCTTCTGACAAGACAAGGAAATAATCTACATAAGCGTCAGTTTTACAAACGTTTGAGACAAATTTAAAGCCTTTGAAGTTGGGTGTATGATTGATTAATTTGGGTAGAGGTTCAGTGGCTAGCAAGAAAAGCAGAAGGGAGAGAGGACAGCCCTGCCCTGTGCATTGATGTAGATCAAAACATGAGGAGGAGGAGCCATGCAGAGCCATGCATCCTGATGTTTGCTTTGCGGTTTGCATATAGCTCCACTACTATTTTAATAAATGGGTTACCGAAATTAAATTTCAATAACAGCGTGTAAAAAAGGCCATGCTACTTTGTCGAGTGTATTTTCGGCATCAAGAGGAATTGCTGCTGTCTGGAGTGAGGAGAAGTCATGTTTTTATATTACATGGCAAAATTTACGGATGTTGTCTCTGGGAGTTGTGTATGATGTTGGGAATGTACTTTTCTAGTCTTCTAGCTAGGATCTTGGCAAAGGTTTTTGCTTCAATATTTAGGAGTGAAAATTGTCCTTACCTTCTTTAGGAATGGCTACCATTGTGGCCTCAGATGCTGTGCCAGAAATCTTCCCTGGAAGGCAAAGTACTCTATTGTGTTTTGGAGGTGCTTGATGATCAAAGATGTGAGAGTTTTGCAAAAATGAATGGGAAAGCCATCATGGCCAGGAGCTTTGCTGAACTTAATTGAGTTTATTGTTGTGATAATTTCATCTGTTTTTATTGATCGATTTAGAACTAATCTTTCTGCATCAGAGATGGAAAATATCAGAAGAGATCTAAGACATTCAAAACATTCAGATTTGTTGCTTACAAATTGCGGGGTATAATGTTTTTATAAATGTTTTAAAGTTTTAAACACCTCAAGTATTCCTTTTGTTTTGAGTTTTTGGAATCCATCTTGGTCCTTGATATGTGAAATTTGGATATTGCGATTGGTGGGCTTAGGAATGTAGGCTAGTTGTTTGCCAGCTTTGTTGTGAAATAAAAGCTGTTTAGATTTTTGTATCTGAATACTGAAATATGCCCCTTTACTCACTATGGAATTATAGAAATATTTTAATTTGTTGATATCATTGAGTAAAGGTTTGTTATTAGTATGTCTAAATTCTTCTTGTTTGATTTCAAGACCTAAGGAGTGTAGAGTTTTTTTTTTTTTTCTCATTTTTAATAGACATACGTGTAATGTCCTCTCATGGCACATTTAAATGCATCCCACAAAGTCACAGGGGAATTGACAGAATTTTCATTTTCTTCACAAAATGATCTATTTCCAGCTTTAGGAATGTAATATCTGATTAATTTTCCAGTATTCTGTGATTAGGGGCCAAATTTGTTTTTGTTGCCTTTAGGACAAATAAGAATGGACATTAAAATGCTCGCATGATCACAGATGAGAACTGGATAGCTCCTAACATCTGTAGTTGTTTTAAGTATAGAGGAGTCTACAAGTAAGTAGTCAATGCGTGAAAAACTAGAGTGGGTTGAGGAAAAGAAAGTGAAGTCATTACCTTTGGGGTGATGTATCCTCCACACATCTTGGAGATGGTGTGAGGAGCAAAGATTAATAATCTGTTTATGCACCTTAGGGGTTCAGAATTTGAAGGCAGATTGACAATTTAAATGGGATCCATCAGAAGGTTAAAGTCCCCAACCACTATCAATTTGGAAGCTCATGGAATCTCTGTTAAATCTTTGTTGATCATGAGCCAGAATGAGTGATCATCTATATTTGGGGCATAGATGTTCATAATATAGAGTTTGTGAGACAGTTTACTCAATCTAGTAAGAAACCATCTGCCCTTGGTATCATGTTCTTTCGGCTATTACAGTGAGGTTAGACTTTTTTTTAAATTAGGGTGAGCACACCATTCTTCTTCCCAGATGCCTCAGAACTATTTACTTCTGAGACCCAGCCTTTCCTTAATAGAAGGGCTTAGTTGAAACAGATGTTAGTTTCTTAGAGTAATAATATACCCCCAACTAGATCTTTACAATGGTCTAAAAATGTTGTTCTTTTAACCCGGTGATTAAACCCCTTAGTATTCAGGAAAACTATATTTAATGAGGACATTGAGTATATTTCATTGGGATGGGTGAATGTTCTGAGGAAGGGGGCCTGGAAGAGGCCAAAACGGATGTTTAGGTACTCATCAGGGTACCAGGTATCTCACTCGTGGGGGAAAATAGAGGAGTTTTGGGGTAAACAAACCAACAACCTAGGTGGCCCAAAGAGGTTTTAGGAAAACATGAATAGAAACAAGCATTTGCAATGCAATGGGTCTAAGAGCTTTTGCATCTTAAACTTCTAACCGGACTTTTCTTTCCATATAAACTGAAATGTAAAACAGTTTCACATAAGTGAGCTGACGGCCACCATGAGTGCAAAGCAGACACACAAAAGGAAACAGAAGTTCGCTTGCAGTGAAACTTATCGGCAAAAGTGCTATTATCCATGTAACAGGGTCGATGTCATGCAAAGCTCTTGATTACTGCACAGCGAGATAACGCTGCCTATGAAATAAAAAGAAAAAGTAGTCCAGAAACCATGTGGAAAACATCAAGCCTTGTATGTTTTCAGTAGTTGGCCAGTGTGCTCGAGGAGGGCTAAACACCAGAAAAGGCATGACATTGCATGCCTTTCACTAATGAAATCAAGCAAATTTTAAAAGGCAAGCCCACTAACCAACCAAACTGATGGGCGTGATGTGGGCATGGTTAAAAGCCCATAGAAAGATTACACCAGGGACAGTGCGCTTTGCGCAGTCGATCCTAAAAAAAAGTCCCCTTCTCACCAAGGGATGTATGTGACAGGCATAGTAAGTGGGGAAAAAACATGGTCGAGAACCGAAGTGGCCGGTAAGCTCAGCATAGCAAGCGGGCTGGATATGGGGTATAATCACTGGATGGTAGGTAAAAGGATGAGGCATTCTACTTTGAGATCTAATATAATGAGATTGGAAAAAAGTCTAATACTGTACTGTAATAAGGTAAACCTGTATTAGAAAACTTAATATGAACAGCTTGGATCAAGTTAGGAGGTGATACCTCCAAAAAGCATTTGAAAAACCAGATACACTATAGAATCTAGAGTAATCTTCAGACCTGGAAAGAAAATATAGTAATCGTCAAACCTGGAAAGGAAATACGTTAAAACCAATATACGCCTTTAGGTCATACATTGAGACAGTAAACCTGTGTGTGAACAAACCAATGACTATATATCCTTTGACTAAATTGCTATATCAGTCATGCTGTAAGGTAATCAGCTGGTAATATCAGTCATGCTGTAAGGTAATCAGCCAGAAATAATTGACGAGGTAGTGCTGACGTACCAGTAGTGAGAAAGTCTACATGGCCCATGTTATAGACAGTGCACCTGTGATAAGCAAGTGAACTAGCACCAGTGGTAAGCTAAGAGCATATTTACTGAGGGGAGTTGATGGAGAAGTATCAAAACAATGATCACAGTTCAAGGTGTCTATGGGCAAATCAGGTGAGTTAGATTTGAATTGCATAAACCTGTAAGTATGCATAATAACTGTGTTAATTATATTGCTGGTGGTACAGACCGGTATATGGAAGTTAACCTACAGGAGTGAGTACTATATTAATCATGAACAATCTTGATAGTCCTTGTCCTTAATAATCCTTGTAACCACTGGAACAAAACAAGACGATCAGAAAGGACAACAAGTAGCCCTACACATATATAGGAGTCGCTGGAACAATATCAATAACAATGTTCACAGTTTGAGCTATCTAAGAATACGACAGGTAAGTTGTATTTGAACTGCAGGAACCCGTGAGTGTATGTAAGAATTTGGGTACATTGTCATAGATAATACACTTAGAGAAAGCAGGTAGGACAGCAAAGAGCCATTTGGATATATGTCAGATATTTAGAGACGGCCAGCTGTCAATTTACACAGTGAGGAAGAGCAACTTAATCTGAATTTGTAGATGGACTTCCCAATAAAAGGATATTTGTAGACTGTCAGCAGTGACCAGGACCTCGGGTATAGGGTGAGCCGGTTGAGTGAAGAGTCATTGAGGTACCAGGAATATGGTCAGAGTCCATATGTGACTCTGTTTTGTTGTCAAGGAATGTTGCCAAGTCGGATGGTTCCAAGAAAACCTTTGTCTGACCTTTAAAAGTAATCCAGAATTTTGAAGGACCTGAGAAGGAGAATGGGACCCATATTTATAAGACGTGTCCTCAGATTAAAGAAGCCTTTGCGCCGGATCACTGTGTCTCAAGCACAGTCCTATGATATAGAGATCTTGTGATCATACCATTTTAATGTATGGACCTTCAGCATTTGTGCTAATATTTGCTCAGAATGTTGATGACGTAAAGGTTTAAAGATCATAGGTCTTGGGTTGGTCATGTTTTTGGTTTAAAGGTTAGAACCCTACGGGTTCTTTCAATTTCAAGATCTTTGCTGAAGCAGATTTGAAGAGCTTCCAGATTCCATGCAATTAGAAAATAAGCTGCTGAGTTGGCAGAGTTCTCTATCCCTTCAGGTAAATGAAAAATATGAAAATTTGCTCCTTCGATTCTGATCTTCCTGTTCAGTTAGTTGTCTTTACTGGTGAGATGGATCGTTCAAGGAATTGTAGATGCTTTGCTTGCCCTTTGGTAAAATCTTCCATCACACTTATTCTTGTCTCCCTGTTAGAGATACGAATGGTTAAGTCTTTAAGTTCTTTATGGATACCAGCCACTTCAACTTGCAGCATGTCTGTGTTTGTTTTGGTACACTGTGTTATATCATGTTCAGAGTTGAGTTTGTGGAGTATGGCCTCTAGAGAAGAGACAGATTCACAGGAGATTCAGGGACCGGAGAAGAATGCTTGGAAATTTTCAGGCTGGCTTTTGCCTCCCTTTCTTTTGTATTGCCATCCCTGTTGTCCGACATATTGTCCATCTATTGTATGGTTGATTGAGATGTGAGCTTTACCGAATACAGGTGTTTCCCCTCAAGTATCTGGTGTCATAAACAGACTTACTTAGAGTCTCCATAGTCGCAATACTGTGATATTTCCACCAAATTGGTATTCAGTAGCAACTAGCTATTCGTTTGCAGTGCAAAGATTAGTCTTCCTTATAATGAGAAGCGGTATCAGTAAATTGTGAAATCACAGAGAATTGTGATGTTTCTGCTTGAAATTTTTCAAGTTTTGGTAATAGGTCTCTTGTACATCATCACATTTCAAATACGTGAGCGCTCGTGTTGCTGCTTCAAGATTACACATTATAGCCTGCAGAGGCAGTGCAGGAAAATCTCTTCACGGTGTGTAAATGTATTTCAGGTAGGAGCATGGGGTCTGACAGCTCACAGGGGTGAAGTAATGAGGGAATAAATGTGCTTGTGTACACACTCAAAGCTGCCTTGGGAGGGCACTCTTCAGAGTCTTAACCGCAGGCCTAAAGGCGGTAGAGGCAATGTAACCAGGTTCTCTGTGAATTCATGTGTCACTGCTCACTTCATTGTTTCCCCAACCGGTGCTTGGCATACTCCGCTGTGGAGAAACAAGACTCCACCATCTTGAGGGACATGTGCCTTGGGTCAAATTTCCTGTAAACGGGCTTACACTCACTACCTGCTGCCCCTTCGTTTTTCCGCTTGTTTTCCTCCGCATATGTGGACGAGCTAGCAGGAACGCCAGAGGCTTTGTGGAGCTTACATAAAAGATGCCATTTTCTCTACATGCCAAAACCACGCCCCCATCACCCAGTTGGGTAATAAAAGTTAAAGAAATGTTTGTATGCTACATAAATGTATGTGTTCAATATGATATCTGACTGTATGTGTTAATTACAACAATATTTAATGGATGTTGTGTTCCAGACTTAAGTTGATTGTTTTGTTTGGTATTGTCCTTGGGCAATGTCAATAATTGCACTTTTTCTTGTTCCACTGCTGCTACCTGTAAGAGTTATAACACCGAAGACAATTCAATCACTTAAAAACATTATATCACTAAATATATATCACTAAGAACCCTAACAAGATGGATAAAGGAGCCCAATGCAATAATATGTCTACATCGAGTATAAAAATAAAGAACTGGAATAAAGCCAAAAGGTGGGTGCATCGTGGAAGTAAATTACGAAAGCAGTGGAAAATACAGCAACAAATACACTAACACATATAACAGGTAATGTGTCTGTGTAATAAAACATTGTTGTCAAAATGAACAGTCAATGACTGTTGCCCGTTTGGCGTTTTAATCAATAAAAGCTCAGACAGTTATTGAAAGTGTAAAATTATACAATGAAATAGAAAACAAAGCTCAAGGTGAAATCAACAGCACAATAGCATGTGTGCTTTTAACTCACGTATAAAACTGACCTCTTATACTTGAGTCGCATCTCTTAAGGAGCTTGCAGGAGAAGGCTGTTACTACTACTGTGTTTACCACAGCGACCAGGGAGAAAAACACTGCAGATTGCACCTCAACCCCCTGAATGACCTGCCTCTTCAGTTTTTCTTCACTGCCTATTCACAGACAGGCCCTTTTATACAAATCAGTACAATACTAATTACACATGATTAACAATAGATAACATGCAAGTTACAGATTAAAATGGAAACCACTCAAAAACATGTGACCCCATAACCCCGAATTTGAAAATCTAATTTGTTTGAAGTGTGTGCTGACAGCATTGTATGTCTGAGAGCCCCGGTTTCTCGGAAATCGGTTTCTTCCCTGTGCCCATTGTCAGTTGTGCACCTGTGCACTTTGGGCTAGTTCAGTTGTGGGCCCAGTGTCTAATCAGTCTGCAATCTGTTTGCAGGCATGGAGATTGTGCCAGGGACTTGTGTGCTAATGTCGTAAATACCTGCAGGTTCATCAGACATGAGTTGGCCTTTAACAGATAACCCTTTGGTGTTCCTTATTCCGCTACATCCTTGCATGAACCTTTCCCCTTGCTTGTGTCAGTGTGGGGCTTTGGCCTACACTGTTATTTGATTGTGATGTGACCTCTACTGGTGCTTGATGTTGCACGATCTTTTCACATTTCATATTCATTGTAGTGTGTTTATTATTTACATTTCCTACATCATTAGGAAAATCTGCAACATGATGTGGCGCTCTGTTGTACCACGATTCCAGTAGCCCAGGTAACACCTAATGAGCCCCAAGATAGCTAAGGAGTTAATGCTTATCTCAGAATTCTGTGGTGATCTGAAAGTGAGACTTAAACATCTAGACTAAGTATACTCAGTATTCTGACCTTCAATGTTGGTAAGTTAAGGACTACTAAATTCAGTACCTGTCATTTTTATTATTTACAGTGCTTAGAAACATCAGAAGAGTGCTGTATAAAAAGCAGGGTACTATTATTATTGTTGTTAGCAGTAGTATTAACAGTAGTATTAGAAGATAAATTGTTAATATCCTTATTATATTTGTTCATGTGTGCCACTACTGTAGTACTACATGTATTATAATAGAAGAAGGAGTTTGTCAAAGAAGGAACTCTCCAAGTGCCTCACATTCATGTCTTGACTCTCTAGCCAAGCTAATCACTAGGTCACTAGACACGGAAACATATAGAACGTTCTTTAAATCAACCACAGCCTTCTTCGTTATAGTCTTCACCTGGGATAATGAATCTGTTTGAGTTGGGGAAAGAAAAGCCTTCCTACAGTGCTCTGTCAGGCAAGAATCTATTCTAAACTTGCGCTCATTATTCAGATATGGATGTAAATTATTTACATAGTTCCTAAAAACAGGACATACAGGCATGGGCTTCAAAATTTGCATGCAGACCCCTTCCGTGAAATGAAATAATCTTTTTTACCAAAACATGCTAGGTACAAAATGTGTTCACTGTTCTGATTTGTAATGGACGCTTTACTTCTACACCTGCAATAAAACTGTTAATGCTAGAATCTAAAGTTAAATCTTCTCCAATAGTCTACTGTCTAATATTTATATGTTTCTATACTCCTCTCCTTTACCTGTCTATAATTAGGCATGTAACTGTGTTACTACTAGTTGATTGTTAAGTCCAGCATCCTTCCTGCTAACAAGATTGACATCTGCATATTTAATCCGTCAAATATTTCAGTTCAATAGTACATTTTTGTGTAAGAATCCCAAATTTGTAGCTGTTAAGAAGACTATAATCACATGGCAGTCCCCATTACATACTAGAAAACTGACAACTGGATATAAAAACGCTGTGATCCCTTTTACAGCCATGTAAAAGGCCAAAATAGCTGAGTAATGCCTCACTGTCCTTTGCAAAATGTGTATTAGATTACATTATGTGCTGCATAATATGCTTCCTAGCAGTGTCAGATTAACCTAGGGCAATCAGGCAGTGCTCAATAACTTGGTCTGGAGAGTCAGGGGGGCAGTTTTAGCTGTTTGTGCTGTCAAATGCATGCTGTCTCCCATGCCTCGAAAAACACTTATGCAACGTGACTTTACAAGATAAAAACGTCCCAAGTTTGCAAGCATGGGCCACTTTTTTAGCTATCTAATTCACTGATATTGGCCATTTTTAGGTTGAGCGCGCAAATTTAAAAGTATTGTGGGTTTTTAACCTTTAACCACGCCCATGGCATACCCATCCTTTTCAATCATTTGTGGGCTTGCCTTTCAAAAATCCTTTGTTATCATTGGTAAATGATTTATGTTTGTGCCCCTTTAGGGCAGTTTTCCTACCCTGTGCAGACTGCCTCTGTTACATGGATAATTGCACGACTGCCAATATGTTCGACTGCGAGCAAACTTATTTTTCCTTCTGTATGTCTCCTTCATTCTCATGGTGGCCCTGGCACTTTGAATCGGCTCACTTCTGTCAACTGTTTTAGTTTTAGTTTTTAATTTAAGTGGCAAGAAAAGTCCAGCTAAGAATTTACAATGCTAATAGCTCAAACTCGAGCAAACGCAAGACCCACTGCATTGCAAATACTTGTTTTTATTTTGGTGTCATGGCCTATTTTCTGTCCCAGTCCGACCCTGCTTGCTTCGGCCCTGTTTTCCCTTTGCTTGGCACATAATAAAGGCAACTCGGCTGCATAATGGCGTCATAAGCAGGGTCTGGAGAGGGGGACACAATTCATAATAGACATATCTCTGGTGCAAGTAGGACTTGCCTTCTTTACTCCAGCCTCTGTCTATCAAGCTTACTGTTCATTTAGACAGCGCTCCTTTGTAAAGCAACAGTTCCCGAGCCTCTAATGTAATTGACTTCAGGGGACCCTTATTTGCAGTTATTGCCTCCAAGAGCTGAAGTCTAGTTTGGCACAGAGTGTCCCAGATACTGTTGCATGTACCAATTAAGTAGGATTCCAGTGAGCTGAAAGACTGATGCAGTATGCTCCAGCAGTGCGACCATGTGTCATGTCTGTCAACAGACGGAAAGTAACATGAATGTACTAGAAAATATCATGGTGACTGCTACAAAATTCAGGGTTTTTTTATAAACAGAGGAATTTATCAACACGATTTCCGTACTGTGGACGCTAAAGGCTTACAAATCATGTGTTCATAACGACGCGTAGTCGTTATGAAAAGTGTCATTGGTATGTATTGTGGTCATGCATATCTGCAGCTAGAACTGGTGTGACCTTTAGAAGATGCTCGGTCAATAACAAGTCATGTCACACTGATCACCGGTCACACTAAAGACACTGCTGGCGGGCACCGGACAAACCTATAAGCCTTTTGAGGAAAACTAGACAGTTTATCACTCGGCACAGAAACATGCAAAAAAGCAAAATGAGCTCCTCGTGAAAAATGTTGGTTTGTAGTTGCTGGCATTGGTTCCAACCAACCTCGGATACTCTCCTGTGTTCGTGAGGAGACAGAAATGTTTTCATTGATTGTCCGGATTACTTCCAGCTGTCGGAGAATTTCAAATTGCTGGCATAGGACCCAAGCTAGGTACATTCATTTTCTATCATCCTCTTAAAAAGTCAGCAGAAACTGCTTTACCTCCGACTTTACTCTTCACCTAGGGTCACGACTGCGTCAGGAGCCGGTGAACTCCGACCCCAATTAAAGCAACTGGATTGGTTAACTGACCCCAAGCCCCGAGTAACTAAGCTCCCCCTAATGTCCAGGTCTATTTCTTTACTGTCAGGCTGAAATGGTGCACACGTAAGCGGTGCTGACTCCGACAATGAGTCTTTTAGGCAGGACTGGAGCTGGAACCACACCATTTTGAAATTAAGGCCTCACATTTTGCTTCAAACAACCACAGTGCGATCACCCGTTCCTTTACAGAGGTATATTGGGTTATAGAATCCCCCAATAACGAATTTGGAGAAGTTACGTCCTGACACTGAATTTCAACTTCAGGGTCTGTCACAATTCTGGAGCCTTACTCCAGCGAAACAGCAAAAACTAGCTTACGCTTTAGCCACCCTCCGGTGTGTTTCTAAAACTTACTGTGGCACAGTATGTGCTACCTCCTGCTGTAAGTGGGGTGAATAAGACACGGAGTTGTAAAGCTGATGTGGCAAAAAAGGCAAAACTAAAAATCCCTTACAGGAGGTGTTAGAAATGGGGTCTCTAGCTGGCAGTCGTTTTGCAAGTAGGGACCATCACTCTAGTCAGGATAAGGGAGATAGCTGGTCAGATAACCCCTGCTCTCACCCCCTGGGGAGTTTCTAACTAGCAGTCAGGCTTATCTCAGAAGCAATGTGTAAAGCATTTGCACATAACTCACAGTAACACAGTGAAACACTACAAAAGGACACCACACCAGTTTTAGAAAAATAGCCAATATTTATCTATTTAAAACAAGACCAAATAAGATAACAATCCAACATACAGTAATAAAAATATGAAGTCTGCCAGATTTACCCCAAAATACAGTTCCTTGAAGTCAATAGCTCCACCTGGGGCTACCACTGCCTTGTGATCAACAAAACCAACAGTTCAGGCTAGCCGCAGCGTCGCTGGCCAGCTACGGTATCGGGAAGACCAGCAAACAGTACTTTGGAATTGCAGGGCGTCGTGTTCCTCGCAGTGAGCTCCAGAGAGCGGCGTCACCAGCATCACGGTGTCGGTTCCTGAGTCGGTGCGGGAGTCATCGGGCCCTTGAAGTCACGATGCAACGTGCGGTGCCCACAGGTCACGGTGCAGGCAGCAGCTCAGATGACGGCATCAGTGAAACCAGGGCTGTGGTGTGAAGTGGGGCGGTGCACCGTGCGGTGTCACCAGGTCACGGTGCAGGCAGCGACATCGTTGTTGCTGAAGCAATGTTGTCGGTATGCCCAAGCCAGCGGTGCGGGGCAGCACGTGACCCACACGAGCGGTGTCCACAGATTACGGTGCAGGCAGGATGCCTGGTCACGACAATGGAGTCCATGATGCTGGCGTCGGTGGACCGGGGCTGCTGTGTGGGATGGGATGGTGCTTCGTGTATCTCACGAGTGGTGTCCACAGGCCACGGTGCAGGCAGCGGCGCCGGTGACAGCAGGAGCGGTGTCGAGGATGCCCAGGCTGCGGTGTGAGCACGCAATCCCATAGTGCGGAGCACACAGGTCACGGTGCGAGCAGCGGCTCGATGAACTCGCCCAATGACGGCGTCGGTGAGACCAGGGTCGCGGTGCGAAACGGGGCCATGCAACTCCGTGCAGCGTTGGCAGGTCACGGTGCAGGCCAGCAGTGTCGTTTGCGGCATCGCAGTGGTTTCTCCTCTTGACAGCACAAAACACACAGTTCCCAGTGCTGCAGGTCCAGGAAACTGAAGTCTTTGGTGTCCCTGAGACTTCCAACAGGAGGCAAGCTCTACTCCAAGCCCTTGGAGAACTTTCTCAAGAAGGACACACAGCAAAGTTCACCCTTTGCACTCTTTTCCGGCAAAAGCAGCAACTGCAAGCCAGTCCAGCAAAGCAGTGCTGCAAAGGGACAGTACTTCTCCTCCAGCTCTTCAGATCTTCTCCTTGGCAGAGGTTCCTCTTGATTCCAGAAAGAGTCTAAATGTCTGGGGTTTTGAGTCTTCTTCATATGCCCTGTTCTGCCTTTCAAGTTGGCAAACTTCAAAGCAAATTCTCAAGTGTTTGCAAGATCCTTCCTTGTCCAGGGCAGGCCCGAGACACACACCAGGGGGTCGGAGACTGCATTGTGTGAGGGCAGGCACAGTCCTTTCAGGTGTGAGCGACCACTCCTCCTTCCCCTCTAGCTCAGATGGCTCACAGGATATGCAGGCTACACCCGCCCCCTTTTGTCTCCCTGTCTAGAGAAGAGGTGTGAACAGCCCAACTGTCAAACTGACCCAGATGGAGAATCCACAAACAGGCAGAGTCACAGAATGGTTTAAGCAAGAAAATGCCTACTTTCCAAAAGTGGCATTTTCACACAGACAATTTAAAACCCAACTTCAGTAATAGATGTATGTTTACATGGTGAGTTCAGAGACCCTAAACTCCTGATTTGTATCTGCTCTCAAGGGGAATCTTCTCTTTAAGGATATTTAAAGGCAGCCCCCATGTTAACATATGAGAGAGATAGGCCTTGCATAGTAAAAAATGAATTTGGCAGTATTTCACTGTTGAGACATATAAAACGCACCAGTATATGTCCTACCTTAAACATGTACTGCACCCTCCCCCTGGTTCTACCTAAGGCCTTCCTTAGGGGTACCTAACATGTAGTAAAAGGGAAGGTTTAGGCCTGGCAAGTGGGTGCACTTGCCAAGTCGATTTGGCAGTTTAAAACTGCAGTGGCAGGTCTGAGCCATGGTTACAGGGCTACTAATGTGGGTGGCACAACCAGTGCTGCAGGCTCACTAGTAGCATTTGATTTACAGGCCCTGGGCACCTCTTGTCCACTTTACTAGGGACTTACCAGTACATCAAACATGCCAATCATGGATAAACCAATCAACAGTACAATTTCTATAGGGAGCACTTGCACTTTAGCACTGATTAGCAGTGGTAAAGTGCGCAGAGACAATAAACCAGAAAAAACAGACCTGAAAAAATAGGAGGAAGAAGGCAAAAAGCATTGGGATAACCCTGCAAAAAGGGCCATTTCCAACAGGAGGTATTGTCTCTATAGTTAAGGAATGGTCTAAAACAAGTGAGATAAAATCCCGAGATTGACAAAATCATGTGAACAAAAGGTAAAGAGCATTTCAGGTCAAAAGCAGTAAAAACGTGAAAATCAGCAAAAGGTGGTCTTTTGTACATCTTTTTTGGAAGTGACTATATTTTGAGTGGAATGTCTCCCAATTGTTGCATTCTACTTATATCTGAACCCAATTTGTTGGCCATAGTTCTCTATATACATTACTCCTCCTAATCAGTGGTAAATTGCTTGTACTCTCCCTTTTAAACTTGACAATACTGGCATGTCTCTAATTGGCACATCTGATTTGCTTGTAAATCCTGTGTGTATTGCACATATCCCCAGGGTTTCTGTATTAATAAATACTACTAATGGACTGCAGCACTAGTGGTTCTACCCAATAAAGTAGCACTGTAAAACAGGACTACAGGTATACTGCAGGAATAGATTCAAATGCAAGTTCTTTCCACAATGAAACAATGAATTCCCTTTGGAAATACGACTCAGTCAGTCATGAGTGAATTTATCAGACTACTTTAAAAACATAACTGTACATCCATACACATTCAGAAATGTTTTATAATTTCTGGTGAAGTAAAGAAATTAATAAAGGACAAACACAATTTTGATTCATGGTTGAAACATACGCAAAGTACACAAAACCCCCACCAGCGGGAACATTCACCACCTACCGATTGCCCATAAAGAATAGATAAAATGATTGCCCATTTGTTCCTCCTTGCTTCCTTATTTCTCAGAATATCTAGATGGTCACAAAAATAAGTGCAACCGCAATCCACCTTCCTCCTCAGGATGCTGATGCTCTCGCGCAAGGGCTTCCTAATGTATTTGCTTCACTCCACCCTCTTCTAATGGACTGACCAGGATGAATTCCATTTCGGCTCTAGCAAGTAATGGTGAACAAAGTCATTATTAATATTATAATGCAACATACAGCCACCCTATAGGCTTGGGTCATCTGGTCTTCCCAGTCCTGAGGCGGCATTCACTAAAGAAAGGCCAAAACACTAGGAGGAGTCACAAATGATACAGTACTATCTAATTTTTTCACTCACCAGGAGAAATTCTAAGGGATGAATGCCACAGGACGTTCTTGACTCTATGACTACCTCCAGGTAGATTGTGTTTGCAATTATTTCACAACCATCTGTGTGTTCTGAGAAATAAGGAAGCAAAGAGGAACAAACTGGCGATCAGCTTATCTGTTTTTTTTTTACGGACAATTGGATGGTGTTGAATTTTCCAGCTGGTGCAGGTCTTGTGTAATGTTTGTGAATGTGTGTGTGTATTTTACTTATGTAATCGAAATTGTGTTTGTCATTTATTCATTTATTTACTTAACCAGAGGTTAAAAAATATTTTTTAATGTATACGGTTGCAAAGTTAGGTTTTTAAAGTAGTCTCATAAATTGATTTATGATATTTCTGATGGAAATTCATTGTTTCATTGTGGAAAGAATCTGCATATGAATCTATCCCTACAGTATACTACTATCTATTTTTGAGTAGTTCTGCCCAGGGTATGTGGGGTTATATGGGCAAAATCGCCTTTTCTTGTAATTGTTTTATACTTCTTTTATTTCCGCGCCTCGTGCTGATCCAGAGAGAGCTACCCTGGTCTCGTTTTGACCAAGTTTGTCGAGTTTTTTAGTGAGTTTTTGGTGCGTCGAGATGTCCCCGAAGACCGCCTTCAAGCAGCGTGAGGACTGTCGCCACATGATGTCGGTGACGGATCTACATCGGGTCTGTTTGTGGTGCTTGGAACGCGACCACGACCCATAGTCATGCTCAGTGCCAGGCCATGCATCTGAAGGCCTTGAGGGTGCGGTCCCTGAAGCTCATGGCGGCCTGGCGCTTGACTCTGCGTAGATCCCGGTCTTGCTTGAGGGGAAGGTCTCGAGACCATTCGCTGAGCCACTACCATACTTCTTCCTCCCAGTCTTCATGCACAGGTAAGAAGAAGAAGTCAAAGCGGTCCCGTCGCCCTTCGACTTCACCCCGTGGCTTGGCTCATGTGACGCGGCAGGAGCATTGATGCTTGAGGCCTCAGTCTTTGGAGCCTGCTTCTGGGTCTGCTCCGTGCTTCCCCGCATTTCCGGGAGCCGGAGCAACCCTTGCCCAATTGAAGGAGTTTTATGAGGCCATGCGCCTCATTTTTGGGCAGCCTGACCCCGAGATGGTGCCTTCGGGCCCAAGGGGTTCGGTCGGGGTGCCTTTGTGTTCCCTGCTGGTGCCGGCCACCGAGGTCCCCTCCAGATCCGCTCGCGGATCCACACTGACACCCGTCGTACAACTGAGACCTTCCCCGGCACTGGTTTGATTGTCGACGCTCCCGACGTCGGTGGTGCTCACCATCGATATCGACCCGATACTCATTCCCGACAACTCGAAGTCGGAACGGCGTCAGATGCCACCTCTGCTTCGATGGGGCCTACTCACCCCAGGTCAGATTTGGACCCTTTTCCTTATGGGTTCGAATTCGTGGAAGGATTGGAGGGGTCCCTGGACCCTTACGAATACCAGGATGACCCTACTGTGGACTGGGCACAGGAATTTGGTGAGGCCAGCGTACTGGACACTTCTCCAGACGCTGACATGTTGTCTCCTCCTATCGTGGCTACGGCAGAGGGAGCGGCTTATGCTACGGTGGTCAGTAGGGAGGCTGATATCCTTGGCCTTGAGCTGCCTACTGTACAGGTCAGGTCAAATCTCCTGACGGAGGTGCTTCAGCCAGGGGCTTCCACATCTGAATCCCTTTTGCCATTCATTGAAGCCCTCACCGATGTCCTCTTGGGTACTTGGTCCAAACCCAACACAGGGGCTTCTGTGAACAGGACTACTGCACGCCACCATTGGCCCGCCCCAAACAACCCTAAATTCCTGTCCCAACACCCCACGCCTGAGAGTCTTGTCATCCAGTCTTCCTCTTCCTCAGGCGCATTCCTATCCGCACCCCAGGATAGGGAATAAAAACGGCTGGAACAATATGGGAAGAAGATGTTTTCTTCCTCCAGTCTTGCGCTGCAGTCCGTGAACACCGCATGCCTTTTGAGCTGCTATACCCACTCTCTGTGGAATACAGTCGCACAAGTTCTGCCGCAGATACTGGAGGAGGCCCGTGCTATCGTCTCCCAAGCTGTCACCGATGGGAGAGATACGGCGAAGTTCACAATCCGATGTGGGCTGGGCACGACCGACTCTCTGGGCAGATCGGTTGCTATGACAGTGGCCTTGAGACGCCACGCCTGGTTGCATAATTCTAGTTTTCCGAGGGATGTCCAACTGTCTCTTATGGACATGCCCTTTGATGGCTCCCGTCTCTTTGGAGACCAGGCGGACTCAGCCTTGGAGAGATTCAAGGGCTCCCGGGCTACGGCTTGGCCTTTCCACTGCCCCTCTCCCCCAACAGTCCATCTTTCGCCCCTTTCGTGGCCACAGAAGGGGCTCCCTGTTGTGTCCCCAACCCAGCCACTGTGACACCCTTGCAGTTCAGCCACTGCACGACCGAGGACTAGGAATCCCATGTGGGTATGGGACAGGGAGCCAGAGGTCTGCCCAGTCCACCCCTGCCCCCGCTACAGCCTCCGAACCCCTCACTCCGATCCAGTTGGCTGCAGGATTCCCCATCACCAGACCCACTGGGAATCCATCACTACGGACATATGGGTTTTGCAGATAGCTCGAATCTGCCCCACTAGCCATGCCTCCATCAGTCAGCCATCTTCCGGAGGATCATTTGGCACTTCTCCATCAGGAAGTCGCTGCTCTCTTGGCCAATGGAGCCATAGAGCTGGTCCCTGTGCCAGAAGTAGGTCATGGCTGTTATCCTGCTACTTTCTGGTCCTGAAAAAGGACAAGGGCTTATGTCCTATCCTAGACCTTCGGTACCTCAATTGCTTCCTCAAGAAGGAGAAATTCAAAATGCTCACCCTGGCTCAGTTCCTGCCTGCTCTAGACTCAGGAGACTGGATGGTAGAGTTGGACTTGCAGGACGCTTATTTCCACATTCCCATCGTGCCTGCCCACAGACATTACATGCGAATCGTGGTAGGTCACAAGCACTATCAGTTTACTGTGCTCCCCTTCGGCCTTACTGGCACCCCTCGGATGTTCACAAAAGTGATGGCTGTAGTTGCAGCTCATCTGCGCAGGTTAGGGGTCTCAGTCTTCCTCTAACTCCACAACTGGTTGTTGAAGGCGGACTCACCCCAGAAAGTTGTCTCCACCTTCAGACTATGGCGAGCCTCCTGCACATGCTGTGGTTTACCATCAACGTGCCGAAGTCAAACCTGACTCCCTCGTAGACACTCCTTCCCATCAAAGCTGTTCTGGACACAGTGCAGTTTCAGGCTGATCTTTCCGAAAAGTGAGAAGATATTCGGGCTATGCTTCCAATCTTTCAGCCTCTGTCTTGGGTTTCGGTGAGACTGACTCTGAGGCTGCTGGGCCTCATGACCTCCTGCATTCTGCTGGTAACACATGCCAGATGGCATATGTAGACTCTGCAGTGGGACTTGAAGTTCCAGTGGGCGCAGCATCAGGGAAATCTCTCTGACATTGTCCAGATCTCGGAGGGGACTGCAAAAGACCTGCAGTGGTTGCTTTGGAATCCGCATTTGGTCCACGTCAGATCCCTATTCCTTCCTCAGCCAGATCTATCCATAGTGAGAGATGTGTCACTTCTGGGTTGAGGCGGCAACATGGGAGAGGCAGAGATCAAAGGCCTCTGGTGTCCGGTGGAGTCTGAGCTCCATATCAATCTTTTGGAGGTCCAGGCGATCAGACTTGTGTTCAAACCATTTCTTCCCTCTCTCATAGGGAAAGTAGTGCAAATGTTTACAGACAACACTACTGCCATGTGGTACTGCAACAAAAAGGGTGGAGTAGTGTCCTGTACCCTTTGTCAGGAGGTACTACGCCTCTGGACATGGCTGGAACATCAGGGCATCACCATGGTGGTTCAACATCTGGCGGGCTCCTTAAGCGCCAGAGCGGACAAACTCAGCCATTGTTGCACAGCCGATCACGAATGGTGTCTCCATACAGAGGTGGCTCAAGGTCTCTTTCAGCAGTGGGGAGAGCCTTGGTTCGATCTGTTCGCCTCCTCAGAGAACGCACAATCTCAGCTGTTTTGCGCATTGGATTTTCCAAGGCGGCACTCGCATGGAGACGGTTTTCGTCTCGAGTGGAACTCCGGCCTCCTTTACACCTTTCCGCCTATACCACTTCTGCCCAGAGTTCTCACGAAGATCAGGAATGACTGGGCCCAAGTAATTTTGATGGCTCCACACTGGCTACAGGCAGTATGGTATCCAGAGCTATTGAGCATTGCCACCGATCTTCCACTCAGACTGCCTCTTCGGGCGGATTTTCTGTTGCAGCAACAGGGGGACGGTTCTCCACTCGAACCTGTCTAATCTCCGCATGGAGATTGAGTGGCAGCAGTTGATGACTTTTGATCTTCCACCCGAATTCTACAATGTTATCTTTGCAGCGAGGCATCCCTCCACCAAAACGGTATACGCCTGTCTTTGGCATAAATTTGTGTACCAAAAAATCTGTTGATCCCCTCTCTGCTCCTCTATCTGAGATTCTTTGGTTCATTCTTTCTTTGGCCCAGCAGGGCTCTGCTTTGGGCACCCTTAAAGGGTATGTATTGGCTATTTCAGCCTTTCTTAGGCTACCTAATCAGCCCTCACTCTTTAAATCTCCTATTGTCAATCGATTCCTTAAAGGTCTCACCCATTTATTTCTTCCCACTCCATTTATCCTGCCCAAGTGGGATCTCAATCTTGTCCTTACTTACTTACTGTGTACTCCCTTGGAGCCGATGCACAATTGCCCTTTACGGCTCCTCACTTTCAAAACTGTCTTTCTTGTTGCCATCACTTCTGCTCACAGAGTGAGTGAGCTTCAAGCTCTTTCTTCAAAGGCTCCATTCTCATCACTGCACCCTGACAAAGTAGTGTTGCGCAATAAGGCTTACTTCCTTCCCATGGTTGTTACGCCTTTTGATGTAGGCAAGCACATCACCTTGCCCACTGTTTACGCACCCCCACTTCCTTCCCATGAGGAGGAGAGACTCCACCGTCTGGACCCAAAAAGAGCGTTGGAGTTCTATCTAAATCGTACTAAAGGTTTCCTGGTGAACGATCAACTCTTTGTCGGGTATGTGGGTGTGTTGAAAGGGAAGGTGGCGTAAAAACGTACCATCTCTCGATGGGTGGTACTTTGCATCAAGATCTGCTACGCTATGGCCAAGAAGAAACCCCCTGAGGGCCTGCACGCTCATTCCACCAGAGCAACTGCTGCTTCCACTGCATTAGCACGCAGAGTTCCTGTCCTGGATATCTGCCAGGCGGCTTCGTGGGCATCCCTGCACATGTTTGCTAAACATTACTGTCCAGACAGTCAGGTCCGTTGGGACAGCTACTTTGGGCTTTTGGTCCTGCAGGACTTTCTACTATGATCTTGGTTTGCAGCCCACCTCCGCTGATGCATTGCTTGGGTATCTATTCTAAGGTAAACAATCTGCAACAATCTGTACATCTATCAGATGTACAAGTTACTTACCTTAGGTAACAAAATATCTGGTGGAGACACATTCTAGTTGCCGATTCCTTACCAACCCACCCATCCTCCTTGCTTGTGAACTGATTTCTAGGGACAGGGATTCCCTCTTTAGGTCCTTAGCTCTGGCGCACCAATCTCAGTTTTCTTAGTGGCTCTGTGGTTTGGCGTGGAAGGCCGTTAAAAGAAACTGACGTCACTGCACTGAGGCTGCATCTATGTACTATTACTACCAACGTCATCACAGCGACTACGACGCCAATGACGCCTGCGGAGTGGACTGACGTCACCTACTGACGGGCAAGGGTATTGCTCGAAGAAAACATCTCCGGATCCAGTCTGACGCCTGGAGGAAAATTATAAGGTAAGGAATCTGCAACTGGAATATGTCTCTACCAGATATTTTGTTACAGTAGATAAGTAACTTGTACATCATGAATCATGGAACCGTATTTGACTGCAGCCTTGCCCCTGGAAGTAACTTAGCCTCAAAAAGTAACTGAGTCTGAAGGTGGAAATCTTCAACAGGTGAATGAGCAAAAAGTATCTGGCTAGTGAGGGACCTTCTCTTGGTGCAAAATTTAAATGTATCCTGCTCTGTGCTTTGCCACTAGAAGTCAATGGCTTCATTGAGGCCTCTTCCTTTGGCTATACAATGACATGGAGCTGTCTTTAGCTACAGCCTCCTGCCTTGCCCTCCCTGATGATTTTCAGCTTCCATCCCAGGGACTATGTCTGAAGGTAAATCTGTTCACAGGGACAGAACTGGTGCCTGTATCTGACTGTGGTTTTGGCTCTCTGGAGTTGAACCTATAACTTTACATTTTTAGAGGTAGAGCTGATCACTGCCACTCACTCCAGGATAGTGTGCCAAAATGTTTCACCCTCCCTTCCTCATTCCATGAACTATCTTTAAATGTTAGTGGAGAAAGAAGAAGGAAATATATTACCCAGTGGCAGTCGCCACTGGATAGTCATAGTTAGGACAATGTTTCCAGTACAAATGGATTTCTTGGTTTGCTTATAACTTTGGCACCGTTTGATGAATCTTCACAAAACTTTCCCAACATTTTTTCTTTTACCTTAGCTTCTTCCTAGAACGATAAGGGGTGATCCATCAAGTGGGGGGTGAAAAATGGGGGTTCCAAAATACATTTTTTCCATGAAACATTCCATAGGAAAATTGATCAAGGATACCGCAAGAACTTCTGAACGGAATTACACCAAATTTGGCAGAAAGCTAGATCTTGGTGCAGAAGGCATGCTTTTTGTGCTTTTATGTAAATCTGTTCAGTAGCTTTTGAGAAATCAATTATCAAAATGTTTGTATATATGGAGAAGCAAAGGGCCTGCAGATCCAATAGATCTAAAGATAAGACCTTATTGGCTGCCACCATATTAAAAAAGATGTGGTGGCAGACATTTTAGGACCTGGGGCTCAGACCCTTGTCCTGTAAAAAGATTTAAAAAAACATGTAGGTGCCAGGGTAGGGACCCCCACAGTACCAGTAACTGTATTTTCCTCTTTAAGCACCCCAAGCTGGACAAGGGTCCCTGGGTCACAGATTTGTTTTTTTAATGTTTTTGGGGAGAGGATGTGTATGGATCTCCACCTCCCCAACCTCAATTAACATTAAGCCGTGGGCTAATGCTAATTTAATTGGGGGCATGCAGACCCCCTTTCGAGCCTCCTGAAGGCCCTGAGGACCCCTTCCCCTAGGGCCAATCTCATTTCTTTTGGGGAAGGGGCCTTAGACCTCCCTTCTCAACCTGTACTATGACCCAGGGGTCCCATCTTCCAGAGCTGATTCCTGTTTTTGGGGGCAGGGGACATGGGATACACCCTCACCCAGCCTTAATTTAGCCCTAGGGACCCATCCCTTGTGGCTTGATCTATGTCTCCCACCCTCAAGTAAAAAAAAAAAACTCAAGCCCGTGACATGGATATTGATTTAAGCAAGATGTCACTATTTTTGTAACAAATAATTATGTTAGCTTACTGCAATTTAACACTTTTAACACTACCGCTACTGACATGCAAATTAATGGGAAAATAACATTTTGCTGTATTCCGTCCCTACATCTCCGTCACGTTAGCATGCATGTCTTCAAAGAAACACATGCTGCGTTAACTTTAATTTTCCAGAGTAGCAGGAGACATCAATAGTCCCTTTCTGACCACACAGATCCATGAAAACTGAAGTACGTCTGATAATACACTGATTCACTACCAAACAGCGTGACACAGTCCATCAGGAAATCGATAAAATTACATGTTAGAGTGAGGAACACTATCACTCTCTTGTCTGTCATTCTAAACCCATTCAGATGGCTTGCTTCCGGTGCTTTATCCACTTCATAGATAAGGATTAGAAGTGCCGAGGGGAGTTGTCTAGGGGAAAGGGAAGGTGGTGACTGTGCTGAGGGAGAGTGAGATGAAATTAGCTGCACCCGTAGCACCTGAGGAGCAAATATATAAGTTCTGTTTTATTTGTTTATTTTTTTGGTCACTGTACAGTTCGATTTGTATTTGTTTCTTAGTATAGCATGTGAAAAAACTGGAATGTAAAATGTATTGGCAAATGCCTAAACACTATCAGGTCGTATTGTAACATTTCAGTCACAGGGGAGCAAAGAACAGCATGCCTAATGATTTTTCATGAGCCAGGTCATCATTTGTGACTCCTTTTTATTGGCTATGATCAAGTGTAAGGTTGCCTGCAAGGAACAGCCAGAGTTTACATTGACAAGCAGGAAACATATTTTTTTCAAGCAGCTCGTGATCCTTAAGACTTTATATAGTTGTCATCTTCAGTGACATCTTAAAGTAAAGTAAAAGGAGGGCCAGGAGCAAGATTTAAGGGCACAAGGATGATTTAGCTACTAACAATTTTGATTATGGCTTGATAAAAGAAACAAGAATTTTACAAAAATTAATTTTTATGTCTTTACAGTGCCCCCCACGTTTTTTTTTTATTGCAAAGTACAGTCCTATGCGAATCTCAAAATGGTTTTCGGGCAGGTTTGGCAACAGTAGAGGAGCGTCTTGATTTAGTTTTGAGGGGCCAACCAAGGTTGTGTCCACATACCATTACTCATTGTTACCACTCTCATCATTACTCTTTGAAAAAAAGAAGCACAGCAGAGGGTTTGAGAACTGAATGCCTGGACACTCCTATTATCAATCAATCAATCAAAACAGGGTTTGTAAAGGGGGACAAATCGACCTCGAGGGTATCTAGGTGCTTGCAGGTCTCAGAAGCACATTTAAATAGCTAGGTCTTGAGGGCTATACGGAATTCCAGATGAAAGGTGATGGTCCGGAGATGCGTGGGGAGGCTGTTCCAGTTTTATTTTGCTGTGTGGGAGGAGGCACGTCCTCAAATTCTGCTTCGGTGAATGCGAGAGCTGTGGACAAGCGATAGAGAGGCGGAGCGTAGTCTTCTTGATAGTTGGTGAAAATTCATGTGGTGGTCAATTTAGGCTGGTCCTTGTTTGTGTAGAGCTTTGAGTGCGTGGGTCAGCAGTTGAATACACACTTCTTCTGCACCAGTGGAGTTGCCTGAGGTATGTCTAAAGTCTTTGTAGGAGTTGGGAGGCGATTCCTATATAGAGGGTGTTGTTATAGTACAGTAGACTGGTGATGAGGGCCTGCGTCACGGTGCGTTTCGTGTGCAGGGGTAGGCACTTGAAGATCTTATGTTGCATGTGCATACTGAAGAAGCAGGTGGACGAGACAGTGTTAATCTGTGATTCCATGGTGAGCCTGTTGTCATTGATGGTTTGGAAGATTCTGGCATGTTCGGAGGGAGTGGGTGTGGGTCCTAGTTCTGAAGGCCGTCAGGAGTCATTCCATGTGTTGCTGCTCTTTTGCCAAAGATCAGAGCTTCAGTCTTGACAGTGTTTAGCTGCAGGCAGTTTTCTTTCATCTCTTTTGGCAATGCTTGTTATGCAACTGCGGTAGTTGGTTTTGGTGGTGTTTGAGTCGATGAGAAAAAATGAGTTGGGTGTCATTTGTGTAGGAGATTATGTAGAGGCAGCGAAATGTGATGATGTTGGCTAGCAGGGTAATGAATGCATTAAAAAGCGTGGGGCTGGGGACGATCCTCTGGGGACTTTGCAGGTGATGCCTTTTGGTTTGGGGATGAAAGGCGGTAGGTGAATCCTCTGGGTTCTTGCGGTGAGGAAGGAGGTAATCCATTTAAGTGTGTCCCCTTGGATGCCGATGTGGTGGAGTCTTTTGATCAGCCTGTAGTAGGATATGGTATTGAGGCCGCTGACAGGTCGAGGAGGGATAGGGCCGCTGTTTCTCCTCATTCGAGGAGGGTACGAATGTGGTCCTTGGCTGCGATCAGTGTAGCATCGGTGCTGAAATTGCTGCGGAAGCTGGAATGGGAGGCATCGAGTAGCTGGCTCTGCTCCAGGTAGAAAATTCAGGTGATTTTTTTTAGTACCTTAGCTGGGAAAGGGAGCAGGGAGCTTGGCCAGTAGTTTTTGAGTACACTGGAGTCTGCAGTGGGTTTTTTGAATAGTCGTTTGACTTTGGCATGTTTCAAGCATGTGGGAAGGTGGCAGTGGTGATGTAGGTGTTGAGTAGAGTGGTGTGTTCCTGGCTGATCCCTTGGTGTCTGAGATTGAAGATGTAGTGTGGGCAGGGGTCTATGGGTGCTCCTGAGTGGATGGATTTCATGGTTGAGGTAGTGTCCTCAGTGGTGAGAAGGTTCCAAGCAGTTAGTCTGTGGTTGGTGTTGATTGTAATGTTGGCAACTCTGTCAAGTCCTTGGGTGTAAGTTGGGGTTTGAAGTATACGGTTGCATTCTTGTTGTGAAAGAAATAGGCAAGGTTGTTGCACAGCTCCTGTGAGGGTGTGATGTTGTACTCACTAGGTGCCAGGTTCCAGATATGTAACAGTGTAAGTGACCTCCTACCACTAGCGGTTGTCGTAATGGCGTAAGGCGGTGTTCACCGCAGTGCACCCATTCATTGGTTAACATGGTTGTCAGTAGGGAATATGGGCTTACCATGATCGCCGCCAGTGTTGAGGGTGCACACCGCCACGGAACGTACGCCATTTCATCACCCCAGGTTCACTTGACTCCCAGATTCCGTGCATGCAGGTACTCCACTGAGTGTGCTCCTGACTCTGGTCCTGGAAATGGCACGAGTAACAGGGGAAAGGGGCCCGGCCTTCACCACAGAGGAGCTGGAGAAGCTGGTGGACGGGGTCCTACCCCTGAATGCCAAGTTATATGGTCGACCAGAGGTGCAGGTGAGTAGGCGGATGGGGTGCATGGATGCGTGTGATAGTGGTGGATGGCTGTTTGCATGTGTGCATGATTTGTAACTGCACAGCGGTTGAATGCATGACATTCAGCGTGAGTGAGGTGCTGGAATGCTGTTTTAAGTGTCTGTCCCATACAGAACGTATGGCCAGTGGTATCAAAGGTGCATTTACTGACCTCAGTGTTTCATTTCTGTGTGTCCCCTAGAGCTCAGCGCCCATCAGAAGAGGGAACTCTGGCAGGCCATCGCCAGGGAGGTTTGGACCCTGGGGGTCTACAACCGGCGGAGCACCCACTGCAGGAAGCGGTGGGAGGGCCTGTGGCGCTGGGCGAGGAAGACCAACGAGGCCCAGCTGGGGAAGTCCTCCTAATGAGGAAGGGGTGCCTGTCGGGACCTGACCCCCCTAATGCTCCGCATTCTGGCACTGGCATATCCAGACTTGGATGGGCGCTTGAAGGCTGCACAGCAGACACCAGGAGGTGAGTACCAAGACCACATAATTCCTCCTTGATGGATGTCTGAGGGTGCTGTAGTATGTATGCTGTCTAGTGGCAGGGACTCTGACTGGTGTCTTTTAGCATAATGGCCCCCACGGGCAATTAGATGATAGGGGACAGTTCTGCAGTTCTTCAGGTCCTTCTGTAATGTGGGAGATGGTTGTAAACTAGGGTTGCGGCCAGTATTCAAGGGCATAGCCATGAGTATAGCTGTAGGTGCTGCATGGTGGTATATTAGCTGGGTTAGAGTATGGGTGAACCAGATATGTACATCCATTCAGATGTTAATATTCTCTCTCCTGTTTTGTCTCCCCACCCATTTACTCTTGTGTTGTCTGTGTACATCAGCATCATCTGGCGAGGGAGCAGTGGCACTGGCGAGTGGGGATGCAGCGTCCCATGGTTCCAAGGAGGCAGAGTCAGCTGATGCCAAGGGGACCAGTGGGTTGGAGGGTAAGTGGAGTACCACGGGGAAGGGAACTACCACTGGAGATAGTGACTCTGATAGCTCCTCCGATGGGAGCTCCCTGGTGGTGGCGGACCCTAGTGGGCCCACCCAGTCTTTGACAACTTCCGCCACCCCCCATACCATCACCGCCCTCCCAGTTGCCCATGCCCGCTCACCCACAAGGGGGGGCGTCTCCTTCGCCCCAGGCACCTCATCACCTGCCCCAGTCAGCCCTGCTGCACTCAAGGAGGAGGCAGGAGTATAAATAAGGTGCACAGGCCTTAAAGTCATTTTTGGGATGGGAACGCCTACCTTGCATGTCATTAACGCAAGGCGGTTTCCCGCATCCAAAAAATTACACACACTGAGTTTTTTTTTACATCAGTGGGGTCGGGCGTCATAGTTTAAATATGGTACACGGTTTGCGCAGAATATGCGTCAAAATGTTTGACGCACATTAGTGGCAAACAGAGAATAAATATGCCCCATAGTCCACATCCTCTTTCTGTTTTGATAGTACAAAGGTAGGGGGCACTGACCCACTTCTTGTTTAAGTTCAAACTCTCTTTGGCCAAGAAAGAGATTGTTTCACTAAGTACTCTGAAGTCTGCTGTGCAGCCAGAACTGGAGTCTGCCTGGGAGTCAGCTTCCCAAAGGTGAGGGACATTACTTGAAGTTTTGGCTGAAAGGAAGGAGCTTTTCTGCTGACCTTTAGCTAACCTGCTGGCTGAGAGGATAGGGGCCTGCCAACCAGGAAGTGTGGGTGACTGTCCAAGAAGACCCAGCAGCAGCTTGATCCAGGCACGTAGCCAGCCGTATATGTTTAGGGGGCATGACCCTCAGCTATGATCAAACATTAAAGCTGTGCTCTATAGGTGCATTCTTTACATTCTTGCACCACTAAATAATACCCCTCCCCAGATTATTGTGGTACAAGTATATTGACAGAATATTGAAAAGTGCATATAGAGAAGTATAGATTTACTATTCCCAATTCGATTTCTACATACCTTTAAGATACATAAATATATATATATATATATATACCTAAACACACATGCGTATATATATAAAAAATGATACATATACTAGGTACATAAATGTGGAGTGAGGAATGGAAACTATAGTTGTCTGTTGATGTTTTGGATTTGATGTTCTGTCCTCGATATTCTCTGCAATCATATTCTGGATTCGATATGCAGGGTGCCCACAGTGTGATTCTATGGGAAGGAATATGTGTACAAAAGGAGACCTTCATTAGACATCAACCAGCAAGACATGTAGGCATGGAAAGTATAGGTGATTGTGTGATCTCGGGATGGGTCCATTTGAGGACTGTGGCCTGGCAGAGGTCACTAGCAGCTTCACTGCCTCTAGAGATCTGAGCGATGGCTTCACAGCTTGCATCTAGGATCCTGCTCTGTGATAACCTCTTTCTTTGATGATGCCTGCATTGTACATCGCATTTGGATGCTACAGTCCTCCACTTCCAGAAATATGGACATTCTCTACTCTCTCACATGCAGTAGACTCCTGCATGTGAGAGAGTAGAGAATGTCCATATTTCTCGGCTAACATTGCTTGGATGAACATGCATATTTCTGAGTGATGAATGAACGCCTGCAGTGTATATTAGAAATGGAAAACATTTACTTGCAGAAGGATTTTTCATCATTACCCAGGTGCAGATAAAAGAAAAGTTCCATGTTATGAAGCAATTAAAAAACACCATATTTAAAAGTACACTAGAAAGCCAGATCTCTTCCTTAATATGTAGACATGGCTGATATGCGATAAAAGAGAAGGAATCAGCACTTCTTACCAAGGGTATATAGCAACAAAGAACAAAGGGATACCATTGTTAAGCAATTTCCAAAAAGCAATGTTTATCAAGTAACACTGGCTGGACCTTATTAGGATTTTAAAGACCACTATGCAAGATGGTTATTGGGTCTTACATTAAGATCTCTTTAAGGATATAAAGTGCAAAATTATGCTTTGAAATCACATTGGCCCACATGTATTGGCCAAAATATGATAAGCTATAAATTCTACTTGAAATCTCCAGTCTCAAATTCTCTACATGTACCTAGCTTTCACTTTGCATCTTTAGACACTCTTTTACTTTCTCTACTCAATCCCAATGTCCCAATCTCTGCCCCTGCTGCCTCTCCCAACCTTTTCACCATTATCTCTTTTTGTTTGCTGCTACATTTATCTTCCCATTCCTATCTCCCCCTCTCTGGTTTGCTGTTTCTATTTACCCTCCTTTCTTTTTATCTCTCTCTGTCTCTTTCTTTCTTTCTCTCTCTTTCTTCTCTTCTATCTTCTTTGTACTTTTCCATATTTTTATTCTCTCTAGTCCTTTCCTCCATATACCATTTATGGCAAGTGAAACTTTCTCTTGGCTATGCGTGGCTATTAGGATCACCTACCACCTCTTTTTGACCACTGTGCTTTTTGCTGCTTCACAGTTCCAGAAGCCTACCATCCTGGGGACCTCTTAGAACTGAAGAAGTTCCCTGCAAATATGGAAAAAAAGAAATTATTGCAATGTGGCCATCATATCCCTGCAGCTTGTTGCCCGATCTTGTTGGACAGGACATCAGACTGCATGGATTTGGTGGGTATTAAGTGCTTTAGGGCAAGCAATGACCCATTGATGTCCACCACACTAATTTTGCTGTGTGATGGACTTCAACTGATCATCCCCAGTACTGGAAAAGAAAACATTTTTGGTAAAAACACCAGAAACATTTTCTTTTCCATATACAAAGTCAGTGTGTGAGGGAAATGCTTTCCACAAGTCAGAAGTTTGTTTTTTTGTTTTGCTGTATTGCACAACACACTGTGCTCACTGACGTTACAGAGCAAAACAAAAGTGAAAACAGATCATGCAAACAAATATGTGAGAAACCACAAGTGTCTACACTTCTCCCAATAACAGTAGTATACCACTTGTGAGACTTGTGTCCCTAGGGCAGAAAGAAAGATCAAGATTTTGCAATGTAAATTGAGTAATCCTGGCAATATGGGTAGCTGCGTTATTGAGGTCGGGCTTAGTTTGTACCCAGGGCAATCTTCCAGGCCCAGACATTTCTGAAGACACAGCATCTAGGGAAGTCTGTGAAGGTGTAGTTTGGGTGCATCCCAATATTTCCTAACCCAGAGTGCGCTGCAAACACCAAAGGTTTGCTAAATTATACATTTTCATTATATTTCTGTGAAGAAAAATTCTGGACTCTGAGGGGATTCATAGAGTTCCTAACACCCAGCATTCCCACACTTCTCCCAATAAAAACACTGCCCCGGATGTTCATTAACTATTATGCATTTGGTACATTAATGACATAGGACCTCATACCAGCAATTTATCTGCTTTGACCCTACATTAAATAAAGAGAAAGCAGAATTTCAAAGGAGTCAATACATTTCAAAAAGCAGATACATCCTAATCAGTTAATAAATTACAATATACAAAATAGAGAAAATGTTAGTCTATGTTCTGTGTAGATGTCTAGTGAGGTCCATTATAGTACAGATGCTTTCAGCCTCAGACATCCTGATTATGGTTTCCACAATTTTATGTTCAAGGAGATAAATCATTATTATATTTAGGGAATGAATGAAGGTTACCTCCCGTCTGCTTCAGTTGCCCGACTGTGAGAGTATGTCTTTCTCCATTCTATTGAATTTGCAGTGTAGCTTCTCATGGGCCCTAGTATATCGTCCCCCGGGCTCACTACCACATTTCCCACTATCATTCCCAAATTAATATGCAACAAGCCAAATTTCACTATTCTTGGTGATTTCAATATCCACGCACAGAATCAAGACAATGCTGCAGCTAAAAGAGTGTTGCCTGATATGGTCATCCTGGACCTAATACAATTGGTCAGAGGCCCAACACATAATAAAGGTCACACTATCGACCTAGTTTTTAGTAATGCGGCTGGTATAACTGCCTTGCCCTCGACTCCTCTGGCTTGCTCGGACCATTTCTTAATCTCTCTCAACCTGCCCACTCCGGTAGCAGGTAAAACCTACCAAATTTTAACTCAGCCCTATAGGCGCTGGTATATGCTTTATGCTAGAGACTGGATAAGCACTTTAGAGAGCTTGAAACCTGCCTTAAGGGGGAATATGATTTGTTTCCTAGAGCTATTTAACGATTGGATCACCAAAAGCCTAGATATTGTCCTCCCCTATACATCGAGGTCAAGAGGTAATTTGAAAAAAGGTGCTCCTTGGTTCACCCCCACCTAAGTCTATTAAAGAGTTACTGCAGACGTCTGGAAAGAAGATGGAGAAAAACTCATGATACCTTGCTGAAAGATGAATACAGGAAGGCCATTAGATTGTTTAATGCGGAAATTAAATCAGCACAAAGCACTTACTATGCCAGTAAAATAGAACCAAGCCCTAACTCTCCTAAAGAGATCTTTCAGCTACTAAAAGAAATTGCACACTTGCATTCTCATACTGAATCTGTGGAAGATTTCTTAAACACTGTAACAACTTGGGATCATTCTTCCAGCAAAAAATCTTAGACATTTATTCGACCTTCCCGATGGGCACTCACTGTTCCCATGATCTTAGGGAGGAACATACAAACTGAACAGCTGTGCTCTCGCAGTTTCCCCCTCTCGCTCCAGAACAGGTTTCAACATTATTGGATACCCTCAAATCTGGCTCCCCACTGAACCCAGCACCCCCTACAATCCTAGAGCTGGGGTCATCCGTTATAGTTCCTATTTTGACTGACATGTTCAATCTGTTGTTATCCAGCAGTATCATTCCCTATCAGTGGAAACATGCTATAGTGAAACCTTTGCTTAAGAAACCTAACTTAGAAGCGTCCGTGCTTAATAATTACAGGCCCATTTCCTTGCTGCCGGCTCTCTCCAAGATACTGAAAAAAGATGTGAACACACATCTCTCTAAGGACAAATATATTCTTCATCCTTCCCAGGCGGGCTTTAGACCATTACACAGCATGGAATCAGCAGTGATTGGAGTTACTCAAGAGGTCAGGAAGCGCCTTGATCAGGGGCGTCAGCGATTCTTCTACTTTATCTCAGTCCGCCTTTGACACTGTGGATCACAGCATTCTACTTCAAAGAATGACGGAGACTAGAGTTACAGGCAAGGCTCTGAGCTAGCTCTCCTCTTTTCTAGAGGCAATATCATTTCTGGTACTAGATTGTTCGTTTCTCTCCAGTTGCTTCAATAGCAGCTGGCGAGTGCCACAAGGCTCTTAACTTATCCCTACTTTATTTAACATCTCCATGTCACCACTGGCAAAGATAGTGCAGCCATATGGTCTCTCATTAGTTTCATATGCAGATGACACCCAGCTGGTAGTCTCCTTCTCAAATGAGCATAACTCATTGGAGACGGCACTCGCTCCCTGCGGACGAATCCTATTTCTCATGTGCTTCACTCATTAGGGGATCTGCCCCCTCCTAGGGAATACATCAAGAGTTTAGGAGTATGGCTTGACCCATGGTTAACCGTGGACCATCAGGCTAAGAAAATGTCTTCCATCTGCTTTGGTATGCTAAGACTCCTCAGAAAGGTGTTTAAAATACTTCCACTTATCGCAAAGAGGCTCACCATCCAGGCAATCATTATCTCTCGCCTGGATTATGGTAATACCCTGTACCTCGGTGCTCCAAAATATGTTAAAAAGAAACTACAAGTGGTGCAAAACAGTGCAGCTTGCCTTCTCTTCAATATACCTAGACACGAATTGACCAAATCAGCTCTTTCTACTCTGCCATGGCTCCCAGTTGAGCAATGGATAAAATTTAAAACGCTATGTTGCATCTAAAAAGCTCTTTACAACAAAGGTCCTCCACTCTTGCGAACCCTTGCCTCCTTCCACAATCCTTCTAGATATCTTTGGTCTTCTTCGGCGGCTCTTGCCTTAATTCCTTTAATAAAAAATTCTAAATGGGGCGGAAGCTCCATGGCCTATCTTGGGGCTAAGTTGTAGAACTCTCTGCCTATGGCCCTATGACAAACCAGCCACGATTTGTCCTTTCGTCGCCTACTTAAAACTTGCCTATTTTGATCTTCGCCCTCAGCTTGTGTTTTGAAGATTTCCGTTCAGCACTGGGAGGCCTTTGGTTAGCCATGCGTTCTATAAGTCCTCATAACATAACATAACATAACATAACAATACTGCTACCTAGGCATTTGCACCCCTCTGCAACAGGCACATCACCTTAACAATGTATCTGACTCTAACAAGCAAAATAACAATCTGTGAAGCAGATACATATCTCATCAGGCTGTATTTCACAACAGTCAAGTGTAAGTGTGGTGATGTAAGAGAGAATGCTGGTGCGTAGAAAGGAATCCACTGACTGAGCTTTGTGCTGGGGATTCCACACTGCGCCAACGGGTGTCGGCGCTGATGGCTTTCTCTGTGCCCCTTCTTACAATGTAAACTTGTTTACTATTTTGGACTGATAATAAAACTACCTGGAAAAGAAGAACGCTTGTTTCTCTTCATGTTCCCCTCATTTTTGGCGACGAGGGGGAACGAATCTGTCAACGAGCCATTTCATTTTTTTTACTTCGTCTACCGGTAAGCAAACCGGTCGCTTCGGTTGTATCGGCTGAAGCTTTTACTGCTCCGTGTCAAATCACAGCACCTCGGATGCACTGGAGCTTCATCATTTCCGTTCCTGCTGGTAGCTGCGCCATCGGTGACCGAATTCTTGAAGTGGAGGCTGTAAGGAAAGCGCTTCAGAAGCCCTGGGGTTTGTAGTGCTTTGGGGGCAGAGAGTGAGTTTTTTTTTTTTCTTCCTCATTTTTCGCTTTTCTTTCAATTTTCTTTTGCCAATGGTCACGAGCGTTTCTAACTGTCAACGCTCGTGCCGTGTTGTTGTCTTCCTGCGCGCGTCTGCATTCCACACATGCCGCTCTTGACTCGCGCGTTTCCTCGCTAGACTTGAGTTTACCGGAAGCTTTGAACTCTTAAGAAATAAAGGAAGGACACCATTTTTTTTTTCTTTTCTCTTTTTCTCCTTTTTGTTTCCTATTGAAGTAAAGGAAGGACTATTTTTTTTTTCTGTAACTCATTGGTTCACCCATCTTTCTTTGGAACATTTTATTGATTCAATTTTATTTTACACTTGTAATAGAACTTCAAAAAAAAAAAGAAGAAGAAAATGCAGAATCTTATGCCACCTGTTCTTTTTTTACAAGACCCCGGCGAACCCCTTTTGGAATGGAAATTGTGGTTTCGTTCTTTTAAAGCCTTTTTAGGTGCCATTGACGGCCATAAATTTAGGCCGGAAAGGAAAAAGAGTTTAATGTATTTTTATCTGGGGGTGGAAGGTCAAAACATTTTTGATCATCTACCAGTTATGAGTTACGTGATTATGAAGAATTAGATGAATTCGAAATGGCTGTAGCACAATTAGATAAGCATTTTATTAAATCAAAAAATATAGTGGTACCTAGGTATAAGTTTTTCACGAGATCACAGAATCCCAATGAGAGTATAGATTCATTTATAACAGCGTTAAAAGTTTTGGCTGCTAAATGTGAATTTGAAAATTTTACTTCTCAACTCATACGTGACCAATTAGTTGCAAGGTGTCATTCTAAGAGAATCCAGGAAAAACTGTTAACATGCAAAGACCCATCCCTGGATAAGGCTATTGACATAGCAAAAAGTATTAAATGTTCACAGGAGGATGCAAAACAATTGGAGATGTCGTTGTCAAACATTTCTATTTCTGGTGCAGTTGTAAATTCATAAAACAATGACAACAAGAAATCAGCTCGTGTGAAAAGGAAACAAGAAATGTTTTTTCTTCCAAGGGCAACCACAGAACCATGTGTTTTAGATGTGGTTCTGCGAATCATATTTCCTCCTTTAAAAACTGTCCTGCGGTCAATCAACAGTGTAGGAGCTGTAACAAACTTGGACACTTCTCACGAGTTTGCAGGAGCATTAAAAAGGGAAATGTTCATTGTGTATTAGAGGAAGACAAGGAGATCTATCGTGAAGACAACAACAATGAATTTGTTTTAGTAGTCAGAGACACCTCTACAGTCATTAAGTTAGTGGCGGACCCTGACATTGATGTGCTGATTGGAGGAGTTAAGATTAAATTATTGGTTGATACAGGAGCTCACATCACAATTATTTCACTAGAGAGATTCAATGAGTTTTGGGGGGAGAAAACTCTTTCTCCTCCTGATGTTCCCACATTGGCCTTTGAAGGCAGTAAAATTGATTTAATTGGATATTTATGGACCTCATTATCTGTCTTTAGTGAAACCATTCAAGGTAAAGTTTATGTAGCCAGGAAGGGTATCAGTGTTTTAGGGCTGATACACCAAGCTGAATTTAAATTAATCATCAAACCAGGAAGAATGAAACCAGTCACTGTTGAAAGTAATGTTACTAACTGTATTCAAACTGTTTCTCACACTGCTGATATTTGGCAACAAAAATTCCACAAATTGTTTCTAGACAAATTAGGGAAAATTACACATTTTGCACACACTATAAAGATAAAACAAGCTGCAGTACCCATAAAACATAAATTGAGAAATGTTCCACTTAGTGTAAGATCGGATTTGTCCAAGTTGCTCAAAGACATGTGTGAACAGGGTATTATAGAGAAAGTGGAAGCTACACTTTGGTTGTCTCCCATAGTTCTGGCAAAGAAAAGTTCTGGAGAGTTGAGGATGTGTGTGGATTTGAGGAGTTTGAATGATGTGATCTGGGTTGACAGTTAACCATTACCTCGCATTGATGATCTTATTACGAAAGTTGGCCCAGCGTGTTGGTTCACGAAATTAGACCTAAGATCGGCTTATCATCAAGTAGAATTAGATGTTAATTCGAGACACCTGACATCCTTTGTCACTCCGGAAGGAACCTTCCAATTTTGCAGGTTACCATTTGGTCTAGCTTCGGCTGCTGCCGTATTCCAAAGACTGATGACTGATATGTTTTCTAACAATTCTAATGTGGTGGTATTTCAAGATGACATACTGGTTTTCGCTGACACAGATAGTGCTCATGACAGAGTTTTGGAAGAGGTCCTGAAGACTTTGGAGGAAAGGGGGGTGACCCTAAGGAAGGACAAGTGCATTTTTAAGACTAGAGAAATTGAATATTTAGGTCATGTTCTTTCTGATAAGGGGGTCAAACCCAAGCCAGGCTTAGTAAAGAGTATTCTTGAGGCTCCAGCATCTGAGACCAAAGAGCAATTACTATCATTTTTGGGGTTGTGTGAATTTTACGCAAGATTTTTGAAGGATTTTGCCAAGACCACAGATTGCCTCAGGTCAATACATAGGAATGAACAGACTTTTGTTTGGTCTAAAGAATGTAATGAAGCATTTGAGCAGATTAAACAAAGTATTGTTAAATCTCCAGCATTACAACCTTTTTCAGAAGGTCGTAAAACCATAGTTACAGTAGATGCGTGTGAGTATGGTTTAGGAGCAGTGTTAACGCAAGTTTCTGATAGTGACTTTGGCAAAGAAAATACTGTTGGCTTTGCTTCAAGAACTTTATGAGAGGTAGAACAGAAATACTCCGTAATTGAAAAAGAACTGTTAACTTGCGTATGGAGTGTGGAGAAGTTTAGACAGTATCTTTGGGGTAGATATTTTATCCTAAGAACAGATCATCGGCCCCTGGTGGATATTTTATTGGGTAAAAAAGTTAGACGCTCTACTGCTCGCATAGCCCGACTTTCCGCTAAGTTATTGGAGTTCAATTTCTCGGTTGAATATATTCCAGGAGAAAGGAACAGTAGGGCAGACTGTCTATCTCGCTTGCCCATCAGAGAGGATGATGAGTTAGAATGGGAAACTGAAATTGAAGAGTGTTTCATAGCATCCATCAATGACTTTGATGATATTTCAGAAGAAGGGTGCTGGATTGAATCAGTGAAAAAGGATAACTTACTATGAGATGTTTTGCAATGGTTAAGGTTGGCTGGCCGAAAGAGAAGAGTTTGTCTTTAGATTTGCAGCCCTTTTGGAAGGTGTCAGACGAATTGTCTATTGAAGGGGACAAACTTATTAGAGGTGATAAACTTGTTCCTCCTGAATGTTTTAGAAATAATAACCAAAGCACATTCTGGTCATTTAGGCTCCACAATTACCAAAAGGAAACTAAGATCAAACTTTTGGTGGCCTAAGATGGACAAGGAAATTGAAGAATTTGTGAGAAATTGTACTAGATGCTGCTCTAGCGACAAGGTACTCAACACTCAGGTGGCGGGAGATTCTTTTGTTCCATCCCCAGCTAGAGCTTGGCAGAAAATTGGGTTAGATTTTCTAGGGCCTTTTTACATATTACCACCGGATATGAGGTACTTTGTTGTAATTGTAGATCATCTTTCAAGATGGGTGGAAGTTCTACCAGTTAGATATCCAACTACACAAAGTGTTATCAGATGCTTGAGAGATGTTTTTGGTCGGGAGGGTTTCCCAGAACAGATATTGACGGACAGTGGTGTTCAATTTGTTTCTGGTGAAATGTGTGAATTTTTAGGCAAATGTGGAGTTAAACACATAAGGACCCCATTATATCATCCTCAAAGTAATGGTATTGTGGAACGTTTTAATCGTGTGCTAGTGGAGTGTATTCAGGCTGCTCTCAGGAGCAACTTATCAGTGGTTCAGGCAATTAAGGAATAGATTTGGTCCCATCGTTCAACACCTCACGTCGCCACTGGCAGAAGTCCGTTTGAATTAATGAGCGGCAGAGTTGCTACAACGGAATTGTGCCCTTTCTGGATGATTGAGCATTTTCATGATGGTAGCAACTTGAAGGAAATTTGGAATACTGCAAAACATAATTCAGATTTTATTGGCAGGAAAAGGCTGGTTGGGTTTAGGGGTAACAATACCCTGCAAGTGGGTGACTGGGTGAGAGTGAAAGATCCCTTAGTGGTTAGGAAAGGCATGTCAAAGTTCAGAGAATCTCAACAAATTCTTGAGGTACGTAAAAATGCGGCAAAACTTACTGATGGTAGTTGGTGGAGCATCACTAGACTGGTGTTGGATCCCAGTGTCCGAGATGGAGTTGCGGAGAGTAAGAAGTATGGGCACAAATCTTCGGTTCAAGCTAAACAAGCAGGGAATAAAGTTCTTTCTGAACAATTAGATATGGGAATTAGAAGGAGTGTGAGGAAATGCCACAGGCCTACAAAATTCTAAGACTATGTTTTGCCTTGAGGAAATATATTATAGAGTTGAGGAAGAATATTATAGTGTTTAAGCTTCTGTGTGATTATTTTATTACTTGTATTTTATTACTTGTTCCTCTTAGATTAGTTTCTCTTTATTCATTTAATTTGTGTTTCATTGTTGCATTTTTGTAAAAGGGGGGAGAAGTGTGGTGATGTAAGAGAGAATGCTGGTGCGTAGAATGGAATCCACTGACCGAGCTTCGTGCTGGGGATTCCACACTACGCCAACGGGTGTCGGCGCTGATGGCTTTCTCTGTGCCCCTTCTTACAATGTAAACTTGTTTACTATTTTGGACTGATAATATAACTACCTGGAAAAGAAGAACGCTTGTTTCTCTTCATGTTCCCCTCAGTAGGCTAGAGCAATGTCAGTCAAATATAAGTCGCACCTGACTTGTGATAACTCTGCCCTAGGACAACAGACTAATCAAAGCACCATTCAATATTGGAATCTGGAGTTTCCTGACTGAACATTGCCTCTGAATGACTGGTTGGTTTGGGTAGTGTCAACCACTTGTGTATCATAAATAGGAAATGTCATGGAAGTTGCTATCTTAAGAACAACATGACTAAATGTCCTGTATAGTCATGCAATCCCTTCACATATCATATTTTTGCTTGACATGCCATATGTAAAAAGTGAGAAGGTAGTTCAGCTAATGACCATTGAATTCTTGTCTCCTCAGCTGTGATGAGAACTAGTGTTGGTACCACCTTCATATCACTTCCTCACACACAGCACTGTAGCATCCCACAGGGGTCCAGCATATCCCCTCTACTCTTCAATATCTACATAGCCTCCTTACTGAATCTGATTAAATCCTCAGCCTCACCTGTTACAACCATGTAGGTGACATCCAAAAAAAGACTGCTATACCTTATCATATACCACCTTACCCTAAGAAATATTTAAGAGGCACTGCTTTCTCAGTCCACGCTGCCAAGCTGTGGAACACACTACTAGCCAGCATTCAAATCATCCAGAGGCAGCTGAAAACATGGCTATATCCATGACAACTATACCTCTAAACTTCCCAGCCACAGACCCTGGAAAGACAGTTGCAGCCTCAGGCTCAATCTTTAGCTTGGAATCCACAGATTGTAAACAACCTAACAGGCAAATTACTTCCAATGAGCTGGTAAGTTAACGAGAGCTGACCAATGATTCGCCGGGTATTATATTGCTATGTAAGTTCATACATAACATTTCTGGCCCACACTAATGCTAATACCATAACACTCAGCGGTTGGCAGCCAACTGTAACGTACACCTCTTACATTCAATTAAGGCATATGTGCAGTGAGGGTTGTCCATCGTCATTGCTGTGCAGCTAATGAACCAGCCATTACTAAAGGAACAGGCATGGAATAAGTGAAGAGAACTGTCACACACTCCTGGTCACTCAAGGGAGTTCAATCTAGTCAATATTTCAGGTTCCAAATATCTGTACACTGTCTGCTTCTTTTCTTCTTACAATGGCTTCAAATATGAGATGATAGTAACAGTGCACATCCCAACAGATCTCTCCACCTCTCTCTCCCTCCAACAATGCCACCTATGACCAAGAACAATACACTGGAGACAGATTTACTAAGATTCTGTGTCAGAGTTGCATAACTTTTGTTGTACAGCCCAGACACAAAATAATTTTTTGGTATTTAGTAAACTGTGCAAAGTCATGCGTAGTTTAGTAAATACAAACTAACCCGAGGCAGTGGATATCACTCCTTTGCTTTAGGAAGGCAAACCGCTAGGTCGAGCACGGCATTCTCATGCATCCACCTATGGATTTTAGTGCATTCCCGATTTAGTAAAGCTAGTAAATCTAGGAATGCATCAAAATGCTACAACTTCCCTAGTGCTTGCATAGACACTAGGCAGAACACAGTACGCCAAATGCTAGGAGACAGCAGAAATGTGCCACATATTTGTAATTATATGGCATATTCTGCTTTCTTCATTTCATGCAACACAGTTCAGCAAGTTATCTTGCTGAGTTGCATAAAAATTTAAATAAATATGCCCCAAAAATTCTGATTGGTCAACCCAGTCCAGTGAAAAGCAAAGCAGACTATAATCATAAGAAATACCATATCGGGATCCGGAAAGCTGTTCAAAGCTGCCAGCTTACTGAAAAACCATACACTGCACATTTGTGTCTCTCACTCCTCATCTTCCTCCAGACGGCTACACTCTACATCTCATAACACTATAACCGCACCTCTGTGGTCATCACGCAGGATATTGAAACACTTCCTACATTGGATGACAAAACAAAGGCAACAACATTCTAACCACACACTGCCCATCCAAGCATAGCTTGCTACCCATGTACGTAAGCGCTTCAATGGCACATGAAGGGGTTGTAAGCACTACACAGTTGTCAATACGATACAATACAATATTTATAATCTGTGCATCACCAAGATTTGCTTTAATCCTATTAAAACCTTTGTTGTCACCAGACTTCCAAAATATAAAAAAATGTGCTTCAGTTGTGCTTTCATAACTGCTGGTATATGTTGAAATATTTGCACAGTTCATTTACAGGTATTTATTTTGTTGTGAATTAATAACACTTGACATCTTAAAGCATTTAGGCCCTCATTACAACATTGGCAGTAAAACCCCCTTACCGCCGTGCAGAAGACCGCCAACACACCGCCGCGGCCGTGGAAATCCGCCACTTCTATTATGACCCACAGCACGGAATCCTCCAAAATTCAGACACCCACACAAGTCCGTCACACCAAAGGTCAGTGGTAAACTGGTGAAAACAAAACCTCCACCATCACAGCAACAGAAATACGCCCACACTATCACGACACATGAATCCACGCGGCGGTCTTTCAACCGCGGTATTCCATTGGCGGTACACACCGCCGCGCTCAAAATACACACACACATACAAAACACAGCCACATTGGACAATTCAAAATACACACACCTGATACACATACACACACCACTCCCACACACCCAATCCAATATAAAACACACACCCACATCACCCACAAACCCCTACGACCACAATTGAGAAAGAAGCACAGAGACAGACAACACCATCAACAAAACTAGCATCCACAGGCACACCAGACCATCTCCCACATAACTTCCACGCACCTCACACAACACACCACTACATATCAGCACACTTATCACCACACACACCACCCCACACATCACCCACACCACCCCATGGCACGGCAAAGACACCCCAGGCTCTCGGAGGAGGAGGTCAGGGTCATGGTGGAGGAAATTGTCCGGGTAGAGCCACAGCTATTCGGATCACAGGTGCAGCACACCTCCATTGCAAGGAAGATGGAGCTATGGCGAAGAATAGTGGACAGGGTCAACGCAGTGGGACAGCACCCAAGAAATCGGGATGACATCAGGAAGAAGTGTAACTACCTACGGGGGAAGGTGCATTCCGTGGTCTCAAGACACCACCTTGCGGTTCAGTGGACTGGCGGCAGACCCCCACCTCCTCCCCCAGAAATAACAACATTGGAGGAGCAGGTCTTGGCGATTCTGCATCCTGAGGGCCTCGCAGGAGTAGATGGCGGAATGGACTCTGGTAAGTCAAATCTTAACTATTACATCCCCCACCCTACCTGCATGCCATCACATACCCCCACCCTCACCCTCACCCCCATCACTCCAACTCCTCACAAATGTCCCAACATCGCAAACCACACATCCCAACACCAAGCCCTGCATGCAACACCAAAGCATGGACACCCATCACCAAAGCATGCCCACTGCACAAACCCATACACCCCCCTAAACCATCATCACACAAGGTCCCACACAGGAATGCAAGCACTGGGGTACAAGGTCACCCACCCATTGCACACCATGGCACACACAGATGCAATAAACATCCTTTTATACCCCTGCAGGACCCCTAACCAACGTCACCGGACAGGAGGGTCCACACATGTCCACACCACCAACAGAAGAGGCCCACAGTGATGACAGCAGCTCTGTCCAACTGGATCTAGATGACCAGCCCGGCCCATCGGGGACCTCGGGACAGTCGGTTCCCATCACACAGTCACAGGCCAATACAGAGCTTCCCCCCTCTGGAAACACTAGCACAGCACCCACCCAGCGGGCCCATACCTCTGTCCCCAGGACACGTCAATCAGCAGTGTGTCCACCACTACAGGGAACCCAGGCTAACCCACCACCCTAACAACAACAGGGACCTGGGGGCAGTGGCAGTGGGCACACGGTCCAGGGGACGGAGGCCCAGGAACACAGGGGAATTGGGAGGGCTGCTGTGCGACAGGGGGAGGACAAGCCAAGGGAACCCACTCTCCACGAGGCCCTCTCCTCCATCATGGGAGCCTACCACCACTCCCAGGAGACGATGGCAACCGTACTGGCCAAGTTTCAGGAGACCAAGCGCCTACAGAAGGAACAGTATTTGGGCTTCAGGGAGGAACTCAGAGCCATCAATTTCACCCTGTGCACCATCGTAGGGGTGCTGAAGGAAGTACTCAACACCAGAACGGACACTGTGACACAACAAGGGGCCCCTGACACTAGCATGGACGATGAACTACCCACCACCTCCGCCGGCGCTAGTGGACAGGAGGCACCGCCACAGGACCACCACACCAGCAACCCACCCCCTGCAGAGGGAGAACCACCCCACAAACGGTCCCTGAGATCCAGGACAAAGACAGAGAACGATGCCAAGACCCCCGCCAAGAAATGAGACCACCCTGAATGTCATCCTTCTGTCCCACTTTGTCACCCTTTCCATCCTTAAACTGCCCCAGCTCCACTTCCTATGCCCATTATGCAATGCACCTGTGAGACTAATAGACTGGACTCTGCAATGGACATTCCTCCACCATCACCCCTCACCATTTTGCAACCCCCTCCAATATTTTGCACTTAAATAAACACCCTTGAAGCACAAAACAATCTGGAGTCAGTCTGTGATTTCGGAATAGTGTATTAGCAATTACTGTGGCAAAAAACTCTTTCAATTGTAATGTCAATATACCTATGTCACACAGCTCTAGTCCATGAGGAATCAAAGCAGATGTCACACAGTGGGACCCACATCTGTGAAATCGTAAGGGAAAGTGACAACTCAGTGACCATACACTGGGTGAAAATGACAGTCAGTAGAGAGGTAGTAGTGTTAAAGTACATGTAGTAGGCAGGTTTGTATTCTTACCTGTCTCTCACTGGAAATTTTGCAGGATCACCGAGTAACTGTTGTCCATGTCCTCTTCTTCTGCTTCCTTGTCTTCACTGTCCACAGGCTCCACAGCTGCAACAAAACCGCCATCTGGACCATCCTCCTGCAGAAAAGGCACCTGTCGTCGCAGAGCTAAGTTGTGAAGCATACAGCAGGCCACTATAATCTGGCACACCTTGTTTGGTGAGTAGCATAGGGATCCACCTGTCATATGGAGGCACCTGAACCTGGCCTTCAGGAGGCCTAAGGTCCGCTCGATTATCCGCCGTGTTCGCCCATGGGCCTCATTGTAGCGTTCCTCTGCCCTTGTCCTTGGATTCCTCACTGGGGTCAGTAGCCATGACAGGTTGGGGTAACCAGAGTCACCTGCAAATGGCGAGGGGCAACTGTTAGACACACACTAACCTGTAGGGATAAACCCAGACAACCATTCCCACTGTCTTGCTTCCAGGTGCTCACCTAATAGCCACACATGGAGCCTCTGGAGTTGATCCATCACATAAGGGATGCTGCTATTCCGCAGGATGTAGGCGTCATGCACTGAGCAAGGGAACCTGGCATTCACATGGGAGATGTACTGGTCTGCCAAACATACCATCTGCACATTCATCGAATGATAACTCTTCCTGTTTCTGTACACCTGTTCACTCCGGCGGAGGGGGACCAAAGCCACATGGGTCCAATCAATGGCACATATGATGTTGGGGATATGTCCCAGGGCATAGAAATCACCTTTCACTGTAGGCAAATCCTCCACCTGAGGGAAAACGATGTAGCTCCGCATGTGTTTCAGCAGGGCAGACAACACTCTGGACAACACGTTGGAAAACATAGGCTGGGACATCCCTGATGCTATGGCCACTGTTGTTTGAAATTACCCACTTGCAAGGAAATGGAGCACTGCACTAACAGCACCCGCACTTGAGGGGGGATTCCTGTGGGATGGCGGATAGCTGACATCAGGTCTGGCTCCAGCTGGGTACACAGTTCCTGGATTGTGGCACGGTGAAGCCTGTATGTGATGATCACATGTCTTTCCTCCATTGTCGACAGGTCCACAAGCGGTCTGTACACCGGAGGATGCCTCCATCTCCTCACATGTCCCAGCGGACGGTGCCTATGAAGGACAACAGCGAACACAGAGTCAAACAACTCAGAGGTATGTACCCACAGCTTACACAGAACACAAATCATAATCCGAAAAGTGGCCTGTATGTGTGTTGAGTCTAGGCCAAGGTATGTGTGACGCAGTTAAAAATGAAGCCATATGGGCCCCTGAAATGGCGGCTGCCTGACCTCTAAAGTGGGACAATGGGATGCGAGGTAACTGCCTGCATTGTACACCGTTGCGACGCAATGCTGCATTGGTTAACATTGGACCCTATGGGTCCGAGGAGCCAATGACGATGTACGCCGGCGGTGACGGTACGCACCGCCGCGGACGTGACCGCCATTTTCTATCAGTTCAATCACTCGATACCTGATCTTCGACAGGAGAGGACCTACACTGCAAGTGCTGCTGTGACCTCGGTCTGGAAGAGACAATGGCTCGAGTGCCTGGGGAAAGGGCCCCTGCCTTCACATCGGAGGAGTAGGAGAAACTCGTGGACGGGGTCCTCCCCCAGTACACGCTACTCTACGTTCCTCCAGAAAAACAGTTAAGTACACTGGGAGCATGCTGTATGGGCTATGCCTGTGTGGAGTGGGGTGGATGTAAGAGGGGGGGAGATTGTGGCGTGCATGAAACGACGGTGAGTGCATGTGTCACATGGCAAGGGTAGGGATGGGGCCAATGACTGTGATGGTGCAGTTGGTAATAAGTTTCTCTTCCCCCTGTACAATTCATGTAGGTCAGCGCCCACCAGAAAAACTATATTTGGCATGTCATCGCCAAGGACGTCTGGACCCTGGGGGTCTACCACAGACGGAGCAACGTGGGAGGGGTGCCCGTTGCACCATGACCCCCCTGATGTTCAGGATCCTGGCGGTGGCGTACCCGGAGTTGGATGGGCGCTTGAGGGCATCACAGCAGCCACAAGGGGGTGAGTACACTCTCATCCTGCTGATTTTGCTCGCAGTGGAGGTGTCTGGGTGGGGGAGGTTGGCTGTGGGTTTCCCTAGGCCAGGGCGAGTTTAGCAGGCAAGGTCCCTCCGTAAGGCAGGCCATGTGGCACCCCACCCCACCTCTGTAGAGTGCCAGGCACACCTAGTCATGCCCCTGTTTCATCCATGTGTGCAGATGTCATCCATAGCTTAGTAGTCCATTTCCCAGGGATTGAACAGTGGAGCCCAAGAGCGCAGCGTAGTTCAGTGGGCTTCTTTGTCTGTCGTGTCTGCCAACAGTAGCGGTAATGCATGCACTGAACATGTCTTTCTTCTGTCCCCCCCCCCCCTTTTGTGGTCTCCCTGTTCTTGTATGCATTAGCATCATCAGGAAGAAGAGCAGTGGCACCGGAGCACGAGGGAGCTGCATCCCACATGGCCCTGGAGGGCGACACTAATGACTCAGAGTTCACCAGTGGGACGGAGGGCGAGCGGAGCTCCACGGCTGGGACAGGAGCTGACACCAGCGACACAGACTCGTCCTCTGATGGGAGCTCCCTATTGGTGGTGGCAACATCTGGGCCCCCGCATCTACAGGTACAGCCGCCACCCCCCCTACCAGCACCGCCCTCCCAGCAGCCCCTCAGCCTTTGCCCCGTGCCCGCTGACCCAGGAGGGTGGGCATCACCTTCGCCCCAGGCACCTCAGCCCCTGCCCCAGTCACCCCTGCTGCCCTCAGTGAGGAGGCCATTGACCTCCTCAGGTCCCTCACTGTTGGGCAGTCTACCATTTTGAATGCCATCCAGGGTGTCAAAAGGCAGTTGCAACAAACAAATGCATTCCTGGAGGGCATTCATTCTGGTCAGGCGGCCCTTCAGCGAGCTTTTCAGACTCTGGCCTCAGCACTGATGGCAGCCATTGTCCCTGTGTCTAGCCTCCCCCCTCCAACTTCCTCCACCCAGATCCAATCCCCTGTACCCCAGCCTATCCCAAGCACACCTTCAGACCAGCATGCACACACGTCAACACACAAGGGAAGCTCAGGCAAACATAAGCAACACACATCCCACAGGCATTCACGCAAGCATCACACACATGCAGACACACCAACATCCACTGCCTCCACTGTGTCCCACTCCTCCTCATCTCCCTCTTCCCTCCCAGTCTCGTCTCCACTCACACCTGCATGCACTACATCTACAGCCACTACTGCCATCACCAGCACACCCACCACCACACCCCGCTCACGTGCCGTCACCACCCCCACTACCATTCACACATCCCCTGTGTCCTCTCACAATGTGTCTGTGACGCCACCTCCCGAGATACACAAATGCAGACACACACCCTCCCAACGGCCATCCACCTCACGACAGCCTTCAGCGCATGCACCTTCACCCAAAGTCACCAAAACGAACACCTCCTACAACCACAACCTCTTCCTCCACTCCCAAACCCTCTCAAGCTACCCGTCCCAGTGTCTCCCAAAAACCTTTCCTGTCCAACCTTGACCTCTTTCCCACACCTCCCCCACCCCATCCGTCTCCTAGGGCCCGACTCTCCAGGTCCCAACCTAGCACCTCAGCCACAACATCTCCGGGACCAGTAGTGCCTGTAGTCACCGGAATCTGGAGTGCAACGGCCACCAGGGCAGCCAGTGTGGCACAGAGCCACAGCACGGACAGTCCCCCACCTGTCAAGCATCAAAAGTTGGCCAGTGCCTGGCTGGAGAGGGGGAAGACTCCAGCCAACAAAGCCGCTCCCAGGTGTCCCGGTGGGAGTGTGGAGTCAGCTGCGACACCTTCCAAGGTGGGGATGGGCCACAAGAAACCCAGAAAGTCTGGGAAGAGCAGCACGGCGGAGGAGACCGCCATCATCCCCGCTGCCCAGGAGGCCACCGCCATCATCCCCGCTGCCCAGGAGGCCATCGCCAGCAACTGCCCTGCTGCCCAGGAGACCACCGCCAGAACAAACCCCGCTGGGCTAGAGAGGACCGCCAGCACAAGCCCCGCTGGGCTAGAGAGGACCGCCAGCACAAGCCCAGCAGGGCTAGAGAGGACCGCCAGCACAAGCCCCACTGGGACAGAGAGGACCGCCAGCACAAGCCCCGCTGGGACAGAGAGGACCGCCAGCACAAGCCCTGCTGGGACAGAGAGGACCGCCAGCAGCTGAGTCACTGCAAAGGAGCACACCGCCTCAAGCACCGCTGAACAAGGCACCGCCACACCAAGCACCGCTGAACAGGGCACCGCCGCCTCAAGCACCGCTGAACAGGGCACCACCGCCTCAAGCACTGCTGAACAGGGCACTGCCGCTACAAGAACCACTGAACAGGGCACCGCCGCCCCAAGCACTGCTGAACAGGGCACCCCCGCTCCAAGCACCGCTGAACAGGGCACCGCCGCTCCAAGCACCGCTGAACAGGGCACCGCCGCTCCAAGCACCACCAGTGGAGAGATACATCCACTACCTCTGTCCTTAGCAGGATGAAGCACTCTAGGCACCATGCCCCCTCCAGAACCAGTGGAGAGATACATCCACTACCTCTGTCCTTGGCAGGATGAAGCACTCTGGGTACAAGGCCCCCTCCAGAACCAGTGGAGAAAGGTATCCACTTGAGAGACTGTGGCTTTGCACTCCCCAGGATGGGACAGTGGGCACCCACCCACTGGAGAGACTTGAGAGACTGTGGCTTTGCACTCCCCAGGATTTAACAGTGGGCAAACCACCCACTGTATAGACTTGAGAGACTGTGGCTTTGCACTCCCCAGGATAAGAAAGTGGGCAAACCACCCACTATAGGGACTTGAGAGACTCTGGCTTTGCACTCCCCAGGATAAAGCAGTGGGCAAACCACCCACTGTAGAGACTTGAGAGACTGTGGCTTTTCACTTCCCAGGATAAAGCAGTGGGCAAACCACCCACTGTAGAGACTTGAGAGACTGTGGCTTTGCACTCCCCAGGATAAAGCAGTGGGCAAACCACCCACTGGAGAGACTTGAGAGACTGTGGCTTTACACTCCCCAGGATGGAACAGTGGGCAACCCACCCACTGTATAGACTTGAGAGACTGTGGCTTTGCACTCCCCAGGATTGAACAGTGGGCATGTGGCCCCCTCATGGATTTGGCGTCGTGCACTCAACCGCCTGAGGTGCCCCCCCCTTTCCCTCCCCCTGAGGTGCCTGTTTTCTTGCTCTCTGATGCCCCTGCAGTGTTGTCTCGACCTTCATGGTCAGGGATCTTGTGTGGGCCTCGCCCATACCGTGTGGGCCCAGTGTTCCATGGACTTCATTGGAGCACTACCTGGACTACTAAGCTTGGTGTATATTTTGTTTATGGTGTATATATATATTTTTGCGTATTTGATTTTAATATATTACAATGGTTACACTCATTTCCTTTTGTCTTTGCATTCTTCCGGGGGGGGTTGGGGGTGTAACTATAATGTATTAATATGTATTAGTGTGTGTTTGTAGAGGGTGGGGGTGTTGCGTGTGTGTGTCCATGTTTTTTCCCTCCCCCTCCCCTGTGTCATAGGTGCAGTACTCACCGTTGTCTTCGCAGCCGGCGTTCGTGCTCCTGGTAGAGGAGCAAGAAGATGAGGGCTGGCAGGATGTGCAGCTCGGGTTCCATGGTGTCCGGATTCCTCGTGGGGTGTGTAGAGGTGAGCGTTTTCCCTTTGAAGTCCTGTTTCCGCCGTGTTTTTGTCTGCGGTGAATCCGCCCCGGAAAAGGTGGCGGATTGGTAGGTTTTGATACTGTGGGCGGTACTCTGTCTTCCGCCTGTCTGTTGGCGGTGACCGCCAAGCTGTTTGTCTGTACCGCCGTGGTTGTCGGAGTGTTAAAGTGGCTGTCTTTGTTGGCGGTCGTAATTCAAATTTTTTTTCTGCCGGACTGTTGGAGGTCTTACCGCCGCTTTAACACCGTCCGCCAGGGTTGTAATGACCCCCTTAATCTGGCACTCCCTGTGCACAAGGCCACTGGATTTATGTGAGTCTGCGACTGCGGAACTGTGCGATTCTGTGGTTGTGTATGTTCCACAGATTTATTAATTTACCACATTTGCCAAATAATCCATCATCTGCATAATTGGCAGATTTTTAACCACATAACACATTTTGGGGGTTATTCTCACTTTGGAGGAGGTGTTAATCCGTCCCAAAAGTGACGGAAAAGTGACGGATTTACCACCAGCCGTATTACGAGTCCATTATATCCTATGGAACTCGTAATACGGCTGATGGTATATCCGTCACTTTACCGTCACTTTTGGGACGGATTAACACTCCTCCAAAGTTAGAATAACCCCCTTTGTTTCTAGCTCAAACAGACTACAATTACTAAAATTACTAAAAATGCTACAACTTGTTCTATCATTCAGCGGATGGTCCTTTCAGTTACTTGTAGCTGTATTTGGAAGTGGAAATGGTACTAATGAAGTTAAATATTTGCCCATACAGTGCTAACATTAGCAAAAATTACAAAATAAAAATGTGCTGCCTTAAGCTTACATAATGTATGTTTTCTTGCCCCAAAATGTTGTCAACATTACTGCATGGTTTAGGCCTTCCCTCTTGCCTGTCCAGTGACCCTGTCTGTCCCACATTGATAGCTACATAATTCACTTAACAAAATCCTCTCACTTCGTATTCAAGGCAAGAAAAGCAAACAACATCTCTGTACTACAAGAATAAACAGCAATTTTTTAGAAGATATTTTATATATATATATATATATATATATATATATATATATATATATATCACCCGCCATATTGACAGTTTAATTGTATCCTATGGAACTTGTAAAACGGCAGGCTGGATATCTGTCACATTTGTGACGGAGTATCCCATCCGCCAAGGTCGTAATCAGGCCTATAGTCTGACATTTAACTTGTCTTGGTATGTGCAGCAAATGCAACAAGATAAAAACAGCACTTAAGGCATTTTTATTGCTGATTCACCTTTTGAACTCCCGCACAACTATCCTCAATCAATCAATCTTTTTTTGTAAAGTGCGGCTACTCACCCATAAGGGTCTCAAGGCGCTGGGGTGGGGTAGAGGGGCCTTATCCAAAGAGCCGCATCTTCAGATTCTTCCTGAAGATGGTGAGTGACGGGCTTTGTCTTAGGTGCAATGTGCCAGATGCCTTGGTCATTTGGGGGAGGGCAAAAATTATTATGGGGTGGCCTGGCCCTCAAATGCCCCCCATGTCTACAGCCCTGGCTTGACCCATGATGGTGTGTGAATCTGACTAAAGAAGAAGACAGAGGAGAGCAGTCTGCATGTCCCCAGATGCGTGGAATGAGGAACAGTAACCCATGCTGACACCATGCCCCCGAAATGACATAAGACAGTCTTTTTTGATTCTCAGATTTCTCCAGTTGTGCAAGACAGAGCATTTAGTCAATACAAGATCTCCAGGGTTGAATGTTTTCTTTCAGATGTCCTGCAGTAGCCCCATACTTTTTTGTAAAATCTTCCAAGTGTGTCATACCAGTAAACTTTTGCTGTCGAAGAAGTACCTTTCTAGGTGAACATTTGTCTCCTGTCCCAGTCCTCCCGAGGGTAAATAAAATTAAAGTCCCATTTTTTGAAGATGCTGGGAACTCACTGTGGTGCCCACCTGGTGCAGTCCACTCCCAACTGAGCAACTGGTGCTCTCATGCAGTATTGATCCCTTCCCCAGCATTTTCTGTCCATAAGGGAGAACTGGAGACCAGCCAACTGAACCCCTGGTGAGCACTTCTTTCCGCTTGTGTACAATTGAAGAGCAGAAAACACCTTAGGCTTTTTAAGAGGCAGGCCAGGCAGTAATCTCCCTTCTTGTGATCATTGATCTGGATCCAAGAGAGGTCTAAAATCACTCCTCTGCTGAAAGGATTTTGTAACCTAAGTCTCTACCTATCATATCGATGTCAAAAGGAAGGAGTCAGCCTTGCCCTTTTTTGGTCATCTTTTCCAGTTCACTCTTAACTGACACATCCCCAGGCAAGTGATCTTCAATTAAACCTCCCCCTCCTTCCTACTCTCAGAAGCACTCTATTGTTTGTCTAGAAAAAAACGTTTTCACACTACTTCACAGCTTTATCACTGTCAGGTCAGAAGCTCAAGAGACATGGCAGCTTGTCAACAGGGATGTAAGGGTGGTGTTTTGCCATCAGAGAATTGCCACATTCTGCCCTTAAGCTATGGCCAAATTTGCTGTGCTTTGATTTAGCAGTGTTCTTGCAAACACAACATTCTTATTTTATGAGTACTGCCAATGTGCATGGAAGCTCTCTCATCATCTCCAAGATCTGCAACTGCTTACAGGAAAAGAAGGGGGCTGAGCTGCAAACCACATACAGAGTGATGATTAAGAGCAGACACTCTGAAAATGAATATCATGACTGTTCATGTGTATGCAGTACTTCAGAAATGTCTCCCTACACAGGCAAAAAAGCATATTAGTTAGAATACATGCTGCAGGTGTCTCTTGTATTTCAGCAAATGCATTGTTGGGTGGCTACAAGGGTGCTAATAAATGCATCCCGGTGCACAATTAGGAGCTACATGAGGCAGCTGGTTTATGATCCCAAGCCCTGCCCCAACATCCCCTATCAGAAGCTGGAAGTGGGCATCGGACATGTTTTCCTCTCATAAATCCTTCCATTGCTGCCCTGTCATGGTTCTCATTTTCAGCATGGGAGTCATGCCTTACTGCTTCCTACTTCCATGAATGTGTTATTACAAGTGGGAATGGGAGTGGTGATAGAGCAAGAAGAAGGCAACCATGACCAGAGTTGGAAGAGGCAATGAGCTACCAAAGACAATATCGGAATCCAGATCTTGCAGCAAAAGGGAGCACAGGGGGTTGAGGAGGGTCACCAGTTCCAGCCAAAGAAAGAACTGGAGGAAACAATCTAGAACAAGAGACAGTTGTAAAAGGAGAGAGTGGGGGAGAAGAAGGACCAGAGAAAAGAGACCCAGGTGAGTGAACAGTGAAAGGAGGAGGAGCAGGGACCTAAAATGAGTACAGGGAAGGTTGGTTGGCAGCCGAGGATGAGGCACCGTGGAGGGGAGATCAGATGGCAGGTTGTAAGTTAACAAGGAGGTATCAAGAGGACAAATGAGAAGGAAACTTAGAGTTTGAACAGATTCAGAGAGGGTGGTGGAACTTATGGGATACATTTTTGGAGAGGAGACAGGGAAGAGGGAAGGCACAGAGGAGGACTGGGGTCATAAAGGGTCTGACGCTATGGTATAGGAGTTGCTGGGCATATGACTGAGGTGAGCACTGTTGGGATGGGAGTGCTGATGGCAATGGTGGACAAAGTGTACAGACATAAAGGTGAAAAATGTGACACGAACAAGAGGACTGAAAATAAATTCTGGGAAGTATGCAAAAATGCCATATACGCTGCAGCAGTTCTACTGGTGAGGCTCTTATTATGGCCACAAAATAAAATCTGGGCAAACGAATACATCTATACATGGGCATACTTAAATTGCTGCATAGAGAAACCAGAGGCAGGAAGAAACTAAAGTTGTCAAAAGGCCCATAGACCTGATTAATATCAATACATGGATGGCAGTGTTCAAAATGTATGCTAGCATAATTTGCCAAAAGGAACCATAAAGTAGTGTAGCCTTATTCACAAAGGAGTTTAAAGAAAATAAATATTTTTTAAGTGCTGGAAGGTTAGGAAACTGTTTAAGAATAATAGGTAAAAACGGAGAGCAACAGCTTTAGTTAAGAAGTAAAAGATGCCTGTACTGGTTCTAGAAGATACCCCCTGTGTAGGGAAGTGCTGAGCGTACCTCTTTTGGTGGATGCCTCCAGGAGGGCTTCAACAAGCTGAGTAGGCAAATGGGTTCCTCCAGGGCTGTCTTGTAAAGTACATGTGCACAGTTTGTATGACATCAGTGCAGAACCAGGAGGGCCTTTGTCCAGTTTGATGAGCCAAGTTGAAAAAGGTCAGGCACACCTGGCTACTGCATGCCTTTAATGGAAGGTTGTGAGTCTAGGAAACTATTGAAAGGGCATCAAACTATTGAAGTGTAATATAAGACATGTCAGAAGGTCAAAGGGAGTGGGGTGTGGCTAGGGACTCGGCTTGAACCGAGTACCAGAAAAAAAGTAAAAATAAAAGAAGCCATTGTAGCAACACCCTGACCACTTAGCAGTGGTGGTTGGGGGGGGGGTCCCGGAGCAAAAAACACATTTTCTGGAATTATTTTTTTGCCATGAGTTCATGAGATTTGTGGCAAAAAAATAATAATGATTAAAAGAAAGAAGCGCAGGCTCCTGTGCTTGCTTATTTTCCTAGGCCCCCGGGTGGGCCAGGTCCCGAGGGCATTAAATATTTAGTGTGTGGGGGCCTCCTGGTCACCCACAGCTCCAGGGACCACCATCACGGGACTGCCACCTCCCCAGGGATTCTATTTTTATCTATGTGGGCGGGGGCCCATGGCCCCTTGCTGCTCTGGGGACCACCACTTACACATGGTTTGTTATTGAATACTTGCGGGAGGGCTTGCTGTCCCTCAGCACCCTGTGGACCACCACTCCCAGGGGCAAAGTATAAAAAAACAGAAAGGGGGTCCCTTTTGGAACCCCAAGCCCTAGGAACCACAACCACCTGGAACTATTCCCGTTGGAGGGTAGCCACACGGCCCCCCTCTTTGAGCCTCTGATGGCCCTGGGGACCGCCAGGGCCAGCTCCTGGTATGTCATGGGGTGCGCACCCCCAGGACATAGCTGTTTGCTGTGGCTTGGCTGCAGTGCTGCATCCAAGCCACAGAAAACACTCTGCTGTTTGACAGTGGGACCTTTAAAGCAATTCCTGCTGTCAAACAGCAGAACTTTCATCAGCTCCGTGCTTGCTGAAGCACTGGCACTGCAGGAGAAGCCTTAAGACCCCTGAAGTGTCAGGTATCGTATAAAAGGCGTGTTATTTAAAAAAAGAATTGTTTGAAAAAAATAACGTAATTAAAAATAAATATAGGGACCTTGGGGGAGCCCTTAAGGCTTCCTCTGCGGTGCCAGTTAGACCTTAAAGGGCTTTTGGTTAATTATTTTTTTTATTCTAAATAAATAATATGAAAGCCCATCAATGCTAGAAAAAAAAAAAAAACTAAAAAAATCCCCATAGCTCAGTGTGAAGGTCACAGACAGGTCTGTGACCTTCACATTGCGGTGTGGGGGATTGACCCTAGCTGGACTCATTTCCATTTTTTAAATACAAAAAAAAATTATACTTTTTTAACAAAACAAATATATTTTTGTAATTTTAAATTGGAGAAAATAACTGGTTCTAAGAGTATCAGACATCAAAGTCTCAAAAACTCTATCTCTCTCCCTCTCACTTTCTTTCTGTCTGTCTCGCTTTCAATCAATTCTCCCACTCTCACACCCACTCAGGCAGTCACACACCCAGTCACAGACCCACTCAGACACTCACACACCCACTCACAGACCCACTCAGACACTCATGCACTCACTCACAGCCCCAATCAGACCCTCATGCACCAACTCAGATAGTTACACACTCACTCACACACCGACTCAAACTGTCAATCACCCACTCACACCTTGATGCACACACTCACAGACCCATGCACATACTGATGTACCTACTAAAACTTACAAATACAGCCTCTAACACCTATTTTCACACCCTAAGTGGCTAACTCCCGCGATGCATGTGCAAAGAGACGTGAACAACATCGGGTTGGGTTGTTAGGGGGGTTGGCCACAGGGACTGGCTGCAGGCCAGCCTTTGAGGGCAACCCCTACTGTGCACAGGAGAAGGCAATACATGGTGCACGGTTGGGTACATATAGGGGGTAGGCTTCAGGGCCGGGCCACAGCTAATTACTCCACATATTTTATCATTGATGACATATTCTATGCCATCATTCCATCTCTCAATGCAACATTTGCAATAAACTTATTGATGAGACAACTGTGCATGGCAAGGGCACAAGTTATAGTTACCTTACGGCGTGAATTTTAGTTACTTGAAAGAAATCTAACTATAACTGCTGAATTTCTGTGGTTTTGTACGAGTAAATTCAGAACCTAACTATAACGTCCCGATAACCTTTGTTTTTTTCAGTGCATATATATATATATATATCTTTTGATCTTTGGCCATTGGTCCTTTTGAACACCTGCATGGAACAGTGGTTCATTCCACATCATTCACTGGCTCACTTGCCCTGTGAATGCTGGCGACCCGGGCTGTCATATATGTAATCATTCACTTGAAAAATGAGTGTGCTTTAGTGCCAAAGTGGATGGATGCATGAGTGCTGAGTTGAATGACAGAGTGCATGTATAATGATTTAATGAATGCTTAAACCCATTAATGACACAAAAGGAACTTTAATTTCTTAACCCATAACCACTGGCATTGCCAGTGTTTATTGTCAAATATTTAGAGTTGTGAACATTGAACTACTAAATAACAAAACCCATTTGGTTTTTCAGATTGACCAACAGATATGAAAATAGTCATCACTGGAATATAAGCATTCTTTCTTATGTATTAAACTGCTTAGTGGAATCAATCTCCTACCCATAGAAATATGTTTAAGATCGACCTGGATGAGTACAATTATGTTGTTGCTTTCATGTCCTTGAACACTTTGCTTCTGATCTCTCAGGTCGAGGTGTTTGTTTGCAATGTTCTTTTGAATACTTTTGTAACAGACTGCCCCTATTAAACTTGTGAACTTCACTGAATTATTTGATGGATAAAATAACATGCATACTTGTTCCTCAATGCTTCGTACTCGATCATTTACACTTTTGTCTTCTACTTTGCCTCCCACTATTAACAAATACATGACTTGAGTGGGGTAAATGTTTTGAATCTTTCTATAACTATGCGTGCAAATGATTGTCTAAGTAAAACTGGTGACCCCCTGATGTTATTGTTAAGTTGGTTATTATTACAAAATAACCCTTCTATGCGATTAAGATCCCCTCAACCACAAAGAGAATGCTCGGAGAGTAGAGACACTAGAAGTCATTATGAGTTTGGTAGATGGAAAAGCCTGTCTGCCAAACTCCTGCGGTCAGGTTGCTGCCGGTGTGACCGCCTTCCTCCAGGCCTCATTAGGTGTTTCCTGCTGGGTCAGCGGACGCAATCAGTGTTTCTGCCCGCTGGCCCGGAGGGAAACAGCCTACAACATTGACACCAGCTCATAATTGTGCCGGTAGCAATGCTGCAGTATGTAGGGTGCACCAGCACCAGTCATGCTGTTCACTGTCTGCAAAGCCCGTGACTGGCCCTGCACCCCGTCTCCGCCAGCCTTTACATGGCAGTGATACCGCTGGGGGTCGTAATCCCCAGGGCTGCGCTGCTTGCACCATTGCCTTGTAGGATTAGGACAGCCAGCACTGCCAGTCCCTCCTGTGGAAGAAAACTGGCGGTGCTGGCGGTCCGACAGTGGCACAACCATCACAGTCATAATGTGTCCGTCAGACCACCACCAAAGTGGTCGGACCACAGCTTTGGCAATGGTCAGACAGCCACCGTGACCCGGGCTGCCGGAAGACCTCCAGTGTCGTAATGACCCCAACTATCTCCTAAAGGGTAGGGTCTAAAATGCTTACCAAAGAAGTACACATGCACAATGCACAAAATATGACATTGGTGACAACAGTATGTCTTTGGAGGAGAGGGGCTTGCACACAAAGGGCATGTACCATTTGGCGGAGAGAGGAGCTGGCACCTATAAGTAATGTGGAGAAATATTGCCACTCAGGTCATGGGCCCTAGTTTTTATCATTTTTAAATGAACCCAAATACATACGAATGGTTGATCAACAATGATGTATTATACAAATCAAAGAACATAAACCTAATTTGACTTGTACTTTAATAATATTGCATGAACTTCACAGATTTATCTGTAAAATTGAACTTTTGTCCTGAATGTTTGTCCTGAATGTTTTACAGTTGTCCTGAATTTTTACAGTCATTGCATGAATTGGCCTCCAGAACCAGACGTGACACCCACAGGCTCATTGTGGTTTGCCCGGCTGGCAATATGGCCATTCCAGCGACTGAATCATAGTAGGCCTGTCTGATATGGCCCAGATGAACCAAACTGTACTTGGAACTGCGAGTGTTTCTATTCTGAAAGGATATGGCAAAGTGGTACTAGAATATTGTGTCCTAAATAGTGCTCGACAAAAAGATTGTGTTGTAAATACTGTTTACATAAATATGTTGCTATGCAGTTAACATGAGAAAATATGAACACAATGGAGGGATATTTTTTCAAAAGAGATTTGGACCACAATATTTGTGTCAGATGTTATCTTTGTACTCATTATTCTGACATAATAACCAGATATGGCCTCAGTAGTTTGACTAGATTGTCTCACCAAACTTGACTGGGTGGCTACCAGGGGACTTCATTCCCCATCAGGCTCTGCGCCAGGATGCACCAACGTGTTTCCCAGCCTGCTCTTCTGCAGGCAATGTACTTATTAGTGCTTTCTGACGCCTGCAGCGTGGAAAACCAAACTTGATTGGGCGGCCACAAAGGATCTCAATCACCATCAGACTCTAAACCAGGGGTCACCAAAATGTTTTCCTAGACTGCCCTGCTGCCGATGATATGCTTATTAGGGCTTTCAGTCTCCCTTAGCAAGAACCGCACCCATGAAAACCTGGGAGGAGGCTAGACTGGGCCTCCCTCTGAGATTTCACCTTTTGCAGGCTGGGGTGTTCTGCTGTTATTATGAGTAACTTTTTAATTTGTTGTGTGACTTAACCTGCCTGGGCCCCCTTCTTTTTCCTGGACTTCGCTACTGTCAATGCTATGGGGAAGAGGAAAGTGGTCTCTCCAAATATGGCTGAGAAACAACCAATTACTACCATCTTGTCCTCCCTGAACAATGCCGTAGTTGTATTATCAGAAGAAATTTTGAGCGTGGATGACCAGATGTCATGACTACCTTTCACGTGTTTCCCAAAACACAGGGCTGATTCTGATGGGGGATTTAAATTTACATTGTTGTTTAGATTGCTACCTATATGATACACTCGACTCAGAGTGTCCCACTAGCGACCAAGTACATCTTCAGCACTCAGTTCAGGGTGACTTTTTTAAAACAATTTGATATTAGATTTTAACATGGTTGATTTGTTTAATAGGAAAGACGCTGTTGTTGGAGAGAACACCTACATTTAAAGGCTTGGGTGCGGGCCCATAATCAATTATATTTTTGTTTTTCTGGTGTATTTTCCTCACTGTTAACATTTAGTACTGATTGGGACATTAATAGTGACCATAATCCCCTCTCAGCGACCTTTAACTGGGACCAAAGTGGGCGGGTCCTACCCATTAGAATAATTGACCCTGTCACTACTAAGGACCAGGGCCACAGAGTAAAATGGGCCAGAATTATCCCAGAGGATTTTCATTTTAATATGTCATCTACCGGTCAGTAAGATTTCCAGACTTTCTAGATGCGGATGCATCAGATGACCACATTCTTTTTGCATTTGACTGATTGTGTGGATATATTAAGACTGGCCTCACTAAAACAGAAGTTGCTTTTCTACCTCTCCCATGCAGTTGATTTGACAAAGTCTGTTCAGGAGCCCATAAAGAATTGCTGGTAGCTCTCAAAACTAAACCCCTGGATAGTGGTGCAATGACTTAGGCCGGAGCCACCTACTGCATGGTGCTGAAGGACAGGAAGAATGACATAAAAAAGGAAATGTGGGAGAGCCTTCAGATGACTAGTGAATTGCAGGAGATCACCACAATTTGGGTCATCAATCACCCCCTGTTTAGTTCAGCACAGGCCACAGTCCAGGCCGTTACAGTCTCCCAGCAGGCCTGGACTGATCACTTTTCAACCCAGTATGGTTTTGAGGGCTCCGATCCTCCAAATATGGAGGGGTAGTCAGCTGCAAGGCAGGTAGTACAGTGGGAAGAAGACAGGGAAGCTATCATATCCCTGCCATCAGGGAAAGTGCCCGTCCCAGGCGAGGTCTCATGTGACCTGTTCAGGTTTTTGGTGGATTGCTGGGCTCATTGTGACACAGCACATAAAAGCAGCACTCCTCTGTTCCATACCTTCTGGATGTCTCCACTCCATGATTGTGCTCATTTTCAGGAAGGGGGAAAGATCTGACCTTGCCTGCATCGGACCAATTTCTTTGGTGAGTACAGAAGTCAAAATAATTGTTGGGGTGATCATTAAACGTCTCACTAGCTGGGCCAAAAAGCATGATAATTTGTCTGACATCCAGTATGGATTCAGATCGAGGCGGAGTACGGTGGAGTATAACCTAAACCTAACTGATTTCCAAATATGCCAAAGCAAAAAAGGGGTTCTGTTCATCTGGCCTTCATGTACCTCAGCTCTGCTTTTGACATAGTGAATAGAGCTATGCTCTTAATGCCTTTCTGACAGACTCACACTATGGTCTAACAACAGTAATTAAATATGGGCCCAATGGCAAGTGAACAGAGTGTTTTAATTTGAGGAGAGGAGTCCGCCAGTGTTGCATTTTGTCTTTTTATTCTGTGTTTTACATCAGTTGTCTCGCAGCAGTACTTTCTGAATGTGGGCTGGATGTCTCAAGAGTGGGTTATAGATTAATACCATTCTCCTATATGCAGATGATGCCATTTTGGTTTCATGTTCGGCACAGGCCTTTCAGCGTCTTTTTTTATTTTAGGGATAATCTTGACCTATCAATTTTAAAATAATCCCATGTGATGGTGGTAGGCCCTAAGAATACCAGAATGGAAACATTTGCTGTAATAGGTCATCAATAAAGTAGGTTTGAATATTTTTCCTACATCGACATTCTACTTGACTCTTGCTGTAGTTGGAAGCCACTGGTCAAGGAGAAAGCAACATGCTTTAAAACTTTAAAAGGGCCACGGCAGGCACTGGGGAATTTTCTCGATGACTAGGCCAAAAGCCAATCCAGATTCTGGTAGAAGTCTTTAGGGCTAAATGTTTACTAATAGCCAGCTTTGGCTGTGAGGTTTGCGAGTATGTCCCAATCAAACAGATCCAGATCTATATTTCTGAGGAGTCTTCTGGACATCCCACAAGGGATTTCTGAGGAGGTTGAGCATGAAGGGCTACATCACAGACCAGATACAACTTCGACCTCTTTTGCTTTGGTTAAATATTTTGCTGAGGGAAGAGTTGAAGCTAAATAAGTTAATTATCCAGGACTGTCTGGGTCTGGATAACATGCAGCCCATCCCCTAGTTACAATACATTATGAAGAATTTGGAAGACCTTGGTAGACTGGAACTCTTCTTTGATCTGGATAGGATAGTTAAAGAAGACATTGCTTGGATAAAGAAGGCTTTTATTTCAAGGGAAGCAGTAGGTCATGAGAAATTAGCTTTTTGCAAGAGTTCCATCCAACAGTTCTCTTTGGTGAGGATGGTCAGTGGGATGTAATCTAACCTCACTTTGGTAACATCCAGTCATCACCAACGGCTGTTGATGTACTTTAGACTGGGCATGTCCCATCAGCTGCTGTAGTCTGACAGCTGCTGGTTTAAGAAGTAGGATCCCCCTTTGTGTGAGGGTGACAACATCTCTTTCTGCAATATGTTGCACATACATTTTATCTGTCCAAAATTTTATGTTTGACACAAATTCATGAGGCCGCTCCTGCTGTCCATGAGTTTTACATAAGCAAAACTCGCTCTCTTACACTTGCAGTTTTTATCAACTCCAACTATTTGTTTTGATGTGTTTGGATTTCTATGAGGAGTTCTAAAAAGTGTCTGGTAAAGGTTTTGTCACTGCAAGATAATTGAGGGTTTTTCTTTGTGATCACGTTTGACATGTTTTATCCTGATCAGTCTCTTAGGATACTGTGTCTTTTGGTGCAGTTTGTATTTTTTGGTTCTTTTTTATCATTATTAGTTGTATATGTACCGTATGTTACTTTTATGATTTTCCTTTTAAACTTGAATAGTTTTTTCCTACCTAGATTGTCTCTTTTGGGAATTAGCAACAATTAGTTTCCATAATTTGTTACCTGTGTAAAGGCTTAGATGATCTAAAAGCTGTGGACCATGTATGAGTATCTAGATTGCTACAGGCATTCCACTGTTCAGTTTTTAAAGTTGTTTGTGGAGGCTACTCTTTTAACCGATTGGGTGCCGAGCACAAGGTGATCTCCTCCTCGGCGCCGGTTCCCCGGTGCCGAGGACGAGATCACCTCGTCCTGCTATGGGCCTGATGGCCAGGCACCCCCCGCCCCTGGGCAGGGATGGAAGGGGAATCGCTTCCCCTTCCACCCCACCCCCCCCATAAACCCCTGTGGCGTCTGATGACATCAGCGCGCTTTCGCGCGCTGACCTCATCAGAGGACTTCCCTCCGGCTCTGGAAGCTCAGCTTCCAGCGCCCGATCGGAGGAGAAATGCTTTGCATTTCTCCTCCGATCATGTGGAGGGGGCAGAGAAGCCTAAAAGGAGAGGAAATGCCTTTCCTCTCCTTTCAGGCTTCCCTGAGCATTTCTGCTGCCTGATCGCAATGCGATCGGGCAGCAGAAATGCCACTAGACACCAAGGAATTATTTTTTTTGTTTACTTGATAAGGAGAGCGGCCCCTTGGGCAAGGGCCACTCTCCAGGGGGGCAATTTGTTTTTTGGCTGTTTCTGCCCCCCCCTGGGGGCAGATCCGCCTAATACAACCCCCCTAGACACCAGGGATTTATTTTTGTTTGTGTTTGTGTTTTTTATTTGTGGGGAGCGACCCCTTAGGCAAGGGTCGCTCCCCTGGGGGCAAAATATTTTCTAGACCATTTCTGCCCCCCTTGGGGGCGGACCATCCAATTTTTATTAGGCCAATCTGCCCCCAAGGGGGGCAGAAAACACTAGACATCAGTGTTTTTTTTTTATATGTGCACATAAGGGGAGCGGCCCCTTGGGCAAGGGCCGCTCCCCAGACGGGGAAATAATTTTACAGCTGTTTCTGCCCCCCCGGGGGCAGATCAGCCTAATATAATTAGGCTGATCGGCCCCCGGGGCTGGCAGATACCACCTAGACACCAGGTATTTTTTTTTTTTTGTTATATGTGGGGAGCGACCCCTTAGGCAAGGGTTGCTACCCTGGGGGCAAAAATTTATTCTAGGCCGTTTCTGTCCCCCTTGGGGGCAGATCAGCCTATTTCTATTAGGCTAATCTGCCCCCAAGGGGGGCAGAAACCACTAGACACCAGAGATTTTTTTTTTGTCAGTTTCACTTGAGGGGAGCGACCCCTTAGGCAAGGGTCGCTCTCCTGGGGGGGGGGGAATTTGTTTTAGGCCATTTCTGCCCCCCTTGGGGGCAGATCGGCCTACTGTAATTAGGCTGATCTGCCACCGGGGGGGCAGAAACCTCTAGGCACCAGGGATTTGTATTTTTTTATTTTTTATTTTTTATATGTGGGGAGCGACCCCTTAGGCAAGGGTCTCTCCCCTGGGGGAAAAATTATCTTTGGGCCATTTCTGCCCCCCTTGAGGGCAGATCAGCCTATTTTTATTAGGCTAATCTTCCCCCGGGGAGGGGCAGAAACCACTAGACACCAGGGATTTTTTTTTAAATATATATATGTATACATAAGGGGAGCGGCACCTTCGGCAAGGGCCGCTCCCCAGCGGGGCAAATCATTTTACGGCTGTTTCTGCCCCCGGGGGGGGTGACGAAACCCCCTAGCCACCAGGTATTTTTTTGGTTTTTTTTATTTGTTTGTTTTATGTGGGGAGTGACCCCTTAGACAAGGGTCGCTCTCCTGGGGGCAAAATTAATTCTAAGCCGTTTCTACCCCCCTTGGGGGCAGATCGGCCTATTTCTTTTAGGTTGATCTGCCCCTATGGGGGGCAGAAACCACTAGATACCAGGGATTTTTTGTCAGTTTCACTTGAGGGGAGCGACCCCTTAGGCAAGGGTCGCTCTCCTGGGTGGGGGCAAATTTATTTTAGGTCATTTCTGCTCCCCTTGGGGGGCAGATCTGCCTATTTCTATTAGGCCGATCTGCCCCCGGGGGGCAGAAACCACTTAGGCACCTGGGATAGGTGTGTGTGTGTTTTGTTTGGGGGGGCAGCCCCTTGGGCAAGGTTCGCTCCCCATGGGGGCACATTACTGTTGGCCATATCTGCCCATTGGCTTATTTTTGGAAGGCCAATCTGCCCCAAGGGGGACAGAAAGCCCACCAGAGACCAGGGAAGATTTTTTTTCGAAATAAGAGGGTGGGGGTGTGGCCATACCACAAATAAATGGGGCCAAAGTTGTTCTGCCCACCAGTGGGTAGATGGGGCAATTACCCCCGATCCACACCCCGGGGGGCAGGAAGTCTACTAAATGCCAGGGAATAAAAAAAAAAATAGTGGGGTAGTGGCTACCAACCAGTATGGGCATGGTTATGCCCCCACCCCAACTGAAGGGGGTAACAGTCTTTCAGCTCTCCTCCGCACACTAAAACATCTTATCCCACAGCAAGCAAGTGGACATTTGATTATTTGGGGGTTTGTTTTTACATTTGGGCCATGAGAGCTTGGCTAACTCTCAAAATCATCCCACTTAGAATGGTGAGGGCTGCACTTTTTGGACTTTGGGACGCTGCCATGTAGAAAAATCCACAAGACCTAGACACATCTGAAAACTAAACATCTGGGTGAGTCCAGGGTGGTGTGCTTCACATGCACCTGAACAATTTTCTTACCCACAATGCCCTGAAAACCTCCAACTTTGCTGGAATTCACACATTTTTCCCAAATTTTTGTGATGGAACCTACCAGAATCTGCAGGAATCCACAAAATTCCTACCACCCAGCATTGTCTCATCTATACCGATAGAAATTCTGCCCCACTTGTCAGCCTAAAAATGTTTTTTTCCAAACTACCCTTTTGGACCCGCTTTGGTTCCCCCTCAATTTTGACATGTTTTTGGCTCTTCCCTGTCACAGGCACTTGGCCCACCTAGTGAGGTATAATTTTTACCGGGAGACTGAGGGGAACGTTGGGTGGTAGGAAATTTGTCCCGGAGCGGTGATCCCACACAGAAATGTAGGAAAAATTAGATTTTTTTAGCTAAATTTGAGTTTTGCTGAGGATTCTAGGTAAGAAAACACTGGGGTATCCATGCAAGTCACACCTCCCTGGACTCCCTCGGGTGTCTAGTTTTCAGAAATGTCTGGGTTTGGAAGGTTTCCCTGTATGGCTGCTGAGCCCAGGACCAAGAACGCAGGTGCCCCCCAGCAAAAACAGGTAGTTTTGTATTTGATAATTTTGATGTGTCCAGATAGTGTTTTGGGGCATTTACTTTCGCGGGCACTGGGCCTACCCACACAAGTGAGGTACCATTCTTATCGGAAAACTTGGTGGAACACAGTGTGGAAGGAAATTTGTGGCTCCTCTCAGATTCCAGAACTCTCTGTCAACGAAATGTGAGGAAAAAGTGTTTTTTTGGCCAAATTTTGATGTTTGCAAAGGATTCTGGGTAGAGAACCTGGTGAGAGCCCCACAAGTCACCTCATCTTGGATTCCCCTAGGTGTCTAGTTTTAAAAAATGTGCAGGTTTGGTAGGTTTCCCTAGGTGGCGGCTGAGGTGGAGGCCAAAATCTACAGTTAGGCACTTTGCAAAAAACACCTTTGTTTTCTGTAGAAAAATGTGATGTGTCCACGTTGTGTTTTGGAGCATTTCCTGTCGCAGGCACTATGCCTACCCACACAAGTGAGGTACAATTTTTATCGGGAGGCTTGGGGGAACGCTGGGTGGAAGGAAATTTGTGGCTCCTCTCAGATTCCAGAACTCTCTGTCACCGAAATGTGAGTAAAAAGTATTTTTTTAGCCAAATTTTGATGTTTGCAAAGGATTCTGGGTACCAGAACCTGGTGAGAGCCCCACAAGTCACCCCGTCTTGGATTCCCCTAGGTCTCTAGTTTTCAAAAATGCACAGGTTTGGTAGGTTTCTCCAGGTGCTGGCTGAGCTAGAGGCCAAAATCCACAGGTAGGCACTTTGCAAAAAACACCTCTGTTTTCTGTGGAAAAATGTGATGTGTCCACGTTGTGTTTTGGGGCATTTCCTGTCAGGGGCACTAGGCCTACCCACACAAGTGAGGTACCATTTTTATCGGGAGACTTGGGGGAACATAGAATAGCAAAACAAGTGTTATTGCCCCTTGTCTTTCTCTACATTTTTTCCTTACAAATATAAGATAGTGTGTAAAAAAGACATCTTTTTGAGAAATTTCCTGTAATTCACATGCTAGTATGGGCACCCTAGAATTCAGAGATGTGCAAATAACCACTGCTCCTCAACACCTTATCTTGTGCCCATTTTGGAAATACAAAGGGTTTCTTGATACCTATTTTTGACTCTATATTTCAGCAAATGAATTGTGGTATACCCGGTATAGAATGAAAACCCACTGCAAGGTGCAGCTAATTTATTGGCTCTGGGTACCTAGGGTTCTTGATGAACGTACAAGCCCTATATATACCCACAACCAGAAGAGTCTGCATGAAACCCTTGTAGGATCTACACAAATTACCCATTGCTGAATTCAGAATTTTCACTACTTTTCAGAAATGTTTAGGTGTCTGGAATCCAGCATTGGTTTCACACCCATTTCTGTCACTGACTGGAAGGATGCTGAAAGCACAAAAAATCGTAAAAATGGGGTATGTTCCAGTAAAATGCCAAAATTGTGTTGAAAAATTGGGTTTTCTGATTCAAGTCTGCCTGTTCCTGAAAGCTGAGAAGCTGGTGATTTTAGCACCGCACACCCTTTGTTGATGCCATTGTTAGGGAAAAAACCACAATCCTTCTTCTGCAGCCCTTTTTTCCCTTTTTTTTTTTTTTAACGAAATTTTCACTGTATTTTGGCTAATTTCTTGGCCTCCTTCAGGGGAACCCACAAAGTCTGGTTACCTCTAGAATCCCTAGGATGTTGGAAAAAAAGGACGCAAATTTGGCATGGGTAGCTTATGTGGACAAAAAGTTATGAGGGCCTAAGCGAGAACTATTTCAAATAGGCAAAAAAAGGCCTGGCACAGAAGGGGGAAAAGGCCTGGCAGCGAAGGGGGTTAAGGCATTCCTGATGGTTTGCCTGGCAAGAGGCGGCCTTGAACATCTTCACACCAAGACAGTAAACTCACTAGCCAATCCTGTCAAAACGAACATATGTAAGAGCTTTGGCATTTAAATATGAAGGTCTTAAGATACATCTTTTGCAGCCAGGCCAAATGAATGCTTTTCATATGAAATAGCTTTTGTTACATACGTGTTTTAGAAATAAACACCTCTATTAAAATTAAATAATACACTGTATATATTGAACTTAATTGAAAGATGTGGGTCTAAGTACAGTATTTTCCAGTACACAATAGATTTTCTTGGGAACATTTCATGTGAGCTGGATTAAGAGATGACAGTTGTTTGTCCATGCATTTGCTGAAAATAATTGTGCTCCACAAATCTGACAGTGTATTAGTAGACTAGGAGTGGCTCAAGGACATTTCACTAGGGCTCCTTACATAGAAGACTCTATACAAAGGCAGTCCTGGAGTGTGGTCTGACCTTCATGGAATACCTCTGGCAAAAACGTGCAATAAATTAGCTTTATATTTCCAATAAATCAATTTCTCTAAGTCCTTTGCTTTTTTTGTCCTTTGAGATGTTCCATCACATCATTCTTCACTGTCCTACTTTGAGGTTTTGCTTTAATAACTGTCCTTAATGAGTAGCATTTGTCAGAAGAGAGGGAAAAGGAAGTGGGAGAGACTGGGTTCTGATGAGCCACCTTTGGTTGTGGTGAAAAAATACAACTAATAAACAAATGGGCATAAATCAAGCCCTAATATCTTGTTTCCATTAGAAGAAATGACTGTCATGACGTAGTAGTCAAAAAACATGTAAATGGTCATATTCTGGCGCATAGAACGCCACAGCTTAAGACTCAAAGTCACCCAAGCATTATTATTCTACTGGTTCACAGAGTGGGTTTGTACACGAAACCCACGTCTGTTTTTGAGAAATACTGAGAAATTCAGAATTACATAAAGTTCTCCATAACCACCAGCATCTGGTGCTCAAGGCTGGTGGGTATTTTGCATTTGTCTAGGTCAGTGCTTAATTTGTGCTTGTTGTTTCCGGTGCTGAGCACCGGCACTTATTTTTGGGTGCTTATTCTTCTGCCTCAATTATTTGCTGCGAGCAAAAGACACATTTGGGAAAGACGGAGGAAGAGAAAAATTCAAAAGCGTCACAATGGGAGAGAGCAGAATGCTGCAGGAGTGAGCTGAGGGGGCAGGGAGTGGCTTTAGATGTATTGAAGAGGTCCGATATGGCTTCAGGATTACGCTGCCTCAGTATTCCGTGCTCGCACATTAAATTGCAGCAGCCGCGTGTTTCAGAGAAAAGCTCGGAGCACCGGCACGTTTTTATTTACAAATTAAGCACTGGTCTAGGTGGGACCGGGGCTGGAGAGAAGCATGGCCAACCTCCACTGCACATGCGCCATGACATGCACATTACTTTATATCAGCATCGAAGCTTGATACAGTATATCATAAAAAGAAGCCAAAAGATCATTGGCAAAAAGTTGTTAAATGTATGTTATTACTATCTTTGCTCACAAGTCTAAAATGTGTTCACTGCCAAAAACCAGAAAGTGAAGTTAGGGTTGTTGTTTTCAGTTAAAAAAAACATGGAAATCTGCCAGTGATAGTTAGCAATACAATTATAACTCTCGCCTAGTTCATTGTTCATAGCCTAACACATGATGTTAAAGATAAAATTACAAACTACATCATTGGTGACACTTTTTAATCATATTGCTGACCTCCATAAAATGGGTTTCAATTATATTTATTAACTATTGGAAGTCGTTTGCAAAAAATCTATACCATCTGCAAGGAGTAGGAACTTTTCTTAAACGGGGTGCAACTTGATTTTCTAGAAGTGTAGATTGAAAAAAAACATTCTTGTAGTAAACCTCCTGATGCATTACTGATGCCTGCATGGAGATCTTAAAATTGGGTGACTAGCAAAGGATTTATGTTGATCACTTTTAGTCATCAGTTTTAAGTAGAGAAGAGGTAATACCTTTTTGCTGGTGGTGTCTCTGACATTATGAAATAAATTATTAAAGGTGACTAAAGGAGCCCTTTGTGATTATTGTTAAGGTGGACCAGTTGTATATCGACTACCAAAATATTGTGAAGGTAGGTATGTATAGATTTGATATTGTTCAAACCACATCTAAATTTATATATTCACCACAAAAACAAAGGTTACAGCAGACCTGCAAACTTGAATTAAAAAATTGCCTTATGAGGAGAGGGCGGGGCCTTGTGTTGAGAAGTACCTAAATGGCACATTTGTCCCCAGCCCACCCCCAAGCTCCTCCTTCAAAAAACAAAAGCAAATGGTTGCTGAGGTTGCTGCCAATGTCCTGGGGTGTTTTCACACCACTTAATGGATGTCATCTGTTAAAAGCCTACAAAAACGAGTTGAAAACCAGCTTACACTGATTTTCAGATCGTTTTTTCTGCCACCATGTGGAAGCCAATATAGTGTTACATGTAATGGCATTGTGTGAGATGGCAGGTCTGTTACAGGGGCGTTATATTACTGTCAGATTTTACACACACAGAACCATAGAAATTAAGCAGTTATATTTAAAGTTATCTCAAGTAACTATAGCTCATGTCCCATGGTAACTATAACTTGTGCCCCAGCCATGCAGTTTTCTCATCAATAATTTCACAGCATATGTTGCAGTGATAGTGTCATACAAGATGTTATGAGTGATGTAATATGTGGGGTAATTGGCAGCGCATGGAGAGGGCAAGAATTATAGTTACATTAGGGCACGAGTTACAGTTACTGAGGATAACTCTAACTGCTGAATTTCCATGGTTTTGTGTGTATAAAATCTGAACCTAACTAACACGTCCCTGTGACCTTTGTTTTTTTAATGAATTGCTAAAGTTTTTTTAATTCTATTTCCTAACTATAACGTCTCAGTAACAATTGTTTTTTCTGTGAATTTCTAGAGTTTTTAACATAAAGCAATATTTAATTATTATACGTTGATCCAAATGGCACCGCACATAGACTTCAGGCATGCCCAAGGCCCTCTTGCCAACACCCTACAGGCAGCCAACACTCGGGCCTCTCCCCCGAGCCGCTTTTGGGGTGGGACCCCATCTGATGGGGCCCAGAACTATATTTATTGCAGAGAGGGACACGCAGGATGACTTGGGCCCGGGGACTGCATCCCTGACATATTTTGGGGGGAGAGAGGGGTACTGCCCCCCTTCCCTGGGCCTATTTTGTCCCCGGGGAACCCATACCCCATTGCCTGGCACATTTTGTTTAGGTGAGGGTGAATGTGGCCCCCTCCAGAGCTGTTTCAGGCCCCTCATAACCCATCCCCTGAGGCCTATCACAATATTTATGGAGGTGGGGGAGGCTTGCAGCCCCATCCCCAGGAGCTTAGGCCCCCATGAGCCCAATCTGTCAGAGCCCAGCCATAGTCTAATGTGGGAAAGGGGTTGTGCAGACCCTCTTCCTGGACCGATTTCGTCCCTGGGGACCACATCCCCTGGGACCAAGCACATTTTTAAATGGGAGGGGAGCATGCAGCTGCTCTCCCCGTGCCAATTTTTGCCCTGCGGTCCCTATACTTTGGGACCTGGCCAACAAAAGGTGGATGGCCTGCTACCCACTAAGGGCATCTGCCCTATCCTGGTTAGGGGCCGCTGGGGGAGTCCCAAGGCCCCTGCAGCCCCAGCAGGCTCCCCGCATCCAGCAAAAAACAGACCTCAAGATCGGTAGTCCACTCTCAGCCGGCAAGAGCATTCTTAAAGCTCCAACCAGCTGGGAGCAGACTTTGTGTTTGCTCTTGTTTGGTTTATTAATTAAAGAAAGAAGTGTCTCAAACAGATGGACTCACAATGTTTCAGCTTTTGCCTTCCTCAGGTAGTACAAGATGGTTTGCTCAGTGGCTGCACAGCTGACACTGCTGGATTTTCAAAAAACATCACAAGTAAAGATTCCATTTGGAATGTGGAATCAATGCAATCCTGAGATCTGTTGAGATATGCATTAATCAGGTGGTTTTGTGAGTGATGTTCAGTCCATCTAGATGCAGTTATTTTAAACGGCACATCCAGAAGTTTATGCTTGCTTCCGGTAGTTCTTCCTTTAAGACATGTTTCACAGGGAAAATCTTCAAATCTGATAGTAAATGGGTCCACAAGGTTAAAATGATTGGCTACAGGCTGGTCATGTTTCCTATTACTTTTATGCTGATTTGTGGTCCTTGAATCACGTACGGAGGCCATTCACTGTTTAGCCTGCATATTGATTTTTACAGCTTTGCCACTGACACTGAATCACATCAATAATAAATATTGAGATACATGTAAGATGCTGTCTTATTCCATAGGTCCTTCTCGTAAAACAGAGCTAGTTACTGATGATGTTTGTAAATGGTATTCACATGTGGTGAACCTTTTAGAATCACAGCAATGAACTCCTGCATTTGTTATAGTTTGCTTGAGTTCAGCTCTCACAATAAATGATTGTAAATTGAGATCTCTGCAGTAAGCAATAACTGGTGGTTTTGGAACAACTTTTTCCAATTTTTCACAAGTGGATAGTAAGGGAAGTGTGTTTTGCATTTCATTTCGGTAGTTGGGAACTGATGGATGATAGTCAGCCACAAATGGGATTCTGTCACTTTTGTTTCTGCTCTTGGTATTCCAAATAAGTGCTTCCCTGGTGTAACTGCAAAGACTTGTCAGTTTGTTGCTGTATGATATGCAGAGGATAGCCTATCTTTTTAAATTCTGCTGCAGGCTCCTGTAGATTGTCTTTAGGGGTTTCCTCATTACTGCAGATGCATCTTATTCTGAGTGGTTGGCTATAGATGATGCTGAATTTAGTGTGGCTTGGGTAACATGAAGTCCAATACAGATACATATGAACATTGGTAGGCTTCTGGTTATACTTTTTTGTTCATGAATGGTGAGTAGCACATCAAGAGAAGAGAGATGATGTGTATGTTTAGTAATCCTGCTGGTGAATTTGATGGTAGGATGGATAATGTTGATATAAGCTGTAATTTGTTCCAATGTTCCATGTCCTGCATTACCTATTATAAATATGTCATCAGTGTTTCATATGCAAAAAGAAGAGTTGATGGACAGAATCAGAACACATCAAATATTCACCCCCAGTCACAGATCTGTGTTTAATCCATCAGTTTTTTGCTCACCATGCCATTACAGTTTGGACCCAGCCATATGCAGATCAGTCTTGACCCTGTTCCCCATGGGAACAGTCCATCCCGAAATGCTAGAACATATCCTCCCTGGACCAGAAACAAGCATCCTGGGACCGGTTTCGGGGTATCACCCCTCTTCAGCCAGGCTAGCTTGAATCTGATGGCATAGTGAGCACGGCACCCATGTCTGGGCATACCCTTTCCACTTGGGGCGACAAATGCAAAATGAACAGTTGATGGACGGAATGCAGAACAAATCAAACATTCACCCCCAGTCACAGATATGTGTTTAATACATCAGTTTTTTTTGCTCACCATGCCATTCCAGTTTGGATCCAGCTATGTGCAAATCAGTCTTGACCCTATTCCCCATGGGAACAGTCCAGCCCGAACTGCCATACCAGGTCATCCCTGGACCAGAAACAAGCATCCTGGGACTGGTTTCTGGGTATCACTCCTCTTCAGCCGTGCTGGCTTAAATCTAATGGCATAGCGAGCATGGGACCCACGTTTGTTTGCATCAGTGTTTCATAGGCGTACCAGTGGTTTGATGCTAGAAGTAGCAAGTATATAGTCCTCTAGGGTGCCCATGAAAATATTTGCATAGGATGAAGCCATCCGAGTGCCCATGAAAGACCATTGTATACGCTGATAGTTTTTACCATTGACAGTAAAATTGTTGGATTTAAGGATAACTCTTGAAAAGTTGGCAGAATATTTGTTGATGGCTTGTTCGCATGTTCTTTTATTAAGAGATTCAGAGAATGCCTCAAGCCCATCTTCATGTGGTATATTGGTGTATAATCATGTCACATCGTATGTAGCCAGAGGAGTGCCACCATCAAATGTGTAGGTTTGGTCTAATTTTTCAATAATCTGAGGGAAGTGACGGGTATCCTTAACAAATGATGGCAGTTCCTGGACAATGGGCTGGAGGTGCAAGTCAACAAATAAAGATCATTTTTCAGTGGCTGTATCTTTGCCAGCAATGATGAAACGGCCAGTAATGTTCATTTTGTGAATTTTGGGAAGCATAAAATCTCCCAGGTCTTGGTTTGGGATGAACAAGTATATCTGCTTTGTTTCAACAGTGAGGTTTAAGCTCCTATACCTTGCAAACATGTTCTTAATTTCTTTGATCAAGTCTTCTATGGGATCAGTTTCTAAAGGTTTGTAAGTGCGGAAAATATAATTTTGTTCTTTGGTGAGTACAACCATTTGAGTCACTTCTTTCTTGGATATTTAATTTTCTTGTGAAAACAACAGCCAGCAAGGCCGAAAATCCATATCCCAAAAGATACGAGTCACAAGGAAATGAAATATCCAAAAAAGAAGTGACTTCAACAGATCTACTCACCAAAGAACAAAAATATATTTTCCACACTTACAAACCTTTAAATATAATATAATTTAAAACTGAATATTCTGTTACAATGCGGGGGTGTCCTCTTCTGAGGAAATATAACCAGATGTGCAACTGACAGTGTCTCATGCAGAAAGTAGAGGGAGAGGAAGTGCATATGGCACTGTGCACTTGAGGGGATTCAGAGGCCATCCCCTGTATACAGAACATTACAGAGCCTTAAGTCTCCTGTGTCACTGCCTTTATTCACCAGAAAGTATCTCTCAACCCTTCTTGGACTTAGCTACTTCACCTAAGACGGCCCAACTTTGCCAGTTGCAGGAATGTAGCCAGGAGGAATGTGTGCAGAAGATTCTACCATCTCTGACAGTACAGCCCTCACATGTGCTTCCTGGGAAGTGACTGTTGAAGGCATACTGGATCAGTCCCCACAGTAGTATAGATTATTGACACTCTGCAGTGCCTCTCCTGCCTCATTGCTAGTGGCAGAAGTTCATGTTTTCTTAATAGAATACCTTAAAACAAGTGGTGACTCATGATTATTTATCTCAACAAGCAGGAAGAAGAGCAGCTGTATCTAACAGCACCACTTGACTTGCCTGATAATCGATACATATCGGGGAGTCGGATGCGGCTACTTGTGTTGGTTGTGATACCCCTGAGGAAAGTTTAGAGAGCAAATTAACCTTAACAGTGTTGGGAAATTAATATCTACCATATGATAGTGACCCTCCTGGCTTTTCTGTTACTTGGTATTAGAGGGAAAACACTTACATTCTAGTTAACTGACTCTCACCCACATGTTTTTGTGTGGCATACATCATCATAGAGTCCTACCCAGTGTAGTTGTCAATAGGAGAAGCACTTTGATATGATTGGGGAGCTCAGACTGGGGACTACGAAAATATTAAAAAAGCCTGTGAAGTGTTTAAAATTAGGGCACCAGTGGAAGAAAAAAAAGAAATGACATGAGAGTTGCATGGAGTGTTAATAGCTCCTAAGTCCTCTGGTGGACATTTTTCAGCTGGTTTTGTTTGCCATTTAGGTTATCAGGCTTTCATCAGGGCTATCGAATTCCCTAATGTGCAAATCTTGTCCATTAGAGATGCTCTTAGCCGATACACTTCTGCTTTCATTCTTTTAACACATACATAGTACATACAAAATGGTTATTACCAGTTTTTTGGATTTGTAGCCTCTAGGGCCTTCTCAGTGTTTACATTCAGAAAAGCAGGAAATAGCAGAGCTTAAAGAATTTATAGAAATGTGTTGCGTTTCCCTCACTGGGAGCAGTGCTCTGTGAAACACGTGTATCAACACCTTTTATGCTATTTATCACTCCGTGTGTAGTGCCAATCTTGTTCCATGAAACCCATGTAAAAGAAACAGAACACCACAAAGCTGTTGAAGTGAAAGAACAATATTTCAAGCAAGATTGAGTCTGTGGGTTTTGTTATATAAACACAAAAAGAAGCCCATACATTTTGTATGATCTATCAATTAGAATTAAAAAAAATTCTTTTATACACAAGTCTAGAATCTAGACTCTTAACATTAACCATGCATAAATGCCTATTTGACAGTAAGTGAATTATCGACCAACCACGGTATGGCCAACTGTACTCAAGTAATATTTCCCATTGGAAATGAAGATGAAATACTTTCAACTTATACCGGCATGTGAACCAGATATTTATTGTATGGGAGTTTTTAATAGCCGGTAAATGAGTTGAGCGTAGAGCACCAAAGATGATGAGTGGCTATTGAAAACCGGTGCTAACACGTCACTGTTCATGCAGTGAGATTTCAGATGCCACGTTCTAAACCACGGAATTAAAATACGGCGTCCCACGACCAAACTCCAAACTTCAGGAGTTGTGGGCTGTAATAAGTGATCCTCTGTGTAGGTAATTTTCTGTGGACACATGTCCACCCCTCACAGTCTATGATTTTTTGCAACACTAATTGTGACAATGGAATCTCAAATTTGACGGATGAAAGGTGATTCTTTTTACAGATCCTACTCTACGTACGTATATACAGAGAAATCAATTTGATAAATATGTTTAAAAAAAATGTCCCCCTGACTCTAAAACCAGTAATGGTAATTACAAAAAAACTAGAATAATCATGGTACTAAACAAAGTTTGTAAAACAATTGGGCACACAATACATATTGAGTAGTATTGCAGCATGGCTTCAATTGTACCATATTGATCTCCTCAGGTGTGGAATACTGAGATTGACTTTGGGTGTATTTATGTGCTATTCTTAAGTGATTTAACATGTGTTTTATGGCTTCAAGGACAAGAACGTCACTACACACTTAGTGATAAATAGCATGGAAATATTGTTCCAGTACGTGTATCACTAAGTGCAGTGCTTCATGGATTATGCACGGTGAAGAAAAAGTTGCATAAATCCTTTAACCTCTGTTATCTCCTGTTTTTCAGAATTTAAATACTGGAAAGGTCCCAATTGCCAAAAATCCTGAATATTGTAACCCATTTGTATATACTATAAATATGTGCATGCAAAGAAGGTATAAGTGTACTGACTAAGAGCCAAACTAATAGACATGTTTCACATGTTAGGGATTTGGTTGGTCCTGGTGAAAGCTGGATGACTTCAATGGCAAGCAAAACCAGCTGAAGCAGGTCCTGACCAGCTCTCCCAGTGCCAGGCTGTCTTCCCAGCCTCCCTGCCAGGTCGACTGCCCTGGTTCTGCCTCTGGCAGCACCAAGGTCTCCTGTCCCCTGGAGCCTTGTCAGCTGCATTGCCCACAGGGTCCTGCTCCCCTGTGTTCCTGGTTCACGTCCTTCCCACTCTCCTGGTTTCCCATTCTTTTCCCGCCCTCCTGCCACCCAGCACCCCTCCTCAGGCCTATTTATCGGAGGCTGCAGCTCCAGAGAGCAGGTCCTGACAAACCCTGCCAGCGCGAGGCTCTCCGCCCAGCACCAGGCCCTCCTTCCGGCCAGGTCCACTGCCCAGGTTCTGCCCCCGCAGCACCAACGTCTCCTATCCCCAGAAGCCTTTCAGCGGCATCGCCCCTGGGAACTCACTCCCCCGCGCTCCTGATTCCCAACCTTCCTACGCTCTTGATTTCCTGCCCTCACATCTCTCTGTGCCCCTCCCAGAATGTATTTAATGGAGGCCGAAGCACGGGCCCATAGTGGATGCGCTGCTGGCGCACCAAAGGCACGCCCATCTGCGCCTGCCCGCGCCAGAACCATGCCCAGTGCCAGGAACCCTGGAGTTCTGGACCCCTGCAGATACTCTGCTGCCGATCTTCATTCCCTGGACCCTAGTCACAACAACAACTGCTACCTGACATTGCCCGCTCCACATTAGGATCATTCAACTGCCGCCACTTCACCTCCACGCCAGGACCGAGTAGCCCTGCAGCATCCCTTATTTCGCAGATATCAGTAACCTTACTGAACCCCAGATCCCTTTGCCAGCACGCTGCCGAAATCTGGGACACCATCTCCATCCTCACCCCGACATAACCTTCATCACCGAAACCTGGATCACCCCTGCTTCCCCACCAGACCTCGCCACAGCAACCTCCACCGATTACAAGATGAAACACCGGAATTGCACCAACAAACATGGTGGTGGCATCACTGTCATACACAAGGAGTCGGTTTCCTGCACAATCACCGACAACCAGATCACCCCAATCATGGAACAGATTAACTTTCAGCTCCACACTGACAATAACACCACCATCAAAGGCACCGTTGCCTACAGACCACCAGGATCATGGACCAGAATCAGCCATACCATTGCTGAATCCATCACTCCTCTTGCCAACACTACATCATACTGGGAGAACTCTAATTCTACCTAGATGACCCCACCAACACCAGCTCCACAGTCCTCCTGGAAAGACTGGCAAAAATCAGCCTCAAGCAGCTAGTCACCAACCCCACACACATCACAAGACACACACTGGACCCCATTTTCTCATCTAGCAACAGAATTAAGCACACCCACACCTCGGACATCACCTGGTCAGACCACTCCATGATACACTTCACCATGACCGGACACACCTGTGCCATCCCCAACCTCCACAGTGCATCCTTCCGCTGCTGGACCAAGGTCTTTCAGGAACAATGGACCGACGCCCTCAGTGCCACTCAACCCAACTACCCCCCAACCTGGGCCATGCAGTACAGAACATCAATGACTGGATCACCAGCACCACCGACCAAGTCGTTCTTATCAAACCAGCTAAAGCTCACAGACCAGTCAAGCAAGGAATTTGGTATACCCTGGAACTCGGCAACACCAAACGCAGATGCAAACAACTTGAGGGAATATGGCACATCAGCAAGAACGAAATCGAGAGAGACACTTGCAAATCAGTGCATATTGTCTCCCTCCGACAGATAAGAGCTGCAAAAAGGGAGGCCCTGACCTTCTGGGTCGATACTAGCACAAACAGAACCAAGGAACTCTTCATCATTGTCAGAGAGTTCACTTGCCCCACGGCCACCGAATACACAATCCCCGCATCACAGAAGCTCTGCGACGACCATTTCCAAAGCAAAATAGCAACCATCTACAAGAATTTCAATACCGAACCCTCCAACTCCCACAACCTCCAATCAACCACCACTACTGACCACCTGCTCAATGCCTGAAAACAACACAGCGATGCAGACACAACTACCCTTAGAAGCTCAACCCACTCCGGAACACACACCGACCCCTGATCCCACGACTGTTCAACCTTGGGAGGGACGAGATCAGCTGCCAACTCACCACCATCGTCAATGCTTCACTTACCTTGGCCACCCGTCCTGACTCCTGGAAACATGCAGAGGTCACACCCCTCCTCAAGAAACCCTCAGCAGACCCCCAACGAACTACAAAACTACCAACCCATCTTGTTTCTCCCTTTCTCCACCAAAGTCCTGAAGAAGGCCGTCAACCTCCAACTCACTAAACACCTGGAGAGAAACAACCTACTAGACTCATCCCAATAGGTCTGATCGCTGCCTAAGATGACATCTGTGCCATACTCGACAAAGGAGAATCCGCCGCCCTCATCATGCTCAACCTAACCGCCAACTTCGACATGTCTTCCCACCACACACTCAAGCACCCCCTGCGCCAGGCAGGAATAACTGACGATGGGCTCAGATGGATAGCATCTTTCCTCACAGGGTACACCCGGATAGTCTGCCTCCCCCTTGACATCGCAAGCCAAGCATAACACCTGAGACGTTCCCCAGGGCTCGTCCCTTATCCCCACAGTCTTCAACATCAACATGACTCCCCTTGCTGACATTGTCAGATCACACAAGATCAACATCATCTCCTACACTGACCACACTCAGCTCGTCCTATCACTTTCTGCCAATCTCACTGCTATCAAGACAAATTTCTACAAATGCATGAAGAATGTCTCAGTATGGATGAAGGGCAACTGCTTAAAGCTGAACACAGACAAGAAGGAAGTTCTCATCTTCAACAAAAACACCACCCTCTGGAAAGATTCCTGGTGGCCATTGCAGCGCTCAGTCTCACCCCAACTCCGAAAGACCATGCACGCAAACTCTGCATCATAAAGGGCAGCGAACTCTCCATGAAGCATCAGGTCAGCTCTGTCGACTCAGCCTGCTTCCACATGTTTTGCATGCTTTGTAAAAGTTTCAAGTGGCTCTCTACCAACATAAGAAAGACAGTTACTCATGCCCTCATTATCAGCCGTCTTGACTACGGCAACACATTCTATGCAGGTACCACCACCGAACTCATGCAAAGGCTCCAATTAATACAGAACGCAGCTGCCAGACTGTTTCTCGGCCTGCCCAAGAGAGGCCACATCTCCCAGCACCTGAAAGACCTCCACTGGCTACCAGTCCAGAATAAATGGCACTTAAAGCTTCTTGACCAAGGACAAAGCCCTCCATTACTAAGGACCTGCCTACCTGTTCCAATGTCTGCACTTCCACCATTCCTTCAGAAATCTCTGCTCCGCACACCTGGCCCTTGCGCACATCCCTTGCACACACTGCTGCCATACCAGAGGTCGCTCCTTTTCCCAACTCCCCACCAGGGCTTGGAACGCTGTCCCCCTCCCTACCTCCACTACGCTGACCGAATTCAGGAAAGGGCTCAGGACCTGTCTCTTTGATTGAGACCTGCTCCAAGCACCTCAATACCCTACAGGTGACAAGCCATGCTCTACAAATACTTGATTGACTGATTGATTGAAACATGTTGACCACAGGACATAAGCACCATTACCACTCCATGCACGTCCTATCTCATTTCTTTTAATCTGCCAAAGTGCCCTAATAATCACCATTGTGTTATATTCATATTTGTATGTGTTTGCTAATAGGGTAGAATTCTAGGGTTGGAACTGAGGATGGTGATGTCTTGGGGATGTAATGGAGTTCCGTAGGTTGTGTAAAGGTAAAGAAACTAGAGTTTGGATGTGGGCTGGAGCAGGTGGTGGTCCACTATTTGAACTAAAATAAGCATTTTCGTTCAGCCTACCTGTATCCTGATTCCTGCAAAGATGTAACACTGGTGATGAGTGTTAATGGACCTCCAGTGTCTCCTTGAACCAACATTGCTTCTGTGGATCAGTAAGGCTTCTCATATTGTTTGATAATCCTCTCCCACATTGTGGTCGACTTTGGCCTGAATCCTGTTTCCTTGTGGGGAGGCATAAATACTGAATGCCAGTTTCGGTGTGGGAGTGTGTCTGACTGCTGAATGCTATTTCTGGGGCATTAGAGTCTGTCTGGTGTCTGTCAAAAGTCACAAGTAAAGTCAGGTGAAATCTTGGTTGTAAGAACTGTATAATGGATTTAGTCACATGGTGAAGTCACTGTGGTGATTACGGTGCAGCTTTTCAGACATTTTTGCATGAGTTATTAGAGCTCTGGCAGGAACACTTTGGGGCATGTTTTGGATATGTTGTCAGTTGGTGGCTATTTTTAATTGGGACTTGCATTGTTCTGCAAGAATTCTTTGGTTGCTGGCCCCAATGCTCTTCGTGAAGGCCATTGTCCATTGGAACCGAGTTTATGGTCTCTTTATTCATCGAAATGCTGACTGACGGGAAGGTTCCTCTACTCTTGCTGAAGTATTTCCAGGAATATTATTTTGCTGACGTTGTGTTGCATATAATTATCAGCTGTACTAGGTGGTACAAAACAGCTGTAAAGTAATTTAACATTTTTGGGGAATTTGTGTTTATATTGCAATATTACTTGTATAATACTGAAGCTAGTGTGGTGATTGCCTCATTCACAGTAGCTTCAAGTATATCTCAGCCACCACAGTTCTTACCTGAAAAAGGTCATCTAGCCTTATTCTGGAAGCACTGGAAACAGTTTGACTCGTGTCTCCTGGCCAATGGAGGTGAAAAACTTTCTGCGTTCAGAAAACAAGCTGTTCTACTTTATAATCTTGGTGTAGAATGCAGGAACATCCCTGAAACTCTAGATAAAATTCTATTTGGAACTGCTGAAGGTGACACTGGAAATGTTTGAGATGTCTTTTTAATGTTGGAGCAACATTTTGGATCACAGATTGATGTGGTTTTGTAGCGACACAAGTTCTTCAAAAGAAGACCAAAAACAATTGGAAACTCTGTGGCTTCCTTGGAAACTTTAGCTCGCACTTGTTATTTTCAAAATCTTACAGATTTACTCATTAGAGATGAGCTAGTACGTCGCACCAATAATCAGAGAGTACAGGAAAAGCTTCTTGCTAGGGATCGTGATCTGAAGGACAGGGTAGCCATTATTAAAGGCATGGGAAACACTAACTTGTTGGTGCATGAGATGAGACAGTGTAGGAATATTGGCGTGGGCATGATGAATGAGGCTGTGAAAGAAATCACAAATGTTAGCATTATAACTGAGGCTCCCAGTTTCCCGTTTTTGCTGATTTTTACAAATAAATGCAGACAGAAAACTGTTTATTTTCCTGTCTTTAATAATGTCTACATACAGAAAAATACAGAAAATAGGCCTTCTTTGGATGATTTTTTTTTCTGACTGTCAATCATGAGTGCCAGGTCTGTAGGTGTACAGATTGAGAGTTGGGGAGATTAAAAAAAAGTCAATAGATTTCCTAATTTATCTTAATAAAAAATCTGATCTGCAGCTATGTATGCTATTCTACAATACAAGTGTTTTCAGATAACGCTATTGCACCATAAACTACTGAAGCCTTTTGGACATTTAAAGGCGAGTATGTATTTATCAGTTAAAGAAATATGGAAAAATACCTATTGCAGCTTCATTTATGTAGTAAACATAACATAAAATGGATAAATACAGAAACAAAAAATATGGATACATTCAGACTGAAATGTTGAAAAAATAAATACCATAAAAAGGGGAACACTAAATATAACTAGGTGTGTGCAGAAAGTTAAGGAAGACAGTAAGGATGTCATGAGTACGGAAAGCAAGGATAAATGACTTAAGTGCTATTGTTGTGGTAGTGAAGGTCATCGTTCTGATAATTGAGGATGATTTGCAACATGTAAGAGGTGTGTCAAAAAGGGACACTATTGTCATGTATGTCGCAGCAGTTCTGTTAAAGTGTCATGCAGTCAATTGTATAGATGATGATAAGAAAATGGTATTGAGTATTATATGATGGACTAGTGGATGGTGAACCATTGTCTATGTCTGAGTTGAGTGGTGTGAAGATAGATGTTCTGGGCTTCTCAGTGATGAAAATTCAATGTAAGGACAGAGACACCATGTGAAAGGTGTATATAGCTAAACGTGATGATAACCTATTGGGATGGACACCAAGGAAATATGGGGATATCTCTTAATTTCTATTCAGATGGATGCAAGATACTTTTGTCGAATGGTAAGATGCCTTGTGAGTTTCTGGCTGAGTTCTCTGGAGTGTTTGCTGAGAGGTTGCATATGGTCAAAAATTTTGAACATAACATCTTATCAAAACAATGTGCTGTTCCTTGTGTGTACAAAGTGAGGAAATGTCTGAATATGATGTTGCAATGGCTTAAAGAAGAGTTAAAAAGTTTGTTTGATCTTGGAGTGATTGAAAAGATTGAGGCCATCATTTGATGGCAACTGGACCGCCACGCCGGCGGTGGCAGTGAGACCGCCGCCAGGCTGGCAGTGCAGACCACCATATAATGACTATGGTGCTGAACCCAATGCAACACAGCCAACTTACCGCTAGTACCGCCACTGCGTCACCAAACAGCAAGGATTTCCAGGGCAGGCCGATTGCAACAAAAAGACCGTCCGCGGCTGCCATGGCAAACAAACTGCAAGTTCTCCCAACATTGTATCTCCCCATACACCTTCAGGGCCAGCGATGAAGACGACAGCCATATGTACACCTAGCACGTAGTGGAGGAAAAGGCAGTGATACACACCCACACATAACACACACTCCAGGCAAAGACAATGCACATCACAAAATACGAAAAATATGAGTACTCAATACACACACAAAGCCAAGCAGATACATGCCAAACACACACCACAACGCACATAAACACCACCAACACCGTCATACACATCCATACACAACACCCCATTATCACAAAGCGACAACTAGACCATAAACACTTTAACTCAGTCATAGACAGGCACGTTGAGAAACACCACACAGCCACACACACAAAAAGCTGTATTTAGCAATGACATACAATCAATATCAGTGAACAGACATCCAAACAATGACACAGGTGACACGTCACGTGCAATCAACCATCAAAGGAATCCACAGATGCAGCACCATAAACACGGACGCACACACCACCCCTTACAATCCCACAAGCAAGCAGTCAGACACATTACAACATGCACATGGCACAACCCTTATATCCAGCGCATGCAACAACACTGACATAACCAATACCCAAACTTCCCTCACCATTGCACACAGATGTCACACCACTGTGTAGAAGGAAACCAGGACAAGCATCTCATCTTGCCAACCACAGCAATGTGGGCAGATGTATTGTGAACCATGAAATTAAATATAAACTCTATACAAAAAGTGCCAAATGGCAAGTCCAACATGCAGAAGTGCACATATTCCACATGTCATGGCCCCAACTTGACTCCTGACAGCAAATAGGCCTCCACATCATACGGGCATCAATGTGACAGGCAGGCACCTCAGAGGTGTAGGGGTAGGGCTGGTGGGGGTGGCTTGGTTTTGGAAGGGGGTGTCTCTGTTTGGGTTTGGGAGGGGGGACTTTGGCTATGGGAGGGGTGAACTTCTTAGTGGGTAGAGGAGCAGGGGCAAGACCAGAGTGGGCAGTGAAGGAATGGAGGTGGAAGGGCGGGGGACATGATGTTTGGGTGCAACACGGGCTGGGACAGGAGTAGGGAACAGGGCAAGGGTGGCAAGAAATACTTTTTTAGGTACACAGGGCAGTCACATGTATAAGGGATGGAAGTGGAGGTAGAGGGAGTGCTCGTGTGACGTGTTGGTGTGCTGTACATAGATTCAATGTGTGCATGTGTGTGATGGGTGTATGTTGGGTGAGTAAGTGAGTGCATGTGTCTATCTTGGGATGAGGGGGTGGAGATCTAGGGAGAGGGAGTGGAAGACATGTGAGTGAATTTTGGGGTGGTGTGTGCAAGTGAGGTGGATGTGCTGCAGGTGGTAGAAAATGTAGTCATGGTGAGTGTAGATTTGGTGTGTGGAGTCAGTGTCTGTTGTTTTGGTGATTGAGGGTATGACAGGAATACTGGCAGGATCAGTGTGTGATGATGCAGTACTGGCAGGTGTGAGTGGTGATGTGACTGTCAGGGAGGCAGTGTGGGAAGTGTCTGTTGGCTGTGCCAGTGGCTCATTTCAGGTGACTGTAGGACTGGCTGCAGGGATGTCACAGCCCAAGTTCAGTAAGGTGTTACAGGATGTGCTGGACGCCCTACTCAAGCATATGAACAGGTACCTAAAGTTCCCACAAGGTGCTGAATGGAACACTGTTTAAGGCAGCCTTTTACAACATTTCAAATGTCCCACATATAATACGGGCCATTGATGGGACTTACATCACATTGGTACCTCTGAGGGCTAATGAACTGGTCTACAGAAACAGGAAGAGTACATATTCACTCAATGTACAAGTGGTGTGTCTTGCAGACGGTTACATATCACATGTGACAGCGAAATTCCCATGGTTGTTACATGATTCCTATGTCCTGAGGAACAGCAGTATCCCTGCATTGATGTTTCAGCTACAGGGAAAAAGGGCCTGGCTAATAGGTATGTGTACTGCTGTCTATGTCAGACGTGTGATATCCTTCCCTACACAGTCTACACTATGCCTAGCACTGTTTCCTATAGTCATAGCTCCTTTTCCACACAGGTGACTTTGGGTACCCCAACCTGCCCTGGCTCCTGACACCTGTTAGGTATCCAACTACAGGAGGAGAGAACAGGTACAATGAGGCACATGGCCGGACAAGGTGGGTGATAGAGAGGACTTTAGGCCTCTTGAAAGCTAGATTTTGTTGCCTCCATGTGTCCAGTGGTGCCCTACAGTACCAACTAGGGAAAGTCTGCAAGATCATAGTTGCATGCTGCGTACTCCATAATCTGGCCGCCAGAGGGCACATCCCACTGTTGGAGGAGGGGGACATTGATGCTGGAGCAGTCGCTGAGGCTGATGACCCTGATACTGAAGAGGAGGCAGACAAGGAGGAGGCATATTACTACAGGACTGACCTGATACGTCACTACTTTCGATGATTTTCAGGAATGTGTGATTTGGGTGTTATGTGCACTTGGACCATGTATTGGAAACATGTAGTAAGATTTTGCATAAATCAAGGTGTGTGTGGAGACTACTGCCTTCCATCTTCGTTTCCGACCCTGAAAGGTTGCTGAATTACCATGAGGGGTAGTGGAAATGTATTGCTGCCAATGACATGTGTTTAATACTGGTGCCATGACAAAACATCAGTTTGGTTGTACCCAAGTTTATTGATCCTACGTCTGACAGTTTGGGTAAATGAAAGGGGCACTTATCGGACTTGTCCTGTTGTGTAGGCCTATCATGCTGTATTGTCAGCTGCTGTGTGGCAACTACCTGTTCCTGACTACGCAAGGAGGTGATCGGTAAAGGATGTCACTTATGAGGAATCTTTACATTACCACATGTGTGTGAGTGACAATCCAGGCCTTTACATATGTGGTATCATAGCTGCTGGGGCAATCATCCTGTGTGTGTGTTTTATACAGCTGTTGATGTATGGATATGGACTACATGCCTTACAACATTGAGCCTTATTCCATGTTTTTCCCGCTTTATGTTACATGTCTATTTGCAAGCTGATTACTGAAATGCGTGTTGGCACCCTTGCCACTGGATGTGACTACAATATGGATGTACTTACACACCTGCTGGAGATTCCTACTACATCTGCCACTTTGACATTCTTGCAGTCCAGATATGTGAATTTGTTTGTTGCCACTTTAAACAATGAAGACACATACACCATTACTTGTGCTCATTGGTGTTTATTGAGTGTTTCACATCACAGTTCAGAGGAGCGGGTACATGGTTTCAGTGATAATCAGAGTGGGTGGTCGAGTTGTATGTTTCACAGGTCCTATATCCATTTGCCTTGGGATCATGGGAACTTGGCATTGGACAGCCAATATGGTGTATCAGTGGCACACAAGGGTGACAGTTCAGGAGAGGGATCACTTCCGGGTAGGGAGATTGGTCTTTGCCTCGGGTCCTACAGGACGTCTGGGTGGTCGAAATCTTTTTGGGGGGCGCACCTCAGCTGCAGGGGTGGTGGTGGCATGTGGGTCCTCCTGCTGGGCCTCTACTCCTGTAGCAGGTGCTGATTTAGAGGGCACAGGTGTTATGTGACTACTGGATGGGGCCTACTGTTTGGTGGAGGACATACGCAAGATGGTGTTGAGTTCTTTAAAACACCCCTAACATGGAGACCATGGTGACATTGTGTATCTGCCACTGCTGCATGGCCTCCTAGTGGTATTCACCCTGCAGCCTTTGGGTCTCCTGCAAGGTGGTGAGTATCTGGCCCATCTTGTCCTGTGAATTGCTGGTAGGCTCCCAGGACTCTGGAGACGGCCTCCTGGCCAGTTGTGTCCTGTTGCTGCCTCGTCCTTTGGCCCACAATTGCCCTCCCACTGGCCCTTACCCCCTTTGCCAGTGTCCCTAGTGCAGTGTACCCCTTCCCACTGACACCAGGACCGTCATTGTCTTGGGATTAGAATGTTGACTCATGCCCCTGTGCTGTGGGGCACATTGATGTTTGATCTGCCCTTGGGACACAGGTGTGTGGGCTCACCTGTGCAATGGATGCCACAGGGGAGGGGCATTCAGTTGTGCACAGGGTGAGGCTGGTGATGGTGGACTGACCACTCATGCCTGATGGGCCAGGTACGTCATCCATATCGAGACATCCAGGGGATTTCTCTTCTATTGGGCCTGCTTCCAGAGCTGGGCTTTCTGTCACTGGCATCCTCTTCTGTGTGGCTGTACTTGGGAGACCTATGTAATGAAAGGTATGGTGTTACATGATGTGTAATGAAAGGTCTGGTGTTACATGATGGTATTTTACTAGTGATACACATGGTTGTATGCCATCATTGTTTGGATTAGCAGAGCAGTAATGGCAATGATAGTTACTTGTCTACTGCTTGTGTTTGCATCAGTTGAATGTTGCTATGGTCCTATTTTGATCGATAGTTGGTATTGGTCTTGATACTGTCATTGCCATGTACTGATGTGCATTCCAATTTCTTGTTGATGGAGGGGGGGTGACATGGTTTTACGTGCAGGTGCACCGATGTGAAGTGGATTTAGCAGTCATGCAAGGGTAGGGAGTGTTGCATTGTGGTAGTTGTAGTACTTGTTGCAGTGTGTGGAATCCACACACTAGGTTGGCCTATGAGGTAATGGTGTTATTAGGGAGCTGTGGCATGCAAGGGAGGGTATTGCGTCCATGGTGATTTTGTGCACAAGGGTAGTATGATGGGGTGACAGGGTGGTGGGGGTACATGTTGTGCAGGGGTACATGATGGCTGGGGAGTGTAGTTGACTTACCAGTGTCCAGTCTACCTGGTATTCCCGTCAGCCCATCTGGGTATAGGATGGCCAAGACCTTCTCCCAGGATGATAATTCTGGGAGAGGTGGTGGGGTCCCACCACTAGTCCTCATGATGGCGATTTGGTGTTGTGATGCCATGGCCCGTACTTTCCCTTGTAGGTCGTTCCACCTCTTCCTAATGTCATCCCTTGTGCGTGAATGGTTTCCCCTGTGCTCCAAACAGTTGCGGCTCCACTCTGATGATTTTGTGGACCATGACCTTCAGCTCCTCATCTGTGAGTAGTGTTTTTTTTTGTGGTGCCATGGTGGCTGTGTGGTGGGTGGTGGGGTGTGTGATGTGCTTGGATGCTGGGTTGAGTGTTAGGATGTGCGTGTGGTTTGTGGTGTTTTTGTGCAGTAGTGATGTGCATGTTGTGTTTCTTTTGTTGTGTATTGTGTGATGCATGTTCAGTTTGATTGTCCCCGTGATATCTAGGTGCAGTGCCTTCTGTCAGTGTGCTCTTGCTTTGCTATATCGGACTTTCTGGGTGCAAAAGATTCTGGGTATGTGTGTGGGGGGGTGTTTTGTAGTGCCCCGGTCAGGTGTGTGTGGTGCGTCTATGTGTATCAGGTGTGGGTATTGGTTTTGTCCAATGTGGTGCAGTGTTCTGGTGGAGGTGCTTTTTTGTCTGCTGCGGTTCAGACCGTCAATGGATTGCCGCAGTGCTATGACTCCTAAGCTGATTTGTGATTCGTGATTTGGAGGGCAGGATATTGTCAGCGTGGTGGTGCTGGTGGTGGGAACGCCTCTTTCACGCCGTCGATCAAGCTGATGGTGTCCGATTTTTGTTAGTTTTTTGGCAGTGTTGTGTTGGTGACTTGTAACGCGGCGGTCTTCCAACCGCAATCACTGACGGTCTTTCTGCACCCGCTTACACAGCGGTCTTCGGTAAAGACCTCCGAAGTCAAAATAACCACCTGAGTGACCGGAGTGGTATTCCCCTTTGATTCTTGCACCAAAAGATGGTGGTGAGAAGATAAGAAAGTGTGTGGATCTCTGAAAATTGGACAAACACATCTGGATGGAACCCCACCCATTAGTCAATATTTCTGAAACTTTAGCGTGGATTAAGGATGGCAAGTTTTTTGGTGTGATGGACCTGTCAGTCTATCATCAGGTTCTCCTTCTTCCTTAGTCGAGGCATCTTACATCATTTGTTACTACTTTGGGAGATCACAGATTTTTACTCATGCCATATAGTTTGGCCTCGGGTGCTGTCTGCTTCCAAAAGTTAATGAAGGTGGTTTTGGAGGGTCTTGCTGGAGTGTTGTTCTTCCAGGTACATTTTAGTATATAGCAAGGAGCAGGAGGATCATGGCACTACTCTTAGGTCAGTCTTGAGTAAATTACAAGATGTTTGAATCCTAAAAAGGAAAAACATTTGGGGTGACAACAGTTATGTATCTTGGCCATGTTATATCTAGTGAGGGCTGGTTTGGCTAAGAGCATTTTACAAGCACCTATGTCTGTCAGCAAGGATCAAGTTGTTCTTTTCTTGGGCTTGCAGAATTTTGTTCTTAGTTTATTGCTAATTCTGCTAGTCTGCCATTGCCTTTGAGAACTCTACTAAAGAAAAATTTGACATTTGACTGGACATGTGAATCAGCTTTTAATTGTATAAAAAAGAAAACTGGTGCTCTACTGGCATTGGGACATTCTAATCCATGCAAAAAGACTGCCAGTTCAACTGATACAGGTGTGAGTGAGTTGGGGGCAGTATCATCCCAATTTGTGAATGGGGAAGAGAAGGTTATAGACTTTGCATCATGCTATTTGAGCGGCGCAAAGGAGCGTTATTTGGTTATTGAGCAAAAAGTATTGCCTATCAATTGGGCAATGCACTTCAAGTTTTTTGTGGGGACTACCTTTCCTTGTGAGGTAAGATCATTATTTCTGACGCAGGTCTTCACTTTCACATCTGTTATCATCACACCAAGTTTGAGAACATGTTCTAAAGACCTGACAGATTTCAATTTTAGTATGGAATATTTTCCTGGGTCAAAGAGCTATGCAGCTGATTATTTGTCCAGATTACCTACTGAGAGTGAGAATGGTATGGAAGATATATCTTTGGTGGGATAGGTAAGTGAAAATGTGGTCAAAGATGTCAAATTGAGTGAATCCTTGGCAGGAGATGAAATGTTGGAATTGTGGAAGGAGTACATATTAAAAGTTTGGCCAGAGTTTAAGGAGGTATCTCAAGAGTTGAGTAAATTTTGGAATGTTTATGAAGTACTTTATATTTTGTAATATAAAATTTGTAGCAGTGATAGGGTGTTACCACCTGCAGTTTTTGAGGGAGATGTTTGTTGATCTTGCATACGAAGGACACTTGGGTAGGAATTTGACCAAGTCTAAGACTTGTGAGTGGTATAGGTGCACAAGAATGCACCATCATGTAGAAATGTTAGTCAAGGAGTGTTTGTTGTGTACACAGAATGATGAAAGTAACTCTTTACAGGCTTACAACGCTGGAAATTTCTTCCCAGCCTTGGATGAAAATAGGACTTGAATATGCATGCCTGTTTGAATTGTTACCTCTTAATAAACGGTATGTTCATTTGTTGGTGGATTACATGTCTAAGCGAGTGGTAACCAAATGTGTGGCTAAAGTGGATGGAGGTATTGTCAATTAAGTTTTGAAAGTTGAATTTTCTCATAAAGGCATTCCAGAGACCTTGATAACAGATAATGGAATGCATTTTGTTTCCCAAGGAATGTGTGAGATTCTGTCTGGCCTGTCCATAAAACAGCTAAGAATGGCATTATCCTCACCACAAGCCAATGGTTTGGCTGAATGGATGAACATAATGGTGAAGTGTTGTGTTCAGAGGTCAGTTGACAGGAATTTATCTTCAAAGGAAGTGTTGCGTTAAACTTGGTGGGTGTATCACAATTCCCCTAATTGTATTACAGGGTAATCTTCTTTCTTCTTGCTTAAAGGTGAATTACTACATTTTTTGTTTTGTTTTGTGATGTACGTTATTATAGTTTTTACTTTGTTTTGCTATGACGGCAGATGTATTATATTTATATTTGTATGCGTTTGACTATAGGGTAGAATTCCAGGGTCATTACTATGTGTAGCGGAGTCTTGAGGCAGCCAGTGGTCCTTTATATTTTACTAGAAATGAAAGCTTAAGATACATATACATGTGTCTTCATTGCTGCAAAGACATAACATACTTCATTGATAAGCAGGACAAACAAAGGTATTTTTAATCCCCAATCTCATGGAAGTACCTCACCCTAAAAGAGGGGTTGAGCCCACCCATTATAGACAAATACACTGGATGAAGACTCAATGATGAAGCATGCCACATAGAAATGTGGGTGATAGTCTGCTTAGAAAACAGAAGAGTGTTTCCTCACTAACACTGGGTAGGAAATAAGTCAGGAGTGAAGAAATGAAGTAACCCTCCCAGTAATTCTTCCTCACTCCCTCCTTTTGATTGTAGTATTAGGGTGTAGCCCGCCGCTTTCTAACAGATGGCTACAAGGCCTGGTAAGAGGATACTCTGTCTCATCTGCCCCACATTTGACCTCCTGCTCTTGCCCATGTTGGACATAAATCAGAATCTCTCTGTAATAATAAAATCATTGCATCCCATTTTATCTCTAAACAAAGCAAGGTGTCATTTTAGTATCTGTTTGCATGTTAGTTTGTGACTTCAATTCTATTGGAGTGTGTATGGTGTTAGTGTAGTGGGGGGTCAATCCTGTGAGGGACTGCAGGTAAATTAGGACTTCCCTTCTGGGCATAACATGATCCATCTACCACTGCCCTCTTTCTTTAATTGATTGTCCTAAGAGAAGAGTCCTACCTTTGACTCCAGGAGCAGCAGACCAGGTTGAAGACATTGGATAAAAAAACATCTTGCAGCGTGAGGTCAATCTGAATGAGTTTTCACTCTCACACTGGCTGGGTTATGATCAAAACCAATATATTTGCAAAAGGAATACAATTCTTAGAGCTCTAATTCTCTGGTGACCTCTTGTGAAGTTTAAGACAATAATAATATCTCTGTTACTGTGTCAACATACTGCACCCAGTTTTAATGTCCTTCAATGCTTCAATGAACACTGTTAATATATCCAACTACTACGGATACTTTTATAAAAGTGAGTTCATTCAGACTAGCCACCTGCAGGTTATAAACTAATTCCTGCAGCAGACGTTCAGACCTTTAAGTAGATTAGAAGCAAACCGCCTTCTTTAGAATGCTTCAGGCTAACAGCTCTCCAGTGGCAGTCGTTTTCAGAAATTGATTCATATAGAACTAAATGAAATATTTGCAGAGCTCTCCACTCATCAGAAATGCACTAACATCCCCTACCCTACCTTACCCTCATATTTAGCATTATGGTTTTACTGAAAATAACACCTCTCCCCAATAGAATCTTTTATTAATGTTAATGTTTCCATTTAAAATCATTATTCTGTACTTCAGTAAGAAATACAACAAAATCACAAATTATTTTAAGAAAAAGCTCTAGCAGAGGTTGACACACCTTTCTTCATTGGCTTCTCCCATTTTCTAGGAAGTTGTGCCAGTGTCTTGTTAACTTTGTACATTTGAGACATCCTACCCATCTTAAGATGTGATCAACTTAATTTGATGTGTCACTCTAAGGCAGTGTTGCTTTTCAGGCATTGAGAAGGCGGCATCATATAAATGATTAGGGTCTGTGAAAATTGGTCATTAGAAGTATGGAGCTATGGAAGACGGCTGATAATTATTGTATTTGCTGTACGGAAAGACTACTGATGTCTTTTTGGGACTGAGCATTTTCAATACATGAGATATGATTACAAAACTGCGTAAACAAGATGAACAGGAAAACAGAAGTGATTCAACAGCATCTTGACCTTAGAAACCAGGCAGGACAGCAACAGTATCTGGGATATCAAAGAAACCACAGTAGCTGCATCCTAGCCTCTCAAACCAGCAGCATCTACGATCAGAAGATGTCACTAGAGTAGCATCCTGTGTCTGTTAACCTGAGACAACACCACCAACCTCCCCTACTTCCCTTCATCTCACCCAATTCCACAGACATTGGCTCTAGGGGCCTCTATAGACGTCCGGTTAAACAGCCCTGAAAACTACACCACTACAGCCCACTGGCAAGCAGAATAAGTGATTATATTAGTCACCAGTCCCCAAAATCAGGAGTGGCACCATCAGCCTTTCTGGCGTCCAAGAATTTACATTATGAGCCTCAAGGACCCACGAATCAGAATCTTCTAGAATCTATTTAAATAGTCTCCAAACCTCACCAATTAGCAGCTTTCTGAATAAAGAAGTAGCTGTATCACCCACCTGTTCCTGCTGACAAGAAATAGCTCCAGCAACTCATGGGTGTTGCCAATGAAGAGCAATACTTTATGGCTACCTATGAAAAATGATAATGACTCAGCCTTTCAGTGTAACTCAGGCGCAGAGGGAGTTCATATATGATCATCCCATAAGGCACTTGTGCTGAAATTGTGCACTATCTATAAACCACCAGAAACGTACAAGTGAGGAACTACTGACATTAGAGTGACTGCATTAAACACTTGATGCATCACTTGTGGCAGTGAAATGAATGAACCATGAATGGATGTGATAATAGGCAGAATTTGCTCATTATTTCTTTTACTCATCAAAGTTTAACATAAAGTGCAATTGTATGCTATCTCTTATGACCTTAGATACTTAACAAACTGTTACATCAGCAGGCACACATGAGCATTCTGGGCTGCATGTAAGATTTTAGGTTCCTTCTGAGAATGTTAATAGTGAATAGAAGGACCTGAAGAGCAGTTCTTCCAAAAGGAACGTTAAAAAGGGCACTCTAAATCCAATTCTATTGGGATCTAACCAGAGTCCAAGATATACATTTTGGCCAAGCTAAGAACTGTAGAAAGCCACTTCAAAGTATGAATGAAAACATGGGAAGAACCTGATACATTCTGCAACAGTGGTAACGGTGGTGTGAGAGAAAGTGGAGTAGATGAGTATTTTCTCAAGTAAATTTCAATTTGGTACCAAAAAGGATGAATTGTTGGGCATTCCCATAATATGTGTACTAAATCAAAATGAAGAATTAGGACTACTTTTGGTGGAGTGTGAATTGGCTGGGTACCAGTGCCAATGGTGCAATATTTTACAATAATTGAATTTAAGACTGGAGTCTCTAAGCCCTTTAATATAATTTTCCAGGAGTGTTCAATTAAAATAGCATAAATACACAAAACTGTTCCTTTAAAGTTTTTCCATGTCTGGATAAATTGTGCATTTGATGAGTGAGAAGTCATGTACTGACATTTTACCATTCTGGAAGAAAGGGAGGAAATTAGTTGAGTACAATTATTAAATTGTGAAGATGGGAGATTACATTCCCTTTGTAGGTTCTCAAAAGATTTTAAGGAATGTTGTTGTGTAAACAAATCTGAGCTATAATTTATTTTATTTTGAACCAAAATGTGCCGTTTAGGTTCTATCCCGCTAAATATAATATCTGCATTATTTCATAGAGGAGCTTGGGTATGTGAAGTGTTTATAAGAGTATGTGCTTTCTGCCAAGCTAAATGAGAGAAGTAAATTACAAGATTATAAGAGTTTGTGAAACGTGGAAGTTTGGTATAGTAAACAGCAAGTGGAGTATCGGATTTAAGTAACAACTGTTAGAGTTTAACCCAATGTGAGGTATTCTTGTACTTTGAAGCATATAAGTAGAGTGAGCTAATTGTTGTGTAGTCCAATAGTATTCCAATAGTATTCCAGTTGAGGAAGATGTAGACCTCCTTTCATTGATAAAGAGTGTAATTTTGGGCTGTTCAGATGTGTTCTAGCTCCCCCCTATGTAAATTGAGAGATAGTAGAAGACAATAATTTGAAAAAGGATTATGAGATGTGTAGTGATATCATTACAAAAATGTAATTACATTTGGGACAAATATAAGTTATAATGATTTGTACTCTATCCAAAAGTGATAGATTCAAGAGTGTCCAGTTTTGAAAATCTCATTTAACCTAATCGATAATAGCATTTGAATTGCCCATTATGATATTCTTTAGGCCCGAGAAGTGTCCCCAGATATTGTAATTTAGAGTGTTGTATTTAAAAGGGAGTTTACCAATAGAGACTTTAGTAGTAATAGAAGTCATTGGTAAGGCTTCACATTTTGACCAATTAATTTTAGAACACGAAAAGGATGAATACGTATTTAGAAGTGAAATTAAAGAATTAGCAGATGATTTTGGGCATAACAGAATCAAAAGAATATCGTCTGCATAATAAAATGCTTTAATTTCACCAGCAGTGGTCTTAATGCTTTTAATATTCATATTTTGCCAAATGACAACATCTAATGGTTCCAGGGCTATCAGAAATAATAATGGAGACAACAGGCAGCCCGGTCTAGCTCCACAATGAATATGAAAGTATGGACAAGAAAAACCATTACATGAAATGGATGCTGTGGGTGAGTACTACATGCCGTTGGTTAAAGAAATAAAGTTTTTACCAAATCTCATCCTTTTCATAGTGTGGTACAAATAACCCCATTCTACTCTGCCAAAAAAAGCTTTCTACTCATCCAAGGAAAAGAGGTTTTTCTCTTCAGTATCATTACATAGTTGCCACAGCAAGTGTAAAATAGTATGAAGATGGTTAGCGGATGAGCAACCTTAAACAAAGCCAACTTGAGAAGGATAAGAAATCAGAAGATACATGTCCCATTTGTAATGCTTCTTTAAAGAGAGGTTTTAAGATTGGGACAGCATATTTTTTAGTCATTTTATAAAATTCTATTGGAAAACTATCTTCCTCAGGAGCCTTAACAGTAGGCGAACAGTCAATGGCTTTAACTAGTTCATCTAATGTAATTTCTCCTTCTAGTTCTTCTCTTTGTTCATTTGATAATTTAGTAAGATAAAATTTGGCAAAAACGTATCCTCTTCTTCTGGATCTAGGCAATTTAAGGATGCAAAAAGTGTTTCATAGTAACTTTGGAAATGTGAAAGGAAGAGTAAGTAAATCTCCTCTATAGTTTTTTTATAGCTGGTATTACTCTGAAAGATTCTTGTTGACACAACTGATAGCCTAAAAGTCTCCCAGCTCTTTCCCCACATTCATAATGATGCAGACGAATAGGGAAAATACATTTCTCAGCATAGGATGTATCTAGATTATTAAGTTTATATTTTGCAGAAAGTAATTTCTTTGATCGGGGGTTCCATTTGTGAGTAAGTGGCTGTGAGAATTGTAATTTCTCTTTCAAGGCCAATTCTGACATCATCAGATTATTTTGTAAGGATAGTTGAATCTTTCATTATTAAACTTCTGATTACAGCTTTTCTGCACCCCATAGTATATGTGCATCCGAGACTGAATATTCATTGTCCTTTAAAAATTGTTCAGAGTTTAGACATAATCGAAGTTTTTCTTGAGGTGTCTTATAAAATGAAAGATTAAGTCTCCAGGAAGGCTTTGGGGAGTGAGAAAGATCTAGGTCTAGGTAAATGTCCAGGAGATCGTCGTAGGATACGCTACAGGAAAATGTTTACATTTGTTCTCAGTTGTAATTTGAGGGAGGGACTAAGAAATATTCAATTCTTGTGTGGATTGAGTGATGTCAAGGTATAATCCCTTTCATCCGGATTTAACAGTCTCCTTGGTTCTTGGAACATATAGGGGGTCATTCTGACTTTGGCAGGCGGCGGACACCGCCCGCCAAAGTAACCCCGTCGAAAGACCGCGGGGGTCATTTCGACTTTCATGCTGGGCCGGCGGGCGACCGGCAAAAGGGCGCCCGCCGGCCCGGCGGGAAAGACCCTGCAACAATGAAGCCGGCTCCGAATGGAGCCGGCGGAGTTGCAGGGGTGCGATGGGTGCAGTTGCACCCGTCGCGATTTTCACTGTCTGCAAAGCAGACAGTGAAAATCTTTATGGGGCACTGTTAAGGGGCCCCTGCACTGCCCATGCCAGTGGCATGGGCAGTGCAGGGGCCCCCAGGGGCCCCACGACACCCGTTCCCGCCATCTTCACCGCCAGAAACAGGCTGGCGGGAAGGGGGTCGGAATCCCCATGGCGGCGCTGCAAGCAGCGCCGCCATGGAGGATTCTCCGGGCCAGGGGAAATCCGGCGGAAAACCGCCGGATCCCCTTTTCTGACCGCGGCTTTACCGCCACGGTCGGAATGGCCCGGGAAGCACTGCCAGCCTGTTGGCGGTGCTTCCGTGTCCCTCCACCCTGGCGGTCCATGACCGCCAGGGTTGGAATGAGGGCCATAATGTTTAATAAAATCATGTAATATGTATCTGTAACTAATATGATGGATATTAAGTTTCCCTGACCTATTCATGAATGGATCAATGTTAACATTCCAATCCCCTCCTCCAAATAATATCCATGTAGATCCAAAAGGTGTTAGAAGCCTACTGAGTTGGGAAATAAAAATGGTTTTAGACTCAGTAGGGGGCGTATAGGTATCCCACAATCAAAAAAGTTTTATGAATTTGTAATTTTACAAAAAATATATCTTCCTATGTTTGTAATATCTTATACGGTAAGTGTTTGTTAAAATTAATGGCAACGCAATCCTTTTTTGGAATTGTGGAGTCAGTAAATGTATTATGAATAGTGCTTGCATGGGCAATATGACCAACCCAGTCTTGTTTCAGTTTTTTGCTTTCTAATTGAGTATGATGTGTGTCTTGTGATAAAGCAATATCTAGTATGTTGTAGCCAAGATAAGCAAGTATTTTCTCCTCTTAATTAAATGTGTAAGACCATTTACATTCAGGGATACAATCTTTAACTGTTTCATGTGAGAAGATTGCATGAAAAAGATAGTGTAAAACAAAAAGGAAAACAAAACATGAATACAAACATAGAAGAAAATGAATAACTAAAGGGGGGAAAGCAAAAAAATAAGTAAGGGAACCTGAAAGTTGTATAAGTCAAATATGGAATTTGAAGTCGAGTAGAATAGGCATGAAGAATATATGTAGAATGTGGTAGTAACATTAGATCTATGTTATATTACAGTAAAGAAAAAAACAAGAAATTCGGTACCCTATGAGCTACTGAAACAAATGAAAATTATAATAAAAAAAAAAAAAATATGTCTAACACCAAGTGATAAAACCACAAACTAAACCTAAATCAAACTTTAAATGGGAGGAGTGTAATGGGAAATGCGGAATAAGTGAGAGGGAAGCGAGGCCGTCGTTCCTGAAAACAAAAAGAAGATTAATGGCCAGATTTAGATGTTGACGTTAACAGTCCCTCTGTCGGCTTTTCGACTGAAAACCCATCTGCCGCCATGATGATCCACCAGTCATGTTTAGATTTTGGCAGTTCCATGGAGGAAAGCCCACATTCAAATAGGGATCTCCGCCAACAAAGACCGCCTGAGTCTATGGCACAATAGGGAGAAGTAGCTGATGGTGGAACCCCAGATACCCTTCCCTCCCTGCAGATTTAGATGTGGATTACTGCCAACAAAAAAGTGGCTGCCCGACCTCCATGTCTGAGTTGTCGGAATGGAGGGGTAAGGGTGTAAAAACTTCCCTTTTTTCCCCATTTCACTGCCATCTTCGACTGGACATGACTGGACAACCCCTACCTTCGCTGCTGCCACTGACCCATAGAGTAAACACAAACCCTCATCACCGGACTCGAAGTTAGGGACGCTGCATTGCCAGGTATGTTGAATGGGCAATGCGTGGGAGGTCGGGCTACTACAGACATATACATGTCACTGTAATTTTTTTTAATACTGTGACATGCAGGGACACGAGTGGGTTAGACACAGCTGGGGACACATTGGTACATGACACATTTCACACACATACATAACTGTCATTATGGTGCCAGTATTCATGGACAAATAAAAGCTGGCACCACAATGCTGATGCATTCACACCTGTCAACTGTGTCCATGTGTGCCCATTGCCAGGGGACCTGTACCTGTCATGTTGTGCTATGTGTTATGTGTAAGTCACTACATGTGTGTGTGGATTGGCTGGTTGAGGTGCAGGAATCGGGAGTGGGTGATGTAGTTGTGTTTGTATGTGTGCCACTTGCATGTGACACTCATGTATGTTTTGTTGCCGTATGACACATTCAGGTGAGTGTGGTTGTTGTGTGGCGGACGTTGTCATAATGTGTGTAGTTGTGCATCTGTGTGAGTGTGTTTGTGTAGATAAGTGTATTGTTGTGTTGGATGGTTGTGTCATGTGTGGGTGCAGTATCAATGGTGTGTGTATGTTGTGTCATGGATGTATGTCAATGTGTTTTTATGGGTTGTGTTGGAATGGCAATGTGTTATTGTGTGAATGTGGTGTGTTGTGTAGTGTGTAGTGCAGGGGTACACATATGGCTAAGGTACAGTGTGTGACACTTATCTCTTTTCCATAGCCTCTGCCATTGTAAGAAGTCCATTGGGATCTGCCACCATCTCCCTCCATCAGCAATCCATCACCATTCAATCCACTTGCAGAACTGTAACATCTAAATATGGCAGGCGGAACACAGGTGGCCTGACAGTCTTTTTGGGCCCGCTGTTGACGCAGCTTGGTGGTGCGACCACTAAGATCTACATCAGGCCCTGAACCTAAAAACCCCTAACATCACCAAATTAAACAAGGTATGATTATGGGAGAAGATAATATCATACATATAAAGAATGAATTGAATCATTATGAGAAGATGATAAAAAAAGTTTTTAGAGTCGATATTAAATGCAACCTAAAAAAGAGAGAGAAAAATAACAATAAACTGCACTGTCAACCAAGCTGTATAAAAAGAGAACCCTAAAGGATACATTCCAATTAACATTCTCAGCAAAAAATGTCTTGTTACTCCTTAAAAGTTGGAAATTATCTGGGTTCATAATTTTAGCAGTGATCTTGATTTGTCTCTACATTGTGATCTCGTCCAAGTTTTAAGTTTACCACTGTGAGACCAGTTACAACTAACATTTTACCATTGACCTCGATCTTCATGTCTGAGGTAGAAGTATTAGTCCGGTCACATGCAGGTGGTGGGGAGGAAATCTTGTGTTCCATCTTCAATTTGTTGTCATCTAAGTCATTAGAGAAAGCCGCTAAGTCATGAGGATCTAAATATTCTTTAGTTTTTCCTTGAAATGTTACAATCATAGTTGTCGGGTCAAAATACCATATTTAGGCCCTCATTATGATCCTGGCGGTCTGGGCCGCCATGCCGGCGGTGGCGGCTAAGACCACCATATTATGATCCGCCCTAAACCCCACAGCGGAACACACCGCAAATGCCACCGCCAGCGGAAACAAGCAGCACTGCCCTCCGGATATTGATACCCATTCCGCCAGCCTTTTCCCAGTGGTTCACACCCCCAGGGAAAGGCTGGCGTCATGGGTATCTGGGGGGGATTTGGGGGGCCCCCAGGGGCCCCTGCACTGCCCATGCACCTGGCATGGGCAGTGCAGGGGCCCCTGTGCAGTGCCCCATCGCGCAAGTCACTGCCGCACACCAACATTGGAAACACTGTTTCCGCCCGCCGGCCCAGCGGGAAAAAACATTATACGGCCGGCGGGGGGGGGGTTTAGTTGCGCTGGCAGTCATCTATTGACCGCCAGCGCAGATCTCTGCGGTATGTCTCAATTTTTCAATCTAGGAAGGAGTGCTAAGAACTGTTTCCTTTTGAAATTGGTGAATGCAGAATAGTCTGCAGTAATAATAATTTGTGATTTCTCATATGTATAAGGACCATGTTTTCTGGCTTCTGTAATAATTTGTTGTGCATGCTGATGAAGCAAAAGACGTGACGGGTTGTGTAGTGGGGTAGAGGTTCTTGAGCGAACACGATAAGCACGTTGAAAGTCAAGTTGAGAAGCTAAGTTAATATTCATCAACGTAGGAATTAGGTTAGTTAGAAATTGCATAATGTCACTGTTAGAAATGGGGTCTTTGGTTGAAAGTCAGGTTACCCCCTGTTCAAGCAAGGACCCTCACTCTAATTAGGGTAAAAGAGAATCACCCTCAGCTAATCCCTGCTTACCCCCTTGGTAGCTTAGCAGAGCAGTAGGCTAAACTTCAGAGTGCTAGGTGTAAAGTATTTGTACCAACACACACAGTAACTTAATGAAAACACTACAAAATGAAACAAAACCAGTTTAGAAAAATAGGAAATATTTATCTAAACAAAACAAGACCAAAACGACAAAAATCCACAATACACAAGTCAAGTTATTCATTTGTAAAGATTAAATTCAAAAATAGCACTTAGAAACACTAAATGCTTTGATGAGGTGTTAACACGGCGTCGTGATGGAGTTGTTCCCAACAATCAAACACCAGCGGCACCGGCCAGGAAGTCACGCAGACCCCCCAGGTACAGTACCTTGGTGAAGAATGAAAACAAGCCGATGCGTGAAGTCGGGGATCACGGCGTCTGCGCGAAAGGTTGAATCCGCACACTATGAGCGGCATCGGTCACGATGTGGTGTGGCGACTTCCACGGAGTTGCGGACTTCAGCGGGCCTGCAAAGGTCATCATGTTCCAGCAAAGATCACGTATTCGGTTGCAGGCAGCGTCACCGGATTCAGCAGCGGCGTCGGTCCGAAGTCGATTTCCTTGGATTTCCACCAGCTTTCCTTTCAAGGGCCCAGGGACTGGATAGGGCACAACTTGTCAAAGCAGGAGTCTCTCCAGAGACTCCAGGTGCTGACAGAGAGAAGTCTTTGCTGTCCCTGAAACTTCAAACAACAGGAGGCAAGCTCTAAGTCAAGCCCTTGGAGATTTCTTCACAAGATGCAAGGCACACAAAGTCCAGTCTTTGCCCTCTTACTCTGGCAGAAGCAGCCACTGCAGGATAGCTCCACAAAGCACAGTCACAGGCAGGGCAGCTCTTCTTCCTCAGCTCTTCAGCTCTTCTCCATGCAGAGGTTCCTCTTGTTTCCAGAAGTGTTTCTAAAATCTGTGGTTTTGGGTGCCCTTCTTATACCCAATTTCTCCTTTGAAGTAGGCCTACTTCAAAGTAAAGTCTCTTTTGAATGTGAAATCCTGCCTTGCCCAGGCCAGGCCCCAGACACTCAACAGGGGGTTGGAGACTGCATTTTGTGAGGGCAGGCACAGCCCTTTCAGGTGTGAGTGACCACTCCTCCCCTCCCTCCTAGCACAGATGGCTCATCGGGATATGCAGGCAACACCCAAGCTCCCTTTGTGTCACTGTCTAGTGTGAGGTGCAACCAGCCCAACTGTCAAATTTACCCAGACAGGGAATCCACAAACAGGTAGAGTCACAGAAATGGTATAAGCAAGAAAATGCTCACTTTCTCAAATTTACACTTTCAACCACACAATCTTAAAATCAACTTTACTAAAAGATGTATTATTAAATTGTGAGCTCAGAGACCCCAAACTCCACATGACCTTCCGCTCCCAAAGGGAATCTACATTTTAATCAGATTTAAAGGTAGCCACCATGTTAACCTATGAGAGGGACAGGCAACATTCAAAAACGACTTTAGCAATATTTCACTGTCAGGACATATAAAACACATTACTATATGTCATACCTTAACCATACACTGCACCCTGCCATTGAGGCTACCTAGGGCCTACCTTAGAGGTGTCTGACATGTAAGAAAAGGGAAGTTTTAGCCCTGGCAAGTGGGTACACTTGCCAGGTCGAATTTACAGTTACAACTACACACACAGACACTGCAATGGCTGGTCTGAGTCATGATTACAGAGCTACTTATGTGGGTGGCACAATCAGTGCTGCAGGCCCACTAGTAGCATTTGATTTACAGGCCCTGGCACCTCTAGTGCACTTTACTAGGGACTTACTAGTAAATCAAATAGGCCAATCATGGATAAACCAATTACATACAATTTACACAGAGAGCATATGCACTTTAGCACTGGTTAGCAGTGGTAAAGTGCTCAGAGTTCAAAAGCCAACAGCAGCAGGCCAGAACAAATAGGAGGCAGGAGGCAAAAAGATTGGGGATGACCCTGCATAAGCAAAAAAGTCCAACAGTCACCTTTCTCCAATTGTTCTGGAAGACAAATAATTCTGATACTATCGCTTCTACTGCAGTCTCCCAGATCAATTTGTTTCTGTTGAAGATACCAAATATCTTGGCTAGGATCAGGAGTTTTATAAAGAAGAGTTTCAACTTCCACGAGGCAATCATCAGTCCTTTGCATACCGGCTTAAAATTGATTAAACCCTCCTCTCCCCTGTACCTCTAAAGTATTTGCAGTTACCGCAGATTTTATGGAGGAGATCAGATGTTTAAGTCTAGTAGCTATTTGAGTAAAGTATCCATTGCTGATGCAGGGATATCTGGAGAGGCTGCCATACTAGTCAAACGATTATTGTTAGCTGAGTTTGACATTAATGCCTCACTGTAAGATACATGTCTAATATTTTTTAATTTCAACATGAAAATAGAATGAACCATGGTGGACACGTAATCCACAATGTTGCACCAGGTCCTGGCCGATAGTATAGTAAACAATTATCTCCACATTTTGAAGCTTATGGAGTTCTGAACTAAATATACACCTCAAAATCAGCATAGCGTGTCAAAATGTAGTTTTCAGAAGGTATCAGAAAATAGTTTGTGTTATTAACAATGTCCTCCATGATCTGGACTTCAGACATAACTCTCATACAATATGTCTTTGACAGTATGAGTTTGACAAGTAATAATTAACTGAGATTGTTGCAGTCGTGAGGAAAAGGAAACATTTATTAATTAAATAGTTTTTTAAAGGTGCTCCTGTTCTTGCATAACCATATATTAAAGTGTGGACTCGATCAAAAAGGGTTGTTTCCTAAAATACTTGCTTCCATATAAAATACCCAAAGTGAAATAATGAAACCTCGTACAGAACACCCTGGTTAAAGAAAAAACTTGTTGTATCATTTACGTCCATATACTGATCTTTTGAAAGTAGCTGGCCTGGGTCATGTGAAAGACCGCATACAAATATCAAGAAGTTAAATATTTACTTCAGCACGTGTGTAACCAAAGTGGGAAGTGGTTATTGCAGGTTCCCCTGTCCAGTTTTTAAAGGAAACTAAAACTTTGTGAAGATTAAACCCTTCCATAGATGTAGGGAGATAGTTCACTTAGGAGACCCACAAATACTTCCTTTAATATGGAATTATGAAGATGGACCGCTATTTTTTGCCGCCCCAAACTATTGTGCCTTCAAAAATGATCAAGGTCAGTATCCAAAGTGGGGGTGATGTGCATAGCTTCGGAAAGTAGCGAGATAGCAGTAGCAGTGGAGAGAAAGAAGTTTGCATGCTTTTATGATGTGAAAGGTTCACACAGTAAGGCATATTCGTGTCAGACAAATGCAGTTGTTCGACAGAATTCTTAGTATGCCAGAACTGTTTAAAATGAACAGCACTGTATATGTTTGCTGTAATATTTCCTCCTCCTCCCACAGGCTCTCAAAGCTGTTTTTAAGGCTATTCGCTTCCTCTCACCAGTAATCATGATGAGGAGCGACCATTTTCTGCCATCCCGATCTGTCGGTCTATAAAGGCAATGGCTGCATCCACGAAGCAGGAAATGACATGCATCGGGATCTCCATAAATTCTGATGCAGGATTCTGGTGTTGGCATAGTGAAAGGTGTGTCAGGGAAGATGAAGAAGGGCCGCGGCCTCACATTCTCTCATGGAGCCCTAACAGAGAGCTACCATCATCTGCGGCACCAAGCTCCGCCCATCTGTATGATTACTTTTATGTTTTTTTAAATTCACAAAAATATGTGTATGAGTCCAGTTTTTGTGCAGGACATTCTAATAAACAAATATATTTAGGGCCTTTTTTAGAGTTTGGCAGCGCATCTGCAATAGGTGGGGGGTATCCCATCCATCATATTTAAAGCGCCACTCACAACAATGTGCTCTTAATACGGTAGACAAGACTGACTGCCCCTTATTAGCGATGTCCTGCTCTGCCCAGCTGTAGGTAGGGCCACTAGTTTCAAGCTTTGACTTCTTAGAAGCATTAGCTTTCACTATGGGTTGGGATCACCTCTGGGGAGCATAGGAGGTAGCCTGAAGCCTGACGATGAGTGGTGCCCAAGCTGTACAGTGAAGTCATAGTATAGTGTCCAATAGGAGAATTCAGCTTGGATGGTAGAGATTGTTGATTGAGTCTCAGCAAGGTATACCTAAGTACTGAAGTATGGCAAAGCTCTGAGGTGGCTACAGCAAATAGGTCATACCTTTTTGACCTGTTTGCCAAAGCTTGTTTTGCCAAGGCTGTGCGGCACCGGCAAAAAGAGCACTGTATTTTTGTAAAATATGTTTTTAGTACTACAATAAAGGTAATGGTAAACAATATAGGCATAGTTTGTAAATAGTGAAATGAGGAAACATAGTTATAAATATAAACAAAGCTTACAGGGTTTATTAGTAGTAGTAGTGAAAACTTTTAGCTGCGCAAATAGGGCATTTTTTGTGTTGCATAATTATTTTAATATTGATTAGTAAATATGTGTACCTTGTTCGCAGTTTCTTGGGAGAGTAACCAATATGCACATCGAGCTATTCAATATTTCCAAAGGCGTTCATGATCACGCTCAGCTTTTCACTAATGGTGTTACCATGTGCCTAACACTTGCAGTGATTTCAGGTAATCTCTACACCGTCCAAGTGATCATGGGCGGCTTCAGGATAATATTTTCCCCAGATGCTTAAATGTTTGCAACAGTTTACACCGTGGACGTCATTTAGGGTTTACCAGGGGTCACAGCTGCTACCCCCAGATTGCCCCTTGCGACCCGTGGCCTCTGAGGTGGCAAAATCAGTGCCAGGAACAAAGGGACAGCTGGTACTTATGGATGTTGCTTGGGGCTCCACTTCCTTGTTTTCGATCAGTTTTTAATTACATTAATAGTGAATACTAATATATTACTCATTATTAGTGTAATAAAAAATGGAGCACGTTAGCTAGAATATGACCCTACTTGGGAGCTGAGGTAAGTAAAAAACTCATTTATATCTATGTTGTGTGGATGCTTACGGTTGAGAGTGTGCTTATGTAAAAGAGAGTGTGTGTATGAGTGAATGTGTGTGTATGTATAAGCATGTGTGTGTGAATAAAAGTAAAGATAAAATGGCGTGTGATGTCACTTCCGCACCTGGCATTTTGCTAAATTGACGTCCATAGTTTACAGGTAATGTTTAATTGGTGCATGCGATGGTTGTCAGCTTTGATATTAAGCTGTTAGTGGCACAAAAAGCACTGAAATCACGCTTTTTAACATTTAATTGTGGCCAACTTTGATTACAGTTAGCTCTAAAAAGATTTGTGGCACACTCACATATGTCCACCTTTTACATAATGTTTCTATTGGACTTTGACACACCTACTCATTATGTTGCTATTACTTGGTGCAAATATTCTTTATGTTTCCGGAATTGTTTTCAGACATGAGAATATATTTAGGCGCCCAATGCAAACATTATGCCAAAGCTGAGACTGAGAGTGTGCCACAAATATTTCCCCACATAACTTTAATGATTTTGTGTTCATAATTTAATATGAACACACCTTAATGGTAAACATTTACTGTCTACTACCAGTTTCATTTCAAAGAGGACAGTGTACGATGTAAACACAAACCTTTGGAAATATTGTTGCGCCCTGTAGAAATATCATCCCAAATCCGTCGACGATCACGCAAATGGTGTAAAATGACCTAAAACCCCTGCAAGTGTTTGAGACATGAGTATTATTTAAGGGCCGTACTGTCTATGTTGCCGGAGAAGCAATGCTTAATTTGAGTTGATGGTTAGACGGGGGACCCAGCAGCACTCATTTTTGGGGACCAGCACTCATTTTTCATCTACAGACTTTGATCAAGAGCAAGAGAGAGAGAAACACAAAAGGAGGAAAGAAGCAGGTAGAGAAAGTCGGGAAAACAGTCATAATTGGAGAAGGCAGGAATAGAAAATAACCTGCTGGAGTAAGGAAAAGAGCCAGGCACCATCTAGTGGTGGATTAAAGAGGCATGATGTGGAATCAAGACTAGCAGACTCGTTATTCGTCACCCCGACCTTTGATAGCGCCAGTGGTCAGCTTATGAGCACACATTTGAGATACAGCACTTGCTCTTTTAAAAAAAGAAAATGGATTGTACAATATAAATATTATATATACTTGTTGTTAAAAAGAGGCAGAACAGTTCCCAAAAGGCCTAATTAGCAAAACACACAAGTAAACACTATGCTAACAGCTCAGTATTTTATAGGAGGGCCAGTTGCAAACGGCCAGTTCGGGGCCCGCACATAATGCACCCTTAGGGTGGGACGGAGCTGGGGTGGGCATAAGGAAGCCCGCAAAAAAACAGGTGCACCCGAATTGGTGGCCGACCTTCGAACCGGCCAATCCGGGAAGGCAGTGGAGGTTAAAAATAAGAAGGCCGAGCAGGGCCTCCCACAATGGACAAGACGGGGCAAGAGGAGGCAGGAGCACAGCCACACATGCTGAGGAGGGTTGGTCTGACCAGACTGAGCAGGACAGTGAGGATGAAGCTAAAGTGGGGCCTGAAGCCAGAACGGCGGCTGCCTTGAGGATCTCCTGCAGCCAAGTGAACAGTCTGGATGATGAGATACAAGCGCAGAGCAAGGGGTTGTGGGGGCAGAGCGAAGGGGCACGTGATAGCAACATCACAAATTTCAGCACTCAGGTGTGTGTGGTAAACATAACATGAAGTAGCAAGCACGGTGGGTTCTCCCTTTCACCCCCCACCACAGCAGGGTTCACCATGGGGTGGGGGAGTGGTTCTTGGGCACAAGAGTAATCATTGATCCTGTTAGACTTTTCATCCTTGGCGTGGTCTCCCTTAACTTTTTGCCTCTGTTCCCCAGGTTGTTGATGTGTGCTGGACTATGATTTTACTGTTTTTGTTACTCTGGGCACTTTACCACTGCTAACCAGTGCTAAAGTGCAAGTGCTCCTTTACAAAATGTGTATGTAATTGGTTTATCCATGATTGGCATATTTGGTTTACTAGTAAGTCCCTAGTAAAGTGCACTAGAGGTGCCAGGGCCTATAAACCAAATGCTACTAGTGGGCCTGCAGCACTGGTTGTGCCACCCACATAAGTAGTTCTGTAATCATGTCTCAGACCTGCCATTGCAGTGTCTGTGTGTGCAGTTTTAACTGTAAGTTCGACTAGTGTACCCACTTGCCAGGCCTAAACCTTCACTTTTCCTACATGTCAGACACCCCTAAGGTAGGCGCTAGGTAGCCCCAAGGGCAGGGTGCAGTGTACGGTTAAGGTAGGACATATAGTAATGTGTTTTATATGTCCTGACAGTGAAATATTGCTAAATTCGTTTTTCACTGTTGCAAGGCCTGTCCCTCTCATAGGTTAACATGGGGTCTACCTTTAAATCTGATTAAAGTGTAGATTCCCTTTGGGAGTGGATGGACATGTGGAGTTTGGGGTCTCTGAGCTCACAATTTAAAAATACATCTTTTAGTAAAGTTGATTTTAAGATTGTGTGTTTGAAAATGCCACTTTTAGAAAGTGAGCATTTTCTTACTTATACCATTTCTTTGACTCTGCCTGTTTGTGGATTCCCGGTCTGGGTCAGTTTGACAGTGGGGCTGGTTGCACCTCACACTAGACAGTGACACATAAAGAGCTGGGGTGTAGTCTGCATTTCCTGATGAGCCATCTGTGCTAGGAGGGAGGGGAAGAGTGGTCACTTACACCTGAAAGGGCTGTGCCTGTCCTCACACAATGCAGTCGCCGACCCCCTGGTGAGTGTCTGGGGCCTGGCCTGGGCAAGGCAGGATTTCGCATTCACTAGAGACTTTGCTTTGAAGTAGGCCTACTTCAAAGGAGAAATTGGGTATAAGAAGGGCACCCAAAACCACAGACATTAGAACACTTCTGGAGACAAGAGGAACCTCTGCCTGGAGAAGAGCTGAAGAGCTGAGGAGAAGTGCTGCCCTGCCTGTGACTGTGCTTTGTGGAGCTATCCTGCAGTTGCTGCTTCTGCCAGAGTAGGAGGGCAAAGACTGGACTTTGTGTGCCTTCCATCCTGTGAAGAAATCTCCAAGGGCTTGATTTAGAGCTTGTTGTTTGAAGTCTCAGGGACAGCAAAGACTTCTCTCTGCCAGCACCTGGAGTCTCCGGAGAGACTCCTGCTTTGACAAGTGGTGCCCTATCCAGTCCCTGGGCCCTTGAAAGGAAAGCTGGTGGAAATCCAAGGAAATCGACTTCGGACGACTTCGGACCGACGCCGCTGCTGAATCCGGTGATGCTGCCTGCACCCGACACCGTGACCTTTGCTGGAACGCGACAACCTTCGCAGGTCCGACGATGCTGCAGCCCCGCTGAAGTCCGCGACTCCGTTGAAGTTGCCACACCACGTCGTGACCGACGCTGCTTGAAGTGCGTGGATTCAACGTTTCGCACTGACACCGTGATCCCCGACTTCGCGCATCAACTTGTTTTCACTCTTCACCAAAGGTACTGTACTTGGGGGTCTACGCGACTCCGTGTCCGGAACAACTTCATCATGACGCCGTGTTAACACCTCATCGAAGCATTTTTGTGTTTCTAAGCGCTATTTTTTAGTTTAATCTTTAAAAATGAATAACTTGACTTGTGTATGTTGGATTTTTGTCGTTTTGGTCTTGTTTTGTTTAGATAAATATTTCCTATTTTTCTAAACTGGTGTTGTGTCTTTTGTAGTGTTTTCATTAAGTTACTGTGTGTATTGGTACATAAACTTTACACCTAGCACTCTGAAGTTAAGCCTAGTGCTCTGCCAAGCTACCAAGGGGGTAAGCAGGGGTTAGCTGAGGGTGATTCTCTTTTACCCTGACTAGAGTGAGGGTCCTTGCTTGAACAGGGGGTAACCTGACTGTCAACCAAAGACCCCATTTCTAACAGATCCCTTTCAGGGTGGCGACCTGGTGGCCATGGGAAAACCCAGGGTCGGTTGGCCCGCCATGTTTTCCACCCTTCACATGGCCTAACCCAGTAACATTGGAGGGCTCAAAGGTACCAAGGAAGCAGCCAAAGAAAGGGCAAACACAGGGGAGAACCGAAGACACCTCTGAGAAAGCGCAGCAACTAGTCACAGATGTGGTGGTGGTAGTGAAAGACACCCCCAAAGAGGGCAGTGCAGGGTTCGGTGCCCCTGCTGCACTGGAGAAGGCCTAGGAAGAGAAAGGAATGGACCCCACGATAGCCTTGAGAGGTGGTGAAACACAAAAAGGCGGGTGGGGGGGGGTAAGCCAGCAAGAAAATTTATTAGACCATCACCTGATGACCCCCTGTAATGGCCAGGGAGACAGGCTTGGCCAGCATGATCCCATTGCCAGTAAAATAAAGAATATGGTGCAAAGAATGTATTGACATTTTGGCACTGTTAGAAGTACAGCAAGGCAGCTTAGATTTAACAACCCAAGATAAGAATGAAGAGGAGAAGAGGGACAAGCGCAGGCCACAGGTAGAAAGGTCAATAGAAAACTGGCTTAAGGCTTTCCGGACTCTAGCCTGCATATTTGTTGAGAAATTCCCAGAAAGCATGGCAGCACTGTTTCTGCATGAGCATCGAGTACACATTGCCCAACAAAAATATCAAGGGGATGGCTGGCTACCGCATGATGAGGGATTCAGAGAAATGCAAATGTTGCCAGTCATACAGTGGGACCAACGGGACTTCGAAGGTTTCACAAATCATATGGTGGCAGCCAGAGAAGGGGTCAGTGACAGAGAACATAATTTTCGTTACTCACGGGATAAAGGGAAGACAGAAGGGCTCAACCGGAATTACAAGGATAAGTTGCAGGCAGGTAGCAGGCAGGGCAAGGTAAGAACACCCATATGCTGGAAGTATGAAAGAGACAAGTGCAAGTGGGGACAGTCCTGCAAATTCAAACACAGCTATTGCAGGAGATCTCATCCATGAAGTGAGAGCAGAAAGGCAAAAGGGAATCCAAAAAATAAAGACCACAATAAACAGTGAGGGCAAAGAAGGGCAGAGGGAGCCTCAGAAGGCCGACACCCCCCTGCCAACACCTATATTAGTGAGTCGGCTAGCCTACTTGTTAAGCGTATACTCAAAGGTCAAAGACAGACAAACATTGATAGAAGGTTTTACACATGGCTTCCTTATTGCTTATGATGGCCCACGGGAGTTCAGAGTGTTCCAAAACCTCAAGTCGTTAAGGGACAGCCCCTCAGTCACCAGGCAGAAGGTAGAAAAAGAGCTTGCACTGGGCAGAGTAGCTAGCCCTTTCCACAAGCCACTCATGGGTACTTTTATAGTGTCACCTTTAGGGGTGGTTACTAAAAAAGAATTGAGCAAATTCAGGATGATACACCACTTGTCATATCCTCCAGGTGAATCAGTAAATGATGGCCTAGGACAATACAGCTGCTTGGTATGTTAGGCCACAGTGGATGATGTGCTGGATCAGATCGCACCAGGGCGGCAGGCAGGTGTGCCTTGCTAGCTGAAACTGACCTAGAATCTCCCTTTCGTTTGTTGCCAGTGCCCCCGGATAGCTACCACCTGCTAAGCTTCCAATTGGGTGGGTTGTACTATTACGACAAATGTCTGCCCATGGGGTGCTCAATATCCTGCACCTATTTAAAACTTTCAGAACATTTTTGGAATGGGCAGTCACTGAGCGCTACGAGAAGGGTTGGGTCACTCATTATCTAGATTACTTCTTGTTTATAGGCAGGCAGGGCACTACAGATTACCTGGAGCTACTCGAAGGTTTCCAAGATTTGGTGGCACAGCTTGCGGTGTCCATAGCACTAGAGAAGATAGAAGGCCATACCACATGCCTTTCATTTCTAGGGATAGAGTTTGACGCGTTAGAAGGACTTTCCAGATTACCCGGGGAGAAGGTACAGGAGCTAAAAGAGGACATAGGAACCATATCACGCAAAAAGAAGGCCACACTAGGCGAGTTGCAGCAGCTGACTGGGCACCTTACAATTGTAAGAAGAGCCATATCAGTGGGCAGACCGTTCACCAGAAGTCTAGCTTGGCTATGTAGGGGTATGTCAGCAGAGCATCACAGGGTGAGAATAACACAAGGCATCAGGAAAACCCTGGAGCAGTGGCTCAGCTTTTTAACTAACTTTAATTGCATGGTCATATGGTGCTCCCACTGGATAACAGCGAACGAACTGGAGCTATTCACAGATGCTGCTGGAGGAGAAGGGTTTGGTGCTATCTTAAGAATTGCCTGGGCAGCAGCCTGCTTGCCCACAGCATAGATACAGAGCGGCCGTACAACTAACATGACCCTACTTGAGCTGTTTTCCATCGTGGTGGCTTTACCCATATGGGGGACCGTCTCAGCACATTACGCTCTGGTTGGACAATCATGGGGTAGTGCAAGCAGTGAACCTGGGGTCAGCGCGTTGCGCAAGAGTGGTGCATTTGCTACGTCACCTGGTAGGCTGCCAACTCAAACACAACACAGCAGAAAGGGCAAGACACATACCAGGGTGCAAGAACACGGTAGCTGATGCTCTGTCTCATTTTCAGTGGCGGTGTTTCAGGGAGCTGGCAACGCAGGCAGACCCTGCTGGGATCCTGATACCCAAGTCACTGTGGGAGCTGGCCACGCCGTCATGACTTAGCTGGTGAACAACGTACTGGCCAGCAAAACCATGGTGCACTATCACAAGTACTGGGAGACCTTCTAAAAAGTTACCAGAGTAGTGGATGGAGAGGCAGTTGCAGAGCAAGACATAAGGATCTTCATGGAGTGGGCTTTCAAAGAAGGCAGGAATCAGACACGGGTTCAGTCACATCTCACTGAGGAGGCCTACTACACGAAGTTGACAATAGGAAGGGACCCAACCACATCATTCTACTGCAGAGAAGCCATGAAAGGTTTAGTTAGATTACAGTCATCAAGTGAGGATCAGCGAAGGCCTTTGTACTTTGAAACCTTAGGTAGGGTATTAACAGTGCTGGGGACAATTTTTGCCTCCAAACACGAGCTGGTCCTGTTTAAGACTTCTTTCACACTGACATTCCTTGGAACATACCGCATAAGCGAACTGGTTGCACCCTTAAAGTCTGACCCAGGGAACAGGTGCTTCATGGGGGAGGACCTGCATCTGGGTAGCACACACATGTTCATGCACTTAAGACATTCCAAAACAGACCAAATGGGGAAACGATCATACTCAAGGGAGGGTGGAGTGCATAGATGATGAAGTGTGCTGCCCAGTCTCCTGCATGCGAGCTTATGGGTGAGTAGGGCTGCCAAAGGGCTCCCCTATGTTCGTCCACGCCAATGGGTTGTTTCTCGCCGTTTTGAACTCCTAGCGGTCTTAAAGATGGCCTTGGTGAAAGCGGGCCTTCCTCAGGACAAATTCAGCTCGCACTCCTTTAGGATCAGCGCAGCCACCATCACTGATAGGAATGGCTTAGGATTGGACCACATAAAATCAATAGGAAGATGGTCATCGGCACCCTACAAACGGTACATCAGACACCCAGCCCCTTAAAAACTGTGTTGTCTCTTTATGCAGGCATGGCTGATGAGAAGCGCAAGGTATGGCTCATCAGTCACTCGTACATCACATGGGCTCATCAGTGGGCAGCAGTTTGGAAAAACAATGGCGGTATGTGTTTCAAGAACAGGGAGGTGATATGGCTCAGGAGACCTGGCATTATCTGTGCACAGCTCCTGCCAGACATTGAACGTACCTTGCAACACAGAGGGCGACCAGGAGTGGTGGAGGTGCATTTAGGCGGCGATGATTTAGTGAATTTTGAGGGAGAAATAACCTCCTAATTGCCTTGGTCATGGGGCTGACAGCAGTTTCAAGGCTGTTGCACCCGGCAGACATTGTATGGTCAGAGATAATAGCACATCCTTATTGGAGGGGAGCGCAGGACCAAAGGGCCATGGAGAGGTCCAGGTGAAAGCTGACCATAACTATGGGAAAAATATGCAAGGCGAATTTATGGGGCTTAGTGAGACATGGTTTACTCAATCTCAAACGCCAGGTTAGTATGAGTCAGATGCTCATGTTCATACTGAATCTGGCAGAAGTACTGGAGCTTCTGAATTTTAGTTAGCCCAAAAATTTAAGGGGAGCTGCCAAGGCAGCGTGGTGGAGATAAATTTGATTTGGCTGAGCCTCAGAAGCCTGAAAGGGCCTGGCCCAACACAGTCCTTGGGATGCCTTATGACAGGGACAAAAAAGGGGGAGCAGGCAAGGTCCTTCGATGCCTCACGGCAGGGACATAAGAAGCAAGTGGAGGGACACAGCTGATGGCCACTGCACTTGTAACCCGGGAGGACAGAGGTACCACCCAATGGTAAGAAGGGGGCAGAGCCAAGTAACCACTCTACATTGCTGAGAACACCGCTAGAGGAAATTATGCTTGAACTCTAACAAGATCAATCAGACCTACAGACAGAAATTGCATGAAAAAAGGTATGCATGGGGCATTGAATGACCAGTAGACGTGATAATGATGTACCATGAATACCGGTTATATGTTTTTAATAGACTGCAGCCACGTTAATCCCAGCAATGGCTCACTGGTATTCGTCTATCACATTTAAGAAGAACATGCTGGGGAAGAATGGTGGTCGCTAGTTGGGACGTGAGTCCTCGCACTGATGGGAGGGGTTTAGAGGCGGGCCGGTCGCAAGGGACCAGTTCGGGGCTCGCACATTACGCCTCCTTGGGGCCAGGCAAAGCAGGGGCAGGCATAAAGAAGCCTGTGGAAAAAAAGGTACGTTCGGATTGGTGGACAACCTTCGAGCCGGCCAATCTGGGAAGGCAGTGAGGCTAAATATAAGGAGGCTGGGCAGGGCCTCCCACAATCGGCAAGATGGACTGCAAACACACCCTACCACACCGAAGAAAGCAAGGTGTCGCAGCTGCAGAGGTGAGGGCAGGGCCGAGGGGTGGCAGAGGTAAATTCAATTTGGCTGAACCTCAGAAGCCTGAAAGGGCCTGTTCTAACACAGTCCTTGGGATGGCTTATGGCAGGAAGAAAAAAGGGGAGCAGGCAAGGTCCATGGGATACCTTACAGCAGGAACATAAAAAGTGAGTGGAGGGACGCAGCTGGTGGCCACGGCATTTGTAGCCCAGGAGGGTAGAGGTACCATATGATACCCCGGTATCCTATAACGAGGTCAAAATGTCATTGACAACTAAATGTGACAGATCCCATCTGCTCTGCACTACATTAAACAATTGTATTGACACTTGAATTGTAAGAAGAGGCTGTCCTTAAGAGATACTCCAGAGATCATCAAATTATTAGCTGTACCTTTTTGACTGTGTTGCTAATGTGGTGTCTTTTCTCACTTGGAGTGCATTTTTATGTATGTTTTGTTTGACTACTTTGTTATATTGTAACCACACAAGGAACTTCCTATGCCCTGACTATGGTCTTTTTTTTTTAAAAAGAATAAAAATTCACAACATCATATATGCTTTGGTACTGGTTGAGAATGGACCAAACCACGATGCTTACGACAGAAAATTTACTGTCTTTATGTTAAAATATACTGATTGATTTAGTCATGTAGCATGATTTTTTTCTGCTACAAATAGCAATTGTCTTCAAATGAGTTTCACATGAAAATGTGTCTTGCTATTATTGTACCCAGGTTCCTATGGCCATTCTGGGTTGCTCTTGTAACTTCTTGAGGTTCATAAATTGACACATCTTTTTCCAATGCTCTTTTCCAATGCTGTGTACGGATTTGAATTTGGTTTTTGCTGTTACAGGCGATTTGTTGCTGGAGCGTAAAATGGCTGTAGGGTGGCCAATGCAGTAACCATCTAGTCTGAGTTCTAACAATTCATCATCAACAGAGGTTGCAGAAAAATACAAGGCAGTAATCCAGCATTTCAAGAAGCAAATAAATGAAAGGGATATAAATTGAGAAACTAGTTTGTGAACAACACAGGAGCCTAAACAGTCAGTGCATTCCTCTTATGAGATGTTGGTGCAGATATTCAAAAAGCTTAGCAGATTCTAAAATCCAGGGAAAGATGCTAATGGAGATTTTGTTTCTGATTTCAAGAATGGGATGAGATCAGAGATTAGCAGACACATTCAGCATTGTGTTGGTTCACAAGATGATGACATTTTGAAATTTGTTCAAAACAGTAGTGATTATCCTGAAAAAAACAGAAGATGTTGAAAGTGAAACAGATGATTGCTCAGGCAAAGAAATTTGAAAGAGTTCAGATGAGTTTGAATGCAATTTTTTGAGAGAAATTGAAGAAATTTTATGAATCAAATGGCCAAAGAAGATCAGGCAATAGTATGATTGGGAATGTTGACATTTTGAAAAGGCCTACAGCTTGTGATTATTGTGGGTGAATTGGGCACTGGTAGAGGCAATGTAGGCAGAATTCAAGACCAGATACGAACACAAAATCAGCAGTTGCAGAGAAATAATGAAATGTCTAATATGCAGAACATATTTTTGAATGCCAGTACCATTAGCTCCAGTAATGCACCAAAGCATGAGAAATAACCTGGCTTATCATTCAGGTTACTGAAAGGATGCCATAATCATAACTGATGAGATGACAGGTATCAGTTCACAATGATGGTGCCTGAGAGAAGAGGAGAAATGCTTACTTGAAGCAGTCCTAGAGGTAGATCAAAGTAGCTTATATAATGACTATGAAGTCAATAGCTATCCTATTCATTTTTATTTGATACAGGGGCTACCCATTCTACAGTTTGTTTCATGTAGGTTCCAAACCTCCCCTTCTCGGGTAGAGAAGTCCAAGCTGTAGTGATCCGTAATAAACAAATTGTTAATTGAATTTCAGCTGACATCACAATCAAAATAGGACAAATGCAGGAGAAACATCAGTTTATTCTATGTGATGCAAGCCCAGTAAACATACTTGGAATGGATCTTCTTTGCAATTTTTTTGTGTTATTTATTGTACACCAGATGGTGATGCAGTAGAAACATAGGATGATAATTCACTTTTTAAACAGTGCAGACAACTCCAAAGTTGAGATATACCCAGTTTTGACAAGGGAAGACCTTCCTCAAGATTTAAGACTCACTGTCAGAGATGAGGTATGAGATTTTTCAGGGAAGTAAACTGGACTTATTAAAACAGCAGAGCCGGTATAAATAAAGGTGAAAACAGATGCAATATTCCATAGGACTAGACAGTACAGATTAATTAAAGAAGCAGAAGAGGGAATGAAACCAATGATTGAGAAAATAATTGTACAGAGAATCCTTCTAGATGTTATTTGCAGTCTATGCAATTCACCTATTAAAGCAATTAAGAAACTGATTGGCAAATGGAGATCTGTACAGGAAATCCATTTTTTTTTAAAATGATGGTTCCTTGCTGTCCTGTGGTACTGAATCCTGCAGTAATACTGTTAAAAGTCTAGCAGAGGCAGAATGGTACATGGTCATCAACTTATTTTCAATCACATTGCATATGGATTCGGAGTTCCTCATTTTGAATTTTTGAATAAAGTTCTTGTGTGGTGTAGAATCTCACCAGGGCATACAAAGAGTCCTTCATTTTTCTTCCAAATTCTTAAAAAGAATTTAGAAGATTTATGATTACCATGTTGTAGGAAGCCGGCTCTGTATATACTATATCAAAATGAGATTTAGTGTGCACAGAGTCTAGGGGTTCCCCAAGATGCTTGACAGAGTCAATAATAGATAAAACTAATGCTCTTTTTGTGATAGTGTGGTCGAGCAGTTAGGCTTATCAGAGGATACTGTTAAGCATTTGCTGTACACACACAAACAACAAGTGAAAACACACACTCAATGGCTTAACTCCAGACCAATAGGTGTTTATATAGAAAAATATTTTTTCTTAATTTATTTCTAGAACCACAAGATTCATTTAGCAGGTAAGTACATTAAATGAAAGGTACATTGCATAGTAATACTTAGAACTTTGAATGGAATCAACAATGTACATAGTTTTCTTTAAAATGGCAAAAAGCTATTTTAAAAGTGGACACTGCAATTTTCAACAGTTCCTGGGGGTGGTAACTAAAGTACAGTTTTCGAGGTAAGCAACAAACTTACGGGTTCAGTCTCCGGGGCATAGGTAGCCCACCTTTGGGGATTCAAGATAACCCCAAACACCCAGCACCAGCAACACAGGGCCAGTTAGGTGCAGAAGTCAAACAGGAGCTAAAATAACGTGGGCCCCTATGGAGACATGGGGTACTCCGGTTCCGGTCTGCTTGCAGGTAAGTACCCCCGTTGTCGGAGGGCAGACCCGGGGGGGTTTAGTGGAGCACTGTAAGGGACCCAAATAGGCAACAAACACGCACTCTCAGCGGCACTGGGACGGCCGGGTGCAGGGTGCAACCAGGGCGTCGGGTTCCCAATGGAACTCAATGGCGGACCAGGGGGTCACTTTAGCGCTGCAGGCAAGGCACAGAGGGGGCTTCTTAGGCAAGCCACCGACTGAACAGGGAGGAGGGCTCCCTGCTGGTCAGTTCTGCACTGGTGGTCAGTTTCTCTCGAATCTGGGGGCTGCGGGTGCAGTGCTTCTGCAGGCGTCAGATATCTTCGTCCCGGGCAGTCGCGGTCAGGGGGATCCTCGGGATTCCCTCTGCAGTTGTCTTCGTGGAGGGGTGGAGAGGTAAGCCCAGGGTGGACCCTTAGTCTGAATTGCCTGGGGCTCCTCTCTGGCTGGTTGGTTCCTCTGGACACGGGCCAGGGGCGTCTGGTGCAGAGTAGTTTGGACTCACGCTTCTGGAGTGAGGTGGGAGTCCCTTTAAAGATGTTTTTTTTGTCTTCTTGTTGGACATGTCCGCTGTCCACTGGAGTTTTTTGGTCCTCGGTGAGGCAGGCAGTCCCCTGGAGGCTTTTCAGGGGTTGCTGGTCCTGCAGGACGCGTTGCTTTTTCTTGTGCAGTTTTTCAAAGCAGGAGACGGGCCGGTAGGGCTGGGGCAGAGTCACTTGTAGTCTCCTTCTCTTCTCTGCGGGGTTTTCAGTTCAGCAGTCCATCTTCTTTCTTGAGGTCATCAGGAATCTGCAGAGCTGGGTTCAGGGTTGCCCCTATATACTACATTTAGAGGTGTGTTAGGATCAGGGGGCAGTAGCCAATGGCTACTGTCCCTGAGGGTGGCTACACCCTCTTTGTGCCCACTCCCTCTGGTGAGGGGGGCACATCCCTATTCCTATTGGTCCTACTCCTCCAAAGCAAGATGGAGGATTTCTCAAGGAGGAGTCACTTCAGCTCTGGACACCTTAGGGGTGGTCCTGGCTGAGGGGGTGACTTCTCCTCGTTTTTCTCATTATCCCTCTGGACTTGCCACTGCTAGCGTGACCGGTCCTTAGTAAGTAAACTTACAAGGGGACGCGTATAGGTCAATGAATCTTTTGAATTGCATGGAGTATCCTAGTCATGCAGTGACTATTGAATCAATGACTAACATCAATAATCAAGGAAACACTCTCTAAACCACAACGTTAACCATACTAATCAAGAACAATCACTACACAATGAAAATTTAACAAGGTTTATTCCCTATTGATTACAATTCTAATAATCTGTTAATTCACTCGTTATTAATCAATCTTTATTAATCAGCTAAATAAGAAAAAGAAATTCTCAAAGGAAAAGTGTGCAACAATGCAATTCCATAAGCTATGAATATCAGTACTAAGAATGTAATTCAGCAATTTAGGTTGTCAGTCATTGTCACCGTCAACGTCACCCCTGACAGCCTACCTAACCAAGATTAGCATTAGCATGTGGGTCTTCATGCGAAAGCAATTTAGAGAAAACATCAATTTTGAAAAATTCTACCTAAGAGAGAATCTCTATAAAACAGCGCAGTTGGTACCTACAAGAAAAAGCACAAAATTGTCAGTCACATTTTCATAGCTACCTATCCAGGATGGATCAGCAACAAGTCAGTGTTCATCTTCAGGTCATCAATCAGTTGGCTATGGATCAGGCTCACAGAGTATGAGCCCAATATCAGCACCTCGGACAGCGTCTCCTGACGTCATCAATCTCTTCCCAGATTCGCCTAAATTCTGAAGTCTTAGCCCCTTGTCATGACTTTTTATTAGGGTCTCCCAGTCCATCCCACTAATTGCTTATTGGTCAATCGGTCGGAAGACATGACTCTAACTTATAGTTTTTATTTACCAAATCATATTATTATATTTCACAAAACGCTGATTGGTTCTTCTTGCGATGAGGACATCATCCGGCTTTTCAGGTATCAAAATTGTTGCACATGGCTCTCTAGTCAGTGCTTCCATTGTTCAAGTCCTGGGAAAGTACATTTAGCCTACACTACACATAATTGTTTCAAATTGTCTTCGTCTTCACCATCTCCTGTCCGTCGGTACTTTGCAGAATGTTCTAGCTAAGCGACTTGAACTCTGAGTGGTTCAAGGTCTCTCCCCCGGTTACCAGTCCTTTGCGAGGCGTTTGCATTTTCCATTTTCAGCGCAGGAAAGGCCCAGTGGAACTAGGCCTCCGGTTCAGCTAATTTAAGATTATTGAATTAATACAAAACATAGATTATACATCTCATTATGACATATTAGTCCATTTTTCTCATATATTTTCATTATTTCGCATATTTGTGTTATTTTAGTACACATAGTGATCATACCCCGAAGTCACATTTTTCAAACGCACACATTATTTTCTGTTATTAATTTCTCTATGCATTTTTCTCATTAGTAAACACACATATAGGTCATTAATAATTTCTTAATTAACATATCTGCTCCAACACCATCAAAAGTGAGGGCCTGCCCGGGGGGGGTAGGCATCTCCACTGACTGGAGGGCCCTGGGGCACTGTAACACCAGGCCTGAGCTTTTGAGACTCAATGCAAGGTGTTACAGTTCCTGCGGGGGGAGGTGTGAAGCACCTCCATCCAGGACATGCTTAGTTTCTGACCACAGAGTGCATAAAGGCACTCACCCCATGTGGTCAGAAACTCGTCTGGAAGTGGAAGGCTGCCATAGACCGGTCAGCCTTACACTAGCAGTTGGGTTAACATAGAGGGGGCATCTCTAAGATGCCCTCTGTGTGCATTTTTCAATGAATCCCACACTGGCATCAGTGTGTGTTTTTTGTGCTGACAAGTTTGATATCAAACTTCCCACTATTCAGTGTAACCATTATGGTGCTGTGGAGTTCGTAATGATGAACTCCCAGACCATATACTCAGTATGGCTACTCTGCACTTACAATGTCTAAGAATTGACTTAAACACTGTAGGGGCATAGTCCTCATGCAGCTATGCCCTCACCTGTGGTATAGTGCCCCCTGCCTTTGGGCTGTAAGGCCTGCTAGAGGAGTTACTTACCTATGCCACAGGCAGTGGTTTGTGGGCATGGCACTCTGAGGGGAGTGCCATGTCGACTTTGTCTTTTCTCCCCACTAGCACACACAAGCTGCAGGCAGTGTGCATGTACTGAGTGAGGGGTCCCTTAGGGTGGCAGAATACATGCTGCAGCCCTTTAGGGACCTTCCCTGGACACAGGACCCTTGGTGCCAGGGGTACCTTTTACAAGGGTCTTAACTGTGTACCAGGGCTGTGCTCATCGGATAAACAAAGGTACAGTTTTGGGAAAGAACACTGGTGCTGGGGCCTGGGTAGCAGGGTCCCAGCACACTTTCAATCAAAGCTGGCATCAACACTAGGCAAAACGTGAGGTGGTAACCATGCCAACTGTGGCATTTTCCTACACATGTAATTTCGCAATAGTACAGCAGTACATCGATTACCTATTTTTAGCATCAAAATGAAACAGGATTGCAAATTTGATATCAATGCATTGTTGAATTATTTGGTGGAAAATGGGTATAAAGTCTTCCCAACAAACATGCATTATTGAAAGAAGGAAGGTATCTATCTCTATATTAAAAAGGGTGTGCGGTAAGCCTCAAAAGAACATGTTTTTCAGACTCTGAAATGTAATCCTCTGACCACCCAAAGGGAATTTCAGATGTTTCAGAGAATTGTTGGTTACTGTTACCAGTGCACACCAAATGTTTCCCAGATTGCAAAATGAGGGTGATATGTAATGACCCTCAGAGTCTGGTACTATTTGATGATGAGTGCTTTGATTTAAGAAACTGGAAGAGTCTGTTTCACGTTCCTACACTCAGGATACCTGACTACAATATAATGTTCCATTTGTTTTGCCATGAAAAAGGTGCATGTGCATTTTCAATAATTGCTCAGAAATATGGAGTGGTCATGTGTCTAGTAGTTTGTATTTTAGGAGTATATGATCCAGTTGTCAGCCTTTCAGCCTTCCATACTTTAATTGTCTATGTTCCAAACTGAGTTGACATTCTTTCAACACAAACAAAAACATAGCACATTTCAAACATCTGGTTGACAAGGTATGGACAAGTAATAGTTGGAGCAGAACATATTTCAATTTGAAGGTGTAATATCCTGAACCCAGCAACACTGCTTCAGAAAAATGTGAAAAAAGGGAACATATGGTTGACAATGAGGTAGGGCATGACTGTATTGAGGTGACCAAGTTATATACAAAGCCAAGGAAGTACCATTAGAGGACTCAGGTTTGACATTGTTTGTTGATGGGGCCTGTCTAAGAGATCGATATGAAGGATTGAGAATTGCTTATGTGGTATGTTCTGTTTAGAAACCTTGAATCTATCCTCCTTATCAAATGTGACTTTAGCACAAGTAGCGGAATTAATTGCTCTAGAGAGTGGTTGAAGCTTGTCGGAGAATTTGAATGTGACTATCCATGCAGATAACCAGGATGGTTTTGGTGTTGTGCATGACTATGGTAAAGCTCTGGTCACAAAGATTGTTCATGAAAACTTTAGGTGCTCCAGTTAAAAACAAACTGTACACATTGGATTTGTTAGACGCAATTCACAAACCAAAATAAGTGGCACTTCTAAAGTTTCAAGCCCATAAGGCTGGCAAGGATTTGGTAACATTAGGAAACAAGTATGCTAACCAAAAGGCAAGGCATTGTGCCTTGCAGGGAGGAACAATCACTCAGAGAAATAAAGTTAGAAATTTCGCAGATGGTTGTGTTACACAGAGTTCAAACAAAGTAAACTGTTTATTTATGAATATTTTGCAGACTTATTTGATAGATGTGCAAGATGCATGTGATGATGAAAGAATAAAATGGAGGAAACTGGGTTACAAAAGGATTATCAGGATTTATATGTAAGTAAAGATCAAAAATATATTCTACCTAATTAGATATTGCATCTCATGTGTAATTATTTGCATAATCAAACCCATATAGTTAGAAATAGCTTAATCTGGGTATTTAAGAGGTATTTGTAAAATACAGGATTTCAGTGTTGCTGAAAATATATATAATAGATTTTTAGTTTGCCACCTAAACAAATCGGATAAAAAGACTGTTATGAATCACATTAGCAAATCAGAGGGCCCAATTATGAGATTGCAGGCAAACTGCACTTTGCAATAAAAACAAATTCCTTTCTTCAAACAGCATTTGTTAAAGTCTGTAGGATAACCTACTTGTGCTCCCAACACTTGTAGTGAATACCCAGACAAGTAAAGCGAGATTGCTTTATGCAGTTTTTATTGACTTCATTGCAGCCTGTGACAATGACAGTAGGAGTAAATCCTGGGTAAACCTTAATGAATGGGGCATTCTGCAACCCTTTTTAAAGGCAATCATTGGTCTCTATTCAAATATGTGGGTAAAGATAAGAGTTAGGTCCAAATGGGTCACCTCAGGGAAAATCTTTAAAATCAAGGGACTGAAGGTTGCTTATTGGCCCACTATTTGTTAACTTATTCCTGGCAGTTCAGTCCAAAGTTTTAGCTTTTGACAATGATAAATAAAGTTAGTTCTTTTATTGGGAAAGGGCTGTGTAAGAACCAGAAGCTAGGGACCTCTGGTTGAAGGAGTTTCCAGTTAAACTATTTTCTAAACTAGTACATAAGCGGGCTAAACTCCTATCAGTTAAGCAGGATACTGAAGACTTAAGTAAAAAACTGCATATTAAGTTGTTCCATAGGCTATATGTACAGCAGAGGGTCCCACATTATTTTAAGCAACCTTGGCCAGTGGAGTGAAAAATAGCACTTTAAATCCTGACTGTGACATAATCGTTTATGCCAAAGCTAATTTTATTATGATTGATCGTGCATGTAATGCCACAATCACACTCTACATTTGATCCTATTTAGATGAGAGAATGAATTTTATCAGTGATGGTCCTGTTCAATTAATTTATGTATTTGATGGCACAATTGCATTTTGGGTCTTTTTGGTACATTGTCATTGTAGCCCATGAAGATACAGAATGTTAGCATTGAGTTTTTCATTAAAGAAACTTGTGCATTTGATGGTACAGTTTCACTTTAGGTACTTTTGGTGGCATGATTGTAATTTCCTTTTGCCACATAACCTTTTAAGCCTGTGAACAGTTAGAATGTTAGCATTGAGTTTTTTTGTATTTCATTTGTTAATCTTTGTGGCTCATATGTTTTCTTGCTATGATTTTAATTCATCTCTGTAACAGGGATCATTTATTCATCATTCAATGACCTTGAGTCGAGGCATTTCCCACTCGGAGAGCAGATGGCCTTGCAGGACCCAAACTGTTGGTACCATGACTTAGCCTCCTGAGCTCTTTTGAGACTGATCGAGGCCCTCACTTCAAGAATTAAGTTCTAGAGATAATTTGTACAGCTTTAGAGATCAAGCAAAGATTCCACTGCAGTGGCCAACCTCAATTCTCCAGTGTGGTGAAGAAAGCAAATAGTACCCTCAATAAAAACTGACAAAGGTCTGTGCCTCAAACTGACTGAAATGGTCTGATCCACTTCTCCTTCTATTGATGAGTTTGAGAAGGACTCCAAACAGGCAGACAGGTTTATCTCCCGATACAATTGTGATATGTGAGATTGTGAGATTTACACATGTACCTTTAGCTACATTCGTTTCAATAACTGATGATACTGTTTTGGATTATTGCGAAGGCCTGGCTGATATGGAAACATCTGTCTCTTGTCAGGTAGATGCAGTCACAGAAGACTCCAAAGATACTCCATGCCACAGTCTGAATGCAGGGGACTGGATTTTCAGCCTCAAACATGTCTGCATGGGGTGTTTAGATGAACAGAGGAGTTGCACTCACCAAGTAATTCTGACCACCAATAGTGCAGTCAAGTGTGCAGGTTTGCTCCAGTTAATCCTCGCTGCTCACACAAAGAAAGTTAGAGCAGTTGTAACCATGGAAGAGGAAAAAGAAGCTGATAATCAAGGTGCACAAATTGCAGAACAAAGTGACAGTCTGAGTGAGAGTCTAGGATAGTTTGCAGCGCATATCTGGGGGTGGGGAATGGAAAAACGTTTAGTGAAGAAACTTTTGTAACTGGTGTAAATTCAAGATCAAGTTGAAAATCATGTTAAAAATCCAAAGCAGAATCTAAAGTAACAGATTAAAGTGAGTGTGAGTTCACATGAAGAACTTGAAACTCTAGAAGTCCACAAACAGATCGGAGTGAAGGGCTGTTGCAGTGCAACAGTGAAAAGCATGGGTGGCAGCAAGAAGTAGACTCTGACCAAAATAATAAATTTGACAAGTTCCAACTGAAAATCAGAGTTGAAAAGACCCCCTTTGGAAGAAGAAGATTTGCTGTACAAAGAACTGAGGAAAGAAAGCCTGAACAAAATATAAGATCAAGTGAGAGTTGAAGTTTTCAGCAAAGCTGAGAACTAAAGACTGTCACTGAAAAACAATGGATGAGGACATTTCTAGGAAGAGAACTTGCAAGCAGGAACACTGTGAGCCAGATTATGAGGTGAGAAAGAAGTCAGATTGGGAGACTGATGAGAGTGAAACATCAACTGTTACAAGCATCGGTGAGAAAGAGAGTTCCTTAACCGAAGTACGTCTCACCAGAGTAGGATATTTGGCTACAATATCAGAGGATGATACGTTTCCCTGAACAAGTGCCATGGTTACTATGAGAATAACCAAGATCTAGTGTTTGACACAGAGAAGAATTAAATTTAAGTGGAAATAGACACTTGGAAATATTATGTTTTGAAGAAGACCATGAAAAGACAGGGGAATGCTGCCTATAGTTTAAAAGGACTGAATAGAGATCACATGCAGAGACAAAGTTATTAGCCAATTTGGTTGAGTTGAGTTTGATTTTTCATATAAACAAGAACTGAGAATGAAGCTGGAGAAAATTGAGAACTAAACTTGATATTTTGCTTTTTATTTTTGTTCCTGCCTGCGCTATAACAAAATATTTTAAAAATGTGATTTTTATTAACAAGAATTTTTGTTTTTGCTTTTTGTTTTTGGGCTGTAACGTGAAAATGGGATAGAGTGTTTGCTATAAGATTTTAGAGATTACATTTTTAGTTTTGATATTAGTGATTTTTGTTGGCCTGTTTTCTGTGGGAAATGCTTCAGAACATATAACAAGTAATGCTGCTATGAAGATTAACCATAAGGGATTAGGGCAAGAGTTACCAGTACACAAAAGGCATTTAGTAAGTATTTTAGAGATCATAGGTACACAAGAATGACCAGAGTGTATGTTGACATTAGGCAGGTTAGTATGTGTTTCAAGTGCACTTTTCTTCCTAAACCGGCTGGGGAACGGGCCACCTATGAGTACTGAGAAAGCAGATGTGACCAAGCTTATGAAGTTATGGAATTTCTAACAGGGAGATAACCTATTATGCAGAGAATTTATTACTGCTTATTTCAGTTTTCCAAAGAATTGTGTGGGTTAATACTATTTAGCATTGGTTTTTCTTAGAATCTATTGTGGAAGAATTGAACGAGGAACACATTTTGAGGAGAATGAAGAGACATTTTGGACAAGTGATTTTGGATATATTGGGGCCTGTTATTCCTCCTATAGGAATAGTGATGAATGATGTAAAGATTAGACATGTGTCTAGAGTTGTGGGTAGACTTACTACGGGTACAGTAGTGTTTTTTATGCTGATCAATGTAGAGATATTGGAAATTACAGCAATGGTAATGTTGAACCACCTCGCCTTAAACATTATTTTGGCAAAGAGGGCCAAGTCTGTAAAGTAATTGGGGCAAAGAAGAGTTATGTACTTATGTTCCTTCTTATAGTGAAGTGCTTGGCTCATATATTACTAAAATAATTAATCTGATGCCTTACATTATGTCATGAGAAGAGCCATTCTGGGAAACTGTACGATCCTGGATAAAGACAGTAGGGAGTAGTTTTGTGAGAATAGGTCAGGGGCTAAGTAAAGTTGATGATGGAGTTCTGCAAGCTGTTCTAACACTAATAATACTAATGTTGATATGTGCAATTGTCTTTGTTGTTCTTATTGAAATTAATAAGTATACAATGAATGGATATGGTAATGAGAAAGAAGAGAAACCATGTGGTACAAATTCTCAGAAAAGGGGGCAGAGGACTATTTTAAACCGGATGAATATCGAAACCGAAAGTTCCAAGAGATAGGATGAATGGAGGAGGATGTTCAGAGAACTAAAAATCTAAAGACTTCAAAGACTAATACTTGATTAATAAAGCTAATATTGGAGTTTTCATTGATTATGAAAACTAATCAGAAGGGAAAATATGCAAAATATGCTAATATTGTATGAAAAGTATCTGATTATTAGTGTTTGTATTAATGCATAGAGTCAAAACCAATGAACTAATGATGTTGCACTTAGACCGAGTTACCTTGGTCACCTAGAAGTGTAAAATAATGTAATGAATAGTCGTGCCACATTTTGTATAATACATCACTATTTTAAAAATTGATACAGTTTCTGGTGTTCTACTCAACTTCCTCCTGCTCATTCCCCTTCCCAGTTAGTGTGCTGCTGTTAAGCCAATATGTAGCCATAAGTTAGTGATAAATATTTAGAGAATTACATTGTTTTTTATGGTTTTCCAGTGTGAACATAGCTATGATCATAGCATGTTAAATTGGCAAAATAGCTTGTGTTATTTGTCCATAAAACCTTTGGGTGTTTTGTCTTTGGAGGCAGGTTTTATTATTTTACCGATTTCCTCACAGGTGAATGGCCATGCTCCTCTTTTGCTTTTAAACTTGGTAATGTGATGCTGTCAGTACTCCTTATGAGTTTGACTATTAGAATTTTTACTAACTAGGGATTATTAAGTTTTGTGATTTTGCATTTATCTCTACTTCTGTTTTAGGCCTTCATGTCATTACACTGTATTTTCTCTGTACCGCAATTGAACTATTCTGTATTAATTTCATTTTTGCATTATTTTTTATCTAAGACTCCGTTTCCTACTCTGCCAATATTTTATTTTGTTTGTAGTCTGTAAAATTGGGTATACCTAATGAGGAGTGCAGATCAAATGGAGGCACTGGAGCTGAATCAATTTGGCAAAATATTGGGGTGAATAAATATTGTCTTTCAGATGATTATTGGGGTTTGGCTTCTAAACAGTGAAGACTTGAGCATTTATTCCTATCACCAATGCGATCTTGGGCTATTACTCTCTAGGTTGGCCCATCGGCTTGAGAAGGCATTGACCACATGTTTGAGGCTCATGTGAAAGATGGCACTGTTGCCCTGATTTGACTCATTTAACTGATTGGTTGGGCTGAAACATTGATACCGCCTAACAGCCATTCCTTTAGAGAAATCAATTTTCAGATTGGATTTATAATCATGTTGGAAAAGGGTACATCTCTGAATGTATATAGGTGTATCAGATTGTACAATTCATTTAGCTTTCATTTTTTAGCTTTGCACTTTCTTCACCGTTGTTCATAGTTACACTAAACTAATGGGTAAACTAGAAAACAATTGATTTGCAATTTGAAAGGTTTCTGTTTTTTAATTCATAACAGCAAGTGTGTCACATACAGGTTTTCTTTGATGGAATATGCCATGAAAGGAGTCTCGTGGTACCCTTGTTTTAATACTTATTTTGTGATTTGTGCTTGAACATTTTTATGTAAAACAGCATTCACATGTACAGTGCGCCCACATTTCAACTAATCATAATAATCAAGTAGGCTATGATATCCCTCTTCTTCATATGTCTTTGCCTTCAATCATGATATATGATTGAAGCCAATCAACTAAATGGGTAAATTCAATGGCTTCTGCTGAATTGGTTAACTTAGGGCACACAGGTAAGTTCAACAATCCTTTATCACAATCACACTTTATCTAGCAATCATTTTGCCTGTCTGCCCCTGTTGACATTCCAATGTAAGTTTGGGGGCCAACCGCATTGGTGTAGAATGGTAAAACCCACATACTCCAAAGGACATTTCTATAAAGGTACTTCCATTCTGGCTGCATGCAAATCTTCAACGTTTCTAAATGTTCCTCCCATTAACTACATTGACTAAAAAAATAAAATGAGAAATAGGCTTAAAACGTCTGATGGAGCAATCGTCATTTCCACCAACTATCTAATTTGATCTTATTAAAGTTATTTACACTCATATTTTTGTGCTGGGAGGCCTGTTACATAGCCATTCAGTTTACAAGTGCCTAGTATAGTATAGTATCTCATCTTGAAAAAGATCCTCACTAACCCAGCAGGGCCAATATTAACTAAGCATTGCCCTCATACAACAGTGAGTAGATGTAAACACTCTAATTTTTAGGAGACGCTGAGACAGATGTATTCAAATGATCCAGCAAAATTTAAAAATGTATTACCAATTCCATGTAGGCCAAAAACTAGTGATACAAATTAGACATAGTAAACTTCACATTACATTTTATTATACTAAATGGTTAGGCAGGTCATAAAGTTATGGAGTGGAAGCGTGAAACTGAACTTTAGCAGAATCATTATTAACATTATTCCTGATGAATTTACAACAGCTTCTTTATTTTGACAAAAGTCACCTATTCAAATGCATTTGTACATTCTTTGAATGACAGATAAATCTTACCTAAATAACCTCCACAACATATATTGGATACAATTATTCTTGCAATTTCTTACCAGTTTTCTTAGATTTTTCTTGTACTGATTTTTATGGGTGGGAGTAATGTTTCATTTCACCCGCAGAGTTTGGTGACTCTGAATTACTCTTCTAAAATAGAATCCTGGCCAAAATTCTGCCAATCGCTGCATGACTGTATTATTTTGCTGTAAAACTCCAGAAATTTGAGCTATTGAGTCAGATTTGGCATCCTCTAGCATGATTTTCTAATGCAGGTGATCACGAGTGGTCGCTGTCAGAAGTCTGCTTCTCAAGCAGATTTGCTACCACTCAAGTAGATCATCTACTCAAGCTGTGGCGAAATCAGCTGGAATATCCAGGCTCTCTAGCGCATTGCCTGGTGCCGCTTGTATTGATTTTTCATCACTGTTTGAGCTACTAGTGCTGCATTGCAACACTACAAGCATATTTTCTACAAGTTGGTGAGACTCTGAGGAATCTCGCAGAGTTTTATGTAGTTCTGCAGATTTCCTCAGAGGGAAACTCCGTGAGTTCCACCCACAACCTGCTAGTTTTCTCTTAAAAATGCCCCTAAAGCTCTCTGGCAAAAGCCTTAGAAACCAATCCAAAAATGAAATAATTCTATCATACCTAGAAGCATCCATAATTCCATTGATATGCACAGAGAGCACGGCCAATTCTAACCAGTCCTTTGAAAACTCACATAGTTAGAATCACAGAAGAAATGCTTCACCTTATTACACTGTGTTTAAGTGATACGTTAATCAGATAATTCAGACCCTGCAAGCCTGTGCACATAGGCAAAATTAAGAATCTCCTTGGATTAAGGTTAGAGGAAATGACATGTAGGGATAAGAAAATAATTTAAAACCCTAATCTATCTGACCGTGGATTACCTCTTTTTAGGAATAGACGTTCCCTTGGGAGTCATTTCCCAAAGCCATGTAAACCCCTGACCTTACAGGACATGCATCTTTTCTTATAGTCTATAATTAAAATGTACTTTGTTTCTTTCAGTAGCTTTAGCTAAATTACTCCTTTAGTTGTTTTTGGATCATTTGTATTGGGTTTGCTTAACATTACCCTGTTGCTCTGTTTTAACTCTGATCTTTATTTTCTAACTTTTTCCTCCAGTCGTCTGGCAATGTCTGGGTGACACATGAAGAAATGGAGAACTTGACGGCTTCTACAAAAACAGTGAGTGCAAAGTTATTTCTTTTTCTTTACGCCTGAATTTTCATTTTATGTGCACTTTGTTATAAACTGAAGATGTGAATGCTTTAAAGCAACATTGATGTTATGTGATATAATAATTTTGAGAGTGCCTTGATACCAAGCAATAGGATGTCCTGATGCTGGCTGATGTCAACCTTGAACAAGTAGGAATTACATTGGAAAAATATAGATTTTCTGTTGTTTCAATGGTGGACTGGAAAACTGAGGAGGTGTCCAGGCAGGAAAGGCACCATGCACAGCTGTCATAAGCAGGAAACATGTGCTGATAGGTTTGCTAATGAAGCAGTGAAAGAAAATTTAGTGGAAAATATGTGAACCTTATCTATGGGAGAAGATACGTGCAAGGTCCTCTGGTCTCCAAGAAGGGGGCCACAGGGAGCTGTTACCAAATGAGAATTTCTGTTTGGCAGTATTTATATGCATTGTGTAGACATTCATCCATTTGACATACTGTCTTTGAATAAAGGTGATGGAACTGAAGGTAAATTCTGTGGTACACAACTGTTTTCATGTCATTAGCATAGCCATAAAATGTCAACTAGAAAATTGAACGTAGGCAGCAAGAGAGACAACATAATAAATTATCCCAGAGGAACCCCACAGTGGACAGGTTTTAAGGATGGGATTAACCCAGTAAGCATGTGCAAAAGTCAATTCAAAGCTAAATCTTTTATGCCAGTAAGTTTAAGACTGTGGATGAGATTGAAATGATCTATTCTGTCCAAGACTGAGAAAAGATATAATACGATAACTGAGGAAGAACCATCAGCATGTATTATTTGATGATAGCACGAGTTGAAAAAATTAGAGCTGTTTCAATGCTATGATAAGGATGAAAGCTAGGCTGAAATGTAGAAAGGATGTTGTGAAATTCAAGATAATGAGAGTTGTTGGTTCACAAGGGATTCAGTTACCTTTGATGGGAAGATGAGAGTAAAGAGGAGGCGGTATTTGGGTCTTTGGTTCCAGAAGCAGGTTTCTTCAGCAGAGAAATAACGTCTGCTTTTTTTCCAATCTTTTGAGACTTAACCTGCAGCTAACAATGTCTTGTACAATGTCTTAGAGGTGGGCAGAAGGAAGTAGCGAGCCTTGTTATAGGTAGAGAGGACCCCAAAGACAAAGCAGAAGAAATATATGATGTTTAATAAGATAATTTCTTGTGGCAGTGAGTAGACGTGAATACAGAGAACCCCAGTTTGGTAGAGGTCTTGGAATTCTCAAAGTGGGAATGATAGTAGTGAGACTGGACTAATCAAATTTGTTTAGTGTATTTGCGGATTTCTTGTCTTTACATTTCTTTATAAGTGTAGGATTATAAGATCCTCCACAGATGTTCAAGTAATATGCAAAGTCTTACAGCAGCATTGACATCCAGGGTATGCCAAAGGACCTAAGAAGTATTACCCCAGGAGTTACAGGGTATCATATGTATAGGGGAGTCTAAATCTACAGTGGTCTAGGTATTCAAGAGATTGTTACAGAAATTGACGACTAGGTCAAAGAAGAGTGAGAGGACTCTAGAGGAGGTTAAACGCTTGTGTTTCAATTAATAATACAGGAGAATTTGGCTTAGGTGATTTGTGTAAATAATAGTGAAAGGTTGTTCTAGTAGAATCAGTGGGCAGAGCACTAATTTTTGAAGATTAAGGGCAGAACAGAAGGTAATTCAATTCTGAGTAAAAGCGGGGCCAGGATTATCATCCTGCATACTGAAATTGCTTAGCAGAATGATTTGATCTGTTCTAGGACATAAGGGAGTGACTGTGTCTAAGAAGGTGTGGAAACATAATACTCTTAGCACAATAAGTAGGATGAATGGAGATGTTAAAGACAAGGAGTTCAGAGTCAATGTAAAGCCCAATGACAAGGGTAAGATGGAAAGAGTTTGCCATAAACACTCTCAGAGATATGTCAATAAAGAGCAAAATCAGGGAAATTCTAAGTCCCAAATGACCAGAAAAATCAATAAGAAATCTAACAGCATCCATTGTAGCAGCAGAAATGTCTCAGAAAAGTTCTAGCTCACTTCCACATTTAAAGGTTTATATAGAAAATATTTTTATAGCACAGAACCTAAACTGCTGATTCATTGTGGTGTTTGCAAATTACAGTTTTATCAACTCAAATCATTTCTATTAAACCTCATATTTCCTTACCCGCTAAGCATTATCCCACTATATGAACGTTGATTCTGCCCGCTGTCTGCTAATGTTATCGGGAGATGGCAGTTCAAGTTAGTTACAAAACCAACAATTAGCTCTTGTGAATGAATACAGTACAGTGAACAAGTGGAAAGACCTTGGGTAACTGCAATATTATTGTGTCCATGTTGAGAGATTTTTCTTTGAGAAAAGCAAGAACATCAGTAGAAATAAAGAAACACGATTCTGCTTGACTGTGTGCTCCATTAATAATAAACTGAACATGCAGGAGGACACATCCATTTTGAACAAGATGGTGTTGAAGCCTAAGAGAGGCCTGATTAACAAAACCCACTAAAAGGTAATTTAAAAAGTCATAGCAAACCTGTTTTAAATACAATTCACTATATCAATTTACACAAATATAAATCCCCATTTCACACCTACAGCATCAGCAATTCCGCATAATCTAATATGTCCTACAAAATGCACTAACAAGGAATTCTCCTCTTCCAGCCAAATCTCTCCCTTAACTTACTTACCACCTCTCAAAAAACTTTGTGTTTTACCACCCACATACTCTTTCACCACCCTCTTAATGCTTTCGCTTGCTCAGCCGGTCTGCCTGCTCCAAAAAGAGACATAAACAAATCCCACCCCTGACATACCCACTTACATACCCACTTACCTCTAGATTGCCCTTTCATTCTTTCTCCCCCTTCTCCTCCTATTCTTCTCGTTGCCTGTTAACCAAACCTCTTTCTTTGAGCTCTCATGTCCATGCTCCAAGTGACCAAGATATCTACTTAGAAGAAACCCAACTTGTTTGTCCAACCCACTGCCAAAAAGGGCCTTTATTTTATATCACGGTGAATGAAGAATAATCAGTGTAGCGGTGGAATTACGCCAAGTCCATTCCTTCACTCCCACTGCCTTCTGCCTGAGGCCTGCTTTGGGAAATGAAGTAACACAGACTTACTTGTTGTTATGTAAAAGGCTGGTTATTAATTGGGAGAAAGTGGAGCTCACATTTACAACCTTCAGCTATGCTGCACAATATAATATGACCTACACACAGATTTCTAAAAATGAATACCACTTCAATCATCCCCTAAATAAACCCCACATCTAATATAGAGATTTACCTCTAGGGTCTCCCTCTTCTGCTCTTCCTACTCCTCCCTTTGCCTGAATAACTAAATCTCTTTATTTGAGCCCTCAAACTGGCACCAGAAAAAAAACTATTCCCCAAAGTGTTCATCCTGCCTACACCACCAATTTGTCCATTACTTCAAACAATTTCTCGAAATACAACCTGTTACCCAATAAGGGCAGGTGAACACTATGCCAGAACAACACCGTACAGTCATACACAATGTCCATATGTATAATCACTTCAATCTTCGATGCCTTAAATTACCCTCCCACATCCATGTTCACCTCCTGTCTAAATCCTCTGGCAGCTGTGTGTCCAGAACAGCATTGCTAACTCCCACCTGAGCTACTCTTTCTCAAGGCCTATTTTCACCATCTTGGTCAATGTAGTCCCTGTGGCCTTCTACAAGTCCTTTTTCCCCAAGGTGAAGCAAAATGAAACACCTGGAGTCGCAATTTGTCCTTTGGTTCGCACCAGGTAAGTATCAAGGTTGTCCCTATATCATACCCTTAAACTGTCCCAATTAAATGCCACTTTGCAAACATTCATTCCCAGTTGTTGCCCATAATACTATTGGCCATGGTACCTGGACAATTTCAGGATAAAGAGGAAGCAAAACCAAGCTTTCCTCCCATCAGTCCTCACTAGCAGACCTGTCAGACAAAATCAGCGTCAGTCCTATGCACTTCCCTCTCTTCTCCTGGGTGAAAATATCCTCATACACAATCACTCTCATCTTTTTATAAACTTCAGTTCTTCCTCATTGATGCCCTTCCTATGCCCCTCTGTGAACACACCTACCCTAAAAGAGTGCATTTCAGATCTTTTTTTGTTCAATACCCCTTTAGCAAGCACAACTGCATGCACCCGAATCCAGTGGTGGCTTGTGCAAGGAAAAAGTGTGGGGGACACGTCGCGTGACAGGGGGAGGGGAGAGAAATAAAATATTTTTTTTTTAAGAAAAAAACTTACCTTAATGCTGCACCACTCCATCCGCTCCTCCGTCCTTGCTGCAGGCACAGTCTCCCAGCCTGACCTGTGGCCAATCCTGACGCTACTTAGAGCAGCTTCGGAATTGGTTGGGAGTACCCAGCCAGGATGCTCCCAGACAGACTTGGAGCCTGTGGAGGCTCTCTCCAGCCCGGTAAAACAGTGTGTGTTGCCGGGCTGGAGAGAGCCTCCACAGTGCATGTGTGTTTGACCAGCCGCTGATGGCCAGCCAAACATACATGTGCAGTGAGAACAGCACTCCCCCTCCATCCCATCATGACCTTGGCCCCGCCCCTTTTAATACAAAACGATAGTAAACATAGTCTATGTTTATTATCGTTTTGTATTAAAAGGTTTGCAGCTGCTGCTGCTAACGGGGAGACACCGCTCCTCCGCCCTAACGGATAAACCGCACCTGCCCGGATCTGGCTTTCCTCTTGTAACTTTTCATTCTCATGCAAAAACAAACCTCACAAACTTAGCCAGTACACAGACCATTTTCCACTGCTCATTGATCAGCCTTACTGATCTGTACCCACACTCTGACCCTACCACTACTTGTGGCACCTCTTTCCTTCTCATGCCTCGATATTTCTTGACCCTTAATACCTTTGACGCTGGAAAATGCCCTGAAAAGGAAAATAAAACAATTGCATAAAACAGCGTAAATTCCAATGCTTCTGTGTATACAGCTCTCTACTGCTCCATGAAGAGCATGAGGAGGGAGTTCCTGGTTTTGGTGGTGAGTTGGGAGAAGGATCTGCCACCGAAGGTGGTGCATTGGATGCGGGGGACTGTTTTGAGGGCGGCGGAGCGGAGCTGTCGAGTCGGGTTGTGGAAGTTGATTCGTTCGTTGAGGTAGGCCAGTCCGGTGTCATGAAGGGCTATGTGAGCGTGGATTAGGATTCTGAAGACAATCCTTTTGTTGATGGGCAGCCAGTGTAGAGATCTGAGGTGATCGGAGATGTGCTCGTAGCGAGGGAGGTTGAGGATGAGACGTGCGGCGGCGTTCTGGATGCACTGGAGTTTTCTCTGAAGCCTGGCTGTGGTCCCTGTATAGAGGGCGTTGCCGTAGTCCAGTCTGCTGCTGATGAGGGCGTTGGTGGACCTTCTTCTGGTTTCTAATGGAATCCATTTGAAGGTCTTGCGTAGCATGTGGAGGGTGTTGAAGCAGGAGGATGATATGGCGTTGATTTGCTGAGCCATGGAGAGAGATGAGTTAAGAATGATGCCAAGATTGCGTGCGTGGGTGGTGGGTGTTGGGGGTGGTACTAGGGTGGCGGGCCACCAGGAGTCGTTCCATGCTGTCTTGTTGGGACCGAAGATGATGATCTCGTTTTTTTCTGAGTTCAATTTGAAGTGGCTTGCTGTCATGCAGTTAGCGATTGCGAGGAGTCCGGCGTATAGGTTGTTCTTGGCGGTAGATGGGTTAATCGTAAGGGAGAGGAGGAGCTGGGTGTTGTCAGCGTATGAAATGATGTTGAGGCCGTGGGGGCAGACGATGCTGGTGAGCAGAGCCATGTAGGTATTGAAAAGGGTGGGGCTGAGGGAGGATCCTTGGGGGACCCCACAAATGGTCTTGGTGGCTATAGACCGGAATGGAGGGAGGCAAACTCTTTGGGTTCTTTCGGAGAGGGAGGAGGTGAGCCAGTCCAGGGCTTTGTGGTGGACTCTGAAAGTTGCTAGTATCCCCCTTCCTGTCTTCTAATCCTCCACACCTCTGGCCTCTTTTAATAACATTAGAATCCAAGTACTTATTCAAGGCCTAGCGGTATGCAATGTTGCATGCAGCCAATGACTTCTCAGTCAGCAGCCATGCCCACACAATCCTATCATCCACATTTTTCTTGCCACTGTAGTTGTTATCAAATCCCCGTTGCAACCTTGATGATTGTAAACCAAAAAAAAACAGAAACTTCATTCCAGGAATGTGCGAAACTTGAGACAAAACATTCCAATACAAGCACAAGTAAGCACAACACATTTTGATAGTTCAAATATTACTTACTCCAAGTGGCACAGATTAATTATCTAACACATACATCACTTTCATGTTCTGTTGTTCTGCAGCTCAAAATCTCATACCCAACGTAACAAAATTCTAAGAAGCCAGTACTATTCCATTTCTTCTTCCAATCCTGCAACTACTATTTAGTGCACCAATTTCCAGTTCACACCAATGTCCCCCAGAACCTGATGCATCAAAACTTTCCACTGTCCATTATCACCCGATTCTTTTTTAACCACAAAGTCACATAATTAATGGTTTAAGAATGACATGCAGGCCTCCATTTCCCTCCTTAGGTTGTCTGTAATTCTCCTTTGGTATTGGGATTTTGACTCTGCTCTCTATGCAAGTGCCAGCTATCTGCTGAGAGCACCATTAACTTGCATGCAAAGATCAGATGACCCAGTACTTGCCGCATAAACTGCATTGACATTTCCCTTCTGTTACTGCTTCCAATACCAACCTTTGACAGCCATGAAACCATTGTTACTGACTCCAGTCTAAAGCCTAGGAAACAAGCATTAACAGAGTTGCTTCATCTTTTCAGTGACAAATAGGACACCAAAGGTCTGAGCAACCTTCTTGATGGTCAACATCATTATCTTGAATTATCTTACCACCCTTGCCCTAAACATCATCAACAAATCCCAAGCTAGCGAAGCGCATTGTCAGACTTTTACTTACAACCCACTTCCGGAAAGTAGTAAATTTCTCAAAAACTGAGCAAGCGACAGAAAAACACATGGGCATTGCTTTATTTGAAAAACACCTACCATTGAAACTGTTTGCCTAGCAATTGTATATCTTCTGGTAAGCCCAGGTAACACTGACTTGATTTTGCATTTTCCACTTTTGGTGCTTTATTACATCTCCTCACCAACTGATTGGCTTCATCAGTATTGGAATATTAAACTAAATATTTGCTGTGATCAAAAAATCATTGAAAGTTTCTGTAGCCCCTCTGTACATGACAAATGGTAAATCAACCAGATATCTCCCTCAACTTTCTTAGGCACCCTGTCCAGTGGTGAAGTTAGAAAATTCACAGTGGCGGTGTGGGAAGTGGGTGTGACACATGTCCACCTTGTACTTTTGTTATTAACTTGTCCTGCACTATTTTACCATTTCCTCTACATATCCTCAAATTTTCTGCTGCTGCTTTGTTAGGCAATCGTTGCAGCTACCCTTCCATCCTGTCTACCTTAACTAATTCCTACCTCACACCTGCCTCCATTTCCTGAACCTTGACCACCAAAGCAATGGATGATGGTGTGCTTCTCTCTACGTTTGAGCACACATGCCCGCATTTGCAGGGACAGCTACAGTACTCCCCTGTTTTAAATCTACCAACAGGCCTCAAATTTGTAGATAAGCAGCAGTCATCAATCCTTTATAAGGGTGGGAAATGGGTGCTTCAAGGCCGGTAAGTTTGGTAATGTCAAGAAACATGGAAATTTACCACTAATCCCTAACTACGGGACAACCTATGCTCACTCTGCAAATGGTAGAATGTTTAAACCAACGTAAATCTTGAATAACTCTTTCTCCAAGGGAAAGGAGAACAGATCACACATTTAATTTGGTTAAAGGGTAAGGGCATTCTATATGTGGAAAAATATCATCCCCAGAAAGAAATTGAAAAAAAAATACATTTCCTGACGGTATACATGTCCTCTGTACAGAATTTTCTATTGCAGAGAACTCCGTCAAGAATTAATGAAAAAAATATATATATTATTGCATGATTCCCATTGGATTCTTCATTGTAACCAATGCCAGGCGGAATGTTCCATGTTGATTACAATCAGAATGGGTACATTCAAAAATGTAGTTAACCAGCACCCACAGATAGAAGTAAATTCTCAGGTGCAAACTTGCTAGCTTTTCTTCCCAGCCTACCTTTTTAACCAAATTGGGTGCTCTTGGGCAATCACTTTTTGAATGTCTTCATTTGTTCTCTGTTTGACAAGATTGGGAGTGATGTAAAAGGTTCTCTCTTTGGAAGAGTGCAGTTCCCAATCTCATTATATATTTACTAAAATGCAATTTGTTGGTATATTTATAGTCTTGATGCATTGTGCAGTGTGCCTCCTACAGACATGTCAACTAAAATAAAAAAACATTCACTGAGTGAGGAGGGGGCAGGGCCTTGTGCCGAGAAGTACGTACAAGGCACTTTCGCCCCAGCCCCTCAAACCCCCCCTGCAAAGAAATAATAACCTTGCTGGACTGGTGCCAATGTCCAGTGGTGTTTTCACACCACTTAATGGACACCAGCAGTTAAAAGTCTATAAAGATTAGCTAAAAATTAACTGTTTACAATAGTTTTCAGCTTATTTTCCATGCACCTGTTTGATATTGGTTCCTCGTCGGATGACCGTGTGAAGGGAGATGATATCACGGTTGGCAAGGTTGGCAAGGTGGCACCGGGTGAGTTGTCAGATCTGCTCCTATTCTGTAGCGCCGCCATCCCAGGTACATATATACATCTATTTAAGGGCTCATGTAAGAATGTGTGTCCTACAGTACCTCGGTGTGCGCAGTACAAGAGCCACGATTATGAGGACAAATCTGCAAAATATAGGACGATTGGCGACCCTAGTGGCACTCCGTGTTAGGAAGGGCATAAGTGGGCAATGTACTAGAAAAAAACGGCCAAATCAGCGAGACTTTAATGTTATCAATAGATTAAGAGATAATTACTACATGCATACATAAAGTATATAGAGCACAGGTTATATAAAAACGTCCAAATTCTAAGCGTAATACATTTATTAAATCAACATGACAAAGTTGTTATTAACCTTGCTATAGATATATTCCTATACTTTCTCTCAATATAATATGAACATCACAAAGTAACACATGATTTAGAACCAATTCCCTACCACCCCGTCCCGTCTTACTCCGCAACAATCTGCTTATTTTAGTTTTAACTATATATTTATAATCTATGCACCTATCGCTCACATTTTCTCCTCTATAAGGCAGCTCTGGAGGCTCGACTCCACAAGACAAGATAAAACCACCTCCGTGGTCACTCGTAACACCAAAATGCTTCTCACAGAAGCTCAAATAAAATATAACACTCCGCAAACCACGCGTAGCACCGCTCTGTTGCAAGCTAGCCGTTGAAGAATGTGCTTCAGTGCCGCACATAGGTATGTGACGCATTATATAGTTGCTACAACGAAAACGCGATTCACTGATATGCACAGCTCTTGTTTAGTTGTGAAATACGACGTTTACAGCGTTGCAGTGGAGCGGAAGCTATACACTGTTGTACGTGATCGGGAATTCTCAACGGTACCCAAACCACTTTTGTTCACTGACCAATATTTCCATGCTTGCAAACCTCCAGCTGAGACCGTGGTGCAGAACGTCAAATAAAAGTCATTACCCTCTAAAAAACATTCAATTTTTCGGGATGTTGGACTTTTACTAAATTGCGTGCCTGGTCATGCTTCCGTTTAATTAGTCCCATTTAACATGGCCATGAATTTGCGCTCCTCAGAAGTAAGCCTCTTGCTTGAATGCTGCTGCCCCGTGTGGCCTCGGCCGGTATTGATGCAGGCGGTAGAACTGTGTCCTCTTCTGACCCGCAGGTTGTCAAACTTTAACCTCTTTCCGTTTCAATGGTATCTTTCCTTCCCTGGGACGGTAATGCGCGCGCCTCTTGCGTGCCCCTCATTAGCACAGACATGAGTTGGTTTTCATTAGTGCACCTCATAATTAGTTTGCGCAAACCCTTCAGAGGGATGTACACTTAACGGGCACTGAGCGCTCAGATGATTTCTTCTTCAGCTCTAGGAGCGGGTTCCGAAGAGAGGGAACACAGTAAACATACAGGAAATGTAATTTAGGCCTGACCTGGTTTGTTCTGTTTGAATGTACCACAAAGGACTGGGGGCTAACTCAGGAGGATAAGATTTCATTTACATTTAGATGGGTTGGTTACATTCATGTGCGAGAGCAATAAGAGGACTTCGGACGTAGTTGTGCAGCCACCTCAAGGGTGTCTGTCAAGCAAACTGAGGGCAACACTTGAGAGTCTGCGCCACAGGCCAAGGCAGACAGGAAACTGGGTTTCTGGCCCTTTCTCCTCCGGGACAGGTTCGCGTCCCGTTGCTAGAGGACTGGTTTCTTCTTATATGTCTAGTGTAGCATAGTCGTGTGATTAACAATATGCTATCGTGAATTTACGCTACAGCCGTGAAACCCACACTCTTAGTAGATGCAGCGTGAGAACAAACTAGGGAAGGAAATAGTGACACTCTGGCAATTTATAAGGTCTGCAAAATCATAAATTGGATTATTCCTCTTTATTTATTCTTTTTTTTTTTAACAAAGACCTGCCTTTCTAACGCTATGTTTCAGTGAAACACGATTAATGTACAAATCGTGTTTGTCCTGGCCCAACCCCTGCTGGTGCGACCAATTCTATTTATTTACCTTGTTTCCACCACAGCAGGCTGGATCTTGCTTCATTTGCTGCCAACCTTCCTTCCTCTAAACGCCACCCTTCCTAATATTTATTTTTCACTCTTTTCTGTTTTCCTTATTTTTCTATTTGTAATATGGCCGTGGATTGCATGTAAGCTCCAGTGGTGCAGCCGAGCACCTAGTTTAAACTGGTGTCCGCAGCATCATATGGATACGGAGTGCGGCATGGCATGTTGTTTTGTTTTCTCCTTGTGAGCAAACCTGTAGAAGAGCCCAAGAGATGGAGTAATTAATAGGACCAGTCAATACAACAACTAGCTATAACAAGAATGCCCTCAAGTGGGGTACCTAGAACAGACCTTTTGTATCCAATACAGAATTTCAGTGGGCTTTGTATGCATTCTGCTCGAGGTGCAATAGCTTTCTTGTCTAGCTCAGTTCCCTGCTCGAGATTTGATGGCTTTTCTATCTAAGATGGATTTGCAGCAGATATGTTGTCCCTCTGAATGAGCTCAGAGATGCATTTGTTCACATTTCCTTCTGAGTTTCCACTAAGCAATATTTTAGATTTGAAGTTGGGTTTACCACTTTTAAGACAAGAATCTCCCTTTATCTGAACTCTGTGACCCATGTTCATGATCAGCAGGTGCTTGTCTACTCTTTACTGTACAGTTACTTAATTAGACCATTCTTAAGAGCAAAACATAATTTGTTTGCAATAAAATTTTATATGGCGAGCCCAAAGTATTCTCCTGTCTTTCTTCTAGAGAGTTCAAGTCACAGTAAGAAGTAAAAGGGTTTATTAATCATATGTTTTAAAATATTTTTCTTTATTAGTCAAGCATAAGTTTCAGAACATTGCATACATTGTGTCCCATAATCTGATCCCTATTCTATATTTCTAAGTCAAAGTGCATTGGAGCTCAAATAACTCCTGAGGAGCTTACTCGCAAAAGAGCATACAAGGTTCAGAAGAAACAAATAATCTTAGGGAATATCAGGCAACGTAATAAAAAATAGCATAAAAGGAACAGGCATCTGAGAATCAGTCTAGCCAGTAAAGCTATCAGAACTCATAAAGATCACAGCATCAGGCTCTGATAGAGAAATGTCTAATGCAGAAAGCAAATCTGAGAATCGAGAGAGAGTGAGTCAGTCTATTCTTGCTACAGCTTTTCCCACTGTTCTTTCCCTGGGACACTTTTTATATTAGCATACAATGTCACAAAATTATAATAAATGTTTCAGGTACTTTGTACAATCAGCCAATGAACAGACAAGCACATTGTGGAACAGGAACGGTTCCCATCGAGGTGGCAAGTTTAAACAAGAGTTCTAAACACAAAATACATTTTGTAGAAATTTTAAGCAGATTGAAGCATCAATAAATTATCTCACTCATCTTGGTCTCTGAAAGAAAGACAATCTACATAAATTGTAAGTTTATTTACCTAGAATCACCTTCATTCTCACACATCTTTACACTAGAAGTCTAATCATGAAGAAAGTTAAGATTAGTTTAGCAAGTATTGAGATTCCAATGAAGGTCAATTGGTTATTAATGAATAGAAAACATAACTTTCTTTATTAGCATAATAAGTTTGCGTCATGAAAAGGCCATGCAAAAGTCACAATAGAAATGGTAATGTTTCTCCACTGGGGAAGTGAGAGGCATGTACCTCAAGATGAACTGCATGGTAAAGACTGCATGTTAATGGTGGTTCGTGGTAGTGGATGAGTTATAAAGGTAGTATGCCATTGCTGTCTGAACACAACTTTTGTTTGCCATTGGGTTTCAGATTCAGTCTATGCTAGAAGTCTAATCATGAAGAAAGTTAAGATTAGTTTAGCAAGTTTTGAGATTCCAGTGAAGGTCAATTGGTTAATAATGAATAGAAAACATAACTTTCTTTATTAGCATAATAAGTTTGCGTTATGAAAAGGCCATGCAAAAGTCACAATAGAAACTTTTCTGGTGTGCTAGAGCAGTTTGGAATCTGTTAACATTAGCAAATTGGGCAAGTCAAGCAAATGCGGGTCATGCAAAGTTCAGAGAGAGAAATGCACACTTAAAATGCAGCATTCTAGAAAGGCCTAAATTCACTCATATTGGTTATTAATTAAATGTATTTTATTTCGATTGAAATCTCTAGCATTTGTGTAGTAGGAATATAAGTGGAGAATCAGATCAGTGTTGTCTGATTGGGCCTGGAAATTCTAAAATATTTGTGTACTTTAAGCATGAATATCAGATATGGCCTTTATCATTTCCTTGAATTTAAGTCACTGTCAGAGGTTGTGAAGAGGAGAGAGTTAGGTATAGCACTAAATTAATGTGATCTTTACTTCAAGCAATAATCCTTTCTCCTTTTAGCATCCATTTTGTTCATCAATCGCTTTATCCCTTCAAGTGACAAGTTTATAAAGAGGAAATGGTAATGTTTCTCCACTGGTAAAGTGAGAGGCATGTACCTCAAGATGACCTGCATGGTAAAGACTACATGTTAATGGTGGTTCGTGGTAGTGGATGAGTTATGAAGGTAGTATACCGTTGCTGTCTGAACACAACTTTTTTTTTGCCATTGAGTTTCAGATTCAGGGTAATCGTTAGCCCCGTAGTTGTTCCAGGTCCCATTAGCACTCATAAGAAGACACTTTTTAAACCCAGCTAAAGTGGTCTCCCAGATTTATATTGCGAAATGTACCCTAAGCACCTTTAAAATAATTGAGGAATGTGCATTCTGAAATCATGTCACTCTCCACATATGCAAAATATACCATCCCATAGAGAAGTTTATGTTTGTCTTTTCTGCTCAGTGCTCAACTACATTGTTGCGATTTTCATTCTTGGTCTTCAGACTAATACCAAATATTGCTTCCATTAACGCTCAACTTTTATTTATTGCCATGCTGCATTAATTGCATTTAGGACAAGGAAGAAGGCAGTTGGGCACAGGTGAGTTTTTGCCTATTTTCCTTACAGATGCATGCATATTGTTGTAAATTATTTTGGATAAAATAAACTGGTCCTTCGTCATTTTCATTCATTTCAAAATTTAGATCCTTGTTTTTCAGCATTTGTTGGATTGTTACCCTATGGCTTCCTTTCCTTTGACACAATTTAAATACATTGGTGTTGTAAAGTGTGTTAAATACAAGTTTTTATGCACAATTATCAACTGCTCCTATGGGGTCAAGGCAGGCACAATTCTCATCATTATTAGTCAACATTCTTCACTGCTCCAATAGAAGGACTGCAATGTTGGTGTCTGATTTAAGAAAGTATGGAGGCAGCACGCAGAATTCGAGGGTGAAGTTAGGAAGGATAAATATTTCAAGAAAATTGTTTTTTTCTGTTAGAGGCATTGGAAGATGTTTTCATTTAACAAGTTGTTTTGTGTCTAGTCCCTTAAGTGTCCAATATGTCAGTATTAATATCTGCATATTTTGGAGGTGCGTGGTCCATTGTTATGAAACACTACAGCCTGTAATTCATGTGCCCTCTTAATATTTACAGGGGCCTTATCACATCAAGTCATAAAGTGAGCACTTCAAGGGCTAATTTAAGACACAGGGGGTTTGAGTTTGACAGACAGAAAACACTCGACAGGGTGGCGGCCACCTACGTGGTGACCTCCCCGCTGGAGTTATTAAGGGTTTTCTGCTAGGTCAGCAGGCGGAAACCTAAATTGCCACCCGCTGGCCTAGCGGGAAATAGGCTACAGCATTGTCTCTGTCTCGGAATCGAGCAAGCGGCAATGCTGTAGCCAGCAGGGTGCACCAGCACCCTTGCAATGTCCACTGTCTGCAAAGCAAAGCAGACAGTGAACATTGCAATGGTACTGTGCAGTGGGGACCTGCACTGCTCATGCCAATTACATGGGCAGTACAGGGGCCCCCCTGTGGCCCCCGGAACCAGTTCTTCGCTAGCCTTTTCATGGGTGTGTTACCACCATGAAAAGGCTGGTAGAGAACTAGATCGTAATCCCCATGGCAGTGCTGCTTGCAGCACTGCCATGGTGGATTAGGATCTTCACCATTGCCAGACCGCCGGGAACCAAGATCCTAGTGGAGCTGGTGTTTCCCTTGTGGTCGGACTGCCAGGATTGTTGTGTGGTGGTTGGCCGCCGCATCTGCAGTGGTCCAGACCACCACTGCGAGTGTGCAAGTCATAAGACCTGCCACACTCGTAATCAGGCCACAGTTTTGGGCTGACGAGTCTTATATAGTTAAAGTGCGGGAACAGACCTATTTTACTAGCTTAGATAGTAGTAAATATTTGTTTTTAACAGGAACCTTAAAGGCATGTGCTTCATTAGACTTGAAGCGCCACAGCATTTTTTGATACATCGAAAGTAAACAACAGAACTTAAATGCAGCTGCTGACGGCCGCACTCCTTCCCTTTTGAGTCTGTCAGCCATTGGCCAACACTGGGGGACGGATAGAAGGGTCTTTGCACCAGAGGGTTACAATTTTTTTTTTTTAAGCAGCTCGGGCTTCTTGGGAAGAGGTTCACAAGCAGCTTGAGTGTTTTTTTTAATTTGTAATGATGGTCAGCACATAGTGTGCACTGATAGTATTTCTAGCCTCCTTGGGGCTAATGGAGATAATTACCCCTGATCTGTCCCCCACTGGGCAGAAATCCCACTATACCCCAGGGATTTCTTTTTTTAATGAAAATATAGAGGTGGAGACTGCGTACCATGAGCATGGCTATGCCCTCACCCCAACTATTGTGACAGCTGCTTTTCTGCCCCCTTGGTAAGGAAAATGGGGTAGTTACCCTATATCTGCCCCCTTGAGCGGGCAGAAAGCCCACTAGACACCAGATCACTTTTTAAAAAAAATATAGAGGTGAGGGCTGCCCACCATGGGCATGGCTATGTCCCCACCTCAACTAAACAGTTCCAAAGTCTTTCTGCTCCTACCAGGCGGGCGGATGGGGTAATTACCCTTGATCTTCCCACGCAGGTGGGGGGTGGCAGAAAGCCTACTAGACACTAGGGACTGAATTCATGCAATATTTTTCTGGGAGGAGCAGCACCCCTAGGCATGGGTCCGTGCTTCCACACAACCCAGGTAAAAATACACTTTCTGTCCATCCTAGAGGGTAAATAGAATGTTGACCCCAAGTTTGCCACCTTGCTTCCAGGAAGCAGAAACCTCACTAGACACCAGGGATTTCAAATGGTGCTAAAGCAAACAAAAGAATGGGGCGTCTTACCCTGGCATCAAGTCATATCCTTGCCCCAGTGGGGTCAATGGTGTATTTGTGCCCACCTGGGGGCAGATAGGAAGTTTGTACCTCTTAGGGAGGTTGTCCCAAACGTACCCCCAGAGGTAGAAAATCCACTTGACACCAGGGATTTTGCCCGTGGGGCAAAAGAAAGTGGTGCAGATGCTGCACACTGTATGACAAGTATATATATTTTTAAATAAAATAATGATTTGGGTCTTGCCCATCCTATCACCAGGCCTCAAACTCATCCTAAAACTTCAACAGTTGTTCTACTCCCATGCAGACTAGAGTATCCCATCCCAATGGCAAGAGAAAGGACGTTTGATTCTTTTGGGTGCTGTATGTACACGTGGTTCAGAAGAGTATGGCTAACTCCCAATATCGTCCTACTTGCAATGGTAAAAGGCTGCACTTTTTGGGCTTGGGTAGGCTGCCTCCTGGAAAAGCCTACCAGATCCAGACAGTTATAAAAATAGATTTACGAGGGGAGTCCAGGGTGATGTGATTCACATGCATCCAATGCCATTTTCTTACCTCTATGCCCTGCAAACCTCAAACTTTGACTATAAGGACATTTTTCTCATATTTGTGTGAAACAGACTTCTGGAATGTGCAGGGAGCCACAATTTTCCTACCGCAGAGCATTCCCCCAAGTCTACCAATGAAAATGGTACCTTAATTGTGTGGGTGGGCCAAGAGACCCTGACACAGAAGGCCTTAAAGTGCTATTTGGAGAGATTAGCAATTAGGGTAGCTGTAGGATTTTGGCTGCCACTCATGGAAACCTACCAAACACAGACATTTTTGAAAACTAGACAACTAGGGGATTCCAAGAAGGTGTCTTGTGTGAATCCCGTGAAGGTTTCTTACCTGCAGTGCCCTTCAAACCTCAAACTTTGCCTGAAATCACCCATTTTCCTTACATTTCTGTGATGGAAACTTCCAGAACCTGCAGGAATCCACAGAATTCCTACCACTAAGCATTGCCTACAACAGGAACGGATCAAACCCAAGGTCAATGGGAATGCCGTGCATGGGATCCCATTGACCTAGGTTTGATCCAATCATTTTCACCTGAGCTAGGGCCCAAAATCCACAGCCACCCACACTGGAATAAAAAAGGACCCATTTTGAGTGCAAGAATGTGATGTATCCATGTTGCGTTTAGGCAGTTTCCTGTCGCAGGCGCTAGGCCTTCCAAAAAAAGGGAGGTACAGTCTTTATCAGGAGACTTTGGGGAATGCAGCGTGGAAGGGAGTTTGTGGCTTTCCTTAGATTCCAGAAGTTTCCATCACAGAAATGTGTGTAGAATGTGTTTTTTTAGTCAAAGTTTGAGGTTTGCAAGGGATTCTGAGTAAGAAACACCTGGTGAGAGCCACACAGGCCACAGCTTCCTGGATACCCTCATGTGTCTATTTTTAAAAAATGTGCAGGTTTGCAGTGATTCCCTAGATGCCAGATGAGGTAGGGAACAGAATCCACAGCTGCCTGCCTTTCAAAAAAAGTATCGGTTTTGGGTGGAACAGTGTGATGCCTCCATGTTGAATTTTGGGTTGTTTAATGCTACTATTTTTATCGGGAGGCTTGGAGGAATGCTGGCTTGGAGGTAGTTTGTAGCTCACTGCAGATTCTAGTACTTTCCATCACAGAAATGTGAGGAATTGTTTTGGGCAAAGGTTTCAGATTTGCAAGGGACTCTGGGCAATAAAACCTGGAGAGAGTCATGCAAGTCACCCCACCCTGGATTCCTTTAGGTGTCTAGTTTTGAAAATATTCAGGTTTGCTAGGTTTTTCTAGTTTTGCCGGGTGATGTTAGGCTAAAATCCACAGCTACCCACCTTGCAAAAAAAGGCCCATTTTGAGTGGAAAAATGTGTCTATGTTACATTTGGGGCCCTTTCCTGTCGCGGGCACTAGGCCTACCCACACTCATGAGGTACCATGTGTATCAAAAAACATGCATTAGCATAGAATAGTAAAACATGTGTTATAACAATTTGATTTCACTGCATTTGTGCTTTCGAAATGTAAGCCAGGGGGTCAGATAGAAGAAATTTTTAAAATCATACGCTTGTATGAGTACCCATAATTTAAGAGACGTACAAATAGCCACTGCTCCTAAACTCCATGGGCCAGATGTAGGAAACGTTTAGCGACTCGCAAACGGAGTCGCTAAACGCGTTTCCCAATGCAGAAATGCATATTGCGAGTCGGTACCGACTCGCAATATGCATTTCGGAATCGCAAATAGGAAGGGGTGTTCCCTTCCTATTTGCGAGTCTGAGTGGTATGCAATACCATTTGCGACCGTGTATGCGGTCGCAAATGGTGTCGCAGTTACCATCCACTTCAAGTGGATGGTATCCCACTCGCAAATTGGAAGGGGTCCCCATGGGACCCCTTCCACTTTGTGAATGGACCCAAAAATATTTTTTCAGGGTAGGTAGTGGTCCAAGCAGGCCTCCATGTTTGCGAGTGCCTATACTCGCTATGGGGCCGCAATTTGCGACCCACCTCATGAATATTTATGAGGTGGGTCATTGCGACCCCATAGCGAGTCGCAGTCGGTGTCTGAGACACTGTACTGCATACCAATTTGCGACTTGCAAATTGCGAGTCGCAGGGACTCACAATTTGCAAGTCGCAAATTGGTTCTTTGCTACATCTGGCCCCATATCTTGTGCCGATTTTAGAAATACATAGGATTCCTTGATATCCTTTTTTCACTCTACCATATGAATTGGTCTATACTTTGTACATAAAGAAACACCATTGTACAGTACAACTCAGTTGCTGCCTCTGGCTATCTTGAGTTCTTAAAGAACCTACAAATCTTATGTATCCCCACAACCAAAATGGACTAGCAGGTGTAATGGCATATTGCTTTTGTGAATCAGTCATTGTGACAACAAGTTACAGATGAAAACATTGTCACAAATGACCATCATTTTCCTACTCATTTTGAATATTTCTTTATTTCAACCCTTAGTTTTTTTGGAAAAACCTTGAGTGATCTACAAATATGACCCCTTGCTGAATTTTGAATGTTGTCTACTTTTCAGAAATCTATAGCTTTCCTGGATCACCCACGTGTTTCACACTGGTTTCCACCACAAACTGAAAGTAGATTGAGAGCACAAAAAATAGGAAACATGGGTAACCTCCTTGAAAAATGCCAAAACTGTGGTACATTTTTTTTTTATTTTATTCAGCTCTGCATGGTCCCTGAACCTGGGAAGATGGTTACTTTAATACAGCAAAATTTTATTTGATGCCGTTTTTAGAAAAAAAAAAAAAATTATTTGAAGCACTTTTTTTATTTTTCCGAAAAAGTCATAATGTAGCTATATTTTGGCAGTTGGCTCAGTCCCCTCTAGGGGAATCCAAAAAACCCTGTGTACCTTTTAGAATCCTGAGGATTTGGAAGAAAATGATGCAACTTTGGTGTGGATACCTTGTATGGAAAAACAGTTAAACAGCCTCAAGTGTGAACTACCCCAAATAGCCAATAATGGTTTAGCATTGTGGGGGAAAAGGTCCAGTAGTCAAGGGGTTAGTATATACAAAGAAACGTAGCAACACAAACAAGCCATAACAGGTAACAGAACAAGAAAATATTCAAAATTAAATGCAATCCAACACCCACAGTACAGCACAAACAAGTCACATAGATGTAATGCAGCACAAAAAAACAACAAAACGCATCACCACCACATCAAAATGTGAAACAATATGTAGATATATTCATGAAACACAATTATCACCTCTAAAAAGATGCTTTCATTATACAAGGGTAAAAAAAGTGTGCAACAGTCAATGCCTTCTGTACCAACAAGGACTCAAAAATGCTTGATTCGTCTTTGGTAGTGGCATTCCCACTCCGGAGATATCCGCCACACTCCAGGTTTACAAATTAACATTGGTCCTGCTGCCTCAAAGGGTCCCTGGTAACAAGAGAATGCAAAAGCAGTATAGTTTGCTTGCAGCAGTCTATACATAACTACAAAGAACCCACCTTATGGTGCCCATAACTTAAGTACAGATAAAGTTTAAGAATAGTGAGCTCCCTTAACAGAATCTGCTCTAGTTCTTTATAATAAGAATTTGAAATGAAGATGACTGAAGGCTAGCATGGCTCTGAATATGAAGTCACAAGTGTGTGGTTTGTGTCAGACGGTAGAAGATATATTGATAACAATGGAATTGTAGCTACAGCATTCACTTGAGTTCTTTAATTCTGCAGTATTTAAGGCAGTGGTGCTTTTTTGAGGTTAGTATAGCTGTTATACAATGATGAACCTTGTGTCTGGTAGTTGATACTCACCAATTCCATCACGTTCTTAACTTCAGTCTTTAGCAGTCAAATACATGAATGTCTCTTGTTCCATTTATTCAAGAACAGATGCTAGAAACGTGAGGAATTTATTAGCAAAGAACAACCTGAATGCCAATGGTAACTCTAGAATAGGCCTAACAAGTAGAGGTTGACAGTGGTGCTGCAGCAAGAAACAGCGGTTCAGCACTAATAGCAGATTTATCAATTGCTGTGTTCGGCATCAAGCCTGGAATGTAGAATGTAGAAAGATTCAATCGAGTAATTAAAGAAACAATACAATTGGCTCTAAAATCAGGTATTCCCTGGAAACACTCTGTTCGGGGCATGCTTATGTCGTACTGGGTAACTCCCCATTCTGTGACTGGCAAAATGCCTTTTGAATTGGTAAGAGGAAGTAAGCCATCCACTAGTTTCGTTCCCTGGTGGTTGATGGAAAGGAATCAGGTGAAAATTGGTGTGGGATGTGATAAGGAAATGAGAGACAGGGTGCAAGACTACCAAATGCGTACCAAATCGTATCATGATGTCAAGTCCATGTGTGAATTATCAGTGGGACAAAGGGTGCGAGTCAGGTTGCCTGGGATTGTTGATAAGGGAAGACCACGTTGGTCAGAGCCTAGGAAATTTGTTAAAGTTCTGAGAAATGCAGTTAAGTTGGATGATGGCAGAACCTGGAATGTGAGACGGGTGTCTGTTTGTAGGACTGGAGGAGAGCTTGTTGGTGGATGTTCCGAGGAATGTAATGGATATTTAATGGATGGTGTTCCCGATGTGTTGGGTGGTAATGTGCCTGGTGAAGGTGGTGGGGAGAATGGTGTGTTACGACGAAGTGGAAGGGAAAGGAGGACACCTGCCTATTTGGATGACTATGTAACAAACTAATTATATCATTTCAAGTATTTATTTGTTAAATGTTTCTGTGTATAGTTAAACTTATTGGAAGTTTTGTAATTTATATTGAACTGTTCCTCATTCTTGTCAACATGATATGGAACATTGTATTAAGATTTGTTGGGGGGAAGATGTGTGGTGTCAAGCCTGGAATGTAGAATGTAGAAGTTGTCAGGGAAATGGAATGGGGAAACGATGTTTGAGGGAGATCAGGCGAGGAAGTGGGGCGCGTCTGGGAGTGGCTGGCACCACTTATGTTTGTATGCTACTGAGGTTAAATGAAACCTTCATCGCAGCTTCACCGCGTACGGAGCCTATTTTAACATTGGCGATGAGCGGGAGGTTAAGTGGTGTGGCCATACTCACGAGTTCGGTGCAGCGAAGGATGGAGGCCGCATTTGCCGATGAGCGCTGAAGATAACTGCCGGATTTGCCAACGAGCGCTGAAGATATTCCCTGGGGCCGGGGAGACCGATCAGCAGATGAATGTCGGTGATTATTTCCCGTTTGGAGGCGTATTGATTTAATCCTCCAATTGAAATCCTCAGCCTGGAAGGCACGTTAACCTCGCGTCTGTGTTGCCATGGCAAAAAAGTGAAGCACGTCGCCTGCACCACTATTGTTTATTGCCTCGTGCACGCTAGTTGTCAAGACGCGTTCAGGAGTGCAACAGTTTGACGGTCTAAAGAGTAATTCTGTGATCTTCATTGCCTGGCAGACCATGGAACATTTTAGCTGCCATTTTTGAAGTAGAGAGTAATTCTGTGAACTTCATTACCTGGGAATAAAAACTACAAGTATATACAAGTTATAACTTACTTGATACAAGTTTATAACTTTATTATTATATATTTTTTGTTGTTTTTTCTACATTCAGTAAATTCTTCATTTACAATTGTCATGTCTAGCATTCAACCCCCACCATTTTTTTTTTATCAGAACCTGGGGAACCACCCATACAAAGGGAATTGTGGATTGACATGTTTGAAGCATATGTGGAAGTTTTCGAAGATCAAGAATGTTCCCCAGAAAGATACTTGGCATTATTGAAGCACAGACTTGGTGCAGTGGGTTTACGTGAATTTAAGAACTTACCCCAAATGGATAATACTGGGGAAGTGGATGTATACCAGCGTGCTTAGAAACAACTACAAGAGCGTTATGGAAGAAAAATTAACGTGATGTTGGAACGATATAAGTATTATTCCAGGATGCAGCATGACGATGAATCCATAGACCAATTTGTGGCAGCACTGAGAGGATTAGCTGTTACTTGCAAGTTTGAGCAAATATCTTATGACCAGGTTTTAAGGGATCAAATACTAATGAAAACTAATTCTTGGAAAATACAAGAGAAATTATGGTCATGCAGCAGTGATCTTACGCTGAAGGGAGCGGTTGATGTGGCAAGAACCATTGAAGTATCCGAGAAGTGTATTGAAACTGTCAGGGAAAATGTGCATGATTCTGAATCAGATGCTGTTGCAGTTAGCTCTGTGAACAAACATCCTAAAGGGTGTGGGAAGAAATGTGACTGGAAAAAAATGGTGCAAAACAGTGTTATAGGTGCGGCGCTGGGGATCACCTAGCTAATTTTAAGAAGTGTCTAGCTCTGAGTAAAATGTGTAATGCATGTGAGAAAATAGGTAATTTCAGCAAAGTATGTACAAATAATACAAGGGGCATACGTTATGTATCTGAACATGATGAATTGGATGAGAATGGGATTCAAGACATTGTTTTGTGTGTCCGAAAAGATAACTGTGGTGTTGAGTGTAATTCTTCTAAGTTACTTACTTGCAAACTACTAATTGATGAAATTGAGGTTACGGCAATGGTTGATTCGTGTGCTTGGTTTACTATTATGTGTGTGAACATGTTTAAAAAATGATGGCCTAGTAGGGAATTGATACCAACTGATGTGAATCCTGGTAGTTATACAGGTCATAGAATCCCCATAATGGGTTATGTAAGTGTGCACATTGAATTTCAGAATAGGCAATGTGAGGGAAAATTGTATGTGGCTGAGAAGGGTCAATTAATTCTTGGTTGCCACATATCAAGAAATTGGACATGAAGATTGACTCTACGAGATTAGCTCCAGTTTATACTGTACTTGAGCATGATTTATAACGGAAATTAATCTATGATGAGTTGGATAAAAGTTTTCCAGCAGTGTTTTCGAAATCCCTAGGTAAGCTGAGTGGTTTCAAACAGCAAATTATATTACAAGAAAATGCAAGTCCCGTGAGACATAAAGTACGTAATGTACAGGTGAATTTTAGACCTAAACTTAAAGAGATGTTGAAGGATTTATGTGAGAGAAATATTATCGAACCAATTGAGAGTTTGGAGTGGATCTCCCCATTTGTAATATCTCTTAAGGGGAATGGGGATCTCAGGCTGTGTGTCGATTTGAGGACTTTGAATGAAGCGATCTGGGTCGACAAATATCTGTTGCCGAACTTACAAGAATTGGTATCATCTGTATGCCAGGCTTCAGTATTTTTGACCATTGATTTATCCAGCGCTTATCATCAAATTGAATTGGATGATAGCTCTAAACATTACACTGCAATTATAACAACGGAGGGTGCGTTCCAATATAGAAGAATGCCTTTTGGCCTGGCCAGTGCTTCTGCTGTCTTCCAAAGGGAGATCAATAGAATTTTTAGTGTGGTACCAAATGCAAGGGTGTTTCAGGATGATATCCTGATTTATGGCAAGGATAGAGCCGAACATGATAAAGTGTTGAAAGATGTTTTGGTCATACTTCGTGAGAATGGGCTGACTGTGAGGAAGGAGAAATGTAAATTTGGCCAAAGTCAAGTAGAGTATTTAGGTCACATCATTTCTCAAGAAGGGATATGTCCCAAAATAAGTCATTTAAGTGCTATTGTGGATGCTCCTGAGCCAAATTGTAAGGAGCAATTGATGTAATTTTTTGGGTCTCACAGAATTCTATTCACGTTTCATGGAGAACTATGCAACCAAAATAGAGAACTTGCGGAAACTATTGAGGAGAAATGTTCCATTTGAGTGGGGTAAGGATCAGTCTACATGTTTCGAACGTATTAAGCATGAAATAATTCAAGCTCCATGCTTGAAACACTTTGTAACCAATGTGGAGTGAGATCGCTGTTGATGCAAGCAGTTATGGTATAGGAGCTATTCTTTCTCAAAGGAAAGGCCGTGAGAAATGGATTGTGGCCTATGCTTCATGGACACTGTCGCAATCTGAAAGGAATTATTCTGTGATTGAGAAAGAAATGTTAGCAGCTTCTTGGGCCGTGCAAAGATTCCAGTTGTATATATGGGGGAAGAAATTAAAATTGTGCATGGACCATAAACCCTTGGTTAATATTTTCCGTCCTGCTGGTGGGAATAATTTATCACCAAGACTTGCAAGACTTGCTTCTAAATTGCAAATGTATTTTTTTGAGGTGGAGCACATTCCTGGGAGGTGCAATGTTGTAACTGAGGGGTTGTCACAATTGCCAATCGGAGGTGAGAATGTTGATGTGGAATGTGATGTTGCGTTTACATATGAGGACGTGTTATCTGGTTTGGAAGTGCATGAAGGGTTGGATCAAGGAATTCTGACGGAACAGGAATGGAATCAAGAAATGGTGAAGGATAATGAAATGCAAGTGGTGAAAGGTTACATATTAAATGGCTGGCCTATTAAGCACGTGTTGAGAGGTGAAAGCGCAACTTTATCGAAAGTGAAGGATGAGCTCGGTGTGTTTGGTGAAGTGATTTTAAGAGGTGATAGAATTATTCCTCCAAAGGGAATGCGGGAAATTATTTTGATGAAAAGTCACATTGATCATAGTGGTATGTCAAGGAATAAACGGAAAGTGAAGGAATTTTTCTGGTGGACTGGGATTGAAATAATGATTGACAGATTTGTAAGGAATTGTTTGGTTTGTGCTCAGAGTGATAGTGCAAGAGCATGCACAGCACCTTTGGTACCAGTGGAATTACCTGATAGGCCTTGGAGGAAGTTGGGAATGGTTTTTGTGGGACCGTTTTCTACTTCACCACCTAAGGAAGCGTATGCTATAGTCTTGGTGGATTATGTTTCCAAATGGCCAGAAGTAGAATTTGTAAACAAAATTTCCACAGAGACAGTAATAGAATTTTGGGAAAATGTGTTTTCCAGAGAAGGGGTACCAGAAGTTTTAGTATCAGCCAATGGAGTGCAATTTACCTCGACAAGGATGGCGGAGTTCTTAAAAAGGAATGGGATAAAACATGCTAGGATCGCCTTGTATAATCCTTCTTCGAATGGTCAAGCTGAAAGACTCAATCGAGTAATTAAAGAAATGATACAATTGGCTCTAAAATCAGGTATTCCCTGGAAACAGTCTGTTTGAGACATGCTTATGCCGTACAGGGTAACTCCCCTTTCTGTGACTGGCAAAATGCCTTTTGAATTGCTAAGAGGAAGGAAGCCGTCCAATAGTTTGGTTCCGTGGTGGTTGATGGAAAGGAATCAGGTGAAATTTGGTGTGGGATGTGATAAGGAAATGAGAGACAGGGTGCAAGACTACCAACTGTGTACCAAATCGTATCATGATGTCAAGTCCAGTATGTGTGAATTGTCAGTGGGACCAAGGGGACGAGTCAAGTTGCCTGGGATTGTTGATAAGGGAAGACCACGTTGGTCAGAGCCTAGAGAAATGCGGTTAAGTTGGATGATGGCAAAACCTGGAATGTGAGATGGGTGTCTGATTGTAGGACTGGAGGAGAGCGTGTTGGTGGATGTTCCGAGGAATGTAATGGATATTTAATGGATGGTGTTCCCGATGTGTTGGATGGTAATGTGCCTGGTGAAGGTGGTGGGGAGAATGGTGTGGTACGACGAAGTGGAAGGGAAAGGAGGACACCAGCCTATTTGGATGACTATATGACAAACTAATTATATAATTTCAAGTATTTATTTGTTAAATGTTTCTATGTATAGTTAAACTTATTGGAAGTTTTGTAATTTATATTGAACTGTTCCTCATTCTTATCAACATGATATGGAACATTGTATTAAGATTTATTGGGGGGAAGATGTGTGGCATCAAGCCTGGAATGTAGAAGTTGTCAGGGAAATGTAATGGGGAAACGATGGTTGAGGGAGATCAGGCGAGGAAGCAAGGCACGTCTGGGGGTGGCTGGCACCGCTTATGTTTGTATGCTACTGAGGTTAAATAAACCTTCTTCGCAGCTTCACCGTGTACGGAGCCTATTTTAACACTGTGAACGTGAGAAAAGATGTCAGAGCAAAAGCTAAAGGACGCTGGAAGTCTATGCAATATAAGACACATTTATACAGCTGTGTTGACTGAATTATATATCAGTAAAAGTTAAAATAAAACATAGATTTTTATTAGAAAATCTAAACACAGTCAGCAGGTACTATGAAAAATTAATTAATCAAAATTGCCTTGCATAGGATGCTGTTCTTTATCTCTCCTCGGTATTATAATTTATCTAAAATAGTATTCAACGTGGCACTAATCAGAATATAAACATGCAATATAAAGTGTGCCTCTTTAATACTTGTCATGCCACCCATGTTTCAGAAATTAATTGTGGGGGTCATTGTCAGGTTTATTCTCTGCTTACGCTGTGTAGATTCTCTGAATACTTCTTTAACAAACTAGTGACACAGTATTGTGTATTATATATTTATTAAGCAAGTGTCTCAATACTAAGCAGTACGAGATGCAAGACATCTGTGACCTTACAAAGAGATTTAAAAAATGGTTCGGGGCACTATTAAATAATGAGGGGTAGATTTAACGTGACTTTGCCCGATTGCAAGTCTCGCAAAGTGGCACAAAGTCTTAATAGGGAGTTTACTTTTCAGCACAAAACATTTTTTCTGCATTAAAACTGCCCGTTTAAGTGCCAATAGTGCTATATGCTGCTTTGTATCTAAATGGCATTTCATAGGAGGTGCTCTGGGGTTCCAACGCAACAGCCCATGATTTTTAATGTAACACCCTAACTGCTAATATTGTTGGACTGCACTTTGAGTTGAAAAAAATAAAATAAACACTGCCTTGCGACAGGGGCAAAGTTGGGAGAAATGTTTTTATTTTCATAACATTTTATGCATTGCGTGTGTGCTGCACTGTAGAGCACACAGTTAATGTGTGATATGTTTTAAAGTTAGTTTAGGCACAGGGTTTTATAGGGATATATATATATATATATATATATATCGGGCACGCAAGTCTTTGTACTATAGGATGTTCTGTTTAGGTGCCAGCACAGGAGAAGACAGCAGCAGCAGGCCATATTTAGAAAATCTGTCTCTACACTACACTTTTTCCTAACCCCAAAGCAGCGGATCAACTTTGGTTGAATTTTGAAATAGCAACTACTTTGAGAACTTTGGGCCTGATGTACCAAGGTACTTTGCTTTTGTAAACCTTGCAGTTTGCAAAATCACAGGGCATGACACTGCAAAACGACATTTTGATATGTCGGACACCCATTTTTTTGAAACGGGAAGTTATTTCTGACTTGCATAATGAGATTACTTGACTATACCAAATTACAATTAGAATTGCTTGTCCCTTTTTAACTCTGATTTGGCAAGGGATGTATCAATGGTTTCCCGCTGTAGTTGAGGTAACAAACCATTTATCAGACACCTCAAAGGTGCTGTTATCTTATTCACAAAGGAGGCCTCTTTTCTCTTGAGGAATCTTAATGATGACCTCAGGGGGTGCAAGTACTGGTCTAAGTGATCACTACCTGCCCCTCTGAATGGATTTCCAACCCGGAAATTATTTTTAAACAGTACCTGCTCATTTAAAGGACATGGGCTCTTTTAAAAAATATGATTCCCCATTGGAAACAAAAATGCAGGGATGTAGAGCTGATGTCTCTTGCAGGTCTCCATCCCTGAATGTGCAGCCAATCACAAGGGGTGGCAAAATGTGACCTGCATAATAAACATCCATTAGAAAGGTTGTGATTTTGCGACCCCTGCAAATGTTCAGTTTGTGATGTGACTTAATAATGAATAAACTGCATTGCAAATTGCATGTTTGGTCACAGAGCAGTTAGTCTGAAAATTGCACATCCCTAGTTTGTGAATGGGAATAGTACAGCAGGCAATACGTGATGTAAACCTGAATTGGCATCAACTTAAAAATACATATTTCCATAACAAATAAGGTCTCACGATTTATTCCTCTGTTTGAAACACCTTCAAATTTGTATTGTTTTTATTTCCTGCTATAGAAAAAAACAGTTTACCACATTCTTTAGGGAATAACAAAACTATATATGAGATAACCTAGTAGGTGAAATGTAGAGTCAATTATGCAGTGTCAGAACCTGCATTTCATTCTATGTGTACCACCCTTAGTAATTTTTTTGTTTTATTCGATCTAAAAACATTTTTCTTGAAATCTACAAATGGAAGAAAGGATGATGGATTGAGTAGCAAGTGCAGCAAATACATAATTACATGGAAAATACTGCAGCAGAGGGATCATAAAAAGCCAGTGTCCCTGCAACAGTTCCCTCTATCCCTCCAGAGCAGTTTCTACTATTTATAGAGTTGCCTAACAAAATAGCAGATGCAAACATCACCACGAGTCCTCAGTCAACACGGTTTCTGTAACAGGAAGACACTCTGAAGTGTCATCAAAAATTCAGATGACCGTATTCTGTGCATGCTTCACAGCTCATCCTGATACAGTATTGATTTGAGTGTGCGAGGCTATGAATACAGCATGCTTTGGCTTAAGGCGGTCAACAAATAAATAATGAGCTATGAGCTTCTGAGTCACGTCCCTAGGCTACCTTCAGTCCCCCTGCTTCATGAATGAAGGTCATGGTTAGAATAAAATACACTACCTTGAGGGATAATGAGCTGACTTGTTTTAGGGAATTAGGGTAAATGTTAAGTGAAGGATAAGGGAGCAGGGAGAGTTAACAACTAGAATTAGTGTAATGGTTTATGGTTAGATTTAAAAGTAAGGAAGGGTATGGAAACTTTTAGCATTACCCTTTGGGCCTATGGTTAGGGAAAGCTTTGGGATTGGGTCTAGGACCAGTTTTAGGATTGATATTTATGACTAAGGGTGTGATTTAGAGTTTGGCGAAGGGTGTTACTCTGTCACAAATGGAACGGATATCCCATCTGCTGTTTTACGATCCCATTATAGCCTGTGGCGATCGTAATTTGGCAGACAGGATATCCATCACGTTTGAGACCGAGTAACCCATTCACCAAACTCTAAATCAGGCCCTAAGGCCCTCATTCTGACCCTGGCGGTCGGCGGAGAGACGGCGGTCGGACCACGAACAGACCGGCGGTATTAAAAATGGCATTCTGACCGCGGCGGTCCCCGCCGCGACCGACCGCTACTTCTCCACTCCGACCGCCGCGGCGGTCATGACCGCGGGGCTGGAGTTTGCGCACTCCGGCCCGGCGGTCGTCCCAAGACCGCCAAGGGTATTATGACCCTGCCTACCGCCGCGGTTTCTTGCGGGCGGGAACCGCCGTGCGAACCATGGCGGTAAGCACTATCGGGGCCAGGGAATTCCTTCCCTGGCACTGATAGGGGTCTCCCCCACCCCCCACTACCCACCCGAGTCCTCCCCCCACACCCTCCACCCCCCTGCCACCCCCCAGAGGTGGTACGAACCCCCTCCCCACCCCCACCCCGACATGCACATACATGTACCCCGACATGCACACACCCCCAACATGCACATATACACACCCCCTACACACACATACACAACGGGGACACATACCCGCACACATACATGCCGACATGCGCACCTGCCGAACAGCACACATTACCCATAGACACAGCAGCACCCCCCGCCCGCATACACGCACTCACACACCCCCTCTACACACTCACACGCACACCCCCATGCACGCCCACATCACACAACACCCCCCCACCCCCTCCCCTCACGGACGATCAACTTACCTTGTGCGTTGGTCCTCCGGGAGGCGACGGGAGCCATAGGGACGTGACCGCCAACAGAAGACCGCCAACAGAAGACCGCCACACAGAAATGTGGGTCGTAATTCTTTGGGCGGTGTTCTGCTGGCGTGGCGGTGGAGGTTGACCAGTCTCCACTTTCCCGCCGACCGCCAGTGTGGCTGCTGGCGGTTTTCCGGCGGAACGCTCCCAGCGGTCAGAATGCGCACAGCGGCACACCGCCGCGGTCGGCGGTCTTCACCGCGGCGGTAACTCAGCGGTCTTGCGAAAAGACCGCCAAGGTCAGAATGAGGGCCTAAGTCTCCAATTTGTTCTATGGTTAGGCATAGTGTTAAGGTAGGGTTTATGAATATGAAAAGGGTAGGTTTAGGGGCCAGGTTTAAAATAAAAGTTAGGTTAAAGTTTGGGGGTAGGTTAAGTATCAAAATTAAAAATGGGAAAAGTGTAAGGGGTAGTCTAAGATTAGGTTTAGGTCTATGTTTAAATATAAGATTAAGGTTAGGGGTGATACAGGATAAGAGTGATTGTAGTGATGATGCTTAGTTTGGTGTAAGGGCCAGGCTTAAGGTTAATCTTAAGGGCAGGTTCATATCAAGTGGTAGTGCTAAAGTGAGGATATGCATCAATGTAGGCCTACTCTTAAGTTAGTGGTATTGATGTAGTGTCTAATTAGACTAAGAAAACCTCCTGCTCAGCTGAAACAGCACACTCCTGACAGCCGCTGGTGCCAGTTGCAGCATGACATCCCACATGTGGTACATCTAAATAAACGTCCCTCCTCTCAGAGATTTGAAACTGCACTCCCAGCTCCTGCGATATTTAAAGATTATTAAGGCCGAACCAAACAACACGTTTCAGTCCTCACGCGACCTTTCTCACTATGAGAAAGGTCCAATGCGAACTGAAATGCACTGGTTGGTTCAGCTTTAATAAAATCTTTAAAGAGCGCTCAATTTGGGAATGCCGTTTCTCTTCTCTTAGAGGAGGGATGTTTAATTAAACTAAATACATATCTGGAAAATGCATGTAGTGATAGTTTGATGTAGTTGTGGCATGATAGTGACACCTTGATGTAGTGGTATCATATGGAGACATGTAGCTCTGTCTGAAACTCTCTAAATTGATGTTAGTTAAGGCTTTCTTCAGATGTTACTGTGAACGTCATAAGTATCAGGCCCTTTATATAGTTCCCAATGCCACAAGGGGCTTTTCAGAAATGGAGCTATTCATTTGGGAGATGGTACACCTACCAATTCAATTAACCCACTCTGGTTAGGCCAAATCACAGCGAGAATCTGTACTTGACACCTAGGAAATATGACATGAGCAGCAGGCAATCCATGGAGAAGTGTGTGCCAAGTTCAAGCGGTACCAACCATTTAAAGCAAAAAACACAACACAAAAACTCCGAAACCACTTTGTGAAAAAATTTAGAAAATTGTAATGAGCAAAAACACAAGAAGATCTTCAAACTTGGAGAAGGGGGACTGGAGATATGATTTTTTTAAGTTTTAAACCAAAAACTGCCTAGACATAGTTAAGAATGTGTGGTGGACCGGGATCTAGGTGCAAATCCATGCAGACTGTAATAAAGCAGAGGTCAGATACACTGAATGGGTTGTCCAGGTCAAAGGTTTTAAGACTTTCGACCTGATTTAAAGTTTGGCAGAGAAGATACTCATTCACAAACATGAAGGATAGACTGTCCGCCATATTACAAGTGCATTATATCCCATGGTACTTATAATACAGGGGATCAGATATCGGTCATGTTTGAGATGGGGTAAACTGTCCACCAAGTTTTAAATTAGTCCTTAAGTCTCCAGCTGCTAGGAAAACCTCTTCTGGTCAGTTCTGTTGCACCTAGATCCTCAGGACAGGCTTCTGGGCATCAGGAATTGTGTGGATACATTTCCAGAGAAAGGATGTATATTTTCTGGTTTGACAAAGAAAAAGGTCCTCTGCATGGCTCTGGAGTGCATGCGCTCCTGTCAGAACATTATAGTGATCCTTTGTAGTGGGTCACCCTTGCTTATCTTGCAGTAAGCCCACCATATCTGGTGGATTTCAGCACAACTGCAGCCAGGGGACCATCAGAATATAGACTAAGAACTGTAAAAAAGAATATACAAGACAGCAGGCCTTTTCCATCTATGCAGCCAGGATCAGAGCAACACCCCTGTATCCATCAGGACCACCTCAACAATTTGGGAAAGTGTTGAAGATTCACTTATTTAAAGAACTCTACATCACAATGCATTAATCATCCACAAGGCAGCTTCCACTGCTCTTACTTGTTGATTTTATGCTTGTATTTAACCATGGCCAACTCTCCATTGCCTTTTGGGCAAGTTCACAATATAGAAATACCATATACATACATACATAGATTATACAGGGAAGTGTTAAGGAAGGGGTCCTTTGAAGCTCTGCAGTCTCCCTCTACCCTTTGTTGGCCCATTATTCCCTAGAAAAGCTCCCACCCCCAACAGTTTTAGAGGCAGTTAATTTGGGTGGGCCCCCTTGCCTTTGTGCTCCTGTTTTTGGTTTCTCCTTCCTCTTCACACTAATGACAAAGACCATAGATGTACTAGTTCGCTTAGATATAGCAAAAGAGCAGAACTGCCTAGGAACAGCGACAGAACTGATCTAATGGACAAGAAACTTCTTTACATTCTTTATAAAATGGGACAAATACGTTGTGTCAGTGTGTCAACGTTTCCTGACCAAATCCTAGGGTTCCACACCTATAGTGAAATAAAAATTCCTTAGAGCTACTGGCTTGTAAAACTTGTAAAAAAAATCACTATCAAGCCTCCTTTTCAGGTTCAGACAGCAACCTGGAGAAAACCCTGCTGGACTTCCAGGAGGGTCTGCCTGGACCATACCTTAAGGGAGAAAGAGAGCTCAATGACTCCTCCGGAGGGGTACTTGAGGTGCCTTTTGCATAAAAAAAGATGGTGCTCTAAGGAAGGGGGGACTGATAAGGACCTAGGTGAGATGACTAGATGCAGATGCTGTGACTCGAGTAAGACCTACACTGCTGTGCTAAGGTTGAGTCTGAGGGCCCTGATGTGTCTTCACAGTAGAGGCTAATTGTATTAGCTGCTGAGAATGTCATGGAACTTGACATGGAGTGTGTTAACTGCTGCGACCTGTGGTGGGTGTGTAGCTTGTTAGGGTGGGAGAGGGGTTGTGATTGAGTCTGAAGAAGACATAAATGCCAAGATCCCCACAAACATGAGCCCTGTTACCCTGCATTGCCTCTTGTCTGCTGCTAAAGCTGCAGCCAGTTGCCTGTGGTTGTTGTTGCACACATCCTTTTTGTGAAGCACAACCTAGTTGGCTGGGCTGGGGCCAGCACTACAATATCCCTGGTCAGTGGACAACTGAGGGTGCATAACACACCAGCCTGCTGGTCAATGACTCCTGAAGGCACATTCTCTCACAAAGGAATGTCACAAACGGACAGAAAGGTTATGTAGCAGTGCACTCTATGAAATGAGGAGACAGTGTGCATCAAATTGAGGCATTGAAACACTAACTTACCTCAGTAGTCCCAATGAGATCACCCATGCAGCACACGGTCCAATGCACTTTACCACTAAAGACTGTTATCCAGATTACCATGGGCACAGTTTCCCATTAGTACCACTAATCCACACACACTGTTAATTATGTACAGTATGAGGGTCGGAGAGGGATCATAATTAGGCCCAGGGAGTGCCAAAAAAGTGACCCCCATTCCTTGATGGTGCCCTTTCATGAAACTCTATTTTCTTAGTGTCATTGCACTAATTTTTTGAGAAATCTTTTAAAAAATAAGCATCTTAAAGCTTATATCAATCAATCAATCAATCAATCAATTAGGGGACTTGCAGAGCATGGCTATTCACCCATGAGGGTCTCAAGACACTGGAGAGGAAAAAGGGAAGGGAAGGGAGGTGGTGAGGGGGATCAGTCGAAGAGCCAGGTATTGAGGTCCTTCTTGAAATAAGACAGGGTGGGAGATTGCCTGAGGTGGAGTGGGAGGGTGTTCCAGGTCTTGGCGGAGATGTGGGAGAAGGATCCCCCTCTGGTTGTGGTTTTTCAGTTGGGGGGACTTTGGCTAGGGCCTGGTCGGGGGAGCGGAGTTGTCTGGCGGGAGTGTATAAGGAGAGTCTGTAGTTGAGGTAGGCTGATCCGGCGTAATGTAGGGACTTGTAGGCATGGGTCAGGAGCTTAAAGGTGCTCCTCTTGTCGATAGGCAGCCAGTGTAGGTCTCTTAGGAGGGCGAAGGTGTGGCTGTGTCATGGGGCGTTCTTGATGAGCCGAGCAGAAGTGTTCTGGATGCGCTATAATCTTTTCCGGGTCTTGACGGTGGTTCCGGAGTAGAAAGCATTGCTGTAGTCGAGGCAGCTGCTGACAAGGGCCTGGGTGATTGTCCTTCTGGTTTCGGTGGGGATCCACTTGTAAATTTTTCAAAGCATGCCAGGGTGTGGAAGCCACCCGATGAGACTGCGCTCACCTGTCGGTCCATTGAGAGCGATGAGTCCAACATGATGCCGAGGTTGTGGGTGTAGTCGGTGGGGGTGGGGGCGTTTCTGAGGGCGGAGGGCCACCAGGATGCGTTCCAGGTGGAGGGTGCGGAGCCGAGGGTGAGGACTTCTGTTTTGTCCAAGTTCAGTTTGAGGCAGCTATCTTTCATCCAGGCGGCGACTGCTTTCATTCCTTTGTGGAAATTGTTTTTGGAGGTGGCCGGTTTGTTGGTGAGGGAGACTATCAGTTGGGTGTAGTCGGCGTAGGAGACGATGTTGACTGCGTGGCTTCTGACGATGGCTCAGTGAGGATCCTTGGGGGACGCCGCACCTGATCTTGGTGGCTTCTGAGATAAAGGAGGTGAGTCGGACCCTCTGTGTTCTGCCGGAGAGGAACGAGGAGAGCCATTACAGTGCTGAGTCATGGGGGCATAGTGAAGGTGGGTGCGTAGTGTGTCATGTGAGACTGTGTCGAAGGCGGCAGAGAGGTCCAGGAGGATGAGGGCGACAGTTCTGCCTTGATCGAGGAGGGTGCAGATGTCGAATGTGGCAGCGAGGAGGGAGGTCTCGGTGGTATGGTTGCTTCTGAATCCAGACTGAGAGGGGTCCAGGATGTTGTTGGTTTCCAGGAAAGCGGTGAATTGTTTTTGACTGCCTTCTCAATGACTTTGGCCAGAAAGGGGAGCAGTGAGATGGGCCAGTAGTTCTTGAAGACTGTCTGGGCGGCGGTGGGTTTCTTCAGTAGAGGTTTTATCTCTGCATGTTTCCAACTCTGTGGGAAGGTGGCAGTTTTGAAGGAGCGGTTGATGGTGTGCCAGAGTTTGGGTATGATGATGTTGCTGGCTGTGTTGAAGATGTGGTGAGGGCAGGGGTTGGTGGGAGCTCCTGAGGGGATGGTTGCCATGATGTCACAGGTCTCTGTGTCGGTGATGTTGTTCCAGGGGAGGAGAGGGGGGTGTGGTGATGCTTCAGTCGATGGGCTGGTGGTGAGAGTCATGGGGGGGCACTGGGTGGTGAAGCTATTGTAAATGGCTGCAATCTTGCGATGAAAGTAGTTGGCAGGGTTTTCACAGAGTTCTTGCGGCAGGGGAATGTCGGTAGAGTTGGGGTTGGTGAACTCTTTGATGGCGGCGAAAAGTTCCTTGCTGTTGTGGATATTTTTATTGATGCGTTGTTGCAGGGTGAGTCTTTTGATGGTCCGAATGAGCTGGTGGTGCTGTTTGATGGCGTTCTTGAAGGTTTTTAAGGGGTCTTGTTGGTGCGCCACCTCTCTAGACGTTTGCAGACCTGTTTTGATTCTTTGAGTGAGGGGTTGAACCAGTTTGCTTTCTTGGCTGTGCTTCTGTAGCAGGGTGTCTTGAGGGGGGCAAGGGTGTTGGTGCAGTCGGTGATCCATGAGTGGAGGTTGTGTGTGGCGTTGTTGATGTCGTCGTCAGCTTGGGGGAGTTTTGCGTGGAGGCTGGCAGTGAGCTGGGCTTCAGTGACTTTGTTCCAGTTTCTGTGGGGAAGTTGGACAGTGTGGTGTTGACCAAGTGGTTTGTTGAAATTAATGCAGTGGTGGTCAGTCCACTGGAGTTTGGTGGTGTGGCTGATGGAGACGTGGTTCCTGGCGGAGAAATTGGGGGCAGCAGCGAAAATCCAAGAGGGGGGCGGGTCCGCAGGGGCATCAGCGGTGGGGAGAATTGGGAAAAGATCACAAAAAGAGAACAAGGGACTGAAACGGCACACTAAGGAAAAAAGAAAAAAGGGGAATGAAGCAGAGAAGGAAGACAGCACCGAAGCAAGGCACCAAAAAACAGCACACAGAAAGGGAAGGAGGAGAAAAGAGAAGAGACAGAGAGCATCCCAGCAGAAGAGCAGAGCTCTCATACTAGGCACCAGGGATGAGGTGCAAGCAGAAGCCTGCGGGTGGAGGAGGACTTCGAACGTCTGACAGAGGTCAGAGTTCGAGTCAAGAAGGGCTTCTACTTGCAGGTGGAGCTATGCGGAGGCAGAGCAGTTCACTGACCAGGTCAGCGAGGTTGCTCTTTCTACTGTGCAGCGGCCGCCATTAAGTAGGGAGGTGGGGGAGAGGACAGCTGGGAGGTGGAAGTGAGAACATCGCAAAAAGGGACGTGGGGCTGAGGGGGCAGCAGCGGTGGGGAAAATGCAAGAGGGGGTGGGGCCGCAGGGGCAACAGCAGCAGGAGAATGGGGAAAAGAACACAAAAGAGAAAAAGGCACAGAAACGGCACACTAAGGAAAGAAGAAAAAAGGAGAAAAAAAGCAGAGAAGGAAGAAAGCGCGGAAGCAAGGCACCCAAACACAGCACACAGAAAGGGAAGGAGGAGAAAAGAGAAGAGACAGAGGGCAGCCCAGCAGAAGAGCTGAGCTCTCCCACCAGGCACCAGGGATGACGTGCAAGCAGAAGCCTGTGGGTGAAGGAGGGCTTCGAACTTCTGACAGAGGTCAGAGTTCGAGTAAGGAAGGGCTTCCACTTGCAGGTGAAGCAATGGGGAGGCAGAGCAGTTCACTGACCAGGTCAGAGAGGTTGCTCTTTCTACTGTGCAGCGGCCGCCATTAAGTAGGGAGGTGGAGGAGAGTACAGCTGGGAGGTGGAAGTGAGAACGGCTCAAAAAGGGGGGGGCGTGGGCAGCAGCGGCGGGGAAAATACAAGAGGGCGGCTGGCCGCAGGGGTAGCAACAGCGGGGAGAATCGGGAAAAGAGCACAAAAAGCAAAAAAGGCACAGAAACGGCACACTAAGGAAAAAAGAAAAAAGGGGGAAGAAGCACAGAAGGAAGAAAGCGCCAAAGCAAGGCCCCCAAAACAGCACATAGAAAGGGAAGGAGAAGAAAAGAGAAGAGACAAAGGGCAGCCCAGCAGAAGAGCAGACCTCTCGCACTAGGCACCAGGGATGAGGTGCAAGCAGAAGCCTGTGGGTGGAGGAGGGCCTCGAACTTCTGACAGAGGTCAGAGTTCGAGTCAGGAAGGGCTTCCACTTGTAGGTGGAGCTATGCAGAGCCAGAGCAGTTCACTGACCAGGTTAGTGAAGTTTCTCTTTCTACTGTGCAGCAGCCACCATTAAGTAGGGATGGGGGAGGAGAGGACAGCTGGGAGGTGGAGGTGGGAACAGCACGAAAAAGGGATGCAGGGCCCCGGGGGCAGCAGTGGCAGGGAGAACAGGGAAAAGAGCACAGAAAGAGAAAAAGGCACAGAAACTGCACACTAAGGAAAAAAGGGAAAAGAAGCAGAGAAAGAAGAAAGCGGTGAAGCAAGGCACCCAAAAACAGCACACAGAAAGGGAAGGAGGAGAAAAGGGAAGAGGGCAGCCCAGCAGAAGAGCAGAGCTCTCCCACCAGGTACCAGGGATGATGTGCAAGCAGAAGCCTGCAGGTGGAGGAGGGCCTTGAACTTCTGACAGAGGTCAGAGTTCGAGTCAGGAAGGGCTTCCACTTGCAGGTGGAGCTATGCGGAGGCAGAGCAGTTCACTGACCAAGTCAGTGAAGTTGCTTACTAGAGCAAGTAACATTGGCGAAAACTAGAAGCACTGTATTTTGGCCAGGTGGAAGAGTTGAAAAAAACGGCCAAAGAACCACAACACCTAATGAGTCTAGGGTTGTCACCTAGTGACATTATTGGTATTTGAATGTCCTCGCTGGCACAAAAATAAAGAAAAACACCCAAAGCCATCTTTTTTTCTTATGCTCACTGTGTATTTTAAACAGTAAACATAAGGCAAAAGCACTTAAGAATGTGTTCTAAAGCTGCCCTATGACTAATAGTTCAACTAAACAAAGACATGAAATCCATGTTATGGAAGAAATCTGGATGTTGTTATATACAGTGCTCTCTTTCGTTATCTTGCTCTGGCCTTTACAGAATCTTAATACTTGGTCAAATAGCAGTTTATTTATTTGTGTAGTTTTATATGATATGAATGCAACTCAAGGGCACTTTAGTGGTTGACTGGTTCCATTACATAAGATTCAATTCTTTTTTATTTATTTTAAGCTTAGTGATTTGCCCAGAATCACAGGATGTTGAGTCGACACAGGACTCCTCAAGCATAGTCCCAGTTCGAAAGTTTGCAGCTCTGACCTTAACTCCATCCTCTTTATTTTTCATCCCTCTGCGTAGGTCTGCTGCAACACCACTTTTCTCAAATAGACCGCCCATCCATCAAGGACTGAAAGACCCTGGGGCCAAGGTGACGGGGAGTGGGGCAGGAGAAGCACACAGCTGCTACTGCTCCAGCAACAGGAAGGAGGGGGAAACACCACAAACTCACCTGGTCCCAAGTCACTGCCTTCCCAGCCCACCATAGCCTCAGAGCGATCACCTTGCAGGGAAGAGGTTAAGTATAGCATATAGCTGCTACTCCAGGGGGCTGAGGTGACCCAGTGGTCACAAAATTACCAGCCCTCCCCCCTGCCCACCATACCTCAGTCCTGCATACCCCCACCGTCCCTGACCACCATGCCCTGATTGTAATGGCCAGTGGGGAAGTGGAAAAGACACTGCTTCGGGGCAGGGCTGGCCCCACAGAGGGTGGAACTGAGGATGGACTAAGGGCCAGAGCAGCACCTGGCTCCCAGCCAGGCCGCATCTCAAACTCAACCCCTCCTCCGCCCAACATAGCCTCAAAGCGATGACCTGGCAGGGGAGTAAACAAGGAAAGGGCATGCCATGGGCTGGTTGACAGAGGCCCTAAAAAAACGGCACACAGGTCACCTTTCTACACTGGCCCACTGGCTATTGCCCGACTACCCGCGTTACCAATCTGACCCTGTACAGTATTTTCCACTGTGTGTTATATTCTGTGTTAGCAAGCTACACCTCTAGAGTAAAAGAAAATGGATCAACTCTATATCTTCAAGTGTATGAAAATATCAATTTAATTTGGAAAAAGGCAATATAAATGCGAGTCTGCAAATAAATGTTTTATCTCTCATATTGTGCAGCAGGGCGTGCTCTATGACAAAAGCAGGAAAAACAGGTGGCGAGCCCAGAGACAATTACATCTCACGTTCCCACATTAGCTGTTGGGATTTGGGAAAAACACAGCATAATTATAATGATGTAGGGAAAGATGTAACTACCCTACATGTTTTAGAGAAAAGAAGTGAAACTAAAGATAGTGGGGTTCACCAAACCCTGGAAACATAAACATGGAAAAGGGAAACATAAACATGGAAAAGCCATTGGTGGAGAAAATATCCACACAATGTCGGAAGAAATCACACTTCTGAAAATATTCTTCTGCATACTGTATATTTTTGAGACTTTTGAAACCCCTCATTTAGAGCTGGCTTTGATGGTATTATAGAGTCGCGTATTCTATTCTAAGATCCACGGGATGAATTTTGATACAATGACTCGGGGGTCTGCAATAGTTAATGTCCACACAGCTGCACAAAGAGGTAGCGTGAAATGAAATGTCAAAGCGTCCCTTTCCTAGTTATATAGTGTCAGCCCCATTCATGGCTGGTAGAGCTGGAAAAACTAAATCTGACACCCCTCCCATTCTTCCTCTTTAACTGTGTGTTGTAAAAAATGGAAGGGTAGGGGCAGTGCTTAATTTGTATAAAATTAAGTACCAGGGACCTTTTCAGGGGACCAGTGTAGCCTGCACCGCCCATTGCCCCATCCAGTGCGGCCAATAACAATAGTAACACAACTACTAACCATGCCACTCCTGCAAGTCTGACAATTCAGAATAGTAGAATATTCCAGGCCACCCAAAGCTACTAGAAAGGTGTGGAATAGTCCGAAATGTCCTTTTTAATGTACATTTGTGATGTTCATTTGTGATGTACATTGAATTATCAAACACTGTGATTATGCTCATCTCAAAATCAGACAGATTTTACTGATATTAGTGCCTTATATGCCGAGTCGAGCACCGGAAACCACTGGCTGAAATTAAGCACTGGTTAGGGGGGAAGTGAGGTAGACAAGAAAGTTGAGAGCCATGAGAAAAAATCCAATTAAAAAGCAGACATGAGAACCAGCAGTCTCCAGAAACAGTGCTTAAATGCATATTTCGTTGGAGCCACGTTGGTAGGAAAGTGCTGTAGGCAGCTCCTGCGCCCTGGGCCCAGCTCGCACATGCTAAAGGCCGACCCTGATGGCTGAGCTTTATCAGTTCACAAAGACCCATGTCCAGGAGCAGGCAAGAATGGGGACTGGGGCGTTCAGAATGAATAGCGTTGGATGTAACACGTTGCAAGAGAAATCTTCAGGCAGCTGCAGCACAGCACACCCCTGACCCGTGGTGGCCGAGAGCAGAAGCAATATCCGGCTGCTGGCTCCCATCTGCCCCTCGTGAGTCGCTGGGGTCCTCCGCTTTATTAAGTGTCATGAGCTTGGGCCTGCAGGGTCGGAGCAGACCGTGTCCATAACCTGCTGCCGTGCGCACTTGCACTTCCCGTGTCTTTGGGTGCAGGCATGTTTAGGCAGACTACTCGCTGAAGTAAAGTTAGGAAAGTTGTCTAAAGTGCATTTATTGTTTTCGTTGTATGGGAATATTACATAGCGAGCAGCACGAATTCAACTGTCTCTGGGGAAAAACGCAGATGAACTGGATACACTTGCAAATCGAAATTCAGAATGGGTCTCGGTTTTCCATCAACACTTGAAAAAGAATAAAATTAAATCCATGTTGTTAGAACACGGGAGAACTGTGGAGTACTTACTATGTTAGTTCCCCCAAATGTCGCCTTCTTAAAGTCCTGACGCTCTGCTGCCAGTACTACTCTCTTACAGACCCTCTGACACACTCGCCACCCCCAAGCCATCCGCCTCTCTGTGACTTGAAAGCAGGAGGATCACTGGCCTCACTATGTGCATCTATTTTTGTTAGACTCTGCACTCTGCCTCTCCAAGTCTTTCACACTAGCTATTGCCTTCTTCCTCGCCAGATTGTCACTGTTACCACGTTCAATTAAATTACTGTCGGCAATTCTGTTAAAGGCACTGGCCAAAGAGATAAAATGCAAAGAAAACGCTGGAATTTTATTAGAAGCATGATGTATACATAGGTCACGCTAAGAAATTGGGTTACTTTGAGGGCGATGAAACCCTACTGAAGCATCAACCACAGTCGTGGTCAGGGCAAGACACAAGCAAGCCCCAACACAGCCTGTGTTCAGCCCTATGTTAGTTTGGTACAGAGCAATCAGGCCTAATTTAGATGCAATGTGTACAATATTTATCCAAGACTTCAAACAGAAATCACAACACAAGAAAAATCCCACACCAATTTAGAAGAATATAGTAAATTTGAACAAATAAAACAAGACCAAAAAGACAAAAATCCAATCATTAGAGCTGGAGATACATAGATTTTAAGATTTCAATAAAATAGCACCATAGACGACAAAGCGCCACCTGTGCATATCTGGTCACTCTAGACCTGGGCAAAGTCACAATTTAAGGCTGACCATGATGGAGCACTGGCTGGCTAAAGGGACCCAGTTAGGGCTGCTGATCTAAACTACTTTAAGTCCTGGTTGTGGGGCATTGCGAGGTCCCATCCCAAGGGTGCATCACTTCCGAAGCACCGTGATGTGAGGTCCTGCATCATTGTTGAGGGTTCCATTGATGAGAGCTTGTGATTCTAATTACACATCAAGGATACATGAGTTGAGCCAATACATCAGTTCTGAAGAATTGCGAGGCTGCAATGTGAGAGCTTGCTTTGTTGCTAAGGCTGCCAATGACGAGAGATTTGCAATGCGAGGCCCTACATCAGGAAAGCTTCTCACAGGAAGAGGTTCTGATGTGGGCTTCAAGGTCAATGAAGAGTCCTTACATCGGGAGAACACTCGCAGCAAAGATGGTGCATCATTTCTACTTGGCGGTGCTCTGTGCAGCAGAGGAGATGCATCAGCTCTGCTGGATCCACCGGACCACCGGCTGGTAGAGTGTCTTCAGGACCACTTCCAAGGGTCCAGGACTTGGGTGGCACCACTTGACAGGGTAGGGCTCACAGATGGCACAGGTGCTGACATTCAGGGATCTGCTGGATTCAAGATTGTTGGAGCCTTCTGTCCCTGAGGCTCTAGTCAGGAGGCCAGCTTGGAGTCATTTTTGGTGTTGTGGGTTCAACAGATGCAGGTCTAATCCTTTTCACCCAGGTAAGGGGGCAGCAGGTTAGCACAGCAGGGCAGTAGTTCCTTTAGATCAGCGGTCCAGCACAGAGGCAGTCCTTTCAGCAGCACAGCAATCCTTCTTCCTGGCAGAGTATCCACAGGTCCAGAGGTGTACTGAATAGTTGGTGTCTGGTGTCCATTATTTTTACCTGGGCCTTCCTTTGAAGTGGGAGAAGTTTCTAGAAGTTTTCCTTTGAAGTTCCCAGGCATCCTGGCCTGCCTGTCCTGGCTTCAGACTAACTACAGGGAGTATGCAGCCCTTTGTGTGGAGGCAGGACACAGTCTATTCAAATGTAAGTAAGGCTGCGCCCAGGTCTGCCCTCCCATCCTGCCAGTGATGTCCCATCCAGGCGCACAAAAGCTCTCTATTTTGTGTGGCTATCTAAGAAGAATCCATAAAACTCAACTGTCAGTTATGCCCAGTGGTGTGACCGAGAGACAGGCTGCAGGCACTAAATGGATAAGGTGGAAAAATGCCAACTTTTTAAATATGGCATTTTCAAAATTGTAATTTAAAACCCTACTTCACCATGAGAGAGGATTTTTCATTACAATGTCAAAGATGCCAAACATGAACCGGTTACCCATTTGGAAATTATCACTTAATAAATGTAATATGGTAACTCTAATGTTTGTCTATGTGGGAGGTAGGCCTTGCAGTAGTGAAAAACAGATTTAAGAGTTTTACACTACCAGGACATGTCAAACTAAAAGGTACATGTCCTACTTTTTGAATATACTGCAGCCTGCTCTCTGGCTGTCCAGGGCCTACCCTGAGGGGGACTTCTATATTTCAAAAAGGGATTCTTGGGCCTGGCAAATGGTTTATTTTGCCAAGCCGACATGGCAGTTTAAAAACTAAACACATGCGTCAATGGGAAGCCTGAGACATATTTAAAGTGCTGTTTAAGTGGGTGCATGATAATTGCTTCAGGCCCACTAGTAGCATTTAATATACAGGCCCTGGGCACAGGTAGTTCCACTTTACTTGGGACTTGCAAGTAAATTAAGTATTAATTTGGGTATAAGCCATTCTTCCAAGTTTTAAAGAGAGACCACAAGCGCTTTAGCACTGGTTAGCAGTGGTTAAGTTTGCAGAGTCCTAAAGCCAGCAACAACAAAGCAGGAGGTTTGAAGGCAAAAAGTTAGGCGGGAAACCACACTAAATATGCCAGGTTTAACAGTCAACGATAAATGTTTACAGCGCCCCAGCTTTGACACAATTGGATGGATTAAGGGGCAGGCATGGGTGAGCTGGGCTCAGGCTTAGGTTTGAGGGGCATACAATAAGAAGACCTAACTACTTTTATTTTTCTCGTTTTATTTCAGGCCTCCAGTGCCTGTCTATTTTCTCCATTAAACTTACCATTCTCTTTTCTCCCTCCCTTTCCTCTCTCGCACTTGTCCCCACCCACAGCCTCTCACCTCCAATTTAACTTCTTAATAGGAGATTATAGTGACAGGGAAGAGGGGAAAATTAGTGTTTACAGGCTGGTCACTCCTAATGTAATCAGCCATGAGCTGACTGACCTGTGAACACAAACCACCCTCCCCCACTAAGATCATCTACAATAGTAAGGGGGAGGCAAGGTCAAGAGCAGTGATGGTGGCAATGCACAGACCTTCCATGACTAAGCATTCCCCCAGTTCTTCCCTAGGCTCCCTCCACAACATCCAGTGCTAGAGATATTCTGATAAAGGGAGTGGTTGCATCTACCAAAGCAGCAATTAATAGTTTGCTAATGTATTAATCGAATAATTATTTTTCTAAATCACACAGAGCTATACAAACATAATGGCTGCAACATATACCAATGTCAGACAGCACAGCAAGCTTTTCTCATTGTGTCAGAAAGCATAACACAGAAACAAATAAGCACCCAGAGATCACAGTGGGTATTTGTGCCAAATGTTTGTACTTTTGGTCACTCACATTTTAGAAGTGACTATAATTGCTTGCACAGCCTTATCTGCAATGCACATTTTAGACTTGTGTATTTCAAGCCAAAGATATGATAAGGCATTGCCTTGTTTGACTTGGTGCATGGCTTCCTGCAACTGAGGGACTGATTGTGCACATATGTCTGTATATTTTATAGATGTGTGAACACACACTCAAAGAGGCTCATGGGAAATATGTATTGTGTGCAGCGCCCAGTAAGTGGTGCACTGTTAGTGTGTTCCCTGAGGTGGAGCTAAGTTAGCTTCAGGGAACACCACAATCAGGTTCAGTCTGACACTGCATGCCTTAATAGGGGTTTGCACTATACAACACAGGGTGAGTTCACCTGCAGAGCAAGACTGAGGAGTAGGTTAAACTACCCATACCACCTTTCAATCTTGTGCTTTGTTCACCATCTGGGCAATCTTGGGGAATTAGCACTGGGCACAGAACATTTCTGTGTAATGGGCGCGCGGTGCAGGTCCGCACCATCATTGCAACCAAGGACTGCACCCACATTGTTTAGTGAAGTGCCACGAGCCGCATAACGAAACATCATCAGAAGCCGGGTAGGTCCTTGGCCCTTCAATTTCCTCTCCCATATTTCATAAGGTGCCGTAGATAGATGCTTGTGCGCTTGCGAACATGTTTTGCATAACAGAAAGGAAGTTTCATAATTTGATTGGGGGCGTGGCCTCTTTTAATAGAGGACAAGCCTTTTCCTATGCACCTGTGCAATGATACAGATGAGATCGCTCAAACAAAGAGGTTCTTGTGGGGCGCACTAACAGTGAAGGCACACTTGGAGCACAGAGGATTCCAGGAAAACATTCAGATACCGCACTAGAAGGGGGTGTAGTCATACCACTCCCTGCCACCAGAGGGGCCCTACCTCTGCCAAGGACTTGCTAAGTTTGCCTGCAGTAAACACCAATACAATACGTTAAATTGTCACCCTGCCCGTCGCTGCACTCGGTTCAGTGCATGCATCGAGTAAAGCACTTTTTCTGTATAGTCAGGTGCTCGGCTCCAGTCTGCACCAAAGGCACCCAGTGTGGCTGTGCAGCATGGCTTACTAAAACCGGGCACCAGATACATGCACAGCTAGATGTTGTACTGAGGAGGGGTAGCCGAAAGAGAGCATTAGCGCTCGCGGAGCCTTTCTCTTTATTTTCTTTCCTATTGTAAATAAATGTGACTCACAAAGCCATCAGCAGTAGCAGTGTGTGAAATTCGCATAATTTGCTTTTTAGTACCTTTTCAAACTTTGGAAAAATGGCGGATAATTTACCAACATGAAAAAAAAACCTTGCACTTAGTGCTAGACTTTGTCCATTTTAGATGAGAAGACTCATTTCCACCTAGAAAGTGTGAAAAAACACAAGCACCATGAGCGTATTATGTTGTCGTGTTCTGTCGTTTGCGCTTTTCCCATGCACTCGTGCTATTTTTTTTACTGTCGGTGGGGCGTAATTATGCTGCATGGCATAACAGCTTAATTTCGGGAATTTTGTGTGACAAGCGTAATACAAATTTACACTAGATCATACCGGCATGATGCAGATTTCACCTGGGCATAGCCGTGAGCACCAATGGCCTGCATCAAACAAACTAAATATAACATTTAGAAAAATGGTTAAACACAGAATAATGGAAGCAGAAATACGGACGACTCGTGTCCTAAACATGCTTATATGGATATAGAAGTATATAAATCTGTTTCACGTGGTTGAATATTGGTCGATATTTTTCTATGCATAGTTTTTAGTTAGGAATAAGCAGAAATGTTTAGTACTTTACATTATTAGCACTTGAAAGAACATTGTGGTTTCTGTTTTTTATTCCAAGAGACACCAGCATAGGACCATTTTAAAAATAAACTGTAAAACAAATGCAATCTGCTGTTTGGGGAATATCTCATGACTGGCTTTATTGTTTCTTTTTTTAATCCCTGCATGCTCTTGTTTTTGTTCGGGAATGCAAAGTATAGAATATGGAATCTTCTGACGCATTAATCCCTGGGGTAGTGGACAATTTTGCATTTCAGAGCTGTTCATTTGCTTTAAACCCATGAAAAGAAGATGTGCAGTGCACCAAGATAGGTATTCTTGCTATATTGTGGTTTATTAAACGTTCACATTACTCAAAGAAAGAAGTCGTTGGAATCAGCAAAATATCCACTTTTTATGCACATTTTTGTTGATAAAAATTGCACAATTGCCCTTAGAACAATCTTTGTGTTTCAGCTAAATCCTCAGTCTAAGATAGTTGGATACATTGTGATGTAATCTCGAATTTGGGGGCCCTGCGTTTTCCTTTTCTTCCCAATGTGAACTCTCCATGGCATATAATTACCAACAATGTACACTTTCATACATGCACAATACAATTAAATATCGCGTCTGGCCTTTAGTCACTGACCCTTCTTCCTTTAAATCCCCCTTCACATATGCGATAGAGGAAGGAATACGACACCAAGTTGAGACCCAAATATAAGCCTTGCTGAGGGGCTTGCTTATTTATGTCTTGCTCAATTACCGCCTCCTGGCCACAAGACCACAAGGTAGTGGTGCTACCATTTGCATTAGTGATGCCACTAGTCATTTCCTGGAGAACTGCCATAGCCTGGTTAGTAGTGGTAATACAAGGGCGGTAGTGACTTTACATGAAGTATGATTTGGTAAGGATTCTAGCTGTCTTATTCACACATAGCAGAACAGGGAAACCCCCTGGCTATAGGGTGGCTGTGGGCATCACCAGCTCTGAGCTTGCGGTATTTAAGGGGAAATAGGAAGAAAAACGATAACATCTTTTAAGATACTTGAGTTTAAAAGTCCTGGTTGACGGAGCGTATTCCTTTGTTGAGCCAAATATTAAGACTGTAGAAAATGCTGAACAGTTTCGAAAGGTTCAGATTCCCAAAATCTTAAACATCCTGTGAAGAAACATAATTAGTCATATAAAAGTGTACCCACTACTTTCTTTGTGAAAGTGGGGGAAAATAGTTTAAACTTTTGTACTTGGGCAGCAGATTGGCAGGTTAGTCAGTTAAGATGCTGGGGCATGACGTTCATACCTGTAAGACTCCACATCATGTGGCGCGGCCAAAGCTGACCTACTGTGGGGATAGCTTGTTGGCATAGGCTCAGAACTAGCTATTTAGTGCTGTGCTGGTCATGCACAGTGATGGGCTGCAATTCTACTTAAAAGCGACCCTTCTAATAGTTCAAAGGATCAAAGGTGTTTCTGCTAAACCATGGTGTAAAAGTGGTCAAGTTAAGGACTACATGATGCCGATCGGTAGGCCACCTTTTTGAGGTAGATAGCTTTCTCCCCTTCGATCAGCTACAAGAGGACTTTACGCTTACTGTCATGGAGGAGCTCCATTTCCTCCAGGTTCAACACTGGCTATCTCACCCTAGCATGGGAATCAGAGCCCAAAGAACCATAACAACCTTTGAAAAGTGGCTCATCACAAATACCACAGGCAAGAGTATGATCACAGACCTCTATTGCATCTTACCCCATGCCTCTCCACTGCCTAAAACCCCACAACAGAAACACTGGGAACTTGAGATGGGCAGACACCTAACCCACAAGGAGTGGGGTGATACATTATAGAGCGAGTCACACCGCATGCAACTCCTCGACTATTGAGACAGCCACTAAGATCATCACCTACTGGTACCACATGCCTCCCTGCTTGCACAAACTTTACCCTACATACAGCATAGGATGTTGTCGCCAATGCAGATCACCAGGCACTTTACTTCACATACTATTGGAATGCCCTAAAATCACACAATTTTGGGAACAGGTTCTCAATGACATAGACACGCATTTAGAGACACAACTGCCCAGGTTTCTGGCCTGGGGCTACCCAACTCACTCACCTTTTCGCTCAAATCCCTCAGAAGTAGACATATTGGCTTAACATTAGGGGCAGCCCACCAAACCATTCTTGCACATTGACGTACTACTGCAATCCCTACACATCTGGCCTGGCTTCACTATGTCATATTCTGGTTATGGAAAAGCTGTCCCTAGTACTGACTTCCCAAGGAGACTCCTACAGAGATCTATTGAAACCATATATAACCCTTCTGTCCAAGGAGTTTGGAGAACTGATGTGTCCTAAGTACTTGAGATTGTTATGCCTTTCTGACATTTCCCCACCTACACCACTAGGTATCAATTCTGAGGCAGAACCTACACCAGACAATTAAAATCCTGTCACATGGCAGGTGCTTGTGAGTGCCCCAGGGTGGGAACCCGGGGGAGGGGGGGGGGGACTCCTAATAGCTTTTCTATGTTTCTTGGCCCCTTTCATAAGCTTGCTACGCCTACTGTCTGTTGGCTGATTATTCTCAATAATAAAACAGATTTGAGCTGTAGACTATGGGGTGAAATCAGAATTTCAACCTACCTGGGTACTATGCCTTTAGCCAGGACTAATGAGGGCTTTTACGTTGTCACATGAATATAATGTCACCCAGTTGTTCAATATGCCTTTTCCTTTCAGACATTGGCTTACGGTGATATGAACCACGAGTGGATTGGGAATGAGTGGCTTCCCAGCCTTGGCCTCCCACAATACCGTAGTTACTTCATGGAGTGTTTAGTGGATGCACGGATGTTGGACCATCTCACCAAGAAGGACCTCAGAGTGCACCTAAAGATGGTCGACAGCTTCCATCGGTGAGCAACTACAAATACTATAAGTAGAAAGTCAGTTTCTTAATTTAAGAAAATTACAGATTTCATCTAATTTTCTTGCGGTTTTATATATTCTATTTAAAAAGTGATTACAAATAAGTGATATATACAAAGTTCTCTTTTATCATAAATATTGTTATTAATAATATAAATGTCCATTTCGTACAACCTTCTACATATAAAATTATATATTTAACTCTGCAGCTTGTAGACAGAAATCTACCAAGCTATTGAGTGCAAGAAAGAACCCCTCTGTCAAAGTGCAGTGCACACATTTGAAGTACAGTGCACACATTTGCCCAATTTAACTAACACTGTTTTTTCCCATCCATTTCAATACGCGATAATCTATTGGTAGAAGCACCATACTTAAATTGTATAGCACATTGAAATAAATTCTATCAGACAGTTGCAACGCATTTGGAATATTAATACAAAGTTCTCGTAATTTGTGGATCTAATGCAGACTGTGACCTCTTTCTGTTGAATGCAGCTGAAAACGTCTTCTTAAGGTTAATGCGCTTTCTGTGGTGATTGAACAATGCACAGACTGCTGTCTCCAACCTGGCAACACAGTGCTGGGTTGGAAAGAGCCCAGTGTGCATGTCTGTTTGGCTGGCCCAAGACTGCCGGGCAAACAAACATGCACACTGAGGGGGATGTGCACTCCCCCTTCGTCCCTGTCACGGCCAATGGCCCAACCCCTTTTATAATAAAATGATAATAAACATTGTTTATTATCATTTTATTGTAAAAGATTTACAGCAGCTGCTGGCGAGGGGGCGACGCTCGCTGTCGCTGATGCAAATGTCATCTCTTTGATGCCACACAATGTAAACATAGATGTGCATGACAAACAGATGTACAGAGGTTTGTTGAGCATAGTTCTCTGCGCTCTCTTAATTACCTTTGGCCGTTCACTGCATTGGAACAGACCGCTATTTGTTCATGAAACTAAAACTGATTTAAAGGCCTCATCTTTTCTGATCTGCCTTCAGGGTTGGGGGAGCTGCTGCAGCACCTGCTGCATTCCTCATTGTAGTGCCCGTGTAGCAGTATTTTTAACTATTAATAATTCACTTAACAGTATTCTCTCATGTAGAATAAATTTTGCATAAGAATATGCTGTCTACCTTTCCTGGAATGCAGGGGCCGCTCCTCCATTAGGGCAAAGAAACGTTCCGTCCCCCACCAGCAGCAGCAGCTGCAAAACCTTTAAAGGGGTGGGGCCACAGGGATGACTAGCAGTGAGGGGGAGGGCCTGTGCCTCCAGCAGCGACAAGAGCAAGAGGAGCGGCACAGCGTTTTTTCTGCACCCCGCAAGCCACGCCTGCTTGAATCCATGTAATGTGCAGCACAGAAATCCGGCTTCTAGGCAAAGATGCATATTAACAAATCTTGCTTTCACAAACTCTTGGACTATAATCAGGGCTAAGCTTGCATAGCCTTCCAGGAACACATTATCAACAGAGCATATCCTACTCTTTGTCGTTTTAGAACTTAATGGGGTGGAGCCAGAACAGTGATCGGAAATGAGCCTCGATGCAAGTTCATGTTGGCCAAGGCTTAATGTTATCATGTCAACATATGACATACCCACTAAGCACAATCATTTTGATGTAGAGAACATATGAAGATACTGTGCCTGCTGCAAGACACTGCAACATTCACACTTTAGCTTGTATATTCAAATTTAGTATGATGTTTACTCTGATTTCTCATGTTGTGTCATGCTCACAACTGCGATTGAGATGGAAAACTAGTCTTGTGGCAGAGGCAAAGAAGAATTATAATTCCTAACATCATGTCTAGAAGTAGACCCTTACTGTGATGTAAAGCTATCTGCCTTTTAATGTATATTTTTCAGATTCTTCCAATCAGCACTTTAAATGAAGGGATGGGCAAAGTTGCAGAAACTTTGTTCCTGCAGTTTTATGATACTTTTTTACATTTTGCAAGAGGCTTACTAGTTTTCAAAGCCTATATGTTTTCAAAACACGAAAGAAAAAACTAAACCAAGAGCAGCTCAGGAGGGTAGTTATAAAACCATCAAACTGACAGTAAGAGCAGTGATTTGCAGAGGTAAACTAACACTGCTCAACAGTTATCTACTGCAGCTCTCTCATACTAGAAGTCGTGCCCTCGAAGGGGCAGGATATCCTTCTTCAGAGACTCTAAAATGTGTGCCAGCCAAGCTACACCTGTTTACCAAGTAGACTTCATGTCTATGGGTAAACCAAAGGAGTACTGGGTGAATCACCACATCTCACAGTGGTAATATCCCCATGGATCACAGCTATGGCTGCATACCAAATGATTTACCTTTTGCCAGAAGTCTTTCACTTCCTGAGTAGGGTGTATCACTGTTGGAAATCACTGTTATACAGTTGTAGCCACGCACTAAATAGATCCGTGTTGCAGGCTTGGTGAGGTTAACTTTCCTGTGGGTGAAACCATGTGAAGTTGGGAAGTTTTTCCCACACTTGAGTAGTGACATTTTCTCAACTTTTTTAGATTTTTCTGGCAACTTTTACATTTCAGAAGACTCAGGCCCTCATTCTGACCTTGGCGGGCGGCGGAGGCCGCCCGCCAAAGTCCCGCCGTCAGCTTACCGTTCCGCGGTCGAAAGACCGCGGCGGTAATTCTGACTTTCCCGCTGGGCTGGCGGGCGGTCGCCTTCAGGCCGCCCGCCAGCCCAGCGGGAAAGAGGCTTCCACGATGAAGCCGGCTCGGAATCGAGCCGGCGGAGTGGAAGCTGTGCGACGGGTGCAGTTGCACCCGTCGCGTATTTCACTGTCTGCGCAGCAGACAGTGAAATACATTTAGGGGCCCTCTTACGGGGGCCCCTGCAATGCCCATGCCAGTGGCATGGGCACTGCAGGGGCCCCCAGGGGCCCCGCGACCCCCCTACCGCCATCCGGATCCCGGCGATCTGGATGGCGGTAGGGGGGGTCGGAATCCCCTCGGCGGCGCAGCAAGCTGCGCCGCCGTGGAGGATTCAATGGGGCGGCGGTACACTGGCGGGAGCCCGCCAGTGGTGCCGGTCCGACCGCGGCCTTACCGCCGCGGTCGGAATCCCCATTGGAGCACCGCCGGCCTGTCGGCGGTGCTCCCGCGGTCCTCCGCCCTGGCGGTCTTTGACCGCCAGGGTCAGAATGACCGCCTCAGTGTCCTTTTGGCAGTTCTCAGTTCATTTTAGGATTATATATTAAAAACATAAATAGGAATTTGATCCAATATATCTGTTTTGATTCACTCAAGATACATCGTGAATCATAAAACTTTTGATTGCTCATTGTAGCAGGTAGTTACAGTAATGATGGATTTTTGAAACTTTTGATTACAAAATGTGAGACATAAATCGAATATATGATTCACTTAATATGAAATTTAATGAGATTCAGCAAACATAATTTTATTTATATTAGATGTAACTAGTCTCTATATTTCCCTGCCTCATAAAATACAGGTAGAAACTTGTATTGTATGTGTTGGTTTCAGTATAATACTTTATTGAAATGATGCCGGATTCAGGACCTGGAGGCTGGACTCTATGTCCCAGAAACACTTTCTCTTGCAGGAGGTGGGCCCTCAGCCCCTGCACCAGGCAAGCATATATCTTTAGTGGGGGCACAGCACAGGACTCTGGATGCAGAACTTGGTGCAGGACTCTAGGCCTTAAAAATTCTCTCTCCCGCAGGAGGTGAGGCCCGCAGCACAAGGGCCAAGAGGTGCTTTTCTTCACTTGGGGCACACAGCGGCACGGGACGTCCAATTCATGACTCGTGGCAGGACTGTAAGCCACAGAAACACTCTCTCCTGCAGAAGGCGAGGCCTGCAGCACTTGCACCAGACAGACGCATATCTGCAGCTGGGCACACCTAAGCGTGGGATGCTGGTTTCAGGACTCGGGGCAGGTCTCTAAGCCCCGGAAACACTCTCTCCCACAGGAGGCATGGCCTGCAAAAGTCGTGCCAGGTGAGCGCATATTTTCAGTCGGGTATCCTTTCTGTGAAGGTCCTCAGTGATGAGACTACCACTTTTGAGGATGAACTAGCTTGGCATGCAAATGCTGGCCATGACATTCATAATCTTGTTGTGCACCCCTCCATTGATTTCAACTCCTACAGCCCAGGCCCATCTCCAGTGAATGCTGCTGTTTCAGTGAACACCAGCAATAAAGCTACCTATTGTAATGTTAATACCATGCAAACTACGGCAGCCTTTTTCTGAGTTAGCCCTATCACATGAGGAGACCACCTTAGACCTCCAACCCCCGCCCGAGCAGGGAAAAAAGGGAGTGGGCCGTACCTAAAGCCAAATGGCCCAACATCCCTAACATTGAGAAGCATTCAGCTAATCCACTTGAGATTGTGAATACCCGAAGGTTCACAATTTACTGGACAAATTTTAGTTTAAAATCAGTGTCTCATTAAGGGTCTTTTTGAATCCTATAGTAGCAGGCTCAGTATTATCGAGCTGCCAGGTACGGCCATAATAATGGAAGTTAATTCAAAAGCCCAGAATCATCTGATGTCTCGCCTCATGGTAGAGAGGCAGTTTACATGGGCTTAAGTAAGGAGGACTCTGTCCAGTTGCTTACCTGGCTGCAGGACAAGATTGAACAACCTGATGGGAAGATCATTCAGTCTTTGATTAACATGACCAGCTCAGCAACATGACAGTGGGAGAGGGAGTGGCTTTCCCTCACATGCTTTTGGGGAGAATGACATTGACCCTGAGTCTTCCTTTCGGATGTCGCAGAGGCTGCCAGCAGAGGACACTGTCATCTCAAGTCTGGAGCACTCACTTAACATGAAATCGGAAGTCGTTATTGGCCTACCTCCAGAAGCAACTGCGTATATTGTGGTTCTAGGGAATGTGCCACCGATGAAAGCCACTCAATCAACTGATGGTTATAAAGCGCAGCAACTCACCCATTAGGGTATCAAGGCGCTAGGGTGGGGAGTGTAGCGTGTACCGGAGGTGGATTAAAAATCCATGTCTTCAGTTCCTTCGGGAAGCTGGTGAGGGAGGTGGTTTGTCTGATGTAGATGGATAGGGCGTTCCAGTCGGTGGCAGCGACGTAGGAGAAGGAGCATCCTCCTTTTCTGGGTTTTCTGATGCCGGGTACTTCTGCAAGAGAGACCTGGGCTGAGCGTAGGCCCCTGTGGAGTACGTGGAAATTGAGTCGCTGGTTAAGGTAGGCTGTTCTGGTGTTGTGGAGGGTTTTGTGTGCGTAGGTGAGGATTTTTAAAGTGATTCTTTTCTCTATGGGGAGCCAGTGCAGTGTACGTAGGTGTTGCAAGATGTGGCAGTGTCGGGGTAGGTCGAGGATCAATCTAGCGGCGGCGTTCTGGATGTTTTGCAAATTCAGGTGAGTTTTTGGTTGATTTCAGCATAGGGTGCATTGCCATAGTCCAGTCTGCTGGTGATGAGGGCATGCGTGACGGTCTTTCTATGTACGAGGGGGATCCATTTGAAGGTCTTGCATTGGAGGCAGAGGGTGCGGAAGCAGGTGGAGCTGACTGAGTTGACATGATGGTTCATGCCGAAGTTGGGGTCCAGATGATTCCGAGGTTGAGGGCTTGGATTTCCGAGGGTGGGTGCCACCAGGAGTCGCTCCATGTGTTCGGTTGAGGGCCCAGGATGAGTACTTCGGTCTTGTTTGTGTTGAGTTCAAGGCAGCTCTCTCTCATCCAGTTGGCGACAGCTTTCATGCCTTCATGGAAGTTGTGTCTGGCCTTGTCTGGTTCGTTGGAGAGGGAGAGGATGAGTTGGGTGTCGTCGGCATAGGAGATGAAGTTTATTCCGTAGCTTCTGACAATGGTGGCTAGCGTGGCCATGTAGACGCTGAACATCGTGAGGCTGAGGGAGGATCCTTGGGGCACTCCGCAAGTGGTGGGTGTGGGTTCTGCGAGGACGGGGGAGAGTCTCACTCATTGCGTTCTGCCGGAGAGGAAGGATTGGATCCAGTTGAGGGCCTTGTCTCTGATGCAGGCTTCGTGGAGTCTTCTTATCAGGGTGTGATGGGAGACTGTGTTGAAAGCTGCCAAGAGGTCGAGTAGGATGAGTGCCGCTGTCTCTCGCTTGTCCAGTAGGGAGCGGATGTCGTTTGTTGAAGACAGGAGGGCTGTATCGGTGCTGTAGTTTAACCTGAATCCACATTGGGAGATGTTGAGGATGTTGTGGCTTTCTAAAAACGTGGTGAGTTGGCTGTTGACTGTTTTTTTTATGACTTTCGCAGGAAATGGAAGTTGGGAGATCGGCCTGAAGTTTTTGAGGTCGGTGGGGTCAGCCAAGGCTTTCTTAAAGAGGGGGTTGATCTCGGCATGTTTCCAGTAGTCGGAGAAGGTGGCGGCAGTTAGTGAGCAGTTGATGGTGAGGCGGAGCTTGGGGGCAATGGTGTTTGCAGCTCTGGGGAAGACGTGATGGGGGCATGGGTCCATGGGGGCCCCGGAGTGTATGGACTTTATGGTTTTCAATGTATCTTCAGTGGGGAGGGGTGTCCAGGTGGAGATTGTAGGCTTGTTGGTGTCGGGGTTTGGAAGGAGGGGTGTGCGCGTGGGCTGTCCTTGTTGAATCTGTCATAGATGGTCTTGATTTTGTGGTGGAAGTAGGTGTTGAGTCTGTCGCATAGGTCCTGTGAGGGTGGGATGTCCGTTGTTTCACTGTTGGGTTGGGCGAACTCCTTGATGATGCTGAAGAGTTCCTTGCTGTTGTGTGCTTGTGAGGAGATCCTGTCTTGGATAGCCTTCTTTCTGGTGTTTCTGATGAGTTGGTGGTGGTGGCTCTGAAGTTGCTGTGGGCTTTTGGGGATTTGGTGTTACTCCAGATTTTCTCGTGGCGGCAACAGGTGGCAATATTCCAGAAAGTTATAACCAACTTAAGAACAAGGTCACTCACTGGTTGAGATTGCATTCTTCTCTTGGGTTTTACACTCATGAATGGATTAATTTGGTATAAAGTGTGAGCTGGATTATAAAAGTCATGAAAAATCTTGCTGGTTACTGTGTGGTGATAATTTTCAATAGGCCCACTGTAGCAGGGCATGTCCTTGCATCTATAGGTTTGTTCAAAACCAGCAAACCCTGAACCATACTTGCCCTACTGTTGGTCTACTTTTACAGGCCTTAGGCGGCATATCCTGTATCCTGGCAGCCTATAAATCAACATGTTAGTATCCCGAGGAGAGGTGCTCCTGATTCTTTTTTTATTGGAGACCTCCAATAGATATGCATCTTTGAGCTTGCTTGACCTTTGTAAGTGGCTTAAGCCACAAGAACATTTTTGTTATGCCATTCAGGAATCACATATCTCTTCCCATGGAGGTCCTCTTGTGATCAACTCAATAAGTTTTCCACAGGTGTCCCTACCTTACAGCTTCCAGTTTCCTTAAGATCTACAATATAAAAATCTTACAGTCCTTTTAGTGATCATAATCCAGGCTGCTTATCAATACTATGGTCGCAGACAATTAATGTGGGCATACAAGGGGACAATGGGGTTTGGAAGGTGATTAATCAGGGTAAAAGGCTCAGGTGGATACAGGTAGTTCCTTAGAGTTTTAAACAAATCCTGTCCTCAAGCTGTGCAAATATGTTTTCCATTTGTTTAGATAGTGATTTCCACAAAAGGGATGTCTTTGGGGCCTTTGCAAGTATTTCCCGTAAAGTGCCGGACCTCCTTTGCTTGCCATTTGTACCTAAGACCCTTCATGTACCAAAATAGTTTGATAGAAGGTGTTCCCAGACAAATAGAAACCTAATAAGAGGCCTTAAAACTAAGCCCAGGGATTCTGCTTGTATCTTGTCCTGGCGTAGCAAGTACAAGTCCGAAGTTAGCAGACACAAGAACGTTATAAGGAACATAGGTCCTGATTTAGAGTTTCTGGAGGGAAATACTCCAACATAAGTGCGACAGATATCCCGTCCACCATATTACGATTCCATTATAGCCTATGGAAATTGTAATACTGCAGATGAGATATCCGGCACGTTTGTGACCGAATAAACCGTCCACCAAACTCTAAATCATTCCATCAGCTTGAGACAACTTATTACAAGCTAGCTGTCTGAAGAACAGTGCCAATTTTTGGAGCATTATTAATCACCCTTGTTTTGCCGAATATGATGCTGCTTCATTTTGTCACCATATTACTGCTGATAAATGGGTCTCCCATTTTAGAGGGATATACAACTGTGCAATATTCACTTCTGATAATCAGGCGAGGCAACCTATGGAAGGGACTTTGAACCTTTTATTTACATGAGACCAAGTAAGAAAGAGCATACTAGGTCTGACTAAAAACAAGGCCCTTGACCCTGATGGGATCCCACCTAACCTGTATATAAGTGCCATTGAGGTATGGGCCCTAGTTCTAACTCAGAGCTTAAATGCTGCAGTCAGGGTGAGATCTCTTCCTTCACTGGATACTTCTATTATTGTCCAGCTCTTTAAAAAAGGAGATAAGGATAGCCTCCAATGTTACAGGCCAATTTCCTTGGTTAACTTGGTTCTTAAGGTTGTAGGGCCAGTCCCTTTTAATAGACTAATCATCGGAGCTGATGATTATACATTTTTTTCTGATTTACAATACGGATTCAGGCCTGGTAGATCGACTATCGATCAGTGCCTGAACCTGTATATGGTTATGAGTAAAGACACAGTGGCCCGTTCCGGCTTGTTTCACCTGGCCTTCATGGACTTTACCTTGGCCTTTGATTAAGTAAATCGAGATATTGCAATTGTAAATTATGGCAAATCATTTTGTCAAAGGGGGCGGACCTGGATATTGTCTATTTCCTGAGGGACCTTAATGCCAACACTGTAGCAACAGTTCGATTTACAAATGACTCAGCCTGTACTCTGTTTAAAATGGGTAGGGGGTTAGACAAGAATGCACTCTGGTCCATTTCCGATTTACTTTAGATGTAAACAAGCTTGAGCAGATTTTAATGGATACCCGGACAGATTGTCGACAGATAGGCATATGCTGTCTGCCTGTTCAGCTTTATGCAGTAACACAGTTTTAATTGCCAAGACTGCGAGGTACTTGCAAACCCTTTTGGATATTTTGTGGTATTTATGGAGGAGCTTGACCTAAGATTTAATTTTAGCAAATCTTTTGTAAGGATGTGCAACTAAATCCAAAACCTTTAATGTGTGGACCCATACTTTATCAAAGGTGGGGGCATTTCTGTATCTGGGCATTCTGTTCAATTCGGATTTGAGTTGGAACCCCCTGTTATGACGGGAAAAAGCTGAAATCACGAGGGCTAATGCAGTGGTATTCAGCTGTGCTTCTAGACTGGGTAGTAGACTGATCAAGGCATTAGTCCAAGTACAGCTGGCCAAATGTGTCTCTAGAGCCTTGAATGGTAGTAACATCTTGGGGTATTTCAAACATAATCAGCTACAGATTGTCGTAAATATATTTTTAAGGAGTCTTTTATGTGTTGCTCAAAGTATTCCCTCATTCATTGTGAATGAGGAATTGAGGGTTAGCTGTCTTATTGACATTTTAACCCCCCATCCACTTCTATGCAGGTCGACATTTGGACAAGAAGGGAAACCAAGTTGAACAAGGAAATCCTTAGGAACGGACTTTTCCTTGATCATGCTCTCCACATCTATTTAAGAGTAATTTCAAAGCATTGGGAGAGCAGATTTATTTACTGATCCTGGGGGAATGGTGAAGGCAAATCATAAAGGGGTGAGAGCTCATGGATAGAGAACTGGAGATACTACAGAAAACCACAGTGAGTGGGTATATTATGATGAAAACAGTCCAATCGACGGGGCCCTATCTTATATTTGTAAACAATAGCCACAAACGTTTTCTGCTTACCAGGTTTAGACTTAACCTGTTGCACTTGCTGCTAGTGTCTCCACAAGGTTGCCAGGAGGTACAGTCATGAGGACCTTGCGGCTGCTACCATCTGTCTACGCAGGACACAATGCACTTTATAATGTTTTGTAGATTTTAGGTAAAACCCAGGAAAGCTTATATTGCTCAACTGTTGAAGGCTCAGAAACTTACCCAAGTCTGGCCTGCTCTCTTGTTTTACAATTGCTGTCTGAAGAGTTCATGTTGCCTGTTTTTTAAAAGCCAGATTGAGGCATGCTTGGGCTGATTGACTGAAGCTAAGCTTTGTACAATTTTTTCTTTATTGATGTTTTTGTAAATTATGTATGGAGGTATAATGTTTTTCACACTGTTGTCTTTATTGTAGTGTGTTTATGGTTCTTAAGGAAACAGAATAAAGCTTGATTTGATATTAATATATTGGTGAAATTCAGGTTTTGGAAAGAAAGCGAACAGCATTTGTTGAATGTCAAGCAATAACGAAATATATTGATTCTGAAACAATGTTTACAATGAAGCAATTAGAAATTCTTGTGTTCATATTTCGTATGTAAAGGTAAAAATCATAAGTAGGCAACTGCCAACAGCAATGCATGCTTAGCAAACTCAAAATAGTTTTTATATCCAGCACGTTTTTAAGGACTTATTTCAAAAGAAGATTCTATTCAAGAGGAACAACTAGATTAACATATCACTTCTCAAGAATCAGATAAAAGATGGATTAGATGGGTCATTTTTAAGAAAAAACTGGCAGGAAGAAGCCATAATCAAATCACTTAAATGCTCAGGGAATCTGATGCAATTAAGAAAATGGTGCTGAAGGATGTCAAACAACTTAAGGATTTGTTTTCAGATAATTTAATCTTTGCATCCACATGTGGAAAAGAATTGATAAGATATATGTTAATTAAAATCTAAAATAAAGCGCTGAAAGTCTTCAACAAACATTGAGGAATCAACTGTTTGGCATATCCTAATGCCTAGTGTGCAACAATTGTAATAATGTAACAAAGGGCGATACAAGGAGTATATTGCCATACAGGGACACCTCCACAAGTCGAACTATGCTTTAAATGTGATCCTCATATGTACTGTACACCTTAGAATTACCCTAACAAATATTATCACAGAAGACTAAGGGGGTCATTTTGACCTTGGCGGACGGCGGAGGCCGTCCGCCAAGGTACCGCCGCTGAATGACCACACCGCGGTCAAAAGACCGCGGCGGCCATTCAGACATTTCCTCTGGGCCGGCGGGCGCTCTCCAAAAGAGCGCCCGCCGGCCCAGAGGAAATGCCCCTGCAACGAGGACGCCGGCTCAGAATTGAGCCGGCGTAGTTGCAGGAGTGCGACGGGTGCAGTTGCACCCGTCGCGTATTTCAGTGTCTGCTTAGCAGACACTGAAATACTTTGCGGGGCCCTCTTACGGGGGCCCCTGCAGTGCCCATGCCATGGGCATGGGCACTGCAGGGGCCCCCAGGGGCCCCGCGGCACCCCCTACCGCCATCCTGTTCCTGGCGGGAGACCCGCCAGGAACAGGATGGCGGTAGGGGGTGTCAGAATCCCCCATGGCTGCGGAGCGCGCTCCGCAGCCATGGAGGATTCACAAGGGCAGTGGTAAACCGGCGGGAGACCGCCGGTTTACCCTTTCTGGCCGCGGCTGAACCGCCGCGGTCAGAATGCCCTCGGGAGCACCGCCAGCCTGTTGGCGGTGCTCCCGTGGTCGGTGACCCTGGCGGTCACCGGCCGCCAGGGTCAGAATGACCCCCTAAATATCAAAAAGGTTGTAGCCAGCTGGCCAAGGCTGTGGAATTACTTTAAGATCGCTCCATCTTGCAGCCCATTAATGCTGCTTAATCTGCCACCGTCCCCGCCCTGGGAGCCCTGTATCAGACCATATCAAGAGGGGGATCCTCTGCAGGGACACCAGACCTGGGATTGTGAACTCCAATGGCAGAGTGACACCGCTCGGGACAGCGTCACCTTTCTGCATCCTAGCATCTGGGAGCCGTGCAGAGGTGGGTGCCCGGGAGTCTAGAGGCAGTGGTCTCTGAGCGGCATGGCCCAGACAGACAGTGAGTCTTCCCCAGTAGGCCATTGAAGAAGTGCTGGCTGGGTGGCAGGTCTGACTGTGGTTCTCCTTCTGCCACATACAGAGTGACCGCAGACTGCATGGAGGCCCGGGGCCGGGAACAGATGCCGCAACACGTAACAAGTAAGTACTAAATAAAGGAGTGAGGAAGACTGCAAGAACAGGGGGGGTTGCGTGATAAACTACCTCTCATGCTACCAAAACAGGGGCACCCCTCGCCCTCCACACTTCCAACACTGCAAACCTGATTATGCTGCGACAGTGAGGGGGCTCCCACCCTTCTCCCCCCCAAGTGTGAATAAGGGGTCCGCCTGAAACTCTCACCCCTTCTCCTCTCCCAGAGCATGGAAGCAGAGGAATCTGACTTTTTGGGGGAACACTAAGGCCTGTAACTGGCCTACACACTGTGGGCCTTTGCTATACACCGGGAGCCTGAAGGCAAGAGGCAACCCTGCCCATCATACATTTCTGGTGCACAGGTGCTTTGTGAGTTGGGTTGCAGAGTAAATACAGTGAGAGGTGAGGAGGACATCCCCTGTCCACCTGGTGGAGTGCTGGGTGATAGAGAAGATTCTGGAACTGCTCATGCCCCCCAACTGTGATGAAGTAGAGGCGAGGCAGGTCTCAAATCATCACCGCACCGACCAGTTCTCTGGAGCTGGAGAGGTTTCCAATGCAAGCAGCTAGGCAGACGTCCCAGCATTACAAAGACACACTTCACACTTTCCTAGACAAGCACCAGTGATCTCACAAGAGTCTGCCTATTCCACACAGCTTCCCGTGGCATAGACATTGACCACAGTGGGACTGCTTGTGCTGCCTCACTCACGGTGGAGTCAAGGGCCTGGTAGGTTCCACATAGCAGGACATCGATCGTATATCCATGGGCTATAAAGCAAAACAGGCAATACACACCTGGTGGCCAGCATGCAGTGCAGACCTTCTAAGGATGGGCTTTAAGGATGGCCAGGGCACCCCACTGCAAAAATAGGACTGTTTGGGCCTCCCAGGTACCATAGTGAGTGATTCCCACCTTAATGCACTGGCAGCAGCATCTACCGCTGACATTAAATTAGACCAAATACTCAAGGCTATAGCAACCACCAAACAAGACCTCAGCACTAAGGTGGATGCGGTGGCAAATGAACTTGGTCTATTGCATGCTGACCAGCAGAAGTTGGTGGGTAAGATCACAGAAATCCATTTGACTGTCCAATATTTAGAGGAACAGGTACGTTCCCTTACTTCAAAAGTCAGCGAACGGGAAGCTAGAGCTGAAAACCCAGAGGGGTTGTTGCGTCATAATAACCATTGCATAGTAAGCTTTCCAGAGGCTGCAGAAGGCATTGATCCCACACTATTTTTGGAGAGATGGATATCACAGAAGGTGGCACTGGGTCAACGGTTTGAACACTTCCTCGTGGGACGTGCTCATAGAGTGCTGATATGATGCCCTTCACTGGGGGACCCCCAGAGACCAGGAGTGGCCCACATCTTGAATTATAGGGACACAGAAACACCCTGTGGGTGGCTAGGTCAGCAACGCCACTATATGATGACAATGCCAGAGTGTTTATATTCCCCAATTATACCATCTCAGTGCAGCGTCGCAGGGCCTCATTCATCGGAATCAAACTGAAGTAAAAGCAAGCAGACCTGCAATACTTACTTCCCTTCCCGGCAAAACACAAAGTTATGGCTGGTAACAAGAGCTTCTTCTTTACGGAACTGACGGATGCCTGGGACTAGGTGGAACAGCGTCGCTACAAGGCCTCAACACCTTCTTCCTGGTGTGTCAGAACCATTGTGCCAAAAATGAGAGCCGAAAGTGGCAGGAGACATGCTGCCGCCATAATTCCCCGGTACAAGGTGCACCTAGCCAGAGCTGGCAAACCAAGAACAGGCCCTGACTACAGCGGTCTCACTATGGGCCGATGGACACTCACCTTCCCAGGACTCCTTCCCACAGAGCAAATAGTTTGAAATCAACTTCACGCACTCTGAAGACAGTGTAACTTCACAAACAGCAGATGAGCTCCTATGATGGCTTTCTTAAAGAGTTTGAGTTTGTCAACTGGACTACCCACCTGAGGATTGGGATGGGGTGGATGATATAGGAGGGTTCTTTAATTTTTATTATCCAGTAATCATAAGTTCTTCAGTTCGTAGCTCACACAGCGACTACCACAACCTGCTTTATTGCAGAGACATACATTTTGGACAGGGCTGGTCACCCCCCCCCCCATATCTTTCAGCTCATAGACGTAGCTGGTGCCCATGGAGGCAAGCATAGGAGTACCCCATATATGTTACACATTTTCAAAAGTTTGGACAACTTCACATTTCTGGGTGGCCTTAGATTGGGAGTTCAGGTTGTTCAGACTGTTGAATCATGTGATGTAATACCATATTCTTTTCCAGGTCCAGCGAGGTCGCTGATGACTATAATTATGCTACTGTGGAGGGATGTAGGCTTCCACGGAGGTGCGTTTTACCCTTGTCAGACAAATGACTAGAATTAGGATGGTCACAAGGAATGTTCAGGGTATGCCCACCATGAGGAAGAGACATGCAGTTCAGCAATATTTAAGGCAAAAGGGTGTACAAATAGCACTTCTACAGGAGAAAACTTTTATGAGAGAGGAGGAAGTTTGTTTGCAGAAGAAGTGGAAGGGTCAATGCTTCTGTACCGTATATTCAGGTTTTGCCCATGGATCTGACCAGGGGTTCCCCTTTCACCTCTCAAGCACAGAAACTGATCCAGAGGGCAGATAAGTATGAGCAGAAGTCCTCCTGGATGGCATGGCATCTTTAATAGGTAGCATTTATGTCCCAATACAGCACAACCATCCTTCTTCTCCCGTCTCTCTACAATACTAGCAAACTGGTTCCAGATCCTGTGGATACTTGATGGTGGTTTTAATTGTGTACTTGATCCCCATTTAGGTCGCTTGCATCTGCTTCCCCTGGTTCCTCAGTGATATTGGCTGCAGCACTTTTCTCCCAGTGGCTCCAGCATTGGCCTCTCCTAGATTGTTAGAGATCATTGTACCCAAACATAGTGGATTTTTCGTATTACTCCCCCTTACATGATTTGTACGTCCAACTGGATATGATTCTTTGAACCCCAAACACTTACTGGTGACTGGGGCAACATATCTGGGAAAAAGTTTTTCTGACCACAACCAATTGAGTTACAGTTAAAATGGGGAACCTCACGGCCACCGGTCCCCACATGGAGATTGCAACCAGCACTTTTAGAGGACCAGCCATTACACAAGATGACTGATGACACAGTGACCCACTACGTTGCTGAAAACTGGGGCACATCCACTTCTAAGCTTACTGACTGGGAGGCCATGAAGGTAGGGCTCCGTGGACACTGCATCCTTATGGTGGTGGGAGTGAGGGCTACCTTACATAAGGACTTGTCTCAGACTGAAGTACCATAAGGCGAACTAGAAGCCACGGCTAGGGATGACCACACAGCGCTAGCTGCCCTAAATGCAACTCTAGCAAAATATGCCCAAATAGTGGAGCAGCTGTGCTGTATTTTCTTAAAGGCATACCGGGCTACAATGCACGCACAGAGGGATAAGCCGGGTCATCTGCTGGCTTGGATGTTGTGCAGTGCAAACCCCACCTCACCCATCACAAGGATCTGAGTATCTCAACAGAAATCATCCTGCAACAGGTGCATATTCATGCATCATTTACAGATCACTATTGCACACTCTATGGCTCTCCTAGGATGAATCAATGGGACAATATACATTGCTTCCTTGAGGCAGTGGTACTTCTCACACTGACCCTATTAGAAAGAAAGGACCTTAGTGCTCCCCTCACGATACAAGAAAGTCAGGGATTGCCATGGAGTGCAGTAACTAATAGGACACAAGGGTAGGATGGGCTCCCTATTGAATTTTATAAGGCGTACCAACACCATCTTGTCCCAAAACAATTGGAGTTGTATTAAGTAGCAGCAGATGAAGGTCACCTACTGCCGTCCCTGCGGGAGGACCTCCTAGTCTCCCAACCTAAACCAGGGAAAGAGCCCAATGAGTTGCTTAATAACCACCCACTGTCCATGTTAGGGTCAGACTTTAAACTATTGAGTAAGATACTGGCAGGTCACCTGTATGAGCATATGGCACAACTGGTGCATTTTGATCAGAATGGGTTCATACCCTGGAGGTCCACTACTTTGAGCCTATTCAGACTATATAGAGTAATGGAAGCAGCCCCATCCTGTTGGCCGTTCGCCACATGCCTGGTGTTAGATCTGGATAAGGCATGTGATATGGTGGAATGGGAGTACCTTTTCTCTACTCTGACTACGCTAGGTATAGCAGGTAGGCTCCAGAATTTGTTACGGCTGTTGTATGTGGAGCCACAGGTGAGAATTAAAATAGGGCAACATTTCTATCTACCATTTTGGATGAAGCGAGGGACATGGCAAGGATGCCCGTTGTCCCGCTTACTGTTTGCTCTGGCCATGGAACCACTGTCTCAAAACGTGTATCAGATATGAAGGGAGTGGGGCATCACCAATTTCTGGAGAAACACATGTAGTCTTTTTATATGCAGATGATGTCCTACTTTATTCCTGTGACGTCCAACGAGGCATCACACCAAATCAGGCTGATCTACAAGAATTCCAAGCTGCATCTGGTCTGCGTGTGAACTAGGTAGAGTCCATTTTATTTCTCTTGAATCCACATTGCCCTCAACAAGACTTTGCTGTAAAAGGTTGCCAATTAAAGTTGGAGCCCTGAACGTTCCAGTACTTGGGCATCAATATCTCTCATGAAACAAGAGATCTAATAGATTGCAACCTCACAAAAGCCACAGCGTCATTGAAGCCCCGATCACCTTTTGGAGCACACTACCACTCACAGTGCAAGGCAGGGTGTCCTTATCCAAAATGATGATACACCCCTGCCTGCTATATTATTTCCAAAATCTACCTGTCAGTATACCAAGATCCACTTTCCGAGCCTTACACTCAGTCCTGGGATCCTTCATATGGAATAAAGGTCAATGCCGAGTGGCACTTAAAAAATTACAACTGCCCATCACGAAGGAAAGATTAGGTGCCCTAAATTTTGAACATTAGTATTTAGCAGCTCAACTGCAGTGGCCTGCACATTGGTTGGTGGGGTACAACACTGAGGAGCTGGGTTTCCCCACACCTGCCAGGCATGTGCAGAGATACAGCATGCTTTCCTCCCACGGGCACAACTACCACATCAGGTTAAGGGATAGCTGCAGATAGCATTTGAGTGTTTTAACCTGTAGGAAGTTGGCTCTGTATGTGCTATTTCAAAGTAAGGAATAGCATGCACAGAGTCCAAGGGTTCCCCTTAGAGGTAAAATAGTGGTAAAAAGAGATAATACTAATGCTCTATTTTGTGGTAGTGTGGTCGAGCAGTAGGCTTATCCAAGGAGTAGTGTTAAGCATTTGTTGTACATACACATAGACAATAAATGAGGTACACACACTCAGAGACAAATCCAGCCAATAGGTTTTTATATAGAAAAATATATTTTCTTAGTTTATTTTAAGAACCACAGGTTCAAATTTCTACATGTAATAGCTCATTCGAAAGGTATTGCAGGTAAGTACTTTAGGAACTTCAAATCATCAAAATTGCATGTATACTTTTCAAGTTATTCACAAATAGCTGTTTTAAAAGTGGACACTTAGTGCAATTTTCACAGTTCTTAGGGGAGGTAAGTATTTGTTAGTTTTACCAGGTAAGTAGGACACTTACAGGGTTCAGTTCTTGGTCCAAGGTAGCCCACCGTTGGGGGTTCAGAGCAACCCCAAAGTCACCACACCAGCAGCTCAGGGCCGGTCAGGTGCAGAGTTCCAAGTGGTGCCCAAAACACATAGGCTAGAATGGAGAGAAGGGGGTGCCCCGGTTCCGGTCTGCTTGCAGGTAAGTACCCGCGTCTTCGGAGGGCAGACCAGGGGGGTTTTGTAGGGCACCGGGGGGGACACAGGTCCACACAGAAATTTCACCCTCAGCGGCGCGGGGGCGGCCGGGTGCAGTGTAGAAACAAGCGTCGGGTTCGCAATGTTAGTCTATGAGAGATCTCGGGATCTCTTCAGCGCTGCAGGCAGGCAAGGGGGGGATTCCTCGGGGAAACCTCCACTTGGGCAAGGGAGAGGGACTCCTGGGGGTCACTTCTCCAGTGAAAGTCCGGTCCTTCAGGTCCTGGGGGCTGCGGGTGCAGGGTCTCTCCCAGGCGTCGGGACTTTAGGTTCAAAGAGTCGCGGTCAGGGGAAGCCTCGGGATTCCCTCTGCAGGCGGCGCTGTGGGGGCTCAGGGGGGACAGGTTTTGGTACTCACAGTATCAGAGTAGTCCTGGGGTCCCTCCTGAGGTGTTGGATCGCCACCAGCCGAGTCGGGGTCGCCGGGTGCAGTGTTGCAAGTCTCACGCTTCTTGCGGGGAGCTTGCAGGGTTCTTTAAAGCTGCTGGAAACAAAGTTGCAGCTTTTCTTGGAGCAGGTCCGCTGTCCTCGGGAGTTTCTTGTCTTTTCGAAGCAGGGGCAGTCCTCAGAGGATGTCGAGGTCGCTGGTCCCTTTGGAAGGCGTCGCTGGAGCAGGATCTTTGGAAGGCAGGAGACAGGCCGGTGAGTTTCTGGAGCCAAGGCAGTTGTCGTCTTCTGGTCTTCCGCTGCAGGGGTTTTCAGCTGGGCAGTCCTTCTTCTTGTTGCAGGAATCTAATTTTCTAGGGTTCAGGGTAGCCCTTAAATACTAAATTTAAGGGCGTGTTTAGGTCTGGGGGGTTAGTAGCCAATGGCTACTAGCCCTGAGGGTGGGTACACCCTCTTTGTGCCTCCTCCCAAGGGGAGGGGGTCACAATCCTAACCCTATTGGGGGAATCCTCCATCTGCAAGATGGAGGATTTCTAAAAGTTAGAGTCACTTCAGCTCAGGACACCTTAGGGGCTGTCCTGACTGGTCAGTGACTCCTCCTTGTTTTTCTCATTATTTTCTCCGGCCTTGCCGCCAAAAGTGGGGCCTGGCCGGAGGGGGCGGGCAACTCCACTAGCTGGAGTGTCCTGCTGGGTTGGCACAAAGGAGGTGAGCCTTTGAGGCTCACCGCCAGGTGTGACAATTCCTGCCTGGGAGAGGTGTTAGCATCTCCACCCAGTGCAGGCTTTGTTACTGGCCTCAGAGTGACAAAGGCACTCTCCCCATGGGGCCAGCAACATGTCTCGGTTTGTGGCAGGCTGCTAAAACTAGTCAGCCTACACAGATAGTCGGTTAAGTTTCAGGGGGCACCTCTAAGGTGCCCTCTGGGGTGTATTTTACAATAAAATGTACACTGGCATCAGTGTGCATTTATTGTGCTGAGAAGTTTGATACCAAACTTCCCAGTTTTCAGTGTAGCCATTATGGTGCTGTGGAGTTCGTGTTTGACAGACTCCCAGACCATATACTCTTATGGCTACCCTGCACTTACAATGTCTAAGGTTTTGTTTAGACACTGTAGGGGTACCATGCTCATGCACTGGTACCCTCACCTATGGTATAGTGCACCCTGCCTTAGGGCTGTAAGGCCTGCTAGAGGGGTGTCTTACCTATACTGCATAGGCAGTGAGAGGCTGGCATGGCACCCTGAGGGGAGTGCCATGTCGACTTACTCATTTTGTTCTCACTAGCACCCACAGGCTTGTAAGCAGTGTGTCTGTGCTGAGTGAGGGGTCTCTAGGGTGGCATAAGACATGCTGCAGCCTTAGAGACCTTCCTTGGCATCAGGGCCCTCGGTACTAGAAGTACCAGTTACAAGGGACTTATCTGAATGCCAGGGTGTGCCAATTGTGGATACAATGGTACATTTTAGGTGAAGGAACACTGGTGCTGGGGCCTGGTTAGCAGGGTCCCAGCACTCTTCTCAGTCAAGTCAGCATCAGTATCAGGCAAAAAGTGGGGGGTAACTGCAACAGGGAGCCATTTCTTTACACAAGCCCCCCCCAGCCCACAGGCCAGGAGACTCAGCCCAAGCTGGGAGAGTCTTCCTAGTCTGTCAGGCGAGGAAGAGTAGGAGAAATAGGCTGGTTAGTTGCAGGGCCTACTCTGCCTTACATCCTTCTGTTCAGGTCATTCCCTTTGGGGAACTGACCTACTTCCACAGTGATAGGACCTAGTCTGAATTGCCTCTTGTCTGCCTCTTCAATGTCTCCACCCATTCTTTCTATCTTGGTCTTAGAGGTATCCACCTCTGCTAACCTTATCTTGGCCAGGGTTACCCCTAGCTTACCCAGAGAGGTTACCCAGAGCTGGAGTAACCCCACCATGACCAATAGGGTCAGGGGGCCTAACTTGCTATTTGGCATGGGGTCAGACCACCATGCTAAGGATAGTGCAGCCATAAAGGCTAACACCCAGCAGAGGCCACTGACAGTTGTCAGTGCCCAGAACCACACCTTTAGCTCTTCACCTAAAAGGGACGGGGCTAAGTTACAGGCTTCTTTGGGTTCAGGTTGCCTGTCTGCTGTATTGGAGTGGGGGGTTACCACATCTTGTAGTAAACACCCTTCTTCCACTCTTTCTTCTGTTAGCTGAGGAGCCACCCACTCAGGTTTAACAGTTGCCTGACTAGCCAGGACTTCTTGTGGGTCAGGTTGGACTTTATCAGGGCCATTTTTGGAGTTCTCCCCTACTGGAGCAGAATCTCCTTGGCTTGCTGTAACCTTGGCTAAAGGTTGTCCACCCTTCCTACTCTGTTTTCTTTTCTTCTTTTTCTGGGGCCTGCTTGCATTTACTGCAGAGGCAGGACTTCCAGAATCCTTGGGAGAGGACTGGCACTGGACCAGTTCCTCTCTTGAGCTCTGACTAACCTCTGGGTAGTCATTTCCAAGGAGACAATCAAGGGGGAGGTCTGTACTGACTACTACCCTTCTCCAGCTAAGAGTGCCACCCACTTCTATGGGCACTAAAGCCACAGGCCTCTTAGTGACCCTGTCTAGGCTAACTCTTACCCTGGCAGTCTCACCTGGGATGTACTGGTTTGAGAGCACCAGCCTGTCATGCACAATAGTGTGACTGGCACAAGTGTCTCTCAGGGCAGTGGTTGGGATTCCATTCACCAGTAGGTGGTGGAAGTGTCTACTTCCCTCTGGAATCTCCAACTCACCTGTTGGGCCCTGTTTCCAGTTGAAGGCTAGGAAGACCTCCTCATCTGAGGAGTCATCTCCCATGGCTACACTGGTTACCCCTGGAATTTTGTTCTGGGGTTTGTTTTTGGGACAAGAAGTGTCCTTGGTGTGGTGCCCAGACTGTTTACAGTTGTGGCACCATGCCTTAGTGGCATCCCAGTTCTTACCCTGGTACCCACCTTGGTTTTGGGTTGTGTCTTGGGGCCCACCCACCTGTTCTGGTTTTTGGGGGCCTACAGAGGACTCTTTTTCTTTGTTTCTAGTGTCACCCACTTTCTCCTGGGGAGTTTTTGTAACCCCTTTCTTTTGGTCACCCCCAGTGGAAGTTTTGGTTACTCTAGTCTTGACCCAGTGGTCTGCCTTCTTTCCCAATTCTTGGGGAGAAATTGGACCTAGGTCTACCAGATACTGATGCAACTTTTCATTGAAGCAGTTACTTAAAATGTGTTCTTTCATAAACAAATTATAAAGCCCAACATAGTTACACACTTCATTTCCAGTTAACCAACCATCCAGTGTTTTGACTGAGTAGTCTACAAAATCAACCCAGGTCTGGCTCGAGGATTTTTGAGCCCCCCTGAATCTAATTCTATACTCCTCAGTGGAGAATCCAAAGCCCTCAATCAGGGTACCCTTCATGAGGTCATAAGATTCTGCATCTTTTCCAGAGAGTGTGAGGAGTCTATCCCTACACTTTCCAGTGAACATTTCCCAAAGGAGAGCACCCCAGTGAGATCTGTTTACTTTTCTGGTTACACAAGCCCTCTCAAAAGCTGTGAACCATTTGGTGATGTCATCACCATCTTCATATTTTGTTACAATCCCTTTGGGGATTTTTAGGATGTCAGGAGAATCTCTGACCCTATTTAAGTTGCTGCCACCATCGATGGGACCTAGGCCCATCTCTTTTCTTTCCCTTTCTATGGCTAGGAGCTGCTTTTCCAAAGCCAATCTTTTGACCATCCTGGCTAACAGGGGGTCATCTTCACTGGAGTTATCCTCAGTGATTTCAGAGGTGTTGGTCTCTCCTGTGAGGGAACCAGCATCTCTGACTATTATTTTTGGAGTCAGGGTTTGAGGGACCCTGTTCTCCCTAGATAGGACTGGTAGGGGGGAATTTTCCTCCTGGTCACTATCCTCTTCCTCTGAGTTGCCACCCTCAGAGGGGTTGGCCTTTTCAAACTCTGCCAAAAGCTCCTGGAGCTGTATTTTGGTAGGTTTGGGGCCCATTGTTATTTTCTTTATTTTACAGAGTGACCTTAGCTCCCTCATCTTAAGATGGAGGTAAGGTGTGGTGTCGAGTTCCACCACAGTCACATCTGTGCTAGACATTTTGCTTCTAAAAGTTGGAATACTTTTTAAGAATCTACAACTGGTTCTAGAATCTAATTCAAACTTTTACAAACTTTTAAACTCTAAAAGAAATGCTAAACAGGATCTAACACAAGGCCCTAGCAGGTCTTTTAAGAATTTAGAAAACTTTTCAAATTGCAAAAATCAATTTCTAATGACAATTTTGGAATTTGTCGTGTGATCAGGTATTGGCTGAGTAGTCCAGCAAATGCAAAGTCTTGTACCCCACCGCTGATCCACCAATGTAGGAAGTTGGCTCTGTATGTGCTATTTCAAAGTAAGGAATAGCATGCACAGAGTCCAAGGGTTCCCCTTAGAGGTAAAATAGTGGTAAAAAGAGATAATACTAATGCTCTATTTTGTGGTAGTGTGGTCGAGCAGTAGGCTTATCCAAGGAGTAGTGTTAAGCATTTGTTGTACATACACATAGACAATAAATGAGGTACACACACTCAGAGACAAATCCAGCCAATAGGTTTTTATATAGAAAAATATATTTTCTTAGTTTATTTTAAGAACCACAGGTTCAAATTTCTACATGTAATAGCTCATTCGAAAGGTATTGCAGGTAAGTACTTTAGGAACTTCAAATCATCAAAATTGCATGTATACTTTTCAAGTTATTCACAAATAGCTGTTTTAAAAGTGGACACAGTGCAATTTTCACAGTTCTTAGGGGAGGTAAGTATTTGTTAGTTTTACCAGGTAAGTAGGACACTTACAGGGTTCAGTTCTTGGTCCAAGGTAGCCCACCGTTGGGGGTTCAGAGCAACCCCAAAGTCACCACACCAGCAGCTCAGGGCCGGTCAGGTGCAGAGTTCCAAGTGGTGCCCAAAACACATAGGCTAGAATGGAGAGAAGGGGGTGCCCCGGTTCCGGTCTGCTTGCAGGTAAGTACCCGCGTCTTCGGAGGGCAGACCAGGGGGGTTTTGTAGGGCACCGGGGGGGACACAGGTCCACACAGAAATTTCACCCTCAGCGGCGCGGGGGGCGGCCGGGTGCAGTGTAGAAACAAGCGTCGGGTTCGCAATGTTAGTCTATGAGAGATCTCGGGATCTCTTCAGCGCTGCAGGCAGGCAAGGGGGGGATTCCTCGGGGAAACCTCCACTTGGGCAAGGGAGAGGGACTCCTGGGGGTCACTTCTCCAGTGAAAGTCCGGTCCTTCAGGTCCTGGGGGCTGCGGGTGCAGGGTCTCTCCCAGGCGTCGGGACTTTAGGTTCAAAGAGTCGCGGTCAGGGGAAGCCTCGGGATTCCCTCTGCAGGCGGCGCTGTGGGGGCTCAGGGGGGACAGGTTTTGGTACTCACAGTATCAGAGTAGTCCTGGGGTCCCTCCTGAGGTGTTGGATCGCCACCAGCCGAGTCGGGGTCGCCGGGTGCAGTGTTGCAAGTCTCACGCTTCTTGCGGGGAGCTTGCAGGGTTCTTTAAAGCTGCTGGAAACAAAGTTGCAGCTTTTCTTGGAGCAGGTCCGCTGTCCTCGGGAGTTTCTTGTCTTTTCGAAGCAGGGGCAGTCCTCAGAGGATGTCGAGGTCGCTGGTCCCTTTGGAAGGCGTCGCTGGAGCAGGATCTTTGGAAGGCAGGAGACAGGCCGGTGAGTTTCTGGAGCCAAGGCAGTTGTCGTCTTCTGGTCTTCCGCTGCAGGGGTTTTCAGCTGGGCAGTCCTTCTTCTTGTTGCAGGAATCTAATTTTCTAGGGTTCAGGGTAGCCCTTAAATACTAAATTTAAGGGCGTGTTTAGGTCTGGGGGGTTAGTAGCCAATGGCTACTAGCCCTGAGGGTGGGTACACCCTCTTTGTGCCTCCTCCCAAGGGGAGGGGGTCACAATCCTAACCCTATTGGGGGAATCCTCCATCTGCAAGATGGAGGATTTCTAAAAGTTAGAGTCACTTCAGCTCAGGACACCTTAGGGGCTGTCCTGACTGGTCAGTGACTCCTCCTTGTTTTTCTCATTATTTTCTCCGGCCTTGCCGCCAAAAGTGGGGCCTGGCCGGAGGGGGCGGGCAACTCCACTAGCTGGAGTGTCCTGCTGGGTTGGCACAAAGGAGGTGAGCCTTTGAGGCTCACCGCCAGGTGTGACAATTCCTGCCTGGGAGAGGTGTTAGCATCTCCACCCAGTGCAGGCTTTGTTACTGGCCTCAGAGTGACAAAGGCACTCTCCCCATGGGGCCAGCAACATGTCTCGGTTTGTGGCAGGCTGCTAAAACTAGTCAGCCTACACAGATAGTCGGTTAAGTTTCAGGGGGCACCTCTAAGGTGCCCTCTGGGGTGTATTTTACAATAAAATGTACACTGGCATCAGTGTGCATTTATTGTGCTGAGAAGTTTGATACCAAACTTCCCAGTTTTCAGTGTAGCCATTATGGTGCTGTGGAGTTCGTGTTTGACAGACTCCCAGACCATATACTCTTATGGCTACCCTGCACTTACAATGTCTAAGGTTTTGTTTAGACACTGTAGGGGTACCATGCTCATGCACTGGTACCCTCACCTATGGTATAGTGCACCCTGCCTTAGGGCTGTAAGGCCTGCTAGAGGGGTGTCTTACCTATACTGCATAGGCAGTGAGAGGCTGGCATGGCACCCTGAGGGGAGTGCCATGTCGACTTACTCATTTTGTTCTCACTAGCACCCACAGGCTTGTAAGCAGTGTGTCTGTGCTGAGTGAGGGGTCTCTAGGGTGGCATAAGACATGCTGCAGCCTTAGAGACCTTCCTTGGCATCAGGGCCCTCGGTACTAGAAGTACCAGTTACAAGGGACTTATCTGAATGCCAGGGTGTGCCAATTGTGGATACAATGGTACATTTTAGGTGAAGGAACACTGGTGCTGGGGCCTGGTTAGCAGGGTCCCAGCACTCTTCTCAGTCAAGTCAGCATCAGTATCAGGCAAAAAGTGGGGGGTAACTGCAACAGGGAGCCATTTCTTTACATAACCACAGACTGAAACTCATACCTAGAATGCCTCATTACTCACCTGAAACTGGCTGCAGTCCATATCCACCTTCCGTGATATGATGGGCGAAGTGGGCATGTAAACCTGGACAGAGGCAGGAGTAAGCACGTTAGGTGCATTGCTTCGAGAGGGCATACTTCAGCCTTACGGGTTACTGCAGGAGGAATTCAGGCTCCCAGCAGGGCACTTTCTAGCACAAACACATATACTGGCAGAGATACTTCGGCTCTGAGGTATCATAGACACAGAGCCGGATCAGCGCTGTCTGATTCATACACTACACATAATGGGAGGAGGGTGCATACTTACTGCCTGGTTTGCTCGAGCGCTTGCACATGCTGCGCGGGATCCCTTAGCAGCAACTCGTAGGGAATGAGAGAGAGATCTGGGTAGAGAACTCACCAGCAAAGACTGGGAGTAAGTAACGGAATATCTCAGGAAAGTATTGCATAATGCAAAATTACAGTACATTCGACATAACATTCTACACAGGACTCATCTCATACCAGCCTCCCTCTTCCTCATGTTTGGATACACATCGGCGTGCCCAACGTGCTAGCAAATGGTTGCTGACATCATACACATGTTTTGGGCCTGCCCGGAAGTAATAAAATTCTGGTGGGCTTTAACCTTTAACAAAATAGAGCAGGTAACTGACCGTACAGATTTACACACAATAGAGGGGTAATTGCTTGGACTTTTTAAATGGTGACAGTAGCCAAATCTGAGAATAGAATTATAAACCTGACGTTATTGTTAGACTGCATTCTCTTTGCTGTGTTTCGGAAGGCCCCCGCGCTGCTCAATGCAGTGCACTGGCAAGCAGGGACCCTGAAATGAGGATAGGCAGAAGTGGTGGCACTGAGATGGGAAGAAGTTTGGGACCTGCGCAAGTACCCCAGAGCAGCAGAATGGGAGGCGCTACTGCCTGACATCAGGAGGCAGCTGAAGACTCACCAGAGCGGCTTCTGATGGCCTGTTAGTGGTGGTTCCTCCCCTTATCGTTCTCCACCAGGCTTTTCTACCTCTCTCTAAAAAGTTGTGTTAGAGAAGTATATTTAGTTGGAGTTAGCGACGCCCAACCTGGTTAGATTGTGGTTCCGTCCTCATGTTAGACATCTTTAGGTACATCACTTAATAGGTTACTTGTTGTTGTGTTAAATTATGATATGAAAGATTTGAACCACTTGCTCCTGTAATTTACACTGCCATCCTGAAGAGGACATGATAGTATCGCAACCTATATGTAAATGTGATGGCATTGATCCGCTAACTGTAATGTAATTTAATTTACCATATAAAATATCAATAAAAATCGTTAAAAAAAAAGACTAAATATCAGAGAATCTATAAGCCTCTGGAATGGAAATAAATTGAACTACATCACTATTCTTTTCAACAGTTAAAAAAGTCATATTGTAACTCAAATAAAGCTCAAATAGTGGCAATGGTGTCAAATTTACCAAGGGAGAGAAACAGGAATGTAATTCTATCCAGAAACAAACTTTTAGCCCCAAATTGATTGGAGGAATTAGTTTTTTTAATGTGTTTTTCTAATGGTCAGATTTAGGGGGTTATTCTAACTTTGGAGGAGGTGTTAATCCGTCCCAAAAGTGACAGAAAAGTGACGGATTTACCACCAGCCGTATTACGAGTCCATTATATCCAATGGAACTCGTAATACGGCTGGTGGTATATCCGTCACTTTACCGTCACTTTTGGGACGGATTAACACTCCTCCAAAGTTAGAATAACCCCCTTAGTGTATTAGTACCAAAATTCTTAATGAATATCTACAAACAGAGCAGAATATGTGTTTGAAATTGTAAAGAAATGTAACTCAGTATGGAAGTGCAAAGTCAACCACTTTAAATGTTCTGTATCTTCTAACGATTACATTTGTGCTTGGAAAACGTTTATTGCAATGTATAATGCTTGAAACATAGCCTCTATGAAGCAATATTCAGAATCAAAGCAATACATTACTATCTGAGAGATTATTGTTTGAAACTGCAGTCTGTTTTCCTGTGAATGTTTGAATATGCGTAGATAATTATTATGATGTTTTTTCAAAAATTTATGACAATTGGAGTTAGATAGCTAAATATTCATATTAAAATACTGATTTAAGCTCTCATTATAATAGCGCCAGAATAATCCCCATTAATTCCCTGCCCCTCGCATCCGCCAGAATTACTGTGATCCCTTGTAACCCAGGTAATTTTAGGAGTGAGGAAATAATGGAGATTACATTTTTTTTCTGAAGTAATAACATTCAGATGTTTTTTCGGGATGATTCTTTGATGTTTTCCCTGGTGTTTCATTTTGAGATTGCAATTGCTACAAACTGCTAAAATCTCTGTGTGAAACATCACAATTTATAATCCTGATAGGAATGATTACTCTGGTTACCATTCCCATCGGGATTACCGGCGGCACTCATAATGAGGCCTTTAGTGTGACAATGTGTTTTGGTGATAAATATTTCTACAAGTGGTAAATTAGTGATCAAGCAATGACTTCTGATATTAGTGTTAACAAATTGAAATAAATGTATGAGGTGAAACATCAATTATGATAGAGATCACAAACCATTCATCATGTATATTTAAATACAAATCAAGAATGTAGATAATTAAAGTTGTGGTCATACCTTATTAGATAGAAGCCCCCTAGAAATGAACGAAAGGCTTCAGAAGGAAGCAGCCACAATTCCAGTGAGCACAAACAGTAGGTATGATGGAATCAACAGATATGTAATACCAACGGAATCAACAGGTATGTAATACTGTTGGAAAATGGTTATTGGTAAGGGCAGGTAGGTACCTACACCTAGCAACAAGCCACTAACCTCCACTTAGGTCCAGTTAGGTCTCAGTAAATTAACCCCAGCTCAACCCTTGTTAGCTTGGCAACGAGCGTCAAGGCTTAACTTAGGAGACAGTGTGTAAAGCATTCAAATATCACAAAACAGTAATTAAATAAAACACAGGAAACAGTTTAAAAATCCAAAACCAATTTATAAAAATAGTTTATATTTTTATCTTTAAAATTACACAAAAACGAATAAAATCGGAAAAGGGGAACCGGAGATATGAATTTTTAAAGAATTATTATTTTTTTAGCACAAAAAGTGCCAATCGGGTCATCTGGTTGCACCTCGACCGGGGCAAAGTCAAAGTTTCAGGCCGACCGCGATGGAGCCCTGCTCAGCTACAGGTCGCGGGAGGCCTCGGTTAAAAAGTTACCTTCTGACTTAGTCTTTATTTTGAAGATTTTCTTCAGCGGGACGAACCTGCCAGTCCAATCCGACCTCCTGGAGCCCTTCTCCGGATACGCGATGCTGGATTCCTCGGTGGAGATTTTTACCTTCGGACTTAGTCGTTTTTTCGAGGTGAAAATCCTTCGACCGGGGTAAACCTGGATCTTGATCCGACGTCCATGGAGCCCTTCTCGGATACGATGGCTGGGAGGTCCCGGTCAACTTTTTACCTTCGGACTTAGAGGGTCATTCTGACCCTGGCGGCCGGTGGCCGCCAGGGCCACCGACCACGGGAGCACCGCCGACAGGCTGGCGGTGCTCCAATGAGCATTCTGACCGCGGCGGTTCAGCCGCGGTCAGAAGCGGAAATTCAGCGGTCTCCCGCTGAATTTCCGCTGCTCATTGGAATCCTCCATGGCTGCGGAGCGCGCTCCGCAGCCATGAGGATTCTGACCCCCCCTACCGCCATCCAGTTCATGGCGGGAAAGCCGCCATGAACAGGATGGCGGTAGGGGGGGGTCGCGGGGCCCCTGGGGGCCCCTGCCGTGCCCATGCCAATGGCATGGGCACGGCAGGGGCCCCCGTAAGAGGGCCCCAAAATGTATTTCACTGTCTGCCTTGCAGACAGTGAAATACGCGACGGGTGCAGTAGCACCCGTCGCACCTTCCCACTCCGCCGGCTCGATTACGAGCCGGCATCCTCGTGGGAAGGTCGTTTTCCCCTGGGCTGGCGGGCGGTTTAACTGGAACCGCCCGCCAGCCCAGGGGAAAACTCGTAATACCCGCCGCGGTCTTTTGACCGCGGCGCGGTAATTTGGAGGGCGGGATCCTGGCGGGCGGCCTCCGCCGCCCGCCAGGGTCATAATGAGGCCCTTAGTCTCTTTTTCGGAGATTTTTCTTTACCGGGATGAACCACCAAGTCAGGCCGGGTCGCGGTTGAGGCAAGCCGGCTAGAATTTCCGCGGCGGGTCGGTCCCTCTATGGAGCTTTTTTACAAAAATTCTCAAATCTTCTCCAAACTTCTGGGGCTTCACCCAGATGTTCCTTTAAGGTTCTTTTGGGGTCCACAGCTCACCCCAAGGGTCCAGAAGTTCTGAGATGGTCCTTGGGGGGTGCGGACTACAACTCCCAGAATGCACCTGGCGCAAACTCCTTTTTGGCCACTGGACAGTGATCAGCTGGTCACTTTCTTCAGGAGTTGGTGCAGGGGACTCTGGATAGCAATTTTTCACCTGTAGCAAACAGGGAGTCCCTCCTTGAAAAAGTGGAAGCCAGGCAAAGTCCTTCTTGTGGTGAAGCCCAAGTGTGCAGCTGGTGCAGTCCTTCTGAGTGCAGGTTCCAGGTGCAGGCCAGGGGTCTAGCAGGGCAGTCCTTCTTCTCCTTTAGTTCTTTTCTTGTTGAAATCTGGTGGGGATCTGAGGTGTGGGTGCAGGTCTGCCAGTTTTATCCTTGCTCCTGGGTGAAAAGCAGGGGGGTCCTGGTTCTCCAATCAGGTACAGGGTCGTCCCCCTGTGATGACCACTTCCTGGGAAGTGTGGCAAAAATCCATCCCAGAAGGCAACATTCTCTAAAAATCCAACATGGCTGAATCTGATTTTTGGAGGTTACATCTGGCTGAGCCCACCCACTGGTGTGGCTAAAAATCATAAACACACCCCTCTCCTGCCCTCTCCTAATCTAATCAAGGGGGCACCTAGTTGTCTAGGGTTGCAGGATGTGGGGGTGTTGCTGGTTTCTCCAAATGGCCTTCTCTGCCTTTGAAGACCAGTTTGACAGCCCTCCCCCTTCCTGCCTCACCATCTGCTGAGGGGAGATTCTCTCCCACAAACACATTCCTTTGTGTGAAGCCAGGCCACTTCACACCTCATCAAGGCAGCTTGGCTAAGCTGCTGCAGGCTGGCCAATCAGAGCACAGCAGCAAAAACAATGCAGGGCTGAAATTGGCAACTTTTTAGGTAAAGTCTAAAACTTTTTACCTGAACAAGTTATATTAAATCCAACAACTGGAAGTTGTGGGATTTATTACAACAATTAATTTGATACCAAATTCTTGGTATGCAACATTTAAGGAGACTTTAACATTTAAAATAAAGCCTCCCCATTCTAGCCTATGAAGGCCATTTACTTCAATGAGGGAAAAACGAATTTGGCTGTTTTTACCTCACCAGGGTTTATAAATCTATTTTTATAAAGTCCCTGCTTATAGTTACATGGCACCCAGCCCTAGGGGCACATAGGGCACACCTTAGGGGTGACTTATATGTAAAAATAAGGTAGTATAAGATTTTGGAACTACTTTTAATTCCAAAGTCGAATTTGAATATAACTTTAATTTAAAAGCAGCCAGCAAGGCAGGCCTGCCTTTAAAATGACACTGGGCACCTCAGCAGTGCACCTAGGTGTGCACCACCTATGCTGTGGTCCCTAAACCTACATGCCCTACCATATACTAGGGACATATAGGTAGGTTAACTTAGCCAATTATAATTAGCCTAATTTGCATATCCATTTTACACAGAGCACAGGCCCTGGGACTGGTTAGCAGTACCCAGGGCACCATCAGAGTCAGGAAAACACCAGCAAAAAGTGGAAAATGGGGGCAAAAAGTTAGGGGGCCTCTGCAATCAGCCCTGTTTCCTCACAAATACCGACACCATAATAGTATATAAATGGAACATCAGGTTATGAATTGTGTTTAAGTGCAGTACATAAAACAAAATACACAAACTGTCTAATGCTTACGAGGCAAAACAAAAGCAAATGATATATAAACCAGTATAGTTTGAACATATCTAGGGGCATATTTATACTCTGTTTGCGCCGGAATTGCGTCGTTTTTTTTTACGCAAATCCGATGCAAAGCTAACTCCATATTTATACTTTGGCGTTAGACCCGTCTAGCGCCAAAGATCTTTGAGTTAGCGTCATTTTTTAGCGTGGACACCTACCTTGCGTTAATGATATGCAAGGTAGGCGTTCCCGTCTAAAAAATGACTCCAAGGCATGTGCGCCTTATTTAAACTCCCGTGCAAAAATGGCGCACGGGAGTGGGCGGGTCAAAAAAAATGATGTCCAGCCGCTTTTGCATCATTTTTTAGCGCCTGGTCAGGGCAGGCGTTAAGGGACCTGTGGGCTCGGAAGGAGCCCAGAGGTGCCCTCCCATGCCCCCAGGGACACCCCCTGCCACCCTTGCCCACCCCAAGAGGACGCCCAAGGATGGAGGGACCCATTCCAGGGAACTTAAGGTAAGTTCAGGTAAGTATTTTTATTTTTATTTTTGTGGCATAGGGGGGCCTGATTCGTGCCCCCCTACATGCCACTATGCCCAATGACCATGCCCAGGGGACAGAAGTCCCCTGGGCATGGCCATTGGGCAAGGGGGCATGACTCCTGTCTTTGCTAAGACAGGAGTCATGTCAATGGAGGGTGGGAGTAAAAAAAAATGGCGCTAATCGGGTTGAGGCAGATTTTTTTGCCTCAGACCGACTTGCCCCATTTTTTGACGCCCAAGCTTCATTTTCCCCTACGCCGGCACTGCCTGGTGTGGGTCATTTTTTTTTACGCACACCAGTCAGCTCCGCCGGCTAACATGATTCCATAAATAAGGCGCCCGCATGGCGCTTTGGAATGGCGTTAGCCGGCGTTAACATTTTTGACGCACAACTGCGTTGGCGCAGTTGTGCGTCAAAAAGTATAAATATGGCCCTTAGTATCGTATCATTGACTATCATTTTACAGACATGAGGAAAGCAATAGAGCTGAATCTATCATATACGTTGTGTTTAAGTCCTGTGTAAAAACGTATGCTTGTAAAAATGTTGTCTGATTTAAATATAAGTGATGGTGAATAAAATTGCGGACTAAGAATTTTTTTGTTTTATGTATTTTATGGTTCAATACTCTTTCCTGGATCATAAAAAAAATAAAAAGGTTCCTCCTTACTAATGAGAGCTTGTGCTCTGAAATATGTAGAATAATATAAATATGCCTTTAGGTGCAATATTAGGGAAATTATGAAAGACATAGTTGGCTGTTAGTATACAAGAAATTAAGTCCCAAGGTAACTCCATAACAGTGCGTGCCAATATGGAACCCCTACATTTAGGTTTGATAGTGACTGAAATGCATCAACTTTATCTATTCAAATGACTGCACACAACCCCAAAGAGCCACCCTCTCCTCAAGACACAGTAGCCATGGGGTACTAGACTGCTGATACAGTACAATTTCACACCTGACTTACAGCCTCATTTAATATTTTTTAACTCATTTAATAGCCTCCTATAACTGTGAATGATTCACAACTGTTTATGTGGCAAAAAAAGATAAAGATCCAGCAGTTGGATAGGACAAACAGTGCTCTAATCTATCTGTATCACCTACTTGAATCCATTGGCCTCAATCTCATCAATTTCCCCCTTATCAAAGATTTGTGATTCTTATTTTGCAACATAAGATGTTGGGGTCATTACAACATTGGCGTTAAAAGCCACTTACCACCGTGCAGAAGACCGCCAACACACCGCCGCGGAATTCCGCCACAGTCTTTACGACACACAGCTCGGGATCCGCCAAAATCCAGACACCAACACAAGTCCGCCACACCAAAGGTCAGTGATAAACTGACAATAACAAAACCTCCACCGTCACACCAACAGGAATACACCCACACTATCATGACCCACGAATCCACGCAATGGTCTTTCAACCGCGGTATTCCATTGGCGGTACACACCACTGCGCTCAAAATACACACACATTTACAAAACACTACCACATTGGACAATTCCAAATACACACACCTGATACACATACACACACCACTCCCACACATCCAATACAATATAAAACACACAATCACAAACCCTTACGTCAACAATTGCGACTGAAGGCCAGAGAGACACCACCAGAAAGAACAATAGCATCCACAGGCACCCTACACCATCACTCACACAACATCAAAGCACCTCACACAACACACCTCTAAATATCACCCCACACATCACAACACACACCACCCCATGGCACCGCAAAGACACCCCAGGTTCTCTGAGGAGGAGCTCAGGGTCATGGTGGAATAAATCATCCAGGTAGAGCCACAGGTATTCGGATCACAGGTGCAGCACACCACCATAGCTAGGAAGATGGAGCTATGGCGAAGAATCGTGGACAGGGTCAATGCAGTGGGACAGAACTCAAGAACACGGGATGACATCAGGAAGAGGTGGAACGACCTACGGGGGAAGGTGCGTTCCGTGGACTCAAGACACCACCTTGCGGTTCGGAGGACTGGCGGCGAACCCCCACCTCCTCCCCCAGAACTCACTACATGGGAGGAGCAGGTCTTGGCTATACTGCATCCTGAGGGCCTCGCAGGAGTAGCTGGAGGAATGGACTCTGGTAAGGCAAATCTTTACTACCTTATCCCCCCCACCCCAACTGCATGCCATCACATACCCCCACCCTTGCCCTAACCCCCATCACTCCAACTCCTCACGTATGTCCCAATATCACAAACCACACATCCCAACCCCAAGCCCTGCATGTAACACCAAAGCATGGACACCCATCACAAAAGCATGCCCACTGCACATACCCATACACCCCCCTAAACCATTATCACACAAGGTTGTACACAGGAATGCAAGCACTGGGGTACAGGGTCACCCACCCATTGCACACCATGGCACACACAGATGCAATAATCATGCCTTTACACCCCTGCAGGACCCCTACCCAACGTCACTGGACAGGAGGGTCCAGACATGTCCACTTCACCCACTGAAGAGGCCCACAGTGATGACAGCAGCTCTGTCCAACTGGATCTAGATGTCCAGCCCGGCCCATCTGGGACCTCGGGACAGTCGGTTCCCCTCACACTGGCACAGGCCACTACAGAGCTTCCCCCCTATGGAAACACCAGCACAGCACCCACCCAGCGGGCCCATACCTCTGTCCCCAGGACACGTCAATCAGCAGTGTGTCCACCACTACAGGGAACCCAGGCTAACCCACCACCCCAACAACACCAGTGACCTGGGGGCAGTGGCAGTGGGCACACGGTTCAGGGGAGAGAGGCCCAGGAACACAGGGGAACTGGGAGGGCTGCTGTGCGACAGGGGTAGGACAGGCCCAGGGAACCCACTCTCCACGAGGCCCTCTCCAACATCATGGGAGCCTACCACCATTCCCAGGAGACGATGGCAACGGTACTCGCCAAGTTTCAGGAGACTCAGCGGCTGCAGGAGGAACAGTATCTGGGCTTCAGGGAGGAACTAAAATCCATCAATTCCACCCTGGGCACTATTGTAGGGGTGCTGAAGGAACTCGTCAACACCAGGAGGGACACTGTGGCACACAAGGGGCCCCTGACACCAGCCTGGACGATGAACTGCCCACCACCACCGCCGGCGCTAGTGGACAGGAGGCACCGCCACAGGACCACGACACCAGCACCCCACCCCCTGCAGATGGAGAACCACCTCGCAAGCGGTCCATGAGATCCAGGACAAAGACAGAGAACAATGCCAAGACCCCCGCCAAGAAATGAGACCACCCTGATTTGTCATCCTTCTGTCCCACTTTGTCACCCTGTCCATACTTAAACTGCCCCAGCTCCACTTCCTATGCCACTTTGGACAATGCACCTGTGATACTAATAGACTGGACCCTGCCATGGAAATTCCTCCACCATCACCCCTGACCATTTTACAACCCCCTCCACTATTTAGCACTTAAATAAACACCCTTAAATCACAAAACAATCTGGAGTCAGTCTGTGCTTTCACAATTGTGTATTTGCAATAACTGAGGGAAATAGCAATGTCCATTGTATTGTCAACATACCTATGTCACACAGCTCTAGTCCATGCGGAAACAAAGCAGATGTCACACAATGGGACCCACATCTGTGAACTCGTAAGGGAAAGTGACAACTCAGTGACCATACACTTGGTGAAAATGACAGACAGATGAGAGGCAGTAGAATTAAATCAGATGTAGCAGGCTGTGTTGTCTTCTTACCTGTGTCTCACTGGAAGTATTGGTGGATCACTGTGTTTCTGTTGTCTATGTCCTCTTCTTCTGCTTCCTCGTCTTCACTGTCCACAGGCTCCACAGCTGCCACAACACCTCCACCTGGACCATCCTCCTGCAGAAAAGGCACCTGTCGTCGCAAAGCAAAGTTGTGAAGCATACAGCAGGCCACGATGAGCTGGCATACCTTCTTTGGTGAGTAGAATAGGGAACCACCTGTCATATGGAGGCACCGGAACCTAGCCTTCAGGAGGCCGAAGGCCCTCTCTATAATCCTCCTTGTTCGCCTATGGGCCTCATTGTAGCGTTCCTCTGCCCTTGTCCTGGGATTCCTCACAGGGGTCAGTAGCCATGACAGGTTGGGGTAACCAGAGTCACCTGCAAATGGCGAGGGACAACTGTTAGAGACACACTAACTCAAAGGGACATCCCCAGACCCAGACACCTATTCATACTGTATAGGGTCCATGTCCTCACCTAATAGCCACACACGGTGAATCTTGAGTTTCCCCATCACATAAGGGATGCTGCTATTCCTCAGAATGTAAGCGTCATGCACTGAGCCAGGAAATTCGGCATTCACATGGGAGATGTACTGGTCGGCCAAACACACCATCTGCACATTCATCGAATGGTAACTCTTCCGGTTTCTGTATACCTGTTCACTCATGTGTGGGGGGACCAAGGCCACATGTGTCCCATCAATGGCACCTATGATGTTGGGGATGTGTCCCAGGGCATAGAAGTCACCTTTCACTGTAGGCAAATCCTCCACCTGAGGGAAAACGATGTAGCTGCGCATGTGTTTCAGCAGGGCAGACAACACTCTGGACAACACCTTGGAAAACATAGGCTGGGACATCTCTGATGCTATGGCCACTGTTGTTTGAAAAGACCCACTTGCTAGGAAATGGAGTACTTACAGCACCTGCACTTGAGGGGGGATTCCTGTGGGATGGTGGATAGCTGACATCAGGTCTGGCTCCAATTGGGCACACATTTCCAGGATTGTGGTACGATCAAGTCTGTAGGTGATGATCACATGTCGCTCCTCCATTGTCGACAGGTCCACCAGTGGTCTGTACACCGGAGGATGCCGCCATCTCCTCAGCTGCCCCAGCGGACGTTGCCTATGGAGGAGAACAGAGAGTCAACCAACTCTGAGGTACGTAAACACAACTTAATCGGAAAATGTTTGCAAATCGACATATGGCTGTATTAGTGTTTAAGCAAGGCCTAGATATGTGTGACGCAGTCCAAAATAATGCCATGTGGACCCCTGAAATGGCGGCTGCCTGACCTGTAAAGTGGGACAAGGGGATATGAGGTAACTGCGCTGGCGTTGTACACCGTCGCTGTGGGCGGTCGAAGACCGCAGCGCAATCCTGCATTGGTTAACATTGGACCCTATGGGTCCCAGGAGCCAATGACGATGTACGCCGGCAGTGATGGTATGCACCGCCACGGACGTGACCGCCATTTTCTCTCTGTTCAATCACTTGATACCTGATCTTCGACAGGAGAGGACCTACACTGCAAGTGCTGCTATGACCTTAGTCTGGAAGAGACAATGGCTCGTGTGTCTGTGGAAAGGGCCCCTGCCTTCAGCACAGAGGAGTTGGAGAAACTAGTGGATGGGGTCCTCCCCCAATACATGCTACTCTATGGTCCTCCAGACAAACAGGTGAGTACACTGTGAGCATGCTGTATGGGCAATGGCTGTTTGGAGTGGTGTGGATGAAAGATGGGGGGGAGAATGAGGCGTGCATGAAACGACTGTGAGTGCATGTGCATCATGGCAAGGGTAGGGATGCAGGCCAATGACTGTGACGGTGCGGATGGTTATATCTTCTCCTTTTCCCCTGGACTATTCCTGTAGGTCAGCGCCCACCAGAAGAAGGATATTTGGCGTGCCATCACCAAGGAAGTCCGGACCCTGTGGGTCTACCACAGACAGAGCACCCACTGCCGGAAAAGATGGGAGGACATTCGCCGCTGGAGCAAGAAGACGGCGGAGGCCCAGCTAGGGATTGCCTCACAACGTGGGAGGGGTGCCTGTCGCACCATGACCCCCCTGATGTTCCGGATCCTGGCGGTGGCGTACCCAGAGTTGGATGGGCGCTTGAGGGCATCACAGCAGCCACAAGCGGGTGAGTACACTCTCATTCAGCTGATTCAGTGCGCATTGTAGGTGTCTGGGTGGGGGAGGTGGGCTGTGGGTTCCCCTAGACCAGGGCGAGTTTAGTTGGCAAGGTCCCTTCTGAAGGCAGGCCCTTTGGCACCCCACCCCATCTGTGTACAGAGCCAACTACACCTAGTCAGGCTCTTGTGACATCCATGTGTGCAGCAATTGGGCATAACCTTGTAACCCATGTCCCTGTGATTGATTAGGGAACTCCAACTGCACAGCGTAGTGCAGGGGGCTTCCGTGTCTGTAGTGTCCGCCAACGGTAGCGGTATTGCATGCACTCAACATGTCTTTCTTCTGTCTTTCCCCCCCTTTTTGTGGTCTCCCTGTTCTTGTGTGCATTAGCATCATCAGGTGGAGGAGCAGTGGCACCGGAGCAGAGGGAGCTGCATCCCACATCGCCCTGGAGGGCAACACAACGGAGTCTGAATTCACCAGTGGAACAGATGGCAGAGCTCCACGGCGGAGACAGGAGCTGAGACCAGCGATACGGACTCCTCCTCTGATGGGAACTCCATTGCGGTGGCAGTCCCATCTGTGCCCACTGCATCTACAGGTACAGCCGCCACCCCCCTACCAGCACCGTCCTCCCAGCAGCCCCACAGCATTTGCCCCGTGGCCGCTCACCCAGGAGGGTGGGCATCTTCTTCGCCCCAGGCACCTCAGCCCCTGCCCCTGTCACCCCTGCTGCCCTCAGTGAGGAGGCCATTGAACTCCTCAGGTCCCTCACTGTTGGGCAGTCTACCATTTTGAATGCCATCCAGGGTGTAGAGAGCAGTTGCAACAAACCAATGCATTCCTGGAGGGCATTCATTATGGTCAGGCAGCCCAACAGCGAGCTTTTCAGACTCTGGCCTCAGCACTGATGGCAGCCATTGTCCCTGTCTCTAGCCTCCCCCCTCCAACTTCCTCCACCCAGACCCAAACCCCTGTACCTATCCCAAGCACACCATCAGACCAGCATGCACACACGTCAACACACAAGGGAAGCTCAGGCAAACATAAGCACCACACATCCCACAGGCACTCACGCAAGCATCATACACATGCAGACATACCAACATCCACTGCCTCCACTGTGTCCCCCTCCTCCTCGTCTCCCTCCTCCCTCCCTGTCTCATCTCCACTCACACCTGCATGCACTACATCGTCAGCCACTACCTCCATCACCAGCACACCCACCACCACACTCCGCTCACGTGCACTCACCACCCCCACTACCATTCACACATCCCCTGTGTCCTCTCCCAGTGTGTCTGTGAGCCCACCTCCCAAGGTACACAAACGCAGTCACACACCCACCCAACAGCCATCCACCTCATGACATCCTCCAGCCCATGCACCTTCACCCAAAGTCAGCAAACGTACACCTCCTACAACCACTACCTCTTCCTCCACTCCCAAACCCCCTCCATCTACCCTTCCCAGTGTGCCCAAAAAACCTTTCCTGTCCAACCTTGACCTCTTTCCCTCACCTCCCCCACCCCTTCAGTCTCCTAGGGCCCGCCTCTCCAGGTCCCAACCCAGCGCCTCAGCCACAACATCTGCGGGAACAGTGGTGCCAGTAGTAACCAGCTTCTGGAGTGCCCCAGGCAGCAGGGCGGCCAGTGTGGCAAGGAGCCAGAGCACGGACAGTCCCCCACCTCAAAAGCAGAAAAAGTTGGTCATTGCCCAGAGGGAGAGAGGAAAAGAATCTGCCACCAAAGCCACTCCCAAGGTGGGGAAGGGGCACAGTAAAACCGGCAAGTCTGGGGAAAACCTGCACAGTGGATAAGACTGCAACAAGCACCGCTGCCAAGGACACCGCCGCCACCAGCACCGCTGCCAAGGACACCGCCGCCATCAGCACCGCTGAACAGGACACCGCCGCCACCAGCACCGCTGAACAGGATACCGCTGCCAAGGACACCGCCGCCACCAGCACCGCTGAACAGGACACCGCTACAGCACCGCTGAACAGGACACCGCCGCCACCAGTACCGCTGAACAGGACACCACTGCAACAAACACCGCAGACCAGTGAGCGCCAAAGATTCTGATGCTACTGAGGCCGCCACGAGCAGGATGAAGCACTCTGGGCACAAAGCCCCCTCCGGAACCAGTGGAGAATGACATCCACTACCTCAGTCCTTGGCAGGATGAAGCACTCTGGGCACAAAGCCCCCTCCAGAACCAGCGAAGAATGACATCCACTACCTCAGTCCTTGGCAGGATGAAGCACTCTGGGGACAAAGCCCCCTCCAGAACCAGCGGAGAATGACATCCACTACCTCAGTCCTTGGCAGGATGAAGCACTCTGGGCACAAAGCCCCCTCCAGAACCAGCGGAGAATGACATCCACTACCTCAGTCCTTGGCAGGATGAAGCATTCTGGGCACAAAGTCCCCTCCAGAACCAGAATGACATCCACTACCTCAGTCCTTGGCAGGATGAAGCACTCTGGGCACAAAGCCCTCTCCAGAACCAGTGGAGAGATCCATCCACTACCTCAGTCCTTGGCAGGATGAAGCACTCTGGGCACAAAGCCCCCTCCAGAACCAGTGGAGACTGTTATCCACTTGAGAGACTGTGGCTTTGCACTCCCCATGATGCAGCAGTGGGCAACCCACCCAATGTAGAGACTTGAGAGACTGTGGCTTTGCACTCCCCAGGATAAAGCAGTGGGCAACCCACCCACTGTAGAGACTTGAGAGACTGTGGCTTTGCACTCCCCAGGATAAAGCAGTGGGCAACCCACCCGCTGGAGAGACTTGAGAGACTGTGGCTTTGCACTCCCCAGGATAAAGCAGTGGGCAAACCACCCACTGGAGTGACTTGAGAGACTGTGGCTTTGCACTCCCCAGGACAAAGCAGTGGGCATGGAGCGCCCTCGTGGATCTGGCATTGTGCACTCATCCGGCTGAGGTTCCCCCCCCTTCCCTTCCCCCTGAGGTGCCTGTTTTATTTCTATCTGATGCCCCAGCATTGTTCTCTCCGTCTTGTTCAGGTATTGAGTGTGGGCCTTGCCCATGCATTTTGGGCCCAGTGGTCCACAGACTATGATGGTGGAATCCCTTGGACTTGTATTCTTGGTGTATATATTTGTTTATAGTGTGAATATCTTTATATATGTATATATTTTTGATTCATGTATTTGAATATATTACAATCATTCAACTCATTTCCTTTTGTCCTTGCATTCTTCCAGGGGGTTGGGGGGTGTAACTGTAATGTATCATGATGTATTAGTGTGTGTGTTGTCATGGGTGAGGGTGGTGGTGGGGGTGTTGCGTGTTGCGTGTGTGTGTCACTCTCTTTTCCTTCCCCCCTCCCCTGTGTCGTAGGTGCAGTACTCACTATGGTCTTCACCGCCATCTTTGTTGTTCCTGGTAGAGAAGCAGGAAGATAAAGGCTGGCAGTATCTGGAGCTCGGGTTCCATGGTGTTCTGATTCCTCGTGGGGTGTGCAGAGGTGAGAGTTTTCCCTTCCAAGTCCTGTTTCCGCTGTGTTTTTGTTTGCGGGGAATCCGCCCCGGAAAAGGTGGCGGATTGGACTGTTGTAATTCTGTGGGCGGTACATTGTCCTCCGCCTGTCTGTTGGCGGTTACCGCCGCGGTGTTTGTTTGTACCGCCATGGCGGTCGGAGAATTAAAGTGGCTGTCTATGTTGGCGGTTTCCCCCACTGTCGTGATTCCAATTTTTTTCGCCGGCCTGTTGGCGGTTTTACCGCCGCTTTAACACCGACCGCCAGGGTTGCTATGACCACCGTTATCTTTCCATCAGATGCACAACTCTTACTTTATAGAAGTTTCACCTCTTTACTACGTTTTCTCCAGAAAACCTCTTCAAATAAAGCAATGGATTTAGTTACAGCTACACTGAAAGCATTGACTGCTCAAAAAAAGGAAAGTGTGGCTACTTTATCTCAATTTGCTGCTATAAAAAGCAACCCAGAAACACAAAGGTCTGAAAGGGACTAGCTAAATATGTGCTCTTCACTGCCACTCGGTGTGTCTATCGGACTTACTTCTTAAAGTGCTGTCAGTCACAATTCACTGCTTTCAGAAATTACCTAAATTGTGATGTAAGTGGAATCACAGGTTGAAAAAATCAGGTTTATTCTCCATTTCAACTATTGGCTGACCCCTCAATTGAATATCACAATTCACCTGAAATAAAACTACCAAATGACCAATAAAAGAGACCTTTTTTGGGGAAAAAGGCAAAGTCTTTTCAATTTTATGAAGGAGGTCCAAAAAAACACAAAAAACTTAGAAGCTCTTCTGGAGAAAAAGATAGGTAAGACATTGACTAAAATGCACTTGATTATGAAATTAAATTACATTTTGCATCAATATATATTCACAGAATCACCAGCATTGGATCCTAGTGCACAAATTATGTGTAAATCCTTTGGTTTTAGTCCCCCACACTACACCTTCTGCATCCCATATTAGCACTGTAATAACATTCCCATTTCTCCATCTGGCATGCCTGCCTGGTCTAAATTCATCTATTGTAGGAGCAAAGTAATTCCATTGTCCTTGACTTTATACTTCGCTTTCCTGAGGCAAAAAAACATCTAAGCCATGATCATTTTTAGATTTGTTTTATGCTGTCCCCACATTATGATTATTAAATACTAATTACATCTTATTTGTAGCCATCCCCAAATTTGCAATGAATTACCAGGGTTTACAGTTTCCTCTCGACCAGTGGTCAATGTGATTCCTTCTGCTGATGAACCAGTCAAAAGACAGGAATAGACACTGTACCACACACAAATCATATCACAAAACCCCCATAATACACAATGATAGTATTCCAAAACATGTCTCAAGGATTGTAAAGGAAAACAAAAATTCTGGTGATGTGCCTCCCCCCTGCCATCCCATTTTATTGTTTAGCTCTTAGAGTTGGGTAGATTAGTGCATGTGCCTTTTGCCCTGTATCTCAACTAATTATTCAGCTCTAAGAGTCAGGGAGATTGTTGTCCCTCAGGGACCAAAAGTCTACTAATCACCAAGGAGATTTATGGGACAGACTCCCAGGAGTTGTAAGCACAAAAGCAGTTTTGCAATTCACACCCTTAAATATGTATTGAATGGAAAATTGGAACTTTTGAGGATTACAAAATGTAACAGAAAAAGATTGCTGTGGGAAGCCTACCAGTTATAAATAATATGCATCCTAGACACATTGTCACTTTATTAGTGGGTCCTCCCTAACCATTATATCTTAAATAAACCTATAAGTTGTTCACAGTGAGGAGACTCACATCAGCATCCAGACTGTGTAATCCACAGATGTTTTGGAAAATGGTAGCCAGCCTTCTTGGTTCCACAACACAAAACATACCAGTAAGATTTGGACTGAATACACGTAAGCACTGTTCTCTACAAATAGAAATCACAGTATAGAGGAAATTATCTCCCCTACATTTAGTACCATCTCTCCTTCTTCTGCCTCATTATTTAAAAAAAAAGTATAAAAGAAACCAGATCATCTAAAGCCCTGGGTCCAGATAGATCACCGGTTGTGGTTCTACAGGTAAATCCTGTATATTGGTTAAAATTCCTTACATCCCTATACTTTAGTTTGTTACCATCTAGTTAATATTTTGAAATCGTAAAAGAGTGTAATTATCTTACCCATCCATACAAAAACAGTCTCATTTAGAACCGCAGAACTATTGGCAGATTGCCATACTTGAATACCTAGTTAGGATATTTGCTACACCAGTCTTGGAGCACCTTCAAGTCTGGGAGGTGGAAAGGCATACACTTCTGATGGAGCAAATTGGCTTCCAATCAACTATTTCAAGGCTAGATGGGGTCATGGCACTGCAGACAGTAGCTGAAAAATAAACACAAAGAAAAGGACAGCAGCTCTATGCCACTTTTATAGACTTTTCAACAGCCTTTGAAAAGGTAGACCAGCCTTCCCTGTGGCATATCATGGTTCAGTCTGATATCCCTCCTGACCTCTAGTGAATTTTTAACACTCTGATAATTGTCCAGAATGTTCTTAGGATCCTCAAAAGGTCTCATTGGGAAAATTCCCATTGCAAATGGATTGAAATAGGTTATTTTTTGTCAGTACTTTTATTTTTCCTTTATATACATGACATATTGAGAGTTCTTAATCACATATCCATTTAAACTCGATAGTGCAAGTCTAAATATGATTCTATAAGCAGGTAATGTGATAATCCTTGATTTAAAACATTTGGGATTACAAAAAGGCCTCATAGCAATACATAATTACATCAGGTCTCGCTTTTTGAAAATCAACAAAGATAACTCGAAAATATTCATTTTTAGTAAGCAGCAAATGAAGTACTGACATTTGCCTGATACCTAGATATACTAAATGAGAATTCTTTTAATCAAATATATATTTTGGATTTCTAATGAGACTCGGGCAAAGTTTACATAAAGCTAGAATAATTCATGTTATTTTGGAAATTTCGCATTATGCTTCTGCTAGTGATGGGGTCTTTGGTTGGCAGTCAGGTTACCCCCTGTCCAAGCAAGGACCCTCACTCTAATCAGGGTAAAAGAGAATCACCCTCAGCTAACCCTTGCTTACCCCCTTGGTAGCTGGGCATGAGCAGTAGGCTTAACTTCAGAGTGCTAGGTGTAAAGTATTTGTACCAACACACACAGTAACTTAATGAAATCACTACAAAATGACACAACACTGGTTTAGAAAAATAGGAAACATTTATCTAAACAAAACAAGACCAAAACAACAAAAATCCACAATACACAAGTCAAGTTATTAATTAAAAAGCAAAAAGAGTCTTTATGTAGTTTAAAACACTCACTAACACCGTTAGGGTGAAAATGTACTTTGGGTGCATCAAAAATAACCCCGCTCTGGCGTGTGTGCGTCAAAAAGGGCCTGCCATGCGTCGATTTCACTCACGAGCAAGACCTTGCGTCGTTTCTCTTTTTGTCGGGTCGGGCGCGTAGTTTCTTCTCTCCACAGGAGAGCAATACGTTGATCCGGTCAGCACTCTCGGGTGAGGGCAGGCATTGCATTGTTTATACACGCCCAGCAGTGTTTGCATCGAAAATCCAGCCGCACGATGATCCGAAAACCATGCAGCACGGGTTGCGATCTCCCAGTCTCCATCAGCGATGCTGCGCATCATTTCTCCAGCTCCGTGCGTTGATTCTTCGGTCGTGTTTCCGGCAAGCATCGATTTTCAGCCGCAGAGCTGGTGGCGCGTTGTTTCTTCAGCCGCAGATCGGAGTTGCGTCGTTCTTTTCCCCGCACGTCGCTCTGTGCGTGGATTTCCTCCTCTTAGGCTGCCAGCTTCTCCTTGCAAGGTCCCAGGAACTGGATGGGCACCACAGAGCAGAGTAGGAGTCTCTCCAGAGACTCCAGGTGCTGGCAGAGAGAAGTCTTTGCTGTCCCTGAGACTTCAAACAGGAGGCAAGCTCTAAATCAAGCCCTTGGAGTGTTCTTCTCAAGATAGAAAGCACACATCTTCTGGCAGAAGAAGCAACTGCAGGATAGCTCCACAAAGCACAGTCACAGGCAGCTCTTCTTCCTCAGCTCTTCAACTCTTCTCCAGGCAGAGGTTCCTCTTGTTTCCAGAAGTGTTCCTGAAGTCTGTGGTTTTGGGTGCCCTTCTTATAACCAATTTCTCCTTTGAAGTAGGCCTACTTCAAAGTAAAGTCTCTTTTGATTGTGAAATCCTGCTTTGCCCAGGCCAGGCCCCAGACACTCACCAGGGGGTTGGAGACTGCATTGTGTGAGGACAGGCACAGCCCTTTCAGGTGTGAGTGACCATTCCTCCCCTCCCTCCTAGCACAGATGGCTCATCAGGATATGCAGGCTACACCCCAGCTCCCTTGGTGTCGCTGTCTAGTGTGAGGTGCAACCAGCCCACCTGCCAAACTGACCCAGACAGGGAATCCACAAACAGGCAGAGTCACGGAAATGGTATCAGCAAGAAAATGCCCACTTTCCAAAAGTGGCATTTTCAATCTTAAAATCAACTTTACTAAATGATGTATTTTTAAATTGTGAGCTCGGAGACCCCAAACTCCACATGTCCATCTGCTCCCAAAGGGAATCTACACTTTAATCAGATTTAAAGGTAGTATGTTAACCTATGAGAGGGATAGGCCTTGCAACAGTGAAAAACGAATTTTGCAATATTTCACTGTCAAGACATATAAAACACATTACTATGGGGGTCATTCCGACCCTGTACCACGGAAGCACCGCCAACAGGCGGGCGGTGCTTCCCAGCCCATTCTGACTGCAGCGGTAAAGCCGCGATCAGAAAAGGGAATCCGGCGGTTTCCCGCCGGATTTCCCCTGCATGGGCTAAATCTCCATGGCGGCGCCCCCTTCCCGCACCCTGTTTCTGGCGGTTTTTACCGCCAGGAACAGGATGGCGGGAACGAGTGTCGTGGGGCCCCTGGGGGCCCCTGCACTGCCCATGCTACTGGCATGGGCAGTGCAGGGGCCCCCTAACAGGGCCCCATAAAGATTTTCACTGTCTGCATTGCAGACAGTGAAAATCGCGACGGGTGCAACTGCACCCGTCGCACCCCTGCAACCCCGCCGGCTCCATTCGGAGCCGGCTTCATTGTTGCAGGGCCTTTCCCTCTGGGCCGGCGGGCGCCCGCCGGCCCAGCGGGAAAGCCAGAATGTCCGCCGCGGTCTTTTGGCGGCCAGATTTTGGCCGGCGGCAACCGCCGCCCGCCAAAGTCAGAATGAGGGCCTATATGTCCTACCTTAACCATACACTGCACCTTGCCCTTGGGGCTACCTAGGGCCTACCTTAGGGGTGTCTGACATGTAGGAAAAGGGAAGGTTTAGGCCTGGCAAGTGAGTACACATGCCAAGTCAAATTTACATTTAAAACTGCACACACAGACACTGCAGTGGCAGGTCTGAGACATGATTACAGAGCTACTTATGTGGGTGGCACAACCAGTGCTGCAGGCCCACTAGTAGCATTTGATTTACAGGCCCTGGCACCTCTAGTGCACCTTACTAGGGACCTACGAGTAAATCAAATATGCGAATCATGGATAAACCAATCAACAATACAATTTACACAGAGAGCATATGCACTTCAGAACTGGTTATCAGTGGTAAAGTGCTCAGGGTTGAAAAGCCAACAGCAACAGGTCAGAAAAAATCGGAAGCAGGAGGCAAAAAGATTGGGAATGACCCTGCATAAGAGAAAAAGTCCAATAGCTTGTTTTACTGAATTCCTGAAATTATGTCATTATGTCACATTGCATAATTATGCTTTGTTCACTGCAAAACGTTACTGCAGGTAGAATAACAAGAATTGCCAATGCAGGGGAGTCTTGTTCTCATGCTTTTTGGGCTATATTTTTGCAGCAAAATGCCTCCTCATATAAAAAATTGATGTGAGGATACATTTAGCTCTGAAATATAGCTCTAAATGACATATTTGCATTATGTGTAATTACTCGTAATTTTGTGTCATTTTACCAAAACTTCAAATAATTATGTGCAACCCAATTACATGAATTTCCCACACATCTACTTACAGTCTCACTAAATCTGAGTTATCTGTAGCACATAATTTGTTTATTGGCTAAATGTCTCCCTGCTGTTTAAGGCCTCTCCACATCATTATTCACTATGTGCAATAGAATATCTACTATATACGAACTACGTTTTCATGAATAAAATGGAGGGTAATGTCTTCAGAAACCTTCAAGGAGTATGTAAAAGTCTTCTTATAGAAGCACTTCCCTCAAAATTAGGATAGACATTCGTGAATTTTAAAGCATATGCAGCCATAAAAACATGGCCATCCAAAATATTCAATGCTCACCTTGTTCCCTGTGAAACCCCAAGAAATATGGTCTAATAATCACAAAGTGTACATCATGTTAAACAATTTCACTTTTGTACTTGACAGTCTAGAATTACAACCCAATCCAAATTTTACCTCTCTTCCCCAATTACTGAAAATATTATTTGAAAAAAGTTGTTAAAATGGTAAACATTCACTGTACTCAAGCAGTTGTTTGGATTCACGCTATATTTAAAAACATATATAACCATATATGTGGATATTAGTGGCTCATATCCTTCGCAGATTCATAACTTATCTAAGAACTACATAGCAAAGATACCTTGGTGAAATGGTATCCACATTGAGGTATTTCTTCAATCTCTACTCTCTGTGATTTAACCCCTTCCCCGCCAAGGACCAAATGGTTACGTCCGTGGCTACGGGGCTCAGGCGCCACAGACGTAACCATTACGTCCTGGGACCGGCCCGCCAGGGAAGCGCTAGCACTCCCCTCGAGGGCTGCCCCCATCCCCTAAGGTCAGGGTTGGAAGGGGAATCTCTTCCTCTTCCACCCCCTCACCCAACCAGTGACGTCTGATGACATAAGCAAGCGATGGCGTGCTGACCTCATCAGAGGTCACCTCCCATCGCTCTATGCAGAAGAAAAATGCTAAGCATTTCTCTGAGCATTTCTGCAGCCCGATCTCAATGCGATCGGGCTGCAGAAATGCCCACTAGGCACCAGGGATTTGTTTTTTTTTGTTGTTTGTGTATAAGGAGAGTGGCCTCTTGGGCAAGGGCTGCTCCCCGGGGGGGGGGGGGGGTTTAGGCTTTTTCTGCCCCCCCCTGGGGGCAGATTGGCCTATATTGCTTAGGCTGACCTTCCCCCGGGGGGGGGAGGGGGCAGATTCCACTAAACACCAGGGATTGTGTTTTTTTTTTTTTTTTTGTGTGTTATATCATAAGGGGAGCGACTCTTTAGGCAAGTGTTGCGCCCCAGGGGGTAATAATTTTATTAGGCCTATTCTGCCCCCCAGTGGGTAGATTGTCCTATATTGATTAGGCCGATCGGCCTATTTTTCTTAGGCCAATCTGGCCTCAAGGGGGGCAGAACCCACTAAACACCAGGGATTATTTTTTTTGCACCAATTTCACGCAAGGGGAGTGAACCCTTTAGGCAAGGGTTGCTGCCTTGGGTGGCAAATTTATTTTGGGCCTTTCTGCCCCCCTTGGGGGCAGATTGGCCTATTTTTGTAAGGCTCATCTGCCCCGCGAGGGGGGGGGGGGCAGAAACACCACCAGACACCAGGGAAGATTGTTGTTCAAAAAAAGAGGGTGGGGGTATGACCCTACCCCCACCCCAAATAAATGGGGACAAATTACCCCCGATCCACTCCCCAGGGGGGCAGAAAGCCTACTGGATGCCAGGGAATTAAAAAAAAAATAGTGGGCTGGTGGCTACCAACCAGTATGGGCATGGCTATGCCGCCACCCCAACTGAAGGGGGTAACAGTCTTTCAGCTCTCCCCTGCACACTAAAACATCTGATCCCACGGCAAGCAAGAGGACATTTGATTATTTTGGATTTTGGTTTTACATTTAGGCCATGAGAGCTTGGCCAACTCTCAAAATCGTCCCACTTGGAATGGTGAGGGCTGCACTTCTTGGACTTTGGGACGGTGCCATGTAAAAAAATCCACAAGACCTAGACACATCTGAAAACTAAACATCTAGGTGAGTCCAGAGTGGTGTGCTTCACATGCACCCCATGCCATTTTCTTATCCACAATGCCCTGCAAACCTCCAATTTTGCTGGAACTCACACATTTTTCCCACATTTTTCTGTTGGAACCTTCCGGAATCTGCAAGAATCTACAAAATTCCTACCACCCAGCATTGTTGCATCTATACCTATAATAATTCTGCCCCACTTGTAAGCCTAAAAATATGTTTTTTCATACTGCCCTTTTGGATCCGCTTTGGTTCCCCTGAATTTTGACATGTTCTTGGCTCTTCCCTGTCACAGGCACTTGGCCCACCTACACAAGTGAGGTATCATTTTTACTGGGAGACTGAGGTGAACGTTGGGTGGTAGGAAATTTGTCCTGGTGCAGTGATCCCACACAGAAATGTGGGAAAAATTACTTTTTGGGGAAATTTGAGCTTTGCTGAGGATTCTGGGTAAGAAAACACAGGGCTATCCATGCAAGTCACACCTCCCTGGACTCCCTCAGGTGTCTAGTTTTCAGAAATGTTTGGGTTTGGTAGGTTTCCCCATATGGCTGCTGAGACCAGGACCAAAAACGCAGGTGCCCCTCTGGTAGTTTTGTATTTGATAATTTTGATGTGTCCACATAGTGTTTTGGGGCATTTCCTTTCACGGGCACTAGGCCTACCCACACAAGTGAGGTACCATTTTTATCGAGAGACTTGAGGGAATGCTAGGTGGAAGGAAATGTGTGGCTCCTCTCAGATTCCAGAACTTACTGTCACCGAAATGTGAGGAAAAAATGTTTTTTTGGCCAAATTTTGAGGTTTGCAAAGGATTCTGGGTAACAGAAATGAGAGCCCCTCGGTGTCTAGTTTTCAAAAATGCAAAGGTTTGGTAGGTTTTCCTAGGTGCCGGCTGAGCTAGAGGCCAAAATCTACATCTAGGCACTTTGCAAAAAACACGTCAGATTTCAATGTAAAAATATGATGTGTCCATGTTGCGTTTCCTGTCGCGAGCATTAGGCCTACCCACGCAAGTGAGGTACTATTTTTATCGGGAGACTTGGAGGAACACAGAATAGCAAAACAAGTGTTATTGCCCCTTGTCTTTCTCTAAATTTTTTCCTTCCAAATGTAAGACAGTGTGTAAAAAAGACGTCTATTTAAGAAATGCCCTGTAATTTACATGCTAGTATGGGCACCCCGGAATTCAGAGATGTGCAAATGTCCACTTCTTCTCAACACCTTATCTTGTGCCCATTTTGGAAATACAAAGGTTTTCTTGATACATATTTTTCACTCTTTATATTTCAGCAAATTAATTGCTGTATACCCGGTATAGAATGAAAACCCATTGCAAGGTGCAGCTCATTTATTGGCTCTGGGTACCTAGGGTTCTTGATGAACCTACAAGCCCTGTATATCCCCACAACCAGAACAGTACAGCAGACGTAACAGTATTTTGCTTTCAAAACTCTGACATAGCAGGAAAAATTTACAGAGTAAAACGTTGAGAAAAATGGCTGTTTTTCTCCTTAATTTCAATATTTTTTTTATTTCAGCTGTTATTTTCTGTAGTAAAACCTTGTAGGATCTATACAAAGGACCCCATGGTGAATTCAGAATTTTGTCTACTTTTCAGAAATGTTTAGCACACCCATTTCTGTCACTAACTGGAAGGAGGCTAAAAGAACAAAAAAATTGTAAAAATGGGGTATGTCCCAGTAAAATGCCAAAATGTTTTGAAAAATGGGGTTTTCTGATTTAAGTCTGCCTGTTCCTGAAAGCTGGGAAGCTGGCGATTTTAGCACCGCAAACCCTTTGTTGATGCCATTTTCAGGGGAAAAACGACAAACCTTCTTCTGCAGCCCTTTTTTCCTATTCGTTTGAAAAAAAACTACATTTTTGCTATATTTTGGCTAATTTCTTTGTCTCCTTCAGGGGAACCCACAAACTCTGGGTACCTCTAGAATACCTAGGATGTTGGAAAGAATTATGCAAATTTACCGTGGGTAGCTTATGTGGACAAAAAGTTATGAGGGCCTAAGCGCGAACTGCTCTAAATAGCCAAAAAAGGCCTGGCACCTGAGGGGGAAAAGGCCTGGCAGCGAATGGGTTAAGTGTTTATGATATAAAGCATGTGCTAGTAGTTTGCCCAGTTTTAAAGAATTCAACATGGTGCTTTTTATGTAGAATGTTTACTGCTAATAGGAAATCAAATGCTAAACAAACTTTTATTTCATATCTAACCCAAAGTCAGTATAAAATATTTGACGATTTTTTTTATGTTTTAAAGGTTTTATACAGTTGTAATGTTATCCTCTTTTTGTGTTTTTCCTTATGTATCTTTTTTATTCTTTCATTGTATGTACATTGTTTTATTGTGACTTTTATTCAACTAATAAATAAACTTTGAACTGAGTAATACGAAAGATTGATATGTAACTCAAAATAAATTCCATAAATGAGTATTTCTTAATGAATAATCTTCAGGAGAACTGAAATCACCCAGTGAACCATTCTGTTATAAAGACACATTATTCTTTACTATAATACGTGACACCTTAGTTGAGTGGGCTGGAATGACTCAGTCGAAACTTTAAAAACTATGCCATGAGGGTTAAAAAAAACTATTATTGTTGAGTGAGAAATAGCAAGTTAACATTTTTCTTTGCCTTTATTAAATATTTATTTTAACAATAACCCTTTTAAAATCCATTGATTTTAAACTACACGACTTTACCAACCAATTTTGTAATAACAACTTTTATCAGCAGGCAAAGCCTTTGGTGTGTGCACTTTATTAATTATTTCCCTACATTTGCATCTTAATCATAGCATTTTTCTGTTGGAGAGAGACACACGTTACAGTTGATGGCAGGGTCCCATGAGATCTGCTGCTTGATTAATAAGACGTTTATAGTACATTGACTTATTTAAAGTTTTAAATACCTTATTCCACAAACTATCTATCCCACATTTTTCACTCAAGCACGACCTCCATTTTTTCCTCCCATTGAAAGTTGACTAATGAAGTTTACCGACTAACACTGTCACTTTTTAAGTATTTATTCATGTCTTACGTTTATATATTGTTGATCCATATATAGGGCCTTGATCCGTTGCATTGAGAGACACCCATCAACCACAAGAGGGATTCTCTGATTCCTCTAATGTATACATCAAATCACTCTGTTGTATTGTAGACAATTGTAGGTCATGAGACCAAATTATACTAGCTGTCTGTTCTTCAGAGCACCAACAATCAGCAGGAGGAGCAGCTGGGAGGACAGGCATTTAATTCTTTGGGGCCGTAGAATAAATATTTTCATTAGACATGTAGATCACAATTGCTGAGCCATTTTCCTTTTCTCGCCTGCCCATAGCACATTTTGTGAGTGGCCAATTCCAGCACCTTGTTTAAATTTAAACAAAATATTCTCAGACCAAAGACTTCATCACAACACCAGGACACAGCACGGTCTTTATGCTGGATTTCAATATTTTTTAAGCTGAATTGTATGTTAGAGCACCAAAAAAAGGCAAACAAAAGGGATAATTAGGGTGAACGTTTTAATATAGCTTTGTAGCCTGCTAAATCGGGAAATATCAGCCTTTGTGAAAACGACATTAGTTTCCTGATTTAAAGTGGAGTACCCAAAATGTGGTAACGAACCTACTTCCCACCTCTCTTTGACCATTTCTTGCTCCAGCACCTGGACCCTCCCACGATCACTGATAAAAGTTGTGGCTAGGGCAGCAGCAAATGTTTGGGTAACAAAATACCGGGGTTGCTGGAGTAGGGCACTGTAGAGCGTCACCGGACCAATTTAGAACCCTTAAGTAATGAGGTTGGACCAGATAGTGGCTGGATTATCCAGGAAGCCTTCTGCTCCATGGTGGGGTGGCATAGAATAAGGGGCTGATTGAACGGATGCCGAGCAGCGCCAGTTTCTCCGTTGTGCTTCACATCAGTGGGAACCATTTTCCACTTGTTCTAAAGCTTCTGCACTACCCCACGTTTTATTTTTTACAAACCTTTGGCACCTACACACATGAAAATTACCAAATCTAGTAGTTTTAGTCTGTAGACTTTACACCCCTTAATAACAATAAAAAAGTTAATAAAAAATGCATAGTCATGGATGTGTGAATGGTTTCATTCTTTGACAAGGTGTTTTCTTGATTACACCATTTCCTTTTATGTTCTGTTCGATTTACACTTGATGCACATTTCTGACACATCCTCACCCTCCTCTTATCTGGTAAGAGAGAGCTCTGTTGCATTTGTCTCACCTAGCAATGTGGCTTTAAGCAATCATTTAAGAGTTCTTTTTTACATGATTTTGCGACCTATTTCCTGTTTTTTGCAGTCACAGTAACCATCACTGCTAAGTGCTATAATACTCTCTTTCCGGTGCTGTACTCTCCATATACACTTAGCATAAGAGATCTCTTATCAGCCTGTTAGGAAATCTTCCTATTTTCATCAGAGAACAGTCCTCCTTTCGTCCTCAATTCCTTATTGGGTCCAATATGCTAATTAAGCAGTAAAGCAAGAGGGGTGCCCTTGGAGAAAATGGCAGAAGCCTTTTCTGCATCATGGATTTTGTGTAGGCAAACTAAGTCATTTAATTAATGCCCGCGCCATTGGTTGAGATTATCTGCCAGACTCACTTGAAGACAGATGAAGAAAAGCAACCCCATGATTTATGGTGACTACACATTCCCGAAACTGGAACAATAGATGAAGCCACCCATTGGGGGTAGGTGTGCAGCAAACAGGGCAACTACTAAAGAAAGGGGAAAGTTGAGCTGTTCACTCTTATTCTAGAAGCAGCTCCTCCCTCACAGACTCACATTAACAGTCTCAGAGTCTGTTTACTCTAAAATGTTTGTAGTAGTTAGTGAAGTAATTATAATTGTCCAAAAGTTAGTGAAGTAATTATAATTGTCCAAAAGACAATGTTACTTTTTAACTAATGGAGTAAAGTTTATCATTTGGAATCCATCTCTAGCCCACATATGGTATTTCAGTGCCTAGTATTTCACAAATAGCTGATGCTCAATATGCTGTAATCCCAATTCCAAACCATAATCCACACCTTCCTCTAGATGGCACATTTTACCTCATATTATGGGGTGAATGAATGCACTTTCATGACTCAAAAATTACCACTCATACTCCTCTTGGCAGTTCCAAAGACTGAGAGGACCTTTCTGTGACTATGTTTGCAGGTGACTGAGTTTTATTTGCCGTGCTCCCCAATTCGGATTTTAACTGCTATTAAGTTCTTATGGGTTTTATAAATATTTAGAAATGTTTTAAAGTGTTTTACTGATGCAACTTGGTCTTCCTGTTTTTTCTGGAAGCCTCTCTCTCTGCCACCCAGGCCCGTCTTCAATGGCCTTGGGCATCAGATCTAGCTTCTTTTATGTATTTTATTCCTCACTGTGTTAACCCCCTTTTCCTCACCTGATTGCTTTGCCTGCTCCCCAACCACGATGGTGGCATTTGTCAGCTGGCCTTTGTGGAATCGGCAATTGCCATCTTTTCACCCCCACCTGTTGCACATTTGTTAACCGCTATCTTGAAAGTTCAGCGGTCTAGCTGCCGTCCTTTCTACATTCGTCTCCATATAAGGAGCGAGATGCTGTGGTTGCGCAGTGGACCTTTCTGTGACTAGGTTTGCAGGTGACTGAGTTTTAATTGCCGTGCTCCTCAATTCGGATTTTAACTGCTATTAAGTTCTTATGGGTTTTAGAAATATTTAGAAATGTTTTAGAAGTGTTTTACTGATGTAACTTGGTCTTCCCGTTTTTTCTGGGAGCCTCTCTCTCTGCCATCCAGGCTCGTGTTCAGTGGCCTCGGGCAGCAGAAATAGCTTCTTTTACTTATTTTATTCCTCACTCTGTTACCCCCCTTTTCGTCGCCTGATTCCTTTGCCTATTTCCCGACCACGATGGTGGCATTTGTCGGCCGGCCTTCATGGAATCAGCGGTTGCCATCTTTTCACCCCCACCTGTTGCACATTTGTTAGCCGCCATCTTGAAAGGTCAGCGGTCTAGCTGCTATCCTTTCTACATTTATCTCCATATAAGGAGCGCGATGCTATGGGCGTGCCTAAGGCAAGCCCGTCTGCGCCCAGCTGGGTCCAGGGGCCAGACCCCTCAGTGCCATCAGGAGGAAGAGGGTTTCCTATTCCTCAGACGTTCTCCACTCCTTCAGGCCGGCCTCCTCTGAGGGGTGTCATTCTGGTTTATACCCCACTAACGCTAAATGGCCTTGCTCTTTCTGCCACTGGTCCCCCCAGCCTGGATTGACCATGGGTCCAGCGTCTAAGGAAGGTCCACATAGCGTTTTTCTTTTAGCAAATTGCCGTTCCCTGACTGCTCATAAATTCAACATCAACCTTCTTCTGAGTGATCTTACTCCTACGGCCTTGTTTCTCACTGAGACCTGGCTTCATGAGGGGTCTTCCCCTGATATAACTTTGGCTTTACCCCAAGGGTATTTAATAACTAGGGTAGACAGAGCCATCTTAAAAGGGGGGATTGCCATTATCTATAGGGAATCAGTTAAGCTCACCTCTCAGCCCCTTCAGTTACTCGACTGTGAAAGTATGCTTTTCTCTATTTCACTAAATCCCCAATTTACATTCTCAGGAGCCCTAGTTTACCGCCCCCCTGGCCACTCAGAAAACTTTCTTCAATCATTCTCAGATCAGGTTGCTGATTTAATATGCAAAAACCCAATTTCACTATTTTGGGTGATTTCAATATTCATGTAGATAATACAGATAACATGGCCGCTAAAACGCCTCTTACTGACATGGCTGCATTGGAATTGGCTCAACTGGTCAGAGGTCCCACACATGATAAAGGACACACCATTGATTTAGTTTTTAGTAATTTATCAGGCCTAACTTCCATGCCTCCTCTCGCTCTGGCCTGGTCAGATAACTTTTTAATTTCTTGGAATCTAGCCATCCCTACCATATGCAGATTATCTCAGTCAATAACTCAACCCTACCGGCGCTGGCACAAATGTAATGATAGCGATTGGATTAGTACCTTGGAAAGTCTTAAACCCTCCTTCTTGGAGAATAAGGGCTGCCGTTTAGAATCATTTGATGAATGGATCATTAAATGCCTAGACATTCAACTTCCCTACAGGACTAACACTGGGTGTCTCCGGAAAAAAAGCACCCTGTGGTTTTCCTCTCACTTTCATAATCTTAAAAGGCTATGTAGACGTTAGGAAATTCCTGTGATATTGCACTAAAAGAAGAATATAAGAAAGCCATTAGATTCTTTCATGCTGAAATTAAATCGGCTCAAAGTACATACTATGCTACCAGAATTGAACAGTCTTCCAACTCCCCTAAAGAGATTTTCCATTTACTTAAAGAAATTTCACAACCTCACTCTCACAGTGAATTTGTGGAAGCCTCTCAAGAGCATAGGAATAATTTGGCACTGTTCTTTCAGCAAAAAATTGTATATATCTACTTGAACCTTCCGATTAATATGCATTACTCTCAGGCTGCTGTGGACCATCACCATAACGGTCCCGTTGTTCTTGCGCAATTTTCCCCTCTTTCCCGGAATCAGGTCAATAATTTACTCTCTACTCTTAAATCGGGATCCCCACTCAACCCTGCACCCCCTTCTGTATTGGCCCTTGGGGCGCCGGCTATTGTCCCAGTCTTGACTGACCTGCTGAATTCTTCACTATCTAGGAGCATTGTCCCAGACTACTGGAAACATACCATAGTTAAACCCTTGCTGAAAAAACCTAACCTTGACGCAACAGTGCTTAATAATTGTAGACCCATCTCGCTGCTGCCATCTCTATCCAAAGTAATTGAAGAACACAATAATGCTCAACTTTTGAGCTTTCTTGAGGATAGCAACATCCTTCACCCTTCTCAAATGGGCTTTAGACCTCTCCATAGCATTGAATCAGCTATAATTGCAGTCATGGAAGAGGCCAGGAAGTGTATGGATCAGGGGTTTGTGTCGGCGATTGTTCTTCTTGATCTTAGTGCTGCCTTTGACACAGTTGACCCAATATCCTACTTCTAAGGATGAGGGAGATTGGAGTCACAGGAAGCGCACTGAGTTGGCTCTCCTCGTTTTAGGGGGGGAGACGATAATTTCAGGTGCTTGACCGGTCATTCCTCTCCAGCTGTGTTAGGAGTACCTGTGGTGTGCCACAGGGCTCGTCTCTGAGCCCTACTCTATTTAATATCTATATACCCCCCTTGGCTAAAATAGTGGAGCCATATGGACTTTTATTAGTGTCGTATGCAGGTGACACCCAGCTAGTAGTCTCGTTTTCTACTAACTCCAGCACCTATGGACTGTCACTTTCTCTGTGCCTGCAGGCGGTGTCTGGATGGATGGCTGAAAGTATGCTTAAACTAAATGGACATAGGTGATAATACTGGGACACTGCCCCCGTCCGGGTTTGAATCCCTCTTTGCTGGAATCATTGGGGGAACTGCCTCCTCCCAACAAATACATTAAAAGTTTAGGCATTTGGCTTGATCCCTGGCTTACCATGGAGCATCAGGTCAAGAACATTTCTTCGACATGCTTTGGTTCTTCCATTTATGGCAAAAAGACTCATTATCCAGGCTCGTATCATCTCTCGCTTGGATTATGGCAATGGATTGTATCTTGGTTCCCCCAAATACATGAAAAGGAAGTTGCAGGTGGTTCAGAATCGCTCGGCCTGTCTTCTTTTTGCGATACCTAGACATGAATCTGTCAAATCGGCTATTCCCTTTCTCCATTGGCTCCCAGTGGAACAGCACATACATTTTAAAGCGTTGCGTTGTGTCCATAGGTCCCTGTATAATAGAGGTCCTCCTATTTTAAGGACTCTTGCCTCCTTTCATAAACCCATCAGACATCTCAGAACCTCAACACCTGCGTTGGCCGTAATCAGTAAAATAAAAAAATAAATAAAAAACAAGATGGGATGGTAGCATTATAGCCTACCTCAGAGCCAAATTGTGGAATTCAATCCCCTTCTCTCCGTTTAACCAGCCATGAACTTAACTTTTTGAAAGCTCTCAAAACATGGCTGTTTTAGAGCTTGTTCGTCAGACTTTGCCTCACAAGTTCGGGACTAGCGCTTGGAGGCCTCCGGGTAGCCATGCGCTATACAAGCAACTTTAACATAACATAATATTTACTAACTGTTGCAACAGGGATTACACTGCGGACTGCACTTCAGCTCTGCACAACCTGCCTCCACAGTTTCTTGACTGCCTGGTCACAGACAGACCCTTTGATACAAATCAGTACAATACTTTATTACACATGATTAACAATAGATAACTTGTAAGTTACAGATTAAAATGGAAAATATTTGAAAACATGTGACCCCATAACCCTGAATTCTTAGGTTAAGACATTACCCTCTCTTTATTATACATTCGACAAAGGTTGATGACCAAACATTCTTTGACCTAGGAATGTGCACATGCTCTTTCGTAAATCAAATTTGTTTGAAGTGTGTACTGACAGCATTGTGTGTCCAAAACTCCAGTGTGCTGAGAATTTTGGTTTCTTCCCTGCACTCATTGTAAGTTGCACACCTGTCTGTGGTTTGGGCTCATTCAATTATGTGCCCAGTGTCTTATCAGTCGGCGATCTGTTTGTAGGCACAGAGAGTGTGCTGTGGACTTGTGTGCTAATGCCATAAATACCTGCAGGTTGGTCAGACATGAGTGGGCCTTTAACAGATGAACCCTCTGTGCTCCTTATTCCACTACATCATTGCATGAACCTTTCACCGTGCTTGTGTCAGTGTAGTGGTTTGGCCTAAACTATGTTTTGATTGTGAACAGCTGTGTGGCCTCTACTGGTGCTTTATGTTGTGCGATGGTTTCACATTTCATATTCACTGTAGTGTGCTTGTTACTTACATTACCTGCGGCACCCAAATGAGTACATTTCTGCATGGGTGTCCCATAGGCATGCAAGTTGAATCTTTGCTTTACCAAAGCAAGAATGAACAATTAAATTAATGTAAAAATAGTGACATCATTGCTTAGTGTAACATATGTTGGTATTCCATGTAGGATCTTTGGAACAAAAGAAGTAAGGCACTTAACTGGGTATGTTTTTATGTAGGATAGTCTAATGTACACCGTTTTCCACATACCACTAAAATTCAAGTCCCATCGAGAATATTTTTCCAGGAAACTGTGGCCCTTCAAATGTCTTTCCTAGAGCCCAGTACTCACCTACTGATGCCCCCGTCACCTACTGAGAACTTCCAAAATAATATGGTTGTCACAAACTTCGGGTGTTAAAGCTTTTTCTAATTGTGCAATTTTGGGTACCAAAGTTTGAATACTAATGATTTCTGTAAAGAATGGAATCATAGCCAGATAATTGATAGTGTTGTACTTGAAACAATTTTGCCTAGACAATTAGAAGTGTGATTATTAATTAAGTTTAATTCTGTCACATTTTCGGAGAGACACTATTTTATTACAATATGTGCCGTTTCTGTTGTTGTGTTGCTTATCTTGCTCCTTCACCCTTCCCAATGTCCCCCTGTGAGTCTTCCCTCCCTATAGCTTTTACAGAGCAGAGGACATTGATGCAATTGGTTATTCTCCTTAGAAAGCATGTATTATGAATTAAACTGTTTCCTTTGTGCTCCTAATGTAACTTTCCAAAAGACACTTAAGCTTTGGGTTCGGATGAAGGCTTGATAGCCCACTACTGTATGTGCCTTTGTTTGAGACTGTTTCATACTGTGTTGTATATCTCTGGACAGCAGCTGTGGAAGCTAATGAAAAATTTCCTCTACCTTAGAAGTGGATTAGTGAATAACAATTTTAAAGGCACACACGATTCTGATTTGCCGAATATGTGTTATTCCTAGCCATGCTGAATTTGCAGTATTTGTCATTACATATGCATAAAATGTGTATTTTTTCTTTGGGGTGAACCACAAGATGATGACTTCTTGTTCCTCTGGGGACTCTGTTTGACTATTTAGAGACTTCTTCTTTTCCCCTAGAAATGCTGTCAGTGTTCTCTGATAGATTATTAATGTGCATTACAATTTTAGACTAGGGGTACTGTCCATTGCTTTTATGATTTTTGTTGAATATTAGGGGTAAAATAATTTTGATTTCTGTCTAAGTACTCTGAATATGAGCCTTTTTGGCATATACCACATATTTCTGTATTGCCTATTTTGAGATCTTTGTAATAAAAAATGTTTACATTTCACCAATCTAGAACTCAGTTATTGAGTGGTCCCAGTCATTATTTACTTACTCTGCTAATTTGTTGGGACTGATGTCTATGAGTGTGGTGATTTATATTGCTAGATCAAGGGTGGTGGTGCAGCGTCACCAGATGTAATTTTGGGGTGATCTGAAATATTGGGGTACAGTAGTGAAATATTGGAGTTAGGCTCTCACATGGACTTCCCTACAGTTCTCCTATGACATCATGCAACATCAGAGGCAATAAAATCAATGAACCAGGGTGAGGGTTGCAGTGACAGGCAACACTCTTCACCTTCTAATGACAGGTTTGGTGGATGCTTGACCCTAGTGACTTTATCAGTACTCTAGTTTGGAGATATCCTTTAAGGGCCAACATTTCCAGTTCAGGAGCAATCCAGAGCACAACCTGCAGAATGGTATTAGCTGTTTCAATTATGAGCATCAGTTGTTGTCAGGACTCACCTGACCTATACATATAATCTACATCCAAACAGGAGGATAAATACAGGCATATGAAGTTATAGGCTGGAGAGGGTAGGTAGGCAGTAGCATGGTTGAAAGAGTGGGAGATAGTGGCATCCAGAGTGTCATGGAAATTGTCCATCAAGGACAACACAATAGGTACAAACAGCAGTGCTGTTGCCTAAATAAGATGGCCACCAGTACAAGTTGATGGGATTGAGGCAGTCCAGTGCAAGATTGCACCCACTATGGTTTTACATCCTAATCTGGATTGAGAGCGGTAGAATAGCTTAAAAGACAGTGGTGGCTTCACTTCATTGCCTGGCAACCTAGCATGAAGTTGTTTTTTTCACTGTTGTTCTTAGTCACTTTGATTGCACCTTTGTTGTTTTTGCTGTTCCCTCATGTTCCTTTCCTATTCTTCTCTGATTTAACAGCACAGCAATGGAAAGTTCTGTTTCCTATGCTCTGCTCTCCATTGCTTCCAGGAGGTGTATGTTAGGAGTAAATGCATAAGATTCACAAGCTGTGTTATGATCCACTATACTAACATGTTTAATTATCAATATTTGTAATTGTTAGAAATAGGGTCTCTAGTTCGCAGTCAGTTTACACCCTGTCCAAGTAGGGACCCTCACTCTAGTCAGGGTAACGGAGTTACACTCCTAAGATATACACTGCTCACCCACTTGGTAGCTTGGCACGAGCAGTCAGGCTTATCTCAGAGGCAATGTGTTAAATATTTGTACCCACACACAGTAACACAGTGAAGACATTACCAATGGACACCACACCAGTTTAGAAAAATAGCCAATATTTATCTAAGTAAAACAAGATCAAAACAACAAAAATCCAAAATATACAAGCAAAGACATGAATTATAAAAGGTTATGGCTCAATAAAAGCGCTTAGAAACACAATAGCTCCAACTGGTGCTATCCATGCGCCATGACGGAGTCATTCCCAACAGTCCGATGCCACTCTCGAGGGAGGGCGGCAACGGTGATGGAGTTGCACGGACCCCAGATACAGTACCTTAGAAATGAGGCAGAGTCAAAGATGTGGCACAGAGTCAGGGAGGTAAGGCGTTGCTGGTGCGGTATTGGTTCCATACTACTACACAGGAGGTGAGGCATCGGTTCCTTACTGCTATGCAAGGGAGGTGACACATTGATTTCTTACTGAGGCAGTGAAGGGGAAGCGGTGTCAGAGGCGAGGCGTTGGTTACTTACGATCCGGTGAGATCGATGATTTGAGTGGGACAAGAGATAGTGGGGTGACCTGGTGGGGCTGCAGTCACTCCACGGGGCCAAAGGCACTGCGGTAGAGTCGGCTGTCATGGACGTAAGTGACGCAGCACTCTGAATTCACAATAGTTCTGGACTTTAGAGGCACTGCGGTGACTAAGGGTCTACAGTGTCCATCGCGGTCATTGCACTTCAGTGGGGATGACAGCTTTGGGTGCAGGCAGCACACAAAGTCGGGCAGAGGCTCAGGTTCTGGAGTTGTCTGGAGTCGGTGTGCCTGGTTCTTCTTGTTTTATGCCAGATTTTACTCCCAAGGGCCCAGGAACTGTAATGGGCATCGCTTGGCAAGTCAGGGTCCTCAGCAAGAGACCCAGAATCTGGCAGGTGAGGTCTTTGATGTTCCTGAGACTTCTTAGCAGGAAGCAAACTCAGTCCAAGCCCTTGGAGTAACTTCACAAGTATGATACACAGCAAACTCCAGTCTTTGTTCTATCCAAAGCAGAAGCATTGACTGCAGGCCAACCTAGCAAGGCACAAACAGCAAGGGGGCAGTACTCCTCCTCACATGTCCTCAGCTCTTCTCTTTGGTAGAGTCTCCTCTTGATCCAGAAGCTTTCCAAAAGTCTGGGGTTGTGTGTCCAATACTCATACTTCTTTCTGCCTTTGAAGTAGACACATTTCAAGTGAAAGTCTTTGTAGTGCACAAGACCCTGTCTTTCCTGCCCTGGCCCCAGGCACACTCTATTCAGGTGCAAGTGCCAGCTCCTCCCGCCATTCTAGCCCAGGAAGACCCATCAGGATATGCAGGGCACACCTCAGCTCCCTTTGTATGACTGTCTAAAGTGAATTCACAATCAGCCCAGCTGTCACACTTACACAGACATGTATTCCATAGCCAGGCAGAGGCACAGAATGGTAAAGCAAGAAAATACCCACTTTCTCAAAATTGCATTTTTAAACACACAAGTTAAAAACACTTTCTATAAAAGATGTATCTTTAAATTGTGAGTTTGGAGGCCCCAAACTCCATATATCTGCCAGCTTCCAATGGGAAATTATGCTTATGAGATAGTTCAAGGCAATCCCCATATTAACCTATGGGAGAGATAGGCCTTGCAATAGTGAAAACCGGATTGGGTAGTATTTCACAATTAGGAAATGTAAAACACTACCTTTCAAAAGCACGGCACCCTGTCCATGGGGCTACCATGAGCTCACCTTACGGGTGCCTTACATGTACTAAAAGGGAAGGTTTGGGCCTGGCAAGTGAGTGCACTTGTCAGGTCAACATGGCAGTTTAAATCAGGACACACAGACACTGCAAAGGCAGGTCCGATATATGTTTACAGTGCTACTCATGTGGGTGGCACAATCAGTGCTGCACACCCACTAGTAGCATTTGATTTACATGTCCTGGGCAACACATGGTGCACTATACTATGGACTCACTAGTAAATCAAATATGCCAATCATGGATAACCAATAATAATCACAATTTAAACAGGTAGCACTTGCACTTTACCACTGATCAGCAGTGGTAAAGTGCCCAGAGTACCAAAACCAGCAAAAATGAAATCCAGCGCACAGTCAAAAACACAGGAGGCAGAGGCAAAAATACAGGGGAAACCACACCAAGGATGCCAGGTCTAACAGTAATACAGCGCTCTGCCAGAGAAGACAGAGCCGCCTGGTATCCCCTTAAATTCTCAGGTATAGCTTTATTTGCTCAATGCTTCCTTATCATGAGCAGATATGGTCCTATTTCACCAAGTATAGTACAGTCTCAATGCCTCCTCTGAATATGCAATACAACATCAAAAATTCACATGTAATATATCATGAAAAGTGCATTTGTGGAATCAAAACCGATATACGTTTTGTAGATAAAATAAAGCGATTACATTTGGTTGAAGTTGTGGAAGATCATGTATTTTTCGTTTGCCTACGCTGGCTGGGAAGGGGTTAATAATGTTCCCATGTGATTCTCGTGACTGCCTTGTGTAGCATGCGCTTTATGTGGCACATATAAATGAATGCAAGGCTCGGCACTTCTGAGGCCAGGCAGTTACCAATTCATAAAAACCACCCGATCGATCACGGGTGGGAAGTTATTGCGGGTTGAGTTTCATCCGAATTTTAGTTTTGAAGAAGCAGTGACGAAACTGTAAGAAGCACATAAGTCCATGATCCAGTATGTGGCCAGACTCAACTGTGTATGTGCTGGATCACCGAATGAGTCCGTAGATTGCGTGAGCTCAGTTTAGCAAACTGTCGTTGAAAAATGTGCACTGTTCTGGCCATTAGCAAGCAGCTGTTTGTTCATTTATTATGAAACCGTGGCCACAGGCGCAGTGTGTGTTATGCTAACATTCTATTTGGGAGCAGCGTCATTGATTGATGGTGTCATGTGCTGCGGCCTAATATCCTGGGTCTCAGCCGAGCTTCCTTTGAGTTCGGACTCCCCAGGGCCAATGGCCCTATTCACTCGTGCAGGCATGGATTCCCGCTGAGGGATGTGTGCATTACTGTATGTTTGCGATGGAAAATAAAGGCGCAGGATGAGGATATCTATAGCCCGCCTGCTATACGTGAAAGCAATCCAATCCCCCAGAAATATTTATATGAATAACATCATTGTGATCCTCGGACACGCTCTTTTTAAGTAATCGCCTTGCTAGTTTTTTTTCAAAACTGTTTTTACATCATTCTAGTAGATTTACGTGCTCTGAGCTCACATCCAAGCTTTGGAATGACCGAACTCAACATTTTTCTTGCAGTTTTACATTGCGCTATCTCGACCCCAAGCGCTTTACGAGCACCAGTTACACTACACAAGGACACATTCATATTTTTAGGTCGAGCCGCAAGCGCTGGGACGTGTTGTAATCCGTGGGCGTTTAACCACACCCACCGCACGTCCATCACTATCACTAGTTCATGGGCTTACCTAGAAAAATCCTTTATCATCATTGATAAATGCTGTACGTTTGTACCTCCATGGGGCAATTTTGTTACCTCCTTTGCCATCGACCCTGTTACATGGATGATTGCACGTTTGCAGATACATTTGACTGCTAGCAAACTTCTTTTTCCTTTTGTGTCTCTCCTTCGGCCTCACGCTCATGGCGGCCATGGAGCTTTGAATTAGCTCGCTTATGTCAATTGTTTTACTTTTCATTTTCAGTTTATGTGGCAAGAAAAGTCCAGTTAGGAATTTACAGCGCTAATAGCTTTAACTCGAGCAAACGCTAGACCCATTTCACTGCAAATGCTTGCTTCTGTTTTGTAGGCAAGAGGAGATCAAGTAATTTGCCTAGAACTACAGGATGTTGAGCTGACTCCGAGACTCGAACATGGTTCCCCATTTGAAAAGGCAGCAGCACTGTCATTAGCCAGATCCTGTCTTTGCTTTCTTTAGGAAGGCGCATGCGATAGGCAAAGTTAACTGACGTGTTTTCAATACACATAGTGATATATTCACAAAGGTGTTTTGGAGTAGGTAAGCTAGTACTCCGCTTGCACTGTTGTATGCCTTTGTGACTTGGTTCCAAAACAAATACAATGGGAATTTTAAGGGAATATTGTAGTGGCTATAATTAATAAAAAATAAATATAGTCCAATTCTATATTGTAGAAGCGGTACAATGAGTCCATATTCTGTTATTGTTTTTCACGGGTACTTTATTGCCTGTATTCTCCAATCTTCGTTCATAGAAATGATTAGTCTATACAAGGAATTTCCTGAAGAGGTGAAGTCTCTGTTGGCTCTGAGATTTCAGAAACAGGAGGTCAGTCCAAGCCCTTTAAGAGCACTTTTGGGGGAATGCAGACTCCTTCCAGCCAAGTCAGAGGCAAGCAGGGCAGCAGGGCAACAGCAGGCCCTCAGTCCTTCTCAGCAAAGCAGTCCAAGAGGGTCCTTTGGGCAGCCAGGCAGCTCCTCTGATGGAGTGCAGGTGTAGGTCCAGAAGTGTCTGAGTTGGTGGGGTCAGAGACCCAGGTTATATACTCAAAAATGCCTTTGAAGTGGGGGAGACTTCAAAGAGTGATTTTGAAGTACACACATTCCCCTTTCAGCCCAGTCCTGTCTGCCAGGGTCTCAGTAGGGGGTTATCAGTCTTTTGGGTGAGGGCAGGCCACTGGCTTTTGAAATGTGTCAGGCCCTCCACACTTCTAGCCCAGGAAGACCCCATTCAGTATGAAGATGAATCCAGATGTGACTGAGTGTCCTGTGTTTGTGGTTGTCTGGGTGAAATGCACACGTGAGCTGTCAACCAGCACAGACCAGACTTTGATTGGCACAGATGGTTTTAAGTGTATAGAAATGCTCACTTTCTAAAAGTGTCTTTTCTAAAATAGTAATATTAAATCCAACCTCACCAATAAGCAGGATTTTTAATTACCGTTCTGGCCATAATAAATATGACCTGGTTACCCCTTTCAGATCAGAATCTACCACTCAAAAAGTATATGAGGGTAGGACTAATGATAGTCTATGAAAGGAGCAGGCCCCACAGCAGTGTAAAAGGAAGTTAGGAGTTTTCCACTACCAAGACATATAAAACACATATGTACATGTCCTGCCTTTTACCTACACAGCACCCTGCCCTATGGGTTATGTAGGGCCTACCTTAGGGGTGGCTTTTATGTAAAATAAGGGGAGTTTAAGTCTTGGCAAGTACTTCTAAATGCCAAGTCAAAGTGGCAGTGTACCTGCACACACAGGTCTTGCAATGGCAGGCCTTGGACATGGATAAGGGAGTACGTATGTGGCTGGCACAATCAGTGCTGCAGGCCCACTAGCAGCATTTCATTTACAGGCCCTAGGCACATGTAGTGCACTTTGCTAGGGACTTACAAGTAAATTAAATATGCCGATTGGGTATGAGCCAATGTTACCATGTTTTTAGGGAGAGAGCACATGCACTTAAGCACTGGTTAGCAGTGGTAAAGTGTCCAGAGTCCTAAATCCAGCAAAAATGAGGTCAGGAAAAGAAGAGGAGGAAGGCAAAAAGTTTGGGGTGACCCTTCAGAGAGGCCATTTCCAACACTAACATGTAGAAAAACTAATGGTAGAGTGTTGCTATGTTAGACTGCCAGATGCAGGTATATGCTCACGCTAATTTGCTGTTTGTATGCCTGTCTAACGTGCTTGTGACTGGAAACGTTAATGGCAGGTGACATCAAACGTTCTCATGAATCGGCATTAGAAGTGAAGTGTGAATGCTTTAAGTGTTTTGTTTGATGCCTGTGTGAAGTAAATCCCCAGCAGAAAGGGTGCACCAGTTCAGTAAAGTTAACAAGAAGGTTGTTCTTGTGCTGCATACATCTTCAAACACAGGAATGGGGCACTCATCAAAGGACCATGCTTACCCAACATTTTTGTGTCAGGGTGGAGTGGATCCTCACCAGTAAAGAGTATTCCAAAGCAGTGAAATTGGTACAATGGTTGTGTTCATTCTGTATGCAATGACAGAACGAAGAGAATGATGAGGTCACAGCTGCCATATTAAAATTATGTCCCCATGTGAAACTAGATGTGAGCGCAGTGATGATCAAAATCAATGTTTATCAACAAACAAAATATTGGGGGGCTTTGGAGGCCAGCAAGTAGTCAAGAACCAGGACACCATTTATCAACGATCGACAGTGAACAACTCAGAGGGCGGAGAACTATTTACTTTAAGGAGGAACAGACCTCAACACCTTTCAACTGGGGGTGGCTTTAAGGAATACTTGCTTCTTCCTCAAATAAGCATTGCTAGTGAAGACCTCTAAACATCTTGGCCGAAATGGGCATGAGTAATTTTTCCTAGAATATAGGAAGTGAAAAACTCAAAGCTGATTTAGAGTTAGTGGAATAGGTAAATAAATTCAATATAATTTGTCTTCAGGAAACCTGCCAAAAAAATGAACTTGCCTTAAAAAGATATACCTCTATGGTGAAATCTGCTTGGCAGTTGTCAGGGCATATAAAACCATTGGGTGGCCTCGCAACATTAGTAAAAGTAAAAAAATAATCTTCACATATTGCTAAGACTTAAAAAAAATATATGGCCTGTAATCCATTACATTTACACTCAAAGAGCAGGGGCACAAATATCAAGAGAGACGTTGGGGGGTAAAAAACACATTTTAGACCACACGTTGGTATGATATATGTAAAAATATGTATAATAAAATATGTAAAGACTCAGAATAATGAGGGATTTTGGACACTTATTCACTATCTACAGGCACCCTAAGTTGCAGTAAATGACATTGGTGCAAATACTTGGGTGATTTATTTGTCACAGCTATATTATAATAAATTGATACCATAGATTTCCAAAGCTAAAGCTCATCCCTCAACACAGGGGGTGAGGGTTTAGAGGCACTGCACATGGCACCACCAAATGAAGTGCCCATGTCAATTTTAAAGGATGATTGTGGATTCTGGAGTGCTCCTCTACTAGTTTTATACAAAGTCGTTTTAGCCCTGAAATTATTCAGGATAACTGGCAGGCCTCAATACTGCATCCCATTCATAAAAAGTGTCCTGCAAAGAGTCCTCAGAACTTCAGAACTATAGCTCTCCTAGACATAGATGCTAAGATCTTCACCAGAATGTTATTGACAGGACTTGAAGAAATGGTAATTAACTTCAATGTCTTACTGGTGTTTCAAACAGGCTTTAGAAAAGGTTGTGAAACCTTGGACAACCTGACACTTATTAAAATGTGACTGGTCTTTCATTGTTAGCTAAGAAAGCAACATTTCATAAAACCACCCTCTATGTTTGTTTTCTTTATCATAGTGTCAGGTATGACAAGGTTAATCATTAAATGTTCTGGAGAAAGCTAAAGGAACTGACTATCGTAGAACACCTGCTGAATGCAAATAGACTACTGACACATGGCTAAGGGTAAAGTTGGGCCCGAAACAAGGCTGCGTTTTAGTAGAGTTGCTATTTTACATACATACAGCCGACCTACTGTCAACTCTGGGTGGGGAAAAAAAATCCTCCCAACCTAGGTGGGAGGCACATACTTCTTTTGCAACATGCTGTTGACAGAGTATTTTTGGATCGGACCGCAATAGGCCTGCTGAGTGCCTTCAATGCTCTTCAGAAGTATAACCCAGATAATGAACTAAAGCTGAATCTGTCAAAAGCAAAGATTATAACATTTGTTTTTTACAAAGACTAAGCATAAATGGAAGATTGAAAGCCAACCGATTTCCACTACTGATTATTATCTCTATCTGTGACTGTGGCTAGATTCTGATTTAACATTTAAAAATCGACTCAGTGCAATGCGTAGGCATGCATGTTCCTTGCAAAATTTACTGAGGAAAATCAACAGGAGTGTAATCAGCCCCAAAAGTATGTGTACTTAGAAGTCTTCAGAGCAAAACTAGAGCCAGCCATCCTCTAAAGCACTCCAGTTTGGGGCTATAAGTTGCAGAAAGACGTTGTGATCTGCAATCTGGTGCAATTAGGTCGGTGTTTGTACTACCCAAGAATTCACCAGTGAGTCGTCTTGGACTGGAGATTGGCAGTATTGACATGTCAAGTGCATCAGACCTACAATTCATCAAATATCTCTGTAGACTAAGCAGTGCACCTGGGGATTCACTGCAAAACGTGATCTGGAAAGAGTTGGAAATGCATCCAAAATCATACACAGGCAGTGGCGTTCCTACCTTAAGAAAATTGCAACAGAATTGCACTTAATGGAATGTTGATACAACAGAAATGCATATCCCGTTTTCCAAACCCAAGCAAAGTTGGTGCTTAGGGAATACTCATATACGCAGAATATTGAGGCCCTGGGCAAACATATACCTCTTCCTCTCCACAATCTTATACTGCTTTGAAGATGAATGTTAGTACATGAGACAATACATTAGAATGAGGGTTTGTGATGGTTCCACTGAGAACTTTGGCTTTCTGTGAATTTAAGGTCTCATTCAAATGTTGTAGAGGATGTGGATATTGCCAGTAGTCCCTTACACAATATTTATATCTGCCCCTACTTGCTGGACCTTAGAAGAAAGGTTCTTTCTCCATGCTTTAACTGGTGAATGTAAGGTCAATTAGTGAAGTAATTAATTTTTGTCTACACGGTATCAATCATCAGTTAATTTGTTGATTGCTTAAATATCTGGATTACAGAACATGAATATTGCTCTACTCAGTTTATGATGTTCATACTACCAACACTCTTTTGACCAGGGTTAAGGTCAAAACCAATGCCAGGGACCATGAATGTGATTGATACACTGTAGGAAGATGTAATATTACTTATTAGTTCCTGGGTTTCGTATGCACATGGCAATTAATGAAGTATACAATCGATGGACATACCCTGGCTCAGATACTTTCATTCCATTTTTCTCTGACTTGGGGTTGGGGGATTTTTCCTCACGCAGGACCTTTTGGTGAGACGGGACATCAAAAGGGTAAAGGAGACATATTGGCACATAATTCATGATTCAAAACTAAATATAGCTCCAGTCAGAAATCAGGAGCGGATGCCATTACAGCAACCACATCCTATGCTATATTTGGTTACTATTAGTTCTGAGTGGCACAGGTTTTTACTTACCAGGCTACGCTTGAACATATTACACCATTTAGTAGCATTCCCTATCCTGGTTTAAGAAACTTCTGCCATGCTGCTGTTATGGAAAAACACCTCAGAGGGAGATGAAGAGACAATACAGGCTGTATTAAATATACATATGCTGCTTTTGGTATTCAAAATGTTTATTAATACTGTTATTCATTAAATGTCTGAGAAACGTGTATGTATGTATATATTTGATGCCTTTTATGGTTTATATGAACTGAATAAAGTATTGGATGATGATGAAATGCACCTGGAAATTAATGAAGTATCCTGTAATTTTGTGAAATATAGACTAGTAAAGAGTCTAAAAGTTGCATGCTGCATTAACTGAAATTGATGTGTTTACATAAGCACAGCACCTCGTTCTTAATTGTTCGACACATTGAGCTGGTTAAGTCTGTGTTCTGAAGATGAGTTTGAGGTCTCAAACAACCAAGAAACATAAGTAGGCTTGGTCTACTTAGGAGTTGTAGTATTACAAGATGCAGAGGCATATTTCTCGAAATAATTTTGAAGATGTATGAAGATGAATTGCCTGTGTAGTTTAGCAGACACACCATTTCTTATTTTTTCTTTTAAGTGCACCTCACATTTCTAGTCTAGGAAGGAGTTTAAATGCTGTGTCGTCACAAACATATTTTTTGGGAAAGAACTATCACCCACTAGTTATACTAGTGGCATGTTTCATCATTGGGTTCTGACCCAGCATACCTACCATATCTGGGTGTGCTTCGATGCTTGAATTATAATGGAGCTAGATGTTATCAAGGGATCTAGTGTTAGTTAAACTTACCTGCTGGTATCCCTTCTTTATTTGCAATTTTATTACGGTAACCTCTGCTAAGGTTAAAAAAAAAAATCATGTGCCAGAAGTAATTATGCACTCCCATATCAAAGTGAGGGTCTACATATTTCAGCCATATCTAAATGCCACTTCAGATACAACAGCTTTCTCCAGCACCAGTGTTTTGTTAAGATCCCTTTCAAAACGTTATGTTAACAAAGAACACAAATTGTGCACCCGTGACATCTATCAAAACTCATTCCATCATGTCACTTTAATGCCTTATAGTTCTTTTTCTCTTATCACAAGATAATTTCTTGTTTAAGAATCTGAAAAGATCAAACAGAGAGACATCATGATTTTAATTACATTGTTTGTAGAATTCTTTGTGCATGTCACTCGTGATCAGAAATGCACATCACTACATTGGTCAACATAGCATTAACTTCATGCAATAGTTCCAGAGGGACTGTGATGCACTTCACTCTGTCAACAAACACAGTCTTATTCTCATGAAATTATTATTTAGATTGAGCACAAAGAGGGAGCTTCTCGAATATCCCTCGTTAGTGGGTGGGAACAAAGATACATCTATGATGTACATGCTAAAAATGCAGATCGTATTTTTTATGATGTAGTTTTCAAACCATACATCTTTCTCAAAGGTTTATCTGCTCGTAGAGTCTTAGAGTTGGGCAGGCCCTATTCACACTCTCTGCGAAGGAAAAGAGGTTAGAAACATTGTTATTATTAGTGCCTTTACATGTTGGTGCAGTAGAAGGCCCATAACCCCTCCCAACTTACTTTGTCAACGTATCACTCCCACAGAGGACCTGAAGAGTGTCTTCTAAGCTCTGCATATTGCTGTATGTCCTTGGAGACTTATACATATGTATCTTTCAGGTCATGTGATTTGGCGTATTATGCCTTGACGTCATCGTATCATCAGATAAGCGTCCAAAAAGGAAATGATAGGAACTCAAAGATTTCCGCATCATTGTGCTAGAAAGAGGGCCGAATGTTACTTCTCCTCAAAGTTGTAATATTGCAACCCCCTTCTTTATATGAATTTATATAGTACATCGACACCTTAGTCTATATTATTCAGGGCATTGATCCCAACATTGTGAGATATCAAAAGTATTTTTATTGTCTTTTCCGTAAATTTGTCATTAGAGAGGAGCGACATACAAGAAAAAAAAACAGGCTCAAGAAAACCTAGATATACATTGAGGTCCCCTGTCTCCCTGGAACAGAGACCCCATGTATTGTGGGGATGCATCTGTTTACATAAAGACATATATATCCAAGTCACCTATTTCAGAAGTGCTTGATTATAGTTGCGTTATTCTCCAAATATGACCCAAGAAAATAGAATATTTTTAATCAATGTGAAATATATTATCATCATTGTATATATGCTCACAGTACAACCCCTCCTCAATGTTTTTATTTTTTGCACTAGTTGTTAAAGATACTATTCCAATGTATGTTGTCATTCCAGCCGTCCTTGTGGGTGGGCAATCTATATTTTCCATCACTGTTCCTTTTCAAACAGGACTCTTTCAGTACTTTTTACCTTGCTGTACAGTTGTTCCATTACTACCTATTTTAAATTAGTTGTATGCCCTTTTGGTATGAAGACAAATATATCTAGAAGTTCTCTCTCCTGTGATATTTGAGGACGATGTCAGCAGAAGTGGAGAGAACTGGTATACTTCCTACTCCCCTCTTTCTATTTAAACGTTGATGAAGCAGCATGCAGCTGTGTGAGTTCAAGAAGACCAAATAGCCCTTGTCCTAATTTAGGATAACTCACTCTTAGAAATGAAGAGGTGGGCAGTAACTAACAGAAATACAGTGTAGGTTTGTAGGGTGTGAACAAAACAACATGTCTAACAGTTCTAACATTTACAGAGAAGGACGTGAACCTGATACTTGAACCTGATACTTTCTGGCCCTCCAATGTTGACAGGCATAAATGCAGCACAAATAATAACTCCAACAAAGGACTGGGATAAACTTGCAGAACAAAAATACACCTGTATCAAGACAACAGATCATGGTGTCATAATGACTGAATAACTGAGATTCAGTACTGCACCAAAGAGTTTGTGGGTCACTAATGCCCCACAAATCTGAGCTAAAATAATCTGGCACAGCACCAGAGAGTGGCTCATCATAAGAATAAAAACAGCCAAATGGCTGTCAGAGGCAAAGTTAATAGAAATCCAAACTGGCAAAAACCATTTGAAAACTACTGCCACAGCATATAAGAAAATACTTGATGAAATAAAAAAGGAAATGACTGATTATAAGGATTTTTTTGACACAATCAAAAATTCAAAAATTTCAGAAAGATGTGAAGACGTTTTAGTTTGTAAGAAGCTACCGTTACTCTGCACCTGACTATACAATACAAAATTACAGAAATAGTGATGGGGCAGATTTGAATTCTACAGAGGGGAAAGTATCAGACTCTGAATGGTGGGGCAGTGGAGATGAAACTAGAGGAAGACTCAAGGGAAGACATAGAGGTAAACCATGGGAAAATTCAATACCTACTCCACTTCTTTTACCCATTCTTTCAAACACCATTACCCCCACAACTGTCACACTCTATGGGTGGAGTAATACACTTCACCAGTGGTTCCTACAAAATTATAGCCCCCCTTTTTTAGAGAGGGGAGAGAATGTTAGAGGAAAGACAAAGAAAGAGATGCAGGTTCAATGGGATGATGGCCCTCCAGGGGTGCACATAAGGAGTATGACAAGGGACTCACAACTTGGAACCAGTGGGAGCATAGTCTAGTGAGAAATTTGATCACAATGACTTTGACAAAGACACAGCTGCAATTGATAAGTAAAGGCCTAGGTTTTGTGCCCACTCCACATTTTGATAAATTCTGTCTACATTGTGAATTGGTAATTTTTTAAATAAAATTATAATTGAAAAACATGTTTTGAGAAAACGCATGATACATGAGATTAGGGGGGTATAGGCCTCAGGAATAAATTTAGATTTTGTCCTCCAATAACTGCTATCCCTATTGATATTGTAGATGTTGAGCACGTCATTTTAATGAAGTGGAGGCTCTTGATGAAGGGAACATTAATGTGTTTCATAAAATGACAAAAAAGGATACCTTGGAAGAACTATAGTCAAACGCAGGCATTATCATAAACCCCAATGACATAATGATGCAGAAATCTTTTGAGTTCCCAACTTCTACCTTTTGGACACTAACGTAATAACACAATGACATCAGCACATTATACCCTGAATTACGTGACATGAAAGACCCTTTTCTAGCATTTCTCACGAACACACAGCAATATGCTGTGCTTACAAGACACTCTTCAGGTCATCCTTGGGTGTGACACTCTGATGAAGTCATTTGGGAGAGGTTATGGGATCTCTACTATACCAACATTTTAAGGCATAGTAATGAGATTGCTGTTAGCCACTTTTCCTTCTCAGAGTATGACAATAGGGCCCGCACCCATCTAAGACTCTATGGGGAGATAAACCATCAAGAAATATGTACATTTGAAAACTAGATCATAAAAAATATGATCTGCATGTTTAGCAGGTGCATCCCTGACGTGTCTTTGTTCACACCTACTCACGAGGGAAATTCAAGAAGCTCTGTCTTTGTCTTCACTCTAAAAAATCATTGCATGAGAATAATGCGGTGTTTGTTTATGAGGAAAGTGCATCGCAGAGCACAATTCACGTAGGAACTATTTCATTAACATAATGCTATGTTGAACAAAGGAGTGGCATGCATTGCTGATCACTAGTGACGTCACATGAACTCATTTTTTTACCACCCTTTTATGACCAAGTGTGGATATGAGTTGTTAGAAATGGGGTCTTTGGGTGGCAGTCCGGTTACCCCCTGTCCACGCATGGACCCTCACTCTAGTCAGGGCAAAGGAGAAACACACCTGGTTAACCCCCACTAACCCCCTTGGTAGCTTGGCATGAGCAGGAAGGCTTATCCCAGAAGCAATGTGTAAAGTATTTGTACCAGCACACACAGTAATTCAGTGAAAACACTACAAAATGGACACCACACCAATTTAGAAAAATAGGTAATATTTATCTAAATCAAACAATACCAAAACGACAAAGATGCAACATACACAAGTCAAAATATGAATTTTCAAAAGAATCAGAGTCTTACTCCATAGAAAACAACGGAAACGTGGATTTTTCACAAAATACCTGGTTTGCGTCAAAAATAAAGCTGCATGGGCAGGCGTGCGATGCAAAAGGCAGCAATGCGTTGATTCCTTCCTTGCAAGGGAGGCCGTGTCTCATTTCTTCTCCGGTTGAGTCGCGATGCTTTGTTTTTTTCCCTCGAAAGAGAGTGATCCTTTGATTTCCGGACGAGGCACCTTGGATGCACGCAGGATAGGGATGACTTTGACGCCCAGGGACGATGCATGAGAAATCTGGTCACAAGGTGTTCGAAAACCATGCTGCATGAGGTTTGCTTCGTTATCAGCAGCCACAAGTGGGTGCTGCGTGTCGTTTCTTCAGCTGCGATGCGTCGATCTCCCAGCCGCAATGCAGGTGGAGCGTCGAGTGTAGCTGCGAAGCCGACGGCATGCATTTTATCAGCCCTATTGCAGATAGTGCATTGAAAATTTCCCCTCACAGCGTTCTGTGCGTGGATTTCAGGTCTTGTTCTGCCAACTTCAACTTTCGAGGGCCCAGGGACTGGATAGGGCACCACTTGGCAGGGCAGGAGTCTCAGCAGAGAGGCCAGGTATTGGCAGAGGAATCTTAGATGGCCCTGAGACTTCATAAAAGGTGGCAAGCTCACTCAAAGCCCTTGGAGATTCTTCTGAAGCGGGAATGCACAACAAAGTCCAGTCTTTGTCCCCTTTCACAGGCAGAAGCAGCAACTGCAGGAAAGCCCAGCAAAGCACAGTCACAGTCAGGGGCAGCACTTCTCCTCAGCCCTTCTCCTTGGCAGAGGTTCCTCTTGAATCCAGAAGTGATCTAAAGGTCTGGGGTTTTTGATCCAATACTTATATCCCTTTCTGCCTTTGAAGTGGGCAAACTTCAAAGGAAAGTCATTTACCAAATCCTGCCTTGCCCAGGCCAGACCCCAGACACACACTAGGGGGTTGGAGACTGCATTGTGAGAGGGCAGGCACAGCCCATTCAGGTGTGAGTGGCCACTCCTCCCTCCACTCTAGCACAGATGGCTCCTCAGGATATGCAGGCTACACCCCAGCACTCTTTGTCTCACTGTCTAGAGGGGATTCACAAACAGCCCAACTGTCAAACTGACCCAGCCAGGGAATCCACAAGGCAGAGTCACAGAATGGTTTAAGCATGAAAATGCCTACTTTATAAAAGTGGAATTTTCGAACTGACAATTTAAAACCAACTTTATCAAAAGATGTATTTTTAAATTTTAAAGTTCAGAGACACCAAACTCCAAATATCTGTCTGCTCCCAAAGGGAATTTACACTTTAAATGTATTTAAAGGAAGCCCCCACATTAACCTATGAGAGAGATAGACCTTGCAACAGTGAAAAACAAATTTAGCAGTATTTCACTGTTAGGACATTTAAAACACATCAGTACGCATCCCACCTTTAATATACACTGCATCCTGCCCATGGGGCTACCTAGGGTCTACCTTAGGGGTGCCTTACATGTATAAAAAGGGAAGGTTTAGGCCTTGCAAGTGTGTACGCTAGCCAAATCGAATTGGCAGTGCAAGACTGCACACACAGACACTGCAGTGGCAGGTCTGATCCATGTTGCAGGACTGCTAATGTGGGTTTCACAACCAGTGCTGCAGACCCACTAGTAGCATTTGATTTACAGGCCCTGGCACCTCTAGTGCACTTTACTAGGGGCTTACTAATAAATCAAATATGTCAATCATGGAAAAGCCAATTACACATACACTTTACACAGGAGCACTTGCACTTTAGTACTGGTCAGCAGTGGTATAGTGCCAAAGTACCAAAAACAGAGTCCAGCACACAGTCAAAACATGGGAAGCAGAGGCAAAAAAAGACAGGGGAGACACGCCAAGGATGACAGGTTTAACAGGAGTCATCAACAAAAATCTGCCAAAAAAGAGAGCAAAAAACTATTTGGGGAAATGAAGTGGCAGGTTATTCCCAATTCCATGCAAGCAATACCTGATGCAATGCTCAGTTGACCGCATCGACCACCATAACACACCAGATAAATGAACAGATGCATTTATGCTCTCTATCTCAAAAACAGTAGAATGCATGAAAATCTGCAGTACAGTTATACACACCTTTTATCACAGCTTCCCTAGAAGCATTGTAGGTACACAGATATCAATTTGTTTCCTTTTGCCTGGGAATATTTTTCATGTATTAAGTGAGGGTCTTTTCCTGGGAGAGGAGAGGCCTAAAAAAAAAATCGTGAATCGAAATCAGTGCTATTTTACAGGCTTCTTGTATGAAAAAGTAGACAGGGAGATTTAGGGAAATAGAAACGATCCTTGGCCACAGTGGCAGTAAGGTGCAGTGCATAGCATGACGTATTTAAGGAACAAGTCTAAATTGTCTCCGATTGTCTAGCTAAATTCGGTGGGAAAGAACTGTGAGTGGCATCTGACACATTAGTTGCGGTTTAGTTGATCAACCAATGCCAGTTACTTCATTGAGGACTACAGCAACTCAAGAACTCAGGCTGCTCGAGATTATGGTTAGCTGGGACAGGTGCTCAACCTGTGGACACAAATGTAAACCAGAATATTCACTATACCTTGCCACTTACCAATGTCAGAAAATATTATTGCAAGTCATGTTTACCTTGATGTAGTGGTGATAATGATGTGGAAGCCAGCCACCGTTTCTTGCAGGGGTGCTCTAGCTATTAAGAAACCCAAGAGTAACCAGTTCCATATCGTTCAGTGGTGTGGGGATTGGAGCCCTGTTTCTCCTCACAGGGCAATTGTCAGATCTTTGAGAAACGTAACCTGAAAATCACTGGTCGGGGAAGATGGGGTGCAGACTCAGCTTGATCTGTATTTTTTCAACACACAGCTCTAGAATGAGACTCCTATCCAGTCAGGAACTTTAATCACAATCTGATAAAGAGTGACTGCTATTAACTGTATGGTGCTGAAATGTACAGTGGTGTAGCAAGGTGCATCCCTCTGTAGTGCAAACAAGGAAAATGGACCACCTGACTATTGTTGGTGTAGTTGAATACAGCAATTAGTAGGATTTATAGGGCTCTTGATGGCTCTGGGCCCCTGTGCTATTGCATCCACTGCACCGTTCATAGCTACCTCACTAAATCAATCAGTGACATTTGCACCTTGACTTGTGTCGTAAATTGGAAAATAAAGCTCTGTTCATCCTGCCGGAGGACAACATTCATATCTGTTCTGAGATGGTGCAAGATGCGAAAGAGGCTGACAAATACATCACCAATTTACAGATGATTTGTGGCTTATGTTTACATAGGCCACTCAGTAAGACCCATATTTTGTCTCTTTTGGCATCACTCATTAGTACTTTGGATGAAGGAGTAGCTGCCTGGGTGATAGCATTAAGGGCATGCAAACAATCATTTAACACAGCTATTATTGTCATGTAGTTGATTTTTTGAAATATCGTGGGTGCTGGTATGTCTATTTGAGGTGTTGGAATGGACTGCCACAATTAGCTTTTGTGAGGAAAAAGAAAAAGTTATTCATAACTACAAGTCGACAAACGCTGGTCAGTTTTTATTAAAACTCTACCGGTAAGATCTCAGTCATTAAGACTGATCACTGGACTAAATCATTTTACATTGAACAGCTGTTATTAAGCTGTCCTTGTAACATGCACATTAGCCATTTTCTTTTCGTGATACATCTCCCTCATGCTAGTAGATTGAGAAGTAGATATGGTAGCGATTCCCAACCAGTTTATTCAACCTAGGTTTCCGCTTCTTATTAGTTTGGTAAACCTTGTACGCCTCTCTGAGTGTCAGCACTCATTTTCTAAGGAGTAAGATGGGAACAATGTTTAAACAGATGATCGAAAGTGACCTTAGACCTGTGCTTCTTTAGGAGTCCACAAACAGCTATCCTGTGTTGTTTGTTCTTAGGTTTGGCTTAACAGTCAAACTGTCTGGAAGATCTATTGTTATCAGTGCTTTAAAATATACATGAAATAGACTTTGGGCATTTGCTTGAGGCTAATTTATTCCTCGCCTCTTACTATTGGCTTTTGGGTGCATCATTCCACATACTATGGAGTGTTTGCATTGCAATGCATGAGGAGCAGTTTTATATACCAAAGGGACATTGAATAATAGCGCATGAACGTTTGTGTCATAGATCCATTGATCATAGAAAACATTTCCACACTGTTTTAATGACTCGTACACTTGAGCCAGGCCTATTTACTTTGTCAATGTTTGTCTACTCAGTCCACCTCCCTAATGTAGTGATCCTCCAGCAAAAGCTAAAAGAGTTAATATTGAAAAGGGTAAGTAAGGCATCACACTCTGCTACTGACTGTAGCTATTTAGTTACCTTTTGGTTCTAAAAACAGTAGGTGACAGTATCTTATTTTCCTCTTGAGGAAAGGCAACACTTACAGAGGATTGAAAGGGCGAATGGTTTTATGCGATATTGAGGGCACGGCATTCACTGCATGATTATTTATTTGCTTCATTTGCTACTCTATCCATAGTCTAGTGCATAATCTGGGGATTTTAGTGAAAATACAAGTGAGCATTGCTCAAACGAATCAAAAGTTAATAAAAATGCAGCAACACATGTTGCGGTGAAGAGGATGACACATTGCAAATGTTGACCAGCCACCTTTCTGTTTGATTATTGCTGTATTTGGGTGTTAAATTGGAACTAATGAGATGAAACCTGTGCCCAGACAGTGTTAACAAGAATAAAAATCACAAAATAATTAAGTAATACTATTACAGAATGTGCCACATTACCCAGTATAATTTGCCTTTTGTCACATAATTCGAGTTGCCCTCACATGACCAATTTAAACTGGTAATCTCCAAAGAGATTTTATAGATTTTAAAAAGTTGTCTCACTGGACTACCTCAACTGCAGTTCCATCTGCCTGGTTTTGATGGGGAGCTTACACCAGGTCTCAAACTTGGCTTCTCGTTTCCAATGTCAGCAGCTCTGACCTCGGAGCCACGTCTCCACATTTGAGTTAGCTAGTTAAATGACTAACCTTTACCCAGTGTGCACAAAACGCTGATGACATGAGTGAGTCCTACTGTAAGTCAGACCTCTGGAAATGTGTGTCTATATATTGAATTTGTTTTTTATTTATTGTTTTATTCAGTGTGGCTTCTGCATTTGAGCTGAGAGCTGCAGTGAAAGAAATGTTCATTTCTTCCCATCCATCTAACATAATGAAACACACCTACTTGCTGTGTATTAATCAAAGTATAAATTCCTAACTTCCTAGTGACAATTTATAACTGGATGAAATGTTAGAGATACATGTAACATCGGTTGAAATTTGAATATTTTCAATATTCTGTAAAGATAATATTCCCAAATCTTTATTTTTTAAAGGGGCTTTAAATATTGTTCAAAGACCAACCATTTAGCCACACTTGTGGCCAGTATACAAACATCTGTCTATGGTTGCATTTGCTAACCTGAAAGGGGTACAAAGAAGTAAAAATATGGTCATGGACTTACCTAGGGAAGGATGGGTTCATGTCATGCATTTTCAAGCACTGTTTTGCAGGCATTAGGCAATTGAGCAATAATGTGTTCTCAAGGAAAGCAAGCCATTGCCTTAAAGCCCAACATGGAGCCTCAGTTTTGTTATTGCAACAGCATGGGATCCTTTTAAACAATAGATGAAATTAAAGAGACTGATAATTTTGCCATCTCAGTTTCAGGAAATAGCATCTAAGGGCCTGATTACGACCTTGGCAGAGGGGATCACTCCGTCACAAATTTGACGGATATCCCGCCATATTACAAGTTCCAGTATATCCTATGGAACTTGTACTACGGTGGGCAGGATATCTGTCACGTTTGTGATGGAGTAATCCCCTCCCTGAAGGCTGTACTCAGGCCCTAAGTCTTTAATGCACTCAAAGCATTCTATTTGCATATTGGCTAAGTCATCTCAGGGTGTATGGGCTTCACAGGGCAAAGCATCAGGAATAATTCCTCAAAGACTCAGTGGTAAGTTGAAGAGTTTTAGTACTCCGGTTCAGTAACTTCTACAGGATCCTTTGGAGTGCATGCGCCACATATAGTTCCACCCCCCTCGAAATAACCCTCTTGTGTGATTCCGGAGATAAAGAAGGATATATTTCATCCATAACAAAGTTGCTATTGGACAGGACCTGGACACCATAATTCTTCACTTTGTCCTTTGGAGAACCAGGTAACTTTGCCTGCTGCCCTGCTTGTATGCTATGGTAATTCCACACACCAGAAGTTTTGTCTAATCTTGATGACTGTGTCACATGAGGACAACAGAAAAGCCCAATGCTGCAGCAGGAATGTCTCTGGGCTGAGAGCTAGTTTGCATTACACCTGTTCATGACTTTTGTGGATATAAGTAAGATGGAAGCCACAAGACGTCTCCTGTGCCTACTTGGTTATCTGGAAACCAGTTGCTGGCTAAAAATCCTATTTGATCTCCATGACATGGAGAATCAATCAATCATTCAATCACATATTTGTAAAGCACTGCAAGTCACCTATGAGGGTATTCAGGAGCTAGGTTGTATGGTTTGGTCAAACAGCCAGGTCTTGAGTTTCTTCCTAAATCCAGCCAGGGAGGGTGATCTCTGGAGATGAAGGGGGTTGGCTGTTCCAGGACATGATGGCGAGGTAAGAGACGGAACAGCCTCTACTGTGTCTAAGGTGTATGCGCAATGTCTGTGTGAAGGAGAGGGAGGCAGAGCGCAGGTCTCTGGAGGCTTGGTGGAAGTTCAGGTGGTGGTTGATGTATGCTGGTCCTTGGTTTTAGAGGGCTTTGTAGGCGTGTGTCAATGTCTTGAATGGGCACCTTTACTGGATGGGGAGCCAGTAGATGTTCCTGTAATAGGGGTAATGTGCATCCATTTGGGTTATTTGAGGATGAGTCTGGCTGCTGAGTTCTGTGTAGTCTGGAGTCTTCTTATGAGTTGGGCGGTGGTTCCTTTGTACATTGTGTAGTCCAGATGGCTGATGAATAGGGCTTGAGTAGTGTTTTTCTTGTTTCAATGGGGAGCCATTTGAAGATTTTTCAGAGCATGTAGAGGGTATGGAAGTAGGCGGAGGAGCCTGTGTTAATGTGTTGTTTCATGGTGAGCTTGCTGTCCAGGAAGATGCCAAGGTTGCAGGTGTGGGGGTAAGACCGAGTTCAGCAGGCCACCAGATGTTGTTCCATGGGCAGGCTTTGTTCCCAAAGATCAGCATTTTGGTCTTGCCAGCGTTGAGTTTCAGACAGTTGGTCTTCATCCAGTCAGCAACACTCTTCATACAGTTGTGGAAGTTGGTTCTCATCGTGGAGGGGTCTGCTGAGAGTGAGAGGCTGAGTTGGGTGTTGTTGGCTTAGGATATGATGTTGAGGTTATGGTTCTGACAATGTCAGCTGAGAGTGCCATGTAGGAGTTGAAGAGGGTGAGGCTGAGGGATGAACCTTGGGGGAAGCCACAAATAGTGCTCTTTGGTTCTGGGAGAAAAGGGGTAGGCAGATTCTCTGAGTTAGTCCTGTGAGGAATGATGTGATCCATCTGAGGGAGTCTCCCTGATGAGCGTGTGGTGGAATACAGTGCTGATTGCTGCTGAGAGGTCAAGGAGGATCAGTGCCGTTAATACTTCTGTCGAGGAGGGTGTGGATGTCATCCGTGGTAGTAATCAGGGCGGTGTCAGTGCTGTGGTTGGCATGGAAGCTGGATTGGGAGGCATCGAGCAGGTTGTTTCTCTCCAGGTGTTCGGTGAGCTGATGAATGAAGGCTTTCTCATGGACTTTGGAGCAATGTGATGGGGAGTAGTTTTGGAGTTCCCTAGGGTCAGTGGTAGGTGCTTTGAGGAGAGGTCTGACTTCTGCATATTTCCATGTGTTGGGATAGGTGACTGTAGAGATGGATGTGTTGAGGATAGTGGTGAGTTTGTGGCTGATCTCCTTGCTTCCAAGATTGAAGAGGCATGGGGCAAAGGATCCAGGGGTGCTTCCGAATGGATGGCGTTCATGATAGGTGTGGTGAGCTGTTCCCATGCTGTTAGCGGATGGTCTAGTGTGACGTCCGTTCGAGTGAGGAGGCTGTAGAGGTTGGTGGCTTGGGTTTCCATGTTCCTTTAGATGGTTGATATCTTGTTGTGGAAATGGTTTGCTAGCTTATCACTGAGTTCTTGTGGGGGGTATAGAAGAATTCTCTGACACTGCTGAAGAGTTCCTTGGTGTGGTTGGTTCTTGCTTCTATGCAGTTTGCTAGGGCATCTTTACTTGTGACTTTGAGGTGTTGGTGGTATTCTTTGAAGGTGACTCGGTCTGTGGTGTCTCTGCTGGTGCGCCATTTTCCCTCCAATTGTTTGCAGCTGCATTTCATTGTCCTGAGTTCTTCAGAGTACCAGCTGCCTTGTTTGGTGGGTCTTGAGGTCTTGGCGGGTTTTTATGGGGCGACTTGGTTGGCTCAGTTGGTGATTCAGATGGTTGAATTTCTTGATGGTCTGTTCTAGGTTGGTTGTGTAGTCGGATTTAGTGATGTTGAGGGCTTCAGTTCTTTTGGTCTGTGTTACTTTGCTCCAGCTGAGGAATGATGAGTTGAGAGACTTGGTTGCAGTGCACAGTGAGGTCTGTGGTGTGACTGTATTTGACTTGTTACTAGATGTGAAAATTAGTTCAAGTGGTAGTCCTGCGCTGTGTGGGAGATCAGTAACCAGCTAGGTGAGGCCGAAGTTGCTCATAAGTTCCAAGATGGTGGCAGACTTTGAGGTCTTGGGGGTCATTGAGGTAGAGTTTGAGGTTGCCAAGCAAGATGTAGTGCTTGGATTCTATGGCTCGTGGGGCAATGAAGTCAGTGATGGCATTGCAGAAGCCAGGACATTGCCCTGGGCGTTTGTAGATGAGGTTGCCTCTGATGGTTGTTCTGCCATTAGTGTGAAGCTGAAAGGTTAGGGGTTCTATGATTGGTGTGGTGTTGTTGGTGGTGGTGCAGCAGATAGTTTCTTTGTGGATGTTGGCAAGGCCTCCTCTGTGTTTGTTTGTGTGGTCACAGTGTGTAGTCTTGTAGCTGTTGCGCATTGTGGTGCCAATGTCGGGGTGGAGAAGGTGTTGAGCCAGGTCTCTGTGATGAAGATTACATTAGGCGTGAGGAGGTGGTGTCCCAGATTTCAGTGGCTTGTTTGCAGAGAGATCATGCGTAGAATATGTGGCTTTGGAGTGGTTCTGGAGCAGTTGTGCTCGGTGGAGTGGGAGTTGTGAGGGTTTTAATGAAGGTGGGCAGTCCTGAGTTGCAGGTAAAGAGATAGCTGCAGCAGGTGAATGGTTCTACCATGGATTGAGGAGATGTGATGCAACACTCATTGCAGCGTCTGGCTGCCACTCTCAGAGTTCTGTGGCAGAGTACCTGAAGATGGCAAAATGGCCAGAGTTCATGGTGCTGGGAGCTTGCATGTGGCGTGTTTAGTGAACCAATGGGGCGCCTCCTGTGCAAGCCTCCATTAAGTAGGTCCTGAGAGGGAGAGGGAGCGGGGCGTAGGGTGAGGGGAAGAAGGAGGGCAAAACAGGTGGGAAAAGGCAGAAAATGCGGGCAGGAAAGGAGCAAGCGGCTTCTAATAGTGTGGCAGTCAGACAGGAACTCAGAGCAGAGAAGTGCAAAACTGCTAAACTCAGGCAGAGTAAACACAAAGGCAAGAATAAAACTTAAGGTAAAATGAAACTAGAAGCAAAATAAGTCTGAGGCTAACTGTCAACAGTAGTAACTTCAGAGGCACAATAGTCAATACCAGGCAAACTCAGCAATACCAAGCAAACACAGTGGACGTAGGCAGAGTGTGGCAGACCTACTACAGTGAAGCTGATCAGGGATCTGTTAAAGGTTTTGGGAATAGCTTCGAAACCCAACATTACTGCGTGTTCCCTCGCCCAACTTTTAATGAGCATATTGTTGGAGGTGTGCTATCCATTCAACAGCTTGCTTTGAACATATCTTATCGAATCTAAACCAAAAGGTAGTGCCCGCTGGGAGTAAAGAGAGCTAGTGAAAATCAGAAGCTGAGCTGTAAATATCAGCTGTGCTGCTTGCAAAGGTTGTAAAATGAACACAATTGATTTTTGGAGCATCTAGTTACTGTTTACAGAGAACTGATATTGTTTTTCCTCACGCTGAGACCTCTTTTTTCAGATGCTGAACCCTTTTTTCCCAGTGCTCACAAGCCTGACTGGGCATTCACATTTTCAATGTATCTGTTAGGACTATGTTGTACTGTACCCAGGCTCAATCCGAAATCACCTTCATTGAGATAAGCATTGGCTGACTGATAATAAGCAAACTGAGATTTAAGAGGACTTGAGAGACCGAGCACCCACTGTGCTGCTTAGTGTGGGACAGCAACCATCTCACCTTTGGTATATTGCTTGGTTGTTCCTGCGACTGAACCAATTGGGATGAAGCAGGACATCAAATACATTAGGGGCCAGATGTAGCAAAATAACATTTTGCGACTTGCAAATAGCGAGTCATTGCGACTCGCTGTTTGCAAGTCGCAAAATGTTATGCAGAACGGTGTCTCAGACACCGTCTGCAAGTCGGTATGGGGTCGCAATGACCCACCTCATGAATATTCATGAGGTGGGTCGCAAATTGCGGCCCCATACCGACTATGGGCACTCGCAAACATGGAGACCTGCTGTAGTCAGCAGACCTCCGTGTTCGTGACTGCTTTAAATAAAGCAGTTTTTTTTTTTTTTTAAGTGTAGCCCGTTTTCCTTAAAGGAAAACGAGGTGCACTTAAAAAAAAAAACGAAACCTTTAGTTTCGGTATTTTTTCAGGGCAGGGAGTGGTCCCATGGACCACTCCCTGCCCTGAAAATTTTTTTGGGGGTCCAGTCACAAACTGGAAGGGGTCCCATGGGGACCCCTTCCAATTTGCGAGTGGGTTACCATCCACTTGAAGTGGATGGTAACTGCAACACCATTTGCGACCGCATATGCGGTCGCAAATGGTATTGCATACCACTAGGAATCGCAAATAGGAAGGGAACACCCCTTCCTATTTGCGATTCTGAAATGCATTTTGCGAGTCGGTCCGACTCGCAGAATGCATTTCTGCATAGGAAAATGTGATTTGCTACTCGCAAACGGCAGTTTTTGCCGTTTGCGAGTTGCAATTCCTTTCCTACATCTGGCCCTAGATTCGGTATTTTTGAATGATAACATTGTCATTCCTTTTTCCTGAAAAATTACTCAATTCCATTTTCCTAGGGTGAGATGTGAAGGAAGGAGAGAAATGACAAAGGACTTTGAAAGACTGTCAGAGGGCTGAGTGCGCAAAGGATAACAGCGAAAAAAACAATTTGTTAAAAAGGATGGGGTGTTAGCAAGGCTAGTAATGGCAGAAAGGATGGGCTCTCCTTACGCGAGGGTCAGGAGGTCAGAAATAAACTGTACAGTGCAGAAATGGCGGGCTGCCTGCTGTTTTGCGAATGCGTTTAACACAGCCAGCCGCTCCTCACAATCTCAGCAGGGAAGACGCTTTCAAAAAATTCTACTTGTTCCATGTGTTTTCAATCTTGCTACAAAAGATTTAAAAAACAGGCCCGATGAATTGACATGAAACCATGGACATGTGTACTTAGGATATCATGTGTGCACAAATTGCAGTAACACCGCTGCTACTATCTCAGTGATGCTGCATTTGGGCCTCTGAATAGTTACCAGTGCTTCTCATGAAGTATGAGGTTTGATTAATTGTATTTGTATTCTGGATTGTTAAATTTCTGTGCTTGTGTAGCGCTGTGTATATTGGTAGTTTTAGTGAAAAGAACCAAGGGCCAGATGTAGCAAAGAAACATTTTGCGAGTTGCAAATAGCGAGTCATAGCGACTCGCTATTTGCAACTCGCAAAATGTTATGCAGAATGGTGTCGCAGACACCGTCTGCGAGTCGGTATGGGGTCGCAATGACCCACCTCATTAATATTAATGAGGTGGGTCGCAAATTGCGGCCCCATACCGACTATGGGCACTCACTGACATGGAGGCCTGCTGTAGTCAGCAGACCTCCATGTTCGTGACTGCTTTTAAATAAAGCAGTTTTTTTTTCTTTTAAGTGTAGCCCGTTTTCCTTAAAGGAAAACGAGCTGCACTTAAAAAAAAAATCCGAAACCTTTAGTTTTGGTATTTTTTCAGGGCAGGTAGTGGTCCCTTGGACCACTACCTGCCCTGAAAAAATAATTTGGGGTCCATTCACAAAGAGGAAGGGGTCCCATGGGGACCCCTTCCAATTTGCGAGTGGGTTACCATCCACTTGAAGTCGATGGTAACTGCGACTCCATTTGCGACCGCGTACGCGGTCGCAAATGGAATTGCAACCCACTGCGAGTCGCAAATAGGAAGGGAACACCCCTTCCTATTTGAGAGTCGGAAATGCATTTTGCGAGTCGGAGCCGACTCGCAAAATGCATTTCTGAATGGCAAAGTGGCTTTTGCGCCTCGCAAACGGCGATTTTCGCCGTTTGCGAGGCGCAAACACTTTGCTACATCTGGCCCCAAGAGTCTAATGTGAAACGTAGCCCTGAGTTAACTTTGGACAGTAGTTTGACTCAGTACAGAGGCACCTTGAAGACAGATCCACAGGCTTTTGAAGTTTTACGGCTGATTTAGTGATCACTTGCAGACACAGATTAGGGCAAGTGATTGCTAAAGATGGTCACAAACTGCTATTGGTTGATTCCTGTGAGTGTAGTGATAACTGGTAGCATACGTGGACTAGGTGTAAAAGAGCCTGACCTGCGTCTTTCAAAGGGTGAGTGGTAGAGGCTCTAATATTGTCTGTAATTAATTTTATAGCATAGTTTGGAGAGCCAGACGGCGAAAGCTTTCAGGAATCCCTTGTTTTACTGCCAGGCAGTGTTCAGAGGCCTGGATAAGCAGCGGGGCAACTCCAATAAGGGGAGGTGAGCCTATTGTGCCAGTCTGAAGAGCCAAGGGTGCTGAAGGATGCTGGACATTTCGTTTTGCTTGTTTGCTGTTTGATACAAGTAAGTAAAGAATGCCGATTGTCAAACCTCACGTGAATCCATTCGCTTACTGTCCTCGTGTTTTGCCCTCATCCCCAACAAGCACGTTTAGCGTGGCTGCTCCTATAGCGTAATTTTTCTCTTTAAACCTGCGTCACTATTCCGGCCTTCAAAATTGACTTATTTCCTGTTCAGCGTCCCTGGCATTTTGAAAATCACTTCCATTACAAGAAAACGAGGATTCTAGGCTTTGCGTCTCATTGCGTAAATGCGTCACTGGAACTCTGTCAAGCTTCAGTACATTTACGTGTTTAGGAGTCATTAATTATTGATATTTCGAGACCTAATTTGACGGCCCATTATATGTGCTAATAAGCATGTTAAAAGATCAGTGGTTCATTATTGATGAGGCAATAAGCATCCGTATTAGTAGAGTTTGATAGTTGGGCATTCGCAGTTAAAGGCTACAGGGACAAGGGCATGATGGGAAATTGGGTACTCTGACTCTCATGAACGGTGCACAGCGGTGGTAGGAGTTAAACAGGGCACACTGCACACCGCACTGCTTCGGAGATGTCAGTTGTTAATCGTGATCTAGATTGTTGACCATTTCTTTGTATGCTTGCTTTGCGTTTTTTGTGTGTCGAGATAAGCAAGAGCTTGCTCTGATTACTTACTGGAAATATTCATTTTTCAGCCTTATCACAGTCCACATAATACGAGGCTCTCCCAAGTAGGGGCAATACTTCAACTGGCACCTGCCAGCAGACGCAGTAATCCTGTGTTTGGAGTTTTATACAGATTGTGTTATCTTTATATTTTCCAAAACTGCCCCATCCCTCCCACGTCAGCACACAGAACTACAATTAAAACTGGAAAGTAGGAAACTCCGAAATAAATCGGGGGAATGCCTTTCCAGATTCGTTTATATTAAAGCAGAGGCAATTTTAGGCATAAAAAGCAATTTTTTGAAGTTTCCAACATGAATCGGTTATATTGGAATGTATGCTTCAGTAATCTATTATAGCCCTGTATTGCCCGATCATTTTTAATGAATATGTTATGACCGTGAATCCACCTAGAGGGGACTGGGTGATGGAATCCACAACCTTCTCTTAGTCCCAGTCAGAGTAGATAGACAGAGGACCTATCCCCAGGTTTACTTTTAGTCATTTTTGTTGATACGTGAAAATAATCAAATAATTCCCTAATTAAGGTCAGACCTCCTTTCGGCCTCTTAACCAAACATATTAGCAACATCATCTTGATCAATTTAGCCACTCACTGCAAATCTCCACCAGTCACTGGGCAGGCCTATTCTTTACGTCCTCTTTCTTTCCACGAATAGTGTCAACAACCTCAGTTCTTGTAGGGCCAGATGTATCATCACGGCCCTTTGCTTCCAAAGCAAGACTTCTGGCGGCAGATCCTTCTCCTACCTCGCCGCCAAGACCTGGAACTCCCTCCCGACCCCCCTCCGCCAGACCCAGGACCTCCTCACCTTCAGGAGACTCCTCAAGACCTGGCTCTTCGACCAATAGCAGCCCCCCCCCCCCTCAGCGCCTTGAAACCCTAACGGGTACGTAGCGCGCTTTAGAAATTTACTGATTGATTGCGATTCGGAAATAGCGATTTTTAAGAAATCGCTATTTCTGACTCGCAAAGTGCCATGTATTACATTTGCAATTCGGTAATATCGATTTCTTAAAAATCGCAAATGCTATTACCGAATCGCAAATTGCGATACAAGCCCCAGTCGCAGCTATGGGCCTGTTGGCCCATATCTGCGAATTTTTTGCATTTCCAAAATTGCGATTTCTGAACCAGAAATCGCAATTTTGGAAATGCAAAACCCCAGGGCGCTGGGGGGCTAAGGCCCACTCTGCTGCACCCCAAAAAAAATTTGGGGGACATGTAAGGTGCACACATGCCAAAAGGGCATGTGTGCTTTACATGTACCATTTAAAAATGCATTTTAAATGTATTTTTAAATTTTGCACATGGTTACCACCAAGTTCAACTTGGTGGTAATTAGTGATTCCTAAATGCCAAAATCGCATTTAGGAATGGCTTCATACATGTGCTCAGAAATCACAAATAAGGAATTCTTATTTGCGATTTCTAATTTAGAGAGTCTGAATTTGCGACTCTCTAAACAGGGTCGCAATTTTAAGGAATCGCTATTTTAGCGATTCCTTAAAATTGCGTTCAGAATGTATTTTATACATTCTGAACTGGCATTTTGCATTCGCAAACGGGCATTCACACCGTATGCGAATGCAAAATGCTTTCATACATCTGGCCCGTAGTCTCTTAGGATAGGTCACTTTGATAAGCGTCACGGCAAAAACTGGGGCTTCCCTTGTGCCTCACAGTGTAAAAGTGGATAGTTTGTCTTACTACTCAAATCAGGAAGCAGACCATCTTTGCTGTGTCACTGCATAGTAGGCTACCCCCAACCCCCAGATGGTGTTTCTAATAGTATCACTGATGGCCAACCAGAACTACAGGGCAAAAAACGGGAAACTTTGACTCATTTCTCTTTTAGATTGATTCTGTCAGTAAGTCTCTCGTTTACCTCGATTCTAGCAGCTGGGCTCTGACATTGTGCCACAGTTCTTTGTTTTATGTGGAGTCCCATCTCTATCCTTTCAAGGGGCGGAGACATTTTCGAAATCAGGTCATTTATTAAATTTTATAAAGGTTCCAGCAACAACGGGACAAATATTTTGTAAAAATGAAGCCATCGTGAGCTTGGCCCTAACTAATTTGAGATTTTTGGGGTATAGAAGGCTCCTTTGTTGTCGAGAGAGCAAGATCTTCTCTGTCCGACTCTGACAGCAATGGCTGAACACAGTTTGCCAAGAGGTGTTTCCTATGTGACACGTCAGTTGGTTAAGTGCTGTACACATCAGCATAGAAGTCATGGAAGCAAGTTCGCTTATTGTCAGGGACTGCCATTGAAGCATAAACCTTTCTGATATAATCAGTAAAAGATGTGGCTTGTTGGGCTTTAAGGTTCGCAGCTAATAAGCAGCCCACCTTATCTCCCTCTGTGTGGTATTTGTCATTCAATCTGTTTATTAAATAATGAGACCTCTCCAGTTCCAAATTATTTTCCCAGTCCCTGGCCCTGCTAACCTCTTCTCTGTTGTTGTTTTAAAGATATTTCTTAATAATGCAGGCGACTATATTTCTTTTGGCAAATGGGTCGAGCAACATTTTATTCATTTTGTATCCCCTACCCTTGTCTGTGTTGTTTCCAACTCCAGTACAGAATGCAAGTAAGTTGCTCATGTTCCGATAGTGTGATTGGCTCCTGGTCCGCCTCCTCTGTGATATGGAGTAACTGTCAGCTAACAGAAACTCCAACCTTGCGTATGTTTTGTGGGCTGCTGAGTTGTGAGAGAAGTCTGTGGCCAACGGGTGATTAACGTGCTACAAATCCTAAATCTTCCAACTATTTCCTGCCCTCTTTGGTAATGATTAGGAAGCCGCCACATCATTGTTATTTTATTAGCCATGGGCGAAATGACCAGCTTGAGGTCTCCTCACTAAGTAATAGAGCACCTAGGGCCTGGTGCAGGATTTCCTCTAGTGCGTCCTGGAGACATCTTTCTTGCATTGTATTTGACATGTAGGTTGAGGCTAAAGAAAGTGTCCGCCATGCAGTAAGCTGATGATTAGTATCTATCAGGATTCACTATTGCTGTGGCTGTCCACCACCCTATACTCTGTGCTTATTGGTAGTAAGATAACCCACACCTAACACTTTTATTGGTGCAAACGATCAATGCTATTTCAGAAGGCGCTAGTCGGACTCTGCCCTTATTGCTTCTGAGGAGATGGGACTTGTGTAGGGGGCAGATATCTGTCTCGTTTATTTCTAGTTCTTTAAGGATGCAAATACATTTTGCTGGGTTATTATAACCCCGTACATTGTATGTCTTTATATTAATTTTGTGTATATTTGGGAATATATTTGACTTGGAAATGTGTATAATGCATTGTATCTCCTTTGAGTATCCTTCTGCTCTGGTGTGTGGTCAGATTATTCGAGGATGGTTGCATGCAGGGGGTGAACATGTCCCTTCCCTAATTTGCTACCTCTGAAATCACACAATCCAATGCAATTTATAATTTATCAAGTCTACCCTTCATTCCTTCCTTTGGTATCAGATTCACTTCTGTCTTGGTATTGCCACCCAATGTCTTTATCTAATAGGTGTACCAAACCGCTACCTTTCCCTTTGTAACTGTGCATATAGATTTCTGCATCTCAGTATTTTTTAATAATGATCCCTAACTACTGAGAGTAGTTGAAATGTGGTTCTCTGTTGGAAAAGATTTCCCTGCCTCCTGCCTTGTTGTAGGAGAATTAAGAGTTGACATCTAATTACTAGGAAAATGTCTGTCCTATCCAACCCCCAAAAATGCATAAGGCTTTTATGCCCCCACTAGGGTGATTATGTTCTAGAGCTGGTATCTACCCTTATCTGTAGTCTTTTCAGATACCTATTTTTACATCTCACGATGCCTTCTCTACTGGTTTCATTGTTTTCTGCATTTGTCCAAGTGCTTCTTGTCGTTCCACCTGTATCTCCTTTTTTCCCTTCTGGTGAAATGTTTAAGGTTCATTGTCTGCCATTCAAGTTGCTCGGGGGGATTTCTAGTACTGTTCAACCCGATGGAACCTTCACAGTTCTTTTTAAAGCCTAATATTTGCTAAGGCGTGTTGACCACATCTTGTATTTCAAGGAGATGTAGGAAGGGCATCCCCATTTGGATTGTAGCCATTGGTAAACAAGAATACCCTTACCTTGTGGAAGTTATGCTGCTTCTGAAGTGTGAGGGGAGTGTGATCTGGGAAGATCTGGATAGCCATACCATTGCATTACAAAGAGATATTGGAGAATACACCTTCATATCTGTGAAGGCACGCAAGAATGTCTAGAAGAGGCGCACATTTGGATTGTCTTGAAGCATTTCTTTGTAACCTGTCAGTGCCCTGGGATTGTTACCCGAGTTTTTCAGGTGTTCTTCAAACATAGGTGGTTATTATGACATTGGCAGTGTACTGACCGCCACTGTTGAAGTGGCGGTAATACCGCCAACAGCCTGGCGGCAATTACGCCAAATTATGACCATGGCGGTAATACCTCCCATAGACAGCCAATGTGCCACACCAACCGCCAGGGCATTAACACCACTGACCACGGCGATAGCCATCTACATCCAGGTGGAAGTCAAGGTACTGTCTACCATATTATGGCATAGTAAGCTGCCAGGATTTCCGGGGCTGTACCAACGCCAGCAAAAGCCTGGTGGAAACACAGTACTGAAAATGAAAGACTCACCATCAGGGAAACAGAGGACTCCGAACCACCATGGAACCAGAACTCCAAGTCTTCCTGATGCTCTACCATGCCATGGCTGTCCTGGAGCACCATCGTAGACGAAGACGACAACGGTGAGTAAGGAGGAAAAGGAGAGTGACACACATATGCACAACACCCACCATACACACACCAAATACATAGAACCTGCTGCAGAGTAAAACGACTGTCACAGGACTCACAAGCAAATAATGCAAGGACAACAATTCTGAAGTACGAACACTGTAATTTGCTGCCAACAGCCACCATAATGAATCATGAAATCAAACTGCAGATGTCAATGTCCAGATTGGGCCATGTTGGAAAAGGGCAGCCATCTCAGGGGGAAGGAGGGTTGGTTGGGCACCTCACCTAGAGTTGGTTTTATGCTCACTGGTTCTGGAGGGGACTCCTTGCCCAACAGTCTCTGGAGGGGAGTGAAAGGCCGCAGTCTCTGGAGTGGGTATCATGCCCACTGGTTCTGGAGGGGTCCCCTTGCCTACTGTCTCTGGAGGGGAGTGAAAGGCCACAGTCTCTGGGGGGTGGGCTACAAACCCTCAGATGGTGGAGAGGGCTCCTTTGGGTTCCTTTGCTGGTGGAGGGGGCTCTTTGCCCTCAGATGGTGGAGGGGGGTTCCTTGGGTTTCTTTGGTGGTGGAGGGGGCTCCTTTGGTGGTGGAAGGGGCTTCTTGGGTTTCTTTGGTGGGGGAGGGGGCTCCATGGGTTCCTTTGGTGGTGGAGGGGGATCCTTGGGCTCCCTCTTGTGACAGGCCCCCTTGGCCTTTATCATGTGACTTGTGTCCTTGCCTCCAGGTCTAGGAGGTGTGTCCACTGACCCGTCCTCTGTCCCTTAGGTTTTGCCACCCTAGTCCTCCGTTTCTGAGGCAGAGGTGTGGACTTATTGAGAGTAGCTTCCGTCACACTCAGGGGCCCCTTAGTGCCCGCAGCAGATTTATTGGTGGAAGCAGTGGCAGACTGTTTGGCTGAGGTGCTGGGCTGGGTCGTTGGGACCCTGCACTTACAGGCAGGATGGGGGAGGGAGCGGGTAGAGGTCAAAATGGGCAATTAAAAGCTTCTTATGGACGTTGGGGCGGGTGTGGGAGGAGAGATGGGAGTGGAGGTAGAGGTAGTGGTTGTAGGGGAGTGCACTTTTGCTTGGGTGCAGGTGCATGGACAGCGTGCATGTGTGAGGTGGATGGCTGTTTGGTGTCTGAGTGCGAGTGTTTGTGTCTGTTAGAGGGGGGCAGACAGGGTGGGAGAGGACAAACAGGACGTGTGGATGGATGTTGTAGAGGTGTCTGCAAGTGAGGTGGGTGTGCTGCATGATGTGGTGGTGCTGGCTATTGATGCAGTGCATGCAGGTGTGAGTGCGGATGTGACTGTGAGGAAGGAGGAGGAGGGGGGAGATGTTGTTGTGTGTGCAACTGTCTGTTGTTTGTGTGAGTGCTTGTGGCTTGAAGATTGCTGCCTGTGTTTGTCTGTGCCACTCTTGTGTGATGTTTTGTGTGCATCCTTGTCTGTATGTGTGCATGGGATAGGTTGGGGTTGAGGAGACTGGGACTGGGAAGTGGTAGTTGGCGGAGGGACGGTAGGGCCAGGGACACTGACTGCCATCAGAGAGGAGGCCAGATTATGAAATGATCTCTGTAGGGCCGCCAACCCACTGTGGATGCCCTCCAGGTATCCACCCAGGGTTGCCAGCCCCTGGATGGCATTCACTATGGTTGACTGCCCTACAGAGATGGATCTCAATAACCTCCTCACTGAAGGCAGCAGGGCTGCCTGGGGGCAAAGGAGATGCCCACCCTCTTGAGTGTGCGGGCACGGGTGGGGGGCTACTGGGAGGGCGCTGCTGGTACGGGGGTGGCGGCTGTACCTGTAGCTGGGGTGGTTCTAGAGGTGTCCGCCACTACCAGGGACCTTCCATTGGAGGAGAATTCAGAGTCAGTGTTGTCACCTCCTGTCCCCGTTGTGGTGCTCCCCTCGCCCTCCATCCCACTGGTCCCCTCTGCGTCAGTGGACTCTGCCTCCTGGGTCCCATGGGCTGTAGCTCCCTCACTCGCCGGTGCCCCGCTCCTCCGCCAGATTATGCTAATGCACACATGGACAGGATGACAAAAGAAAACGGGTGGGGGGGGAGAGAAAGAGAGCACTGGGTCAATTACAGCACCAACACCACAGATGGCATACACATTACCATCACACATGGACCAAGATTGAGCACTATGCACCACACTGGCATTTCATTGGCTAGCTACCACAGCAAGATGAGAGCCAACCATCACCATCTGTACCCCTCCTGTGACCTACTAAGCCCTGTCTGACAGGGAATGCCACCTAGCAAGCTAACATGATTTTGCTGTTCACCCATTTACCCTGAGCTGGACCACGCAGCAAAGTCTGAGCTGACATTAAGGGGCACCCACTGACTGAAACCCGCCACCAGCACCCTATGCCAGGCAACAAAGATGAGTGTTACACACACTGTACTCAGCCCCTTCTGGCTGCTGTGCTGCCCTCAAGCACCCATCCAGCCCTGGGTAGGCCACTGCCAGTATGCGAGCCATCAGGGGGGTCCAGATCCGATGGGCACCCCTCCCTCGTTGGGAGGCCATCCCCAGCTGGGCCTCTGCGGTCTTCCGGGCCCAGCATCTCAGGTCCTGCCACTGTTTCTTGCAGTGGGTGCTCGGCCTGCTATAGACCCCCAGGGTCCGCATGTCCTTGGCGATGGCATGCCACAATCCCTTCTTCTGATGGGCGCTGACCTGCAGAGGAAACACAGACAGGAGGACACCATCAACCATACAATCCATCCTGTCACACATATGGCCCAGGAATACCATTTCCCCTCATCAGGCACACACATCACCTGGAGCCCTGCATGAACACTACCACCAGCCATACCCCCCACCCAAATGACACACTGCCAGCACACACACATCTCCATGCAACCTTGTTGCATGCATCGTTCCCATGGTGTACTCACCTATTGGTCTGGAGGCCCATACAGCTATCCATACAGGGGTAGGACCCCATCCACCAGGCACTACGACTCCTCTGAAGTGAAGGCAGGGGCCCTTTCTCCTGTCACACAGGCCATGGCAGGTTCCAGGCACAGGTCACAGCAGCACATACAATGGAGGTGTTGTCCTGTGGAAAGTCAGGAATTAAGTGAGGTTATAGTCAGAAAATGGCGGTCACGTCCATGGCGGTGTGCACCGTCACAACCGCCGGTGATCCTCATTGGACACTGTACTCCATAGAGCCCCATGTTAGCCAATGAGGAATAGCATGGCAGTGCAGGACCGCCTTCCGCCATGACGCCCAACGCCGGCGGAGTTACATCACTTCCACCTGTCCCTACATACAGGACAGGCGGTTGCCATTTTATGGTGCAGGTCAACATTCTTAAATTGAAAACTGCGTCATTTCTGTCAGTTGTACACACATTGCCATTTACATAGTCCAGTTACATACATGGTCAATGTACACTGAAGTGGTGGTTTCATTGTTCAGTTTGTCACTCCCTTCTCACTTTTGTGTCCCTTAGGTACCTACCACTGTGGAGGAATAGGAGAAGGATGCAAGCCCCCATGTACAGATCCCTTGTGGACTTGGCTACACTGGAGGACAGGCACATTATACTCACCTATAGACTGGACAGGGCCACAATCACAGAGCTGTGTGTACAATTGGAGCCTGATCTGATATCTGAAATCTGTCAACCCACTGGGATTCCCCCTCTTGTGAAGGTCCTATCAGTGCTCCATTTCCTGGCAACTGGCTCTTTCCAAGTGATAGTGGGCTTGGCTGCAGGAATGTCACAGCCAAAGTTCTCAATAGTGCTGGCAAGAGTTTTGTCTGCCCTGTTCAAACACATGTGCAGCTACATTGCTTTCCACCAAGTGGACGATTTGGCCAATGTGAAGGCTGGTTTCTATGCAATGGGACATATTCCAAATATACATATAGCATTTGTTCCCCCGGGCCAAAGAACAGCTGTTCAGGAATCGGAAGAGTTTCTACTCACTCAATGTGCAAATGGTGTGCCTGGCTGACCAGTACATCTTCCACGTCACTGCCAAGTATCCTGGGTTGGTGCATGACGCCTTCGTCTTGAGGAATAGCAGCATTCCACATGTGATGGCAGAACTGCAGAGGCTCAGGGTGTGGCTTATAGGAGAGCCTGAGTACCCACCCAATGCATGTCAGTGCATGGCATCAGGTGTGCCATTGTGCAAGGCTAATGTTTGTCCCTCACTTCTTGCAGGTGACTTTGACTACCCAAACCTGTCCTGGCTCTTGACCCCTGTAAGGAATCCGAGGACAGGGGCTGAGAATAGGTATAATGATGCTCATTGATGAACCAGGAGAATAATTGAGAGGACCTTTGGGATCCTGAAGGCCAGGTTCAGATGCCTCTGACAGGTGGATCCCTCTGCTACTCCACTGAGAAGGTCTTCCAGATAGTTGTTGTATGCTGCATGTTGCACAATCTGGCCATCAGATGACATGTGCCCTTTCTGCAGGAGGAGGAGGGTGAAAATGCTCCAGTGGCAGCAGTGGACCCTGAGAACAGTGAGGATGAGGAGGCAGAGGATGAGGATGTGGACAACAGGACGTCAGTTATATGGCAGTACTTCCAATGACACACAGTTAAGACAGTGGAACTGCCCATTCTTCTGAATATGTATTTTTCTGTGTGACTGTAGCATGATGGCAGTTACTTCCTTAGCATCCCAACTGACTGTCACATGTGCCTTCCCATTTTGCAGATGTTGGTGTGGTTACAACTGTGTACTGATGTGATGACTACAAACTGCAAACAGGTCATTTTTTTGGATGGAATCACAAAGTTCAGGACAATTGCACAAGATGAAACAGTTCAAAACATTGCACTTTTTTGTCAGATAAAGCACTATCACTCAACTTGTGTTCAAGGGTGTTTATTGTAGTGAAAAATGTAGAAGGAACAGTGGAATGGAATGAGGTGATGGTAGAGGTAAGTCCAGGATATTGGTCCAGTCTGTTTGTAGCTCAGGTCCAGTGTCCAAGGGGCCATAGGAAGGGGAGCAATGACAGGTTAAAATTGACAAGGTGATATAGTGGAACGCAAGGGGGACATTAAGGAGGGTCTCATTTCCTAGCGTTGGGCTTTGTAAGTGTGTCTGGTGTCTGTCTGGGTCGCAGAGAACATTTGCGGGGTGGTTCACCTTCTGCAGGGGGTTTTGTGCTGGTGACCTGTGGTTCCTGTGGCAGAGCCACCTGTCCACTGGCTGCAGCAGATTTGGATGGCTTTTCAGTTGACTGGCTAGTGGTAGGGGCCCGCTGGTGTGCGGTGTAGTCCCTCATTATGTTGGCCATATCACCCAGCATCCTTGCTATGGAGAACATGGTGGTGCTGACGCCCAGCAATTCTTTCCTGATCTCCTGGTGGTGTTCCTCCTGCAGCCGCTGGTTCTCCTGCATGATGTCTATGACCTGACCCATCTTGTCCTGGGATTGTTGGTGAGCCCCCAGGACATGGGTGAGTGCCTCCTAGGCAGTCAGTTCCCTGGGCCTGTCTTCCTCCAGGCGCACAAATGTCCTCCGTGTCTCCCTGTCCCCCTGTGTCTGTGTCCCCTGAATGGTGTGTCCACTGACCCCAGGACCCTGATTGTCTTGGCTGTGAGGTGTGGACTGAGGTCCCTGTACAGGTGAGCACATTGCTGATTGATGTGTCCTGGGGACAGAGGTGTGGGGACGTTGGGTGGCTGCTGTCGTGTTGCATCTGATAGGGGAGGCTCTGTGGTGGATTGGGTGTTGGCTGGCATATCTGACTGACCAGTGGTTCCTGATGGGGCAGGGAGTTCATCCAGATTCGGTAGTCCAGAATTGCTGTCATCACTGGGGGCATCTTCTGGTGGGGGATTGGTTAGCCGTGGCACCTCCTCACCGCTGGGATTTGGCTGGGGCACCTGTGGGGATGTAAGTGGTGTATTATGCTACATGTCTGTGACATATTCTACATCCTTAGCTTCCCTAATATTGTTGCTGTTGCCCTGCCACCTTTGTTCGTGTATGGTGATGTATTGTGGGATTGTTAGTTCTCCATGCTGTGCATGCATTGGTGGTGGATGTACATGCAGGGCTGGGAGGGATGTGTATGCAGAAGGTATGGCATGCAGGGCTTGACATGTAGGATTGTTGTTTGTGTTGGTGCACAGTGTGGGATGGAGTGGAGAGATGGGTGTCAGGGTGAGGGGTGGTGGTGGCATGCAGGTATGGGGGTTAGGCAGTAAAGATTGACTCACCATTATCCAGTCCTCTGACAACTCCAGTGAGTCCCTCAGGATGCAGTATTGCCAAGACTTACTCCTCCCATGCTGTCAGCTGTGAGAGAGGAGGCGGCGGTCCACCGCCAGTCCTCTGGATGGTGAGCTGGTGTCTTGCTGCCATGGAACGTACCTTCCTCCGTAGGTCGTTCCACCTCTTCTTGATGTCGCCCCTTGTTCCTGGATGCTGTCCCATGGCATTCACCCGGTCCACGATTCTCTGCCATACCTCCATCTTCCTTGCAATGGAGATTTGCTGTACCTGTGCTCCAAACAGCTGTGGCTCTACCCTGACTTGCTCCTCATCAGTGAAAGTGGGGAGCCTTCGTGGGGACGTGTGTTGTGTGGTGTGTGTTGTGCAGTGGGTGTTGAGTAAAGTGGTTGGGTGCATGACGGATCAATGGGTGTTTGTGGTGGGTGCTATCTCTTGGTTGTTTTTTGTGTTAGGAAAGGGTTGTGGGTAATGTGGGTGTGTGTCTTATAGTGCTGTGGGTGGGTGTGTTGTGTGCATCAGTGTCAGGTGTGTGTTTTTAGTATTGGCCAATGTTGTGTTGTTGTATTTGGGTGGCCATTCTGACTGCGCCGGTGTATACCGCCAATGGTTTACCACCATTGAATGTCCGCTGTGGTGATTCATGGGTCATAATGTGGTGGGTGTTGTTTTGTTGGTGCAACGTTATGGGTGTTCGTACCAACACTTTAACACTAACCTTTGGTCTGGCGGATATGAGTTTGTGGCAGTATTCTGTTGGTTTACTGTGTGTGTGTCATAATATGGTGAATGGATGTTCGCCTCCGCGATGGTATGTTGGTGGCCGTCACCACAGCGGTAAGCAGGATTTACCGTCAATGTCATAATGAGGGCCATAGTCTTTAAGAATAGTTAAATATCTTTAACTTTTGCTCCCTGTTGAGCTCCCTTGATGTGATGATTCCTTCTTCCGCTGTTTTCAAGTTCTTGTTTCTGCTGTAGGATTGCATTTTGTTATTCCCGAAAGAGGAGCCATAACCTGCATTTTTCCAAGACTAGAGATTTTTATCTATCATCACCTCCAATTTGTGAACTCTGTTTCACAGCTCAGAGATGTCTTTGTTTGCATCCTGAAGGCTTTTCTTCAGTTGTTCACAGACTTCTTCTATTTTTGCTTTGATCTGGTTAAAGAATTCTCTCAGGAGCTGTTCTTGATCCTGTTATCCTCATTCCCTAAGAGGACTACAGGTGTTGCAGACTGTAAGAAATTAGGTTACTGGTTGGTGGGGGTTGAATCTCCACTCAAGCAGCAACTGCAATATTTGTCAGGGCGAGGTACAAGCAAACCCCAAATTAACCTATGTACAACCCTCTGGTAGCTTGGCACAGAGCAGTCAGTCTTAACTTAGAGGTAATGTGTAAAGTATTTATGAAGCACTTCAAACATCAATAAATTGAAAACATAACACAAGAAGAATCCCACACAAATTTAGAATAAATTCAGGGAATTTTAATAAATAACACAAGAATAACACAACAAAAATCCAATCAGTAGAATGGGAGATATAGAATTTTAAAGAATTCAATTAAAATAGCAGCAAAAATGCAAAAAGTGTCAACTTTGGATTTCTGGTTTTGCCAGACTAGGACAAGTTCCCAACTTTAGGCTGACCACACCTGAACGCGGTCCCACTACAGAGACCCTGTCAGGCCTGCTGAACAAGAGTTCCCCAAGGCCTAGTTGTGGAGCGTTGCAAGGTCTCATGTTGCGGATGGGTTATACAGCCTCGGCGATGCATCAGTTACAAGGAGCTGCAGGGCTGAGATGTGAGTTCCTGTGTCACTGTCAAGTATCCCATCAAAAAGGGATTGCAGTGTGAAGTCCAGCATCAAGAATGCGTCATCCAGTTGGGGGTGATACGTAGGTTCTCAGTACCTGCGATGCGAGAACCCGTGTCATTGTAGCGACTGCTGTTGATGCGAGATGTGCAATGTGAGCGCCAGCATTAGTGGAACCCCGGTTTTGATGTGGGCAGAGAGGTCAATGCGGAGTCCTTGCGCTGAGAGAATCCTCGCGTTATAGGTGATGTGTCAGTCCTGCTCTGGTTTGCGCCGTGCAGCAGAAGAGATGCACATTCAGGCCCACTTCCAAGGGTCCAGGACTGGGGCAGCACCACTTGGCAGCAAAGGACTCAAAGATAGCGTAGTCCAGGTGCTGGTTTCAAGGTTGTTGGAGCCTTATGTCCCTGATGCTCTTGTCAGGAGGCTAGCCAACTAGTCCTTGGAGGCACTCTGGGGTCCTGGGTTCAACAGATGTAGATGCGGTGTTCAGTCCTTCAGTTAAAGTCCTTCAGTTCAGTAGAAGAGGGCAGCGCAGCAGTTCTGCACACCAGGGCAGCAGTTCCTTGGATTAGGAGTCCATGAGAGTCTCAGTTCTTTCAGCAGCATAGCAGACCCTCTTTATGGCAGAACACCCACAGGTCTAGAAGTATACTGAAGCGATGGTGCCTGGGGTCCAATATTTATTAACTGGTCTTCCTTTGAAGTGGGAGAAGCTTCGTGAGGATTACCTTTTAAGTCCACAGACATTCTGCCTTCCCAGTCCTGGCTCCACGCTAACTACAGAGGGGTATGCAGCCTTTTATGTGGAGGCAAGACACAGCCTATTTAAGTTTAAATAGGGCTGCTCCCTGCTCTTCCCTCTCACCCTGCCAGTGGTGGCCCATCCATGCACACCTAAGCTCTGTATTGTAAGTAGCTGTCTAGTAGGATTACACAAAGCCTAACTGTCAGCTAAGTCTAGTCATGTGATCCAAAGACAGGTTGCAGGCACTAGATGGCAGGAAAATGCCAACTTAATAAAAGTACCATGTTCAAAATTGTAATGTAAAATGCGACTTCACCATTAGAGGGGATTTGTTTTACAATTCCAAAGATACCAAATGTAAATTGTTTACCTGCTGCTATTTGAAAATGACCACCTATTAAATGTAATAAGGTAAATCCAATGTTATTCTATGGGAAATGCAGGCCTTGCAGTAGTGGAAAACGAAAGAGTTTTTCACTACCAGGACATGTAAAAATAAAAATTATATGACCAACTTTTAAATACCTCTCCCCACCTGCCCTCTAAGCTGTCCAAGGCCTGTCCTAGGGGTTACTTAAATGTATTAAAAAGGAAGGTTTGGGCCTGGAAAAAGGTTTATTTTGCCAGGCTGACATGACAAATCAAATATTGCACACACAGGCTGCAACGGCCGACCTAAGGTATGTTTAAAGTGGTATTTAAGTGGGTGGCCGCAAGATCGCCGACATACACAACAGCTTCGGTGCACAGACCACGCACCCAACCACCAAACCGACGCCCCCCCAACACCACCCTCCGCGCCTGGACCCCGGTCAGCACCGAAGACACCATCCATACGATGAACACCATTCATTCCGGATCACCAACCGACCCATGCCCCCACCACGTCTTCAACAAGGCCGACTCAGTCATCGCACCCCATCTCCGGGACATCATCAACTGCTCCTTCAACACCGCCACCTTCCCGGAGAGCTGGAAGCATGTCGAACTCAGCGCCCTCCTGAAGAAACCATCAGCAGACCCCACCGACCTCAAGAACTACCGCCCCATCTCGCTCCTCCCGTTTCCTGCCAAAGTCATCGAGAAGACCGTCAACAGACAGCTAGCCGCCTTCCTCGAGACTAATGGATCCCTCGACCACTCGCAGTCCGGCTTCCGAGCCAACCACAGCACCGAGACCACCCTCATCGCAGCCAGTGATGACATCCAAGCCCTGCTCGACAACGGGGAAACAGCGGCCCTCATCCTCCTGGACCTCTCCGCAGCCTTTGACACTGTCTGCCACCGCACCCTAGTGCAGCGCCTCAGCAACATCGGAATCCAAGAGAAGGCACTAGAGTGGATCAGCTCGTTCCTCGCTGGAAGAACCCAGAGAGTCCGCCTCCCCCCATTCAGATCCGAGGCCACCGAAGTCATCTGCGGCGTACCACAAGGATCATCACTCAGCCCCACCCTCTTCAACATCTACATGAGCCCCCTCGCAGCCATCGCACGCCATCACAACCTCAACATCATCTCCTACGCCGACGACACCCAGCTGATCCTCTCCCTCACCAACGACCCAGCCACCGCCAGAACCAACCTGCACGAAGGGATGAAAGACGTAGCCGAGTGGATGATGAACAGCCGCCTGAAACTGAACTCAGACAAGACGGAAGTCCTCATCCTTGGATCATCACCCTCCGCCTGGGACGACTCCTGGTGGCCCCCTGCCCTGGGCAGCGCACTCAAACCAACAGACCACGCATGCAACCTGGGCTTCTTCCTGGACTCCTCCCTCTCAATGACCAGACAAGTCAACGCCGTCTCATCATCATGCTTCAACATCCTACGCATGCTCCGAAAGATCTTCCGATGGATCCCAACTGAAACCAGGAAGACGGTCACCCAGGCACTCGTCACCAGCCGACTGGACTACGGTAACACCCTCTACACCGGAACCACGGCCAAACTACAGAAAAGACTCCAACGCATCCAGAACGCCTCCGCACGCCTCATCCTTGACATCCCCGACACAGCCACATCTCCGGACACCAGGGAGACTTGCACTGGCTCCCCGTCAGCAAGAGAATCACGTTCCGCCTCCTCACCTACGCACACAAGGCCCTCCACGACCTGGGCCCCAGGTACCTCAACAACCGCCTGACCTTCTACACTCCCACCCGCCAGCTACGATCGACCAGCCACGCCCTCGCCGCCGTGCCACGCATTAGAAAAGCCACCATGGGAGGAAGATCCTTCTCCTACCTGGCAGCCAAGACTTGGAACTCCCTCCCCATCCACCTCCGTCTGACCCAAGACCACCTCTCCTTCAGGAAGCAACTCAAGACCTGGCTGTTCGAGCAGTAGCGGCCCCCCCTCCCCCAGCGCCTTGAGACCCTCCGGGTGAGTAGCGTGCTATACAAATTTCTTGATTGATTGATTGATTGATTGGTGGCACAGTCAGTGCAGCAAGCCCACCAGTAACATTTCATTTACAGGCCATGGGCATGGGTGGTGACACTTTACTAGGAATTTACAGGTAATTTAAATATGGCAATTTGGTATAAGCTAATTCTACCATGTTTTAAAAAGAGAGGACAAGAACTTTAGCACTGGTTAGTAGTGGTAAAGTGTCAGAGACATAAAGCCAACAAAAACAGTCAGCAAAACAGGAGGGTTGAAGGCAAAAGGTTAGGGAACAACCATGCCAAGGACGCCATCTTCATCAGCCCTTTTTTCTTTAAGGTCCCCTGCTTCCTTTGCCCCCAATGCTCCTCTCTGTTGTTTGAATGCCTCTAGTGCTTGTTGTGCTTCCACCTCTTGTGTTCTGACATTGTCTGATGTGGGCTGTGTTGGCAGTCCCCTGCAGGTGTGCTGAAAGATGCTGTTGCAAGGGATTTTGTCAGAATCCTTCTAGAGGGACTCACTACCTTCTGCTAAAGCTCACATTGTGCAAGGGTTGGTGGTTTTTGCTTTGGTTTCCAACCAGCAGTAGTTCTCCATAGGATTGGCTGGCCTCCGGGAAGAAGAGGGACTTAATTACTTATGCTCGAACCCCTTGTATCAAGGTCTGTTAGACCCAGAATCAGCCTTCTTCTTGTAGGCACTGGGAGTGCATCAGTGGCAGCTCCCTGGAATCTTCTTGTGGTTTAGAGTATTTCTTGAACAGCTATAACTCCTTTGTGCCATCCTTTTCCTGAGTGGGTTGAGCCCATTGACTCAATTCTGCCCCCCCCCCCTTTTTAGTACTGTTTTGAGAGCTCCTCAGGTGTGTAAATCAGCATTTGGCCAGGACCTCACCTGCCCATGCAGCACCTTTCTCCGTTTTTTGAGGCTCATTCCATGTCCACCTGTTGCTGGCCTGGAGTGTGGTGTTTATGTATGCCACCCTTATCTCTACCTCTGGTGCCCATGTATCAGTTTGCCACAAAGTAGGAGAGTGGCACTAGCATAATCCCTCTTGGTCTAATATCAGACTTCTGGGTGGTTTTCTCCTGCTCCGCATGTTCTTCCTGGTTACTGCAATTTAGACTGAGCTTACCTCTAGCCCTAAGATCCAGAAGCCTCTTACAGAATCTGCTAAATTTCAGGGTCACCATTAATTTTTTTTTCTCCGTCAGACATGGGCTTGCCTGTCTTTTACTAAAGCCTGACACCTGCTCTCCAATGCGACTTCCCTCAGTGTGACCCTTGGCTCCAACTTGGATCTTGCATCCATGAGGCCGCCATTTTTCCTGAGTGGGCCCGGTCACCTCCCTTTCTGCACTGATGCTTGGCCCCAAATTATGGTGGGGCATGCTGCTCTCAGCAAGTCAAATTACATTTTTTTATGATTGTGGGGTGGTTGTACCCTGACAGAGAACAGTGAATAGGGCCCGATGACCCCACATTTCACTGTCGCATGCATAGAGCTCTGATTCACACATCTGTAACTATCTTGGTCTTGCCTTCACCCTACATCCGTCAGTTTACACATCGAGAATAGACTCAGACACAATGGCGCTGCCACTACAGTTACCATGACCTTGCATACTCTCACAGCTTGCAAATCGTTTAGCTTACACGAGTCTTGCATCGAACGGTCTCAGAATGTAATGTTTATAATAATGTCTTAACATATTTATCTGTATTAATGGTGACATCTGCAGGATTTAAGAAATGACAGCAAGTGGCCTTTGAAACCAAAGAAACAATATGAACAGCTAAATAGCCCCAACTAAATTCACTCTTACATCCGCCTTAATCACAGTATGGAAATGCAGGAAAGCTGATTCCAAACTCCAGCTTCATGTTTTATTCTGAAAACGCGCATACTTTTTCCTCAAGGCCCTCTTTTTATTTTTGGAAAATAAATGTAATTCCCACAAACACATTTTTTTTTAATTGCTTAGTTTATACACCAAAGACCAGAACCCACAGTACAAATACCAACATGTATATTTTACAAAGTACCCGCGTGTTTTTATCCCTCTTGTACACGTTCTAACTAATGCGCATAGGTATCACGCTCAGACGTCAGGATGCTCACCTGATTACAGCGGTAGCCACCATATGACGGGAATGGCCACTGAAGGGAATTGGGATGCTAAACTAAGCCGACGAGAGACAGCAGTCTTGATGTGCGCTGTGACGGCTCAAACAATGTAATCTGCATAGCAAACCTGGACTCTGTATGGAATAAGTTGCATCCTCTTGTTAGCTACCCCTATGCAGCAGTGCACCTTCAGAGAAAATGTATGTGATGTTTGTTGGAGTAATTAGATAACCAGCCGTTCTGTAAAGCTACATCGAACTGGAACATTCAAAGTTTGTCATCGACAAGGATTGGTTGAATGGCATTTCGAGCCCCAGAGGACTGGGGCTTGAAGACATTAGTCTAACAAAATAATTTGGACATCACCAACTGGATGCAAGTGCATCTCGCAGCCACAGTTTCATGGTGATTTGGAGCCTGAAAAACACACCCTTTCACGCGCTAAAGAGTGAATTCACCCTTTCTCTCATTATTAACAAACTTAGTGAAGGAAAAACATGTACTGTATAAAGTGACATCTTAGAAACTCCTATTGAAGCCGTTTTTGTGCAAGACCTATTAACCAACAGAGAATAATATCCTTTGACCTCTACTCCTTTCAGTTAACTTTGGCAGGAGTCAAATATACTATAATGAAAGACAGTAAGTAGCGCAGATAACTGTGTGTTTTCTATATTAACAAGCATTCGCAAAGCCAATAGTTCGGGTCTACACGAGATATTGGCTTTGTTAATTGAATATATATTTTTAATCCATGTTGTATAGCAACAAGATTACAATTAAAAAAAAATCATGACACGGCCAGCGTTTGGCATGTCATATCGCATTTCTAAAATTATTGGTGGAAGGGAGGGCATGGCGTAAGGCAACATGGAGGGCGGGAGGGGGTAAACACTTATGACTTGGCCAGCGGAGTCCACGTCAGACACTAAACTGCATAACTAACGTATGCACCCTCCCCAATAAAAAGTTTTTCAGCACCCTTGTGCCATGTGTACAAAGGGTTCTTATACTTCCATGGGTAAAATGCAAATTTCTAATGGAAAGTTTTTTTCACCAAATCTGAACCCAAGTAGATGAGCACACAAAATGTGTCCATTCACACACACAGTATGTTTGTAAGCATCCAGGGCCTCATTTACATGGTGCTGCGCAGCGCCACCCTGCACCACCGGGAAAGGGCAGAAATGCACTGTATCTACAAGATATGGCACATTTCTGAACTCTTCCCCTGCGCTGGCACACAAATTGCTGCCATGCACCAATGCAGGCACTCTTAAACTATGGTGCAAGGGTGCCTGCATTGTGCAGATGATTGTTTGTGTGAAGGAAGGGACAGGTACCAGCGCAGAAACAATCACAAGAGGCTTTCTATGTGTGGTGCAGAATGCAGCACAGACAGACAGAAAGTAGAAAAAATGGGGGGATATAAAGATAATTCTCCCCTTTGCGTCACTCTAACGGCACCCCTGAGGTGGCACAGGAATCTGACGCATTCCCAGACTTGTAAATCTGAAAAATGTGTCAGATTCCTTCAGGTTCCATGGGTGTGGCGTGGAAACACCCCAAGCAACACCCATGGAACACCCCTTTCATGCAGTGTTATACATGAAATGGGTACACATTTACAAGGTCAAGAAAAGCCATGCAAGGTTGCTTTGTGTGACCTTGTAAATATAGGCTGGCACACTGCACTACTGGATCATCAAAAAAATTTATGCACTAGTGGCGTAGTGTTTCGCTAGGGCCATGTAGATGAGGCCCTCAGTGTTCTAAACTTTTTCCCAAATGCTGCTGAAAACAGGTGCATGTTTATGCATGCTGGGCCTCACTTACAAGGCTGTGGTGCAAGTACTTTGTTGTGCCACCCTGCGCCACTGGGAAAGGGCTGAAAGGCACCATATCTACAAGATACAGCTCATTTCTGTCCTCTACCCCTGCGTCGGGGCACAAATTGCTGCCATGCGCCAACGCAGGCACCCTTGCACCATGATGCAAGGATGCCTTCTTTGTGGGGATGATTGTTTTTGTGCAGGAAAGTACACCTTCCTGCACAAAACAATCACAAGAGGCGTTTTCCTCTTTCTATGTGTGCTGTAAAATGCAGCATACAAAGAAAGAGAGAAAAACTGAGAGAAATAAAGGTATTTCTCACCATTGCATCACTCTTATGCCACCCTTGAGGTGAAGTAGGAATCTGACTCATTCACAGACTTGTAAATCTGGGAATGCATCAGATTCCTTCAGGTTCCATGAGTGTTAGGTGGCAACACCCAAAACAACACCCATGGAACACCCCTTTCACGCAGTGTTATGGGCGAAAGGGATCTATATTTACAAGACCATGAAAAGTCAGGCAAGGTGGCTTTGTGTGGCCTTGTAAATATGGGTTGGCACACTGCGTCACCAGAGCATCAAAAAGATGACGCTGTGGTAGTGCAGTGTGCAGCTAGGGCCTCGTAAATGAGGACCTCTGTTTGTTGCAATCAAAGGTCATTCCAGAACAAAATGAATCACAAAGGAATTTTTTTAAACTGAGGCCTATTTTGCATTTGTACAAAATAACATGTTTTTTAAATCACACTCTCATACCGCAAGCTTGGACATCTCTTACTGCTGTAAGTATCAGAGATGTTTCTGCTACCCGACGCAATGGTACTCCTTGTACCAAAAATGAACGACGATGAAGGTCTCAGTTACAGTGTTAGATTCTGTGTTTGCAGGTAGCCACAAAACCTTATTACAGGCTCTTAATTGATTGGACCGATTTACAGTATAGATCAAAACACACATTATTTCACGGTCAGAAGTCTAACTTATACATTTGTTTTATTTGGTTTTTTTTTGTTGTTGTTGGTGTGTCAGGCAAGTGTGGAAGAGAAGCGCAAGTCATAGGGAATTGTTGGGTTGTCTGCGTGGCTTATGTGAGGACACCCCCCATTATAGATGACCTGTAAAACAGGGTGATGGTAGGCGCGAACACCACATGCACTTTTATTAGCTTGGCTCCTTATGTCAGCAGCCTACCATGTGCATCACAAGGTTAGGGGACAGAATGGGCTGGGGACAGGTGTGAGCCTTTCATGGTGGTACAGTCCAAACATAACATTCCCTTATACCTACAACAAAATCATAAAATAAAAATAAAACCGGTTATTCTCCGTCCATCTTAGCAAGCAGATAAAACACATCCAGATATCAGCACATAAGAAAAACTCAAAATGGATCCCACCCTTTTCACAACCAAAACGTCCTTGAAAATAGAAAAACAAACAGAACACACACCACATGATAGCAGGGTCCTGCACTGGCCCATAGTAGCATGAAATCTTTCAGCATGCTGGACACCTCTGGCCAGGGTTTTGGATGGTACCGGCTGGTACCTTGCCACTGGGTAACTACATTCCCAGCTGATGGTAACACATCAGATCACAGCATGGCTCTGTCCTCACACACCCCAGACTGGGGTGTTTGGTCTGTCCCAGGGCATGGCACCTCTGTATGTAGATCACCAAAGATAGGGCAGCGGCATCTGCCGCTGGACGGACAGGAGAGTCCCCCTCCTCCTTGGTTCATGACGAGGTCCGTGACATCACTGATCTCACTGTCCGGGGTTGACACCATGACTAGATATTGTTTGAAAAACAATATATTCCTCGTTAAGGATTCATCTCCCCTTTGAACTGTGACCAGGGTTCCTCAGACTTGACTCACGGTCCACAGGAGAGGGTCAAAAGCGAGTGTGAACTTTCCCCCAGGCTGTCAGTTCTTGACCAATACAAGATCACCCACATGAATATCACGATCTCGAGCACTTCACTACCTGGACATGTAGTCACATCGTTTCCGTAGAGTGTCTGCTACTTGATCTTGCAAGACAGAAGGACCTTCATAGTGCGGAATTGTGTCACTCACTATCTGATTCATGCCCAATATACTCGGTGCTACCTTGGTGGTTTTCTGGGGAGTTAGTTCATAGTCCCATAGAAAAGTATAAAGAGCACATTCAATGTTTAGATCATTGGCCATGGCGATTCTCAAAACTTTAAAGTTCTCATGAACCGTTCGACCTCTCCATTTGCCTGTGGCCATCGAGGAGTGATCTTAATGTGGAAAATGCCCCAGGAGGCCAGGTGACCAGCAAAGTCTTGGCTTGAGAAAGGCAGGCCATTGTCCCTCCGTGGTTCTCTGATAAGGTCATGGGTGGCTATGACCTCCTCAAGGCGGGGCACTGTCTGGGCACCGGTGATAGAGTCTAGGATCTCTACTTCAGGATACTTTGAGGAATCATCAATGACGACTAGCATATGTCGCCCGTCAGGAAGGCTTCCAAAAGCCACACTTGCCCGGTGCCATGGAGCTGAAGGGATGGGCTCAGTGATGATGGGGGTCGGGGGATCAGCTGGGCCAGCTGTTTGACAGATGTGACAGTGTCTCAGGTTGCACTCCACTTGCTTGTCTAGCCCAGGGAACCATTCTTTACACCTGAGTCGAGCTTTGGCCTTTAAAATCCCTTGGTGTGCCAAGTGAGCAAGGTCCACCACTCACTTCTGCAGGGCCAGTGGAATCACTAAACATGGTCTGTGCAGCACACATCCTTCAGGTGACAACACCAGGTCGTGCCAAACTGAATAGAGCGAGCACAGCATCAAACGCCCCTCTTCTGTCCTTCGGAAGAGATGGTATAAGACAGTGCGCCACTGCCCGATGCAGACGGCAGAAAGAGCCAGCTGCAGGCCTCATCTACCTGGGTTGCCGTTTGGATTTCCTCCAGTGAAATAGGCAGGGGCAGTGACTGTTCAACTACCATTTGTACATATTCTCCCACTTCCTCTGCATCTTCCTCTTCACGGGTGGTTGATGGCTGGGCGTGTTGAGAGAGATAATCTGAAGGATTCTGTGCCCTGGCCTATAAACTACGGAGAACTGGTACTCTTGAAGTTTGAGAATCCATTTCTTGATGCGGGGCGGCAGCTTAGATGATGATCCATTGAATAGTGGTATAACAGGTTTGTGGTCAGTGTGGACGTTAAAAGGGTAAGTAAAGGTGGAAGTGATGGCAGCCCCAGTGAACTGCAATGGCCTTCTTCTTAATGTGCGAATATCGCTGTTCACTGTCTGTCAGCGCCCAACTGGCATAGGCTAACGGGGCAAACTCTCCACTACTCCCCTTTTGAGATAACACTGCCTCAAGCCTTTTGGGGCTGGCATCAATGGAGAGCTCTGAGTCTTTGGATGAGTCAAAGTAGACCAGCGTGATGTGGGCTGACAGTGCCTTTTTGATGGCTTGAAATGCTGCTTCTTTTTCTGGTCTCCAGTCCCAGTTAGCATTGGATTTGATAAGTTCCCAGAGTGGGGCAGTGAGGGAGGTAAGGTTCTGGATGAACCTCCCCCAGTATGTGACCATACCCAAGAAACTCCAGACTCCATTGACAGAGGTGGGGGCAAGTGCAGACTGAATGCCTACAACTTTGTCAGGGTCCGGCATAACTGCGTTCTCCGAGAAATGATACCCAAAAAATGCAATCTCTGGCTGTAGGAATGCACACTTGTCCTGATGGAGTGTCAAACCATTATCTTGCAGCAGTGTGAAGGTGGGCTGTAGCCTCTCCAGATGCTCCTCGATGGAGCGGGCATGTACCAGAATGACATTGCTGACATTGATGACCCCCTCCAACCCGGCCAGCACTCCCTGTATGGTATCCTGAAAAACCAAGGCGGCACTCGGGATGCCAAAACTAAGGCGTTGGTACCTCCGGAGCCCAACATGTGTTGAAAAGGTGGTGATGGCTCGAGACTCCGGGGCCAGCAGCAGTTGGTGATACCCTGCCCGGAGATCCATCTTGGAGAACCATTGGGAGCCATTCACCTCAGTCGCTATGTCATCAATGGTGGGTGTCAGGTGACATTCCCTTCGTATGGCCACGTTATGCATTCTCATGTTGACACACATCCTCACTTCGCCCGGCTTCTTTGGTTTTCTAGTGACGACTATGGGGGGAGATCCATGGTGTTGGCCCTTTCACGCGTTCAATAGTATCTGCTTGCTCCAGCTTCCTCAGCTCCTCTTCTACTTTGGGGTGCAGATGAAATGCAACCTGCTGGTGTTTCAAGGCCACCGGTTGAATTGATTTACCAATATGGAGGTTGACCAGTCTCTCTTTAAGGCACCCAATACCTTCAAAGATCTGAGAGAATTCTGAGACCAGTTCGATAGTTCGACCATCCCTAGATGCACGCTCAAGGCAAACAACATCAGCTGTAGCTTCTCCGCTGTCGTACAACTCAGCAGCATACCACCTCCTGATTTGGTGACATACATCTTGGCACTTGTCATGTGCTATGTCCATCATGAACGCTTCCACCAGGGAAAGCGGAGTCGATGACACATAAGCATAGACCTGAGTGGTGGTAGGACGAAGGGTCGGGTGGATCGGAAGGGTCTTGAGGACTAATTGTGCCAAGATATTTATTGACACTCCAGTGTCAATGAAAGCTGACACCTGCTGACCAGCCACAAGAATGTTGCATCTCGGTATTTGTCTCCAGGGGGGTTCCCCGTGTTGCATTGCATAAATGACGTGCAAAGCACCCTCGAGAGCCTCTTCATCATTGTCCATGTCTCCATCAAATTCAGGAGGTGTGGTGTTTTGTGCACAATTTATGCCTTTGACCTTGTTGGTTTTGGGTGCCAGTGTGGATCGACACACCTTTGCGAAATGGTTTAGCTTGTTACAGCTCACGCACCACTTCTCATGGGCTGGGCTGGGTCCATGGTGAGGATATGCTCCTCTGCATGTGTAGCAGGTCCTGGTCATAGTCTTGGGTTTTGGGGCAAGCTTTTTTTCTTATCTGTGGATGTCATGGCCACCATCTTGACCGGCTCAGTCTTTATCTGTCTTTGCAATGTCCCTTCCATGTGCACTGCTCATACTTTGGACAGTCCTTGCACCGCCCCATGGTGAAGATGCCCACTATTGCCATGCCAGGGACCTGCAGGATGCCCTTCCTCAGCTTCATGGAGTGACACCCTTGAATGAACTGTGCCCTTATCTCATTGTCAGTGTTGGGGAGGGTGCCAGTGCTGGCCAGTTCTTGTAGTCTTGCATACAACATGTCCACTGATTCCCCAGGCAGTTGATGGCCTGTCGAAGAAGGAACCTCTCATAATTTGGAAGGGGTTCAAAATGTGCAGTGAGGGCCCTCTTTAAGGTCTGATTATTGAAAGGTGGGCCTTCCTCTCCTATCGATTTGCTGATTTTGTGGATCATGGCACCCCCAAGAAGTAAGAGCATGGGACGATGTCTATCATTGCACAGCACTATTGCTGCAAAGTAGGTTTTCAGCCTTTCAAGCCACTCTTTCCACTGTGCAGCTTGTGCAGATGGTGGACCATCGGCCACAAGCTGTTCTAGAGTGGGTATTGAGGCCATAGCAACCTTGGCACTGGAGCTGGCTGCAATGGCTGTAGGTGCTGCCTGGGGGTCATGTCCTGTACTCCACTGGATACAGACTGCAGTGGTAGCCTTTTGGGGTGTAATAATTGATCCTTTGTTTGCCTGACAGATTCAGTGAGTGTTTGGTATCAAGAAGTCATGTGAGATACACACTTACTTGACTGTTTTTCCGCACGTCATTCTTTTCATGCTGTGTGCCATCTAACGTCAGGCTCAGAACAGTCCTCCTTTTTAGCAGAAATGGCAGTCCTCCACTCAGCACAATACTTGTGGCAGTACACGGTGGTGCGCTCCTTCCTGGGAGATACAACTTGAGGTGTGTTGTGTGTGACTGTTTTTCCACAAGTCATTCTTTTCATGCTGCCTGCCATCTAACGTCTGGCTCAGAAAAATCCCACTTTTTGGCAGCAATGGCAGTCCTCCACTCAGCACAATATTTGTGGCAGTATGCGGTGGTGCGCTCTCTCCTGGGAGATACAACTTGAGGAGGAGGGGCATGCGTGATGTGCACACACCCACCAGCACTACTGAGCATGTGTCGATTGCCAGCAGGGAGCCCCAACAGGGACAGGCCCCAGCACGCTCCCTCCTGGGAGACGCATGATACACACGTAGTGAGCGGGGCCTGTGAGCACAGGCACCCACCAATCCCACAAGGCTCCATGTGAAAGGGCAAGAAGGAGGCTCGAACGAGACATCAGGTTGCAATGAGCTTCATTCTTGGAGATTCGTGAGGCATAGGCAGTGGGCGGGGCTTATGTGCGGACGCGCCTGTGCCCGATGCAATGCAGCGTAGGGAGGGCCCCAGGAGACCGACAGCCTGAATTGATCGGGTGAGGACAACAGCAGCACCTCTGTGCACAGGGCAGCGCAAAGCCTTCCTTCCACCTACCAGGTATGCTGGGCTGAATACCGGCCAACTGCGACAGTCCACTTGCATGCAGAACACACTGTTGCACAGCCGTGGTAGGTGAGGATTCAAAGTTGTCCCTCGTAACCAGATTGTTGGGTTATCTGCGTGGTTTAGGTGAGGACACCCTCCCCCCTGTTATAGATGACCAGTACAACATGGTGATGGTAGTACACTGCCTGGAGGTGCTAACACCAGAGGCACTTTTATTAGCTTGGCTCCTTACATCAGGAGCTTACCATGTGCATCACGAGGTCAGGGGACACAATAGGCTAGGAACAGGCATGAACCCCTCATGGTGGTACATAACAGGGGATTAGCAAACATGAGTAGGAAAATGCCCTGTTGAGGCACAGCTACAGAGAATGAGCTAATATAAAAATAGAGATCAGGTGTGCAGGCAGAATGAAACAAGCATGTACAATGCGACGGGCCTCACGTTTGCTCATGTTAGAGCTGATTGCATTGTAAACTCTTAACCCGACTTTTCACCTATCGGGCAAAAGTGCAATTATGTACACAACCCAAAAAAGTGAATTCAAGTATGTAAAGCACTCGACTTCTGTCAAGCGAGATCGCGCTCTAAATTAGAGAAAAAAAAAGTCCACGAGCCCGATGGAAAACAGCGAGCCTCGCTTGTTTTCTGTACTTGGTCTCTGCGCTGGAGGAGGGCTTGCCACCGGAAAAGGCATGACATATGCGTGCCTTCGACTAATGAAAGCAAGCAGATTTTATTAGGGAAGCCCACGAACCAATAAAAAGCACTGACGTGAAGTTGACAGGGCTCCGAGCCCTTTTCTAAATACAAAAGAGTCTCCCTGCGATACGCATGCGCGAGCGCATGCAACGCAGGCTGGACCCTAAAAACTAAAAGACAGGTTTCTGGCCTGTATGTTTATTAATCTTCTGCCATGGTAAAAGGTGCCATGGTAAAAGGAGTCTTCTTTTCATGCTGATACCTAGTGCAGCATGTAATGCTCTGTGCACAAACCAGATACATGAAACCTGAAGGCATCTGTGATAGCAATCTTGATTTGTATCATTTCTTACCCAAATAGTAACATTGAGTAGAGTTCACACCAATAGCACGTTGATAGGGGTTCGCGGTTCGCTTCGCAAGTAAAACTCGAAACGCTTAGCAAGCAAAAGCACACTAGACATTAATCAACTACAAAAAAGGCAAGTGAACACGAAAAGTTGTTTGATACTGAAAAACGCTTTTGTCCTTTCAAAGTGTTTTTACAAAACAACAGGATACAGTTTCCTGTTAACATTCATAAGGGGATGTTGTGCTATTGTAACTAGATGTGAAAACTTCCTGAAAAAAGCACACGTTTTCCCTGCAGAAATCAAGGTGAACAACAAGGATTTGTGTACATACCAATGTCCTGTTTGGTGCTTTATTCCTATACAAGAGTCAAATGTCTGCAGTTTTTGACTAGATAATCATATCATTATCGAGTCAGATTGCTAAATATAGCCCCTCTTGCTTCTGGAAACCGCATTTAATTGGGTCTCACAAATAACTCACCAAATCAATGCTGATAGTTGGATACACAGTTTTGAATAGTTTAAAATTTTGGAGCAGGATGTGCCTATCAGCAGTATGGTTCCTATGGTTGTTTTCATTGCTTGATGATCAGTGTTCATTAAAGAGGGTTCTTTGCTTGATTGCTACCTGAACACTTGCTGTAGAAGATACTAAATTTGAAATGCGCATTTTCAACCTCCTCATTGCTCATCTATTAAATCAGTACAATAATCTAAATGACAAACTACAAGTTTATTATGGCTCCCTTTGCACCTTACGTTGATAGGTTTAGTGTCTAGGTTTACTTCACTGCTCTGTCTTTTAAATGATGTTCTTCATAGATTTTCTGAAGCCATAGTCAAGGCCAAATTCATGACATATTTATTACTTTTGTCATAGGAGAATAGTACTGATCCAGAATGTTCGGGTTTTAATTTATTTATGCAGCAGTCGATTACTGGAAGGCTTTTGGGTGCTATAAATGAGAAAAAAAGTTGTTGCCATCCTGCTAAGCAATCATTGGGCACAGAACCTCTAGAGTTGAGGTAGCTGGAACTTTAATTGCAAAAGGAACATGTTTCTCAGCACGAGGTGGCCTAGGGAAAGGGTATCCCAGAGTTCATCTCTCCAATACAGAATTACATGTCTCATTTTTCTACTTTACAGAAGGGTCTTATTTGTAGGAGATCATGTTTTGATGAATGGAGGCTCCTAAGTGGAATGTAGTGAGGAAATCTGAAAGCATTCAGGTCTCATTCACACATATCATCCATGCTTTATGGAAAGGGCCTTGACTTTCAAAAAATCTATTCATAGTCAGCCAGTGTAAGTGAGTAAGCATTGGGAAGACACGTGAAATTGCCATTGTCAATTAGTGATCAATTTATCTGCGCCATTTTGAGGATGCTGCACCTAGTGCAGTAAGGTAGTCAGCAGTCCTAGAAATACACCATTCCAGAAGTCTAATTCAGAAACACTCATATTCCTTACAATAAGGCAGTGATTTGTGTGGGAAGAAGGGATAAGATTGAGACCTAAAATAAATATTTCTAATAGCATTTTTAATCAAATACATTTTAATAACCATACTATTCAAATTAGGAGAGTAATATGGATTTTATAGCCAGACATTTCCGAGTCAATCTACTTGTATGCAGCCAGGCTTTAGTCCACGTTCCTGATGTTCAAATTCTGGATGGAAAAGGACCCAGGTTTCTTAGTGATCGCATCCATGGTTTACTGGTCAGAAACTATGTTTCCCTTTCACATCACAATACTTTTATTTTTCAGGCAATGGATATGTGCCATTTGCTTAAAAGGCAGCGTAGATTGGTGACAAGATGGTTACCTGTGAGGTTAATCTTTGTCCTATTAAAATCAAATGTCCTGACACGTGTTTTCCCTTTCTGATGAGGATATTAAAGGTAAATTAAATAAACCTCTCTATGTGCCTATCTGGTGAGATCTATCTTTACAGTGTGACTTTAGCTTCTCTTTAGGAACAATCTGTTTCTGGCTTTGACCTCTTGGGATGTAGACCTCCTTGCTTGCTCTGCTGCTGACACTCATTCGCGGTAGTCGGTGAGAAGCAGGCTATATCACATTTCCTCTGGGATCTGCACTGTTTTTCATCAAGCTGTAAGAGTGACGTAGGGGGGTCATTATGACCCCGGGGGATGGTGGTAAAATTGAGAAAAGTACTGCCAACAGGCTGGCGGTACTTTTCCCCATATTCTGACATAATATGACATTGGCGGTTTGGCCCAAGCCAAATCGCCAATGTACCACACTGTCCGCCACAGCGGTAACAACTGCTAGGCTGGAGACTTCAGTCTCCAGCCAGGCAGCTGTCACAAGCCTGCCCACGGGAATATGACCCTGCCTACCGCCATGGTTTTCATGGCATTCTCACCGCCACGAAAACCATGGCGGTAGGCACCACCAGTGCCAGGGAATTCCTTCCCTGTCACTGATGGGGGTCTTCCCCGCTCCCCTCCTTCTCCCCAGGTTCCCCCCAACCCCCTCCCTCTCCAGACCCCCCCACGACATACACGCACATTCACTCACCAACGTACTCACGCATACACACACTCATACCCTCATTCATCCACGCATGCATACATCTATTCACGCACACATCCACACACACTGACATACATACATACCCACACGTATGCACACATCACAACATCCACACACTCACACATAACATAACTGATGCATTTTCCCATCTTAATGAAGGATAAGAAGTTGTTGGAAACTTACTTGCAGCAGCAGACGATCAATCGACTTCCGGTAAGGTAAGGTGAATACTAGTGCTTTTTGATTCACATCACGATTGGCTCTGTTTCTGAAATGAATTTGGTAGTGAATTTAAATAATTCCTGTGTGGTTTGAAATGATTGTACTCCACTGTTGGGACCATGTGTCCATCCACCTGACAAATGTTATTTAAAAACTATTGAGATTAATTAATATTCAAATATCTACAATCTGGATGGTCTTCTTAGCTATCCACTGTGTACAGGACAACATTTGCACAAAGAATTTGGGTCCTGATTTAGATCTTTGCAGATGGAATACTCTGTCCCAAAGTAACAGATATCCCATCCACCGTATAGGATATAGTAACATCGTAACACTGCGGATGGTATATCTGTCATGTTTTGTGATGGAGTATGCCATCCGCCAAAATCTAAATCAAGCCCTTAGTTTTACTTCTATGGTTTTTTTTTAACTACCTGTGAAAAATAACTACATTCCTAGGGAAAGTGGCTTTGATGAAAGTGAAATAGATATACTGTTGGCCAGACGACCACCTCATGTCTGGGCCTGCATCCTAGAGGACCTACCATTCATGTCCACAAAATACCTAAACAACTTCCTGTGCAAGGTAGTATTCAATGTCAGAATCCCAGTTCTGCTCAGAATGCTTTTTTCAGAATGGGCCCACAATGTTCTACTAAATGACTCAGATATTATTGCCCTTCTAAAAAATGGGAATTTGATGCTTTTAAAATCTGAAAGAAAGGCCTGTGGTGGAAGCTTCAGTGGAATCATCTTGCTAGAGAATCCTGATAAATTGAAAACAACCTGTTCCACAAACTAAAGACTCTACATTTCCGTGCTAAACCTGATTACCATTATCTGATAGAGACATCTAGCTATAGATTCCTTACCTTAGAATTTTCTCCCACGTGCCAGCCTGGACCTGGAAATGTTTCCAAGCAGTACCTCTACACGTCGGAAGAGGGCGTTGTGCAACTCCGTAGTGATGTTGTCCACTGGATGTGACATTGACGGAGTCCATATAATCCCCTCTCTGATGCACTGATGTCAGATCCTTCTTTTCTATGCTACAACACAGATCCAGAGTTACCTCAGGCCTTTGGCACATCTCTACAAAATCGAGGGAACAGTGCACTTTTTAAATGTCCTCGGGGTTCACACTTTGTGGGTCCTATAGCAGGGTGATATCAGCCATGGACCCTCATACTATGTGAATGTGGTGCCTCGGTGAACACCAAATGGCAAATGTTGTTGCTTCTTCCAAGGGCATTGCAGAAATGCCTTATGAAGATCTTTGTGGAGCATCTGGTAGAGGCACAGCACCATTGTTAGTTTTACTCCAAGTCCAGGGATCAAGAGTGGTTGTATGTTTGTTTCGGGAGCTGCTCCTGAGATCGTCCCTTGACATTGAAGGAGCAGACTGTGAAATGCCAGCAGTCGAAGTCATGTCATCTGCCTGCGGCAGGTAAGTCTGGCATTCCCGAAGTTCACTCCCAATCCCCTGTTGAGGAGTCAGCACATGAGTGCCCCCAGCGCCTCTCTGCTTTCCCTGGAACCAGGGCAGCTCTCGCCCAGATGCAGGTCTATTACAGCTTTTTTCATGCCATCTTCAGGTCTCTACCTCCCTCTGGAATACTTCCTAGCATTAAGGATGTGAGAGGTGTCCTATCTGACTCCATGCCAACAGATTCACCCTCGGCATCAGATAGGCCATCTGGATCCATACTCAGATCTAGTCTGGCTCAGTGCACTGCCCTTCGGTGTTCCCTCCTGCGACACCGGAGTTTCATCAGCTGATGTTGGCCTCACTGGTCTATGCTGAACCAATTACCCTATCCGCCACTGAAGCAAGACTGCCCCAATGTCGGATGCTGTCAGGTGCTGGGCCCACTTTGCCTGTAGACTCAGATACCTTCCCTCCCCCTTCTCATCAATCCTTCACATTTTTTCCTTTCAGAGAACAGGCTTTTGAAGGTGAAGGAAAGGTGCAGAGGTTTTGCAATCCCTGTGAATGAGACAGTCCAGCCTTCTTTGGTGGGCAGGTGGCTGACGGAGTTGGGTGAGGCTAGTGGCCTTGAGTCTTTGCTGACTTCAGACCTCCTCTCTCCCTCTAACCTTGTAATGGAGGTGAGCTCCTACTTTGCAGAGGTACTGAAGAGGACAGCTGCAGTGCAGCACCTCTCTGTGGAGGTTGCCACTAATCCCTTGTTAACAGTGTTACACCAGGGTTAGACTGAAATAGAGCCTGTGCTCCCATATAGTGAGACACTCTATGACATTTTATTGGGGACCTGTGCTAAACCCACTTTGGGGGCCCCTGTAGACAGGTCCATCGCTCATAGACACTGGCCCTGGAGACCTAGCTTGTCTTGTCCGGCATCTGACTCTGAAAGGTTTTGTGGTACAGGCTGCTACCACCTCTTCTGATCTCAGCCCCTTCCATAATGTTCCTCCGGACGGGGAGTCCAGGTGGCTGGAATCTTGTGGAAGGAGTATTTTTTCCTCAGCAAGCTCGACCCTGTGGTCGATGAACAACTCTTGTATTTTGGGTCACCTTTCCCCTGCATTGTGGGATTCAGTGGCATGCCTACTTTTTCGCTTCCGGAGAACCAAAGTAAACTTGCCCAGACTCTTCAGCTATGTTTGTCATAAGGTCTGGTATGGATACCACGGACTCGGTTGGCTGTGCCATGGCTCACTTTCTAGCACTGCTCTGGCATGCCTGGCTGCATCCCTCTCATTTTTCAGATGCTTTCCGCTCTGCATTGGAGGGTATGCCTTTCAAAGGCACTTGCCGTTTCAGCACTCTTGCCAATTCTGCGTTGCAATGCTTTTGGGACAGTTGGAGTAGCAAATATTCATTAACATGTCTATTCTTATGTTAACAGATGGACCCATTCGAGAGTTGAGTCCTATAGTTCTTGTCGAGCCCTGCTTTGACTACCTTTTTTCCATAACTGCCTGAGCCTTCCATCTTCTGGTGGCACCCGGTGAGGTGTTCCTGCCTTTGCAGGTATTCTTAGCTTTTCTTATGGCTGTTTCTGACAGCTTTTTGTTGTTGCTGTCTGGGCAGCATATATTCTTCTGACCGTGGTGGGTTTAAGCCTGTTACAACAAGGTTTTTTCTCTTTCTCTGAAAATGGGCTTCATGCTCATGAGATAGTTTCCTTTATGGTGCGTAACTTGCTCTGTGTGGAGCATCCTCTGTTTGCCTCTTAGGCATTACTAATTATCTTGTTGTACTCTTCATATCCCTTATAGGGAGCAGGTCATTACATTTCCTTGGGACCTTTTGTGCGTGGCATGTCACTTGCAACAGTATCTCTTTTATGGTGTATAGGTCTTTACTATTTCTTATTCTTCTCTTTCTTGTGTTGCTCTCCTCACGAGCAGTTCTTCCTTTTTCCTTTTCTTTCCTGTTGGAGCAATGGGGCAAGTAGTTCTACTGTTCTCCACAGCACTGTGGGAATCTCAGACACCACTGGAGCAGGAGGGCCTGTTATTTCTTGTGCCTGTGCAAGTCATGCTACACAGCATTCTTTCTTTGTGCTGCCGGTGTTGCTGCTCATACACTGCTCTTTCATCACAACGAGATGTGTGGTACTTTTTACTTGCTTAGAGGTCAGGTACTGTACCCTGGCTGCTGTACTGCCCTTTTGGACAAGGGGCCACACACTTTCACGGCCTCCAGATTCTATATATTCATTCCTCAGATGCCATCATATGGGCTTCCTCCGTGTCAATGGCTTTCTCCCAACCTACAGTGGATGTATTGTTGTTACACATGTGCATTGAACATCAGGGTTTTGTCTCCCTGGCCGATTCTTTTCGTTCTATTGTTTAAGGTGTCATCATATTTCTGCCCCTCTGGTGTGGTTGTACCCTTCTTCATTTTTATTTAGGTTCCTTAATTTATAAGGAGATATCCCCTTTTGCTGTGTACCTCTCTTCCTTCGGGAGATGCCCATATACATTGATATTATAGAGGCAGTCAACCTTTTTTTTTTTTATACTTGTGATGATTTTGATGTTTCCGGTAGGGACATTATTTTTTGTCATAAGCAATTGTTCTTTCTAGACTGCAACTCCTTTGTTGTTCCAGCTTTTTTTGCATTGTTTTATGTTGGGACGTCCACTTTGTGGAGTTTGTCCCTGGACTACTTTGCCTCTTCATCCCTGGACTACTCTGTCTCTTACCGTGCTGTAGCCAGGTTTCATACCTTTTATCCTCTTTTCAGCTTTTACTGTCAGCAACCTCATGAGGTCTGCTCAGTGGGCTGGCATTAGATGCATGCTTTGATGGTCTTTATTTTACCAGAGTGTGTGCTTTCCTCCACACGTTCTGTTCTCTTATATTAGTACTATCTTGATGTTTTTCGATTCAGTGCTCATACATTTTATGACATAATCGTAGTGCCACTTCTGTTTTGGCTGGGGGGGTATGTATATATATATATATATATATATATTCCTTGTCATTTAATTGACAATTCTTTTCCAATAACTGCTGTTGAGGTCTTCGCTATATTTCTCTTACAGCATTTCTTCTACATAAATGGGTTCTTGCTCCCCCCAACCCCACTTTTGTTATCAGTGCTTTCCTAGAGCAGCTTTGGCTGAAGTAGTGGTTTTTAAGGCGAAGAGCTGTAGCTTAGTGGCATTGCTTATTGACTCTGAACCTCCACGTACTAGCTGAACATGGGTTTAATCCCACATTGGAAGCAGATGCTTTTTATGTTTAGGTTGTCTGTTTCAGCATATTTGTGTCTCACTGGTAATGCTTTTCCCTTTTCTTTAATGCCTTTAGGGCTTTACTTGCTTGTGGTCCTTTCCACATTTCTTATGGTGAGGAGTCTGTTGTTATTCGCCTAATTCTCAAGAGTACTCACTCTTTTTTTCTAGACCAGCATATTCTAGTAGTGACTTTTTGCAGAATGGCCAAGTTGCAACTCCCTGAGGCTTGGGTGCTCATTTTACCAGGGTCAGGCTTGTGACAGCCCTAGATACCTGCCAGGCAGCAAAGTGTGTTTGTTTGCATAAGTTTTCTACAAATCATTGTCTGGATACTCTTATCCATTGTGACGGGCATTTTGCCCACTCAACCCTGCACGATTTAATTATTTACAATTGGTCCACAGACCCTCCTCCAGGGGTGGTGTTGCTTTAGTATTGAGTATTCCAAGGTATGGAATCTGTGGCCAGATGTCTCTATCAGATGAGCATGTTACTTACTTTCCATAACACCTTATCTGGTAGAGATAGGATCTAGCCACAGATTCCTTACTGACCCTTCCATCCTCCACACTTTCTGGACAGATTTCTATGACTGTGATTCTTCTTTCAGGGCCTTACTTTGGACACCTAGAGTGGGAAGTTTGGATACATTATCTGCACGTAGGGGCCCTGAGGTGTCGCTTTCGGTAGGTGACTGCAGTGTCACTTCAGAACGCGGTTTATGCTGACTGCATCATGCAGCACCCTTTCTTGCCATTTCAAATCCTTCTTTGGAATTTTTAATTAATTGACACAGAAATGTTTCTTGTTTGGCACACGTTGCTCTCTGCCAGTTTCTATGAGTGGCTCTGTGTTTTTGGCACAGAAAACAGTCATGGAAGAAACTGACGTTAGTGTGTCGGATAGGGGATTATATGGAGTCCATCGACTTCACATTCAGTGGACGACGTCGCTACAGAGTCCCAGAATGCCCTCTTCAGATGCACAGAGGTACTGCCCGGATACATTTCCAGATCCAGTCTAGGGGAGAATTTTAAAGTAAGGAATCTGTGGGTAGATCCTGTCTCTACCAAATAAGACGTTACTGAAGGAAAGTAATTTGTTCAATAGCAAATTTAGTGGCTTGTCACGGTTAAAACTATTGACAAAGCCAACAGCTCTTGTGGGTGACATTTGTCAGTGTTTTTAGCCAGGTTGCACAGCAGCACTGCTGTGCATCGCGTCTAAATATATTGATAAAGCCAACTGCTCTTGTAGCTACTGGCTTTGCCAATGCTTGCTTCAGAATGCATCTTTGAGGTCAAAGATGAACCTTTTCATCTTCCTTAAAACCATATCTGGCATGGAGCATTAATCTCCTCTGGCTGTTTGATTCTGAAATCGTTGTTGGCTTACAGAGGTCTATGATGTTCAGTTTACTGTTCTAAAACAGCAATTAATAAAACACTACAATGTCTGATACAATTGCTGAGTGCCTCCGAGAAGCTTTCATTCTTGTTAGGGTCCCAGACACATTTATCAATAAGTCAGAGAGTGTGTTAACAAAAGACAGGTCAGGTTTAACTATGCCCATCAACCACAATTATTTTAATCCTCGTATGTGGCTGTTTTCCGCTGTATGGCTTGCAATCTACTCATAACACTTCCACCTGAAAGCTGCAGCTGTATTATCAGTCAAAAGTGGCCACATCCAAATGCAAACCCACCAAGGATTTGTTTTTAATTACTTTCAGTTCCATTTGGTCTTATCAGGATTTGAGAGTATATCTGTGCTGCTGCTGGGTGGAGACCGGAGCTCCTTAGCTTAAAAAAGGAAAGGAAAAAAAGGGCTGGCTCCTGCACAGCCTAGGGGCCACTTAGAATGAACCAGTGTGGCCACGGAAACCCTTGTCTTACCCTATGAGTCCCCAAAAAAACAAAATATGTGGGTGCCCCAGATGGGCACTGGGACACCCCAAGAAAGCCTTCACAATAATTAATTGAATAATAAATAAGTAACAAGTTTATTATTTACTGCTCCAAGCAAGGAGCACCTCATAATGCCCTCTAGGAGCTTTTAATGAATTTCTTAGAGCTTGGGGCTACCCCTAGAAGTGGAATGGGCACCACCAAGCATTCTTTTAATGTTACCGGGTGGCAGAGAGTGCAATAGCCTTCCAGCAAAATGTAACTCCTTAGCTGCTGGGGCTCCCCCCCCACTAGTTCTGAGCCCTTTTTGGGCTATTTGGGGTAGTTCGCACTTAGGCTTTCATAACGTTTTGTCCACATAAGTTATCTACGCCAAATTTGCGTCCTTTTTTTCCAACATCCTTGGGGTTCTAAAGGTGCCCACAGTTTGTGGGTTACCTTGGAGGAGACAAAGAATTTAGCCAAAATACAGCTAAAATTGTGTTTTTTTTCAGAAAAATGGGAAAAAAGGGCTACAGAAGAAAGCATGTTTTTTTCCCCTGAAAATGGCATCAACAAAGGGTTTGTGGTGCTAAAATCACCATCTTCCCAGCTTCCAGGAACAGACAGACTTGAATCAGAAAATCACATTTTTCAGCCAAATTTTGGCCTTTTTACTGGGACATACCCCATTTTGACTTTTTTTCGTACTTTTAGCCTCCTTCCAGTTAGTGACAGAAATGGGTGTGAAACCAATGCTGGATCCCAGACAGCTAAACATTTCTGAAAAGTAGACAAAATTATGAATTCAACAAGTGGTCACTTTTGTAGATCCAAAAAGCTTTTCCTACAGAAAATAACAGCTGAAATAAAAAAAAATATTGAAATTGAGGTGAAAAAAACAGCCATTTTTCTCCACGTTTTGTAAATTTTTCCTGCGATGTCATATTTTCAAAAGTAATATATCGTTACATCAGCTGGACTCTTCTGGTTGCGGGGATTTATAGTGTTTGAAGGTTCATCAAGAACCCTAGGTACCCAGGGCCAAAAAAGGAGCTGAACCTTGCATTGGGTTTTTCATTGTATACCTGGTGTACAGCAATTGATTTGGTGAAATATAAACAGTGAAAAATAGATATGAAGGAAAACTTTGTATTTCCAAAATGGGCATAAGATATGGTGTTGAGAAGCAGTGATTATTTGCACATCTCTGAATTCCGGGGTGCCCATACTAGCATGTAAATTACAGGGTGTTTCTCAAATAGATGTCTTTTTTTACACACTGTCTTACATTTGGAAGGAAAACATTTAGAGAAAGACAAGGTGCAATAACACTTGTTCTGCTAATCTGTGTTCCGCCAAGTCTCCCGATACAAATGGTACCTCACTTGTGTGGGTTGGCCTAATGCCAGCAGCAGGAAACGCAACATGGACACATCAAATTTTTTCATTGAAATCTGACTTGTTTTTTGGAAAGTGCCTAGCTGTGGATGTTGGCCTCTACCTCTTCTGGCACCTAGGGAAACCTACCAAACCTGTGCACGTTTGAAAACTAGACACCTAGGGGAATCCAGGATGGGGTGACTTGTGGGGCTCTCACCATGTTCTGTTACTCAGAATCCTTTGCAAACCTCAAGTTTGGCAAAAAACACACCTTTCCCTCAGATTTCAGTGCTGCAAAGTTCTGGAATCTGAGAGGAGCCACAAACTTCCTTCCGCCCAGCATTCCCCCAAATCTCCCGATAAAAATGGTACCTCACTTGTGTGGGTAAGCCTGGTGCCCGCAACAGGAAATTCCCCAAAACACAACGTGGACACATCACATTTTTCCAATGAAAACGGATGGGTTTTTTGCAAAGTGCCTAGTTGTGGTCTTTGGCATCTAGCTCAGCCGACACCTAGAGAAACGTAGCAAACCTATACATTTTGTAAATCTAGACATCTAGGGGAATTCATAATGGGGTGACTTGTCAGCCTCTCATTAGGTTCTGTTAACCAGAATCATTTGCAAACCTCATAAGTTGACAAAAAAACACTTTTTCTCCACATTTCGGTGATGGAAAGTTCTGGAATCTGAGAGGAGCCACAAATGTCATTCCACCCAGCATTTCCCCCAGTCTCCCGATAAAAATGGTACCTCACTTGTGAGGGTAGGCCTAGTGCCCGCGACAGGAAGCAACATGGACATCAAATTTTTACATTGAAAACTGACCTGTTTTTTGGAAAGTGCCTAGCTGTGGATTTTAGTCTCTAGCTCAGACGGTACCGAGGAAAACCTAACAAACCTGTGCATTTTTTAGAACTAGACACATAGGGGAACCCATGATGGGGTAACTTATGGCTCTCTCACCAGGTTCTGTTACACAGAATTCTTTGCAAACCTCAATATTTGGCTGAAAAAAACACTTTTTCCTCACATTTCGGTGATATAAAGTTCTGGAATCTGAGGGGAGCCACACATTTCCTTCCACCCAGCATTCCCCCAAGTCTCCCGCTAAAAATGGTAACTCACTTGTGTGGGTAGGCCTAGTGCCTGCAACAGGAATAGATCACACAACGGTCAATGTTGGTCCTTACATGAGGGCAAATGTTGACCCTGGGGTGATCCATTCCTGATGCAGGCACTAGGTACAGGCACTCAAGTGGGGTAGCGTTTTTATCAGGACAGGTGGGAATCACTGGGTGGGAGGAATGTTGTGGATTCCAGCATATTCCTGTAGTTTGTGTGACAGAAATGCAAGAAAAAATTGAGCTTTTATTCAACATTTCACCTTTGCAGGGTATTCTGGGTAAGAAAACTTTGGGGACATCTCTGTGGACTCACACGGATGTCTAGTTTCCAGAAATGTCTGTGTTTGGTAGGTTTCCTTATATGACCGCCGAGCCTAGGACCAAAAACGCAGGTGCCTACCTTACAAAACCAGGTTGTTTTGGAATAGATAATTTTGATGTCCCCACAATACGATTTGGGCGGTGGACTTTGGGGCTGAACTAAATTGGGGAGCTCCCAAAAGAGCACTCTCTCTGTGTTTGCTGCCGCATGCATCTGTTCTCTTGGTTGGGCTAACCTGCTATTGTTCCGCTGCACAGACTGTGCTTGCGAAGGGACATCAGGACTGTCCTCATCACCTCTTTCATAATCAATGGAAGAGGCGTTATCGAATGGGACTCCTCCGACTGAAAAGTCACCCCCAGAGTCTGCGCCATTGCCCTGTCCCTCAGATGCTTCCTCAGTCTCTGATCCACATTGAAACTGTCCTTTATAACCCGAGTGAGGGCTTGAGCAGCAGACATCCATGAGATGCCATCTCTGCTACTGGCTAAACTGTCGCTCTAAAACACTGGCCTATGTAGACAGTCACAAAATCGCTGGTGGATGTGTGTGTGATACTTGCAACAGTAGAGATCACCTTACCTTCACTTCTTCCCACAATCAGCACGTTCTTTCAAGACACTCAAAAAAAGACACACTATTACTTCACCTTGTCACATACCAATTGTCACAGTCTTTAGCGTCTCTAGCGCCCAGCCCAACAATCATCATTACTGGTGCTCCCACTCCCATGACCTCCTCCTCAGATTCCCTCACTACCACCCAGCAAAAGTGCCCTTCATCTCTTCATAGCCCCGCACATATATTTAATTTGTATTATAGTGCAGGTAATGGCTGACTTTATTAATCCACTCAGCTATTTACATAAAATACAGATTTGATTTTTAAAGTAGGCATATAAACCTTCTGAGCTACTTTATGGTATCAAAACTGCTACAAGACAAACATCAGATTCTTTTGTAGTAGAAACAATCACAAGACTTACTTGACTTTTTTAATGCTGCCTAAAAGCTACAGTTGAAACGCGTCAGTTGAAATATGTGCATTGCTTTGAAGATGCAAGCTGAAACTTTATACATATAAATAAAAGTTATATATATATATATATATATATATATATATATATATATATATACTACTTTTATATGTGGGTGTGGCCAGTGGCCGATGCCCTCACTAAAGAGGTTAAAAGGGAAACACTAACTCTCCTTGGTCATTAAATCTATGACCCCAGGAGAGCTCACCATATTTTTAAAGCAATGCAAACTAGAGCTCTGGGTTTGTCAGCTGGAATGCCGGCCATTTTGTGGTTATTTTTTTATATAGTTAGGTGAAAATATCAGAACAAAACCCCTAAAATCCATGCTCTGCTAATTAGCTCACTCATAACTCATTAAATATTCTATGAAGTCATTGATAAAATCAATTAAACATCTGAAATGACATCATTCTTGACAACACTGTGCATGGTGGAGACACGAGTCATTTACTTTAAGGTGCGAGTTGTAGTTAATTGAGACAAATACAACTAGGGAATGTAAATGTTTTCTTTAATTTAAAACTGTATGTCTTAACAGATAATTTTACCTACCTCGATTGTCCTTTCAATCTAGTAGGTTGTTATAGTTAGGACCTAGTTTCCATAGGAAGTGTGTTTTTTGTTTTGCCAATAACTTTGGTGCCACTTGACAAATCTTCTCTAAATTTTCTAAATTTCTACTTCAGCGGGTTCAGCAGCCGCTTTGAAGTTTTCAGGGTGATCCGTCAAGTGAGGGCAGAGAAAAAGGGAGGGTCCCAAAACATGTTTTCTCCATGCATTTTCCTTTAGAGATTTTGAACACGACTACAGCCCAAACCACTGGACCGATTTACTACAAATGTGGCAGAAAGCTAGCTGGTCCAGAAAGTGTGCTTTTAGTGATTTGGTGTAAATCCATTCAGTAGCATTTGAGGTATTCGTGATTAAAACACAAAGATATCTAGGAACGCAGATATCAGATTGGCTGCCAACACTTCAACAAGGAAGTGTTGCCAGCCATCTTGGGACTCTGCTTCAGCCGAGTTTCACATAACAAGTAAAAAGAAAAGAAAAGGGCCCAGGGTAGGGTCATCCTGAGCCCCCTAGCCTTTGTCTAGGAGTCCACCACAGACCCCGCCAGGACTAAAAATTATTATTATTTTTAAATCTCAGAAAAATCAGCAGATCTGGATCTGTGTATTTTTCAATGAGTTAAAAAAAGGGTGGTCTCCCGCTCCTGGGTGGGTCAGATCCTGGGGGAATTGGTGGATTGAAAAAAGAGGGGGGCACATATTCCCCCCTCCTAGGGCTTCTTTTAGCCCAAGCCCCCCCCCACCCTCCGCAGGCCAGGGACCACCACCTCCCAGGTCAAAAGTTGTATTTAAAGTGGGGGAGGCCCACACAGCCCCGGGAACTGCCCCCTCTCCGGGGCTAAATATAACATTAATGCGGGATGCAAGTTATAGTTATCTTAGGGCAGAAGTTATAGTTACTTGAAATAACTCTAACAGCTGCTTTTCTATCGTTTTGTGCGTGTAAACCCTGAAACTGACTAAATTCCCTATAACCTTTGGGTTTTTGTGTGAATTTCTTAGGTTTTTTTAAATTCTACTTCCTAACTATAACATCCCTCTAACCTTTGTTTTTTTAAGTGAATATATGGTTTTATTTACCATACTGTACTTACCATGCATGGTAAAGGCATAAGTTGTATCGTCAAACAGCCATCCCTCAGTGTCTCTGTGTAAACAAAATCCCATCTTTGTTCTTGATTGAATAATGTTTTTATGTGAGGTTGTTTCCTTTTTCTATTAGAGTCCATCTCAAGCCCTCTGGATTATGGTTTAATTCTTTGCAGTGGCACACTAATTTCATAGAAAGAACCCCCTCCATATACAACTTTTGTATTCACAAATTCGTACTTTCATCCTGTTGGCAGTCACGTCCATATATTATTTGTCCCACAAACAGGTAATCCAATATATGACTCCTGTGCTGTAAAAGCTTGTGCTATCCAAATAAACCTAAATCCCGAGATTTTTAAATCTCTGTCTGTCTACTAACATTATAAAGGCTTCACAGAAAGCGTTCTTGACTTGTGGCAAATGACATAGGAGTTGGTGATTGCCCCCCATTAGTTTGCACCTGAATTTTCATGTACAAGTCTGTTTTTCAAGTTGTACTTGTGTTAACGGATAAACGTGGTAATGGTGTTTCCCTCTCCAGTTTCTATTATCTATAAATGACTCCTCATAATTTTAAGTCCTATTTGCTAGAAGGTTAAAGGAAAGTACTATCACCAATATTTTTTGTCACCTTTACATACATCATAAGTAGACTGTTTTATGAATATTTCTCACCGTTCTGCAAGCATTTTTTTTCAATTATCTCTTGAGTTATCCTCCATTCAATTGTTTATTTGATAGGGACCTTGATTGAGATGTATAGTTCTTCCACTGTGTCAATTCCTCCTAATTCTGAGAAATTGCCCAAATGTTAAATTTTCCCTTAAGATATGGTTATGTAATCTCTTAAAATGTAGCAATGAAGTATTGTTTGTCTTTTTGTAAAGTACTTTTTATTCCTAGCTTTCCATCATGTGATCTAATCTCCAACTCTAAAAAGGCTATGTGAGTCTTACTGTGTGTCTCTGTAAGCCTCAAGTGGATATCCCTGCAATTTAACCATAGAAAGAAGTCTACTATTGCTTTTACTGTTTCTGTCCAGATGACAAACATGCTGTATATATTCCACGTTCAAACAGCAATGTTTTTGTGGAAAGGAATTCTTTCAAACAAGATGTACCTTTACTCATTACTTACAGGACAGCTAACGTGAGGGCACAAATTGTACCTGTAGGTGTGCCATTCATTTGTAAAAATAGGGTTTTCTCAAATTGAAAAAAGTTATTTTGGAGAACTGTTTAAGAGTCTGGAACCAGATGTGACCATTTGATTTGTCCAAAAAATGTCCCCAATCACTGATATTGTCTGTTTCTGTGGAATGCTTGTGTAAATAACCTCTATATCCAGGCCAATAAAAATGTAATTTTCTGAACTAAAAAGAAAATCTTTTAACATGTTAAGCACAGACGTAGTGTGCACCCTCTAATATAAGTTGTAAAAACATATCCACACATTTAGATAAGGGTTCCAATACAAAGGACTTCCTGATGGAGGCAACTTGTCTTTTTGTATCTTCCATAGAATATATAAGAGAGGGTCTCTCCGATTGCTTATTGTAAGGAAGTCCCTCACTTGTTTACTAATCGACCTGTGAGTAATAGCCTCTTCTACCAAGTTTGGATTTTGATCCTCAATCCCTCAGTAGGATTTGTATCAACTACTTCATCGTTAGCTCCCTCAATTAATGATCATGACACTTCGCCTCTACACATCTCATTGCCTGTAAAGATAGTGGCTCCTGTCTTTTTAGGTTCAGAAGTCAATTTATGATTATTTCTCAGGCAATTCACCGCTTGGTGTTCATCTATGGAAAGGTTCTAATGGTAACTCTGTGATTGATTTTCAAGTTTATTAATCTCTTAAAGAACCACTTGTTCACACTTTATAGATGCAGGGCTTCTGTTTGGTATAGAAAAAGTGGAGGGTTGTCAAATCCCTGTAGCATTGGCATTCTTCCTTATTTAGGTTGTTTGAGGGTTATCCGTTTCTGCTTATTTGACACAAGGGCCGATAGACAATGTTTTAAATTATGGTTCCACTTGGTTGTTCACAGTATGTTATTGTTTTGCGCTTTTCACTGGATTGGTTATCAACAATCAGCCTGTCAAATCTAAACTGTCCTATATTAAGGAAATTTCTAGGGCTTCACATTAATAGACCATTAAAATTACAAAACAATTAGTGTGGAGTTAATTCTAGTTGGACAGCTGCATTAGCATTAACTATGACTTATTACTTTAAATCAAATCGTGCTACTACAAAAACCATTGTCTCGCGTGTTTCAAACCAATTGGTCCTAGCATTAAAGGATAGTAGGCTTGTAATAACATTTTTATGAAATGTCTCACTATCTCAAGCCTGAAACTAATTTTCAGGATTGCAGCGTGACAGTAAATCAATTTAAAAAGAAGGTTACGGCAATTATTAAAAGCTTGCCATCATTTATGATTTATGGACATTGAATGGCAAACAAATTGCACTAAAAGTACTGTGATATATACAGGGGTTAGCCCTATCGAGTGCAGTATGAGTTTCCAAAGTGGCCTCTTAAAATGAATTATCTGTTGCTGGTTATATTTAATTACTTGCCTCTTAGGTCAATGATTGATTGAAGGAAGAGCCTGCCCTGAAAAAAAGAAAAAAAAATCAGTTTATATTGTAGTGCAGTTGAGTCAGTGAAACACACGCTGCCTACGTTGTCACTGCAGCTTTATAGCAATAATATTTTAAAACCAATAGTGCACGATCTTGATTTACTTAATATCCAATACTTACTAAACTCAATTGAAAGGGACGTGTTTGATGTTTTTATTGATGAATGCCAATATTTTGGAAATATTGTGAGGTATTGCATGTTTTATAGCTTACAAATCAAAAATAAACAAGCATTTAAAAATACATCCACATATTGTACATTATTCATGTGAAATTGGAAGTTTATTCCCCTCCATTTTGGTTTTATTTCCCCTACAGTGAAACCCCTTACTTTATGCACCTACCAGTTTTGAGGTTATTTCCTCCGCTTTATCACCCCAAAGCACATTTACTGTTACCTTTGACAGAAGTATATTGTAGAGTTAGAACAAGGTAGGAAACTGCCTATAAATGGTTTGCAATATCCCTAACTTGCACGTTTTTAGGTGCTCACCCGTTTTGTTGCCAACTCTTATGTGGTCAAAAATGAGTTTTGAGGAATACTGCAGAGAAGGACTGTTGCTCTGCCCAGATTTTGGCACATTTGTTTACAGCTTTTTATTTACCACAAACTGGGTGCATCCACCAAAAGGGTTTTTATCCTGCAGATGGATGTGATCATTTGCTTTTCCAGCTGCTTGTGGAAGGATCCTTATCAAGCAAAGCTAAAGTTTTTGACTTTTTCACTCATAAATATGCAGCTATGATAAATAGACAGTTCTATTCAAGATCACACAAATGCCGCTGAGATTATAGTAAACATCTTTTCCTAGTTTATTCCATAATTGTGGTGTCTTTTCTCAATTTATGTACGCCTGTGGTCAAATTATGATAAAGGCAGTGCACCTGACTTGTTTATTGCTAGAAGGATATGTTAAAGTCCAAAGGCATTTAAAAGTGGGTTGTTATTGCTCTTTTAAAACATGCAGAGTTTTATTATGTTACAGTTTCCTGTAATAGTTAAGGCTTTTAGTGTTGGCTAACCTGACAATCTTTGTGGACAGAAGATATGTACAATGATAAACCCTGTTAGGCCATTTTAGGAGACCTAGTTTTTTGCTTCGCATACTGTCATCTTTTTTATGTTTCTAATGTTGTTACTGCATGCCTGTTAGCTGCTTTGTTGGAAAGCCTGCTCTCAATACAGTACGCCCGAGATGGTGTGGTGACCAGCATGATAAAGGGTATAAGCCTGATTGGTTCGCCGTAAAAAATTGTGCCCAAAGTCCATAGGTCGTATCTCTCAATTGAATAATGTTAGAACAAAGGAAGTAGGCTTGGCTTATTGAATTTGAAAAGCTTTTGTATGGCCTTTAATGGTGTGTTGGTATCATACTGTGTTGTAGGTCAAAGAGAGGTATTTTGTTACATTCTGATTGTTGGTGATGATGCCTGCTACCATATGCACACTAAAGTAAGCATGTGTTAGTTTTGGTGTCATTCCAATGGTAAAGACCATACACCTAATGGTTCATTGGAAATCCTTATGCAGGATATTCAGACCTTATTGTTCATTGAGAAGCTTTACCTTGGATGTTAGAAATGGGGTATCAGGTTGGCTTGGTATGCTCCTTGGCAGCACAGAACCCACCACTCCAGTCAGGGCAAGTAAGTTACACACCAAAGATAACCTGTGCTCACCTCCTGGTAGCTTGGCATAGAGAAGTCAGGCTTATCCCCAGAGGTCATGTGTAAAGCGTTTGCGCAACACACTCACACCAGTGACACAATAAATACCGCAAAAGAGACTCCACACAGAATTATATGAAAATATAGGTATTATGTTATAAGTATACGTCATGGACTAAGAACATCGTAAATCATAGATAATGTGCATGATCGTAATGCCATTATTCATAAATATTGTGTGTGTCATAGATACTGTGCATGAACCATCAACCACAATGCAATTTTTTATTAATATTATGCATGTCATAGATACTGTGCCTGAACCATCGATCACAGAAATGTCATTAGTCACCACATATCATTTGACCAAAAGTGACATCATTCAGAAATAATTGGTACCTTACACATGAATTGTGATAATGCTATAGGTCCCAATAAAGACATGAAGCGCAATACTTTCTGTAATGTAGGCACTTTCCCAACTCTAGTACTCCTTTGTACAGAAGGCACAAAGTCCCAGCAGTCAAGGCCACAGATATATATATATATATATATATATATATATATATATATAAAACTCCCCAATGGTAGTATCTATACCAATAGATAATCTAAGCCGTAACCTCGATAGCAAATTGAAAAAAAGCCTCTCAGCCAAAGGATCTTTGCAATTTTGGTCTTAGTTTCTTCCCCCATGCTGGGTCTGTCCTATGTGGGAACGAGGGAGGCACCATCTTCCAGATAATGTAGGGAGACCTTGTTCAGACCACCCTGCTCTGGGCAAAACACATGGCCGCCCCTCCCGTTATATGTCCCTTCGGTCAGGTGGGTGCGATTTCCCAGGGAAGCACAACGCCGCCCACCAAGGTAATGTGAGACGGCTGTGTACACAGCGTGGGCAGACTTATCCTCACACTCCTTGAGGGGACCACCAGGCTACTGTAGGCACGTCACTGGGGTCTTGGGGACTGGGGTCTACTGACGAGGCTCCTGAGGAGCGCCCTGGTACTAGACACAGCACCGCGCTCAGGCTCTATGAGCCAACAACATCAGGTCAGCAATGATCTTCTCCTCCGGCATGCGAGCCTGGCTCTCCATGCCTCCTGTGGAAGAGGGAGCCTCACTAGGTTTCAGAGTGTGGTGGGAATCAAGTTATTTGTCCAGCTGGTGGGGCCACTGTGAAAGGGGTTTTCACTAGGTAGCAGTCAGTTTGTTCCCAGTGAGGCAGAGTGTTTCCAGCCAGTCACTCCTTCAGACCATCGGTATGTAGATGAATGTAGATGTGACCCTTTCACATCTAACCCTCCCTGATTGATAGCTGTCTGGAGAGTATGTGCAAAGTGAAGCTGTCACCCTGCCACAGACGTGTATTGGAGTCATGCTGCAAAGCACTATGGTTATAAGCACAGAGAAATGGCCACTTTCTAAAAGTAAAATTTCTGAAAAAGTAATGTAAAATTCACCTACACAAGTAGCCAGATTTCTCACTAATATTCCAAACATACCAAACATCCCCACTCGACTCCTTACAGATCAGAAATTACCACTTAGACATATATATAAGGGAATTCCCAACGCAAACCAACAAGAGAAGCAGTACTCACAGCAGTGAGAAATGAAAGTCTGCTTGTCACTACAAGGACATGTAACAGATAAAAATATATGTCCTACCTTTTACATACACAGCACCCTGCCCACAGGGCTATCTAAGGCCTACCTTAGGGGTGACTTACTTTTAGTAAATAGGGAGATTAGGCCTTGGCTAGTAGTTTGAATTGCCAAGTCAATGTGGCAGTAAACTCTGCATGCAGGCACTGCAGTGGCAGGCCTGAGACAAGTTTGAAAGGCTACTTATGTGCGTGGCACAATCTGCACTGGAGGCCCACTAGAAGCATTTAATTTACACACCCAGGGTATATGGTATACCACTTTACAAAGGACTTACAGGTAAGTTAAATAAGCCAAAAAGGTGTAAGTCAGTTATACCAAGTTTTAAGGGAGAGAGCACACGCACTTCAGCACTGATTAGTAGTGGTCAAGTGCCCATAGTCCTAAAGCCAACAAAAAGAGGGTCAGAAAAATAGAAGGAGAAAGGCAAAACGTTTTGGGATAACCCTGAAGAAAGGGCCATTTCCAACTTTGTAATTCATTAATTTCCTCTTTTTATTGTGAAAAGCTATGAGAATGCAGGTAGGCCACACTAAATTATTGTAGACATCATGTGTAGGTGTTGAGCAGTGGATTGTTACTACACTGTGGTCAGTGCCTGCAAACAGTTATTTTGTTAAATGGAAACCCACAGATGACTGTAGGAGGCATGTGTTTTGGCACTTGTGACCTACTCAAACAACCTGAGGGGACAGAAGATTTGAAATACGATAATGCTTATTAGACCTTTTCAGGAAGGATTTTATTTAGTTTTGCCAAATGTAATTTTTTACATATTTGTAATGTTATGGCCATTTACCTATTAGTTGCCTTGTGGAAAGGCTAATGCTCAGAACAATAGGTCTTAGGTTGCTATAATGATAAGCCAGTGAATAAGGCTATAGGCTTGATTTGTTCATTGAGAAATGTTATGTTAGATGCCATACTTCTAATCTGCTTTTATAGATGTTACAACAAAGGTAAAAGCCATGTTTTTTAATTAATTTTGAAATGTGTATGTTTAATCCCATAAACCTTTAAGGGTGGATTCCATCTGTACTGTATTAAGCTTGCAGATGTGTATTTTGTTACTTGAAGTTCCACAGATCACCTTTGTAGAAAGTTGGTGTTGATTACCTGCCTGACAAACCGTAGGGAAGGTAAGAAGATTTGCACTGTAATAATTTTTGCTAGAATTTTATCACATCTGATAGGCTTACTTGTCTGCCAGGATCTTGTAATAAAAAATAAAATAAAAAAATATATATATATCTATATATATATATATATATTTCTATTCCCAGATCTGTCCATAACTCCATAGTAAATTCCTTTTGCTGTTTTGCTAATAAGATTTATACCGTTTGACTAATCTTCATGAAACTTTGCAAAAGTATAATATTTGCCTTGTAAGTATGCTGATATTTTGCTTTAAATGTTTTGAGATGATCTGTTAGGTGAGGCCTGAGAAAAAAAGGGAGGGGGTGTCACAAAATCCCCTTGTATTTTCCATAGACCTTTTTAAGAAGCACTATAGCAAAAAACTGCTAAATGGAATTACATCAAATTTGGCAGGAAGCTAGATCTTAGTCCAGGAAGCGTGCTTTTTGTTATTTGGTGTAAATCCATTCAGTAGTTTTGGAGATAATAAGCTCTAAATATATTTATATATATGGATAGTTGGGTTTGAGGGAACCTCAGAAGAGTCCCTCAATCCCAGTTTAAAAAATGGAACCTTCAGATTGACCCAGGGTTCTTTGTCTACCCATGGGTCAACTTGTCGGAGCAAGTTCTTTGACTGGCTGCCAACAACATGAAGAAAAATGCTGCTGGCAGCCATTACAGTACTCAGGGACTTAGTTCCCTGTCCTGAAGTTAAAGAGTAAAAAAAACATATAAGGGAGCAGGGTAAGGATACCCTGCCCCCTTAAACCCATTTGGGGGACCCGACAGACTCCTTACCTGGGCTAAAATAAAAATAAAATTGCCATTTTTGCCTTCCTTGGAACACCTGCAGGATTGCAACAAAGAAAGAAAAATGAGAATGCTGGCCTTCCAATCGATTGGGGAAGAGGCCATGTGTATAGCCCCCTCCCTGAGCCGATTTTGAGGCCCGGGGACCCCATCCCCCAGGGCTGGGTACCTTAATTACGGTGAGGGGGCACACGGCCTCCCTCCCAGAGTTGATGGCAGCCCCAGGGACCCTAGGGCCAACCAAATTTATTAAGGTAAGGGGGGCACACAGCCCCCTCCCCAAGCACTGTTAGACTCCATGGACCCCATCACCTAGACCAAAATCATTAAAAAGGGGAGGGCCTAAGAAGGTTCAGGGGAGCCTTTGGTGGCCCCTTCCCTAATATTAATTATTGGCCCCACAGGATGGGGTATTTGGGACTTCTTAAGGTTTGGAGAGGGGTGGCCCAAGGGGTGGGATCCCAGGGGCCTCTTGAGGCTCATAGAGAGGTGCCAAGTGCTTCCTCTCCTTTTATTAGTTTTTGGCCCTGAGGATGATGTCCCCAGGGCCCATTTCCACTCCAGGAGGGGGGCCCACATGCCACCTTTTCCAAAAATAACAGTGTTTGGCTCCGGTATGTGAGGTCTCTGGTGCCTCCTAAGGCTCGGGGTGTTGGGCCGCATGCTCCCTGACCCTTTTATTATGCTTCTTTGTCCCTGGATGGGGTCCCCGGGCCCAAGTGAGCTAAAGGCAGGGGGCCACATGCTCCCTCCCCTAGTAGAAATATGTTTTGCCCCAGGGATTGGGTCCCTGGAGCCTCTGAACCCTTGGTAAGGGGCCACACACCCCATACCATATAGTTAATTTATGGCTAGGGGATTTGGGTTCCTGGGGCCCATCTGGATTCAAGGAGGGGAACCACACACCTCTCCCCTAATATAAATATGATTGGCCCCAGAGAATGTGATCCCCGGGCCCTCTTGGCTCCAGTAAGTAAGCCATAATCTCCTCCTCTATTAATTAGATTTTGCCTCAAGGAGGGGGTCCCTGAGACCCATTTAGGCTCAGACAGGGGGCCAAGCTCCCTTGTTTTAAAAGAAGTGCTTTTTGGCCTGGTAGTGAGGTCCCTGGGGCCTCTTAAGGCTTATTGAGTGGAGACACATCTCCTCCTTGCCTATATTTTTTCTATGGCCTTGTGGGATAGGGTGCCTAGATACCATCTAGTTTCAGCGAGTGGGGCTGCATGCCCCCCCCCAATGTAAATATGTTTAGATCCAGGTCATGGGGTCCTCTGGGCTGCTTAAGGCCTCAGGGACTTAGTCCCCTGTCCAGAAGTAAAAAAGTTTAAAAAAAAAACATTTAAGTGGGCAGAGTACGGATGATAAACTCCACCCCTAAGTTGGGTGGAGGGGATACTGAGGGACCCCCCTCTGGGGCCACAATAAGAACAAATCTGCCATTTTTGCTTCAATGCCATGGGATGGCTGAAGGGTTGCAGCAAACTAAAAAAAAATAAGAAAATGCTGGCCTGCTATTTTTTATGCATTTATTGGGGTAGGGCTAAGATTATAGCCCCCAACCCTGAGCCCGTTTTGGGCCCTTGTGACCTCATTCCCAGGGGCCCACTACATTAAATAAGGGGATGGGGTGCTTATCCTCCCCAGCCTTCTGAGGCTCTGGGGACTACTTGCCCTCAGTCAAATTATTGAAAAAGGGGAGGGGCCACGCAGTCCACCTCTTGAAGCTTAAATGCCTCCAGGGACCAGATCCCCAGGGCCACATTCAACAAAAAAGGGAAGGGCCTAGCAAGGCCCTGCTGTCAACCCCACCCTGCCGCACGGTCAGAGGTGTAGCTTAAGGGGGCGTTTGGGGTGTGACACCTCCCTAATAAATGTATAGTTGAATAAATGGTTGAGAAAAGGAGTATTCAGTCTGGTATGGTACGTGGCTGTCAGATTTCACTTGGGATTTTTAAATACTCATTCACACAAAAATGTACACACACATACACATTCTTGTCTTCGTTTTGAAGGTTTTAAAGCTTGGCAATTTTACAAAATACTGCATATTAAGTACACCTCACAATCCACATTCCTTTCCCTTTTGACTGGCCCTTAACCCCTTTCATACGCTGCTTCTTAAATAATGATATGCCAGCATGATTGACAGGAAATCTGAAGCTTACACCCCCCGAGTTTTACTAACCAAGTTGCACCCAAGCACACGATCAAAGTCTGTGCATGGCTGAGATTGGCTGTCCCTCTGGGGTCATTTGTTTGCCTGCAAGCGATTGCCTGCACCTTGTGGCCATCAGCCCACCACCACAGCCAAACATTCTGCATGGTCACAGCCAAAGATTCTGCATGGTGGGTATTAGCTCTACATATGGCAATATAATATTATGTTATGTTAAAAAAAACTGTTAAAATTAATTAAAATAACAAAGGTTCACGTGATATTATAGTTAGGAGTAATAACAAGATCTGATTTTGTTTTTATAAAAAACCTTAGAAATTAATTGGAACAACCAAAGCTGATGACATAATCTAAGCTACTTTTGTACACACTATTCTATAACGGAGAATGGCATTCGCGGTATGAAAGTAATTATCAAATAGTTCAGAATAATTTAAAGCATTATTAATGCCATCACACATACCTTAGGTGAAGCAAGCTTCTGTTATGTGCAACATTGAGACCAACACCATAGTGATCACGATTATCCTAGCTCATTGTGACCATTACCACACATTGATGGGTAACCCCTACTTCACATGGTGTTTAGTCTGTATACAGCTGTTCAGGAAAATACAACTTCCTCCAGACATTCAAGCCCTGTTACATAAGTAATGCCCTACTATGGATAGCCTTTAGCCTGCATCAAACGCTTCACAATGAACCTCTTGTGAGAAACAAAGTGGAATTGAGTAGAAAAGTGGGTACTATACACAGTGTGTACCCTATGCTAAGACTTTACCACACTGTTTGCAGACAGCCAAAATCTGATGAGGAATATATCACGTTTGTAAATAATAAGAATAGGATTCACTCAGTGCAAAACCTCTCCAAAGAGAGACTACTCACCTAAAGGTCATGCTACCCACACCCTTTATACTCTACTGAAAACTTTGTATATAGATCAGCTTTTGTGGCTTATCACGCACATATGCATGGGTTAGTACCTAGTGCACACAGTTGTCTGTTCTTCATGGAAGTGGTCAGGCTGAGATCCTTCACTGAAAGTACTGGCACGTGCGACTTTGTCTATTTGGTGGAATATCTGCATTGTGTTGTCACGACAGCCTTTTTTGGGGATAAACTTGGTTGGATCCGGGTCCGTCAGCCCCTGCATGCATAGCTTAAGGTGACTGGCTAGTATGCTGGTGAAAATGTTTGTGTCTACCTTGAGGCGTGAGAGCTGCATGAGCTATTGTCTTAGCGTGAGAACCTCTGAGTCACTAAAGGAGTTGAAGAGATGCATCAAAAGCAGTGCCAAGATTGAGTGAAAGGTTTTATAGAATGCAGGGGTGAAACCATTACTCTGGAGAGCCTTCTGAATCTCTGAATTGGCTATAGCAGAGATGGCCTCCTCAATCCGGATATCTGCCTCCAGGTCCTCCATTTCTGTTGGTGGGAGCAGAACCATTTCTCAGCTGGACACATAGGTGGTCATTACAACCCTGGCGGTCGGTGTTAAAGCGGCGGTAAAACCGCCAACAGGCCGGCAGTAAAAAAAAAATTGAATCACGACCGTGGAGGAAACAGCCAACATAGACAGCCACTTTAACACTCCGACCACCACGGCGGTACAAACAAACACTGCGGCGGTAACCGGCAACAGACAGGCAGAGGACAATGTACCGCCCACACTATTACAACCCACCAATCCGCCACCTTTTCTGGGGCAGATTCAGCGCGATCAAAAACACGGCGGAAAAAGGACTTCGAAGGGAAAACGCTCACCTCTACACACCCCACGAGGAACCAGGACGCCATGGAACCGGAACTTCAGATACTCCCAGCCTTTATCTTCCTGCTCCTCTAGCAGGAGTACGAATGCCGGCGGCGAAGACCACAGTAAGTACTGCACCTTCGACACAGGCGAGGGGGAGGGAAAAAACAGTGACACACACACGCAACATCCACACCTCCACCCTCACCCACTATAACACACACACTAATACATGTTGCTACATTACAGTTACAACCCCCGGCCTCTCCTGGAAGAATGCAAGGACAAAAGGAAATTAGTCGAATAATTGTGATATATTTAATTACATAAATCAAAATTATTTACAAATATATACATTTATACTATATACAATTATATACACCAAGAACACAAGTCGAAGGGATTCCACCATCACAGTCCGTGGATCACTGGGCCCAAAAGGCATGGGCGAGGCCCACACTCAATACCCGAACAAGACAGAGAGAACACTGCAGGGGCATCAAATAGAAATAAAACAGGCACCTCAGGGGGAAGGGAAGGAGGGGCACCTCAGCCGGTTGAGTGCACGACGCCAGATCCATGAGGGGGCTCCATGCCCACTGTTCAATCCTGCGGAGTGCAAAGCCACAGTCTCTCAAGTCTCTACAGTGGGTGGTTTGCCCACTGTTCAATCCTGGGGAGTGCAAAGCCACAGTCTCTCAAGTCTCTACAGTGGGTGGGTTGCCCACTGATCAATCCTGGGGAGTGCAAAGCCACAGTCTCTCAAGTCTATACAGTGGGTGGATTGCCCACTGATCAATCCTAGGGAGTGCAAAGCCACAGTCTCTCAAGTGGATGTAACTCTCCACTGGTTCTGGAGGGGGCTTTGTGCCCAGAGTGCTTCATCCTGCCAAGGACTGGAGGGAGCTTTGTACCCAGAGTGCTTCATCCTGCCAAGGACTGAGGTAGTGGATGTAACTCTCCACTGGTTCTGGAGGGGGCTTTGTGCCCAGAGTGCTTCATCCTGCCAAGGACTGAGGTAGTGGATGTAACTCTCCACTGGTTCTGGAGGGGGCTTGTGCCTAGAGTGCTTCATCCTGCCAAGGACTGAGGAAGTGGATGTAACTCTCCACTGGTTCTTGAGGGGCTTTTTGCCCAGAGTGCTTCATCCTGCCCGTGGCGGCCTCAGTAGCGTCAGAATCATTGGCCCTCACTGGCCTGCGGTGCTACTGGCAGTGGTGTCCTGGACAGCAGTTCTGCTGGTGGCAGTCTTGTCCTGGCCTGCAGTGCTGCTGGTGGCGGTGTCCTGGGCAGCGGTTCTGCTGGTGGCGGTCTTGTCCTGGCCTGCGGTGCTGCTGGCGGTCCTGTCTTGGGCAGCGGGGCTGCTGCTGGCGGTCTTCTCCTGGGCAGCAGGGCTGCTGCTGGCGGTCTTCTCCTGGCCTGCGGTGCTGCGGGCGGTCCTGTCTTGGGCAGCGGGGCTGCTGCTGGCGGTCCTGTCTTGTGCTGCGGGGCTGCTGCTGGCGGTCTTCTCCTGGGCAGCGGGACTGCTGCTGGCGGTCTTGTCCGCCGTGCTGATCTTCCCAGACTTGCCAGTTTTAATGTGCCCCTTCCCCACCTTTGATGGTGTCGCAGCTGTCTCCACACTCCCAACTGTACCCCTGGGAGCGGCTTTGGTAGCTGATTTCTTTCCCCTCTCCTGCCAACTTTTTATGCTTGACAGGTGGGGGGCTGTCCGTGCTGTGGCTCCTTGCCACACTGGCTGCCCTGCTGCCTGGTGCACTCCATAATCCGGTGACTACTGGCACCACTGGTACCGCCGATGTTGTGGCTGAGGTGCTAGGTTGGGACCTGGAGAGTCGGGCGCTAGGAGACTGAAGGGGTGGGGGAGGTGAGGGAAAGAGGTCAAGGCTGGCCAGGAAAAGTTTCTTAGGAACACTGGGAAGGGTAGCCGGAGGGGGTTTGGGAGTGGAGGAAGAGGTTGTGGTTGTAGGAGGTGTACGTTTGGTGACTTTGGGTTGAAGGTGCATGGGCTGTAGGCTGCCGTGAGGTGGATGGCTGTTTGGTGGGTGTGTGGCTGCGTTTGTGTACCTTGGGAGGTGGCCTCACAGACACACTGGGAGAGGACAGAGGGGATGTGTGAATGGTAGTGGGGGTGGTGACTGCACGCGAGCGGGGTGTCGTGGTGGGTGTGCTGGTGATGAACGTAGTGGCTGAGGATGTAGTGCATGCAGGTGTGAGTGGAGACAAGACAGGGAGGGAGGAGGGAGATGAGGAGGAGGGAGACACAGTGGAGGCAGTGGATGTTGGTGTGTCTGTATGTGTGTGATGCTTGCGTGAGTGCCTGTGGGATGTGTGGTGCTTATGTTTGCCAGAGCTTCCCTTGTGTGTTGAGGTGTGTGCATTCTGGTCTGATGGTGTGCTTGGGATAGGCTGAGGTACAGGGGTGTGGGTCTGGGTGGAGGAAGTTGGAGGGGGGATGCTAGAGACAGGGACAATGGTTGCCATCAGTGCTGAGGCCAGAGTCTGAAAAGCTCGCTGAAGGGCTGCCTGACCAGAGTGAATGCCCTCCAGGTATGCATTGGTCTGTTGCAACTGCCTCTCTACACCCTGGATGGCATTCATAATGGTAGACTGCCCAACAGTAAGGGACCTGAGGAGGTCAATGGCCTCCTCACTGAGGGCAGCAGGGGTGACTGGGGCAGGGCCTGAGGTGCCTGGGCGCAGGTGATGCCCACCCTCCTGGGTGAGCGGCCACAGGGCATACGCTGAGGGGCTGCTGGGAGAGCAGTGCTGGTGGGGGGGGTAGCGGCTGTACCTGTAGATGCGGGGGGGGCACAGATGGGGCCGCCACCGCAAGGGAGCTCCCATCAGAGGAGGAGTCCGTATCGCTGGTGTCAGGTCCTGTCCCCGCCGTGGAGCTCCCCGCGCCCTCCGTCCCACTGGTGACTTCAGACTCCATAGTGTCGCCCTCCAGGGCCATGTGGGATGCAGCTCCCTCCTGCTCCGGTGCCACTGCTCCTCCGCCTGATGATGCTAATGCACACAAGAACAGGGAGACCACAAAAAGGGGGGGCGAAGACAGAAGAAAGACATGTTGAGTGCATGCAATACCGCTACCGTTGGCGGACACGACAGACACAGAAGCCCCCTGCACTACGCCGCGCACTTGGAGTCCACTATTCAATCCCTGGGACATGGCTTACAAGGCTATGGCCGATTTCTGCTCACATGGATGTCACAGGAGCCTGACTAGGTGTAGTTGGCACTGTACACAGGTGGGGTGGGGTGCCACAGGGCCTGCCTGAAGAAGGGAGCTTAACTACTAAACTCACCCAGGCCTAGGGGATCCCACAGCCCACCTCCCCCACCCAGACACCTCCAATGCGCGCTGAATCAGCAGAATGAGAGTGTATTCACCCCCTTGTTGCTGCTGTGATGCCCTAAAGCGCCCATCCAACTCCGGGCACGCCACCGCCAGGATCCTGAACATCAGGGGGGTCATGTTGCGAAGGGCACCCCTCCCACGTTGGGAGGCCATCCCCAGCTGGGCCTCCGCCGTCTTCTTGCTCCAGGGGTGAATGTCCTCCCATCTTTTCCGGCAGTGGGTGCTCCGTCTGTGGTAGACCCCCAGGGTCCGGACTTCCTTGGCGATGGCACGCCAAATGCCCTTCTTCTGGTGGGCACTGACCTACAGGAATTGTACAGGGGAAAAAGAGAAGTAATTACCAACTGCACCGTCACAGTCATTGGCCTGCATCCCTACCCTTGCCATGACGCACATGCACTCACCGTCGTTTCATACACGCCTAATTCTCATCCCCCCAACTTTCATACATCCCATTCCACACAGGCATTGCCCATACAGAATGCTCACAGTGTACTTACCTGTTTGTCTGGAGGACCGTAGAGTAGCGTGTACTGGGGGAGGACCCCATCCACGAGTTTCTCCAACTCCTCCGTGCTGATGGCAGGGGCCCTTTCCCCAGACACACGAGCCATTGTCTCTTCCAGAGGTCACAGCAGCACTTGCAGTGTAGGTCCTCTCCTGTCGAAGATCAGGTATTGAGTGATTGAACAGATAGAAAATGGCGGTCACATCCGCGGCAGTTCGTACTGTCACCGCCAGCGTACATCGTCATTGGGTTCTGGGACCCATATGGTCCAATGTTAACCAATGCAGAATTGCGCCGCGGTCTTCTACCGCCTACCGCAACTGTGTAAAACGCCAGCGCAGTTACCTCATATCCCGTTGTCCCACCTTACAGGTCAGGCAGCCGCCATTTCATGGGCCCACATGGCATTATTTTTGACTGCGTCACAATCAATCAATCAATCACAGACATTTATAGAGCGCGCTACTTACCCGTTAGGGTTCCAAGGCGCTGGGGGGGGTGGGGCGGGAGACTGCTACTGCTCGAAGAGCCAGGTCTTGAGGAGTCTTCTGAAGGCGAGTAGGTCTTGAGTCTGTCGGAGGTAGGTAGGGAGCGTGTTCCAGGTCTTGGCGGCGACGTAGGAGAAGGATCTGCCACCGGAGGTAATTCGTTGGATGCGGGGGACGGTGGCGAGGGCGAGGCTCGCGGATCGCATTTGGTGGGTCGTGTGTAGAAATTAAGTCTGTCGTTGAGGTAGGTGGGGCCGGCGTTGTGGAGTGCTTTGTGTGCGTGGGTGAGGAGCTTGAAGGTGACCCTACACATACCTAGGCCTTGCCTAAACACTCATACAGGCAAATGTCGAATTGCTAATATTTTCAGAGTAATCTGTGTTTACGTACCTCAGAGTTGGTTGACTCTCTGCTCGGTGTTCTCCTCCATAGGCACCGTCCGCTGGGGCATGTGAGGAGATGGCGCCATCCTCCGGTGTACAGACCGCTGGTGGACCTGTCGACAATGGAGGAGCGACATGTGATCATCACCTACAGGCTTGATCGTGCCACAATCCTAGAACTGTGTGCCCAGTTGGAGCCAGACCTAATGTCAGCTATTCGCCATCCCACAGGAATCCCCCCTCAAGTGCAGGTGCTTTCGGTACTCCATTTCCTAGCAAGTGGGTCTTTTCAAACTACAATGGCCATAGCATCAGGGATGTCCCAGCCTATGTTTTCCAACGTATTGTCCAGAGTGTTGTCTGCCCTGCTGAAACACATGCAGAGCTACATCGTTTTCCCTCAGGTGGAGGATTTGCCTACAGTGAAAGGTGATTTCTATGCCCTGGGACATATCCCAAACATCATAGGTGCCATTGATGGGACACCTGTGGCCTTGGTACCCCCCCGCAGGAGTGAACAGGTGTACAGAAACCGGAAGAGTTACCATTCCATGAATGTGCAGATGGTGTGTTTGGAAGACCAGTACATCTCCCATGTTAATGCAAAATTCCCTGGCTCAGTGCATGACGCTTACATCCTGCGGAATAGCAGCATCCCTTATGTGATGAGGCACCGGGTGTGGCTATTAGGTGAGCACATGGACCCAATACAGTGGGAATAGTTGTCTGGGTCTGTGGATGTCCCTATGAGTCAGTGTGTGTCTAACAGTTGTCCCTCAACATTTGCAGGTGACTCAGGTTACCCCAACCTGTCATGGCTACTGAACCCAGTGACGAATCCCAGGACAAGGGCAGAGGAACGCTACAAGGAGGATTATAGAGCGGACCTTCTGCCTCCTGAAGGCTAGGTTCCGGTGCCTGCATATGACTGGCGGTTCCCTATTCTACTCACCAAAGAAGGTATGCCAGATCAACGTGGCCTGCTGTATGCTTCACAACTTGGCTTTGCGACAAAAGGTACCTTTTCTGCAGGGGGATGATCCAGATGGAGGTGTTGTGGCAGCTGTGGAGCCTGTGGACAGTGAAGACGAGGAAGCAGAAGAAGAGGACATCGACAACAGGAACAGGGTGATCCTGCAATACTTCCAGTGAGACACAGGTAAGAAGACAAACTGCCTGCTACATCTAATTTAAATCTACTTCCTCTCTACTGTCTGTCATGTTCACCCAGTGTATGGTCACTGAGTGGTCACTTTCCCTTACGATTTCACAGATGTGGGTCCCACTGTGTGACATCTGCTTTGTTTCCTCATGGACTTGAGCTGTGTGACATAGGTATGTTGACATTACATTTGAAAGAGCATTTTGCCACTGCAATTGCTAATACACTATTTCGAAATCACAGACAGACTTCTGATTGTTTTGTGTTTTAAGGGTGTTTATTTAAGTGCTCAATATTGGAGGGGGTTGTAAAATGGTGAGGGGTGATGGTGGAGAAATGTCCATGGCAGAGTCCAGTCTATTAGTCTCACAGGTGCATTGTCCAAATGGGCATAGGAAGTGGAGCTGGGGCAGTTTAAGGATGGACAGGGTGACAAGGTGGGACAAATGGATGACAATCAGGGCGGTCTCATTTCTTTGCGGGGGTCTTGGTATCGTTCTCTGTCTTTGTCCTGGATCTCAGGGACTGTTTGCGGGGTGGTTCTCCCTCTGCAGGGGGTGGGGTGCTGATGTGGTGGTCCTGTGGCCGTGCCTCCTGTCCACTAGCGCCGGCGGAGGTGGTGTGCAGTTCATCTTCCAGGCTAGTGTCAGGAGCCCCTTGTTGTGCCACAGTGTCCCTCCTGGTGTTGACGAGTTCCTTCAGCACCCCTACAATGGTGCCTAGGGTGGAATTGATGGATTTGAGTTCCTCCCTGAACCCCAAATACTGTTCCTCCTGCAGCCGCTGGGTCTCCTGAAACTTGGCCAGTATTGTTGCCATCGTCTCCTGGGAATAGTGGTAGGCTCCCATGATGTTGGAGAGGGCCTCGTGGAGAGTGGGTTCCCTGGGCCTGTCCTTCCCCTTTCGTACAGCAGCCCTCCCAGTTCCCCGGTATTCCTGGGCCTCTGTCGCCTGAACCGTGTGCCCACTGCCACTGCCCCCAGGTCCCTGATGTTGTTGCGGTGGTGGGTTAGCCTGGTTTCCCTGTAGTGGTGGGCACACTGCTGATTGACGTGTCCTGGGGACAGAGGTATGGGCCCGCTGGGTGGGTGCTGTGCTGGTGTTTCCGGAGGAGGGAAGGTCTGTAGTGGCTTGTGCCAGTGTGAGGGGAACCGACTGTCCTGAGGTCCCAGATGGACCAGGCTGGTCGTCCAGATCCAGTTGGACAGAGCTGCTGTCATCACTGTGGGCCTCTTCTGTGGGTGGAGTGGACATGTCTGGACCCTCCTGTCCGGTGACGTTGGGTATGTGATGGCATGCTGGTAGGGTGGGGGATGTAATAGTTAAGATTTGACTTACCAGAGTCCATTCCTCCAGCTACTCCTGCGAGGCCCTCAGGATGCAGTATAGCCAAGACCTGCTCCTCCCATGTTGTTAGTTGTGAGGGAGGAGGTGGGGATCTGCCGCCAGTCCTCTGTACTGCGATGTGGTGTTTTGAGACAACTGAACGCACCTTCCCCCGTAGGTCGTTCCACCTCTTCCTGATGTCATCCCGTGCTCTTGGATGCTGTCCCACTGCGTTGACCCTGTCTACGATTCTGCGCCATAGCTCCATCTTCCTAGCTATGGAGGTGTGCTGCACCTGTGATCCGAATAGCTGTGGCTCTACCCAGATGATTTCCTCCACCATGACCCTGAGCTCCTCCTCAGAGAACCTGGGGTGTCTTTGCGGGGCCATGGGGTGGTGTGTGTTGTGATGTGTGAGGTGATATTCAGAGGTGTGTTGTGTGAGGTGCGTGGATGTTATGTGAGTGATAATGTTGAGTGACTGTGGATGCTAGTGTTGTTGATGGTGATGTCTCTCTCTGGCCTTCAGTCGCAATTGTGGTCATAGAGGTTTGTGGGTGATGTGGGTGTGTGTTTTATATTGTATTGAGTGTGTGGGAGTGGTGTGTGTATGTGTATCAGGTGTGTTTATTTTGAATTGTCCAATGTGGTTGTGTTTTGTAAGTGTGTGTGTATTTTGAGCGCAGCGGTGTGTACCGCCAAAGGAAAGACCGCCGCGTGGATTCGCGGGTCGCGATAGTGTGGGCGTATTCCTGTTGGCGTGACGGTGTCGGTTTTGTCATCGCCAGTTTATCACTGACCTTTGGTGTGGTGGACTTGTGTGGGTGTCTAAATTTTGGCGGATTCCGGCCTTTGAATCATGAGCCGTGGCAGAATTCCACTGCCGTGGCGGTGTATTGGAGATCTTCTGCACGGCGGTGAGCGGCTTTTACTGCCAATGTTGTAATGACCCCCATAATGCTTCAGCTCATCCTGGTCCAGCTCGTCCAGCTGTGTGTAACCTGGTATAGAATGATCAAAAGGTTTGGGTTATATCCTCGTTGTCAGGACCTCTGTACCATCAAAGTTGATTATGCATGAGAACCTGTCAAGTTGATTTTGGGCCCACAGCTTGCATGCCAGAAGGCACCCAGTTTTTTTGCTGCCCGCTTTGTATTTTTGCCGGAAGTACAATGGAGCATACTTCTCCCTGTTGCAGTCCAGCACTTTCAATGGTTTCCACACTAGTGTCAATTGTTATCCCACCGTGTATGACCCTGAATGTTTGTGAGCATCTTCCAACACCTTTATTCACCTCTTCCGTACAAGGTGCTTGTAGCATCTCTTTGTTGAAGCAAGCCACTTTAGTTCTACAGGAGGACCAAACCACTGATGTTAGAGCATCCTTGAGCACAGGCAGGAGGATTTTCTCCTTGTCATTGTGTTGGAGATAATATTGTATTGAGTTCTGAATCTCTGTCTGGGCCTCTTTCAAATGCAGGAGAAGGTTGTCTCTCCAGGTATGGTTACCACTCGGCTGGCTGGGGATTATGAGGTTAATGTGTACTGGTGAGTGGTCTGGCAATTCAGAGACCCTGATCTCCACCTATGTCATGGCCTGCAGGACACCTTGGGACACCAGGGAAAAGTCCAGCTGTACATGGGTCTGTCTGTCTGGCTGCTGAAAAGAAGGAATAATCTGTAGATTGTTGGTGCATGTGTCTCCAGACATCTGATAGCCCCATATCCATCAACCACTAAGCTCCTGTTAGGGGAAGGACACCTGATATGTCTGCTCTCTGGACCAATCAGTCCATTTTGCCATCAAGTACTAAGTTAAAGCCCCCTAGGAAAATTTTTCCACTATGAGAAGAGACCATCAGAGATATAGCTTTGTGTATGAATTGTTCCTATGCATCATTGGGGGCATGCAGTGTTGCCAGCATGAGAGAGTAGGAGGCAGTGGAGATCCAGAGAGTGAGAAGCGTGCCTAGAATCTTTATAGAAGACTGCTGCACTTGCCCCTGGAATGTGCTGGTGATTAGAATCACAGCCCCTGCCTTCTTGTTAGGGTCTGAGAAGAATTCTTGTTGAGGGAACCCTCTGGACCTTATTTGGCCTCAGTCTCTGTTTCAGAAGATGCATCTCCTGTAGGCAACAAATGTTGCTATCAAGGTGTTTGAGTATTTTCAGGAGCGCAGTACATGTGGCTGGTGTATTTAGGGCCCTGATGTTCAAACTAACGATCTTAATCATTAGGTGTGGATGGGTGGTTAGCTGCAGGCGATGCCGCCAAGGGGGTATGCAGGGGTTTGCATGTTGTCTTTGTGGTTGGGTATGCAGGGGGGGAAAGGGAACAGAACACAGCCATGCATCAGAACCTGGAGCAAAGTGAGTTATAAGCAGTGGAACTTGGGTTTCAAGAACACTGCTCTTCTCATGAGAGCAAACAAAATGAATCTGAAATGGTTGGCAGCATTGATCCCTCTGCCTGGCCATCCATGATGAGACATTTCATGTAAGTCTCATAGCCCCAGCCCTCGCAGGTGAATAATTGCCCATGTGGGCCATTTATGCCAGTACCAACTATAAGTTGCTGGGGTTCAGCCAACTTTTGTCCCTGCACCACTCTGGGGCCTACTTCACATCTCTCAAATCATCAGGAATGTCAAGGCAGAGCTTGGGTCTTGTTGCAGGGCTGTTCTTTCTCAGTGGCTTTGGTCTGATGTGGGATTATGGGAAGACATGTTAGAGGTGTTTCTTGTCCAGCAACCTGGACCGCGACCTGTAGCCCACACCCCCTCTCTTTGCTGAGGAGCAGTCATCCGGTGTCTGCTATAGAATGAGGGGCCTGGACCTCTGACAAAGTGTGAAAGGAGTGTGTGTCCTGGTTCCTCTGCAAAGTGAGCTGGAAGAGGTGCCACCATTTGTACTGAATTGTTTTGTCGTGCAGTTAAGTTGTGATGGGGTCCAGCATTTGCCCTTTATATAGGGTAGCCCGTGACAGGTTATAGCCAGACCTTTGCTCCCGCAAATGCAATTGTTGCCACCATTGTCACCTCTTTTAATTGGAAATGGTCGATGCAAAATGGGATGTCCTGGGAGACGCCCACCTGTCCTGCTGACCTCCCAGCACAGTGGGTTCTGTCCAGTTTCAAGTTCACCACCTCTAAGCTTGAAAAGAGTTGTCAGAACAGTTACACCATGTTCTCTTCAATGTTTGCTCCCTCAACTCCTGCCACACTCCCGGGATGCGGATGTTGGAGCAGCGTGATCGGTCTTCCAGGTCCTCCAGGTGTAGCTGCAGGTCCTGCTTGTGCCACTTAAGTTCCACCAGTTCATCACTGAGACCATCCAGCTCTTCTTTCTCCCTGGCATTTCCTGCATCCTCCAGCATGGGTGTTCACTGGTCCAGCTCTGCCATATCACGCTTGATGTGCATGAGGTCTGATTTCACCTCCTGCTGCAATGAGCTGAGGTCTTCCTTGACTTGGGTGAAGAGATTTACCATGAGTGCCCTAGTTAGGAATGCTTCCATATCCTCTAGAGGGTTGCAGTCACATGAATTACTCACAGCAACCTCCTGCATGACAATTGTCTTCCTTTGGGAAGCCATTGTTAGCATCCTTCTTGGTCTTGTAGGATGCCATAGTTACCCACACTTGGGATGGTCCTCTCATCCGAGTGTTTCCCCCTTGTGTCTGCTGCTCTCTGGTGCTGGATTCTCCCATTGTCACCTGCGGCAAAGACACAACCACTCCAGCGGCCCACCAGGGGGCCTAGAACATCACAGCCCTCTGCATGGGTATTAGGGAGCTGGGGTGCTGTTAGGAGGAGCTCTATTCATTTGCATGCCACAGTGGTGTTGAGCCAGTAACTTTTGGAGGGGAGAAGGGAGGGACACAGACCCTGTGTTGTGTTGCTCGCCACAGCAGGATCCACATGACAGGGGACAACCTCTGCGTTAGAGATTGTCTCCAGTGCTGACATGCTCTGCCTCTTCACTGCCTGCTCCCTCACCTGGCGGCTGCTGTCACAACCTGCCCCGGCCATCCTTCAGTCCCTTACTCTTCATCTCCTCAGAGGCCGTGCTTCTCCATCTTCCAACTAGAGGCTGATGGCTCCTCGTGTGGGCAGGCAGCAGGCACACAGTATAGTGGCCCGACCGCTTGAGGCTGTGAACCGTGGGTCTTGGCTCACTGCTCCTCTGTTTCTGCAGTGCGCACGGCCACCGCCTCTCTCTCTCTCTCTCTATATATATATATATATATATATATATATATATATATATATATGGATTTGTGTGTGGGAGTGTGTGTGTGTGTGTATATATATATATATGTATATATGTCTATATATGTCTATATATATACATATATATATATATCAATATAATATATGATATATATATCAATATAATATATATATTTTTTTAATTGGGTCCCTAGTTGGCAGAGTTTTCAACTCTCTTCAAATTTACCTGTGCTCACCCTTGAGTAGCATGGCACAGAGCAGGTAGGCTACATTAAGAGGCAATGTCTAAATTATTTGTGCACACACACAGTAACACTCTGAAAACACCACAAAAGGACTCCACACCAATTTAGGTAAATAGCCAATATTTATGTGAGTCAAACAAGACCAAAATGACAAAACTCCAACATACACAAGTCAAGTTATGAATTTGTAAAGGTTAGATCAAAATGCAGTGCTTAGAAGACAAAAGTTCAAACCGGTTCTATCTTGTTGAGCTGGACCAGGGCAATCCCAAAAGTGCAGTCCGACGAAATGGAGTGCAGGCCGAGTACAGGAGTCATGCCGTCCCACTGACAGTACCTTTGTTGCGTGAATGCTCAGCGACGATGCATTGATTCAGAGGAAGGGATGTGTCGCATTTACAGGTGATGCGTAATTTCCTGATTTGGCAAGATTGTTGATGCAGCGATGTCCGGAAGCAATGAGTTCTGGTACCGATGCATCAGTGCTGCGTTGGCCAAGTCGGGCTGTGTTGCAAGTCAGGGGTTTTTCGTGGCACAGTCGGCGAGTGGTGTATGCAGCTTTGGTGCAGGCAGTGGTAAAGCAGTGTTTCTGAAGGGAATGCATCGTTTCCAAGTGACGCACCAGTGCTGTTGCATCAGTTCTTGAGTTGCAGCACCACACTCACCCCCAAAGGCCCAGGACTGGATTTGGCACCACTTGGCAGAGCAGGACTCACAGCAGAGGAGCCCAGATGCTGGTAGAAAGATTCAGATGAAGTCTTTGATATCTCGCGACTTCAGAAACAGGAAGCATGCTCAGTCATGCCCTTGGAGAAACATTAGATTGCAGGATGTAGAGAGTTAAATCTAGTCCTCTCACTCCCAGGCAAGAAGTATCAGGCAGCAGGCCAATGCAGCAGAGCAAACAGCAAAATGGCATTCCCTCCTGACAGCACAGCAGTCCTTTTTCTTGGTTGAATATCATCAGTCCAGAAGTATTCTGACTATATATGGTATCAGAAGCCCCATACTTATACCCCAAAAGGCCTATGATGTAGGGGAAAAGTCAAACAAATTCTCTGAAGGGTACAAGGTTCCCTTTCAATCCATTCCTGGCTCCAGAATACCAGTAGGGGGTAATCATCCTATTGTATGAGGGCAGGACACAGCCTAGGCAGATGTAAGTGTGAACTGCCTCTCCCTGCCCAGGATGACGATCAGTATGCAGATGTAACTCCTGTCAAATCCAGCCCTTTCTGTTTGTGGCTGTCTGAAAAGAATGCACAAATGTAGCTGTCATCTAAACCCAGATGTGAATCCAGAGACAGGCTATTAAAGTAATTCCATTTAAGAATGGTTAAAGTAAGAAAACGCATCTTTCTAAAAGTGGCATTTTCAGACCCGCATTTCATAAACCAACTCTATGAAAATATGTTTTTTTCAAATGTTCATCCAGAGACACCAAACTCAATTTTTCTATCCTTTTCCAATTGGAAATTACACTTTGAAGATGTTCTATGGTAACCCCATTGTTCGCCTATTTGAGAAATAGTCCTTGTAATAGAGAAAAATGAATTTAACAGTTTTTCACTACCTGGACATGTTAAACTTGAAACTACATTTCCAAATTTTTAAATATCCTGCACCCTGCTCTTGGGGCTAATAAGGGCTTTCTATAGGGGTTACTTACATATAATAAAAAGGAAGGTTTGGGCTTGGTGAGTGGGCACACTTGCCCGGTCGAAATGGCAGTTTAAACTGCACACCCGGCTCTGCGATGGCAGACTTGAGACATGTTTGAGAGGCTACCATATTAGGTGACACAACCAGTGCTGCAGGCTGACTAGTAGCATTTGACTTACAGGCCCTGAGCACACATAGTATATTTTACTATTTTCCCTATTTTACTAGGGACTTCCTAGTAAATCAGATATGGCAACCATGGAGATGCTAATGTTGCCATGTTTTAGACACAGAGCACATGCACTTTACCACTGGTCAGCAATGAAAAAGTGTACAGAGTCCTAAAGTCAGCAAAATTGAGGTCAGAAAACCAGGAGGAGTAGGGCAAAAAGTCTGGGGATGCATGATATATATATATATGTATATATATATATATATATATATATATATATATATATAAATATATAAAAAAGGGAAGGCGTGGTCCCAGTATGTTGCTGAAAAGAATTGACCAGATACAGGCTTTGATTAAACTTAGGACTTTCTCAGAAAATGCTCTTTTTTCAATTTGGTGTAAATTCATTCCGCTGTTTTTTGAGAAATTCACTTGTAAACGAGAGTTCAGTGTAACCATCAGCAAGTTAAAAAGTTAGTTATATCTAGACCAGAAGTCTCCAAAACTTTTTAATGCCGCCCCCCAGTTGAAAAATAAAAATCACTGGGCCCCCTCAGAATTTTTCACAATAATTTTATAAAGATGGCAATGTTTAAATATTTCTAGACCTGTTTAAACATTGCAGTTAAGTACTGTTTCCTTTTTAAAAATGCATTAACATGCTTCTGCTTAAAAGAAAGGCCTGATATCTGTACAATACTTATTTTGGCCAGAGTCTGGCGCCTCCCCCCGGGATCACTTGAGGCCCCCCTAGTGGGGCCAGCCCCCCAGTTTGAAGACCTATGATCTAGACTAGTGGTATTTAACTATGCTGTGATTGGCCACTTCGAAGGGAACTAGTCGACCCTGATTGGCTACCCACAAACTGAATAATATGTTGTGGCAGCCATTAGAGTACTCAGGCGCACAGTAGGTGTGTGCTGAAAATGAATAAAAAAATATATAAGGGGGTAGAATGAGGACACCCTGACTCAAGCATCATGTTGATGTGGTTCCAAATAGACCCCACTTGATTGTCAAGCCACAACATGGATAACATGTTGTGGCAGCGATTGAAGGTCTCACGGACATGGTCCCTAAAAAGCATGTAATAAAAGCCTATTTTGGAGCACATATAAAGGGAGATAACAGATATTAGTTACAATATAAATTATTTGTTTGCAGTACTGAACTAATTTTAATAATTGTGTGTCTTAAGGTGATTTCACCTTCTGAAAAATGCTGATCTTCTACTAGGATTTGATGAACCACTTTTGGGAATAAAACTGTTTTTTTTAGATGGCTTTCTCATAGACGTTATGGAAGGTTCTCCAGCAACTAAAATTAAAGCACCATGGCTTAATTATAAACAAAGGTAAGTGCCAGGGCCCTAGATATTTATCAGGGTGGCACTTCCGCTTGCACCTCCCACTGCATCTGCCATGACTGCCAAATGCCAGTGTCAGTGCCAGTGCCAGTGATATCTACTAACCATCACATGCCTACAAATGTCACCATTATCACTATTCCAAAAAACCCAAAGCTGTAAAAATGGCCTGGATGTGTTGGTATTATTTGTCTTCATGTATTAACTTGTTAAGTACTCTGTTGATGTGCTCATTTAAAAATAATCAGACAGTGCTGCCATGTGGTAGACTTTAAAATTGACAGTGTTAAGGAATAATTATTGGTGCCAAGCAGCAGAAAACACAGTACAAATTAAGCATTGGCGAGCACATTTCCATATGTACACATTATCCTCCTCAGACTTGTACTTTCAACAGCAGTAGTTGTTTGTCATTTGATTCCATAGTGTTCTACTCCTGATTTTCACAGTGTTCTAATGAAGAACTAGAGTGTGAACATTCTGTATATATGACAAACGTATGGCACTCCTGAAGCCATCTTGAATAAATCAAAGCTGTAAAACCTAAAGCATCTCCTTCAGAAATTAACAAAATGAGGTGGTTTGTTGCGTTTGAGAAATTGTGGTTAGTGCTCCAGAAAGCAGAAATGAGTACACATTTTCTTTGTGTTCTCAAATATCTTCCTTATCCATTTCTGTAAAACATTCTGGAATGCCAAGTAAAACGTACTTTTAACACCAGCAGAGCCTGCCATTTATCTCCTTAGTCAGTGTTTCCCAGACTGTGGTCCAGGGACCCCTGTGAGTCCTTGACGCCTCCACAGGGGGTACATGGCTGCTTAGAAAATTAAATAATATTAACAGGTTAGTAAAGTGTATAAAAATAAAGTGGCTAAGTGTATTACTGAAAACTTTAAAACGTACTGTAAATGTGGCTGAATTTGAAATTGGAGGCTAAAATTTAAATTAATCACCACAGATCGATTTGTGAGAGTAGTGCAGGTGCATCAACAGATTATAGTGTGGATAATGTGTGGCTTCAACTGAATTTAGAAAACTCCAACTCTTCCTATTAAAATGTGTATTTTTGTATTTATATGTGTTTGCAAATTAAATATAATGTACTATCATTTGTGTATGTGTTTAATGGAATGTTTGTTTCTGTATTTCTTGTGTATTGTTTTGTGGTTCAAATCATCAACAGTGTTTAGGTTGGGGACCCCGCTTCCAGTAAAGACTCAGTGGTGGGTCCCCAGATTCCAGGTCAAAAGGACCACAGTCCTTAGTGATCAACTGCAGCCTTGCCACGGAGTTATAATGATAACTAGAGCACAAACAGTTTTCATTCAAAACAACAGGGAGGCACACCTGAATGCTATTTTGTTGTAAGAAGAGCTGTTGAATTTAAAACCTTTCCTGAAGGGCAGGCTTAAGTAAATAAAGATTGAGATGTTAATGCAGGCATGAAACCAGTGGGTTATAAATGTGAGGGGAGGAGTGGGTGTTTGGTAATTTGAGGCATAATGTATTTTTAAAGGGAATAGGAATAGTTAAGGGGAGAGGTATATGCATACATATAGCATCCCATTTCCATATTTGTTAACTGAGCCTACCCATCTTCTCTGTCACTTAAAAGCTTTTTAATATTTTTTTAAACTAAAGTTGAAGTGACATAAGGACGAAATTGAATGGAAAAACATTTATATAATGCATATATACCCAAAAGTCAAGGCGGTAGAAGCCCATAAACCTAACTTGGGAAACAAGAGGCAAAAGAGCTGAGGCACAGGAAGAGATTCCTTGGAGAAAAGCTGCTTTCTCAGATTTTTCCTGAATAAGAGATGGCTATCAATTTCAGCTTCCTGCTATGGAAGAGCGTTTCAGGGTTTGCCTGCAGCGTAGATGAGGGACCTCCCACCCCATGTGCCTTTCTGGACTCTATGGGCTAATATCTAGGGACTAAGCTGGGAATGCTGGTGAAATCATAACTTAGATTAAAAACCATTCAAATTCACTGAAAAAATGTAAAGTGACCTATTAATTAGGTGTTGAAATAGGGTAAAAACTAATGCTCAAAAACTAAGAAAATATCTGACCTTCATCAGTTTACCGAGCTTACTATAACTTGCATTTCTGCCATGCACTGCTTATGACCTGGCATAATACATGGTAGTCACATACCTACATATCCACTGGTGGTGAAAGTATTCACAACAGCAGCTTTGTCTATACTCACGGATTTTGTTTAGAACAGGCTTTGGCTATAGGCCACAACCCACTTTCAAACATTCTTCTGCAACCATCATCAGTTGCACTCAACCTTTACCTTTTTTTTTAATTTGGAGTTCATCTTCCACCCTAAATTTTAGTGATTTGTAAATAGTGCATCAAATAAATGTTATGATGCAGAATTACTTGTCTCCACGGTTTACACTATTTCCATGCTATCAACCGTCATGTGTGCACCCAGTAACTTTATGCTGTATATTCCCTGATGTCATCAATCATGTCATATGAGATGCCATGAGTGATGCCATCATTCCGTTAAACATATAGGGCCAGATGTATGAAATTATTTTGCACTAGCTGTGAATGGGGCCGGTATCGCAATTTGCGATTCGGTAATAGCATTTGCGATTTTTAAGAAATCGCTATTACCGATTCGCAAATGTGATACATGGCCCTTTGCGAGTCGGTAATAGCGATTTCTTAAAAATCGCTATTACCGAATCGCAATGGGCCGTGATGGTACATCTGGTCCATAATGATTGATGCAATGCATGGTGGGGTGCAAGTTATAGTTGTCTCAGTACTCTATTATTAGTAATTTTCAGAGTTTTTTTTTTATTTCTAAGCATTAGATTTTACCTTATTTCTACACTTAACTATAACATCACTTTAACATTTGTTTGTTCAGCGAAGATGGATAGATACATCTGTCTATCTATCTACACACACACACACACACATATTGAAAAAAAAAGCTTAGAAGGATATAATTATGATATAAAATGCAGTCATGTAGAAGGCAATAGAGAGGTGGATAAAGCACTTGGTTTGCACCTATGATAACATCCAGAATGGGATGATGGATCAGCCACCTTAAATATTGTCTCTATTGCTCTATGAGTGAAGGACATTTTCTCATCACATGCCATCCATTTGAAAATGAACATACTTCGGTGCCAGGACTGGTGAGCCAGTTCTTTAGTTTTTGAATTTGTTTTTATATTTCTTTTCTTCTCATCTATTTATTTTCATTATTTTAGAGCATACTACAGCTTTCAAGCCATTGTTAATGACTGCTTGTCATTCATTTCATCTTCAATGGTCTCCATCCTGCAAAGTCACAGCCTCTAGGCCTGGCCACCATGATGGATATATATTGTCCATATTTTCACTGTTTTACCATTCCAAGATAGCCAAAACATTGGTTTAAAATGTGGTGGCCATGCTGGAACTACAAAACAATGAAACACCAGTTACAGTATAATTACAAGACAGCCACTCGCTGCTACATTTAATTTTATTTGTTATTGTAAACATTTGTCTGCTATGTTTAGGGTACCTCTTGTTTTTTTCTTCTTTAATTTAGCTAAGCATTGTGGTTCTGTAAGTGGATGAATGCAAAAATTAATCAGTGCATGGATGAATGCATGAGTGTTAAGATTGGTGACAGAGGGCATGTATGATGACTTATTGAATACCTAAACCGATCAATGACTGAGGAGGCACTTTCAGTTAAAAAGCCAGACCTTTGGGCATTGCCATTTGCTATTTCAGGTGTTCCCACTCAAGAGCCCTTACTTTCCACCTCTTACTAGTTTAATACATATCAGGTGGAAAGTGTGAATCCATGTTGTGTGACCATACAACATGGATTTACAGATGTAAATGATGCTATGTGCCAGTGCACAAATAGGTTTCTGAATCAGCCGCTAGTGAATTGCTATTGACTCTGCCTCTCCTCTTCCTTTTCACGCACATCTCTCTTTTTCCCTCCCTCCTGCCTTTAAAGCCAACACTCCCATCAGTTTTGTTCATAGGGCAGTTCTGCTAAAACCATGGACATTGTTGTTTACTGTAATAATTGTTCAGCTGAAAGTAGGCCCCGCATAATCTCAGGGACAACAAACTGCATTTTAAGGATGTAATTTTCTCTTGTAATCCCAAGAAACACAGAAGTCATTCACACTAAATGGAAATGAAGTAATGTTATTTACCTAAAATTGCAGACAAGACAGTCATTTTACATAGAATGTCATGCTCTCCTGATATCGACCTTGCTTGTGAATACTTTCCTTGTTATGCATAACATCAAAAGTTAATATTTAATGTAGGCTAGAAGCAGGGCTGGAAACAAATAATTCCAACGGAAGACAGGTTCTAAAGCTTTTACATAGATAGAGTTTACTCAATGCCTTGAATTCTCAATTCAGATCCCATGAAAAAAAGAAATGTATCTGAATGATGGCAAGCCTTTCTGACATACTGTTCTTCTATTGTGCTTCTCTTTCACTAAAGAGGTAACTTACCCTTCGCCTCTTTTAAGGCCTGGAAGATCTCATGTCATCAGTAATTCCAAAATTTAGAATGAGAAGTACACAGAATGGCGTTTTGAATCAGCTACCTCCAGACACTGGATTTCATATTTATTTTTGGTTTGCCGTTGCTGTAATGGGATGTCCATTGATACAATTACATTTCATGGATTGTGTCATTGTCCACTTATGTTCCCATAGCTTTTTCTGACAGCCATCATTTAGTCCCTTTGTTAGATTAGAGGCAGTGTTTGCTCTTTGATACATTTACTTAGCAAACACAACATTTTCATTATTGGTTTATGGGTTTATTTTGTTTTGAAAGTGTGTGTTGTTTGGAGGTCCAAGGTTACCATAAAGACACACTGCTAGCTACTAATTGTACTTGTGCCTTCACTTGCCTTACTTTTTTTCCATAAGAACTTTTTGTTCGCAATGTAAAGAGATGCATGAGCAAAGGCTTTTTAGAGTCGAGCCCGCGTTGCATGCGCTCGCGCATGCGTATCGCAGTGAGACGCTTTAGTGTTAAGAAAAGGGCTCGGAGCCCTGGCGACGTCACGTCAGTGTTTTTCATTGGTTCGTGGGCTTGCCTAATAAAATCTGCTTGCTTTCATTAGTCGAAGGCATGCATAGGTCATGCCTTTTCCGGTGGCTAGCCCTCCTCAAGCGCATCGACCAAGTACAGAAAACATGCGAGGCTCGCTGTTTTTCTGTCCGGCTCGTGGACTACTTTATCTCTAATTTACTAGCGCGATTTTGCTTGGCAGAAGTAGAGCGCTTTACATAGTTAATTGCACTTTTTCAGGTTAGGTACATAAATGCACTTTTTCCGATAGGTGAAAAGTTGGGTTAGGAGTTTACAACGTTATCAGCTCTAACATGAGCAAACGCGAGACCCGTTGCATTGCAAATGCTTGTTTAAAGTTGCAACAAAAATGCTACTCCTTTAGCAAAAGTATCTACTATACAGTATTTTGCTATGTATACTTTTTAAATTCAGCGTTTACAACACGAATTTCAATTTTTGACTACTTTTCACAACACTCGCAATTTGAGAATACAGCTTTGGTCCAGTGGCGTAGCGTGGGGGGTGCAGGGGGGGCCGGCCGCACCGGGCGCAACATCTGGGGGGGGCGCGCTCGCACTCGCGAGTGCTAAAATCCACAGGATAGGGGGCGCAAATTACTTGCCTTGCCCCGGGTGCTGACAACCCACGCTACGCCACTGCTTTGGTCTACTATTGAGTTCTATTTAACAAAGGAGCACTACTCCCTTCTTTGATATCGTTGTATGTCAAGATATTGGTATTGTTTCTTTTTGCCATTTTCTTTACAGGACAGCTGGGTGCAACACACAGAAAGTTGTTTTAAGTATGACCAAATCCCCGCCCCCCAAAAGCCAGAATAATTGGATTCGCCAATATTTGTAGTGTTACATATATTGTGTCTTTTGGGACTGTTTGTTATGATTTAATATGCACGTGTTTGCACTTAATATACCAGATAACTTTATAAGGGTGTAGATGTTGATTCGCTGATAGGATTAGTGACATAATAAACCATTTTGATGGAAAATAATCAGAAGTGTAATCATCGTAGTCTTCCCTTTATGATATGATAGGATTAATGACGTTCCGTTTACTTATAGAAGTCCTCACAACCGAGTATGGACATCTATGCAAGTAATAGTTTTGATGAACGTTCCTGCTGCACTTCATTTACTCCTGCCAATTATTAATTGGGCAGCAAACCATCAGATTAAGTACAAAGGGAACGTGAATTAAATTTCTGAACTTTGCCTTGTATTTCCCACCAAGAAAATATCTCTACTAGTGGAGAAACCCTTTCAGTCACACCCCAATGGAATATACTGGCGTTCGAGGAACTTTTCCACAGCATTAACACCATTACTCCAATCCTTTTGCAGACTGTAATTAATTGTGAAAATGGTGGTCAAAAGAACATTTCGGTGTACACAGAAACACAAAAATATGGCTCTGACGGTGTTTACTCTCTGCCCAAGTGCCCCTTTGCCACTGTCTTGTGAACACTCTTATTTTACCAATGATTCTAAAAAGTTTAGCTTCTGAGAAACTGTCATACTTGCAGTTTTGTCACTATCTACTGGTGTACATTTCCGTAAATGTCCACTTTTATATCTCACTATCGAATCTATGAAACTTTTCAAAGGCAATGAATTATAGTTCTGCATAAGATATATAAGGTAACGTAAACGTTCTATAATTTCTAAAGATATTGCAAGGCAATAAAGGGTTCTGTTATTATCTATTGAACTCTAAGGTGACTTGTAAAACCTTTTAAAAATACACTAGGAGGTATTTTCCATTACTTTTAACGCATGTTCGTACTTTCCTTACATCATTAGACGGTTGATCCTTCATAAGAAAGGGATAGAATGGTTTCTGAAATGCGGAATAAATGTCGAGTATGTGAAAAACAAACGCCCTGTAATGCTGCTTGTAATTTGCTTTCTCTCTGATTGCAACCCCCTACTCTCTGCCTCATTCATTGAACTTTTCTTGGATTTACAGACTCTCTCCTTTTGCCACTTTGTCACACCATCACGTTCTTCGGCTCCATATATTAATTTCCCTGGCATTGTTTCTCCTCCTCCTTTTTTATCCCTCTGCCCTCATGTCTCATTCTCTGCTCACTTGGTATGCTCCTCGTTCTGCTGCTCTGATTTCTCTCCCACGTGCGTTGCCTGATTTATATGCCTCAGTGTTATTCATGATGGACCAAGGAATTCAAATGAGTCCATATGCCAATATGCCATGGCAATGCAAAGACCTTCAAGTTCACCAAATGTCTTTATCAGCACTTTTTGCACTGAGGCTGAACTTTAGTTCTCATTGAAGTTTGCTTTTTCAGAACAAGGCTAGTTATGGTTCAATAACCATACATTTCCCAAAAGACCCTGTGAGGAACAGGGTGCTGGGGGGTTGTACGTATCTACCTCGACTGGATTGCCACCACGTCCTTCATGAGTATGCCAGATTAATCTGTTTTTTACAAGAATTGCAGGGATATTATGTTTAGACAAATGTTTCTGTGTTTATGCTCTTGTTTTTTCTGTTGATTATGAACAGTTTTTCTTTACCTTCTGTTCTCTCTTTTAGTTTAACTTTTCATTGATTTGCCTGGAGCACATATCGTCTACATAATGTGTAGAGGGCAATCTGAGTTGTCATTGCCCACCTCTAATGCAATACACCAAAAACAACCAAAGATGCTCACAAGTCAGTGCCTGCAGCCCACAAGTTTAGATCCTGTTCTCAGGTGGAATGCAGGCAGTGTTTTCTTTAAAAAACTTTGAGGCCCCGGGCAAGACACATTTTTTGGGAATGTGTTCAGAAAACCGTATGATCTTATTATTCATTATCTGCTAATTCAGTCCTGTGAAATGCCAACCAAACATTCAGAATTTGGGAAGGGTTGATTGCTGAAATACAGTTGATCATGGCTCTCCCATATAAAGATAAAAATGTTAGCGTTCATATTGCCAACAGGGCAAAACCAATACAAAATTAATAGAAAAAAGAATCCTTAAGATGACCTTGACAAAGAGAGACAAATGTAGAGGTAGGCTGAGGGAAGAGAGGTGTGCATACCGAAATAGAGAGGTGAGAATTGAGGAGTCCTTTTGGAGGTGGGGGCCCTGGGAAAAAGCCCACTTTTCCCATGCCTTAAAAACGTCTCTGAATGCAGGCTCTGCAGCTCCACAGCCATGGAGGCCCTACTTCATGCCATGGGGCCATGGAGCCTCAGATTTCATTAACGGCTTTTATAACTAAAAGCGTTAAGGGATGAGTGAGGGGAATTAGATTGTTGGAAAAGGGATCAACAAAACACAAAGATGAAGCTAGTGTGCAAAAGAAGGGGGCAGGGGATCTTAAGTGGGCGTGCAGTGTGAATACCAGGTGAAGGAATATGGATTAGTACGATGGATGGGTGGCAATGACATTGATCTCTGAAGGTGCTTATAAGTGTGCTTCACACAGTGATGACCCTTGTGGAACATTCTATGGTCTTAGTATTTATAGTAGTACTAGTAGTCTTTCTGCTACATCAAATAACTCTAATGTCCCCCCTATGGTTTCTGCCTATTTGAAAAACCACCCTCCCTGGTGAAACCCGGGTGAGGGTTCAAAATAGAACATTCAGACCAGCTCCTTTTAAGGATACCAGGAGATCAGTCTAAGGGGGTCATTCTGACTCCCGCCGGCCGCGGTATCCGCAGGGCCGGCGGGAGCCGCCAGAATACCGCTGCGCGGTCACAAGACCGCCGCGGGTATTCTGGGTTTCCCGCTGGGCTGGCGGGCGACCGCCAGAAGGCCGCCCGCCAGCCCAGCGGGAAACACCCTTCCACAAGGATGCCGGCTGCGAATGGAGCCGGCAGAGTGGAAGGGGTGCGACGGGTGCAGTTGCACCCGTCGCGATTTTCAGTGTCTGCATGGCAGACACTGAAAATCATGGTGGGGCCCTGTTACGGGGGCCCCTGCAGTGCCCATGCCATTGGCATGGGCACTGCAGGGGCCCCCAGGGGCCCCACGACACCCCATACCGCCATCCTGTTCCTGGCGGCCAAAACCGCCAGGAACAGGATGGTGGTATGGGGGTCGGAATCCCCATGGCGGCGCAGCAAGCTGCGCCTCCATGGAGGATTCACCAGGGCAGCGGAAAACCGGCGGTACACCGCCGGTTTTCCGTTTCTGACTGCGGCTGTAGCGCTGCGGTCAGAATGCCCTTGGGAGCACCGCCAGCCTGTTGGCGGTGCTCCCGTGGTCCCCGGCCCTGGCGGTCCATGACCGCCAGGGTCGGAATGACCCCCTAAGTCTCTTGGTGTCTTCCAGTCAATGAAATCTCCTATCCTGTGCACTACTCAAGATGGAACAGTCAATGCACTAACAAGAGTGATTGAGTGGATTCCGGATTAGTCCAGTACTTTTTATGTCAGTAGATAATGCTGCCTCTCAATGGTCCCTTCATATTTAAGCCATTTCTTCAACCATTCTCATTATGGACTGTAGACCTTCAGTGTTTTCATTTTTCCTTTCTCAGTCTTAATTGGGTGCAAAAGCTTACAATTTTGAGAGCCACTGCTCCCAAATAGTGTTCCGTGTGTGGCATTCTATGCACATTGCTTTCACCCTCCTCCATTGATCCTTACTACCAATCCTTAGTACGGTGACTTCAATCGCTCATTTTACTGATTCTTGCTGTCTTTTAACTGTAGGGTCTTCAGTTTCCCCAAATCAGTACCACAACTGTCTTCCAGTCCAAGGTTGCAAAGAGTAGCTGGGTATGCTCTACCCACCATTTATACATGGCACAACCACTTTCCTACCAGGAGTGTCTTACTTAGCTTGCCTATGTTGCCTTGGAGAGATTTGCAAGTATCAACATCATGATCAGGATTCGACTGAATTAAATGAGGCCTTATGGAATGTGGAGTGTCTCTCTTAATATTATCAGTTACACCTTAATGCTTGTATGAAGCTGGAGGTGATGACTACTATTGCAGTTTTGAGCCTGTCCTCTTCCTTTCCTTACAAACACTCACCTGAGTAATATTCTCCATTACTTGCTATCTATTCAGGTGTGCCTCATTGTCTGATGATTACACTAGGATTTCCATTGCAAATCATGATTGCACTAGAGACAGCTCACCCACTTTTTGCATGATCATGGCATCTTCAAGTAAAATAGATGCTGAACTTAAGCAAGTCTCATTGCAGGGTCTCACCTTCGAATGAATGTCAATGCTGCCCTAGAACTCCTCGCAAAACAGGGCTCAACTTGATTATCTGTATAATCTGCTACAGTAAATAGTGTACCCATGAAACTATCCATACCCTGGGAGTGCCCATGGTCTCATGCTCAACGCATGTTGACCATCTGAAATCACCTCCTCTTTTTCTGTGCCTTTAAGATTTGGGCAGATAGCTAACTAACATATGCATAACAAGGTATTGATTACATCAATAATAGTGATTTCTCATAACTGGTCACCTCTACCACCTACATATCCAGACACATCTATGACCTCCTCATCTCCCAAATTACGGACATAGAGATATCAGTCTTCCATTGCCTGATGAGAGCCAGTACTCATTAGTTACTCCATTAATAAAAGAAATACCACACCAGCAACCTCTTTCTCAAGGTTCAGGATCCTTAAAAACATCACTACAGGCATCATTATCCAAGTCTTAATGATCTTCAAGCAATATTGATCATCTCATCCTATTTAAGAGCCTTTTAAAATGAATGTGACCAATACCCTTTGCAAAGTGACCGCTACACTAAATTCAAGACTAAGGTGGTCATTCCGACTCTGGCGGGCAGCGCCCGCCGGCCCAGCGGGAAGGAGGGCTGCAACACAGAAGCCGGCTCCGAATGGAGCCGGCGGTGTTGCGGCCGTGCGACGGGTGCAGTTGCACCCGTCGCGCTTTTCACTGTCTGCTAGGCAGACAGTGAAAAGCCGGCCGGGCCCCTGTTAGGGGGCCCCTGCACTGCTCATGCCAGTGGCATGGGCAGTGCAGGGGCCCCCAGGGGCCCCAAGACACCCGTTCCCACCAGCCTCTTCTTGGCGGTGACAACCGCCAGAAACAGGCTGGCGGGAAGGGGGTCAGAATCCCCATGGCAGCGCTGCTTGCAGCACTGCCATGGCGGATTAGCCCAGATGGGGCAAAATCTGCGGGAAACCGCCGACCCCGGTTTTCTGACCGCGGCTTTACCGCCGCGGTCAGAATGGGCTAGGAAGCACCGCCAGCCTGTTGGCGGTGCTTCCGTCATTCGTGGCCCTGGCGGTCTTAGACCGCCAGGGTCAGAATGACCCCCTAAGTCTGTGAGGACTCTTACAAAGACTTGGTACTCAAATTACCTGCTGAAATATCAAGAGAAGAAAGTTGGTGAAAGTAATCAAATCTCCTCTATAATCATATAGCTTGTCTAACTTTCCTTCCTAAAATGTAAATGTGATCTTCCTTAAATGCAAAAAACAAAAACAAACGCCAAACCTTTATGAAGGGGGCAACTCTACTAAAAAACCCTTCAAAGCTTAAAAGGAAATTATTGTATTTTTATCCCATTAGCCCCACTATCATCTTGTCTGCAGTTATGCAGTGATGAAATTACACAAGTGTGGGACAAAATTGACTTTGTAAGCACCATGGAAATGCTTCCACTTCTTCAAAGCCTGTACCATTTCAGTGATGACTCTAGGCTCAGTCGCTCTTCTTGGATTTTCCACTGTTTAAGATCTGCAGTCTTCAAAATTAACTTAACATAAAACAATTTTCCAAACTACATGAAACCTGTAATGCCAAGATCCTCAAATTCTTTCATCCATCTCTCACTCCTCTTATTGTCAAATCCACCAGTGCCTCTCTTCAGTTTGGGCAACCTCCACATTGGTTCTAATGGGATCTTTTACCTGTTGCCAAAAGAAGAATAAGCTAGACCCTAAGCCAGTCTCCAACTACCATTCAATAAATGGCCTTCAGTGCCCAGCAAATAGAGCTGAGTTTTTGATAAATGTCTCTGCTCCTTAACAGAATAACCTTTGAACATGTTTCAGTCCAGATTCCAACCCTGTGCAGGGGCAAACGTCAAAGTATGTTTATTTCGATTAATTACAGCTATAAACATTTAAAACACAATACAAGACTAAAATTTCAAAGTGATTAAATACATTATAAAATCAGACATCATAAAAATAGCTGCTATTTAATATTCCTATTATGAGTGCAACTCCAGCGTCGAATGTTATGTCTCCTTGTTTTTCCATACCAGTATGCAGGGATGGTGGAGCAGACTGCACTATAAAGATAAAAAGAAACATAGTCGGGGAGGCCTAATGCCTCTAGTAGTGAGGCTACCTTATATTCTCACTGCTTAGTAATGTTCTAAGCAGGGTATATCACACCATCTTATATTGTCGCTTCCAAACTAAAGTGCGAAGGTGTAGGTGCAAACTGTGCTCTAAAGGGCAGAGGTAAGGTTATAATACTCCTGTGCAGGTAATTATGCCACAACGGTATGTACAGGCTCCCTCTTCCCTGAGCTAAGGTGCAGAGATATTAGTGCGGACTTCGCCCAAAGGAGTATCCATTAAAAGAATATAACACGCCCGTGTTGACATGGATTGTTCGTTATTCTGATTCCTGAGAAGCTGAGACCCATCCACTGTTACCAACCTGTTCGCTCTTATCATGAACTTTATAAAAGATGCAATCACTTGGGAGGGTTTCGCCCTTCAAGCAGAAGAGTAATGCATGTTGGCACAATCTAATGCCATGCTGGATAAAAATGTTCTGCCGCAGAATACTGCGTTCAGTTAATAGCATAGGACATATTACTAAGATATGAGTCAGGCTTCCATCCTGTTTGTGCCAATGTCTACCCTTAGAGGTAGAAGGTTTCAGAAGCCATTTAGGAAGGCAGTCAATAGTTTGACACAGCCCAAAGCATAGACGAAGTAGCTTGACTTTTTAAATGTTTTTAAGTAGAACTGTTAAATATGTCTGCGGATGGGGTTGTTTATAGGAGGGGATAGACATCGGTGCCTAGCTTCTTTTGTTGAGTCTTGGTAGCAACATGGAGTTTAGTATGGAGCTATTTTGTACTAGTTATTGATCGATTAGGCCTACTTCTAAATGGATCTGAGCAGGGACAACGACCTCCATCATAGACATCCAAGCAAATGTGATCACTGCCTTAGGTAAGAATCATGAATGTGCTCTGATTCTTCTTAAATACAGAAGCATTTACCATGCTAGATCACAAAATACTGCTAGACCAGTCAGTAATGAGTTGTGGATGTAGTCAAATGGCTCTAGAGTGGATTAGATGATTTCTGACTAATATGTTTTGTTAGCAATTGGGTCTTTAGTTGGCAGTCAGGTTACCCCCTGCCCAAGCAAGGACCCTGACTCTAGTCAGGGTAAAAGAGAATCATCCTCAGCTAGCCCCGCTTACCTCCTTGGAAGTTTGGCACGAGCAGTAGGCTTAACTTCAGTGTGCCTGGTGTAAAGTATTTGTACCAACACACACACCAACTTAATGAAAATGACACATCACAGGTTTAGAAAAATAGAAAATATTTATCTAAACAAAACACAACCAAAACTAAAAAAATCCACAATACACAAGTCAAGTAATCAATCAAAAACCAAAAAGAGTCTTCATGTAATTTTAAACACAACGCTAACGCTGTTAGCGTGAAAATGTACCTTGGGCGTGTAAAAAATAACCCAGCACGGACGAGTGTGCGTCAAAAAGGGCTTGCGATGCGTCGATATCACTCACGAGCGAGACCTTACGTCATTTTTCCTTTAGTTGGGTTGGCGTGCGTTGTTTCTTCTCTCTGCAGGAGAGTGATGCGTCGATCCAGTCAGCACTCTCGGGTCCGGACAGGCCTTGTGTCATTTTTACATGCCCAGCGGTGTTTGCATTGGAAATTCAGCCGCATGAGGTTGCGATTTCACCAGCCTCTGTCAGCGATGCTGTGCGTTGTTTCTCCAGCCCCGGGCGTCGATCTCGGGTAGCGTTGCAGGCGTGCGTCGATTTTTAGCTACGAAGCCGGCAACGCATCCATTTTTCAGCCGCAGATTGGAGTCGCATCGGTCATTTCCCCGCATTGCGGTCGGTGCGTGGATTTCTCACTCTTGGGCTGCCAGCTTCTCCTTTCAGGGTCCCAGGAACTGGATGGGCACCCCTTGGCAGTGTAGGAGTCTCTCCAGAGACTCCAGGTGCTGGCAGAGAGAAGTCTTTGATGTCCCTGAGACTTCAAATAACAGAAGGCAAGCTCTAAATCAAGCCCTTGGAGATCTTCACAAGAAGGAAGGCAACACAAAGTCAAGTCTTTGTCCTCTAGCGCAGGCAGAAGCAGCAACTGCAGGATAGCTCCACAAAGCACAGTCACAGGCAGGGCAGCTCTTCTTCCTCAGCTCTTCAGCTCTTCTCCAGGCAGATGTTCCTCTTGTTTTCCAGAAGTGTTCTCAAGTCTGTGGTTTTGGGTGCCCTTCTTATACCCATTTTCTCCTTTGAAGTAGGCCTACTTCAAAGCACAGTCTCTCTTTTTTGTGAAATCCTGCCTTGCCCTGGCCAGACCCCAGAACCTCACCAGGGGGTTGGAGACTGCATTGTGTGAGGGCAGGCACAGCCCTTTTAGGTGTGAGTGACCACTCCTCCCCTCCCTCCGAGCACAAATTTCTATAGTGCTGCAGTTATCTCATTATTGGAATCAGTTGAGTAACCTCTCTCTATTTCCATTTATGTGGTTTCAATCCATGGTATTACGACCAACACTATTTCCAAATATCTGCAACCTGGAAGATGTTCTTAGTGTTACAAAAGTGTTTTTGCCATGAGGTCTGTGTGCAAGCTGCCCTGCTGTTGTTGAATTTACTCCCAAGGACCATCCTGGTGCCTCACACTTCCATTGTAATACCTGGGCCACATATCTCCCGCATTGATGTCTCTTCATTTGCCACCAACCAATTTAAGGACTGAGTTCATGGCTCTAGGCCTTTCACATAAGGGTGTTTACCAGCTTGTTTCTGTCATGCAGGCAGACAAGGCACATGAGGCCTGCACCAAATGTTTTCTAGCCAAACAGCCACTGAGATACAAACAAACATATTGATAACAAATAGTTTCATTTTCATAACTACTCAATTGCTGTATCCCTAATATATAGATACACCTCGCAATGTAAGCAGTTAGGATAAAAACACTGAAAGGTCTGTTGGAGCATGGGACGCTTGTAAAAACCAATGAGGTTTTAGGGATTTGACACACTTAAATCTAGTAAGTCACTTTCTTCTTAGCGACCTTTACACTATCAAAGGCCTCAGTCAGTCCATGGTAACAGAAGTTGAAAAACCTGTTCTGTGACCTAAAGGGGTGCACCAAATGTGCCTTTTAGCTAGATTATTTCCCAGGTTAATATATACAGTGAAGTTGCATCATAGGTTATGACCAGATTTCTTGTGTGTCAGGTTATAGTGTGGTTTAACTAATCCTTCTCATACAAAGTCTTGCTTTTTTGTGAGACTCAGACACTTGCACTGGCTTTCTGTGTGGATGTTTGTGTGATAGTAAGATTCTGTGTATGGCAAGAGTCTTAGTAATGAGACCAGTTGCTATTAAATTTGACAGAGGAAGGAGGGTGAATAGTGCTTTTTCACACTGTGGAAGTGTACGGACTGCATTGCTGAGGCAGGAAGGTGAAGACCTAGATACTGAAGTGAAGGAGAAAGGAGACAGGACTTCCTGTAAATGTCAATGTAGTCCTTGTTAGCCAAAGAGTTCAGGGGTGGGACAGCAGTTTCAGTGCTACACGGTAAACACGTTTCTAGTAAGGGCTTGTCCTTGTGCTTGAAAGGTTGATGAAAGCCAGATGCAGAGATCGCATGCACCATTGCGCTTTTAATTTGATATTCCTGCTTGGAGCTAGTATAATTGCTATCTGTTGAGAGAGCCACAGCCCTCACACATGTAGAGTTTGAGAAACAGCCAAAAAATAGCATTTGAAAGAGAATAAATCCAAACCGGATCCAGAGCCCTATTGTTTGTATTCACATACCCTCTCGGGAAAAAGCGTATAGAAGTGGCACCCAAAGTACTCCACTTGTTTGCAGTTCCAAGTACTTCTTGAGCAAGGGGGTGCTCTACAAAGTAGTCTAAGGACTATTGTGTGACCAGGGCTAATGCCTGCATAGAAGCTACACGAGGTGAGAAGACATCACCTGAAGTCTGCACTACTTCCAGGAGGAACTGAGGATCTGAGGGGCATATTAATACTCCGTTTGCGCCGGAATTGCGTCGTTTTTTTTTACGCAATTCCGACGCAAAACTAACTCCATATTTATACTTTGGCGTTAGACGCGTCTAGCGCCAAAGTCCATGGAGTTTGCATCATTTTTTTGCGTGGACACCTACTTTGCGTTAATGAGATGCAAGGTAGGCGTTCACGTCTAAAAAATGTACTCCGAGGCATGTGCGCCGCATTTACACTCCCGGGCAAAATTCACGCCCGGGAGTGGGCGGGTCAAAAAAAATGACGTACGGCCGCTTTTGCGCCGTTTTTTAGCGCCTGCAAAAGGCAGGCGTTAAGGGACCTGTGGGCTCTGAAGGAGACCAGAGGTGCCCTCCCATGCCCCCAGGGACACCCCCTGTCACCCTTGCCCACCCCAGGAGGACACCCAAGGCTGGAGGGACCCATCCCAGGGACATTAAGGTAAGTTCAGGTAAGTGTTTTTTTTTTTTTTTTTTGTGGCATAGGGGGCCTGATTTGTGCCCCCCTACATGCCACTATGCCCAATGACCATGCCCAGGGGACAGAAGTCCCCTGGGCATGGCCATTGGGCAAGGGGGCATGACTCCTGTCTTTGCTAAGACAGGAGTCATTTCTATGGGGGTTGGGAGTGAAAAAAAATGGCGCAAATCGGGTTGAGGTGAAAAATTTGCCTCAACCTGACTTGCCCCATTTTTTGACGCCCAAGCCCCATATCCCCCTACGCCGGCGCTGCCTGCTGTACGTCGTTTTTTTCCACGCACACCAGGCAGCGCCGGCGGCTAACGCCGGCTAGCGTCATTGATTAAATACGGCGCCTGCATGGCGCTTCAGAATGGCGTTAGCCGGGCTAATTTTTTTGCCGCAAAACTGCGTTAGCGCAGTTTTGCATCAAAAAGTATAAATATGGCCCTGAGTATTTTCTAGAAGCCTGAGAGAAGGTAGACCGCAGCTCACTTGGGGTTTGTGCAGTGGAGCAATAGGGATAGCATGGATATCATAGTTGTGTTGTGTATATGGAGTCCAAATTATAGATCTTTTTGATGCAGGAATGATTGATGGCACACATGTATGGACTGGTACAGGGAATGACAAGTCTGAGAGTGGATAGATTCAGTGCTCCATGGACTTAATGAGTGTTTTTAAACTGTTGTTACATTGATAGTTGTTTTAAAGAATGTGGTTTGAATTATGGTGCTCTGCATGCAGAGCTAAGAGAATCCAGCCCTAACCAACCAAGTTGCATCCATTCGATAAGACCAATATGTCTGACAGTACTGTTTTGTAGCAATCCATTTCTTGCAGTTCCTTTCTTCTTTATTAACCCCATCTTCCTTCTTTGTACTGACTATATGTATGTATATGGTATTATTTTATAGCACAAACCTAGCCAAAAGGTAGTGAAGTGCTGTACATGGTACATGGCCAATGACAAGAATATATTTAATGAGTAAGAGTTGACGCTGGGTTACGGATGGTTAACTCATTGTGATGTAGTGTTCTACTAAACTGGCACACTAGTGGGGTGGCCCCTACGGATATGGGGCTTCTGCTCCAAATCTTAGATGCATAAGTGGAACAGGCCTGATGTCTTTTTTTTTCTTTTACCCTTCTTTGTCTGCAATCTGATGACATCCTGGCTGCAGGCATACCGATTTCCACCAGAGATGGTGAACATCCCTGAACTTTCACTCATGATATCTTTCTACTCCCACTGGATTGTCTCACTTCAGTATCTCAAATGATTTACACCATATTTCACAAGCTGTGTTATCCCTTATTAATTGTCCTCAGTGTTTTTCAGAAGTGACTCCAGTGCAGCTGCAGATGTTGTCAGACTTACATTTTACCAACTTCAGCATTGTTGGATTAGGTTTCTGGAGAGAAGATGCTCCTCTCAAATCTTTAAACTTGTTGATACATTTGCAGAGCTCACAGTGATGTTAAGCAGCCTGCTGCAAATGTCAATATAGAAAAAAGATGTGTTTACATCCTTTATTCTCAGATTGAGATACCAATAAGTAAAGCTTTTGATGCAACGTGAGGTTATCCCAATCAGACCAAAAGGATTCAAGAATGAGAGTCATTAACTTTGAAGCCACTCAGAAGTAATCCACTATTTCGACTTATTTGCCCCTCTTCAGTGTCATTATCTATATACTGAGCCATAAATATTGTTGGCATGGAAACCAAACCGCTCTTAATACTTGATATCTTAATGTGCCTGTGCCTTATTATCTTTGCTTAGCCTCTTTGAGTGAAGTTAGCTTGAACACTAGTTCAAGCTACGACTTGGTAGTCCAGCAGCCTAGTTGCTTTTTCAGTCCTCCTGAGTCTATGATGCATAACCAGAGGTTTGTCTTCCCATAGTGTAAACTTTGATCTTCTCGAGGGAGCCCTATCTTCTTATGTCTTCTATTCCAGAATTCATCTTCTACCCACTCCCACATTTTCAGCTGAATTTTTGTAGTTAATGAGAAAACCTGTTGCACTTATATCTCCTGTAAGAAATTGGGTTACTGGTTGAGGGGAATGAAACCCTATTCAAGCCTCAACAACAATCCTTGTCAGGATGAAGTCACACGCAAACTCCAAATTAACTTATGCTCAACTCTACAGTAGCTTGGCACAGAGCAGTCAGGCCTATCTCACTTATCTCAGAGGCAATGTATAAAGTGTTTATGTAGCACTTTAAAAAGGAATAAAGTGAAAACATAAGACATGAAGAATCACACAACAAATTATAAAAATCGAATAAATGTTAATAGCTAAATAAAGTCCAAAACAACAACAATCCAAACAGTAGTTGGAGATGTGCGATTTTAAAAGATTGAATTGAACATAGTGCTAAAGCACAAAGGGCCAACTGTGAATTTCTGGTTGTGCCTGGCCAGGACAAAATCACAAGTTCAGTCCGACTACGATGGAGCACGGGCTGGCTACAGGAACCCAGCTCAGCCCGCTAAACAAGAGTAACTAAAATCCTGGTTATGAAGATTTGCAGAGTTCTCTGTCGAGGATGTGTTGTGCAGCCCAGGTGATGCAAGCTCCGGCTGGAGATGCGGTCTGCAGCATTGGTTCCTAGGAGCTGTAATGCAAGATTCTGCATTGTCGAAGAGGCCATCAATGATGCAAAGTCCTGCGTCAAGGATGCATCAAGCACCAGCTGGTTCTGAAGAACTTGCAAGGCTTGCAATGTGGAATCTTGCATTGTTGGCGAGACTGCCATAGACGAGGGGGCTTGCGATGTGAAGCTCTAAAAAGGAAGGTTTAGGCCTAGCAAAACATTTATTTTTCCTGATTGAATTGGCAGTTTATAAACTGTACATACAGGCTGCCGTTGCAGGCTTAAGAAATTTTGAAGGGCTAGTTAAGTGGCTGGCACAATCAGTGCTGCAGGCCCACTAGTAGCATTTAATTTAGAAGCCCGAGGCACATGTAATACCACTGCGCAAGTGAGTTAAATATGCCAATTCTACCATGCTTTAAGGAGAGAGCACCAGTACTTTATCACTGGTTAGCAGTGGTAAAGAGTGTAGAGTTCTAAAGCCAGAAAATACGAATTCAGCAAAATAGGAGGGTTGAAGACAACATTTAGGGGATACCAAAACCAAGGATGCCAGGGCTAACATCCCATAACCCAAGCCTTCCTCTAAGCTCCTTGTGTTCAGGCCTTTCTTTTGATGCATACACTGTGAAGTGTTTTTAGGTCGGGCATATTCCTTGATTAAAGGGGGGGGTTATGGAAATGAAAATTACCAACACTGTGGACATGTTGCATATACTTGCTTAGAGTCTGACCAGCATGCTCTTCCTGCCCATTACTCAATATGTCCATGGCCCCTTTACTTGTCCTTTCATTGGTTCCCCCTTCAGCTCGAGGATCCTTGCTCAAACATTAGTGGTTTGTTCAAGTTCAAGTACTCCTTGCCTTTCTGTTCAGCCTTTTCCTCATGGGGAAAATAATGAAGTGTCTCTTTTTATCCTTCGCCCTCTCCTTGAACCTGTGCCTCATCTCTATGCCCCTTCATCTGCATCAATCAGATGCTTAGGAATATCTGTTCAGCATCCCATAATCTCTGTTTATGCTTTTGTTCAGACTCTGGAGACTCGTCAAATATCCGGGACGATACATGTTAAAGCCAGAGGATTTGGAGTTTGTCTATAACACTATAGTAAGGCTCCCCGTTAAGAAAGAAGTGCTTGAATGATATGCAAGGCTGAGAGCTAGTAAAAAAAAGAAAAACACTCTAGTGATTGCTTAAATGAGGTGAACTTACTAGTAGGTTGGAAACAAGCCACTCCTGTGCACTGCAATGCTTATGGTTAGGTTTTTCTTTTAGTGAGCTACGTTCTCTGCCACTATTTTCAGCCTCAAAAATACCTGCCTATCTTTAGCTGATCCAGACAGGTTAGGGTTATATGGGATCTTCCTAACATCAGTCCCTATCTATCTTTTTGCAGCTGGTGCACTGAGAATATGTTGTGGCAATAGAGCAACTTGTATCTGCCTTTTGCTTCCTTTGCTATAGGAAATATGACTTTCCCACTCTTATGTCCTGATTATGAGTACTTCAGTAAGGGCCAAATGTAGGACCCAAAGTTTGGCGATTTTAAATTTGTGACTCTTTTGCGAGTCGCAAAACCATATATACTACAGTGTACCTCACACTGTTCGCGATTCCCAATGGGGTGGCAAATGACCTACCTCAATAATATTCATGAGGTAGGTCGCAATTTGCGACCCTATTGGGAATGGCTGCACTCCCAGGGATGTTTGCCTGCTAGGTACAGCAGACCACCAAATCCGTGACTGCTTTTAAATGAAGCAGTTTTTTTTTTTTTTTAAATGCAGCCAGTTTACCTTAAAGGAAAAAGGAATGCATTTCAAAAACAAAAATAAAAAGTTTTCTTTTAATTTTTTCAGAGCAGGCAATGGTCCCTGGGAGCACTGCCTGCTCCGAAAAAATATTTTCACTGCCACTCACGAAGGGGAAGGAGTCCCATGGGGACCCCTTTCTGTTTCCGAATGGGTTAGCATCAATTTGAAATTGATGCTAACTGCGGTTGTTTTGTGACTGCATTTACGAAACAATCATACATCGCACTGTGACTCGCAATTAGGAAGGGAACACCACTTCCTAACTGCAACTCGCAAACCCTATTTGTGATTTTCTAAAGAGATTACTGAATCGCAAAATTGGGGTTGTGCCTCGCCAAATGCTTTTTTCTTGTCGCAAATGACCCGATTCTGGAAAACGGCCATTTGCGACGAGAAACAAGCTTTGTACATGTGGCCCTAAATTTCAAGCCATGAATAGTCTCTTGTTTGCACAGCATTTTGGATCATGAGTTGTGTGACAAATACCACAACCCCAAAAGCTTTACCCCAGGTAGTTTTTCAGCAGGTGAAATCTTACAAAATTCACGTTGAGAATAATGCAAGGTAAATTTAGAGACGTGTAATATAGTGCCAGAAGCATCAAATCTACAACTAAATACATTTGTCATCAATAGCCTGAGGTGGTATGTTTACAGGTCTACTCACTTGTAATCACGGCCTTAGTTCTTTGTGGAGGAAGCCTTTAAATGGATCATGTTTTTTGGTCTTAGACCCCTCCTCAGGTCACTTTACCTTCAAGGATCTTAGCCAGCAGGTGCTCATACTTCCTGGGAGCCTGGGCTGGCATCTCACCTCGCCTTAAACATCGGCCAGTGCGCCTGCCACTACAAGGACCATGTTGGCTGTTTGTCATTATCTGGCACCCTTAGGGTCTCTGCCTCTTGTCTACTTCTCTTAAATTATTATTTCTCTTAATCATTTTACTTGTAAATGTGCTGGTGTCCTATGTACTGTACTTGATTTTATCTAAACCTATTGAAAGAAATATAATATGAGAAAACGCGTAACAAACAACTTGATCTGGCAAATTACCTGGCTGCTGTCTTTCTTCCTGTGTATCCCAGAACCTGAACATCAAGGAGAAATTACATTAAAATAATAAAAAAATGAGTCCTCCTCTTTTAGGTACACCTCTGTGAAAACTATTCATTGATATTAGTATTTCCTTGGGGAGCTCACTTACTTGGGCTTCCATTTAAAGATTTTGAAGCGCGCAGACATAAACTAAAATTACCTTCATACCTTTAGCAGATCGGTTTTTTGGGGCAAATTATTTTGAAGGAGGGCCTCAGTGCCCTTGTCAGCCTAACATAAATAGGTGCCCAGGGCCTCTTCAGTTTGTGGTTTGCAGGGCTGCAGAAATAACACTCGTTCCTATTGAAGCAATGAGAAGTTTCTAAATCCCCCGCCTGCAGTATTGTCTCCAAATGGCTATTAGAGAACAAGCACGCTATAACGTATCAGATATTTTAGAAACTTCTTGCAGTTGCCTATAATATTCTTGTACTACGCTTGATCATAAAAGTATGGGCAAATTACCAAAATGCTTTCCTATCTTTGCTTAAGCAGAATGGAAAAATCATACTGTACTCGTTCCCAATTCACAGGGTAATTTACACCAATGCAGAATTCGTTTTTTCTGTGCTTTTTGGGCAGCACATCTGCATATGTCATTGATGCAAAATGTGTGCTTGCAGATGGGGGCTGGGTGTAGCAGGCGTCTATCACTACACATCCATTACTCACAAAGGGATGCACGTGGCACATCCGTCCACCTAAAGCAACCAAGCTTGGCACAGTTCTTTATCAGAGAAATGTGAAAGAGGCAGAAATATAAAACATTTACAGCACTGTACATCAAAGCGCCTCACAATATGCATACAAAATACAAATTCGAGAGCTGAACAATGGTAACGAGCACGAAACAAAATAGTTAAAAACTTAGCAACAATAAACATGTAGCAGATTTAGGGCCAGATGTAGGTAGGAAAAAATTTGCGAGTCGGAAATTGCGAGTCAATGCGAATCGCAATTTCCGACTCGCAAAATGGCATCCAAGAAAAAAAAGCGACATCAAATTGCGACTCGCAAATGATGTTGCACCACAGTTTGCGAGTTTGCTTTTAGCGAGGTCGCTTTTTGCGACCTCGCTAAAAGTGAGCTCGCAATTTGCGAGTCGGGTGTTGCAATTTGCGACTGGCCCGCAAATTGCATGCAGGTGCAGCAAAACAGTTGGAAAAACACTTCCTGGCTCTTGTTGATGACATCAGAACCAGGAAGTCATCAAATACACCTGGGAGGAGGGAGGACCACACCCTTTTCAAACTGCTGAGCAACTGCCTGGAGGAACTGCTGCTACCATGGAAGACACAGGCAGTGCAGGAAGGAAAAGGAAACTAAAGTTCTCAGAAAAAGAACTTGAGGTGCTGACAGAAGAATGCTGCCAGCACCATGACCAGCTATTTGGCAAGGCAGCCCTGAGTGTCCCAGACACCGAGAAGAGGAGGATCTGGCTGCAAATCCAGGAGAGGATTAATGCCATTTGGGTGAGCCACCGAACCCACGATGAGATAAAGAAAAGGTGGTACGACCTGCGCTCCAGGACAAAGGAGAGGGTGACAGAGCGCCTCAGGGAAAAGAGGGTCATAGGAGGAGGTCCATCCACCATCCCACCATCCACAGCCATGGAGGAATTGGTGGAGCAGACACTGGAGCCTGAGGCTGTGTCAGGAATGGGAGCATTGGACACGTCAGCGCAAGGGCCATCCAAAAGTGAGTACCATGAAATATGCATGTACACCTACAAATGCTATATCCACACTCTCCCAGTACACAGCAGCATGCACAACCAAACTACCTCCATTCCAGACTAGCAACCATCAGATTGGTGCATTATGGGCAATGTAGTACAGTAGTCAGCATATAGGCAATTGTTTATTATGAGGCATTCAACAGATGTTAGAGACTGACAGTGTGTTCCCTATGTCCCACAGGTCTCCCACAAGACACCCCCATCAGCCACACCATCCAGGGTGAAGACAGCAGGCCACAGGCAGTGCAGGAGGCTGCAGCAGCCATTCCAGGGCCCAGCACGACACCACCACAGTCCCCTCCAGAAGAAGTACAGGACATGGAGGAAGGAGACACGACACCTGGCCCCAGCCACACTGTGAGACATCCAGAGCCAGCAGCACAACCGCGTCGCAGACGCAGAGTCCATGTCCAGGCGGTGCTCCAGGAGGAGATAGGGGAGGCATCAATGTCTGCAGTTGGGGAATCCCTTCTTTCCGGTCAGCGCCTGCAATCAAGGCAATTACGGATTATATCAGGTGCAATGCAGAGACTGGAAAACAATATGATACATGGCCTGGCTGATGTGAACACACAGTTCACAAGACTAAGTGACAATGTCAGCGAACTTACACTGTCAATCCGCCAACTGGTGACGGAACTGGTGGCTGAGAGACATAGCGCAAGGGGCCGGGAGCGCCACCTAATTACCCGATTGGACCGCATGGCAGCGTCCATTGGCTGTCTTGCCATGAACACTTCAGGCCTGTCAAGACGGACCGTGAGTCTGCAGGTGGAACTGGGCCACTTTGCAGGGGCTGTGGCGCGGGGACTGGGCCGCATTAGCCACGCTGTGGACATGTTGGAGGCCAGGTAGGTGGCAAGGGGCACGGGTGAGACCCCTCAGGACAGTGAGGAGGGGTCCACTATCAGTTAGTGTATCTGCCACAGACACACGTGTACTGAGGAGTGGGAATGCACGTCAGGGGTCAGCGGAACCACCTGGGACGAGCCATGCTGGGCGAACCAGGAGGAGGATGTAGGCAAGAACACTGCAGGACTCAGGAGGCACATGCAGTCAATGTGTCCTCATTAAGGGTGGACATGTGCAGCCCCTTACGGACAGTTATGTTCTTTCGTCATTAGATTCACTTATTAAAATGTTTTGTTTGTTCCACTACACAACTGGGCTCTTTGTGTGTGACATTAGTGAGTGTGGTGTCTGTTGCCACGTACCTTCCAAAGTATTGGGTTGCAATGTGGTCTTGTCTCTGTCTGCCTTGATTTGCAATGCTTTTATCTCCAGGCTGCCGATGTGGTAGCTGTTGCTCCTCATCCTCTGAATCTGGGTCTGCAGGGGAGAGATGTAGCCCATGTCTGGTGGCAATATTGTGTAGGATTGCTCATGCGCCATCTATCTTGAATGCTGTTATTGGGGCATACTGGAGAACACCTCCACTTCTGTGGAGGCATCGGAATCTTGCCTTTAACAGTCCAAAGGTCCTCTCTATGACATTTCTGGTCCGCCGATGTGCACTGTTATATCGCCTCTCATTCTCATTGCTAGGTGTTAGGTACGGGGTAAGTATCTATGGTCTTAGCGCATATGCACTGTCACCTGTTTGGCAAAAATAAGCAATGTTAGCAGGGCATGGATGGTTTCTATAGTGACCTGTGTGTATGGCTTCAGGGTGTAGTCAGCAATACCTAATAGATATCCGTCTCCAAACTCCCCACGTTCTAGGTGTTGGTGTATCCCACTGTGCCTGAAAATGTAAGAGTCATGTGTACTCCCTGGAAATTTGGCTACAATGTCAGTGATGACATTATGGGCATCACATACCACCTGGATGTTCAGTAAGTGGGTACATTTCCTATTGCGGAACAGATATTCCAGATTTGCAGGAGGGCAGATTTTTATATGTGTCTCGTCCACACACCCTATTACATGAGGGAAGTTGGCGATTCTGTAGAAGTCCAACTTGGTGCTGTTAATTTCAGCCTCATTCCCGGGTAGGTATATGTATCTGGACATGTGTGTGAGTATGGCATCTAGGAAACATCTGAGGAACCGTGAGAGTGCACTTTGGGATACCCCACCTGCCACTGCAATCACCCCCTGATAGCTACCCGAGGCCAAGAGGTGCAGTGAGCATAGCACTTGCACATGTGTGGGGATGGCGCTGCCACGCACAGTCTGGCGTTGAAGCTGCGGATTGAGTAGATCAATTAATTCTAATATTGCTGCACTGCTGAGTCTGTATTTGTCATAAATCTCCTCCTCAGTTTGTTGGAAAAGTGTCTGCCTGGTTCTGTACATCCTCTCCTGTCTCTGGCTCCTCCTCCTCCTCTGCTGGGCGGCGTGGACTCTCCTCCTCCTTGCTATCACATATATTTCAGCCATTTTGAGTAACCCAGATGCCTTCTGGGTCTCCTTTTATACTTTGGTTCTGGTTATCACCTGCTCTGACTTAGTGGTAATTTGGGTGTGCAAAATGGGCTTTTTGCGAGTGGTTTTTTCATATGGTTTCCGACTCGTAATTTGCGACTTCCTATTTGCGGGTCGCAAAATCAGGTCGCAAATTTTGCGAGTCGGTAATGGCTCGCATCGCAATTTGCACTTCGGAAATGGGATTTTTGTATCCCATTTCCGATTTTGCAAGGTCGCAAATTGCGAATCGGGCCATTTGCGACTCGCAAAACTTTGCTACATCTGGCCCTTAGAGTTTGAGTTTGTTTTAAGCAGATTAATGAGTATCACAATCTCTGGACAAATGAAGCTGGAGGTCACATTCTTTTTCCATAAGCCAGTGTCCAGTGCTAATATCCAAACTACATATGCTGGTACCTGCGCGTGGCAGAATGGCATAAAGAGGCTCCTCGGTTGTGAACCACACAGGTATTGCAACCAGCCCTGAGACAACAGACCAAAGCAAAAGCCACAGAGGCACTCCGAGATGGTGCATACTGAATGACTTCATGCACAGTCCAAATGCATGGGAAACAGCCAGGAAGCAGGATGTGGGTTTCTTAAGTGTACACACAGAGTGGAACATGACACGTGTCTCCTTCATTACCATGATGTAAATTAGGGAACGATAATGAGGCCAAGTCCTAAATGGGCGGTGAACTGTTGTTGACGTCTGTCATGGTCACAGAGGCTAAGGCTACCCAGAGCATGCAAATAGGACCTGTGCACTGAGCACTGTAGCCTCCCATCTACTCAAGAACTTAAAAATCTCACTCCCAGGCCTACAGCTAGGAGTACCTTCTGCCCTCCTTTTCCACCAAAACTACAGCACCACTTCCTGCACCATATGTTGTTCTGCTTGTTGTCCTCTGACGCTGGTTTGTAAATAATCAGAGTGGTCTCAGCTGTAGCCAAATATGTGCTCCTTATCTTGATGGGCCCAATCAACCTTGTCCCTGGCAGTCACTCTCTGATACTTCTCACCACTTTCTTTGATTTCGCTCTGTGCTTTTCTTTGTGTCAAGACAATTTTAAACGTATGTAATTATTGTGATTGTGAAAATGTTTGCAAACCTATAACACAATATCAAGGTTTTGGCAGGACTATTGTTATCTCTTAACTTTATGGTTTGGCTTGACAAAACAACTGTCGCCTGATAATTATCTGAACATCTCTATAGAGGGTGTTGGAAGCTAGGAGTACGTATTTTGGTTGGGCAGCCGTTATGTGCTTCCAAAAAAGTGCTTTGCACACATGCAGCTGTAATCATTTTGTTTATTAATCCAGCTACCCAACGTTGATCTTTCAGGGGCATACTCATGGCATTGTAAAGCTATTAAAATGTTTTAGATAACTAAATAATTGATGGTGTTTTTCTCAGGCAGCAGCACAGATAGAAGTAGAGAATTTATTAACCTACATGGATGTTTAGTTCTGGCTTGACTGTGCAAATAATACCTGACCTTTTAAGCAACACCAGTATTATTCTATAGTTCCTTTCTTCCTCAAAAATACATATCCATTCTCATGCCATTTACTTGCAATGCTTCACATTACCATACAACATACCTTTAAAGCCAAACCTATTACCATTGACAATGTTTGTTAGCAGGGTGTTTGTGATTGGATAGTGATTGCAAATGTTGCATGTTTTCAAAAATTGGGTAAAGCACTCAACATGTTTTACAGTAACTGTTTGATTAGTCTGCCTTTTGGAATTTGACTTAAATTATTAATCTAAAATTATTTATATGTCTGAGTTCTTAATAAAAAGGTTACACCTTTCCAGAAACCCACAGGTCTCGTTGAACAGTCACATCTCTTTTGCCACAGTGATAATAGTGTTCTAATCTCACTCAACCTATACCAACTACTTTGAGTTTAGTTTTTCTGCGCTCATCTAATCTACTGAGGGAGCCAAGGAGACTGGGGTGACCAGATCTCCATCACAGACTCAGTTCCTACTGTCCTTATTAATAGGGAGTGCCAACCCCTTTTTTCTTTGAACTTGCTCGGTTCCGCCTGCAACGTCATTACGCACTTTAGGAGGCTCTCTGTCCACTGTGCCCTGGTACCTCATTTTGACTTTCCACGCTGGCAGAGCATCCCTTGATTTGGCCAGAGCATCACTTAGTAATCAAAGAAAACGGCTCTCCTAACAAGTAAGTGTCTCAGGGATAGAACCAACCAAACTCCATGTGTCTAAAATATTGTAACAAGAAACCCCGACACTTAACTGAGCACATTGATAATACTTTAATGGCAATACCATTGGGGCACAACCCTATTTTTAGCAAAATGTTTAGTTATATAAGGCTGGTGTTAACATCATATTACAACAGTACTGTTTGCTGCATATTGATGACACCTTTTTGCTTGCACCTTCACAACACACAAGCGACTGCCTGGTTGAGTACTGCTTGTGCTAGGCCAGGCGGGATTTCTACAATCCTGAGATGTTGGTTATTGAATGGTCTGTGGGTGAGTTTGGAATGCTAGAGACACGAGGTTGCGGTGACAGCAGTCTGACATGTAATGTGTATACCTGTTGGTCGCATGGTCCAATCATATTTGGTTTCTGTCATGTTTGAGGGGGAGATGTTTTGTAGTCTGTAGTGTTCATGTCCGTCTACATGTGCTGTGTGGGTAATTCTGCATGTCTCTCTGATCCAACTCCTTCCTGGCCACCAACGCTATAAGTGAAGTTGCAAACATGTCATGAAGACCGCACATGGTCAAATATCTTCATTAGTGCCGTACTCCGTTTACTTTGCGGTTGTAATTAGACCGAAAGGGCACTCTCTGCTATGGGTACTTATGATTTTATTCCTCAGTCCCTAGCATCAACAGACATAAACCTTGAGTATCAGAACTTACACTGCCATGGATCACTCACAGCATCACACACTCCACATTGATGCTGGAAGATCCTGAGACATGAACTATGGCACATGATACTGTGCACCACATCATGATTCTTGCTATGTTGATCTGGTGTTACGATAGTGGCATAACGCTTTGCAGCAGTTGCTGGTTAAAATACCGTGTTGGTGCCCTCTGAACACGTCTTCTTGTTCTGCTAGATTGCATTCGGACTTACCTCAAAAAAAAAATGTCTGCAGATCAATCAAACAGTATAATAGAAGGCTGATAGATGTGTCTTGATTGCTTAGTGATAGTGAGGAAGATTGCACTGCTTTCAGAGATGTGATGCCATGCTTATTTGCACTATAAATTGTTAGTTAGGAATGCTGAATGCATTTGTTGCAAGCTCCGAAGCGCACGGTTCTGACTTTTGTGCAAGATATCTGGAATTCAAATCTGGACTGGGCAGTGATCGTAGTAACACGTTTATGGATGCAGAGGAGGGCGGGGGTGAGTTTCTTCTTGGAAACATATTAGTTTGCTTGACCTTCAAAAATATTGCCGGAAATGAGCCTCTGATCTTATGAAAGAAGGGAGGTTTGGAGGGTCAGCCTTCTCGTTCACCTGAGAATAACAAACATGGTTCAATGTTGCTCTGCTGCCTGTTTGACGTATTTTGTTCCAATTTAGCAGCCTGGATATTTCTTTGAAACCATAAGTAAATGGAGGGAGGGGGGAGATTATGCATGTTGTAGGTGAAGCAAGGTATTGTAAATATTTCGCAGCTCTTTGACAGAGAATTACTTCAGCTTTTAGGATGTCGGCTGTTCAGGCTAAGGTAACATTATTCAGGTTCATATAAAAATGAAGTATGACTATTTCAGTAAGATCTTAACCCTTTGGCAGAGCCTAAGGAGTTTCTGTTATTTGAATTTCTATTATTTGAACCTCAAAACAATGCAGATGAACACAAAAAATATTAAACATCAAACAAATACGCAATTGATGATTTTTTTAATTTAATTCTCAAACAAAAAATAAATAAACGTACCTAGAAATTATAATTTTCATTATAATGGGAAAGTTGGAGCTTTCCCATTTTTTTTTTTTTTTTTTCGAAAACAGAAACTGATATGCTAGGCCAGCATATCACTTTGTCCTTTTAGCTTCCAGTACATGCTCTCTTTTGGTGGGTCTATTCCAGTGCTTCAAGTCAGGCCCCCAGCATTTATTTTCATATTCTGTGAGCTGTATCTGCACTGCACTTACGATTCAAGGTAAGGATGCCAGCTTACTTTTCAGCTTGCAGTTTCAAATGCCTTCAAATTTACAGAGTGTTTCAAAATTTTCAATTCCGTTTTTTATGTATCTATACACTAACAATGTTTAATTTTCTAAACAATCATGGGGGCCTGAACAGGCAGCACGGACTCCAGGTAAAGAACCGCTATTGTAAAATATTTCCTTGGCTGAAGGCTTCCTGTGTGGCAGGGTTTTCCTTGTAATATGGATGTTACATACAAATGATGTGGGACTTTATGGCAACATTAGTGCCTGTTAGAAATGGGGTCTTTGGTTGCCAGTCAGGTTACCCCCTGTTCAAGCAAGGACCCTCACTCTAGTCAGGGTAAAAGAGAATCACCCTCAGTTAACCCCTGCTTACCCCCTTGGTAGCTTGGCAGAGCAGTAGGCTTAACTTCAGAGTGCTAGGTGTAAAGTATTGGTACCAACACACACAGTAACTTAATGAAAACACTACAAAATGACACAACACCAGTTTAGAAAACTAGGAAATATTTATCTAAACAAAACCAGACCAAAACGGCAAACATCCGACATACACAAGTCAAGTTATGAATTTTGAAAGAATAAGCTAAAAAATAGCGCTTAGAAACACAAAATGCTTCGATGAGGTGATAACACGGCGTCATGACGGAGTCGTTCCTAACAAGCCGACACCAGCAGCGCCGGACACGGAGTCACGTAGACCCTCAAGTACAGTACCTTTGGTGAAGAGTGAAAACAAGTTGATGCGCGAAGTCGGGGATCGCAGCATCTGTGCGAAATGTTGAATCCGCGCAGTTTGAGCGACGTCGGTCACGACGTGGTGCGGCGACTTCCACAGAGTTGCAGACTTCAGCAGGGCTGCAGCAGCGTCGGGGCTGCGAAGGTCGTCGCGTTCCAGCGAAGATAACTGAGTCTGTTGCAGGCAGCGTCACCGGATTCAGCAGCGGCTTCAGTCCAAAGTCGATTTCCTTGGATTTCCACCAGCTTTCCTTTCAAGGGACTGGATAGGGCACCACTTGTCAGAGCAGGAGTCTCTCCAGAGACTCCAGGTGCTGGCAGAGAGAAGTCTTCTGTCGCTGAGAATTCAAACAACAGGAGGCAAGCTCTAAATCAAGACCTTGGAGATTTCTTCACAAGATGGAAGGCACACAAAGTCCAGTCTTTGCCCTCTTACTCTGGCAGAAGCAGCAACTGCAGGATAGCTCCACAAAGCACTGTCACAGGCAGGGCAGCACTTCTCTTCAGCTCTTCTCCAGGCAGAGGTTCCTCTTGTTTCCATAAGTGTTCTAAAGTCTGTGGTTTTGGGTGCCCTTCTTATACCCAATTTCCCCATTGAAGTAGGCCTACTTCAAAGTAAAGTCTCTTTTGAATATGAAATCCTGCCTTGCCCAGGCCAGGCCCCAGACACTCACCAGGGGGTCGGAGACGGCATTGTGTGAGGACAGGCACAGCCCTTTCAGGTGTAAGTGACCACTCCTCCCCTCCCACTTAGCACAGATGGCTCATCAGGAAATGCAGACTACACCCCAGCTCCTTTTTTTGTCACTGTCTAGTGTGAGGTGCAACCAGCCCAACTGTCAAACTGACCCAGACAGGGAATCCACAAACAGGCAGAGTCACAGAAATGGTATAAGCAAGAAAATGTTCACTTTCTAAAAGTGGCATTTTCAAATGCACAATCTTAAAATCAACTTTACTAAAAGATGTATTTTTAAATTGTGAGCTCAGAGACCCCAAACTCCACATGTCCATCCGTTCCCAAAGGGAATCTACATTTTAATCAGATTTAAAGGTAACCTCCATGTTAACCTATGAGAGGGACAGGCATTGCAACAGTGAAAAACGAAGTTGGCAGTATTTCACTGTCAGGACATATAAATCACATTACTATATGTCCTACCTTATCCATACACTGCACCCTGCCCTTGGGGCTACCTAGGGCCTACCTCAGGGGTGCCTTACATATAAGAAAAGGGAAGGTTTAGGCCTGGTTAGTGGGTACACTTGCCAAGTCGAATTTACAGTGTAAAAATACACACACAGACACTGCAGTGGCAGGTCTGAGACATGATTACAGAGCTACTTATGTGGGTGGCACAACCAGTGCTGCAGGCCCACTAGTAGCATTTGATTTGCCCTGGCACCTCTAGTGCACTTTACTAGGGACTTACTAGTAAATCAAATATGCCAATCATGGATAAACCAATTACATACAATTTACACAGAGAGCAAATGCACTTTAGCACTGGTTAGCAGTGGTAAAGTGCTCAGAGTTCAAAAGCCAACAGCAACAGGTCAGAAACAATAGGAGGCAGGAGGCAAAAAGATTGGGGATGACCTTGCATAAGCAAAAAATCCAACAGTGCCCTAAGAATTTTTGGTGTGTGTGTGTTCGAATGTGTGTGAAAAATATTATTCTGAATGGTAATGCAAACAGTGTGTGAGAAATTGCCATATTATTTTTAAAGCCTTAAAGTGTCATTAGGCACACTAACAAAACTGAATTTTCTCTCTGAAATATGCAGGCCTCCTTGGAATTATAGGCATGTTGTGCCATCTGACCTCCACCGAATCAGACTTAGAAGGCAATTACAGTGGAAACATTTGCCTGCCTTGAGTGTGCTTCTGTAGCAAAGGCATTGCATGTAATCCAGAGCAAGGATACTAGAATCCTCACAAGAGTTTCCCCTCCCCTCTCCAGAGAGAATAATTTGAGAAGCATAAAAGGAGTATAAAAGGATGTGAGTATTTCGGAGAGGCAGTCACATGGACTGATTGAGAATGGGAGATGCTGAAATGCCGATATGAGTGCAGACTTGATGGCTTTATGAGATATCCAGATACGTAGACACGGTTCAGCATGGAAATAGGCAGGTCTAATAATCAGTCATCCTACAACAAATATGAGACTGAGAGCACATGTATAGATATTAGGTAGGGACTAGACTAATTTAGAAGGAAATGTAGGGGTATATGATGAAGTATGCTTAGGAATTTCCTATTGATCATTTTGTTTTATATTATGACTGAGGCAAAAACCACAATATTTACCTTCATCTTGGTGCATACAACATATGAAGAAATAGTGCAGTATGGGTAAACTTGAAAATAAAATACTAACAACTGTGTGGGTCTACTGGTTCAGGGGGCCAGGGTGGTGATTTCTGTCTATATACTAAACTTCCCTGGCACATGAGGGTTATCTGACAAGGTTGCCGACTTCCAACACTCTGAATAAGCATAACTAATTGTAGTGATGAGTGTCCTTTCTCCTGTGTATAATTCTCCTTGGGGCTGAGGAAGTCTACCTAGATGTGGCTCCTGACCACAAAGAAATGGGATTCACAATAGAGCGAATACCATTGAAAATTGTATTCTATATCAAGAAAAATGAAAAATTGGCCTGTAACTACATATTCCAAGATAATGTGTGATAGTGGGAGAACAGTGTGGCTGAGTCTTGCTGAACCGGGCTATGAAATGTGAGACCCGCATTGGAAAGATCTTGCCAGGTGCCCTCCTAGCACCCGAAATTATCATACTAAGGGCATCAATTCTCACTCTTTAACTTACTGTTAGTGAGCCGTGTGGGATAAAAAACTCTGCCATGTGGTGGTTGGCAGAATTTTGCTGGAACTCCTAGTTACAAGCGTAATTCTGAGTGGCCCGAATTCCTCCTTCTCCATCGGCAGAGCAGGATTTATTGCCCACTCCTCATCCTAACTACAACTATCCAGCGGTAACCACCAATCAGGTATACATACATATATATGTATATAAATACTACATTGATAGTATCAAAGATGTTATCAAAGATGTCATGAGTGCTGTAAGTCTGTGGGGTAATTAGCAGTGCATGGCAAGTGCGCCCAGGCCCTAGGGCCAACCCCTTTAACAACCCAACTTCAAGCTGGTAAGGGCCTTGGTCTATGCGCAACTGGAGTTGGGCGCAGGTCCTGGCCCCCCTAACCACCCAACCCCATGCTATGCACGGTCTTTGGCCGTGTGCAGCGGGAGTTAGTTGTGGCCTGTTTCTCTGGGTGTGAGAATAGGCGTGACATGTTGTATCTGGGTGTGAGAGTGGCTGTGAGGGTGTCTTAGTGGGTGTGTGAGTGGGTGCATCAGTGTCTGTGTGGGTCTGTGAGTGGGTGCATGCGGATTTCAGTGGGTCTGTGTATGGCTGTGTGAGTCTGTGTGAGTGGGTCTGTGAGTGGGTGTGTGTGAGTGTTTGAGTGGGTCTATTTGTGGCTGCAGAAGGGTCTGAGTGGGTGTGTGAGTGGGAGAAAGATATATAGAGAGAGAGAGAGAGAGAGAGAGAGAAAGAGAAAGAGAAAGAGAGATAGAGAGTTTTTTTAGGCTTTGATGGATTAAATACTTAAAATGAGATATTTCTTGACAAAGTGAAAAGAAAAATGTATTTGTCAATTAAAAAGAGTGAGATCACCTTTCAGTAGGAACCTTAAACTTTTGAAGCTTAAACGAAATTAAAGGAAAATGGCCATGGGCAGACCTCGAGTAGAACCCTCAGTTTTCAGTTTGAGGGTCTGTGACATTAACCTTTAGGCCGTAGGTGACTCCTCACTGAGATGCTTCCTGACATACCTATGACAGTCAACCTACTCATGTGATTGGAAAGAAACATGAATGTTCCATTATTAGGAAGATTTAACAGTCAAAACACAAGTAAATAAATAAACCCTCTGCAAAGCGATACTAGGATTTGAACCTTCAGCCTCCTGAGCGACAACACAAGACCGTGACCATTAGGCCAGAAGTAACCTCTGTTCTGCTCTGCACTGAAACGTTACTATAGCATTTGTACCAAACATCTTGCCAGTTTGAAGCTTTGAAATCATTCTATGGAGAGACCATTGCAATGACAATATCTCTCTCGCTCTTCCATCCTGTTATGGGATGGAAGAGGGAGGGAGAGAGAGTAACAGGACAGTGGGGGGAGCCTGAAGGCTCTAATAGCAGCGCCTTGCTTGCAGGAGCAATGTTTTCATCTGTCGTCCCTCCACACATATTTGTGTGCAGGGAAGACAGATGAAAACTCCAATTTCTGCAAGTGAGAGCTGTTTGACAGCTCTCACTTCCAGAAAGCGGACTTTGTTTGCTTTTGCTTGGTGGGAGCTGCTATCTCCCACCAAGCAATATCAAACAGCTGTGTCCTAGGGTGGGCACCTCAGGACAAAAAAGGAGCTCGCTCTGAGGGGTGGCGGTCCCCAGGACCATCAATGGTTCCTTTATGGGGGGGGGCCTTACGGCCCGCTCCACCTAGGAATTTGCCTCAAGGAGGTGGTGGTCCCAGGGCCAGGGGTCTGTAACAGATGCCCTTCCTTCTTCTATTTTAGCCCCCCATGCTATATCAACAAAGCCTGGGGGAGATGGTGGTCCCCGGGGCAAATACAGGCCCTAGAGCTGGACATATGTGCCCCCTCCCTTATATTTTCATGTCCCAGGGACCTGGCCCAACTTTTTGTAATTTTTACCATGAATTCATGACGATGTTGCAAATTCTTTGTAATTTTTTTTTTTTTTAAGTGTTTTTTTGCTCTGGTGTGGTCCCTCTGGGACTCCAGCACCAGAGCAAAGGCATTGGGGTCTCTACCCTGGGCCCTTTTCCTTTTTTGTTTGTTTGCAATTGTGGTGGGAATCAACTGAAGCCTGGTCCCAAGATGGATGCCAACACTTCCTGGTTGAAATGTTGGCAGCCAATCAGAGCTCTGCATTTCCCTGCAGGAGCTCGTCATTATTCCCATAGTCGTCTTGGCCAGAGATATACAGATTTGGATTTCCTTAAATTTCTCGAACACTACTGAACAGGTTTACGCCAAATAAGCAAAAGCACAATCTGTGTGCTGAAAGCTAGCTTTCTGCCAAATTTGATTCCATCCAGTGGTTCCGGTTGTACTCGTGTTCAAAGGTCCTTTGGGAATTAACATGGGACACACAACTTTTTTACTCCCTTTTTCTTGACCCCAGCTTGACGGATCACCCCGAAACTTTCCATGCCAACAAGAATCACCAGGGCACTTTTTTGGAAAAATCTGTGAACATTCGTCAAACTGTGCCAAAGATATAGGCAAGTCAAAAAACGCTCTTTCTATGGAAACACTTTTATAACTATACCTATTGATGACCACCACTAGGTAATACATATATATGCATTTTTTCCCAGATTTTTTCAGTGTAAGCACTCACGACCATTCACAGTCAGATAGCTGTTGCTCAAGTTCAAAATCTACTTGAGAGGCACCAAAATCAACTCGAGGAGCAGCGCCCTCTGGCATGACGCAGGGTGCCCTTAGTGTATTGTTTTCAGCACAGGACAAGCTCCAGGCACTAAAAATCAGCTCTAGCAGTGTGATGTGCTGGTTTCTGTCCATTCACAGAACTCCATGGAATCTTATATGGTTTTATGTAACTCAGCGGAATTCCACAGAGTGAAACTGCAAGAGTTCCTCCCACCCCTAGTTAGGGCCATGATTCCATAGAAAAAAAAACATTTTGTTTCCCTAATAACTTTGGTACAGCTTGACAAATCTTCATTAAGCTTTACAAAAAAAAATATATCTTCCACCTCAGCTCCTAACTGGAAAGAGTTTTCAGGGGGATTCATAAGGCGGAGGCCGACAAATAGTGGGTGGGGGTTCCAAAATACATTTTCCCATTCATTATTCCATAGGAACTTTAGAAGCAGCTACAGCCCAAACCGGTGAACGGATTTACACCAAATGTAGTAGCAAACTAGACCTTGGCCCAGAAAGAGTGCTATTTATGATTTGGTGTAAATGTGTTTGTTGGACTTTTTTGCTTATGCAGGGTCATCCACAATCTTTTTGCCTCCTGCCTCCTATTTTTTCTGACCTGTTGCTGTTGGCTTTTGAACTCTGAGCACTTTACCACTGCTAACCAGTGCTAAAGTGCATATGCTCTCTGTGTAAATTGTATGTGATTGGTTTATCCATGATTGGCATATTTTATTTACTATTAAGTCCCTAGTAAAGTGCACTAGAGGTGCTAAGGCCTGTAAATCAAATGCTACTAGTGGGCCTGCAGCACTGGTTGTGCCACCCACATGCGTACCTCTGTAATCATGTGTCTGTGTGTGCAGTTTTAACTGTAAATTTGACTCGGCAAGTGTACCCACTTGCCAGGCCTACATCTTCCCTTTTCTTACATGTAAGCCACCCCTAAGGTATGCCCTAGGTAACCCCAAGGGCAGGGTGCAGTGTATGGTTAAGGAAGGACATATAGTAATGTGTTTTATATGTCCTGACAGTGAAATATTGCTAAATTTGTTTTTCACTGTTGCAAGGCCTGTCCCTCTCATAGGTTTAACATGGTGGCTACCTTTAAATCTGATTAAAGTGTAGATTCCTTTGGGAGCTGATGGACATATGGAGTTTGGGGTCTCTGAGCTCACAATTTAAAAATAGATCTTTTAGTAAAGTTGATTTTGAGATTGTGTGTTTGAAAATGTCACTTTTAGAAAGTGAGCATTTTCTTGCTTATACCATTTCTGTGACTGTGCCTGTTTGTGGATTCCCTGTCTGGGTCAGTTTGACAGTTGGGCTGTTTGCACCTCACACTAGACAGTGGCACAAAAGGAGCTGGGGTGTAGTCTGCATTTCCTGATGAGCCATCTTTGCTGGAGAGAGGGGAGGATTGGTCAATTACACCTGAAAGGGCTGTGCCTGTTGTCACACAATGCAGTCTCCGACCCCCTGGTGAGTGTCTGGGGCCTGGCCTGGGCAAGGTAGGATTTCACATTCAAAAGAGACCTTACTTTGAAGTAGGCCTACTTCAAAGGAGAAATTGGGTATAAGAAGGGCACCCAAAACCACAGACTTTAGATCACTTCTGGACATCAAGAGGAACCTCTGCCTGGAGAAGAGCTGAGGAGCTGAGGAGAAGTGCTGCCCTGCTTGTGACTGTGCTTTGTGGACCTATCCTGCAGTTGCTGCTTCTGCCAGACTAAGAGGGCAAAGACTGGACTTTGTGTGCCTTCCATCTTGTGAAGAAATCTCCAAGGGCTTGATTTAGAGCTTGCCTCCTGTTGTTTGAAGTCTCAGGGACAACAAAGACTTCTCTCTTCCAGCACCTGGAGTCTCTGGAGAGACTCCTGCTCTGACAAGTGGTGCCCTATCCAGTCCCTTGAAAGGAAAGCTGGTGGAAATCCAAGGAAATCAACTTCGGACGATTTCGGACCAATGCCGCTGCTGAATCCGGTGACGCCGCCTGCAACCGACTCCGTGATCTTAGCTGGAACGCGACGACCTTCGCAGGCCTGATGCCGATGCAGCCCCGCTGAAGACCGCGACTCCCTGGAAGTCGCCGCACCACGTCGTGACCAACGCCATTCGAAGTGCACGGATTCAATGCTTCGCACCGACGCCGCGATCCCCGACTTCGCACATCGACTTGTTTTCACTCTTCACCAAAGGTGCTGTACTTGGGGCTCTACGCGACTCCCTGTCCGGAGCCGCTGGTGTCGGCTTGTTGGGAATGACTCCGTCACAACGCCGAGTTAACACCTCATCAAAGCATTTTGTGTTTCTAAGCGCTATTTTTTAGTTTAATCTTTAAAAATTCATAACTTGACTTGTGTATGTCGGAGTTTTGTTGTTTTGGTCTTGTTTTGTTTATATAAATATTTCCTATTTTTCTAAACTGGTGTTGTTTCATTTTGTAGTGATTTCATTAAGTTACTGTGTGTTGGTACAAATACTTTACACCTACCACTCTGACATTAAGCCTACTGCTCTGCCAAGCTACCAAGGGGGAAGCAAGGGTTAGCTGAGGGTGATTCTCTTTTACCCTGACTAGAGTGAGGGTCCCTGCTTGAACAGGGGGTAACCTGACTGTCAACCAAAGACCCCATTTCTAACATTGGTGATCAGCGGTTGGGATTTGGACTTGTATTTGTACTTGACAAACAGTGATTAAGTGAACAATACTATTTTGAGTGCAGACCACTATGTTACCACATGCTACTTGTAGGCGATCTTTTGCTTTTTCTCTTTGGGACTCCTTTTTGTTCTACTTCCATGATTTTGCTGACCCCTTGACTGATTCTTTTTACTTCATTGGGAACTTGTTTTCTGCCGTTGAAACTTTGCACTTGTTGCCATCATGTCTCAATCTGGAGATGCAATAGCTGGAGCTCAATTGAAACAGTTCTGTGAAGATCTTGCCTGTCCCGTTAAGAGCTCTGCCAGGAAGGGGAGCTGCAAAAGGCACTGAGGGCCTGGGTGACAGTCACGGAAGCTGGGGGGGCACACAGAGGATATGGATTGGAAAGTGCAGAGTGTACACCGTGGTGTATTAGAGGTACCTGTTACACCTGGGGGGAGGGTCTCCAGGAGTTGTAGCAGTAGGTCCTCTAAGGGTCTGACTCCTAAAGAAGTGCAGGAGAGACAGGCAGAAAGGGCTCGCCAGTTGGAGGCGGAAAAGTTGAGGATGCAAAGGGAGTTCAACGAGTGGAAAAGGGACTTAGAGATAGAAACTATGATTTGGGCTTATGAGCTAAAACTGGAAGAGCTGGCAGTCAGGAGGGCTGAGTCCAGCTGGAATGGTGGCAGCAACTATTTTATATCCAGTGCTGCTGAAGAAGTGCACATGCCCAGAGATGTGGTACCCTACTTGAAGGAGGGAGATAACACACGCCAGGAGGTTCAGGGGTATGAGGTAGCTCCAGTGATGCACAGGGTCCCTGTGGTGGATTGGGGAACTGGCATGGGGAGTCATATTCCTACTGGTGGGAGGGACAATCTACTGACTCTAGGTAGAAGTGACAGGGAGAGGGGTTCCCCCCAGGTAGAAGTCCTTGTAATGGAGTGTGAAGACATCCCTGAAGAGTGTGGGTTGAGTGTCAGGAACAGTCATTTACTGTCTCACCAGTCTCAGGAGGGTGATGTGGGATGCTTTTTCAAAGCAGAGTCACTGGATGGTTGGGTGAAGGGTACTTTGGTTAGTTCATGTGAGGGGCTGAGTGATGTAATTGCTGGAGAGCATATGTTGAGTCCTTATTTTCCAGAGCTACGCCAACACCCGGTGGAGTGTGAGTTCTCTGACCCCAGGGAACTTACACTGGAGGCAGACATCTGGGTGAGTACCAGAGAGTCTGAAGAGGCATTTGGGGGTGCTCATGAGAGGAGTGGTCTAGGTAGTTCCCAACCTGGTGAGGTAGGGAAGGATTATAGTGTCCCAGGTATGTCCCAGTGTAGTGGGATGGGTGAGGGACCCCATGTCCAGTCTCAGAAGAGAGGGAATGGGGATGGGTTGAGGCCCAGAGTGCCCGAGATCCGGTCCCAGGTCCTGGAGGGTTCCATGAGGGAACACCAGGAGGGGAGCCTAGCCTGTACCATAAGGTCGTCTGTTGAGGGAGACCCCACAGTGTCAGCAGAACTTGGGGGGGGGGGGTTGGCTGTAGCCAGCGTCCCACCAGTTCTGGTGTATGGCAGTACTACTCCTAGTGAGGGGGTGCAGAAGTCCAGAGAGAGGGTTGAGAGGGGGTTGCGGACCCAAGTGGAGAACCTGGAGGGTCAGGGGTCAGCTCTGAGAGCAGAGCCCCCCAGGAATGACCTTGGTGGGACCATTTCTGGGTTGGGGGGAATCCAGACTCTGTCAGATGGGCAGAGGTTAGGAGACCTGCACCATCCAGACTCTTGTGTGGCCCTTGGGGATGGTGGTCCCTTGAGGGGGGTAAGTGTGCCCCCCTGGAAGTCCTGGTGTGCCAGGCAATGGTTCAACAGCAGGGTGGTGACTCTGGGTTGGATGACCAGGTTCAGAGGGTAAACTCTGACCTGGTGGGGGGTAGGTATGATCCCCAGGAAGTCCTGGGTTGCCAGGCAGTGTCTAGTCTGTGGGTACAGACCCTGGACTGGAGGATCAGGTGCAGGGGGTATACCGGGCCTGAACGGGTGGGCGGTTTGCCCAATCACCCACCCTGGTGTGATTTCAAGGGGTACTCTCCCTGAGGGGGGTGCAGAACCCTGAGAGTAGGGGCAGAGGAGAGAGAGCCTCACCCCTTGCCCCAGTGCAATCTAAGGGTACAGACCCTGGATTGGAAGGCCAGGTTCAGGGTGTTCCCCCTGACCTGGAGGAAGGGGCTACTGCTAACAGTGCCACTACCATGTTCTCTTCTGGGGGACCACTCCTTGTAGGGTGGTGCAGGACCCCAGCAGGGATGGCAGGGGGAGGGAAGCCTCACCCCTGGTCCTGGTCCAACCTGAAGGTACAGACCCCAGGTTGGAGGACCAGATGCAGGTTATCAGCCTGCACTGGTGGAAGAATTGTGCAGGACTGCTTTTACAAGCACCCTGACAATTTTGGACTGTGGGGGTGCCGCTCCTGCAGGGAGGGTATAGAGCTCCAGAGGGGAGGACCAGGGTCAGATTGTCATCCCTGACCTGGTGGAAGGGAGAGTGCTCAAACGGTGTCAGGCACCTGGGGCTACTGCTCTCCACAGTCACAGTGGTTGGAGAGGCCTGAGGTCATTCTCTCATCCCTGACAGGGGATCACTGTGGCTTGCTGTCCTGGTGGACAGAGTTGCCCCCGGGGGGGGGACGACCACGACGAGAGTCACTCCCCAGGGGTGAAGTGGGCAACACCACTGTGTTGGCCCTTGTGGTACTATCTGCCCATTGGGATACATCTGTGAGCAAAGTAAAGTTAGGTGCTGCACAGATGGTATCTGCAGAGGTGGAGAAGGGTTCCCCATGGGTTAGCTTAGTGGGCCCTGAGAGTATGGACAGAGGGATCTAACTGAAGTCAGGAAGGCGTAGAACTGGAACATGCCCCTGCTGTTGTGGGCCTGGGTCCTTGTTCTATCGCCCCAATCAGGGAAGTACATCAAGGTATTGATTGTTCTCCCCTGGCTTTAGGCTGGTCAGGGGTTGTGTTGGACTTTTTTGCTTATGCAGGGTCATCCCCAATCGTTGTGCCTCCTGCCTCCTATTTTTTCTGACCTGTTGCTGTTGGCTTTTGAACTCTGGGCACTTTACCACTGCTAACCAGTGCTAAAGTGCATATGCTCTCTGTGTAAATTGTATGTGATTGGTTTATCCATGATTGGCATATCTGATTTACTATCAAGTCCCTAGTAAAGTGCACTAGAGGTGCCAGGGCCTGTAAATCAAATGCTACTAGTGGGCCTGCAGCACTGATTGTGCCACCCACATGAGTAGCTCTGTAACCATGTCTCAACCTTCCCTTTTCTTGCATATAAGGCACCCCTAAGGTAGGCCCTAGGTAGCCCCAAGAGCAGGGTGCAGTGTATGATTAAGGAAGGACATATAGTAATGTGTTTTATATGTCCTGACAGTGAATTATTGCTAAATTTGTTTTTCACTGTTGCAAGGCCTGTCTCTCTCATAGGTTAACATGGGGGCTACCTTTAAATCTGATTAAAGTGTAGTTTCCCTTTGGGAGAGGATGGACATTGGGAGTTTGGGGTCTCTGAGCTCACAAATTAAAAATACCTCTTTTAGTAAAGTTGATTTTGAGATTGTTTGTTTGAAAATGCCACTTTTAGAAAGTGAGCATTTTCTTGCTTATACCATTTCTGTGACTCTGCCTGTTTGTGGATTCCCTGTCTGGGTCAGTTTGACAGTTGAGCTGGTTGCACCTCACACTAGACAGTGACAAAAAAGGAGCTGGAGTGTAATCTGCATTTCCTGATGAGCCATCTTTGCTAGGAAGGAGGGGAGGAGTGGTCACTTACACCTGAAAGGGCTGTGCCTGTCCTCACACAATGCAGTCTCCGACCCCCTGGTGAGTGTCTGGGGCCTGGCCTGGGCAAGGCAGGATTTCACATTCAAAAGAGACCTCACTTTGAAGTAGGCTGACTTCAAAGGAGAAATTGGGTATAAGAAGGGCTCCCAAAACCACAGACTTTAGATCACTTCTGGACATCAAGAGGAACCTCTGCCTGGAGAACAGCTGAGGAGCTGAGGAGAAGTGCTGCCCTGCCTGTGACTGTGCTTTGTGGAGCTATCCTGCAGTTGCTGCTTCTGCCTGAGTAAGAGGGCAAAGACTGGACTTTGTGTGCCTTCCATCTTGTGAAGAAATCTCCAAGGGCTTGATTTAGAGCTTGCCTCCTGTTGTTTGAAGTCTCAGGGACAGCAAAGACTTCTCTCTTCCAGCACTTGTAGTCTCTGGAGAGACACCTGCTCTGACAAGTGGTGCCCTATCCAGTCCCTAGGGCCTTGAATGGAAAGCTGGTAGAAATCCAAGGAAATCGACTTTGGATGACTTTGGACCGACGCAGCTGCTGAATCCGGTGACGCCGCCTGCAACTGACTGCGTGATCTTCGCTGGAACGCGATGACCTTCGCATGCCCAATGCCGCTGCAGCCCTGCTGAAGCCCACGACTCTGTGGAAGTCGCTGCACCATGTCGTGACCAACGCCGCTCGAAGTGCACGGATTCAACGCTTCGCACCGACATCACGATCCTTGACTTCGAGCATCAACTTGTTTTCACTCTTCACCAAAGGTACTGTACTTGGGGGTCTATGTGACTCCGTGTCCGGCGCCGCTGGTGTTGGCATCTTGGGAAGGACTCCGTCACGATGCCGTGCTAGCACCTCATCGAAGCATTTTGTGTTTCTAAGCGCTATTTTTGAGTTTAATCTTTAAAAATTCATAACTTGACTTGTGTATGTCGGATTTTTCTCATTTTGGTCTTGTTTTGTTTATATAAATATTACCTATTTTTCTAAACTGGTGTTGTGTCATTTTGTAGTGATTTCATTAAGTTACTGTTTGTTGGTACAAATACTTTACACCTAGCACTCTGAAGTTAAGCCTACTGTTCTGCCAAGCTACCAAGGAGGTAAGCAGGGGTTAGCTGAGGGTGATTCTCTTTTACCCTGACTAGAGTGAGCGTCCTTGCTTGAACAGGGGGTAACCTGACTTTCAACCAAAGGCCCCATTTCTAACAGTGTTCAATAGTTTTTGAGCAAATAATGCTCAAAGAATTGTATATTTCATGCTGCTGAGGATCCACAAGCCACATATCTCATGGAGAGATGTGAATGGCTATCACCATATCAAATATGATGTGGTGGCAGCCATTTTATTACTTGGAACATAGTTCAGAATTCTACAAAAAGGTCAATAAAGACATAAGGAGCAGGATAGGGATACACGGACCACCTATGCCTAGTGGTGGAGTCCCAGAGAGAGAAATTTTTTTTCTTTAATTGTATTTATTTTGGGAGAGGGGTGCGTGAACCACCTCCCTGAGACTTGGCGAGGCCCTGGGGTCATCATCCCCCAAGGCTGAGATAAATATGAAAAGAGTGGGGTGCGCAACCCCCCTCCCAGAGCTCTATGAGGACTGGGGACCCCATCCCATGGTGATGGAATGTTTAGAAAAAGGGGTAGAGGCCACACGGCTCCGCTCCGTGAATCTTAAACTGCCTCAGGGACTTATGTTGCTGTGTTGACCCCTTGAAAAAGCCAATAGACCTTTTTTAAATATTTTAGTGTTGTGACCATGTCACAAAACCAGTAGGTCTGCTTTACTTAAAATGACACCCTTTATATTGTCACTTGATATAGTGAGCCATGCGTGCCTACAGGGGGTTGGGCGCAGAGCTTAGCCACAGGCCAAGCTCTAGTGCCCACTCTTACACTGTGCATGGCTGAAGGACATATGCAGCCGGGGGTTCTGCGGAAGCATGGGTTTGGCTGCAGGCTGTACTCTCAAACCCCACCTGCACACTGTGATGGACATCTTACTTTATTTTACAATAACATATATATTCACTGAAAAAAACAAAGGGTTAAAGTGGTGTTACAGTTAGGCATCGTAATAATATCTTACTTTACATTTTTTTAAACCCTACATATTCACTGAAAAAATAAAAGGGTAAAGATACATTACAGTTAGGTGAAAATGTCAGTCAAATCCTACCTTTCTAAACCAACTAAACCACTGACATGCACTAGTTATTTTTATCTCGAGTAATATACTTGTGCCTTAAAGTATCTATAACTCTTGCTCTTGCCATGTGCTGCTAATTACCTCACATATTATATCATTCCTAATATTCCATGACATCACAGATAACATCTGAAATTACATAATTGATCATAACTCTGTGGATAGCAGGGGCATGAGTTACAGTTACCTTAGAAGTTGATTTCTTCGAGCTTCAGATCTACATTGATGAATGATGTCTTCAATATTCAATTTTTCCTGATTACCGTTTCTTTGTGTTTTGTTTATCTTGAATCCTTCTATCATACAGTATATTTCCATTGCTGATAATTTGGCCTCAAGCACTCTGGGTGTGTGAGTGGTCAGAGTGGCTTCATCAGTATGCAATAGCACACACATTTTGAAGTTCTCTATTGAGGGTACTTTTTGGAGGCTTTCAGAGCTTCATGGATAGGTTCAATAGCGTAGCGTGGGGGGTGCAGGGGGGGCCGGCCGCACCGGGCGCAACATCTGGGGGGGGGCGCGCTCGCACTCGCGAGTGCTAAAATCCACGGGTTAGGGGGCGCAAATTACTTGCCTTGCCCCGGGTGCTGACAACCCACGCTACGCCACTGGATAGGTCATTGGTGTAAAGGTAGAACAGTAACTGGGCACGGAGATAGCTCTGTTTAACCTAGGCTCAATAACACATGTTGTGCTCAAGCAGCCTTATTTGTGATGTCGTGTTGGAGTAATTCATTTTTATCATTGATATCTGGCTGATTAGAGGCCTAACGATGAGATTAAACAACCAAGGTAAGGTCCAGAAATGAGGACTGAGTCACAGCTTCTTTGATGTGCTGTATTTAGGGATAACATGCAAAAAATATAAAGACTTGATGGACTGTTGAGATGCCCCGAGTTTAATTTTCTTTCTTTTTCAGTCCCTTTGCTGTTGCCTTAAGTAGTACTTTTGTGGGTGTTTTCCAGTTAGTGTCAAAAAAGCCAATTGGTTTGTATGACTGCGGGTTGTTTTTTGGCACTTTCTTTAATGAGGGATGATATTACTATGCCAGGATGGAGGGCAGATTCATGTGTACGAGACTACTTGAAAACTGTTGATAAAATATTTCACCATCGTTCTGGAGAGAGTTGAAAATAAACGTCCCGGAAAATCATTTTTGGGCCAAGGTCTTTTCCCTTTTGGAGCCTTCTGATGCTGACTTTAGTTTTTCCTTCTTGGAGACTGCTTCACTGATGACTCTTCTGGTGCTTTGTTGTCAGTGTTTGGCTCATTTGAGAGAGAGTATAACTCGGGTTTTGTCCTCAATAGTCCTAAACAAGTCTCCATTATGCCACTGAACCCTTCTTCAATTTTCTTCCAGATTTTTTGGAGCCATTGTTTTATTGCTGCAAGTATCAGACCTTTCTAGCTGTTCTGGAATGCCTCCTCTTTTTTCCTTCTTATTAGATTTTGTCAAACTGTTTGCATTACTGCCATTGGGACTTGTTAACGAATTAGAGTTTTCATTTTCTCCTTGGTGTGTCTGTAGACGACATTGAACCATGACATTTGTTTTTCATGCAGATCTTGATATGCTTCTGCATGGTTATCTTGATATCAGTGCTGTTATTGTATCCATGAGATTTTGATAGCAGACATCATAAAGTCTGAAGTGGTTATCACCCAGTAGTTTGCTGAGTATTCACAGTATGGTCAGTGAGCTAATGTTTATTTGCACAGAGCAGAGTCAAAACAAGTGCTATTAGATGCTTATAGCTGATGGTACATAAACATATTTTCCATTCAATAATAAACCACAGCTACGTAAAAGGAACACCAATATAAATATTCTACATTCATCTATGCTGAACATGTCAGGCCTTTTCCATGCTTCAGATTATTTCTAGATTTGGTAAATATCTGATCTCTAAGAGCATCACGTTCCATAGCACTGAGCCCAACACAGAAAGATTCCTGCAATCATGGCTAGCATGTTCCCAATGTGCAACGTTGTAGGAGGCTGGCCTGGCTTGTAGTGGGTACCAGAGGTACTTACACCTTGTGCCAGGTCCAGTTATCCCTTATTAGTGTAGAAGAGGTGTTTCTAGCAGCTTAGGCTGATAGATGGTAGCTTTGGCAAAGCAGCTTAGGCCGAACTAGGAGACATGTAAAGCTCCTACTATACCACTGGTGTCATATGCACAATATAATAAGAAAACACAATACACAGAAGTACTAAAAATAAAGGTTGTTTATGTTTATGACAATATGCCAAAAGTATCTCAGTGAGTACCCTCAGTATGAGGATAAGTTAGATAAACAAGATATGTGTACACAACCAAAATTAGATAAGTTATAGCAAAAAAAGTAATGCAAACAGTGTAGAATTACAATAGATTGCAATAGGAGCACATAGGTGTAGGGGCAACACAAACCATATACTCCAAAAGTGGAATGCGAACCACGAATGGACCCCAAACCTATGTGAGCTTGTAGAGGGTCACTGGGACTGTAAGAAAACAGTGAGGGTTAGAAAAATAGCCCACCCCAAGACCCTGAAAGGTAGGTGTAACGTGCACCTACTCCCCCCAGAGAGCACAGAAGTCGTGATAGGGGGATTCTGCAGGAAGAACAGACACCAGCAATGCAACAACAGTGAATTTCCAGACCTGAGTACTTGTAAGACAAGGGGACCAAGTCCAATAGTCGCGACAGTGTCGAGAGTGGGCAGGAGCCCAGGAAATGCCATCTGAAGGTGCAAGGAAGCTGCCACCTGTTGGAAGAAGCTTGGAGTTCTGCAAGAAAGAAGAGAGCTAGGGACTTCTCCTTTGGAAGACGGATGTCACACGTCGCGATGAAGCTTGCAGAGGTGTTCCCACGCAGAAAGACCACAAACAAGCCTTGCTAGCTGCAAGGGTCATGGTAGAGGTTTTTGGGTGCTGCTGTGGCCCAGGATGGACCAGGATGTTGCCTCTTTGAGGAGGAGACAGAGGGGGCGCCCAGCAACTCAGGGAGCCCTCACAGAAGCAGGAAGCACATGCAAAAAGTACCTGAACAGGCACTTGGAAGGAAAGTGAACCAGAGTCCATGCAAAGTCACAAAAGGGAGTCCCACGATGCCGGAGGACAACATAGAAGGTTGTGCACTGCAGGGTAGAGTGTTGGGGACCCAGGCTTGGCTGTGCACGATGGAAATCCTGGAAGAGTGCACAGGAGCCAGAGCAGCTGCAAATCACGCGGTACCCAGCAATGCAGTCTAGCGTGGGGAGGCAAGGACTTACCTCCACCAAACTTGGACTGAAGAGTCACTGGACTGTGGGAGCCACTTGGACAGTATCTCTGAGTTCCAGGGACCACGCTCGTCACAATGAGAGGGGACCCAGAGGATCAGTGTTGCTGTCTTTTGGTGCCTGCGTTAGCAGGGGGAAGATTCCGTCGACCTACGGGAGATTTCTTCAGAGCTCCTGGTGCAGGGAGGAGGCAGGCTACCCCCAGAGCATGCACCACCTGGAAACAGTTGAGAAAGCTGGCAGGATGAGGCGATACAAGGTTGTTAGTAGTCGTCTTGCTACTTTGTTGCGGTTTTGCAGGCGTCCTGAGCAGTCAGCGGTCGATCCTTTGGTAGAAGGTGAAGAGGGAGATGCAGAGGAACTCTGGTGAGCTCTTGCATTCATTATCTAAAGAATTCCCCAAAGCAGAGACCCTAAATAGCCAGAAAAGGAGGTTTGGCTACCAAGGAAGGAGGATTGGCTACCAAGAGAGGTTAGAGCCTATCAGAAGGAGCCTCTGATGTCACCTGCTGGCACTGGCCACTCAGAGCAGTCCAGTGTGCCTCCAACACCTCTGTTTCCAAGATGGCAGAGGTCTGGGACACACTGGAGGTGCAGGTGAGGGGGGAGGTGCAGATGAGGGGAGTGGTCACCCCCCTTTCCTTTCTCCAGTTTCGCGCCAGAACAGGGCTAGGGGATCCCTGAACCGGTGTAGACTGGCTTATGCAGAGATGGCCACCATCTGTGCCCATCAAAGCATTTCTAGAGGCTGGGGGAGGCTACTCCTCCCCAGCCCTCACACCTATTTCCAAAGGGAGAGGGTGTTACACCCTCTCTCAGAGGAAGTCCTTTGTTCTGCCTTCCTGGGCCAGGGCTGCCTGGACCCCAGGATGGCAGAAACCTGTCTGAGGCGTTGGCAGCAGCAGCAGCTGCAGTGGAGACCCCGGAAAGGCAGTTTGGCAGTACCTGGGTACTATGCTAGAGACCCGGGGGATCATGGAATTTTCCCCCCAATGCCAGAACGGCATTGGGGTGACAATTCCATGATCTTAGACATGTTACAAGGCCATGTTCGGAGTTACCATTGTGACGCTATACATAGGTAGTGACCTATGTATAGTGCATGCGTGTAATGGTGTCCCCGCACTCACAAAGTCTGGGGAATTTTCCCTGAATGATGTGGGGACACCTTGGCTAGTGCCAGGGTGCCCACACACTAAGTAACTTTGCACCCAACCTTCACCAGGTGAAGGCTAGACATATAGGTGACTTATAAGTTACTTAAGTACAGTGGTAAATGGCTGTGAAATAACATGGATGTTATTTCACGCAGGCTGCACTGGCAGGCCTGTGTAAGAATTGTCAGAGCTCCCTAAGGGTGGCAAAAGAAATGCTGCAGCCCAGAGGGATGTCCTGGAACCCCAATACCCTGGGAACCTCAGTAGCATATACTAGGGAATTATATGGGTGTACCAGTATGCCAATGTGAATTGGTAAATGTAGTTACTAGCCTGTTAGTGACAAATTTGGAAAGCAGAGAGAGCATAACCACTGAGGTTCTGGTTAGCAAAGCCTCAGTGAGACAGTTAGGCATCACACAGGGAACACATACAGGGCACATACTTATGAGCACTGGGGCCCTGCCTGGCAGGGTCCCAGTGACACATAGACTAAAACAACATATATACAGTGAAATATGGGGGTAACATGCCAGGCAAGATGGTACTTTCCTACAAACGTCTACCAATCTAAGTGAGTTGATTGTAGACTTGCACTCGGACAATGTTGGTCAATCTTACCTTCTAGCTAATTGCTTCTCAGTCCATGCTGATTTGTAATTAACAGGTAAGGCCTAAAACAACAATCTAGTGCAGGATAGAAACTAGTAGAAAATTCTAAGAAATTAAACCCCTCAGTGCTTTTTTCGAAAATTTTCAAATTGCACAGCTAGCCGTTTCATACCTGCACTCAGTGCTATACCACAACCTAGCCCCAGACTGATAGGAGCGGCCACTGCAACTTGTTCTGGCAAAAAAACGTGCAGAGATAAACACAAATACCACTGTGCTAAATACAGATAATGTGAGTGCAACAGGAATAGTGTCCAACTCTCTTCATGCTGTGAATGTTAAATGCAACTGTCCTTATTTTCAGGAGAATGTGTAAATGTGGGTTTTAATGAAAAATAGCTGTTGTTATCATTTTACAGAGCCTTTAATTCCACAAATCAAAGCACAAATGTCCATTTATAGTAATAATGACACTGTATCATATAATCACTTTCACTATCCTGAACACAAATAACAGTCTTGACCTGAGATGAGTGGCCAAGATATTCATGATATAAATTGGACTCTGGGTTTGAAAATATTAACATTATGATGGCACATTGTAAATAAAGTTAAGCATTTTGGGGATGTTTTAAATCTCACAAATGTAGCTTTTTGACTCCTTCTGAACACTTTATCACCAGACTTCAGTTGTGATGCCTTTCTTAGTTGAAGATTATCTTTTATGCCCCTGTGGCATTCTGCCATCTTATTGTAGCAGTCTGAGATGTTTTCATTACTATTCAGGTCCACACTCCATGATGGTGCCGACCTATGAGTTTCAAACTACAGTCGCCTGGTCTGGGTCATTTCATGAGAAGTATAGAAAAGTCCTGTTTTGATACAATAGTAGATTTATGATTACCTGAGCAGGTTAGATAGAGGACCTGGTGCCTCAGTGTCAGATCCATTTTGTTGCAAACGTCAGGGTGCAGACTATGAGGAACAATTTCATGTGTTCTTTCTTTTCAGCCTCTTTTGAAGACTCCAGTAGGCTTGGATCGTTCAGAGGTTTTTTGTGTTGACCATCCCGTGAGGCATTGTATGAAATCTTGAGCTGTATTTTTTGCTTGATTAGAAGCCAATGAAGAGATTTTAATTTTGGGAATAAATTAGTGTAGTTCTTTCAGATTCAGGAACATCCTATCTGTAGATTTTGTATCCTTTTCAATTTCTGGTGTATAAGCACATCTGAACATATGAGACTGCAATAAATAATGAAATCTTGAGAAGTATAAAAATCTTGCTCTTCAGTTTGATGTTTGGAGTACAGTGGTGTTCCTGTCTACCTCTGCATGTTCACCTATCGGGTTATGCCCATGATAAATTAATTGATCTTTGGTAAATTATATCGTCCTTTGCCATATGTAAGAAGGTGTAGGTCTTGCCTTGTTCCCATGGTCAGGTAATGGGAAGGGTATCTTTGATATCATTGGACTTTACCAGTATCTTGGTTTTGATTCCTAAGGTGAATGTATTCCAGAAAATAACCAACGCTGCTGTGGACACTGCATTCATCCTCGAGTTAGAGGTGGATCTGGATGCAGTCTGCATACATATGGTACTATAGGTGTGGTTGCTCGATAAAATGGGTCAATGGACATATATTCATTGTTTAACAGTGAAGGTTCCAGTCCAAAATTTAGCATTCAATCCGTTTGAAAGATATTTTGGGCAGCTACGACTATTCATGTGGACATTTAAGCAGTGGCTATTGACTTACCGTAACATAGGCCTCTGTACGTCAGTGTATATGTGGTCCATTGATGGCTGGTCAACTTTGAATACAGTAGGGCATATATATAGGACATCCAAATAGGTCTGTGCCACCCCGACTTTTTTGGGGGAAGTTCAGGAAGGATAATCCCCTTGAAAAACGTTTGAATACGAAGGGGGATTATGTAGCACAATTTTCAAATATGTTGACTCCTAACATGTTGGCTTTATAGTCCAGTCCAACACATGATGGTATTTCAGAATTGCTTATTGCAGAATTCTCTGACCTTTGGTACAGGTTTAATTGTTGAGATTAGTTAGAAAAAACTAAAAGAAAAAACAGCACGCTTTAATCGTATAAAGAAGAACTAATTGTTTATTTCCAAAACAAACATTATGCTGTTCAGAGAATTTGTTTTACAGGGGAGCATAACAAATCAACATAATTGCAGTTCACTCATTCTGAAACCTCTTTGTACTAACTGAGACAAGCATGGCATGTTTCATTTAAATTGCGGGCCCTGTGTGTGTGATAGACATGAAAGCTACCTTGTCCCAAAGCAGCAGACCCTAAATACTGAGACACCAAACACTGCTTAAAAATGTCTGTTCATCCAAGTTACTTAGCCGAAGGTGCTGGGAGCCTCACCAAGAGTGCCTCGCAACCCAAAGCGATTCAGGCTCTTATTCCTGGTGCCATATGAATAGCTGGGTCCGTGTTACAGACAGGGGGCCATGCCCTGTTTGCCACACAGCACACCTTGAAACAGATGGGACAGGCGCAAACAGCAGCAGTGTGTCTTATTTAGATGAACGTGCTCCCCTCAGAGCAGCTACAAACTTGCGTTGCCCTGGGGGCAGATCAATCAGTGAAATATGGAGCCACTGCTTGAAAGCTGCTCTGTGTTCCTCCGTGAACGTGGCATGCAGCTTCCACTTTAAAGAGGAGCCAGAGATGATTGCCCTGCGGGTGGGTGCAGTGAGTGACTGCACCCGCCTTCAGATGGAAGTTGAAGGGGCCCATGGGGCCCTCCTTTCCCCGCTCGAGAGAGCTGCACCCAGGGGGCGCACTAATAATGTGCTGCCTTTTTGTGGTGCACTGTCAGTGTGCCTCCTGAGGGCTTGTTTGCCTTTTCACTGGTGACCATAATATGGTGCGGGCAGGGCCGGCTCTAGCGCAGTTCGACCGATGCCACCGCACTGGGTGCTGACATTGGAAGGGGACGCCTTGTTTACAAGTATATTGTTGCTTTAAAACCCCTTACTGCAGCGTTCCTTGCCTTTAGCAATTTTCAGGCAGCAATAAAAATGTCAAGATAACTCTGGGTGATTAATGTTCTGCCTGGAGTGAGTTGGAGTTTGCTGTAGTGAAAGTTTTAAGGTAGTAGAGGCAGTTAATATGCCTCCTGCAAAGAACTTGTACCATGCAGATCACTAAGTGCATAGAACTCAAATAGGTCTGTGGATTACTGCTTATGTCAGAGAGGTCCTTTTGTTACTTGCAGTTTATAAATTTAATTCCTAATATAGAACAGTAAGCAATTAACTGTCATCAAAGAACTGTATGTATACTGCAAGAGATCGATTAGAGCGTTATGATTTTTCCCCAGTCTTTCATTATCCTAATGTTGCAAAAAGGGCTCATTTGAGTAGAAAGCAAATATTATTATTAAAGAGAACCCCCGACCATGGGGTTACATTTTAAATTCTGAGTTTGTGCTTATCTAGATAGAGCAGTCTTAAACTATACAGCCTACCAGTATGGATGGCATGACTCCTACACCTTGTAGCTCTCTGTCTAATGTGACATTTCTTATACACTGATTTAGATGCTTATGATTAATTGTCTCTTTGGAATGTGTTTGCGATGTAAGGTGCATGGCATGACACCCTACACTGGTATGAATGGTGCTACAAAACAAATTAAATGCATCTGAGAGGGAGTGGTTATGGAGACTTGAGGGACACTGTTAAAGGGTGGTAGTGAGGGCATCTGTGGCAGAGGTTGTCACTAGGGGGCGCCAATAAACATTGTTTCACAGGGCACCACCAGTGCTAAGGCCGGCCCTGATTGTGGGTACAGAGACACTGTGGTTCCCACATTTGTATTAAGCCACACCCCCATGCAAATGAAGAGACCCCCCCTGAAGATGCATTTACGCTTTATGTGTACCAGCACTCTCAGTACTAGAAAATGAGCTCCACAACAGTCTTCGGCCCGTTTTGTAATGTCATAGTGCTCTGGGGAGTGCGGAATGATGGTGGACACAACCGTTGCACTCTTGAGGCACCATGTGTTAGAAGGCCTTGACTGTAAAATGTGCCAAAAGTTTTTCTCTGTGGTAGTTTTACCTCCCCATTTAAAGTTCTGGGGATCAAAATAATGGATAACCTGCAGTTTCGTTTAACTGCATGGTAAAATCCCATTTTTCCTAGTTGCAGCCTGCAAAACACAGAGGAATGTGTCCAGGAAAAAATACAGAGAGGAGTATTAGGATGAACCAAAACTGCAGCCCAACTTGGAAACTCAAATTATGTGCAAAAAAGTGGTTTGCGCCCATGTTCAGACTGAGAACGGAAAGAATTACTGCCAAAAATGTTTCATCTATCCCCTGCTCACTTCCTGTCTCTTTAATGTCTTTCTTTTGATTTTTTCTAGCTCACACACGTTGTTTCTCTCTCCCAGCTGGTGGTTTCCAGTGCTCGACACTTAATTGCCAACACCAGCACTTATGACAGCTACCACATGGTGTTGGTTAGTAGTTGTGTAGGTACTTTCCTTGGCAGCACTGGCAGTGGCAATGTGTGGGCCCTGGCATTTATTGTTTTACAAATTAAGCACTGCTCTCTCCCTCATTCTTTTTGCCGGCTGCCATAAAATCTGGGTAGCTAGAGACAGAGATAGCAGCCACCGACCTACAAATACTGCCATTTATTGCCTCCAGTCTCCCCAATTACCCAACCACCACGGAAACAGGTGGAATAAATCGCTTGTTTTTACCCCCTTAAGATTCCAAGGACACCTTTGAATGAGAGACTAAGAAACATTGGCATGGGGAGGCCTACACTCCTCTTAATTAGTGGGGAATGATACATTCAGTTCAGCCTCTTACTTACATTACAATGTGTTGTAGTAATGATGCAGTAACAACTGTATTATAATGTTTACAACAGTTTTTGTGTGTTACAGTTCGCTTTCGTTGAATTTAGTTTTCCATCTTTGAGCCTGGCACATGCTGTCTATTAGTGGCATATAATCTGTATTTTAAAAGCATCTTGAGTTCCACTCCGCTTTTATACGATACAACCTCTTTTTCTGCATTTATATATGTGTTATTATAATCCACCGATCCTGTACCTGACTTGCTGAATCTCACATGTTATGCCAATCTCAAAGGTAAGTCCAGTGAAAATACATGATTCTCTCAGGAGGTTAAACCTCTAATGAAGCTTTTTCAAAGTTATGATCTTAATGCTGTCTAGGTCTCAATTACAAGTGCCTCCTGTAATCGCATCCCCTCTGAAAAAACCCGTCTACGTAGGAATTGCATTTATAATTGTGAGATATAGTTTATATTCTTTGTATTGCCTCCCTTTGAATTTAATAGACAGAAAAATGTATGTAAATTCTAGAATATGCATGTTTTGTTGCAGGAAACACCACAATCCTCATATTATGTGCCATTTTCAGGGGCAAAGTCGTTAGTGTGGCTGTTTGTCCCACTTCGTAAATTCCAAACCTTGGCATGTTGGGTTTCAAGAGGGGTGATTAACAGCCCCATATCCGGCAATGCACACAGCATCTAAGATCTAACGGTGATAATGCACCTTTGTTTCACAACTTTGTTAAATCATTCGTCTAATTACATACAATTTCAAATGTGAATATTGATTTTTTAAAATTTTATTTCTGTGATATTATCATTTTATCCATGTTTATTTGGCTCACTTTTCTCTTACTGCTTCATATATGACATGGATGATTTCCTGGGATCGAGAGCACTGTCTAGTGATCCTGAGCTCTACTTTGACAAAGGCCTCTTCTCCCATTATGTCGACACATTTTTAGGGCAGACCTCTAACTAGTGCAGTGATTCCAATCTGGTTTTCCCTTTCAGAGCCGGCTTTAGGGCAGTGCGACTGGTGCAGCCACAGTGGGCTCTGACCTGGAGGGTGGGAGTGGGGGAGGGGTTAGGGTGAAGTGGGTACCGACCTCAGGAGGCCGTGCTGTGTTTAGCCATAAGTTAGGATTTAAAAACACCTGCTTCAGAGTTCCTTGTCTTCCAGCTTTCAGGCAGCAATAAAAATATCAAGATAACTCTTGTAATTAATGTTCCTGAGAGAGAGAGAGAAAGAGAGATGGAGCTTTGTCTAGTGACAGTTTCCACTCCCAATAAAGTAGCACTAAGTGTTAATGTTCCTGCTGCAAAGAAAAGATCAGCCTTCACCAGTGCTTCAAAACAAATGAAATGTATGTGAGAGATGAGAAGCACTTTTGCCCGGTTGTAGTGAGGGAACCCGAGGAGGAGGTTGTGGGGGGCGGGAGGAGGCAAAAAAGATTGTTGCACAGGGTGCCACCTGCGCTAAAGCTGGCATTGTTTCCTTTATGCAAATGAAGGGGCTAGAATAGATTGTCTCTTTTCATTTCTACTCTGTTCACGTATTTTGCTCATGGTTAAGAGATTGGAATGTGTTTATGTATGGGGATACGTGGATGGCAACCATGAAAAGAGAGAGAGGAGTCATTTGGAAAAGTGTTCTTTGTTCTCAGTTTGATTGATTGAAAAATTATTGAGTTTAATAGAGACTCCCATGTGAACAACTCATAGCCTGGGCTTTCAGACACCCAGCGACCCAAGCCAGGCCTTTCAATGTCCTGAAGAGACCCTACACCAGGAGTTAGGTTATGTTGGTCTGAATTTATATTTTACAACGCATTACCTTAATTTAATTAATCTGAATAATAGTACATTTAAATTTGCCATTCTTTTAAATCGTGTTTATTATTTCATTTGCACTCATAGGGTTAACATTTCTTTCGTATGATTTTATTTGGTCTCTTTTTAGGTTATCCTGGTATTTGTTCCCATTAAGTAGCCGAAGAGCTGCCTTCACAAGCAGCGAAGCTGAATATTCAGTATTAGGAATTTACTTGAAAATCCAACTGAGATAAGTGCCCCATGTTAGGAATTTACATACACAGCCAACAGAGATAAATATTCTGTATTAGGAAATTGCACAGGTACCCAACTGAGATAAATAGCCTATATTAAGAATTTGCATATATGTTCAAGGGGGCTAACTACATTGTATTAGGTCTTGCTAGTAAAGAGGCATCTTTGTATGACTGGCCCAAAATGCATCCATTACATTTCAGCAATACCACTGCGTTGGTGCTACATCTCTGCAAAGGAGTGACTCTCACCGGAGATTAATGCAAAATCATTTGGAGTGGTTTTAAATAAAAGAGCACAGTTTGACACTTTGGGGGTCATTCTAACCCTGGTGGTCGTCGACCGCCAGGGCTAAAATAACGGGGGCACCGCCAACAAGCTGGCGGTGCCCCGCAGGGCATTCTGACCGCGGCGGTTCGGCCGCGGTCAGAAGTGGAAAACCGGCGGTCTCCCGCCGGTTTTCCGCTGCCCTTCTGAATCCTCCATGGCGGCGCAGCTCGCTGTGCCGCCATGGGGATTCAGACACCCCCATACCGCCATCCTGTTCCTGGTGGTTCGCCCGCCAGGAACAGGATGGCGGTATGGGGTGTCGTGGGGCCCCTGGGGGCCCCTGCAGTGCCCATGCCAATGGCATGGGCACTGCAGGGGCCCCCGTAAGAGGGCCCCACAATGAATTTTACTGTCTGCATTGCAGACAGTGAAATTCGCGACGGGTGCCACTGCACCCGTCGCACCTTCCCACTCCGCCGGCTCCATTCGGAGCCGGCGTCCTCGTGGGAAGGTTGTTTTACACTGGGCTGGCGGGCGGCCTTTTGGCGGTCGCCCGCCAGCCCAGTGTAAAACCCAGAATACCCGCAGCGGTCTAATGACCGCGGTGCAGTATTCTGGAGGGGGGAACTCTGGCGGGCGGCCTCCGCCGCCCGCCAGGTTGAGAATCACCCCCTTTGTCTTAATTTGGTTCAATTTGTTATACTCTTTCTATAGATATATGTACTAGTCTCTGCACTCAGTTTGGGGGCAACTGCAGATCCAGAAAATACTATGGAATCTTGGAAATTCGCTCTTAGGCCCATATTTATACTTTTTTAGCACCGCATTTGTGCCGCTTTCTAACGTAAAAGTGGCGCAAACTTACAATTGTATTTTGTTAGTTTGCACCGCTTTTGCATAAAAAAATGGCGCAAATGCGGCTCTAAAAAAGTATAAATATGGGCCTTAATATTTAAGCTAGCGTTTACGCCAAAGTGCCTCCTAGTTGGATGCAGTCTGGTATGGTGACAACAACTGACAGTGGCAGGCTGATCCCACCGTGCTGTAAGCTGCACCTAGCACCAATGGAAGCACACGTTGGTTCTTTGGAACCCAACTGTCAGGGGTGTCATATTTGGAGACCAGGGTTGCCTCTCTGTGACATCTTGCTAACATTTTTCCTTATAGGCATAATAGTGATGGCGTTAAGTAGGAGCATATTTGGTTTAGAGCAAGCTCCCTTGATGTTCTCCAACGTTAGCACGTTAGCGTGCTAGGCAGTTGCGCAGTAGGGGTTCCGCTTCCTGAAGTCCCTAAAGTTTGGCCCCTGTGCTGCACACTCACTCGGCACTCATACCAGCTGCACCTGAGCCCTGTGAGCTAAGGACACTGAGCCCTCTGCTGGAAGATGTAAAGTGGGAGCAGCAGACAGGGTTGCTGCTGTGATGCACCCACATTACTGCTGAAGCAGACGCAGAGCTTGCTGCTGGTTGACAGCTTTGTGCCGTGGTCTGCGTGGCTTATGATCACACCCTTAGGTACAGTGCGCTGACCTTCATTTCTTGCGGCCTACTGCAAGCATCAGAGACGAAGGATAACTATATTGCTTTTCCGTTTCCCTCTCTCAGAAGATAGATCATGTGGAGCTAAGTCTTACAAGTTTATAAGGTTAGAATAAGTGTTGATCAGCTGAGGTTCTAGCAAAGTGCATTAACCATGTATACGATGTTCGTTATCAATTGGAGCATACGCAAAGAAGACAAAAACGCCAACAAGAGGGTCATTGCTAGTCTAATTCGGCTCCGATCCTAACATTCTATTTTCTAGTACGAGGTACTTAGGGAATCTCGTTAAAATCATTCCCAGATGTGTAGCACAAAAAATACAGCCATGTGGTGCCATAGCAGCACAAACCCCAGACATCACTGTTAGATGTCTTGAAGGGATTGTGGGGTTTGAACCTGAGACCTACAAGTTGTATGTGACTGTCGACAGTAAGGGCTTTAGCCCATAGAGCCGTCTTCCTATCCAGCCTCCTACAACATACCCTATTAGAATGCCAAACAATCACCCAGCTGGCTAGGAAAACGGTTTTTGTTTTATAGATAACTTGAAAAAGCTAGACATACTACTTGACAGTTATTTTTCTGCACAAATATTTTCTGTTTTTTTCCTAGTCAATTTATCTCTCTTCTCCACAATTAAACTTTCTTAATTTTACAATTCCGAAGTTAAACTATTTTGCAACATAATGCTGATTTCAAACTTGCACACTAATTATATGAGTCAAAAGCATTGCTGCGAGATGTGCTGTCTCTCTCTCCCCCCTTCTCTTCTAAGGTGTATTTATGGCTTTGCTGAACGCAGCTGCTGTGCATGGTTGATGGATGAGGGATGCGGTGGGGCATGTGCATTGTGGTGATGGTGGATGCAAATTTTGTCATGAGCAGGGTGGCCGGGGGACTAGAGTGTCGGTCAAAGGGGCCCATTTTCCTTGCTGGCATTAGAGCCCCTGGCAGTCTTGCTGTGTCACATATAGACATGCCACTACTGTACCTCTCAGGAAATCCTAGTCTGCAAGAAGATGTGCACAGACAGAGACAGAAACAGTGCAGCCGCCCTTCCTGTAATACACAGGGACTTTCCTAACATGTTTAAGGACTTGCTCGCTATTGGTGTTTATTCTAAAGCCTTGGGAAAGCTGTAGGCGGGCCGGCCACCAGTGGTGAAAAACGTGTTGGCTGATTCTTGCAATATCTCTACACAAGGCAGATGCACAAAACTTCATCTCATGTAGGCTGAACTATGCACTACTTCAATCTATGATTACTTACCTTGAACTCTACATTAGTCTATCACAAGAATGTGACTAGAAAAAAGGCAACTATTTTATATTACAACCTGATGAACTTTTATAGCATGTTGTAAATGGAATTCTAATAATGGCTTTTCTCACGACGGTAGCTTCAGTTGTAAACATATTCAAAAGTTTTTTATTGAACGTGCTTATGGAGAACATTACTTTACCCATTACTAGATGTGTATTTGTAACCTTTCTATTTCTTCACAACTGGCTATTTGTATTAGGGTCCTCCAAGTGTAAGGCCCGATACCTATTTCCCATAGTATGTGTCGGCATACAAGGTTCAAATGCTAAGTAAGCACAGAAAATATGGTTCTTTCTCTTGTAACGTTCCAGTCCTTACTAGTGTTCAAAGAAAAAATATATATTAATGGAAAGAATGCCTTAGAACTGCATCTGTTTTTTTCTGTACACCTTTGCCATTGCATGTAGAAAAAGATGCGCCTATTAGTTTATTTTTGTATACATCAAAAAACTTAATAGGGGGTTTTGCTTGTTGTTGCCTCTTTCAAAGTTACAAAGTAGATGACATGATAAATGTCTAACTTGCTGCTGCAAGGAGTACAGAGTTACAAAAACTGAAGACATAAATTAAGCATGTACTGACTTGTATCTGTGCATATTAATCTATTACCGTCCGCAAAACGTAGCAGAGTCTGACATAATAGACAAAAGTTATGCCTTATAATAGCAAGGAGTGCAGTTGGAAACTGACCTTGACAGTTCCAAGCTGGGCAAAATTGATTGACTATGTCCTACATCGTACCTAGTGGCAGAGATGACTTACTGCTGCATAGCATCTGAAGGACCCGATATCCTGCAGCACTGCATCAGACAGGCTGTGGAACTGCAGTCTGCTTACCCCTTGTCAAACATTCTTTTTATCGAGGGTTTTGTAAAGTAGTAAAAAAGAATTCAGGAAAGCAGCAAGGACAAGCACCTAAAACAGCATCAATAGTATCATCCAGTAGTAACCATTGCAGCTGTTACATAGTAGTTTAAAAATGAACATGCGAAGGGAGTTCCTTCAGGGCAAGTCTCAAGGTCAAAAATTGCGGAACAAGTATCAACTCGATAACTGGGAGTGGAGAAAGGGTTGGAAACTGCTCAGCAATTGTGAGGAAGAATGAAAACTGTGTGGGGTCTGGGAGATAGGCATGAGTAATTGTGCTCGGGCATAATGGGGCGGGTAAGCATTGCCCAGAAATGGAAAGAGGGAGCATTATAGCCCTGTCTGCGGTACAGTTAATGGCCCAGGTTTGTATCCAGGAGCGGGTCCCCGAAAATGTTACTGGGGAGTGACTGGTGGGCTGGGTGCCGGGGATCGGTCAGTTGGGAAGGCAAGTTGAAAAAATGTGAGAGTATGGTGTCCCAGGCAGGGCATAGGGATAGTGGGAGGATGCGTGTAGCCTTGTTGTTTTGGAGGGCCGTGCCTTTCGCTGTTGCCCACTCCACACAGCGCCATACCATGCCGCTCCGGAGGGGCAGCAGGTTCCTTCCAGTGTGTGGTAAGTGTGCATTTAGCTAGTAGTAGGGCCAGGCTCGTCAACCGAGTGCGAGCTAATTGATGTTTTCTGCATCTGAAGATGGCCAGGTCGCTGGCCTCCCAGGAGTCAAGGTCAGTGAGTTCTGTAACGTCACGGAGAATGGTATGTAAGTCCTGCCAGAAAGCATACAGCACAGAGCAGGACCATAACCTATGGCGGATGTCCACTTCACCTGAACTGTAACAAAGGCAAGTCATATTTGCTGGGGGGGAGTATCTTTTAAGTTGAGTAGGGGTGAGATATGCCCGGTACAGAATGTGGTACTGTATATTTTTGAACCTCACATTCCTGGAAGTGGTGTGTGGAAATGCCAGAGCCTAGGTCCACTCCTTATGGCTCAGCACCCTCCAGATCTCGTCCAACCATTTTTCTCAGAGGGGACCCAATGAGATTGTTGTGTGGCCTCATAGCCCCTTGTACAGCCAGGTGATTAAATGGCAAACAGTGCCAAAAGTGAGCAGGGTCTGTAGGACGTTCTGTGTAGGGGACTCCTCATCTCATGTTCCCCGCCATCCTATTGCGTCTATTGTGTAAATGGTGAAAGGGTAGGAACTGCCTGGGTGGGAGACAATATTCATCCTGAATCTAGGGGAAGGGAAAGCGATGACCATCCAAAAACAGGTCTCCAACCATAGTGAGCTGGCACTCCAGCCAGTCACTTAGGACCCTGCTGTAGTAACAGCCAGAGTAGCATGGGAGGCCTACTAATGAGAAACCTGGGGTGTACGACACAACCTGGCAGGTAAGAGTGGGAAGTCTCATAGGCATCTGTTTGCTACCCACAGCTTGAAAGCGTGCTGAGGGTGGGGCGGCCGGTCCGGGAGGAGAAACTCACTGATAGCAGAGGCAGGGAGTACGGGGGATTGGTGGCAAGTTTCTCCTCAGTCCTTGCCTGCGATCCACTGGGTGAGCCACTAAGAAGTACAGCTCAAAGGAAGGAGCCCCCAGCCCACCCTAGTCAGGGGGTAGTTGCAGTTTACCTATGGCAACACTCTGGTGTCCCACCCAGAGATGAGCTTAATGAGTACAGAGCTCAGGTCCTTGAAAAAGGCATGGGGTGAGATTACCGGGAGATTGGTAAAATAGTAAAGGAGGCGGGGCAGGATGACCATCTTGGACAGTGCTATCTACCCCCTTTGTGGTCAGAGGACGTTTTTTCAGAACGCCATTTGGGACTTAAATGAACTAAGCACTGGATGCAGATTGCCCTCGAATAGGGCACCCAGGGATTGGTAGAGGCAAATTCCTAGGTAACTTACTGCTGAGGTTTGCCAGGCAAGGGGCGCACCACCCACATCGCACTTGAGAGGGGTCAGGTTGTTGTGGGGCAGATAAATAGTGGATTTGCCCCATTTAACCCAGAGACCGGATACTGCAGTGAATGTTTGCAAGACATCATGAATAGGGTCATCGGATGTCACAAAGGAACAGGAGTAGTTCATCTGTGTATAACAAGACCACATGTGTCCTATCTTTGAGGGGTATTCCCCAGTGTGTGCCCTCTGCATGGAGCTGAATCGCTAAGGGCTCTATCGCCATTGCAAAAAGCAGTGCTGATAGGGGGCACCCCTGCCTAGTTCCCTGCTCCATTGAGAACATGTCCAAAATGAGGTGTCCTACTCACACCCATGAGAGCTGATCTTTGTAAAGCAGTCACTTATAGGCCAACGGAGGGGGCTTATGCCCATTTGCTTAACCCCTTCGCTGCCAGGCCTTTTCCCCCTCCTGTGCCAGGCCTTTTTTTGGCTATTTGCGGCAGTTTGCGCTCAGGCCCTCATAACTTTTTGTCCACATAAGCTAGCCAAGCCAAATTTGCGCCCTTTTTGTCGAACATCATAGGGATTGTAGAGGTACCCAGACTTTGTGGGTTCCCTTGAAGGAGGCCAAGAAATTAGCCAAAATACAGTGACATTTTCGTTTTTTTCAAAAAAATGGGAAAAAGTGGCTGTAGAAGAAGGCTTGTGTTTTTTTTCCCTGAAAATGGCATCAACAAAGGGTTTGCGATGCTAAAATCACCAGCTTCCCAGATTTCAGGAACAGGGAGACTTGAATCAGAAAACCCAATTTTTCAACACAAATTTGGCATTTTACTGGGACATACCCCATTTTTACAATTATTTGTGCTTTCAGCCTCCTTCCAGTCAGTGACAGAAATGGGCGTGAAACCAATGCTGGATCCCAGAAACCTAAACATTTCTGAAAAGTAGACAAAGTTCTGAATTCAGCAAGGGGTCATTTGTGTAGATCCTACAAGGGTTTCCTACAGAAAATAACAACTGAAAAAGAAAAATATTGAAATTGAGGTGAAAAATACAGCAATTTTTCTCTACGTTTTATTCTGTAACTTTTTCCTGCAATGTCAGATTTTCGAAAGCAATATACCGTTACGTCTGCTGGACTCCTCTGGTTGCGGGGATATATAGGGCTTGTAGGTTCATCAAGAACCCAAGGTACCCAGAGCCAATAAGGCCCATATTTATACTTTTTGATGCAAAACTGCGCTAACGCAGTTTTGCGCCAAACAAATTAGCTGGCTAACGCCATTCTGAAGCGCCATGCGGGCGCCGTATTTATTGAATGACGTTAGCCGGCGTTAGTCGACCAGCGCTGAGCCCACAGGTCCCATAACGCCTGCCCTGACCTAGGCGCTAAAATCCGGCGCAAATGCGGGTTTTTTAGACCCGCCCACTCTCGGGCGTCATTTTTGCCCGGGAGTATAAATCCGACGCAATAGCATCGGAGTCATTTTTTAAGACGGGAATGCCTACCTTGCATATCATTAACGCAAGGAAGGTGTTCACGCAAAAAAATGACGCTAATTCCAGGAACTTTGGCGCTAGACGCGTCTAACGCCAAAGTATAAATATGGAGTTAGTTTTGCGTCGAATTTGCGTTGAAAAAAACGACGCAAATTTGGCGCAAACAGAGTATAAATATGACCCTAAATGAGCTGCACCCTGCAGTGCGTTTTCATTCTATACCGGGTATACAGCAATTCATTTGCTGAAATATAAAGAGTCAAAAATAGCTATCAAGAAAACCTTTGTATTTCCAAAATGGGCATAAGATAAGGTGTTGAGGAGCAGTGGTTATTTGCACATCTCTGAATTCCGGGGTGACCATACTAGCATGTGAATTACAGGGCATTTCTCAAATGGATGTCTTTTTTACACACTCTCTTATATTTGGAAGGAAATAATTTAGAAAAAGACAAGAGGCAATAACACTTGTTTTGCTAATCTATGTTCCCCCAAGTCTCCCGATAAAAATGATACCTCACTTGTGTGGGTAGGCCTAGCGCCCGCGACAGGAAACGCCCCAAAACGCAACGTGCACACATCACATTTTTTTAAAGAAAACAGAGGTGTTTTTTGCAAAGTGCCTACCTGTAGATTTTGGCCTCTAGCTCAGCCGGCACCTAGGGAAACATACCAAACCTGTGCATTTTTTAAAACTAGAGACCTAGGGGAATCCAAGATGGGGTGACTTGTGGGACTCTGACCAGCTTTTGTTACCCAGAATCCTTTGCAAATCTCAAAATTTGGCTAAAAAAACACATTTTCCTCACATTTTGGTGACAGAAAGTTCTGGAATCAGAGAAGAGCCACAAATTTCCTTCCACCCGGTGTTCCCCCAAGTCTCCCGATAAAAATGATACCTCACTTGTGTGGGTAGGCCTAGCGCCCGCGACAGGAAATGCCCCAAAACACAACGTGCACACATCACATTTTTTTAAAGAAAAACAGAGGTGTTTTTTGCAAAGTACCTACCTGTAGATTTTGGCCTCTAGCTCAGCCGGCACCTAGGGAAACCTACCAAACCTGTGCATTTTTTTAAACTAGAGACCTAGGGGAATCCAAGATGGGGTGATTTGTGGGCCTCTGACCAGGTTCTGTTACCCAGAATCATTTGCAAACCTCAAAATGTGCCTAAAAAAACACATTTTCCTCACATTTTGGTGACAGAAAGTTTTGGAAGCAGAGAGGAGCCAGAAATTTCCTCCCACCCAGTGTTCCCCCAAGTCTCCCGATAAAAATGATACCTCACTTGTGTGGGTAGGCCTAGCGCCGCGACAGGAAATGCCCCAAAACGCAACGTGGACACATCACATTTTTTTAAAGAAAACAGAGGTGTTTTTTGCAAAGTGCCTACCTGTAGATTTTGGCCTCTAGCTCAGTCGGCACCTATGGAAACCTACCAAACCTATGCATTTTTGAAAACTAGAGACCTAGGGCAATCCAAGATGGGGTGACTTGTGGGGCTCTGACCAGGTTCTGTTACCCAGAATCCTTTGCAAACCTCAAAATTTGCCTAAAAAAACACATTTTCCTCACATTTTGGTGACAGAAAGTTCTGGAATCAGAGAGGAGCCACAAATTTCCTTCCACCTAGCGTTCCCCCAAGTCTCCCGATAAAAAATGATACCTCACTTGTGTGGGCAGGCCTAGCGCCCGCGTCAGGAAACACCCCAAAACGCAATGTGCACACATCAAATTTTTTTAAAGAAAACAGAGGTGTTTTTTGCAAAGTGCCTACCTGTAGATTTTAGCCTCTAGCTCAGCCGGCACCTGGGGAAACCTACCAAACCTGTGCATTTTTTTAAACTAGAGACCTAGGGGAATCCAAGATGGGGTGACTTGTGGGGCTCTGACCAGGTTCTGTTACCCAGAATCATTTGCAAACCTCAAAATGTGCCTAAAAAAACACATTTTCCTCAAATTTTGGTGACAGAAAGTTCTGGAATCAGAGAAGAGCAACAAATTTCCTCCCACCCAGTGTTCCCCCAAGTCTCCCGATAAAAATGATACCTCACTTGTGTGGGTAGGCCTAGCGCCCGCAACAGGAAATGCCCCAAAACGCAACGTGGACACATCACATTTTTTGAAAGAAAACAGAGGTGTTTTTTGCAAAGTGCCTACCTGTAGATTTTGGCCTCTAGCTCAGTCGGCACCTATGGAAACCTACCAAACCTATGCATTTTTTAAAACTAGAGACCTATGGGAATCCAAGATGGGGTGACTTGTAGGGCTCTGACCAGGTTCTGTTACCCAGAATCCTTTGCAAACCTCAAAATTTGGCTAAAAAAACACATTTTCCTCACATTTTGGTGACAGAAAGTTCTGGAATCAGAGAGGAGCCACAAATTTCCTTCCACCCAGCGTTCCCCCAAGTCTCCCGATAAAAATGATACCTTACTTGTGTGGGTAGGCCTAGCACCCGAGCCAGGAAATGCCCCAAAACGCAACGTGCACACATCACATTTTTTTAAAGAAAACAGAGGTGTTTTTTGAAAAGTGCCTACCTGTAGATTTTGGCCTCTGGCTCAGCCGGCACCTAGGGAAACCTACCAAACCTATGCATTTTTGAAAACGAGAGACCTAGGGGAATCCAAGATGGGGTGACTTGTGGGGCTCTGACCAGGTTTTGTTACCCAGAATCCTTTGCAAACCTCAAAAGTTGGCTAAAAAAACACATTTTCCTCACATTTTGGTGACAGAAAGTTCTGGAATCAGAGAGGAGCCACGAATTTCCTTCCACCCAGCATTCCCCCAAGTCTCCCTATAAAAATGATACCTCACTTGTGTGGGTAGGACTAGCGCCCACAAAAGGAAATGGCCCAAAACACAACATGGACACATTACATTTTTTCATAGAAAACAGTGGCTACCTGTGGATTTTGTCCTGTAGCTCAGCCGGCACCTGGGGAAACCTAGCAAACCAGCGCATTTCTGAAAACTAGAAACCCAGGGGAATCCATGATGGGGTGACTTGCGGGGCTCTGACCAGGTTCTGTTACCCAGAATCCTTTGCAAACATCAAAATTTGGCCAAAAAAAACACTTTTTTCTCTCATTTCAGTGACAGAAAGTTCTGTAATCTGAGAGGAGCCACAAATTTCCTTCTACCCAGCGTTCCCCTAAGTCTCTTGATAAAAATGGTACCTCACTTCTGTGGGTAGGCCCAGCGCCCACGAAAGGAAATGGCCCAAAACACAACGTGGACACAAAACATTTTTTGAAAGAAAACAGAGGTGTTTTTTGCGAAGTGCCTAACTGTGCATTTTGGCCTCTAGCTCAGCCGGCACCCAGGGAAACCTACCAAACCTGTGCATTTCTGAAAACTAGAGACCTAGGGGAATCCAATATGGGGTGACTTGTGGGGCTCTGACCAGGTTTTCTTACCCAGAATCCTTTGCAAACCTCAAAATTTGGCTAAAAAAACACATTTTCCTCACATTATGGTGACAGAAAGTTCTGGAATCAGAGAGGAGCCACAAATTTCCTTCCACCCGGTGTTCCCCCAAGTCTCCCGATAAAAATGATACCTCACTTGTGTGGGCAGGCCTAGCGCCCGCGTCAGGAAACACCCCAAAACGCAATGTGCACACATCACATTTTTTTAAAGAAAACAGAGGTGTTTTTTGCAAAGTGCCTACCTGTAGATTTTAGCCTCTAGCTCAGCCGGCACCTGGGGAAACCTACCAAACCTGTGCATTTTTTTAAACTAGAGACCTAGGGGAATCCAAGATGGGGTGACTTGTGGGGCTCTGACCAGGTTCTGTTACCCAGAATCATTTGCAAACCTCAAAATGTGCCTAAAAAAACACATTTTCCTCAAATTTTGGTGACAGAAAGTTCTGGAATCAGAGAAGAGCCACAAATTTCCTCCCACCCAGTGTTCCCCCAAGTCTCCCGATAAAAATTATACCTCACTTGTGTGGGTAGTCCTAGCGCCCGCGACAGGAAATGCCCCAAAACGCAACGTGGACACATCACATTTTTTGAAAGAAAACAGTGGTGTTTTTTGCAAAGTGCCTACCTGTAGATTTTGACCTCTAGCTCAGTCGGCACCTATGGAAACCTACCAAACCTATGCATTTTTGAAAATTAGAGACCTAGGGGAATCCAAGATGGGGTGACTTGTGGGGCTCTGACCAGGTTCTGTTACCCAGAATCCTTTGCAAACCTCAAAATTTGGCTAAAAAAAACACATTTTCCTCACATTTTGGTGACAGAAAGTTCTGGAATCAGAGAGGAGCCACAAATTTCCTTCCACCCAGCGTTCCCCCAAGTCTCCCGATAAAAATGATACCTCACTTGTGTGGGTAGGCCTAGCACCCGAGCCAGGAAATGCCCCAAAACGCAACGTGCACACATCACATTTTTTTAAAGAAAACAGAGGTGTTTTTTGCAAAGTGCCTACCTGTAGATTTTGGCCTCTGGCTCAGCCGGCACCTAGGGAAACCTACCAAACCTATGCATTTTTGAAAACGAGAGACCTAGGGGAATCCAAGATGGGGTGACTTGTGGGGCTCTGACCAGGTTTTGTTACCCAGAATCCTTTGCAAACCTCAAAATTTGGCTAAAAAAACACATTTTCCTCACATTATGGTGACAGAAAGTTCTGGAATCAGAGAGGAGCCACAAATTTCCTTCCACCCGGTGTTCCCCCAAGTCTCCCGATAAAAATGATACCTCACTTGTGTGGGCAGGCCTAGCGCCCGTGTCAGGAAACACCCCAAAACGCAATGTGCACACATCACATTTTTTTAAAGAAAACAGAGGTGTTTTTTGCAAAGTGCCTACCTGTAGATTTTAGCCTCTAGCTCAGCCGGCACCTGGGGAAACCTACCAAACCTGTGCATTTTTTTAAACTAGAGACCTAGGGGAATCCAAGATGGGGTGACTTGTGGGGCTCTGACCAGGTTCTGTTACCCAGAATCATTTGCAAACCTCAAAATGTGCCTAAAAAAACACATTTTCCTCAAATTTTGGTGACAGAAAGTTCTGGAATCAGAGAAGAGCCACAAATTTCCTCCCACCCAGTGTTCCCCCAAGTCTCCCGATAAAAATGATACCTCACTTGTGTGGGTAGTCCTAGCGCCCGCGACAGGAAATGCCCCAAAACGCAACGTGGACACATCACATTTTTTGAAAGAAAACAGAGGTGTTTTTTGCAAAGTGCCTACCTGTAGATTTTGACCTCTAGCTCAGTCGGCACCTATGGAAACCTACCAAACCTATGCATTTTTGAAAATTAGAGACCTAGGGGAATCCAAGATGGGGTGACTTGTGGGGCTCTGACCAGGTTCTGTTACCCAGAATCCTTTGCAAACCTCAAAATTTGGCTAAAAAAAACACATTTTCCTCACATTTTGGTGACAGAAAGTTCTGGAATCAGAGAGGAGCCACAAATTTCCTTCCACCCAGCGTTCCCCCAAGTCTCCCGATAAAAATGATACCTCACTTGTGTGGGTAGGCCTAGCACCCGAGCCAGGAAATGCCCCAAAACGCAACGTGCACACATCACATTTTTTTAAAGAAAACAGAGGTGTTTTTTGCAAAGTGCCTACCTGTAGATTTTGGCCTCTGGCTCAGCCGGCACCTAGGGAAACCTACCAAACCTATGCATTTTTGAAAACGAGAGACCTAGGGGAATCCAAGATGGGGTGACTTGTGGGGCTCTGACCAGGTTTTGTTACCCAGAATCCTTTGCAAACCTCAAAAGTTGGCTAAAAAAACACATTTTCCTCACATTTTGGTGACAGAAAGTTCTGGAATCAGAGAGGAGCCACGAATTTCCTTCCACCCAGCATTCCCCCAAGTCTCCCGATAAAAATGATACCTCACTTGTGTGGGTAGGACTAGCGCCCACAAAAGGAAATGGCCCAAAACACAACATGGACACATTACATTTTTTCATAGAAAACAGTGCCTACCCGTGGATTTTGGCCTGTAGCTCAGCCGGCACCTGGGGAAACCTAGCAAACCAGCGCATTTCTGAAAACTAGAAACCCAGGGGAATCCAAGATGGGGTGACTTGCGGGGCTCTGACCAGGTTCTGTTACCCAGAATCCTTTGCAAACATCAAAATTTGGCCAAAAAAAACACTTTTTCCTCTCATTTCGGTGACAGAAAGTTCTGCAATCTGAGAGGAGCCACAAATTTCCTTCTACCCAGCGTTCCCCTAAGTCTCTTGATAAAAATGGTACCTCACTTCTGTGGGTAGGCCCAGCGCCCACGAAAGGAAATGGCCCAAAACACAACGTGGACACAACACATTTTTTGAAAGAAAACAGAGGTGTTTTTTGCGAAGTGCCTAACTGTGCATTTTGGCCTCTAGCTCAGCCGGCACCCAGGGAAACCTACCAAACCTGTGCATTTCTGAAAACTAGACACCTAGGGGAATCCAAGATGGGGTGACTTGTGGGGCTCTGACCAGGTTTTGTTACCCAGAATCCTTTGCAAACCTCAAAATGTGGCTAAAAAAACATGTTTTCATCACATTTCAGTGACAGAAAGTTCTGGAATCTGAGAGGAGCCACAAATTTCCTTCCACCCAGCGTTCCCCCAAGTCTCTAGATAAAAATTATACCTCACTTGTGTGGGTAGGCTTAGCGCCCGCGACAGGAAATGCCCCAAAACGCAACGTGCACACATCACATTTTTTTAAAGAAAACAGAGGTGTTTTTTGCAAAGTGCCTACCTGTAGATTTTGGCCTCTAGCTCAGCCGGCACCCAGGGAAACCTACCTAACCTGTGCATTTCTGAAAACTAGACACCTAGGGGAATCCAAGATGGGGTGACTTGTGGGGCTCTGACCAGGTTTTGTTACCCAGAATCCTTTGCAAACCTCAACATTTGGCTAAAAAAACACATTTTCCTCACATTTTGGTGACAGAAAGTTCTGGAATCAGAGAGGAGCCACAAATGTCCTTCCACCTAGCGTTCCCCCAAGTCTCCCGATAAAAATGATACCTCACTTGTGTGGGTAGGCCTAGCACCCAAGACAGGAAATGCCCCAAAACGCAACGTGCACACATCACATTTTTTTAAAGAAAACAGAGGTGTTTTTTGCAAAGTGCCTACCTGTGCATTTTGGCCTCTAGCTGAGCCGGCACCCCGGGAAACCTACCAAACCTGTGCATTTCTGAAAACTAGAGACCTAGGGGAATCCAAGATGGGGTGACTTGTGGGCCTCTGACCAGGTTCTGTTACCCAGAATCATTTGCAAACCTCAAAATGTGCCTAAAAAAACACATTTTCCTCAAATTTTGGTGACAGAAAGTTCTGGAATCAGAGAAGAGCCACAAATTTCCTCCCACCCAGTGTTCCCCCAAGTCTCCCGATAAAAATGATACCTCACTTGTGTGGGTAGGCCTAGCGCCCGCGACAGGAAATGCCCCAAAACGCAACGTGGACACATCACATTTTTTGAAAGAAAACAGAGGTGTTTTTTGCAAAGTGCCTATCTGTAGATTTTGGCCTCTGGCTCAGCCGGCACCTAGGGAAACCTACCAAACCTATGCATTTTTGTAAACGAGAGACCTAGGGGAATCCAAGATGGGGTGACTTGTGGGGCTCTGACCAGGTTTTGTTACCCAGAATCCTTTGCAAACCTCAAAAGTTGGCTAAAAAAACACATTTTCCTCACATTTTGGTGACAGAAAGTTCTGGAATCAGAGAGGAGCCACGAATTTCCTTCCACCCAGCATTCCCCCAAGTCTCCCGATAAAAATGATACCTCACTTGTGTGGGTAAGACTAGCGCCCACAAAAGGAAATGGCCCAAAACACAACATGGACACATTACATTTTTTCATAGAAAACAGTGGCTACCCGTGGATTTTGGCCTGTAGCTCAGCCGGCACCTGGGGAAACCTAGCAAACCAGCGCATTTCTGAAAACTAGAAACCCAGGGGAATCCAAGATGGGGTGACTTGCGGGGCTCTGACCAGGTTCTGTTACCCAGAATCCTTTGCAAACATCAAAATTTGGCCAAAAAAAAACACTTTTTCCTCTCATTTCGGTGACAGAAAGTTCTACAATCTGAGAGGAGCCACAAATTTCCTTCTACCCAGCGTTCCCCTAAGTCTCTTGATAAAAATGGTACCTCACTTCTGTGGGTAGGCCCAGCGCCCACGAAAGGAAATGGCCCAAAACACAACGTGGACACAACACATTTTTTGAAAGAAAACAGAGGTGTTTTTTGCGAAGTGCCTAACTGTGCATTTTGGCCTCTAGCTCAGCCGGCACCCAGGGAAACCTACCAAACCTGTGCATTTCTGAAAACTAGAGACCTAGGGGAATCCAATATGGGGTGACTTGTGGGGCTCTGACCAGGTTTTCTTACCCAGAATCCTTTGCAAACCTCAAAATGTGGCTAAAAAAACATGTTTTCCTCACATTTCAGTGACAGAAAGTTCTGGAATCTGAGAGGAGCCACAAATTTCCTTCCACCCAGCGTTCCCCCAAGTCTCTAGATAAAAATGATACCTCACTTGTGTGGGTAGGCTTAGCGCCCGCGACAGGAAATGCCCCAAAACGCAACGTGCACACATCACATTTTTTTAAAGAAAACAGAGGTGTTTTTTGCAAAGTGCCTACCTGTAGATTTTGGCCTCTAGCTCAGCCGGCACCCAGGGAAACCTACCAAACCTGTGCATTTCTGAAAACTAGACACCTAGGGGAATCCAAGATGGGGTGTCTTGTGGGGCTCTGACCAGGTTTTGTTACCCAGAATCCTTTGCAAACCTCAAAATTTGGCTAAAAAAACACATTTTCCTCACATTTTGGTGACAGAAAGTTCTGGAATCAGAGAGGAGCCACAAATTTCCTTCCACCTAGCGTTCCCCCAAGTCTCCCGATAAAAATGATACCTCACTTGTGTGGGTAGGCCTAGCACCCAAGACAGGAAATGCCCCAAAACGCAACGTGCACACATCACATTTTTTTAAAGAAAACAGAGGTGTTTTTTGCAAAGTGCCTACCTGTGCATTTTGGCCTCTAGCTGAGCCGGCACCCCGGGAAACCTACCAAACCTGTGCATTTCTGAAAACTAGAGACCTAGGGGAATCCAAGATGGGGTGACTTGTGGGCCTCTGACCAGGTTCTGTTACCCAGAATCATTTGCAAACCTCAAAATGTGCCTAAAAAAACACATTTTCCTCAAATTTTGGTGACAGAAAGTTCTGGAATCAGAGAAGAGCCACAAATTTCCTCCCACCCACTGTTCCCCCAAGTCTCCCGATAAAAATGATACCTCACTTGTGTGGGTAGGCCTAGCGCCCGCGACAGGAAATGCCCCAAAACGCAACGTGGACACATCAAATTTTTTGAAAGAAAACAGAGGTGTTTTTTGCAAAGTGCCTACCTGTAGATTTTGGCCTCTAGCTCAGTCGGCACCTATGGAAACCTACCAAACCTATGCATTTTTGAAAACTAGAGACCTAGGGGAATCCAAGATGGGGTGACTTGTGGGGCTCTGACCAGGTTCTGTTACCCAGAATCCTTTGCAAACCTCAAAATTTGGCTAAAAAAACACATTTTCCTCACATTTTGGTGACAGAAAGTTCTGGAATCAGAGAGGAGCCACAAATTTCCTTCCACCCAGCGTTCCCCCAAGTCTCCCGATAAAAATGATACCTCACTTGTGTGGGTAGGCCTAGCACCAGAGCCAGGAAATGCCCCAAAACGCAACGTGCACACATCACATTTTTTTAAAGGAAACAGAGGTGTTTTTTGCAAAGTGCCTACCTGTAGATTTTGGCCTCTGGCTCAGCCGGCACCTAGGGAAACCTACCAAACCTATGCATTTTGTAAAACGAGAGACCTAGGGGAATACAAGATGGGGTGACTTGTGGGGCTCTGACCAGGTTTTGTTACCCAGAATCCTTTGCAAACCTCAAAAGTTGGCTAAAAAAACACATTTTCCTCACATTTTGGTGACAGAAAGTTCTGGAATCAGAGAGGAGCCACAAATTTCCTTCCACCCAGCATTCCCCCAAGTCTCCCGATAAAAATGATACCTCACTTGTGTGGGTAGGACTAGCGCCCACAAAAGGAAATGGCCCAAAACACAACATGGACACATTACATTTTTTCATAGAAAACAGTGCCTACCCGTGGATTTTGGCCTGTAGCTCAGCCGGCACCTGGGGAAACCTAGCAAACCAGCGCATTTCTGAAAACTAGAAACCCAGGGGAATCCAAGATGGGGTGACTTGCGGGGCTCTGACCAGGTTCTGTTACCCAGAATCCTTTGGAAACATCAAAATTTGGCCAAAAAAAACACTTTTTCCTCTCATTTCGGTGACAGAAACTTCTGCAATCTGAGAGGAGCCACAAATTTCCTTCTACCCAGCGTTCCCCTAAGTCTCTTGATAAAAATGGTACCTCACTTCTGTGGGTAGGCCCAGCGCCCACGAAAGGAAATGGCCCAAAACACAACGTGGACACAACACATTTTTTTAAAGAAAACAGAGGTGTTTTTTGCGAAGTGCCTAACTGTGCATTTTGGCCTCTAGCTCAGCCGGCACCCAGGGAAACCTACCAAACCTGTGCATTTCTGAAAACTAGAGACCTAGGGGAATCCAATATGGGGTGACTTGTGGGGCTCTGACGAGGTTTTCTTACCCAGAATCCTTTGCAAACCTCAAAATGTGGCTAAAAAAACATGTTTTCCTCACATTTCAGTGAGAGAAAGTTCTGGAATCTGAGAGGAGCCACAAATTTCCTTCCACCCAGCGTTCCCCCAAGTCTCTAGATAAAAATGATACCTCACTTGTGTGGGTAGGCTTAGCGCCCGCGACAGGAAATGCCCCAAAACGCAACGTGCACACATCACATTTTTTGAAAGAAAACAGAGGTGTTTTTTGCAAAGTGCCTACCTGTAGATTTTGGCCTCTAGCTCAGCCGGCACCCAGGGAAACCTACCAAACCTGTGCATTTCTGAAAACAAGACACCTAGGGGAATCCAAGATGGGGTGACTTGTGGGGCTCTGACCAGGTTTTGTTACCCAGAATCCTTTGCAAACCTCAAAATTTGGCTAAAAAAACACATTTTCCTAACATTTTGGTGACAGAAAGTTCTGGAATCAGAGAGGAGCCACAAATTTCCTTCCACCTAGCGTTCCCCCAAGTCTCCCGATAAAAATGATACCTCACTTGTGTGGGTAGGCCTAGCACCCAAGACAGGAAATGCCCCAAAACGCAACGTGCACACATCACATTTTTTTAAAGAAAACAGAGGTGTTTTTTGCAAAGTGCCTACCTGTGCATTTTGGCCTCTAGCTGAGCCGGCACCTAGGGAAACCTACCAAACCTGTGCATTTCTGAAAACTAGAGACCTAGGGGAATCCAAGATGGGGTGACTTGTGGGCCTCTGACCAGGTTCTGTTACCCAGAATCATTTGCAAACCTCAAAATTTGGCTAAAAAAACACATTTTCCTAACATTTTGGTGACAGAAAGTTCTGGAATCAGAGAGGAGCCACAAATTTCCTTCCACCTAGCGTTCCCCCAAGTCTCCCGATAAAAATGATACCTCACTTGTGTGGGTAGGCCTAGCACCCAAGACAGGAAATGCCCCAAAACGCAACGTGCACACATCACATTTTTTTAAAGAAAACAGAGGTGTTTTTTGCAAAGTGCCTACCTGTGCATTTTGGCCTCTAGCTGAGCCGGCACCTAGGGAAACCTACCAAACCTGTGCATTTCTGAAAACTAGAGACCTAGGGGAATCCAAGATGGGGTGACTTGTGGGCCTCTGACCAGGTTCTGTTACCCAGAATCATTTGCAAACCTCAAAATGTGCCTAAAAAAACACATTTTCCTCAAATTTTGGTGACAGAAAGTTCTGGAATCAGAGAAGAGCCACAAATTTCCTCCCACCCAGTGTTCCCCCAAGTCTCCCGATAAAAATGATACCTCACTTGTGTGGGTAGGCCTAGCGCCCGCGACAGGAAATGCCCCAAAACGCAACGTGGACACATCACATTTTTTGAAAGAAAACAGAGGTGTTTTTTGCAAAGTGCCTACCTGTAGATTTTGGCCTCTAGCTCAGTCGGCACCTAGGGACACCTGCCAAACCTACGCATTTTTGAAAACTAAAGACCTAGGGGAATCCAAGATGGGGTGGCTTGTGGGGCTCTGACTAGGTTCTGTTACCCAGAATCCTTTGCAAACCTCAAATGTTGGCTAAAAAAACACATTTTCCTCACATTTTGGTGACAGAAAGTTCTGGAATCAGAGAGGAGCCACAAATTTCCTTCCACCCAGCATTCCCCCAAGTCTCCCGATAAAAATGATACCTCACTTGTGTGGGTAGGACTAGCGCCCACAAAAGGAAATGGCCCAAAACACAACATGGACACATTACATTTTTACATAGAAAACAGTGCCTACCCGTGGATTTTGGCCTGTAGCTCAGCCGGCACCTGGGGAAACCTAGCAAACCAGCGCATTTCTGAAAACCTGAAACCCAGGGGAATCCAAGATGGGGTGACTTGCGGGGCTCTGACCAGGTTCTGTTACCCAGAATCCTTTGCAAACATCAAAATTTGGCCAAAAAAAACACTTTTTCCTCTCATTTCGGTGACAGAAAGTTCTGCAATCTGAGAGGAGCCACAAATTTCCTTCCACCCAGCGTTCCCCTAAGTCTCTTGATAAAAATGGTACCTCACTTCTGTGGGTAGGCCCAGCGCCCACGAAAGGAAATGGCCAAAAACACAACGTGGACACAACACATTTTTTTAAAGAAAACAGAGGTGTGTTTTGCGAAGTGCCTAACTGTGCATTTTGGCCTCTAGCTCAGCCGGCACCCAGGGAAACCTACCAAACCTGTGCATTTCTGAAAACTAGAGACCTAGGGGAATCCAATATGGTGTGACTTGTGGGGCTCTGACCAGGTTTTCTTACCCAGAATCCTTTGCAAACCTCAAAATGTGGCTAAAAAAACATGTTTTCCTCACATTTCAGTGACAGAAAGTTCTGGAATCTGAGAGGAGCCACAAATTTCCTTCCACCCAGCGTTCCCCCAAGTCTCTAGATAAAAATGATACCTCACTTGTGTGGGTAGGCTCAGCGCCCGCGACAGGAAATGCCCCAAAACGCAACGTGCACACATCACATTTTTTGAAAGCAAACAGAGGTGTTTTTTGCAAAGTGCCTACCTGTAGATTTTGGCCTCTAGCTCAGCCGGCACCCAGGGATACCTACCAAACCTGTGCATTTCTGAAAACTAGACACCTAGGGGAATCCAAGATGGGGTGACTTGTGGGGCTCTGACCAGGTTTTGTTACCCAGAATCCTTTGCAAACCTCAAAATTTGGCTAAAAAACACATTTTCCTCACATTTTGGTGACAGAAAGTTCTGCAATCAGAGAGGAGCCACAAATTTCCTTCCTCCTAGCGTTCCCCCACGTCTCCCGATAAAAATGATACCTCACTTGTGTGGGTAGGCCTAGCGCCCGCGACAGGAAAAGCCCCAAAACGCAACGTGCACACATGAAATTTTTTGAAAGAAAACAGGTGTTTTTTGCAAAGTGTCTACCTGTAGATTTTGGCCTCTAGCTCACCGGCACCTAGGAAAACCTACCAAACCTATTCATTTCTGAAAACTAGAGACCTAGGGGAATCCGAGATGGGTTGACTTGTGGGGGTCTGACCAGGTTCTGTTATCCAGAATCCTTTGCAAACCTCAAAATTTGGCTAAAAAAACACATTTTCCTCACATTTTGGTGACAGAAAGTTCTGGAATCAGAGAGGAGCCACAAATTTCCTTCCACCCAGTGTTCCCCCAAGTCTCCAGATAAAAATGATACCTCACTTGTGTGGGTAGGCCTAGCACCCAAGACAGGAAATGCCCCAAAACGCAACGTGCACAAATCACATTTTTTTAAAGAAAACAGAGGTGTTTTTTGCAAAGTGCCTACCTGTGCATTTTGGCCTCTAGCTGAGCCGGCACCCCGGGAAACCTACCAAACCTGTGCATTTCTGAAAACTAGAGACCTAGGGGAATCCAAGATGGGGTGACTTGTGTGGCTCTGACCAGGTTCTGTTACCCAGAATCATTTGCAAACCTCAAAATGTGGCTAAAAAAACACATTTTCCTTAAATTTTGTTGACAGAAAGTTCTGGAATCAGAGAGGAGCCACAAATTTTCTTCCACCCAGTGTTCCCCCAAGTCTCCCGATAAAAATGATACCTCACTTGTGTGGGTAGGACTAACGCCCGCGACAGGAAATGCCCCAAAACGCAACGTGGACACATCACATTTTTTTCATAGAAAACAGTGCCTACCTGTGGATTTTGGACTGTAGGTCAGCCAGGAACCTGGGGAAACCTAGCAAACCAGCGCATTTCTGAATACTAGAAACCCAGGGGAATCCAAGATGGGGTGACTTGCGGGGTTCTGACCAGGTTCTGTTACCCAGAATCCTTTGCAAACATCAAAATTTGGCCAAAAAAACACTTTTTCCTCTTATTTCGGTGAAAGAAAGTTCTGGAATCAGGGAGGAGCCACAAATTTCCTTCCACCCAGCGTTCCCTCAAGTCTCCCGATAAAAATGATACCTCACTTGTGTGGGTAGGCCCAGCGCCCACGAAAGGAAATGCCCCAAAACGCAACGTGCACACATCACATTTTTTTAAAGAAAACAGAGGTGTTTTTTGCAAAGTGCCTACCTGTAGATTTTGGCCTGTAGCTCAGCCGGCACCCAGAGAAACCTACCAAACCTGTGCATTTCTGAAAACTAGAGACCTAAGGGAATGCAAGATGGGGTGACTTGTGGGGCTCTGACCAGGTTTTGTTACCCAGGACCCTTTGCAAACCTCAAAATTTGGCTAAAAAAACACATTTTCCTCACATTTTGGTGACAGAAAGTTCTGGAATCAGAGAGGAGCCACAAATTTCCTTCCACCTAGCGTTCCCCCAAGTCTCCCGATAAAAATGATACCTCACTTGTGTGGGTAGGCCTAGCGCCCGCGACAGGAAATGCCCCAAAACACAACGTGCACACATCACAATTTTTTAAAGAAAACAGAGGTGTTTTTTGCAAAGTGCCTACCTGTAGATTTTGGCCTCTAGCTCAGCCGGCACCTAGGGAAACCTACCAAACCTGTGCATTTTTTAAAACTAGAGACCTAGGGGAATCCAAGATGGGGTGACTTGTGGGGCTCTGACCAGGTTCTGTTAACCAGAATCATTTGCAAACCTCAAAATGTGGCTAAAAAAACACATTTTCCTCACATTTTGGTGACAGAAAGTTCTGGAATCAGAGAGGAGCCACAAATTTCCTTCTACCCAGTGTTCCCCCAAGTCTCCCGATAAAAATGATACCTCACTTGTGTGGGTAGGCCTAGCGCCCGCGACAGGAAATGCCCCAAAACGCAACGTGGACACATCACATTTTTTTAAAGAAAACAGAGGTGTTTTTTGCAAAGTGCCTACCTGTAGATTTTGGCCTCTAGCTCAGCCGGCACCTAGGGAAACCTACCAAACCTATGCATTTTTAAAACTAGAGACCTAGGGGAATCCAAGATGGGGTGACTTGTGGGGCTCTGACCAGGTTCTGTTACCCAGAATCCTTTGCAAACCTCAAAATTTGGCTAAAAAAACAAATTTTCCTCACATTTTGGTGACAGAAAGTTCTGGAATCAGAGAGGAGCCACAAATTTCCTTCCACCCAGCGTTCCCATAGTGTCCCGATAAAAATGATACCTCACTTGTGTGGGTAGGCCTAGCACTCGAGACAGGAAATGCCCCAAAACGCAACATGGACACATCACATTTTTTCATAGAAAACAGTGCCTACCTGTGGATTATGGCCTGTAGCACAGCCGGCACCTGGGGAAACCTAGCAAACCAGCGCATTTCTGAAAACTAGAAACCCAGGGGAATCCAAGATGGGGTGACTTGCGGGGCTCTGACCAGGTTCTGTTACCCAGAATCCTTTGCAAACATCAAAATTTGGCCAAAAAAACACTTTTTCCTCTCATTTCGGTGACAGAAAGTTCTGCAATCTGAGAGGAGCCACAAATTTCCTTCCACCCAGCGTTCCCCTAAGTCTCTTGATCAAAATGATACCTCACTTCTGTGGGTAGGCCCAGCGCCCACGAAAGGAAATGGCCCAAAACACAACGTGGACACAACACATTTTTTTAAAGAAACCAGAGGAGTTTTTTGCAAAGTGCCTACCTGTGCATTTTGGCCTCTAGCTCAGCCGGCCCCACGGGGCGGAAATGGCCTAAAAATAAATTTGCCTCCCATCCCCCACCCCCCGGGAGCGACCCTTGCCTACGGGGTCGCTCCCCCTGCGTGACATTGGCACAAAAAAAAAAACCCCGGTGGCTAGTGGTTTCTGCCCCCTTGGGTGCAGATTGACCTAAAATCGGCCAATCTGCCCCATGGTCTAAATACAGTTTGCCCCCCAGGGGAGCGACCCTTGCCTAATGGGTCGCTCCCCATCTCTAAAAAAACAAACAAAAAAAAACACACAAAAAAATTTGCCCTGGCACCTAGAGGTTTCTGACCCACCTGGGGGCAGATCGGCCTAATAATATCCCCGGTGCCTAGTGATTTCTGCCCCCTTGGGGGCAGATTGACCTAAAATCAGCCAATCTGCCCCCAAGGGGGGCAGAAATGGTCTAAATACAATTTCCCCCCCCAGGGGAGCGACCCTTGCCTAATGGGTCGCTCCCCATCTTTAAAAAAAAAAAAGAAAACCCACACACAAAAATTTGCCTTGGCGCCTAGAGGTTTCTGCCCCCCCCGGGGGCAGATCGGCCTAATAATAGCCTGATCTGCCCCCGGGGGGGCAGAAATGGCCTCAAATAAATTTGCCCGCCAAACCCTCCCCCTCCCCCCCGGGAGCGACCCTTGCCTATGGGGTCGCTCCCCCTGCGTGACATTGGCGCCAAAAATAAAATCCCCGGCGCCTAGTGGTTTCTGCCCCCCTTGGTGGCAGATTGGCGTAGCAAAAATGGCCGATCTGCCCCCAAAGGGGACAGAAATGGCCTAAATACAATTTTCCCCTCCAGGGGAGCGACCCTTGTCCTGAGGAACAGAGGGAACAGAGGAAAAGAGGGAATCAAAGCCTTCTCCAAGTCCAGCAACAGGCACACCAAGAAAGGGTATTGACCTTTCACCTGGTCCTGAACGTGAAAGAGGCAGCAGAGGTTTTGGGAAGTGCTGTGGCCCAAGATGAACCCATTCTGATCTGGGTTTATGAGATCTCGTAAGATCCTAGCAGATCTAGCTGATAATATCCTACCCAAGATCTTGTGATCCGTTCTCAAGACGGTAATGGGATGATAGTATGCAACATCTGTCATATCCTGTTGTGGCCTGGGAAGTGAGGTCAGCAGCCACTCCCTCATTGAAGGATGTAGCTCATCCAGCTGTAGTGCCTTAGTGTATATGGCAGCTGGATGGGGGTTAAGGCCCTCAGTGAATGCCAGGTAGTATTCCATGGGGAGGTCATCCAGGTCTGGGGTTTTATTTCTGGCGAAGTCTAGATTAGCCTGATTAACATCTGCCAACCCTATGATCTCATTCTGAGTGGGTGGGTTGATAGAGGGAATGGTGAGGTGGTCCAGGAATGTGTCCACAGTGACATCCTGAATGTCTGATGGTATTTTGTACATGCTGGAGTAATAATTATAGAAGGCTAAGAGGGTGTCCTTTTTTTGTTTAGAGCGATGCTCCAAAGGGGGAGCGGAGCTCCAGAATGGGGGTCTCCCTCTGCTTCTGATGAATCAGCCAAGCATGGAATTGGCCTGACCTATTACCTTCCATGTGAGTTTTGGCCTCATATTCAGCTAAATTAAATCAGTGAAAGCTCTCTCAGAGGGAGGCATGCTGTTTCTTAGCCTCCACCAGAGCTGGGAGACAGGAAGAGCCTAGCTCTGCCTGTTGTTCCAGTTGTGGTAAGTGGCCCTTAGCCTCCCTAATCTCCTTGTCCAGTGTGAGATGGACCCCGAGGATGCCCTGTATACAATCTCTGTGAGAGACCCCCTTAAACACATCCCATTTGAGGAGCTTATTGGAGGCTGTGCCATAATTTTAGGCAAAGTATTCCTGAATGTGGGAGACCTGAGAGTTCCTAAGGGCTGGGTCCGCCAGGCATTCATGGTGTAGGCCCCAAGTGGGTGTGGGTGGGGAGCACCCCATGAGTTGTCTACTGTATGGTTGTCGTGGTCTGATACCACATGACCTAGATACTTTGCTGCTCGCACAGAAGGCACAACGGTCTGGAAGCAGAGTTTGCAGTACAGTTGGACTTGTAAATCATAGGACAGGGAGCAGCCTGTCTTCTCCTTGTATGTGTCGGTGAAGATGTGGGAGAGGAGTTGGTGCTTCTCAAAGCAGGTGTGGTGCTGAGCAAAGCACAGCAAGGTAGCATATGGTGGATGTCTGCTGAGCACAATCAGTCCATCCATGGCACTTTGAGGAAATAATTTCACACTGGATCAAATGTGACCCCTTAAGATTTGCAGAGTTGTGATTAAAGAAACTTTGCTACTTTGAACACCCCTATCTCATAGGTGCAGATAAAGAATTGATGCTTCATATGTGTCTGGATAGATCTCATCAGAATAGTTTTGTTCATGATAAATGCAGACTTCCATTTCCAAACATACCCACAATTTGGAGAGAACAAATTATCTTTGAGAGTAAACTCCTGCCAGGAATACTTTGAAAGTGTGTGCTATAAAGAGTAATTATATGGATGCATGATGGGGGAAGTCAGTTGTTACATTGGTAGGTCTGGCGTGATAATTGTTGTAAGGTGAATCTCTAAGAATGGTTTGTAGTAAGGGAGCTTCATGATTATTAATAAGCATTCCCATTCTGGAATCAGATTTTCCTTGGTGGCAGTTGAAGATCTGATTCTGGTGCGATAAGAGCTTATCAGTAGGCTCTTTGGACTTGTACAATAAACGGGATGCCTACCCTAATTGCCCTATTGTCAGTCCTTATTCTAAAGCTGTTACTACATAATATTGGCGTCTAGGAGATAATGCGTGTTGAGCAGTCCACCAGTTGCTTTCAAGCTGGGAGCATCAAGGAATAGTCAGCCTTTCAGCGTGAGTCTTATAACGCATGCTTCTGGGTGCCGGTTTAACAGACTGTTTATAAAGGATCCCTTTGCATGCTGATTGATGTGAGGAATTGAATAGCCACTTTATACACTGAATCGTGGTTCCCCTCGTCCATTGAAGGTACATCATGATGCGCTTATGTGGCCATGTTGGAGAGGCAAATTCACAGCAGGAATGCTCTTGTTGTGCTTGGTGATGTTGGTGCTGGAAGCTATACCATGCAACTGTAGGTGGTCCAGTGGTGGTTGTATGTAGTCATGCCGTGATGTCAGCACGTAAGTACCAGCGACCACCTTGAAAGTCTAATCACGTCTCATCACAGTCTTGTAGTGTTGATAGTGCAGCGAGTGTCAGTGCTGAGCCCTGTGGTGGAGTTTTGGAGCTTTGAAGAAGATGTTTGTGGAGTTAAAAATACAAGAGACAATGGAGAAATGAACATATGTAGATAAACAATATACTTGTTCATTTTTCTAAATTTCTCTTGCTTCGTTATGTTTCTACTGAGTATGCAGTGACATTTACTGATCTGTTGACGGGCTGTGCATGATATTATTTTATGTCTCTGGCTGCTTTGATATGGGTACTGGAGGGAGTGAGCAAGAACTGCTACATTTTCTTCTTCATCCAGGGAATCCTGCACAGGAGTGGAAACAGTGGTTTCGTGTTTTTGAAAACTACAGTACTTGGCCACTATTGATGCAATTAAATCTACACCTGCTAGGAAGGCAATCTTGCTATTTTACTGTCATGGGGCATAAATACAAACATTTTCCACTATTTGCCTATTTTACAACCTCCACCTAGTGTTGAGGCTGGGGACTCTGCAAGATGGAATGTGTACTTTGAGGGAGAGAAACAACTTTCCCTTCGTTTTTCAGAGTAAGGAAGTATCATTTTGAAAAGTTTAGTATTCAAGGAAACAATTCTTATCTGAGACCATTAATCAATATGTGTCATTCGCGAGGATTTTGGACAGTTTGTGCAATTTTGAAGACAACGTGGAGCCAGTATATTAGGGATCAAATGGTACTAAACCTGTGCTTCAAAGAAAGTGCAAGAGCATTTATTGATTCGTATGAATCCCTCATTGGATGAAACTATTAGGATAGACAGGGGTTCGGGGAAACGGTGAAAGTGATTTCTGTGTTCGTGTTTCTAAGAAACCCATTTATTTAAATGATTCGATTGTTAATTTGTAGTCAGCCTTTTGTTATCACAGGACATGTCTGTTCATTTAAATGTTTTGATTGTTAATGTATTAAATAATTTTGTTAGTTTAGTATTTTGTTTGTCTTCTTTATGGAAAGAAGATGTTCTAAGGTGTATATCTAAGAATGCTTTGCAGTGATGGTGTTTGCACGCTTATTGATAAGCGTCCTCATTCTGCTATGGATTTTCCTTGACAGCAGTTGAAGATCTGATTCTGGTGTGGTGAGATGCTTATCAGTCGGCTCTTTGGGTTTGTACAATAAACAGACTAGAGCGAGGGTCTCTACTTGGATAGGGTGCAAACCACTGCAAACTAAAGACCTAATTTCTAACACTACCTTACTTGTCCTATTGTCAGTCCTCATTATTCTGAAGCTATTACTACCACAATATTGCAGCTGTTTGCTGAATCTTTTAAAACTGTTCTGAAAACTATAAACACAGTAGGTTTCATTGGAGTAGTTCACCTCACGCTATTGACTGTTTTATGTATCATTCCACCTTCAAGGAAGTCCTTCCATTGCAATGTATACAGTCCACTGGTTTCAAGGAGGTAAGCAAGAACTGCCTGTTGAATGTAGAGGTCTCCTTGGAAGGAAGGTGCTCCCTCTAAAAGCAACATGTTCTACCTTATAAGCAAATTCATATTTGAAGTATGATCTAAAAACCTAAGCCATCAAACACTTTGAATTATGTGTCTCATGTTATTTCTACAAAAACGTTTTTAGGGTAGGAAAAAAGCCAATAAAACATTTTGGGAAAGACTCACAATAAATAACTAGCATTTATATACTTTCCATGATGAGCTGTTATTACTTTGCTCAGACTCCAGCTTCATTCATGAGATTGGAGCAGACAGTTTATTTTGACCGAATGTACCACTCACAAAGATTGAATGGGCCATTGTGGTCCTTCTTCGTCACAGGTTGTATGTTTCATTGTGGGCCTTCTTCAGTGTTGCCAGTTGTATTTTACACTGTAGTCCCTCAATGTCAGTTGGGGCATCTAAAGTTGTTTGCATTCTTCAAAGGCCCTCTTTGTGTGTGCCACTGTTGTTGTTCTTTAATGTTGCTCGTTGTGTGTCACTATAGTCTTTCTTCTATATTGGTGATTGCGTGCGTGTGTGGTTCTTTTTAAATATTGTACTATTTGTGAAACTGTCAACAAACTCTCGATATTATAATTATCCCTTCAATATCTGCTAAATTATATTTAGTTTAATCTCAGGGCACCAACTGGTAGCCTGTTATACTGAGAGTATCATCTTGATCACTTTCAGGAAATCTAACGTTGGAAAAGCAATTAGGTGTGGATTTAATGTGCTAACCCATGAGCATTGCATTTTTACCTGTGTTTGCATGCATTTGTACATTAAAGACCGATCCACTGAATTGTCCAGTGCTTGTTTAATTGTTGTTAATGTACATTGGGATATGACTATCTGCCCTTCAAAATATGCTAGCAGCTAATCTGCATTTATCCGTATGATCTTTCTCTTGCTTAGAAAGCAGACATGGCCTAGTGTTAAACTCTGCTCTTGTGGGAAACTTTGTGACCTTGAAGCCTAGGGACCCGGCTGCCAATCATAGCACTAACAAAACTAATAAACTGCATGATTATAGTAATGTCAGTTCATATGTTTGCCTCATTTTAGAAATAGGTGAAATGCTCATAGATATTAACGAATCAAATACACAGTGCTGGGCCCAGTACTTTCTAATTTACAGTCTCTTCGTGCCTTACCTCACTACATGACTGTCACAGCAACGCCTGAGGAATAGCCAATAAATGCGGGCCTTGTCACTAATGCTGCACACCTACGTTTTTATTAAAAAATAATTAAGATAATTCCACAAGTGGCGCGAGTATAAAGTGTTTTTGCCATGGCACATTTCAGTATTTTGTAAGGTGTTTTCATTTCAATACTACGAAGACAGTTGTTCTTAATGGCAGGACTCGTTTTCCTCGCAGCGCCACACCAGACTAATTAAAGGCATTCGCAGCGCTAAGCATCATAAAGCTCATAGAGATGCCAACCATGTAGCTCTGCGTCCACGGTTCCTGAAGCTATAGCGCCACAACGGAGAGCAGGCCCCTCACAGAGGCAAAAAGCATGCGATTTTAATCTCAGTGCTGGCTGAGCAATAAACAACACCCAGGTATTGGAAGTCAAGCAGAGTCTTACTTTCATCACTGCACCACATTAGCATTTTCTATAATTACAAATCTGTTATGTATTGACGCAATAGCACATTTTTATTCATCACCTTAAAGGGCATGTGTTCTTGTCTTCCGCACTTTCATGCTGATGTTTAATTTAACCCGCAATGCTGACATGATAATGAAATACTGCCTGCCCTCACTTGTCTTTTATTTACAGAAGGCATCTGCCATCTGTCTGCTTGGCTTTCTGCTCTCTGCCCATCTGGCTCCCTGTCTACCTGAGCCTGCCGTCCTGCATATCAATTTGTCCATCTTTCTAGATTTGTCTTCCCTCTTTCCAATGTTCCTTTCTGTAAACCTTACCCACGCGTTTGATCTCTAGATTTGTCTGCCTCTTTCCATAATGATTTGTCTGTGTTTCCTAATCACTTATAGCTGTTTTCCGACATCTGTCTTGCATTCAGACTTTTCATGTACTTTACCATCTAGATCATCTGCTCGGCTTGATGAATATCTCTGATAATGACCACCAGATATTTGCGACTTTCCCTGTTTGTTCAGCTATTAATAGCTACAAGTAAATTGAATTTGAATGATTTTGAATTATATTGGATGCAGAATGTATTCAATTTCTTTTTCACGATGGCGGACATCAGGTATAGCCAGTCGCGGCTGCTACCAGGAAGGGGTGGGGGGCAGCACTCACAGTGGGGGGCACTGCAGAGAGCGATGGGCGTGGAGGGGCACTTAGATATTTTTTTTAAAAACGTACCTGCCCCTCCGTGATGTGCCGCTCCGCTCCAGCCGCCTCATCTTCTCTCCTCAAACAATCACAACACTACTTTCATGCTGTTAGACAGCATGAAAGAGATGCCGTGATTGGCCTGAGCAGGCAGAAATGCTGTTCAGGAGGAGAGTGGGGCACTGCGCTTGGTCTCCACCCGGATGTAAAATACAGCCGCATGGGGAGTTTCTAAGTCTGCATGTCAGTTTGGCCGGCCAAACTGACATGCACATACTGTAGGAGGCTGGCCTGGCTTATAGTGGGTACCTTATGGTACTTGCACCTTGTGCCAGGTCCAGTTATCTCTTATTAGTAGATTAGAAGTGTTCTAGCAGCTTAGGCTGCTAGAGGTAGCTATAGCTGAGCAGCTTATGCTGAACTAGGAGACATGCAAAGCTCCTACTATACCACTTACATCATATAGCACTATATCACAAGAAAACACAACGCTCAGACTTACTAAAAATAAAGGTACTTTATTTTAGTGACAATATGCTGAAAGTATCTCAGAGGATACCCTCACTTAGGAGGTAAGTAATATACACAAATTATATGTACACAAACCAAAATCAGGTAAGTAACAGTAAGAAAAGTAGTGCAAGCATTGTAGAATCACAATAGGATGCAATAGGTAGAAATAGGCCTAGGGGCAAAACAAACCATATACTCCAAAAGTGGAATGCGAATCGCAAATGGACCCCAGGCCTATGGTAGGTTGTAGAGGGTCGCTGGGACTGTTAGAAAACAGTAAGGGTGTCCAAAATACCCCACCCCAAGACCCTGAAAAGTAGGAGTAAAGTTACCCTACTACCCCAGAAAGACAGTATACTCGAGATAGGGGATTCTGCAAGAACCACAACTGCTACCAAAACACTGAAGATGGATTCCTGGACCTGAGGACCTGTAAAGGAAGGGGACCAAGTCCAAGAGTCACGCAAGTGTCCATGGGGCAGGAGCACACTAAATCCCGGATGAAGGTGCAAAAGGGGTGCTTCATGGGTGGAAGAAGCCAAAGATTCTGCAACAACGGAAGGTGCCAGGAACTTCTCCTTTGGTCAGAACACGTCCCATGGCCCGCTGGAGGATGCAGGACGCAGAAATACCGCAAACAAGCCTTGCTAGCTGCAAGAGTCACAGTTGAGGATTTTGGGTGCTGCTGGGGCCCAGGAAGGACCAGGATGTTGCCTCTTGGAGGAGGAGACAGAGAGGCACTCAGCAACTCACAGAGCCCCTGCAGAAGCAGACAGCACCCGCAGAAGTACCAGAACAGGCACTTAGAAGACCTGAGGACAGCGGTCAACTCAGAATGACAAAGGAGAGTCCCACGACGTCGGAGTCCAACTCAGCGAGTTGGGCAATGCAGGACAGAGTGCTGGAGACCCAGGCTAGGATGTGCACAAAGGAATCCTTGGAAATGTGCACAGAAGCCGGACCAGCTGCAGGCCACGCAGTACACAGGATTACTGTCTGGCGTGGGGAGGCAAGGACGTACCTCCACCAAATTTGGACAGAAGGGCCACTGGACTGTGGGAGACACTTGGAACCAGCTCCTGTGTTCCAGGGACCAGGCTCATCAGGATGAGAGGGGACCCAGAGGACCGGTGATGCAGAAGTTTGGTGCCTGCGTTAGCAGGGGGAAGATTCCGTCGACCCACAGGAGATTTCTTCTTGGCTTCCAGTGCAGGGTGAAGGCAGACAGCCCTCAGCGCATGCACCACCAGGAAACAGTCGAGAAAGCTGGCAGGATGAGGCACTACAATGTTGCTGGTAGTCGTCTTGCTACTTTGTTGCAGTTTTGCAGGCGTCCTGGAGCAGTCAGAAGTCGATCCTTGGCAGAAGTCGAAGAGGGAAGTGCAGAGGAACTCTGGTGAGCTCTTGAATTCGTTATCTGAGGAATAGCCCAGAGGAGAGACCCTAAATAGCCCAGAAAGGAGGATTGGCTACTGATAAAGGTAAGCACCTATCAGAGGGGGTCTCTGACGTCACCTTCTGGCACTGGCCACTCAGAGCTGTCCATTGTGCCCCAACACCTCTGAATCCAAGATGGCAGAGGTCTGGGACACACTGGAGGAGCTCTGGGCACCTCCCCTGGGAGGTGCTGGTCAGGGGAGTGGTCACTCCCCTTTCCTTTGTCCAGTTTTGCGCCAGAGCAGGGCTGGGGGATCCCTGAACCGGTGTAGACTGGCTTATGCAGAGATGGGACCATCTGTGCCCATCAAAGCATTTCCAGAGGCTGGGGGAGGCTACTCCTCCCCAGCCCTTCACACCTATTTCCAAAGGGAGAGGGTGTAACACCCTCTCTCAGAGGAAATTATTTGTTCTGCCTTCCTGGGACCAGGCTGCCCAGGCCCCAGGGGGGCAGAAACCTGTCTGAGGGGTTGGCAGCAGCAGCAGCTGCAGTGGAGACCCCGGAAAGCAAGTTTGGCAGTGCCCTGGTTCTGTGCTAGAAACCCAGGGATGCATAGAATTGTCCCCCCAATACCATAATGGTATTGGGGTGACAATTCCATGATCCTAGACATGTTACATGGCCATGTTCGGAGTTACCATGGTGACCCTACATATAGGTATTGACCTATATGTAGTGCACGCGTGTAATGGTGTCCCCGCACTCAGAAAGTCCGGGGGATTTGCCCTGAACAATGTGGGGGCACCTTGGCTAGTGCCAGGGTGCCCACACACTAAGTAACTTGGCACCTAACCTTCACCAAGTGAGGGTTAGACATATAGGTGACTTATAAGTTACTTATGTGCAGTGAAAAATGGCTGTGAAATAAGGTGGACGTTATTTCACTCAGGCTGCAGTGGCAGTCCTGTGTAAGAATTGTCTGGGCTCCCTATGGGTGGCAAAAGAAATGCTGCAGCCCATAGGGATCTCCTGGAACCCCCAGTACCCTGGGTACCAAGGTACCATATACAAGGGAATTATAAGGGTGTTCCAGTCTGCCAATGAGAATTGGTAAAATTAGTCACTAGCCTGCAGTGACAATTTTGAAAGCAGAGAGAGAGCATAAACACTGAGGTTCTGGTTAGCAGAGCCTCAGTGATACAGTTAGGCACCACACAGGGAACACATACAGGGCATATATTATTAGCACTGGGGTCCTGCCTGGCAGGATCCCAGTGACACATAGGCAAAAACAAACATACATACAGTGAAAATGGGGGTATCATGCCAGGCAAGATGATACTTTCCTACACATACCACTCCTCGTCCACTTGACTTTTATTATCCCTTTATTTTTCTGCTTTTCATCAGTGGGGCGATGCACCTCTGCCATAGCGTATAGCACATGCCTATGAAGATGTATGTGTGCCCTTACATGTTTAAGAAGCTGTTTAAATAGGTGTGCATTGACTGAAAAATCTGGTAAACAAGCTGCACCATGAACAGCTACAATAATTGGAACTTCATCACTGCACTTCCACCTCACAGCGAAGCGCCTTCATCTCACAACACATACAACTTTTTGTAAAGTGTTTTTATTCCAATGCTATGAGGTGGGTTGCTTTTAATAAAAGCATTATTTTCCTCAACGTAGCACACCAGAATCAACTAAGGAATTTGTGGATGCTAAGCATGCTGTTCAGCACAAATATGTTGCACCTCCGTACAATCAGGCCCATAGCCAGCAGTATAATATTAGGGGCTATGGCACTCAGCTATGATCAAATATTAAAGCTGTGTTCCATAGGTGCATTCTTTCACAAATACTAGATGCACTACTAAATAACCCTCCCCCCAGAATATTGTGGTACAAGTATGTTGACAAAATATTGAAAAGTAAGTGCATATAGAGAAGCATAGATGTAGATGTCGAGTTAAGAATAGTAAATCTGTGCTTCTCTATATGCATAGATATATATATGTACATGTGTGGATATATATATATATATATATATATATATATATATATATATACACACCCACACACACATATGATATATATATATACATTAAGAACATTTTGAGAAATTAGTGCTGCACAGTGTGTTTTAAATATTTTAGGGATCCAACAATGGGGAAAACTAAATCAAAATTAAATTTCATTTTGCAAGGAAAGTTGGAAAAGGTCCCAAAATAAATGTCACTGTAAGATTGTGACAAAAGATGGATAGTTCAGTTATATTTCATCAAAAGGAGCAATCAAAACTGCTTGGATGGGCTATGATAATGGCATACACCCCTTATAGTTTAAGGAAGGTTTTGTGAAACATGTTGTACAAAAGGAAACCTTCATTAGACGTTGACCAGCAAGACAGTTAGGTATGGTAAAGTATAGGTGATAGTGTGACCCCAGGATGGGTCCATTTGAGTCCTGTGGCCTGGCTGAGGTCACTAGCAACTCGACTGCCTCTAAAAGCTATGAGCGATGGTTTCACAGTTTGCATCTAGGTTCCTGCTCTGTGATAACCTCTTTCTTTGATGGTGCTTGCATTGTACCTCCCTTTTGGGTGCTACAGTCCTTCACTTCTAGAATAATGAACATTCTCTACTCTCTCACATGCAGTATACTCCTTGCATAGGACCCTCAAGGTGGCAGCCTATATGTCATTAACATTGCTTGGATGAGTGTGCACATTTCTGAGTGATGAATGTAGAAAGAATGGATGTCTGCGGTGTGTACTAGAAATGGAAAACATTTACTTGCAGATGTATTTTTCATCATTACCCCAGGTAGGGACAAAAGTCAAGCTTCATGTTATGAAACAGTTAAAAAGTGCCATTTTTAAAAGTACAATAGAAAGCCAAATATCTTCCCTAATAGAAATTCTCAGCAAGTGTCTGTACTTTGCTGCAACTACATTAGCAATTGGAGACATGGCTAATATGCAATAAAAGAGAAGGATTTCATACGTCTTACCAAGGGCATATAGCAACAGATAACAAGGGGAGTTCTTGTTAAGCAATTTACAAAAAGCAGTGCATCAAATAACAATAGTTAGACCTTATTAGGATTTTAAAGGCCACTAAGCAAGGTGATTATTGGATCTGACACTAAGATCCCTTTAAGGAAATAACGTGCAAAATTATGCTTTGAAATCACATTGAGCCATGTGTACTGGACAAAACATGACAAGCTATAAATTCTACTTGGAATCTTCAGTCTCAATTTTCCTGTTGAGCATTGCAGTGCGCAAGCGCTACTTTTCCGACGTGTTGGTAAGTATCTGGGCTTTTAACAACGCCCACCTCACACCCATCACTACCACTCCTTCGTGGGCTTGCCCTTCAAAAAATCCTTTGATGACATTGGTAAATGGTTTACCTTTGTCCCTCCTTGGGGAGGTTTTGTTACCGCCTTGGCCATCGGCCATGTTACGTTGCTAATTGCACTTTTGCCGATTAGTTTTACTGCAAGCGAACTTTTTTTCTTTTTGTGTGTCTCTTCACGCTGATGCTCATGGTGGCCATGGCACTGTGAATCGGCTCCCTTATGTGAAACTGTTTAACTTTTAATTTTCAATTTATGTGGCAAGAAAAGTCAGGTTAGGAGTTTACAACGCTAATAGCTCTAATTCGAGCAGATGCGAGACCCACTGCATTGCAAATGCTTGTTCTACTTTTACCTAGCTCTCACTTTGCTTCTTTAGGCACTCTTTTACTTTCTCTACTCACTCCCAATGTCCCAATTCCTGCCCCTGCTGCCTCTCTCAACCTTTTCCCCACTATCCCTTTCGGTTTGCTGCTGTATCCACCTTCCCATTCCTGTGTCTCCTGCTCTGGTTTGCTTTTTCTATTTACCTTTCTTTCTCATTCTCTCTCTCTCTTTCTCTTTTTTTCTTTTTCTTTTTCTTTCTCTATCTCGTTCTCTTCTTCTGTCTTCTTTGTACTTTTCCATATTGTTATTCTCTCTCTAGCCCTTTTCTCCATATACCATTTATGACAAGTTAAACTTTCTCTTGGCTATCTATAGCTATCAGGAGCACCTACCACCTTTCTTTGACCACTGTTCTTTTTGCTGCTTCCCAGTCCCAGAAGCCTGCCATCCTGGGGGCCTCTTAGAACTGGAGAAGTCCTCTGCAAACATGGAAAGAAGAAGTTAATGCAATGTGGCCATCATATCCCTGCAGCTTTTTTCCAGTTCTTGTTGGCCAGGATTTGGTGGGTATTAACTGCTTAAGGGCAGGCGACGACCCATTGATGTCCACCACACTACTTTTACAGTGTAATGGACTTCAACGGTCATCCACAGTACTGGAAAAGAAAATATTTCTGGCAAAAACACCAGAAACATTTACTTTTCCATATAAAAAGTCAGTGTGCGAGGGAAATGCTTCCCAGTAGTCTGAAGTTTGATTTTTTTGTTTTGCTGTATTGCACAACACCCTGTGCGCACTGACATCACAAAGCAAAACAAAAGTGAAAGCAGATTGTGCAAACAAATCGGTGGGAAACCTCGAGAGATCTTTCCCAGACTCCTGGTCATTCAAAGGAGTTTAATCTATTCAATGTTTCAGGTCCCAAATATCTGCACACTATGGCCACTTCTTTTCATCTGACAATGGCTTCCGATATGAGATAATATTAACAATGCACATCCCAGCAGATATCTCCACCTCTCTCTCCCTCCAACAATGCCAGCTATGACTAAGAACAATACACTGGAGACAGATTTTCTAAGATTTAGTGTCAGGATTGCATCACTTTTGTGGTGCAGCCCAGACACAAAATCAATTTTGGGTATTTACTAATCCATGCAAAGTAATTTGTAATTTAGTAAATACAAACTAACGTGAAGCAGTGGATATCGCTGCTTTACATTGGTAAGGCATTCTCTGGGTGGAGCATTAGTATTCTCATGCATCCACCTATGTATTTTAGTGCAAGCTAGTAAAGCTAGGAATGCATCAAAATGCTACACCTTCCCCAGTGAGGTGTAACAAGGAGAAATATCTTTATTTTTCCTTGTTACTTCCTCATTCTACGTGTGCTGAACTGTGCACACATAGAAAGAGGAATATGTCTCTAAGGATTGTTTTTGTGCAGGATGTTGTCCATTCCTGAACAAGAACAATCCTGCCTGTAACACAGGCACTCTTGCACCAAGGCGGATGGGTGCTTGCATTGACACCAGGGAGCACACAGTGCGCAAATGCTAGAAGACAGCAGAAATGTGCAATATCTTTGTAATTATATGGAATGTTTCTGCTTTCTTCATTTCACACAAAGCAGTTCAGCAAGTTGCCTTGCTGCGTTGCATGAAATGTAAGTAAATCTGTCCCAAAAATTCTGATTGGTCAAACTTGTCTAGTGACGAGCAAAACAGACTATAATCATAAGAAATAGCATACTGGGATCCGGAGAGCTGATCAAAGCTGCCAGCTTACTGAAAAATCATACACTGCACATTTGTGTCTCTTGCATCTCATCATCCTCCACACGGCTACATGCTGCATCTCATAATACTATAACTGCACCTCTGTGGTCATCACGTAGGAAATGGAAGCACTTCCCACATTGGATGACAAAACAAAGGAAACAGCATTCTAACCACACACCACCCTATATAGCGGAGCTTGCTGACCATGTAGGTAACTCTTCAGTGGCACACAAAGGGGTATTAAGCACTATACAAATGTCAATACAATACAATACAATATTTATCATTTGTGCATCACCAAGATTTGTTTTGATCCTCTCAAAATCTTTGATCGTATCGAAATGTGCTTCAGTTGTGCTTTCATAAATGCTGGTATATGTTGAAACATATTGAATTGACATTTTACAGCATTTGCTTTTGCACTCCATGTACACCAGCCCTCTGGATTTATTCAATTCTGCGACTGTGAAATTGTGCGATTCTGTGGCCGTGGCGTTTTCCACATAATTATGAATTTAACACATTTGCCAAATAATCCATCATCTGCATAATCTGCAGATTTTTAACACAAAAACACATTTTGTTTCTCGCTCAAACAGATCAAAATTACTAAAAATGCTGTAAAATGTTCTGTCATTCAGCGGACAGTCCTTCAGAAAGGTGACTGGTCAACTTTCAGTTACTTATATCTGCATTTCGAGGAGGAAATGGTACTAATGAAGTGAAACATTTGCCCATGCATTGATAACATGTGCAAAGATTACAAAATAATGAAGTGATACTATTAAAAAATGTGCTCCCTTATGCCACATAATTTATGTTTTCTAGCCACAAAATGTAGTCAACATTGCAACTTGATTTAGGCCTTCCCTGCTGCCTAATTCCAGTAGTCCTGTGTGTCCCACATTGATGGTTACATAATTCACTTTACAAAATCCTCTGATTTTATATTCAAGGGTGGAAAAGTAAACAACATCTCCAAACTAGAAGAATAAACAGCAATTTTCTAGAAGACGTAGTCTGACAGTTAACTTGTCTTGTAAGGTACAGCAAATGCAAGAAGATTAAAACAACACTTAAGACACTACTAGTGCTCATTCACCTTCTGAACTCCCGCACAACTGTACTGTGCCAGGTGCCTGGGTCGTTTAGGTGGGGGGGGGACGGACAAAGACTATTATGGGCTGGCCCGGTCCACAAATGCCATCCCCTACTCCCCCCACAGTGGCTACGGCCCTGAGTACAATCTCACAAACCAAATGACAAGATTTCCAACTTCATTAGTGAAAGACGCTAACGTCAGCGCATCCCCTGAAAGCACAACCTGTGAAATTATATGGTTTCCCAACAGATAGCACCTCTCATCACACCATCCAATAACACACTGTTTAGCCCTTTTCTATCTTAAATAGCAGAATAATTTACAAGAAACACATTTCATTATCTCACAACATTACCCGACACTTCTCATTCTCACTGTGATGATACACAGTTACAGCATAGCATTCTACCTCTGAGCACCTCAGGCCATGCAATCTGGTACCAGCCATTAGACTGGTTATAAAGAATACTCTGTTCCATGATTCGACTATACATACCACAGCAGACAAGATGAGTCCACCTGACACCACCCCATACCACTGTAGCACACACCACACAGCTACACTGCTCTAAACATTATAATCAGGACTCCTTTGTTATGTTATTTAATCTTTCACTTCCATTTGTATTTATCCATATTTATTTTTGGGCAATCTTATTGATATTTATCCACACGTATTTTGTGTTATGTGAATAAATTAGCTGTGAACTTGTATATTTCTACATTTATTTATCTAATAAATATGCACTCATACTATTTGCAGGCAGGACTTTCACACATAAAATAGCCAAATGTAATAAAACAATGCATCCATTTGAAAATGTTAGCAATATACAACTAATTTATGTTGAGATGTGCATTGACTTAAAGAAATCTCAACCAGTTTTTTAACTTCCCATGCTGTCAATCTCCTCAGCTGTTTGCTTGGAATTCATAAATAACGGAATGGAGAGTCACTCAAAAGATGCAGAATTTTACGTATTTTTCTCCTTAAAAAATAAATATAGAAATGAAACACATTGTTTTTTGTATGTATTTATATGTAAAGATCGTTAACTATAATAAAACAAATGTTCCCATCATTTCATTGCATCACACACTTTAACACATCTACACACACAACAGCCCCCACAGCAACACATCGCATCAACCTTTCTCAGATATGTTCTGTCTAACAAACCTCACCAACTCGTTCACAGATTACGTAATCACAGCACATAGTCCAGGTTGTAAACACACTCACACTTATAGTATATCTCAGAAGTTTATCCACATGCTCCAATAGACAACCCGAGTTCTGAAGATGGTTGAAAGGCACACAACTCTCTTTCAGACATTCGTTAATGAGACTTCCCATAGAATGTAGCGTTGGAAAGGTCACATGCCAATGTCAGTTGACTAGGGAGCTGTCTTCCTCTCAGCAACTTTTGCCAAACTCACAAGTGCTTAGATTCTATGAAGGTCACAAGATAATCCAATACCCCACTGGAACACCTTCCTTCTACTCTGCTCGCAACACAAAGAGACTGACATACCAATATGCTTACAAACTGGTGAACGCATAATTAATAAAGGCCTACAGATCTAGAGCTATGTTGCTGTAATCAGTTACACAGGCCATTCTTCATTTAATGCCACACAACATTTACATTTTCGTTCTGAGATTGTCACATCACCAAAGTTGGGATTACAAGTCTGGAAGTAATTTTGCTCTGATTCTTATGTTATTCCCCACACAAATATGTCCATGTTTTGTACAGGGAAATAGGTCTCCGTTTCAGGTGTGCACGTTTGAAATGGAGAAAAGACAAAGTAACATAAAAACTGCATGATGCCCCCTATTCTGACCTGTGGAAAAACGTCTCCCCACGAGGTGCAGAACATATTATTTGGAACTGCAATTTTATTTCCCGTTATTGCTGTGGGAGATAGAATGCTGGCCTAACAGGCCTAAATAAAACAAGCATTGGCGAAGTCAATAGGGTTCGCCTATACAAGAGCTATTGACTTTGTTTTGCCAGGACTATTGTGACCCGCACACAGTTATCACAATTAACCACACACTTGCTACAAGCCCAAAATATACTGCTCACCCTTCTACTAAACAAAACGACCACCACTAACACTTTTTCTAAACTGCCAGCTTATAAATGTTCGATCACTCTAAAAAAATAAGCACCACATCTACGACCTGCTCACGGACACACAGCCTGACTTACTATTCATAACAGAATCATGGTTGGGAGATGACATGGCCCCAGTGTTGCATGAAGCCGTTCCTCTGGGCTGTCAAACCATCACACAAAACCGTATAGGCAAGAGAGGAGGTGGACTAGCAATAATATTCAAACAAGCAATAAATCTATCTCAGTAAAACAGACAACATTTCCATACAAGGTTGTGAATCCTACCTCACCAGATGCCACCCTACTCCAACTTCCTCCTGTAACTTTCTCCTCCTTTACAGACCTCCACCTAACAACTCAATATCCCCAGACGCTTTTCTAGATACACTCTCTAACCTTTTTACATTATACTCAAACCTATGCATTCTAGGGGACCTAAATATTTGGTTTGACAAACCCAATATGCCCCATCCAAAAGCTATCACCACTGGCCTAGTCGCATTGAACCTACATCAGATTGTACACAATCCCACACACATCGCTGGACACATCCTAGATGTCATTTTTGCTAAGCCTGAATTGGTTACAGTTCATAGCATCCCCCCCAATCACATGGTCAGACCACCATTTGATAACTTTCTGACATAAAACACCACAAATCAACACTCCCCACAACTACTTACATACCTGTAGCTATAGACCATGGAGCAAACTCAATTTTGATGAGTTAGAAACAGAACTAACAGAAAAACCACTCAGAAAAACTAAACAGGACAAAAGAAAACCAACACCTTGGAGAAACACAGAACTTAAAAAGATAAAGCAACAAATCAGAAGGTTGCAGCGGACCTGGCGCAAAACAAACAACATTCAAGACAAACTGCAGCTACACAAACTTAACAGAATATACAAATCATCAATCAAAAAAGCTAAAAGAAGCTACTACTCAGACAGAATACAAAATGCTAAATCTGCAACCAAAGAATTTTATAAAATTCTCAATGAATTTTAAAAACCTAAATGCATGGAAGGAAGTCATCCCAGTACTCAAGATTTCACAAACAAACTGGCTACTCATTACACAACCAAGGCAGACACATTGGACTCCTATTTAAAGCAGAAGAAAACCATCAGCGCCAACCCCGTACCTAAAATCTCCTATAAGAATAAACCAAACCAGCCTCTACAGTCCTTCAAACAAATATCACAAGGTGAATTTATAGATTTGGTCAAAGCAAGCTGGCCTTCCGGTTGCCCTTCTGACCCTTGTCCACCACACATATCCAAGAACGTTCTTTTATCTACTTCTGCTGCCACACCTGTAAGAAGAATCATCAACAACTCTTTAACTACAGGAACTTTTCCTGGAGACTTGAAAAAGGCATACAAACGTCTGTTATTAAAGACAACAAACCTAGACCCGCAGGACCCCAACAACTACAGATCAATCACAAATGGACCTTTCCTGGGCAGACTGATAGAAAGAGCACCATTCGCCCAGATGTCACAATTCATTGAAGACAATTCCATAATTTCAGACTACCAACCTGGATTCTACTTAAATTGGAATGCCCCAAATACATTGAAAACTCACAAATCTTTAGTTGCCCCAGAGCTGTTGATTAGTGGATGACTTGGAGCCATCTCAAACTAAATGCCTCCAAAACGGAAATACTCATATAAGGTGACTGGAAAAATTATGACCCCTGTGTGCCTGGCCTGACGATCTCAGACCACCTCCTCAATTATCCAAGGAAGTTAAAAACCTCAGAATGACCATGGACTCCAAGTTAACTATGTATGCCCAAGTGGAAAAATTAGCATGAACAAGCGTCATCACCTTGAAGACTCTGCAACGCATCTTCCCCCACCTCAGATTTCCACACAAGGTGAAGGCTACTATCTCTCTTGTACTATGCAAACTGTATTATGCCAATGGCCTCTACCAAGGATCATCTCTATCTATTATGAAAAAATTAGAATATATTCAAAACTCCGCTGCCAGGCCACTATTACATGTAAAGACAAACAAGCCCACACCTCACCTGCCTTGAGAGTACTACACTGGTAACCTGCTGCTAGAAGATCCACCTTCAAGCTGCTTTGTATCACCTACAAAACTATACATGGAACAGGACCACCTTTTATCAGAAACAAAATAACCAAATACATTCAACAAAGAAACCTCCGCTCAAGACTGGCACCCTGCCTTAGTACACCACCACACAAGAAAAAGACTATAGGTGGTACATCCTTCTCCATTTAAGCAGCCAAACTATGGAATTCATTACCCCCAAATATAAGATCCACGGATAACTATCTTGTCTTCAGAAGACTACTCAAGAGTTGGCTCTTTCCTTCATAACCACCATATTCAAACAGCAATGGACTGCGTATACATGTGTTGATAAATAGTTTTAATCTGAATATGTGTATATTCTAGATATGTATAATTCTTTAGGAAGTATGTATCACTACTATATCATAACAATAAATTACACACATACTCTTTAAACCTATTTAACCCCTTCGCTGCCAGGCCTTTTCCCCCTCCTGTGCCAGGCCTTTTTTTGCCTATTTGGGGCAGTTCGCGCTTAGGCCCTCATAACTTTTTGTCCACATAAGCTAACCTAGCCAAATTGACGTCCTTTTTTTCCAACATCCTAGGGATTCTAGAGGTACCCAGACTTTGTGGGTTCCCCTGAAGGAGGCCAAGAAATTAGCCAAAATACAGTGAAAATTTTGTTTTTTTCAAACAAATTGGAAAAAGTGGCTGCAGAAGAAGGCTTGTGGTTTTTCCCCTGAAAATGGCATCAACAAAGGGTTTGCTGTGCTAAACTCAGCAGCTTCCCAGCTTTCAGGAACAGGCAGACTTGAATCAGAAAACCCAATTTTTCAACACAATTTTGGCATTTTACTGGGACATACCCCATTTTTGCAATTTTTTGTGCTTTCAGCCTCCTTCCAGTCAGTGACAGGAATGGGCATGAAACCAATGCTGGATCCCAGAAACCTAAACATTTCTGAAAAGTAGACAAAATTCTGAATTCAGCAGGGGGTCATTTGTGTAGATCCTACAAGGGTTTCCTACCGAAAATAACAACTGAACAAAGAAAAATATTGAAATTGAGGTGAAAAAAACATCAATTTTTCTCTACGTTTTACTCTGTAACTTTTCCCTGCAATGTCAGATTATCAAAAGCAATATACCGTTATGTCTGCTGGACTCCTCTGGTTGCGAGGATATATAGGGCATTTAGGTTCATCAAGAACCCGAGGAACCCAGAGCCAATAAATGAGCTGCACCCTGCAGTGCATTTTCATTCTATACCGGGTATACAGCAATTCATTTGCTGAAATATAAAGAGTAAAAAATAGCTATCAAGAAAACCTTTGTTTTTCCAAAAAGGGCACAAGATAAGGTGTTGAGGAGCAGTGGTTATTTGCACATCTCTGAATTCCGGGGTGACCATACTAGCATGTGAATTACAGGGCATTTCTCAAATAGATGTCTTTTTTACACACTCTCCTATATTTGGAAGGAAAAAATGTAGAGAAAGACAAGGGGCAGTAACACTTGTTTCGCTAATCTATGTTCCCCCAAGTCTCCCGATAAAAATGATACCTCACTTGTGTGGGTAGGCCTAGCGCCCGCGACAGGAGACGCCCCAAAGCGCAACGAGGACACATCCAATTTTTTGAAAGAAAACAGGGGTGTTTTTTGCAGAGTGCCTACCTGTAGATTTTGGCCTCTAGCTCAGCCGGCACCTAGGCAAACCTACCAAACCTGTGCATTTCTGAAAACTAGAGACCTAGGGGAATCCAAGATGGGGTGACTTGTGGGGCTCGGACCAGGTTCTGTTACCCAGAATCCTTTGCAAACCTCAAAATTTGGCTAAAAAAACACATGTTCCTCACATTTCTGTGGCAGAAAGTTCTGGAATCTGAGAGGAGTCACAAATTTCCTTCCACCCAGCGTTCCCCCAAGTCTCCCGATAAAAATGATACCTCACTTGTGTGGGTAGGCCTAGCGCCCGTGACAGGAAACGCCCCAAAGCGCAACCTGGACACATCCGATTTTTTGAAAGAAAATAGAGGTGATTTTTGCAAAGTGCCTACCTGTAGATTTTGGCCTCTAGCTCAGCCGGCACCTAGGGAAACCTACCAAACCTGTGCATTTCTGAAAACTAGAGACCTAGGGGAATCCAAGATGGGGTGACTTGTGGGGCTCAGACCAGGTTCTGTTACCCAGAATCCTTTGCAAACCTCAACATTTGGCTAAAAAAACACATGTTCCTCACATTTCTGTGGCAGAAAGTTCTGGAATCTGAGAGGAGCCACAAATTTCCTTCCACCCAGCGTTCCCCCAAGTCTCCCGATAAAAATGATACCTCACTTGTGTGGGTAGGCCTAGCGCCCGCGACAGGAAACGCCCCAAAGCGCAACGTGGACACATCCAATTTTTTGAAAGAAAATAGAGGTGATTTTTGCAAAGTGCCTACCTGTAGATTTTGGCCTCTAGCTCAGCCGGCATCTAGGGAAACCTACCAAACCTGTGCATTTCTGAAAACTAGAGACCTAGGGGAATCCAAGATGGGGTGACTTGTGGGGCTCGGACCAGGTTCTGTTACCCAGAATCCTTTGCAAACCTCAAACTTTGGCTAAAAAAACACGTTCCTCACATTTCTGTGGCAGAAAGTTCTGGAATCTGAGAGGAGCCACAAATTTCCTTCCACCCAGCGTTCCCCCAAGTCTCCCGATAAAAATGATACCTCACTTGTGTGGGTAGGCCTAGCGTCCGCGACAGGAAACGCCCCAAAGCGCAACGTGGACACATCCAATTTTTTGAAAGAAAATGGAGGTGATTTTTGCAAAGTGCCTACCTGTAGATTTTGGCCTCTAGCTCAGCCGGCACCTAGGGAAACCTACCAAACCTGTGCATTTCTGAAAACTAGAGACCTAGGGGAATCCAAGATGGGGTGACTTGTGGGGCTCGGACCAGGTTCTGTTACCCAGAATCATTTGCAAACCTCAAAATTTGGCTAAAAAAACACATGTTCCTCACATTTCTGTGGCAGAAAGTTCTGGAAGCTGAGAGGAGCCACAAATTTCCTTCCACCCAGCGTTCCCCCAAGTCTCCTGATAAAAATGATACCTCACTTGTGTGGGTAGGCCTACCGCCCGTGACAGGAAACGCCCCAAAGCGCAAAGGTGGACACATCGACATTTTTTAAAGAAAACAGAGGTGTTTTTTGCAAAGTGTCTACCTGTAGATTTTGGCCTCTAACTCAGCCGGCACCTAGGCAAACCTACCAAACCTGTGCATTTCTGAAAACTAGAGACCTAGGGGAATCCAAGATGGGGTGACTTGTGGGGCTCGGACCAGGTTCTGTTACCCAGAATCATTTGCAAACCTCAAAATTTGGCTAAAAAAACACATGTTCCTCACATTTCTGTGGCAGAAAGTTCTGGAATCAGAGAGGAGCCACAAATTTCCTGCCACCCAGCGTTCCCCCAAGTCTCCCGATAAAAATGATACCTCACTTGTGTGGGTAGGCCTAGCGCCCGCGACAGGAAAAGCCCCAAAGCGCAACGTGGACACATCCAATTTTTTGAAAGAAAATAGAGGTGATTTTTGCGAAGTGCCTACCTGTAGATTTTGGCCTCTAGCTCAGCCGGCACCTAGGGAAACCTACCAAACCTGTGCATTTCTGAAAACTAGAGACCTAGGGGAATCCAAGATGGGGTGACTTGTGGGGCTCGGACCAGGTTCTGTTACCCAGAATCCTTTGCAAACCTCAACATGTGGTTAAAAAAACACATGTTCCTCACATTTCTGTGCCCCAAGTCTCCCGATAAAAATGATACCTCACTTGTGTGGATAGGCCTAGCGCCCGAGACAGGAAATGCCCCAAAGCGCAACGTGGACACATCCAATTTTTTTAAAGAAAACAGAGGTGATTTTTGCAAAGTGCCTACCTGTAGATTTTGGCCTCTAGCTCAGCCGGCACCTAGGGAAACCTACCAAACCTGTGCATTTCTGAAAACTAGAGACCTAGGGGAATCCAAGATGGGGTGACTTGTGGGGCTCGGACCAGGTTCTGTTACCCAGAATCCTTTGCAAACCTCAAAATTTGGCTAAAACAACACATGTTCCTCACATTTCTGTGGCAGAAAGTTCTGGAATCTGAGAGGAGCCACAAATTTGCTTCCACAAGGCGTTCCCCCAAGTCACCCGATAAAAATGATACCTCACTTGTGTGGGTAGGACTAGCGCCCACGAAAGGAAATGGCCCAAAACACAACGTGGACACATCACATTTTTTCATAGAAAACAGTGCCTACCTGTGGATTTTGGCCTGTAGCTCAGCCGGTACATGTGGAAACCTAGCAAACCAGCCCATTTTTGAAAACTAGAAACCCAGGGGAATCCAAGATGGGGTGACTTGTGGGGCTCTGACCAGGTTATGTTACCCAGAATCCTTTGCAAACATCAACATTTGGCCAAAAAAACACTTTTTCCTCTCATTTCGGTGAAAGAAAGTTCTGGAATCTGAGAGGAGCCACAAATTTCCTTCCACCCAGCGTTTCCCTAAGTCTCTCGAAAAAAATGGTACCTCACTTCTGTTGGTAGGCCTAGCGCCCACGAAAGGAAATGGCCCAAAACACAACGTGGACACAACATATTTTTTCACAGAAAACAGAGGTGTTTTTTGCAAAGTGCCTACCTGTGGAGTTTGGCCTCTAGCTCAGCCGGCCCCAGGGGGGGGGCAGAAATACCCTAAAATAAATTTGACCCCCCATTCCCGGGAGCGACCCTTGCCTACGGGGTCGCTCCCCCTGCGTGACATTGGCGCCAAAAAACAAATCCCCGATGCCTAGTGATTCTTGCCCCCTTGGGGGCAGATTGACCTAAAATCGACCAATCTGCCACCAAGGGGGGCAGAAATGGTCTAAATACAATTTGCCCCCCAGGGCAGCGACCCTTGCCTGATGGGTCGCTCCCCATCTCTAAAAAAACAAAAACAAAAAATTTGCCCTGGCGCCTAGAGGTTTCTGCCCCCCCGGGGGCAGATCGGCCTAATAATGGGCCGATCTGCCCCCTGGAGGGGCAGAAATGGCCTAAAATAAATTTGCCCCCCCAACCCTCCCTCCCTCCGGGAGCGACCCTTGCCTACGGGGTCGCTCCCCCTGCGTGACATTAGCGCCAAAAAACAAATCCCCGGTGCCTAGTGGTTTCTGGTCCCTTGGGGGCAGATTGACCTAAAATCGCCCAATGGCCTAAATACAATTTGCCCCCCAGGGGAGCGACCCTTGCCTGATGGGTCGCTCCCCATCTCTAAAAAAACAAAACAAAAAAAAAAAAATTCCCCTGGCGCCTAAAGGTTTCTGCCCCCCCTGGGGGCAGATCGGCCTAATAATTGGCGGGCAGAAATGGCCTAAAATAAATTTGCCCCCCAACCCCCACCCCCCCCCCCCCCGGGAGCGACCCTTGCCTACGGGGTCGCTCCCCCTGCGTGACATTGGCGCCAAAAAACAAATCCCCGGTGCCTAGTGGTTTCTGCCCCCTTGGGGGCAGATTGACCTAAAATCGGCCAATCTGCACCCAGGGGGGCAGAAATGGTCTAAATACCATTTGCCCCCCAGGGGAGCGACCCTTGCCTGATGGGTCGCTCCCCATCTCTAAAAAAACAAACAAACAAACAAAAAAAAAAAAAAAAAAAAAAATTTGCCCTGGCGCCTAGAGGTTTCTGGCCCCCCTGGGGGCAGATCGGCCTAATAATAGGCCAATCTGCCCCCGGGGGGGGCAGAAATGGCCTAAAATAAATTTGCCCCCCCCAGGGAGCGACCCTTGCCTAAGGGGTCGCTCCCCACCTAAAAAATAAAAATAAAAACGTTAAAATTGATCCCTGGTGCCTAGAGGTTTCTGCCCCCAGGGCGGGCAGAAAAGGCCTTCCGGAAAAAATGCCCCCCCCTTATGACAATTTCAGAAAAAAAAAATAATAATCCCTGTCTAGTGGGGTTTCAAAAGCCAGATTGCAAGCAATCTGGCTTTTGAAACCCTGGGAGAGACTTCAAGGGGAAGGAAATACATTTCCTTCCCTTTGAAGCCCCTCCGGGCCTCCCCCAGTGATTGAAAGAGAAATGCTTTGCATTTCTCTTTCAATCGCGCTGGAAGCTGAGCTTCCAGTGCGATGGGGGAGGCCCCTGTGGCAAATCAGCGCGCGCTCGCGCGCTGACGTCACGGGGGGGTGGGGGTGGTCGGGGTGGAAGGGGAAGTTCTTCCCCTTCCATCCCCGCCTTGGGGGGGAGGGGGGTGCACGGGGGGCACGCTAGCGCTCCCCCAAGTTCCCCTGTGCCTTGGACGAGGTGACCTCATCCAAGGCACAGGGGAACTGTAACCTTGGACGAGGTCACCTCGTCCAAGGCACAGAAGCGGTTAACAAACGTATATTTACTCACGATTGAATATATGTATATGTATGTGAATATATATATATATATATATATATATATACATATATGTGTGTGTGTTTGTGTATAAATAAAAATAAATAAAATAAAATCTATAAATAAAACTCAAATTATAAATAAGTAAATTAAAGTTAAAAAAATGAATTCAATTAATAATAATAATGAATAAATAAAGAAAAATAAAATGATGATTCAATTTTTTTTTATATATATATATAAAATTATAAATAAACATAATATAAATGTACTCTCTTGTAAGCTTTACTGTGTCTACCCATCACTATATGTCATGTCTCTAACAATCTATCCTCCAACCCCATTCCGACCCATCCCAACCCATTCTACTACTTTCATCTCCAAAATAACCCTGCCTAAGCTCTTCCCTCCTCCTCTGCATCTAGCTCACCCAAACCTCACTTTACTACCATGATCTCCCAAACAACCCTAATACATTCTCCCTCATTTATCTCACCTTGACTCATCCAAAACCCCTCCTGCTACTATGATCTCCCTAACCCTTTCCACAGACTCTTCCCTCCTTCATCTCTCCTTTACTCATACCAAACCTCATCCTATTACTATAAACTCCCAATTAACACATCTGGATTCTTCCCTCCTCTATCCCTACATTACTCTAGTCAAGCCAACTAATAAACTCACATATTCTCTGCTCAAATTAACTCATAAAAATATGAAAACTGAACTCATATTTCCCTATACTAATCCACCGAAGTAGTGTGCTACTTGCCAAAAAGCGCTTTGACGCCTTGTCAGGGGTAGTAAGCAATATATAAATACTATTACAATACAATACAATGTTGTACACCAGTGTGGCTCCTGTTCAGCATGGCAAAAGCTTAGTGGCGTGGAGTGGGGGAGTAGAGTGTCATAGAGTGGATATGTCTGAATGTTGTAGAGTGGAGTAGGAGGAATATATGGTCACATAGTTGAGTAGAGGGGGTAGGATTCAGTGGCAGTGAGTGTCGTATAGTGAAGTGGGGTGGAATAGGGTGAAGTGGGTTGGAGTGGTTTGGAGTAGAAAGGGGTGGATTGGATTGTGGTGACTTGAGTGGACAGTAGTCGTGTGGATTGGTTTAGAGTGAGCTGAATTGAAATGGGGTGAGATGGATAGGAGTGGGGTGGATTTTAGTGGGTTGGATTAGATTGGGTGGGTAGTTTGGATTGGAGTAATAGGGCTGGGGCGGGGTAGATTGGACTGAGGTGGGGTGGATTAGGGTGGGGTGGATTGGATGGGGTGGCTTGGGGTGGGGTGGATTTCATGGAGGTGGGTTTGACTGGAGTTCAGTGGGTTGGATGCATTGGATTGGAGTGGGGTGGGGTGGGGTGGACTGAACAGGGATAGGATGGTGTGGATTGTATTGGGATGGGGTATATTGTAGTGGGGTGGATTGGATTGGAGTGGGTTGTATTGTAGTGGGGTGGATTTGATTGGGGTAGTCTGGATGAAGAGGATTGGACTGCGGTGGACTGAACTGGGACGGGGTGGGCTGCATTGGGGTAGAGTGTGGTGGATTAGAGTGGAGTGAGATTGATTGGAATGGGGTGGATTGGGGAGGAGTGGAGTGAAATTGAGTGGTGTGGACTGGGGCGGGTGGACTGGAGGGGTGGATTTGATTGAGTGATGTGGATTGGATTGTGGTGGGGTTGTCTGAACTGGGATGGATTGGACTGAGGTGGATTGCATTGAGCTAGATTGTATTGGCTTGGGGTGAGTTGAACTGCAGTGAGGTGGACTGCAGCAGGGTTGACTTGAGTGAGGTGTATCAGATTGGGGTGGAGTGGAGTGAGATAGATGGGGCTGAGTGGATTTGATTGGATTGGAATAAATTTGGTAGATTGGACTCAGGTGAATTGGATAGGGGTGGGGTGGACTGGATTGGGGTGGATTGGATTGGGTTGGGTTGGATTGGAGTGGAGTGGATTGTTGTGGATTAGTCGTGAGTGGGTTGGATTAGATTGGAGTGGGGTGGATTAGAATAGTGTGAGGTGGATTGACTGGAGAGTTGTGTACTGGATTGAAGTGAGGTAGATTAAGGTGATTTGGGGTGGATTCAACTAGAGTAGGCTGGATTAATGTGCACTGCATTGGACAGAATGGGCTGGATTTAAGTGGATTGTATTGGAAAAGGGTGGATTGTATTGAAGTGAGGTGGATTGGGTGGCTGTGGACTTGATTGGGGTGGGGTGAGTTTTACTGGAGTAGGTTTGATTGGGTTGATAGGAGGGGGTGGGATGATTGGAGTGGTGTGGGTTGGATTGGAGTAGAGTGGATCGGACTGCAGTGGGGTGGATTGGACTGAAGTGGTGTCGACTGGAGTGGGGTGGGATGTGGTTGATTGGGGTGAGGTGTATTTGGTCAGAGTGGGGTACATTGGACTGGGCTGGATTGAGTTGATTGGATTGGTGTGTTGTGGACTTGGTTGTAGTGGGTGGATTGTGATGGAGTAGAGTGGGGTGAATTGGTATGAGTGCGTTGGATTGGGGTGAGATGAGGTGGATTGGATTGGAGTGTGGGAGATTGTTTTGGATTGGAGTAGGTTGCTTGGCATTGTAGAGGGGCAGGTTGGAATGGGGCAAGTTGTTTTGTATTAAAGTGGGACAGATTGGAGTGGGGCAGGTTGAAATGGATTTGAGTGGGTCAGGATGTTTTGGATTGAAGTGGGAAGATTGTTTTGGCTAGGTGTGGGGCTGACTGGAATGGGGTAGTTTGTTTAGGATTGGAGTGGGGCAGATTGTTTTGGATTTGAGTGGGGCAGATTTTTTTAATTGGAATGGGCCGGATTGGACTGTGCCGGATTGGTGTGGGACAGATTGTTTTGGGTTGGAGTGGGCAGGTTGTTTTGGGTTGAGTGGGGCAGATTGTATTAGGGTGGATTGGAGTGGGGTGGATTTGTTTGGTGTGGGGTTGAATGGATGGTAGTGGCATGGATGGAGTGGGCTAAATTGAGATTGAGTGGGGTGGATTGGGTTGAGTTGAGGTGGATTGGATTGGATTGGAGTGGGGCATATTGTTTTGGGTTTAAGTGGGGCAGATTGGAGCGGTACGGACTGTTTTTGATTGGAGTGGGGCAGACTGGAGTGTGGCACGTTGGAGTGGGGCAGATTGCTGTGAATTAGAGTGGGGCATAGTGGAGCTGGCGGATTTGAGTTTGCCAGATTCTTTGGGATTGCAGTGGAGCAGATTGTTTTGTATTGGGGCAGATTGGAGTGGGGCGTATTGTTTTGGATTGGGCGGATTGTTTTTGATTGGTGTGGGGCAAACTGTATTAGGATGGATTGGAGTGGGGTGGATTAGGTTGGTGTGGGGTTGATTGAATGGGACTGGGGTGGATTGGCGTGAGGTGAACTGGGATGGAGTGGGATGGATTGATTGGGGTGAGGTGGACTGGATTAGAGTAGGGCGTATTGTTTTAGATTGGAGTGGGGCAGATTGGAGTGCTGTGGACTGCTTTTGATTGGAGTGGGGCAGACTGTGGTGTGGCACATTGGAGTGGGGCAGGTCGTTTAGGATTGGAGTAGGGTGGATTTGAGTTGGACCGATTGTTTTGGAATCAAGAGTGGCAGACTGGAGTGGGGCACCTTATTTTGGATTGCAGTGAGGCAGATTGTTTAGAAATGGAGTGGGGCAGTTTGGAGTGGGGCGGATTGGTTTGAATTGCCTTGGGGCAGATTGTTTTGGATTGCCTTGGGGCAGATTGTTTTGGAATGAAGTGGGGCAGATTGTTTTGGATTGGAGTGGAGCAGATTGGAGTGGGCAGTGGTGAAGATTGTTTTTAATTAGAGGGGCGAATTGGAGTAGGGCAGATTAGATTCGGGTGGTTTGGGTGATTTAAGTGTTGTGGGTTGAAGTGGACTGGGTTTGGGTGGGGTGGATTGATGTGGGTTATAGTGGGTTGGATTGGGGTAGATATTAGTAGGGCAGATTTGAGTGTGGTTGATTGGGGTGTACTGCCTGATTATGTGTTAAAGCATTATTTCAGAAATTACACACAAAAAAGAAACAGTGTTGCTTTGCAATATTTCAAACAAATTAATTGTCGTCTTTTGAGAACAGCGCCCACGAGCAAAAACATAAGAAAACATGAGTGGAAAGTGAGAAAAGAGGACTTGGCAAAATAAAAGAAGGCTAGCTTTAAAAAAAAAGAAAACATTGCAATTTAGTTTGTCCTGCTGGGCACGTTTTTGGCAGTCACAAGCCTTCTGTTTGTAGGGCACTAGAAGTTTAAGAAAACAAAATAGTACCCCGATCACATCGGGAGCAGCGGACGGGCAGTAATTAGGTTGAATCAATTGGTGCTTGATCCCTGCTCCACACAGAGTAACGGAAATGATGCCTTGCATGCCTTGACGAATTACAAGGATGTGAAGAAGAGTGCCGTGCAAACAAACAAATGTTGCGAGACAGGCGGGCTCTAAGCCCTTTACTGAACACAACAGTCTTGCAGCGAGACGCATGTGCTAGCGCATGCACTCCCAGTCTCGACCCAAAAAATTGCATAGCTTAACATAGTAAAGCGACTCCACTGTGACTGTCTTAGAACATGGTTTTCTTAAAGAAAACACATTACAAATTTGCTGCAGGTGCATGCCTGTGCTCCATGGCAACAAAATGCATGCATACACCACTGTGGCCATCTTTAAATGTGTTGTCTTAGAGAAAACGCCATTGGAACATGGCTGATGTAACATGTGCATGCATTGTGACATAACAATGCACACTTAATTCACATTGGCCATCTTGGAATGGTATTTTCACAAGAAAATGCACTCCAAGATGGCCATGGGTGTGTGCTTATGCATCGTGATGACATGATGCATGCACATGCCACAATGGCCATCTTAGAATGATGTTTTCTCAATGAAAACACAGTCCATGATGGTCACCATGATGTGCACATTTGTCATGATGGGGCGATTCATCCACATATACCTTCGCCTTTTTTTAGACTTTTCAGTTTTTTTTCATATGCCAAAGCAAAAAAGAATTTGCAAAGTAAAACCAATAGTTCACCACTCACATTTTAGAAATGAGGTTGATTCACTTTGCCTATGCTTGTATGGAAACAGTGCAGTAAGTAAGGGCTGTGGTTGGAGAAGTGCTCTGCGGAGAACTGTGACATGAAAAGTAGAACAATTCCAATGGTACTGCACTCTTTTTCCACTTTCTTTCACAGGGCTGAAATGGATGATGCTATTCCTGTGACTCACCACCTAAACGCCTGGGCTCCTAGGAAAATAGATTGTACTGTAGATGATCAGAAAACAGAGGTTGAGACGGTTGTGACTCAGTGATGGGCCAATGCCTTTTGTAGGAGCTGAGGTGGAGGCACTTTATCATGCAGCCTCCTAGAAACTATGAGGGTCATTCTGACCCTGGCGGGCGGCGGTCGCCGCCCGCCAGGCGGGAACCGCCAAATGGCCGCCCCGCGGTCAAAAGACCGTGGGGGCCATTCTGACTTTCGCCCAGCGGAAAAGGGCCTGCAACACAGAAGCCGGCTCCGAATGGAGCCGGCGGTGTTGCAGGTGTGCGACGGGTGCAGTAGCACCCGTCACGATTTTCACTGTCTACTATGCACACAGTGAAAATCATGCTGGGGCCCTGTTAGGGGGCCCCTGCAATGCCCATGCCAGTGGCCACTGGCATGGGCATTGCAGGGGCCCCCAGGGGCCCCACGACACCCGTTCCCGCCATCCTGTTCCTGGCGGGAAAAACCACCAGAAACAGGCTGGCGGGAAGGGGTCGGAGTCCCCATGGCGGCGCTGCTTGCAGCGCCGCCATGGAGGTTCAGCCCAGCCAGGGGAAATCCAGCGGGAAACCGCCGGATCCCCTTTTCTGACCGCGGCTTTACCGCCGCGGTCAGAATGGGCAATGAAGCACCGCCAGCCTGTTGGCGGTGCTTCCGTTGCCCGCGACCCTGGCGGTCCAAGACCGCCAGGGTCGGAATGAGGCCCTATATGTCCTTGGTCAATGCTCACTAGCCATTCCAGTATTGGGCACGTTTTTCATTGCCTATGTCATGAAGATTACAACTGTGTTAATGTGGAATGAATGGAAATTTAGCCTCTTTCACTTGCAATCTGCATGCACATTTGAAGAAATGCACGGGTGGAAGTTGTATCTGAAGGAGCAGGCCTGTCGACTTCAGTCTAAATAAGTCGTAAATTGAGACTAGGACCTAACCTCCTTTCCTTGCTGACTTCTTGCTGACAAGCAGTCTGTCATCTCCAGCTAATGATGGAAGGAGGAGGAGACTTGATTGATACAGTCGGTTCTTGCAGTCCTTGCCTATCGTCGGCCCTCATCTGCCTTCCTTGCTCAGCCTGAAACTGCCATCGCTACGAATGCTTTGCCCTCTCCTGATGACAGAATAAAAAGGTAAATTTTGTAGTTCGCTTCCTGCAAGGTGTACCATGCAACTAGGTCTCACTCTTCAGACCCGCTCACCACCGCTTCCCTCAATGCCCACTGCATCAGGACGTTTCTTACAAAAGAGCTGCAGAGAATCCGGGCAAAATAGTGATTTTGTGTGCAGTTATGTGCTACTGGTGAATGTAGGACGGCCATGTCAAGGCTAGCATATGAAAGAAATCGACTCATTTTGGAGTCTGTCTATTGCGGAACGAGGCATGGTGGTCATGTGTGGGGAACGGTGACATCATGAGGTGTGAAATTAGAGAGGGAATTGACTCATAGTGGCAAAGCTGCAACATTAGAGGACCGGGCGCATCATGGCCTCTCTCGCAAGGGATTACAAAAAGGATATCATAATGCGGCTGGCACATGGGCAAAGAGTGGAAGATGATAACATGGTTGTTGATGAAGAAAACAAGGTAGATCGTGGTATGACTAAATTATGGGGAAACAGACACGTCATGAATAGAAAATGGGAAAACGGGGGCACAATAGGGCATAAGTGGGATGTTTGGTATGAGCACATAATTGCATGGATGAGAGCGAGAAAAGGGACACCCTTGGGTATGGTTGGCATTTGGGGAACTGGGCATGTCATGGCATGTCAATAGGTGTGTGAAGATTTATAATTTTAAAGTTAAATCAACCTGCAACATAATGAAATTGTGAAGCTTTGAAGTCTCGCGTTCACTTATACCTCTGGCATGGGATGTTCCTGAACATGTTTTGTTAAAAACATATTTAAAAAGCCAATTTGCTGTTTTTGTGTTTTTAACATCTCAGAAACATATGTTCGCTCGATTTACCCCTGTCATTTAAAAACAATCATGCGTGCTGTAAGAAATGTGTGACGTTTTCAACATAAGTTCAAGAAACGCAAGAATGTGAACTCCCAAAGCTCACAGGCCTCTTAGGAAACCGGCACATTTGTGTATGATAGACAGGTATATGGGGGAGCAGATGCAGATCCTCGCATGAAAGCAAAATAACGGGCAGGGGCCATGAGGGCATGGCTGGCATATCAGGAAGAAAGAGGGACATCTCCCAGACATCCAACCTCCAAGAACACCCATCATCCATGTAACATTTGAACAGCAATGAAACCAGGATCACACATCTTGCAGCGAGGATTCCTTCAACTTTCTGCTAAATTAGCAAATGTATAAGAAGTGTGATCTACATTTCACGCACATAATTTAGACATGAGCAAGTTTATGGGCAGCTCCACATTCAATGCAAACCGACCAGACCACGTGTTAGGATGTCACTCGCCCCAACAGGCTCTTAGCCAATAAGTCATACTACAACAGCTTTCTGCAATCAGACTTTTACGCCTCCCTTTAAACCCAGCAGTTGGAATGCTGCAGTCCATGCTTGTTAAAGTTATTCTGAATCCAAGTGAGGATAATCTAACACAATATTCGACACCGTGGTTTATATAACATATGGATCAAACCCAGGGTACAATATCTCAATGACTGCGATCAGAGGTGCATACTCGAACACAGGATGGCAGTGGCAGAAAATGGAGGCAGATAGCTGGGAGAGAACGAGTGCACTACGAGATATAAACAATCTGGTGTTTGGGTCTAATACTTATATATAATAAAGATGAAAAGCTTGTTTTTCGGGGCAACGTAATTTTTTTCGTCAGAAAATGGCGAGCAATGAGAGTATTTTCAGAAATCAATACATTGGGATTTTGAAACAATGGAAGAGCATTTACAAAATATTTCAATATCAGATTTAAGTGAGAATTGATACTGATTTAGGGCCAGTTCTTGCTGATTGTAACATAACTACAGTGGTTTCCAAATGCTGTAGCAGTTATTTCCTGACCCATGTAGAACCATTTCAGCACCTATATTTGTAGGGTTTTATGACCTATCTGTCATTAGTTATAACTCTTGTCTATGGTCTGAGTTTGTAAGATTATTACAACCTACCTCTGCTGTCCTTCTTGTGAAATACACTTAAGCTTAGAAGGCATGAGTTTTATTTGTATTTGTTTTAATTCACCATCGTTCCATTTATAAATCCATTCCTATATAATGAGATGATATATCAAAAAACCGAAACGAGGTGAAAGACAAAAGCAAACACATATGATTTCCACTTTTTTGGATCACAGCACGAGGTTTTATCAAATTGCATACATCGATAATTTGGTATTGTCTCTTTAACTAATTTCCTTGGAAAATTGTGTGATAAAAGGAACTGTTTTGCCCTATGTTTCTGATTATGTCCTGGGTTGTGTCTATTCTCCTTATGACACCACCCCCAAATTTTGCATCCCCATCTGGACCTACTAAATTTACTTTTGTAGCCTACTTCTATATAAAAAGTATGCTACAAAAGTGCATTATTTGGGAACATTATTTCTAAGTTTTCGGCAGAAGGAGAACTCTCTGGTCCTTGCTTAGATGGTCTAACTCATACCTACTTTTTTATCTACTAACTAATTTATGCTACATTATCTTATATTATTATTATTTTTTTCAGAGTGAATGACTATGTAGCCTTCAATAAATGTTGATTTAGGTTTCTTATTTGAGCCTTAGAATATATATATAAAAAAAAACCAACACATAGCCAGCTTCCCCCAAAGAAAAGCAAAAGCGAGACTGCCACACTCAGAGAAATTGTGTGTGCTCTGCATGAGTTCATCAGCTCTGTCTTTTCAAGAGGTAGCTCTTCCTTCTCCAGCTCTCTACTCCTTACCTTGCAGTTGATCTGTAGAGAAAGCTGCCAGTATCCTCAAGTACGTATGTAGAGGACATCTAAGTTCCCTAAATTACCTCATAGGGAATTCCAGTATGATGCCCGTTCTAATTAAAACTTATTTCCCACCTCACGTGTAGCATGTGCCATATTCAATGCATCTATGTGTCTTTTGTCTAGGGTATCGAATCACTCCAGAAAAAAGGTGATCTGTTTCCCAGGTAGAAGAAGCGTTGACATCAGCTTTGTTTTCTAGACTATAATAAGGAAAACTACTACTAGAAAACTTATCCATTTTTTACATATGTTATAGAAATAAATATATCTTCTTAGTTATCTTACATTGTAAGACATTATCAAAACACTTGTAGCAACATTCAATCCTCCAGCCATCTCTCCAGCAATGGTCCGATTGCTCAACATTAGATTCGTGTTTTCATGTAGATTTACTTTTGCCGCCTAATCTTTACCTGGAAAAAGTGTCCATCAATCACTAGGTCTTGTAGCTGGTATGCCAGATTTGTGATTCTCACTATAATCTTCAGGTCAGTCTACCAGAGTAACTGAATAGGTAGACTGAGAGTTTATTTAGTTTGCAGAATTCTTAGTTTCACTGCAGACTTCTTAGTTGCTTGATGGCGAGCAACTGGAAATTGCAACATTTCAGTTGATCACTTTTACTGGAAAATCACTGCAATTCGCAGTGGTGCGAATGTAGTTGAACGATTCCATTTTGGATGGAGCTCAATTTATAAATAGGCTGTGGACTTACCTATTCTGAGTAGCTGTCCTTGGTATTTTTTGAATGTGCCCTCACCTGGGTACCCTAGGACTTCAGAACCTAATAGGTATATTTGATCATGATTTTAGGAATTATGATCATGGTTGAAAGTCTTTGCTATGCTTCATTCATCATACTGTGACTCGGTTTTGTTCCTGCTAAACACACACTCTGACTTATTATATTTTCCTGACCACATGTTAAAGGCAATGCCGACATTTCATTAGAACTCTTTGCCTTTGAGAGAGCGTAGCTTATATAATTAATATCAACATGAAATGTTTATGAAATAATGTGCACTAATGCTGCATAGACACTGTATTAATATGTTTTTCTAAAACGTGCATTTGAAATGTGCCCACAGGGAGTGGCCGCCAATGTATATGTGGACTAATAAAACTGACTAATAATGTTGAAATTATATGTTATGATATGATTTTACACTAATAATAATAGACATATGTAAGAGTTTTACTAATAAATCATTAGGCTTTAGTTAGCATGAGTTGAGGCCTAGCTGCCTGGCTCTCATATTAAATGTGTTTTCTAAACGTGCAGTGTGCTGACTTGCTAAAATACATGAACTCTTGTTTTTTTCTTCAAACTAAAAGCTGAATGTAACCATAGTAGATCCATTCTCATGAAGTTCATCGTGCTTGTAGAAATGTATTAACTGAATACAACAGTGTAGATTAATGTTAAGCACAAGGTCGCCCAAACCGGTACAGGCAATGGAGCTACTGACCGAAGATGCGCAAAGAATTACAAAAGGATGAAATCATACCGAACATTCTACCTCTAAAGACGTCAATCATATGGACCAATAAAATGCCTCAGAACTGTTATAGGGTGATAAATTCAATGACCTAATGTAAAGTTAATTGGCTAAAGATAGTGGGGTGCAACCCCTTGTCCAATCAAATTTTAGGGGAATGTACAACGAAAAGGGGATAAAAACCCTTGACACCAGGAAGTAAATCAGAACTGAGGGGAGAACTAGAGAGACCAGAGACGAGGGAGATTTTGTTAGGGAAATGCTATTGATTTGATCCAGAAACTTTGTCACTCTGTTTGGTGACTTACTAAATTGGTTCTTGAAACCATCCTTGGCCTTAGCTTACCCATTTGCACTTTACCTCCTTATGAGGGAAGTGCCCCTTTTCCTGAGAGCTGAGTTCCTGACTGATGGCGAATCAACTGATGTCCTGAAGACGAAGATCGAACCTGAGTGCTGACCCAAACTTGGAGGGTAACTATATGACAATGAAATTGTGATTGTCTGTTTGCTTTTCCTTTCTAGGTACCAACTGCTTTTCTTTTGACAGAGACCATAGCTAGATGTTTTCCAAATTGGTGTTACTAAATTGTTCTGCATGAAGCCCAACATGCCAATGCTAATTCGAAGTTAGTAAAGGGGTTCACTAAACTGACGCAAATAGGCAAATGACTGAATCTATGCTTTGTTGAACAATGCGCTAATATACTCTGCTTAGAAAAATCTATGCTGACGTTATGTTATATTCTAATGTTTGTGATTCTTGCTTTGATTAAATCTTATCAGAGTTGCCATATTGTGACTATGCTATTATGTTTCTTGGTTTTGAGACTAATAAACTTGCTAGTAGTATTGTAATCAATAGGGAATAAATATCACAAAATCGTACAAAACTGGTGTGGTTATTCATGACTAAAAGGTCATGGTGGTGTCTTGAGTTTAATTAAATGTAGTTGACTAAGGTGAAATGCATTGTTGTGATAAATATTGATGACATTATTGACGTATTGGTTGACATCTTGATTAGCTATCTGGTACTAAGGTGTCTTCAATCAGGGTCAAAAGATTCATTGGCCTAAAAGGAGTCCCAATGTGTAATAATTAGTCATAAAGGGACGCGTTAACACCTTCATCATTTCTTGGTAGTTACTTCATACTTTGTGTAGAAAATCTATCATTAGTGTGCTTTCCCCCATTTTTTGTTGTAGGAAGCAGTTGCTTGGACCAAACTGCATGCCATCTTCCCTAAAGACGCAAACTATTTTGCTAATAGGCATATTTGATCTTTTCATCCCTTAACTGGAATGTGCATACTAATGAGGGAAGGTGCATGGAAGTCAAATGATTCATTTATTGATCGCATATCACCCAGCTGCGACAGTAACTAGAAGGTTAACTGGGAAACAAGAGTCCAGGGATGATAGCTAAATTAAGTTACCACAGACACACAAGGAAATTAACGCATTCTGTTTAGAAGTAAAGTCATGGGAGATATCTTAGATGCAAGTGGAGTGAACACTTTTGATCTCAGATTTGAGACACAAAAAAACTTTTCTCTGCTCACATTTGCGCAAAACGTATAACAGGAATTAAGAAACACGAATGTGGTTGCCTAAGCTTGTAATTTTAACATTTTTAAATAGCTGGTTTGCGTTGAAAATAACAAATTTAATAGCTTAAGACAAGTGCCACTGTGCCTTTTTTGATAACCGCTGCTAGTCCTCTATTGTAATTGGAAATGGAAATGTATTTATATAGAGCTTGCGACCCCTGAAGGGGCACTGAAGAGCTTAATAGCTTTTGATCTCTACTTAAGATGCATGTAATGCCTGTGCCATGTATTTTTAACTGTAATATTGTTCATCTTTTGCTGCTTATGTATAGGGGTGCGCAGATTATTCCATTCTGCCCACGGAATTGATGGAACTTTGGCACTTCCGCAATGCTCGAGTAATGTGGAGGTACAAGCTAATTTTGCTCATTGCCGCATGGCAGAAGGTTTTCTCGCATGCGGCTCCAGAACTGTAAGTTTGCGAGCAAGATTTTGTGTCCCCTAGCATGATTTCTGGTCCCTAGGAAGACATCCGGAGTCATTTTCAACCACAGGCGGGTGTGGTCAAAAGGCTGCTGCTTGAATAGAAAATGTACACGAGTGGCAGAAAATTCAACTCAAGTAGCCATACCCTCCGGCGCACCCGATGGTTCCATTCACTTTGTTTTTTCAGCCTGGAATGTACTGTCGGTGATAAATCACAGCATGAGCAACACAGCGTGCCAATTCCTGCTCGTTGGCGGAAATTCGTGGAATCTCATGGAGTTTTTGAGCAGTCAAGTTCCACGAGTTCCACCCACCCCATCTTATGTACCAAATACAGGTTTCTTTGAGGAATGCATTGCTGCTTGTTCCAAGCTCCTATGGGTAAACGTGGGATTCCTCACAGAATCCTTTTTACCTAAAAATAACTAGATTGTTTTGGGAGTTTATCTTTAGCGCAAGAATGTAATCAACGCGTATGTATGGGTGTTTGTGTGCACAGATTTCCACAGTAACCTCGCTGTTGGATACTACAGAGTTTATATTTTCCCCCTCAAAAACAACGTTAAAATTCTCTTTTGATTTGTTGATATATTGTTTCTGTGGCATAAGTTGTCCCTCTTATTGCATTCGCGAGGTCAGGTTTAAAGACAGGCGTTTACTTGCTCGATGCCCAGTTACAGCAGTTGTTAGGGTAAAGTGCTAATTAATCGCTGTGTGCTTCAAAGTTGTAGTAAATCAAAAACGCTCTGCAATACCAATTAGATCCCTTAATTAAAATCAGAGGAGAGGAATGTCGAATAACATGATACTCTATTGCTTCACTTACTAGTCCATTTTCTGAGAAGTTCCAGGAAGCAGTCAAACTGGCCTGAAAAGGCAACACATCCGAACATGATGTGGGAATGGGTGTTATTCATGTTGTGCATGGAAAGGCAAGGATGAGGAGGACTGTGGAGCGGTCGGGTATGCCAAATAGAGCAGAGAGGTCAAGGGGCATGTGAAGGAGGTAGAAGTGATTATGATACGCAGATGTGACACGAGCGAGTATTGTTTTAGTAGAATGGACGGTATAAAAGTCAAATTAAGTTGCATTTAGTTAATTCTAGAAGAGATAGTGGGGGAATTGATTGTCTCCGGGTTTTTGTATAGAACGTTCGGTGCCGCACATTAATTGGTGAGCACTGGGGCAAACTGCAGAAAAGAAACATTTTGTGCAGATGACAGTGAAAGGTTAAAAAAGACGTGTGGCAAAACAAGACACCCGATGAGGTTTTTAGTGACTTAAAAGTGTATGTGAGAAAGCGTACGAGGGAGTGTAGGAGGGATTTCTCATGCATAGCAAGAGTTTACAAAGCGAAGGTCAGAGAGGAGGATTCCACACTGGCTGCATTCATTGATGGTTGAAATTAGTTGCAGGAGTGTAGGGAGTATCCCGAAGACGCCTGAAGGGTGTTAGTGTTCTTCGGAGATTTAAAATGTAAAGAAAAAAGTAGAAAACAAACTCGTCAAAAGTTATTTAGTTTGGGTCATTGTAGCATGGTGGAACAGATGGAGCAATTGGTGTGGGGCAGTTTCTGTGGATGAGTATTTACAGAGAAGATAGGGCTTTTCTTTGTACGAGTCACTGGTATTTCAACTAAAACTAATGACCACACACGCACACATAGTTTTATCCCTCGGTGTGGGGTGGGGAGGGTCATTGTTTTTTTCTGTCCTTCACCATCATATTTTACAAAAAAAAAGGGCATTACACCATCTGTTCTAATTGGGTCGAGTGATGTAATTCCTTCAAATGGCCCGTAGTCATTTCGGCATTAAAGGAAGCTTTTCATGGACCTAGCTAATGGGAGTTCCATTGACAGAAAGCTGGTGATTCTCCTGATCCAAAATAGACATGTAGACCATCATTTTGGTGGACAGGGTGTTTGATGCATTTGCAATAAAGAACCCTGTCTAGTAAATCATAAACCATTCCCTAAGTTTTGAGTTAAAAGCCATGAAAGTGAATGGGAAGCTTGTATGAATCGAATAGTGAGTGATTAGATAGCACTAAAGTATTGAGGTCTATAGTAAATTATTGAGATTTGTAGCAAAATGGGTTCCGCCCATTTAATTGGATTTTTCAAATTCTGGATCAACTGGTTTTAAACTTTCTACTGTGGGTGAACCTCACAACCAATGTCTCACCCACAGTATTCACACAGTAAAAGGACTGCATATGCTTACCACTAGTGTCTGTTTTTTTAGATAAGGCTGCTGGAACGCAGCTGGGGTAAGGGCACATGGCTGATTACACGTGAGCACATGTACCCATGTGTGAGCACACATGCGAGGACTGTGCATTGGAGACTACCATTGTGCGCAGCCTGGTAACTGAGCACAGGTAGGCTGGCACAGAGGGAAATCTGCAAGGTTAGATGTGACCTAAGGTAATCCTCATACTAGTGGGCAGTCATCTATGCAGTCAGTATGATTTACTGTTTCGTTTGCAGTGACTCTGTATTATACCCATGGAGGAATATCTGCCTTAGAGTGCAGTTTTGCTTCCCTTTGGCCTACAAAGTCCAGTAAAGTATCACACTAGGATGAAACATGTGCACCCAATGTGACTGTGCAAGCCCCAAGAGTCTACATGCACACTTTATGGGTAGTCAGGATCAGAGGATAGGTATTTTGTCACCCTGCTAAATCAAGTTATTACACTGATTCCCAGCAAATGGAACAAAGGACTACCCACACACAAGAAACAATTAACAGCGTTTCACTCACCTCCTTAGAAGGAAGGAGGTGAAAGAAAATCTACATCTTTTAAATAGCTGTCACACTGTACTAGGGTTGGAACAGCAGAGGTCTCTGAAAAAACTAGGAAGCTCGGACCTCGGGATCCAACGCAATATGGGGCTCCCCTCTGATGGTTTGGTGGGAAAGTCCCTGGCAATGTCAGCTAGGGGCAGATCTGAGGCCCCCAGAGTAGATGTGAATAGTGCCTTCTTGACAGTGCCATCTTCAATTGTCCCAGCATGCTGTGCAGAAGGGTTGGGACAGGGGTGGAGGGGCGATTTAGGACCCTAGGATTGGCCACGTGCTCCTGTCTTCTAGAACTTTTCACTCCCATTTAAAACACTTGCACAAGGGAGAACAGGCTTGTTGGAGTTGAACACTGGAACACGGATAGCATCAAAACTATGGACAACTTGAAATACATGCCCCTTGATGGACTAAGGATTCTACCTACAGTTGGCCCCAGAACCAGTGGGTCTCTCCAGGACCAGGGAAGCTAAGGACAAGATCGGAGAACAACTGGACTTTTGCATTCCAAGTAAGAGGAGAGGAGCATCAGAGGACAAGGAAAAGGAGAAAGGTTGATGCAGGGAGCCAAAGGAACTAGCTCCCTGCACAATGTGCCACCCTTTGTGGCCAGGAGGCCTTTGGGAAAGGCTCCAGGTGTCTACGGATCAGCACAGGAGCCAATTGAGCACATGAATATGCAAATCGGCCCAACAGAGCTCAAGATATCACCAGGAGGAAAATTTGATATTTGTCTTCCAGCTAAGAAACAGAGGGCATGGGTCTCAGATGTCAGACATTCAAAAACCCAGAGGTGGGCCAGTGACCAGGAGTCAACAGAAAGCTTAATTAAGAATTAATTATTGGAAAACTTAATTAATAACTAATGAGCGTGGGAGGGGCATTCAATCATGGGGCACCCCTCCCCACCCCTCCCCACCCCTCCCCACAGCTCTTTCAGGCCTAGAGCCCATTAACTGGGCCGCTTCATACAAAGAGGGCTAGAGGCCCCATCTCCAGGCTGTCAAGAAAGGAAGGGGAGAGCTCTGTTGACAACACCCCAAAAAAGAAGAATGGGGCCCAGGACCCCATCTCCAGGCTCCTGCTGCGGGAAGAGGAGGAGCACTATTGCCCACCTTCAAGAAGGATAACATGGGCCCAGGACCTCATTTCCAGTCCCCAATGAGGGAGAAAACAGGGGGAGTGCCACTGCAGCACCCCCAACTGCATTTGGCTTACTTCTGCTAGCTGTGCCCATGTCTAGGGAGCAGGGTGGCCACTGCACATGTAGCACCCTGGCTGCACATAGCGGGCAGAATAAAAGCAAGTTGCTGGCTCCTTTACTGGCAGAGAAGGACACCATCTGGGCACATAATGGGCAAGGGCAGTCAGGGCTGGGCTCCCCGTGCTGCCACCAAAGTAAAGGCCAGTCAAGGTGCCCAAGTGGGACCGGGCACCCCAACAATAGCAGGAAAGCCCTAAAACAAAAGGAGTCATAGGGCACGAAGCCCTGCACAAGAATGAGAAAGCGCGGCTATAACTGCTAATGAAAAATGCAGGGCTTTCTGTTTACATAAAGGTTTGCTGCAGGTGATGGCCTTAGGACGGCAGGGAAACCACCAATGTTAAAAAGAGAGTGTGGGGGTGCTGTAGGAATGCAGCAGCTCTGGACTCAAGTTATTAAAAGTGACCCTTCATCTACAGGGTCAAAGGAATTATGCCCCCCTGGCTTTTCAGACTAAAGTTTACAACTCCCAAGAAGGGAACTTTAGTTTGACAGTCGGATAATGACCTTTAGTGGTTTGTTCTATGACGTGTATTATAGTTTCACAATGTTTTATTTAAATGTGCTATGTGAGAAATTGGATTGTTGTTTGGGGGGTGAAACCCTACTCAAGCAATAGCCACAATCCTTGTCAGGGGGAACCACAAAAAGTCCCTTCAATAACCTGTGCTTAACCCTTTGGTAGCTTGGCAAAAATATCAATCAGGCATACCTTAGAGACAATGTGTAAGGTAATTATGCAGCACACAAACAGTAATAAAATGGAAACACAGCACAAGAAAAATTCCACATCAACTTGTAAAATAGAGTAAAATGTAATAAATGATTTCACACCAAAATAACAAAACCCAAACAGTAGAACCACAGATATTCAATTTCCAAAGATTTAAGGTAATTACAGTGCTTAACGGCACAAAGCACCATTCGTGTTATCTGGTCATGCTGGACCAGGTAAGTCAGACCTACTACAATGGAGTAGGGGTAGGATACAGGGACCAGGGTAATTCTGTTGAAAAAGTTACCTTTGAAAGTCCAGCACAAAGAGTTCTGTTCACTGTGGTGGAGGCCATGTGGACAAGGAAATTGCAAATGATAGTCACTGTAAAACAAAGAGCAGTTCATGCGTCATGGACAGTCATCACTGTAGTGCGAGGATCTTGTCTGGCATTGTGGATGGTTGTCACTGGAGCTTTCTTATGCGGTTACTGCAGACTGTTGATGCTGTAGCTCAAAGAGTTGGATTCACCTGAACTTTCCATTGGCTGTCGGTATGGGTGGTAAGATCTTGACACAAATGAGCCTGTTTATGGTTGCAAAGACCCAAAAACTCCAGAGTTTATTCTTTTCCTCAAGGAGGAGCTCAGCAAATACCAGACTAAGGGTCCAGGACCTGGGAGGCACCTTTTGGGGGTTGGGAACTAACTCCAGCAGAGGCCAGGAGGGCTCAGACAGAACCAGTCAAGTCCTGTTGTAGCAGGTCAGCCGGATAGCTGCAGAGAGGCCTCTGGAGCTTGTTATGTCCCTGTAGCTCCAAACAAGAGGTCAGTCAGCTGACCCTTGGAGTAACTTCAGCCTGGGATGAAAAGTGCATGTCAATTCTTCCATCTACGATCACAAGGCAGGCCTTAGGCAGCAGGGTAGTCCTCTAGTAGCATGTTAGTCCTTCTTCTGTAGTATCCACAGGTACAAGAGTGTACTGAATAGTGGGTCTGAGTGTCCTATTTTTTATACCTGATGGTGCCCCCTTTAAAGGGGGAAAAGCTTCTGCACTTTTCTCATACAAAATTGCCTGGAAATTCCTGCCTCCCTGTTGTTGTCCCAGTCTGTCTGGTGGCATAATTGGCAGGTGTGAAGATCTTTGTTAGTATGCTGGGCCAGTGCCTTCGAAGTGCAGGTGTGGTAGTTTATGTTATATGGATTATTATGGTGCAGGTTACCACCTGGTAGGGTATCCAGGTGCTGAATCAGGAGTATAGGCATGGGAGTGAGGGTATAGAGAGTCACCCTAGTCGAATTAGTTGAAGAGCCAGGTTTTCAGCTTCTTGTAGAATTTAAGAAGTGAGGAGGAGGCCCTAATTTGTACAGGAAGGTCATTCCAGGATATGGGTGCAGTGTAGGAGAATGCTAGACCTCCCATTCTGCTTCTGTGGATACTCAGGCGTGGGTGAGTGACAGTGATGCTCAGCACAGGTGTCTGGTGTGTTGATGGAAGTGAAGGTGGTTACTGGGGTGTGATGGTCCTATGTTGTGCAGTGCCTTGTATGCCAGTGTGAGGAGCCTGAATTGGCACCCTTTATGTATGGGGAGCCAGTGGAGCTCTCTGAGATGTGTAGTGATGGTGGCTTATTCTGGGCGGTGTAGGATGAGTCTTCTGGCAGCATGCTGGATGAGCTGGAGTCGGTGGAGGAGGAGGTTGGAAATTCCGCCATAGAGTGCATTGCATTAGTCTAGTCTGCTTGTGATGAAGGCTTGTGTGATAGCATGTCTGGTATTCTGGGGTATCCATTTGAATATATTGTGGAGCATGCAGAGTATATGGAAGCACGAAGAGCTGACTGCATTGACCTGTGCTTTCATGTTGATTTTGTCGTCGAGAATGATTCACAGGATTCTTGTGTGGTTAATTGTTGTGGATCCAAGCTCTGGTGGTCACCAGGTGAGGGCCCAGTGGGGAGCTCTTGTTCACAAAGATTAACACTTACTTCTTGTCGGAATTGAGTTTTAGGCAATTGTTTTTCATGCAAACAGATGCTCTGATCATGCAGTCAGATAAGATAGTTCTATTGGTGGTTGGATTTGTTTGACAAAGATAGGTGTCGTCAGCATAGAAAATGATAGAGATGCTATGTGCTCTTTTGATGTTGGTGAGCAGTCATGTAAATGCTGAGCATGATTGGGCTGAGCGAGGAGCCCTAGGGGACTCTGCAGATCAGGCTCTTGGGTTCTGATGTGTATAATGGAAGTCTGATTCACTGTGTTCTTCCAGTGAGGAAGGGTCACATCCAGTTGCGATCTGGTCCTTCAATACCTATGGGGTGCAGTCTCCTGATGAGGGTGTAGTATGATACTGTGTTGAAAGCAGCAGAGAGGTTGAATAGGATGAGGACAGCACTTTCTCCACAGTCCAGTATTGTGCAGATTTAATCTTTGGCCACAATGGGGGCAGTTCGGTGCTGTGGTTGCTCCAAAAGCTGTTGGCGCTTGCCTCTATATGTTCTGTTAGGGCTCTTCTCTTTGTGTCTCTCAGGAGACGGTGGTACTGTCTGAATGCAGCCTTGTAGGTGGTTCTGGCATGGGTTTCCTGGTTGAATCGCCATCTTCTTTCCAGCTGTTTGAAGTGGCGTTTTGATTTCCAGAGGTTGATTGATTATATATCAGGTAGCCTGTTTGTTGGTTCTGCTTTGTCTATGAAGTTTGATAGATGCGAGTGCGTCTGGACAGTTCTTTATTCATTGGTTGAAGTTGATGATGGAACTCGTCTAGGTTGTTGCTGTTGTTGGGTTGGTCTGTTTCAAGGGCATTGAGCCACTCTGTCTCTGTTATTATGTTCCAGTTCTGGCTGGGCAGGTTAATGCTGGTGGATGTTTTAGCTTGTGGTGCAGAGATTTGGAAGTGTTCAATGAAGTGGTCAGTCCATGTGAGTGGTGAGGCAAAATTATATCTTGTTTTGCTTCTGGTGACAAAGATTGGGTCCAGGGTATAACCTGCAATGTGTGTTGGATCTGTGGCGAGCTGGGAGAGTCTGATGTTGTTCAGGCTTTTGAGGTGGTCTGGGTAGCAGAGATTGGTGGGCTTCTCAAGGTAGAAACTGAAGTCATCCAATAGTATAAAGTCCTTAAAGTTGATGGTGAAGCATGTAATGAAGCCTGTGATGAGGTTGTTGAAGTTGGTTCATGGTCCAGGTGATCTGTAAGCCAGTGTTCCTTTCAGGACAAAGCTATAATTTGTTTGTAGGTTGAAGTGCATGTGTTCCATGAAGCGGGTGTCTGTGTCCATGGTTGTGGTGCACTTGATGGTGTCTTTGTAGATAATTCCAAAGTCCTTCTCCTGGTTTGTGAAGGCATCTTGGCATTTGATTTTGTAACCTGCTGGGATGGCCCAGAAATGTTGGGAGTCAATGTTGGGTTCAACCAGGTTTCTGTGAGAAAGGGGAGGTCTGGTGTGCTGTTGCTGAGATTTTGGTGACATGTTTGCTGAGCAAGTGGATATTGAGGAGGATGCATATGATGGTTATGCTGAGATTTTTGTGTGGTGGGTGGTGATAATCTGAGTAAGTAGTGGAGTTGTAGGTGTATAGGGGCATATGCAGATGTGTCACTGCAAGTGAAGCTACAGGAGAAATGGATGCAGTAGAAAAGTCCTACCGTGGAGTATGGTGTGGTGCAGCAGCAGTGGGTGGTTTGGTGTCCTAGTTCGAGCAAATAGAGGGTAGCTGCTGTCTAGTGGTGGGGGCTGATCAGACTTGAGGTTGTGGCATTGGTAAAGGTCCAGGCACAGACTGGTGCAGGTGCTGTTTAAACATGCCACCAGCTCGCCCGCTGTGTGTTCCCACAGTGCTGAGGCGGCCTGAGGGGGCAAGCAGGGTGAGAGGAAAGAGAAATGAAACACAAAATAGGAGGCTGAAAATGAAAGAAATGCACATGAGGGTGAATGGTCTAAAGAGATGCACAAGAGTGGAGGGAGGGGGAGAAGAAAAAAGAGTGGAAAGCACAAAAGAGGCGAAAACAAGGTGAGGGGCATTAAAGCATTAAAAAGAGGGCAAGAAAAGAGTGTGAGAAAGAGGACACAAAGTGCAAAAAAATTTGAGGAAAAGAGAGAGAGGCCCAAAAGAGAGAGGGCATGAAAATTGGAAGTAAGTAGAGAACAGGCATGAGAGAGTGAGAGAGAGTAGGCTACAGGTGGAGCGGGGTGGGAGCTTCGAGACGCAAGCCGAGGTCTGAAAGGGTCTTGACTAGTCGAGCACCAGTCCGAGGTAAGTGGTAAGGGACCTGGGCCTAGGCACCTGTACAATGGAGTTTCACAGCGGCTGACATAGGAAGTAGGGACAGAACGGATGGAAGTGAGAGGGGGAAATGTATGGGAGGGGCATAAGGGGCAAAAGGGGTGAGAGAAAAGAGAGAAACTGCACAAAAGTAAAAGGATGCTGAAAAGAAAGGTGCATGAGGGGAAAGGGCCTAAGGAGAGGCGCAAAAGTGGATGGGGGAGGAAAAAAGAGCAGAAGGCTGAAAAAGCACTTGAGAGACAAGAAGAGAAACAGTAACACGAGAAAAAGAAAGCAGAAAGCACAAAAATAGGCAGACAGGAGACAGGCACTAAAACATGGAAAAGAATGAAAAAGACACCAGAGAGCATGAAAAATAAAGAAAGATAGGGCAGAAAGTGCAAAATTATCCCTGAAAAGAGGTCCTAAAGAGAGCGGGCATGGAAATGGGAAGGAGGTAGAGAACTGCCACAAGAAAGAGAGAGCAAGTGCAAAACCAGATGAGAGAGACAGGAGAGAGGTGGCTCCAGGAGGAACGAGGTAGCAGCCTCAAGGTGCAAGGCCAGGTACAAAAGGGCCTCGATTGGTTGGAGGACCAGTCTCAGGTAAGCAGAGCTGAGCCTAGGCATCAAACCTCCATCAAGCCAGGATGATGCATCCTGTCAACACCCAAACCGTCTGTGTGAAATTGACTGGGAGGAATGCACAAAGGTCAATTGCCAACTACACCTAGTCATGTGACTCAGGATGTAGGCTGCAGGCACCAAATGATTAGAGACAAGAAAATACCAAATTACTAAAAGTGTAATTTTTAGAATTGTGACTTAAAATCCAACAATAACATTAAGGAAGGTTTTACATTACAATCCCTCCCTCAGACACCAAACGTGAAATTCATACCTGCTCCGAAAAAATAGTTACCACTTTTTAGCTGTAATAAGGAAACCTAATGTTTTCTAATAAGAGAGGTAGGTCTTGCAATGGTGAAAAACAAATATGTGAATTTTTCAATACTAAGACATGTAAAACTTAAAAGTACATGCCCATCTTTTCAAATGCAATGCATCCTGCCTAGCGGACAGTTTAGGGACTACCCTAGTTGTGACATATGTATTAAAAAGGAAGATTTAGGCCTGGCAAAAGGTTTATTTTCCCAGGTCAAATGGCAGTTTAAAACTGCACACAGAGGCTTCAATGGCAGGCCTGAGAAAAGTTTAAAAGGGTTACTTAAGTGGGTGGAACAATAAATGCTACAGGCCAACTATTACCATTTAATTTACAGGTGCTGGGGATATGTAGTACCAGTTTACTAGGGACTTACAAGTGAATTACATAGGGTAATTGGGTATAAGCCAATTTTACCATGTTTAAAGGCAGGAGCACAAGCACTTTAGCACTGGCTAAGAGTGATAAAATATGCAGAGTCCTAAACTCAACAAAAATGAATTTCAGCAACACAGGAGGAGTGAAGGCAAAAGGTTTGGGGAAACCACACCAAAGATGTCAGGCCTCATATGCTGTGATTGCTGATAGTAATAGTTTTTCATGAAAGTTTGCAACGCTTTATTGATTATAAGGCATGCAGATGTATGCAATGTGTTATTAATTATAATGTCTGTAGGTGGATTATGGTTACTGAAGTCAGTGATGGATTATAACATGTGGTACTTGGTCTGTAAATGTGGTAACCTTTGTAATGTCAATATGCCTGCTTGTTTCAAAGTGACATCCTCCTATATAATAATGTGCTAAAGGGTTTGGGGTGGGACTGTGATTTGTTGGGTCATGACACTTTCTTGGTATAATGTGACTCAAAGGTAGGGTCATCAACCTTATGTGTAATTGTAAATAGTATTTAGTAGAGTGTGTGTGTGTGTGTGTGTGTGTTTTAAATGTACTTTTCTTTTTCCAAAGAAAAACATCAACTGGGCAATCATTATTGAGTGTTTTGTTGCATGCCAGTGAATGGTGATTATTAGCTCACTCTACCTCCCCTTGAGTGCACCTTGGGCTGCTCTGCTTTGCTATCCTGAAAGAGTCAAGTGCTACAATATGATGTGTGGTTCCCAGAGAGGGACAATTGGGGATCTACTGCTTGCACAGTTTTCACATCCTGCACAACCATTAGTCTAGTTTCCTTAAAATGTTTGATTGGTTCAAAGTTGAAATTGCCAGGGCCTAAAAGTGGGATGGATGGTGGGTGCTTCTAAGATAAATTGTATGTCATCTCTACAGCTAATAATGGTACAGTGGTGCCTGGGAAAGGGCACTGACTTTAGTGGAAATGTTCTTAACCCCGAGGGTGCCCAGGACGAGCTGGTCTCGCCCTCGGCAACGGTTGTCCGGTGCCCAGGACGAGACCCCCTCGTCCTGCTATTGGCCCCCGGGGGGAGCGCTAGCACTCCTCCCGATGGCCAAGCACCCTCCTCCCCTGGGCAGGGATGGGAGGGGAATCGCTTTCCCTTCCACCTCTGCCCCCCGGCCCTGCGTGGTATCTGATGACAGAGGCCTTCCCCTCCACGCTGGAATCTCAGCTTCTAGTGCCGATCAGTGGAGAAATGCAAAAGCATTTCTCCTCCGATCACGTGGAGGGGGCAGAAAGGCATGAAAGGAGAGGAAAGGCTTTTCCTCTTCTTTCATGTCTCTCTGAGCATTTCTGCTGCCCGATCGCGATACGACACCAGGGATTTTTTTTTTTGTATTTCAATAAGGGGAGGCCGCTCCCCAGGGGGGCAAATTATTTCTTGCCCGTTTCTGCCCCCCCATGGGGGCAGATCGGCCTTGCGATCGCCCCCCCGGGGGGGGGGGGGGCAGAAACCACTAGACACCAAGAATTTTTTTTTTTTCATACTTGCGCATAAGGGGAGCGGCCCCTTGGGCAAGGGCTGCTCCCCAGGGGGGCAAATGATTTTTAGGCCATTTCTGCCCCCTCTGGGGGACGATCAGACTAATATTATTAGGCTGACCTGCCCCCGAGGGGGGGGCAGACAACCACTTGATACAAGAGATATAATTTTTTTTTTTTTTTCTTTTTATGTTTGGGGAGTGACCCCTTAGGCAAGGGTCGCTCCCGGGGGGCCAAAATATTTTTAGGCCATTTCTGCCTCCCCTTGGAGCAGATCGGCCTAATATAATTAGGCCGATCTGCTCCAAGGGGGACAGAAACCACTAGACACCAGGGATTGTTCATTTTTTTCATACTTGTGCATAAGAGGAGCGACCCCTTAGGCAAGGGCCGCTCCCCAGGGGGGCAAATTATTATAGGCTGATCTGCTCCAAGGGGGGGCAGAAAATCACTAGACACCAGGGATAATTTGTTTTTGTTTATTTTTATTTTTTTATGTTTGGGGAGAAACCCCTTAGGCAAGGGTCGCTCCCCAGGGGCCAAAATATTTTTAGGCCATTTCTGCCTCCCCTGGGGGCAGATCGGTCTAATATAATCAGGCCGATCTGCCCTCAAGGGGGACAGAAAACCACTAGACACGAGGGATACATTTTTTTTGTTTATTTTTATTTTTTTATGTATGGGGAGCGACCCCCTAGGCAAGGGTCGCTCCCGGGGGGCCAAATTATTTTTCGGCCATTTCTGCCTCCCCCGGGGGCAGTTCGGTCTAATATAATTAGGCCGATCTGCCCCGGGGGGGGGGAACCGCAAGACACCAGGATTTTCTTTTTTTATATACTAATGCATAAGGGGAGCGGCCCCTTTGGCAAGGGCCACTCCCCGGGGGGCAAAATATTCTTAGGCTTTTTCTGCCCCCCCCGGAGGGGCAGAAATCTCTAGACACTAGGGATATATATACATTTTTATTTACTTTATGTTTTTATTTATGACAAGGGTCGCTGTCCTTGGGGGCAAATTGTATTTAGGCCATTGGGGGGCCAAAGTTGTTCTGCCCATCAGTGGGCAGATTAGGCAATTACCCCCGATCCACACCCCGGGGGGACAGAAAGTCTGCTAGATGCCAGGGAATAAAAAGAATAAAAGAAAATAGTGGGGCGGTGGCTACCAACCAGTATGGGCCTGGTTGTGCCCCCCCCGAAATGAAGGGGCTAACAGTCTTTCAGCTCTCCCCTGTACACTAAAACATCTTATCCCATGGCAAGCAAGAGGACATTTGATTATTTTTGGTTTTTGTTTTAAATTTGGGCCATGAGAGCTTGGTAACTCTCAAAATCGTCCCACTTGGAATGGTGAGGGCTGCACATTTTTTTACTTTGGGACGCTGCCATGTTGAAAAATCCACAAGACCTTGACACATCTGAAAACTAAACATCTAGTTGATTCGAGGGTGGTGTGCTTCACATGCACCCCGCACCATTTCCTTACCCGCAATGCCCTGCAAACCTGCAACTTTGCTGGAAAGCACACATTTTTCCCACATTTTTGTGATGGAACCTTCCGTAATCTGCAGAAATCCACAAAATTCCTACCACCCAGCATTGTCTCATCTATACCGATAACATTTCTGCTGCACTTGTCAGCCTAAAAATGTTTTTTTTTCAAACTGCCCTTTTGGACCCACTTTGGTTCCCCCTCAATTTCAACGTTTTTTTGGCTCTTTCCTGTCACAAGCACTTGGCCCACCTACACAAGTGAGGTATCATTTTTACCGGGAGGCTGAGGGGAACGTTGGGTGGTAAGAAATTTGTTCCGGTGCCGTGATCTCACACAGAAATGTGGGAAAAATTCGATTTTTTCAGCTAAATTTGAGTTTTGCTGAGGATTCTGGGTAAGAAAACATTGGGGGATCCACGCAAGTCACACCTCCCTGGACTTCCTCGGGTGTCTAGTTTTCAGAAATGTCTGGGTTTGGTATATTTCCCTAGATGGCTGCTGAACCCAGGACCAAAAACGCAGGTGCCCCCGGCAAAAACAGGTAGTAATGTATTTGATAATTTTGATGTGTCCAGATAGTGTTTTGGGGCATTTCCTGTTGCGAGCACAAGGGCTATCCACACAAGTGAGGTACCATTTTTATTGCGAGACTTGGGGGAACGCTGGGTGGAAGGAAATTTGTGGCTCCTCTCAGATTCCAGAACTTTCTGTCACCGAAATGTGAGGAAAACGTGTTTTATTTTGCCAAATTTTGAGGTTTGCAAAGGATTCTGGGTAACAGAACCTGGTGAGAGCTCCACAAGTCACCCCATCTTGGATTGCCCTAGGTCTCTAGTTTTCAAAAATGTACAGGTTTGGTAGGTTTTCCTAGGTTTCGACTGAGCTAGAGGGCAAAATCCACAGGTAGGCACTTTGCAAAAAAACACCTCTGTTTTCTGTGCAAAAATGTGATGTGTCAATGTTGTGTTTTGGGGCATTTCCTGTTGCGGGCAGTAGGCCTACCCACACAAGTGAGGTATCATTTTTATCGGGAGACTTGGAGGAACACTGGGTGGAAGGAAATTTGTGGCTCCTCTCAGATTCCAGAACTTTCTGTCACCGAAATTTGAGAGAAAAGTGTTGTTTTAGCCAAATTTGAGGTTTGCAAAGGATTCTGGGTAACAGAACCTGGTGAGAGCCCCACAAGTCACCCCATCCTAGATTCCCCTAGGCGTCTAGTTTTCAAAAATGCACAGGTTTGGTAGGTTTCCCTAGGTGCCGGCTGAGCTAGAGGCCAAAATCCACAGGTCGGCACTTTGCAAAACAAACCTCTGTTTTCTTTGGGAAAATGTGATGTGTCAACGTTGTGTTTTGGGGCACTTCCTGTCGCGGGCGCTAGGCCTACCCACACAAGTGAGGTACCTTTTTTATCGGGAGACTTGGGGGAACGTAGAATAGCAAAACAAGTGTTATTGCCCCTTGTCTTTATCTACATTTTTTCCTTCCAAATATAAGACATTGTGTAAAAAAGACGTCTATTTGAGAAATTTTGATGTGTCCAGATAGTGTTTTGGGGCATTTCCTGTTGCGAGCACAAGGGCTATCCACACAAGTGAGGTACCATTTTTATCGCGAGACTTGGGGGAACGCTGGGTGGAAGGAAATTTGTGGCTCCTCTCAGATTCCAGAACTTTCTGTCACCGAAATGTGAGGAAAACGTGTTTTATTTTGCCAAATTTTGAGGTTTGCAAAGGATTCTGGGTAACAGAACCTGGTGAGAGCCCCACAAGTCACCCCATCCTAGATTCCCCTAGGCGTCTAGTTTTCAAAAATGCACAGGTTTGGTAGGTTTCCCTAGGTGCCGGCTGAGCTAGAGGCCAAAATCCACAGGTCGGCACTTTGCAAAAAAAACCTCTGTCTTCTTTGGGAAAATGTGATGTGTCAACGTTGTGTTTTGGGGCATTTCCTGTCGCGGGCGCTAGGCCTACCCACACAAGTGAGGTACCTTTTTTATCGGGAGACTTGGGGGAACGTAGAATAGCAAAACAAGTGTTATTGCCCCTTGTCTTTATCTAAATTTTTTCCTTCCAAATATAAGACATTGTGTAAAAAAGACATCTATTTGAGAAATGCCCTGTAATTCACATGCTAGTTTGGGCACCCCAGAATTCAGAGATGTGGAAATAACCACTGCTTCTCAACACCATATCTTGTGCCCATTTGGAAATACAAAGGTTTTCTTGATACCTATTTTTCAACCCTTTATATTTCAGCAAATGAATTGCTGTATAACCGGCATATAATGAAAACCCATTGCAAGGTGCAGCTCATTTTTTGGCTCTGGGTACTTAGGGTTCTTGATGAGCCTACAAGCCCTATATATCCCCGCAACCAAAAGAGTCCAGCAGATGTAACAGTATATTGCTTTCAAAAATCTGACATTTCAGGAAAAAGTTACAGAGTAAAATGTAGAGAAAAATAGCTGTTTTTTTCACCTCAATTTCAATTTTCTTTTTATTTCAGTTGTTATTTTCTGTAGGAAACCCTTGTAGGATCTACACAAATTACCCATTGCTGAATTCAGAATTTTGTCTACGCTTCAGAAATGTTTAGGTTTTTGGGATCCAGCACTGGTTTCACACCCATTTCTGTCACTGACTGGAAGGAGGCTGAAAGCACAAAAAATCATAAAAATGGGGTATGTCCCAGTAAAATGCCAACATTGTGTTGAAAAATTGGATTTTCTGATTGAAGTCTGCCTGTTCCTGAAAGCTGGGAAGCTGGTGATTTTAGCACCACAAACCCTTTGTTGATGCCATTTTCAGGGGAAAAACCACAAGCCTTCTTCTGCAGCCCTTTTTTCCCCTTTTTTCTTTTTTAAATGAAATTTTCATTGTATTTTGGCTAATTTTTTGGTCTCCTTCAGGGGAACCCACAAAGTCTGGGTACCTCTAGAATCCCTAGGATGTTGGAAACAAGGACGCAAATTTGGCGTGGGTAGATTATGTGGACAAAAAGTTATGAGGGCCTAAGCGTGTTCTGCCCCAAATAGCCCAAAAAAATCCTGGCACCTGAGGAGGGAAAGGCCTGGCAGCGAAGGGGTTAATGGAATATGACAGTTTGTGGCAAGTAGAGAAGGTGTTAAGCAGAGAGGTATGCTGATAGAATCCTCGTACTGGTGCCCAAACACAGTGCTCTGCATGCATGGTGCCAGGTGACGGGCCAGTGTGCATGGTGGCTGGGGTCGCTCACTGACTGACCCAAATTTCAGACGGCTTTAGTGTGATGAGGAGGAGTGTAGGTCAAGGTACTATGTAGAAGACTTTCTCACATATCGAGCGAGCATTTAACGAGCAACATATCAGGGAATTTTTGGAGGTGTTGGACTTTAGAAGTTGCACTGTTAGTTGGACATTGCACCATATGAGAATAATTAGGTTGGGGATCTTAGCAGGGCATTTATGTATAAATATGTGGGGTGAATAGACTGGAACGTTTGCACAAGCAAATTTGTCATTTGAAAGGAGATGAAAGGAGATGATAAATGGAAGATATATAAGGAGTAGGTACTTAATGATAAAGTATCCAAATCTGTTTACATTGAAGTAGGGCATATCTTTATGGTTTATAGCTCTGAAAACAAGTTGCATCTTTATAGTATGTCTTGATGTGTGCCAATGGAGTGAAGTAAAATGATTTAGTACTAACAAATGACACGTCTTGGGATTGAATAAACAGGGCATCCTAGAATTTGCTGAGGGATCACTTGCTCCTTGTGAGACTAGGACATGGTCCACTACAGTGTCACCTCAGGAAGTAAACACGCTCTACAAACGTCCATATGTGATATAAAGGGTGCAAAATGTTTGACACTAAGCAAGGAAGAATCTTGAAAAATAGGCCATAACTCAAAAGGTGAACAAGCATTTGCAATGCAATGGGTCTTGCATCTGCTTGGGTTAGAGCTATTAGCGTTGTAAAATCCTAACCCGACTTTTCTTGCCACATAAATTCATAATTAAAAGTTAAACAGTTTCACGTAAGGGAGCCAATTCACAGTGCCGTGGCCGCCATGAGCATCAGCGTGAAGATACACACAAAAGGAAAACATGTTCACTCGCAGTTAAACTAATCGGCAAAAGTGCAATCAGCCATGTAACAGGGGCGATAGTCAAGGCGGTAACAAAACCTCCCCAAGGAGGGACAAAGGTAAACCATTAACCAATGTCATCAAAGGATTTTGTGAAGGGCAAGCCCACGAACGAATGGTAGTGATGGGCGTGAGGTCGGCGTTGCTAAAAGCCCAGATACATACTAACACGTCTGAAAGGCAGCCCTTGCGCGCTGCAGTGACCGACCTAAAAAGGGTCCTCTATCAGTTGTATTCACTATCACAAGTATTTTACAGCAGCCATTCATTGCCTAAAGTCTTAATAATAGAGCATTTTGCCTCGGAGGTTGCCATGATTATATCAAATGCCAGTGACAACTCCTGTTTGTCACTATAACAGTTTAATGGGGTCTGCGCTTTAAATATGGCGTGAAACATGGTGAGTTTATGTTTCTATCCTTCGGGTTTATATTCATCCATCTTTATAATATCAGTAGCGATTCTTTATTAAGTAATAGGGGAAACAATTCCTTCTTTTGTTGGCCTTGGTGACACTAAGACTCGATGCACAACCACTAGATATGTATGCATGCATCACATTGGCATGATTTACGTCTGGTGTCTCTCTTCAGGAGCACCACCAGTATATTTATGGTACAGTCGCAATCAGATGAAGAGCTGGTGTTCCTTACCTCCCTTATCTCAGCTGCATCCAGTTATTATTGCAGCAGCTACTCTTGTTCGTACAACTATCACGTCATGGCCTGACTACAGCTAGAGTTTCTAGTGGACATCCATGGACAAGTTCCAACAAGCACAGAACTATGGTCCTAGGATTTGGAACAACATTCTTATGGCAATCAAAACAACGCTAAGCCTGCCGAAATTTCAGGAAAGAGTTGAAGACGCGCCTCTTCAACAAATACTACATCACCATGCAGATGCAGCTCCTCTTTAACAAACAATACATCACCGCAGAAGCAGCGCCTCTTTAACAAGCACTACGTCACCATGTAGATGAACTGCACTTCTGCTCCCAGAAACCAGCTATCTCTCCAATCTCTCCTTGATAGTATCCATGCCTTTGATCCTACATTAGGTGTTGGTGCCCTTAGATAGATCCTTACAACACAAATGATACAAATATAAAAGCACACACTGGTCGAATGTTATCTGTGTACACATATGTGAGTACACCCTCAATATTTGCAGACGTGCTACCAGCCTCTGCATATAGGTATTAAGCAGAGGCAGAGCCAGAGATAACACTCCAACTGAGAGGCCATTAACGTGGACTAAGGATGCTACTGACTGTGACCCGTTTGAGGGAAAAGCCAGCCCCTTATCAGGCAATACCATCATCTTGAAGTCAAAAACTGTGCGTCCACACAATCCCCAGCTACCTCCTGATGAAGTTGCTCAAAGCAAACAGAGCCACCAACTCAGGCCCATATTTATACTTTTTGACGCTAAACTGCGCTAACGCAGTTTAGCGTCAAAAAGTTTTGCGCCGTCTAACGCCATTCTGAAGCGCCATGCGGGCGCCGTATTTATTGAATGGCGTTAGCCGGCGCAAGCAGACCGGCGCTGCCTGGTGTGCGCGAGAAAAACCACGTACACCAGGCAGCGCCGGCGTAGGGGGAAAATGGCGCATGGGCGTCTTAAAATGGGGCAAGTCAGGTTACGTCGAAAAAATCGTCGTAACCCGACTTGCGCCATTTATTTTCGACGCCCATCCCCCATCAACATGACTCCTATCATTGTAAAGATAGGAGTCATGCCCCCTTGCCCAATGGCCATGCCCAGGGGACTTCTGTCCCCTGGGCATGGTCATTGGGCATAGTGGCATGTAGGGGGGCACAAATCAGGCCCCCCTATGCCACAAAAAAAAAAAAAAAATATACTTACCTGAACTTACCTTAATGTCCATGGGATGGGTCCCTCCGTCCTTGGGTGTCCTCCTGGGGTGGGCAAGGGTGGCAGGGGGGGTCCCTGGGGGCAGGGGAGGGTACTCTGGGCTCATTTTGAGCCCACTTGTCCCTTAACGCCATGCCTGACCCAGGCGTTAAAAAGCGGCGCAAATGCGCCGTTTTTAGCCACGCCCACTCCCGGGCGTCTCTTTTGCCCGGGAGTATAAATACCACGTAAAGGCCTGGGAGTCATTTTTTAGACGGGAACGCCTCCCTTGCATATCATTAACGCAAGGAAGGGGTTCACGCTAAAAAATGACGCACATTCCGGGAACTTTGGCGCTATTCGCCTCTAACGCCATAGTATAAATATGGCGTTAGTTGGCGTTAGTTTAGCGTCGAATTTGCGTCGAAAAAAACGACGCAAATTCGGCGCAAACGGAGTATAAATACGGCCCTCAGTGCGGTGGCCTGGTCTGAAATCCTCTGTCGCCACAAAGCTTTGACATAGCTTATCATAGTTATTCATCAAGTCTTTGGGTGTTTATCAGTATCTCACCAGCCGTCCCTGTGGTTGTCTCGCTATTTAATTATCTATATCACTATATATCTATATAAAAATGTCTGCATTTTTATTAGCAGTGTGCAGTTGAATGTCCCTGTTTCCACGAATTGCTGGGCACGCTCTGTATGGAGCCACAGCCAGCAAAGGCACAGTTTCAGCCTAAATTTTGGGAAAGAGTTAAACGAAACCATTTCCAAAACAAGTAAGCGAATTGAATAAAATTCCAGCCTGCATAAGTGAATATTCATACATAAATGTTATCTTCTCGACGATTTGAGTCCCTGTGTTGCACTTTTGATAAATTATGGATTCAAATACGGTATAACTATAATCAATATTTTGCCTACGAATTTTTCATGCACTGTTAATCAGTTTCATTTATGTTTTCTCACAGGACAAGTTTACAGTATGGCATAATGTGCCTGAAGAGGTTAAACTATGATCGGAAGGAGTTGGAGAAAAGACGAGAAGAAACGCAGCATGAGATCAAAGGTCAGCGCACTGTATAATGAAGCCTACTGGGTCTGTGACTAGACGTGCTATGCCTGTCGATATTAGCATGCTATAGGATATTAGCATGCTATGGGAGGTTCTTGGCTATAGATTTCTTTTTACACATCTTGTTTATTCTCCGCTGTTTCTGCGCTTTTACATGTTTTCTTGTAGTTAACAATTGTTTTCTGTCATGCTGCAAGTAGATCTGGGTGAAATTTTAATTTCCCAGGCGCATTTCATATAATTTTGGGAAGATTGTGTTGCATTTATCCAAAATTCCTGAAATTACACAATTGTGGCATGTTGCACTATTACAGCACGATATTGGTAACATTATATTGTGAAAACGCGAGAACATTAATATCGTTCACAGTGCTTGTGTTTTTAATGCTGTTTTTTATTTGGAGCAAAAAGCATTCTTGAAATTAAAATAGACTGAGTGATGAATTTAAATATATTGGCAAGGGCAGGTTTACATTTCACTTGACTGTGGAATAACGCATAATTTTCCTGACATTTTCCATACTTATGCGAAGCCAAATTACTCCAATCTTGCACAACGACATAAGAATGTTAAAAAATCATGTGGCCTCCCACACCTAGTGATATCTTGGTGTAGTCCTGTTTTCTAGTTCTTTCAACAAGTTTTACCAGAGAGAAAAATACATCTTCAGGAGTATTTATTTATTCTCTTTTATTATTTAAGTGCAAACCCAAATGGACATCATCACAGTCTATCCAAGGTATACTGAGCACGAAATGTACAAAGCCCTTTTCGGACTCAATCACTAACCACTCCAACAAGTTTTACCAAAGAGAAAAACATATATTCAGGAGTATTTAGATATTAATTCACTTTTATTATTTAGTACAAATCCAAAAGACATCAACAAATGTATCCAAGATATAATACTGAGCACGAAAAAGGGTCCGGATGTACACAGCACTTTTGGGTCTCAAACCATGCAATTTTCAAAATTACAGGGTTTGCAACTGCAGAAGGGCTTTTCTTAATGTACAGAAGCACTTGTATGAGTTGTAAAATGTTTGCATTTTCTTTTTTTTACAGGTTTTATGATCCTCTCTGAATTACAGATAGCAGGGATTTAAAAAGGGTGTTTCACATCTACATCTAATTCGTAAATATATGTATCACTGATTTGCGACTTCATCTGTAACTACAAACCATTGAAGGGTTACCGATCACCAAGTCGCACAGTAGAAAGTGTCTCTTTCACACACCTTCCCCTTCATGAACCATGTCAGTGTTCTTGGAGGGAGAAGGCAGTGTTCCAGAGGATCACTGACTTCTCCCACTGATGTTTTTCTAAATGGAAACTATTTTTAGGTTAGGGCCTAACAGACAGTGCTGCTGTCTGGTTTGCTAAAGACATCTTGGGGACATTCAGAAAGTTGACCTAGGAATGCCTTCCGCTCGTTGATTACCATTGACTTTGTTGTTCGTAACTCACACTTTCTGGCTTTCTATTTGCTGGCTTTATTTGCTTTAACCCCATCTTATTTTGGAAACCGAGTTTACAGGGTTCTTGCATGAACTCCCTTACGAGACCTTTAAATCCTACTTTTATCTCATCACATTTGCTGTGCAGTTAAACACTGAGGTCAAATGTCAGGCATTGTCTTCCAAGGGTGTTTGTTTGTTTACTTTTCTTTATATGACTTCAAAGTGAGAGGATTTATGGGACAATCTTGCTGGATAGTGGGGGGTAGGAAAGAGTTTTCTCTAGCACAGAATAACATTTAAATGAGCTGTGTAGGTATCTCAGAATAGATCAGAATTATGAAGGCACAAATGAAGCACCTTTTCTGATATTTCTGATGTGTTTTGGAAACAAATACTTCAATATACTCAAAACAAATCATTAAAAAAGATGATTCAAATCCCAGAATTTTTGGATGTGTACCATAGTTTTATTAGTAAAACTGTATGTCTGTGCAAATCTAATGGTAATTTAAATTGAAAATGTAATGGCAGTGTGCTACCCTGCCATGAATACTCCCTTCTATGCCACTCCACTCTACTCTATACCACTCCACACCAATGCACTCTACTCTACATCACTCCGCTTTACACCACTCCACACAGCACCACACTACTGTACTCTGCACCACTCCACTCTATGCCACTGCACTCGGCGACACTTCACGCTACACCTCTCTACTCTATGCCAATGCACTCTTCGACATTCTACTCTACACCACTCCACTCTATTTCACTCTGCTGTGTGCCATTCTGCAACACTGCACTTTACGCAACTACACTCTTTGCCAATACACTCTATGCTTATGCATTTTACCCTGTAACTCTCAACCTTCATTCAATGCCAATTCACTGTATGCCCCTCTAATCTACTCTGCACCACTGCACTCTATGCCTCTGCACTCTACACCACGTTGCTCCTTTACAGTCTATTCCACTCTACGCATCTGCACTCCACTCTGCACCACTCCACTTCACTGTACTCTAAAAGAAAAAAAATCTTCTGTTTCCACTGCACTCCCTGGGACTCTACTCCAATCTATGCCACTGCACTCTGCGCCACTCCACTCTTATCCATTGCACTCTACACAACTACACTCTGGTGATCATTATGACCCTGGCGGAAGGCGGAGAACCGGCGGTATGACCGCCAACAGGCTGGTGGTCTTACTTTGTGGAATTATGACCATGGCGGTTACCGCCATGGTCATCCGCTGGTTCTCCGTTCCGCCCGCTGGGCTGGAGACCTGGGTCTCCAGCCTGGCGGCTGTCACTAGACCGCTGGCGGTATTTGGACCCGGCTTACTGCCGTGGATTTCCAGCGGTTTGAACCGCCATGAAATCCATGGCGGTAAGCACTATCAGTGCCAGGGAATTCCTTCCCTGGCACTGATACTGATAGAGGTCTACCCCACCCCCCACCCCGACTCCCTCCCCTACACCCCCCACCACCCCTGCCACCCCCCAAAGGTGGCAGGGCACCCCTCCCCACCCCGACCCCCAACATCACATCACCCATACCCACACAACACGCACGCAGGCACCACCTACACACTTACACGCACACACGCCGACATACATGCCTACATCCACACACACAGTCAGACACGCACACCCACATTCAAACATACACGCACACATCCATACAGACATACCCACAGACATACACGCACTCATTCCCATACACACAACACCCCGCAAGCATACACGCACTCACACCCCCCTCTACATACACACACGCACATACCCATGCACCCACACAACACACAACATCCCCCCACCCCCCTCCCCTCACGGACGATCGACTTACCTGGTCCGACGATCCTCCGGGAGGGGACGGGAGCCATGGGGGCAGCTCCGCCGACACCACACCGCCAACAGAACACCACCACAGCGAATCACAGGACGTGATTCGCTGGGAGGTGTTCTGTTGGCGTGGCGGTGGAGGTGGAGCAACCTCCACTTCCCCGCCTCCCGCCAGTATGGCTGTTGGCGGCTCTCCATCCGTAAAAGGACGGAGAGATGCCAACGGTCATAATAGGCTGAGCGGCAAACCGCCACCTCTGGCGGTCTTCCGCACGGCGGTCCCTCAGCGGTCTTCAAAAAAGACCGCCGAGGTCAAAATGACCCCCTCTGTCTTAACCACTGCACTCTTCACAACTGCATTCTGCCAACTGCACTCTATGCCACTGCACTCTACTCTGCATCACTGTACTGTACTCCACTGCTCTCTATGCTACTCTATTCCACACCACTGCACTCTGACACTTTATTCCTGCAACACTGCACTCTCTGCCACTGAACTCTCCACCAGGTTAGTCTGCACTACTCCACTCTATGTCCCTACACTATATGGCACTATACTCTATTCTGCACCACTCTGCATTGTTGTTCTCTGCACCGCTCTACTCTACTGCACTCTGCACCGCTTACGCTACTGCATTCTATGCCACTTGAGTCTACTCTGCATTCTATGCCATTCTACTCTGTGCCACTGCTATCAGCATCACTCAAGTCTATGCCACTCCACTCTGCACCACTCTTTGCTACTGTATGTCACTCTACTCTGTGGCACTCCGCTCTGCACTACGGCACTCTATTATGTACCACTCTAATCCATGCCACTGCATTCTACGATGCTGCATTGTGCGCTGCTGAATTCAGTGCCACTGCACTCAATGCCACTGCACTCTACACCACTATACTGTGCAACACACTTCACCAATGCTCTCTACACCAGTCCACTCTACTCTATGCTACTTTAGTGTATGACAGTCTTCGTGGCGCCACACAATCCTGCTCCAATATACAACACTCTCTGTCATTCCACTTTACAACAACCAACTTCACTCAACCCCATTCAACTGTACAACACTCCACGCCGCTTTACACTATGCCACTAACTTTTAGCCATGATGAACAGCAGCCACGCTGGTGATTAAGATGACTAAAACACATTGGCAAAGCCATTAGCTGTTGCAAAGGAGAGACCTATTGGCTTTGCCAATGCTTGTTTAAGTGTATTAGCAGTGCCTTAATGGACATGAGCCTCTTTTAAAAAAAACTACAGGCTTAGAGGTATAGTGTCCTTTTCAGGCCTTACTCCCTGCAGTGGCAACCAGTCATGGACTGTCACAAAATTTCTGTCTGCCTATGTGTCAGATTGCAAATTGTATTCCCATTCACAAATCGCTCGGTGTGCAAACTGAACACCTGTGGTTCGCAAAGTGGAATGATACATCAGAAGCTAAAGTGTCCGTATGTAGTTCAGACAGGTAATAAATATAATATTTGCTTTACTGTCATGTATGTTGCAAAGGAGCTGCACACATCGTAAATTAAAAACAATATCTTTGCAATATAGCCAGTGCAGTTGATTCATTATAACATATCATGTGTGTTAGAAATGGGGTCTTTGGTTGGCAGTCAGGTTACCCCCTGTCCAAGCAAGGAACCTCACTCTAGTCATGGTAAAGGAGAATCACACTTGGTTAACCCCTGCTTTCCTCCTTGGTAGCTTGGCACGAGCAGGCAGGCTTAACTTCAGAAGCAATGTGTAAAATATTTGTACCAACACACACAGTAATTCAGTGAAGACACTACAAAATGACACAACACAAGTTTAGAAAAATAGGGAATATTTATCGAAACAAAACAAGGCCAAAACAACAAAAATCCAACATACACAAGTCAAGTTATATATTTTCAAACAATAAGAGTCTTAATCCTTAGAAAACAGAGAGAATGCTGTTAGCGCTCAAAAGTACCTGGGTAGCATCAAAATAAAGCTGCACGGACGAGTGTGTGTTGAAAAAGGCCAGCGATGCTTCGATTTCTCACTAGCAAGCGAGACCATGTGTCGTTCCTCCTCCAGCTTAGTAGGCGTGTGTCGTTTCTTCTCTCCGGCAAGTGAGCGATGCATCGATCCAGACAGGCACCTCAGGTCCGGGCAGGCTTTGTGTTGTTTTTCCGCACCCAGCAGTGTTGTGTTGAAAATCCGGTTGCACGGTATTACAAAACCGTGCTGCGTGGGGTTTGCGTTGTTATCAGCCTCAGTTAGCAGGTGTTGTGCATCGTTTCTCCAGCCGCGTTGCATCGATCTTCCAGCAGCGATGCAGGTGGAGCATTGATTTCAGCCACGAAGCCGGCAATGCGCCGTTTATCAGCAGTGTCTCGGAAGGTGCATCGAACATTTCCCCGCATGGAGGTCAGTGCATGGACTTTCAGTTCTTGTCTGCCAACTTCACCTTTCAAGGGCCCAGGGACTGGATAGGGCACCACTTGGCAGGGTAGGAGTCTCAGCAGAGAGTCCAGGTGCTGGCAGGGGAAGTCTTTGATGGCCCTGAAACTTCAACAACAGGAGGCAAGCTCAGTTCAAGCCCTTAGAGATTCTTTTCAAGCAGGAATGCACAACAAAGTCCAGTCTTTGTCCCTTTCCACAGGCAGAAGCAGCAACTGCAGGATAGCCCAACAAAGCATTGTCACAGGCAGGGGCAGCACTTCTCAGCTCTTCAGCTCTTCTCCTTGGCAGAGGTTCCTCTTGGTTCCAGAAGTGATCTGATTTTCAGGGGTTTTGGGTCCTCTTCTTATAGTCCTTTCTGCCTTTGAAGTAGTCCTACCTCAAAGAGAAGTCTCTGTTGTTTACACGATCCTGCTTTGCCCAGGCCAGGCCCCAAACAAACACCAAGGGGTTGGAGTCTGCATTCTGTGAGGGAAGGCACAGCCCTTTCAGGTGTAAGTGACCACTTCTCCCCCCCTCCTAGCACAGATGGCTCATCAGGATATGCAGGCTACACCCCAGCTCCCTTTGTGTCACTATCTAGAGAGAGGTGCAAACAGCCCAACTGTCAAACTGACCCAGACAGGGAATCCACAAACAAGCAGAATCGCAGAATGATTTAAGCAAGAAAATGCCTACTTTCTAAAAGTGGCATTTTCAAACACACAATCTAAAACCCAACTTCACTAAAAAATGCATTTTTAAATTGTGAGTTCAGTGACCCCAAACTCCACATGTCTATCTGCTCCCAAAGGGAATCTACGCTTTAATCATTTTTAAAGGCAGCCCCCATGTTAAACTACAAGAGAGATAGGCCTTGCACACTGAAAACCCAATTTGGCGGAATTTCACTGTCAGGACATGTAAAAGTCATAAGTTCATGTCCCCCCTTTAACATACACTGCACCCTGCCCATTGGGCTACCTAGGGCCTATCTTAGGAGTGCCTTACAGGAATACAAAGGGAAGGTTTTAGGCCTGGCAAGTGGGTACACTTGCAAAGTCGAATTGGTAGTTTGAAACTGCACACACAGACACAGCAGTGGCAGGTCTGAGCCATGTTTACAGGGCTACTAATGTGGGTGGCACAACCAGTGCTGCAGGCCCACTAGTAGCATTTGATTTACAGGCCCTGGGCACCTCTAATGCACTGTACTAGGGACTTACCAGTAAATCAAATATGCAAATCATGGAAAGGCAATTACAAATATATTTTACATAGGAGTGTTTGCACTTTAGCACTGGATAGCAGTGGTAAAGAGCCCAAAGTAACAAAACAGCAAAAACAGAGTCCTGCACACATCAACAACCTAGGAAACCGAGACAAAAAGTTGGGGGAGACCACGCCAAGGATGCCAAGTCTAACAATGTGGAAGACTGTAATCTTTTTACATTTGATTGAATTTTGTTTTCTTATTAAAGATGTGTTCTGAAGTCAGAACGTGCCTGCAATAAGGAAATGCTATGCACACTTGCCTGTAAAAGGTTATTAGAAGCAACTTGTAACTTAGCATTGCTCAAGGGGCAACGAGTACTTCCCACAGTGTGAAGGAAGCTGGTGGACATGAGTCCAAACACTGTCTGTGTGGTAGCAACAGTTTGTAAAATAAACTGTCACTTCTTGCTTTGGGCCTGCATACTCCCCTCATTATCTTGGGCAAGGAATGACTCTTTGCAAGAAAGAGATCCTGCAGGAATAAGTAGTGCAGGACCGTCCAAGGAATACAAATAATGTAGCTCACCTCTGAAAGAAAAAGATTTTTGTTAATTGGATGAGTATTAAAGGGGTACCTTATCTCATATATCTTGCTTACGTATAGCACAGTGTGCCCCTCCCCTGCTGTTTCTATGTGCTGAAATTGACAGGTGGTACTATTCTGCAATGTAACTATACAAAATGTACTGTTCTCTGCAGTATGGAAGGCTCAGTTGGATTGTCTGCCTCGAAAGATGTCAGTGGCATTCATTTAACTTACTGATCAACTTCTAGAGTTTTCCCCCTAAAATGTAATGGAGTTTGCATTCATTATTGAAAGAAGATCTGGTATAGTAAAGCCGAGTCCAGATTGAGATCATCCCAAAGAGATCTTTTCATGGTGTTTTGGGATGAAGAATGGGCTAAAGGCTGTGGTTAGCATGCGTTATTGCCATGGCAAACTCTGTCACTTATGAGTGCTAAGTTTATTTCTTACCCTTTGTGACAATCCACATGTATTTCGAGGACCAAGGCCCTGACTCAGAGTCGGTCGGGAAAAAGGTGCTATTAATCGCACCCGATAAATAATGTACCCTGGGGTGCATTAATTTTAGGGTGAGATAAATAGCACCAATTTTGGGAAATAACATGTAGCCTTCAGTGCCTGTTGCACAAAAATACACATAGCAAGGTAAATACCGTACACTTCCCCCTATTAAATTGCTGCAGGTTTGATCTGGCAAAAGTCAACAAAGACTGAATGATTAAATGGTAATTTTCTAATGTAGTAAATACCAGACAACTCGGAATTCCGATTCTTAAGCAAACAGGTGTTTAAGCGATGATGGGAAATTCCGAAGAGCTCGCACGCAAGGCCCAATTGTTGATATGTAGACTGTCATGATGTTGAAAAGTCAGGCGATATTTTCGCATCTTTACATTATGGACGCTTTTGAGGTGTGGCTAGATTTGATCGTTTAACCAAGTTCCTATTACTTTCTTACTGTTTGGCAAAATAGAGACAAAAAAAATCAAATTCAATAACAATCATCGATAGTTTTTGACAAAAAGAACACTTAGTAAGGATGTGCTGCACGAAGAGTTGTTTGCTATTGGCAAATGTGTGTTAAACCTTTGGTAAATTAGTAAAGTCCAACAAGTCCGCAATGTGTCTTTCAGTAATGGAGAGAGAAACATCCGTGAGACATTCAGTGCTGGCTGACTGCATGTCAGTAGAGGAGGGCTTAAATGTCCTGTGTGCCTTACAGTTCAGAAACAGCTGGAGGTCATATCAGTATGTTGGTAGGAAATCCATATGCTTTGCTAACCCCAGATTCTTTTGTCCGCACCTGTCTTTATGACCTCGGCCGAGGCCTTGGTCTACATTTTTGCCAAGAACCCATATGTTCATTGATATGTAAAGTAAAAGAAAAACTGTAAGAGGCAGGTGCTGCTTCTGTATGTTGTCATTTGCAGCTTTCAGAGCTCAGTGCACATAAGGCCATCTTCCCTGCAAAGACGCTGCCTGGACACGTGCACTGAAATACATCTTTAAAGTAAAGTGGGATGGTGCATTATTAATTTGTCTACAGCTACTGTATCCAATATGGCGCAGCCTAACACACTGAAATTACAATTTACACGTTTATGTTTTGTAACTTTGAAACAGTTGTTGAGTTGCTGTGTTTTAAGGCGCTCTAGGCAAGATGAGGTCAGTCATTTCTCTCTGTGCATGTTTTAAGTGTGGCAGTGTGGATTTCCCGGCTACCAACATCACATCATAGGTGCACGATGACAATTCTCTTAGAATTATTTTTATTAAATGATTTTCTAAAAGTCAGTTTTACCCTATTACGTTGATGGCACACATAACTCAGTGCCTGCACAAATATTTATTGATGTCTAGTTAAAAGCGTGAGCCAAAGGAGGCCACCACCACATCTTCCCCGGAAAAGACGCGATCCTGAAGCTCCCTTTTGTTTTCCAAATGGGTAGTACTACTACCTATGTATTTATTGATTTATTCTTTTCATATTATACAGGAAATGCAGTATAATTTATAGTAATAAAAAGTATTAACAATTTCACAGAGTGGATTACAAATAGTAACAAAGTTAGGTTAATATAAAAAGTCCTTGCTTCGATCATGTTTCAATACCACGGTTAGCAAGTATTGGCAGTTTACACACCTTTTATGAGATAGGTATGAAACACTTACTTTGCACTAGCATAAACCATTATCTACAAAACCCGAATACCACCTGTTTTAAAATGTATAAAACATTATTACCACACATATCAAAATTAGCTGGAAGATACTATTTTTGACCTCTAGCAGGAAGAAAACATTTTTTTTTTCAATTTTAGGTCTATGGTTATGGTCCGACAAACATATTTTATTTAAAATACATTCTGTAATCATATATCTTTTAAAACGGTACCTGGCATATTAAAGTCAATAATGTCAAGGTTTAATGCCAAACAATTGATAGCATTACTGACACAATGGTGGTTAGTTGAAAAAAAGAATGAGATTCACAACCTCACAATTTAAGCATAGTATCAATATAAAACCCCCTATCATAATGAATTCAAGTCAAGAGCATTTAGAGAACAACCCCTCATTACCATCAAATAGTGTTTACATATAGCGCTTTCTGCCAGTTTTTAATAGAATTAACTGAGCTGGTATATCATCCTAACCCATTAACCATACGCCACAGGATTTTGGCAGTATGAGTGGTGCTCCAATCCTTTGGCTTTTCGAGGAACTAAATACCACAGTGTTAGAAATAGGGTCTCTAGTTGGCAGAGGTATACACCCTTGTCCAAGTAGGAACCACAATCCTAGTCTGGGTAAGTCACACACAATCCACATTATCCTGTGCCCATCCTCTGGCAGCTTGGCACGGAGCAGTCAGGCTTAACTTGGAAGGCAATTTGTAAAGTATTTGTGCAATAAATCATTCAATAACACAGTGAAAACACCACAAAAATACACCACATAGGTTTAGAAAAATATAAGATACTTATCTGAGTAAATTAAGGTCGAAACGATCAAGATTTGATAAGCACAAGTTGAAAATCACTTTTGCAACAATAAGAAAAGTCTTAATTCTTCAAGAATCTACAAATGTCTTGTGTGCACAAAGTACCTTGTATGCATCAAAATTACACGCACGAAGACTGCAGAGGAGGAGATGCGTGGAAGAAGGAAGGTGTGCGTCGGATTACCTGACGTGCACAGACGATGCGTCGATTCTTCCTGTGCTGCAAGGGCTTTGCGTTGATTTCTGGCACACAGTCTTGGATCCTTACTGCAATGCGGGGTCTTTTGATGCCAAGGGACGATGTGTGGACATCCTGGGTGTGCAGGATTAAATCACAGGTGCTGCGTCGATCCAGTGTGGCGATGCGTCAAAGTTTCTGTCACATGGCAGGCGGTGTATCGATTCCTCACACAGGAAGTTGGGCTGCGTTGTTCTGGCTCGGTGATGCGTCGATCCAGTAGGGCTGTGCGTCGAAGTTCTGGTTGCAGCGAAGGTGCTGTGTCGATCTCCACTCGGGGATCTGGGCTGCGTCATTTTGGGTCAGTGATACAGTGATTTTTTCACCGCTGGGCAGGCTGTGCATCAATTCTGGCAGGCTGTGCATCGATTTTCATTGCACAAGGAGTTTCCTTGAAGAATAGAAGACTTTTTGGCCCTGAGACTTCAGGAACAGGAGGCAAGCTCAATTCAAGCCCTTGGAGAGCACTTCTTAGCAGGGCTAGCGGCCAGCAAGGCAGCAGGGCAACAGCAAGGCAGCAGTCCTTCACAGCAGAGCAGTCCAGGTGAGTCCTTTGGGCAGCCAGGCTGCTCCTCTTGGCAGGTTGCAGGATCTGGTTCAGAGTGTCTGTCCCAGGAAGTGCCTGAGTTGGTGGGGTTAGGGACCCAGGTTATATCCTCAAATGTGCCTTTGAAGTGGGGGAAGATTCGAAGAGTGGTTTCAAGGTGCACAAGGTCCCCTTTCAGTACAGGTCTGTCTGCCAGGGTCCAGTAGGGGGTTTGGCAGACCATTTTATGAGGACAGGCCAATAACCATTGAAATGTAAGTGTAAGGCCCCTCCACCCTTCCAGCCCAGGAAGACCCATTCAGTATGCAGATGAGTTCAGGTGTGACTTAGTATCCTTGTTTGTGGTTGTCTGGGTGAAATGCACAAGGGAGCTGCCAACCAGCCCAGCGCAGACGTGGCTTGAAGACAGGCTGTAAGGCACAGATGGATTTTAAGAGCAGAGAAATGCTCACTTTCTAAAAGTGGAATTTCTAAAATAGTAATATAAAATCCAACCTCATCAATAGGCAGTATTTTGTATTATCATTCTGGCCATACTAAATATGACCTGGTTACCCCTTTGTGATCAGAATCTACCACTGACACAGTATATGATGGTAGCCCTAATGTTAGCCTATGAAAGGAGCAGGCCTCACAGCAGTAGAAAACGAAAGTTTTTCACTACCATGACATATAAAACACACAGATATATGTCCTGCCTTTACCTACACATTACCCTGCCCTATCGGTTACCTAAGGCCTACCTTAGGGGGTAAATTATATGTAGAAAAAGGGGAGTTTAAGGCTTGGCAAGTAATTTTAAATGCTGAATCAAAGTGACAGTTATACTGCACACACAGGCCGTGCAAGGGCAGGCCTGAGACATCGTTAAGAGGCTACATGTGTGGGTGCCACAACCAGTGATGCAGTCCCACTAGTAGCATTCAATCTAAAGGTCCTGGGCCCTTTACTAGGGACTTACAAGTAGATCAAGTATGTCAGTTGGGTATGAACCAATGTTACCATGTTTTAAGGGTGAGAGGATATGCACTTTAGCACTGGTTAGCAGTGGTAAAGTGTGCAGCGTCCTAAAACCAGCAAAAACAGTGTCAGAAAAGTGGAGGGAGGCAGGGAAAAAGTTGGGGGATGACCACCCTAAGGCTGTCAGGTCTAACACACAGTTAATTGTTGCCCACAGAAGTTGCCTTTCCAGTATGCTTCTTGAAAAAACTCCATTAAACTACTAATTTAGTTTGATTAGGTATGTTCCCTCTCACAGGTTAACATGGGGGCTACCTTTAAATCTGATTAAGGTGGATATGTGGAGTTTAGGGTCTCTGAGATCACAATTTTAAAATACATCTTTTAGTAAATTTGATTTTGAGATTGTGTGTTTGAAAATGCCACTTTTAGAAAGTGAGCATTTTCTTGCTTATACCATTTCTGTGACTCTGGCTGTGGACTCCCTGACTGGGTCAGTTAGACAGTTGGGCTGGTTGCACCTCACACTAGACAGTGACACAAAGGGAGCTGGGGTGTATCCTGCATATCCTGATGAGCCATCTGTGCTTGGAGGGAGGGGAGGAGTGGTTACTCACACCTGAAAGGGGTGTGCCTGCCCTCACACAATGCAGTCCCCACCCCCCTGGTGAGTGACTGGAGCCTGGCCTGTGCAAGGCAGGATTTCACATTCAAAAGAGACTTTACTTTGAAGTAGGCCTACTTCAAAGGGGAAAATGGGTATAAGAAGGGCACCCAAAACCACAGACTTTAGAAACACTTCTGGAAACAAGAGGAACCTCTGCCTGGAGACTGTCCTTTGTGGAGCTATCCTGCAGTTGCTGCTTCTGCCAGAGTAAGTGGGCAGAGACTGGACTTTGTGTGCCTTCCATCTTGAGAAGAACTATCCAAGAGCTTGATTTAGATCTTCCCTCCTGTTGTTTGAAGTCTCAGGGACAGCAAAGACTTCTCTTTGCCAGCACCTAGAGTCTCTGGAGAGACTCCTACTCTGACCTGTGGTGCCCATCCAGTTCCTGGGCCCCTGAAAGGAGACGCTGGCAGCCAAAGAAAATTAAATCCATGCACAGAGTGCCATGCGGGAAAAAAAGATAGACGCAACTCCGATCTGCGGCTGAAGAAACGACACGCCGCCAGCTCCACTGCTGAAAATCGATGCTCGCCAGAAACAGGACCGAAGAATCGCCGCACGGAGCAGGAGAAATGATGTGCAGCATCGCTGACGGAGGCTGGGAGATTGCAACCCTCACTGCGTGGTTTTCGTATCATCGTGCAACTGGATTTCCGACGCAAGTACTGATAGGCGTGTAAAAACAATGCAAGGCCTGCCTGGACCTGAGAGTGCTGACTGGATCGACGTATCGCTCGCCTGCGGAGAGAAGGAATGATGTGCCACGTCCCGACGAAAGGAGAAATGACACAAGGTCCAGCCCATGAGTGGAATCGACACATCGCAAGCCCTTTTTGACACACACTCGCCAGTGCAAGGTTATTTTTGACGCACCCAAGGTACTCTTTTCAAGCCAACAGTGTTAGTGTGTGTTTGAAACTACTTAAAGACTTTTTTTGATTTTTAATTGATAACTTGACTTGTGTATTGTGGATTTTTGTCATTTTGGTCTTGTTTTGTTTAGATAAATATTTCCTATTTTTTTAAACCTGTGTTGTGTCATTTTGTAGTGTTTTTATTAAGTTACTGTGTGTGTTGGTACAAATACTTTACACCTAGCATCTTGAAGTTAAGCCTACTGCTCTGCCAATCTACCAAGGGGGTAAGCAGGGGTTAGCTGAGGGTGATTCTCTATTACCCTGACTAGAGTGAGGGTCGTTGCTTGAACAGGGGGTAACCTGACTGTCAACAAAAGACCGCATTTCTTACAAAATGTTAAAATTGTGTGTTATTGGGTAGGAAGGATTTGAGGAGAGCTCTATCATTATCTCCCTTGTCCCCCAAATTGAGGATGAAATATAAAAGAAAAATCTGCTGGTTTGTGGAGATAAATCGATCTTTGTGTAAGAAAGGGTGTCCTCAATACAGACCTTTAATTGCAAGGTGGGAGGAATAGAATGTTTAGCATCAGTAGGATTGGCATTGTGTTGGGAATCTCCAAAGTGAGACATTGGAAAATGGGGAGTTGAAAGGGTTCATTGTTTTGCATTGAAGAAATTTGTCTTTTATCAGGGCAATCTCTCATGATTTAAAAAGTCAATTAGGGTTGAGAACATTGTTTCCCAGTGGTAGAATCACACTGAATAATGGTATGTTGGATGACTTAAAAAAGAATTCAGTAAGTGAATAGAGTCCTGAATGAAAGTAGATATGATGTGGCATGTACAACTAGGGACCTACTGAGAGAGCGGGCAGCTTTAATTTGTTGAGATGTTAACACGAGGAAGTTATGTTACTAAGGTTATTTGAGTACATGGATCCTTTGACCCTTTATTAAATAGCTCAGGACCAAACAAGCCTAAAAAGCATGGCACAGTCCCATTCTCCTCCATGCCGGGTATCAATAGAAAATCTTCGGGGACCTGGTATCAGCTCAGAAAATTATTTGACCCACAAGTCAGATGCAGGAGTTAATGTTCAGAAAGTCATTGTGTAAGGCAGAATCTATTTCTGTCTCACACCACTAGGGTCTTGAGAATCTTTTTTTAAGTATATATTTTTATTGGCATTTATCAGTATAACAGTAGCATGACAGCATTGTGTTTTATTTACTTGCCAGTACCCAGAATACATATGATACATAAAATTCGACATGTGCAGACATGTGTGAACCTTCCCATGCCCCACCTGCACAGTGCAATGGTATTCATCTTGCATACGTCGCAGCGGTGGATACCGGCACAGCAGTGCCGACTCTATCAGGACTACCCATTCCCGACACCTCAATAATATTGCTTCTCATGCTTCCATCAGGACTCACCCTAGACAAATCCCATGACTGTGACAGATCTGCGGTAGGCGGGTAAAGCAAATCAGCCAACATAGCTGCCTGGCCTGTAAGTCAGCCCTCACTTTTGTGTTTCTGCGCATCCTATGCATGTGGCACTCGCCAGCATTCGCCCATTCAATCATGTGGCTCTTCCACTCCAGTATTGAGGGAGCCCTGGGGGACAACCACTGTATAGCCAGATGTTTCTTGGCTAAAGTAAGCCCCAACAATTGGAACTTCCTACACATTTTTCGTTTCTTGTTAATTGGGGTCCAACCAGCAAACATCACCCGATCTCCCTGTTGCACCCTGAAATGCTGTCAATATCCCTTCCGAATAAGCCACTGTTACCGGGCAGCGCCACATCAAGTGTAGAAAGTCCACCTCCATCTGGCAACACTGTGGGCAAGAGGAGTGCCTTGAGGGATATCTGATATGTAATATCTTAGGAGATAAGTACACCTGGTGTATGACGTTATAATGTGCAAGCTTAAAGCGAGCATTGGAGAAAATCTTCTGAACCCCTTCATGGAGGGCGACAACAGCTCGTCCAGTATCGCCTGCCATTTAATTTGTGCTAGGAGCTCCTTGAGAGGCTGATCCTCCCTCAGGGCTCTGTAGAGGTGAGACACCAACCGGAGTCCCCCTCTCCAGGATCAACAAGCCCAGCAGCATTTGGGACTCAGTGGGCACCTCTGAAAAGGAGCGCCAAATTGCCCTGGCCATCACTTAAATCTTAGAATACTGAAGAAACTGCCCATAATTAATTCTGAAAGTTGTCAGAGCATCGGTGAGGGTTCTAAACCAGCCATCTGGGTATAAGTCACCCAAAGTATCTCAGCCCCTCGCACACCACTGGCCCACCGACATCGACTGGACCACTTGATGGAAAGGTTTAAGAATCTGCAAGGTCAGGGCTGGATCAAAGGGTGTGCAAAGCAGCACCCTCTTAACTCCACGTTCCCAAGACCCACAGACCTGTCTGATTACAAATGGTATCTCAGCTGGTACTCCAGAGCCCATCATGAGTAATTTCGGTTGGGAGTGACCCCCATATGTCCTGGTCCATTGGCATTTTCCCCAGTTCTCTGTATCTGTAAACCAATGTACTGCATGCTATAGCTGTGTGGCCAAGTAAAACAACTCCAGATCAGGTAACTCGAGCCCCCTTCCACCCCAAGCCCACAACAGCGTAGCAAGACCTACCCTCTTCCTCCCTGATGCCCAAACTAGTTTGACAATCAATTTATCTAGTTCCGAAAAATCCTTTCTAGGGACACCATGGAGCGTCCCCTGAAATATATAAAGGCAGTGGGGTAACACAACCATTTTTACCAGCATCAGTTTACCCATTAGTGATAAACCTAGGGAATTCTAGAATTTGATGACAACTTCTGTTTATCCAGAACCCTGACCATTTTGAGTTTCCTGAAGTGGTGTACATCGTGAGTTAGCCATATGCTCAAATATCTAATGTTATCGACCGCCCAGGATATATCAGTTTGTGGGAGAGTGGCCAGTGACCTCCCAGATAGTCCTCGCATAGAGAACAGCTTGGACTTGGTCCTAGTAATCTTAAGACCAGACAATTTGCTAAATTCAGCCTAAAGCACCAGTAATTTGGGGACTGAATAAATTAAGACATCCTCTGCATAGAGGGAGACCATGTGATTTCAGTTTCCGATGGGAATGCCCCAGACCCCGAGGGCCCTATGCAGTTGGCAAGCCAATGGCTCCCTAGCTAAAGGGAACAGAAGAACAGAAGAGGTGATAAGGGACTCCTGTGAGTGCCTTGATGCAGTGAAAACTGTGTGGATACCACCCTACTAACTTGAACCGTGGCTCTGGGGTGTTTATATAGCAACTGCACCCAGCGTATAAAGGTGTCACCCACACCTGCTATGCAGAGGACAGCCCTTAAGTATTCAGCGGACAGGAATCATAGGCCTGTTTGATATCCAAAAAGGTCAAACAATAAGGGTCCCCCATATCAACGAGAACATGCCATACCATCGCAAGCCTCCGTAGGTTACAAGTAGTATTCCTGCGTCGGATAATCCCACACTGATCCTCATGTATGAGGCCTGGATTTCACTGAATATCTTGATGTGACATTTAACATAGAAAGTGGGCACCTCAAGGTTCCTATTGGGCTTAGAAAGCATGGGCACAACCACCTCCCACATATAATCAGGAAGTATACCCCTTTCAAAGGCCTCTGAGTAGACCTCTTGAAGTTTGTCATCTAGGGTTTCCGGTCTGCATTGGTAGTATTGCACAGGCAGACTGTCGCAGCCTGGGGTTTTGGTCGTCTTCAGTATCTGTCACTAATTCATTTCCCACATCTCTAGGCGGGAAGCGGAGCTACAATCCCTCCAGATAATGCAGGCCCATGTGTGTTGCAACTGTTTATGGGCATGCATAAAGCCCTGCCAGATAGGCAGCAAAGGCATCAGTTATGCTGCATTGTGCATGGACTCGATTCCCAGAGTTGTTTCTTATCCCCACCAGTGGAGGGGCTCAGGTCTCACAGCAGAGGAGATGAGCCAATAGCCTGCTAGTCTTGTCTCCCTCCATGTGGAGGTGCTGCTGATAACTGGTGGGCATGAATTTTTCGAATCGGTCCTAGTTTTCCAAGAACTCACACTTGCATGTGGTCCATTCCCTCAGGGCCTGAGGCTGCTCTGTTACCAAGCACTCCAAGGTAGTCAATTGACGCTCCACTGTGTTGAGGGATTTGGCCAATTGCTGTTTCTCCTATAAGCCACTTTTAAACACTCTCTCCATAGTACGACTTTTAAGGCGTACCACTCAATACCCCAATTATCCAGAAAATAGTGATCCACAGTATTCTGAACCATTTCCGCAAACCCAGGGTCACAGAGGGCCTCAGGGCTCATGCACCAAAAGGGAATCCCAGGGGGGCTCCCTAGTGAACCGAAACATCACCAGTAGTGGTGAGTGGTCAGAAATATATCGAGCCATATAGACCACAATTTCCACGTATTGTAGCAGGGAACTGATAGTTATAGGCTAGTTAAACATAACTACTGAGGCTTAACCTACCTTTGACAGAAGGCCTGATTGAATAGAATAGATCACGCTGAGAAGGGTAATTCATTTCTTTATCAGTATACCTATTTCATCGCTTTCAAACCCTCTTGCTTGTTTTATATTTACTTTCTTGGTCGTTTAGGTCTCCTAAGATGTGGTGGGGAGGGTTGGAGTTAGAGCTGCTAAGACAGTTTCAGATTTAAGACTATGTGTGAGGAAAATTAGGAGAAGAGACTGATCTGGTGGTGCATAATGAGGACTGTAGAAAGAGTGAATGGGCTGTGCAATACAAGGAAATGAAGAAGGTGTGGTATTGTATGTTTAGAATGACTATCTGAGGTCGTTTTTCTCTCAGTTGAAAGAAATATTGCTTTCCACACAGGAATCTAACACAAGAAACGTTTCCACTCTTCTCTTCTTTAGCCGTTAAGGGTTTAAATCAGCATTTGATTTGTTATGTAACTGGCCATTGATCAATGCCTCTATCAGAGCTATGACTTTTTTGTCTATTTTATTTAGAGTCCCAATATTGAAGGATACATTTTTGGCTGTGACTAATTGCAGAATTTCCCCTTTTTATTGACTTCACAATTTTGTGGAAGGGGTGGCACTTTAATGTAATTTTAGATATGAATATTAATTGTTATGGTCTCCCTCTCCCACTCACCAAATCCATAGCTTCTTTTCATAATGAAAAGAAAATCCCAGATCTAGTTTTACAGACTAAACTTTCAATCTGATTGATAATTTGCACTTTCCAAATCCTGGGTCTTCATAGTTTACTTATTTCTCCTTTCCTCATAAAGCCTACTCACAAATAGAGGTTTGCTATCCTCCGAAGATATAGCAACTCTAGCCAGCCTCTGATGGTCTATATTACTGTTACAGATCAGACTATCTTCTCTCTAGCAATTCAGTTAAATAAGTGTCCACATATTCCCAAGAGATGGGTATTTAATTGCAAATTTGTTTTGCTCTGAAATTACAATATTTCTGTTTATACTTCCATACCACTCCATGTCTATATAGTATGGGACAATCTAAAAGCATTTATTTAGGATCTCTGCCCTAGCTACTGCATTAGGAAATATAACAATGGGTTAAGTAAGCATAAGCAATGGCATGCAGCTCTTAAATCAATTTAAGATGTCCATTAGGAGGACCTAATTTTGAGTTATGTGAACTCAATTCCAGGGATCAGGCAGTAGACTATGAAATGAGGTACTCTCTAATCATATACGCTTGGTGTGAATCACTTGGCAGTCTTGATGAGTGTGAATTATGGTTGTCCTAAGCAGGCGTGACATGGAGGACCCTTACTGAAAACTCTTCTTAAGGTGCTGAACATAACTTTCACTCGGTGGGAAACTCTCCACATGATTTTTTTTTTCTCAGTGAATTCAAAGTGTTCTTTAGGCACTCCAGTTTCCATTTAGGAGGTCTTGGAAGAGTGCATTTCAAAACAAGAGATGGATTTTGCTTCTACTTTACACATTTCCAGTGGTCCCCCTGAGCCTAGGGTTGTTTCAGAAAGTTAAAATTGAAGAAGTACATTTGACCCCTATGTATGTTGATTCCACAATGAAAGTCTGCTGGTCAAAGTAGTTGAAATTCAGTTTTTGACCTCCAATTGTATTGCCAAACAGGGAAGGTTTTCTCTTGCATCTCGGAAGGTGAAGCACCTGAAGCCTCCTAAGATGCGTCTTCATGCTTCGACATTGAAATAAGGAACTTCAGTTAATTTTATCTTCCTTAGAGATCACAGATATACTTCCTTTAACAGAAAGTGTATTTATTTTGACCCTGTCTTATTGCATGGGACACCTGGTGATTTGTATGTACTGAAGGCAAAGATGGAGTTTGCTTTAATTGTGGCGAAGAAAAGTCTTGTGTTGAATAGTGTTAAAGTTTTCTTAGCTAACTTGTCTACTTTCTATGTTTACCAGACCAGCCTTTTCTGTTCAAAACACTGTGCTGAATTTTCTTAAAGGTTGCTTTAACACAGTATGCTTCTCGTGTTTCCCTTTTGATGGTATTTGGATACAACAGAGAAATGATTGGGGGATTTCTTGAATTAGTATTAGCTGCTGCTAAGTGCTCTGGTCCACAATGCAGTCCATCATTTTTTGTTTACCATGCCACCTCAGAGAGGGATGAGCCATATGCAAATCATCTTTCTTTGTGATTCAATAGGAATAGTCCAGCCCAAAGTAACAGACTGGTTGCTCAGTGAACAGGAACACAATCAACCACAGACTGACTTCTGCTTATTCGGGCCTTCTCAGAATGGTGCAGATTGAGAAGTCTGACACAGTAATCATGGTGATGGGATCCACCTCTGTCTTTCCCGTCACACTTAATGCTACAAAGAAGTTATTCTTAATTTGGGAAGACAAGCAACCTAAGACCTGTTTTGGCCTACGTGGGCCTTGTCAGTAGTATGGAGCACGTATCATATGGCATAGCTAGTACAGGACTCACACCTGGGCATACCTAATGCATTTAGGGTGTCACTCTCAGGGTAGCACAGAAATTATGTTTTGATTACTTCAATAATCTCAGCCACTGGCAATTACTCTGGGAAGTGATCTAGTCTATCATTGTTTTGCCCATCAAGCTACCTCAGACAGGAACCAGTCATATGGAAATCGTTATTAGTCCTGCTACAGTAGGAGCAGACCAGCCTGAACGGCCAAGCCATATACTCTCTAAATGAGATCACAAAAACGTAAAACTGGATTCTGGATTTGAATCTGGTGTTCATCTATGGAGTAACTTCATCTTTCAAGTCACTGTACGAATATTATGCATGTGCATATCTTTTTTTGCATAAACCTGTTGTATCTTTTAACTTGGCTTATCACTCTGCATTTTTTTCCTAAATGTACTACCCTTCCAAAGATGGGAAGAGTTTTCAATGGCCTGATTCGAAGTATGCCCTTAGTTTTATTTGGACAGGACTGGGGTAACATGCTCTTTTGAGCATTGGCTGATTTTGATAATCATCATTTTGTTGGCCTTGTGGGAATGAAGAGAGGTAAGTCTGTAGACAAATGTATTATTTCCAGGTCGGGTGTCCTTTAATACAAAATCTGGTAAACTGTGGCCTAGTAAATTGTCCATTGCAATGTTAGAGACTACATTATGAGGGTGAAAGCATCCCTCTCAGGATGACCAAAGAGAGTCCAATTTTCTATTATTTGTTGTGGCAGTCTGTCTGTACAAACGTTTGGGAAACATTGTTTGGATTCTTAAGGTAGGAGTGATGTGCATTTTACTACATATTTTGTACTTGATTTTGTGCTCTAATCTGCTTCCCTTCATTCTCACCGCCTGTCACAGTATCTCTGCAAAGTAGTATCCTTTAGAAGTAAAAGTTATTGACCTTTGGTAATGTTTTTTCTGGTGGATACTCTATCTTCCTGTAGACTCCTCATGGACCACTTTTATCCTTATTCTGAGGGGTAGGTGGTAATTCATATTTTTGTCTATGTCAAAAATAGTGAATACTGTTCTTCTTTGCCTGCTTACTGGGATTTGGTACATCACTTGCCTTAACAACTGTATCCCTCTCAGTGGTTGATCTTCCTCTGAAAGGTGGGGAACAAGTGGATTTGGAACTAACATTAGCATAGAGCTGCTACCTCATATGACTCCATGTTGTCAAAGCTGACAGTTAGCAGAACCATGCAGAACCATGGCTCAAAGCTCTCTAGTGCTGATGGAGAGTTATTGTTCAAGAGAACATTTTCAAATTCAATTTAAAGCCTTGTTCTTATTTTAAAAGTTGAGGAATCTTGTGGAAGACAAAGGACCTGATTACGATCTTGGTGGACAGGGCTACTTTGTCACAAAACATGAAGGATATCCTTCCCACCATATTACGATCCCACTGAATCCTATAGAAATTGAAATACGGCAGACGGAATATCTGTCATGTTTGTGATGGACTATTCCATTCACCAAGATCGCAATCCGACCCAAAGTGTCCACTAGATTGGGCGATACTAAACCTAAGTAACTTTTTCATTTCGGAAAAATAAAAAGGATATTAAGCTTGGTTCTTTGCAAGTACTAACAGTTCTACCAATTGGAAAGGCAGGCACTTGTAGATCCCAAACAATTCCCATTATAAGAAATGAGATGTGGCAAAATACATGATGTGTCCAAGGCAGATCAAGACGTTCTGCAATGGTTAACAGAATGATGATTGGAAAGGAAAATTAAGCAATATCAATTAAGGTCATTATTGTTGTTTCTTCCATAGCCCTGTCCAGAGCAAGTATGGCCCCTTCCTGAACATGCCTGCGCAGAGCAAATATTAAATTAGGTAGCCTAATACTGATAGACAGCTATTGAGGCAAAGAAGTAAGTTGTTTTCCACATCAAAATATTTTTAAAGAAATGGCGGACTAGCCCAAGAGCAAGTGGCTGAAAGGAAAGGAGGAATGGAACAAAAGAAAGCAAGAGTCTATCCCTTTTGGAGGCTATGGACCACAGCATTCAGATTTTATAAGGAGACACCAGGGATTCATCATTTGCACAGTGAATGTCGTCAAAGCTTTTATTAACCCAAATTGCACAGTCAAAGATGGGGGAGTTACTGAAGCATAGCAGAGTGGTGGAAGTTGTCAGTAGCATGAAATCAGTGGAGAAATTAGTTTGTGCTTTTGATATGGATTACTACGTTACATAGCAAACTCGAAATTTGTACTGCACTCAGGAAGCAATGTCTCTATTAAAGTGTTGTTGGTCAATTTGCAAGGGCGCATTGTGTCACCAATAAGAAAACAAAAGTGAGCATAGTCAAAGTTAAAGGAAACAGTTAGACGTTTGAATAATTTTGATTGATATTAGACATATTAAAATTTGACATACACAATAAGGACATTGGGAACACATTGATGACATTGTGGTAGATGGGACTGCACTTGAGTTCATGATATACTTTGGAGCTTCTTTCACTTTTATTTCATAAATGACATTTTGTCAGATATGCCTGTGTAAAATGTCAAACCACCTGATTTATCACCTGTGACATATGGAGGGGTGAATGGGTGGGATTCCAAGGGAAAATGATTTATGGAAAATTGTATGTTGTTATTAATGGGCTGGCTATTTTGATGTGGTATTATTAGAGGCAATTGGACATGGTGTTAAGGCTCAGAAGGGAGCTACAAGTAGCTCCTGAATGCTGGCATATGTATATGTATGCAATGAAGAGGTCGTGCTTTGAGCAACCTAGATTTCAAGATGAAGTAATTCTGAGCAGTATCATAGCCAAACAGGTACAAGTGTTTCAAGATCATGCTAGACTATTTTGAGCTAATTTGAGTAGGGTAAGTTAGTAAGCTGAAGGAGTCAATAAAACTACTTAGATGTAAGCTAAGAGAATAGCATTTATATCTTAGGGATAGTCCGTCAAAGGGTATTGAGAAAATGTATGATGTTGACATGATTCAGACTAATTAATTATCTTTATAGCTATTTGCCACAGTCGTGACTAGAAAGAAAATGGTTAATGATTTGCACACTTGCATCGTGTTCATCATCCTTAAGAAAGCCACATCAGTGGAAGGTCATCTTCTACCACAGAATGATGATGTATTGACCATGAAATGTTGAGTAACATTTTTTACCACCTTTTTTTATTAAAGTTTTGTGTATCATAATCAGCAAAGTCATGACACGTACAACTTGAACAGGCAGAATCGTAAGACTTATGATGGGCGGGAGTACAATGAACAAAGATAATCTACATTTTGTTTTGTTTGTGCCAACCGCCTACTATCAGGAGCGAGCAAGCAGGATGAACTCCCAGTAGGGAGGTAAGGAAGAGACCAGAGAAGGAGATGACAAGTGCATTTGGTGGGTGCTCTGTTGGTTGGCACCAGAAGGCATTAAAAGGTTTTAGGCAAGCTGCAGAGAGTTAGTCTCTGTGGTGCAGGGTCGAGTCCCATTGGGTGGGGAAGCAGCTGGTTCAATGTCCTGTGCAGCTTGCACCACAGTGAGCTTACCCACCCTCTTCTGGCCTTCCAGTTTGACAAGATGGCCTTTACACATAGTTCCTAGACTGCCTAAGTGTTCATCAGTGAGGGCGCTGGAGGGGGTATAGCATCGCAGTTAGACCGGACAGCCTTAGGGTGGTCACCCCTAACTTTTTGCCTGCCTCCCTCCACTTTTTCGATACTGTTTTTGCTGGTTTTAAGACTCTACACACTTTACCACTGCTAACCAGTGCTAAAGTGCATATGCTCTCTCCCTTTAAACATGGTAACATTGGATCATACCCAATTAGACTATTTCATTTACTTATATTAGAGTGTACTATATTTGCCCAGGGCCTGTAGATTGAATGCTACTAGTGGGCCTGCAGCACAGATTGTGCCACCAACTTAAGTAGCCTCTTAACCTTGTCTCAGGCCTGCCATTGCAAGGCCTGTATGTGCAGTTTCACTGCCAATTCAACTTGTCAAGCCTAAAATTCTCCTTTTTCTACATATAGGGAACCCCTAAGGTATGCCCTAGGTAACCCATAGGGCAGGGTGCTGTGTAGGCAAAAGGCAGGACATGTACTTATGTAGTTTACATGTCCTGGTAGTGTAAAACTCCTAAAATCGTTCTTACACTGCTGTAAGGCCTGCTCCCTTCATAGGCTAACATTGGGGCTGCCCTCATACATTGCTTGAGTGTTAGCTGCTGATCTGAAAGGAGTAGGAAGGTCATATTTAGTATGGCCAGAATGGTGATACAAAATCCTGCTGACTGGTGAAGTTGGATTTAATATTACTGTTTTAGAAATGCCACTTTTAGAAAGTGAGCATTTCTCTGCACTTAAATCTTTCTTTGCCTTACAATCTACGTCTGGCTGGGTTTAGTTGACAGCTCCTTGTGCATTCACTCAGACACACCCCAAACACAGGATACTCAGCCTCACTTGCATACATCTGCATTTTGAATGGGTCTTCCTGGGCTGGGAGGGTGGAGGGCCTGCCTTCACACAAAAGACTACCACACCTCCTACTGGGACCCTGGCAGACAGGATTGAACTGAAAGGGGACTTGGTGCACTTCTAAGCCACTCTTTGAAGTCTACTCCACTTCAAAGGCACATTTGGGTATATATACAGGGTCTTTGCCCCTACCAACTCATACACCTCCTGGAGAAGAAACTTGAAGCAGAACCTGCATCCTGCCCAGAAGAATTGTCTGGCTGCCCAAAGGACTCACCTGACTGTTTTCTGTGAAGGAGTGCTGCCTTGCTGTTGCCCTGCTGCCTTGCTGCTCTCTGGCTGAGGTGAAGAAGTGCTCTCCAAGGACTTGGATAGCGCTTGCCTTCTGTTCCCTGAAGTCTCAGGACCAAAAAGACTTCATCTCTACAAGAAGGACTCCTTGTGCGGCGCAATTCAACGCACAGCCTGCCAGAAACAACGCACAGCCTGCACTGCAGTGAAAATTTTACAGCACGCCGAACTGGAACAACGTAGCCCGACTTCACAACGAGAAGATCGACACAGCGCCAGTGTAGCGACTGGAAATCCGATGCACTGCCCACTGGATCGATGCACAGCCGAGCCGGAACGATGCAGTCTGGCTTCCAGAGAGGAATTGACGCATCGTTTGCCACGCAGTTGAAAATTTGACACAATGCCCACTGAATCGACACAGCTCCTGTGACTTTATCCTGCCAGTGCATGAAATCCACGCATTGTCCCCGGGGTGTCCGAAAACCCCGCAAACCGAAGAGGATCCACGACCGAGCGCTAGAAATCGACGCACAGCAGTCCCTGTGTGAAAACTAAACAACACATCACTGTGCGTGGCCCAATAAATCAACGCACACCTCCTTTGTTTCCATGAATCTCTTCCTCTGCGGTTCTTTGCGGAGATTTTGCATGCAAACCAGGTACTTTGTGCTTGAAAGAGACTTTGCTTTTAAAAGACTTAAGACACTTTATATCACTTTTCAGTGATAGCTCAACATATACTTATTGCATTTTAAATGTTTTACCCTGCATCTTATCAGATAAATATTATATATTTTTGTAAACACTGTGTGGTGTATTTTTATGGTGCCATATGGTATTTCTGTATGATTTATTGCACAAATACTTTTTACATTGCCTTCTAAGTTAAGCCTGACTGCTCAGTGCCAAGCTAACAGAGGGTGGTGACAGGATAATTTGGATTGTGTGTGACTTACCCCGACTAGAGTGAGGGTCCTTGCTTGGGCAGGGGGTAACCTGACTGCCAACCAAAGACCCCCTTTCTAACAATCTCCTAGTCAATACGCATCTCACTGGACTCGTTATTTAACCTAGAAGGAGGATTATCTGTCCAAATTTTTCCCCAGCCTTCCGAAAAATGGCAAAAAATTGGTGAGTGAGCCTGCCCAACCTCTAGCAGTTATTTATTGGGGGCCACAAGGGAGGATTTCCCCTGACAGAAACTCAGATAAGACTGAGATATACCTTCTACCAATATCATATTCCAGATACCACCCAGAGCTGGTTCTGGAACTTTGATACACCTCATGCCTTCCTTAAGTCATAGTCCCAATGTTCATTAAAATAAAGCAAAGTACAAGGCTTGCCCTCACTAACTTTACCTTTCCAAATAGCTGGAGACTTGCAAATAGAAATACAAATTTGTGACAAAAGCATACTGGAGTTACTAAAGTCACTAAAAGAAGTAAAATCTCAAAGAACACTGTAAAGAACATGCCAAATGCTGAAGTATCACAAATCAATTTTACATCATAGCTCAGTCCAGATCAGACAGAACACTTAACAACTCAGACACCCCTGAAGCATCATGACACCTGCCTTCATTGTCTCAGCACTAGAACCAAAGCAGTGATAATTCCAATTCATCAATACTTTACACTAGCTGATAAGGCAGTAATAGGTAGTAGGATGACGTCTAGCTTGGACAGTATACCCAGTTAGCTACTAGATCTTCCAGTCACTTCTGGCATTAAACACCCATTGATTGAGGATTTAGGCCATATGAGCTGCATGGGGCTGCCTGCAGGGGAGAGGGGACACAAAATTATTCAAGTAAATTCAGCACTAGATGCTTCCTTGCAACCTAACAGGTTGATAAATGTTATTAACATCCACACCAGTATATCTCACAAAGTCCCTAGTGGGTACCCCTTCCAAGTAGCAGCACAAGTGCATCTTTCATGCCCAAAATCCTGAGAGAGCTGAAGATGACCTCAACAGGTAACGCTCCCCACCACTCTCCACCCAGGAATGCACAGGTTTCAAACTCTATGCTCTTGCCAGCTTCCTATTGAATGATTCTGACTCCAAGCTGCTGAAAGTATTGGAACATTTTTCAGCAGGATATACTAATGAAATCAACATGCTGTTACCAAGATTCATAGCAGATTACAACTTTCCAACTATCGCCATTCAACATCGATCAGTTCAACCTTAGTGACTGCAACTAATGCCATGACATGGCAGTCCAATACATTTGAACTGCAAATTGATTTATTTAAATCATTAGTAAACTCAATAGCCAATAGTGACTCAAAAATCCTCACTCTTGAGCAATGTTCTCTCTAATTATTTTTTGGCTGTGTAGCTAAAGAATGCTTGTGAGTGCCCACTGTCAAATCTGTGTTTAAAATCCCGAAGAGCGAGAGTCACTATGGGGTCGATCATAGTGAGCATGTCACATTGGATGGTGTGAGAGAAGGAGTGTAAGGGAAAATGGAGATCAATCAAGATTTGTTTTCTTTCAACAACAAGCAAAATAATGTTTGGTTTGTAATATTTTACTTCCAATATGTTTGTTCCCCTATATTCAATAACATTTCTGTAGCTAGGGTTTTTTACATGGCGGGGTAGTTAGTCCCCCGCATAACTCTCCTACTTGAGGTTGACTGCATGAGTTACACCTGGAGTCAGATTGAAAGAATAGCCCAGGACAGAGATGGATGAAGAGTCTGAGATGATGGTGAATACCACAGGAAGGGTAACATGCATAAATAAGTATGCTATATTCAGTACACTCATCCCTGCTTAAATGAGGTTAAGGTTGATACGTAAGACCATTGCATTATACTTATGCAGAAATCCCGAAATGTATCACCTATCACTTACTTCTCTTCAGTATATTTTGAAAATGTGTGAAAGACATTGAAATAAACCATAAAGAGCAAAGTAAGAGTGCCCAAATGTCAGTGTCAGAAGCCAAGGACAATAACGAAAAGAGCCAGAGTGCATATTGTGAGCCTCAATCTACTGCTGCAACAGATGTGTGGGGCAGATTGTGGCCTAATTACAGTTCAGCCCTACAGATGCTGAGAGAAATTGTGCCAAAGCACATTCAGATAAATCAATAAAGACTGAAACATAAAATAACACTGAGAGGCACCTCCTCTCCTTTTCAAGATCACCACAACTGCCATCAGTAAGCAATGTGAGCATGATAGCTGCAACATCATTGCCCTGGGAAAAAGTTTGAAATGATAGTATAGGCCGAATGTGTTTAAGTACTCACAGTACACAAATTAAAAAACAGAGATGTTGAGGATGGCTTAATCAGTGTGAAAGAAGCCAGATCTAGCGATACAACAGTGGGGTGGTGCAGGTCTGCACTCTATCCTATGTAGTAATGAACTATCAAAGGAGGAGGCCGATGCATTGTCAAGCATACAAATAATACGATAGGACTCATCAATCAATCAAAAATGATCTTTAAACTCATTTCTGTTACTAAAAATGCTAGTAATACATCTATTATGACATCATTTGGGATTTAAGAATCATTGACATCAATGAGACACCAGTGGGGCTGTAAAAATGTTGGTGTGGCAGCCTAACAGTAAATTACAAATTCAGACGCTAGTAGCGCTGACCCACCCTTTCATTCTTCCCAGATAACAATGTTGAGTAAAACCAATATCAACTACTTAAGGTTCTACCAATCTTCAGACATGTGGCATAATGTACAACAAAAAGTGAGTCTTTTTCCTCTTTCTTCAGTTACTGTTTTGAGCACTTCTGGTTGTATCTTGTTTATTAAACCCAGATGGTAAAATAAATGAAGAACATGGATAGTCTCATGCATGTCACAGATTTGACATACAATTACCATTGAGTTACTGAATATTTATATAACAAAGTGGCATCACCTTCGCATAATCAACTAAATAAAGAATCATGTGAGTGTTTTATTTTTCAGCACTTACTGTTTACAGCATGGGCACATATGTTGCTACAATGCATTGATGGTTCATAACTAAATCACAAAGTGTAAAAGAAGATGCAAACTTAGGGTTTGGTTTAGATCTTTGGCAAATTGAATACTCCATCACAAACGTGATGGAACTATGATCCGTAGAGTTAAGATCTCCATGGATGCCTGTCAGATTCATTCAGACAATAAATGGTGACAAAAACTCTCAGTCTGGAGCGAGTTCTCATGGCTTCCTGAGCTGAAGAGTGTGCCGATCAACAAGCTGCTGACATGGAGGCCGAGGTGCCCAAATTGGGTCAGTCTGAACACAACAAGCAAGCAGAGGATATAATGGGATCATAAAATGGCCGACAGGATATCAGTGACATTTGTGAAGGAGTATTCCCTTCCGCCAAGATGTATATCAGGCCCTAAATCTTTCAGGCAGAACCTTGCTGCTACGCAAATATAAGTTTTTTTCACCTGATCTAGTAACCATAAGCCATGAAAACAATAGCCAGAAAAACTTATCAGAGGCATAAATTCTAATGCAAGGTTGTGTGATATTAATTTTACGGTAATGGGTGAACAGTACTGTTTCAATAAAATGGCAAGACTATTGACCCAGGTAATGCGACTTTGAATATGGCTTGGAACTCCAGCTACCATAGCTTTGTATTGGTGATTTGTTTACACATTTGCTAGTACATTAAACAATTCGTATTTAGCAACGATCAATGCATTACATTGCCTTTTCTTCTTTGCTAGTTAAGACAAATTTCAGGACAAACAACACCCTTATTCAATAGCCAGAACAACCTCATTCTTCAATTGAACAACATAAATTGTAAAGCTGATTTTCCCCAGTCATCTGTTTAAAGAGGCATCGTACTTTTCATTCAAATACTGTTTCACAGTTGTTTCTCTCTTGTCTAAAATGAAAAGAAATGTGTATGTTTAGAAACAGTTTATCTCCCACAGATACAAGAGATACTGCTAACAGCGTTTTGATTTCAATGAGTGTGCGTGTATCAACACTCAATCAGCTTATGGTTAACAAGAATTGTGCTTGTATGCCGATTGTTGATAAATAATGTGTCATCCAGAACTCCTGTTGCTGTTAGTGGACAGCCTAAAGAACACAATCCTACACAAATCAACAAATATAAATTTGGAAGACATAAGCAATCAACTATTACTGTAGTTGCCCCCTACTCTGACCAGAGGCTCCACTACAGGCTCTCCTGGTTAATCAAACACAGTTCACAGTTTGGGGACTGCACCAAGGCCCAGGTTCCTAAATAGAGAAATCTGTGACACCCCTCCTCCCTATGGTATCCCCATCCATACACACACAAAGAAATTGACCTGAGACAGATCTATCTGCGTTTTGAGAAGCAATTCTTAGGCCGTATTTATTACATAATAAAATATTAGAAATATTAGTATACCACACCTTTGGTTCAATCAACACTTTGAAAATTATTAAAAACAGATAAAATGTTTGTACAAAATCTAGACATAGATCAACTAAATGCATATTCTTGGTCTAGTTTGGCAAACCCTTTGTCCCTAGAGCACTGAATGACTAGTGAGCCCCAGTGCTACCCACCATGCTCCCATAAATATATGTATGGACACTCTACAAGGTGAATTCGCCCAGCCCCCTCACAGAAAGAGGAGCCACAGACCAGCAAGCCAGTTGAGCCCAAACTCACCCGTGCCAGAGCAACCCCTGTCACCTTTGGGGAGATGGTCCTGGGCAACTGGGCCTGATCTTGGTCACCTCACACAAGCTTCCAATCCCCACATTATCAAGGCAGAACTATAAAGTACCCTTTAGAGCCAAGGACAATCACTTTGCCGGACGTCCCTGGTCCTGCCTTACAGTCCGTAGTACTTCTGTCCCTAGTTGAAAAACTGAATATATCGGGAATTTGCCTGCCTTCCTGTCACCGTTGTCAAGGTGCCTACACGTTTTGTGTCCAAACCTGACCCCCTCTCACTGCCACCGACTCGGTTGGTTAACAGATTGACCGAGTCATACCTGGCTTGCCCTGAGATTTGGAAAAAAGGTGAACCGCATTGCCCTGGGTGGAAAGGTGCACACCATCTTTGTGGAAAAAAGCTTCTCTCCTAAGGCAACCATGGGGATTTGTATTCAAAGTGGTTGTGTTGAGGAGCCTCTTCATCCTACTGTTGAGGTGCCTCACTGACTCATTCAGACCCTTGGAAGGCAAACCTACATGCCATACCCTACGTGGAATAATATGAGACCAAGCGATGACAGTCCCTGGAAATCTCCTAGCTAACCATGAGCTCTCCACCAACAGTTTCTCGAAGACACCTTGTTTCCTGATCAGTGCAAGGTTGTTACCACCTATGTGAAGACTGATAACCACCAGTGGCTGTAGCCTCCTGCTCTCAACCTCCTCCAGTAGCTCGCGCAGCCCATCCAACCTAAGACTCCCTTTTCTGACCCAAAGGAATCAAAGTCCGGCCTCAGCTGCTTGCTTATAAAAATGGCTCTGCCTGATGGCTGCTTATGCCCACTGGATAAAAGAATGGCCAAAAATCCAAACACTGGCTGTAGCCATGTGCCCTAAGTAAACAGAACAAGGGAAGGAAAGAAAAATTAGTTAGTGGGTTGCCTCTGACAACCAAGCCATCTTTAAACCATATCCAGGTGCACATAGCGTTTACAGCAGTTAGACCGCCATCTCCCGATTCTCTTAACCGTTTCTGCATCAAGACCACCTATCCTAAATGACTGGGAGCTACAGTTGGTGGGATCTGCCCAACCTCATGCAATGCTGAGTTCATGACATAAGTGAACTGGTATTTTGTGAGAGGTAGACCGAGTCATGCACTAACAATGAAGTAGACAAAGCACGAGGCCGGACACATAGGAAGACTGCCACTGTAGCTACCAGGCATTCCTTGGTGCCCTCTGTCTTCTTCAAGATCACCTGTTTGACCTTCCCCAATTGGTCAGTTTTGGAACGGGGGAGGGTGACCATTAGGGTGACCCCCTGAATGCCCCATGGAAAGCAAGAGAGAAGGTGGCTGAAAACATTGATGCTTCATAGGAGGACCTGCAGACTGCCGGAAAGGCCTCCACTATTCTGCCAAGTTTGTCAACGTCTATAGGGCATCTGATGTCAGCGGAGGCCTCCTCCAATCTTTCCCAACCCGAGAGAGCCTTTTTGATTAAAAAGGAGTGTGACTGGTCAGGTGCCTCCGTAAGTTTGGCAAAGAAGGCTACCCCAGATATGTGTCATCTGGCAAAAGTGGCTGACCTGTCCTGCATGCGCATGTGCTCGATGAAACACAACCAATTGCCCAAAGAAAAATGCTGCTCCTGCACGTGTCTTGCCATGCATGCATGAAAGGTCTGAAAGGCCCATTAATTGGCCCACAGAATTTTGGCTGCAGGATTGGCAGTAATTAGCTGTGTTTAGGTTGGGCACCAAGACTCCATAGAGATGCTGAGAAATGGGTGGTCTCTGCTTCCGACTCCAGTTGAAGATGCCAAAAGTCCTACAACTTGTGGCAAGACAATGCATCAGCTACGTTATTCACAATACCAGGGATGTGATTAGCTCTGAACATAATCAGATTCCTTAAACAAATAAGTACCAATTACTTAAGTAGCCCCAGCACCTTCCTACATTTTGTGTTCTGAGACTTAATGGACTCCACTACAGACATACTATCTGACCAAAATGTTACTGACTGATTGCAGAACTGATCCTCCTACAAATGCAAGGCCACTGCTACAGGAAACAACTCCAAGAAGGTGACATTCCTCACCAAACCTGAATAAAAGCAATGCTGCGGCCAGGACTGTGCACACCATTGAGAACCCAATATAGCACCAAAACCCATGCTCCCAGCCTCATCTGTATATGGGCCAAACTCCTGGCTGGACTGCATAGGAGACGGCCAGACCCTGGACCCATTGAATTGTTCTAGAAATATTAACCAGATTCTCATGTCCTGCTTCTGATCTGCTGAAAGTCATTTTCTATGATGCTTTTTCCTTAAACCTGACATAGCCTGTGCAATGGAGTATGAAAAAGGACGGCCCATGGGGATCCTGCTTAATGCAAAAGTAAGCTGGCCTACCAATACCTGTAACTGCTGCAAGGTTACTTTCTGGCTATGGAGGCAAGATTTTAGTGAATTCTGAAATGCCTGAACTTTATCTGATGGTAACTTGCATTCCCCCTTTACTGAATCAATTTCAATGCCGAGGAATACCAAAGTCTTAGGTGGGCCCATTGTCTTTCATGGGCAAGTGGGACCACAAACTCATCCATCAGCCTTACAAATGTGCCCAAAGAGTGGGCACATAGCTCAATATTCTTTGGGCCTAAAAACAAGACGTTGTCTAAATAGTGAATTACCCCATCAGAACCAGAAACCTGTGAGAACACCCACTCTTAGAAGATGCTAAAGTTCACGAAATAAGCACAGCAGACTGAGCATCCCATAGGCGTACGTTTGTCATAGTAGAATTCTCCCTTGAGTTGAAAACCCAGTAAATGGAAGTCATAGGGGTGGATGGAAAGGATCCAAAAGGTTGACCTGATATCCGCTTTTGCCATAAGAGCACCAGGGTCCAATTGCCTCACTTTTTGGAGGACCCTATCCATGGAAGCATACTTTAATGAGCAAAGCAGTGGGTCAATGGCATTGTCCATAGACATACCCGTGAAGGCCGATAACTTATGGATGAGTCTAAATTTACCGAGATCATTTTTGGGGACCAACCCAAGGGGGGGAAACATACAAAATCCTAAAATAGTGGATCTGGAAAAGGTCCTGCCACCCTCCCCAGACAGACTTCCTTCTCAGTCTGCTTGCACCCCACCCCTATACTCAGGCACCATGATTGTTAATTCTTAGAGTAGCTATGGCCCTTAACCCCATGGGCGAGGAATCGGAAACTGAAGTGAAAACCACAATAAAGCTGATGGGCATTGTCATGCCTTGGGTATGCATTTAACTAGGGGTTCATAGCCAATAAGGAAACAGGAGACAGGAGTCTAACTGTGTGTGGGGGCAGCGTTTCACTTTTGACTATTTCTCTCTTTGGACTTCTTGAAGCACTTAAATTCTGAATGGCCTGAGGTCCCACAAAAGAACCAACACTGCTTGAACTTACAACACTCCTGAGGTCTGGTGCATGCCTTATTGAATACGCAGCAAGTCCCTCTTTGGTCCCCTCCACTGACTGCCAGGCGAAAGGGTGACTGGCCAGTCCCATTACCCTTCTTGAGCGTCATACACCATAAACAAGCATTCACATCTGTCTGATCCCAACATGTCTGGATGTGTAGCTTTCTTTAAGCGGAAGGCTTTGTCATAATCCTTCCGACAGGTACCCCCTAATTCTTCATAAGCCCTTACAATTCTGCTTAAGTAAAAGGCCATTTGAGAACCTAACTTTGGTGACATTTCTAGGATGACAGATTCATAAATAGCAAAACCCTTTATTTAATTGATGAGAGTTTCTTCAACTTTAGGCATTTTGTCTTTGTGTGAACATTCCCCATGAGCCGTTGGCTTGTCAGTCTCCGGTTTTACCACAGTCAGCTCAAACAGATCAACATACACCCCCTTCTTGATCTTTTCCTTCACCTCCCCTGATAAATGTGAGCCCAGATGATCCAGTGGGGAGAACACCAAATCATGCCCCACAGTTTTGGGGGCAGAGCAGCTTCCTCACTTTTGCTTCCAGCTGCCCCTGCCACCGGTAACTGGACAGTGGGGGATGTTGTCACTGAAGAGGAGCTAGGCGCTTGTGCCATTGGGATTGGAGGTATGGTAATATGCCACTTGATGCAGCTGTGGCACAAAAGAGGTTCTCAGGTGACATATTAAATGTTCTACCTAATGAATTAGACCCTCCTGACAGGGTATCACCCACTGTTACCTGGGATGCAGCTACTGTGCCCCCCAACTGTGATAACCAAGGCAAGACTTTTGCTAAGCTGGTGACCATATCATCCCATGCTACCTCTGTGTACGAGGTGGTGCCCCTTAACTCATCCTCGCCAACTACGATTATGATTAGCAAGTTAGGGAGTTTGTACTGGTACAGTGTAGTGTTTTGTAGGCTTGCCCCTCTCACTGTTAGGTACCCCCCTCTTGGTGCATTGTTGCAGAGGGGAAAATGCTGCCTTAGGTGGCACACTAAACCTCCTGGAATGTTCCCCTTCCCCCATTTTAGATTGCGCTGTAATAGCAGGCAGGACTACCTGTGGGTTGGGGACAGTCTGGGCCAAGGTGGCAAGAGTTGGGTGCAATAAGTTCATGAACTCCTCAATAGAGACAAGGTGTCTCATGACCTCTGACAAGTCAGTATCTGCTTTCCTCTTTGGTTTGCCTAGGCATTCTGAGATATCAACACACTTTTCAAAACAGAAATATCTACTATGTATGTACCCCTGAGAGACTGAGCTGGTGACCAAATTGAGCCAACAAACAATATGTCCTCAACACTTCGTTCCAACTAATACCGAAGGTTGAGCCGGTTTAAACAAGGACTTTTCAAGTGAATCAAATTTGCAGGCCTATACCAAATTTCCCCACAAGTTGGCAGTGGCTCATTCAGGAAAAATGCTCCCAAACGAAAACAAGGAAAGAACAACAGAGTGATTGGGTGGAAAACTATCTCAGCAATGCAGTTCCCATGCTCCTATAATTAGCTGCGGGAGAGCTGCGTCCCAGCTGCTGCTGCAATAAGATCCTAAAGTTAATGAGGTACAGAATGCCACAGAGCAAAATTGTTGTTAAAGTTGGACAACGCTGCATGCTCCTACTGCAAGCACTACCACCCTGACCCAACTCACCTCCAGGTTCTGATGTGCCAAAACTGCTCTCGGAGGTGGCGGCACAGCTGGGCCCACTCCAAGGTTTTTGCCCACGTTGGAAAGGGCATAAAGGAATTAAGTTTCTTGGAGGTCCTGCTCGCCGCTGCCACCAGGGCACAGGTGAGCGGCCAGGCTCCAAGGGGATAAGCAGGAAGGAATCACAGGGGGTAGCGATGATAGGAAATGAAGAGGCAATCCCGGAAACGAAATGGAGCATCAAAAGATGCTCTCCCAGTGCAGGAGGTTGTGTCGGCATGGACACCACACTTCACATGGCTAGGTGGGTTCTGAAGGCTTATACACAGACTTAAATGCCTCTGCCTGGGCCCCTGCTGGCTGACCAGGTGACCCCACTGACCCCCCGGCGGCCAATTGGTGTCAAGAGCAGTTAGCGCTTGAGCACCCAAAATGTAATATTAAGCACCATCGGCAAAATGCAGTTGGTGCCAACCTTCTTACCACGCTTCGCTCCCACCTGTGGCTGAGGCCCACCATTACAGCGTGCCCCACTAATTCATTCTGCATGTACCAAGACCACTCAGATGAAGGAAAAAAAAGAAGCTAAGGAAAAGCAAAAACTCACATAAACCACCAGCAGCCTGATTACTCTGTTAATCAGAGGCCTCTGATAGCTACCAAAAAAATCACCCAAATTTTGACTCAGTGAATAATACACAAACTCAAGTTGAAGCAGTAGCAGGACCATCACCCAGTCCCAGGACTTCAAAAATATGTTCAAGAAGGGACATAGAGATGATGGCATCAGTGCAGCAGGATGCAAGTGGCCATGTGTAAGAAAAGGAGTTCAGTTGAAGAATTAACTATTGACAAATCTATGTTTAACATAAAGAGAAATGGCACCACCAAAGGCCAAACTGTCATTGGTTTCCGGAAGTGATCTAAAGTTTGTGGTTTTGGGTGCCCTTCTTATACCCATTTTGCCCTTTGAAGTAGGCTTACTTCAATGAAAAGTCTCTCTTGTTTGTGAAATCCTGCCTTGCCCAGGCCAGGCCCCAGACACACACCAGGGTGTTGGAGACTGCATTGTGTGAGGGCAGGCACAGCCCTTTCAGGTGTGAGTGACCACTCCTCCCTCCCTCCTAGCACAGATGGCTCATCAGGATATGCAGGCTACACCCCAGCTCCCTTTGTGTCACTGTCTAGAGAGAGGTGCAAACAGCCCAACTGTCAAACTGACCCAGACAGGGAGTCCTCAAACAGGCAGAGTCACAGAAATGGTTTGAGCAAGAAAATGCTCACTTTCTAAAAGTGACATTTTCAAACACACAATCTTAAAATCAACTTTACTAAAAGATGTATTTTTAAATTGTGAGCTCAGACACCCCAAACTCCACATGTCTATCGGCTCCCAAAGGGAATCTACACTTTAATCATATTTAGAGGTAGCCCCCATGTTAACCTGTGAGAGGGACAGGCCTTGCAACAGTGAAAAACAAATGTAGCAGTATATCTCTGTAAGGACATATAAAACACATTACCATATATCCTACCTTAACCATACACTGCACCCTGCCCTTGGGGATACCTAGGACCTACCCTAGGGGTGTCTTACATGTAAGAAAAGGGAAGGTTTAGGCCTGTCAAGTGGGTACACTTGCCAAGTCGAATTTACAGTTAAAAACTGCGCACACAGACACTGCAGTGGCAGGTCTGAGCCATGTTTACAGAGCTACTAATGTGGATGGCACAACCAGTGCTGCAGGACCACTAATAGCATCTGATTTACAGGCCCTGGGTACCTCTAGTGCACTGTACTAGGGAGTTACTAATAAATCAAATATGCCAACCATGGATGTACCAACAACATACACATTTTGTATAGAAGCACTTGCACTTTAGCACTGGTTAGCAGTGGTAAAGTGCCCATAGTAACAAAAACAATAAAAACAGAGACCAGCACACATCAACAACCTGGGAAACAGAGGCAAAAAGTTAAGGGAGACCATGCAAACGATGAAAAGTCTAACGCCAACCTTACTGCACAAACAATAACTACCACAGAACCCCATTTATGCAGCCACAATTTAACCTTGCAACCATAACTAGGTGCCTTTACCCATTTTCTTAATCATGTAACACCTCGAACATTAGACAACCCACTCTCCAAGAGTATCATACACTACAAGGAGTGGCCTTAAATCTCAGCCAGCAGACTGTGGGGTCTTCAATGAAAGAGGACAACCTAGTCCTACAATCCACATTACTACTATGCTGCAAACTATCTTTAATCTACAGTACATTTCTAGAGGTGCAAATGACAAATTAACATATTAACAGAGCAAACATTATTCCCTGTTCCAAAATAAACCTGCCTTACAACATCTACTAACTGAGAACATTCACAAAGTCCAGTACAAACTTTCTCTGCATCACGTCCTCTTTGAGGACACTATAGTTACCTGGAGGGTTATTATCCATTGTATATGACCTTGGTCCTGAAAGAAAGTGTTCACGGAGCCTACATTTGGGAAAACTCAAGACTAGAGCTGACTTGCAGCAACTACCCATGACACTTGCCTGACTCCCTTTTAACACGTGGATTCTTGCCATCATCTGAGTATCCTTGCAGAGTCACTCTCAGGAACCACAATATGACAAATACATCCGATCTTATATTATTATCTTGGAGTATAGCAGTCCTTCATTATATTCTTTCCGATCCCAAGGCAAAATGGTTTCTAATGAGTGGTGCAATAGTAAAATGTAAGTAGTAAACAAAAATGCATTCTTTTTTTGTATTGTGCAAACGTCTGTGTTTAAATAGCACACACATAACCAATGAAAACTTGTAGTAGGTAATCATACTTAGTGGTTATAAGCCTACAAGTGAGGAATATAACAGCTAATTTAACTAGCCTAATATTTGACACCATATTAATACAGAGACTTCACATTAATATTGAAAGGGCTGTTTTTCAAAGTTGAGTTGTTGTTTGCACAAAATGTTTTTTCTCTTTTTGCTGCAGATGCTCTATTTTTCCAGAAGCCTTCTATTAGTTAGTGAATAAGCATTTTTTTTGTATTAGACAACTGACAAAGAAGTTCTGACCGAGAGGAGGGGAGAAAACAGGAAGGAGGATTCATGGGAAGAATTGTCTAAACCGCAAAATGTGGATGATTTATCTTTTCAAGGACTAATGTTTGTAAACCATTGTGCAGGCGTAAGATGATGGGGAGTTCGCTCATTCCCAAGAGTTTGTTAAAATCCTATTGGACGATATGGACGGAAATAAAGACACTATTTACCATCTAGAATGTTATGTGTTTATATTAGTGCATTTTCCTAGAGTGGAGGGGGGCTTCTGCCACTCGCTTTTGCTGGAGACCCATCTCAGAGTTCTCTTGAGACTATACCTCTCTACCCGGGAACGTGTTTAGCTTATTCTCTAATGTCTGCTGCGACCTCACTGACCATTTCTGGCCAGCATCCATCGCTCCCTTCTCCTGTGTGGCCTCTGCTGCTGCTTCCTGACAGAGCCTGCAGGTTCTGTGTTTGAGGCCCACCTCCACCAACAGGCACCCGCCTGAGCCTCATCCCTGGTGGCCTTGTGGCCATCTGTGTCTGTCAGGTCTGTCTTCCTTTTTCTTTTTTTACTCTTTTTCTGCAGTTTCAGCTTTTTCTGTTAGAGTGCTTTCCCGCGCATCCCCGCTCCCTGCCGTTGTTGTCCCCACAGCCCGACCCCTGCCCTTGTAGCACTTTGTGCCTCCGAGCTGACCAGTCCATTCTCCCTCCCCTTCTTAAGGGTGGCCGCTGTGCAGTGAGGAACAACCTCACTGACCTTTTCTGGCCAACGTCTGTCACTCCCTCCACAGCCACTGCTGCTGCCACTGCTTACTGACACAGCCTAGCGGCTCTATGTTCGAGGCTCGCCTGCTCCCACAGGCACCCACCTGTGCCTCATACCTGGTGGCCTAGTGGTCATCTGTGTCTGTCAGGTCTGTCTGCCTCTTTCTCTCTTTTCACCTTTTTCTGTATTTTGCAGTTTTCACTCATTTTCTGCTTATTTCTGTTAGCACACTTTCTCATGTTTCCCTGCTCACTGCTGCCCCCGCAACCCTGCCCTCGTATTGTTTCCTGCCCTCCCACCTCCCAGCTGACCAATCCCTCCCCCTCCTTCTCTTTTTTAAGGGTGGCTGCTGCGCAGAGAGGAGTGACCTCACTGACCTTTTCTGGCCAGCGTCCGTCGCTCCCTCCTATGTGGCCACTGCTGCTGCTGCTTTCTGGCACAGCCTGCCAGCTCTGTGTTCGAGGCCCACCTCCACCCGCAGGCACCCCACCTGCTCCTCATCCTTGGTGGCCTAGTGGCCATTTGTGTCTATCAGGCATGTCTGCCTTTTTTCTTTTCATCTTTTTCTGTATTTTGCCATTTTCACGCTTTTTCTGCTTTTTTCTGTTGGTGCGCTTCCCCACTCCCTGCCGCTGCTGCCCCCGTGGCCCCACCCTTGTATCGCTTCCCGCCCTCCTGCCTCCCAGCTGACCAATCCCTCCCCCCCACCCCTACCCTTCTTACACGTGGTTGTTGCACGGTTGCTCCGAAAGGCACACCAAAGGCAAGCCTGTCTGCACCTGTGCGTGCCTGGACCGAGGGCAGCACCACAGACCCTGTATCTCGCACCATTCACCAATATGATGCCAGAACCACACAAGTACTGAACCCTGTACGTTGGATCACCTGCCACCATGCTCCCCCAAGAAAACCTATGGACCTTTCTCCTTCCACCACAACCACCTCACCTTCTCCCCATGCCAAACACCAGACCTCCCAGTGACAGAACCACTGCACCCACCTCCAGATCACCTCAAGTGCATCCTCCTCAGTGTCCACTCCCTGCACAAGCACACCGTGGAGCGCTGGGACATGATAGATGTCACCCCCCTGGACATCGCCTTCCTCACCGAGAAATGGACTAATACTACATCCAGGCCAGACATCGCCATCACCATTCTCAGTGACTACAAGCTGCTCCGCATCAACCGACCGTCCAAACCAGGAGACGGCATAGACATCGCTCACAAGACCACCCTCTGACTAATGATCAACACACAGAAATTCTCCCCCCATGGATCACCTCCACCTCCAAGTGCACACCACCCTAAAGACCACCACCTGCAGCACCCTCATCTACAGACAACCCAGACCATGCCCAGCATTCAGTGACTCCATCATCGACATCATAGCCCACCATGCTTTTGCCTCCAGCAACTACATACCCCTCAGAGACCTCAACGTCTACTTCAACGATCTCAGCTATCACAACACCTCATTGCTATTCGAAAACTTGGACACAATCGGGCTCATGCAACTAGTCACCTCACCAAAGCACACCGCCGGACACACTCTCGACCCCATCTTATCCACCAGCAGCAATGTCACCATCAACTATTCAACCCAGCTACACTGGACTGACCACTACTGAATCCACGTATCCATCTCTACACCTACAGCACACACTTACACAACTCTCCTCCCTCACTGAAAATGGAACCAGACCACAGAGGAGCAACTCGTCAGCACCCTCAGCAGCTCACCGCCCCCCCACACAACAGATGCAACCTCCACAAATGGATCACTGACTGCGCAAAACACCCTACCTCCTCCCTCAATGACCACCGGGAAACAGAGCAGCAAGAAAGCCAGCTGGTTCACCCCCGCACTTCAGGAATCAAAGCGCTCCAGGCGGGGGCTGGAGAAGAAATGGAGGAACAGCAAATCCCAGGAAGACCTTGCAATCTTCAAATCCGCCACAAGATACCACCATGGCCTTATCAGATCCACCAGGAAAACTGCTATACAGGTCAACATCTCACATCAACACCACAACACACAAAACAAAAGAACTCTTCAAAGTCATCAAAGAATTCACCAAACCACAAGCCAAGACCAATAACATCCCTCCCTCTCAGGACTTCTGCGACAGACAAGCCACGTTGTTCCAGCAGAAAATCAAGGACATCTATGACAGTTTCGGACTCCAAAACTGTCTGAACGTCCCAACCAGGATCCACCAAACCCCCACGGCTCCTTGGTGCCTGACCCCCTCACAACGGAAGAGACTCATTCCATCATGAACAGCATCCACTCCGGAGCCCCTACTGCCCCCTGCCCCCACTACATACTCAACGAGGCCAGTGCCTCGATCGAACCCAAGCTCCACAAGACCATTAACTGCTCCCTAGAGTCAGCAACCTTCCCTGAGGACTGAAAGCATGCTGAGATCTGCCCACTTTTGAAGAAACCCACAGCCGACCCAAAGGATCTCAAGAACTACCTCCCCATCTTGCTGCTGCCCTTCCCAGCTAAGGTTGCTGTGAAAACAATCAACATTCAGCTCTACCAATACATCAAGGACAACAACACCCTGGACATCTCACAGTCAGGATTCAGAACCAACCACAGCACAAGACTGCCCTGCACGCTGCCACAGATGACATCCGCTCCCTCCTCAACTGCGGCCAAAGAGCTGTCCTCATCCTACTAGATCCTTCAGCCACCTTCAATACAGTGTCCCACCGCACCCTATGCGCCAGACTCCACGCAGCAGGCATACGTGGGAAGGACCATTGATGGATACACTCCTTCCTGACGGGCAGAACACAGAAAGCCGGCTCCCACCACACCTGTCAGAACCTACAGATATGAGCTGTGGAGTACCCCAAGGACCTTCTTTGAACCCCACGCTGTTCAACATCTACATGACCCTGCTCGCCCCTATTGTCAGGAACTATGGTATGAACATCGTCTCCTATGCTGATGACACCCAGCTGATCATCTCCCTGACCGATAAGACTCCAACAGCCAAGAAGAATTTCAAAAACTGGATGGAAGCATTCGTCACCTGGATGAAGGAGAGCTGCCTCAAATTGACCTCCGACAAGACCAATATTCTCATCCTGTAACCTTCTACCTCGGCCTGGGATGACTCTTGGTGGCCCTCAACACTCGGCAGGCCCTCCACCCCCACAAACCATGCACAAAAGCTCGGTGTCATCCTCAACTCAGTGTTCACCATGACTAGACAGGTCAACTCTGTTGCATCGACCTGCTTCCACACCCTCTGGCTCCTATGGAAGATTTTCAGATGGATACCAACCAACTGCTGAAAAAACATGACCCACGCCTTGATCATGAGCAGACTTGATTACAGCAACGCCCTCTATGCTGGAACCTCCAAAAAGAACCAGAGCAAGTTGCACCAAATCCAGAACGCCAACACCAGACTAGTCCTGAACATCCCCCGCTGAGAACACATCACAGGACACCTGAGAGACCTTCACTGGCTCACTGTTGAAAAGAGGATCAACTTCAAACTCCTCGAACATGCCTACAGAGTCCTTCACAACATTGAACCGAGCTACCTCACCCACTGTCTCACCTGGTACTCCCCTTCCAGACCTCTCTGCTCCTCCCAGCAGTCGCTCGTCAATGTACCCCGCATAAAGGAGTCCTCAGCCGGAGGAAGATCTTTCACCTACCTGTCAGCAAAAGGCTGCAACACCTTACCTCTTCACCTCAGACAGTCAGCATCTCTACCTCAATTCAGGAAGGACCTCAAAACCTGGCTCTTCGACTGAACCCTGAGGACATAACTCACAGCATCTTGAGACCCTATGGGTGAGTTGCGTGCTCTGAAAACGACTGATTGATTGATTGATTGATAGCTGAGAATACTTTCCAGCTTGATCAGCAAAGACTGTATGCTTATGCATTGATGATCTCATCTGAAACCTTATTCTATTTTACTCCAATTTGGTTTGGATTGGGGAATGTCCTTTATGGAACACACTTGCTATTTTAATTCAAAATTAACTATAATCTTAACCAACATTGTATTTCTCCTTATATTGAAATATGATTGTTGGATTATATTAATTTCTAACGATGACGCTTAAAAGACTGCTTATTGAATAAATGATGAACTAAAGAATTGATAACTATAACCCTTCATCTCCCCCCAAAAATCTTTTTTTTGACTGATCTAAAGTCATTAACAATTTTAGCACGTTATTAGATTGATATAAATAATTGTTACTTTTTGCTTCTCTTTGCAATGAACAAAGATCCATTTGATCAGTGGCGGTGGTTATCTAATGATGGCACCCAATGATTAAGATATAGAACATCCCGGTGTGTCAGTGGCACCATCATATGCCTCCAGGAAACTTGGGCAGTCAAAGCAGTCCACTTACAGGGCTTTCACAAATTAAGGAAATCAACCTTGAAATATAAACACTTTGGCCAGGTCTGAGGCAGCTTGTCAATCTATGTTTTCACATTACTGAACCTTGTCTTGAGCAAACTTGAAAGAGATAATCCTGGACTTCAAGCCTTTCAAAAAAAAAAAAAAAGTTTACACAGCGTTTTTAGCCAATTTTATTTCAATCTTTGAACCCTCAGGTCTGTGTTCAGTGGCCTCAGGTTGGTCTTAGCTGCTTTGCAGAGATGTTTGGGGTGTTTTAAGGGTGCTGTAATGAAGAGCACCTTGCTTTTGCTTTATTCTATTCCACTCTCCATACCTTGTCCCTCTTATATCTCTCTCTCCTGGGACACGGAACCTGCTGTTCTGAGGGCCCCTTGATTCTTGGTATATAGCCCCTGTTATCGGATGCCATTTTTACTCTTTTTGGGTTCCCCCGGGGAGGCGCCATCTTGGGTTGCGGTCTAGTTGCCACCCATTGCTTCCCTGACCCAATATAAGGGTCGAGATGCAGCAGAGCCTCAGGCTAATGTCAGCAGGTGATTCTTGTTTTACTAAGAATCTTTTAAGCATTTATTTTAAAAAAAAAGTTTGCACAGACACTGTTTTCAGCCAATTTTATTTCAATCTTTGACCCCTAAGGTCTGCCTAAGTGAAGCCCTGTCCACACCTGGATGGGTCAGGGCCCAGGGACTCTGCTCCTTCTGTCTCAGAGAGGGTCACATTCTTCCTACCATCTGCCCTCGCTCAGACCCTGTCCTTTGGAATTCTGCCAGCATACCTTTCATCCTGGCCTCCAAGCATGTACATGCACCAACTGTTACTGGGCATCTCAGACTGAATGGATGACAGCCTCATTTGATTTTAGTAGTACATTTAGCCTGCTACTCCTAGCTAACTGCTGGTCTCTTACTGCGCACAATCTAGATATTGACCTTCTTCTGAGCGACCTTTCCTCAGAGTCCCTGTTCTAACTGAATCATGGCTACATGAAGAATATTCTCCGGGTGTGGCCCTGGCGCTTCCCCATGGCTACCGGATAAACAGGCTGGATAGGATCAATGCCAGGGGGGGTGGAGTTGCCATGATTTATAAGGAGACTGTAAAATGCACCTCTCAGCCGCTGACCATCACTGGCTGTGAAAGCATGTCCTTCTCCCTTACACTTAATCCTACGTATACTTTCTCTGGAGCCTTAATCTACCACTCCCCTGGCCCCTCTGATCTCTTCATTCAATCTCTCCCTGACCTGGATGTGGACTTTATGTGCAATAAACTGAATTTTACCCTCCTTGGGGATTTCAATATCCATGTAGATTAAATGACCAATTCAGCTGCCAAAAGTTTTCTCCTAGATCTTGCAGCTTTGGATCTGGTCCAAGTGATTAGTGGCCATACGCACTCCAAAGGTCACACCATTGACCTTGTCTTCAGTAACGTCACTGACTTGATGGCTTTGCCTCCCCGCCCCTTGGTTTGGTCAGATCATTTCCTAATCACTCTGAAGCTGTCCATTCCTTCTATTTCTAACCCACCCATAACAAACCAACTACTCCACTGTTGGCATAAGCTTAATGTTAATGACTGGTCTGCCACTCTAGAAAGCTTGAAACCCGAGCCCTTAGACCATGCAAGTCATTTTTCAGTGCAATGGTTGATTCTCCAAAACAGGAGGTTGATGCAACAAAGGGTCCCCATGGTTTTCTCCCCACTTACGTCTTCTAAAAAGGAATGTATACGCCTTGAAAGAAGTTAGAGAAAGACTTACGACAAGTCTTTAAAAGCTGAGTATCTGAAAGCCATTAGACACTTTCACTCGAAAATCAGATCAGCCACGGCATCTTATTACGCTTCTAAAATTGAACAGTCCTTAAATGCTCTCAAGGAAGTCTTTCAAATTCCTAAAGAGATTGTCCAGCCAATATTTCATAATGATCTTATGGAAGCCTCTCAAGAACGTAGTAATAACCTTGCTCACTTTTTCCAAAACCAAATTCTAAACATTTATTAGGCTATCCCGGACAAAATCCCCTCCCCCCCAGGGTGGTAGACCCCCGTCACCTGACGGTGCAACATTCCACTATTTCTCTTTCTGTCTTCCCTCCTCTAAGAGAAGTCTCAGTCATTAATCTCCTTCACTTGTTAATATTGGGTTCTCCACTTGACCCAGCATCCCACATATCCTAGCTATGGGGTCAACAGTCGTTGCTTCAGTTCTGATCAACCTCCTCAATTTTTCCTTAGCCACAAATCATGTTCCCTCCTATTGGAAGCACGCTATTGTCAAACCACTTCTGAAAAAAAAAACATCTTGATGAAGCTATCCTTAATAACTACAGGCCAATCTCTTTGTTGCCTGCTGTAGCCAAATTGATCGAAAAACATGTAAATAGCCATCTTTCAGGCTTTCTTGAGGACCACAACATTCTCCACCCCACTTAAGTGGGTGTTGGGCTCCAACACAGCACGGAGACTGCACTGCTTACAGTAATGGAAGAGGTCAGAAGACACCTCGATCAAGGTGGTGATGCTGCTGTCATTTTGCTCGACCTTAGTGCAGCCTTCGACATGGTTGACCACTCCATTTTGATTCAGAGAATGGCGAAGGCTGGTTCACAGGCAGTGCATTAAAATGGCTCTCTTCCTTCTTGGAGGATCGTACTTTTCAAGTCCTCAACCGATCCTATTTTTCTAACTGTCTCTCTCTCTTGATTGTGGGGTACCTCAGGGCTCTTCCCTGAGCTCCACAGTATTTAATCTCTATATGTATCCGTTAGCAAAGATCATAAAACCATATGGTCTGTCGCTGGTGTCTTACGCTAACACACAAAAGTTTTTTTCTTTCTCTACCAAATCCAATATGGATCACTCCACACTGATCCCCTGTCTCCATGCAGTAACCATACGGATGTCTGACTGCAAACTTAGATTAAATGAAGATAAAATCCCAGGATGTTTGAAAGCCCTGCCTCATCCTAAAGAGAACATAAACAGCCTTGGAGTCTGGCTCCACTCGCAGCTCATTATGGACCATCAAGCAAAACATTTGGCTGCTACCTCTTTCAGTCTTTTTAGAATTTTAAGGAAAGTTTTTAATGTTCTTCCATTTTTAGCTAAAAAGCTCATAGTATAGGACCTTATCATCTCGTGTCTGGACTGTGGTAATGCTCTTTAACTCAGTTCCCCTAAGTATGTGGTTAAAAGACTCCAGGTGGTTCAGAATGCCGCCGCTCAGCTGTTTATGAATATTCCCAGATACCAATCCACCAAATCTGCAATATCCTCCCTCCATTGTTTCCTGGTGGAACAACGTATAAAGTTGAAAACCCTTTGCCTTCTGCATAGAGCATTGGACAATACAGGTCCCACCACATTAAGATCAGTTGCCTTGTTTTATACACCTCTTAGGTCCCTCAGATCCTCGGCGGCCTCCCGGGTCAGACTTCTGTTGGTTAAGAGAGCATGGTGGGGTGGTAGGTCCATGTCCTATTTAGGAGCTAAACTTTGGAACTCCCTCCCTCCTGAGCTCCGCCTGACTAATCATGAACTCTCCTTCTACAGATCTCCAAAAACTTGGTTCTCAGAATGTACCCTTTGCGTTGGTCAGTCTGGATCCACGTTAGTGTTAGGAGACCTCCAAGTAGTGTGCTCTAAAACTCACAAATCTAATTTAATCTAATCTTAACACTTAATGGATGTAACATCAGTGGTGAACCAATGCACATTATATTGATTACTGTATATTTAAATATACTTAGGTCTATCAAGCAATCTATACTGGGTTACTGCTTTGAAGACCTTGAGACCCTTCTATGCAAATATTTCTCTTCTTAAAGCATAATGACAGGTAACATACTTAATCTACATCAACAACAATCTTTTTACACGCAAGCATCCCCCCAGACCCAACTGCGCTGGGATAATGATCTGACTATCCACTTACGCTTTATCCACCTTGCATCTGTCTCAATTTCTACCAAGAGAGGGCAACAAAAGATGGAGTACTTTGTATGCTCTAATTCGAGGCTAATGATCATGGACTTTGTGCTGAGGGTTTTTCTAGGGAATCAGGTAAAAGTCAGTCAACATTGAATTTACATTGTAACCAAATTGGCCACACAATGAAAACCCAAACCGTAAATAAAGTTAAAGGGTTTTATTACAGCATTACAACCCACCATAGCTGGCTCTACCGGCTATTAAAGGCCCGGCCCACTCCCGTGTCAGCTCGGGCCTTTAACAAGGGAGAGGGCCTTTAATAGCCGGTAGAGCCCGCTACGGAGGGTTCTAAGGCTATTAGAACATTCTGCCATTAAAGGGCAGAATGTTCTGCTAAATAAAACAAAGGCTTCATGGAACCAGAGGGGATTAAAATCCCCTCAAGCTCCGTGAGGCCTTGTTCATAGCTGCTGCTGTGAACAGAGAAGATTGGAATGTTGGTGATGCAGGCTTTTACCGGCCAGTAAAAGCCCGGAGCACTCCATTGTTTTCAATGGAGCTGCCAACATTCCAATGTTCTAATACAGGTTAATGTAAACAAATTTCAAGAATATACTATAAAAAGACAAAAAAACTCTATAGGGTAGCCAAATCTTCTAAAGAAATTTAGGTGAGTTAACATGAGACAAATCAGACACTCAATAACCGCAATACAAAATAACAGCAGAAGGATCTGGTGCTCTGAAAGCAAATGCTGGTCAAATCCTTTACACCTTTATACAAATAAAATTGTCTAGCTAAAATGAAATATGAGAAGTTTGGGTAGGTTCCTTAGAGCCTAAACTATCAAAAATGGGAATCTTACTAAAGGACATAAGGGAAAAGGGTACGAAGCAAGAATAGGGCAAAAAGAATTTGTAAAAATGGAAAAGAAAATGGAAGCTCAGTCAAGAGTCTTCCTAGGGAATTAAGTATAAGCCTTAGCCACACTCAGCAAAGCATGGGTGCAAAAAAGGAAAATCAGAGGTCTATATCTCTCAACGTCCAAAGAAATCTGCTATTGTGTAGTTAATAATACACAAAGTCATTGGGTAACACCTATCAATCACCTCATCACATCCTTCATTGTTTTCCTGTCCCTATATGAAACTTGCTAAAGCACTTCACAATCCCACAGCAAGCCTGAGAATGCTTTTGTCCTTGGTCTCCTGGACATCACTTGCAACATGTATGGTAGTCGCCTTATGCTTGGTCTCTCAAGGTACCTTCTCCAAGGTTGCTTTCTCAGACTCTCTATTAGTAAAACAATAGCACATCTATTTCCAAACTAACATTTCATGAAATAGATACCTGCAATGAAATGACACATTAGCAGAAAATGGAAAAAAAGTTTCTCACATCAGAGAAATTTCAGCCCTAGTTAAACTAAAGCTAAGCAATGCACTTTTAATTTCACATTGTACTAGGCACATGTTTAATTTTACACCAATGTGAATATGAATTACATTTTCTAAATCAGGATTACATGATACATTTAATATGAATGTAGACTGTGCTAACACATAAGAATAAGTGTGAAATAGACATACAGTTAAGCATTCAACTTCAACATCAGTGCATGCATTTCATAAACTGTTATTGTTTTAAATGCAAATAATTCAAATATTATTATTAGATAAAACTATATTAAATTAGTATAATTAAGGTTAAAGACACTCAAGAAACAATTTCTCCTAACACTACAGAGAATGCACTTCAGCATTGAATTTGAATGTACTCTACATTAACTGACGGTTAAAACACAGTTTGTTACATGTCATGAGTACATATGAGTCATTTTTATGACGTTAGGTGTGGCAGCCAATTCTCCGCTGCACCACTACCATACAGGAACATCTCAACACTGGATTATATTTTTGTGAGCGTTGCTATTCCTGACTCCTGCAGGTACTATGCAGTCCAGAGTCTTCAGGAAAGTGACCACTTCTCCAGATAGCCTTCTTATGATTGACGGCTCAGGCAGCTGGTCAGATGTGCACCAACGACTCCTTCACTGATAAAAAGGATAAAATAGAATAAACTTAACACCAATGATATGACACGGTTTTGCAAACTTGTTGACAACTATACTGTCCAACTCTGACTTTAAACATATGCTACATTTTCATGTGAAAACATCATTGACTCCCTGTATAACTCTATAGAAGACAGTAAGAAGAACAAGCCAGCAAACTGCACCGATCTGGCCTCTGACAAAAAAAACATGGTGCATGCTTACCAAACAAAATAGCAAGAGGAAGCTAAGAGATGACAGTAGAAAATACAATAAAAATAACAAAACAACTAAATATTACAGTGCTCTTCTAAGACAAAGGGGGTCATTCCGACCCTGGCGGTCATGGACCGCCAGGGCCGGGGACCGCGGATGCACCGCCAAAAGGCTGGCGGTGCATCCAGGCCAATTCTGACCGCAGCAGTAAAGCCGCGGTCAGAAAAGGGAAACCGGCGGTTTCCCGTCAGTTTTCCCCTGGCCTGAGGAATCCTCCATGGCTGCGCTGCTGGCAGCGCCGCAATGGGGATTCCGACCCACTTCCAGCCAGCCTGGTTCTGGCGGTTTTGACCGCCAGAACCTGGCTGGCGGGAACGGGTGTCATGGGGCCCCTGCATAGCAGACACTGAAAATCGCGACGGGTGCAACTGCACCCGTCGCACCCTTTCCACTCCGCCGGCTCCATTCGGAGCCGGCATCCTCGTGGAAGGGGGTTTCCCGCTGGGCGGGCGGGCGGCCTTCTGGCGGCCGCCAAAGTCAGAATGACCCCCAAAGTTCTTTGAAGAAGAGTGGATTTGTATTCACACCCTCCTAAATCCCTGGAGTCAGATAAAATTCTAGGAGTATATCAGTAAACTAGATAAAGCTGGGGATTCACGAGAGAACGATGTAACGATGTAACAGAGCAAGGGATCACACACGTCTCAACTCTATAATAACAAGAACTGCATGGAAATAAACACTAAGTCGCCCCATGTGCTAACAAATTGGCAAACAAAACTACTGTCAACTTTCCCTCGAGAGAGAACTGCACAAGCGGTTATGACCATTTGATATCAGTTTGTAGTAACACCGATGAAATGCCAAATAATCACAGAACCAATGAATCAGTTGTACTGGATGACACCAGGGTTGACGGGGTCCTGAAAACCGTTAGGCAGAATGGGGCCTCGGGGCCTAATGGTCTGCCAAGATCCCATTCACAAAAAAGGCCCAAACATTGAACCATCAAACTAAGAGCGTAGCTGAACGTAGCAGAAAAAGCTTATATCTGATAGAGACTTCTAGTTGCAGCTTCCTTACATTAGAATTTCCTCTGGGCGTCAGACTGGATCCGGAATTTTTTCTGAGAGCAGTATCAGGTGGCGTTGGTCGTCTCCGCGTCCATTGTTGGTGTCGTGATGACATCGTGATCATATATAGTCGCCGCCCCGGCGCGCGGACATCAGTTCTTTTTTTCCCATGCCATCCTATGCGCAGATCCGGAGAAGAGCTACCCTCACTTGTTTTTTGACTGACTTTTCTACCTTTTTGTCTAAGTTTTTGACGTTGGGGCATCTGTATGTCTTCTCGCAAGACCGGAATCAAGCTGTGGGACTCCTGTCACGGTATCATGTCAGTGACGGATTCGTACCTTGGGCGAGTGTGGTGCCTGAGCACAACCACAACCCGAAGACGTGCTCCCAGTGCTGGGCCATTAACTAGAAGGCTTTGAGGAGCGGTCCCTAAAGCTCATTGCCCGATGCTTGGCTCTGTGTCGCTCCCAGTCTTATTCGAGAGGCAGGTCACGAAAACACTTGTGGAGCCATCAACACTTGTCCTCGTCATACTCCAAATCGTTGGGACATTCGGGTGAAAGAAGAACAAACATTCTTTGACTTCACCCCATTGCTTGGATGATGCAACATTGGGTGAGCGGCGATGCTGGAGGACCCCATCCTCGAACCCTGCTTCTGGGTTGCCTCCATGCCTCTGCGAGTTTCCAAGAGCTGGAGACACCCCTGCCCAACTCAGACAGTTTTACAAGGCCATGCACCTCTGGTGACACCTTCGGACCCAGTTGTTTCGGAGGGGGTCCCCTCCGGTTCCATGCCAGTGACTTCACTCTCAGTTCTTGAGGGCACCCAGGATCCGTTACCGGATCTGTGTCGATGTCAGTCATGCCATAGCGACCTCCCCCAGTGCTGGTAAGGACGTCAATGCTTCCGACCTGTGGTTGGGCCCACGATTGGCATCAATCTCATACTGATTCCTGACTCCGATCCAGAGCCAGAACAACATCACTCAATACTAATTTAGTCTTGCACAGGGACTTTGTTCCCTAGATTGGATTCTGACCCTTATGCCTATGGGAACAGTGAGAGTATGGAGGGGTCGCTGGACCTTTTAGAATTCTAGCTAGAAGACCCTGAAGTGGACGGTGCTCAGGAATTGGGCAAAGTCAGTGATCTTGACACCTACTCTGATGCTGGCATGCTTTCTCCCTCTACCATGGCGTCGGAGGAGGGAGCCTCCTATCTAATGGTGGTGAGAAGAGCAACCCAGGTCCTGGGACTGGAGCTGCTTTTGGTGGCTATCAGGACTAACCTCCTGATGGAGGTACTGGAGGCCGGGGCTTCTATGTCTGAACCCTGTTTACCATCCATTGAAGCTCTCATTGATGCCCTGCTGGGTATGTGGTATAAACCCAGCACAGGGGCTCCTGTCAACAGGACAATCGCTTGCTATCATAGGCCTGCGCCTAGCGACACAAAATTCCTGAGTCGACAGCCTAAGTCTGAGAGTTTGGCCATCCAGATTTCTTCTTCTTCTTGCGCATTCCTTTCAGTACTCCCGGACAAGGAATCAAAATTACTGGACCAAATTGAGAAGAAAATGTGCTCTTCCTCCAATCTGGCGTTGCAGTCCTTGAACACTGCATGGCTTTTGGGACGCTTTTCCTTACTTTAGGGGATACGATTGCGCAGCTTCTGCCACAGGTCCGGAGGAGGCCAGGGCCATTCTTTCCTAAGCTGTTGCTTGATGGCGATATGCAGCCACATTCACAATTTGTTGTGGGCTGGACACTACCGACTCACTAGGTAGATCGGTTGTGTCGACTTTGGTCTTGAGGTGCCACGCTTGGTTGAGGACCTCGCTTGGTTGAGGACCTCAGGCTTTTCGGGCAATATCCAGCAATCTCATATGCACAGGTCTTTCGATGCCACCCATCTCTTTAGAGACAAAGCAGACTCAGCGTTTGAGTTCTTTAATGAGTCATGAGTCATGGGCTACCGCTGCGGTCCCTGTCCCTTGGCCTTGAAGCTGCTTCTTGCCCCACTTAGTCTGCTTTTTGCCCCTTTTATGGCTATGGAACGGGCATCCAAACACATCAATTTCCCTCCAGCCGTTCATGCTGCCCAGCCTCTGCTTGGTTCCAATGATCCTATGTGTTGGACCTGGTCCTTTTTGCAGGGTCATCCTCAAACTTTTTGCCTCCTTCCTCCTATTTTTCCTGACCTGTTTTTGTTGGCTTTAGGACTCTGAGCACGTTACCACCGCTACCCAGTGCTAAAGTGCATATGCTCTCTGTGTAAATTGTACTGTTTATTGGTTTATCCATGATTGCCATATTTGATTTACTAGTAAGTCCCTAGTAACGTGCACTAGAGGTGCCCAGGGCCAGTAAATCAAATGCTACTAGTGGTCCTGCAGCACTGGTTGTGCCACCCACATAAGTAGCCCTTTAATCATGTCTCAGACATGCCACTGCAGTTTCTGTGTTTGCAGTTTTAAACTGTAAATTTGACTTGACAAGTGTACCCACTTGCCAGGCCTAACCCTTCCCTTTTCCTACATGTAAGATACCCCTATGGTAAACCCTGTGTCTTATATGTCATGACAGTGAAATACTGCCAAATTCGGTTTTCACTGTTGCAAGGCCTATCTCTCTCCTCGGTTAACCTGGGGGCTGCCTTTAAACATGATTAAAGCATAGATTCCCTTTGGGAGCAGATAGACATATGGAGTTTGGGATCTCTGAGCTCACAGTTTAAAAATACATCTTTTACTAAAGTTGGTTTTAAGATTGTGAGTTTGGAAATGCCACATTTTCTTGCTTAAACCATTCCGTGACACTGCCTGTTTCTGGTTTCCCAGGCTGGGTTTGTTTGACAGCTGGGCTGTTTGCACCTCTCTCTAGACAGTGACGCAATCATATCCTAATGAGCCATCTGTGCTAGGAGGGAGGGGAGGAGTGGTGACTCACACCTGAAAGAGCTATGCCTGCCCTCACACAATGTGAGACTTTCCTTTGAAGTAAGCCTACTTCAAAGGCCAAAATAGGTATAAGAAGAGCACCCAAAACCACAGACTTTAGACACTTCTTGGGGTAGACACTCTACCTCACAGTTCTGGACAAGAAACCTGCTGGTGAAGAAACCCTGAACCAGCCCTGCCAAGAGGAACTGCCTGGCTGCCTAAAGGACTAACCTGAACTGCTTTCCTGAGAGGGACTGCTGCCTTTCTGTTGCCCTGCTGCCTTGCTGCTCTCTGGTTGTGCTGAGAAGTGCTCTCCCAGGGCTTGGATAAAGCTTGCCTCCTGTTCCCTGAAGTCTCAGGACCAAAAAGACTTCACTCCTTCAACTGGACTCCTTGTACGGCATAAATTCGACGCACAGCCTGCTAAAAACAACGCACAGCCTGCAATGCTTTGAAAAATTCACTGCACGCCGAGCCGGAATGACGCAGCCTGACTTTGCAACGAGAAGATCGATGCAGCGGCAGCATAGTGACCGGAACTTCAACGCACGGCCCACCGGATCGATGCACATCTGACCCGGGACGACGCAGCCCGACTTCCAGAGAGGAATCGACGCAGCGCCTGCCGTACGGGAGAAATTTCCACACAGCGCTCACCAAATCGATGCAGCACCTGTGACTTCGTTCTGCAAGCCCAGGATTCCACGTATCAACCCCGGGACGTCCAAAAACCCCGCAACCCGAGAGGAACCAAGTCCACACGCCGGAAATAGACGCAAAGCCTTCCCTTGCGTGGAAAATAATGACAGAAGTCTGTGTGCAAAGAGGCAAAACTGACGCCCACCTCCGTGTTTTCCACTCATCGCCTCCTCTGTGGTCCCCTGCGGAGATTTTGAACGCAAACCAGGTACTTTGTGCTTGCAGGAGACATTTAGGGGGTCATTCTGACCTCGGCGCTAAAAGGCGCTTACCGCCGGTCAGAAGACCGCCATTACACCGCCGCGGCCGCGGTAAACCGCCACGGTCATTCTGACCCACAACTGCCAAACCTCCAAAAACCCGACCTCCACTGAAGGCTGCCACATCAGCGGTCAGCGATAAACTGGGGATGACCAAACCTCCACCGTCACGCCAACACAAATACGCCCATGCCATTCCGACCCACGAATCCACGCGGTGGTCTTTCATACACACAACGTTACAAAACACAACCACATTGGACAATTTGAAATACACACACACCTGAGACACATACAAACACCACTCCCACACACCCAATACAATATAAAACACACACCCACATCAACCACAAACCCCCACAAATCGAAATCCAGAGACAAGGCGCAATACACAGAGAGAGAGAGCACAGGGAACACAAACCACAACACAAACAGGAACCCAACATCATCACCCACACCACATCTACGCACAAAACACCCCACACCACCACACTCATCACCACAAACACCACCCCACACCTCATCCACACCACCCCATGGCACCCTAAAGACACCCCAGGTTCTCGGACCAAGAACTCAGGGTCATGGTGGAGGAAATAATTAGGGTAGAGCCCCAGCTCTTCGGCACACAGGTGCAGCACACCACAATAGCCAGGAAGGCGGAGCTATGGCAAAGGATCGTCGACAGGGTCAACGCTGTGGGACAGCATCCCAGAAATCAGGAAGACATCCGAAAGCGCTGGAACGACCTACGGGGGAAGGTGCGGTCGATGGTGTCAAGACACAACATCGCTGTGCAGAAGACTGGCGGCGGATCCCCACCCACTCCACCCGAATTCACAGCATGGGAGCAAGAGGTCTTTAACATCCTGCATCCTGAGGGCCTCGCTGGAGTAGGCGGAGGAATGGACTCTGGTAAGTCTAATCTCAACTACTTCACCCCCCCAACCACCAGCATGCCAACCCACACCCCCACCCTCACCCCCAACCCCCCAGCACACATCCTCCCTGCTAATGTCTCACCAGCACAACCCACCCAACCCAACACCAACCCCTGAATGCCAACACAAACCATGGACACCCATCACCTAAGCATGACCACTGCACATACCCATCCCCCCCCCACAAACCACCCTCACAACTCCTCCCACAAGGGAATGCCAGCACTGGGGGACAAGGGCACCCACAAATCGCACGCCATGGCACACACAGAAGCACTAACCATACTCTTTTACCCCTGCAGGGCCCGAACGCCAACACACCGGCCAGGAGGGTCCAGAATTGTCCATCCCACCCCCAGAACAGGCCCCCAGTGATGACAGCAGCTCTGTCGACCTAGAACCTGATGACCAGCCCGGACCATCGGGGACCTCTGGACAGTCGGTTACCCTCAGGCAGTCACAGGCCACAGCAGACCTACCCCCTCTGGAAACACCAGCACAGCACCCACCCAGCGGGCCCATGCTTCTGTCTCCAGGACAGGTCAAGCAACGGTGTGTCTACCAGTACAGGGCACCCAGGGTAACCCACAAGCCCAACCCCAACAACAACAGGGACCTGGGGGCAGTGGTAGTGGGCACACCGTCCAGGGGACAGAGGCCCAGAAACAAAGGGGAACTGGGAGGGCTGCTGTGCGACAAAGGGAGGACAGGCCTAGGGAACCCACAGTCCAAGAGGCCCTCACCACCATCATGGGAGCGTACCACCACTCCCAAGAGACGATGGCGACGGTCCTGGCCAGGTTCCAGGAGATCCAGCTTCTGCAGGTGCAACAGTATATGGGGTTCCGGGAAGAACTGCGCAGCATCAGTTCCGCAATGGGTACTATGGTGGTGGCACTCAACCAGATTGTCACCACTTTGCGGGATCATGTAGCCCCCCAAAGGGCCCCTGCCACTAGCATGGAGGAAGAACAGCCCACCACCTCCGCCGGCGCTAGTGGTCAGGATGCCCCGACACAACAGCAACGGCCCACCCGGACCCCACCCCCTGCAGAACAAGAACCACCCCGCAAGAAAGGCCTGAGAACTAGGAAGAAGACAGAGTAGGATGTCAAGACCCCCGCAATGCACGGATACCCCCGGATGTCATCCCACTGTCCCACTTGTTCACCCTGTCCAACCTTGAACTGCCCCTGCTCCACCTTCCACAGGCATATGGACAATGCACCTGTACGAACGAGAGTCTGGACTCTGCCATGGACATGCCTCCACCATCACCCATCACCCTTTTTGAACTATACAACTATTTTTCAACTTCAATAAACACAATTATTGGCCAAAAACCCTCTGGAGTCTGCTATCTATTTTATTAAATCCAAATGTATTTGATATAACCAACAAAATATTTCGAATTACATTGTGATGACAACATACCAGTGTCACACAGCGGTAGTCCATGGGGAAATAAACCAGAGGGAACTCCGTGGGGACCAGATCACTGAAATAGGAAGTGAAATACACAACTAAGTTACCATACATTGGGGTGAAAGGTCAGACAGTAGAGAGCCAGTACAGTTACAGATATAATACAATGCAGGAGTAGATTATTACCTGTGTGTTACTGGAAATACTGCAGTATCACTCTGTCCCTGTTGTCTGTGTCGTCCTCTTCGTCTTCCTCCTCTTCACTCTCCGCAGGCTCCACAGCGGCCACAACACCACCATCTGGACCATCCTCCTGCAGGAAAGCCACCTGGCGTCGCAAAGCCAGGTTGTGAAGCATGCAGCAGGCCACGATGATATGACACACCTTCTTTGATGAGTACATTAGGGATCCACCAGTCATATGCAGGCACCTAAACCTGGCCTTCAGGAGGCCGAAGGTCCGCTCGATCACCCTCCAAGTACACCCATGGGCCTCATTGTAGCGTTCCTCTGCCCTGGTCCTGGGATTCCTCACTGGGGTCAATAGCCAAGGCAGGTTGGGGTAACCAGAGTCACCAATTAGCCACACACGGTGTCTCTGTAGCTGTTCCATCACATAAGGGATGCTGCTATTTCGCATGATGTACGCGTCATGCACTGACCCAGGGAACTTGGCATTTAAATGGGAGATGTACTGGTCAGCCAAAGAGACCACCTGGACATTCATCGAATGATAATTTTTTCGGTTCCTGTACACCTGTTCATTGTCTTTTGGGGGGACCAAAGCCACATGGGTACCATCAATGGCACCAATGATATTGAGAATGTGTCCAAGGACATAGAAATCACCCTTCACTGTAGGCAAGTCACCCACCTCAGGGAATATGATGTAGCTCCGCATGTATTTCATCAGGGCAGACAACACTCTGGACAACACCTTTGAAAACATAGGCTGAGACATCCCAGATGAAATGGCCACTGTAGTTTGAAATGATCCACTGGCCAAAAAATGCAGTACTGACAGCACCTGCACTAGAGGCGGAATCCCTGTGGGTTGGCGGATGGGTGACATCAGGTCTGGCTCCAGCTGGGCACACAGTTCCTGTATAGTGGCACGGTTGAGTCTGTAGGTGAGTATGACGTGTCTTTCTTCCATTGTCGACAGGTCCACCAGCGGTCTGTACACGGGAACATTCCTCTGTCTCCTCGCAAGTCCCAGCGGACGGTGCCTAGGAAGGACAACATGGAGCACAGAGTCAAGCAACCCACAGGTAAGTGCCCACAGCATGCACAGTACACGAATCACTCGGGATTGAATGGCTAGTATGATTGTCAGTGCAAGGCCTAGCCATGTGTGACGCAGTAGGAATTAAGCCATGTGGGCCCTTGAAATGGCGGCTGCCTGACCTGTGAAGTGTGACAATGTGAAGTGAGGTCATTGCGCTGGCGTGGCACACCGTGGCGGTCGCAGTCCGCGGCGCAAAGCCGCATTGGACAACATTGAACCCTATGGGTTTCAGGAGCCAATGGCGATGAGCGCCGGCGGTCGCGGTACGCACCGCCGCGGTACGCACCGCCGCGGCCGTAACCGCCATTTTCTCTATGCTTAATCACACGAAACCTGAGCATCCACAGGAGAGGACCTATACTGCTAGTGCTGCTGTGACCTCGGTCTGGAAGTGACAATGGCTGCTGCGACTGGGGAAAGGGCCCCCTCCTTCAGTTCCGAAGAGTTGGAGAAGCTCGTGGACGGGGTCCTCCCCCAGAATGCGCTACTCTACGGTCCTCCAGACCAACAGGTGAGTACACGGGGGGCAATGCATAGTGGGCTATGCCTGTGATGAGTGGGGAGGATGTACGATGGAGGGGAGGGCAGCGAATGACGAATGCATGGCACGACAGATGAGAGCATGTGCCACATGGCAAGTTTGGGGAGGGGGGGGCCACTCACATCGAGCATGCAGAAAAGTGATGATGTTTCTCTTCCCCCCATGTACATGTCACACAGGTCAGCGCCCATCAGAAGATCGACATTTGGCGTGCCATCGCCAAGGACGTCCGGGCCCTGGGGGTCCACAACAGACGGGGCACCCACTGCCGCAAGAGGTGGGAGGACATCCGCCGCGGGAGCAGGAAGACCGCCGAGGTTTTGCTGGGGATGGCCTCCCAACCTAGGAGGGGTGCCAGTCGTACCTTGACCCCCCTGATGTCCCGGATCCTGGCGGTGGCCTACCCCGATTTAGATGGGCGTTTGAGGACATCACAGCAGACACAAGGGGGTGAGTACCAGCACATTCTGCTATTTTGCGCGCAGTGGAGGTGCCTGGGTGGGGGAGGAGGGCTGTGGGTATCCCTAGGCCAGGGCGATTTCTGTAGGATAGGCCCCTCCGTGAGGTATGGTCCTGTGCCCCCGCCCCCCACCTCTGTATGGTGCCTAGTAACGCGATTCATGGACCTGTGTATTCTGTGTGGGCAGTTGTCGCCCATAGGCTTGTAGGGCATGTCCCAGTGAATGAATAGTGTACCCCAAGTGCGCAGCATAGTTCAGGGTGCTTCTGTGTCTGTCCTCTCCGCCAACGGTGTCCCCAATGCATGCACTCAACTTGTCTTTATGTTTTCCACCCCCCCATTTTCTTTGTTTTTCTGTGAATGTGTGCATTAGCATCATCAGGCGGAGGAGAAGTGGCATCGGCGCAAGAGGGAGCTGCATCTCACATGGCCCCGGAGGGCCATGCAACCGACTCCGACATGACCAGTGAGACGGAGGGCGAGGGGGGCTCCACCACGGGGACCCGTGCAGACGTCAGTGACACCGACACGTCCTCGGATGGGAGCTCCCTTGCGGTGGCGGCAACATCCGTGCCCACCGATACTACAGGTACAGCCGCCACCCAGCGCACCAGCACCGCCTTCCCAACAGCCCCTCGGCCTTCGGCCCGTGCCTGCACGGCCAGGAAGCCAGCCATCTCCTTTGCCCCAGGCACCTCAGGCCCTGCCCCAGTCACCCCTGCTGCCCTCAGTGAGGAGGTCATTGACCTCCTGAGGACCATCATTGTTGGGCAGTCTACCCTTTTGAATGCCAACCAGGGTGTGGCGAGGGAGGTGCATCAAAGCAATGCATACCTGGAGGGCCTTCATTCGGGTCAGGCTGCCCAGCAGCGATCGTTCAACGCTCTGGCCTCAGCACTGACGGCAGCAATTGTCCCTGTCTCCAGCCTCCCTCTTCTAACTCCCTCCACCCAGTCCCACTCCCCTGTTCCTCTGCCTATCCCATCCACACCTTCAGACCAGCCTGCACACACCTCAACACCCAAGGGCAGCTCATCCAGACATAAGCACCACAGAACACACAAGCATTCACCCAAGCAACATACAGATGCAGACATGCCAACAGTCACTACCTCCTCTGTGTCCCCCACCTCCTCATCTCCCTCCTCCCTCCCTGTGACGTCTCCACTCACACCTGCAAGCACACCACCATCAGCCATTACACCCATCACCAGCACACCCTCCAGTACAGTCCGCACACGTGCAGTCACCACCCCCACTGCCATGTACACGTCCCCTGTGTCCTCTCCCAGTGTGTCTGTCACCCCCGCTTCCAAACCACACAAACGCAGGCAGGCACCCAACCAACAGCCATCCACCTCACGTCAGCCTCCAGCCCAAGCACCTGCACCCAAAGACAGCACACTTGACTCTCCTACAACCACATCCTCTTCCTCCACTCCCATACCCACTCCAGCTACCCTTCCCATGGCTCCTAAAAAACTTTTCCTCTCTAAAGTGGACCTCTTTTCCTCACCTGACCCACCCCCTCCACCCCGTAAGAGTTCCACAAACACCTCAGCCACCACCAGCCCAGCAACTCCCAAGAACGTTGTGTCTGGTTTTTGGAGTCCGCCCTTTCCTTGGGCTGGGACATCGTCCAGCAGCAAAGGCACAGCCAGCCCCCCCCCCCCCCCCCCCCAGGAAGAGGAGCAAAAAACTGAAGGCCAGGCGCGACAGGCCTGATACGCCTGCCCCCAAGGAGGGTAGCCTTGCACCGTCACCTGCCACATCGGGTAGGGGAGCCAAGGCCCACGGAGAGTCTGCCAAGGAGGCCAAGGGCAGCAAAACACAAAAGGCAGGGAGCAGCCGACCTGGCCATGAGGGCCCCACCAGCCCCATTCCGGGGGTATCGGAAGGGACCCAGGACTCCATCATAGGAGGGCCCGCAACGGAAAGGTCTGATGCTGACTTAGCAGCAAGTATTGGCCAGGTGTGGTTCACTCGATACACAAGACAGGCACCGCTGAACAGGCCCCGCCGTGAGAAGCACCGCTGAAAAGGGGCCGCCGTGAGAAGCACCGCTGAACAGGGGCCGCCGTGAGAAGCACCGCTGAACAGGGCCCTTCCTGTCAAGCACCGCTCTGCTGGGCCCCGCCGTCTCAAGCACCGCTCCGCTGGGCCCTTACTGTCAAGCACCGCTGGCCCATTGGCAGTCCCGGTTCTATGTCGGGCAGGGCTTCACCATGACCAGTGGACTCTGTAATCCACCTGATGGACTGTGGCTTTGCACTCCCCAGGATTGAACAGTGGGCAAGCCACCCACTGTAGAGACTTGTGAGACTGTGGCTTTGCACTCCCCAGGATGGCACAGTGGGCATGGAGGCCCTTTGTGGATCTGGCGTCATGGACTCATGTGGCTGAGGTGCCCCCCCTTCCCTTCCCCCTGAGGTGCCTGTTTTTCATTTTTTGTGATGCCCCAGCAGTGTTCTCTCCAATGGACTCGATCTCGTGTGTGGGCTTTGCCCATGTGTTGCTGAACATTGGCCCACGGACATTTGAACTTTGCAAAACTGTGCCGGACTTTTACTACTTGTATGGATATGGTTCTAGATGTGTAATAATTCTTTATATATTGCTGAGATCCCAATACTTTATTGTTGCAATAATATAGTTCTAATTTTACAATCATTGCCTTTTGTCTTGGCTTTTTTTTTGTGGGGGTTTGGGGGTGTCACTCTGACTTTTTAATCTGCATTTGTGTGTAGGTATATCGGTGGGGGTGAGGGTGGGGGTGGGTGTGTGGCGTATGTGTGTGCCCGTAACCTTTCCTCCTCCTCCCTTCCCTGTGTCGTAGGTGCAGTACTCACCGTTGTCGTCTGCGGCGAGGTTCGTGATCCTGGAAGAAGAGCAGGAAGGCAATGGCTGGGAGGATGTGGAGTTCTGGTTCCATGCTGTCCCGATTCCGCGTGGAGTGTGTCGAGGTAAGCGTTTTCCATTGGAAATGTCTGTTTCCGCCATGTTTTTATCGGCGGGGCTCCCGCCCCGGAAAAGGTGTCGGATTGGTGAGTCGTGATAGGGTGGGCGGTACATTGTCTGCCGCCTGCCTGTTGGCGGTGACCGCCGCGCTGTTTGTTTGTCCCGGCGTGGTGGTCGGAGTGTTAAAGTGGCGGTCTGTGTTGGCGGTTCCCGCCAGGGTCAGAATTCAATTTTTTTGACCGCCTGCCTGTTGGTGAGTTGGCCGCCGCTTTATCACCGACCGCCAGGGTCAGAATGACCCCCTTATTGTTTTTAAGAGACTAAAGACACTTTATATCACTTTACAGTTGTATCTCTACGTATGCTTATTGCCTTTTGGTCGTTTTGACCTGCATTGATTCAGATAAATATGATATATTTTTCTAAACACTGTGTGGTGTATTTTTGTGGTGCTATTATTGCATGATTTATTGCACAAATACTTTACACATTACCTTTTAAGTTAAGCCTGACTGCTCAGTGCCAAGCTACCAGAACGCAAACCAGGTACTTCGTGCTTGCAAGAGACATTTATTGTTTTTAAGAGACTAAAGACACTTTATATCACTTTACAGTGATATCTCTACGTATGCTTATTGCCTTTTGGTCATTTTGACCTGCATTGATTCAGATAAATATGATATATTTTTCTAAACACTGTGTGGTGTATTTTTGTCCTCTGTTTTTGCATGATTTATTGCACAAATACTTTACACATTACCTTCTAAGTTAGGCCTGACTGCTCAGTGCCAAGCTACCAGAGGGTGGGTACAGGATAATTTGGATTGTGTGTGACTTACCCTGACTAGAGTGAGGGTCCTTTCTTGGACAGTGGGTAACCTAACTGCCAACCAAAGACCCCATTTCCAACACTATGGATCAGGGAGCCAGCAGTTTGCCCAGTCCACCAGTCCATCACCCTCCAGCCGCAGCCTCCAAACCTTCCTAATCTGTCCCTCCATCATGGACCAGTTGTAGGCAGGATTCACTATCACCTGCCCCACTGGAAACCCATCCAATGGACAGGTGAGTTTTGCAAATCATCTGAAAGGGCTACTCCCTTCCCTTTGAGACTACCCCACCAGCCATGCCACCATCCTACAATTGGACGGCAAAGGATCACTTGGCACTTCTCCACAAGGGATTTATGGCTCTCTTGCCCAAGGGAGCCATAGAGAGGGTCCCCATGCCAGAAGTAGGTCATGCTTTTTATTCAAGCTACATTCTGGTGCCCAAAATGGATAAGGGCCTCTGCCCTCTCCTTGACCTTTGGTCCCTCAATCTCTTCCCCAGGGAGGAGAACTTCAAGATGCCCACTCTGGCTCAGGTCCTACCTGCCTTAGACCCTGGAGACTGGATGGTAGCTTTGGACTTGCAGGACACCTACTTCACATTCCAGTCCTACCTACCCAGAGACATTATTTGCGGTTCATGGTAGGTCATGGGCAGTTTCAGTTTACAGTGCTGCCCTTCTGCCTTGCCAGCACCCCTTGTGTGTGCCGGTTAGGGCTTTCAGTCTTCCTCTTCCTCAACGACTGGCTGTTGAAGGTGGGCTCGCCCCAGGCTGTCGTCTCCCACCACCAGACTAAGGCAGGCGTTCTGCATTCACTGGTGTTCATTATAAACATGGCAAAGTCACACCTGACTCCCTCTCAGATGCTCCCTTTCATTGGAGCTGTTCTGGACACAGTGCAGTTTCGAACCTATCCTGCCGAGCGGCAAGTCCAGGATATTCAGACTATGATAGCGATGCTTCAACCTCTGACAGGGTTTCTATGAGAATGACTCCGGGGCTGCTAGGCCATATGGCCTCCTGCATCTTGCTGTCACACATGCCAGATGGCAAATGCAGGCTCTGCAGTGGGACCTAAACTTCCAGTGGGTGCAACATCAGGGGAATCTATCCAATATGGTCCAGATCTTGGAGGGAACTGCACAAGATCTGCAGTGGTGGCTTTCGAACTGTGGTTGAGTCAAAGGCAGATCCCTTGTCCTTCCTCAACCAGATCTGACAGTAGTGAAAGATATGTCACTCCTGGGATGGGACGGCCACATGAGGGAAGCAGAGATCAGGGAGTCTGGGCTCCACATCAACCTTGTGGAGCCTTGGGCAATCAGGCTTGCATTGAAATCATTCTTACCCTCTCTCAAAGGGAAAGTGGTGCAGGTGTTCACAGACAACATCACCGCCATGTGGTACTGCAACAGGCAGGGTGGGGTTGTGGACCCTTTGTCAGGATGCTCTGCTCCTCTGGACATGGCTGGAACGTCAGGATATTTCCCTGGTGGTTCAACATCTGCGGGCTCTCTGATCGCCAGAGCAGACAAACTCAGCTTTCAGTGCATGGTCGATCACAAATGGCATCTCCATATGGTGGTGGCCAAAAGTCTGTTTTAGCTGTGGGGACAGCATTGGTTAGATCTGTTCGTATCCACAAAGAATGCACAATGTCAGCTGTTTTGCACACTGGAGTTTCCAAGGCGGCACTTGCTTGGCGATGCTTTCCGTCTCGAGTTGAACTCAGGTTTCTTATACGCCTTTCCGCCAATACAACTTCTGCCCAGACTACTTGATCTTCTTGAGAAAGACTGAGTCCAAGTAATTCTTATGGCTCTGGACTGGGCTAGAAGAGTAGAGCATTGGGAGCTTATGAGCATGGCCATCGATCCTCGACTTAGAATGCCTCTTCAGGAGGATCTTCTGTCACAGCAGTGGGGTACGGTTCTGCACCCGAACGTGTCCAGTCTCCGCCTTCTTGTGTGGAGATTGAGCAGCAGCAGTTGACAGCTTTTGACCTTCGGCCCGTAGTCTGTAATGTTATCTTGGCAGCCAGGCGTCCCTCCACCAAAATGGTATACGCCTGTCAGTGGAACAAATTTGTGGCATGGTGTACCAACAAGTCTGTTGATCCCCTTTCTGAACCTCTGTCTGAGCTTCTCTTGCTTGGTCTCTCTCTTGCCCAGCGGGCTCTGCTTTGGGCACCCTTAGGGGTTATCTGTCTGCCATCACTGCTTTCCTCAGACTACCTGATCAACCCTCCTTGTTTAAATCTCTCATTTAGGAGATTTCTGAAGTGTCTTACACACGTTTCCGTCTAACAGTTCATAGTGCCCCAGTGGGATTTGAACTTGGTACTCACTTTCCTCATGCGTGATCCTTTTGAGCCTCTTCATAATTGTTCTTTTCAGCTCCTCACCTTAAAAATAGCCTTCCTTGTGACCATCACCTCTGCACGGAGGGTGAGTGAGCTGCAAGTTCTTTCTTGGAAGCCACCCTTCATCTCTGTCAATCCTAACAAAGTGGTGCTTCGTACCAGGGCCTCTTTCCTACCTAAAGTGATCATGCCCTTTCATGTAGGCCAATCCATCACCTTGTCTACTTTTTATGTACCTCCACATCCTTTTTGTGAAGAGGAGAGGCTCCACAGTCGGGACCCAAAACAGAGCATTGGCGTTCTACCAGAATTGTTCCAAAGATTTCTGGGTGGACGATCAAATCTATGTTGATTATGTGGGTGTGGAGAAAGGATTGGCAATGCAGAAAAGGACCACCTCTAAATGCATTGTTCTCTGCATCCAAATGTGCTTCACCTTGGCTAAAAGCACCCCCTGAGGGTTTGCATGCTCACTCTTCTAGAGCTACTACCACATCCACTGTGTAAGCACGCGGGGTTCCAGTCCTAGATATCTGCCAGTCAGCCATATGGGCGTCCCTCCACATGTTCACAAAATTCCACTGCCTGTACAGTCAGGTCTGCAGGGACAGTTTCTCTGCCCATTCAGTCCTGCAGGAGTTTTTAGTGTGATCTTAGTTCCCAGATCCATCTCCGGGGACTGTATTGCTTGGGTATTTATTCTAAGGTAAGGAATCTGCAACTAGAAGTCTCTATCAGATGAACAATCACTTACTTTCGGTAAAGAACTATCTGGTAGAGGCATTTTCTAGTTGCAGATCCCTTACTGACCCACCCATCCTGAACACTCTGAGAACTGATTTCTAGGGCTATGGACTTTCCTTTCAGGGCCTTAGTTCTGGCACACCAGTCCCAGTGTTCTTCATGGCTCTGCGCTTCTGGTGTGGAAAGTCGTTAAACGGAACTGACGTAAGCCGGCCAGGTGCACCTATATATAAGCGAGATATCTTCTTGGTGACCACAACACCAATGACGGACTAGGAGTTGACCGACACAACATGACAGCATGCAAGGGAACTGCTTGAAGAAAAAGCTCTGGATCCAGTATGAAGCCTGGGGGAAATTCTAAGGTAAGAAACTTGCAACTAGAATGTGTCTCTACAGATAATTTGTTACCGAAGGTAAGTGACTTGTACGCCAAGCACATTCTGCAAGATTTAGAAATATGGGCAGAAAATGAAAAACTTTTAGCATTTTATAAAAAGGGATATAGGAAAAAAATATCCACCATAGATAACGCAGTCATTCTTTCTTGTCTTGTTCACCGCTTCTCTATATTCAAAGCATCTTTGCATGCATCATCCATTACTCCTCTGCATTTGATGGTGTGGACTGTAATATAATGTGGTCAAAACTCGCAAACTGGAGTACTCCAGACACTCTTTTAAAAGCAATTAGCTCCCTCTACTCAAGCACCTGGATGTAAGTAAAGGTAGGAAATGGAAACATGGTGACCTCAGAAATGCCGACCTTTCAGTGGCTTAAACAGGGATGCATGCTGGCCCCCTTTTTGTTCAATCTCTACACAGCAGATCTTGGCCTTGCAATATCAAAGTCAGATCAGTTCCACCAAAGATTGAGTCCTACATGCTACCAGTAATACAGTGTACAGATGATCTAATCATCTTGGATCACATCAAAATAGGTGTGCAGTGGGCAGCTGACCAGCTAAATCTTTACAACCAAATCAATAAATTGAGGGCAAAAGATAAGAAAACTGAGGTCATGATTTTTGGCAAATAAAAAAACAAACCCCAACAAACATGGAGACTTGGCTAACTACAAATTTGTCACAACTCTAAATATTACAACTTAAGAATATGGTTTGATGCAAAATGCAAGTTTAACATGCAATTGCAGCTCTTGACTAAAAAAACATTAGCAGTGATAATTGCACTTAAAACTTAATAACGGACTATACAGTCCTATGGCTGAAGGGATCTTAAAAGTTGTTCACGCAAAGTTACTGCCAACCATTTCTTACGGACATTAAGGCCCTCATGACATTGGTGGTAAGTCCCGCTTACCGCCATGCCGACTGCCGCCAACATACCGCCGCGGCGGCGTTTTACCGCTACCCATATTACGACCCACTCATAGCAATCCGTCACTATACAGACACACACACAAGTCCGCCAGCCCAACGGTCAGTGATAAACTGGCAGTAGCAAAACCCACACGTTACGCCAACAGAACTACACCCATCACATTATGACCCATAAATCACCACGGCAGACATTCAACCGTGGTAAACCATTGGTGATACATACCGCTGTGCTCAAAATACACACACTCAAAAAAAGCAACACTACTTTGGACAATTCAAACTACACACACCTGACACACATACACACACCACACCCACAGCAACATAAAACACACACACACATTACCCACAACCCTTTACGACTCAAAACAATTGACAACTGAGAGAGAGACACACAACAAGAGCACCCACAGAACCAGAGCCCCAGAACACCATCACACATACACCATCCATGCATCTTACAGCACACACCCCAACACAGCACCCTACACACCCACACACAAACCACTCACACTACACCCATGGCACCACAAAGACACCCCAGGTTCTCAGAGGAGGAGCTAAGCGTCATGGTGGAGTAAATCATCCGGGTAGAGCCGAAGCTATTCGGATCACAGGTGCAGCAGACATCCATTGCTAGGAAGATGGAGCTATGGCGGAGAATCGTGGACAGGGTCAACGCTGTGGGACAGCACCCCAGAACAAGGGATGCCATCAAGAACAGGTGGAACGACCTACGGGGGAAAGTGCGTTCCGTGGTTGCAAGACACCAGAGAGCTGTACAGAGGACTGGCGGTGGACCCCTACCTCCTCCCCCACTACTATCAACATGGGAGGAGCAAGTCTTGGCAATACTGCATCCTGAGGGCCTGGCAGGAGTAGCAGGAGGACTGGACTCTGGTAAGTCAAATCTCTATTACTATCAGCCACTCTACCTGCATGCCATCTCATACCCCCACCCCTACCCTCACTCCCATCACTCCACCATCTCACATACACCCCACCATCACAACCCGCCAATCCCAATACCAAGCCCTGCATGCACCACCAATGCATAGACACCCATCATTAAAGCATGCACATTAGAGACAATCACCTAGCCCACAAAATAACTACTCACACAAGGCAAAGCTGACAGGGCAATCACAACCAGACAGGGCAACACACCCATGCACAAGATGTCGCACGCAGAAACAATAACACTGCATTTACATCCCCACAGGTCCCCCACACAATGTCACTGGAGAGGAGGTGCCAGCAACATCCTGTCCCCCCCAGAAGAGGCCCACAGTGATGACAGCAGCTCTGGTTGCCTGGATCTGGATGACCAACCTGGCCCATTAGGGATCTCCGGACAGTCAGTTACCCAGGCACAGTCCCATACCACCACAGAGCCTCCCCCCTCAGGAAATACCACCACAGCACCCACCCAGCGGGCCTATACCTCTGTCCCCACGTCAATCAGCAGTGTGTCCACCTCTACAGGGACCCCAGGCAGCCCCACAAACACAGGACGATCAGGGACCTGGGGTCAGTGGCAGTGGGCACACGGTTCAGGGGACAGAGGCACAGGACAACAGGGAAACTGGGAGGACTGCTGTGCGACAGGGGGAGGACAGGCCACGGGAACCGACTCTCCAGGAGGCTCCAGGAGGCACTCACCAACATTCTGGGAGCATACCACCAATCCCAGGAGACGATGGGCCAGATACTGGACAAGCTGCAGGAGAACCAGCGGCTGCAGGAGGGACAGTACCTGTGGATCAGGGAGGACCTGAAGGACATCCACACCACCCTGGTCACCATTGCAGGGGTGCTGGCAGACATGGCTAACACCATGAGGGAGGCAGTGGCACACCACCGGGCCCCTGACACTAGCCGCACCGATGAACAGCCCTTCACCTCCACTACCGCTAGCGGACAGGAGGCCCGCCACAGGAACAACAGGCCACCAGCACCCCTCCCCCTGCAGAAGGAGAACCACCCCGCAAACAGTCCCTGCGATACAGGCAGAAGCCAGAGAACATTGCCAAGACCCCCGCCAGGAAATAAGACTCTCCTGACTGTCACCCTTGTGTCCCACTCTGTCACCCTGTTCCCTTTGAACTGTCATTGTTCCCCTTCCTATGCCCCTTGGACAATGCACCTGTGATACAAATAAACTCTCTCCAGGACTTTCCTTCAACATCACCCCAGCCCATTGCACACACCCCTCTACTTATTAGCACTTAAATGAACACCCTTTTTAAAAATACAAGTATGGAGTATATCAAATCATTTAACTATGTATTTGTTTAACAAGGTTTAAACACTGCAAAACAACTGTACAGTAATGTATACATAGGAATGACCTGTAGTTGGCTGCAATAGAGATGCCAAAGGGTACAGTAAGTGGCCATAGAATTGGGGGAATCTGCCTGCAATGTACAATGTTGAATACAAAACTGTCAATGCGAAGTGAAGTTACAGTGCCTTACCTGTGTGTCACTGGAAGTACTGTCGTATAATAGCTGTTCTGTTGTCCTCATCCTCATCCTCTGCCTCCTCATCTTCACTGTCCTCAGGGTCCACTACTCATCTCCACAGTGGACGAGTAGTCCACACACCCATCTCCAGCAGAAAAGGCACCTGGCGTCTTAAGGCAAGGTTATGCAACATGCAGCATGCCACGATTATCTGGCACACCTTCTTGGGTGGGTAGTACAGGGATCCACCTGTTAGATGGAGGCAACAAAACCTGGCCTTCAGGAGGCCAAATGTCCTCTCTATTATCCTCCTTGATTGCCCATTTGCCTCATTGTAACGTTCCTCTGCCCTTGTCCTGGGATTCCTCACACGGGTCAGTAGCCATGAGAGGTTGGGGCAACTAGAGTCACCTGCAAATATCGAGGGACAACTGTCCCTTAGGGGCACACCATACCCATGCACCAATAGACACTGGGTGGGAACCAGGGCTCACCTTTTAGCCACTTCCGGTGCCTCTGGTGTTGAGCCACTACATATGGGATGCTGCTATTCTTCAGGATATAGGCATCATGCCAGAGCCAGGATACTTTGCATTGACATAGGAGATGTACTGGTCCGCCAGGCACACTATCTGCATATTCATCGAGTGAAAGCTCTTTTGATTCCTGAACACCTGTTCATTTCTCCAGGGGACCACGACAAATGAAATATGTGTACCATCAATAACCCCAATAATGTTGAGGATATGTCCCATTGCATAGAAGTCAACTTTCACTGTGGCCAAATCCTCCACCTGGGGGAAAACAATGTAGCTGTGCATGTGTTTAATCAGGGCAGACAACACTCTGGTCAGCACTATTGAGAAGATTGGCTGAGGCATTCCAGCTGCCTAGCCCACTTTCACTTGGAAGGAGCCATTTGCCAAGAAATGGAGCACAGATAGGACTTGCACAAGAGGGGGGATCCAGATGAGCTGACGGATAGCAGATATCAGGTCAGGCTCCAATTGGACACACAGCTCTGTGACTGTGGCCCTGTCCAGTCTATTGGTGAGGATGATGTGCCTGTCCTCCATTGTTGCCAAGTCCACCAGGGGTCAGTACACAGGGGGATGTCTCCATCTCCTATTCATCCGCAGCGGTTGTAATCTAGGGGGCGAAATGGGGAGCAGCTGGTCAGTATACAACATTTCCAAACACTACACTGCATTGCATGTTGTTACTGTAACAGTTTGTTGTATGTTGTTGTATAGGCCCAAATGGTGCCTATGTGTACTGTGATGCAGTTAGGTGCCATGGCCTGCTCCCCCACTGAAATGGCATCCGCCTGTCCTGTGTGAATGGACATGTGGAAATGATGTAATGTCGCTGATGTTGTGCGCCTTTGCGGGAGGCATTCGAGTACCGCCGTACAACTCCTCATTGGTTGTCATTGAGCCCTATGGGTTACAGTGGCCAATGGTGATGTACACCGGCGGTCAGGGCGGACGTGACCGCCATTTTCTATCTGTTCACTCACATGCTACCTGACCTTCAACAGGAGAGGACCTACACTGCAAGTGCTGCTATGACCCGTGTCTGGAACCGACCATGGCTCGTATTACTGCCTTCACCGCTTTGGAATTGGAGAGACTGGTGGATGGGGTCCTACCCTGTTACCGAATGCTGTATGGGCCTCCAGAGAAACAGGTGAGTACACAGTGAGCACGATGCAAGGGGCATGGATGCATGGAGTGCTGTGTGAAAGGGCCTCGTGTGGGGGGGTTGGTGGAAGGGTTCTGGGCAGCGTGCTCCATGTATGGTGGGCAAATTCTGTGCGTAAGGGGATGTGAGGGCTATGGTGGGCCATGAGTTAACAGGCCGGATGGTATGGCTGATACCTTTTTCTATGTTTCTTTTTCTGCCAGTCAGCGCCCATCACAAAAAGGGTATATGGTGTGCCATCGCTAAGGAAGTGCGGACCCTGGGGGACTACAGCAGGCGGAGCACCCACTGTAGAAAATGGTGGGAGGACCCGAGACGCTGGGCAAGGAAGATGGTGGAGGCCTAGCTGGGGATGGCCTCCCAATGAGGAAGGGGTGCCCCTCGAACCCTGACCCCCCTGATGGCCCACATACTGGTGGTGGCCTATCCGGAGCTAGATGGGCACTTGAGGGCATCACAGTAGCCACAAGAGGATGAGCACAGTTTCCCAATATACTACTTGCACGTGGTGGGGTGGTCTCCGGGTGGGGGATGTGTGCCCTTTGTGTGCCTATAGGCCAGGCTGGACATTACAGGGTAGGTCCCATGTTGGGCAGGGTATGATGTGAACCACCTCCAATGAAGCTTGTTGGCATCCACTACTGGGCAGGGGTCTGTGAGTGTCAGGTATGCTGCTATTGGCATTAGGTATTCCTGTCCATGGGCTGGTGACTAGCATTATGACTGGTAGTGCATTGCCTAGTGTGTATGGCTGTTCCCTGTGTGTGTGTGTGTGTCATGTACACCAACGGTGTTGTTGTTGCTGCCATTAACCAAGTGTATCCTTTGTCTCCCCCCTTTTTGTTTTGTCACCCTGTCCTTATGTGCATTAGCATCATCTGGCAGAGGAGCAGAGGCACCGGTGATGGAGGGAGCTGCATCCCACAGGACGGTGAGGGCACCAGTGGGACGGAGGGCGAGGGGAGCACCACGGCGGAGACAGGAGGGGACAGTTATGACAGTGATACCTCCTCCGATGGAAGTTCCCTGCTGGTGATGGACACCTGTGTGCCCACCCCAACTACAGGTACAGCCGCCACCCCCATAACAGCACTGCCCCCCCTGCAGCCCCTCAGCGAGTTTCCCGTGCCTGCTCACCCAGGAGGGTGGGCATCTCCTTTGCCCCAGGCACCTCTGGCCCTGCCCCAGTCAGCCCTGCTGCCCTGAGTGAGGAGGCTATTGACCTCCTGCGATCGATCTTGTTGGGCAGTCATCCATAGTGAATGCCATCCAGGGGCTGGCAGGCCATTTGCAACAAACAAATGCATTCCTGGAGGGCATTCACTCTGGCATGGCGGCCCAACAGAGATCAATCCAGGCTCTGGCCTCCTGCCTGTGGCAGCCATTGTCCCCATCTCTAGCCTCCCCCTCGAACTATCTATGCCAAGCACACATTCAGACCAGCATGCACCCAAGACAATACACAGAAGTGGCTCAGGCAAACACAAGCACCACACATCATCCCACAGGCACTCACACAAACACCATCCAGATGCAGACATACCAACATCCACTGCCTCCACTGTGTCCCCCTCCTCCTCCTCCTCGTCCACCACCCTCCCAGTAGTGTCTCCACTCACACCTGCATGCACTACATACTCATCCACTGCCCCCATCACCATAACGCATATCACTACACACCCCTCTCTGGCAGTCACCACCCCCACATCCATGCACACGTCCCCTGTCTCCTCCCACTGTGTCTGTGCCCCCTCCTCCCAAAGTACACAAACGCAAGCACTCAGACACCCAACAGCCATCCACCTCACAACAGCATCCAGCACATGCATCTGCACCCAAACACAGCAGACAAACACCCTCTACAACCACTCCCTCTTCCTCCACTCCCAAACCTTCACCCTCTTCCCCACCCCAGTGTCCCTAAGAAGCGTTTACTCCCCGCCGTTGACCTCTTCCCTACCCCCCCCGTCCTTCATGTCGGGCCAGGGTGGTCAGAACCCAGGCGACCACCTCAGCCACCCTGTCCATGGCACAGTAGTGTCGACAGCTACTGCAGGTGTGAGAGGCTCCAGGGAACCAGCCATCATCACTGACAGTGTGCCTGGACCAGCTGCCAAGGGGAAGGGCAAGGAGGCACCACCAGCTGCCAAGTCGAAGGGCAAGGAGGCACCACCAGCTGCCAAGGGAAGGGCAAAGATGCACCACCAGCTGCCAAGGTGAAGGGCAAGGAGGCACCACCAGCTGCCAAGGGAAGGGCAAAGATGCACCACCAGCTGCCAAGGTGAAGGGCAAGGAGGCACCACCAGCTGCCAAGGGAAGGGCAAAGATGCACCACCAGCTGCCAAGGTGAATGGCAAGGAGGCAGCACCAGCTGCGAAAGTGAAGGGGCCTGCACCTGCAGGCAGGAAGGACAGGAGGCCTGGTGCTGGGACTGATTCTGAGCCCCCACCACCAACCATGGGTTCAGCCATCCAAGGCTGCAGGGGAAGGGCTGGAGCCTCCCTCCACCATTGCCTGCACCACCACCAGCACCACTGCCAGCAGCAGCAGCCCACTGGGCAGCCTTCTAAGACTGAAGGGGAAGGGCGGGAGCCTCCCCCCTACCACTGGCATCCCGACACCAGCACTGCCACCAGCACCGCCACCAGCAGCAGCAGCCCCTGTGGGCAGCCGTCCGAGGCTGCAGGAGAAGGGCTGGAGCCTCCCCCCCACCACTGCCTGCACCGCCACCAGCACCACTGCCAGCAGCAGCAGCCCCAGTGGGCAGCCGTCCGAGGCTGCAGGGGAAGAGCTGGAGCTTCCCCCCACCACTGGCATCCCGACACCAGCACAGCCACCAGCACCGCCACCAGCACCACTGCCAGCAGCAGCAGCCCCAGTGGGAAGCCGTCCGAGGCTGCAGGGAAGGGCTGGAGCCTCCCCCCATCACTGGCATCCCGACACCAGCACTGCCACTGCCACTACTGAGTAGCCCTCACCACCGGCGGGCAGTGCGTAGTCCTGCCTCCATGGGCTGTAGTGCGTCCTGGACCCTGCAAATCCTGTAGGTGTGACACCCAGGTGAGAGACTGTGACCTTGCACTTCCCAAGTGCCGCATCACAGGGCATAAGGCCCCCTCCAGAACCAGTGGAGAATCCATCCACTCACCCCATCCTTCCCAGGATGAAGCACACTGGGCACAAGGCCCCCTCCAGAACCAGTGGAGAAGCCATCCACTCACCCCCTCCTTGCCAGGATGAAGCACACTGGGCCCAAGACCCCCTCCAGAACCAGTAGGCAAACCACCCACTTGAGAGACTGTGGCTTTGCACTCCTCAGGACCAAGCAGTTGGCAAACCACCCACTTGAGATACTGTGGCTTTGCACATCGCACAGGGCATGTAGCCCCCTCCAGGACAGAGGTGTTGTACCATCTTCTGGCTGAGGTGCCCCCCGTTCCCTGTCCCCCTGAGGTGCCTGTGAATTTTCGTCCTGATGCCCCTACAGTGTTCTGTCCGTGTTGTTGCAGGAGTCAAGTGGGGCCTTGGCCTATGTGATGTGACCCTGTGGCCCACGGACATTGAGGACTGGGCAGTGTCCCTCCATTTACATATATATATATATATATATATATGTATGCTGTCTTTATTTTGAAGCACGATTTTCTAGTATTTTATCTTATTACACTCACTTTAATCAATTCCTTTTGTCCTTGCATTATTCCTAAGAGGTACAGGGTGTATGTGTAATGTTACTGCATCTGTTTGTGTGTATGGTGTAGGGGGTGGGGGTGTTGCGTGTTGCATGCGTGTGTCACTCTCTTTTTTCTCCCCCCTCCCTTGTGTGCTAGGTGGCAGTATTCACTGTGGTCGTCTTCGCCGGCGTTACTGTTCATAGTGTATGAGGAGGTATAGCAGCATGAGGAATATGTGTATCTCGGGCTCCATGGTGTCGTGGTTCTTCCTTGAGTCTCCAGAGGCGAGTCCTTTGCCTTCTGTGTACAGTTTCCGCCATGATTTTGATGACGTTGGTACCACCCCGGAAAAGGTGGTGGATAGGCCTGTTGTAATACAGTGGGTGGTACATTGTCTTCCGCCTGGCTGTTGGTGGTTACCGCCGCAGTGCTTGTTGCAACCGCTGTGGCAGTCGGTGTGTTAAAGTGGCTGTCTGTGTGGGCAGTTTCCGCCGTGGTATAGTTCAATTTGCTTTACTGCCGGCCTGTTGGCGGTTTTACCGCCGCTTTATCACCGCCCGCCAGGGTTGTAATGAGGGCCTAAGTCTATCTAGGGGAATTTTCTACCAACCTTGACAAACTGCAATGCAAAGCATTCAGAAGAAGTTTTAACCTTCCAAACTGTACCTGGCAATTGTTACCGTGATTAATGTTTGGGATCAAATTTTGAAATGCAAGGCATCAATAATTCAGTATTTTCGCTCTTTGTAGCCAATCCTGTATCCCTCAAGGAAGTCCTTGTTGCGTTTTTTGGGGCATCAGAGAATCCCTGGTCAACATACCAGCAATCACGGCTAATGACCTGAACATTGATCTTAAGTCAATCACAGCAACATACTCTCCTCGGACCATTAAGATGGGCATTAAAAAAAAGAGGTGCAGTCTCTGTCCAAGGAAGCTGATCTAGAAAAGATTTAGAATGCTCTATATGCCCAATACATAATAAACTCTTTTGCTACACTACAGAAACAGTCCTACTTAAAGCAAGCCTTACATAGAAACTGTAGACAGTTTACGTGCTAGATTAATGGTCACCATTGGCCAAAGTATCCAGCCCCAGTTGCCTGTAGGTCTTGTGACTATGAGAGAGTATCCATGGTACACCTTTAATGTTGCTGCACAGAATTGCTAACTGTCCGTCGCACTTTGCTGAGGCCTCTCAACCTGTCTGGACAATTTGGGATACTGTCTCCAACTCAATCGACTGACTGCGTTAGCACTTTTTGTCAAGTTTGTACATTTTGTGCATATGGCAGTGAAGAAATTAGAAAAAATCTAAATTTTAATCTCTTAATCCTAATGGGCTTTGTGTATTGTTTTTAATGTTTTGCTTTTACTTTAAACAATAATTAAAATGCACTTACAGTTTTTCACTTATTAGATCTGACCTTACTGTTTCTCTTAAATCATAGTTATATACAGCATGAATTTCAGAAGAAAGTACAAAGATAGGAGGCCATATTTAATAAGAAGTGTAGTTACAACAAACCCAAGCAACCATAAGTGTATGAGATGTGAAGGCCTAACAAAGAGTTACTAATAACGGTAAATGCCAACACTAAATTGATTACAAATAGGACAAATTTATTGATTCTTCTTAAGTTCATGCTCTATTGATGCTATGGGACATTTGGGATTGTGGCATGTGACGATAATGCACATGTTAATCTTTGATTTTAGGCACAATATATGGAATATATATTTATATTTTTGGTGTAAGATTCATGCAACATGCTTTTTCTATTTGTTGTACATCTCTTCTTGTTTTACTTTCTTTTTCCACTTGGTTTAATAGGTGAATGAACACCCATATTTTAATTTGTATCAATATTAAGGGGGTTATTCCAACTTTGGAGGAGTGTTAATCCGTCCCAAAAGTGACGGTAAAGTGACGGATATACCACCAGCTGTATTACGAGTTCCATAGGATATAATGGAGTCGTAATACGGCTGGTGGTAAATCCGTCACTTTTCTGTCACTTTTGGGACGGATTAACACCTCCTCCAAAGTTGGAATAACCCCCTAAATGTTTTAGGTCCATGTTTTTTTCTCTCTTTTATGTACAATTTATCAGCCTTGAGAAAGTCCCATGTTTGGGACGAAACACCTGTCGGCTGATATATTTACGTGACATCATCATTGTAAGAACACCTGAAATCATTTGCATGTTTTTTATGGCTGAAATATCTATGTGACATCATCATTGTAACAAAACCTGTAACCATTGGCCTTTATTGTACAGAAGATGAAGTAAAAAAGCGTACCTATTATACCATACGGAGAATTTGATTAGTTTCTTTTTTGAATAAGGAGAGAATAATGTTTCACATGAGACTGGCTTTATCAGCTATTGTTACAGGGCTTATAGTAAGGATTGAATACTGAATTTACATTTGGGATGCTCTGCATTTTAACATTATTTAGAAATGTTAAATACACATGTGAAATTCCCTGATTTCAAGTAAAGTGAAATTCATGAATTTTCATATTGCACAACTTCTCGCATCTTTTATATCTGAGGGTCATAATGTGTAATTTACGAAATCCCTGACAGTTTCATTAATTATTATATTTAATTAATGTAAGCATGCTTATTTCCAGTCGTGGCTTGTGGGGATTCCTGGGGGCGGGGGCAACATAAAAAAAAAAAAAAAAACTCCACTCCAGCGCCGCTCCTCTGCTGCACGCACGCAGAGGCTTCCAGCCTGCCCTGCGGTCAATCCTGAAGCTGCTCAAAGCAGCGTCAGGATTGGGTGGGAGCACCCAGTCCGAGCGTTTCCAGGCACACTGGGAGCGCATGTGTGTTTGACTGGCCCGAGCCGGATGGCCAAACACACATGCGCTATGAGTGGAGTGCAAAGTTCACTCCCCTCTGCTCATCACCCCCAATGCCCTGCCCCTTTCACAAACTGTGTTTATTATCCCTTCCTTGTGAAAGGATTTGCAGGGGTTGCTGCTGGTTGTGTGGGATGCTCCTCTGCCCTTATGGAGGAGCTGCTTGCTTATTTCTAACATACTATCAGCGCCTATATCCTGTGTTGCATCTTCTCCATTGTCTTTTAAAATCGCGACCAATAGATGTGACATCACAATGACAACTATATGATCTGAAAACATGGATTATATTGTCCTGGCAATGTGATACATAAATACACATTTTACAGGTCTAATGATCACAATGCAGATTTTAACATTTGTATTTATAACCCTTTTTCTAGATGTGTTGGTGTGGACAAATGACCAAGTGATACGATGGATTCAGTCAATTGGACTCAAAGAATATGGAAATCATCTTGTTGAGAGTGGTGTCCACGGAGCCCTTATATCGCTGGATGAAAATTTTGACCACAATAGTCTGGCACTTGTACTGCAAATACCCAATCAGAACACTCAGGTGAGAATATTACACATAACTTAGGGTACCTAATTGTTTCATTTTCGGAAAGTTTGAGATAAAAAATATTCTTAAGAGCAAGCAAGCTCTATAAATACCTTTTGAAGAGGTTTCAGCTATGTAATAAATACAGCCATTATTGTGATATAATAACATAGAAGAATGTTGTGGAACTATTACAGTTGCACTGCTTATTTAGACGTCATTAAGAGTTTGGCAGGAAGATTTTGATTTCTCTGGGGCACTGGAACTCTGCCTATCACACCTAGGTGGAAGAACAGCAGCCAAAAAGTGAAACCTCTAATAGCTCATTCATTTTACCAAAAATGTTCCAGCCAGAGCAACTGGACTACTTTTGACAACAATGTAATGCCGTTGTTTTTTCTATCAATTGGAAACTCTAACAGTGAGGGTTTATTTCTGAAATGAAAAAAAAAACAATTACTCTGATACACACAGTTTCTTCCTTGCACATCGTGGCCACTAATGATTTTTTCAGCTCTGGGGGGGCCATGGCTTACCAGTCCTAGGAGGAAATGTATTTTCAGGAAAGCCTGATATGGTAAGTGTTCTGACGCATTGGCCCCAGTGAGCCCGTGGCAAATGGTCACTGCACTGAATTTCAAGCAAGGGTGTCAACTCAGGCTCCACTGTTGAAAATCTAGGGTTCTCCTATGTCTCAATGAGGCCGATGAATTGTGACTTTGAGGGTGGATGAACTGTACGTTTACAGCTGTTCACTCATTTTGTCAAAGTGTAAATGCCCCCCTTTGTCATTTTAGTTTTATCTTAGATGTGACTCAGGCTGTTGGTATTTGACACAAAGATACTTTGACCGAAACCATATGGTAAAGAAGCTGGGATCAGATTTATCCCTGCCAGGTTCACATTGAGATTTGTCCCTGGTATTGATTATGTCATTCTCCATACAAAATTAATCCATGGAACTGATGCGGAAGTTAGGTACATATTTCTTCATATACAAAAGGCATCTGCATGCCATGGCTTAATTATAGTATAACTTGTAAATATGTAGTTGTGCTTGCTATGATGGTGAATGTGCTGAACATGATCAATCTTGTTTTCCAGCTATCAAAGTAATTAGTATTGAGTATGTAAACAAATCACAAAAACTGTTCTTTTGTGGTCCATTCTCCAGAAGAATTATTACCTGCTTAGTTCTTTGACTGACAATGCATTTGACATCCTTGCTTATACTACAAACGCAAACAACTTTGAGAGTGGCTGAGTTTACAGAAGAAACAAGATGCCTATTATTCAGTGATGTTGGCAGGTGCTTTGTCACGGGGCGTGTACACCTAACTTGCATATTTCTGAGCTGAAAACCTGTCATTAATCCCTGATGTCAAATAGTAACCCATCCCATTCACATTCAAATAAATAAACTTTTGCAAAATCAGGCAATTCCCCAATGCAGTGCCTTGATATATTTCACATTACTCCTGTGAATCAAGAACAGCCAGTGACCCAGCCTACCTACTAATGTATCCAGAATCTTCAAAGACGGTATTGTATTAATGGAATTTGGAAGGTGGCTGTAAATTTCACTTAGGCTGACAACCTCATTAACATATCGGTTCCTATGCCAACCTCTGAGTTGACAGATCCTCCCTGCATCATAGGAGTTGCATGGCCACCTTAATATCCTATGAGGCTTTGGGGTCTAATTACAAAGGAAAAACTACATGTGGGTACATCAACATGTGTAAATGCACTCTTATATGTTGAAGTACATTTACTACTTTAAGATATTCAAAATGTCCAAGTGTAAATATTATACAAACTGTAGACTTGCATGTCTTACCCTTTCAGTTTATGAAGATGTAGCTAGAATATATGTAATTTACAACCACAAAGTTAATGCAAGTAACTATACAAACATATTTTTACATTCCATACACTTTTTGGGACCTCCACATTTGGGACAGAGACCTCTGCACTAAAGGTGGAGAAAATCACATCTGAGGCAGAGACCTACACATAGACGGGAATAGGAGAATTATATGTACCTGAAACAAATCATGCACACCCGTTCCCTTACAACATCATAAATATTGCCCACACCCTAGGATCAGATTTATTTTTCTGTTGAGCTTTCAGAACCTGCAGCCACCACATTCTGCATACCACACTTTTTTGAAGAGTAAGAGACAATTCAATGGGGAGAAAATAGCCATTGCAGTTAAATATGTGGTAAAACATTCCAAGCAACTATGTGGGCTGCCTTCTTTCACCCATAGTGGTACACAGAAGGAAGATTCATGGCAGGAGTTGACAGAATATGCTAATGCATTGAGGTAGGAGGCATGTACCATAGAGGATAATAAAAGGAAATGGCAAGATGAGAGGAGGCCAATGAAGAGAAATTCTCCAGGATTCAGCTGGCTGAAAATCACTTCTCCATCCTACCTCCTTGAATAGGCTGTCCCCTCCACAGTGAACCCCTGCCTGCTATATGGGCTACCTCTTGCTGACAACAATAATGTGGTACTAAGTGAGATTCTAAACCCCCTTCTCTTTCACTAAAAGTAAACCTATAATTGCCCCCATAGCTGTCCTTATCTCATATCTGCATTGTTAGGCACATATCACATAAATATCTCTCAAAAACAAGTTCTCACACGAACTATATAGATTCCTACATTTTGTAATTAATTATTTATTTTTTCATATAGCCAATATTTCAAGTGAATTGGTTGCATCAGCTGCAGCAAGAGCCATTGCAAGGACAGCAGGGCAACACACAGGGCAGGACTTGCAAAGCAACCTACCAGCATACACAGTCTAAAACTCCATAGTTGTTTTCTATCATTTGTTTTATTAAATTTTAACACTGTTTTGACTGTGTCTTTTGGACTATCTTTCAACTGTAGTCAAATATACTCTTGGCATTTATACAGTTACTCTATTATACAGTAATACTTTGAACCTTGTTAAAGTTTTGTGTGGTTGTCTCATGCACCACCTGCCACATCAACATCTGCTCCTGATACGGGACCAAAATCAAGACGTACTTCACTGCAGGTGAAAGGTAAGAGATTGGTGAATTAAATACCTGCTCTTTTGAGCTAACCTCTTTGTTTATTGCTTACAAGGATTCTGTACATCTTTTGTACTGCATGGTACCATCATCAGAATCTAGTGCTATTGGTTTAGATATAATATATTTTCTTATAAAACTGCTCTTCAATTTGCCAATGTAAGGGTAGCACTGCAAGATAGCTGTTGTTTTAACTTGCAGAACAACAATCTTTGTGGGTGTCAAAATGAGTAATGAACCAATATAAATGACATGTTCTTCTGTGAGCTTGTATAATACAACAGTGCCTGGTATCCACCTTAAGAACATCAACAACTAATTACATCCTAGCAGCAGCTTATAGGCCTACTACCGTTCATCGGTCAGATAAGTCTATTATCTTAACTTCTGCATCTAAGCGGAAGGCCTTTCAATAGCACATATATATCAATGTTTAAGTACAACATACTCTTAAACAAGTTATTTTATTTTATTGTTTGTTTTTCAATTTTTATGTGTAATTTATATATTGACAATATTCTTTGAAAATAAAATGTATTTATATAGCTACCAGATCTGAAGATACTTTGGAAAAACCAACTTCAAGGACACCGGTTGGGCTGATGATCTCATGGGGGGGATCTCCAAAAACCTAAATATCTGTGACTGGAGCTGGTGAGTTCCCGTTGTTGAGATATAATAATTTTATCCATGGATCAATCATTAATTTATTTCTTTATGCTCACATTGTACTAACGTTATTATTTATTTGCCAAACAATGTTTATTAAAGTACAGTGTTAAAATGTAAGCACAACTGGATTTAAAATACTTCAGCTGTTGACATCTTTTTCTTCAGGTATTGGGGACATTGCACCGGACGTTGATGCTGACCCATCTAGAAGTGGAGGATGGCTGGAAGGCAATTCAAGGAGAGAATCCAATACTCCTCAAAGCAACAATGTCAGTGGCCAGCACTGCTTGACAAGAAGGCGAGTAAGATAAGGGAGGAACAGGAGCTGGTAGAGGAGGACGACCTTGTTGCCTCCACATAGAACATCTTCAAAAAGGCTACTTCACAGTTGGGCAACTGTGTTCCTCCCAATCACTCCTGAGGATCTCCAGTCCCCAGCCATTAATTAAGCAGCCAAGGATACATTTTATACATATGCAACATTCACATCCATATAGCCCTCAACTAACATTTTCCTTAATACAATCTCCTACATATTCCTCACATGAAGGTACACCTATGGTCCTCACTTAATCATTGGACAAGAGAACAACCTTGGTGAGGAGAAGGTATCTCCATTCCCAGTTGGTCATTCTCTGCCTCACAACTGCCCAGATGGCACCTGTTGGACCTGGTGCTCTCTGCAGGGTCGTTCCATAACATTTTGCCTTACTTCTCCCTTTTTTTGCTGAATTCATTTTGGTTGCCTTAGGACTCTGTGCACTAGTAAAGTGTACTACATGTTCTTAAGGCCTGTAAGTTCAATGCTACTAGTGGGCTTGCAGCACGACTGTACCACCCACTTAAGTAGCCCTTTAAACATATCTCGGGCCTCCATTGTGTAGTTTAAACTGCTATGTCGACCTGACAAAATAAACCTTTTGCCAGGCACAAACCTTCCTTTTTATAATATATGTCACCCCTAATGTAGGCTTTGGAAAGCCCAGAAGGCAGAGGGCAATGTATTTAAAAGGTTTGACATGTACTTTTAAGTTTTAGATGTCCTGGTAGTGAAAAACTCTTCAACTCATTTTTCACTGCTGCTTATCCTTTCTTTCCCATAGCATAACAGTGGAGGTACTTTATAGATTTTAGAAGCGTAATTTTGCAAATGGGTGAGAGAATGTGAAGACATGTCCCCTTCATGTTTGGTGCATCTGGAATCACAATTTAAAATCCTAACCTTTGGTGAAGTTGGATTTTACATTGCAATTCTGACAATGTCACTTTTTTGAAAGTTGATATTTTCTTGCCTTAGCCAGTTGGTGCCTGCATCATGTCTCTGGTCACAAGAGTGAGTGTAATTGCCAGTTGGGCTTTGTGTATTCAATCTTGACAGCCACACAAAATAGGAGGTTAGATTTGACTAGATGGCCATCACTGGCAGGATGGGAGGAAGGAGCTGGTCCCAGTCTCTCTTACACTTCAACAGGCTGTGCCCTGTCTTCGCACAAATGGTTGCATACCCTCCTGTAGTAGGTCTGGAACCAGGGCCCGGAAGGTAGGGTACTATGTACTTTAAAGGAGGACTTCTTGAAGCTTCTCCCACTTCGAAGGTACAACTGTGTATAAAATATGAGAAGGACCACATACACCAACATTTTAGTACACTCCTGGACCTGTGGAGACTCTGCCAGGGCTGCTATGCTGCTACAAGGACTGCCACTCTGCTGGACTGCTACTTTGAAGGAGCTGCTGCCTTGCTGTGTTGACCTGCTGCCCTCTTGCCTGGAGAGGAAGAACTAGACCTGGAACCCTGATCTGAGCCTCCGGGACATAACAGGCTTTCCAACAGCTTCTGGACCCATCTTCATTGGGATCTTGACCCCCAAGAGGTGCCTCTTAGGTTCTAGACACTTGGTGTGGCTCTTGAGCTCTTAAAATCAAGCTTTTGGGCTCTTCTCGACCGTGAACAGACCAGCCCGCATTGAAACCACTCTACTTGCACCAAAAATCAGCACTGGCTGCTGCCAGCCCGTCTCTTCACACAGTAGCATCATCAGCCCGCAGTGGACCACCATTGTGAAGCCGCAGCCTGCTCCTTGCCCCACACCAATCACCACTTGCAATGCCCTCCAATGCGAATGGGACTCTTGGCACAAATTTTGAGAAGGTAAAACTTCAGCAGGACTAATCAGGGATGATATTCAACTCATGTTCCATTGCGGTTAGCCTGAACATTTTACTTTGACCAGGTCCAGCGCAACCAGATAGCTGGTGTTGATGCTTTCTGCTTTTAGGTGCTATATTGCAGTTTATTCTGCACAAGCTCATAACTATGGTTGTACTGACTGGATTTTTGTCATTTTGGTCTTGTTTTACTTATTACATTTTTCTCTATTTAACTGACCTGATGTGGGATTTTTTGTGTGCTGTTTTCACTGAGTAACTGTTAAAAGTGTTGCACAAATACTTAACACACTGCCTTTAGGTTAAGCCAGACTGCTCTGAGCCAAGCTATGAGGGGGGTTGAGCACAGGTTAATTTGGGATTTGCCTGTGCCTTACTCTGACTAGGATTGTGGATACTGCTATCCAGGGCTCACTTCCCAATCAGTAACAGTGTGTAACATTTGTGTTCAGCAGTGAGGACTGGACTTTTTTTCCTGCACTCTTTCTTCCTATTATCATTCTCGTGCTCTTTTAGCCAAAATTTTGCTCTCCTTCAACCTCTCACAGTGGAACTTTCATCGGTTTTGTGGAAACTTGCTCGGGCAACTTTCTCCCTCAGTAGAACCCAGGGAATCATTCTTCAAATGTCTCTGGAACAGAATAATAGCTCAATAGCTGTTTCAACACTTCCTATGTAGCATACTGTTATAGCCCCTGTGGGAACATGTTTCTTCTCTTGCTAGGCTCTTATGCTGTACTGTGTTGTTGGAAATGCTCAATAAAATGTATAATAAAATCATAAATCTGTTCTACTGATTGGAGTTTTGTCTTTTTGATCTTGTGTCATGTATTCAATTCTACTCTAGTTTTTAATCTGGTGTGGGATACTTTTTGTGTGATTTTTTCACTGTTTTACTGCTTGATGTTTTTCACAGATACTTTGCACATTACCTCTAAGTTAAGCCAGACTGCTCTGTGCCAAGCTGCCATGAGGTTCAGCACTGGTTCATTTGGGGTTTGTGCCTTATCCTGACTAGGATTGTGGTTGCTACTTGACCATGGTTCACACCCTAGTCAACGTGTAGCCAAATTTCTAACAGCACCCCTCTCCATGCCTTACAACGTGCTGGCCATGTAAGATGGCCAAGTATGTGAGGGGGAGAGGATGGCATGGTACAATGCTACTGACTGGGAAGATCAGTTTTAATAACAGCAGTGTAGTGTTTGGGATGATATTTATACAATGGGACTGCTCTCTGTGAGATAACTGCCTCCTTTAAAGGACTCCCTCAGATGATTGAAAAGTAGATCTGTGCGTTGGGTTTTTGCTACAAAATGCTACCAGGAAACCATGACAAAGATGCACCAACAATGACTTTTCGGGAAAAGAGTGTGAGGCAACATGTCTTGGCCGGGAAGATGATAGAGGCAAGAAAGAAAAATAGAGGCAGACGTGAAAACAGGTATGACAGATGAACTGGGAGCTCAGACAACAAGAGCTATAGCAGGATGGGGAGTCAGATGCAACATAAGACCTGCTATCAAGAAGGTCATTAAGCTACATTAAGGCAAAGCTGTTCAATGATTGTCTTTCAGAGTATCTGGGCTGCTATAACTAAGTCCCCACTATCTAGAGAGATCAGTCCCTGAATATCTATGATTGGCCTCTGGACTTCAGTGAGAACAGCCAAAGATACATATTCTTAGGGAAGTGAGTGGACTGCCAAGAAGGCTGTTGGGATGTTGGGGCTGAGGTGTTCCTTGACTGTTGTTGTTCCTGTGGGTGGGCATTTAGAAGAGGGAATGATGGATGTGCAGGCAGTGTAGCTGGACCCCTGGTGGAATATGGGACTTTGGAGTGAATTGGTGGCTGGGTGCAGTGCCAGACTGCTAGACACCACAGATTGTTTTTGATCTAGGTCAGGAAGAGCCCCACCTTCTGGTTCTTCCTGGCTAATGATGTCCACATCTCTAACCCCATTCCCCCCGCACCCAGTGGCCTCTACAGCTTCCAGGTTACAGTTTATGTATCAGGCACCTCTATCCTTGCTTGGGATGGCCTTTTCCCCCACCAGCTGCTGGTGGAGAGGTTTCATGCCTGCCTCACAGTTGAGGATCTTCCTTACCCCGGATCCTACTGTGAAGAACCTTGGCTAGTCCGATCCTCTGAGAAGGATTGTGAAAAGAAGAGAGACATTTTCAATTCATATGTTCAATTATGATTATCAGTATAACTTTACTATAAAAGGATATTTTATCCCCAAATACAAGAGTTGAACTATTTACTAAACTTGTCACTATCAAAAAATTGGATTTAAATACTTGTTCATTTCCAAATAGAAATTATATTTTCTGAATATTCTTTGGATTGAGGCATTTAAAGGAGGAGAAGGGGTTGTGCTCTAAGCCTATTACTTTGATTAATCCTAAATTTAAAATTAAAAAGATCTTTTCCACGCCTTGGCAATCTGAAATTAGTGTTTCAGTTCAAGGCAACCAAGCATTCTAAAGGATATGTCTTATTGTTGTTTTTTGTGTAATATACTCTATAGGATTGTGTGAGTTATTAATGTAATGGTAAGAAAATATATGGTAGTTAGAAAGTGAAGTAAAGATACACAATTCCATCATCACATAAACTAAGTTTGACAAAATGAAAATGTAACAGTGTATAAATGTGAATGTAGTGTTCAAATTGTTATGTTGTCCAAAAATTACAGAAGTTTAAAAACATTCCTTTAATGCCAACATCAGATGATTAGTCAGTCCAAAAAAGACTACAACCATACAATCATTTTAGTGATTTTAAACTTTCATTTCTCTCATAAAATTCATATAACAAAGGTTAAATGGAACATGGAAAGTTAGAAAAAGGTTAAACTGAACACAACATAACACCACTCTGAAACACATGTGCATATAATTGAATCATAAATAAATGTACATACTGTCCATCCACTGTTCAAACTCTTCCAGCAGAGCATGGAGGATAGGCCATGCCTCCCTCAGGATCCTCTTGTATAGTGGTTTAGAATGCGGCTGGGAGAACAAACCCATAATTTCCTGGGTCTTAATTTAAGTCCAACAAGGAAGGTCCTCCCAGTGTTTCCAGCAGAACTTCCCCCAAGTGCTGTGAACACCCACTATACTGCAGCATATGGCAATGTTGCAATAGATTTGAGACCAGCGTGCACTTCTCATCTGGGTTTCCGGACCTTCATAACGCTGAGGGTACTTTGGGGAACCCCATCACTAATGATGTCTGATTCCTGATTGGTGAATGGGATGCTTTCTCATCAATTCCCACAGCCATGTTGTGTTAGATCACACCAAGGATCTGCAGAATGGAGCAGAACAGTGTTGCGTTGTGATGAAAGGATGGCTCAGAATGACGACAAAGTTGCTGACTTCCTCTAGCTGTATGCAATTTTCTGTTTGTTGCAGGGTGGTGACTCCACATGCAGGAAGGCTCACTCTGCTTGCAGAGTAAATACCTCCACTAGCAGGAGGGGGACCCCGGAATATCCAAAACACAAAACAATTGATAGAATCATAACACTTTTAACATGGATTGTTTATGTATCTAATGTACGTGTGTTAGGTAAGGATTTCATATGTTTGACCTAAAACGTGTGCACTATTTGAGAGTTTGTATTGGGTTGTTAATGTTAGTTGAGTGAATGTTAAGAGGCACATTATTCTTTTAGTAGACCATTGCATTTTAGTTGATGATACTATGTGAAAATAAACAGTGTCGTCTCAAGACAATATTTATCAACAGTGTGGTAGGAATCCACAATTCATCACTGACAAGAGGCTGCCCAGTCACATAAACATAGCAACCAGATTAGCAGCTCAGATCCAAAATTAGATAAATAGCCAATCTCACACCAGATTACCCTGACCTTTAGTCTGTACTTCACCCTAATGCCTAGACTGTGGGCATTGATCAGGGTCAGGATCTATATGTAAGCCCAGTCACATGGTGATGTTCAGCAACACGCAACAAGCTTCAACAATGTTGCACACAACTTAAGTACACCAGTACTGCCATATCGTTAAGACAGCAGGATTGTGGAGTAAGGATCCCAAAGGTCTGTTCAATAATGCTTCATGTATGTATTGAGCCCAGCACTTGGTGTCTGCCATCTGTAAATCATGCCCTCCCAGGTGGGGCCACCCTAGTCCTGGACTCTTGAAAGTGGGCCTTAATGTGCTCTTCCAAGCCCTGCTGTGGTCCCTATCGGAACCAACATGAAGCAAAGCCCCGCAAAGCCTCGTAGCACAGATGCTACCCTCATCATAATTGATGGCAGGCAATGCAAAGCCTCATCACATTGCTGCCAGCTCATTGGAACTGACACAAAGTGATGCAAAGCCCCACAAAGCTATGCCACATAGCTCATCAGAACTGATGCAAAGCCTCACCGCACATCTTATTAGAAACTGGCATTGGATGAAGTGAAGTCTTGCGAAGCAATGCAGTGCTGCGCAGACTGCAAATCAGGAATTAAAGTACTGTGTTCAGTAAACCTACGTGGGTCCCAGTAGCTGGCCCGTGCTCCATTGTGTTCTGCCTGAACTTGTGACTTTGTCGTGGCCCAGTATGACCATATAGTCACAGTTGGCGCTTTGTGATTTTTGACACTATTTTTCAATGAAAACGTTGAAATATCTACATTTGTGCTGAATAGATTTTTGTTGTTTTGGTCTTGTTCTTGTTTCATTCATTGAATTTTACTCTATTTTTCTAACATGGTGTGTGATCTTTTTTGTGTGGTGTTTTCACTTTATTACTGTTTTAAGTGTTGCACACCTACTTTAACATTTACTTTAAGTTAAGTCTGACTACTTTGTTCCAAGCTACCAGAGGATTAAGCACAGTATCATTTAGAGTTGTCCTGTGCCTTATCCTGACATGGATTATGGTTCCTGCTTGAGTAGGGTTTGACCACCCTCAACCAGTAACCTAATTTCTTACAGAACCGTTCATGAACACTATGTTAATAAAGCATAGACCATAGGGCCTGATTACGACTTCAATGGAGAGCGTTAATCCATCCCAGATGTGACGGATATCCCGCCCGCCGAATTACGAGTCCATTATATCCTATGGAACTCATAATAGGGCGGGCAGGATATCCGTCACATTTGGGACGGATTAACCCTCTCAGCCGAACTCGTAATCAGGCCCATAGTCTCCAGAGATATGAAAGCATGTATGTTTATTTTTTCAATCCGTCTTTTGCAAGAAGACAACAAGAGGACTTCAGCCACACTGCAGGTTCTTGAAAAAAAGTCGTAGAGAACACAAAAGAGATGCCATCTGTAAGATTCACTGCACCTTATTACACTGCTGCAGTTCAGTTAAAAATAGAGAATCTGTCAATAAAATGACTTAACAGCTTACACTTTACAGAAGTAATTCTGAAAGGGCTGCAGACATCCCATAGCCTTGGATACTGTCAAACTGTGGTAGGAAGTGCAAAAGCTATTGTATTGACACAGGTTTTAAAGTCAGTGTGTGTGGATTCATGCATTCAGTATTCACTATCTATTTACTTTTTTTAAATATATAAATGCTTCCTACCAGTTGTGCGGCTTCAAAGTGCTGTGAGTGCTACTAAGGCACATTTCATCAGCAGCCCTCACACTGAGCGGCAGTGTGCTCATATTTGATCCCTCGCTATTAAAGATTCAATGAAACTGAAGGCAAAAACCCTGCTTTAGCTTCACTCTACAGTTCAATAAAGGGCAATAACAGTTTTGCCATTTCCTTAATGATTCCAAGTTCTATTCTGTACATATTGTCACAAACAACTGAAAGAAAGTTGCAATTGCCTACAAATGTGCTCTGCAACCCACCTAGTCTTCACATTAGTGATGAATCCTTCACTGAGCCTACCCTGCGCACATAGAGGTCAAAGACGATCCGGCCGCTCCCTCAGTGACTGTTCTCTCTATTCCAAACCTTCACACACAGTCTCATCAGTTATGCAGTGTGAAGGGAAGGAACAAGATGCCAAAGGGAATGTAGCAGGCAATTGGTTAATTATTGTATGGCTTCAAAACAAAGCCACACCTTGCTTGGCCAAGTTCAAGTTTTATTTATTCGATGCATAGTTAACAAAACCAATACATCACATCTTTCTATCTAATACAAAAATATCTAAAACATAATATATATAATTTTAAATATTACTCTGTAACCCCTAATATGCATAAAAATAATTTTATTTATGAAATTTCCTGATAGGTACCTCCTTTTCCGAGGTCAGTGTAGACTACCCATACATGTCTTATACCTTACTTAACTATGATTAAGAATAATTTTATGAGTACTGTACAGTGATTGTTTTATTGAGGGTTACATTTTTGTATAATTCTATAAAAACTAATACATATGTACTAATTAAGATCTTATTTTAAAAAATGTTTGTGTTGCTACACGTAAAAACTTGGTAAATTTAGCATTTAAAGCAATGTCAGAGGGTTTTAAACAGTCAATCACTGCTTGCCTACAAGTCCATATCCTTCTTTGGTTGAATGCTGCCTTCAATAGAGATTTGCGTTCATTTCGTAGGCCATTACCAATACAAATCAAGTAGATTATGTCTTCCTTTCCCCGGCCACACAGCCTGCACCATCGGGTATGATACCAAACCGGTATTTGATTAAATGGTCCTTGACTGTCTTTGTCTACCCGGCTTCCAGGTAGGGCTGACATTTCAAAAGTTTATACTCATTTATTACCATCCAGGAGTGCGATCTGCAGGCCAGTAAGCTCCTATCCATGTTCACTGATCTTCTCCTTGTTATTCGATTTAGGATTTTTTTTAAAGCAGGGTAGGAAATATTTAAAGTCCATAATTCCGCTACTTCCAAATCTGTTAATGCCTGAGCTAGATATTCTCGAGATTTAGCCTTATTGTTTGAACTAATCTCCTTCCAAAGTGCTCGGCTAAGCTGATTTTCCTTTGTTAGCTGTAAATGTTTCCAAACTTTGATATAACTGGCTTTCCTATCTATACATTGATTTAGATAACCAAACTCCAGCCTGATTTGTGCTTGGGAGGTATATCCCGGTAGCTAGAATAAGGACCTAAAAATGTTCCCAGTAATTTTATTGAAGATTATAGCATCTTGAACACACAAGGCTTTGCTTCCGTATCCTAATGTTGGAATTAGTTTGGCTGTAATGACTTGAAGCAGTGGCCGATAACTTGGGCCAGTAAGCAATTTCTTTAAAGTACGAAAAGCAAATAATAGAGCATTTCCTTTTCTACATAGCTCCTGTGTTTTCGGGAACAAAGGAGCCCCAATCGTCAAAAAGCACACCCAAATATCTATACTGGTTTACTTGTTCCAGAATACCCCTTTGTGTATTCAATTTTTTTGATCTCGAAATTGCTTTGCTAATTTCCATAACCTTGGATTTTTTCTGATTTATTTCCATACAATTTTGCTCTGCATATTCGAATATCTTTACGATGAGCTGCCTTAGCCCTACTTTAGTTTGACTCAAGAGTGCTACGTCGTCAGTATATAGCAAGTTTGAAATAGTCATATCACCAAGCTTTTGGGGGTGCACATTTACCTTGTTTAATTCCACAGTCAAGTCCGATAAAAAGAGATTAAAATTGTGCCAGCACAACGCCCTGTTTCAATGCTTGATTTGTTTTAATTTCCCTTGAAAGGAAAGATCCATCCCCTATCTTAACTCTTACCCATGTATCTGTCTATAGCTGTTCAATAGCCTTTAACAGATTCGCCGGTATCCCCCAGGAGACTAATTTCTTCCATAGGAGAGGTCCCAGGTCAAAAGCTGATTTAAAATCTACAAAACATAGATACAAGGGTTGATTTTTTTGTTTGTACTTATCAATGATCAGGGATAGAGTTAAAATATTTGCAGCAGTACCCAGGCCCTTTACAAAACCTGTCTGATTGGAAGGAATAATGTTTTTTTCTGTTTGCCCACCTACGAAGATACTCCAGTAAAATCCCTGCAAAATATTTAGCTTCTACGTCCGTGAGGGTAATTAGTCAATAGCTCTCAGTTTGTGACTTATTACCTCCTTTGAAAATTGGATGGATTATCGCACCCCTCCAAGATTTTGGAATACTTCCTAATGCCATACAATGGTTGAAAGTCAAAGCCAAATTTTTCACTCCAAAATGTAGGATTCAGTTTCAACAAGGCATTTGGGATCCCATTTGGGCCCGGAGCACCCCCAGTTCTGCTGTTTTCTATTGACCTCATAATTTTAGCCATTGTAAATTTTATTTTTATGGTTTCCTTTTGTGGTGTAAGGGGTTTTAATTTTGCTTTTTCTAGGCTTAACTTTTTCACATCCTGTTCTAAATTTTTGCTGGTTCTCTTTTGTTCATCGAAGTGGTGACTTAGGTAATCAAACTAGACGGCTTCCGAGATATTGGAGCTGGTCAGAGTCATCAGAGCTTTATTCAGGGCATTCACCATTTTCCAAAAACCTTGTGTATTTGATTTTTTTACTCAAGAATAGGAGAATAGGGCCTTGGCCCAAAAACCATGGTTTTCCTGATGCTTGTATTCCCATATTTGTTTCCGATATGTATTGTTTATTCTTTTTGAATCTGCCTTAAAATAACGGTTTGTTGAATTCTTGTTGTATTATCTTAAAGCTCTATTCCATTCTTTTCTTAATTTAATCATGTGTACTGAGAATTTTATATCTTTGTTCATTATCGCACCTCAACCCTGGTTTTGATACCTCTTTTGCAATCTATCTGTGAGGAGAACAACCGCAAATCTATCTGGGAAAGATGACCAGATTGTTATTGAATCTCCTGTTAAGTCCATACTGCATTGCCCGATTATCTCCATTGACCGTTCACCAATGGATTCTTTTAACCTTTCAGACCATTGAAGTTTTTTATAGTTGGTTGTATTATTATTCCTAGGTGTAGTAAGTGCAAGGTTAAAGTTAGGAAGGCCACATCCTATCTCCAGGCATTGCTGGCTATGGTCGCTCATATCTGATTTAACAATGTAAAAAATTGTAATTAGCAATTGTCGCTTGAGTTCCAGTGGCATAGCAGATAGTTGCCGGAGGAGTATCTTGCGGATATCTTCCATTTAGTAGTCTAAGCCCAAGAGCCTCAAAATCTTTTACTAAGGAGAGTGCTACTATCCCGGCTTTTCCTTTCTCTGTTGCCCCAAGGGACTGCTGTGGTACTGCCCATAATAGATCTTGTAAAATGGTTTGTATATCCCTTTCAAAGGGGTATAGTAATTTCAGATTAAAGTCCCCTGCTACTAAGAGCTCCAGGGGTCCTAGATCCTGATGGGCAGTTAAAATTGTATCTATTAATTTGGAAGATATATATTTCCTGGATTGTACATCTAGGTGGATATAGACATTAATTAGCAGGAGTGGACTGGAATGTTCCTTATTCCACCCATCTAACTTTACTAACAAGAAGTCTTTGTTATCCTCATATATTCGAGTACATAATATATTTAATCCTGTTGAGATAAAAATTGCTAATCCTCCCTCTGGATGTCCATACTTTTTTTCCTTTATTGCTGGGTAAAAAAATCCCATAAATCCATCAATTGAAAAAGATTCGGTGGCCCAAGTCTCCTGGGGAAAAATAATTTGAAATGTATTTAGTAAACTTGATAGATCTTTTTAGGGTATTTGATTTAATCCCATTTATATTCCAGGAGCAAACTTGGAGGGGGTTTTCATGCAAGATTGTCAGTTTATTATGCGCCCTACTACTCATAAGTCACTGATGTTTTTCTCGATGGATTGTTTCCGATATCCAGCCTAAATCTTGCACGCTATAAGCGTGTATTAGATATGGTACGTGTTAAGGGGTAATCTTCCATTCTTCCAGTTGCAGATCTAAGAACTGAGAAAGGTTTATCCATCTCTTTTGTCTTAGATTGATTAGGCAAATTAGTTTGCTCCTCTAAAGGGTCAGGATAGCCTACTTGTTTAGGTGTGCTGAAATTTACTCCCCATTTTAAGAAGGAACCTTTTTCATTAACAACTCTTTTAACCAACTGTGATGACCTCCAGGTTACCAGGGTTAATTAGTTTAAGCCTCTCTCTTTTATATTTTCCCTAGGTAAAAACCCTTTGGAGACAATATCAGTAGATTTTATATCTTTTAATGCAGGATTAACTTTTAATAATTTTAGTATGTTCCCTCAATTTAAGATGTCAAATCGCCCCCTAGAGTGATATTGCAGTTCTAATATTAGTTGTAAACAATTGTTTGGCAAAACGAAATCGGAGCTACCTATAATATCCATCTGTTGGCAGTCCTCGAATATTCTAATACCTGACTCCCTACCGGTGGCTCTCTATCAAACCGTTTCAACTTTATAGCCCTTTCCTCTGCTTTTAAGCCACTTAAGGAAGCTTCATCCAGGGTGGATCTAGGCCTTCTTCGTTTTATTGCCTGATTTTGGGCCAAAAGAGCTCCGGTTTGAGCCCCATTGTATTCTGCATATTCTGAATTTGCGACCGTAATTGTTATATCCTCTTCTTCAAAAGTCCTCCTATTTAGGATCAAATCTGTTTATTGTTTTTAAAAAATATATAAACATACAAAACACAGCTCATCGGGGGACATAAAATGAAATGTATCAGCACAGTAGCAATTTCGTATCTTCATACAGAGGTCCCTCTCGTAAATCTCAAAACCATGCCCAGAGGAACCACCCAGCCAGTCCTCTCCTTGCTGAGCCATGTGCCCACTGGCAGTTGCCAATAGTCTTCCAAGGTGCCAGTCCCGCAGATGAGAACTACCTAAACAGATAAATGAAAACACATCAACTATGCTTCCCTCCGAGAAACCATGTCATCCTCCTGTCTCTCCACTCCTCTACCCCTTGCATCGTCCAAGCTCAGCTCCTTCCCAGCAACCTCCCCCACAGCACCCTAACCAAGAATTCAAATCAGCCTCAAGACTCTCAGGTAGATCGGGCATGTCAGTTCAGTAAATTCTGCGGAAAGAATCCGAAGGAACGGCTTCCACAACTTGCCCAGATCTCCTATCCGCTGCTGGGAGGCTAGTGTAAGTTTCTCCATAGCTAGGATAAACCACAGCTTCTGGAGCCATGAGATATGCGTTGGGACCCTATCTGTACCCCAGAGAGCTAGGATCAGCTGCAGCGTTGCGTTAAGTGCTAGGGCCATCTGCCTCCCTTTTAGAGATCTTAGAGGAAAAGTAAGGGGATTGGGCAGCCCCAATAAAATGCATGATGGGAGTCTCGGGATCTTAACCTGGAACGCTGCATCAATTTAATCTATAATGTTTTCCCGGTAACGGTGTTGCTTGGGGCAGTGCCAAAGCAAATGCACAAGTGTGCCTGTAGCTCCACACCCCCTCAGCAAAGGTCTGTCTTATCATGGTCCCATGCATACAACCGCGCTGGAGTGTAGTACCAGTATGAAGCGACTTTATATGATGTCTCTGTCCCTGCTGCATTCTATGCTGTGTGGTGTATTCTATAGAATATGCTGTCCCATTCCTCATCCAAGAGTACTCTCTCCAGCTCCCTCTCCCATCTCAACTGACCCTTTGACTTAGGCGGGCGGCTTTCCCCTTGCAGAAGCCGATAAAGTTCTGAGATGATTCTCTTATCATCCTTCTTTAGGACCAGCCATTTCTCAAATGGCGTAAGAGGCCTACCTAATAGAGCTTTGTTCGCCAGCAAGAGAGCCCAATGCCGAGCCTGATAATACATCAGCCTATCCGCCTCCACTAGGCCATAGGCCTCTCTCATCTGGTCAAAGGACAACACCCCTTGTTCATCGAAAAGACTTCCTACCCTCCTACAGCCCCCTTCGTACCAACGTCTCAGGCCTTCCAAACGGAGTCCAGGCTCGAAGTCAGGGTTCACGCCTATGGGGGTCATCGGGGACAGAAAAGAAGTCAGCCCTAAACGGCAAGCCACTGCGTCCCATACGCGTAACGTTGTTCCGGTAATCGGGGAAGAATAAAGACCTCCAGTCCTATGCCGGCACCGGAGCCAAGGTTCCTTTCATATATGAGAGCCCGCCACCGCCTGGTCCATAAAACACCAGTCTTTCTCTGTGAGTGGGTGACTCCACTCCACAAGAAAGCGCAGCTGTGTTGCCTGGAAATATCTCAGAAGAAACAGAATTGCCAGTCCCCCACTGCTCTTGGGGCGATACAAAACCTGCCGCGGTAGACGCGCCGGTCGACCCTCGCATATAAATCTCAGGACCGCCGATTGTAGAGTGGCAATCGTCCGGGGAGGTGGGGTTAATGGGAGCACCTGAAACATGTATAGTATTCGCGGCAAGACTGTCATCTTGACCGGAGCCACCCTACCCAGCCAAGATAGCTTATGTCTCCCCCACAACGCCAGGTCCCGCTGTATATCGCGAACCCGCTTCATGTAGTTCAGGCTCGCCGTTTTTGCGGCAGACGTCGCTAACTCAACCCCAAGATAGGAAAGACGCGAGGACGACCAAATAAAGGAATATCGAGCTCTCAAATCCTCCTCGTGATCAGAGCTCAAAGTCAGACTAAGGGCCAGATGTAGCAAAGGTTTAGCGACTCGCAAACGGCGAAAATCGCTGTTTGCGAGTCGCTAAAGCCACTTTGCAATGTAGAAATGCATTTTGCGAATCGGAACCGACTCGCAAAATGCGTTTCCGACTCGCAAATAGGAAGGGGTGTTCCCTTCCTATTTGCGACTCGCAATGCGATGTAATTCCATTTGCGACCACGAATGCGGTCGCAAATGGACTCGCAGTTACCATCCACTTGAAGTGGATGGTAACCCAGTCGCAAACAGGAAGGAGTCCCCATGGGACCCCTTCCCCTTTGTGTCTGGCATTAAAAATACTTTTTCAGAGCAGGCAGTGGTCCCATGGACCTGCCCTGAAAAATACCGAAACTAAAAGGTTTCGGTTTTTTTTTTCAAAGTGCAGCTCGTTTTCCTTTAAGGAAAACAGGTTGCACTTTGAAAAAAAAAACTACTTTATTTAAAAGCAGTCACGGACATGGTGGTCTGCTGTTCCCAGCAGGCCACCATCCCCGTGAGTGCCCTGAATCGCTATGGGGTCGCAAATTGCGACCCACCTCATTAATATTAATGAGGTGGGTCTTTGCGACCCCATAGCGACTCGCAGAAGGTGTCCGAGACACCTTTCTGCATTCCAAATTGCAACTCGCAATTTGGATCCTACCTACATCTGGCCCTTAGGACCTGAGACTTCTGCATGTTCACTTTAAATCCCGAAACCTGGCTAAACTCCACTAGTATATCCATAAGCGCAGGCAAAGAGGTCGCTGGCTCCGCAAGTGTAAGAATCATGTCGTCTGCATATAGGGTAATAAGATGGTGGTCTCCGCCAAATTTCACACCGGAAACCAAGGGGCTGTCCCACAAGCGCTGCGCAAGGGGCTCCATATATAGCGCAAACAAAAGGGGGGGAAGCGGGCATCCCTGTCTGGTCCCACGCCCAACCGGAAACGGCGTAGAGAGCACACCATTAAATTGAACCGTCGCTCTAGGGGACCGATAGGCGCATTGGACCCAAGATCTAAACCCCGGGCCCAGACCGAAGCGCTCCAGGACCTGGAAGAGGTATGGCCAATGAACCCTATCAAACGCCTTTTTGGCGTAAGTCCTCCTTTTTATTATGGGACTAGGGCTTGTTACAACCTGTGCCCCCGTTGATGTGACTTTATATTTTGAGGTTACTGCTCTGATTTGCCTATATCATTTGTCATTACCATAATTTGTTCGTCATTACTTTCTATATCCCCCTGATTGGAGTATAGTTCATTTTTGTTTTGGCCCCCTTGATTATGAGTAGTATTGCCCTTTGCTCCAAGTTGAATAATGGGAACAATTTATTTACCGTTGAGAAACTCGTTGTGTTTGTCATGAGGTTATTGGGCATTGGCATGCCATCACCTCTACCCAAGCTAGAGGAGGGGTTTGATTTTATCGCCGGAGGCCTATTGAGGCCATCCATTTTTTATTTCTTGCTTTTCGTTGCTTTTGTCTTTTGGTAGGTGGCTTAACTGGTTTAAGTGGGAGCCCCACGGATTTGGGACAATCAAAGGAGCTTGAAATTTCCTTACATACTTCTTCCTGTTCACATTTTGGTTCTTCAAAGGATTCTATCTCTTTGTCCTTTGTCTTCGTTGTACACCAATTTGCTCTGATTCCAGAGTTTTTGCTTTCCCCAGCTCCCTCTAACAGTGGGGTTCCTTTGGCTATAATTTCCTCCTCTCTTTTCATATTTAAATTTTCTTTAAAGTTTGATATCAGTGAATTTAAAGCTTCTTGAAGAGTGGCCAACTTGTCAATTATGGGTTCACAAGTGCATTCTATTACTGATATTTCGGCAAGATTCTGAGCTCGCTTAATCAAGTTGTTTAAATTTGACAGTTTCTGGTCGATCCCAGCTATGGATTTGACCATGTTATTCAGTATATGCACCAGGACATCCATTTTTGAGGACTGATAGGACCGAGCATCCAGCGTTAGCTGCGAGGTTTTAAAAAAGATGTCCCATACCGCATTTGGATCCAACTGCTTTTTAGTATTTCGTATTTCCGGTGTGTTCTCTTTATCTTCCTCACTACCTTCAGATTCACTTGTTTTTTCATTTAATATAGAGGATACATTTAGGGATCTGCATTTAAGGACTGAGAAATCCATTTGTGTATCTGAGACTCCAATTTTGTCTTCTTGCAGGGACATTCCCATATCTTTATTAAAAGACTTGTTAAGGATATACATGATGAGACTTGGGTCCCTGTTTTTACGAGAAAGATTAGTGTTTAATTGTGTTTAATGGGTCTAGATTATTGAAATTGTCTGAAATATGAATAGATTCTGACGAATGATCCATTTCCCTTACTTTACCATACTCTTGTGAAATCGCAACAGGATCACGTAGGGAAGAATCAGTCGCTCATTTAATAATCACATTTACCTCAAATGGAAATTGAGTGCCTAAATGGGAAAAATGTATTTGATTTTCCAAGGATGGACAGTTTGAGGTACCAGGGGAAGGTGAAGACGACCTGAGGGTCAGTAATTCTAAGTCATTAATTGAGCCCCAAACATTATCTTTAGGGTTGTATTCCATTTGGTTGTTATTTTTTCCAAAGGTGGGTTTTTCTGCCTGCCCTTCATCCCTAAACCTACTTTTTTCATCTTGGTCATGTAACAGACAGCATTCACTTTTTAGGAGAGATTGGATGAGGTAGAGTCGCAGAGCCACTTGGAAGAAAAAAAATCACATCCAGAGGGGCCTTTAAGAAATGAGACTTGTGGGGGACACTTACCGACTTTTGAAGTCTGCCGAAAAAAAAGGTTATAGGGGAGACCAGGGATTGACACTTTGGGGGTCATTACAACCCTGGCGGACGGTGTTAAAGGTGCGGTAATACCGCAAACAGGGCGGCGGATAAAAAAAGGGAATTATGACCGTGGCGGAAACCGCCAACAAAGACAGCCACTTTAACACTCCGCCCGCCACGGCGGTACAGACAAGCAGCGCGGCGGTCATCGCCAACAGACAGGCGGAAGACAATGTACCGCCCACAGTATCACAACCCGCCAATCCGCCACCTTTTCCGGGGCGGTTTCACCGTGGATAAAAACACGGCGGAAACAGCTTTTGCAATGGGAACACGCTCACCTTAACACACTCCAAGAGGGAGGAGGCCACCATGGAGCCAGAATTACAAATCCTACCTGCCCTTGTCTTCCTACTCATCTACGAACACCAGCGCCGGCGGCAGCGAAGAAAACGGTGAGTACTGCACCTGCGACATAGGGGAGGGGGGAGGCAAAAGTCAGGGGGACACACACGCAACATCCCTATCCCCACCCTCGCACATTACAACACACACACCAATGCATTTCCAAACATCACTGTAACAACCTACAACCCCCCCGGAAGAATGCAAAGACAAAACGAAATCAGTTCAAACATTGTGATGTATCAAAATACATGTTTCAAATATATAGAGATATATATAAACTCATTCAAAAGTATATACATTACGAGAAGTAGTGCAGATAAGCACATCTCAATGTCCGTGCACCACTGGGCCAAAAATGCATGGGCGAGGCCCACACAAGATACCTGTCCACAAACGGAGAGAACACTGCCGGGGCATCAGAGAGAAATACAACAGGCACCTCAGGGGGAAAGGAAAGGGGGGGGCACCTCAGCCAGATTACAGCACCACGCCAGATCCACGACGGGGCTAAATGCCCATTGACGTATCCTCTCTACAGTGGGTGGGTTGCCCACTGCCATATCCTGGGGAGTGCAAAGCCACAGTCTCTCAAGTCTCTACAGTGGGTGGGTTGCCCACTGCCATATCCTGGGGAGTGCAAAGCCACAGTCTCTCAAGTCTCTACAGTGGGTGGGTTGCCCACTGCCATATCCTGGGGAGTGCAAAGCCACAGTTTCTCAAGTCGATAACAGCCTCCACTGGTTCTGATGGGGGACTGGTGCCCAGAGTGCTTCATCCTGTGAAGGACAGAGGTAGTGGATGGATCTCTCCACTGGTTCTGGAGGGGGAATGGTGCCTAGACTGGATTAGGCTCCCTGTGACAGTTCCTGTCCCGTCACTGTCCCAGCTGTACATGGGATAACGATGCTTGATGTGGCGGTCTTTTCCTTCTGCAGCGGTGCCCTGCCCTGTTCAGCGGTGCTTTGCCATGGCAGTCTCTGGGCTGTTCAGCAGTGCTTGCCCTGTTCAGCGGTGCTTTGCCATGGCGGTCTCTGGGCTGTTCAGCGGTGCTTGCCCTGTTCAGCGGTGCTTTGCCATAGCGGTCTCTGGGCTGTTCAGCGGTGCTTGCCCTGTTCAGCGGTGTTTTGCCATGGCGGTCTCTGACCTGTGCATTGGTGTGTGGCAAGATGGTCCCTCATTGCCCAGCGGGGCTGTGGCAGCCGGGGCCCTCCTGGGCACTGACTCTGGTGGTGGTCTCCTGACCAGTGATGATACTTGGGCCCTCCTGGGCACTGACTCTGGCGGTGGTCTCCTGACCAGTGACGATACTTGGGCCCTCCTCGGCACTAACTCTGGCGGTGGTCTCCTGACCAGTGACGATGGTGCTGGTGGTGGCGTCCCAGCCGCCGGGGAGGAGTCCGCCCTTTTCCGCCGTGCTGCTCTCACGAGGCTGTGCAGACTTCTTCCGGCACTTCACCGCCTTTGGAGGAGCCACAGCTGACTCTGCAATCCCCCTGGTACCCTTGTGAGTAGTTTTGCCTCCAGGAGTCTTCAGCCGGTCCCGTCGGCCACTTGCCAACTTGAGATGCTTTACAGGGGGTGGACTGGCAGTGCCTTGGCTCCGTGTCACACTGTCTTCCCTGGTGGCCGGTGCACTCCACACACCTGTAACACGCACCACTGGCACTGGAGTCTTTTTGGCTGAGGCGCTACTACGGGACTCATGAACTGGAGGGGCGGGGGTGGGGGCAAAGAGGTCAACGTTGCTGAGGGACAGTTTCTGACGAACACTGGGATGGGTAGCTGGAGGGGGTCTGGGAGTGGAGGAAGAGGAGGTGGTTGTAGGAGGTGTCACTTTAGGTGTTTTGGGTGCAGGTGCAGGTACTAGAGGCTGTCGTGAGGTGGATGGATGTTGGGTGTGTGGGTGCCCGCGTTTGTGTACTTTGGGAGGGGGCGTCACAGACACACTGGGAAAGGACACAGGGGACGTGTAAATGGGAGTTGGGGTGGTGAGTGCAGGTGAGCGGGGTGTGGTGCTGGGTGTTATGGTGCGAGTCCTAGTGCATGTAGATGTAGTGCATGCAGGTGAGAGTGTAGACGACCCTGGGAGGGAGGAGGGAGATGATGAGGATGGGGACACAGTGGAGGCAGTGGATGTTGCTGTGTCTGTATGTGTCTGATGCTTGCGTGGGTGCCTGTGGGATGTGTGGTGCCTATGTTTGCCTGAGCTACTTTTGTGTGTTGAGGTGTGTGCATGCTTGTCTGTTGGTGTGCTTGGGATAGGCTGGGGTACAGGGGCTTGGGTCTGGGTGGAGGAAGTTGGAGGGGGGAGGCTTGACACAGGGACAATGGCTGCCATCAGTGCTGAGGCCAAAGATTGCAGGGTTAGATGAAGGGCAGTCTGACCAGAATGAATGCCCTCCAGGAATGCATTACCGTGTTGCAACTCCCTTTCTACACCCTGGATCTTGCTCTGTCCTGTTCCTGGATCTCAGGGACTGCTTGCGGGGTGGTTGTCCGTCTGCAGGGGGTGGGGTGCTGGTGTGGTGGTCCTGTGGCGGGGCGTTCTGTCCACTAGCGGAGGTGGTGGGCAGTTCATCGTCCATGCTAGTGTCAGGTGCCCCTTGGAGTGCCACGGTGTCCCTCATGGTCTTTTGTATGTCCTTCAGCACCCCTACGATGGTGCCCAGGGCGGAGCTGATGGTTCTGAGCGCCTCCCTGAACCCCAAATACAGTTCGTGCTGCACGCGCTGGGTCTCCTGAAACTTGGCCAGTACCGTCGCCATCGTCTCATGGGATTGGTGGTATGCTCCCATGATGGAGGAGAGGGCATTGTGTAGAGTGGGTTCCCTTGGCCTGTCCGCCCCCTGTCGCACAGCAGCCCTCCCAGTTCCCCTGTGTTCCTGTGCCTCCGTCCCCTGGACCGTGTGCCCACTACCCCTGCCCCCAGGTCCCTGTTGTTGTTGGGGTGGTGGGTTACCCTGGGTTCCCTGCAGTGGTGGACACACAGCTGATTGACGTGTCCTGGGTACGGAGGGATGGGCCCGCTGGGTGGGTGCTGTGCTGGTGTTACCAGAAGGTGGAAGGTCAGTGTTGGGCTGTGCCTGTGCAAGAGGAACCGACTGTCCCGAGGCCCACGATGGTCCGGGCTGGTCATCAGGATCCAGTAGGGCAGAGCTGCTGTCGTCACTGTGGGCCTCTTCTGTGGGTGGAGTGGAGTTGTCTGGACCCTCCGGTGTGGTGACGTTCCGTAGTGGTCCTGCAGGGATATAAGAGCATGATTAGTGCATGTGTGTGAGCAATGGTGTGCAATGGGTGGGTGTTTGTGTACCCTAGTGCAAGCATTCCTGTGTGTGGGTTTGTGTGATGATGGTTAGGGGGTTGTTATGGGTATGTGCAGTGAGCATGCTTTGGTGAGGGCTGACCATGCTTTGTTTTTCCATGCGGGGTTGGTGTTGGGATGGGTGGTTTGTGTTATGAGTACATTAGTGAGGAGTTGGAGTGATGGGGGAGGGGGTGAAGGTGGGGGTGTGTGATGGCATGCAGGTAGGGTGGGGGATATAATAGTTGAGATTTGACTTACCAGTGTCCATTCCTCCACCGACACCTCTGAGGCCCTCTGGATGCATGATGGTCAAGACTTGCTCCTCCCATGTTGTTAGTTGTGGGGGAGGAGGTGGAGGGTCCGCCACCAGTCCGCTTTACCGCAATGTTGTGCCTGGATACCACAGAACGCACCTTCCCCCGTAGGTCGTTCCACCTCTTCCTGATGTCGTCCCGATTTCTTGGATGCTGTCCCACTGCGTTGACCCTGTCCACGATTCTTTGCCATAACTCCATCTTCCTGGCTATGGATGTGTGCTGCACCTGTGAGCCAAATAGCTGTGGCTCTACCCTTAGGATTTCCTCCACCATGACCATGAGCTCCTCCTCGGAAAACCAGGGGTGTCTTTGGCGTGACGTGAGGTGGTGAGGGTGATGTGTGGGGTGATGTGTAGTGGTGTGTGGTGTTTTGTGCATGTAATGTTGTATGGATGATGGTGTTGTGTGCCTCTGTGTGGTGGGGTTCTCAGTTGCTGTGCTCTCTGTCTATCTGGCCTTCGTCTCTGATTTTTGGTCGTAGGGGTTTGTGGGTGTGTGTTTTATATTGTGTTGGGTGTGTGGGAGTGGTGTTTGTATGTGTATCAGGTGTGTGTATTTGTAATTGTCCAATGTGGCGGTGTTTTGGAGATGTGTGTGTGTATTTTGAGCGCGGCGGTGTGTACCGCCAATGGAATACTGCGGTTGAAAGACCGCCGCATGGATTCGTGGGTCGTGATAGCATGGGCGTGTTTCTGTTGGCGTGACGGTGAAGGTTTTGTTTTCGCCAGTTTATCACTGACTTTTGGTGTGGCGGTCTTGTGTGGGTGTCTGAATTTCAGTGGATTCCGAGATGTGGGTCATAATAGCTGTGGCAGAATTCCGCGGCCGCGGCGGTGTTTTGGCGGTCTTTTACCCCCAATGTTGTAACGACCCCCTTTGTCTTCATTATCCCTTCCCTTTTTGATGTTGATGGCAATGGTGATGGTAAAAACATGGGCTTACTTTGTTTCTTGATTTTCTTGGATTGCAGCTGAAATACCCTTTCCTTCCCTGACCTCATTTTTGCCACCTGTTAAATTTCCTTTAGATATTCCTCCTTACTAAATCTAACCACAATTCAGGAGCAAAGGGCACGAGCATGTGTGATCCTCTTCAAATGCTGCCCAAATGAGCTGCCGACTCCTGTCAAATTTCAAGCAGTTTTCTTCCCTTTTTCTTTTCCATCAGATAGACATGCCGCCACACCTCTGGATGGAGGGGCACGAGCGCGTGCCACTGACCGCTATTGAGGTCCAGCAGTCTTCTTCCCTTTTTTTTTTGTCAAATTAGACAAAGTAGACAACATAGACATGCCGCCACACCTCTGGGTTGAGGGGCACGAGCATGTGTAGTCCTCCTCTGGTGCTATCCCAGCCAAAATACATTTCAGGTCACAGAGAGGTTTGATAGAGGAGTCTGTGGTTAGGGCAGCAAACTCCACCACGGAAATCCGTGGCCACCTCCGCTGCCCGGACACTGTTGGGCACTCCTGTATGTTCACTTTTTTATGGGACCACCCCTCTGGGGCTCTAGGGAGCCCAAAAAGTTTTTTTAATACTTATCCAGATATGCTGCCCTGGGAACTGGTGCCCTAAAAAGGCTGTATATATCTTCTCTGGGGTAGATTAGTCAAGTTACGCAGGGTTGCCAGCTGGATTGCCAGCTGGTCATATAGCTAGACCCCTCAGTTTATGATACAGTGTCTTTATGCCCTTTCAGTGGGGGGCGGCCTAACTTGGTGCAATCTTGGAGGACTGCCGAAGCAGGTAGCTCAGCCTCAATGGGGGCCTCGATGGAGGACTGGGAGGCTAGGGTAGATGGGGCCTTCCTAAAGAAAACCGGGTGTAAAGACCGCTGGTGATGGCACTGGGGGCAGGAGAGGAGGAGAGCAGAAGAACACCGGCACTTCTGCCTCTTACCGTAATCCTCCTGATCCCGGTTGGCGTGCTTGGCTCCTGCCCTCGTCGCGCTGTGCTCCTGGCCTCCCGGCTGCAGTTCCCAGCTACAAGCGCCTGATGGCCGGAAGCGCCACAGTTCTGCCCTCACTTTTCTACCCTTCACTCGTCTGCCCGCTCCTTTGCTCTTTTGCTTCCCTGCTCCGGCGACGCGATGCTATGCAGCTCTCATCCACTGCGGCCGCCGCGATCGTGAAACCGGAAGCGCGGATCCAGAAGTTACAGCGTCTCCAAACGTCCATCCGACACCAAAACAGATAGCAGTCGGTGGGCTCATGGTGACGGCCGTGGACTGGGGCCACACTCTGGACTCTGGGGCCACACTCTGGACCTCTGGAGGACGGCAGGGATGCAGGAGTGCAAGGGAGAGGCTGTTGATGACAGAGCCCGCCCCCCGCAAGCCGCACCCAGTCAGGCCACTTTCGCGTGAGTCCGTGGGGTTGCTGCTGCAGTTAGGGCAGTTAGGGCTACAGGGACCCCTTGAGGCACAGTGCGGACCGCGGGGTCGCTGACCTTCCTCTTTGGCCATGGCATCTCTTCGCGTCTCCTTGCCTGGGCTGGCCTGGCTCACCTGCAGCTTCTGGTGCCTGGTGCGCTGGCAGGCGCGATGCGGTGCGCGGTGCATCTCTGTTTCCGGTTCCGGATCACTGCGTCGGTTTTTACTTAATGCTGGAGCCCTTGCTTAGCCATCTTCTGTAGTTCTCTGATCCCCGCGCTGACTTATGTGCATGGGCCTACCGGACAAATTCCAAACCTAACCTAAATATTGCTCTCCTGCTGCTTATAACAGTTAACAGCATAAGAGCAGCAACAGAATTAGTTGGAGCAAGCAAATCCTCTGCTCCGTAGGTGACTGGGGGATGCGTCTTTGCTCTGCCCTACTGTTATTACAAGGCAGATTGGTGCCTCAAGGGTGCATGTTGGGCTGGACGCACCAAACTGTCCAACCGGCCATGTGCTCTACACTTCATACCCCCTCCAAGTCCAATACTCTCTGGTACGATTGGGGACAAAGCACTTTATTATAAACATGTAAGATTCTTTAAATTAAAATTATGTTATGTTACAGTATACACGAATGGCAGGGCAACATACCAATGCCCCATAGTTGAAACCACCTCTGATAAACACGCTTTCCAGCATGAGGCAGAAAAAATTGTTTGATATGTGAGTTATTTTCTTATCTGGTCATCCTGGCTGTGATTGGTTGATGTTGAAATGTGTTTCAGCGGAGGATGGGTGGTAGAGTTAAAAATAATCACTACTTTCGGTAATAGGTCTGTTGCAAGTGGTAAAAGCCTTGTAATATAATTTAACAGCTTTTGCTTTTCATGGAAAGCATATATTTAAAATATAATAATTTGCCCTTGTTCTAACATTCAACATCATTTGCTTTTAAAAATGAGATGTGCTTAAAGTGTTTAACCTTTTTATAAAATACAAAGGTATGTGCTTCAAAAATATTAAAAGATTGGATGATGAAAGGAAAATATATCACACAGGATTTCATGCACATTTCAGTAATTAATATCTTCAAAATGTCAAAAATGTTCTTTGTAATATATTTCTATAGCTATTTGCCCATTATTTCTATGGCAGTGTGATGCAGTAACAAGTGGTTGGCCATGTGTGATGCTGGTCTGTCTCCAACGTTGAGCAGGAATACATTTACTATTGTTTTTGGTCCTTTTTACCTCTAGTAAATTTAGAAGTTTAGGTTGTGAATAGCAATGGTCTTACTCTTTTTGTAGTTGGGTCCTTGCTCCTTCCTAAACCCTTCCTTACCCCATTCTAAATGCCTTCCATTTAGTAGTAGGTTTTTCCCATTTTACATCCAGCCCCTTTGTCCCTCCCACATTTACTATAGAAATGTATGCTTACGCATGTTTAGCTCTTCGACATTCGGGTGGAGATTTCCGTACAGAGCAGGTAAGAGAGATGGGGACCTGCACACAAGGGTTTGTAAATAGCATTTTGGAGTAAGTGATTAGTGCTCTCGTTGTACTACTAAGCATGCTACAAAATGCATATTGTGACTGGGCCACAAGGTTCTTTACATTTTCTCTTGAGTAGAACATTTCTCCATTGGCCACAGAGCCTAAAGTAACAAAACATGAAGGTTTGTTATTCTAAGTTAGGTTGCCTATCTTTGAAGAAACAGAGGCCCCTTAGTGAAACAGCTGGTAGGCTCACAGACACAATGTAAAAGCAGTGTGACCATTATAAAGGATTTTCCAGCTATGCCAAAGATGCAGAGTACAGAGTGCATTAATGAGCGTAGCAGGGGTAGGAATCATATTGTATGCTGGCAATGTTTCTGGGTAGAATTTGGGTAACATATTGTGTGAAGTGGGGGAAATAGGAAAGACGCAGGTTCAGTGTAGACTCCAAGCCAAAGCACCTAACATCTTTAAAATAGCTCACCTCGACATCCTTTCTGCTGGCTACATTATCATCCAGGAAAATGATTGTGGGTCGTTTGTGTCACATTTCCAAACCTCTTTTCATGCAAAGAAGTAAAGTGCCCTCAACTCCAGTCCATTTTGCGCAGCGTATTCAAAAGCAAGTTTGGCCCAGCCTCCTTATCCATACGTTCACTTGTTCACTATAGTCTTAAAATGGGTTAGGAGCGAATCTGGTACTCATTTGATGTGACGAACTCTGTGTGCTTCGATGGGGAGAAAAAAATCCTACTTTCTGGCTAGTAGCCATATTTAAGGCCTGGATGCTAGATAATTCATCAGCCTACAGCGGATGCTGGGATCGGGGAATATGTGGTTGTCTCCTGGGCGTTTTCTCCTTGCAGCAAGAGTTAGAACTGCTAAAGCCACAATTAGAATCCATCTAACTCAGACCTACTGATATAACAGCCTTTGGAGATGCGCTATATTGGGGATTTTTTACATATTGTACATTGTACAAACAAGCATCAGTTGATGATTGTAATTTTGATATGATGTTGCTGAGGCTGCATCCACAATATAGCTCACCTCCGGAATCACCTTTATCAGTTGAAGTGGTAATAAAAACAATTAAAGGGTTTTGATTTCCGCCAAATAAATCTCTTGGTCCAGAGATCGAATTTCTTCTACAAGAAATTGGACCCTTCTTGCTCCAAAATGGGCAGAGGTCTACAATTCCTTGCTGGGAAGAGTATAAATATTCATTCTATAAGGGGAGTTGACGTTGTACTTATTCGTAAATAAGGCAGAACCGTCGGATTTTGCTCTTTATACCGCCCTATATCCGTTTGATCTAAAAAGATATACAAAAATCTGGCTTCTGGTAAGAGAGGTTGTATGCCTTTTCGATTGACCCAGATCAATCAGGGTTTGCAAAAATATAGGAAAAGTTATGATAACATTTGGAAAGTTTTAAATGGAATAGGTGACTAGGAGAAATATTCCAAAAGTCGTTCTGTATTTCTTTTAACCAGAAATGCTTTTCACAGTGTCTCTTGCTCTGCCTTACAATATGTCTTTTGCAGAATACCTTAAGACCTAATATGCAAAACTATATCTGGGCAAATTAGGTTGCTCCCCCTGCTACAATACTGATAAATGGACTCAAATTTCTGGTGTATTTCCTGCGGAGTGAGGGATCAGAGTGGGAGGCCTCTTGTCGCCTCTGATATTTGCATTGACAATAGAGCCACTTAGAATGAAAATACGAAGCCATTGACTGTGATAGGTTTGGCATTTGGAGCAGTTCAACACAGGATCTTAGGGCCAGATGTAGCAAAGGGTTTTACCCATTCTGTGTCTATGGGAAAATGTGTTCGTACATATGGCCCTTAGTTTCTTATCCATACGGTCCTATTTTCTTCTATGAAGGATGTTCTGAGAGCTCTAGAGAGCCTGGGAATCTATATAACTCCCGCTATGTGATGCCTAGTTAAAGCTTATTACTCCCCTCCCTTGCTAACTGAGATCGAAGGAGATCTGATTAAATTGATGTTTTGGGTTATGTGTAATTGGTATAACACACCAAAGAAAATGAGATCCATGTATGGTGGACATGCCCTTGGCTGAAATTTGTTTGATAGGAGGCTTTGAGTCTTCATAGGAAATGCTCAAGTACCCTGTTCCAGTAGATGCAAGCGTTACTGTGTGTGGATTAAAGTCTTGACCTAAAAAAGTTCATTGGAGGCTGATCTTGAATACAGGCCACACAGTGTCCTACCCCCACCCCCTGTGCTAGTATATGTTCTCATTGGTTGTAGACTGCCCTAGCCAGACAATTAATTGTCATATGATACGAAAAATGAAAGAGGGACATTTAGAAAAGTCTTTAAATCGTTAACTAACCACGTGTGATGCCATTTACCAGAAGTATGCTGGACAGGAACCGTTCAAGGACTAACATGGTAAGAACCCTGATAAACAGTGAAAGTAATGAGCGTTAATTCTATGTCCGGACCGGAGGCTAAGATTATGCTTCTTTTTCTATGCTTTATTTTTTACAGCAGCCAATCAAAAGTAATAACAGAAAAAACTACAAATCCCAACAGTCTCATCAACACATGATGAACTTAGAGGAGGACTCCTATAAAACGCTACCTCACATAATTCAACTCCTCTTTCTGTGCTGATTCGAAGCCAGATAAGTGCATTTTTTCTATATGTCATTATTTATTCTACTTTGTTTATTGCGCGACGAGCGTTTACTAGTTACTAATAGTTTCAATTTTGGGAGCGGTTTTCCCTCCTGGGGGCGGCAGCTCGGATCGCAACTCTTCATTCTGTGGATGGGGAGCAGGGGAGCGAGGACGCGCGGCAAAGTCTTCTTTCTATTTCTAGACTGTTTCTAATTTTAGCGTGCTCACGCGTCTGCTGAGCGTTTCCATTTACACGATGTGACGCGTGTAATCGCCTCTCTTTGCCTGTTGTGTTGCTCCCCGTTTTACTCCCCATCTAGATTATTTTGGGGGTTGCAAAAGATTTATATTCAGGCTGGGCCTGATTTTTTTTTGTTTGTTGAGCAGAGCTCCCTCCACATACTAATTACTTTACATATATATTACTCTATATATATTCTTATATAGATCTCATATATATATTTAATGCCTCTTTATTAAGGGTTGTTTTTTTCTGCTCTCCTTTTTCTTATTCTCTGTATTATTGCTCCTTTGGAGCCCTATCTGCTGTTTTGCAGCATGGCTGGTTATGAAGACCAGGCTGGTGATGAATATTACATGGATGATTCAGCTGGATTTTTCGAGCAAGATTTGGTCTATGCTTTGGACGCTGGAGTGCATCATACGGCTAATCAAGCCTTGGCACAGGCAATCAGACCAATCAAGAATCACCTTATTGGTTTTGCAGAGCCGCAGGAATGGGTAGCCCCTTCGGGCGTCCGGACAATAATAGAACCCTCCCTGTCTGGTGGTTCCCAAACCCTCAAAAAGAGTCATAATCTGCATGCTGTGGACTTTGAAAGCCTTATTAGTGCTATGGCTAAGGAGCACAATTATAATGCGTCTTCTCAGAAGGCTAAGTCCAGGGAGGATCTGGCTTCTTCCTCTTCAGACCATTCATCTGATCAAGGGAATGATCCACCCAAAGCGCAAAAAGAAATCTCATCACCAAGAGGAGCCTTTTCCTACCCCTAAGGTCCTGACTTTTGAACTGGAGGACATTGTCCATCCCTGGTCTGTCTTATGGATGCCCCCTCCGGAGGTGGCAGATTATGTGGAATCCCACATTAGACATGGATTCACTCCAGATTGCGGTCTGAGTGCCCCAGACCGGTTTTCTCCTCTAACGTGACAGAGACGCCAGAAATGAACCCAACCTTGGTCACCTTTTTGAAAAAGTCCTCTAAGGATCCAAAGAAGGGCATAGATAGCGCCTGGCGAGGCTGTCAGGACAAACTTTAAGATGTCTCTGGCCCTTTGATGAAGATTTTGGAACTGGCTTTTCAGGCCAAGGAGTCCGGTGAAGCCATTAATCCTGATGTTTTGGTGGGTTGGGTTCAAAGAGCCCTTTGCTTCCTGGGAAATGCGAATTGTGCTATCTCCTCGGAACGTCGCCACTCCATTTTGATTAAGCTGGTCCCCAAATTGGCAGACCTTGCTTCCTCTGAGTCAGGTCCCATGGCTCAAGGCTTACGTTTTGGATCTCCTTCCCTCAAAGAACTTTTGAAATTTGTTGCAACATATCCAAATTTGGACAAGGCCCAAGGTTCTATTAAACGGGTCCTTTGTCCACTTTTTCAAGGGGCCAGATGCTGCAGAGGGCGTGCCTTTGGTCACTTCAACCATCAAGGCCCTCAACGTGGATACTATCATCAAGGAAGAGGTGGCTTCCAAGAGTATGACGACTCCTCCTCAACTTTCTACCGCTCCCGCCCGAGAGTGGGTCCCCTCCGGATTCCGCAGAGGGAGATCCAAGGGACATCAATCCTACTCCCAGGAAGCAGGATCTACAGGTGAGCCTGACTGTAAGTTCAGAGGTCATTTTGGGGGGCAGGACAAGGAGTTTTTTGCAAGAATGGAACCAGATTACTTGCGATTCTTGGGTCCTGGAGACCATTCAAGGTTTCAAGCTCGAGTTTAACGAGTCCCCTATTCAGCTTTTCCCTCCCCGTCCAACACATTTTTCCCTTCAAGAGTGCAGTTTCATTTCCGCAGAAGTTTCTGTGCTTTTGGCAAAATACAGTATTGTCAAGACCTCAAAGCACTCTTCTGGTTTTTACAGTCCCATGTTTCTTGTAGACAAAAAAGGGAGTGGTTGCGTTTTGTTTTTAACCTAAAACAGTTCATCGGATTCTTAATTTATCAACACTTCAAGATCGAGGGTATCCACTTGTTTAGGGACATCCTCCAAGAAGGAGACTGGATGGTTCGTTTAGATCTAAAGGATGCTTATCTAACCATTCCTATATTTCCTCACCACTGACGATTTCTTCAATTTCAGTGGGAAGGCCTGTTACGAGTACAAGGTTCTCCCTTTTGGTCTCTCGTCAGCCCCTTGGTGCTTCATGAAGGTGATGCGGTCAGTGGTACAGCCCCTTCATTTTCAAGAGGTACATTTAATAATTTATCTAGACGACATTCTCATCATGGCTCAAGACACTTGTCTTCTCCTTTCTCATCTGGACTGGTCCATTTCCCTGCTTCAGAGTCTGGGATCCATGATCAATGTCCAAAAGTCAGTTCTGATTCCAGCTCAGCAGATGGATTTTCTGGGATTCCAGATCGACTCTATCCATTCTCAGTTAGTTCTTCCACCTCAAAAGATTAATTTAATCAAGAGGGAATTGAGGTTTCTATTGTCCAGACAAACTGTATCATAGAGGGCGATTGCCCGCATGGTGTGCCTGCTCCCCCTACTCTATCCAAGCAATATTTCCAGGTCCTCTCTATTACAGGGCACTGCAGATGGACCTCAGATATGCAGATCTGGTCCCCCTTTCAGAGGAAGCTCGATCAGAGATGAATTGGTGGTTAGACCACATGGAGGCTTGGAATTGCAGAGCTATTTTTACCTCTTCCCCGGAGATCGGGCTAGAGTCCGATGCCAGTCTTTGGGGTTAGGGAGCCCATTGCGGGTCAGTCTCCACAGGGGGTCGTTGGTCCAAGGCGGAACTGAATCCTCATATCAATTGTCTGGAGCTTCTAGCAGGCTCCTTTGCAATCAAGAGTCTGTCCCCGCTCAAGGTGAATTGTTGTATACTTCTTCGTATGGACAATATCTCGGCGGTGAGATATGTCAACAAATTGGGGGGGACCAGATCTCACATTCTAGCGGAGATTGGCAAGGATTTTTGGCATTTCTGCCTGCAACACTGGATATCGGTGATTGCGGAGTATCTGCTAGGGAGCAGCAACTCCCCATGTGTCTCTTCTTATTGGAATATAGTGTTTATGCCCCGGGCATGCATATTTCATTGCGTCGTGGTGATTAACATTAGAATTTCTTTAAACTTCAACTATTTGTCTTTGATTTTATTACTCCAATTGAGTATGAGGTGATTAATTTCGAATTTAAATACCTGCGCGGACACGCCAGGGGGTAGTTTTTGTTTCCTCCTCATTACGATCATGGCTTAACCTACCCCGTGACATCGTAGTTAAAGGTAAACCATCCAATGATGTGAAGTACCTCCCTTAGTTGCAAAAAACAGGGCAGGCTTAGCTATGCCTAACATGGCCATCTGATGGCCGGTTCACACGTTCTGCAGTCTAGATGTGGTTATCACAGCCTTACACGAGTTGGTTTTGAGATGAAAGTAGGAGAACTGTAACGGGCCATTCAACAGTGCAATAAAAGTTGTCTGTCTCTATGTCTATGAATATCTCACAGTCTCCTCCAATAAGGAAGGTGCAGGGCAGATATGACCATTTTCCACCACTGAAGATTGAAAAGTCAGAAATATAGCTCTGAGCTAGAGTGTGAAGGAGTGTCTCTGACAATGGGCGACATCCACAATGTACAGAGAACGCTCATCAACGCTAGTGTGTTGGCTCACTATACCATCAAGGCAGTCTGCTTCATGGGGCGAGTGCGACAGAAGAGCATTTTGGATGTGTGAAATTGAGAGTCACGATTATTCTGGCTTTGCTTTAGCCAGGATGTAGTTTAACTTTACGTGTGTCTTGACAATGGATGTCCCAGTGCACATTTTTTTTATATAAATGCATGGGTTGCTCTGTCTCCTTTGTTTTCTTTACCCCTGCAAGTGATTCCCATTGCCCACTCATTCCACTCCTTAAAGCTGCATTACTGATCGGTTTTCTGTACTTCCAGAACTGCATGAAATTTTTACTTTCTGCACAGTAGCGTTTCTAGAGAGTGGAGGGGGAAGCAGATGAGGGCTGTGCCTCAACTCTATTTTTCCAGTTCCCCCCTCTTTGGGTCTCTACAATTGCTGAATGTGTTTTGAGGTGATACAGAAAAAATAAACATATATTGCACATGTTAATTTGTATAAATTACTTTCATTGCAAAGCAGTGGTGTTTTGTTTCTCTAAATCTGACTATGTGGTGGCATACAGAGCGAGTACATACAAATGTTTGCCCCTGTGATACCTCACTGACCAGAGCTGGTCCCCCACAGACTCAAGTGTAGAACAGAACAATGACCTTGTCTTTAAACTTGGTAACATAATCCACACAGATTCCACACAATGCCACTTAATTCCAATCAGCATAATTTCACTCAAAGCCACACACTTCTATGCTTCACACTTAATCTCTACACTTTTCCATTTCACACCATATAATTCAACAACAAACCACATAATTCAACTCAACAACACACTTACACAACACACCACTGTGAGAAAGTAGCCTCTTTCTAGCCTTGTTACCCCCACTTTTGGCCTGTTTGTGAGTGTATGTCAGGGTGTTTTCACTGTCTCACTGGGATCCTGCTAGCCAGGGCCCAGTGCTCATAGTGAAAACCCTATGTTTTCAGTATGTTTGTTATGTGTCACTGGGACCCTGCTAGTCAGGACCCCAGTGCTCATAAGTTTGTGGCCTATATGTGTGTTCCCTGTGTAGTGCCTAACTGTCTCACTGAGGCTCTGCTAACCAGAACCTCAGTGGTTATGCTCTCTCATTTCTTTCCAAATTGTCACTAACAGGCTAGTGACCATTTTTACCAATTTACATTGGCTTACTGGAACACCCTTATAATTCCATAGTATATAGTACTGAGGTACCCAGGGTATTGGGGTTCCAGGAGATCCCTATGGGCTGCAGCATTTCATTTGCCACCCATAGGGAGCTCGGACAATTCTTACACAGGCCTGCCACTGCAGCCTGAGTGAAATAACGTCCACGTTATTTCACAGCCATTTTACACTGCACTTAAGTAACTTATAAGTCACCTATATGTCTAACCTTTACCTGGTAAAGGTTAGGTGCAAAGTTACTTAGTGTGAGGGCACCCTGGCACTAGCCAAGGTGCCCCCACATTGTTCAGAGCCAATTCCCTGAACTTTGTGAGTGCGGGGACACCATTACACGCGTGCACTACATATAAGTCACTACCTATATGTAGCTTCACAATGGTAACTCCGAATATGGCCATGTAACATGTCTATGATCATGGAATTTCCCCCTCTATGCCATCCTGGCATAGTTGGCACAATCCCATGATCCCAGTGGTCTGTAGCACAGACCCTGGTACTGCCAAACTGCCCTTCCTGGGGTTTCACTGCAGCTGCTGCTGCTGCCAACCCCTCAGACAGGCATCTGCCCTCCTGGGGTCCAGCCAGGCCTGGCCCAGGATGGCAGAACAAAGAACTTCCTCTGAGAGAGGGTGAGACACCCTCTCCCTTTGGAAAATGGTGTGAAGGCAGGGGAGGAGTAGCCTCCCCCAGCCTCTGGAAATGCTTTGTTGGGCACAGATGTGCCCAATTCTGCATAAGCCAGTCTACACCGGTTCAGGGGACCCCTTAGCCCTGCTCTGGCGCGAAACTGGACAAAGGAAAGGGGAGTGACCACTCCCCTGACCTGCACCTCCCCTGGGAGGTGTCCAGAGCTCCTCCAGTGTGCTCCAGACATCTGCCATCTTGGAAACAGAGGTGCTGCTGGCACACTGGACTGCTCTGAGTGGCCAGTGCCACCAGGTGACGTCAGAGACTCCTGCTGATAGGCTCCTTCAGGTGTTAGTAGCCTATCCTCTCTCCTAGGTAGCCAAACCCTCTTTTCTGGCTATTTAGGGTCTCTGTCTCTGGGGAAACTTTAGATAACGAATGCAAGAGCTCATCCGAGTTCCTCTGCATCTCTCTCTTCACCTTCTGCCAAGGAATCAACTGCTGACCGCGCTGGAAGCCTGCAAACCTGCAACATAGTAGCAAAGACGACTACTGCAACTCTGTAACGCTGATCCTGCCGCCTTCTCGACTGTTTTCCTGCTTGTGCATGCTGTGGGGGTAGTCTGCCTCCTCTCTGCACCAGAAGCTCCGAAGAAATCTCCCGTGGGTCGACGGAATCTTCCCCCTGCAACCGCAGGCACCAAAAAGCTGCATTACCGGTCCCTTGGGTCTCCTCTCAGCACGACGAGCGAGGTCCCTCGAATCCAGCGACTCTGTCCAAGTGACCCCCACAGTCCAGTGACTCTTCAGTCCAAGTTTGGTGGAGGTAAGTCCTTGCCTCACCTCGCTGGGCTGCATTGCTGGGAACCGCGACTTTTGCAGCTACTCCGGCCCCTGTGCACTTCCGGCGGAAATCCTTTGTGCACAGCCAAGCCTGGGTCCACAGCACTCTAACCTGCATTGCACGACTTTCTAAGTTGGTCTACGGCGACGTGGGACTCCTTTGTGCGACTTCGGGTGAGCACCGTTTCACGCATCCTCGTAGTGCCTGTTTCTGGCACTTCTCCGGGTGCTACCTGCTTCAGAGAGGGCTCCTTGTCTTGCTCGACGTCCCCTCTCTCTGCTGGTCCAATTTGCGACCTCCTGGTCCCTCCTGGGCCTCAGCAGCGTCCAAAAACGCTAACCGCACGATTTGCAGCTAGCAAGGCTCGTTGGCGTTCTTTCGGCAGGAAAACACTTCTGCACGACTCTCCACGGCGAGAGGGATCCGTCCACCAAAGGGGAAGTCTCTAGCCCTTTTCGTTCCTGCAGAAACCTCAGCTTCTTCTGTCCAGTAGAAGCTTCTTTGCACCCGCAGCTGGCATTTCCTGGGCATTTGCCCATCTCCGACTTGCTTGTGACTTTTGGACTTGGTCCCCTTGTTCCACAGGTACCCTAGATTGGAAATCCACAGTTGTTGCATTGTTGGTTTGTGTCTTTCCTGCATTATTCCTCTAACACGACTTCTTTGTCCTTAGGGGAACTTTAGTGCACTTTGCACTCACTTTTCAGGGTCTTGGGGAGGGTTATTTTTCTAACTCTCACTATTTTCTAATAGTCCCAGCGACCCTCTACAAGGTCACATAGGTTTGGGGTCCATTCGTGGTTCGCATTCCACTTTTGGAGTATATGGTTTGTGTTGCCCCTATCCCTATGTTTCCCCATTGCATCCTATTGTAACTATACCTTGTTTGCACTGTTTTCTAAGACTATACTGCATATTTTTGCTATTGTGTATATATATCTTGTGTATATTTCCTATCCTCTCACTGAGGGTACACTCTAAGATACTTTGGCATATTGTCATAAAAATAAAGTACCTTTATTTTTAGTATAACTGTGTATTGTGTTTTCTTATGATATTGTGCATATGACACTAAGTGGTACTGTAGTAGCTTCACACGTCTCCTAGTTCAGCCTAAGCTGCTCTGCTAAGCTACCATTATCTATCAGCCTAAGCTGCTAGACACCCTATACACTAATAAGGGATAACTGGGCCTGGTGCAAGGTGCAAGTACCCCTTGGTACTCACTACAAGCCAGTCCAGCCTCCTACATTGGTTGTGCAGCGGTGGGATAAGTGCTTTGAGACTACTTACCACTCTTGTCATTGTACTTTTCATAAGAGAAAAATATACAAAACAAGGTCAGTGTATATACACATAGCCAAAAAGTTTTGCATTTCCTCTTTTCACTCTTTTCTAAGTGCTGAAAAGTACTTCTAACTTTCCAAAAAGTTCTAAAAAGTTTAAAAAGTTTTTTTCTCTGTCTTTCTAAAAGCTCTGACAAACTTTTTATCTTTTACTATCACTTTAACTCTCTCTAAAAATGTCTGGCACAGGCCAAAATGTTGATCTGTCCAAACTTGCATATGACCACCTTAGCTGGAAAGGAGCAAGGAGTCTCTGCATAGAGAGAGGTTTAAGTGTAGGGAAGAATCCTTCCTTGGAACTGTTACTTAACATGCTTAGAGAACAGGATAAGGCTAGAAGTGCCCCATATTTTGAAAAAGTAGCTAATGGTTCTCAATCTGATCCAGGGACTCCCCCAGGAAAAGATTCAGAAAAGAAACTTCCTAGCCTGCCCATTACTAGACAGTCTAGCATAGTTGGTAATGATGATGAGCCACACCATATAAATAGTGTTGTCTCACATCATAGCAAAAGCATTTATTCTCACCATACTGGTAGTGATGTTTCTGTTAGCCAAGCTGTTAGGGTGGCCTCTGTAAGGGACAGGTCTCCTTCTGTCCATTCTCACCATACTTCTGTTTCAAGGCATGTCCCTCCCACCCACCCTGATGACAGATTGTTAGAAAGGGAGCTCAATAGATTGAGAGTGGAACAAACCAGACTGAAGCTCAAGAAGCAACAGCTGGATTTGGATAGACAGACTTTAGAAGTAGAGAAGGAGAGACAGAAACTGGGTTTAGAAACCCATGGTGGCAGCAGCAGTATTCCCCATAGTCATCCTGCAAAAGAGCATGATTCCAGGAATCTGCACAAGATAGTTCCCCCTTATAAGGAGGGGGATGACATTAACAAGTGGTTTGCTGCACTTGAGAGGGCCTGTGTTGTACAGGATGTCCCTCAAAGGGAGTGGGCTGCTATCCTATGGCTATCATTTAGTGGAAAAGGTAGGGATAGGCTCCTTACTGTGAAAGAAAATGATGCTAATAATTTCCAAGTTCTTAAGAATGCACTCCTGGATGGTTATGGCTTAACCACTGAACAATACAGGATAAAGTTCAGGGAGACCAAAAAGGAGTCTTCACAAGACTGGGTTGATTTCATTGACCATTCAGTGAAGGCCTTGGAGGGTTGGTTACATGGCAGTAAAGTTACTGATTATGAAAGCCTGTATAACACAATCCTGAGAGAGCATATACTTAATAATTGTGTGTCTGATTTGTTGCACCAGTACCTGGTAGACTCTGTTCTGACCTCTCCCCAAGAATTGGGAAAGAAGGCAGACAAATGGGTCAGAACAAGGGTGAACAGAAAAGTTCATACAGGGGGTGACAAAGATGGCAATAAGAAGAAAGATGGTGAAAAATCTCAAGATAAGCATGGGTATAAGGGTAAAACCAAAGATCCCACTTCAAATCTTAAACACTCTTCAGAGGGTGGGGATAAAACTAATTCTTCCTCTTCTTCTCAACCTGCACACATTAAAAAGCCTTGGTGCTTTGTGTGTAAAAACAGAGGCCATAGGCCAGGGGATAAGTCCTGTCCAGGTAAACCCCCTGAGCCTACCACCACTAATACATCAAGCTCTAGTGCCCCTAGCAGTAGTGGTACTAGTGGTGGGACTGCTGGCAACAGTCAAGTGAAGGGTGTAGTTGGGTTCACTTTTGGGTCCATAGTAGAAACTGGGGTAGTCACTCCCAAGACAGTTTCTGTCACACCTAGTGGCATTGGCCTTGCCACACTGGCTGCTTGTCCCCTTACAATGGATAAGTACAGGCAGACAGTTTCAATAAATGGTGTTGAGGCCTTGGCCTACAGGGACACAGGTTCCAGTATCACTTTGGTGACTGAAAACCTAGTGCACCCTGATCAACACATCATTGGACAACAGTATAAGATTATTGATGTCCATAACTCCACTAAGTTTCTTCCCTTAGCTATAATTCAGTTTAGTTGGGGTGGAGTTACTGGCCCTAAGCAGGTGGTGGTATCACCTAGCTTACCTGTAGACTGTCTCTTAGGTAATGACCTAGAGGCCTCAGGTTGGGCTGATGTAGAGTTTTATGCCCATGCAGCCATGCTGGGCATCCCTGAGGAATTGTTCCCTCTCATTTCTACTGAAATGAAAAAGCAAAGGAGAGAAGGCCTGAAAACTCAGGATCCCTCTCCATCAACAGGTAAAAAGGGTATCACAGTATCCCCTAACCACCCTACCATTCAGGATACCATTCCTGTGGTGGGAGAAACCTCTCCTGGGGTGGCACCTGTTCCAAGGGAATCATCAGCTGGCAAAGCTGGACTCCCTGAGGTAGAAGTACCTCTCTGTGGGATAACTAACATTGGTGAGAAAAAGAGCACCATTTTAGTTAACATGGAGCATCCCTCCAACCCTCCCAGAGAAACTTTAGTGCAGAAACCCTGCACTGCCTCACAACACTTAGGACAGCATCCCTGCCCTAGTGTGGAGCTCATAGGACAGCATCCCTGCCCTGTTCCAACTCAAGAGAAACAGCATCCCTGTTCTCTCTTCCAGCCATATGGACAAAGTTTTTGCCCAGCTATGGCTTTTCTGAGACAGCATCCCTGTCTGGCATTTCCATCACTACAAATAGGTTCAGTGGACAATTCCCACTGCTCTAAACTAAAACTTACTGATAGAAACTCTGAAAATACATCTTCACATTGTTGCTTAGCTAAAAAACTTCAAACAGGGTGGTTTACATCCCCACAGGGAAGTAACCATATAGTGGATGATAAAGGGAGTAACCAGTCTATTGCAGAGCTACTCTCTACTTATCACCACTTAGACAATAAAGTCTCAACTGGCCAAGGTTAGCCTTATTGTCCTTCGTTTGGGGGGGGTTGTGTGAGAAAGTAGCCTCTTTCTAGCCTTGTTACCCCCACTTTTGGCCTGTTTGTGAGTGTATGTCAGGGTGTTTTCACTGTCTCACTGGGATCCTGCTAGCCAGGGCCCAGTGCTCATAGTGAAAACCCTATGTTTTCAGTATGTTTGTTATGTGTCACTGGGACCCTGCTAGTCAGGACCCCAGTGCTCATAAGTTTGTGGCCTATATGTGTGTGTTCCCTGTGTAGTGCCTAACTGTCTCACTGAGGCTCTGCTAACCAGAACCTCAGTGGTTATGCTCTCTCATTTCTTTCCAAATTGTCACTAACAGGCTAGTGACCATTTTTACCAATTTACATTGGCTTACTGGAACACCCTTATAATTCCCTAGTATATGGTACTGAGGTACCCAGGGTATTGGGGTTCCAGGAGATCCCTATGGGCTGCAGCATTTGTTTTGCCACCCATAGGGAGCTCGGACAATTCTTACACAGGCCTGCCACTGCAGCCTGAGTGAAATAACGTCCACGTTATTTCACAGCCATTTTACACTGCACTTAAGTAACTTATAAGTCACCTATATGTCTAACCTTTAGCTGGTAAAGGTTAGGTGCAAAGTTACCTAGTGTGAGGGCACCCTGGCACTAGCCAAGGTGCCCCCACATTGTTCAGAGCCAATTCCCTGAACTTTGTGAGTGCGGGGACACCATTACACGCGTGCACTACATATAAGTCACTACCTATATGTAGCTTCACAATGGTAACTCCGAATATGGCCATGTAACATGTCTATGATCATGGAATTGCCCCCTCTATGCCATCCTGGCATAGTTGGCACAATCCCATGATCCCAGTGGTCTGTAGCACAGACCCTGGTACTGCCAAACTGCCCTTCCTGGGGTTTCACTGCAGCTGCTGCTGCTGCCAACCCCTCAGACAGGCATCTGCCCTCCTGGGGTCCAGCCAGGCCTGGCCCAGGATGGCAGAACAAAGAACTTCCTCTGAGAGAGGGTGTGACACCCTCTCCCTTTGGAAAATGGTGTGAAGGCAGGGGAGGAGTAGCCTCCCCCAGCCTCTGGAAATGCTTTGTTGGGCACAGATGTGCCCAATTCTGCATAAGCCAGTCTACACCGGTTCAGGGGACCCCTTAGCCCTGCTCTGGCACGAAACTGGACAAAGGAAAGGGGAGTGACCACTCCCCTGACCTGCACCTCCCCTGGGAGGTGTCCAGAGCTCCTCCAGTGTGCTCCAGACCTCTGCCATCTTGGAAACAGAGGTGCTGCTGGCACACTGGAATGCTCTGAGTGGCCAGTGCCACCAGGTGACGTCAGAGACTCCTGCTGATAGGCTCCTTCAGGTGTTAGTAGCCTATCCTCTCTCCTAGGTAGCCAAACCCTCTTTTCTGGCTATTTAGGGTCTCTGTCTCTGGGGAAACTTTAGATAACGAATGCAAGAGCTCATCCGAGTTCCTCTGCATCTCTCTCTTCACCTTCTGCCAAGGAATCGACTGCTGACCGCGCTGGAAGCCTGCAAACCTGCAACATAGTAGCAAAGACGACTACTGCAACTCTGTAACGCTGATCCTGCCGCCTTCTCGACTGTTTTCCTGCTTGTGCATGCTGTGGGGGTAGTCTGCCTCCTCTCTGCACCAGAAGCTCCGAAGAAATCTCCCGTGGGTCGACGGAATCTTCCCCCTGCAACCGCAGGCACCAAAAAGCTGCATTACCGGTCCCTTGGGTCTCCTCTCAGCACGACGAGCGAGGTCCCTCGAATCCAGCGACTCTGTCCAAGTGACCCCCACAGTCCAGTGACTCTTCAGTCCAAGTTTGGTGGAGGTAAGTCCTTGCCTCACCTCGCTGGGCTGCATTGCTGGGAACCGCGACTTTTGCAGCTACTCCGGCCCCTGTGCACTTCCGGCGGAAATCCTTTGTGCACAGCCAAGCCTGGGACCACGGCACTCTAACCTGCATTGCACGACTTTCTAAGTTGGTCTCCGGCGACGTGGGACTCCTTTGTGCGACTTCGGGTGAGCACCGTTTCACGCATCCTCGTAGTGCCTGTTTCTGGCACTTCTCCGGGTGCTACCTGCTTCAAAGAGGGCACCTTGTCTTGCTCGACGTCCCCTCTCTCTGCTGGTCCAATTTGCGACCTCCTGGTCCCTCCTGGGCCTCAGCAGCGTCCAAAAACGCTAACCGCACGATTTGCAGCTAGCAAGGCTTGTTGGCGTTCTTTCGGCGGGAAAACACTTCTGCACGACTCTCCACGGCGAGAGGGATCCGTCCACCAAAGGGGAAGTCTCTAGCACTTTTCGTTCCTGCAGAAACCTCAGCTTCTTCTGTCCAGTAGAAGCTTCTTTGCACCCGCAGCTGGCATTTCCTGGGCATTTGCCCATCTCCGACTTGCTTGTGACTTTTGAACTTGGTCCCCTTGTTCCACAGGTACCCTAGATTGGAAATCCACAGTTGTTGCATTGTTGGTTTGTGTCTTTCCTGCATTATTCCTCTAACACGACTTCTTTGTCCTTAGGGGAACTTTAGTGCACTTTGCACTCACTTTTCAGGGTCTTGGGGAGGGTTATTTTTCTAACTCTCACTATTTTCTAATAGTCCCAGCGACCCTCTACAAGGTCACATAGGTTTGGGGTCCATTCGTGGTTCGCATTCCACTTTTGGAGTATATGGTTTGTGTTGCCCCTATCCCTATGTTTCCCCATTGCATCCTATTGTAACTATACATTGTTTGCACTGTTTTCTAAGACTATACTGCATATTTTTGCTATTGTGTATATATATCTTGTGTATATTTCCTATCCTCTCACTGAGGGTACACTCTAAGATACTTTGGCATATTGTCATAAAAATAAAGTACCTTTATTTTTAGTATAACTGTGTATTGTGTTTTCTTATGATATTGTGCATATGACACTAAGTGGTACTGTAGTAGCTTCACACGTCTCCTAGTTCAGCCTAAGCTGCTCTGCTAAGCTACCATTATCTATCAGCCTAAGCTGCTAGACACCCTATACACTAATAAGGGATAACTGGGCCTGGTGCAAGGTGCAAGTACCCCTTGGTACTCACTACAAGCCAGTCCAGCCTCCTACAACCACGTACATCCAATCCATAACACAGAAGTCCACATCATGCCACAAAATACAACAGCACAACGCATAACTAAACTCCACTACCAATCGACAACACAAAATACCATTCCACATAATTACACTCCATGACACACAATTCCACTCCACATAATTCCAGTACACTCAATACCACATAATTACTACCCACATAATTCCACTGCACACCATGCCTCATAATTCCACTACACAAATCTACTCCACACCACACAATTCCGCCATACACAATCAACAATTCCAATCCAGCCCACATAATTCCACTCCACACCACATGCATCTACTCCACTTCAAACCAAAACACATGAGTTAAAGACATTGTAATTTAGCAACTCCAATAGCTCTAACTCTCACAAATGCAAGATCTATTGCATTGCAAATGCTTGTTTAAGCTTGGGGGTGATGGGTTGCTGCGCTGCATAGTTCTCCACTCTTTAATTGCACATTGTCATGTCATGCAGTCAGCTGGTTACCGTGGGCAGTGTCTCTGATCCAATATGTCACAAATCATCATTTGGCTAGAAATAGGACTATCATTGCAAATCTTTTAGCAGTTGCTGTAATTAGCAGTCGCAGCTGGCAGCAGGGAAAAGTGGCAGCGTGGGAGGAGAGAGTGAACAAAACAAATAAATAATAATAAAAAGAAAAATTACCTTGTTCCCACCGCACCGCCGCTCTTCAGGTCTCCGCTGGACTGCAGGCTCACAGGCACAGGCTCTCAGCCTGCCCTGCGGCCAATCCTAACGCTGCTCTCATGTTGCTGGCAGCATGAGTGCAGTGTCAGGATTGGCCTGAGTGCCCTAGCTTTGCACTCCCAGGCAGACTGGGAGCCTCGGCCTGCTGTCTCCAACCCGGCAACACAGTGCCAGGTTGGAGAGAGCTCAGTGCACATGTGTGTTTGGCCATCCTGAGATGGCCGGCCAAACAAACATGCACACTGAGGGGATTGAACACCACTCCCCCTCTGTCCATGTCAGCCCCCATAGCCTGTCTCTTTAATCCCTTCTGTTACCTCCTTGGCTGCGGAGCTGAGGTGCCAAGGATGTAACTGTTACGTCCTTGGAGGTTCTAGTGCTCCCCCCATGAGCCTCGCCCCCACACCACCAGGGCAGAGATTGAAGGGGAATCACTTCCCCTTCCACCCCGGCCGCTCTGCCCCCGTGACATCTGATGACATCAGCATGCGATCACATGCTGACCTCATCAAAGGTCGCCTCCCATTCCACTGGAAGCTTCCAGCACGATCAGGGAGAAATGCAAAGCATTTCTCTTCCAAACAGGAGGTGGGGCAGGCAGAGGCATGAAAGGAAAGGAAAGGCCTTTCGTTTCATGTCTCTGTAAGCATTTCTGCAGCCCAATCGTGAAGCGATCAGGCTGCAGAAATACCAGAGAGTTTAAAAAAATATATATTTATGCATAAGGGGAGCGACCCTTTAAGCAAGGGTCGCTCCTCAGGGGGACAATTTTTTTTAAGGCCTTTCCTACCCCCTGGGGTCAGATCGGCCTATTGTAATTAGGCCGATCTGCTCCCGGGGGGCCAGAAATGTCTAGACACCAGGGATCATTTTTAATTTTTATTTTTAAGGTGTGGGGAGCGACTCCTTAGGCAAAGGTCACTCCCCTGGGGGGCAAATTTATTTTAAGCCATTTCTGGCCCCCTTGGTGGCCGATCAGCCCATATTAATTAGGCCGATCTGCTCCTAAGGGAGGCAGAAAACACTAGGCACCAGGGATTTTTTTTAAATTTTTTATTTTTACAGATGGGGAGCGACCTATTAGGCAAGTGTCGCTCCCCTGGGGGGCAATTTTATTTTATGCCATTTCTGCACCCCTTGGGGGCAGATCAGCCTATTTTGCTTAGCCAATCTGCCCCCAAGAGGGGCAGAAACCACTAGATATCAGTTTTGTTTTTGTTTTTGCACCAATTTCACGCTAGGGAAGAGACACCTTAGACAAGGGTCGCTCCCCTGGGAGGCAAATTTATTTTAGGCCATTTTTGCCCCACTTGGGGGCCGATCAGTCTATTTTTAAAAGACTGATTTGCCCCCAAAGGGGGCAGAAACCACTAAGTACAAGGGTCTTTTTTTGTGTTTTTTTTTACAGATGGGTAGCAACCCCTTAGGCAAGGGTCGCTCCCATGGGATGAAATTTATTTTAGGCCATTTCTGCCCCCAATCGTCCTATTTCTATTAGACCCATCTGCTCCGGGGGTGGGGCAGAAACCACTTAGGCACCAGGGATTGTTGTGAGAGAGTTTTGTTTGGAGGGGCAGCCCATTGGGAAAGGAGGTCGCTCCCCATGGAGGCACATTACTGTTGTCCATTTCTGCCCCATTCTTTTAAGGCCCATCTGCCCCCAAGGGGGACAGAAAGCCCACCAGAGACCAGGGAATATTTTTTTTTTAAAAAGAGGTTGGTGATATGGCCAAATCCCCACCGAGCAGAAAGCCTACTAGATGCCAGGGAATATATTTTTAAAAAAAAGAAATAGTTGGGTGGTGGCTACCAACCAGTATGGTTATGCCCCTACCCCAACTGGAGGGGGTAACAGTCTTTCAGCTCTCCCCACGCACACTAAAAGATCTTATCCCAATGGCAAGCAAGAGGACATTTGATTATTTTGGGTTTTGGTTGTACATTTGGGTCATGAGAGCTTGTCTACTCTCACAATCGTCACACTTGGAATGGTGAGGGCTTCACCTTTTGGACTTTGGGACGCTGCCACGCAGAGAAATCTACGAGACCTAGACACATCTGAAAACTAAACATTTGGGTGAGTCCAGGGTGGTGTGCTTCAAATGCACCCCACACCATTTTCTTACCCACAATGCCCTGCAAACCTCCAACTTTGCTGGAAATCAAACATTTTGAACACATTTTTGTGATGGAACATTTTAGAATCTGCAAGAATCCACAAAATTCCTACCAAGCAGCATTGTCACATTCATACTGCTAAAAAATTCTGCCCCACTTGTCAGCCTAAAAATTAGTTTTTTTCTAACTGTGTTTTGGACCCGTTTTGGTTCCCCTCATTTTTTACATGTTTTTGGCTCTTCCGTGTCACAGGCACTTGGCCCACCTAAACAAGTGAGGTATCATTTTTACTGGGAGACTGAGGGGAACGTTGAGTGGGAGGAAATGTGTGCCAGCGTGGTGATCCCACACAGAAATGTGTGAAAATGTGATTGTGTAGCTAAATTTGAGGTTTGCTGAGGATTCTGGGTAAGAAAACACTGGGGGATCCACGCAAGTCACACCTTCCTGGACTCCCTCCGGTGTCTAGTGTTCAGAAATGTTTGGGTTTGGTAGGTATCCCTAGATGGCTGCTGAGCCCAGGACCAAAAAAAACAGGTAGTTTTATATTTGATGATTTAGATGTGTCCACATACTGTTTTGGGGCATTTCCTGTCGCGGGCACTGCGTTTACCCACACAAGGGAGGTACCATTTTTATCGGGAGACCTGGGGGAATGCTGTGTGGAAGGAAATTTGTGGCTCCTCTTAGATTCCAAAACTTTCAATCACCAAAATGTGAGGAAAAAGTGTTTTTATTGCCACATTTTGAGGTTTGCAAAGGATCCTGGGTAACAGAACTTGGTGAGAGCCCCACAAGTCACCCCATTCTGAATTTCCCTAGATGTCTAGTTTTGAAAAATGAATAGATTTGCTAGATTTCCCTAGGTGGCGGCTGAGCTAGAGGCCAAAATCCACACCTAGGCAGTTTGCAAAAAACAGGTCCATTTTGTTTGGGAAAATGTGATGTGTCCATGTTGCATTTCCAGATGCAGGCTTTAGGCCTACCTACACAAGTGAGGTGCCATTTTCATCGGGAGACTAAGGGGAACACAGAATAGAAGAACAAGTGTTATTGCGCCTTGTCTTTCTCTACATTTTTGCCTTCCAAAGATAAGACTGTGTGTAAAAAATACATCTATTTGAGAAATGCCCTGTAATTCATATGCTAGTATGAGGACCCTGGAATTTAGAGATGTGCAAATAACCCATGCTTCTTAATAACTTATCTTGTGCCCATTTTGGAAATATAAATGTTCTCTTGATACCTATTTTTCACTATTTATATTTCACCAAATGATTTGCTATATACCCGATATACAGCGAAAACCCGTTGCAAGGTGCTGCTCATTTATTGGCTTTGGGTACCTATGGGTGCTGTTGAACTTACAAGCCCTATATATCCCTGCAACCATAAGAGTCCAGCAGACATAACGGTATATTGCTTTTGAAAATCCGACATTGCAGGAAAAAGTTACAGAGTAAAACATGGCAAGAAATGGCTTTGTTATTCATCTCAATTTCAATATTTTTTAATTTCAGCTGTTATTTTCTGTAGGAAAACCTTGTAGGATCTACACAAATGACCTTTTACTGAATTCAGAATTTTGTCTACTTTTCAGAAATGTTTAGCTTTCTGGAATCCAGCACTCATTTCTGTCACTAACTGGAAGGAAACTAAAGGTTCCTGAAGGCTGGGAAGATGGTGATTTTAGCACCACAAAATCTTTGTTGATGCCGTTTTCAGGGAAAAAGCCACGAGCTTTCTTCTGCAGCCATTTTTCCATTTTTTTTTTAAACAAACATTTTGCTGTATTTTCATCACTAATTTCTTGATCTCCTCAAGGGGAACCCACAATCTCTGGGTACCTCTAGAACCCCTAGGATGTTGGAAAAAAAGGACGCAAATTTGGTGAGGGTAGCTTATGTGGACAAAAAGTTATGAGGGCCTAAATGTGATCTGCTCCAAATAGCCAAAAAAAAGGCCTGGCACTTGAGGGGGAAAAGGACTGGCAGAGAAGGGGTTAAAAATAAAATGATAATAAACATTGGTTTATTATCATTTTACTTTTAAAGGTTTTGCAGCTGCTGCTGCTGGCAGGGGGGTGTCACTCCTCTGTTATAAGTCCAACATATCCAAGCAGAACAATCACTGCTTTTGGAATTAACGTGTGCCCAGTCATATGCAACATATGATCCAAAACATCCACCCAGAATCTGTGTATTGTGGACACAGAACCAGACCATATGGGCCATGTCCCTTGTTCAGTGTTGCATCTGGACTTCGGTATGTGCTGCATATATCTACTTTGTTGTTTGATTGGCATGGGTGTGCCCTGCAAATGACTTTCTAGTGAAGCAACCTATGTCTGTGGTTTATAGAGCAGCAATTCCAAACTGTCTCAGTGATGACCATCTCTGAGTCATCCTCCCTAGTCTGCCTACGGTGCTGTACACTGGCCTGTTACTTATAAGATATCAGTCTATATACCCTGGAGGCTCAACTTGTTCCATTTGGGGACTTAATCAGCTGTGTGAGGGGCAAGAGGTCTTGCAGGCTTTTGGCTGTTCTGACATTTTGTCGCGGATTGTGTGCCTAAGCCTGTGATATGTGAAAAGCATCCAGTGGGTAAACTGATGATGTCTCACTGAGCTGTGGGACAGCAATAAATTAACCCTCACTGAAGACTTGTCCCAGTTCCGTTATCTGTATCCTCTTAAGAAAGTCTCTGACTCATGGAACAAGGTTGTTGATTATCTGTACTGCTGTGAAGTATAGAAACCAGGTGCTAAGCTGCTTGCCAATGCAGTTCCATGCCCAGCCATTGGGTCAATGCTGTAAATGCCAGGGGCGGCCCCACCGTTAGAACAGAGGAGTACCACCCTGCTGGGAAAAATGGCCCCAGATAAATAATAAAATGGTGATAAAGTTAATTTATCATCGTTTTACTTTTCATCCTTCGTCCAGAACGGGGCTGGGCTACCTACGTGCCAGCAGGAGGGAGGAGGGTGGGATGCCTGTGCACTTGTTTAAAGTGGGCATGTCCCTTTGGCCGGCCATTGTGTGACGGCCAGCGAGACATGTACACTTTAAACTTCTCTAACCCAGTCTTAAGACCTCCAGTGCCCTCAGGAACGCTGAGAGAGTCCGCTCCCTCCCATCATGGTGCTTTCATGCTGGTTGTCACCATGAAAGCAGTGCTAGAGTTGGTTAAAAGAGTAGAATGGGGCCTGAGATGGAGGCTGGAGTGAAGAAGGAAACCTAAGCGAGGAGAACATGTCTGTCAGCAACTTCAAACAAGGTAAGTTTTTTTTAAATTTACTTTTATTTATTTTATGTCCTCCCCCTACTTACATGTAGCATGTGCTGCATGCACCCACCCCCACCTATTTGCATGCCCCACCACTCTCGGTGATTGCAAGCCGCCCCTGGTGATAGGGGCACAGGAGACATCACGGCAGCAGGATTGCAATAGGGTCGGCTGCACCCTATCCCTGTCTGGGATGCTGCTATTGGTGTGGTACCTGGAGCAGCTGTAATGGCATTATGCCACAAAATAATAAACCTCAGGGTCGGGTGTCTCAAAGCCACCTCATCGATAAGATAATGTTGTGCCAAAGCACATTCTTTGTTTTGCCTATCCGTACCAATCTGGTGAAGTGTACTCTGAGAGTGTGAAAAAATACTTTGTTTAGCGGCACAGGGATGGTGGAAAAAGAGTATACAACTATGAAAAACACAATAATTTTGAGAGTTCAGAGCACTGTCTAAAGCCTCTGAACTATTCGAGTGGCACCAGTCTGTAATGGTTCTTTGACACTTTTGCTAATAGAATCCTTAAGGTACACTATCTTTTTGCATCAACGTTGTTTGGAAAAACAGCAAGGTGATGAATGGAATGCTTGAATTAATCTCAGGAACTGGCAATCACTCGGGCCGCATTCCAATCCATTGTTTTTCACCCACTGTGCCACCTTAGTTTGGAGCCAGCCACATGCAAATCAGCCTTGAGCCTGTTCCTCATGAGAACAGTCCAGCCGGGGCCAAGCCAGGTCGTCGATGAACCCGGACACAAGGAACCCAGGACCAGTTTCGCCTTTGGTATGGGCTCTTCAGCCTGGTATAGTTGGTTCCAGTGGCACAGTGAGCCTAGAAACACACATCTGGGCATACCCAGTTCACTTTAGGTGACAAATGCAAAAACAACATGGTGATCAATGGAATGCTTGGATTAATCACAGCCACTGGCATTCTCTTGGGCTTTTTTCCAATCCATCATTTTTCACCCCATGCCTCTTTTGTTGGACTAAGCCATATGGAAATCAGTTTGACCAGGTTCTTCATGGAAACAGTCCAGCCTAAACAGCCAAGCCAGGTCCTGCCTGAAACAGAATACAAGCAACCCGGCACCGGTTTCGCCCTTGTTTGGGATCTTCCGCCAGGCATACCATGGTTTCAGTGGCACAGTGAGCACAGGAGGGCACACATCTGGTCATACCTGCTGCAAAAGTGATGGATAGAATGTTGCTTGGAATCCTGTAGAGATTACATCATTTGACCTGACCAGGGTGAGGAGTGAGTTCAAGGACGAAGCATATCATCTAGGTGGGGGAGAGCTCGTTATCCTTTTAACTCAAGTGTTCTGAGTAATGACTAGGATCAAAACTCTTCTGAATTGAAGACCTGCCTTTGCCTCTCCTGGGAACTTGATAATCGTGTTTGCATCTATAGTGCATTAAGTCACTAGGATTCACATGCAAGGATGTACCGTAGAGCTCAAAGGTGATTTGCTACTCTCTTCTCTTATGTTATTAACAGATCTCCAAACACAGGCTTGATTCTCTGGTACTTCAATTATGAGATTTTAAATGTAAACAGATGAATATATGTGGTTTCTCTATAAGCACGTGCATTTATAGTGACAATATGAAATGTATGTTAACATAGTAAATAAGACATTTTTTATTCCATTTTAGTGCAACATTCTGCGTAGCCTCGGCTGTATCCACCAGATGCTCGTTAGATATGCCCCTGTCTGGTTCAACTCGTGGTCCAACATTTTCAGTTACTACCCGAGAGACCCTTATGAATTGCTTTCTCGTGTTGGTGTATGTCACTGTGTGGTTAAACATTCTTGTGTGCTGATGCCGTGTCATTCTGAGTTTGGTTTTTAATATTAGGTTCATGTGTATCCATATGTGACAGGCAGTTAATGTTGAACATCAATTTGTGCATGGAGAATGGTTTATATTATAATAATGATACGTCCACAGACATTTTAATTAATTTTCCAGTACCTGCTGGAGCAATTGTTCTGTATTCTGTGGACTGTGGTACCTTTCAGTGGAGTAACAAAAGACGCCTGAAGATGGGACCCTTGCCTCGAGAAAGCGATGAACTCTGTCTCTTTCGAACATTGTCGGATTAATAATGGGTATCACGGCATACCACACACAGATTGTTTTCTTGTACATTTGTACAGACGCTGAGACAGAAAGGCCTTTGACAAGCTTAACAGAGAGCAGAGCGTTCACGTTCATTATGTTCCATTGTTGACATCGAATGCTACAATTACCACAGTAAAGTAGTCATTAGGTAACAAAACAGTCTCATTTCCCTTCTCAGTCCTGTCTAGTAAAATAATTGTTGCGAGTAGTAAACACAGCTGCCAATATTTCAGCCTTTTTTTTTTTAGCAGAAACACATATATCTTTTTCGTTTGCATTCTCATCTGAGAGTTTGCAGTCATAGGGGAGGTTGAGAAAATGCAAGTGCTATGCATACGGGTCATCAGCAGTATGCACCAGGCAATGCACATTGCACTTAGACTCCCCCCTGGAGGGAGGCTGCACCCATGGAAGGTAAATACATGAGCTGGCCACTACTACCAGAATATGCAATGATCTCCAGATACTGTCCATTCTTTATGATGTAAAATTAGTTAATTCTTCCTGTTCTTTACAAAATCTGATTGTACCTCAAGAACTTACCGTCTCTTTGTCTGTCCCTTGTAGTTGGATTCTTCGCCCACCTGCTCCAGAACTCCTTCGATATAGGTTTAACAATGACATAGATTTTGAGAAAGGTCTCTTTCTTGCTGTGCTACGGATGTCAAGCAATACCACACTGATGAGGCCTAGTAAGGCCAAAACTGCTCTTGGTTTGCTTCTGTTCACTTCTGGAGGGATCCTGGCATAGCAGTTGAGGGTGCAGTGGTCCCATGAGGAGCATGGCTAATACTGATCTGCATAATGAAGTCGTCTGTCCAGAATGGGACGCAACAAATGATGTGTTGGAATGCTACCCTGAGCAATTACCATAGTGTCAGACTATTTGCAACCATTCTTCCCATCACGTTTTGTGTGGCTGCTGGAGAAGATTGCAAGTACTTTGATAGCTGAAGATGAAAATTGATAAGAAATGTACTCCATTCATTGTCAAGTACAGGAGCCTTAGGTGAAGCTTGGCCTACCTATGACATTTCAAACAATCAACAAAGATAAATTATGCTGGCTTTTCAGTATTGCAATATTGTGAGCTACCCTCCCTCAGATTCAGCAAGGAGACTCTCAGCTATCACCAGATGTCAAGGATGCCAGTCTACACACTTTGATTCACTTGACCCATCAGATGCTCCTGAGGTTTGCAGGAAGTTTGAAACCATTCCCTTTTTTGGTTCTGCTTTTCAAATTTTGACAACCATCCTATGTCTTCATTGTGAAATGTCTTCTGTTAGTGAGAGTACAGCAGTAGTTAGAGGCATGGGTTCTCTCATGTATGATTGACTAGATTATTTCTGTTCATTATTTTTCAAAATTGAGTCTACTGCTGACTTTTTGTGCTAGATGTCATTGATCCATGATTTTAACCTGTTAGGGAGAAATGTCAGCTAATTGCAGATCAAGAGTTTGACCACATAGCCACTCACCTTTGTAAAGGCTTGGATTGTGCATCTTCTATTGGTTAATGCATATATATTGCAGTCATACCTGTCATCACTCTTTAAAAAGGAAAAGACAGTGACTTGAGAATTGCCGTTTCCATCCTGTCGGTGTTCAGCTTCAGACATTTGGTCTTCATCCAGTGGCGATTTCATTCATGCAGACTTTAAAATTAATCTGGCTACTAGGCATCTTGTCTGTGGGGGAGAGAATGGGCTGTGCATTATCAACATGGGAGAGGATGTTGATGTTGTGAGAGGGATGATGCTGGCTAGAGGAATCATTTAAGCATTGAAGATAGTAGGGCTCAGGGAGGATCCTTGTGGAACACCACAGAGGAGGTTGCGGGTGTCCGATGTGTATAGTGCTGTTGGTGATGACGTTGATGCGGTCTGCCAGAGTGGTGCGTTTAGTGGTCTGGATTGTTTGGTGGTAGCATCTCAATGCAGATTTAAATTTGTTCTGTCTGCATTGCCCTGACTCATTCTCCATTTATGCTCCACTTGTTTGCAGTAGTGTTTCATCAGACTGAGTTTGTCTGTGTACCAACTGGACAGGGGTCTAGATCTTGTTCTATTGCTGTGCTCGAGACGAGCCAGGAGGTTGGTGCAGGAGTAGATCCAATTGTTCAAATTCCTGATGAGTTTGGGGACCCTTTTGATGTGCTCAGGTCTGTGGGTGTTTACAGTTGTGTTCCAGGCCTTGTCAGTGTTGCTGTTTTGGTTGTGATGCGTATGTATTGGACCAGGACAATGACACTGAACTTGATGAGACTGTGGTCTGTGCAGGTGATGGATGTGTGCTTGTCGATTCGGATGTTGTCACAGGTGGTGAATTTATGGTCCAGGAGCAATTCAGTGATGTAGGTAGGTTCCTTTACTCATTGGCTTGTGGCCCAGGCTTCCACGATCTTCAATGTGTGTCTTTGAGTTGGAGTCAGTATGGCCTTCCAGGTGTAAGTTCAAATATCTGAGAAGGATGTACTTACTAATGTTGAGGGCAAGTGGTGCGACACACACCCTGAAGGTGTGGGTGAAAATGATGAGTAGTCCTGGCGGGCTGTAGCTGAGAGTGCTGCTTAGGGTGAAGTTGTCCGTGACACAAAGCTTGAATGACAGGTGTTCCATGTTGGATTATGACGATTCCATGGAGGTGGTGCAGATGACAGCATTCTTGTGAATGAGGACAATTCCGCCTCTGACTTGTGAAGTCTGTCTTGCTTAGCAATCTTGTAGCCAGGTAGGATGGCTGTGGAAACTCATTAAAGGCTTATTATCATCTTCAGGGAAAACCCAACGAGAGTCCATTGGAGTAGTTTGTATTTGAGAATACCACTTCCAAGATGAAAGTGATTTATGCTAGCAAGAGCAGTATTTTCCAGCGTTCAAAGATAGCAGAATACATAAATTAACTAAGGGTGAAAGAAAACATTACCTCCTGAGTTGATTCTCAGAGTGTAAACTTTCTGAGAAGAAATGAATGATACTTAGGATAAATTGGACAGTAGCATGGAGTAGGAAACTGGGTTATGGGTTGGCGAGAGTGAAACCCTACTCAAGCAGCAACCACAATTCTTGTCAGTGGGAAATAGAAGCAAACCCCAAATTAACTTGTGCTCAGCCCTCTGGTAGCTTGGCAAAAAGCAGTGAGGCTTAACTTAGAGGCAACGTGTAAGGTGTTTATGCAGCACCTCAAACAGTAATAAAAGGGAAAACACAACATAAGAAAAATCCCACACCAATTTAGAAAAATGGAGTATATTTTAGTAAATTACATGATACCAAAATGACAAACGTTCAGTCGCTGGAACTAGAGTTATGCCATTTTAAACATTTAGGTAAAATAGTGCCTAGAAGCACAAAGCACCAACTGTGATTATTTGCTCACGCCAGACCGGGCAAAGTCACTAGTTCAGGCCGAACACGATGGAGCACCAATGAAATACAAGTACCCAGTTAAGTGCGCTGGGCAAAGTACCTTAAATCCTGCTTGTGGAGCATTGCAGTATCCCATGTGTTGCATAGTGGCGGCTCTGAGGAGCTGTGGGGTGCAATGTAGTTCCAGTGTGGAGCCCTGCTTTGAGGATCCATTGTGCAGTGGTGGGTCGAAGTGCTGTGGGGCTCTCCATTGAGGATATGTTACGCAGTGGTAGTTCCAATGCAAAGGTGCAAATGTGCAAATCCATAGCGGGGCACTTCCAAAGGGTCCCGGGCTAGGTTGGTACCACTTGGGGGTGAGGGTGAGAATGCACAGCAAGCACAGTCCAGGTACAGGGTTCAAGGTGCTTGGAGTTTTTTCTATCCCTGAGGCTCTGATCAGGAGGCCAGGCAACTAGCACTTGGAGTCACTCTGATGGTCCTGGGTTTATGCTGCAGGCCCAGTACAGCTGTTCTTTTAAGTCTTCCACAGGTCCTGAGGTGTACTGAAGAGTTGGGTGTGAGGGCCCTGCATGTATACTTGGCGCCAGCTTTGAAACAGGACACATTTTTAGGGGGCTTCCCCATCCAGAGGTGTTTGGTATTTCCTGTCACCCTGCCCTGGCCTCAGTAGGTCTAGGGCAACAAAAGACTAGTATAAACCCTTTGTGAGTGTGCTGAGCAGAGGCTTTGTGATGTGCAAGTGTGGTATATGTCCAACTTTTTGAATACACTTCAACCTTTCTTATGGGTCCATGGGCTATGTATTGCCTTCCCTAGGGGTAACCTATATGTATAAAAAAGGAAAGTTTATTTTGCTAGGTTGAAATAACATTTTAAAACTGCTCACACAGGTTTCAATGGCAGGCCTGAGACAGGTGTAAAAGGCTACTTAAGTTGGTGGCATACGAAGTGCTGCAGATCCACTAATAGCATTTAATTTACAGGCCCAGTGTTCATGTAGTGCCACTTTACTTGGGACTCACAACTAAATAAATGTGGCAATTGGGTATAAGCCAATTTCACCATGTTTAAAGGAGAGCGCTCAATCAGTGGTAATGTTTATAGAGTCCTAAAGCCAACAAAAATAAATTCAGCTAAAGCAGAAGGAGTAAGGCAAAAGTTTTGGGGGGAAGACCAGCCTAAGATTGGCGGGTCTAATAATCCATGCAGTGTAACAACCACTGTTTGAGACATTGTAACAATATCAGTTCTATGCAGATATTTTTGAGCATCCAACAGTTGGACAGTGAAATGCCAAATTTTGTTAGAGATTCTAATGTAGACCTTAGTTTTCTTGATATATATCAACCCCAGTTGTAGTTGCAGAGAATGTTTGAGGTGGAAATCATGTAGATATTGTAAGACTTTGTGAGAGTGCCAACACATTTCAAACTCAGCAAGATATTTTGAATAACTTGGAAAACTGAGCAATTAGTTTGCTTTGGGTTTGTTCAGTAAACTTAATGGACTTGAATGTTTGATGACTGTTCCGCTATTGCCATAGGCTAATTAGATCTGTTTAAAAAAATCTATGATTTACAGAGTCAAACATCACTGAGATGGTAAGCAGAGAAGAATGGCTTTGATTCAGGAAAGAGATGATGTTTTTGACTGGTCTCAGCATATAGGGGGTCATTCTGACCCTGGCGGCCACCACCGACCACGGGAGCACCGCCAACAGGCTGGCGGTGCTCCCACGAGCATTCTGACCGCGGCGGTTCAGCCGCGGTCAGAAGCGGAAAGTCGGCGGTCTCCCGCCGACTTTCCGCTGCTCGGGGGAATCCTCCATGGCGGCGGAGCGCGCTCCGCCGCCATGGGGATTCAGACACCCCCTACCGCCATCCTGTTCATGGCGGGAAACCCGCCATGAACAGGATGGCGGTAGGGGGTGCCGTGGGGCCCCTGGGGGCCCCTGCAGTGCCCATGCCAATGGCATGGGCACTGCAGGGGCCCCCGTAAGAGGGCCCCGCAAAGTATTTCAGTGTCTGCCTTGCAGACACTGAAATACGTGACGTGTGCAACTGCACCCGTCGCACCCCTGCAACTACGCCGGCTCAATTCTGAGCCGGCGTCCTCGTTGCATGGGCATTTCCTCTGGGCCGGCGGGCGCTCTTTTGGAGAGCGCCCGCCGGCCCAGAGGAAATGTCTGAATGGCCGCCGCGGTCTTCTGACCGCGGTGCGGTCATTTGGCGGCGGTACCTTGGCGGACGGCCTCCGCCGTCCGCCAAGGTCAGAATCAGGGCCATAGTGTATTGATAAAGCAAAGAAGTAAAATGTTATGTGATTGCAGAGCAGATGTCCTCAATTGTTTTCAATTGTTGAGCTTTCGGAGTTGTTTGCAATACACAAATTCCACAAGTGTGTAAGTATAGCACTCTTGCCACCATTGCATTTTGCAGAGGAATTCTGAATGGTTGCAAATACTATGGTGTATTCAGAATGCAAAGTGTTTGGTGTTGTAAAAGATGGCTGAGATAGTCTCTGCCTGCGTCATGATGAACCAGACATAGCATGGCATATGTATAAATATCTGCAAGCTGTAAGGCCCATGAGCAATTTACAACAGTGCTATTAATGGATTGATAACATTACATTCAAGTGGGTAATATGATGCTGATTAGAAGAGATTTCCAAGTGTGGGTATAGATGATATTTCTCTCTCTGGTGAGGCCCTGAACCTAAATCTCAGCAGGAGTTGGCCAGAAGGCCAGGTCTCTGGCCCGGCCATGTGACTAACCCTCCACATGTGATCAATCCCAGCTGCACAGGACCTTCAACTATGCACAGCAGAGTTTTAGCTGCAGGGTATGGACTGCAGACAGACCCTGGTCCTACCCTATCATGGTCTGTCCTCACTCCCACCATATCCATCCAACCCCCATGTGTGGCCGTTCACCAACCACAGCAGTAAAGTAATTAACTCTTTTTTTGTTATCCTAGTAACTTTGGCTCCATTTGACAAATCTATGCAAAACGTTCCAAAAACATTCACCTAATTTGGGTCCATATATATACTGCTTATATAAAAATAGTAAAACTTACCATTGATCTAAAGACTCCTCTTACCTGAGAATTATTTACTCCAGAAGTAAAGTTACTTGTGCATGATGTTCACTTACTTCACTAATTGTTAGCTACCTGCACTTATTTCCACTTTTTATGTTTGTTTTGGTGGTGCTCGGAATGTGTGCAGAAGTGGTTAGTACATTTGGCTCTTTACAAGTTTAGGACTTATTAAGTGCTTTAACCATTGCTCCCATTTCAATTTTGAGCCCATTTTATGTGGGCCTAGTTTCACCTATTGAATAGCATATACTGAACAGCTATAATAAAGGTCCTGTTTGTACTTTCAAGTATAAGAGGGCTTCATATAATTTTGAAACTAAACTTTGTTTGATCTACTTGGAGAAAAATGTATAGTTCACAAGGTAAATTGCTGAAGCTGTGGATTGTGAAACAGATCTGCTGATATATGCTCACCTATTTTTATCACGCCTCACTTTCAATAAATCTCTTTTCCCCACCTGTCTAACAAATTAATCTCTCTCCCACTCTTTTTTTCAATTGCTCTGTCTGTGCCTCTCTAGATCATATCGATGCCTCAACTCGATTGCTACTTCACCCCTTTCTTTGAACCTAAATGCTTTTTCCATCTCCAATCCCCTCCATCTACTGTTTCTCTCTTTCCATCCCTCATTACCTCATTTCTCTCTACCTCTCTGTCACCTTTCTCTTCCTCTCTCATGAGCTTGTCTCTGTACCTACCACACTCTATGACTACTTATCTACCCCCTCTCCATACTTCAGCTCTCTCACTACCTCGCTGATGTTTCCATCTCACATCCCTGTATCTCTTCTCCATTTGCTTTGCCTCTGTGCTGGGAGATCATCGCTTAATTTTTATCTTTATGTTTTTTGCCTCTTTTTACCCTCCACTCCTTAGACAAGTTGGATTCCAGTCTCTTAGCTGGTCACTGGTCGTTTGTTCTGGGCTGTCCTACAATGGGGGTGACTCCTCCTGCTGTTTCTGCTGAAACTACTTCACCTACGAATCATCATTACCTGAAGGTTTTTATGCCAACAGCTTTTTCTGCCACATTAGGGATTTCTTTTGATGGACAAACCTAATTTTTGTTTTTAGGGTCGGGTCTGCGAGAGCATGCGCTAGTGCATGTGTCTCACTTGCGAGACATTGTTGTGAACAAAAAGGGGTTGGTGTCTGCCTATTGTTTACCATTTGTTGGCTTTCCAGGCACTCTTCTTTCCAGTGTCAGTTTATTTAGAACGTGCATTGTTAGATAAAACCATTACACTAATAATAAAATTCATTAAGAAAACCCAATATGCAATGTTTCTAATCAAGCATCACAACATGCGAAAGTGCTAAAGTGCCTCAGTACTAACAATGACATCACAAAAATCCATCAACAATATTTTCTTCGTTTCCAAACGTACATTTCTATGACATCTTGTCATCCTCAATCAGGTCCTTTACAAACCCCCTTTTCCTTGTCATTCTTCACTCAAATAATTTATATACTTGTAATAAAGGATCGTAAAAGGTGCTAAAGTGCCTAACATGAATAAAATGTACAGTATTCAAAACTTGTTTTTACAGAACCTTTTTCGCCCCCCAGCAGGCTTATTTCTCACATCATTCCTTTGTAAGTTGGTTCACCAATAGACCCATAAAAATGGAAGATTTTTATAATAGCAGTCAATAATAACTTATAACATTTCTGTGTAAGCAAATCTTAAATACCTTGTCATCCTTGGCTCTTATCGTTTATGCAACTATAACAAAAGAAAAAGTGCCGATATGCTAATATGCCTAACACAACTGAAATGTACAATATTTAAAACTTTTTCATGATCTTTTTTTCCCGCTGCAAAACATTTTCCTGGCACCATTCCTTTTTCGGTTTGTTCATCTATAGGACCATAAAATTTGAAAATCCTTATAATAGCAGTGGTGCCTATAGCAAGCTTTAAGGACTCCACTTAAACTACTTAGTCTCACTGTTTTCCAGCTTTCATGCCTCCATTTTCAAGAATTTAGTACATTTGCAGTTCAAAGTGGTGTCCGTTGCTTTAAAGCATGCAATCACAGCTTGCCTAAATATATGGATTCCTTGCTGATTGAAGACTAATTTGAACAAACCCTTCCTCTCATTTAACAGACCTTGGCAAAGACAGGTTATATGAATAATGGTCTCCTCACTGGCTCTACACAACCTACATAAAACATTTTTTGTGTCCTTAGCCCTGGGACATCATGGGCATGACCAGGCAGGAGACCAAAATGATACCTAATAAAAAGGTCCTTTTCTTTTCTTGACCACACAGTCTCAAAGTAGGGCTGAGGTCTGAATTTTTTTTACTCACGTATAATCATCCATGCGTGGAATCTGACTGAAAAAGCCTCTTTGTCTGTTTCCACAGAGATTTTTTTGGGTGCACAATGATCCCTTTTTTCAAGGCATAATAGGGCATACTCTTTTTCCAAAATGGTTGAGTGCCCAAAACATCCAGCTCTTGGTCTAGGTACTGCCTAGAAAGTGCATTAATGCATGATCAAACTTCCGACCAGAGTGCTTGACAACGTTGATTTCAAGTAGTTGACTGTAATTGGTGGACGTGGTCTTTTTTGCAGGGTTATTCACAAACATTTTGCCTTCCTTCTATTTTTTTCTGACCTGTTTGTGTTGTCTTTAGAACTCTGGGAACTTTAGCACTGCTAACCAGTTCTAAAGTGAATATGCTCTTTGTCTAAAGTGGATAGGTTTCTCGATGATTGGCGCTAAGTGTGCCCAGGGGCTGTAAATCAATTGCTACTAATGGGCCTAGTGTTAATTTGATATTTACTCACATGTATACTATTTCCTGTCATGAATACATTCTCCATTCTAGGATGGCCGCCATGCTTTTTCCAACTTTTCATTCCATTTTCTTCAAAATGGCCTCCACTCTAACTTAAATGCACTCCCTGGTTTATAATCTCTGGGCATGCTATGCTTGTCTGCTTTGGGCACCAGGCATTCTTTTACCTTGCATGCTGGCACATTTGTACACTTGTCTATTTTTTAGGTGAGAGCTACAGTTGGTATTGTTTGGCTGTCTAACACCAATTCCATTACAGTTAGTACCTGGTTCGACACGGTATAGAGGAAACTTCCTTTTCATGATGACTTCCACATTTTCTGTTTTCTTAACTTTTTAAACACAATATGGGCGTCATTCTTACTTAACGGCAGTCCCTGGTCTACAAACACTGGGTGCACGATGCATGACTGCTTTTGGCTCCAGTCTTTCTTTGCCAATAATTTGCTTGCATGCTGGCACATGCATACATCATATGCTGTTGAGGTGAGTGGTATAGCTGGTAACCTGGGTTATAAAATACCAATTTTATCCCATGTAATAATTGGTTTGCCCTGCTATTTTCTGGACTCTGTTGGTTCCGATGGGGACATCCGCTAACATGTTTAGCCCTAAGGTCAGTTAGTAACTCCCATGCTGCATGATTGGTTCTATAACTGATAATTTGGTAGTAATTCGTTTTTTGGGGTTCCAGTAATTACTGCTAATTGCCCATTGAGGGCCTTGATTGAGGATCATAACTACAGTTGATTTATTGAGGACTTCTTAATTGACAGATGTCCCTACAAAGGTTTATTCTGGTGGGTGGTACCATTAGAACACTTCTGCTGCCCTTCTCACTAAGTGATTGGTTTGGTTAAGCATGGAATGACTTCACAGCTTCATGGCACATAACCTTGCATTGGTATACCCACAGAATAAAAAGTGATTGGTTTGTGTAAGCATTGATTAGGCTCACTATTTTTGTGACACCGGTGACTATATTGTTCTAGGACACATTCAGTGGCTTACTAGCTTCAATTATCATTCTGATCCGAGTGTTTGTACAGCATGAGACCCTTCATGGTGAATGTTTCCCTCATGTGATGCATGGTGTGGCAGCACATTTATATTATATTTTTGACATATAGCAATATCTGATCTATTTTTTCTTTTTTCTCTCTCTTAACCTTTTTCTTTTTTTCTTTTCTCATTTTTTCTTCCCTTGCTTTTAACAGGTCTTTGTTATATAGTCAGAGATAACTTATGTGCATCACAGGCATAATTTGTATGTCCTGATGATGATCCCAACATTCCAATAAGGGATCAAAATGTCATCGACATTTAGTACTTCGCCTCTGTACAATAATATATGTTTTGACATGAGCAAGAGTACTGTAAAATTGTGACGTTAAGTGTGCTTTCTTTCACATGGGGTTTACCTGAGCAATTATGATTTATGGTTTCCAAGATATTTTTTGTTTTCCCAGTACACTATTTTCTTACTTTTGAGTAAATATACTGATTTATTGCATGTTTTCCATAGACTTCGTTGTGATTCTATGTTGTATTTAAATCTATAGTCTTTTTATCTAAGGGACCCTTGTTCTTTTATAAATAAAAAAAAACTAGTGGGCCTGCATCAATGATTGTGCCACCCATGAGATGGCCTGCAAACATGTCTCAGACCTGCCACTGCAGTGTCTGTGTGGGCAGTTTTAAACTGCCATTTCGCCTGGCAAGTGAGTGCCCAAACCATTCCTTTTACTACATGTACGTCACTCCTAAGGTAGGCCCAAGGCAGCCCAATGGGCAGGGCGCAGTGTATTTAAAAGGTAGGACATGTACTGGTGTGGTTTACATGTAATGATAGTGAAATTCTGTTTTCACTATTGCAAGGACTACCTCTCCCACAGGGTAACCTGGGGGATTGCCTTAAAATATATTTTAAGTGTAATTTCCCATTGGGAACGGATAGAAATATGGAAGTTGGGGTCTCTGAACTCACAATTTAAAAGTACAACTTTTTATGAAGTTTGTTTTTGAATTGTAAGTTTGAAATTCCCCTTTTAGAAAGTGCATTTTCTTGCTTACCCATTCTGTGTCTCTGCCTGTCTGTGGAATGCACGTCTGGGTAAGGAAGACAGTTGGGCTGTTTGTAATTTCACTGTAGACAGTCACACAAAGAAAGCTGAGGTGTGTGCCCTGCGTTTCCTGATGGGTCTTCCTGAGCTAGAGTGGTAGGAGGAGCTGACACATGCAGCTGAATAGGGCTGTTGTCCTCACACAAAGCAGTGTCTAACCCCTTGGAGTGTGTATGTGGCCAGGGCAGGAAAGGTCAGGGTCTTGTGCACTACAAAGACTTTTCTCTGAAGTATGCCTACTTCAAAGACAGAATGGGTATACGTACTGGCACTCTGACACCAAAAAGTTAGAATCCTTCTGGATTGAGCAAATACTGACAGGAAGAAGAGTTGGATGCTGTAGGACGGACTGCCACTCTGCTTGTTGCTTTGTTGTGTTTGCCTGCTGCTTGCTGCTTTGTCCTGTGAATGAAAGGACTGGGCTTGGCTTTCTACATCTTGCTTCCAATGGCTCTCCAAGAGCTTGGACTGAGCTTGCCTCCTGTTAAGAAGTCTCAGAGACATCAAAGACTTCATTTGCAAGTGGTGCCAACTTCAGTCACTGGTCCCTTGGAAGTGCAAGTTGGGGATCCGAAGGAGAAAATCCACATATTGACGCACCACAAAAATCGATGCGCCACAAAAATCGACGCACTGCCTGTCTTGTGGCTGAAGAAGCAATGCAGCTCCTGTCCCCCCCGCTGCAGAATTAAGGCAGCACCTGTTTCACCATGGTCCCATCATCACAGCACGTCTGAATTTTCCATGCTTCATCCCTAGGCATTAACTTTTCATCGACCTTGCAGCGTAGTAAGGAACTGAGGCTGTGTGTCCAGAGATTGATCCAGCACCTTTCCTGCAAGAAAATAATTAATGCATCACCTCCCCTACCAGTAAGGAAATGATGCATTGTCTCACCTGTGAGGAAAGAATGGACATTTTTCCTCCCCTGCGGCCCGTTTCATCTTTGATTTTGACGAATTCCAGGTACTTTGTGCTACAGAGATACATCCATTGATTTCTAAGGATTAAGATTTGGTTAAACTTTTAAAAAGTGATATCTTGAGTTGTGTATGTTGTATTTTTGTAGTTTTGGTCTTGTTTTATTCAGGTAAATATTGTCTATTTGTCTAAACCGTTTTGGAGTCCTTTTGTAGTGTTTTTACTGTGTTACTGTGTGTGTGGGTACAAATACTTTGCACATTGCCTCTGAGATAAGCCTGAGTGCTTGAGCCAAGCTACTGAGGGGGTGAGCAGGGGTTATTTTAGCTGTTTGGCTCCCTTACCCTGACTGGAGTGAGAGGCTCTACTTGGACAGGGTGAAAACTACTGCCAACTAGAGACCTTATTAATTGTTTTCATACTTTAATATCACTCCCTTTTCTTGCAATGATGTGGTTCAATTGTCCAAATTCGAGCCTTTTCTGGGGTTCGTGGTTATATTGAGGAAGACAAAAAAGCAATCCAAATCAATCTGCCCCACACCAATCTTCCACATCACCCCAATCCAATCAACCCACCCCATCCGAAATCACTCCACTAAGATCCTCTCCACGCCAATCCAGTCCAGCCACCTATCCAATCCAGCCCAATCAAATCCACCCCAATTCAACACACCCCAATCCAATCTAACACAATCCACCCCACTCCAATCCAAAACAATCTGACCCACTCCAATCCAAAACAATCTGACCCACTCCAATCCAAAACAATATGTCCCACTCCAATCTGCCCATTCCAATCAACCCCACTCCAATCCAAAACAATCAGCCCCACTCTAATCCAAAACAATCTCCCCCACTCTAATCCCAAACAATCTATCTCACTCCAATCCAAAAACAGTCCACCCCACTCCAATCCAAAACAATCTCCCCACTCTAATCCAAAACAATTTGCCCCACTTCAATCTGTCCCACTCCAATCCAAAACAATCTCCTTCATGCCAATCTGTTCCACTCCAATCCATCCCACTTTAATCTACGCCACTCTAATCAAGAATAATCTACAGCACCCAAATCTGTCCCACTCTAATCTGCCTCACTTCAATATGCGCCACTCCACTCAAAAACAATCTGCCCCATTCCAATCTGGCAGCACTCCAATCCTATCCACCCACCAATTCAATGAAACCCAATTCAGTCCACCTCACATTACCCCAACCAGCCTACTCTACTCCAATTCACCCCCCTCAAATCAACCACAATCCAAAAGAATCCGCCCCCCTCCAATCTGCCCAACTCCATTCCAAAAGAGTGTGCTCACTCCAATCTGCCCTACTCCAATCTGCCCCATTTCAATCTAAACAAAAACAATCTGCCCACTCCAATCCATCCCCCTCAAACCAACCACAATCCAAAAGAATCTGCCCCCCTCCAATCTGCCCAACTCCATTCCAAAAGAGTGTGCCCACTTCAATCTGCCCTACTCCAATCTGCCCCATTTCAATCCAAACAAAAACAATCTGCCCACTCCAATCTGCCCCACTCCAGCCCATAACAATCTGCCCCACTCCAAACCACCCCACCCCAAGCCAACCCACCTCACCTCGATCCTATCCACCCACTCAATCCCAGCTCACCCCAACAAGAGTCTTGTCAGTTTTTGTGTGCAGTCTGACCCCGGTCCTCTCCCCTTTCTGTGTCTGAAAGGGGGCAGATGTGTCTATGTAATTGGTCATTTCTGAGGCATGTTCCCTGTGTCGTCTTTTAAAAAGATTAGCAGTGGCACCATAAGCCGTCACTGTGCCAAAGGGGCACAGCGCTTCGAGGTGAAACGTGTGAGCCTTCCACGCACTATGCACCCACCAGTCAGTAGAATAAAGTGTTGACTGCGATTTAGAGCTTTTTTGAAAGCGGCCAGTCGTAGCGCTTTTTAGGGTCGAGCCTGCGTCGCATGTGCTTGTGCATGTGTATCGCTAGCGAGACGCTTTAGGAATTAGAAAAGGGCTCGGAGCCCCGTCCACGTCACGTCAGTGTCTTTCATTAATTCGTGGGCTTGCCGATTAGAACCTGCTTGCTTTGATTAGGGGAAGGCATGCATACGTCATGCCTTTTCTGGTGGTTAGCCCTCTTAGAGCGCAGCGACCAAGTACAGAAAACATGCGAGGCTCGCTGTTTCCCATCAGGTTTGTGGACTACTTTTTCTCTATTTTCGCAGTGCGATATCGCTTGGCAGAAGTCGAGCGCTTTGCATAATATCGACCCTGTTACACAGTTAATTGCACTTTTGCCGGTTAGTACATAATTGCACTTTTGCCGATAGGTTTCATTACGAGTGAAATTTAGCAGCGCGATCGCGCTCTTCTTTTCTTTTACCCTTGAAATTTTAATGACAAACATTTCTACATGCCGCTACTATCAACAAGTGATTGACTGTTTTCAGTGTGCGGTTTACAGCTCTCTGAAGCCTGTCGAACCGGCTTTCTAAGACAATAAATAAAGGAATATATAAAACACTTCAATATCTGGGAACTTTGAGAAATAACAAAGAACAATTATGTTTAGGGTTCAAAATTTTAGCTAACTAGTTTGGGTTGATTGTTGCTGATTTAATTGCCTTTGTAACAGTAGTTACTTAAAGTCATAAATTTGAATCACTGATTGGTCTTTAGTTGCGGGTCAACCCACAAACGTCTGTCAAAAGGGGGCACATCAGATGACCATTTCTGTCCTGTGCAAGAATTTTAGGAAATGGGTTGTTTCTGTGTTGCATATTACATTTGGGTTTTGGTTCGTAAGAACTTAAAACTTAACTTATTCCAGGTGTGTTGTCATATTTGGGATCTTGATGGTTCTCAAATAAGTGAAATGACTATTTCGCTATCATAGGGCCTTAGTGAATGTGTGCTCGGAAAGTGATGATGATGCATTTGTTGGGTAACTTGACTGCGTTTTGGTCGAACAGGCATCTGTAGGCCAAATGCTTTATTCTGTGGTCTGTTGTGTTCCATTATATATGAAATTGAATTATCTTGTCTGAGTGGGACTGTGGCTCCTGATTGATGTTATGCTCAACATCCTCCTTACTTTTTGTCTTCTAATACATGCACACATCATAAAATCTTCTGCTATGAAGGAAATATTGCAGTTGAAGATATGTACGATAAATGTAGAATCGGTACTGATAAAATAAGCATGTCACAGCTGCAAAATGTATTTGAATAATTTCAGCCTGTCACTTTCAAAAATTGCCATATTTCAGAATGTATAGTTGTCTGCAAATCTATCACTGCTTTCTTGTATGGAATTACGACAGAGCAATAAATAAATGACCTGCCATAAATATCTCTTTCTCTTCTGTAAGCTGACGTTGACAGAGAAAAATAGCTCCAACTAGAGAGCGACAACGTTAGTTATCCCTATCATTATTTGAGCAGCAGTTGCATTGCTGCTCAGTATCTGCTTTTTGCTGAACTGCAATAATAAGGACATCAAAAACCCGAAGTTTACACACTCATTACAGAATTCTGTTCATTATAAAACCTAAAGTAATATTATAATTTCAAACTCAAATATTTTTTCTTTAAAAATGCCCGGCCGTTCTATATAGTGATGAAACCCTTTTCTTCAGTTATAAGAATTTAGAAAATAATCTTTTTGTTTTGTGTGTTGTTTTGTGTGATTGTGCTATACAGTCCGGGTGTGTTAAGGATTAATATAAACATTTTGGTAAATATTTTGTGAGCTATCATTAAAGTTGGTTCAGAAAGGACGTCACTGCCTCGACTTGCTCAGACTTACACATCCACCTTGTTCTTGCCCACACGCTTTGGACTGTGCATAAGAGGCATTCGTTTTTAGGTCAAGCAGAACAGCACGCAATTGCTGCTTTTCAGAGTATTGTTATCTATTTGGGCTTTTAGCCACGCCCACCTCACGCCCATCACTCTCCCTCCTTCATGGGCTTGCCCTTCAAAACTCCTTTGTTATCATTGGTAAATTGTTTACATTTGTCCTTCCTTGGGGCAGTTTTGTTACCGCTTTGGCCATCGACCTTTTTACATGGCTAGTTACACTTTTCCATCACGTTTGACAGCACGCAAATGTATTTTTCCTTTTGTGTGTATCCTTCATGCTCATGGCTTGTTGCTTTGAATCGGCTCGCTTATGTAACACTGTATTACTTTCCATTTTCAATTTATGTGGCAATAAAAGTCCAGTTAGAAGTTTACAGTGCAAATAGCTCTAACTGGAGCAAATGCGAGACCCATTGTATTGTAAATGCTTGTTTTAAAGTGCTGCAATGTGGTCAACACTGGCCCTGCCATAGCACTAATATTTACTTTAAGCCATTTTGCACAGCTGTACAACATTTCTAAAAAAAAAAGCTGACAGTGCCATTATGTTTCGCATAGGTGAAGCATGTTCGCTTTGCCTATTTTTGTTACTTTTGTTAATGTGTTTGTTGATAAGAAATACATATTACACTAAATTTTGCTTTGCAACTTTCAGTTTTGAAAACCTTTGAGACATGGGTAGTCACAGTCAGTAAGGATGTTGTGCAATTTGATAATATTATGAATCACGCAGCACTTTGCAACAGAAAGATCTACTGTACTGCCTACAAAATGATTTGTGATCCAGATCGCCATGAAAAGTAACAGAGAGTGCAGGCACTGCAACGGTTTGTGAATATCAAATACAAAACCCCCTTGGGCATGAATGCTGCCTAATTACAAAGTATATCCTGAGATTGCAAACAAAACTTCCATTGTGTGGAGGGCTGACACTAGTATTAGATTAATTTTCTTGGGGACTGCGTTGTGCTGCTAGCGCTATAGGACAGCATTATTGGAACTCCCCAAACAGTGCAAAGTCCTATTCCACTTCAGGTAAAAAAGTAGAGTGAGCCACTATCGCCAGTGTGTTGACTCTTTATGATCAGGCACGAAGAGGGGAGACTCCTTGTGCTCGAAGAGGACTACCTCTTGGGGATAATCCACCAGGGTAGCTAGTGTGATAATTGGGAGATAGTTTCCAAGAGGAAAGTGAGGAGACTGCCATAGTGGACTGTAACCGTGTGGGTGTGGAGGAACCACTCTAGACTGCGGTATAGTCTAAAAAACATGAAATCTATTGATGATATTGGATGTGGTATAAATCAGGTGAGTTTACTTCAGTCTTGGGTTGCTGGGTTTAGGGTGGTGGGATGTTCTTGAGGTTTGGTCTTCACTCTTCTCTTTCTGTCTGTCTTGTTCACAGGTCGTTCCCCTGGAAGCGCATGTGGAGAGAAGAAAATAATAGCAGTAAGTGACCGTGATACTTGTATCTATTTTGTTTCCTTATGCTTTCTTTGTTGGCCCTGTCTTACTGTTCTTGTCAAGATTACATTTCTCAAACTGGTTCAGGTTAGTACGTGTTTTCTTCCATCTGTTTCTTAGTGGTCTAATTCCTGTTCTTTCTGTCTTTGTATTTTCCTTTCAGCGCTCAACCGTTCCTGCGCGCGGGTCTTGGCTGGCCTATTTAAGGTGACGGTGCTCTATGGTGCCCGGTGGTACGTATGTTATCTCTCCCTGTAGGTTCTCTCCCTCATCCCTGTCTGTTTCTCTTTTCCACCCCTTCCCCTTCCCTCAGTGCTCGTGCTTTTATGTTTCCCGGTTTTGTCCTTCCCCCTCCCTTCTCCCCGTGTTACCTTTTTCCCCTCCCCCCTCTCTCTCTCACTCCGCTCTTTTATCTCTTTCACTTTCACTCGTTCAGGGACGTGGTCCCACGCACCTGAATGGCCACGCTTCTCCTGAAGCGTGGCGGGATGCTGCGTTTCGTCCTCCCGGTAGCCTGGAACAGGGTTGTTCATCACTCGTTTTCCGCCTTCTCCTCCGATACTCGGACGGTACCGCTGTCTCTGGATCTCAAGTGGGCTCCGCTCCTCGTCTTCCTCCGATGGCTGGTTCTCGGCTGTTGTCTTGTCACCCGCTTTCTCCTCCCAACCTCTGAACGCCGCAAGTGCTGGCAGCGGCACTTTTGACCTTCTGGCGTCCCGCCACTGCTGATCTACCGACCAATCACGGGCAGAGGGACCAGGAAGCCTCAGAGTAACAGGGGCAGCGTCAGTGAGAGCTATGTGCGGGCGAACTGGTTCCAGCCAGTCACATACACTCCCCCTAGAGAGCGGCCTGTCGAGACGCTCCAAGACCGGATAACGGGAAAGGAAATCCGCGGTCACCATATGTTTATCCGGGAGATGCTGTATCCGAAAGGAGAAAGGCTGTAAGGAAAGGAACCAGCGGAGAACATGGGAATTAGTGCCCTTATGATGGGCAAGCCAGGTAAGAGGAGCGTGATCAGTAATCAGGGTAAAGGTCCTGCCGGACAGATAATATCTGAGAGATTCAATCGCCCATTTAATCGCCAAACACTCCTTCTCTATAGCTGGATAATGTAATTCCCGCGGTAGAAGTTTCCTGCTGATGTATAATACTGGGTGGAGGGAATCATCATCCTGCGGTTGGGATAACACAGCCCCAAGACCCACGTCGGAGGAATCGGTTAACAATACAAAGGGTTTACCAAAATCAGGACAACATAGCACAGGTTCAGACGTGAGAGCGGATTTTAGCTGATCAAAGCTACGTAATGCAGTCACAGAGGGGGGCCCAAGGGTGTTGGGATGGGAGTTTTTTTTGCATATTAGTAAGAGGTTCCACAATTGTGGAGAAATGAGGAATAAAGCGGCGATAATAGCCGATCAATCCTAGGAAAGCCCTAATGTCTTTTTTTCTCTTGGGGAACTCCATTTTAGAGATGGCTTCTACTTTTTCTACTTGGGGGCTAATCCGACCGCTCCCCACAATATAGCCAAGATATTTGATACTAGTCTGTCCCAGTCTACATTTTTCAGGATTGGCAGTTAACTGGGCCTTTCGTAGAGCATGTAATATGGTATCTAGGTGTGTCATGTGCTCCTCCCAGGTCTTGCTATAGATGACAATGTCATTGAGATAGGCAGCAGCGTACTGCTTAAAAGGTTGTAGGATTTCGTCCATGAGTCTTTGGAAGGTGGCGGGGGCCCCGTGAAGCCCAAAAGGGAGGACAGTAAAGTGATATAATCCCGAAGGGGTGGCAAATGCTGTTTTTTCTTTGTCTTCCCTTCTTAGGGGTATTTGCCAATAACCCTTTGTGAGATCTAGGGTGGATAAGTACTTGGCTTGGCCTAATCTCTCAATAAGCTCGTCGATTCTAGGCATGGGATAGGCATCAAAATAGGTTAAGTTGTTGACACCCCTATAGTCCACACAAAAACGAGTACTGCCATCTGGCTTGGGTACCAACACGACTGGTTAGCACCAAGGGCTGGTTGACGGCTCCATGATGCCAGCTGCCAACATGGCTTGGACTTCTTCTTCAATAATCTTTTGTTTTGCTTCGGGGATGCAGTATGGCCGCTGTTGTGAGACAGAATTCGTTTTCAGGCGAATGGGATGTTGGACTAGGGTGAGGGTGGTTCTACCCGGATATTTAGAGATCTTGATTGTGATGTACTAAGCGGTACATCTTGTAGATCTTGATTGTGATGTACTAAGCGGGTTAGTTGGTTGTGATACCACTTAGTAAGATCGGGATTGATCCATGGTTGTACCTGGTTGGATAGGTCATAGGGAAATAACCTGGGATATGGGATGTCGTCAGTAACATCGGAGTTGATAAAGTGAACGGAATTGTCTCCTGTGGGTTCTAGCCATTTTTTAAGTAGATTGATGTGATATATCTGCTCCCTACCACTTCCTTGGGGAATAGCCAGCTTATAGGTGGTGGGGTTGATCTGTGCTATCACTTCAAATGGTCCCTGCCATTTGACCAATAACTTATTGTCAGTGCTAGGGAGTAAGACTAGAGCTTTGTCTCCTACTGTTAAGGTGCGAACTGTACTTTGGGTATCATATATTTGCTTCTGCTTATTCTGTGCTTCCTGTAGGGCAGTATGGGCTTCTTCCCATACTGTATGAAGATTCTCTCTTAAATCTCTGGTATAGGTTAAGAGGTCTTTTACTTCCTCTTCTGTGTCCTCCCTCTGTTTGGCTAACATATCTAACAGAGTGCGTGGTTGTCGGACGAACAACATCTCCAAAGGGCTATGGCCTAAGGACGCTTGTACGTGGGTACGGATAGCATATAAAACCAACAGTAGTTTCTTTTCCCAGTCCTTACCAGCCTCAGATATACTCTTTCTTAGTAAGGATTTAATGGTTTTGTTGTATCTTTCTAGTAGCCCATCTGTTTGCGGATCATATACTGAGGTACAAATTTGCTTCACCCCCAGTAATCGACATACTTCAGCCATTAACCTGGACATAAAAGGAGTCCCTTGGCCAGTCAATATCTCTTTCGGGAAACCCACCCTGGAAAAGAACTCTATCATTGCCTGCGATATAGCTTTAGTGTGTATACTGGGAAGGGGAATGGCCTCGGGATATCATGTGGCATAGTCCACCAAGACTAATACATATTGTCTACCCCGAGTGGAAGGGGTGAGGGGACCGATAAGGTCCATTCCAACCCGGGTAAAAGGAATATCAATAATTGGAAGAGGTTGAAGGGGAACGGGTTTTTGTGGAGAGGGGTTGTACAACTGACATTTTGGACACTCGGAACAATGCTTGCGTATCTCGCCACAAACCCCTGGCCAATAAAATTGTTTAAGGACCGCTTCCTCAGTTTTCTCCCTTCCCAAGTGCCCTTCCCCGTTATCCCCATGTGCTAATTGTAACACTTGTTGGTGGTGACTTTTAGGCACTACTAATTGTAGGTCATTTCCTCTTGTGGGTGTGGGATTTCTGTATAATAGGTTATTACGAATCAAGAATCTGGGACCTACCCCTTGTGCTGCCCCGGACTCGGCCTGCTGCCATGCGTGTTTTAAGGTAGGGTCCTCATTCTGATTCTGCCGGAAATCCCCGGTGATTGTGCAAACCTTCCCAATACCAATAGGACCGTCTTGGGATGGGCAGTTCTGTGTATAGGAACGTCGTTGCTCTCTTTTTTGTCTCCTGCTAAGGGTAATTCGTACCCGCTTGGGTTCCTCTGTAGCCATTCCACTAGGTGCTTCCGTCCACCAATCCCTCAGAAGGTGCTCTTGTCCGGCTTTCTCTAATAAAGGAGGGAAAATCCTCATAATCTGTCCCGAGCATTATATCCTCATCGAGGGTGGAGAGCACCCCTACCCGGAGGGTCTCATTTTGTTCTCTCCATTTCAACCTTATAGTAGCAATGGGATAATACCGTTGATCACCATGTACACAGGTAATGAGGACCTGGGTCTCTGTATCTTCCTGCCCTGGCAATACTAAATATCCCCTGATCACGCTCTGGCTACATCCAGAATAGATTAGAGACATTCTTTCCACTTCATTGATGATGATAGGGAGGGTATATTTAGGTTTCACCCCTCCAGTCCAGAATACTCTTCCCATGGTCAGGCCTATCTCCATGGGCTCCTCTGCGTCTTTTTTATGTGGGCAATGCCGGGCAATATGGCCCCACTCTGAACAGTTGTAACACTGGGGACCAGGGCCTGCGTATCCAGAGGGACCCGGGCCAGCTGGTTGTGATCGGTCATCTCCGGGATTCACTACCGGTTGCGGCAGATGTATTCTAGGTATGGCCGGTCTGACCGGAGGTGGAGGGGCCCGACTAACGGTAGCCCGGAAGTCCGAGCCTCTTTGATAAGCACAGGCGAGATTTATGGCCGTTTCATTCGTGAGTCCAGGATGTTGTTGTACCCAGTTCCGGGTGGTAGGTGGTAAAGCATCTAAGTACTGTTCTAAGACTATGATGTCAAACATGTCTTCTCTTGTTTTCTCTGTGGGATGTAACCACCTCCCGGCTGCATGTTGGACTCTATAATATAAGGTACGGGGGTTCTCCTGATGCTGCCATTTCATTTGTCTAAACCTGGTGCGATAACTCTCACTATCCAAACCTACTCTTTCTAAAATGGTTTTCTTAAGGTCCTTGTATGGAAGGTTAGCACTCGGATTAATAGCTTGGTATGTTGTTTGTAAATGGCCGGTGAGTAGGGGGGCAATATACTGACCCCATTTATCCTCTGGCCAATTAGCAGTGCTGGCCACTCTTTCAAAGTTTATGAAGAAAGAGTCTGGGTCTTCCTGCTCCTGATAACGTTGCAACACACTATTTGGTACCCTGGGGTGTACTTTTGTATGAGCGATGGTATCGGTAAGCTTACCTAATGCTGTCTCATGTACCAGTTGGTTATTGGCCATAATCGTTGGCTCTTGAGTGCTGCTTGCAGCGCCTCCCGTTCCTCTTTGGCTTCTTTCATTTGTTGTTCCCATAGTAACTGGAGATGCTGTTGCCCTTCTGCCAACTGGGCGATTACATCTGCCATTGTTGCCTTTTCTTCCATGGTGGCGGTGTCTCCACAAATCCCACTTCTGACACCACTTGTAACTGTGTGGGTGTGGAGGAACCACTCTAGACTGCGTTATAGTCTTAAAAACAGGAATGTTATTGATGATATTGGATGTGGTATAAATCAGGTGAGTTTACTTCAGTCTTGGGTTGCTGGGTTTAGGGTGGTGGGATGTTCTTGAGGTTTGGTCTTCACTCTTCTCTTTCTGTCTCTCTTGTTCACAGGTCGTTCCCCGGAAAGCGCATGTGGAGAGAAGAGAATAACAGCAGTAAGTGACCATGATACTTGTATCTATTTTGTTTCCTTATGCTTTCTTTGTTGTCCCTGTCTTACTGTTCTTGTCAAGATTACATTTCTCAAACTGGTTCAGGTTAGTACGTGTTTTCTTCCATCTGTTTCTTAGTGGTCTAATTCCTGTTCTTTCTGTCTTTGTATTTTCCTTTCACCACTCAACCGTTCCTGTGCGCGGGTCTTGGCTGGCCTATTTAAGGTGACGGTGCTCTATGGTGCCCGGTGGTACGTATGTTATCTCTCCCTGTAGGTTCTCTCCCTCGTCCCTGTCCGTTTCTCTTTTCCACCCCTAACCCTTCCCCCAGTGCTCGTGCTTTTATGTTTCCCGGTTTTGTCCTTCACCCTCCCTTCTCCCTGTGTTACCTTTTTCCCCTTCCCTCCCCCTCTCACTCCACTCTTTTATCTTTTTCACTTTCACTCGTTCAGGGACGTGGTCCCATGCACCTGAATGGCCACGCTTCTCCTGAAGCATGGCAGGATGCTTTGTTTCGTCCTCCCGGTCACCTGGAACAGGGTTGTCCGTCACTTGTCTTCCGCCTTCTCCTCCGATACTCGGACGGTACCGCTGTCTCTGGATCTCAAGTGGGCTCCACTCCTCATCTTCCTTCGATGGCTGGTTCTCAGCTGTTGTCTTGTCACCCGCTTTCTCCTCCCAACCTCTGAATGCCGCAAGTGCTGGCAGCGGCACTTTTGACCTTCTGGCGTCCCGCCACTGCTGATCTACCAACCAATCATGGGCAGAGGGACCAGGAAGCCTCGGAGTAACAGGGGCAGCGTCAGCACAAGTGAGAGCTATGTGCGGGCGAACTGGTTCCAGCCCGTCATATGGACATAGATAGGAAACGTTAGCTGGTCATCCTTGATACTTCCTGCAAGTACTATCAGAGGGATTCAATGAAGAGGGTCCAAATGGCTGCTCTGTGTGGTACCTGTGCCAGTCGAGCCCACTTGGTGGAATGGTTGTTCTTCCTGGGTGAGCACCTGAAAAAAGTAATTTTACAGCACGGAATACCCAGGGGTGTAATTAACCACCCTATGTCCATGGTCTCTTTACAATGGAAGCAGATGGTTGCCCAGAGAAAGATAGCTGTATGCTCCTGCTTACCTAAGACTTCATCCTAGTACTGAGCCACCACAGGAAGTAGGTGAACCAGAGTGTAGGAGGCTGGCCTGGCTTGTAGTGGGTACCAAGGGGTACTTACACTCTGTACCAGGTCCAGTTATCCCTTATTAGTGTAGAAGAGGTGTTTCTAGCAGCTTAGGCTGATAGAAGGTAGCTATAGCAGAGCAGCTTAGGCTGAAGTAGGAGACATGCAAAGCTCCTACTATACCACTAGTGTCATATGCACGATATCATAAAAAAACACAATACACAGATATACTAAAAATAAAAGTACTTTATTTTTATGACAATATGCCAAAAGTATCTCAGTGAGTACCCTCAGTATGAGGATGCCAAATATACACAAGATATATGTACACAATACCAAAAATATGCAGTAATAGCAAAAGGTAGTAATGCAAGCAATGTGAAGTTACAGTAGATTGCAATAGGAGCACATAGGTATAGGGGCAACACAAACCATATACTCCAAAAGTGGAATGCGAACCACGAATGGACCACAAACCTATGTGAGCTTGTAGAGGGTCGCTGGGGCTGTAAGAAAACAGTGAGGGTTAAAAAAATAGCCCACCCCAAGACCCAGAAAAGTAGGTGTAAAGTGCACCTATATTCCCCAGAGAGCACAGAAGTCATGATAGGGGAATTCTGCAAGGAAGACCAACACCAGCAAAGCAGCCAAAGTGGATTTCCGGATGAGAGTACCTATGGAACAAGGGGACCAAGTCCGAGAGTCGCGACAAAGTCGAGATTGGGCAGATGCCCGGGAAATGCCAGCTGAGGGTGCAAAGAAGCTGCCACCGGATGGTAGAAGCTGTGGATTCTGCAAGAACGAAGAGGGCTAGAAACTTCCCCTTTGGAGGATGAATGTCCCACATCGTGTAGAAGCTTGCAGAGGTGTTCCCACGTAGAAAGACCGCAAACAATCCTTGCTAGCTGCAAGGGTCGCAGTTAGGGTTTTTGGATGCTGCTGTGGCCCAGGAGGGACCAGGATGTCGCCACTTGGATGAGGAGACAGAGGGGGCGCCCAGCAGGTCAGGGAGCCCTCACAGAAGCAGGCAGCACCCGCAGAAGTACCAGAACAGGCACTACGAGGAGAAGTGAACCGGAGCTCACCCGAAGACACAAAAGAGAGTCCCACGACGCCGGAGGACAACTCAGGAGGTTGTGCACTGCAGGTTAGAGTGTTGGGGACCCATGCTTGGCTGTGCATGAAGGAAATCCTGGAAGAGTGCGCTGGAGCAGCTACAAATCATGCGGTACCCAGCAATGCAGTCTAGCGTGGGGAGGCAAGGACTTACCTCCACCAAACTTGGACTGAAGAGTCACTGGACTGTGGGAGTCACTTGGACAGAGTTGCTGAGTTCCAGGGACCACGCTCGTCATGCTGAGAGGGGACCCAGAGGACCGATGATGAAGTCTTTTGTTGCCTGCGGTTGCAGGGGGAAGATTCCGTCGACTCACAGGAGATTTCTTCAGAGCTCCTAGTGCAGAGAGGAGGCAGGCTACCCCCAGAGCATGCACCACCAGGAAACAGTCGAGAAGGCGGCAGGATCAGCGATACAAGGTTGCAGTAGTCGTCTTTGCTACTTTGTTGCGGTTTTGCAGGCGTCCTGAGCAGTCAGCGGTCGATCCTTTGGCAGAAGGTGAAGAGAGAGATGCAGAGGAACTCTGATGAGCACTTGCATTCGTTATCTAAAGAATTCCCCAAAGCAGAGACCCTAAATAGCCAGAAAAGGAGGTTTGGCTACCTAGGAAGGAGGATAGACTAGTAACACAGGTAAGAGCCTATCAGAAGGAGTCTCTGACGTCACCTGCTGGCACTGGCCACTCAGAGCAGTCCAGTGTGCCAGCAGCACCTCTGTTTCCAAGATGGCAGAGGTCTGGAGCACACTGGAGGAGCTCTGGGCACCTCCCCTGGGAGGTGCAGGTCAGGGGAGTGGTCACTCCCCTTTCCTTTGTCCAGTTTCGAGCCAGAGCAGGGCTGGGGTTCCCTGTACCGGTGCAGACTGGCTTATGCAGAGATGGGCACCATCTGTGCCCATCAAAGCATTTCTAGAGGCTGGGGGAGGCTACTCCTCCCCAGCCCTGACACCTTTTTCCAAAGGGAGAGGGTGTAACACCCTCTCTCTGAGGAAGTCCTTTGTTCTGCCTTCCTGGGCCAGGCCTGGCTGGACCCCAGGAGGGCAGAAACCTGTCTGAGGGGTTGGCAGCAGCAGCAGCTGCAGTGAAACCCCGGGAAAGGTAGTTTGGCAGTACCCGGGTCTGTGCTAGAGACTCGGGGGATCATGGAATTGTCTCCCCAATGCCAGAATGGCATTGGGGTGACAATTCCATGATCTTAGACATGTTACATGGCCATGTTTGGAGTTACCATTGTGACGCTATACATAGGTAGTGACCTATGTATAGTGCACATGTGAAATGGTGTCCCCGCACTCACAAAGTCCGGGGAATTTGCCCTGAACGATGTGGGGGCACCTTGGCTAGTGCCAGGGTGCCCACACACTAAGTAACTTAGCACCCAACCTTTACTCGGTAAAGGTTAGACATATAGGTGACTTATAAGTTACTTAAGTGCAGTGGTAAATGGCTGTGAAATAACGTGAACGTTATTTCACTCAGGCTGCAGTGGCAGGCCTGTGTAAGAATTGTCAGAGCTCCCTATGGGTGGCAAAAGAAATGCTGCAGCCCATAGGGATCTCTTGGAACCCCAATACCCTGGGTACCTCAGTACCATATACTAGGGAATTATAAGGGTGTTCCAGTATGCCAATGTGAATTGGTGAAATTGGTCACTAGCAAAGCAGAGAGAGCATAACCATTGAGGTTCTTGTTAGCAGAGCCTCAGTGAGACAGTTAGGCATCACACAGGGAACACATACATATAGGCCACAAACGTCTGAGCACTGGGGTCCTGGCTAGCAGGGTCCCAGTGACACATAACAAACATACTGAAAACATAGGGTTTTCATTATGAGCACTGGGCCCTGGCTAGCAGGATCCCAGTGAGACAGTGAAAACACCCTGACATATACTCACAAACAGGCCAAAAGTGTGGATAACAAGGCTAGAAAGGGACTACTTTCTCACACAGAGTGTGTGAGCACCCAGGTTGTCCCAACACATACCTCTTTTGAAAGAGACCATGAGACCTAAGAAGAGAGAAAGGGGTCAAAGACGGGTGCCACCTACAGGGGCAGTACCAATTGAGCAGTGGTTTCATGTTCTGAAATGAGATGACCTCAACACTGGCACTGCTGGGGTCACATTTATTCTGGAGCTAATCCTTTCAATGTGGGAGCGACAAGCACCAGGAGCCCAGAACCAGACAGATCCCCTCATACACAGAAATAGTGTGTTATTCTTAATGGTGTCTGTCCATTACAGATGTCCTAGGCTGCCAGACAAGTATTCACTCATAAGTGAGGACTATAACCTTAAAAGCCAGTATAACAAAATCTCTCTTGAGATGCTAGAGATACAACTGGAGGGAGAGTTTCTGCAACTTGAGTCTGTAGCTTCCCACTCTGAGTGCACCAGCAGTCCTGTGGAACATCAAGAAGGTGCTCTGGCCAGTGGCTAAGGGACGGGTGAGTTACTCAGGGAAAGAAATATCATGTGTTGTCTACACAGAAGTCCAGTAAACTTTCAAAGCTCCTGTGTGTGTCCTCCTAGTGAAAGGTATGAATGGAGTCCTGGGTATATGTGTGACTCTGGCCTTGAGCAATTGATAAGGGAGCTTGTGGTTCCTCCAGAAAATAGTGAGTTGAAAAGGCTTGGTCTGTCTTCTGATAGGCCCCAGGTAACATGCAGGTGACTCTTTGCCTTCTCACATACTGGATGTGAGACCTACCCAAGGCATGGGAATTGAGCATTCTCTTGTGGGTGGATAGCCTGTGAATTGATGTAGTTTGTCACAACCCATGTGCTATCACATTGGGTCTTTATTGTGTGTCCAGTTGTTGGAGCTAGCCCTTTGAATGGGACGGAGTCCTGATAAAGGAGGCAAAGTTGAACCTACTTGGCCACATTGATAACGTTTCACATTCTGGATATATCTATGAGTAGAGTAGGCTTTTGTTAATCTCCCCACGGGGGTGGAGGGAGCACGGTTCACGCTAGGAAAGAGACTTACAGGGTTGGTACCTCCAGAAGGGGCTTAGAACAGATAGGTGCACAATATACTTGGTGAATTGTCCTTGTTCTGTGAACTTTCCTGAGAAGCGATCTTAAGAGTTTGATTGGTCTCAATTTGCCTCGAGGCTGGAGCAGATGAGTAGCAACTTGGCGTTTTTTTGCATGCACATCCGCCACTCCCATTAGACTCTGGACATTATACCTGTCATTTACTTATTCTGTAGCTTATACTACGACCTTGTGTTCTTCTCTGCAGTGTTTCCTGTGTCAATCATCTGTTTCTCAATTGAAAAATTGAGTTTGTGCTGAGAATGACAGAGCTAGCCTGCAGATTAATTGATCTTAAGCTTTCTCGTGTAATAGAAAGACAAGTTCAATGGACGTGGTTTCAAAGCTTGCCTTGCACTGTTCCCCAAAGTGTGCCAAAAGGACCGTGTTCTGTTGCTTCGTTTCAATATATATAGTATACCCGGCTTATTTATACCTGCTCATAAATCGCAAGATTGTTTTTTATAACTACACAGAGGAAGCTTAAGTAATATTTATTCTTTCCGAAGGGCTTAATAAAGAGTAGAGAAAGAGTGGGAGCTGCCGGCCCCGTATTAGTAGATAAAAAACCTAAATACAAAGTAGCTGGAAGCGAGAATCCTTCTTCCATGGTCTCGAAAAGCACACATTGCCATGTTAGTCCCTGGCACTGAAGGGCAGCACTTTAGGTGCGGATGTGTTCCTTGTGAAGGAGCAGGATGCCGTCTCTGCCACTTGCTATATAAGAACAGGGCAGAAGTAAATGTGAATGACACAACAGACCAATGGATATCGAGGGCTGACTGCTGAAGGCTCCACACCTGAGGGGCTGTCAGCCCATTAACTTCATTATCACTCTCTTTAAAGCACAACAGCCAGGAACAGCAATGATTGGACACATATTAACTCGAGAAGATATCTAGTGGCTATCGGCCTTGTCTCCCCCCCAAAAAAAACACATCGGACTGAATACAAACGCTGCGCTTGGCGACTCTTGAAATGTTATTTCGGAGTTTGCTGGAAGAGATTATTCAGCCTGCTATAAACAGTGACACTGCCACGGGCGCAGCCAGCCTTCATTAATAGATAAAACGAACAAGGTCGAATGAAAGGGTTTGTAGCGCCTCAGTGCGCTCCAGGATTCCTTTCCCAAGAAACCGTTGATTACAACTTTTTAGGGCGGCCTGGTATGTCGGAAAAGGATTCTGGAATAAAGAGGGAGTGGAGTGAAGATGCGTTTGTGGTGGTAGTGCCCGGTGCCGAATATTCTTATGCACATCCTTATGGAACTATTTAACAATTTGAATTTCAGAGAAAAAAACACACTGGAGATGACATCGCTTCAAAATGTGACACCTTTTATCAGTCATGTGCCGACCGCTATAGATATGAAGCATTGTTGATCTGGGGAAACACAACATTTTCTTCGTGGTGTCATTTTGCCAAAATAGCGTTAAACTATTTTCTTCTTATGTATATTGGTTTCTACAGAGTGCATTCTTTGCTCTCCCCACCCTGTAAAAATTTTGTAGAGCCTTCTAGAATGTGTTGTCTATGGGGGCGTGGAGTTTCTATCATTCGAGGAAAGTCACCCGCCTCACTTAGCTTGTGGAGTTTTCTACTTTTCATAACCTTACGAACTGGAATAGCTTTTCCTCCTCAAAAGGAAGCATATCCCGACAGGTATTACATGCCACTGAAAGTGGCCGTGCCTTTTTCTTGAGTGTTTGCAGTAAAGCCTCTGTCCTAGCTACATTGAAATCGTGGGGTAATGGTGATATTTATTTTTTTCTAAACAAAAAAAAAAAAAAATACAAAGAGTTGGGAAAGTACCGAATTTTAATATGAAAACTCACACACAGAAAGCTACAGCAAAATACAAGTTAATTGTACAATTTGTGAGAATTAGGAGACGTTTCTAAGAGAAAAACTTTGCAGTTTCGCACATCCTATTTTTCAACTTACTACAACTGTCATTTGGATGTCACACAATATTCAGAATCTTTTGCTCATCTGACATTTTAATAGGAGATGTGACTGTCAGGAGCGTCTCGCTGCTCATGGTAGTGGCAGGGTGGAAGGTAGGGAAATGAATAAAAATGAAATAAAAAAAACTTACCTGAATTGTCGCTGCCACCACCTTCGCCTCAGGCACATACAGGCTCCCAGCCTGCCCTGCGGCCAATCTAAATACTGCTGTCTTGCTGCTTGATGCATGATAGCAGCATTCCAATTGGTCTGGGTGTCCAGCCAGGGGGCTCCAAGGTAGACTGGGAGCGTCTGCCTGATCTCTCTCTCTCTCTCTCTCTCTCTCTCTCTCTCTCTCTCTCTCTCTCTCTCTCTCGATAGAGAGAGAGAGAGAGAGAGAGAGAGTTTAGTGCTCATGTATGTTTGGCAGGCCAGCTGGCCGGCCAAACATACATGCGCACTGAGGGGAAGTGCTGTGCACTCCCCCTCAGTGCCTGTCACAGCCCGTGGCCCGCCCCTTTTACAATAAAAAGATAATAAACATAGTTTATTATCTTTTTATTGTAAACGTTTGGCAGCTGCTGCTGCTGGCGGGGGAGCCATGCCTGTTGTCTTCGTCAAAATATGATTTTTACTGCTTCACATTTTAAGTTCAGCTGAATGACTTGGGCTTTACATTTTTAACTCAAGCCAACCTAGCTTCACTTATGTTAACCACCATCTCATTGAATGCACTGTATTGTATTGTTTTGCAGCCTTTATATAGCACTTACTACCTCTGTATGGGGATGCTGAAGCACTTACCTACATGGGTAGCATGCCATACTATGCAGGATGTGTGGTTGGAAGGATGTTATCTTTTGATGTATGGGAAATAATGGAAAAATGAAAACTGAGAAACAATATTGCAGGAAACCAAATCACGGAAAACACATTTTAAGGAAAGACAATTTTAAGGAAATACAAATAAATTGAAAAGTAAATAAAAGGTATTTTTAGGAAAACCTTCAAAATCATGCATCTGGGAGAAGATTAGAGGTAGTGTTTTTTTTTTTTTTTAGGGTCAGGGATGGGTGATATTTAGAGGCAGTGAAGGGTTTTTAGGGTGGTTAGGTTTCAGGGATGGGTGAAGTTTAGGGTGCTGAGGTTATTTTAGGGCTCAGGATGAGTTGAATTTAAGGTTGGTGCAATGTTTTTAGGGTTCAGCAATGGGTGGTGTGAAGGAATTTTTAGTTTTTTATCGAAGGGTGGTGTTTATGGCTGGTGAGTGTTTTTAAGGTTCAGTGATGGTAGAGTTTTGTGGTGGTGAAGGGTTTTTAATGTTCCGCAATGGGTGGCGTTTAGGGTAGTTGGAATTTTAAGGGTTCGGGGATAGATGGCGTTTATATTTAGAGAGGGTTTTTAGAGTTCAGAGATGAGGCAGTTTAGGGGTGGTGATGGGCCATGGACGGGTGGTTTTTAGGGGAGGTGAGGTTTTTTTTTTAGGGTTCATGGATAATTGGAGTTTAGGGTTGGTGCAGGAATTTAAGGGATCAGCGATGGGGGAATAGCCATAGACAGGAATTTTAAAGGTTCAGGAATTCGTTTAGGGGTAGTTGGTGGGTTTTAGGTTAAGAGATGGGTAGAACCTATGAGTAGAAAGGGCTATTAGGGTTTAGGGATGGGTGAAGTTTAGGGGTCAGAGCTGGGTGCAGTTTCGTGTGGGGAGGGGGTTTAGGGATGGGTGAGTTTAGGGATAGAAAGGGCGTTTAGTGTTCAGTGATTGGTGGAATTTAGGGGTCAGAGATCGGCATAGTTTATGCGTGAGGAGGCATTTTCAGGCAGAAGAGGTAGATGGCGGTGAAGGCTAGTAACAGTTCAGTGAATTAAAAGCATCCAAAGTAACATTTGGACAATGTAAAATGTATAAATCCAAAATGATGTCCCCTGACATAAAGTATTTAAAGCAATATCTTTAACAAAAAAAATTCTGAAAGTAAGACTGGCAACCATTTCATTGACACTTAAAAATTACCTATGCCAAAGCTAATTCTGATTAAAAAAAGACACTGTATTAATTGGTCTCTAAGAAATGGCACATGTCATTAATCCTGAAAATTTCCATTAAACTGTTTAGAAGAAATGGTTTCACAGTCGTGGTATTCCATTACATTGTTTTTCTATGAAATCACATGCAATCGTTGTAGTAGTGTGTTCAGGGATGCAGCACTTAGCAGCACTTAGCAGAGTGATGGATGAAGAACTGTGAGAGATAGGTTTGCAGTTTATGGTTTTATCATTATCGGGCAGCTTTGAGCAGCAGTATAGGTCCCTGTTTGGTATTTCTTATGTTCATAGTTCCCTTATCTGATTATTGCACTGGTTGTCCATTCTGAGATTTTTTGTTTAAATTTAAAGGTCCTGAGCAGGCAAATGTGAGAGGAAGAAGTGGTAGAGACATCTGCTGAGATAGACTGTTTTTATTATCATACCAAATCTGACTGTCATTGTGAGATGCCAAGAAATGAATGTATTATGTATCTGGTCGGTACCTGCAGTGGTAGGCTGAATTAGAGTCCTCCGTTGGCCAGCAATATGTGGCAAATGTCTTCAGTTATTCCACACCTGTTCAGATAATAGACATACAGAAACTGTCAACAAACAACTGACCCTTTCCTTCAGGAGAACAACACTCTAGACCCATCGCAATCTGGATTCCGCAACAACCACAGCACCGAAACTGCCCTCATCGCTGCCACCAACGTCATCAGAACCATACTGGACAACGGTGAAACCTCGGCTCTCATCCTCCTGGACCTCTCAGCCGCGTTCAGCACTGACTGCCACAGGAATCCATGACAGAGCCCTGGACTGGATCACCTCCTTTCTCACTGGCAGAACTCAAAGAGTCCGCCTCCCTCCATTCTGCTCTGAAGCCACCAACATTATCTGCGGCGTACCCCAGGGTTCGTCCCTCATCCTGTCCCTCTTTGATGTTTACATGGATCCGCTCGCTAACATCGCTCGATCTTACAACCTCAACATCATCTCATACATCGATGACACCCAGCTGATCCTCTCCCTCACCAAGGACACCACCAAGACCAACCTCCATGAATTCTGACAAGACTGAGGTCATCATCTTCGGTTTCACCCCCTCCACTCCTGGTGGCCTGCCGCACTGGAATCACACAAACACCCACCTACCATGCACGCAACCTGGGATTCATCCTGGACTCTTTACTATCTGTGACCCAGCAAGTCAACTCCATCTCCTCCTCTGGCTTCAACACCCTCTGCATGCTTCAGAAGATCTACAAATGGATCCCCACTGAAACCAGAAGAACAGTCACCCAAGCCCTCGTAAGCAGCAAATTGGACTACGGCAATGCCCTCTATGCAGGAACCACAGCCAAACTCCAGAAAAGACTGCAATTCATCCAGAACACCTCCACACGCCTCATCCCGGACATCTCCCTCCACTGCCACATCGCAGCCCACCTGAGCGACCTGCTTTGGCTCCCCATCAATAAGAGAATCACCTTCAAACTCCTCACCCACGCTCACAAAGCACTGCACAACACCGGACCAGAATACCTCAACAAACGGCTCTCCTCCTACACCCTGACCCGACAGCTTCACTCCGCCGACCTTGCCCTCTTCACCGTCCCACGCATCCGCAGAACAACCACCAGAGGCAGATCATTCTCGCACCTCGCCGCCAAGACGTGTCACAGTGCATGAGGTCCCCAAGCCAAGCCGCCTCCATAGGACGGGCAGTATTCCCCCAGTGCAAGGCGAACTGGCGTTTAGCGAGTAGCAACGCTAATGCAGCAAAGCGCTGAGTCGACTTTGGCATCATCTTCACTGTGTATGCATGGTATATGAAATTAAAATGCAGTTTTTTTGTGACAATAGTTGTTGGATAATAATTTGACATGTGTGCAGCAATAATACCAAATTTTATCTGGTAAGGAGTGTCCCACGTGACCCTCGACCTTTCTGGTCCGCTGGGTCACAGTTGCAGGCATGCGTGATACAGGTGTCAGATGAGATGCGCATTGTCTGTAGCCATGACAGTAATGGACAATGAGGAGGAATCTCTTGGTTCCATTGGGTATGTAGGCAACACAGAGCTTAATGTACTGAATAGCCTGTGCACTATAAATCTGTCAAGCGCTGAGTATTGATGTCCTTCGGTCATGTATGCGGCCGATCAGAACTTGGAGTCTGCAAACAGATCGCCGATTGTGCATAACTGGAGGGACACAAGAGTGCGATGAGTCAGCCGCTCACATGTAAGTGGAAGCCATGGGTTGTTGATGAGGGGGATGTGTGGTGAAAAAGGATGTAAAATCCTAGATAGCAGAGTAGTTTTGTCCAAGCTCCACAGGTTTTTGGGGGAGTCTGTGTTTACGTTGGAGTTCTTAATAGGCCCTTAAGCAACAGGACGGAAAGAGAAGCAGAGGGGGATTGTGATCATTTTGTCCTGAGATATTGGACCCTGGTATCCGGATGGGACTGGTAGTAGTAAAATGCCTGGGTAACCAGATAATATAGATAGAAGTCCGGGACACCAAAGCCTCCATGTTCAAACTGGAGCGTCAGTGTGGACCAACGCACATGGGGGCGCCTGCCTGCCCAAACCAATCGCATGAGGAGGCCGAGCAGTGTGTCCAAGAAATGCCTGGTCAAGGCTATGGGAATATTTAAGAATAAATAAAGAAATTGTGGAAGAACCACCATCTTTATAATGATAATCCTCCCGGCAAGTGACAGGGGCATGGTAATCCATTGCTCAACTTGCGTGACAAGTTTATCAATTGCCGGGCCATAATAGTGCCGAATGACCTTGGCATTGCACCTATGAAGATGTATACCAAGGTATTCTGTAGAATCGTCTCTCCAGAAAAAAGGATTAGGAAGGTGCCAGGGCACCGTGGCATCAGTAAGAGAGAATATCTCACACTTGGTCCAATTGATGGACAAGCCAGAAAATGCACTGAAGAGAACCACCTCCTCTATTAGTGGGGTGAGTTTTTTTAATCAGGTTGCTGACAAAGAGAAAAATGTCATCCGTATAAAGGGAAAGAGAGGAGGGGGCCGTGGCAGAAATGGAGTCCCCTGTTCGTATACAGTTCCTAGAAACACTGCATGAAAGGATCCATGCAGATGATAAATAACAGTGAGGAAAGTGGTCATCCGTGGTAGGTACCACGAGATAATAGAAATGCGTCAGATAGTGCTCTGTTAACCCAGATCCGGGCCAAAGGGGTGTGTGGAGCAGAGCTACAAGGTTGAGTGGAACCGCATGGTATACATAATTTGTGTAGGATGGCATGGAGAACAGGCAACTCAAGAATCAAATGCCTTTTCTGCAGCAAGCAGAATAGCAACTGCTGAAAGTTCTGGCGATATCTGATTAAGAATGGCAAAAAACATTGGCAATTTAGTGGAGGTGGACCGGCAGGGCACAAATCCTGATTGCATGGGAGATATTACACTTTCCATTAGTAAAGGCAGATGAGTGGCTAGGACTTTAGCTAAAATCTTATTATCGTGATTGAGCAATGACAATGGGTGGAATGAAGTGCAGTGCTGAGGAGGCTTTCCCGGTTTGAGGAGGAGTACACTCATCACCTCACGTATGGATGAAGGGAGTATACCCTTATCAAGGGATTCAGCATAGACCTCAAGGAGGTGTGGGATAAGATCCTCTCTATACCCCGTAAAGCCATCCAATCCTGGGCCCTTAGTACTGCCAAGAGACTCAATGGCCTGGGATATCTCTGTGACACTGATGGGCGAGGCAAGGAACTGCTGTTGGGCAGTTTCAAGCCGCACCATAGCCATTTTAGCCAAGTAATCAGTAAGTTCAGCCTCCGTTATGGAAGTGCATCCACTGTATAAAGATCAGTAGTATGCTATCAAAGTGGACTGGATGTCGGGGCGCCTGTAGCCATATCCCCGAAATCCATTTGGGGAGTAGTGGCATAGGAGGACTAATACAATGAGTGGAGTAGCCGTGTGACCAGGTCTCTCGCTCTCCCTGTATGGGCAAGCAAGGGCATATTTGCTGAGATATAGCATCTCATGGTCGGTGGCATCTCGAAAGTCTCTCAACAAGGAGGCTCTCAGTGGGGAAGAAGTGAAAGTGGGAGCCGATATAGTCTGCTGATCAAGCGCCTGTAGCTCACTCTCAATTCAAGCAAGGTTGCCCCTGATCGAGCGGAGTACCCCAGCATGCTTAGCAATGTACACCCCTCTGATGTTGGCCTTGAATGTGCCCCAGAGTGTTGCATATTGTGTAACGGTGCCTGCATTGAGAGACAGGTACTCCAATACACCATTGCGTACTTCAAATCTAAACACTTCGTCCTCTAATGCGTTTGTGGTGAGCTGCCTTGTGTGGAGCATGTGAATCTGGGTTGGGATGTGCAGATTGGTTATCACTGGGGAGTGATCTACTAGGGAATGGGCAGGTTAGAGATCCCAACTAGCCGGAGGGAAGCAGAAGGGGTCACATGCCAATAATCAATTTGGGACCACACGTTAATGGGGCTGGTGTAGAAAGTATAAGCTGCAGCAGAAGGGTTGGGGGAGGCCACACATCGGTAAACTGAAAAGTGCCCAGTCATGTGTGCAATGTCTGAATGGAGGGACCTTTAGTAATCCTGTTGGTGCCTGTGGTATCGAGTTGAAGATAGCAAGTAAGGTTTAAGTCACCACCTGATAAAATATGTTCAGAATGGAATCATTCCATCCGCGCCGCCAGATCGTTGACAAATTCAGGGGAGTCAGTATTAGACATGTAAACATTAACTAGGAGAAGAGGAATGCCAGCCAGGGACTCTTGTACCAATACATATCACCCCTCTGAGTTGTAAAATTATGCATAGCATACAAAAGGTAGACTGTTATGGACAACTATCCACACACCCCTGGAGTCGGAGCTATAATTGGCAAAAAATCAATTCCCAAGCCATTGCGAAGCAAAGGCGCAGGTTGCAGAGGGTGACTTCTGGGTTTCTTGCAGGAAGGCGAGTTTGATCCAATGCTTATTTAAATATGTGAGGACCTGCTTGCCTTTCCTGGGGTTGTTCAGCTCCCTGAAGTTCCACATTGAACATGAAATGTAAAGAGCAGGGTCGACCATGGAATGGTGCAGCGTGAGTATGGTAATGTATCAATGTAAATATGATAGTGATAATTCTCTGCTTCATCATGTATGCAAAGAAATGTCAGGAATAACATAATCAATGCCCCACCCACACTAGAGAAGTAAGAGATCCCTGGTGATATCCCCATACTCAACAGTAAGTTAACAAACACTAGGGCAGAGTACACCTTGGCAATGGAGCAACGCTCCTTCAACAGGAGACTTGTGCTGCCATGTGGAAGAATAGTTAGGAAACAAGAGTCTATGCAAGTCTGCCTATGGTGCCAAGGGATTAGCCAAAAGCAGCTTGGAGGGATCCGTCTGAGTCTGTGGGCTTAGTCCTGCAGTAGCCCAGGGAGTGTTCAAGGCATGAGGTGGATATCATCGAGGTCCAGGGCAGAGTGTCTCATTCCTGCGAGGTGCCACACGACGCCACAGGAGAGTGGCTCAGGAAGTCCCCTGAAGGATGGTGAACAGGTGAAGACTGATCCAGCCTCTGCTGCATGCAAATCAGCGCTGCCAATCCTAGGGACATGTGATGCTTGCCGTTCAGTTCAATGTGAAAGTGTGCAAAGTAGAGCATCCCATAGTGCAGGCCAGCAAGCTGTAGCAAATGGTTTACTTCAGCATATTTGTATCGAGCTTCTGGACAATTGGAGTGAAATCTGAGTGATCGACAGAGTAATTTCCTGATACTGCAGCAGGGCTTTATCACAGGCTCGGCGGAGATCAGCATTCGCGGTCCCAGGTGTTTAATACCTGAGCAATGATTGGACATGGAGGGGCCCCAGGGAATCGACGGGGGCCAGGGATTGGTGTGTTCTCTGCATTGCAAATGAGGAAGTGAAGGAGACCCTGTCAAACAGCTCTATCAGGAGACGTTCAACAAAAGTACTCATGGGCCCACTATTGGTGGATTCAGCTACTCCAGTCATCCGGATATTATTGGGCCAGGAACGATCCTCCAGGTCCTCATTTTTTTACCGTTACAGTCTTTAACAGTCGCTCGACTCTCTCCACGTGCTTGGTCAGAGCCGTCGCACCATCCTCAATGTGGGACAGGGTCAAGACTGATTTGCATATGGCTGGGTCCAAACTGGAATGGCATGGGCAGCAAAAAAACGATGGATTTAGGCCCAGATCACTGTACTGGGGGTGAATGTTTGACAATGTTCAGCATTCCGTCCATCACTTGTTGTTTTTGCTTTGTCGCCCTAAGTGGGAAGGGTATGCCCAGACGTGGGTCCCGTGCTTCCCATGCCACTGGATTCAAGCTAGCCTGGCTGATGAGGGGTGAAACCCCGAAACCGGTCCCAGGATGCTTGTTTCCAGTCCAGGGTAGACCTGGCCTAGCAGTTCGGGCTGGACTGTTCCCATGGGGAACAGGGTCAAGACTGATTTGCATATGGCTGGGTCCAAACTGGAATGGCATGGGCAGCAAAAAAACGATGGATTTAGGCCCAGATCACTGTACTGGGGGTGAATGTTTGACAATGTTCAGCATTCCGTCCATCACTTGTTGTTTTTGCTTTGTCGCCCTAAGTGGGAAGGGTATGCCCAGACGTGGGTCCTGTGCTTCCCATGCCACTGGATTCAAGCTAGCCTGGCTGATGAGGGGTGAAACCCCGAAACCGGTCCCAGGATGCTTGTTTCCAGTCCAGGGTAGACCTGGCCTAGCAGTTCGGGCTGGACTGTTCCCATGGGGAACAGGGTCAAGACTGATTTGCATATGGCTGGGTCCAAACTGGAATGGCATGGGCAGCAAAAAAACGATGGATTTAGGCCCAGATCACTGTACTGGGGGTGAATGTTTGACAATGTTCAGCATTCCGTCCATCACTTGTTGTTTTTGCTTTGTCGCCCTAAGTGGGAAGGGTATGCCCAGACGTGGGTCCCGTGCTTCCCATGCCACTGGATTCAAGCTAGCCTGGCTGATGAGGGGTGAAACCCCGAAACCGGTCCCAGGATGCTTGTTTCCAGTCCAGGGTAGACCTGGCCTAGCAGTTCGGGCTGGACTGTTCCCATGGGGAACAGGGTCAAGACTGATTTGCATATGGCTGGGTCCAAACTGGAATGGCATGGGCAGCCAAAAAACGATGGATTTAGGCCCAGATCACTGTACTGGGGGTGAATGTTTGACAATGTTCAGCATTCCGTCCATTACTTGTTGTTTTTGCTTTGTCGCCCTAAGTGGGAAGGGTATGCCCAGACGTGGGTCCCGTGCTTCCCATGCCACTGGATTCAAGCTAGCCTGGCTGATGAGGGGTGAAACCCCGAAACCGGTCCCAGAATGCTTGTTTCCAGTCCAGGGTAGACCTGGCCTAGCAGTTCGGGCTGGACTGTTCCCATGGGGAACAGGGTCAAGACTGATTTGCATATGGCTGGGTCCAAACTGGAATGGCATGGGCAGCAAAAAAACGATGGATTTAGGCCCAGATCACTGTACTGGGGGTGAATGTTTGACAATGTTCAGCATTCCGTCCATCACTTGTTGTTTTTGCTTTGTCGCCCTAAGTGGGAAGGGTATGCCCAGACGTGGGTCCCGTGCTTCCCATGCCACTGGATTCAAGCTAGCCTGGCTGATGAGGGGTGAAACCCCGAAACCGGTCCCAGGATGCTTGTTTCCAGTCCAGGGTAGACCTGGCCTAGCAGTTCGGGCTGGACTGTTCCCATGGGGAACAGGGTCAAGACTGATTTGCATATGGCTGGGTCCAAACTGGAATGGCATGGGCAGCAAAAAAACGATGGATTTAGGCCCAGATCACTGTACTGGGGGTGAATGTTTGACAATGTTCAGCATTCCGTCCATCACTTGTTGTTTTTGCGATATTCTCTGTTCAGCAGTGCCTAATCTAGTGGAGTAATTGTCTAGGTGCTCATGCATCCCATCCAGCCTCATCATGAGGGCGACCAAATGCATATCAATGACCTTGAAGCCCACCTTTAATTCCGCCACTATGGCCGCAACCCCCACCGGGGGAGTGGAATGCGCACCCTCAGCTGATTCCATGGCAGGCGGTTCCCCAACCCCCTGATGAAATTTGACACTGTTTAGGGTTGTCGCATTCCATTGTGTGCCAGGTAGTGAAGAGAGATTAGGCAGCGAAGGCAGTAATAGTAGAGTGTTGTAAGCAATCCTATGGTGGAGGGAGGGTACAACCAGGTTCAGCCACACCATTGCATGCAGCAGCCTGTCACACACCAGGGAAGGCTTCATGCCTCACAGTAGGGCACAGGTGGTAGATGTTAGGTTGGAGAGGCCCTGCGCGTTCCACAAGCTAGTGCCAGAAAATTATGAAGGACCACCGGGTCACCAGTTAAGAATAATGCCATTGGTACACATTCATCTTGTTGCCAGATAACGAAGCCCTCAGTGCGCTATTTATTGGGTTCTCTCACTAGCAAACTCCATGCTGTAGAAACTGAAGGCCATGTCGACCAGTGGGCAATGTGTCCACCTAAGGGTGATGGGTGCGACCCCCCCATGGGAGGCCAGCATGGGGCACCAGGAGGACAGAGCAGGCCCCATGCTGAAGCCAGCTCCCGGCCACACCAAGGCCCCACAGCCAGTGCAAGGCCTGATACCACAGGCCTGTTGGTTATGTCCACGCAGATTCGAGAGTGCGGGGAGAAGTGGCCTCCAATGCCCCCAAGTGGTAATCACCCCTGACCAGAGGAGACAGCGGCCATGCTGGGGGCTAGCAGCCGATCATGCTGCAGCCCCGCCTCCAGACGCGCCTGTGGCCCCTGTCACCACGGGGGCTCTGGGGACTGCATCAGGCCATGATGGCCGGCTTCATGCACCCCCCCAGCTCCAGCACCATGCCAGGAGGGACCCAGTCGCTAGCCAAAAGGTCAGCAGTGGCAGAGGTACGGCAACGGATGGCAGCAGACTGCATCTTGGTCGGTGGTTAGGCCACGCCCGTCGCCAATCTTTAAGTAGTGTAACATATGTTTTTAAGCCATCAATTGTATTTGATAGTGCTACTGAATTTGTTAATATTAATTCCAACTTTTCTTGTCGTTCTTGTCATTACACCAGTGTTCTATAGATTGCATGGACGAGCTAGCCTGGCTTGGCACATTGCTGCTTCCCATTGAATGAGTTTGTTTCTGATTATGCAATGTCCCATCATGCTCCCAAAGGTTTTCTTTCAATGCAATTTCTGCACAATGTATAATGAAAGAGATTTTCATTACACATTTTTGTAACATGAATGGGTGTTTTATTGTGCTTTGCGGTGTTCTATAGCAAAATCATCTTTAGCTGCCATCAAACGTTTATGAAAGACATGGATTTGCTGTGAGTCCTAGCCATCCATAACTCGGTCAATAGGTCTCTGGTCTACAGAAACCTCCGATGAGGAAAGGGAAATATATATAGAGAGAGACCAAAGCGTAGCAGAGGTGGTAAAACTTGGCCAGGAGCACAGGTCAGTGTTTTGATATAATAAGCATCTGTTGTCAGTGTAGAATGCTACTATGTGTACCTAGCTCTCACTCTAGTAATGATAAGGTAAGATAAAAAATAGTTACAGGCATGTGCTATTATTGCGTGTACTCCAGACTCCCAAGCAAGCACAGTTACACAGATACTGAGAGGGTGTTAGGTCATGAGAGCGGACTTCAACCTCCATACCAGTGATGCTCTTCCGAGCAAGCAGGGATCAGCTTCCACAGAACAGCAGCTTGTCGAGTCTGAATAAATATTCACGGACAGGCTCCAGCAAACAGGAAGCAACCAAGAAGGGAAACCTCATGCAGTCTGTGAACTATCGAAGCAGGAAGCAAATGCAACTGCACAGTATTTGCCAGGCAATCTGGTTTTAAAGCACAGATGTTGTATACTACTGTATCCCAATTACCTTGCCCTGCAGGTGCCTGGTAACCTGAAAGCCCCTCCTCCGTGGTGGTAAGCAGTCTAAGGGCCATATGTACGAACCCTTTTTCCAATAGACACAGAATGGGTAAAAAGCTTTGCTACATCTGGCCCTAGTTTCTGACTTTCCAGCAACTCATTCTCCAGAGTGTCCACGCTCGCAAAGGGCCTAAAAGGCTGCCTCCCTACTTCTGCTGACCAGCCCATGAGCTCCTGACACTTTTAATTATTGCATGTGTTTCATACAAGAAAGTAAACGTAATCTATCTAAATGACAGAGTGCGAAAATAATGAACCAGTTAGACCATATATAATATTTGTGGCTTTATTATGTGTCTGAGAGGTCTCAGATTTAAAAAGACTAATTAGTGAATTTACTTAGACTGTGTTTGTCCATGTTTCCGGTGCTTGAAAAATGAACTGTATGTGTTGCTGACATGTCTTCATAGTGCCTGTATAGTATTGATGCAGTGATATATTTAGCTGTTAAACTCATTGATCAAATAGATTTGCAGTGACCAATTCTTTCTAAATTTCCTAAACCAATGACATATTGAGAAAAGTGAGACGCTGATCTTTTGTTAAATTACAGTCTTTCAAAGTACTTCCCTCACAAGTTGAGTTAAGTTGAAAAACATTTATTTAGCGGACTTTATATTGTGGCTTCTGTAGATCTATTCCATAAGAGCAGTGCAATCGAGTGCAGTTCCTAAGTAAACAGGATGATTGTGATGACTGATTTGAATCAATTGGTGTAGGTCTTCTTCTAAGTACCAGTTAAAGCAGGCATGGGAAGGTAATTAATCATGCATCCATAAACCAGAAGAGTTACGATAGTCTATGGTGAATGAAACATCATGATTCCTTGGCTGTACTGGTTATAATATATTTACTGTTAACGTTTTATTGTATATAGCGGTTGTTAATTTTGTTGTGATGTTTCTTCAGGCACGGCAGGTCCTAGAGAGAGAATTCAACAATCTTCTGGCACTGGGCACGGAGCGAAGGCTTGATGATGTAAGTCTGTTTGATTGCTTCGTTTCTTTAGAACTTTGGAATCATATTATTGCTCACTCGCATCCCTCATGCTCATCTGCCCTCATGCTTGCATAAGATTTCAGCTTCTCAATATGCCTCTGGGGCTTTAATGGGTTTTCATGAGAAGAATTATTGTCATAAATTTGGGCTGCTCTGCATTATCACCTAGGCATGTGCTGTGCCTGTGCATATGTTAATTTGCGCTAATTTGTCTAGGAAAATTATGCATCTGAAGTACCGATGAGAAATATAATTATGGAAAAAAATGTTTCTTATTGTTCATCCTCTTCAAAAAACACTGCCTATGTTACCTTTACGTTTTGCAAAGTTGATCAAAAATAATTAACGTTTAATTCTAGTCCACTCCAAGTACTTTGATATAAGTAGAGGATGTATTGTTGCGTACTCCGCCGACGCTCAGCCATAACTTAGAATTGGGAACAGTATTTTGATTTTTATTATTTTACATCACATTTTGTTCCATGGCAAAAATGTAAACAGTGCCCATCATTCTGAGGATAATTTCATGTTATAAAAAATCATATTTTATTCAACACATCTTCCTGGTGTACTGAAACTGATATTCTGCAGAGTGAGTACCAATTTTATCAAAAGCATAAGATATAAATTCACCTAAATGGACAAAATTAGAAATGGCCTTTAGCGCTCTGCAAATGTATTTGGGGAATCTGTAAAGACTACCACAAGGATGTAGTACATGCTTTATAAAACACAACGAGCTATTGTTTGGATTCCAGGGGATAGCCATGTCAGCTTCATCCTGTTCTAAGCATATGTTAGTTGGCTATCCCTCACTTTCCCTTCACTTATGACTGATTAAACTCTCCAACTACTTTGATAATCTGCAAAGATCACCATAACTGTATTAATGTGTAAAACAACATGACAATCATTGAGATGTAGAATTGTAAGCTGTTGCTTTTTCTCTGTATAGAATTGAACGAGAATGCCAGTAGTGAACCCCGGTATCAGTCACCCGATGCACACGTGTATATCTATATGTTTATGCATATTATTAAACATTCAAAGTCGCTGGTATCACATTTAACTTAGATTTACAAGTACATTTCATGAACCTTGCTGTTCCTGGAAACATTTCCAAAATATTTCTGAGTTGAAACTTGCCAGCATATGTGTGTTTCTTTAAGAAACTTTACTTCAGATTAGTTACTGTTATTGATGCCTGCTCTTCGAAGTATGCAAAGGTCTTCCTGTTGTTCCCACGGCCTTTACATTGATGATCTACCTTGGTACATTGCTAAGTTGTTCATAGTGAGAATCGCTGTGTTGCTGCTGCTGCCCCTTTTTGGACAAGTGGCTGTTTTGCGGTTGCTTTCTCCTGCATTAGTTGCGGCTGCCCCTCATCTACATTGGCTGTCACTGATCCTGGTTTGCCCTGTATGCTGAGAGGCTTCTCCAAATCTCATTGTCTTCTCTTCCTTGATGGCATGGATGCCACTGCACTGTCATTCCTTGGTTAAGGTCTTCTCAGTAGGACCTGATTGCTTTGCCTGCACTACTGGTACGTCCCTGGAAGGACAGTAATGTCCAACAATCTTTATCTCTAGTGCTCGTGACCTGTCTGAGCTTGCAGGCATTTCCCGTTTTCCCTGGAGATGGACATTTGTCCTTTCTAGTGGTGGTTGTCTGGGCCTTTCAATTCTGGTGAGCTTGGAAGCCAGATGGGTTCTGTGCTTTGCCTTGAATGGTTATGGTGAAGAGTTCTGATGCTTGGGAATGATCATTGCTATGCTGCCTGGCGGCATGACACGGGCACACCGTGACTCTCTGCTCTGCACTCTGATGGTTGCTGGAGAGTTCCCTTTCTACCTGGAGACACTCTGGCTGCCACTTTGAAACACTAACCACCTCTCCTACATAGTAATAAAGACCAGCCCTTCCTCAACTGCCACGATGGTGGTTTACGATAAAAGTCCAACTTCACAACAAAAATAACTTGTTCGGTTCAATAGTTAAAACTATGTGGATTCACAACTCACTTCCAAAGTAATGTAATTTATTAGACTGTGAAATTGGTTCAACTTAATGTTATATAAAAATGGTCTGTATTAGACAAGTCTTACCCAACTTCCCCTTAGATACATTTTGCACTGCATTGACAATAAAACCTGCCTAACTACACCTTGGTTAATAATGAACAAATAATTGGCAGGTTTCTGAATATTACCCCACTTTACCTTGGATACATATGGATGGAATCCAGAAATAGCATGCCCATCTTCATATTCACATTAGAACGTAGGTCTGCTTTAAAAATAATCCTGAGAAGCATGCCCTAATTCACTGCTACTCTAAACAGAAAGACTTACTCCACTCTGAATCTTAAGCCTTTTTCTTGAGCTACCACACTCAGGGTCTTAATCACTATGCTTGTCAGCATGGGTGCTGAAGATGACAAACCCATCTTCTAATCTGCTGCCCCCTGCTTCACAGACTAACTAAACCAAGAAATCTGAACCATGAACGTACAATGGCTGAAATAAGTCCACCTTCTAACTGATATTGTCTCAATAATTCCAACCCCTTATTTAATTTCCACTGAGCAATACTCAGTCTGGTGGCCTTGCTGTAGGCTGTCTGCTATATGTCTTAGATATTTAAAATGATCTTTCTTGAAATCTCTACTCGCCTTCCTCTGCACGCTTGAATCTGTTTTGGCTTAGTGCTTTATTGCTTTGCTGCTTCACATTTGATTCCTCTTTCTGGTGTCCCCTCTCATTGTTCACCCCCAGAAGGCAAATCACTTAATATAGGTAGGTTTAACTCACACAGGATTCTGTATCCTCCTAAAATTTCAAGAATTGCTTCCTAGATTGTTAAACATAAGTTGATGCTCCATCACTCTGAAATTCTTATTGCTGTCCTTATGGTGTTAGATATTCATGAGACTCCCCAGACACGGGCCAATTCTAGAGTTATGCCCATCATTTCCAGTAATTAAGAATTCCTGCCTAAAACACTTTCCACCCATGGAAAAGCATTGTGTGGACCCACCCCAATCTTCTTCTCCTTAATTTTTTACAATTTTTTTGGGATATTCCTCTCAGAGACTTCCCCTCCATCGCATTGAGGAGTCGCTGGATTCCCCCAAACCTTCCTCTCCTACTCTCTTGCAATTTATTTTGTAACACTCCTTCCAGAATCCCTACACACCTCCTGTCAATCCCTCATCATGGTTTCCCTCTCTTGACAGCCCCATTTATAGACCTTCTGAAGCTCTCTGTCTCACTTGTGCTTTTGAGGCTGCACCTCTTTTACATGAGATTCCTCTATCCAGTGTTTCCAATTCTACGTCTCTCTGTCCCTTCTCAGCAACGTCCTTCAAGCTCTTGCTTCATTCTAACCCCCCACCCACTTTTTTGGCAGCCCTACCTCTAGACCTAACTTTACACACTAATGTACCCATTTTCCATATGTAAGCTCTTTATAAAGTCCTTTCCTGCACTCTTGACCAAATCCTGGTAATGGTCACTAGAACTACAACCCCTTAGATGCTCAACATTATGATCCTCCCTGCCTTCTTCCTAGAGGACACCCAGCTGTGCAAATTCTCAATGCACATCTGAGCCATGTCCCTCTAAGGAATTACCTTCTAGGCTTAGGACACTGCTCATAAAAAGTGGATTTACTTTTGGTATTTCCAGTTAACTGTTTTTGGATGCTGTGGGGCCCAACGGCTTACCAAACAATGTCCCCCCATGGCCTGTTCTATGTGAGGTAACGAATATTCTATCTCAGATCGCATCTGCCTTTCCATCCTTGCAAAACTGTTTCCTCACATCCACTCAATGAGAATGCTAAGTTGCTAGATGAGTGCAGCTCTAAGATGTAGCAATGCTGGATGAACACTATGCTTCCTAATGCTGGAAACCGAATTCATTCCACAGCCAAGACTGCCGGTCAACAACATGTCCATGATGTAAACAATATGTCTATTCTAGTGGGATCTTCTCCTGTCTCCTAAAAAGAGAGTGTGAGAAAAAACTTAATTAAGATCCCTCTAGATTCTTCTCCTTAGGAGGTCATGTTCTCCTCCATCCTAAGATGCTCACTCCATAATTGTGATTCTGTGGTCAAACCCTGCATTGGATCTGCAGGCACATTTACTTACTACAATTTTGACCTATTGATAATGGCAGAAACTTGTTTCAACGAAGCCTTCAAAACATCTATGGACCTTCTCCTGTCACCTAACTACTCTAGTTTAAGACAAGAAAGAGTAGGTAAGACTGGTTGCAGAGTGGTTTGAACTCACAAAAACACCATAACATGTTGAATCTTGGCTTCTGTCTCCACCTCAGTTGACAAGAACCTGTAGTTGAACTTAAGTCAATTGTCCTAAAACAACATAATTAACATAATTTACCACTGTCCTGGTGAGAATTATGCTTCCATTTAATGCTTCATGGACCTCATAACCTTTTAATTAACACTGTCTCTAACAAAGACCACACCGGCGCTGGTGAATTGAACATCTAATGGAAGAAACCCAAAGGCAGTGCTTACTCGTTCATCTCCACCTTTATATTTGAAATAGCTTGACACAGCACCGCCTGAATTGTACTCACATTGAAAGGGTAATATTGGACGTAATTATCACCATGGAAACTCCATAGCTGCTAACAATCCTTTTGCAGTAGATTGGTGTAAATATTATCGTAATACCCCTCGTTTTCCTTGTGTTGGTCTACCACTGTAGGCCAACCTCTGTATTAGATATTTTTTAGGCACTTGGAGTTAAAATAATTTGCCTAAGTTAGAAGTTTCCAAGGAGCACCAGTGTTGCTGGAGAGGGCAGGGCAATATTGCACATATTCCCTGTACAAAAGAAGGAGACCAGCCTGCATCACCCTTGTGGGGCCTTAAATTGACAGCTGAAAGCCTGCGGAGCTCATATTTGAATTTTGCAGGTAGCACCTGTGTTGCTTAAGGAGGCAGGACTATGGCCCTCATTACAACTCTGGTGGTCGGTGTCAAAGCGGTGTTAATACCGCCAACAGGGCGGCGGTAAAAAAAAATGAAACGGCCTCCAGCCCGGCGGTCTTCATAATCCCACCCTTGGGATTACGACCTGGCCTACCGCCATGGTTTTCGTGCCAAATTTACCATCATGAAAACCATGGTGGTAGACACTATCAGTGCCAGGGAATCCCTTCCTGATAGGGGTCTCCACCGTCCCCCTCCCCACCTTCTCCCTACCTCTCCTACCCTCCCACACATATACACACCCACATGCGCACCCATATACACACATGCACATACGCATACCCACCACCACCCACGCATGCACACATCCATACCCACACACCGCAACACACACCAACATACCTTGTCACACATGCGTTCTCAACACACAAAACTAACAATCACTCATTCATGCATGCATTCAACGCGACTCACAGCCACATGCACTCATTCCAAAACATACACACACATCCCCCACATACACACAATACCCCGATCCCCCTCTCCTGTCGGAGAACCCGACTTACCTGCTTGCAGGGGGTCCTCCGGCTGGAGACGGTCCGCAGTGCTGCTGACAGCAGCAGCGTCCGCCAGCAAAACACTGTCAGGCCGTATCATTGGTCATGATACAGTCGGCGGTGTTTTGCTGGGGTGGCAGTGCTACTGTCAGGAGCACCGCCTTACCGCCATCTGCTGCCATGACCGTCCGTGGTGTTCTGCCAGCATTCTGGTGGAATACTGTTGATGGCCATGATACACGTAGACGGCTGGTAGCCACGGCGGCGGTATGTTGACAGCCGTCTCCGTGGCGATATGCAGTACTTACCGCCAATGTTGTAATGTGGGCCTATATTGCCCATATTCCCCACACCCAGAAAGAGGAGGGAGCTGCATCACCCATGTGGGGACTTAGGCTTGACAGATGGAAGCCCACACCCATGTTGCTGGAGGTGGCAGGACTACTTTCTCCATATTCCCGACATGCCTGAAAGAGGCTAGGACTGCATCACCCTTGTGGGAACCTCATAGTCGAGAGATTTGAATTTTGCAAGAAGAACCTGTGTTGCTGTAGGGGGCAGGGCCACACTGCCCATATTCCCTGCACGCCTTCCTTCCTTCTTTTTGGTCCTGTAGTGCCTTAGATTCCAATGAGTAGGCATACAAATCCTGTGCATGTTGCCTCAGACCTGTTTCCGGGGGCAAACATAAAAGGTCTTCAATCATGTTGTTTTTTTAACATCAGTGATGGGTTGCTGTCTGATGAGATTACATGAGTAGAGGAAGAGCTTGAAATTAAGGAAGGCAACAAAACTATGGTTTCTCCAGCTACATATGCTGTGTCGTGCAGTAATAGTAACTGTTTGGCATCCTATTACTTAGTAGCAAAACCTCCCCCTGTTTTATCAGAGGTCCCCAAAAATGTGTTTATGTTCACTGATGTTCATCACTCTCCTAAATTGGTCTTGTCCAAACTGATTGCTCCTGTTCACAAGAGGAAAAAGAGATCCTCATGGCAGGAATCCAAGCTATCCCCCTCTAGCGGGGGCTGATTATGGTGGTAATAAGAAGTCAGACAGGCTGTCAAACATGTCAGTAAAGCTCAATTGCAGAGACATGACCATAGTTCCACTGAGCCTGTCCTGTTAGTCCTGATGTTACTGATTTGTTCACTCAGTTTGAGTTTCCAGTTAAGATCTCTTTATAGCCTATCTATGTCAAACTGTTGTAAGTTAAAAAATCCATTGCCAGATTGAGAGACATTCTGCTTCTGGTACCAAAGACTGGTAGGGACCTGACAACTATTGTTCCTGGGTCTGCCTCTCAAATCCAATTTCAAGTTATGGTGGGATCATTGGGCTGGAAGACCAGGGACATTAGTGTTTCTTAAGGTCAACCTGAAAATCTAACTGGTGGCTAAAGCCCCCTGTTTCAACAAGTTTCCTTCCATCCCACCTCAGTTTGCAGTGACATAGCCTCTTTTAGACGTTCCTATGCCACCTAGTAGGTCTGTCCCTGGGAGTGCATTAAGGTCTCGCAGTGACCATCACAAGTGACAGGAAGTGTATTAAAATGTTACTGATTAATTGATTGATAATCAAATTTCTCAGCTTTCTGGCTGAATTTGCCTCCTGAGCTACCTATAAATGGTTATATTGTCCAAGGAACCTCCACTGAAGATGGGGGTAGCTGAAAGCACTCTGCAGTTAAATAATACATTGGTACACTAGCAGGTGGAAGGAGAGCTGTTTCTATTTGATTATATAAACATGGAAAGGCACATTGATTGGCTTGGGGGATTGTTAAGATTTGAATGTGTGGTGATTCATTTCCACAAGCCAGAGATAGCTGGCAGATTACATTGCAGTTTTCATCTACTCATATCATCAACTCATCAACACAGTTGTGGCCATTGCACTTTTTCTATCAACCTACCTTGGTTCAAGTGCCATATTTTCATCTTGGGGTCCCTTCACCCATTAATATCCCAACTTAAATTTTTTTTTGAGTCACTTAAAGTTGGGGACGTAACGATTGACTAAAGATTTCTGTTTCCAGAATTGCCAATTGCCTGGCTGCTTTAGGAGATGATACCAGAGCCTCTCCTAATATGGCTATTAACATTTTGGAACGCTTATGTTGGAACATTGCTGGAACATTGTTGGGCTAGGTCCTAAGAGAAAAACAGTATGTGAGTGGATTTAATTTATAGGTTTAATACCATCTACTTTCAAGAAACCAGGGCAGCTGGCAGTTGTGGCTGGCGACTTGGAAAAGTAGTGGGCCAGGGGGAATACTACAAAAATCAAATATAAATAAAAAAAAAAAACGTACCTGGGCATCGCCGCCGCTCTCCGCTGCACTGCAGGCTCCCAGCCTGCCTGTGACCAATCATGGCACTGCTGAAAGCAGCATTATGATTGGCTGGAGAGCCCTCGCTGGGTGCTCCAACGCAGACTGGGAGACTCGGACGGCTCTCTCCAACTTGGCTGCACAGTGCCGGGTTGGAGAGAGCCCTTGTGTGCATGTGTGTTTGGCCGGCCCAAGACGGTCGGTCAAACATTCTTGCTCACTGAGGGGGGTGCTCCGTGCATAACCCTCGGTCCTCATCACCCCATGGCCCAACCCCCTTTAAAGATAAAACTATAATAAACACATTTTATTGTAGTTTTATTTTCAAAGGTTTGCAGCTCCTGTGCTGGCGGGGGAGGGAGGTATGGGGGGGGGGGTGATGCTCTTCCGCCCTAACGAAGGAGCTGCCCCTGACAGTTGGCAATTCTTCTTTTGTGGATAGAGTTAACTCCTTTTAATCCCCAGCTACTCCTGCTTTATCTGGGAGAGTTAAAGGTGATTTATTTACTTTGTTCTCCTTGAAACGTGATTGCATTGGTTCATATGTTGACTCAGGGGTCACCTAACATCCTAGCAGATCTTTAGTGTTTTTCTAATAATGATAAATGTTGGGGCTGAATTTTTATAACCCCTTTTTCAATGGAGCATAGATCATTTGCTGACTATTAGGGCATTTGTATTGCTTTTTAGAGAGACTATAGATCGTTTGTCCCCTCTGCCCTTTTGGGTGATTTTAACTTACATCTGTGGGAGATCAGTGATTGTCCTCAAGGTTTATGGTGGGATAAAAAAGCTTGGGGTACACTTCACATAGGACATTCTACTCAGGGGGAATTAATTATTAAATTGAATTTTAAAGAGTTAACTTGGCATTTTCACTGCACAAGGGTGACCCTCATCAACTTCTTCATAAAGTTCAAACTTTTACTGGGAGGAGGTTGTCTATGGTTATCGATTCTATATCTATTTTGGCCCCTCTTCTTTCATTAATAAAGGAATTTAAGATTGTGTGGAATGGGCTTAGTGATCATAATCCTATAAATCTCTTAGTATGTTGGGCTAAAGTGGTGGGTAGGCCTTCTAAGCCCAGCATTGTGTCTTTCTTGCTAAGAATTTATTAATGCCATTCAATCAGATGTGAAGGATAAGTGGGCTAAAGATACTCCTGTTCATTTTCTTAGCAAATTAATCACCCCCTGCAGAAAAGAGTTTAATGCATGTCTCTTGGAGACCTTTACCAATCTTGTAATTTTAGATGCCTTGGAAGCAATAGGTAATAAGGTCAGTCTTGATTTGACATATCATGGCCCCTGTTGGCTGGTTCCTCATTGAAGCTGGTTTGATAATGTGTGCTCAAGGCATACAGAGATCTATCTACACCAATTACTGAATAAGTTGCCTAGGTATAGAGCTGATGTTGGGACCTGCCAGCATAAGTATAAAATAAATAAAATTAATAGCGAAAAGTTCCAGAGGAAGGATGACTTGGACCAACTTATGCATGCTTGTATGCTCACCCACAGTTCACTAGTTTGGAAAATAGTGAATTGACCAATTTTCTCCCAGTCTAAAGAGGATGATGTTTGTTCTCAAATTTCCCCTAATAGGTGGGTTAAGCACCTTCAAGGGGTTTGTTGCACTAGAGCTGACTCCCCTCACGTGTTCGAGATAAGCAGCCTTCAGGTCCTTTTGAACATTTCTTTCTGGTTGGATAAAGTTGTGGAAGCCCTAACCTGGCTGACTAATAATAAAGCCCCAGGACCAGATAAGGTTCCTCCTAACCTTTACAAAATGGTTCCTAATTTATGCCCCCTTTAATAACTCAGGTTCTTAATGCTGCAGTTAGAGATGGAATTCCTGCTTCATTGTCCCTTTGATTATTATCATAGTTTTTAAAAAGAGGGAACAAGAAGGACCCCTGTAGTTACGGGCCTATCTCGTCAATTGACTACTGAGTAAAAGTAGGGGGCCTTGTAGTTTTTTCGAGGCTTTTAGATTGGGCAGATGACAATCATGTCATAACTTATTTGCAACATGGTTTTAGAGCGGGCCTTAGGTTGCTTCAACCTCTTATAAATAAATTTGTTGTGGCCAAGCAAGATAGTTTACACTTGGCTTTTGTGGATCTTACATTCCCGTTTGATATGTTCAACAGAGACACACCGTGATCCTTAGTGATTTCTATGGGAGTGGATTCTGATATTGTTTTTTTTTTATTTGTGGGATCTGCATGAGGAGGTGATGACCTCATTAAGATATGGTGCTGAGAGCCAAAGTTCTGAGTATTTAAGAATTAACAGAGGGAGTTAAACAAGGCTGCATTTTGCCACATTTCTGATTTGTATAATACATTTACTATCTTGAAGAGTGACTTTATAAGGCTGTGAAAGATCTGCCATGGTTATGTAGGGGATAAACCCATTCTGGCACCACTTCATGTTGACGATGAAGAACTTTATTGATTCATTTGTCACATTTATGGATTGTCTGGACCTCTCCACCAACTTTAGGACGTCTCATTTAAAGGTAGTTGGCTAAAAATGTCCTGAATCTAGGTGATACTGTATACAAGGTTGTGAAAGCAGTAGGGTCCTGATGTTTTCTGCTCTGGGGGTGCAGTGTGATGACAAAGGGTCCTGGACTCTGCTCTTGTTTTTTAAAAAGCACCTTTTTATGGGGTCTGTGTCTGCTATTTTTGAATCATCGCTATCTTTTAACTAGGTTCATGCAAAATCTTGTGAACTGTTTTATTGCTGTAGAAGGAGGCTGTAACCTGATTAAAAACCTGGGTCCCAAAGGATGTGATTTATCATCAGCCCAAGACCTGTTGCATTTAACTTACCTTGCAGATTTTATGTTTGTTTGCAAACCAAGTTTATTCTGCATTAATAAAGGATATGAATTTCAAACAAGCAAGACCGACCCTCTATGCTTGCAAATGTTACTTTATGTTCACATCTGTTTTGCTATTGTTATTTTTTAAGAGGTGCTATTAAGAAGAGGTCAATGATAGGCTTTTAAACACCTTTTCCAATTTTAGCATATATTTATTAAATTGTTGTTGAATTCTCATGTGGATTCTTTGATGAATTTATAATCTGTTTTTGGTGTTCTTATGTGTTGTACATCACTGAAAATGGATGATGTGGTTTTGGTTCTATGAGGAGCCATTGATAATCCTACTCTTTGTTTTATCTGCTTTTATGGTTTTATACTAAACCGAAATCAAGAAATTTAATTGATTGATTTACCCAGAATCACAAGGTGTTGAGCTGAGGCCAGAATTTGAACCTTATTCCACAGTTGAAAGCTCAGCAGCTCTAGCAGAGGCTACATCTCCAGAGCAGGGCATGTGTCCCATGGTGTTCCTTAGTGTTCTGTGTTAGCCCTAGCACTTTTTATTATCTACATGTAATCATTTGGGGAAATTATTGCACAGTCTGAGATCTCTTACTAACAATATTCTCGTAACTAGGGGTGAATGTAATTTGTGCAATTCAGTGAACCATAATCAAGATTACACATAATTATGGCAAAGAAGTAATTCTGTGTTTAGCTCTATTTCTTAACACAAAAATGCCCTATTGTGTCCAAAATAGGTGCGAGAATGCATTTTACGCAAAAAATAGTGCTCAATACAACAGACCATGAATAGCAAGTGTGAGCAGCCGTTTGCGTTCAATAAATGTGCTCTTTAGGTACGATTTTTGCCCAACTTACGTCCAGCATATAGTGCTATTTTCTTATCACAGAATGTCCCACTAGCATCCAAAATCGGTGCAGGAAGCCATTTTGCACTAAGAATTAGTGCTAAATGTGTGGTCGTGGTATAATTTTCCCCTTTACTTACTCTTGGCATCTAGAGGTAAAACGGAAGCATTTTCCATTAACAAATAGCACTAAGTGCAGGAGAACACAAATAGCGAGTGCAAGCAGCCACTCATGGTCACTAAATATGCTCTTGTGGTAGGATTGTTTTCCCCCAAATTACTCTTAAGTACGTGAGTAGATGTGATCATGTTTTTAATGGTAATTCTACTTCAAAAAGTAATGCAGAATCACTGAAAATACCCAGAATACATCAACATAATTAAAATTATGCCCAGACCTACTCATAAGAACCCTCAATGGCTGAGGATCACCTTCTTTGAAGACATCACATTAGCCACTATGACACTTGACAATAATCAGATCTGGATTAAGACTCTATATCTCAAATTCAACCCATTAACACTGAACTTCTCCATATCTTCTCCCACCCTGCCCATTTCCAGGCTCAAAACTGGATTGAATTGATTGATTTCCTTGGTTGTTCTTCATCTGTTATTGATAATGTCAAATCTCGTGTCTTCATTTTAGACTCTCGTCTCATATCCATGTCCATGCCAGTTGGGCAAATCCAAAATTGAGACCGATTCATGGAATTAAACCATTCTTTTCTGAGCAAGATCTCAAAGATATGACTCAAGCACTGATTCATTCTGTGCTTGACTATGGCAACTTCCTTCTTGCTGCCATTCTCAAAACTCACTTTGCCCCTCCAATTGCTTGCTTAATATCTGGTACTGGATGCTACAAACACATTTCTTGCTTTATACATACACTTTTTTATTCTCTTAATTCCCACTGGAAGTCTCTGGGGGCAGCCACCTCTCCCATTGTTCTTAATCCCTCAGTATGGCCATTCCTGCCTGACACAAGAAACATACTCTGAATCTGTGGTTTCTTGGATGGGCATTCAACATTTGAAATACTGGCTCACCTACTATATAAGCCTTATCTTTTTCATCCCTCAAAACAAAATGTAAATGCCTCCCTCTGCATCCTCACATCTATGATGACATACAGCTTGCTTCTCCTTTGGAACATCTAGCTGACCTAGTGCTCCTAATAAGTGACCATATATCCCGTTACAGCATTCCTTAGATCCTTTGTTATCCTCTATGTTCTTGACTTATACATTATTTTATATAGCATGTTTTATTTCCCATCTTACACATTATGGTGTTGTCTACACTATACCTGGTCATTTATTTGTATTTCATATTCTGCTATTGTTTTCCACCTTGCTATTTAAGACACCTTGATGTTCTTGGTACTTGTAGGTGCTACACAAAAATACTAAAGAAATACATTAATTACATTCTGTAAAATAGAGGCCACATGGCGCCACATTCTCCTGAACTTTGTACTTATGATGTGCAGGTCCTGCTTCATATGGCTAACTAACTATGTCTTCTTTCTTGAAGCCAGAGTTTGGCTGACATTGTTTTGAAGGCAAACATAAATGTCACTGCTGTAAATCTACTTGCATGTCTTCAGCAAGCTGAACTTTTTGTGGAAGAAAAAGTGTTAGATAAATTAATAGCAATGGCAACTACAGACCATCAGTGCTCAGTATGATCTTCCCTGAGTAGGTGCCTATAATGAGTGAATACCACCAGCTCTAATACTGACTTTGAATGATATGCAAAATAAAGAAAGGACAAAGATAAACTCACTGATCATCTTTGAACTGGCCCTCCCCAAGCAAGGTACTGTGGCAATGAGACTAGTGGCTTTGTTGGCTCAGCAATCTCTACTGTGCTGGTCTCTTAGTATCGATGAACGTCTTCATACATCTCTTCTTCTCTGTCTATGGCTCTGCCTTTGTCATCTTTTTTAGTGCCTATCCATTGTCTTGGTTTGGTGGAAATAGGTCTACCAAACCTGAGGGTGGTAGGGAATTTCTCTTTTGTTGAGTGTGGGGTGTTCTAGTATGCTCTCAGCACTTGACATTATGTTTTTGTTAGTGTCGTCGCTCTGCAATGGCTTGTTGCATTTGCTTCTTTGGTGTACTCATGAATCTCTCTTCCATGTCATTTGTTTATGTTTACATTGTTGTTATTCTCTGGTTTTCCACGACCAGCTGGGCTAGGAATTCTTGAAAATCTCCACTGTTGAATGGCAATACGTTGTGTGACTTTAGTGTTTTTGGAACTCCCCCCCCAATTCTCCCTCCCCCCTACAAATAGGCCATCTATGACCCAGACTATTTTTATGGAGCAGATGGAAGAGATGCCTTGTATGAGTATGAATCAGTCATATTCATCCATGAGTACTAGGAGTTATTTGCCAGATGACGTGGAGCTGAAGAAATAGATGGCTACCACGACCCATACATTCTCAGGAAATTCCAACATTATCAGAGGCTGTGGTCTTGATGCCGTGGAGATGTATTTGCATATGTGACACATCTGTAGTTCCATTTCAATCATGCTGTCTAATTTTGGGAATGACAGTCGTTCCCTTAGCACTCGTTTGGTGATCAGTATTCCTCTGTGTCCTTAATTGGCAAGTTCAATCTCTTGTTTTTGTAGGCTATAAGGGAGAACAATTCTGGATCCCCTTAGTATGAGTCATTGTTCGGTGGTGGCTAATTTTTCATGAATGTTGAGAAATGCTTTAATTTCTGCTGGGCCTTCCCTGAGACCTGGATCTGCCTCCACTCTTGTGTCTTGATCTGTCGAGATATGGCCTCTAGGTCTTTGACCTCATCAATCTATTTTATGACCTGTTGGAGTACAGACTTTTGGCATGCTTGGGCTGACTACAAAGTTTTGATATTGCTCAGCAACAGAGGATTTGTATTTTGTTGACTTCTAAGAGAGCCTTGAAAATTAGTCTGCAGGGTTCTGCTGTTTTTATGGCTTATGGATGATTTGGTAGTCATACCCCTGCAGTCTCACTCCTCAAAGTTCACATTCTCAGAGCCATGTTTGCTTTGGAGATTTCAAAGAAGGTCAGCAGCTCCTAGCGATTCATTATGATGGTGAATCTCTTGCCATACACAAACATTTGAAAGTGCTCATATGCCCAATCTGGTGACAGTATCTCCTTATCAGGTTGCAAATGTGCCTTTTCTATGTGCAATAGGCTTTGGCTGGTGTATGCAACTACTTGACTTGGGGGTTTGAGGTCATTGGCATGTTTTTCTAGTATGACTCACCGTTCTACTGGGGTAGTGTCAGTCATCGCTTCTTATATAGTTTCAGGTTGAAGCATGCCATGACAGTTGTTATTTCTATTGCCTCTTTGATGTTCTGGAAGCTTTTGTTTCACTCAGAAATCCACTTGGATGCTGTGTTGTGCTTCATTAGGTGTCTGAGAGGTGTGCTCATGGTAGTGTAGTCTTTAATGTATCTAGTGGAATAGCTAGCCATGCCTAGAAATTACTGTAGTTCTCCTATGTATTCTGGTGGAGCCATATTGGTGAATGTTTTGACTTTGTCTGGGTCTGGTGTCATCCTGATTTCTGAGAAGAGGTGTCTGACTGAACTGCAGTTTGGTTTTATGAGATTCACAATTCCCACTGTTTAGTGTGATACCCCAATCCACAAGTAGTTGGTATACTTGGTGCAGGGCAGCATCATGTTCTGGTTATGATGCTCCGTATAGGATGATGTCACAATAGTTGAATGCGTTGATTACCAGTTGCATACCTAATTGAATGACATTTTGGAAGGTTTCTGCTGTAGACGATATGCCAAAATCCAAGTGTCTGTATCTGAAGAGTCCAAGGTTTGTGGAGAATATCATGATGTACCAGCACCCTTCTTCCACTCACAATTCATGATATCCTTTGTTTAGATCAAGTTTTGAGAAGATCTCGGCACTATTCATCTGTGTGATCATGTCTAATGTGTGGGGGCCGAGATGTCATTCACATTCACAGGCTTTGTTCGGCTGGCACACGTCAATGCATAGTCTCATGTCGCCCTTTGCGCCTTTCTCTAGCACTGCTATTATTGGGGAGACCTATCGCATTAGGCTCGTGGAAGCTTCAATGATGTCTAGTTTGAGAAGGTTCTTGATTTCTCTGTTTTTGGCCTTTCACAGGTGGAATGCTACTTATCTGTACCCTTGTGCCACTTGTCATATTGCTTCATTGATGTGCCCTTTGACTCTGATGTATTTAACTTTTCCCTACCCTCTAAACAGCAGTAGGAAGTTTTGTGTCACATGAAGACTGATCTGTACATTTTAACTGGTGACTATTGGTTTCATGGTTGCTGCTGTGGTGACGTTTAGGAGACATGCACCTAGTATCTTTCCTTTTAATATGTAAAGGGTCAGGATTATAGATGTTGATTAGCAGCTCAAGGCGGCTTCAAATGATATTAGGCTCTGGGGGGTTTGAACTCTGTTAGTTTCCAGATTGAGGTTAGCCATATTCTTAAGAATTACTTTACACACATCAATTTGATTCGTGCTCCGCTGTCAAGGATGAATTATACTGGGGGAATAAGGAAGGAAGGAATAGAGGGCATTTGCTCTCTGCCCTCCGGTTTCAACTTGGCTAATTTTCTTGTTGAGGTAGTTTACAGCTATTATTCTTAGGCTTATTGCTGTCTTCCCGCAGGAGCTGATATTTGTTCATCTACAACATGAATTTCAGTGACTACTTTTTTCATTAGTGTTGAAGAAGAGCTGTGAATTTTCCTTTCCATCTCATGGGCTTCACCTCTGCCTTTGCTTATGTGTATATTTGTGTATGTCTCTCTGCAAGATATGGCTTGAGTTTCATATGAGTCACGGGGCCTCTGCTGCTTTCCCTTTGGGAATCTGTTGATCTGCCTTTCCAGGTCATTCCAGATAGAACTGGAGTGGTATTCCTTCCCTCATCCTTTGCATGTGCTCCCAATGGCTGGGCATTTCCCTTCATGCAAGTATGCTAATGCACATCTGTAGCGTGTCTGGGATGCCCGTTCAGGTGCTGTTTTTAGCTTGTGTCTGATTGAGTTCTTCTTTTTTCTCATGGGTAGTACCTTCTCAATGAAGTTTTGCTAGGTTCCATCAGGGAAGCCTGTTTCTCTGATCTCTTCTCCGCTCTTGCTATGGCCAGCATTTTAGCTAGTGTGCATGGATTTGAGCGTTCTGCGTCTAAATATTTTGGATTGACAGTCATCTCTAATGCATAGGTGCATTACTTCCTCATCGTTGAACTGCCTTAAGGCAATGCTTGAGACGTTTTTCTAGTCACTCTGCAAATTCACCCATTGTGGCAGGTTAATTCCCTGACTTTTTGCCTGCTTCCTCCTGTTTTTTCTCACCTCTCACTGTTGGCTCTAGGACTCTGAGCACTTTATCAAGGCTGATCTGTGCTAAAGTGGTATGATTGGCTTATACCTATTTGGCATATTTAATTTACCTGTAAGTCCCTTGTACAGTGGTATCTCTATACCCAGGGCCTGTAAATTAAATGCTCCTAGTTGGTCTGCAGGGCTGCTTGCACCACCCACTGAAGTATCCTCTCAAACCTGGCTCAGGCCTGCAAGCGCAGGGCCTGTGCGCACAGTTTTCTGCCACAGGGACCTGGATTCTAAATTTACTTGCCAGGTTCAGACCTCCCCTTTTACTACATGTAAGTCACCTCTACAGTAGGCCCTAGCTAGCCCTGTGGGCAGGGTGCTAGGTATGTAGAAGGCAGGTAGCGTGGCCTGTCCTTGTAGGGACAAACAGCCTATTTGGTTTCTCCCTGCTGTGAGTGCTGCCCTCTCATATTATTGCATTGGAAATGACCTGCCTTATGTGTAGGGGGTATTGTCTGATTTATGAGGGGTAGCAAAGACATGTTTGGTATGTTTGTAATGGTAGTGAGAAATGCTGCTTGCTAGTGTGAGTGGATTTTCTATTTCTGTTAGAAATGGGGTCTTTGGTTGGCAGTCAGGTTCCCCCCTGTCCAAGCACTGACCCTCACTCTAGTCAGGGTAAAAGAGAATCATCTTCAGCCAACCCCTGCTTACCCCCTTGGTAGCTTGGCATGAGCAGTAGGCTTAACTTCAGAGTGCTAGGTGTAAAGTATTTGTACCAACATACACAGTAATTTAATGAAAACACTACAAAATGACACAACACAGGTTTAGAAAAATAGTAAATATTTATCTAAACAAAACAAGACCAAAACAGCAACAATCCACAATACACAAGTCAAGTTATCAATTAAAAAGCAGAAAGGGTCTTCATGTAGTTTTAAACACACACTAACACTGTTAGTGTGAAAATGTACCTTAGGTGCGTCAAAAATAGTCACGCACGGGCAAGTGTGCATCAAAAAGGGCTTGTGCTGCGTCGATTTCACTCACGAGCGAGACCTTGTGTCATTTCTCCTTTTGTCGGGTCGGACGCGTCGTTTCTTCTCTCCGCAGGAGAGCGAAACGTCGATCTGGTCAGCACTCTCGGGTCCGGGCAGGCCTTGCGTTGTTTTTACATGCCCAGTGATGTATGCATCGGAAATCCAGCCGCACGTTGATCCGAAAACCTCACAGCACAGGTTGTGATCTCACCAGCCTTCGTCAGAGATGCTGTGCATCATTTCTCCAGCCCCGGGCGTCGATCTTCAGGTCGCGTTGCAGGCGATCGTCGATTTTCAGCGGCGAAGCTGGCAGTGCGTCCATTTTTCAGCCGCAGATCGGAGTTGCGTCGATCTTTTGACCGCATGGTGTTCTGTGTGTGAATTTCTTCCTCTTAGGCTGTCAGCTTCTCCTTTTAGGGTCCCAGGAACTGGATGGGCACCACTTGGCAGAGTAGGAGTCTCTCCAAAGACTCCAGGCACTGGCAGAGAGAAGTCTTTGCTGTCCCTTAGACTTCAAACAACAGGAGGCAAGCTGTAAATCAAGCCCTTGGAGAACTTCACAAGATGGACGGCACACAAAGTCCAGTCTTTGCCATCTTACTCTGGCAGGAGCAGCAACTGCAGGATAGCTCCACAAAACAAAGGCAGGGCAGCTCTTCTTCCTCAGCTCTTCAGCTCTTCTCCAAGCAGAGGTTCGTCTTGGTTTCCAGAAGAGTTTGTGGTTTTGGGTGCCCTTCTTATACCCAATCTCTCCTTTGAAGTAGTCCTACTTCAAAGCAAAGTCTCTCTTGAATGTGAAATCCTGCCTTGCCCAGGCCAGGCCCCAGACACTCACCAGGGGGTTGGAGACTGCATTGTCTGAGGGCAGGCACAGCCCTTTCAGGTGTGAGTGACCACTCCTCCCCTCCTTCCTAACACAGATGGCTCATCAGGAAATGCAGACTACACCCCAGCTCCCTTTGTGTCACTGTCTAGTGTGAGGTGCAACCAGCCCAACTGTCAAACTGACCCAGATAGGGAATCCACAAACAGGCAGAGTCACAGAAATGGTATAAGCAAGAAAATGCTCACTTTCTAAAAGTGGCATTTTCAAACACACAATCTTAAAATCAACTTTACTAAAAGATGTATTTTTAAATTGTGAGCTCAGAGACCCCAAACTCCACATGTCCATCTGCTCCCAAAGGAAATCTACACTTTAATCAGATTTAAAGCTAGCCCCCATGTTACCCTAAGAGAGGGACAGGCCTTGCAACAGTGAAAAATGAATTTAGCAATATTTCACTGTTAGGACATATAAAACACATTACTATATGTCCTACCTTAACCGTACACGGCACCCTGCCCTTGGAGGTACCTAGGGCCTACCTTAGGGGTGCCTTACATGTAAGAAAAGATAAGGTTTAGGCCTGGCAAGTGGGTACACTTGCCAAGTCGAATTTGCAGTTAAAACTGCACACACATACACTGTAGTGGTAGGTTTGAGACATGATAACAGAGCTACTTATGTGGGTGGCACAACCAGTGCTGCAAGCCCACTAGTAGCATTCGATTTACAGGCCCTGGGCACCTCTAGTGCACTGTACTAGGGACTTACTAATAAATCATATATGCCAATCATGGATAAACCAATTACATACACATTTTGTAAAGGAGCACTTGCATTTTAGCACTGGTTAGCAGTGGTAAAGTACCAAGAGGAACACAAACAGCAAAATCAGAGTCCAGCACACATCAACAAACTGGGAAACAGAGGCAAAAAGTTAAGGGAGTCCACACCAAGGATGAAAGGTCTAACAATTACTATTACAGAAATGCCACTTCTAGAAAGTGAGCATTTCTCTGTGCATATGACTCTGGTGTTTTGCAGCCTGACTCCAATCCACGTCTCGGCAGAGGGACTGTTGGGCTTTGTGCATACTTTTCAGACAGCCTGTACACAGGGACGGTGGAGGTGTCACAGAGGTGCAACTGCATACTGAATAGTCTTCCTGGGCTGAGAGAAGGGAGAGGCGTGGCACTGCTGCATTTGTAAAGGCTGTGCCCTGGCCTCACACAATAGGGTTGTTTACTCCCAACTGATGTTTGGAACCTGTGCTGGAGGAGAGAGGGGACACTCCCAGAACCAGTTGTAACTGGTTGGAACCTCCTCTCCCCTTCTTTGTAAACACACTGTAAAACTGGGAATATGCACAGGGGAGCTTTTCCCACATTTGGGAGACACTTGGAACTTACTTGATACTGGCACAGAATACTGGAGGGACCCACCAGGAACCGCCATGGACTGCTGCTGCTGTGCAGACCTGTGACCTGTTGGGTCACTAGGAGAGACTGCCATCTGCCTGCATCCCCCTTGTGCTGGCCTGCTGCTGGGCCCCTGTCACCTGTATGCCTTTCTCCTGGACTTTGTCCTCCAGGGGCAGGGTGCTGTGGCCCCTGACCCCTGCAACACTCAGAACCACATGAGGAGCGCTTCTTCCCCTTTGATTTGGCCCCTGAAGGGTGTTCTGCATATTCTGGAACCAGCGCTTGGAAATCGCTTTGTTGTGGTGCCCTTTGCACTTGGTAAAGTGCCTTTGTGGATCCTGGAATCACCACCGTGACCTGAGTTTGTGCAGTGGTCCTAGCGTTGTGAAGAGTGTGCCACTGTTCCACTTTTCACTGCCGACACCTAGGCTCTCCTATTGCTGTTAAAGCACTCTGCTGCTCGAGGAATTCACCACCACGACCGGGGCGTTATGAAGGTCCCACGCACTGGAGACGCGCTGCTGGGTGCCCTCAGGGCATGTAGGAAAGGAAGTTGGAGCAAGTGTGCTGCTATCGGTGCCCCCGGGGTGAGGTACGCCCCGAGGAGTGCCCCCGGGGCACCAGAAGGCCCTTACTTGGGCCCAATCATTGCCGCAACACTCGGGCACCAGACTGGGTGCAAGCAAATGCACACAGGTGGCCCCAGGAGGAAGGAAGACGTCTTCGGAGGTCTCCCTTTGGAACCCAGGGCCGCCCTGAAAGCAGGAGACAGGGGCGAGGGGGGACTCCGTCTCCCCTATTCCCTGCGCTCGGAGCGTGATCGCTCCTGTGGCCCTGATTTTGTTCTCAGAGACCGTGGGCGGGTTGGGAGGTTCGACGGAGGCCATCGCACCGCAGGTCCCCCTTTTGTGGCCCCCAATTGTTGGTTTGGAGCATTGTTGTGGCCCCCCTTGTTGGAGGGCCAGTGGAGGCCAGGGGGGGCAGAGATTGTGGGCCCCAGGAGTGGCCCACTATAAACCCAGAGGGGGTGAGTTTTGCCCCCAATCATCTGAGTGGCCCCCAAAGTGAGCACATGGAGTGCTGGGGGCCCCCTTTTGTTCTTTTTGGCACTGGGAGTGCCTTTCATCATAAAACCAGGCACTTTTAAAGGACATACATATGTCATATGTTCCTTATATGGACATTCATGGTTTATATGTTAACATGCCTATTTTTATGAGGTGTTTCATATATGTTTGCTAATGTTCCTTTTAAGGGCATAGCAGGCTAATATGTTTTCCTGACTTGGCATATGTTTTATAATGTTCTTTATATGGGCATTTATGATATTTCTATGACAAGTGTATTTGTGTAGTAATGTGATTACAGACTACAACTGATGTTGCTGAATAATAAGTACCCTGTGTGTTATATGTGACTACTGCTGGTTCTTCAGAGTAACTAATGTGTAAAGTTCTGACAACTGCTTGGGTAGCAGGATATTACTGACGTGGTGTTTGGTCTAATAATTGCGCTGTGTACAATACAGTATATTTTCATATAACTTGGTGTTGTGTTTCCTTTGTGGTGGGGATAGTGTGTCATGTGTGTTGTGTGTGTTGTGCTAATGCTTTACATATTGCCTTTGGGATTGGCCTGACAGCTCGTGCTAAACTACCAAGGGGGTGAGCAGGGGTTATCTTGGACATGTAACTCCCTTGCCCTGACTAGAGTGGGTGGGTTCTGCCTGGCTTAGGTACATACCGTCGCAAACCAGAAACCCCATTTCTAACTCCTTGGTAAACATGTGTCATTCCTAGTCAACATCGGTTGCAGTACTGAACTTTTTTGGTTTAGTATCTTGTACCTTTTGGTTTGTGGCAATTTCTTCTTTCCAGAGTTTCTTGAAGACTTATGTCACACCATCTCCTGTCAGTTTCTTTAGGTATCTGATTATTATGTTATCTTATATTTCATCCCACACTTCAATCAAATAATCAACTCCATCAATTCATTCTGCCCACCTGCTTCAATATTTAGTGTTTTTCCTGTGTCAAATGGCAGCGACGATTTTAGGAAGGCAGGAGCATCATATCTGATTCATTGCAAAATTAAATTTAATTTCCTTATTTATGCTTTTTTCCTCTTCTGTTGTAGGCCTTCAAATTAAAAATGTAATTAGAAAACATTTTCATTATGAATTAAATTTGGGTTATGGCCTTAATTATGAACATTACAGTTGCCCAGCAGAGAAACCAATCCAATTACTCAGGTGTTGACTTGTATTCATTGTGTATGTTTCCAAAGTGCTGCACGTCACCTTAAGGTCACTTTAAAGTGTTTTGTTGTTCTATTGTTTGAACAGGAGACATTCAACCCTATTACTATCTTTCTCTAAATCACGAAACACTGTTTCTAAATTGGATTACAATTATCAACCAAGCAATTCATCATTCTGAATATGTTACGGCAGAAATTAGGGTGGGGATTTTTACCAGCGCGTACAGAAGCTTAGAGCAACAGAAACTGATGAAATGATAGATCTGTTAATTTGCAACTTAAAATGTTTGTGATCTTTGAGCTGCAGTGGAAAGCAGGCTTTAATACACAGAAGAAGGGAAATCTCTAGTTCTCCAGACATCCATGAACTGTGCATGGCTGAACAGCACTTTTCATTGCGTCTCCCTTCAATGCATTCACTATCAGTTGACATGGAGCATGTGTCCTGTGCAAACAAGTCTAGGATAGTTGATTACTCAAGCGGTAACACGTTTGCTCCAGTTGCCCCAAATTCATGATAACAAATGGTCATCCACTGGACTTTTCTGACTTCTAACAGGCTATCAGTAGTGGGCTGGGGTGGAGCTCACAGAGTTCCATGTGCAGCAGAATGCCACCAGTCCTATGTCACCCTGGCTGAATGTGCCCAATTTTGGAAGTGCAAAGCAGGGTCAGGCCAGACCCCACCCTGCTTAGCGCTTCCGAGATCGGGTGCATTCAGGTCAGGGTGCTACGCAGCAAAAGCTGCTTTTCCAGGCCTCTTGTGCTGACACAGCTGAGCGGTCTTGAGCTTGCTGCTCTCCACACCTGCACACTTCCCTTCATCAACTGCCCTCCTTCACAAACTTGCTACGGATGACCAAGCACACCCCCTGTCTTGCACCAGCCTTTCGATCGCTTCCTGTGCACCTACAAACAGCCTCAAACCGCCCTTTCTTTAGGACCCAGCACTAGCAGCAGCAAACCAGCTCACCACCAGCAGTCTGGTATGTTCACAAAGTGCCTAGCCTTGCTTGTCACTAGGCTCTAAGGCACTCTCTCTGTCCACACACATCTCTATCTGTTAGGGGCTGCTGGAATACCACTCAGCACACAGCCGTTGCTCCCCTGGTCTCCAGCTTTCCCTGCTGGCCTTAGCACTCTACCCCATAACAGCACTTCCTTTCCCAGGGACTCTGGGGAGACATATTCTTTTCAAGTGGAGCTCTGACATGTTTCCTTTTTTCCAAGCCCAGGCCCCTCTCATATACAAATCCTGTCCATTCCCAGTGCAGGCCCCCTTATGTACGTAGAAGAGAAAGCAAAACAAAGGTTGGAGCTGGGTCCCAGTGTCCCTGTTGCCGGCAGCCTGGCTCTCTGCCTCCCTCTGCACCCTTGTCCTGGGCTGCCGAGGACAGTGAAAGGAGAGCGGCCTTGATCTGGAACTGGCGCCGGTGTAGCCACGCAGTTTGCAGCAGCTCTATGCTGCCGACGTCTGGCTGAGTGTGCACTGCAGCCCAGTTATGGGCTACACAGCATAAGTGCAGACTGCCTGCGGTGTGTGGCCCATAACTGGTCTGCAGTGCGCATGCAGTGAACTCTGCTCCGCTGCCTGGGCTAGTGGAGTGTTTGGCTGAACTACACACTCCAAACAGAGCGCGACGTGCCAAAAACTCCATTAACTCCCCCAGCAGAGCAGAGCTCACCCCCTACACCTAAGCAGCAGATGCCATCATGGAGACACTACTGTAAATTGCACTACAATTAGTTCAGCCACCCCCTAGGTTGCACCTATTATATTCTAGTTTGGAGGTCTCGATCCTTTGCTGTAATAAGAGCTAATGATGTTTAAAGAAAATGCTCCCACACTACGAATACTATTAGAGATATAATAGTAACCACATATGGCATGATCACATCCGTGGCCTCTTGTGCAAGATTTCCAGTAGTGATCATCTCGGTGCATCAGTCGCAGTTGTCAGCAGTAAAGTAAAAACGTTTTTTCAGTGTGGAACGCCTCTACTTGAGTTATACAGCTATGTCTACAATGCCACTACCACCAAGTTAATAATATTAGTAATACATCTCCCAAAAACTGTTTTTTAGCAGTCAGATATCAGCTTTAAATATATTTTCAAACTTCAATCGTTTTTTCCAAACATCAGCATATGAGTTCATACACATGTTCATCTCAAATACACACTTTTCAGTTTTGGTATACATTAATTGAACCAAGCAAAAGCTTCATTTTAGTTGGCCTGTGATGCACACAAGAGAGCTATCTACAGATAGCTGGAGAGCTACCAGTAGCTCAGGAGCTTCTCGTTGGAGATGCCTTTTCTAAATAATACCCAAACTCGCAAGAGGAAAATGGGTCACTCTTCCTTAAGTGCATAACACGCAGAAAGGTGCAGTGGAGCCTGCTGGAAGCCAATAGCCACCTTGAAGAAAGCCAGGGGTTGCATTCCAGCAGTTTAGAGAGAAGGGAGCGTGGTAGGGGTTGGGTTAGTTATTGTATGTTTGTGTGTGTGAAGTTCACTTTAGCATAATCTCATCAACAGGATTATTATTTTTTTTAAACGTCTAACTCGTGCAAGAGAAAATGATAGCAGTGGGTTAGCTGTATATTTATTGAAGCTAATTTAAAACTGTTCCTATTTCAGGTACAATAGGATTTCAATTTCGAGCTTGAGTGGCTGGTGCCAGTTGTACACAGCATGCGTTGCACTGTGTTGAAATGTGTCAGTGCAACCAAATGTGTACTTTTCACAATAAAAAGCTGAAAGAAACATTTGGTCAAAGTACTGGATGACTAAAATGACTAAAATAGCAAAAAGGACCGCATCTTCCTTTTGTATGGAAGGTGTTGAATGCTGTTTAGTTGGAGGTTTTTATATAACTCTGACATGCTAAGTTACAGCCAAATTAGAGTACAGAAATGAAAAACATAAAGGCTCAGTTCAGAAATGATGGTGCTGTTTGTTGTGTTTCAGTTCTCTGTTGTATTCTAAAGAATGTATGTGTCTTGACATTCTGGAGCTGGCTGTTGCTGGCTTCCCTCTGGTGTGGCTGGACGCTAGGTCGTGTTGTCCGAATAAACTTGTATTTGGACATCTCTACTTTGTAGGTATCGTTATTACTCACCAAATTTTGGCGACGAGGGTTACGAGAGCATAGGAGCACGACCTAGGCCAGCATGGAGCACCTGATTCCCATAATCTCCCAGCGGTTTCGGAGCGGACTGTGGACGGACCTTGCAGCTGATGGTGAAAGCACTGTTGAGTGCTTTGTGATCATGATTCATGCCCAGGCCTGCCCCGTTCTACAAAGGCGGTGGGTGAAGTGAGACGGCATTGATTTGTGCACTCGTTTGCTACTGCGGTTGCTTCAGTGTTAGCACTTTCACCTCACTAGCGATGCGAGCGCACTTCCCAGGAGAAGAGGAAGAGGCAGTGCCCCAGTGTCAGTGCTCTGACTTGATGGGCATGGAGAGCGCCCCCTACTGGAGAGGAGGAAGGGGTGGTGCTGCCACAGCGTTGGAGTGTTGACGCTCACTCTCCGTTTCATTCCTGGAGTGAAGGAGGGGCATTTACCACGAAGTTTGTTTATCACTTTTAGGTGTTATTCGTCAGTTTCAGTACCAGCTACCTATGCACTCTCCTTTGGGACTCACTGTGAGTTATTTGATATTATTTTGTTCATTTGACAGTTTTTCTGTCTAATCATCCTGCTCCCTGTGCAGTTTAGTGGTACAAATTCAGACATTTCTGAGTGACTTATATTTTTGTAGCGGTTTTAACGGTACTGTTGAGATGGCTGCTCAGACAACATTTCTCCACCACCATCATTTTTACCACTTCCAGGAGCACCTACTCTTCCTATGGAACATTGGGTAGAGATGCTTGATAATTATATTATTGCTTTAGATGGACAAAGTTTTTAGTCACAGAGGAAAAAGGCTATTCTATTAAGCCCTTTGGGGTGTGAAGGTCAACAAATTTTAAAATACTTACCTCCTGTCTTGGGGCCCAATGGTCAACCTATGGATGATGTATTCAAGGAAGTCATTAAGAGGTTGGAAAACAGATTTACCTAATAGACTAATCTTGTATTAGCTAGATATAAATTTTATACTCAACCTTAGGACCATCATGAGTCCATTGATGACTGTGTTGAGGTTGAGGAAGTTGTCTGTCAAGTGCAGGTTTGGCACCATGACAGAGGAATTAATATGGAATCAACTCATTGTTCAGTGCTGCGATAGGAAGATTCAGGAGATGTTATGGGTGCCAAAGAACCCTACATTACAGGAAGCAGTTGACTTAGCAAAAGTGATTGAAGACAATGCTGCATAAAGGAGTTGGAAAGAAAAGAGAAATCTGTGGATGTTATGGTTTTGTCAGGGGAATCTATGGGGTCTCAAAAGGAAATGGTGATGGTATCAAAGAAAGTGTTGTCTGCCAAAAGCAAAGGGAAAGAGTGCTCTCGTTGTTGGAGTACTTATCATTCGGCGGACTCCAAGAAGTGTTTTGCCATTAATAAGGAGTGTCACAAGTGCGGCCGCAGGGGGCATTATGCTTGTGTATGCAGGGAGAGTGGGAAATCTTTTAAGGATGCTAAATTGAGTATAAATATTGTAGGAGAGTACTGTGAATCTCCTTGTAAAGACAGAATACTTGTGGTGGGGAATGGTCAATGCATTATGGAGAATGAGAGTGAACGTAGATATCCCAGGCCCTCAGCTCTTTTCTCTATCGGTGAGGTTGAAGTTAACCTTATGGTAGATTCAGGTTCATTGTACACCATAATTCCTGAGAGCCTCTTTAGATGTCATTGGAAGAATGAGAAATTATTTCCTCAGGATATTTCTCCAGGTGGGTATCAAGGGGTGGAAATTCAATTGCTGGGTTACATGCTTAAAGAAATTCAGTTTGGTGAAAAGAAAGTCTTGGGGAAAATATATGCAGCGGTTGAGGGTGCACCTATTTTGGGATGGATGCATCAATTTGATCTGAACATAGTCATTAGTTCAAGAGCATCCAATCAAATTCTGGTGGTAGAAGATATGCAATTGGAGGATATTCTGGAGGGAGCCAAAGATGTATTTTAAAAAAATTTGGGAGTCTAAAGGGCTATGTGTGCAAGATAATTTTGAGAGATGATGCTCACCCAAGTCAACACAAAGTGCGTAAGATACCATTTGTTGTGAGGGATGAGGTCAAAAAAGTAATCAGCAATATGTTGTCTGAGGGTACTATTGAACCCATTGAGGTTTCTCCTTGGATTTCTCCAGTGGTCATTACACGGAAATCTGATGGGAAGGTGAGGTTATGTGTGGACTTGAAGTCTGTAAATCAAAATATTGTGGTGGACACTTACCCTCTTCCCAATATTAATGAGTTGTTAACAGCTGTAAAAAATGGTAGGTATTTCTCTAAATTGGATTTGAGGAATGCCTATCATCAGATTAGACTTCATCCGGAGTCTCAACACATTACAGCATTTGTCACTCCAGAAGGCACCTTCCAATTTACCCGTATGCCTTTTGGTCTGGCATCTGCTGCAAGCGTATTTCAATGTATGATGGCAAAGATTTTTGGTGATCTTAAAGATGTGTTATTTTTTCAGGATGACATTCTTGTTCTGGGTAAGACTGTTGCTGAACATAATGTCACACTAAAGAAGGTTCTCAAAGGCCATTGGAGAGGCAGGGTTGAATTTGAATCGAGAGAAATGCACTTTCCTGGTGGAGGAAATTGACTACTTAGGGTACTCTATTTCAAAGGGGAACATTAAACCAAAAAAAAGTATTTTAGAAGCCATTAGGTTGGCACCGGCACCAGTTGATAAGGATCAACTAAGGTCTTTTCTGGGTCTGGTTGAATACTATTCCAAATTTGTGGACAAATTTGCAGACAAGACTAAAGATTTATGGAACTTTTTGGGGAAGGGGAGTAAATTTTGTTGCACAACTGAGCAATCAATTTGCTTTGACAAGATCAAGAATGAAATTTGTGACGCTGGTTTTCTAACTGCTTTTGACATGAATTTGCGTTCTATTCTATCAGTGGATGCCAGTGGTACTGGTTTAGGTGCTCTGTTAATGCAAATGCATGGGAGTAAAAAAAAACTGTTGCATTTTCTTCTCGAACCTTGACTCTGACGGAACGCAATTATTCGGTAATCGAATGTGAGGCTTTGGCTGCTGTTTGGGGTGCAGATTATTTCAGAACGTATTTGTGGGGTCTGGAGTTTGTATTGAGGAGCAATCATAAGCCTTTGATAAAGATCTTGTCTTCTGGAGGTGCTGGTAAAGGGTCAGCAGGGATAGCCAGACTTTCTGTGAGGTTACAGGAGTATGTGCATTGTGTTGATTATGTTCAAGGTTGGAAGAATGTCCAAGCTGATTGTTTGTCAAGATTATCCCTTTATTGGGAGAGGGTTGATGCTCAATCAGTAAAGAGTAGTGATACTGGGGATGCTGTGGCGTCTGTTCTTGATGTGGATGAGTGGGGTTTAAGTACGTTTACACAGGAAGAATGGGTGAGTGAGATGGCTACGGATGTTTGTCTCAAGCAAGTTTTTAAATTGGTCTCTGAGGGAGATAGAAGAGAAAGTTCTCTTCCATTGTAGGTAAGACTGTTCCTTGGTGTGTTGGACCAATTGTCATGTTGTGGAGACACTGTATTGATGCAGGGAGAGCGTTTTATTCCACACTGTGGTTTAAGGTTCAAATTGTTTTCTTTAGCACATTAAGGTCATTTGGGTCAAGGGATGACAATCAGGAGGTTAAAAGAGTTTTGTTTGGTGGCCAGGTTTGGATGTTCAAGTTAGAGGTTGGGTGGAACAGTGTGGACTGTTTAAGAAGAGTGAGAAAAGGCTGAAAGTTGGAGCAGGCAAGGTTGATGGACACATTGAAGATCCTGGGAGGCTCTGGCATACCATTTGTTAGGATTTTATTGGTCCTTTGTCAGAACTCCCGCTTCAGATGCGGTTTGCGGTAGTTGTGGTGGAGGTACATTCAAGATGGTTGGTGGTTAAATTTGTGCGTGATGTGACCACAAGCACGACCATAAAGGTTTTGGAAGAGATATTTCTGGAGGAGGGTATTCCGGTGGTTTTGATTACTGACAATGGTACCCCACTAACCTCAAATGAAATGTGTTTATTTTTTAAAAATTGTGGGGTGAGACATTCAAGGACCTCTCTGTATTATCCTCAAGGCAATGGAATTGTGGAGAGGATCAATAGATTGATCAAGGGCACAGTACAGTTGTCTCTTGCCAATCGTTGTGTGAAGAAAATGATGGTTGATATGGTGAGGGCCTATCCATTCCACAATTCACAGTGTTACCGGAAAGTCTCCTTTTCAATTGATGAGGGGGCGATCAGTGGGTTCGAAGTTGATTCCCTCATGGCTTCAAGAGTGGGTTGTGTCTGGTTGTGAAAAGGCTGTGATCTCACAAAATGCGAATAAATTGGATGTAGGAGATTGGGTCACGGTCATGCCTGGTAGGGTCAAGAGGGGTGTTTTAAGATTTAGAGGACCCTTTTGTGTGAAGAAGGTGGGAAAGTTCCAGATTGAAATGGAAGGAGGGGAGAAGTGGAATGTTAGAAATGTGGCACTGTATCAGAGAGGTGGTGTGTGTACCAGAAGGGAAGAGGTGGAAGGTTGTTCTGGTTCCTTTTTTATGGGTGATGAGAGAAAGTCGGACGTTGATGCTGGAACGTTTGATTCTGGTGCGAGTGGGGAAGCTTATGAGGTGTCCGGGGAGGATGAGTTGCAAGATGCATGCTCACTTCAGGTGGAGACGGTCACACGTAAACATCCTGTGAGGGTACACAAACTTCCAAATTACTTGGATGATTATCTTATAAAGTAAGCTTCATGCTTAATTTCATTCTTTTTGTTTTTATTCGTTTTATGTTCCATTTTCATTTCTATTTCATCTGTTTGATGTGAAGAGAATAGGATATGTTGTGTTTCAGTTCTCAGTTCTATTCTAAAGAATGTATGTGTCTTGACATTCTGGAAGTGGCAGTTACTGGCTTCCCTCTGGTGTGGCCTGACGCTAGGTCGTGTTGTCCCAATAAACTTGTATTTGGCCATCTCTACTTTGTGGGTATCGTTATTACTCACCACACTGTTTTAAACTATGTGAAAGAAGGGGTAGACTGTGTTCAAAAACTAACTAAAAAACCGGAAAGGACATGTTCTACAAGCTAGAAGGAAATAAATGCATTCTTGTGCAGCCTGCAAATACCGCATTTAACTGGGCACAAGGCAGGCAAGCAGCTATGTTTATTCCCCTGATAGACAATCAAAATTCCTACCCTGGTGACTGCACTGTGGCAGGACTTCATCATGAACATGATTCCAATGTAGTGTCAGAGAAAGCAAACACAGAAGTTAAAAAGTAGCAAAACCAGTAATAGCAAAAGCACACAAAAATGACTGGAATAGGAAACCGTGCTTCACTTGATTTCTGTATTCCTAGTTTTGCCTTAATTAGAAAAGACATGCATTAACCGAGCTGTGGAATAACCACAGCTGTGCCGATGCATCTATCTCCTGCCCTTCAGTGCTCCACATTAAAAGGGAAGCAGGTTCTTGAAGTCGAAGTGGAGCCTCCAATTCATGTTGTTGGATGTAAATGTAAAAAGAACAGATGATGGACAGAATGCTTAACAATGCAAACACTCACCCCTAGTCACAGAGATCTGGGATTAATCCATTGTTTCTTGGCCTACCTCGCCACCCCAGTTTGGAACAAGCCATATGCAAATCAGTCTTGATCGTGCTCCCAAATCCATCCTGAACTTCCAAGCCCGGTCCTCCCTGGACCAGAAAAAAGCATCCTGGCACTGTTTTTGGGGTATCACCTCTTATCAGCCAGGCCAGCTTGAATCCAGTGGCTCACTGAACACAAGACTCACATCTGGGCATAACCCTCCCACTTAGGGCAACAAAAGAAAAAAAAGAACGGATGATGAATGGAATGCTGATCAATGCAAACATTCACCCCTAATCCCAGAGATCTCAGTTTAATCCATTGCTTTTTTGCCCACCATGCCACCCCAGTTTGGACACAGCAAACCAGTCTTGACCCTACTCCCAATGGGAACAGTCCTGCTCGAACTGCCAAGCCAGGTCCTCCCTGAACAGGATACATGCGTCCTTGGACCTGTTTCAAGGTATCGCCCCCCATCAGCCACCTCATCAGCCAGGCTAGCCTGAATCCAGAGCAGTCATGAAAAGCAGAGTCTGGCAGCCAACATCTACAGTTATGTTTTAAAATCATGTGCTAGATTATCATGACAACAAGTCCAAATAATAGTCACTTTCACATGCAGTTTTGCACTAAAAGCAAGAATACATGCCTCTTTATCAAGCAAGGGGGATTCCTGTTCCAACAACATCCATGGATTTTAGTAGAGCACCTGGGAAGTTGGACTTTATTATATCACAATTAGAGAATTAAACCAGAATTGAGGTCAGGGTATTGAGGGCAGTTTCCTTTTAGCTTTTGACACAGTGAAGATGAACTCAGTTTTGAGACAATCAGGTCCCCTTTGCAGAGTGAGTCAAGTTACACCATACAATGGCGCTCATGGTGGGTGACAGTTAACCATTGGGTAGATTGGTGTGTGGGCCAGTATTTATTTCTATAAGGTCCAAAGAGAGCTCCTGAGACGTGCTAGCGTGTCGGTCCTTAATAAGTAAACTTGTATTTGGACATCTCTACTTTATGGGTATGATTATTACTCACCACACTGTTTTAAACTATGTGAAAGAAGGGGTAGACTGTGTTCAAAAACTAACTCAAAAACCGGAAAGGACGTGTTCTACAAGCTAGAAGGAAATAAATGCATTCTTGTGCAGGCTGCAAATACTGCATTTAACTGGGCACAAGGTAGGCAAGCAGGTATGTTTATTCCTCTGATAGACAATCAAAATTCCTACCCTGGTGACTGCACTGTGGCAGGACTTCATCATGAACATGATTCCAATGTAGGGTCAGAGAAAGGCGCGTATAGGTCGATGAACCTTTTGATTCGCCTGGAGTATCCTAGTCATGGTGTGACCAATGTTCCCAACAATCAATGCACAAAATTCAATAACCATTAGAAAAATCATCAATCAATAGTAAAAAGCAATACGCATCACACCATGGCCTGTCATCCATGAATAACCACACCTCAATATACATTTTAGTAATTTTATTTCCCTATTGATTACAATACTAAGTCATGAGATTAATTCAACACAATTCAGTTCAAATAAAACCTGTAACAATTTGTTAAGCTAATTAAGCTTGCATCAGAGTACATTCTAAAGCATTAACACATGTCAATAAAAGCATCAGAGGCAATAAGTCATTCCTGGTCATGAAGTTCAGCAAAACAGTCTGTCAACCATTTAGCTCTGTAATCTGTCAACGTCATGTAAGGTAAAACTCATCTAACCCAAATTTGCATCAGCATGTGGGACTTCATGCAAAACAATTCAGAAACAAGAATTTAGAAAAAGCATCTAGCTAAGGAAAATTAACTAAGACAACGCAGTTTGTACCTAGAAAGTAAAGGCACAAAAAATACATTTCAGTCACATTGTCATTTCTACCTATCCACGGAATGGGTCAGCAAGAGTCAGTCTTCGTCCTCAGGTCATCAGTCGATCAGCATCACATCAAGCTCTCAATCAGAAAGTATGAGCCCAATGACAGAATCTCAAATCTCTTCTTCTCTTCTCAATATCCCATCACAAAATTGGAATAAGGTCTGAAGTCTTTTCCCTTTGTCACATTGTTATATCAAAGTCACCTAGACTATCCCCCAATTTCCAATTGGTCAATTAGTCATACGTTATTAGCCTCACCAATAATGTCTATGCACCAAATCGATGAATTCTAATATTTCACAGTTTACATGTCGTTGAATGGTCCGCTTTAAGATGTTCCCATCATCCGGCTCGTCAGGTATAAAACAAATTTGCATTTTCTTCTCCAGTCAGTGTATTCATTGTTCAAGTCTTGGGAAACTACATCTAGCGCACATTACACCCTTTTCCATACATCCAGGAGACATCATCTCCTGACCATTGGTTCCCTTAAAAGCTCTTGTTAAGCATTTTATTAAACAATGATCATTTGTTTGTTAATTTTTTTTGTCAGCATCTTTCCATTGAAAGTTAAGAAATACAGCTTTCTGTATGAGACCTGGCAAGACTAGGCCAAGACTCTCAGTTAAGGCCTAGAATCATGCAGAACGTAGGTTATGACTCTCAATATGACATATTACTACATTAATCGAATACGTTTTCAATCTTTCATGTATGTAAATCACTCATTTGGTACAATTCATAAATACTAGTGGCCATTCTCCGAGGTCACAATTTCAAATGTGCACGTTATTTTTCCCTACGTTATTCATTTTCTACTAAATTTATTATTCAGAACACATAAACATTCATTAATAATTTCTAATTAAGACATTTGCGTTAACAGACGTATGTGTATTGCTTGCAGGGTAGCACTAGAAAAAGTGATAGTTCATGAGGAAGAGAGTAACACCCATGTATATTCCTTATTTGTGGGTATCTGTTGTTGCACAGACTGCAATACTGAGATTGTTCCATTCTTCAGCTAATTATCCTCATGAACCTTGCACCAACTTGTAGAGGAAATTTCCCTGATACCAAACCTGCCCTGTCCCTAATACTCCATTCTCTCACGCTCCCATTCGAATGATGGGAAGAGGAGATAAAAAAATTCCACCATGATATCCATAGAGTGGTAGCACACTGCTGTGACAGGCAACACATGTTCAATTGAAATGACCATTACATTTGCACAGACATACAGTTTTACTAATAAAACTATCCAGTGCACAGACAAAAATGTGTGGAAATTGCATTACCTTGTTTAATGATTCGTTTTAATCATTAAAATATTAACACACCTCAGAAATAACAAAAAATGTGCTTCATGTTCTGATATATTCTGAGTACTTACACAGTTCATTTAAATGTACTCATATGCTAGAAACAAAGCTCTTTCTTACCCCCAGTATACAGCAAGATTGTCCCATAAATCCTATCACTTTGAAGTCAGAGAAAGAAAAGTAAACAAGCGCCCTTGGAAGACATCACTGACATTTGACTTCTGTCTTTGAATGCACAGCAAATGAAACAAGATAAGAACAAGATTTAAAAGACAGTTTACACAGTTCGTGGAAAAATACAGAAGAGACAGTTTTAGCAACAGGAGTGAAAAACTGACCCTGGAGAGCCTAGAGCAAATAAAGCCTGCAAATGGAAAGCCAGAAAGTGTGAGTTACAAACATCAAAGCCAACGTTAATCAACAAATGTACTGCTTTCCTAGATCAACTTTCTGAAAGTCTCCAAGATGTCTTTAGCAAACTAGAAATCTGTACTATATGGTAGGCTGTGACCTTAGAAAGTATGGCCCACATGTGGGTCAACATAGTCAGGGCAATCAAAAGTAGAACCAAGCAGAACCTGCAACCCCAGTGGAAGAAAATAAAGATCCACCTTGCAAAACCTTCTACAAAATTAGGATGAAGGGCTGCCAGAGAGCAATAGACAAAAATACAATATTAATTATGCAATATGCATTTTAGAGCCAACAAACCCAGCATTGGAAATATTCAAGGTTTTCCAGAAACAAATCTTTCCAGCATTACAATGCCATAGCTACCTTCTAAGTTCAAGATCTGAAAGATTTGTCATGCACTGAAAATCAACAATAAAACATGCCTATCTGTCATATCACCACTCCCATTCTGCTGCCCTTCTTTTTTGCCTCCAGGCCAATAACACTACAACAAATCTTCTTGATGACAGCAAAAATCAATACATCAAGTCAGCCTACCTCTCATTATTCCATTAGAAACATATATAGAGACTCGTACATCAAACATGCTAGAATTTCTCTCACCTATGCCTGAATCTCGTCAGCCTTACAGCATGCTATTCTGACCACTTTCTAAAGAGATCAGCATGGGTTCTAAACTGCTTGTTAGTTATTGCCCCATAGGCAAGCTTTCTCATTCCTCTATGACAATTAATTGGGATTCAGACCATTTAGAGGATCTGATTTGACCTTAGCAGACTTCATGGAAGATCTCTTGCATTCATTGTCCATGTCCAGGCTCAGTTTTTTACCTCCTGGTGCTCTTTCTTACACTGTAACACAATCTATTCTGAAATGTTTGGACTAAATGATAGGGTTAACGGGCACATCACACCAGTGTGGCCAGTCATTTCTCTATGATGGAAGGTAACAGAACCAAAACTAGAATCACAAAAGTCATTAATGGGTCATGATCTACAACCCAGAAGTATTCCTAATTTCCCTGCTGCACTTTAACCCTTTTGAATTCCTCTTGAGATATATATATATATATATATATATAGTGAAAAAAACAAAGGTTACAGGGAAGTTATAGTTAGGACACATAAATAAAAAAAAATTCGAAATTCACTTAAAAAGCAAAAGGTTACAGGGACGTTATAGTTGTTATAGTTACTTTCTAAATTTACTCGCACAAAACTAGAGAAATTCAGCAGTTAGAGTTATTTCAAATAAATATAACTCATGGCATAAGTTAACTATAACTTGCTCCCCCACCAAGCACAGTTTTTTCTTCAATAATTTTAATGTTTCATTGATATTTTTATTGATGTTATAAAAGTTGTCATGAGTGCTGTAATATCTGGAGTAATTAGAAGTACATGACAAGGGCGCAAGTCATAGTTACCTTACGCCGCTAGTTATAGTTACTTGTAGTAGGCTAAAGATGCAGCTCCCCTTCTGCAAAAGCAATTGTTCCCTCAGTTTCCCTGCCTGCATGTCTATGGGCAGGGAAACCTCATCTTCCAGCAAGCGTTAGCTCCTGCCAAGTCAGAGCAAACAACCATGTCCCGGGGGGGCACCCTGGGACATAGCGGGAGCCAGCCTTGGGGGTGGTAGTCCCCAGGGTCATCAGTGGCTCCACGAACGGGGCCTTATGTCTCCCCTCCAAGGCTAAATTTGCCCTGGGGAGATTCTGGTCCCCGAGGCTGCGGTGGTGGCACACAACCCCCCCCCCCCACAAACTTGTTATTTAGGTCTGGTGAGGTGGCGGTATCTGGGGCTTTGGAAGAGGCTGTAGGGTCTTCCCCCATATATAATAAACATTTTACCCAGAGGAGATGGTGGTCCCTGGGCCATTTTTGTGTAATTACCCCAGGGAGGTGGTGGACCTCAGGACTAATTTAAGCCGGGGGGCGCGCAGCCCCCTCCTTTCTCAATGCCCTAGGATCTGGCCTAACAGAGGGTCAAAGAAAAGGGCAGGAGACTGTTTTTTTTTTTATATCTCAGAAAATTCTGTAGATCCGGTTCTGCAGATTTTTCCAAGATTTAAAAAGAAATGCTTTTTAGCCATGGTAGGGTTTGTAAGGAAACCCTAGGCCCAGGCTAGAGGCTCAGGGTGACACTACCCTGGTCCCTTTTCTTTTTTCACTTTTTTTCTGGGACTCAGATAAAGCAGAGTTCCAAGATGGATGCCAACACTTCTTGTTGAAGTGTTGGTGGCCAATCAGATAGCAGCATGGGGACCCTTGGCTCTGTGGAGGATCTGCATCCCTAGATATCTATATATTTTTTTTACCTCTAATGTCTCCAAAACTAATAAATTGATTTATACCAAATTACACAATGCACAATCTGTGCAACAAGATCTACCTTCCTGCCAAACTTAGTGTAACTTCGTTCAGCAGTTTAGGCTGTAGGAATATCTATAGACCCTATGGGAAAATGAATTAGGAAAACATGTTGTGGGACGCCTCCTTTTTCTCTGACCCCACTTGACAGATCACCTGACAGTTTTAAGACAGCAGCTGAACTGACCAAAGTATAAGTTCTGATAATTTTGTGACGATTCATCAAGCGGTGCCAAAGTTAATGGCAAAACAAAAAATGCTCTTCCTATGGAAACTAGGTCCTAACTATAACTACCTACTGGCGACCACCAGGAGATAATATATATATTGCTATTATGCAATTATAGTTTTTTATATATATATATGTATATATTACCTACTGGTTTCCATAGAAAAAGTGGTTTTTGACTTGCTTATATCTTTGGCACAGTTTGACAAATTTTAATAAAACTTTCTGAAAAAGTATTCTGGTGATTCTTGTTGTGCACAGAGAGTTTTGGGGTGATCTGTCAAGCAGGGTCTGGGAAAAGGGGGGTAAAAAAAGTAGCGTTTGTCATGTTAATTCTCATGGAACCTTTGAACACAACTACAGCCTGAATCGCTGATTACAATTCCACTGAATTTTGCAAAAAGCCAGCTTTCAGTATGCAGATTGTGCTTTTGCTTATTTGGTGTAAATCAGTTCAGTAGTTTCTGAGATTTCTAAGGGAAAACAAACTTGGATGTCTGTGATCGTGACTTTTTTTGGAACGTTCGCGAAGCATTCACAAATGCATCTGACAATGGGAATGCTGTCAGTGGCCTGAGTAGGAAGTTGCAGCCACCATTTTAGGGATCCAAACATGGTCCCTGGGGCTGAAACAAATTATGAAAAATATTATAAGGGATCAGAGTGGACTTACCCGGACTCCAGGGGTGTGATATAGGTAGGTTTTAGAAGCAAATTATGGGTTTGAAATAATGTTTCGTCACCATGCATGATATTCACAAACATTTGCAAATTTTCACAAGTTATTTGAAAAATGTGAACAAATTTGAATTTCTTCTAGGAAAACCTACATACGTATTAATACATTAATCTGTTCACTGATAGATGCACTCAGAAACTCATGCGCCCACTCACAAACCCACTTAGACACTCATGCACCCACTCAGACCCATGCATAGACTCTCACACCCTGTTGCAGACCCACTTAGACACTCACGTACCCACTCAGAGATCCATTGACATGGACAGGCCCTGTGATCAACCTGCGCACGGCCAAAGGACGTGTGTGGCATGGGATTGGGTGCTTATAAGGACTTGGCTGCAAGGCCTGGCTGCAGGCCAAGCCTTGTGACCAACATCGGCAGGGGTTGGAATAAGGTAAAGTAATTAAAATTACTTTACGGTAAAAAAAACATAGAAATTCCCTGAAAAAAACAAAGGTTACAAGGACATTAAAGTTAGTTTCTCCATTTACTTGCACAAAACCATAAAAATTCAGCAGTTGTAATTGGAGTTATTTCAAGTAACTATAACTCATGCCTTAAGGTAACTAGAACTCGCGCCTTTGCCATGCACAGCTAAATACTCCACATATTATATCATTGATGAGATCTTGTTAGGCATCTTTGATAATATCACTGCAACATTTGCAATAAAATTATTATTATAAGAAAACTGTGCACGGTAAGGGCGAGAGTTATAATTACTTGAAAAAACTCTAACTATAACTGCTGAATTTCTGTGGTTTTGTATGGGTAAATTAAGAACCTGGCTATAATGTCCTTGTAACCTTTTAACCTTTGTTTTTTTAATTGAATAACTCTTCTTCTCTCTCTCTCTGTATATCTATATATATATACATATTGTTAGAAATGGGGTTTTTGGTTGGCATCAGGTTGCCCTCTGTCCAAGCAAGAACCCTCACTCTAGTCAGGGTAAGTCACACACAATCCAAAATCAGCCTGTGCTCACCCTCCGGTAGCTTGGCACGAGCAGTCAGGCTTAACTTAGAAGGCAATGTGTAAAGCATTTGTGCAATAGATCATACAACACCATAGCATAACACCACAAAAATACACCACACAGTGTTTAGAAAAATATATATAATATTTATCTGGGTATCTTCAGGTCAAAATTATCAAAGTTGTAATACGAATTTGTAAAGATATCACTGAAAAGTGATAGAAAGTGTCTTAAGTCTTTAGAATATAAACAAAGTCTCTTTCAAGCACAAAGTACCTGGTTTCTGGTGGAAAATCTCCTCAGAGGGCCACAGGAGAAGAGGTGCGTGGAAAACTGGTGTGTGCGTCGATTTCTCCTCAGCACACACGGACTTGCGTCGTTATTTTCCACGCGGGGAAGTCGGCGTCGTTTTCCGCCGCGTGGACAGTCTCTTTCTGTGGATCGCGGGGATTACCAGATGTCCCGGGTCTGTGCGTGGATTTTCCTGCTTGTCCTCCGGCTGTGCGTCGGTCTGCGGGGCTGCGTGTCGAAATTACGATCTCACGGCAGGCGTCGCGTCGATTTCTCCTCTAGACTTCGATCTGCGGGGCTGCGCGTTGAAATTACGATCTCACGGCAGGCGTCGCGTCGATTTCTCCTCTAGAGGTCGGGCAGCGTTGTCCTTGCGAGGCCGTGCGTCGGATCTTCGATCGTCCCCAGAGCGTTGCGTTGATCAGCGTCGGAGTGCGGCGTTTTTCTCGCCGCGAAACAAGCTGTGCGTCAAAATTTTCGGCGCACGGAGCGTCCAAGTAAAAGAGAGAAGTCTTTTTGGCCCTGAGACTTCAAGGAACAGGAGGCAAGCTCTATCCAAGCCCTTGGAGAGCACTTTCACAGCCAGACAAGAGTTCAGCAAGGCAGCAGGGCAACAGCAAGGCAGCAGTCCTTTGTAGAAAGCAGACAGGTGAGTCCTTTGAGCAGCCAGGCAGTTCTTCTTGGCAGGATGTAGTTTCTGGTTCAGGTTTCTTCTCCAGCAAGTGTCTGATGAGGTAGGGCAGAGGCCCTGTTTTATACTAAGTTGTGCCTTTGAAGTGGGGGTGACTTCAAAGAGTCTCTAAGAAATGCACCAAGCCCCCTTTCAGTTCAATCCTGTCTGCCAGCGTCCCAGTAGGGGGTGTGGCAGTCCTTTGTGTGAGGGCAGGCCCTCCACCCTCCCAGCCCAGGAAGACCCATTCAAAATGCAGATGTATGCAAGTGAGGCTGAGTACCCTGTGTTTGGGGTGTGTCTGAGTGAATGCACAAGGAGCTGTCAACTAAACCTAGCCAGACGGGGATTGAAGGGCACAACAAGATTTTAGTGCAAAGAAATGCTCACTTTCTAAAAGTGGCATTTCTAGAATAGTAATATTAAATCCGACTTCACCATTCAGCAGGATTTTATATTACCATTCTGGCCATACTAAATATGACCTTCCTGCTCCTTTCAGATCAGCAGCTGCCACTTCAACAATGTATGAGAGCAGCCCCAATGTTAGCCTATGAAGGGAGCAGGCCTCACAGTAGTGTGAAAACGAATTTAGGAGTTTTACACTACCAGGACATATAACCACACAAGTACATGTCCTGCCTTTTACCCACACAGCACCCTGCTCTAGGGGTTACCTAGGGCACACATTAGGGGTGACTTATGTATAGAAAAAGGGGAGTTCTAGGCTTGGCAAATACCTTTAAATGCCAAGTCGAAGTGGCAGTGAAACTGCACACACAGGCCTTGCAATGGCAGGCCTGAGACAAGGTTAAGGGGCTACTGAGGTGGGTGGCACAACCAGTGCTGCAGGCCCACTAGTAGCATTTGATCTACCTGCCCTAGGCACATGTAGTGCACTCTACCAGGGACTTACAAGTAAATTAAATAGTCAATCATGGATAAACCAATCAGTAGTACAATTTACACAGAGAGCATATGCACTTTAGCACTGGTTAGCAGTGGTAAAGTGCCCAGAGGTCAAAAGCCAACAACAACAGGTCAGAAAAAATAGGAGGAAGGAGGCAAAAAGTTTGGGGATGTCCCTGTCAAAAAGCCAGGTCCAACACATATATATATATATATATATATGTATATATATATAGATATACAGAGATATAGAGATACACATATATATATATATATATATATATATATATATATATATATATATATATATATATATATATATACAGAGAGAGAGAGAAAGTCTTCCTAGGTGGCCTACCTTTCTATACCACTTTTCATCTGTTCCGTCTCACCACTCTTTTGTCACCTCGCATCTTTCTATGATCTCACTACTTATTTATCTCAACATTTCTTTAACTACTCTCTTTTTGTATCTTAGCTCACTCTATCTTGTCTCTCTGTATGTCCCTCTACTCCCCTTTGCATTTTTTTCTGCCACTACCTAGCTCTCTCTATTTTGCCTATCCCTCTACCTTTGTTTATCTACCTACATCTTCCTCTTTCTGCTGCTCTGTAACTTTACCTGCTGCTCTGTCTTTTTACCTTGCATCCCTTCTTACATCACCAATCTCTCTATCTAACCATTATCTTTACATCCCTTCCCACTCTTCTTCACCTCTCAGACTACATTGTTCTCATTCTCCTGTCTCATGGCCACTCCCATTTGTCTTAGTCAGTTGGAGGTCCCTATCTAGCTACAAAATTGTTCACAGGAGGAATGGAGTGACAAAGCAAGGACAGAGACTTAAGGAGGATATTATCAGATTTTAATCAACGAGGGGCCTGCATTTCGCTGCTTGGAAAGGACCCCATTTGTGAAGAGGAATTTAAAGCTACGGTTTAAATTCAAGTGCTGTATGCATATCTCTTATTTTCATGATATGAAAGTCACACTCATCTTGACATTCTAAAAATAGGAGAATAGGAGATTCATTTATACATTGAATTCCACATAATATATCATTGGTGTAAGACAAATAAATTGTTTTTGTTCATTGGTACTATCTGACGTTTATATGCATAAAAGCATAGGCTACAGGCAGTTTTGCATGCCCCCATTTCTGTATATTGCAATGTACAATTCAATATTTTTTGCATTAGAAGGCTGGAAGTGAGCACCGAATTCAAAGATTCACCAAACAGGGGGCCCAAAATATGAATTGCCTGGGGCGCCAAAAATTCTTAAGAAGACACTGCTGTGTGTTGATCTAAAATGTGAATGACAGTCCACCAAAGCACTTATTGAAGATGGTTGAGCAAAAGTTGAATGCTGGCCTTTTTGAGGGGGTCCCAGAAGCGCCTTATATTCACCCATGAAAGTACTGCACGTTTGTATAGGTTTTAAAAACTCAAGCTTGCACTGTCCCACAGTCCCTTGGCCTGGAGGTTGTGCAACAATATTGTGAGACTACCGAGGTACATTGGACAAAAACATTTTTAAAAAACAAAATTGAAAATGTGGGGTGAGGTGTTGTCCAACCTTGGGGAGGAAAGTGGATAGCCAGCAACAAGGCTTTGGCTGCCCATGGTGTGTAGCGTTCAGGGTCAGGACAGGAGTGTGACTGGCCCTTCAGCCAACTTCACAGTACAAATGGCAGAAGGCGGAACACTGAGGGGGTGCTGACCTCCCCCAGGGTCAAGGGCCTGCATATGTGTCACCTCTGGGTAGTTACAGTTAGGTCAGAGTTTCCATAGGAAATGCATTTTTTGTATTGCTAATAATTTTGGCACCATTTGACGAATCTTCATGAAACTTTCTAAAAAAGTGTTAATTTTTGCCTTGTTTGTGCATGGAAAGTTTTTGGGTGAACTGGCAAGCAGGGTGCAGAGAAAAAAGGGAGGTCCCAAAATTTAAAATCCCTGTGCCTTTCCATAGACTTTTGACAAAAGTGTTTTTGCAAAAACTGCTGAACAGAATTACACCAAATTTGGCAGGAACCTAGATCTTGGTCCACAGATTGTTCTTTTTGTGATTTGGTGTAAAACTGTTCAGTAGTTTTTGAGAAATTAAGGTTAAAAAATGTTTGATTGTCTGGATAGTTGGGTTTGAAGTACTCTCGTGAGAGTCCCTCAAATCTAATTTTAAAAAATTGAGGGTTGTGATTGGAAAAGTGAGATTTTCATCTATTGGGCCATTCCCACCAACAGGAGAGCTTGCGCTGCCTTGGTTTACTCCAGATTTACTATGCCACGCAGAAAACCATAAGGTGGCTTTTTGTGGCATAGAATATCTCACTTAAGAGGCTTTTAAAAATATATTTTTTAAATAACTGCTGTATGAAGAGGTCTGAGATTTAAAATGAACTTTGATTGAATATTGCCGTCAGCCAATCCAGGACTTAAGGACTTAGTCCCTTGTCCTAAAGTTAAAAAAAAATATATAGGGGGAAGGGTGGGGATACCCTCCCCCCCCGACCTTGTGGCCTCCCTTCCTGAGCCTTACTTAGACCCTGGGGGCCCCATCCCCCGTAAAGTGTATGGTACAGGGTCAGTGTTGCACATAATAGAAGCTTGCTTCACCTGTAGGGATTGCTGGTATGATAACATTAATGATGCTCTATATTATTCTGAGCTATTTTGCACATAATTTCATAGCTCTAATGCCATACCCCTTTATAGAGCAATGTGTACAAAAGAAGCTTGGATGATGTCATCAGTGATGTAATTGAGATGTCATCAGTGATGGCATAAATGATGTCCTAGAACATTTAATGAAGGATGTTTTATGTGAGGTCATAAGCAGTGCATGGCAGGGTACCAGTTATAGGTAGCTCTGCTATCTATAACTGGTGAATTTCAGTTTATTTTTATTTTTTTTACTTCAAAATGTTAATGTTGTCACTGACTTATTCGCCTAGCTATAACATAAAATTTCACTTTAACCTTTGATTTTTTTAAAGCGTATATTTGAATATATATATATATATATATATATATATATATATATATATATATATATATATATGTGTATATATATATATATATATATAAAATTCAGTGGCAGTTGTCGCTGGGTAGCTATAGTTAAGATCGTGTTTTCATAGAGAATACATTTTTTGTGTTGCTAGTAATTATGGCCCCATTTGACAAATCTTCAAGAAACTTTCCCAAAAATTGCTACTTTTTGACTAGTTTGTTCATGGAAGGTTTCAGGGTGATGTGTCTAGAAGGGACGAGAAAAATGGGGGCGGTCTCGAAACTAATTTTTCCCATTCATTTCCCATAGGAACTTTTGGCACTGCTACAGCCCAAACTGCTGAATGGAATTACACCAAGTTTGGCAGAAAGCTAGATTGTGGTCTAGAAAGAGTGCTTTTTGTGTTTTGTCGTAAGTCAATTCAGCAGTTTTGGAGAAATTGAGGTTAAATAAATTGTATATTTCAGGCTGTGGAGGATTCTCAGAGTCAACAGATCTCAAAGTGAGATCAGGCTGGCTGCCACTACCTCAATCAGGAAGTGGTGGCAGCCATCATAGGCCTCTGAACTCTATCCTGAGATACCCTGACCCCTCTAGGCCTGGTGGTGGTGTCCTGCGCTTCTTTTCTCAACCGTTGGTTGTGCCAGGGCCCCGGGGGAATGACATGTTTTATTTTTTGGGGGAGGTCCATTTGTGGCCTACCTCCCCAAGCCATTTTTGGCCCTGGGCACCCGTTTGGTGAAGTTCAATGTATTATTTAAGAGAACAGGGACACACAGCCCCCTCTTTAGGCCGCTTTTGGCCCTGACAACTACGGTCCCCAGAGCCCAACAAATTCTTTAAGGGGAGGGGGCCGTGCAGCCCCTGCCTGTAAGGGCTCCATGGACCCCATCCCCCTGGGCCTCTAAACATTGCAAAAGCCCCGTCCTTGAGTCATTAATATCTCCAAGGACCTCATTCTCCGGGTCCGGCTCACTAGCTGTGTCCTGAGGAGCCCACTGCCGGGACATAGCGGTTTCCCTGCCAGCATTGGCGCGGAAAAGGAAACCTCTGTTTGCTCCCACCTGGAGGAAGCATTGTTAAATCTCCCACCATGTGGGAGCAAACACTAAGGCCCTCATTACGAATTTGATGGGCGGAAAATGCTGTCCGCCAAACTCTCACGGTCAGGTTGCCGCCAATGTGGTGATCTTCCCGCAGGCCCTATTATGAGCTTCCTGCTGGGTCAGCGGGTGGACTGGCCAGACAGGAAACAGCCCACAACATTGAGGCCAGCTCGTAATTGAGCCGGCTGCAATATTGCAGTACAAAGAGTGCAACAGCACCCATAGCAATTTCACTGTCTGCTAGGCAGACAGTGAAAAGCGCGATGGAACTGTCCATGGGGGCCTCTGCACTGACCATGCCAAGTGCATGGGCAGTGCCCCGTCTCCTCACACTTTTACATGGTGGTGCAACCGCCATGAAAAGGCTGGCGAAAAGGGGAGTTGTAATCCCCACTGCTGCGCTGCATGCAGCGCTGCCCTGGCAGATTAGGACTGCCAGTCCCTCCACTGGAGGGAAACTGGTGGTGCTGGCAGTCCGACAATGGCCGAACCACCATGGTCATGGTGTGGTAGTTTGCCCACCATCAAAGAGGTCAGACTGCCACCACAAGTCTGTCAGTCCTTGGACCGCCAGACTCATAATGAGGGCCTAAGTCTGCTCCCAGCCGGCTGGAAATACTCCTGTGGCTTTTAGGGGGTTTGGCCACAGTGCCTGGCCACAGGCCAGGCCTTGTTGCCAACCCCCACTGAGCACGGTCCAAGGCCATATGGTGTGTGGGGTTGGCTTTATATGGGGGATTGGATGTACATATGGTAATTAAATATTACCCCACATACTACATCACTCATGACACCTTCTATGACAAAATACACTTTGAAGAATGAAGCTTTTGGGAGTGCATCATCATTTTGGTTAACATATTTTATGTGTTTTGGCCTTGGCTCTATGTTTGCACCAGCAGTACAAAGAGTGCTCCACCATAAGGCTGTTTTGCTTGGAATATTTTCGTGAGTGGAGGCGCCCAGTTGAAGTGTGGAGATGGTGAGTGGATACATACCCCTGCATTTGCACTACACTGTATAGGACTATCTGTTGGATGACTGACTTCCATTACGCTGAACACCACATGGAGTTTTCAATTTGGCACAGAAATACCGTGCGGCTCCGTTTGGAGTCCAGAAGCTGTTTGTCATACTCCTTTAAAAAATGAACACAGTAGCCCTGAAATTGTGGCAAGTTAAATATTGGTATAAATATAAGAGTGATGGTAATGTACGAACTATCAGTATGAAGCAATTGGTAACTTCACATGGGCATCTGGAAGAATGCTGTTTTACAATGTTTCACTCGTTATTGAATTCTAAGAACTACAAGTTCCAGGATGCTTGTGTGGTTACTTAAGTGCAAGTGTAATCTGTGTTACTACAGATGGAGACCACCTGAGGAAAACGAATGTCGAAATGCGTAGTGGTGTCTGGAAGGATGCTGAAATGTAACTTGCCAATTTGAATGTTTTTTTTTTTTAATTAAAAGGAATTTTGAAAAATTAAGCTTTCGCAGGAGTGCAGCACCATTTTGGTTAACATATTTTATGGGTTTTGGCCTTGGCTCTACCTTTGCACCAGCAGTACAAAGAGTGCCACACCGTAAGGCCGTTTTGCTTGGAATATATATATATATATATATATATATATATATATATATATATATATATATATATATAATACTTTTTAACATTACAGGTGGAAGGTCTACCCAAGGTATACTAAATTCTGTTCTAGCACAGCACTGCTCTGTGCAGATGACATTCTCCTGCTCTCACATACCGAATGGCTTACAGGGCCTTATTGATAATTTTATTTCATTCATGGATACTCTGGACCATGAAACCAAGATCACGAAAAACCCATTATATGGTGTGTGTGGCCCTCAAAGATGTAAAGTTAGGCCCATCTTAAATACTCCTCCTCTTCCTCTTTAACCTCCTCTTCCTCCTCTTCCTCCTCTTCCTCCTCCCCCCGCCAAAAAGTGGAAAAGAATTTCAAAGGTCAGTGACTTTTCCTATCGTCAAGTGACTTTTGACTACTACAGTAGTTGGCGGTCCTGTTTTTGAGATCACTGTCTCCGTCTCAATTATGTAGTTAGGGCTCTGCTTAAACTGGCCCTAAATGTAGGTAGCAAGCCTGTATGCCCCTCGTTGAAATATATAAGCTTAAATGTCTTCCTGTACTTATGTATTGGGCTTCTATATGGGACTGTTGTGACTGTGATAAATTATACAACAGGAGGAGAATTGCTTTTGAAGGCACCTGCTTGTTTCAGGCCAGTGTGCCCCTCACTTTCTTTTCCCCATGAAGAGCCAGATTACCCTATGTGGAAGACCACATGAGGCTTTCTCTACTTCTTTTATGAATTGCACTGTGGGGAAACATTATGTAAGTCAACCACACAGTCATTGATTGTCTTGCCTATGATTTTGGGTGTAAGATTCCTGTATTGAATTACATTAAGAAAACAGTGGAAGTGCTGGACCAACTTGATCTGTTTATTTCACCCTATACCCTTGTAAAGGGGATGGTGCCAGAGAGAAAGAGGCATTTTTTTAGGTCTGTATCTGCCAAAAGAGAGAACAGGGAACCAAATAAGCTAGTCTTGAGAAATGTAGTTGTCATTAAAACAAGCATCAGTACTAAACCCTACTTATCTCTGGAAAATAATGCCTGGAACTGGACACTCCTAACAACATTTCAATTAGGTTCCATCAGAAGTAATCTTTGTTTTCTTTTAGGACAATTTGTTCCGCAGTCCATTCTGTTTTGCTCTTGTGAAGAAACCTTTCCCCAGTTACTGGCTCATTTTATTTTTTTATGTATATGTTGCCAGTCATCTTATCCGACCCAATTTTGTGTCACTCTATGGGAGACCTTATGACAAATGCAATACATTGGACAATGCATTTGATGATTAGCCCCATTTATTTAAATATACACTTTATATTTTAATCATTTTCTGTAACTTGTTAGTATGCTTTGTAGTTGAAATCATCGTAATAGTGTGATTTTATGTTGTAATTTAACTCGGTAGGAACTTTATGCAATTGTGATAATTTTTTATAATCAAATAAAGATTAGTCAATCAATTTATATATGTCTTTACTGGAAAAAAAAAAAAACACAAATGTTGCAGGGACTTTCCTTTTAGGTTGTGGCCAGCCAATCAAGGCCTGGCTTTTGGGTTGATTTTGTGGATCCCTCACGACTAGATCCACCGAGGATTTGCATCCCTAGATATACTATTTTCTTTTTCTTTATTGACTCTGAAACTGCTGACAGATTTACCCTAGATAACAAAAAGCACTCTTTCCGGACCAAGATCTAGCTTTATGCCAAATTTGGTGTCATACCGTTCAGCAGTTCGGGCTGTAGTTGTGTTTTAAAAAAACTGCGAAATCCTCATAGACAGTGCATTGGAAAAATGTGTTTTGGGACCCCCCTCTTTCTCTACCCCCACTTGACGAATCACCCTGAAACATTGCAGACAGCAGCTGAACTAAATGGTGTATTAATTTTACATTTTTTATTAAGATTTGTCAAACGGCACCAAAGTTACTCGCAAAACAAAAAACGCTTTGTCTGTGGTGAAATGTCGGTCCTAACTATACCTATCTACCGATACATATATATATATATATATAGAGAGAGAGAGAGAGAGAGAGAGAGAGATAAAGAGAGAGAGAGAGAAAAAAAGTTCCAGGAATAAGAAAGGTAGGGTGGGAGGGTAGGTATTTAAAAGTGGAAGAATAATTGTACAGAAGGGCACCGCAAAATATGATGTGAGAAAGGAGGACCCTTGATGAAGGGGAAAACAAATTTATTTTAAAATGGGCGAAGAAGTTAATTTTGTGGCTGCTGTTCCCTGTCTAAAAGACACAAAAGGAAAATGAAGAAACTTAACAAGGAGGTAACAGAAATATGGGATTAATAAATAAGTGGAACAAGGGAAGGGAAGTTTGAGGTGTTAACCCAGGATAAGCAGTTACAAAAACAAAATATCACCTAATCACATGATGTAGGAACTGAGAGGGGTGAGTTCTATGCATTTCTTGTGAACAAGGGAGACCTTCTATTGTTGTAGACTCCTGTATTGGTAACTAGACTGCTGGATTTTGGACAGCAGCACCACTGAGCGTGGGAGACTGAGTCTGATCCACACCATGTGACAACTGTTGGCCTAACCCTTTCCAGCTAGCTAGCAGCAACTCACAAGTACCAGAGATGGTAGTGATTTGTGGCAACCTATCACATGACACCGAGTCGTGGTGGAACAGATCGTACCCCTTTCTCTCAGTTATACAAGTCCCCTACATGCAAGGACAAAACAGAAGCAGGATCTTGGCTCAAAATATATTATTGAAGCAACTGCAATTATGAGGATAGTAACACACAGCATTATTACAGCATGACCAAAAAAGTGAAACACAAGAAGAGTTCCACCATATTGTCGTGATAGTGTGCCTAACAGTCCTACCTACACTACTAAGCTTCTACATGAGAGCAGGCAGCACTGGTAGCCCTAATCCGCCTTCTGGTTCCGGGAAGGAAGCCCAACCCCCATACCTTTGCAAAGGTATAGAAGAGGTCTGTTAGTCCGCTCACATAGACAAAGAGGAACCAAAAGCTAAAGTATCCTCAGGACACTATGAATTGGTAAATGCCATTAACTAGGGAATGTGAAATACACACACAAACCTTTTTTCCTGGTGTGAGAAATCCCTCTCAAACACGTTGCAAAGAAACTGAAATTTCAGCTCACAAATGGTGAATATTTAAATACAAAGTGTAACGTGTACAAACTATCAAACAGAGCTTGCCCTAAGAATGTAATTTTGAAATCAAATGCTGAAAAGAATTACGGGATGAGCATGGCTCATGACTAAAACAACGCTATCTTTCAAGAGGCGATGAAGACATCCTGACTGCCTTGCAAACTAGAGCGTGCATAAGGAGCAAACAGCTCCAGCTTCCACCTGTGAGGATTCAGGCTATTTTCTCCTCCAGAGGGATGCCTTCCAGGCACCATTCGTACAGCGCACAGTAATTGATTAAAAACGAAACAAAAGGCTATTTTCATTTATCAAGCACGCATGCTGGTGCTGTATTTCTCATTTAGACCTGTCCATGTCTTTACTTACCTCGCCGTGTTCTCCATGTTTATTTGGAGAAAGAGATAATGTTCTTATATAAACATTTATCCCGTCATACAAAGGTGTCCTTGCAGAATCAATTGCCAGTAATTTAAAATCCCCTCAGTCTTCTGATGTTTTAGCAGATGCAGGCGCATTTCCCCACAAGGATCTATACAGCCCAAGCGGCTAGAGCAACATTGATATTTAAACCTTAACATGAGTATTCATTTGCAGGAATTCGGACCAGTATCACCATAAGGATTTCAAGGGCCCTAGGCAAGAGATACTTTTAGGGCTATGGAAAAACAGCTTTGAATTTTACTGTCCATTTTCTGCTAATTCAAGCCCCACAATGTCAACTAACACTGAATAATAAAAGGTTTAGTTGGGGAAATGATGGATAAGAGATAGCAAGTTCACTTTCCCGGGGGTCCTCGTGGACGGATGGGGGGCCTGGGCAATTGACCAGGCCTTAAAATGTCTCTGGTTCTGACAAATGTTAAAACTATATTAGAGATATTGCACTGTTAAGGACTAGCTCTAATGTAACACTTAGACGAAGAAGACATTTGGTTTTGGATTACCAAAATGCCTGAGTGGTGCAACAGGCGTTTTCACCATCTTTTTGCTCCCTCCACTTCCCCATCTCTCCCTAGCATTACTGTATTACAAATGATTGTGTGGGCTCTTTTGTAGTACATACTTTATAGGCACATGTTTTGTGCCTTGGCCATAGCCTAGGTTTATTTTTTAATCTGCTTTCTGTTGCGGCCCCATGCAGATGAGCAATTTGCACCAACTCCTGTGCTGTATTACTGGCATGAGCGTAGGAACAAATATGTTCTTAGTAGATGGATTGACTGTGCTACATAGTGGTAAGTGTGACTCACCAGGGTGTCTTCTGACATGGCCCCTCGTAGCTTGAAACAGTGGGTAATGGTTACTTGATGCGCTGTTGCAAGCGCAGGACGAGCTTACACTTATGCAAAGCACAGTATTGTTTTTTGTAGTAAGTCACATGGTCTGGTTCTGCACTAGGCATACTCCTCCACAAGGGTGTGTCCACACAAAGACCAGGACTGTGCATCCTTTACATGATACGGCGCTTGGTATCACCTACCATTTTCCTTCACCTTCCTTATGAATACTCAGCCCTAAGGCAAGAGAAATACCTAGTTCCACCTGCCAACTTTACTCAAATTTCCTTTTAGCCTCGCCTCATATCTTGACCTTTAGACCTGCCCACAATGACTTTGATTGTCCATCAATGTGACATCTTAGTCATGTGGAACGGACATCATGTTCAGATGCTGCTGCTTCTTCCTTCATTTACATACCGAGAGTAGTTCATTAAAAATGCCGGTAGTTTATCAAATCCGGGTGCCGCTGATTTCACACCTGAACCTTTCTTTAAATGTAAACATTTGTACACGTAATATTGTATTCTGATTAGTGTTAGTCCCAAATGGCAGGCTTTTATGTGACTACATTTTTCTTGTTGGCTACCTAAAACCTTCTTTGCCTAGAAAATTCCGTGTGTTTTTTTTTTTTTTTTTTTTTTTTTTATCACAGCAGCTGAACATGCTTGGTGGCTAACTGTTTATTCTCCTACAAAAATAGAATCCCCGCAGGAAACCTTGAGGCTCGAGGGAAGGAAAATTGCAAAGACCGAAATTCAGCATATTAGTCAAACTCTAAACGGTGATGTCAGGAGACCGGTTTCAGCATGAAATATAGAGTAAATTAAACAGAACAACCGCCCACCCCCTCAAGTCCTCCCACCCTTTCTTGGAATAAGCAAGTGATTAACAACAACCCGCTTTGCAAAGATACATTGTAAAGAAAATAGATTAGTATAATAATTATTCTCCAGGCCACTAGGAAGGTTTGTAAAAAGCGGAAACGGTGGAAAGTCCTGCGGAGTGAAGTGCATTGACAGTAAACCAGTAAAGGCAGAAAAAGATACCAGATGGACGAGAAAATAAATCATGTGGTCATTATGTGACACCACCAGTGCAATGTAAAAGAATTTACACTCGAAGTGCTTTGTTATCATTCTTAACTCTCAATAAATTTCTTGAATAAGTGAAAGATACAAAAGGACTTTAGAACGTTGAATGTGTGAATTATCCATCACACAAATACTTTACCTATTTAAATGGATTAAAAGATCTAGAAAAATAATAAAGATAAAAAGTCGTCTCAGTTGCTTCTCGGGTAGCTTGCGCTTTATCATTTATTTGATGTATTAGTTGTTCAAAGTCGGGTGGCGCAGCATGTCACAAACGCCTCAAAGGGTCTACCTCTATTAAATGTGCTAATGTACCAGACTGCACACTTACAGACCCCGGGGTTGATTAATTTGCGCTAGAGATTCATTGCTTCTGCCTAAAGGAGTTGGTTATAAATTTAATTGTAGAAATTAATTTTAATTGCACCCAACCTCTGGTCAGCTGAGTTTGGTAAGATAGTAAGTGCAGCGTCAGTATCCCACTCTGGCCCACGTGCTGACTGTGAGCGGGGCGCTTGAGTCTCGGCACCACTTCTCCCCGAGGCATGAGCAGGGACAAGTGCCCATCCTGGTCTCTTGTTCAGTCTTTCAAGACTCGGGAGCCAGAGACGTGTATGAAATGCACGATGCAGCAACATCTGTGGGATGGAACACAGGGAGCAAGTTTCTCTCCGAGGAGGTGCACCACACACACATCACATCCCCATTAAAAAGTTTATATAAAGGTTGGAAAGCCCCCTGGGGCCCTCAATGCACATTTCAGAAATTTGCTGCAGAGCACTGGTACTTTGTTTCCCACCTGGTCTTTCCCCAGGGAACCAAACTTCTTGGGCTGTTTTCTTCCTCCCTATAGGTAGCACTGATCTGCAAACGTTTGCTGTTATTTTGCGCCTTGTGGTGAGCTCTTGGCACCTGATATAGATTTCTAGGCCTCTAAATGTACTTCTTTGTTTGTGGCTGGATTGTTATAGCTCCTCTTAGTGAATCTTTCTTTTGTCTAGGCTCCTGATACCTTCCTTTGTCTGGGTGCTTCTTTCATAATTTTGAAGAGGAGCGCTTACTGTGTTTCACTCTTGATGTATTGCGTTCCTTCTTTGTTTATATGGGCTTGTCCAGGGCAGTGCAATGGGAAGAGTAATTTGGCACATGCAGATATCGTCCTCGCCCCTTGCTTTCCCACAAAATGTGCCAAATACTAGGAAATGGCTATTTTCTATTGGGATGCCTTTGATCCTCTTTTTGGCAATCAATTACTTTGGACTGCAGGGGGGCTTAGAATCTGCTTATGAGCTGAACCAGGGAAACATGACAAGCTTCGAGGTGCAATATGGACTGCAGTGATGATACAAGTGACAGTAGATCTGCACTCAGGATACATGTTTAGCCTACGAAGGAGACGTGGCTAGCATCTCTATGCCTACATAAGGCAAAACTGATGTGGTGCAGATATTGCATATAATGCGTAAATTAGTAAAGCACAGCTTTTTCTGTATTCATTCCGAAGTACCCTATGAATGCCCATTCATAATAAGGCCTACATCAGTTCAGCACCAATACTTGATGGTTCCCTTCTGCAACAGGCTACATATGTACAGATACCAGGAATAGCTAGGCGGTAGTTTCACAAGCTCAATCCGCACATCAGTGTACATAAGTGTGCTTAAATGTCTGTGTGTAACCAGGCCAGAGCCTCTTACCTTTGCTGCATAGTAGTAGACCTTATCTTAAAAGGCAGACACTCATGTTAGCATTCTTAGTCTATTTCCCAAGAATTTACTGCGAGTGAGTCTCAGCTAGTCAGACTCACTCACAATAAAAGTACAACACTGGGTAGTCAAAAAGTGAAAAATCCAAGGGCATTAAACGGCCAGTACTCATTTGCTTCACCTGCAGGAAATTTGGCTGCAGCAGCCAAGCCTCATTCCTCTTTTTTCAGTCAGAGAAAAGCTCCTCTCTGCCAGACCTTACCTTTCCCTTGCCTCCCCTAGTCTTTACAATCCTCTCCTACCACCACTCCAAATTAGCACTGAAGCATACATTTACCACTTAATCAGAACAGGTGGTAATGAATGTGATAATCTCTAGCGAAATGAGAACTGTGTTGGTTTTCTGATCAGTTAATCTGATCCCATTTAGTAATTCCTCATTCCAGGGGGTTTAACTTGTGATTGCATGCTAGTGTTGTGGATTTGCTGAATGATAATAGTAACTCTGCATGCAAACTTACTGAACTACAGGTACCATGCACTCAGAATTTTAGAGGGCCTAGAGGGTAAAATCATTCCATCAAGTCTTATATACATGCTTTTAGATTTAGATTTTAATTTTCTCCTTGTGACACTCGAGTTACATACAAATAAATGGTGTAGCCATACAGGATGGGTAGTGGTAAAGGTATACTTAGGAATAATAAATCTGCCCAAGGGCAGCCACTGAAGTGCTTAATCAAAAGGAGTAGAGTGAATATTGCGGTGGGTTGTCACTCACATGGCTTCATGAAATGCTGGTCCACGTGGTTGCTGGTACTCTTGGGAAGTAAAGCCAGTAGCCAGTGCTTAATTTCAGCTGGTGATTGCCAGTTGGGGCCACCAGCGCTTATTTTTCAGGGATCGGAACTAATTTGTCCACATCAAGTGCTTAGCGAGTGTAAGTGAGTGAAAAACACAAAGGTCAGAAAGGCAGAGAAAGAGAATGATGGCAAAATCATCACAAAGGGAGAAAGCAGAAAGTTGCAAGAGTGAGAAAAAGGGGCAGGCAGTGTCTGGTAGTATATTAAAGTCTACCAGACTTGATAGTTGACTCACTGACATTTAATTGCAGCAGCTGCCTGCTTCTGAGCACACCTGTGAGCACGGACCCACTTTATTTCACACAAAAAACACTGCCAGTATCACAACTACTCCATCAGGCCTAGCCATGCCCAGAGCCTGGATTACATTAATTATTTTTTTGCACACATTTAAGCAGGGCTATGAATAGGTTATCCAAGCCAAAGGACAAATTAAAGACAAAGGCCAGCCGTTGTGCTAGTCCGGCCAACAACTGTAACAATACGATTAGTAGCTCGCTGAGACATATAGATGTACATGAAAGAAATTCACCAACATTGTTTGTGTTAATTACCTCATATGCCTTTTGACCTCCTTATGCCATCACAAGGAGTGACATCACATACACTTTGCCCACCTCATAATGTCACATGATGTGCTTTGACCTTTGTAATGATAACTCTTGAAATTGCAACACTGTCGTTAGGAAAAAAAAACTAAAATGAAGGCAAATGTCCTGCCGCACAAGGTTTTTGACTTGTCAAATACCCACCACTGATCAGAACTGCTTATGCTATGTCCTGCCTCTTCTCTGTGTGGTACTAAAAATTAAGAAAAGCTTTAATCCTTTTAACTATACTAAACTCGAAAAGGTTCACATCGTCATTCCACCAGTCTAGCGCCATCGCTATGTTTCAGTTCCTATGACCAATAAGCCATTGCACTTAAAGAATCTGAGCGACTGACATGCATGCTTATAACCGCGTAATTCGACTTGCTCTGATTTGGGCAAACTACTTTCTTTTGTTCTGCTATGACGTGCACGGTAATTTGCCAATTTGAGCCTATTGTGAAAGACGCATTTTCGCTTCCACTCAGACTTGTGCAAGAAGACTTATCTTCTTTGCCATTGTAAGTGGAGTAAGTGTCTTCCACCAATCAGACATCGATCTCTTATCTTTTCAAGTGATGCCTCTCCGATTTGGTGCATTCACTGCCTGTATGAATGAAAGAGAAAAAATAAATAATGAAACATACGTTTTCCAGAGCAATGTATTTTCAAAAGTGTTTAGTAGGGAAGCTATATTGCGTATCCTCAAGCGCCCTTAAGGATGGAGAACTAGTCATCTTCACAGTACTCAATCAATCTACACAATGAAGAGGCTTCGTTTTCCCTCTTTTGTTTCCCAAAAAATATTTTTTTATTTGTTAATTTATGGCTTTACTGCACCACACTACAAAGTTGATGTTACCAGTAGGGTCAGGGGGCTGAAATTCACAGGGTAATCTTTATGTTCCAAGAGCACCTTGAGATATTTGATTTTTGAGAGATACAAAATCACTGTCAGTGCCCCCAGTGCCCATTATATTCTTGTCAGAATCTCGATCAGATGGCCAGGCAAAGAGCAAAAGCTACTGGGTCCATCTGTGGCGGTGGAGACCTTTCACCCTTGATGTCCTGGGACCCAGCCTACTATGGGCTCTGAGCAACTGGGCCAAGTACCACTTCAGTACTTGACTCTGACTCGTAGTTCGGCTCGAGCAGTTCAAGGCTTCTCATGGAGTTTTAAGTCTCACAACTCAAAATCTATCCAGCAAGCCCAAATAAATGATTGTCCAGTCAAACACCTGCTTTTATGTAAAACGAGCATCTATCTACAAACACAAAGTACAATACCGCACATCACAAATAAAATAGACAGACAAGTGTGCTAGCTTTATGAGGGCCACCTCTTGAGTCCCACTTCCCGTTCTTAGGACAGTGGTTATTTCCCAATTACCTGAGGTGACATTGAAGCTAGGACCAGCTAACTAGTTCAAGTCTTAGAAGTTTCCTCAATGGCTTTGGGAAAGTCAAAGCATCCCTGTGACATAGTTCGCCAGTCTGAGAAAGTTCTTCTCAAGACCTGGTGGCACGGTATGCAATCTTACCTACTCTTACAGCCCTTCTGAGTGTCTGAGCACACGTCTGTGACACTATGCAAATTGGTAATACAGCATAAAAGTGTTTCAGAGTCAACTTCAGACATACTCTCTTTGGTTCATTTGGTGGCACTGACTACCTCAAAGAGAATTTCATATGTTAACATAGTCATATAAACCTCCAGTTCAAAGGCCTTGTAACATGTTAAAAATAAAAAAAAAATCTGGGAAGTGGACATTAAACTTTATTGGATGTCATATCATTTTGTGGACGCATGGCGGTTGGGAGGCAGGTTTTCATTGATGGTGCTAATTAATATCTTAACTACATTTTGTACACTCATTACTACCCCATGGTTTTTCTGGCCAACTTTCTGTTATCTCAAGGCTACTGAAAGATGCACCTTTTACATTTGAGTGGCTTACATGGGAGACAACCACACTTTCCTAGACCAGACATTATCCTGCACATTGAGGAGGTTGATTATTGTCCTGAACAGGTTTGAGAGAGTCTGACAGGTGGCGGCAGCAATTTCACATGGCCGTGGCACAGCCCAGTGCACAGTTTGCATACTGTATGCTCACAAGAAAAAAGTGAAGCAAGGTTATATTCACTAGTGTTTAATCTCACTAAACCACCAATGCCCACATGGCTAATAAACCATCTTCTAATTTTGATTCTAAAAGCTTCCAGAAGGACAATGAAATAAACAAACTATGTCACTTGCATAGGTATCTGCCAGAGATGAGGGACCATCACCAAAGGAGACATTTTCTGTTGGTGGAGATGTGAATGTGCCTGATGAAGCCTAGTACCCTGCCTGCCTGCAGAGAGGGGGAATAAGCATGACAGGCCCTGCTGGAGGAACACTGTCCAGGAAGGAGAGGCCCACCATGCTCACTGCTTATGGAGCACTAAGAAGAAGAAACTTGAGGGAGTGATTCAGGGGTAATCGGAGCAGTGAGGGGATCCCTTGCTCTCTATAGAGTTATGTTGAAACTATGCTTAGGATTGTAGCAGAACTGTGCCATGTGTAACAATGTGACATCTTGTTGTGGGGTGAAGGGCTGCTCCTGATGCTGCCATGATGATAACTGACTAACCAAAGTGTCACTGACCACAACAACTACCACAACTACCTTGTCACTCAAATGGGACTTGGCTTGAAGGCTGGAAGCCCTGCCATCTGAAGTGTGGTTCCACCCTCTGCACAGTCCACTAATCTAATACAGGTAACTGTGGGTTCTAGTGGACAAGAGAGACTGAGACATGCAGTTGCCGAGAGTGTGCGAACATCAGAACAATCTTAAAGACTTTGGCCTGAGTAGCCTAACAGATCCAAGAGAACTTTGAGCAATCTGTACCTGAGACTAATCCCTGCCTATTTTCTAGTATATGGGACAATAATAGTGGGATCTTCAACCTCCAAGAGAGGAAAATGGTTATCCGGGAAGGAAGGGAGGCACCTCAAATTTTGTGTGTGGTGAAATACACACCTTTGTTAATGTCTATCCCACATACATTATTCTTTGTCTTGTGTGTGGGTCCACAAAGATGCGATCTATCACTCTAGGCATTTTGTCCCCTTTACCATTCCACTTTTCCAAACAGCTATGTCTAGACTATACAGATCCTTGCACTGAGCTACGTGACTGGGTACGTTTTCTGCCTTTAGTGACAAATAGGAATTTACATAGCAAAGATGGAGAAATAGACATTCTTGATCTAACATTGCACTGAACACCCTCCATCCTGCTGAATTTGACAGTAAGCATCCCCCCCACCATTGCTGAGGATAATAGTGAGAGAGTAACCAACATTGCAAAAGCTCTACAAGGGGCTTAACTTCAGCAGAACAAAGCTGTACACCTATCGATCTGAAATGGGATTGCCAGGAAGTGCACTCCTGTGGGAGTTTCCAACAAAGAGGTAAGGAGTGCCAAGAAGCCCATAATATTTTAGTAAATTCCCCCAGCATCACATAAGGAATACCAGTTTACCCCACTGCTTGAGAGGGTCCTAGCAAAAGTCTGGCTGGACCATCATGCTCAGCAGGGGCACATCAGAAGCATGACAGTGAGTACTCACTACAATGTGACATCTGTGCACGCATCAAGTGTGTCCACATAATATCTTGTGCTGTTTCGAGGTCCGTGTGAAGTTTCCCAATTTGTTTAATGGGATAATTTCAGTTCAGGGTAATTTTTTTAACGTCAGACATTATGCCTCCTGTTAGAAATAGGGTCTTTGGTTGACAGTCAGGTTACCCCCTGTTCAAGCAAGGACCCTCACTCTAGTCAGGGTAAAAGAGAATCACCCTCAGCTAACCCCTGCTTACCCCCTTGGTAGCTTGGCAGAGCAGTAGGCTTAACTTCAGAGCGCTAGGTGTAAAGTATTTGTACCAACACACACAGTAATTTAATGAAAACACTACAAAATGACACAACACCGGTTTAGAAAAATAGGAAATATTTATCTAAACAAAACAAGACCAAAACGACAAAAATCCAACATACACAAGTCAAGTTATGAATTTTTAAAGATTAAACTCAAAAATAGCGCTTAGAAACAAAAATGCTTCAATAAGATGTTAACACGGCGTCGTGACAGAGTCGTTCCCAACAAGCCGACACCAGCGGCGCCGGACACGGAGTCGTGTAGACCCCCAAGTGCAGTACCTTTGGTGAAGAGTGAAAACAAGCCGAGGCGCGAAGTCAGGAATCGCGGCGTCTGTGCGAAACATTGAATCCGTGCACTTCAAGCGGCGTCGGTCACGACGTGGTGCGGCAACTTCCACGGAGTCGCGGACTTCAGCGGGGCAGCTGTGGCGACGGGCCTGCGAAGAGTGTCGCGTTCCAGCGAAGGTCACGGAGTCAGGTGCAGGCGGCGTTACCGGATTCAGCAGCGGCGTCGGTCTGGAGTCGTCCGAAGTCGATTTCATTGGATTTCCACCAGCTTTCCTTTCAAGGGCCCAGGGACTGGATAGGGCACCACTTGTCCGAGCAGGAGTCTCTCCAGAGACTCCAGGTGCTGGTAGAGAGAAGTCTTTGCTGTCCCTGAGACTTCAAACAACAGGAGGCAAGCTCTAAATCAAGCCCTTGGAGATTTCTTCACAAGATGGAAGGCACACAAAGTCCAGTCTTTGCCCTCTTACTCTGGCAGAAGCAGCACTGCAGGAAAGCTCCACAAAGCACAGTCACAGGCAGGGCAGCACGTCTTCCTCAGCTATCAGCTCTTCTCCAGGCAGAGGTTCCTCTTGGTTCCAGAAGTGTTTCTAAAGTCTGTAGATTTGGGTGCCCTTCTTATACCCATTTTAGTCTTTGAAGTCACCTTTCTTCAAAGGGGACTCACACCTACTTGTGAAATCCTGCCTTGCCCAGGCAAGGCCTCAGACACACACCAGGGGGTTGGAGCCGGCATTGTTAGGGGCAGGCACAGTCCTTTCAAATGAGAGTGACCACTCCACCCCTCCCTCCTAGCAGAGATGGCTAATCAGGAAATGCAGGTTACACCCCATCTCCCTTTGTGTCACTGTCTGGTGTGAGGTGAAAAACAACCAACTGTCAAACTGACCCAGACAGGGAATCCACAAACAAGGCAGAGTCACAGAATGGTTTAAGCAAGAAAATGCTCACTTTCTAAAAGTGGCATTTTCAAACGCACAATCTTAAAATCAACTTTACTAAAATATGTATTTTTAAATTGTGAGTTCAGGGACCCCAAACTCCACATGTCCATCTACTCTCTAGGGGAATCTACACTTTAATCATATTTAAAGGTAGCCCCCATATTATCCTATGAGAGAGACAGGCTTTGCAACAGTGAAAAACGAAATTGGCAGTATTTCACTGTCAGGACATATAAACCACATTACTATATGTCCTAGCTTATCCATACACTGCACCCTGCCCTTGGGGCTACCTAGGGCCTACCTTAGGGGTGCCTTACATGTAAGAAAAGGGAAGGTTTAGGCCTGGCAAGTGGGTACACTTGAAAAGTCGAATTTACAGTGTAAAAATACACACACAGACACTGCAGTGGCAGGTCTGAGACATGATTACAGAGCTACTTATGTGGGTGGCACAACCAGTGCTGCAGGCCCACTAGTAGCATTTGATTTACAGGCCCTGGCACCTCTAGTGCACCTTACTAGGGACTTACTAGTAAATCAAATATGCCAATCATGGATAAACCAATTACATACAATTTACACGGAGAGCATATGCACTTTAGCACTGGTTAGCAGTGGTAAAGTGCTCAGAGTTGAAAAGCCAACAGCAACAGGTCAGAAAAAAATAGGAGGCAGGAGGCAAAAAGACTGGGGATGACCCTGCATAAGCAAAAGTCCAACACGACCCCCTACCAGCCTAAAGCCAGGGGAGAACAATCAATACCTTGATGTACTTCCCTGATTGGGGCGATAGAACAAGGAACCAGGCCCACAACAGCAGGGGCATGTTCCAGTTCTACGCCTTCCTGACTCCAGTTGGATCCCTCTGTCCATACTCTCAGGGTCCACTAAGCTAACCCATGGGGAACCCTTCTCCACATCTACAGACACCATCTGTGCAGCATCTAACTTTACTTTGCTCACAGATGTATTGCAATGGGCAGATAGTACCACCAGGGCCAACACAATGGTGTTGCCCACTCCACCCCCGGGGTGTGACTCTCGTCCCCCCCCCAGGGGCAACTCTGTCCACCAGGACAGCAATCCACGGTGTCCCCGGACAACTGTCAGGGATGAGAGCCCGACCTCAGGCCTCTCCAACCACTGTGACTGCGGAGAGTGGGGGGCGGTAGCCCCAGGTGCCTGGCACCCTTTGACCACTCTCTCTTCCACCAGGTCAGGGATGACAACCTGACCCTGGTCCTCCCCTCTGGGGCTCTGTATCCTACCTGCAGAAGCGGCACCCCCAGAGTCAAAAACTGTCAGGGTGCTTGTAGAAGCAGTCCTGCACAATTCTTCCACCAGTGCAGGAATGTTAACCTGCAACTGGTCCGCCAACCTGAGGTCTGTACCTTCAGGTTGGACCAGGGCCAGGGGTGAGGCTTCCCTCCCCCTGCCCTCCCTTCTGGGGTCCTGCACCCCCCAACTAGGAGTGGCCCTCTCAGAAGACAACATGGGATGGGCACTGTTAGCAGTAGCCCCTTCCTCCAGGTCAGGGGGGACACCCTGAACCTGGCCTTCCAATCCAGGGTCTGTACCCTTAGATTGCACTGGGGCCAGGGGTGAGGCTCTTTCTCCCCTGTCCCTACTCTCAGGGTTCTGCACCCCCCCCTCAGGGAGAGTACCCCTTGAAATCACACCGGGGGGGTGATTGGGCAAACCGCCCACCCCTTCAGGTCAGGGTTTACCCCCTGCACCTGATACTCCAGTCCAGGGTCTGTACCCACAGACTGGACCACTGCCTGGCAACCCAGGACTTCCTGGGGGGCATACCTACCCCCCACCAGGTCAGGGTTTACCCTCTGAACCTGGTCATCCAACCCAGGGTCACCACCCTGCGGTTGAACCACTGCCTGGCGCACCAGGACTTCCTTGGGAGCACACTTACCCCCCATCAGGTCAGAGTTTACCCCCTGAACCTGATCATTCAACCCAGAGTCACCACCCTGCAGTTGAACCACTGCCTGGCACACCAGGACTTCCAGGGGGGCACACTTACCCCCCTCAAGGGACACACTGTCCCCAAGGGCCACACAAGAGTCTGGCTGGCGCAGGTCTCCTGACCTCTGCCCATCTGACAGAGTCTGGATTCCCCCCCAACCCAGAAATGGTCTCACCAAGGTCATTCCTGGGGGGCTCTGCTCTCAGAGCTGACCCCTGACCCTCCAGGTTCTCCACTGGGGTCCGCAACCCCCTCTCAACCCTCTGTCTGGGCTTCTGCACCCCCTCACTAGGAGTGGTACTGCCAGACACCAGAACTGGTGGGACGCTGGCTACAGCCGCCCCCCCCAAGTTCTCCTGACACTGTGGGGTCTCCCTCCAGGACCTGGGACTGGATCTCGGGCACCTTGGGCCTCAACCCACCCCCATTCCCTCTCCTCTGAGACTGGACATGGGGTCCCTCACCCATCCCACTACACTGGGACCTACCTGGGACACTACAATCCTTCCCTACCTCACCTGGTTGGGAACTACCTAGACCACTCCTCTCAGGAGCACCCCCAAATGCCTCTTCAGACTCTCTGGTACTCACCCAGAAGTCTGCCTCCATTGCACGCTCCCTGGGGTCAGAGAACTCACACTCCACCTGGTGTTGGCATAGCTCTGGAAAATAAGGACTAGACATATGCTCTCCAGCAATTACATCACTCAGCCCCTTACATGAATTAACCAAAGTACCCTTCACCCAACCATCCAGTGACTCTGCTTTGGAAAAGCACCCCACATCACCCTCCTGAGACTGGTGAGACAGTACCTGACTGTCCCTGACACTCAACCCACACTCTTCTGGGATGTCTTCACACTCCATAACCAGGACTTCTACCTGGGGGGAACCCCTCTCCCTGTCACTCTCACCTAGAGTCAGTAGAGTGTCCCTCCCACCAGTAGGAATATGACTCCCCATGCCAGTTCCCCAATCCACCTCAGGGACCCTGTGCATCACTGGAGCTACCTCATACCCCTGAACTTCCTGGTGTGTGTTAACTCCCTCCTTCAAGTAGGGCACCACATCTCTGGGCATGTGCACTTCTTCAGCAGCACTAGATAAAAAATTGTTGCTGCCACCATTCCAGCTGGATTCAGCCCTCATGACTTCCAGCTCCTTCATTTTGAGCTCATAAGCCCAAATCCTCTTTTTGATCTCTAAGTCCCTCCTCCTTTCTTCCAAATCCTTCTCCCTTTGCATTATCAACTCCTTGAACCGGCGAGCCCTCTCTGCCTGTCTGTCCTGTAACTCTTCAGGAGTCAGACCCTTGGATGACACCTTGCTACCCCTCCTGGGGACCCTCCCCCCAGGCGTAACAGGTACCTCCACTACACCACTGTGTATCCTCTGCACTTCCCCACCCACATTCTCCTCCTCTGTGTGCCCTCCAGCCTTCTTGATTGTCACCCAGGCCCTCTGTGCCTTTTGCAGCTCCCCCTCCCTGGTGGAGCTCTCAGTGGGACAGTCAAGATCTTTAAGGAACTGTTTCAATTGAGCAACTGAGTACTCCTTCAGTTTCTCCATTTCAAACACAGCTCCAGCTGTTGCATCTCTAGATTGAGACATGATGGTCACAAGTGCAAAGTTCCATAGGCAGAAAATAAGTTCCCAATGAAGTAAAAAGAATCAGTCAAGGGATCAGCAAAATCATGGAAGTAAAACAAAAAGGAGTCCTTAAGAGAAAAAGCAAAAGATCACCAAACAAGTAGTATGTGGTCACGTAGTGGTCTGAACTCAAACAGTAGTGTACAGTTAATCACTGTATGTCAAGTACAAATACAAGTCCAAATCCCAACCGCTGATCACCAATGTTAGAAATAGGGTCTTTGGTTGACAGTCAGGTTACCCCCTGTTCAAGCAAGGACCCTCACTCTAGTCAGGGTAAAAGAGAATCACCCTCAGCTAACCCCTGCTTACCCCCTTGGTAGCTTGGCAGAGCAGTAGGCTTAACTTCAGAGCGCTAGGTGTAAAGTATTTGTACCAACACACACAGTAATTTAATGAAAACACTACAAAATGACACAACACCGGTTTAGGAAAATAGGAAATATTTATCTAAACAAAACAAGACCAAAACGACAAAAATCCAACATACACAAGTCAAGTTATGAATTTTTAAAGATTAAACTCAAAAATAGCGCTTAGAAACAAAAATGCTTCAATGAGATGTTAACACGGCGTCGTGACGGAGTCGTTCCCAACAAGCCGACACCAGCGGCGCCGGACACGGAGTCGTGTAGACCCCCAAGTACAGTACCTTTGGTGAAGAGTGAAAACAAGCCGAGGCGCGAAGTCAGGAATCGCGGCGTCTGTGCGAAACGTTGAATCCGTGCACTTCAAGCGGCGTCGGTCACGACGTGGTGCGGCGACTTCCACGGAGTCGCGGACTTCAGCGGGGCGGCTGCGGCGACGGGCCTGCGAAGAGTGTTGCGTTCCAGCGAAGGTCACGGCGTCAGGTGCAGGCGGCGTTACCGGATTCAGCAGCGGCGTCGGTCTGGAGTCGTCCGAAGTCGATTTCCTTGGATTTCCACCAGCTTTCCTTTCAAGGGCCCAGGGACTGGATAGGGCACCACTTGTCAGAGCAGGAGTCTCTCCAGAGACTCCAGGTGCTGGTAGAGAGAAGTCTTTGCTGTCCCTGAGACTTCAAACAACAGGAGGCAAGCTCTAAATCAAGCCCTCGGAGATTTCTTCACAAGATGGAAGGCACACAAAGTCCAGTCTTTGCCCTCTTACTCTGGCAGAAGCAGCACTGCAGGAAAGCTCCACAAAGCACAGTCACAGGCAGGGCAGCACGTCTTCCTCAGCTATCAGCTCTTCTCCAGGCAGAGGTTCCTCTTGGTTCCAGAAGTGTTTCTAAAGTCTGTAGATTTGGGTGCCCTTCTTATACCCATTTTAGTCTTTGAAGTCACCTTTCTTCAAAGGGGACTCACACCTACTTGTGAAATCCTGCCTTGCCCAGGCAAGGCCTCAGACACACACCAGGGGGTTGGAGCCGGCATTGTTAGAGGCAGGCACAGTCCTTTCAAATGAGAGTGACCACTCCACCCCTCCCTCCTAGCAGAGATGGCTAATCAGGAAATGCAGGTTACACCCCAGCTCCCTTTGTGTCACTGTCTGGTGTGAGGTGAAAAACAACCAACTGTCAAACTGACCCAGACAGGGAATCCACAAACAAGGCAGAGTCACAGAATGGTTTAAGCAAGAAAATGCTCACTTTCTAAAAGTGGCATTTTCAAACGCACAATCTTAAAATCAACTTTACTAAAAGATGTATTTTTAAATTGTGAGTTCAGGGACCCCAAACTCCACATGTCCATTTACTCTCTAGGGGAATCTACACTTTAATCATATTTAAAGGTAGCCCCCATATTATCCTATGAGAGAGACAGGCTTTGCAACAGTGAAAAACGAAATTGGCAGAATTTCACTGTCAGGACATATAAACCACATTACTATATGTCCTAGCTTACCCATACACTGCACCCTGCCCTTGGGGCTACCTAGGGCCTACCTTAGGGGTGCCTTACATGTAAGAAAAGGGAAGGTTTAGGCCTGGCAAGTGGGTACACTTGAAAAGTCGAATTTACAGTGTAAAAATACACACACAGACACTGCAGTGGCAGGTCTGAGACATGATTACAGAGCTACTTATGTGGGTGGCACAACCAGTGCTGCAGGCCCACTAGTAGCATTTGATTTACAGGCCCTGGCACCTCTAGTGCACCTTACTAGGGACTTACTAGTAAATCAAATATGCCAATCATGGATAAACCAATTACATACAATTTACACGGAGAGCATATGCACTTTAGCACTGGTTAGCAGTGGTAAAGTGCTCAGAGTTGAAAAGCCAACAGCAACAGGTCAGAAAAAAATAGGAGGCAGGAGGCAAAAAGACTGGGGATGACCCTGCATAAGCAAAAGTCCAACACCTCCGCATAATTTGATACGATTTTTTTCTGCAGCAGTTCAACCATAACAAATGTAGTCAGGAAACACAAAAGTGCAAGTTATGAAATTTCTATATAATTTTGCGTGATTTTCCTGACATTTCAAATACATTTTGGGGAAAGGAGTTGCATGATTTCGTACATCCTTCCCAGTAACATGTGAATTTGCCCATATTGTGTCAGACCGAGGTCCAATGTATCATCAAGCCAAATTTGGAATGATGTTCTCTACATGATATTATGCTGGTTGTGCACTATGTCCATAAAGGTCTACACCCATATGGATGTAGGGTTAGGAAGGCCATTGTCACATAGACATAGTATGTTAGAAAGTGAGTTGTATACCTACATGTATCAATTACATTCAATGTAGAAAATTGTACAAATATAGTGTGCAAGTGAAGGCCCTGTGTCCTTTGTGGTCCATTATGCGACGATTTAAGGAAGAACTATTGAATGAAAAAAGAAGGAATCTGAACCTACAGAACATCTAAAGAAGAACCAGCGCATGAAAGAAGAAAGAAACTGAACCTATAGAAAATTTAAGGAGGAACCAGATTACAAAGGAAAACCGAGAGGAGAGAGAGTGCAAATCTAAGAGAAAAATATAAAGAAAAAGAAACTAAAAATTGAAGTGAAGAAGAACGCCCTGGAAGCCCCATCCGTGTCTTTTCTACCAGGGTGCCTATACTCAACAGAAGTTAGAGGGCGTGTGACCTATTTAACTTAAAGGCAAGCTGTTTAATCTACTAAATGCGCAGCAAACAGAAGTGCAGTAGCCTGCAGATTTAGAAGGTGGTCTTCTCAGCTGTGCACAGCGCCAGACCTGTTGTACCTGCTTCTATGGACTGGGTATATTGAGGAAATGGTCTGCTGAACTGCGTTTGTACAGAATTAAAAAAATGTATAGTACTGAACATTTGGCAACCTAGTGGAAAGTCAGTTGGAGGAACAACTGGTATCAGCATTTAAACACTATCTGATTAATTTTTAATGCTGTATTGAATTGAGAAATGTTATGCTGTTACTGACATGTTTTAAAGTTGTTGAGTCGTGGCATGTATGTTACATATGGGAGGTGCGCCCTAATGCTATTTTAGCATGATATTTTGCTTATCATATTTTGCTTGTGTATATTGGCCTGACGTTTTAAAGCCATGTTTGATTTTAGAGACATATCATTTGAGGTTGGATGCTAGAGCCACGTGCAGAGTGACATTTTAATGTTGTGATATTAGTATCTTGGTCCGTGTTTGGGACCGTACTTTTGATTATCCTTTCTAAGAGGTAAGGATGTGGGGCAGCGTGTTAAGCCCAGTGTTAAAGGGGGTACAGCCCAGTGATGTGTCAATCCTTCCTATGGGGTTAAGGATGTGGAGGCAGTGTGTTAAGCCCAACGTTAAGAGGGGTACACCCCAGTGATATGTGTCAATCCTTCTATGGGGGCAGTGTTTTTGGCCCAATGTTAAGGGGGTAGGTCGTTACATCGCAATGCAGCAGAGGGTAGGTGAAACCCTGGTCCTGTTCGAGTATAGGGTGATGGGAGTACGTGATTACACCCCAATGCAGTAGAGGGTAGGTGAAATCCTGGTTCTGTTTAAATGAATGGTGATGGTGGTATGCGTTTAATCCCCAATGCAGTGGAGAGTAGGTGAGACCTTGGTTCTGTTTAAGTGAATGGTGATGGGGATATGTGGTTACACCCCAATGCAGTAGAAGTGGAAGAGACTCTAGTCCTATTGAGTGTTGAGTTGTGGAAGACAACAGACTTGTCCTGTTGTAGTGTGCATGATGTGGAGGGGAACAGGTACTTAGTGCTCTCTGTTGGGTGAGCAGGGACGTTTTGTGTTATTTGTACACTTGTAAATTTGTGGAACGGATTTATTAACTGCGTTTTACCATCCTACATCCCATTGGAGTATTGAAGTTATGCAGAGAGAGAGAGTTTGTTAACCTGTTCTGTTTATTTCGATGGGGTGATACTCAATTTTGGAGGATGGTTAATGGGGTTGTTTTGCCATTTTCTGTTCTGTTGAATATTTCATTGTTTTCATGAGGGGGGAGATGTGTTGTGGCCTCTATCTATCTTATGCATTCTCCCCACTACCTTAATGTTCCCTGCTGTTAAATGAGTGAGTGAGGTCATTGTGTGGTTGGAATGTTGACTGTGTTTGTGCTTGGATGAGTGGACAGTTGGAGTGAGAAGGGCTGAGGGCAGGATGATGCTCCTGGTGGGGCTTTATCTGTTACTTACAACTAAGCTAATATACCTACTTCTTTTATAATCTACGAGCATCCAGCATGGATTGCAACACATTCCTTACAGAGGGTGTCTAGTCATGTTGTGTCGACCACTGAGCCTGTTCCTGGGGAGGTGGTTCAGGTGGGACTAATTGCCATTAAGTGGGATGGACAGAAACTTGAGCCCCCAGCCAGAAGGAAACCATGCCTGGAGTAAGGGAGTTACTTCAACTTTGAACTTTTATGGACTTTTGTTTTTAGTTGAATTTCATTTTGTTTACATACTTTTCCCCCTTGGACAAAAAAAATAGACTTTTACTTATTTTTTAATTTTGTTTGCTCCCCTTCTTTATAGTTTTTCTACTAGGTACCAGGAACTATTGTACATATGTATTGCTCTCTTCAAAGGCAGTTTTCACCCAACCCTTTCCACTTGCCCTAGAGGTAATGCCCCTCTATTTAACATTTTTAATATATAATCACATGAACATTTTGTTTTAAAAGCCCTACTTTAGTATATTTTCATTGCGATTATTTTGTGTGAGCATGTGGATTGGTGGGTGAGTGTGCGGTGTATAACCTGAGGGGACTTGGCAGATGACCACAAATGGTCTACACGTTACATTGCAGTTATAAAATACTCCCATCTTTAGATTTAGATACACATCTGTTGAAACATTGCAGAAAGGTAGGTTCAAAAGATATTTCTTCTCAAGTGAGCGCATGGTAGTGTCAACACACATGTTCACTGGGGGGATATGCAAACACAGTCATAGGGTGGTTATGTGTCAAGGTGGGTGATGGCATTGTGACTGTATTGTTTGAGGGATAATGATTCCTGTCCATGCTCATTAGAGGATCTACAATGGCACGAGGAGCAGGTTCTATATTGGGAATATAGAGTTTGTTGATTATTGACAATCAATTGTTTGAAGCGCTTGACTTGACTTTGCAGCTTGAGTAATTCCCAGTGCAGCTCAAAGTAGTGAGGTTGGTGGGACGTAAGATTTGCACCCATGGCCTTGGTTCTTATGTCTGTGAACTTGCAATGTGGAAGACTTCTTGACAAAGGAGGCTACTATTCAGCAGTGTGCTATTCTGTCAGGTATCAACCAGTGTGGGTCTAACATTTTTTTCATCTTCTGCAATGCTGGATGCAGCTGAAAAGGTGGCCATTTTGAGCATGGTGTTTCACAGGATTCACACAATCCTCTGCTTGTGAGGTAGTGGTGTCTCCTGCAGACTCATCATTACCAGGTGTTCTAATGAAAGACAGACAAATGTTAGACGTGATATTTAAAATGGAGCAATAGGATAATGACTCCAAGAGCACTACACCATGTTACATCACTTTAAGAGCGGACATGACATTTTGATTGACTGAATCTGAGATTGGCATATGTAGGTTGATGGTGGATGGACCTGGAGTTTTGGCAACAAATTGTATTTTGCCTGGCAGTGCCACAGATGCTTGCTGTTTGAGCCAAAATTATATTGTCAGCTGCTTCCACACAATGACTTCAGATGGTTGCAGACATGTGTCCATTGATACAGCAGCTATATAAATGATCAGTAATACATCAGAGTTATTGAAGCGTGACTGAGGAAAACTGTAAGGGGAGTGACATACTGATAAATTGCCAAGGGGAACTTGGCACATCCTTTTCACATGGATAACTTTAGAACTGGACAGTGACATAGGGGTTAAGGGGACATATACGACTGGACATTTTAATAGATAGACAGGGACCAAAGACTCATCTAATAGGTGGCTGACAGAGGGATAAACTAAGTATCCCCTGATGGAGGCCGATGGGTCGGTTAGAGTACTGTCATCAGTGAACATTGATTACTGCAGCTCTGAATTAAAAGACATTCAGGATAGTGTGATTAGACAACACAAACAGTAAGTTAATTTGGTAGATTGCCACTCTTACACAGCAATTTAATATCCACAATTATGCTCTGTCTGCTAGTGTGACTGTAGCGGCATTTTGTAAAATCAATTTGCATATCATGGAACCGTAGTAAGTAAGGTGACACTGGACTCATCGCACTATTGTTACCTGCAGTGGAATCACAGGTGCAATGTTGGGTGACTAAAGATTTTACTTACCAATCATTCATTGTGTTTGACGTCATCATTTGTAGACTCAGATATTTTGCGTGGAAACCACATACTTGCATGCATTAGCATGTAAAGTTATGTGCTGGAAGATGATAATGGCAATAAACATTAATTTATGAGTACTTCTTAGGAATCTTAACACAATGGACCTGTAACTTCAGTAATGATATATATAGGCAATGAATATAGAAAAAAAACCTTCGTTGTGTTTTAGTGACTCACAGTGATCAGCGATATGGACATTGTGAAGATTAGATCATGTGAGCTGGCCATTTCACGAGTGTGTGGTTGTGACAGGCATAGTAAAGACACCTACCTGGCTGTGTCATAGGGATGTGTGTTAATGTCAGGATTGCTTTGGGCCCTGCCATAGGCAGTGGTGCTGTCCCTGTTTCAATCAGTTGTAATGCAGCATGTGTGACATCTGTTTGGAATATAGCAGGGACTGACACCAGTATTCCAGTCTAAAGAGCTATGTGGCAAAAGGCTGTGGTGTATATGCCTATTTCTGAAACATGACTGTTTGGTCATATGATGACTAGCTGTGAAAGTCAGGGGATAGGTGGAAGGAATGCATTTTAGCCTTACCTGATATTTTCTCTGAAAGAGAAGGACCATAAAGCAGGTCAAGGAGCATGGCCTAAAGGATGCGCTCATTGAGGGGAAAGAGATGGAGGTGAGGTATGGCAGAGTGGACTTTGCCAACTTGATTTTTCCAGATGTATTCTTTAGCCTTGTTCCCTTATCTTTCCATTTCTTTTGAATGCCTGACATGTCGTACAGCTCCATCTCAAAAGCAGGCACACTGCAGGTGACCTCCTGGCAAATTGTTGTCCTCTCTACTCCATTGAAGGTGTGTTTAAGTAGACCAGGTAGAAGATCACAGTAATCAGCTTCATAGTTCACCAAAACTTTCTCCTTGCGAATGGCCTCTTTCGCTTGTGATGCATGGTCTGCACTATGTTGGCTGTGGCTCCATGACATCTCAGAGTGCAAGGGAAAGGGGTCAAAACCATGGGTAAGCACCCTATTTATATGTCTCCACTAGTGATAATTGTCAGTTGTGTGTGATTGTAAGGTGTGTGCGATTTTCTTCAGATGATTAATGTTCCCCTGTTCTTTTCTACATAGCATAGATTGAGGCATCCACCTATGTGTTGTACAACTTTCTTTGTTTGGTGTATAAATGAAACATTCCTGTAAAGTTACTGTTACTTTGTATTATACCCCTCATGTTAGTAAAAGGGGATGCATATCCTCCTACTAAGCACAATTCTCCTCCTAGAAGTCCGTGAATTGCTTTTAGGCAGTGACATGCTCAGAAGTAAATGTATATAAGTGGAAATTTTAAATAACCTTTGAAATCGGATCTATATTATGGCCTCCCGTTCAGTTGATTCTCAGTCCTTAAAATATGTTTGAAAATACAGTTTCTTATGTCGGAGTTGGGGGAAGGTGGTATGAGTTTGACCAAATAACTGAGTTGTTTCAAAATGAGCTCAACCTATCATTGAGCAGCAGTATGTGTGGAATAAAGCTTTATTTCGTTAGAAATAAACATCATGCCATCTGTATGCTGTAGGAGGAGCAAATCCTTGTCTTCCTTTATGCTCAGCCCAGTGCCCACTCCCCATACCTCGCTTCACTTCTGGTGGCGGAATGAGTAGCACATTTTGTCTCATCTTTAGTCTTTACTGTGTTGCCTGAGTCTGAGCAACTGAAAAAGAAGGCTTAGTAGTCAAGTATCCATGGCTTCTTCAAAGTCTTAAGATAAATCAAGTCTGTCCTCTATCACATGAGCATTAACAGTTATTATCGTCAGATAGAATTCATTACCGGTGGCAGCTGGCAGTTTTAGGAGGGAGAGGGGCAGACGGGAAGCATACTCACACTTTCACACACACACACACGCACGCACACACATCCATTAACAACACTCATCAACATTCAAACATGCACGCACGCACCAAACATTCATTTAAAAAGATCACACACACACTTACCTTCAGCCTTGAAGGTCCCAGGAGGGTTGGGAACTTAGGTCAGCCAATGAGGGAAGGCAGCAGTCCCAACTTCGTCACCGAGTGGGATGGGGTCAGTGAGACTGGTGACCCCACCCACTATGTGACGAGGTGTCACTGATTGACACTCGCCCTGGGCGCTTCAGGGCTTAAACCTGAAGCACCCAGGTCGAAGTCAATAGGTGACGCTTCCCTCGTCACCCAGGGGAGGGCCTTGAGGCACCTTTGCTGAGACGAGGCGGTCACGCCCACAGGAGCTGTGACCTCTTCAGCCCAGCAAAGTTCAGCTCAGGCAGCTAGGAGTCTGTGCAAATCGCGCATGTCTGCTCCTGGCTGCTTGCCCTGAACATGAAGAGTATCTGTCAGGCTGACCTTTATTCAGCCTGACAGCCACCCTTCATGAGGGTCAAAAGGTAGGGGGTGTGGCCCCTTCGCCCTAAAGAGCGGGCCGCACCTGTTCATTATGATGATTGTATAGTGGTATAATGATTCCCTTAAGTTGTGTAAATGGAAATTGTGATGAGTTTCACCTGATGATAATTATTGTTACATGTTCAATGGGAGAATTGCTGCTGGCAATTTCACTCAATAGCCAATTTGTGCACAGTTCAGAAACTTGGGGAAAATGTGAACTTCGCACAACCTCAAAGGTGGTTTTTAAACTTTGCTCAGTCCGAGGCTATTCTTATTGGCCACCTAGTTTATGGAAATGTGACGTATTTGTCCAGGTCACTAAGGGCCTGATTCCAACTTTGGAGGATGGTGTTAAACCGGCCCAAAAGTGGCAGATATACCACCTACCATATTACGAGTCCATTATATCCTATGGAACTCGTAATACGGTAGGTGGTATATCCGCCACTTTTGGGACGGTTTAACACCGTCCTCCAAAGTTGGAATCAGGCCCTAAGTGTCTGTGAGCTTTTGTTAAAGAGATTGCTAAACTAGCGCTAAAAACCAATAGAACATTTCTGTTTTTAGCTCTAGACCAGGGTTCTTGAAGCCCTGCAGTGGGGAATCCTTGGCTGCCGAAAAGAAGAATAAAGCTTCTTCAGGCTTTCTACATGTGTCTCTGGAAAACATATCGTTTTGGAAATGCACTTAGAAATTGTGTTTGTAAAAAGGCAGAGCTGAACATATTTGCAGTATTTAAAAAAATAGACATATCACATTTTGTTCAGGGCTTGAGACTTACCCATAATCCTAATGCATGTCTTCCACTCCACTGTCACATGTAAGGGTGAAAGTTTCTGGAAGACACAATGTCACCACAGGCTGGAATATGTGGTACCAGACTAAGGCCTTTAAATAGTAAAAGAACAAGAAAAGGGAATGACATCAAACACGACATGACAGAAAACATAATGGGGAGAGAAAGTCACGAAGAAACCAAAGGAGGAGCAGCTATGATGGAAAGTGAAAAGAGAAAAGAACAAAAACCAAAAGTGGACTAGCTGCAGACGCTTTAAGAGGCAGCAGCAAACCTAGGGCAGGTGACTCCCATTTTTTAGTTGAACAGAGAAGCAGCAACCAGGAGCCCAGAAGCACGAGAGGAAACAGACCCAATTGAGAGACTCTCCCAGCCCGCAGCTGTGGGCTTTGTACAGCATCTGAGTCCAGGGAACTATGGGACCCCCCAAAGTAGTGCTGTTCTTGGACACTCAGGCAGTAGAGAAGCCACGGGGGTACACATTAAAAGACTAAAAGGAACATTTTTAAGCTTTCTTGGGTTTGAGAAAAAGCCCCATGCCCCAAAGTCAACACAGCGTTTTAGCCCCATGTATGTTTAATTCAAAATAAGTTATATATTGTAATGAAAAAACCAAAACAGAGCATAATTTTCAGACTTTTTCTAAAGATGTCCAGCAGCCACCTCACCTGAAATATTTGGCAGTGTTGAACTGTTTCATACTGTCACATTAATCGTGACGCTTTAAAAGTTCAGCTTAATATTTTTTGGGAGGAAATGCCAGAAATTTGTTCACAACGTTCAGCTTGTTTGTAATACATACCTTTTCACTTACTAACTGAGAAAATACCATGTTATTAGTTTTAGCCTTGCCTTGACCCTCTGTGGTCGAATAAAATTGTTATCCCTATGTGGAGGGTTTTGAGCCAATTTTATTCAGTCTTGTCACTCTCTTTCTTTGTCTCCTCCCTTCCAAGCTCACCTTTGGGGTCTTGGCATTATCGAGTAAAGATCTCCGGCAAAGAGCCCCCCCTCGGGGGGTGCCCGTCAGGCATTGCAGTGCCAGCCTGACGAGGAGCTATTCCGATGATGAAGCATGACACCCACTTGGGTGTGTGAGGTTTCTTGCTCCTATAATTAGGACTCATCCCTCCTACTGCCTCTTTTGGAACAGTGTACCTTGTTGTTAAGTGCATCTTATTAGGGAGAGTATACACTGGACCTTTAACTTCTCCCCATCTCCCCATTTGTTTTTTAACGATCTTGTACAGCAGCCTTGCTGTGGGATATCATACATCTTGAACAGTCCTCCAATATTGCTAATTTCCAGGGACTCAGTTTCGATGATGACATTGTGTCTGCAATATTACAGACACCGTCTATTTTGGTAAATGATGGTGCAGGACCTTTGGGTCCCACTAAAGAAGAGTGGGATAAATTGTCCTCACTGAAACAAGACCTTATCAAGACGGTCCTACATGGCACAATTATGACTGAATACCTGAGAGCCAACATAGCCCTGAATGGGCTCCTAGTGTCGAATATGCCGAGGATATTCCTACAGGATCTAGCTTTCAGGAAGGATTGGGCCCAGATCACCTGGAAGTGCACCAGGGACTGGCTTGTCCTTATTATTAATACTTCAAAGCGGCTAGTAGAATCCATTACCATCCAGATCAACCTGATGAAAAGTTCACGCAAAACTACAGTTTCCTTGACCGCCTTCAAGAGCCGGTTAGCGGAGATTAATTCCGAACTTAATGAAACAAAGGAATTCCTTACTCAACAAAAGATCACCAAATTACAGAAAGCTATTACCAAGTTCAGCAGAGAGAAGGTCTATCCTTACATTAAGGAAGACTTTGCTGCTGACACTCAATCTCTTTCTTCAGATGATTCTTCCTCCTCAGGTAAAAAGCCCAGCAAATACAGCAGTAGCTCCTCATCAGACGGATGGAGCACTGATGATGACAGATTACAACCTTACTTCCACTTTCCACAGTATCCTCATGGCCAACCTTTGGCATGGCAACATCCGTTCCCCTTCTACCAACCACGCCCCATGGGACCGTATGTGCCTTTTTTAGGCCACGGCCGGGGCAGAGGAAGAGGCAGAAGGAGAGGAAGAGGCAGAAGGATACACTGGGCACCAGAGGAACCACAGATGGTGACTCGGAGTCAAGGGAAGAACCAGCCGAATCGAATCTAGTAGTGAATTTGTCTTCTAGGACCCTCTCTATAGACGAGAGTCGAGTCCTGAATAGGGGATTAGGCTTTGCCCCGACCCCCAATGAAGACTTTTTCCGACTCCATTGTGAGCTCTCCCAATTCTTCAGAAAAATCAGACTTCGGGTCTTTTTCCAAGATAGACCAATCACCGAGCAGTCTGTGGATTCTGGCCTTAAGAAACCCTCTATCTTTATGTCCCCCTCAGCATCCTTACCGTGTGAGGTATTGGCATTTGAGAAGGCGGTCACGACGGAACTCCAGAATCTACACCCCAGAAGGAAGTTTGTCAACTTAGCTAATACAGACCGGAAAGCTCTTAAGATATTGGCATCCGATAGCAGCATTGTGATTAAACCTGCGGACAAGGGAGGTGCAATAGTAGTCATGAATACAACAGATTACAGACAGGAATGCTTACGGCTTCTTAGAGATTCCACCTACTATTCTCGGATTACACAAGACCCCACCAAGAGACTACAAACTGAGATACGTGGGAAGATAGAGGAAGCGTGCAGCAATGCATGGATCTCTCAAAAAGAAGCAGAATACTTAGAAACTAAGGATCCACGTGTCCTATATTTCTACTGTCTTCCTAAGATCAACAAAGGAAGGTCACCTCCCCCTGGTTGCCCTAGTTTATCAGGGATAGGATCAGTCCTGGAACCACTATCCACTTTTTGCGACCATTTCTTACAACCCCTTGTACAAGAATCAGCTACTTACCTGAAGGACACCAAGGATGTCCTCAATTTGATAGACACCATGAATTCAACTGTTCAGGTGCATGCCCTTGTTACTCTGGATGTGGAAGCTTTATATACGAACATACCACAGGAAGCTACTTTGAAGGTATTTGAATCTGCCCTTCTATCCACTACCTGGGAATCAGCCACTCCTGTTAATTTCATAATGCATTGCGCTTACTTAGCCTTCACAGAGAACTTCTTCCAATTTGATGACCTCCTGTTCCATCAGGTGCGAGGCACGTCAAAGTGGGAGTACTTTCGCCCCAAGTTTGGCTTGCTTATATATGTACGATTTTGAAAAGTGGTTTATATTACATTCCACTAACCCTTTTCATGACAACATTAAACTATGGCGTTGTTACATCTTGATCATTTGTCAGGGCCCTATTTCTGAGGTCGACACCTTCACAACATCGGTCAACAGTCTAGACCCTTTCTTAAGGTTTACTTCATCAGTGTCCTCTACAGAGATCTCATTCTTAGATCTATTGATTAACACTGAGAATGGCAAACTAGTGACCAGAACTTACCAGAAGACTGCTGATAGTAATAGCTTATTACTTTATGAAAGCCATCACCCTAGAGCTTTACGAGACAATTTGCCATTCGGTCAGTTCCTACGCCTTCGTCGGAACTGCAGCAGTTTACACACATTTAACACCCAAGCAAAGGATCTTTCTAACAAATTGAGTGAACGCCACTATCCGTCCCATGTGGTGAAATCAGTCTATAAACGAGCGAAACACTACAACCGGGACCTCTATTGTCAACCACATCTCGACCCACAGATAATCAACTGACCTGCGTGTCTACATTCAACCCTTTGTCAAACACTATCAAAAAGGTGGTCAACAAAAGATGGAATATTTTATGTAGTGGAGGATTAACCATACAGAAACCTCTCTTTGCCTTTAAAAGAACAACCAATACTGGTTCACACTCGACCACGTCCGCCGGTAGCCGTCTGCAAACAAAGGGCATTGTGGGATTTCACACCGGTCACAGGCCACTTCCCCTGTGGCACCTGCAACATATGCACACTGAAGAAACGCACCGACACCCTTGAACTTGATCCTATCGGCCCTTGGAGGCTATTAAAACATACCAATTGTAAAACCCACAATTGTGTTTACCTGATCACGTGCCCATGCAATTTGCGATATGTAGGTATGACCACGAGAGCAGTCAAACTGAGAATCAACGAACATCGGAGCAATATCAGATGTGGGCGCACTACAACCAAACTTAGCATACATTATATTGATGTGAACCACAGCCCAGATGACATGTGGTAGGTAATTTTGCAGACTAGCCCTCGACAAGACACAAGATCCCTTTTTGAACTAGAGCAACAGTGGGTGTTTGAACTTAACACCCATATTAGGGGACTCAATGACGATATACCGTGGATAAGTTTGTCACAAAGATAATCAAGTTCTTGGTAGGTCAATTCATTATCTAGTGCTGTTAGCTTTCCAGACTTACCTACGAATTTGGCCCTCAGTGTGTGAGCCCCCCTTTTCTTCTTTTTACTGATCTCCATTACCCTCTCTAATCTGAGCTCTTTTAGATCAAAGTTGTCCTCTGTCGAACAGCCAAATTTAGACTGTACTATTGTGTCTTCCACTCATTTTCACTCTTGTGAGGGGTTATCACGATCCTTCTTTTTTCCTTTTTTTGTTTCTCCTTAATGAGAGGGGTTCTTCGACATTCACGAGTATGTGTTCGCCTTCCTCTTAATGAATTATTTAAGATAGCCTGACCCCCAGGTCTCTAACCACTCGTACACATATTCATGTAGAGGCTTGGTTTAGTCCTCTTTTTGTGTATATCGTCCTACATCATGACAATAGCGTCCGCTCAGTTTTGTTGCTAGGCAACATGCGCGTCATGCCAACGCTTTCCTTTCCGGGTAGCCACCAGGCACGACGCACCTGTTTTCGGTGAATGGGTTCTTCTTTCCCCCTTCTCGCAGCTCCCTCATTCATACGGGAGCGCGGCCAGGGGTAGGTGCCTCAATACGGCGATGGAGTGCCAAAAATAAGTTCACATCCGGCCAATTGGCTGTTGCTGTCCCATGATGCTCGTTCCTCTAGTGGGAGGGTAAGCAAATGAATAGTTTCCTACGCACAGCCTGCCACGTCATGCACCATCACAGTGTGTTGTTCACCATAAATCACACCTACTTTTAATCTTTATTAGCAATTGTATTACATTATATTTCTCCATTTGTTACCCGTTCTCGTTTTTTGATTACAGGGCGACAGTTAGGAATAGGACGTTCTAGCTACACACAAGCAATGTAAGTGACTGGAGTACAGATAACTGACAGTCTTACTGTATAGGAGTGTTTCTAGTTATTTAGAAGGAGCAGTATATTCCCATTTTTTGGTCCTGAAGAATCGTCGCCAGATCCTTATGGACCATTCAAGACGCAAAACATGTTGACCCTTGTCTTAGGGACGGTTTGGTAATTCCACACGTTCCTTGTTCCACGATATGTGATTGAGAGCATTTTGACCATTATACTCATTCCACTCTCCTCATTAGTTTTAGCCTTGGCCTTGACCCTCCGTGGTCGAATAAAATTGATATCCCTAGGTGGAGGCTTTTGAGCCAATTTTATTCAGTCTTGTCATTCTCTTTCTTTGTCTCCTCCCTTCCAAGCTCACCTTTGGGGTTTTGGCATTATCGAGAAGATCTCCGGCAAAGAGCCCCCCCTCGGGGGGTGCCCGTCAGGCAATGCAGTGCCAGCCTGATGAGGAGCTATTCCGATGAGGAAGCATGACACCCACTTGGGTGTGTGAGGTTTCTTGCTCCTATAATTAGGACTCCTCCCTCCTACTGCCTCTTTTGGAACAGTGTACCTTGTTGTTAAGTGCATCTTATTAGGGAGAGTATACACTGGGCCTTTAACTTCTCCCCATCCCCCCATTTGTTTTTGAACGATCAAGACTGTGGGCCTCGTTTAAGTAGTGGCGGATGGTCCATTGGGTAAACAGTGGGATATGCTTCACTAACGTGGCAGAAGATTGCCTACCATGCTTAGAGATCACCATCAGGAGGGTGGGAATCTCTGTGCCTTCAGCTGAGCCAAGTTGGCAACTACTCTGAAGGCCACTGAAGCTTTGTTGAAGAGGCACCATTGTTAATGCACCAGCTCGTGCAGGAAGGTTTTTTTCAAACAATCTCTCAAAGTTAGTTATTCAATGACAAAAAAGCCCTGGCCCCTGAGTTATTTCTTCCAGCATGAAGGGGGTGCATTCATTTGGTTTCCTGTTACACTGCCAGGCTTACCTGTGCATTAATTCTTCGCAAAAAGTGAAGACAGTGTCACGTAAATTAACTGATAGCCCAGTATCAGATAGCCTATCACTTAAAGGTATCTGCTGATGGGACTATGGCTCTTCCTGAAGGAATTGGGGCACTAGCATACGGGAAATCTGTCACTATGTGTCAGATGTTCTGCGTTTGCCTCTCACTAAATGAAGGCCCTACGTTTGTTTGTTTTCTTGTGAAAATGTTGGCTGCTATTGTAAATAGTCTTGTGCATAGTGGCAAGCCATATCCCTTTGTAAATGCCTTGGGGTTATTCATACTCTGGTGGTTTTTTAAACAGTCTATTCAAGTTATACTAGTTGCAGATTTAGAATGGATATTGTGACACGTTATCCAGCGTTTCTTCATTCCCAGAGGCTAAAATTAAGTATTGGTCATAATGTTCCAAATTGTTGTCCCAACTACAGAGGCGTAGCTGGCAGTAGTGCAGCAGGTGTAGTGGTGCCTTGCACAAAGGTATAAGGAGCCCGCCACACACAAGGTTGGCTGTATTTTCATTCCGCCAGAGTCCTTTGCGCACTTACTACACCGCTGCTCAGTACTTGGGGCCCACCAGGGCCTGTTGCGCACTTACTACATCAGTTCTCAGTACCTGGGGCCCACCAGGTCCTGTTGCTCACTTACTACATCAGTGCTCAGTACCTGGGGCCCACCAGGGCCTGTTGCACACTTACTACATCAGTGCTCAGTACCTGGGGCCCACCAGGGCCTGTTGCACACTTACTACACCAGTGCTCAGTACTTAGGGCACTTTGCCAAAGGCCTCTGCTGGTAAAAGAATCCTCTCTTGCACCTATTGTACTGGTCTCAGGATCAGAGTGATATGTTTAACTTTTCCTACCTTTCCTCATGTGGACAACTGTATTTTAAAAGTGATGATTTATTCCAGAGCTCCTGTACAAAAGCGTCATAATTGAACCACAAAAATTGAATGTTTTACCTTCAGTTCTTTGTTAAAGATGGCTTCATATCAGCCTAATCTTGCACAGACTGATTGTAACTGTTAAATTAAGTGTCTCAAATAGCTCTTTTCAAAGGTCAATAGTAATGTGTCCTGCCTAGGGAACATTAAGCTAATAAGTATGCATTTGTTTGGTTGCTACACCGGGTTGTGCTTTTGACAGGCATTCCTCACGTTGCCATATTAATCCACTGGTTTCAGGCCTTTGTTATCCCTGCTGCTGTTCAATCCACTGTAATGCCTTCTATACTTTTGGTCAATTGCTTTCTATGCAGTGGCAATGCAGCTTTGTTGCATTTAGTTCAGTATAAACCCTGCTGTGCTGCTCGTTAATTCCTAGCTCTTCTGTGCTGCTAATTCATCCGTACACATACTATCAATGGAATGTTATACCTTATGGGCTGTTAGTTCATCATTAGGCATTCCTGTGGACGTGACCCGACCCACCTATTAGGGCAGAGGAGCGTCGCCCCCCTGCTGCCAGCACTGCAAAGGGAAAAATAAAAATGATAATAAATTCAATGTATTACTATTTTATGTTTCCCTTTCCCCAGCCCAGCCATGCTTTGCGGCAGGGCCATTGCTACTGACTGGCAGCATGGGACTCGTGCTCACTCCACCAGTTTATAGTGCGCATGTCACTTTGGCCAGCCGTCTTGCGACGGCCAGCCTGGCATGCGCATTTTAAACCTCTCAACCCAGCTGTATTAGACAGCTGGGTGGAGAGCAGGCACAGGCCCCCAGTGCCTGCAGGAGCGTTGGAGAAGCCCGCTCCATCCACTACTGGCACTTGTCCCATGCTGCTTTACATTATCAGCAGCATGAGATCGGCATCTGGATTGGTGTGAAGAACTGCTGCACATCACCGCAGAGAGGACTGGAGGAGGCAAGGTAAGTATATTTATATTTTTTAGAGCCAGGTGGGTGGGAGAGGATTGTACTTTATTTCAAGGGCACCTGATAATAATTCAGACTGTAAGGGCAGAGAGGATGTGACAATACAGTCAGGGCCCCTGATTTTTCAGCTGGGGAACCATGTCCGAGTCTCGGCGCTCATTCAACATCCTGTGAGTTTGTGTAAATAACTTAGGGGCAGATGTACCATCACGGCCCATTGCGATTCGGTAATAGCGATTTTTAAGAAATCGCTATTACTGACTCGCAAAGGGCCATGTATCACATTTGCGAATCGGTAATAGCGATTTCTTAAAAATCGCAAAAGCTATTACCGAATCGCCAATTGCGATACAGGCCCCCGATGTTGGCCCATAGCGGCAAATTTTTTGCATTTCTAAAATTGCGATTTCTGAACCAGAAATCGCAATTTTGGAAATGCAAAAGGCCAGGGTGCTGGGGGCCTAAGGCCCCTTCTCCTACACCCCAAAAACTTTTTTTTAACATGTAAGGTACACACATGCCAAAAGGGCATGTGTGCTTTACATGTTAAATTAAAAAATGCAGTTTAACTGCATTTTTTTAATTTGCACCAGGTTACCACCTGGTTGCAAAGCATGGTATTTTGCAAGTGCAAAATGCAATTTTTTCCAGTATAGCCTTGCGTCCTGGAAATTGCGAATTGCAAATTGCAACTCGCAATTTCCAGGTCGCAACGCAAGAAATCGCAATATTAGCGATTTCTTATTTGTGGTCTGCGAATGCATTTCATGCATCGCAGACCACTGTTTTGCACTCGCAAACGGCCGAATTTACCGATTCGCTCCGTTTGCGAGTGCAAAACTTTTTGATACATCTGGCCCTCAATCTCCAGATGCCTTGAGCAGTGCATGTGAGTCTTTTTCTCAGTTTTTGGCACCTTCCTGGCTCGCATAGACCCTTACTGCCTTAGTTTCCGCATTCCCATCCCCTCTGCGCACAAGGAGGCTCTCATCTGATACACACCCTGGAGCAACACCTTTCAGTGCCTCTCAAACGTCTCTGGCAATATGTTGTTGGAGTGTGGGTGTTTAACAGTTTCTGGACTTGATAACAGCCTCTTACCAGGGCTGGCAGTGCTGCTACCTTCCAAGTGACGCTGCTCCATGCCTGGACTTCATGTGGACTGTTAGATGATGAGGGATGTGGATTTTAGCATTGTATGAATGCCTGGTTCTCTACAACACTGGTGATCTTTACTGCCTGAGCTGCTCACATTAAACAGTAGTACTGTTTACCCTCCGAAGAGCTGCTGACACTAAACATTGATGTTTAGTGTCCGAGGAGCTGCTCACAATGAAGAATGGGGGTGTTTTCACCACCAAGAGCTGCTTACATTGTGCACTGGTAATATTTACTGTCCGAGGTGCTGCTTATAATATACCAATACACTGACCTTGTGTACTGTGAAAAGTGTTCCAATACCTTCGGGTTGAGTTTGCACTGTATAAAACTGCAAAGCAAGTAGGAGACAATATTCCACATAGCAAAGGTGAACAACAGGCGAGATGCGAGACAGCCAGGCCAGTCACTGCACAGTGGAAACCATCTATTGCCAAGGGCCCCTGAAAGAACAGACATACCAAGGGAGTTTGGGGTTCAGGGGAGTCAGAGTCAAGGTTTCTTTTCAGCAGTGTCCCTGCTCACAGTGAGTGCAGAGTGCAGCAAGCCTCTCACTTCTTCATATTTCCTTTGCACAATGACTAGTGCACTTACCAGTTATGGCTGTTACGTTCATGTCTCATGCCTGCCAATTGTTAGTCATGGTGCCGTGAGCACCCCAGATCTTTGGTAATGAGTTGGTTGTCCCACCAAATTTTTGGGGTACTGGCCGCCACTGCCCCTGGTGCTCCTACTTCACTGCAAGTTATGCTTTTCCACTAACATCTGCTGATATGTTAGTTGAGACAACCCTTTCTGTGCTGTTGATCCAAAACTACTGTGCTGTTAAACCATTGATAGCTCTGCTGTGCTATTAGTTCATTGTTAGCCCTTTGACACTGTTGGTTCACTAACAGCCTTTCAATGTAGTAAGTTCATTGTCTATCTGATGCTGTTAGTCTGTTGTTAGCTCTTAAATACTGTTAGTTCATTTTAAGCCCTGATGTTTTGCTAGTTTATTGTTAACACTTTAGGACTGTTAGTTCATTGCAAGCCCTTTGCTGCTGTTTGTATATTGACAACCCATCAATGCTGTTATTTCATGGTAACCTCTTTCATGCTGGTACTTCATCGGTAGCCCTGCTGTACTCTTTACCTCATTAATGGCCAATTGAACCTGTTGATCCATTGTAATAATTTGGAAGCTTTTAGTTCATTATTAGGTTTTGGTATTGGTGTTGTTAATATTACCTTGACTACGATGTCGGCTCATTGAGTACTCTGTTGAAGGTCTTATGTTCTGCTCCGTAAAATGTAGAACATTATCCCTGCATGACCCGACTCAGACTTTATATTCATTATTATAATTATTGTATTTTATTATCTGAGCATACAGTAGCCTCTGGCAAACCACTGTTTTTCCTGTTTCATGCGGATATTCTGCTGCATCCTTCACTTTCCAAGTAGGAAAACAACCATTAATTTAATTATCATTTTCCTGCCACTGAATTGAACTCTTCCCAATATGTAGACGCTCACAATACTACAGATATCTGAAGATCCCTCATGCAAAAGGTTAAATATAGTGAAGGAATTATGATAATGCCATCTTTTAGCTAATTCTGTCAAATGCTACTTGGAAGGAATAACATTTTTATTGCACTTCAACACTTTTTTAGGTTTCACCTGCACAGTGCTTGGACTGTGTTTGTGAAATCTATTGTTAATATATATCTTAAAATGGGCTTTCATCCCACCCCCTGCTTTTTATTGGTTCCTTTGCTTGCCACTTACTTTTCCTCCGTTCTAGTGGCTGTAGCATATTTCCTGTATTTGTCAATGCTTCTTCCTCGTGTGTTTACTCTTATCAGTGTCCCAAGGCCCAAGTGCTGTTTACATCTGTTTTTTTAAATGTTTTGGCTGCACAGCTCTTGCACTGTGCTTGTTCAGTTTGTCTTCCACCCTTTACCTAATTTCTCCATGGCTGCAGGCATTTCATGAGCAAACGCTCACTGTGATACTTTGTAAGCACATTGTAAATTCTGTCCTTTATTTTTGTGCCAGGCACTGAAGCTCCCTTCATGCTGCTGCCAGCTGCTCATTCTTTTCCATAGTAAAAGCTTCATATTCAGTCGTAGACATATGATTACAGAAATATCCGATCCATTCTTGCCACATTATCTGAGGTTTTCCTGGTGCTGTCAGGAAATGATTTGGCAGAGTTAGTATTTATAAATTGTGTCATGAAGTATCCAATTGTCAAAAGCAGTATGCCTAATTGAGAAAAAAAGTGTTCCTATCAACACACAACAGAAAGATGAGACCCGATCCAAACATGCTGAAAATAATAACTGAAGCCAAGCTCCATTGCAATGCATTCACTCTGTGCATTCCACGGCAGTTTCCATCTTCTCTCTTTATTCTGTGCTCGTTGAGACATTGTACATGCTCACTGTTGCTGTGATGCACGGATTGTTGCATTTCACAGTCGTTTGGTCTTGCTGATGCAACCGCCCTTGCCTTAGCAGTGACACTCTTCTGATGCCTTGTTTCTCCCGACAGTCCCATCACTTCCAGACTGAATACTTCCAGACTGAATTACTGCTTCCAGCGCAGACACACTTGACACACTTGAATTTTTCTTTCGCTTTAACTCTATTTCTCTTATTCAGTTTGAAAGCATCCACGCCATATCATAACCTCCTTTTGACATACTGGATTCGCCACAGAGCTGTATTCATAGCCACTTGTAAAGTTATTCATAAGCCACTTTAGTATGCATGTAACATCTTTATTAATACAGCTCTGGAACACACGTCTTGACACAACAACCTCTCAGTAATCAAATTATTTAAATCCCATAACAACATGCATTATCTGATTGTGCTTACCTCTCATAAACTGATGGCTTGCAAACATCTGGCCACAAGTATAACAACACAGTGTGGATCACTGGTCTCTTCAAAAAATAAACTTATGAGAAGATGAAAAGAGAGATCTGAAAGTGAAGAAACCTCAGCTTCACTGACAACTTTGACCCCAATAGACTTTGTAACACTGAGATTGCTAACCCACAACGATTCTGGAGAGCACAGGGCCACCACACTATGTGTCAGGACATAACTTTCTGGGTTATACAGTGTTGCACTGTGCTTGTTTTGTTTGTCTTCCTCCCTTCACCTAATTCCCCAGTGGCTGCAGGCATTTCATGCGCAAGCGCTCACAGCTGGACTTTATAAGAGCATTGGAAACACTGTATTTCATTTCTATATGAGGCACTTCAACTCCCATCGCGCTGCTATCAGCTTCACCTCCGATCTCTTGCTCTTTCCTTTGCTTCCACTCCCCACCAGTTCAAAGCTTTCTTTGCTTTCGATAACTCCAAAGGAGTTAGCCCATAAAGCCCTTTCCTCCCTACCCACTTCCCATTTGTTCTTGTGCCTTTGCTGATTAGGATTTTTCAGAGAAGGCTGCTGGGGTGTTTTCGCTTTTAGGGCTGCATTGGCCTCCTCCTCGTGTTGTATCAGCCTTCTTTTCAGGAAGGGTTGCTTTTCTTCTATTTAAAAAAGGGGAATCACTGTGTAGTACGCTGTATCTCATGGTGTGAGGTGGCACCTGTTTACATATATTTTTGCGCTTTGTCCTTTCTTTTGAGCACTGGGCCATAATTCTTCAGAGCATTGTGGTGCGGTGGTCCGCAAAGCTTTTATTATGTAAGGAGTGTTGGATCCGCTTTTTTTATTTTGCTTATTAGCAGTACTCGGGTCCCACAATGCTGGGAGAGGTGTGGAGTTTTGGTCTGCCCTCTCGAATTTCTTCAAGGCAGTGCTCGGGTCCTGCGGCTATGACTTGAAAAGAAGAGCCTGCAGCAATTTGGCAGAAATAACTGAAATACATTTAAAATATAAAAGCACTCTTGTCGTTTTACTGTGCAATTAGAAATATACAGAAACACAGGTATAGATGTGTCTATAGCAGTGTTCTGTATATCAGTGGCGAGCAGCTCAGTGCCGCTTTCAGTATGGCCACAATGCTGCCGGAGTCCACTGCAGAGGTTCATGGTTTATACTTCACCCACCCGAACAAATACTCTGATTCAACACCACGTGGACTTGCAGGTAGCTCCCATGTAGGAAGAAGTGAAGATACAATGTTTCACGGGTGCATGTGAAAAGTGTAACATATCTAAACAGCATGATAAGTAGAAAGCTTACCCACAGCTCGGCCACACAGCAGTTTGCATAGTACAAGCGCCCTAAAGGTGTTAGAAATAATGCAAGGGCTGTCTCGCGTTATCCACCTGAAATACTGTAAAACTTGCTCAGATGGGATCACGTTCTCTAACTGCGAGTGGATGACACACTCTTTTACCCTTATTTTATCCTGCACACCAACTCGGTATGTGAGAAGCACATCCTCATTACTTTGCACTTGACAGCCCTGGGATCACACTTTGCCAGGTTATGCATTATAAGACACGTGAAACAATGGGCCAAGCGACATTGGTAACATTAATTAATACTCACTGCATTATATTGCCACCAGTTACTGCACAATATGTTGCCTTTCTCAATAAATAAGTCATAACACTTTTATTGAGTTTCATTAACTTATATGGCACGACTGCTCACCAACCTAAATCTTACAACAAAAAACTAATATTTATCACATGGGTGGAACCTGGTGCGTTTACCAAATGCTTGTTTAGATTAGTTTTACTGCCATGAGGACGCTGTACACTGCGACACTCTCAATCAGTGTCACAATGCATGCGGGTTTCCCTTGCAATGTAATACAAATTTGCTATACTCAATTGCCTTATTAATCTTTAATATTCCAGTAAGTCCATCCCACGTTGGCATAGGGTATGCACCAGTGGTGCCGAAGGTAACTTGCACATGTGGCCTGCAGTGCATATTTAAATTATTCAGAAGGGAAAAAAAGAGTTTGTCCTGGCTGGCTGAAGTTTTAAAGCCATTGCAGTAGCGGTTGCATATAGTAGAGAAAAGAGCTCTGTCATGAAGAATATCTACGTTTACGTATTAGCCAATTTACCCCCAACTGTGCACTGTCAGCCAAACCACTGGGAGATTAATATTGCATGCTAAATATTAAGGAAATGTGTTTTCCCCACAGTCACTAAAGCTGTTTGTCACCGTGTCTGCCAAGTTGAATATCTCTATGAGAAGGCCTAATTTTGAATAAAATACTGTTCTTATTATATTTTTGCTTTGGGAAATGATGTAAACCTGCTTTAAAGGAATTTTCTAATTTTATCAAAGAACTACTTCAGTCCTGAAAGTATATTTTTGATATGTCTAATGGTAAAGTATCTTTCAAAAGTACTTTTCATTCTACTTCACAGCGAAACAAACTGACAACAATACAGTTATGCCTAAAAAACAAAAAGAATGTTAAAACATTGGTCACTTTGCTGAGTTAGGTACCACTTGGAGGTGCAAGACTGGAAATTTAAAACAATATGCGCAACTTAACATGTCAAAATGATTGATGAAAAACACACTAATTGAATTATGTACAAAATTGCCTCATTGATACAAGGTCAGGTCTTGTCATGTTGAAAGATTACAATCTTATTTAGAGTTTGGCAGACAGGACACTCTGTCAAAACATGGTGGATATTGCCTCCACCATATTACAAATGATAAAGGCTTTAGTGCACTAGAATTATGGTGAATAGGGCATCCATTTGTGACGGAGTAACCCGTCTACCAAATTCTAACTAAGGCTCTGTTAGACCTGGCACTATTGGTGTGGTTTTCTCCCTAACTTTTCGCCTACAGACCTTCTGTTTTGCTGACTCAGTTTTTCCTCGCTTTTGGACTCTGCACAATTTACCATTGGTCACCAGTGCTAAAGTGCATGTGCCCTCTCCTTAAAACATGGTATAATTGGATTATGTCCTATTGGAATACTTAATGTACTTGTAAATCCCAAGTAAGGTGGTACTACCTATGCCCAGAGCCTGTAAATTAAATGCTACTAGTGGGCCTGCAGCATTGGTTGTGCAATCCACTTACGTGGCACTTTAAAATGTCTCAGGCCTGCCATTGCAGCCTGTGTGTGCAGTTTTAAACTGCCATTTTGACCTTGCAAATTAAACATTTTGCAAGGCCCACACCTTCCTTTTTAATACATATACCTCTCGGGTAGGCTCTGAACAGCTCAGAGGGCAGGGTACAATGTATATAAAATTGGGAGATGTAATTTTTGGTTTGACATGTCCTTGTAGTGAAAAACTCTCAAATTCATTTTTCACTACTGCAGGTGCTATCTCTCCCAATGGATAACATTGATGTTAGTTTATTACATTTAATAAGCTGTAATTTCCAAATAGGCACAGCTACCCAGTTCATTGTTGGCGTATTTGGAATTGCAATGAAAACTCCTAACGTGGTAAAGTAGGATTTTAAGCTCCAATTCTAAAATGCTACTTTTAGAAAGTTGGCATTTTTCTTTCTTAGCCATTTAGTGATGCTGGCCTGTCTCTGGGTCTCATGACTGGGTGTAGTTGACATTTGGGCTTTATGTATTTCTCTGAGACAGTTACACACAATAGGGACCTTAGGTGTACCTGGCTGGGCCATCACTGGCAAGATGGGAGGGAGGAGTTGGGCACAGTCCAACTTACACTTGAATGGACTGTGTCCTGCATCCACACAAAGGGCTGCATACCCCCTGAAGTTAGTCTGGAGCCAGGGCAGGGGAGACAGTATAACCGTGCACTTCAAATGATTGCCTCTCCCCATTTCAAAGGCACAAGTGGGTATAAATACTGAACTTCAGATACCAACTCCTCAGTACACTTCTGGACCTATGCATACGCTGCCAGAAAGAAGGACTGCTCTTCTGCTGAAAGGACTGCTACTCTGGTGGTCTGCTTTTGTAAAGAACTGCTGCCTGCTACTCTCATGCCTGAATAAGAATGACTGGACTTACATCTGTTGAAACCAGGACCACCAGATTGACTACAAGACCTAGTTGTGTGGCCCCTTGACTTGAGCCTCCCGGACAGAATACTCCAACAACCCTGACCCCTTTACCTAGACTGCCATCTGTGAACCATCTGTGAGTTTACCTGCCCAAGTAGTGCCACACAAGTGCTGGACCCTTGGAAGAGGGCTTAAGGTGCTCTGCCAGCCCCTGTGGATTAGGCGGAACAGAGGCATCTCCTCTGCTGCATGGCTCAACCCCGATCACTGCTGCTTTGTGGATTGGACCTGTTGCAAAGACCTGCATCACCCCTGCAGCCTTCACCACAGTCTCTTTGGAACCGCTGTTGTGCAAAGCATGCTCGGCGCAGGCCCTCCCGTCCCGTGTCAACAGCATCCTTGATGACAACACCGGACTCCACTATGTACCCTCACAGCTCTTTGGAACTGATGCATCACCTAATCTGTGAGACACATCCGAGATGCCGGACTTTACATTGCAAGCCTTCATCGGCGGGATCCTTGACGATGATGCAGGCCTTACCACACCTCAGAATTGATGCATTGCTTGGGTTTATTGATGCAACTTCCCCTCAAATCCTCACTGTTCTCAGCAAACCAGGATTTAAGGTACTTTGCTCAGCAGGCCTAACTAGGTCCCTGTAGCCAGCCCATACTCTATCACAGTCAGCCTGAAATTGTGATTTTGTCCCAATACATCATAACTAGATATCCACAGTTGGCACTTTGTGCTTTTCCGTATTATTTTCACTGAAACCTTCAAAATTGCATGTCTCCGGTTCCACTGATTGGATTTTTGTAATTCTGGTCTTGTTTAATTTATTAAAGATTTCTTTATTTTTCTGTGTAGTGTTTTCCACTTTAGTATTTAGTGGTTGAAGTGTTGAACAAATACAAACACATTGCCCCTAAATTGTCCCACTTCTCTTTGCCAAGGTGACAGAGGGCTGAGCACAAGTTAATTAGGGTTTGGTTGCTGTGATGGCTGCTTGACTAGGGCTCACACTCCAGTCAACCAATAAGCCAAGTTCTTGCAGGACCTAGGTTAGTTTCATATAGTCTGCTCTTGACAATTGATAAACAATGCAAGATCTACTCTGCCTGATATACTACAGAAGGGCAAATGTAAAGTTAGGATGGCTGTTAGAAATGGGGTCTTTGGTTGGCAGTCAAGTTGCCCCCGTCCAAGCAAGAGCCCTCACTCTAGCCAGGATAAAGGAGAATCACACTCAGTTAACCCCCACTCACTTCCTTGGTAGCTTGGCACAAGCAGGCAGGCTGAACTTCAGAGATAATGTGTTAAGTATTTGTACAAACACACTGTAATACAGTCAACCACTAAAAAATGACACAACTAGGGTTTAGAAAATATAGTTGTTATTTTATCTAAAAAAACTAGACCAAATGCGATAAAAAATCCACCATACACAGTTAAAAATATTAATTTAGCACTTAAAAGCACACAAATAGTGCCTACAAGCACAAATGCTGCATGTTGGTATTAAGCAGTGTTGTGACGGAGTCATTTCCTTAATGAGATGGCAATGGCGGTGTTTACGGAATTGTTTGACCCCAAGGTACAGTAACTTGGCTTAGCAAACAAGGAGAAAACAGGCCGGTGCATTGAGTCAGGGAGCGAGGCATCGCTGGATCCAATGCAGCATCACTTGCAAAGTTGGTCCCTTGGTTCCAGCAGGTACGAAGTCCGGTGAAGTCACAATGCCATGGGGCAACCTCATGGGGTCGCGATGATGTCACAGGGCCGCAGGCGCTGTGATGGCATCGGATGTCACCGACCTTGGACTTATGACACTCCGAAGTCGGGTGAGATCAGCGGCTGCAGTGATGCGAAGCCTGCAGGGTTGTTGGGGTCATCACACTTCTGTGAGGTCCACTGCCTCAGGGCAGGTGGTGTCGCGGTTCTGGGCAGCGGCATCCTCTACGAAGTCGCAGGGCATCGTCTGGCATCGTTAGACAGGTTTTTTTCAAGAAATTCACTTCCAGGGGCCCAGGAACTGGAATGGCACCATCTGGCAAGCTAGAGTACAGAGCAGCCAGACTCAGAACTGGGTGGTGAAGCCTTTGCTATTCCTGAGGCTTCAAAACAGGATGCAAGCTCTACTCCAAGTCCTTGGAGATATTCTGAAGCAGGAATGCAAAGCAAAGTCCGGTCTCTGTCCCCTTGCACAGGCAGAAGCAGCAACTGCAGCATGGCCCAACACAGCACAGTCACACGCCAGGGCAGCACTTCTCCTCAGCTCTTCAGCTCTTCTCCAGGCAGAGGTTCCTCTTGAATCCTTGAAGTAATCTGATTTGCAGGAGTTTCAGGTCCAATACTCATACCCTTTTCTGCCTTTGAAGTTGGTAAACTTCAAAGCAAAGTCTCTCTTGTTTGCAAGATCCTGCCTTGCCCAGGCCAGGCCTCAGACACACATCAGGGGGTTGGAGGCATTGTGTGAGGGCAGGACAAGCCCTTTTAGGTGTGAGTGACCACTCCTCCCTCCCCTCCTAATACAGATGGCTCATCAGGATATGCAGGCTACACCCCAGCTCCCCAGCTCCCTTTGTGTCAATGTCTAGAGGAGAGGCACAAACCACCCAACTGTCAAACTGACCCTGACAGAGAATCCACAAACAGGCAGTCACAGAATGGTTTAAGGAAGAAAATGCCTACTTTCTAGAAGTGGCATTTTCAAAACTAACAATCTAAAAACCAACTTCATTAAAAGATTTATTTTTAAATTGTGAGTTCAGAGACACCAAGCTCCAAGGTTCTCTCTGCTCTCAAAGGGAATCTACACTTTAAGAATATTTAAAGGTAGCCCTATTTTAATCTATGAGCGATAGGCCTTGTAACAGTGAAAACCGAATTTGCCAGTATTTCACTTTTAGGACATGTATAACACATCAGCATATTTCCCACCTTTAACATACACTGCACCCTGCCCATTGGGCTACCTAGGCCCTACCTTAGGGGTGCCTTACATGTATAAAAAGGGAAGGTTTAGGCCTGGCATGTGGGTATACCCTCGCAAAGTCGAATTTTCAGTTTAAAACTTCACACACAGACAGTGCACTGGCAGGTTTGAGCCATGTTTACTGGGATACTAATGTGGGTGACACAACAAATGCTGCAGGCCCACTAGTAGCATTTGAATTACAGGACCTGGGCAACTGTAGGTCCCTCTGCTGGGGACTTAGTAGTAAATAAAATATGTCAATCATGGATAGTTAATTATACATACATTTTACACAGTAGCACCTGCACTTTAGCACTGGTTAGCAGTGGTAAAGTGCCCAGAGTATCAAAAACAGTAAAAACAGAGTCCAGCACACATCAACAACCTTGGAAACAGAGGCAAAAAGTTAAGGAAGACCACAGCAAGGATTCTAAGTCTAACAATTGCACATCAGGGAATGTAAGATTGTCACATGTGAAAACAACTTCACTGTAAACCATTCTGTCTATCGTGCAATCTTTTATCACAAAAAAAATTTAAACGCCTATTTCTTCTTTAAAATTTAAATCATGACAACCTCTGATACTTCACTACACTGTACCCTCTGCATCTTCCTCCTCTCCTGTCTAGTTAAATATGTTCCATCATCTTCCTATTGAATACTTCCTGTTGCCATTTGAAGACGTCCACCCCAAATACATTGAACTTCTCTCAACTCAATCTATTCATCACATTCACATCAACAATTGCCGTAACGTGCTGATATTAGGTTTTCCCCAAATGCACTACACTCAGACTAAGGACCTCATTACCAGTCTGGTGGTCACTAGACGGCCAGACTCAAGGATGACCATCTGAAGCCTCCCAATGTGGCGGTCTGAACAGCACGTTACAACCCTGGCGGTCAGGCTGCCAGGGAACCACCGGCTTTGCCAGGATTAGGGATCCTGGCAGTGGAGGCAGTGGAAGCAGCACTGCCCTGGGGATTACGACCTTGTTCTCCACCAGCCCTTTCATGGCGGTAGCACCGCCATGAAAAGGCTGGCGGAGAACGCAATGAGGGGGGGCCCAGGGGTGGCCCTGTGCTGCCCATGCACTTGTCATGGGCAGAGAAGAGGCCCCGTTGGCCTGCATCCTCACAATGTACTGCAAGGGTGCTGATGCACCCTGCAGGCTACATCATTGCCGCTGGCTCGATTATGAGCTGGAGACAGTGCTGTAGCCTGTTTCCCACTGGACCAGCGGGCAGAAACGTAGGTTTCTGCTCACTGACCTAGTGGGAAACTCTTAATGACACCGACAGGGAGGTCACCACATAGGTGGCAGCCACCCTGTCAGGAGTTTGGCGGGCGGGCTTTACCGTCCACCAAACTTGAAATAGGGCCCTTTGTGTTTACCACAACCGTTCACCATAATTAACTTTCCTTCCAACTCCTCCTCATTGCCATCAGACCTGCCTTGAATGTGGTCACCATAATTATCCATCAACACCCACGCACGTAATTACTCTGTCTCAGCTTATTCCTTTCCGGCAGCAGGCTCCCCTCCCTCTTGGCTAGCAGTCTTAGCTTCCCCCCCCCCCCGACCCCCCTCTTCTACTGACGTCTCAACATCTCAAAGCCCTGTCTACACCCAGGATCCTGCTTTGAAAACACTTTCATCAATATTTTATTTGTCTGAATACTGGAGTACTGCATATGTTAGCCGTTTGTCTATATGAAGCAAATCCATCTAAAACTGAAATAAAATGCTCATCCTCTCTTGCGTTGCTCTGCCTAATCTCTTTAGATTCTGCCCTGATTTCTCCTTTCACCATTTAGAAGCTAGGTCATAGTAATGAACAGGCTCTTGTACACAACTTTCACCTACAAATGTGGTTCATCTACTTAAAGATTATTTACACCTGTACACATAGCAGCTACCTCTATTTACAAACGGAATACCATCTGCCTACAGTAAAATGTCAGACCTTTAGCTTTGCTTGCACTACTCCACTAAAATCCCTTTCCTCCTTGAACTTCATGACAAATACTTCATGGCCAGTACTCCTAGCAACTGTCTCTTACTGATATCCATTAAACCCTACTTTCTGTTTCTCATTAAATCGTAAAGAACTCTTACTGGCTCGACAGACACCAAACATAGTGAGTAAATACAAGCTGGCACATATCCTACACGAACTGGTGAATATTTCCCCTGGGGAGAGGCTAGGCTGACCACAGTACTAGAATACGGGAAGCAGCATCTGAGGTCGTAATTCATGTGACACAGAATATCTGCTTCCATATTCTTCTATAGACATTTGATGAATAAGATGGAAAACGCAACATTGGTCCCTATCCTGGAAGCCCTGTAGAAGATGGGTTCACGCAGTTCTTTCCAAGCATCAGACTTTAATAATAATAGCTCTTTACTGACATCAACTCTTAATTGCTTAGGCGAAAGGAAGCAGAGGAGTACATTTGCCATCTTTAATATCATAATGCTTGTGCAGTCAAATAACCACAGAAAATAAGCTTTTGTCATCATTTAAAGAGTTCATAAATTATTAAACCCAAAAATGAGAAGTGAGAAAAGCACATTTGGGAACTGTCTCTCTAGCAGCTCAAAAGTAGTGGAAGCTTATGCCATGGTAATTTATTCTATGGCTGATAGAAACATAGGGCCAGATGTATCAAAGGGTTTTTCCCATTCCGTGTCAATGGGAAAATGTATTTGTACATATGGCCCATATTTCGTAGCCACTTGAAGAATGTAGAGGTCCGTAGAGATTATTTTTCATTGAATCAGATTAATAAACGATGGTTCATGACCAGTAAAATGACAACAAATTTGAGGCATATGTGATTTTTTTAAAAGTTCATCTTTGAAATCCTGCAGGGCCTATGGGTGGATTCAGGTGTGAGTGAAATTTTGTTTTGACTCTCAGACATTTTGCATCTTTTCAGACATTCTAGGAAAGGTTCTTCAGATTCAGGAGTTTATAGGTTTTTGCAAGTGTCCCATGGAGGAACGAAGTTTGAGAACGTTAAACTGATAGGTTGTTGTGAGGATTTGAGTGGTATATGATATGGCTGTGGGGTATTATCATCAAATATACTCACAAATACCATCCTAGGTCCAGTCAGGCCTGGTTACTTAACCTCAAGCTCAACCCTGGGTAGCTATGGCTACAAGCAGTAAGGCTTAGCAAAGGAAATATGTGTGAAGCATTTACGAGCACCAAACAACGTAATAAGAAAGCAAAAGCACACAAAAGGGAAACAACATCAATGTGTAAAAATGTATTATATTTTTATAACTTTTTAGATACCTTGATGAACAAAATCCACCAGAGTGTTATGGAGATAAAGATTTTTGAAGATATCACTTGCAATCGCAAACAAGCATCGGTCAACAAAAACTTTGAAAAGTTTGAAACCGTTAGTTCGGCTACTCTGGCTGAGTTTGGGCAACCAATTCTAGCAGGACAGAGGTCTAGGGGTCAAAATATAGACTTTTTGAAAAGTGATCTGGCACCGGAGCTTCTTTGAAGCAAAATCCAAACGTTACAGGACAATTGCCATAGATCAATGGAGTGGTCCTGACGCTCAAAGGATGCTCCAGTTGTGGTGCGGTTGACAGGGGTGTTTTTGTGGGTGCTCCTTATTCCACAAGTGAAGTGGTACAAACTTTATCACAGAGATCAAGGTCTCTCAGAGTCCTCTACATTGCAGTCACAAGCCAGCTGATGCTAGGCTACTGGTCAGTCTGCACTATGGTTGGGGCAAAATCCTAAGGTGGGGGCTAGTGACATTAAGGTGCAATAAAACCAGACTTGGAGAGCACTCTGGGTTCAACTTTTGGCTATCCCAGATTTGTCCTCTTGGCTGCCTGGTGCCTGGTCGCAGCAAAACTTTTGTGGTGGCTGCCAACTTCTCAGTTTGGGCTACTTTAGCTCTTGTGTCTATTCCAGGAGATCAGTCGATTGATCCTTGGAGTCCCTGCTGTAAATTTGGGTCCAAACTTTGCTAGCCCAAAGTGAAGCAGGTACAATCCTTCCGTGGTCCTACCTCTGATTCCAGTGTGATCTGAAGTCTAGGGTGCCAAGGGTGCCACTTTTACCCCATGGAAGTGCCTCAAGGGGGGACAAAGCTGTCACTAGCTGATAGGCTAATAGGTCCCCTCCTCTTGTGTGACAAAGTTCCTGTCTGGTGTGGCATCTGGTTATCCAGGTCTCCAACCTGTCTGCAGGAACAAAAGGCAGCCTGTCTGTGAGTGTTATCACCATTAGCACTTTAGAAGCTGTTTCCCCTTTGAAGATTGCATTTTGGGTTAACACCCCGAGTGGCCATCCTTGGAGAGGAGGTCAGACCTCACTCTGTGGCAACTGCCTTTGTTCGTGAGCACAGGAGTTATTCACACATCTCCCCAGGTGGTCGGAATGCTATTTGTGTGCTAGGGCCTTTGTGAAGCTAATGGACTAGCTGGGGCACAGAGTGGCAACTTTCTTTACGTTGCTTAACTTTAAAAGTGACATAAAGTCAACTTGACTATCAAGTAGTATTCAATGCCGTGAATGACTTGATACCTTACATGACCAAGTTAGGTAGTCCCATTCCGGAGTTAGTCACGTTGGGGTGCCAACCAGTAACAGTGTGCTAGCCAATTGAGCTACCAACTATGCTCACAACAAAATTACTATTTGGATGTGTTGAGGTTAACACATTTTAAAAATATGTCTTATTTAACAAAATACAGCTCCCTGTCATAGGGCTCTATAGACCTTCTTTAGGGGAGACATATATATTATTAAGGGATAGGATGGCTGTGCCATTGATATGAATAGCAAAGTCGAACTGGCAGTAAAAAACACTGTCCTTTCACTCTGCAGTGCCAGGCTGAGGGTAATGTTGTACCTTGGCACACACAGGGTGGCCCAACCAGTGTTGCAGCCATAAGTGGACATTTTGCTTTACATGCCCTGGGTACAATATACACGGGGCTTATTAGTAAATCACTATCTGCTAATTGTGGACAGCCATTTCAACATAACTTTTGTAATCAGTCTGAACACTGTTACTGAGATCTGGACAGCAGGCCTCGATGCATTCTCAGAGCCAAAGGGGGGGCAAAATGTGTGTTGGGGGAAACCTGCAAAAATCCTGTTTTCTTACAGTTGTTTTCCACCTTTCTCCTCAAGGATATTTTGTTACTGGAACAACCTGATCAAATCATCTGTATCAGAAGGAAAAGTCAGTCTAGTGGGCTTAACAGAAAGACCAAGTCTCACCTCTGATTAAAAAACAAAGGTATGACCCAATAAACTTGAGCAGTTTCTGACCTTTTACTAACCTATAAGACATGTAAAAAAAAGGGAGAGATGTGTTGAGTCTCACTTCCCATGTTTTGTTGGAGAATACAATCCATTTGATGAGGTGCAGTCAGGTTTCTGGTCTGGATGCAATATTCAGATTGCAACTTTAAAAATAGTTGATAATTCTCTCAGAATACTAGGCCAAGGGGACTTATGCCTCCTTATACTACTAAACGTTTCAGTCATCTTCGACAAAGTGTTCCATGTCACACTCCTTAAATTTCTCAAAGAACAAATGAGACTGAATGATAAGGTTCTCTGCTGGAAAATCGAAGCCAGTGTGTCAACCTTGCCAACTTTTTTTCAGTCCACTGACAGTCCATCAATGTGTCTCTCAGAGATTTGTAGTAATCCATCAACATGTCCTCCACAATCTGTTCTTTCCTTCACCCTTTTCAAAATCAACATTTAGCCACTAGCGTCCATTCTTGGCAGGTATAAAATCTCATACCACGTCAATGCTGAGGGCACACAACTATATTTGAGAATCTCCTTCCCTGAAGATGTTGAACACATGATCATTGTCTATAAGGATATTTGTGCTTGCAAGTTTGAGCACCACCTCAGCTTTAATCTAATTAAATCTACTTAGATAAAAAACACAGTATTCAGTGCTATAGCAAACGAAGCTTCTTGAAAGATTTTAAATAATCAAATTGCTTGTGCTATGGCAGCATGACTACAGAAACACGTTGCTTGCTCTCTCAAAGCAGCCCTTTATGCAGCTGCTAGGTTGACCAATGGCATCAGAAGCTTTGAATACATCTTGCCTGTTCTGTACTCACTGAAATTGCTAACCACTGAAGCAAGAAGCATTGCTTATAACGGTCAATTTCAGAGAACTACAAACCTTGCCCACACATACATCATGGGGTATTTTACAGTTTTATAGCACATTGTGTTGCAACAAGTGATATATATATATAGATATAGATATACATATATATATATATCTATATATATATATAGATATATATATATAGATATATATATATGTATATATATATATATAGATATATATATATAGATATATATATATGTATATAGCCAAAGAGAATTAAGTCGCTCTCCATGAACTGTTAATATTCATCTATTAGGAAAGAAAACAACTGCACCAATGTGGTTCGAGCCTTACAGTCTTTGTCATGGTTGGTGAGTCCTTCATCTATATTGTCTATGGGCCACTTCGGCTCAATCTAACAATTTACGAGTACTTCGTGAGTCACAGGCTTTCCTGATTGAGAACTCCTGTGTTGGAAACCTCCAATGCCATCCTGCGGCGCTCAAACCCAAAGCCATGAATTTCCGTCTCGTATCCTCTTTGTGCCGGGCGCTGCAGTTGATATGAATCAGATACTGCAATGCGGTCAGCTATGGCGTGCTAAACAGTTGGTGGGGAGGCTGGGTTGTAGGCCGCCATGCTCAAATGAATTGCTTTCCGAAGAGAATTACTTTGCACTCCGTGAACTGTTAATATTTATTTATTAAGAGAGAAAAAAGAACTGCACTAACCCCTTTCAACCCTTACGGTCTTTCTCACGGTTGGTGAGTCTTTGTCTGTGTTGCATTATACACGCAACTCCAATTTACACAGCAATGTTAATTAAAACCAATATACAGAAACAAACAACATGGTCTGTCGGATTCATGCGAGTCAAATCAAAACGTGTGTTAGAAATGGGGTCTTTGGTTGACAGTCAGGTTACCCCCCTGTTCAAGCAAGGACCCTCACTCTATTCAGGATAAAAGAGAATCACCCTCAGCTAACCCCTGCTTACCCCCTTGGTAGCTTGGCAGAGCAGTAGGCTTAACTTCAGAGTGCTAGGTGTAAAGTATTTGTACCAACACACACAGTAACCTAATGAAAACACTACAAAATTACACAACACTAGTTTAGAAAAATAGGAAATATTTATATAAACAAAACAAGGCCAAAACGACGAAATTCCGACATACACAAGTCAAGTTATTAATTTTTAAAGATTAAACTCAAAAATAGCGATTAGAAACACAAAATGCTTCGATGAGGTGTTAACACGGCGTCGTGACGGAGTCGTTCCCAACAAGCCGACACCAGCGGTACCGGACACAGTTGATCCCCAACTACAGTACCTTTGGTGAAGAGTGAAAACAAGTCGATGTGCAAAGTCGAGGATCGCAGCGTCTGTGCGAAACGTTGAATCTGCGCACTTCGAGTGGCGTCGGTCACGACGTGGTGCGGCGACTTCCACGGAGTTGCGGACTTCAGCAGGGCTGCAGCGGCATCGGGCCTGAGAGGATCGTCACGTTCCAGCGAAGATCACGGAGTCGGTTGCAGGCGGCGTCACCGGATTCAGCTGCGGCGTCCATCCGAAGTCGTCTGAAGTCGATTTCCTGGGATTTCCACCAGCTTTCCTTTCAAGGGCCCAGGGACTGGATAGGGCACCACTTGTCAGAGCAGGAGTCTCTCCAGAGACTCCAGGTGCTGGCAGAGAGAAGTCTTTGCTGTCCCTGAGACTTCAAACAACAGGAGGCAAGCTCTAAATCAAGCCCTTGAACATTTCTTCACAAGATGGAAGGCACACAAAGTCCAGTCTTTGCCCTCTTACTCTGGCAGAAGCAGCAACTGCAGGATAGCTCCACAAAGCACAGGCAGGACAGCTCTTCTTCCTCAGCTCTTCAGCTCTCCTCCAAGCAGAGGTTCCTTTGTTTCCAGAAGTGTTCTAAAGTCTGTGGTTTTGGGTGCCCTTCTTATACCCAATTTCTCCTTTGAAGTAGGCCTACTTCAAAGTAAAGTCTATTTTGAATGTGAAAGCCTGCCTTGCCCAGGCCAGGCCCCAGACAGTCACCAGGGGGTCGGAGACTGTATTGTGTGAGGACAGGCACAGCCCTTTCAGGTGTGAGTGACCACTCCTCACCTCCCTCCTAGCACAGATGGCCCATCAGGAAATGCAGACTACACCCCAGCTCCCTTTGTGTCACTGTCTAGTGTGAGGTGCAACCAGCCCAACTGTCAAACTGACCCAGACAGGGAATCCACAAACAGGCAGAGTCACAGAAATGGTATAAACAAGAAAATGCTCACTTTCTAAAAGTGGCATATTCAAACACACAATCTTAAAATCAACTTTACTAAAAGATGTATTTTTAAATTGTGAGCTCAGTGACCCCAAACTCCACATGTCCATCCGCTCCCAAAGGGAATCTACACTTTAGTCAGATTTAAAGGAAGCCCGCATGTTAACCAATGAGAGGGACAGACCTTGCAACAGTGAAAAATTTAGCAATATTTCACTGTCAGGACATATAAAACACATTACTATATGTCCCACCTTAACCATACACTGCACCCTGCCCTTGGGGCTACATAGTGCCTACCTTAGGGATGCCTTACATGTAGGAAAAGGAAAGGTTTAGGCCTGGAAAGTGGGTACACTTGCCAAGTCGAATTTACAGTCATAACTGCAAACACAGACACTGCAGTGGCAGATCTGAGACATGATTACAGAGCTGCTTATGTGGGTGGCACAACCAATGCTGCAGGTCCACTAGTAGCATTTGATTTACAGGCCCTGGCACCTCCAGTGCACTTTACTAAGGACTTACTATTAAATCAAATAGGCCAATCATGGATAAGCCAATTAACCATACAATTTACACAGAGAGCATATGCACTTAAACACTTGTTAGCAGTATTAAAGTGCTCAGAGTTCAAAAGCCAACAGTCAGAAAAAAATAGGAGGCAGGAGGCAAAAAGATTGGGGATGACCCTGCATAAGCAAAAAAGTCCAACAACGTGTATGGCACATATAACCCATTTGTGATTACTTAAATCAATAACATCCAAGTGAAAATAATCAGATAAACACAACCTGCAGTACGATTTGTTTTGCCAGCTCGCATCTGTTTTACCGATCAACTGTGTCAATCGTTTTCTAGCTCATATTGTAACCTAGTTAATAACCCCTAGAATTATGTACACATTCATTGTTAATAATATTTGGCAAATAAGTGACAATTAATCTAACAGCCAGACGGAAGACAAAGTACTGCCCACAGTAATATGACCCTCCTATCCGCCACCTTTTCTGGGGCAGTACCAATGACATCACAAACCTGGAGGAAACACTGCACAGAAGGGAAACAACTCACCTCTGGACACTCAAGGAAGAACCACGCCACCACGCAGCCCGAGTTGCATGTCTTCCCCATGCTCATCTACCTTCTGCTCCACTATGAACACCAACGCTGGTGAAGACGACCACGGTGAGTACTGCTGCCTAGCACACAGGGGATAGGGGAGGAAAAAGAGTGTGAAACACACACGCAACATGCAATACCCCCACGCCCAACATAACAGACACAACTGTAGGAGGCGGGCCTGGCTTATAGTGGGTACCTTGTGGTACTTACACCTTGTGCTAGGTCCAGTTATCCCTTATTAGTAGATTAGTAGTGTTCTAGCAGGTTAGGCTGATAGAGGCAGCTATAGCAGAGCAGCTTAGGCTGAACTAGGAGACATGCAAAGCTCCTTCTATACCACTTATATCATATAGCACTATATCATAAGAAACACAATACTCAGGGTTACTAAAAATAAAGGTACTTTATTTTAGTGACAATATGCCAAAAGTATCTCAGAGGATATACTCCCCTAGGAGGTAAGTAAAATACACAAAATATACACACAAACCTAATCAGGTAAGTAAACAGTTAGAAAACTAGTGCAAACACTGTAGAACACAATAGAATGCAATAGGTCACAATAGGCATAGGGCAACACAGGCCTCATGTAGTGTGTAGAGGGTCGTTGGGAGTGTAAGAAAATAGTAAGGGTGTCCAAGATACCCCACCCCAAGACCCTGAAAAGTAGGAGTAAAGTTACCCTACTACCCCAGAAAGACATTAAAGGCAACAACAGACTGCAAAGCACTGAAGATGGATTCCTGGACCTGAGGACCTGCAAAGGAAGGGGACCAAGTCCAAGAGTTACGCAAGTGTCGAGGGGGGGCTGGAGCCCACTAAACCCCGGATGAAGGTGCAAAAGGGCTGCCGCCGGGTGGAAGCAGCCAAAGATTCTGCAACAACGGAAGATGCCAGGAACTTCCCCTTTGGTCAGAAGATGTCCTACGGCATGCTGGAGGGTGCAGAGTTGTTTCCATACAGAAAGACCACAAACAAGCCTTGCTAGATGCAAGAGTCACGGTTAAAGATAATGGGTGCTGCCTGGGCCCAGGAAGGACCAGGAGGTGGCCCCTTGGAGGAGGAAACAGAAGGGACGCTCAGGAACAGTGCAAGCCCATGCAGAAGCAGGCAGCTCCCGCAGAAGTACTTGAAGAGGCATTCAAGAAATCTGAGCAGGCGGTCATCTCAACACAACAAAAGAGGGTCCCACTAAGCCGGTGGTCAACTCAGCGAGTTGAGCAATGCAGGATGGAGTGCTGGGCTCCTGGGCTGTGCTGTGCATGAAGGAATCCTTGCAAAAGTGCACAAAAGCCCTAGCAGCTGCAGATCACGCAGTACACAGGATTACTGTCTGGCGTGGGGAAGCAAGGACTTACCTCCACCAAATTTGGACAGAAGGACCACTGGACTGTCGCCGTCACTTGGATCCAGCTCCTGGGTTCCAGGGACCACGCTCGTCAAGATGAGAGGGGACCCAGAGGACCGGTGATACAGAAGTTTGGTGCCTTTGTTAGCAGGGGGAAGAGTCTGTCGACCCACGGGAGATTTCTTCTTGGCTTTCAGTGCAGGGTGAAGGGAGACAGCCCTCAGAGCATGCACCACCAGGAAACAGTTGAGAAAGCTGGAAGGGTTAGGTGCTACAGTGTTGCTGGTAGTCGTCTTGCTACTTTGTTGTGGTTTTGCAGGCGTCCTGAAGTCAGCGGTCGATCCTTGGCAGAAGTCAAAGAGAGAGATGCAGAGGAACTCTGGTGAGTTCTTGCATTCGTTATCTGACGAGAATCCCACAGGAGAGACCCTAAATAGCCCTCAGAGGAGGTTTGGCTACCTAACCAGGTAGGAGCCTATCAGGAGGGGTCTCTGACGTCACCTGCTGGCACTGGCCACTCAGAGGTCTCCATTGTGCCCTCACACCTCTGCATTCAAGATGGCAGAGGTCTGGGACACACTGGAGAAGCTCTGGGCACCACCCCTTGGGTGGTGATGGACAGGGGAGTGGTCACTCCCCTTTCCTTTGTCCAGTTTCGCACGAGAGCAGGGGCTGGGGGATCCCTGAACTGGAGAAGACTGGCTTATGAAAGGAGGTCACCATCTGTGCCCTTGAAAGCATTTCCAGAGGCTGGAGGAGGCTACTCCTTCCCAGCTCTTAACACCTTTTTCCAAAGGGAGAGGGTATAACACCCTCTCTCAGAGGAAATCCTTTGTTCTGCCTTCCTGGGACTGGTCTGCCCAGACCCCAGGAGGGCAGAAACCTGTCTGAGGGTTGGCAGCAGCAGTAGCTACAAAGAAAACCTCAGAGAGCTAGTTTGGCAGTACCCGGGGTCCATGCTGGAGCCTCGGGGATGCAGGGGATTGGCACCCCAATAACAGATTTGGCTTGGGGGGGACAATTCCATGATCTTAGACATGTTACATGGCCATGTTTGGAGTTACCATTGTGAAGCTACACATAGGTATTGACCTATATGTAGTTCACACATGTAATGGTGTCCCCGCACTCACACAGTCAGGGGAAATTGCCCTGACAAATGTGGGGGCACCTGGCTAGTGCCAGGGTGCCCTCACACTTAGTAACTTTGCATCTAACCTTTACTAAGTGAGGGTTAGACACATAGGTGACTTATAAGTTACTTAAGTGCAGTGTAAAATGGCTGTGAAATAACATGGATGTTATTTCACTCAGGCTGCAGTGGAAGTCCTGTGTAATAATTGTCTGAGCTCCCTATGGGTGGTAAAAGAAATGCTGCAGCCTATAGGAATCTCCTGGAACCCAAATACCCTGGGTACCTAGATACCATATACTAAGGAATTATAAGGGTGTTCCATTGTGTCAATTAGAATTGGTGAAAATGGTCACTAGCCTGCAGTGACAATTTTAAAATCAGAGAGAGCATAAACACTGAGGTTCTGGTTAGCAGAGCCTCAGTGCTACAGTTAGGCACCACACATGGAATACATATAGGCCACAAACTATGAGCACTGGAGTCCTGGCTAGCAGGATCCTAGTGACACAGGGAAAGTCTTCATTGTCTAAGCATAAATATCTGGAGAGTCCATCTGCATTGGAGTGGGTACTCCCAGGTCTATGTTCCACTGTATAGTCCATTCCCTGTAGGGAGATGGACCACCTCAACAATTTAGGGTTTTCACCTTTCATTTGTTTTAGCCAAAGTTGAGGTTTGTGGTCTGTCTGAACAATAAAGTGAGTACCAAACAGGCATGGTCTCAACTTTTACAGTGCCCAGACCACAGCAAAAGCCTCCCTCTCTATGGCAGACCAATGCATTTCTCTAGGGGTCAACATCCTGCTGATAAAAGCAACAGGTTGATCCTGGCCCTCAGTATTAAGCTGTGATAACACTTCCCCAACCCCATTAAGAAGCATCAGTCTGGACTATGAACGTTTTGGAGTAGCAAGTGCTTTCTAGGATAGGTGCAGAGCACATGGCCTGTTTGAGCTCATCAAAAGCTTTTTGACAGCTAGCTGTCCACAATACCTTTTTAAGCATCTTCTTACTAGTGAGGTCATTAAGAGGAGCTGCTATGGAGCCATAATTCTTAATGAACCTCCTATAGTACCCTGTGAGGCCTAAAAAGGCTCTCACCTGGGTTTGAGTTGTAGGGGAGCTCATTCCATAATGGTCTGGATCTTCCCCTGCAGTGGTACAATCTGTTCCCCACCTACCAGGTGGCCCAGATAAACCACTTTCCCCTGCCCTATCTGGCACTTTGAAGCCTTGATAGTGAGGGCTGCCTTTTGCAGGGCCTCCAAAACTTTCCACAGGTGGACCAGTGGCTCATCCCAGGTGGAACTAAAGACAGCTATATCATCTAGATATGCTTCACTAAATTATTCCAACCTTTCCAGGACTGTGTTCACCAACCTTTGAAAAGTGGCAGGTGCATTCTTCAGACCAAAGGGCATCACAGTGAATTGATAGTGCCTTCCAATGGTTAAAAATGCAGTTTTGGGTTTAGTATCTCTGATAAGATGCAATAACATTAGATATTCACCCCGTAACCCTCAGGAATAATGCAAGTAAAAGGAGTGCAATAAAATAAATATATTAGTAATACGTGCATCCCCAAAAAAAGTATATACATATTTACAATGCAAGGGACACTGCCAAGGCCTCAATGTCTGTGGGCCACATCACAAAGTCGGAGGCCCAACCTCACTCCTGCAACAACACGGAGAGAACACTGCATGGGCATCAGGTCGAAAATAGACAGGCGCCTCAGGGGGACAGGGAATGGGGGGGCAACTCCGCCGGAAGATGGTACAACGCCACTGGTCTTGGAGGGGGCAACATGCCCCGTGCTTGGTCCTGGGGAGTGCAAGGCCACAGTCTCTCAAGTGGGTGACGTGCCCACTGGCTCTGGAAGGGGCAACATGCCCTGTGCTTGGTCCTTGGGAGTGCAAGGCCACAGTCTCTCAAGTGGGTGGTTTGCCCACTGCTTGCTCCTGGGGAGTGCAAGGCCACAGTCTCTCAAGTGGGTGAATTGCCCACTGCTTGGTCCTGGGGAGTGCAAAGCCACAGTCTCTTAAGTGGGTGCTTTGCCCACTGCTTGGTCCTGTGGAGTGCAAGGCCACAGTCTCTATATCGGATGGCTTCTCCACTGGTTCTGGAGGGGGCATTGTGCCCAGTGTGCTTCATCCTGGGGAGGTTGGGGTAAGTGGATGGCTTCTCCACTGGTTATTGGGGGGGGCATTGTGCCCAGTGAGCTTCATCCTGGGAAGGATGCAGTGAGTGGATGGCTTCTCCACTGGTTCTCGACGGGGAAACATGCCCTGTGATGCAGATCTTGGGGAGTGCAAGCTCACAGTCTCTCACCAGGGTGACAGACCCACAGGATTTGCTGCGGCCAGGCCGCACAACAGCCCATGGATGCAGGACTACACACTGTCTGCCGGCGGTGATGGCTGCTCAGTGGTGGCAGTGGCAGTGCTGGTGTCGGTGCTGGCAGTGGTGGGGGTAGGCTCCAGCCCTTCCCCTGCAGTCTCAGATGGCTGCCCACTGGGGCTGCTGCTGCTGGCAGTGGTGCTGGTGGAGGTGCTGGTGTCGGTGCTGGCAGTGGTGAGGGGAGGCTCCAGCCCATCCCCTGTAGCCTCGGACAGCTGATCCACCATGGTTGGTGGTGGGGGGTCCGACTGAGTCCCAGCACCAGGCCTCTTGTCCTGTTTTGCCAGCTGGTGCAGGGACCTTGCCCTTCCTGCCAGCAGCTTGGGATGGCTCCTTGCTCCTCTTGGCAGCAGCTGGGGACTGCTCTTTGCCCTTCTTTGCAGCAGCTGGGAGTGCCTCTTGCCCTTCCTTGCAGCACTTGGTGCAGGCACCCTATCAGTGTGGCTGCCTGGTGACCGGGATCCTCTCCCACCTGGTGTAGCTGTGGACGCTACTGTGCCTCTAGACTGGGTGGCTGAGGTGCTTGCCTGGGTTCTGACCACCCTGGCCTGACACGAGGGATGGGGTTGGGGACGGCTAGGGAAGAGGTCAAGGTGGAGAAGAAAAGCTTCGTTGGGACATTGCAGTGGTAAAAGGGAGATGGTCTGGGAGTGGAGGTAGAGAGAGTAGTTGTGGGAGGTGTCTGTCCGCTGTGTTTGGGGGCAGGTGCATGGGCTGGATGCTGTTGTGAGGTGGATGGCTGTTGGGTGTCTGAGTGCTTGCTTTTGTGTACTTTGAGAGGAGGGGGCACAGACACAGTGGGAGAGGACACAGGTGACGTGTGCATGGATGTGGGGGTGATGACTTCCAGTGACGGGCGTGTGCTCATAGATGTGCTGGTGATGGGGGTAGTGGATGAGGATGTAGTGCATGCAGGTCTGGGTGTGGACCCAACTGGGAGGGAGATGGACAACGAGGAGGAGGCGACCACAGTGGAGCAGTGGATGTTGGTATGTCTGCATCTGGATGGTGTTTGTGTGAGTGCCTACGGGATGAAGTATGGTGCTTGTGTTTGCCATTTCCACTCTTGTGTGTTGTCCTGGGAGCATGCTCATCTGACTGTGTGCTTGGGATAGGTTGGGGTTGAGGGGAATGGGATTGCTTAGAGGAAGTTGGAGAGGGGAGGCTATAAACAGAGACAAAGGCTGCCATCAGAGAGGAGGCCAGAGCCTGGATTGATCTCTGTTGGGCCACCATGCCAGTGTGAATGCCCTCCAGGAATGCATTTGTCTGTTGCAGTTGGGCTGCCAGCCCCTGGATGGCATTCACAATGGTTGACTGCCCAACAGAGATGGATCGCAGGAGGTCAATAGTCTCTTCACTTAGGGCAGCAGGGCTAACTGGGGCAGGGCCTGAGGTGCCTGGGGCGAAGGAGATGCCCACCCTCTTGTGTGAGTGGACACGGGAAACAGGCTGAGGGGCTGCTGGGAGGGCGGTGCTGGTATGGGCGTGGCGGCTGTACCTGTAGCTGGGGTGCGCACAGAGGTGTTGGCCACCACCAGGGAGCTTCCATCGGAGGATGAATCCGTGTCAGTACTGTCCCCTCCTGTCTCCACCGTGGTGCTCCCCTTGCCCTCCGTCCCACTGGTGCCCTCACCGTCAGTGGATTTGGCCTCCTGGGCCCTGTGGGATACAGCTCACTCTGTCGCCGGTGCCTCAGCTCTTCCGCCAGATTATGCTAATGCACATAAGGACAGGGTGCAAAACAAAAAGGGGGTGTCAAGACAAAGGATGCACTTGGTCAACGGCGCAAACAACACCAGCCTTGGCGTACATGACACACACACAGGGAACAGCCCTACGCACTAGGCAATGCACTACCAGTCACAATGCTAGTCACCATCCCAGAGATAGGGACACCTAACATCACTTGTAGCATACCTGAGACCCACAGACCCGTGCCCAGTAGTGGAAGCCTACTAGATTGGTTGGAGGTATTTTACATCAGAACCCTGCCCAACATGGGACCTACGCTGCAATGTCAGGCCTGGCCTATGGGCACCCACAGGTGCACATCCCCCACCCGGATATCACCTCACCATGCGCAAGTTGTATATTGGGGCACTGTACTCACCCCCTTGTGGCTGCTGTGATCCCCTCAAGTGCCCAACCAGCTCCAGATAGGCCACCGCCAGTATGCGGGCCATCAGGGGGGTCAGGGTTCGACGGGTACTTCTTTCTCGTTGGGAGGCCATCCCCAGCTGGGCCTCCGCCATCTTCCATGCCCAGCGTCTCAGGTCCTCCCACCGTTTGGGACAGTGGGTCCTCTGCCTGCCGTAGAACTCCAGGATCCGCACTTCCTTGGCAATGGCACGCCATAGTCCCTTTTTCTGATGGGCGCTAACCTGCAGGGAAATGGACACAAGGAAAGATATTAGTCCTACCATCCTGCCTGTTACACTCATGGACCATCATGCCTGTCCCATCCCCATTATCACAGATGTGGCCCACCATACATGCAGCACACTGCCCAGGGCCCATCCACCAACCCCCCCCCCACATGCGGCCTTTACACACAGAACTCCATGCCTTCATGCCCCATGCATCATACTCACCTGTTGGTCTGGAGGCCCATATAGATTGGGTACTGGGTAGGACCCCATCCACCAGTCTCTCTAACTCCGCCGAGGTGAAGGCAGAGGCTCTTTCCCCAGTGACACGAGCCATGGTCTGTTCCAGACACAGGTCACAACAGCACTTACAGTGTAGTCCTCCCCTGTTGAAGGTCAGGTAGCAAGTGAGTGAACCGCCGGCGTACATCACCATTGGCCACTGTAACCGATAGGGCCCAATGCTAACTAATGAAGAGTTGCACGGCGGTTTTTGACCGCCTCCCGCAGTGGCGCACAACTTCAGGGGAATTACCTCATTTCCACCTGCCACTCCAAACAGGACAGGCAGATGCCATTTCGGGGGGGAGGTGGCAGGCCATGGCTCCTAACTGCATCACAGTACACATATGCACCATTTGGACCTCTCCAGCAAAATACTGTTACAATCACAACATGCATTGAATTGTAGAGATTTGAAATAAGAGATACTAACCAGCTCCTCACCATTTTGCCCCATAGATTGCAACCGCTGCAGATGAATAGGAGATGGAGACATCCCCCTGTGTACAGACTCCTGATGGACTTGGCAACAATGGAGGACAGGCACATTATCCTCATCCATAGACTGGACAGGGCCACAATCACAGAGCTGTGTGCCCAATTGGAGCCTGACCTGATATCTTCTATTCGTCACCCCACTGGGATTCCCCCCTTTTGTGCGAGTGCTATCAGTGCTCCATTTCCTGGCAAATGGCTCCTTCCAAGTGACAGTGGCCTTGGCAGCAGGAATGTCTCAGGCAATGTTCCCAATAATGCTAAACAGAATGTTGTCTGCCCTGATTAAACACATGCACAGCTACATCGTTTTCCCCCAGTTGGAGGATTTAGCCACAGTGAAAACTGACTTCTATGCAATGGGACATATCCCCAACTTTATTGGGGCAATTGATGGTACACATATAGCATTTGTTCCCCCCCCAGGAAAATGAACAGGTGTTCAGAAATCGAAACAGCTTTCACTCCATGAATGTGCAGATGGTGTGCCTGGCGGACCAGTACATCTCCCATATCAATACGAAATATCCTGGGTCTGTGCATGATGCCTTTATCCTGGGGAATAGCAGCATCCCATATGTGATGGCTCAACTCTAGAGGCACAGGGTGTGGCTAATAGATGAGCCCTGGTTCCCACCCTATGGGTGTTGGTGTATGGGAATGGTGTGGGCCCTAAGGGTTGGTGTGTGGCTAACAGTTGTCCCTCGATATTTGCAGGTGACTCTGGTTTCCTCAACCTCTCATGGCTACTGACCCCTGTAAGGAATGCCAGGACAAGGGCAGAGGAACATTACAATGAGGCACATGGGCGAACAAGAAGAATTATAGAGAGGACCTTCAGTCTCCTGAAGGACAGGTTTAATTGCCTCCATCTAACAGATGGTTCCCTGTACTACTCACCCAAGAAGGTGTGCTAGATCATCGTGGCATGCTGTATGTTGCACAAACTTGCCTTACGTCGGTAGGTGCCTTTTCTGCAGGAGGATGAGGCTGGAGATGGCCGTGTGGCAGCAGTGGACCCTGTGGACAGTGAAGATGAGGAAGCAGAGAATGAGGATGAGGACAACAGAAATCCAATAATTTGTCAGTACGTCCAATTACACACAGGTAAGAAACTGTAACTTCACTTTTCATTGACAGTTTTGTGTTCGACATTGTCAATGGCAGACTGATTTTCCCACGTCTATGGCCACTTTCTGTACCCTTTGGTATCTCTATTTGCAGATATTTGTGCCCCACTATTGCTCCTGGTGTGTTGACTGCAGCCAACTACAGGTCAATCCTATGTAAACATTACTGTACAGTTGTACTGCAGTGGTTAAAGCTTGTTAAACAAATACATAGTTAAATCATTTGACAGACTCCATACTTGCATTTTTTCAAAGGGTGTTTATTTGAGTGCTAAGACGTAGAAGGGGATGCGCAATGGGCTGGGGTAATTATGGAGGAAAGTTCAGGGTATAGTTCCAGTCTATTTGTATCACAGGTGCATTGTCCAAGGGGGCACAGGAAGGCGAGTAATAGTAGTTCAAGGTGGATAGGGTAACAGAGTGGGACACAAGGGTGACAATCAGGAGAGTCTTATTTCCTGATGGGGGTCTTGGAAATAGTCTCTGACTTCTGCCTGGATCGCAGGGAACGTTTGCGGGGTGGTTCTCTTTCTGCAGGGGGAGGGATGCTGGTGGTCTGTTGTTCCTGTGGCGAGGCCTCCTGTCCACTAGCAGCAGTGGAGGTGGAGGGTTGTTCATCGGTTTGGCTAGTGGCAGAGGACTGGTGGGGTGCCACTGCCTCCCTCATCGTGTTGGCCATGTCTGTCAGCACCCCTGCAATGGTGACCAGGGTGGTGTTAATGTTCTTCAAGTCCTCCCTGGTCCCCAGGTACTGTCCCTCCTGCAGCCGCATGTTCTCCTGCATCTTGTCCAGTATCTGCCTCATCATCTCCTAGGAATGGTGGTATGCTCCCAGGATCGTGGTTAGTGCTTCCTGGGGAATTGGTTCCCTGGGCCTTTCCTCCCCCTGTCACACAGCAGTCCTCCCAGCTTCCTTGTTGCCCTGTGCCTCTGTCTCCTGAACCATGTGCCCACCACCACTGACCCCACGCCCCCGATCGTCCTGTGGTTGTGGGGTGGCCTGGAGTCCCTGTAGTGGTGGACACACTGCTCATTGACGTGTCCTGGGGACAGAGGTAGGGGCCCGCTGGGTGGGTGCTGTGGTGGTGTTTCCTGAGGGGGGAGGCTCTGTGGTGGTGTGAGAGTGTGCCTGGGTAACCGACTGTCCAGAGATCCCTGATGGGCCAGGTTGGTCATCCAGATCCAGGCGAGCAGAGCTGCTGTCATCACTGTGGGCCTCTTTTGGGGGGGAAGTGGATGTTGCTGGCACCTCTTCTCTGGTGACATTGGCTGGGGGACCTGTGAGGATGTAAATGCAGTGTTATTGTTTCTGTTTGTGACATATTGTGTATTGGTGTGTTGCCCTCCATGGTTGTTGTTGCCCTGGCAGATTTGCCTTTGTGTGAGTTGCTATTTGGTGTGCTAGGTGATTCTCTCCAGTGTGCATGCAGTGGTGATAAGTGTCCATGCAGGTCTGTGAGGGGTGTCCATGCATTGGTATTGCATGCAGGGCTTGGTATTGGGATGAGTGGGTTGTGATGGTGGGGTATGTGGGAGGTGGTGAAGTGATGGGAGTGAGGGTATGGGTGGGGGTTTGAGATGGCATGCAGGTAGGGGAGGTGATAGTAATAGAGATTTGACTTACAAGAGTCCAGTCCTCCTCCTACTCCTGCCAGGCCTTCAGGATGCATGATTGCCAAGACTTGCTCCTCCCATGCTGTTAGTTGTGGGGGAGGAGGTGGGGATCCATCGCTAGTCCTCTGTACAGCTAGTTGGTGTCTTGCTGCTGTGGAATGTACCTTCCCCCCTAGGTCATTCCACCTCTTCCCGATGTTGTCCCTTGTTCTGGGGTGCTGTCCCACGGCGTTGACCCTATCCACGATCCTCCGCCACAGCTCCATCTTCCTAGCAATTGATGTCTGCTGCGCCTGTGATCCAAATAGCTTTGGCTCTACCTGGATCATTTCCTCTAACATGACCCTCAGCTCCTCCCACAGAATCTGGGGAGTCGTTGTGGTGCCATGGGTGTAGTGTGAGTGGTGAGGGTGCATGGGGTGATGTGTTGGGGTGTGATGTAAAGTGTGTGGATGGTGTATAGGTGATGATGTTATGTGGATGGGTGCTCTTGTGGTTTCTCTTTGGTATCAATTCTTTCTAGTCGTAAAGGGCTGTGGGTAATGTGGGTGTGAGTGTGTGGGTGTGGTGTGTGTATGAGTGTCAGGTGTGTGTGTAGTTTGAATTGCCCAATGTGGTGTAGTTTTGTTTGAGTGTGTGTGTTTTGTGCGCGGCAGTTTGTACCACCAATGTTTTACCGCCATTGAATGTCCGCCACGGTTATTCGTGGATCATAATGCTGTGGAAGTTGTTTTGTTGGCGTAACTGTGTGGGCTTTGAAACCGCCAGTTTATCACTGGCCTTTCGGCTGGCGGAATTGTGTGTGTGGCTGTATAGTGACGAATTGGTATGTGTGTGTCATAATATGCTTGGCGGTTATCCACTGCGGTGGTGTTATGTTGGTGGCAGTCGGCATGGCGGTAATCGGGATTTACCACCAATGTCATAATGAGGGTCCTAGTTTTTAGTTAAATAATGTACTTGGATTCAAGTTGGTGATTTTCTTTGTTCTGACATGGAATAGTGAAGAATGGAATGGGGTAGAATGGAGTGACATTCACTGGAGTGGTATAGATTGGAGTAGCATACCATGGAGTTGCATAGAGTGGAGCCTCATACAGCAGAGTGACATACAATGGAATTGAGTAGAGTGGAATAGCATATACTGGAGTAGCGTATATCGGTGTGGAATACAGTGAAGTGGCGTACACGGAAGCAGTATAGAGTAGAGTTGCATACAGTGTAATAGAGTAGAGTGGACTCGTGTAGCGTGGAGCTGTGTACAATGTAAAGGAGTAGAGTGGAGTAGAGACGAGTATTGTACAGTTAAGTGGTGTATAATGGACTGGTGAAGACTGGAGTGCTGTATAGCGGGGTGGGGGTAGAGTGTTATAGCATACAGTGGAGTGGTGTACTTTGGAGCAGGGTCCTATCAAATAGCATAGAATTAAGTGGCATAGAGTGGAGTGTCATTCACTGAAGTGGCGTAGAGAGGGGTACCCTACAGTGGGTTGATATACAATGGAATGGTATACAGTGGAATGTTGTAGAGTGGAGTTGAGTTACATGGAATACAGTAGAGTGGAGTGGCATATACTAGAATGGCATAGAGTGGAATAGCATATAGTGGAGTAGCGTACAGTGTAATAGCGTAGAGTGGAGTGGCTTAGAGTGGAATAACGTGGAATAGCATATAGTGGAGTGACATACATATATATGTGAAATTTAGCAGAAAAGTAGATTTGGATCTGCAGAGTAATGCAAATCAGCAAATTGCACTGCCTTGTATTTCTCCAGATTCACCAATCAACGCAAGGCCCCACATGGTGGGATTGCGTTCCTTTGTAAATCTGCCCATTCAGCACCATGAGTGACACAAGGGTACTACAATCCCATAACACAGCTAGGCTTTAGTTATATTTTGGGCCATGGTATTCCGAGATAACGTTGCAGTAGCCAGTGGTACATGGTGGTAACAAGCCTTTATACAACTGGCTGTTTTTAGGGAGTGAAAAGTCAGCCAGATTATTTTAACTGCACTTGACTGTGTTCCATTTTAAGGCCTTAGATATAGGTAAGTAGTGGGTCCCCACATATTACAACTTTACTTAAGCAGTAATAGACATGATAATTTTTTGATTTTTTTAAATATATTTTTAAATATGTTTACACCCATGTTCTGTGGTAGTGTCACAACATTTCATGTAATTCTGTGAAAGTACTGCAGCGCCAGACATCACTAAGTTTAAATGCCTTGTAATTTAAAAAACGCTTACCATACTTAACTGCAGTACCCAAAAAGCATAATCTCTGCACCATAATCTATAATCCTTCCAAATTCAATGTAATACATTCAGCTATTTTCATACTACATCAAATACAGTAGTCTATGGATAATGCATTTGGGGAACCCTTTTTGTTTTGCACTCCCTTAAGGATTTACCACAAAAATGTACATCTACTCAAAATGTAGAAAATGCTATAGATTTGGAATTTTGTTTGGTGATTTATCAAACAGGTGGAAAGCTATTAGGAAGATAGTATCTCAGGAACGCCTATGTTTGGGAATACTAACTAAAACTACAGAGTGGCAATCCAATTTAATGTGATTTATTTCTTTTTATCTATTGTATTTGTTGTGTATTTGCTTATTGGTTTAGATAATCATGTGACCATAAAGGTGTTGTTGTGTCTTTCAGCTGTTCATGTAGTAGTTTTGACCTTTGAGCCTAGCTCACTTTTTGGGCTTCCTTCTACCTTTAGTAGGATTATGCTGCATGTGAAGCCCAATGTGAATGAAAGCCAATCATTGTTGTTATAAAAATGAAGATTATAATTTTTCTTCCTCATGGCCAATTATCATGTCAACTGTCACTGCTAGGTCACTTTTCTATTTCTTTCTATTTCGTTGGGCAGGAGTACTAAGGATTATAAAAGTAAAAGTGTTTTTTGTTTGGCTTTTTGGGCACAATTTTATTTTATGAGCGAGAGAGCACGCAAAGAAAACATATGTAGAGTAAGATGTATTCTATTAGCATGTGACCATTAGTGAGTCTTTCAGTTGATCATGCAGTAAATCTGAAACTTTACTAACGGAATTTAGTTCATACTTTGACCTTCCTTGCTACTTTTAGAAGGATTGATCTACATATGAAGGCCAAAGTGAATAAAATGCAATCACTGTTATTGTTATAAAAATTGAGATTATTACTTTTTTTCTATTGGCCAGTTATTATGTCCTTCAAACAGTAGTTGGGTGGCTCACTGCTAGTGCAGTTTTTCAGTTTGTTGCACATGGGTGCATAAAAAATATGTTTTTTGTTTGTCTTGTTGGGCCACTTTTATTTTGTGAGCCAGAAAGCATGCAAAGAAAACTTGGGTAGATAAAGATATATTCTATGTGTTATGTATTAGTTTATAGGTTTCCATTAGCATGTGACCTTGAATGGGTCTTTCAGTTCTTCATGCAGTAAATCAGAAACTTTATATATGCGGTGTAGTTTTTTTTTTGGTCTTCCTTGCTGTAGGAAAGTAGCATCTTTCTAGCATAGTTACCCCCACTTGTTGCCTGGTGTCAGTGAGTTTAGACTGTAGTTAACTGGGATCCTGCTAACCAGGACCCCAATGTGAGTGCTCTCTCCTCTAAATGTGATTGTATGGTAACTTTTACACCCCACAATTGGCATACTGGTGCACCTATGTAAGTCCCTAGTATATGATACTTATGTACCCAGGGCATTGGTACAGCAGGGGTCTCCCATGGGCTGCAGGATGTATTATGGAAACTGTGTCTGCAGGCCTGCCATTGGAGCCTGTATGAAATGGTGCATGCACATTTCCATTTAGAGACTTGCCTTATATTGCGGTCACTGCACTTCGACACTGTAAGTCACCCCTATGGTAGGCCCTTCAGCTCAAGGGCAGGGTGCATGGTCCTGAGTGTGAGGGCACCCCTGAATGAGCAGAGGTCCCCCTATAAAAACCAGACTCCATTCCCTGGGCTTTGTAAGTGCAGGGAAGCCATTTTAGTGTATGTAGTGGACATTTGTCAACATGAGTAGTCTAGCTACATAATGGCTTCCCTCAACCTAGGAATGTTTGATATTAAACATGTTGGAATCATGCAATTACACTGATTCCAGTGCTTGTTGCATTATACCATGTTCTCTGGGGGTTTCTTTGAGGATCCCCCAGATCTGCCTGTACAGCTTTGCAGGTTCTGCATGTCAGCCTGCACTGCTGCCGACCCTAGACACTGTTCTGCCCTCCTGCTGATGAGCCTAACTCAAGCAAGGGAAGGCAGAACAAAGGATTTCCTGTAGGGAAGAGGTGTGACTGTCTTTCCCTTTGAAATGGGAGTCTTTGGGCTCAGGTGGGGTGGCCTCTCAGAGCCACCAGATTACTTTGAAGGGCACATTTGGTGCCCTCTTTGCATAAACCAGTTTGCACCAGTGCAGGAACCCCTGGTTCCCATCCGTGTGCAAACCAACACAAAGGACAGGGGAGTGACCATCCCCCTGTCCAGCTCCTCTCCTAGGGTATTGCACTGAGCTCTGCCAGCTCGCCACTTGAATCTGCCATCTTGGAAATAAGATGTGCAGAGGCCCCTGGGAGCATCTGACTGGTTAGGCCAGATGGGTGATGTCCCTGATCCCCTCTGATAGGTGGGTCACTGCAGACAGTGTCCAACACATTTTTAGCGTTACTTAAGGGTTCCCCTGAGGGTGGGTCCCTAGATTCATTGAGCAAGACTACAAAGGAACTTTCTGTAAGACTCTTCTGCAACCAAGCTTCCAGAACCGCTGCTAGTCTGGTTTAGGAACTGAAACAAGACTTTATCCAGGTGGGAGGGCTCCTACTGCAGCTTTGTTCATCCAGCTCCTGCAAGAATTCTGCAACATCCATGGCTTTGCGTCCTCAAGGGTCACAATGACTGTATCAGCAAGTAAGAAGAAATCTCCCTTGTACTTAAGGAGTCACTCCCCTGCATCAGCAAGCACCTCTATGGCAATGATTGGCTGGTGTATCCTGCTGTCCCACGGAAATCAAGAATGCTGTGAGACATAGGTAGTAGTTCTGTGGTGCCCTGTAGGTCCAACTTGTCTTCTATTTATCTTAGAAGGTGGTGGGCCTTTGCTGTTGCCACTGGGACGGAACACCTGTGCACTGCGTCTGTTGCTGTTACCAAGGCTTGTTGACTTTTCCTCTTGTACCTCTTTGAGCTCCGAGAAGCCTCAGCCTTCAGCCCTCTGCAACCCCAAGAACAGCATCTACCCAGCAACTCCTGTGGCATGGAGCTCCTTCTTTGTTGTGCTGCTGAGGCCTCCCTGGGACTCCCTGTGTCTGTTGCCAGCGGGTCCTTTTGGGGTTTCTAATGATTTCAGCTAGCTCTCTTGCTTGCTGAAGACTGGACCTGCCTTCCCTCCAAGGGTTGAGTCGCTTGGACCTTGCTGGTTCCCAAAATCCTTCAAACTTCTGTGCAGCTTCTTCTTGCATTTGACAATACTTGTTGGTCATTCTGCTGACGACCGGCCCCACTGCAATCCGGTGACTGATGTGTGACAACATGTGGGTGACTCCATGGATCTTCATGCATCACTTGGACTCTGCAGCTGGACGTCTTCCTTCACCAACCTGCAAGAACTTCTCCCCAAGAAAGGTGGGCATTGCCTACTTGCACCGCCTGGACATCTCAGAGTGGTCTGGACTCTGTCCCCTTCTTTTTCAGTTTAATCTTGTCTGGATTCCTTTTGGTTCCACCAACCTGGTCCATGAGTGGCGACAGCAGCTGGACTAATGAGGCTCACATTGACTCCAATTAAGTTTTTCCGACGTCACTTCACCCTCATGCACCTAGGCTCCCTGGTTTCCCTGGGTATCCCGGGGTGGGGCCACTATGGAACCTTCCTTGTGCCAACTGGTTTCCTCTGGGTCCTCTGAGAACGGTCCTGAATCCTGAAAATTCCAACTGGGACAGTCCTGTGTTAGCCTATAGGACACCCAGCTAGATAACACCTCTGCACACAGTCGCTTGGGGGATTTCTATTACTTACCTTGGGTGATTTCATACTCCACCAGGGCCTGGGATCATAACACTCTTACCTTGGTTAGGCACTTCCATTCTTATACCACTTTCTTAGTATATGGTTTGGCCTCCATAAGGTCCGATGTATTTCTATGCTGTGCCTGTTTGTTTCTAAGAATCTTTTCTATATGTAGATGTCTCCAAGTGGAGATATACCAATGTTAGGATAGTACTAGTGTTATAATAAAGAATACTTTATTTTTGTAACACTTAAACTTCTCCTTGATAAGCCTAAGCTGCTCTTCACTGCTACCCCTAGAGAGTTTTGGTTACCAAAACACCATCACTAAGGGTTGCTTGGACTCAGTATAGGGTGCCATAATATAGGTGTACACCATAAGCTGAGCCAGCCTTCTACACTTGCTACTTTTACTAGTATTGTATTACAAGATAACACTAAGTGGAAAAACCTTATAACATAAGAAGTACTTGTTCTACTTATTTTCCGTACCATGAATGATCATATGTGCACCCTAATATCTAATGCTGTAAAATTTCAGCAAAATCTTACTGGCTTTTCGTGCTAATCAAAATACAAAGTTATATGTAAAATGCATTTGGCAATATATTTATATTGGTATATGTACATCAAGGTTAATGCTATGTTAGTTAGATTTTGAAATAATACATACATTAATTTTAAAAATCAGAACTACACTGGAATTCACCAGGTACTAACTTAGCTATAACTCACACCCCCACCATGCACTGCTTATCACTTCACATATTATGTCACTGATGACAAGTTAAATGACCCCATTGATGATGATACGAAAGAGGTGCGAGGGCCTTAGGATAATTCGCGGCTTGAGATGCTGAACCAATGTGTCAACCTTTGCAGGCCAGAAAGGGAACACTGGCGTTGCAGAACTTTGCTTGAACATCGTCTTTATCTGTATCCTTTTTGCTGATTCCCTTTGTTAATTTTACTCAGCCTTTTTTCATTTTTCATTCATCAGTTGTTTGTCCATGTGTTCGTTTCGTTTCCCCTTTATTAAAAAAGGGACACTACGTGTTGATCATGTACGTTCCTTTGCCTGCTTCCTGTGTCTCAAGTCTGTTCTGTTTAGAATGTGCTCTCACAAAAGGCCTCTATGGAGCAGTAGTTGAGATTATTTGCAGACAAGATGTTCTTTGAAGGGGGAGTGAATGGGGCAGGCACGCCATGAGGAAAAGATTGATGTTTATGTGTTCTTTTCCTTGCTTAAGTCTTAGGAAGCAATAGAACAGCTACAATGTGAGTTAAGTCTGCTGCTAGATTAGGGGATAGTGGAGGATCAAGATGTCAAAATAGCCAGGTCACTGCTTGAGCATATTCTCCGGTTCAGATTATGTCTTTGCATTCTCTGTAGCCCTGGACTGAAGCAGCAAGTCACCCGTGAACCTGTGAAGCTTGGCAAGGCAGCAGTATCCGAGGCTGTGCGGTCAGTGCCTTAGGGTTAGCGAGTAGGGACTGGAAGCCATGCACAGCATCAAGAGCAGAGGGCAGGAGTCCAGAGGCCACACTACCAGTGCTCAAGTACGGCTAGGCAGGTGATCCTTAGTTTGGGCATTGCTTCAATCATTCTTCATGTCAGAGGGACACCTGATGCTGCTGGAAGGCCGACAAGGCCCCCACTTTACCACTCTACTGCCCTCACACCTCCCTACAAATCGACTTTAATTTGTAATAGAGAATATCTTTTCTCGATGAAGAGAGATAGCATTTTACCAAAAAGACAGCCATGTTTTAGCAATGTAGACCTACTCTATTTTCACAGTTGTTTTCACCCAGACTGCCAAGGGACCCTCTTGCTTACACTCCATAGTACTCACTCATTCCCAGTCACCACCCTCTTTCTCACACACCATATATCCCACCCCTCTATTTCACATACCAATATATTTCTTACACTCCTACATACATTGCATTATTTTTATATTTACACACAAACACACACATTTCAAACACACACACACATTTTCAATTTGAATTTTAGATTGTTGCGCTAACAACGTCCGGTTTGTAACCTTTCTGCATCTGATAGCGTCCCTAAGGGCGCTTGTTCAAAAGTCTCTGTGATCTTGGCTTAGCTATGTTTTTCTGTGTACATCTTGGATTTATCTTTAAAATTAGAACACCTAGAAGCTTCCTCAACATTTATATTTTGGAGTTATCACACTTAATGCAGCTTTGTTACTTTGAAGCTTTTTTTTGTTTCTTTTCTCATTCTTGCACGTTAATCAATCATTCAACGACTCTTGATATTGGAAAATTCCTATATCATCTTTGTATATAAAATGTTATTGTGTTAAACAAAAATATAATATATTAAGAAAAAAACATTACAACAGAAATAGTAATGAAAACTGTTATCAGTTGGCTACTAAAACAAATTTCACTTCCAAAACCCATGCTACAAATTTATTATTCATTCTAGGTAAGAGGCTCGGCCCTCATTATAGAATATAATATTTCATCAGTAACAGTTCCCTCACCGCATTTACCAAAAACACTTACAATTGAAAAATATTTGTTTCCAACACAATCATAACACGAATCTTGTATTCAGCAGTCCTACTGGCTTTGCCAATTAATTTGACAATGTTGTTTAACATTGGCAAAAAAAAGGAAAGAAACCTTCTTACCCATGGCAATAAAAAGAAAAAAGTCATGACGATGTATTCACGCATATGCATTATCATGAAGGCCTGCGTATGCATCATGAAGCTACATCAGCCCAGACGGTGATGTATGTGCACGCATGTGCAACCATGTATGCACATGCGTATAGCTTGATGTGCCTGACATTTGTTTTTGCTTCCTGTTACATGATGCCAGATGCCAGTCTTGAGGTGATAATTTTTAAAAGCATACATTTAAAAAGAGGTGACCAGCACATAATTTGCACCTGCAAGGTCCTGCGAAAAATGAAAAACAAAATATTTTTCTGAGGGAGATATAAGGGGCAAGGAAGCAACAGAGGGCTGGGTGTGAGGATTCAGGGGAGCAGCAAGAATGGGGGCTAGCAAGCAGCAGAGGTTGATGTGAGGAAAAAAAGGAAACAAAAGCAGATAGGGTTGGTGAATGCAGTGGATGAAATGGAAAGGAAGAGGAGAGAACATCATGAAGTTCACAGTGGAGTGAGAATTGTGGGTTTGGGGGCTAAGCACACAAGGACGAGAGCAAGAAAACGTATGCACTTCCATGGAGGACTGAGAAAGAAAGAAAAAAAGTTTCCATGAATGTGAGCTGTGGAAGGATACAAGTCATCTAATCAAAAGGATGGCAAAGAACTTCTACTCCAGGGAAGAGACAAATGCAAAAATACAAAGGAAACCCATTTAATAAAGAGCAAGCAAATGAGAGTGACAAGAATACAAACCAATGATGAGCAATTGGCCAGAATAAAGCCTTCTGTAAATTCTGACATGAACGACAACAGGCCTTTTGCCAACAGATAGGGGCTGTCTATATGCAAGACCTAAAAAGTGAGATACAGTATTACAGTCACACCTAATACTCTAAAAGAAAAGTACAACTTTTGAACTCAGCCCATAACTGCACTTTACTATCCAAATATCAACAGCCAAATCTGCAAAGCACTCACAAAAGATTAAATCCATTACTATTCTTAATCTGCACATCTGAAACTACTAAAGCAAAAAGGACCCAAAGCATTAGTGAATGTACTCCAGCCCAGACTTTGGTGTACGTCCAGCACCCCATATGGTCATTTACAGGTACAGCAATGCACCCCAATAGAAAATAATATAAGCAGGGACTTAAATGACATCTGTGCAGGGTGGCGTGGGGTGGGCTAGTTCTGATGGGCATGGTACCCCATCGGTAAATGTCCTGCCCTCCCTTGTGTCCATCAGGGATGTCATTTGAGATGTCATCAGTGATATCACTGACCATGTCATCAGTGATATGAGTAATATGTGAGATCATAAGCAGTGCAGTGCAGTACGGGGGTGCAAGTTATAGTTAAGTCAGGTAATTATAACTGCTGATAGTTTTCTATAATCTGTATGATTTCAAAATGGGTGTGTGAGTGTTTAAATAGGGTGGTAATTCGGTGTATGCATAGGTGTATAGATATGTCAGTGAGTGTGTGAGATGTTTTGTGGGTCTGTTAATGGATGCATAAGTCCTTGAGTAGGTTTGTGAATGACTGCATGTCTGTCAGCGGGTACGTGAGTGAATTCATGACTCTGACTTGCTGTGTATATGGGTGAATGAGTGTCTGGTCTGTGAGGGGGTGCGTCAGTATCTCAGTAGTTATGTGAGTGGGTGCATCAGTGTATGAGTGGGTGCGTCAGTGTATGAGTGGGTGCATGAATATCTGAGTCGGTCTGTGAGTGGGTGCGTGGGGGTCTGAGTAGGTCTGTGAGTGGGGGCATGAAGGTCTGAGTGGGTCTCTGAGTAGATTCGTCAGTGTCTGGGTGAGTCTGTGGGGGGGTGTGTGAGGGTCCAAGTGTGTGTGTGTAAGTGGGTGCACGAGGGTCTGAGTGGGTCTGTGAGTGCGGGGTTCAGTGTATGAGTGGGTCTGTGACTTGGTGCAGTAGGGTCTGAGTGGGTCAGTGGATTGATGCATGAGGGTCTGAATGGGTCTGTGAGTGAGTGTGTCAGTCTCTGAGTGTCTGAGTGAGTCTATAAGTGGCTGCATTAGAGTCTGAGTTTGTCTGTGACTGGGTGCATGAGTGTCTCAGTTGTGTGTGTGTGCGTGAGGTTCTGACTACATATGTGAGTGGCTGCATGAGTTTCTGACTGCTATGAATGAATGAATTAGTGTTTGAATGATTCTATAAAAGTTTTTTGTTGTTGCCGATATTCAAAGTCATCACAACATTATACGGGGGCCCAGTGGCGTAGCGTGGGGGGTGCAGGGGGGGCCGGCCACACCGGGCGCAACATCTGGGGGGGGGACTTGAGTGCTAAAATCCACGGGTTAGGGGGCGCAAATTACTTGCCTTGCCCCGGGTGCTGACAACCCACGCTACGCCACTGCGGGGGCCACACTGAGTATCACAACGTATGCGCAAATATTGTGCGGCATGAAAACAAAATGTTTTTAAGGGAATAATTTCACCCTTTAAGATCCCTACATTACATTCCTGGGGTCAGGGTACCTCCACCCTGACCCCTTATGCCACTTTGCTTTTTTCAGCCTAGGGGACCATGTCCCATTACCTAAAATGGTGGCCGCAACTTTATGGCTAGCCAATCATAGCATACCTGATGGCATGTACATTTGAAAATATGCCAAGATTGCTGCAAAAATGTCGCTATGGATCTGCAGCACTAGATACACAAATTAATTTCCCCTTCAATTTCTCAAAAACAACTTAAACGATTTACACCAAATACTCAAAAGTGTAAACTGCATGCCAAAACCTACCATTCTGCCAAATGTTGTGTAATTGCTTCCAGGGGTTTGGGCTGTAGTCTTGTTCAAAACTCCTAAGGGAATTAACATGGGAAGTGCATGTTTTTACCCCCCTTCCCCCCTTATTCTTGGTCACTGCTTGACAGATCACCCTGAAACTTTCCATGCAATCCAAAAAACATAGGCACACTTTTTGGGGGGAAAATTTAGTGAAGATTCATCAAACGTTGCCAAAGATATAAGGCAAGTAAAAAAACACTTTTTCTATGAAATATGGTCCTAACTATAACTATTTATTGGCAATCTATCTATGTATCTATCTATCTATCTATCTATCTATCTATCTATCTATCTATCTATCTATCTATCAATCTATCTCTTTGGGAAAATGCATTTTTTCTTCTACGGTGATGAGTATAAAAATCTAATTTATTAAAAATCCAAAGAACCTATGAAATATATCATTAAATTATTATTTACATTTATTGTTGAAAGAATAATTAGTTTACACTAAGTTTATTAAATAATAATACATATAAGAATTATGGCAAGGGTGGGATTTTTTAAAAATAATAATGATAAATTATTTTACTCTATTTTATGCTTTTAATTATTTTATTTGTTGAGCTAATTTGAGGTAACATTTTATTTCTTAAGTTCAAAATGATAAATTTTGAGTTATTTAACTTTTTTATTTTACATTAAACTATTTTACATATTGTTTAACTAAATATTTAAATATGAAACTTTATTATTCCCCCCCCGACCACCTTATCATAGGGGTGTCTCTTCACTGGTGGCATACATCTTCACCTATCTGTGAAAAGTTACCAGTAGCAACTTTATGCTCATAAATCCTGTTCTACTAGACTCGGTGGCGAGTTTTGAGGGGATTAAGATGTACGTCTACAGCTAGTAGTAAATTTACACTAAAAAATGGTGAATAGCAAAAAAGTTTAAAGTTACGACTGGGTGCAGTAAGTGTACATGTGAGTAAAATCTACATGTGCAAATTTACCTTTGTGATTAGTCCCCCTTATTGCAGTAAATAAATAATTATCATGCTTCATAATACTCTTATTTCACAATGCTTCCTAGGGCACCCCTTGCCCCATACACACCCTCTTTGTGGTAGGAGCAGCTGTCTATCTCCTGCATGCTACAGCTCAGGTGGTGCTTTTTTGCTTTACCGTGCTGTGTAAAGTCACATTTTGCCACCAGGAGGCCCAAACGTCTTAGGGTGTGGGAGAGACAGGGGGCATCCCGGTCCTCTATGGGTGCCAGGAGTACCAATTTAGGGCTGAGGACTAGGACTAACAAAGGATCAGCAACAGGGTTGGTTGCATGTGTGACCAGTATTCCTTGATCAGCTGGCATTCCAAAACCACATACTAGAAGACCCCATGCATCCCATTACACCTCAGACAGGTTACCAAGACAGATTTGGGACATCCCTCTCCTCATTAGTCACAGCTGCTCCAGCACATTGTATATTCTGTACAAGTACTTTAGTTGCACAGACCACCATTTGGCTGAAATTCCTAATACCCAACATGCCATCTTTGCTTCCCACCATTCGTCCTCATCCAGATGCCTGGGTCCCGCTCTGAAACAAAGCAAAGATGCTTGAGGGTGTTTAATAAGTTTATCACTGATGATTGGTAAATCTGGATTATTCCTTTCCTACCCATATGTTCCATAATTAATAAAGTATGTGCAGTTGTAGTCTGTATTGCTCTAGAGCATGATGTAACTGCAAGAAGAGGAAGACTCTGGAATTGTGTAGAGCATATTCCCCTTTCAGAGCTTAAAAGGATTTTTTATAATTGCTACTCCCAAACGTCCTGAAGCTTGGTAATCCTAATAAGATCACACACCCTAAGACTAGTCAACCTATCAGAATGAGCTAGCCAGGAACCCTGCCATAGTGAAGCCTCCGTATTTCAGCCTATTTATTTAAAATACCCCCTGCCAGCATTTCAGGGAGACTCTAGTAATAATATATACTGTAATGTCGCGGGAATACTTAAGCCATACAGGAACCCCAACATGGCAGAGTGTGGGAAGCAATCTGTTTCCTGCCTGTGAGCTGGGTCATCCATATCGCCAAACAATCAGTAGTGGATCTTAATCGGCTGAGCAGATCAGTGGTGTGATTGCAAGTGGATGAGATTGATTCCTCCATCTAGACATACTCAACACACATATCTCCTGAGATTCTGTTGCCACTCCAGACAAAAGTGCTGAACGTTGGCACGGACAGAGATTAAGTGTTCTTGGGATGTGATATGAATAATTCTGTAAAGAATAAAGAAATCTGAGAGTGTAATAATTTTTATTAGTGCTGATCTCTTATGGATTGTGTGCAAGAGTAAAATCTATTTCTGAAAGTCCTTTAGCATTCCTTCCAACAAGCGAACCATAGTCAGGTCCCAGTGGCTTTGGGGGATTGTAGCGTCCCGGTAGAGATTGAGTAAATTCATCAGTCTCTGCCTAGTAGCCCCACCTAATATATTCTGCTAAGGATTCAGTAACTTGCAACAATAGTAGTGGTGGGAAGTGGCATCCCTGCTGAGTACTCCACCCTCAAAAGGAGAAGAGTGCAGAGAATGTTTCTTTAGCTTAACCTACTTCCAAGATGAATGATATAGGATTTACACATGGAAGAGGAATCTAGGGTTGAAATTAATCTTTGCCTGCATGTGAAAGCTCTAATATAGGGAGTCAAAAACGTATTCAAAGTCTCCCAGTATTAATGAATTGTGCCACTAGAAGCTGTCTAAGTCTGTGCTGCATGTTGTATCCAGGCATGAAACTATTTTGATTCCAGTTGCGGCTGCCACTGAACAAGGGTGGCGGGGCAAGACAGGGCACGAAGGGACAGGGGGGGAAAAAGTTATTATTATTTTTTTTTTTTAAACAAAAACACACTTACCTTCGAGGGGAGACACGTTTGTCTCTCCTCAGTCCTCTTCCTGGCTGCACAGGCTCCCTGCCAATCACGACGCTGCTCAAAGCAGTGTTGTGAGTGGTCTGAGTGGCTTTCTTCACCGCTCAGACTGGGAGTGGGAGCCTGTGCATGTTCTCTACCCGGCTGTGCTTTACAGACGGGTAGAGAAATGCAAAGTGCGCATGTCTTTTTGGTCTGCCGACAACGGCCGGCCAAAAAGACATGCGCACTTAGTATGCCCGTAGCCCTCCTCGGGCCCCCTCCCTCCAGCCTAGCCCTGCCCTACAAGTAAAAATAAAATGATAGTAACATACTGTACGTTATTATGATTTTGTTTTTTCTTTTTGGAAAAACCAGTGGGGCGACGCTCCTTCACCTTAGCGGAGGAGCGCCTCTGTTTGAGTCTGGTGTAGCAGAGAAGTAATGACTGTGATTAATAGATCAGTGAGGATTATTACCATGACTTTGACTTCAGAGTTGATAAGAGACTTAGGGCAATATGAGAAGCATTGCTCTTGAGCCCTGATGGAATTTAACAAGACTGAGACAGTGACACGTCTTAGGTCTAGTAGGAGAAAGCCAGTTTGTGCTGCCTCTGTGAGCACTATGAAGAGATGGGGTGTCGGGAGAGGTGCAACTTTTCTAAACAATTCAAGAGAAAGGCTATTTGGATGCAGTGTCTTGGCAGGGCTTTAGTTAGGAGGCCTCAAATATGGGTTTGGCATACTCGGCCTCTAATGGTGGTTCAGTTGTATAGAGAGTTTTATGGTAGCCAGCAAAGGCTGCTGCAATACTAAGTTCTACATGCTATGGCTCGCTGAACCACTTATTAATAATGGTATAGTCCTGGATGCTGCTTTGTGTTTGCAAGCCAATACAATGACTTCTCTGCTTAATCACTGTAGCCATAAATATGATGTCATTATGCTGTCTAGGCAAGCCTAAAAGCCTCCTAAGCTAGTCTTCCTTTCTGGCTCCTGTCCAATACAGCCTTTCTGAGTGCAGGATCATCCTAAGTGGTTTTATACTTTGATCTAGGTTAAGGACTTCTGACTTTAAACGCACAGTGAGTGTCCTTCTCCCTTTCCCATTACTTTTTATGTAGAAAAGACATGGCCCTCTCGTGGATGGTCACCTTAAACACTTTACATAATACTGCTGCTCAGGAGACTGATCCTGTGTTGTGCTGAAAGTAATCATCTATTTCTTTTTCAGAGGAATGCTGAGAAGGCCCAGTCCAACAACCACCAGCTATGTATGTGTTAGATGGGAAGTTGTTTGTGTTTTGAGTAACAGAGTCAGAGCTCAACTGGAGGACAATCAGATATGCTCCTTGTGGAAGAATTCAGCACCCTACCCTACAATTATGTCTGTGGCGGGGAGGAAGAAGTGTTCAAAGGGAAAGAAAGACTTCTGGGATGCTGAGTAAAAAGTATAAGCTCTTTATTTCAGAAGCCAAATCGTGCAGACATTGTACAGTCCCAAAGAAGCAGCCATTCAGCAGGAAAGTCGGTCTGATTCATCCAACCTAGCATGCAAATCTAAGTTTTCCATTCCAGACTCATGACTGCTTTAAAACTCCCTCACCTCAACGAGCATTTTTCCATGTGAGGTCTCCCTAAGAAGGACTGTAAGTGCTTTAAGAGTACCATTAACTAGTGTTTATAGGGCCTACGCATTAGAGATTGCCCATGGGTTAGATTGCCCACGGGTTACCTTAAGGAGAACCAGTCACCACAGCATAGTGACTGTACGGGTGTGATCAGAAATTACTCCTGAAGCAGAATTGTGGCTCCTCTAGATCTCCACAAGAGTTTCATGAAGTACTACTTATACCCCTGGGAAATCCCATTTAATGTATTGGAGCAACAGTTAATTCATACATTAACGTAATTCACTTTCCATGTGATGATCAGAACTCTGTTGACTCAGTACTATTTACTGCCATTTTTGCAAGTTTGCTTTTTTGAGAGTTGTGCAAATAAACTTGGTCTGCTAAGGTGAAAGTAATACAATGACTGAACATAGCAAACCCAACTAATCCCCCTCTCGTTCTGACCCTTAGGTAACTCTCATTCAAATGCGTAACTAGTACTTAGTTTGTAAATTAAATTGCAGGCTCAATACTCTCCTGCTCCTCTGTAGGTACAAAGGTGTTCTGGTGACCTGTGGTTGAGCTGCACTTTTTGTAGGATTTACTAGCCAGTGGCTGAGATGACTAATGGGCTTCCTCTAACTAATGAAGAAAAAGTACACAAAGGTAAACCTTACCACTTTTTCAGCACATCCTGTTTTCCGTACTGTAAACTATCCCACAATGCACTATTCTGAGGTACATACACCATAGCCAAATATTTCTGCCACTGAAGCGGAGCTTGTGTTCCAGTCATTATGGGGAAGCTGGCAGGGACGTTTGCCAGTAGGCTAATGCTGAATAGCCTATAGAAGGCTCAGGAAGGTAAAGTGTACATTTTGAAGAGTCACTTTTCCTAAATATTTCTTAAACAAAATCAGAGTTCACCATGGATTCAATGTTTGATAAACAATAATAATAGTGTTTGAATTATCCAGTAACTTGTGTAGTACCGGAGACAGCATTGTTAGGATTTTATTCTGAAATCTAATTTTTCTAAGAGGACTCATACTGCACTTTAGGAAGAAATAGCTTCTGGGTACTAGTCACTGTAGGTACATGCCAACATTGATTTCTTGGATGTACCACACTTTTAAATACTAAGCTCGCTGCCTTTCAGACTACAAGGTCTACTAAGGGGTAACATTCAATATTTGAAAGTTGAGTTCTTTTCTGTCAAAAAGGGTTATTTTGATGTGTTCACCTGCATGTTTATAAGCTGCAGAATTCAGGGTACACAGGTAGGTCTGAAGCCATGTGTTTTTTTGTCAGCCTAGTGGACAGCACAACATTCTGCAGTCCACATGATTTTTTTTCGATGTCAGTAATTTTCTTGCACCATATATAACTGGGAAGTTAAAAATGTCTATTGGGAGATTGACAATTTGATCATGTTTTAGGGGTCACAACTCATACACTATGGAATGGACAGCAGTTTTCCAGTGTGTTGAGTTAAAAAACTAGCAGCCTCAGTCCAAAAAAATGGAGGTGGCCACGCAGAAAGAGGCACTTTCTTATACAATGTCTTTCTAAAAATCCTAGTTTTGAAGGCTAGGGAATACAGCTAACTTTTAAAGGTAATAATCATTTGGATTTTCCAGAGGACCTTATATGGCAGACAAGCACAGCAGGTTTCCAGGTGTGATTAGCACTACGTGTTGTTCAATAGCTTGGACCTCGGAATGAGGCTAGGTTGAGTCATTCCTGCTGAAATAAAGGGAGAGTTCGTCATTTATGAAAAAGTCTTATGCCCCTTTAACTGATTCATAGCTGTAGTTTAAACAAGCGCTGGTAGTGTATGTTACATTTTGATAGTATGTTCCGTTAGATTTAGTTTCTTGAAGAATAAGGCATCATTTTACAACAGTGGATTATGTTTTGGTCCGTCCATAGACTAATTTTATCTGTCTGTTGTCAAAAACCTTTTGTTGACAATACCAAAACAGTCAGTGTGCAGTGGATCTCCACATTGCTTACAATTGGATAACTCTCTTGCAATCCTGGACAAAATGTAATTTACGTCAGGTGATCTCTCATAATTCCGGGCGTTTCTTTTTATGATTGTTACCTGATATGCCTGAGATTAAGACATTATGGCACATCGCCTAATTGAGAATTGATTTAGGTAATAATCTTATCGCAAGAGCACGAAAAGAACATGAGCAAACTGAACGTGTACAGCTGTTGCTCACACCACATGTGATTTTGCACCTTTTTTTAATGCAAAATGTGTCCTCCTGCCAAAAATGGACATGAGGACACATTTGGCACTACAACATAGTGCAAAATGCTGAAGCTAGCATTATTCATACCACCACATAATCTTTCACAGTTTTTGCAAGGGAAATTATGTGATTTTCTCCTGTGCATTCTTTCATGTAAATCTTAATAGCTTACTTTGTATTTGATGGCTTTCCTTGCTCCTCTTGTGTTTATCCATCCTTTGGAGCAAAGTTTCTTTAAAATCCTTTTGATTGGATCACTTGTATCCTCTGAAGGCTGCACAATAATGCACCAACAGGAAACTACTTTTTCTTTTGTGTTCAGCGCTCCATGGAACTGCATGTGTTTTCTTGCTCTCTCCACTGTGTGCAGCTTTACTCTGACATCCCTTCCTCCACACAAACTCTACACGTACCTACCCCTTTGTTTTCCCATCTAATGTTTCGTTTTTATTTTTAACACCAGAGGCTCCTCTCTACCCTTTCCCCCCACTCTACATCGCACCCACCATGGCACTGACTTGCACCCCTCTCCACCCGCTCATGTTTTACTCCCCTACCTCTCCATGTTGTGTCCTTTTTTGATTTTTTTTTTTTTTGTGGTAAGACTGGTAGCTGCTATTTGCAAAAAAGTTGCTCTTTCATCGTTGCTGTGCATTTGCAAATATTTTTTATTTACTGCTCCAACATTAGTGCTTACTTTCTGCAACGATAAATTAAAAGTAAAAAAGTCATAATATACCTGCGTATTCTTAATGATGTATGCGTGCATCTTTATGCTGTAGCTGGTATTTTTGAGGCAGATGCTGCTCTGCCTTGGCAAATAAGCAGGGTTTTATTGTCTTTTGTCAATGTGGAACAGCATAGACAAAAGGCACTGGCAAATCCTCAGTGAAAGGTTAGGCTTACTGGCTTTGACAATGCTTCTTTGTTAATGTACACCTATATCTGGCCATAGTTTATCAGCGTTGAGGTATTAAGGTTATACACCAATCCGTTAACTTAGACTAATCATCGTGAATGATGGGTGTGTCGATCAGGCCTCTCTCATTGCGCTCTGCCGGTTGTCGTCACTGAGGCGAGTAAGGTCAAGGAAAACGTTAAATTAATTTAATTTGCTGTTTTCTGCTTTCCGTTTTTCATAGTTAATTTCTCATTTCCTGTACAGACGCCTTTTGAAACCTGTATATTTCATTGCAGTTTGTCACACTTCCTTTGTCACTTAAGGCTGAAAGATGTAGTAAAAGCGTGCTTTTTTTAGTGATTTACGCCACATTCCAGAAATGTCTTTTTTTATGTTCAGAAAATTTTATTGGATTTTACAAACAAGGAAACGGGTACAACAGCATAGGTGGGTGCATAACACATCTGCGATACAGAGATAAACTGTAAATCCGTTAAATAGACAGTCGGAGGACGAGTAACATATTGACCTACCAATAAATGAAGAAGTGTAGATTGGACTGTAATGTTGGTGACTTTGTATAGTAAGTACGTCTGCAAGGTGTGTCTGTGACTGTGAGTGAGCCTTGTAGAGGTGTCTGGTGTATGGATTTATCCCAGATTAACGCAAATCAAATGTTGGAGAGGGGAGGGGGAATAAGGATTGGATGTGGGGCAGTGAGAGATGTGATAGCTGGGAGGTAGGAAGGCTGCACGTAAATTACGGGTAATCTTCAGAAATCTTCAGGTTGAGGCTATTCCACAACGTCCTATTAATAGACCTAGTGACCGACATATTTTACATTCCTGACGTTTCGAGGCCCCAAAACAGCTTTTCTAGATCCCAATTCAATTTATCAACTTGGGAATTGTAAAGGAAGCGTTGGCCTTGCCCGGAATTGAACGCGTGACCTCCACATCAGCTCCCAGTGGAAAGGTTTAACTTACTAAGTCATCTTGTGCAGATGAGTTTGGCATACATTGTAAATTCTTAGTAGAAAACCATAAAGTTGCGGAATTGCAATTATCAAACTACTCACTGGACACTCACATAGAAATGTCCACTATTTTACAAGTACAATTCACTTGCATGCCCTTTCTCTCTCTCACACACAAACACACATAATCTTCCTTGTCAAAATGGGCATATGACAGTTTTACAGGTATTCTCCCTGAAAACAATTTGGCCACCTACTTTATAGTGTTTTGAAAGGAGAAAGGGGTATGCAGCATCATCTGAGACAAGATGATGCATTCTGTAAACGGGTTGCCTTGACTCTTAAGTGCTGGTTGAAATGCTAATGTTGCTGTCATTTATCTAGGATTAACCGCGAATCAGCACTGTAGTAAATCAAGCTGTCAGTTAATAGTATGCATTAGGGTTGTGCCCTCATGTAGACAATGCGCTCAACAAAATTGTTTTTAAATGCTAAAAACAGTCATAGACCCAAAGCCATTTTAACAGCTTTCTGCACAGTCCATAGCGAAAGTTAAATTCAAAGTACAGTGACAGCGCATAAGCCCGGAAATCTTGGACTACTGATGTAATAATTGTCACGTAATTGCATGCTGCTATTATTATGGCCGATGGGCATTACTAGATGTTCTGGACATTCACGTGGCAAAGTTATGTACCTTAATATAACGAAAGTGCTCCTTTCCCCACCTGTCCATCAGAAGGGGTGCACTCAAAGAGCTTCTTAGGGGACAAGCAACATAATAGCGAGCTTGCGCTCTCAACTCAGAATGTGCTTAGCGATGGGCGAAAGGCGTGATTTCATTGCCCACACCTGTCAAGTTTCGCTTATAAACCTGCCACCACCATGACCTCGCAGCGCATCTCCCAATAATACGTGTTAACTGGAGCTGTTTGAGCCATCGTGTGGTGGAAGTTCTGGCCGGGACAACTAGGAGGTGGGTGGGCGCTGCTCTCCGTCACGCCTCATGATGGTGACTGACAGCAGCAGGTGTGAGGAAGTCGGGAGGAGAGTTCAGATGATACTGTCAAACAGGCGTGGTATTTCTCCGTTGTAATTTTAGCCAAGTTTGCTGATTTTCGTCACCTATTCTGCTCAGCCGGAGTGCTTTAATAAGTCTTTACTGGACTCATGACATTCTCTTGGTTAATGTCTTCAAGTCGGATGCGCCTTTAATGTGTTATGTCAATTATGATCGTAATTCATGGGTTATAATGTACCGGAATAACCGTCTGTTTTCTTAGGAACAGATCGTTGGTTGCTTTATTACTTCTGTCCGGTGCTTGTTTTATGTATTTATTTTATTCAGTATTAACATCCTGCCCTCAGCCAGTGTGCATTAACCAAGCCGTCCCTCTGCTAAACCTTTGATTTTTTTATCTGGTTATTACCTTATCAAATCGGTCTACAATAATACACCTTATTTCAGGGATGACATTGGTTTACTTTTTGGTGCCTGTGACTTCACAGTCTTTATTGTAAGAAAGTATCCTCTTTTTGGCATGGTTACCCCCACTTTTTGTCTAGTGTTTTGACTGTGTTCACTGGGATCCTGCTAACAAGGACTCCAGTAATTGTGCTCTTTGCCCCTAAATTTGATGTTTCCTGACTTTGTACACCCCACAATTGGCATACTTGTGCCCCCATGTAAGTCCCTAGTATAGGTACCTAGGTACTGTCTGACCTTATTTGGTATTATGATTTTACTTTATAAGGGGATGCGTTAGAAGTTAGATGGACCTTTTGACCACACCTAAAGAATTTAAACCCCAAGTGACAATTTCAATAGACGTCATCAACAAAATATCAATCAACAGTCTCAATAATCTTTGGAGTCCGTAAACTCACACACTATTACCCCTTTGGCCACAATAACCACACCTTTAGGTAAAGTTAGAATGCTTATTTCCCTTTATTAACAATGCTAATGTCACATAACTTAATCTCAAAATCAATTGATATCTTCTGAAGAATCTCAATTTAACTAATTCATGGATTATTATGCATTCAAGAGTTACAGTACAAATTAATAGCAAGAACAACTGCGCAAATGAAATAGCATATATTTAGATTCAGCAACTGAGTAACATCAATTATTTATTAATAGCAATCCTAATAGCATTTAGGGTCTTCCCTCACTAACCTTCTGATTAGAATAGCATGTTTGGACTTCACGCAAAACAATTTAGTCAACATAAATTTGGAAAAACATCTAGCTATGGCTCCATAAAAATAGTGGTTGGTACCTAGAAACAAAAGACAAATTACAACAAGAACAGTAGCATTTTGTTATACCTCTCCTCAGTATGGATCAGTAAGCTGTGATTGTCTTCGTCAGTTCGACATCTGTTCGATCAGCATCAGCATCAGGCCATGAAAGGGTTTGGTTCAGAACCAGGGACCTTAAGCTATCTGAACCATTTGAAAAGAAATGTCTAAGGGATCAGCATTCAGCATCAGAAGTTTAAGCAATAAAGTTAAAGATAGGATTCTCTAAGTAGGAGAATTAAAATAGTAATGAGCTCGCCTCTTCGGTGTAAACTTGTCTTCTCTTTGTGCAGTTGGGTTATGCTAAAATTGTCTAAAACACGTCCCGCGTTGCCAATGGTCAAAGAATCGTATGTTTACATTTAGTCCCATGAAGGTAGGGCTCCAAATCTAAGATATTACTAAACTGTTTTTCACATGTCGATGATTGGCTCATCTTCTCCTGTTCCCATTGTCAGGATAGTCCAGTAACAATTTTGTATCCCTCTGTCCTCCAGTCAGTGCATCCATTGTTTGCTCCTGGGAACGTCCTTTCTCACATACTAAACTATACACAGTATCAATAACTAGTACAGGAAATTCTAGCAAGCAGTTCTCATAGGAAAAGAAGGACATTTGCTAGCGTTTGGTCAACTCAGTGGAAAAAAACAATTCCCGAATTATTTTCTTCAAGCAAACATTTCTCACAGCGTTATCTGAACAGTGCAGCTCATCCTGAGGCTGTAGAACTAGGCCCAAAACCTTGCTAACTTAAGGCCTACAATTAATAAGGCAAATACATAATAAATAATAATTTTTGTCACACACTACTACCTTAATTTAAACATGAGCAGATCAATTCATATTAATAAGCATTTAATAAAGACACTTCATGAAACTGACGGCCACTCAAGTAGGCATATTTTCCAAGTCATGCATTATTTTTCTATATTAAGTCAAATTCTATGCAGATTCAAAATTCAGAGTACATTAATATTTATTAGTAAAATTTAGCATTCACAGTACGCAGGACATTAGGGTACCAGGGGTTCCCGATGGGCTGCAGCATTTATTATGCCACCCATGGGAGCACATGCAAAATGTGTCTGCATGCCTGCCATTGCAGCCCGAGTGAAAAGGTGCATACACCCTTTCACTACAGGTCACTACAGCATGGGACTGTAAATCACCCCTATGGCAGGACCTCCTAGCCCAGAGGGCAGGATGCAAGTACCTGTGTATGAGGGCACCAATGCATGAGCAGAGGTGCCCTTTATGAACTCCAGCTCCATTTTACTGGACTTCATAAGTGCAAGGAAGTCATTTTACCTGTGTACTGGAAAAAGGTCACTACATATGTCCATCTACATAATGGTAACTCCGAACCCGGGAATGTTTTGGGATCAAACATGACAGAATCATACCCCAATACTGTTGTATGGTTCCATGCACTGTGGGTGTTCCTTAGAGGACCCCCAGCTTTGCTCCTACTAGTTTGCAGGGTTTTCCTGGGCAGCCTGCTCTGCTGCCATCCTAAAGACAGGTTTCTGCCCTCCTTCTGCTTGACCATCTCAAGCCCAGGAAGGCAAAACAAGGGAGGCAGCACCATCCCCCTTTGGAAATAGGTGTTACATGGCTTGGTTGGGGTAGCCTGCCCAAGCCACTAGTATGCTTTAAAGGGGAACATTTGGTGCCATCCTTACATAAACCAGTTTGCACCAGTCCAGGGACCCTCGGTCCCGGCTCTGGCATGAAACTGGACAATGTAAATGGGAGTAACCACTCCTCTGTCCATCACCACCCCAGGGTTGGTGCCAAGAGCTCCTCCAGGTGGCCACTTGATTCTGCTATCTTGAATTCAAGGTGGACAGAGGCCCCTGGGAGCATCTGATTGGCCAGGTCAGGCAGGTGATATCATAGCCCCCTCTTGATAGGTGGCCACTCTGCTATGTGACCAATCACCCTTCCAGGGCTATTTAGGGTCTCCCTCTTGGGCAGGTCCTCAGATTCGATGTGCATGGTTCCAGCAGGATTTCTCTGCAATGTTTACTTCACCTTCTGGCCACTGGGACTGCAATTGGACCCTCCAGGAACTGGCAATCTGCATCTGCAGCGACATCTCTGCTCTGCAACATTGTTTCTCTGGATCCTTCCAGCAACTGCAACATTTCCCCAGCTGTGCATCTTCTGAGGGTGATAAGTCTTCAGTCTGCACAAGAAGCAAGAAGGAATCTCCCTTGGAGTGGAGTCACTCCCCTGCATCCGGAGACACCAACTACAGCAACGACCGGCTGCATGGATCTCCTCTCCTCCAGAGCTGTGTGGATCCTACATCATGGGTGGTAGTCTGAAGGGGTCCCTTTGGTCCTCTCTGCCAGCTATCCAACTTGGGAGACTGTAAGCCCTTGCCTTTTCAAGCAGAAGAGTACCCCGGCGGATCAAGTCTCTTGCAGCCACCAAGGCTTGTTGGCATATCATCTGAGGGATTTTCAGGCTCCATGTATCCCCAGCCCCTAACACTCTTCCCTGTGAAGCACAGCCCTATGCGTGCTGCTCCTGCGAGTTGGGACTCCTTCCAAGGTGTGCTGTGTGGGCCTCATTGCGACTCCTGTTCTTGCTGCCTGTGGGTCGCCTGTGGGGGCTGCCTCCTTTTCCTGTGACTAGCCTCACTGCTGAGGGTCACCTGGGACTCCCCTTCATGGGTTGAGTCCCCACTGGATCTTGCTGGTCCCTGGCGGCTCCACATTTCTTCTTTCACAACATTTGTCTTTACAAAGGTTTGTTGGTGGTTTTTCCACACCACTCACTGACTCCAAACCTTCTTCGGGCGTGGGACATCAACTGCATCACTTCAGGAACTCTTCAGCTGCTCCAGTGCTGCACTGCTGACTGTCTTCGTCCACTGTCGACCTGGGCCTGCATCCACAGACGGGTGGGTAGTGGCTCCTGTTACGACTGGATACTCCAACGTGAACTGGACTTGGTCCCCTTCCTTTAGAGGTCTTCTTCTACCAGGATTCACCTTTTATTTCTTGCAGTCTTGTCTGGGTCTTGCAAAATCCTCTTCTAAAGTCCTTTTTGTGGATTGGGGAAAACGAGGGACTTACCTCTTCTCTCCTGGTTGCTGGGGAGGCACACTGGTACTTAACTTTTGGGGTTCCTATTTCCTCCAGCTCCCCTCTACCAATTTCACTTCCTTGGGTGGGGGCCTGACCTTCGCAATCCACTTTCTTTGTATATGGTTTAGTCTCCCCCTAAGGCCTTCAGTTCTTACTATTGCTTTCACTGTTTTCTATTGCCTTTTATGCCAGATCCCGCCTTTTAATGTACACATAATAGTGTGCTAACTTACCTCCAGTTTGGCTATTGCCTATTCAGTATTTTAGTATTTACGTTACCATAATAAAGTACCTTTATTTTTGTAACACTATGTGGTTCTTTCATGTGTTTAAGTGCTGTGTGACTACAGTGCTATTGCATAAGCTTTGCATGTCTCCTAGATAAATCTTGGCTACTCATCCATAGTTACCTCTAGAGAGCCCTGGCTTCCTAAACACTGCTTACACCTAACTAATAAGGAATACCTGGGCCTGGTATGAGGTGATAAAACCATAGGTACTCACCACACACCAGGCCAGCTTCCTACATTCAGAATTTATAAACTCTGTGAACATGGCCTACGTGTATGTGATGTGCTTGTTAATCTATAATAGTAACCAAGTATTCTGAAAGCCAATTGGTCTGACCTCAGCAAGTGTCCTGTTTGTTTGTTTATTATTTTTTTTTCAAACAAATGCAACATGTAACAAATAGTCAAAAAATATAAAAATAAAGGAATGACTCCTTTTTAGGCAGATTTGCACATGTGATTTAGGCAAAATATCACTCACAGCTCGACAGTCTCAGTGGCAGAATCTTTGTGGCCCGTTCATATGCTATGGTATACAGAAGCAGAGACTCAAACTCTGCCCAAATTGTGGAAGAGACCACATAGAGTAAACATGGGGAGTGCTAACTTAAGACATAAGCCCTCATTATGACATTGGCGGTAAGTGCCGCTTACCGCCATGCTGACTGCTGCCAACATACCGCAACCACGGTGGTATACCCCTACCCGTAATATGACCCACATGTAGAAATCCGCGACTATACAAACACACACACAAGTCTACCAGCCCAAAGGTCAGTAATAAATGGGCGGTACCAAAACCCACACCGTTACGCCAACAGAACTACGCCCACAACATTATGACCCACGAATCACCGCAGCGGACATTCAAGCGCGGTAAACCATTGGCTGTACATACCGCAGAGCTCAAAATACACACACACTAACAAAACAACACCACATTGGACAATTCAAACTACACGCACCTGACACACATGCACATACCACACCCATACCACTATATAACACACACCAACATTACCCACAACCCTTTACCACTACGAACAATTTACCACCGAAAGAGACACACACCACAGGCACCCACAGAACCAGAGCCACAGAACACCATCACCCATACACCATCCACGCACCTCACAGCACACACAACAACACACAACCCCACACACCCTCACACTACACCCATGGCACCAGAAAGACACCCCCGGTACTCTGAGGAAGAGCTAAGGGTCATGGTGGAGGAAATCATCCGGGTAGAGCCACAGCTATTCGGATCACAGGTGCAGCAGACATCCATTGCAGGAAGAAGGAGCTATGGCGGAGGAGCGTGGACAGGTTCAATGCCGTGGGACAGCACCCAAGAACAAGGGATGACATAAGGAAGAGGTGGAACGACCTACGGGGGAAGGTGCATTCCATGGTTGCAAGACACCAAATAGCTGTACAGAAGACTGGCAGTGGACCCCCACCTCCTCCCCCACAACTAACAACATAGGAGGAGCAAGTCTTGGCAATCATGCATCTTGAGGGCTTGGCAGGGGTAGCAGGAGGACTGGACTCTGGTAAGTCAAATCTTGACTACTTTCACCCCCCTACCTGCATCCATCACATACCCCCGCAACTTACCCTCACCCCCCTCACCCCACCACCTCACATACACCCCACCATCACAACCCACCCATCCCAGTACCCAGCATTGCATGCAACAACAATGCATGGAGACCACTCACAAGCCTGCATGGACACCCATCACCACAGCATGCACTCTAATGACAATCACTTAGCCAACCAAATAACAACTCACACAAGCCAAAACTGTCTTGGTAATAACATCCATAGAGGGAAACAAACCCATGCACAAGATGTCACACGCAGAAACAATAACACTGCATTTACATCCCCACAGGACCCCCACAGAACATCACCAGACAGGAGGTGCCAGCAACATCCATTCCCCCCACAGAAGAGGCCCACAGTGATGACAGCAGCTCTGCACGCCTTGATCAGGGTGACCAACCTGGCCCATCAGGGACCTCTGGACAGTCGGTTACCCAGAAACAGTCCCATACCACCACTGAGCCTCCCCACTCAGGAAACACCACCACAGCACCCACCCAGTGGGTCCATACACTTTCCCCAGGGCACGTCAATCAGCAGTGTGTCCACCACTACAGGGAACACAGGCAACCCCACAAACACAGGATGATCAGGGATCTGGAGTCCGTGGCAGTGGGCACGTGGTTCAGGGGACAGAGGCACAGGACAACAGGAAAGCTGGGAGGACTGCTGAGCGACAGGGGAGGACAGGCCCAGGGAACCAACTCTCCACGAGGCACTCACCAACATCCTGGGAGCATACCACCATTTCCAGGAGACCATGGGCCAGATACTGGCCAAGTTGCAGGAGACCCAGTGGCTGCAGGAGGGACAGTACCTGGGGATCAAGGAAGACCTGAGGGACATCCATACCACCCTGGTCACCATTGCAGGGGTGCTGACAGACATGGCCAACACTATGGGGGAGGCAGTGGCACACCAACGGGCCCCTGACACTAGCCACACTGATGAACAGCCTTCCACCTCCGCTGACGCTAGTGGACAGGAGGCCCTGGCACAAGAACAACAGGCCACCAGCACCCCACACCCTGCAGAAGGAGAACCCCCCAGCAAAAGCTCCCTGCAATGCAGGCAGAAGCCAGAGAACATTGCCAAGACTCCCGCCAGGAAATAAGACTCTCCTGATTGTCACCCTTGTGTCCCACTCTGTCTCCCTGTCCACCTTCAACTGCCATTGCTCCACCTCCTATGCCCCCTTGGACAATGCACCTGTGATACCAATAGACTGGACTCTATCCTGGACTTTTCTCCACCATCACCCAAGCTCATTGCACATCCCCATTTACCTCTCAGCACTGAAATAAAGACCCTTGGAAAAAACAAGTATGGAGTATGTCAAATGATTTAAGGATGTAGTTGTTTAACAATCTGTAGACATTGCAAATAGACTGTACAGTGATGTATACATAGTCATGGACTTTACGTGCTGCAGTCAATACACCAGAAACCACAGGAGGGCACAGATATCTGCAAAGATACATGTTAAAGGGTACAATAAGTGGCCATAGTAGTCGGTACAGCAGCCAGCCAGAGAAAATTCACTTCACAAAACAGCAATGGAAGGTGAGGTTACAGTGTCTTACCTTTGTGTCACTGGAAGTACTGTTGTATTATAGTTGTTCTGTTATCCACATCCTCTTCCTCTGCCTCCTCTTTGTCACTGTCCACAGGCTCCACCACTGCCACACAACCATCTCCAGCCTCATTCTCCTGCAGAAAAGGTACCTGGTCCTCAAGGCTAGGTTGTGCAACATGCAACATGCAATGATGATCTGGCAGACCTTCTTGGGTGAGTAGCACAGGGATCCACCTGTCAGACGGAGGCACCTGAACCTGGCCTTCAGGAGGCCAAAGGTGCGCTCAATGATCCTCCTTGTTTGCCCATGTGCCTCATTGTAATGTTCTTCTGCCCTTGTCCTGGCATTCCTCACTGGGGTCAGTAGCCATGAGAGGTTGGGGTAACCTGAGTCACCTGCAAATATCGAGGGATACCTGTTAGCCAGACACTCACCCTTAGGGCCAACCCCACACCCATATACCAACATACACTGGGTGGAGACCATGGGCTCACCTAGTAGCCACCCCCGGTGCCGCTGAAGTTGAGCCATCACATATGGGATGCTGCTATTCCTCAGGATATAGGCATCATGCACAGAGCCAGGACACTTTGCATTCACCTGGGAGATGTGCTGGTCCGCCAAGCACACTATCTGCACATTCATAGAGTGAAAGCTCTTTCGATTTCTGTACACCTGCTCATTTCTCCGGGGGAGACAAAGGCAACATGTGTACCATCAATAGCACCAATGATGTTGGGGATATGTCCCACTGCATAGAAGTCAGCCTTCACTGTGGCCAAATCCTCCACCTGGGGCAAAAAGATGTAGCTGCTCATGTGTTTCATCAGGGCAGACAACACTCTGGTCAGCACGTTTGAGAACATAGGCTGTGACATCCCTGCTGTTGTTGCCACTGTCGCTTTGGAAGGAGCCACTTGACAAGAACTGGAGCACTGATAGGACTTACACAAGAGGGGGGATCCCAGTGGGGTGACGGATAGCTGAGATCAGGTCTGGCTCCAATTGGGCACACAGCTCTTGGATTGTGGCCCTATCAAGTCTGTAGGTAAGGATAATGTGCCTGTCCTCCATTGTTGCCAGGTCCACCAGGGGTCTGTACTCTTGGGTATGTCTCCATCTCCTATTCATCCTCAGGTTGAACTCAAGGGTAAAAAACGGTGAACAGATGGTCATATTCAAACATATCCTCTGAGTAAAATGCCTTGCATGTTATGACAGAAACATTATGCTATCGTGTAGTACTGCATATGTGCCTATGTCTGCTGTGATGCAGTTAGGTGCCATGGCCTGTTCCCCCCTGAAATGGCGGCCACCTGACCTGTGTGGAGGGACAAGTGGAAATGAGGTAATTCCGCTGACGTTGTGCACCGTTGTAGGAGGCAGTTGAAGACCGCCGTGCAACACCTTATTGGTTATCCTTTGGCCCTATGGGTTCCAGTAGCCAATGGTGATGTACACCGGCGATGATGGTACGCACCGCCGCGAACTTGACTGCCAATTTCTATCTGTTCACTCACTTGCTACTTGACCTTCAACTGGAAAAGACCTACAATGCAAGTGCTGCTGTGACCTGTGTCTGGAACTTGACTGCCAATTTCTATCTGTTCACTCACTTGCTACTTGACCTTCAACTGGAAAAGACCTACAATGCAAGTGCTGCTGTGACCTGTGTCTGGAAGCAACCATGGCTCGAGTGTCTGGGGAAAGGGCCCTGCCTTCACTTTGGAGGAGTTGGAGAGACTAGTGGATGGGGTCCTACCCTAGTACCGTTTACTTTATGGTCCTCCAGACCAACAGGTGATTACACTGTGAGCACGATGCATGGGGCATGAATGCATGGAGTGCTGTGTGTGTAAGCCTTGTGCAAGGGGGGAGGTGGCTGAGAGATCCTGGGCAGAGTGCTGCATGTATGGTGGTCAATGTGTGTGCGTAAGGGGATGGTAGGGATATGGTGGGCCATGAGTGTAACAGGCCGGAGGGTATGGCTGATCCCATTTCCTATGTATGAAAAAGGGTACTTGGCATGCCATCACCAAGGACGTGTGGACCCTAGTGGTCTTTGACAGGTGGGCAAGCCACTGTCGCAAACAGCGGGAGGACCTGCGCAGCTGGACAAGGAAGATGGCAGAGGCCCAGCTGGGGATGGCATCCCAACAAGGAAGGGGTGCGCGTCGAACCCTGGACCCCCCTGATGTTCCGCATCCTGGCGGTGGCCTATCCAGAGTTGGATGGGCACTTGAAGGCATCACAGCAGCCACAAGGGGGTGAGTACAGTTTCAGAATCAGAAGATGGCATGTGGTAATGTGTTATCTGGGTGGGGGATGTGGGCCTGTGGGCGGGCCAGGATGGACATTGCATGGTAGGATCCATTTTGGGTAGGCTCTGATGCACTCCAGCCCCAAATATGCTAGTGGACATCTACTACTGGGCAGGGTCCTGTGGGTTTCAGGTGTGCTGCTATTGCCGTTAGACATTGTACTCCATGGCCTGGTGACTGGCATTGTAACTTGTAGTGCATGGCCTAGTGCATAGGGCTGTTCCCTGTGTGTTGTGTATGCCAACAGTGGTGTTGTTGCTGGCATTTACCAAGTGTATCCTCTGTCTCTCTCCCCCCTTTTTGTTTTGTCACCCTGTCCTTATGTGCATTAGCATCATCTGGCGGAGGAGCAGAGGCACCGGCAACAGAGGGAGCAGTATCCCACATGGGCCATGAAGCCGAATCCACTGACGGTGAGGGCACCAGTGGGATGGAGGGCGAGGGGAGCACCACAGCAGAGACTGGAGGGGACAATTCTGAAAGCGACAATTTCCTCCGATGGAAGCTCCATGGTGGTGGCGGACACCTCTGTGACCACCCCAACTACAGGTACAGCAGCCACCCCGTACCAGCACCGCCCTCCCAGCAGCCCCTCAGCGTGTTTCCCGTACCCGCTCACCCAGGAGGGTGGGCATCTCCTTCGCCCCAAGCACCTCAGGCCCTGCCCCATTCAGCCCTGCTGCCCTCAGTGATGAGTCTATTGACCTCCTGCGATCCATCTCTGTTGGGCAGTCAACCATAGTGAATGCCATCCAGGGTCTGGCAGGGTATTTGCAACAAACAAATGCATTCCTGGAGGGCATTCACTCTGGTGTGGCAGCCCAACAGATATTCCAAGCCCCTGCCAACTCCCTGATGGCAGCCATTGTCCTTGTCTCTAGCCTCCCCCTCCAACTTCTTCTACCCAGTCCCATTTCTATCAACCGCAGCCTCTCACTAGCACACCATCAGACCAGCATCCACCCAAATCAACACACAGAAGTGGCTCAGGCAAAACAAGCACCACACTTCATCCCACAGGCACTCACACAAGCACCATCCAGATGCAGAAACACCAACATCCACTGCCTCCACTATGTCCCCCTCCTCCTTGTCTTCCACCTCCCTCCCAGTAGTGTCTGCTCTCATACCTGCATGCACTACATCCTCAGCCACTACCCCCAATCACCAGCACGCCTATCAGTACACGCCCCTCACTGGCAGTCACCAACCCCACATCCATGCACACGTCCCCTGTGTCCTCTCCCACTGTGTCTGTACCCCCTCCTCCCAAGTTACACAAACGCAACAGCCATCCACCTCACGACAGCATCCAGCCCATACACCTGCACCCAAACACAGCAGACAGACACCTCCTACCACCACTCCCTCTTCCTCCACTCCCAAACCTTCACCTTCTTCCAGCCCCAGTGTCCCTAAAAAGCTTTTCCTCTCCACCTTTGACCTATTCCCTGCCCCTCCCCCTGTCCTTCACTTCGGGCCAGGGTGGTCAGGGCCGAGGCTAGCACCTGAGCCACCCAGTCCACAGCCACTGTCGTTTCTGCAGCCACTGCAGTTGTGAGAGGTTCAGAGAAGACACCCGTCCACACAGCCAGTGTGCCAGCACCAGCTGCCAGCCAAGGGCAAAAAGGAAGCACCAGCTGCCAAGGGCAAAAAGGCACCATCAACTGGCAAAGGCAAAGAGGCACTACCAGCTGGCAAAAGCAAGGAGGCCCCACCAGCTGGCAAAGGCAAGGAGGCACCACCAGTTGGCAAACGCAAGCCACAGACTATGCAGGCAGGATGGATCTGGAGCCTAGTGCTGGAGCAGCATCTGTGCAAACAATATCAGCCATGGCACTTCAGCCATCCGAGGCTGCAGGGGAAGGGCTGGAGCCTCCCCCCACCACAGGCAGTACCGCCGCCAGCACAGCCACCAGCACCACTGCCAGCAGCAGCAGTCCCAGTGGGCAGCTGTCCGAGGCTGCAGGGGAAGGGCTGGAGCCTCCCCTCACCACTGCCTGCACCGCCGCCAGCACCGCCACTGCCACCACTGAGCAGCCGTCACCGCCGGAAGGCAGTGTGTAGTCGTGCCTCTATGGGCTGTAGTGCATCCTGGACCCTGCAAAAACTGTAGGTGTGACACCAAGGTGAGAGACTGTGACTTTGCACTCCCCAAGATCTGCATCACAGGGCACAAAGCCCCCTCCAGAATCAGTGGAAGAAGGCATCCACTCACCCCCTCCTTGGCAGGATGAAGCACACTGGGCACAAAGCCCCCTCCAGAACCAGTGGAAGAAGGCATCCACTCACCCCCTCCTTGCCAGGATGAAGCACACTGGGCACAAAGCCCCCTCCAGAACCAGTGGAGAAGCCATCTACTTGAGAGACTGTAGCCTTACACTCCCCAGGACCAAGCAGTGGGCAGACCACCCACTAGAGAGACTGTTGCTTTGCACTCCCCAGGACCAAGCAGCGGGCAAACCACCCACCAGAGAGACTGTGGCCTTTCACTCCCGAGGACCAAGCAGTGGGCAGACCACCCACTAGAGAGAATGTGGCTTTGCACTCCCCAGGACCAAGCAGTGGGCAAATCACCCACTAGAGGGACTGTGGCTTTGCACTCCCCAGGACAGAGTGATGGGCATGTGACCCCCCCTCCAGGAGCAGTGGCGTTGTACCATCTCACGGCTGAGGTGCCTCCTCTTCCCCATCCCCTGAGGTGCCTGTGTATTTTCGACCTGGTGCCCCAGCAGTGTTCTCTCCGTATTGAGTCTGGAATCAAGTGGGGCCTTGGCCTATGTGAAATGGCCCTGTGGCTCACGGACATTATGGACTGGGCAGTGTCCCTCCATTTGTATATATTGTAGATACTGTTTTGTCCTTTGAGGATGTATTTCCTGTACTGTATATTATTACAGTGACTTTACTCACTTCCTTTTGTCCTTGCGTTATTCCTGAGGGGTACGGGTGGATATGTAATGTTGTTTCATCTGTTTGTGTGTATGTTGTTAGGGGTGGGGGTGTTGTGTGTTGCATGTGTGTGTGTCACTCTCTTTTTCCTCACCCCCCTCCCTTGTGTGCTACGTGTGGTACTCACCATGGTCGTCTTCGCTGCCGTTGGTATTCCTGGTGTAGGAGGAGGTAAACCAGCATGGGGAACACCTGTAGTTCAGGCTCCATGGTGTTGTGGTTCTTCCTTGAGTGTCCAGAGTTGAATCGTTTCCCTTCTGTGTACTGTTTCCACCGTGCTTTTGATGGCGTTGGTACCACCCCGGAAAAGCTGGCGGATTGGCTTGTTGTAATAGGGTTGGTGGTACATTGTATTCCACCTGGCTGTTGGCGGTTACCGCCGCAGTGCTTGTTTCTACCGCCATGGCGGTCGGTGTGTTAAAGTGGCTGTCTGTGTTGGCGGTTTCAGCCGTGGTCATAATTCAATTTTTTTACCGCTGACCTGTTGGCGGTATTACCACTGCCTTATCACCAACCGCCAGGGTTGTAATGAGGGCCATAGTCTGTTGCAGTTGTCGGCTAACTGTAGTCTTAAATAAAGGAAGAGCTGAAACAGTGCTATTTTATCACCTTAGGCAGTAGTAAATGGTTGCATGCTACAGGAACTTTAAAGTTATATGCTGCTTTCAGATAGAAATGCTAAAGCTTTCATTGACATACCAGACATACCTAAGTAAACAATATAGCATGACGCAATTAAAAATTAGCAGGGCACAACAGAGCAAACTAGTCAAAACAAAATGCTAAACCACAACACAATAAATTCTCATTGTGATGATGCAGCACAAATGCACAAAATTACAAAAACAAAATATCATATCACTATTACAACTAAATGAAACCCAACAAATATGCACAAACATTCCATGCCGCACCACACTCCATGGCTCCAAATTTCACCTGCACCTTCTGCCACGTCACATGCCAAAACATGAACACCCCCTCCACTCTAAGCAATACCCGGACCACTCAACATGCAACATGAGTTACCCAAGAGCAGCTCGCATGCACCCTCCCCAACACTCGCTCACTCAGGAAACATTTCACTGAGGTCTAGGACTTTATCAACACTCTGACACCCGATGTTGTCTTTCTCACCGAGGCATAGCTGAACCCCGTGTCAGCCCCTGACATTGCGACCGCCATACCGGCAGGATACAGAATCAATCATCCACCATGACAGCATCAACAACCCAGGCGGAGGAATTGCCATCGTCCACAGTGAGTCCATCAAATGCATCACTGCTACGGATGACACCATCCCGGCAATGGAACACCTCATCTTCACTATCTAAACGGATGACAATTCCACCATAAGGGGAACCCTTGCACACTAAGACCTCAAAACACCTTCTGCAACTTCTTCACCGATTTCATAATCCTCCATTCCATTGTCTCAAAGGGCTAAATGTTCCTGGGTGACCCCAACTTCCGCCTCAGCAACAAAACTGACCCTAACTCTGCCAACCTAGTTGACAGCCTGAACAACATTGACCTCACCCAACTCATACATGACTACATGCACTTCGCAGGACACACGCTTAACCCAATTTTCACATCCAGCGACCACATCAAATACAGTCACACCATGGAGCTCAAATGGACTGATCACTAAATCGTCCACATCATCATCATGACCCCATCCCTCCCGAAGCAGCCCAACACAGGAGCTTACCATTGCAGCAGGTACAAGGCCTCAGAGATTGCATGGACCAACATCCTCACCCTGCCCAAACACCACAACAGCATGAACCAGGATGTCAGAAGCTTCAACACCTGAATCACTGACTGCATTGACATCATCACCCCCATCAAGAACAAGAAACACAGAAGATCCACCAGACAAGCCAGCTGGTACACTGAAAACCTCAGGACAGCCAAGTACCACTGCAAGCACCACAAGAGAAGATGGCTCACCAACAAAGATCCTCCCAAGAGAACCTCTTTCAAATCAACACTAAACCTATACCTCCACCACCTACATGAGACAATGAAAAAAGCCCTGGCATTTCATAGTGAAGATAACCCCAACAACAGTAAGGAGCTCTTCTGCATAGTCAAGGAAGTCACTATCACCTAAACGGAGACAAGCAACATTTCCTTCTTAGGATGTATTCAACAGCCTCGCATATTTCTCCCACAAGAAAATCACCAAAATCTATAGAAAGTTCAACCCGCAACACAAGCCTGAACAATTTTTCAATGGCCATACCGCCACATACTTTTCCATGTCAAGGCTAACTACCTGGAACCACCTCACCACTCGGAACACCATCACTGCCATGAAATCCATCAACTCAGGGGCCCCATCGGATACATGCCCCCACCACATCTTCAACCTATGAGGATTGGCAAACTTTCCACTCTACTCCAAGTCTCACTGGATTCTGCCACGTTCCCAGAAGACTAGAAGCACCTAGAAGTCAATCCCCAGCTGAAGAAACTTCAGCAAGTCCCAACAAACTTAGCAACTATAGACCCATCTCCCTGCTCCCTTTCCTATCCAAAGTCATTGAAAAAGCCATCAACCAACAACTCACCATCTGCCTGGAACACAATCACCTGAAACCCAATCACCTTCTGGATGACTACTAATCTGGATTCCACAGCAACCACAGAACCGAGATAGCCCTGAATGAGGCCACAAATGACATCTGGGCCCTCCCTGTCAAAGGAGAGACAGTTGCCCTTGTCCCCCTCAGTCGCTCAGAGCCTTCTACACCATTTCTCACCACATGCTCATTGTCTGACTTCCCGACATAGACATCCAAGGAGCCGCCCTCAGACGGATTGCCTCTATCCTCACCATCAGAACATGAGTCCACCTTCCACCCTATACCTACTATTCCAAATCAATCATCTGAGGAGTCTGTCAAGCCTCATCACTCAGCCCCATCCTCTTCAACATCTACATGTACCCCCTTGGCAACATAGTCAGGTGCCACAGACTGAACATTATGGGCCTGATTACAACTTTAGCGGAGGGGGTTAATCTGTCCCAAATGTGACGGATATCCCGCCCGCCGCATTATGAGTCCATTATATCCTATGGAACTCTTAATACGGTGGGCAGGATATCTGTCACATTTGGGAAGTATTAACCCCATCTGCCAAAGTTGTAATCAGGCCCTATATTCTTTTCCAATGACACACAGCTCATCCTCTCCCTCTCCAAAAACTCAACCTCAGCCATAACCAACTTCCACCAATGCATGACCAGCATCACAATTGAATGAGGAAGAAATGCATCAAGTTCAACATACTGGTGATGGGAAGAAGAATTCCTGTCACCAGTAAGCTTTCTGCCAAGGATTACCTGGCAGGGTATCCTTCTAGGAAATCCCTGTTGGAAATTGAATCATTATCCCACTGGAGGTCTATGGCCGATGGTGGCTACCTTCGGCCCGGTGGTTGACTCAATCCTGGTGGTGGGCGGTAGTGAACTGGCTGGTAGCACTTGCATCATTATCGAGCGCCGCCATGCCGTTGGCGGTCATATCGCCACTGCCGGTGTGGCGGTGCTCGACCGCCAAGATCATAATGAGGACCATAGTATCTTACTTCATTTTATACATAGTCTATTAATTTCAATGAAAAGTTTGTATGCTCTTCACTCCTATGTAGTGACAACTGATCAGTAATTATTTCCTTCCTTGCTTTCATTTCCTGTTTTTTTTTAATTCCTTTCTTTCATATCTTGTTACATTCCTGAAACTCCATTTCTTACCATCTTCTGATATAAATAAATATTTTTTTATTTCTGGAACTGTTTTGGCTCTGACCATTTTCACTCTTCTTTCCTCACCCTATTAAAACTTCTCACTCATACTAAATCAGATCAGCTAACTTTAAACACATTGCACTAGCCACAGTGTCCTCTTTACCAGCTTTATATTTTTTCTATTCTCACATACTTATCCCTTAAATATCTGTCATGCACTTTCCATTATCTCCCTTTTTTTATCCATACTGTTACTGCCGTTGTGCAAGAGTTTTACCTTTTGCTAATGTAAAACGAGTTTCTTTTGTTGATGAGTGTTCTCCAATTCCACATCATTTTCTTGATCTACTCTTTTCATTCCAGTCTATTCTTCACTGAAAGTTGAATATTCTCTCCCAACACCCTGTTGAATCTTACAACAAGGCCAGTTTCATAGGGTTGATTTACATCTGCTCTTTTATGACATTAATAAACTTTTCAAAGTCTCTCAATACAAGTTGTGGACCATTATCTGTGATCAACTCCTCCGGATGTACCTCCCTTCTGAAAACATTGTTACAGATCTCAGCCACTACATTTGTTTCCACTTCATTCACTAACGCAATGTCTGGCCACTGGGAAGAATAATCCATTAATACAATTGCAATTTTTCAATTTGATTCTGTTACTTAAAAAGGTCCACTCACATCCATTCCTAGTTTCTGCCACATAAGTTCAGGAAATGGCATTGGTATCACTGGAGTTTCCTTCACAATATTTCATTTATCACTGCAGACAGAAGCTTCACATCCGCTGACATACCTTTCTACCACTTGCTCTAACCCTGCCACCAAAAATCTAATTGTACCTTGCATTTCATGGAAGACTTTTGTCCATGACCCACATGTAAAGCAGATAGTACTTTTGCCCATAATCTAGACAGTATCAATAACCTGTTGCCTGTCTTAAAAATCCCATTCATGTTTGAAATCTCTGATCAAACATGTTTAGAATTAGATATCATGCTGATTTGTAGTCCAACACTTAGGCAATAAGTCACTTATCTTCTGAAAACCTCATGTCTTTCCACTTCAGTTTTCCATTCTTGCTCTGATATTGCTTTCAAACTGACTTCCTCCATGTCTGCCACTAACCACTCATCTTCCTCCTCTTCTTCTTCATATTGCACTGGTAATCGTGATAAGCAATCAACATTTACATTTCTAACACCAGGAAGATATCTCATGGTAAATCTGTATTCTTGCAACCTGACCAGCCAGTTGGTTATGCGTGATGTTGCTTTTCCTGCATATTTCATCATAAATTAATCAATCAATGGTAAGTTATCAGTCCTTAATTCAAATTCAGTGCCCCACACATTTTGAAAATGGTGTACACCCCACCCACAAGCCATTGAATCTTTCTCAATAGTGGAATAATTAATTTCAGCTCCCTTTAATGTCCTTGAAGCAAACGCTATCACTCTGTCATGACCTTCTTTTGCGTGCTTAAGTAAAGCACCCAGCCCATGCATATTTGCATCTGTCACTATAATCCAAAGATCTTTTGTATAAAATAGTTTTAATTCTACAATTTTTACTATACATTTCTTGATCTCCTCAAACACTTCCTGACATTATCATGTCCATTCATCTCTCTGATCTATTTTCGTTAAGCCTGTGATAGGTTGCACTCTGTCAGGAAATGATCTACACATTTAGTGTAATATTCTGCAAATCCCAAGAATTACCTTGGTTGGTCATTATTCTTAGGACATGGGGCATTTTCTATGGCATTCATCAACTTTAGTTTGTGTTCAATACCCTTGCTCGATAGAGTATGCCTTACATTTCTGCCACTTGAAGAGCAAACTTACACTTATCTAATTCCACAGTAAAACCAACTTCTTTTAATATTTAAGTACATTCTTTAATATCTCATTGTGGTCTTGCTAATTCTTCAAACCAGAACATCCCCTTGAAAAAAATTCACTTCTTTTGACTCACCCTACAACTTTAACATTATCATCTGGATAACTGCAGAATGCAGAGGCAAACCCAAATAGCATTCTTACAAAATGGTAAGCTCCTTTCTGAGTAGCACATTAAGTCAAGCCAAGTGTTTAGAACTAAAATGTAATAAGGCATGGTGGTATGTGCTAGATAAGTCAATAGTGGAGTGATATTGACTCTTCGTTAAACCTCAAGGTAACTCCTAATATTAGATGGTGATCCCCCCAAATATTATTGTTTATATCTCTCAAATCACCACACATTTGTACTTTTCCATTGGGTTTATGCTCTATGATTATAGGACTCAGCCATTTGGACTACTCCATGGGTTCTACTATGCTGTTTTTGCACAATCTTTCCAATTCTAATTTTAATAGAACCCTTAATGCAATGGGAACGCTGCATACTTTACGTACAATCAGTTTAGTATCCTTCTTCAAAACTATTTAGTTAGCAGTTTTTTTAAACATATAAGTTCTTGCACAAACGAGTTAGGAAATTCATTATCCCAATGTAATGTACCCTCTACAGTTGTCATCAAATCCTGTTCCTTCATGTTGGGATTTAGTAACATACCTAACACATGCTATTCTCTTCATCCCAACAATATTCTATAACATACACTTTGCCTAAAATGCTCCTGTTCTTTAAAAATAGTTTTCTCTGAAAATAACCTATATTTGGTAATTTACAAAGACAATAACCTTCCTGTTCAATGTTGTTTTTTTAAAAACTTACCCAACCTAAACTCACCCATTTCTGTCAATCAGAGTGTATGGTGAGCATGAATCTGCCCACATCTAAATTTCTGACACATATATTCACCTGGCATTTAGGAGGACAAAACTGTTCATCAATGACAGCAGTCTCCTTTCCATGGAATTCAATACCTCACACACCATCAATACCTCAACATCATCATCCATGTCCAAACTCTGGTCCTTCTCTTTCTTTCCCATCATTGTAGTATAACAAATTCACAGAATGTGCGGTTTCTACACTTTTGCCATTGCACACCTTTGCAAAGTGTCCTGTTTCTTTACGCTCTAACACTTCACCTTCAAGGCAGGTCAGTTGCTCGATGTTGCTATATGTCTTACACTACGACACCTATAACACCTTTTCTTATTTTTATTCTCCAGTGATTTTGTTTTATCTGATAGGGACTTCTAGTTGCAGATTCCTTACCTTAGAATTTCCCCCAGTTGTCAGACTGGATCCAGAGACTTTTCTTCAAGCAGTACCCTTGCGCACCATCAGGTGGCATCAGTTGACTCCTTGTCCATTGTTGGTGTTGTGGTTGCCATGATGATGTCGCAGTCATACATAGGCGCCAACCTGGCACGCTGACGTCAGTTCTTTTCTTTCCGTACCAGCCTGTGTGCAGATCTGGAAAAGAGCTACCCTCAGTTATTTTTTGACTGACTTCGATATTTTGTCGAAGTTGTTTGACCACTTGGTGCGCCAACATGTCATCCCTGAAGACCAGATTCAAACCGTGTCCTGTCACTGCATGATGTTGGTAACGGATCCACACCTCGTGTGTTTGTGGTGTCTGGTACGCGACCATGACCCAAAGTTGTGCTCCGAGTGCTGGGCCATGAACCAGAAGGCTTTGAAGTAGATGTCCCTAAAGCTCATGACGGCCCATCACTCGGCTCCCTGTCTCGCTCAAGAGGAAGGTCATAAGACTGCTCATGGAGCCATCACCACTCACCTTCTTTCCACTCCAAATCGTCAGGACATTTGGGTCACAAGAAGTCAAAGAAATACAAACGTTCTTCGACTTCACTCTGTCGCTCATGTGATGCAATGCAGGAGGAGCATTCTCGCTCTAGCCCTCTGTCCTGGGAGCCTTTTTTTTGGTCAGCTCTGTGCCTCCCTGAGTTTCTGGAGCCACCCTTGCCCAACTCTTAGTTTTATTAGGCCATGCACCTCATATTTGGGCAGTCCGACCCTCCTGTGATGTCTTCGGGCCAGTTGGGTTGGGGGGGCCCCCCTCTAGTTTCACACCAGTGGCTTCCGCCTCAGGTCCAGGGGGCACCCCAAGATCCATTACCAGATCCGAGCCGATGCCGTTTGTGTCATCGCAACATTCCCCAGTGCCAGTACAGAAGCCAACGCTCCTGACGTCAGCCGGGCCCATGATCGGTGTTACTGATTCCCGACTCTGACCTGAAGCCGGAATGACGTCACCTGATGCTGATTCCGACTTTGACGGGGTTCTCACTCCCCAGGTTGGATCCTGACCTCTATGGCTATAGGTACAAGTTGGAATACTAGCTAGATGACTCTGATGTAGACTGGGCTCAGTAGTTGTGTGAAGCCAGTGGTCTTGACACCTCCCCTAATGCTGGCATGCTTACTCCCCCTACCGTGGCTATGGAGGAAGTAGCCTCATATTGAATTGTGGTGAGAAGAGCAGCTGAGGTCCTGGGCCTCGAACTGCCTTCTGTGGCTGTCAGGACTAACCTCCTGACTGAGGTGCTTCAGCCCAGGGCTTTTACATCTCAACCCCTTTTGCCCTCCAATGAAGCTCTCACTGATGTCCTTCTGGGGACATGGTATAAGTCCAGCACAGGGGCTCCTGTCAACAAGACAATTGCCCACAACCAGAGGCCTGCACCTAACATTCCTAAAATCGTGACCCAACATCCTACGCCTGAGAGTTTTGTCATCCAGGTTTCTTCTTCTGGTGTATTCCCTTCCGCACTCTTGGACTGGGAATGAAAATGACTGGACCAACTTGGGAAGAAGTCATTCTCTTCCTCCCATCTAGCGCTGCGATCCATGAACACCGCAAGCCTTTGGGCCCTTACTCCGATAATTTGTGGAATACGGTCACGCAGGTGATGTTGCGCCACGGCGTGCGGTGCGAGCCGAACATTCGTCTCGGGCCACGGCGCGCGGCACAGAGACACACCGCGCCACCATCCCCTTGTGCAGCATACGAGGCCCCAAATTGGGCATGGGGCCTCATTTCTTCTTAGCGCGGCACACATCCAGGCATATTTAACTCTTCCCCACTTACCTGCGATCGTTGTCCCCTTCAAGACTACCCCTCCGGCCATGCCACTATCCTATGATTCAATGACGGAGGATCACTTGGCACTTCTCTGTGAGGAAGTTATGGCTCTCTTGGCCAAGGAAGCCATAGAGAGGGTCCCTGTGCCAGAAGTATGTCATGGTTTTTACTCCAATTCCTTTCTGGTGCCCAAAAAGTGCAAGGGCATCCACCCTATCCTAGACCTCCCTCTATCTCTTCCTCAGGAAGGAGAAGTTCAAATTGGTCACTCTGGCTCAGGTCCTATCTACCCTGGACCCTGTAAACTGGATGATAGCGTTGGACTTTCATATTCCCGTCCTGCCTACCCACAGATGTTACTTGCGATTCGTGGTAGATCACAAGCACTTTCAGTTTACCATACTCCCCTATGTCCTTATCAGTACCCCTTGGGTGTTAATGAAAGTGATGGCTGTGGTTGCAGCTCATATGCACTGGCTAGGGGTTTTACTCTTCCCCTACCTTGACGACTGGATGTTGAGGGAGGCCTCGCCCCAGGCTTTTGTCTCCCATCTCCAGACTATGGCAGACCTTCTGCATTCGCTGGGATTCACTATAAACATGCTGAAGTCACACCTGACTCCCTCTTAGACACTCCTTTCATCTGAGCTGTTCTGGACACAGTGCAGTTTCAGGCCTGCCCTCCCCAGCGGCGAGTCCAGGATATTCAGGCTATGATACCAATTTTTCAGCCTCTGTCCTGGATTTTGTTGAGAATGACCCTGAGAATGATGGGCCTCATTGACTCCTGCATCCTGCTGGTAACACATGCCAGATGGCTCTGCAATGGGACCTGAAGTTCCAGTGGGGGCAGCATCAGGGTAATCTCTCTGACATGGTCCAGATCTCGGAGAGAACTGTGCAAGATCTGTAGTGATGAATTTAGAACCACAATTGGGTCAAAGGCAGATTTAGCTCCCTTCCACAACCAGATCTAACAGTAGTGACAGATGCATCACTCCTGAGATAGGGTTGCCACATGGGGGTGGCAGAGATCAGAGGCATCTAGGTCCCTTGTGGAGTCCAGGCTTCACATCAACCCGCTGGAGCTCAGGGTGATCAGGTGTGCATTAAAAGCATCCCTTGCCTCTTTTAAAGGGAAAGTGGTGCAGGTATTCATGGACAACACCACTGCCATTTGGTACTGCAACAAGCAGGGAGGGGTGAGGTTGTTGACCCTTTATCAAGGGGTCTTGCATTGCTGGATGTGGCTAGAACATCAGGGCATATCCCTGGTGGTTAAACATCTTGTGGGCTCTCTGAACACTTGGGCAGACAAACTCAGCCATCAATGCATGGTTGCTTGCGAATGGCATCTCCATCCGGAGGTGACGTAAGGTCTCTTTCAGCAGTGGGGAAAGCCTTGGTTAGATCTATTTGCCTTCGCAGAGAACGTGCAATGTCAGCTGTTTTGCACATTGAAGTTACCAAGGCTGCACTCACTCAATCTTTGATGCTTTTAATTTCTAGTGGAACTCAGGCCTCCTAGACACCTTTCCCCCAATACCACTTCTGCCCAGAGTTCTCAAGAAGATAAAGATTGACCAGGCCCAAGTAATTCTTGTGGCCTGGACTGGCCACGAAGAGTATTGTATATCAAGCTTCTGAGCTTTGCCATCGATCCTCCACTCAGACTGCCTCTTTGGGAGATCTTCTGTTGCAGCAGCAGGGGACGGTTCTCCATCCGAACCTGTCTAATCTCCGCCTTCTTGCATGGAGATTGAGTGGTGGCAGTTGACAGCTTTTGACCTTCCGCCAGAAGTCTTCAATGTTATCTTGGAAGCCAGGTGTGCCTCCACCAAAACGGTATACACCTGTCATTGGAATAAATTTGTGGCATGGTATACCAACAAATCTGTTGATCCCCTTTCTGCACCTTTTTCTGAGGTTATTTTGTTTATACTCTCTCTTGCCCAGTAGGGCTCTGCTTTGGGCAGCCTTAAGGGTTATCTGTCTGCCATCTCTGCTTTCCTCAGACTACCTGATCAACCCTCCTTGTTTAAATCTCCCATTGTTGGAAGATTCCTCAAAGGTCTTACCCACATGTTTCGCCCTACCCCGGTCATAATGCCCTAGGGGAATTTGAACCTTGTACTTACTTTCCTCATGGGTGCGCCTTTTGAGCTTCTTCATAATTGTCCTCTTGGGCCTCTCACTTTAAAAACAGCCTTCCTTGTAGCCGTCACCTCAGCACATACAGTGAGTGAGCTGCAAGCTCTTTCTTCGAAGCAACCCATCATCTCTGTCCATCCTGACAAAGTGGTGCGTCATATCAGGGCCTCTTTACTACCTAAAGTGGTCATGCCCTTTCATGTCGACCAATCCAACACCTTACCTACATTTTATGCACACCCACATCCTTCTCGTGTAGAGGAGAGACTCCACCATCTGGATTCAAAGAGTGTTGGCGTTCTCCTTAATCACACACACCAAAGACTTCCGGGTGGATGATCAGATCTTTGTTGGTTATGTGGGTGTGAAGAAAGGATGGGTTGTTCTCTGCATCAAAATGTGCTACACTTTGGCTAATAAGCAACCCCCTGAGGGTTTGCGTGCTCATTCTACCAGAGAAACAGCTGCAACCACTGCATTGGCAAGCGGAGTTCCAGTCCTGGATATCTGCCAAGCAGCTATGTGGGCTTTCCTGCATATGTTCACTAAACACTACTTCCTGGACAGTCAGGTCCACAGGGATGGCTACTTTGATCATTTGGTCTTGCAGGACTTCTTAGTATGATCTCAGTTTGCAGACCCCCCTCCTGGGATAGTATTGCTTGAGTATCTATTCTAAGGTAAGGAATCTGCAACTAGAAGTCTCTATCAGATGACCAAGTTACTTACCTTCGATAATGAATCATCTGGTAGAGACATATTCTAGTTGCAGTTTCCTTATCATCTCACCCATTCTCCCCGCTCTGCAAAATGATTTCTAAGGACAGGGACTTCACCCCCCTAAGTAGGGCCCTAGTTCTGGCGCACCAGGACCAGTGTTTTTCATGGCTCTGCACTTCTGGAATGGAAAGGCGTGAATAGAAACTGACATCAGCACGCTGGGTTGGTGCCTATATGACCACAACATTATCACACGGACCACTACACCAACGAAGGATGCAGAGTAGACCGATGCCACCTCACGGCGTGCAAGGGTAGTGCTTGAAGCCGGATCCAGTCTGACGCCTGGGGGAAATTTGAAGGTAAGGAATCTGCAACTAGAATAAGTCTCTACCAGATAATTTGTCACTGAAGGCAAGTAACTTGTTCTTCACCCCCTTTGAATTTGGATTTACTAGCTAACTCCATATTAATTTTCCAAACATTCTGATACGTTTTCAGTTCGTCTCCATATGTTTGGCTACTGAAATTGATTATTCTAAATACAGCTTTTTAATTCCCAGTAATTTCTCTTGGAGCTTCAAATTATTTGTGTAGTTAATTAATCGATCACAAACAATCTCCTCTTGTAAATCTTTAAATATACATGTGCAGCAAGATTGCTCAACACCAGTCCATATTGGTCAACAAATTTGTTTGAACCCTGTGCCCTAGAGAATAATGTACATCATTCCACAACTACACTCACTTTTTGCAAAGATTTCCTCTAAGGCTTTCATTACAGACACATACTCATCATCAGACGTGTCCTCCATATCAAATGTATCCTCTTCTGTATGACACTTAGGGGGTCCTTACAAGCTTGGTGGGCGAGCACTCCTGCGGACCCCATTACGACATCCCCGCTGGGCTGGCGGGCGCACACCTAGTTGACGCCCGCCGGCCCAGCGGGGATGAGGCCGCAACATAGGAGCCGGCTCCTAATAGAGCCGGCGGTGTTGTGGCCGTGCGACGGGTGCAGTACTCGCGCTTTTCACTGTCTGCTATGCAGACAGTGAAAACCTGGCCAGGGCCCTGTTAGGGGGCCCCTGCACTGCCCATGCCACTAGCATGCGCAGTGCAGGGGCCGCCAGGGGCCCCAGGACACACCTTACCACCAGCCTCTTCCTGGAGGTGCAAACCGCCAGAAACAGGCTGGCGGTAGGGGAGTCATAATCCCCAGGGCAGCGCTGCATGCAGCGCTGCCCTGGCGGATTATCACAGCGGGGGCTAAAACGGCAGGAGACCTCCGGCCCTGGCAGTGCGTCTGTTGGCGGTACGGACGCCACATTACCCCTGGCGGTCGTAATGACCCCCTTAATGCCAGGCAATATCTTTAGTATCGTTCTGCCCTTCACCCCTAAACTATGCTTCAACATAGCTAACTTCATTTTTGCAGTAAGCACATCATATCCTACCACCGCCACGTAAGTTTCAAATGTCTTTCACCAATCTTCCCATGGATAATGGGGGTCACCTGGACTAGCCAGAAATGTAGGTGGTGCAGGAACAAACTGCATATTCAGCCACAAAAACCTGTTGTGCACTTATTCAAAGTTTCTAATTTTTATATTAACATAACTAAATCACATTGCCTTAACCTATGCATAAAGTACGTCTAAACACAAAAATGAAATTACATAAAAAATTTAATCAATCAATAGCTTTAGTCTATCATTAAAAAATTCTAAAAGCAGCAAATATGCATTTATTAAATATAAAAAATATATAAAAGGGCATCCCCGTTGCATTTCATCTGTCACATCATTCTAACGTTGAAAAAAGTACACGAATTACGATAAATAATTGAAACAACAATTTATTTCTGTAGTACGAAGCGGATTTTAAAAAAGAGCAACACTAGAGCACACTCACAGTGACCTAAGGTGTTGAAGAAATTGCAATGTAGGCATACATGATACAATCATACGTCTTCTTAACACTGGTATTAAAATCCTTTGGTAGATTCACAATAAAATTTACAAAAGAAAATAAAGTGTCATGAAGTTTGAGTGGAATCCTTAGCACATGGACATATACTAGATTGGCCCAGTGGGAAACTTGGGTGGCCCTTTATAATTTCAAACTGAACTTAGTAAGTAAGATTCGATTCCATGTATTCTGTACCATATCAAGATAGGGCTCCACCCCCCAGGGTGGGACAAATCTTAAGATGTTCATTGTTTGTAGTCTTAGCAAGTTCCACTGCTTTCCTGGCATGGCTTCTCCTGGATTTGTAATGTACTTTCAGCCAATCTTTATTTTTGGCCTAACCATTGTATTGGCAGCTGGCCTTGGCTGGGCGCTCCCAGCCAATCCTAACGCTGCTCTGAGCAGCATCAGGATTGGCGCTGGGCAGGCTAGGAGCCTGTGCCTGCAGGCAGAGAATGAGCAGCAGTGCATTTCTGAAGGCAGCAGCGGGCCAGGTAAGTTTTATTTTTTTATTTTTTATTTAATCCTCCCCTCCTCCCTCCTGCGCGCCTCCACGCCCATTCACTGTCGCGCGAGCTGCGCAGGTACACTGGAATGCATGCTGATGACAATCTCATTGCAGAATACGTCCCTCACATGCCAACATGAGTTAAAAAGTCATGTTAAAGACTAAAAAGTAAGCATTGCTGAGAAAATGAATATTTCCCCATCCTAAACTACTGCCTGTGAGATAATGTATTTATTAAACAAAATACATAACAAATATCCTTACTGGATGGATTCATGAGAGCCAATCTAAACTAAAAAGAACTCATTTGATAAAGACATAATCAACAACTTAATCACCACATACCATAATCTGATGTAACAATTGTGTCTAACCTGTCTAAGAATGCAGTTTAAGCACTAATATAAATACACGTTCAACAAACCCTATGCCTGACCTATAAGGCTGTGCATGGTAGGGGATCTGAATATCTATCCTCAAGACTACACTGGTAAAAGTCCCAGTCGGCAACTTAGATCTACGGGAGCCTTCTGGATTCGGGTCCCTCGGACGCATAGGGTTAGATGTGGGGACAAGGCATTTATGGTAGCTGCTGCCAAATGCTGGAATCTACTCCTTCAGACTTTAAGGCAGGAGCAAAATTTCTTGGCCTTTAGAAAGTCAGTCAAAACTTGGCTTTTCCCGCATTAATCCAGGTTTTTACCTTCTTTGTCGCGGTCTATCATTCACTCCATTCCTTTGAGCAATTCGATGCTTTGGCAGGAACACGATTTATAAATACCAAATACATACATACATACATACATACAAACAACGACACAACAATGAGGCTTCCACTGTACATTATTGTGTGCTGTCACAAACACCCCTCCTATCACAGTATGCCTTGAAATATATGAAAGAGTAGCAGGTGGCAAAGTACTGCTCTGCTGGAGGAGGAAGCATATGAATGATGCCCATATTTTCAGTATTAACCGGCTGAACATTGATGATGTGAATGCCATATCTTTAATTATGGGCAACAATGACCCAAACAACAATGTCCAGATTGCCATACTACTGTTCATTTAATTAAATCAATCAAACAAGTATTTCTAAAGCACGACTTCGCAACCAGGGGGGTCCTAAGGCGCTGATGGGTGATGCAGGTCAATTGAGGAGCCAGGTCTTGAGGTCCTTTCTGAAGTGAGCCAATGAGGGGGACTGCCTGAGGTGAAGCGGCAGCGTGACCCTGTTCTGTGTGGCAAGGTAGGAGATGGATCTTAATCCAGCCGTGTTCTTCCAGATTCTGGGGATGGTAGTGAGGGCCAGTTGAGCAGAGCAGAGTTGCCTGGGGGTGCGTAGAAGGAGAGGAGGTGGTTGAGGTAAGCATGTCTGATGCTGCAAAGGACTTTGTAAGCATGTGTCAGGAGTTTGAAAGTGTTGTGTTTGTTGACAGTGAGCCAGTGTAGGTCTCTCAGGTGGGTGTAGATGTGGCTGTGGTGAGGATGAGTGTGGCAGCGGTGTTCTCTATTCTCTAGAATCTTGTTGAGTTTCTTGTTGATGCCGGCATAGAGTATGTTGCCGTGGTCAAGTTTGCTACTGACGAGTGTATATGTGACTGTGCTTCTCGCACTGATGGGTATTCATTTGAAAATCTTCTGGAGCAAGCGGTGTGTGTGGAAGCACAAGGATGAGACAGCATTGACCTGCCAGGCCATAGACAACGAGGAGTCGAGAATGATGCTGAGGTTGCATGCGTGGTTGGTGGAAGATGGGGCAGTTTCGAGGGCAGTGGGCCACCAGGAGTCATCCCAGGCAGTGGGGCCGAGGATGAGGATCACAGTCTTATCCAAGTTGAGCTTGAAGCAGATGTCTTTCATCCAGTTGTCGACTGCCTTCATTACGTTGTGAAAGTTGCTTTTGGCTGTCGATGGTTCATCGGTTAGGGAGAGAATTAGCTGTGTGTCGTAGGCATATGAGGTGATGTTGAACCCGTGGTGTCTGATGATCTTTGCGAGCGGGGTCGTGTAGACATTGAAGATGATGGGACTCAAAGAAGAGTCCACAGCTGGTTTCTGTCTGTTTTGAGGTGGGAGCCTGACTCTCTGGGTTCGGCTAGTGAGGACGGAGCAGATTCACTGTAGGGCTTTGCCACAGATGCTGGCGTCGTGTAGTCTGGTTCAGAAGGTGGTGTGGGAGACGATGTCGAAAGCGGCAGAGAGTTAGAGGAGGATGAGGGCAGCTGTTTCACCTTGATCCAGTAGGGCGCGGATGTCATCTGTGTCTGCTAGGAGTGAGGTTTTGGTGCTGTGGTTGCTCCTGAATCTGGATTAGGAGGGATCTAGGATGTGATTTGTCTCAATGAACTCTGTCAGCTGTGTGTTGATCGCTTTTTTGATTACCTTGGCTGGAAAAGGGAGCAGTGAGATTGGTCTGTAGTTCTTCAGCTCCATTGGGTCTGAGGAGGGCTTCTTCAGTAGGGGGTTCATCACCACGTGTTACCAGTCTTACGGGAAGGTGGCAGTCTCGATGGAGTGGTTGATGGTATGGCATAGTTCGGGTGTGATGGTGACTCTGGCTTGGTTGAAGATGTATTGGGGGCATGGGTCCGAAGGTGCCCCCGAGTGGATGGTACATATGAGCTTCAGGGTGTCTTCCGGGATGAGGATGATCCGGTGGTTCAGGGTTGGTGGGGTGGGAGTCCATGGTGGTGCTGGTGGGTGGGGGCAAGTCTTTGCTTGCGAATCCTTTGTAGATGTCCTGGATTTTTCAGTGGAAGAAGGAGGCAAGGTTGTTGCAGAGGTCTTGGTAGGGGGATGTCTGTGGTGTCCGTACCAGGTTTCCCAAATTCTTTGACTATGGTGAAGAGTTCCTTGCTGTTGTGTGCAAGCCTGAATGGCTGGTTTTCTAGCTGATCTGATGAGCCGGTGGTGCATTGTGACAGCGTCTTTGAAGGATTTGTGGTCTGTCGTGCTCTTACTGCTTCTCCACTTTCTCTTGAGTCGTCTGCAGGCGCTCTTGGATTCTTGGTGGTCTCGTAGAACCAGCTGGGTCTCCTGTGGTGTTGACTGCTGGCGTGTTTCCTAAGGGGGCTAGAGTATTGGTGCAGTTGGCGATCCATTGGAGGAGGTTGTGAGCTGAGGCGTTTGCATCCGTGGTGGTGTGTGGTGCAAAGCGACGTTGAGCTGGTCTTTGGTGACCTTGATCCAGTTTCTGTAGAGGTGGGCATGGTGCCATTTGGTGGTCTTAGTGAAGGAGAAATGGATACAGTGGTGGTCGGACCAGTGGAGTTTGGAGGTATGTGAGAAGGAGATGTGCTTTCCAGCGGAGAAGACTGGGTCGAGGGTGTGTTCTGCCGAGTGTGTGGGGTGGTTAATCAGTTGTTTGAGTTAGAGGTGAGGTTCTCCATGAGGGTTGCGGTGTTTGAGTCGCTGAGGTTGTTGAGGTGAAAGTTGAGGTGGCCAAGGAGGATGTAGTCAGTTGAGGTGAGGGTATATGGAGCAATGAGTTTGGCTAGGGCTTCAATAAAGGGAGACTGCAGACGAGGGTGCGCGGAGGGTGGTGTTCAGATTTGTCTGAATCTGAAAGTGCATGCGTTCAGCGACGGCGTTTAGACATCGATGCTGGTCGTGAGGCGGAGTGAGTTTTTGTCGATGATACTACGGTCTTTATGTATGATCTTGTATCTGTCGGGGATGGCAGTGGTGCTGTCTGATGCTGAGGTGGTGGTTATTCAGGCCCCCGTGAAGATGAAGACACTGGGGCAATGGAGTCGAGGAGATCCCATACTTATATCGTATGCTTGACGAGGGAGCAAGTGTTGAGTAGTATGCATCTGAAGTGTCTGGGTGGTCTAGTGGAGTGGAGGTTTAGTGTGAGGGCAGAGGAAGGTGCAGTTGTGGCAGGAGAATGGGCTGTGAGTGTCCTTAAGAGAAGCATAGTGGCATGCGGTGAAGCCTCTAGTGTTGAGGGAGTGAAGAGTGCTGGTGTTTTATCGATGGATGGTGCGGGAACCAGGGTCTGTGGCACTTAGTGCAGTCCGGACACGGATGGGCACAGATAGGCTTGCCTGTGGCACGCCTTTGGCTCACAGCCATGCAGTGGCCATCACTAAGAATGTGAGGGAGGTGGGAGGGTTTGCTCAACTGGGAGGCAGGAGGGTGGGAAACAGAGGGTGGGAAACACTACTACGGGGGATGGGGCTGCAGGGGCAGCAGCAGCAAGGGAGATGCAGGGATCAGCAAAGGAGATCGGAGAGGAAACAAAAAGAGGCAAAAGAATGAACAAAAGCAAAAAAGCAAAAAGGCAGAGAAAGGGTACAGAAAGGCAGAAGCCAACGGAGAGAGTGACAGAAGGCCAACACTGGCCACCAGGGATGAGGTGCATGTGGGTGCCTGGGGGTGAAGGAGGGTCTCGAACATGCAAGGCCAGGCAGGTTCACAGATGCAGGGCAGCAGCAATAACAGGTGGAGCTGAGCAGGGGAGCAAAGTAAGCTCTGACCAGAGGTTGTGAAGTCAACCCTTTACCGCGCAGCAGCTGCCATTAAGAAGGAGAGGGTAACCAGGCCTGGGACAGGCCAAGACAGTGCTACATTTTTTTGAGTGGGTACTTTCTGAAAATGGCAGCCATGGGTTGTCACAAATAACTTTTTTGCCAAAACATCCTGGTGCATCATACCAATTCAGTGCTCAAGCATGTTGATAGCACATCATATTAGATACTGGCAAACAGAAAGCTAAATCTTATGGAATGGCCAGTTTACCCAGTGCACCAGGCACATTGAATGCAGCAGCATACCATGGCCATTGATTCACAAAAGTGCCAGGGGTACCGGAAGTGGTGCCCTTTGACCCTACACAACAACGCAGGAAGTTACACCATTTAACTTTTGATGACATTACAGGAAATTACATCACATGACTGTTGACCCTTGTGCTATTAAGAGAGTGATATCATAATATGGCTCCACTATTGAACCACGGAAGATCGTAAGGAATGGCATCATAGAAGTGAATAAACAAATATTAGATTATTTTAATTTTCTGATTTTTAGGAAGAGTGGTTATTTGCCCACCTCTGAATTAGGGATCATCCATACTATTGTGTGATTCAGACGACATTTTGAAAAATGTCTTCTTTCTTGTTTATGTATGGAAGCCAAACATTCAGAGAAAACCAATGGGAAAAAACAAAACCTTTAATATTCTGTGGTACCACAAATCATCCAAAAAATGGCTCTCCACTTGTGTAGCTAGGTCTAGCCCCCAGGACACAAAACACCCCCAAACTAGACATAAATAGGTCTCATTTCACCAACTGAAAAAATATCTTTTTTCACAGTGTTGGCAGCTGTGGACATTCAGCCTTAGCTCGCCCGCCACCCAGGCAACTTACCAAACCCAGACATTTCTGGAAAATAAACAGTTTTGTGACTTGCATGGATCCCATAGTGGTTAAGTTACAAAGAAGGCAGTGTAATCTTCATACTTTGGCTGCAAACGCTCTTTTTCCTCATATTTCTGTGAAGGTTCCAGAAGCTGTGAGGATCAACAAACTTTCTACCACACAGCGTTTCCACATGTCCCCCCATAAAACAGTCCCACACTTTTTGTGCATGAGTCCAGGAGTGGAACAATCCAGGGACCACACAAATACCATATAGACTATTGTGGGCACATCATGGGAAAATCCCAATTAGCCTGAACTTCTAACACTCTATTGTCCCTTCTCGGATGGCAGTGTGGCTCAATGCCAGGATGAGCCACTCCATCTTGTTTTTGGTGACATTTTGAAATCTCTGGTCTCTAGTGGATTTTCTGCCCTTCCCAATGGGCAAACTCCTACCTGCCCCTAGGGAGGCAGAAATACTGTTTTGTCCCTTTTTTTGGCCAACGATAAAACCCTATTGTTGTGAGGCTTTCTTGGGCCCACTTTAATTTTCCATCTCAGCTTAGTTTTAGATTTTAGACGTTTTAGGCTGACATTGCTTTTAGCAATGACATTTTACACACTTTATGCTTGCACGATATTACACTGTACATGCTGTTTATTTTTAGTAAACCTTTTTCGACATGCAATTTGTACACTCTATTCAAGACTAGGAACATAGAACAAGATATTGTCATGCTTGCATTGTCCGTTGGAGATAGCTTCTAAAACTTGGACATGTCATTGCATCACAGCTGCACTTTTACCATAGTGTGGTTTTGGTTCTATAAACATATCACAGCCCTCCAGAGGTCAGAGAAACACTCTGACCATGACTTTTCTGGAACAAATCCTGTGTTTGATATGCAGCTCTGCTGATCTTTCATCTTGCAGAGAAGGGATGCCAACTCCACTTCTGACCAGCTCCCTGACTTAGCTCTCCAGGTCGGGGGGTCTCAGATTATCCTCCAAGATCGGGCAGAGGGTACACATGTAATGCTCTCAGAGTATAGGTAATGATAGGTGGGAAGGTGTAGAAATTGCCATGGTTGGATTATTTATTTTAATCATCATGTTGGTACTTATGGTTCCAATGCTTTGTTTCATTTGCCTAATAATTGCAGCTCATTCTCTCTATGCAAGAATAAATGTTTCAATAAATGTTTGAAAACATTTATTTGTATCTTTCTTGTGTTTACCCTGGGCATGCATGAGTAAAACAATGAAAGGGTGAAACCTGTTTCCATGACTTCCTTGGGAGTGAGTCAGAGTTTCATGTTCGAGGTTGCAGATATCATCTGTTACCCTGGGAAGGTTGGGGGTTCAGATGAGGCACTGTGAGCCAGCTTGGAATTGGGCAGACAGTCTCTGATGGTGTATACAGACCCAGTCCCCACGTCCTGAAGATCCGGCATCCTAATATGCAGTCCTACCTTTTAGTGGAAACCATATAACACTAGTGGGCTTTCTACCCCTTCCCTGAGGGCAGATTGGAGGCAATCTCCCATTTTCCCCACGAGAGACAGAAGGACTGTCTTGCCACTTTTGAGGTGAGGTATAATCCAATTTCTGGGATGGACATCCCATCCCATTTATTTATGCCCCACTGTAAAATCCCTGGTGTCTAGTGTAATTTCTACACCCCTAGGAAGCAGATGAGGGACAAATCCCTTTTCTGTCTCTGGGGGAGCAGAAAGACTCAAACGCTTTTTCTGGGATGGGGGTGTGGCCCAATATCAGGGAAGTTCACTTCATCTTTTTTCTGTAATTTTCAAATCCCTGGTGTCTAGTGGGCTTTCTGCCTTCTCAGGGAAGAAAGTCTCCATTGCTCATTTCAGAGACGCATCGGCCAATGCAAGGCTTGGCCCCCCACCCCTAAAATAATTTGGCTAAAGTTTTCTTGTGTCCAATGGGATTTGTACTACACCAATCGGCCTCTCAGTGGGGGGCAGAAAGACTGCAATGCACCCTTTATGGTAGGGGCACTACCCTGTGCCAGGGTTTGCCAGCCCACCCCTTTAAAACAAATTGGCTTCACATCTAGGGGGAAAATTGAGGGCAACCCCCCCAACCTGCATTCCTGGGGGGGCAGAACGACTGTATTGCACATTAGGGATGGGTTATGTCCCTATCACAGCGTGCGCAGCCTTTTCAAAATAATTTGGCTAGAGTCTAGTAAGTGGGATTTCTGCCCATTCGGAGGACAGATTGTGGGCATGTGCCCCAATCCACACAACGAGGGTTGGGGGCAGTAAGACTAACAGAGCTTGAAGGGGTGTGGGGAACAAAAACCCATGCCCAAGGGACTGCTCTTTCACTCCAAAGACCGTCCTCGTGTCTTTTGGAGTGGGCCTCCTCACAGTGACCCTCAAGCAGGGATCCACTAGGGAGAGACAGTGTTAGAATGGGGGAACTGTTTTCCTTCCAGTGCTGCCTTTTCTGCCCTGATCAGTGTAGGGAAGGCATAGTTATTTCCCTCAAGACCACATAGAAAGTGAAACCAGTGAGCACTATTGTCACCCACTGATTTCACGTTCTCTCTGTGACATCAGTGACGCTGTATAGTGATTGTGCATCACAGAAAGGATGGGGGCTGAAGCAGAAGTGGTTCAATTTCAACCCTGAGCTGTAGGGAAAAAAGGAAGCCTCCGGTGTTCCTTTCAAGCCTCTCCAGCGTTGGCTGCTGAACGATGGCCACACTGGAGAGAGTTTGTGGGCATCAGCCAGGCTTAACACCTGCACTAAAAAGCCTGCCTTTCATGTCCTGATGAAAGCGTGGATGACAGATTATTCCTCTAAGGGATGAAACATATGTTGACATAATACTAGAAGGTACGGCAGTGACCAAACTGCTGTTCACTAACAACTGCAGTGAACACTGCCATGCTTTAATTGCCAGAATATTGTTATTTTCAAGCAACTACGGCATATCTCATCAATTTCTCACTTTTCCTCCACTTTGCTGCTTGGCTACAGTGTTCACATGAATATCGTCATTCTATGGCTCTAGGTGTTTTTTGTCTTTTGCAAATGAATAATAAACATTTTCAGTTGTACAATACCTTTGTGCAAGCAGATTTGTAACAATAACAAAACCCTCTATACCTTCCTATTGACACACAGAACAAATGTTTATTTCCATTGATTTAAATGATTGGCTCTGGCAAGTTCCCATGCAGGCCCCTTACCATCCTTTACTAACCCTATGCCCACTGCACTTTATTTGTCTAAACTTCATAGAAAATTGTGCTTTTTCCATGCATTTAGCTTGAGGTGTGGACACAAGCCACCCCTTAGTGCTAACTACTCTCCCCTTTGTTGGGTATCCTGGCTCCTCATTTGCCACTTAGGGGTTACTAACCTCTTCTTCAGATGCTGCAATGATTGGTAATAGTTACATTTACCAAGGTGTGTTATGCTTTCCATAGCCAAACCCTAACGTTCGAGGTAGTCTTGGCTATACGGCTTACAAAGAAGAATGCTTACTCCTTTGTAGCCTTACTGACCAGAACTGGTAGATTCATGCTAGAAGTCGTAAGTTTCAGCTGTCTGTCATTCTCAGATATTTTGTTGGAGAGCATGCCCAGGTACCTACAATTGTATAATATAAATAATATTTTCTTTTATATTCTATTTCCAACAAAATCTGCCTGCTCGACATAAAATGGGATCGGAGCGAAATAGCAGTTGTGCCATCATTTCTTGTGCATGGGTATTAGGGAACTATGGTGTGCACACGGAGTGCTCTCTCTACCATTATAGCAGCCTCCGCTTCTTTGCATACTTGTGAAAATGTGACTTTTCCATATCAGATAAACTGACACTTCATAAGCTGTTTGTGAATTATTTGGTTTATTGAGAAGTTCAGAACATAAGGTTCTTTTCAGCGAAAGACTGCACTTCCAACTAAAGTTCAAGTATTTCAGGACTTTGGAGGGGTAGAATCTGCAGTAAAGAGTCTCCATTCTGTCATATTGCCAAACTTGGAAAGGAATTTGCTATAATGACAGATAGCAGTTCTGATGAAAGTGTTCAATCTGCTCCTTGGGCTCTTGTTAGGGGTTGCTTCAGTCTTGGATAGTCAAAGTTCAAATACTAAGCCCGGTATGACTCCCAGTGCCCTGCACTGTTGTTCTACTGTCAAAGGAGCTATATGTCAGGTACTACATAATGAGCTAATAGGAAGCTGGATAGGTTTCCTTAATTAATACTGTTTCATTTCTACTTTCAATGATTGATTCTCCGGTTCAGTTTTTATGACAAACCACTCTGTACCGAACCAAAGCTAGATGAAGGTTTCATGGCCCTTCTCCAAACCAGCTCTTGGATCATCTGGTCAGCCTTCATTAGTAACTGAAGGCATTCCAAACTTATCACCGTGTCCCCGAGTACTAGGGGTGGACGATAAATTCCAATCCACCGGCGGAGTTATTTGAAATGTGGCCACTTAGCATTAGGCTTGTAATGCGGAGTTCTGGCCAAATTCTGCCAACTGCTGCATGGCAGAGTTTTTTCTCATGCGCTGCTCACCAACAGTATGTTGGCAAGCGTAAGCGAGAAATGGTGTCTCTAACCGCAATTTATGGGCACTAGGAGGGCACCCAGTGAGAATTTACCAACTCAGGTAATCCCGAGCAGTCGCAGCTATTCACAGTAAAAAAGCTGCTGCTCAAGTAGAAAATCTACTCAAGCGGCAGCAGCACCCTCTGGCATGCTGCATGGTGCCATTTGTGCTGATTCTTCAGCGCTGAACAAGTTACCCATGCTAAAAATCAATGCGAGCAGCACAATATGCCGATTTCTGCCCATTCACTGAGCTCTGTGAAATCTAGCTGAGTTTTCATGTAACAGCTGAATACCACAGAGTGAAACTCCGCGAGATCCACTCACCCCTGCCAACCACTACTTCCCTGCACGGAGCAACATATCTTCAGCATTAGTCTGCAGTCATTTCCTACTCACCCTTCTCCTTTGAGGCACTTTTGTATGACGCAGAGATGGTTAACTGGTTCTGTGCCGCAGATGTAATAGTTACGTCCCACGGCACAGTGCTCCTGTGCCAAGGATGTAACCATTACGTCCTCGTACCGGAGCCTCGGGGGAAGCGATCCCCTCGTGGACCTTCCTTCCCGCCCCCCAGGTCAGGGATGAAAGGGGAATCGCTTCCCCTTCCGCCCCTGCCCCCGACTCAGTGACAGTTGATGACGTCAGCGCAGATGCCACCCCCACTGTGCTGAAAGCTCAGCTTCTAGCGTGGATCGGAGGAGAAATGCAAAAGCATTCCTCTTACGATTATGTGCTGGGGGAGGGAGAGGCATCAAAGGAAAGGAAAGGCCTTTCCTTTCCTTTCCCCACTAGACACCTGTGATTTTTAGTTTATGTGTGTTTTGTGTGTGTTTACATATAAGGGGAGCGGCCGCTTAGGCAAGGGCCGCTCCCCGGGGGGAAATGAATTTTTAGGCCTTTTCCTCCCCCCCGGGGGCAGATCGGCCTATTTTAATTTGGCTGATCTGCCCTCATGGGGGGCAGAACCCACTAGACACCAGGGATAAAAAAAATAATAATTAACATGTGGGGAGTGACCTCTTAAGCAAGGCTCACTACCCGGGGGCAATTGCAGTGATTTTATTTTTTAATCAGTTTTACACAAGGGGAGCGACCCCAAAGGCAAGGGTCACTCCCTTGGGGGGGGGGGGCAAATTTATTTTAGGCCATTTCTGCCTAAGGGTTTGGGGTGTGTGTGTGTGTGTGTTTTGTTTGGGGGGTAGCCCCTTGGGCAAGGGTCGCTCCCTGTGGGGCACATTACTGTTGGCCATTTCTGCCCACCTTGGGGGCAGATCAGCCTATATTTGTAAGGCCCATCAGCCCCCAAGGGGGGGCAGAAAGCCAACCAGTGAAGATTTAAAAAAAGAAAAAAAATAGCGTGGGGGGATAGCCATACCCTCACCCCAAATAAACGGGTACAAAGTTGTTATGCCCACTGGTGGGCAGATGGGGCAATTACCCCCGATCCACTTCGTGGGGGGAGCGGGAGCAGAAAGCCTACTAGATGCAAGAGAATAAAAAATAAAAAAAAATAGTGGGTTGGTGGCTACCAACTAGTTATGCCCCGACCCCAACTGAAGCGGTAACAGTCTTTCAGGTCTCACCCTGCACACTAAAACATCTTATCCCAATGGCAAGTAAGAGGACATTTGATTATTTTAGGTTTTGATTTTACATTTGGGCCATGAGAGCTTGTCTAACTTTCAAAATCGTCCCACTTGAAATGGTGAGGGCCGTACTTTTTGGACTTTGGGATGCTGCCATGTAGAGAAATCTACCAGACCTAGACAAAGCTGAACCCTAAACATCTGTGTGAGTCCACGGTGGTGTGCTTCAGATGCACCCTGCACCATTTTCCTACCCACAATGCCCTGCAAACCTCCAACTTTTCTTGAAATCACACATTTTTCCCACATTCTTGTGATGAACCTTCCGGAATCTGCAGGAATCCACAAAATTCCTACCACCCAGCATTGTCACATTTATACCAATAACAATTCTGCCCCATGTGTCAAACTAAAATGCCTTTTTGAACCCGCTTTTCTTCCCCCTTCTTTTCAACATGTTTTTGGCTCTTCCCTGTCACAGGCACTTGGCCCACCTACACAAGTGAGGTACCATTTTTACTGGAAGACAAAGGGGAACATTGGGTGGTAGGAAATTTGTGCCGGTGCAGTGATCCCACACCGAAATGTGGGAAAAATGTGATTTTTTAGCTAAATTTAAGGTTTGCTGAGGATTCTGGATAAGAAAACACTGGGGGATCCACGCAAGTCACTACTCCCTGGACTCCCTAGGGTGTCTAGTTTTCAGAAATGTTTGGGTTTGGTAGGTTTCCCTATCTGGCTGCTAAGCCCAGGACCAAAAACACAGGTGCCCCCGCAAAAACAGGTGGTTTTGTATTTGATAATTTTGGCCCTCATTATGACCCTGGCGGATGGCTTTATTTTGTAAAAAGGTACAGCCAACAGGCTGGCAGTACCTTTCTCCAAAATATGACATTGGTGGTTTGGCTCAAGCTAAACTGCCAATGTACCACTCCGTCCGCCAGAGAGGTAACAGCCGCCAGACTGGAGACTTCAGCCTCCAGCCAGGCGGCCGTCACAGTCCCACCCTCAGGATTATGACCCCGCCTACCGCCATAGTTTTCGTGGCAATCTTACCACCACGAAAACCATGGCGGTAGGCACTATCAGTGCCAGGGAATTCCTTCCCTGACACTGATAAGTGTATCCCCCACCCTCTTCCCCCTCCCCAGAGTCCTCCTCCAGCCTCCCCCTCCCACCCCTGACATACACACACCTACACACATATACATACACATAGCCACATTCACCCACACATGCATACATTCATACACACACACTTCAACACACACTGACATACATCCTATCACACACGCATTCACACTGCACAACATACAGGCACACTCACACTCATTCATGCACAAACGCATTCACACACCTCACACCTGCATGCATACACACAAAAACAGTCACACCCTCCACACACACAGCACCCCCCACCACCCTCCCCTGTTGGAGCACCCTACTTACCTGCTTGTAGGGGGTCCTCTGGCAGGAGACAGGACGCAGCGCTGCTGCCAGCAGCAGCGTCCACCAGCAGAAGACCGCCAGGCCATATCATGTGTCATGATACCTTACCGCCATCCGCCGCCATGACCGTAGCCAGAATTCCGGCAGCCTTCTGGCGGAATTCCGGCTATGGTCATAATATGGAGGAATTTAGGTAGCCATGGCGACGGCCTTTTGGAGGCCATCGCCGTAGGCAGCATTTACCGCCTAGGTCATAATGAGGGCCTTTGATTTGTCCACATATTGTTTTGGGACATTTACTTTCGTGGGCACTAGGCCTACACACACTAGGGAGGAACCATTTTTATCAGGAGACCTAGGGAAACACTGGGTAGCTGCAAGTTTGTGGCTTCCCTCAGATTCCAGAACTTTGCTGCACAGAAATGTGAGAAAAAAGTGTTTTTTTGCCAAATTTTGAGGTTTGCTAAGGATTCTGGGTAACAGAACCTGGTGAGAGCACCAAAGTTACCCATCCTGGGCTCCCATAGGTGTCTAGTTTTCAGAAATGCGCAGGTTTGCTAGGTTCCTCTAGGTGCCGGCTGAGCTAGAGGCCAAAATCCACAGCTAGGCACTTTGTAAACAAAAAGTCAGTTTTCTTTGGGAAAATGTGATATGTGTCACGTTGTGTTTTTGAACATTTCCTGTTGCGGCACTAGGCCTGCCCACACATGTGAGGTACCATTTTTATCGGGAGACTTAGGGGAATGCTGGGTGGAAGAAAATGTGTGGTTCCTCACAGATTCCAGAACTTTCTATCACCAAAATGAGAGGAAAAAGTGTGTTTTTTTTATGCCAAATTTTGAGGTTTGCAAAGGATTCTGGGTAGCAGAACCTGGTGAGAGCCCCATCTTGGATTCCCCGAGGTGTCTAGTTTTACAAAATGCACAGGTTTGGCAGGTTTCCCTAGGTGCCAGCTGAGCTAGAGGCCAAAATTCACAGCTAGGCACTTTGCAAAAAACAGGTCTGTATTATTTAGGAAAATGTGATGTGTCTGTTGTGTTTCTGGGCATTTCTTGTCGCTGGCACTAGGCCTACCCACACAAGTGAGGTACCATTTTTATCGGGAGAATGCTCGGTGGAAGGGAATTTGTGGCTCCTCTCAGATTCCAAAACTTTCTGTCACCGAAATGTGTGGAAAAGTTGTTTTTTTTGCTGAATTTTGAGGTTTGCAAAGGATTCTGGGTAACAGAACCTGGTGAGATCCCCACAAATCACCCCATCTTGGATTTCCCTAGGTGTCTAGTTTTAACAAATTTACAGGTTTAGTAAGTTTCCACAAGTGAGGTACCATTTTTATCGAGAGACTTAGGGGAATGCTGGGTGGAAGAAAATTTGTGGTTCCTCACAGATTCCATAACTTTCTATCACCGAAATGAGAGGAAAAAGTGTGTTTTTTTTGCCCAATTTTGAGGTTTGCAAAGGATTCTGGGTAACAGAACCTGGTGAGAGCCCCATCTTGGATTCCCAGAGGTGTCTAGTTTTAAAAAATGCACAGGTTTGGCAGGTTTCCCTAGGTGCCGGCTGAGCTAGAGGCCAACATCCACAGTTAGGCACTTTGCAAAAAACACGTCAAATTCCAATGTAAAAAGGTGATGTGTCCATGTTGCGTTTCCTGTCATGGGAATTAGGCCTACCCACACAAGTGAGGTACCATGTTTATCAAGAGACTTGGGGGAACACAGAATAGCAGAACAAGTGTTATTGCCCTTGTCTTTCTCTACATTTTTCTTTCCAAATGTAAGACAGTGTGTAAAAAAGACATTTATCTGAGAAATGCCCTGTAATTCACATGCTAGTATGGGGACTATGGAATTCAGAGATGTGCAAATAACCACTGGGTCTCAACACCTTATCTTGTGCCCATTTTGGACATTATAAAGGTTTCCTTGATACCTATTTTTCACTCTTTATATTTCACCAAATGAATTGCTGTATACCCGGTATACAATGAAACCCCATTGCAAGCTGCAGCTCCTTTTCTGGCTCTGGGTGTCTAGAGTTCTTGATGAACCTACAAGCCCTATATCCCCACAAGCAAAACAGTCCAGCAGATGTAACGGTAAACTTTGCACTTGTATAGCGCACTACTCACCCGTTAGGGTCTCAAGGCGCTGTACGCATACCACTGTGGAACCCCTCCTGGCTTTTCCCTGTGAGGCACCCACTCCTGGACAGCTCCAGGGTGAAACCAGGCATCCAAGCACTGCGAGGGCTGTTGTGGAGATTAAGCAAGCTATTGCCCAGAGTTACAGAGTGAGACCCATTAATTGGATGAGGCACCAAGGCGAGAATTATCTGGTCCAAGAGAATTGAGCCCAAGACCTGCTAAGGTGGGAATTGAACCCTGGTCCTGGGCCAGATCTCTGCATCAGGGTCTGCCACTCTAACCATTGTGCCACACTTCTCCACAGTATATTGTTTTCGAAAATCTGACATCGGAGCGAAAAGTTACAGAGCAGAACGTGGAGAAAAATGGCTGTTTTTACACCTCTATTTCAATTTTTTTTTATTTGAGCTGTTATTTTCCTTAGGAAAACATTGTACTATCTACACAAATGACCCTTTGCTGAATTCAGAATTTTAAATACTTTTTATAAATGTTTAGCTGGCCGGGATCCAGCATTGGTTTCACACCCATTTCTGTCACTAACTGGAAGGAGGCTAAAAGCACAAACAATAGTAAAATTGGGGTATGTCCCAGTAAAATGCCAAAACTGTGTTGAAAAATGTGTTTTTCTGATTCAAGTCTGCCTTTTCCTGAAAGCTGGGAAGATGGTGATTTTAGCACCACAAACCCTTTGTTGATGCCATTTTCAGGGAAAAAACACCTTTTAACCAATTTAAAACAAACAAACAAAAATAACTACGTTTTTTGCTGAATTTTGGACAATTTCTTGGTTCCGTCCGGGAAACCCACAAACTCTGGGTACCGCTAGAATGCCTAGGATGTTGAAAAAAAAAGGATGGAAATTTTGCATAGGTAGCTTATGTGGACAAAATGTTATGAGGGCCCAAGCGCGAACTGTCCCAAATAGCCAAAAAAGGCTCGGCACTGGAGGGGAAAAGGCCTGGCAGCAAAGGGGTTAATGATGTGGGGTGTTCCATGACTGAGTGGTAAGAAGCATCTTTCTCATCAGGAAATGTAAATGTCAAGAAAAATCACCACTGGGACAACTCCTTGAAAATGGGATACCAAAGCCTAGTTTTCGGAATAGGCATATTCTCTGTTGCTTTAGTCATAAAAAAAGCTGTAAATGTAGTGTTTTTGCGTGGTGGAAATAAGAGGAGTTACTTTTTCCTAATGTACTGGTTCGTCGTCAATGAAAGAATAGAAGACAAAGTAGACTTTTGAGAAGATTTGAACTTGTGTTCTGCATATCACCGCATATCTCAGCAAGAAGAGTTTAGCTCACGTAGCCATCCTGTCTGCCTTTTACCCTCAGTTTTGTTGTTACACTCAGACTGCCATTCAAGAATGTTGAGACAGTAGAGTGATAGAGCGTAAATCACTCAAAATGGACCATACATGGAAATTGTGAATAGCATCTTTGTCTTCAGGTTTCCACTTGTCACAGCTTAACCACTAGACAAGCACTCCTGTTATAAACAATGGCATCTTGCTGTTATGCTGGAAGTTTCATATTGTAACATAAGTTACTTTCACTGCATGTTCTTATAAAACAACTTACAATTGCAACACTTTCAAGCGCTTTTGATTCAAAGTGGCAAACTGAGATTTTCTTTCTGGTATTGTGCATTTTATTGCCAGAGTTAGAGGTGTATGTTTGACAGAAAACACGAAAATATATTTATTTTACTTTCCTGAATAAATCTGAAACTGAAACAGTAAAAGTATACGATTGGGAAGATGGAAAATGTTACCCACTTACCATCCAAGCAGCACATGTGTAGATGTTTTCAAGCATAATATATACATTAACATACTACAACATGTGCTTTACTGTATGGTGCATCTAATAAGCACACCAGGGGATTCCAGTATGCGTTCTTCACCTTTTCTCATTCAGTATTTGTCTTCCACTTTTCTTTTCAAGCTGAAAAATAAAGGAGTGCTCAGAAGAACACAAATAGGTTTTTAGATTCAGTCCTTTTTATTAATGTTTTAAAGTCTTACAAGATGAGGCAGACATGCCCACTTGACTAGTCTTGCCCTCAACTACCGTCCTCATTTGGTTTTATCTACAAATCATTCACCTCAGATTAACAGGAATTATTTTTATCAGTATCTATTTGCTGTTTCACTGTTCATCGTTCTATGGACTCCCGGGTATCTTGGACAAGTCATGTTTAGACGTCTTTAGAGAAGAATTGTATAATTGGACCCAATAGCTTCCTGAATTATATGTTTTTACCTTCTATTTAATAATATAAATTCGTCAGATGCCACAATATTTGCACCCAAATGTTGAACCCCATGGTTTCTGCTTTTCCCCCAAAGAGTGAGTAAGCATGCTTTCTTGCTACTAAAAGGAAAAATATTGCGTTTGCCTTTGGTATGTAACAGATAGCTCTCCTCTGACGTTGCTCCCAAAAGGACAACTGAAGGGCACCTTACGAAGTCTGACTGATGATCCTGTGAATGTTGTTAAGAACATCATCCCAATACCTATTCAGATGTGGGAATAACCACAGGGCATGGGCTAGCGTCAATTTATTATAGTCAATGTGGTGTTAGAGGGCCATCTGTATGCTACTTTGCAAGTGCCTCTTTCCTTTGTGTGTGCCATGCAAAGTTGTTATGTCTTCGTGGGATTTGGTCCCATTGGTCTGTATCTGAGGCAGTCTGTATCTCTCTCCCATTGTTTCTGAATAGAGATTTTTGTTTCCTTCTCCGTGTCTACCAGGACCTCATATATAAAGGAAATAACCCTTGCTTGAGAGGTGTGTACCTTAATAAATTTCTCAAATGGCATGAGGACCATTGATTTTCCCGCCCTAATGTGAGTGCACACCACTCAGGGCCATACTTATAACTATTAGATGCATTCTTTCTCTGGCAGCCCATATTCCTCTTTAAGCTGCTGGAAAGTTCTAATCAGACCCCCAACTGAGCAAATCTCCTAATGTTTCAAATCCTCACATCAATTTTGGAAGACCTTAGTGTCTGTCCGTGGAGTAAAATCAGTAATATTCAATAGTGGTGTGAGCAGGCCGGAAATGACATTGTTATTCCTCTAGATACTCGTAGGCCTCAAACCATTAGCATGCATCTTTGTTTGGGGGACTTAGAGCCTGGGGTCACTTTGTGCTGTAGGTATCAAAGCAAATTCCCAAAGAGAATTATTGCCAAAGCCTGGTCTTCTCAGTATCCATAAGGAAACTCTCCAACAGGAATCTCAGAAGTGAGGTTTGGTAATATTTAAATACATTTGGTATATCCAGACCCTACTTTCTAGCAGGGTCTCACCCTCCTAAATATTATTTTTAGCACAGTGGATGTAACATTTGTATCTCTTTCTTTGGAATGAATAATGGAAGAGCGTGAAAAAGATTAAGGTGGTCATTACAACCCTGGCGGTCGGTGTTAAAGCAGCGGTAAGACCGCCAACAGGCCGGCGGAAAAAATTGGAATCACGACCGTGGAGGAAACCGCCAACAAAGACAAGCCACTCTAACACTCCGACCACCACGGCGGTACAAACAAACAGCTTGGCGGTCACCGCCAACAGACAGGCGGAAGACAATGTACCACCCACAGTATCCCAACCTACCAATCCGCCACCTTTCCTGGGCGGATTCACCGCGAACAAAAACACGGTGGAAACAGGACTCCGAAGGGAAAACGTTCACCTCTACACACCCCACGAGGAATCCAGACGCCATGGAACCCGAACTCCCATCCTGCCAGCCTTTATCTTCTTGCTCCTCTACCAGGAGCACGAATGCCGGCGGCGAAGACCACGGTGAGTACTGCACCTACGACACAGGGGAGGGGGGAGGGAAAAGAGAGTGACACACACACGCAACACCCAACACCCCCCCCCCACCCTCACCCACGACAACACACACACTAATACAGCATGATACATAACAGTTACACCCCCAAACCTCCCCGGGAGGTATGCAAGGACAAAAGGAAATGAGTGTAACCACTGTAATATATTAAAATCTAGTACGCAAAAATATATATATATACACTATAAACAAAATATACACCAAGAATAGTAGTCCAGGTAGTGCTCCATTGAAGTCCGTGGAACACTGGGCCCACAAGGTATGGGCGAGGGCCACAATCAATCCCCAAAATGACAGAGAGAACACTGCAGGGGCATCAGATAGCAATAAAACAGGCACCTCAGGGGGAAGGGAAAGGGGGGCACCTCAGCCGGTTGAGTGCACGATGCCAAATCCACGAGGGGGCCACATGCCCACTGTTCCATCCTGGGGAGTGCAAAGCCACAGTCTCTCAAGTCTCTACAGTGGGTGGTTTGCCCACTGTTCCATCCTGGGGAGTGCAAAGCCACATTCTCTCAAGTCTCTACAGTGGGTGGGTTGCCCACTGTTCCATCCTGGGGAGTGCAAAGCCACAGTCTCTCAAGTCTCACAAGTGGGTGGTTTGCCCACTGTTCCATCCTGGGGAGTGCAAAGCCACAGTCTCTCAAGTCTCACAAGTGGGTGGTTTGCCCACTGTTCCATCCTGGGGAGTGCAAAGCCACAGTCTCTCAAGTGGATAACAATCTCCACTGGTTCTGGAGGGGGCTTTGTGCCCAGAGTGCTTCATCCTGCCAAGGACAGAGGTAGTGGATGTGATACTCCACTGGTTCTGGAGGGGGCTTTGTGCCCAAAGTGCTTCATCCTGCCAAGGACAGAGGTAGTGGATGTTTGTCTCCACTGGTTCTGGAGGGGGCTTTGTGCCCAGAGTGCTTCATCCTGCCAAGGACAGAGGTAGTGGATGTGTGTCTCCAATGGTTCTGGAGGGGGCTTTGTGCCCAGAGTGCTTCATCCTGCTCGTGACGGACTCAGTAGCGTCAGTGCCCTTGGCGCTCACGGGCCAGCGGTGCTTGTTGCGGCGGTGTCATTGGCAGCGGTGCTTGTTGCGGCGTGCCCTGTTCAGGGGTGCTTGTGGCGGCGGTGCCCTGTTCAGCGGTGCTTGTGGTGGCAGTGCCCTGTTCAGCGGTGCTTGTGGTGGCGGTGCCTTGTTCAGCGGTGCTTGTGGCGGAGGGGTCCTTTGCAGTGACTCAGCTGCTGGGGTCATGTCTGGCCCAGTGGGGCTTGTGCTGGCGGTCCTGTCTGGCCCAGCGGGGCTGGTGCTGGCGGTCCTTCATGGCCCAGCGGGGCTGGTGCTAGCGGTCCTGTCTGTCCCAGCGGGGCTGGTGCTGGCGGTCCTTCATGGCCCAGCGGGGCTGGTGCTGACAGTCCTGTCTGGCCCAGCGGGGCTGGTGCTGGCGGTCCTGTCTGGCCCAGCGGGGCTGGTGTTGGCAGTCCTGTCCTGGGCAGCTGGGCTGGTGCTGGCGGTGGCCTCCTGGGCAGCAGGGCTGGTGCTGATGGTGGCCCCCTGGGCAGCAGGGCTGGTGCTGGCGTGTCCTCCTGGGCAGCGGGGATGATGGCGGTGGCCTCCTGGGCAGCAGGGCTGGTGCTGGCGGTGGCCTCCTGGACAGCAGGGCTGGTGCTGGCGGTGGCCTCCTGGGCAGCAGGGCTGGTGCTGGCGGTGGCCTCTTGGGCAGCGGGGATGAAGGCGGTGGCCTCCTGGGCAGCAGGGCTGGTGCTGGCGGTGGCCTCCTGGGCGGCGGGGATGATGGTGGTGGCCTCCTGGGCAGCAGGGCTGGTGATGGCAGTGGCCTCCTGGGCAGCTGGGCTGGTGCTGGCCTCCTGGGCAGCTGGGCGGGTGGCGGTGGCCTCCTGGGCAGCGGGGATGATGGTGGTCTCCTCAGCTGTGCTGCTCTTCCCAGACTTGCTGACTTTCTTGTGGGCCTTCCCCACCTTGGAAGGAGTCGCAGCTGACTCCTCATTCCCACCTGTACCCCTGGGAGCGGCTTTGGTGGCTGGAGTCTTCCCCCTCTCCCACCGGGCACTGGCCAACGTTTGATGCTTGACAGGTGGGGGACTGTCCGTGCTGTGGCTCCGTGCCACACTGGCTGCCATGGTGACCGGTGCACTCCAGATTCCGGTGACTAGAGGCACCACTGGTCCCGGAGATGTTGTGGCTGAGGTGCTAGGTTGGGACCTGGAGAGTCGGGCCCTAGGAGATGGACAGGGTGCGGGAGGTGAGGGAAAGAGGTCAAGGTTGGCCAGGAAAAGTTTCTTGGGAACACTTGGACGGGTAGCTGGAGGGGGTTTGGGAGTGGAGGAAGAGGTTGTGGTTGTAGGAGGTGTTCGTTTGGTGACTTTGGGTGAAGGTGCATGCGCTGGAGGCTGTTGTGAGGTGGATGGATGTTGGGTGGGTGTGGCCTGTGTTTGTGTATCTTGGGAGGGGGCGTCACAGACACACTGGGAGAGGACACAGGGGACGTGTGAATGGTAGTGGGGGTGGTGACTGCACGTGAGCGGGGTGTGGTGGTGTGTGTGCTGGTGATGGAAGTAGTGGCTGTAGATGTAGTGCATGCAGGTGTGAGTGGAGACGAGACAGGGAGGGAGGAGGGAGACGAGGAGGAGGGGGACACAGTGGAGGCTGTGGATGTTGTTGTGTCTGCATGTGTGTGATGCTTGCGTGAATGCCTGTGGGATGTGTGGTGCTTATGTTTGCCTGAGCTTCCCTTGTGTGTTGAGGTGTGCGCATGGTGGTCTGAAAGTGTGCTTGGGATAGGCTGAGGTAGAGGGGATTGGGTCTGGGTGGAGGAAGTTGGAGGGGGGAGGCTAGAGACAGGGACAATGGATGCCATCAGTGCTGAGGCCAGAGTCTGAAAAGCTCGCTGAAGGGCAGTCTGACCAGAATGAATGCCCTCCAGGAATGCATTTGTTTGTTGCAACTGCCTTTCTACACCCTGGATGGCATTCAAAATGGTAGACTGCCCAACAGTGAGGGACCTGAGGAGGTCAATGGCCTCCTCACTGAGGGTAGCAGGGGTGACTGGGGCAGGAGGGGGTGGCGGCTGTACCTGCAGATGCGGGGGCACAGATGTTGCCGCCAGCAGAAGGGAGCTCCCATCAGAGGATGAGTCCGTGTCACTGGTGTCAGCTCCTGTCCCTGCCGTGGAGCTCCCCTCGCCCTCCATACCACTGGTGAACTCCGAGTCCGTAGTCTCGCCCTCCAGGGCCATGTGGGATGCAGCTCCCTCCTGCTCCGGTGCCACTGCTCCTCCGCCTGATGATGCTAATGCACACAAGAACAGGGAGACCACAAAAAGAGGGGGGGGACAGAAGAAAGACATGTTGAGTGCCTGCATTACCGCTACCATTGGCGGACACGACAGACACAGAAGCCCCCTGCACTACGCCGTGCACTTGGGCTCTACTGTTCAATCCCTGGGACATGGCCTACAAGGCTATGGCCGACATCTGCACACATGGATGACACAGGAGCCTGACTAGGTGAACTTGTCACTGTACACATATGTGGTGGGGTGCCACAGGGTCTGCCAGAACAAGGGGACCTAACTAGCACACTCGACGTGGCCTAGGGAAACCCACAGCCCACCTCCCCCGCCCAGACACCTTCACTGCACGCAAAATCAGCAGAATGAGAGTGTACTCACCCCCTTGTGGCTGCTGTGATGCCCTCAAGTGCCCATCCAACTCTGGGTACGCCACCACCAGGATCCTGAACATCAGGGGGGTCATGGTGTGGCGGGCACCCCTCCCACATTGGGAGGCCATCCCCAGCTGGGCCTCAGCCGTCTTCTTGCTCCAGCGGCAAATGTCCTCCCATCTCTTACGGCAGTGGGTGCTCCTTCTGTGGTGGACCCCCAGGGTCCGGACTTCCTTGGCGATGGCACGCCAAATATCAATTTTCTGGTAGGCTCTGACCTACATGAATTGTACAGGGGGAAAAGAAAAGTTATTACCAACTGCACCGTCACAGTCATTGGCCCCCATCCCTACCCTTGCCATATGGCACATGCACTCACCGTCGTTTCAAGCACGCCTCAATCTCCCCCCCATCTTTCATCCACCCCACTCCACACAGGCATAGCCCATACAGCATGCTCCCAGTGTACTTACCTGTTTGTCTGGAGGAACGTAGAGTAGAGTGTACTGGGGGAGGACCCCATCCACGAGTTTCTCCAACTCCTCTGATGTGAAGGCAGGGGCCCTTTCCCCAGACGCATGAGCCATTGTCTCTTCCAGACTGAGGTCACAGCAGCACTTGCAGTATAGGTCCTCTCCTGTCGAAGATCAGGTATCGAGTGATTGAACAGATAGAATATGGCGGTCACGTCCGTGGTGGTGCGTACCGTCACCACCGGCGTACATCGTCATTGGCTCCTGGGACCCATAGGGTCCAATGTTAACCAATGCAGAATTGAGCCGCGGTCTTCGACCGCCTACCGCAACAGTGTACAATGCCAGCGCAGTTACATCACATCCCATTGTCCCACTTTACAGGTCAGGCAGCCACCATTTCAGGGGCCCACATGGCTTAATTTTTAACTGTGTCACACACACCTAGGCCTTGCCTCAACACTCATACAGGCCACATTTCGGATTATGATTTGTGTTCTGTGTAAGCTGTGGGTATGAACCTCTGAGTTGGTTGACTCTGTGGTCGCTGTTGTCCTTCATAGGCACCGTCCGCTGGGACATGTGAGGAGATGGCGGCATCCTCCGGTGTACAGACCGCTGGTGGACCTGTCGACAATGAAGGAAAAACATGTGATCATCACCTACAGGCTTGATCGTGCCACAATCCTGGAACTGTGTGCCCAGCTGAAGCCAGACCTGATGTCAGCTATCCGCCATCTCACAGGAATCCCCCCTCAAGTGCAGGTGCTGTCACTACTCCATTTCCTTGCAAGTGGGTCATTTCAAACAATAGTGGCCATAGCATCAGGGATGTCCCAGCCTATGTTTTCCAACGTGTTGTCCAGAGTGTTGTCTGCCCTGCAGGAACACATGCAGAGCTACATCGTTTTCCCTCAGGTGGAGGATTTGCCTACTGTGAAAGGTGACTTCTATGCCCTGGGACATATCCCCAACATCATAGGTGCCATTGATGGGACACATATGGCTTTGGTACCCCCCGCAGGAGTGAACAGGTGTACAGAAACCAGAAAGAGTTATCTTTCCATGAATGTGCAGATGGTGTGTTGGCAGCCCAGTGCATCTCCCATGTGAATGCCAAATTCCCTGGCTCAGTGCATGACGCTTACATCCTGCGGAATAGCAGCATCCCTTATGTGATGGGTCAACTCCAGAGGCACCGTGTGTGGCTATTAGGTGAGCACCTGGAAGCAAGTCAGTGGGAATGGTTGTCTAGGTCTGGGGATATCCCTACAGGTTAGTGTGTGTCTAACAGTTGTCCCTCGCCATTTGCAGGTGACTCTGGTTACCCCAACCTGTCATGGCTACTGACCTCAGTGAGGAGTCCCAGGACAAGGGCAGAGGAACGCTACAATGAGGCCCATGGGCGAACTCAGCGGATAATAGTGCGGACCTTCGGCCTCCTGAAGGCCAGGTTCAGGTGCCTCCATATGACAGGTGGATCCCTATTCTGCTCACCAAAGAAGGTGTGCCAGATCATCGTGGCCTGCTGTATGCTTCACAACTTAGCTTTGCGACGACGTGTGCCTTTTTCTGCAGGAGGATGGTCCAGATGGCGGTGTTGTTGCAGCTGTGGAGCCTGTGGACAGTGAAGACGAGGAAGCAGAAGATGAGGACATCGACAACAGGACCTCTGTGATCCTGCAATACTTCCAGTGAGACACCGTTAAGAATACAAACCTGCCTACTACATGTACTTTAACACTACTACCTCTCTACTGTCTGTCGTTTTCACCCAGTGTATGGTCACTGAGTTGTCACTTTCCGTTGCGATTTCACAGATGTGGGTCCCACTGTGTGAAATCTGCTGTGCTTCCTCATGGACTAGAGCTGTGTGACATAGGTATGTTGACATTACAATTGAAAGAGCATTTTGTCACTGTAATTGCTAATACACTATTTTGAAATCACAGACTGACTCCAGATTGTTTTGTGCTTCAAGGGTGTTTATTTAAGTGCTCAATATTGGAGGGGGTTGTAAAATGGTGAGGGGTGATGGTGGAGGAATGTCCATGGCAAAGTCCAGTCTATTAGTCTCACAGGTGCATTGCCCAAATGAGCATAGGAAGTGGAGCTGGGACAGTTTGAGGATGTACAGGGTGACAAAGTGGGACAGAAGGATGACATTCAGGGTGGTCTCATTTCTTGGCGGGGGTCTTGGCATCATTCTCTGTCTTTGTCCTGGATCTCAGGGATGGTTTGTGGGGTGGTATTCCCTCTGCAGGGGGTGGGGTGCTGGTGTGGTGGTCCTGTGGCTGTGCGTCCTGTCCACTAGCGCCAGCGGAGGTGGTGGGCAGTTCATCGTCCAGGCTAGTGTCAGGGGCCCCTTGTTGTGCCACAGTGTCCCTCCTGGTGTTGAGTACATCCTTCAGCACCCCTATGATGGTGCCCAGGGTGGAATTGATGGATCTGAGTTCCTCCCTGAAGCCCAAATACTGTTCCTCCTGCAGCCGCTGGGTCTCCTGAAACTTGGCCAGTACCATTGCCATCATCTCCTGGGAGTGGTGGTAGGCTCCCATGATGTTGAAGAGGGCCTCGTGGAGATTGGGTTCCCTTGGCCTGTCCTCCCCCTGTCGCACAGCAGCCCTCCCAGTTCCCCTGTTTCCCTGGGCCTCTGTCCGCTGAACAGTGTGCCCACTACCACTGCCCCCAGGTCCCTGTTGTTGTTGGGGTGGTGGGTTGGCCTGGATTCCCTGTAGTGGTGGACACACTGCTGATTGACGTGTCTTGGGGACAGAGGTATGGGCCTGCTGGGTGGGTGCTGGTGTTTCCAGAGGGGGGAAGCCCTGTGGTGGCCTGTGACTGTGTGAGGGGAACCGACTGTCCAGAGGTCCCCGATGGGCCGGGCTGGTCATCTAGATCCAGTTGGACAGAGCTGCTATCATCATTGTGGGCCTCTCTGTTGGTGGTGTGGACATGTGTGGACCCTCCTGTCCGGTGACGTTGGGTAGGGGTCCTGCAGGGGTATAAAAGGATGTTTATTACATCTATGTGTGCTATGGTGTGCAATAGGTGGGTGACCGTGTACCCCAGTGCTTGCATTCCTGTGTGGGACCTTGTGTGATGGTGGTTTAGGGGGGTGTATGGGTAAGTGCAGTGGCCATGCATTGGTGATGGGTGTCTATGCTTTGTTATTGCATGCAGGGCTTGGTGTTGGGATGTGTGGTTTGTGATATTGGGACATTTGTGAGGAGTTGGAGTGATGGGGGTGAGGGCGAGGGTGGGGGTATGTGATAGCATGAAGGTAGGGTGGGGGATGTAATAGTTAAGATTTGACTTACCAGAGTCCATTCCTCCATCTACTCCTGCAAGACCCTCAGGATGCAGAATCGCCAAGACTTTCTCCTCCCATGTTGTTAGTTGTGGGGGATGAGGTGGGGGCCCACTGCCAGTCTGCTGAACCGCAAGGTGGTGTCTTGAGACCATGGAACGCACCTTTCCCCGTAGGTCGTTCCACCTCTTCCTGATGTCATCCCTATTTCTTGGGTGCTGTCCCACTGCGTTGACCCTGTCCGCTATTCTTCCCCATAGCTCCATCTTCCTAGCTATGGAGGTGTGCTGCACCTGTGCTCCGAATGGCTGTGGCTCTACCCGGACGAATTCCTCCACCATGACCTTGAGCTCCTCCTCAGAGAACCTGGGGTGACTTTGCCGTGCCGTGGGGTGGTGTGTGTAATGATAAGTGGGGTGATATTTAATGGTGTGTTGTGTGAGGTGTGTGGAAGTTCTGTGGGTGATGGTATTATGTGCCTGTGGATGCTTGGTAGTTGTTTGTGGTGTCTCTCTCTGGCTTTCTCTCTGTGATTCTTGTCGTAGGGGTTTGTGGGTGATGTGGGTGTGTGTTTTATATTGTATTGGGTGTGTGGGAGTGGTGTGTGTATGTGTATCAGGTGTGTGTATTTCGAATTGTCCAATGTGGCTGTGTTTTGTAAAAGTGTGTGTATTTTGAACGCGGCGGTGTGTACCGCCAATGGAATACCACGGTTGAAAGACCGCCGTGTGGATTAGTGTGTGTCGTGATAGTGTGGGCGTATTTCTGTTGGCGTGACGGTGGAGGTTTTCTTTTCGCCAGTTTATCACTGACCTTTGGTGTGGCGGACTTGTGTGGTTGTCTGAATTTTGGCGGATTCCGAGCTGTGGGTCATAATAGCTGTGGCGGACTTCCGCGGCCCCGGCGGTGTGTTGGCAGTCTTCTGCACGGTGGTAAGCGGCTTTTACCGCCAATGTTGTAATGAGGGCCAAAGTATTTTGGAAGAATTGTCATATGCACAGTCAATAACCGTCTCAACCAAGATATTTAGTATGATTACCAGTTTGGCAGCTTGGTTTTGACTATATGGATGAGTTGTGATACATTTCTAATTTGTCTTTCAACTGGTGATTTAGTTATGGACATGTCATCAACTCCATCTTGTGTTTGAGGTGTATTGTAGTCATAGTGTGTATGGGGTGTTAATACTCCATCCTTTTGTTTTCATCAAATTAATCTTGAATCGAGAAACATTCTGTTATGCTCTTAGCTCTGTTAGTAGGGCTTGTGTTGATGTCTCAGGGCTCTTCAGGCTGAGCATTATACTGCCTGCAAACGCTGTTGCTAGAAAAATATTTCAGACCACATATATTAGGATTGACCACATATATTAGGATTGTCACAGACTTTCTCCAAAAATAGATCTATAGCAATGGCAAATAAAGGGGTGACAAGAGACAGCACTGTTGCATCCCTTTCCCTGTACTGATCCTTCTGGGCAGCCTACTTTTGATTCTTATTTTGGATTGAGGGTTCTGGTGTTGTGCTTTGATGCCATAAATAAAGCGTGGACCCATATTTATCTTTACCAGTACGCTTGTAGGAATGTCTAGTCTACACAGTCAAATGCCTGTTGACATCTAAAAACAATAGAGCTATTGCATTATCCCCTTTCCAAATCATGTTCACATATACATAGTGTTCATATATAGAGAGAATTGTCTTTGTATTGTCACATGTGTATCTCCCTGGCATGAATCATGTGTGGTTGGGGTGAATAATATCTTGCATTAATTTCCTCAGTCCGGATGTCCAAATTTTACTATACTTTTTTAAATGTAAGACAAACAATGAAATCAACCGGTAAGACTGGCACTTACATGGATCCTTGCCTGTTTTTTTAAATGTTTTTTTTTGTCAGTAGTGCATGTATCTGTACCCAAATAATAAAAAATTAAAAAACAAAACATTTTACATTGTGGATTTTGTGGCCTTTCTTCTGACAGAAAAGTGGTTCTCTTGCCACATCACAGTTGGGGTAGAAAATAGGTCTGAAAACTTTAAGTTTTAGTATCAAGTAGTAGGTAGGTTACAAGGAGGGGGTAACTTAGACTTGTGATGGTTAAACAGTGGGGGGAGGGGGTGCCCTCAGCTCCAGCCTACTAGTTGTGAAGGATCAGGGACCCTTAACCCAAGCCACGATGGTGAGTGAAGGCACACATCGTCTTCTCCCTCTTTTAAACTCTGTTCCCTATAGCCAGCATCCCAGTCCCCCACCCTTTTCACTCTTCCATATGCAGATAATACTCTCTTTAAGCCACAACCAGCCCACGGGTTGTGGCATTAGGATATTCAGCAGCCAGCACTGCCCAGAGGCTGGGTCTGCAGGGGCTGTAGCTGATTGCTCTTAAAAGCCATGTAGATGAGTCTAGTAGGGCTCTTCCGCTTCTGGGGATGGATTTTGTTCCTTTAATGAGGATTGTTCTCCGGTAACAGCCTGGATCTTGCTGCTTATCTCCTCATTCACCAGGTACTCCATTGTTTGTTCCAGTGCCTGGATGTTGGTACCCTCCCCTTTCATGGGTAGTTCTTCTCCTGGTCCCCTACTAGTGGTTAATCCAGCGGCTCCACTTCTCCATGGTTAGAACACAAAACTGATAGGCACAGTAGAGTACGTGACACACGTCGCTAGAGTAAATCACCAATTGTACAAACTGTTGTATAATATTTGATTGAAATTACTTGGGAGTATAATTCTTTTTGTAACTTTGTTGCATCAAGAGCACTATTGAAACAATGGAGCAGCAACAGTCATGTTTTACTGTTATAAATGGATTGCGGTACAATTCACATTTTCCTCCAACCTCTGTGCATGGTTCAGTGGAATTTTCAAATGGGCTGCTTTTGGTATTAATATATCTCCTCTGCCACTGACCTCATTATTTCTTACACAGGCTTTCCTCATTTTCGATGAGGTGTTTGACACTGTTATTCAGGAAGCAGGGATCTTTTGTGGTTGTATATAGCTGTGATGCCTTATATTTGAGAAGTGGATGTTGTAAATAAACGATCCAGGATTCGCCACCTTGGTAATTCGGTTTGATCTCAGTAAAACGGCCTCTCGCAGTCCTTCTTCAAGTCAGCAGCATAAACTGGCTCTGAGTGGAATTCTTGCATGGAACTAACCTTAACATTCTCACAGTGACATATTTAACACACGTTCTCAACTTTACCTATTATATTTTTTACTTGGCGCACTTCACAAATGGCAGAGAGTTTAAAGTTTAATAAAAATGAAGGCAGGGAAATAAGGAACTCTAGTGCCCATGCTCAATAGTGGGAAAGATTCACTGCTGCTCAGGACCACAAGTCGTCAAACTGCTTTACCTGGTAGCCATTGTCCTGTGGAATTTATTTCTGATGAAATCATTATAACTAGATCAGCAGTGACCTAATTTAATTCATACATTCATACATAGATGATAATGCCACTGTCCAGTTGTAATTATTAAAGTAGAGCCTCTCATTTGGATTTGGTTATATATTGTTTATGTTCACCTTTATATAGATGCACAGGAGAAAAGCCTTTTTCTAATAGTGCACATGACTCAGTGTGTGAGCAATGGTTGAAAACTGGTTTGTTTACAGATTAACAACATTGTACACAAATCCCTAGTTTTCAAAATAATCTGTCATGAGAACTGTTAACACTTCTCAGTTGGCCCCTATATAAAAAAAGGGATTTATTGCTGACATCTTAACCCAGACGTTATTATTGTCTCATAAGGACAAGTCATCTGACTACGGTGAGCACCGACAAAAATCACCTAGTTCAATGCCATAAATTCATTACTTGAGATTCAGATTTTCATGGAGTCTAACCCAGTGAAACAACTTTCTTGCACAATTTACTTCAATCTAATAATGAGAGTCAGGATGTAGAACAATCTTCCCACCTGACATTTCCCATCAGAGTCTGGACTCGCCTCCTGTATTCACTCCTGTGTCTTCCCGAGTTGTAATCCAGGACGTCTAATCCGTACATCACAATGCATATAATGTGGATATAATATCCCTTCCTGTCATTCATTTCAATACTCAGACAAGTGGCAACATTAGCGAAGGGAGCCCCTTAAACTCCCAATTTTTAAACTTTCTATTTTACATTTTAATGTGCTAAAAACAGTAAATAAAACAGAGTACTTTACATTGTCCCCCTCTTCCTTGCAAGTGTGTCACTTCATAACTCTGGAGTTACTCCTGATCTGCACACTTTTTGCAAGGCATTCTTGTATGGTTGCTGTGAAAACAAGCATTGGCAAAGCCAATAGATCTCTCTTATTCAAGAGTTATTGGCTTTGGCAATGTTCTTTAGCCATGTTCTACACCAGTGTGGTTGTTGTTCAGCATGGCTAAAAGTTGGTGGTGTGGAATCTCGCAGAGTAGAGTGTTGTAGAGTGGATTTGTTGGTGTAGGGTGTTGTAAAGTGGAACAGGGAAGTAGAGTGTTGTAGATTTGAGTAGAGAGAAGTAGATTTCAGTGACAGAGAGTGCTGTAGACTGAAGTGTCATAGAGTGAAGTGGCATATCGTGGAGTGATGTGGAATAGGGAGGAGTGGTTTGGAGGGGATTAAGGTAGTTGGATGGAATGGATCTGAGTGGGTGGACTAGATTGGGGTAGAGTGGGGTGGATTAAGTGGGATGGATTGAAGTGGGTGGAGTGAGTGGACTGGATGGGGTGGACTGGATTTGAGTAGGGTGGAGTGAAATGGGGTGAGGCAGTTTGAATTGTGGTGGACTGGAGTAGGGTGGATTGGAGTGGGGTGGATTAAATTGGATTGGGGATTGGATAAGAGTGACAGGACTGGGGTGGACTGGATTGGATTAGAATGGGGTGGATTGGAATGGGGGAGTGGAGTGTAGTGGACTGGACTAGAGTGGGTGGAGGTGGAATGGATTGGACTGGAGGCAGGAGCATTGGATTGGAGTGGGGTGGACTGTATTGGAGTTGGGTGGATTGGAGTGGGATGGACTGGAGAGGGGTGGATTGGATTGGAGTGGGGTGGATTGGAGTTGGGTGGGGGATCGCAGTGGGGAGAGCTGGATGGCTTGGACTGAGTGAGGTGGACTGAACTGGGGAGGAGTGGATTGGAGTAGAGTGAGGTGAATTGGACTGGAGTGGGGTGGATTGGAGTGGGTTGGACTGGATGGTGTGGACTTGATAGGATGGACCGGATTAGAGTGAAGTGGATTGAAATGGGGTGGGAGATTTGATTTGATTGGGGCAGGGTGAACTGGAGTGGGGCGGGTTGGAGTGGGTTGGGGTGGATTGGAGTAGAGGTAATTGGATTGGAGTGGGGTGTATTGGAGTTAGGTGGGGTGGGGTGAAATGGATTGAGTGGTGTTGATTGAATTGGAGTGGGGTGGGGTGGAATGGAGTAGGGTGAAATGGAGTGGGCTGTACTGGAGTGTACGGGGTGAGGAGGATTGGAGAAAATTAGATTGCAGTGGGTGGATTGGATTGGAGTGTGGTGGATTGGATTAAATGGGGTGGATTGGAGTCTATCAGATTGCGGTGGATTGGAATGGGGTGTGCTGGAGTGCATTGTATTCGGGTGGACTGGATTGGGGTGGTGTGGATTGGATTGAGGCGGATTGGATTGCAGTGGGGGGATTGGAGTGGGGTGAGTAGATTGGAGTGAGTGGATTGGATTGGAGTGGGGTGGAATTTTTGGAAATTAGTGGATTTGATTGGGGTGGATTGCATTCTAGTGGAATGGACTGGATTTGAGGTGGTGGATTATAGTGGATTAACTGGAGTGGGGGACTGGAGAGGGGTGATTAGATTGGACTGGAGGGGGCATTAGAGGGGAATGGGGTGGACTGGATTGGAGAAGTGTGGTTTGGGCTTGAATTGGGTGGATTGGAGTGGAGTGGAATGTTTTGGATTTGAGTGGGGCAGATTGGACTGGGGTGGATTGTTTTGGATTGGAGTGGGGGCAGAGTAGAGTGGGTGGATTATTTTGGATTGGAGTGGCGAAGATTGGAGTGAGACAGATTGTTTTGGATTAGAGTGGGGCAGATTGGAGTGGGGAAGATTGTTTTGGATTGGGGTGTGGAAGATTGTTTTGGAATGGATCAGGCAGATTGTTTTAGACTGGAGTGGGGCAGATTGTTTTAGTTTGCAGTTTTCAGATTGGAGTGAGACAGATTGTTTTGGACAATTTACTTACTCATACCGCAAGGCACCTTGGGCCAGATGTATCAAGAATGCCTTTTGCGAGTCGGAAATAGCGATTTTTAAGAAATCGCTATTTCTGATTTGCAAAATGCAATGTGTCACATTTGCGATTCAGTAATAGCGATTTCTTAAAAATCTGAAATGCTATTTCCGAATCACAAATTGCGATACCGGCCCCATTCGCACCTATGGGCCTGCAGGCCCATATTTGTGAATTTTTTGTATTTCCAAAATTGCGATTTCTGAACTGGAAATCACAATTTTAGAAATGCAAAACCCCAGGGTGCTGGGGGCCTAAAGCCCCCTCTGCTGCACACCAAAATGTTTTTTAGGACATGTAAGGTGCACACATGCCAAAAGGGCATGTGTGCTTTACATGTACATTTTAAAAATGCATTTTAAATGCATTTTTAAAATTTACACATGGTTACCACCAGGTTCAACTTGGTGGTAAATAGTGATTCCTTAATGCCCAATTCGCATTAAGGAATTGCTTCTTACATGTGCTTTAGAAATCGCAAATAAGGAATCCTTATTTGCTATTTCTTATTTAGAGAGTCACAATTTGCGACTCTCTAAACAGGGTCGCAATTTTAAGCAATCGCTATTTTAGCGATTCCTTACAATTGCTTTCAGAATGCCTTTGATACATTCTGAAATGGCTTTTTGCATTCGCAAACGGCATTCGCACCGTTTGCGAATGCAAAAAGCTTTGATACATCTGGCTCCTTGACTTTGTAGTATGTTAAGTACTATATCATCTCTTTGGTCTCTTATGTAGAGCCTTAGGCACTACGTGCACCATCCATCTGCTTCAGCAGTCATCACTCGTTCAAATCCATATACCTGCTCACACACCCCACTCAAGCCACCCCATGCTCTTTGGCATTCCTGCAATCCAGTGCCAAAGGAAGACAGCTGAGATGCCTGTCATGCCATGTTGAGTCTACTAACACTACTGTTTATTTATGTCCACTGCTTAATTTGAGTTAGTGGTTGCAGGTGTGGCCGACTGGCACCCATTGTTGGACTCCAGCGCGTATTTGCCATCCCCAGGCTTTGACCCAGAAGAGTGAGAAGGGAAGAAAAGGGAGAGAGAAGGAGGATGAGAAAGATGTAAGATCAGTGACAATAAGAGAAAGCAGGGATGGACAACATGAGGCTGCAGTGGAATCTTGATAATGATGGGAAATGGAGTAGACATTTTTATGTGCTCTCTTTTCAAATCGTCTGGTGTCACAGAAGTGCATCATGAGTTTTGGCAGTGGATTCTTGTGAGCAGCAAAACCGCACTTATTTATTTTATACATTAAACCGAGGCGAAGCCAGTGGTAAAAGTTGTCTGCCACAAAGATTTTGGACATCACCACGTATTTATATATTTATTTTACCAATTCCGCACTGAACAAAAGATAAACAGTGTCCAGATGAGTGCTGTTTACTTCTGGTAGCACTCATTGGCCCATTGCACTTTCTGTTTAATAAAACAAATGCATACAGTAGTACAGCACTCATTCAAATAAAATAAATGAAAAATACACACTTTAATTTTTTTTGTTTTGTTATGCTGCATTATTGTGAAAACATGAAAAAACCCTATGGCAAAGCCAAACAAGCTGGTGAGATGGAACAAACAGAGGATGATGGCAATAGGTAAAAGAGGCGCTCTTTCTCACATATCTCTCCTAACCAATGTAATATACAGTGCCTACTTACCAGGGCTTAACCTCCACTGAGCCCCAACTAATAACTTCTAAGGGTTATCCAAATCTAACAATGTGTAGTGGCACACGTATGAATCACAACATACAATGTAAAATATATACATCAAGTATAGTCCAAAGTATACTTTGCTCAATAAATCGAAGAAACGTTTATTCCATAAGGAAAGATTCCATCTCGAATGTTGTAAACAGAGTCAGTGTTCCAGAAACAATCACAAATCAAATTCCTAAAGCGTGTTTTCATAGTTTGATAGATCCTCAAATAATAATCATAATACCGCTTTTATGATCCTACTGATTCGTCAACATGTGTTTCGTCAGGGGATTGCCCCTCGACTTCCTCAGGACATCCTACAAAGATATTCCCATAATTAATACATCAATATAATACAATCCAACTATATTAACACCCTTGCTGGTGAAATTAGGTATATGTACATTATAGTGGAAACCGCACTCAAATAAACGATGTGTCCTAAACTGATAAAAGTGCCTGAATTACCCAATTGTGATATTATTCACCAAAAAAATAAAAAAATTAAAAAGAACTAATAGTAAAATTGAAATAATATATAATAAATTCACCATAGTCAAGGAATTCATCAACCCTGGTTCAGACACCTTAGACATCCACCCCTCTCAAGACCTCTGTGACAACCTTTCCATCATTTTCCACTGGAAAATCCAGGACATATATGAAGGATTCAAGAACCATAACCGGCCCCCATCGCCCACCAGCATTGACACAGACACCACGCAGCAACCCCTGAACCATTGGACCTCTATCTCCACAGAAGACACCCGGAAACTCATGAACTCCATCTATTCAGGAGCACCCTCAAACCCGTGCCCACATCACATTTTCAACCTTGCCAGCACCACCATCGCACCAGAGCTCTGCCAGACTATTAACCGTTCCATCGAAACCGCCACTTTCCCATCTGACTGGAGACATGCAGAGATCACCCCGCTCATAAAAAAACCCTAAGCCAACCAAAGGGAGATAAAAAACTACAGACCCATCTCTCTGCCCCCCTTCCAAGCCAAGGTGACGGAAAAGACCATTAACATGCAACTGACCGAGCTCCTTGAGTCAAACCACCTCCTAGACCCCTCACAACCACAGCACTGAAACAGCCCTCCTCGCAGCAACCGATGACACCCATGCTATACTAGACCACGGTGACATGGCTGCCCTCATCCTCCTCGACCTCTCTGCCGCGTTCAACAGTCTCCCACTCCTCCCTTTGCACCAGACTCCACAACACCGGCATCTGTGGCAAAGCACTGGAATGGATTCTTTCTTCCGGTCCAGAAGAACCCAGTGTGTCAGACTCCCACCGTGCACTTTGGAGCCCAAAGAAACCTGCTGCAGAGTTCCCCCTGGATCCTCACTAAGCCTGACACTCTTCAACATCTGCATGGCTCGCTCACCAAAATCATCAGACAGGACGGACTAAACATTGTCTCCTATGCCAACGATACTCAGCTGATCCTCCCCCTGACCGATGACCCATCAACAGCCAAGAGGAACATCCACAAAGCTATGAGTGCAGTTGCCGCCTGGATAGAAGCCAGCTGCCTCAGGCCCAGCTTGGACAAGACAGAGATCCTCGTACTCTGCTTTACCCCCTCCACCCGGGACGACTCCTGATGGCCAGCCGCTTTAGTAAACGCCCCCACTGACCACGCATGCAACCTGGGCTTCATCTTGGACTCAACGCTTTCCATGACCCTTCAAGTGAAGGCCATCTCATCAGCCTTGTCAGAAGTAAATTGGACTACGGCAACACACTCTGTGCCAGCATCACAAAGAAGCTACAGGCAAGGCTACAGAGAATCCAGAACGCAGCAGCCAGACTCATCCTGGACATCCCCAGACACAGCCACATCTCCGCCCACCTCAGAGACCTCCACTGGCTCCTGATCGACAAAAACATCACCTTCAAGCTATTGACTCACACCTACAAGACACTTCACAACATCGGACCAGACTACCTCAACCAGTGCCTGACCTTATACAGCCCAGTCAGGCAACTCTGATCCTCCCATCTTGCTCTCGCTGCCATACCTAGAATAAGGAAAAGCATGGCCAGAGGCAGATCCTTCTACCTTGCAGCCCAGACATGGAATACTCTCCTACTCAACCTCAGAAAGGCCGCATCACTGAAGCAATTCCGGAAGGAGCTCAAGACCTGGCTATTCGAGTGATCAGTATGCCCACAACAGTGCCTTGAGACCCCACGGGTGATAAACAGTGCTTTACAAGTACTAATTGATTGATTGATTGAGCTAAGGATGGGATCTTGATAGAAGGATAAGACTTTGGAGGAATGATGATCACTCAATGTTTCTGAACTATAAAAGGACATTGAGCGGAAAATGTGACCTGACCAAGTGAGCCCAGAAAAGCAGGCGGTTGACCCTCACTTTTCTTCCTCAGCAGTATCTCTATATTGGTATTTCTTGTTCCTGCTTCGTCTCCCTAATCAATATATTTATCAGTAAAACTTAGAGCTAAAGGGAGAAACAGAGTGAGGGAGACGTGTGGGGCTGCCAGGTGCACTGCCCTCATTTTCCTAAGTGTTTGGGGAATATGAAAACATCAAGGGGCACATTTGTGTGTCACAGCCATTGAAGGCTTGGCTGGTAAGTGGTTATTTTTGCACTGGAAATCTTTGGCAGTACTTGGTGCCATCACTAGAACCCACCTGCGGCAACCATTCAAATACAAAAGTTCAGTACCCCAAACCTCACTTGCACAAATGAGGGGGCAAAAAAAGGATTAGATGCTGAAAACTGGGCGTCCTAATTGCATGCTGTCAGAAAGTTATGCCACATCCACAAGAGGCTAAGCACAGATTTTCTTACAACTGTGTTATGACCTAATCGAAGGGTTCCCCTTTGAAATTAATAATCCCTTTTTTCTGACAGATGGCAAAAATGTCTCTCTCTGACACATAAACATAAGAAAGGGGGTGGGCAAGGCCAGAACATATGACTAAAATCGTGTACAAATATTATCACAAAAACAAGCCACAACGAGGCGGTTGGATATGAGACACAGGATTTGAGGATATAAATTAAATTATTAACTTAGAAGGGTGGAAACAGGACATCAAAATCCACAACACTTTTGCTAAGTGTGCATTAATTATTTCTTGTCCGGGAGACTTTAAAGGATATTTTGATATCACGTTACAGTTTGATTTATACTCTCTGGAATATTTTCCATGTTCTTCAAAATGGTGTGTAGTCATGCTGAAATGAGGCTAAATGTTCTAGGGATCTCAAAACCAGATGGATGATCATAGGAGTTCTTTTAGATTTTTTAGCCTTCAAAAACAGCATAGGGTTAGGCTAAAATATTTAATTCTATTATTGCTGTTGTTAGTGGTACATAAGGGATCTTTCACTTATGTGACAGGGCTGTTGAAAGATTCAGACATTTTAGAGGGTGGCGATACAACAGATTCAGCTCACCTGTGGGTGACATAAAACACTGATTTGTGCCTTACCACACTCGGCTGTGCAATAGATATCAATTGATTAAATGAAAGTGAGGTTTCTAGGTTTTCTGTGGAAAATTGTGCTGCACTAGAACTCAACCTAGAGGACCTCATTTGTGACAGAAGTTTAGGATCTTATACCTCTGTTGTGTGCAGAAATGGCTTCTCTTAAGATATATAACATAAATGAGATTGCTTAGCATTTTAGCAGAACTATTCAATTGTATAATTCATAAATGAAAATCCCTGTGTGGGTTCATTGTACCTGATGACCTCTTAGGAACATGATTCATTTTTCTTGTTATTATACAAACCTATCACTCTTTTTCTTTCCAACCTGGTTTTCTCTTTTTAAAATGTTATGTTTATTGGGGAATCTCAATAACTCATTGTTGGAAATGACCCTTTCTGTAGAGTCATCCTCAAACTTTTTGTCTTCCTCCTCCCCTTTTGTGGAATTTGTTTTTGTTGGCTTTAGACCTCTGAGCCCTAAACCACTGCTAACCAGAGCCAAAGAGCATATGCTCTTTCCTTAAAACTTGGCACTATTGGCTTAGCCACAATTAACATATTTAGTTTACTTATAAATCCTTAGTAAAGTGCACTACATGTTCCCAGGGCCTGTAAATTAAATGCTACTAGTGGGTCTGCAGCACTGATTGTGCACCCACTTAAGTAGCCCTTTAAACATGTCTTAGGACTGCCACTGCAGAGCTAGCTTATGAGTGCAGTTCTAAACAGCCATGTTGACCCACAAGTTAACCCTCGTGCCAGGCCCAAAGCTTTCTTTTTAATACATATGTCACCCCCTAAGGTAGGCCCTGGACAGCTCAAGGACAGGGTGCACTGTATTTAAAGAAAATGTGTTTTTCACTATTGCAAGGCCATCCCTCCCAGGTAATTTCCAATTGGGAAGAGATGGCATCCCCAAGTTTGGCGTCTCTGGAATAACAATTTAAAATCATAACGTACGGTGAAGTCAGATTTTAAGTAACAGTTCCGAAAATGGCACTTTTAGAAAGTTTGCATTTTCTTACTTTGTCATTTCGTGCCTACTTCCTGTCTCATAATACACATCTGGGTGGGTGACAGCTGGGCTTTGTGCATTCCCTGTAGGCAGCCACACACAGAGGGAGCTTAGGTGTTACTCATAGGCCATCCTCACCCTGACTGGTCATCCTAGGTAGAATGGGAGGGGGGAGCTGACACGCCTGAGTAGGCTCTGTCCTGTTTCCACACACTGGGCTGCATACAGCCCTGTAGCGAGTCTGGAGCCAGGACAGGAAGGGCAGGGACTCTTTGGACTTCAAAGACTTCTTTCAAGTCCCCCCACTTCAAAGGCACAACTGGGTATAAATACTGGAGCTCGGATACCACCAAATCAGTACACTTCTGAGCCTGTGGATACTTTGCCAGGAGGAAGGACTCACATTCTGCTGGAATGCTACTCTGCTGGACTCCTGCTCTGCTGTGTTGACATGCTGACATACTTGCCAGGGAGTGAGAAGGACTGGACCTGCATCTCCCCAACCCAAAACAAAAGTGATTCCAAGAGCTTGCTGGCATTCATCCTGTTTTATGAAGTCTCAGTAACATGAAAGACTTCTAACTCACCTGCTACAGCACAAGGACTCTGCCGACTGTAAGTCTTACCCTGCCAAGTGTGCCAATCCAGTCCTGGGCACTTCAAAGTGGGTATAAAGTGCTGCTCAAAACAAAATCAAAGCATCAACGCCATTGCAAGGGTTGGAATCAATACATCTCCATTGACGCATTGCCACTGCTGCAAGGATCAAGGACACTGTTTCCATTTCCAACGCATCTCTGACTTTGTGAGGCTTAGAATCAATGCAATGCTTAAATCCTAGGGATCGATGATGACACATCGCCTCTCCTGCTTCTCACAGCTCCCTCGACATCGATGCAAACAAGGTAGTTTTGCAGTGGGCTAAGGATGATCCCTGTGTCCGACCTGCGCTCCATCATGGTTGGCCTGAACTTTCAGATTTTACCCAGCCTTGTGTGACCTAATAGCCCTGGTTGGTGCGTTATACTTTTAATCACTACATTCCAGTGTATTCTTTAAAAAATCATATCTCAAGTTTCACTTATTGGATTTTGGTCATTTTTGTCTTTTCGTGTTCATTGCATCAATCTCTATTTTTCTAACCACGTGTGGTATCCTTTTGTGTGGTGTTTTCACTGTTTCTCTGTTTGAAGTATTCCACAAATACATAACACATTGCCTCTAGGTTAAGCCTGACTGCTCTTTGCCAAGCTACCAGGAGGTGAGCACAGGTAAATCTAGGGTGTGTTCGTGACTTTGCCTGACTAAGATTGTTGTTCCTGTTTTGACAGGGTGGATACCTCTGCCAAACAGAAACCGAGTTTCTGACATACATTCAATTACCCTCATTGCTGTGGGGAATTTGATGTACAAATACAATAGCAATATCACAGTTATTTACACATAACTAAATAAGAATAATTGATCGAGAATGCATTTTAAAGTACCATCCGATACAAACACAATTAGATACAACCAAACGGGAGTGAGGAATAGGAAAGGAAGGGCATAGCTTATACTATTTGAACCAAACTACAATCACAGTAAAAGTAAAATAAAGTAAAATCAGGCTTACTTAAGGTAAGGACCCTTGTCCTCTAGCTGTTTCGAATGGCATGCCTAAGGCAATATTCTCCCTGTTACAAACAATACTGAACAAATCACTTTATCAGGGTCTGGTGTCTCAGTCTTTCACGCACACAGATGTGACGAAGCAGCTGGACGATACAGTGGTCCTAAAAATTATCTCCCATTTTCATTTCTTCCTTTTCCGGCCACACTGATAGAGGCATGTGCCTGTGTGTCGCTAAGGAGTTCAGTAGACATTATCAAATAACTGATTTCCTTCATCCAGCATAAGCAGTGTTTGGACTGTCCTACAGCATGCAATTCGTGGTAAGAACAGTTTTAGATGATCTACACCTAGCAGAAGATCTTGGCAGAATGTAGCCCTGGTCCTTTTATATTTCTCTTCTGCCTTCGATACAGTTGACCATAAAATCTTGGTTGAGGCAGGGGTACAGGGCACTGCCCTAGAGTGTATGGGGTCCCAGTTAGAAAACAGTACAGTGAAGCATGGGTATTTTGCCTTCAAAGTAATACGTTTTGAGCGCAGGGCCCCTCAAGTCTCTTTTTTTGTCACCTCTTCTGTGTAACTTATATATGAAACCCCTGATTGAGGTGCAGGGTGGACATTAACACAGATGATTAGCAACTTCTCTTTCACTTGGATAATGTCTCCGAATCTCACTTAAAATTTCACAGAACCCTGAGATTTGTCACGAACTGGACGGCAACCAATCAGTTAAAGCTGAACACTGACAAAACAGAAATTGTCCTGCTGAGATTTGTGGAGCAGCAACTTCTGGCGACTGCACCTACTCTATCACTCTCTACCAAGAGCCTTATGGTAGTGATAGATGGCAATCTGATGTTTAAACCTCAGATAGGAGCAGTTGTGTCTAAATGCTCCTTTCTTTAAAAAAAAACATAAGGTAAATCACCCATATTCTGTCATTTAATACCAGGAAACCTATTGTCACTGTAGTCATCAACTCAGAATTTGTACTATGATAATTCAGTATATGCAGGGTTGCCCCATTTACTTTATACAAACTAAAACATGAAATAGCACGGCTAATCTTTCTCTTGCCTTGGCATTCAAACTCTGCACATATTTTGAGAGAGCTTCACTGGCTACCAGTACAGGAGCGTATTCGCTATAAAGTATGTTGCACTGTTTTCAAAAGTCGGTCCTAGTTTTCTGGAAGAAAGAAAAATAGACCCCCACAAAATATGAAATATAGCCAGGAAAATCAGCTCGTTATTGCAAGGTTTTGGAAGTAAAAATCTGGGGGACGCAGTTTTTCAATACTTGCTCCCTCCACTTGGAGGCCTTACCTGATTTAATCCATTTGGAGCAAGACCTTAAAACTTTTCGTCGATCACTGAAAGCTTGGCTACTCAAGCAAACTTACAGCACTAAGTAACTATACTTAGTTTGATCAGTTTATATTTTCTAGTGCCAAGAAATGTTGGGTGAACATGTGCTTCATAAGTTCCAATAACATAACGTAAAACAGGTAGTACAATTTTAATCCATACAGCATCAAACATATATGTAAAGGTCTACAATTGATTGCCAGTTGCACTAAATTGGTAAAGCTGTTCCCTCTATCACAAGGAAGATTTCTTTAAACCATCAGTTTTAGTAAATCTTGGAACCTGCCTTCAACATGTGCTTTGGTGATTTTGATATTTTTACAAATAATTATTTGGCTAACATCAATGCTGTCATTAAAATGTGTGTATTTCTTAGGAATCATTTTATTTGAGATGCTACAGTGAAGAAGGATACACATTTGTTGATTTCTAATTCTTAGGTCTATCACCAATTTAACCTTTATATAAAAATGAGCTTAGGCAGTTGTAGGAAAATGGCTCCTTATTGCAGTTACCCCCCACTTTTCCCTGATATTGATGCTGACTTGACTGAGAAGTGTGCTGGGAACCTGCTAACCAGGCCCCAGCACCAGTGTTCTTTCACTAAAAATTTACCATTGTTTCCACAATTGGGCACACCCCTGGCACACAGATAAGTGCCTTGTGAAAGGTACCAGTGGTACCAAGGGCCCTGTGACCAGGGAAGGTCCCTAAGGGCTGCAGCATGTGTTGTGCCACCCTAAGGGACCCCTCACCTAACACATGCACACTGTCATTGCAGATTGTGTCTGTTGGTGGGGAGAAAAAGATAAAGTCGACATGGCATCCCCCTCAGGATGCCATGCACACAAAATACTACCTGTGGCATAGGTAAGTCACCCCTCTAGCAGGCCTTAAAGCCCTAAGGCAGGGTGCACTATACCACAGGTGAGGGCATAGCTGCATGAGCAATATGCTCCTACATTGTCTCAGTCCATTCTTAGACATTGTAAGTACAGTGTGGCCATATTAATTATATGGTCTGGGAATTTGTCAAAACAAACTCGACAGTTCCATAATGGCTACACTGAATACTGGGAAGTTTGGTATCAAACTTCTCAGACTAATAAACCCACACTGATGGCATTGTTAGATTTATTAAAGAAATGCACACAGAGGGCACCTTAGAGATGCCCCCTATATTTTACTCAATCCGTCAGTGCAGGACTGACTGGTCTGTGCTAGCCTGCCACTGAGGGACGAGTTTCTGACCTCCTGTGGTGAGAGCCTTTGTGCTCTCTGAGGCCAGAAACTAAGCCTGCACTGGGTGGAGGTGCTTCACACCTCCCACCTGCAGGAACTATAACACCTAGCAGTGAGCCTCAAAAGCTCAGGCTGTTACAATGCCCCAGGCACTCCAGCTAGTGGGAATGCCCACCCCACGGACACAGCCCATACTTTTGGCAGCAAGTCCGGAGGAGATAATGAGAAAAACAAGGAGGAGTCACCCTCCAGCCAGGACAGCCCCTAAGGTGTCCTGAGCTGAGGTGCCCCCTGCCTTAGAAAATCCTCCATCTTGCTTTGGAGGATTTCCCCCAATATGATTAGGGATGTGCCCCCCTCCCACAGGGAGGAGGCACAAGGAGGATGTAGCCACCCTCAGGAACAGTAACCATTGGCTACTGCCCTCCAGCCCTAAACACACCGTAAAGTGGAGCAAAGGTGTCTGGTGGTGGCTGATGGAAGTTCAGGTGATGGTTCAAGTAGGCAGGTCCACAATTATGTGGGGCCTTGTATGCATGGGTCAGGAACTTGAACTGACATCTCTTCTGAACAGTTAGCTAGTGGAGTTCTCTGAAGTAGGGGGTGATATGGATTTGTCTTGGGAGATACAGGATGAGTTTGGCTGCGTCATTCTGTATGGTGTGGAGTCATTGGAGGAGGTGAGCTATGATCCCTGTATAAAAAATATTGCTGTAGTCCAGTCATCTGCAAATGAGGGCATGGGTGTTGGTGGAACTTGAGCTTTGGGGCAGCGATTTGAATATCCTACGAAGCATGCAGAGGATGAAGAAGCAGGAGGACAAGACAGAGTTGACCTGAGTCGTCATTATTAGATTGTTGTCCAGGATGATGCCTATGTTCCTAGAGTAGTCTGTTGGGGGGTAGGATTAGGTCCGAGTTCTAGTAGCAACAAGGATGTATAGCATGGGAAGCTTTTGTTTCTGAAGATCAGTACCTCTGTTAAGCTTTAGGCAGTTGCCCTTTATCCAGTTGGCGATGTCTGTCATGCAGTTGTAGAAGTTGGCCTTGGTGTTGGTAGTGTCTTTGGAGAAGGGCAGGATGAGTTGTATGCCATTGGTGTAGGATATGATGTTGAGTCCATAGGTTTTCATGATGCTGGCTAGAGGCATCATATAAGTGTTGAAGAGGGTGAGGCTGAGTGAGGATCCTTGGGGCACTCCACAGATGATTTCCTTGGGTTCAGAAGTGAAGGGGGAAGGTGGACTTTTTGCATTCTTCTGTTGAGGAAAGAGGCAATCCGTCAGAGAGCAGCTTCTTGGATGCCTATGTTGTGCTGCCTTATGATAAGTATGTGATGGGAGACCATATCGAAGGCTGCCCAGAGGTCTAGAAAGATCAGAGCCACAGCTTTTTCCCGGTTGATTAAGCTTGGACGTCATTGGTAGCTAGGACGAGGGCTGTCCCGTGCTGTGGTTGCTGTGGGGTCTGCATTGCGAGGAGTCGAGTAGGAGGTTGTTGGTTGATGATGTTTTTGTAATACTTTGGCAGACAATAGGGGATAGGAGATCGGTTGGTGGTTGTTGAGTTTGCTTGGCTCTGCAGATGGTTTCTTTAGTCAGACATTGACTTCTGCTGGTTTCTAGGCCTCAGGTAAGATGGCTACGGCAATTGAGGTGTTGAACAAGGTGGTGAGTACATGGGCGATTATGGCTTTGCATAGATTGAAGATGTGGTGAGTGAATGAGTCAGTTGGGTCTCCTGGGTTGGCCTAGTTTGTGGTGGAGGTGGTGTCCAGTGGGTCAAGCTGGCTCCAATTGGTGAGTCAGATGTCTGTGGTGGTAGCGAGGCCATTGTTTTGCTTGAAGAAGTCAGTGGCCTTGGGCTGGGATTTGAAGTTTCTGAAGACGTTGGCGATCTTGTCATGGAAGAAGTTTGCAAGATTGTCACAGAGTTCCTTTGAGGGGCTAATGCTGTTTGCTGCAGCTGAGGGATTGTAGAATTCTTTGATGAAGTTGAAGAATTATTTGCTATTATTGGACCTTGACTCAATGCTTGAGGCTAAGCCTTTTTCTTTGATTCTCTCAACTGTCTGTGGAGAGGTTGCGGGCTTTCTTGAAAGTGGTCTTGTAGGTCATATCCTTGCTAGTGCACATCTCCTTTCCAGGTGTTTACGGTGTCGTTTAGTAGTTTTGAGGTCTTCACTGTACCAGCTAGCCTGTTTGGTGGACCTTCTGTGGGTGTTGTTGCCAATGGGAGTAACACTGTCAGCGCAATTGGTGATCCACTTGTTGAAGTTTCTGACGTTATGGTTTTGGTTGTTGGGTGGTATTGAGATGGTTGATTCATGTGTCCTTTGAGGCTTTGCTCCTGCTGTGGTTCGGGGCATTGGGCATACAGGGGCGGAGCTTTGTGAGCTGGTGATGATGAAGTGGACAATGGAGTGGTCAGTCCACATGAGTTCCTTGGTGTGGCTGCACCTGATACTCACTGGAGGTGAAGATGAGGTCTAGAATGTGGCCTATGGTGTGCATGGAGTTGTTTGGCAAGTTGAGTGAGTCTGCTGTTGTTCATGTTTTTGAGGAAGTTGGTAGTGTTGATGTTACTCTGGTCGTTGAGATGGAAGTTGAGGTCACCATGGAAAATGTAGTTTTTGGAGTCTGTGATGATATGGGCGATGAAGACGGCAATTAATTTGCAAAAGGCTGGACATGGTTCTCGGTGACGGTAGGAGAGGATTCCCCTGATGGAGGTTTTGCTGTCTGTTTGTAGTCAGAAACCCAGCTGTTCCATCACTCCAGTGATGTTGTCATTTCTGGTGGTGCATTGGATGGATTCCCTGGGTATGATGGCAATGCCTCCGCCAGGCTTGTTAATTCGGTCACAATAAATGATTGTGTATCTTTTGGGTATCACAGTGGTGATGTCAGATGTGGAAATAAGGTGTTAGGGCTCGGTGAGGAAGAGGACTTCAGGTGTGAGAGTGGAGATGAGGTCCCCATTCTGACTGGAGTGTTGGCATAATGAGCTTGTGATGAGAAGGGTCCTCAGTGCCCAAAAAGATATGTGCAACATATGAAAATGATATTACTGCTGGAATAATCATATATTTGACTGCAAAATGTATCTTTCAAAAGTATTTCTTAACTTTGTTTCTGATGGTACATTTAACTCTTTAGATCATACAAAGTGATTTCTTTTGTTTTAGTAATAGGTTACTACTTGTGCAACTTATTACTAAAGATTTATTTAAAATTGTGAATCTGATATCTAGAGCAGATGAATTAATGGTTGTTGTACTGAGTAGAAAACTCCAGAATCCATAAGGTTATGGAGAGTTTTACATAAAACAATCTATATCTTTTTCCTTATTCATTCTTCAGATCTTCAAATGACACAGGATCCTCATTTTGCAGTACATGTTTTAGATTATGACTGGCAGCCTGAATTTTATTATTATTTGAGTACAATGTCTAGGCAACGGTAACTATTTTAATGAAGAATATTCAGTAGGAATGGGGTTGAGGTCAATGCCACTCAGATTAACCTATGTTCTACCTGTGATGACATCCACTGTGTAAGATGATGATCTGCTAATTTTAACTATATGCCATGAGTACTTGTTCTTTTTCACTTACATCCCAAAGTAATTCACTAAACATTCTATCCATTGCCTGTATTATCTTGCATGGGACAGAGGCATCAAGGTATATTCACAAATATAGGCATTTCAGCAGATCTTCCATTGGAACTATGTGTTTGTTTCATGATCTTAAATTTCATAAAAAGTATTTATAACAATTCATTTAAATGTTAGAGCGTTTCTCAAAAAAGTTATCTATTCCAATCTTAGAGGTGTCCGTAGTAATATTAGTTTCCAAGTATGTAATAACGTTGTTTGGTCCGACTACTTAAGGAATTTGTCTAAAAAAAATGATATTCATAAAATGTATTTTTAAATTTAATTTGCAGCTCAAAAGTTAGCCATATGTAGAAATATTTTGTAACCAGAATTGCAGAATATGACATGCAGATGGATTTCTTTTGGCATTCAATGGCAAGGTCAGCTACTTTTGTTGTCAGGGGTTCCACTGCTAAATCGGCCAACTGGAGTAAGAGGACACACTTATCTAGTACCCCTATTTAATATAAGTGTGTCTGATTTTATTCCACTTGCAAACATAATAGCCTGAGGAACGTTTTGTATTGTTTGAATTAACCTAATAAAAGGTGGAGGTGAAAACAAATGCACATAGCATTTTACACATAAAGAGCAACTTTACCCTATGTTGTAACCTAAAGATTTCCTTACCACTGTTGAATACTGTACATACCTTTTATAATTTTGATTTAAATTTAACTTCTGTTATCTGTGCATTAATGTGTGGCTTGGTTTAATTTCAAAATCGGATTAGAAGCTTAAAAAACATTGAAAGTTGTAGATTTGAGGTCTTCTCACTTTAAAGTGTGATGATGGCTTTGAATTGTTTTACTTTTTATTGGGTATTCTATTTCACAACTTTTGTATGCTTAAAATGTCCCTGGTAAAAATGTATCATCAGTCTAATATGAAGTATGTGGCATAGACTTTAAAAAGCAAGAATGTATTTATCTTGTTTGAAACTGCATTATGTTAGCACTTTTGTGTCAAGTCACAGTGCTCTGAGAACCCAACAAAATGACAAAAGGAGGGAGGGGGGTTGTAAAGTTGGAGAGTATAAGGAGAAGTGAAAGAAAGCACTCTAGTGCATCAAAAATGAGAGCACAAAACAGAGATAGGGAATATTTAGGATGTTTCAGCTTGGAGGAAGTGAGGAAGAAAGTGGAGAGGAAAACCTAAGACTATTTACTTAAGAAAATATGTTAACAATGGGAATAGAGGATGGACCAATAAGTAGATTAGGTTCAAGCATATTGCAAGTAAAGATGGCAAAAGGAGGAGTTAAGACTGGTTGGGATTGGAATGTGACCTGCCTGGTAAACAGGAATGCTCCCCTGCCCTGATGGCTCAACTGACTGTTAAAATGGTATCCTGACTTTTATTTTTGGCCCTGGCAACTCACTAATCTTATGATTGTAAAGAGGTCTAGGTCTGTCCCTAATTCTGCAGGGTCCAGAACATGTCCTTCAACTTGAATAGGCTTACAGAGCATGCCCTCATAGTACACAGTGAACTACTTTCTCTGTCCTAGGTGTAACACACAAAGTGGTGTTGACATCGTAAAGTGTGTTGTGAATTTTTAGTGTGGCCAGGTCTTATTTCTCCTTTTCAGTGAAAATATGACTTACTGGCTCCTTTTGTGTTAGTGAATTAGTCTAACTATCGACGCCAGTGGAATCCACTTTCTTGCCCCTGGCTGTAGCATGGCACGCAATGCAAGGTGAGGCTAGCTTACGCTGAGAGTGCAAGTTAGTGCCTACATTACTGTGGCTGAAGCGTGGAGACCAGGACACTCAAGTAAGAAGGCTAACTTTAAAACTTCCATGAACTCTTAGGTTCCTGTGCACTGCCATTTGGTAGATAGTGAGGGCGATGCAGTTTCTGTTGCTGAAGGCGAAGACATTTCTACATCACACCTGCCCTTTTGTCAGTCTTCTATTACCACTTCATGAAGGCTGATGATAGCCTGGAGCAAAAAGCACATGCTTCAGTGTGTTTATGTTGTGGGGGTTCATGCTTGCAAACCTCCCCATTGCTACCTTCTATGAAAAGCATCACTTTACACAAGGGTTCGTGTCTGGAGAGACACCTGCTCAGGACACTTGAACGAGAACCAACTTAAACCAGTTCTGAAGCTTGAGACAGTGGATTCACACACCCTTTCTGGACAATGTGTATACAAGTGGAATCCAAATGACCCACCTTATTTCCATCCTAAGTTCTTCTTAACTAAGGAGGGCGGTGTATTGAGCATAAAGCTCAATCTGCCCAGTGGATGCCACTACCTGAAGAGATTACTGAGAGAGGATTTGTCCAGGAGGACACTACTACCACTGCTGAATGTCTGGCTATGGCTATCCTTGAAGGCCACCACTGCTCACTTGCCATCCTGAATTCATCTTGCAGTGCTGTCCAGAAAGGCTGTCACTGCGGGCTCTTAGGAGAGTGGAGATGATAATAGTGGGAATCTTGGCTCTAGTGAGTAGGAGGACGATTCGTAGGAAGGGAAATTAATGTTGCATCTCATTGATCAAATAGAACATTTTAATACCCATTATGTTGTATCCATGGAATTTCATTACAAGACCGGAGACCACTATCATGCATTTATCCTTTAATGCCACTCCATGCAACACTTGAAAGAACATTACATCATGAACAAGTCAATCTAGAATGTAACAATGGAAACACATAAATAGTCCATGCACCTAGAGAGATGCCTCTTTTAAATGCTGCTCCTCAGATAAGTAGCACTTCTTACTCCTATGGCTAGTTACCTTGATTACCTATTTTTTGTCTAAATTTGTACTTTTATGAGAGTTTAGATGTACCTCATTAATTAATAAACCTTAGTATATTGATTAGAATCGTATATATTTAGCACTGGTATTTAGCACAATTTACATTTAATTTCTTAGTTCCATTTCCAATTTATGGTGATGTTTAATATCTGGATTGAAGGTTTAGCATAGCAATACGTGAAGTACCGCAAGACAACCATGTGAACGCTGGCTGTGCTTATCTGATGTGACAGCCTGCATTCAATGTGTTAATCACTTAGTCGCACGTCTCCCTCAGTTTGACTGTCATGGCTTGGGGGTCTATTGTGCGCCACAAGGTTTTTTAATATGGGTGACAAGTGTCAGTCTCACACAGCCTGTGTGTGATTGATGCAGCTTGAATGGCCAGGGAATAGGTTTTTGGAACTTGAGAAACTATCTACGTTAAAGCGTTGAAGGTAAGTAACCTCCTTTATGACCCCTTTGGGGTGATATTTGAAATACCTAGTAGAACGAAAACTATGTCAGATACTATCTTTTATCCAAGATATGATGCCTGTAAGAAATTGCTCGTAGAAGAGCACAGTGCTATACATGACTTTTTTTGTCTGTTTGTTGAGTGGTAACTATAGAGCACTTGTCGTCCACCCTGCCTCCTTGAGACGTCTGTGACTGATCACCTTCACTACCTTTATAGTTAGCAGTGAGATGGGTTGCACTAGGAACAGTTTGAGGAGGCATAGTAGCATGAGTCCTGGACACCAGTGGTAAATGACCTCAACTACTACAATTTTGGCCCATTCAGTGGTGGCTCGTAATTGCTAAGAATAGTGGCCTGGGAACAGGTGTGCTTACATGTGCACACACACTTTAATCCACAACTACACACACATACTTACCCACCCCATCCACAAGCACACTCAGTCACAACCATCCATACACAAGAGTGCACACACTCTCACACCCACCATTCACAAGCATGCTCACACGCATCCATTCTAAAGGGTGCAAACTACCACCCACCATTTACAGACACATACGTGCATACCCTTGCATACCCCCATCCACAAGCAGCAAATACACAGACATTCATGTACATGTATGCACCCAAACATTCAAAAAGCACTTACTGGGCTATAGTGATGACAGCAGGATCAGTGGTTGGCAGGAGGGGGAAGCACAAAGGCACAGCAATGAGCTGGAGATGAAGATAGTGGAAACAGAGAAATGGAAGATTCTGCCACCTCCTCTAATTGGTTAAACTTGTAATGGGTCAGTTTATGATAGAAGGACCTTCCCTAACTCCTCACAGAGAGGGGGTGAAAATTGCTGACCCCACCCCAGTCTGCAACAAGGATTAATTGATAGATAGTCAGCCCTGGGCACTCAAAGGCTTAAACCCAAAGCAACCAGGGCTGACTTCATTGATGATGCTCCCTCTTGTCATGAGGTGGGGGAACATCACAGAGCTTTGCCAAGCTGATGATGCCACTGTCCTCAACGCTGTCAAATCTTTGGCCCAGCAAAACTTAGCTAAGGCTGCCAGGCACCTGTGCATTAGCAGACGTAATGAGGTCTAGCTGCCTAACCCTGACATGGTGAGTGGCTGTCAAGCTGACCTTTGTTTAGCCTGATAGACACTCATCATGCTTTGGAAAATGGAGGGGGGGGCGGAGCTCCGCCACTCATAATGATGGGCCACTCCGGCCTAGTGGCTGTTTGCCCTGTAGACCCCCAAAGAGGTCTGAAACTCTAATCTGCATCAATTATGTACTTACTTTTGGAGATAAGTATAGCAAATCTAGAATGTAAAATTACAGAATCTGGTTTTGTATTTTTCATCCAATATTTTTGTAACAATCCAAATAGTATTTTTACACAATAGATTCATTAAGCAATAAGAAAGCTGTTTTTTCTGACTGTCGCAGAATTCACATTTCATCATTTAGGATAAGGTGAGCTAAGAATGTACTCTGAATCCAAAGTTCCTTGATCCGTTTAAATGTCAATGTGAAATATTTGCCCCATCATTCCAGAAATGAGGTTTCCATGAAAATGTGAATAATGCAACCGTAGCCAAGAGAGAGCCAGGTTTGGCACCAAAAGCAATTAGTGAACTGACTTACCATGTCCTTTTCATACAAAGGGCACAATATTTGAGGTGCAGGCACTCAGTGGTAGATGAGACACCAGGTTAGATGGTTTTAAGAGAATGTGCACAAAGGGCCAGCTATGAGAACACATTATTCGTAGTACTCTGAAGGCAAAGATTTCAATCTGTTTCTATGACTTTGCACCAACCAGGCCTCCAAACATGCCAGCTCCTCCAGGCATGCGAGGCTTTCCACAGCAGTACAAAGAATCAAAGACCTTAAGGTGTGATTGTGTCACCCCACCAAGTGGGACATTCCCAGCAAATAGCCAGAGCTGTGAGTGGATGAAGACGTCCAAATCAAGATCTATGGCAAGTACCTGCGCTTTCCCCTCTGAATATTACCTGCTTCCATATCCGGAGGATTAAAGCCATGATCAGAGTCGGTGCCTATGGGAAGGCAGCTGGATTTTCTTCCTTATCCTGTACTGGGACAAAAGATCGGGAATCTGATGCCCGTTCCCTCTGTCCTTTACCACCCAGTAATCAGCAGGTTCCACATGTCCATCAGTATGGGTCAACATATCCTTAGAACGTGTAGTTTGCTTAAAAAAACAGTAAAGCATGTAGCTGAGGCATGAATCTTATAACATTCTACTGTCACTCAAATGTTCAGTTTGGCTGATAAGTGCCTGATGCTCTGCTATGGCATGCCTATGTTCAATATGCATCATCTCTCCATTTTCCCACTGGCCATATGTCAGCACTGCACTGCATCAATAAACATGCCCATAGTACCACATGTTCATTGTATTTTCCATAAAACAAAGTACATTTCTAGGTTATTTCTTCATTGTGTTCTTTATTTTGCAGACGTTGCAGCAAAAATGGATTTTAGAAGGGTATTTTTCAAGAATAAAAACTCTAGGATGAGACATTTGAAAGGAGAGGAGAACCTTGAATCAAAGCTGGACAAAATCCAATAATATAGAAAGTAGTGCCTAGAAATTATTAAGCGTCAATTTAAAGTTGATGTGTGTCAAACATTCCTCTAAAGAATGGCTAGTTGTGAATACAAGAAGTTCATTGTGAGTGCGCGTGCCACTTCTACAGAAGCAGAACTCTCCGAAGACGCATTGCCTGTGCAGAGTGAGAAGAGAAATGGAGTCAATGAACTCAATGAACAACACCCTTTAGGACCCTTAAATCAGATCAAGAAGGTGTTGGATTTTCATGTGCTTCTGAGTTCCTCAAAGCATAACTTGGAATTCTGTCTCCACAGGAATATGTTGTGAGTCGGGGAATACGTTGAAACAAATGACCGCAGCAATCTGTAAAAGTGTCTGGACGTTTACATTTTGTAAGGCAGAAGCCATTTTAATTAACCTCTGCTGTACCCAGGTTGATGGCTCTGTAGAAAATTGTTTACAGCCAGCAATTCATCTTATTAGCCTAAAAGCAAACAGCAGAGGCCTAGTCGGCGTCTTCGCAGTAAACATGTGTCATGAAGAGGGCTGAACAGGGAGGGAGGTCTGAGGGGCTTGGCTAAGGGACGGATGCATCGTTTTCTGCCAGGCAAAGGCGTTTTTTGAGTGATAGGGGGAGTAGTGTTTCCATTACTGTATCGTCTACACAAATTAGATATTCAGCTTTGTATGTGAATTGAAAATTACCCAAAGGTATCAAACTGAAAGGGAGGAAGAGATGCTGAACTCTAAGGCATGCCTCAACAGAAATAGAGGCTCACAAGAGAAATAGAGACAGAATTTTGAACCCTGTGACTAGAATACAAAGAAATCTTTTAGCTGCTGGAGCAGAAGGGGTTAGTTGGAAGTAGCCGAGGGATCGACTATAATAATGGGTGGGGCTAGCAGTGGTACCAACTCAAGTATCAGAATCACTGAATATTATAGATTGACGCTGCTCCTAATTAAATATTCAGCTGGGAAACAGCGTTGTAAATCAAAGACAGAGATTGTCCCAGGCACATATGAATTATGAAACTGCAGAAGAAATTAAACTACACTGCCCATAGAAAATTACTGCCTACCTTATTACCGTTTCTATTAGCTTCTGTCCTGACACATCAATTTATATGAAAGGAGCAAAATAAGATCACCGAAAATAGTAATAAAATCAAGAAAAACTAGATTTTGGAAATGCACAAAAGGCAAAGCTCAGAGCTATGACAACATCAGAAGTTAGGTACCTGCGCGGTTCATTGCTAAAAAACAAAGTTGAAATATCTCTAAATGGAATCAAAAGAGATAGGCTGACGGGCAACGAACTCCCAGATGGCAGCATCACCAACTTCATAATTTGGGGGGAAAATCATAATTTAGCAACAAAAACAAATACTGATCAGACCCATCACAGCAGCTGTTAGAACAAGTGCACAAGGCCTCCAGCTGCATAAGGCGATAGGCAGGTAGTAACTGTCTCAACTATAAGTGCTTCCGGTGTGTCTGTCCACTGTGCAGATCTGCAGTATGAGTCCTTGAAGGCACAGTCCCTGCTATGTCAGAAAACGTGGGCTGTTGGATCAAGTGATGTATGGGTAATCATCAGCTCCTCCAAGAGAGGAAAATGTTAAATCTTCCCACCTCAAAGGAAATTGCTTCCAGGCCTAACGTCCTCGACCATATGTGAGTGGGGTTTACAATTTTCGAAATAAAAAACGGTATTAAATACAGTAAGTTAAAAAGCATGGTGTAAGCCAAGATTTTAAGCACCATCTGTTGTCATTGATTGTGCTTAGTTTCATGAACATGCACTGCGAGTGAGGGCCAAATGGCTGGCACGTGAAGGAACATGTGAGCAGTCAGAAGCAGTGACCTATGGCCACAAATTAGCTTCTCCCTGAGAAGTAATCGCTGATATGTTCACATGGGGAGGGCTGAGGGGGATACACTAGTGCCTACAGTACCTCAAGTGGCTAAGCCTTAGTAAATCAGCACAATAAAAAGTTGTTACTACACATAACTCCCAAGTGCAACGGTAAAGTTTACAAAATACATCGAAAAAATAAGAATTAAGAAAAAAAATCTAAATAGCTAGCAATGTGTAAGAAGGTAAAGCAAACAGAGGTTCAGTTCCTGTAAATGGAATAGTAACTGAAAATAAGTGATCAAATATGGGCACATAGTAGCCGTGAATGCAGCAATACACAACATTCAGAGAAAGGCATCTGACTCTATTCTGCTAGGAAAGCAGTGCAAGAACATTGTCTGTTTTTAAACCTCTCTCAGAACCCCGTTTGATCAAAAATTTTACTTATGACTATGCCATGACATAATCTGAGGTTTACATGCCGTACAATGGGGTAAGATATAAGGAAATTCTTATAATTACAAATCCATGGGATTCAAAAGACTTAGGGTTGGATGTAATTTTTACCCAGCATAGGACTCTCAGGAATTCAACACTTTGCACTCGTGAGTTTTTAGAGCTATATTAATCCATCATATAAATAAATATATATTCCCTCCACACTCCAGCTGCTACTTTTCTCCGTCACATTGATATCCCCTGCCCATTGACCTCCCATCAGCTCCTCCATCCTCTAGCACATTGCAAGTCACATCCTTGCTGATCTAAATTGTCATGGTTTCTCATGGGGTGGGAGTAGATAATAGAGGCCTGGCTTCAAATAGATTCCCAAATTTTGTAGCATAAAGTGAAGTAGCTCCTCCTTTTCTTGAAACGTTTAGCTCAACCAGGTTCCGTGCTACTTCCACAGTACTCTTCTTTACTGGGCCTCTTTAAGAAATCTAGTCTTTCTTAATTTAGCTTCTGGCAGAATTGGTGTTATCTTAAAAACGCCTTAATTTCAATATCATCTGCTTCAGACAGAAAAAAAACACCCATCACAAAATGTTAGTGGTTCCATTGTGTACTATACATAACATGAGTGCAAAGTACAAAGGTTTTGTAAATCATTTCTTCAGCTTTCTTTAGTTGAACATAATGAGATACCATTGTGAACCTTATTAGTTTATTTCGCTAAGAAATCAAAGTAAATTGACCATTTACAAGAAACTTAATTGGACAAAAATATATTCATTTTTCAATTTGATGAATGCAATATTCTGCAGAATTCTGGTCGAATATGGAGGAACATTTAACATTTCATACACCTTTGTTAAAGGCATAGATACAAACACACACACTCAGTTGAGACAAACCTTAGTCTTAGTATCCCTTAAAAGCACACACAGTAAGAAAACCGAGAATGTGAGGCTGTCCCAAACCTTTTAAATGTTTGTGGTGTTACAGAGTAGACAAGTCATATTTTCTAGTCATACTACTTGACTGGTTGACAAGTGCTAAGTGAGCGAAGGGCAGCAGCAAGGTACAGACAGATAAGGAACTATGTTCATCACACCAAAGAGCTCCAAATGCTTCTTATTTAGCAGCCAACATGAAGGGAACAGGAGCTGAAAATGTAAAAAGGATGGGTGAATAACAAGGTGGGGGGGCCTTCATTTGAAGAAACAAATGTAAGATAATGTCTGTTTGCCTTTAAAAAAAATCATATCTGTACTGTACTATGAAGTTACGAAAATAAGCAGAGTTTTTTGCTAGACCAAAGGCCCCTATATGCGTAGATTAAGGGATATCAACAACAGTTATAGAAGTATACAGAGTATGTTTAAGAAAGAAAGCACAGCACATGTATTCAGTAGACCAGTCTGCTACACTTATACTGCCCTTCATTTTGTCCAGTCCAAAAGTTTCCAGACACCACGGTTCCAGTCGAAGAGGTTCAAACAGTTTAAAATCCAGACCAGTCAATTCCATAATCCACTTGATCCATCCAGCCTATGAGCAGGAAGAAAATGGAGAAGGCGACTATCAGAAGGGCCTAAGGTTTTGGGGAGGATAAGACCTTCTTAGACTAATGGTGCTTTATGAATTTTACAAACACAACGGATACTGATTAGCAAATTAAATGTTATTTTGTGCTTATCGACATAGTGTTGGCACTTTTGGAATCTGAATAGCAGACACAGAATGAAGGTACGCTTAGAACTCTAAACAAGACCACAGGTGTCTGAAACTCATTTTGAGTGACACTGAGGGGTATATTTACTAAGGTTTTATGCTGTGTTTGTGTCACAAAAGGGATGCAAATCGACACATATCCTTTTTTTACCCATTCACTTTCAGGTGCATAACTAGGTTTGCACTGGAAAGCATCTAAAAGTAGCACAAAGCAGCACCAAGGCTGCTTTATGTTACTCAGCACCAGGGGGGAGTTACATTGGTGGGATATGGTCTTTCCCAGGCAACCTCCCATGCCTTTTGACACGAAACCCTATCTACAAACAATAGTAGTCAGGGTTTTGCACCAAAAGTTAATGCTGAGGGGAAAGCAGGCGTTACTTTTATGACTTTGCATGCATGCCTTACTGTGCAGCACACATACAATGCAGGACAAGTTTTGAAGTGTGTCAAGGCATAGTATTTTGTCCTGGAAGGCTACCCGTCCAGTACACAACCTATGCTAGACTCATGCACACACCGTAGCACTATGGAGCTAAGGTGTGTGCATGGCGCACAGCAGCTAAAATCAGCACCAGCGCTAGGTAGAGAGGAGGAGAGAGACATATTTCTGTTATTATGGTTCCCTCCTACTCTCTCCCTCTCACGCAGCCTAGCGTAGGTTTTTTGCCTGCTGCGCTGCATCAGAATCTAGTAAATCTGAGCATAAGTATAGAGGCACACACAGTTTAATAAACAAATCACAGTTACTTAGCCAAAGAGGAAACAAAAACGACCCAAAATGATGATAAAAGCCGTTGGGTCCATAAAGTGCCCATGCTATTGGGAAAGATTTTCAGAGAGGCAATCTATTAGCAGTAATAGGACAAACGTCCTGGTGGTACAAAGCTGCTTTTAACAGTGGGAAAACAACTAAGCTCTAAGATTTTCATATAAAGAGCAATACTTCCTGTCTGCATACATCTGCTTCAAGGAGGAATCATGATGAAACGAGAAAAAAAAACATAACTGACTTCTTGGGACCAACCCGTAAAGGATGCCTTGCATATTCATTATTTGGCAATCCTATCACCAACTGAACAAAACTCACCAAAGCTGAAACTCCAGATGTTCTGCAAGGAAAATGATGAATAGTGGACACAAGCAACTCATAGCTAAAGCTACAGATTTGGGAAAAGTCAGTCACTGCTATCAAGAGAATGATTTTAATGCCACTTCAAAATGTGTTTAATACAGAGAATAGAGGGCCAGTGCTACCGGCAAAAGTCCCAAAATATTTAACCAGCTCCACTAGATGTTTGAAACGAGTATCACCAAAATATACGATGTGCCTCCTTGCCAAAACGTTGTCCATTCAATATTGCCAATAAAGCTGCAAGCAGTTAACAGATGAATTATATATAATGTTTAACACAGATTTTTTCAAGGACTGGCTAGAATCTGGCTCTCTGACTACATTATGGAATGTGCCTGAGATGGCCATGGTTTCTATGCATTTATGTGGTATAAGCATTGTCTTAATGATTGAAGGGCAGTGAATCAATATAAGAACAATAGTTTCATAGTAAATGGAAAGGCTTATTTACAAGCCCTTTGAGACGCTGGTGTGTCACTTATTACCATATAAAAAGTGATGCATCGCCAGCGCAAAAGGCTTGTAAATAAGCCCCTGAATTCGTAACCTCTCAAGAAGGACAGGAAAGAGGGTATAAATTATGCTTGGTTATCATTAAGTATTCCATCTGCATAGGTGGAGTAATTTGAAAAGTGGCTCAAAGTTTAGTAAAGCCCAGACTTCACCTGTTACAGTACATTAAAATAAAAAGGGTTGCTGCCCCCTGGACAATATATTGGTCATATATATTGATATGCATACATTTTGTGACATTAAAATGGATGCACATTCTTCATACAACATCTCAAAAGAGATACGTCTAACCTTTTAGAGCTGTACCTTTCATTGAAATAAAGAAATGTTCAGTCAGTTTGGAAAATGGGAGCCAAGATGTAGGCATCTTTCAGATCAACTTTCATCATTCAATCTATGGAAAATGGTGTGATGACAATATTTTATATAGTTTATGGTGATACAGAAGAAAACCAGTGAAGTCATGTGGATTATCACACCAGGTTTCTTTGTATTTTTATTGCAAGCACAAAATTGATACTTAAGATTCCCAAAACTTACAGAGATGCTGGTTCTGTGGCATCTCCTCAGTTAAAGTCTGTGTCCCACTATACCAAATCAAGTGAATGTGTTTTATTAAGGATTGACATAATGCAGAACTGTACCTAAACCGGTGAATCTTCTGAAGAGTCAGCGATCATAAGTGATTGTCTGATAGCTCCCCAAGTAGAGAAAGTGTCTACAGATGGCAAAAGGAAAGCATTCATAGGATGGTGAGTCAGCTCTTTCAAGTCCTCCACATTAGCAACTCAAAAGACCTCTATGTCCTGATGATGAATCATGGGTGTCAAAAGCGTGGTTGTTGACCACCAACCTGGAACCACTGATTGGATTGGAAATGCCAGTAATATCATCTTTTCCACAACCACTCCACTGAAAACCTTTTTATGTTATGTGTATTTTGTAAAGCACACTATCACCCGCAGTGGTATCCTGGCACAGAGTAGGTGTGTTTGGCTAGCACTGTGTATGTCAGGTTGGTTAACTGAAAAGCCAGGTCTCCAGCTTCACGTGGAGTTCAAGAAGAGAGGAGAAGAAGTTGCTGATATAGAGTGGGAGACGATTTCATACTTTAGGAGCGTGGTAAGAGAATGCCCATCCTCCTGACCTGGTTTTATTCATCTGTGGGACATGTGTAAGAGTCCTGCGGAGAGGAGTTGCCTGTGTGGGTGATGTTTAATTATGTGGGGCCCACATTGTGTAGTGCCTTCAATGTGTGTGTGAGGAGTTTGAAATTAGCTTGTTTGTGTAGCTGGAGCCAGAGGAGCTCTCTGAGGTGTGGTGTTTGGCCAGTTCTGTATGGGAGGTTGCAGATGAGTGTAGCTCCTGAGTTCTGGATGGTTTGTAGTCTTCTAGTGAGTTTTACATGTGTTGCTTGGGAGCTATTTGACAATCTTCAGCATCTTTTGAGTCTGAAAGTAGGATATAGTGATGAAGTTGACTTCTGCAGTCAAGTCCAGTTTGCTGTTGATGATTTTTCAGAGGTTTCTAGATGGTTGTGGCTGTAGGCCCGAGTTTGGCTGGCTACCACTTGGAGTTCCATGTTGAGGTGTTTTTGCCAAAAGTTACTGCTTCTGTCATGTCGGTATAGAGCTTCATTTAGTTGGCTTTCATCCAGTTAGCGACTTCGGTCATGTAGATACAGATGGTGAACTTGTTTATCGTATTAGGGGTCTTGTCTGAGAAGTCATGTGTGCAGATGTCATTCACCAGAGGGATCATGTGTGGTTGAAAATGGTGGGGCTGAGCAATAACTTTGGGGCACTCTGCAGTTCTGCTTGGGGCTTCCAAGGAGTAAGGTGTCAGGCTGACAGCTTGTGTTCTATCCGTTAAAAAGGAGCAGACCCAGCAGAGAGCGGGTTGCTAGATGTCATTCTCGTGCAATCGCCTCATGAGGATGAGTTGTGAGACTGGGTCAAATGTTACAGAGAGATACAGGAGAATGAGGACTGCCGTATCTCTACTGTTAAGGATCATGCGGATGTCTTAACTTAATAAAGAACACCTGTCCCATAAATGTGTCTTGTACCCCAATAGTTTTGGGAACACAGAAAGCAACTCTCCTGTGGGACCCAGAGGGCATGATAATAGCTGATGATCCTGCTGCCTTTATGATAAAGGGATCTGAGTTTCTGTTCTTATGGATATTTATACTGAAAAGCAGCTTATACTGGACTTTGGCACAATGTAGATGTGATGGCAGTCACAATGTATGTGAAGAGCTTTTTAATTTCACTCAGCAGATAATGAGACTTTGGATTAGTTAGGCTAGATATAGAAAGCTTGTGTGCTTGTAGTAGTCACCCTATTACCATTCACCTGTGATAATGTTTAAATAATCCTCATTATAGTTTTATTTGTCTTGAGGATAGCATGAAATAAGCATAAATATACTACACCTTCATTGTGTGCATACTGATTTCTGGGATCTGTTGCTTCTGTATTTGTTCCTTTTCGATCAGCACGGCCTAGAGGTGTGTTTGTGAGATACCTGTCCATTCTCTAAGCTCGGCAGGATATCTGGCTATACTCAAGAGCCGCTGGATGCCACAAGAAATCTGCTGGATGTGTCCATGGAAACAGTAGGGAATACAATAATTGACACATGGAAATAGGGGTGAAAGTATTCACATTGTTGCCCATCAAGTTAATAAGTTTGTCTCCTACAAATAAATCTGAAGCTTCACATCCTAATTCCGAGGACACAATCTCTACCAGCATTTGATCTACCTTCACAAGTATCTACATCCTCCATTCAGAAGTGTTTTCAATGTTAGCATTGCCTAGAAACAAAATGCTCTTTACCAACTTGAATACGACATGATTTGAAATGGAATTACCTAACATCCCTGCCTCTCCCTCAAAAAACTATAATCTTGTATCTTACTTAGTGTGCCCACTGTGCCCAGTAATTTATCTGAAAAATAAGACAAAGCATTGTGTTTCCTCCTTGATTTAATAGATGAACAAAACCATAAATTGTTGGTTTATAGTCACAGTGGCCACTAACTCTTCAGCTATTTTAGGTATAGTGCATGCTATATTTATCTTGTTGCATGCCTCATTATCCAATTGATTCCAAACTCCATATTGAATATAGTCCCTCATTCTATAAGGCAGTCACTTGCTAGCAATCAGATGCTAATGCCTAATGGCATTGCACATAGCTTCTCCAACCATCCAGTACTGCAGCACAAACCAAATTAATCCTGGCATATGTGTACCCACCTTAGGCTATCATTTTAAATGTTTACATTTAGGTGAATCAGAGCATTGTGAAGTTAAATATGCTGCTACATCTGGTTAGAAGAAGAGAATAAGTACAGATTACCCTCAGTATCAGATAAGAAATCCACAATCTTCATGGTTTCTCCATTACATATCTACAATTGGTAAACTCCAAGAAATTCAACAAATTATTTGACTTGTAATCAACACCTTGGTGCCTAGTGGATTATCTTGTTTTGGCACAGAACAATAAAGTTGAAGTCTCTGGATACGACATCCATAGCCAACCTCTGCCACTGACAAGGGTCTGGCCAGAGCTAGCTAGAGCTAGCTACTACATGTGACAGAAATTAACAATATCTTTGACAGCCAGGAGCATAAAGGAGGACAAAGTCTGAAGAAGAGAAGAGGCATAAAGGTAATAATGAAGTAATGTCAAGTATTTTCTTCTCATCTTTGAGAAGTCTTACAAATACAAAATCCTGTAATTTGTTTTTTGAAATTATGTAAAGTGTTGGGACTTATGTTTAGGTATATTCTTTTTCATTCATTTACCACCAGCCACTGACTCTTAGCCACAGAATGTCCCAGATTCTCTGCTTACTTTCTGTAAAGCTTTACATTTGTATGACGTTTCTGATGTATAAAGCTCAAGCCTAGCTACAAGGGGTGGAGAGTCCCTCGAGGGTTGAGCTTACAACATGCATAGCCAAACTAATAACGGACTTCTAGAGCAGTGAAAGTCAGGGAGCAGGAAATGTAGGGACAACTACTAGACTCAGAGAGGGCGAGGAAACTTGGAAGGAGGCTAAGAAGTAAATGGATGGTTGGAATGTGAAAAGGGGACAGATTAGAAGTGCTTCTCAGTTTGAGAGGAGATGAGGTTAAAAAGCAAAAAGATGCTACTTGAAGAGGTGAGGCTTTGCTTCCTTTCAGAACTAGAGTAGTGCTAAGCCTAGATGTATTTCAACTGAGATGGTTCACCATATTTCGAGTTAATGGTAAGAGAACGCTTGGCATCTTGGCATTTCTTTCTTGAAATCCCCAAATTCGAGCCTAGGGATGCCTTTGTTGTGTGTTGCCTATGTTTCACCAGATTTTGTAATCTTGGCTGTGATGTGTGGCTGGGAGTTGGTTCACAAAGACATGTAGTTGATGTATCCTCTCTTAACCATGATGCCAACAGTTAGAAGGAGTCATTGATGTTCTCTGAGAGGAAGTCTGCCACATACTGTCTTATATGTGAAGGGCTGTTAAAAAGTCTTTGACTGCTTTTAGTACTGCCATTAACAGTGTAATTTGAGTGTCAGGAATGCAGACCAGGAGGGCATTCCCTCAATGGGATCTGAACAATCTAACACAAAATCAGGACACCCCAAAACGTACCTCAAACAGTGGTGGCAATGTGCCTCCACTTTAAGACATTTCCTAGAGCATCAAGATCAGGAAAATACAGTACTTAAAATAAATTCAGTTTGTTGGTCCCATTTAATAACTGAGCTCTAGATTAATGACAAATTAAATGGTTTTATTACAAAATACAGAAGTAAAGCGATACAGAGTCAATGCCATAAAGGCTCTCAGATATAGAAGTATGGAAAATTAATTCTGAGTCGAAATAGGCAGCAAATCTATTTAAAAAAATGGACAGCATCCCTTGCATCATCAAGGAAAGCTCCGGCTGACCCCCAAAATCAAGAGTTTTTATGCATTGTTCCTGCATAATAAATCATTAGTTCTGCAGATTCATCATGGCTTGAGGAAATGTATAATTTCTTCAATATCTCATAGCACATGAAAAATAAAGGTCGTAGGTCTTTAACACCTAAGCACTATCCCGTTTCATAAATAATTATTCAACACCCTCTGTTCTAATGCCATCCGGAGATGCTGGAACACAACCATATATATCAACAAAAAAGTGTTATATGAATGAATAAATCTCTGTTTACCAGTGGAAGGAAAACAAAGAATGTTACAAGTTATAGCTGAACTGGGTAAGGCTCTTTGTGACCGAAACAATGATAACAGTGGAAAATAAGTTTATATGTTGCAACTTGAATGTCTTCTGCAAAGCTTATAGGGACAGCATATGTGCAGCAGGGAGGAGGGAACAGTGAATGAGTGACAGAGACGACTTCTATCTTGGACAAGATGGTGATTTACTCAAAACGTGGCATAATTAATAATCATGAGGAGCACACTTCTACACATAAGAGGAAATTAGTTTAGAAACAAATCATGTTATCAGTCTGTACATATAAATTTCTTCGTTGAAAAACCTGTGTGTCTGGTCTGAAGTCTGCTTCGAAAATGAAGCATGTCATTTATCATAGGTGGTCTTTATTTTGTGTGTGATATGGATGTTGAAGGTTTGGTTGATGTCAGTATGAAAGCTGAGAGACGTTGCACAGTTGGTGCAAAGGATGACGAGAGGATGGTGCTTAAGGCAATACAACAGGAAATGGAAATGGTTTTAGATTTGGGGGGCACACCCAACCGACTAGCTTCTGGTTTTCTGTTAGGAAGCAAACCGTTATAGGAAGATTCCATCAAAGACCATCTGGGGTGAGAAGATGCTGAGTAAAGCTTGATGATGCCGGAATGGCAGAGAGGTTAAGGTGGAAAAAAGGAATGGGTAGCCAGTGTCGGAGATTAGAAGAGTGTCCTCAAACAATTAGATAGTGTTTGTCACTCTACGGGCTGGCAATTTTATAGGTGAGTTTTTGAGTTTCTTGAGCTGGACTGTAACAACTTTCTTGATGATCTTCCCCGCGTCTGGTAAGGGTCATAATCGGCTGGCTGGTGGCAAAGCCATGTATGTTCAGGTTAGGCTGCCATAGAGCTAGTCTCTGACAGCTCTTGAGAGAACCTGGGAAAACACTTTAATTTAGTAGAACATTTTTGATTTTCAATATGGGTGATTATGCTCCCCCAGAGAGGACTACTTCACGTATAACAATGGGATGACATCATCTGTAAATGAAGATAATTTTAGGCTTAGGAGGAGAGTGGGCAGGTCTCCGGTTGAGAGAGTGGTGAAAGTAGACCATTTGGGTGTGACACTGGTGAAAAATTCCATGGTGATTTTCATTGCTGTTGTATTGCTATGGTTGCTGTGCACAACTTTTCGGAGTAGATGAGTGGCGGTGTAGAAGTACTGTGAGAATCATGTTTGATTGCCTTAAAGAGCAACTTCCAGTTTTTACAAGCTTGATTGAGGATGCCTTGTAAACACCATTTTCAGTCTCTAAGATAAGTCACCTGTATGTTTACCACAGACTTTTCTGTATCTTCAGATCTTCTTGTACCTGTGGTATCCAATTATTGTCTGAATGACATGTTTGCTGATTGTGAGTCCGTGACTTTGCCTGGTGGAGAAAGGTTGTTTCTTGGGTCCTTGTTTAATTGGAACATGTGCACCTGTGGTCTCTAGAGATTGTCTGAAGTTTCTTGGCACTTGACTGTTAACACTTCACCCATATTCCCAGCTGTTCTGTTGCTGAAAATTTGACATTCTTTTTTTCTGGGAAATAGGGAATGTGAGAAATTGGGTTGTTGCTTGACTGGGGAATAAGACCCGTTCAAGCAGCAACAACAGCCCAAGAAAACCCCAAACTGGTTGGATCCCTAGTAGCTTGGTAGAGAGCAGCCAAGCTTAACTTAGAGGCAATATGCAAAATATTTGTTGGACACTTCAAGCAGTAATAAAGTGAAAAACACCACACAAAAAGGATCTCACATGAAGTTAGAAACATAGTGCAAAATTTGATAAGTAGAACAACCCCAAACAGCTAAAGTCTAATCAGGAATACCGGAGATATGCAATTTTAAAGACTTTAAACAAATAGCACCAAAAAACACAACACGCCAACTGTGGACCACTACCAAGTCACAAGTTCAGCCAGACTCTGATGGAATGTGGGCCAGCTACAGGGTAGGTCAGCTGATCAAGGTACCTTAAATCCTGGTTTGCAGGGCATTGCAAGGATCTGTGTCGAGGATGTGTTTGCACAGCCAAAAGAATGCTTCAGTTCTGAGATGCTGTGAGGCTGCAATGACAATGCCTGCATTGTCATTGAGAATCCCATCAACAGGGCTTGTGTTGCAAAGTCTGAATCCCAGTCGAGGCGATGCATCAGTTCCAAGGAGCTGCGATGCAGAGTGGAACGTCATCGGTGAGGTTCCGTCGATGAAGGATGCAAGCCCCTGCACTGAGGAGGCTTTGCACAGTGGCATTACGGACTCCATCAGTGATGTAGGTCTTTGCGGTGAGGCCACTCCATTGCAGCAGCAGAGATGCGTCGATTCTGCTAGGGGACACCCCTCACAGTAGAGGAGATGCATTGGTTCAGCTAGATTCACAGAGGCTGGCAGAGCAACTTAAGTCCACTTCAAAGGGTCCAGGAATGGGATGGCCCCATTTGCCAAGCTAGACTGACCGATGGCAGAGTCCAGGGGCAGATGCAAGGTTATTGGAATCTTGTTCTGTGCCTGGGGCTTCAGATCATAAGGACATCCAACTAGCCCTTGGAGTCACTCTGGGTTCAAGAGATGCAGGTCCAGTCTTTTTCACCCAGATAAGAGGGCAGCAGGTCAGCACAGCAGGGCGGTAGTTTTTCAGAGCAGCAAGACCTTCTTCCTGGTAGGGCATCCACATGTCCAGAACTGTACTGAAGTGGTGGTGCCTGAGGTCAAGTATGTATACCTAGTTGTGATTTTAAAGTGCAGAGAAGCTTTTAGGGGCATGCCTTTGAAGTGCACAGATGCCATGCATCCCGGACCCTGACTAAATACAGTTGAGATGCAGACCTTTGTTTGGAGGCAGGACACAGCCTATTCAAGTGTAAGTGGGGCTGGGTCCAGCTCCTCCCTCCCATCCTGCCGGTGATGACCCATCAAGTCACACCTAAACTCCCCATTGTGTGTGGTTGTCTAGGTGGTATACAGAAAGCTCAACTGTCAGCCACACAATGCTAAATACAGGAAAGTCCCAATTACAGTGATCCAAGCTGTACGTGTCCCAATGAAATCAGAAGTAGGGTTGAGAACATTACCTCTGCCATCCTGACGTACTTCTGTCTGTCAAATTTAGGGATGGCCACCAGCCCAGCAGTCATCTCTGTACACTCAAAGGTACTACTGTCACAGGGTTTCCTTTCAATGTACAAAATGTTTGGTAAATGGTCGCTGTCAGTTTTGCCGGCCAAAAATGTTTCAGAAAAACGAAAACGAAACGAAAACGAAAACGAATGACCCCCCAACTCTGGGAATTTTCTACCAGGATGTGGAAGTCATTTTTTTTTTCTGTTCCTCACTGTCCGGGTTTTCCTCGTGGTTACTTTCAGAACAGTGAATGTCAAGCACCAGTAATAAATATGAATGCTACTGTACTGTACAGGGCAACACACGATCAGACGAAACCCAGTGACGTCCAACCCGAATGGCACTTTTCATTGAATTGATGAGGAGGACATGTTAAACCAGCAGTCTCCAACCTTTCCTGTAATAAGAGCTACTTATTTTCAATAGAAATCATCCTGGGCCACATACATTAGTGTTGTAATAATAACCACATGAGACAAGATTACATTAGTGGCCACCATTTGCAAGATTACTTGCAGTGATTACCTCAGTGCATCAGGCAAGCAGTGATTACCTCAGTGCATCAGGCAAGGTTGTCAGTAGTGATGTAAAATAGGCTTTGTTAATGTGGAATTTTACATGGTTAACACATAACAGCCTTAGCTGAAATGCCCATGCCACAAAGGTAATATTAGTAATAAGTCTCCTGAAGGCCACATAATCTCTCACTCAAATGTCAGCTAAAATATATTTTGAAAATTCATCCATTTTTTTTTAAAGGTCATGTTAGGAGTTGTGAAGACACACTTTTTCATCTCTAATACATACATTTCAATTTTGGTATGCAAACATATATTAATTCAACCAAAGAAACGCTTCTAATTGTGTAGCCTGGGCTGCACATAGGAAAGCTATTTACAGGTGGCTAGCAAGCTATCAGTAGCTCACAAGTTACTCGTTGGGGAAGCCTGTGCTAGACAATAAAACTACTGTTTCTGTTCATAGAGAAAGAAGAGTACTAACAGGGAACTCAAGACAAAAATGAAACAAAAGCCTCCCTCAAGTACAGAAAGAAACATAACAGTTATCTGTGAACTATTGTTTTCCTGAGGTGGCCTCGACAATGCACTTACTTCATGTAGTTGAGGCGGAATATTTTTTCGCCAAAGACAATCGAAACAAGCACGCCTCACAGGATGTTAAATAGGGACGAATCAATTAATTTAATGATCTGCACATTTCACTGTTAAGAAGTATGACTTTGACTGAAAATTTCTGGAATGGAGAATGTCATAAGTTGACAATAATCATCTTTTAAGTATTCTGTTTGTTCCTGCTGATCCTGATGTGAATCAATACTTTTCTCATATATTATTTTTGTATTTATGGTAAAGACTAATGTTGTGTCAGAGATAGGATCCATCATGTGGAGTACCTCCTATTGGTTGTGAAATAACCAATCGCAGACAAAACCTTAAGCACCACCCTTTTAGACATTGTTTTTCGTGCTAGTTATTTCCTCTGTTTTCTATAAAAAAAAAGAAGCAGCGCATGCTAAGAAAAACTCTTGTAAAAAGAGATACCTTATCTCCAGGAATTTTAGTAGGTAATGTACTGTATAGAGTTTAGTCTGTTTACATATTTATTGGTGGGCAGTAAATGATGCAGTATTTGTATACAAGTTATTCATGAAATTGATTAAATAAAATTGTATTATAACCGTGTGACTTATTACTTTATCTTCTGCTGTGATTGTGAGTGTGAGTTTTTTTATGTAGCGCAAAGTGTGAGCTGCTTTCTAGCATAAAGGCTGAGTTTAGCTGGTGCCGGTGAAAGGTGCCAGAGAGAAGCATTAAGCCGTGGAACCCTTCATAGCAGTCTTATTACGCCCTTCAGCATGTGTCAAATCCTCTCCAGTGGGTGGTATGGCAGGTCTGATTCTGTACTAATTCATACCTTGTCTCCACTTTTTCTAACATTTTTATTTGAATTTGAAAGTATGAATCTAGCTTACAATGGAAGTGGTGCACTACACAAAGCACAATATCATTACAGTAAGGCTTAGCCAGAAAAATATAATATTTCCCTCTTAGAAGCATGCCTCCAGTGGCAGTCTACAGATGGATAAACTTGACAGTCCCTGGAAGAATTCCCTTCACCCATTCTTTTGTCCATTCACCCATTCCCCACACCTCAGTTCATTCATCAACCCATTTCCCTATTCAACCATCCTCCATTCTTACAACGACCCTTTCTCCTTTCATTTTCTTATCAATTCAATTTTCATTTTTCATCCATCTTTCCTGTCACTCTTCCTTCTTTCTTTACACTTTTCTTTCTTTTCATCCTCCCTTTATTCCTTCCTTCCATGCCTGTTTCCGTCCTCCCTTGCCTGTTTCCTTCCGATTTCTTCCACCCTCTCAACCCTTTGTCCTTCCTTTTTACATCCTTTCCTTCCTCCTATCAACTTTCTTTTCACTCTTCCTCACTTTGTCTTTCGTGTCTTCACCTATCCTTATCGCTCGATTTGCCTTTCTCTGTTCTGTTTTCCTGTGTTTATCACTTGTCTTTCTCTGTCTCTGTCACTGTACTTGACCCAACTCTTTGACCACACCCCTTACTTCTTTGAAGTGTTCGTTATGGCTCTTTATGAGCTGTTCCCTGAAGTCGGGCACATAGAAGAGGCACTTAAAGAACTAATCAAAACTTTAGATGTCCAGCGACCCCTGATGCTGCTAAAGTGTGCGTGTGAATGCTTGGGGGGGGGGGGGGGGAGGGGAGAAGGGGGGGTTAATGAAACATCACCCCACTGAGTTTCAGAGAAAATCATGTCACGGAGGGATCATTTGCTTGAGTACCGGGATTTCGTGAAAGTGGATCTTTCGCTTTTTTATGGTGAAGGATGGTGGGGTTATCTTCTGAGGCTCAGAAAACCAAAATTATTTAGGGGCTTATTTGAAACAAACATAGCCTGAGATGGGAATAGTTCTGTGTGCACCAGGAGTTTTACCCAAGCTTATTGCCATATGTCTTAACTTGTGGTCATTGCCACATATTATAGATTCACAAATAATATTGTGCCAAAATGTTGAGCCTCATAACACAACGACTGTGAATGCATACAATCAAGTATTGACATGATGCTTTCTAGTGTACTTCTATACTTCGGGATTTTGAGTAATTATGCCTCCACTTTTAATTACTCTTGCTTTCAAGCTCGCCTTCAGTAAGCATCTACTGATGTGTTCTCCCTAGCTACATGTTTTAAAACTAGCTTCTCCTAGTGTCTGAAGAGCTGCCCATTCCGGGTGTTAAGTTGGCATTGGTTAGCAGAGACAGACCGGGCGCAAGTGGTGTGGAGGGAACAAATGGCTGCCGTCAGCTGAGCTGTAACAGTCAGTTGATCTCAGTGGGGCTTCAAAGACCTCTGGAGACAGTGGCGTGTTGTGAAGAGTTGAGACAGGACGATGGATGATCTACACACTGAGCCAAGGTCCAAAGAAAACTTCACTTCACGGTTGTTAAAATGCCAATGTGGGCAAGTCAACAAGAGGCTGCTGAGACGAAAAGATGAAAAAATAAATATGCACCTCATATATTGCAAACATGGAATCCCCATTTTATCTCTTGGGTTACTCAAACATTTTCTTTGTAAATTAGGCAGTTTAGTATGTTTTTCCCTCGAAGAAAATAAAAAAAACAGAACCAACTCTTCATGTTAAATGTACTTTAATTACTGCCAATGCGTGACAAAGTAAACAAAGCCAAAATCGGTTGTAGGGCTCCCAAGTGTTAGACTTTTCATCCTTGGCGTGGTCTCCCGTAACTTTTTGCCTCTGTTCCCCAGGTTGTTGATGTGTGCTGGACTCTGATTTTGCTGTTTTTTTTACTCCGGGCACTTTACCGCTGCTAACCAGTGCTAAAGTGCAAGTGCTCCTTTACAAAATGTGTATGTAATTGGTTTATCCATGATTGGCATATTTTGATTTACTAGTAAGTCCCTAGTAAAGTGCACTAGAGGTGCAAGGGCCTGTAAATCCAATGCTACTAGTGGGCCTGCAGCACTGGTTGTGCCACCCACATAAGTAGCTCTGTAAGCATGACTCGGAGCTGCCATTGCAGTGCCTGTGTGTGCAGTTTTACCTGTAAATTCGACTTGGCAAGTGTACCCACTTGCCAGGCCTAAACCTTCCCTTTTCTTACATGTCAGACACCCCTAAAGTAGTCCCTAGGTAGCCCCAAGGGCAAGGTGCAGTGTATGGTTAAGGTAGAACATATAGTAATGTGTTTTATATGTCCTGACAGTAAAATATTGCTAAATTAGTTTTTCACTGTTGCAAGGCCTGTCCCTCTCATAGGTTAACATGGGGGGTACCATTAAATCTGATTAAATTGTAGATTCCCTTTGGGAGCGGATGGACATGTGGAGTTTGGGGTCTCTGAGCTCACAATTTAAAAGTACATCTTTTAGTAAAGTTGATTTTAAGATTGTGCGTTTCAAAATACCACTTTTAGAAAGTGAGCATAAGGTTTTAATGTTTTTTTAATATACATTTTGGATCTCCTAAGAGGATCACATAACATACACCAATCTATTAATACAATTCAGTACAGGTTTCTAGAACGCTAAAAAAATGTAATCACTTTAAAGCAGTAAATTTCATTTAGTGAAAAAAAATAAAGCTGTTATGCTTTATCGATAGAACAAGCATTACATTTTATTAAAAAGGGCTTTAAAATCGACTATGAGAACGGTGCAACACAAGCATTTTATTTTTTTTAAAAAGGGCTTTAAAATAAACTATGGGAACGATGCAACACAGAACATATAAAAATGACAGTCTTGCATAACCATTATTACATACAACACAAATTCTTTCTTCCATGGGGAGTTTTTCCCAAACACCTGTTAGATTAATGGTCAAATATTCACACTTACTAACAGAAACAAACATTGAATCCGATACTCTCTTTTCAATGTTAAGATGGGCTGTGGGTTTTTCAGAATATAAGATACAACAATTAATTTATAATTTTCCTTTTTAGAACAGGAATCAATATCAATCCTTGTACTAATGCTGCCAACTTGTCGGTTTAACATACCTTGTAGTTACAGCATAGACATACCTGCATCCTGTTTTATGTGGAATATCTTCGTAGCATAGATACATTTTCTATAGAACACATACTTTTCTTTTTTCCTATTAAAAATTTAAAAGCACATTAAATTTCCTTACGCACGATTTTCGCTCCTAAGCCAACAATGACCCCAACGAAGCACTGCTGCTAGTGCCTGCATAAACATTCCAATCAACCCCAATTCCAGTCTCTGCCCCTTAACGGCTGCAAGAGTATTCAAATCACAAAGCTTATGGAGAGTTTGGCAGTCTGTTACATCCATAAAGCCTTATTTTTCCACTTCAAATGTTCCCACAGCATATAGAACAGTCGAAAGAACTTTCAGACAATAAACCAATAATAAATTAACAAAGTGCTGGTGACCTAAGGCATTATAAAGTGATTTTAGGCCGTTACCAAGAAATTGTCCTACACTTCATTTGTTGAATGGATTTCTTCTCATTTAATTTGCTGTAGAAAAATGTTCCTAGATAAAGGTAAGATTTCAAAACTTCTAAAAGTTAATTGCCTGTTTAATATTTCAAGTTTCAAGTATAATATTTAAATTTAATTTCCTTCCTACAGACTCTTCCTTTAAAAATCAAGACTTTCTATTTTATCATATTACTTTTTAACAATGGTAATGTCAACAATAACAATATCATCTGCATACAGTAAACAGGGAATCACAAAAACCTCTACTTTTGGTGAATCGTCCTTACAATTGCAAAAAGCATTTGCAATGTAATGGGTCATGCATTTGATCGAGTTAGAGCTCTTAGCCCTGCAAACTCGTAACCAGATTTTTCTTGCCACATAAACTGATAATAAAAAGTAAACCAATTTCACATCTGTGAGCCGACCGTCGCCATGAACATGAAGGAGACACAGAAAAGGAAACAGAAGTTTGCTCTCAGTAAAACCTGTCAGCAAAAGTTCAATTATCCATGTAACCGGCAAAAGTAGAATTATCCATGTAACAGTGTTGATATCATGCAAAGGCGCTCGACTACTGCCCCGCGAGATCGCGCTGCGTAGGAAATAAAAATAGTGCAGAAGCCATTTGGAAAAACACGGTGCTGTAGAGGAAGACCAAACTCCAGAAATTCACAAATGAAATCAATCGAATTTTAATAGGCAAGCCCACAAACCGACCGAACTGATGGGCGTGGTTAAAAGCCCACAGAGAGATTACAAAAGGGACTAGAGCGCTTGCGAGCGCTTGACCTTGAAAAGTCTTGTGCAGATCATAAATATATAAAGAAAACAATAAGGGTGATAAAAAGGTAACCCTGTATAAGGAATTCGGGATGAAAGGCTTTGATCTCCCCTTTGTAACACCTGGCGGTAAGTAGAAGAATGAAATGCTATATTTAATTGTAATAAGTTATCAGGGATGAATAAGCTTAACAACGTCTCCTAAAAGGTTTGTCTACCCACCTGTTCAAATGTTGTGATCAAATCTATAAAACCAGCATATACAAAGGGACTGTGAATAGTAATATATTTTTAAGTGATCAAGTGTAGCATGGCAATATTGCCCAGAGAGTTGTATTGTCCCCAATGCTCTTGAACCATGGATAAAGCATTCAATTTGCTTTGTAGAAGGAGGGTCATAAGCGGGATTATTAGCTGCAGAGGATTTATCAGTTGTGACATAGAATCGAGGACAACAGACTTGAAATCATAATATTGGTGATATAATTAAGCCAATCCCCTTGTTTGATTGGAATAGGCATTGATCTCAATATTTTGCCATGGCCATCTATAATATTTACCCTAAATCTCCTCATATTCTTGCTATCACTGCTTCTCATAAATCAATCCACCTGTGATAACAATATACTTTGTTTGGGAAAGCTTTCTATTTTGCTCTTCTTCTTTTTAAAAGGCTGATTATTTTATTCCTTTCAACAAAACAAAATAGAAACTGCCTTCAAATTAATCTATTAATCTCTCTATTTAGAGAGAGTATAAACAAAGACTATTTCCAAGGTGGTCTTTTAATACATAGAAATCGAGGCTTGCCCAGAAAAGACTTCCTATGTCTCTAATTATATATGAGGATCTTGATACAAAGCTTGCATTTCAGATGTAATTGGTTTGAGCTTTTCCTTTAGGTCCACCATTATGGTGGCTTCCAAGAGTTCTCCCATTTATCTTGCTAAAATTTACTTTTCCTCTCAAATATTACAGGAACTCACTCCTACTTATGGGAACTCTAAACAGAATGAGAGTATCTTATAAATCACTGAAAGTTTTATCAATTTTATTCAGATGAGAGAGCAAAGCGAAAGATGAATAAGGAGCAATCAAATAATCTATGAGAGAGGAGCCGCTGATGGAAGTATGAGTGTGTTTTGCCGGAATGCTATTATCGGTTCTTCCACTCACAATTAAGCACTCATGCTGCCTTAAATACATGTTTTGAAAATTCAGCCATTTTTTTTTTCAAACGTCAGGTTCTGAGTTGTGAAAATACACCCATTTCCATCTCTAATACATACATTTCAATGTTGGTATGCATACATACAACCAAAGAAAAGCCTCTAACTGTAGCCTGGGCTGCACATAGGAGAGCTACTTACAGGCAGCTAGCAAGCTACCAGTAGCTCACAAGCTACTCGTTGGAGAAGCCTGTGGTAGACAATAGAAACAGCTTCTACTGTTCATAGAGAAAGAAGAGTACTACCAACAAAGTCTATTTTAATTTTAGCTGGAAATATCACAGGGAGTATTAAAAGCCTCCTCCCTATCAGTCTCTGAATGAGTAAACACTTTTGTGTTCAAACTTAATATTTGAGGAACTCACTCCTACTTACAGGAAGTCTAAACAGAATGAGAGTATCTTATGATCACTGAAAGTTTTATCTATTGCATTCAGATAGGAGAGCAAGGAAAAGGAAGAATAAAGGGCAATTAAATAATCTATAAGAGAGGAATCTCTAAGGGAAGTATCAATGTGTTTTGCCAGAATGCCATTATTGGTTCTTCCACTCACAATTCAGCACTCACACTTCCTTAAATACTCCATAAATATAATACCAAGCAATTCTGTTTTAAATTTAGCTGGAAAAATCGCAGGGGGAATCAAAAGCCTCCTCCCTATCAGTCTCAGAATGACTAAACACTTTTGCATTCAAGTCTCCTACCAAAACTAAATTGTACGTTTTAACAATTCTGCAGTCTTCAGTATAACTGAAAAAACGGATTTAACCTAAGAAGTAAGCAATGTGCCAAGGGAGATATATGTGCCTACCAAGAGTAGGCAATGGTCATCAGGCATCTGACCAATATTTCTCCAGCTCTTTACACATTGAGCTAAGTGTGTAGGGTGGGGATGAGAGCTACAGGACCAGAAGACATTGTTAGGCAATTAGATTGCTATACCCCAGGTACATGTGCCCTCCTGTAGGGAACCATGGGGTAACTTAGCATATAATATTTATAAATTTGGAAATCCCTAGTCAGCATTGATTCTTGGATGCATAGAATATTGGTGTTGAGGCTAACCAAGTGATCAAATGTTTTACTCTCACAAGAAAATCCTGACATATTCTAGGAAGTTACTTGTAATCCACTGTTAACTTTGTTGGAATGGTGAGATTCCAAGGTGATCATTGTTGTGGAGGGCACCCACCAAGCAGTTCCTGTGCCCAGTGTCTGCATCACTAGACACTCTCCTAGTTTTGCCTTGATTTAAAATTGTTACTTGCCTTTCCCTCCTTCCTACTGAAGCCACCATTTTTCTCCTGCCCCACAAAACATTTTTGGAAAAATCATACTCCTCTAACACTTCACATTACCCATATCCCCAGCTATTCTTCTGCATGCAATTTGACATTCTTTTTTTGGGTAAATAGGGAATGTGATAAATTGGATTGTTGCTTGACTGGGGAGTGAGGCATGTTCAAGCACCAACCACAGTCCTTGTCAGGGTGAGGCACAAGCAAACCCCAGATTAATCTGTACTCCGATCCCTGGTAGCTTGATACAGAGAGGTCAAGTTTAACTTAGAGACCATATGTAATGTATTTGTGAAACACTTCAAGCGGTACTAAAGTGAAAAATACTACACAAAAGGATCCCACATCAAGTTAGAAGAATAGAGCAAAATGTGATTGATAAAACAAGAGCAAACCGACAATAATCCAATCAGTAGAACCAGAGATATGCAATTTTAAATATTTTAAAGAAATAGCACCAAAAAAGCACAATATGCCAACTATTGATATCTGGCCACACCAGATCACAACAAAGTCACAAGTTCAGGCTGACTGTGATGGAACGTGGGCCCCCTACAGGGATCCAGCTAGGTCAGCCAAAAAAAGTACCTTAAATCCTGGTTTGCAGGGCATTGCGAGGATTGGTGTAAAAGATGTGTTGTGTAGCTGAAACAATGCTTCAGTTCTGAGATTCAGTGAGGCTGCAATACGAGAGCCTCTATCATCATTGAGGATTCCATCAAAGGGGCTTACGATGCAAAGTCTGGTGTTGAGGATGCGATGTGCAGTTGAGGGGATGTGTTGGTTCCAAGGAGCTACGATGTGGAGTCGAAAGTCAACACCGAGGCTGCCGTCGATGAGGGATGCAAGGGCTTTCAGCATAGATGCATTGTGCAGCGGAGTTCTGAAGGCGTTATGAGCTGCGGCAGTGTTGTAGGTGTTTGTGATGGGTCCATTCCACAAGGCAGTTGTGCTCGGGGTTGCATCTTGCATCACAGGTTGGCAGAGCACCTTAAGCCCACTTCCAAGGGTCCAGGACTAGGGATGGTCCCACTTGCCAGGGTAGACTCACTGATGGCAGAGCCCAGGTGTAGGTGCAAGGTTGTTGGAACTTGTTATGTCCCTGAGGCTTCAGACCAGGAGGCCAGCCAACTAGCCCTTGAAGTCACTGTGGGTACAAGAGATGTGGGTCCAGTTCTTTTTACCCAGACGAGAGGGCAGAAGGTCAGAACAGCGGGCCAGCAGTTTTCAGACCAACAGTCCCACACAATGGGAGTCTTTTCAGCAGCACAGCAGTCTTCCTGGCAGAGCATTCACAGGTTCAGAATTGTACTGAAGTGGTGATGCCTTTGAAGTGCACAGGTGCCCATCTAGTCACACCTCAGCTCTCCATGTGGCTGTCTAGGAGGAATACAGAAGGTCAATTGTCAGCCACACCCTGTCATGTGACCCAGAGACAAGTTGGAGGCACCAAATGACTAAGAGAAGAATATATAAACATTTTTAAAGTGGCATTTTCAGAGTTGTAGTTTAGTATCAAACTTAACTATGTTAGGGTTTTTCATAATGCTTCCAAAGACACCATACACAAACTGGTTAATTTTTCCCATTTGGAAATTACACTTTTAAGATGTAACTCCAATGTTTTCCTATGGGGAAGGTAGGCCTCGCAGTAGTAAAAAAATAATTTAAGTCTTTTTCACTACCAGGACATGTAAAACGTAAAAGTACATGTCCTACAAATATATTGCACCCTGCCCTCTGGGCTATTCAGGGCCTTCCCCAGGGGTGACTTATATGCATTTATAAAGACTGATAGATCCTGGCAAAAGGCCAAAAGGTTTACTTTGCCAAGTCGACATAAGTGACACAACCGGTGCTGTAAGCCCACTAGCAGCATTCATTTACAGACCCTGGGCACAAATAATGCCAACCTACTAGAGACACACAAGTAAATTAAGAATGCCAAATTGGTATAAGCCAATCCAAAATGTTTTAAAGGAAAGAGCACAAACACTTCAGCACAGGTTAACAGTATGCAGCATGCTAAAGCCAACAAATTCAGTAAAAAGATAGGAGAAGGAAGGCCTAAGTCTGGGATGACCCTGTGAAAAGGGCCAAATTCAATAGGGAACAACATCAATATTCTGACAGAGGAAATAATCACAGTTTTTTAAGATCACATTTTCAACTACCTTAGATGTAAACATAACTCTTGATCTGATACCCAAGGCCACATGTAAAATTTAAACTAGCTATATATCAGTATTGCATATCATTTTTAAAGCTTCGATATTAGAAAGACAATTCAGAAGAAACATTGTATTGAATGTTGATACCTGATTGTCAATCAATCAATCAATCAAAGAAATGTGTAGAGCGCGCTACTCACCCGTGAGGGTCTCAAGGCACGGGGGGCAGGGAGGGTCACTGATCAAATAACCATGTCTTGAGGTTCTTTCTGAAGACCAGTAGGTCTTTGGTTTTGTGAAGGTCGGTGGGGAGGGAGTTATAGGTTTTGAGGGCGAGGTAGGAGAAAGACCTGCCTCCTGTGGTGGTGCGTTGAATGCGGGGGACTGTGGCTAGGGCGAGGTCGGCTGATCGGAGGTTGCATGTGGGAGTGTGGAAGTTAACTCTATCATTGAGGTAGGTTGGGCCGGTGTTGTGGAGGGATGTGTGTGCGTGGATGAGGATCTTGAATGTGATTCTCTTGTCTATGGGGAGCCAGTGAAGGGATTTGAGGTGTGGTGAGATTCGTTCATGGCGGGGGAGGCCAAGCACGAGGCGTGCGGCTGTGTTCTGGCTTCTCTGGAGTTTGCGTTTGAGTTTGAGTGTGGTGCCGGCATAGAGGGCATTACCGTAGTCTAGTCTGCTGCTGATGAGTGCGTGGGTGACTGTCTTTCTGGCTTCTGGGGGAATCCATTTGAAGGATTTTTTTTAGAGTGCAGAGTGTGTTGAAGCAGAAGGAGGTTAGAGCATTGATTTGTTGTGTCATGGAGAGGGAGGGGTCGAGTATGATGCTGAGGTTGCGTGTGTGGGTTGCGGGGTGGGTGCGAGGCCTAGGGCGGTGGGCCACCAGGAGTCGTCCCATGTGGTTTTGTTGGGGCCGAAGATGATGATCTCGGTTTTGTTTGAGTTGAGCTTGAGGTGGTTAGTGGTCATCCAGTTGGCGGTGTCGAGGAGAGCGGCGTGTAGGTTGGTTTTGGCGGTGGTGGGGTGCGGGTGAGGGAGAGGATGAGTTGGGTGTCATCTGCATGTGAGAGGATAGTGATTCCATGTACTCGGAGGATGTTGGCTAGGGGGATCATGTAGATGTTTAAAATCTAAGCTAGATGATACTTCAGGGGCATTATCATAATTTTGCATAAAGGGTATTATTTTCAATTTCCAAATATTTTAGCATTTGTGCTGTTCAAAAAAACCTTGGCTTGTGGATTAAGCGTGCTGGAAAAAAGCGTAATTAACTCGACTAGAAGATCTCAATCTATCCAACTTTAGGGGCGGGACTACTTCATCTTGGCACTACTCAACAAATGGAGCATTAGTCGTAAAATCTCAGGCATCCTTGGAAGTTGGTGGTGAAATAGGAATTCCTTTTTTTTAAAGTTGCCTGGAAAGCCTCTGGGACCCTAGAATGGTGCGAAGCGTAATTTCCTCACACGACTTTTTTAATCCTTTCTGTTCTTTCATTAACCGCATTTTCCATATTTTTGTGCTAGGGATTTCCACCATAGGCCCTTTATCCAAAAACTTTTTCTTTCCAGCAAGCCTATAAAAAAATTGATGACAGTGCCTCTAAAAAATTCGATCCACGTGATTTGGAGATTTTTTAAGTAAAGCTAAAATTGATGATAAAATCATTTCTTGACATTGCAATAATTCTGACTATTGCACATAGTAACCACAAAGATTGCAAGAAATGTGTTGCTCAATGTCAGGAGAACCAGATAACTCAGAAACCATGGGCTGATGCTGAACAATTTCATTGAGGTTTTTTAGCGAGTTAAAAGGGTAACATAGCTGATCCAGATATTGAACAGGCACAGCTTTATTTATTCAAATCAACATATATCCAGAAATCCAGTGACAGCCTGTACCCTTTTAAAGAGGTGGTGCGAGTGAAGTGCCTCGCCAATTCGGGGGTATAAAAAAAAAAAACCTTCGTCCTAAACCCTAAAGTAAGCCAAGCCTCCCACCAAAAGCCCAAATAACACTAACTAAAGCACACATACTACACTTACATGCACTACACATTTACATACATTACACACATGCATTACACACACATGCATCACACACACATGCATCACACGTTAAAAGAAAGGTGCTTACCCATGGGCTGCGCATCCTGCTCCTGTGCTTCTGCTCTCTGATAAAGGAAGAGCTCCCCTAACCAATCCAGATGCTGCTCTCATGCTGTTAACCTTTAATTTGAACAAATGGGGCAACCCAGTACCCTGTGACCTTGGCAAGTGAATAATATCACAGAAATAATTTTAGTCCCTATTGGGAAAGGATAGATCAATTAACCAGCATGAAAAAATCACCTGGATTGAATGGTTCATTCTGGCAGGATGGATGGATGCTCCTTCAGGCCCTGGGGGCCTGTGTCTGGTCTCCACCCAGGTGGGTGGAGAACTTCAAAGTGCACAGTTTACACTTCGGCTGATGAAAAGCAGATGGCCAAAGTGACATGCACACTTTGGAGCATCCATTCCAGACACTGCTCCAGCCCTCTGCCGCCGGTAGCAAAGGCAGTCCTTTGCTACATCTGCTTCCAGCAGTAGAGGGCACACCCAGCATGTCTGTGTGCTGGTGCACGCTGCGTAGGAAGAAATAAAAAGGCAATGCATCTTTTCATTGCAATTCTATTTATTCCTGCTTGGCTCGCAGTGGGTGGGGGTGATGCTCCCCAGCCCTTGAAGAGAAACCGCCACTGCAGAAATCTCCAGTACAGGGAATGTAATCCCACAATAGGATGCAGAAGTTTCAGTGATAGAAAATTCCTGATTTGATGCCAACACATTTGAATATTTACACACTGGAGTTTGAGCGATTTGTGGGGCAGCTAAGCAACATTTGGCATTAGAATAGGCCCTAAGATTTCCCAGGATGTTTGTTTCCAGTCCAGGGAGGCCCTGGCCTGGCAGTTCAGGCTGGACTGTTCCCTGGGGAAGCAGGGTCGAAACTGAATTGCATAAGGCTTGGTCCAAACTAGAGTGGCATGGGTGGCACAAAATTATAGATTTAGGCCCAGATCTCTGTACTGGGGTGACTGTTTGACATTGATCAGCATTCTGTCCATCACTTGTTCTTTTTGCATTTGTCACCCTAAGTGGGACAGATATACCCAGATGTGGGTCCCACACTCCCCATGCCACTGGAGTCATGCCAGCCTGGCTGATGAGGCTGATGAGCCCACACCTTGTCCCAAAATGCTTGTTTCCAGTCCAGAAAGGCCCTGGGCTGGCAGTTTGGGCTGGACCGTACATATAGGGAGCAGGTCAAGACTGATTTGCATATGGCAGGGTCCAAACTAGAGTCTTGATGGGAAAAAAAACAATAGATTAAACCCAGATCTTTGTGACTGGGGGTGAATGTTTGCATTGTCCAGCATTCCATTCATCATCTGTTCTTTTTGCTTTTGTCACGTAAGTGGAAAGGGTAAGCCCAGACGACTGTCCTGTGCTCAGTGCGCCACTGGATTCAAGCCAGCCCTGCTAATGAGGGGTGATACGTCGAAACCAGTACCAGGATGCTTGTTTCCAGTCCAGGGAAGACCTGGCTTTGCAGTTTCAATCAATCAATCAATCAGTTTTTGTAAAGTGCAGCTACTCACTCACTCGTGAGGGTCTCAAGGCACTGGGGGGAAGGCAAATGGGGAAAATGTCTCATCCAAAGAGCCACATCTTGAGGTTCTTCCTGAAGGTGGTGACAGGCTTTGTCTGAGGTGCAGGGGGAGGCTGGTCCAGCTCTTTTCTGCGATTTAGGTGAAGGATTGTCCTCCGGTGGTGTTTTTGTGGATGAAAGGGATGATGGCCAGGGCCATCTAGGCAGAGATGAGGGATCTGGTGGGGGTATGAAAGGAGATGCAATGGTTCAGGTAGGATGGTCCTGCATTGTGTATGGCCTTGTACGTGTGAGGGAGTTGCTTGAAGGTGATTTGTTTCTCGACCGGGAGCCAGTGGAGGGTCCTCAGGTGTTGGGAGATGTGTTCTTGGTGTGAGAGGTTCAAGATGAGTCTGGCGGTGGCGTTCTGGATGAGTTGTAGTTTTTTAATGTTTCTAGTTAAGGTGCCAGCATAGAGGGCATTGCCATAGTCAAGCTTGTTTGTGACTAGTGTGTGGGTGACTGTCCTGCAACAGTCGGCTGGGATCCATCTGAAGAACTTCCGAAGATTGGGGCGTGTTTGCCAGCAGGAGGAGGTGACTGAGTTTACCTTGTGGGTCATGGATAGGGAGAAGTCGAGGATGATGCCTAGGTTGCAGGCGTGCTCAGTCGGTGTGGGCCACCAGGAGTCATACCAAGCTAGGTGGTGTTTCCAAAGATGATGAGCTTAGTCTTGTCGGAGTTGAGCTTGAGACAGCTTTCTCTCATCCAGGTGGCGACTGCTTCCATTCCTGAGTGGAAGTTCCTTTTGGCCGTGTCCAGATCTTCAGTGAGAGAAATGATGAGTTGTGTGTCATCGGCATATGACACGATGTTGATTATGAGCGCTGCGGTGTGGCTGCAGTCTGGGAGTAATCAGATGTCGTCAGGGCCTGCCAGGAGGCTGTATCTATTCTGTGGTTGCAGGGGAAGATGGACTGGGAGCTATCAAGGGAGTTGGCCTCAAAGAAATTCCGTAGTTGTGCGTTAATTGCTTTCTCCAGTACTTTGGCGGGGTAGGGCAGCAGCAAGATGGGTCAAAAATGTCTTAAGTCTGATGGTCAGCCGAAGGTTTCTTCAGAAGAGGGCATATTTCATGTGTATCCACTCCTTGGGGAAGGTGCCAGTGTTGATGGAGCAGTTCATTGTGTTCCGGAGATCGGGCGATGAATGCGCTGCCTCTGATGTATATGTGGTGTGGGCAGGGGTCCGTGGGGGCTCCAGAGTGAGTGTTGTTCATGATGGGGACTTTTTCCTCCGTGGTGAGCGTGGACCAGCTGTGGGTGGTCTGGGTGGGTTCTGGGGTGGTGGGTCAGTCACAGGTTCCGGTGCCAGGATTTTCCGGGAGGAAGCTGTCATAGATGTCCTGGATCTTGTGGTGGAAAAGGTGGTGGGTTTGTCACAGCGGTCCTGTGACGGGGGGTCTCAGAGGTCCTGTGTGTGGTCTGCACTGTTCCCATGGGGAGCAGGGTCAATACTGTTTGCATGTTGCTGGGTCCATACTGGGGTGGCGGGGTGGGCAAAAAAACTATGGATTAAACCCAGATCTTTGTGACTGAGAGTGAATGTTTGCATTGTTCAGCATTCCTTCCTTCATCAGGGAAAGCATAGCTGTGAAGAATAGTAAATAGTACCTCTCACTGCACTAAATCAAACACTTTTCTGCATCCAGCATAATAATTGCAGTGTTAATCTTATTGTGTGAGTAATAGTCCAGTGCCTGAACCAAAACATTGGTGTTAAATGAAATCAATCTTGTTGGTATAAAACTGCTTTGATCTCTGTGGACTGTAGTTTGAGCTGTAGGGACTAATCTAGATGGTAGAATCCTAGTAAATAGTTTATAATCAGTGTTTAATAAACTGATTGGGTGATATGAGTCAAGGTGTTCTGGTGGTTTGTCCTTTTTAAGAAAGCTGACCATTACTTCTTCAATAAAAGAGTAAGGGATTTTGCTTACTCTTAATATTTTGTTGAATAAGACCACTAAAAATTTAGCCAGTTGCTTTATAAATGTCTTGTACATTTCGCCTGGCTGGCCGTCTTTCTTCCATCCTTTGGCGTTAGGTAAGGATCGGATGGCTGCCCTTACTTGAGTTATTGGAATAGGAGCTGCTATTGAGGCTTGACAGTGCATGCTTAATACTGGGAGTGCAACTGAGTGCAGGAATTCCTCTATTTGGCACCCAGGGGCCAAACCAGCCTGGGTACAAAGGTTAGCATAGTGTTTGAGAAAATTCTTTCTGATTAATTCAGATTGTCTAACTGTGAAATTCCTAGTTCATCTGAAAATAGATTTAATCATCTCTTGGTTTAATTTGCATTTAGCTGACCACACTAGAAGTCACGCTGCGTGCCCACTTTCTTCATAATATGTTTGAAAGCAAGATCGCTGATTTATTGTTTCTTTGGAGATGTAGTGATATTTTAGATTCTGACTGGCTTGAAAAACCTGACTTTTAGATGTGAGGAATTATATCCAAGATGATCACTGCCAGCCTGATCTATTTTGTACTGTAGGGCCATTGTTGCTTTATGCCTTAGTTTGTTGACCTGATCCTTGAATGAAATTGCTTTACCTCTAATAAAAGCTTTACAGGCCCCCCAGACTGCAAAAGCTGAAGCCATACTTAAGTTCCTACTAGAAAAGTCCTCAGTACCAGAATGCATACACAATACCAAGCTCTCCTCTGTTAAGAGCGATTTATCAAGCTGCTATTGTGGACATTCTAATCTAGAGGTATGAAATGTCACCTCAACAAATGGGTCCTGATGGCCTGAAAACAGATTTGCCAAAATACCAGATGTCTTTCTATCACATTTATGGTACACTAAAAAATAGTCAATTTGCAATGCCAAATTGAAGGGTTTAGAACAAGGTATACTCTCACCTGTTAGGGAAGTCCATTAATCAGGGACCAATTAAAGCAAAGTCCTTACATAGTTGCGCTAAAATATGGGCAACTTTGGGTTTATTTTGTAAATTGTTCTTCTGAGAGCAGTCTAAGCGAAAGTCCAGAACAATATTAAAGTCACCCCCAATAATCAGTAGGCCCGTAAGAGAGAGTATAATATCATAAACTTTGTTTAAAGGAGAGACATCATCCTCAATGGAACCGTACAAACATATGAGATGCAAGAGCGTATTGCCCACTACGAGGACCCCCAGTATCCACTGAGCCCTTGTATCTCTTACCACCTGTACTATTTCTCCAGGAAAGTCATGACTAATAAGAATAACTACCACCTTGACTGCTGCATTTGTGTGAGAAAGTAGCCTCTTTCTAGCCATGTTACCCTCACTTTTGGCCTGTTTGTGAGTGTATGTCAGGGTGTTTTCACTGTCTCACTGGGATCCTGCTAGCCAGGGCCCAGTGCTCATAGTGAAAACCCTATGTTTTCAGTATGTTTGTTATGTGTCACTGGGACCCTGCTAGTCAGGACCCCAGTGCTCATAAGGTTGTGGCCTATATGTATGTGTTCCCTGTGTGGTGCCTAACTGTCTCACTGAGGCTCTGCTAACCAGAACCTCAGTGGTTATGCTCTCTCATTTCTTTCAAATTGTCACTAACAGGCTAGTGACCAATTTTACCAATTTACATTGACTTACTGGAACACCCTTATAATTCCCTAGTATATGGTACTAAGGTACCCAGGGTATTGGGGTTCCAGGAGATCCCTATGGGCTGCAGCAATTCTTTTGCCAACCCATAGGGAGCTCTGACAATTCTTACACAGGCCTGCCACTGCAGCCTGAGTGAAATAACGTCCACGTTATTTCACAGCCATTTTACACTGCACTTAAGTAACTTATAAGTCACCTATATGTCTAACCTTTACCTGGTAAAGGTTAGGTGCAAAGTTACTTAGTGTGAGGGCACCCTGGCACTAGCCAAGGTGCCCCCACATTGTTCAGGGCCAATTCCCTGAACTTTGTGAGTGCGGGGACACCATTACACGCGTGTACTACATATAGGTCAATACCTATATGTAGCTTCACAATGGTAACTCCGAATATGGCCATGTAACATGTCTAAGATCATGGAATTGCCCCCTCTAGGCCATCCTGGCATTGTTGGCACAATTCCATGGTCCCAGTGGTCTGTAGCACAGACCCTGGTACTGCCAAACTGCCTTTCCTGGGGTTTCACTGCAGCTGCTGCTGCTGCCAACCCCTCAGACAGGTTTCTGCCCCCCTGGGGTCAAGCCAGGCTTGTCCCAGGATGGCAGAACAAAGGACTTCCTCTGAGAGAGGGTGTTACACCCTCTCCCTTTGGAAAATGGTGTGAAGGCAGGGGAGGAGTAGCCTCCCCCAGCCTCTGGAAATGCTTTCTTGGGCACAGATGTGCCCAATTCTGCATAAGCCAGTCTACACCGGTTCAGGGACCCCTTAGCCCTGCTCTGGCGCGAAACTGGACAAAGGAAAGGGGAGTGACCACTCCCCTGACCTCCACCTCCCCTGGGAGGTGTCCAGAGCTCCTCCAGTGTGCTCCAGACCTCTGCCATCTTGGAAACAGAGGTGCTGCTGGCACACTGGACTGCTCTGAGTGGCCAGTGCCACCAGGTGACGTCAGAGACTCCTTCTGATAGGCTCCTTCAGGTGTTAGTAGCCTATCCTCTCTCCTAGGTAGCCAAACCCTCTTTTCTGGCTATTTAGGGTCTCTGTCTCTGGGGAAACTTTAGATAATGAATGCAAGAGCTCATCAGAGTTCCTCTGCATCTCTCTCTTCACCTTCTGCCAAGGAATCGACTGCTGACCGCGCTGGAAGCCTGCAAAACTGCAACATAGTAGCAAAGACGACTACTGCAACTCTGTAACGCTGATCCTGCCGCCTTCTTGACTGTTTTCCTGGTGGTGCATGCTGTGGGGGTAGTCTGCCTCCTCTCTGCACTAGAAGCTCAGAAGAAATCTCCCGTGGGTCGACGGAATCTTCCCCCTGCAACCGCAGGCACCAAAAAGCTGCATTACCGGTCCCTTGGGTCTCCTCTCAGCACGATGAGCGAGGTCCCTTGAATCCAGCAACTCTGTCCAAGTGACTCCCACAGTCCAGTGACTCTTCAGTCCAAGTTTGGTGGAGGTAAGTCCTTGCCTCCCCACGCCAGACTGCATTGTTGGTAACCGCAACTTTTGCAACTTCTCCGGCCCCTGTGCACTTCCGGCGGAAATCCTTTGTGCACAGCCAAGCCTGGGTCCACGGCACTCTAACCTGCATTGCACGACTTTCTAAGTTGGTCTCCGGCGACGTGGAACTCCTTTGTGTAACTTCGGGTGAGCACTGTTTCACGCATCCTTGTAGTGCCTGTTTCTGGCACTTCTCCGGGTGCTACCTGCTGCTGAGAGGGCTCCATGTCTTGCTCGACGTCCCCTCTACCTCCTGGTCCAATTTGCGACCTCCTGGTCCCTCCTGGGCCACAGCAGCATCCAAAAACACTAACCGCACGATTTGCAGCTAGAAAGGCTTGTTGGCATTCTTTTGGCGGGAAAGCACTTCTGCACGACTTTCCACGGCAAGAGGGATCCGTCCACCAAAGGAGAAGTCTCTAGCCCTTTTTGTTCCTGCAGAAACCTCAGCTTCTTCTGTCCAGTAGAAGCTTCTTTGCACCCACAGCTGGCATTTCCTGGGCATATGCCCATCTCCGACTTGCTTGTGACTTTTGGACTTGGTCCCCTTGTTCCACAGGTACCCTAGATTGGAAATCCATCGTTGTTGCATTGTTGGTTTGTGTCTTTCCTGCATTATTCCTCTATCACGACTTCTGTGTCTTTTGGGGAACTTTAGTGCACTTTGCACTCACTTTTCAGGGTCTTGGGGAGGGCTAATTATCTAACTCTCACTATTTTCTAATAGTCCCAGCGACCCTCTACAAGGTCACATAGGTTTGGGGTCCATTCGTGGTTCGCATTCCACTTTTGGAGTATATGGTTTGTGTTGACCCTATCCCTATGTGTCCCCATTGCATCCTATTGTAACTATACATTGTTTGTACTGTTTTCTAAGACTATACTGCATATTTTTAGTACTGTGTACATATAACTTGTGTATATTTGCTATCCTCACTCTGAGGGTACACTCTGAGATACTTTGGCATATTGTCATAAAAATAAAGTACCTTTATTTTTAGTATAACTGTGTATTGTGTTTTCTTATGATATTGTGCAAGTGACACTTGTGGTACTGTAGTAGCTTCACACGTCTCCTAGTTCAGCCTAGGCTGCTCTGCTAAGCTACCATTATCTATCAGCCTAAGCTGCTAGACACCCTATGCACTAATAAGGGATACCTGGGCCTGGTGCAAGGTGCAAGTACCCCTTGGTACTCACTACAAGCCAGTCCAGCCTCCTACATTGGTGGCAGCGGTGGGATAAGTGCTTTGAGACTACTTACCACTCTTGTCATTGTACTTTTCATAAGAGAAAAATATACAAAACAAGTTCAGTGTGTGTACATATAGCTAAAAAGTTTTGCATTTCCTCTTTTCACTCTTTTCTAAAGTGCTGAAAAGTACTTCTAAACTTTCAAAAAGTTCTTAAAAGTTTAAAAAGTTTTTCTGTCTTTCCAAAAAGTTCTGAAAACTTTTTTCTCTTTCCTATCACTTTAACTCTCTCTAAAAATGTCTGGCACAGGCGAAAATGTTGACCTGTCCACAATTGCATATGATCACCTTAGCTGGAAAGGAGCAAGGAGTCTCAGCATAGAGAGAGGTTTGAGTGTAGGGAAGAATCCTTCCTTGGAATTGTTGCTTCATATGTTTAGAGAACAAGATAAGGCCAAAGGGGCCACATCTGTTGGAAAAGTAGCAAATGGTTCCCAATCTGATCCAGGGACCTCCCCAGGAAAAGGTCCAGGAAAGAAACTTCCTAGCCTGCCCATTACTAGACAGTCTAGCATAGTTGGTACTGAGGTGGAGTCACATCATCCAGATGATGTGCTCTCACATTACACTGTCAGCCAAGCTGTTAGGGTGGCTTCTGTAAGGGACAGGTCTCCTTCTGTTCATTCCCATCATACCCCTGTATCTAGGAATGTCCCTCCCACCAACACTGATGACAGAATGTTAGAGAGGGAACTCAATAAGTTGAGGGTGGAACAAACCAGACTGAAGCTTAAAAAGCAACAGCTGGATTTGGATAGACAGTCTTTTGAACTAGAGAAGGAAAGACAGAAGTTGGGTTTAGATACCCATGGTGGCAGCAGCAGTATTCCCCATAGTCATCCTGTAAAAGAGCATGATTCCAGGAATCTGCACAAGATAGTTCCCCCTTATAAGGAGGGGGATGACATTAACAAGTGGTTTGCTGCACTTGAGAGTGCCTGTTTTGTACATGATGTCCCTCAAAGGCAGTGGGCTGCTATCCTATGGCTATCATTCAGTGGAAAAGGTAGGGATAGGCTCCTTACTGTGAAAGAAAGTGATGCCAATAATTTCCATGTTCCTAAGAATGGACTCCTGGATGGTTATGGCTTAACCACTGAACAATACAGGATAAAGTTCAGAGAGACCAAAAAGGAGTCTTCACAAGACTGGGTTGATTTCATTGACCATTCAGTGAAGGCCTTGGAGGGGTGGTTACATGGCAGTAAAGTTACTGATTATGACAGCCTGTATAACTTAATCCTGAGAGAGCATATTCTTAATAATTGTGTGTCTGATTTGTTGTACCAGTACTTGGTGGACTCTGATCTGACCTCTCCCCAAGAATTGGGAAAGAAGGCAGACAAATGGGTCAGAACAAGGGTGAACAGAAAAGTTCATACAGGTGGTGACAAAGAAAACAATAAGAAGAAAGATGGTGAACAATCTCAAGATAAGCATGGGGATAAGGGTAAAACCAAAGATCCCACTTCAAATCTTAAACACTCTTCAAGGGGTGGGGATAAAACAAATTCTTCTTCTTCTCAACCTACACAATTTAAAAAGCCTTGGTGCTTTGTGTGTAAAAATAGAGGCCATAGGCCAGGGGATAAGTCCTGTCCAGGTAAACCCCCTGAGCCTACCACCACTAATACATCAAGCTCTAGTGCCCCTAGCAGTAGTGGTACTAGTGGTGGGACTGCTGGCAACAGTCAAGCAAAGGGTGTAGTTGGGTTCACTTATGGGTCCATCATAGAAACTGGGGTAGTCAGTCCCAAGACAGTTTCTTTCACACCTAGTGGCATTGGCCTTGCCACACTGGCTGCTTGTCCCCTTACAATGGATAAGTACAGGCAGACAGTTTCAATAAATGGTGTTGAGGCCTTGGCCTACAGGGACACAGGTGCCAGTATCACTTTGGTGACTGAAAACCTAGTGCACCCTGATCAACACATCATTGGACAACAGTATAAGATTATTGATGTCCATAACTCCACTAAGTTTCTTCCCTTAGCTATAATTCAGTTTAGTTGGGGTGGAGTTACTGGCCCTAAGCAGGTGGTGGTATCACCTAGCTTACCTGTAGACTGTCTCTTAGGTAATGACCTAGAGGCCTCAGGTTGGGCTGATGTAGAGTTTTATGCCCATGCAGCCATGCTGGGCATCCCTGAGGAATTGTTCCCTCTCATTTCTACTGAAATGAAAAAGCAAAGGAGAGAAGGCCTGAAAACTCAGGATCCCTCTCCATCAACAGGTAAAAAGGGTATCACAGTATCCCCTAACCACCCTACCATTCAGGATACCATTCCTGTGGTGGGAGAAACCTCTCCTGAGGTGGCACCTGTTCCAAGGGAATCATCAGCTGGCAAAGCTGGACTCCCTGAGGTAGAAGCACCTCTCTGTGGGATAACTAACATTGGTGACAAAAAGAGCACCATTTTAGTGAACATGGAGCATCCCTCCAACCCTCCCAGAGAAACTTTAGTGCAGAAACCCTGCACTGCCTCACATCACTTAGGACAGCATCCCTGCCCTAGTGTGGAGCTCATAGGACAGCATCCCTGCCCTGCTCCAACTCAAGAGAAACAGCATCCCTGTTCTCTCTTCCCGCCATATGGACAACATTTTTGCCCAGCTATGGCTTTTCTGAGACAGCATCCCTGTCTGGCATTTCCATCACTACAAATAGGTTCAGTGGACAATTCCCACTGCTCTAAACTAAAACTTACTGATAGAAACTCTGAAAATACATCTTCATATTGTTGCTTAACTAAAAAACTTCAAACAGGGTGGTTTACATCCCCACAGGGAAGTAACCATATAGTGGATGATAAAGAAAGTAACCAGTCTATTGCAGAGCTACTCTCTACTTATCACCACTTAGACAATAAAGTCTCAACTGGCCAAGGTTAGCCTTATTGTCCTTCGTTTGGGGGGGGGGGTTGTGTGAGAAAGTAGCCTCTTTCTAGCCTTGTTACCCCCACTTTTGACCTGTTTGTGAGTGTATGTCAGGGTGTTTTCACTGTCTCACTGGGATCCTGCTAGCCAGGGCCCAGTGCTCATAGTGAAAACCCTATGTTTTCAGTATGTTTGTTATGTGTCACTGGGACCCTGCTAGTCAGGACCCCAGTGCTCATAAGGTTGTGGCCTATATGTATGTGTTCCCTGTGTGGTGCCTAACTGTCTCACTGAGGCTCTGCTAACCAGAACCTCAGTGGTTATGCTCTCTCATTTCTTTCAAATTGTCACTAACAGGCTAGTGACCAATTTTACCAATTTACATTGACTTACTGGAACACCCTTATAATTCCCTAGTATATGGTACTAAGGTACCCAGGGTATTGGGGTTCCAGGAGATCCCTATGGGCTGCAGCAATTCTTTTGCCACCCATAGGGAGCTCTGACAATTCTTACACAGGCCTGCCACTGCAGCCTGAGTGAAATAACGTCCACGTTATTTCACAGCCATTTTACACTGCACTTAAGTAACTTATAAGTCACCTATATGTCTAACCTTTACCTGGTAAAGGTTAGGTGCAAAGTTACTTAGTGTGAGGGCACCCTGGCACTAGCCAAGGTGCCCCCACATTGTTCAGGGCCAATTCCCTGAACTTTGTGAGTGCGGGGACACCATTACACGTGTGTACTACATATAGGTCACTACCTATATGTAGCTTCACAATGGTAACTCCGAATATGGCCATGTAACATGTCTAAGATCATGGAATTGCCCCCTCTATGCCATCCTGGCATTGTTGGCACAATTCCATGGTCCCAGTGGTCTGTAGCACAGACCCTGGTACTGCCAAACTGCCTTTCCTGGGGTTTCACTGCAGCTGCTGCTGCTGCCAACCCCTCAGACAGGTTTCTGCCCCCCTGGGGTCAAGCCAGGCTTGTCCCAGGATGGCAGAACAAAGGACTTCCTCTGAGAGAGGGTGTTACACCCTCTCCCTTTGGAAAATGGTGTGAAGGCAGGGGAGGAGTAGCCTCCCCCAGCCTCTGGAAATGCTTTCTTGGGCACAGATGTGCCCAATTCTGCATAAGCCAGTCTACACCGGTTCAGGGACCCCTTAGCCCTGCTCTGGCGTGAAACTGGACAAAGGAAAGGGGAGTGACCACTCCCCTGACCTGCACCTCCCCTGGGAGGTGTCCAGAGCTCCTCCAGTGTGCTCCAGACCTCTGCCATCTTGGAAACAGAGGTGCTGCTGGCACACTGGACTGCTCTGAGTGGCCAGTGCCACCAGGTGACAACAGAGACTCCTTCTGATAGGCTCCTTCAGGTGTTAGTAGCCTATCCTCTCTCCTAGGTAGCCAAACCCTCTTTTCTGGCTATTTAGGGTCTCTGTCTCTGGGGAAACTTTAGATAACGAATGCAAGAGCTCATCAGAGTTCCTCTGCATCTCTCTCTTCACCTTCTGCCAAGGAATCGACTGCTGACCGCGCTGGAAGCCTGCAAAACTGCAACATAGTAGCAAAGACGACTACTGCAACTCTGTAACGCTGATACTGCCGCCGTCTCGACTGTTTTCCTGGTGGTGCATGCTGTGGGGGTAGTCTGCCTCCTCTCTGCACTAGAAGCTCAGAAGAAATCTTCCGTGGGTCGACGGAATTTTCCCCCTGCAACCGCAGGCACCAAAAAGCTGCATTACCGGTCCCTTGGGTCTCCTCTCAGCACGACGAGCGAGGTCCCTTGAATCCAGCAACTCTGTCCAAGTGACTCCCACAGTCCAGTGACTCTTCAGTCCAAGTTTGGTGGAGGTAAGTCCTTGCCTCCCCACGCCAGACTGCATTGTTGGTAATCACGACTTTTGCAACTTCTCCGGCCCCTGTGCACTTCCGGCGGAAATCCTTTGTGCACATCCAAGCCTGGGTCCACGGCACTCTAACTTGCATTGCACGACTTTCTAAGTTGGTCTCCGGCGACGTGGGACTCCTTTGTGTAACTTCAGGTGAGCACCATTTCATGCATCCTTGTAGTGCCTGTTTCTGGCACTTGTCCGGGTGCTACCTGCTGCTGAGAGGGCTCCTTTTCTTGCTCGACGTCCCCTCTACCTCCTGGTCCAATTTGCGACCTCCTGGTCCCTCCTGGGACACAGCAGCATCCAAAAACGCTAACCGCACAATTTGCAGCTAACAAGGCTTGTTGGCGTTCTTTCAGCGGGAAAATACTTCTGCACAACTCTCCACGGTGAGCGGGATCCATCCACCAAAGGGGAAGTCTCTAGCCCTTTTCGTTCCTGCAGAAACCTCAGCTTCTTCTGTCCAGTAGAAGCTTCTTTGCACCCACAGCTGGCATTTCCTGGGCATAGGCCCATCTCCGACTTGCTTGTGACTTTTGGACTTGGTCCCCTTGTTCCACAGGTACCCTAGATTGGAAATCCATTGTTGTTGCATTGTTGGTTTGTGTCTTTCCTGCATTATTCCTCTATCACGACTTCTGTGTCTTTTGGGGAACTTTAGTGCACTTTGCACTCACTTTTCAGGGTCTTGGGGAGGGCTAATTTTCTAACTCTCACTACTTTCTAATAGTCCCAGCGACCCTCTACAAGGTCACATGGGTTTGGGGTCCATTCATGGTTCGTATTCCACTTTTGGAGTATATGGTTTGTGTTGCCCCTATCCCTATGTGTCCCCATTGCATCCTATTGTAACTATACATTGTTTGCACTGTTTTCTAAGACTATACTGCATATTTATAGTACTCTGTACATATAACTTGTGTATATTTGCTATCCTCACTCTGAGGGTACACTCTGAGATACTTTGGCATATTGTCATAAAAATAAAGTACCTTTATTTTTAGTATAACTGTGTATTGTGTTTTCTTATGATATTGTGCAAGTGACACTTGTGGTACTGTAGTAGCTTCACACGTCTCCTAGTTCAGCCTCGGCTGCTCTGCTAAGCTACCATTATCTATCAGCCTAAGCTGCTAGACACCCTATACACTAATAAGGGATACCTGGGCCTGGTGCAAGGTGCAAGTACCCCTTGGTACTCACTACAAGCCAGTCCAGCCTCCTACAATTAGCCAATGCATAAAAAGCATATGAGATAATATTAGGGATTTGGGGTGGTCTGGCCTGGGATTTCAAGTCGGTCTCCTAAAGAAAGATTATCTGGCCTTGGCAGATTTCAGCCATGCCTGAATAGCTCTGAGTTTGGTTCGACTGGTAATACCATCAGCGTTATAGGTGACGACTCTAAAACATATAGGGCTCACCCGAAGGGGACTGAACCCATTATTCTGCCTTCATTGTTACCCTGCTGGGCTGGTTGTGCTTTTTCAACTAGATTACCCATTGTTATACTGATGCCTTCACTCCATATCACACCTCCAGTATTTTTATTCCTACGCTTATCTGACTGACTACCCAACATTTCAACCCTCAGTGCTCCCCACCTACCATCTTAACCCCTAGAGCCCCACCTGTCTTAGGCTTCCTAGGGAGCACCCACCCATTCACCCTAAGGTATGCTCCCGTGCCGCCAGCTGCTCCCCCTCAGTAAAGTCCCTTGGATGAGTGCCTTGGCATGGCACTCATGGGACTGCCTACAGTGGTGGCTAAAGCGTGCCTCAGTGTACCAGTCTGTTTATCTGATCTATAGTGTGTAGCCAACTGATCTCAGAATATGCCCAATGCAAATAATAATAAAGTATTACATTAGGAGCTATAAAATCACATTGTGTCTGCCCTTTAGTTAGGCCTTTTGAATAGAGACTAAAAGGTTTTTTACTTAACCAACTGATTGAATAATTTGCACATGTAACGTTGTACAGTACTTTCAACTTGTATTATTGAAAAATCCCCACCGGTGCTCCTAGGTTCTGAAAACTGTCAGTCAGAACTTTGAACACCTTACGACGGTGTGCAGCAAGCAGTGACATGTCAGAAATTGTTTTAAGAGAGTCATTTTCTGCAGTATGATACATTCTGTCTGGAATAGCTTTGGGCAAAATATGTTCTTTAATTCAAATATCACTGAAATTCCCAAGAATGGTTCATGGATACTTGGAATTGGAAGATAGTGTTGATGATAAATTGATGTGCCTGGGTAATGGTGAAAGCCATCTTTTCAGAGGCTATCTCAGTGTCCACATATTGACTGAAAAGTTCAGAGATTAATTTGAGGATGGACCGACTGTTCTCATGTCCCTCGTGTATTCCCATGAATCATAAATTCGAAAACTTGGATTAAAGCTTGATAGTTGTACATTCCTGGCCATGGTTAAAATCCTCGAGGTCTGATACTCTTTGCTCCACTTGAGATACCCTGGATGTAAGAAGTTGAATATTTGAATTCATTTGGTACAGTTTATCTTTTTGTGTGCTTCTTCTTGAGTATTCTTTATAACATGCAGTTCATCCAGTATTTGATATAATACTGACTCTGTTGAGCCTTTATGAGTCACAAGATAATCTGAAAGTTGTGGCCGCACCATCTGTTCTAGTGGGTGCTCTTGTGAGTATGACAAATGCTGCAAGTCTTTAGATCACTTACTTTCTCCTGCCTGAGGAACACATTCAGGTCTCTGGGAGCTGGGACATGGTAGAAAGATTGTTGTGGATCCTATGGAGTGTTACCCTGCTTCTACATTCCCATTATTTAAACTGTCAGCAGTTACTTATCTTGCATATTCCCCAACTCAAGGGTATCTTTCTTCTACACCCCGTAATACACCCCGTAATACAGCTAAAGGAGAACATTGGGTAGGCAGAGCGACTTTTGGATGCAGCTGTATTGGTTACAATACTTGAAGAATCCAGCCTTGCTGTTGAGCAGTCGCCCTGGGTCATATTTTTTCGATTGCTTTCTAACAAGGTCCCATCCGAAAGAATTAAATACAGTTTTGATGCAGCCAGGTTATTAGGATCCATGCTTTCGTTGATTAATACTGTTGAATCTCCCACTGCACCCGGTGTTTCCAGTGCTTGTGCTTGACCTTGTCCTTGTGCAGCTAGTGCAGCTGCTTCCCTTGGAAGGTGATCCAGTGACAATTCAGGAGAAGCAATCTGTAGCGCTATTTCCATGGATTTTGCTCATTGTGCCACATTGGCCATTGGGCGGTTTTATTTCTTCACTACTTTCAGAGTCTTCACAGGAGGGTGAGTCTTGGTTAGTGTCTTCCTCGAAGGTCACTTAATTTATGGTACATGTTTGTTTTCAGCTCTTTGCTGTGACTATGAACAAACATCAATGTGCCAAATGAACAGGGGGCATCTCCAGAGATTTCCAGAGAGGCTCACAAGCCACATCTGCTGCTATGTGGATGGCCTCTGCAATCCTCCCAGGCTAACTCCAACAAGAGAAGTGCCTATTGTGTTCCTCCAGGTTACCAAGCACCCTGGGTATCTATTCTGATAGTTTCTGATAGATACTGTATCAGATATTAGGGCTGCCATGTAGGGCTGGTCTCTCAGTCTTTTTTTTATTTTAGACGATTGCAAAAAAGCCTCTTGTTTTTTAAAGTGACAAACTATGTCAGTTTGTTTGTATTATGATCTCTGACCTCCTATTATCACCCTGTACCACTTCTCTGGTTCCAATTCTTTGCTCTGTAACTTGTGATCTGACATAAGCCCTCAGTGCAGTTATAGTGAGGAGGAGTGGGTCCTTTAATCGTTTTGTGTTGTATCCTTTCATGTCAAGCCGCTCAACTGCTTAGCAGTCCTGCAAATATCTTGGGAAACACAAACGTTCTTTTTTTACGGTTTTGTTTCCCTGTTTGTCCTCGGTCAGAGTCACTCGTGCACTGTGTGCTGCTCAACTTACGTCTTGGAGCACAACGGCTCCCTGGTTACCTCAGTCTTCTCTAATGCTGCAGTTAGGAGCAGCAGAGAGCATTTGCAGCTGTGAATCTGCCCCTTGGTTTGGCCCCTACCCAATTGGGTGGGGGTATTGCTGAACCATAGGCCTTAGTGGGGGGCCACCCACAGGGAGCCGGACCTGGACTTGACTTTGATAAGGAGGGGGAGATAGTCCAGGCATGGACTTGCTGGTTATGAAGGGGGACATGTGGTCCAGTCCAGTCGTAATGTTAGCTAATAGAATGGGCTGAAGGGCTGGAAGGTATTTAACGGCAGACGCTTGGCATGGGGCCCTCTTTCTCCTGGGGATTTGACGTTCACTCAGGATATCAATTCATTCTTGGGCTGGAAGCTGACGCTGGTCTGAATAAAATGAATAGTGATACCGGAAGTGAATGGGCACCCAGTGGGCTGGAAGCAGACGCTTGCCCCAAAAAAGGCGTGGTTGTGCGGGAAGTGAAAAGGTCACCCGGTAGGGGCAGGAAGCAAATGCTTGTCCTGAATGCAAATGAATGGTTACACCCAAGGTGATAGGTCACCTGGGGCAGACTGGCTGGTGCTGAATGTAAGGCACAGTGCTTGGGGGGCCATGACCAGGAGGACACAGGCTCGTTCCAGTTGGGGCTGGAAGCAGACTCTTGCCCCGAAGTCGAATGAATGGTTACACCCAACGTGAGAGGGCAGATGGCCCAACACTGAATGTAGGGCACAGTATTTGGGAGGCCCATGAAAAGAAGGGCACCAGCTCTTGGAACAAAGGAAAATGGTGGTTGATGGATTGCTTGTAAGTTGAATAATTGCCTAAAAAACTGCAGCCTCAAGTCTTCCATAAAAGAAAAATTGGTGTGGTCTGAGTTTTTAGGATCGGGGAAAGCAACCATGTGGGAGTTGCCGTAGCTAAGCCTTGGTTCTGTGCGAGGAGAGCCCATGTCATGTGGTTTCCCATGGTCCTTCAAAGAAGCGCGTTTTCTAATGTGAGTCTATATGCCGGTATACAAAAGGAGGGGGACGTGGTAGCTTTGGTAGCGGGACCTAGATGCAGAGTAGTGCAGGGAACACCCCATCTTGGCAAAGACCTGTAGCTGACCCCAAAGCAGTCTCAACCACAAAGCATGAAGTGTGTTCTACGTGGCCTCACCATCCTGCCTTTTCCTTTGTTTAAAATAACAATAAAGTGACACAAAATTGCAAACGGGTAACATCGCCAAGAAACAATTATAAAAAGGAGCACAGGGTTTTGTTAGCTTGTGCTATAATCCTAATAGTAACATGGATGCCAAAAGTCCATTAGCCACATTAGCTTCTTAAGGTAAGAGTTTTTCAGAAAATGAAATTTACCTCTGGTGTAGATAAGCATGCCTCTAAGAATTATTCGCATATATATTGACAAGTAAAGAATAGAAACATGGAAACCGCTAATTATTATGTTTTTTTCTTTAAAATAAGCTGAACGTAAAGAAGCATGGATAAAATTTCAGTTTGCAAAAGGCGGGAGAGAGCAACATGCCATAAGTAAGCTCAGTATGGATGCTGCACAAAAGGAAAACTGTTTGTATTGTATAGGGCACATCCTATATTCACGTATTTTAAAACACTCCCATATGAATTAATGAAGTAAATAGTACATATGAAAGCACCTTGAAATACGTGAGCTTATTAGCACATATGAAAGCACATTGAAATACAAGAGTTCAACATGGGTGCTGTACAATAGAGAACCTTTTTTTGTATAGTGCACATACTGAGCTCCTGTATTTCAAGGCTTCCCACTTCTTTCAACCTTCATCAGCCGTCACTGCAAGGGTGAAAGCAACACCGAGCACAGAGCACAAGGGAGAAGCAGACGACAGAGAGAATGGGAAAGAACATGCACTTGCTTGGTGCTTAAACAAAAAGAAACAAAAAGTGGAAAAGCCAATAAGTCTTGCATATGCGAGGTCTACTGACTTTGTCAATTTTTATTTTTAAACATGTTGTACAAGGAGTAATGCATTATCATCTGATATATATATATATATATATATATATATATATATATATATATATATATATATATATAATATGAGCTATATATTGTAATATATATGATGTTATGTTTTGGGAGGGTATGGTCTGTCAATCTATAGTATGGTAAGGTATGGTATTGCCTGTTCAGGTCCTGAGCTCGCCCCTCACGACCGCAGCACCAACCTGCTGCCTTCTGCCTCTGCCCCACGACCACGCTGCCGTCTGCGTGTTCGAGGCCCTCCTCCACCCGCAGGCATCCTCCTGCGCCTCATCCCTGGTGGCTAGTGGGCTCACTTGACCCGAGTGCCGCTTCCGCCGTCCCGTAAGTTTGTTTTTCAGCTTTTTTCCGCTTTTCTGCGCCTCGCCGCCGGCGCTTTTTGCCCCATTGTGCCCCCCTGATTGCTGTCTCCCCGATCGTATTTAATCCCAGTATTGTGTCCATATTGTGTTTTTTCCTGCATTTGTGACTGTTTTTGCCCGATTTCTGTGCCTTTCGCCCCTTGTGCGCTCCTCGACCCCAGCCGCTGCTTCCCTGCGGCCCCGCCCCCCTCGCGCCCCCATTTGCCGCTCCCTCCCGCCTCCCGCCTCCCAGCTGCTCCTCCCTCCCCCCTCCCTTCTTAATGGCTGGCGCTGCGCGTCGCCAGTGAGCGAGTTCGGACCTGGTTCAGGTCCTGAGCTCGCCCCTCACGACCGCAGCACCAACCTGCTGCCTTCTGCCTCTGCCCCACGACCACGCTGCCGTCTGCGTGTTCGAGGCCCTCCTCCACCCGCAGGCATCCTCCTGCGCCTCATCCCTGGTGGCTAGTGGGCTCACTTGACCCGAGTGCCGCTTCCGCCGTCCCGTAAGTTTGTTTTTCAGCTTTTTTCCGCTTTTCTGCGCCTCGCCGCCGGCGCTTTTTGCCCCATTGTGCCCCCCTGATTGCTGTCTCCCCGATCGTATTTAATCCCAGTATTGTGTCCATATTGTGTTTTTTCCTGCATTTGTGACTGTTTTTGCCCGATTTCTGTGCCTTTCGCCCCTTGTGCGCTCCTCGACCTCAGCCGCTGCTTCCCTGCGGCCCCGCCCCCCTCCTGCCCCCATTTGCCGCTCCCTCCCGCCTCCCGCCTCCCAGCTGCTCCTCCCTCCCTTCTTAATGGCTGGCGCTGCGCGTCGCCAGTGAGCGAGTTCGGACCTGGTTCAGGTCCTGAGCTCGCCCCTCACGACCGCAGCACCAACCTGCTGCCTTCTGCCTCTGCCCCACGACCACGCTGCCGTCTGCGTGTTCGAGGCCCTCCTCCACCCGCAGGCATCCTCCTGCGCCTCATCCCTGGTGGCTAGTGGGCTCACTTGACCCGAGTGCCGCTTCCGCCGTCCCGTAAGTTTGTTTTTCAGCTTTTTTCCGCTTTTCTGCGCCTCGCCGCCGGCGCTTTTTGCCCCATTGTGCCCCCCTGATTGCTGTCTCCCCGATCGTATTTAATCCCAGTATTGTGTCCATATTGTGTTTTTTCCTGCATTTGTGACTGTTTTTGCCCGATTTCTGTGCCTTTCGCCCCTTGTGCGCTCCTCGACCCCAGCCGCTGCTTCCCTGCGGCCCCGCCCCCCTCGCGCCCCCATTTGCCGCTCCCTCCCGCCTCCCGCCTCCCAGCTGCTCCTCCCTCCCCCCTCCCTTCTTAATGGCTGGCGCTGCGCGTCGCCAGTGAGCGAGTTCGGACCTGGTTCAGGTCCTGAGCTCGCCCCTCACGACCGCAGCACCAACCTGCTGCCTTCTGCCTCTGCCCCACGACCACGCTGCCGTCTGCGTGTTCGAGGCCCTCCTCCACCCGCAGGCATCCTCCTGCGCCTCATCCCTGGTGGCTAGTGGGCTCACTTGACCCGAGTGCCGCTTCCGCCGTCCCGTAAGTTTGTTTTTCAGCTTTTTTCCGCTTTTCTGCGCCTCGCCGCCGGCGCTTTTTGCCCCATTGTGCCCCCCTGATTGCTGTCTCCCCGATCGTATTTAATCCCAGTATTGTGTCCATATTGTGTTTTTTCCTGCATTTGTGACTGTTTTTGCCCGATTTCTGTGCCTTTCGCCCCTTGTGCGCTCCTCGACCCCAGCCGCTGCTTCCCTGTGGCCCCGCCCCCCTCGCGCCCCCCATTTGCCGCTCCCTCCCGCCTCCCAGCTGCTCCTCCCTCCCCCCTCCCTTCTTAATGGCTGGCGCTGCGCGTCGCCAGTGAGCGAGTTCGGACCTGGTTCAGGTCCTGAGCTCGCCCCTCACGACCGCAGCACCAACCTGCTGCCTTCTGCCTCTGCCCCACGACCACGCTGCCGTCTGCGTGTTCGAGGCCCTCCTCCACCCGCAGGCATCCTCCTGCGCCTCATCCCTGGTGGCTAGTGGGCTCACTTGACCCGAGTGCCGCTTCCGCCGTCCCGTAAGTTTGTTTTTCAGCTTTTTTCCGCTTTTCTGCGCCTCGCCGCCGGCGCTTTTTGCCCCATTGTGCCCCCCTGATTGCTGTCTCCCCGATCGTATTTAATCCCAGTATTGTGTCCATATTGTGTTTTTTCCTGCATTTGTGACTGTTTTTGCCCGATTTCTGTGCCTTTCGCCCCTTGTGCGCTCCTCGACCCCAGCCGCTGCTTCCCTGCGGCCCCCGCCCCCCTCGCGCCCCCATTTGCCGCTCCCTCCCGCCTCCCAGCTGCTCCTCCCTCCCCCCTCCCTTCTTAATGGCTGGCGCTGCGCGTCGCCAGTGAGCGAGTTCGGACCTGGTTCAGGTCCTGAGCTCGCCCCTCACGACCGCAGCACCAACCTGCTGCCTTCTGCCTCTGCCCCACGACCACGCTGCCGTCTGCGTGTTCGAGGCCCTCCTCCACCCGCAGGCATCCTCCTGCGCCTCATCCCTGGTGGCTAGTGGGCTCACTTGACCCGAGTGCCGCTTCCGCCGTCCCGTAAGTTTGTTTTTCAGCTTTTTTCCGCTTTTCTGCGCCTCGCCGCCGGCGCTTTTTGCCCCATTGTGCCCCCCTGATTGCTGTCTCCCCGATCGTATTTAATCCCAGTATTGTGTCCATATTGTGTTTTTTCCTGCATTTGTGACTGTTTTTGCCCGATTTCTGTGCCTTTCGCCCCTTGTGCGCTCCTCGACCCCAGCCGCTGCTTCCCTGCGGCCCCGCCCCCCTCGCGCCCCCATTTGCCGCTCCCTCCCGCCTCCCGCCTCCCAGCTGCTCCTCCCTCCCCCCTCCCTTCTTAATGGCTGGCGCTGCGCGTCGCCAGTGAGCGAGTTCGGACCTGGTTCAGGTCCTGAGCTCGTCCCTCACGACCGCAGCACCAACCTGCTGCCTTCTGCCTCTGCCCCACGACCACGCTGCCGTCTGCGTGTTCGAGGCCCTCCTCCACCCGCAGGCATCCTCCTGCGCCTCATCCCTGGTGGCTAGTGGGCTCACTTGACCCGAGTGCCGCTCCCCGCCGTCCCGTAAGTTTGTTTTTCAGCTTTTTTTCCGCTTTTCTGCGCCTCGCCGCCGGCGCTTTTTGCCCCATTGTGCCCCCCTGATTGCTGTCTCCCCGATCGTATTTAATCCCAGTATTGTGTCCATATTGTGTTTTTTCCTGCATTTGTGACTGTTTTTGCCCGATTTCTGTGCCTTTCGCCCCTTGTGCGCTCCTCGACCCCAGCCGCTGCTTCCCTGCGGCCCGCCCCCCTCGCGCCCCCATTTGCCGCTCCCTCCCGCCTCCCGCCTCCCAGCTGCTCCTCCCTCCCCCCTCCCTTCTTAATGGCTGGCGCTGCGCGTCGCCAGTGAGCGAGTTCGGACCTGGTTCAGGTCCTGAGCTCGCCCCTCACGACCGCAGCACCAACCTGCTGCCTTCTGCCTCTGCCCCACGACCACGCTGCCGTCTGCGTGTTCGAGGCCCTCCTCCACCCGCAGGCATCCTCCTGCGCCTCATCCCTGGTGGCTAGTGGGCTCACTTGACCCGAGTGCCGCTTCCGCCGTCCCGTAAGTTTGTTTTTCAGCTTTTTTCCGCTTTTCTGCGCCTCGCCGCCGGCGCTTTTTGCCCCATTGTGCCCCCCTGATTGCTGTCTCCCCGATCGTATTTAATCCCAGTATTGTGTCCATATTGTGTTTTTTCCTGCATTTGTGACTGTTTTTGCCCGATTTCTGTGCCTTTCGCCCCTTGTGCGCTCCTCGACCCCAGCCGCTGCTTCCCTGCGGCCCCGCCCCCCTCGCGCCCCCATTTGCCGCTCCCTCCCGCCTCCCGCCTCCCAGCTGCTCCTCCCTCCCCCCTCCCTTCTTAATGGCTGGCGCTGCGCGTCGCCAGTGAGCGAGTTCGGACCTGGTTCAGGTCCTGAGCTCGCCCCTCACGACCGCAGCACCAACCTGCTGCCTTCTGCCTCTGCCCCACGACCACGCTGCCGTCTGCGTGTTCGAGGCCCTCCTCCACCCGCAGGCATCCTCCTGCGCCTCATCCCTGGTGGCTAGTGGGCTCACTTGACCCGAGTGCCGCTTCCGCCGCCCCGTAAGTTTGTTTTTCAGCTTTTTTCCGCTTTTCTGCGCCTCGCCGCCGGCGCTTTTTGCCCCATTGTGCCACCCTGATTGCTGTCTCCCCGATCGTATTTAATCCCAGTATTGTGTCCATATTGTGTTTTTTCCTGCATTTGTGACTGTTTTTGCCCGATTTCTGTGCCTTTCGCCCCTTGTGCGCTCCTCGACCCCAGCCGCTGCTTCCCTGCGGCCCCGCCCCCCTCGCGCCCCCCATTTGCCGCTCCTTCCCGCCTCCCGCCTCCCAGCTGCTCCTCCCTCCCCCCTCCCTTCTTAATGGCTGGCGCTGCGCGTCGCCAGTGAGCGAGTTCCGGCCTGGTTCAGGTCCTGAGCTCGCCCCTCACGACCGCAGCACCAACCTGCTGCCTTCTGCCTCTGCCCCACGACCACGCTGCCGTCTGCGTGTTCGAGGCCCTCCTCCACCCGCAGGCATCCTCCTGCGCCTCATCCCTGGTGGCTAGTGGGCTCACTTGACCCGAGTGCCGCTTCCGCCGTCCCGTAAGTTTGTTTTTCAGCTTTTTTTCCGCTTTTCTGCGCCTCGCCGCCGGCGCTTTTTGCCCCATTGTGCCCCCCTGATTGCTGTCTCCCCGATCGTATTTAATCCCAGTATTGTGTCCATATTGTGTTTTTTCCTGCATTTGTGACTGTTTTTGCCTGATTTCTGTGCCTTTCGCCCCTTGTGCGCTCCTCGACCCCAGCCGCTGCTTCCCTGCGGCCCCGCCCCCCTCGCGCCCCCATTTGCCGCTCCCTCCCGCCTCCCGCCTCCCAGCTGCTCCTCCCTCCCCCCTCCCTTCTTAATGGCTGGCGCTGCGCGTCCGCGCGCAGCGGGCGCGCCGGAGGCGCGCCAGAGGCAAGCCCGTCTGCGCCCGTCCGCGCCTGTACCGCGCCCAGCGCCACCCCCCCTGGTCCTCGCGCCTCCCGCGCCCACTTCTCGGCCGAAGAGCTCCGCGCCCTCAACCCCGGGCCCTCCACTGAATGCTTCCGGGCATCCCCGAAGCTCCTCAAGACCTGGCTCTTCGACCGCTAAACAGCCTCTCCACCCCCCCCCCCCACCTCAGCGCCTCGAAACCCTAACGGGTACATAGCGCGCTTTATAAATACTATGATTGATTGATTGATTGATAGTATGGTATAGCCTTTTATTGTATTGTGTGCTAATAAATGGCCTGTCATTGTTTTGTATGTTATGGTATATCATTGTGGAGTATGTTATGGTTTTTCATTGAACAGTATGCTATTATGGTGTGACCTACCCTTGAAAAGAATGGTATGGTGTGGTATGGTATAATATGGCCTGTGATTGTATAGCGGTATGGTATGGTATGGTCTGTCATTGCATAGTGTAGTATGGTATGACTTGTAATTGTATGGTATAGTACGGTATAGTATGGAACGGTCTGTCATTGTATACTATGGTATGGTCCAACATTTTATAAAATGGTCTTTCTTGTCATTAGATTGTATAATATGGTATGTCTTATCATGGCATGGTGTGGTATGGTATATCATTGTGTAGTATGGTATGTGTCATTGTATAGTATGGTATGGCCTGTCATGGATGGTATGGAATGGTCTGTCATTGTATGGTATGGCCTTGCTGTTTAAAGTGCTACTTATGTGGGTGGCACAATCAGTGCTGCAGGCCCACTAGTAGTATTTAATGTGTAGGCCCTAGGCACCGGTAGTGCCACGTTACTAGGGACTTATGAGTAAATTAAAGATGCCAATGGGGTATAAGCTCATTCTACCATGTTTTAAGGAAAAGGCACAAGTGCTTTAAGACTGGTTAGCAGTGATACAGTGTGCAGAATCCCCAAACCAGCAAAAACAATGTCAGCAAACAGGAGGACTGAAGGCAAAATATTTGTGGAAAATCATTCCAACGGTGTCAGGTCTAACAGTCACTGTATGTATGAGCTGTCATAAGCATGGTATAGTGTTGTTCCTCGATATATTGTAAAGTATGGTATGTCCTGCCATTATATACTATGACATGGTAAGGTAATTGTATGCCGTATCTTTCTATAGTATGGTAGTGTAAGCCTATCATTGTGTGGTATGTTATTGTGATCTTTGTTTTTGTCTTTTAGGTCAAACTGTTTCTATAAAAAGTACTATCAAATGGACATCAGTTTCAGAGGCTCTCAGATTCTATAACATATAGAATCCTTGTACTTATTTGTATATTTACTACATTTGACCAGCTGAGACACTATGGAAGCAATTATGTTACATCTATAAATATATGTATTTTATTGCTAATGGTAGATTATGCATGTAGACTATAAAGGCTTCATGACCTTCAAGGGTAGAAATGCAAATATGAATTTCATCTTGAAATATGTTGCTAATAACTGCTGGAACCCTTGTTAATAAGGATTAAGTGACTTTTGTTATGGTATGAATCAAAACCTGCCAGTTATGAGACTAGACTTCAGCACTGCAATAAATGCAGCAATCAAATCAGAATTTACCATATTGAACAGTTTGTCAAATCCCATGGGCTGCTCACACCTGTTAGAAATGGCCCTTTTTTCAGGGTCATCCCTAAACTTTTTGAATTACATACACCACTCATACCTATCCCCGGCCCGCATTCATAAAATATACCCGAACACAAACCCAGTATGCCCTAGATGTGCCACCCCAGCAGCAGACTTTTACCACATGGTCTGGAGCTGCCACTCAATAAACATGGCTGGGCAAGAAATTACTGATACTACAGCAGACATCGCTGCCTACACTCTTGCACCTCACTCCGGAATCCTGTTTACTCGGCATACGCCATCGTGTTAAGGATGACAAACATCTTCACAGATTCATAGATCTAGCATTCGTAGTCTACAAGCGCCTGATCGACACGCACTGGAAGGCCCCACACGCTCCTCCACACACCGCCTGGCTCCTCGACCTGCATAATCGCTCGCAAGCTGAGGCTCAGACATTACGCCAATTACAACACAAGGGTCTGATACAGAGCGGTGCTGAAGTCTGGGATAAATTTGTGGTACGCATAGAAGCCGGGGATGACGCATACCCCCCCTGAGCCAACCGCTACCCGGGAGCTGGCTCCCTGCTTAATCTCTACACCACACAGCCCCCTGCTACCCTCCAATTACTTAGCCCAGACACCTTCACACCCTACTTCAGCGCAACAACATAAAGCTTAAAGGTGCTTCTCCTAGAACAGCGACCCCATGGAATTCTCATCTTGTCTCACTCACTACACTATCTACGCTGGGCGCCCCTCCGCCCCCAACCTCGGCTCTGGCTTCACAGCTTACATACATACCAGATGTCCTTGCCCCCCCTGCCCTCCAGGAAGAGTTTCCCGTACTACTTCTGATGCCAGTGTATCCATTTTGGTACTCAAATGTGACTCTAATTGCTAGTTGCACAGTTTTAAGTTGTACTCCAGCACGTCACAATGCAATCGGATTGTACAAGACTACAAATGCGTGTAGACAGATCGTAAAATCTTTAATAGAGAAATGTACTGTTGTTTATGCACAATGTTTAATAAACAGATTTATTTTTTAAACTAAACTTTTTGCCTCCTTCCTCCTAGTTTTTCTCACCTGTTTCTGTTGGCTTTAGGACTCTGGGCACTTTACCACTGCTAACCAGTGCTAAAGTGTATATGCTCTCTGTGTAAATTGTAGTGTTGATTGGTTTATCCATGATTGGCCTGTTTGATTTACTACTAAGTCCCTAGTAAAGTTCACTAGAGGTGCCCAGGGCCTGTAAATCAAATGCTACTAGTGAGCCTGCAGCACTGGTTGTTCCACCCACATTAGTAGTCCTGTAAACATGGCACAGACCTGCCACTGCAGAGTCTGTGTGTGCAGTTATAAACTGCCAATTTGACTTGGCAAGTGTACCCACTTGCCAGGCCTAGGCCTTCCCTTTTTATATATGTAAGACACCCCTAAGGTAGGCCCTAGGTCGCCCCATGGGCAGGGTGCAGTGTATGTTAAAGGTGGGACATGTACTGATGTGCTAAATTCAGTTTTCACTGTTCCAAGGCCTATCTCTCTCATAGGTTAACATGGGGGCTGCCTTTAAATAACGTTAAAGTGTAGATTCCCTTTGGGAGCAGATAGAAAACTAGAGTTTGGTGTCTCTAAGCTCACAATTAAAAAATACATCTGTTAGTGAAATTGTTATTTAAAATTGTTAGTTCGAAAATGCCACTTTTAGAAAGTAGTCATTTTCTTGCTTAAATCGTTCTGTGATTCTGCCTGTATGTGGATTCCCTGTCTGGTTAAGTTTGACAATTGGGCTGTTCATGAATCCCCTCTAGACAGTGAGACAAAGGGAGCTGGGATGTAGCCTGCATATCATGATGAACCATCTGGGCTGGAGTGGAGGGAACAGTGGTCACTTACACATGAATGGGCTGTGCCTGCCCTCACACAATGCAGTCTCAAACCCCCCTGATGTGTGTCTGGGGCCTGGGCAAGGCAGGATCTTGTGAACAACAGAGACTTTCCTTTGAAGTTTACCTACTTCAAAGGCAGAAAGGGGTATACGTAGTGGACCTAAACCCCTGGACTTTAGATTTCTTCAAGATCACTTCTGGATTCAAGAGGAACCTCTACCCGGGAGAAGAGATGAAGAGCTGAGAAGAAGTGCTGCCACTGCCTGTGACTGTGCTTTGTTGGGCTATCCTGCTGTTGCTGCTTCTGCCTGTAAAAGGGGACAAAGACTGGACTTTGTGGTATATTCCTGCTTGTGAAGAATTTCCAAGGGCTTGAGTTGAGCTTGCCTGCTGTTTTGAAGTCTCAGGGCCATCAAAGACTTACTCTGCTAACATCTGAACTCTCAGCTGAGACTCCTGCCCTGCCAAGTGGTGTCCTATCCAGTCCCTTTGCCTTTGAAAGGTGAAGCTGGCAGACAGCTGAAAATCCACGCACAGAATGCCATGCAGGGAAATTTTCAATGTGTCATCTGCAATGAGTCTGATAAACGACGCACCGCTGGCCTCGCAACTAAAATTGATGCTCCACCTGTATCATGGATGGGAGATCGACACATCGCAGCTGGAGAAATGATTTGCAACACCCGCTTGGGGCTGCTGATGGTGCAAACCCCAGGCAGCGCAGTTTTCTAATACCGTGCAACAGGATTTTCCACGCATCATCCCTGGGCATCAAAGTCAACTCGACTCTGCACGGATTTAGAGGTGCCCCATCTTGAAATCGACGCAACGTTCTCTTGCGAGGAAAAAAAAGATACATCACCAATCCAACCGCAGAAGAAACAACGCACGATCTCCCTAGCGAGGAAGGAATCGACGCATCGCTGCCTTTTCTGATGCACGCTCACCCGTGCAGCTTTATTTTTGACACTAACCATGTACTTTGAGCAAAATCAACATTCCATTATTTTCTATGGAGTAAGACTCTTATTCTTTTGAACATTCATATTTTAACTTGTGTAGGTTTAAAGTTTGTCGTTTTGGTCTTATTTGATTTAGATAAATATTGCCTATTTTTCTAAACTGGTTTGGTGTCCATTTTGTAGTGTTTTCACTTGTGTGTGTTGGCAAAAATACACATTGCTTCGGAGTTAAGCCTGCCTGTTCATGCCGTGCTATCAAGGGGGCGAGTGAGGGTTGACCAGGTGTGTTTCTCCTTTGCCCTGACTCGAGTGGGGGGTCCTTGCTTGGACAGGGTAAACGGACTGCTAACCAAATACCCCATTTCTAACAACACCTCTGTGAAATTTGTATCAAAATTGATCATTCTTATCCCATAAATGTTAAATTAAGTGTTTTCTTTTATCTCTCTGGGATCTATCCAGTGCTAGAGCTCTCACTTTGAAACAGCTTAGAATATTTTGTGGGGTAAGGGTTTATCTCAAATACTGCATGTGAAACATATGAGTGTTTCCATGGATTTAACAAACATTTGATGTTTTGTCCTCTTAGATACACTGACCGAATCATATAATATCCTATGACAGTAGCAGTACCTCAAAACCGCGGTACAGTGAAGGGATGAGTTTACAAAACTTAGAGGTTCTTCAAAATACAGTTACTTTGGAGAAAGTTTTCTCTGACGGTCAGTAGGATTATGTTTAGGCCTACAATCCTAGGCAACCTCAGACCCATCTCAGGTTTCCTGTGCACAGTAACAGTCTCAACATTGTCATGTATTTGTAGTTCTTTTAGGTAGGCCATACTTGCCTACTGAGTGACTATTGATAGGCCTTTGACCTGAACCCTGGTACTTTCAAATGCACATGTTCCTTCATCTCGCTTGACCTTTGGTACATTTTTTTCTTAATACCATAATTTCACTAAGTTGTGTGAAAGACACCATAGGCATTGGCGCTACAGCATTACATTGGGTTGCCTCTTTGTACACAACTGTTAGTAGACAGTGCCCCATTCATATCCTCAATCACCATGATTGCATGTGGTGTGCCTCAAGCTTGAAGCCTTATCACAGACCCTCTTTAATGTGTATTTTATTATGCTAGAACAAATTAAACACAATTACGAATGTGGCTGCCTAATTCCAAACTTTACCTCAAACTGGAGAAGATTGATGTGTTTTGTCAATGTTTATAATTGTCTAGGACTAAACGAATGCTTCCAAAAGCAGCATTTAACTGAAGAGGTTCATGACTTGGGATTCAGTGCCATTTCCATGGCTGACCTTCGGTCGAGAATGCAAACACAACGGTGAATGAAGGCTGCACCTGGGAAAACCTCTAATTCTGATTTGTCTTCATTCTGCAAATGAGCAAGGGCCATTGAGTCACATCTTGTTTGGTAAACTTCCCATTTCTGTTGCCAGGCCAAATGAGCATGTCACTCGTCACCGTTATCAAATCCATGCTTGATTTCTGGAAGCTGACATATGGCAGATTTCCTTGCCAAAATGATAAGTAATCTTCACCATGTCTAAAAATACACATCCTACTGTATCATGAGCTGACGTCGTTACAAACTGCCGTGTGTTGCTGATGAAGCATAAACAAGGGATCACTGTCATCCAGGATACAGAGTACTAAATATAGGCTTGATTATTGCAGGTCAGCAAGACCTGATTTGACTTTCTTGCACAAGGAAGAATATTTGAGATTTTTCAGGTACATAGGGAATACGTATGTGAAAGCTTGATTGTTGATAACCTAGGTTAGGTGGGGTTGAAATTTTAAGGATGGTTGCTTAAAAGGATATTATTTTGAATGGTGATGTGTTTGTGAAATGCCAGTATGCAGATAAAAGTGTTTTTCTTGAACTCTCCTCCCAGTTTTTGAATGGATGGCATGGCATATATTCTGGAGGCTCATTGAACATAATATCACGTTGCTGATTTTGTTGATAAAGATTTGGTTATGTTCTGTTGGATTTTTCTTAGAGTTATTTATGAGTGGATCAGACAGGGGTTGATGCAATGCTGACTGCTTTGAAGATGATCTTCCTTTTAGTATTACTCAGAGATCTGATATTGTGGTAATTACATTCTTAAGTGGTGGAGATATATTGCATTTCTATGAGTAATACACATAGCTTTTATGTGACTGAGGTTGAGGACGAATGAGGATGGTTAAAGACATTAGGGTACCACTACAATTCACGCACAATAAGGCTTATTAATAGGGTTTTTATGATTTCACATATTACCTCTTTTTATGTTTATGTCGAAAAATACAGATGTTCTATCCACTTTACCTTTTCTGGATCCTTTGATGATGCATCTGGTGAGTTGTAACCTGGAATTATTTTTAAGAAAAATCGACAAAGGTGAAAAGTAGTGTCTCGTCGTTGATCGTACTATAGAGGTCTTTTGCTGTATGTCCCCACTTCGGTATTTTGAGCATGTTACAAACAGAAGCGTGATTGCCTAAAAGAAGAACCTCGTCATATCTATTTTTTTCAATTATTTAGAAGAACATGTGCACAAGTTGACAAACCTGATAAGAATATTGCTAATTGTAATCGCCAGAGACGGAAATGGTATGTTTTGTTGTAAAACTTCAAACATGATTTTCCACAGCTTGTGTGTGAAAGCAATAAAATGTGAGGTGTCCTAGGTAGCATCCATTTTTCTGAATATGAGTGTAGCTAGCTCAGTGCTAAGAATGCTTGGGAGCGGCATGGTGTAAATGTGCGACCGTGTACAGGTTTTTATGTTTGTGTGTATTTTGCCTTGTGACCTTGTGATAGGAGAGGTTATGTGGTGTGGCCGGTTCCTGTCTCTAGAAGTGGGTAGCTGAGAGTCTGGAGTGGAGTGTGGAGTGCTGCACTAAATTAAATGTATGTTGGTTCCTGCTGATCTAGGAATAGGGAAGACAAAAGCCTGTTCTTGATGGGGCATCATTCTGACTACTTGAATACCTGCCTGTTTACTTTAAAGTAAAGCTACTTTACCTTTAACCTGCTTTGCATTCTTACAATAACGTTCTTCCCTACTACTAGCTTGTTTATTCCTGTCTAGTGAAGGATAGTACAAAGAGGGGACCTGTAAGGTATGAAGTTGTCCCACCGCCAGTTGTACCTGTTGAAATAACACCTGCGGGCAAGCAACCACCTGCCCAGGCAGGCTGCACAGATCTCAGCAATGTAGCCATGAGCCACGAATCCAACTCTTGAGAAGAGCTGGTCTCACTAAAGTCAATAATGTACTAAAAATGTGAAACTAGATACAGATGACGATGGTACAATGATATCATTCGACCACCTCAAATATCTCTGTTTAAAAAAAACAAACAGAAAAACGTGTGACTCGTGTATGGAAAACAGAACTGAATTGTTTCAGACCAATATTGGGGATTCTGCTTATCTACAAGTAGGTGCAAATTGAGAAATGTTATTGTGCGACCAAATATTGGTGTGAAGTGCTGAATCTGGGAAACATGCTTGGATTCGGAAACCTGTGCGAGTATCTACTTATGTATAGGAATGTGCTAAAGCTACAAACCTAATCTGACATCTGTATTGCTCCAAAGTATGGTCTCTCACACCATGAAAACCATACAAGGCACACACAAACCACTTTTCTAATGCTTGATTAAATAAACACCTTTTTAGATTTTGGTTTTATCCCCCAAAAAAGTCTGGGGGGGGCTTTTTAATTTCTGTGCCGGCTTTGAGGTCGGCTATTCATACATCAGAATTAAGAGAAAACGGACGTAGCCAGGTGTCCGACAGGTATCACGTATGCTGTTTACTAATAAAGCTCATTTTGGCACCACAGTCTGCCTCATAATTTACTGACATCCCTCTAAAACATTAATCAATAGCTATCGATACAAAAGGGTTGTGTAGCGAATACTACTGACGCCCATAGAGACTCACATATCTCAGAAAAAAAATAATCTATTCAGCCGTGCAGGTCGTCAAGTATACTCAGAGCTAAAGCAAACCACAGACCAAAACATGCATGATTTGTATCCCAAAATAATACGTGAAATAAGGCAGTGTCAGTTCAATTTCTTTTGAACATCCCCTGTAAATCACCATCATGTTGTTATTTTGTTAAATGTAATCGAAATGTAGTCCTGCGAGATCAGTTCATTCCTTGTTTCGGTGAAACCTGGTGGGAATACAACAACAGACATTGACATCTCATGACATTCATCACATTTCCACAATTCGGTCAGGCGCCCGATTTATCCCATGGTTTTATGAGTATCTGTGGCAGCTGTTTTCCTGTTTTTAAGAGGAAGAGTTTGAAAAGGAATATTAGGGCTTTTCAACAATCACAAGAAGAGTCCTGGTGATGGAAACAAAAATAATATAATTCAGATGGAAATGTTCATATTGAAAGTTCGACTTCTGAAAATAAATACATGTTGCCTTTTGTAAATAATGATGACAGTTTACTAAAATGTTATTACTATGAATTACCAAGAAACAATTTCTGACTTTGTGCAACAACAAAACAGAAAAACAAGTTAATCAAATATGTGTTGCTCAGTCAGTAACACGAGAAGAAATTTAAGAGAAGACAGCCCCTTTATATTGTTGTGTCAGGAGCTACTTTAGTTATTCCTTAGATACTTGTACATTTTTAAATATTTTTTTTTGGGGGGGGCAATCTCGGCCCTGGGGACCCCATCCACTGGGGCCCAGCTATCTCTCCTAGGTGCCTCACAGGACACCCAGTGTGCAATGGGACCACGGAGAGATGCTAGCAGGGAAACAGAGTAAACCTCGCTTCCAGCAAGCGAGAGCTGTTTGACAGCTCTCACTTGCTGGAACCGGAGTGCTTGCTCTGACTTAGCGGAAGCTGTCAAAGCTCCAGCTAAGCACAGCAAACATCTATGTCCCATGGTTCGGCACCCCTGGGCACAGCAGGAGCCAGCCCTAGGGAATGGTGGTCCCCAGGGCCATGTATGGCTCCACGGGGGGCAATGTGCAGCCCCCTCTCCAGTGTTATATTTGCCCCAGGGAGGTGGCAGTCACTTTGCTGTGGAGGGGCTGTATAGTCCCCCCTTAATTTACATGAATTGCCTCGGGCAGGTGGTGGTCCCTCGGGCCGTTTGGGGGGCATGCAGTGCCCCCTCATTAATTAATTAATTAGCCCAGGGGAGGTGGAAGTTCCTGGGATGCAGGGGAGCCCACTTCCCCTTCTTCCCCCACATTCTATATAAATCAAGCCCTGAGCAGGTGGTGGTCCATGGGGCAACCCATGGACCACCAGCCCCCAGGACCTGACCCACTCAAGGGCTTTCTTCAAACAACAGCGGGACAGCACACTTTAAAAAAAAAAAAAAAAAATACAGCAGATTTGTGACCCCATCACAAATTCAAGGTAATTGTTTTTTAAAATAGTACTTTTTTGCCCTTCGGGGGAGTCCCTCTGAAAACCCCAACACCAAAGCTGAGGATTCATGGTGTCCCTACTCTGGCTCCTTTTCTCATCTTTTATCTTTTTTTTTCTGAGACTCGGCTGAAGCTGAGTCCCAAGATGGCTGCCATTGCTTCATTGTTGAAGTGTTCCCAGATCCTTCTTGCCCCTATACATAAAAATGTTGTTTTCATTTAATATTTCAAAAGGTACTGAACCAATTCACACCAAATAAAGAAAATGGCTCTTTCTGGACCAAGAGCTAGCTTTCTGCCAATTTTGGTGTAATTCCATCCAGCAGGCTTTAGACCTGTTAAAAAAAAACCTATGAAAGTTAACATGGAGAAAACATGTTTTAGGACCCCCTCTTTTCCTCGGCCCTGCTTGATGGATCACCCCGAAACATTTCAGACAGTGTCAAATGTTTTTGGAAAAGTCTGTGAAGATTCGTCAATGAGGGCCAAAGTTATAGGGAAGTAAAAAAAAATGCCATTTGTTAATAGAAACTAGTCCTAAAAATAACTACCTAGGCACCGTCACTAGGTAATATATATATATCTGTGGGTCTAAGTTGAGAGTTTTATATACTGTATATATATAAATATATATATATATATTAGATAGGTAGATAGATAGATAGATAGATAGATAGATAGATAGATAGATAGATAGATAGATAGATAGATAGATACATAGGAGAAATTAGATTACTGGTTGTTTAGGTTGTTAGCCCTGGTCAAGCAGCAACCCCATTCCTTGTCATGGTAAGGCACAAGCAAACCCCAAATTAACCTGTGCTGAACCCCCAGTAGCTTGGCACAGAGCAGTCAGGCTAAACCTACAGGCAATGTGTAAAATATTTGTCCAGCGTTTCAAACAGTAAAACAGTGAAAACACCACACAAAAATATCGCACACCTGATTATGAAAATCAATCTGAATTTAATAAATAAAATAGGATCAAAACAACAAAAGGTCAGTAGGTAAAACTGTAATTATACTTTTATTTAAAAATGTGTAAAATAGCACCTAAAAGTAGAAAGTGATAACCGGTGCTACCTGGTCGCTCTGACCAGGTCAAAGTCTGAAGCTAAGTCTGACTGTGATGGACCACAGGGTCACCACAGTCCCAGATAAGTCTCGATGGAGTTTTACCTTCTCATGATTTGTGTCACGACAAGAGTCCCATTCACGTTGGAGAGGGTCGTGAGGAGCAAGGAGAGCACAGCGGGTGGTTGTCAGCATGGCACGAAGAGCACACCTGGCGTCATGGACGGGCAGCCTAGAGCTTGGTGTTGGTGGTCCCCACGGGCTGTTGATCAGTGGCGGCTGCTATTAATGATAAGTGGTGGGGCGGGGGTTGGGAGGTTTGAGGGAGAGTGGGAGTAAATAACAAAGAAATAAAATTAAAAAGTACTTACCCGCTGCTTCCAGCTGCCGTCTAAGTCTTCCTCTGCTCCCGTGCTGACTCCTGATTCCCTAAGGGTTGGTTCACACTGCGTAGGCTCCCAGACGCCAATCAAGATGCTGCTTCCATGCTGGTAACACTATTTACCAGCATCAGAGCAGCGCTCTGATTGGCCTGAGTGGGCTGGTTTAATTCTTGGTCAGGGCCTGGGAGCCTGTGCATCTTCTCCACCTGGCTGTGCAGAACAGCTCAGATGGAGAGACATAAGTGCGCATGTTGGTTTGGGCGTCCTTGGACAGCTGGCGAAACCAATATGTGCACTTACTATGCACACTAATACTCCTCCACCTGCTTTCATCATGGTCCGCCCCTCCCTAGACTCAGCTGGCTCTAGTGGGGTAAGAAAAATAAAATGATGATAAAATGGTTTCATCATCATTTTATTTTTCACATTTCACTCTGCTGCTCTCAGTGGGGGTCGGCTCCTCTGCCATAACAGAGGAGTTGCCGCTGTGGTTGATGCTGCTGTGTGAACAGAGATGCACTGGCAGAGGCTGACACTGAATTTCAAGTGGCGTGGTCTCAGTACGAAAGGACCCTTTCGCAGTCACAAAGAGACCAAAAGCTTAATTCAAAGAGAACTGTGCCACACCAAGGGTTGAGGACTTAGGGGGCACCTCTTGGGGTTCAGGAACTCGCTGCAGCTAGTTCACGAGCTGGCAGAGGAGCCTTTCATGTTCCTGAGGCTCAGATCAGGAGGCCAGAAGACTAGCCCTTGGAGTGACACCTGGGTTCAAGTTGAAGTTGGAAGTCCAGGTCTTCATCCCAGGCGGGAGGGAAGCAGGTCAACACAGCAAGGCAGCAATTCCTTTAGAGTATCATTCCAGCAGAGTGGCAGTCCTTGAAGCAGCACAGCAGTCATTCTTACTGGCAGAATATCCACAGGTTGAGAAGTGTACTGAAGAGTTGGTTTTTGAGGTCCTTCTTTTATAAACAGTTGTGCCCTCGAAGTGGGGAGAAACTTCTAGAGGCATGCTTTTGAAGTGTACAGATGTCCTGCCTTCCTGGCCATGGTTCGAGACTAACTAGAGGCATTATGCAACCCTTTGTATTGTGACAGGACACACTATATTCACATGTAAGTGGGGCTGGGCCTGGCTCCACCCACCAATCCTTCCAGTGATGGCACATCAAGTCACACATAAGCTCCCCATTGTGGGTGGCTGTCTAGAAGTAATACATAAAGCCCAACTGTCAGCTACACCCTGTCTTGTGACCCAGGGAGAGGTTGCACCAAATGGCTAAGGCAAGAAAATGCCAACTTTTTAAAAGTGGAATTTTCAGAATTGTAATTTGAAATCCAACTTCTCCATGAGTTGGGGTTTTAATTTGTAATTCTAAAGACCACAAACATGAACTGATTATCTCTTCCCATTTGGAAATTACACTTGTAAAATGTAATATGGCAACTCAAATGTAATCCTATGGGAGAGATAAGGCTTGCAGTAGTGAACAATGAATGTAAGTGCTTTTCAGTACCAGGACATGTAAAACTTAAAATGACATGTCCTGATTTTTTAATAAAGTGCACCCTGCCCTCTGGGCTTTCATGGGCTTACCCTAGAGGTGACATATGTATTAAAAAGGAAGGTTCGGGCCTGGCAAAATGTTTATTTTGCTGGGTCAAAATTTCAGTTTAAAATGCATAATAGGCTCTGCAACGGCTGGCCTGAGACACATTTAAAGTACTACTCAAGTGGTTTGCACAACCAGTGCTACAGGCCCACTAGTAGCATTTCATTTACAGGCCCTGGGCACAGGTAGTGCAACCTTATTAGGGACTTATAAGTAAATTAAATATGCCACTTGGGTATAAGCCACTGTTGTTATGTTTGATGGAAAGAGCTCAAAATGTTAGCACTGTGTGGCAGTGGTAAAGTGCATAGAGTCCTAAGGCCAGCAAAAGCAGGACCTCTGAATGCAAAAGTTTGGAAAACCACAACACGGATGAGAGAAGTCACCACTGAGAAGTTATATTTAGGACCACATTTTCATAGAGAAGACATTTTATTATTTTCCTTATAACTTTGGTGCCATTTGACAATCTTCACAAAAAAAAGCATCCACCTTTTCTACCTCTTGGAATGTTTCCCCATGCCGTTTTCCATAGTAAAATTAGAAACAGCTACAGCCAAAAATGGGTAAAGGAATTGGGCAGAAAGCAATAACTTGGTCAAGAAAGTGTGCTTTACGTGATTTAGTGTAAAACTGTTCAGTAGTTTTTGAGTAATAAAAGTTCAAAATGTATGTGTATATCACTGTAAAAGATCTGCAGCTCCAACATATCAAAATGTAAGATCTGATTGACTGCCACTACATCAAGAAACATGTGGTGAAAGCCATTTTAAGACTTGGGGATTCAGTCCCCTGTCCTGTGAAGTGATTAAAGAAAACATAGGGTGCCCTGGCCCTCTGGGCCTTGTGTAGTGGAGGACTAATAACGCAATATATATTTTTTTACTGGACCATGGATCCATTCTTTTATAATAGAAGCTCCCTGGGGTGGGCCAGGGTCTGGGGAGTTAATGCTATGTTATTGTTTCACTCGTGGAGAATTTTCCAGGCCCCGGGGACCACATCATCTGGGCCACTTTATTTTCTAAATGGGGAAGGGGGATGTAGGATCCCCCTCCAGGGTCAGTGAACGACTGGGGACTCTATCCCCCAAGGTCATACGGATTTTCAATTGGGGAGGGTTATGCCCCACTCCAAGCCATCCTATGGTCCTGTGGAACCCATCCCAGGGGCCTGATGGCAGCAGTGTCCCAGGGACCTCATCCCCTAAGAAACTTTAATTAAAAAAAGCTGCTCCCTCTGGGCATTAGCTAAGCGATGGAGCGGGCTACTTTCATTATCCACGTTGGGAGCCTGCACGTGCTGTGGGGACCTTGAGGCTCCCCCCTCAACCAACAGCACCTAAAAAAGACACTCAAAGCACCCATATGTATATTTTTGTTTTACAAAAAGAACATCAGGAGCCACTCATTTGCTATTCACTGCTCCAGGGAAGAAGTGCCCCATAATGCCCTGTGAGGGTTTTTAAAGATTATGGGCCTCATTATGACTTTGGTGGTCTTTTGGCAAGACCATTGCAGTGGCGGCCGCCAAAAGATCACCATGTTGGTAGCACGCCGACTGCCCTATTAAGAGTCACACTCTGAAGTCCGCCAGAAAACAGCCAAAAATCCAACACCGCCAGGGCACTTGAGTGTGGAAAAGAGGCGGTTCCACCACCACCAGCCTGACAAAATTCCACCCACCAGATTACGAGCCACAATCACCACAGCAGTTCTTCCATGGTGGAAAACCATTGGTGGTGCAAACTGCCACGGTCAAAACCCACTACTGTCAGAACACAACACCACATTGGACAGTTTGAATACCCCACACCTGTGACTCAGACACACAGCAGATACACAGATACACCTACTCAGTGCACTATATAACACACCCCGCACAACCCACAGTCCTTTGCAACTAAAACTTCATTCACATAAACCGAGAGCAGTCAAATACACTAACATAGCACCTTTACACTATAGGCATATATACACATCTCACTCAGCACACACCACACAAATGCACTGCCAACACAAAACACACATAATGAGCACACACAAACATCACAGGGGTCTTCACTCACAATGCACCACCCTCACCCCATCAATCACCCTACACTGCACCCTTACACACATAACACCCCCATCACAGACGAGTTGAGGGTCATGGTGGATGAAATCGTCAAGATAGAGCCACAACTGTTTTGAGCACAGGTCCAGCAAACTTCGATTCCCAGGAAAATGGAGTTGTGGCAGAGAATAGTCGACAGGGTCAACTCAGTAGGCAACCATCCATGCACACGGGAGGACCTCAAGAAGAGGTGGAACGACCTAGGGAGAAGGTGCGTTTCATGGCATCACAACACCAGCTCGCTGTGCACAAGACTGGCGATGGGCCCGCACCTCCTCCCCCACAGTTTACACCTTGGGAGGAGAACACCTTAGACGTTCTGCATTCTAAGGGCCTGACTAGAATACCTGGCGGACTGGACAGTGGTAAGTACCCGCAATTACCATGGCACACAATTGTTGTGTCCTGCAAGCTTCTTCACCACCCAAATACTCCCCAATTCACTGTATGTCTCATTACACCTCCCACCTATTCACCTAATGCCGCTCTCCTGCATGCCACACCTCCACCCAACCCAGTTTCGCACACAGCCCTTGCCAAAGGCACAGATAGCATTGGGTAATACTATCATTACTACTCCCACAGTGCACTGACCCACCTACATTAACACCTGTAATGTGCACATCATATCTCTTATATGTATGATTATTGTACTAGCTATACCAACTAGCTAGTACGACTGAGGACCGCTACATGGCAATGACAACCATAGAACGGCACAACACAATGACAAAAAAGGCTAAACTCAGCAACAGCTCTGTGACTAATCCATATGGCCACTAATCCAGATCCACACCCCAGAAATGGACTAACCATGGTCTGGAATGTAAGGTGGCAGATACGGTGCACATGTGCAACATTCACAAACAAGACATTTAACCTTGCTTACTCAATACCCTTTTCCCAATGGGACACCATGCTGCAATATCCAGCCATTTTGTGTCACATCTAGCAAGTTTGAATAGTCACTAAGTAACAGTGCTGATCAGTCATGTGAGCTATTAGACAGAGTTACATTTACCAAACCTGTATGACACCAACCAAAATGGAGTATGGTACACATGTCACAGGACACTGTCTACCACCAATGGTATGCTGTGCAGCATCTGTCATTGTCACTGCTGGGAATCATGTTAAGCCACTGTATGCATCTGATGAAGAAAACCAAAACACATGTTCAGTATTTAACTCTGTGTCTAACTCCATCCACCGGTACCCCTGCCAATGCTACCATGGAGAAGATACCAGAGAGTGCCATCCCTCCTCAGGATGAAAGCCCCAGTGAGGACAACCCACCTGGATGTCTAGACACTGACAACCTTCTTGGCCCATCTGGGACACCTGGTCAGTCTGTGACTCCCTACCTCACCCTGCCCATATCAATCCCCCCCATCCTGTAGCATCAAAATCACAGCCAACCCTTTGTCCCCAAACCTGTGTACCAAGGACTGTTCAAACTATTGTGTGCCCGACAGTACAGGGACCTGAGTCACACCCTCGCACCGCAGACAATGAATGTCCCGCAGACACTGGGAGTGGGCACACCTTACCAGGACCTCAGGCACATGGGGCCCCAAGCAAAGCCACTGACCAGGAACCTATCTCCCAAGTCCTGGGTACATACCTAAGTTCCCAGGACAGGATGGGCCAGATCATCACCATGTTGGGTGAAGCCAAAGGCTGCAGAGGGAATATCACCAGAAGGTTATACAGCAGTGGCAGACACACAATGCCACCATGGCCCCCATTGCAGGGGCGCTGAGGGACATCAACACCACCCTGCATGCTTCCCCTACCCTCAAGCAGGCCCCTTCCGCTAGCAATCTAACATCTGAGCCATCAACATCAGTAGCAGCTAGTGGAATGGAGGCACTGCCAGAGGAACCACAGGCTTCAGACACCCCTCCCTCTTTAGCTGAAGAACCACCCGCAAACGTGGATGTCCACCCAGACATCCGTCTGGAGAAGATGCCAAGACCAAACCCACTGTCGGGAAGTGAACCTCTCCTGATTTGTTTCCCCTGTGTGCCACTGAGACACCCTGTTGACTGTTCAAAGACATTACTCCATTTCTCAAAGGCACACAGACACTGGACCTGTGCAATCAACTGCTGTACCAGCTACTCTGATGATTCCATCTACCATGACCTCACTCATCACCTGTTGGACAATGTATGCACCTTTGCCTCACAATTTCATGATATGCACAATAAACACCATGGAACACAGCTAATGTATATGTGTCTTTATTAAAACATCAACTAATGTCATGATTGCTAACTGTGGTCTGGTAATGCCCCCTTACATCTAACAGACAGTGTAATGGACAGTAGCGGGAGGCATCCACAGCAGGAGACACAGTACAACAGATATGTCCTAGGGCAGATGTCAGATATCCATAGATAGAAATCCAGGGCCGCACAAGGGTGTAGTCAGTATTCCAACCTGCATTGTCTCTGCTGGGAATCATGTTAAGCCACTGTATGCATCTGATGAAGAAAACCAAAACACATGTTCAGTATTTAACTCTGTGTCTAACTCCATCCACCGGTACCCCTGCCAATGCTACCATGGAGAAGATACCAGAGAGTGCCATCCCTCCTCAGGATGAAAGCCCCTGTGAGGACAACCCACCTGGATGTCTAGACACTGACAACCTTCTTGGCCCATCTGGGACACCTGGTCAGTCTGTGACTCCCTACCTCACCCTGCCCATATCAATCCCCCCCATCCTGTAGCATCAAAATCACAGCCAACCCTTTGTCCCCAAACCTGTGTACCAAGGACTGTTCAAACTATTGTGTGCCCGACCGTACAGGGACCTGAGTCACACCCTCGCACCGCAGACAATGAATGTCCCACAGACACTGGGAGTGGGCACACCTTACCAGGACCTCAGGCACATGGGGCCCCAAGCAAAGCCACTGACCAGGAACCTATCTCCCAAGTCCTGGGTACTTACCTAAGTTCCCAGGACAGGATGGGCCAGATCATCACCATGTTGGGTGAAGCCAAAGGCTGCAGAGGGAATATCACCAGAAGGTTATACAGCAGTGGCAGACACACAATGCCACCATGGCCCCCATTGCAGGGGCGCTGAGGGACATCAACACCACCCTGCATGCTTCCCCTACCCTCAAGCAGGCCCCTTCCGCTAGCAATCTAACATCTGAGCCATCAACATCAGTAGCAGCTAGTGGAATGGAGGCACTGCCAGAGGAACCACAGACTTCAGACACCCCTCCCTCTTTAGCTGAAGAACCACCCGCAAACATGGATGTCCACCCAGACATCCGTCTGGAGAAGATGCCAAGACCAAACCCACTGTCGGGAAGTGAACCTCTCCTGATTTGTTTCCCCTGTGTGCCACTGAGACACCCTGTTGACTGTTCAAAGACATTACTCCATTTCTCAAAGGCACACAGACACTGGACCTGTGCAATCAACTGCTGTACCAGCTACTCTGATGATTCCATCTACCATGACCTCACTCATCACCTGTTGGACAATGTATGCACCTTTGCCTCACAATTTCATGATATGCACAATAAACACCATGGAACACAGCTAATGTAAATGTGTCTTTATTAAAACATCAACTAATGTCATGATTGCTAACTGTGGTCTGGTAATGCCCCCTTACATCTAACAGACAGTGTAATGGACAGCAGCGGGAGGCATCCACAGCAGGAGACACAGTACAACAGATATGTCCTAGGGCAGATGTCAGATATCCATAGATAGAAATCCAGGGCCGCACAAGGGTGTAGTCAGTATTCCAACCTGCAAAAATACCATGACAGAGAGTACCATCAGGATGGATGGCACGATGCCACACAAACATCATATGCAGGTTATAGATGTCGTGCCCACCCCCAGATATATCCTAAGCAGGTGCCCCCAGATATTAGCTATTCATCGCCAGTCTCAAATTATACATACAAATATCTCTACCTGCCAACTGTCATGTTCAAAAAACTTCTCAGCTACCACTTACCAATGGCTGATGACTGTGAATGGCTCAAGCCATAGGTAACAGAGGCACTGAGTAAGATACCACAGTCAGTGGGTGGAATGATTTGAGAACAGGAGTATGCAGCAAACATTGTTCAATACTGGTCTGGCCATTTGATATGTGATTGTAGAAAACTGCAGTGAGAACACTTGTTAGAGCTTGAACACTTTTACTGTGCACCATACATTCTATCAGTCTACTCCCACAACTCACACATTGGAAGAAGACCACATTACACCTCCACTGATGATTCAAGTCAAGAGGACTATTGTCACCAAGGATTGTGGACATACAAGATTTGAAAACCACACTCAATATACCTGTATGTCACTAGACACACGGATTGATGAGCTCAATCTCAGAATCAGCTGATACTTCCTCCTCTGCCTCCTCACCACTTGCTTTTCAGCACTACCAGCCACTGGTCCACCTGCCTCGTTCTCATCAACTAACAACGGTATTTGTCTTTGCAGGGCTAGATTGTGGAGCGTGCAGGAGGCGACTATTATCTGGCATATCTTTCAGGGTGAGTAGAGGAGGGCACCTCCAGATAGGTCCAGGCACCTGAATCTGGCCTTCAAGAGTCCAAATGTTCTTTCGATTACATACCTTGTCCTTCCATGGGCCTCAATGAAACAGAGTTCCCCTTCCGTGGCAGGGTACCTCACTGGTGTCAACAGCCAAGGAAGGTTAGGATAGCCAGGGTCCCATGTGTGCACATATGTAGGATCAGTGAAATAACCAGTATAGCGACAGGGAAGATTGTGATGACAGGTGCCATAACAGTGAAACACCCTCATATTCATACATACCAAGGAGGCAGGCCCTCTCTGTGTGTAGTCATGCCATCAAGTGTGGGGCATTGCTGTTCCTCAAAATGTAGAAGTCATGCACAGATCCTAGAAACTTGAGTCTGACTTGTGAGATGTACTGGTCTGACAGACACACCACCTGAACATTTATGGAGTGGTAGTTCTTCATATTCCTATACATGTGTTCATTGGCACTGGGAGGGACCAGGGCTATATGGGTGCCATTAATGGCCCCTACCACATGAAGAATGTGTCCCATACCATTAACGTCTGCCTTCAGATAGGCCAAGTCCGCACGTTGAGGGAACCTGATGTAGCTGTCCAGGTGCTTGAACAAAGCACACAGTACATCCTTCAACACCAGACTGAAACATCCCTGCTGTTAACCCCACTGTAATCTGAAAGGAGCTTGTGGAAAGAAAGTGTAGCACTGACATGATTTGTACTGTGGGAGGGATGCAATAGAGATTGTGTATGGTTAGCAACAGATCTGGCACAAACTGTGTACATAGATTCATGATGGTCTGGCGATTCAGACAATAGACCTGGATGACATGCCTGTCCCCCATGGTTGCGATGTCAACTGGTGGATGGTACACTGGTGGTTCTCTCATTCTCTTCATGGCAGGATATCTAGGTTGAGAGGAGAGAATGTACATTGAGTAAAGCATTTGCCACATGTAAGCAGATCATGTTAATACAGCACACACCTAACACTGTAGGACATGCGTAGCACTGCTGACATATACTATTGTGGCCATGCTGAAGCACTTTGGACACCAACTATGAAGCACTTTGCCATACATGTAAGTCACATAAGACAAATGTCACATGTGTAATGTACTATATGTGGCTGACTGAGATGACTGAGCTGTTCTGCATTGATCAAAAGAAACTGAATTGAATATACCAATATAGTGCCATCGCCTATGTGCCTCATCAGATATACTGCCACATCCACATCACTGTGTCATGACCGTCACAATATTTTGCACTACTGTGATGGCACAACAAAGGCTTACTCTGCCATTTGGGGGAATATGTGTATGGTGCACTTATTTTGGCACATCAATGCTTTATATGTGCACAAAATGGCAGTTGCCTCTCCTGCTGAAGTGGACAGCTAAGTCTGCCCGTGTATGTCATCACAGCAGTAGGTGGTCGCAACAGCGGTGCTACTTGTCATTGGTTAACATTGCTGCCTGTGGCAGACTGGGGCAAATGGCGATGAGCACTGGCAGTGATGGTCCTGTATGTGCTGAGCGTGACCGCCATTTTCTGCAGCCTTGCTCACTTGACTTCTGACACTGTTGATAGCAAGACCTTCACGGCCTGTGTACTGTCTCTGGGAGCCACCATGCCATGTCCTCCAGGTGATAAGGTCCCAGCCTTCACCCCATAAGAGCTGGCCAAGCTTGTGGAGGAGGTCCTACCCTTGTATTGACGGCTATACAGGGTACCAGAGGAGAAGGTGCGTCCAATTCCATCGCGTGTGAAAGGGGTTGCGTGTGACAGTGACTCGTGCAAGTGTACCGGTGAGGGAGTATGTGCATGCAGTGGGCAGAAAGCAAAGGCATGTGAGCAGAGTGGAAGGGTATGTGTGGGCTCTTTGTAAGTCAGATGTGTATTGGCCACCGCTGTTGGTATGGTGGCAGTGCACATGACTTTCTCCTACTGTCTGTGTCATCCATGCAGGTGAACGCCTATCAGACGAAAGGGATCTGGCGTGCCATTGTCAAGCGAGTTCGGACCCTGGGGGTCCACAGCCGGCCGAGCACACATTGTCACAAGCAGTCAGAGGACCTCAGACCCTGGGCCTGGAAGACCGCGGAGGCCCAGCTGGGGATGTCCTCCCAACGACAGAGGGGTGCCCTTCGGACCCAGACCCCCCTAATGGCACGCAGTTTGGCAGTGGCCTACCCTGAGTTGGATGGGCATCTGAGGGCAGCACAGCAGCCACAAGGGGGTGAGTACTGACTGTATCCTGGGACTTGGCTCTGGTTTTATGGTTTTAGCTGACTCACTGTAGCATATGTGACGATGTAGTCAGTGCAACATGTATGCAGACTAGTGGATATGGGTCGTAACCACCCAACTTAAATATTAGTTGTAGATGTGTTTTTATGGTTTACTGTCAGTGGATATTAATCTCCTATATCAATACATCTCCATTTCTGCATGTGGAGAGGGTCAAATGACAATGGCACATGTGTGACTCCATTCTGACTTTTCTGTGGATGTGAGCCTGTGTTTTACCCTACCCATTGCGTATGACCTGGTCCATCTATCAGCATTTGAGCATTAGTGGCTCTAAGGTGTCAGTCCACTCCCATCTGGATTGCTCACCTGTATTAGCAACTGAGTGACTTGTTTTTCCACAGAGCCTATAGACATCAAGTACTGGTACTGATAGTGACTCAATGTGAGGCAGCCATTACATTTCCACCACTGATATGGGCTGTATGGGACTGGACTTATGGCTTGGTAGTTGTCTCCCCATATGATGTTCATCTTCTATCTATGGGGTGTGTGAAGGTTGCAACAGTAGGATAAATTGAATTGGGTGTTTGATTTGGTATGTTTGTAATCATCATGCATTTCAACGTGCTAGACTTGTGGGGATGTAATCTTGAACCCAATGGGATAGCACTAGAGGTGGTAAGTGCCTAGGCAAACCTCCCCATTGACAATATGTAATGTAAATGCCATGTATGCCAATGTCCTAGTGATTACAGTGCAACATAGCTTAGTTGCAGCCTACATCATGACTTAATGGTTACTTGGGGTCTCATCTAAGGTAGTGAGACAATGACTGATAGCCTTGGCCTAGCTGAACTAGGTGAATTGGACAGGATTTAGTATTGTCTGTCTAATGCAAATGATGTGAAATGTTTATTTGTTTCTTTTTTCATGTAGCAGCGCCATGTAGTAGTGGGATCTGTTGTCAGTGCTGTTGCATTCATGTTGTTCCATGTGTGCATAATGCTTACATGTCTTTTCCATCTGACACGTGTGTTGTCAGTACTTAGGCCCAGGTACTCACATATAAAGGAATGGTGTGAGTGATGGTGGTGTCATCATGTTGTGAAGTCCAACTAGAGATACTGCATGTCTGGTGGAATTGTATGTGGAGCATGGTGTCATATGCGTGTTCCTGAAGTTCATCAGTTGTGACAGTGCACTCAGTGACTAGTATGGATGTGTAATGTGTGCAATCTGGGTCATTGTAGATGTACTTAGCTGTAGGATTAGTGGTGATATAAATGGGTTAAGTGTCTGCAGATCTTCCTCTGTGATTGGGTCGGACCTATCACATGCATGTGCCTCAGACTTGAATTCTACACATCAGATGTCACTTGTATGGGTGTCCAACTTGTAGTGGCTACATCAGTTATCAGTTCACTACTGGAATTTATGTACAGAGTGTCATATCAGCCTTGTAATGTGACAGGCATGTGCTGTGTAGTGTGTGAGTGGAGTAGTCTTCACTATTATGGTACTTTACAAAGCACATGGAATGATCAGATGTAGTAACTGTACAGGCCTGATGTGCTTTGTTCAATCACCTGCACTTCCAAAAGGAAATAGGAGTATGGAGAGTTATGATGAATTTTCCAATAGCCATTTGTACTTCTGCCAAGGCATAATGTGCATGCAAACATGGCTTTGGTGGTGATCATTTGGATGACTCCAGTCGTGCTGACTTACTTGGATTTAGATATGGGTGTGAGGGTTAGCATACAGGGGTGGGTAGTAGTGACATGTTGTGACATGTTGTAGGATATGTTTATTGGCACCAGAGATAGGGCACAAGCGAGTGGGGATGCTGCTGGCCATGGGACCCGGAGTGCTGCTACCAGTGACAGGAAGGTACCCAGTGGCATGGAGGGGGGTGCCACGGGGAGTCTGGATCTTCAGCATCATCTTCTGAATCCTCCTCCAGTGGACACTCCCTGGTGGCGGCGGACCCTTCTGGGACCACTCTAGCACCATCTAAGTCCACAACCCCCCTTACTAGCACCACCCTCCCTGTAGCTCCCCACTGAGTTGTCCGTGCCCGCTCACCCAAGAGGGTCGGCGTCTCCTTCACCGCAGGCACTTCTGCCCCTTCCCCAGTCAGCCCTGCTGCCCTCAGTGAGGAGGCTATTGGCCTCCTGAGGTCGATCTCTGTGGATCAGTCGACCATCGTGAATGCCATCCAGGGACTTGCAGTTCAAGTCCAGCAGAGCAATGCCTTCCTGGAGGGCATTCATGGTGCACTGGCTGGCCTACAGAGATCCTTTCAGGCTCTGGCCTCTACACTGATGGCAGCCAGTCACCCTTTGTCTACCGTCCCCCCTCCACCTACGTCTTCCCAATCCCAGAGTCCTCTTCCCAAACCCCACCAAAGCACACAGACATAGAAGCATACACCCACCTCAACATCCAAGGCTACAGCTGACAAAGACAAACACCACAAGGCTCACCACCAACATGCACACAGATAACACCCACCTCCAGACACGCCAACATCTACTACCTGCACAGACTCCCCACCCCCACCTTCACAGACACCACACCAGATACACCTACAGACACCACAATAATATTCACCAATATATCCACAACTCCTATCCTACTCACAGTCAGCACAATAGCAGACACTCAGACAACCACCCTAGTCACCACATCCGAAGGCACCACAACCACTGACACCCCACATGCAGCACATCATCCATGTCTGCAGACACCACCCAAGCACACAGTCACCCATCCAGCATGGCATCCCCCAGCACCTCCTCCCACACTCCTCCCAAGACACATAAACGCCCACACTCACGAAGCCAACAGACACCCAGCACCCACAAGTATTTCTCACATGCTCATGTACCCAAGACATCCACCAAGACACCTCCTACAACCACTCCCTCTCTCTCCACTCCCAAATCCTTTTGCTATGACCACCACATGTGTCTAAAAAGGTGTTCCTCTTGGAGTATTCTCTCTTCCCTGCCCCTCTCCCACCCCATGATACCCCCAAATGTCTATGTCCATCCCTGAGTCCCGCACTTCCAACTCCAAGTCCTCCCCTACCCCCCTGCTAATACCCATGCCCCTTCCCCTGCAAGAAGTCAACCCCTCCCAAGTGTTCTCAGCCCTTCAGTAAAGCTCGCCCTAAGTTCAACTCCCAAGCCCAATGACTCCCCTCCCAAAGTGAAGACTAAACCCCCCACTCCATCTCCCATTAATCCCTGAGGTGCCTGCCTGCCCCCTTGATGCCCCTACCCCGTGGAGGTCATATAGCAGTCAGGAGTCATGTAGGGGCACACAGAAGTGCCATTTGTGCATTTTGCACTTGGCAAATTGGACTGGCCTATGGCCTTTTATCTTGTACATAGTTATTTATTTATTGCCATATTTGTATTTTTAATATATCTCGGCCAACCAGTTGTTGGTTCGATGGTAACAATTTTGTCCTGCCTTTCGTTCCACATGGCTGTTTTGGTCTTGCCTGCTTTTGTTTGGGAGTGAGTGACGTGTGTGCGTGTTGGTTGTGTTACTTGTTGTGTCTGGGCAGCAGGTGTAGGTGTGGCCCTGGCATTTGTACTGCTGCAATGGCTGTGTATTGTGTGTTGGACTTGTTTGTGTCTGGAACATGCATGAATGTTGATTTTTTGTGTAATGCTTATGTGACATGTGTAATGGTGTTGTGTGCCCTTTTGTGGATGTTGTGTGTGCGTGCGTTGTGTGGTGATAGGTATATCTGAACAGGTGTGTGATATGTTTTCATGGTATGATGTATGCTTTGTTGTATGTGTGTATGATTGTGTGTATTGGTTGTCAGGTGTTGTTACGCGTTGTTATATGTTTGTACTGTCAGGTGGAGGTGTGTATTGTCTTTATTTGACAAGGCCTTTATATAGTTGCGGTTGTGGTGTCGTTGTGTAATTTGGTGGTGTTGTGTATTGTTGTATTTGACTGTGTCGGTGCTGTCTGTCTGCAGGTTGTTGTGTGTATAGTACGTGTGTGTTGACCATGGCGTGTGTATTATGTGTGCGCATGTGTGTATGTGGCTGTGTGTGAATGTGCATATGGGTGTGAAGTTAGATGTGTGTGTCACCGTCAACACCCATCCCGAATGTGTATGTTGTGTGTGCGTGGATACTTTGGATTTTCCCTACAGTGTCAGGTACGTGTGTATACTCATGGTTGTCGTTGTTGTCGCCATCACTGGTTCCGGAGTCATTGTGCGAGCAGGAGCAGTGGGAGGACATGCAGTTCAGGTTCCATGGTGGCTCAAGTCAGGTATGTGTTCCAGAAGGTGAGCGTCTCCTTTTATAGAGTTGGTTCCTGCCAGGTTTTCTGTGGTGGTGTGACTTCGGCAGAAACCCTGGCAGTGTGCATCCTGGTAATCTCTCCGGCGGGAAAATGGCATCCGCCGGCTTGAAGGTGCCTACCGCCGTTTGTGGCGGCCTGACCGCACTTGTGGTGTCAGTGGTGGATTGACTGCATTGTGTTGGCAAGACCACCATGGTCATAAGTTGGCGGTCTTCTGTGCCGGCCTGTTGGAGGTACGACGGCCAAACTCGTAATGACCCGTATATGTTTTTTCCTAGTTGTCCCCTAGAAGGGGTGGATGGTCTCCACAACTGTTTTTTTTAAATGTTGTTGGCGGCTGCTGGGAGCACAGCAGCTCCCCAGCAACATTAAAACAAATCAAATAAGTCTCCTGGATCATTGAACTCCAGACCCAAGGACAGCTTACCATATTTGAAAAAAAGGAGAAAAAAACATAGGTAAAAGTGACGTTTCTAGGTAGGTGAAAATGTCAGTTCAAATGTAACATTTTAAGCTAAAAGAAAATTCACTACTTATCAATTCACGCCCCTGTTTTGCACATTACTGTCATTAGTGATGTTATTTCATTTGTAATCAGTGATGGTATCAGTTATGTCATTGAACATGTCATGGGTGTAGTAATATATGTAAAATATGAATTCAGAAGCAGTGCATGTTGAGGGTATTAGTTGTAGCACCCAACCACCCCGTGACCAGCCAACTCCCCTCAGCTTCAACGGTCACTAACCTTTTTTTCCAATTGTTCTGACTTCTATGGAACTTCTGCAAGAGTCCACCAACTGGTGCTGTCTCCTGCCAGACTCTGGCAAAAATAAAAAATAAAAATGATTTAACCTTAAGAGGTCCAGGGGTCAGGGTACCTAATACCCTGCCTCATTATAGTATAATTTCAGGATACGGAGACTGAGTCCCAGAGTCCAGAAATGGTGAACACAAAGTTTCTCTTCATGCTGCAGCCCGCCAAGCAGAGCTCAGGCTCCCATGGCACTGACAGGAGCTTTTCACTCTTGAGGGAGCAATGCGGCTGACAGGGAAGAAAACCCCCCCTCACCCAATCAGATTGTTCTGTTAGATTAAACTGCATGTCCATTGTACTCCTCTCTGAAGCCATATATAGAATTTGAATTGTAATTTCTCAAAAACTACTGAATAGATGTTTACCAGATCACCAAACTAATGCTTTCTGGGTACATGTTTAGTTTTCTGCTAACTTTGGTGTAATTCCATTCAGCAATTTGGGATGTAGCGCTTTTGAAAAATTCCTATGGAGAATGCATTGAGGAAATTGTGTTTGAAGCCACCCTCCCCTTTATTTCTCAGGACCCGCATGACACAGATCACCATGAAACTATGAAGGAAGAAGCTGAGGTGGATGAACTGTTTTTTTAAAAGTTTCATTTAGATTTGTTTAATGGTGCCAAAGTGGTAAAGTTATTAGAAAACCAAGGGCCAGATGTATTATCACGGCCCATTGCGATTCGGTAATAGCGATTTTTAAGAAATTGCTATTACCGACTCGCAAAGGGCCATGTATCACATTTGCAAACCGGTAATAGCGATTTCTTAAAAATCGCAAATGCTATTACCGAATCACAAATTGCGAGACTAGCCCCATTAGCAGCTATGGGCCTGTTGGCCCATAGCTGCGAATTTCTTGCATTTCCAAAATTGCGATTTCTGAACCAGAAATCGCAATTTTGGAAATGCAAAAGGCCAGGGTGCTGGGGGCCTAAGGCCCCCTCTCCTGCACCCCAACATTTTTTGTTTGAGCATGTAAGGTACACACATGCCAGAAGGGCATGTGTGCTTTACATGTTCAATTAAAAAATGCAGTTTTACTGCAGTTTTTAATTTTCGACCAGGTTACCACCTGGTTGCATTTCATGGTATTTTGCAAGTGCAAAATGCCATTTTTGGGAAAAATTGCAATTTGCGATTTTTTCCAGCATACCTTGCGACCTGGAAATTGCGAATCACAAATTGCAACTCGCAATTTCCAGGTCACAACGCAAGAAATCGCAATTTTAGCGATTTCTTACTTGTGGTCTGCGAATGCATTTCATGCATCTTAGACCACTGTTTTGCACTCGCAAATGGACGAATTTACCGATTCGCACTGTTTGCGAGTGCAAATCTTTTTAATACATCTGGCCCCAAAGGTTTAATTTCCTATGGTAATTAGGTCCTATATACAAGTATGCATGGGTGAACGCCAATGTGGCACAAGTTATGGTTACCTTAGGGCACAAGTTATAGTTACTTGAAATAACTCTAACTATAACAGCATAAGTTCTCTGTTTTTGTGCATGTAAAATCTGAACCTAACTAATGTCCCTGTAATCTTTGTTTTTTTCAGTGAATTTCTGGGGTTTATTTAACATTAAGTAAGATGCCCATCACATCGCATGGTGGGGGTGTATGCCGCAGGGCCTGACCTGGTGCTGTCCCCACCCAAGCTTGCTGCTCCTGCCCCCCTTTCTATCCATTGTCCAAGTCCATGCCCCTGCTCCCTCATTACAGTCCTGTGTGGTCCTTGTTCTGACACTGCTTTCCTGCCTGCCCTGAACAGTTAGCTGCCCCATCCATGTCCTCCATATCCTCTGTTGTGCAAGTCCATGCACCAGCCCTACCCCTCCTGCCCTGCATGGTCTGATGTGCTGCCACTGCCCCCTCCCTCCTGCCCTATATGGTCTATTATGCTCCAACTGTCCCTCCTGTCTGTCCGGTGTGGTCAGCTTGCTTCTCTTGCCTCTTACCCTCTGGTCTCTATTGTCCATGTGAATGGCCATGTCTTTTCCCTATTGCTTCCCACGGTCCATTGTGCTGCACTGATCCCGCTTGCCCTGTGTGGTGTACTGTGCTGCTGCAATCCCTAATGCTTGCCCTGCAAGTTCAGTTTGGTGCCCCTGCCCATCTCCCTCCTGCCCTTTGTTATCTGAGTCCATGTCTCTACCCCATTTCTCCTGCCCTCTGTGGTCCAATGCTCTATACTTGCCAACATTTTGAACTTGGTGATCTTGAAAATAACTCGGGGAATTGATTTTCCCCATTGACTTACACTGAAAAAGAGGAGATTTTAGCCTGGAGGTAGATAAAATATAGCTCTTTAGGGATTAAAAACATTGGGAGTCTCCTACCTGAATCGGGTCTGTTGGCATCTATGGTTGTACTGCCACTGCCTCTTCCTTATGCCCTCAATGACTTGTTATATTGCCACAGCCTCTCTTGCCTGTCCTGCCCGGCCTGGTAAACATGTTGCCTATGCACCTTCCTCCCTACTCTCAACTATGTGAGTCCGTGCCCCGATCTTTGCCTCCCCACTGTATTCTAATGAACAACTAGATTGCCAACATTCTATATTTATTTCAAAGTGTGGCACGCCTGACTCATCTTGATGTAAGTAGAAATTGCTTTCAGTTTTCCACTTCAATTCCATCGAGATGTGCCACATTTCAGCATAAATTCAGAATTTTAGCACTGTAGTTGCTCGTTAGAACACTGTAAGCTGCTGATCATAAGGGAGGTATCTGGCAGTCTGCTGCTGGTGTTAAAAGTGCATGGTTCAGCCCACATGTCACAAGGTTTTAATGAAATAGAAGAGAAAAACATTAGAGAACTTAGTTTAAACATGTCCTAATTTTTCTTTCTACAGCACTAACCATAATTTCTATTAAAAAATAAACCTGTGCTTTGTTTTTTCTAAATTAAATGTTTAGTTTTTTCCAGTTTGATTTAGTCAAGATGGCTTGGTGTGCTACATTGTTATCATAAGTAAAACTCTTAGTGCTCTAGTTGTTCTTAAGAACACTCCGTGAGGCTGCAGTAGAACATAAGAGAGTCAATTGACAGGATGCTCCTATTGGAAGTACATGCTTCCGATTCATTCTCATGTGGATGAGAAAGTGTGAACTTACAGAAAACATGCTCACATTTGAGCTTCTGGAGCACCTTCCATCACCTCTACGGGAAAATCATGAGAAAACAGTTTTTTCTCAAATGTGACTCATGAAGTCCCAGCCGAAGGCATTTTCACAAGGTAAACTCACATTAGAAAATTCCTGAAATATTATGGTACCATGAACAAATGATTTTGTAATTAAAATCTGTTATCACCCTTTATATGTTCTCTTTTTTGTGACCCTCAAAACTTGCCATTCACTACAATGCATTTCAGTGGGTTGCTATCATGTGTTTTGGTCGCAGGCAGCTGCCAGCAATTCCTGGTTGAAGTGCCGGCAGCAAGTCAGATCTCAACATGAGATTTGTGCTTAGGCCCGCCAAGATATACAAACTAGTTTTTTTTTAAATATCTCAAAATTACTGAATGGATTTACTCCAAATAACAAAAAAGGGCACTTGCTAGACCAAGTTCTACCTTCCTGCCATATTTGGTGTAATTCCATTCAGCAGTTCAGGCTGCAGTCCTGTCTAAAATCTCTATGGACATTACCATGGGAAACACACTCTTTTTTTACCCCCCTTTATTTCGTCCCCCTCTTGACGTATCACCTAACAAGACACTTTTTTAGAAAATGTCATGAAGATTTGTCAAACGACATCTATGATTTAGCCATGTCAGAAATTGCTTTTCCTATGGAAACCTGGTCCTCACTATAACTACCTAGTGGCCACCACTAGTAAGAGATTTACATACCATTTATTACCTGCTGGTGGTCGCTAGCTAGTTATATACCTCTTGGCCGGAGCTCGCTCCCCTGCGCCGACAGCACCACCTTGCTGTGCCACTCCTTCCTGACCCCCGCCCACACGACCAAGCGAAGTTCGAGGCCCCCCTCCGCATCCCTGGTGTCCAGTGTACGCTGTCAAGTTCTACTAATCTGTGCACTGTGTCTCCTGTTTTCCACTGTTTCCACTGTTTCCACCGTTTTCTGACCTCTTCTTCTTTCCTTCTATCCTTCGCTGCTAGTCTGTGCTTTGTATTGCCTGTTCCCTCTGTTTTCTGCTTCTCTTTACTAGCCTGTGCATTGTGTTTTGCTTGTTTGTGCCTTTTTCACTGCTTTTTCACTGTTTTTCCCTCACTGTTCCTTCTTTTCTGGGCCATCTCGACCCTTGTGTGCTCCCCTCCCGCCCCCATTCGCTCTCCCGCCCGCCTCCCGGCTCCCAGCTGTCCCTCCCTCCCACCTCCCCCTCTTAATGGCGGTCGCTGCGCGGCCACACAAAGCGGGCGCACCGCTGGCGCGCCAGAGGCGCGCCATAGACAAGCCCGTCTCCGCACGTCTGCGACCTGACCGCGCCCATGCGCCAGTCCCCCTGGCCCAACCAGCCAAAACCCCCCCAGACTACACTACCACCCCCTCTCCCTCCTCTCCCTTAACCCCGGAGCTCGCCCCAACTGCATACTAACCAGCCCCACACACACACAAGGCCCCTTCTCCTGCCGCACCTGCCTATTCTCCTGCTCCACCTCCCACGCACCCCACACCAACACCAAACACATCAGCCCCCACACAACTACATCCACACCCACCAACAAGCCCAACAACCCGCACAAGCCCCAAGCCAATACCACCTCTACCCACAGCAACACCACAAGCACCCCCGCAAACGTTATCTCACATCACAACAACCACACCACCCACAACCACCTCAGCTGTCTGCTACTAAACACCCGGTCCCTACACAAACATGCCATAGAACTCTGGGACCTCATCACATCACACTCACCCGACATCGCGTTCCTCACAGAAACATGGACAAACCTCACATCCGAGCCAGACATAGCTACAGCCACCCCAGAGGGCTACAAACTCCAACGCAAAGACCACCTTAACAAACCTGGAGGCGACATCGCCATCCTTCACAGAGACGCCATCAAGGTCACCACCAACACCCTCAACAACGCAGAACACATGCACTTCCTCATCCACATCAACAACACCACCACCCTCAGAGGCACACTCATATACAGACCCCCTGGACAACGCCCCCCCTTCTGCGACACCATCGCTGACACCATCAGCATGCATGCTCTCACCTCCACAGACTACATACTCCTCGGCGACTTCAACTTCCACTTGGAAAACCCCTGAGACCACAACTCCTCCTCCCTCCTGGACAACCTCACCAACCTGGGACTCAAACAACTGGTTACAGCCCCCACCCACTCGGCTGGACACACACTCAATTTACACCTCAAGCCTACACGTCACCTACACCCACACTACCAAACTCCAATGGACAGACCACCATTGCATCCACTTCTCCTTCAACAAACCACCCACACTCTACCACCAACACACCACCCCCTACCGAATGTTGGACAAGATCCCCACGGAGCACCTGAACTCCCAGCTGACACAAACCCCCCCAACCAACACCACCGACCCCAACATCGCCGCACACAACCTTAACAAATGGATCACCACCTGTGCCGACGCTCTCGCGCCCCTCAAAAAAAAAATCACCACCTGCAATACCAAGGACGCCCCATGGTTCACCACTGAATTCCACGAGTCCAAACGCAAATGCCGCAAAGCAGAGAAAACTTGGAGACAAGAACCCTCTGCCACAAACTTCTCCACTCTCAAAACCACTACACGCTCCCACCACCAACTCATACGCACCACCAAAGGAGCACACTACAAGAAACGTATTGACAACAACTCCCAAAGCAGCAAAGAACTCTTTACCATCATCAAAGAGCTCTCCAAGCCCAAAGCCAGCAACCGAGACCCCACCCACACACAAACCCTCTGTAACTCCCTCTCAAATCATTTCCAGCGCAAAATCCAGGACATACACAACAGCTTCATACCACACACACCCTCCACACACAACTCCCACCCACCCAACACAAACCCACCACACACACCCCCAAACCTACTCACCATCTGGGCCCCCACCACCGACGAAGAAACTGAAAAGACAGTGAACTCCATTCACTCTGGCTCCCCCTCCGACCCATGCCCCAACCGAATATACAACAAGGCCAGCCCCACCATCGCCCCTAAACTCCGAGCCATAATCAACACCTCATTCGCAACCACCACCTTCCCTGACCTCTGGAAACACGTGGAAGTCACTGCGCTCCTAAAAAAAACCAAAGCCAACCCAGATGACCTCTCCAACTACCGCCCCATCTCCCTCCTCCCTTTCCCAGCCAAGGTCACGGAAAAAATAGTCAACTCCCGCCTATCCCACTTCCTCGAGACAAACCAAACACCTGACCCCTCCCAATCTGGGTTCCGCAAGAATCACAGCACTGAAACCGACCAAATCAGATCCAGAGTCTACATGGGCGAGAACGTAGTACTCATACTCCTGGACCTCTCCGCAGCCTTTGACACTGTCTGCCACCACACACTCCGTACACGACTCCATGACGCCGGGATCCGCCACTTAGCCCTGGACTGGCTCACCTCCTTCCTTACTGATAGAACCCAAAAAGTCCGTCTCCCACCCTTCCAATCCTCTGCCACCAAAATCACCTGCGGAGTCCCACAAGGCTCCTCCCTCAGCCCCACACTCTTTAACATCTACATGGCCCCACTAGCCAACATCCTCAAACCCCACAGCATCACCATCCTCTCTTACGCTGATGACACACAACTCATTTTTTCCCTCACCCGCAACCCCACCACCGCCAAAACCAACCTACATGCTGCACTCCTTGACACTGCTGCCTGGATGACAGCCAACCACCTTAAACTCAACTCCAAAAAAAAAGAAATAATCATTTTTGGTCCACACAAAAACACTTGGGACCCCTCTTGGTGGCCCACCACGCTAGGCCCCCGCCCACCCCCGCAAACCACGCACGCAACCTCGGCGTCATCCTAGACCCTTCCCTCTAAATGACCCAACAAATCAACGCCCTCACCTCCTCATGTTTTAACACACTACGCACACTGAAGAAGACATTCAAATGGATCCCCACAGAGACCAGAAAGACAGTCACCCACGCACTCATCAGCAGCAGGCTTGACTACGGCTACGCCCTTCACGCCGGCACCACACAAAAACTACGCAAATTACAACGAATCCAGAACTCAGCAGCACGACTCATCCTCGGCCTGCGCCGACATGAACAGATATCACCACACCTCAAATCCCTCCACTGGCTTCCCATAGACAAAAGGATCACCTTTAAGATCCTCATCCACGCACACAAATCCCTCCACAACACCGGCCCAACCTAATTCAACGAAAGAGTGACCTTCCACACCTCCGCTCCGCCGACCTCTCCCTCACCACAGTCCCTCGCATCAAACACACCACCACTGGAGGCAGATCCTTCTCCTATCTGGCCCCCAAAGCCTGGAACTCCCTCCCCACCCACCTCCGCAAGACCCAGGTCCTCCTACTTTTCAGGAAAAACCTTAAAACCTGGCTTTTCGTACAGTAATCTTCTCTCCCCCCCCTTTAGTCCCCCCCTCCAGCGCCTTGAGACCCTCTCGGGTGAGTAGCGATCTCTAAAAGTCTCTTTGATTGATTGATTGATTGATATTTAGGACCATGTTTCCATAGAAAAAGCATTTTATGACTTGCCTATATCTTTGGCACCGTTTGATGAACCTGCACGAAATTTCCCCAAAAACTGCCCGTGTGATTTTTGTTGTGCACGGAAAGTTTTGGGGTGATCTGTCAAGCGGGGGCTGAGAAAAAGGGGCGGGATCAAAAAAGTTATGTTTTCCATGTAAATTCCCATAGGACCTTTCAACATGACTAGAGCCCAAACCGCTGGACAGAATTATACCAAATTTGACAAAAAGCAGGCTGTCATTACACACATTTTACGCTTTTGCTTTTTTGGTGTAAATTCCTTCTGTAGTTTTCGAGAAATTAAAGGGAGAATAAATTTGTATGTCTCTGGCCACACCAACTTTGCAAACAATAACAAGCTCGTGCAGGGAAAAGCACAGCTCTGATTGGCTGCCAACACTTCAATCAAGAAGTGTGGGCAGCCATCTTGGGACTCTGCTTTAGCTGAACCCTAGCAAAAAATGCAAAAAAAATGAAAAGTGGCCAAGTTAGAGCCATCCTGACCCCTTTGCTCTGGTGTTGGAGCCCCAAAGGGACCTGGCCGAGCAAAAAGCATTTCTTAAAAAAAATTGCTGCAAGTTCACGGCAAAAGTTTTAAAAAAGGCAAGTGCTGTCTCCTGTGCTTGTGTTTTTTGAAAGCCACCAGGTCACATGGGCATATAGAAAAATAAAGAGAAGGTGCACAGAGCCCCCCCTCCTTGGCCTATTACTGCCCAAGGAACCGCCACCTCCCCAGGGCTTTAATTAAATATGCAGTGGGCCTCTACTTCCCTGGGGCTCTAGTTAAATCTAATGCAGGGGCTGCATGCCCCCCGAGAGCCCCACAGGCTGCCCCTTCCCTAGGGCTTCCTTCAATATAAATGCAGGGGGCCATGCAGCCTCACCAAAGCCCCAGAGACCACCATATCCCCAGAGCTTGTTTGTATTCGAATGCGGGGGGGCCACATGCCCCCACACAGTCCCAGAGACCCTGACATCCCAAGGCTTCTTTGTATTTGAATGCAGGTGGGCTGTACCCCCTCCCCACACAGCCCTGGGGACCACCATCTTACTGGTGCAAACATGAAAAAAAGTCTATTTCGGACCCTTGTATACCTGGGGACTGCCACCTCCCGGGGCTAAATTTGCAGTAGGAGGACATAGCTGTTTGCTTTTGCTTGGTAGGAGCTGACATCTCCCACTAAGCAAAAGCAAACAATGTCCATTTTCTGCAAGTGAGAGCTGTTATGACAGCTCTCACTTGCAGAAAGTGGAGTTTTCCTCTGTCTTCCCTGTACGGAAATATGTGTGCAGGGAAGATAGATGAAAACATTGCTCCTGCAGTCAGTGAGCTGCTATTAAAAGCAGCTCCCTGATTGTGGGAACAATGCCGGCTCCAGTAGGATGCAGTGATCCAGCTAGGGCCGCAGGGGCCTTCAGACTCCCCCAGCGATCCTGTCACTCTTTCTTTCTTTTCTATCCCATAATGGGATGAGATGGGCGAGAGAGATTGTCATTCCAATGGTCTCGCCATACAATGACTTTAAAGAGTAAGACTAGCAAGATGTTTGGAATGAATTTTATAGTTATGTTTGGATGCAGATCGGAACAAAGTCATGGTTTTTGTGCTGTCAGTCAGGAGGCTCAAGGTTCAAATCTTAGTATCGCTTGGCAGTGCGTTTGTTTATTTAATGGAATATTCACATTCTTTCCAATCACATGCGTGGGTTTGACTGTCATAGGTATGTCTGAAAGCATGACAGTAAGGAGTCACGTATGGCCTAAAGGTTACAGTCACAGACCGTCACACTGAAAATTCAGGATTCTACACCAGGTGTGCCTGTAGTCGTTTTCCTTCTTTAATTTCTTTTAAAATTCAAAAGTTTAATGTTCATACTAAAAGGTGATCTCACTCTTTTTAACTGAAAAATGCATATTTCTTTTCAATTTCTCCAGAAATGTCTTAATCTAAGTATATCATCCATCAAAGCCTAAAAAAGTATATCTTTCTCTCTCTTTCAATCTCTTTCTCCCAATCACACACCCACTCAGACCTTTATGCACCCATTCAGACACTCCCAGACTCACTCCCAGACTCATTCAAACACTCATGCACCCACTCACAGCCACACTCAGACCCTCATGCACCCACTCAGGCTCTCACACACCCACTCACAAACTCACACAGACACTGACACACCCACTCACAGACCCACTAAGACACTGACTCCCCCACTATCGTATCCAGACAGACACTCTCGCAGCCACTCACGCATCCCGATACACCCTGTTAAACCTATTCTCACACCCAGAGGGACCGGCCGCAGCAGGCTCCCAAAGCGCGTGGCCAAAGCCTGTGCTCAGCGTGGGTTTGAGTAGTTGGGTGATTAGGAGATTTGGCCACAGGCCAGGCTCAGAGGCCAACTCCCACTGTGAATGGGCAAAGGCTGTGCACAGCTTTAATTTGGGTGGTTGTAGTGGTTGGCTGCTCAGGCCTGGCTGCAGATGAGGCCATGCAGCCAACTCCTGCTGCGCACGGGCAAAGGCTGTGTGCGGTGGTGGTTGGATTAACGTATAGTAATGAAAATTACTTTAAGTTAACAAAGCCATAGAAATTCACTGAAAGAAACCAAAGGTTACAGTGACATTACAGTTAGGAAATAGAATTTAAAAAAACATAGAAATTCACACAAAAAAAACAACGGTTACAGTGACGTTATAGTTAGGCTCACATTTTAAACTTACAAAGTCATAGAAATTCACTTGTAAGCGTTATCGCAAATAACTATAACTCATGCCCTAAGGTAACTATAACTTATGCCCTCGGCATACACTGCTAATTACCCCATAAATCATGACACTGGTGTCATCTTTGATAAGATCATTGATAATGCCACTGTAACATCTGCAGTACAATTATTGATCATATAATTGTGCATGGCGTGAGCCTGATTTATAGTTACCTTAGGGCACAGGTTATAGTTACTTGAGATAACTATAAATATAACATGTAAATTTCTGTGGTTTGGTACATTTAAAATATTACCCTAACTATAACGTCCCTGTAACCTTTGATTTTTAGGTGAATAGCTATCTATCTATCTATCTATCTATCTATCTATCTATCTATCTATCTATCTATCTATCTATCTATCTATCTATCTATCTATCTATCTATCTATCTATCTATCTCTCCATCCTACTGGCAGTTGCCAATAGTTAGTTAGGATTTAGTTTCCATAAGAAAAGCATTTTTTGTTTCGGACCACCTTCTTCCCGGGACCAATAGCATTATTAACACATGTGGCCATATACGGTCCCAGGGACCACCACCTCTCCGGGGTCGGACCGTGCAAATTAAAGCCCTGAAGCTCTTAATGGCCCTGAGGACTGCCACCCTGAGGACCCCCACCCCCATGGCCGGCTCGAACTGTCTTCTGAGGTGCTCACTAAACCACCAAGTGAGAGCTAACACTAACTCCACTTCAAGAAAGCAGGAGCTTCAAAACTACTCCTGCTCTCTAGAAGCTGAGTTTTAATTTGTCTGTCCACTGTCTGGAGGGAAGGGAAACAGATGAAAGGATTGCTCCTGCACACAGAGAGTTGTATTTTTTCAGCTCCATACATGGCGGATCAATGTCTGTTTCTCAGGAGGTGGGGAGCTGGCTGGGACCACAGAGGCTTTCATGCTCCCCCCACAGTCCCCATCAGTGCACACTGGGTGCCTTGGGTGGTGCCAGGATACCGAGATGAAAAGGGTCAGGCTCAGTAGATGGGGTCCCTGGGGCCAAAATTGGCATGGGGAGGGGGCTGTGTGGTCCCTTCCCCTAATAATAATTGGCTAGGCCCAGGGGATGAGGGTCCCAGGGGCCAAAATTGGCCTGGGGAGGTGGGCCACATGCCCCCTCCCCTAATAATAATTGGCTGTGCCTTGGGGTCCCTGGAGCCAAAATCCTCCCAGGGAGATGAGGCCGTGTAGCTCCCCTCCCCTGTTTAATCATTTGCCAGGTCCAGAGGGATCGGGTTCCAGGGCCAAAATTGTCCCATGGAAGGAGGCCACATGGCCCCCCTCCACTTCTAATAATTAGCCGGGCCTGAGGGGTGGGGTCCCCGGGGCCAAAATCAGCCCATGTATGGGAGGGCCATGTGGCCCCCCCTCTCCCTTTCAATAATTGGCCATGCCCTGTGGATGTGGGCCCCAGGGCCCAGTTCGGGCAGGGAGGTTGGCCATCTGGGGAATTGTGGCCAGGCCCTGGTGTCAACCCTGCTGAGCACTGCCAAAGGCCATGTGTGGTGCTGGGTGGGCTGCTTAGATTTGTTTTTTTCCAGTGAATTTCTTTGTTTTTACATTTTAAAGTAATTTTAATAACCATATGTTATTCTGACTCCCACCACGCACGGCCTTCAGCCGTGCACAGCGGGTGTTAGTCGCAAGGACTGGCCTTGCAACCAGGCCTTTTTTTGCCAAGCTTTATAAGCACTCAGCCCCATGCCATGCATGGCCTTTGCCCGTGCGAAGGGCAGGTTGGCCTCAGGGCCTTTCTATGTCAGTGGATGTGTGAGTGGGTGTGTGAGTGTCTGAGTGGGTCTGAAAGGGTGTATGTGTGTGTGTCTATAAGTGGGTTTGAGTGGGTGCATGCGTGTCTGAGTGGATGCATGAGCCTTTGAGTGCATGTATGAGTGAATTACTTAGTGTATGAATGAGTCTGTGGTTTTTCTTTCAAAGTTTTCCATAATCGTTAACATTTTGCAAATGAATTGTGGAAATTTGCAAAAATTAGTGAATTTTCACAAATACCACACGCCGTGATGCAAAATTATATGAAACCTATAATTTGCCCCTAAAACACACCTATATCACACCCCTGAGGTCAGGGTACCTTCACCCAGACTCCTTGTGCCACTTTCAATTTCACTTTTCAGCCCCGGGGACCATGTCCTGTGAAATAAAATGGTGGTTGCAACTTTCTAGTCAGGTTACGGTCAGCCAATTGCAATGCTTCTTTTTGCACATGTATTATTGAAAATTCATGAATTTTGTGATTAATTGCGGCCAGATAATTACAAACGTATTTGGCCTTAAATATCTTCTAAGCTACTGAAAGGATTTACACCAAATAACAAAAAGCACAATCTATGTACCGGCAGCTAGTTTTCTGCCAAATTTGGTGTAATTGCATCCAGTGATTCGAGCTGTAGACGTCTTAACAGGTATTATGGGAATTAACATGGGAAACACAATGTTTTTTTAGCCCCATTTTTCTCAGCCTCCACTCGACAGATCATCTTGAAACTTCCTGTGTGCAAGAAAAACCACAGGGCCACTTTTTTGGGAAAGTTTTGTGAAGATTCATCAAACAGTGCCAAAGAGATAGGCAAGTCAAAAAACACTTTTTTCCATTGAAACATGGTCCTAACTACCTACTGGTGACGGTCAGTAGGTAATTTATTATTCAGGACATCTCCCCTGTCACCTCCACAGGAAAAACATACATATTCTCCAATTCTGCAGCATTTTTATTCTACAAGTGGCTGCATCCAAAACACTCAATGAAAGTCTTGTTCATGAGTTAAGCGTTGCAGAGTATGTGGCTCTTCCTGGGGAAGCGACAGGGGAGGTATGCTGATATTATGAGTGTTCCCCAACCATCCATGCACCACCTTTTTAATGAATGTTTCTGAGTGCGTTCGAAGATCATATTTCATATAAAAGAGGCCTAACTGTGAATTATTTCCTGTAATTTGCAGTGCTGAGCTCACTGACAGGATATTCATCCTTCCTTTGATGTAAAGTCCCTAACACCAGCCTCCAATTTGAGCAGGCGAAGACTCTGTTTTCTGCTCCTCATTGGCATTTCTACCTTTGAGGTAAATGACAAGAGTTACCAGGGCACACCTGAGCAGTCCAACAATCCAAATCAAAGCATTATCTTAAGAGATATAGGCACTCATTTCAACCTTGGCGGGCAGCTGAGGCCACCCGCCAAGGTTGAACCGCCTACGGGCCGCAAACCCGCCGGCCGTGTCACAACATCACAGCTGGGCCGGCGGGTGGAAACAGGGTTTCCACCCGCCGGCCCAGCGGGGATGTCGGCCGTAACATTGCAGCCAGCTCCTAATGGGGGGAAATCCAACAGCTGCAGAGGGACAACCACCAGGAAGCCATGCAGACAGTGGAAATCGCGATGGGGCTGTGCCTGGTGGCCCCACGTGTCCCCTTACCGCCAGCCTTTCCATGGTGGTGTCTACCGCCATGGACAGACTGACGGTAAGGGGAGTCAAAATCCCCAGGGCAGCGCTGCAAGCAGATTGCGACCGCCTGGACATTCATGGCGGTAAACCACCGGGACATTCATGGCAGTAAACCGCCAGTCCCAGCAGTGCTGCGGTCATAATATGGCATTTCATTCCGCCAGCCTGTTAGCAGTACGAACGCCACTTTAACCCTGGTGGTCGGTGACCGCCAGGGTTGAAATGAGGCCCATAATCTGGAACAGCACTACAAAACTTGAGAACTTCCCATTGCACTCAAAACTGCGTTCAGCAAAAGTGGCTTTGTTAAAGCAATCGCTTCTTTCCCACCAGAAGCTCTTCATTTGCCAAATGAAGGAATCTGAGGCTGTTACAGAAATATGGTTCAAAATATGCTATTTGCTTGCCAAACATAAGAAGCCATTCACAGAGGCAGTGCTGGTGAAGAAATGTTTCCTTCCAGCAGCTGAAATTGTGTTTGAAAACTATAGCAACAAAGCCAGCATTGTAAAAGAAATCACTGCATTACAGCTATCGGATTCCACTTAAATAGAGGCAATGAGTGAAAATGTCCAAGAACATGTGATCAATCAGAGAGTCACCGTTCTTCAGCATTGCCATTGATGAGTCCACAGATATAGGCGATGTGACCCAGTTATTAGTTTGGGTGAGAAATTTGAACCAATCGTTTCACCCCAAAGAGGAGCTCCTGTGCCTTCTACCACTGCAAGGGCACAAAAGAGGAGAAGATATACTGGACAGCATCTGCAACTACTTTGAAACATATCACATACCACTGGACACGCTTGTCAGCATCACAACAGATGGGGCTCCTGCCATGTTAGGCCATTACAGAGGCTTCGTATCTATGCTTTATCGGACAGACTGTGATAGATTACCACTCCATTATTCATCAGGAAGTTTTGTGTGCAAAATTAAAACATGGAGACCTGAATAATGTCCTAAAACTTGCAGTGAAGATTGTTAATTTTATTCGTGCCAAAGCCCTTAACCATAGTCTTTTCAAAACTATGCTGCAGGATTCTGAAGCTGAATATAGAGACCTCCTGATAAAAACTGAAGTGCGACGGCAAAGCGAAGGGAAAGTTCTGGAGCAGTACATTGCTTCACTTCCTAAAATTGAACACTTTGTAAACAGTAGAGGCCAATCATTCCCAGAACTAAAGGGTGTGAAAAGGGTTTTATTGCTCTATTTTCTTTCATGTCTATTTGCACACTTCAATGCCCTCAGTTTGATGCTGCAAGGCAAACAACAGCTTGTGTGGTCCATGATGAATAGTATTTACTCATTTGAAAGTAAGCTTGTGCTGACTTCACCCACTTCCCAAAACTGTTGGCTGTGACTCAGCTTTCCAAATGCACAAGAAATGCTGCCAATGCTAAACCTTGGTGAATATCTTGCAGAAAGTTCTGATGCGATAAAAAGGCGATTTTCTCAATTCAGAGCCTTAACCCCTCTGTTCGGGCTGGTTGAAAACCCCTGGATGGTGAACGCATGAAATCTTGATGTGGTTGAACTTATTGGCATGAAAAGGGCACAAGCACAAATGGAGCTGATAGACATGCAGCACAATTCAGCTCTCGATGCATCTTTTGGGGGGCAGGCACTAGAAGAATTCTGGAACATTGTGCTGTCTGACAAATGTACTGTTCTTTTTTCAGAAAGTAATTTGTATGATTGGATCAACATATGTTTGTGAAAGTTTGTTTTACACAATGGGACTGTTGAAGAGTAAACTCAGAAATAAACCAACAGACTTACATCTGGATCAACTCTTAAGGCTTGCCGTTTCAGACATAGTACCAGATTACAGGACACTAATAGGAGACATGAAGTGTAAAATAAGTTCTTAGTATATCTTTCTTTGATGTACCTATTTTTCAATCTTAGTTTAACCTGTGCTGAATATCCGCTTAGCGAGGATTACCATGCAATGCCTCTTAAGAATGCTATTGTAATGTAATGTAATGTAATGTAATGTCAAAATATCTAGCTTTGTACTTACATCTGGCTTCGAAATACAGCATTGTCTAGTAATGTTTTTTTACACCAGTAGCCCCGCCCCTTGCCCCCACCTCTTTGCCCCACCCTTTCACCCCACCCCTTCACCCTACCCACCTATTTGTGCGGCCCTCAGCCACAAACCAGACTGCAATTTTGGACCCAGCAAAAAGTTTGTGAGTACCCATGCTCTAAGGTGACTGCTCTAAGGTGACTGGTGGGGGGCAGTGTGGGGGGGTGACATTTACCTTTGGGATGCTAATAGCTGTATTGGTCTTCGGCATCGTCAATACTCATCTTTGATTGTAGCCAAAAGTGTGCAGGAGGGAAATGAACAGCAGTGATTGCTATGTTTAAAAACATTTATCTTTTCCCTAACTCGAAGACCATGTCACCACCGCCTTCCATGCCTCCTTTCTCCCACTCTTTCCCTTCCTCTATCTTTTCGTTACTTCTCTGCACATTGCCTGTGCTATGAAAAGCAGTTTAATTTCAGAGGGCGTGTAAAGCATGTCATTACAAGTGGATATAATTTGGATTCTGAGGTTTGGGCTTCATATTACTGGCTTGCCTCTGAATGCACTAATTAAGCAGCATTGTCCATTCTTGATTTTGTTCACAGCTGCTAATTTGCAAACTAGTAATTTTGCATCACCCGCCTACAAATGTTTTTCAAGCTCATAGTTGAAATATATAAAATCTTTCTCTCTTAAAACACGCTACTTATACTTACATTTTGCGTACTCATTTTCCAATATTTTAGTACTTACTAAGATTTATCGTCTTGGCCCCCATTAAAGAGTATTGTTATTCCCAGAGCAATGGGTAATACTTTGATAGTAATATGTGCTAGATATGTAACAGCACCATTAAAATGCTACAGAAATGCTTGTTTGTCACTTATGCCTGCACAGGACATTCTTGAGTTCATAACTCACTATAACCCTACAAGATTATTCTGAGATTTAAATGATCACCACTGACATCTGCTGCAATTTTAAGGTCACAAATTTGAATTGTGACACGACCACTTAGCCTTACAGTCTTCCCAGTTTGGTAAACTAAGTACCATTAAACTAGGTAATAATGTATTTTATTTTTCATGTTGCTTAGGTTCAGAAGTACAATATGACTCGTTCTACAAAAATACATGTTCATTTTGAGTTTACACCCTAGATCCCATGTTTATTGAACAACACAAGGGAGAGAATTGAGAATGATCCCATCAGTAAATCATTATTCTTGTTTTTGTTAAAAAAGCCTTCAAAAAAATTAATTGGATAGCAATTGCCGTGGCGTGAAAGCAGATATTACAGCCTATTAAGGATCCTCTGCCTCATCATTAAGCCCAAGGCCTGAAAGTTGAAATGTGCCGTCTAATCACCCTTTGCTGTCCTAACCCCAGCACTATGTTTTTTAAACCATCTGAAAGAGAGCTTGCATTTCAGTGCATTATCAGACTGCTGTTTCTAAGTCCAATAACCAGGGGTTTTAAGCATCGAAACATCAATCCCATCAGTTATAATGAACCTCAACTATTTTTGCGATGCAGAAAGTGGCAGCTAAACCCAAAAATGCACTGGCACTATGGGTTCTCCCCAGGTGTATCTTAGTCTATATCAGTGGTCTTCAAACTTTTTAATACTGACCCCCTGTGGAAAACTATATCATCAGGCCCCCTCTCTGAATTTTTCACAATTATTGTTTAAATGTGTCTAGATTTTATAAACATTGCAGTTACGTTCTGTTACTGTTTTAAAAATGCAGTCAAATACATGATGCCAAACATGCTGTTTTGGTCATGCATGCCTTACAAATCTGTAAACATATCCACAGTGTGGTTATCAGAAGTGGGGGGTCGGGTGGGGGTTTAAAAGAGTATTTGGACTTTCTTCTCCTTTGATACATACTCCCAGATTGGATATAAATGACAAAACATGTTTGTGATGGACCATTATAGAGCAGTTTATTGCGGCTCATTTTTGCCAGCTTAAAACAGAGACCTGTTATGAACATAATACTTATCTTGGCCAGAGCCTGGTGTCCCGCCCGGAAACCCTTGAGGACCTACTAGGGGGGGCCTGTTCCCCAGTTTGAAGACCCCTGATGTATATGTTGCTGAAGGGTTTAATCTGAGATTTTTCAATAATCACTGTAGTACTTCCCACTCAAAAATGGTGGATGGATCAACAATTGAAATACAGTGGTGTTGGTGATTGATATTGTGGTGTGTGTAGAATGTTGGGAGTACTAAAGGTCCGAATATAGTCCAGGCCCTCTCATAAACTCCTGGAAAAAATTGATGTCTAGATATTTTCATTTTTGATTTTTGTTTTTGAATCTTTAGAGAAGTAATTTAGCTTGGGTAGACATTGATGATCTGGGCCACATTTTTGTGGACAACATTTTTAAAAATGGTGGATGTGTTGCAGTGATGGTGTAATATTTCAGGAACCATTAGACCTATAAACTTCATTTTGGTGTCAAAACATAGGTTTTGGGGGTCAAGTAGTCTTATAGAGACAGGAATTAACTCCTCAGAGCAACCCTTCTGCCATTTTCCAAAATGGTGGCTATAATAGAGGAAGAAAAGACACATATAGAAATTAAACAATAATAATGGTGTTAATCCTTTTATGTATACACCAAACAATGTTTATGATCTGAATATATAGAAATATTTATCACTCCTGTTTTAGACACATTTCCATAGTTCACTTTTTTTTTTGTCAATTACTTGTGGTACATTTGCAGAATGTTGAACTTTTGAGAAGAGCATGTTGACAGCATAGGTTTTGCAAGTAAATGTACGTGTAAGTTCTGTGGGAAGAGGCTTTCGAAATTTCATAGGTTTTAGCACCCCATCAATATCTTTCCAACCAAATTCACACGGATCTTTCTCTACATATGCATGATCCAAAACATTTAAACATCTTCTGATCAAGTAGAATGCAATTTTAATGTGTTCACGCACAGAATATGACATCAGTGGAAGGTCAATTAGTGGGACTGATCTCTTGAACTCACTGTACCAAAGATCATCAAAAAGGTGAGAGTCAGAACTTGTTTTCCACACACACACAAGGTATTTTTCTATGTCTTGAAAGTCACATCTTTCTTCTGTCCCCGGAAATGCTTTTTGAAACTTCTCAGGTTCAGCAGTTAAAGCCTTGTTCTTATTTTGCTCATAGTGTCATCACCTGTAAGAATATGTGTCTTGACAAGAACACTGGGCATCCCTGGGTCAAGTCTCTTGTACAGAATATGAAGAGGGTAAAGTGTCTTTTCTCGCCTGTTCCAGAACATATCCATAACTCTGACAGTCCTTGACTTATGTACACTGCAACAAATCTAAGTAGCACAATAATATAACATCTGTGTCTTTTGACAGTGCAGTGACCCCACTGGAACCATTTCAGCCCACTTAACATGTGGCACAACATGAAGGTCAGCTTTCTGCAATTTGCTGTTAACTTCTTGAACAATATGGCCTGTACCTTTTGAATATATCTCTACAGGCACCACCTCCTTATTGACAATGATTCCACTTGCAATAATTGGAAATTCAGTGTTCACAAAAGCATCAGCAATGTTTTGCTAAGGTAAAATCTCCAAGTTGATCTTGTTCAATGTTGATGACCAGAACTTATCAAGTTGCACAGGGGTAGGTGTCAAATTTTTTATGCAGGCAAGGTCAATTGTTCCACTTGTAGTCATTCTTCTGATTCTCTCACATCTCTTGAACTATCTGTCAAAGGTAATGTGCAGTTTTTGCAAAGTGCACACTAACTTTGATATCCGTAGAAAATTCTGAATTACCTGTTTTTTTGCATAGAGGAAATCAGTTTTCAATGAGGACACTTTTTCGAATTGAAATTCTGCAGGCAAAAGTTTTTTTGAGCTCTTGTAAAAGTTTGTGCTTCACTGGTTTGGTTACAGCATCTCCATCAAATAATGTGTTTGTTGAAAGAAGATCATGCCACAGAATGTCCTTGATAAATTCACCCTTTTCTTTTGCTACATCCATCTCTCTAAGTGCTTGTGAAGGTTGTTTCTTTAACCTGTTTTGTAGTGGCTAGTTGGACAAAATGTTTACTATGGCAATTAAAGCATGGACGTTTCACTTTAGTGATTATGTCAAGCACCTTTTGCTTGTTCAATACAAATCTGTCCTGCTTCAGATTACTTGCAAAGTTCAGATTTTTCTTCACAGTCTGTGACAAACTCTACAAACTCTGTTTTCAGTTTTTCTGATTCTGAACTGAGTGCATTGAACATTGCCTGGCTTTGCATTATGTTTTTCAAGTGAAGTGCATCCTGTGCCTTGTTCACTGCTGAGACAAGTTATGCAAAACCTAATTTGTCATTCTTGTTCGAGAAAGCATTCCAACACAATGTTTCTGTAGCCTCAAATATGATGAGCATACCTTGTAATGAACAAACATGATGGGTTCTGCTCAAAACTGACTGGACAGTTTTGCTTCCAAGGATTTCAGCCTCAATAAGTTAATCTTCTATGCCACATCCACTGAGATACATTCTTGCCCATCACAACATAACTAGGGGTGTGCAGGGAGCTCCCCTGTGCTGGCAGAGCTAACTGAGTTTTTGTAATGTGGCATGGATTAAGTCCAAAAACTCATTAGCTCAGCAAGTAAAGTGAAGCTTACCTGGTGCATTCTGCAGCCCACCATGGGCTGCTCAGTGCAAGTGCAGACAGTCTGCACTTGCACTGTGTATCCCATAACTGGGCTGCAGCGCACACTGGAGCAGACCAGTAGGAGGCAGCTACTGAGACTCATCACCGTCAGTCGACAAGGAGAGGAAGACCCCCAGGAAGACCAAGGTAAGTCCTCATCTCTTAGATTTTATCGCTGTGTGTACACACTAGTGCACAAACAAGGACTGAAATGCAGCTTTTACTGCCTATGACCCCAGCCTGAAATCAGGCCAGGGACATAGGCAGTGAAAGCTGATGTTTCAGGCCTCTTGTGCACCAGCCTGCCCTGTGTGCAAAGGGGCGACTCTGTTATCTATAATACTTGGTGTGGTGAGTGTGTTACTTAAAATATTTCACCTAGAAAATGTTTGTCCCCCTCACCCTCCAGCAAGGGGGGTAGGTTATATGTTTCCTAGATTTTTTGAAAAACACAGGGGTCAGTTTTCTTAGACCCTCTGTCACCAAGGACTCCATGTGCCAACCTAAATCAGAATGCCATAACCCACTGAGCAATATTTGAGCAAGATATGTTTCAGATAACAATCAATCCTGTGAGACATTACCAGAGAGTAGCTCAGTCAGTGAGATCTGGGGCTTTGAGTGAATCTCAAATTTACCAATCAAAAAGTAGTGGGCTGCAGGATGGAGGGATGAGAAGACCCATGTTCAGGATGGACTGTTACAATGAAGAGCAGAGGCAGTACTAATTTGCATTAGGTGGGCCTCTGTCTAGAGTGCACAGTGGATCAAAAATAGTGGGTCAGAAAGCTACCCTGAGCAACTTCCTTTGTTAGACCATTTATAAGCATTTTGCTTATCTTCTTTTGAGTCTTTGATTGCCAGTAGTATTCTTAGAAACCTGAAACTGCACTACTTTCCAAGCCTACTGCTGCCAATGTTTGTGAATTACCAAAAATACCAAATTTGCACCCATTCAAGAGGTTCTTCAATATGTGTAGATTTACTATTTTTTGGTAAGCCACTCACTATACACCTCTAAGTGAAAACATAAAGAAGTGAAATGACTCAGAGCCTCCATACCTAAGTATCAAGCAAAGAATGAATTTTAAGAGTGCCACTTCCCCAAACACCTCCCTGAAGCTACAGCCCTGCCAGTCCCACTTGGGCCTAATAGTTCTCCCTGGGAATTCATGACTTTGATCACATCTACACAGTGTCTTGGACTCCCAACCCTAGGATTACTTTTTAGGGTTGAGCGCAAAGCGTTCTGTCCCTGGTGTAATCGCTCTGTGGGCTTTAAACCACACCCATGTCAAGCCCAGCAGTTTGATTGGTTCGTGGGCGTGCCTTTTAAAATTGGGTTGATTTCATTAGTGAAAGGCATGCATACGTCATACCTTTTCCGGTGTTTAGCCCTCCTCGACCGCATCGGCCAACTACTGAAAACATACGAGGCTCAGTGTTTTCCGTATGGTTTCTGCACTACTTTTTCTCTTTATTTCGTAGGCAGCATGATCTCGCTGGGCAGTAGTAGAGCGCTTTGCATGACATCGGCCCAGTTACATGGATATTTGCACTTTTGCTGGTTATATGGATGATTGCACTTTTGCCGGTTACATGGATAATTGCACTTTTGCCAATATGTTTCACTGTGAACTTCTGTTTCCTTTTGTGTGTTTGCTTTGTGCTCATGGCGGCCGTTGGCTTGCTTATGTGAAACTGTTTTACTTTTCAGTTTATGTGTCAAGAAAAGTTTGGCTAGGAGTTTACAATGCTAATAGCAAACACAAGACCCATTGCATTGCAAATGCTTGTTTGGAGTGTATTTTTACTGATCATACTTCTTCCAGTCTGCTACAAGAAGCCCAGATTGTAGATTTGTCAAATTGGTACCTGTAGGCAGGGCTCCATGTTGCAGGTTCTAGCCTTTTACAAATCATTTTATCAAATGACTGGCATAATAGGGCAAGCAGAGCCAGAGCCAAACCAAAGTAATGGCTGGCTTGGCTCTAAGAATCTGAACACGAAAAAAGCCATGAAAACATTTAGGGGGTGATTCTGATTCTGGCGGGCGGCGGAGGCCGCCCGCCAGAATTCCGCCCCCAAAATACCGCGCCGCGGTCAAAAGACCGCGGCGGGTATTTCAAGTTTTCCCCTGGGCTGGCGGGCGGCCGCCAAAAGGCCGCCCGCCAGCCCAGGGGAAAACGACCTTCCCACCATGAAGCCGGCTCGTAATCGAGCCGGCGGAGTGGGAAGGTGCGACGAGTGCTACTGCACCCGTCGCGTATTTCACTGTCTGCAATGCAGACAGTGAAATACAAGCGGGGCCCTCTTACGGGGGCCCCTGCAGTGCCCATGCCATTGGCATGGGCACTGCAGGGGCCCCCAGGGGCCCCGCGACACCCCCTACCGCCATCTTGTTCCTGGCGGGCGAACCGCCAGGAACAGGATGGCGGTAGGGGGTGTCAGAATCCCCAAGGCGGCGCAGCGAGCTGCGCCGCCTTGGAGGATTCTTAGGGGCAGCGGAAAACCGGCGGGAGACCGCCGGTTTTCCTGCACTGACCGCGGCCAAAGCGCCGCGGTCAGAATGCCCTGCGGGGCACCGCCGGCCTGTCGGCGGTGCTCCCGCCGGGTCAGAATCACCCCCTTAGCATGTTTATCATTCAACAAACATAATGCAAACATGTGATACAGTCTCTTCAAAAAGAAAAAATTGTGTTTCTTTAACAAGTATTTTAGCTTACTACATCAGATTATGTCACTGCATAGACATGAACTTCGAAATATTATTGGCTCACCCTCCAATGACAATGCCATTAGTGAATTAAGAGGCAAGTCAGTAGTCATGGTAAACCTAGATAAGGCCTAGACTTGTGTTATAGATGGAGCAACATTGTAGTCTGTTAAAGCAAACTTAAGAGGTGATTGTATAGCGCACATCCTAAACTCAAGTACATACAAGTGCTCCCATATGTGTGAAAAAAAGGAGGTTCTGTGAAATAAGATGTTTGCCCAAGATCACACAGTTTGGGCAAGTAAGGAAGCTGGTAATTATTCCCAGTTATCTGGTTTCACATTTTGAAATTCAGCCACCAGATACATGTCTCTCTCTGTCTCTCTGTCTCTCTGTCTGTCTCTCTCTCTCTCTCTCTCTCTCTCTCTTTCTCTCTCTTTTTCCATCAAGGTCACCGTTTTGTCTTGTATTCTTGGTGCAGGCTGAGAAAAACCAACATAGACAGAGGAGATCCAAATTAGAGTCCTTAGAGCAAACTACCAAGCCAAGAATTCATATATTTGGGGAGGGGGAGTATTATATTCCAAACTCCATCCCCATGGACATTACAAAAATAGTTAGTAGAAACCAATATCCTCTTTCATTGAAGAACTACACCCTCAAGAACACTAAACCCAAGGGATATATTGTAAAAATGTATTTCAAAATCAAATCCCTAATCTAGTGCACAATATGAAGCATAACCACAATGTAGGCAAATCAAATGGCAACTGCATTGTTTACTAAAAGCATGAGTAAGAGGAACCACTAAAACGTGACTGCTGTTATAAATTTATAGCAGTCCTACCCTCATTCTGCACTTCTAAACACTGATCTAATTCTAGCTCAGCAGGAATTTAACTCAAATTTTGAGTTTTGAAGGTGGTACACACATGTATACCTGTTAATAAGGCTTATTTTCAATGAAGTAGCAAGGCTTACTGTTCTCATCGGACGAAACCAAGTGCACTGATAAGATTGCAAGAAAAGGCTAAGTGCCTCCCATCCCATTATCCTTTAGGTGGAACCTAAGACATGATTCTCTATAGTCTATCCCAGTGTGTCTTGCCATGAAGATGCCTCTCTCCCCTTCACTCTCTATGCTTGGCTTTTATAACTTCAATTCACTGTTGTTACACAATGATAGCCTAAACAATTAGCAGAAAAATGCCTGATGTCCTAGCATATAGTTTCATTCTCTAGCACTCTGTTCTTTTGGCTAAGAACAATAAATGAGATACATATCTGGTAATCTTCTAGAAACTTTTAGAAATCAATAACAAAATAATGTTAAAAACAAGAGTTTGCATTTGGAAGAAATACTGATAAAATATTCACATATGCTTAATTATCACATTGCAAAACATACAGACTAAAGGCCTTATTTTGAGTACGCCACCCGCCAAACTCTTTAGGACTGAAAACGCCACTCCGGTTTTCCACACACTGGCCGTATTATGAGTTTCCCGCTGGCCCGGCAGGAAACAGGCCACCACATTGATTCTGGCTCTTATTCTAGCCGGGGGCAATGTTGTGGTGCATCGGATGCGACAGCATCCGTCGCGCTTTTCACTGCCTATTATTCAGGCAGTGAAAATTGCAATGGGGTTGTCCATGGGGGCCTTCGGCACCCCGTCTCTGCCAGTCTTTGCTTGGCATTGGAACTGCCATGCAAAGCCGATGGAGAGGGGACATGTAATCCCCAGGGCAGAGCTGCTTGCAGCACCGCAGTAGCAGATTAAGACAACTGGCACCGCCAGGCTGTCAACCGGTGGCAACCTGGTGGTGCCGACGTTCAGACCATGGCAGGTCTGCCACAGTCATAATGTGAAGGCTGGACCGCTGCTTTGGTGGCGGTCCTACCGCTATCACAAGTCTGCCTAAATGTGTCTCATACTAATCAGAAGTATTCATTTTTGATTTTGTGACTAGCACATGTATATCAAGCAGGGGAATACCCAGAATAGAAAAAGACACTATTTATAAAAAACTTAAAAAAAGAAGAATTAGAAAGGAGACTGTCATCAAATTACAGTAAGACTTGAACCCCACATATTTGGAGAGCTGCAACTACTAATACTTTTGGAATGCTGTTGGTGAGGTGGGCAAACCAAAAAGCCCTGAACTGATAATACTGATTAACCATAATAGATCTCAAATAATTCTGACTGTCTTGATCACTTGGCATGTGAAAATACATGTCCAGTGATGACACAATATTTATAACACTTTAAAAAGAAAACTAGAAATGACCCTGTCATCCAAATACAGTAGGACTTAAAACCCCCGTCTTTGTAAAGCTACAGCTGCTGACACTCATATATTTTTTTAATACTGTGCTGGGGTGGTGGGCAGACTGAAGGAAGAACACTGAGCTGCTAATTTTGATTGGCCACTGCAAATCTCAGATATTGCTGTCTTGATGGTATGATATGTGTAAATTAGTGTCCTGCAAATACACCACGAATAAAAGGTCTCCTTATGATACTCATATAATTATGCTTTGCAATGTCAGCATTCTTTGGGATATGCAGAGCTCAAACTTACTCAATGTCATTAGACACTGAACCAGCCTGACCTGCTGTCTGGATTTGGCACAAGAAAGAGTGAGGAATACACTCCAAGTTATTTTTTGTGAATCTTGAAGTGGGACTATTGTTCCATTTCATTAGATGAATGAACACATTCTACATGCCTTTTTTTTATTATTCCAGCCATGGTAACACAGCTCTAATGAAATGTGCTAATGGAGGAGGAGCTGAAAACTCTACTACACAACGATTCTTCTCCACTCATAGGACTCCTTTTTCTGAAATCATAGTTTCCCACTGACAAAAGTAATTTCTGATTCTCTCCCCAATGGCTTCTTCATTGATATGGAGGTTGTGTCTGACACTGAAGCCCCTTGACCTTGGGTTACCCCCGAAAGGGTTGATGACTACCTTGAATCACTTGTGATGTCTTTCTTTGAGGCAGAAGGAATTTTAAACAGTTGTAAAAACCTTTTTTCCTTTGGTTGACTTATACACTGAGTCACTAAGTTCCAATGTGAACAATTTTGATCCCAAAAATGGAGATGATGTATCAAAGTTGTTTGGCTAGGGTCCAATTTCCACAACTTTAACCAAAGTTGTCTTCTGCCTGCATTAGCAATCAGGAAGCAAAAACAAGGCCTGGCTCTCATTCAACACAGGAATCCAACAGGCATGATATAACTTAAGAGACAGCAACAAAATTCTAACACCAGATTGGTAACAGTATTCTGATAACCATTCTTTTAAGCACTTTGGCAACGGTACAAGTGCAGAAAGGAGTGAACAGAATGAGTATCACAGGAACGGGGAGTTCATCAAACAGAAAAGAGAGTCAGGATGCGAAGCTGAGTTTAGTGTAGATTGATACTCAGAGACTAATTTTATGAAAAAGAAAGTGGCAGGTCTAGCAAAAGAAACAAGCCCTACAAACTACAGATACATCTGAAAGACTTCTGAACAGCACAGCAAAAGTGACAGTAGTGCCTCAGACTCTCAAGGAGCATCTAGTGGTGATTTCAACTTAAGAATATATGCTGTTAGAAACATCTAATGGACGTTCAAACCCTCCAAATAGGATTCATAATGTAGAAATATGGGTTGACGAAGATAAACCACACAACATTACAGCTGAATTCTAGTCTCATTTATCACATGCTTAGGACTCAATTGTTGCAGAGGATGACTGGCCTCACAGTTTTTTAGGGGATGCACCTTGAGGTGAGGAGGAAATAAGGAGGTATTTTCCTCCTTAGACCTTAAAAATCCAAGGAAAAATATGTATATTAAGGGACTTTAAAGCAGCCTCCAGCATAGTATAGAAACGAAGCAGGTTGGGACAAAGATTCAGTTCCATGTGTAATTCCCTCCTGGAGTGAGCCCCAAGCCCAGGGTCACTATCCTTTGAAACCAGAAGTAAAGCTCTGCAAAACACACAATTAGATCAGCTACAATGCAAAGGTATAATAGTGCCTTGTAGTTCCACATTGAACTCTCTTCTTTTATGGGTATTGAAGCTTGATAACTCAAACTGAATACGTTTAGATTGTAGAAATTTAAATGTACACACTTACTGCACAAAATGTTCATAGTACTAGCCTAGTGACATATTTAGTGAGGCAAAAACATAAAATGACTTTGGAAATTTCCAATGGGTACTTTAGCCAAAATATAACTTTTAAATATCAGTATCCAACCAATTTGTTCTTCAGTAGTTTTTAAATTGCCTATATTAAATTGCCCATGGGATATAAGAACAGCCCTGGAAAGATCGTACAATACTATCACAAGACACTATCATAACTTGATGATATATTCTTTACTTATGATGGCTTGACTGAATAACTGGCTAGGATAGAATATTGACTTTGCTAGATCACTATGGGTATAAAATGAACTTTAAGAAATTTAAAATTGCTTCTTGAGGAATGGTTGCTGTCCTACAGGATAAATTTCTTTTGGTACAGGAAAAGCACACCATTGCACATGAAAGTGATGGCGTTCATGTGAAGGGAACTGTGGAGCAGATGTGGCTGCAAACCCATCAATTCAAACCATTAAGCTAGCTTTTGTGACCAGATCTCAAACCAAGACTGATGAAGACATTTGGTAGCAACATCAGCAATGTTGGAAAGAGAAAAGCTCCTGAAGGCTTTCGTCCAGATACTCCTACGGTTACTAAAGATAATGTCCCAATGGCTTTCATACCTGGAGTCAGAGATATATATGTTTCCTCATATACAGATACTCCTACCCTTACTAGAGATAATGTCCCCATGGTTTTTATACCTGTAGTCAGAGATATATATGTTTTCTCATATGTTTCCCAATGAGCAAGCTAGGTTAGATTTATGCAGGGCACCCCATGAAGGGATAGTATCTGCACATTCTGGTATGAGCGCTACTGCATCATGTGTGTAACAACACACTTTCTTTATAGAAAAAACACTGTACTGTTGTATGACCAGCCAGGGCTGTTGTTATTAGCTGCCTAAAACATTTGGGGTAATTTTTTCTCAACTGTATCAGTCCAATCTCAAATATAAACCAGTAGAAATATATACTGGTTGCTTTTGACTCATGCTTCAGATTCTCTTGGGTTGGCCATAAAAACAGATTGCCACTACACAAGCAGTCATAAAAGACTTGCAGTGCTTAGTAGCAATGGTAGCAGTTCATACCACTTATTCAGACATTAAGTCGTTAAGGCACTGATTGATGCTATGATTGCTGTGGGAGCACAATTGAAACATTTGCATCCTTTCCACCAGGAAAGCAACAGATTTATAGAATATACCAGCAATACACCTAAAAAGGTCTTGACCGCTGAGGAGTTAGATTCAGGATGAAGGTGACTACATAACCTGTATGGGGTTCCGAGAACATTAAACAACCTGCCTAGAGGAATTTTATGTGGGCAGACACCATATGAGATGTACTTTGGAGTATTGATGAATGTGCTGGATCTTAATGTCCCTGGAAAGGTGGCAGAGTCTAAAAAACCTGATCCATTGCTCTGCTTGAATCTATTACAGAACTGAACTATCTAATGTGAAACATTGAGACTCTGCTACTGGTGAAGATACGACGCTGAAGTCTGCTGACCTATGCCTTTCTAGTGATAGAGAACTAGTATAAGAAAAGGTCTCTGACAAGCAAGTCTTTAGGTCAGCCTGAAGGCCACCCTTTCCAGTTCTTGGGGTAGAGGTCAGTCAAGCAGTAATACTGTTGTAAGTGCCTGAATCAAAGAAAAACAGAAAGATGTTGATCAATCACATTAAAAACCGAGCTGATTCTGTTCGGCAGACCACTACTGACACCAAGGTACCTCAAGGAGATCAGTACATCCTCTCTCTACTCTGCTGGAACTATCCCAAAGAGAATACAGCCAGGAAGTCTTACATTCCATTCTGGGGTCTGAGGAGCCTGCCTTTCTCCAGCTTTACACCAAGTACCATTTTCCAAGGATGAAGCTGATAATATGATTCTTCAATCTCGACTGTTGATACTGATGCTTAGGGTTGCTATGAACCACTAACAAAGCCTACATAACCTGAAATTACTCCATTATGCCAATTTGTGCTCTATGAGAATGATTCTGATTTAGATTTTGAAAGAGAGAAAATAATAAATTTGCCTCCTGCTCATCAACACTACAGGATGGCTTCTTGTTTGCTATTGGTTCTATGGCATATATCTAGTTCCGCCACTGTCATATATTTGTATTGTCATTGGGGTCTTTTTTTAATTGAATGTGGATTATAATGCTGTTTGTGACTTTGTTTCTGGTACATGGGTATTATATTCCTGATAAGGCAGTGCAGTTTTCTATGGCTCACAAATTGCATCCAAATTCTTATTGCCACAGAGTGCGTTGGGATTAACAGGCTGAGAATACTGCAGTGTTTCCTGTGCTGGATGGTGTTCTTTGAAAACAGGTTCCTTATCAGAATATTGTTTCTACTGAAATGATTTAAATTCTATTTGTTTTAGAAGTCTCCCTACATGATTCAGGGTCCCTGTTTAAATTCATGGGACATAAATGCTGTTAAACAGCTTATATCTGTCATTTTATGCATCTCTGGACAATGAAGATCATGGTTAAGTGCTGAAAATCATTAAAAGCTGTTTTGTTTTCAACATTATCTTGAGCTTTACCATCTTCAAGACAACACTCATTCGGGATTCAGAAAGCACTACAGCACCAAAACAGTACTCATTGTGGTACCCAACAGCATTCAAATCATTCTGAACCAGGGAGAAACAGAAGCTCTAATCCTGCTCAACCTCTCCATGGCCTTCAACACTGTCTTCCACAACATTGGCATACATGGATTTGCTCTCAAATATATCCTTTCCTTCCTCACAAGATGAGCCCAAAGGGTCAGGCTGCCACCCTTCACATCAGATGCCAAGAAACTAATATGCAGAGTCCCATTGAGATTGTCTCTCTGCCACACACTTTTCAACATATACATGAAACCGTTGGCCACCATCATCCAATCACAAAACATCACCATCATCTCCTATGCCAATGACACCCAATCCCTGATGGACAAGACAACCACCACCAGAACCAATTTTACCAATTGCATGACCATAGTAGCAGACTAGACGTAAACCAACCACCTGAAGCTCAACTCCAAAAAGACAGAAGTACTAACCTTTGGCAACAAGACGTCTTCACTGGACTCCACCTGGTGACTTTCACACTTAGGACCAACACCCACAGACCACTCAAGAAATCTAGAGCTAATCCTAGATGAAAAACTTAACATGACAGCTCAAGTCAATGCAGTGTTCACCTCCTGCTTCCACATTCTATTCATGCTGCAAAAGCAAGCAGTCTTCAACAGTAGGCTGGACTAAGGCACCCCCTACGCTGAAAACTCTAAACAACTCCTCCACTGAACACTGCCACAAGACAAATACTCAATCTCCGATGCCACCCCCATATCACACTGCACCTCAGGAAGCTTCACTGACTTCCCATTTACCAGTGCAGCCAATTCAAACTTCTCACATGCACATACATAGCATTACACAACACAGAACCAGAATATCAGAACAGCCGTACACACTTTCACTAACCCACAAGACACTTACACCATGCCTCATTCTCACTCGCACACACATTTATTTTAGAAGGCCAAAGGGCACACAGGGACTGCTGGGCCCAACCGTAGTGGTTGATGCCTTTTACTCTTGATGTCCTGAGGCCCAACCTACTATGACTTGTGAGCAACTGGGCCATGTACCCCTTCTGTACGGATAGAGATTAGTGCACACAGGCTCACATCTTGAATTGCATGCAGAAGCAGCAATCACTCATTGTCCAGTCAAATTCTCACTTTTATAAGCTGTTTAACAGCAATTATGCCCCATCAATCTGAAAAAGGGTTAGGAAACATTTACGGAGGCTTCTAAACACATAAAATACACACTCAATGACACAGTCATCCCCTGACGTCAGCTGCAGTGTCTTTCTGGTGGTTCCCTGTCCCACCCATTCCTCACATTACCAATCGTGGTTATTCCCTACTCAGCATTGGTAACATCCAGGGTATGGCCCACTAGTGGCCCAAGTCTCAAGAGTCTACTAAAACTCTGATTTAAAGTCAATAGTGTCCCAGCACACACACGTTTGATTTAGAAAAAACATTTAACAGCAAGTTTCCTCACGGCTGTTAGGCCTGAAACAAGTCTTACCTGCTCCAGCAGAAGTTAAACATTCAGAGCCCTGGAATGCACCCAGTTAATGGGCACTCTCAGTGGTTCCTGTCTACGTCAGGTGAGTTGGCTGCAAGCAGACTGAGTGGCTGCACTCAGTGGGCACAGACTCTCTTCCTTACAGTCTCTCTCCTGCAGTGATTGGTGGTGTCCTGCTTCTTCTACTGGGGGTAAGTGTTCACACACTCCCTATCGGGGAAATAGTTACAACAGTCTTGTTCTTAGTCCCACAGTTGTGTGGCAGTGCTTCTACGGCATTCTCACTCATCAAATGGATTTGAACCAGTCGCAATCCTTGCTGCTTCTGGTGACCTACAGCTCACCGTCGCTTGCTGTCCATGGGCTCTGGTCTGGTCAACATAGCAAAGTTATCCACGGCAGCCCTTCTTAGCATATGGGATGACTGCATCACTACTGCACAAGGCTTCAGCTCTTACCACATCCCAGCCTTTACCATGGTGGGCCAGACTGCATCATCACTATGGTGCAAGGCTTTGGCCCTTACCACATGGTAGCCTTATCAAGGCCATCTTTACACAGCCCTCTCCTGGCATACAGCGGTTGCTGACTCAGTCCTGCACATGGACAATGACCCAATCATTGCAGCAGCTATTTCCTCACACCTCGCACAGGGAGATCACACAACAGGGCTTCCCTTTAGACTCTGCTCCATCCAACGTGCTCTTCCTTATAAGCAGTAATGGTCTTGGCAAGGAAGCAAGTGCTAGTGCTAGTGCTCCAGGGAAGATGCTCTGGGATTCCCCAGGGTATATCCCCACACCCAGAAGGGAGGCTAGCTGGCCTTGGCTCCCCAGTCCTGTTCACAGGCAGAAGTCTTGCAGAACTTTTCCCCTTCACACAGTCCATCTATCTACTTGGCCAATGACAATTTTGGGTGTCTCAACCGTTCCTTCTTAAAGTCCATTTCCAGACACCAAATGCGATTTAGATTCTTAATCTTTGAAGTGTTATGAAGTGTTATATTGGGGCTCTACTTCTTTTGTAATGCATGCTCATCTGCTGCGCCTTCTTCTTGAAAAGCAGTCTGTTAGAGCAGGGATGTCTCCAAAGCTGACAATCCCATCACAGGAGTGTTAGAAATGGGGTATTTGGTTGGCAGTCAGGTTACCCCCTGCCCAAGCAAGGACCCTCACTCTAGTTAGGGTAAAAGAGAATCACCCTCAGCTAACCCCTGCTTACCCCCTTGGTAGCTTGGCACGATCAGTAGGTTTAACTTCATAGTGCTAGGTGTAAAGTATTTGTACCAACACACACAGTAACTTAATGAAAACACTACAAAATGATACAACACACGTTTAGAAAAATAGAGAATATTTATCTAAACAAAACAAGACCAAAATGACAAAAATCCACAATACACAAGTCAAGTTATCAGTTAAAAGGCAAAAAGAGTCTTCATGTAGTTTTAAACACACACTAACACTGTTAGCGTGAAAATGTACCTTGGGTGTGTCAAAAGTAACCCTGCACGGGCGAGTGTGCTTCAAAAAGGGCTTGCAATGCGTTGATTTCACTCACAAGCGAGACCTTGCGTCGGGTTGGGCGCGTTGTTTCTTCTCTCCGCAGGAGAGCAATGCATCGATCCAGTCAGCACTCTCTGGTCCGGGCAGCCTTGCATTGTTTTTACACGCCCAGCAGTACTTGCGTCGGAAATTCAGCCGCACAATGATCCGAAAACCACGCAGCGCGGGTTGCGATCTCACCAACCTCCGTCAGCGATGCTGCGCATCGTTTCTCCAGCTCTGTTCTTCTATTCTTCAGTTGTGTTACAGGCGAGGGTTGATTTTCAGCCGCAAAGCCGGCAGCGTGTCGATTTCCCAGCCGCAGATTGGAGTCAAGTTGATCTTTTCCCAGCACGGCGTTCTGTGCATGGATTTCTTCCTCTTAGGCTGCCTGCTTCTCCTTTCGTGGTCCCAGGAACTGGATGGGCACTACAGGGCAGAGTAGGAGTCTCTCCAGAGACTCCAGGTGCTGGCAGAGAGAAGTCTTTACTGTCCCTGAGACTTCAAACAACAGGAGACAAACTCTAAATCAAGCCCTTGGAGATCTTCACAGGATGGAAGGCACACAAATCCCAGTCTTTGCCCTCTCACTCTGGCAGAAGCAGCAACTGCAGGAAAGCTCCACAAAGCACAGTGTAAGGCAGGGCAGCTCTTCTTCCTCAGCTCTTCTCCAGGCAGAGGTTCCTCTTGGTTTCGAGAAGTGTTCTAAAGCCTGTAGTTTTGGATGCCCTTCTTATACTCAATTTCTCCTTTGAAGTAGGCCTACTTCAAAGCAAAGTCTCTCTTGAATGTGAAATCCTGCCTTGCCCAGGCAAGGCCCCAGACACTCACCAGGGGGTTGGAGACTGCATTGTGTGAGGACAGGCACAGCTCTTTGAGGTGTAAGTGACCACTCCTCTCCTCCCTCCTAGCACAGATGGCTCATCAGGAAATGCAGACTACACCCCTGCTCCCTTTGTGTCACTGTCTAGTGTGAGGTGCAACAAGCCCAACTGTCAAACTGACCCAGACAGGGAACCCACATACAGGCAGAGTCACTTTCTAAAAGTGGCATTTTCAAACACACAATCTTAAAATCAACTTTACTTAAAGATGTATTTTTAAATTGCGAGCTCAGAGACCCCAAACTCTACATGTCCATCTACTCCCAAAGGGAATCTACACTTAAAACAGATTTAAAGGTAGCCCCCATGTTAACCTATGAGAGGGACAGGCCTTGCAACAGTGAAAAACGAATTTAGCAATATTTCACTGTCAGGACATATAAAAGACATTACTATGGCCCTCATTCCAACCCTGGCGGTCTCTGACCGCCAGGGCGGAAGGCAGGGGAAGCACCACCAACAGGCTGGCGGTACTTCCAAGGCTATTCTGACCGCGGCAGTAAAGCCGCGGTCAGAAAAGGGGAACCGGCGGATTCCGACCCCCTTCCCGCCAGCCTGTTTCTGGCAGTTTTCACCACCAGAACCAGGATGGCGGTAATGGGTGTCGTGGGGCCCCTGGGGGCCCCTGCACTGCCCATGCCACTGGCATGGGCAGTGCAGGGGCCCCCTAACAGGGCCCCATACAGATTTTCACTGTCTGCTTTGCAGACAGTGAAAATCACGACGGGTGCCACTGCACCCGTCGCACCCCTGCAACTCCGCCGGCTCCATTCGGAGCCGGCTTCCTTGTTGCAGGGTCTTTCCCGCTGGGCCGGCGGGCGCCCTTTTGGCGGTCGCCCGCCGGCCCAGCGGGAAAGTCGAAATGACCCCCGCGGTCTTTTGACTGCGGAGAGGTCTTTCGACGGGGGAACTTTGGCGGGCGGCCTCTGCCGCCCTCCAAAGTTGGAATGACCCCCTATATGTCCTACCTTAACCATACACTGCACCCTGCCCTTGGGGCTACCTAGGGTGTACCTTAGGGGTGCCTTACGTGTAAGAAAAGGGAAGGGTTAGGCCTGGCAAGTGGGTACACTTACCAAGTCGAATTTACAGTTAAAACTGCACACACGGACACTGCAGTGGCAAGTCTGAGACATGATTACTGAGCTACGTATGTGGGTGGCACAACCAGTGCTGCAGGCCCACTAGTAGCACTTGATTTACAGACCCTGGGCACCTCTAGTGCACTGTACTAGGGACTTACTAATAAATCAGATATGCCAATCATGGATAAGACGATTACATACACATTCTGTAAAGGAGCACTTGCACTTTAACACTGGTTAGCAGTCGTAAAATGCCCAGAAAAAACCCCCAGCAAAATCAGAGTCCAGCACACATCAACAACCTGGGAAACAGAGGCAAAAAGTTAAGGGAGACCACGGCAAGGATGAGAAGTCCAACAAGGAGTGACTAAAGTTCACACTTGGGTGTCAGTCACAATGATTTGTGCATCAAAAGTTAGCCCAGGGCCCCAAGCCCTACTCTTTATGAATCTATTTTCAGCCCCATCTTCCTCCTGAGAGATGCTCAGGGTCCTGTCCTTCTGACCTTTCACTGAATCAAAGAGCACCATTTCAAGTTTACAGGGAAGGTCTGGTCCTCCCCACTCTGTGTCCTACCCAGCTTATAGGAATGCAGCAAATCACAACTCTCTCTGCTTCCACTCTATGTTTCACCATGCAAGCCCTGGCCATCTGAAATTAAACTCAGGGCCCTCGGTGTACTGTACCATTTACAGGCACACATACACCTACTGCATGTATACAGCATACACACACTACACTGTGCTGTATTCACTATTTAATGTACCATTCAGAGACACTCATACATCCAGCACTTGCATTCAACATGGACACACTGCCCATCACTGTATGCTTTATGTACTGTATCATTCACAGGTACACAGCCACCCATATCATCCATGTATCCTGCATGCATTCTACTCCTCATGTATTGTACCACTTGCAGGTATATATACACTCAACAAATATGTGTACTCTGCATGCACTGCACACATATTATATTTTACCACTCATAGGTGCACATACACCCAGCACATGCAGTAATCCTGCCTGCACAGCAGTATAGGCCAGATGTATCATCAAGGCCATTTGCAATTCGGAAATAGCGATTTTTAAGAAATCGCTATTTCCAACTCACAAAGAGCCATGTATCACATTTCCGAATTGGTAATAGCGATTTCTTAAAAATCTCAAATGCTATTACCGATTCGCAAATTGCTATACCGGCCCCATTCGCACCTATGGGCATGTTGGCCCATATCTGCAAATTTTTTGCATTTCCAAAATTGCGATTTCTGAACCAGATATCGCAATTTTGGAAATGCAAAACCCCAGGGTGCTGGGGGCCTAAGGCCCCCTCTGCTGCACCCCAAAAAAATGTTTGGGGACATATAAGGTGCACACATGCCAAAAGGGCATGTGTGCATTACATGTACAATTTAAAAATGCATTTTAAATGCATTTTAAAATTTTGCACGTGGTTACCACCAAGTTCAACTTGGTGGTAATTAGCGATTCCTAAATGCCAAAATCGCATTTAGGAATTGCTTCATACATGTGCTAAGGAATCGCAAATAAGGAATCCTTATTTGCGATTTCTAAATGAGAGTGTTGCAATTAGCGACTCTCTAAACAGGGTCGCAATTTTAAGGAATCGCTATGTTAGCGATTCCTTAAAATTGTGTTCAGAATGTATTTCATCCATTCTGAAATGGCATTTTGCATTCGCAAATGGGCATTCCCACTGTTTGCGAATGCAAAATGCTTTCATACATCTGGCCATACATCTGTTAGGTATTGTTCCGCTATCAGGCGCGTGCACATGCATACACCATGCATGCACTACTTAGCACTGCATTTTCCTCAGGTACACTACAGATATACCACTTATGCACTGTGCAGCACTTCATACCATTCTGTTGTAGTTAAGGGTGAGTTAGGCACACAGGAGTGGAACTTTAAAAGTGAGTGGGTATGTAGGCCTTATTCCAGGGACACAGGATAAAAAAGACCTGTTCACTCTTACTGATCACTACCCGGTATGCTGCCATCACCACACTCATGCAGCTTAACTCCTGGTGAAAGCAGTATCCTTCCAGTGAGGGTAGCACAACTAGACTGCAATCGGTGAGACAGCCCTATGTCACGGCACACATTCATGATCCGTGTTTGCCTGTGACAACAAAAATCTGCATTAGGGTTACAGACAAAACTACAGTTGGGCACTCAGGGCAGGGGTACGTGTCCATGACCATGCTGGTGACTTTTACATCCCAGCAAAGGAAAATATCTATGAAATGGTATTAGGGTTACTAGGTTTTGAGAAATTAAAGGTAAGTAAGTTATATATAGTGCTTGCACAATACTAAGAGAAATTATGTACAATTCAGAAAACAACATCCATGGGGTTTGCGTTAACTAGAGATTTAAATACACCATTCATTGCAAATGTTATTTTGACAAAATTCACAGATTGACAATGGAAATACAATATTACCAATGCTGAATTGAATACTGTGACTCAAAATGGTACTTATAATCCAATTGCATTTGATTCAGACAGAACTGCCCAGTGGCCAATAAATACATTGCCCATTAGCAAATAGATTTGATCTGTGCGATAGTATATATTCCCCCTACCACTAACAACAAATAGTGTAAGTTAATTGTACCAGTGATTTCCAGTGACAATCCATTTTAAATTACATGAAAGAACGTGTCCAAAATGAGTGAGGAAATAGATTTCAGTATTTCCTCCAGAGTTCTCATCAAGTAACAAACAAATGATTTGTGTCAACTTTAATACATGCCATTATTAAAAAGGATCAGGTCCATTCAGAAAGAATAGCTGCAGAAGAATTAGGGAAACTGAAATAGAAATAATGGAGAACACTTTTAAATTCATAGACCATGGCTTTCAGACCCTATCGAAATGTATGTATGAAAGTTCCACCATAATGCAATCAGCCTTCAATCCTCTGAAAGAAGATGTAAGTCTTCTACAGCAAGGCGAGGCTCAGATGCAAGCAGTAACACAATTTAATGGGGCATTCTGAACGTTAAAGACTGGTAAAGTTCCCTGGTAGATTGCAATTGAAAGTGCAGTGTTTGACCCTTAAAATATGCCTTCAACACAGAGAACAACGTCTAAAAAAGAAGCGTCCTACATGCGTTAAATTACTGAAGAAACAGAAAACAGCACATTCTCTGTAGAGGAAGAACCGAATATCAGATGGCTCTTACATGGAGTGATATGATGCTAATCACTGCCTTCCATTTTTATGACTGCCAAAAACACATATCCTTAGACTGATACGAAAAATACACAAGCCTTTCTTTATCATTCATAGGCTTTCCCATTTGAATTCCATTTTGGGGCATTCCAGCATTCATAAGCACACCTGCATGCATCAATCCCGTAGAACAATCAATCCTCTGTAATTTCATCATTTTGCGTGGAGCTTGATACTTGTTGATACCACTTTTGCTTTTTAATTGCTGGCCACACCTGCCTCATTCATTCTTTCTTATCATACAGTCCTAGTAAGTGAGTCCTGTCTATTAACGACAAATGTTAGCTGTTGTGGGATGACTCCTGGTTTAAATTTTTTACTATTTTTTCAAAAAACTGTAAAATGCTGTGGCATTGCACTGCATCCTCGCCCAAAAATAAATATTGTCTAAAAGTGTTCAGTGGCCCAAAGTAGACATGATAAATATGCACTTAAAATGATGAATACATTGTTTTGCAATATTAATGTACAAAGAGATGTTTTTATCATTGGTGGCATAACATTTTGCCTTGCAAACAGACTGTTCTGCATCTGAAATTCAAAAGCTCCTGCAGAGGCAGTTTCTAACCTATGTTGCTGACCTGTTGCACACCACTTACCAACTCATCAACTTTCAAAACATTGTATGTGATTTACTGTCTGGATTTAAGGATGTGTATGGGCTGACAACTTCATCTTTTAATACACTGTTTACTGGATTTTCAGCTACCCTATGAATAAATGGCGGTGCAATTCTAATTTATTTTCTAGTAAAAAAGTAAAGCCAGAACGAGGTTACAGAGTGAGTGGAAATGCCGAGAAATTTGAAATGTTACTTTGTTGAAAAGCTATTGAGTGCAATATGTACAAACTGGACTCCATCATTCTGCAACTTCCAAGATTTCCAAGTGAGACCTTACTTTTGGTGCATTAACTGTTTTGAAACAATCTGGATACTCCATTGCAATTACCACCGATAGTATCATTCAACTCGAGAGGAGTGATTTAAACAATAATATTGCACCAGTCATTCAGCACTGATATGCAGCTTCCAGTCTGGAAATATGAAGGATATAATGAGCCATCAGCAGCACCAAAACCTGCTCCTGTTCTAGCAGGAGTCAAGCAGCAGACACTGCACACCATTTTTATCTCATCAACTTTCATACATTTTGGATTGATCTTACTGTCTTGTTTTAAGACTATTTTTGAACTGAGAACTTCATTTTCAGGTCACTTTTTGCCCTGTTACACATCACTATGTTTTATAATGTACATATTTTCAATTTACGTAAGGAGAAATACAGAAATTGACTTCCCACCATGTGATTTTTGGTCGCATACTACAGCAGGGTTTAGAACTCAGTTCCGTGGGGTCCTCGGTGAAAATTAGTACATTTCAATAAGGTAATAAAATTCCTTTCTCAGGGAGGTAGGACTAAGTAACATGATGGCAGATAAAGTGGTACCTGCTTTACTTCCACTTCACCGCATAATATGTATTCATTTACCAAACATACATCTGAAAGTGACGGATCACTTTGTCAAAGAGGGAAAGCTGGGAGGCATTTATAGCTACATGGTTGTCTGTAAGTATGTACCTCCTTCCCCATAGTTAAACAAGAATAAGGGAAGAGATGTTGTATGCTTTGATCTACTGCCCGACTCCTTTCTTAATGCTCAAATAAAACTGAATAACTGCTTAGTGCTGAACCAATTATATTTCCCTTGCGCTCCATCTAATTATAACTACAAAGATATTTGACTTAGGGCCTGATTCTAACTTTGGAGGACGGTGTTAAACCGTCCCAAAAGTGGCGGATATACCACCTACCGTATTACGAGTCCATTATATCCTATGGAACTCGTAATACGGTAGGTGGTATATCTGCCACTTTTGGGACGGTTTAACACCGTCCTCCAAAGTTAGAATCAGGCCCTTAGTTTGTGTGCATACCTCCAGGCAGTCTGTTAAAAAAAACATAAGTGGGAACATTAACCAATAGGAGAAAAGTTGGAAGTGCAGTTTTAAGTGTGAAAGGTTTCTCTGAAGGAAGTCACTGCTGTGCCAGTGCTTCTAAATGCATTTTAATTATGCACTTGTTTTCCTCTTCCTAATGGTGTTTCAATGCCTGGGAGAGATGGGTTAGACAGACAGAATGCTTCAAAGATTTAGAACCACACGTAGGCTCATGTGCCATGAGTGCTGCTGAAACCCAATAAAGAAACTGTTGCCTCTGACTCAGGTTGCCCGTTCCTCTGAGATGTCCCATGCATACAAAGATACACCTCTGTGTATCACAAGCCAAACAACATACCCTTTGGTTAGTTAAGACCGCTGTTCAGGGTAATGTCACTATTTCAGTCACACACTATCACACACCATGATTCACAAGGCATGTCACAAACCACTCTCTTCTTGTAAGTTTATGTACGTAGACATTAACAGTGTCTCTTGCCTGTTTAAGGTTGCTGGTCCATGAAGTAGATCCATCTCCTTTATGCAGTGTAGAATACGGTTTACCTGGATTTTACAAATTGCTGGAAGTAGCTTTTTACTCAATGCGAAGGTACAATAATGTGGATAAAAGAAGATTCATAGCTATTAAAATATCAATTTGCTTTGTCATAGAGATTCGGATTGGTACTTTGCCAATTACTGAACTGCCTTAGGAAGATTTATATAAAAAGATCACACAGCTAAATTTAGGGTTGTCAGAAAGTTGATTATTAATTCGAGAAAGGGGCACTCCCTGTTTAGGTCTCAATACAGTTTTAGAAGAATCTCTCCCCAACCTTAGGTAGCTGTGGCTCAAGCAGAAGGAAATTCCCCAGAGAAACACGTGTTAGGTTCAATCACTACCAACATTTTGAAAGTCTAGAAAATGACACACCTAAATTTCTCAAATCATTTTAGAAAAAGAGTGACTTTTTTATTGAGCAAAACAATGAAATTCTGATAAGGAGAATCCCCAAGTTATGATTTTTTTCTATTTTACTGTGAAAAGCACCCAGAAAATGTAAATTACCAATGTAAAGTATCAGTTCATAGTTGACTACGAAGTAGGTACAATTGCAGGCTGAGTGTGATGTTACACCAAACTGGAACTTAGGGCCAGATGTAGCAAAAAAACAAATAGCGAGTTGCAATTTGCGAGTCCTTCCGACTCGCAAAATGCAACACGCTATTTGGTATGCAGAACGGTGTCTCAGACACCGTCTGCGAGTCGGTATGGGGTTGCAAAGACCCACCTCATTAATATTAATGAGGTGGGTCGCAAATTGCGGCCCCATACCGACTATGGGCACTCGCAAACATGGAGGCCTGCTGTAGTCAGCAGACCTCCATGTTCGTGACTGCTTATAAATAAAGCATTTTTTATTTTTTAAGTGTAGCCCGTTTTCCTTAAAGGAAAACGAGCTGCACTTAAAAAAAAATCTGAAACCTTTAGTTTCGGTATTTTTTCAGGGTAGGTAGTGGTCCCTTGGACCACTACCTACCCTGAAAAAATAATTTGTGGTCCACTCACAAAGGTGAAGGGGTCCCATGGGGACCCCTTCCAATTTGCGAGTGGGTTACCATCCACTTCAAGTGGATGGTAACTTCGACACCATTTGCGACCGCATATGCGGTCGCAAATGGTATTGCATACCACTGCGAATCGCAAATAGGAAGGGAACACCCCTTCCTATTTGCGATTCGGAAATGCATTTTGCGAGTCGGTCCCGAGTCGCAAAATGCATTTCTGCATAGGAAACTGCGATTTGCGACTCGCAAACGGCATTTTTTGCCGTTTGCGAGTCGCAAATCGTTTCCTACATCTGGCCCCTAGTCGACTATGGGGAGCTCAAAGTCTTCCAGCGGATCAACGGCTAAAGCTAAAGTCACTGAAGGGCTCTCAAATTCAGATATGCTGTAATCAAGCTCTTCCTGAAGCTATTGATTTTCGTGCCCATTACAAAGTTTTACTTTAAAAAAATCATTACTTTGTTTCCTAAAATCCACCAGCAGGGCAAGGCTGTAATCTGTAATCAGACAGAACTTTACAAAACTGAATACCTTTAACATAATGTCCCTCTGGACCAGTTTTCAGCATGGCAAAAAGGTCCAAGCAGGAGAAACTTGTCTTTCTTTCCTGCCAATTTCAAACCCAGTCCAGGAAAGCCTTAGCACGTTGTTCTGGTCCTCTGAGAGTAATACAAATGACTAACGGCCTCATTACGAGGCTGGCGGTCTGACCGACACATAACGAGATAGGCAGGCGGACTCGCCAAAGGACCGCCGTCCCCACCCAAAGACCGCCGTCCCCACCGAATGACCGCCGTCCCCGCCAGGATCACAGATCCCGATGTGGCGACGGCAGTCTTGGTTTTAGTTAGCTGAACTCAGCGCCATCTGGCTGATTACAACCTTGTTCTCCTCCAGCCTTTTCATGGATGGGACCCCACAATGAAAAGGCTGACGGAAAGCAAGTGCTGAGGGCTACAGGAGTGTCCCGTGCCAACCACCGTTGGAATGTACACTTTCTGTTTTGCACACAGTGCGCATTCCAATGGTGCTGGTCGGCCCCCTCTGTGCTATGAGATAACACACTCGGCTCCTTCAAGGGAGCCAAGTGCTATCTCTTATCATTGTGCCCTCCGGTCAGACTGATGGAAACGCTCTATTGTACGGTTTCCGCCAGTCAGACCGGCGTAAACCTTGTAATAGGGTGGGGGTGACACCATCACCATGGTGGTGACATCCTCCCCGGAAGTTTAGCGGTCCCGTGGTGGGACCACCAAACTCCTAATGAGACATGTAGTTTCACTTTCTCCTCTGCTGGGAAATTTCCTTATGGTCATTCCTGCAGCCCTCCGGTAGCCATCTAGGTACTAGGGTTCTCTCCAGTCAGGGCTCTTGCTGGTTTCAATTTTTAGTTCCACCTAGACCTTCTATGTGTCAGGTATCCTTCTGCTTTTTATGTCTTTGTAGCAAGTACAGGGGCCAACCGTTTAACCCTTAACAAGCCATACTAGTTCCCGTGGTGCCAGCTGGAATCAAGAGTCATTGCGACTTCTTTCTTCTGATGTTTTCTTCCCAGGTCCAGGAATGCTCTGAGGAGTTGCTGTTTAGTGCAAGCTTATCCTGCACAATTATCTTGTGCACTAGCCAGTGGTTTGAGAGTTCAGAAATTCCAGTCCTCTTTGTTCTTACATGTCCTTTCTTAGTTTAGTGCAAAAGAAATAACAGATTTCCTTGAAACCGGGTGGTGTCTGTCTTCTTCCACCTGGGGAAGCTCTGTTCTTTGCACTAGTCACTCCCTTATTGTTATGAGGTAGCCTTCCTTCTGGTATAGCCAGACCTGGCTTTCCCTCCTGTTGGGGATGGAGCCAGTCAATCTAGGGTGGGCCTGGGAAACAATAGTTACACTACATGACAACCTCATGTATTATGACCTAGTCAAGGGAAGCACTGTGAAATGTGTTTTTTATGCAAAATATTGCTGTCTTCCTCTCAGGTGGCTAATTGTTACTAAGGAACTGTTAGACCTGACAGCCTTAGGGTGGTCACCCCTAACTTTTGGCCTGCCTCCCTCCACTTTTTAGATACTGTTTTTGCTGGTTTTAGGACTCTGCGCACTTTACCACTGCTAACCAGTGCTTAAGTGCATATGCTCTCTTCCTTTAAACATGGTATCATTGGATCATACCCAAATGGACTATTTCATATACTTATAAGTCCCTAGTAGAGTGCACTATATGTGCCCAGGGCCTGTAGATTAAATGCTATTAGTGGGCTTGCAGCACGGATTGTGCCACCCACTTAAGTAGCCCCTTAACCTTGTCTCAGGCCTGCCATTGCAAGGCCTGTGTGTGCGGTTTCACTGCCAATTCGACTTGGCATTTGAAAGCACTTGTCAAGCCTAAAACTCCCCTTTTTTCAACATGTAAGTCACCCATAAGGTGTGCCCTATGTCACCCATAGGGCAGGGTGCTGTGTAGGCAAAAGGCAGGACATGTACCTGTGTAGTTTACATGTCCTGGTAACATAAAACCCCTAAATTTGTTTTTACACTGCTTTGAGACCTGCTCCCATCATAGGCTAACATTGGGGCTGCCCTCATACATTGTTTGAGTGGTAGCTGCTGATCTGAAAGGGGTAGGAAGATCATATTTAGTGTGGCCAGAATGGTGATACAAAATCTGGCTGACTGGTGAAGTTGGATTTAATAGTACTATTTTAGAAATGCCACTTTTAGAAAGTGAGCATTTCTCTGTACTTAAATCTTTCTGTGCCTCACAATCCACGTCTGGCTGGATTTAGTTGACACCTCCCTTGTGCATTCACTCAGACACACCCCAAACACAGGATACTTAGCCTCACTTGCATACATCTGCATTTTGAATGGGTCTTCCTGGGCTGGGAGGGTGGAGGACCTGACACTTGTCAAAGGACAGTAGCCTGCCCTCACACAAAGGACTGCCACACCCCCTACTGGGACCCTGGCAGACAGGATTGAACGGAAAGGGGACCCTGTGCGCTTCTAAGCCACTCTTTGAAGTCTCCCCACTTTAAAGGCACAGTTGGGTTTTTTAACAGGGCCTCTGCCCCTACCAATTCAGGCACTTCCTGGAGAAGAAACTTGAACCAGAACCTGCATCCTGCCAAGAAGAACTGCCTGGCTGCCCAAAGGACTCACCTGTCTTCTTTCTGTGAAGAAATGCTACCTTGCTGTTGCCCTGCTGCCTTGCTGCTCTCTGGCTGTGGTGAAGAAGTGCTCTCCAAGGGCTTGGATAGAGCTGGCCTCCTGTTCCCTGAAGTCTCAGGACCAAAAAGACTTCATCTCTACAAGAAGGACTCCTTGTGCAACGAAATTTGATGCACAGCCTGCCAGAATCGACGCACAGCCTGCACTGCAGTGAAAGATTCACTGTACGCCGGAGTGGAACGACACAGCCTGACTTCGCATCGAGAAGATCGACGCAGCACCAGCATAGCGACCGGAAATTCGACGCACGGCCCACCGGATCGACGCACAGCTGAGCTGGAATGACATAGCCTGACTTCCAGAGAGGAATCGACACAGTGCCTGCCGTGCGGTAGAAAATATAACACAACACCCACTGAATCGACACAGCTCCTGTGACTTCATCCTGCCAGCGCAGGAAATCCACATGTCATCCCCGGGGCGTCTGAAAACCCCGCAACCCGAAGAGGATCCACGACCGAGCACCGGATATCGATGCACAGCCGTCCCTGTGTGAAAACTAAATGATGCATCGCCATGTGCGGCCCGAGAAATCGACGCACACCCCCTTTGTTTCCATGCATCTCCTCCTCTGTGGTTCTTTGCAGAGATTGTGAATGTGAACCAGGCACTTTGTGCTTGAAAGAGACTTTGTTTGCTTTTAAAAGACTTAAGACACTTTATATCACTTTTACAGTGATATCTGAACATATACTTATTGCATTTTAATTGGTTTGACCTGCATTTATCCATATAAATATTATATATTTTTCTAAACAATGTGTGGTGTATTTTTGTGGTGCTATTTGGGGTTATTATATGATTTATTGCACAAATACTTTACACATTGCCTTCTAAGTCAAGCCTGACTGCTCAGTGCCAAACTACCTGAGGGTGGGCACAGGATAATTTGGATTGTGTGTGACTTACCCTGACTAGAGTGAGGGTCCTTGCTTGGACAGGGGGTGACATGACTACCAACCAAAGACCCCATTTCTAATAGGAACCACTTACAGACAACACCCCTGCCTTCCTGGGGCCAGATGCCATGCCACTGATTTGCAGGAGGACGGTCGTTAGCAAGTTATCCATGGATGTGTATTAGGCCTCTTGAGTAGGGCTGAGAGACAAGTCAGTTCTAAACTAGTTTTTCCTCAAGCAACACAAAGTAGAATTTCTTAAAGTTAGTTTTTCCCTGAAACTAATTCATATTCATTTAATCATTGAATTAGATTTCTGGAACTAAGTGAAAAAATATATTTTAATCTTTGCTGTAGCATTCTTCCTGGTGGAGCTATGATTTTCATCATTTTAGGTCTTTTCATGGAAAATACAGTTTTACCTACACAGTGAAACAACTTTTGGATAGTTGTTGACTGTGAGGGCATTTTGGTCCTAGTGTGTATAATTTCAAGTTAGCATTTATTAGGCTCCTAGCTCTGTTGGGTCACTTAGTTCAAAGATAAACATAGATTATTCTACCTTACACTTTCTCTTCCTTGTCTTATTGCAGTACTTTCAAACTGCAGTCCACTCAAATAACAACGGCTCTCCCTGAAGCCTTATACTGTTGTCATATATGTGGGTGGAGTAAATACACACAGTAGACCACATATAGCATTTAAATTTAGCACCCCATGTTGACATTTTGGGGCTAATCTACAATGGACATGCTATAAGGCTGAGTACACCAGTTGTGTGAAACCAATTTTATAGTACATACTTAGAGACAAAACACACACCATCTCACTGATTAACAGTGTCACATTGCACAGAGTGATAAAACCAGCAAAAATAAATTCTATAAAGAGGCAGAAAATGGCAAATTTCTTATATGGGTAACTTTTTAATATAACTCAGTTTCATATATCATTTCACAGAATAGCATATATACGTTCTCTATTTTATCACTCTGGAATTTCTAAGGTAGTCATGTAAAATATAGCGATGCCCTCAGCGACTGCAGTCACTTCATCTACATCAGTTTTGTCAACTGATCAGGAGTAGTAGTCAATGAAAATATTTAATGATTTAGACAAATATTTATTTTAGCCTAGTTTTGCATGCCTTCTAAATAAATATATGTCATTGTAAAATTTTTGATTTATGGGTTTCGTTGTGTGGTTATTCAATTTCATTTCATTGTATTGCATTGCAGGGTGAGGAAAAGTCCTTTAGACGAGCTCCATCTTGGAGGAAAAGATTTCGCCCTAGAGAGTTCAGTGGCGTGCACATGATGGCTGGATCGACAGAGACACTGCCTGCCGGGTTCCGAGTTACGACAACCATGGCCCCTTCTACCTCTATCCAGCCTAAACAAATGTCAACCGAAGGTAAACGGAAACTGGCAGTCTTACTCACTTACTTTGAAGACAGTTTTAACAGTCACATTTTATTACTGTGATTAATTGATTTCTATATATTGAGACATGTTATTTATTACTTATTGGAGACATTTTCAAAGGAGTCATTTTGCAAAGCCTTTAAAAATTAACATCAAGATTCCTGCACTAAGTGCAATCCCCCTGTAACAAGTATAACCAAAAATTGATAATGAAGGAAACGACCTTGTGTGTCACTGAATATACAATGCACTGGGATGCCTTCTTCTGCTTTGGACAGCCTAACGCACCTGCACATGAGGATTACTGCATCAGGACCGGGTAATCATTTTCGAAAGAAGGAAACTTAGGCCCTCATTATGGACACCCAGTAAATGGACCGACCACGTTTTCTGCACCCAGAGTTACTGATAAATGGTGTACTGGTAATCCCTGGAATGAGAAAAAACATTGGATCCACTAAATGATGAGGGATCAGTAAATTCTGGGTCATATTCCCCTGCTCATTTCTCACTTCTGGCTGGACATTCACACGGAGATCTCAGCTGATTTCTGAGTGACAGTGAAGAGATCCAGAGTATTTCCGCATATCTAATCATTCCGATGGGGGTAGTAACTGCTGTTATTGGCCCCATTCGAATTATGAGGCCACTTTTAATAAAGGCCTTACTAGAGTGCATCCATAAGGTGAAAACTAAAAAACAAAAGACCATCGGGAATCCCACAAATATTTCTATTGACAGTGATGGTTTAATTTTTTATTGTCACCAGCTACTGACCAAATAACTGGGTAATTATTTAACTGTAGAACATGGAGGCATGCATCCTGTTAAATTAAACTCTCGGAATGTTGAGTTCTTCGCCAGGCTTTAAAGATTTTCATATTTTTAGATTGGTAGTTAAATATTACAGCACTTAATGTTTAAATGTGCCATTTTGGAGAAAAAAATATATACCGTCCTGAATTTCATGCTGGAGTAGACCTAAGAACAGCACAATATTTCACATTTCTCTAAATGCCAAAGCCCACTGGTTGTCAGTGAAAGGAGCTTGTAATTGTGTGCTCATTTTTCTTAGTAAATGAATTTGCTGAGCAGAAACGTTAATGTCATCTGACTGGTTCATCACTCATAGGAGAGAGTGATAGCGTTTTCATATGCAACTCTTGTTTGAGGAGCTGGGGCAACCCATCAGTGAGGATTGGAAGATTACAGTATTATATAGCTCTATCTATAGATTTAATCAAAAGAAACACATCCAGATTCTTATTTGTTCCCATATTTACATTGCAGTTTCTACTTCAGTAAGTGATGGTGGAATGGGAGTGCTGATGAAACATTCACCTTACCTCACTGACCCAATCTTCCTCACTAAATCTATCGTTCACCTCTGCCATACAGGTTTTTACATTTAAGTTTCCATTAAAATCCACTAAACTAAATCCACTAAACCATGAAAAAGCACCAAATGATTGATTTAAATGTGCTTAAGTTGCGTTTCTAATGAGATCCTTTTCATTAAGAACCTCCATTACATTTGCCAAAGCAAGTTCTGGATATCTCTTCTGCCATTTCATAGCTTTGACAAATCTTCACTTATTTTGTCGCAAGATCAAGACAAGAGCTGATTTCCTGCCACCACATCAACAACTCTGTGGTGGCAGCTATCTTAGGACACTGTCCAGAGTCATATAAAAAAAAATATATATAAAAAAAGTGAAGAAAGATATGAGGGGCTGGTTGGGGATAACCTGCTGCCCTAGGCCTGGTGGTAAGGTCTAGGCAGCAAAATTAAAAAAACAAAAGTGGGCCACCCTCCCAGAGCCTACAGGGGCCCCAGAGACCCCATTACCCGGGTGAGTCCAAAAAAATGGGAGGAAACACGTGGCTCCCTCCCTGAACTTCAAATTGCCCTAGGTCCCCTTCCCCTAGGGCCAACACTAAATGAAAGAGGCAGGGGCAAATAGTCTCCCTCGCCAAGCCTGAAAATTCCCCGGGGACCCCATCCCCTGAAACTAATAATATTCAAAAGTGTAAGGAGTGTGCAGCCTCCATCCCAAGCTTTTAAAGGCCCTGGGCATCCAATCTCCCAGAGCTTGTTCTCACACTGTGTCCCGTGGAGACCATCCCTGGGACACATTAATAGAAAGACTTGTCTGTTTCCACCCAGTGGGAGCATTAAAAATCCTTCCCCTAGTAGGAGCAGATGTTCTTCCCTGGCTGCATTCTTGTGGGAAAGGAAACTCAGATTGCTCCCGCCAGGAGGCAGCATTGAAAAGCACATGCTTGTGCTACGCTTGAGTAATGCTGGCTCCCGATGTACCCTGGATGGGTGCATGCAGGGAGCTGGAGGGAGCAACCAGAACTCTCGAGCTCCCCCAGCTGCTCCTAGTATGGCCCTGATTTAGATGTTGATTAAGAGAATACTCATAGGATTCCTATAGGATAGAATGGGATCATAATATGGCGGATTGGATATGTGTCATGTTTGTGATGGATTACTCTCCTCTGCTGACTTCTAAATCCCGCACATAGTGTTTTGTGGGTGCCCAGGGTGGGCACCTACCCAAATCCCCAGGGGGATGGGTTCTCTGAAGCCACTATTGTCTCAAGGGGGCTATACAACACCCCTTCTTAAATAAGGCAAATGGCCTGGACGCCCTAAATGCTAGGTAGGGGATCACACCCTCCCTCCACTTTAGAAAAAAAATAAGGTCACAGGGGATGGGATCTATGATGCCTTAAAGGCTCGAAGAGGAGAGCTGTGTGCCCCCTCTCCCCTTAAAAAAGCAATACAGCTCTGGGGATGGGGCCCTCTGGGACCTGCAAAGGCTTGAGCAGTAGGGCAACAAGCCCCTCCCAAGAAAAAAAAAATACTGCAGGCTCCTGCTAGCACCCAGGATGGGTGCTGGCAGGTGAACCGGCAGGGCCATGGGACCCTGGGGATGCCCTAGGGCCCTTTGTGGTTTGATGTGGCCAGGCCTTCCATCCAAACCCACACATTTAAGAAAGCTGCGCTTGCTGTCGAGTTGGTATTTATGTTTTAAACTACCCTGGTTAGGGATTGTAATCATATCTCGGATTACATTAAAAAATACTTAGAAATTCACTGAAATACAATGGTTAAAATGACATTATAGTTAGATGAATATGTAAGTTAAAACATACAATATGAAACCACTGAAATTCTCCAGTTATAGTTATCTCAAGTAACTATAAACTCGTGCCCTAAAGTAACTATAACTCACTCTCTTGCCATAAAATGCTAATTACCTACCATAATACATCCCTTGTGACAATTTTGTATGACATCATTGATAACATGATTGCAACACCTCAATTGACATAATTGATAACACTGCATGGCAGGGGCGCAAGTTATAGTTACTTTAGGGACCATCATCAAGACCCCAAGAGGTATATATAGGACCATATCACGTTACTCATTGTGCATCTTTATATTATGTGGTTTATTAAAGTATTTTAGAATCTTTTAGAATGATTCAAGCATCATCCATTTAATAATCATTTGCTTTACACTGCAGACATATCTGAAAATGTTTTTAGAAATGTGTATTTTTGTTGATGATAAAAAATGTGTTTTCTGCAACAGTATAAATTATAAGACACATTTTAAATGCAAATTCATTTGTAAGGTAATTTAAAACATGCTTTTCTTTTGTACTATATTAACTATAAAGTAGGTTATACATGGCATACATAAAGGAAGTAAATAAAGTGCAATTTAGGACAGTGTAACTTTTTCCTGACAGGGTTCTGCATGTATAGTGTTTATTTTCATACTGAGGGAAGGGCTCATTTGTATATGCTCACATTACAATGGCCTAGCCACCAAGGTTGGGCTTGCTAGATGTACTTATTAACATTCTGAGAGTGTCCGGTACCCAATCCGCCATGGGTGGACAATCCCTGCCCAAATTGAAACAGAGGTTTGCATCTGGCCAGACCCCCGTTCCCCCACTGGGAAGACAAACCCCTACTGCACATAGCATTCGACCACACATATAATGGGGTTGGCAGCAAGAATGGTCCTGCATGGTTAAGCTGATCAGATGTGCTGATTAACTCTCACCATGAGGTGCATTCCAGTGAGAATGGAGAACGGTATTCAAGTATGCCTTACTGCCTCTGCCTCTTCTGCCCAGAGTTTTCATGAAGATCAGGAATAAGCAAGATGAAGTCATCCTGATTGTCTCCATTTTGGGCCAGGAGAGTTTGATACACAAATCTCTCGGTACAAGCTTCAGTCCCCTAATCAAGCTTCAACTTCAGGAGGTCCTTCTGTCACAGAAGCAAGGCAGGTTTCTGCACCCGAACCTGTGCAATCTACACTTCCATATGTGGAGATTGAGCAGCTGCAGTTGAATGTGCTTTATATACCACCTGAGGTTGTCAATGTCATCCTTGCTGCCAGACGTCCATTTACCAAGTCCACCCATGCTGGGACAAATTTGTGGCCTGGTGAAGGGTCAACAAGACAGACCATTTGCAAGTCAATCTTTTGGATGTTGTTAGGCCTGGGCCGAACTCGCAGAGTTTCACTCTGTAGAATTCCCCAAATTTACATAAAAACTCAGCGAGATTCCAAGTCATTCTTCAATTGAGCAGAATGCGGGCATGTTGCGCTGCTCACGCTGATTGTTAGTGCAGGGATTGTGTTCCACTCTATAAAATCAGCGCGTCAGAGTTGGCTGCTTCTTTTTGCCACTTGAGTAGATTTTGTACTCGAACTGCAGCGTTCTCAACACAAACTGTTGTGACCTGCTATGATCGCCCAAGTTGAGATTTCCCATCAGAAGGAGTTTTAGCACCCAAAAATCGTGGTTAGGGATACAAATTCTTTCTCGTCAACTACATGTTGGTGGTCCACGTGCAAGAAAATACTCCACTCATAGCAGTTGGTGGAGTTTTGCTGGTATTCCACGCTCCAAGCAGAGCATGGAGTAGGCAACCCTCCATAAACTCGCCCAGCGGAGTAGACTTTGTCACCCCCCCTAGATACGGTGTTGTTTGTTTTGTCTTTAGCCTAGCAAGAGCTTGGCTTTGGCACGATTAAAGTTTATTTGTTGGTCCTTTCAGCCTTTTTGCTGTTGCTGGATCACTTGTCCATCTTTCACTTGTTTTGTTGTGGTTTAGAAAAGGCTTGACACATATGTTCCATCCCAAACCATTTGTGATACCACAGCAGGACCTTAAATTGGTCTTGATGTTTCTCATGTTTACACTCTTTGAGTCTATGCACAGGAGGGTGTTGCCTCTGATAACCCTAATGGCTGTCTTCCTCTCTGTTATCAGTTCAGCGTGTCACATGAGTGAACGTGAGAAACTGTGAGCTCAAACACCCTCCCCCACAATTTTTTCTGGACAAACTGTTTCTGAGGACTCATTTAGTCTACTTGACAAACGTTATGACTCCTTTCCACGTTGGCCAATCAACCACTTTCCAAGCATTGTTTTCTCTCCACCCTACTCAAAAAGGAAGAGAGGCTCCATAGGGTGGACACCTAAGTTAGCTTTAAGGTTTTAAATAAATCGGACCAAGGATCATTGGTGGGTGATCAGCTGTTTATGGAGTTCTCTGGGCAACAAAGGGGAAGGTGATGCAGAAGATGACTCTTGAAATAGCTAGTCCTCTGCATTACAACCAGCAACATAATATAGCCAATAACCAGCCTCTGGGATGTCTGAGAGCCCATTCCATGAGGGCTACGGCTGCCACCATTGTGTTGGCACATGGACTTCCTGTCCTTGGCATCTTTCAGACTGCTATGTAGGTATTGGTGCACATGTTCATGAAACACTACTGTCTTTACAGCCAAGTCCGATGGGAAGAGCATTTCACCAATTCGGTCCCACAAGGTACTGCTTTGACATCTATTCTAAAGGCATGGAATCTGCACTTATATGTATTTAGTGCCACTTATACCCTTGTGACTACTGTGGGGTTGTGTCTTCTGAACTTAGAAAGCTTTGAGAAGTCAACCCACCCATAAGAGAATCCACATTTACAGTGGAGGAAAGTGCTTTATGAAAGTTCTCCAAGGGATAGCTAGAAGCGAGACAACAAAGAAAAAAAAATTCTCACTGTCCTTCCACTCATTACTTAGGATTTTCTTAATTACAGTATGCACCAGCAAAGAATCAGGCTAGTTCCAAAAAAGGCCTCTTGATCCTGCACAGACTGCTCTGTGAAATTTACATTTTGTCTAATCAGTAAAAGAACTTCATTTACATCATGCCATATGCCACGCTACTCCACTCTATGCCTCTCCATTCCACACCTCTTGACACTACTTTACGCCACTCTACTCCATACCATTCTATTCCACAGCACACCATGCCACTCCACTTTACACCACTCTATACCACTCCACTTTACTGTGTTACATTCCACTATATGCCACTCCACCCTACACCAAGCCACTCTACTCTATGCCACTTAACACTATGCCACGCCACTCCATGTCACTCTCCGCCACTCCATTCCACTCATCACCACTCCACTCTATGCCACCCTACCCTGTATCACTATCCTCTACACCACTCTACTCAAGTTCACTCAAATCCATTCCACTCTGTCACTCTACTCCAGTGTACACCACTCCAATCTATTGTTCATCAGTCCACTCCACTCTATACCACTGCATTCTACGCCTCTCCACTCTAAGCCACTCCACTTTACGCCACTCTACTCTACACCACACTACCCTACTCCACACCACTCTACTCTATGTCATGCCACTCTTTGCCACCCAACACCACTCCATTCTACTCTATGACACTTTGCTCTTCTTTATACCACTCTACTCTACACCACCACCCTTTTAGCCATGCTGAAGAGCAGCTACTCCGCTGTACAACATGGCTAAAGGCAATGGCTAAGCCAATTGGTCTTGCATAGGCGAACCCTATGGGCTTTGCCAGTGCTTGTTTTTCTTTTCAATGTATGGCCTTTTTAGGGTATGGATGGTGGTAATGTCTTACTCCATGTCCATGTCTCATGCAGTGCATGAAGAAATCTGATCACATCACACACACTCTGATGGTACTCTGCTGACTCCCCTTAGCTGCCCACCCCAACTTCAAAACTAGCTGAATCATTTACAAAGTCATCATGACCAACACCCCCGCTCAAGCTCAGTGTTGCTTGTAGTTCTTGGCAAACCAACAGCCAGGACTCCATCAGACTTCAGATTGAGAAATGTAATAAAAAATAAAGAAGCAAGATGGCAGGCTGTTTCCATCTATGTACCTAGAAGTTGGGATAACATCCCAGTATCCAGCAGGACTGCCCAACTCTGCTCCAATTGAGAAAAGAGTTAAAGGGTCAATACTTTAAAGAACAGTACACCACAATTCATTAAATATCCACAACCCAGCTTCGTCCTATGTTTCTAAGTTGACTTTAAGGTTGTCTTTGATCATGTACAGTGCTCGGCTGCATTTTGGCTAGGTTTGTGAAGTATAAATGTAATATACAGCCATACAGGAATGCATACGTTACAATACTTTTTAAGATGAAGGAGGCAAAGATTTGAGCAAACATGGATTGTTCTGCAAGAAGAGTCAATATTATAATGTCATTTTTGTTTACTTAGAAGAGCAATCAAATACAACAGCCTGGGACCTCACTCTCTGTTTATTCTTTGGTGAGGGTGGATCGTGCATAGGGATAGTACAGGAAAATAGAGAAATGTGGAAGAGAAAGGAAAGGAAGAGAGGAAATAGTGACAGAATGGGAGAAGGGGATTATGATGTGTGAAAGACAGATGATAATGAAAGAAGGTAATGATGGCATAAGGGACAAGAGAAGAGGAAGAGAAAGTTACCAGAAGTAAGGACGCCAGAGACAGAAGAGAGGAAGAGATATTAGCGAGTAACCAAAAATGAGAAGAGAGAGACACAGATGTTGGAATGAAAGGAGGAATTCAAAGAGAGGAAGGAAAAGAGGAGAGAGGGTTGGAGAAAGGGGTAAGAGAAGGAAAAACAGGTAGAGCAAGGAATTTGGAAATCCGCGAGAAGGGATACGTCTATTATTAGTGCAGTAGGTCCACTGACAGCAGTGTCTATTACTGTTAAGCAACCCCTGGTCCCCAATTGTATTTGCTTTTTAATACAGACCCATTTCCTTCTCTAAATTGGGCCAATGACACCCATGCTACACCATTGTCTCTTAAAACACTCACCCCAAAGAGGCCAAATTAATAAACTGAACTGTGGAGTAATGCACTCTCGGACCCAGGAAGCAAATACCCTTATCAGAGGCCCTACTCACCACCAACACAGAATAAAGGCATGCCTTTTCCAGCTCCTCTGTGGTACCAAAAACAGCAGCCTGCAATATCTGAAAACTGTGGCCTTTCCACGTAATGATCACTTTCGACTGATGCACTCAGCTGCCCTCTGCGTTTGGAAACGCCAAAGCTGTACCTGCAGATGTGAAAAGAAAAAATAAATCTGTGGGCGTAGAGCAGAATGAGCACATAAGTAACGTAGCCTAGATTATGAGTGCAGTCATGGGCGTCACGTGACCTGAACATTATAGCTGCCGTAGACATACGCCTTTGGAAGTTGCAGGAAAACGTAGAGTTTGTGTTTCGGAATGGAGGTACCCCTGCACTTCGGAAAATACAGATATTAAACTGAACCACAATGCATAATGAACAGTAAATTCCTGATGAATGGTACTGGCCACTCATCAGACATTCATTGTCATTTGGGGAAAAAACAACCTTATGTGGTGTGTAGTGGTGACAACAGGTCTTGCCAGGCAGTTACATTTGTCTGCAGCATAGGCTAAACGGAAAGTTCACAGATCAAAGATGGCAGAGTCAGCAAAAGTCAAATGTTAAAGGGGTGTTAAGAGGTATTAGAGAAAATAAACGCGATGGCTAGCTGATGCTCAACTCTTCTCTGACCATTAAACGAAATGTCACAGTAGAATGCAGTCATCGGAAAATCCCACTTTAAAGCATATGTAAAGTGTAGTGGAAGTGTAGCAGTGGCTGTCATGGGAACCAGAACAATCACGCAGCGCAGAGTTAGGAAGACCTCTAAAGAACGTCCCGCTTCTAATATTTTGTATAGTGACTGAAACAAGACTTTGAAGAGCGGCACGGAGATTACACGAACACTCAATCAACAGCGGCTAAGGCACCGATCACCTTCGGAAATTCTTTTCGTATCACACTAATCCTGTTTACTTCAGGAAAAGCAAAACACAGCGAGTGGTGATGGAGCAGAAAGTGTAAACGTGCATGTAGAAAGAAGGGCGTCTGTGCTCCATACAACTTTACCCCACCGTGCCTTCAGTTTTTTTTCTGCCAGAGACTGTCTGCACTAGTTGAATTCTCTGAACTGTGGAAAGACCAAAAATATGTTAAACCTAGGTTATGAACTCGAGCACAGCTGGTAAAATAACACTGAGCCGATTGGTTCCCTAATTTTCAAGGCATGAGCAGCTTGGAATCCAGTTCCTATTAATCCATTCCATTCCATTTGATATTTTTTTTATTTTTACATAAGGCTGTTTTTAAAGGCCTCTTAATCCTTCACAAAAAAGACTCCAAGAAAGTGTCAGGCTTTTCTCCAGTGCACTTTGAAAGGGACTGTCCTTGTAGTCTTTCTAGGACAGAAAGTTGCCTTCACCTCCTTGAATCTCCAGGTTGATGTAAATGATCGGGGGGAGCCTTTAAAAGAGATGGTATACTGTAAGTGTAGATAATTTACTACACAGTTGTCAGAGTTTTATTGAGGATGTCAGTGTCCAGGCAGAAATGTGAGGCCTCAATAGTTTCATAATGAATCGAGAGTGTGTTGCTGTATTTGCAATGTACATTGGATTTCCAGTGGTTGAATGTACACAAAGGACTCATTATCCCCCATTCTGAGAGCTGGAACCTGGAATGATTCAGTTATACACAACATGTAAAAACAAACCCCATCGTATTAGCAATTCAGGGTGCATTGCCATTGCATCAGTTTTACCATGGTTCATATACTGCTGCCCAAAACAGTGAAACTAGTACACTTGGCCACGGGCACTAAATGCCTTTTGGGATCTCTCATCGTAGCAAACATTGGCACAATTCTGAAAATGCATAGCAAACAACCACACCCATGCAAGGTCATTTTAGACTATTCAACTTTTTAATTTTACGTCCAACGCAACTACAAAAAAAGTTTCATTGAGAACCTTGAGCTGGTAAACACCCTTCTGAGTGTGGGGTCCTAACACTTGGATATAATAATATACTATATAAAATAGTTAGCGATAACACCAATAAAAACAATGTATTATGATGTTGTTTAATTTCAGCTTCAAATTTTAGTTAGAAAATGAGTATACATTATTAAAACTATGTTACACCTTAACATTTTTTTGCAAACTATAACGCAAATTATTTTCTAAACCAGATATGGTTTTGGTGTTAAAACAATACGTCTCTGCTTATGTGTTGGCCGGTACTGGTTTACCTTTTACCGAGTGGTAACACCCTGTCCGTACCATGCAATTACGAGTTAAACTTCAGGGGTATTCCCCAATGTTATTCCCTTTCACTTTTTCTATTGTGAAGCGCATTGAAACGTGTTCATCAAATTGACCGCAAACTAGAAGGTCCTGATTTCGAGTTGTACTGTACTCGCAAGGTGCAAACTCTACAAACATAATTACCTTTACCGTAACACCCTGCAAGTACCTTGCAGTTATGACTGAACTGGATGAAACACTGTGTGGGCACAGAATTACAGTGTGGTATTTCAGTTGTATTCCTTCTTCCGATGGGTTTAACACGCACAATTACTACATGCTCCGAGCAGGGGTCTTCAGGTGGCTTAGTGGTGTAGCGAAAGAGTTGTGTGTGGGGTGGGGGTGGGGGAGTGGGTTTAAGATCAGTTCTGGCAGGGGGTAGCATTGAATGTTTCCCCTTCCCAGAAAAATAGGTTGGTGTGGAGCAGAGGACAAGTCTTGGCTGCTGTGGCTGCCAGAGCTTCATGTGAGTTTAGTTTTACTTGCCAGAAATAGCGGCTGGTAAAACCGCGTCTGCTGTTGCAGCTCCAGAGAAAGCCATGTGAGTGACCCATGGGCCAGTCGTGATCATTCAGAATGGTGTCCTACCCCAGAAATGGAGACAGACACTGACAAAAACCTGCATCCAGACTCATCCCTCCCTTTTCCCAGAAGAGTGATGACGTTATATTATCGTGACATAGGGTAAGGTACCTTAGAGCTGACGTTTTCCGTAGTTAGGGACATGGAATCAAGCTTTATTAGAATGTTATTTTCTCCGTTTTGGACCTTGCTTGCCCACTAGGTACTCATGATTTAAGAAAATATTTCAGATTCGTTGTTGATGAGTATTTTAGAAGCGGGCTGTCATGCCTGTGATGCACTTCTTAGTGAATAAAAGGGTACAGAAAGCGCGTCTCCTTAATATGTGTACGAAACCTGCATGCAGAGCTTAATGCGCCCTCTTGACCCCTCCTACTAACATCCCTGACATGGCCTGAATGATTGCTGATACTCGATGCTCAGCACACAGTAATGGCACTAATAGCTTGATGTGTATGTTCTGTGCACAGTGGGATCCGCGGGGTCACAGAGGCTGGAGGCGTCTGCTGTTCGAACCTACTCGTGCTGATATGCTGCTGTCTGCGTGATCCTGCACCGCCACCATGTAAGTACCAGAGGGCCTCACTGCAGAGGTCTTCAAAATGTTGCTCTGAGCTCTCCCTAAGCAAATTGGTTTGAACTCGGAGCCCCCCCACCCACACCCTACGAAGCTTTTAGCAACAATTGGGGGAGTGGAAGATACAACGAGAGCCAGGGGGCGGGGCACATGAGATCATTCAGGGGTACTTTTTCTATTACTCATAGTCCCTATTAAATGTGAGATTTATTAGAAAAACAAAACAGATACATAAGAAAACGGAAACTGGCCGCAAAACAGAACTCCCCATCACTGGAGTGATATGAGCCCCTCACATTTATGGATCCCAATGGAAGTGCACCAGGTGCAGAGATAGGTGTGACCCTGAGTAGTGGTCTGCCTCCTGTGCCTAATTCACTCCTTTCCTACCATGCTTGGCTATCACTCCAAACTTGCAACAGCCTCTCTCTCCAGTTATTAAAAAAATGCTCTTACCTTTTGCCTCTTTCTCTTTTCCCTGTCCACACACATCCGTCCCAGTACAGCAAGGGTGCCATTGGCCCCAGTTGTAGCAAGGAAATGAGCCTCATTCCACCTTTTCTAATGTGAGACAGTTATACCTGTGATGTAATGGGCCCCACACACCCTTGAACCCCATTGCCACTGCACCTGCCTCACTAATGGTAGCTACTATATTGTGAAGAGAGCTGTCTCTGCCCAGTGTTGAAATATGACCACCTGTCTTGACCCACCAGCCTCCCACTATCTTTAAGTCCAAGCTACGTTGTCTCCTTTACTTACATTTCCTTTGCCTTGCGTCATTACTCTGAGACCCAAAGTAACACTGGCAAAGCAAGGGTGCAGTGGTCCCTAATGCAAGCAAGAAAGGATAGTAACACAGTCATAAATGGGGTTAGATAGCCCCTAACAACACTTGTGGTGTTTAGTTGGCCTAGTGGTGTAATGGGTCAATTAAACCCCAATGCACCTTCAGTACCAATGCTATCTACAGCCCTCTTTCCTCTGACCACTCCACTGGCCCAAAGCAGGCTTTCTGCCCCTTCATGTAGACAAACAAGGAAAGCCCTCACAGCTTGCCTTGGAAACGTGGGCCCTGTTCTGTGCACAACAATTGTGACCTTGGTATTAACACTAGCAATACATGACCCCTCATTTAACTTCTTGTCAGTAAACAGCAATACATGGGGTATAGTGGCCCCTCACACTCCTGCCACCAGTACCACTGCACCTGCTGCATTAATGGTAATATTAATGATGATAACTATGGTGTTGGGGAGATGACTCTTTGCTATATAGCTTCCCTTCTCCAGAATCGCACCTTTCAGGTGGTTCAACAACCATTTTTTTCCGAGGTTGTTTCACTGCAGAAGGGGGTGCCTCAGGGTTCTGCTCTGAGCCCCCCATTGTTTAATCTTTATAAAAGCACCCCCTGGCAGATGTCATCGACCGTCACAGCTTTAACACTGTGTCATATGCAGATGACATGCAGCTTGTTATTATCTTATCTCAGGATGAGGGCACTTCTGCAGCTTGTTTGAGCACTTGTCAAGCCAACTTAGTGGAGTGGATAGACCAGAGTTGCCTCAAGCTAAAAGCCATAAAAACTGAGGTTCTCTTAGTAGGGAAACAACCATCTCCTCTAATTGGAGGCCAGATGTACTTGGGCCAGTAGTGACTCCCAAACCGAAAGTGAAGAACCTCGGCATATGGTTGATGCCAGACTATCATTTCTTAGTCAGATCTCCTGCCTGGTAGCAAAGTGTTCCGGGAATTTTGAAAATGATTAATAAAATCTTTCTCCCAGAGGAGGCCATGAAATCAGTTGTCCAGGCACTCCTTATCTCCAGGCTGGACTACTGTAATGTATTGTATCCAGGAGTCTCACAAGGTTGATTGGCAAAACTTCAGAGAGTACAGAATGCGGAAGCTCAATATCCCGAGGTGGTCCTCCATTGGGTCCGCTTTTGCTAAACTACTTTGGCTCTCTGTAAGGGTGAGAGTTTCCTTTGAAGCACTGTCTCTCTGCCTCAAAATTCTGAGTGGGACGGGGCCCCCATACTTACATTGCCTGCTAAAGTCATATCGATCTAGTAGCAGTCCCAGATCCGCTGGGGCCTCACTCACCCCCATTCTTTAGGCAATTGCCTATTTTGTGCTGTATGTAATACAGTTTGAAATTTTCCAGGTTAAAAAAAGCCTGTGTGGGCAGATTTTCCTTTGGCTTTCTGGTCCTTCATTGTGCGACACTTTGCCTTTAGATCTGAGGCAGGAAGGGTCAGAATTAGCTTTTCACAAGAAACCTAAGACCTGTTTTGTTACGCAACCCGAGGGCCGGTTAAGCTTGCTATTTAAGGGTCTGTACTAGAGACTGTACTCTTAGTGCAGGGGCACTCCAGATGGAGTAAACAGGTGTTTTATTGATCATTTTATTATTATTATTATTAAAAATGGAAAACATTAGCTCCCACATTGTGCTCCTCTCCTCTGGGCCATCTCTCAGATGGTATACATGATCTCATTTTGCTCCTTTACTCTTTCTCCTGGGCCATTACTTTGAGGTTCCAGAGGTGGAGACTATCAGTACAACCCTGCCACCCACTAGACTCACCTGAAAAGATATCTGTATATAATTGAGGGTGCAAACTCTGCTTGGGAGCCTGTATAAACTTTAATTTATGGAGTCATTGAAGCTTCATGGTGACAAAACTTACCTTTACTTGAGAGGTAATATAAAGGGGTTATGTTTAATGGAGACATAACAATTTTTGCCCTGGGTACCATCTGATTATATATCACTAAAATATCTAGTTTAAAAGCATTTGTTTTAGCCTGAATCTCTGTGCAATATCCTATCTTATACTGTATGTAAACAGTTTGAAAATTACAATTTACATGTACACAGTGCTTTCTGTCAGAGGCTGGTACCTTGTAAGACTATAAATACACAAGTCACTTTTTCTCATTGCATCAGCCAGGAGTAAATTATGCAGCTCTCAGGTCACACGCACAGATTTACATTAATCAATTGAGGTTCATTTAGTTTAACTTGAGTTAATTTCCTCATTTGAAATGTATGTGTTATTTTCTATGCAGTAACCTGAAAGGGAAAGAACAACAAAAGAGTTAAAAAATATTTTGCTATTTTAGCCATGTCTTTGAACCTGACACCGCACTAAATGGCCACCAAGCCTAAACTGGCCTTTTACTCCATGGCCACCTTTAAAAGCCCAATGTTGCTGGCTTGCCTATTAACTTTCCCGAATTTTCCCTATGTTAAGTACAGCGGGGGAACTTCAAGAGGCAGAGCGAGAAAGAGAGCAGAGAAGGAGCTGAAGAGAAAGAGATCAGAGACACGAGGGTAGCGAGAGAATGGATGGATGAAAAGAAAGAACAAAGCAAAGGGAGGAAGGGAGTGGTGGTGTCTTGATCTGTTTTGCCTCGGTTGCATTTGCTTCTGCAGTCTGTCATGAATGTCCCCGGCACCCACAGTACTAGGGATCACAGTTCCCATGCTTTTATATGGACTTTAGTTACTATGAATGGAGATAGCCTGCAAATGAGATAAATAAACAAGATTGTGACTCTAGTCCATTATCATCCCAACACAGGCCATACAAGTGTTGGCAGAGGTTTTTGCACCCCTAGGAATGCAACGATGAACCCATGGGAGCACACTTCACAATTTGAAGACCTTTACCTTACAACATCCTTCTTCAGAAACATGCATTTAGCATTTGTGCAAACCCAAACAATGCATAGCAAGTCACTGTTATGTGGTTCCTAGTAAGGCAATAGGACTACGTATTAGGATGACAGAACTTCAGAATGTGGGGGACTAAGTCCACCCACACCATCAGGAGGTGTTGGCCCAACTCTTGACTAGTTCACAGTGCCTCGTCTACACCCCTCACCTTGCCAAGGTGGAAGGTGATTGTGACATCCTGAACATGACACTCTGACTTCCAAGGAAGTTGTGGAAATATATCTCACCATTTTGTTGTATTACTCATGCATGTCCAGACGAAACACAAGAGAGATAAAATATATATTTTCAATACATTTATTTAAACAATTGTAATCTTGCATAAAAAGGGCGAGCTGCGATAATTAGGCAGATGAAACAAAGCAGCAAAGTAAACAGCATTATGAACATGGTAAAGAGAATGAACAAACCAACCATGGTAAATCATTTCTAGATGTTCCTACATGACCCTAAGTTCTATACTGAGAGCATAGTGAGTGCACCCTCTACCTTTGCCCGATCTAAGAGGTTAGACTTATCCCCATACCTGTGGAACAGCATCAGGAGTCAGTCTGTGATATGGATGGCAATCCTATCAGAAAGCTGGTAGATTAGCACCAGCAGAACTGCATGTCAAACACAGCATTCGTCCCAGGAAAATCAGAGCTGGAGTGCCCCTCTTCCCCTTCCGGATCAGTGCATCATTTGTATAATCAAAACAACACTGTGCTAGAGGCATAGATCTGATGCAGTGATATGTCTAGATATTAGAAGCTGTCTTCAGAATGGGCAGCTCAAGCACTAGGATATTTTGTACTGTATCCCTAGCCTTGAACAGAATGTACTGATTATATGTTGAGAGAAGGCATACTAAAACAAGCAATTCATGCAACATATTCCTAGAATAATATCATGCAAGTAAAGTGTGTAAAATGTCACTGCTAAAAAAAGCATTGCAGCTAAAACTTGTAAAATATGAAACAAAGTGTAGAACGGGGAACCAACTTAGGTTCCGGAGGGCCTTACTATATCACAAGACCTGAATGCACATTTCAAACATGTTACACCTGTATTACATTTAATTAACGCATGCTATGCTAAATCAAACAAGGAAATAATGCTCCTTTTGAATTTGTCACCAGAAAGATTGTGAATTTCCGTCCCGGTTCAATGAATGATTAAATTTAAATGAGGTTGCAAGACTTCACTGTCGCATGTAGTCTACTGGATCTTCATTTTTGTATCTCTGCCTCCTTCATGGTATGTATTTTGCTTACATGATATTGAGAACTTAAAGAACTGTTATGGCAATGGGCAGATATGCATTTGCATGGAAGCATAAGGCTGCTCATGCCTTTCCTAAATATGGGTGGGCTTTTGTGCAATTGAAACTTTCTCAAGACAGTGTTGGAGATATTTTCTTTAATATTTATTTATTTATGGGATGTTTAGAGCTCATACTTGGGCTTGGGGAAAGGGGTAACAGCAGAGTGCTTTTACAAAAACCAAGAACAACAATTAGATACCAGATACATCAAAAAAGCACAGGGCAAACAACCAAACCCATTCCCAAAAGTAAACAAATGTTATTCCTGGTGTTCACCATACCTCCTATGGTGTGATGATTGTCTTTTAGGTAGGATGGAGGACCTTCATGAAGAGCTTTGCATTTTCTGAAGGCTACATAGAATTGTATTCTTGTGAGCAAATGGAGCAAGCATACTTCATTAATAATGCTCAACTTGAGCCAGTAGGGCCCTACAGCACTCATTTTTGGAGACTAATACTTATTTTTTATCATCTGACATTGATTGAGAGCAAGAGATAGAAAAAACACAAGGGGAAGAAGGGATTAGGTGGAAACCCTCACAAAGGGAGAAAGCAGGAACCTGAAAGAGAGTAAAAGGGGTATGGAGTGTCTGTTAGTGGAGTAAAAAGGCATAATGTGGATTCAAGACTTTGGAATGCCAACATTTAATCATACCAGCTGCGGGCGAAGGAGCAGAGCTTTGGAAATTGACACTCATTCTTTCACAAATTAAGCACTGTTCCTTAAGATGGGAGTAATAAGGTCTTATTTCTTAGTATCCCTTCCAAAAGAAACATCTGCCTTAAGTATGGCTTTGAGCAGAGCTTCTGTCAAAATGCGATAGTCCTGGAGCTTGCCCTACTTTCATGACGTGTATAGTGGGAGACATTTCCTACATATTAAGCAGTGAATTTAAAAGGAGTCAGATTTTGAGAATGAGTTTAGGCATACTGATGTCGCCAGACAGCTAATATTCCTAACAACAATACCTAAAGCTAGAAATGTGTTTGGGTGTGCAAGTAGGTGCATTTCTATATTCGTTTTCGATTTTCTCAGCCGTGCCTTTAAGAGCTGCTTTAGATCCTCTTATCATATAAAGGGTCCTTATTGCTGGTAAAGTTTTCTCAGGAGTTAAACAGGTTAGTTGTGTGGGATAAGCTTTTTTACACATTATGAGATGGGCATGATGACAGGCTGAACGTCTGAAAATGTTTTACTATTCTCTGAAAAAATGGGTTCACTATTGTCCTCTCCCGTAGTTGATGGAGTAATGTGCCCCTTCCATCATACCGCAGTGCGAATACATTTTATTAAAGTTTCTATTGGCAGTTCTACGGCATTTACTTGTGTTGAAAGAGAGCACTCGGGAGCAGTCGCTCTCTTTACAATGTCTGCCGCTCATGGGTCTCAAATTCTGTCTGTGGTTATCAAATGTAGAAGGTCTTTTTTATCTGATGACAGAACAAATAAGCACTTCCAGCTTTAGGAGCATTGAAGGCATGATCCCCTGGACTCTGTGTCTCGCCACAATTCGCCATGCCATGGGGACGCCTAGCTGGTTCAGAGTATCTTCTTTCCATCCCAGGCGTTTGCCACTATTGTTCAGAAGGAAGCCATTTTAGCACGCCGTCCAATAATTAAAAGCCAAATAGCATCACGTCACTCAGGGTCTGTGCTACCATTATGCAAGTTGAGGCAGTTGTTTTATAGTGCCCCCTTCACGGTTTAGTGGCGGCCGCAGTTTCCAGTTGAGAGCTGTATATATTGCTCTTTTCTTGGTCATGGGAGCAAAACAGCTAATACCAAATCTTTCCAAGAGCTCCGAAAATGTTTGTAGTGCTCCTGCCTTTAAGTATATTTTACAATTTTATTGTTAATGCCTTGGTGGGTGCTGGTCCACTGCTTGTGTTCACCTATGGCTTGCTCACAGTGAACCACAAACCAGCTAAAAGCACATTTTAAAAGAAACACACGATACTCCTGACTAGGAGGTCACTTATAAAAGAGTTGACATCGAGTTATTTTTGGAAAACTCCACTCGGGCTGCGCGGCGTGAACAGGTGACTCTAGAGCTCATACACCCTTCACAAGTGGGCTTTGTCCTGGGCCAGGCCTCCGGCATCCATTTGCATACACTCTTACGTCTCCTCTGTCTCTCTAATGACTCATTTGAGGACACTCTTGCCTTGTTGCTTGATGCTGAGAAGGTGTTTGTACAGAATGGGACTTTGTATTCTGTACACTGCAGAAATAGGGTCTTCTGATGTTACTCCCTTACCGCTCAGGCCAACTACAGTGGGTCCCTTTCGGACCCTTTTTTATTCACAGAGGAACTCAACAAGGGTGAATGCTTTCTCCCTTTCTGTTCCTATTGGCCCTAGAGCCCCTGGAAGTGGTTATCTGCCAATCACCTGGCACCAGATGGATCCCCACACCTGCAGTTACTTCCAAAATCCTACTGTGTGCTGCTGATATCCTCCTTACACTTACTGATTTAGACACGTTACTCCCTTCTCTCATGTCAACCAGTACTGCTTTCTCCGAGCTGTAGGACTATAAGGTTAACTCTGGGAAGGGCAAGGGTTTACCATTGTCGTTTGTCATGACAGGAGCTGCCATAGTGGGATATCAGTTCGAATTGGCAATCAGAACGCCTTTACTTTGGGGTATACTTCAGTAGGGGACTGTGCAACAGGGTGTCCAATAATCTGGAGCTCCTAATTAAAATACATTCAGACTTTTGGAGATGGACGCACCTCCGTCTATCTGTATGGGGTAGCTTACAAGCCGTACGGATGGTTGTTCTACTCCAGTTCATATATGTCCTGTAGTTGCTCTCCATTCCTATGAAGCCTCAATACTGTGAACTATAAATAAAAACATCAAAAAGTTCATTTGGGCTGCTATGAAGCCACAATTACTTCTCTCCAAACTGATTGCTCATAGACACCATGGGGACCTGAGTCTCCCTTGTGTGGAACAATATTGCATTACGCTACTTTTAGCCGAGGACCAGAGACACGCCTGTGTTGGTCAATTTGGAAAGGAAGATCGCACAGAGTGGCCCTGATCTCCAATAACTCTATCAATACAAATCAACCCACCTTCTCCCACCCAACCCCTTGTTACAGGTAGGCTTGGGCAGAGTTCGCAGAGTTGCGCTATGCAGAACTTTGCGAAGTGACCAAAAACTCTGCTACGCTACATGGAGTTCCGCAAGTGGCAGACTGCATTACGTTGCAGCGTTTGCACTGATTTTTAGTGTTGGGTGTTTATCACACACTGATAAATCAACGCGAATGGCACCGCATGCAGCGCAAGAGGGTACTGCTTTTTTTCTGTCACTTGAGTAGTTTTCTACTCGAGCCGCAGCTTCCTCAATGAGAACAAAAGATTTTTCAGCTCGAGCAGTAATGACCATCAGCGACTGCCCGCAGTGAGAAAAGTTGCTGGGAGGTGGTCTGGAGAAAGATTTTCCTCGCTCGCGCTTGGCAGCTTAACATTTCAGAACTTCCAAAAACTCTGCAAACTCCACGAGTGGAGGGAAGTTCACAGCCCACTCCTAGTTACAGGCTATTACACAGACCTGGATCACAGTCCACAAGCAGTTTCGGATTAATGCCAAATTTCAAGCACAGCTCTGGGGGAATGCCAGGCTGTGTATACAGGTGCATCCCTTCAATTGGAAGCTTTGACAATGGAAAGGCATTCACACCCTAAGTCACTTAATGGTGCAAGGGCCTCTCAAACCCTTTGCATTGCTGTGGGTGGAACTCGACTTGTCCCCATCGCAGGCATGGCGCTATTCCCAACTCAAACGTTGCCTTGGTAGTGTATTTAAGAAGTAACCATGGGATGTTCCTGATTCTCCAATTTGCTAATACCTAAAACACTGTAGTCCTTACAAGGGAATGATGTCCGGGTTCTACAACCTGATTGTCCAACATTTATACTCCATGCCTCTCCTCTGACGTTCTGTGAGAAATGGCAACGGATACTGTGAATTATATACACTGAGGCTGATTTGGAAAAAGTTGTAGTGAATCTCGAAAAGAAGCTGCATGAATCCAGAAAGAAATTCTGCTTTTTCAAAATGCTCCAAGATTGGTACTGGGCATCTCAGAAGCTTATGAGAGCAAGGACTTCTTCCCCACTCTAAATGTTGGTGGTGTAACCAACAAGGCTGCAACACTACACACACATATCTTATGTGACTGAACCAATATCAACTGTCTCTGGTTTCAGACAGGTACAACACTGAACCATGCACTAGACATGCCTTTACACTTGAGTGAGAAACTTGTCCTGTCACATGATTCATTAGATTTGCCCACATTGACAGGCTATCAATGTGCTTTTTTGCCTCAGCTATGACTGTTGCTTGACTGTGCATCTTGAGACACTGGAGAGCCCCACATCTCCCCACTTAGGATGTATAGGTGCAAGAAATGTATAGGACGGTCTTCTACGAGGGCCTTATGTACAGGCTAAAAGATAACCTAAACAACTTTCTTCACATCTGGTCACCGTTCATTGGTCATCCCCTCTGCCCACATGTATGTGTAGTTGTTTCCTTGAGCTATGGAATTTGACTTGGCTTGTCCTGTCTTTTTTTGTTCTATTCTTACCATGATTGTTGTATCTCCGGGAGGCCATAAACCACATCCTATTGGTGAGTTAGCTGTGTTGCATACCCATGAACCCCAACTTCTACCCCTTCTTTTGGTGCAACCAGCTCTCTTCACTATAGGTCTTCACCTTCTTTTCTTATCTCCTTACCCCTCCCCTTGCCCACACCCTCTCAGTTTGTTCTTCGTGCCAGCTGTGTGGTAGCGTCCATCACTTATTAGTCATTCAAGGCCCCTACATCCCTTCTGGTGACCCCACTTCATAATATGAAGCTGGTTATTCCTCCCATGTTTATCACTGCCCGGATTAAAAGTGGCAACATCAGACCACTGGATGGCTCCAGGGGTGCATAATGGTTGCTCTTGTTTAAATTTAGTTCATCTGGATTACGACCTACATGGTGGACACTGTTGACACTTTGGACATGCTTTTGTTTACCCTTTCTTTTTATATGTTACAGTGTATATTCTGGCAATCACTGTTTCAATTTAATGTATAGTGGTACTTCTCACATATTTCCCAAGTGTATTATAATTTCTGTAAATCCAATCAATAATTCCAACAAAAAAAACTCCACTTCCTTAAGCCATACTAAAGCCAAGTAATTGTTTCCAAAGTAAAACATCTAAATGCTTATTTATCTTCTAACTTGAACACACTAGAAAATAAGTAAATTTAGATTTTATTTCATTTGCTACATCTTCTACTATTGCCTTTTTAGCTAAGCATATCTTATCTTACAAACTGTAGATGACATCCTGTTATGCCTGATTCATCTGTGTCAGTATACGACTTTACAGTCATTCCCAAATCACCAATTCCATTCTTCAATAGCAGGATTGACTGACATGCCACAGATTGGCTACCCAAACAGACCTTTGAAAAAAGTTGCCTTTGATATGTTTGTAGTGGCCTGATTAATTTTTGGAAATCTTCACTACTACAAATCCTAGTAACCTTGTTCTTTGTCTCCAGATACATCTGCTTTTAACCTCTCTCGGGACAGATGAGCCCATGCTGCATATTTGAAAAAAAAAATGCCCTTAACTGATCTGAAAACAAATCCCAAACTGGTAGCCACTTCCTCTCCCCACAACAGCCCCCCTTCTCTGAATTACAACCAGGATATACCAGGTTTTGGGTACCAGAGCAGACAACCTTATGTTGTGGTGTACAAACAGCCAAGGAATCAGTCACAACCTACTTCCAAACATTCTAAAGTACCCTCAAGATAAGAGTTTGGAAGGGAAGGCATAAAACGTTCCCAGTGTGCATAAGAAGATCAGGCTATTCACCCACCCTTAGACACCAGGGGCCAGATGTAGCAACTGACGAATTTGCGAGTTGCAAAGTGCGAGTCCATGCGACTCGCAATTTGCAACTCGCAAATTCGTATGCAGTACGGTGTCTCAGACACCGACTGCAACTCGCTATGGGGTCGCAATGACCCACCTCATGAATATTCATGAGGTGGGTCGCAAATTGCGGCCACATAGCGAGTATAGGCACTCGCTAACATGGAGGCCTGCTGACGTCAGCAGACCTCCATGTTCGTGACCTGCTTTTAAATAAAGCAGTTTTTTTTTTTTAAGTGTAGCCCGTTTTCCTTACAGGAAAACGAGCTGCACTTAAAAAAAAACCGAAACCTTTAGTTTCGGTATTTTTTCAGGGCAGGGAGTGGTCCCTTGGACCACTCCCTGCCCTGAAAAAATATTTTTGGGTCCAGTCACAAACTGGAAGGGGTCCCATGGGGACCCCTTCCAATTTGCGAGTGGGTTACCATCCACTTGAAGTGGATGGTAACTGCGATGCCATTTGTGACCGCGTACGGTATTGCATCCCACTGCGAGTCGCAAATAGGAAGGGAACACCCCTTCCTATTTGCGAGTCAGAAATGCATATTGCGAGTCGGTACCGACTCGCAATATGCATTTCTGCATAGCAAAGAGGCATTTGCACCTCGCAAACAGCGATTTTCGCCGTTTGCGACGTGCAAATACTTTGCTACATCTGGCCCCAGATTCTGGTAAAGTGGGACAAAAGGTCATTTGTTGGAGATACTGACCATGAAGTATACAACCAGTTTGACAGCAGCTGGATCAAATCCAGAGGCATCCTAGGGGTCATTGACAAGAAAACCACCCTGCTGATCCGTTCTGACTGAGATTGTTCCTCTCGGAAAGATAAGAAGCCCAAAGAAGTACCGGATGAGACTTTCCCATTACAGAAACTTTTGAGGCATCTGAGCTGGAAGCAGCCACTTGTGCCCATCTTACTATACCGATAAGCCTTTGTGACCTAGTTCTCTGTGTGAAGAAAAACTGTGTTCCATTGCAGGTGAGGCGCAAATCCCAGATGGCACAGAAAGTTTGATGATTGCTCTCTCGCCAGTGCAAAATGTTTTTCTTCACAGCTGTTCAGCGATCCTGAAATTTCAAATCTTCTAGGGTGGGTCTCCAATCCCCTATCTTAATTCTGCTTTTCCCCTCCCCCAAAGCGTGTCATTCATGGTAAGACCCACAAGGACTGGAGAACCCAATGGACCCCCCAGTTGATGGTGTGTCAGAGCAAGCCACCAGGCCAGATCTCCAATCAATGCTAGAGTCAAAGATACCAACTAATTATAGTTTGTGAACTCCAAAGTTCCATTGAGCAGGGAGATTTTGCAAGGGTGGCTTCAAATGATGACAAGCCCAAGGAACAACTGCAGTGGTGGTTATTATGAGTCATCTATCCGTAGTTATTCATGGTGCACAACCAGGGTAAAAGCCAAATATCCCTTTAATTAGGCCTAACAGAGAATCGCCTGTCTTTTTGGAGGAAAACAGTCCCCAACTCTATTCTTAACAGTACCCCAAAAACAGCCTTTCCTGCATTGCAATCATGTGGTACTTCTTCAAATTCAGATAAAATAACGGCTATCTCAGATGGTTACATGCCATTTGGTGTCAGATTCTACCTTGTTAAAAGAAGGAGCAGAAATGACCCAGTCATCCGAATATGGAAAAACCTCAGACTCCATTCCCCAGTTGATGAGAAGCAACAGCAGGAGGCAAACCTTAGTGAAGACTTCGGAAGTTTTTGACAACTGATAATAGCTAGCTTTCACAGCAATCCACAGGAAAGATTGACAATTCTTAAGTAGGGTGATGTGAAGGTAAGTATCCAGAAAATCTAAAATCATGAGAAATTCCCTTGTATTAATTAGCACAATCACTTTGTCGATCATGTTCATTTTCCAAGGGATATGTCTCACAAATCGATTAAGTAGGTTGTGGTCCAAAATAGGACAAAATGACCATCTGGGTTTCAGAACTATGAATTGGGCAGAGTAACTTCTCTGGTCCTTCCTGAGGCACTGTAGAAAATGCCAGGACCCCCCACAGGAAATGGAACAAAATCACGAACGAGCAACTCACCTCATCTCTCGCCAAATCCCTCTCTCCTCCCTCAACGAGGCCAACACAGCAGTGCGCAATCTCAATACATGGATCACCAAATGCACCAACACTTTAGCCCACGCTGGCTGGCTCGGCCAAATGCATACTTAAAAAAAGCCAGCTGGTTCACCACAATGAACTCCAGGAATCAAAGCGCACCCGCAGACGTTTAGAGCAAAAATGGAGGAACATCGAAACCAGCGAAGACCTTGCCTCCTTCAGAGCCACAACCACTACCTACTGACGAAACATTAAGAACGCAAGGAAGGACGCACTACTGGATTGTATCAACTCCTCCATACACAACTCTAAGGAAGTTTTCTCAGTCATCAATGAGTTCACAAATCCCCCCTCCGAAGCCACCAGCATCCCACGTCACATGACCTCTGCGACAAACTTTCCACCTTTTTCCACCCCAAGATCCAGGACATCTACGACAGCTTTGTCCCGGAAAACCTGAAACCGGAACCTGCAACCGACCCAACCCCCCAGAACCCACCCAGACCATCCACAGCTGGACCACGCTCACCACGGAGGAAACAGTCAGCATCATGTACAGCATCAAATCCGGAGTCCCCATGAACCCCTGCCCACACCACATGTACATCGGAGCCAGCACATCCATAGCACCTGGGCTCCGAAACACGATAAACTGCTATCAACACTGACACCTTCCCCGAGGCCTGGAAACAAGCCAAAATACGCCTTCTCCTGAAGAAACCCTCGCCGACCCATCAGGACTAAAGATTTTCCTGCCCATTTCGCTGCTACCCTACCACACCAAAGTACTGGAGAAAGCAATCAACGCACAAGTACGGAATTTCATTGAGGCCAACAACTCCCTAGACAGCTCCCAGTCTGTTTTCTGCATAAACCACAGCACGGAGACAGCCCTTTTGGCAGCCACTGACGACATCTGATCACTTCAAGACAGCGGCCACACCGCAGCGCTCTTACTCCTTGACCCCTCAGCAGCCTTCAAAACAGTCTCCCAAAGCACTCTACGCACCAGACTCTACGAAATAGGAATCCGTGGAAAAGCCCTGGAATGGATCCACTTCTTACTCTCCGGGAGGACTCAAAGGGTCAGACTCCCACCCTACACATCCAGACCCACAGGAGTCAACTGCAGAGTCCCCCAAGGATCCTCACTCAGTCCTACACTGTTCAACGTATACATGGCCCCTCTTGCATCCATCATCAGAAGCCATGGAATGAACATCGTGTCATATGCCGATGACACACAGGTCATCATTTCCCTCACCGAAGACTCGGACCTGGCCTAAATAAACTTCTGCTCAGGAATGGAAGCTGTCGCCACTTGGATGAGAGAGAGCTGCCTCAAGCTGAACTCCGACAAGGCTGAGCTCATCGTCTTCGGAAACGCCACCTCAGCTCAGTACGACTCCTGGTGGCCCACATCCCTCAGTGCCCCCCCTGCACCGAACGAGCACACCCGCAACCTAGGCATCATCCTCAACTCCTCCCTATCCATGACCCGCCATGTAAACTCAGTCACCTCCACCTGCTGGCACACACTCTGCAAACTTCGGAAAATCTTCAGATGGATCCCAGCAGAGTGCCTCAGGACAGTCACCCACACCTTAGTAACAAGCAAGTTCGATTTCGGCAATGCCCTTTATGCCGGCACCTTAGTTAGAAACATCAAAAAACTACAACTCACCCAGAACGCCGCCACCAGACTCACCCTGGACCTCCCGCGGCGAGAACATATCCCCCAACACCTGAGGACTCTCCACTGGCTCCCTGTTGAGCAACAAATCACCTTCAAACTACTCAGCCACATGTACAAGGCTGTACACAACGCAGGACCAACCTACCTGAACTACTGCATCTCCTTCCACACCCTCCCCAGATCCCTCCCCTCTGCCCAGCTGGCCCTGGCCACCATCCCTCACATCCATAAAACCACTGCAGGAGGACAATCCTTCATCTACATTGCAGCAAAGAGCTCGATCAACCTCACCCTGAACCTCAGACAAAGCCAACGCTTACCATCTTCAGGAAGAACCTCAAGACTTGGCTCTTCGGATGAGGCACCCTCCCCATGGGCACACACCCTTACCAAGCATCTTGAGACTCTCATGGGTGAGTAGTCATGCTTTACAAAAACTGATTGATTGATTGATGGATTGCCTTCCTTGTCCAACGGAGACTGAATTCCTTCTAAACTGCAAAACGATTGTCTGTCAATGGCGACAGAGAAGTGAGTTAGAATTTAGGCCCTAGAGGAGGATCTAGAACATTGATAAAGTAATCAATAAACAAGCAAAACTGTCCACAGCATCCAGAACGAAGTGCCCAGGCTGAGAGACTTCCAATTCACAGAGTGGCTGGTGGTTCGGAGGCAAGGATTTTTCAACAAGCAGGGCACCTACTGCAGGACTGACCATGAAATAGATGCCTCACTTCATAGATGGCTTGCAGTGAATGCTTTGAAATGTACAATTTAGGCCTAGTGGAGCAATCCTGTAAGACTACTGTGTCTTTGTTTCCAATGGGACATTTTCTGGACTGAATCATTAAGTTCTGAACCAAACAATTTTGGAACAAGGAAACAAGGAAAGGCAAATGATTAACCAAGAGCCTACTGGCCCTAATCCAGTTTCCAGAGCTTTAACCACAAATGACACAGCGTGTGAATTGCACACAGAAAATGGGCTGCAGTTCTAATCCACTGTCATTTGGATCCTGGCGGGGTCCTAGACACACCATCCAGCTCCTAAAAACCCCATAAAGGCAGGGGTAGTGGTTTCAAACCTTGAGTGAGTATGCATCTTGGATACAGAGCCCCATGGATTTTGATTAATGTGGCCACATCATCCAAAATTGCACCCTGTAGCACTCCTCATTGAGCCTGAGTTACAGGTGCAGTGATCCTTGAGGGATGGACTGGAGATACAGCTCTTGCAAAGGTGCAGCTGACCATGCGTGGGGCTGAGGAGGCTCTTCTAGAATAATTCTATGAAACTCCAAAAGACTGTTGCTGATAAGGTGAGCCTGCTGTCACCAGGGCTGGAGTCCAAGCACAAGAGCATCCTGAACTGTGCGCTGTCCAGGAGAACATAACTGCAACTAGCATGCCTGGATTTCTGTGACCTAGGGTAGGACCCATCTTGGGTTTTCCAGCCTATGGACCTCACCTCATGTTTTGGGAGTTGCAGCTGTGTTGGGCTTCCAGAACAGGATATGTGGGCCAACATCACCAGGCCCCCTTCCTCCCTCCACCTGGCATCACTGTGGACAGCCCCCATCCAGGACTTTGTGAACCGGCCTGCCCATCCACCCCCCAGCAATTCCTGGTCTGAGGAAAAGTCAACAATGTATGCCTGGGGGCCCTTTAACATAGTGGTGAAAGCAGCTTAGGCCTTGGTCTCTGAAATCCCTCTCTCCAGGCTGGTGCTGGAGCTGGCTTCAGGGAAGCAGCTGTAGGAAGGAACATATTGATCCTGCTAGGTGGAGTGAACATATTGATCTCACTCGGTGGCGTGGCCCTGGCTGCAACTATCCTTTTGACCCAGACATAGACTGGAATCTGCCATTACTTGCTGGGGTATGATCCCCTTAGTTGTCTGCTGACTCTGAAGCTCCGTCACCCTGGGCTACTGGGAGACTTCATGCTGATTTGCTGGCCTTTGAATGCCAGAGGGGTCAATCTTGAGATGCTGTTTTGACTTTGCCTGCCATACTTCATCCCTCAGCACTTACTTGCATCAGGGCACAGGGAATGTTCCTAGGACTGACTGGTTGGCTGCACATTCTGCTGAGTCCACTCCAGGCCAGCAAGTGGACTGACCAAAAACTCAGTGGGTGCTGATCTGCATGCAGGCACTTCAGCCATCCGAAACCTGGGATGCCATCATTTTCACAACATGGGCTCATGACTCAAGAGATCTCCCTTTCACAGCCGTTAATGGGAAGCGAGGTCAACCAAACTGCTCGTTGTTCCCCCTCCACATCCTGACAGCAGAATGGAGGTCAAACTTGTGGCATCAGACATACCCTGCATAACGCCAGAGCTACCCCTGGTGACCGCTGAGCCCTGTCCAGACAGAATTGCACAGATATTGAGGGGGTGAACTCCTACGTATGCAGTGGAGGTGAGTCTCCTCCATAAAGATCAGAAGAAGCTGAGGAAAAAGGTAACCCACAGAGAATCATTAATCCAACCGTTGCAGCCACAGACAACAAGGTACAGGATCTCACAACCTGCCTTCACATCCTTGAGGAGAGTGTAGAGGCTGCTGCGGGACGTGTGAGGCACAGCAACATTTTGTCTTCATGATAACACTGAAAAACACAATGTGGTGGCCTTTCTGGAGGATCAGGTGAGCTGGACAGAGGTGACCACAGACTGTCTCCTTTCTTCTCTCTAGAGAGTGCTCACAAGCCAATGGCGAGGCTGCTGCACTCTGTGATTTGCCTAGACCCATGGTGGCTCAGCTTCTGCACTTCTATGTTCGAGTCATAATTTTACAGGCAGCCAGAGCTGCAAACCATTATGTTGTGGATGACAGTAAGGTCTTCATATTCCTAGGGTGCACCCTGGCAGTCCAGAGAAGCCAGGCCTTCTTTGCCAGTGTGAATCGTAAACTACAGGACATTAGACTGCAATGCACCTTTCTATTCCCCGCTAAACTAAACATCACTTCATCATTAGGGATTTTTTCTTCAAGTGTCTGGCGGAGGCTTTGAATTGGGTGGAGGTCCATGGTGCTTCCTCACAGATGGGGACCTCACAGTGATAGTCCCACAAGGCATGCAAGTCCTAGCACAGCTGAGGGAAAGATGAAAGGAAACGGGAGACCGTGCAACCTTGATGCCAGACAAGCCTCAAATGGAAGCAGAAAAGAATGTGCAATACGCACAGCTGCAGCCATTGTTGGGAAGTGACAACAAGTGGGAAGTGACAACACGACTCAAGAACTCTTAACTAACTTGGAAAATAAGTCATCAGCACCCTCCAAAATCACCTTGCAGTTAGCAGATGATTTGATATGACATTCTGGGGCATGGCCCTGGGGAGCTGGAAGCTGAAAGAGACACCTGCAACCAGGGGCTGGTTACATCTTTTCCTCTTCTTCTCCTTGGGCATGCCATCTTGGACATATATATCATATATTTGTTTCATTCGCTCTGTTCCCAGAATGGAGGCAAGGACCCCATGGGCATCTCAGGTGTTACTTTATGCTGAATGGTAAATGGCCCTGCACTGCTGAGTGGTGAATGGAGCGGCATCTCTGCACTCAACCCCTTCCTGGTTCCATGTTTTTGTATACTACCTACCGTTTTGTATCATACCTTACTGTATTATTCTTGTAAATTGTGCTGTCTACTGAATAGGTTTTGTTTGCGCTCTATAAAACTCTAAAATAAATACAGAAATAACTTATTCTTCATATCGAGCCTTCTAACCGCAGATTCCTTACCTTAGAATAGATATCCAAGCAGTACTTCTCCAGAGGAGGACTTGCCAACTGACTTAAACCAAAAAGTCCCGGAGGTGATTTGTGAACATGTGGAGAGATGCTTGGCAGAGATCCAGGAAAGGTATTCCACGTGCCAATGCCACAGTAGATGCCTTGGCCCTGGTGGAATGGTTCCCCAAGCCCTCAAGAGGCTGCTTACTAGCTAATGGGTTGCAGATCTTAATGCAGAGTACAATCCATCAAGGGATAGTCCATTTCTGCACAACCTTCCCCTTTTTTGCTACAGTGAACCCAATGAAGAGGTTGCCCTCCATCTGATATTGTTTGGTGTGATGTGGAAAGAGAAAGCTCTCTTCCGGTCTAGGTGGTGGAGTCTCTCTTCCTTCTTAGAAGGATGAATCAGGTTGAAAATATTGGCAGCATGCTGTTCTGGCTGACATGAAAGAGAGTGAACACCTTCAGAGGAAAAGATGCACATGCCCGAAGAACAGTTTGTCTCTAATTTTTCATGCTATCCTCATTACAGCTGCATCATGCTCAGTTTTCATACAAGCCAGGTACTAAGCATTGTCCTTTGCAGACAATCTGACGGGATACTGATGAAACATTCCAGTATCTTTCATCGGTACACAAACTAATGTCCATGGACTACTGGGAGGCAGAAGATGAAGACGAAATAGCTGAGGAAGAAGAGTAGGAGTAATCAGAAATTAGGAAAGAAAGAGTCATGAAAGAAATACTGAAAGAAGATAGAGTGGTCAAATGAAGACAATTCTAAAAGAATAAGAAGGGAAGAAAGCTTAGACTGACAAATAGAATGTAAATGGTTTGGGATGGCAGGCAGCTCAGTTTCTGTTGAATGGGTGAGATGAAACCCAAGCTGAAGAAGCGAGAGCAAAGGCTGCGAGGTCAGGAAAGTTAAAAGCTGAGTGCCTAAAAGACATTCAGAAAGAAATGGGAAAGGGGAAAACAGATATTGGATGGAAATTAGATGGTACAGGAGGAAAACAGGTAGATTTGTTTGAGAAGGGAAAGAACAACAGCAGGTTTGGGAAAGAAAGAAGAGGAGGACAGAGCTCAGGGATAAGATTCTGAAATCCTTAAATCTCTTTATTGATGTCTATAAAGCTTTGTACCAGTTCACATGCTGCATTTTATAGTATGTAAACGAATACCACTGTAGTACTCCTCATGTTTTACAAAATGTTGTGCTACGGCTGGAGACCTCAATCTCTCTTATATTTTCTGTGCGGAGATCGCCGCTATGGTAGCAGAGATTTCTGCACACTTAGGTATACATTACAGTAGCAAATGTGGGATGAACAAGAGGTAGTGGCTGCAGAATGGGAAATACCTACTCCTAAATTGGACGGGTTTAAGAAATCTAAGGAGGGCCTTAGGTGGGGCATGCTAATACAAACAGACATCCACAAAATAATACATCTATTGCCTTTCATAAACTACACATCTAATATAACTATAGCCCTAAAGCAAACATATGTAACTGTACAACAGTCCAGCTGTGGGGTAAGTCAAACACCACACATGACCACTCAAAGATACAACAACACATTCCTATACAAAACAATGGTAGCAGGGGAATAAAATAGTAGTGTATAGAAAGTGATTCTAAATTAAATACGTTATTTTGAGAGTTACATGATATACATATCTTTAGAGCCTAAAAAGTATATGCAATTGCTAATCATTCTAAAATACAATAATAAACTTCATTACAAAATTAAATTGATCTTTTAAACTTCAATTAGATCATTTAAAATAATGTCAATGAATTCAACACTTAACGTTTAACAAACTCTACGGCATTTTAATGAACATAAAAATATTGGTGAGAGTGGCATTTCTTTATTGTTTACAAACTGTTTATAAATTAAATTCATACACTTAATTATTAACACAGTTAAAACGCTGACTTAATATGTTGTAACATTTTATTTTGTTAGTTCTGGGTTAATAAACATTTTAAATTAATTTGCATTTCTATTAACCATTAACGTTTGTGTACATTTTTTCCAAGCTTAATAACCTTTATTAATGTTTGCTATACTTTCCCATAGGAAGAACACATCAGTGACAGGGATCCCCACCTAAATATGTAAAGTTACTAGTAACGTTACTCTTCTATATTCTGTTGTAGGGAGCTCCACCTCCTGATTTGAGGGAGTGGAGACATTTAAGTCTAAACCTTGGTGTAAATCTACACTTAGAAATGATGAATAGCTACAAAATGTGTAGAATTACACCTAGATGTAGACGTATACATACATTGGAATAAATATACATATGTATGTTTACCTTTGTGAGTCGTGCAAACAAAGGTAAATGATAGTTATGCTATTTTAAACCACTCTGAACTCTTGATATCTGTGCAAATGAACATGATAGGCATGCTACGTAGGTCTGCAGCTGCCCAGCCTTTCTCTAGTGTTTGTGTGAGAGAGTGTTTGTGAAAAGGATTAAGGTAACCCTACTACTGCACATGCTCGGTAGCTTTTTCATGGGAGAGAAGAGAAGCTTGCAGTTTTTCCCCCTTTCAGTACCTACTGTCTAAGGGAGGAAAACGTGCACTGCTGTTGTCTATGCTGAACCTGCTGTGTGTGTTTTTGTGGAAAACGTGTGGAGGTATGTATGCATCTGCTTGTCATTTTTATACAACAAACCTAGGTCGTGGAACACTGTATAATGTCAAAGGCCAAAATGGTGACAAGCAGTGATTCTGAGAGTAGTGGTGGGCTGTTACTTTCTTATAATGTAGGGTAGTATGGCTGGCACAATCCTGATGTTCCAGATGTTGGGTACATAAAAAGAGAAAGCCTAATTCCTTATGGTTTTCTTTTCTGTATTTAGAAAGCCTAATTGCTTATTTGTTTTATTTTTTGTGTACTTTCTCATCTCCAGGCTGATAGTGCCTAGCTGTCAGTATGTACAGAGCACTGCGAGTGGTGTGCTTGTTAACACCATAAGCAGAGCTGCTGGTTATGATGGTTTTTATATGATGCAGATAGTTTTCAAGTTAGTGCATGCGGGTAATGGAAGTCAGTGGAGTTCTATCATGGGTGGATGCTACATGATCCTATTTCTTCAGGCCCTTGATGAGATGTGCTGTGGCACGTATTATGCTCTTTTGGCAGCAGGGCAGTTTGGAGCCTGAGCACCGTAGAGCAGGGCTTGAACAGGAGTTCTGAAGTCACTTTATGGGAGTAATGGTTTTGCTTTCTTCCGCAGAGATAACTGGTACGCAGCGAATGTTGTTTTCTTTGCCACATGTTCCTCAAGAGTGACTTCAGTGTCCAGGGTGAATCCAAGTGACTTGGTACCTGGTGACACTTAGGCTTTATATCCTTCAAGGTTCATGTACTTGAGCATGATTTAGGCTAGTTGTTGCATGCTGTTCGTGATGAATAGTAGGAAATATGACTTGGTGATGTTGAGCCTCTGGTTGGTGCTTTACTTCACACCTGGCTATGGTGCAGGTATGGTTTAACGTGGTGGATGTGTGCAGGAGAGGAGACTTTTAAGTAGAATATTGCTTCATTGTTGTATTATTGATTTTTGATGCTGTTATCAGTGTGTAGAGGCCCAAAGGGATCCAAGTTGAAGTAGAAGGTGACAAGTGACAAGATGGAACCCAAGGGAACTCTGCAGATCACAGCAATTTACTGGGACCTGGAGGTGGCAATGTGAATGAACTGGTGTTAGTTGGATAGATAGGAAGATAACCAGTGAAGTGCATTGCCAGTGAATTGCACATAATACTTCAGTTTATGGGTAAGAATGAGATGATCAACGGTGTTGAAGGTGGCTGAGTGAACAACAATATCAATAGGCAGGGGTCACCTTTATATATGGTCAAGAGGGCATTATCTAGGATTCGTGATGCTACACTTTGCAAGATACAATATGTTCTGAAGACAAGTTAGTGGTCATGCAGGAGATGGGTTTTCTTGATCTGATCTTGGTGTTATGCATAGACTGATTTTTCCATGATTTTGTCATTAAAGGGTAAGTTAGACAAAGAGCAATAGCTAGCAAGGTCTTATGGGTCTAGTCTGATTTTTGTTCAGGGGTTGGGTGATCTGCTCTGTCTTGAGAGCTTCTTGGAAGCTTCCTTTCGTTAGGGAGGTACTGATGATAGTGAGAGATTTTCCGGAGGGGACTTCCATGAAGGATGAGGATGAGTAATAATCTTCGTTGGAGAAGGCTTTGGGGGAATTCAGTGAGGTCTGTGAACAACAGGGGACTGAAGGATGACCTTTGTGGGATGCAGTGTTGAGGTTTGGCTGTGAAAGGAGCAGCAGACTTGGTGGTGTGGATGTGCTATCAGACCGTGTATACTTTTTCACTGAAAGGTTGATACATTTGCACTTATCTGCATGCCTGCATAGTGTGGAGTTTGTATGTGAGGGGTTGTTACTCTGCTGGTTCACTTCTGAGGCTTTTACAATACTTAATTTATGCGTTACTGAAGCTAAATAAAGGTTTTTCCTTATTCAAATACAGAAATATTAGTTTTATCAACTTAAAAAAATTTTCGTTATGTCATCCATTGTCAGGCCAATGTTTCTCAAAACCGTGGGTCAGGACCTCCCTCAGTGAAGTGAACAGAAGGGCTGGATCAATTAATGATATATCTATACTGGAGAAAAGGGAACATTTAAGTAGAAGGTCGATACTGTTGTTCCCTTTAGGTTGCTATAGGAAAAAGGCCTCGCATTAATAAACATTTTGTGAAAACTCATTAAAGCATTCCACACTGGAAACAATTCTCTTTTGCTAACTTTACTATAACAATAGTGGAATCACGCTTCTTTTTTATATATTACTTATTGAAATTTTCATACATAACATTAAAGGGAAGTGGCATAAAGAATTGACCCCTAAAGACAGTTCAATTATACAGTAATAGCAGACCATAATTATTTATTTAAGAAAACAATGTCACCTCCCACAGAGTAAGAATACAGAAAAGGATGCCTTTGTAATCTGTTTTGTGTTGTGTTTTTTCTGCCTCATACTTAACTTTCAGGCTGAGAAGTCGTTTGAATGCTTTGAATACGCCACCCACATTTCACCAATGCATTATCTTTATTTTTTCAGTACATTCCCTCTACCTTCATGGCTCCGCGCTGGCTGCCTTTTGGGAGGAGGTTGGAGGATAGCTGCTACGCACCAACCAAGACCACTCTCTGCTGTTCAAAAATAAAGACCCACCGCATCCCAGGCCAAACACAGGACACTGACTCCTTTCAAGAGACTCTGGGGTGCTACTGATGATGATTGTACGGTGTGTCTGTGTTTCCCGCTCTAGATATCCCCTCTGTGGTGCTCCTGAGGTGCTGTCTGACTGCTAACCTTGAACCTACATTAGTCTACAAGAATTTCTCTTCGATGCGTCGATGCAAGATGTCCTGTACCATAACTCAAAGTGCGCTTCTTTCCCACACAATACTTCATATCAGCATATCTTCGTCAAGGATAGGGCAAGGTGTGAGGAGGAAACAGGCTTTGAATGTGTGTTCTGACTTTTCCGAAGTCCAAGGGTAATTGTTCTCCTATTTTACTTTTGCCAGTGTTGATAGGATGTGCCTGTCTTGTTTCCTGTTATTGTTTTGGAAGAACATGTAGCTCAGAGTCCTTGGCAGGCAGGCAGAGTGTACTGTTGCGGTATTTGTACTTCTCAAGGCTGGTGGTCCTTTCACAGTTCTAAATGCCTGTTGCTTCATATTGTGTTTCCCTGCGGCCTTTACTTCCAGACGATGGAAATCTGTGAACAACGGAATGAATTCGAACCTCGGCCAACCAATTTATGGGGACCGACGTATGAATTTGTCGTACCAGTGCTTTGAGGCCAGGTTCCTGGGGAAAGCACAGCCTGAACCAGCCATAAGGGACGTACTTGCTACTGAGAGTGAGTTTTGGAAATGTGAAAGACACGGACAAGCACTTCTGAAGTTGTGAATATATCAAATGTATGACTGTTAATTGTGCTACCTGTGGATGGGACCAGAAATAATTGTTAATTGTTTTTTGTATTTGATGCTCGGGTTAACACGAGTTACAATTAATCAAGTCACAAGTACTAATTGTATCCAGGATGGAAGGTTGACATGGCACACTGACTTATCTGAAGTCCACACACTGAAGTCTATAGCAAGTATATTCAATTACTGAGCTACCTTACTTTCAGGTTCGAGTTTTGCTGTTGAAATGAACTCCGAACATCTTAAAACAACTGGAACCATAAAAAACTACAATGTTGCCCTAAAAATGCCAAGTTGCACTCTGAAAGGCAGTAGGGTGGACTTTCATGTAAACTGGTGGAATTTGGTGAAGGACAAAAGCAATGTACTGTGTAATCTGCGTGTTTCATATATTTCAAACCATGAAAATGGAACCCTTCTCTAAATGTTCCTTGTTGTGTGAAATGACTGCATTTTCACATAACAGATGCTTCCAAAGTTGCATTTTAGATAAAGCCCTCAGATTCCATCATGCACAGAAATGATCAGGGTATGTTTTCTACTTTACACCCGGTATATTTCATCATGTAAATGTACAGTACCATGGTGGCCAGTTAATGCCATAACTGTTTAGTATAGCATTCAAATGTACACCTACTGCATACAAGAGAGTATTCTTCCAAAAGTTACTAATTCCGGCTCAAAAGAGGCTTTTAAAAAAAAAAAGGAAAAAACCTGTAATACCCTGAATGGGAGTGAAAGTCTCCGGAAGCAGTCATGCCCCAATGCAGGCGCCAATTCTGTTACTGTCTCTACAGGGTTGCATGCATAGTAAAACGACTACTACCTTTCATGTTGGTTGTAGCAGACAGCAATATGCGTTGTAAGTTATGTAAATCTTGTGGCCCTTTTGGCGTTGTAAAAACTGCTAACTACAATGTTATGTTAAAAAACCTAGAATCAAATAAAAGTTCACAGAGGATATGCAGTCCCCAGGCTCAGCTTCCAAATATCAAAACATTTTCTTTAAATATTTAGTGAGGCACACTTGCTTAGTGGGGCGAATTCTCCCAGCATGATACTGTTATTTAAAACACCTCCGCACTACACTGAGCAGTGGCAGGGGGTCCCCGCAGCGCAGACCACTGCACACAGGGGGCAGGCCCCTGACTGAGTCCAGGGGGGAGGGCCCCCACTCCATGTACTTTGCAGGGGGTGAGGGGCTTAAGTTTCCTTACACCACTGACACTGAGGGAGCATTACTCCATAATGATTTAATTAAAAACAACAACAAAGAAGCATTGCCCTCTAAGGCTTACCTGCCCTTAAAGATTTTTCATTTAAAAAAACATATTTGGCCGAAAATGGTTCACGATCTGGTGCTCAACAGAGTCCCAGAGGCCATGGAAGTCTTCTACTTCAGCTGGCCTACCCATGACCTGTTGTCTGGTTGGAAACAAATAGGTAATACACACATGGCAACACTTTAGAAGAGAAAAGTGGTCATTTAAAAAAATAAAAAAAACTAATCAGGGAATGTTTTTTCCACATTGACATATGTTGTAAAAGAGACAATGACAGCTAAAATAAAGCCACTTTGTGCTTCACAAGTTGGGAGTCTCCCTCCTGAATCATGTCTATTGGCAAGTATGATAATTTTTGTTTCTGAAAACTTCTTTAATCTTGGATATAAATCTGTAAGAATTGCTTGGAGGCGTTACAGCATCATCAGAAGCCATTTTCTTGGTAAAATGTATTTGCATTAGTCAGAACCACTGACATCATGCAAGTGGGGTTTGTGTCAATTCACATGTCCTTTCAGCTATTTCTCATGTTTTAGCCAGATGCACTGTAGATGTAGTAACTTGTGCTTTTGTTTTTGACATTGCAGTATGGACCTACAAATGTAGACTTCAGCTCAGTTAAAAACTAGCATTTATATCAAGCTACAGGAGCAACCCTTAAACCCATGCAAACCTGGGTATAAACATATATCAGGCAACAATGGTCCACATTAGTATTATTTGCACAATAATAAAATAATTGAATAAATAGTCTTTGCAGCAATAATGCAATTGTGAATAAGGACACAAATAACCACCTCTAGTAGAAAGAGAATAATTATTTTATCTGTATTCATTTCAGATTGTTACCAAGTTCAACTAAAACACAATCACAATAACAATGATACACATGCTGCAATGTGTCCCTAGTGTCACAGCCAGAGTTTGTGTGTTTAATATAACCCAAAAGTGTGCTACAAATAAAATTCTTTAAACAAGTGAACATGACCACATTTCCTGTTTGTTACAAAAGTTTATCGACCACGTTTCAACACCTAGTTAGAATAGTGGGACCTCATCAGGGCTGTTTGGATGTAGGGACATCTTAAATAAGAAAGAAGAGTAGAACAGAATGAGAGAATGCAGAAGTAAGGAGTTGTATCGGGCTGGGGTGCCCTAAAGAAACAAGAGGTACCTGGAGGTAAACATGGCCTCTGAGTAGGAGAGTGATTATGTAACATGCAAAACAATGTGCATGTGCACCTATTGGTAGGGAATTATTTATACCAATACCTTACTAAAGGAATATCCTACAAAAATAATAATAAACATGATTAAAGAAAGGAACTCCCATGATAAGGAGCAAGAAAATACTTAGATCCCAAAGCAAAAAGTGGACTTACCAAGAGTGAAGTAGGTCAGCCCTAAGCCTAGCGCCAATGGAGGTATATGGGGCCTCTAATTTCACTGGCTTCTGTCTGCTAGGTTAAAGAATCAATTCTCTCTGTGGCAGATCACAGAGAGTGTGGGGACACTTGTGTGAGAAGGCCACTATTGGCAAGGACAGAGTGTGGCCAGGCATGCTGAGAGGCTGATGTAGCATGTAGTAGAAGAGCGTTGAGGAGAGAATCCTCCCTGTATGCAGAAGCGCAGATTACCATCGCCGTCTGAGATAGGCACATGAATAAGCTGGTGGTCTCATTTTAAATGGGAAAGTAATCAAAGTGAGGCTTGGGATGTGTTGTGTTCCAGTTTCCAGTGCAGCTTAAGTGGATGAAGCAAATTCTAGTGAGGGAAAAAGTCTGAAGGATAAACAGGTAGCTACTCCAACGAGTGGAGTTAAAGACAACTTCATTAGACCCACAGCAAGGTGAAAAATGGAGGAAGTACAATGGAAAGGTTAGGTATTAAAATTACTGGTTCAAAGGAACCTTGATTAGAAGACATATAATAATATGCACAGTCTCAGTACGGTATATGCACTGTCTCAGCATGGTCCTGGAATAGTTCAACCCACAATAGGGGTTGCATCTTATGGATAGTCGACTGGAGGCGTGAGACAAAGGGGCATATTTATACTCTGTTTGCGCCGGAATAGCATTGTTTTTTTTTACGCAATCCCGACGCAAAACTAACTCCATATTTATACTTTGGCATTAGACGCGTCTAGCGCCAAAGTCCATGGAGTTTGCGTCATTTTTTAGCGTGGACACCTACTTTGCGTTAATGATATGCAAGGTAGGCGTTCCCGTCTAAAAAATTGACTCCGAGGCGTGTGCGCCGTATTTACACTCCCGGCAAAATTCACGCCCGGGAGTGGGCATGTCAAAAAAAATGACATCCGGCCGCTTTTGCGCCATTTTTAGCGCCTGGTCAGGGCAGGCGTTAAGGGACCTGTGGGCTCGGAAGGAGCCCAGAGGTGCCCTCCCAAGCCCCCAGGGACACCCCCTGCCACCCTTGCCCACCCCAGGAGGACACCCAAGGCTGGAGGGACCCATCCCAGGGACATTAAGGTAAGTTCAGGTAAGTTTTTATTTTTTATTTTTTTGTGGCAGAGGGGGGCCTGATTTGTGCCCCCCTACATGCCACTATGCCCAATGACCATGCCCAGGGGACATAAGTCCCCTGGGCATGGCCATTGGGCAAGGGGGCATGACTCCTGTCTTTGCTAAGACAGGAGTCATTTCAATGGGGGTTGGGAGTCGAAAAAAATGGCGCAAATCGGGTTGAGGCGGAAAATTTGCCTCAGCCTGACTTGCCCCATTTTTTGGCGCCCAAGCTCCATATCCCCCTACGCCGGCGCTGCCTGGTGTACGTAGTTTTTTTTCACGCACAGCAGGCAGTGCCGGCGGCTAACGCTGGCTAACGTCATTGAATAAATACGGCACCCGCATGGCGCTTCAGAATGGCGTTAGCCGGCGCTAATTTATTTGACGCAAAACTGCATTAGCGCAGTTTTGCGTCAAAAAGTATAAATATGGCCCAAAGTTCCTCCACTCTTTCATGGAATTTAGATGTAATTTAGTCCTTTTATGGGTAGCACCTTAAAAATAGTCTAGTGAGGTGTGATACAAATTTTCTTCACTCTTCCGTGGAATTCTGTTTGTTGTAGAATTCCAAATGCTAACCCATTTTCATTCCGGACACTGGAAGATAAGGGAAAAATCACCACCTCATGTAGGCATCTTGGTCCTTCCAGTATTTGCCATTTGATGTTGTCTGCTGTTTGTTGATGTGCCATGAAATGTGTAACAAGTGGGGCAGTAATTATCCAGGAGGGGATCCTGCTCTGGTGTTGTCCAATGCAGGCCTTAATTAAGTTGGGTTGTCCGTCCGATATAGATGAAGTGACAGTGACACCAAATTAATTAAATTACAATTGTGGAGTTACAATCTGAGATATTCTGCAAACCTGCATTAATAGAATCATGTACAAACAATAAAGTGCAAGTGGTATATCTACATTCTGCACAATTCCCACATTTATAATGTCCCCTTAGAAGTGGGCCACCCCATGAGCTGTCGTTTGAATTGGTTGTATATATAGTGGGACCTGCCGAGTGTACCAGGTGGTCTCTTATGTTCATGCCTCTTTTGAAAGAGAACAAGGTGATATCTTGGGAGAGATTAATACTCCATAGGATATGCCAATGTTTTTGGATACATGCTTTGGGGTGAACAAAATCAAAGCAAGGGAACTCTATTAATGTGGGAACTGTGTAGTATATCGATATACCACTATCACTAAATTGTTTGTGCATGAGTCTATCAATGTAGTTTTCATGGATTTCTCAAATTTTAACTCCACCAATGTAATTTATTGCATTTGGTGTCCATGTCACTTGATCTATATCGGACAGACAACCCAACAAATTAAGGCCCACATTGGACAATATTGGAGCAGGATCTGCTGCTGGCTAAATACCGCCCCTCTTGTTGCACATTTCATGGCACATCATCACACGACAATAAGGTCAAATGGCAAGTACTGGAAGTAGTCAAAATTCCTAAATGAGCTGGTGATCTATCTCTCATCTTACAGCATCTGGAATGCATATAAATTAGCATTTGGAATTCCACAACTAAGGGACTTAATTCCATGAAAGAGAAGAGAAGCTTTGTCTCATGCCTCCACTCAACTATCTGTAAGGTGCAACCAATAAAAGGACTAAATTCCATGAAAGAGTGGAGGAACTTTGTCTCACGCTTTCACTAGACTATTCATAAGACTCAACCCGCTAGCGGGGATTGAACAATTCTAGGACCACACTGAGGCTGTGCATATCATTATATTTATTGCTAATCAAGGGTCCTCTGTACCAGTATATTGATTCTTATCCCTTCTCTTTTACTTCATTCATTTTTCCCCCTCCCCATGTGTCTAAAGAAGTTGTCTTTAACTCCACTTGTTGGAGCATCATATGGTATTAATACGGTCTGCAAATAGCACCATGTTTATCCTTTTGACGTTTGTCCTCACTGGGATTTGCCTCATCCTGTGCAGCTGTGCCGGAGCCTGAAATGCAATACATCCCAAGCCTTGCTTTCATTTTTTTTTCCATTCAAAATGACACCCCTACCTCATGCATGCACCTATCTCCGACAGTGATGGTATTCTGCATACAGGAAGGATTCTCTCTCAGACTCTCTTCCATTACATGCTGCATCAGCCTCTCAGCAGGGTGAGCCACACTCTCTCCTTGCCAATTGTGACCTCTTGAAATAAGCAACCCGCTCTCTCTGTCATCTGCCACAGAAAAGATACATTCTTTCACCTTTCCAACAGAAGCCTCAGAAATTAGCAGCCCTGTATACCTCCATGGACATTCGGCCTAAGGCTCACCTACCTTACATTTGGTAAGTCCCCTTTTGCTTCGGGACCTAAGTAATTTCTTTCTCCTTATCAGTAGCATACCTTCCAATAATCCTTATTATTTTGCCAGGATGTTCATTGATTCAGATACTAGTAAAATAATGCCATACCACTCGGTGCACATGCACATTGTTCTGCATGGTTCATAAGCACTCTCGTACTCTGATGCCATGTTTACCTCCTGTTTCTTTAGGACAACTCAGCAACATACCCTTCCTTATCTCCGGGTTCTCTCATTCTTTTCTGTTCTCCTTTCTTGATTAGAATATCCTTGCATCCCAATAGTTCTGATGAGACCCCTCTATTCTAACCAGGAGTCAAAACGCTGTCAACAAACATTTGTAACAGGCAAACTAGAAATGTGTCCAGAATCACTTGTTTAAAGAATTTTATTTGTAGCACCCTTTACAGTTGCCTGGTACTGAGATAAAAGCCTTCCGTATTTTGGATGGTAGTAAGCATGAAAATTCTGGCTTTTACCTTGGGGACACATTGCAGAAAGTGTATCATTGTTTTTGTGATTGTCTTTTTGTGTTTTGTTTTGTTGTTGAACCTGGTAACAATCTCACCTGAATATAGATAAAATAATTCTTGTCTTTCATCTAGAGGTGGTTTGCCGTGTTCTTAGTCACAAACACATTTTTGCTACAAAGAGTATTTAGTCCATTGATTATTTGATTATTGTGCAAGTAATACCAACGTGGGCAACTGTTGACTAATATTTAGTTAAAAAGTATGGCAGGTGGGAGACTCACATCAAGGCACTCAGAGGAATCGACTGTCAAATGACGTTGATGGTAATCAAATTATTCATCAGCTGAAGGTGATCGGTCAGGGGGGCTGATATGTGGTAAAATCCGGTCTTGGAAGAAATGAATGTATGTATGTCAAAACAATGCTAAAATTGAGTTATTGTTTTTTGCTGCTGGTCTGAAACTTCTAGCACTGTGGTAGCTGTATCCACTCATTTTGATACAAGAAAACCTCTCTGTATTACTTATGATTTATGGCATACTGATTTCAAAAGTTGACAAGCTTCCCCTGGTTTTCCATTTTGGGCATACGTTTTCCCATCAGGTAAAATTTCACAGTTTGGTGTACTCAGTTTCATGCTCAATAGTAACTCTTAAACCGAAACTTCCAGTTTATGAGGGTGTCCTTTTGGTCACCTTTTCTATAAACTGTTATATGTCTGTTAAAAATGGAAACATATCCCAAGCTTGTGGTGCAAGCCAAAGAAAGGGCTGCTGTGTTAGTGAAAGTTCTGTTATCTTGGTCTCAGACTTGTTAAAAGTCAAGATTGTGATTGGGGCACCAACTGCCTGGCTAACAATTTCTCAGTGATTTTATGGTTTAACCAAGGAGTGGGATTTTAGAGACTCAGCTGAGGTTATTCAAGTTATAGGGGTCGAGGTAACATTTTTTATAGCAACTTAGGGGGTCATTTTGACCTCGGAGGTCTTTTTCCAAGACCGCCGAGGGACCGCCGTGCGGAAGACCGCCAGTGGTGGCGGTTTGACGCTCGGCCTATTATGACCGTTGGCAGCTCTCCGTCCTTTTACAGACGGAGAGCCGCCAACAGCCATACTAGCGGGCGGCGGGGAAGTGGAGGTTGCTCCACCTCCACCGCCACGCCAACAGAACACCACCCAGCAAATCACGTCCTGTGATTCGGCGTGGCGGTGTTCTGTTGGCGGTGTGGTGTTGGCGGAGCAGCCCCCATGGCTCCCGTCCCCTCCCGGAGGATTGTCGGACCAGGTAAGTCGATCGTCGGTGAGGGGAGGGGGGTGGGGGGTGTTGTGTGTTGTGTGCGTGCATGGGGGTGTGCGTGTGTGTATGTAGAGAGGGTGTGTGAATGCGTGTATGCTTACAGGGGTGTTGTGTGTTTGGGAATGAGTGCGTGTATGTCTGTAGGTATGTCTGTATGGATGTGTGCGTGTATGTTTGAATGTGGGTGTGCGTGTCTGACTGTGTGTGTGGATGTTGGCATGTATGTCGGTGTGTGTGCGTGTATGTGTGTTAGTGGTGCCTGTGTGCGGGTCGTGTGTGTATGAGTGATGTTATGTTGGGGGTCGGGGTGGGGAGGGGGATCCTGCCACCTTTGGGGGGTGGCAGGGGGGTTGGGGGGATAGGGGAGGGAGCCGGTGGGGGTGGGGGATGGTGGAGACCCCTATCAGTACCAGGGAAGGAATTCCCTGGCACTGATAGTGCTTACCACCATGGATTTCATGACGGTTTCAAACCGCATGAAATCAATGGCGGTCAGCCGGGTCAAAATACCGCCGGCGGTATAGTGACAGCCACCGGGCTAGAGACCCTGGTCTCCATCCCGGCGGTCATCTCCGCCCTGGTGGGCGGAACGGAGAACCGGCGGATGACCATGGCGGTAACCGCCATGGTCATAATAAAAAAAAAAGACCGCCAGCCTGTTGGCGGTCTTACCACCGCTTCTCCGCCTTCCGCCAGGGTCATAATGACCCCCTTAGTCTCTTTTTGAGAGCAAATGGAAACATTCCTTGGGAGAAGCTGGCACTGCTCAATTCAAGAACCAATGGAGCTGCAAGGATATCACATGGTTTTAAGAGCTTCATGGGATTTGCATAATTTCTTACTGAGGAACATTTCCTCAATGCATTTTTAGATATGACTCCATAGTAATAGTATGAAAGTTCAACCAGGTTGTACGCTATCTTTGAGACATGAATGAAAATTGGAACATTGCTTTCATTTGCCAAGTTCAGAATGCATCAAGATAATTTTATTTAAGACAATATTGCTATATTTATAACTATATTAGAATTGTGTGTATGAACAGATTTTCCATGTACTTGATTCAGAATGTTATTGTAAGGTTATTGGTGTAGGCTGTCAATTGGTTCTGAAAGTACAAAGCCTCTAGTTTAACTAGAAAGGCTTTCTACGCTTTTGAGAGATATTTTATAGAATTCAGGGATTCAACTGGTTTGTTAATCTCCACACTTTTCTGTGTTGACGTTTGCTTGTGCTTGCTTCTTGACAATCTAATGGCCTTTTTTGATGGACATCAAGGAAATGGTGAGAAGAATAACCAACACTTCCAAAAGATTTTTATTGATGTAGGGATTTCTGGGATTTTCTAAGTCTTGTTTCACTTCTAGGGTGACCTGGGTTGTAATCCTGACTCCAGATCTTGAAAGAACACAAATCACTTAATCTACTGGTGACTGAAATTAGGATTGTGCACTATGTAATACCAATGTGCATGATGTAAAAGTCCAACTGCACAGTGTGCAAGTACTAGTTTTACCTGTTTACATGTTTACACCTTTCTCCCCATTTTGGTAATCTAGCTTCAGCTGAATCACACCCCATAATGTTGTTTGTGCACTACCTCATGTTAAAATGCTCTTGCTACAATATACATTTTATTTGCGGTCTGTGCCTGTGCTCCTTACAGCTAGGTCAGTTGTACATCAAATATTTTGCTCTTATATCACAATATTGACTACAAAAATATTGACATGCAAAAATAGCACAAAATAGCATAAGTGCATATATATATATATATATATATATGTATATATGTATATATATATATATATATACACACATATATATATATTTGTATTTATTTACATTATATGTATATATTTTTTTCTTCAAGTTATGTAGAAGTGGATCTAACAATAGTAAATGTAGACTTATGTCAGTAGTTTGCTCATGACACTTTTGCATGTCAGTATTTGAAATAATTAAACAAATGGTGAAAAAACTGCTGCCTTGTGAACAGTGTGAAGTGATTAATTACAAATTAACATATTTCTTTACTTGTGTGTAAACAATGTTTTAAATACGTAGATTTTTGTTTCCCGCTATGGGCCAAAACATTGATGTAATCTATTAGTAGGGATGCTAACTACATTTTAGCAAAATAAATACCTTTCTCATGATTAAATACCATGTTGACCTTAGGAGAAAGGTAACCAAACTTTTGCAAAATGATAAGGGCTGCATTTCACTCCATGACCGTGTGTTTCGCAGTCTATGTTGTTTTGGGGCTAGAAACAAACTTTTTTGTAGATGTCTTCAACATGCAACTGAGAGTGTGTTATTTTCGAAAACTGTCAGATCTGTAATTTTGCAAAAAAAGTATCAGAAGAAAAACAGCATCAATCCCACTTTTAATGTCTTCTGAAGGGCTATGACCACCAACATAAAGCTCACGACAAAGCAGTTGTAAATAGCAAGAGCGTCCAATTTGAACTAGGCTGTAAACAAGGAATAGTGCAAAAATATGCTCAATGTTGTTTGAACCCATCTGCGCACTCTGTCCATGGTTGTGAACAGTACACCCTTCATACTTTATTCATGTTGTCTCTCATTGTTCTTGCTTATTCATGCTAATTTCTTTACACCAGTTTTGGGTTGAAGGTACATGTGCATTAGGAAGTGATGGAGTCAATGAAGCAATATATGATATATGACCCGCTGGTCTGTCAGTATTCATTCGCTGTCCCCTGCAATGAGCGCACTTCATTTTCCATGAAATAACCTACCTTCACAAATGGATGCATGGGGAAGCATATTTATTTTACATAGAGTAAGTGCCTTTGTGAAAAACGCAGCCATGCTTGCCATGCAAATGCACCAATCTATAATACATCTGTCCCTACTTTCTATTCACTTCTATCAAATTGGATATTTTGTTCGAATGTTTGCCAAGGAGTCATGTACATATAGCAGAAGTCGTGAATATATCATTTCTGACAGGGAGATTCGGGTATCATTTACCGACATTTCAGCAATAAAAGTATTTAACAGTAAAAAAAATATATCTCTCAGAGAAAAGCAGGGTTATCAATTTATCAATTTATTGATCTACATGTATGTTTATTTTTAATATGTGAAACATTTGCCATCAAATTGTGAAAAAATTGCCAATTAAAGCTTAAAATTGCACAGAGCTTATCACACAAAAACGTTTCATCGAAGCACCATGTGTGATGGACTTTTACAGGTTGTCTTTGGAAAAAAAGGAAACGTTGCATTTTATATTGTAAAGTTAATATCTGTACACTGCCTCATGGAGTGATTTTGTTAATTTATATGTGTGTTAATTTTTTGTATATAACTTCTTTTAAAAGTAGGAATAATAATTGATTATTTCAGGACTTGATTGTATGACCATCCCAACAGAGAGCTGCATTGCCTCATCTAAAAAATGAAGCAGGAATGCAACATGTTGACAAAATCAAAGCATTCAATCAATACAAAATAAGTTATTTGTATATTTTTGTGCTACAGTTCTTTCTAGAGGGAGACCATAAAAAGACCATTATATCCAGGGCGTGTTTAGCTGCTAAACAGTGGCAAAGTATCAGATCAAGAAGAAAGGAGTGCTGCCATGTGGCCTTATGATCTTGTCACTAGCATCCACCAGTATCAGAATCATTTCTGTACTGTTCATTTCAAACTGTAGCTGAAAATCTTAGTCAAAATTGCAAGCTCTTTTGAGAAAATCTTGAAGCATACACCTCTATCCCTGTAACAGGTGTGCTTGTGCTACAGGTCAAACCTGTCTGTCACCCATCTACACCTCTCCCCAGAGCTTACAACTCCCCCTCCCCACCCATGGACGCCACCCTCCCACATTCACCCACATGTCTGGACCACATCAGGCTACTTGCACAGTGTGTGTGACTGAAGACAGTCAAACAACTGAGTGTTAAAGGGTGGCCTGAGGCCTGAGAACCCCAGATTAACCCTAACTACGTGTGCAGAACCACTGTCTGTTTCAGAGATAGCACCCATTCTTTAATACAAAACAAGCCTTTTCAGACAAAAACATCTATAAAATCATGGTGTGAGTCTATGTGAATGTGATATTAAATCATATCGAAATACCTAATTTAGAAAATACCTTTTATAATGCGGCAATGATCTGTAATGGTAAAATCATTGGAAAAAGTATTTTCTTTAAAAATGGGGAATGCCTTGCAGTAACTTGTTTACCATCATCATTTTACCGTCTCCGAGGCTACCTATTTTCAGCCCTCAGCTGAAGGTAAAGATTACAGAAAATGAGCATAGTGTTCACCCTAATCACTAGTAATGTGTAAATGTGGGAGAGCAGAGAGGTAACAATATGCGCTAACCTGTGTACACCTGAATATCATGACAATAGTATTGATGGGACACAACATCAAGGACAGAATATCTCAAATAATATATCAACAGTCAAAATTTCATATGTCGGACTCCACACACACACATATATATATATATATATATATATATACCTACGTGATACATATATCTTCAACCTACATAGATGTGGAGTTACGAATGATACATATATGCTTTCCTATATCCACTCACCTTTCAATATTTTGTCCCTTGATATTCTGTCCTCGATATTCTGTTCCACAATATTGTTGATGTCGATGTTCAGTGGTACAACCATACTAACTTGGTAACTTACCCCTTTTTATTAACCTCTCTGCTGGTTTTTGAGTAAGGCCCTGCCTGACTTGTTGACACCATGGCCTGTATTTTATCAGCAGGGCAGAACAGTAGAAGCTGGTGCTTGCCGGTTCAGAGGCTTTAAAATTCTATTTTTATCGTGCAGATATGGAAGAAAGGACAACACACTGTCCCGTGATATCATATCAGCTATTAAACAAACAACACTTGGCATCTGTGGAACTCGGAGAGCTCATTTTATAGTCCAGAGGCGAGGTGAATATTTAAATCTGAAGCTAGGAGCCCGTGGGTCCTTCATGTGCAATAGGTTTATCTCCAGGACTTTGAAGTCTTCAGGTAGTAAATGTAAATAAACGCCCCATGACATTCATCAGAAACCCAGCTGTGTAGATGAATATTTATATACCACTAATCTGAAATTATTGATCTTGCTTTTCAAAAATCATGCATTGGGGTAATTATTCATCATTTTGTAGTTTTAAAAGTCACATTCAGGAAAGACGTTTTGAAGTCATTTTTTCCATAAGTGCACACACGTTTTATGTTCCTTCCTGCCTGTAATGTAAATTACTGGTTTTAGTCTCTTTACGCCAAGTATGCCTTGTAAATACCCCTAAACGAGATATATTAAGCTGTATGTTAACGTACAACCTGGAATGGACTGACTCGATGGTGTGAAGTCATTGTTCTTGCCTTGGAAGTTAAATATCAAAGATATATATTACGCTGTTGTGAAACCTTTTGTTATTCAATATATTTTTACTCATTGTGTCTGCTTTAAAAACATTTTGTTTTGTATATATCACTAGGAATTAATGTATTTTAGATGATGACATGTTGTCAAAAATAGATATATTTGTGTTCCAATAAAGAAATGAGATTTTTAAACCAAGATTGTCTTCCTTGTTAATTGCTGAGGATGGAGCAGGCACCTGTTTGTTTCCATTTCTTTGGAAACACTTTTGGTTGTGCATGCAGAGAGTTTGTCAAATCACACATAAAATGTGGTACAGATTAAAGATAGACTAGGTACCATTCCTTACAGATTGCTTTTTATGAAAATGGCACCCACTGACATTGCTGTTGATGGGTCACACTTAAAGATTAGATAATGGACTGTAACAAATACACACACAAACGTACTTGGGTGGGCTGCTGTAAACTTTCCACGGTCAGGCCCAGGGCTTCCTGTCACTTGGTCAGTGAGGACAAGCCCGAGATCCAAGTTCCTGCTCATAGGTTGGATGCCTGAGGTGCTGCCCAAAGGTTGGCGTACTTAATGACTGATCCTACCCCTGCACTCCATTCCTCCCCCCCACAAAGGGTCCCGGTTGCACACATCCAGAGAGGGCAGCAAGCGAGACTACTGCTCTGGATGAGTGGAGAGCTCTTCAGCATGGATGTCTTGCAGAGGTTTGCAATGTTTTGTAACAGAGTTAAACCTTGATGCTTGCATGTGGGTTCCTCTTTGTCTGCTACACGTTACCATAGGGTGTTGTATCTGTACAACGACCCGTAGCTTTTAGTTCAAAAGAACTTGATCAGAAAATATCAGACTCCAACACAAAGTTCAATGGGCCACCCAGGGAGTTTGGATCAGTAGCTCGGGATGCCAGAGGCTTAAGAGGTTCTTTCAGAGTTAATCTTTAACGCATTCAGCTGTCAGCTAAACCAGAGTAAAGTGAACCTTAAAGGGATTCATTTTTTCCAGAATTCACCAAGTTGTCACTGTTCATTTGTGATGTGATGTTTGTCTCTGCAGCACTCAAAGGATCCTGTGGATGTAATCTAACATTTAAAAAATATTCACTTTTGGATAATGAATAAGAAACCGGGGGTGACAATCTAACCACTGTTCACAAAGAACTATGAACGAGTTGCACGCTAGGTGGCTTGCTGACAGGAGCACACTCTGCACTGCATTCTCTGTACAAAGACAACACATCATATTTGCCCATTTATAAAAAGTCCCCAAATGGCCTTCCTACTGAAAGTAAATTAGGCAGCTTGCTATAGACGGTCCTTTTCTATTGCCTACGAGTGCAAGGATAGTAGCTTATGAGGGACAGCTGACTTTATCCCAGCGTTCATATTCCTTTATGGAAAACGTTTTCTTATGCAGAAACTGTCCTTTAAAGGGAAAGAGATAGGCTCTACTTCTAAAAAAGGTTTTCCCTTTGAAAAGACTTTATGGGAGTCCACTGAACCACTGCCTGCTTCCACAGTAGCCACCCAACGTCATTCAGAAAAGGGAAGCCGTTCTTAACTTGGGGATGCTGGCACCTGGGGCCCACAACTGCTACTCACTAAAGCCATTTATTTGGTAAAATATAAAGAGTTAAAAATTAGTATCAAGGAAACCTTTGTATTTCCAAAATGGGCATAACAGAGGTGGTGAAAAGCGGTACTTACTTGCACATCTCTGAATTCCGGGTTCCTCACACTAGCATGTTTATTAGCAGGGCATTTCTCAAACAGACATCTTTTTTACACAGTGTCTTAAATTTGGAAGTAAAAAATGTAGAAAAACACAAGGGTCAATAACACTTGTTCTACTATTCTGTGTTCCCCGTGTCTCCCGATAAAAATGGTACCTGTGCATTATTGCAAACTAGACACCTAGGGTAATCCAGGATGGGGTGACTTATGGTGCTCTCACCAGGTTCTGTTACCCAGAATCCTTTGCAAACCTTAAATTTTGGCAAAAATACACTTTTTCCTCACATTTCGATGATGGAAAGTTCAGGACCTGAGGAGAGCCACAAACGTCCTTCTACCCAGTGTTCTCCAAAGTCTTTCGATAAAAATGGTACTCTGACCAGGTTCTATTACCTAAAATCCTTTGCAAACCTCAACATTTGGCACAAAAAAACCTTTTCCTCACATTTCAGTGATCAAAAGTTCCGGAACCTGATGGGAGCCACATACTTCCTTCTACCCAGCATTCTCCTAAGTCTCTCGATAAAAATAGTGGTGCTCTTGTGTGGGTAGGCCTAGTGTCCGCATAAGGAAATGCCCCAAAACACAACGTGGACACATCACATTTTCCCAAAGAAAAGTGACATGTTTTTTGCAATGTGCCTAGCTGTGGGTTTTGGCCTCAAGCTCAGCTGACACCAAGAAAAACCTGGCAAACCTGTATATATTTGGAATCTAGACATCTAGGGGAATCTAGGATGGGGTGACGTGTGGGGATCTCACCAGGTTCTATTATCCAGAATCCTTTGCAAACCCCCCCAAAAAACCTTTTTCTCACATTTCGGTGATGGAAAGTACTGGAATCTGTGGGGAGCCACAAACTTCATTCTATCTAGCATTCCCTAAGGTCTCCAGATAAAAATGGTACCTCACTTGTGTACACAGTGCCAGCATTAGGAAATGCCCTAAAACACAACGTGGACACATCAAAATGATCTATTACAAGACTACCTGTTTTTGCAGGGGGGGAGGGGCACCTATGTTTTTGGTCCCAGGTGCAGCGGGCATCTAGGGAAACCTACCAACCCCAGACATTTTCGAAACCTAGACACCTGGAGGAATCCAGGGAGGTGTGGCTTACGTGGATCCCAACTGCGTCAAGGCACCAACCGCTTTACTGTTGTTTCACACACCATTCATGCCGCCAGCTGCTGGACCAGCACATTACAACACTCACATCAACAGAGAGTGCCGTTCAATGGCCCATCACTTTCATACGCCCACATGCCTGATACAGCAATCACACCAGCTGATGGGAGTCTGTGGACTGGCGTGTGTTGTAGTGGCCAACAGCACTTTATTATTTACACCGCCAGACAAACGCCACACCACACACACCGCCAGCCAAGCACCACTCCACGCACACCGCCATCACCTTTTTTTTAACCAACAATAAAAAGACTAATTATAAACAAGTACAAAACTACAAACACAAAAGCTCTACCTAAATACATGATAGCAATGCCAACCGTGAAACTGAACATATGAAAATATAAAACAGGCAGTTTACGCTCACAATAGTTCCCAGTAATTTGTTTGGGTGTGGTATCTCCAGAAACAGCCAGACACACACATCCCAGGCTTTGAAGGACAATCGGGTAGTTCATCTGAGGATCCCTCCAGATACCTCTTTGGGCATAGACTCCATATTTCTTAGTGGGAAAGTATTTTTTGGGAGTGGGAGGAATGTGATCAGGAAAGTGGCGATCTTTCAATCTAGCCACATCCTCCACCACTGCTGCTTTACAAACTCTTGCCTGTTCCACCACAACAAGGCTCGCTATGACAGACTCCTGAAATTTCACAAATGTCATCCTTTACTCAGGAGAACTATTCTTTAACACAACAAAAGCATTAAAAGTTGCCAAATGGAAAAGGTGAATTGCTAACTTCTTATCCCAAACGTAAGGCTTACAAAGTATAAGGTTCAAGCCTCTAATCAACTCTATCTACACCTTCCATGTGCTTATTATAAACTAAAATGCACACAGGTTTGCTCACTTCGGCTACCTGACCCCAAACAGTTACAGGGGAAGTACTCTCATAATGGATGGTAGTTAGCATGTCGAGATCCCTCATGTCTGCAAATTTCATAGCCAGCAGCTCATCGTTCCGCAAGGCACTGCACTGTTCCCTCTCAAGTTTTTTTTACAGACAAGCTCCCTTGGATAGCTTTTCCGGTTAGAGTGGATTGTGCCACAAGAAATAGTGCTCACTCTGAACAATTCCCTGAACAACTGCACTCCAATGTAGAAGTTATCTACGTACAAATGGTGACCTTTGTTAAACAGTCATCTACAAAGTTTCCAAACAGTTTTCTCACTAACTCCAAAAGTGGGCCTGACAACCAGGTGGTCAATACTGGAATGCCTACCAGTGTAGAACAGGAAATTATAAACATATCCTATACTAATTTCAGATAGCATATACATTTTAATTCCACACCGTGCCCTCTTGCTAGGAACGTACTGCCTAAAAACCAAACGACCCTTGAACAGGACCAAAGACTCGTCCACAGCTATTTCTTTGCCTGGAACATAGACCTCTGAAAACCAATCTACAAAATGATCAAGGACAGGCCTATTCTTAAAAAGACCGTCAGAATTAGGGTGATCTTGTGGCAAGGCTAACGCATTATCCACAAAATGCATCATCCAAAAAAGAAGCAAATACCGATTCTGACTTATGGTTGCAGGAAATATAGCTGTTGCCATGAAGGGACTAGTAGACCAATACGAAGACAAGGACGGCTTCCTTATCAAACCCATCAAAAAGGTCAAACCCAAGAACTTTTTAATCTCTTCCAAATTTGGGGGAATCCACTGGGTAGCTCTAGAGTGTGGCCTAAGTCTATCACTGTTGTCCCTAAAGTATACTGCTCAGCATACAAAGCATAGAAATTAGTCTGCTCAACAATCTCTTCCAAAAAAATACATCATCCATAAACAATTGAAAGAAATTGATAGGCAAAAAGTTTTCCGTATCCACTTTACACCCTGGGAAACCAGTAAAGACAGGCAACTCCGGCTGCTCCATGTGTGGGGCAACCCAGAGGTCAGGTCTTCCAATGGGAAGCCTTTCAGCCGCTGGCTGATGCACTATTGGCACATCAGTGTCGTCCTCTAAAACAGGCACCTCATCAGCACTGAGAGTGGCTTCTTCATCAGATGATTCCTCTCTGACAGAAAATTCACTTCCAGAATCTTGCACTTCCTCCTCTGCCTCAAATGCAGTCAGTCTCATAATCATGGTCAGAAGACGACTCAAAAAGCATACCAATAACCAGCTGAGCAGTCATCCTGCGGCTAGCCATGATCCTTTTTACGAAAAGTAACTTGACAAATGCACAACCAACAACCAGCACTGTGTAAGATAAGTAGTAAACAAAGTGTGACTTTATCACAAAATGTTATAAACTCAAAAATTATACCAGTCACATGCCTGAAAAAGCTAGACTCACCACCCTCTACTCTGCACAGACACAGCAGTCACCAATGATATCCCACTAAAAGGAAAAAGAAAAGAAAATTACCCTTAAGAGAACACAAATATCATTGTGCACAAATCTAAGGACAATTTCACACACAATCCTGCATTTAGTACACCACTTACAAAAAAGTCATTCATGCAAGCCAACATTATTGATTTGGAGTAAATTGTTTTTTCTTACCTAAAACATGCAACTATGCAAACTGCAGGTCCACCACTGCCAAAACCACAAGGAGTCACAGTAACAGAAGCAAAAGCTTTGAGCTAGAAAAGGAGAAGTAAAACACTATGGGGGTCATTCCGACCCCGGCGGTCCCCGGGGATGCGGGAGCACCGCCAACAGGCTGGCGGTGCCCCGCAGGGCATTCTGACCGCGGCGGTTTGGCCGCGGTCAGAACAGGAAAACCGGCGGTCTCCCGCCGGTTTTCCGATGCCCTCAGGAATCCGCCATGGGGATTCCGACACCCCATACCGCCATCCTGTTCCTGGCGGTTCGCCCGCCAGGAACAGGATGGCGGTATGGGGTGTCGTGGGGCCCCTGGGGGCCCCTGTAGTGCCCATGCCAATGGCATGGGCACTGCAGGGGCCCCCGTAAGAGGGCCCCACAAAGAATTTCAGTGTCTGCTCAGCAGACACTGAAATTCGCGACGGGTGCAACTGCACCCGTCGCACCTTCCCACTCCACCGGCTCCATTCGGAGCCGGCTTCCTCGTGGGAAGGGGTTTCCCGCTGGGCTGGTGGGCGGCCTTCTGGCGGTCGCCCGCCAGCCCAGCGGGAAAGCCAGAATGGCCTCCGCGGTCTTTCGACCGCGGAGCGGCCATATGACGGTTCCCTCCAGGCGGTCGGCTCCCGCCGCCCGCCGGGGTCTGAATGACCCCCTATATTCACAAATGCAAATGCTTTGCCACTTGGCAAACACCCAGCCACCAAACATTTAGAAAGTTTCCTTGGCGCCTTAGTGGCTTCATAATAATAGGCTGATCTGCTCCCAAGGAGGTCAGAAATGGCCAACAGTTGTGTACTCCCTTTGGAGATGACCCTTGCCCAAAGGGCTATCCCCCACACCCCAAAAAAACAGAACAAAGCAATCCCTGGTGCCTTAGTGGATTCAGCCCCCCTTGTGGGCAGATGGGCCTAAAAAAAATAGGCTGATATGCCAAAAGGGCCAACAATTGTGTACCCCCTTTGGGGAACGACCCTTGTGCAAGGGGTCACCCCTCTCACAAGAAACAAACTAGAAAAAACCCTGATGTCTTTGTGGCTTCTGCCCCCCTTGGGGACAGATGGGCCTAAAAATAATAGGCCGATCTGCCACCAAGTCATATGCCCCTTTTGGGGGAGTGACCCTTGCCCAAGGGGTGCCCCCAAGAAACAAAAAAACACACAAACACACACAACAATCCGTGGGGCCTAGTGGGTTTCGACACCCCCAGAGCAAGATCAGCCAAAAACATGGCCGATCTAGCCCGAGGGGAGGGCAAAACATTCAAAAACATCTTAGCCACAGGATAGCGACCCTTGCCCAAGGGGTTGCTGCCCTAAATAAACTAAAAAACATCCCTGGTGCCTAGTCGGTGGATTCCTGCTTCAATCGCAGGCCTCACCTCACCTAGGGTAGGTCGCTTCCCCCGCCGCTGCGGCTCCACCTGCCCAGGCTCCTGCCACCTCCCGGCAAACCGTAAGTACTCCCTGCACTCCCCCCTGTCCAGCCCCTCGCTACTCACCTCTGTCCTCTGATCCCTGCGCTCCCCCCTGTCCAGCCCCTCGCTACTCACCTCCGTCCTCTGATCTCTCTCTCTTCCTAAATTCCTTTGTACATCTGCTGTCCTCTCTCTGTTCATTCTCCTTCGTTTTCTGCCCTTCCTCTGGTGTCCATTTCCTTTGTGTTCCGCTCTTCTGCTGCAGCCCATTTCCTTTGTGTTCTGCTTTTCTTCTGTAGCCCTTTTTCCTCCGTGTTCTGCTCTTCTGCTGTAGTCCATTTCCTTCGTGTTTTTCTCTTCTTCTGTAGCCCTTTTTCCTCCGTGTTCTGCTCTTCTGCTGTAGTCCATTTCCTTCGTGCTTTTCTCTTCTTCTGTAGCCCGTTTTCCTCTGTGTTCTGCTCTTCTGCTGTAGCCCTTCTTCCTTCGTGTTCTGCTTTTCTTCTGTAGCCCTTTTTCCTCCGTGTTCTGCTCTTCTGCTGTAGCCCTTCTTCCTTTGTGTTCTGCTTTTCTTCTGTAGCCCTTTTTCCTCCGTGTTCTGCTCTTCTGCTGTAGCCCTTCTTCCTTTGTGTTCTGCTTTTCTTCTGTAGCCCTTTTTCCTCCGTGTTCTGCTCTTCTGCTGTAGCCCTTCTTCCTTCGTGTTCTGCTTTTCTTCTGTAGCCCTTTTTCCTCCGAGTTCTGCTCTTCTGCTGTAGTCCATTTCCTTCATGTTTTTCTATTCTTCTGTAGCCCGTTTTCCTCCGTGTTCTGCTCTTCTGCTGTAGTCCATTTCCTTCGTGTTTTTCTCTTCTTCTGTAGCCCGTTTTCCTCTGTGTTCTGCTCTTCTGCTGTAGCCCTTCTTCCTTCGTGTTCTGCTTTTCTTCTATAGCCCTTTTTCCTCCGTGTTCTGCTCTTCTGCTGTAGTCCATTTTTCCTCTTCCTTCTCCGCTCTCTGCCTCGTACATTCTTCTTCGCTCCTCCTCTGCTCTCCTCCTGCCCTTGCTTCTCGTTTTCGCCTCCTTCTCCTGTGGTTTTTTCCCTCTTTTTTTCACACTTTCCCTTCTTTCTCTTCTTTCCCTTCTGTCTGACGCCCACGCCCCCGCCCTCTGCTTTCCCGCCGCCACCACTCGTGCGGCCCGCCCCCGCTCCCATTCGTTGCCCCGCCTCCCACCCCCAGCTGACCCCTCCTCCTCCCTCTTATGGCGGCCGCTGGCGCGCCAGAGGCAAGCCCGTCTGTGCCCATCCCCGCCTGGACCGCGCCCAGCGCCACGACCCCTGGCCCCCAGCGCTCCCAAACCCCGCAGCGCTGCTACGACCCCGCCTCCCTCCACACACTCAACCCGGGACGTTTTACAACCTGCTTCCAAGCCAACCCAAAACGCACTCATGGACCCTTCACATGTCTTACCTGCAAGCATACCTTCCACCGCGACCGCACCCTGCCCGCCAGCCCACGTGCTAATAACCACTTCAAATGCATCCTCATCAACGCACGCTCCGTCCACAAGCACGCCATTGAACTATGGGATCTCCTGGACTCTACCGCACCGGACGTCGCCTTCATCACTGAGACCTGGATGAACGCCTCCTCGGCCCCCGACATCGCCATAGCCATCCCCGACGGCTACAAGATCGCCAGGAGAGACTGCACCAACCAAGTCGGAGGAGAAATCGCCATCATATTCAAGAGCTCCATCAACGTCACCACCTCCACCGAAGACACCCCCCTCGCCACCGAACACATGCACTTCCAGATCCACACCGACACCAGGACCACCCTCAGAGGAACTCTCATCTACAGACCCCCTGGACCACGCGCCCCCTTCAGCGAATCCATCATGGACTTCATCTCCCCGCACGCCCTAACCTCACCGGACTACATCCTTCTCGGAGACCTCAACTTCCACCTGGAGCAGAACAACGACACCAACACCACCACCATGCTCGCCAACCTCGCCAACCTCGGTCTCAAGCAACTGGTGAACACCCCCACCCACATCGCCGGACACACGCTCGACCCCATCTTCTCTGCCAGCAACCACGTATCCTTCAGCCACTCCTCCGTAATACAGTGGACTGACCACAGATGTGTCCACTTCACCTTCAGTCGCAAGACTCTCCACCTTCGCACACAACCCATCCCTCGCAGTCACTGGAGCAAAATCTCCACTGAACAGCTACTCTCCACTCTCAGCCACAAGCAACCTACCATCACCACCGACGCCAACAATGCAGCCCTCAGCCTCACACAATGGATCACCACCTGCGCTGACAACCTCGCACCCCTCAGATTCCTCCCAAGACAGACCAACACCAGGACCCTCAATGGTTCACAGACGCCCTCAAGGAATCCAAAAAAACCTGCCGTACCCTCGAGAAAACCTGACGCAAAGACCACACCATAGAAAACATGGCTGCCCTCAAAATTGCCACCCGCGAACACCATCAGGTGATCCGCGTCAACAAAAGAACATCCTTCAAAGACAGACTGGACAAGAACACTCACAACAGCAAAGAACTCTTCAACATCGTCAGAGAGCTCTCCAACCCCAACGCCAGCTCCAACTCTATCACGCCCTCACAAGAACTCTGCAACTCCCTCGCTACCTTCTTCCATCGAAAGATCACCGACCTACACGACAGCTTCGGTCCACAGACCCAGCCAACCACCACAGAACCCACAGCCCCAGCCATCACCCTCAACGCCTGGACACACATCAGCGCGGAAGAGACTAAAACTACCACGAACACCATCCACTCCGGTGCCCCTTCAGACCCCTGCCTCCATTTCATCTTCAACAAAGCCGACAACATCATTGCCCCCCACCTCCAGACCATCATCAACAGCTCTTTTGCTTCGGCCACCTTCCCCGAGAGCTGGAAACACACGGAAGTCAACGCTCTCCTGAAGAAACCTACAGCGGACCCCAGCGACCTGAAGAACTTCCGCCCCATCTCGCTCCACCCCTTCCCGGCCAAAGTCATTGAGAAGACCGTCAACAAGCAACTGACCAAATTCCTCGAAGACAACAACCTGCTCGACCCCTCCCAGTCTGGATTCCGAGCCAACCACAGCACAGGAACCGCCCTCATCACAGTCACCGATGACATCAGAACTCTGCTGGACAACGGAGAAACAGCCGCCCTCATCCTCCTCGACCTCTCGGCTGCCTTCGACACTGTCTGCCACCGCACCCTAATATCCCGCCTCCGCTCCACCAGCATCCAAGGACAGGCCCTGGACTGGATCGCCTCTTTTCTCTCCAACCGCTCCCAAAGAGTCTACCTCCCGCCGTTCCGCTCGGATCCCACCGAGATCATCTGCGGCGTCCCACAGGGCTCCTCGCTCAGCCCGACTCTCTTCAATGTCTACATGAGCCCCCTCGCCGACATCGCACGCAAACACAACATCAACATCATCTCCTACGCCGATGACACCCAGTTGATACTTTCCCTCACCAAGGACCCTACCACCACCAAGACCAACCTGCAGGACGGAATGAAAGACGGCGCAGAATGGGTGAAACTTAGCCGCCTGAAGCTGAACTCAGACAAAACGGAAGTCCTCATCCTCGGAAACACCCCGTCCGCCTGGGACAATTCTTGGTGGCCCACGGCCCTGGGCACCGCACCATCCCCCTCAGACCACGCACGCAACCTCGGATTCATCCTGGACCCGCTTCTCACCATGACCAAACAAGTCAACGCCGTCTCGTCTTCCTGCTTCCTCACTCTCCGCATGCTCTGAAAGATCTTCCGCTGGATCCCCGCCGACACCAGAAAAACTGTGACCCACGCCCTCGTCACAAGCCGTATGGACTACGGAAACACCCTATACGCAGGAACCACCGCAAAACTCCAGAAACGTCTTCAGTGAATACAAAACGCCTCCGCACGCCTCATCCTCGACATACCCTGCCACAGGCACATCTCTGCCCACCTGAGAAACCTGCACTGGCTACCCGTCAACAAAATGATCACCTTCAGGCTCCTCACCCACACACACAAAGCCCGAATACCTCAACCGTCGCCTTAGTTTCTACACGCCCACCCGCCAACTTCGCTCCACCAGCCTCGCACTCGCCGCCGTCCCTCGCATCCGCCGCACCATGGCAGGTGGGAAATCCTTCTCCTACCTGCCGGCCAAGACATGGAACTCCCTCCCCGCCACCCTCAGGACCACCCAGGACCACCTCGCCTTCCGGAGGCAGCTCAAGACCTGGCTCTTCGAGCAGGAGTAACCCCCACCCCCTAGCGCCTTGAGACCCTCACGGGCGAGTAGCGCACTTTATAAAATATTATATTATTATTATTATTATTATTCCTGCTCCACGTGGGCCGGGTGCAGGATGAGCTGGTCTTGCCCTCGGCACAGCAATGCTGCAGCTGAGGGAGAGACTGGTTCATCCAGGGCACCCAATGGGTTAAATCGTAGAAACTGCATGGGCCAGAATACCTGGTTATCAGTAGTGATTAAATAGGGTTCTGCAGAATTCAAGATGGTAAACACGTCTGCTATCCAGGATCAGTTAATGCATTTGGGTTTAGTAATTCTCATGATGTAAATTGAAAAGTGATGATATTTTTTACTGACAAAATATTGTTTTATGGATATCTTTCTTCACACACATTTTGTAACTGTTGGATTTGTTGGTTCACTTGTTCCTACGTTCTGCACAATGTACACTAGGTCAATGTGAGTGGTAGGTAGGTGCACAGATCAGTATATCAAATACCAAATGTAAGTGCATTCATAAACTTTGGTGAGTGCATGGACATCATTTAGAGGTCTCAGCTGGGTCCTGTAGTTATCTCCTTGCAACTCTTGGCACTGTGTTTGCGGCCCCCCAAGTCTCAGAATTTAGGACATCATTAGTAAGAACTCTGTATTTCTTACTTTCAGCCTTTTTTCTTTATACTAATAGTGAAGTGTATTTTATTATTCACTATTAATGGTATGAAAAGGAGCCCACTTAGCCATAACTGGGACCTTTGGTGGCAGATGTGGTAAGTACATATGTTTTTAAATGTATGCTACGTGCATGCTAGCGGGTGAGAGTGTCTTTATGTGAGAGAGTGTGTGCATGTGTGAGGATGTCTCTGAGTATGTAAGCAAGTGTGTGTCAGTGAAAGTGGGTGAGAGTAAGTGAAAAGTAGTGAGTGAGATTATGGGAGACGGAGGTCCAGATTTAGCATGCTGTGTCACAAGACAAGGCTGCACCATAAATGCCATGCTTCCTTGCACCAACAGCTTGGCAGTCACATGCCAATGCACACACCCTTTCACCATAGTGCAAGGGTGTGTACTTTCAGTGAAGCATAGGTTTTGTACAGGAAGGAAATCTTTCCTGTACAAAAACTATTCTTTAAGGATTTTCTCACTCTCTATGTGTGCCGTACAATGCAGCACATTTGCAAAGTTGGAAAACAAGGAGAAATGAATGCCTGCCTTGAGGAGCTGTAAGATTTTGCCAGAAAGTCCTCTCTATCAATGTTGGTAGATAGGGATTTGGGTCAAAACCAATGGGTGGTTGCATGAGAGCATCCATGCACTACCCATGGAACTCCCACTTGACATAAAACAATGCAAAGCAGTGTATAGCTCAATTTTGTGTGACTTTAGGAAGCAATCCAACACAAATCAAATCAGGCTTTACTTTAAATAATAAATCTTACCCAAACACAAAAGTGACACAGCCATGGCGGAAAGTGTTAGTAATCTTAGGCCTGAGTGACAGTAGTTATGCATCAGTATGATTGCGATTAAGAGTGAATGCAAGTGAGAGAGAATGATTAGGAATGAGTCTAAGGGAGTGCAAGACAGTATGAGTGTGATGGTCAGGTCATGTGACTCTCTTTCCTACAATAAATCAGGGTCATAGTTCATATGGTGTCACTCCTTGTGATTTAATTAAGATCAAAGGGTACGGCTACCAATGGCATTTTCGAGAATTGGCCCACATGTGTAAATGTGTCCTTAATATTACTACTTTGTGGTTGATAAGATAATTTAAATAGCCTGTCCTTGACCCCTTGTTTCACCCTTGTTTGACACTTGGCTGGCTGGCCTCAGTTTTCCAGTTCCAAGATATGCACTTTTAACATACCCATATTAATAGATCTGCTTCAAAATTTGAAAAATCATCCCTGTGTATTTCAAGTGAGTATGCTAGTATGCTGAAATGCCTAGTGATGAGATTTGGAAATTCAAAGAGGAGAGACTCAGTGAGAGGAGTGAATGAGAGAAAACTGGAATGAGTGACACACATAAAAACTGACGCTTCTAAGTGTATTTTCTTGCATAAAAAATAGACTTGTAGGGTGTGAATTTAAATATGGCTAAATGTCCTGTTGAATGGGATCAGGGTAGTGACACTTGCAAAAAAGATGAACACCTAAAAACTTGCATTTTGTTTAGGTCACAACAATTCTGCAGGTGATTTCCTACCCTGAAAACGGTTCTATGGTCACTACTGGTGAGAATACATCTGTTTTCAGGGTGTGAAAGAAAAGGAAACAGCCTCAACATTGTGTTGGGTGCAAGGGAATGAGTTCCTCAAACAGACACAAAAATGTACCAAAGGAAAATGGAATGATGAGTTACATTTATGCATCCCTGTACAGAACAAACTGTTCAAATGCATAAATCCTTTATCGTGTACATACACCTCGAAACTTACAACAGTCATAGCTTCCTCGAACTGATCTGAAATTTAAAAATGTACAGCAGATTTAGGAGTAACATTAACAGAATAAATATCTGACTTTCTTTGTGGCTTCGGGCCCGAATTCTTTGAATTTGTTTTATGTTTTCGAGAAAATGGCACAAGAACTGCTCCCCTATCTTCATCCACTCAATGATCCTTAGTATGGGAAGCCGTTTATGTCAAAATTACAGCTCCCCATATTGGACACCTCCTGAAGTGCATAGCATGCTGCAAAATGAATATGACACACACCAGAATGAATGTACTATGTGTCAAAATAATTATGATACCTGGCAGAGTGAATCTGAATTGAACCAAAACAAATATGAAACCTGGCAGACTGAATATGCTACTTAGTGATTAATATGAATAACACACACACCAAATTGAATAAGAAATAAACTGAAATATATATAAATCACACTGAAATTAAAATAGCCCTCACTGTAAACAATAAAGCAATCACTGAAACAAATACAATATTCACTAAAAATAATGAGGCGTTTCTTGAAATGATTGAATTATGCCAAGAGAAATATGACCTACATTGAAATTAATATGGCTGATTGAAAATAATATAAAGTATTGAAATTAATATATTATATTTTGAAAAGAAAACAATGCACATTGAAACTAATACAATGTACGTTGAAATGAACATTAAACATGTTGCAATGAATTTGAATTGTGTTGAAATTAATATTACCGAGATGGCAATGAATATGAGACACACAGAAATGAATAGGAGATGATTAAAAATTAATATGACTTGTGTTGAAATTAATGCAACCCCATTGAATTGAAGTTGACATGTCTTCAAATAAGTATGACCACAGCTGAAATTCACATGAGATTTGTTAAAATGAATATGGCACGCCTTGAAATTAATATGACATATATGCAAACTAATATGATACATATTCAAATTAATATGATATATGTTAAAATTGATAAATTGCATCTTAAAATTAATATGACAAGTGTTAATATGAATATGACATCCATTGAAATAAACGTTACATTGATTGAAAAGAATATAACACATTATAAAATGAATATGACCTACGTTGAAATGAATATGACCCTCATTGAAAGGAATTTGACATGTTTTAAAATTAATACAAGTAACGTTACAATTATCATGACATTTATCACAATGAATATGGCTTGCATTGAAAGTGATATGATATACATTGACATGTTTACAATATATGTTGCAATGGATATGATTCATGTTAAAATTAAGATGTCTTAATATTAATGAAGCATCCATTGAAAGAAATATGACAACTGCTAAGATAAATATGACATGCATTGAAACAAATATGAGCTCCACCAAAATGAATTCAACATGTCTTAAACTGAATATGACCAATGCTGAAATTAAAATGAAACTTGTCAAAATGAATATGTTGTGCTTTGAAAATGATATGGTACACAGCAAATTAAATATTGCATATATTGAAATTAATATGACCTATGTTGAAATGGATATGACCTGTGTTAAAATTATTATGACAGGTGTTAAGGCGAATATGACATCCATTGAAATGAATGACGTTCATAGAAAAGAATATGTCACATGTTAAGATGAATATGAGCCACTTTGAAATGAATATGACACCTGATGAAATTAATATGGCCCACATCAAAAGTTATATGACATTCTGTAACATGAATATGACACTTTTTTAAATGAAAATGAAACTGTGAGATAAATGTAACATGCTTTGAAATTAATTAGGCAAATATTGAAATGAACACAAGCCATGTTTAAATGAATATGACTCCTGTTTAAATGAATATGGCTTGCTCTGAACTTATGTGGATTTGCTTTAAAATTAATATTACATATTGAAATTAATGTTAAATATTCACAAATGGTCTCATTACGATTTTGGCGGTTTGTGCACCACCATGGCGGCAGTGTGACCGCCATCTGCTTGGCAGTCAGACCACAGTATTACGATGCTGGCAGTCCCATAGGGAAAGACTGCCGCAATCCCGCCAGCACCACCAGGCAGCGCAGACCACCGCGGTGGCAAGGCAGGCCAAAAAGGCTGACGGAGCTGGTGTTTCGGATGGAAACATTATTATGTTGCCTACTGCCAGCATGACCGTGGCAGTCCAACCACCACATCCCAGCAGGTGGAAATGGAAAGCATAAAGGAAGCAACTCACCTGCAGGCAGTGTTACATGACCTGTGCCGCCATGGAGCCCATCACACACACGTCCTGCCGCAGGTGCTGCTCATCGATGGACCCACACAGCAACCACATTGCAACACAAAGGAAGGTCAGTGGGATGCCCAATAGGTTGTTATACGAATATCCAAAGCTCACAATGCAAACAATACCTACATAATACTGATGGTGACATCAGGAGCATTCATGGACACATTTCACTTTGCACATACCCCTAAAACAGCATTTGCATAGGAACTAACCCTTCATGTATCTCAGGGACAAACAATATTTGAGCCAAGTGATATGCCTAGCTGCCAAATGTGTAAGTGCAAGTCAAGAAAGCAAATACAACGGCAACAGCATGGTCCAGACATCTAAATAATGTAGCTGTAAGGTACACACATCAAAGTGGACAAATGGTCGGTCAAATCCAAAGGAAGCTACCACAATTTAACACCCTCCATGTGTGGACAAACAAAACTCTAGCTCCCGCACATGAGACGAAAGTACAATCTATATCAGGGGACAAATCTACACCATACATGCTGACATTGGCCAACACAAGATGAAATACTTACCCTAGCCAGCATAACGCAATGCAATGACACCCAAATTGGATCAACACCCACATATCCATACAGTGAACATCTACCCTTGTCTTGGGTGACCAACACTCCCACAAAGTCAGATATTAAAAAACAACAGCAAATGTGATGAATGTGTCTGTGGGTGTTGTGGTGGTGTCTGGGGGTATGGTGACTGAGGTGTGTGTGGCTGTGGGTTGTGAGCTGTTGTAGGAGGCTGGCCTGGCTTGTAGCGGGTACCTTAGGTACTTACACCTTATTCCAGGTCCAGTTATCCCTAATTAGTGAAATGTAGTAGTGTTCTAGCAGCTTAGGCTGATAGAGGTAGCTGTAGTAGAGCAGCTTAGGCTGAACTAGGAGACATGTAAAGCTCCTGCAATACCACTTATAGTTACACTGTACTTATACGCAATAAAAGACAATACTCAGTGTTACCAAAAATAAAGGTACTTTATTTTAGTGACACAAGACCAAAATTATCTTAGAGGCAATACTCCTTCTGGAGGTAAGCATTATACACAATATATACACTGGACAAAAACATCAGGTAAGTAAATAGTCATAGGATAGTGCAAACAATAGAAAATACCATAGAATGCAATAGGAAGAAATAGGCCTTGGGGCAAAACAAACCATATACTAAGAAAGTGGAATGCGAATCACGAATTCCCTCCTAGACAAGTGTAGTGTGTAGAGGGGCACTGGGAGTGTAAGAAAACCACAAAGGTTGGTAAAATACCCCACCCCATTGCCCAGGCAAGTAGGAGTAAAGAACTGCAAGTTTCTTTAGGACACACTAAAAGTTGTGAATAGAGTTATTGCAAGAACCAAGCACGACTGCAAGCAACAAATGGTGTATTCCTGGACCTGAAGACCTGTAAAAAGAGGAGACCAACACCAGAAGTCGCAGAAGATTCCAGGAAGGACAGGAGCCCCTGCCAACCTAGAAGATGGTGCAAAAGAGGATTCTCCGGTTGGAAGAAGTCTGCAGAAGAGCACCAAAGAAGACGGCTGTGGGTTCCTGCATGATGCAAAGGATGTCCCACATGGAGATGTTGGATGCAGGTGAGTTGTAGCGCTGGATTAGTCCAACAAGCCTTGGTTCAAGCAATATCGCGGATTGTGTCAAAATGGCGCTGCCTGGACCCAGAAGGTACCTGGGGGCCTCAACTCAGACTGAAGAGGCAGAGGGAGCTCCCAACACTGGAGGGAACCCACAGATGACCAGGCATTACCCACGGAGGTCCCAGGATACGGGGACAAAGAAGGTGCAAATTCTGGTTGCTGCAGGACCACAAAAGAAGGTCCCACGCCGCCAGAGAACAACTGAGTGAGTTGAGCATCACAGGATAGAGTGCTGGGGACCTGGGCCAGGCTGTGCATGAAGGATTCTTGCAAATAGTGCACAGAGGCCTCAGGAGATGAAGATGACGTGGTGCACAGGGGTACTGTCGCAAACAGGGAAGGCAAGCTCTTACCTCCTCCAAATTTGGACAGCTGGACCTTAGGACAGTCTGTGTCGAAGGAGTCCACCACCTGTGTTCCAAGGAGCACGCTCTTCATCGGGAGAGGAGTCCCAGAGAACCTGTTGTCATCTTAGAAGGTGCCTCCTGGAGCAGGGAAGTGACTCTGTCACTCCACGGGAGAGTTCTTCGGTCCTTCTGGTGCAGGGTGAAGACAGGGAGTCCCCCGAGTGTGCACACCATGGAAACTGTTGCAGTTGCTGGCTGGAGCTGAAGTTGTAGAGTCGCAGTAGCCTTTCTGGATACTTTGTTGCAGTTACAGCGGTTCCTGGAGCGGTCTGCGGTTGATCCGAGGTCAGGGGATGAAGCAGGAGTTGCAGAGGATTCTTGGTGGAAACTTGCAAGCCAAATCTGAAGAGGAACCCACAGGAGAGACCCTAATTAGCCCTGAGAGGGGGATAGGCTACCTACCCAGGTGTGCACCTATCAGGAGGGGTCTCTGACATCACCTGTTGGCACTGGCCACTCAGAGATCTCCAGAGTGTCCCCACACCTTAGAAAACAAGATGGCTAACGCAAGGGACACAATGCAGGAGCTCTGGGCACCACCCCTGGAGTGGTGATTGACAGGGGAGTGGTCACTCCCCTTCCCATTGTCCAGTTTCACGCCAGAGCAGGGACAGGGGGTCCCTGAACCAGTGTAGACTGGCATATGCAAGGAAGGCACCATCTGTGCCCTGTATAGCATTTCCAGAGACTCTGGGAGGCTACCCCTCCCAAACTTATAACACCTATTTCCAAAGGAAGAGGGCGTAACACCCTCCTCCCAAAGAAAATGCTCTGTTCTGCCTTCCTGGGACTGGGCTTCTCAGACCCCAGGAGGGCAGAACCCTGTCTGTGAGGTGGCAGCAGGTAGAGCTGCAGTGCAAGCCTCAGAGAGCTGGTTTGGCAGTACTGGGGGTCCATAATGGAGCCCACAGAATGCATGGGATTGGCCCCCCCAATACCAGATTTGGAATGGGGGGACAATTCCATGATCCTAGAAACCTTGGGGCATATTTATACTCTGTTTGCGCCGGAATTGTGTCGTTTTTTTTTACGCAAATCCGACGCAAAGCTAACTCCATATTTATACTTTGGCGTTAGACCCGTCTAGCGCCAAAGATCTTGGAGTTTGCGTAATTTTTTAGCGTGGACATCTACCTTGCGTTAATGATATGCAAGGTAGGCGTTCCCGTCTAAAAAATGAATCCAAGGCATGTGCGCCTTATTTAAACTCCCGTGCAAAAATGGCGCACGGGAGTGGGCAGGTAAAAAAAAATGACGTCCAGACGCTTTTGCGTCATTTCTTAACGCCTGGTCAGGTCAGGCGTTAAGGGACCTCTGGGCTCGGAAGGAGCCCAGAGGTGCCCTCTCATGCCCCCAGGGACACCCCCTGCCACCCTTGCCCACCCCAGGAGGACGCCCAAGGATGGAGGGACCCATCCCAGGGAATTTAAGGTAAGTTCAGGTAAGTATTTTTTTTATTTTTTATTGTGGCATGGGGGGCCTGATTTGTGCCCCCCTACATGCCACTATGCCCAATGACCATGCCCAGGGGACAGAAGTCCCCTGGGCATGGCCATTGGGCAAGGGGGCATAACTCCTGTCTTTGCTAAGACAGGAGTCATGTCAATGGAGGGTGGGAGTAAAAACAAATGGCGCTAATCGGGTTGAGGCAGATTTTTTGCCTCAGACCGAATTGCCCCATTTTTTGACGCCCAAGCTCCATTTTCCCCTACGCCGTCGCTGCCTGGTGTGGGTCATTTTTTTTGACGCACACCAGTCAGCTCCGCCGGCTAACGTCATTCCATAAATAAGGCACCCGCATGGCGCTTTGGAATGGCGTTAGCCGGCGTTAACATTTTTGGCGCACAACTGCGTTGGCACAGTTGTGCGTCAAAAAGTATAAATATGGCCCCTTGTATGGCCATATACGGAGTTACCATTGTGAAGCTACATATAGGTATTGACCTATATGTAGTGCATGTGTGTAATGGTGGCCCCGCACTCACGAAGTCTGGGGATTTGGCCCTGGACTGCGTGGGGGCACCTTTGCTAGTGCAAGGGTGCCCTCACACTTAGTAACTTTGCACCTAGCCTTCAGTAAATGAAGGTTAGACGTATAGGTGACTGATAAGTTACTTAAGTGCAGTGAAAATGGCTGTGAAATAGTGTGTGCACTATTTTATTCAGGCTGCAATGGCAGTCCTGTGAAATGGTTTGTCTGAGCTCCTTATGGGTGGCAAAATAAATGCTGCTGCCCTAGGTACCATATACTAGGGACTTATAACCGGGTGTCCAGTGTGCCAATTGGAATTGGTGTATGAAGTCACTAAACTATAGTGACTAATTAGGAAGCAGAAAAAGCATAAGCACTGAAGTTCTGGTTAGCAGAACTTTAGTGACACAGTTAAGCACAGTTAAGTAGGCCACAAACTATGAGCACTGGGGTCCTGGCTAGCGGGATCCCAGTGAGACAGTAAAAACACACTGGCATACACTCACAAACAAGCCAAAAGTGGGGGTAACCATGCTACAGTGAGGCTTTCTCACAGGTGTTGTCTGGGTGTATGGTGGGTGTGATGACAAAAGAATCACCTTCAAACTTCTCACCCACGCTCACAAAGCATCAGCAGGACCTCAGGACAGCCTATGTCGATGGGGTCCACCCTCTGTGTCCTTAGGAGCACGCTCGTCGCTGTGAGAGGAGTCCAAGGGTACCGGTCTTCGTCTTGGAAGGTGCCTGCGTGAGCAGAGGAGTGACTCTGTCATCCCACTGGAGATTTCTTTGGTCCTTCTTGTGCAGGATGAAGACAGGAAGTTGCCCAGAGCGTGCACACTGTGGAGACTGTTGCAGTTGCTGTCTGGAGCTGAAGTTGCAGAAGAAAAGTTTCCCTTGTGGATACTTTGTTGCTGTTACAGTGGTTCCTGGAGCAGGCTGCGGTTGATCCGAGGTCAGAGGGTGAAGTAGTAGTTGCATAGGATTGCTGAAGAAAACTTGCAAGCGGAATCTGAAGGGAACCATATACTAGGGACTTATTAGGGGGTCCAGTGTGCCAATTGAAATTGGTAAATGAAGTCACCAGCCTACAGTGACAAATTTAAAAGCAGAGAGAGCATAAGCACTGAAGTTCTGGTTAGCAGAGCCTCAGTGACACAGTCAAGCACTATACAGACACACACATTAGGCCATAAACTATGAGCACTGGAGTCCTGACCAGCAGGATCCCAGTGAGACAGGCAAAAACATACTGACATACAGGTAAAAATGGGGGTAACATGCCAAGGAAGATGGTACATTCCTACAGCAGTATGTCATTATCAGGACATGTAAAATACCCCAGTATATGTCCTACTTTTTAAATACACTGCACCCTGCCCATGGGGCTGCCTTGGTCCTACCTTAGGGGTACCTTACATGTCGTAAAAGGGAAGCTTTGGGCCTGGCAAGTGGTAGCACTTGGCAGGTTGAAATGGCAGTTTAAAACTGCACACACAGACACTGCAGTAGCAGGTCTGAAACATGTTGACAGGGCTACTCAGGTGGGTGGCACAATCAGTGCTGCAGGCCCAATAGTAGCATTTGATTTACAGGTCCTGGTCACACATGTTGCACTATACTAGGGACTTACGGGTAAAACAACTATGCCAATCATGGATAAACCAATCATCAGGTCAATTTAGACAGAGAGCACTTGCACTTTAGCACTGGTCAGCATTGGTAAAGTGCTCAGGGTCCAAAAGCCGGCAAAAACTAAATGCAGCACATAGTCGAAAACATATATTTATTTTGGTTAATTAATTTGTGTTCATACCATATCCTTTCAGAATATGTAATATTTATTTCAATATGTATTGTTAATTTTAAAGCAAATCAACATCGATTCAAGGCAAGCCATATTTAAACATTGAGCATTTTAATATACACATGGCTTGTGTTTATTTCAATATGTGCTTTATTCATTTCAAAACATGCTATATTTATCTCATATAGTTTCATATCCATTTCAATAACTGTCATATTAATTTTAATGAATGTCATATTAATTTTGATATGGGTCATATCAACTTCATCAGATATCATATTCATTTGAAAATGGTTCATATACATCTTAACATGTGTCATACTGCCTTAAATGAATGGCATATTCGTGTCAGTGGATGTCATATTCATCTTAACACCTGACATTATAATTTTAATATGGGTCATATCCATTTCAACATAGGTCAAATACATTTCAATATATGCAATATTCACGTTTCGCTGTGTATCATATTGATTTCAAAGCATAACATTCATTTTGACAAGTTTCATTTTAATGTCAGCATTGGTCATATTCAGTTTAAGGCATGTTGAATTAATTTCAAAAGGGCTCATATTCATTTCATGTCATATTCATCTTAGCATGTGTCATATTCCTTTCAATAGATGTCTCATTCATATTAACGCATGATATTGATTTTAACATGACTCATACCAATTGCAACACATATTAGAATCATGTCAATGTGTATCATATTACTTTCAATGCAAACCATATTCATTTTTTTATAAATGTAATGTTCATTGCACATTATATTCCATACAGAATAATGCATTTTCATTTCAGTACCTTATATTCATTTTAAGCTGTCATATTCATTTCAATGTGTGTCATATTCCTCTTGGCATATGTCAGTAATTTCAAGAAATCTCTCATTCTTTTTGACAAATATTGTATGTGCTTCAGTGATTGCTTTATTATTTACAGTGAGGGCCATATTTATTTCAGTATGATTGATATATATTTCAGTATATCTCGTATTCAATCCTGAGTGTGAGTTATTCATAATAATCACTAAGTAGCATATTCACTTTGCCTGGTTTTATATTTGTTTTGGTTCAAGTCAGATTCACTCTTCCAGGTATCATATTTATTTTGACACATAGTACATTCATTTTGGTGTATGTCATATTCATTTTGCAATACGTTATGCTTTCCAGGAGGCGTCCTATATAGGGAGCTGTAATTTTGACATGAACGGCTTCCCATACCTTAGGGGCATTATTACTGTGGAAACAGCAGAACTAGGCTGAGACGAAATTCTAATATAGCCTTAGAACCCGCCGTAGCGGGCTCTACCGGCTATTAAAGGCCCGCTCCCCGCGTTAAATGCCCGAGCCGAAGGCGAGGGCATTTAACAAGGGAGAGGGACTTTAATAGCCGGTAGAGCCCGCTACGGCGGGTTCTAAGGCTATTAGAACATTCTGCCACACAGGGCAGAATGTTCTATTAAAAAAAAAATGTTCACGGAGCCCGAGGAGATTAAAATCCCCTCGGGCTCCGTGAGGCTTTGTTCACAGCTGTTGCTGTGAACAAACCGAACATTGGAATGTTGGCGCTGCGGGCTTTTACCAGCCAGTAATAGCCTGCAGCACTCCATTGTTTTCAATGGAGCCTCCAGCATTCCAATGTTCTAATTACGCTGAATGATCAGAGTAACTTCACTATGCATTACTCTTATATTTTGGGGCAAAAATCTTCTGGCCCATTTTGGACGCAATGGTTCTTTTTGCAAAATAGTGCTAAGTAATGGATTACGCTTCTAACAAAATTATGCATATTTGCGAGTAATTTTGCAGTAATTATGAATTATTCTGCTAGAGAGAAATACGCCAGCTACGCTCACCCCTAGTGACAACCTGTAGCCATGAAAACTGAGAAGTGAAAAGATTGGTACATTCTCTCAAGACAATGGGGCTCACTCAATACTTCAAAAATACTTCCACACTGTGTAACCTTTGATTTCAATAGAAGTCAAGAACTAGGAGCCACGAAAGTCACATATCCGCACGCTCACTTCACATCCTTGGGAATGGAAACTTTTTTTACACTCTGTCACCATAGCTAAGGTACTGGTGACATTACTTCTCTCTGGTCAGCAATTAGGTATGTCAGATATCTTCGGGGCCTGTGGGGGAAGTAGAATATACAGCAAATCTATTACCTAGCACCTTCTAGTGGTATTGGCTGTGTTTGGTGCCATGTTTAATAAACAGGGCTGTTTTGCTGTGAAATCCAAAAATAAATGTTCAAGAACAAGGCAGGCCTTGAAAAACTGCTGTACAAGGAAAACAATGACACGTTTCCCACTCAACCCCCCATCTTGTGAAAGCGGATGGCAGGTGAACTGGTTACCCTTAGTTTGCCATGTGTATAAATAGGACTGAGGTGCTCATTATGACTTTGGCGGTAAAACTTGAATACCGCTGTCTCAGTGGGCACCGAAAGACCCCCAGTGATGGTGGTCTGAAGATCGCCGTATTACGAGTCACCAACAGAACCCCCCCAAAAAACAGCCAAAAATCCCAAATTGTCAGCCTGACCAACGGCAGGCGAGATGAGGTTCCGCCGCCAACACCGCCACGCAAACAACATCCTGCCCTCCAAATTACGACTCACAAATCAGCACCATGGTCTGTGCACAAGGTTAATCCATTGGCGGTCTGAACCGCTGCGGTCAAAAACCCACTTCCACCAGAACACATCACCACATTGAACAATAGGGATACCCCACATCTGATGCACATATGCACACACCTGTTCACAGCACTATATAACACACCCCTACACAACCCCACAATCCTTTGCATCCAAAAATGTAGACAGAGAGAGGGAAGACCGCACTAACAGAAGCCACTGCACCTGGATATCTTAGGCACCATCACACTGAACATGCATCCCACAACAGCATCAGCAACACAGCATGCACAGCACCACTGCACACAAACACCACAAACCACTTGCACACCCTAGCACTCAACCACACCCCAACGAACAGCACACCCAGCATCCCTGCACATCACACACCCCACCACCCACAACACAACCACCATGACACCAAAAAGACACCCACAATTCACAGACGAGGAGTTGAAGGTCATGGTTGATGAAATCATCAGAGTAGAGCCTCAACTGTGTGAGAGCACAGGTCCAGCAGACATCCATAGCCCAGAAAACAGAGTTATGGCAGAGGATCATTGACAAGGTGAACGGAGTCGGAAACCATCCACCCACAAGGGACGACATCAGGAAAAGGTGGAACAACCTATGGAGGAAGGTATAATCCATGGCATCGAGACACCAAATCGCCATAATGAAGACTGGCGGTTGGCCCCCACCCACCATCGAGTTCACATCGTAGGAGAAGAAGGTCTTGGCCATCCTACACCCTGATGGTAATACCAGGAGGACTGGACTCAAATCAAAACACTCCCTAGGCATTATGTACTCCTGCACAGCATGTACCTCCACCACCCTGTCACCCCCTCAGCACCACCATTACCTGCCCCAATCCACCCTGAACCCAATACCCACCTATGCATGCTATACCTCCCCACTAACACCATTCTCCTTTACTCAGCCAAAGTAATCTTTTTTGCTCTGTATTTGGGTTACGACAAGTGTGTGTAGTGTACATTGAAAGATGAATCATTGCAATATAAATGAACATCTGTACAAAATTCATTCCAGACATACCTGCCATATCGTCTGTTTATACAGTACCTCTGAAGTTTATTTTTGTTTCATTGTGTTATGATTGACATGTAGGTAAGTATGTTCATGGAATAAATTAGTAGACATGTGAGTACGACAGATGACAGGCATTTAGGATGTTCAAAATTGTCTAGTGGGTGAAGAGGTGAGGTGATAGGTTATATAGTTGGTCACGGCTACCTGAACTATGTTGATAGTAATTGTAGCCACTATTTGTCACAGCCGGGATGAGTAGGTATCTAGTTGGTATGTATACAAGATGGGTAGGGATTGACCCTTTCCTCCCTTTCTTTCTCTCCCAACCTCCTCCTCTCTCCAGCTCTGTCTGTGTGCGCATTAGCATCATCTGGCGAAGGAGAAGGGGAGTCCACCGATGCCAAAGGGAACAGTCGGACAGAGGGCAAGGGGAGCACCGCGGGGGAGACTGGAACAGCTACAACATCATCTTTGGATTCCTCCTCTGATGGCAGCTCCCTGGCAGTTGCAGACCCATTTGGGACCAGCCCAGCGCCATCCTTGTCTGCCACCCCCCTTACCAGCACTGCCCTCCCTGCAGCTCCCCACCCAGTTGCCTGTGCCTGCTCACCCAGGAGAGTGGGCATGTCCTTCACCGCAGGCACCTCTGCCCCTGCCCAGTCAGCCCTGCTGCCCTCAATGAGGCGGCTATGGACCTCCTGAGGTCCATCTCTGTGGGGTAGTCAGCCATCGTGAACTGGCATTCCAGATGCAGCAGAGCAATGCCCACCTGGAAGGCATTCACTATGCCTTGCCTGGCCTACAGAGATTGTTTCAGACTCTGGCCTCCTCCTTAACAGCAGCCAGTGTCCCTTCATCTTCCGTTCCCTCCTCTAGCTACCTGTTCCCAATCCAAGACCGCTCTCCCTTCACGCATCCAGAGCACAGACCAGCATTCATCACTACAACAGACAAGGTGCGCAAAGACAGATACAGGCTCAAAAAGCGACACCACAAGCGTACACACACACAACACACATCAGCACACATGACAACAGAGACTTCCTAAACTGTCTCCCCACCATCTCCTTCCTTATAGTCACATCACCACTAACACCTGCTGTCACTGCATCATCACACCCTGATCCTGCTTCCAGTCCCGTCATACCCTCAGACACCACAAGAGCAGACACACAGTTCCCACCTGCATCCACGTCCAGCACCCCAACATGTCATACAACCACTCCCTCTACCTCTACTCCTAAACCTTTTTTATATGACCGCCCGTGTCCCAAAGAAAGTCTTTCTTTCCTCCCTTGACCTTTTCCCTACCCCTGTCCCACCACATGTTGCCCTTAAATGCCATGCCCCCCTGCCCCTACCCAGCCCTTCCACCTCCCAGTCTGCCCATGCCCCTCCCCCTACAAATCACCCACTCCCACCTATATCTGATACCTACTCCTATCCCGAAGTCCACACACCCTCCCCCACCATCCAGACCGAAGCCTGCGGCCCCTCTGAAACTCAAACCAAAGGACCCTTCTTCTAAACCAAACTCCCCACTGCCCCCACCATCCCACCCCTGAGGATCCTGCCTGCCCTATTGATGCCCCTTTCATGTAAAGGCCTATTTGCAGTCAGGAGTCAAGTTTGCCCTATGGAATGTGCCCTAGGTGCCTAGGGCACATTTGGACAGTGGACGGGCCAGTAGGCCCATTTTGTATATAGTTATTATTTTTTTATTTGTTTTATTTGAATACATCTGCCCACAGAAATGTGGATGTCAAGGTGAAGTACTTGTCCTGGTTTCCTTCTTCATGGTGGTGTGATATCTGTGTGCTACCCTGTGTGTTGTGTGTGTATGGGTTGTGTCTGTGTTGTTGTATACACTGGGCCTAACCTCTCACCCAGAAGAGAGCTAGGTATGTTAAACCTCAATCTGCCAATACCATGTCCATGAGAAGAGCCCCCAATCCTCATTACCTTGGAATGAGGTCTCTAACTCAGACTCTGCAGGAACACGAAGACTGGGTCAGAGTCAAGGAGAAGTGTTGCAGCGATAGCAGCGATGGCATCTGGTCAGAATCCCTCTGTCTATCTTATAAAGTGAGGAGTATATATACAGATCTGCCTGGACCCCTGCTGTGGGTTAGTTCCCAAACAATAGATAACAAGGGGTGCTTGGGATGGTAATTAGTATAAACAATTCAATGGAAAGTGTGATGATGGAAAGTACCTAACGCGGACACCTTCAGTTTGTTTGTATTTGTAGCCCAATCGTGACGCCTTAGTGTGGTGGCACTGATCAGGAAAATCAAACCATTGGCCTAAGTCAAAACAAGGATGCCATCCTAAAAGAAATAATTAAATAAATGCGCTAAAACAGAGCAGGCTAAGTAGGGCCTTCGATGTCCATGCTGGGTGAGTGTGTTTTGTTTGGGTGTGTAATGCTTCCTTTCCCTCCAGTGTGTGCTAGGCGGGGCTACTTACGGTTGTCGTCTTCATCATCCACACTGGTCCTGAAGGTGTAAGGCGAGATACAATGCTGTGAAAACTTGCAGTTTGTTTGCTGTGACGGCCGTGGATGCATCTGTGTACCTAGAGGTGAGTGTCTTCTTTTCTACTTTTGGTTTCCACTATGCTTTTCGTGGCGGTGGCACCGCCCTGAAAATCTTGTCGGTCTGCTGACTCATAATATGGTGGGTGGTAAATTGGTATCCGACGGCCTGGAGATGACTACCGCCGGCAGTCCGGCCACATTGGCGGCACTGGTGGTACTGGCAATGTTTTGGCTGTGTTGTGGTTGGATCACTGCCGTGGTAGTAAAATGGCAGTCTGCACTGCCGGGCTGGTGTGGTACGACCGCGGGCGTGGCGATCCGGTGTACGCCAAACTCGTAATGAGGGCCTGAGTGTTTTGAGCTGTCAAACCCAGCAATTCATGAGGCAATTATTAGAGATTAGCACACAAATGCTATGTTTAAAACTTTCAGTATATGAAAAGCAGAGTGTATAAAGAGTAACACAAAGAGCATATTGCATTATGTTTGTTTGTAGTTGAAATTACACTATTATGCCAGAATTAATAATTTCTAGTCAGTTTGGGTAAAAATCCTTTCGCTGGAGCCCGGAAAACATGCAAACGAATAGAACCTGAGTAGCTGTTGCTTGCTGCACTTGTGATTTTGAGCTGCTTTTCTACTGCAAACTGCGTCCATGTGTCTAAAATGGATGAGAGGAAACATCTCACATGAAAATATAGTGTTAAATGCTAGTTTGCTTTTTGCATAATTTTGCAAATTATCCATAATTATGTCAAAGGAATTTATGCAGATTTTGCATATCCTTAGTGTTCATCATAACTTGTATTCAGGGTTTAGGGAGGATGGGATGACCTGTCTGCTGAAGTTCTGATGGGGAGGCTGCCGCCACACTGGCTACCCCCCTACCGGGGCGATTACAACTTTCCTGCTGGGCTGACAGTCAGAAACCAAGGTTTCTTCCCATCAGCCCAGCAGGAAAGTGGCAGCAGCATTGTTGCCGGCTCGTAATCGAGCTGGCTGTAATTCTGCCGCTTGCAGGGTGCACCAGCACCCTCGCAATGCTCACTGTCTTTGGAGCAGACTGATTCCAACCTCTGCCACTGTCAGCCCGTTGGGATTAAAGATCCTAGAAGAGATGGTGGTAGTTTGGCTGGGCTGCCCACCCACCTTGTAATATAGTGGTTGGACTGCCACAACTGCGGCAGTCCAACAGCCACCGCAAGTGTGGCAGTCCAAGAACTGCCACACTCATACTCAGGCCCTTAGACTTTGTTGCAAACATTGATAAGGATAAAAATAACACAGGACCGATTTCTAGAGTAAGGCGGTTGGGGGTGACTTGCCCGAGGCTGGTTGGAATTTGCTTCATTTAATTTCATTTTCCTGAAATACACTTTCTTCAATATTTTATTTACATGCCTATGTTCATGGGGCATATAATCTCACAATTTTCATTTATTCTGAAAAGGCAAGGGTCCCAATCTATTTAGGGCCACCTCAATTCAAGTGAATGGTGTACCTAGCTGAAAAAGGTAGCTTTGGTTTCTTTTTATGTCTAATTCTCATGATCCACAGAGTTGTGTGAGTTATCAAATGGTCTCATGAATAACAGGGATATTTAATTCAATATGACAAAGCAAACGTAGTTAACCCTGCAGACTGAATCATAGTACTACAAACTTCCACCCAGATGAATCCTGAGCTTCTCCCTTTTGAGGAGGGTTCAAAGAAGCTTCAAATCTACCAAGTCAAACCTGAGAAGTTTGGCTTACCTGATGCAGATACATGTCAAAGTCTTCTTTAGCCTTTATCTGGATAATTATCAGAGATATTTCAGACCTTTTTTCCTTGCCAGCTTTACTGTCCCCCAAGAAAGTGTGGCCCAAAAAGTCTTAATCCCAAACTGTGGAATGCACTCCCTCTTCAATTAAGGGATGACGCTAGTCCTCTTAAGTTTAGGCCCGGGCGTTACTCTGCTGGCAGAGTTTTGGGAATTTAGCACTCTGTTCCACGCCGAGTAGTGTGGAGATCCTATATTCCACCATTTGGCGTGAAGCTGAGTTCTTTTTTTCCATTTGTGTGTGTGCAATTTGTTTTTGGCGCTCCCAAGTGCCATAATATTCTCAGGTCGCTAGTGAGCGTGTGCAAGATTTTGCACCTGTTCGCATGGCTTTTGGCCACAACAGCACCAATATAGTGCCGCTCGCGGGTGCAAGTGCACCTTGAGTAGGTTCTCTACCCGAGAAGCTGCTAAGACAAACAAATATGTTTTCAAGTCAATGTTCTTCTCCAACATTGTTTTTTTTAGTGTGAGAAGCCTTTTTTTAAACCTTTTTTTCCAAGAGTGCTACAGAGACTACAACTTCTTGTTCCAGTCCAGCAGGCTCCTCCCAGTGTTTTGCCCATCTCCTGGTCACTTTCACATGGATTTCAAGTTGGAAGGATCACTCTCTTTGTCTGCTGGAGACATACATTTGTAATTAAGGACTTTGTTTTTGTGATATCACACAAGTGAGTTCAAAAACTATTGTATGAGGGTGTTGTTTGTCTGAGGGTATGCATCAGCATTTCTTTATATTTTTATTTGATTTTTAAATTTCAGTGAGTAGCCTTGAGTTTAAGTAGGGGTCTAGTTTTTTTTGCATTTTATTTTTCACCTTTTGTAAAAGAAAAATGTTGCAGAGTTCAGTACCTTTTATTCTTGTTTGCTACATTTACAGTATTCATTTATTTTGCTATTTGGCCTAGTCATCCAATGGACCATTCAGCCTGTAGGCCCAGTACTAGTCATCAGTGCATGAAATAAATGTTTCTGTGGTATATGTTTTTTAAAACATCATTTAGGCCAGGGATGGCATTGGAATAAATATAAATGTTGGCTATTGTTTGTATTTCATGCAATACGAAGATGTGTGTTGTAAATTTTTGGAGGCTTAGTTTATTTTCATGTTTGGCATTGCTGAATTAGCTGTAGTGTTTTCTTCAGTGTTACCATGAGTCAGAGGTTTCCAGGGAGGTTCCTTGTCCGTATCCGGAGCTTTAATACCGCACAGGCTAAATAATTAGGATGAACACGTTTTAATTACAGGGGAATTTATTATTATTATTATTATATACTAGTGTAGTTCAGTAAATCTACCACTTATTGATTTGTTTGTTCTCTCTCTTTCCTCTCTTTCAGGTGGTATCAATGCTCCTCCAGGAGTACAATACAGGAGGAAGGAAAAAAGAAAAGAACCACTGACAGGTAAGTTCATTTGTACTCCACCATCATATCCAAGCACCACTTCTGATGATGATGATGGGTACATGGAGTTTGCTCCAACATATTCCAGAGACACCAGGAGAGGTAAGGGAAAATATAAGGTCCTGAACGCCTTACAATTATGGATGGGGCTGATGAGGAGGATGAGTACAATGAGCCAGTCATTGTAGAAGCTGGCACAGAGGAGTCCAACACTACTACTCCTATTCAGCCTGCTCCAAGGAATGTGGGATAGGTATCACCATGAGCTCCCATATTTGTAAAGCCCCAGCTGAGACCTACACCAACCTCTACCTCAGTAGAAGCACGCACTGCAGAGAGTCAGTCAGTGATGCACGCACTTACCTCCAGTTCTTCTTCAGGTGTTGGCAGTGGCCCACTTAGAAAGTCCTCCTCCCAAGTTTGGAACTTTTTTACGTTTAGCAAACAGGAGGAGAGCATTTCAATATGCTCCATTGGCCATGCAAGTGTTCGTTGAGGTAACTCTGGTTCACATTACTGTACTAGAGTCCAAACAAACTACCTGAAAAAAAATCAAACAATTTCATGGGAGGATCACCTTAAAACATTGCTGAATGCAGTGAAGGTGAGAAGAGCTGGGAAACATCAGCTACAACTCCAATCATGGCGGGAGGTCATGAGGAAAAAGAGGGAGATATCTTCGCGCAAAGCATCCCTGTCCTAAGAAGTGTGCCAGAATCACCTGCTTTAGCAACCTCACAATGGCACAGGAAGGCTCTGAGTCAGATGGAGGCACCACATCACACAATGGCTGCCTCACTACCACCACCTACTTCTTGAAAGTCACCTGCAATAGTGGCCACAGAAAAAGAAGAAAATCCAGGCTACTAATATGGACATGTTTAGGCAGAAGTGGTCCTGTGACCGTAACCACCCAATGGCACGTTTGTACAATGGGAAGCTGTAAAAAATGTTAGCACTGGACCCTTCCTATTTCTTTTGTGGAGGGATTGGGAATCATAGAATTTGTGGTGGCCATCTGACTAAAATGGAAGGTTCTAAGTAAGACCTATTTTGCAGAGTTGCTGTTCCAGTGCTGTATCACAATGTGCTGCAATTGGTTGGACAAGCTTTGCAGCAAAGTGCTGTTCATAGTATCCACTTGATGACAGACATGTGGACCAGTTGTCAGGTGACTGGTTACGTGTGCATCACTGTACACTTGATCTCTTTTGTGGGGTTAAGGCAACAGCTATCTACAGGTCTTGGCCTTGAAGAACGTTTCAGGAGCATTCAGTGGCATGCAACAGTAGTCATGTTCACCATGGAGAAATCACATTTAGCTACAAACATCTTGGACTTATTTAGCAGCAAGATATGTAAATGGCTTCAACCCACAGGTCTCCAAATTGGATTTGTGGCCATGGACAATGGCAGTAACATAGACAAGGCCATGGCAGGCGATGGGTAATTCAGGGTCCTGTGTTTGGCACATTGTGTCAACATGGTTGCGCAAGAGTTACTTGAAAACGAAGACATAGGACCTGATTTAGATCTTGGCGGTAATGGTGCCGCTGTCAGATTTCCATCTGAAAAATCATCCGCCACCTTGGCAGTCCACTCACTCTTTTCAGAAGATGGTGGTTCCCTAGGTGAAAGACTCCCCAGCAAACCACTATCACTGCCAGGAATCTTTACCCTCGTCAAAGGTGCCATAGGCAAAAGCACCTGGCGGTGGGACTCCAACCACTTTTACAGCTGAGCCAATCACAATGAGCCTTCCTGCCGACACAAATGTGGAAGCTAACCCACCACACCTGAGTTAGTGGATTGGGAGAGATAAAAGCACAAAACTTTCCTTTTTTCTACTTTTTTCAATTCCTGCTGCCATGAATCCCATCGCACTAGTCCTTCCTTTGCTGCTGCTACTGGAGTTAGGCGAAAATCATCCCCATTGTCGCTGAAGGTAAGTTACTATTTTAACTGTCCGGCTCGGAATTGCCTGTGTACATTAACACTGGACTTGTGCATGTTTAAAAAATACATGCAGGCAAAAATATAATGATGTTCACTGCATAGGTGTGTAATGTGGTAGTTAAAAAAACTTTTAAAAAAACACTTCAATATATCATTAACACTCACTGATCTGGTGTCAGCTGCAACTGCCTGTATGTCAATGGACACCTTCACAAAAAGGCGTGAGAATGTGTCCATTCAGGTGTGTGTAATCATACATAAACAGTACACCTCATTGTACATTCATAAATCCAATATAACATAGTATTTGCACTGCACATCAAAACAAGTGGGTTTGCACAGAATGTACAACCAATGTAACCTCTAAACCTCAAATGTGTCAGAGATGTATTAAGGTCATATGCCCCCGTGGTTCGTGAAATTTCAGAGAAACATTAAATGTAATTTAACCCTAATGTGTCAGTCCCTGTGTAATGCATATGTGTATACCATCAACACATCATGTTGAAATAAACACACCTGCAGTCTCAAGTCACAGAAATAGAAATATATATACTTTTGGTGTAACTGTCTAGTAAACATGATGAATGCTTGCACCAAAATCAACATGTCTATCATAAATGTATAATACCAATGTATTTGCTAGATAAATATGTCAAAACTATAACCTGTGCATACCACTGTCAGAAATTAGAATACGTGCATATCATACACATTGACATAAATAACATAATCAGCAATCAATTAATAATAATGTAAAATAAATGCCAAGGTGAAGGTATAGAAAATAAATTAATCTTTAATCGGACAATGATAAAAGTCTCTCAATTAGCTTTTAAAATGAAATCTATAAACATATTTATCAGGGTCCAGCCTGGGAACAGTGGGCTACAGACCTGGAACTTGCCTCCTAATTGCACTGCCAAGTACAACATCCTCAGGAAGGGCCATCTACTTTACAGATCAGGCACCTCAATGATCTTACTTGGGAGGGGTAGTTTTGAGTGTGGGCGGAGGGATGGGTTTATGTTTGGGAGGGGTGGGTTTCGGTGTGGGAGGGGCGGATTTATGTTACGTAGTGGTGGCTTGAGAAGTGGAAGGGGCCGGTGCAAATAAAAGGTCTTCTTTAAGAAAATGGGTAGGATGGTTGCCAGGGAGTTGGGTTTGGGAGGTAGAGGGAGTAGCACTGTGTGTCTGTTGAGGGTGCAGTTGCCTGTGGGTCTGGTGTATGTGGTGTATGTTTGAATGTGTGTGTTTTTGCTGGGTGTCTATTGGTCGGGTGAGTGTGGAGGTTTGTGTCCTCTAGGCATGGATATGGATGTGGTGCTTGCAGATGTGGTGGTGCATGTGGATGTGGTGGTGGATGTCTTCTCGGCAGATGTGCTGATGGTGTTGGTGCATGTGGGGGTGGTGTCTGCAGGTGGATGTGCTTGTGGGTGTTGTGTCTGCTCGTGGTGGTGCATGTGATTATGGCAGTAGGTGTGGTGTCTGCTGGTGTGGTGGTGGTGGTGCTTGTGGGTGTGATGTCTGCAAGTGTCCTGGTGGTTGCTGTGATAGTAGTTGTGGGGTGTGGTATATTTTTCTGTGCCTGTGTTTTTGGCTGTGTCTGTGTGTGAATGTGTTGCTTGTCCATGTTGGATGGGGTGCGTGCAAATGAATGAGAGTGCTTTGGACAGGGCTGGGAATAGAAAGTTGGTAGGAGGAAGGAGCAAGAGTTAGGGCACAAGGGCGGGAAGGTTGGGAGGCTGTGGTCAGTGTGAAGGCCAGACTTTGGAATGATGTTGCATTGGCCAGATGTTGCACTATGAATAACTTCCAGGTAAGCGAACATTTGTTGGATCTGGCAACTAAGCCCACGGATGGCATTCAGAAGTGCAGTCTGGCGTATACAAATAGTCCACAAGAGGTCAATAGCCCCCTCACTCAGCACAGCCAAACGGACAGTGGCGGGGGAGAGGTGCCTGCAGCAAAGGAGATGCCACCCCTTTTAGGAGGGTATGTTTGACCAACTGGGGGAGCCGAAACGCGTGTCGGCAGTTCTGATGGAAGTTTTGATATTCCACTAAGACACAGTAAAGACGATGTATCAATTAGCAACAAGGAGCATTTATCAATGGACGAAGAAGCATTCTTTGATGAGAACTTTGATCCATAAAAAGGTATTGAATTTACTTATTATAGCTAGAATTTATGTACTTATTATGAGCAAAGCCTCATCATTGGGGAGAATTTTCTAAAATAATGTTATTGTATATGAGTGTGATGTCTCAATTTGCTCTTTATCCAATATTTAAATTTGAGATTATTTGACATATGTGTGTTGATTGAAGTTTTTCTGTATATAAATTTGTTTGTCGTTGGAGTGTCTCAGTATTTGTTTGTTATGTTTGTTATATGTGTTTTTGATTGTCCTTAGTTCTTATATGTTGGTTTATTTGTTTTGTGTTTTGAGGGTCTTCTGATTGGGCAGGTGTTTGATGGTTTTCTTTAGAAATTGTACAGTTTGATAATGATGATGTATGTATACACGTATGTATATGTGTTTGGATGAATAATACATTTTTGATTATAAGTGAAGGTTCATTTTGAAAATTAGTTTAGTTAAGGAATTAATAGGAGAGTGATGTATTGATAATGTATAGAAACTCACGGCCTCCCTGCTAGTCCCCTCACCCTCCATGGCACTGGGTCCCTGGTGTTCTTGGTGTCAGCACTGGAGCTAAAGTGGAGAGCTGCTTCCCCACAGATGTTGCCGACACCTTCTCCACCTGTCCCTGATGATGCTGAAAAGGTAGGAATAACAGCTTGACAGTATCTGTGTAAATAGAATTGTATATGAACTTTGCTCACAAAACATTTGCCAAGTCTACCTGTTTAACCAGCTTCAAAGCTCTCAAACGTGACTTCTTTATCGTCAATATCTCATGCATGTAGGGATAATTTTCTGAAACCATTTGCTCACAATTTTGAAATTCTCTATGCTAGCTTTTATACCATGCATGCCCTAGTCTCTTATTCACTTAACTTTCTTTCTCTGCGTGAACTGTTTCACACCTTTGATTGCTAGGGCTTTGTAGTTTATGATTCTGAACTTATGTTCCCAAATACAGTAAAAAAGAAATACATTTGCACTGTGTGTTTACAATGTCAAATAATCTGCATTATTCACATTCACTAAAAGTTAAATATGGATCAATGTGTATCCACAAATACTGCAATTTTTTTACCAGCATGTCTATGAACTGAAAACATGTTTCTTTTATCTGACCATTTCACAATGGTAATACTTAGTTCAAGTAATAAAAGTATATTTCATATGTACAACATATCAAGTGGAGTAAGTACAGAAGTAGCTTAGCAATGTAAAAACACATTATGTACATACCTATGTTGTTAAATATATTTTTTAAACATTTTTGGGGTGGATTGACAAATGGCTTCAACAGCATATGTAAATACATAGGCCTTGATACATTTCAAACCCACTTAGGTACAGATAAGAAACATTTTCACATTTCCAAAAGAGTCATCATTTGGGCCAGATATTGACTTTGCAAGATAGGATGCACCAACACATATATGATATAACCTTCCACCTGAAAATGTCCCTTTAAGTATCACATTTCTACCATCATTGAATTCTCATCTGGACATAACTAAGGACACCAAAATGCTGTTTGGGGTACATGTAACTCTGTCACTAATGTGGACACATTCTATCTGTTTCATTGAATACCGTTTGACTAAAAATGTCTTGTTATTTGAAACAGACTTGCTTACATATACATTTGTGAAGGACTAATGCTTTATGCCAATCTGCTACTGTCAATGTGAATTGACCTAAATCTTGCTGTGAAAACGTATTTCAAACATGTTTTTGATAAGGAATGATGCCATTGTTCTCATGTTTCCAGTCCTTTTGGTCCAGATGCTCATTATCATTTGATCACTGTACCAGCCTACCAATGGAAAGTCTGAAACACCAACTGCACCATAAGTGCTTAATATGCCGTGCCACCTCTAATAAGGCCTTCATTATCGACTCACATTTGTGATGGAGCATCACACCTGACCTAATTCTCAAATGGGACATGTTTGGTACAACTGTCTCTCAAATCAAATCAAATCAAATCATTAACATTTATAAAGCGCGCTACTCACCCGTGCAGGTCTCAAGGCGCTAAGGGGGAAAGGGGGGGTTATCGCTGCTCGAACAGCCAAGTCTTTAGGAGTCTCCGGAAAGCGGAGTGGTCCTGGGTGGTCCTGAGGCTGGTGGGGAGGGAGTTCCAGGTCTTGGCCGCCAGGAAGGAGAAAGATCTCCCACCCGCCGTGGAGCGGCGGGTGCGAGGGACGGCAGCAAGTGCGAGGCCAGCGGAGCGGAGGGGGCGGGTGGGGACGTAGAAGCTGAGGCGTCTGTTGAGGTATTCCGGTCCCTTGTTGTGGAGGGCTTTGTGTGCGTGGGTGAGAAGACGGAAGGTGATCCTTTTGCTGACTGGGAGCCAATGCAGGTGTCTCAGGTGTGCGGAGATGTGGCTGTTGCGGGGTACGTCGAGGATGAGGCGGGCCGAGGCGTTTTGGATGCGTTGCAGGCGGTTTTGGAGTTTGGCTGTGGTCCCGGCGTAGAGGGTGTTGCCGTAGTCCAGGCGGCTCGTGACGAGGGCGTGGGTCACGGTTTTTCTGGTGTCGGCGGGGATCCAGCGGAAGATCTTACGGAGCATGCGGAGAGTGAGGAAGCAGGCGGAGGACACGGCGTTGACTTGCTTGGTCATGGTGAGAAGAGGGTCCAAGATGAAGCCGAGGTTGCGGGCGTGGTCTGCGGGGGTCGGTGCGGTGCCGAGGGCCGTGGGCCACCAGGAGTCGTCCCAGGCGGACGGGGTGTTGCCGAGGATGAGGACTTCCGTTTTTTCAGAGTTCAGCTTTAGGCGGCTGAGCCTCATCCAATCTGCGACGTCCTTCATACCCTCTTGTAGGTTGGTCTTGGCGCTGGCGGGGTCCTTGGTGAGGGAGAGTACAAGTTGGGTGTCGTCGGCGTAGGAGGTGATGATGATGTCGTGCTTGCGTACGATGTCGGCGAGGGGGCTCATGTAGACATTGAAGAGTGTCGGGCTGAGCGATGAGCCTTGAGGTACGCCGCAGATGATCTTGGTGGGTTCTGAGCGAAACGGAGGGAGGTAAACTCTTTGGGAGCGGTTAGCGAGGAAGGAGGCGATCCAGTCCAGGGCCTGGCCTTGGATCCCGGTGGAGCGTAGGCGGGTGATTAGGGTGCGGTGACAGACGGTGTCAAAGGCAGCCGAGAGGTCGAGGAGAATGAGGGCGACTGTTTCACCGTTGTCCATCAGGGTTCTGATGTCGTCTGTGACTGAGATGAGGGCGGTTTCCGTGCTGTGGTTGGTTCGGAATCCGGTTTGTGAAGGGTCGAGCAGGTTGTTGTCTTCCAGGAAGGTGGTCAGCTGTTTGTTGACGGTCTTTTCTATTACCTTGGCTGGGAAAGGTAGAAGAGAGATGGGGCGGAAGTTTTTCAGGTCGCTTGGGTCAGCCGTAGGTTTCTTTAGTAGGGCGTTGACTTCAGCGTGCTTCCAGCATTCGGGGAAGGTAGCAGAAGAAAAAGAAGAGTTGATGACGGTCTGGAGGTGCGGGGCGATGATGTTGTCGGCTTTGTTAAAGATGAAGTGCGGGCAGGGGTCCGAAGGGGCGCCGGAGTGGATAGAGTTCATGATGGATTTGGTTTCTTCCGTGTTGATGTGGGTCCAGTTGTTGAGGGTGATGTCCGGGGAAGCGGGTTCAGTGGTGTATGGTTGGGTCTGGTGTCCGAAGCTGTCGTGGAGGTCGCTGATCTTGCGATGGAAGAAAGTGGCGAGGGATTCGCACAAATCCTGTGAGGGCGTGACGGCGTTGGCGCTGGCGCTGGGGTTGGAGAACTCTTTGACGATGGTGAAGAGTTCTCTGCTGTTGTGGCTGTTTTTGTCTAGTCTGTCGGTGAAAAAGTTCCTTTTGGCAGTGCGGATCAGGTGGTGGTGTTCGCGTGTAGCGTTCTTGAGGGCGGTCATGTTGTCAGCGGTGTGGTCCTTGCGCCAGGCCTTCTCAAGGGCACGACAAGTTTTCTTTGATTCTTTGAGGGTGTCAGAGAACCAGAGAGGTTTTTTGGTGTTGGTCTGTCGATGCGTGCGTTTGAGGGGAGCAAGGTTGTCAGCGCAGTTGGAGATCCAGTTTGTGAGGTTGAGAGCTGCGTCGTTGGGGTCGGTGGTGAGGGTGGGTTGGTTGACGGCGAGAGCGGAGAAGAGTTGCTCTTCAGGGATCTTGTTCCACTGTCGATGAGGGATGGGTTGAGTGCGGAGGTGGGAGGTCTCGCGTCGGAATGTGAAGTGGACGCAGCTGTGGTCGGTCCAGTGTAGGGCTAAACTTCTAAAACATGCAGAAATCTCTTTTTTCTTATGCAACTGTGTGCTTGTTCAAAACAGTACTTGGCTTGTGATGAGGAACCTAATGGCAACCTTTACAACAAATCAATACCCCAAACACAGCATCAAACACTGTCTGAAAAAAAATACATCTCCGGAAATACTCGTATGTGTTGGATGTATGTCAACGGCCATGCCAATGCCATAAAACTTTGCTGTAAATTAAAACAGTTGAATACAAGAATGGCTACAAACAGTAACTCACCCCCTTGATAGAGCTGTTGTGCCCTCAACTGCCCATCAAGCTCCGGGTAGGCCTCAATAATGATGCAGGCTATTTAGGGGGGGTGAGGCCTGGGTGCAGCACAAGAATTTGCCTCGTTGGGAGGACTGGCCGAGTTGGACTTTGACTGACTTTCTGGTCCAACATCATAGGTCCTCCCACCTCTTCCTGCAATGCAGGGTCCACACCATCTTGGTGATGGCCTTTCACATTTAATGCTTTTGATCGACGTTGACCTGTAAGGGAAAGAACAAATAAAAACATATGTTTTGATTTATTTTGTTTGTCTGTAGTGCTAGACAAATTTTGTTGCATCTCTAACATGCCTTTCTAAAAAAAACTCGGTAAGATAATTTACCAACATTTAAATGTTCCTAGGAAATACTAATTTGCAGTCAACTGTTGAGTACACTCAACACTCTCTATATCCACAAGTTACCAATCTAAGCCACAGACATCATCTAGGCCAGGGCTATGAAACCCTTCCTATAGAGAGACCCAATCCTGATCAGTATAACTTGTTGTGAGCTACTGGAGACTAAACAACCTGTATATTATTTGCACATATCCCCACACACATCTACATTGGCTCAATGCCTAATCTTATAAGAGTCAGATACTATGGGGGTCATTCTGACCCTGGCGGTAATTACCGCCATGGCGGAGGTCGGCGGCTCAGAATGGAGCCGGCGGAGTGGGAAGGTCCGACGGGTGCAGTTGCACCCGTCGCGAATTTCAGTGTCTGCAAAGCAGACACTGAAATTCTTCGTGGGGCCCCCAGGGGCCCCGCGGCACCCCCTACTGCCATCCTGTTCCTGGCGGGAGACCCGCCAGGAACAGAATGGCGGTGCACCGCTGGGCATTCTGACCGCGGCGCTTCAGCCGCAGCCAGAAACGGAAAGTCGGCGGTGTACCGCCGACTTCCAGCTGCCCCTGAGAATCCTCCATGGCGGCGGAGCGCGCTCCGCCGCCATGGGGATTCTGACACCCCCTACCGCCATCCTGTTCCTGGCGGGTCTCCCGCCAGGAACAGGATGGCAGTAGGGGGTGCCGCGGGGCCCCTGGGGGCCCCACGAAGAATTTCAGTGTCTGCTTTGCAGACACTGAAATTCGCGACGGGTGCAACTGCACCCGTCGGACCTTCCCACTCCGCCGGCTCCATTCTGAGCCGGCGTCGTCCTCGTGGGAAGGGTGTTTCCCGCTGGGCTGGCGGGCGGACTTTCGGCGGTCGCCCGCCAGCCCAGTGGGAAAGCCAGAATGACCGCCGCGGTCTTTTGACCGCGGAGCGGTCTTTCGGCGGGAACCGCTTGGCGGGCGGCGACCGCCGTCCGCCGCGGTCAGAATCACCCCCTATGTTTTGAATCACATACAGTGACTAAGGGCAGTATGAAAGGGCTAATCAGTGTCAGTGAGAGCATGGTGTTTGTGGATGTATGAACAAGTGTGTGTAGTAACAGGACATATGTTTAAGGGTGTTTGGAGCCTGTGTCATTTAAACTTGCAGCACAGGAAATAGCTTTACCCATGTGTGGGACCATGACATGTTGAAAACATACGGATACTCTTCTTTAAAAATACGGGATGTAGTTTAACTTGAAAGACAATCATTAAACAACTCCATAACTTAAACGTTTTTTCTTGCACTTTACATTTATCTCATTTTGAAATGGGCTGTATCTTTTCACTTATACTAGTGGTACAGTGTCTACGGGCCATTGGAAGTAAGAGGCCTGCAGTTTGTGTAATGAAATCTGGTTTGTGAGTAACATGAAGAGAAAGGCCAGGTCATTCTTTCAGGTGACTTTTTATTTTTATGTACATTTCCAACATTATCAGTCAGCATTCTGTACCCTGCTAAATTATACAATTCAATACATTTCAATCACAACACTTCACTCATGAACAAAAAGGGACAAATTATCCTGTGTATAAAGAAGAAGCAAGTTACTTAGTGAAACATTCTCCACACAAGCATGTACTTGTTCCTCTGGGTTCCCATGCAGCTGGCAGTACTGGGACAGGACCTCTGTGGTGAGGAGATTCAACTCCTCAGGGAAGAAGACATGGATCCTGTCACCTACTTTTCCTGGCATCCTGGCTCCCAGAGGTCACTAGCAGCAGCAACAGTCAAGGAGGTTTTGTTGGCTGCAGTCTTAAGAGGCAAGTGAGGCTTTTTCCAGATGCTGCGTACAATTACATGGTATACATGATCTGCGATGGAGAAGGACACAGCCATTGGCTTTTGTGTGTAGCCGCCACATGTGTTAGCCTGTGGCTTTGTCCGTCGTGGAGTGTTACACTTACTATGCAGTTAACTTCTGTCAATGGACATCAGACAGCCAGTGTCCTGACGTCAAGGTCAGACTGTTGTCGTTTTAGGATGTGAAGCAGTGTAGTTTCAGATTCTTTGTGCTTCACCATCACTCAAAATGGTGGCAGTTTTTTTTTTTTTTTAATCAATGTCAGGTACATACAACACTGTTTTTGCACAAATATGACACATTAAAAAGTGTACCATTACTGTGTTTAACACTAATAGTGCTGCGGTGTATGTGATACTTCAAAATAAAAAAAATATAGTGCAAATAATATATTTCAAATGTAATATTTAGACATTTGTTAAAAATGTGAGACATGTATAACTTGAGGTTTCAAATTGCAGCATTATGCAAAAATTAGGTGTACATATATGGCACAATAAAATTACTTCTTTTACTAAGGCAAAGGATGTGTGTTAATTGTTAATTATCAATGTATAAGTATATGTAAGTGATAGTTTGTTTTCCTTAAATGCAGACATATGAACCCAAGGAGGGGTAGAAGACGATGTCCTCAGGTCTTCAAACTGTATCTAGACTTTGCCACCATGGAGTAAAGGGACATCATAAAGAAATTCAGATTAAATAGGCAAACTATATTGGATTTACGTCACCTGGTGAAGCCTGAACTCCTTCCACACAATAGGAATACAACATCAATAGCACCAATAGTGAACCTCATGGTAGTACTTCATTTTGTAGCCACTGGATCTTTCCAATACACTGTGGCAGTATCTGAAGGCATGTCACAACCTACTTTCAGTGGTGTGCTTCAAGAAGTCCTTGCTTCAATGATAAGACACATGAATAGCTCATACAGGTTCCAAGACATCTGGATTTGGACAATGTGAAGAAATTTTTCTGCTTTGGATAGACTACCAAATGTGGTTGTAGCAATTGATGGCACACATATTGCCTTGGTGCCACCACACACAAGGGAACAGGTCTACCACAGTCCGAAGAACTTCCATTCCATCAATGTGCAAATTATCTGCTTACCAGATTTGTACATCTCAAGTGTCTGTGCCCACTTTCCAGGGTTTGCACATGATTCCTTTGTACTACTGAACAGCACCATACCCCTGCAAATGTCACACCTTGGACCTGAGAGAGCCTGTCATGTTGGTAAGTACAGTATGACTTGAGGAGCATTTGCTTTACTCCTAGTTTAGGAATGTACAATGGCTTGATATGATTTTAATCTATCAATTTATTGTTTCCATGTCAGAGACTCAGTGTATCCTAACCGACCATAGTTGTTAGCACTGCTGAGGAATCTAACAATGCCAGGTGAAGTCTGGTTCAATGAGGCCCATGGAAGAGCACAGAGTCCAGTGGAGCTGGCTTAAAGGCTCCCGAAGGCCAGATTTTTGTGGCTGAACAAGACATATAGAGCCCTTCTCTACTTACCTGATAAGGTGTGCCAAATCATGGTTGCCTGCTGCATGTTGCACAATATCGGCTTGCAACGGAACATCCCATTCATAGCAGAGGATGAAGACCGTGAAGAGCCACCACATGAGAATGTTGAAATGCCCAGTGAAGGTGACAGTGGTGAAGAATAAGTAATTGACCCATGCCACAATGTTATTGACCACTTCTTCACCTGAGAGTAAGTTTACCTTTACATATTGAAACATCCAATGTCAGAACAACTTGTGACATACTGAACATACCAATTTGTCATGGTAATTTAGTGGGAATGGTTAGTTCAGGAAAGTCCAAGACAAAGATGTTTGTAGATCAAAGTTTCCCTACATTGACTACTGTGTTTATTGACATAGATTATCTTTGCTTGTGCTAAGTTTATGTGTCCTTCTTTCTTATCATTTCAGTCATATTTGTTATGTGAACTCATGAATGTTCAATTTTTATTCTGTTTTAGGATTCTTCACCATGTCATCTTCATTTGGACATTTCAAAGTTGTGACATTTTCTGTGATAGTTTGCTGTTGGAAAGTACCAAGGGGACATAGGTTGCTCCTGGGGCAGACACCCATTTTGGATGTGCAGATCATGTACAGAGACAACTTGCACTGTGATTGAATGGAAGTTCTTGAGATTGTATCAGACCTGTTTTCTGTTGGATGTTGCCACCAAGGCAATATGTGCTGCTTAACTTGCTTTAACCACATGTATATGTCAAGCCATAGCACACTGATTTCCCTTGACATGTGCTAAATTGTCAGTTTGTGTTCAGTGTATAAAGCTGTTGATGTGTCTCTCCATAGCTGAAAGAACCTTTTCTAGCACACCACTGAAAGGTGGTTGTGACATTCCACCAGATACTGCCACAGTGTACTGAAATGGTTATGTGGCTTCCAGGTTGTTACTGCATGATGTGGACTATTGCTGTTCCTGTTTTGAGGGCAGGATGTCTGGCATCACTTCATAAATCAATAATAGTTTGCCCATTTAATTTGATTTTATGAGATGTACCCTTTCTTTATGGTGTCAAGGTTGTGGAGTGCCAACTTCAAAATAGCACAGACCATTTGGGTTATGCGTGGTTTGTGAAAATCAACTATGATTTTGTCAAAAACTTGTTACCTACAAATGTATGTCACCATTACATTGAGATTTCATTGTTTGTTTTTTTAGCTCTTTAAAAAGAAATGGGAAACACATAACCAAGTTGATATCTATTGTTTGTTTTTTAATCATGTTGGTTTATAGGTGATACAATGATAGTGTACAGAAGACAGAGAAAAGAAATTACCACACTAAATACTACGCCAGTCTTTGGCTTTGTGCAATGTGCATTTATTTTGAAAACAAAAATTAGAGCAATATCTTTTAATCCAGAATTAGGAAGAATAAGAATAAACAATAAAGTCCATTATGGTGGATGGAATTATATTTATTGAGCATTAATTGTTTGGAGTACTATATACATAATAAATCTGCCCTCAAAAAAGATAAGTGTCCATGAAATAGTCCACAAAGTGAATATTAGACACACGCTGGAGGAAATTAGGTTCGGCGTCAATTGGAGGTGGTGGTGGAGATGTCTCTATCCTCTCCTGTTGGTCCGGATGAACATCCCCTCTTGGAGGGTAGGGGACACAGGTGCAGGGACTGGGATGGGTGGAGCATTCTCTTGTTGTTGCAGGGCCTCCCTGTCTGTGGCTGAGGTGGGTGCATCTTTTCTTAATATTGAAAGACCAGAAACAGTGGTTGATGGTAGAGGAAAAGCCCTACACATATGGTGATAGATTTCAAACATCACCCAGTCAAGGTGCACATATTGGAGTTGAAATTTTTTATCTAAACATTTTGCTCCCTCTGCACCCACTTAATGTCTCGGAGCTCTGTTTTGACCTGGCCAATTACATCTTCTGAGTATTGTAGTACTTCAAAGACTCAGTTGATAGTGTTGTGGGTGACAGTGATACCAGTGGTCTCACTTTGCTGACCCACAGATTCCCACACTTGACTCCTACCCCCACTACCCTGTGCCCTTGAGGCAGTGTGGTCCATCCCACTGAATCCTGCCATAACTGGAGGTGGTGGTTGCTTAACCATAGCCAGGACTGGGGAGCACAAGATTGGTATTATATTCCTTTGAACACAGGAAGTGGGGGTATCCTGAGGCTGAGGTGTTGAAGCAGCTTAGGTGTAGTTGTGGGCCGAGTGTGACTCACTGGAGCTCTCTGCCCAGAAAGACCAGATGGACCAGGCTTGTACACATCCTCTGGACTTGCAAGAGAATTGTCCTCACTGAAGGCTTGATTCTGGTCTGGATTGGCAGTACCTTCTGTTGCAGACGGTAGTCCACTGGCCCTGGGTGTTAGACCTAAGATGAACTGCACACAAAATGAATCTAAAGGTACCTCAGGTGTTTTCAGCTACAAATGAAGCAGCTTAAAAAAGAAAGGAACATACAATTAATAGAATGATTAGGCCTTGGTGTGACTTTGAACGTTTTACAAATGCAGGTTAATTTAAACAGATGCAAACTTCACTAACAATAATGGAGAGCTGTCCTGAAATATACAATGTTATTTAGAAAGTGTACATTCCATGCATAAGACATGCAACCCATCACAGTAGAGAGGAGATTTGAGAGCTGAGCCATTTCAAGGCCTAGCAGCCTCAAAAACAAACTGTGGTGTAATTTATTAGCATTAAAGGCATTGGTTATGATAGCAACACTGCAAAGTAAATTGTGTTTCAACAGTACTTATATTCAGCATCGACAGAACATGATTGGAAACCTTTGAATGAATAAACTATGAACTATGCAAGCAGGAATATGGATTCAATGGAGTACCAAGAAGGTGACAAGATACTGGATCAAGAGAGCAGAATGCATTATTATACATACCATGCAATAGTGACTGACAAATACATTAAACTTTCAATGCGTACATATATGCAAGAAAAGGGAGGTTGAGCAACATCACATTGCACTGTTGTTTTCCAGAGACAAAAAAAAAGCATCATGCCAGTTGTGGCCATTTGTTAACACCATTGACAATACTTGTTAAAAGTGGGTTACAAATACCTATTTAAATTACTTAAGTGAAAATGAACACACATTCACAATATGTACACACACGTGTATAATGTGAATGGTTGAAAATACCACTTACAAGCACCATACCTTTTTGTGCAAACAGATGGAGTTTCAAACCTGTTTTTCAGAGTACAACAACCCACATTGAAATAAAGCAAGAGACTAGGCAAATGCAAGGGATGATCCAATGTGAACAACACACAATCTGACAAAACATATTGCTGGTTCTTAAAAGGGAGATACAGAAATTATGCTAGTAATCTGGATGAAACAAACTATTTTGGAGACTCAAGTTTAGATACATATGTTTTGATAAGGGTTTTGAGCATTCTGAAACTCAATTTGTGATTAGTGAGACATTGTAGAGTTCAACTTACTAGTTTCCACTCCACCAGAGATTCCTCTCACGCCTTCAGGATGTAGGATCTGCAATTCCTTCTCCTCCCAGGGAAAGAGTTACAAGGGGGGTCTCGGAGAACCACCACCGGTTCTCTGGGCCTCAGGTGACGCTTGGAGGCCAGTGAGCGCACTCTCCCCATAGGTCGTTCCACCTATCCGAATTTTCTTCTGTGTGTTCACATTGTTAGCTACAACATTCACTCTGTTTACTATTCTGGTCAAAATTGTCCTTTTCGGAGATATGATTGTATTTTGTACTTTGTGCGCCAAATGATTGTCACTCTATTCTAATAATTTAATCCACCATTCCTGACAATTCTTCCACTATATAATGTGGATTCTTCCTCCCTGCCATAGGGCATGTCTAAAAAATTAGCTAGTGCCCCAATGGTGGATGAAAAATAAAACAAATGTGAGAAAAGTAAACAAAAAAACAAAAAAAACAGATGGAGAAAAAGAAATGAACAAAAAAATGACTTTTGTGTGGCAAAATCAACAGCAAAATGGTTTTCCACAGTGGCATGGCAAAGGATCATGGTCTGAAATTGACTGTGTTTTATAGTGTGTTTTGCAGGTGTTCAAAATTGTCTGATATACATCAAGTGTGGGCTGCTAACATCCATCCAATAGCTACAGCCATAATACAACGCTCAACAGGTCCTGCAACGGATTCGCACCCTCATGTGACTACTGCTGGTACACCGCCAGCATGACTGTGTTATCTAAATATGGTCAATGCAATGCCACCGTCCTTATGGCGGCAGAGTAATACTTGCTAACATTGGAGTCTGCTGCTTCAGCTGTGGGAAAAAGATAGTGCGACAGAGTACTCTCTGTCGACAAGGACGGTGGTTGAAATGCCATAGATCTAAATATGGCTGTTGGAACTCCGTCAGCTTGACACAGTACTTGGGACTGCCGCAACAGCAGGATGGTATTACCGTCAAGATCTAAACCAGACCCACAGTCAGCAAGATAGCGACCATCTGTAGAAGAATCTGCAAACATTTCAACCATTCTTTTAAAGCCTTGAAGCAGTTGCGGACCATTCAGTGTGCTTTCAGAGTATCAGCTAAAGCCCTTATATAGGAGGTGCGACACTTTGGAACTCAACCTATTACATTTTGCACCATCTGTTTGGGCAGTACAGACCGATCAATGGCTATGTCATTCAAAGAGGAGGGGGTGCAATTGGGAAAGATATGACCATGGATAAGGACAAATGGGACCTACTCAAATGCCTGACTTTGATGCTACTCCCATTTGGGGTTTTCACGCAGGAAGTTAGCAAAGAGGACAGTACTATGTGCCAAGCTATCCCAATGTTGCATCTGCTACAGGTTCAGCTAAATAAGGTGTTTGAAAAGTTTGCAGTCTCAGGGGTGAATAAAAATGCACAAGTGTGTGCCTTGGTTGAGAGCCTAAGCCTTCGTTTGGCTTGTAACACATGGCTGCAAAATGACATCAATTTGTCGAAAAACTACATCTATGCCACCCTACTTAATCCACGATACAAAAAAGTTCTGCCCACTTTCATTCCTTTTTCCAAAGGTGATGTTTCCAAATACAAGAGGTGGATTGTTGAGCAAGCTGAAGACCAGGAAGAATAGCTGGAACTTACAGTCTCACTCCGCAGTTCTGGGGTGCCACCTTCAACTTCCACAGAGGGCAGTCCTGACTAACAGCAACCAACACCAGCAACAAGATGACCTGCAGCAACAGAAGATTCAAACCCAACCTCTGCATTATCTTGGTTTCAAGTGGCAGGTCTTAAGTCCAGTGCAGAGACAAAGGCAAAAGAGGTTGAATAAATGTCAGCACCAATGACAATTCATAGGGTGTTCTAGGAGTATCTAAATTACCCAAATGAGGTGTATGTGGATCAAAATCCACTTGTGTATTGGTATAGAAAGGTGTATTGGTATAGAAAGATGTGCCAATGGATAGAGCTCAGCAGGCTGGCAAAAAAGTAGCTGGCTTGTCCTGTGAGCAGTATGTCTGCTGATTGTTTTCAGTGCAGCTGGGGCAGTTGTTACAGTGAGGAGAACCAATCTTGCGCCTCAAAACATGGAGAGATTGATAATGATCAAAACGAACCAATATTTTATACCACATGATTACACTGTTCCTGTAACAGCACAAGAGGAACTGAAGGATGATTGGTCAGAATCAAGTGTGTTAGCTGACCTACTTTGGGTCAAACCACCTGAGTCTGAGGATGAGCTCTACTTCCCTAACTAAGTATGCCAATGCCACCATAGAACTTTTTAATTATTTATCATTGAACTTCTTTCTTTGTGCAAACAAATGTAGCTAGTGTAACAATATGTATGTGTCTGATTTACGCTGTCCCACCATTTTTTTGTGACATGTATTTACCCAATTGGAGTTGGACCAGTGTGCAGTGAACAATTCCTTCATGGCATTGCAGACAATGCCTGTCTCCCTCACATATCTAGCCTTGTTTTGCATCACGTAGCAGGGCTGCCTCAGACGATCATTGGTTTACAAGACTGCCATACCAAATTTCAATGTGTTGCTTGCATCAAAGAGGAGATACAATTGTGTCCCTACCACCGTGCTTGGATTGGAAGAGGCAACTACAACTACTGCACTAATGAGTGACTGATTGTGAATGATGATTGATGATTTAACTGGTGGCAGACAGTGAGGGTGAGTGTTCAACTAATAATAAACTTGATTCTGTTGAATTGCAATGTTTCAGTGCGTGGTGGGTGATCATTTTTCCTTACAGTGATTGGCCTTTACAAACTAACTTAGCAAACATTTACCTGCATGGTCCACTCCTTCTTTCTGGCTCCTCAGAGCCCCTACTAGTCTTTTTTGTTTTCAAACACAAACCTCTACAAAACACTGCAATTTTGTTTCTCTACTTGTTCTTCAACAGCAGTGCAATACATGTCTATCTCTCTCCAGTCAGGACTGGGACAGAGTTAGGAGGAGGATCAAAGGACTCAGGGTGGGGGAGTACTACTTCAACAGCTAGAAGAAGGAAGTAATTTACTTCAAAAGGGAAACCATGATGATGAGGACACCGAGGCCTAGTACTCAGCTATGTGGAATGGAGAAAGGTGTGTTGATTTGGTAAATGCTGCAGAGTGTGTGTATTGCACTAGTGGCAATTGTGAAACTCCTCTTATTTTTGTTCTGCCTCTGAGTCTTCTTAGTACGCTCTTCATGAAGCTTACCTTCCTTCTGTTTTTCTCCCTGACTCTACAATACAGTTTCTGTTTTAAAATCCAGAGGTATTCTCCTCTTCTGCACGATTGAAAAACGAAAGCTGAGCTCATCACTCCTGCTTACCTACCGGACCAGTTCAGACAGGCCCCCAAGAGTGATGGACATTCCTGATGAGAACGCAGATGCATCCCCCAATTTGGCAATACAGTATTATTTTTGTTTTAACCATCATATTTTTTAGAACTGGGTGTGTTCAATTCACTCCTTCATAATTTTATTTTTCCAACCTAGATTGCAGAACATTTAGATTTCTAATAATCTGGGGCAGAAGGACTGTTTGGAATGCGTTTACCTGAACTGTCATATTGATTCCTTCATTTCCTTTCACAACAGATTGATGATGATGTGCTGCTCATCACCCTGATTAATATTGTTCTTGTGTTGTCTTTGTCACACCATTCCCCAAATCCACTTTCCCATCAGTTCATCAAACCTCTAACCATCTTTTCCTGGGCTGTGTGATTTTCTGAGTGTCTCTTAATTTACACCAAGTAGATTACATACTTGGTGGGACGGATGTGGTTAAATGTGACACAAACACATTGCAGGATCTTCTATTACCTAAGCAGTAGCCCATACCAGCCCCACTTACCCAACCATGCATAAGTAAGAACGTCATTCCTCAACATCAACATCATCATTCAGGCCTTTGTTTTGTGTACATAAACACTTAACCTTTTCAACTACAGAGTACAGACTTTGAGTGCAGTTTTCCTGACTTGACGATTTCATAACTTTGGATTAAATTCCATTCCCACCATAGCTCATAATAATTTACTATTGCTAGTTTTTGTTATAATATGTGGTATTCTTTAATAAGTCATGGTGGTCTTTCTAAAGCTATAATATAAATGTATATGTATAACCTACTAGCTCTGTGTTTTTCCTTCGGTTTAGTTGCCTGTGATGGATAATCCTCTTCCTTAATCCTATAGTTGGAGGTCTCCTAGGTAGGAGTGGGACCTTGCTTGTTGTGATGCCTTCCCTGTTAGCGCACTACAAATACCATAAAGAAGGCACCTTGGGAAACCCTCCAGTAAGGTGTTGGAAGATTGACAAAGGGAGCAGCCGCCAGCCATCACTTAAGCAATTCAGGTAAGAAAAATATGGGGCGAACTGCTTTAGATAATATGTAACTAACTTTTACTGCAGTTGAGATAAGTAATTGTTTATCTAGGTTTCTGTAGGCAATATAGGGAATTGCAGTATACTCTCCTAACTGGCATACACTTTGAGAAGTATATTAAAAAGACAGACTACATAAAAAAGTATCAGTGCAAAGTTGAAGTAAAACACAAAAAACTTCTTCAGACATAAAGTAGATTAGAAAGATTTCTTCATTACTAACATATAAAACTAAACCCACTCTCTCCACCCACAACAGGCCCACCCCTTTCCCACATCTCTCCCCATCCCCACCAATGTCCAAAATAAATATAAATCGAATTGTCTGAAAACAAAATGCCCTGCCCAAAACCCCAACTGCTTTGCCCACAAAATAACTCACTCCCCACCAAAACCAAAAATGTAATAAAGAACTAGAAGAGAGCATTCTCAGTGAGGATCCACAGGTGTTGAATCTGGGCCTTGAGGCATGTCATCATGTGGGGGCAGTGTGCCAGCTTGCACAGCACTCAGTGATGGTGCAGCCGGTCTGAAAGGGGGTGGCAATGGTGGCAATGGGGGCACAGGATCAGGGGCGGGCAGCTCCAAGCTGATGGCTGTGCTGCACTGGTGTGGCCTGGAGGCTGGAGGCGCAGGCAGTTGGCTGGTGGAACTAGGCCCTGGAGCAAGGGCATGTGCCTCACCCTCGTTGACCATCAGCCACTGGTACTGGACCCTGGTGGCCTTCAACCTCTGTTGCCGGAGCCGGGCTGCTATCTCCTTGCAGGTCAGTGGAGGTTGTGGACCAGCAGGGGTAGCTATATCAGGAAAGAAAAAAAAAAGAAAATAACTAATTGTAAAGAATGCTTTGTGCAATCACTTGTACATTGCTGGTCCCCTAGCCACATTTTGATGTGATTAGGAAAGTCACAGTGACATGATCTTACCAACACATGCCTCACATGAAAGCATTGACTGGCTGGAAGGAGGCAGCATAATGTTTTTTTTGTTTGTGAAGGATTTCCTAAACAAAGTAAACAAACAGACAGATTGCATGGAAAAAACTAAAAATAAGTGAGTGTTTAGTGAGTGAGGCATCATTCACTATGGAGTACAATTATTATATTCTTTTAGTGCTAAATGACTAGAGGTGTGCTTTCTAACGCATTGGGTACATATTTGCTGCTCTCTATAGTCTGCAGCTGGGGTAGCTGCAACGGACAAAAAACTATCTTTGATTCCAATGGTTCTGCTCTTCTCCAAATGTCAATCACATCATGTACAATGTGTATAATAGATATCCTTTCAGCAGTAAGTCAGCAATGGGAATAGTGATGCACTGCAGTACGGGGAAATTAAAGGGATATAGAATTTATTGGACATATTCGTCACAGAGTATCCTTTCCCCAAAACGTAAAATCACAGAAACTTAATCCCACTTTAATTCCTGGCCTCAAACACAAATACTTTCAGTCAAACACATTTGCTTGGCAGTAAGGGAAGGAAACTTGACTTAGGGTCTGATTTAGATTTTGGCAGATGGGTTAATCCATCACAGAGGTGATGGATTTCCCATCCTTCCAAATACAAATCCCATAGGAAATAACTGGATTTATATTTTCAGTGGACTGGATGTCCGTCACCGTTGTGACAGAGTAACACATAGGCCAAATTCCAAATCAGGGCCTTAGGCTGCTGCAGCAGGGTTAGGGAAAAAACAGGTAGGTACGGTAGAGGTTTTGCTGTAGAATAGTGGGCAGTGGGGGTCACTGATGATGTGGCTAAAGTTAGACTCAGTCAGTCACTGCAGTTGAAACTGAAAGTTGATGAATGTCAAAAGGAAAAAAATTGGAAAAGGCAATAATCCATTATGGAAGCCCTAGGAACCACTTGTCCTGTAACATGTGGCACATGCCAAAATGCATTTTTTTCAATGTTTTTAGTAGGCTAGGACAGAACTTAGGAGCGCAACAATGACCTGAAGTTGTGCTCCGAGTGCCGGGCCAATGAGGCCCTTAGTGATGTCCTGCTGGGTACTTGGTCCAAATCAGGCACAGGGGCTCCTGCTAATAGAACAATCGCCCACAGCCATAAGCCTGCGCATAATGTCCCACTATTCCTGACCCAACACCCCGCCCCTGAGAGCTTGGTTATCCAGGCCTCTACATCACCAGTTGCATTCCCTTCCGTAACCCCACATAGGGAATCCAAAAGACCGGATCAGCTTCGGAAGAAAATATTTTCTTCCTCCAGTCTGGCATTATGGTCTGCAAACACTGCATGCCTTTGGGGCCGTTACTCCCATACCTCATAGGACACAGTTGCGCAGGTGCTGCCACAGGTCCCACAGGAGAGCTAGGCAATTCTCTCTCAAGCTGTTGCTGATGGGATAGATGCAGCTAAGTTCACAATACTGTGTGGATTGGATACAATGACTCACTGGGCAGATCGGTTGCATCGACAATGGCCTTGAGGCATCATGCTTGGTTGAGGATGTTTGGCTTTTTGGGGGATGTACAAGCTGTGCTTATGGACATGCCCTTCAATGGCACCCGTCTCTTCAAAGACAAAGCAGACTCAGCACTTGAGCACTTTAAAGAGTTCCGGGCTATGGCTCAGTCCTTGGACCTCGTAGCTTCACCTCCCCCTGTCTACTTTTCCCTCCTATGGCTATGGAAGGGACACCCAACCACATCCCTTTCCCTCCAGCCACTATGCTGTCCATGCTGCCCTGCCTCTGCGTAGCCAGGGATGTGGGATCCAACATCCCAATGGATCAGGTAGCCGGGGTCGGCCCAGTCCATGACCCTTCCTGCTGCAGGCTCCAAATCTTCTTAGTCTGATGCTTCCTCATCAGGGACCATTCGAGGCAGGGTTCACCACCACCTGCCCTTCTGGGGATCCATCATGTCAGACAGGGGAGTTTTGAAAATAGTCCAAAGGGGCTGCTCCTTCCCCTTGAGACTACCCCTCCTTCCATGCCACCATCCTACGATCAGATGGTGGAGGATCACCTATCAATTTTCTGCAAGGAGGTTATGACTCTCTTGGCCAAGGGAGGGTTCCTGTGCCAGAAGTAGGTCATGATTGTTATTTCAGTTCATTGTGCTCCACTTTGGCCTTACCAGCTCCCCTCAGGTGCTCACCAAAGTAATGGTGGTGGACACAGCTCATCTGCACAGGTTAGGGGTTTCAGTCTTCCTCTACCTCAACGACTGGCTGATGAAGGCAGGCTTACCACGGGCAGTCGTCTCCCACCTCTAGACTACGGCAGACCTCCTCCACTCACTGGGGTTCACTATAAACATGCCAAAGTCACACCTGACTCCCTCTCAGATGCTCACTTTCATCAGAGCTGTTCCGGACAAAGTGCAGTTATGGGTCTATCCTCTAGAGTGGCGGTTCTACAATATTCAGGCTATGATACCAAGTTTTTCAGCCCCTATCCTGGAATTCGGTGAGAATGACTCTGAGGCTGCTGGGCCTCATGTCCGTATGCATCCTGCAGGTGACACATGCCAGATGGCATATGCAGTCTCTGCAGTGGGACCTGAAGTTCCAGTGGGCGCAGCATCAGGGGAATCTCTCTGACATGGTCCAGATCTCAGAGGGAACTGCTCAAGATCTGCTTTGGTGGCTTTTGAACTGCAATTGGGTCAGAGGCAGATCCCTCTCCCTTCCCCAACCAGATCTGATAGTAGTGACAGATGCGTCACTCCTAGGATGGGGGGCCACATGGGAGTGCTAGAGATTAGAAGCATCTGGTCTCCGGCGGAGTCCAAGCTCCATACCAAATTTATGGAGCTCAGGGGAATCAGGCCAGCAATGAAAGCATTCCTTCTCTCTCTCAAAGGGAAAGTGGTGCAGGTGTTCACAGACAACACCACCACCATGTGGTTCTGCAATATGCAAGACAGGGTGGGGTTGTGGACCCTTTGTCAGGAGGCTCTGTACCTCTGGGCATGACTGGAACATTAGGGCATATTTCTGGTGGTTCAACATTTGGAGAGTTCTCTGAACACCACAGTAGACAAACTCAGCCGTCAATGCCTGTTCAATCATGAATGGTGTCTCCATCTGGAGGTGATGCAAGGTCTCTTTTAGCAGTGGGGAGAGCCTTGGTTTGGTCTTCATAGAGAGCACAATGTCAGCTGTTTTGTGCTTTGGAGTTTTCAAGGCAGCACTCGCTCAGCATCTCTTTTCATCTCAAGTGGAACACAGGCCTGCTTTATGTCTTTCTGCCAATACCACTTCTGCCCAGAGTTTTCAAGAAGATCAAGAATGACGGTCCCCAAGTAATTCTTGTGTCTCTGGACTGGAGACAAGGACTTTGTTATCCCGACCTCTAGAGCATGGCCATCGATCCTCCAGTCAGACTGCCCCTTCGAGAGGATCTACTATCACAGCAACAGGGGACTTTTCTCCACCCAAACCTGTCCAGTTTCTGACTTCTTGTGTGGTGATTGAGCAGCAGCAGTTGACAAATGTTGACCTTTCGTCTAAAGTCTGTAACGTTATCTTGGGAGCCAGGTGTCCCTCCACCAAAACAATATACGCCTGCTGTTGGAACAAATGTGTGGCATGGTGTACAGATAAGTCTGTTGACCCCCCTCTCTGCTCCTCTTTCAGAGGTTATTTTGTTGGTTCTTTCTCTAGAGCCACAGGGCTCTGCTTTGGGCATCCTCAAGGGTCACTGGTCTGCCATCTCTGCTTTCCTGAGATTACCTTACCAACCCTCTTTATTTAAATCTCCTATTGTTGGTAGATTCCTGAAGAGTCTTACCCATTTGTTTCCCCCTACTTTGCTCATGATGTCCGAATGGGATTTCGATTTTGTTCTTACTTTCCTGATGTGTGCTCCTGTTGAGCCAATTCACAACTGTCCATCTCAACACCTTACTCTAAAGACAGCCTTACTCTAAAGACAGCCTTCCTTATAGCCATCACTTCTGCCCTTTCCTCTAAGCTACCTTTAATTTCCATCCATCCAAGCAAGGTGGTGCTTCGTACTAGGGCTTCCCTTTTTCCTAAAGTGGTCACGTCCTTTCTTGTAGGCCTATCCATCACCTTGCCTACTTTTTACGTGCCCCCACATCCTTCTGAGTAAGGTGAGAGTCAGCACTGCCTGGACCCAAAAAAAGCATTGGCGTTCTAACTGTATCATACCAAAGAGTTCCCGGGCGTGAACAACTCTCTGTGGGTTATGTGGGTGCGAAGAAAGGTCAATCAGTGCAGGAGAGAAACATCTCCAGATGAGTTGTTCTCTGCATTAAAATGTGCTATACATTATCTAAGAAGCAATCCCCCAGAGGGTTTGCATGCTCTCTCCACCAGAGCAACAGCTGCAACCAGTCCAGTCCTGGACATCTGCCAGGCATCAAAGTGGGCGTCTTCGCACATGTTGCCCAAACACTACTGCCTGGACAGTCACGTCGGAAGGGACAAGTACTTTGCCCATTCAGACCTGCAGAAGTTCCTAGTATGATCTAGATTCGCAGACTCACCTCCGGGGATGGTATTCCTTGGATATCTATTCTAAGGTAAGGAATCTCTAACTAGAAGTCTCCATCAGATGAACAAGTCACTTACCTTTGGTAATTAATCTGGTACAGACAAATTCTAGTTACAGATTCCTTACTGAACCACCCATCCTCCCCGCTCTGCGAACTGATTTCTAGGGACAAGGACTTCCTTGTTTGGACTCTAGTTCTGACACACCTGGATCAGTGTTCTTCATGACTCCATGCTTTTGGCCTGGAAAGTTGTGAAAAGAAACTGATGTCAGAGTTGACAGATGACACTTAACCGCACGTAGGGGTACCACTCCAGGAAGAATCTCCAGATCCAGACTCACATCTAGGGGAAATTCTACGGTAAGGAATATGCAACTAGAACATGTCTGGTTAGTAACTTGTGCACCAATGTCAACAAAGAAGCCGAGGCTCCAGTTGGCAGCCTAATCCTTCATAAAAACCCAGATCTGAGGCTGCAAAAATTAGACTGTGTCTTCTGAAGAGTACATCTTTGCCACCATCCAGAGAACCAAAGAGGATTCGCCATTTTCATTCCTTTTTCAACATAGATGTCTGCATAAACATTAGTTTGTGAAAAAACGAGTGAACTGGAAAATGAAATGTTTCAACTACCATGCTACTTTCAGCCCAGCTCTTTACACTAAGCTAATGCTAACCTTCTGAAGGTTCCCAAATTTCAAGAAAGCTGGAATGGTTAGTAGAGCATTTTCTATGCAGAAACCAGCCCTTTGAATAATCTGCCACTGATACTTTGTTTCATTGAAACTTTCACGTTATCAAGAAGGCTCCGAGAACATGGCTTCATAAATTCTAGGTTTCTGCACATATGTGAAATGTGGTTATGATAACCAGTGCTTTGCTAGGTGACAGCACTTTATCAGCATACCTGGAAAATAATAATAATAACAATAATAACAACAATAATAATAATTATTATTGTTCTTATTATTATTATTACACTGAGTCCAAAGAAAAACTGTAGTAATGCCTTAAGCTCTGTAGGGTGCAGTGGTGGCTTAGAGTCTAGAAGAATGCCGCAACTGCAGGAAAAACATCGATCGGTCGAAACACAAGCAAAATCACCATTCTACAGCTCACCTTTCACTAAGTCCACAAATCCATAACTTCAGCCAACTTCTGCAATGGGTTGCTTTATGATGAATGTTCCTAGGACCTAAGTCAAGCATACACAGTAGCTGGAATCTCAGAAACTCCAAAGATAATCATCTAATTCTAATGTAAATAAATGTAAATAGATCAGTGTACAAAGCACAGGCAAATAATCAGAGAGGACACAATCATTTTAGGCCCATGGCTGAGTGGTGATAAAGAAAGAAAACTAGACAACAATAGGGTAAACTGTAGCCTTTGCAAGTATATATTGACCTGTATGTTAGCAATGTACTGTATGCTTTCATTTTCTAAAAGAACAAGATACCTCCTATGCTAACCTATCATTTCCATGCTCGGCTGTCAGTGAAGATTTAAATTAGGTAATGCATGGTTTATGCATGTCGCTTCCATAGGAAAGGAGACACCTAGATATATAAATGGATGCTACACAGGGAACACGTAACTTACATCAATGAATGCTAACTGATGATTCATATGTTAGGTGGGAGGGGCTTAGGTAAAGGCATTTTTTACTACTTGGTTGATCATTCCGGATGGACGCATCCAGGTGTCACTGGGAGTATTACTTGTTTGGATTCTCATTAACTGCACTCCAGCATCTCTTGGTTCTTCCCTCTCAGTTTACCTTGACTAGACTACATCTAAATTTCTTTTTATTTCATTGTTCAACAGATCTGTCTCTTTTTAGAATAAATAAAACATCTAAGTCACGTAAAAACATGCAGGAAAAGGCCTCACCCTTTTCTATTTCTACGGAATAAAGGTTCTAAAAGACTTGCCCTAATGCAGATAAATGGCTCAAGTGGCAACTACTATGTGATTATAATGTTGATGTGATAATCATAGCTAAACATGTTATTGCTTGGGTGATAAATTATTTATAGTAGAGGTAGGCAGTTGTCTTAAATTGGTACTGGATTTGTTCTTAGATAATAGTTTGCCAGCTTATGATCTGCACTCTGACTATTTGAGCACCATATTTAACCTGACTCAAAAATATTGTCATTTTATTTTGTTATTCGACAGTCATTCACTCCTGTAAGGCTCATTGATGACACTCTTACACTGTGGTTCAACACTTTTCCCAGAATGGACAACAACAAAATACAGTTGCACCATGTTTATACAGTATCGTTTTGTTTACTTTTATTACATATATATTTTTGAACTGTGTCTGTCCTCCATTATTTGCCTTTTACTCTAGATAATTGTTAACTAACTTGGATGTCTGTGGACAACTGAAGGCAGTTTTAATAGGTTAACCAGGGCCACTGGAATTATGTGATTCTGCAGTTGCTGTGGATGGATTTGCTGCACTTGCCACATACTCTAGCACCTGCTGCATAATTTGCAGATTTTAACAAAACATTTGCATTTCTGTCTCACACGTCGTAAAAGTGGTCGTAATATTGCTACATGGTGGAAGGCCCTTCTCTGAGCTAGACTCGTGACCTTGAGGTTGATTATTGCTGTGTTTTTGGCGATAAACTTGTACTAATAACATGAAATTTTACACAGGCAGTGTTAACACGTATCAAAATTACTTTCTAATTAATTAATACTGTAACAAAATTTACGGCATTATGTCAAATAATGTATTTATTTTTTGCTGCACAATGTAGGTAACCCTTCTGCATAATTTGGTCCTTCCCTGTCACATAATTCCAGTGGCCCTGAGTTTAACCTAACTATTATTTTCCTGCATAAAAGATGGGCTCTGCTCTTGGAGTTGCTGGTGTCTGTCAGTCTCTATAGGATTCCCTAATACCCCCTTCCCCTCCATTATTTGAACCCTTACTTTCAAACCCCCAGTTGTGATCTCTAATGTGCAATCAGCTACTTCCAGCATCAATAGATCCCACACTTGGTAGGGCATATGTGCATTACAGAAGGACTTAAAAAAAGGATACATTTACCATCACCATCCTCCTTACTCTATACTTACACCATGGGGTGTCTTGATCCAGAAAATAAATTACTAATTCTAGGTACTTCAATTCTAGGTAGTGTGCCTTTTTTAAGTTTTACAATCTGGGACTCACAGAGAATCCACCTACTGAAGTATCCTCTTGTTAGTCTTGGGAATGCTAGTTGGCAGGGATATACAGCCAGTCCAAGTAGGGACCACGACTCTGGTCAGGGTAAGTCAGGTGCACACTAAAAATAACCAGTGCTCACCCGCTGTTAGCTTGTCACCCTCTATTAGCTTGGCAAAGAGCAGTCAGGCTTATTTAGAGATGTAATGTGTAAAGTATTTGTGCACCACACACCCACAGCAACACAATAAAAACACCACAAAAAACTCCACACAAGTTTAGAACAACAGACAATTTTTATCAATAAATCAAGACCAAAACAACAAAAATCCAATGCGTTAAAGTTGAGCTATGAATTTTTAAAGAATAAAAAGAGTTCTAAAGCTTAGAAGCAAATAGCACTTCTGTCAAAGTAACCTTCTGAAGCGCAGGTGCTGTGATGCATTGGTTCCTAAGCTGATGCACTGGGTTTCTACATGCAGTGAAGGGATGCCTAAATCTTCCTTCAGCAGTGGAGGCGGTGTAGTGGTTCTGATGCGGCGAAGGTACGATGGTGAAGTACTGGTTCTGAATGCCATGCACTGTTTATACCCCCGAACAGACAACACGGAAGCCGATGCTGGACATACACTCCCTCTCAGGATGATGCAAGATCCAGGATGGTACTCCTAGGTCCTACAATGTCCTACAATGTCCCAAAGGGAAAGGGGTGAATGGAAAAACTTTAAAAAATAAACTTGCTCAGCAAAGGTACTACTCTGCTTAACAGGATGCGTAAGTATGTGTACGCAAAGTTTAACGTTCCTAGGACCAGCACCTCTGGTTTCGTGAAGACGTAATACATTGGAAACAAAGAAAAAGAGGCAGATACCATCAATATAAGAGCAAGCCTCTACATAATTTACAATGCACTGATTCAATAAACAACACTCGCAGGTGCCTGCAAAATCGCAGCATTTGAGCAGGGTATCCAGAATCTTGGATGAGAATCTCCTGAGACTCTCGAGGAAGAACTTGAAATACTGATTGAAGACTTTGGCTGGAACATAGATAGGAGTTACTTGCACTCCCAAGGTTACACTAGTTAGCAGTGGAGTTAGGGACACTCCCAAGGCATATTAAAAAGAAGATTACACTCAGTACATAGGATGGATTTTAGAAAAACTCCCAACGTATGCTAGAAACTCTGAACTAAGCTACACTCGGGACAAGGTTGGAGTTACTGCCACTTTCAAGGTTGTACTCGAAACATGGGTTGGAGTTACTGGTGTGGAATCTCAATAAAGGAAACCCAGATAACTGTCAAGTTTCATAGGCAAAGGTTTGTACATGAATTAATGGGGACAAGTGCTTTACAGCTGCATGTTAAATTTGTGGAACTTCCTCTTGATTATTTATTTGTGAAAACAACAAAAGGCATGAAAATACACATCCAATCCTGATACAGAAATTATGATTACTTCAATATTATACCCCATTATTACAAAATCATCAGAATATCCAGCCAATCAAAATGGAAATGGTAACTTGTGATAGAAGCGTGATACAGAAACAGCTTGCATGTCCCATGGTGGGGGCCGAGTGCATGCGTACATTTAATGATTCTGTACAATTCCCATCCTATCAGAGGTAGGTCCTCGGGTCTTTGCTTATATATGGATAAAGATATGTCAAACTATTGGTAACTCTGGGCAGGCGAGGTAATGTGTACCATGTGAGAAGTCTTTTTGTGCAAGCCACGCATTACAAGCTGCCCTTACATACATCTTGCAGGCCTTGTCATCATTGACTATTACAGGACAGAGCAAGAGACCAAATAGATTCTAGTACAAATAAAATGGCTCCATCACTCACACTCCCAAGGTTACACTTGGCACAAAGGTTGGAGTTAATAACACTCCCAATGTATGCTAGAAACACAAACTGGAGGTTGCAAGGTTCTTACAAATAACAATCACTTCTGTTCATTGGAGAAACACAGAATTAAGCCTATGATACATGAGCAAAAACAATTCAAGCACCATGGTTGGAGAGAGGGTCAAGAGTAAGGACAAGCAAAGAGCACTAGAGGAAAATTATGGAGAATAACTGGAGACAAGTCTAGAGTCTTTAAGAGGCTGATAGTCAGACCTGCTTACTACTTTAAAGGACTAGTGCACGCTAACCTGAAAGAAAGTACTTAGCCTTGTCTACTACTTTAACTAGAATCTGAAGACAGCGGGAGGCCTGATATAAGAAGCTCAAGAGGAGGCAGAATCGTAGCTCGACAAGGAAGACGCAAGAAGTGTTGCAGAAGCCAGGTTCACAGGATCATCAGGAAGGCTTGGAAGACTAGAGTACTGATAGCTCTGGGTGGCTCAGGAGTTGAGTGCAGGGATGAAGCTTGTGCAGGACTGGAATACTGGAAGATTTACAACGGATATAAGGTCTTGCAAGTGGAAGGTGCAAATGGTAATTTGCAACAATAAACAAGTACAACAGAACCCCAAGTGCATGATGGTATAACAGTGGATAACAAAGCTTGTCCTAAATGAGTCATATTAATCTGCAGGTGCAAAATAGACAAAACCTGCACAGCAACAGATCAGGAGGGTCAATGGTTTAGGCTTCCTCGGGAGGGGAATCATGGAATGCTCAAGACTGGAAGACTTGGAGTACCAGGGGCAGCAAAAGGAGGCAAGCGAACAAGTCCTTGGAGATCACTTTAAGGTGCAATGCAGAGTCCAGGTCTCCCATAGCAAGGTTAGAGAGCAGCAGGGCAGAACAGCAAAATAGCAGTCCTTCCAGGTCAATGGTCCACAGGGTGACAGTCCTCGATGCAGCACAGCAGTTTGTCTGACAGAGTGCAAATGAGCACTCAGATGCACCTAACTTTTCTGTGTTTGTGGCTGTCTAGAGGGAATGCACAGAGACAGAGTGCAAGCACACAGAGCTGTAAGAGCAGAGAAATGTCCATTTTCTAAAAGTGGCATTTCTAAAATATCAATGTTAAATCTGACTTTACTGGTAAACAGGATTTATCATTTCCATTTCAATCATATGAAACCTGACACAGCTACTCCTTTCTAATCAGGAATTACAAATTAAAAGTGCATTAAGGAATTCACAATATTAACCTATGAGAGAAATAGGGCTCACAATAGTGAAAAAAGAACTTAGGTGTTTTTCACTTCCAGGAGATGCAAAACTTAAAAGTACATGTCCTGCTTTTTACTTACACAGCACCCTGCCCTGTGGGTTACACAGGGTCTACAATAGGGGTGACTTATGAGTAATAAAAGGGGAGTTTAAGGCTTGGCAAAAAGTTTTAAATGTCAATTCGAGGAGGCAGTAAAACTGCACACACAGGCTGTGTAGTGGCAGGCCTGAGACATGTTTAAAAGGACTACTTATTAAGTTGGTGACACAATCATTGCTGTAGGTCCACTAGTAGACCCCCTGATCTGTAGTGGGTACTTATTGACAAGTCAGGGTCCTCAGCAAGAGAACCCGGGTGCTAGCAGGTGAGGTCTTTGATGTCCCTGAGACTTCTTGACTGGAGGAAAGCTCAGTCCAAGCCCATGGAGAAACTTCACAACCAGGATACACAGCAAAATCCAGTCTTTATCGTCTCCAAAGCAGAAGCAGCAACTGCAGGCCAACCCAGCAAAGCAAAGGGGCAATTCTCCTCCTCCCAGCTCTTCAGCTCTTCTCTTTGTCAGAGTCTGCTCTTGATCCAGAAGTGTTTTAAAGCCTGGGGTTTTGGTTACAATACTTACACTTCTTTCTGCCTTTGAAATAGGCAAACTTTGAAAGAAAGTCTCTGGTGCACACAACCCTGCCTTTCCTGTCCTGGTCCCAGACAAACTCTAGAGGGTTAGAGACTGCAATGTGTAAGGACAGGCACAGCCATACTTAGGTGCACGTGTCAGTTCCTCCCAACACTCTAACCCAGGAAGACCCGTCAGGATATGCAGGGCACACCACAGCTCCCCTTGTGTGACTGTCTAGAGTTAATTCACAACCAGCTCAATTGTTGTCCTGACCCAGATGTGTATTCCACAGCCGGACAGAAGCACATAATGGTTAAGCAGGAACAATCCCACTTTTTAAAAGTGGCATTTTCAGACACACAAGTTAAATGTATTTTTAAATTGTGAGTTCAGAGACCCCAAAATTCCTATCTGTATCTGCTCCCAATGGGATATTACGCTTAAGGAATTTTTCAAGGCAATCCCCAAGTTAACCTGTGGGAGAGATAGGCCTTGCAATAGCAAAACCAGAATTGGGTGGAATTTCACTATCAGGACATGCAAAACACACCAGTACATGCCCTACCTTCTAAATACACTGCACCCTTCCCATGGGGCTACCTGGAGCATTACTTAGGTGTGCCTTACATGTAATAAAAGGGAATGTTTGGGCCGACCAAGTGGGTGCCCTTGCCAGGTCGACATAGCAGTTTAAAACTGCACAGACACTGCTATAGCAGGTATGAGGCATGTTTACAGGGCTACTCATGTAGGTGGCACAATCGGTGCTGCAGGCCCACCAGTAGCATTTGATTTACAGGTGCTGGACACACATGGTACACTATACTAGGGACTTAATAAAAATTGCTAATCATGGATAACCAATCATAATCACAATTTACACAGGGAGCACTTGCATTTTAGCACTGAGCAGCACTGGGAAAGTGCCCAGAGTACCAAAAGAAGCATAAATGAAATCCAGCACACAGTCAAAAATACAAGAGACAGAGGCAGATAGACAGGGAAAACCACGCCAAGGATGCCGGGTCTAACAGTATAGTTTCCTGTCCCCAAAAGAAATTAATAGGCTGCGACTCTTAATTCGTTTCCAAAGATGTGGACCATGCAAGTCATGCAAATCCCATTTTACCATAAGAGAAGTTGAATTGGCACAAATTAAAAAGAAAAGGAGAATCAATAAATGTAGTCTGTGCAAAACAGTTTTTTGTAGTATATGTTATAATTTACCCTTGTGATAAATGATACATTGGAAGTGACATCTTTTCTGTAAAAAGACATATACTTGAACATATGAGGGCCATTACCAATGTTGACACAAATTATAGTACTGCCTGTCATGTTAATGAGGTTCATGTGGGTGACTGGAAGAAAATTAGATACTTTGGTATTGACTGTATACCCAAATATCCAAGGGGGGGGGGGGGTCATATTCACTTTGCTTCCTGTCCTTCTTGAATTGCTTGTGTGTTGAATTTGTAAATAGTGAGTTTTTAAATTTCAAATTGACTTTCCTATAGTGTCATATGAAAGAAACATATATGAGTGAATTATCTCTTATCTATTTTTAGATATTGTACTTATGCTCATGATAAGGAAAATGAAGAGGACATTGTGAGTTGTCTGACATATGCCACATAACAATGATTTGTAGAACTAACACATGAATATGTAATGAACCTTATCGACTTGAAGGTACCAAATAGGTTTTCCTACTTGAGCTTATAAATGTGAAAACAATGTAGCAGAATCAATCAACTTGAAAGAAATTAAACTCAAGATAGGCTACTTCAGCTTTATAAATGTAAATATTTTTGAAGAATTAACAAGGCCATATTGGAACCAGAATCTAAAAAAATTGGCAGCTGCTTTTCATCTGGAGATTGATATACGGATTATTATGACTGTAAAATTTGTCAACAATCATGGAAAAAGAATTACAATATAATGTATAGATAAAAAGATAAATGATTAAAAAAAAAATTCATACTGCAAAGTTGATGAAGACGATATGTGAAATGGCACAGATTTGTTCAATTTTGTTGTGTACACATGATATTGGATAATTCGGGCATCTTCATGGAATCACGAAGGAAGTCTGTCTATCACTGGAAGTTCACAAACGTTTGCACATCAGTCACTGGTCATATGATCAAGCACTGAGTAGGGACGAAACACGTCGTCAGTCGCTCTGCTGAAATAAACTCTTGGCTTGTAATTTTACCCTTTTGTGTTACGGAAAGGGCCCAATAGGCTGGAAGTCCCTGTGCCTTGACCTTTGGGGAAGATATATTGTCTGTGAGCATTTTGCGGCCTGTTCTGGCAGCATAGCAGCTTATTGGTAATGCTGCTTATAGGCACCGCTGGTGGTCAGGAGCCCATAGGCATTACATTGTGAGTCTGTTTGGATATCTATCTAGATATATATATATATATATATATATATATACATATATATATATATATATATATATATATATATATATATATATGTATATATATATATATATCAAAAGTTAAAGTTACATTATAGTGTTATAAAAGTATGAGCTTTCGATTAAAAGAAACCTTAGAAATTCACTGAAAAAAACAAAGGCTAAAATAACGTTAGAGTGAGATGAATTTCTCAGTGACAACGTTATTGTTTTGAAGTAAACATCAGGGATGTCATAGAAGATGTCATTTGAGATGTCATAAATGGTGTTGCAGAACATTTCCTGAGTGATTTCAAATGCGAAGTCATAAAAAGTGAAAGTTATAGTTGGTGCTGCTAACTATAACCGCTGTGATTTTTTTAGTTCAAAACATTAATGTTGTCACTGAGAAATTCACCTAACTATAATGTTACTTTAACCTTTGTTTCTTTCAGTTAACTTTTAAGTTTTTTTAATTGAAACTCATATTTTTATTACACATCACTATAACCTTACTTTAACCTGTGTTTTTTTTCAGTGAATTTCTAGGGGTTTTTTTAAAATAAAATTGTACTTAAAAATACATAGAACATAGAAACTAACTACTCACAAAATGGTCAACTTCTTATTTTTTGCTTCTCATATATACAGAATTAATCCCAGCATAGTTTTCATAATCGTATGTATCTTTACATAAACGTCATATTTATATATGAAAAAGACACTGATCAGTTTTTCCTATACTGTAAACTGTTTGTTTTCACTATGTACAACTATTTTTAGGTTGTGTGATCGCTTCTGCGGGAGGCTCACAATATCACAAAGTTATACATTTTAGTCTAGTCTGTTGTACAATGTTCTTTGTCATCTAGTCAGTTGTTATTGAATGATAATAATAAAGTCAGTACATATTGTATATGGTATTCATTATTTTGATTACAAACTAATGGCTCTCACAAGACTATTGCAGAGGTCGAACATTCAATACCCTGCAAGGACTATGAGGGGACTGTATTTCCTATCTAGCACTCATGATCCCCTTCCACATTTGGAATTAAGTTCATAGCACTTTATTTTTGCATATCCGAAGAAAGTAAGACATGAGAAGTGTTGTTTAAATTAGAAAAACATTTGATGTATGGTTGCATTTGAGATATTAAGAAAGTTCTCAGTTTTTGATGATCTTGTGGGCCTCTTGCGAGATACCCACGAGATGCCCGGTCGAGGAAAGACATCACAAGGAAGGATTGTGATTGGTTCCAAAGGATGTCTTTATTTAGCAAATAAAGATTCCTTCCTGGTTGAATCATTTGACTATTGTTTTTTTCTGTGATTACACCTTTGTGGCTACCTCTCTGAATTTGCTGATTTTCAGTGATCAGAATGTCATCCTCTGATCAAGATGAGAACCCTACTTCTGGTCTTGCAAATCAACCACTTCAGCCACCCAATGAGTCCTTGGTCTGACAATTTTTTTTGATGGGGCCGGGTGGGAATAAAGTATCTGCCAAATATGTGATTTGTAAGATATGCAAAAAAGAGTTCAGTAGAGGCAGCCGGAACGAGCAATATTCCATGAGTGCCACTGGGATGTGGCTAATTTGCGAGCTATGCACCCTCTTGATCTGAGTTAGCCCACGCTGCAGAACTTGATATTTCATCAGGGACATTCCCAGCTTTTCAACTTGGTGAAACTTTGCCTGCCCGGGTACTAACAGCTTAAACAGATAACAACCCTGTATATCTGAACAAAGCCCTTTTTTGCTGCTAATGCAAGCAGCTTATGTTTTCTTCAGAGACAAGCAGAACTGCACAGGATAGGCTTGTTCAGGATCATGAATACCCACCTAGACAGTAGTTTTTTTGACTTTTCTTCTACAGATTTCTCCCCTATACTTTCATTATGTAGGTTGTTTATTCTACGTTGCAACTGAGACCGCAAGGTGTGCGGCTAGCTGCCACACTGGCGCCACTGCTCTGCCATGGGACTGGGTGGGTAAAAGAGAAAAAACAGAAAAACAAAGGAATTAATAGAAGAAAAAAGGAAGAACTGGGGAATTAAAGGGAAAACCAAAAAAAGTACAAAACCGTCACAGAAAAGAAAAAAATGACAAAAACATAACATATACAAACACACTGACACACACTAATAAAATAATGATTAATAAGGGGTAAATTAATGGATGGGGCAGGATTGGAAAGATTTTAGTTAGATAGAAAATCAGGCCCACACCATGCACAGAACAGGAGGTAAGACAAAATGGCTATGCCCATTCAGACTGCATGGTGCTGTTTGTGCGGATAATTTAACGTGGATGCATAGATCACACTTCTTACATGTAAAAATGCAGCTCGAATGGGTGGACAAGCATTTCTGCCCACTTGCGGATTTCCACAGGACCTCACTGAGTTTTTTGGCACTCCATGGAATTCCGCAGATCAAAACTCTGCAAGTTCTACCCAGGATAAGATATGTATTGCAGACTGGTAAGGGAGTTATCTCTCTGCTAACACATCTTACGAGGGTAATAGGTGTCTCTAGTAGGGTTTGAGAAAAATTAATCTCTCGACTCATACCTCTCTTCATGCTGACAAGTATGCATATGATACTCTGGGGAGAAATTGCACTGTTTTCTGACACAATTCTCTTGCATCATAAATTCATAGTATAGTGTATGGAAAAATTGGCCTGTCTCCTGTGATGTGTCTCTTGGATAATGTTGGTGCCATGACAAAAGTACAAGTAATGTATGGAGCGGAATTTACCTTTATGCTCTAAAGTATGACTTATATAACATCTCTAGCAACTATGATATGAGAACACACTGCTCTCTCAGGTAAGACATCTCCCCAGAATAACGTGCAAAGTACGCTGTTCGCAGAAACTGTTGTCTCTGCACATAGCTCTCTCCATACTGATAAATGGCCATAGTAAAGTACGAAATGGAATAGCCTCTCTGTTCAGAAATGTGTCTTGGATAACTAATGCCCATAGTTCATTGTGGAGATATACATACATGTGTATTACAACAAAACAATTTAACAAAAATACAAAACTACAATAACTACACTAACACACAAAATAAACAACTATAACATGAAAAAGCAAAAACTTTAAAATACATAACATTTTTTCTGACTCTCATTAGCATCTCCTAAAAACACCCCCTCCCCTCCACTTTTAGCTTTCTTTGCCTACTCGAGTTTGATGTATATAGCAATTTTGTCCATCTTTTAGCCACCTTAGACTGCCAAAGAGTCTTTAGATTTGTGTTTTATTATGACAGGCAATAAAGTCTCAGCACAGCAGCATATCTCTCACACAGTTCACAAAGCCTAGCTCGTCCAGAGTTAGCTTGTGCTGCGGAAGAGCTCAACTCAACCGTTTAGGGGAGTCCACATCCTTCCAACCTGAATGCACTGTACTTAAAGATGTAGTTATTGCTGAACAACACAATAATCCTGATTCTCTTTGGTACTTATGTAAGCAGATAATTAATGGTCAGATGTATCAAAGCTGTTTACATTTGCAAACAGTGCAAATTGCAAAATTCCACAGTTTGCGAATGCAAAGATGCCTTTCAGAATGTATGAAAGGCATTCACAGTACAATTTCAAGGAATTGCTAAAATAGCGATACCCTGAAATTGCGACTCCATTTAGGGAATCGCAAATTGTGATTCTCTACATAGGTAATCGCAAGTAGGGAATACCTATTTGCGATTACCAGTCACATGCATCATGCATTTCCTAAATGTGAATTTGGCACTTACAAAATGCAATTGCCACAAACTGAAGTTTGGTGGTAAGCATGTGCAATTTTAAAAAAGGCATTAGAAATGCATTTTTGAAAAATAACATGTAGCGCACTCATGCCCCTCGTGCATGTGTGCGCTTTACATGTCTACAAATATTTTTTGGGGGGGCATCTAGGGGACCCTTAGGCCCCCAACACCCTGGGATTTGCCTTACCTAGTTTGCAAATTCCAAACAGGAATTTGCAAATTCAGAAATGCAAAACCATTCACACCTATGGGCCTACAGGTCCATAGGGATGAATGGAGTCCCATTCCCTAATTGCAATTCGCTAATAGCGATTGCGATTTGTAAGAAATCACCATTATCGAATCGCAATTTTCATACATCCCATTTTGCATTTCTCAAATAGCGATTTCTTCAAATGTGCTATTTAAGAAATGCAAACCGGGAGCTTGATACATCTGGCCCTTATTCCTCACAGACAAGTTTCCATTTTCCTCCTAAAACAAAAGACAGAAACACCAAAAAAATAAAAGTTACAAATAGGTCAATAATTTATAAAAGTGATAGATCAGTATATTTTCTAAACATTTCTATGTTTTTCACCTACAATCACATATTTATATCTAATGCACCTGTAACTTGTTAATCCTTTCTCCTGAAACATTCCACACCCTCACCCAGTGAACCTTCTTTTCACAAACAAATTATAACATGCCATATTTCAGTTTATAAAGTAACATATTCCTCTGGAAAGACATTTGCTAACTCTCACTGCAGTTTTTCACTTTATAAATAGCAGTTTCACCACTCAGACATTTTACAGACCTAAAGTATTTTGTACTATGAGGTTCTTAACAGTACAGCCTGTATAAATACATTCTTTGTTTTATAATTTGACAAACACTGCTTCCTTTGCTTACCAGTACACACACTTTGTGCATTTCATTTTTCAACTCAATCTTCAAACCTTGCTCACATCTCTCTCTGCATTGTAATATGTACCTCTCAAAACTATATTTGCACATCTACACCTCCCCAAACAACTTTTCTCTCTGTCAACCTTTCTCTGCGTAAACATACTGGAGAATAAATGATCCAACATAAGTACACTTACTAACACTTCACAACAAGGTTTTTCAAATATATAGCTAAATACCTGAACTTGCAGTTCTTTCTTACATGCAAATGACCATGCAGGTCTGTTTCACCCCCAGATAAATTAACTTCCCCTGAACACAATTCAAAGAGATGTCCTTCTCCTCCAAAGTACCATGGACAAACTGAGCTATCTCTAGTTGTGCACCCAATCACATCACAATATTTCTCCAACCATGGAATAAGAAAGGTAACTATTGGTTGAGTCTTAGTCCTTTTTTTTTTACTCCCCCCTATAACATCCCACAAGACTCTCATGAGATCGTAAAACACCTAGTGGCAGGACCATTTATTTTTGTTCACAGTAGTTATACTTTGGACACCTCCTTTCTATAGTCTGCACACACCACAGTCTCAATAAAACCTGTCCCTTGCGACAGTTTTTCTCTGCTATACTTCTTTTTTTTGTTCTGTACGATCCTGGGAGGCTTTTTTGTTCTTTAGAATCCTGTGAGGCTCCTACAATAGTGGGAGCATTTGCTTCAGCCATGTATTTTTCCATCTTTTGCAACAGTCATGCAAACTCTAGCGTTTAGAGTATTTCTATCATGAACTGTCCCAAACCCATCACAAGTGGTCCATGTACTCAGCCCATGCTGGACACCATTGGGCATCATTAACATATATAATCACTCAGCCACCGGGTACTGATGTTAAAGTGCCTTCTTTGTATTTCATGCCATTTTTAAGGTGCTCTATTGCCAAAACACATAGGCCTTGATTACAACCCTGGCGGTAAAATCTGCTTACTGCCATGCCGATGGCCGCCAAGATACTGTACCCGTGGCGGTAATCCGCCACGGGCTTTATGACCCACACAGAGAATACCGCCACAATACAGACACCTACACAAGTCAGCCAAACCAAAGGTCAGTGATAAACTGGCGTTAGCAAACCCCACACCGTCATACCAACAGGAATACACCCACAGTATCACGACCCACGAATCAACGCGGCGGTCTTTCAACCACAGTAAACCACTGACGGTACACACCGCTGCGCTAAAAATACACACACACTTACAAAACAACATCACATTGGACAATTCAAAATACACACACCTGACACACATTCACACACCACACCCACAACACTATAAAACACACACCCACAATACTCACAACCCCTTACAAGCAAAAAAAAGATAGCAAGCACAGAGAGACAGGCAAAGAGCACATACGCAATCAGAGGCACAGAACACCATCACTCATACACCATCCACGCACATCATAGTATACACCACAACACATCACCCCACACATATCACTCACAGCACATCCATGGTACCTCAAAGACACCCCGGGTTTTCTGAGGAGGAGCAAAGGGTCATGGTGGAGGAAATCATCCGGGTAGAGGCACAGCTATTTGAATCACAGGTGCAGCAGACGTCCATTGCAAGGAAGATGGAGCTACAGTGGAGAATCGTCGACAGGGTCAATGCCGTGGGACAGCACCCAAGAACCAGGGATGACATCAGGAAGAGGTGGTACAACCTACGGGGGAAGGTGCGTTCCGTGGTATGAAGACACCAGATTGCTGTACAGAGGACTGGCGGTGGACCCCCACCCCCCAACAACTAACAACATGAGATGAGCAAGTGTTGGCGATCATGCTTCATGAGGGCCTCGCAGGAGTAGCAGGAGGACTGGACTCTGGTAAGTCAAATCTTTACTACTATATCCCCCACCCTACCTGCATGCTATCACAAACTCCTACCCTCACCCCCATCACTCCACCACCTCACAAATACCTCACTATCACAACCCACCCATCCCAATACCGAGCCCTGCATGCTACACCAATGCATGGACCCCCATCACAGACCCGAATAGACACCCATCACCACAGCATGCCCAGTAGAATCACCCAGCCCACACAATCAGCAATCACACCAGGACAATGTGACAGGGAAACCACAATTATATAAGGGAAACACACCCATTGCACAAGATGGCACACACAGATACAATAACAATGCATTTGCATCCCAACAGGACCCCTACCCAACGTCACCGGAGGTGAGAACGGAGCATGTCAGCTACATCCAGTCCCCCCACAGAAGAGGCCCACAGTGATGACAGCAGGTCTGCACGCCTGGATCACGATGACCAACCTGGCTTATCAGGGACCTCTGGACAGTCGGTTCCCCTGCCACAGTCCCAACCCACCACAGAGCCTACCCCCTGAGGAAACACCACCACAGCACCCACCCAGCGGGCACATGCCACTGTCCCCAGGACACGTCAATCAGCAGTATGTCCACCACTACAGGGACCCCAGGCAACCCCACAAACCGAGGACGATCAGGGACCTGGGGTCAGTGACAGTGGGCACACGATTCAGGAGATAGAGGCACAGGACAACAGGGAAGCTGGGAGGACTGCTGTGCGACAGGGGAGGACAGGCCAAGGGAACCAACCCTCCATGAGGCACTCTCAAACATCATGAGAGCATACCACTATTTCCAGGAGACCATGGGCACGGTACTGGCCAAGTTGCAGGAGACCCAGCGGCTGCAGGAGGGACAGTACCTGGGGATCAGGGAGGACCTCACAAAAATCTACACCATCCTGGTCACCATAGCAGGGGTGCTGGCTGACATGGGCAAGACCATGAGGGAGGCAGTGGCACAACAAAGTGCCCCTGACACTAGCCAAACCGATGAACAGCCTTCCACATCCCCCGGTGCTAGTGGACAGGAGGCCCTGCCACTGGACCAACAGGCCACCAGAACCCCGCCCCTGCAGAAGGAGAACCACCCCACAAATGGTCCCTGCGATCCAGGTAGAAGGCAGAGAACATTGCCAAGACCCCCGCCAGGAAATAGGACTCTCCTGATTGTCACCCTTCTGTCCCACTCTGTCACCTTGTCCACCTTGAACTGCCATTTCTCTCCTTCCTAAGCCACATTGGACAATGCACCTGTGATACCAAGAGACTGGACGCTACCATGGACCTTCCTCCACCATCACCCCAGCCCCTTGCACATACCCCTATACTATTTACCACAAAAAATAAACACCATTGAAATATAAACCATACTGGAGTTAGTGAATGATTTGAAAGATGTATTCTTATTACATTCCCAAAGCATTGCAATGTCTATGTTCATTGAATTATACCAATGTATGACAGTTGGTGGGCAGTAGTACACATAGCAGAAGCCAGAATGGGGTACAGAGATCTGAAAAAAGGAAACCCAAAGGGAACAGTCAGTGGCCATACACAGAGGGTAAGAGGCTGCTGTGTACAATGTCCTAAAGTATACTGAAATGTGAAGAGGAGATAATGGGGGTTATTCCAAATTTGGAGGAGGTGGTAATCCGTCCCAAATGTGACGGATTTACCACCAGCCGTATTACGAGTTCCATAGGATATAATGGACTTGTAATACGGCTGGTGGTATATCCGTCACTTTACCGTCAGTTTTGGGACGGATTACCACTTCCTCCAAAGTTGGAATAACCCCCACAGTCTCTTACCTGTGTGTCACTGAAAGTAAAGCTGTATAGCGTTTGATCTGCTGGCCACATCTTCTTTATCTACCTCCTCTTCCTCACTGTCCACAGGCTCCAACGCTGCCACAAGACCATCACCAGGCTCAACCTCCAGCAGGAAAAGCACCTGGCGTCTCAATGCCAGGTTCTGCAACATACAGCATGCCACGATAATCTGGCACACCTTCTTGGGTGAGTAGTACAGGGATCCACCTGTCAGATGAAGGCACTGGAACCTGGCCAATATGTGCCAATATGTGCTGTGACACAGTTAGGTACCATGCCATGTGCCCCCCTGAAATGGCGTCTGCCTGACCTGTGAGGAGGGACAAGGGGAAATTAGGTAACTGAGCTGGCGTTGTGCAGCATTGTGGTAGGCGGTCAAAGACCACCGCAGAACTACTCATTGGTTATCATTGGGCCCTATGGGTTCCAGGAGCCAATGGCGATGTACGCCGGCGGTGACAGTATGCACCGTCGCAGACATCACTGCCATTTTCTACCCATTCACTCACTTGCTACCTGACCATCAACAGGAGAGGACCTACACTGCAAGTGCTGCTGTGACCTGAGTCTGGAAGCGACAATGGCTAGAGTGTCTGGGGAAAGGGCCCTTGCCTTCACTGCGGAGTAGTTGGAGAAACTGGTGGATGGTGTCCTCCCCCAGTACACGTTACTCTACGGTCCTCTAGACAAACAGGTGAGTACACTCTGAGCAAGATGCGTGGGCAGGGCCTGTTTGGAGTGGTGTGGATGTAAGCCACATGTTGGGGGGGGTACTAAGGCGTCCTGGCCTGAACACTGCATGAGAGGTGGTCAGTGTATGTGCGTCAAGGCATGGGTGGGAACTGGTGGGCAATGAGTATGACAGTCCGGACGGGTGAGTAATTACATTTTCTGCTGACTTTTCCCTCTAGGTCAGCGCCCACCAGAAGAAGGGTATTTGCCGTGCCATCACCAAGGAGGTGCAGTCCCTGGGGGTCTATCACAGGCGGAGCACCCACTGCCACAAAAGATGGGAGGACCTGTGCCGCTGGACCAAGAAGTCAGCGGAGGCCCAGCTGGGGCTGGCCTCCCAACGTGGAAGTGGTCCCCGTCACACCATGACTCCCCTGATGTTCCGCATCCTGGCGGTGGACTATCCGGAGTTGGATGGGCACTTGAGGGCATCACAGCAGCCACAGGGCGATGAGTACAGTTTCAGAAAGCTGACTTTGCACGTTTTAGGAACTAGCTGGGTGGGGTATGTGGGCTGTGGGTGCCCCTATGCCAGGGCAATAATGCCAGGGTAGGTCACTTGTTTGCAGGCTCTGAAGCACCCATACCCCAATGGTACAAGTGGCCAACTGCTACTGGGCAGGGTCCTGTGGGTGTCAGGTGTGCAGTTGCTGGTGTTAGGCATTGTACCCCATGGGCTGGTGACTACCTTAGTGAGTGATTGGGCATGGCCGAGTGCATAGGGCAGCTCAGTGTGTGTTGTGTATGCCAACGGTAGTGATGTTGCTGGCATTGATCATGTGTATCCTCTGTCTATCCCCCCTTCTTGTTTTGTCACCCTGTTCTTGTGTGCAGTAGCATCATCTGGCAGAGGAACAGAGGCAACGGCGATAGAGGGAGCTGCATCCCACATGGCCCATGAGGGTGAATCCACTGAGGGTGATGGCACTAGTGGGACGGAGAGCGAGGGGAGCTCCTCGACGGGGACAGGAGAGGATACCAGTGACAGCGACTCCTCCTCTGATGGAAGCTCCCCGGAGGTGGCGGACACCTCTCTGTCTACCCCAACAACAGGTACAGCCGCCACCCCACTACCAGCACCGCCCTCCCAGCCACCCCTCAGCGTGTTTCCCATGCCCACTCACCCATGAGGGTGGGCATCTCCTTCGCCCCAGGCACCTCAGGCCCTGCCCCAGTCAGCCCTGCTGCCCTCAGTGTTGGGCAGTCAACCATTCTGAATGCCATCCAGGGTGTCGAGAGGCATTTGCAACAAACAAATGCATTCCTGGAGGGCATTCATTCTGGCGTGGCGGCCCAACAGAGAGCTTTTCAGGCTCTGGCCTCAGCATTTATGGCAGCCATTGTCCCTGTGTCCAGCCTCCCCCTCCAACTTCCACTACCCAGACCCAATCCCCTCTACCTCAGCCTATCCCAAGCACACCTTCAGACCAGCATGCACACACATCAACACACAAAAGTGGCTCAGGAAAACATAAGCACCACACATCATCACACAGGCACTCACACAAGCACCATACCCATGCACACATACCAACATCCACTTCCTCCACTGTGTCCCCCTCCTCCTCTTTGTCCACCTCCCTCCCAGTATTGTCTCCACTCACACCTGCATGCACTACATCACCAGCAAGCCCATCTCAACACACCCTTCACGAGCAATTACCACCACCACAACCATGCACACATCCCCTGTGCCCTCTCCCAGAGTGTCTGTGAGCCCTCCACCCAAAGTATACAAATGCAGGCACACACCCACTCAACAGCCATCCACCTCACAACAGCCTCCAGCCCATGCACCTTCACCCAAACTCAGAAGACGTACACCTCCTCCAACCTCTACCTCTTCCTCCATTCCCACACCCCTCCATCTTCCCGTCCCAGTGTGTCAAAAAAAACGTTTCCTGGCTAACGTTGACCTCTTCCCTACACCTCCCCCCGTCCTTCCTCTAGGGCTAGAATGTCTAGATCCCAGGCCAGCACCTCAGCCACAAAATCTGAGTCCGCTGTGGTCCCTGCAAGTCCGAGAGGATTGAAGGGGGCACCCGTCAGGGCTGCCAGTGTGCCACCTATGGACCACTGCCTACTCTGAAAAAAACGAAACCAAATGGTTTCGGTATTTTTTCTTTTTGCAGCTCAACGGGCTGCAAAAAGAAAAAATAAAACTGCTTTATTCAAGAAGCAGCCACGGACATGGTGGTCTGCTGGCTCCAGCAGGCCACCATCCCTGTGAGTGCCTAGACTCGCTATGGGGTCGCAAACTGTGACCCACCTCATTAATATTCATGAGGTGGGTCTTTGCGACCCCATAGCGAGTCGCCGAAGGTGTCTGAGACACCTTTCTGCATCTCGTATTGCGAGTTGCAATTTGCGAGTCACTATGACTCGCAAATTGCAAGTCGCAATGTCATACCTACCTACATCTGGCCCATAATCCTGTGCACTGACACCTTTCTCTATATTCAGTTTTCTCTAATATCACCTACCTTTTTCCCCACAATCTTATGAAACTCTCCAAGATCGTAGGATGTTGTTGAAATCATATAATGTACACTCTCTTTCATTACAGTACTTACAACTTTTCTCTTCTCCTAGGACTTTAGGAAAAAGTGACCACTGCAGTCCCACCGTTCCACAGTATAATATCCTCCCCAGCGTGGAATAAATGAATATGCCACCCATGGATCTTGGCCTTACACACCTCTCTGTGTGTAACCACAAACTGAACAATCTAAACCTGAAATCTATTTACTACACCCAAACATTTATGTCACAATTCTATGGAGTCTATCAAGAACCAAAAGAGTCCTGTCATCGCTAACTCACAAGACACTACATCTTCCCCCTTGTTAAATAATTTTTTTTTTTTACACACATATATATATATATATATATATATATATATATATATATATATATATATATACATTACAACTCCTCTATAAGTTCTTGTGGAGCTCTGATCAAATGCCCAGATCATGTTCTCTGAGGCTGGGTAAAGAGACGAGAAGCATCCATGACTGACTCCAGTGATGTAGGGATGGATGCAGTCAGAGGTTTCTACAGTCTTAATAAAACCAGTCTTATCTCTGACAGTAGGAACTGGTGAATGATGAGGCTGATATCTGAAGTGAGAAGAATCTTGTTTAATGGACCTTCCAGGGTTGTGAGCTTGTGTCCTTTGCTAGAAACAACTTTAAAGGGTTCACCATCAAAGGGAGCATCAGATTTGAGTTTTCTCTGTTGTGGTACCAATACTCGATCTCCTTCATTGAAAATAATGTTCTTGGCACTTGTCAGCATATACTTTCATATTTTGTTTATGACACATGTCTTTTTGATGAAGTTCACAATCTCTTTTAAATCTCCTGTTGGTCCACTGTGGTAACCTGGTTGTCACTGCTCTCCCAAACATCAGGATGGCAGGACTTTCTCCTGTCAGTGAATGAGGAGTCGACTGGTAAGATCGAAGAGTAGCACAGAGAGCTGACTGCAGATTAATCTTTTCCAATTTAATATGCTGGACAGTCTTTTTAAGTGTGCTCATAAAGCATTCAACAACACAATTTGCTTGTGGCCAAAGAGGTGTGATTTTCTGATGTTTCACACTGAGATAATAAATAAAGTCTAAAAATTCTCGACTGTTGAAAGGCAGACCATTATCATTCTTTAGAACTGTAGGAACAACCCATATTGCAAAAATGCCACCTAATCTCTCAATAACTCTTTGTTGAGTATACGGTGAAAGATCTTCTACTAGTAATAAACCGGAAAATCCGTTGGTAATCACCATCAGGTGATGTTCATTAACAAAAGGACCAAAGAAACCAACAGCAATTCTCTCCCATACATGTTTTAGTAAATTTGACATGTTCAAGGTATGATGAGTGATTTTGGGAGATATGCAATTGCACAAATGACAGACCTTCAACTCTCTTTCAACTCTCTTATCAAAATGAGAAAACTCTGTCTCGAAGAGCTTGTTAAGTGGCAACAATGCTATGATGTCCTTTATGGGCCACTTTAATTACATTTGTAGCAGAATCTCTGGTATTACAATTCTCAAACCTCATAAGACAATGCATTCTTGAGTAATGGACAGTTTGTCTTTTACATTTTGAACTTCTGATATTTTCTATCACACGTGAGAGGTTCAGTGTGCTGTTTCCTGGGTTAATGAGCAATAATGTCCTTTAGTATCAACATGTCACTGTCTTAGCTTGTTACAGTAATAATTTGTTCTAAAGAAATAGGGACAGGGATATTGGACTTTATGATAAAGTTAATGTAAGCTTCCACTGCTTTGGAAGGGATACCACAACACTGTACTGGTGCTCATGAAAAGTAGTCAGCAGGGTATTGATCTTTCCCTGGTCAGTGCACAATAGTGTAGTCATATTCTTGTGGTTGCAAACCCCAACATTCAATTCTATGAGGCATTTTGGCTTTTGGATTGGCAAAGATGGTAAACAATGCTTGATTATCGGTTACAAGAGTGATAGCTTTTCCACATAAGAATAAGTGGCTATGTTCACAAGCTCACATCACTGCTAAACATTCTTTTTCAAGTTATGAACAGGCATGTTCAGTTTGTGACAAAAGTCTTCTTGCACGTGACGCAATATGCCTTCCATGATTTGGGTGTTCATTGTGTTGGGAAAGGATCGCTCCCAACCCGACCAGACTGGCATCAGAAACAACCTCTGCATGCACCTTTGGATCAAAGTAGGCCATTTCAGTGGTGTTCTCAATTGCCTGCTTGATTTTCTTAAAACTTTGTTCACATTTGGGTGATCAGTGAAATAAGCCCCTTAAGGGAGCACCGACAGTGGCAAAAATTATGAGTGTATCTGGAACAACAACTGGCCATGCCAATGAATGACTGTAATATGGTAACATCTTGTGTGGGATTGGTGGCTGACAAGGCTTGTAATTTTGCTGGATCAGGGTCATACCCCCATCAGAAAAGATGTGGCCAAAGAATTTGAGCTTTGTTTTGTGGAACTCACACTTCTCTGCATTCAAGGTTATACCCACATCAGCAATGAGTTGGCACACTGTCTAAGAGCTTTATCATGTTTTTTTCGTGTGACACCAAAGACTTAAATGACATCAGTGTAATTAAAAGCATTCCTGGCGCTGTTTTATGCATCAAATTACATCTTGGGAAAGTTCTGCAGCTAATGACACACAAAAATGTAATCTTTTTTATCAGAAGAAACCAGTGTGAGTAGAAAAGGTAGTAATGTACCTATAATCTTCTTCAAGTTCCAATTGATGATACCCTTCATTCAGATTGAGGAGAGAGAAGATCTTGGCAACATTTAACTGTGTGATCATGTCCGCAATGTGCAAACCAGAATGTTGTTCTCTTTCATTTGCCTTCTTAGCTAGATGCATATCAACAAAGATGTACAAAGCTCCTTCATTGTCCTTTTGGGTTAATGCTACTATGGCCAAAACCCGAGGAGTTGGACCAGTAGATCTCTCAAGGATAGCATGCTTTAGTAATGTCTCAAGCTCTTTCTCAACAATTTCTTCTAAATGAAATTCAATTTGTCAATGTGTTTGAGCAACAGGATGAATGTCCTCATTGAAATGCAGTTTCACTTTGATATGCAGTTTCACTTTCATGGTCTTAAGTTTTCCTAATTCATCAAACAACAACAGGAACTGACTTAGGGCCATATTTATACTTTTTGACGCAAAACTGCGCTAACGCAGTTTTGCGTCAAAAAAATTAGCGCCGGCTAACGCTATTCTGAAGCGCCATGCGGGCGCCGTATTTAATCAATGACGTTCGCCGGCGTTAGCCGCCGGCGCTGCCTGGTGTGCGTGGAAAAAAACGACGTACACCAGGCAGCGCCGGCGTAGGGGGATATGGAGCTTGGGCGTCAAAAAATGGGGCAAGTCAGGCTGAGGCAAATTTTTCGCCTCAACCCGATTTGCACATTTTTTTTCGACTCCCAACCCCCATAGAAATGACTCCTGTCTTAGCAAAGACAGGAGTCATGCCCCCTTGCCCAATGGCCATGCCCAGGGGACTTCTGTCCCCTGGGCATGGTCATTGTGCATAGTGGCATGTAGGGGGGCACAAATCAGGCCCCCCTATGCCACAAAAAAAAAAAAAAAAGACTTACCTGAACTTACCTTAATGTCCCTGGGATGGGTCCCTCCAGCCTTGGGTGTCCTCCTGGGGTGGGCAAGGGTGACAGGGGGTGTCCCTGGGGGCATGGGAGGGCACCTCTGGGCTCCTTCAGAGCCCACAGGTCCCTTAACGCCTGCCTTTTCCAGGCGCTAAAAAACTGCGCAAAAGCGGCCGTACGTAATTTTTTTTGACCCGCCCACTCCCGGGCGTGAATTTTGCCCGGGAGTGTAAATACGGCGCACATGCCTCGGAGTCAATTTTTTAGACAGGAACGCCTACCTTGCATCTCATTAACGTTACGTAGGTGTCCACGCTAAAAAATGACGCAAACTCCATGGACTTTGGCGCTAGACGCGTCTAACGCCAAAGTATAAATATGGAGTTAGTTTTGCGTCGGAATTGCATAAAAAAAAACGACGCAATTCCGGAGCAAACGGAGTATAAATATGCCCCTTAGTATTTCGTGATGTGCATTCAGGTTGGAGTTCAAGGATATCAGTCTTATATCAGCAGCAGTATTGAAACTAGAGGTGGGCAAAAAATTTGCTCCACTGTCAGAGTTTGTGGAGTTTTGCCCACTGAGTTCTGAAAAATTCAGCAACGTGACGTGGAGTAAAGTTTGTTGAGTGAGAGAAATCACTATGTTGGCTGTAGTGAGTGAGATTTCTGAATGTGGACGGTCATGGCAAGTTACGACTGCCCACATTGAGAAAGCTGCCGCTCACATTGAGGAAGCTGTCACATGAGTAGAAAATCTACCTGAGTGGCAGAAAGAAGTTAGTGCCCTCTGGTGCTCAGTGTGATGTCATTTGCCCTGATGTGGCAGCACCAGAGAAACTTCAGCGTGAACAGTGCGACTTACCCAAACTCTACAACTCGTGGAATTCTGCGTAGCACAGTGACGTTTTTCCGGCACTCCGTGGAGTTCTGTGGAGCAGAGCTCTGTGAACTTCACCTAGCCCCAATTGAAACTGAGTAAATAGGCACTTGACGCAGGTCCTTCAAGTACGTGAATAGGTACGTGTACCTTTGACTTTTTGTGTCTCCTGGTTGCTACGAATGAACCTTGACTCTAATGGCGTTGATGCAGCCTATGTATACACTTTAGTCTTCGTCGGTGGGAGGCGGGGCAATGGAGACACTTTATTGTATCTCTCCTCAACCATCATGTTTATCCATACACCATTTACTTTTAATGTAATTTTCGGACAATATTTGAATGACTTTTGTGGTAATACTCGTTGACTTTCCTTTGATTTGTATTCTTCCTTGACACCACAACTGAAGAATTTTTGGATGAAGATTTAGATGACTATCAACTTAATTTAGTGTTGATTTGCCTCAGTAGATGTTACCACATGGCCTGTGGCCGTGAGTAGAATGTCATTTCTGGAATGTTCGTGCACCAATTTTGTTTTCCCAGCGTGACACACTTAGCTTTTCCTTCGCCTTGAAAACTGTTACACAATGGCTCTCTTTCCTGTAGCCCTTGCAAACTGACAGAACATTTACCCTCATGTGAAAATGGAAATCCACATCCGAAAAACAGTTTCTTTTTCTCTTTGGAGACATCAGTTTGGGTTCCAAAGCCTTATGTTTGTGCTTACTTTTCATGTTCATGACTGATTCACTTTGGGCACCTCCGGCCTCAATGCAAGCAGCTTGTCGATCTGCACATCCCTTGGCTCTGGCAGCCATGAGTACTCATTCCGGACTAAAGGCCTGATCTTGGCCGTCTTACCACCAGTCCGCGGCAGACCCAAAACGACTGTCAAGTCAAGTCGACCCACTGTATTTAGATGTATTGCAGCTAAGCCGCAGACTGCCACGATGTAGTGTACTTCATTGTGCCAGCTGCATCCGACAGCCGACGTGGCGAACTCTAATGCTGATGAGTAGCCCATTGTCTCAGTCATGACTGCAGGATCTGCCAAGCCTATTTAGATAACACAGTCGTTCTGACAGTGTATCTGTAGTGGTCCCATGGTGGCGGGAGTCTGCCGTGGACCCGTTCAGTATAGTACTATGGCTGTGACTTTTGGTTGGATGCTGCATATTGGACAATTGAGAACACCTGCAAAACACACTGTAAAACACACTCTATTTCAGACCATGATCCTTTTTTACTATCACACTGCAGCTGACCCACACAGGAGGCAGTTTGTTTTCTCTGTGTTTCTCTCCCTTTCTGTTTTTTGTTAATATTGCTTTTTTTTATTATCTTTATTTTTTTGGGCACTATTTTTTTAACAAATAGTTGCAATGGCAGGGAGGAAAAAATCCAAGTTTCTCAGAGGGAGAATTGGCCATCATGGTGGATGAAGTCATTAGCTTAGATCCACAATTGTTTGGAACACATGTACAAAATACAACCATATCTCAGAGAAAGCAAATGTGGGCCAGAATAGTTGACATATTGAATGCTGTAGCAAACAACCTGAGCAGGAGGAAATGACGAAGAGGTGGAATGACCTTCAGGGGAGTGTTTATTCCCTGTCCTTCAAGCTTCACCTGGAGGCCCAGAGGACTGGTGGTCATTCTCCCAGCCCCCCATTATGACTATTTCCTTAGGAGGAGAAGATCTTGCAGATCCTACATCCTGAAGCCTCGACAGGAATCCCTGGTGAAGTGGAGGCTGGTAGGTTACATTTAGACATGTTTCAACAATCAAAATTGGATTTCATCCCTTAAGTTAGACATTTAGAATGGTTCAACCCCCTTATCAGGACAGATATAGCTGAACTTGGCTCCACAAAATATATTGCTTTTTACCAATTACTAGCATCAGCGTTGTATCCCCCTTTTTAACAATTTGTAATATGTTTAGTCTGATTGTGTGTTGTTCTCCATGGATCATTCCTTGCATTTGCTTTGTCACTTGCTTTCTATCAATGTGTGTTGTTGTTTTCCCCAAAACAGGTCCAACGTTCCAACCATTCAAGCATGAAGCTAAATTGCTTGTAAATGGTATTTTTACCTATTCACATCATACCCATATGTGTGTACATGTTGTAAATGTGTGTTCATCTTCACTATAGTCATTAAAATAGATAAGTGTAACTCACTTTCCAACAACTAATGACTGTGGTGTCAATAGATAACTACACCTACCATGATGCCCTGTTTTTGTATCTGCAAACCAATAGGCACTGTAATGCTGCACTACATTCCTTTACTTTGTGTACCTTTGACAGTCACCATGTTATGATATGGATGAAAATGTTAGTCAATGTGTTCCTCACTCATGTTAACACCTTCTCATAGCTACATTGAATTGATGTAAATGCTCACATAATTCATAGACTGCTGAATCCAAGATTTCCTACCATGTGATGTTGCATGCTGAATAGGAGTAGTATCCACACACATTCTACTTTGCACTGCCCATATGATGACCAATGCCAGTTTTTTTATTAAGTTAAGCCACAGTTTGTCTAATGTTTGCTGGCCTGCTAGGCCATGGAATGTTCCAGTACTCTAATATACTTGCCACTTTGTTGGGTTGAATGTCTGCTACATGCCATGTACAATTCAGAAATAACATTTTGTATTTCAGGACATCTCTAAATCATCATCAATGGAGTTTGCATCCGTGTAAATCATCCTGCATGTGTAAAACAATGGAATTTGCTATAAAGGCCTAATCATTCTATCAGTCTGATTTCACCTTTTTAGGTTGCCCCATTTGTAGCTAAAGACACATGTGAGGTAAAGACCAGATTTTAATTTCATATTATCTGCATTCTTCTCAGATCCAACACCCAGGGACAGCGGACTACAGTCTGACACTCAAGACACCTCCAGCCCAGACCAGGATCAAGCCTCCAGTGAGGACTCCACTCCTGCAAGTCGGGATGATCGGGAGCAGCCAGGTTCATCTGGTGTGTCTGGCCAGACAGCTCTAGGGAGTCGCACTCGGCCCACACCTCCCACCCCATAGGACTTTGTCTGGAGCAATGATAGTTCTGGAAGGTTGGATTGTAGGCAACGTGGTAGACTCTTGGCGGGACAAGGCGTTTGCTTTGCTATTGTCTTGTCCAGGATAAAAAGTTACCACAAAATCGAATTTGGCAAAAAACAGCATCCAGCGTAATTGCTGAGGAGTCAAAAGTCTAGCTGAACTCATGAACTGGAGATTGCGATGATCAGTATATACTGTGATAGTGTACTTGGCACCCAACAAATGATGTCTCCACTCTTTAAAGGCGTCAAGGATCGCCAGAAGCTCTTTTTCAGAAATGACATAGTTCTGTTTAGCTTTGTTCAGCTTTCGAGACATGTAGGCTACAGGATGAAGTTGTCCAGTGTCTTTGCTTCGTTGTGACAAGACTGCACCAATTGCCACATCTGAGGCATCTGCTTCAACTATGAATGGATGATCCACATCAGGGTGAGTCAAGACTGGGGCAGTGGAAAAAACTTCTTTCAAAGTTGAAAAGGCTTGGTCAGCTTCTGGAGACCATACAAGTTTTTCTTTCTTTCTCAATAACTTGGTGATTGGCGCCACTGTTTGAGAGAAATGGTTTATAAACCAGCGATAAAAATGTGCAAACCCTAGGAAACATTGTACATCTCGAACAGTCTTTGGAGTGTGCCAATCAGATACAGCTTGTACTTTCTTTTCAGCCATGACCATACCTTGAGGAGTAAGGATAATCCCTAAAAACTCAACCGTGGGAACATGAAACTGACACTTGGTTAGTTTGCAATATAAATGATGCTTTCGGAGAGCTGTGAGAATTTTCTTGACATGTCGTACATGTTCGGTTTCATTGTCAGAGTAGATCAAAATGTCATCGATATAGACTATTGCAAATATGTCGAGATACTCTCTAAGAACGTCATTCAGGAAAAATTGAAATGCTGCTGGACCTTCACACAGGCCAAAAGGCATGACGGTGTATTCAAAGAGACCATATCTTGTCTTGAACGCAGTTTTCCATTCGTCGCCTTCTCTCATTCTGACTAAATGGTAAGCACCTTGTAGATCGAGCTTAGTGTAAATTTTTGCTTTCTTCACTTGTTCCAACAAGACAGGAATCAGGGGCAAGGGGTTCTTGATTGTGACCGTGTTCAAACCCCTATAGTCTATACAATTTCGAAGGTCCCCATTCGCCTTAGGAACAAAAACAATGGAGAGGCTGCAGGAGACTTGGAATGGCAGATAAAGCCATTCTCTAAGAATTGATCTAGGTACTTTCGTAAGTGTTGATTTTCATGTTCTGACAAGGCATATACACGACAGCTAGGGAGTATCGCACCTGGAGTTAGATCAATTTGGCAGTCATAAGGTCTATGAGGAGGCAAGGTTTCTGCTTCTTTTTCACCGAATACATCTTCATAGGATGAATACTGCTTGGGCAACTTTACTTCTTTCTCCGCTGCAGTGGCTATGTAAGAGTTGCAATTTTTGGCGACTTGAGACGTCTGGAGGCATTTCTTATTACAGAACACTACTTTCCGTTCTGCCCAGTTAATCTCAGGGTTGTGATGAGTTAACCATGGTAAGCCAAGGATAATTCCATACTGAGGAGCATGGATCACGTCAAAGATGAGCTTCTCTTCATGTCTGGTTCTTTGATTCCCCCCATCACAGATTACCGACAAGGGGACAGTCTGAAGAGTTACTGGGCCTCCAGTCAAGAGTTTTCCATCTACTGCTTGTAATATCTATGGAGTCTTCTTCTCTGTGCATGGGATCCCCCATGTCCGAATCAATTGGGCATCAACAAAGTTCCCGGTAGCCCCAGAGTCTACGAGGGCCTTCTTGAAATAGATCTTTTTCTTTACTTGAACTTTTATGCCCAGCTTGAGATGTCTCCACTGTGAGGGATCCACGGTGTCACTCAAGAGCAACCCTTCTTTACATCTTGGGTGATTTAGTTTTCTGGCTCGACTTGTGATTGGCTGCAAGTTTCTGGACAGGACCTCTTTTGCTCTTTGGTTTGATTAGACAATCTTTGGCAAAATGACCCTTGCGCCAGCAATAAAGACATTGTCCATTCTTTCTACGTAGGTCCTTTTTGTCTTTGGTCAAAGGTCTCCTAATTGTTCCAATTTCCATAGGTCCTGGAGTTCTCTATTTCTGGGTTCTTCATTCTCTATGATCGTGAACACGCCAGGAATATTTCTCAGTCTTTTTGCATGTTCCCCTTTGTTCTGCTAGACGATAATCCAGTCTCAAAACTAGGTTTATTAGATCTCGACAATCTGTAGGCTGCGGGTCTATCTGGGCAAGAATGTCCTTTAGCTCGTCCTTTGTAAAACAAGGCCGCTTGCTTTTCTTCAGGCCAGGATGTCTCGGCTACCAGCTAATTAAAGTTAGCTAAGTAAGACACTAGGGGCCAGATCTATGAAAAATGGGGTCTGCGAATCGCAAAATGTGATTATTAAGAAATCGCAATTTCCGAGTCGCAATTGGCCATGTAACAAAATTGCGATTCGGAATTAGCGATTTCTTAAAAATCGCTATTTGTGGTTTGCGAGGCCCATATACCGAATCGCAATTTGCATTCTCGTAATTTGCGGTTTTTTTTGCGATTCGGTAAAAAATCGCAAAATGCGAGAAAGTTCGAGAATGCACACCTGGAGGAGCCTGATGACATCACCAGCAGGAAATGTGTCATTCCAGGCAGTTTCAAGTGCCACACCCAAACCAGCATCCTGAGTGAGAGCAGCCCAGCCACATTGAGCAGCACTCTGAAGGAGCAGCATCACCTGAGCCACAATGGAGCACCAAGGTACTTCACAGGAAAAGCAGGAGAGGAAGCGCAAACTCAAGTTCAGTGAACAGGAGCTGGAGGTACTAACAGAAGAGGTTGTGAGGAGCCATGACCGCCTCTTTGGTAAATCATCACTCCAGGTGCCTGAGAGCGAGAAGAGAAGGCTATGGCTTGAGATCCAAGGTAAAATCTGCGCCATTGGAGTGGCACAGCGCTCCATTGATGAAATCAAGAAACGCTGGTACGACCTGCGGTCCCGGGCAAAGGAGAGGGTGGCAAAGAGATTTGCAGAGGCCAGGGGCACAGGAGGAGGACCACCAACCGAGCCACCTGCCGGTGGAATCAACACTCCTCCCGGAAGCAGTGACAGGGGTCACAGATATAGACACCTCCGCTCAACCGAGTACCAGCCAAGGTAAGTGCAATGTTGTCGTGTGAACCCAATATGTGCATGCATAAAAGCCCCTTAGGAATTAGCATGTAATGTGAAGTAGTGTGTGAAGTAGTCCAGTCCACATCTTAGAAGCATCACAACTATGCATTATGGGAGTTGTGGTCCACAAACTAGTACAGACAGTAGCATGACAATGTAAGCAAGCATAGTGACACCCAAGGTAACACAACACACACTACACCATGTAGAGCAGTACCTGTACCTTTATTGCCATTTATGGACAGAGAATGTAACATACAGAACTGACATGCTGCATATTGTTGTTGCAGGTGGGCCTGGCCCAGCAGCCACAGAAATTCTGTGTGTAGGGGAGACGGACACACAGCAGCCCTCCGGCACCAACACCAGTGGGTCCGTCAACGTCTCCACTGTGCGCCGCAGGCCCAGGCTATTGCCACTGCCAGACCTCAGTGGTGACTCCGATGTGCAGCAGGAGGGGCCAAGCACACCATCTGCACCACATACCAGAGGACAGGGGTCATGCAGCACATCGCAGAAGTTCAAGAGTGTCCCAGCAGCATCCGCAGGAGGCAGCTGAAGGTTCATCCTTGTTCGGGGGACTTGAGGCTGCTATGTTGCAGCAACAGCGCCTGCAAAACAGGAGAATTGTGAGTCTGGACAGGAACCTGAGAGTCCACAACAGACATATGATTGGGCTGCATCGGCGAATTGACACCCTGAACGACAATATCACCCAGCTGCATGAGGGACAGGTGCAGGCCTCTCAGGACACTAGGGAGCTAACCAGTGCAGTGTGTGACCTGTGTGAGGAGCTGCGCCACGAAAGGGTGAGTCGACGCAGACATGAACACCGCTTCCGAACCATGTTTGCTAACTACTGCAGATCCTCAAACAGGATGGCAAACTCAACCGCAATCATCGCCCGTCGTGCTGTGGTGGCCCAAGTGGAGGCTGCACACACCAGCAGGGATGTGGTCCAGGGCCTTGTCCAAATCACTAATGTGATTGAACTAGTCATGGGACAGACATCGGCCACTCCCAGTGAGGTAGCCTTGGGGGACACAGAGGACAGTTCGAGCCTTAGTAGTCTGGCAGTACCCGCATCAGACACCAGACGGCGCAGTGCCAGGCGCAGCACTGCCACTGAGGGTGACATTCAGGGTGCCAGTGAGTCAACTGGGCACCCCAGTGGTGTGCGTGGGAGGAGGAAGTGACTGTTGCCGCATTGACACTGGTGTTCCCACTATGATGTAATAGTGTGGGACTCAGTTCTTTTGTTTCTTTTCGTTTTTTTTATTCACCTGTTCACTTAATTTTTCACAATTCATTACCTGACGTAAGGTAATAAATCTCTATCACTACAGGTACAGTTGTCAGTTTTTTTTTTATTCATACTCACGTCTGAAATGGTTGTCTGTGATGTCATCACACCTTTGCCTTCCCTCTGCTGCACTGGTCCTGTCTGCTGGCTGTAGAGGTGGTATGGGATCGTCATCCTCATCTGATTCAGTGTCACTGATTTCTATAGGTATGCCCCTGGTTGTAGCGATATTGTGCAAGATTGCACAAGTAGCCACTATTCTACATGTGGTCTCTGGACTGTACTGTAGTGCCCCTCCACTTTTGTGGAGGCACCGGAAGCGACTCTTCAGCAGTCCAAATGTGCGCTCTACCACGTTACGCTGCATTGTATCTCCGTTCTGCTGGTGTTGTGGGATTGAGGTAGGGCGTCATCATGTAGGTGCGCACTGCGTAGGCACTGTCTCCTGGAAGGGACAGAAGGTGTGATGAGTAACTGAGCCATCTGACATGTGTTCGCCATCTAAGCACCAGTGTACTGAGTGACATTACCTAGTAGATATCCTTCTCCAAACTCCCCAGCTAGCAGTGTTGTGTGAATGCCGCTGTGGCGAAAGATGTACGAATCATGTGTGCTCCCTGGGTACCTGGCCACGAGATCAGTTATGATATAGGAGGCATTGCATATCACCTGAATATTCATTGAATGTTGGTATTTACGGTTTCGGTAAACCTACTCTTTGGCTGATGGTGGACATATTGCCACATGTGTGCCATCTATGGCACCTAGGACGTGGGGGAACTGTGCTATCTGGTAAAACTCTATTTTTGTCTGCTGTATTTCCTGTGGGGGAATCTGATGTACTTTTGGAGTTTGCTTAGCATGGCGTTGATAAATGCATTGAAAAATCTAGAGAGGGTACTCTGTGAAACCCCTCCAGCCGCTGCTATGACCCCTTGATAGCTCCCTGAGGCAAGTAGGTGTAGGGAGCATAATACCTGCACATGGGTGGGTATGCTGTGAGTCCTTAGTGTTCTGCGCTGCAGTATGTGTTGTAGCTCAGCTATCAGATCAAGTATCATGGCTGAGTTCAACCTATACCTCTCAAATATTTCCTCCTCTGTCTGGTCAAAAAGTGTATTGCGCACTCTGAAAATGCGCTCCTGTCTCCTCCTCCCTCTCCTCAAACATGCCAAGATCCTCGTCCTCCTCGCCATGACGTAGAGTGCAGCCATTGTGGAAAAGAGTCTGAGGCATTCTGGGCCTCTTTATATAGGTTGCACCTGGTTACCACCTGGTTTCACTTAGTGGTATTTTGCATGTTGAAAATGCCATTCTGCGAAAAATCGCAAATTGTGAATTTTTGATGCATCTATTTGCGACTTGGAATTTGCGAATCGCATTTTGCGCCTTGCAATTTCCTACTGGAAATACCGAATTGCAAAATGCGACTCGCAAAACCAGTTTGCACCGCAAAAAATAGCAAATTTTGCGATTTCTTATTTTTGGTCTGCGAATGCCTTTCATGCATTGCATACCACGTTTTTGCAATCGCAAACAGCCGATTTTTGAGATTCGCACCATTTGCGAGTGCAAAAACTTTTCATACATCAGGCCCTAGATCCTGGTTAACTTGTCGCAAGTATAATAGTTCACGATCTGCTGACAATGTCACAGTTCTTCGATTGCCCAGGTGGCTGCGTCCCCAGTCAGGTATGATAACAAGAAAGCCACCCTGGATTGGACATCAGGGAAAGTGTTTGGTCAGCAGGTAAAATGTAATTCCATTTGAACCAGGAAAGATTGCGCTTTCAGGGGATCGCCTGAAAAACGTTCTTAAGGAGCTAGGGGAATAGCTGAAGGAGCGTTGAGGGAAATGTTCATAGGAGGATTACCTCCAGAAGCTTGAGAAGAAGGACCAGGCCAAGACACACCCAAAGGACTTTGTTCCTTCTTTTGTACCATTTCCTGAAACTGACTCACTCTCTCAGCTAAGCTGGCTGCTATATCCTTTGATGACACTGCCTCTGCTTGGTGCTGCGTGATAACCTTGACTAACTCGTCCAATGTGGCCATGCTGAGAACACACGCAAACCAGAAGGATAATAAATTTGTGGGCTCACTATTCTGTCAGGGAGGCCAGATCCTAGGGGTCTGCGCACGTTCCCAAAATGTCCACCACAAGACAGCTGCAAACCTCCGATAGGAATATCACAGAGTCTACGAGAGTCCAAGTGGGGAAAAGGGGATTAGGTAGGGAACAGCTGGGAAGGAGACCTGTAGGAAGCAAAAGGTTAAACAACACAATATCAGAATATAATCACATTGACTTTCACTAGAATATGGTGCTAAGCATTGTCTTACTGTAACCATGGATAATCTAAGAAGTGACTTTAACTAGCCCTCAAGAACTCTGGGTACCTGGAACAAATCAAGAATGATTAATTCAATGTTTCATATGAGCTTTCATAAAATGTCACATAATGTTTAGAAATACATGAACCTTCTAAAATACTGTTTTCAGATTAAACACTGCTTTTTTAACATGAGGAACAAAAGTCAAACTGAAATATTTCCTGGAAAACAATTGGAATTGTACCAGGGACTTAATATGCACAAAGAACGTCACATTTAGAATTTAGCATCTTCACAGGAAAACCATAGACTCAGGATAAATGTGTGCACTTCAACAAACATTACATATCAAAGTTGTAGTTGCTATGAAATGATCGCGCACACCTTTGCCGATCTGAACACCAAGTTTACGTGCTGGAAATGAATCACGCACACTATTGATTCTAACAAGAAAATGTAAATGCCATGAAATGATCGCACAAGTTTTTGCCGATCTGAACACCAAGTTTTACATGCGGGAAGTGAATCGCACACACTGCCGATTCTAACAAGAATATTGAAATGCCATGAAATGATCGCGTAAGCCCTTGCCTACCCAAACATCAAGTTCCATATGTGGGAAATGAATCGCGCACTCAGCCGATTCGAACAAGATTATGCAAATCTCCTGAAATGATCGTGCAAGCCTTTGCCGATCTGAACACCAAGATTTACATGCGGTAAATGAATCGCGCACACTGCTGATTCTAACAAGATTACGCAAATGCCATGAAATGATTGCGCAAGTCTTTGTCAATCTAAAAACCATGTTTTACATGCGGGAAGTGACTCGCACACACTGCCGATTCTAATAAGAATATGTAAATGCCATGAAATGATCACGCAAGCCCTTGCCTATCCGAACATAAAGTTTCACATGTGGGAAATGAATTGCGCACTCGGCCGATTCGAACAAGAATATGCAAATGCCTTGAAATGATCGCGTAAGCTTTTGCCGATCTGAACATTAAGATTTACATCAGAGCAATGATTCGCATACTCTGAAAATTTCACGAGTAGGCCCAAAAACTCAAGAGTCTTTTTAGAACGGGGTCGGGGCCCAGCCCGACTTCCACCTTACCACCCTGCTCAAGGATCACCAAGATAATGCGGGGCAGGTCTGGAACGTCAAGGTAGGCCTCCGGAACAGGAGTTCAGGAAATTGCTGCTCCTCTGCACCGGGACCTCTGAATAGTGAGCACATGGAGCTGGGCTGGCTCCCTTATATAGAGTCTGGCCCAGCCCACAAACCACACCCATTCATGCTGCAGAGAAAGCTTCTAGAAGATCCTAGAAGGGACCACACCCTAACACACTCAGTCAGTCTGCAGCAATGACTTACAAATGAACAGTTATTGCAAACACCATTAATAGTGCTTTTCTAGGTTAAAGTCTGCAATGCAAAAGGTTAACATACTGCATATAAACACAATGCATGAATTATGCTCTTGCATAAGGACTGGGTTTTTGCATTTTTGTCGCCCGTAGAGCGCGCACTGTCCTGATGTTGACACATCATTTTGTCAAATATATTGAGCAATTGTTTGCTAAGGAAAATTAGAAATGACAAAGAGTCAATACGTTCATTCAAACAAAATAATTTAAAATCCCAACGTATTGGTGTCATACATATGTAGGTATTAAGTCTTAGACGAAATCAGAACTGAGTTTCACAAAACATACATAACCCCAACAGTCCTTGCCATTTAGAGGTGGACACTCCACAACTTTGACACCATGGAAGAAAGGGAATATTACATGGGATCTATTTAAATAGACAGGCTATTATTGATGCATGACCTCAGCTGGAGCCATATATCCTGCCCTCACAAGAGGATTCCTATGTCAAGAACATCAACAGTCTACATCTTGGCAGTAACACAATTTGAGGCCACATGACCATTACAGGACACTGTGGTAGTATCTGGTGCAATGTCACAAACACCATTCAGTGGTGTGCTAAAGAAAAGTTCTATCAACTACGAGGTGACATATCAACAGCTACTTCCACTAAAGGCAAATTGAAGATTTGGCCAATGTGAAGGACGAACAGTATGTTATGGCTTGACATAGACGTTGTTTGAGCAAGTTAAGTGGCACATTTTGCCATGATAGCAACATCTCACAGAAAACAGGTCTGATACAAAACTAAACTCAAGAACTTTCATTCAATCACAGTGCAAGTTGTCTCTGTGCAAGATATCTGCATCCCAAGAGGGTGTCTGTCCCAGGACCAACACATGTTCACTTTGTACTTTCCAGTGGCAACATTTCACTGCAAATGTCACAACTTTGAAATGTTGATATTAAGATGACACAGTGAAGGACCCTGAAACAGAATAACAAGCAATAATTATTGATTTCACATGTTAAATTTGACTCGAATGCCAAGTTAGGAGGACACATATAACTAGAACAAGCAAAGTTAATCTATCTCAATAAACACAGTAGTCAATGTAGGAAAACTCTGATCGACTAACATGTTTGCCTTGGACTTTCCTGAACTGACCATTGCTACTAAATTACCATTGCAGGCTGGTATGTTCCCTTTGTCACAAGTTGTTCTGACATTGGAGGTTACAGTATGTAAAGGTAAACCTGCATTCTGGTGAAGAAGTGGTCAATAACATCTTGACATAGGTCAATTCCTTCTTATTCACCACTAGGAGGGTGATCGAGCGGACCTTCGGCCTCCTGAAGGCCAGGTTCAGGTGCCTCCATATGACAGGTGGGTCCCTATTCTACTCACCGAAGAAGGTGTGTGACATCATCATCGCCTGCTCCATGCTCCATAACTTGGCATTGCGACGCCAGGTGCCTTTTCTGCAGGAGGATGATCCAGATGACGGTGTTGTTGCAGCGGGGGAGCCTGGGGAGCCTGTGGACAGTGATAAGGAGGAAGCTGATGAAGATGAAAACGACAACAGGGAGTCAGTCATACAGCAATATTTTCAATGAGACACAGGTGAGTACAATTTCATGTTATATTACATTTTACACGTCTACCTCTATGCTGTACCTACATTTCACTCCCTATTTGTTAACTGAGTTGTCCCCTTCCATTTCAGTTTCACTAATGTGTTAACCTACGTGTCAACAGCTTGCACCCTTGAAAGGCTTGTGATGTGTGACATTGGTATGTTGACCTTCCAATGGGTAACCTTTTTTAACACTGTAATTGACAATACAAAGTTCACAATCATTGACTGACTCCAATATTATTAAGGTTTCAAGGGTGTTTATTGAAGTGCATAAAAATGTAGGGGGGTTGTGAAATGGGGAGAGGTCATGGTGGAATAATGTCCATGGCAGAGTCCAGTCTATTAGTCTCACAGGTACATTGCACATCTGGCCATTGGAAGTGGAGCTGGGGCAGTTAAAGTATGGACAGGGTAACAAAGTGGGACAGTGGGGGGACAATCAGGGTAGTCTTATTTCCTGGCCGGGGTCTTGCCATCTTGCTCTGTCCTTTTCCTGGATCTCAGGGACCGCTTGCGTGGTGGTTGTCCGTCTGCAGGGGGTGGGGTGCTGGTGTGTTGGTCCTGTGGCGGGGCATCCTGTCCACTAGCGCTGGCGGAGGTGGTGGGCATTTCATCATCCTGGCTAGTGTCAGGGGCCCTTTGGAGTGCCACGGTGTCCCTCAAGGTCTTTTGAATGTCCGTCAGTACCCCTACGATGGTGGCCAGGGCGGAGCCGATGGTCCTGAGCTCCTCCCTGAACCCCAAATACTGCTCCTCCTGCAGACGCAGGGTCTCCTGCAACTTGTCCAGGACCGTTGCCATAGTCTCCTGGGAGTGGTGGTATGCTCCCATGATGGAGGATAGGGCCTCGTGGAGAGTGGGTTCCCTTGGCCTGTCCGCCCCCTGTCGCACAGCAGCCCTCCCAGTTCCCCTGTGTTCCTGTGCCTCCGTCCCCTGGACCGTGTGCCCACTACCACTGCCCCCAGATCCCTGTTGTTGTTGGGCAGGTAGGTTATCCTGGGTGCCCTTTAGTGGTGGACACACCGCTGATTGACCTGTCCTGGGTAGGGAGGTATGGGCCCGCTGGGTGGGTGCTGTGCTGGTGTTCCCAGAGGGTGGCAGTTCGGTGTTGGGCTGTGGCTGGGCAAGGGGAACCGACTGTCCTGAGGCCCACGATGGTCCGGGCTGGTCATCAAGATCCAGTAGGGCAGAGCTGCTGTCGTCACTGTGGGCCTCTTCTGGGGGTGGAGTGGTGTTGTCTGGACCCTCTGGTGTGGTGACGTTCCTTTGGGTTCCTGCGGGGGTATAAGTACATGATTATTGCATGTGTGTGTTTCATGGTGTGCAATGGTTGGGTGTGCGTGAACCCCAGTGCAGGCATTCCTGTGTGGGGGCTTGTGTGGTGATGGTTGGGGGGTGTTGTGGGTCTGTGCAGTGGGCATGCTTTAGTGATGGGTGTCCATGCTTAGTTGTGTCATGCAGGTCTTGGGGTTGGGATGGGTGGTTGGTGTTATGGGTAGATTAGTGAGGAGTTAGGGTGATAGGGGAGGGTGTGAGGGTGGGGGTGTGTGATAGCATGCAGGTAGGGTGGGGGATATGATAGTGAAGATTAGACTTACCAGTGTCCGTTCCTCCAACGACTCCTGCAAGGCCCTCAGGATGCAAGATGGACAAGACTTGCTCCTCCCATGTTGTTAGTTGTGGGGGAGGAGGTGGGGGTCCGCCGCCAGTCTGCTGTACCGCGAGGTGGTGCCTGGAGACCGTTGAACGCACCTTCCCCCGTAGGTCGTTCCACCCCTTCCTGATGTCCTCCCTATTTCTTGGGTGCTGTCCCACAGCGTTGACCCTGACGACTATTCTTTGCCATAGCTCCATCTTCCTGTCTATGGATGTGTACTGTACCTGTGAGCCAAATAGCTGTGGCTCTACCCTGATGATTTCCTCCACCATGACCCTGAGCTCCTCCTGGGAGAAGCGGGGGTGTCTTTGGCGTGACATGGGGTGGTGTGTGTGATGTGTGGGGTGGTGTATGTGTTGATGAGTGTGGTGAGTGTAGTGGTATGTGGTGTTTTGTGCGTTGATGTTGTGTGGGTGATGGTGTAGTGTGCCTCTGTGTGATGGTGTTATCTATTCTGTGCTGTCTCTCTCTGGCCTTCGTCTCTAATTTGTGGTCGTAGGGGTTTGCGGGTGATGTGAGTGTGTGTTTTATATTGTATTGGATGTGTGGGAGTGGTGTTTGTATGTGTATCAGGTGTGTGTATTTGTAATTGTCCAATGTGGCGGCGTTTTGGAGAAGTGTGTGTATTTTGAGCGCGGCGGTGTGTACCGCCAATGGAATACTGCGGTTGAAAGACCGCCGCGTGGATTTGTGGGTCGTAATAGCAAGGGCGTGTTTCTGTTGGCGTGGAGGTGGAAGATTTGTTTCCACATATTTATCGCTGACCTTTGGTGTGGCGGACTTGTGTGGGTGTCTGAATTTCGGCGGATTCCGTGATGTGTGTCATAATAGCTGTGGCGGTCTCCCGCCGCCGCCGCGGTGTATTGGCGGTCTTCTGCACGGCGGTAAGCGGCTTTTACCGCCAATGTTGTAATGACCCCCTCAGTGTTTAATCAATTTTTGTTCCTCAAAGACTTCACAACAGTTTGCCTGGACACTCTGTTGGTCCACGGTCCTTGCACGACCACCTTGTCTGTCCTCACAGATTGACTATCATTGGACCACAGCCAGTGGTGGGTCACCCCTTCCTCAACAGATGATTATCTGTCAGATCAATCCCCCTTTTTCTTGCCCAGTTGTTCTACTAGCTCCTGTTCTTTCTTTTCCATCTAGCCAAGCACCACATTGTTTTCAGCTTATGAGGAGGGTTGACTTGATCTGATCACCACCTGGTAGCATCTACACTCATCAAGCGTGGAGGCACAGGCAGTTACCTGCTGGTATGATTCTACTGCATCCTGCTGTCACTTCTTGGTAGGCCTGGATGGAACTTTATGCTCTGTGGAATTCTTCAGTTACAAAAAACCTCAGCGAAATTCTGCAGAACTCAGTGAACGGGAGAATTTTTTTTCGTGTGGCTCTTCATGCTGGTTTTTCCAAACCAGTTAGACATTTTATGCTGACTGTTAGAAATGGGGTCTTTGGTTGGCAGTCAGGTTACCCCCTGTCCAAGCAAGGACCCTCACTCTAGTCAGGGTAAAAGAGAATCACCCTCAGCTAACCCCTGCTCATCCCTTTGGTAGCTTGGCATGAGCAGGCAGGCATAACTTCAGAAAGCTGGGTGTAAAGTATTTGTACCAACATACACAGTAACTTAATGAAAACACTAAAAAATGACACTGACGCTGTTAGTGTGGAAATATACCTGGGTGCATCAAAAATAACCCCGCACGGGCGAGTGTGCATCAAAAAGTGTTTGCTCTGCATCAATATCACTCACGAGCGAGACCGTCCGTCGTTTCTCCTTCAGTCGGGTTAGAATGTGTCTTTTCTTCTCTCCGCAGGAGAGCGATGCATTGATCCGAACCACACTCTCTGGGGTCTGGGCAGGCCTTGCATCGTTTTTACACGCCTAGTGATGTTTGTGTTGGAAATCCAGCCGCACGATGATCCGAAAACCACGCAGCGCGGGTTGTGATCTCACCAGCCTCAATCAGCAATGCTGCACGTCGATCTTTCAGCCACGCTGAAAGCAAGCGTAGATTTTCACCCGGGAAGCCGGCAGCACGTAGATTTTTCAGCCACCTCTCAGATTGCGTCAATCTTTTCCCCGCATGACTGTCTGGGTGTGGATTTCTTACTCTTGTTCTGCCAGTTTCTCCTTTCTGGGTCCCTGGATCTGGATGGGCACCACTTGGCCGGGTAGGAGTCTCAGCAGAGGCTCCAGGTGCTGGCAGAGAGAAGTCTTTGCTGTCCCTGAGACTTCAAAGAACAGGAGGCAAGCTCTAATTCAATCCCTTGTAGAGTTCTTCACAAGAAGGAAGACACACAAAGTCCAGTCTTTTTACTCTAGCACAGGCAGAAGCAGCAACTGCAGGATAGCTCCACAAAGGACAGTCACGGGCAGGGCAGCTCTTAAGCTCTTACCCAGGCAGAGATTACTCTTGGTTTCCAGAAGTGATCTAAAGTCTGTGGTTTTGGGTGCCCTTCTTATACCCATTTTGCCCTTTGAAGTGGGATTACTTCAAAGAAAAGTCTCTCTTGTTTGTGAATCCTGCCTTGCCCAGGCCAGGCCCCAGACACACACCAGGGAGTTTGAGACTGCATTGTGTGAGGGCAGGAACAGCCCTTTCAGGTGTGAGTGACCACTCTTACCCTCCCTCCTAGCAGAGATGGCTCATCATGATATGTAGGCAACACCCCGACTCTCTTTGTGTCACTGTCTAGAGAGCACAACTGTCAAACTGACCCAGACAGGGAATCCACAAACAGGTAGAGTCACAGAATGGTTTGAGCAAGAAAATGCTCACTTTCTAAAGGTGGCATTTTCAAACACACAATCTTAAAATCAACTTTACTAAAAGATTATTTTTAAATTGTGAGATCAGAGATCCCAACCTCCATATGTCTATCCACTCCCAAAGGGAATCTACACTTTAATCATATTTAAAGGCAGCCCCCATGTTAACCTATGAGAGGGATAGGCCTTGCAAAAGTGAAAAACAAATTTTGCAGTATTTCACTGTTAGGACACATAAAAAACATTACTATGGTCCTAATTTTAACCTCAGCGGTCTTTTTTAAAGACTGCTGAGGTTACTCCGGGCCGAAGACCGTCAGTGGTGGCGGTCTTCCGCCAACCATATCATGACTGCTGGTAGCCCTCTGCCCTTTTTCGGACTGAGAGCCGCCAGCAGCCATACTGGCGGTCGGCGGTGAAGTGAAGGCTGCTCCACCTCCACCGCCATGTCATCAAAACACCGCCCACCGAATCACGTCCCAGGATTCGGCGTGGCGGTGTTCTGGTGACGGGATGCTGGCGGCGGAGCAGCCCCCATGGATCGCATTCCCTCCCGCAGGATCACCGGAACAGGTAAGGTGATCGTCCGTTAGGGGAGGGGGGCAGGGGGGTGTTGTGTGTTGTGTGCGTGCATGGGGGTGTGCATGTGAGTGTGTAGTGGGGTTGTGTGAGTGCGTGTATGAATGCGGGGAGTGTATAGTGTGTATGTGAAATGTGACGTATATGTCTGTGTGCATGTATGTGTGCGTGTATTTGAATGAGTAGTGTGAGCGTGCATGTAGGAGGGTGTGGGGGGTGTGTGTGGTGTTACTGTGGGGAGGGGTGGGGGGTCCTGCCACCTTTGGGAGGTGGTAGGGGGGTTGTGTGTGTTGGGGAGGACTCAGGGGAGGGGTGGGGGGAGGGAGCAACCCCAATCAGTGCCAGAGAACAAATTCCCTGGCACTGATAGTGCCTACCGCTATGGAATTCGTGGTGGTAGAGAACCGCACGAAATCCATGGCAGTATGCGGGATCCTGACAGCGCCGGCGGTCTAGTGACGGCCACCGGCCTGGAGACCGAAGTCTCCAGCCCAGCAGTCTTTACCACCCTGGTGGTTGATGTGTAAAAGTGGCGGATTTCCCTGAAATTCAATTTTTTTCCACCGGCCTGCTTTTCCACCAACTGCCAGGGTTGTAATGAGGGCCAATATGTCCTACCTTAACCATCCACTGCACCCTGCCCTTGGAGCTCCCTAGGGCCTACATTTGGAGTGTCTTACATGTAAGAAAAGGGAAAGTTTAGGTCTGACAAGTAGGTAAACTTGCCAAGTCAAATTTACTGTTTAAAACTGCACACACATACACTACAGTGGCAGGTCTGAGACATGATTACAGGGCTACTTATGTGGGTGGCACAACCAGTGCTGCAGGCCCACTAGTAGCATTTGATTTACAGGCCGTGGGCACCTCTAGTGCACTGTACTGAGGACTTACCAGTAAATCAAATATGCCAATCATGTATGAACCAAGTACGTACACATTTTGTATAGGAGCACTTGCACTTTAGCACTGGTTAGCAGTGGTAAAGTGCCCAGAGTAAAAAAAACAGCAAAAACAGAGTCCACCACACATCAACAACCTGGGAAATAGAGGCAAAACGTTAAGGGAGACCACGCCAAGGATGAAAAGTCTAACACTGACAATCAGCACGAACAGCACCACACACTGCACATGTATGTGGCCATTTTGTTTTTCCTTCTTTCAGCTGCTGTGTGCATGCTGCTGGGCTTTTCTGAATCTGTCTCAATCCTCGCCATCTGATCTTTATGCCACTCATTCAGCCCTAATTTACGTATTTTTTATCAGTGTATGTCTTTCTATGTATGTATTTTCTGTTTTTGTCTTTGTTTTTTTTTAACTTTTTTATGACTTGTACTATTTTTTGTTTTCTCCTTTCTTGTGTGACTGTCCTCCTCCTGCTCTATTTCCTTCTTCCTTTCTTACTACTTGTCCTCCTTCTTTCACCCAACCGCATGGCAGAAGCAGGCAGCAGCACTTGTGCCATGTGCCAAGCCTATAGGTGCTGGCCCCGTTCAGGAGTACATCCCCGCCTCATTTATACTGAGGCAGAGGTGACCGCACTGCTGTGGGGGAGAGTGCATCTGTAGATGTGGCACAGGACAGGGGTGAGGTGCACCACACAGCAGCTAACGCACTGATGGGCAGACATTATTAATCGAGAGCAGGACCTGCTAGACCCGCTAGGTGTTGAGATTGCGAACTCAGTGAGTAATAATAATTTTTTGTTCTCTAAAAATGCTAATATTTTTTGCCAATACACAGTGCTCACTCTCAGAGCTAAGTTAAGGTTACGTTATGAATAATATCTGATCCTGAGCTTGAGCTAGCCTGGTGCTCAGCCCTCCTTACTCGGTGCTTGCTTAGGCTGATTTTGTTCAAGAAGTGATGCAGATTACTCAGTCCTGTCACAAAGATAATAGTATATCAGGGAGTTAGCATTCTCTGAGCCTTTCTTCATGTAGCTCATACAGTCTAAATCTCTAAGTGACGGTTAGTATATATTGAAAAGGGGGACTGAGTTGGCCCATCAAAGAGGTTGGAGAAGCAAATATCATTTTTTGCCGTACATTTGTGGTTCAAAATGTAATTTAGGTTGAGGAAGTCAGGGATAGGGCAATAAGCTATCTCACTTCAAAAAGTATAAAGCTACTACATATCCCTGTCAAAATATTGTTTTAGAGATTAACTGTACAACTAATCTATTTATTATCTTCTTTATTTCATACATCAACCCCCAATGGCAAGAGGGCATTAGAGCAGAACGAAGGGGCTGCCACGACCAGCACAGCAGCATACAGAACTTCTAGCACAGTGGCTGATGGCCCTAGTAAGTTCTAATGTTATTATTTCCCTAACTTTTACCTCTCCTTACTAGAAAAATATGTTTTCATTGTGATTTTTATACTGGCTCCTTTTTTTCAACTCCTGTATCTAATGCTTGTTAGGTTCTTGCTGTTCTTTCATTATCCTTTTTTTCCATACTTCCTGTTGCTGTGCCTGACATCCTCCTGTATGCAGCTTTCTATTCTCTTTTATTAGACTTTCCCTCTCCCCTTATATGACTTGTGGTACAGTAAGACTAAGAGAACAGATTTTTGGTACTGGGAAGATTGCAGGCCCAATTAAGCTATTATTCACCACACATGTTTGTTGAGAAGGCTTTCTGCTCATACTCAAACCATCGAAACAAGAGAGTAGCCATGGTCATGGACCCCCAAAATATTGTGTTATCATTCATTTACACAGTATGCCAGCAGTAGGCTTGACTATCTGGCTATTCTAACATGTCAATCAGCAAACCTCCCAAAGTGATAGTTTTGATAGAAGATACTGCTAACCGGATAGTAGTGGAGTATTGCAGTTGTATTTTGTTCAAAATCATAATAATTACTTAGAAGGAAAATTTGGTATACAAAATGGGTAGTTTTTTTTCTACCTACACAGACAACCAGTGCTGGAGCCAGCTCCAGCCACGGGGCACCAGGGAGTATGACAGGGAAGGCCAGGAAGTTGGAGGGGGAGGAGTCCGAGTGGTAGCAGGGATGAGTAGCGGAAGTCTTGTTTCTTGATTATTGACATATTCATTATACTGTACTTGTTAAGTGAGACAACTATCCCACCCATCATTATTACCTCCATGCATTGGCATTTCACCACCCGTGAATTAACTGCAGCTTGCAGCACTTCAGTGTTAACTGTGCATTGTGCATCTGCTTCATTTAATACGGCATTACAAATTTTTCTGTGAATTACAAACTGAAAGCAAGGTGTGCTTCCCAGTGCCCACTCAGTCACCTCCTACTAGTACTTCACTACATTATCCTTTCCTAAGTTATGTCCCAGCCTATCACAAAAATTAAACATTCATTCTTGGCAAGCGCACTATATTGTAACTACAAGATTTATGTATGTGTGTGTGTGTGTGTATGTATATATATATATATATATTTCATGCATCCATGAGCTATTTATGCCTATTTAAATGTATCCCTTTCATCATTTGTCAACTACAGTGACTGACTAAGTAATAGCTTAGCATGTGATGATCAGTGAAACCCCACTATTCTATAGCAAAATCTCTGATTAGCTTAATTCCTCTAACTTACTTTGCAGAAGAGTAACTTTCCTTACTGCCAAGTGAAGGTGTTTGTTGAAAATAATTTGTAGTGGAGGGCGAAGTCAGGAAGTAAAGTGGGACTAAGTTTCTGATTTAGAGTGTGGCAGATGGGTTATTCTGTGATGAACGTGTCAAACACAATATTTATCCCATTCCCTTCCTTGTACTGCAGTACACTGTTGTGCATCATATACAGTTTTCCTTTACTGTCTATCTACTGCAGACAGGACATCTTCATTATATGGGATGTTTGTGAAGTAGCATTATTATTATTAGTCATCTTCCTCTTAGGAGTCAGAGTAGAATTGAAAGGCAATCAGAGAAGAACAGTGCCATTGGAATAAAAGTGAGTTAGTAAATTGTCCATTACAGCTGCTCCAAAAGCATGCAGCAGACTGCAGATTGTACCAGTCCCAACACTAGCATGCCTCCATTAATGTTGCACAACAAGAATTGCTATTAATTGTGCTGGATATGTGACTTACTCTGTTTAGTTTGTACTATGAAATCCTTTAAATGAAAAAGGAACACTTTTATTTTGGTGGTATTCTGGTTTAATTTCCTGCAGTCAGTGCTATTTTTATGTGATGAATTTGTGGGGAAAATGTGCATCTCTGACTAATCACATCACAAATTCCAATGGCACTAGAAGACAAACAATGTTCTACTACTTTGCCACTATATAAATGAGTGTTTGCACTGAGCATTGCAATTTGTGTTATTTATCTTTTTTTCTTTCTTGATATAGCTACTCCTGCTGGGCCACCATCATGGTAGGAGAAAACCATCCGGCTGCAGTGCCACCGGGTAAAGGCCATCAGAGCCGAAAATCAACAGTTGGTGGCTTTGGAGGAGGAGGAGGCAGATGCACATGCTATTGCCTTATTCCCTGTAGCCAGCTCGGCCCGCCTCCATCCTGACCACACAAAGCCAGCGCTCCCGATAGCCATGATCTACCACTTCTGTCACCCAGCGTTGCACCACCCCAACCATCATTCACAGACTGCATCCTACAGCAGATGGTGCTGCCTCACCAAGAGGTGACACACCTTCACACCTTTCTAGGTGCCCTCTGTAGCCCTGTCGAACATACTTTCTTTGGTGGAAAGGACATTTGTTGAGGGTGGGAATCAGGTATGGGGGTTGAGGCAAAACGTTTGGACTTACTTTGGACATTGGGATGATTTATTTGTTTGGGGAGAGGGGGCCTGTTGTGGGTGGAGAGGGTGGGTTTCATTTGTTAAAAAAAAAAAAATCATTTGTTTCGTGATATGATGGTAATCTGTCTTTTTTCTCTGCACTGCTTTTAGCACAGCCTTTTTTTGTAATTGACAAAAATCTGTTCTATGAACAGTTACATACTGTACATCAACTTTTTCTCCTATACTTTCCCTAGCTGATTCTGAAGTCCATTGCCATATAATTATTTGCTAGGTTACTTACTTTACTTATACACAAAAAATACCCTGCTTCAAGAGTGGGAACAACACAGGCTAGGTCTGTCTTGTTGCTTGAGAATTTTTGGCATTTTTGCCACACCCAGCCACTCATCAAAGTGTATATCAGTTAGTTATACCCCTGTCCTGCTACCCTCTGTAACTATATCGACCACTGGGGCTTATGCCTATGGCCTACAACATACATAAAAAATCTTAATGTTCAGTAGAAGTTACTAACTAAACTAGTCAACTTCACTTCTTAGTTCTCTCAACTGAGCAAATGTGGTGATGGCTACTACCTCCCTCAATCTTCCAAAAGCTTATTGCAGGGTTTTCCAAGGTGCCTTCTTCCTGGTGGTAGTGGTAGTAGCAGGCCAGAACCTAAACAGGAAAGATATCACAAGTGGGGTCCCACTCCCACCTAGGTGAACTCCAACTGTGGCGTTACTCAGAAAAATGATCCATCGCAGGCTACCAGATTGAAAGAACACACAGAGTTAGTTTTATATCATAAGGTACCAAAGACTGATACCAGACTACCACCATGGCACAAAGAGCCCTACTCTTATTACAAAAACTAGCAGTAGTAACGTCTGAACAACGGGGAACAAGTATTTAATTAATTTATTAAAACAGTTAAAAGTAAACCTCCGAAATTCTCATGTCAGGTGGAGCGGACTCAGGAGAAGGTTAAACATTTAGGGAACACAAGGCCTGAATGATGATTTTTGACATTTTATGTTATATATGTATCCCTTTTAAACATGGGTGAGTAAGTGCTAAGGTAAGAAAACATCCTGCAGTGAGTTGGTATCGCTTAAATCACATCCACCCCACTAAGAATGTGATCCATTTATGGTGTAAATTCGTAAATCACACCTCAATATATCATACAGCCTGAGGGAAGAGGGTGAGGGGTTTGATGAATGGATGGAAATAGGGAGTGGGAGAAAGGTATGACAAAGAGAAACACTACACAAAAGTTTAATTAAATGCATTGCAAACAGCCCTTCGGCAACAGAGACCCAAATTATCATATATGTAAATATTCTGTCATCTAGGTTTAAAAAATACAAATTATGGGGGAGTGAACCCATATACTTCTAAAAATTATGATTGTTAAATGAAAAAGGATACTGTATATACATGACAAATTGAATGGTCCATCTGCTTTCTTCTTGGAATGTCCATCTTGGGTGCCGGGCTGAACCGGTCTGGTAAGGTAAGCAGGAGTGTTTTGGAGCTTTCGCATTTCAATCAGGAGAAGGGAAAGCCTATGAATTGTAAAACAGTAACGATACTGTAGAGTCAAGGAGAATGACAGAACGTAAGCTTCATGAGGATTGGACCAAGAGGCAGAGCACAGGCTGCTGCAATAATTCATGATTATTTATGTGTGATTGACTGAGTAGTGAGAGGAATTTTAAAAGCAATTCCAGTCCACTAGCTGCATGTACCTGGCTGATCAATCTCACAACTATCATAACATTTAGCTGAGTGTGTCAATCATGTGATGATGTGACATCACATGTCTGTCTCCAGTTACAGCCCCACGTGACCACAACTACATAATAGAGGAGTCGGACATTTGAGTCAGCAGAGTACTAGCATTTCCCAAACCAACACATCTCTCTCCAGTCCACAAGGCTGAATAGGCCTCTTAGAGTCATCATCATGTTGTTTTCCCTTTGAAGTTGATAACTTCCTTCTTTTTCCCATTGATATAGTTCTGCCTTGACTTTGAGAAATGAATCAGTTGGACTCCCGATCCAAATGAGATTGAGAGAGATAAACCTATGGTGTACTGCTGCCAATGAACAAGAAGAGCAAAAGAATTTGAACATTTTGTGAAGATTTGTATTTGTATTAATAAATTAAACTAACCTGTCTGGTCTCTGAAGAACCCGAAAAAATACAACAAGGAGTGGTCCATGCAAGTATATCTAGTTAAGTGTGAGCGGCCCCCAAACATTATAAATCATTGAAATTAAGTTTACAAATTAGTTAAACAGCCTTGGTTTCTGCCACCACATGCATGAATCATCACCACTCACACTAACTCAATAATATATTACTCATTGGTGCAATAGTTACCTGTCCCAATCCAAGCACAGTGATACACAATTGTTGGATTGTGTCTCTTCTTTTCCCTTTAGAAGCAGCACGTTGGCAGTCTTGTAAATTAATGATCTTTACTGGGGCAGCCCTGGTTGAGGAAAGAAAAAAGATAGGTAGGCATGGGAAGGGGAGATAGGATTGAAGGGACTGGGGAGGCATCTTCATTACACGCTGGTCCAACTCCAATCTGACCATACCTATGAATAAATTGTGGGGCTGCATAAGTCTGCCACAAAATATATAGGCGGTCATTCCAACCGCGGCGGGCGGCGGTCGCCGCCCGCCAAGCGGTTACCGCCGAATGACCGCACCGCGGTCAAAAGACCGCGGCGGGCATTCTGGCTTTACTGCTGGGCCGGCGGGCGACCGCCAAAAGGCTGCCCGCCGGCCCAGCGGGAAAGACCCACCAACGATGAAGCCGGCTCCGAATGGAGCCGGCGGAGTTGCTGGGGTGCGACGGGTGCAGTGGCACCCATCGCGATTTTCAGTGTCTGCTAGGCAGACACTGAAAATCATTATGGGGCCCTGTTAGGGGGCCCCTGCACTGCCCATGCCAACGGCATGGGCAGTGCAGGGGCCCCCAGGGGCCCCACGACACCCGTTCCCGCCATCCTGTTCCTGCCGGTTTTTACCGCCAGGACCAGGATGGCGGGAAGGGGGTCGGAATCCCCATGGCGGTGCTGCACGCAGCGCCGCCATGGAGGATTCTGTGGGCCAGGGGTAAACTGGCGGGAAACCGCCGGTTGCCCTTTTCTGACCGCGGCTTTACCGCCGCGGTCAGAATGGCCCAGGAAGCACCGCCAGCCTGTTGGCGGTGCTTCCGCGGTCCCCGGCCCTGGCGGTCATGGACCGCCAGGGTCGGAATGACCCCCATAATGTTTCTCTACCAAAATCCATACTTTTTGCAGTTTGACGATTATCAGAAAGTTCTGTGGTGGCTTACTCAGTCAGGGAAGTAAAGTTGGTCCTCTAACTTAGGGGGTTCACCCAGAAGTTGGTCAGCTAACACACTTGAGACTGTCTGTTCTGCTTTCCTTCTCTTATCTTATGACCGAGCTTACAAAACCTCTCTGGAATGCACTTCTTAGTTTAAAGAAGACATTTATTGTTATTATTACTTCACCACGAGGTTCCTGAGAGACGAAATTAGTAGATTGGAAGCACACGTTCAAAAGTAGTCGCAGCAATGAAAGCAAATATATCAAAGTACTTCTCAGTTGCAATGTACACAGCAAATACATGTGATTATATTATAGCATAACTTCAAAGCATAAAGGTCAAAATTGCATCACCGCAGGGCAGTAGGGCCTATAACTCAGCTTCATCTTTCTGGGGCTTCAAATTGATGACTCCGGTTCAACTGCGAGAAAGAGATTTTCTACCCAAACTGGGACAGGCAACTGACGTCCGTTCCTGTCTGAAGTCAAGAAGAATACGTCTAACTCTGTTGTCCAGAGCCACCCCTTAAAAGCAAACTCAGTGTGAGAACCGAAGAATCCTGGAGAGTGGCCAATTCTCCAAGCCTCACTCGTTCTCAGACTGGATTGAGAGGTAAACACAAAATCTGCACGCTCTTATCAGATAGGGTCTGGTGTGAAAAACACAGCTTGATCTATCATGTGGAAAAACACAGCTTGGAAAAACACAGCTCATCTGCAATGTCTCAACTGCAATGTCTAACTCCACGTTAAAGCCAATGGGCAGCTAACCTAAATACCAAATGTAATGGGTAATGCCATGTTAAAGGCAATAGGCAGCTAACCCAAATACCAAATGTAATGCCTAATGTCATGTTAAAGCCAATAGGCAGCTAAACTGAATACAACATGTAATGTGCTACTGGTGAACATTGAGCAACTAATATGCACAGTGGTGAAACACAAAGTCATTGGTCAAACACAATTAATAGCATCACACTCCACCCTATGACCAATGAATTTTTGTTTACATACCTCTTATTTCAAACAAAAAAAAAAAAAAAAAAAACATCAACACAAAAAACATTATAAGCAAATCAGATTTGAATGATAAAAGCAATCACTGTAAAGCAATGGAAGTGGATTAACATATTGATCTCATAACCTTTCACATCAGATACTTCTACACAGAAAAGACTGAGGGGGTCATTCTGACCCTGGCGGTGGGTGATAAAGCGGCGGCCAACCCGCCAACAGGCCGGCGGTCCAAAAAATGCAATTCTGACCCTGGCGGGAACCGCCAACACAGCCAGCCGCATTAACACTCCGACCGCCACGGCGGAACAAACAAACAGCGCGGCGGTCACCGCCAACAGCCAGGCGGCAGACAATGTACTGCCCACCCTATCACGACCCACCAATCCGCCACCTTTTCCGGGGCGGGAGCACCGCCGATAAAAACACGGCGGAAACAGACATTTTCAATGGAAAACGCTCACCTCGACACACTCCACGCGGAATCCGGACAGCATGGAACCCGAATTGAACATCATACCTGCTCTCGTCTACCTGCTCATCTACCACGAGTACGAACTCAGGCGCAGACGTCAACGGTGAGTACTGCACCTACGACACACGGGAGGGGGGAGGAAGAAAGGTTACGGGCATACACATATGCGACCCCCTCACCCCCCCAATATGTACACACCAATGCAGAGCAGGAAGTCACAGTGACACCACACAAACACCCTTTAAAAATACAATGACACAACCAAATTTGGAATAAATTTTCATGTACAAAAAAAGCACCTGGAAATAATTGAGCAACCGTGAAAAATATTTACAAAAACCAAAAAGATATACACATCAGTCCTGCACATCCTACGAATCTAACATGTCCGTGGGCCAAGGTTCTGCGAAACAAGGGCAAAGCCCACACACGAGACCTGAGTCCTTTGGAGAGAACACTGCAGGGGCATCCGATGTCAAAACTACAGGCACCTCAGGGGGAAGGGAAGGGGGGGCCACCACAGCCACATGAGTCCACGACGCCAGATCCACGAGGAGCCACCATGCCCACTGTACCATCCTGGGGAGTGCAAAGCCACAGTCTCTCAAGTCTCTGCAGTGGGTGGGTTGCCCACTGTGCCATCCTGGGGAGTGCAAAGCCACAGTCTCTCAAGTCTCTGCAGTGGGTGGGTTGCCCACTGTGCCATCCTGGGGAGTGCAAAGCCACAGTCTCTCAAGTCTCTGCAGTGGGTGGGTTGCCCACTGTGCCATCCTGGGGAGTGCAAAGCCACAGTCTCTCAAGTCTCTGCAGTGGGTGGGTTGCCCACTGGACCATCCTGGGGAGTGCAAAGCCACAGTCTCTCAAGTCTCTACAGTGGGTGGATTGCCCACTGGCCCATCCTGGGGAGTGCAAAGCCACAGTCTCTCAGGTGGATTACAGAGTCCACTGGTCAAGGAGGAGGCATGGTGGGCACAGTGAACCATAAACAGTGCCTGAGACGGCGGGACCCAGCGCAGCGGTGCATGACATGGCGATGCCCAGCGGAGCGGTGCTTGAGACGGCGGGGCCCAGCGGAGCGGTGCTTGACAGGAAGGGCCCAGCGGAGCGGTGCTTGAGACGGCGGGGCCCAGCGGAGCGGTGCTTGACAGGAAGGGCCCAGCGGAGCGGTGCTTGACAGGAAGGGCCCAGCGGAGCGGTGCTTGAGACGGCGGGGCCCAGCGGAGCGGTGCTTGAGACGGCGGGGCCCAGCGGAGCGGTGCTTGACAGGAAGGGCCCAGCGGAGCGGTGCTTGACAGGAAGGGCCCAGCGGAGCGGTGCTTGAGACGGCGGGGCCCAGCGGAGCGGTGCTTGACAGGAAGGGCCCAGCGGAGCGGTGCTTGAGATGGCGGGGCCCAGCGGAGCGGTGCTTGAGACGGCGGGGCCCAGCGGAGCGGTGCTTGACAGGAAGGGCCCAGCGGAGCGGTGCTTGAGACGGCGGGGCCCAGCGGAGTGGTGCTTGAGACGGCGGGGCCCAGCGGAGCGGTGCTTGAGACGGCGGGGCCCAGCGGAGCGGTGCTTGACAGGAAGGGCCCAGCGGAGCGGTGCTTGAGACGGCGGGGCCCTGTTCAGCGGTACCTGTCTTCACGGCGGGGCCCTGTTCAGCGGTACCTGTCTTCACGGCGGGGCCCTGTTCAGCGGTACCTGTCTTCACGGCGGGGCCCTGTTCAGCGGTACCTGTCTTCACGGCGGGGCCCTGTTCAGCGGTACCTGTCTTCACGGCGGGGCCCTGTTCAGCGGTACCTGTCTTCACGGCGGGGCCCTGTTCAGCGGTGCTCTTGCAGTATGTCAAGGGAGTCATACCTGGCCTGGACACCCTGCTCAGTCGCCCTCCGACCGTGCTGTGTCAGGCCCCTTCGGGGAGTGAGTCCTGGCCCTTTGGTGTCGTCCCTTGCAGCCGGGATGGGGCTTGTGGGGCCCTCCTGCTCCGCGCTCCTGGTGGTTGTCCTCTCCGCCCTGCTGTCCTTCCGCTCCTTAGATGGGGCTCTCGGGCCCTTGCCTCCCCTGGCTGCTGTGGCCGGTGAAGTGGCCGGAGTCACCTCCTTGGGGGCAGCCGTCTCTGTCCGCTCACGGCGGCCCTTCAATTTCCGGGTCCTCTTGCCTGGGGGGGGGCTGGCTGTCCCCTTGCTGCTCACCGAAGTGTTACTGCCGCCAAAGGGTGGACTCCACATGCCATGCACCACTTGCACTGTAGTAGTTGGGCTGGTGGTGGCTGAGGTGCCCTTGGGACTTTTCCCAGTTGGAGGGGGTGGGTCGGGGGAGGGAAAGAGGTCAAAACTGGAGAGGTAATTTTTCTTGGGACCAAGGTAAGGGGTAGGAGTAGTGGTGAGAGAAGTGGAGGAAGAGGATGTGGTTGTATGAGAGCCAGGTGTGCTGTCCTTGGGTGCAGGTGACTGGGACGTAGGCTGTGGTGAGGTGGTTGGCTGTTGTTTGGGTGTCTGCCTGCGTTTATGTGTCTTGGAAGAGGGGGTGACAGACACAGTGGGAGAGGACACAGGGGACGTGTAAATGCCAGTGGGGGTGGTGACTGCAGGTGTGCGGACTGTAGTGGAGGGTTTGCTGGTGGTGGAAGAACTAGCTGATGTTGGGGTGCATGCAGGTGTGAGTGTAGACGTCACAGGGAGGGAGGAGGGAGACGAGGAGGACGGGGACACAGAGGTGGTAGTGACTGTTGATATGTCTGCATCTGTGTGTTGCTTGGGTGAATGCTTGTGTTTTCTGTGGTGCTTATGTTTGGATGAGCTGGCCTTGGTGTTGAGGTGTGTGCAGGCTGGTCTGATGGTGTGGATGGGATAGGTTGAGGTACAGGAGACAGAGAAAGGGTGGAGGCAGATAGAAGAGGGAGACTGGAGACAGGGACAATGGCTGCCGTCAGTGCTGAGGCCAGAGCAGTGAACGCTCGTTGATGGGCAGCCTGACCCGAATGAATGCCCTCCAGGTAGGCATTGCTCCGATGCACCTCCCTTTCCACCCCCTGGATGGCATTCAGAAGGGTAGTCTGCCCAACAATGAGCGTCCTCACCAGGTCAATGAGCTCCGCACTGAGGGCAGCAGGGGTAACAGAGGCAGGGGCTGAGGTGCCTGGGGCGAAGGAGACGCGTGCCTTCCTGGCCGAGCGGCCACGGAGCGAAGACTGAGGGGCTGCTGGGAGGGCGGTGCTGGTGCGCTGGGTGGCGGCTGTACCTGTTGTTGCGGGGGGCACAGATGGTGCCGCCCCCGCTAGGGAGCTCCCAAACGAGGACGTGTCCGTGTCGCTGGTGTCTCCACCGGCCCCCGTTGTGGTGCTCCCCTCGCCCTCCGGATCACTGGTGCCCTCGGTGTCTGTGTCAGTGCCCACCGGGGCCTGGTGACCTGCAGCTCCCTCCTGCTCCGACGCCAAATCTCCTCCGCCTGATGATGCTAAAACACAAGAAGACAAAGATTTAGGGTGGGGGGAGAAATTCAACAAAGTTGAGTGCATGCCTTAGCAATACCCTTTGCGGAGAGGACAGACACAGGTGCCTCGTGCACTAAGTCGCGAACTTGCGGTACACTACTCAGTACTTCTGACTAGGCAAACAGGTCTAGGGACAACACACGCGCACATGTGTGATGCTGGAGCATGGGTAGCTGCACTTGGCACCCTACAGAGGTGGGGGGCGGGGGCACAGGGCCATGCCTAAGGGAGCGGACTACACTACAGAGAGCGCCCGGGCCTAATGTCACCCACAGCCCTCCTCCCCCACCCAGACGCCTCCAATGCGCATACAGATAGGAGAATGTGCGGATACTCACCCCCTTGTGTCTGCTGTGCTGTCCTCAAGCGCCCATCCAAATTAGGGTAGGCCACCGCCAGGATCCGGGACATCAGGGGGGTCATGGTGCGACTGGCACCCCTCCTAGGTCGGGAGGCCATCCCCAGCAGTGTTTCTGCGGTCTTCCTCGTTCCGCGGCGGATGTCCTCCCACCTCTTGCGGCAGTGGGTGCCCCGTCTGTTGTGGACCCCCAAGTTTCGGACTTCCTCGGCGATGGCACGCCAAATATCGATTTTCTGGTGGGCGCTCACCTGTTTGACATGTACAGGGTGGGAAAGAGAAACCGTCACATATCTGCATGTTTGGAGTACATGCCCCCCCCTCCCCAACCTTGTCATGGTTCCCATTCTCTCATCTGTCGTGCGTTGCACTCCCCATTCCCTCCACACCCCACCAACTTACATCCCCCCCCCCTCCACACAGGCATAACCCATTCAATGTGCACTGAGTGTACTCACCTGTTGGTCTGGAAGACCGTAGAGTTGCGCATACTGGGGGAGGACCCCGTCCACGAGCTTCTCCAACTCTTCTGAACTGAAGGCGGGGGCCCTTTCACCAGTACCAGCAGCCATTGTCACTTCCAGACCGAGTTCACAGCAGCACTTGCAGTATAGGTCCTCTCCTGTGGATGATCAGGTCTCGAATGATTAAGCAGATAGAAAATGGCGGTCACGCCCGCGGCGGTGCGTACCGCGGCGGTGTGTCCCGCGACCGCCGGCGCACATCGTCATTGGCTCCTGAAACCCATAGGCTTCAATGTTAACCAATGCGTCTTCGCACAGCGGTCTTCGACCGCCTACCGCCACGGTGCGCCCCGCCAGCGCAGTGACCTCACATCCCATTGTCCCACTTCACAGGTCAGGCATCGGCCATTTCAAGGGCCCACATGGCTTAATTTCTAATGCGTCACATAGGCCTATGCCTTGCAATGGCACACATACAAACATATCAAACCATACATTTACCTGTACTGTGCAAGCTGTGTTGTACGTACCTGTGAGTGGATTGACTCTGTACTCCATATTCTCCTTCCTAGGCACCGTCCGCTGGGACTAGCGATGAGAAGGAGGAATCCTCGCGTGTACCGGCCGCTGGTGGACCTGTCCACAATGGAAGAACGCAACATAATACTACGATACCGACTTGACCGAGCCTCCATCCATGAACTGTGTGCCCAGCTGGAGCCAGCCCTGATGTCCCCCATCCGCCAACCCACAGGAATTCCCCCTCTAGTGCAGGTTCTGTCTGTCCTCCATTTCTTTGCAACTGGCTCATTCCAGACAACCGTGGCCATGTCATCTGGGATGTCTCAGCCTATGTTTTCCAAGATCTTATCCAGAGTGTTGTCTGTCCTGATGAAACTCATGCGGAGCTACATCGTTTTCCCAGAGGAGGGTGATTTGCCTACAGTGAAAGCTGATTTCTATGCCCTTGGACACATCCCCAACATCATTGGTGCAATTGATGGGACCCATGTGGCTTTAGTCCCCCCAAATGACGATGAACAGGTGTACAGGAACGGGAAGAATTACCATTCAATGAATATCCAGGTGGTCTGTTTGGCTGACCAGTACATCTCCCATGTAAATGCCAAGTTCCCAGGGTCAGTGCATGACGCGTATGTTATGCGAAATAGCAGCATTCCCTATGTGATGGAACAGCTACAGAGACAGCGTGTGTGGCTAATAGGTGACTCTGGTTACCCCAACCTGCCGTGGCTATTGACCCCAGTGAGGAATCCCAGGACCAGGGCAGAGGAACGGTACAATGAGGCCCATGGGCGTACTAGGAGGGTGATTGAGCGAACCTTTGGGCTCCTGAAGGCCAGGTTTAGGTGCCTGCATATGACCGGTGGATCCCTAATGTACTCACCAAAGAAGGTGTGCCATATCATCGTGGCGTGCTGTATGCTCCACAACCTGGCTTTGCGACGCCAGGTGCCTTTCCTGCAGGAGGATGGTCCAGATGGTGGTGTTGTAGAAGCCGTGGAGCCTGTGGAGAGTGAAGAGGAGGAAGACTCTGAGGACGACACAGACAATAGGGACAGAGTGATACAACAGTATTTCCAGTAACACACAGGTAAGAATCACCCACGCCATTTCACAATTGCTTATAGCCTCCTGCATCTGTACTTTCTGTAGTTCCCCACAGATGTTTTTCATTAATTTTTGCCTTTCCCTTCCCTTCTCAGTGCTGTCTGACTCAGTACCTGACTTCTGCTTGGTTCGCCCATGATATACAGCGTATTGACATTGGTATGTTGTCATGACTAATTGACAGAACAGAAATCGAACAGTAATATGTAATACATTTGTCAATAATACAGCATGACTCAAAACAGATTTGTGTGCAAAATGAGATTTATTTACAGTGCTAGATATCGGTACATATGATTCTAAGGGTGATGGGTGGGGGTGGAGGAATATCCATGGCAGAGTCCAGTTCTCAGTCTCACAGGTGCATTGTCCTTTTGCCTGTGGAAGGATGGAGCATAGGCAGTTCATGGTTGGACAGGGTGGCAATGTGGGACAGTGGGAAGACTTGAGGGGGTATGTCCTGCTGGCGGGGGTCTTGACATCCTACTCTGTCTTTTTTTTTGGTCTCAGGCTCCTCTTACGGGGTGGTTGTTCTTCAGCAGGAGGTGGGGTTCTGGGGGGCTGTCGAGGTGTTGGGACCTCCTGTCCACTAGCGCCGGCGGAGGTGGTAGGCTGTTCCTGGTCCGGGCTAGTGACAGGGGCCCTGTGTGGTGCACCATGGTCCCGCAACGCGTCCTCTATCCTGTGGAGGGCCAGGACGATGGTCCCCATTGCGGTCCCGATGATTCTCAGCTCCTCCCTGAACCCCATGTAGCGTTCCTCCTGCTGTGCCTGGATCTCAGTGAACCTGGCCAGTACCGTCGCCATCGTTTCTTGGGAGTGGTGGTATGCCCCCATGATGGTGGTGAGGGCCTCTTGGAGAGTGAGTTCCCTGGGCCTCTCCTCCCCCCCCTGTCGCACAGCAGCCCTCCGAGCTGCCCGGTTTCCCCGGCCTCTGTCCCCTGGACGGTGTGCCCGCTACCACTGCCCCCAGGTCCCTGTTGTTGTTGGGGTGTTGGGTTAGCCTGGGTGCCCTGTAGTGGCGGACACACCGCTGATTGAGCTGTCCTAGAGACAGAGGCATGGGCCCGCTGGGTGGGAGCTGTGCTGGTGTTGGCAGAGGGGGTCGGTCTGGTGTGGCCTGTGGCTGCCTGAGGGGAACCGACTGCCCAGAGGTCCCCGATGGTCCGGGCTGGTCATCAGGTTCACTGTCGACAGAGCTGCTATCCTCAGTGTGGGCCTGTTCCGGTGGTGGGATGGACACTTCTGGACCCTCCTGGCTGGTGTGTTGTCGTTCGGGTCCTGCATGGGGTAAGAGAGTTTGGTTATTGTTTCTGTGTGTACAATAGACTGCGTGTTATGGGTGCCCTTGTCCCCCAGTGCAGGCATTCCCTTGAGGGAGGTGTTGTGAGGGTAGTTAGTGGGGGGGGGGGGGTTAGTGCAGTGGTCATGCTTAGGTGATGGGTGCCCATGATTTGTGTTGGCATGCAGGAGTTGGTGTTGGGATGGGTGGGTTGTGCTGGTGAGACATTGTCAGGGAGGATGTGTGCTGGGGGGTTGGGGGTGAGGGTGGGGGTGTGGGTTGGCATGCTGGTGGGGTGGGGGGATCTAGTAGTTGAGATTGGACTTACCAGAGTCCATTCCTCTGGCTACTCCTGCGAGGCCCTGAGGTTGCAGGATGTTCAAGACGTCTTGCTCCCACGATGTGAATTCGGGAGGGGTGGGTGGGGGTCCGCCGCCAGTCTTCTGGACTGCGATGTTGTGCCTGGAGACCATCGATCGGACCTTCCCCCGTAGGTCGTTCCATCTTTTGCGTATGTCCTCCCTATTCCTGGGATGCTGTCCCACCGCGTTGACCCTGTCCACGATCCGCTGCCATAGCTCTGCCTTCCTAGCTATACTGGTGTGCTGCACCTGCGAGCCGAAGAGCTGGGGTTCCACTCTTAGGATTTCCTCCACCATGACCCGGAGTTCTTGGTCCGAAAAGCGTGGGTGCCTTTGGGGTGCCATGGGGTGGTGTGGGTGAGGTGTGGGGTGGTGTATGTGATGATGAGTATGTTGGTGAGTGGTGCTTTGTGCTACTATGTGGTGTGTGTGGTGGTGTAGTGTGCCTCAGTGTGTCTTGCTTTGGATTGTCTGCTGTGTCTCTCTCTCCTCCTCTCAGTAATTATGGTCGCAGGGGTTTGTGGGTGATGTGGGTGTGTGTTTTATAGTTGGTTGATTGTGTGGGAGTGGTGTGTGTATGTGTATCAGGTGTGTGTATTTCAAATTGTCCAATGTGGCTGTGTTTTGGTGATGTGTGTGTATTCTGACCGCCGCGGTGTGTACCGCCAATGGAATACCGCGTTTGAATGACCGCCGTGTGGATTCGTGGGTCGTAATGGCATGGGCGTATTTCTGTTGGCGTGACGGTGGAGGTTTGGTCATCTCCAGTTTATCGCTGCCCGCTGATGTGGCGGGCTGCAGTGGAGGACGGAATTTTGGAGGTTTGGCCGTTGTGGGTCAGAATGTCCGTGGCGGTTAACCGCGGCCGCGGCGGTGTTATGGCGGTCTTCTGACCGGCGGTAAGGGCCTTTTACCGCCGAGGTCAGAATGACCCCCTGAATCTTATATACTCTGATTGGGATAATAACTGATTGAACAGTGTCTCTAAAACAGCAAGTGGATGTAGCATGAGTTCTACTCATGTAAAGGTACACAGTCCACCTGAAAGGTTTGCTGGAAAGTAAGCGAAAGTCAGAGTTCCACACGAAAAAAACACAGACAGTTTACGGTTAAAGTTGCTTAGTTCCAGTGGAAGAATGTAATCAAACAAGTTGAACTTGAACTGAAGGCGCCAGTTGCGCAAAATGGATCCATGGGGTTTGTACTTTAATCAATCAGGGTCAGGTTGGGGGTTCGGTCCCTCCCCCAACCCCACACGCACACACCCGAAGGGGGACCACACAGCACACTCATGGTCAGTGGCGAGACGTGGTAGGATCTGCAAAAGAAAAAAGTATGACTTTTCTTGCAAATAACATTTGTCATCTGAAATGTGCCCTTCTTCTTCCTTTCCTTGTTTTATAATCAGCAGGACGTTTTTGGGGCCCTTTGTTATAATTTCTGCAGGTTCTGGACGGTCATTTGGGGCTTCAGCCCACACCTTAGCACTGAGGTTTTTATCTGCTGCACCACAGCTTCCCTTTCCTTGCACTGTCAGAAGGGCTAGGGAAGACTCCTTCTTTACCAAACCTCCATTCACTGCACTTTTGACAAGTTGGGCCATTCTGTCTCCAATCTGTATGAATGAATCAGATTATTTTCTTTTTATCAGCATCATTTTGATTTCTCCTTGGTAATATGCAGCAATCACTCCCCCTAAAACCTTATCAATTTGTCATATCTGTCCTGGTAACTTTCCTCTTCGCATCTGCTCTGTGACTGTTTGTGGGACAGATTGATGTTGTGTGTGCTGACAAATAGGACATTGCAAAATCACAGTTTTTATAAAATCTAGCAGAATGTGCATCTCTCTAATCTCTGCCCACCTGTAAGTGGCTTTTTCTCCCAGCTGTCCACATTTCTGGTGCACCCACTTAGCCATCCCCACTAAATCAGAATTCTGGGTGGACACTTCAGACTCTGAATTTTTCTCTTTAACATCTGCAAGGGAATTGAACCAGTTATGTACAAGCCATGTGGAAAACCAAACGGCTAAACCATTGGCAGTGTACCAAGAATCAGTGTAAAAATGAGACATCTCAAGCAGCTCTTGCTTTAAAGTCTGACACACATTGTACAAATCTGAATCAATAGTCAAACAAACATGCTTTTTATCCTCAGGGGACACAAATTCAAATGATGCACTCAATTTCATTGGTGACTCTTTTACCTGTAGTACTCCCTGCACCCTCTCCTTATCCTGAAAAGGGGCTTGTGACACCTGTTCATGTAGGGCTGCAGTGACTCTAGCCCTGTCTTGCATGTACCAGATCCAGTGTATGATACTAGCCTCCTGTGCCTGTCCTAAACTGTGAGAATTAGGTGAACTCATCACCCACTGCATGCTTGATATTTCAGGTTTCAGAATTACATTATCATTTAATGTCCAAAGTTCCAGGTGCACTCTTGTCTTCCCCTGTTCCTGATTTGCATGTAAATCAGTGTGTCCCTCTTGCACTGCGTAGAAACCTAAAGTCTGAATTATTTCATTTGCCAAATCAAAAGCGCGCAGCTGCTCATGTTTTTTCCTAGTTACTTTGTACCAAAGTGTTAAGATTTCACTCAGATGAGGGCTATACTGTTCCCAAATATCAAACAAGCTCATGAAACTCGATGTCTCTTGCTTAGTGCAAATAGTAAGAAACTCTAAAATCTTTTGTTTTACTTGTGACAACATCTTTCTATTTTCTGAGTTCCACTGAATTTCCAGTAACTGCACATTTTGCGACAGTACTTCTGCCTTGTCCGAATTAATTTTACTTTGCAAAAGCGGTCTGTAAATCACATTCCTAACTCTGTTCTCAGTGTTATCTGTTAAGGAATGCACTTCAACTGCCAAAAACTGTGGGGTGTTCTGCAGATCTGCGCTCTGCTCACACTGAGGCTCATTTTTTTTACCTTCTCATTACTGGAATGGGAAAAGCCAGATTCTTCTAAAACAGCAGTTTCATAGATTTCAGCATTATCTTGCAATAATGTGTTTTGGCTAATTTGCTCACTTAAATTCTTATTTTCATGTTCTAACTGCCTACATCTCTCCTGCATTTTTTTGTAAGCAGATAAAAGTATCCAATCCCTTCTGTCAAGAACAAAAGGAACATAATTTCTTTCAAAAGGCACATTTTTTAAATATGCTTTATCACAGCACTCATTCCAAGACTCACACAGTCCTGATAAACAAGAAAACATGTTTCTCACAGCACCATAAGACAGTTTAACTTCACATGCATTTTCAAACATGGTCTGCCGTGCTTCTTTAATTCTCTAAACAACAAAAAACAATTACACCTTTAAATAGTGCACTTCCAAACTCTAACTCCGACTCTCAAGACTGACGACGAACACCAAAATGTTCTGCTTTCCTTCTCTTATCTTATGACCAAGCTTACAAATCCTCTCTGGAATGCACTTCTTAGTTTAAAGAAGACATTTGTTGTTATTATTACTTCACCACAAGGTTCCTGAGAGATGAAATTAGTAGATTGGAAGCACACGTTCAAAAATAGGCGCAGAAATGAAAGCAAAATATGTCAAAGTACTTCTCAGTTGCAATGTACACAGCAAATACATGTGATGATATTATAGCATAACTTCAAAGCAAAGCATAAAGGTCAAAATTGCATCACCATAGGGCAGGGCTGTAGGGCCTATAACTCAGCTTCATTATTCTGGGGCTTCAAGTTGATGACTCCGGTTCAACTGCGAGAAAGAGATTTTCTACCCAAACTGGACAGGCAACTGACGTCCGTTCCTGTCTGAAGTCAAGAAGAATATATCTAACTCTGTTGTCCAGAGCCACCCCTTAAAAGCAAACTCAGTGTGAGAACCGAAGAAACCTGGAGAATGGCCAATTCCCCAAGCCTCACTCGTTCTCAGACTGGATTGAGAGGTAAACACAAAATCTACGTGCTCTTATCAGCTAGGGTCTGGTGTGAAAAACGCAGCTTGATCTATAATGTGGAAAAACACAGCTTGGAAAAACACAGCTCATCTGCAATGTCTAACTCCACGTTAAAGCCAATAGGCAGCTAACCTAAATACCAAATGTAATGTCTAATGACATGTCAAAGCCAATAGGCAGCTAAACTGAATACAGAATGTAATGGCTAATGCCATGTTAAAGCCAATAGGCAGCTAACCCAAATACCAAATGCAATGCCTAATGTCATGTTAAAGCCAATAGGCAGCTAAACTGAATACAACATGTAATGTGCTACTGGTGAACATTGAGCAACTAATATGCACAGTGGTGAAACACAAAGTCATTGGTCAAACACAATTAATAGCATCACACTGTCCATTCGCCCTCATCCTCCTTTGTGATATTCAGGAACAGTGTAATTGCGTGGTATGAAGTGTTGGTTTATTTTAATAATGGTCAGTCTGTCCACATTTGGAGGGGAGAGAATGGTCCTGCTGACTGGGACATCTGTACCAGCTGCACTAAAACACGTGCTCAGCAGTCACAGTGGTTACTGGACAAGCCAGATACTTTGTTGCCAGCCTGCTGAGCTCTTGCCATTGGTGCATCTTCCCACAGCCACAGCAGTAGACCAATGGTTTTGATCCATGTAGACTTCTTTTGGGTCATCCAGATAGCCTTGGACCATCCACGGAATGGTCATTGGTGCTGCCAATTGCTTGGTCTCTGTTGTCTTTGCCTATGCACAATACTTAATTCCTGCCGCTTTAAAACAAAGTCATTGCAGACGTTTAGTCAGATTTTTCTGTTGCTGGTAGTGTTGTTGTTGTTGTTGGCATTGTTGTTTCTAGTGTTAGCTGCTGTGAGACAACACCACTGTCCTCTCTGGTGATCGAAAGGCTGCATGCCAGAACTTCTGCCCAGGACTCTAACTTCCAGCCATTCTTCTTCCAGGTCTTTGCAGCCTTCGATTAACAACCAAGTTACGGATTAAGCTCTCAACCAACTCATGCGCTTCTTCATTCACACAGGTGAAACTTTGCAAGAACTTTTTTAACTTGTTCTGTAGAATGGGATACCTTGGCTCATGCTACAGTCCTCCTTGCTGACTTCCATTGTGAAAACCTCAAAAAGAAGTAGCATTTGTGTCAGGCTCCATTTGTAGATCTCCAAGGTCATGCTTTTCCTAGTTGCATCCCTTCCTCTTTAAAGAACATAGTTGATGATCACTCTTCACTACTCAAACAGATGTTACAACTTGTAGTACGTAGAGTTCCAATGTGCTGGCACCTCCTGTATGAGGGCTTTAACTGTTACTCTATTCGTGCTCTGAATGATCCTCAACTTCTTGTGGGCTTTAAAAGAATGTCTGAAATTAGTACAGATTGTTTTTGCAGGTGGCCAGTTGCTGACTATATCTTGTGTTTATTTTTTTAGAAAATCCTCCACAATCAGTTTGATGCAAATGTGCTAAAGAGAGGACCCTTAAATATCCACCATCTGCCATGGTCTGACATTGTCCTTGGCAACAAATCCCATTTTTAGGCCTCTGGGTTGTAGCCATTGAAACACCTTGCTGTTAAAGTCTTCCAAGATAATGCAGCTGATTAGGTTTTCTTAATGGAGAACATCATTACTATTGCATACCACCAAACTCCCTTAAAAATTTCTTCAGCACAACAACCTACAGATAGCTGTTGCCTAAAGCCCCACAAAAGATCGAGTGTGCAGTGACACATGTAATTAGTTGCTTGACAACTAGTCCATATGTCTGTCGTCAGGTGGATAGTATGAATAGCACTCTGTTGCAAAGCTTGTCCAACCAATTGTAGCACATCGTGATGAAGCATTGGAGCAGCAACTCTGGCGAAATACGTCCAGCCCAGAACCTTCTATTTTGGGCAGATGGACCCCACAAATTCTAAAAATCTCTCTCCTTCCATGAAAGAAAAAGAAAGGAGGTCCAGCGCTTACATTTCACTCAGTTTCTAATGCTACAAATGTGTCATTGGGTGATTTTGATCATAGGCCCCCTCCTGCCTAAACATGCCTGCAATAGTAGCTTTGATTTATTTATTTTGTGGTGCCACCGACACAGGCGACATTCACAAAGAACCTGAAGGTGGTAGACTTAATGTGTGTCTTGGGTAGTCACTGTATGTGGTGGTGTCTCCATTTGAGTCTTTTAACATTTTGAGAGTGATGATGGTGCACTGCTGGGGACGGAGCTGCTTTCTGTGAAGCTGTCACTATCTTCTTCCTTATCATCTCCCACCATGATCTGAGCAGAATCCCTTGTATCATCACCACCGCCACCTGCAGCTATTTTGTAAGATGCTCCTACCACCGAAATACATGATGTTTTTTCATATGGGTCGTTTGGCCTCCAGTACATTAGCGTGAACCAGGTTTACCTTGAGAAACGCTCAGGTGATAAATAGAGCATATTGCAATGTTGTCCTCTTGTTAGCTAATCGTAAAGAAGTCCCAGAGTGGGAAGGAGATCTTTTTTAGTGTGCCACTGGTGCCAATGCCTGAGGAACTCAAAGTAGATTAATATGTTGATGATTGCCTCTTTGCAGAGCATACTTGACTGAGCTAAAGGTGAATGCAGATCTCAGCAGGGTCATTACAAATATGGAAGCTGGAAGTCAAGGCGGAACCAGTGCCACATCCCTCTGAGCAGGTTGAATAAGAGGGGTAATGTTGATGTCCACTGAGCCATCTTCCATGACAATGTCTGGCTCATCCTCATCAACCCTTTCCATAATTCTAAGGCCTTCATGAACTTTCCTTTTCTCCTGTTTCTCGTGGTGGGTCTCTAACTCAGCCAGAGTCCAATCCATGTCCAGATCTTCAAAACGGGGGCTTGGAGAAGATGATGGAGTACCTTTCCTTTTCTTTTTTTTTTATCAGTCCTCATTTATAGCAAAAGACAGACAGGAGGAGCCACATCATGTCGCGATTTTGGTCAGGGCCCTGGCCCACTGACTGACACTAGAGGACAGAACGGTCTCCTTCAGCCTTAGGAGAGGGGGCAGAACAAGTCCACTCCCACCCTCCTTGCTGTTTCGTCTTAGTGCTTAATCATTGGACTCACACCAAATTGAATCTCAGATGTAAAAATCAAATTAAATCAAGTTAAAACAGATTAAGGGGCATATTTATACTCCGTTTGCGCCGAATTTGCGTCGTTTTTTCCAACGCAAATTCGACGCAAAACTAACTCCATATTTATACTTTGGCGTTAGACGCGTCTAGCGCCAAAGTCCATGGAGTTAGCGTCATTTTTTTGCGTGAACACCTTCCTTGCGTTAATGATATGCAAGGTAGGCGTTCCCGTCTTAAAAAATTACTCCGATGCATATGCGTCGTATTTATACTCCCGGGCAAAAATGACGCCCGGGAGTGGGCGTGTCTAAAAAACCCGCATTAGCGCCGGATTTTAGCGCCTGGGTCAGGGCAGGCATTAAGGGACCTGTGGGCTCAGAATGAGCCCAGAAGTGCCCTCCCCTGCCCCCAGGGCCACCCCTGCCACCCTTGCCCACCCCAGGAGGACACCCAAGGATGGAGGGACCCACCCCAGGGACATTAAGGTAAGTTCAGGTAAATCATTTTTTTAATTGTTTTTGTGGCATAGGGGGGCCTGATTTGTGCCCCCCTACATGCCACTATGCAAAATGACCATGCCCAGGGGACAGAAGTCCCCTGGGCATGGCCATTGGGCAAGGAGGCATGACTCCTGTCTTTGCTAAGACAGGAGTCATTTCAATGGGGGTTGGGCGTCGTAAAAAAATGGCGCAAATCGGGTTGAGGCGATTTTTTTGCCTCAGCCTGACTTGCACCATTTGTGGACGCCCATACGCCATTTTCCCCCTACGCCGGCGCTGCCTGGTGTACGTCGTTTTTTTTAATGCACACCAGACAGCGCCGGCGGCTAACGCCGGCTAACGTCATTCAATAAATACGGCGCCCGCATGGCGCTTTAGAATGGCATTAGCCGGCGCTAATTTTTTTGGCGCAAAACTGCAATGGCGCAGTTTTGCGTCAAAAAGTATAAATATGGCCCTAAATCTCAATGCACTATTGCCAGGAGGAAATGTTTCCATAGAAGGCCATGAAAGGTTCCAACATTCTAAGGCACTTACCACAATCTAAGTCAAACATTCTCTTGACCGACAGTAGCCAGTCCATGTGGGTAGGGGGCAGGCTCGAGATCCACTTAATGCAGATTTCCTGCCTTGCTATCAGGACCAAATAGAAGAAGAGGTGCGCCAAGGGTTTCTCCGAACTATTGATTTCAGCGCCCTCATTTAACCCAAACACGATCAGTGGTAGAGTTAACTCATCACAACTATTTATGATGGATAAGATCGTCTTGCCTACATGTTCCCAGAATATATGAATCCCCGGACATTGCCGCCAAAACTCGATATCATCTGCTCCTTCTAGATCACACTTCGGGCAGTTGCTCTTCCTTGGAAATCCTATTGTAGCGTAGTAAGCCTGATATGCAGTAAACAGGTGGTTCCTCCGCAAAGGAGCAGATTTTACCACCGACCAGAGTATATTCATAGAGGCCTGCCTGAGATGCAGTAGGTCTAGAACCGAAAAAACAGGTTCCCACATCTCTGTGGGTAATGGGCAAGAGACATCTTCAGCTTGTATTAAAGCCCAGTACCACTTTGAAACTTCTTTTTTTAATCTCTGTGAACCGGTTATATCCCTTTCACAACCCGCAGAGCACACAGCCACAGATTCTCCTTGTGCCCAACTGTTAATCTGCATGTATTTAAACCTAGACAATTTAGCATTAGTTCCTTTGGACAGGGATTCCCAAGAGCTTACTGAGCCCCCCCGACAACTGTCCCCAACACAGAACTCCTCCCTCTACCAGAGGCGTGGCTAGTTCATCCTGAAGACATAGTGGAGTGCACGGAGAATTCCAAATTGGGGCCAGCTCGCTGTAATACGGGATGCCCACTCTTGATCTTACTGCATACCAAACCCTGCAAGCGTTGTTGAGAACTTTTAGTCTAACTTTTTTGTAGAACCTGGGATGGCCAAATTTATAAAGAAACTGAGTGCCCTGGTCCCGAAAACTCCCTGTCAATGCCTGGAGTAGAACAGGTGGAGGTTCCTTGGAGAGGAGTACTCTAATATTTTTCAACTGGAATGCCCAGTAGTAAAGCTGGAAATCTGGGAATGCAATCTTCTAGCTTCTTCTTTCTTAATTTTTCCATGCTTTCCTGGGATTTTTGTAGGACCAGATAAAGCTAACTAATTCCCCCTGTAGCTTCCTAAACCAATCAGTTTTAAAGAGTGAGGTGATGGCATTAAAAATAAAAGGAAATTGGGCAGTAACTCCATTGTTATTAAATTTGTTTTGCCTAATATAGAGAGCTGTAAGTGTGACCATTGAGAGAGTAGCTTTTTTGTTTCCCTATAAAGGTGCCCAAAATTCACCTGGGCCATCTCTGCCAGGTTCTTAACCACTTTTAGCCCTAAGTAACAAATTTCATTTTTCTCTAATGGGCTATCCTGTGGGCCATTCTAGGTCATTACTTCATATGTATCCATATTAACTAGGTACCCGGAAATTTCCCCAAAGCTAGCAATGATTTCAGAGAGTGCCAGAAAGGTACTTTGGGGGTTCTGTGTATAAATCAAAAGGTTATCTGCATAAAGAGCTTCCTTCAGGACCCAGTTGTGGTACTGGAAGGGTATAATTCTCTGATCTAATCTAATTCTTCTGGCCAAGGGTTTAATTTACAAGTTAAAAAGAAGAGGAGAGAGGGGACAGCCCTGTTGTGTCCCCCTTTCAATTCTGAAATGTGAGGATAAGATACCATTAACCAGGATCCAAGCAGAAGGTGCCTTATAAATAGCTTTAATTACTTTGAGAAAATTATCTCCCAAGTTATTACATTCCATTACTGCCTGCCGAAAGAGCCAGCTTACCCTGTCAAAAGCCTTTGCAGCTTCGATTGTTGATATAGTGAGAGGCATATTCATGGTTGTTGCAATGTCAATTGCAGAGACTAGATCCTGAGTCAGGTCCCCTAGGTGACGATTACTCATAAAACCTTTATGGTTATTGTGCACTAAGTCGCTGATCACATTTTCCAACCTCCTAGCAAGTACTTGTGCAAAGATTTTATAATCGTTACTAAGCAAAGAAATGGGTCTATAACTCACGTTTCCTAGGATCTTTCTGCAGTTTTAGTATTAAGGTTATAAAAGCTTCATTCCAGGAGGATGGAACCGGGGAAGACTCGTTAAAAACTGAGTTCATCAATTGAGTCAAAACTGGCACAAGCTCTTCCCTCAGAAGTTTATACACTTCGGCTGGTAATCCATCTGGACCCGGAGCCTTTCCGTTTTTCAAGCCAGCAATATATCTACTTCACTAAAGTGGAAACATTGATTGAGAGTCTGCTTTTTTTCTGGTTCTAACCTGGGAAGAGTATTTCCCTTCAACCAATTTTCAATTGCCTCTATTGTGGCCACAGAGTCGTCTCTATATAACTCTGCGAAAAACTTAACAAATTCTCCTGCAATGTCTTGATCCTCTGAAGAGATTCTGCCTGTTTTGCCTATCATTATGCCTTTAATCCTATTTCTAAAATTGTCAGACCTTGTCTTCCAGGCTAATAAGTTGCTGCAGCCTTCACCATTCTCGAAATGCACCAGTTTACTAGCTTCCCATTTGCTCTTCACAATTAATTCCAGGAAGACCTCAAGAGAATTTTTAGCTTCCTAAAATGGTGCTGTAAAAGTACATGCGTTGTTGCACCATGGAAAGTAATCCTCTGAGCTTGTAAGATACAAAGTTTAGCCTCAAGAGTCTCTATTGTGGCTTTAGTTCTCTTGGCCCTGAAAGCAGCATAACTAATCAATTTTCCACAAGTAAAAGCCTTAAACGTTTCCCAGACCGTGGCAATCAATGCGAGACCTAGATTAATCTCAAAGAAATCCTTAGAGTCCCTTTTCAACTTTAAAACTATCTCTTCTTCCCCCAGGAGAGATCGATCCAAAGTCAATCTGGGACATGCACTGGGGTCAGAAAGAGTTATGACCAGTCGAACGGCTGAGTGATCCGAGAGATGACATGACTGGTGAGAGATTTCCACTAAGTTATTTAGAAGTCTTACATCCACCAAGAAAAAGTCATTTCTAGAAGCATGGTCATGTTTTTTATTCCAGAAGGTACACTCCTTGGACTGTCCCCTTCTGCTTCACCAGTAATCGATCAGACCAACATTTTCCATTATATCATGCAAGTAGGTTCTCATATTGGTTGTGCTAACAACCGGTCTAAGGGTAGACCTATCTAAGGTAGGGTTAAACAAAACATTAAAATCTCCACCAGTTATTATCAAATTCTGAGCTCTTCCTGACAGTTACTCTGATAGGTCCCTGAGTGGGCCCAGGTCATCCACGTTAGGACCATAATAGGATACTAGAGTATGTTTGCCCCCTTCTAGCTGAATATTTGCCAGGACCCATCTTCCCCCAGGATCAGCACTGACATCTGTCAGACAACTTTGGACCATATTCTTTACAATGATCGCCACCCCTTTCACATTGCATGTTTGATTTTGATTAGTACAAGCAAAATAAGTAATCCACCTTTGTGTCTTGAGGATACTCCTCCACTCCTCACATCTTAGATGGGTCTCCTGCAGGAGAATGATTTGACTATCAGATAGTCTTAAAAACTCTAGAATGCTCCTTCTTCTGTTACTTACTCTAAGACCATTCACATTCCAGGAAAGAATTTAAAGTTTAGATATGGAGCCGGGCCCCGTCACCATATTCTTATCCAGGTAGTTATCTCTTGTCTAACCGCAAAAGTTGTACAACCATGTGAGAACTAATTTTTTTCATTTTCCCCCCATCTGCTCCCCACCCAGTGTGACATTAGCCAAATCATTATAGAACGTGACACACCACCCTTTCCCAAACGCTCCCTGGGGAACTCTCCTCGAAAATAAATTGGGTGGTTCATACCACCCTTAGGCCCCAGCCCTCTGAAGCCCGCTAGCTCTGCCCTTTTATCTGTTCGATCAAAACCTTAGCTTCTTGGGGATCTCGGAAATTATGCATTTTATTCTTCCACATTACCCTCAGGATTGCTGGGACCCTCAGCTGTGGAGTGCATACAACAACTTAAATTCCTGCATGAGCTTCCCCAGGTCCCAACGTCGATCAAGCGTTGCCCTAGACATATCAGATCTCATTAGGAAAGTCCAACCCTCATGCTGGTAGCCCTGGACTTTAAGCGCTTCTGTAAGGATCGGTTCTGTCACCCGATATGAGTCAAAATTAACCAGTACCTTCCGGGGTTTTTCCTTATTAGGATTTCTCCTAAAGGGGTCTCAGTGAACTCTCTGGATTTCCGAGTCCGGGTCAAATGGAGTCACAGTCAGGATATGTTCTTTAATCATGGATATTATGAAGCCTTTAATATTGTGCCCTTCCACGCATTCTGGGATAATCAACAATCTGAGATTATTCTGCCTACACTGATTTTCTAGGGATCCTAATTTCTCACTTTCTCACTTTTTTTCAAAGTTTGGACCTCATGACTATTCAGTTCCACTTCTGCCTGTAATACGTAAATAGAGGACTCCATGACGCTTAATCTTTCTTTTAAAGTAGTAATTGTTTGCGTCAAGGCCATTGCAAAGCCCCTGGAGTTTAGCTTGGTTAGATTCAGAGATGGCAAACTTGTCTCTCATCTCTTGCAATAGTGCCTGTGAAAGTTGCACTAATTCGGTCAGACTCCACCTCGTGCGGTAATGATGGAGCCCCCCATGACTACTTCTTGTCCTACTTCCTGTATGGCAGGCCTGCGGGATAAAATGAGCGGAGTAGGTGTAGGTGTATCACCCGCCATATTGGCCATATTCGCAGCTGTATTTACCGGGAGTATCTGTGAAACAAAGGAATGGTCTAATACCTTGAAAAAAGACCGGAGAGAAGGGGTAATTTTGATTCTACTAGTGGTAAGACATGCAGTAGTTTTAGACAATGTGGCATTATTATTTTGAGGGGGAGCCCCTCCCTCACATGCTGAAAGTGGTGGCAATAATATTTCTAGGGGTTTACCTTTAGTGGCGTGCTTGTTCCTTACCCCTGAACCCGGGGGGGGGGGGGTGGAAATGATGCAGAGGCTGATGAAGAACCCGGGTAGTCCAAACCGGGCTTGAATAAAGGCAATTTCTGCCCCTGCAAGCGTGTCCTGGCCCCTGGCCCAGAAGGACGCCTGGGGGTCATGCAGGAAAGCTGGTGGTGAGAGGCCTGGGGCGTGGAAAAACAATGGCAAATTAGTTTGTCGAAGATGCAGGCACACACTCCCCTCGTAGATCCTGCTTCAACCAGGGCAGAGCTGGGGACCAGCCTGCGCTGACTGCTCCGGCTGCCCTGGAACCACTGCCTGGCCCCCTCCCCTCTATGCCGGTGAAGTGACCAGGCTGCCTGGAAACAGTGTGGAGGAAGCGATGGGACAGGAGACGTGAGGAAGCAACCTACCAAAGCATCAGCCCGCTCAGGGGGAGCCACTTGACTCAGGGCACCCATCCGGCACGGGCGGCAGGTAAACAATAAAGAGTGCCCGGCAAAAGATCATCTCCCCAGTGGCGGAGCCGGCGGGAAGTGAAGCGGAGGCCGCGGACTACGCATCTAGCAGCCCACCATGTTCCCCAGTACCTTTCTTTTTCTTGCAGGAAATTGGTTCAAGAAGAGGTACATCCTGTTCAGCAACAAGCTTAAACTACAGTTCTGCTCCTAGTGCCAGAAGAACTATTGCTGGCTGCAGCTTCTATTGTCCACTTTTCTCAGTTTCCAGCAATGATTGGGTACTAGTTTGTGATTGAGACAACTCCAGTTCAGACTCATTGCTCGTTGCCATGATTGCAGTGGCTGCCACACTGAGAGACATAGGCTTGGGCTTAGGTCGGGGTGGTGCCATCATTGATGCAGGTGGGGTACTCCCAGCTTGCTGCATTAAATATAGTGTGGCAGACACACAAAGTTCCTGAAAAAGGAGGAGGTTGGCAAGCAAGTGATGCAATCTGCCTCCTCTTCTCCTCACTGGCCACTTTATTTGTAGCACCTTTCTTTGGGGCTATCTTCAAGCTCTGTCAGTTGATGCTTAGCTGCACATGCAAAATCAGAGGATTTACTTGTTATGGTCACGTTGTTTGTGCCAGCAGTTCAGTGGGTATTATCTCTTGTGCATCTAAAGGCAAACAAACAAGAAAAACATTTAGTGAAAAATTGCATTTTTGCTCTTAGAATTATTCACATAGATAATATAATTTTGTGAGATTATCACAAATAATTAACAGCAATAGAGTATCCATTCCAATCCACACCATAACAAACTATTTTAATCAGGATAACAACATACAAATGTAACTATCTGCTTAGTGTGCATCAAAATGGAAACACCTTTGGTAGGCAGGGGGTGCAGGGGAAAATGGAATAATCCTTAAACAATTAATGCTGCTGTGTGCTTATGGCAGGCATAGTATGCAGGAGAAAATGGAATAAGCCTTAACATTTTTAAAAAATGAATGCTGGGGGTGCAGGGTAAAATGGAATAAACTTTAAGAAATTAATGCTGCTGGGTGCCTCCGACAGGCAGTAGGTGCAGGTGAAAATGACATAATCCTTACAAAATGAATGCTGATCTGCGCCTATGGCATAAGAGGAGAAGACCTATGGCAGGCAGGGGTTGGAGGGTACATCTAACAAAAAAAATAATTGCTGGTTTATCACTAAGGAGTATGAAAAATCCGTTAAGGCAAGGCGGTGCAGGAAAAAATGCATATATTATAAACACTGTTCTTGCATATACTACAATGATCATCAAGCACATTAAACTGACATCAGGGAAAAGAGTAAAAACAAATGAACAAAAAATGGCATAGATCTCTTTCATCAATGTCCCTAGAAAATGGCTTTTAAAACTAAAAAAAAAGGATCAATAATCTAGGTGGTTGGCTGAAAATTGCCACCGGTCACATGGTCAAACAACAGTAACAAGCAAGGAGGCATGGAGCGCAAAGAATACATGCAGGACTATGGCAAAAGCACACTGACTGGCTATACAAAAATGGCTGCAGGCAACACCGTCAAACAACAACAGCAAACAAGCAAGGTGGCATGGAGAACAAAGAACACATGCAGGCCTATGACAAAGCACACTGGCTACTTACATAAAATGACAACTGGTCAAATAACAACAGCAAGCAAGGAGGCACAGAGAACAATGAGAGCATGCAGGCCTATGGTAAAATCACACTGACAGCCTACATAAAATGGCCACCGGCTACATGGTGGTCAAACAACAGCAGAAAGCAAGGAAGCATGGAGAGCAAAGAACACATGCAGTCCAATGGCAAAAGTACACTGGCTGCACAAAATGGACACCGGCCACATAGTCGAACAACAACAACAAACAAGGAGGCATGAAAAACAAGAACGCATGCAGGTCAATGGATGAACACTAACTCCACAAAATTGTCACTGGCCACATGCCATGGAGAAGAAAGACATAATGGTGGCCTATTTCAAACACACACAGACACACATTAGACAGCCTCATTTTTAGCAAAGAATCAAAGTGAAATACAAAAAAAATACATTTTTAATTTATCCAGTGTTGTGCCAAGCCTAAATCATAGGTGTTTGAAAACAACATATACCACAGAAACAATTGTTTTATATGCCCAAAGACTACTGGATGTACCTTGGGTAGACTAGGCTACATGGTAAAATAAACGACTGGAGCAAATGTAAAAAATCTGGAGAAAATGTATGTAACTGTGCATCTTTTTTCCTTTATATAAGATAAGCATTTAATAAAAAAAATACTAGCCCATGTCACTAACCACAATTAAATTAAAAAATGTAAAACAAGTACAAATAAAAATACTAGTGCATTCTCTTCATCAAACAAATTCCTTATCCAATCATTTTTTAACTTAGTTTTTCTGATCTCACAAAAACTATGGCCCTCATTTGGACTTTGGCAGTCAATTTCACTGACTGCCAAAGCCCAACCCGCCAGATGACTGACAGGGCTGGTGGTTAGCAGACTGCCATATTACAAGTGCTGGCTGCTTTCAGCCATTATTGAGGCAGACAGCATCCAGCAGTCGTGCTTGCAGTCGGTGCTGCAGAGGCAGTTACCTCGTCGACACTGCCACGCCAGCAGGACTCCGCCCACTGTATTACAAGCCATACTACAGTTTGTCAGAGTCCTGCTGGCGTGGTGTTGGTGGCGGCCGGAGGAAGGCCGCCAGGACCCATCCCCTCCCAGACATCCCACTTGACTGAGAAGGTAAGTGGGCATCCAAAGGGGGGGGTCTGTGTGTTTGGGGGCATGTTTGTGGAGGGGGTGCTGAATGCATGCGTGTCTGCAAGTGAATGTGACTGTGTGTGTGTGTATGTGCGCGTGTATTGCTGGGTGTCTGTGTGAATGAATACAAGTGAGTGGGGGTGTCTGTGTGGATGAATGCGAGTAAGTGGGGATGTCTGTATGGATGAATACATGTGAGTGGGGGTGTCTGAGTGCATGTATGCGTGTGCTGCATGTATGTGTATGTCAATGCATGTGAGCGAGAAGGGGCGGGGGTTTGAGTTTGTGGATGGGTGGGGGGCTGTGTGAGGATGTGTGTATGTGTGCGGGTAACAGGAATGAAGATTCCTGTCGCCGGGTGCGTGACTGCCACAATTTGCGTGGAGGGGTGACACCACAGGAAGCCTGGTGGTGTGCAACCTTGTAATCCAGATGGCAGACTGAGGCCTGCCGCCGGGTTGGAGGTGCTCACCGCCGGATGCAGGGTTGTGGAGGATTGGTGTCTGCCAAGCCTCATAACTCTTAATGTGGCGGTCCTCACCGCCGGCTCTGCGGCTGAATGACCGACATGGCGAGGCTGGCGGTCTCATGACCTCCAGCCTCGTAATGAGGGTCTAAGTCCTTAAAATCCAATAGTGTATATATATATATATATATACTGTATATATATATATATATATATATATATACACACTATTGGATTTTAAGGACTTAGACCCTCATTACGATCATATCATATATATATATATATATATATACAGTATATATATATATATATATATATATATATATATATATATATATATATATATATATATATATATATATGGAGCAGGAATTGCAGACAAAAAGAGTGTTCCTTTCACCTTGGAATCCAAATGAAAAGCGACTAGGAGATGGAGAAAGCACTGGGCACTGGAAGCTGGCTTCACAGTGTGTGATGGATGTTGCCCTGCCATCCTGAGGGCAGAGGCAAAAAGAGGAGATGAAATACCAAGCAGCTGGAAAGTCATGGATATTTGCTGCTTGGTGATAAAGTCAGCTGATTCTGTGCTTTTTTCTGAAAGGGAAGAGGGTTGGACTTTGGGTATAGCCAGATATGCATGTGCCAAGCAGGCCAGGTCTTCTTTATCCTGAAGGCGCAAGTTACAGCAGTGACATCACAGTGGGAGGGGGGGCATGTTAGGTTACAATGGAATGTAGATGGTTTCATTTGGGGCATTCATGTTTATGGCCCAGGGTGGAGGTAACAAAGCTCATTTCATCTAAATAGCAGGGGGAAGGGTGTAGTGATGTAGACAAAGTAGGAGTGGGAGAGAACCATTGTAGGGCATGATGAGTTTGGGGACAGTCTGAATCCTGGAGGAAGAGTCTAAGTACCCCCTTCCAGCGGCACATGTGCATATCTTTATTTCTGCTGCTCAGTGCTACATTTGGAGTGCATTGTTAGCTGTTCCCACTCTTTTTGAGTGCACTGCAGCACCAGTCTTTTTCCTCACATAGTAGGCAGGAAAAGACCGGACCCATGAAGGAAGGAAGGAATGTGTTGAGACAAGAAAGAAGATGTGTAGGGATGTAGCTATTAGTTGTACAGTCGGTGCAAATGAGAGGGGGTGTAAGAAGCAGAGGAACATTGCGTGGGTAAAGCCCCCTCCTGAGCTTTGGTTGACTGTAGACAGTAGTGGGAGCATGTGTGTAGAAAATGAAACAGTACCCACTTTATCCAGTTCAGAGCGTGGTACAGGAGAAGAATGTGAGAGCCAGCAAGCAAGACAGAGCAGGCATCAGTGGAGAAGATGCAGGAACGGCCAAGATAAGAAGAGTGCAAAAGACAGAGCAAGGGAGAGGGAGCAAGAAATATGGAGAGCAAGTGATAGGGAAATTGTGACAAGTGCGAGAGAAAGCAAGAGAGTGCAAGAAAGACAGGCTGCAAGATGGTGTGTGTGTGTGTGTGAGAAAGAGAGTGCTGAAGCAGATATGCTAATTTAAAAATGTTAATGAGTGTTTATGCATTTTGAATAATAATAATAAGATGTAGAGGGAAATAATGTAATGAATTAATGTGCACGTTTGAAAATATGCCCACAGAGAGTAGCTATCAAGAATCACAAATTATACAAAAAATGACATAAAATGTGTGAAATGATGAAAATGCATAATAATAATGTAGTAAAATGTCATATTGAGCTATATAATGTAAGTTTTATATTATATTGTAGAAGCTAACTTAGCCGAAGTTGTGGCCTAGTTTTTGCCCGGCCTCATGCAGAAGCTGAATAATCGTGCAATGTAGAGAAGCTAATGTGCTGAACTGACTCTAAACTATTCGCGTTAATTAAATCTGCTTAGCTAGAATTTTCTGAGATGAACCGACAAACAGGAGATGATGGAACTACAGATGTATCAAACTCAGTGTAAAGCAGACGAGATGTACTTTCCCAGGACTTGAAAAATAGAGGCACTGACTGGAGAAGAAGATGCAAAATTTTTGATACCTGACGAGCTGAATGATGAGGACATCATACAGTGAACCAATCGACACCCTGAGAGCGACGTAATATTAGAATTCATAGAATTGAGGAGCTGAATGTATTGGGTAGCGTCATAACTGCTGACTAATTGACCAATTAGGAATTGGGGGATAGTCTGGGTGACTTTGATATAATGCTGTGACAGAGGGAAAATTCTTCAGACCTTATTCCGAAATTGATGCAATATTGGGGGAGAAGAGATTCGAGATTCTGTCATTGGGCACAAGCTCTCGAGAGCCTGATGTGATGCTGATCGACTGATGACCTGAAGACGAAGACTGACTTTGTTGCTGATCCATACCGTGGACAGGTAGCTATGACAATGTGACTGATTAAATATTGTGCCTTTTCTTTGTAGGTACCAACTGCGCTGTTTTTATAGTTTTTCTCCTAGCTAGATGTTTTTCCAAATTCATGTTCTAAACTGTTTTTGCATGAAGTCCCACGTGCTAATGCTAATCAGGGTTAGGTAGGGTTCCTATTCCGAGATGCTGACATATAGAGTGACAAATGATTGATTGACTGATTTGCTGAACTCTGCTACTGATGTTGACATATTCATCTTTGTTGGCTTATGCTGAATCATTAGAATGCATGTTTTCTCAAGTTTTGCTTAGATTATGTTATTGGTGGTCACAAATGAATTAATCTTGAGTGGATTTGAATAAAGTTTCAATTAACCTCACGAGTTAGTATTGAACTAATAGGGAAATAAATTTGATAAAACGTATAATTGAGTTGTGGTTATTCATGAAATGTTGACGATATTAACTACTGATTAATGATTTGCTTAATGGTTATTGATTTGTGTATAGTTGATGGTCATCGATTACTGCATAGCTAGGATATTCCATGCATATCAAATGGTTTATTGACCTATATGCGTCTGCTTGTAAGTTTACTTACTAAGGACCGGGCGCGCTAGCAAGAGAAAGAACAAGTGAGTGCTCTGCACTGGGAGCTGTACAGTGCCCAGATTAGCAATTTGCAGGGAACCCTGCTGTCACACTTTTAATATTCTATTCATAAAGTCGTGGTATAAAACAGGCTACCAGTAATCCAAAGAACGAAAACCTAGAACTACATCTGACGCATTGCACAAATGTGGCATTTTCCAAACTGCTTCTGCTTAACTCCATGGAAAGTAACAGATTCTAGGAAGTCCAGCAGCCAATCACAGGGTGGCAACAGCAGTGTGCTGTGCTTGCATCACAGCAGCATGTGCTCGGGATTTACAGACAAACTCGCAAAGCAACTTGTGACACATGCTCTGGGCCCCATTCACAAATGCAAAAATATTTTGATCTGTGATGATAAACTGCACTTGAGGCAGGTACCCTTCACACCACAACAATAACACCTGGACTCGCACATGGTAAAAACAAATCTAGCACGATTTCCTGTGGTCTCATTTGAAAAACATTTTGTTGTAGCAGTGCACAGCTTGTCATCAGTATGTGTTTGGTTTCTGAGCACTCTTTTATTCATTATACTGTACAATGATTTATGGACAAAATATTGTTTTCAACATAATTTGAGGTGCCATTCATTTATTCATTTTTAGGGTTGAGCTTGTGAGAGCATGCGCTAGCAAATGCGTCTCATTTGCAAGACTCTGTTGTTAATTGCAAAGGGCTTGGAACCCGCCCGTTGCTTACCATTTGTTTGCTTGCCTGTCATTCTTCTTTACAGTATTGCGATTGGTCACTGCAGGCCTAGCATAATTTCCATTCCTCTCTGTGGAGTAGGGTCCAGGAACTGATTGACTCAGCTTAATCAGTGTCTGCCTCCTGCTCTTTACACGATCGAGGTACTTATACCAATGTGGGCATTTTGGCTAGTCGTATATGCCACATTAGGGGCCATATTTATACTTTTTGACGCAAAACTGCGCTAACGCAGTTTTGTGTCAAAATAATTAGCGCCGGCTAACGCCATTCTGAAGCGCCATGCGGGCGCCGTATTTAATCAATGACGTTAGCCGGCGTTAGCCGGCGGCGCTGCCTGGTGTGCGTGGAAAAAAACGACGTACACCAGGCAGCGCCGGCGTAGGGGGATATGGAGCTTGGGCGCCAAGAAATGGGGCAAGTCAGGCTGAGGCAAATTTTTCGCCTCAACCCGATTTGCGCCATTTTTTTCGACTCCCAACCCCCATAGAAATGACTCCTGTCTTAGCAAAGACAGGAGTCATGCCCCCTTGCCCAATGGCCATGCCCAGGGGACTTCTGTCCCCTGGGCATGGTCATTGGGCATAGTGGCATGTAGGGGGGCACAAATCAGGCCCACCTATGCCACAAAAAAATATTCCAAAAATACTTACCGGAACTTACCTTAATGTCCCTGGGATGGGTCCCTCCAGCCTTGGGTGTCCTCCTGGGGTGGGCAAGGGTGACAGGGGGTGTCCCTGGGGGCATGGGAGGGCACCTCTGGGCTCCTTCCGAGCCCACAGGTCCCTTAACGCCTGCCTTGTCCAGGCGCTAAAAAACGGCGCAAAAGCGGCCGTGCGTCATTTTTTTTGTCCCGCCCACTCCCGGGCGTGAATTTTGCCTGGGAGTGTAAATACGGCGCACATGCCTCAGAGTCAATTTTTTAGACGGGAACGCCTACCTTGCATATCATTAACGCAAAGTAGGTGTCCACGCAAAAAAATGACGCAAACTCCATGGACTTTGGCGCTAGACGCGTCTAACGCCAAAGTATAAATATGGAGTTAGTTTTGCATCGGAATTGCGTAAAAAAAAACGACGCAATTCCGGCGCAAACAGAGTATAAATATGCCCCTAGGTGTTCTCTTCTTCTGAAAAAGTCTGTCTATTTTTATAGACCCCTTTCATGGAAGGATTTCAGGTTCTTTTAATTTGGTTTTGTTACATGATGCCACGAATAGAACAATGGTAAAGTGATAACTGCTGTCAAGGGGCCTCTTTGTGCCTATGATTCAAGGTCCATGAAATGCCCAGCTGTTAATGGCTTCAAAGGTAGACTTCTCAGTTGGTGTCTTGCTTTCTTTGTGAGAAGACTAGAGTTTCACTGATTACCTAAATGTGAAGAGGTCCATGGTGGTAAATTGTTTTGGTGTGGCTGTTTACACTGCTTCAAATGTGCATCCTTTGTGAGTTACTTGTCATCATAATTACTATAAATGACAGGTACTTCTAAGCAGGAGCAATGACTCTGTAGTGAGAAAGGCAAATGTTCCAGTGCTCCAGGAGGAAACAGCGTAGCTAAAAAAGAGCTTCTATTTCTAATATGATCGTGGAACACAGGGTAATTTGACCTTCTTAGAGGTATTAATGCACACACACTGGGTACTCAGGAGCCCCTCTACTGACTACAGTGATTATTTCATAACACTTTGTGCATGGACGATATCATTTAGGACATTCATTATTTACATCATAATTATCCAATTTGATGATCCTCACTGAATGCACTTCAGAAGGATGATAGGCTGAGCGACCGGGTGAGCCACCCCGAAATGAGGCTGGAATGACTGACCCACACATTTCTCTGCAGTAAGCACATCAACTCAGTGAGCTACCTTTCTGACACTGACTGGCCTCTAATGGCAGGGACATACTATCCCTTTAAAGGGCCACGGGGTTATTTCTGACAATGTTTTTGGTAATTAGCAGCTGGCTCACTGAGCTCATTTTATTTAGACTCTCTGTACTGGATCTCTCCTTTGTGCATTCAGAGAAACTTATTTACCAAATAATCATTCCATTTAAATACTATGATTGGGATTTTTTTTGGTTTGCTTTTAATTAGGTTCTTGACCTGTGCTGTCAAATACCTAACTTCGACAACGTTTTAAAAAAAAACTATGATTAAGATTTATGCTGTAAAATCTACCATTCAATAATTTTTTTTCAAACAATTTCTTGTAGGCGGAGAACAATGCCACTCTTCTTTCAGTTCCGGCTTGATCTCTGTGCTTGCCTGCCCATTATATTATAGTCTGTAATTCATTCACCCCGCCACTTTTATAATCCACCAGCCACCACTGACACTGGGAGGAGCCTTCTGGACAGGAAGAAGGAGTGAGAGTCTCTGGGGTACTTCTTCCCTGTTTAAAAAAAAAAAAAAAACATTTTTAAAAATGCTTTTTGTGCTAAATTCACGGTGATCTGTTGAATCAAGTAGAATATCAACTTGAACAGGTATTTTCAAGTTCATTTAGCTGCTTCACGAGTAGAAACTCTAATTGCGAAGAAGCTGCGGGCACTCGCGATCACTGACGTCACAGAAATTGCACTAGAGGGCTCTATGGCACCCAGATATCATGCTAGCGATGGCAGATCTCATAAACAGACTTTCACCTTGCCTCACATGCGCCACTTGCCAGATGGAGGAATTTAACAGGAATTCCGAGTTACACAAATAATGCAGATACCTGAATTCTGTCAACTCCATTACCTCCCGTCCCTCCCTCGCCTTCCTTTTAACCAATGAGGCCTCCCGCCTCCCCCCTAGACCCTCCCTTCCCCTTTTAAACCCCCCCCACCCTTATCCCCTCCTGTTCTTTTGTCTAGCCCACGCTAGACGTTTTTCTTTTCCCTTTTTACCTGCTCGGCGGGGCCTGGAGGTCGTCGATGGAGGCACTCCTCGGGACGTGGAGCTCCGCGAGGAGTGCTGCGGCTGGTCGCATCTTTGACGAGAAGCAGGGCTGCTCGGGAGGTGTGTACTGGGGGCCGGCTGATGGGGTCAGCCGGCCCTATGTGGCTGGGGCGTCGGTTTCCACGCCGCGGAGCCGCGGGGAACTGAGGGAATTCGATTTGTGATGGCTCTACGGGTAGGACGGGCGTTCTGCCCGTGGTTTTAATGGTTTTTGACAAAGGTTTGACCTTTTTAGGGATTGGTGGATCCCTGTTGGGAGAGGACCAGGATCATATATATGGGGTAGGATTTTAGGTGAGAGTCAGTGTTATTTGGATGTTAACCATGCCTAAAGTTCCAGCAAAAAGACGTAGGATTGTCTCTTCTTCCTCCTCAGAGGAGGGAGGTGCGGCTGGCGTTGCTATTCCTGACAGCTCACAGTTACCAGGCAGGGGTACTCCCCTCATGTCCAGAGAGGAAGTGCAGGATATGATTGAGGTGGCTGTTACCAGGGCGCTTCAGTCAGGTGTGGCCAGGACTGGTCAGTCTAAGCTTGCGCATTCATTTGTAGCGGCAAGGAAGTCCTCTTCGGACAGTGAGGATGAGGCCCCATCTACGAAGGGGTGTTTCTGCATCCTTATCTGGACGACATTTTGATTCATGCCCAATGGCGAGACCTATTGCAGAGGCAGGTGGCCCAAGTTCTGGGGGTCCTGCAAAACCACGGGTTTTTAATCAGCTGGGAGAAGTCAGACTTAGTTCCGTCCCAGGATCTGTTTTTTCTGGGGGCTCGGTTTCAGACTCTTCTAGGTTTGGTGACTGTGTCAGAAAAAAGGTTGGGTGTACTCCAGGCTTTGGTGAAGAAGGTATTGTTGCTGTCTGCACCCCGAGCTCTTCTATTGTTGCGTCTGCAGGGTCATTTGGCGTCAGTGATATTTCTGGTTCCTTGGGCACGTTTCCATCTCCTGTGCTTGATGACATGGTTCTTGAGAAGGTGGGCGCCAGGGTCCGGTTCGCTGAAGGACATGGTTCCGGGGTCCGGATTGATTCGCAGAGAGTTGCAATGGTGGTTAGATGCAGACCATCTGAGGGTAGGGGTTTCTTTGTCGCCTCTGAGACCCGTGGTGGTGACTACGGATGCCAGCCTACCCGGTTGGGGTGCGTGGATGGGGTCGGCTCAGATTCAGGGGTTTTGGTCCCCTCGGGAGGCGAGTCGGTCATCGAATTGGTGCGAATTGAGGGCTGTATTCCTGGCTCTGGTCCATTTCCAGGGTTCCCTGAGGGGAGCAGCGGTTCTGGTTCGCACGGACAACTTAGTGGCCAAGGCTTATGTCAACCGGCAAGGGGGGACCAGGTCAAGGGCTCTGTTCAATCTAGCCAGGGAGATTTTTGTGTGGGCTCAGGAGTGGGTTCCTTCTCTCAGGGCTACGTACATTCGGGGGGTGGTCAATGTTCGGGCGGATCTGCTGAGCAGGGTGATTCCTTCCTCTCAACATTTCTCCCTCCGGAAGTCTCTGTTTCAGCATCTGGTTCGGCTTTGGGGGCTTCCAGTGCTGGATGTGTTTGCGTCCGCAGAGAATGCGAAAGTGGATCGCTTCTGCTCCCGGTTTCGGTGTCCCCAGGCCTGGGAGGTGGACGGGATGTCATGTCCTTGGCCGAAGGGCCTTTTGTATGCGTTCCCTCCGTTTCAACTGATCAGGGCTTTTCTGTTACGGGTAAGGGATCTGGGGTCCAGGATTATCCTAATTGCGCCACTTTGGCCGAGGGCGAATTGGTTCCCATTGTTGAGGCTGATGGCGGACGGGAGGATGTGGCCTCTGCCTCTTTGTCCGTCTCCCCTGGAGTTTCCCTGCCTCCCATTGGGGTCATTGAGGAGGTTACACTTGATGGCCTGGAAGTTGAACAACGGGGCTTGACGGGTCTGGGGGTGCCTGTGGCTTTGAGTTCTACCTTACTGGCTTCCAGGAGACGTTCCACTTTACTTTCTTATGGTAGACAGTGGAAGGTTTTTTCGTCTTGGTGCTTAAGTCGTGAGTTGGATCCTACCTGCGCTTCTATCTTTGAGGTGATGCAGTTCCTGCAGGACGGTGCTCATTTAGGGTTGTCAGTGGCGTCTCTTCGGGTGCAGTGGGCGGCTATTCAGGCATTCAGAGGGCCATGGCGTAATCTTCAGGATGAAGGGCGCTTGATGCCTAGATTTTTTCAAGGGCTTATTAATTTGTTTCCTCGCCCGGTACGTTCTTTTCCTTCATGGGATCTTTCCTTGGTTTTGGATGTGTTGACGGATGCCCCTTTTGAACCATTGGGGGACTGTGATTTGCGCCATCTATCATTAAAGACGTTCTTTTTGGTAGCCATTACTTCGGCTCGTCGGTTAGGGGAATTGGGGGCATTGGCTTGTTCCTTTCCTTTTTGTAAAATTTTTCACGATAGGGTGGTTCTGGTTCCGGTGCCTTCCTTTATTCCGAAAGTAAATTCTTCGTTCCATTCGCGTCAGGAGGTCATCCTGCCGTCATTTTGTCCAAATCCCTCCTCAAGGGAGGAGGTCCGTTTGCATTAGTTGGATGTACGCAGGGTTTTATTGGAGTATCTACGGGTGGTGGCTCCTTTTCGTAAGGAGGATTCGCTGTTTGTTAATTTTAGTCCGGCACGCAAAGGTGAGAAACCTTCCACGGCTTCCTTGAGTCGGTGGGTAAGATCGTTGATTCTGTTGGCCTATTCCTTGAAAGGGGTGGTTCCTCCTCAAGGGATTCAGGGGAGATCTACCAGGGGTATGGCGGCTATGGTGGCTGAGCTTCAGGGGACGTCTGTGGTGGAAATTTGCAGGGCCGCCACTTGGGCTTCTCCTTCGACGTTTGTGCGTCATTACAGGCTGTCGGACTTGGGTAGTTTGGAGTCGGTATTAGGTCACCGGGTCTCATCCTCTATGAGATAATGGGGGTAGGTATTTGGGGTGATCTTGATGCAGGATATTGAATAAAGGTCTTGCAACTCGGTGTCCGTCTCCTGTGTGTTTTCTTGCTATGTCTCATTGGTTAAAAGGAAGGCGAGGGAGGGACGGGAGGTAATGCTTCCATTTTCTTACGATAATGGCATTACTCCTAGTCCTACTCCCTCGCCTTCCTTTTCCGTTCCCTCCCGCCCTCCCGGTACCGACTGGCCGAGTTGCGGCTTGGGCTTGGTTTTTGTACAGGAGGGGATAAGGGTGGGAGGGGGGTTTAAAAGGGGAAGGGAGGGTCTAGGGGGGAGGCGGGAGGCCTCATTGGTTAAAAGGAAGGCGAGGGAGTAGGACTAGGAGTAATGCCATTATCGTAAGAAAATGGAAGCATGAGCAGATTTATATTGATGTCTGGGCCTACTTCTTGAACACATATTAAAGACTGCTGCTCTGTTTGTAAGTTTAGGGGCGTCCACTCTTAAAGCCCATAGAAAAATTACCACCAACCTTTCAGATTACTCCAAAACCTTCAGTTGATTTCTAATTCCAATTGATCAATATAAGGGCATCGTTTTCTGACTTTTTTTCTCTGGAGCATTTGTGAAACGTGCCTTTTGTGGCCATCTGTGCTTTATGGGATGAAGGAAAAGATGACTTTGAAAAGTCATTGCAGCACTACTTTTTTTTTTAAAAGCCTCCAAATCTTTTTCGCCAGACATGCACAATTCCTTCAGTCCTCGAAGGCAGCAATCATGTAATCATTTCTATTATATCCACTTCTGTACTTAAGAGCAAGGAATCTACCCTTTTGCATTGTAAAAGCGTAAGGAACGCACAGTAAATTCAGGAGAACAGACTATCTCATCAAATTTGCGCTTCGTCGGCCTGATATATAGAATATGACATTCTTCTGTGAAACCCTGGAATGTATCATATTGCTTGAGGTGTCATTGATAGCTGGGTCCACTGTACGGTTGATTCATTAGTGCGTTGGTTATAAAAGTATTGATTAGTTCTGGGAGGGTCCAAAAAGCGAAACCAATGGTTTATGATATGAAACTGACATGGCATATGCATCAGGCAAGTGAGGAGACAGACACAGCTTGTTCATCGTTTACCCTTCCTCTCTGTGAGTCATATCCTACTTCCACTGGCACGATGACAGTAATGCAGGGCCCAGAAGAAATTACAGTCTTTTGACAGGATTGTGCAGGCCCAAAATGGCACCACAAAGAGAGTCATAATTTATTTAAGACTCCTCCACCTCTTTATGAGAGAAAATGAATGATTTCACACACGATTCAATCAAGGACACCCACAGAATGGGAAAAGATTACGGTAAATTGGATTTAAGATGAGACATGTTGCGAATAGCAGCCGTAAATTGAATCAGTGGCTGAAATCGAGGTGAGAGACAGGTTTCGAGACAGGAAGTCAAGTATAAATCTTTTTAACAGCATCTTGAGAAGTAGAGAAGATACTCAGCTCAGAAGAGACTACATTGCTTTTCAGAGACTGTAAAGCTGTGGAAAGCCTTTCATCTTCAATGTGATATTGTTTACCAATACCAACAGACATTTACTTTTTCAGAGCAGGCCTATGATCACAGCGTGCCCTGGGCCAAACCAAATTGTGTCCACTTTAACTGTGTGTAGGAAGAAATGTGAGGGGTAAGGTGAGGGGCAAGAGAAAGGAAAGCCATAAGAAGCAGAGTCGCCAAAATGCCGACTTGGTCACCAACAGCCTCCAGAATTGTGTTTAAAAAGACTTTTATTTGGAGTCACATCGGAAGAAGTCTGCTGCTGGCAGCTACTGCACCCCTCTAAAGTTCTGCGCCCTTGGCCTTGGCCCAGCTTGCATATGCTAAAGGCTGCTCTGTACAGAGCCGGAGTTTGCAAATAATGTAATTATTTTCAGTTTAATTGCGGGACATCATTTTACATCATAGATTCAGAGGCGGCTCCTCCGTTAGGGCAGAGGAGCGTCACCCCCCCCCCCCCCCCCCCGCCAGCAGCAGAAGCTGCAAAACCTTTAACAAACGAAACAATAATAAACCATGTTTATTATTGTTTTGTTTGTTAAAGGGGCAGGCAAAGCGGGTGACGGGCAGTGAGGGGGAGTGCACAGCACTCCCCCTCAGAGCGCATATGTGATTAGCTGGCTATCTCGGGCCAGCCAAACACTCATGCACATTAGGCTTTCCCCAGCCCGGCAACATAGTTGCCGGGGAGCACCCTGGCTGGGCGCTCCCAACCAATCCCAACGCTGCTTTGAGCATCATCAGGATTGGGTGCAGGCAGGGTGCCTATGCCTGCAGCCTGGAGCGACTAGGGACAGAGGAGTGGCGGCAACAGAGAAGGTAAGTTTTAATTTATTTTATTTTTATTTTTTTATTAAATGTCCCCCCTGCATAATGTCCCCTACAAGTCACACCTGCCCCGCCTCTTAGGAGTGCAGTGAGCCACAACTGCCTAGAGTACTGTCCCCAACCATCCCACGCACTGTATGTAAAGATAGACAACAACATTGATCATTCTGATGTGCTTTGTATAGTGCTCACCATTCCAACAGCAGCAGAGGAGTGTCGCCTCCTTGCTGGTGCAGCAAACCAATGAAAAATAAAATGGTAATTACCATTTTATTTTTCACTGCTCCCAGCCCAAGCAGTGTTTGGGACAGGGCTGCTGTTGACGGGCAGCAAAGGAGTGGTGCTCACTCCCCCAGTTTACACTGAGCATGGCAGTTTGGCTAGCTGTCTTGAGCCTGCCAGCTTCACGTGCACAGTGTAAACCTCTCTCTCAGCTGTCTGAGACAGCTGGGTGAGAGCAGGCACAGGCCCCCTATGCTTGCTAGAGCATCAAGGCAGCCCACCTCAGCCAATCCCAATGCTGCTTTCATGCTGCTTATCTGCAGCATGAAGGAAGCATCAGGATTTGGAGAAGGGCGCAGGCTGAGGCTCCATGAGGTGCCATCGAGGAGCGTGGGTAAGTACATTTTTATTTATTTTTCATTTGGGCCCACTGACGGGCACTCAGAGGAACTTGCATTGCATTCAGAATTAATTCCAGAGCTCTTAGTCACAGCCCATTATAATAACGATCTATGATTAAGAGCTTTGGAATCTTAGCTTAAAGGCGTTGTGATTTTTTTCGTGTGCTTGCCACTGGACTGGCACTGGCTTGATGACCTTCCACTGTTGAGGGTCTCTAGCCACCACTGCACCGTTGTTTGATTTCTGAAGAAGCTCCAAATAAAAACAAGCATTTTCAAAGCCAAAAGATCTGGGGCTGGCTGCCAGTCTTTTGATTGTGACAGTTCTTGATTTGTTCTGTCATGGTTTTGCAAAACCGTATTGTTGAGGAAGCTACCATGCACTCATCATTGTAAAAAAAAACAAATATATAAAAAAAATACAATTGGGTAAAAAAATATTTTGTTGGTCTCCAGAAAGCACACATTACCATAGTAGTCGCTGACATTGAAGGGAACTAATTTGTGTGGGGTTGTGCACTTTGTGAAATAGCAGCATACCGTAGCTCACAGTGAAGTCAGCCAATGGCTGATGGGGCAGACCCAGTGCTCTATGATTGTAACTGGAGTCAGGGGAGAAATATGCGAATGAGTCAACAAAAGATTAATGGATGAAGTCTGGCAGACAATTCATGCAACTTACTATGTTATGCACAAGAAAATAGTAAAAGCAAAAGGTCTTGGCTATCACCAGAACTAAAACAGCCAATTTGTCTACTGCTGACTAACAGCTTCATGTCTTTGGTAGTGCTTTATTTGTAATGTTTTCTATTTAATAACAAGGAGCGAAAAGATTCTGGCAAAACAGATATAGAGGGTTATACAGATGGCTAAATAGAGAGGATTGCATACAAAGAGAGGATCACATAAATGGAGAGATTTGCGTATTAGGGACAGTTGCCTAGGTGGATAGATAGACACAGAGACAGACAGGTAGGTAGATAAGCAGACAGGAAAGTTGGCAGACAGACCAAGAGGTAGATAGAAAGGAAGGAAATTGGAATAAACAGCGCTGCTTCAATTAGTAACATAGGCCCATATTTATACTTTTTTAGCGCCGCATTTGCGTCATTTTTTGACGCAAAAGCGGCGCAAACTTACAAAATACATTTGTATTTTGTAAGTTTGCGCCGCTTTGCGTCAAAAAGCGGCGCAAATGTGGCGCTAAAAAAGTATAAATATGGGCCATAATACTTAAATGTCTGTAGAAGCACAACATACATAACACTGAAAGCATACTAGAAATCCATTCAAGGATAGTTGCCAAGTTGGTCTACATGTATAACTGTAGTTCTCAATTATAATACATACCAGCATGAATAACAGCAATGCAATTTTGAAATACACATCATTGCATGCATAATAAAAAGAGGATGACTTTATAAAGAATGGTTTAAAATGAACGCAATCTGGTATGATGTGAAATAGTAGAAGTTAGACTTATCTGCCCCTCCGTGATCTGCTGCTCCTGCTCCAGCCACCTCTCGTCTTCTTTATTCCCCAACCAATCCTGACGCTTCTCTCATGCTGTTACACAGTATGAAAGAAGCACTACAACGGGCCTGCACATGCTGAAATGCTGCTCAGGGATGGGAGAGGGGCAATGCGCTTGGTCTCCATCTGGCTGTAAAATACAGCTAGGTGGTGAGTTTCGAAGTGCGCATGTCAGTTTGGCTGGCCGTAAACGGCAGGCCAAACTGACATGCACTTTAAAGATGTTAACCTATACCTACTCAACAGGCCCAAACATTCCATTTTACTACATATGAGTCACCACTAGGGTAGGCCCTAGGCAGCCCCTCATGGACAGGGTGCAGTGTATTTAAAAGGTAGGACATGTACTGCTGTGTTTTACCTGTGCTGGTAGTTAAATACTGCCAAATTCGTTTTTCATTATTTCAAGGCCTATCTCTCCCATAGGTTAGCATCTTTAAAGTGCTGTTTTCCATTGGAAGGAGATAGAGATGAGGAGTTTGGGGTCTCTGAACTCACACTTTAAAAATACATCTTTTGGTGTAGTTGTTTTAGAAAATGTGCATTTTCTTGCTTAACCATTCTGTGCCTCTGCCTCTCTGTCAAATCCACGTCTGGGTCAGACTGCCAGTTGGGATGTTTCTGAATTCCCTCTAGACAGTGACACAAAGGGAGCTGAGGTGTGTCTTACATATCCTGATGAGTCTCCAGGACTAGAGTGGGAAGGGAGGAGCTGACACTTACACCTGAAAGGACTGTGCCTGTCCTCACACAATGAGGTCTCTTAACCCCTAGTGTGTGTCTGGGGCCAGGCCTGGGCAAGGCAAGATCTTGTGAACAACAGAGACTTTCTTTGAGGTTTGCCTACTTCAAAGGCAAAAGGGAGTATAAGTAGAAATTACTTCTGGATCCAAAGGAACCTCTGCCAAGGAAAAGAGCTTGATGCTTGAGGAGGACGTGCCACTCTGCCTGTTGCTTTGCGGTGCTAGCCTTCTGCTTCTGCCTGTAGAGGGAAAGACCTGGAACTTGCTTTCTGAAAATCTGCTTGTGAAGTTTCTCCAAAGGCTTGGACTGAGCTTGCCCCCTGTTCTGAAGTCTTGGGGACATCAAAGACTTCATCCGCCAGCTCCTGGGCTCTCGTGCTGAGACCCCTACCATGCCTGGGCACTTGAAAGATGAAGCTGGTGAGTTCAAGGTGAAAATCCACGCACCGTAACCGATCGGCAAACAAATCGACGCAGCACCTGCACAGCAGCTGAAAAATCCATTCATCGCCAGCTCAGCACAGATTAATCGCTGCCATGCATCTGGATTTTCTATGCATCCTCAATGGGCATCAAAACCTGAAAGCTCACAGCACCGATCCGAGGCTGCTTGTCTGTAAATCGATGTCCCCCTTCCCTGCGGGGAAAGAATTGATGCATCATTGCCCAGCAGAGAAAGAATAAGTGCACAGCCTCATTCGCGAATAACATATTAATGCATCGCTTTGCTCTTCTGATGCGCGCATGCCCATGCAGCCATATCAGGTACTTTGTACTAAATCAACGTCTCCATTGATTTCTATAGAATAAGACTCCTTTTACTTTAATAATCCATATTTTTGCTTGCATTTGTGTCCTTTTGGTCTTGTTTGATTTAGGTTATATTTTCTAAACTGGTGTGGCATCCTTTTGTAGTGTTTTCACTGTTTTACTGTGTGTGTTTGTTCAAGTTCTTTACACATTGCCTCTGAGATAAGTCTGGCTGCATGTTCCAAGCTACCAAGGGGGTGAACAGGGGTTATCTGAGCTGTGAATCTCTCTTACCCTGACTAGAGTGAAGGTCCTTACTCGCACAGGGTGTAAACTGACTGCCAACTGGAGACTCCATTTCTAACAGTGTGTAACATTTTAAACTGCTATTTCTCCCTTGTAAAATAACCTTTTGCCACGTCCAAACTTTCCCTTTTAATACATATGTCATCCCTAGGGTAGCCTTGGACAGCCCGCAGTGCAGGGTGCAATGCATTTAAATGGTTGGAAATGTACCTTTTAGTTTTACATGTCTTGGTAGTGAACATTTTTAAATTAGTTTTTCATTAATTTAGGGTCAACTTGTCCTACAGGCTAACATTAAAGATACTGTATTATATTTAATACGTGATAACTTCTAATTGGGTGTGGGTAGTTAGATTGTGTTTGGTGTCTTTGGAATTGCAATGAACAATCCCTCTCATGGTGAACTTTTTACATTACAATTTTGAAAGTGCCACTTTTAGAAAGTGGGCATTTTTCAGCTTCAACCATTTAGTGCCTGTAAACTGTCTCTGGGTCACATGTCTGGGTGCAGCTGATAGCTGGTCTTTGTCCATTTCTCCTAGACAGGCACACACAATAGAGAGCTTAGGTGTGACTGGATGGGCCAGAAGAGAGGACAGAACTTAGCACAGCTCTGCTTACACTTGAAAAGGTTGTGTCCTGCCTCCACACAAAGGACTGCATACCCCCTGTAGTTAGTCTGTAGCCAGGGCATGGAAGGCAGGACGCCTGTGCACTTCAGAGAAAAATCCTAAAAGCTTCTCCCAGCTTTCAGAAGAAGTACAACAGGTATAAATATTGGACCTCAGACACCACCTCTTCAGTACACTTCTAGACCTGTAGATCTTCTTCCAGGAAGAATGACTGTTGTGCTGCTGAAATGAGTCCCACTCTGCTGGACTGCTGCCCTGCTGCAATATTGTCTTTCTGGACTGCTGACTTGCTGTGCTGACCTGGTTCCTGCAGCCCCCTTACCGGTGTGAGAAGGACCGGACATCTGTTGAACCTAGAACTCCAAAATGACTCCAAGGGCTAGCTGGCTGGGGTTCCTGACTAGTGCCTCAGGGATAGAAGGCTCCAACAACTTTGAACTCAGCAGCTGGACTCTGCCATCTGTGAGTCCTACCCAGCCAAGTGGTGGCACCCCAGTCCTAGACCCTTAGAAGAGGGCCTGAATGTGCTCTGCCAACCTATCTGTACTTCAAGCAGAACTGATGCTCATCCTCTGCTTTAAGGCGCAACACGGAGAAGAACTTATGCATCACCTCTGCTGCAAAGGTTCTCCCAACACAAGGACTCTGCACTGACCTCTCAGCCCTCATCAGAACCTGCTGCCTATTCAAAGTTTTCCCAACACAGTCCCTTGCATCGACTGCTTCCTCAACGCAGGTTCTCACATCGCAGCCTTGCAGCTCTTCGCAAACCTCAACTGAGCAACACACCCTTGATGCCGGACTTTGCAGCATAGGCTCTCACTGACTGAATCCTCGATGACGACACAGAATCTTGCACCACAGCTCCCTATTACTTTGAAACCGATGCATCGTCTTGGCTGTGTGACACATTCTCTGTGTGGGACCTTGCAATGTCTGGCAACGTGAACTCAAGGGTACTTTTGTTTCACATGCCTAATTGGGTCTCTGGAGCTGGCTCATGCTCCAGTGGGTTCAGTCTAAACTTGTGACTTTATCCCTGTTAGGCACAACCAGATATCCACAGCTGGCACTTGGTGCTATTTTCATTGAAGTCTTTACATCTGACTGCCTACAATTCTACTGGTTGGATTTTTGTTGTTTTGGTCTTGTTTTTTCTATTAAAAATTACCCTTTTTTCTAAACTGGTATGGAATCCTTTTTTTGGTGTGTTTTCACTCTGTTACTGTTTGAGGTGTTACAAAAATCCTTTACACAATGCCTCTAAGTTACGCCTGAATGCTCTGTGCTAAGCTAGGAGTGGGGTTGAGCACACCCTAATTTAGGGTTTTTTTGTGACATCACCTTGACAAGGATTGTGTAGGGTTTTGCCCACCTCTCAACACCTTCCATTTTGGAGGTATAGTAGAAGTGGTTCTGTTACAGTTAAAATAATGTTTCCCTTTGTGGACAAAAGCTTGTTAGTGCAGGTGCATATTTTCACTTGAAAAGTTGGAAATCGCAAAATAGTCTTTCCTTCAAAATCTGTGACTTTCTGCACCAGAGTAACCTCGTATACATGCAGGTAAAAATGTATACATTTCATTCAAAAATGGGCCCAAACGATTTTACGGCAGTTTAAATAATCTGGGTATGTATTTTGGCATGGCCGCAGGTTATTTTTTTCTTTTTTCTTAGCATTCTGCGCTCCCTTTTACATTCCTTTCATGTTTCCACCCTTTCAAGTAGATTCTCAGATATGTTAGGGGACTGAGGATCTATTTTTTTTAATTGGCAAAGTGGAAAAATGAAAAGTTGCAAATATTTCTCAATCTTAAACTGTAGATATACAACCTAATCACAAAACTATACCAATCTCAAAGGTTCAGACACTAGAGCTTCTGCTCAGGTTCCAAAGACCTTCCAGCCATTACAGCAAACAGCAAACGTATCTCTTACCGCATACCAGTGTTATTATCTGAGTTCTCAGTCAGAAAGCAGCAAAGATGGCAACTTCATCAAGAGCCGTATCAGTAAAAACGATATTCTTCCATGTCAGTCAAGCAACAGCCGTTACAGCAGCAGTGGTCCTAGGGCACACACCAAACTTTGTTAGCAAAGAGAATTCCCAATTCAATATATGATAACCCTCAAATATGAACAATTGTCTTTTGTGGAAAGACAAATATTGTGGCCCCAATCTCGAGATTGGCAATTCTATAAATTATACACGTGTTGATCTCAAGTACTAGTATATTTGCTTTTGGTATATAAACTTTTTCATCAAACGCCGCTTGCCCTTTTATTGGAGTGTACTATTTGCTTCCAAATTTCAACTTTTCATTTTGTACTTGAGAAATAATTCTAAAAACCAAAATGTGTCTTTTTGTGGAAATAAGTCTTTTTCTCCCAAACAGTCTTTCATTTTCAGCAGCCGCACGAGGTTAGAGATGCCCACTTTACGCCAGGGATGCCTATTCAAAGCCATGGCACACACATATAGGCACATCCACATATCGATGCACCCCCATAAACAAGTGCTTATACATGCATACATGCGTACGCATGCAAGTAAACATATGTTTCTGCTATTTCTTATGTTCAGAGATACTAAAGCTTGGTGTACAATCCCAGCAGGTCGTATGATGCTGGAATGCACTAACATATTCACTTACTATGGTACAAGACCTCTTTTGCGCTAAGGAGATGGGGAGCTCTAGACTTCAAAGTTATCCTCTGAGCACAGGAGAGGCATAAAGGCCAAGCCTAAGCATGAAGGTTGAGGCAGGGCATAATGGGTGAGGCCTTCCCAGTTTTCGGGAGACAGCTCCGGACTGAAGTGCTCTGCATATTGTGCCCAGGTGAAGTCTGAAAACCAGGATCTATGCTGGCAAACTGTAGCGGTCGTTTCTGAGGGTGACATTAAATGGATGATATGATAACTGAAAAAATGAGGTGTTGTACAAATGCTGTAACTTCCTCCATGTACTGGACATAAAAAACAAAACTGGCTATTCGGGGTTTCAACAGATCTAGCAGAAGTGAACGATGGTGTTAAAATGGGATACATATTACTGTTTTGATCAATTACAGATATGCCTACGATTGCAACCTTCGGGTGAGAACTGGATAATCGATCACGCCGCCATCCTCTTTGAGAGATTACATCTTTTGCCAGGATTACTTTTAATATAAACACTGCAGTGGCTGGCCACAGAGTGTTGCCAGTGCTCCAAACATAGGGTAATTATAAACCCTGATGGATTATTTCGTCCGTTGTCTCACTGGCACACCTAGCAGGCAAACTTCTTTGTTTGCTACAACTTACCGAGATTTTGATTTGATCACCATAACAGAGTGCACAGGGACCTTAGTATATCTGTGCACTTAACGCATCATGTCAGGAGCACAGCTTCATAACTGTTCATCAAATTTGTAGGTACAACTGAAAGAATTGAAGTATGGTTTTTAATACTAGTGATAGAGCGTTCCGACCTAATAAATTACCTGTATTTGGACGCTCTTGGGTCGATGAATCTTTTGACCAAGTGGGGCTCTCTTCACCCGAGATTAGTCAATTTAATCAAATCAATAATCAATAACGAACATAAGCAATGCCCTGATCAACATAACATTTCACAATTAATCCAGAAAACATTTCGGCGAACATGACCTTCCGGCCATGAATAACCACACCAGTTTATTTAAAGTTAATGAATTTATTTCCCTATATTAACAAAGCTAGCACGATATAAATGTGTCTCAACACCAAATGATATATGTAAATGAACATTAATAGCTGTCCATAACGGCGGAAAAGATGCAATCTATGCAGCATTTGAATAACAATGCATTCGATGATAGCAACGCAAACCACTAAAACTATAATCTGTAATGGGCTAATTGCATACATTAGTCAGCATAACAAGGTCTCAAATTGCATCGTGCGACAAATGAATCCTCATCTAACCTCAAATTAGCATCTGCATGTGGGATTTCATGCAAAAACAATTTAGCAACATTGATTTGGAAAACTCCTAACTAGGGCTCTTATCAAAAATCAGCAGTTGGTTACCTAAAAAGAAACACAATGCAATTGTACATTTTATCCTTTCATATTTACCAAATTCAATCAGCATTCAAGGAAGTCTTCGTCTCACAGGTACCGGTTTCGATCAGCATGGGACGGGGGCAAAGGGGCAGGGTGGACGGGGCAATTGCCTCACAGCGGCAAGATAAAAGGACAAAACTACTACTTTATGCAAAGGGACGAATCAAAGTTAAAGTCTCTAGGGCGAGAATTACTTAAAGTCTCTTTCTCTCGATTAGAGAAAGCATCAAAGTCTCATTCAAAATGGCGTCGAACATCAATTGGCATCGTAGAAGATGGCAAAACGACGAAGTCGGCAAGATGGGCCATAATGTCTGCAATGTCTAATGTCCTCAATGGGTGCAATGGGTAATTGCGCTCCTTTCTTCTTGTGCACCAGGTTTAAATAAACAACAGTTCAAATCCAGTAGGGTCTTCCATTGGAGGGTTCATAGGTTGGCTTCAAATTGTCCAATCAAAAACAACAATTCACAAGCTTCTACCTAGGCATGCATTAACCTTGGAGTCGGGAACGTAAGTTGCAACATATTTTACCAATTAACTCACTTTCAGAGCTTCCATTGTCTGCACCTGCAGATTGACCTTGGAGCAAAGAAGAAGATGCCAGGCTGGCACGAAACCTTAAAGATAAGCATGTGAACCGATCTCACTGGAAAAGTACAGCTTCAAGCAAGAATACACGTTTTATTAGCACATTAGAAAAACACGAGCATCTAAGCCGTGAGACAAGGCAACTAGGCCGAAGCCTCCACTAAAGTTATGCTAAGTTAAAACATTTCAAACAAGCAAATCATGGCACACGTTTACGGTTATGTCAGATTAGTACAATTCTAATACATCACGTTATATAAAGCACGCTTATAAATGTTGGCGAACTACTCTGAGGGCACATTTGTCCCCGTACAATCTTTATTAGTTCGGTTAAAGTTACACTTGATTATCGCAGCACTACGTTTATGCGCTAATAAATGTAAAACCTTCGTTTCTGCGTCATCAATCCCTCCTCTGATGACTACTTGTCATCACACAAAACCATTCCCACAAATTTTATTCCATTAAAATTCTGTCAGTTCTCTTTGCCTTTTAGTTCCCCTTGTTCTTGCCTTGTATTCTTCTGCCATTCTTTTCATCATTTTCTCTTCCTTCCTTCTCTTAATTCTTGCCATGATCATTAGTATTCCCCTCTTTATTCCCCAAATCCCAAAGATGCAAATTAGTACTATTAGTATTCCCTGTATTATTTTTAGTAATATTCCATTCCAAATGCCACCAAGCCAATTTCCCACTGAAGCAATTCCCTTTCCAACCTTCTCCCAAACTCCTGGTTCTTTCAATTCCTTCAAGTCTGCACTCTCTTTTGTTAGATTTGCAAGCATTGTTTTAATTTTCACACTGTTGTCTGGTATATACGTGCAACAGTGACGCGCACCAAGCATTTTGCAAACGCCGCCATCCTTTGCTAAAAGAATGTCTAGGGCAAGCCTGTTTTGAAGAGTCATAGCTCTTTCTGCTGCAAGTTCAGCATCCATCAGGATTATAGCACCTGAAAACTTTGTCAACATGTTATCCACTATAGTAGACAACTTTCTTATTTTGATGGAATTCAACACAACTCCCAATGAAGGAATCATGGCTCCAAATATATCTCCTACCACAGCAGCTGCTGTCTCTCTTTTCTGGATACGATGAGATCCAGACGTCTTTGGAATCACCGATAGGTCATCCAGTTGATAAACCTTTGGGAACACTATACCCAAATAACATCTCCCCCACCATCCCTTTGGAAGACGATAATAGGCATTATGCCCACAAATGTAATATACCCCAGGTATGACAGGGTCAAGTCCGTTCAGCATGAATGTCCATTTGGCCTTAAAGATAAACGTATGTTTACATTCACTCGCTCCCACGAAAATGTTATCATAATAAGATTAACCATGATATATACAAAATTTCCCTACATGCCAAGCGTCTAAAGCTATTCTTCCTTGTGTTTTTATTGCGGCAAAAGCATAATTATCTACTGAAGTCCTCTTACTTAGCTCTTTTTCTAATTTCGCATTCATTTGTGCCCTTCTATCATCTGTGCGATCTAAAAAGCTTATTTCTACTGCAGAGAGCGAGCAGGTAAGGTTTTCCCTATGAGCGTGAGCTGTTTCAAAAGGTTGCATCGGCTCGAAAAATTCCCTCATTATTTTAGCATCCCAATCTTTAGCAATCTGGCTTAGTTGCGTTATTATAGGAACATATGCAAAGGTAACATCATAATTTGAGTAAAAATACTGTATGTTAGTTTGACCATAAAATCTAGAAGTTACTAAACTACATGTAATCCCATATGTAAGAGGCATGTGGTGATAAGTCACCCCTTCCGTTACCGATGTCGGTATCTGTGTACACAAATAACAATCTTTCGCATCCATAGTCTCAACATATTCTGTTAACAGGCGATAGAAAACATTATACGAAAGTTCCTTCTTATCATGCAAGTGTCTCTCATCTAATTCTAGTCTTTTCAATGCGGTTAGTTCAGTGACAGTAACAGGAGCAGAAGTAGAAGCATAAATTTTCTCATTCTCACCCTTACCACGTGTTGCAAGCACTATTGCCATTATTATTAGTACACATGCAGTTATCAAGCCTATACACGCATATTTACAATATTTCACTCTACTGTTTTGTGTCATGATCTGTATAGAATCAGAGAGCTAGAAGCACCTAAAAAGGAAACTATTTAGCAATTAGTTACAAAGCTGAACGAGCGCAATGTTCACACAGTTTTCTTCAGGAGCCCAGTCACTTATCGGTTAGCAGCATTTGTCTCAATTCGGCAATAACTCAGTCTTTTATCAGTTAGCAACGTTGTCTCAAATCGGGTTTAAGAGTCAATCAGGTTATCAAAGTCTTATCAAGTTAGCAAATGTCTCATCCGGTTTAGCAATGTCTCAGCTGGTTGTATCACGTTAGATCATAGCAAGCAATGTCATTTATCAGTTTTTTTTTTTTTTTCAGTCAATAGTGTCCATAAAACTTTTCTTTTCTATTGGTATCTCTTCTTCTTCGTTCTCGAGGCTAAGAGATACAAATTCGTCGGTCCAATCGTCATTGACTACATATGCCCATTCTGGACCGGAATATCTCCTGTTTGGTACCCTTTTCCTTTTCAATTTTGCATCTCTCTTTGATTCTGCCTCACTGGTACTTTCCTCTTTGGCCAAGTCTTTTTCTTCACTTGATGTTGGTATCACGACAGACACTTCCTTTCTTTTCTCTTTCACTCTTGGCCCTTCACCGTCGTTCAACGTTTCTCTAGTCTTTATTTTTACTGGTGATATACTTGGCCTTCTCTTTGCACTGTGTCCACTTGATGGACCTGCGATCTCTTCTGAAGAAGTTTGAACAGTTTCGTTATGTTCTGCCTTGTCCCCTCCTTCTGGGAGTCAATCAGGTTTTCCTTTTCTTTTTCGGTACCGTCTGCTTCTGGGAAAGCCCTCCTCTGATCAGGCTCTCCTGCTTCTCCACCTCTTTCGAGCCCTTTGTCACCGTTACTTTCTTCAGGCTCTTTGTCACTTTCAGCTGCTTCGTCGCTGTCTGAGGTTTCTCCTTGGTCTTCCCCAAGTGAATCGATTGTTTCGTCCTCAGAGAATATTTCTCTCTCCTCTATTTCTGCCTGTTCGCTTCTAGTTCTGTTTTGCTCTGTCTCAGCGCTCGGCACTTTGTTATCAGGTACTGGCAGTTTCAGCGCTTCAACTTCCTCATCTGTGGGACACAACACTTTCTTTGTATGACTGGCGTGGATCCAGTTGTGAACTCCCGCACACTTCACAGCGGTAGTTGTCATCAGGATCACTTGGAAAGGGCCTTTCCAACGGGGTTCCAGACACGACTTCCTCACGTGCTTCTTTATCATGACCCAGTCACCTGATTTCAGTGTGTGTCCTGGACCTTGGATCGGTGGCAAGGTGGTTGCTTCCACCTGGTGAGAGAAAGAGCGAACCACGTCAGCCAGACCTTTGCAGTAGTCTAACACCATATCATCTGTAATATTCAAAAGCGCGTTTGCGGGAACTGCAGGAAGTCTCATGGCCCTGCCCATGAGAATTTCGTGCGGGGACAATCCAGTCTTTCTGTCAGGGGTGTTTCTCATTGACATTAACACCAAAGGCAATGCGTCAGGCCATTTCAAATTTGTCGATGCACATATTTTCACCATTCTTGATTTCAGTGTACCATTCATTTGTTCCACCAGTCCTGAGGCTTCAGGGCGATAGCTACAATGCAGTTTTTGCTCAATGTTCAGCGCTGCGCAAAGTAACTTTATCACCTCGTTATTGAAGTGACTTCCCCTATCTGATTCTAAAGAGATCGGGAATCCGAAACGTGGTATCAACTCCCTCAACAATAGTTTTGCAACTGTAAGGCTGTCATTTCTACGTGTGGGGTATGCTTCAATCCAGTGACTAAAAATGCACACAATCACCAACACATACTTCAGACCTCCATGCACAGGCATCTCAATAAAGTCCATCTGCATTCTGCTGAACGGGCCACCCGCCCTGCCAATGTGGCTCACGTTCACAACCGTTCCCTTTCCTGGGTTCATCTGTTGACAAATGACACAACGATGGCAAACTGCTTCTGCAACTTGACGAAATCTGGGGTTAAACCAATCAATTTTGAACAATCTTATCATGGCATCTCTCCCTAGGTGAGCGTGCCCATGATAGAACCGCGCTAGCTGCGATAAGAGACTATTTGGTAAAACAAATTTTCCTTCATTTGAAACCCATAACTCATCTGGTCTCCTTGTACATTGTGACTTAATCCAGGAAGCTCTTTCCTCCTCCCTGACGCTATTCTGTAATGCTTTTAGTTCATCCATTGTATCCACGACCTTCAAGGCAAATGCTTCAGCTGGTTCGATCTCTGGCTCACTTATCAAATTCCATTCATCCCTGAGCAATATACAGTTCAAGGCACAAAATCTTGCGACCTGATCCGCATATGCATTTCCCAGGGAAACATAGTCCTGTCCTTTTGTATGAGCACTACACTTTACCACTGCAATTTCGGCTGGCATCTGAATGGCGTGTAACAATTCCCTTATTCTCTCCCCGTTTTTCACTGGGGACCCTGAAGAGGTCAGGAAACCTCTCTGTGACCATAATTGCCCAAAGTCGTGCACAATTCCAAACCCGTACTGACTGTCAGTGTAAATGGAAACCTTCATCAATGTAGACAGTTGGCATGCTCTTGTAAGGGCTACAAGCTCTGCTATTTGTGCGGAATAGACTCCTTGAAGCCAGGACGCTTCCAAGACACCTGTTACAGTACATACAGCATATCCTGCTTTCAATATTCCCAATGCATCTCTTAAACATGACCCATCAACAAAAACAATTTGGTCATTTTCATCAAGCTTAGTATCCTTAATGTCAGGTAGGGGTTTTGTGCAAAATTCAGTCACCTGAAGACAGTCGTGCTCGACGTCTTCAGCGTTCTCAATTTCAGCATTTTCACCGGGAAGCAAGGTTGCTGGATTCAACGTAGTGCACCTTTTCAGCTGCACATTCGGTGAGCCCAGAATTATTGTTTCATACCTTGTGAGTCTTGCTCCAGTCATGTGTTGCGTTCGGGAGCGGGTCAAAAGTATCTCAACTGAGTGAGGGACCATGACTGTTAATGGGTGTCCCATCACTATTCCTTCACTCTGAGTGAGGCTGATACCAACTGCTGCTACGGCACGCAAACACCCTGGAAGTGCTGCTGCAACCGGATCCAAAGTAGCTGAAAAATACGCTACTGGTCTGTTTATGCCACCATGGGCTTGGGTCAAGACAGACAAAGAACATGCATCACGTTCATGACAAAACAATGTGAAAGGCTTTGTGTAATCAGGCATACCTAAAGCTGGAGCCCTGCACATGCATTCTTTCAATTCAATAAAAGCATCCATCTCATCTCCTTTCAGCTCAATTTCATCCAAGGCATCCTTCTGGGTCAGTTTCAGTAAAGGCTTTGCTAGAGTTGAGAAGTTGGGAATCCACTGGCGACAGTAGCTCACCATCCCCAAAAACTTCCTCACCTCCCTCCTCGTCTTGGGTGGACTCATTTGAAGTACACTTGTTATTCTTTCCTTCATTATTCTCCGTGACCCTTTCTCTATTTGATGACCCAAGTATTTCACTTTCTTCTGACAGAACTGCAGCTTTGAAGGAGACACCTTGTGTCCATTCCTTCCCAAATGGTTCAATAGGGCAATGGTGTCGGCTGTGCAGTCACTTTCTGTCTTAGATGCAATCAGTAAGTCATCAATGTACTGTACTAGGGTTGACTCGAATGGCAATTCTAACGCTTCCAAGTCTTTCTTTAGAATCTGATTGAAAATTGACGGTGACTCAGAAAACCCTTGAGGAATTCGACACCAACTGTAAACTCTGTCTAAGAATTTGAAACAAAAGAGAAATTGGCTGTCCTCATGAAGAGGCACCGAAAAGAATGCTTGTGACAAGTCGATGACTGAGAACCACTCGGCATCGCAAGGGACTTGAAACATTATCACAGCTGGATTCGGTACTACAGGGCAGCATTTAATTATGATGTCATTTATTTTCCTCAAGTCCTGCACGATTCGGACCTTTCCACTCGGCTTTATTAGTCCCATGATTGGTGAATTACATGGACTGCTTAACACTTCTTTCAATACTCCCTGTTTTACAAACTCGTCAATGAGTTGGGCGACTTTCATGAGGGTGTCTTGTGCCATGTGGTATTGTGGGGTCTGGGGAAAGGTTACATTGGGTTTTACGGTCACTTTCACTGGTTCCACTCCTTTCACCAATCCCACCTCTTTTCCTGTCATATCCCACACTTCCTTTCCGACTGTTTCCCGTAATTCAGCTGGAATATCTGCTTCAGTTATCATCGGAAAAAGGTTAATCAGAGGATATTCTTCATCGACAGTTTCCATCTCATCCCCTTCTACACTGTCCTCTTCTTCCCCATCACTGCTCGTCTGAATTCTAATTCCATCGTTCGAACACATAATCGAACATCCCAATTTGCACAATAGGTCTCTCCCTAACAGTGCTATCGGGCTTGAGTCACATACCACAAAATTATGTAACCCTTGATAGTTACCAATTGTGACTTGTACTGGATCTGTGATTGGGTTCGTCAGGTGCCTGTTCGCTACTCCCACTACTTGAACTGTTCTCCCTGAGAGTGGCAAATTTGGTACTTCAATGCTCCTAACAGTTGAACATGTGGCTCCTGTGTCAACCAAGAATGAAACACGATGACCCATAACTCTTCCCTCCACATACGGACCCTTTTGATCAACTTCCAAGGATGCTGCAAGCACACAATTTCCCTCCTCATCTGAACTTTCACTCTCCCATACATTGTTTATTCCATTCTCACTGTGTAATGGGAACTGTTGTACTGTGCCATTTGTACTCATCACCTGACCCGAGACCTGTGGAGGAACCATCACTTGCTGCTGACTCACTGGTGCCAAGGGTATTTGCATTTGCTGATTAGGTACCATAGGAAACTGCTGTTGCATTGGCTGCATTTGCGTCATCTGCATACGGGGCATCTGCATCTGCTGCGGCTGCATGGGCTGTAATCCCTGCAGCTGATTTATGGTCTGAAAATTTGGGTTTGGACCTCTCATTTTCGGTCCCCTCATTGTCTGGAATGCATTGACATCATTGTTTTGCTGACCAACACCTGCACCTTCCTGCACCACCATCGGGCACTCGCGTTTCCAATGCCCGACGATTCCGCACACGTGACACGGCATCACCCTTTTCATTGCCTGCACACCATTCGGAATCGCAACAGTGTTCAAATCCGGACCATTACTCCCAAAACCTCCTCTGCCTCTGCCTCTCGCCTGTGGCTGAAACATCATATTTCCCTGCGGCTGCGGCTGCGGTATCTGCTGTGGGAACCCTTGCAACCCTTGCAACCCTGTCTGAGCTGCTTTAAGTTGCATCACCATCACTTTCTCTTTCAACCTTTTCTGTTTCACTTCAATTTCCTCGCTACAGTATTTCGCATAATTCAACACCTCATCAATAGGTTTCGACTGCCAACAAATCAAATGCATCTTTATCATCTGACTTATCTCTGGTCTCAGCCCTTCCACGAATCTAAACACAAAATGAAGCATGTCCTTCGCCTCTATTGTTTCCGTGCCACTGTAGTTCTTGAACGCCTTCAACAACCTCTCATAGTAACCATGAATCGACTCTTTAGCCTCTTGGGCAGTTCGATCAATCTTCTGCCAATCCACATTTTTCGCGGCAACCTTCGTCTTCAAATGCTCAATCACCTTATAGTACAAGCTCATTACCATAGGTGATGGTGCACCCGTATCCCTGTCTCTCTCTGGCTCACTTGTCGGCCAACCTACAGCCCTTTTGCAGTCTTCCCACAAATCTGCCGGAACCACAATCTCAAAGAGGGTGTTCAGGTCTTCCCAAAGACATTTTGCAAGCTTCACAAACCTATCAGTCTGTTGATACCATTCAATCGGTTTCTCTCTCAGTTTGGGAAAATCATCCGTAAAAGACTGAATGTCGCTTCTGTGCCACGGTACATGTATTAATTTTCCCCCTGCTGTCTCCCTCATTGGTAACATGGTTATTGCATCACTACTCTGTGATCTTTTCTCGTTGTGCTCTGGGACACTGTCTTTCCTCTTTTCCTTTTTCTTTGCCCATCTGCTTTCCCATTTGTCTAAGCACCTCCACACTTGTGCACTCTGCAGCAATTCTCTAAGGTGCGTCTTCATGCCTGCTGACCTCATGTGTTCAAAGTCTGTGGTCCCGAAATCCAATCTATAGCTCCTGCTCAAGTGTTTTGTCTTGTCTATCTCAACCCCGTTTTTGTCAGCTATTTCTTGCAACCTTCTATGTACCTTGTTCAGTTCTCTCGTAATCCTGGGACATAGATACCTCAGCTCTTCTTCCGAGTAGGACTCTAACCTATTCAACCCCATAGTCCCTTCCACCAATTCTTCTGCTTCCATGTTCAACCTTACCCTATTCAGATAGTCTTCTCCCTTCCCACTGGCTGAGCTTTGTGTGGAATTCAGACTGTTGAACCACTGTGTTAGCTGTTGCGCATTCAACCCCATCAGTGTAGCATTCACATCGACTGCCATTGATGGTTGCGGCAACTTTTCAGTGTTCGATGATAGCGGTATCACCAGTGGGGGACTCGACCTCACCATTGTTGACTGAGCACATATGGGACTAAACTCCATCAAGGACCCAGATCCAGTTGGCTGAGCCGCTATCGGAGTTGTCTCTGGAGTGTTTTCTATGCACCTCCTTTCCGTCCCATTCTGCACCACTGATCCCTGACCACTCATACCTGAGTTAGGCTGAATGTACAAAGGTACCGGTGGACCTACAGTAATGGGTAGGGATATCGCATCTGGGTTCTGTCCATTCCCCAGGTTCTGAGGCATGTTCATTCCCACACTATGGGTCATCATTGCCGGCATGCCCGTCTGACTCCCCGTCATCTGAGCATGTGCGGTTCCCCCCTGCATCTGCTTTTGAGGCATCAAAAACTGGGTTGATTCAGCTTGTGCCAATGTTGGGTTGCGACCATTCTGTACTCCCATTACGGTTGGATCTAGAATCATTCCCGTACTGTTGTCACTGCTGTAGTACCTTGGGACCTGCGGCTGATAATTTTCTGCTGTTTTCAATATAGGCACATCTGGATATATTCTCCTAACCTGCGGTATCTGCGGGGTGAACAGTAAACTCGGGTCCTTAGATCCCGATGGCGTTTCTGAATTCGGAGTTTCATTATTCTGTACCGGTGCCGGAGGGGCAGAACTGGTACTTGGACCTTGTTCACTCTCTACATAAGGTGGTGGACGGTCGTTCAGCAATTGCATGATGAACTCCTCATCCTCTGACTCTTCTTCTCTCCTTAACTTTTCCTCGTCCTCTCTATCTTTGGACCACCTCCTGTTTGTCTTACAGGTAGCTTTCTTGCCTGTCGCCTCTTCTTCCTTAGCAATTGCGGGAAACAATTTTATCCCCTGCAATATATCTGACCTCCACACCTTCTGTGCATTATCCCACCTAGCGTCCGCTAGTGTCTTTTCTGCCTTTCTTATCCTGGTCTCGAACTTCTTTTGCTGTTGCTGTCTAGCCATTAGTTCCCAAATCGCTAGAGCCTCAAACTGTGCTGGCCTTGGAGGTACCTTCATGTCGTACATCGTGAATCTCAAATTCTCTAGGATCCTTATATTGAATGTCCCATGGATCGGGAACGCTACGCTCCCATGTCTCTCTGTCAGCTTGTGCCATTGCTTTAGCCAAAGGCACGGAGCTACCCCCCTTTCCTCCATTACAATGTAAGCTGGTGTACCTTCGGGTGGCGTCTCCTCTCCTACGCTCGCTTTAATGTAAGACTCCCCCTTCATCGCACTCTTTAATGCTTTCAAAAATTTCATTTTCTCGTCTTTTATTTCACAAAATGTGTAATCAATAAGTGACTTTAATTCCCGGAATACTCTTCGCTTGCCTTTCCCCTTCCAATCGAGCCCCACGGACTGCGTCCAATCCGTGCGCGACCCTTCTCTGCAACCAACCTATCCCAGCGCGGCTCCTAATGACGTCACACTCACACACTCTGCGGCTGACAAAGCCTCGCGGCTAGTCCTCCTTCACTCAGCTCCTCTCGTAACAACTTCTGGCAGGTATCGCGAGCAACCAAATAATAATAAAACAGATCTGTCGGTTTACTACAGGAAGGGTAACACAATCGCTTCAGGACCTTAGGGATTTTTCACTAGCCTCGGCAGTTATTCCATCTTTCTTGGTCCCCACTTTCGCAAGCAAATCTGACCCGCAGACTCTGCTCTCAACTTGTCAATGATCTATTCTAGTGCACTTAGAATTTGTCAAAGCCCGAAGTCGAAGTTTTCTTTCACTCCCTTAACACACGTACCGACTCGTTGACCACGCCCGGTCAACCTATTAAACCGACCAGACCACAACATAAAACAAGTGTCTCATACACTTTTCAACATACTCCGGAGTCTCTTGACCTCGCAGGGCCCGTCTCAACAACAACAACCACGTGGACCTTTTTCTGCACAAAGCGCCACATGCACATGAAGTTCGACGACTTCCCTACTCTCACACTCGGAGTCGCACCTCCGCTATTCTCTGAAATCCTCGCAACCTTTTCAAACAATCTGCGGCAATAAGCTGTGCAAGCGCAAAACCCTGACTTCACTCATACCGTCACTAGTACCGCCAACGCCGATTTCACACCTCCATTCTCTCCATTCGCAAGCTCCAAGATCCCGGCAAAGTCGCGGGGGACTTAGGGCATCATCATTCTCTCAATCTGTTTTACCCAAGAAAAATCTAATTCAACACCATATACCTCTCGAGTGGGGTCCCAAAGGGCGAAACCGTTACCTCTCGAGTGGGGTCCCAAAGGGCGAAGCCGTTACCTCTCGAGTGGGGTCCCAAAGGGCGAAACCGTCCTCTGCTACCATCTACTGATAGAGCGTTCCGACCTAATAAATTACCTGTATTTGGACGCTCTTGGGTCGATGAATCTTTTGACCAAGTGGGGCTCTCTTCACCCGAGATTAGTCAATTTAATCAAATCAATAATCAATAACGAACATAAGCAATGCCCTGATCAACATAACACTTCACAATTAATCCAGAAAACATTTAGGCGAACATGACCTTCCGGCCATGAATAACCACACCAGTTTATTTAAAGTTAATGAATTTATTTCCCTATATTAACAAAGCTAGCACGATATAAATGTGTCTCAACACCAAATTATATATGTAAATGAACATTAATAGCTGTCCATAACGGCGGAAAAGATGCAATCTATGCAGCATTTGAATAACAATGCATTCGATGATAGCAACGCAAACCACTAAAACTATAATCTGTAATGGGCTAATTGCATACATTAGTCAGCATAACAAGGTCTCAAATTGCATCGTGCGACAAATGAATCCTCATCTAACCTCAAATTAGCATCTGCATGTGGGATTTCATGCAAAAACAATTTAGCAACATTGATTTGGAAAACTCCTAACTAGGGCTCTTATCAAAAATCAGCAGTTGGTTACCTAAAAAGAAACACAATGCAATTGTACATTTTATCCTTTCATATTTACCAAATTCAATCAGCATTCAAGGAAGACTTTGTCTCACAGGTACCGGTTTCGATCAGCATGGGACGGGGGCAAAGGGGCAGGGTGGACGGGGCAATTGCCTCACAGCGGCAAGATAAAAGGACAAAACTACTACTTTATGCAAAGGGACGAATCAAAGTTAAAGTCTCTAGGGCGAGAATTACTTAAAGTCTCTTTCTCTCGATTAGAGAAAGCATCAAAGTCTCATTCAAAATGGCGTCGAACATCAATTGGCATTGTAGAAGATGGCAAAACGACGAAGTCGGCTAGATGGGCCATAATGTCTGCAATGTCTAATGTCCTCAATGGGTGCAATGGGTAATGGCGCTCCTTTCTTCTTGTGCACCAGGTTTAAATAAACAACAGTTCAAATCCAGTAGGGTCTTCCATTGGAGGGTTCATAGGTTGGCTTCAAATTGTCCAATCAAAAACAACAATTCACAAGCTTCTACCTAGGCATACATTATCCTTGGAGTCGGGAACGTAAGTTGCAACATATTTGACCAATTAACTCACTTTCAGAGCTTCCATTGTCTGCACCTGCAGATTGACCTTGGAGCAAAGAAGAAGATGCCAGGCTGGCACGAAACCTTAAAGATAAGCATGTGAACCGATCTCACTGGAAAAGTACAGCTTCAAGCAAGAATACACGTTTTATTAGCACATTAGAAAAACACGAGCATCTAAGCCGTGAGACAAGGCAACTAGGCCGAAGCCTCCACTAAAGTTATGCTAAGTTAAAACATTTCAAACAAGCAAATCATGGCACACGTTTACGGTTATGTCAGATTAGTACAATTTTAATACATCACGTTATATAAAGCACGCTTATAAATGTTGGCGAACTACTCTGAGGGCACATTTGTCCCCGTACAATCTTTATTAGTTCGGTTAAAGTTACACTTGATTATCGCGGCACTACGTTTATGCGCTAATAAATGTAAAACCTTCGTTTCTGCGTCATCACTAGCTGAACGCACCATGAACTTGGTAAAGCAGATGAGCTCAAATACATTGCATTTCGAGTCCACAAGAAACTACATTTGCCAGCATCTGCATACTTCCCTGCACGTGGCAGACGTTCCATGTCCAAGCACGCTGCTGGCTGCCATTTTAAACAAGCATTTGCAATGCGATGGGTCTGGTGTTTGCTCGAGTTAAAGCTATTAGCGTTGTAAAACTCCTAACTGGACTTTTTTTGGCACATAAACTGAAAATGAAAAGTAAAACAGTTTCACATAAGTGAGCCGACGGCCTTATTAGCGCAAAGCAGACAAAAAAAGGAAACAGAAGTTCGCTTGCAGTGAAACATATCAGCAAAAGTGCAATTATCCATGTAACAGGGTCGATGTCATGCAAAGCGCTCGACTACTGCCCAGTGAGAAATAAAGAGAAAAAGTAGTCCAGAAACCATACCAAAAACATGGAGCCTCGTATGTTTTCAGTAGTTGGCTGGTGCGCTCGAGGCAGGATAAACACAGGAAAAGGCATAATGTATACATGCCTTTCACTAATTAAATCAAGCAAATTTTAAAAGGGAAGCCCACAAACTAATCAAACTGATGGCCATGGTTAAAAGCCCATAGACAGATTACACCAGAGACAGAGCGATTTGCACTCAACCCTAAAAACAGAGGCTGCACCTACCTTTCCACATTACATGAATGTGCAAGCTGACTCCAGACAACATTACTGGACTGACCAATGAGGTATTCAGGCTACATCTTTGGGGTCTGCCCATACCCTCTTGTGATTTTCCTACCTTGGTGGAGCCTGTCCAGCAGTGCTTAATTTGTAAATAAAAAGGTGCCGGTGCTCAAATCTCTCCTCTTAAACAGGCGGCTGCTGCAATTAAAAGCGCAAGCATAGAATACTGAGGCAGCGTAATCTTGAAGACATCTCGGGCCTCTTCAATTCATTTACAGCCACACCCTACCCCTTCAGCTCACTCTTGCAGCTTCCTGCTTTTCCCCTTTCTGAAGCTTTTTCATATTTCTCTTCCTGCATCTTTCCCTCGTGTCTTTTGCTCGCAGTAAATGCTTGAGACAGAAAACTAAGCGCCGGCCCTCAGAAATAAGTTCCGGTGCTCCGCACCGGAAACAAGCACAAATTAAGCACTGCTGTCCAGTATCTCATACTTTCCCACCAGAGGACTTTCCTTTGCACCCAGGCTTCTCTTGTAACCTCTCACAGGTGGCCTGACTTGACAATAATGTCAATGAGCAGCATCAAAAGAATGTGAATCGTGCTTCCTTGGATTGAAATTTAATCATAGCTTCAATTTAGACAGACACCTCATGTATGATTTGCTCACAACAACTAACAATGAGTGCCACTTGTGTGTACATGCTCTGAAAAATATAACAGCATATGCACAAGGTAATTTTATTAGATCGCCCACCATGGTATGTCCGAAGAAACTGGTTAACATAGTAATCACAACAACATAGAATTGGCTTTTATCAATAATCGTGGTCAGTGTGAATTCCCTTCTGTGCTGTTATTGTTGCTCAATTAATGTGTAATGTTTTTATCGTTTATATTTTTTAATGAAACGAGTTAGGATATTGAAACTGCTTTAGTATGTCAGCACATCGATTTTGTTACTCGATTTTTCTACTGTGATAATGTCAAATTACATTATGGGGGTAGGCCCAATGCTTGGATGACCTTCAGAAGGCAGCCAGGGCCCTATCCAGTTTTCTTCTGACTTTTCATAAATGTATGAAGCAGGCCCATATTTTATCAAACTTTGAAATCCTACCTCTCACTGTCCATGGTATACGCAGGTCATACTCTGGGCTACCACAAATGGATGGCCGGGGTGCCTGTGCTCACCACTGTTGGGAGATCGTCAGTCTCACGGCACAGAGTAGCTGAGTGAGAAGTCGTCCCTCAACGGTCATATTGGGTAATGCTTGTGTCACCTAGCAATAGAGATGAGGAGTCCAAATGCATGGTGGCATTTATTATATTCTTTATCTTTAATAGCACCGCTGCCCAGAATGTTTGAACTCAGTCACAGGAACACCACATATTGGCCATCGTTCCTCAAGTGTTCTGACAGTGCCAGTATTTTACCAGAGAGCCCTAGATCACCACCAGATCCCCCCCAGATGAATTAAGGTTAGATACCATCTCTAAGAGTATGTCTGGGAACATGGCAGCCAGCTAGAGCCAGGTAGGCGCACCCGCCTGAAGAAAGCCACACCACGGGGAAATAAGTGCCACCAGCTTTGTTCAGCGAGCAACGCGGTATTGGTGCGGTAATGTGAGGGTTCTCCCCCTCCTCTTACCATATTCTGGGGGTATCATCCTGTATGGTAGCCTGAGGTGTTCTCTGTTGGATCACTGCGGCCTGTGAGCTGTACGATGGAGGCTGACAATCAAGGGACCTCGCCGAGGGAGACAGGTGCAGAGTCAGCACAAGATGGCGTTCACAGCTCACAGCAAAGTCAAGTGCTGGGACGGAGGAAAATGCTTAAAGCGGCGGGACGAGACAGATGAAGGGAGCAGGCTGTCCCACCGTTCAATGGAGAATGCAGGTCAAAGTTTAGGCGGTGATCTGGGGCAACAGGTAGGGGAAGACTGTGGGGTTCAACACATTAAGAAAGTATCCTATGTGAAGCAGGGTTGCATTGAGAGGTATTCTTTAAGGTCGCTTAGACCTTGCAATTTGCAGGAGGGCAAAGGAAATCTTAATATTGGTTCAGAACAGATGAAAATAAGGGCCTTGGTAAGGATGACTTAACCCCTCTTGAAGAACTCTTTAGTAAAGGCCCCCCTACCCCAAAAATCAGTCCAAAACTCTCTCAACAAGAGTAGTAGCAGAGAAATCTCTAACTGAGGAAAAGAGTTTGTTAATCAAAAACCCTCAGAGAATTACGCCTTCTTTAAAATCCTATTTAAAAATTCAGACTGATATGAGTGATTGCCCCAAAGAGAATAAGCGAAAGCAGTTAATTTTAACTACACATGGTTACGAAGCGAAAGGTATGGATACTGAGAGAATGGTTCCCACAGAGTTATCCACTATTGCCCCCTCCTGCGCTCACAGCGCTAATGACTCATAATAGTCTTGTAGGCTTGGTGATGGTTCTCCCCAACTTATCCAACAGTGGGATACATGTAGGGGGGAGCAGGATACAGCCTGAGCCCCAGGAGTCCAGAGAGTTGGAAGGTTTAGGCACACAGGATAGTGGGCCCAGTTGTTGGGATTTGGTGCAGCTGACTCTTGCCCAATTGTCCCAAGAGATTAAAGAGCGCTTTACAGTCTCAGAGGCAAATCAAAATGGGATTCAGGCCACTTACTCTAGCCTAGAAGCCAAAATTGAGAATTTAGCTCAGCGCACACAGGATTTAGAGGAGGAGTTTCAGGCACTCCGGGCGAAAATGTTCAGGAGGTATCACGTCTTAAAACTAAACTTGAAAGAATTGAAACCAATGCTAGAAGAATTAATACCAGTATTCTAGGGGTGAAAGAGGGCCTGGAAGTTTCAGATAGCAAAACATTTGTGATTAATCTACTGAGAAATTATCTTCCGCATGATAGCTGGATGGATAATCTTGAAGTAGAAATTCAACGAGTACACAGAGACCCGTTCAAACAACATCTTGGATGAAAGAGTCCCCAGAAGATCCTGGTAAATTTTCTCTCATATTCTACGAAAGAGAAATATTTGGGGTTAGCTCTAAAATCCAGTTCACTACAAGCATCAGGGGCATATTTCAGGATTAGATCTAATGTCTCTCAGGAGACAGTCGACAGAGAGTGGGAATTGGGGAAGAGATTGGAGGAGCTAAGGAAGTTGGGTGCCACGGCACAATTGAAATTTCCTGCCATTATGAAGGTCATGTGGCAAAATAAGATGCACAACTTTTTGGAACCAGCGGACTTGGATGTCTTTCTTTACCAGATAACGAAGGAGAGGCACCCTGGCAGTAATTAAGTGCAAAGATGTGGTGTTGGCTTTCACACAGGAGCGGCTGAAATGGACATTAGGATATGCCTAGTGATAGATGGAAGGGTTCCCAAGGGGGGGGGGGTCACCTGTGGAAGGGAGCAGTGGGAGAAAATGAAAATAAAAAATTGATGTCCTCAATTTTAGTTAGGTGATCTGTCATATATTTAGTAGTGAGATTAGTAGTCAGATGGAAGCACGAACCGGTTCTGCTGGCTCAGGGTACAGTATAAATCAGACTGGAGTGAATGGGTTTGGGTGAGGGAAATATGATGAAATTCTGGACGATCCTTTACTTGAATGTAAACAGACTTTGGGTTGTCAAAAGATGACAAGTGGTCTTGCTATATTTAAAAGAAAGTAAAGCCCAGATACTGATGTTGCAGGAGACTTATCTCTTGAGACAGGAGTGTAAAGATCTTTTTTCGAAGCAAAGGTGGATGGGAACTATAATAGCAACAGATCAACCATATTGCTCCAAAGGGGTAGCTTTGGTTTTAAAAGCAAACCCAGGGATCAGCCTAGTTTGGTATAAGGCGGACGAGGGAGGGTAATGGATAACTGCAGAAATAAAGGTTTGTGATGCAGTATACACATTAGTAAGCTACTATGGGCCAAATGTGGATGATACCACATCACTATCTCAGCTGTTTCATAACCTTCTTACTTTTATAGCTCCGTTCATTTTAGGGGAGGATTTCAATGTTTTACTGGATAACGCTCTAAACAGGTCCTCCAAGAGAATGCAAATTAATTTCCCAAAGATGAGAACTTATTTGTTGGACATGATGGAAAACTTTGATCTATGCGATGTTCTGTGGGAATTGAGAGGGAATAGCAGGGAATACACATTCCACAGTAAAAGAAACGGTCACTACTCAAGGTTGGACTACTTTTTTATGGAGAGAAAGGAGATGGAGAGAGTTACTGGACTAGATCAAATGCCTATCCACTTATCAGATCATTCAGCCTAGTTGTTGAAAATTAAGCAGAAGAAGGTACGTGCGGAAAGGAGGTGGACAATCGATAGAAGGATATTGGCACAGTCAGAGCTAGTTGGCAGATATCACAACAGTCTAAAGATGTTTTTTCCTGGAATAAGGCATCTGTCCTAATACACGTGATAAAAGGATTCATAAAAGGCTTGGTTAAGGGGGATGATAACTAGTATAGCGGTTTATTGGATAAGGCTTGAGAGATCACAACCGGTTGAATTGGAGGGGAGATCTTGATGGTGGAAGAGGAGTTAGAAGCAAATACATTAAATGAGGTAGGAAAGGGGGAAGCGTTGGAACAACTACAAGATTTACAGTTAAGATATTGGGCCATGTTGGAGGAAGAGGTGGCACAGCAGTGGGAAGCTAGCAGAGCACGTAATATTGTACAAGGAGAAAGTTGTGGTACGTTGTTGGCCTGGAAAACTAGATTGGAGGTGCCCCAGAATAATATCAAGATCATGAGTGGTAGAATAGGCTCGGTGGTTGAAGATAACTCCAGGATAATAGCCGCATTTAAATCTTTTTTCCAGGAGTTATATCAAAAATATTTAGACCCAGATTTAGGGGCACTAGAAGTGTGGCCTGGAAGAGAAGCATCTTTCGAGATTGTCGAGTGAGCAAGACCAATTATTGTGTCAGGAAATATCTGGCAGTGAGATTGTAGCTGCTATTAGGAAAGCAAAGAAAGAGAAAGCAGCAGGTCCCAATGAGATTTCTAGTGAGCTTTATGCTGCAATGGAGGAGGCTATTACCCCAGTCTAGTCCACATGTTTAATGCTATATTGTTGGAAGGTTCTCCTATTCCAAACTCTTGGAATGATGCAGTAATCTCTTTAATATTGAAGCCCGGTAAGAATCCCTTACAGTGTCAATTTTATCGTTCAATATCGCTACTTAATTGCGATTATAAGTTTTTTTTTTTGCAGGGCTCTGAAATAAAGTTGCTGGCCATTTGGTACATCAAAATCAGGAGGGATTCCTGTCAGGTAGGAATAGGAGAGATCCCAACCATACTTTAATTGGTTCCATCGATCTGGCCACAACATTGGATATCCCGCTGGAAGTTGTAACAGTAGATGCCGCTAAGGCATTTGATTGAGTGAATTGGAAATATCTCATGGCAGTATTAGCTCATTTTGGAATTGGTAAATCCTTAATTAATGTGCTGGCAAGCATATATAGTGCACTATCCGCAAGAATCTTGGTCAATGGCACCTTGTCTCCGGAAGTGAAGCTAGGAAGAGGGACTAAACAAGGTTGTCCCCTCTCTCCGATCCTCTTTGACCTTTATATCGAACCTCCCGCAGAGAGTTTGAGGTTAGATGAATGCATAAGGCATTTTGTGGTAAGTGATTTCTATAGGAAAATCACTTTATATGTTGATGATTTGATGGTATATACCTACGACGTCACGTCGGCTATTCTGAACCTTATAAAGGAAGTGACCGTTTTTCTCAAAATTGGCTGGTTATGAGGTAAATGAAGAAAAAAAGTAGAGATAATTGCATGGAATCAAAACTGTGAAGATCTTATAAAGGTCTTAGAGATGAGGTACTTGGGTATAAAGATAAGGCAGGATTTGGGAAAGTTAGCTAATAGGAATTTAGAAAAGGTGACCACTGAGGTCGCAGCTCTTTTGAGAAAGTGGGGGAATTTGCCACTCACTAAATATGGGCATGTCAACTTGGTTAAGATGTCTATTCTGCCAAAAATGACTCTCCTATTTGATAATATCCCCTTACTTTTTGATAAAAAAGCTATTCTAAACCTGCAAGGGAAGATAACCTCATTTATTTGGGCCAGTAAAGACATTCGCCATCATTGAAAAAATTTAGGAGGAGGGTTGGTGTCGGAGGATGGTTTCTTCCTGACTTGCAGCTTTATTGATGTTTGTATCAATTAAAGAATAATAGGGCATTGTTATTGACTCCAGATGACTCATTAATGGAAGCCATGTTCAAGGCAATGCTGATAGGTTACCCCGTGGATGGCTTAAATTTTGGGCCCGAAATGTTTATAAAAAGACAGGTTGAAGCACTTACAAGCAGTAGCCACCAGCTGGTATGAGATCAGATCTCTTCTTGGTATTGGCTACTATAGTAAGTTGGCTCCCATTTGGGACTCACCAGGGACCCAGAGTGTTTACTGGACAGTCTAGCCTTAGCACTAAAATAAAGTGGAGTTATTAGATGGGGTCAGCTAGTCGGCGATGGGCAAAGGTTGACATGGAAGTTTTGGAATAATAAGACAGATGGGACCATATCCAGATTTTTCAGATGAAGAGGTGGCTCAAGATTCAGGGGGGTCTGGGTCCGGAACCAGTACAAATGAAACTAGATCTACAGACAACTAGAGACACAAAGAAAGACGTTTCTCGATGGTATCAACATTTCTTAACAGCAGTGGAGACTTTGATGCAACCATTACACAAAAAATGGAGTAGATACCTGCCGGAGGAGGAGCTGGAGCAGTTAAGGCAAGTATCTTTTGCTATTCTATTTTCAGTGGTTAAAGCAGCTGCTTTAAGAAGAAATAACCTTTTTACTCCCTATAGAGTGTACTGGACTCCCTCGAAGTTGGCAGAGATAAGAAGCAGCTCAACACCTGAGTGCAAGCGGTATGGCAGTTCGAGGCGGATGATGTTCATATGTTTGCCTCCTGCCCGAAATTAGAGGGATTCTCGTCTGCGGTGGGTTAGACAATCTCTGACTCTTTCGCAGTTGAGGTGAGCCCCCGCTTAATTATATTTGGGATATTGCCTCTGGACATTGACTCTACCTCTCCCAATTTATATCATAGAGGTTAGATGTTTTATCTGATGTTACTCGCAAGAAGGGAAATTTACAGAAGTTGGGGTCAACCCTCCCCACCTAATTGGCAAGAATGGAAAAGATCTGTCCTTTTCTTCAGAGAAGTAGACAAAAGAGGAGCAAGGAGGCTCGGGGAATGGGATTTAGGATCTGCTAAAGCTCTGATGTTTCCAATGTGTTTCTTGTCCAATGATTATTCCCTCTGACTTGGCTAGGCTGGGAATCAGTTCCATCCTATTACCTAGAGTAACGTGTCTTCATGAGCTTACAAGGTTGATGGCATTTTAACAAGAGCTCAATGATGACATTTTATGAGGACAAAAAACCTTTTTTTTGTAAGTGGTGCAACTGGAAGAAGACATGGCTTATGTGCAGATATGTGCCTATGAAGTGTCATCTAACATGATTCCCAGTTCCTCCTTCCATTTAAAGACATACCAATGTTTAACATCTCAAGTCAGGGCTGAAGGAGGCTGTAGGAGGAAGTGATACTCCCCCTGGATGGATAGTCTCTCAGGTATGCTTCAGTAGGTGTAAGAGCCTGGTGGACTTGTGGACAAGTAGAGAGCTTGTTGGATTTGGGGACAAGTAGAAACTGAGGATGCTCAAAACAGTAGGTATGGCCTGCATAATGGGTGGTCAACATCTAGTGCAAAACAAAGAGCCAGGGCACTGGATGAAAGAGTGTTACCTTTTGAGTAAAGATTGGTTAGTGTAGCCATCTTATCAGTAAACCATCGGTAAAACCCTGCTTCTGTCCTCCTCGGAAGTAAGTCTAGATTATTTGAAACAGGAGGATAGGATGTAAGTCCAGAGCTTCAGGCGCTGGCCAACCAATGGTTTAATGTGATACGTGTGGAAGGTAATAGGGAGGAATGATGACAATGGCAGCTCAGGAGCCAAGGCAATATTTGTAATGGTGTGTTCAGGACCCCAGAGCTTCTCAGTGTCGGGGTTAGTGAAGTATGGAAGGGACATAGCTGAGCCAGCTGAGGTATTGATCCATCTGGGGAAATCCTAAGCCTCCCTCTGACTTGGGGCTACACATCATTTTATAAGGTATCTTCTGAATTTCCCTCCCTCCACGTGAAGGACAAAAGCTTACTATGGATGAGGCGGATCGTATCATGTGGTATCCAAAGAGAAAGTGTTTGAACCACATAAAGGAGATGAGGAAAAAAGTGAATTTTAAGTTGGGTCATTCTGCAAAACCATGAGAGTGCCAATTGTCCCCACCTTTAAAGGTCTTTAAAGAGAGTGTCCAAGGAGTAAGGGTATGTTGGCTGCATGGTAATGCACAGGTATTCAAGTGGTGAAGGAGATCCAGTTATAACAAATGAGGCCAAAAGAGTCACACCCAGTGATGATGGTAATGGAAGTTCCATGGGAACAAATTTAGAGTATTTGATTTTAAACCCTGAGATTCAAGAAAAGGAGCAAATTTAATCTATTAAATCTGGGAGCAAGGTTTCGGGGTTGGTGATGAAACACATTATGATATCCGCAAACAATCCCAATTTATATGTGGAATTTCCTGTGATTGAGGGGTGGTGTTCAACTTTCTTGACTTAGGGTTCCAATCCCAGGGCAAAAATAGTTGGGGAGAGTGGGCATCCCTGTCGGGTGCCTCTCCTGAAAGAAATCTGAGCGCACTTACGGTTGTTAACCTAGAATTTAATTGACAAATCTGGGTTTGATATAAGCCTTGACTTGGGGGAAGGGAAGAATCTTATTCAAAACTTTAAATGTGCTGCACTAGACCAGTCGATCAATCGCTTACTCCGCATCCAAAGAAAATAGGACCTTGAGGGTTTTTGGGTCCCTATCTATTGGACATATGTTGAGTGCCAGTCGAATATATTATCTCCCATCTGTCTGCCATAGAGCCAAATCCAGCGTGTGTCGGATAGATCAAGTGAGGCCATATCCTCTAGCCTAGTACATAGAATTTTAGTAAAGATTTCAGAGTCCAAATTTAGGAGAGCGATTGGGTGATAGGATTTTCAGTGGTCTGGGTTCTTATGAGACTTGAGTATCAAATCAGTATGAGATTCTGTCATAGTGTTATCAAGCCTAATTTGAGAAAGAAGTTAAAAACCTCGGCCAATAGTGTAGGCAATTTACCCTGGAACGCTTTGTTAAATGAGTTGGAGAACCCATCTGGGCATTGGGCTTTATTATTAGAGAAGGATTTAATGGCCACCTAAACCTCCAGTGGGAAATAGGCTACTCTAGAGAACAGAATAGATCAGTTGTGAGAGATGGAAAAGGTACATCTCACAAATAATAGTCCTGATCCACATCTGAAGTGGGTTCTGCAGCATAAAGTGCCTGGTAACAATCATGTAATGCTCCTACCATGTCTCTTGTGTGGGTAACAGTATCCCCTGAGGGGATACACTCACCCATACAAGAGACATTGTTGGAGAAGCCAGCCGGAGTTTACAAGCTAGGGGTCAACCTACCTTATTATCTTTCTCATATTATGATGGTTTAATATAGGGCATTCAATCTCAATATGAATAGTGGCTGTGTAATACAGTGGTGCGCACTTCCTATAACATATACTTTGCTAGTATAAGTCTGTGACAATCAATAATATTGAAACACCAAGCATGTGTGTTATGAGGAGTGCCAAGGTGGTTCCATACCCAGCCACAAGGTGTGTAGATTGTGAGCCAAGAAGTCCACAATGAGTAAATGAAATTTGAAAGAACCACGGCACATCCAATCAGTCCAAATGTATATCCTTTAATCCTCCTGGGTTATTCATTGGTTAAAGACCATTATAGTGTTCCATGTACAGACAGGCTGTTTATTTTGTTCATAAACCAGTGGCACTGTTAGGGGGGAAAGAGGGGGACTGAAGCCCAGGCAACTGTAACCAGGGCATGGTCTAAAAGGACCTGAGTATCAATCATACTATCAGTAAATGCGTGTACGTCATGAAGTTGTGTAAAGGAAATGTCTAGCCTGGAAGAGGTTCTGTGGAAACTATAGAAACAAGCATTTTCAATGCAAAGGGTCTTGCATTTGCTCGAGTTACAGCTATTAGTGCTGTAAGCTCCTAACCGGACTTTTCTTGCCACATAAATTGAAAATGAAAAGTAGAACAGTTTCACATAAGCGAGCCCATTCACAGCACCGCAGGCCTCACTGAGCATCAGCGTGACGAGACACACAAAAGGAAAAAGAAGTTCACCTGCATTAAAACCTACCAGCAAAAGTGCAATTAGCCATGTAACAGGGGCAATAGACAAGGCGGTAACAAAACCTCCACAAGGAGGGACAAACGTAAAGCATTTACCAATGTCATCAAAGGATTTTTGAAGGGCAAGCCCATTAACAAGTGGTAGTGATGGGCGTGAGGTGGGCGTTGTTAAAAGCCAAGATACATACAAACACGTTGGAAAAGTGGCGCTTGTGTGCTGCTATGCTCTACCTAAAAAGTATATTCCTGATTGGTTGAGTAATGTGTCCTCCAAATGTCAACCAATTGTAGGTCCTGGATACCCTCAAGGGCAGCATGCAGAAGTCATTACGTACTTCCCTGGAAATGGGATCAATCAGTTGTAAATCATATTAAAATCCCCACCCCAATAGTAATTGTCCATATTTCAGGTCCGCCACATGCTCAAAAAGTGTGGTAAAGAATTTTGGGGGTCATTCTGACCCTGGCGGTCGGTGATAAAGCGGCGGCCAATCCGCCAACAGGCTGGCGGTCCAAAAAATTGAATTCTGACCCTGGCGGGAACCGCCAACAGAGCCCGCCACTTTAACACTCCGACCGCCACGGCAGGACAGACAAACAGCGCGGCGGTCACCGCCAACAGGCAGGCGGCAGACAATGTACCGCCCACCCTATCACAACTCACCAACCCGCCACCTTTTCCGGGGCGGGAGCCCCGCTGATAAAAACACGGCGGAAACAGACTACGAATGGGAAAACGCTCACCTCTATACACTCCACGAGGACGGAGGACAGCATGGAGCCCGAATTGAACATCCTACCTGCTCTCGTCTACCTGCTCATCTACCATGAGTACGAACTCCGGCGCAGACGACAACGGTGAGTACCGCACCTACGACACAGGGGAGGGGGGGAGGAGGAAGGGTTACGGGCACACACATACGCATTACACCCACCCCCCAACTATCTACACACCAATGCAGAGCACCAAGTCAAAGTGACCCCACCCAAACCCCCCGGAATAACGAAAAGATAAGATTAAAGTGAGAAACAACATTTATGTAAAAAATAGGTTCATTGAAGTCATGGTAAAATAGGAAAATGAAATAAAAAAATCCAAGTGTAAACATTGCGTAACCGATAAATAGAGGCAAAAAGTCCCGCACAGTCACAGAAATTGCAAATGTTCGTGGGCCAAAGTGTATCAACACATGGGCAAAGCCCACACAGGAGACCTGAATCCGTTGGAGAGAACACTGCAGGGGCATCAGATGATAAAACTACAGGCACCTCAGGGGGAAGGGAAGGATGGGCACCACAGCCACATGAGTCCACGACGCCAGATCCAAGAAGGGGCCACCATGCCCACTGTTCAATCCTGGGGAGTGCAAAGCCACAGTCTCTCAAATCTCTACAGTGGGTGGCTTGCCCACTGTCATATCCTGGGGAGTGCAAAGCCACAGTCTCTCAAGTCTCACAAGTGGGTGGCTTGCCCACTGTCATATCCTGGGGAGTGCAAAGCCACAGTCCATCAAGTGGATAACAGTCTCCACAGGCAATGGAGGAGGCAGGGTGGCCCGAGTGCAGCGTGAACATTAGCACGACACAGAACCGGCACTGTCAATGGGCCAGCGGTGCTTGAGACGGCGGGGCCCAGCGGAGCGGTGATTGACAGGAAGGGCCCAGCGGAGCGGTGCTTGAGACGGCGGGGCCCAGCGGAGCGGTGCTTCACAGGAAGGGCCCAGCGGAGCGGTGCTTGAGACGGCGGGGCCCAGCGGAGCGGTGCTTGACAGGAAGGGCACAGCGGAGCGGTGCTTGACAGGAAGGGCCCAGCGGAGCGGTGCTTGACAGGAAGGGCCCAGCGGAGCCGTGCTTTAGACGGCGGGGCCCAGCGGAGCGGTGCTTGAGACGGCGGGGCCCAGCGGAGCGGTGCTTGACAGGAAGGGCCCAGCGGAGCGGTGCTTGAGACGGCGGGGCCCAGCGGAGCGGTGCTTGACAGGAAGGGCCCAGCGGAGCGGTGCTTGACAGGAAGGGCCCAGCGGAGCGGTGTTTGACAGGAAGGGCCCAGCGGAGCGGTGCTTGAGACGGCGGGGCCCAGCGGAGCGGTGCTTGACAGGAAGGGCCCAGCGGAGTGGTGCTTGACAGGAAGGGCCCAGCGGAGCGGTGTTTGACAGGAAGGGCCCAGCGGAGCGGTGCTTGAGACGGCGGGGCCCAGCGGAGCGGTGCTTGAGACGGCGGGGCCCAGCGGAGCGGTGCTTGACAAGAAGGGCCCAGCGGAGCGGTGCTTGACAGGAAGGGCCCAGCGGAGCGGTGCTTGACAGGAAGGGCCCAGCGGAGCGGTGCTTGAGACGGCGGGGCCCAGCGGAGCGATGCTTGAGACGGCAGGGCCCAGCGGAGCGGTGCTTGACAGGAAGGGCCCAGCGGAGCGGTGCTTGAGACGGCAGGGCCCAGCGGAGCGGTGCTTGAGACGGCGGGGCCCAGCGGAGCGGTGCTTGAGACGGCGGGGCCCAGCGGAGCGGTGCTTGACAGGAAGGGCCCAGCGGAGCGGTGCTTGAGACGGCGGGGCCCAGCGGAGCGGTGCTTGACAGGAAGGGCCCAGCGGAGCGGTGCTTGAGACGGCGGGGCCCAGCGGAGCGGTGCTTGACAGGAAGGGCCCAGCGGAGCAGTGCTTGACAGGAAGGGCCCAGCGGAACGGTGCTTGAGACGGCGGGGCCCAGCGGAGCGGTGCTTGAGACGGCGGGGCCCAGCGGAGCGGTGCTTGACAGGAAGGGCCCAGCGGAGCGGTGCTTGAGACGGCGGGGCCCAGCGGAGCGGTGCTTGACAGGAAGGGCCCAGCGGAGCGGTGCTTGAGACGGCGGGGCCCAGCGGAGCGGTGCTTGAGACGGCGGGGCCCAGCGGAGCGGTGCTTGACAGGAAGGGCCCAGCGGAGCGGTGCTTGTGACGGCGGGGCCCAGCGGAGCGGTGCTTGACAGGAAGGGCCCAGCGGAGCGGTGCTTGACAGGAAGGGCCCAGCGGAGCGGTGCTTAAGACGGCGGGGCCCAGCGGAGCGGTGCTTGAGACGGCGGGGCCCAGCGGAGCGGTGCTTGACAGGAAGGGCCCAGCGGAGCAGTGCTTGTGATGAAGGGCCCCTGTTCAGCGGTGCTCCTCCCAGCGGTGCCCTGTTCAGCGGTGCCTTTCTGGACGGCGGGGCCCTGCAGAGCGGTGCTTGACAGGAAGGGCCCAGCGGAGCGGTGCTTGAGACGGCGGGGCCCAGCGGAGCGGTGCTTGAGACGGCGGGGCCCAGCGGAGCGGTGCTTGAGACGGCGGGGCCCAGCGGAGCAGTGCTTGACAGGAAGGGCCCAGCGGAGCGGTGCTTGAGATGAAGGGCCCCTGTTCAGCGGTGCTCCTCCCGGCGGTGCCCTGCTCAGCGGTGCCTTTCTGGACGGCGGGGCCCTGTTCAGCGGTGCCTTTCTGGACGGCGGGGCCCTGTTCAGCGGTGCCTTTCTGGACGACGGGGCCCTGTTCATCGGTGCCTTTCTGCACGGCGGGGCCCTCTTCAGCGGTGCCTTTCTGCACGGCGGGGCCCTGTTCAGCGGTGCCTTTCTGGACGACGGGGCCCTGTTCAGCGGTGCCTTTCTGGATGGCAGCCGTGTCAGTCGTCCCGCGGCGGCCCCTTACTTTACGGGTCCTCTTTCCAGGGGGGGGGCTGGCTGTCCCCTTGCTGCTGACCGATGTATCACTGCTGGCAAAGGGGGGACTCCAAAAGCCATGCACTACGGTGACCCTTGAAGCCGGGCTGGTGGTGGCTGAGGCGCTCCTGGGACTCTTAGCAGATGGAGAGGGGGGTCAGGGGAGGGAAAGAGGTCAAGAGTGGAGAGGTAAAGTTTTTTAGGACCAGGGTAAAGGGTAGGTGTAGTGGTTATGGGAGTGGAGGAAGAGGAGGTGGTTGTAGGAGAGTCAGGTGTGCTGTCCTTGGGTGAAGGTGCATGGGCTGGAGGCTGTCGTGAGGTGCTTTGCTGTTGGGTGGGTGGCTGCCTGCGTTTTTGTGTCTTGGAAGAGGGGGTGACAGACACAGTGGGAGAGGACACAGGGGACGTGTAAATGGCAGTGGGGGTGGTGACTGCACGTGTGCGGACTGGACTGGAGGGTGTGCTGGTGATGGAAGTACTGGCTGTTGGTGGTGTGCATGCAGGTGTGAGTAGAGACGTCACAGGGAGGGAGGAGGGAGACGAGGAGGTGGGGGACACAGAGGTGGTAGTGGCTGTTGGCATGTCTGCATCTGGGTGTTGCTTAGGTGAATGTTTGTGTGATCTGTGGCGCTTATGTCTGGATGAGCTGCCCTTGGGTGTTGAGGTGTGTGCAGGCTGGTCTGATGGTGTGGATGGGATAGGCAGAGGAACAGGAGACAGAGACAGGCTGGAGGCAGTTAGAAGCGGGAGGCTGGAAACAGGGACAATGGCTGCCGTCAGTGCTGAGGCCAGAGCATTGAACGATCGTTGATGGGCAGCCTGACCCGAATGAATGCCCTCCAGGTATGCATTGCTACGATGCACCTCCCTCTCTAACCCCTGGATGGCATTCAAAAGGGTAGACTGCCCAACAATGATGGTCTGTAGGAGGTCAATGACCTCCTCACTGAGGGCAGCAGGAGTAACAGGGGCAGGGCCTGAGGTGCCTGGGGCGAAGGAGACGCCCACCTTCTCGGGTGAGCGGGCACGGAGCGAAGGCTGAGGGGCTGCTGGGAGGGCGGAGCTGGTGCGCGGGGTGGCGGCTGTACCTGTAGAGGCGGGGGGCACGGATGTTGCCGCCACCGCTAGGGAGCCCCCATCCGAGGACGTGTCGGTGTCGCTGGTGTCACCATGGCTCCCCGTTGTGAAGCTCCCCTTGCCCTCCGTATCACTGGTGGCCTCAGTGTCTGTGCCATGGCCCACCGGGGCCTGGTGAGTTGCAGCTCCCTGGTGCTCCGGTGCCAATTCTCCTCCGCCTGATGATGCTAATGCACACATGCACAAGAAGATAAAGAAAAAGGGTGGGGGGAGACATAAAAACTAGTTGAGTGAATGCATTGTCAACACCGTTGGCGGAGAGGACAGACACAAGAGCCTCATGCACTAAGCCGCGCAATCGGGGTACACTACTCCGTACTTGTGACTAGACCAACAGGTCTAGGGACAACAAACGCGCACATGGGTGATGCAGGTCCATGGATAGCTGTACTTGTCACCCTACAGAGGTGGGGGGCGGGGGCACAGGGACATGGCTAAAGCAGAGGACTACACTACAGAAAGCGCCCTGGCCTAATGTCACCCACAGCCCTCTTCCCCCACCCAGGCACCTCCACTGCGCGTAAAGATAGCTGAATGTGCTGGTACTCACCCCCTTGTGTCTGCTGTGATGTCCTCACGCGCCCATCCAAATCGGGGTAGCCTACCGCCAGGATCCGGGACATCAGGGGGGTCAGGGTACGACTGGCACCCCTCCTAGGTTGGGAGGCCATCCCCAGCAGTGACTCGGCGGTCTTCCTGGTCCCGCGGCGGATGTCCTCCCACCTCTTGCGGCAGTGGGTGCCCCGTCTGTTGTGGACCCCCAGGGCCCGGACTTCCTTGGCGATGGCACGCCAAATGTCGACTTTCTGATGGGCGCTGACCTATTTGACATGTACAGGGTGGGAATTGAAATATCATCAATTTTCCGCATGATAGATGCGATTGGCCCCCCCTCCCCAACCTTGCCATGTGGCACATGCTCTCATCTGTCGTGCCTTGCACTCGCCATTGTCTCCCCACCCCACCATCTCACATCCACCATACACAACCCAGGCATAGCCCATTCAACGTGCACACAGTGTACTTACCTGTTGGTCTGGAGGACCGTAGAGTCGCGCATACTGGGGCAGGACCCCATCCACAAGTTTCTCCAACTCTTCTGTAGTGAAGGCAGGGGCCCTTTCCCCAATCGCAGCAGCCATTGTATCTCCCAGACCGAGGTCACAGCATCACTTGCAGTATAGGTCCTCTCCTGTGGATGATCAGGTCTCGAGAGATTAACCAGATAGAAAATGGCGGTCACGGCCGTGGCGGCGCGTACCGCCGCGGTGCGTTCCGGGACCGCCGGCGCAGCTAGTCATTGGCTCGTGAAACCCATAGGGTTCGATGTTAACCAATGCGGCTTTGCGCCGCGGTCTTCGACCGCCTACCGCCACGGTGTGTCACGCCAGCGCATTGACCTCACATCCCACTGTCACACTTCTCAGGTCAGGCAGCCGCCATTACAAGGGCCCACAGGGCTTAATTACTACTGCGTCACACAGGCCTAGGCCTTGCATTGCCACTCATACAAGACATTCAATGCATTGAGAATCGTGTACTGTGCAAGCTGTAGTTACGTACCTGTGGGTTGCTTGACTCTGTGCTCCATGTTGTCCTTCCTAGGCACCGTCCGCTGGGACTTGCGAGGAGAAGGATGAATCCTCCCATGTACCGACCGCTGGTGGACCTGTCGACAATGGAGGAACGTCATATAATACTTCGCTACCGACTTGACCGAGCCACTATACATGAACTGTGTGCCCAGCTGGAGCCAGCACTGATGTCCCCCATCCGCCAACCCACAGGAATTCCCCCTCTGGTGCAGGTTCTGTCAGTCCTCCATTTTTTGGCAAGTGGGTCTTTTCAGACAACAGTGGCCATGTCATCAGGGATGTCTCAGCCTATGTTTTCTAAGATTTTGTCCAGAGTGTTGTCTGCCCTGACGAAATTCATGCGGAGCTACATTATTTTCCCTGAGGAGGGTGATTTGGCCACTGTGAAGGCTGACTTCTATGCCCTTGGACATATCCCCAACATCATTGGTGCCATTGATGGGACCCATGTGGCCTTAGTACCCCCAAAAGACGATGAGCAGGTGTACAGAAACAGGAAAAGTTACCATTCGATGAATGTCCAGGTGGTCTGTTTGGCTGACCAGTACATCTCCCATGTAAATGCCAAGTTCCCTGGGTCAGTGCATGACGCGTATGTTATGCGAAATAGCAGCATCCCTTATATGATGGAACAGCTACAGAGACACCGTGTGTGGCTAATAGGTGACTCTGGTTACCCCAACCTGCCTTGGCTACTGACCCCAGTGAGGAATCCCCGGACGGGGGCAGAGGAACGGTACAATGAGGCCCATGGGCGATCTAGGAGGATCATAGAAAGGACCTTCGGCCTCCTGAAGGCCAGGTTTAGGTGCCTGCATATGACAGGGGGATCCCTAATGTACTCACCCAAGAAGGTGTGCCAGATCATCGTGGCCTGCTGTATGCTTCACAATCTTGCATTGCGACGCCAGGTGCCTTTTCTGCAGGAGGATGGTCCAGATGGTGGTGTTGTGGCAGCTGTGGAGCCTGTGGAGAGTGAAGAGGAGGAAGACGACGGGGACGACACGGACAACAGGGACACAGTCATTCAACAGTATTTTCAGTAGCACCCAGGTAAGAATCCCCCACGCCATTTTACATGTACTTCTGGCCTCCTGCATCTCTACTTTCTGTGTTTCCCCCCAGTTCCTTTCAACTGAATTGTGACTTTCCCTTGGCTTTTCAGAGCTGTATGACCCACTGCGTGACTTCTGGTTTGTTCGGCCATGGAGTAAAGCACATTGACATTGGTATGTTGTCATCACAATGTAACTGAACAATTTTGAACCGTTATGTGTAATACACTTGTTAAGAATACAAGCAGACTCCTGAGTGTTTTAAGTGCAATTTGTGATTTATTTAGAGTGCCACATATAAGTCCATGATAGTAAAACGGTGATGGGTGGGGGTGGAGTGATGTCCATGGCAGAGTCCAGTTCTCGGGCGCACAGGTGCATTGTCCATATGCCTGTGGAAGGATGGAGCAGGGGCAGTTCAAGGTTGGACAGGGTGACGATGTGGGACAGTGGAATGACATCCGGGGGGATCTTAGGCTGGTGGGGGTCTTGGCATCCTACTCTGTCTTCCTTTGTGATCTCAGGCTCCTCTTGCGGGGTGGTTGATCTTCAGCAGGAGGTGGGGTTCTGGTGGCCCGTCGTTGTGTGGGGTCCTCCGTTCCACTAGCGCCGGCGGCGGTGGTAGGCTGTTCCTGGTCCGGGCTGGTGACAGGGGCCCTTTGGGGTGCCACATGGTCCCGCAATGTGGTGACTATTAGGTTCAGGGCCTGGACGAGGTTCCTGAGCTCCTCTCTGTACCCCATGTACCGTTCCTCCTGCTGTGCCTGGATCTCCTGGAACCTGGCCAGTACCGTCGCCATTGTCTCCTGGGAGCGGCAGGTATGCTCCCATGATGGTGGTGAGGGCCTCTTGGAGAGTCGGTTCCCTGGGCCTGTCCTCACCCCCTGTCGCACTGCAGCCCTCCCAGTTGCCCTGTTTTCCCGGGCCTCTGTCCCCTGGACGGTGTGCCCACTACCACTGCCCCCAGGTCCCTGTTGTTGTTGGGGTGTTGGGTCAGCCTGGGTGCCCTGTAGTGGGGGACACACCGCTGATTGACCTGTCCTGGAGACAGAGGCATGGGCCCGCTGGGTGGGAGCTGTGCTGATATTCCCAGAGAGGGTTAGGTCTGCTGTGGCCTGTGTCTGTGTGTGGGGAACCGACTGTCCAGAGGTCCCCGATGGTCCGGGCTGGTCGTCAGGTTCCAGGTCGACAGAGCTGCTGTCCTCACTGCGGGCCTGTTCTGGGGGTGGGATGGACATATCTGGACCCTCCTGGCCGGTGTGTTGGCGTTCGGGCCCTGCAGGGGTGAAAGAGTATGGTTATTGCTTCTGTGTGTTCCATGGCGTGCGATTTGTGGGTGCCCTTGTCCCCCAGTGCTGGCATTCCCTTGTGGCAGGAGTTGTGAGGGTGGTTTGTGGGGGGTATGGGTATGTGCAGTGGTCATGCATAGGTGATGGTTGTCCATGGTTTGTGTTGTCATTCAGGGTTTGGTTTTGGGTTGGGTGAGTTGTGCTGGTGAGACATTGGCAGGGAGGATGTGTGCTGGGGGGTTGGGGGTGAGGGTGGGGGTGTGGGTTGGCATGCTGGTGGTTGGGGGGGGGAGTAGTTGAGACTAGACTTACCAGAGTCCATTCCTCCGCCTACTCCAGCGAGGCCCGCAGGATGCAGGATGTTAAGGACCTCTTGCTCCCATGCTGTGAAATCGGGAGGGGTGGGTGGTGGTCCGCCGCCAGTCCTCTGCACAGCGATGTTGTGTCTGGAGACCATCGACCGTACCTTCCCCCGTAGGTCGTTCCAGCGCTTTCTGATGTCTTCCCGGTTTCTGGGATGCTGTCCCACAGCGTTGACCCTGTTGACGATCCTCTGCCATAGCTCCGCCTTCCTGGCTATTATGGTGTGTTGCACCTGTGTGCCGAAGAGCTGGGGCTCTACCCTTATGATTTCCTCCACCATGACCCGGAGTTCTTGGTCCGAAAACCTTGGGTGTCTTTGGGGTGCCATGGGGTGGTGTGGATGAGGTGTGGTGTGGTGTTTGTGGTGATGTGAGTGGTGGTGTGTGGTGATGTGTGTGTAGATGTGGTGTGGTTGATGATGTAGGGTTCCTGTGTGTGTTGGGGTTTTCGATTGCTGTTCTCTCTCTCTCTCTCTCTCTCTCTCTCTCTCTCTCTCTCTCTCGCCTTCTCTCCGATTTCCAACTAGTGGGGGTTTGTGGGTGATGTGGGTGTGTGTTTTATAGTTGCTTGGATGTGTGGGGGTGGTGTTTGTATGTGTATCAGGTGTGTGTATTTCAAATTGTCCAATGTGGCTGGGTTTTGGAGCTGGGTGTGTTTTTTGACCGCGGCGGTGTGTACCGCCAATGGAATACCGCGGTTGAATGACCGCCGCGTGGATTCGTGGGTCGTAATGGCATGGGCGTGTTTGTGTTGGCGTGGCGGTGGAGGTTTGGTCATCTCCAGTTTATCGCTGCCCGCTGATGAGGCGGCCTTCCGTGGATGTCGGGTTTTTGGCAGCTTGGCAGTTGTGGGTCAGAATGACCGTGGCGGGTTACCGCGGCCGCGGCGGTAGAATGGCGGTCTTCTGACCGGCGGTAAGAGCCTTTTACCGCCGAGGTCAGAATGACCCCCTTTGTCTTATAAACTGATGGCCCATAGACATTAACAAATGTGACCTTGTAACCCGCTAATAGGCCCTTGTTATCTTGAAATGTGAAGTCTTCCTGTAAGTGGAGTCCTTTACAAAATATAAAAGGGAGTCCTTTGTTTTTTTTTTTCCTTGGAGGGTGAAATTGTAAAGGGTATGTCTGGGAATAAAGATGTGCAATGCCCTCCTTTAGGAATTGAGTCTCCTGGAAGAACGCCACCACCACATCTTTAGCATGCAGCCATTTCAGTAATGTGTGCCTTTTCATGGGGAAGTCCAGGCCTTGGTTGCTCTCAGTCAAGATTTTTAAAGCAGTCATAGGCCCTCATTATGACCCTGGCGGTCGGCGGTAATATGGTGGAAAGTACTGACAACAGGCTGGTGGTACTTTCCACCATATTATGACATTGGCGGTTTGGCTGAAGCCAAACCGCCAGTGTACCACACTGACTGCAATGGCGGTAACAGCCGCTGGGCTGGAGATAGTAATCTCCAGCCTGGCGGCCGTCACTGTACCGCCTGTGGGATAATGACCACGCTTACTGCCATGGTTTCCGTGGCTTCCTTACAGCCACGAAAACCATGGCGGTAGGCACTATCAGTGACAGGAAATCCCTTCCCTGTCACTGATAGAGGGCTTCCCCACCCCCACCCCCTCTCCAGTTACCCCCCCACTCCCACTCCCCCTTTCTCTTTAACCCCCCCTACATTTACGCCCCCTTCACACACACACACACGCATACACACACCCTTTCCCACATGCATCCACGCATGCATACATCCATTCACGCACACATCTGCACACACTTTCATACACACATGCAGACACGCAGTCACACAGTCACAGAACACAACATACATGCACTCCCACCTCCATACATGCACACACAATCAATACGAAACACACACCCGCAGACATGCATGCACAAACATTCACACACACACACCCACACATCTCCCCTGTCAGAGCACCCACTTACCTGTGTTCAGGGGGTCTTCCGGCAGAAGAAGGGACGGGGCGCTACTGCCACCAGCAGCATCCACTAGCAGAACACCGCCAGGCCATATTATGGGTTATAATACGGCTGACGGTGGTCTACTGGCGTGGCACTGCTGGTGGCAGCAGCGCCACGTTTCTGCCATCCGCCGGCATGGCAACAGCTGGAATTTCGCCATTCTTCTGGCCGAAATCTGGCTGTGGTCATGATACGGCGGATGGCTGGTAGCCACAGCGAAGGTCTTTTGTCAGCCGCTGCCGCGGCAATAGGCAGTTTTCACCACCAATATCATAATGAGGGCCATAGTGTGTTAAGGAGATACAACTTATTTAAAGTGAGGCTGTTCTCCTCACTGTAGTGCTGGATAATGAAGGCCTTCTAATCCCCTCATAATGTAGAGTGTAAGTACAGTACATAGTACACTGTTGTAACCTAGAAACAAGAAACATGCAGAAAAATAATAAAAACATACCATAAGGAAAGAACTTAGCATGCAGCACCAAGATATTAAAATAAGTCATACACAAAAGAGAGCAAGCGAAAGAAGACCATAACTATCTAGCAATTATCCGTGGAGGGGGTGGTTCATGTATGGATTCTCTGGCCAGGATGTATATATCTTGGAGATAGGTGGGTAGATAGGTCTTAGCAGAATGTCATAGGTGTCAACGGTGCACAAAAGAGAGTAGTAGATGAATCGTCTTCATTTGAGAGATCTTCAGTTTGGAGGGCACCCTCCTGATTGATCAGTTTATGGGCCGTTTGTCTTCCATTCAGAGTTTGATGCATTTTCCATTGTTTAATCTTCTCTTGATTCGGAGTGGCAGGTCGTGGATAGGAGGGATCAGTACCAGGTTGCAGTTGGTGAAAAGTCCTAGTCTCTCCTGGGTTGTATGCAGTACTGCACCTGCCCTTAATCTTAAAAGCAAATGCAGTGGAAACCCCCTACGATAGGGAACTTTATTTTCTTGTAGGAAGTATGTCACTGGCTTAAATTCCAGATCAGCAGGGGCCCTAAGGAGGATGTGAAAGAGTTGATGTATATTTGTTGGGAGTTTGAAGTCTGCAATAGTAAAACTCATTCCTCTGATGCACAAGTTGCTTTGGTGGTGCGGCTTTCACCGTCGTTGATTTTCCAAGAAAGAGTCTGTTGACATTCAAAATGTACTTCCTGTTCTGGTAGTATTCCACTGCTGCGCTGTCAAGTTGGTCAGGGTGCTCCTCCAGTTTGTATAGGTGCTGGTCCATGTCAGATATAGATTTATTTTTGTTAAGCCTCAATTAATTCATCTCCCTGTAAAAAACGTGCCCTCACAACGAGCTCATCCATCCAGACATCCTTCAGGACTCATGCCAAGAACAAGACCACTACCAGGAAATGACCCTCTCCTTCACATTCTCCCTTGTCTGCCACTGACACACCATGTTGACTGTCCACTTTCATGTCTCCATTTTCCCATGGCCCCCTGAATACTCGACCTGGACTACCTACAGCAGGCACAACTACTCTGATGATTTCACCCACCATGACCCCACTCATCACCCATTGCACTTGTGAATCGCATTAAACACCTTTGAGCACAGCTACTGCCTACATGTCCTTGTTTTAATAAGTAGGATTTTCTGTTGTAAAGCATGTCATTACAGTCAGCCCATTGAGATAGATAAAAGGGTGTGTGATATGCAGTAAGGATGATAGTAGAGCAGACATATTCAGATACATGTGTCAAGGGAGCCAACAGGCAAGGCAGGAACCAGAGTTGCACCACATGAATGCCCTGCAGATAGACCAAGACAGGGAAAACTATCACAATAGGAACCAGTGTTGGCCACTCAACGAACATGCAGCACAATGTTAAAATCCTTTGTGTGATTTGGGAGGTGGAATCTCAAACCATTTGCCCATGTCAGATCCACATTTCCTAGAAATCCATACCCAATGGTCCTTCCCTCACAGCTGACAAAGCTCAATTAAAGGCATGTTCCACAGTCAGTAACAGTTAGGTTACACATTCTCCCATTTTGGACTATGAGGATAAGTAGCAATACTGATGACACCACTATGTTTGACACTAAAATTCCAGTTGACATGGCAGTACAGGGAACATAGAACATGGACAATAATTGCATAAATGATGTAACACAACAGCAGAGTGCAAATAACACTGACATTTAAACAGTAACATCTCCTCTGATGGGAAAAATGTTCCCTCCACCCCACCTCACCCAGAGGGAGATCTGCACTCAACACCTCCACTGATGATAGACACCAGGAGTAGCTATGTCAGAAGGCAGACAGGGGTACAGGGGCACATACAAAACAGTAGACATGTACCTGTTTATTATTGGAAGTATTGTTGAATTAACTCTGCTCTAGAGTCAGCTGCATCCTCATCATCTTCCTCCTCATCACTCACTATGTCCCCTTCATCAGCCACTGGTCCAGCTGCCACCTCCCCTACATCCAGCAATGGGATGTGACGTCTCTGGGCCAGATTGTGTAGCATGCAGCAGGCAACAATGATCTGACAGATTTAAGTGGTTTGTAGAGTAAGGCACCTCCGGAGACATGTAGACACCAGAATCTGGCCATCAGTAGCCCAAATGTCCTCTTGATTATACGCCAGGGTCACCTGTGTGCACAAAGGTTGGACCCATATCAATACTGGTGGAGACACAGGGCAGATTGTGAAGAGAGGTCAGATTACAGGAGCACACATACTATTGTGTACATACCGACAAGCCAAACCTAGTCCCTCTATAGTTGTGCCATCATGTGTGGGACAATGCTGTTCCACAGAATGAACGAGTCATGCACAGAACCAGAAAACTTGGCCGTAGCCTGGGAGATATATTGGTAAGCGAGACACACCACCTGGACATTCATAGAATAAACGTTTTTCCGGTTCCTGTACACTTGTTCATTTATCCTGTGTGGAACCAGGGCAAAATGTATGCCATCTATGGCCCCTATCACATGAGGGACCTGTACCAAATCGTAGAAGTCAGCTTTAATAGTGGTCAAATCCTCACATTGGGGGACCCTGATGTAGCAGGGCAGATATCTGAGCAAAGCAACAGTATATCCTTCAACACATTACTGAACATCGGCTGTGACACCCCTACTCTCAAGACCACTGTGATCTGAAATTACCCTCAGGCAAGGATGTGGAGTTCTGACAACACCTGTACTATGGAGAGATGGCATAGGGATGACGTATGACAGGCAACAGATTAGGCTTCAACTGAGTACACAGCTCCATGATGGTCTGACCGTTCAGATAATACGTCTGTATGACGTGCCTCTCTTCCAGGGAAGCAAGGCTGACTAGGGGCCGGTGCATAGGAGCATGTCTCATTACCAACATTGCACAGTTTCTGGGAATAAGAGAGAGGCAAAGTCAAAATTTGATGTATACAGTATGTGGACATAGTCAATCTAAGCAGTAGTCACAAGGCCAAGGTTATCCCTCCCAAACCCAGACCCAAGCCCCCTCCCCCAAAATAAAAGTAAAAACCTAAACCCCAACCCATACTAAAGGACCCCTCCTCCAAACCAGAAACCTAAGGACCCCCACTCAAAATCCAAACCCCCACCTCGGATCCCCCACCCCTGAGGTGCCTGCGTGCCCCATTGATGCCCCTGCCATGTGGAGGCCACTTTGCAGTCAGGATTCAAGTAGAGACCCTGGACATTGCCCTTTGTGCCTGTGAAACACAGTACAGTTTGACTGGCAACTAGGCCTATATTGTACATAGTTATTTCTGATTTGCACTTTTCAATATAATAAATCTGCAGCAGAGACCCGTTGGAGTCAAGGGTAACAAACTTGTCCTAGCTTTCCTTCCACATGTATGTGTTCCATATGTGCGATTTTTTGTGTGTGGTTTGTGTGTGAGTGTGTGTGTGCATGTGTGTGTTGCTACAGGTATTTGTTTGCATGTATGTGTGGGCGTGGCTAGCCGTGCCAGATGTGTGTGTTGGGTGTGGGTGTGTACTAATAGCCTTCCCTCCAGTGTGTGCTAGGCGGGTGTACTTACTGTTGGTGTCTTTGTTGCTGTCACCGTAGCTGGTTCTGGAGTTGTATGGCCAGCAGGAGCATTGGGAAGACTTCCAGTTTGGGTTCCATGGCAACTTCGGACATGCCTGTGTTTCTGAAGGTGAGTGTCCCCTGGTTTCCGCCAGGCTTTCTATGGCGGTGCAACCGCAGTGTGCGACCTCGTAATGTGGTTGGCGGTAACATGCTCCCCGCCAGCATGGAGATGCCTACTGCCGGCTGGCACGCCCCATCCTCACTGGCGGGACTGACGGTGACTTGGCTTTGTTCCAGTCAGAACACCGCCATGGTCATAATATGGAGTTCTGCTCCACCGGGCCCAATGCAGTGCGACCACCACCTCCACCTCTGCGTCCTCGGACAGCCAAACTCGTAATGAGGACCAAAATGTGGGCTCAGAGCAATGAGTGTGTGAAATGGGAATGTACTATTAGTACGTAGTCGTAGTATTTTCCCACATCTAAACCTAAAATCCAGTTTGAAGCAGACACTGTACTTACAACAAACCCAGAGACTGGTAGGCCAAAAGCAGCGTCATTTAGCAACCAGAACAAGAAGATTTGTCCTAGCATCTTGTTTTCTTCCTTTAAAGGGTACACAGCATTTACATGTAGTTCAGACAGACTTGTCATGTAGGATGTAACACTGTAGTGCCAATAGAAGGGGCACAGCCCTCACCCTGTATATTCTGTTGAACTCAGAGGATTCATTGCTGCCTTTTCAGGTCAGCCTATTGTTTGCTGTTTGGGAGGAATGTCACACCTCATTCAAGGTTGAGCATTGACTAGAAGTAGCTGGAGAGCTAATGCAAATTAGCCTCCTGAAAGGTCAGACAGGTAAAGGGTAACTTTCCGAAAGCTGCTTTTCCTTAATATTTATTAAATAAGCAACTTCAAGAGGGTGTGGTCAGAGGAATGATGGAGTAGATGTGGGTCTGATCTGCTCCATTCCATACCCATTGCTTCAACTTCATCTAGCAGGCTACATCCCACACAGGAGCAAGATTAGATTCCCTCACTGCCCCTCGAGTGAGGATCTATGCCCAGACCCCACCCAGTGCCCTCCAAAGGTGAATCAAGAGAATTGTTGGGTAGCAGAGCACAAAAGCAGCCATCTTGAATACATCTTGGCAACACAGTGGATGCTTTGAAAATGAAAAGTCAGACAGTGAAAAAGGACTTCTCATCCGAGCACTCAACATTGGAAAAGTGGCCTAGATTTCCTAATGAAAACTTGGCAGATGTTGTCAAAATAGTGTTGCGTAGAAAATGAAAAACAGTGACAACAGGCTCTTGAACAAGGCTGGTTCTTAAACTTCAACAATATATTCAACATCTATATTTTTCTAAGCTTAAAACAAATGTTTTCAGCATTAATATTTCATATTGTAAGTGGTGATGCATTAACATTCTTGAGACTAAAAATGACGTTAAAGTCATTGTATTTTACATTTCTGATGTACTAGACTGAGGGAGTACTCCCTACTCTGAAAATAAAAATGTTGTGTTCTAGGGCTGTTCTCCGATAAAAGATAAAAACCTACACACACCAGCTTCACATTTTGTACTAATTGGTTTGCGCTTTCTGTATTTAAGCACAGCCACCTTTGCCATCCTTCTCACTTTGATCAGATTGTTGAAAGATTTTGATAGTTTCTCCAAAAGTAAGACTTCTCCTTACATCTGGACATTTTTAAGGCTTCCTTTTAGGTCCAGACATCTATTTTGACACATAACTAGTCTGTGTGTATATATGTATATTCCTGAGGTAGAATAGAGGGAGAGCTCCAATTGAGGTATTTGAACTTTGAGTTCTTCTTTTTTGTATATCTTTTTTGCATATAGTTTCTCTGTCTAAATTTTCCATTTTGACTGCTGTAGGCCATCATCAGTTTGCTCAGTTTATCTGTGAACTCTACTTAACTATGTTGATACCCTAACTGGCACTTATTCCTACCAAAAAAGCTGTTTTGTTGATGAAGTCAACTAATGTACATAAAAAATTGGGCAATGACACCCTTTTTTTCACCTAGAACTATGGGCCAGATGTAGCAAACTTTTGCGATTCGCAAATGGGCCGAATCGCTATTTGCGACTATGCAAAATCGGAAATGGGATTCAAAAACCCTATTTCCGACTTGCAAAAAGCGATGCGAGCCGTTTGCGACTCGCAAAAATTGCGACCCCATTTTGCGACCCGCAATTAGCAAGTCGCAGTTTGCGAGTCGCAAAGCTTATGCAATAGCAACTCGCAAATTGCGACTAGTCGCAAAAAGCCCATTTTGCACTTGCAATTTACCACTAACTCAGAGCAGGTGGTAACCATAACCAAAGTATAAAAGGAGACCCAGAAAGCATCTGGGTTACTCAAGATGGCGGAGATATACCTGATAGCAGTGAGGAGGAGAGTCCACGCCGCACAGCAGAGGAGGAGGAGGGGCCACAGACAGGAGAAGATATATAGAACAAGGCAGACTCTTTTTCAGCAAACTGAGGAAGAGATATACGATAAATACCGCCTTAGCAGCGCAGCCATACTAGAATTAATTGATTTACTAAAACCACAGCTAGAACACCAGATTCTGCGTGGCTGCGCCATCCCTACGCATGTGCAAGTGCTATGCTCACTGCACCTCTTGGCCTCAGGGAGCTATCAGGGGGTCATTGCTGAGGCAGGTGGGGTATCCCAAAGTGCAGTGTCAAGGTTCCTCAGGGCCTTCCTAGATGCCTTAGTCACACACATGTCTCACTTCATATACCTACCAAGGAATGAGGCAGAAATAAACAGCACCAAGGTGGACTTTTACAGGATTGCAAACTTTCCCCATGTCATAGGATGTGTAGATGGGACACATATTCAAATATGCCCTCCTGGAAACCTGGAACATCTTTTCCGCAACAGAAAGTGTACCCACTCACTGAATATTCAGGTTGTTTGTGACGCCCATTATGTCATCATTGACATTGTAGCTAAGTTTCCAGGCAGTACCCATGACTCCTACATTTTTAGGCATAGTGGGATACATCAATGCCTGGAATGTGGGGAATTTGGAGACGGATACCTCCTAGGTAGAGCTACAGACACCTTGCAGACATACAGACAGGTCACTGTGCACACCAACCAGGACTTCCTAACAGTGTACTTTTTGTGCCCAACAGGTGACAGTGCATATGCTCTAAGGCCATGGATCATGACTCTGTTTTTAACACCCAGCAATGAATGTGAGAGGCGATACAACAATGCACATAAGAGGACCAGGAACCTTATCGAGTGCACCTTTGGACTCCTGAAAGCAAGATTCAGATGCCTCCACCGCAGTGGAGGTGCCCTCCAGTATACCCCCATTACAGCATTCAAAATTGTGGTCGCATGCGCCATCCTTCACAACATAGCCACCCGACGTGGGCTACCTCTCACCCCTGCAGACCCAGATCCTGATGATGAAGAGCAAGAGCAACCACATCGCCATCATGGGGATCGGAGTATAGCTAATCAAGGAAGACTGAGACGGGAACACATCGCAAGCCAATACTTTGGAAGGTACGTGTCAACTCCAACCATACTCACCTATTGACCAAAAACACCATTTGTTAAGTGGAACAAAAAAACTATTTAATTAGTGCAGAAATAGAACTATATACAAGTAATGAATGTTCATGGGCATGAAAATGCAAACCAGGCATGTGGCACATTGACGTCATGTGCCACTTCAACAGGACCAGGGTAATCTCTATGTCCTTCTGCGCCTCCTGCCAGCCTGGCTGGTCGCTGGTGCTTCTGCTGTGCTCTGCCTGGTACTCCTGAGCACCCCATTGTCAGTGGCAGAGACACTGCTCACTGTCGAGCCCTCCTCACTGTCCTGAGGTGTTTCCCCGTGCCCCTGGACAGATGCCGTGCCTCCATTAAGTCTATGACGTGGGTGAGACGTCCTAGGCCCCTAGCCACATCCCCTGCGAAATGGCCCATTTCGACCTGGAGGCCAACTGTCCTCCTCGACAGGCCTGTGGTGTTCATCGCCAGCCTGCCGATGGATGTGGCCATCCTGTCTAGTCTGTGCAGGAGCTGACGGTCCCTGCGCCGCCCACCCTCGGCCTGGGCCAGTAGTCCTGCCGCCAGTTCCCTCATGGCTAGGGCAAGGTCCCCAGTGTTTGTCACTATCATGTCCATCCTGGAGTTCAGTTGCTGCATGCTGGCCTCGTTAGTGCGCACGAAGCGGTGCAGCACACCACTAATCCTCCCTAAAATTCTATTTTGTAGGTGCTGACCACGCAGCAGCTGTGCCTCACTGGTGCTGGGAGGTAGTTGGCCGGATGCAGACTGCAGCCCTGATGTCCTGGACCTGCGTCGCCTGCGCAGCGGTGGCTGCCCTGTGTGTTCCAATGTCTCACTCCTGCCTGTTCCTGGCGCAGCCTCTTGGGACACAGTTGCAGCAGGTGTGGATACTGCAGGGATGATGTTGGCCGTGCAGGTGGGAGTGCTGGCGGGTCCTGAGGTGTCCTCCTGGGGCTGGCTGATTTGAGTTGTGGTGGTGTCTTGTGGGAGACCTGTGGGACATGGGGAACAGACTGTCAGTGTCTACTATCTGTTGCACACTTCCTAATAAACATTTGCCTATGAACTGCCTACTTGACTCCATTTCACATAATGCATCATTCTGGTGTTTGCTACCCTGAAATGGAGCTATCTTGGTTGAGCATGCCCCTGTGTACATGGTGGGTGGGGGTATGGCATTGATAGGGGTACAGGCATGTCACATGGTACTCACCGGTTGATGTCCTGGGCTCTGAGGTGTCCAGGTCCCCAAATCCTGATACTGCCTCCTGCTGCAGGGTTTCCTCCACCCTTTCTTCCAGGGGTGTGGGTGGTGGCTCTGACGATGGTCCCCCTCCTGTGCGTCTCATCTCCCGGAGCCTTTCAGTCACCATCTCCTTGGTCCGGGAGCGGAGGTCATACCACCTTTTTTTGATGTCATCAATACTCCTGTGGCTCACCCCCAGGGAATTGATCTTGTCCTGGATGTCCTGCCACAGCTGTCTCTTGGTGGCTTCTGGCACATTTAGGGCTGCCTTCCCAAATAATTGGTCATAGTGCTGACAGCATTCGTCTGTCAGCACCTCCAGCTCTCTCTCTGAGAACTTCAGTTTCCTCTTCCTTGGAGTTCCTTCCATGGCAGCTGCTGTTTCTCCTGTGTGCAGTTCAGCAGTTATAAAAGGGTGTGGTCCTCCCTCCTCCCAGGTGTATTAGTAAACTTCCTGGCTGTGATGTCATCATCATGTGCCAGGAAGTGTTTCCAGAGTGTTCTGGAGTGGTTTCTGGAGTGTTCTGCAGCACCTGTAAGCAATTAACAAGCTAATCGCAATTTGTGACACCCACTCGCAAATTGCGAGTTCGTTTTTTGCACGGTTGCAAAAAGCGACCTCGCAATCGGCGGACTCGCTCACTGCGTTGCGACTCCGGGTGCGAGTCACTATTTCGGCCCTGTTATTTTACCTGCATTTCGATTAGCGACTCGCATTTTGCGAGTCGCATCAACTCGCAAATTGTGAGTCGCAATTTTTTTGTTTGCTACATCTGGCCCTATGTTATGTTTTTTTAATGCACTCAAAATGTAGCTTTCACAGAGTGGGCAACGGGGATATGGGTTGAGAATATGTTGAATAATATTATTATTATTTCCTTCTTGTCTGTTGATTATTTCAGATTCCCCTCTGTGCTCCCAATGTTGCGGCACGAGTTGAACCACAAACCATAACTACATTTGGTGATTACTTGAAAGTTGCAGGTAAACTAACTAACAATAGGTTCTGATTAAAGCCATGTACCCTGAGTGGCCGTGTCAGGCTGAAACATGTCTACCTCAATTTTAGTTGCATAGGATTCATTGCTGATCCTCACAATGTTAACTTTTTATAATATTACCCTTACCCTTTTGTAGAACACTAATAAATAGGAATTTAGGATATGAGGTCATTTTAATTTGCATTCTTTCACTTACCTTCTCACTGAGATATCCTTCAGTTCATTTGGATAACGGGATACTGAAGTGAATGGAGACCCCATGATGATGCTACCCTCAAAATCACCCCACAGCCGTAACCTTCACCGTTGAGGGTAGAATATATAGTCCAGGGTCTGTTGTGAAGGATCTCAGAGGGCCTGGAATGATAGGGTATGAGGGTTCACTTCTTTTGTTATTAGTGTTTGGACAAAAGAAGCTGAGTGAACCTGAGAGACAGCTTCGTTCTCCCTCTTTCATTGGTTTATAGATAAACAACACTAGGCATACAGCACACCATTACATTTCAAACTGTCAACTACAATGGGATTAGCCGTTTCCGAAGACATCCTACAGCAATTACTCACAGGAATCAAGGAAGGGGTGGGAATTATGTACTCTGATGTCAAGGGCTAAATGAAAGATCTTACTCTCAAACAGGAACATATGGAAAACAGGTCAATTCACTACAACATTAGAATGGGGTATTTGCCAAGTGGAGCAAAATGTAATTGCATCCAAGCATACATAAGTGCCTATTCCACCATGATCCCAACTGCCTTGATGAACCACTGGTTCAAACCTGGGGGCTCAGTGCAAGGAAATGCCACTGGACATCCTCACAAAAGTCCATTACTAAGACAACACTGGTGGTAAATGCCGCTTACCGTCGTTCCGACGGCTGCCAAGATACCGTGACGTGGCGGTAATCCGCCACAGGTATTATGACCCACACAGAGAATGCCGCCACTATACAGACACCCACACAAGTCTACCACACCAAAGGTCAATGATGAACTGGCAATAGCAAAACCCACACCGTCACGCCAACAGGAATACGGCCACAGTATCACGAACTATGGCCCATATTTATACTTTTTGACGCTAAACTGCGCTAACGCAGTTTAGCGTAAAAAAATTTAGCACCGTCTAACGCCATTCCGAAGCGCCATGCGGGCGCCGTATTTATGGAATGGCGTTAGCCGGCGCAAGCAGACCGGCGCTGCCTGGTGTGCGTGGAAAAAAACCACGTAGACCAGGCAGCGCCGGCGTAGGGGGACAATGGCGCTAGGGCGTCTTAAAATGGCGCAAGTCGGGTTGACGCTAAAAAATCGTCTTAACCCGATTTGCGCCATTTTTTCGACGCCCAGACGCCATTTAAATGACTCCTGTCTTAGTAAAGACAGGAGTCATGCCCCCTTGCCCAATGGCCATGCCCAGGGGACTTATGTCCCCTGGGCATGGTCATTGGGCATAGTGGCATGTAGGGGGGCACAAATAAGGCCCCCCTATGCCACCCAAAAAAATTTGAAAAATATAAAAAATTATACTTACGTGAACTTACCTGAATGTCCCTGGGGTGGGTCCCTCCATCCTTGGGTGTCCTCCTGGGGTGGGCAGGGGTGGCAGGGGGGGTCCCTGGGGGCAGGGGAGGGCACCTGTGGGCTCATTTTGAGCCCACAGGCCCCTTAACGCCTACCCTGACCCAGGCGTTAAAAAGTGGCGCAAATGCGGGGTTTTTTGACCCGCCACCTCCCGGGCGTGATTTTTGCCCGGGAGTATAAATACGACGCATTTGCGTCGCAGTCATTTTTTTAGACGGGAACGCCTTCCTTGCATCTCATTAACGCAAGGAAGGCGTTCACGCTAAAAAATGACGCTCTTTGCCCATACTTTGGCGCTAGACGCGTCTAACGCCAAAGTATAAATATGGCGTTAGTTTTGCGCCGAATTTGCGTCGAAAAAAACGACGCTAATTCGGCGCAAACGGAGTATAAATACGGGCCTATGAATCAACGCAGCGATCTTTCATCTGCGGTAAACCATTGGCGGAGCACACCACTGCGCTCAAAATTCACACACATATATAAAACCACCCCACATTGGATAATTCAAAATACACACACCTGACACACGTACACACAACACACCCTCACACTCATACCACTATAAAATACACACCCACATTACCCACAACCCCTCACAATGAAAAAAGAGACCAAGCACAGAGAGACAAGCAAAGAGCACACACTCAATCAGAGGCACAGAACACCATCACCCATACACCACACATCACCTCGCACATCCACATACATATCACTCACACCACATCCATGGCACCCCAAAGACACCCCAGGTTTTCCGAGGAGGAGCTAAGGGTCATGGTGGAGGAAATTATCCGGGTAGAGTCACAGCTATTTGGATCACAGGTGTAGCAGACATCCATTGCAAGGAAGATGGAGCTAAGGTGGAGAATTATCGACAGGGTCACTGCCGTGGGACAGCACCCAAGAACAAGGGATGACATCAGGAAGAGGTGGAACGACCTACGAAAGAAGGTGCGTTCTGTGGTTTCAAGACACCAGATTGCTGTACAGAGGACTGGCGGTGGACCCCCACCTCCTCCCCCACAACTAACAACATGGGAGGAGCAAGTCTTGGTGATCATGCATCCTGAGGGCCTCGCAGGAGTAGCAGGAGGACTGGATTCTGGTAAGTCAAGCCTTAACTACTTTATCCCCCACCCTCCCAGTATGCCATCACATACCCCCACCCTTTCCCTCACTCACATCACTCCACCAACTCACATTTATTCCACTATCACAACCCACCCATCCAAATACCAAGCCCTGCATGCAACAACAATGCATGGACACCCATCACAGACCTGCATGGACACACATCACCACAGCATGCCCAGTAGAGAGACTCACCCAGCCCACATAATCACCACTCACACAAGGCCAAGGTGACAGGGAAAGCACAATTATACAGGGAAACACACCCATTGCACAAGATGGCACAAACAGATACAATAACAATGCATTTGCATCCCAACAGGACCCCTACCCAACGTCACAGGAGAGGAGGTGCCACCAATGTCCAGCCCCCCCCAGAAGAGGCCCACAGTGATAACAGCAGCTCTACACGCCTGGATCAGGATGACCAACCTGGCCCATCAGGGACCTCTGGACAGTCGGTTACCCTGCCACAGTGCCAACCCACCACAGAGCCTCCCCCTTCAGGAAACACCCCCATAGCACCCACCCAGCGGGCCAATACCTTTGTTCCCAGGACACGTCAATCAGCAGTGTGTCCACCACTACAGGGACAACAGGCAACCCCACAAACTCAGAATGATCAGGGACTTGGGGTCAGTGGGCACATGGTTCAGGGGACAGAGGCAAAGGACAACAGGGAAGCTGGGAGGACTGCTGTGTGACAGGGGGAGGACAGGCCCAGGGAACCGACGCTCCACGAGGCACTCTCAAACATCATGGGAGCGTACACCATTCCCATGAGACCATGGGCACGGTAATAGCCAAGTTACAGGAGACCCAGCGGCTGCAGGAGGGACAGTACCTGGAGATCAGGGAGGACCTCACAAAAATCTACCCCATCCTGGTCACCATAGCAGGGGTGCTGGCTGACGTGGGCAAGACCATGAGGGAGGCAGAAGCACAACAAAGGGTCCCTGACACTAGCCAAACCGAGGAACAGCCTTCCACCTCCGCCAGCGCTACTGGACAGGAGGCCCCGCCACAGGACCAACAGGCCACCCGCACCCCACCCCCTGCAGAAGGAGAACCACCCTGCAAACAGTCCCTATGATCCAGGCAAAAGCCAGAGAACATTGCCAAGACCCCCGCCAGGAAATCGGACTCTCCTGATTGTCACCCTTATGTCCCTGTGCGAGGATGGCAAATTTATGACGCTGAATAGCAATATCGTGGTTTCAAAGAACTGTCTTTTATTGGTTCTTGAAACAGTTTATACGATGAGTAATATGTACAAAGTTTATGGAATAGTAGTAGGTCCTCTTGGCTCGTCCTTCTTCTTCCTTCCCAGGCCTCGCGGGGAGCATGGAAACAAGAAAATAAATAGATACGGTAAGTGGGGAGGTTTGTTAAGGCTTAACTGTTCTCGTCTTTCCCTTTTCTCTCTCACTCTCTTTGTCCCTGTCTCCGCTGTTTTCTTATTGTCTTACTTCTTTTCGCCTGTGTTGTCCCTCTTCCGACTCTCCTGCCAGACTTCCTTCCTGCCTGTTTCCTTGCGTCCTGCGCTTCTTGCTTATGTACTGTTTTCCGTCTTTCTTCTTCTTTTTCTCTCTCTCTCTTTCTCTCGTTTATTCGTTTAGTGTACTTAATCGTAAATCTCTTCCTGTGTACGCTCTATCTTCTTGGTATCGTATTTCCTATATTTCTCTTCCCTTTCTTTTCTGTATCTGAATGACTGCTATTGTTTTCTTGCCCCGTCCCCTTTTCCCCGCAGTGCTCACCATCACAAGTGCCCGTTCACCCTCTCCTTTTCTCCCTTCTTTCCCCTCCTCTTCCCCGCTCCTCTCACTTCCCGCCTCCCTTCCCCGTTTCCGTCTCCGTACCTGGAGAGGCCACACTTCTCCGGAAGCGTGGCGGCGTATGAGCGGGCTCCCCGGGCCAGCTGTCTCCAAGTCTCCTCTGTGGTACTCCAGCTCCCGTCGGCTCCGTCTTCCGGCCGTCCTCCTCCTCGATGGTGGGTTCCTCGTCCTCTTGTTCTTCCTTTGTCACTCGTATGTCTCCACTCCCTCTCGCCTCTCTCCTCGATCTCTCTGACGCTCCGCTTTTAACCCGCAGTTGGTCCCGCGGTTGCCATAAGCAACCAATCAAATCGCCGGGGTCTACAGTATGCACCAGGTCGTGTGTGGCAGAGTCAGCACAAGTAAGAGAACTGTGTGGGTCGGAATGGAGCGACCCATCACAGACACTCCCCCTAGAGAGCGTCTGTAGACGACGCTCATCCGAAGGACATCTGGAGAGAAAGTCAACATTGGCCATGAGACGTCCCGGAGAATGAAACACCTGAAACGAAAAGGGTTGTAAGGAAAGAAACCACCTCAGGACTCTAGGATTCGTATCCTTATGACGAGACAGCCAAGTGAGTGGGGCATGATCAGTCAGGAGGGTGAAAGGACGGCCACTGAGATAATACCGGAGAGACTCAATGGCCCACTTAATGGCGAGACATTCCTTCTCAATAGTGGGATATAGACGCTCACGGGGAAGAAGCTTTCTACTGATAAACAGAACAGGGTGAACCGACCCATCAGTTTGGGTTTGTGATAACACGGCCCCTAGACCAACATCAGAAGCGTCGGTTTGTAAGATAAAAGGACGACCAAAATCCGGGCAGCACAACACAGGGTTGGTAGCCAAGGCCTCCTTAAGCCTCAAAAAACTGTGCATACCTGCTTCTGGTAAGGAGGAGAATGTTTTAGGAGACCCATTCTTTAGCAGATTCGTAAGAGGCTCAGCTATGGTCGAAAACCCAGGAATAAACCGCCTGTAGTAGCCGACGAGCCCAAGGAACGAGCGTATTTCTTTTTTTGACTTAGGTACTGGAATCTGTTTTATGGCTGCAACTTTTTCAATTTGAGGGTAGACTTTTCCTTGTCCTAAGACATACCCCAGGTATTTGATTGATGTACAGCCTAACATACATTTTTCAGGATTGGCAGTTAAGTGAGCTTCCCTCAATGTCTGTAGCACTGTTGATAAATGTTGGAGGTGGTCAGTCCATGAGTCGCTAAATATTACAATGTCATCTAAGTAGGCTGAGGCATAGGAGCGATGGGGCCTTAAAATCATATCCATTAGCCGTTGAAAGGTAGCAGGGGCTCCGTGTAGTCCAAAAGGGAGAACTGTAAACTGATATAACCCAGAGGGTGCTGAAAATGCGGTCTTTTCCCTGTCTGTTTCTTTTAAGGGGATCTGCCAATATCCTTTTGTGAGATCTAAAGTAGACATGAACTTGGCATGCCCTATTCTCTCCAACAGTTCGTCGATGCGAGGCATAGGGTAAGCGTCAAAGTAGGTGAGCTCATTCCCCTTCCGATAATCTACACAGAAGCGCGTGGTTCCATCTGGCTTGGGTACTAACACTATAGGGGAACACCAGGGACTACTGGATGGTTCAATAATCCCGGATTGTAACATTTTAGTAACTTCCTGTTCGATTACAGCTTTCTTGGCTTCCGGAATCCTATAGGGTCTTTGTCTTACAACTGCCTCGCTCTTGGTTCTGATACTATGTTCGGTTAAATTAGTGTGGCCAGGGTGTCGGGAGAATATATCTGCATAGGTGGTAAGTATTCGATAGAGAGAGGTTTGATAACTGTCAGCAAGAGAGGTATTGATCCGGGGTTTATCGTCTCCTTCATTGGGGAAAAAGGAAAGAGCGGGATAAGGAATGTCTTCTATCTGCTCTGTCACGATATGTTGGATTTTATGGCTATGCTCAGTCTCTTGCCATTTTTTTAACAAGTTTATATGATAGATTTGTTCTTTTTGGGGTCGATGGGAAAGAGCCAACCGGTATGTTGTTGGGTTGATTTGTTCTAACACTTCATATGGTCCTTGCCATCGGGCTAACAATTTATTCTCACTACTGGGGAGAAGGATTAGAGCCTTATCTCCCACCTTAAGAGTACGAAACACACTTTTAGCATCATAATTCTTCTTTTGCCTGTCTTGGGCTTCTCTTAAATTCTCATGGGCTCTATCCCATACAGCCTGTAGATTCTCTTTTAAGTCTTTAGTATAGGTCAGTAGATCCTTTATGTCCTCATCTCTTTCCTCCCATTGTTCTACCAACATATCAAGGAGGGTTCGAGGAGGTCTACCAAATAACATCTCAAAAGGACTATGTCCAAGGGAAGTCTGGATATGTGTGCGTATGGCATATAATATGAGTGGTAGTTTTTTTTCCCAGTCTCTTCCGTCCTCTGCTACGCTCTTCCTAAGTAACGACTTAATGGTCCGATTATATCGTTCCACAAGTCCATCAGTTTGGGGATGGTAAACCGAGGTCCGGATTTGTTTTATCCCCAACGTGTCACTGACCTCCCTCATTAATCTAGACATGAAAGGAGTACCCTGATCAGTCAGAATTTCTTTAGGGAACCCGACCCTTGAAAAGAACTCGATCATAGCTTGGGCCACTACCTTTGTATGCATACTAGGAAGTGGGATTGCCTCGGGATACCTCGTGGCGTAGTCCACCAGGACTAATATATACTGTCTTCCTTTAGTAGATGGGGTGAGGGGACCAATAAGATCCATTCCTACACGAGAAAAAGGGGTTTCTATAATCGGGAGGGGTTGTAAAGGGGCAGGGGGTTGCATTCCTGGATTATAGAATTGACATTTCTGACAGGTTTGACAATACCGCCGTATATCCCCATATACCCCAGGCCAATAGAATCGCTGGAGGACCGCTGCCTCAGTCTTATCTCTTCCGAGATGCCCTTCCCCTGTCTCCCCATGGGCTAGTTGTAAGACCTGCTCTCGGTACCTCCCAGGGACTAATAATTGTCTCCGGTCCATATTTCCTGACTGGGGCAGTCTATATAACAGTTCATTATGTATGTGAAATGTGGGTCCTACCCCTCCTTCCTCCCGATTAAGGGCCTTTTCCCAGGCATTCTTTAAGGATGGATCCTCTCTCTGTGTTTGTCTAAAATCCCCGGCAACGGTGTATACCTTTCCGGTGTTTTTTTGTGAGTTCTTGTTCCCTGGATTCTCCTCCCAATATTGCTGTCTCTGGACTCTTTTCTGTCTTTTGCTTACGTGGGGTTTTAGAGGGCGAGTCTCAGCTATTTCAATATCATAGGGTATTTCCTCCCACCATTTTCTCATCAGATGTTCTTCTCCGGCTTCGTGCAATAATTGTGGAAAGGCTACATAGTCGGTCCCAATAATAATATCTTCTTCAAGATGTGGCAATACTCCAACCCTGAGGATTTCTTCTTCACCCCTCCACTGAAAGCGAATGCTAGCTACTGGATAATATGACTGATCACCATGGACACATGCTATCAATACCTGGGTATGGGTATGGTGTGCCTTGCTTCTACTAGGTTTTGTCTAATGACGCTCTGACTGCAGCCAGAGTCAATTAAAGCTACTTTCTCTTGTCCATTTAGACAAATGGGAAGCGTATAGGTAGGCCTAGCCTCCCCAGCCCAGAAAACCCTGCCTTTGGTGACGCCAATTTCCATGGGTTCTTCTATGTCTTTTTTCTGTGGACAAAAGCGGGCGATATGACCCCATTCAGAACAATTATAACATTGAGGTCCGCTAGACGTATAAGAGGCTGGAGGTGGATGGGGACTACGAATTCTCTCTGGCTCATGGGAACTTAGTGGTCGTGAAGGTGCTATTTTCCCTATATTGGGCCGTGCAGGAGATGGTCCAGGGTTCCGATAAGGGGTGGTTTTGAAATCTGGGCTCCTGTGGAAGGCACAGGCTAAGTCAATTGCTGTTTCGTTAGTTAATCCGGGGTGTTGCCGAACCCAATTTCTTGTGGTTGAGGGCAGTGCATCCAGGAATTGTTCTAATACAATCACATCGAACATTTCTTCCCGAGTCTTTTCGGTGGGCCTTAACCAACGTCCCGCCGCGTTTTGGACCCGGTAATATAAGGCACGAGGATTTTCTTGTAATCCCCATTTCATATGCCGGAATTTGCTCCGATAACTTTCGTGGTCTAGTCCTATCCTTTCTAGGACAGTCTTTTTGATCTCCTTGTAGGGGAGTGTGCCCATGGGATTGATGGCTTGATATGTGGCCTGTAATTGTCCAGTCAATAATGGGGCTATATATTGGCCCCATTTGTCTTCGTGCCAGTTGGCTGTACTGGCCACCCTTTCAAAATTAAGAAAAAATGAATCCGGATCTTCCTGATCCTGGTATTTTTGTAGAACACTGCTCGGCACATTCGGATGTACTTTGGTATGTGCAATGGTCTCTGTTAATTTACTCATGGCAGTTTCATGGACTAGTTGATTGTTGGCCATAATTGTGGCCTGACTTTTAAGGGCCGTCTGTAACGCTTCTCTCTCCTCTTTGGCGTCTTTCATTTGCTGCTCCCACATCAACTGTAGATGTCTTTGTCCTTCTGCGAGCTGAGCAATTACATCCGCCATGGTGGGTTTTTCTTCCATCGTCTTCTCCGTGTGTGTGGGGTTCAAATCCCACTTCTGACACCACTTGTGCGAGGATGGCACATTTATGACGCTGAATAGCAATATCGTGGTTTCAAAGAACTGTCTTTTATTGGTTCTTGAAACAGTTTATACGATGAGTAATATGTACAAAGTTTATGGAATAGTAGTAGGTCCTCTTGGCTCGTCCTTCTTCTTCCTTCCCAGGCCTCGCGGGGAGCATGGAAACAAGAAAATAAATAGATACGGTAAGTGGGGAGGTTTGTTAAGGCTTAACTGTTCTCGTCTTTCCCTTTTCTCTCTCACTCTCTTTGTCCCTGTCTCCGCTGTTTTCTTATTGTCTTACTTCTTTTCGCCTGTGTTGTCCCTCTTCCGACTCTCCTGCCAGACTTCCTTCCTGCCTGTTTCCTTGCGTCCTGCGCTTCTTGCTTATGTACTGTTTTCCGTCTTTCTTCTTCTTTTTCTCTCTCTCTCTTTCTCTCGTTTATTCGTTTAGTGTACTTAATCGTAAATCTCTTCCTGTGTACGCTCTATCTTCTTGGTATCGTATTTCCTATATTTCTCTTCCCTTTCTTTTCTGTATCTGAATGACTGCTATTGTTTTCTTGCCCCGTCCCCTTTTCCCCGCAGTGCTCACCATCACAAGTGCCCGTTCACCCTCTCCTTTTCTCCCTTCTTTCCCCTCCTCTTCCCCGCTCCTCTCACTTCCCGCCTCCCTTCCCCGTTTCCGTCTCCGTACCTGGAGAGGCCACACTTCTCCGGAAGCGTGGCGGCGTATGAGCGGGTTCCCCGGGCCAGCTGTCTCCAAGTCTCCTCTGTGGTACTCCAGCTCCCGTCGGCTCCGTCTTCCGGCCGTACTCCTCCTCGATGGTGGGTTCCTCGTCCTCTTGTTCTTCCTTTGTCACTCGTATGTCTCCACTCCCTCTCGCCTCTCTCCTCGATCTCTCTGACGCTCCGCTTTTAACCCGCAGTTGGTCCCGCGGTTGCCATAAGCGACCAATCAAATCGCCGGGGTCTACAGTATGCACCAGGTCGTGTGTGGCAGAGTCGGCACAAGTAAGAGAACTGTGTGGGTCGGAATGGAGCGACCCATCACAGTCCCACTCTGTCACCCTGTCCAACTTGCACTGCTATTGCTCCACTTCCTATGCCCCTTTGGACAATGCACCTGTGATACTAAGAGACTGGACTCTACCCTGGGCCTTCCTCTACCATCACCCCAGCCCCTTGCACTTACCCCCATACTATTTGGCACAAAAAATAAACACCCTTGAAATATAAACCATACTGGAGTCAGTGTAATGATTGGAAAGATGTATTCTTACAACAGTCTCAAAGCATTGCATCGTCTGTCTTCAAATAATTATACCACAGGATGACATTTGGTGGGCAGCAGTACATAGAGCAGGAACCAGAATGGGGTACACAGATCTGAAAAAAGGGAATCCAAAGGGAACAGTCAGTGTCCATAGACAGAGGGTAAGAGGCAGCCATGTACAATGTCCAAAAGTATACTGAAATGGGAAGTTGAGTTACAGTATCTTAGATGTGTGTCACTGGATGTACTGCTGTATAATGTTTGTTCTGTTGTCCACATCTTCTTCATCTGTCTTCTCTTCCTCACTGTCCACAGGCTCCACCGCTGCCACAAGACCATCACCAGGCTCATCCTCCAGCAGAAAAGGCACCTGGCGTCTCAAGGCCAGGTTTTGCAACATACAGCATGCAAAGATAATCTGGCACACCTTCTTGGGTGAGTAGTACAGGGATCCTCCAGTCAGATGGAGGCACCGGGGCCTGGCCTTCAGGAGGCCGAAGGTCCTCTCAATAATCATCCTTGTTCGCCCATATGCCTCATTGTAACGTTCCTCTGCCCTTGCCCTGGGATTCCTCACTGGGGTCAGTAGCCATGAGAGGTTGCGGTAAGCAGAGTCACCTGTAAATATTGAAGGACAACTGTTAGACACACACTAACCCTTAGGGACAACCCCATACTCAGACCCCAACTTATACTGTGTGGGGACCTTGGCCTCACCTAATAGCCACACCCGGTGCCTCTGCAGTTGGCCCTTCACATAAGGGATGCTGCTATTTCTCAAGACAGAGGTGTCATGCACTGAGCCAGGATATTTGGCATTCACATGGGAGATGTACTGGTCTGCCAAACACACCATTTGCACATTCATCAAATGATAGCTTTTCTATTCCTGTAGACCTGGTAATTTCTGCGGGGGGAACAAATGCCACATGTGTGCCATCAATAGCACCAATGATGTTAGGGATATGTCCCAGGGCATAGAAGTCAGCTTTCACTGTGACCAAATCCTCCACCTGGGGGAAGACGATGTAGCTGCGCATGTGTTTCAGCAGGGCAGACAACACTCTGGTCAACACGTTGGAGAACAACATCTGAGACATCCCTGATGCCATGGCCACTGTTGTTTGAAAGTAACCACTTGCCAGGAAATGCAGCTCTGACAGGACCTGCACTAGAGGGGGGATTCCTGTGGGCTGGCTTCAATTGGGCACACAGTTCTTGGATTGTGGCACGATCAAGTTTGTATGTGATGATAATGTGTATGTCCTCCATTGTCGACAGGTCCACCAGAGGTCTGTACACTGGAGGATGCCACCATCTCATCATCTGCCTCAGCGGTTGTAGCCTGTGGAGGAGAACGGTGAGCAGAAGGTCATGTTCCACAGAGATGCCACAACTGTTTTTTGAATTAATGTCACTGAAGCAGTGTGTGAATTTGAGAGTCAGTAGATGTGCCAATATGTGCTATGACGCAGCTTGGGGCCATGCCATGTGCCCCCCTGAAATGGCAGCTGCCTAACCTGTGCTGACAGGCCAGCAACCTGTACCACGGTAAGCACCGCCTCAACCACCGCCACCTGCACCTCCACCTGCACCGCCATCTGTACCTCCATCTGCACCGCCACTGCACCGCCGCTGCCGCAACGACAGCCGGTGCCACTACATCGGTCATCAGCAGCATCTCCAGTGGTCAGCCGTCTGAGGCTGCAGGAGACGTCCTGGACCCTGCACCCACCACTTGAGGCACCATAACTGGCACTACCAGAAGTTTGCAGCCTACATCGCCACAGGATGGAGTGTGGCTCTGCCTCCATGGAGTATAATGCTACCTGTTCCCTGCTCATCTCGTGCCTCAGACACCGAGGTGAGGGAATGCGAACTGCCACACCCCAGGTGCAGCATCAATGGGCACAAGTCCCCCTACAGAACCAGTGGAGAAAGGCATCCACTCCCCCTATCCTTGGCAGGATGAGGCAGACTGGGCACAAGGCCCCCTCCAGAACCAGTGGAACATGTCACCCACTTGAGAGACTGTGGCTTTGCACTCCCCAGGACCAATCAGTGGGCAAACCACCCACTTGAGAGACTTGAGAGACTGTGGCTTTGCACTCCCCAGGACAAATCAGTTGTCAAACCACGCACTTGAGAGACTGTGGCTTTGCACTCCCTAGGACCAAGCAGTGGGCAAACTACCCACTTGAGAGACTTGATAGACTGTGGCTTTGCACTCCCCAGGACAGCGCTGTGGGCATGTTGCCCCCTCCAGGAGCAGTCACACTCTTTTTCCTGCCCCCTCCCCTGTGTGCTAGGTGCAGTACTCACCGTCATCTTCACCACCGTCTTTGGTGTTCCTGGTAGATGAGCAGGTAGACCAGTATGGGCAGGACCTGCAGCTTGGGCTCCATGGCGTCCTGGTGCTTCATTGAGTGTTGAAAGTTGAGTGTTTCCCCTTCAGAGTACTGTTTCCGCCGTGCTTTTGATGTTGTTGGTACCGCCCCGGAAAAGCTGGCAGACCGGTGCCTTGTAATACAGTGGGTGGTACATTGTCTTCCGTCTGTCTATTGGCGGTGACCGCTGCGGTGTTTGTTGCTACTGCCATGGCGTCAGAGTGTTAAAGTGGCTGTCTATGTTGGCGGTTTCCGCCATGGTTGTGATTCCATTTTTTTTTCTGCTGGCCTGTTGGAGGTATTACCGCCGCTTTATCACCGACAGCCAGGGTTGTAACGAGGGCCAATATGGCTTCTAAACGCTCATCAACCTGTGTCATGTTTGAGGGTTGCAAAGTGTCCTTTTACAACAAAATAGCAATGCTTATGCTCCAAAAATAATAAAACAAAAGGGAGATCAAGAACTAACCTTGCACAAAAAAAATCTCCTACCAGTAGGGACACCCATGCAGGCATACCTTTGTCTGGGATGGTCAGAAACAGTATATTAAAAACAGCCCACAAGGCCCAGCTGGGTTTCTCCAATGACGGGTCTCTCAGGGTCTCTTTGACAAGGATGCTTATAGCCAGTTAAACTCCCTACACCAGGAATCCGTGTAGCTGCACCCCAAAAACAGCATGCAGTAAAGGGACACGGGTAAATCAAATCTCCACCTGTTGGAGAAACCCAATAAGCAAAACAAGCAGCAATCAGAGAGATGGAGACCATGACACCTGCCCAAGGTGAGAATGAGGTTATATCCGGGGGTCCTCATGTGGGCTCCGAGGGTAATCAGTTAGCCATGGCGATGGAGCAAACTTGAATGGGCATGGGGAAAGGGCTTTTGATTTGGAGATGCAGACTGAAGTTGACCACAATGGTTACCAAACACCGATTTGTGACTTTTCAATATTTTTAAATGTTTGTTTGTTGAGTTGATGGTTCAAGGAAGGTATGGAGGCTGTAGGATCCCATTTCACAGACAATGTACAGGTAAAAGAGAAGTTAGCATAGGTGGTTGAAGAGTCTAGAATGGCACTGCTGGGTTTTCTTTGTGCCTGCAGATTCTAAAGAGGATGCCTTTTCTCATTACCTATGGTTGACATAGTTAGTCTTAATGTAAGAAGGGTTAATTATGTTGCTAAGAGATTACCTGTCCTTAATCTTCTCACATGTTCTGGGGCTGATATTTGCCTCCCACAGGAAATATTCACAGATTCATATCCCGCTTCTTCCCAAAACTATCAACAACCATGAATAAAACTGGGATGGCAACTCTATGTAGTGAAACCTGCAAGGGGATGTTATTAAAATCACACCTTACAAAAGCAGGTAGTTTCTGGCATTAGTAATAAAAGTGGGCTTGTGGGTGTTTATGGTTCTAAACATATATGCTTCAAACATGCACCAAGAGGCCTTTATGAAAACAACTATTTACATAGTCCTACAATACTTTAACCCCTTCGCTGCCAGGCCTTTTCCCCCTCCTGTGCCAGGCCTTTTTGTTGCCTATTTGGGGCAGTTCGCGCTTAGGCCCTCATAACTTTTTGTCCACATAAGCTAACCAAGCCAAATTTGCGTCCTTTTTTTCCAACATCCTAGGGATTCTAGAGGTACCCAGACTTTGTGGGTTCCCTTGAAGGAGGCCAAGAAATTGGCCAAAATACAGTGAAAATTTCGTTTTTTTCAAAAAAATTGGAAAAAGTGGCTGCAGAAGAAGGCTTGTGGATTTCCCCCTGAAAATGTCATCAACAAAGGGTTTGCAGTGCTAAACTCAGCAGCTCCCTAGCTTTCAAGAACAGGCAGACTTGAATCAGAAAACCCAATTTTTCAACACAATTTTGGCATTTTACTGGGGCATACCCCATTTTTGCAATTTTTTGTGCTTTCAGCCTCCTTCCAGTCAGTGATAGGAATGGGCATGAAACCAATGCTGGATCCCAGAAACCTAACCATTTCTGAAAAGTAGACAAAATTCTGAAATCAGCAAGGGGTCATTTGTGTAGATCCTACAAGGGTTTCCTACAGAAAATAACAGCTGAAAAAGAAAAATATTGAAATTGAGGTGAAAAAAACATCAATTTTTCTTTACGTTTTACTCTGTAACTTTTCCCTGCAATGTCAGATTATGGAAAGCAATATACTGTACGTCTGCTGGACTCCTCTGGTTGCGGGGATATATAGGGCTTGTAGGTTCATCAAGAACCCGAGGAACCCAGAGCCAATAAATGAGCTGCACCCTGCAGTGCGTTTTCATTCTATACCGGGTATACAGCAATTCATTTGCTGAAATATAAAGAGTAAAAAATTGCTATCAAGAAAACCTTTGCATTTCCAAAAAGGGCACAAGATAAGGTGCTGAGGAGCAGTGGTTATTTGCACATCTCTGAATTCCAGGGTGACCATACTAGCATGTGAATTATAGGGAATTTCTCAAATAGATGTCTTTTTTACACACTCTCCTATATTTGGAAGGAAAAAATGTAGAGAAAGACAAGGGGCAATAGCACTTGTTTTGCTAATCTATGTTCCCCCAAGTCTCCCCATAAAAATGATACCTCACTTGTGTGGGTTGGCCTAGTGCCCGCGACAGGAAACGCCCCAAAACGCAACGTGGACACATCCCATTTTTTTGAAAGAAAGCAGAGGTGTTTTTTGCGAAGTGTCTACCTGTAGATTTTGGCCTCTAGATCAGCCGGCACCTAGGGAAACCTACCAAACCTGTGCATTTCTGAAAACTAGAGACCTAGGGGAATCCAAGGAGGGGTGACTTGCGGGGCTCAGACCAGGATCTGTTACCCAGAATCCTTTGCAAACCTCAAAATTTGGCTAAAAAAACACATGTTCCTCATATTTCTGTGGCAGAAAGTTCTGGAATCTGAGAGGAGCCACAAATTTCCTTCCACCCAGCGTTCCCCCAAGTCTCCCGATAAAAATGATACCTCACTTGTGTGGGTAGGCCTAGCACCGGCGACACGAAAGACCCCAAAGCGCAACGTGGACACATCAAAAGTTTTGGAAGAAAACAGAGGTGTTTTTTGCGAAGTGCCTACCTGTAGATTTTGGCCTCTAGCTCAGCCGGCACCTAGGGAAACCTACCAAACCTGTGCATTTCTGAAAACTAGAGACCTAGGGGAATCCAAGGAGGGGTGACTTGCGGGGCTCGGACCAGGTTCTGTTACCCAGAATCCTTTGCAAACCTCAAAATTTGGCTAAAAAAACACATGTTCCTCACATTTCTGTGGCAGAAAGTTCTGGAATCTGAGAGGAGCCACAAATTTCCTTCCACCCAGCGTTCCCACAAGTCTCCCGATAAAAATGATACCTCACTTGCGTGGGTAGGCCTAGCGCCCGCGACAGGAAACACCCCAAAGCGCAACGTGGACACATCCAAAATTTTGGAAGAAAACAGAGGTGTTTTTTGCGAAGTGCCTACCTGTAGATTTTGGCCTCTAGCTCAGCCGGCACCTAGGGAAACCTACCAAACCTGTGCATTTCTGAAAACTAGAGACCTAGGGGAATCCAAGATGGGGTGACGTGCGGGGCTCGGACCAGGTTCTGTTACCCAGAATCCTTTGCAAACCTCAAAATTTGGCTAAAAAAACACATGTTCCTCACAGTTCTGTGGCAGAAAGTTCTGGAATCTGAGAGGAGCCACAAATTTCCTTCCACCCAGCGTTCCCCCAAGTCTCCCGATAAAAATGATACCTCACTTGCGTGGGTAGGCCTAGCGCCCGCGACAGGAAACACCCCAAAGCGCAACGTGGACACATCAAAAGTTTTGGAAGAAAACAGAGGTGTTTTTTGCGAAGTGCCTACCTGTAGATTTTGGCCTCTAGCTCAGCCGGCACCTAGGGAAACCTACCAAACCTGTGCATTTCTGAAAACTAGAGACCTAGGGGAATCCAAGGAGGGGTGACTTGCGGGGCTCGGACCAGGTTCTGTTACCCAGAATCCTTTGCAAACCTCAAAATTTGGCTAAAAAAACACATGTTCCTCCCATTTCTGTGGCAGAAAGTTCTGGAATCTGAGAGGAGCCACAAATTTCCTTCCACCCAGCGTTCCCCCAAGTCTCCCGATAAAAATGATACCTCACTTGTGTGGGTAGGCCTAGCGCCCGTGACAGGAAACACCCCAAAACGCAGCGTGGACACATCAAAAATTTTGGAAGAAAACAGAGGTGTTTTTTGCGAAGTGCCTACCTGTAGATTTTGGCCTCTAGCTCAGCCGGCCCCTAGGGAAACCTACCAAACCTGTGCATTTCTGAAAACTAGAGACCTAGGGGAATCCAAGATGGGGTGACTTGCGGGGCTCGGACCAGGTTCTGTTACCCAGAATCCTTTGCAAACCTCAAAATTTGGCTAAAAAAACACATGTTCCTCACATTTATGTGGCAGAAAGTTCTGGAATCTGGGAGGAGCTATGAATTTCCTGCCACCCAGCGTTCCCTCAAGTCTCCCGATAAAAATTATACCTCACTTGCGTGGGTAGGCCTAGCGCCCGCGACAGGAAACACCCCAAAGCGCAACGTGGACACATCCAAAATTTTGGAAGAAAACAGAGGTGTTTTTTGCGAAGTGCCTACCTGTAGATTTTGGCCTCTAGCTCAGCCGGCACCTAGGGAAACCTACCAAACCTGTGCATTTCAGAAAACTAGAGACCTAGGGGAATCCAAGGAGGGGTGACTTGCGGGGCTCGGACCAGGTTCTGTTACCCAGAATCCTTTGCAAACCTCAAAATTTGGCTAAAAAAACACATGTTCCTCACATTTCTGTGGCAGAAAGTTCTGGAATCTGAGAGGAGCCACAAATTTCCTTCCACCCAGCGTTCCCCCAAGTCTCCCGATAAAAATGATACCTCACTTGCGTGGGTAGGCCTAGCGCCCGCGACAGGAAACACCCCAAAGCGCAACGTGGACACATCAAAAGTTTTGGAAGAAAACAGAGGTGTTTTTTGCGAAGTGCCTACCTGTAGATTTTGGCCTCTAGCTCAGCCGGCACCTAGGGAAACCTACCAAACATGTGCATTTCTGAAAACTAGAGACCTAGGGGAATCCAAGGAGGGGTGACTTGCGGGGCTCGGACTAGGTTCTGTTACCCAGAATCCTTTGCAAACCTCAAAATTTTGCTAAAAAACCACATGTTCCTCACATTTCTGTGGCAGAAAGTTTTGGAATCTGAGAGGAGCCACAAATTTCCTTCCACCCAGCGTTCCCCCAAGGCTCCCGATAAAAATGATACCTCACTTGTGTGGGTAGGCCTAGCGCCCGCGACAGGAAACCCCCCAAAGCGCAACGTGGACACATCCAAAATTTTGGAAGAAAACAGAGGTGTTTTTTGCGAAGTGCCTACCTGTAGATTTTGGCCTCTAGCTCAGCCGGCACCAAGGGAAACCTACCAAACCTGTGCATTTCTGAAAACTAGATACCTAGGGGAATCCAATATGGGGTGACTTGCGGGGCTCGGACCAGGTTCTGTTACCCAGAATCCTTTGCAAACCTCAAAATTTGGCTTAAAAAAACACATGTTCCTCACATTTCTGTGGCAGAAAGTTCTGGAATCTGGGAGGAGCTACGAATTTCCTGCCACCCAGCGTTCCCCCAAGTCTCCCGATAAAAATGATACCTCACTTGCGTGGGTAGGCCTAGCGCCCGCGACAGGAAACACCCCAAACCGCAACATGGACACATCCAAAATTTTTGAAGAAAACAGAGGTGTTTTTTGCGAAGTGCCTACCTGTAGATTTTGGCCTCTAGCTCAGCCGGCACCTAGGGAAACCTACCAAACCTGTGCATTTCTGAAAACTAGAGACCTAGGGGAATCCAAGAAGGGGTGACTTGCGGGGCTCGGACCAGGTTCTGTTACCCAGAATCCTTTGCAAACCTCAAAATTTGGCTAAAAAAACACATGTTCCTCACATTTCTGTGGCAGAAAGTTCTGGAATCTGAGAGGAGCCACAAATTTCCTTCCACCCAGCATTCCCCTAAGTCTCTCGATAAAAATGGTACCTCACTTCTGTGGGTAGGCCTAGCGCCCACGAAAGGAAATGGCCCAAAACACAACGTGGACAGAACATATTTTTTCACAGAAAACAGAGGTGTTTTTTGCAAAGTGCCTACCTGTGGAGTTTGGCCTCTAGCTCAGCCGGCCCCGGGAGGGGGGGGGGGCAGAAATCCCCTAAAATAAATTTGACCCCCCAAGTCCCACCTGCCCCTGCCCGGGAACAACCCCTGCCTACGGGGTCGCTCCCCCTGCATGACATTGGCGCCAAAAAACAAATCCCAGGTGCCTAGTGGTTTCTGCCCCCTTGGGGGCAGATTGACCTAAAATCGGCCAATCTGCCCCCAAGGGCGGCAGAAATGCCCTAAATACAATTTGCCCCCCAGGGGAGCGAGCCTTGCCTGATGGGTCGCTCCCCATCTCGAAAAAAACAAACAAACAAAAAAAAAAACACAACAAAAAAAATTGCCCTGGTGTCCTGAGGGTTCTGCCCCCCCCCTGGGGGCAGTTCGGAATAATAATAGGCCGAACTGCCCCCAGGGGGGGCAGAAATGGCCTAAAATAAATTTGCCCCCCCCAGCCCCCACCCCCGCCCCCGGGAGCGACCCTTGCCTACGGGGTCGCTCCCCCTGCGTGACATTGGCGTCAAAAAACAAATCCCAGGTGCCTAGTGGTTTCTGCCCCCTTGGGGGCAGATTGACCTAAAATCGGCCAATCTGCCCCCAAGGGGGGCAGAAATGGCCTAAATACAATTTGCCCCCCCAACTCCCCCCCGGGAGCGACCCTTGCCTACGGGGTCGCTTCCCCTGCGTGACACTGGCGCCAAAAAACAAATCCCCGGTACCTAGTGGTTTCTGCCCCCTTGGGGGCAGATTGACCTAAAATCGGCCAATCTGCCCCCAGGGGGGCAGAAATGGCCTAAATACAATTTGCCCCCCACGGGAGCGACCCTTGCCTGATGGGTCGCTCCCCATCTCGAAAAAAAGAAAGAACAAAAAGAAATAAAACACAAAAAAATAAATTGCCCTGGCGCCTAGAGGTTTCTGCCCCCCCTGGGGGCAGATCGGCCTAATAATAGGCCGATCTGCCCCCAGGGGGGGCAGAAATGGCCTAAAATAAATTCCCCCCCAGCCTCCCCCCCCGGGAGCGACCCTTGCCTACGGGGTCGCTCCCCCTGCGTGACATTGGCGCCAAAAAACAAATCCCAGGCACCTAGTGGTTTCTGCCCCCTTGGGGGCAGATTGACCTAAAATCGGCCAATCTGCCCCCAGGGGGGCAGAAATGGCCTAAATACAATTTGCCCCCCAGGGGAGCGACCCTTGCCTGATGGGTCGCTCCCCATCTCGAAAAAAACAAACAAACAAAAAAAAAAACACAACAAAAATATTTGCCCTGGTGCCCTGAGGGTTCTGCCCCCCCCCCTGGGGGCAGTTCGGCCTAATAATAGGCCGAACTGTCCCCAGGGGGGGGCAGAAAGGGCCTAAAATAAATTTGTCCCCCCCAGGCCCCACCCCCGCCCCCGGGAGCGACCCTTGCCTACGGGGTCGCTCCCCCTGTGTGACATTGGCGCCAAAAAACAAATCCCAGGTGCCTAGTGGTTTCTGCCCCCTTGGGGGCAGATTGACCTAAAATCGGCCAATCTGGCCCAAGGGGGGCAGAAATGGCCTAAATACAATTTGCCCCCCAGGGGAGCGACCCTTGCCTGATGGGTCGCTCCCCATCTCGAAAAAAAAAAAAAAAACACAACAAAAAAATTTGCCCTGGTGCCCTGAGGGTTCTGCCCCCCCCTGGGGGCAGTTCGGCCTAATAATAGGCCGAACTTCCCCCAGGGGGGGCAGAAATGGCCTAAAATAAATTTGCCCCCCCAGCCCCCACCCCCGGGAGCGACCCTTGCCTACAGGTTCGCTCCCCCTGTGTGACATTGGCGCCAAAAAACAAATCCCAGGTGCCTAGTGGTTTCTGCCCCCTTGGGGGCAGATTGACCTAAAATCGGCCAATCTGCCCCAAGGGGGGCAGAAATGGCCTAAATACAATTTGCCCCCCAGGGGAGCGACCCTTGCCTGATGGGTCGCTCCCCATCTCGAAAAAAACAAACAAACAAAAAAATTTGCCCTGGTGCCCTGAGGGTTCTGCCCCCCCCCCCCCCGGGGGCAGTTCGGCCTAATAATAGGCCTAAAATAAATTTGCCCCCCCCAGCCCTCACCCCTGCCCCCGGGAGCGACCCTTGCCTACAGGGTCACTCCCCCTGTGTGACATTGGCGCCAAAAAACAAATCCCAGGTGCCTAGTGGTTTCTGCCCCCTTGGGGGCAGATTGACCTAAAATTGGCCAATCTGCCCCAAGGGGGGCAGAAATGGCCTAAATTCAATTTGCCCCCCAGGGGAGCGACCCTTGCCTGATGGGTCGCTCCCCATCTCGAAAAAAACAAACAAACAAAAAAAAAAACACAACAAAAAAATTTGCCCTGGTGCCCTGAGGGTTCTGCCCCCCCCCCCCCGGGGGCAGTTCCACCTAATAATAGGCCGAACTGTCCCCGGGGGCACAGAAATGGCCTAAAATAAATTCCCCCCCCCCAGCCCCCACCCCCGCCCCCGGGAGCGACCCTTGCCTACGGGGTCGCTCCCCCTGCGTGACATTGGCGCCAAAAAACAAATCCCAGACGCCTAGTGGTTTCTGCCCCCTTGGGGGCAGATTGACCTAAAATCGGCCAATCTGCCCCCAGGGGGGCAGAAATGGCCTAAATACAATTTGCCCCCCAGGGGGACGACCCTTGCCTGATGGGTTGCTCCCCATCTCGAAAAAAACAAACAAACAAAAAAAAAAACACAACAAAAAAATTTGCCCTGGTGCCCTGAGGGTTCTGCCCCCCCCCTGGGGGCAGTTCGGCCTAATAATAGGACGAACTGTCCCCAGGGGGGGCAGAAATGGCCTAAAATTAATTTGCCCCCCCCACCCCCGCCCCCGGGAGTGACCCTTGCCTACGGGGTCGCTCCCCCTGCGTGACATTGGCACCAAAAAACAAATCCCAGGTGTCTAGTGGTTTCTGCCCCCTTGGGGGCAGATTGACCTAAAATTGGCCAATCTGCCCCAAGGGGGGCAGAAATGGCCTAAATACAATTTGCCCCCCAGGGGAGCGACCCTTGCCTGATGGGTCGCTCCCCATCTTGAAAAAAACAAACAAACAAAAAAAAAAACACAAAAAAAAAATTTGCCCTGGTGCCCTGAGGGTTCTGCCCCCCCCCCCTGGGGGCAGTTCGGCCTAATAATAGGCTGAACTGCCCCCAGGGGGGGCAGAAATGGCCTAAAATAAATTTGCCCCCCCCAGCCCCCACCCCCGCCCCCGGGAGCGACCCTTGCCTACGGGGTCGCTCCCCCTGCGTGACATTGGCGCCAAAAAACAAATCCCCGGTGCCTAGTGGTTTCTGCCCCCTTGGGGGCAGATTGACCTAAAATATTCCAATCTGCCCAGGGGGGGCAGAAAAGGCCTTCCCGAAAATATGCCCCCTCTGGGAGCGACCCTTGCCCAAGGAGTCGCTCCCTTTTGTCAATAACAATAAAAACAAAAACAAAAATCCCTGGTGTCTAGTGGTTTCTACCCCCCTTGGGGGCAGATTGGCCTCATCAAAATAGGCCAATCTGCCCCCAAGGGGGGCAGAAATGGCCAAAATATAATTTTCCCCCAAGGGGAGCGACCCTTGCCTAAGGGGTCGCTACCCACCAAAAAAAAAAAAAATGAAACATAAAAAAAAAAAAATGGTCCCTGGTGCCTAGAGGTTTCTGCCCCCCCTGGGGGCAGAAAAGGCCTTCTCCAAAAAATGCCCCCCCTGGGAGCGACCCTTGCCCAAGGGGTCACTCCCTTTTGTCAGTTTCAATAAAAAAAAAAAAAATCCCTGGTGTCTAGTGGGGTTTCAAAAGCCGGATTGCAAGCAATCCGGCTTTTGAAACCCTCGGAGGGACTTCAAAGGGAAGGAAATACTTTTCCTTCCCTTTGAAGCCCCTCCGGGCCTTCCAAGTGATTGAAAAAGAAATGCTTTTGCATTTCTTTTTCAATCGCGCTGGAAGCAGAGCTTCCAGCGCGACTAGGGAGGCCCCTGTGACAAATCAGCACGCGCTCTCGCGCTGACGTCACGGTGGGGGGTGGGGTGGGTCGGGGTGGAAGGGGAAGGTCTTCCCCTTCCATCCCGACTTGGGGGGGGGAAGGGGGGTGCACGGGGGGCGCGCTAGCGCGCCCCCAAGTTCCCCTGTGCCATGGACGAGATGATCTCGTCCAAGGCACAGGGGAACTGTAGCCTTGGACGAGATGATCTCGTCCAAGGCACAGAACCGGTTAAGTGAACCCACTGTTAGGGGAGACCTAAATATTGTGACGGATAACAAAACAAATAGAACATCCTACAGGTATGACATTACTGGCTCAGTCACTAACCATTTAAACGTTGTCTATACAATATTAGACTGAGAGGTGTGTAGAGAGACACCAATAAAGGTAATATGGATTACTCATGTCATTGTGGGGCACACAAATACTATGCACACCTAGATCATTTGTTATTGGGGGACAGATTTATGGGGATTAGAAACTGTTTAAATAGGCCAAATTGCCTTGCCTGATCACAGACCGTTCCCCAGCAGGCCAACTATATGGCTTGTAATTGAATACATTTTATATAACACAGCTACTTGAACTGAAATGGGGGATACAATTAAGAAATTCCTACAACTCAATGATGCCGCAGAGATTTACTCTTTTACACTGTGGGACTCCCTTAAAGCATACACAAGGGGTATAGTACTAGTAGCCAGATTCAAAAATCTAAGAGCTGAGAACTGACAGAAAATAGAAAATTCTGTCTTCTAAGTTGAGGAACAGCATAAACACTCCCCTCAATAAGAATTGGCATGAAATAACTACCCTCAAAAATCACCTCAGAGCCTTGGAGTGGGATAAAGCTGAATATGCTGTTGCGCACTAAACAGAGATGCTATTCTCATGCCATAAATCCAACTACTCACAATGCAGTTATGAGCACAATAAATATAAACAGAGTCACTAAAATTGCTACCCCTGAAGGAACTACAGTCGAAGAGGACGTAGCCATTGCAGATGACTTTTGTGATTTCTATCAGGATCTCTACTGCAGGCTCATTTTTCCAGGAAACCATGTATTCCCTCCGGACCACACCAGAAAAAAAGAAAGAGCAGAGGAAGAAGAGGTGGAGGATGGGACTGTCCTTGTCCTCAGGAAACAGTATCAATGTTCTAACCTTTGTTTTTTTCAGTGAATTTCAATTATTTTTTAATTCTATTTTCTAACTATAATATCCATGTAACCTTTGTCTTTACAGTGAATTTCTATGTTTTTATACATTTTTTTGTAGAGTCCTTCAGGTTTCCAGGTGACACCTCAGCAACAATTGTCGAGTCCCTAAAGCAGGAGGCAGGGATTAGCCTTTATCTTTGTACAGCAGGACTTCAGATCTCCTGCCTCAGGTCTTCTTTGTTCCTGGTCTTCTTCTGTCTATTGAATCTAATCTCTTGCTTTAGGGATACCCACTAAATACTGCATTTAGAGCGGTAAGTGGGAGCACCCGGTAGTGGCCAATGGGACACCTAGTCTAGGGTGTCTGTACCCACTAAATGACCACTTCCTGTGGGAAGGGGGTCAAATCCCTAACCCTGATTAGCTATTTTCCTGCCATCCAAGATGGAGGAAAATGAAATGGAATGGTCACCTCGCCTGCCACACCTGAGGGGCAGTGGATGCTGGGGATGGCCACTCCTTCTGCCATTGCATGTTTTCCTGCTGGTTTTCCTGCCTATAGTGGGGTAAAATGCGTTGGGCAGCCATCTGCTTCTAGCAGCAGATGCAGGGTACATTTGCAAAGGTGGTGGAGCCTTTGAAGCTGACCGCTGAGGCAGGGTGCCTGTCTGGGGGAGGAGGTGTAACACCTCCACCCAGGAGAGGTGTTGTGTTATTATTCCTGAGAGCAAAAGGCTCACACCCCAGGATTCCATAATCATGTCTGGTAGTGACAGGCTGGTAAGGACCATTCAGCAACCATGCCAGGGCTGTTTGATTTTGCAGGGGACACCACTAAGGTGCCCTCTGGGTACACTTTATAATAAATCCAACACTGGTGTCAGTGGGGATTTATTATTCTGAGGTGTTTGATACCAAGCATCCCATGTTTCAGAGAGGCCATCATGTTGCTCGTGAATTCGTAATGACCAGTGTCCAGCACATGCATTAACTATGACTTCCCTGTACACTTACTATGTCTACAAACTTAGCAAAGACAGAGTAGGGGCATATTTGCTCAGGCACACTTATACCTTCACATGCATTATAGTATATCCTGCCTTATGGCTGTAAGGCCTCCCAGAGCGATAACATACCTATATTGCATGCAATGTTAGGAGACATGGCACTCTTGGTGAGTGCCATGTCAAGTTGGCAACTTTGGATACACCTTGTCATGCACTTGCAATGGCAGTCTGCATGAGGCTGATATGGGGCCTCTAAGAGTCGCACAATTAGTGCTGCAGGTGTGGGGGAGGGCATTCTTCAGTACCCATGTCCTATTTACCAGGGGTACCATTTACTGGGGACTTACAAAGGTGGCTGAAGTGCCAAACAAAGTAGAGCTTTGGGGAAAGAGATCTGGCCCTGAGAACGTGTTTAGCAAGAGCCCAGGGCACTTAGAGTTTGAAACCATATCACTTTTCCAGGCAAAAAGCAGGGGACTATGCAAATAGGACACGATCATTGCCAAAACACTTCTACAGAACCGTAGCCCTAGATATACAAGTTTAATTTCCCTATAATTTGTCAAAAACTACTGAACGGATTTACATCAAATGTAAAAAAGGATAATCTGCGTACCGAAACCTACCTTTCTCGAAATTTCATGTAATTCTTTCCAGCGGCACTAGGTGGTGATAGTTAGAACCCAGTTTCTATAGAAAAAGCATTTTTGACTTGCCTATATCTTTGGCACCAATTGATGAAACTTCCCAAAATCTTCCATAAAAATTCAACGCTCACTTCAGCTGCTTTCTGGAAAGGTTTTGGGCGATCCGTCAAGCAGAAGCTGACAAAAAGGTGAGGTTCCAAAACGTGTTTTCTCCATTAAATTCAATAAGGATTTTGAACACGACTACAGTCCGAACCGCAGGACAGATTTACACTGCATTTGGCAGAAAGCTAGCTCTTAGTCCTGTAGTGTGGTCAGTTTTATGTATCCTTTGCGCGTTAGCTTCAGGCTTTAGGCCTTTGTGCTCTTTGCCCTGGATGTATTTTATTCCTTTGCTCGCAGCTTAGAGCCTCTGTGCACTTTGCTCTAAATGCTTTTTATTCGGCTTCGTACTGTTATTTTTCAAATAACCAGTTCTATGGTCTTGTTTTATTTTTTAGATCACACTGTTTAGCCTGCTTCAGCGCTGGAGTTCTCAATAACACATTCCTGTTCACTCTGTGCTTCAGTCAAGGATACAGTCTGGTACATTGCCGATAGACGTGGTAGGAGTTTAGTCTTTGGCGTTCTTGCGTAGGGACATTTTGTAATCACGCTGACATGTTAGTTATAAAAACACTTCCTTGTCCCAATACACGCAAGAGGGAGATTCCGACCAGATGCTGAACCAGATCACAGGCCTTTGCTCAGGTATGAGGGTTGATGTCTTCCCAGGGAATCTGAAAGGCAAGTTAGAAGCTTAACATGCTGTGCTCGAAATAGAACGAACTGAGGGAGAGTAGAAATTATTAACACCATGATAGCGTTATTCTTATGTTTCACTCTCCTCGTGACTATTTAAATCCTACTCTGTTGTATGGTTCTGGTTATTGCGGCTCACGCCTTAATATCTAAAATGCAGTCGTTTTATTAAAGCAATCTATAAAACTCAAACTGCCTTTGTCATTTGTATATGAGATCATACTGTAAATGAGAGAGCTGGTTTGAATCTGAGTGACCACGACTTCCCTGAGAAGTTCCAAAGATTTCATGCGCTCGGCTGCCCAATCATCTTTTCCTCTTGGGAGATATGAGGCACTGCTAGTTAGCTGGAGCAAAACCGGATTTGGGGTGACAGTGGTCCTTCCGAGTGGGTAAGACTTAGTCCCCCACACCACGAACAACACTGCTACCTAGAAATCCAGTAGTCTCATTTGGGATAATGAGAGCCCATGCGACATGGCGCCACCAACGATTGGTCTGGCTCTAATTTTCGGGTCCGGTTGACTCTCTCGGTCTCATATATATATTGACTCCTCGGTTCCGTTAACGGAGACGTTCTGTGGCGCTGAGGATTTCCACCACCACGAGATAGGTACCTCCTGTTGCTTAGTGGTTGGTTGTTCAAGCTTGAACTTTGAAAGGAAAACCCCGATATTGGTGTGCCTTCTCTGCCCTAGTGCTATTGTTATAATGGCGAATCCTCAATTAGTGAACATAGCGCTTAATATGCGCCAACCGCTCACAGGACATCTGATAGCACATGGTCTGACGAACCAGGGGGGTCCGGTCACGTTTGTGGTGGACGCCCATGCAGCTTATAGAACAGAGCTTTTTTATTCTTGGGTAGTATTTCCTGCAGTTGATGGGGGTACAAACACTTTTCATGAATACACTATTGCGAATGTCCCTGGACAATACAGGGCATATGCATACTTAGAGATACCTTTATCTTATCAAGAACACCATAATTGGCTTGATGGCGCCCTCCCACACACCGAAGCACAAGTTAGGTTAGGTCCACTGAGTAATGATGGTCCTACCTGGCCTTTATTGGCTACATATACACCATATCCTCCGGTTGCTAACTTAGCGGTGGCTGAAGTTCGTCTTTTATATATAGACTTAGCGACTACATATAGAAGACTGGTTCAATTTGTAATGCAGACTTTAAATACTAACGCAGCGCGTGCCGCTCCGGCGCACCCACATGCGGTGGTTCCGGGTATCAATCCGGCCACTGTACACTCAGTTATGGGTAAAGTCCCGGCAAAACGAGAGGAAACTCCATTTTGGCTGGCACAAAAAATTAATACGTTGGAAGCAGTATTTCCCCAAACGGGACCTCAGGATAAACATAGAATATTGATGATGTGTTTGCCGTATGGGATGGTTCCTACGGTGGATCATTGTAATACTTGGGGCACGGTGTTTGCCGCGCTCTACACTACAGCACACGGTACACCAACATTGGCTAATCTACCGGAAGTGCTAAAACAAATTCAGGATGAATATGGGGCTGCCCCAGCCTTAGATTTAGGGATGCAGCTGATGGGCAATTTTGCCACAGTTTCTTCTATTATTTTGAGTAATCTCAAAGGAGAGGCAGTAGCACTAGCAGTGCGTATGCGTCTTCGAGACATCCCGCAAATTAATCAAGAGCGGGAGCTGCCGAGAATAATAGCAGAAACATATTTGAGTATCGGTCGTGATAGCCTTGGGGCTGGACCGCAAAAACCACAGTTACAGGGTAAGAATAGTAAAGATACTACTAAACAACAGCAACCTGAGGGCACAAAAATGCGCTGGGAGAAAAAACAACAGACACCTAAAAAAGCTAGGGTACAATCTCTGCAACCGGAGACCCCGCAGAATAGGTATAATCTCAGGAATAGGGATAATTTGAAGATGCCTGTTAGATATCAATATACTGATTCACGCCAATCTCGTTCCTTTCAGGACTCATCGGAAAAGAGAAATGAGAGAGGTGGGCGGTCAGAGCGGAGAACAGAGTACGTGAAACCGAGACAGGAATCACAACGCTCAAAGGAGGTTTCTGTCAAGCAAGAAGAGAAACCGATCCAACAAAAACAGCAATTTAAAAAAAAGAAGGTGGCGGCGGTCTCAGTTAGACATGCCACTCAAGAAGAGAGTTCTCTTGAAGAACAAGACATGGGCGTTAGCACTGTTAGACAGCGCGGCAGAGGTCACAATAGTTCGCCGGAATCTTCTAGAGCATCTGGAGATGAAAGCAACTGATGACTTCATACAAGTCGAAACAGCAGATATGCGTGTCTCTGATCCTGATAGAGTTTATACAGTAACTTTACAATTAGAAGGGGACATTGAGCGCACTATAAAAGCTATCTTTTGGGACCGTGTGGTCAAATTGTATGACATTCTGCTGGCCGAAAAGGATTGGCCACCTGACTTTGTTCATGACTGTCTAGTTGGGGAGGAGGTTATTACACCTTCATTCTAACCACTTGTTCCGGGAGAACTAGCAGAGTCCTATAGTAAAACATGGGCTCTGGCACAGGCTCCCGCCCTATATAGAAATAATGTGGGGTGGGATAGAAATTCACCTTATCATGTAATTCCGATAAAGGGGGAACCTCAGCCGCAACCGCAATATCCTATAAAATTTGAAGCAAGGGCATCGGTAAGGAAAATACTTACACAATTGGAGTACCAGGGAGTAATTGATTCCTGTGTCTCGCCGATGAATAATCCCTTATTTCCAGTAGCTAAACCGGACCATTCTTATAGGATAGTGGTGTTTTACAGACATTTAAATGGACATACACGCACATATGCAATACAAAATTCACACAGCGCAGCGTTCATGAATAATATTGTGCGTAAGAAATACAAAACAACATTAGATATCTCAAATGGATTCTTCTGCCAAGATATAGCGCCCAAAAGTAGGGACTATACGAGCTTTAGTGCGTTTGGCTCTCAGAAAAAGTTTTGTCGTCTGCCTCAGGGGTATAAGAATAGCCCAGGACTATTTTTGGCTCGTGTAACTGAAATTCTGCACGAGTTGAACCCTGAAGCTTTATCATATGTTGATGATATATATCTGACAGATGATGAGTTACTGCAACATTTAAGGCGGGTAGCCCGCATTGTTGTGGGATTTGCTGAAATTGGCTACAAATTTAATTTAAAAAAATCAAAGATTGCCTTCCTCAGCGTCATTTTCCTGGGATATGAGTTGTCGAATGAGGGCAAGAGCTTAGCGCCACACTTTTTGGAGAAATGTGCTCAGTTGCAAACTCCTAATATGGTTCGGAAACTCCAGTCATTATTGGGGTTTCTAAATTTTGGCAGAACTTACATTCCTGATTACGCTACACGTATTAAACCATTATACGAGTTGATTCGCCCAAATTTTTCGACTAGATTTTGGACGACTGAGCATACAAATATTCTTTGAGATTTGCAAACTGATCTCTTAGCAGTAAAGCATTTACACACACGGGACAATAAAACGCATCTGGTCATCAGGGTTATACCTGGTGCCGTTGGATTTACATATGTCACCTTTAATGAAGGTGAGACAGTCCCGATAGCGTATAAGTCCCACTTGTATTCGGCTGCAGAACAACGTTTTGCGCAAACTGAGAAAATTCTCACTGCTGTACAGATGGCTGTTATTAAAGAACGACCTCTTACCCAGGGCCAACGCATCATTGTCGTTTCCCCGATTCCAGCCTTAGAGGCTGTTACAAAGGCAAGTGTTCCTAATTCAAAAGCTTTACACCCGCGATGGATACAATGGGCAACGTCTTTGACAGCCACTGATGTAGATTACAGATTTGACCCTAAACTGCAGACTCAAGAATTTCTTCAATATGAAATGGAGTACCCAGTTCCCGCTGGCACATTGCCTATTGACCAATATCAGGTGGTAATGTATACCGATGGCTCTGCGCAACCAGCGGTTGGGACTAAACAACAGTATTCTGCTGCATGTGCGGTGGTGAGCGGCTATATGGATGGAGAAGTGTTCTGCCCCTGACATATTTATACACAGACCTTGGGAGATTGTACGGCACAGTTGGCTGAGCTGAAAGCTCTATTGTTAGCCTTGGAACACACGGATCCGGCGATATTTACATTGCTGGTTTGTGACTCCTATTACTGTGTTCGGTCTTTCAATGAATATTTGCACTACTGGAGGTTGAATGGTTTCAGAGATTCCAAAGGTAACACCATTAAACACAAATTGCTGTGGGGGAAGGTTGCGGATCTGAAAGAAACGCTTCCTAAAGTCCATGTTGTGCATACACTTGGACACCAGCGCGTTGGAATACACGTTGCTGGGAATACTTTGGCTGATGAAGCCGCAAAATCGGCAGAGGCCGTTGCCACTGTGGCCGCAGTAACTCGCTCGAGTTCCAAACCAGACACAGAGACTTTGGCTGCCATAAAAGCTACGGCTGATGGCACGCTATTTCCTAAAGGATTCCCTTCTAAATATAGTTACTGTATGGGTGGTATGCTAAACGCTGTAGTTAAAATCCCAGGCATTGGTGTACGTGAAATGCCCAATAAAATTGAGCGACCTCGATTAATTACTGCAGCACATGAGGGGGCGGCTTCTGCCCATGCAGGCGTGGCTGCCACCATTTCACTGTTACTGGTGGCCTGGTCTCTATAAGGAGACGAAGCAGTATGTCCTTTGTTGTGATGTCTGCCAACAAATTAAAGTTTCCACGGCTAGACGCCCGCAGCAGATACCCCTTCTCATATCAAATAAACCTTTACAGTGTGTACTTGGATCATTGACGCCAGATAGTGCATACAAATATATATTGGTTGCTGTAGATTCGTGCTCCAGATTTGTGTTGGTCTGGCCACAGTGCTCGGCTGACGCTCAAACTGTTATTAAAGATTTGCGCATCTTTGTCGATACCTATGCAGTTGCGGCTTTTCATTCGGACCGTGGGCCCTGCTTTTGCCTCTAAGGCATTCACGGACACCAAGGCTTCGTTGGGAGTCCAGCTCTAGTTCTCATCTCCATTTCATCCTGAGGGAAATTCTGTAGTGGAGCGTTTAAATCGCGATTTAAAGCAGTCCTTAACAGCCAGAGTTATAGGTACGGGTCGTAGTTGGCTAGCCCACCTATATGGAGTACAGAGAGCACTTAATAACTTGCCTAGAAGGTCCCTGGGGGGTCGTACTTCATATGAGTGCCTGTTTGGAACACAAATGTATGTTCCTGATCTAGATGGTCCTGGTGTGGAGACGGCAGATACGCCCTTTGACATAAATGATCGTGTCACTGTTTTGCAGGATTTACAACAATTCTGTGAAGATAACTCTTCTGCAAGTGCTGCCTCCACAGGAATTAAGGATGAACCAGTAACGCCTACTGGTTGGATTCCCAGGATTGGGGATCTTGTGCATGAAAAGGTCGCAGCGAAAAAAGAATTTCGTCCTTCTTATCGTGTGCCTGTCCCTGTGCTAGGGATCAGCATCACAAGAACTGTAATGTTACCACCGTTGCAAGGGGCCAAAGGAAATCGCTTTGTTTCCATTGATAATGTCAAGTTACAACATGTGGCCGATTCTACACAGCGGACCAAGAGGGAAACCCAGTAGTTCCGGAATCCCTCTCACTACTGGGGAAGAAGTTCCGCTGCAGGTGATTTGCACCAACGCTATTTCCTCTCCGAGCTTGGGGAGGGTGGAAGCTGATCTTGCGATTGTTTCACAGATGGCAAATAATTTGGAATCTTTTGATCAAGTTGCTGTACGTTCTACTGATATTGCTGAACATGTGGTTTATAGCGTGCCAAGGCGAGAGCCACCATCTGCTTCTTTGTTTACGGCTGCACCTTTTGCGAGAACTAACTCTGGCTGCTTCAACACCTCTGATGATACCGTGTCGGACTCCTCGTCCTCTTTAACATTAGCCCTGGATCCACGTAAGCTGCTGTGTTGGCTTAAACACACATATTTTGTTGTTCCTTGGAACTATCTGTGGCTTTTTATGACTGTAATGACTCTTTTCTTATGGCTGGGGTTTGAAGTTACCTTTTTTCTGGTAATACATGGCCATTTTCTTCCTGAACGATCTGACATTGAGTACGTGGAGACGGTGTTGAAACCACATTTTTCGTCACATATGGTTCGAAGAGACTTGTCCTTTGTGAACATTTCTGCAGTACTGATTCCAGATGGGATTGTGTGGGATAGAGTGATGTTTGATATATATGGTCCCACTGAAATAATTCAAATACCGTATGTTCTCAAGTTATCAATGAATGATATTGTTATACCAGGCATTGTTTCTGATGATTGGGATGTAAAGACAGTGGATTCTATGTTGACGGAATTGCAATATTATACTGTCTATGAAAATGAAGATGCTTTCCTATTCAGAGATAATTATGGTGACATGTTTTGCTACAATTATTATGGACACCACTTTATTCATAAGGGTAGTAGCCCTAAATCGATATTTGAATATATGCAATGGGAACATTGCCGGACTCCTCCACAGGGGAGTTCTAAAACGTATTCTGATAAATTTGCATATTTTTCTGGGCATAATCAACAGAGTGCTAAGTCTTACTATTTTAAAGTTACTCCGCATGCTAATAAGCAAATGTTATTGACTGATACTAAATTACTGTATTCCAATTTGTGTGTGTCCAAACTTTCAGTTGAGGGTTATGAATACTGGTCTAAAACTGTTGATTTGAAAAGTGTCTGGGGAACAAAAAATTGGCAAATGCGGGGTAGGGACACATTGTTTAGGGCATGTATTATACCTGTCCAAATGATTTTCCTAAATGACACTGTACAACAGACTAGTTGTTTGGGCTTAGCAACGATTAGAGATTTGAATTTGCCTAGCATACCTGTCCCTTCCAAATTGAAAAATTGGCAGCAATATATTAATGCCACGTTTGGTGAGCTTACATACTGGGTCCAGAATGGTACGCTTAACACTTTATTGATACGTCCGGGCGGTTGGTTATTGTGGCCCATAGACACTAATGGGTGTCATCAGTGTTTGGTCACCTCTTCGGGGGCGTTCAGGACTAGTAGGGCAGACCCTCGCTACATATCACCAGAACATGCTGATATCATTACTACATACAGCGTGGGGAAACTTTGTCAACAATGGTTGAAGTCATCCACGCTGGATGCAGTTAAGACACATCTCACGTTACTGTCTAATGATACTGACTTGCAAGATTTTTTGTCAGGACCAAGAATGCCGCGGAAGAAATGTTTTTTGTATGAAGTATATAATGAGATTTGGAAGCTTTCACAACAAGAGGCAGTGGCCCGGTTGAGGCAAATTGATCATGAAAATTTGATACAGGCTTTGTCTGTTGTGGATAATGGGATGCATACCCTTTCAGACCGTGTATACACAATTGACAACATTGTTTCCTCTGCTATAGACATTATTAAATCTGATATGTCTTCTTTATATCATGGGCAGAGTCAAACGCGGTCCGTCATGCAGTTGGGTTGGACTCTACAAACCTTGAAGGCAGGTCGCCTTCCGTTGCAGCACATTCGTGCCAGGGAGATATTTATTTCCTTTAATTTGACACGTCAACAACAGCTGATGGCTAAGAAGGAAGTGGCATATGTTATGTTAAATATTGAAAAGTTGGAGAAATTGCCTTTTACTGTGGCTGAGATTCCGTCAACTGAGTGGTTGATTCACGGGGTTATTAATTTGCCTATCTCCACTCTGCAATTTACTTCTTGTTTAAAGCACATTCCGGTGGGTAGATATGAACGGTTGGGAGACAGTTACATACACGAGGTGTTGGAGCTTCCCTTTCTATACAGATGTATTAATGGTTTGAGGGAGGTTTTTCTTAGTGGTAGCGAATGCAAAACTTCTGTCAGCCATTCTATGGTTTGTAAACAGCTGTCTTTGCACGGGGCGTGTAATGCCTCGATTGCTAACTTAGCTTGTTATCTTAAGGGAGTTCCAGTCCCGGTAATTAAAAACACTTTCCATGTGCTTTTAAACGGCAGTTACGTCCTTCTTAACAGTAAACCCTGTTGTGGCATGCATGCCGGAATAGTTTACGTAGTCATTGTCACCAAGGCCGTTACGTGCTGCGGGAATGTGTTGTTTCCCCCCACTCAAATTAGGGAGGTAGCGGACATCTGGCCTCATATTGCTACTTCCAAGGTGAATTTCGACAAGTTGAGTCGACTGAAAGCTCTATTGTTTCAAAAGCATGTGGCCCTTACATCTGCTAGCAAGACCTACGCACTTCAGGTGGCGAGGTCATCAGCGGAAATACAGTCCCTTTTAAATACTAACTTTCTGAGTCACTTTGGTGAACTCGTGGGACGTATATTTAATGCGTCCAGCACTGCTGGAATTGCACATTTTTTCAAAGCCGTTGGTGTTGGTTTTGCTCATACGTTCTGTTCCATATTCGGTTTAATACCTTCGGCTAGTCATTCTATTTTCGGAAGCATTTTTAGGGGATTTCCGATTACTTTGGCTTTGTTGGCTGGGGTTTTGCTGTTGCTGCTGTTCTTCCGCAATGGCTGTCCCACTGCGACGAGATCCCATATTAGCGCTCCCATCAGCGCAGCTGTGTCGTGAACACATGATGCAGCATTTTGGAGCACCACTCCTGGGACAGTTGGAGTGTGACTGGTCTCTGTCATTCCAACCGGTTTTGGATTGTGTGCAACCCGTGTTTTGGTGCCTTTGGTGCTCGTTTGAACATGCACTGGCTCTTTGTCTCTCACTGCAGCGCCCCCCAGTGGTCGATACTGATCTGTTGATGTTCCCAATTAGGGCTCATTCCCAGACTTGTGCACTACGGTTGCGTTTGCTTCGTGAGGCAGTTTCTGAGATTCCCTTCCTGGAGGAAGATGGTATTGTCTCATTCATAGGCCATGCACGGGGTGCCGCCCTGGATGGTTCTGGGGCTTTGGAACATACCTGCTCCATGATAATTTTTGGCGTGGATTTTCCGATGTTGACATCTGTCGAAGTGGACGATCTCCTGCTTTCCGTGGCTTCTATCTAAGAATTTGATTTTATTTTTTTTGTTATTAAATTGACATTATATTGAATTTGGCTTTACCGTCACATGCTTCCCAATTTTAAATTAGTTTTCTGCTTTGCTGTCCTCTGACCTTGTCGAAATATATTTGATGTATTTTTTGTATCTGGGGCATATTTTTATATTATTAGAACCACTTGCTACCGACAAGGGGAGGGTGTAGTGTGGTCAGTTTTATGTATCCTTTGCGCGTTAGCTTCAGGCTTTAGGCCTTTGTGCTCTTTGCCCTGGATGTATTTTATTCCTTTGCTCGCAGCTTAGAACCTCTGTGCACTTTGCTCTAAATGCTTTTTATTCGGCTTCGTATTGTTATTTTTCAAATAACCAGTTCTACGGTCTTGTTTTATTTTTTATATCACACTATTTAGCCTGCTTCAGCGCTGGAGTTCTCAATAACACATTCCTGTTCACTCTGTGCTTCAGTCAAGGATACAGTCTGGCACATTGCTGATAGACGTGGTAGGAGTTTAGTCTTTGGCATTCTTGCGTAGGGACATTTTGTGATCACGCTGACATGTTAGTTATAAAAACACTTCCTTGTCCCAATACATGCAAGAGGGAGATTCCAACCAGGGAACCACAACTAGACGCTGACTGCCTTGTTGCAGATGCTGAACCAGATCACAGGCCTTTGCTCAGGTATGAGGGTTGATGTCTTCCCAGGGAATATGAAAGGCAATTTAGAAGCTTAACATGGTGTGCTCGAAATAGAACGAACTGAGGGATAGTAGAAATTATTAACACCATGATAGCCTTATTCTTATGTTTCACTCTCCTCATGACTATTTCAATCATACTGTGTTGTATGGTTCTGGTTATTGCAGCTCACGCCTTAATATTTAAAATGCAGTTGTTTTATTAAAGCAATCTATAAAACGTAAACTGCCTTTGTCATTTGTATATGAGATCATACTGTAAATGAGAGAGCTGGTTTGAATCTGAGTGACCACGACTTCCCTGAGAAGTTCCAAAGATGTCATACGCTTGGCTGCCCAATCATCTTTTCCTCTTGGGAGATATGAGGCACTGCTAGTTAGCCGGAGCAAAACCGGATTTGGGGTGACAGTGGTCCTTCTGAGTGGGTAAGACTTAGTCCCCCACACCAGGAACAACCCTGCTACCTAGAAATCCAGTAGTCTCATTTAGGATAATGAGAGCCCATGCGACATGGCGCAGCCAATGATTGGTCTGGCTCTAATTTTCGGGTCCGGCTGACTCTCTCGGTCTCATATATATATTGACTCCTCGGTTCCGTTAACGGAGACGTTCCGTGGCGCTGAGGATTTCCGCCACCACGAGATAGGTACCTCCTATTGCTTAGTGGTTGGTTGTTCAAGCTTGAACTTTGAAAGGAAAACCCCGATATTGGTGTGCCTTCCGTGCCCTAGTGCTATTGTTATAATGGCGAATCCTCAAGTAGTGAACATAGCGCTTAATATGCGCCAACCGCTAACAGGACATCTGATAGCACATGGTCTGACGAACCAGGGGGGTCCGGTCACGTTTGTGGTGGACGCCCATGCAGCTTATAGAACAGAGCTTTTTTATTCTTGGGTAGTATTTCCTGCAGTTGATGGGGGTACAAACACTTTTCATGAATACACTATTGCGAATGTCCCTGGACAATACAGGGCATATGCATACTTAGAGATACCTTTATCTTATCAAGAACACCATAATTGGCTTGATGGCGCCCTCCCACACACCGTAGCACAAGTTAGGATAGGTCCACTGAGTAATGATGGTCCTACCTGGCCTTTATTGGCTACATATACACCATATCCTCCGGTTGCTAACTTGGAGGTGGCTGAAGTTCGTCGTTTATATATAGACTTAGGCCCGTATTTATACTTTTTGACGCTAAACTGCGCTAACGCAGTTTAGCGTCAAAAAAATTAGCGCCGTCTAACGCCATTCTGAAGCGCCATGCGGGCGCCGTATTTATAGAATGGCGTTAGCCGGCGTTAGCCGGCGTTAGCCGACCGGCGCTGCCTGGTGTGCGTGAAAAAAAACCACGTACACCAGGCAGCGCCGGCGTAGGGGAAAATGGCGTATGGGCATCTCAAAATGGGGCAAGTCAGGTAGAGGCCAAAAAAATCGCCTTAACCCGATTTGCGCAATTTTTTTACGACGCCCATCCCCCATAGAAATGACTCCTGTCTTAGCAAAGACAGGAGTCATGCCCCCTTGCCCAATGGCCATGCCCAGGGGACTTATGTCCCCTGGGCATGGTCATTGGGCATAGTGGCATGTAGGGGGGCACAAATCAGGCCCCCCTATGCCACAATTTTGTTTTTAAAAAAAATACTTACCGGAACTTACCTTAATGTCCCTGGGGTGGGTCCCTCCATCCTTGGGTGTCCTCCTGGGGTGGGCAAGGGTGGCAGGGGGTGTCCCTGGGGGCATGGGAGGGCACCTCTCGGCTCATTCTGAGCCCACAGATCCCTTAACACCTGCCCTGACACAGGCGTTAAATTCAGGCGCAAATGCGGGGTTTTTTGCCCCGCCCACTCCCGGGCGTCATTTCTGCCCAGGAGTATAAATACCACGCACATGCCTGGGAGTCATTTTTTTAGACCGGAACGCCTACCTTGCATATCATTAACGCAAGGAAGGTGTTCACGCCCAAAAATGACGCTAACTCCATGAACTTTGGCGCTAGACGCGTCTAACGCCAAAGTATAAATATGGAGTTAGTTTTGCGTCGAATTTGCGTTGAAAAAAACGACGCAAATTCGGCGCAAACGGAGTATAAATATGCCCCTTAGCGACTACATATAGAAGACTGGTTCAATTTGTAATGCAGACTTTAAATACTAACGCAGCGCTTGCTGCTCCGGCGCACCCACATGCGGTGGTTCCGGGTATCAATCCGGCCACTGTAAACTCAGTTATGGGTAAAGTCCCGGCAAAACGAGAGGAATCTCCATTTTGGCTGGCGCAAAAAATTAATACGCTGGAAGCAGTATTTCCCCATACGGGACCTCAGGATAAACATAGAATATTGATGATGTGTTTGCCGTATGGGATGGTTCCTACTGTGGATCATTGTAATACTTGGGGCACGGTGTTTGCCGCGCTCTACACTACAGCACACGGTACACCAACATTGGCTAATCTACCGGAAGTGCTAAAACAAATTCAGGATGAATATGGGGCTGCCCGAGCCTTAGATTTAGGGATGCAGCTGATGGGCAATTTTGCCGCAGTTTCTTCTATTATTTTGAGTAATCTCAAAGGAGAGGCAGTAGCACTAGCAGTGCGTATGCGTCTTCGAGACGTCCCGCAAATTAATCAAGAGCGGGAGCTGCCAAGAATAATAGCAGAAACATATTAGAGTATCAGTCGTGATAGCCTTGGGGCTAGATCGCAAAAACCACAGTTACAGGATAAGAATAGTAAAGATACTACTAAACAACAGCAACCTGAGGGTACTTAAAAGCGCTGGGAGAAAAAACAACAGACACCTAAAAAAGTTAGGGTACAATCTCTGCAACCGGAGACCCCGCAGAATAGGTATAATCTCAGGAATAGGGATAATTTGAAGACGCCTGATAGATATCAATATACTGATTCACGCTAATCTCGTTCCTTTCAGGACTCATCGGAAAAGAGAAATGAGAGAGGTGGGCGGTCAGAGCGGAGAACAGAGTACGTGAAACCGAGACAGGAATCACAACGCTCAACGGAGGTTTCTGTCAAGCAAGAAGAGAAACCGATCCAACAAAAACAGCAATTTAAAAAGAAGAAGGTGGCGGCGGTCTCAGTTAGACATGCCACTCAAGAAGAGAGTTCTCTTGAAGAAGAAGACATGGGCGTTAGCACTGTTAGACAGCGCGGCAGAGGTCACAATAGTTCGCCGGAATCTTCTAGAGCATCTGGAGATGAAAGCAACTGATGACTTCATACAAGTCGAAACAGCAGATATGCGTGTCTCTGATCCCGATAGAGTTTATACAGTAACTTTACAATTAGAAGGGGACATTGAGCGCACTATAAAAGCTATCTTTTGGGACCGTGTGGTCAAATTGTATGACATTCTGCTGGCCGAACAGGATTGGCCACCTGACTTTGTTCGTGACTGTCTAGTTGGGAAGGAGGTTATTACACCTTCATTCTCACCACTTGTTCCGGGAGAACTAGCAGAGTCCTATAGTAAAACATGGGCTCTGGCACAGGCTCCCGCCCTATATAGAAATAATGTGGGGTGGGATGGAAATTCACCTTATCATGTAATTCCGATAAAGGGGGAACCTCAGCCGCAACCGCAATATCCTATAAAATTTGAAGCAAGGGCATCGGTAAGGAAAATACTTACACAATTGGAGTACCAGGGAGTAATTGATTCCTGTGTCTCGCCGATGAATAATCCCTTATTTCCAGTAGCTAAACCGGACCATTCTTATAGGATAGTGGTGGATTACAGACATTTAAATAGACATACACGCACATATGCAATACAAAATTCACACAGCGCAGCGCTCATGAATAATATTGTGCGTAAGAAATACAAAACAACATTAGATATCTCGAATGGATTCTTCTGCCAAAATATAGCGCCCAAAAGTAGGGACTATACGAGCTTTAGTGCGTTTGGCTCTCAGAATTTTTTTTTGTCGTCTGCCTCAGGGGTATAAGAATAGCCCAGGACTATTTTTGGCTCGTGTAACTGAAATTCTGCACGAGTTGGACCCTGAAGCTTTATCATATGTTGATGATATATATCTGACAGATGATGAGTTACTGCAACATTTAAGGCAGGTAGCCCGCATTGTTGTGGGATTTGCTGAAATTGGCTACAAATTTAATTTAAAAAAATCAAAGATTGCCTTCCTCAGCGTTATTTTCCTGGGATATGAGTTGTCGAATGAGGGCAAGAGCTTAGTGCCACACTTTTTGGAGAAATGTGCTCAGTTGCAACCTCCTAATATGGTTCCGAAACTCCAGTCATTATTGGGGTTTCTAAATTTTGGCAGAACTTACATTCCTGATTACGCTACACGTATAAAGCCATTATACGAGTTGATTCGCCCGAAATTTCGACTAGATTTTGGACGACTGAGCATACAAATATTCTTCGAGATTTGCAAACTGATCTCTTAGCAGTAAAGCATTTACACACACGGGACAATAAAACGCATCTGGTCATCAGGGTTATACCTGGTGCCGTTGGATTTACATATGTCACCTTTAATGAAGGTGAGACAGTCCCGATAGCATATAAGTCCCACTTGTATTCGGCTGCAGAACAACGTTTTGCGCAAACTGAGAAAATTCTCACTGCTGTACAGATGGCTGTTATTAAAGAACGACCTCTTGCCCAGGGCCAACGCATCATTGTCGTTTCCCTGATTCCAGCCTTATAGGCTGTTACAAAAGCGAGTGTTCCTAATTCAAAAGCTTTACACCCGCGATGGATACAATGGGCAACGTCTTTGACAGCCACTGATGTAGATTACATATTTGACCCTAAACTGCAGACTCAAGAATTTCTTCAATATGAAATGGAGTACCCAGTTCCCGCTGGCACATTGCCTATTGACCAATATCAGGTGGTCATGTATACCGATGGCTCTGCGCAACCAGCGGTTGGGACTAAACAACAGTATTCTGCTGCATGTGCGGTGGTGAGCGGCTATATGGAGGGGGAAGTGTTCTGCCCCTGACATACTTACACACAGACCTTGGGAGATTGTACGGCACAGTTTGCTGAGCTGAAAGCTCTATTGTTAGCCTTGGAACACACGGATCCGGCGATATTTACATTGCTGGTTTGTGACTCCTATTACTGTGTTCAGTCTTTCAATTAATATTTGCACTACTGGAGGTTGAATGGTTTCAGAGATTCCAAAGGTAACACCATTAAACACAAATTGCTGCGGGGGAAGGTTGCGGACCTGAAAGAAACGCTTCCTAAAGTCCATGTTGTGCATACACTTGGACACCAGCGCATTGGAATACACGTTGCTGGGAATACTTTGGCTGATGAAGCCGCAAAATCGGCAGAGGCCGTTGCCACTGTGGCCGCAGTAACTCGTTCGAGTTCCAAACCAGACACAGAGATTTTGGCTGCCATAAAAGGTACGGCTGATGGCACGCCATTTTCTAAAGGATTCCCTTCTAAATATAGTTACTGTATGGGTGGTATGCTAAACGCTGTAGTTAAAATCCCAGGCGTTGGTGTACGTGAAATGCCCAATAAAATTGAGCGACCTCGATTAATTACTGCAGCACATGAGGGTGCGGCTTCTGCCCATGCAGGCGTGGCTGCCACCATTTCACTCTTACAGGCTCGTTACTGGTGGCCTGGTCTCTATAAGGAGACGAAGCAGTATGTCCTTTGTTGTGATGTCTGCCAACAAATTAAAGTTTCCACGGCTAGACGCCCGCAGTAGATGCCCCTTCTCATATCAAATAAACCTTTACAGTGTGTGTACTTGAATCATTGACGCCAGATAGTGCATACAAATATATATTGGTTGCTGTAGATTCGTGCTCCAGATTTGTGTGGGTCTGGCCACAGCGTTCTGCTGACGCTCGAACTGTTATTAAAGATTTGCGAATCTTTGTTGATACCTATGCAGTTGCGGCTTTTCATTCGGACCAGGGCCCTGCTTTTGCCTCTAAGGCATTCAGGGACACCATGGCTTCGTTGGGGGTCCAGCTCCAGTTCTCGTCTCCATTTCATCCCGAGGGAAATTCTGTCGTGGAGCGTTTAAATCGTGATTTAAAGCAGTCCTTAACGGCCAAAGTTATAGGTACGGGTCGTAGTTGGCTAGCCCACCTGTATGGAGTACAGAGAGCACTTAATAGCTTGCTTAGAAGGTCCCTGGGGGGGTCGTACTTCATATGAGTGCCTGTTTGGAACACAAATGTATGTTCCTGATCTAGATGGTCCTGGTGTGGAGACGGCAGATACGCCCTTTGACATAAATGATCGTGTCACTGTTTTGCAGGATTTACAACAATTCCGTGAAGATAACTCTTCTGCAAGTGCTGCCTCCACAGGAATTAAGGATGAACCAGTAACGCCTACTGGTTGGATTCCCAGGATTGGGGATCTTGTGCGTGAAAAGGCCGCAGTGAAAAAAGAATTTGGTCCTTCTTTTCGGGTGCCTGTCCCTGTGCTAGGGATCAGCGGCACAAGAACTGTAATTTTACCACCGTTGCAAGGGGCCAAAGGAAATCGCTTTGTTTCCGTTGATAATGTCAAGTTACAACATGTGGCCGATTCTACACAGCAGACCAAGAGGGACACCCAATAGTTCCGGAATCCCTCTCACTACTAGGGAAGAAGTTCCGCTGCAGGTGATTTGCACCGACGCTATTTCCTCTCCGAGCTTGGGGAGGGGGAAGCTGATCTTGCGATTGTTCCACAGATGGCAAATAATTTGGAATCTTTTGATCAAGTTGCTGTACGTTCTACTGATATTGCTGAACATGTGGTTTATAGCGTGCCAAGGCAAGAGCCACCATCTGCTTCTTTGTTTACGGTTGCACCTTTTGCGAGAACTGCCTCTGGCTGCTTCAACACCACTGATGATACTGTGGGCCATATTTATACTCCGTTTGCGCCGAAATTGCGTCGTTTTTTTTGACGCAATTTCGACGCAAAACTAACGCCAACTAACGCCATATTTATACTATGGCGTTAGAGGCGAATAGCGCCAAAGTTCCCGGAATGTGCGTCATTTTTTAGCGTGAACCCCTTCCTTGCGTTAATGATATGCAAGGGAGGCGTTCCCGTCTAAAAAATGACTCCCAGGCCTTTACGTGGTATTTATACTCCCGGGCAAAAGAGACGCCCGGGAGTTGGCGTGGCTAAAAACGGCGCATTTGCGCCACTTTTTAACGCCTGCTCAGGGCAGGCGTTAAGGGGCCTGTGGGCTCAAAATGAGCCCACAGGTGCCCTCCCATGCCCCCAGGGACCCCCCCTGCCACCCTTGCCCACCCCAGGAGGACCCCCAAGGATGGAGGGACCCACCCCAGGGACATTCAGGTAAGTTCAGGTAAGTTTTATTTTTTATTTTTTATATTTTATTTTGGTGGCATAGGGGGGCCTTATTTGTGCCCCCCTACATGCCACTATGCCCAATGACCATGCCCAGGGGACAGAAGTCCCCTGGGCATGGCCATTGGGCAAGGGGGCATGACTCCTATCTTTCCAATGATAGGAGTCATGTTGATGGGGGATGGGCGTCGTTAAAAAATGGCGCAAGTCGGGTTAAGACGATTTTTTCGACGTAACCTGACTTGCCCCATTTTAAGACGCCCATGCGCCATTTTCCCCCTACGCCGGCGCTGTCTGGTCTACGTGGTTTCTTCCCATGCAAACCAGGCAGCGCCGGTCTGATTGCGCCGTCTAACGCCATTCCATAAATACGGCGCCCGCATGGCGCTTCAGAATGGCGTTAGACGGCGCAAAACTTTTTGACGCTAAACTGCGTTAGCGCAGTTTAGCGTCAAAAAGTATAAATATGGGCCTGTGTCGGACTCCTCGTCCTCTTTAACATTAGCCCTGGATCCACGTAAGCTGCTGTGTTGGCTTAAACACACATATTTTGTTGTTCCTTGGAACTATCTGTGGCTTTTTATAACTGTAATGACTCTTTTCTTATGGCTGGGGTTTGTAGTTACCTTTTTTCTGGTAATACATGGCCATTTTCTTCCTGAACGATCTGACATTGAGCACGTGGAGACGGTGTTGAAACCACATTTTTCGTCACATATGGTTCGAAGAGACTTGTCCTTTGTGAACATTTCTGCAGTACCGATTCCAGATGGGATTGTGTGGGATAGAGTGATGTTTGATATATATGGTCCCACTGAAATAATTCAAATACCATATGTTCTCAAGTTATCAATGAATGATATTGTTATACCAGGCATTGTTTCTGATGATTGGGATGTAAAGACAGTGGATTCTATGTTGACGGAATTGCAATATTATACTGTCTATGAAAATGAAGATGCTTACCTATTCAGAGATAATTATGGTGACATGTTTTGCTACAATTATTATGGACACCACTTTATTCATAAGGCTAGTAGCCCTAAATCGATATTTGAATATATGCAATGGGAACATTGCCCGACTCCTCCACAGGGGACTTCTAAAACTTATTCTGATAAATTTGCATATTTTTCTGGGCATAATCAACAGAGTGCTAAGTCTTACTATTTTAAAGTTCCTCTGCATGCTAATAAGCAAATGTTATTGACTGATACTAAATTACTGTATTCCAATTTGTGTGTATCCAAACTTTCAGTTGAGGGGTATGAATACTGGTCTAAAACTGTTGATTTGAAAAGTGTCTGGGGAACAAAAAATTGGCAAATGCGGGGTAGGGACACATTGTTTAGGGCATGTATTATACCTGTCCAAATGATTTTCCTAAATGACACTGTACAACAGACTAGTTGTTTGGGCTTAGCAACGATTAGAGATTTGAATTTGCTTAGCATACCTGTCCCTTCCAAATTGAAAAATTGGCAGCACTATATTAATGCCACGTTTGGTGAGCTTACAGACTGGGTCCAGAATGGTACGCTTAACACTTCATTGAAACGTCCGGGCGGTTGGTTATTGTGTCCCATAGACACTAATGGGTGTCATCAGCGTTTTGTCACCTCTTCGGGGGCGTTCAGGGCTAGTAGTGCAGACCCTCGCTACATATCACCAGAACATGCTGATATCATTACTACATACAGCGTGGGGAAACTTTGTCAACAATGGTTGAAGTCATCCACGCTGGATGCAGTTAAGACACATCTCACGTTACTGTCTAATGATACTGACTTGCAAGATTTTTTGTCAGGACCAAGAATGCCGCGGAAGAAACGTTTTTTGTATGAAGTATATAATGAGATTTGGAAGCTTTCACAACAAGAGGCAGCGGCCCGGTTGAGGCAAATTGATCAGGAAAATTTGATACACGCTTTGTCTGTTGTGGATAATGGGATGTATACCCTTTCAGACCGTGTATACACAATTGACAACATTGTTTCCTCTGCTATAGACATTATTAAATCTGATATGTCTTCTTTATATCATGGGCAGAGTCAAACGCGGTCCGTCATGCAGTTGGGTTGGACTCTACAGACCTTGAAGGCACGTCGCGTTCCGTTGCAGCACATTCGTGCCAGGGAGATATTTATTTCCTTTACTTTGACACGTCAACAACAGCTGATGGTTAAGAAGGAAGCAGCATATGTAATGTTAAATATTGAAAAGTTGGAGAAATTGCCTTTTACTCTGGCTGAGATTCCGTCAACTGAGTGGTTGATTCACGGGGTTATTAATTTGCCTATCTCCACTCTGCAATTTACTTCTTGTTTAAAGCACATTCCGGTGGGTAGATATGAACGGTTGGGAGACAGTTACATACACGAGGTGTGGGAGCTTCCCTTTCTATACAGATGTATTAATGGTTTGAGGGAGGTTTTTCTTAGCGGTAGCGAATGCGAAACTTCTGTCAGCCATTCAATGGTTTGTAAACAGCTGTCTTTGCACGGGGTGTGTAATGCCTCGATTGCTAACTTAGCTTGTTATCTTAAGGGAGTTCCAGTCCCGGTAATTAAAAACACTTTCCAGGTGCTTTCAAACAGCAGTTACGTCCTTCTTAACAGTGAACCCTGTTGTGGCATCATGCCGGAATAGTTTACGTAGTCATTGTCACCAAGGCCGTTACGTGCTGCGGGAATGTGTTGTTTCCCCCACTCAAATTAGGGAGGTAGCAGACATCTGGCATCATATTGCTACTTCCAAGGTGAATTTCGACAAGTTGAGTCGACTGAAAGCTCTATTGTTTCAAAAGCATGTGGCCCTTACATCTGCTAGCGAGACCTACGCACTTCAGGTGGCGAGGTCATCAGCGGAAATACAGTCCCTTTTAAATACTAACTTTCCGAGTCACTTTGCTGAACTCGTGGGACGTATATTTAATGCATCCAGCACTGCTGGAATTGCAAATTTTTTCAAAGCCGTTGGTGTTGGTTTTGTTCATACCTTCTCTTCCATATTCGGTTTAATACTTTCGGCTATTCATTCTATTTTCGGAAGCATTTTTAGGGGATTTCCGATTACTTTGGCTTTGTTGGCTGGGGTTTTGCTGTTGCTGCTGTTCTTCCGCAATGGCTGTCCCACTGCGACGAGATCCCATATTAGCGCTCCCATCAGCGCAGCTGTGTCGTGAACGCATGATGCAGCATTTTGGAGCACCACTCCTGGGACAGTTGGAGTGTGACTGGTCTCTGTCATTCCGACCGGTTTTGGATTGTGTGCAACCCATGTTTCGGTGCCTTTGGTGCTCGTTTGAACATGCACTGGCTCTTTGTCTCTCACTGCAGCGCCCCCCAGTGGTCGATACTGATCTGTTGATGTTCCCGATTAGGGCTCATTCCCAGACTTGTGCACTACGGTTGCGTTTGCTTCGTGAGGCAGTTTATGAGATTCCCTTCCTGGAGGAAGATGGTATTGTCTCATTCATAGGCCCTGCACGGGGTGCCGCCCTGGATGGTTCTGGGGCTTTGGAACATACCTGCTCCATGATAATTTTTGGCGTGGATTTTCCGATGTTGACATCTGTCGAAGTGGAGGATCTCCTGCTTTCCGTGGCTTCTATCTAAGAATTGGATATTTTTTTTTTTGTTATTAAATTGACATTATATCGAATTTGGCTTTACCGTCACATGCTTCCCAATTTTAAATTAGTTTTCTGCTTTGCTGTCCTCTGACCTTGTCGAAATATATTTGATGTATTTTTTGTATCTGGGGCATATTTTTATATTATTAAAACCACTTGCTACCGACAAGGGGAGGGTGTAGTGTGGTCAGTTTTATGTATCCTTTGCGCGTTAGCTTCAGGCTTTAGGCCTTTGTGCTCTTTGCCCTGGATATAATTTATTCATTTGCTCGCAGCTTAGAACCTCTGTGCACTTTGCTCTAAATGCTTTTTATTCGGCTTCGTACTGTTATTTTTCAAATAACCAGTTCTACGGTCTTGTTTTATTTTTTATAACACACTGTTTAGCGTGTTTCAGTGCTGGAGTTCTCAATAACACATTCCTGTTCACTCTGTGCTTCAGTCAAGGATACAGTCTGGTACATTGCCGATAGACGTGGTAGGAGTTTAGTCTTTGGCATTCTTGCGTAGGGACATTTTGTGATCACGCTGACATGTCAGTTATAAAAACACTTCCTTGTCCCAATACACGCAAGAGGGAGATTCCGACCAGGGAACCACAACTAGACGCTGACTGCCTTGTTGCAGATGCTGAATCAGATCACAGGCCTTTGCTCAGGTATGAGGGTTGATGTCTTCCCAGGGAATCTGAAAGGCAAGTTAGAAGCTTAACATGCTGTGCTCGAAATAGAACGAACTGAGGTAGAGTAGAAATTATTAACACCATGATAGCCTTATTCTTATGTTTCACTCTCCTCGTGACTTTTTCAATCCTACTGTGTTGTATGGTTCTGGTTATTGCAGCTCACGCCTTAATATTTAAAATGCAGTCGTTTTATTAAAGCAATCTATAAAACTCAAACTGCCTTTGTCATTTGTATATGAGATCATACTGTAAATGAGAGAGCTGGTTTGAATCTGAGTGACCACGACTTCCCTGAGAAGTTCCAAAGATGTAATGCGCTTGGCTGCCCAATCATCTTTTCCTCTTGGGAAATATGAGGCACTGCTAGTTAGCTGGAGCAAAACCGGATTTGGGGTGACAGTGGTCCTTCCGAGTGGGTAAGACTTAGTCCCCCACACCAGGAACAACCCTGCTACCTAGAAATCCAGTAGTCTCATTTAGGATAATGAGAGCCCATGCGACATGGCGCCGCCAACGATTGGTCTGGCTCTAATTTTCGGGTCTGGCTGACTCTCTCGGTCTCATATATATATTGACTCCTCGGTTCCGTTAACGGAGACGTTCCGTGGCGCTGAGGATTTCTGCCACCACGAGATAGGTACCTCCTATTGCTTAGTGGTTGGTTGTTCAAGGTTGAACTTTGAAAGGAAAAACCCGATATTGGTGTGCCTTCTCTGCCCTGGTGCTATTGTTATAATGGCGAATCCTCAAGTAGTGAACATAGCGCTTAATATGCGCCAACCGCTCACAGGACATCTGATAGCACATGGTCTGACGAACCAGGGGGGTCCGGTCACGTTTGTGGTGGACGCCCATGCAGCTTATAGAACAGAGCTTTTTTATTCTTGGGTAGTATTTCCTGCAGTTGATGGGGGTACAAACACTTTTCATGAATACACTATTGCGAATGTCCCTGGACAATACAGGGCATATGCATACTTAGAGATACCTTTATCTTATCAAGAACACCATAATTGGCTTGATGGCACCCTCCCACACACCGTAGCACAAGTTAGGTTAGGTCCACTGAGTAATGATGGTCCTACCTGGCCTTTATTGGCTACATATACACCATATCCTCTGGTTGCTAACTTAGCGGTGGCTGAAGTTCGTCGTTTATATATAGACTTAGCGACTACATATAGAAGACTGGTTCAATTTGTAATGCAGACTTTAAATACTAACGCAGCGCGTGCTGCTCCGGCGCACCCACATGCGGTGGTTCCGGGTATCAATCCGGTCACTGTACACTCAGTTATGGGTAAAGTCCCGGCAAAACGAGAGGAAACTCCATTTTGGCTGGCGCAAAAAATTAATACGCTGGAAGCAGTATTTCCCCATACGGGACCGCAGGATAAACATAGAATATTGATGATGTGTTTGCCGTATGGGATGGTTCCTACTGTGGATCATTGTAATACTTGGGGCACGGTGTTTGCCGCGCTCTACACTACAGCACACGGTACACCAACATTGGCTAATCTACCGGAAATGCTAAAACAAATTCAGGATGAATATGGGGCTGCCCCAGCCTTAGATTTAGGGATGCAGCTGATGGGAAATTTTGCCGCAGTTTCTTCTATTATTTTGAGTAATCTCAAAGGAGAGGCAGTAGCACTAGCAGTGCGTATGCGTCTTCGAGACGTCCCGCAAATTAATCAAGAGCGGGAGCTGCGGAGAATAATAGCAGAAACATATTCGAGTATTGGTCGTGATAGCCTTGGGGCTAGACCGCAAAAACCACAGTTACAGGGTAAGAATAGTAAAGATAATTAAACAACAGCAACCTGAGGGTACTAAAAAGCGCTGGGAGAAAAAACGACAGACACCTAAAAAAAGATAGGGTACAATCTCTGCAACCGGAGACCCCGCAGAATAGGTATAATCTCAGGAATAGGGATAATTTGAAGACGCCTGATAGATATCAATATACTGATTCACGCCAATCTCGTTCCTTTCAGGACTCATCGGAAAAGAGAAATGAGAGAGGTGGGCGGTCAGAGCGGAGAACAGAGTACGTGAAACCGAGACAGGAATCACAACGCTCAACGGAGGTTTCTGTCAAGCAAGAAGAGAAACCGATCCAACAAAAACAGCAATTTAAAAAGAAGAAGGTGGCGGCGGTCTCAGTTAGACATGCCACTCAAGAAGAGAGTTCTCTTGAAGAAGAAGACATGGGCGTTAGCACTGTTAGACAGCGCGGCAGAGGTCACAATAGTTCGCCGGAATCTTCTAGAGCATCTGGAGATGAAAGCAACTGATGACTTCATACAAGTCGAAACAGCAGATATGCGTGTCTCTGATCCCGATAGAGTTTATACAGTAACTTTACAATTAGAAGGGGACATTGAGCGCACTATAAAAGCTATCTTTTGGGACCGTGTGGTCAAATTGTATGACATTCTGCTGGCCGAACAGGATTGGCCACCTGACTTTGTTCGTGACTGTCTAGTTGGGGAGGAGGTTATTACACCTTCATTCTCACCACTTGTTCCGGGAGAACTAGCAGAGTCCTATAGTAAAACATGGGCTCTGGCACAGGCTCCCGCCTTATATAGAAATAATGTGGGGTGGGGTGGGATAGAAATTCACCTTATCATGTAATTCCGATAAAGGGGGAACCTCAGCCGCAACCGCAATATCCTATAAAATTTGAAGCAAGGGCATCGGTTAGGAAAATACTTACACAATTGGAGTACCAGGGAGTAATTGATTCCTGTGTCTCGTCGATGAATAATCCCTTATTTCCAGTAGCTAAACCGGACCATTCTTATAGGATAGTGGTGGATTACAGACATTTAAATGGACATACACGCACATATGCAATACAAAATTCACACAGCGCAGCGCTCATGAATAATATTGTGCGTAAGAAATACGAAACAACATTAGATATCTCGAATGGATTCTTCTGCCAAAATATAGCGCCCAAATGTAGGGACTATACGAGCTTTAGTGCGTTTGGCTCTCAGAAAAGTTTTGTCGTCTGCCTCAGGGGTATAAGAATAGCCCAGGACTATTTTTGGCTCGTGTAACTGAAATTCTGCACGAGTTGGACCCTGAAGCTTTATCATATGTTGATGATATATATCTGACAGATGATGAGTTACTGCAACATTTAAGGCGGGTAGCCCGCATTGTTGTGGGATTTGCTGAAATTGGCTACAAATTGAATTTAAAAAAATCAAAGATTGCCTTCCTCAGCGTCATTTTCCTGGGATATGAGTTGTCGAATGAGGGCAAGAGCTTAGCGCCACACTTTTTGGAGAAATGTGCTCAGTTGCAACCTTCTAATATGGTTCGGAAACTCCAGTCATTATTGGGGTTTCTAAATTTTGGCAGAACTTACATTCCTGATTACGCTACACGTATAAAACCATTATACGAGTTGATTCGCCCAAATTTTTCGAGTAGATTTTGGACGATTGAGCATACAAATATTCTTCGAGATTTGCAAACTGATCTCTTAGCAGTAAAGCATTTACACACACGGGACAATAAAACGCATCTCGTCATCAGGGTTATACCTGGTGCCGTTGGATTTACATATGTCACCTTTAATGAAGGTGAGACAGTCCTGATAGCGTATAAGTCCCACTTGTATTCGGCTGCAGAACAACGTTTTGCGCAAACTGAGAAAATTCTCACTGCTGTACAGATGGCTGTTATTAAAGAACGACCTCTTGCCCAGGGCCAACACATCATTGTCGTTTAACCGATTCCAGCCTTAGAGGCTGTTACAAAAGCGAGTGTTCCTAATTCAAAAGCTTTACACCCGCGATGGATACAATGGGCAACGTCTTTGACAGCCACTGATGTAGATTACATATTTGACCCTAAGCTGCAGACTCAAGAATTTCTTCAATATGAAATGGAGTACCCGGTTCCCACTGGCACATTGCCTATTGACCAATATCAGGTGGTCATGTATACCGATGGCTCTGCGCAACCAGCGGTTGGGACCAAACAACAGTATTCTGCTGCATGCGCGGTGGTGAGCGGCTATATGTAGGGGGAAGTGTTCTGCCCGTGACATACTTATACACAGACCTTGGGAGATTGTACGGCACAGTTGGCTGAGCTGAAAGCTCTATTGTTAGCCTTGGAACACACGGATCTGGCGATATTTACATTGCTGGTTTGTGACTCCTATTACTGTGTTCAGTCTTTCAATGAATATTTGCACTACTGGAGGTTGAATGGTTTCAGAGATTCCAAAGGTAACACCATTAAACACAAATTGCTGTGGGGGAAGGTTGCGGATCTGAAAGAAACGCTTCCTAAAGTCCATGTTGTGCATACACTTGGACACCAGCGCATTGGAATACACGTTGCTGGGGATACTTTGGCTGATGAAGCCGCAAAATCGGCAGAGGCCGTTGCCACTGTGGCCGCAGTAACTTGTTCGAGTTCCAAACCAGACACAGAGATTTTGGCTGCCATAAAAGCTACGGCTGATGGCACGCCATTTCCTAAAGGATTCCATTCTAAATATAGTTACTGTATGGGTGGTATGCTAAACGCTGTAGTTAAAATCCCAGGCGTTGGTGTACGTGAAATGCCCAATAAAATTGAGCGACCTCGATTAATTACTGCAGCACATGAGGGGGCGGCTTCTGCCCATGCAGGCGTGGCTGCCACCATTTCACTCTTACAGGCTCGTTACTGGTGGCCTGGTCTCTATAAGGAGATGAAGCAGTATGTCCTTTGTTGTGATGTCTGCCAACAAATTAAAGTTTCCACGGCTAGACGCCCGCAGCAGATGCCCCTTCTCATATCAAATAAACCTTTACAGTGTGTGTACTTGGATCATTGACGCCAGATAGTGCATACAAATATATATCGGTTGCTGTAGATTCGTGCTCCAGATTTGTGTGGGTCTGGCCACAGCGCTCGGCTGACGCTCGAACTGTTATTAAAGATTTGCGCATCTTTGTCGATACCTATGCAGTTGCGGCTTTTCATTTGGACCAGGGCCCTGCTTTTGCCTCTAAGGCATTCAGGGACACCATGGCTTCGTTGGCGGTCCAGCTCCAATTCTCGTCTCCATTTCATCCCGAGGGAAATTCTGTCGTGGAGCGTTTAAATCGCGATTTAAAGCAGTCCTTAACGGCCAGAGTTATAGGTACGGGTCGTAGTTGGCTACCCTACCTGTATGGAGTACAGAGAGCACTTAATAACTTGCCTAGAAGGTCCCTGGGGGGTCGCACTTCATATGAGTGCCTGTTTGGAACATGAATGTATGTTCCTGATCTATATGGTCCTGGTGTAGAGACGGCAGATACGCCCTTTGACATAAATGATCGTGTCACTGTTTTGCAGGATTTACAACAATTCCGTGAAGATAACTCTTCTGCAAGTGCTGCCTCCACAGGAATTAAGGATGAACCAGTAACGCATACTGGTTGGATTCCCAGGTTCGGGGATCTCGTGCGTGAAAAGGCCACAGCGAAAAAAGAATTTGGTCCTTCTTTTCGGGTGCCTGTCCCTGTGCTAGGGATCAGCGGCACAAGAACTGTAATTTTACCACCGTTGCAAGGGGCCAAAGGAAATCGCTTTGTTTCCATTGATAATGTCAAGTTACAACATGTGGCCGATTCTACACAGCAGACCAAGAGGGACACCCAGTAGTTCCGGAATCCCTCTCACTACTGGGGAAGAAGTTCCGCTGCAGGTGATTTGCACCGACGCTATTTCCTCTCCGAGCTTGGGGAGGGTGGAAGCTGATCTTGCGATTGTTCCACAGATGGCAAATAATTTGGAATCTTTTGATCAAGTTGCTGTACGTTCTACTGATTTTGCTGAACATGTGGTTTATAGCGTGCCAAGGCGAGAGCCACCATCTGCTTCTTTGTTTACGGTTGCACCTTTTGCGAGAACTGCCTCTGGCTGCTTCAACACCACTGATGATACCGTGTCGGACTCCTCGTCCTCTTTAACATTAGCCCTGGATCCACGTAAGCTGCTGTGTTGGCTTAAACACAAATATTTTGTTGTTCCTTGGAACTATCTGTGGCTTTTTATGACTGTAATGACTCTTTTCTTATGGCTGGGGTTTGTAGTTATCTTTTTTCTGGTAATACATGGCCATTTTCTTCCTGAACGATCTGACATTGAGCACGTGGAGACGGTGTTGAAACCACATTTTTCGTCACATATGGTTCGAAGAGACTTGTCCTTTGTGAACATTTCTGCAGTACCGATTCCAGATGGGATTGTGTGGGATAGAGTGATGTTTGATATATATGGTCCCACTGAAATAATTCAAATACCGTATGTTCTCAAGTTATCAATGAATGATATTGTTATACCAGGCATTGTTTCTGATGATTGGGATGTAAAGACAGTGGATTCTATGTTGACGGAATTGCAATATTATACTGTCTATGAAAATGAAGATGCTTACCTTTTCAGAGATAATTATGGTGACATGTTTTGCTACAATTATTATGGACACTACTTTATTCATAAGGCTAGTAGCCCTAAATCGATATTTGAATATATGCAATGGGAACATTGCCCGACTCCTCCACAGGGGAGTTCTAAAACGTATTCTGATAAATTTGCATATTTTTCTGGGCATAATCAACAGAGTGCTAAGTCTTACTATTTTAAAGTTCCTCTGCATGCTAATAAGCAAATGTTATTGACTGATACTAAATTACTGTATTCCAATTTGTGTGTATCCAAACTTTCAGTTGAGGGGTATGAATACTGGTCTAAAACTGTTGATTTGAAAAGTGTCTGGGGAACAAAAAATTGGCAAATGCGGGGTAGGGACACATTGTTTAGGGCATGTATTATACCTGTCCAAATGATTTTCCTAAATGACACTGTACAAGAGACTAGTTGTTTGGGCTTAGCAACAATTAGAGATTTGAATTTGCCTAGCATACCTGTCCCTTCCAAATTGAAAAATTGGCAGCAATATATTAATGCCACGTTTGGTGAGCTTACAGACTGGGTCCAGAATGGTATGCTTAACACTTCATTGATACGTCCGGGCGGTTGGTTATTGTGGCCCATAGACACTAATGGGTTTCATCAGCGTTTTGTCACCTCTTCGGGGGCGTTCAGGACTAGCAGGGCAGAACCTCGCTACATATCACCAGAACATGCTGATATCATTACTACATACAGCGTGGGGAAACTTTGTCAACAATGGTTGAAGTCATCCACGCTGGATGCAGTTAAGACACATCTCACGTTACTGTCTAATGATACTGACTTGCAAGATTTTTTGTCAGGACCAAGAATGCTGCGGAAGAAACGTTTTTTGTATGAAGTATATAATGAGATTTGGAAGCTTTCACAACAAGAGGCAGCGGCCCGGTTGAGGCAAATTGATCAGGAAAATTTGATACAGGCTTTGTCTGTTGTGGATAATGGGATGCATACCCTTTCAGACCGTGTATACACAATTGACAACATTGTTTCCTCTGCTATAGACATTATTAAATCTGATATGTCTTCTTTATGTCATGGGCAGAGTCAAACGCGGTCCGTCATGCAGTTGGGTTGGACTCTACAGACCTTGAAGGCAGGTCGCGTTCCGTTGCAGCACATTCGTGCCAGGGAGATATTTATTTCCTTTTTTGACACGTCAACAACAGCTGATGGCTAAGAAGGAAGCGGCATATGTTATGTTAAATATTGAAAAGTTGGAGAAATTGCCTTTTACTGTGGCTGAGATTCCGTCAACTGAGTGGTTGATTCACGGGGTTATTAATTTGCCTATCTCCACTCTGCAATTTACTTCTTGTTTAAAGCACATTCCGGTGGGTAGATATGAACGGTTGAGAGACAGTTACATACACGAGGTGTGGGAGCTTCCCTTTCTATACAGATGTATTAATGGTTTGAGGGAGGTTTTTCTTAGCGGTAGCGAATGCGAAACTTCTGTCAGCCATTCGATGGTTTGTAAACAGCTCTCTTTGCACGGGGCGTGCAATGCCTCGATTGCTAACTTAGCTTGTTATCTTAAGGGAGTTCCAGTCCCGGTAATTAAAAACACTTTCCAGGGGCTTTCAAACAGCAGTTACGTCCTTCTTAACAGTGAACCCTGTTGTGGCATGCATGCCGGAATAGTTTACGTAGTCATTGTCACCAAGGCCGTTACGTGCTGCGGGAATGTGTTGTTTCCCCCCACTCAAATTAGGGAGGTAGCGGACATCTGGCCTCATATTGCTACTTCCAAGGTGAATTTTGACAAGTTGATTCGACTGAAAGCTCTATTGTTTCAAAAGCATGTGGCCCTTACATCTGCTAGCGAGACCTACGCACTTCAGGTGGCGTGGTCATCAGCAGAAATACAGTCCCTTTTAAATACTAATTTTCCGAGTCACTTTGGTGAACTCGTGGGATGTATATTTAATGCGTCCAGCACTGCTGGAATTGCACATTTTTTCAAAGCCGTTGGTGTTGGTTTTGCTCATACCTTCTCTTCCATATTCGGTTTAATACCTTCGGCTATTCATTCTATTTTCGGAAGCATTTTTAGGGGATTTCCGATTACTTTGGCTTTGTTGGCTGGGGTTTTTCTGTTGCTGCTGTTCTTCCGCAATGGCTGTCCCACTGCGAAGAGATCCCATATTACCGCTCCCATCAGCGCAGCTGTGTCGTGAACGCATGATGCAGCATTTTGGAGCACCACTCCTGGGACAGTTGGAGTGTGACTGGTCTCTGTCATTCTGACCGGTTTTGGATTGTGTGCAACCCGTGTTTCGGTGCCTTTGGTGCTCGTTTGAACATGCACTGGCTCTTTGTCTCTCACTGCAGCGCCCCCTAGTGGTCGATACTGATCTGTTGGTGTTCCCGATTAGGGCTCATTCCCAGACTTGTGCACTACGGTTGTGTTTGCTTCGTGAGGCAGTTTATGAGATTCCCTTCCTGGAGGAAGATGGTATTGTCTCATTCATAGGCCCTGCACGGATGGTTCTGGGGCTTTGGAACATACCTGCTCCATGACAATTTTTGGCGTGGATTTTCCGATGTTGACATCTGTCGAAGTGGAGGATCTCCTGCTTTCCGTGGCTTCTATCTAAGAATTTGATTTTTTTTGTTTTGTTATTAAATTGACATTATATCGAATTTGGCTTTACCGTCACATGCTTCCCAATTTTAAATTCGTTTTCTGCTTTGCTGTCCTCTGACCTTGTCGAAATATATTTGATGTATTTTTTGTATCTGGGGCATATTTTTATATTATTAGAACCACTTGCTACCGACAAGGGGAGGGTGTAGTGTGGTCAGTTTTATGTATCCTTTGCGCGTTAGCTTCAGGCTTTAGGCCTTTGTGCTCTTTGCCCTGGATGTATTTTATTCCTTTGCTCGCAGTTTAGAACCTCTGTGCACTTTGCTCTAAATGCTTTTTATTCGGCTTCGTACTGTTATTTTTCAAATAACCAGTTCTACAGTCTTGTTTTATTTTTTATATCACACTGTTTAGCCTGCTTCAGCGCTGGAGTTCTCAATAACACATTCCTGTTCACTCTGTGCTTCAGTCAAGGATACAGTCTGGTACATTGCCGATAGACGTGGTAGGAGTTTAGTCTTTGGCATTCTTGCGTAGGGACATTTTGTGATCACACTGACATGTTAGTTATAAAAACACTTCCTTGTCCCAATACACGCAAGAGGGAGATTCCAACCAGGGAACCACAACTAGACGCTGACTGCCTCGTTGCAGATGCTGAACCAGATCACAGGCCTTGGCTCAGGTATGAGGGTTGATGTCTTCCCAGGGGATCTGAAAGGCAAGTTAGAAGCTTAACATGCTGTGCTCGAAATAGAACGAACTGAGGGAGTAGAAATTATTAACACCATGATAGCTCTCCTCATGACTTTTTCAATCCTACTGTATTGTATGGTTCTGGTTATTGCAGCTCACGCCTTAATATCTAAAATGCAGTTGTTTTATTAAAGCAATGTATAAAACTCAAACTGCCTTTGTCATTTGTATATGAGATCATACTGTAAATGAGAGAGCTGGTTTGAATCTGAGTGACCACGACTTTCCTGAGAAGTTCCAAAGATGTCATGCGCTCGGCTGCCCATTCATCTTTTCCTCTTGGGAGATATGAGGCACTGCTAGTTAGCCGGAGCAAAACCGGATTTGGGGTGACAGTGGTCCTTCCGAGTGGGTAAGACTTAGTCCCCCACACCAGGAACAACCCTGCTACCTAGAAATCCAGTAGTCTCATTTAGGATAATGAGAGCCCACGCGACAGTCTAAAAAGACCCTTTTTGGGATTTGGTTTAAATATGTTCAGTGGTTTTCTAGATATGAAATGAAACCCAAATTTCTGTATACTGGGACTCGGATCCGTCCTAACTCCTGTGCAGAGCGTCATGGCTCTATGCGCCAGGAGCAGTACTGTGATTGGGCAGCTTCAACCGGTTCAGAAAGCTGTGGCCACTATTTTAAAAACTGGGACACCGTCCTGGTGGTTGAAAATAGAGCGTGACATCTATAGACGGGGCCAGGGTAGAGGTACCTTGATCCCCTGGGGGCATTACATGGGTAGCTGAGGGACCTCTCATGAGTTTAAAATTCCCAAAACTGATTTTTTTCTATGTGCGTGGAGTCACAACTCCATTGAGGTGCTCAGTGCAGCCCCTCATGTAATGTTGTGGAGTTAAGAATCCCGCTGAAATACATTTGAAAAAATATACATTCGCACACTCACTCACAAACTAATGCACATACTCACTACCCCTCTCAGACACTCACAGACCCACTCAGACACTCATGCACCCACTCATCAGACACTCATGCACCCACTCACAGACTGACTCAGACTCTCAAACACCTACTCACAGACCCAGACAGACATTCACAGATCCACTCACAGACCCATGCACCCACTCACACACCCACTCACAGACTCACTCAAACACTGTTAGACTTGGCATCCTCCCCTAACTTTTTGCGCCTCTGTTTCCCAGGTTGCTGATATTCACTGTACTCTGTTTTTACTGTTTTTGGTGCTCTGGGCACTTTACCGCTGCTAACCAGTGCTAAAGTGCATGTGCTCCTGTGCAAAATGTATGTATAATTGGCTCTCCACGATTGACATATATGATTTACTAGTAAATCCCTAGTAGAGTGCACGAGAGGTGCCCAAGGCCTGTAATTCAAATGCTATGAATGAGCCTGCAGCACTGGTTGTTCCACCCACATTAGTAGCCCTGTAAAACATGGCTCAGGTCTGCCACTGCAGTGTCTGTGTGTGCAGTTTTAAACTGCCAATTCAAATTCAAATTGGCAAGTGTACCCACTTGCCAGGCCTAAACCGTCCCTTTTTATACATGTAAGGCACCCCTAAGGTAGGCCCTAGGTAGCCCCATGGGCAGGGTGCAGTTTATGTTAAAGGTGGGACAACTCCAAAGGCAGAAAGGGGTATACATGTTGGAACCCAAACCCCTGCAAATCAGATTACTTTAAGGATCCAAGATGAACCTCTGCCTGGAGAAGAGCGGAGGAGAAGTATTGCCCCAGCCTGTGACTGTGCTATGTTGGGCTATTCTGCAGTTGCTGCTTCTGCCTGTGCAAGGGGACAGAGACTGGGCTTTGTTTTGCATTCCTGCTTGAGAGGTATCTCCAAGGGCTTGGAGTAGGTCTTGCCTTCTGTTTTGAAGCCTCAGTGGCAGCAAAGATTTCATCACCCGGTTATGAGTCTGCCTGCTGTGGACTCTAGCTTGTCAGAGGGTGCCACTCTAGTTCCTGGGCCCTTGGAAGTGAATTTCTGGAGAAAAACCTGTCCAACGATGCCAGATGATGCTGTGCGACTTTGTAAAGGATGCCGCTGCCCAGAACTGCGACACCCCCTAGCCCGAGGCCATGGAGCTCGCAGAAGTGTGACAACTCTGTAGGCTTCGCGTTGCTGCAGCAGCTGATCCAACCTGACTTCGCTGACTTCGGAGTCTTCTAAGCCTGACGTCCGTGACATCTGATGCCATTGTAGCACCTGCAGCCCTGTGATGTCATCGCAACCCAGTGAGTTTGCCCCCAACATCGCAACTTCGCCAGACTTTGTGCCTGTCAGAGCCAAGGGACCGACTTCACAATTGACGCCGCTTCACTTACTCCGCTCTGCAGTAAGGACCCGATGCCCCTGCGCGACACCTCTGCCCTTCTGCCCCGCAGCACCGGAACCGACACCGCAATGGATCCAGCGATGCCTCACTCCCCTACTTGTTTACTAAGAGACTGTACCTGGGGGATCACACGACTACATAAACGGCACCATTGGTTTTGCATGGTAAGAAACAACTCTGTCACAAAGCCGCTTAATGCCAACTTGCAGAATTTGTGACTCTAGGCACTATTTTTGTGCTTTTAAGTGATAGATAAAATATTTAATATTCTTCTAAATCTGTGTTGTGGCATTTTGTAGTGGTTCACTGTATTACAGTGTGTGTTGGTACAAATACTTACCACATTGTCTCTGAGTTCAGCCTATCTGCTCGTGCCAAGCTACCAAGGGGGTGAGCAGGGTTAACTGAGTGTGATTCTCCTTTACCCTGAATAGAGTGAGGGTCCTTGCTTGTACAGGGGGCAGCCTGAATGCCAACCAAAGACCCACTTCGACACCCACTCAGGCACGCACACACACACAAACCCACAAAAATGCTCATATACTCACACACCCACTGAGAAACACACACCCACTCACAGACACACTCAGACTCTTACACACCCATTCACATAAACTCACGCACTCATTCACTGACCTACTCAGTGACTCATGCACCAACTCACAGACCAACTCAGAGACTCACATACTCAGTCACAGACCCACTCATACACTCACACACCCACTCAGAGACCCACCTAGACACTCACACACCCACTTGCAGATTCACTTCAATGCTTAGTCATTCACTCACAGACCCAAACATCAACTCACACACCCATTCAAAGACCCAGTCAGTGACTCATGCAGCCACTCACAGACCCACTCAGACACTCCCATTCACAGACCCACACAGACACTCACAAACCCACTGACAGACCCAGTCAGACATTCTCACATCCACTCACAGACTCAGGCACCAACTCTTAGACCCACTTAGACACTCATATACTCACTCACAGACTCACACAGACACTCATGCACCCACTCACAGGCCCATTTAGACAAACACACACCCACTCACACATAAACTCACACTCCTACTCACAGAGCCACTGAGACACACACCAACTCACAGACCCACCCAGACTCTCACACACCCACTCATAGACCCCCTCAGTGACTTATGCACCCACTCACAGACCCAATTAGACATTGACACAGGTATTCAGAAAGCAATTGGCACATGTACCGAATGAAACAAAGACATATGAATGATAGGTTTAATGTGGTGCATTGAATGTGTACTTCTGGTTTGTGAATTCGCAATTGAGTCGCAACTCCAAAGTTCTTGTTAAAAATAATCAAATTTTGTTTGAAAATTAACAAGTGTTTGGGAAATAGTGTGGCTCTGAGAAGAGCCTTTGTGTTTATTGTGTATATACGATTAGTACACATAAGAGTGAATGCAGAGTTTAAAATTGCCCAGAAACTCCCTGTTGCCTTCATCCGTGAAATAAACATCGTAACATAATTTCTTCTATGTATATGCCATCCATGTCAAAACTCAGGTTACTATTGTAGATAGAACCCAATTTATGGTCTCTGAGAAATGCTGAAACAGTTTTATTAAAATGTTTCCTGGCTATGTCTATATGTGGACAGAATTCAGTAGACTACTTCCATTTCTGCTTCTGGCATATGTTAGAGAACACCAAGGCAGTGGGAGGGAAAAGTTTCATTAATTGAACAAATGTATCCTTTATTAGGATTTCCAGTCCTACCCCGGTCAGTGTGCCCAGGTCATTACTACTGTAGTGCACAATAATGAGGTCTGAATGTTGGTATTCCATAAAGCTTTCAACCAGTGGAAGCAATTGCTGCCACTTTAACCCCTTCTGGCCAACCCAAGTAATATACACACTAAGCAAACCCAGCCCCCGTCAATGCCACTCTTTCTAGTATAGTCACTAGCCCTAAAAAACACAGCTATGACTTACAATTCACACTCTAACCATTTTGAAGGGAAGGAGCAGTAGCACACAGGAGAAGGTTACAGCTGAATGAGGCAGTTTTCAAAATGTGAGGTGGTTAAAATGAGGGTAGCACCTAGTTTAAAAAACACACATTTCAGTGGATATTGTAAATACATTGGTAGATAAAAATAGGTAGTGGTTTAAAAGATTAAGTCAGTAGATCTGTGATTGGCTCAGATTATTTCACAAACAAGTAATGCTATTTTGGATAAGCTCACATTCTGAAACAGTCAACCATACCTACTACAGAAAAAATTGAAGCTAGTATGCTACTGACCGAAAGCGCTGTGGACTTTAGAACTACTGGTACAGTGGTGTGTTCCAAAGGACTGTGAAGGGAAGGGTATTTAGTGAAGCATAGTTAAAAACTTCAAATGAGAGTGTTTTGTTTTAAATTAGCTATCGTAAAAAAGTCATTTTCCAAATCACTATCATCATTGTGTGTTAAATATACCTTTGAAATGAGAGAAACGCAATGGTAAATACATTTTCAACCCCCCTCTGAAGTTGTGACTTTGTCACAAAGTTTCACTGGGATGCGGGGGCATGATGAGTGCTGCAACGGAGTTGTGACTCCATCTGCAGACACTACCAAATTGGGTTTCTTTAAAAAGCTACAGAAGGGTTAACAGACACTAACCATTCAGATGTGGGTTAAGAAAAATTAAATATGAAACTCAGTTTCCGATTTCCTAAGTAGGACAGTATCACTGAGACCAAAGTTGAAAAGATTGCCATTAATGGTTGCTGATGTGAGAGTGGTATATCATTCTTATACTGACATTTCATGCTTATAAAACTAAATAATTCAAGTGATATTGTGAGAATATTTTATCTATCACCAAGAGACATTTAACAAGTATGTGAATCATAGTATATATTCACCACAAATGTTTCTTTACAGGTGTGTGTGTAGATAAGCGGATAAAGGTATATATGAAATAGAGAAGTACAGCGTCTCAGATAAAGCCAGAGAGGTACTGACATTTTCAGGGACATGTGTAGTAAAGTATATGTTATTTGAGAACATTGATAACACTATTGGGTTTTAAACCATGCTTTTTGCGTGCTATAGCAGTCTTTCTATGCAGGGTTTCACTTCCAGGTTGAGTTGGCATTTATAACCACTTTCCAAGACATAGAGATCCTTTTTAGTAGTTATGTTTTTAGGTAGGCTATATGCAGGCTACATGGAAGGTGCTATGTGCTTAGGATATAAGAGATATACTTTAAGTTGTGGTTTATCACTTCTGCACTTTCAGTTCCATATGGTGTATTATAGGTCCAGTGTCTCACCTGTACTGTGTCACAAACCTGTTCTCAGAATCATAGTGGTACTCACCCACCCAGCCAAGAAGGTATTTAGGAAAGTATATATTTGACAACTTACCCTCAGAACAGTAATGTATCCATCAGTGAGAGAGCCAGCTGCACATATAGAAGCATACATTAAACACTTAAGCCCTCATTACAACCCTGGCGGTCGGTGATAACATGCCGGCTGTAAAAAAAATGAATTATGACCACGGCGGAAACCGCCAACAGCGACAGCCACTTTAACCGCTTGGGTGCCCCGGACGAACTGGTCTCGCCCTCCGGTGCTGAGGACAAGACCAGCTCCTCCGTCTATGGACCCCTGGGGGGAGCGCTAGCGCTCCCCCAGATGGCCGAGTACCCCCTCCCCTGGGCAGGGATGGAAGGGGAATCGTTTCCCCTTCCACCTCGCCACCCCCTGTGGCGTCTGATGACGTTAGTGCTCTTTCACAAGCTGACCTCATCAGAAGCCTTCCCCCCGGCGCTGGAAGGTCAGCTTCCAGCACCCGATCGAAGGAGAAATGCAAAAGCATTTCTCCTCGGATGACTTGGAGGGGGCAGAGAGGCATGAAAGGTGAGGAAAGGCTGTTCCTCTCCTTTCATGTCTCTCTGAGCATTTCTGCTGCCCGATCGTGATGCGATTGGGCAACAGAAATGCCCACTAGACACCAGGGATTTTTTTTTTCTTATTTCAAATAAGGAGAGCAGCACCTTGGGCAAGGGCCACTCCTCAGGGGATGGGGAATTATTTCTAATCCATTTCTGCCCCCACTGGGGGCAGAAATCTACTAGACACCAGGGATAATTGTATTGCTTGTTTTTTTTTTTTATGTTTGGGGAGCAACCCCTTGGGCAAGGGTCGCTCCTGGGGGGGGGCAAAATATTATTAGGCCATTTATGACCCCCCCCCGGGGGCAGATCGGTCTTGTGATGCCCCCGGGGGGGGCAGAAACCACTAGACACCAGGGATTATAGTTTTTTGGGGGCTATTTCAAATAAGGGGGGCTGACCCTTGGGCAAGGGTCGCTCCTCGGAGGGCAAAATATTTCTAGGCCATTTCTGCCCGGGGGCGGGGTAGAAAACCACTCAAACCTTTAGGCAAGGTTTTTTTTTTATACTAACGCATAAGGGGAGCGGCCCCTTTGGCAAGGGCCACTCCCCAAGGGGGAGCAAAATATTTTTAGGCCTTTGTTGCCCCCCTGGAGGCAGATCGGCCTAATATAATTAGGTGGATCTGCCCCTAGGGGGGCAGAAACCTCTAGATACCAGGGATACCTATATTTCTTTATTTACTTTATGTTTTTATGTATGGGGAGCGACCCCTTAGACAAGTGTCGCTCCCCTGGGGGGCAAAGTCTATTTAGGCCATTTCTGTCCCCCTTGGGGCAGATCGGCCTATTTTTGTTAGGCCAATCTGCCCCCAGAGGGGGCAGAAACCTCTAGACACCATGGATTGGTGTGTGTGTATGTGTGTGTTTTGTTTGGGGGGGCAGCCCCTTGGGCAAGGGTCGCTCCCCATGGGTGCACATTACTGTTGGCCATAACTGCCCCCCCTTGGGGGCAGATTGGCCTATTTTTGGAAGGCCCATCTGCCCCCAAGTGGGGCAGAAAGCCCACCAGAGACCATGGAAGATTTTTTTTTCAAAATAAGAGGCTGGGAGTATGGCCATACTCCCATCCCAAATAAATAGAGCCGAAGTTGTTATGCTCACCAGTGGGCAGATTGGGCAATTACCCCCGATCCACATCCCGGGTGAACAGAAAGTCTACTAGATGCCAGAGAATAAAAAAAAGAAAAGAAAATAGTGTGGTGGTAGCTACCAACCAGTATAGGCCTGGTTATGCCCCCACTCGAACTGAAGGAGCTAACAGTCTTTCAGCTCTCACCTGCACACTAAAACATCTTATCCCATGGCAAGCAAGACAACATTTGATTATTTTGGGTTTTTGTTTTACATTTGGGCCATGAGAGCTTGGTAACTCTCACAATCGTCCCACTTGGAATTGTGAGGGCTACACTTTTTTTTTTCTTTGGGACTCTGCCATGTAGAAAAATCCACAAGACCCAGACACACCTGAAAACTAAACATCTAGTTGATTCCAGGGTGGTGTGCTTCACATGCACCCCACACCATTTCCTTACCCCCAATGCCCTGCAAACCTGCAACTTTGCTGGAAAGCACAAATTTTTCCCACATTTTTGTGATGGAACATTCCGGAATCTGCAGGAATCCACAAAATTCCTACCACCCAGCATTGTCTCATCTATACCGATAAAATTTCTGCTGCACTTGTCAGCCTAAAAATGCTTTTTTTTTCAAACTGCCCTTTTGGACCCACTTTGATTCCCCCTCAAATTTGAAGTGTTTTTGGCTCTTCCCTGTCACAAGCACTTGGCCCACCTACACAAGTGAGGAATCATTTTTACTGGAAGACTGAGGGGAATGTTGGGTGGTAAGAAATTTGTCCCGGTGTGGTGATCCCACAAAGAAATGTGGGAAAAATTGCATTTTTTAGCTAAATTTGAGGTTTGCTGAAGATTCTGGGTAAGAAAACATTGGGGGATCCACGCAAGTCACACCTTCCTTGACTCCCTCAGGTGTCTAGCTTTCAGAAATGTCTGGGTTTGGTAGGTTTCCCTAGATGGCTGCTGAGCCGAGGACCAAAAACGCAAGTGCCCCCGCAAAAACAGGTCGTTTTCTAATTGATAATTTTGATGTGTCCAGATAGTTTTGGGGCATTTCCTGTTGCGAGAACAAGGTCTACCCACACAAGTGAGGTACCATTTTTATCGGGAGACTTGGGGGAACATTGGGTGGAAGGAAATTTGTGGCCCCTAGATTCCAGAACTTTCTGTCACCGAAAGTATTAGCCAAATTTTGAGGTTTGCAAAGGATTCTGGGTAACAGAACCTGGTGAGAGCCCCACAAGTCACCCCATCTTGGATTCCCCTAGGTCTCTAGTTTTAAAAAATGCACAGGTTTGGTAGGTTTCTCTAAGTGCCGGCTGAGCTAGAGGCCAAAATCCACAGGTAGCACTTTGCAAAAACACCTCTGTTTTCTTTGGGAAAATGTGATGTGTCCACGTTGTGTTTGGGGCATTTCCTGTCACGGGCGCTAGGCCTACCCACACAAGTGATGTACCATTTTTATTGGGAGACTTGGGGGAACATAAAATAGCAAAACAAGTGTTATTGCCCCTTGTCTTTCTGTACATTTTTTCCTTCCAAATATAAGACAGTGTGTAAAAAAGACGTCTATTTGAGAAATGCCCTGTAATTCACATGCTAGTATGGGCACCCCAGAATTCAGAGATGTGCAAATAAGCACTGCTCATCAACACTATATCTTGTGCCCATTTCGGAAATACAAAGGCTTTCTTGATACCTATTTTTCACTCTTTATATTTCAGCAAATTAATTGCTGTATACCAGGTGTAGAATGAAAACCCACTGTAAGGTGCAGCTCATTTATTGGCTCTGGGTACCTAGGGTTCTTGAAGAACCTACAATCCTGTTAGAAATGGGGTCTTTGGTTGACAGTCAGGTTACCCCCTGTTCAAGCAAGGACCCTCACTCTAGTTAGGATAAAAGAGAATCACCCTCAGCTAACCCCTGCTTACCCCCTTGGTAGCTTGGCAGAGCAGTAGGCTTAACCTCAGAGTGCTGGGCGTAAAGTATTTGTACCAACACACACAGTAACTTAATGAAAACACTACAAAATGACACAACACCAGTTTAGAAAAATAGGAAATATTTATCTAGACAAAACAAGACCAAAACGACAAAAATCCAACATACACAAGTCAAGTTACGATTTTTAAAAGGTTTAAAATAAAAAGAGTCTTTAGGTAGTTGTAACAACACACTAGCGCTGCTAGCGTGTAAATGTACCTGGTTTGCGTCAAAAATAACCCCGCACGGGCGGTGTGCGTCGAAAATAACCCTGCACGGTTATATGTGTCGAAAACAGCTCGGCACGGCGATGCGCGCCGAAAAAGCCAGCCCTGCGACGGTCCGAAAGTCCCGCGGCGCAGGTTGCGATCTCTCAGCCTTCGTCAGCGATGCTGCGCGTCGTTTCTCCTGCTCCGGGCGTCGATTCTTCGGTCGCGTTTCCTGCGGCGTCGTTTCTCAGCTGCGGAGCCGGCGTTGCGTCGTTTTCTCAGCCGCGATCGGATTCGCGTCGATCTTTTCTCCGCACGGCGCTCGGTGCGTGTATTTTTGTCCTTAGGCTGCCAGCCTCTCCTTTCAGGGTCCCAGGAACTGGAAGGGCACCACAGAGCAGAGTAGGGGTCTCTCCAGAGACTCCAGGTGCTGGCAGGAAGAAGTCTTTGCTATCCCTGAGACTTCAACAACAGGAGGCAAGCTCTACATCAAGCCCTTGGAGATTTCTTCTTCAAGATGGAAGGCACACAAAGTCCAGTCTTTGCCCTCTTACTCTGGCAGAAGCAGCACTGCAGGAAAGCTCCACAAAGCACAGTCACAGGCAGGGCAGCACTTGTTCCTCAGCTATCAGCTCTTCTCCAGGCAGAGGTTCCTCTTGATTCCAGAAGTGTTTCCGAAGTTTGTAAGTTTGGGTGCCCTTCTTATACCCATTTTAGTCTTTGAAGTCACCTTTCTTCAAAGGGGACTCACACCTTCTTGTGAAATCCTGCCTTGCCCAGGCAAGGCCTCAGACACACACCAGGGGGCTGGAGACAGCATTGTCAGAGGTAGGCACAGTCCTTTCAGATGAGAGTGACCACTCCACCCCTCCCTCCTAGCAGAGATGGCTAATCAGGAATGCAGATCACACCCCAGCTCCCTTTGTGTCACTGTCTGGTGTGAGGTGAAAAACAACCCAACTGTCAACTGACCCAGACAGGGAATCCACAAACAAGGCAGAGTCACAGAATGGTTTAAGCAAGAAAATGCTCACTTTCTAAAAGTGGCATTTCCAAACTCACAATCTTAAAATCAACTTTACTAAAAGATGTATTTTTAAATTGTGAGTTCAGGGATCCCAAACTCCACATGTCCATCTACTCTCTAGGGGAATCTACACTTTAATCATATTTAAAGGTAGCCCCCATAGTATCCTATGAGAGAGAGACAGACCTTGCAACAGTGAAAACGAAATTGGCAGTATTTCACTGTCAGGACATATAAACCACACTACTATATGTCCTACCTTATCCATACACTGCACCCTGCCCTTGGGGCTACCTAGGGCCTACCTTAGGGGTGCCTTACATGTAAGGAAAGGGAAGGTTTAGGCCTGGCAAGTGGGTACACTTGCCAAGTCGAATTTACAGTGTAAAAATACACATACAGACACTGCAGGGGCAGGTCTGAGACATGATTACAGAGCTACTTATGTGGGTGGCACAACCAGTGCTGCAGGCCCACTAGTAGCATTTGATTTACAGGCCCTGGCACCTCTAGTGCACCTTACTAGGGACTTACTAGTAAATCAAATATGCCAATCATGGATAAACCACTTACATACAATTTAGACAGGAGAGCATATGCACTTTAGCACTGATTAGCAGTGGTAAAGTGCTCAGAGTTGAAAAGCCAACAGCAACATGTCAGAAAAACATAGGAGGCAGGAGGCGAAAAAGTCTGGGGATGACCCTGCAAAAGCAAAAGTCCAACACGACCCCCTACCAGCCTAAAGCCAGGGGAGAACAATCAATACCTTGATGTACTTCCCTGATTGGGGCGATAGAACAGGGACCCAGGCCCACAACAGCAGGGGCATGTTCCAGTTCTACGCCTTCCTGACTCCAGTTGGATCCCTCTGTCCATACTCTCAGGGCCCACTAAGCTAACCCATGGGGAACCCTTCTCCACATCTACAGACACCATCTGTGCAACACCTAACTTTACTTTGCTCAAAGATGTATTGCAATGGGCAGATAGTACCACCAGGGCCAACACAGTGGTGTTGCCCACTCCACCCCCGGGGTGTGACTCTCGTCCTCCCCCCCCCAGGGGCAACTCTGTCCACCAGGACAGCAAGCCACAGTGGCCCCAGACAACTGTCAGGGATGAGAGCCCGACCTCAGGCCTCTCTAACCACTGTGACTGTGGAGAGTGGGGGGTGGTAGCCCCAGGTGCCTGGCACCCTTTGACCACTCTCTCTTCCACCAGGTCAGGGATGTTAACCTGACCCTGGTCCTCCCCTCTGGGGCTCTGTACCCTCCCTGCAGAAGCGGTACCCCCAGAGTCAAAAACTGTCAGGGTGCTTGTAGAAGCAGTCCTGCACAATTCTTCCATCAGTGCAGGGATGTTAACCTGCAACTGATCCTCCAACCTGGGGTCTGTACCTTCAGGTTGGACCAGGGCCAGGGGTGAGGCTTCCCTCCCCCTGCCCTCTCTTCTGGGGTCCTGAACCACCCAACTAGGAGCGGCCCCCCCAGAAGACAACATGGTAGGGGTACTGTTAGCAGTAGCCCCTTCCTCCAGGTCAGGGGGGACACCCTTAACCTGGCCTCCCAATCCAGGGTCTGTACCCACAGACTGGATCACTGCCTGGCAACCCAGGACTTCCTGGGGGGCATACCTACCCCCTACCAGGTCAGAGTTTACCCTCTGAACCTGGTCATCCAACCCAGGGTCACCACCCTGCGGTTGAACCACTGCCTGGCACACCAGGACTTCCTTGGGAGCACATTTACCCCCCATCAGGTCAGAGTTTACCCCCTGAACCTGATCATTCAACCCAGAGTCACCACCCTGCGGTTGAACCATTGCCTGGCACACCAGGACTTCCTTGGGAGCACACTTACCCCCCATCAGGTCAGAGTTTACCCCCTGAACCTGATCATTCAACCCAGAGTCACCACCCTGCGGTTGAACCATTGCCTGGCACACCAGGACTTCCTTGGGAGCACACTTACCCCCCATCAGGTCAGAGTTTACCCCCTGAACCTGATCATTCAACCCAGAGTCACCACCCTGCGGTTGAACCATTGCCTGGCACACCAGGACTTCCAGGGGGGCACACTTACCTCCCTCAAGGGACACACTGTCCCGAAGGGCCACACAAGAGTCTGGCTGGCGCAGGTCTCCTGACCTCTGCCCATCTGACAGAGTCTGGATTCCCCCCAACCCAGAAATGGTCTCACCAAGGTCATTCATGGGGGGCTCTGCTCTCAGAGCTGACCCCTGACCCTCCAGGTTCTCCACTGGGGTCCGCAACCCCCTCTCAACCCTCTGTCTGGACTTCTGCAACCCCTCACTAGGAGTGGTACTGCCAGACACCAGAACTGGTGGGACGCTGGCTACAGCCGCCCCCCCAAGTTCTCCTGACACTGTGGGGTCTCCCTCAACAGATGGCCCTATGGTACAGGCTAGGCTCCCCTCCTGGGGTTCCCGCAGGGAACCCTCCAGGACCTGGGACCGGATCTCGGGCACCTTGGGCCTCAACCCATCCCCATTCCCTCTCCTCTGAGACTGGACATGGGGTCCCTCACCCATCCCACTACACTGGGACCTACCTGGGACACTACAATCCTTCCCTACCTCACCTGGTTGGGAACTACCTAGACCACTCCTCTCAGGAGCACCCCCAAATGCCTCTTCAGACTCTCTGGTACTCACCCAGAAGTCTGCCTCCCTTGTAAGCTCCCTGGGGTCAGAGAACTCACACTCCACCTGGTGTTGGCATAGCTCTGGAAAATAAGGACTAGACATATGCTCTCCAGCAATTACATCACTCAGCCCCTCACATGAATTAACCAAAGTACCCTTCACCCAACCATCCAGTGACTCTGCCTTGAAAAAGCACCCCACATCACCCTCCTGAGACTGGTGAGACAGTACCTGACTGTCCCTGACACTCAGCCCACACTCTTCTGGGATGTTTTCACACTCCATAACCAGGACTTCTACCTGGGGGGAACCCCTCTCCCTGTCACTCTCACCTAGTATCAGTAGAGTGTCCCTCCCACCAGTAGGAATATGACTCCCCATGCCAGTTCCCCAATCCACCTCAGGGACCCTGTGCATCACTGGAGCTACCTCATACCCCTGAACCTCCTGGCGTGTGTTAACTCCCTCCTTCAAGTAGGGCACCACCTCTCTGGGCATGTGCACTTCTGCAGCATCACTGGATATACAATTGTTGCTGCCACCATTCCAGCTGGACTCAGCCCTCATGACTTCCAGCTCTTTCAATTTAAGCTCGTAAGCATAAATCATTTTTTTAATCTCTAAGTCCCTCCTCCTTTCTTCCAGGACTAAGGCTCTCTTCTCCTCAGCCCTCTTAAGCTCTGCATCTAGCTCTTCCAGACTCCGGATTCGAGCTAGGAGCCAATCATCTCTTTCTGTTCCCTCCTCAGGGCCACTGCCCTCCTCTTTGGAGTAGTCCTCCTCCTCAGAGTAGTTATCCTCCTCAGACTCATTTGGTGGTGTTGCCTGACAACGTTTCAATTCATACTGAAACAGGGCTGACTCAAGATCCTCCCTTCTGGATTTCTTGTTCACAGCCAGTCCCCTTTCCATGCAGAATGCTTTAAGCTGCCACTTTTCATACATAAATAGGTGCCAGAAATTGACTTCCATTCTGCAAAGGCTTCACAACCAAAAACAAAGTCCAAAAATATTAGCAATACTTCCAGGAGGACATCAGAGAACAAAAAGCAGAATCATAAGACAAGTAGTATGTGGTCACGTAGTGGTCTGAGATCAAAACAGTAGTGTACACTTAATTACTGTATGTCAAGTACAAATACAAGTCCAAATCCCGACCGCTGGTCACCAATGTTAGAAATGGGGTCTTTGGTTGACAGTCAGGTTACCCCCTGTTCAAGCAAGGACCCTCACTCTAGTTAGGATAAAAGAGAATCACCCTCAGCTAACCCCTGCTTACCCCCTTGGTAGCTTGGCAGAGCAGTAGGCTTAACCTCAGAGTGCTGGGCGTAAAGTATTTGTACCAACACACACAGTAACTTAATGAAAACACTACAAAATGACACAACACCAGTTTAGAAAAATAGGAAATATTTATCTAGACAAAACAAGACCAAAACGACAAAAATCCAACATACACAAGTCAAGTTACGATTTTTAAAAGGTTTAAAATAAAAAGAGTCTTTAGGTAGTTGTAACAACACACTAGCGCTGCTAGCGTGTAAATGTACCTGGTTTGCGTCAAAAATAACCCCGCACGGGCGGTGTGCGTCGAAAATAACCCTGCACGGTTATATGCGTCGAAAACAGCTCGGCACGGCGATGCGCGTCGAAAAAGCCAGCCCCGCGACGGTCCGAAAGTCCCGCGGCGCAGGTTGCGATCTCTCAGCCTTCGTCAGCGATGCTGCGCGTCGTTTCTCCTGCTCCGGGCGTCGATTCTTCGGTCGCGTTTCCTGCGGCGTCGTTTCTCAGCTGCGGAGCCGGCGTCGCGTCGTTTTCTCAGCCGCGATCGGATTCGCGTCGATCTTTTCTCCGCACGGCGCTCGGTGCGTGTATTTTTGTCCTTAGGCTGCCAGCCTCTCCTTTCAGGGTCCCAGGAACTGGAAGGGCACCACAGAGCAGAGTAGGGGTCTCTCCAGAGACTCCAGGTGCTGGCAGGAAGAAGTCTTTGCTATCCCTGAGACTTCAACAACAGGAGGCAAGCTCTACATCAAGCCCTTGGAGATTTCTTCTTCAAGATGGAAGGCACACAAAGTCCAGTCTTTGCCCTCTTACTCTGGCAGAAGCAGCACTGCAGGAAAGCTCCACAAAGCACAGTCACAGGCAGGGCAGCACTTGTTCCTCAGCTATCAGCTCTTCTCCAGGCAGAGGTTCCTCTTGATTCCAGAAGTGTTTCCGAAGTTTGTAAGTTTGGGTGCCCTTCTTATACCCATTTTAGTCTTTGAAGTCACCTTTCTTCAAAGGGGACTCACACCTTCTTGTGAAATCCTGCCTTGCCCAGGCAAGGCCTCAGACACACACCAGGGGGCTGGAGACAGCATTGTCAGAGGTAGGCACAGTCCTTTCAGATGAGAGTGACCACTCCACCCCTCCCTCCTAGCAGAGATGGCTAATCAGGAATGCAGATCACACCCCAGCTCCCTTTGTGTCACTGTCTGGTGTGAGGTGAAAAACAACCCAACTGTCAACTGACCCAGACAGGGAATCCACAAACAAGGCAGAGTCACAGAATGGTTTAAGCAAGAAAATGCTCACTTTCTAAAAGTGGCATTTCCAAACTCACAATCTTAAAATCAACTTTACTAAAAGATGTATTTTTAAATTGTGAGTTCAGGGATCCCAAACTCCACATGTCCATCTACTCTCTAGGGGAATCTACACTTTAATCATATTTAAAGGTAGCCCCCATATTATCCTATGAGAGAGAGACAGACCTTGCAACAGTGAAAACGAAATTGGCAGTATTTCACTGTCAGGACATATAAACCACACTACTATATGTCCTACCTTATCCATACACTGCACCCTGCCCTTGGGGCTACCTAGGGCCTACCTTAGGGGTGCCTTACATGTAAGGAAAGGGAAGGTTTAGGCCTGGCAAGTGGGTACACTTGCCAAGTCGAATTTACAGTGTAAAAATACACATACAGACACTGCAGGGGCAGGTCTGAGACATGATTACAGAGCTACTTATGTGGGTGGCACAACCAGTGCTGCAGGCCCACTAGTAGCATTTGATTTACAGGCCCTGGCACCTCTAGTGCACCTTACTAGGGACTTACTAGTAAATCAAATATGCCAATCATGGATAAACCACTTACATACAATTTAGACAGGAGAGCATATGCACTTTAGCACTGATTAGCAGTGGTAAAGTGCTCAGAGTTGAAAAGCCAACAGCAACATGTCAGAAAAACATAGGAGGCAGGAGGCGAAAAAGTCTGGGGATGACCCTGCAAAAGCAAAAGTCCAACAAATCCCTATATATATCCCCGCAGCCAGAAGAGACCAGCAGATGTAACGGTATATTGCTTTAAAAAATCTGACATTGCAGGAAAAAGTTACAGAGTAAAACGTAGAGAAAAATGGCTGTTTTTTTTCACCTCTATTTCCATTTTTTTATTTTAGTTGTTAGTTTCTGTAGGAAACCCTTGCAGCATCTACACAAATTACCCATTGCTGAATTCAATTTTGTCTACTTTTTGGAAATGTTTACGTTTCTGGGATCCATCATTGGTTTTATACCCATTTCTGTCATTGCATGGAAGGAGGCTGAAAGCACAAAAAATTGTAAAAATGGGGTATGTCCCAGTAAAATGACAAAATTGAATTGAAAAATTGGGTTTTCTGATTCAAGTCTGTCTGTTCCTGAAAGCTAGGAAGCTGGTGATTTTCTCACTGCAAACCCTTTGCTGATGCTAATTTCAGGGGAAAAAAACACAAGCCTTCTTCTGCAGCCCTTTTTTCCCATTTAAAAACAAAATGAAATTTTCACTATATTTTTGTCTAATTTCTTGGTCTGGGTACCTGTAGAATCCCTAGGATGTTGGAAAAAAAGGACACAATTTTGGCATGGGTAGCTCATGTGGACTAAAAGTTATGAGGGCCTAAGCGCGTCCTGCCCCAAATAGCCAAATAAAGGCCTGGCACCTGAGGGGGAAAAGTCCTGGCAGCGAAGGGGTTAACACTCCGACCGCAATGGCAGTAGCAACAAGCACCGCAGCAGTAACCGCCAACAGCCAGGTGGAAGACAATGTACCGCCCACCCTATTACAACAAGCCAATCCGCCAGCATTTCCGGGGCGGTACCAACGCCATCAAAAGCACAGCGGAAACTGTACACAGAAGGGAAACAACTCACCTCTGGACACGCAAGGAAGAACCACGACGCCATGGAGCCCGAACTACATGTGTTTCCCATGCTGGTATACCTCCTCCTACACCAGGAACACGAACAGCAGTGAAGACGACCATGGTGAGTACCACAACTAGCACACAAGGGAGGGGGGAGGAAAAAGAGAGGGACACACACACACAACACCCCCACCCCCAACATAATAAACACAAACAGATGCAACAACATTACATATCCACCCCGTAACCCTCAGGAATAACGCAAGGACAAATGGAAGTGAGTAAAGTCAGTGTAATAATATACATTTCGAGAAATATGTCCTCAAAGCACAAAACTGTCTATTCAAAATATACAAATGGAGGGACACTGCCCAGTCCAAAGTGTCCGTGGCCCACAGGGCCATATCACATAGGCCAAGGCCCCACTTGACACCTGCCTCAACACGGAGAGAACACTGCTGGGGTATCAGGTTGAAAATACACAGGCACCTCAGGGGGAAGGGGGAGGGTGGCACCTCAGCTGGAAGATAGTATAATGCTACTGCTCCTATAGGAGCCACATGCCCAGCACTCTGTCCTGGGGACTGCAAAGCCACAGTCTCTCTAGTGGGTGGTTTGCTCACTGCTTGGTCCTGGGGAGTGCAAAGCCACATTCTCTCAAGTGGGTGGTTTGCCCACTGCTTGGTCCTGGGGAGTGCAAAGCCACAGTCTCTCTAGTGGGTGGCTTGCCCACTGCTTGGTCCTGGGGAGTGCAAAGATGCAGTCTTTCAAGTGGATGCCTTCTTCCACTAGTTCTGGAGGGGGCTTTGTGCCCAGTGTGCTTCATCCTGGCAAGGATGGTGTGAGTGGATGCCTTCTTCCACTGGTTCTGGAGGGGGCTTTGTGCCCAGTGTGCTTCATCCTGGCAAGGAGGGTGTGAGTGGATGCCTTCTTCCACTGTCTCTGGAGGGGACTTTGTGCCCTGTGAACGGATTCTGGAGGGTGCATGGTCACAATCTCTCACCTGGGTGTCACACCTACAGTTGTTGCAGGGGCCAGGATGCACTACAGCACATGGAGGCACAACCACACATTGCCCGCCTGTGGTCACGGCTGCTCAGTGGTGGCAGTGGCAGTGCTGGTGGCATTGCTGCCTGTGGTGGGGGTAGGCTCCAGCCCTTCCCCTGCAGCTTTGGACAAATGCCCACTGGGCCTGCTGCTGCTGGCAGTGGTGGTGCCAGTGGTGCTGTGCTGGTGGCGGTGCTGGTGGCGGTGCTGGTGGCGGTGCTGGCGGCTGGGCTGGCAACAGTGCGGGGAAGCTCCAGCCCTTCCCCTGCAGCCTGGCACGGCTGAAGTGCAATGGCTGGTGTTATATGACCAGATGTTGCTCCAGCACCAGGCTCATTATCTATCCTGGCAGCGGCGTCTGTGCCTTTCTCATTGTCCTTGGCAGCTGATGTTCCCTTCCTGTCCTTGGCAGCAGGTGTTCCCTTCCTGTCCTTGGCAGCAGGTGTTCCCTTCCTGCCCTTGTCTGCTAGTGGTGCTTCCTTGCTGCTGCCAGCTGGTGGTGCCTCCTTGCCTTTGCCATCTGGTGGTGCCTCCTTGCCTTTGCCAGCGGGTGGTGCCTCCTTGCCTTTGCCAGCTGGTGGTGCCTACTTGCCTTTGCCAGCTGGTGCTCCCTTTTTGCCCTTGGCAGCTGGTGCTCCCTTTTTGCCCTTGGCAGCTGGTGCTGGCACAGTGGCTGTGTGGACTGGTGTCTTCTCGGAACGTCTCACAACTGCAGAGGCCTCAAAAACGACAGTGGCCGTGGACTGGGTGGCTGAGGTGCTAGCCTGGGTCCTGACCACCCTGGCCCGAAGTGAAGGACGGAGGGTGGAGGGGCAAGGAATAGGTCAAGGGTGGAGAGGAAAAGCTTTTTAGGGACAATGGGGCTGGAAAAGGGTGAAGGTTTGGGAGTGGAGGAAGAGGAAGTGGTGGTAGGAGGTGTTTGTCTGCTGTGTTCGGGTGCATGGGCTGGGTGCTTTTGTGAGGTGGAAGGCTGTTGGGTGGCTGAGTGCTTACGTTTGTGTACTTTGGGATGAGGGGGCACAGACACAGTGAAAGAGGACACAGGGGACGTGTGCATGGATGTGGGGGTGATGACTGCCCGGTAGGGGTGTGTAGTGATAGGTGTGATGGTGGCAGTGGGTATGGATGTAGTGCATGCAGGTGTGAGTGTAGACACTACTGGGAGGTGGACAACGAGGAGGAGGGAGACACAGTTGAGGCAGTGAATGTTGGTGTGTCTGCATCTGGATGGTGCTTGTGTGAGTGCCTGTGGGATGAAGTGTGGTGCTTCTGTTTGCCTGAGCCACTTCTGTGTGTTGATTTGGGTGATTGCTGGTCTGAAGGTGTGCTTGGGAAAAGCTGGGGTTGAGGGGAATGGGACTGGGTAGAGGAAGTTGGAGGGGGGAGGCTAGAGACAGGGACAATGGCTGCCATCAGGGAGTTGGCCAGAGCTTGGAATGATCTCTGTTGGGCCGCCATGCCAGAGTGAATGCCCTCCAGGAATGCATTTTTTGTTGCAAATGCCCTGCCAGACCATGGATGGCATTCAGTATGGTTGACTGCCCGACAGAGATGGATCGCAGGAGGTCAAAAGCCTCCTCACTGAGGGCAGCAGGGCTGACTTGGGCAGGGCCTGAGGAGCCTGGGACGGAGGAGATGCCCACCCTCCTGGGTGAGCGGGCATGGGAAACACGCTGAGGGGCTGCTAGGAGGGCGCTGCTGGTACGGGGGGTTTCAGCTGTACTTGTAGCTGGGGTGGCCACAGAGGTGTCCGCCACTGCCAGGGAGCTTCCATCAGAGGAGGTGTCGCTGTGAGAACTGTCCCCTCCAGTCTCCGCTGTGGTGCTCCCCTTGCCCTCTGTCGCACTGGTGCTCTCACCACCGGTGGATTCGGCCTCATGGGCCATGTGGGATGCAGCTCCCTCCGTCGCCTGTGCCTCTGCTCCTCTGCCAGATGATGCTAATGCATGCAAGGACAGGGTGACAAAACAAAAAGGGGGGGAAGAGACAGGGGATACACTTGGTCAATGCCAGCAACAACACCACTGTTGGTGTACAAAACACACAGGGAACAGCCCTATGCACTAGGCTATGCACTACCAGTTACAATGCTAGTCCCCAGGCCATGGAGTACAATGCCAAATACCAATAGCAGCACACCTGAAACCCACAGGACCCTGCCCAGTAGGAGATGCCCAGTAGCATATTTGAGGTTGGAGTGCATCAGACCCAGCCCATCATGGAACATATCATGCCATGTTTCTTCCTGGCCTAGGGGCACCCACAGACCCACATCCCCCACCCAGATAACACCTCAACACACGCTATTTGCTGAATCTGAAACTGTACTCACCCCCTTGTGGCTGCTGTGATGCCTTCAAGCACTTATCCCACACCGGATAGGTCAGTGCCAGGATGCAGAAAATCAGGGGGTCAGGGTACGACGGGCACCCCTTCCTTGTTGGGAGGCCATGCCCAGCTGGGCCTCCGCCCTCTTCCTTGCCCAGCAGCGCAGGTCCTCCCACTGTTTGCGACAGTGGGTGCTCCGCCTGTCAAAGACCCCCAGGGGCCGCACTTCCTTGGCGATGGCATGTGAAATACCCTTTTTCTGATGGGCGCTGACCTGCAGAAAAAGATGCATAGAAAAAGGTATGAGTCATACCGTCCGGCCTGTTACACTTATGGCCCACCATATCCCTCTCATCCCCTTATGCACAGACATTGACCAATAGACATGCAGAACTCTGCCCAGGACCCCTCAGCCACCTCCCCCTTACATGAGGCTGACACACACAGCACTCCATGCATTCGTGCCCCATGCATCGTGCTCACAGTGTACTCACCTGTTGGTCTGGAGGACCATAAAGTAAACGGTACTGGGATAGAACCCCATCCACCAGTCTCTCCAACTCCTCCGAAGTGAAGCAGGGGCCCTTTTCCCAGACACTCGAGCCATGGTCGCTTCCAGACACAGGTCACAGCAACACTTGCAATGTAGGTCCTCTCCTGTTGAAGGTCAGGTAGCAAGTGAGTGAACAGATAGAAAATGGAGGTTGCGTTCGGAGCGGTGCGTACCGTCACCACCAGCGTACATCACCATTGGCTACTGAAACCCATAGGGCCCAATGATAACCAATGAGGTGTTGCACGGCAGTCGTCGACCACCTCCCGCAACGGCGCACACACCAGCGGAATTACCTAATTTCCACTTGTCCCTCCACACAGGTCAGGCAGCCGCCATTTCAGGGGGAACAGGCCAATGCACCTAACTGCGTCACAGCAGACATAGGCAGATTAACGGAACTACGCGTTCACATACTGTTTCTGTCACAACATGCAAGGCATTTTAGTCTGAGATTAAATATGAATATGACCATCTGCTCACCGTTTTTCATCCTAGAGTTCAACCGCTGCAAATGAATAGGAGATGGAGACATCCCCCCCGTACAGAACCCTGGTGGACCTGGTAACAATGGAGGACAGGCACATTACCCTCACCAACAGACTTGATTGGGCCACAATCTAAGAGCTGTGTGCCCAATTGAACCAGACCTGAACTCAGCTATCTGTCACCCCTCTGGGATACCTCCTCTTGTGCAAGTACTATCAGTGCTCCATTTCTTGGCAAGTGGCTCCTTCCAAGCGACAGTGGCCCTGGCAGCAGGGATGCCACAGCCCATATTCTCAAACGTGCTGATCAGAGTGTTGTCTGCCCTGATGAAACACATGCGCAGCTACATCCTTTTCCCCCAGGTGGAGGATTTGGCCACAGTAAAGGCTGACTTCTATGCACTGGGACATATCCCCAACATCATTGGTGCTATTGATGGTACACATATTGTCTTTGTCCCCCCCCCCCGAGAAAGGAACAAGTGTTCAGAAATTGAAAAAGCTTTCACTCTATGAATGTGCAGATAGTGTGCCTGGCGGACCAGCACATCTCCCATGTCAATGCTAAGTGTCCTGGGTCTGTGCATGATGCCCATATCCTGAGGAATAGCAGCATCCCATATGTGATGGCTCAACTCCAGAGGCACCGGGTGTGGCTAATAGGTGAGCCCATGGTCCCCACCCAGTGGATGTTGGTATATGGGTGTGGGGTTGGCCCTAAGGGTGAGTGTATGGCTAAATGGTATCCCTCTATATTTGCAGGTGACTCTGGTTACCCCAACCTCTCATGGCTACTGACCCCAGTGAGAAATGCCAGGGCAAGGGCAGAGGAACGTTACAATGAGGCACATGGGAGAGCAAGGAGGATCATTGAGCGAACCTTTGGCCTCCTGAATGCCAGGTTCAGGTGCCTCCACCTGACAGGTCGATCCCTGTGCTACTCACCCAATGCCAGATCATTGTTGCATGTTGCATGTTTCACAACCTGGCCTTGAGACGCCAGGTGCCTTTTCTGCAGGAGGATGAGGCTGGAGATGGTTGTGTGGCAGCTGTGCAGCCTGTGGACAGTGAAGAAGAGGAGGCAGAGGAAGAGGATGTGGACAGCAGATCAGCTATAATACAACAGTACTTCCAGTGACAGCAGGTAAGACACTGTAATCTCACATTCCATTGCTGTTTTGTGAAGTGATTTGTTTCTGCCAGGCTGCTGTTCCCACTACACAGCCCACTTATTCTACCTTTAACATGTCTATTTTCAGATATTTGTGCCCTCCAGTGGCTCCTGGTGTATTGACTGCAGCATATTACAGGTCATAACTATGTATACATCACTGTACTGACTATTTGCAATGTATACTGATTGTTAAACAACTGCATCTTTAAATCATTTGACATACTCCATACGTGTTTATTCCAAGGGTGTTTATTTCAGTGCTGAGAAGTAAATGGGGATGTGCAATGGGCTTGGGTGATGGTGGAGGAGAGTCCATCATAGGGTACAGTCTATTGGTATCACAGGTGCATTGTCCAAGGGGGCATAGGAAGTGGAGCAATGGCAGTTCAAGGTGGACAGGGTGACAGTGTGGGACAGAAGGGTGACAATCAGGAGAGTCTTTTTCCTGGCGGGGTCTTGGTTCTCTGGCTTCTGCCTGGATTGCAGGGACCGTTTGTGTGGTGGTTCTCCTTCTGCAGGGGGTGGGGTAATGGTGGCCTGTTGTTCCTGTGGGGGGGCCTCCTTTCCACTTACGTTGGCAGATGTTGAAGGCTGTTTATCAGTGAGGCTAGTGTCAGGGGCCCGCTGCTGTGTCACTGCTTCCCTCATGGTGTTGGCCATGTCTGCCAGCACCCCTGCAATGGTGACCAGGGTGGTGTGGATGTCCTTCAGGTCCTGTCCCTCCTGCAGCCGCTGGGTCTCCTGCAACTTGGCCAGTATCTGGCCCATCATCTCTTGGAATGGTGGTATGCTCCCGGGATCCCTGCAAGTGCCTCGTGGAGGGTCGGTTTCCTTGGCCTGTCCTCCCCTTGTCGCACAGCTGTCCTCCCAGCTTCCCTGTTGTCCTGTGCCTCTGTCCCCTGAACCATGTGCCCACTGCCACTGACCCCGGGTCCCTGATCGTCCTGTGTTTGTGGGGTGCCCTGGGGTCCCTGTAGTGGTGGACACACTGCTGATTGACGTGTCCTGGAGACAGTGGGATGGGCCCGCTGGGTGGGTGCTTTGCTGGTGTTTCCTGAGGGGGGTGCTCTGTGGTGGTATGAGACTGTGGCTGGGTAACCGAATGTCCAGAGACCCCAGATGGGCAAGGTTGGTCATCCATATCCAGGCAGGCATAGCTGCTGTCATTACTGTGGGCCTTTTCTGGGGGTGGACTGGATGTTGCTTTCACCTCCTCTCCGGTCACGTTGTGTGGGGGTCCTGTGGGTATGTAAATGCAGTGTTATTGTTTCTGCGTGTGACATATGGTGCATGGGTGTGTTTCCCTCTATGGTTGTTATTACCAAGGCAGCTTTGGCTTGTGTGAGTTGTTAATTGGTTGACTAAGTGATTGTCACTACTGTGCATGCTGTGGTGATGGGTGTCCATGCAGGTCTGTGATGGGTGTCCATACATTGGTGTTGCAGGCAGGGTTTGGTTGTGGGAGGGGTGGGTTGTGATGGTGGGGTGTGTGGGAGGTGGTGGAGTGATGGGAGTGAGGGTGAGGGTGGGGATATGTGATGGCATGCAGGTAGGGGGGTGAAAGTAGTAAAGAGCTGACTTACCAGAGTCCAGTCCTCCTGCTACTCTGGCCAGGCTCTCAGGATGCATGATTGCCAAGACTTGCTCCTCCCATGTTGTTAGTTGTGGGGGAGGAGGTCCACCGTCAGTCCTCTGTACAGCTCTCTAGTGTCTTGCTGCCTCAGAACGCACCTTCCCCCGTAGGTCGTTCCACCTCTTCCTGATGTCATCCCTGGTTCTTGGGTGCTGTCCCATGGTGTTGACCCTGTCCACGACTCTCCGCCATAGCTCCATCTTCCTTGCAATGGATATCTGCTGCACCTGTAATCCGAATAGCTGTGGCTCTACCTGGATGATTTCCTCCACCATGACCCTTAGCTCCTCCTCTCAGAACCTGGGGTGTCTTTGTGGTGCCTTGAGTGTAGTGTGAGTGAGTGTGATGTGTTGGGGTGTGTGTTGTGAGGTGTGTCGATGGTGTATGGGTGATAGTGTTCTGTGGCTCTGGTTCTGTGGGTGCTCCTGGCATGTCTCTCTCTCTGTTGTAAATTGTTAGTTGTGGTAAAGGGTTGTGGGTAATGTGGGTATGTGTTTTATAGTGGTGTAGGTGTGTGGGTGTGGTGTGTGTATGTGTGTCAGGTGTGTGTAGGTTGAATTGTCCAATGTGGTGTAGTTATGTTAGTGTGTGTGTATTTTGAGCACAGCTGTATGTACAGCCAATGGTTTACTGCGGTTGAATGTCCGCTGCGGTGAGTTGTGGGTCATAATGCTGTGGGTGTATTTCTGTTGGCGTAACGGTGTGGGTTTTGGTACCGCCATTTTATCACTGACCTTTGGGCTGGCGGACTTGTGTGTGTATTGGTACAGTGGCGGATTTCTATGTGTGGGTAATAATATGCGTAGCGGTATTCTGCCGCGGTCATGGTATGTTGGCGGCAGTCAGCATGGCGGTAAGCGGGACTTACCGCCAATGTCATAATGAGGGCCTTAGCAATATTTCCATCAATTTATCCTTAAACTTACCTATATACCTATATACATACCGATAGAAAATGCAAGACAGTAATACATCCAGTAAGCAATCCATTCAGCCAGTTACATAGCTATATAGGGAGCGATAGATATACTAAGACAGTCATATACCTACATAATAACGTACACATAGACAGACAACACTATTTACACACCTATGTAATCACTTATATATCCACTAACATAATTGTTTACAATAATGAGTGTCTTGTTTGGAGGAAAGCATTTACTTGTCAATTCTTTATTAAACAGAACAGAAAAAAACCTGAGATACATCATGAGGAGGGGGAAACAGTCATGGTTACATATAAAATAAACAGCGGTACCTGATTGCAACTCAGACATATATTGGAGATAACACAGGTGTTGAGCTTGATTAGGGAGGGTGCATAGAGCAGAATCCTCAGTGTGGTGTAATGTAGGATGTGGCCAGAAGAACATATCTGCTTGGGAGAGGGAAGGGAAGGTGGGAACCCTGATGCAACCTATTAATAGTAAGGTACAGGGTAGGGTGGGTCCAATTGTGGAGCGTGAGTCAGTTAACAGGGGTACATCGGGTAAAGGATAAACCATTTCAAGTGGTTGTTCCAAACTCTTGGTGAGGGGGAGGGGGAATATAGTGTCAGTGCACTGTAGGACTATATAGTCGTAGAGTGGCTGATCAAGAAGTCAGCAGAGTGTTAGAGTAAGTAAACAATGAGTGAAGAAGGTTACGGGCCTATGGAGCGACAGTGGAGTCGCACGTCTCAATGTTCAGGAGGCAGGAGTATAGGGAAGGATGGAAGGGGAGAGGATGCTCCTCTGTAAGGTAAGCATGAGGGAGTATATGAAATGGGAGAGGGTGAGAGTGTGTGGTGCAGTTTGGGAAGTGCAATTTGGGGACAGGGTGCGGGGATGGAGAGGGTAAGGCTTGTATCAGGGACTATGTAGTAGAGTGGGTGGAAAAAAGGGAGAGGAATGGAAAAGGGGGGAAATGAAGAGACAGTGGGGGGAGGGGAGGTCATGAGGTGACCGAGAGAGGGAAGAGGAAAAGGTTGGGGGTGTGTGGGGAGGTAGGTTGACTTAGTTAGGTCTCTCCCATCTGGAGGATTGGGGCCCAAGTTTGTAGGAAGACATTCCGTTTTGTCTTGCATATTGTAAATGTTGCGTTCATATGACGCTGTTTGATACATGGCTGTGAGCCATTCATCATGGGAAGGAGGAATTGGGGAGGCGATAATGGGGTTTGAAGAGGTATGGTTTCCTGTAATGTTCTTTGCACTGCTTCCCAATAGGGCATAATGGAGGGGCAGTCACAAATGATATGTACCAGGTCACAGTGGTTGTGAGGATATTGTGAACAGCGGGCGTGGGTCTGCTCTCAGTTTGACAGGTGTCCAGTACCAATCATGGAGCATTTTGAAAAGGCAATATTTCATCCGGGCTTCCCTGTCTCTGCGGTCATGAGCTTCGATGAGATCTGACCAGTCTTCTACATCTAATTCCACTTGTATTTTCAGTTGCCATGAAATGTGGAGGTTATTCAAGAGGGGTAGGGATAAGTGGACCAGAAGGGCATTGAGGCCGGACATTACCCCACAGAACTGGCCCCATGTTCTAAGGTAGGAAACTATCAGAGAGGATTGTAGAAACCAAGGGCGAGATTCAGAGTCTGGTATTTTTCCAAATTGGTAAATACTCATGGAGGTATGCGTCAATTGGGCCCATTGCCAGGACTTCAGCAGGCCTTCACCATGGCTTCCACCATAGGGTTAGCAGGTTAGCAGGTTATTGGTTAGAGGCCCAATTTCCATAGAGTGGGCCCAATCATTGAGAGCTATGCAAATGTGTATATTCTATTTGTAAACCACTGTGGGGGTATCCTGCATCCCAGGGAACATGTATGCCAGTTGTGAGGGATGGAGGGACAGTGCATAATGCTCTATGGAGTGGAGGACCTGGCCGCTATAGGAGCAGTGGGCTAAAAGTTTGGCTCTTGTCAGGCAGGGGTGGGATGACCCATGTATGAAGGAACACATTTTCTTAATGGAGCATGATAAAAGGAGTGAGGTCAGCAAGGGTAGCATGCAAAGAACATAGGTGAAACATGGTAGCGTCACCATGCACACAGCTTGCACTCTTCCACATATAGAGAGGCCAAGCTGTGACCATTTGGCAAAGTCCTTCTGCGTTCGTGTGAGCAGGAGTTCTAAGTTGTCAGCAAAGATGCGGTCCAGGCCCCTATAATAAAAATTCCTAAATATTTGAGGTGGGAGGGCGGGAGGGCGCCCATTGGACAGGGAGATATGCTATGGCTATTTTAGTGGTTATTCAGGAGATGGTTAGTGCTTCGCTGGTGTCCCAGTTTACCTCGTAGCCCTACAGTGTTGCAAAGTCAGAGTTAATGTTCCGAAGCTGTGAGAACGTGTGTGATAGCTCCATAGGGTGAGCAGGATATCATCTGCATAAAGGTAAATTGTGGACTTGCCCCCCGATATGGGCATGTCCGATTCGAGCGGGGCATGCCAGACAGTGGCTGCCAGTGGTTCCATGGCTAGAAGGAACAAAAGCGGGGAAAGTGGACCGCTCTGTCAGGTCCCACGGTTGATGGGGAATGGGTCTGATAGGAAACCACCGCAGTTCACTTGCACTGTGGGTGAGTTTATATAGCCAGCAGACTTTGGCTCTGAAATCCTCACTAAGGCCAAAATGCCGAAAGACCTCGGAGAGATACCACCACTCTATCCTATGAAATGCTTTTCCAGCATCCGGAAACAGGAAGAGGGCTTCGTCGTTCAGCTCTCTGGCTGACCAGAGTGTGTGTGCCAGGGTGTGGAGGTGGTTTCTGGAAGATAAGCTGGGCACAAATCCCATTTACGTGTGGTATATGAGGGATAGAATAACTTTCCGCAGTTGAGTCACTAATGCGCCTACTAAAATTTTGATATCTCTGTTCAGGAGGGACATGGGCCTGTAACTGCCACATAGCAAGGAGTTCTTTCCTTGCTTGGGTAGGACTGCTATGGTCGCCCTGTTGGAAATGGGTGCCAGTTGCCACCGTGTCCGAAATGGCCTCATATAAAGAATCTACTCATCTGCTCCTGTCCATTTGTAGAATTCTGCAGGGAATCCATCTTCACCTGGTGCTTTATAATGGGAGAGTCTAGAAATGGACTGGGCAATTTATTCTTTCCAAATTTTGCCCTCCATCCAGCGTCTGCCATCATCATTAATTTTGGGTAGCTGTATGCCCCCCAAGAAGGGTCTCCTTCAGTTTTGGGGGTGTAAAGGGTCCAATAAAAGTCAGCAAATTCACGCTCAATGTCCTGGGGTGAGTGAGGATGTCTCCTGTTGAAGACTGGATGGCTGTTATGGCTAGTGCTGCTCCCTGTTGGCGCAATTGTGCTGCCAGGAGGCGGCCCACCTTCTCCCAAAGTTCATAGTGACTCCCCTTCATTCTTTGGAGAGCGTACTCTGCTTTGAAGGTGAACCGGGCACTTAGGTTAATTTTAGCCCACTCCAGACGGCAGCGATTGGTGGGGAGGAATCCGCAGTATAGAGGTGTGTATGGTTCCCTATCAGGTCCTCAAGGTCTTTCTAGTGGGAGCTCCATTGGGTATTGATGATGGCTGCATCTCTCATCACTTGGCCTTATACTGTCGGCTTCGCAGCTGCCCGCAGAGTTCAGTGTGAGGAGACCGAGCCACTGTTATTATCGAGGTAGGTGGAGACTTGGGAGCAGAGTTGGGCTTTACCTTTGAACATACGGTAGCAAGAGATATTCAGTTGCCATGGTTTACGTCCTGGGGTGGTGACTCCCAGGTCAAAAACAAGGAGGATGGGAGAATCGTCAGAAAGTGCTGCTGCAAAGATGCAGGAATCTCAAACCAAGCCTACTGTTTTCTGGGAGATCAAGAAGTAGTCTGTTGTGGATTGGGTGCCATGAACCGGGGAGATAAAAGTGTATTCCCTATCTTTCGGATGGGCTAGGTGCCAGTGATCTACCAGGCCATGGTCAGTCATGACATCGCTCAGGAGGGTCAAGCACAGGGTCCAGGGCTAGGTTCCAGTCATCCCCACAGAGGAAATGTGTTGCCCCGATTTCCATTAATAGATAGTTGAGTTTAGTGTTTGGTACCCATAGGGGCATATACTGAGCCAATGCATATAACGTGGCTGTCAGTCTTGAATTTTGCAAGGATGTAGCAGCCATGGGGATCTGTTCATGTTTTAGAACAGTGAAGGATAATGTCTTTCGCAAAAGGATTGCGATGCCACATTTCCTAGTCGAACCAGTGTCCAGTGTAGGGGCAGTCGAGCAGCTACTGTATATCCCCCTGCCCATCCAGTTGTGGAGTAATTTTTGGGACTTGAGTTGGGAAAGGTGGATTTCTTGAGGTACGGCTATGTCTATACGGTAGGACTGTAAAAAGGCAAATGTTTTTTTTGTTTGATATAGTGTGTGAGGCCATTGACATTCCAAGAGATTACGTTCAGGGGGAGGTTCGCATGGGGCCTGTGTGGGACATTAGGACAATGGTTGGAACAGGCCTTAAGGGGGGGGGGCTGAAGTGGAAGCCTAGAATAGAGGTGCGGGTTAGTAAGGTGGGGGAAGGTTACATGGAGGGGATCCCTTGCTCACTGAGGGGATAGGAGCTACTCCTGGCAGTGTAGGCTGGGGTGGGGAGGAGAGAGAGGGAGAGGGGAAGGGTGAAGTGGTGGGTTGGGTGAAAGGGATGAGAGGGAAAAGAAGAGAAGAGCAGGAGAAGGAAGGAGGGAAATAATAAGGCGGCTCCGGGGTAAGGAATAAACCCTGGCCAGGCCAAGAACTTTTAACTGGGGCCCTAAACTGGCACGATCCACGCACCAAAAGTCCCCAACAGAAGACGAAAAGGGGGGGGGGATGGATTGAAAAGGACAAATTTAATCGATGTAGAGATGGAGCTGGTGGGGGGGTTGTGTGGAAGGAGGAGTGCGAGGGGTCAGCAGGCATTCTGTCGAGTGTATGTTGGGCATGTATGGGTGTGCTATGTTGCGGATAGGCGTCTTTTTATAATCCAATAGCGTGGCAGAGAGCGTGTGGACCCTCAACCAGTGTGGTGAGATAGATGGCTGTGAGTATTGGTGTGTCCCCGTAGGCGTGTGCAAGAGGTGCATTTTTCCCTATGAAGAGGGAGAGGGAGAGAAGGGTGCAGGGGGCACCAAGATGGTCGACAGCAGCCAGAACTAGAGCCGAGTAGGCCATGTTGCAGCCATACCAGTAGTAGCAGGATGACGCAACAGCAGGTGTCTCTGTGATGAGTTCCATCTGCTGTGCTGGCACGGGCCCTGAATCATTCAGGGGAATTGGATGCCCTGCAGTGGTGCTGGCAAGTCATTGCACAGGGGTGCATACAGCAGGGCATCCTGGGGTCTTAGTGGGCTCTGCTTACCATGTTTGGCCCAGACAGATATTGGAGACAGAGTAAACATAAGTGTGAGACAATGTGAGACTCTGTAATAGTGGTGGGCAGGTGTGGGGTGCTTAGGGAGGGGGCGTTCCCCATTTGTGTATTGGTATGTGTCTGGATGTCTGGTCTGGGTGAGAGGTTTGAGTCCTGTGATAGCAGCTAGGTGCCTAGGTGCATATCGATTCCTTATCAGTGCCTTGAACATGCAGTACTGGGCAGAGTATAACAGCACCCTTTAGGGCCATGGAAACAATATGAAGATATAAAGATACATACAACTAAACAACATCAACCACAACAATGTGTACTATGTAAGAGGGCACAGACATTTGTCCGCAATACTAATATAGTGTGCAGAAACATTGTGCATAGAACCACACCTCCAATAGGGAGTATAGAAATAAGATCCAGAAAGGTGACAAGAGAAGAAGGTAAAGGCATCAGTGACCTCCCTCTGCCCCTTGTGGGAGGGGCACAGAGGAGAAAGAGGACACTGAGGCTGTGCAGTCATTAGCTTTGTGCATGCATTGGGTATATTCTGATCCGAGCAGTGGCGGGAGTCGGGAAGGAGTGACTTCACTGTGTCATTGGTTGCAGCAGGGTAGTCTAGTCCTGTGAAGGACAGGCCTCAGTCTCCAGCAGATGAGGGCTTAAGTGGGGATTTGGATTTGTCCCTGCCTTGATCTACAGTGAGGGCCGCCACTGCCTGAAGAGCAGTGTCTCTGTCTTCTTTCGACCGGGGGCGGGGTCACTCCGAGGTTCTGCCTCATTTTTGGTTTTGGTTTCAACCAGAGCCCCCCTTGGCACCTGCGGGCCTGGGTAGGGAGAGGGGTGCCCTGCAGGTGTGATGTAGTCTGGGTATCAGAGGTTGAGAGTTCCATCGGCTAGGCTAGTAGGTCGTCCAGGAAGTGGCATAGTACCTGTGGGTCATTAAAGTCTCAGGATTTGCCATCCTTTGCGATCCTAATATGTTTTGGTTCAAACAGTTCAAATTTAATATCCAGGTGCTGTATTAGTGGTCTAAAAGCCAGGAACGCTCTCACTTTGTCTTTGGTATCACAAGAGAAGTCAGGAGTGATACTCAGTTAATGGCCCCCATAATCGTTTTGGCCTGTGAGTACCGGCAGCCCACAGTAGTTGTTGTACTTGTTCATGACATTGGAAGCAGTCTATAATGGGATGCGGCTTCTCTGGGTGGTCATTGCGGTTAGGACCCATCCTGTATGCCAGTTGGAGTTCCAAGGGAGAAGAGAACGTGAGACATTGTCCCTTCGACTCCTGTCCTCGAGGTCTGTTAGTTTGTTCTAGAGAAATTGCAATTCTTTATCTTTTACGGTGTGGAATTGATCGAGAGGTGGTGTTCCAGTCCCATCACCTTGTCCTGGACACCAGCGCTGGTGGCTCAGATGGAGCGGGACTCTGTGGCTAATTCTGAGATCTTGGTGTCAATGCCTTCTAGCCTCCTGCCAATTGTTGTGATTTCTTGTAGAATGTGTTCCATTGAGGCATCCAACTTAGGCACTATGGGGGTGTCTGGTGAGTCTGAAATAGGTGGTTTCTCTTGGAGAGGCGCAGTCCGTTGACAAGAATGGGCGTCAGAGAAGAGTAATTGGCCACACTCTGAAACACTGAAATACACACTGATATATACTGTAATACACTAAAGCAGACACTGATGGATAAACTGACACACACAAGGACAGGCTAATGCATCCAGTACCATATCTAATAACACAGTTATACATACACTGATATACCAGTCACATACTGATCCATACACTAACACACCCGGACATACACACTTATACATACAATGACACAACCAGTCATAGACGGGTGTGTATGCTGACACTCCCAGGCTCACACATATGCATACAGTAACATATCCAGGGTCACACTGATACATCTGATAAGATACCTAGTCACACACTGATCCATGCACTGACACACCTAAGTACACACTGTTGCATACAGTGACTGAGTCGGACACTTATGTGTATGTTAGGAGAGGCATAAATACTCTGCTTTAAAAATGAAAACTAACAGGTATAGAGTGCCTACAACATAGTGATGTGACTGTTTATAGTAGACTTAAATTATTACAATATATAATTGAACAGTTTATAATGAAAATGTAAATATCTTGATTTTTTTTTTGATTTCAGACATCTGTTTATACATAAAATCAGACATCTAAAGTGTTGAAAAAATAGAAAAACAAAAGAAACTGAAGAAAGCATACTATCTACTTGCAACATAGAAACAAAAGGGACATGTGGACAATGTGGCTAAAGAAAAAATAGCTGCTGGAAAAAAGCCAAAACATTTCCTAAAGTTCTATGTGGGAAAGTGCAAAGTATGCAAAATCAGCTAAATAAAAAGGAATGTTTGAAATCAGCCAACAAAGGACAAAAATCCAGTCAGATTAACAATAAGAAATCATTCAAGAAAGCAAATAGCTTATCCAGAAGACAGCGACAGTCGGAGGAAATTTGAGTCAGAATGTTCAGTGGCAGGGTAATTCAGAATCTCATTAAAACTATGAATCAGTAAAAAACGAAAAGAGAAACAGTGAAACTAAAGCAAAGTGTTGCAGCTGTAGTTGATAAGGCATTTGCTTTAAAGAGGAAGCTTTTCATTTTGATTCTCTGGATAAAACAGTGTTGTGTATGAAGAGATTCAGCCAAAGGAAAGGACTTGCTAATAAAACTAGTGTTTGTAAAACTTTTAGCGGTGAAAGTAAGCATAGCTCTAGTACAGAGCTCTTCTTTAATGAAGAAGGGTACTTCCAAGAAAACAAATTAGTGCATGCATTTAATTCAACAGTCAATGTTATGAGGGGAAGGATGGTATTCCCATTGAAAAAGAAGAGATTGTTCCTGGGAATGTTAAAGAAGTGGTAGTTGAAGAGGTACAGGGAAGGCATGGACAGGCCGCTGTATACAAATGGAACTGTAGCAGTATTATTCAGCAGCAATCAATTGATTTATTAAGGACATTTGTATGCAACTTTCCATGGAAAAGTCTGAAATAGAAAATGTCAATTTTGCAAGGATTCAATCCATGTACAGTAACAAAACATAGTAAGTTATAAGGACAATCACTAGCATGTCTATCAAAGAAAGTGTGCCAAAGCACCATTCATCACTTTATAATGTTGGCACTTCACCACTCAAAATTGCAAAATTTTGTTAGGAGGCTTTATTATGTGAAGACTCCAGCTTTATGTTTAGAAGAAATTAATAGAGTACTTTTGCATGATATAGTAGCAGAGGTAGAAAACGTTTGTGAAGATGTGCAGTTTCAGTTTGTTGGTCCTGAAGAGGAGTGAAGTGAAAATTAGGACTTTATAGCTACAGGTGTTGAGTAACAGAGCACAGGTATTAGTACTGAGAATTTTACAGAAGAGATTGTAAAGTTTAACACAGTGCGTTCTGAGAAACCAAACTGTGTTTGTATTTGTTGTTGATGCATTCAATACAAAAGTCAAACTCGCAATTTGTTCTCCAAAACTGAAGAGGAAAACAGAGATAAGTGACAAGAATTTGTTGCATTTTTATTTGTAGAGGAGCGCTTTGACTTGTCCACTCAGAAAGCTATATGTAATTACTGCTATGATAAGTTAGAGGATAAAAAATGCCAGCTAGAGCAATACATAACAAGTTAGAACTAGTGACTATTCCAGAGCACTTATGAGATTGATTTATGAATCAATCCTTATACAATCTGTATATCAATTTCAAGCTATTATACAATTGGAACCAAAAACAGGTAAATTACATTGATCAGAGCTACAGAAAGGCCTAAAAAGAAGAGTATTATACTTGCCATTAGACTTCAAACAGAATATTGAAACTGTGTGATTTGACAAAGACATTGATGAACCACTTATCATTCTACCAAATGGCGTACTAACCAAGAATAGAAAAGTCTGGCAAGAGTTAGATGATGTTAATAAAGTAAAACAAGCAACACTACCCTTGGAACAAAATAATGTATGTTACAAGAATGTTGACATGGAACAAGATATAGAAAATGTGGATGCTGAAACTTTGCCAGCATGTGGACAAATAGAAAAAGTGGAATGCTCCAAAGACATTGAAAACTCACAAATCGTTAGTTGCCTCAGAGACGTTGATCAGTGGACGACTTGGAGCCATCTAAAACTGAATGCTTCCAAAACTGAAACACTCACATGTGGTGACTGGAAAAATCATTACCCACTCTGCACCTGGTTTGAGATCTGGGACCACCTCCTCAATTATCTAAGGAAGTTAAAAACCTTGTAATTACCATGGACTTCAAGTTAACAATGAATGCCCAGGTGGAAAAATTAGCAAGATCAAGCTTCATCATCTTGAAAACTCTGCAATGCATCTTCCCCCACCTTGGATTTCCACACAAGGTCCAGCCTACTATCTCTCTTGTACTATCTAAACTGGATTATGCAAATGGCCTCTGTCATGCATCATCTCTATCTACTATGAAAAAACTACAGTGCATTCAGAACCCAGCTGCCAGACTACCACTACATGTAAAGCCACAATCCCACATCTCCCCTGCCTTGGGTACCAGTTGCCAGAAGATCCACCTTCAAGCTGCTTTGTATCACCCACAAAGCAATACATGGAACAGGGCCACTTTTCATTAGGAAAAATCACTAAATACTTACAATAAAGAAACCTCCACTCAGATTGGCACCCCACCTTAAAACACGACCATACAAGAAAAAGATAATAGGTGGTACATCCTTCTCTGTTCAAGTGGTCAAACTATGGAATTCATTACCTCAAAATATAAGATCAACAGATAACTATCTTATCTTCAGAAGACTACTCAAGAGTTGGCTCTTTCCGTCAAAACCACCATATCCAAACAGCAACGGACTGCATATGCCTGTCTTGGCAAACATTTATAATCTGATTATGTATATATATCTAGATATGTGTATTTTATAATAACAAAATATATACATACTCTTTGTCAGTTTAACAAATGTATATTTTACTCACAGCTAAATCTATATGTATGTGTGTATGTATGTGTTTATGTGCATATTTGTATATATAAGTATGCATATAATGTGTGTATGTGCATGTGTGGGTAAATACATATGCATGTATATATATATATATATATATTTATATATATCGAAACCAAAGCGGCTCCAATTCAAAGGCACCGCGCTCTCAATACCGGTGCTACCGCTGTGGGCGAGCCGATCCCATATGAAATGATTGTATATCAAGAATTAGCAGTGCACTCCATCGAGGTTGAAAAAGAAAATTTCTCGTTTTTATTTCTCTTTTAAGGACTGAAAACAAAAAGAACAACGCGTTTCGACCGTATGGTCTTCTTCGAGTTCATATATATATATTATTCTGTGCTTAACATGCTCATAGGCCATTTTATCTATCACAATGAGCAAATGTTATCTTAGCTATTTATCTGCAAGCATTTTGCTATTGAAATATTGAGGAAAGATAAAATAATGTTAGAAAAGTACACAATTAAATTAACTTCAAATATTGTAAATCTTGAAAGACTGTGGCCCTCATTACAACCCTGGCAGTCGGTGATAAAGTGGCTGTAAAACCACCAACAGGCTGGCAGTAAGTACGCCAAATTATGACCATGGTGGTGAGAACACAGATAGACAGCCACTTTACCACACCGACCGCCAGGGTGAAAACAACAGCCACCACAGCTGTAGCGACCTACAGCCAGGCGAAAGTCAAAGTTCCGCCCACCATATTAAGACACAGGAAACTGCCACATTTTCCGGGGCAGTACCAACCATATCAAAAGCCTGGTGGAAATAGAGCTCAGAAGTTAAAGGACTCACCATTGGAGACACAGGGAACAACCACGCTGCCATGGAGCCCGAGATGCATGTCTTCCAGATGCTCTTCTACATGCTGCTCCATCACGAACACCAATGACGGCGAAGATGACGACGGTGAGTACAGCTGCCTAGCACACAAGGGAGGGGGGGAGGAAAAAGAGAGTGACACACACATGCAACACTCACCCCCCCAACACCATACACACAGTCAGCTGCATTATCAAGACATTTTTACCCCGTACTTTGGATGAAAAATGCAAGGACAACATAAATGTATCCAAAGTGAGTGTGATAAGATCAACACAGTAGAAATACAAAATATGCAATGTAACTGCTATATACAAATGTACAGTTCAAGGGACACAGCCCAGTCCTCAGTGTGTGTGGGCCACAGGCCGAAGTCTGAAACCCCACTTGTCACCTGTACCAACATGGAGAGAACACTGCAGGGGCATCAGTTGGAAAATAGGCAGGCACCTCAGGAGGACGGGGGCACCTCAGCCAGCAGATGGAACAAGACCACTGGTTCTGGAGGGGGCAATATGCCCTGTGCTTGGACCTGGGGAGTGCAAGTCCACAGTCTCTCAAGTGGGTGATTTGCCCACATGCTCTGGAGGGGGCAACATGCCCTGTGCTTGGTCCTGGGGAGTGCAAGGCCACAGTCTCACAAGTGGGTGATTTGCCCATATGCTCTGGAGGGGGCAACATGCCCTGTGCTTGGTCCTGGGGAGTGCAATGCCACAGTCCCTCAAGTGGGTGTCATACCCACTGGATTTGCCAGGGTAGGCAGCACAGCAGCCCATGGAGGCAGGACTACATACTGTGCAGCGGTGGTGACGGCTGCTCAGTGGTGGAAGTGGTACTGATGCAGCCACTGGTGGGGAGAAGCTCCAGCCCATCCCCTGCAGCCTTGGACGGCTGCCCACTGGTGGTGGTGGTGCTGCTGCTGGCCCTCAAACGCCCATCCAGCTCAGGATAGGCCACCACCATTATGCGGGCCATCAGTGGGGTCAGGGTTCGACGGGCAACCCTTCCTCGTTGGGAGGCCATCCCCAGCTGGGCCACCTCAGTCTTCCACGCTAAGCGTCTCTGGTACTCCCACTGTTACTGACAGTGGGTGCTCTGCCTGCTGTACACACCCAGGGTCCACACGTCCTTGGCGATGGCATGCCATATACCCTTCTTTTGATGGGAGCTGACCTGCCGAGGGAATACAAACAGCAAAGTAGTTTCAGTCAGACAGTCCTGCCTGTTATACTTATGGCCCACAATACCCCTTCACATCACCATTTGCACACAGATGGCCCAGCACACAAACAATCCGTCGCCTAGAGGACATCCACCCACCCCCCTTACACAAGGCCTTCACACACACCACCCCATGCATTCATGCGAAATGCATCATGCTCACAGCGTACTCACCTGTTGGTCTGGAGGCCCATACAGCAGTCCGTACTGGGGTAGGACCCCATCCACCAATCGCTCCAACTCAACCGAGGTGAAGGCAGGGGCCCTTTCCCCAGTCATACAGGCCATGGTAGGTTCCAGACACAGGTCACAGCAGCACATGCAGTGTAGGTCCTCTCCTGTTGAAGTTCAGGTAGCAAGTGAGGAATCAGATAGAAAATGGAGGTCACGTCCGCCGCAGTGTATACTGTCACCACTGGCGTACATCACCATTGGCCACTGTACCCCATAGGGCCCAATGTTAACCAATGATGAGTTGCACAGCAGTTCCTGACCGCCTCGCGTAACAGCATAAAACGTCAGCGGAATTACCTCACTTCCATCTGTTCCTCTATACAGGACAGGTGGACGCCATTTCAGGGGGGGGGCAGGCCCTCGATAATTAATGCATCACAGTTAACATTTGGACATTCAGGACAAATCCCACTTGCCCAATACAAATTGACACCATGCATTGTACTGTTGTGGCTCCAATGTTCAGTTTGTGACTGGCTCCTCAATCCTTTGTCCCTTAGATTGCTACCACTGCGGATGAATAGGAGATAGAGACATACCCCCGTGTACAGACCCCTGGTGGACTTAACAGCAATGGAGGACAGGCATATCATCCTCACCTATAGACTTGAAAGGGCCACAATCACAGAGCTGTGTGCCCAATTGGAGCCTGACCTGATATCTGCTATCCGTCACCCCACTGGGATCCCCTCTCTTGTACAAGCTCTATCAGTGCTCCATTTCCTGGCAACTGGTTCTTTACAAGTGACAGTTGGCTTGGCAGCAAGAATGTCACAGCCAGTGTTCCCAATAGTGCTAACAAGAATGTTGTCTGCGCTGAATAAACCAATGTGCAGCTACATTGTATTTCCCCAGGTGGAGAATTTGGCCACAGTGAAGGCTGACTTCTATGCAATGGGACATATCCCCAACATAATTGGGGCAATTGATGGAACTCCTATTGCATTTGTGCCCCTGTCACAATGAACAGGTGTACCAAAATCGTAAGAGTTTTCACTCCATGAATGTACAGATGGTGTGGTTGGCAGACCAGTACATCTCCTATGTCAATGCTAAGTATCCTGGGTCGGTGCATGATGCCTATATCCTGAGGAATAGCAGCATCCCAAATGTGATGGGCCCACTACAGAGGCATAGGGCGCGCCTAATAGGTGAGCCCTGATTCCCACCCAGTAGGTGTTGGTGTATGGGTATGGTGTTGGCCATATGGGATAGTGTGTGGCTAAATGTTGCCCCTCAATATTTGCAGATGACTCTGCTTATCCCAACCTATCGTGGCTGCTGACCCCTGTGAGGAAGGCCAGGGCAAGGGCAGAAGAAGGTTACAAAGAGGCACATGGGCGAACAAGACGGATAATCAAAAGAACATTTGGCCTCCTGAAGGCCAGGTTCAGCTGCCTCCATCTAGTAGGTGGAACCCTGTGCTACACACCCAAGAAGGTCTGCCAGATAATCATGGCATGCTGCATGTTGCACAACCTTGCCTTGAGACAGCATGTGCCTTTTCTGCAGGTGGAGGAGGCTGGAGATGGCGGTGTGGCAGTAGTGGACCCTGTGGACAGTGAGGATGAGGATGAGGTCAACAGAACATCAGTGATACGACAATACTTCCAATGACACACAGGTAAGACAGTGTTATTTCACATTTCATTGTCAATTATTTGTATATGTTTGGCACTGGCATGCTGTTATTTCCCATTTCTATGCCCACTTACCTTTGGCAATTCATTTTACAGATGTTGGTGCCCCACTATCACTCCTAGTGTGATCACTGCAGCCAAATACAGGTATTTCCTATGTGCACAATGACTGTAAAGTTGAATTGCAATGTTTGAACCTGGTTAAGCAAATACATACTTTAAAAATGTAACATACTCATATGTCTATTTTTTCCAAGGGTGTTTATTGAAGTGCTAGGAAGAAGAGGGACAAGTGCAAGGGGATGGGGTGATGATGGAGGAAAGTCCAAGCTATTTTTCCAGTCTATTTGTAGCACAGGTGCATTGTCCATGGGGACATAGGAATGGGAGCAATGGCAGTTCAAGGTGGAGATGGGGACAGAGTGGCACACAAGGGTGACAATCAGGAGAGTCTCATTTCCTGGCAGGGGTCTTGGCAATATTCTCTGGCTTCTGCCTGGATCTCAGGGAACGTTTGCAGGGTGGTTCTCCTTCTGCAGGGGGAGAGGTGATGGTGGCCTGTTGGTCCTGTGGCGGGCCTCCTGTCCACTAGCGGCAGCAGAGGTGGAAGGCAGTTCAGATGTCTGGCTAGTGGCAGGGGCCCGCTGTTGTGAAACTGCCTCCCTCATTATGTTGGCCATGTCTGCCAGCACCCCTGCAATGGAGAGCAAAGTGGTGTTGATGGCCTGCAAGTCATCCCTGATCCCCTGGTACTGTCCCTCCTGCATCCGTCTGTTCTCCTGCACGTTGTCCAGGAATTGGCCCATTGTGTCCTGGGAATGTTGGTATGCTCCCAGGATCTCAGTGAGTGCCTCCTGGAGAGTTGGTTCCCTGGGCCTGTCCTCCCCCTGGCGCACAGCACTCCTCCCAGTTCCCCTGTTGTCCTGTGCCTCTGTCCCCTGAACCCCACGTCTCTGATTGTCTTGGGTATGAAGTGTGCCCTGGGGTCCCTGTAGATGTGGACATGCTGCTGATTGACATGTCCTGGAGACAGAGGTGTGGGTACGCTGGGTGGGTGCTGAGGTGGTGGTTCCAGATGGGGGAGGCTCTGTGGTGGTGTGTGACTGTGCCTGGGTAACCGAATGTCCAGAGGTCCCTGATGGGCCAGGTTGGTCATCTCGATCCAGGCGACCAGAGTTGCTGTCATCACTGTGGGAATCTTCTGTTGGGGGACTGGATAGTGCTGGCACCTCTTCTCCGGTGACATTGGCTAGGATACATGTGGGGATGTAAATGCTGTGTTATTGTTTCTGTGTGTGACTTATTGTGAATTGGTGGGTTGCCCTATTTGGTTGTATTTGCACTGGCAGCTTTCACTGGTGTAAATAGGTATGTGGTGGGCTAGCTGATTCTCTCTAGTGTGCATGCTTTAGTGATTGGTGTCCATGCAGAGCTGTGAGTGGTGTCCATGCATTGGTTTGGCATGCAGGGCTTGGCATTGGGATGAGTGAGATGCGATGGTGGGGGAGTGTGTGAGGTGGTGGAGTGATGAGAGTGAGGGTGGGTGTGGGGTATGTGATGGCATGCAGTTAGGGGATAGTAGTAATAGAGAGTTGACTAACCAGAGTCCAGTCCTCCTCCTACTCCAGCCAGGCCCTCAGGATGCAGATTTGCCTAAACTTCTTCCTCCATGTTGTTAGTTGTGAGGGAGGAGGTGGGGGTCCACCGCCAGTCCTCTGTACAGCGAGTTGGTGCCTTTCTGCTGTAGGTCGTTCCACCTCATACTGACGTCATCCCTGGTTCACGGGTGCTGTCCCATGGCGTTGACCCTGTCCATGATTCTCCGCCATAGCTCCATCTTCCTAGCTATCAATATCTGCTGCACCTGTGCTTCAAATAGCTGAGGCTCTACCCTGATGATTTCCTCCACCATGACCCTTAACTCCTCCTCTGAGAATCGGGGGTGTCTTTGTGGTGCCATGGTTGTTGTGTAAGGTGTGTAGGTGAGGGTGTGTAGAGTAAGGTGTTGGTGTGTGTGATGTGGGGTGGGTGAGTGGTGTATAGGTGTGAGTGGTATGTGGCTCTGGTTGTGTGGGTGTTCTTGCTGTCTCTCTCTGTTGGCAATTATTTGTAGTCGTAAAGGGTTGTGAGTACTGTGGGTGGGTGTTTTACAGTGGTGTGAGTGTGGTGTGTGTATGGGTGTCAGGCGTGTGTCATTTCAATTGTCCAATGTGGTGTTGTTTTGTACATGTGTTTTGAGCGCAGTGGTACGTATCGCCAATGGTTTACCACGGTTGAATGTCCACTGTGGAGATTTGTGGGTCATAATGTGATGGGCATTATTCTGTTGGCGTAATGGTGTGGGTTTTGATACTGCCAGTTTATCACTGACATTTGGTGTGGTGGAGTTGTGTCTGTGGCTGAATAGTGACGGATTGGTGTGTGGGTGTCATAATATGGTGAACGGTTACCTGCCGCTGCCTGTGTTTATACAATACAACTTTAAATCTCAAAATAATATATCTATTATTATATTCCTTACACGTATATTTCCTTGCTATGTTTTTTTGTATCTATAGTTCTAGTGTACGTACAAGAGAAAAACAAAAACAAATTACACTCTCGTAAGTTTTACTCTGTGTCCCCATCACCCTATACCTCAATCAATCTATCCTCCATTCCCACTCTTTGACTCATCCGAAACACACTCTACTACTATAATCTCTAAAATACTGCTACCTAGGCTCTTCCCTCCTCTACTGCTCCTGGCTCTCCCAAAACCTCAATTTATTACTATGATCTACAAAACAACCCCACCAAATTCTCCTCATTTACTTTACTTTTGGCTCATCCAAAACCCCTTCGACTACTGTGATCTCCCTAACCCCTTTCTACAGACTCTTCCTTCCTCGATCTCTCCATTACTCATCACAAACCTCATCCTATTACTATAAACTCCCAATTAACTCTTCTGGATTCTTCCCTCCTCTAGCCCTCCAATAATCTACTCAGTCCAACTAACAAACTCACATATCCTCTGCTCAAATTAACTCATTCTAATACTAATACTGTACTCACATTTCGTTATACTAATCCACCACGGCATCCATGCCATACATTCTAAAGAAGTGACCGTAATGCTATGCTTTCAAATGAAGCAAGCAAAAGGAGCTCCCATGAATGTGTGGGAAAAATGTTTAGAGGCTTGCTGTTTTTTCCAATCATTTCCCACTGGAGTAGGTGGTCACTATGAGGAGCAGCCCATACAAATGCCAGCAGCTGAATACCTATCAACTTGATTATATTCAGAGGATCCTAGATCTCAACCAGTGTATTCCATACATAGTTCATCTTCTGTTTGAGAGTGAATTGTCTGGACTTACATATGTAGTAAACCACATTCTAAAGACATGAGTTAATCTTTAATCTCTGCAAGAGCATTTGTTGGCAAAGTTCATGGAAAAGACAAAAACTTAGTATACAACTTGACTAATGTAATGACGTGCCAGGGTGCACAGCAAGTTTTGGTACTGTCGTCTTTGAGAACCCAAATGTATGTTGCACAATTTAGGAGCACCTACTTGGTTTATCACACTCAGTCGTGCAGAGTATGCGTCAGATGACCTGCTTGTATATTTGGGAGAGGCAAACTGAAACCTAAAAGACATCAATATAAAGACAGCTGGAGAACTTTGCTCAATAGATCCTGCTAATGATTGTAGATATTTTAACCACAGGTTCCAAACTACGCTGGGTTTCATCTGCAACAAAATCAATCATCTTCTTGGAGAAGTAACTGATTTCTTTTGGCATAAAGAGTACCAAACAAGAGGTGCTCCTCATATTCACATGCTGTTATAGATAAAAGATGCACCAAAATTTGGAGCAGGTAGTGATGAGTCTGTACTGTCTTTTATATAACAGTATGTGACATGTACCATACCAAAAGACACTGGTGAAAGAGGTCTTAGACAACAAGTTTTGCATTTCCAAACACATTGGTGTCTGAAGTATTGCCATTGTAAGTACAGATTTAAAGGAAAATCTCACATAAGATGTTGATTTGGATTAGCATGACCTGTCATTTCCAAAGGAAGAGTGAACAGCTTTCAAAACAGAGGGGTTCCAAATACAATGATGACTATAACCCTGTGATTCTGAAAAAGTGGAATGCTAATATGGACATACAATTTGTTGCAGACAACTCCATTGCTGCAGCTTGGTATGTCACTTCATACATTACAAAGTCAGAAAAGACAAAGATGAAGGAGATGTGGGATGAGATTTCTGCTGAAAAGACACCAATAAACCATACCCCTTCAGCTTGAAAATGCTTTACCGTAGGGAACTGGGATCCTATGAAGCCTCTAACAGGTTAAGTTTGGCAAGTTTGTTCTCAAAATCAAAAGGAATTGTTTAGGTATGTCTAGGCCTAGATAGTACAGAGATGAAGGAGATGTTGGAGAAGATTTCTGCTGAAAAGACACCAAGAAATTGTACCCCTTCAGCTTGAAAATGCTTTCCTATAGGGAAATGGGATCCTATGAAGCCTGTAACAGGTTGTTTCTGCAAGCTTGTTCTCAAAATCAAAGGGAATTGTTTAAGTACGTCTATGCCTAGATAGCACATGAAATAGAGTGATAAAGTATTTTCCAGAAATTCAGTACCTAGCAGAGTTTGACTCGCAAAGTACAGATATTATGAAATAAAAAATCTTGGATACATATTATCCAAGAAGGAGTCCTCATCTAGAAAACAAGTGCCTTTATGAAATTGTTCACACTACAGATACAGAAGCAATGTAAGTGAAAAGATAGAAGAAGGGAAATATGCAGTACTTGAATGTGATGGTTGTTTAGTCAAACAAACATATGGAAAATGTAATTAACCACAAAAAACTCTGTTGCCAAACTTCTGACAAAAGTGAGTTTTTCTATTTGGCTCTTCTTCAACTGTTGAAGCTTTGGCATAGTGGATTGGAATTACTTGGAGACTGCTACACAAATTCTTTCAATGCTGTCAAAGATACTCTTCAGTGTTTTCACAAACTATTTACAAACATTAAATAATGAGATACAACAAGAAGAAAGGATTACTGCAAAAGATAGTCCTCAAAGCAGCCAAAGTTCAGGACCACTGAGTCAGGATCCTCTTGGACAACCTAATATGTAAAATGAAGCTGCAATAGCTATGAATGAAGAGGAAACTGTAACGAAGCAGATGAGACAGGAATCTATAGATCTGGAGCAGTTAGTTGCACAACTCAACAATGAGCAGAAAGACATTTATACGGAAGCAAAATACAAAAAAGAACCAGGATTTCTACATGAGAAGAAACAATGCAATTGCTCATCATTAAAGCCAATATTATTATATATCAGTGACTAAGCTGGTACTGGGAAAAGCGTTTTAATTAAAGTTCTCTCCAGCTACCTACACAAGACTACATAATCAAATCTATTATGTGTAGTAACAGCACCTACTGAATTAGCTACATACATGATCAAAGGAATAACTTTATATGAGCTACTTATGCTACCAGATGAACACAATAAACTGGAATACCAGAAGTTATCTGGTGAAGCCTGTCATGAGGTGGCAAGAGTTTTGATGTACATAAAGCTTTTAATTATTGATGAGGTAAGCATAATTTTAAATTTAATGCTTGCCTTTGTTTACTTGAGAATGCAACATATTTTAAATACTGAACATGACGTCTTGTTTGGAAGAAACCATTTAATTTGGTGACCTACTATAATTTACCCCTGTGAAAAGAAGAGCTTGTTTTCAAGATCATTTTACATGAAGAAACTCAGAACTCATTGGAAAGTATTGGCAATTTAAACATTTGGCAATATTTCAAATACAAGGAACTCATCAAAAATATGTGTCTTGCCTCTGACATGGAATACAGAAACATTCTAAAGAACATTAGAGTAGGAGTTCTGACAGAGGAGGGAAAACATACCTTGGCAAGCTGAATATTAAGAAACTGTTTTCCTCAAACAACACAACAGCAGAGCTAATGTTTGATTTCTGTAAAGAACAGAAATCCATAGTTTCCTTAATACCTACACTTTAAGAGTGTGCTGATTTTAATGAACAATTAGTGAAACTAGAGAAGGAAGATTTCTTTTTAGAAATTATAGCTATTGACAAAATGGAACACCAGGGAGTGACAGTGCTGCTCAGTAGAAAACTACAAGAAAATGAATGCTTTGTAGAAATCCGTATCTAGGGCTGCTGGACTGGAAAAGTGTTTACATGTGTACAACAACTGTAGGGTAATTTTAAGACATAATTTAAGTGTTAAAGAATAATTACTAAATGGTGCAATGGGTAAAGTTATTGATTTAATAAAATTCCGTAACCGTGTTGAGCTCTATTACTCAACTATAACATTTGATCAGGACATGAAGCAAATTGGTGAATGTGTTGTACACTTTTTGCTTGTAAAAGACTTATATGTCGGTCAGAAGCAGTTCCCCGTCTGTCTTGCGTATGCTGTAACTATCCATAAATCACAAGGTTTAAGTGTAGATGCTGTATTTATTAATATTGGAATTATGGTATTTAAAGAAGGAATGTCATATGTTGCATTGTCATGATTTTGAACATTGTCCGGTTTGTTTCTGGTTGATTTTGATGATAAGAAGCTTAGTGCAGATGCAAGTTGTGTCATTCAGTACAGCAGATTAAAACGTATATATGTTCCTCATTTATCTTAGTATCTTGTTTATTAAAAATGGATATTATGTCTTAAGTGGAAACTTACAAAAGAATCAATTCATATTCCTGAAAACATGGTAAACAAGGACAAACAAAACAATTTTAAGAAAAGAAAACTGGTAAATGATGGAGATGTTGTAGGTTACCAGTTGGGTTACACTAATCATTTAAACTGCTATGCTAATGTTGTTCTGAAACTTCTCTTCTATTTACCGCATGTTGTAAATGCAATTCGAGGAAAACGAAGGAACACATTGTGTACAGCACTCTTTCATTGTATTCAGCGCTCATCTCGTGATAGTGCTGTAATGCATTCTGCTCCAGACATTCGAGAACCAGTAGACATATGTAATGGATCTGTAGTATTTACTCTCAACACTCAGCAAGACACACATAAATTGATTATGGTGATCCTTGGAGTTTTAGAACAAGAAGATATAAATATTGATTACATATTTGGACTGAGTTATACATGGAACCATGAGTGTGAACATTGCTCTTTTTTGTCTACCCCTGAAATCCATTCTGAGTGATTTATTTACTTAACTCTGCCAGGTTCTAAAAGTGTGTCTTTTGATAAATTAATACAAAATAATGGCCAAAATTTGACCTGTTCAAATTGTAAATCAAATGTATTTATACATTGTTAATAAAGAGAAGTAGTAAATACATTATAGCAATGTTTCAACAATGCACAGCAGATGGGTGGAAATTGAACATTGAAATTATAAACTTTTAAACTGGACAAATATACATTTCTGGGAGAACATACTGTAATTTAGCTACCATCTTCCCTAAAAGCCTTAACATTACATGTGGGTATTATATTGTATATTTAAAGACTCAAACTGGATAGACGGAATGCAATGACAGCAGTCTGCAATTCAAATAAAAACTACCTTTCAAACTTCCTAATTCTTACCTTTTGTTTCTTCATCCAAAGTTCTAAGGAGGATTTATGGAAGAAATATGGGATACAGTCGTCTGTCTATGTGGATCATTGCTGTTTAAGACACCATTCTGCATATCAGGAGTGATGTCTTGAAAAAGATGTCAAAAAACGAAGTGTGAATAAAACGAGTCCATAGGATTTCTGGTAAAAAAACGGATATGTGGTCTTCTCTCCACCTGGATCATCACTGTTTAAGACATCATTCAGCCTTATGGGGGGGGTGTTATCAACAAAAGGATAGCCAAAAATGAAGTGTGGATAAATATGTTCATAGTATTTCTGGAAAAAATAAGCATACTGCTGTCTCTCTATGTGGATCATCACTTTTTAAGACATCATTCCGCCTCTCAAGGGTGATGTCTACAAAAGGATATCAAAAATTGAAGTGTGAATGAAATGTGTTCATTGGATTTCTGTAGCTTAATTAAATAATTTACAAGTTGTAGTGAGTGCAGTTCACAGTATCATATATTTTAGTAAAGTACTTTGGAGCTATATTTTTTCTACAATCTATATAATTGTTTCCCCCACTGTTCAATGATGATTATACAGTAGTCCATTTATATGTATTAGTATAAAGGCTGAGAACAGGAAAAATTGAAAATAAAATGTTTTTCTAAAATGTCATAAATTGTTACAGCTTAAGCAATGTATGCTGTTTTGTTTCAGAACTCTTCTAAACATAATACTAAGTTTTATTTATATTCTTTTTCAACACTGTTTGGAGACATATGTCATCAAATGTGACAAGATACTAGTAGTGGAAGAGAAACATTTCTTTGAGATACTTATGGAGACAGTCTTCTTGCATAGACAGTGTTTGATATGCATTGCCACCAGTTTGTTTTCTTGTCACTCACCCTTACAGTACCTGACACAAACAAACTCAGTCACTTTCACATTTAGAAACTCATACATCTGCACATACACCACTTATACGCTCACTCACTCATTTATACAGTCATGCTCTCACTCACTCACACATACAACACTCACACAGTCATTCACTCATCCATACACCATGGGTCCACTCATTCACCCATACACTACTCATGCACTAAGTCACTTATCCATGCACCACTCAAGCACTTACTCACACACCCATATACCACTTATGCACTCACTCACACACAAATGCATGCACACACTCACACACCCTGTCACTCATCCATACCAACACTCATGCACCCACTCACTCATACAGCTAGTCATACACCCACTCACTCACCCATACAACCACTCACACACCCTCTCACTCACCAATGCAGATACACATCCACTCACTCACCCATACAGCCACTCACACACTCACCCATACACCCACTCATGAGCCTACTCTCTCACCCATAGGACAACACATGCACCCTCTCACACACCCATACAGCCACTCACTCACCCACTCACCCACCCATAAGGCCATTCATGCACACACTCTCTCACCCATACAGCCACACACACACACACATCCAGCTACTCATACACCCACTCTCTCATCCTTACAGCCACTCATGCACCGACTAATTTCCCATAAAGTCACTCACACACCCTCTCACTCACCAGTACACTTACTCATGCATCCACCCAGTCACCCATACAGCCACTCACAAACTCACTCATAATACACCTAGTCCTGCACCCACTCACTCATCCATACAACCACCCATGCACCCTCTCACTCACTCATACAACCACTTATGCACCTTTTCACTCACCCATACACCCACTCATGCAACCACTCACTAAACCATACAACCAATCATGCACCTTCTGGCTCACCCATACAGTCACTCATGCACCCACTCACTCAACCATACACCCATTCATGCACTCCCTCACCCATACACCCACTCATCCACCCACTGACCCATACAACCACTCATACACCCACTCACCCGTACAGGCACTCATGCACCCACTTACTCATACAGCCACTTGTGCATCAACTCACTCACCCATAGTCACTCACACACCCTCTCATTCACCCATACAGCCACTCATGCACTCGCTCACCCATACAGCCTTTCATGTACCCACTCACTCACCAAGACAATTACTCATGCATCCACTCACTCACCCTTACAAACACTCACTCACTCATACAGCCACTCACACACTCCCTCACTCTCCCATACAACCATTCATGCATCCACACACCTATAGAATCACTCACACACTCTCACTCACCCATACAGCCACTCATGCAACCAGTCACTCACCCATATAGCCACAAACACTCACTCACTCACACAGCCACTCACACACCGCCTCACTCTCCCATACAACCATTCCTGCATCCACACACCTATAGAATCACTCATACACTCTCTCACTCACCCATACAGCCACTCATGCAACCAGTCACCCATAGAGCCCTTCACACACCCACTCACTCACCCATTCAGCCACTCATGCACCCACTCACCCATAGAGCCCTTCAGGCACCCACTCACTCACACATTCAGCCACTCATGAACCCACTCACACACCCATACAGCAACTCATGCACTCACTCACCTATACACTTACTCATGCACCCACTCAAAGACCTACTCAGACACTCACACACTTATTCACAGACCCACTCACAGACTCATGCCCACATTCACATACCCACTCAGACACTCTCACACCCACTCACAGACCCACTCAGAGAGTCACACACCCACTCACAGACTCATGCACCACTCAGATATCCACTTAGAGACTCACACACCTACTTACAATTTTTCGTTTTGCACCTTAAGCTGTGAGAATCATACAACTGCATTACGGCACGTCATTCATCATGAGCAGGAGTGTGGGTTGATTTCTCTACAGAGCTACAGGCATTTTTGCCCACTTGGGCAGGATTGGTATAGACTAATTTCTATTGCTCTGTATTTCTTTGGAAGTGATTGGAAGTGATTGGGTATGAATGATACATACACACATGTATCTATATATATATATTGGCTATAACAAATAAAGCAACATTACACAAGTTTAACTCTGCAGCATATCACACTGTTATGGCATTTAGCATTTAATTGTCATACTGGTGTGAAGTATGGCATTGGCTCATGCATATATAACATCCCATGTCATATAGAAAGTTATCAATGTATTACTGCCTTTGTCTACATATTCACGGACCTCACTGCACTTGTTAAAATGGCTGCCATTCTCAGAGGTTTACTGCAATGAATTTCAATTGTGGCCTTTGTCACTGGCACTGACCATGTGTATTTGACGGTCATGTCAGTTTCTCTGACTCTACCATGATTAAGGCTATGGCTGAAACACATTGGTGAGGACCAACTTGTCTGAATAAACTTTGTACATTCATCTTCCAGGAGAGTCAGGGTGATCCCTATTTGTGGATTGTTTACTGGTGCGTATTTGGGCCTGACTTGGACTGCCACATTTCCGAGCCCCTGGTCTCTGGACACAGTGCTTTCAATGTATATATATATATATATGTAGATAGATAGATATAAAAGCATTAATGATGGCATTTTGTCATTTGAGATGTCACCATTGATTTCTTACATGATATCAGAGAACATGACCTGAGAGATGTCATATTTGAGGTCATAAGCAGTGAATGATGGGGGTGCAAATTATAGTTAGCACTGCAAACCATAACTAGTAAATTTCTGTGCATTTTTTTAGTTCAAAACATTAAAGTTCACACTGGCAAATCCACGTAGCTAAACGCTGCTTTAACCTTTGATTGCTTCAGTGAAAAAAATATATATATTGTGATGCAGTGATTATTAAGAGGTGAATCGAGCTCGATATTAGAAATGTTGTTCTCAAGAGTCTGGTACAAGAAAAAATGGTGGATGTTTTGGGAAAGCCTTTTTTGCAAAATGAATGTTAGCAGTTTAGATGTTTTTTTGGTGGTGTTTGGGGTTTGTTCTTTAAAAACACTCTGCACTGTGTTGACTCTGTGACCAGTTGAAGGCTTTGGCTGAAACGCGTTTCCAGATTTGCACTCTTGGCATTTGGAATGATGGCAGTTTAAAGGAATAAAAAAAACACATCTATACCAATTGGCCTGGCTGTGCCGTCCAATTCTTCAAACCACCTGTATACCTCCAGGTTTGTTGAGCAATAGTGGAGCATGGGAAGGTGAATGCAGGATTATTGTGCACAGCGGAGTACATGATAGTGTCTTGGAGGAACGGTAATTGGGTAACTGTGGGGAAGGAGAGGGAGTACTCGGACAGAGCACCTCGGAGGAGACGCTGTTTGGGGGAGAAATCCCCAGAACTCCTTCTGCAGTGACTGAGCTTCATGTAGACAGGATGTCTGGTCCTTTTAAATATATGGTGCAATTGGGAATGATAAACCTCACAATCCCAGCATGGTCTGGTAATATATGGGAGAGACGTCACAAGTCATAAAGCAATACAGAGAGTAAAGGCAAAATGAAGTACCAAGGTACGTGATGGAGTGTGGTTTGTGCCTCCCCACTAATTCAATTCAGGTTGGTATGACATAATATAAAGGATTATGACTATTGATTATTGCTAACAGAATAAGTTATGGCAGTTATTAAAGACTGTTGCTTTTTTGATGTTTTCAAAGACTGCAGTATGACTAACAGATTCACCAGATGAGAACAGGCCTTCAAGAATTTTTGATGTTAAGGGCACAACACTGACAGATCAACAAGCAACACAGGGAGGTCAGGATCCAATACCTGGGAAATTGATTATAGACCTTGAACAAGCTCGCGTTATGGAAGCAAATAAATGGTGGCGGATGGAAACATTAAAGAAATACATTGATTGTACATGCATTCCTAGGGGCCTGGGAATATTTGTGTTGCCAACTTTAAATGACATGGGCCCAGTTCTTCTGAAGCAATGGCAAACCAGTACTACGGGATGTTCAGTGAAACCAATAAACACATTAATTGTACATGCAAAAAGTAAATTGCATCTTACCACAGAAAAGATTAAAGAAATCGAAAAATCTTTGGAGCCAATAAGAGCTCAAGAGGGTGTGATGAATGCATTAAGCAAAATGGAGAAGAGAATTGAGAAACATGAGAAATAAGTATAAATGACAAAAGGAAAGAAGTTTAACCGAGATAAGATTGATTATGCAACTGAAAGGATATATACGTGTGCAAAAAGATTTCATTCCTTATATAACAGGCAAACGATCGAGAGAGTACTTGAGAAGGAGCATGTGCCATCAAGTGTTGAATGCTCTCATGTGAGCTAGGGGGACGAGAGCATAACCCTGGGATTACCCAGGCTGGACCTTTTTGGGGGAAATGTGCCTTTTTCAGATGCAAACGAGAAGGAGGGACGGGGGCAGCTAACAAAATCCCTGTAAACACAAGCGAACCAGGTGTTCAAAGAGGAAGAAGCAAAAGAGAAGGGAGCAAAAAGGAGTAGTCACAACAGATAACACTCTGGCCATCAACCTTTCTACAAAAAATCTTGAAGGGAAGCTTATTGACTTGCCAAATAAAGATTTTTCATTCTGTCCTATGATTCATATGGACTTAGCAACAGCAAAGATAGACCTGGAAAAACAAAGAATCTCACTCCTGACCACAATGGACAGAAAGCCTTTCAAAATATTAGTGGCCCTAGAAGCCGAATCAAAAAGTGGATCAGTCCAACTGAAAGATTTAACAGATGTTGAATATTGTGAATTAATGGGGATCTCTACAGATGCAACAATTACCAGTAAATGTAAGCCTAAATCCAAATTCCAACCTCACTTACTGGCAGGCAGTATGACTGATATTTTTCAAGAAGTGATGACTGAAAAAATGGCAGCATTATTGTGGTTATGGACCGGGTGAAATACATCAAAGAGACCTAGAGGCAATTAAATGAAAAAGAAAATTATGAAAAATTGAACCTTAATCCAACTGAAGAACACACTAAAGAATACCTTCAAAAACTCAAAAAATGGTTGGGGGGAGGATTATTCGATGACAATGAATATGCTACTCTAGAGAATGACCATCCTATTGGATCCACAATTTACTTTTTTCCAAAGGTGCTAAAAGATGTATTAAACACTCCTGGGTGACCGAAAGTGAGTTCAATTGGTTTCCTCCTGGAAAATACTGTAAGATTTATAGACATCTTATTTCCAATTGTACCCACGCTTCTTTACAAAAGAAGGGGACAGCCATGAGCACTTTGTTTGCTCCCACCTACACAACACATATCTTAGGGGTTCAATGGGTTTCCTCAATAGGATTACAACATCCTATGGAAAACAGGATACATTATGGCCACAGTAGATGTGGTAGCCTTGTATACATCCATCAGACATGGCAGGTTGCATGTAAATACTTTCTAAAACTTTACAAGATCAAGGTCAATATGTTTATTAGAACATAGAGCAATGCTCATTGAAATGTTAGAATTTTGTTTAACCCAGAATGTGTTTGTGGCTGATAACACTTAGGAGCATATTTATAGTCTGCTTGTGCTGATTTTGCGTCATTTTTTTCTACGCAAATTCAGCGCAAACTTAACTCCATATTTATATTTTGATGCTTGACCCATCTAGAGTCACAATACTGGAGTTAATGTCATTTTTGGATGTGTGACACCTCCTTGCATCAATGAGACACAAGGTAGGCATTACCTTCCAAAAAATGACTCAAAGCCCCTAACTCTTTATTTATCCTCCTGTGCAAAAATGGTGCACGTGGAGGAGGCAGGCCTAAATAATGTCGCTAAGCCTGCTTAGTGCCATTATTTAACTCCTGGGTCAGACCAGGCGTTAGGGGACCTGTGGACCCATTGCCATGGTCAAACACTATGGAAGTGGCTACAGGTGCCCACCCCAAACCCCAGGAATATCCCCACCCACACCAGAGAGACACCAGAGAATAGGGGACCCTATCCCAGATAATTAGGGTAAGTATTTAAAAAAAAAAATTAAGTGCTATTGGGGGCCCTGAAATGCCCCTCCTCTACATGACACTAGATGCAATGGCCATGCCCAGGGGGCACTTGTCCCCTGTGCTGGCCATTTTGCTGGTGGGCATGACTCCTGTCTTTCAGAAGACAGGAGTCATTTGGTATGGATGGTGTAGTGTCAGGAAATATTGCTAAGCTGGTTAACGGCATTTCTTTTGCCTATAAACAGCCTAGCGTCATTTTTTAAGGCAAAACCCCCTTCCACGGTACCATCAACCCCACCTCGCTAACATCATTTTATCAGACGCTAGCCCACCCTTAGCACCGGCTTGAGTGATTCGATAAATTTGGTGCCCGGCTGGAGCTCTGGAATGACACAAGCCGGCGCTATACGTTTTGATGGTTTTGCATCAAAATGTATAAATATGGGCCTTACTTTTTACAAAAGAAGGGGGCAGCCATGAGCAATTTGTTTGCTCCTACCTTCACTAATTTAAGAATGGATTGGTGGGAGGTGGGATGATCTGGACACATTCTTGGAGCATATTATTTTGTGGGCACACTTTATAGACAATTTATTTTTAATTTAGGAAGGAGAAGAAACAGAACTTGTGAATTTCATTGAATCATTGAACAACAATCCTGAAAAACTGAATTTTAACCACACCATCAGTACCTCAGATATATTCTATCTAGACATTGCAATTTACACACAGGATGAGAAATTATGTACCAAGATTCATAGAAAACCCATGAACAGTAATAGCATGTTACATGCAAATAGTGGACACCCTCAGACACTTAAATGAAGTGTACCATTTGGTGAGTTTTTAAGAGCAAGGCAAAGCTGCTGGGAGGACAATGATTTTGCCACACAAGCCAAGGATATGTATAAGAGATTTATCCATAGAGGATATCCACAATCTGTATTAGATGATGCGTTACGGAGAGCATGGTTGAGAAAGAAGAAGGAGTTACTTTTTCTTAAAAAGGTCACCCCCAGAGCTAGAGAAATGGGTGATGAGATTAGATATGGTATGGATTTTGATTCCTCCCATCATGAGGTGAAAGAACTTATTAAACAAAACTGGAGTCTACTTCAAATGGATGATGTCTCAAAAAGGGTACCACCCCAAAATTAATGATAAAAAGACATCTTCATTAGGAGACCATCTAACCAGAAGCTTTATGAGAAATAATGAAAATGATGGCTCAAAATGGGTCATGTTCCAACAAAAGGGCTTTTAGTGATGTTTGAAATGTAAAGCCTGTTGCCATGGTCAAAATGGGATGGAATTTGCATTGCATAATAGCAGAAAAACTATCCTAAATCAACAGGTAAACTGTGAAACACCTTATGTAGTGTATGTATTGGAGTGCAGATGTGGGCGAAGTATGTGGAAAGCATGGTTAATAAACTAAAATACGCATCTTGCAACATGTTCGAGCCATCTCTAATAAACACTTGTCATATGCCATGGCAAGACATATATGGGAGAATCATCATGGGAATAAACAGGAGATGAGTTACTATTCGATTCAACACATCATGGAAGCAGCAAGGGGAGGTGACCGAGAGTTGACATTAAGGAGATCAGAATCCAAGTGGATTATAATGTTGAGGATAGAGATTCCATGTGGTCTAAATGCTGATGCAGAGTTACACGTACATTTATAATGGTTCATTCACCCCATTTACACTCCACCAGTATATGACAGTATAGGAATCTGTATATATATGTTTAACATGGTGATATTTCCCACATATTGGTTTAACCAGTTTGTGAGGAAAAAACTAATTCTTTTGAGCTTCTTCCATTTAAGTTTAAAATGTGGTCTCTGGCAAGTTTTAAATGTGTCATTACTCTCTTCTTTTCTATGAAAAATTGCTTTTAGCCAGCTCCCAAAAAGTTGCACAGATGCTAGTTTATTTGTGAGTCATCTCTGGGTAAATTATGCACTTTTGATCAAGTCTTTCCACACATTTCACAACAATTTTAACTCCTTGAGGTTAAGCACAAGATACCTTCATCTATCGTACCCATTGCTGTACAGTATAGTATGCACAGGACACCTTAGGTATAAGCATTTTTTCTAACATCCCTCTTTTAATAGCCATGAAATTATACCCACTTTGTTTGCTGCACTGAACCAAGCACTTTTACATCTCAGTGAGAGATATACAGGATGTTTTTGTAGGGCAGCTCCAAAATGACTAAGTATTAGAGTAAGGGCAACATAAATATGCGAGACAACACATATTTACTTGGGCTTAGAGGTGTGCATTGTTTTGTGTTTACAGTGCTTTACTAGTTGAACATACGGGGTTCCTTGCAATATCCTTTTTTGTATAGTTACCACATTTTATATCTGTATTTTGAACGATGCACTGTATTGAGCATGTTTATATTTCACTGAGGGCTTTATAGGATGTTAACATAGGGCAGCTTTAAAATGACTGAGCATCGGCGCAAGACAAGAATATGCAAGAGAGTACATGCTCTACTTGTTTGTATAGGGGAAGACTTAATTTCAGGACAAGGGGGTCTGAAGATTGCAGGAACCAGCAGCCCTTTTGGCAGGAGTCACATCCCATCCCCCTTCAAGTGGCAGGAGGTGTATAGAGCTCGCTTGCAGGTCCCGTTGTGCGGGGTGGACGTGGGATATGCCCAGGCAAATGCCCAGGCCAAGACAGGGTCTGTCTTTGCCCGTCATCACCTGGAAGAGGCTGGGCCACTCCTGTTCATTATGGTCTCCTTTTGGCTATGCTGATGACAAGGTACTGTATTTTAACTCTGTCTGCCTTTTTTTGCAGCTTAGCAAGTCTGTGAGTGACTGTTGTCATCCCTGTGAAAATGGGGAAGGAGAAAATCCCAGCTACATCATTCAAAACCCACTCACTTACCTCAATGTCTTCGGATGGGTTTTTGCAATGTGGGGTAGGGGTTATCAGCACAGGGATAGAACTGGCAAAATGCCGTTTGTCTATCACTTCATTGTCCCCCCAGCTGTTCACATGTCTGAGAGGCAGTCGCCAGGTATACCGAGGGAAACCCCTTTGGCCATGAACTGCACTACGGAACCTGGAGAATGTGACTCTTTGCCTCAGGGGGAGATGAAACAGTCATATCGCCGGCTCCAGCAATTCTAGTGGTTTCTGGCAACCAGGAGGAGGTGTCGCTAGGGAAAAGGAAAAGGACAGAGGGAAGAGGTAGTTCAAAACGCTCACATACGAGCATTGTGACAACTCCTGTACCACGCGATGGGCTGGTATCTTTACAGAGATAAAGAAGTTGGAGGATTTATTGGAGGATCTTTATGTCAAAATGTTTTCAGCTTTAGACAACAAAACTGGCTTTGATTGTTGCTCAAATGACTGTGATAGACCATAAGCTATCTAGTTGCGCATCCCTTGTGTGCTTTGGTAATATGAGGCAATAGCGACTATTAAGCATATGAACCTAGTGTTCTACCGACTTGTGAGACACATGATGAACAAATGGATGCATCTAGAGGATGGGGCATGATGGGGGTGCAAAGGGGAGGTCATTAGCTTGGGTGGAGGGTCCACATTTAGATCGAAGCACAATTAGGAATGGATGTAGGTAGGGTGGGAGGAAGAGAGGTTACATAGGCTAGACCCTTTTCCCATATAACACTAAGTTCCCATGGCCCTGTGATTCAAATGCCACATGGAGAATTTGCTGGTGCTCAGCAAAGAGGTAGATGACAGCAGGGGCTAGAAGAGAGAGAAGGTAATAGCCATGGTGAAGTGCTGGGAAGTAGGCACAAACCCCTCTCCCACTTGAACAATAGATTGGACTTGCCACCCAAATGTTGTCCATATGTTGTGGTCCTAATAAATGTTCCCCATGTAAACAATGGAAGGAAAGAAGAAACTTTATTTGAGTTAACAAATAAAGTTTGCCACTGGTTAGTAGAGAATACGGACATTAAGGCCCATATTTATACTTTTTGACGCAAAACTGCGCCAACGCAGTTTTGCGTCAAAAAAATTAGCGCCGGCTAACGCCATTCTGAAGCGCCATGCGGGCGCCGTATTTATTGAATGACGTTAGCCGCCGGCGCCGTCTGGTATGCGGTAAAAAAAACGACGTACACCAGGCAGCGCCGGCGTAGGGGGATATGGGGCTTGGGCATCAAGAAATGGGGCAAGTCAGGTTGAGGCAATTTTTTCGCCTCAACCCGATTTGCGCAATTTTTTTTCACTCCCAACCCCCATAGAAATGACTCCTGTCTTAGCAAAGACAGGAGTCATGCCCCCTTGCCCAATGGCCATGCCCAGGGGACTTCTGTCCCCTGGGCATGGTCATTGGGCATAGTGGCATGTAGGGGGGCACAAATCAGGCCCCCCTATGCCACAAAAAAATAATTAAAAAAACACTTACCTGAACTTACCTAAATGTCCCTGGGATGGGTCCCTCCAGCCTTGGGTGTCCTCCTGGGGTGGTCAAGGGTGACAGGGGGTGTCCCTGGGGGCATGGGAGGGCACCTCTGGGCTCCTTCAGAGCCCACAGGTCCCATAACGCCTGCCTTTTGCAGGCGCAAAAAAACAGCGCAAAAGCAGCCGTACGTAATTTTTTTTGACCCGCCCACTCCCGGGCGCGATTTTTGCCCGGGAGTATAAATCCGACGCACATGCCTCGGAGTCGATTTTTTAGACGGGAACGCCTACCTGGCATATAATTAACGCAAAGTAGGTGTCCACGCAAAAAAATGAGGCTAACTCCATGGACTTTGGCGCTAGACACGTCTAACGCCAAAGTATAAATATGGAGTTAATTTTGCGTCGAAATTGCGTCAAAAAAAACGACGCAATTCCGGAGCAAACGGAGTATAAATATGCCCCTAAGCTGCATTAATACAGCAACATTTTGACAGTGAGACAAACAGGGTGGATAGGGCTGCAAGTTAAAACTAAAAGGGGGGATTGTGTAGTAATCAGCGGTAGGTATCCAGTGTTAATGGAAAGGCTGATCTACTAGGGGAACACACTTAACCTAGACAGAGGTGTGAGGGTTGTCCCGCTTGAGTTTTTTTTATTCCAACTTAAGGGGTACCGGACCCCAAGAAAGAAAAAGGGAGGTGCTCAAGATAGGTCAAAATGAGTTGAATCCTCAGTAGAAAGTTCTTGTTAATAACAGGTTCCAGGTCCTCTCTGATCTTGACAGTCAGGACTGATTCAATAGTGATCATATAAGTGGGCAAGGAATAGATACTGAGATATATTTGAGTGTGACCTGCTTTGTGAAGCCTGATATGAAACAAGGGGACCAAAGGGAAACTGAATCTGGTCATATGGCCAGGGACTTAGAACAGATAACTCCTTGTTTAGCTATTTGGATGCCACTCCTTGCCCTGTGCTATTAACCCATCAAAATGTATTGAGAACGGATTCCAAAGATAAGGTTGGGCAACAGGCTGAAGTTGATACTTCGGTGTTAAAGGAATGTATCATATTATGATCCTGGAATGTAGCTGGGTTAAAAGATAAAGGCCCTCATTTTGACCTCGAAAAGACCGCTGAGGTACCGCTGTGCTGAAGACCGCAGTGCAGGCGGTATTCCGCGCAGCGTATTATGACTGCTGGCCGCCCTCCGTCCTTTTTCAGATGGAGAGCTGCCAGCAGCCATACTGGCGGTCGGCAGGGAAGTGGAGGCTGCTCCACCTCCACCGCCCGTCATCAGAACACCGCCCACCGAATCACGTCCCATGATTCGGTGTGGCGGTGTTCTGGCGACGGGGAGCTGGCGGCGGAGCAGCCCCCATGGATCCCGTCCCCTCCCGGAGGATAAACGGACAAGGTAAGTTCATCGCCCGTTAGGGGAGGGGGGTGGGGGGTGTTGTGTGTTGTGTGCATGCATAGGTGTGTGTGTGTGTGTGAGTATGTAGATGAGGTGTGTGAGTGCGTGTATGCATGCAGTGGTGTGTTGTGTGTATGGGAAATGTGTGCGGGTCGGTCTGTGTGCATGTCTGTTTGTATCTGTGTGGGTATGTGTTGTTGTAGTGAATGTGTGCGTGTAGGGGTGTGTGTATGTGCACGTTGGGGGTGGGGAGGGGGTGTGTGTATGTGCATGTTGGGGGTGGGGAGGGGGGTCCTGCCACCTTTGGGGGATGGCAGGGTGGTGGGGGGTGTGGGGGAAGGACTCAGTGGTGGGGGAGGGGGGTGGGCGAGACCCCTATCAATGCCAGGGAAGAAATTCCCTGGCACTGATAGTGCGTACCGCCATGGATTTTGTGGCGATTCCAAACCACCCGAAATCCATGGAGGTATACCGCCAGGGGTCTGGTGACGGCCGCCGGGCTGGAGACTAAAGTCTCCAGCCCAGCGGTCATCACCACCCTGGTGGTCAAAGTGGAGAAGTGGCAGATGACCATGGCGGTAACCATGGTCATAATTCCATTTTGTTTCTGCCGGCCTGATGGCGGTTTTACCGCCACTTCTCCCCCGTCCGCCAGGGTCGTACTGAGGGCCAAAGTGGTAGATCAGGAGATGGGACGGTTTATAAATAACTATGATTTAATTTTTTTGCAAGAGACATGGGTCATAGATGCAATCCATAACCTGGGATACATGAACTATAGCATTGAGGAACTACCCTCAAAAAGTGGGCGCCCTTCTGGGGGACAGATTATTTGGGCAAAAAATAGCCTGGATTTGGAGATAAAAAGATTGGACATAAATAGCCAAGACATTTTGGGCATGGCTGTGATGAGACAAGGGGGCCTGGGTGCATGTATACAATAATTACAACCGCACCACACAGCACAATAGGGAGTTTCCTACCTTGGTGATACTAGATTGTCATTGTGTAATAAGAGGAAAAGCCAGGTGACTTTAATTCCACCTTCGAACCACTTGAAGGATTGAAACATGTTTATGGTGAGGAGGAACTAGCTAGAGGCATTTCTACCCTGGAGGCTGTGCCTTTTTCATTATGGCCCAGGCAGCTGTTCCGCTTCTGTCCTTCACATTAAACCACAAAGTACGGGCATGTAATAGGAGATTCCCCTGCTGAGACGGGGACACTCACCTGAAAAGCAGGATGTCTACAGGGGCGATGATATGCAACCTGACCTCCTGGAACACCTCTCGGCACTTCCTGGTGGACACAGAAACACCAGCAGGTGTCCCAAAAGGAAAGGGGGAGTAGAAGAGAAAGAGACAAAACACTGCCACAGCCAGGCACTCTGTGTCTTCGGGGGGGGACAGATCGTTGTTGACAGAGTGATAGTTGAGTTAGTGCACTCGACTTCCTTGAAATTGAATCTCTCTTTCTGATATGGGCATGGGAGCGGTAAAAGAACACCGGGATGCTCCAGCACTTTTCTTGGATAATAATAACTGTTGGCACAATTACTAACACTGCATTACCAAAAACCCAAACTGAGTACTATAACAATAAGTACTGCAACACTAGGACTGGCTTCACAGAGATTCACTGTTGCACACTACAATTAGAAATGTGGTTGCACTTATCATGCACAAGAAAGACAAACAAGGGCATTAATTTTATCACGTATAACTTTCCTGCATGCATAGAGTTAAACTAAAAAGAACAAAAACAATCCAAGAAATACAAATGTCCACTCTGGGTTTAAACAGTTAGGGTGGCACATTTTGGTTTGGTTTCACTGTGTGTGTGAAAAACCCTGCAAAAGCAAATTCCTCAAACCTGAAACACAAGCTTGAATGACACAATTTAAATCCAAGAGTTATGCTACTAGAGAAAGAAGAGTCACGTGAATGCTATTTTTAAATTGCACTGTCACTTTTTGTAGTACTTGAGCTCAAGCAGATTTCCTGAAGCACATTTAGGTAAGTAAATACAATAATCATGTAGAATGTTCAGAAATGCATTTCTCTCTTCAAGATAAGCACTAATATAAGGTCTGAAATACACTAGCTGTTCTAGGAAAGAGCGGCGCTCAAATAGTCACTTTTCCAGAGTGCTGGAGGAATGCCTGCTGGCAGCTGGTACAGGAACAAAGAAAAGAATTGCCTCAAAAGTCCTGAATACGAGGATGACAGCAGGGGCTGCACTGCCAAATCAGGTGCCGAGACTAGGATGCAAAACAAAGCCAAGCAGGGAGGCATGCTTCACTCTGCTATTTATAGCCAATCAGGAAAGCAGTTGAGTTTCCATATGTGGATGAGTCACCACACCCAATTAGAAGCACATGTCTACACCACTCCCAGTTAGAAGCACATGTCTACACCTGCTCACATTAGCAAACAAGCATTGGTAAAACAAGCATTGATAAAACCAATTGTGTAACACAGCACATTATGTTTACTTAGAAACATGAAGGTTTAACCAAAACAGAGATGTGATTTAACCCTATTCCCTGGGGATGCTGACAGATAACGCAGGAGACACTTTGGGGATTTCTGACACCACCTTTAGCGGGGGACAGCATCAAGTAAGATTGATTATGTCCTTCTGGATCTACATCTCTGGCAATGTGCTATGAATTTTGAAATTATAAAATAATAGTACAGTGACCATAATGAGCTCCAGCTTTTGCTGGGGGGACTCTTGTCAGGAAGGCCAAGACCTCAGAGACCTAGTTAAGCAGCAACTATATCACTAAGTAATTACAGGGAAACGGTCAAAGGGGAAAAGCTGTGCTTAGATGGGAGCTGTTGACCAGTACTTATAACACATTTATTAAGTGTGTGAGGCTAAGCGCCACTGACAATTTATCTATGGTTGCATGTAGCGCTATTTACTGCCCTAAAGTAGCAGAGCTAGTGTTGGGAAAGTTCTGAAATGTTATCTGTCTAACTGGTATAATAAGAAATGCCCGAAAGTCAAGGGTGAGCTTATTAGGGCCTCAAAGTGCAGGGACCAGCAGAAGATTAAGTTAGTGAGGAAAAAATACAAACAGGTGGAAGCAGGAATGGACTGGTGGTAACTGGATGGAGCTGGTAAGGGCACTTCATGCTAGAGACTCCAAATCCTTTTGGTACATATTGGTCCATGGGTGCATAAGATCTTACAGTCCTTTGGAACTCGTAGTGCAGCCCTGCCAATGAGTAAAGCAGTTTACTAGAATTTATGCACCACCTACCATGAAGATCGAAGAGTTGGAACCAGTAGATAGTGGGACACCTCAGACAGGTCTGGGTGGGGAGACTTCATACTTCTCACTGAAGGAAACTCTATAAGCCATTCGTAAAATGCCTTCAGGCAAAGCACCTGGACCAGATGGGATCCCTACGGACTTGTATCAATCTGACCTATTAATGTAAGTCCCGCATATCAATCAACTTACTAACCACATAGTGGCAGGGGGGCTATTCCTGACTCCTGGTTTGATGCAATAATAACACCTTTGTATAAAAAAGGTGACAGAAATACCCTAAATAATTACTATTTCACTTAGTCTAATTGACCATCTTCAGCAGATCTTCTGCCATCGGCTTTTGGGTAGATTAAAATCCTGGATAGATGAGACTATGATTCTCTCTCCCCTGCAGGCAGAGTTTAGGTGAAGGGTGAGCACTGTTGACCAAGTGTTTAGGTATGTAGTTATTGTGTGAAAATATTTGAGACAAGTAGAGGACCACCTACATTTGGCCTTTGTTGATCTAAGGGCTGCCTTTGATTTGGTACCTAGGCAGCTACTGTGGAACACATTGGTCAATATGTGTATGAAAGAGCATCTATTTGACACCTTGATAATTCCATCCAGTTACACTATCCCACAGCGTTTGTGTTTTGCAAGACTTCATGAAACCACCACAGCCCAGGTGAGATGGGTGATGGATGGTGAGCTCTCTGAATAGGTTCCAGTTCATTGTAGGTTCGACAGGGCTGCATTTTGGCACAATCTTGTTTCTCTCTCTATATAAATGGGTTTGTTGACTTTTGTATGAATGTGTTCATGATGCCCCAAAATTGGCAGGAACACTAATTCCCGCATTGCTATTTACTGATGATACGCTCTTGATCTCTTGCACGCTGATTGGCTTTCAAAACCTTTTAAATACGTTTTCTGATTTTTGTGATGCCCGGGGCTGAGAGGTCAACACCACTAGAACAAAAAACATGTTTCTTAATCAACATGAATCATGTAGAGGACATTTTAGCACAAAGGGGGAGCTGTTACAACAGGTTGATTCTTTTGGGCAACCGCCAGTAGGTAATATATATTATATATATATATATATATATATATATATATATATATATATATATATATATATATACATGTGTGTGTGTATATATATATATATATTTGCACATATATATATATATACACACATAGGGGATCATTCCGACCCTGGCGGTCATGGACCGCCAGGGCCGGGGACGGAGGAAGCACCGCCAACGGGCTGGCGGTGCTTCATGGGCAATTCTGATCGCGGCGGTAAAGCCGCGGTCAGAAAAGGGCAACCGGCGGTTTCCCGCCGGTTTACCCCTGCCCCAAAGAATCCTCCATGGCGGCGCTGCTCGCAGCACCGCCATGGGGATTCCGACCCCCTTCCCGCCATCCTGGTCCTGGCGGTAAAAACCGCCAGGAACAGGATGGCGGGAACGGGTGTCGTGGGGCCCCCTAACAGGGCCCCATAATGATTTTCAGTGTCTGTCTAGCAGACACTGAAAATCGCGACGGGTGCCACTGCACCCGTCGCACCCCTTGAACTCCGTCGGATCCATTCAGAGCCGACTTCATTGTTGAAGGGGCTTTCCCTCTGGGCCAGCGGGCGGCCTTCTGGCGGTCGCCCGCCGGCCCAGCGGGAAAGTCAGAATGACCGCCGCGGTCATTTGACCACGGTACGGTCTTCTGGCGGTTCCCGCCAGGCGGGCGGCTTCCGCCGCCCGCCGGGGTCGGAATGACCCCCATAATCTTTATTGCGGCAATATGCCATAAAAGATACATACAACAGTAAAGCATTGAAATACTAGTATATAAAACAGCAGTCTCAATTGAGTATACTCTGAGATATCAGTAAAATCGAAGGATAGATATCAATAAAATCAAAAGATAGTCATAACACATTCATACATAACTATGCCTGAACACAAGTTCCTCGAAGAAATTATTAAAAAAAGAAATGGCCAAGTGATAAAACATTGTGCAAATATAAAGCATTTTTTAATAGAAGCAGAATTAGCAGCCACCTCCCTAACGTTAGTGGTCTCCTGACGTGCAATTAAACTAAAATAAGAGAAACATCAAAATGGTATGAACAGTCAGTACATGTGTTGACTTAAAGGGGAACAATTGCCAGTGCTAATTTCTTTCTTTTGCATCACATTGCAAATTAGAATTTGGAGACCATATAAACAATAGGTTGACTTGTGTCTATTAAATATTCTATAGGCCTCTAGCTGCTGGCGGGTCCCTAAATTCTTAAACACAAGAACAATCCACTTTCTTTTGGCCATGGCAGAAAAAATGGGTGTGGACTTCAGTTTTGTTAGGTCCACCACACAAGGGACAAGAATGACTTTTGACAAACCTTGCATTTGCACATTTAGAAAATAAGGGCAAAGTGCCAAGCCTAAATTGCACGTACAATTTCCTGGCCAAACTTGGTTCCATTTTATCCATAACATTTTCTAAATTATAAAAATCTTTATTAGCTATAGAATTGGTTGGTTGGTGGTCCTAATGTAGAGCTTGCCATTGTTAGATTGAGAACATAAGATTTATAGTTTTCTTTTTTTTTTTAAATCAACTTTGGAAATACTGAGGCATGCCCTATTGGGGTCGTCCCACAAACTGGCTCTCCCCATACTCCTCAGGGACAATCTGACGTGCTTTAACCAGGGCAGATTGCCTACACCCTGCATGCTGAGGATATATTCCAAGGCTAATCTATAGGAGGATAGTTCTGGAGTAGCCCATACTCTCCTCCACTATAAAATTGGCCAAAGGGCTATCTCCTCCAAAATGTGTTGTACCCCCATATCAAATCTGAGTGGAACAACGGGAGGGTTAACAGGAAGATTCAACAATTGTCTCAAAAACAATTCTCTAGTTGTCTGAGGTGATTTATTGGTTTCTGGCCCCGTAATTCAGCCCCATAAAGTACCGCCCCTAAAGCTTGGGCAATATAGATCTTGATGGCAGGGGAGATACGCTTGAAAAAAGACCCCCAGTGTCCCTTTAGGATCCCACCAATATGTTCTTCCAACTTAAGTCTTTGCTTAGAGATATGAGCAGCCAAATCCATCTGCTCACTGAGGGTAATGCCTAAGTACTCAAATGTACAACTGTTCTAAACGAGTACCATTCATGCTGGGGTTCAATTGTGTGAATTTACATGGATTGAAAACATGTATTTACTGTTACTCAGGTTAATTTCTAATCCCCTTGCCACACAAAACCTGATAACTTGATCTAGGGTTTTCTGTAAACCCATAGGAGATTTAGAAAGGAGGAGGGTGTTGTCCGCAAACATAACAGGCGGCACCTTATAGGACAATATCCTGTGAGCGTCGTTATCACACACTTTTTAAATGGGGAAGGGGTATACATTCTAAAGGTTTGACCATATGGGTTGGTGCAAGGTCAATGTGGGACATGCTAGAGAAGAGTGATGAGATAGTAGACAGGAGCGCTTGGCTGAAACCACGAGATGGTTTTGTGAAGTGTATGAAATATAAAGCCTGTAAAAATGGAGAGAATGCAACTACTATCGAAACATCTCGGTGTGGGATACACAAGATCAGAGATCACTTCACATGCAAGAGTTAATATGTAGTGTAGATTTTAAAATGCATATGTCTGAAATGTTATGTACGTAGTACCACCTTACCAGGTCATAAGAGCATCTTACAACCCCTAAGAACTATCAGGAACGTAGGCACCCCATATCCAGTAGTAAGACATTTCCACGCTGTACTTAATGGAATTGAAAAAGAGTTGAAATACAATGTGATTGATGGGGTCCCCAAAGACCTGATGGGAGGTAATAGAGAGAACATCCTAGGATGATGGAGTCTAGCGACATCATTGCCTTTGGTAGCAAAGAACCTGGGGCTCTTAACTGTGATGAGGAGATGGTGATGCATATTTGAATTACTTAGTGTGGAATTGCTGATTATGTTGCACGTTGGGGTTGAATTTGAGATGCTGTCGCTCTCTTTATGTAATGTTAATGCATGTTTTGTACTTGTTTTTCAGATCCAATTCCTGTTTTCCAGGTATGTGGAATGGAACACAATAGTTATTATGTCAATATGTGGGTGTAATTGTGGTCCTGGTTTACACTGGCTAATAGGCTTCTATGTTGGATTTGATTTTCATGCTTTTGTCATGTCCACTTGAGTCAGACAGAAATATATTGACTATAGAAGGAATGTCCCAGAGAGTATTAAGGCATTTTTGTTCTAAGATTTTCAGCGATTACATATATCAATATATTCAGTTCTGTGACACATGTATATATTGTTGGAGAGAAAATCCTGGTTGTGTTCATTATTTAGTTCCCCATTATCAGTAGCCAGGTGACACCATGGTACGCTTGTGCCTACTCGGTCTATATGACCAGATATTGTTAATATTGCGCTGAGCGCATACATGACAGCAGAATAGGTGTATTTCGATTTATCATTGTCCTTATGTGAAACTTTGGGGCATTTCACAAACTAAACCAAGAGGTTCATGCAATTTTTCAACACACCCATTATAAAGCAAGAAATATCAGGTGTGTGATATGACATTGTTGCCGGAATGTAACCACTGGTCAATTCAATTTATGGTAAACGTTTCTGCATTGATTGTTTTTTTCACTGTTTCTTTACTGGATTTTTCCTTTTCATTATGTTTATGATGACGTTCTAAACAGGTGACTATACACATGACGGCAATATGGAGGAATCTGATATTGACAAAGGCAGGTTTCCTGCCGAAATGCATGTATCGTTTTATCTAACGCTGCAATAAATTATTGAACGAGCCCCAAGTGCCCCGAGCGCCTGTCATCAATTTGACAATTTTCGAACAAAAAAGGTCATACAAGCCTGTGATGCACTTCCAGCCAGCGCCAGTGTCGCAGTCAACCAACTCCTGTATTCAATTTATCCAAAGATAATGCAGCACTCTGGAAATTGTAGCGTGAATCCTTTAACCATCTATAGTATGAGCGTAAACAGATAATGCCAATGTGTTTCAACCTTGCAGTCTTGGTCACGTGCACCTTAGATGAAAGTCCTGCTGCTGTTGCTGCAGAAACCTGGAGAAAGACTGGCCTACCTGATCAGCCAGGGACCGTGTTGAATGTGAGCAGCCCTGAGAATTTCAAAGAAGCTAAGCCTACTGAGACCATGAGCAGTGAAACAATGCTTAGTATGACAAGCATTCTTTCTTGTGTGCAACCTAAAACATGCATGTTTGTCTTCAGTGGTGCCCGATGATTATAAGAGGCTTGTAATGCATGCACCCTGCATTATCGGATCTTCACTAGGTCTGTGTGAAATGTAATATAATTTGGCATAAGTTTCAACTTTAGTATTTGAAAAAATTGTCAGATTTTTACCATTTTCCATAAAGCTATAAATGTCACCAAGTTACAAAGATAGGAAGATAAAAAGAGTAAATCTATACTTACCTATATGTTTATTTTCACAACATAGTGGTTCGATATTCTGTATTCATTATTTTAGTAGGATGTTATTAAAATCGCAGTAATGTGGAAGGGAAATCAAAACAACTCTGTTGAGTTTGTAAACACATGCACAAATATATACAACATACTCAAACAAGATTTTCTTTATTTAAAAAAATCCAAATAAGTTAGCAAAAATAAACAAAAAATGGCAAATCCACACAACGTAGTAGAAAAGGCTTACAATATACATCTAGCTCTGAGCAAATCATGTTGCAAAATTAAGTTGGTCAAACAGCAATACAAAAATATCATTGGCCCCAAAGGAAAAAAAACAAACATTTTTTTAGCAAAACACACACCTATTTTCATCGAAATACTGTAAAAATATATGACTCATGTTCAAAAAGATGGAATTATTCCTTTGAAAAGTAAATTGTTTTTTCATGCTATGGTGCCCTTAAATACCATCCTATTCAAAAAACAATTGCAATGAATAGAATATTTTCCCAATATAAATAATAGTTGTCTTAATTTAAATATTATTTTTATACCTTAAATTCAATATTCATTTCATTTGAGAACTTGATTTTAATGGTCTATATTAATATATTAAAATATTAATTAATTTAAATATTTCAATAAAATAATCAGGGTATCTTTGGCAAATGTCTTTTGTTGTTTTTTATAAAAGAAGGTGAACAGCTTCGTCCTGTGTCAGTTGAGCTACTACTTTTCTAGGTTTCCCCAGAGGCGTTGCTCGGGTAAATACCATACTGTGGTATCTAACAAATTTGGTTCTTGGTGAATCCTTTGCAAAATCCTCTTGAGAGAGCCCTGCAGAGCACCAGTGCTTGTAAGATCAGTTCTAGATGTGCTGCTCTGGAAAAATGACAGAGACATCTTCGACTGTGATGCTTTCCACAATTGACGAGAGTGAATGGAGGTTGTGTTGGTCAGAAGAATCATCGTTAAGCAAGTGGTCTGAAAAGATAAAGTATGTGTTAAGGTTTTCAATGATGAGATTTGCTTTCACCAACTTAAAAGGACTTCGGCTTCTGCAAGTACTCAGATCCTTAATAGGAATACATCAAAAGAGAGACGAATAACACTAACACAAAAGCATCATTTTACAGAGGGGCATGGTGGGATTCAGGAGCCCAATGCGAGTGGTATAGTTGTGGGTCAGGAATCCCTTCTGAAGCTATCAATGAAGAGGCATTTTTTGATCCAATGGAGGAGATTTATCCTGGTTACAGCTAATGGAAAGAACAAGCATCAATTGGAGTTTCTGTGCCAATTCCCACATGATTTTCACATGGATGTTTAGCCTGCTTTCCCCAGTTGAAGCGTTCAGATGAAAAACTGCTCATCTTCAATGTTCTTGCATTCCTCGTGAATATGATGGAGTAGGACACTACAGCTAATAGCACTATTCCGATTAATGAGGCCCTCTTAATGAGGTCTTCTTGTTCCTCCGCTGATAAAGACTGAGCCTCTACGTCTGCTGTCCTCTACCTAAGCACCACTCCAACTGCCCACCCCCCTCTGCCTACTGTATTCCACTCCTGTACACCACCAAGAACAAATTACTACCATTCTGCCCAGCCCTGTGCTATTCTCAAGATAAGTTTACCTGTTATAGTATTGTGTTAGTTCAAATGAATAACCAGGTTTATCCAAGAGAGGCCTTTTAAAAAAACATTGTACATTTTCATCTGTAAATACATACAATCATAGTTTGTTTCTGTCTCTCTTCCTCGATCCCTCTTACTTGCACCCCCCCTTCTTTGCATTTCTCTCTCTCCTCCACCTTGTGATTTATTACTAGGAAATAAATGTCTCCCCAGAATGCCTATTGATGTGTGTATTATAGCATACGTCCTGTCCTGATTAGGTGTTGATTGCCTATCATTAGTGCATCAGTTTCAGTAGAATTAAGGCCACAGGAGTCCGAATCCCACTGCACACTAATTATTAAAGACTTTTATTAACAAACCGGGAAATTGAGCTGGTTCTCCTTGACTGCATTAGTGTTCATGGAATCCATGACATTTGGCTGGCTCAGTGCTGCTTTCAGAGGAAATAGGAGCTTTAAAAATACAGGCTCATATTTATACTTTTTGACGCAAACCAGCGCCGTTCTTAGATCTGTTTTGCCTTTGATTGTGTGGAAGTGATAACACTAAGGGCCCTATTACAAGTTTGATGGTCCAAGGACCGCCAAACCCGCAATGGTGGTCGGACCGCTGCATGCCAGGCGGTCCAACGGTCAAATTATGACCTTGACAGTAAGACTGCCATCACCACAGGGAATGTGGTACCCAACGGGCTGACGGCGGTTTGAGTTGTATTCATCCATAGCGGTGCTGAACTCAGTGCTGCCTGGCTGATTACAACTAAGTTTTCCACCAGCCTTTCCATGGTGGGGACCCCACCATGGAAAGCCTGATGGAAAGCCCATCCCAGGGGCCTCAGGGGGCCCTCTCCTGCCCAGCACAATCGGAATGCGCACTGTCTGCTGATGATGGTGCTGATGGGCTACAATATTGGCCTCAGCTCCCTTAAAGGAGCCAAGACCAATAGCGTAGCACTTTTCCCGCTGGTGAGCCCAGTAGGAATGCATAATACAGTGTTCTAGCTCGTCATCCTAATGGGAATATTGCAATACGCTTAGGGGGGGATGCCACTGGTATGACGGTGACGTCCTCCCCGAGATTAGCGGTCAGCTCGTCCGACTGCCAATTCGTAATCAGGCCTTAAATCTGTTGATGATGCCATCATCAATTATTAACATTTCTCAAAAAGATTAATATAAATTCAATAAAAATCTTTCTCACAGAAAGCTTATTATCACAAATTATTGAGGCTTACTTGTGTATTTGAGTTTATTTTTGCTTCCAAAACATTCCATGTCTCTTAAATTGGGAAAATGGGGCAGATTTGCTTGTTGAAATATAGGTAGTGAAAGCCTATATTGTCATCCTCTGTGGCCAGTAGTTTTGGCTGCAGCCATCAACTCGTGCTTAGGCTATCACAATGCTCTGCATGTGGGTTTTACTAACACTCAGTGCACAAACTGCGACTTGTCAACAATAACTCTTTTCAGCTAGTGCTGGAGTTTCACAAGCATGACCTTTGTGGGCAGGACTGGTTATGAGGAATCTACGTGATTTCATGTCAAATGGTGCCACCTTCTTCATCCAAATATATGATTTCTTAACCACTTTCCCACAACCATGGCACCAGTAATTTGTTTCTTTCACAATTCATTTTCTTCCAGCAAAGACCATATGAGAATGACAATAATGTATCCCAGCCGCGCTATGTTTCATGTTCACATTTTGATTGGAACCTGAAAGCCCTCTTCTGACATGTGATGACCACCCCTTCACTGCCTCTTTTACAGTTCCCTCCTGGCACTCTTGTGCTGCACCGTTAGGGGCATACACGTGGGACATTCAGTGTTGCGCCATGGTCTACAAACTTCTGTTATATACAAGTAATGGCGTCCAGTCTCTTTGACAATATTCTAGGTTTCCTTTTCATGTCCGACTTTGTGACAGCCAGAATGTAATTCCCCCAAAAAGTACATTTCCCAGTAGTCCTGATCTTGTCCCATAGCCTAAGAATGATATCCAGCTTCCTGGAAAACCTTGAAGATTCAACTTGCATTAAACAGCCTTATCTGGTTTTCTGGCAGCCTGTGGGCTTTTCTTAACAAAGCCTCATATTCCTAGAATTCCCTGATCGTTTCCCCCACTACTGTCCAATGATGAGTGGTTGAATCAGCACACCTGTGAATGGCAGGCGATAACTCAATTAAAGCATGTGATTGTTAGTAACTCCCTTTTTTAAAGCCTCTATTTCCTTCAATCGAGCACTGGCCGATGCAATTCTTCTTCTGGGTTGGCCCTCTGTTTTCAGAGATCCCTGGTTACTGATTCTTGATTCTTTGCTTACTGGACCTGCACTGTTTAGCAGTGTAGCCTTGTTTCATGAAAATGCCTTGTTAGCAGTGTAGCATTATTTATTGTACTACTTTTTTGTGTAGCCATGCTTACTGAACTTCCACTTTTGTTTTGCAGAGTATCCTTGTTTCAAGAGATAGCGCCGCTGTACTGATTATTCCATAGTTCTTGAGCACGTGCTATTCAGTGCTTCCTGAATCCTTGAACTTTCTGTTCCACTGGTGGGCCAGACTAGACACCAAAATCAGACCTGTCGGAAATGCTCAGACCAGTCCTACACTTCACAAAGCCCTAACTAGAATGGGGCCATGGTTGAAAGGAGGCATCCCACTCTGCTCTGTAACCAGCCCCTGAGCCTGGAGCATAATAGGAAAATGGCAGAGTGGCAGATTACCCAGCCTGGCCCTGTCCATCTATTATTTCCCGTTTTACTGTCCTTGCCTTCCTTTCTCTGCTTTCTTACTTCCTCGTGTTTGTCTACCTATCCCTGCTGCTTCAATTCACAGTTTCCTGGTGTGTTATGTTTACTTCCTTTGTGCTTGTTTTTCTTCTCTGCCCTGCTAAGCACTATTGCACTCTAGCTCCTTGTCAGTTATGGCCTTGTATTTAGTCCTGCGTCATTGCCTGGCACTGCCTTGTGTGTTCCTGTGTGATTGCCATTGTACGCGGGCACAGCTGGCAACCTAGCTGGTATTTCTCGACCACTATTAGTAATGTTTTTCCATTACCTATGAAAATATCAGCCCACAAACCATGGCTTTACATATTGACCTACTTGTGGAAATTTTGCATTCTGTAACACAATTTGTGGGTGATTGACATAATGCACGTCAGACTAGCTGTGTGGAGCTCCTGAGTGCTTTACCCCACATTGTTATCTGAATAGCTTTAATCCTGGATGTTATTATGAACGCGGGATTGCCTTTTGAGAGCCAGTTTTTTAGGAGCCTAATCGTTTTTTGTTACCTTGTGGGTAGCTTCCCCATTTGATCCCTTTTATTCCAATGACCCCCAAGTGTGATCTTGACAATTATGTTACCAATACATACATTACTTTGTCTACTGTACCACCAGTCCTTGCCATACCATTGGTAAACTTGTGGCATAGCGCACTTTAAAACTATCATTATTAGTAATTGCATATATTGTCTGCTGCTTTCTAAAATTGCAATATTTTCATTTTCTCTTTTCTCATCTCATGTTTTTTACATGTAATTCAAATTTAACCTCATAACCGTATGGAGGTATTATAGCTGAAGAACACTGATAGGTAAGACATAAATTGCAGTATTTCCATTCACAATGTAAATTGCTTTTTTTCATATTTCTTCATTTGAGGCCATATTAAAATAGAAGAGTTCCATAAAGTTATGTAAATTAATGGACTAAAACAAAAAGTGCTACGGGTATATTCCCTAATCAATACATTCCAGAGAAGCCAAACAGTTACACATGTTCACAGACTTCAAAATATATATCCAAAATGTAATTAATATTTTCCAGGTTATCGTATTGTAACTTTTAAAATAAAAATATTCCATCGATGCGAAGTTAGACAGTTCATCTGACCAAAATAGAATATTTATTTTTTTGTTTCTTTTTCTAATGTTTTCAAATCAACTTTTTTCCTGTTTTGAAGGCTCTTATAAACCAATTATTTAAGTTTTTCAATCGTGGCCTTCTAGCTGCAGAGCTTAACAAAAAATAAATTATAGTTCCTGGTTGTAGGAGTGCACGAGCTTCCACGCTTCGTCCTTCATAATTGCTCTCCCAAACTTGCTTTATGATTAGACAAGATATGAAGAATTAGGGCGTCACACCCTGTAGCATACATAGTTAACAGTAGTTGTTGCCTAATGTGAGTGTTATTCCTGTAGGGGGGAGGTAACATTTTATATATATAGAGAGAGAGCGAGAGAGAGAGAGAGAGAGAGAGAGAGCGCGAGAGAGAGAGAGACAGGGAGAGAGAGAGACAGGGAGAGAGAGAGAGAGACAGAGAGCGAGAGAGAGAGAGAGAAAGAGAGAGAGAGAGAGAGAGAGAGCGAGAGAGAGAGAGAGAGAGAGAGAGAGAGAGAGAGAGAGAGAGAGAGAGAGATTTCATCACAAACCTAATGATGACTCAGAGTGTCCTACTCACCCCCGGCATTGCTGCTGAAATCTCCTTGGTCGCTCCACTCTGGACTGCAGGAGGAACTGGCAGATCCACAGTCGCTTTGCACCTGCAGGTGAACATTGTGATTGTCAGTAATGATTGAAAACCTATTTTTTAACTAGAAGAAAATTGTCCACGCATTCTAAATTATAGGAAGATTTATGAATAGAATGTATTTAGCATAAAAGCGTCAACCATATCTAGGATCTTTAGATGTATTCAGGCATTTATCAGAAGTAATGACATTCTCAAGCATGAAAAGGTCATTGCTACAGGATCCACTTTGTTGCAGTATCTAGAAACCCCGTGTCTTGTTAGTGCCCTGACAAGTAAGAATATTACAACATATACTATGCATTATTTATTCAGGTTATATATACCCTGCATGCTGCACATTCACTCGTTTGACAATTTGCATATTTACAATCATTTGTCCTACCGCCATTTGTTACACTTTAAGTGCTTACATGGAAATCTTCCACCAAAATCTCCTCCTTCAGTGCTTTCTATTAGCACTTATTCAAAGCTGCCAAGTTTTCATCAATGTGTAATGTGCTGCTCCCGTTCAGTTTTTGTCTTTGAATTGTGAGGCTTGTAATTTTCTTTTACAATGTAAAAACAAGACCACAAATCCCAGGATTCGAAGAAAAAAACCTGGACTGGAGCAGCACATCTCTCAGGGAAGTAGAGAACGTGCCCTCTAGAGGGGGAAAATGAACCCCCCAAACATCCCCTTGCAGGTGGGTGGAGTCACTTGCTGCATCTGCCTGCAAAGGGACCTCTCTCCTTTATAGGGGAGATCGCAAAGCGCTCCGCCCCCTGTAGTAATCTCTCTTTGGGCTTCTAACCGCGCCCATGTCACGTCAGTCACTTTCATTGGTTCATGGGCTTGCCTTTTAAAATCTACTTGCTCTCATTTGTGAAAGGCATGCATACGTCATACCTTTTACGGTGTTCGGCCCACCTACACAGCACTGGTAAACTACTGAAAACATGCGACTCCATGTTTTCAGCATGGTTTCCGGACTACCTTATATTTTTATTTTCCACGCAGCACGATCGCGCTGGGGTTTACAGTGCAATCGTGCTCTGTTTTTTGGTTTTCAATATCAGCGTGATCGCGCTGCATTTTACATAGCGCAATCGTGCTTTGTTTTTTTCTTTTAATTTGTGTGACAAGAAACATCCAGTTGGGAGTTTACAACGCCAATAGATCTAACTCGAGCAAATGCGAGACCCGTTGCAAATGCTTGCTTTAAAGTGCAGACTGGTTGCCACTTGCACAGCAGAACGCAAAGTGGCTGTCAAGCAGCATCTCTGTATTTCACTTGACTGTGTTGCCCCAGGGCAGCCCAAGTTTGCATCTGTCCTGGGGGCAGCACATCCACTGTAATAGGACGCACTTTCCCTGCTGGCACAACTATTTAAAGTGAGCCATGGCACAAACAGCAAACGTGTGTTCTATCTGTAATAGGGCCACAGGAAGGTAATAGGAACGCAATGGTGTCCAGTGGGCTTATTTGTACAGCTTTAAGCGATTGACAAATACTATGAAGCACCCTTAATGCACTTTAGATTGAAATTAACACACTGGAAGGATATGGACTCTCGTTTAGTACCTTAGCATTCAGACAGGAAGCTACAGCGACCAATGGTCTTTATCTGACTGTCTGAAAACGTAATCTCAGGGAGGCTACCCTTCAGAAGCAGAGAGGCAGAACTCTCTCGCTTTTTTGTGTACAAACATTGGTTTCGTTGTATGTGGCCAAAAGTTTTCCTTTGTTACCTACTTTACAAAGTAATGAAGTACTTTACAGGTGCTGCTGGTGCTTAGCTTAAGATATCCAGCAACATGTACATACATCAAACTGGTTTACGTTTTTTCATATTAGAAAAAATATGTACTAGATAAATTATATTCTCTTTATATATTTTTGTGTGGGAGTGATGTCTCACCCCACCAGTAATTTTCCTTAGTTTTTTCGATCATTCGTATTCCATAGGTCACCGTTTTCTCACTTTAATTTGGTTCAAAAAGTTTCTTTTGGAATGGAAAGGAAAAACGTGGAGTCCTACTCATTTATTTCAAAATATTTGTAAATTATGTGTGATTCATATAAGCACACTGTACGTTCACAGTTCTCTTGCCATCATTTATATGCGTAGGTTTATATAAACAAACACGAGGAAACATGTAACGATACAGTTAATATTATGTTATGCATATTATTTTTCAAAACTGTTTAGTTTCAATGTGAATAGATTTTGTTGACTGAAAAACGTTTTCAGGTTTGCATTTTGTGCAGTAAGTACTGCACATTGTTTTACATATATAGGCGGAATTAGCATAAAGGCAACTGAAACTAATTTCTGATAATGTGTACATATGTATTTATTAATGTGCTTGAATTAGGCCACATTTCTGAGTGAAACACCATCTTCTACAAGATTGATGCCATCTCGGCATTCGCTCCTGCTTCCTCCTACTCATATCCTCTCCCCACAGGCTTTACAGAGCACAATCTGATCTCATTATAGTGTATTCCCATTGTAATAGCTGTCGTGTTAGTGTTGAATTTTCCACGGATGTACGATTGCAGCGAGTATCCATTTTTTCTTTTCCTTCACTGGTTTTATTCATTTAGAGAAAGTCTTGTTGTCAAATATTTAATACTTATTTGCACATCTCAAGCTGGCATTAGCACAGTTTGTTGAATAATTATTCAAAAAATTGGGAAGGTGCTTTTCTGTTGACGTAACGATGTTTATTATTCTCGTGTTCTGATTTGCTAAAGAAATGATACTTTTACTCACACCGTGAAGAACTTGCAGTACTGCCAATTTCCTATGCACGGACTTTGTAAAAGAACCCCTTGATTTTGAGGGTGAGCAACTTCTCTGTTCTACTGGGGATGCTTCCCAATTTATTTCTGCTTGTGCTGCTCATTTGGGGCTTAGAATAATTTCTCATTTTACACACTCTGTATAACTTTTTTTCTGAGAGCCTTCATTGCATTAGTTCTGTATGGTCTATTCTGAGTTTTTGTACGGGTACATTTTAAATTTTGATTGCTCTAGAAATCAAGTATTGAGTGGGCCCTGTTACTAAATGAACTGTTTTACTCTGCTATTTTGATGTTTGGGGGTGCCTTAATGCGGAGACACACTGCCCTATGAATTTGAGGTTTAACACCATCTCTGATCCAGTAAATGTAGCATAACCAAATGTGGTAAAGTGTTGGTATGTCTAAATGTTGAGGATGGTTTTATTCCCATAGTGTGAAGGTGTGAATGTTGCCCTGCATACATGTTGGGGTATTAAGAAATTGACTTATTTCTTGTTGCATTTGAGTGCCCCTTTTTGTGTGGACAAGGTTTCGCTGTATATCATTTTAATTGAGGCTTTAACTATTCCGCTGCCTATATAAACTGTGTCCAGTGACTGAGTTTGCAGTGTGTTGTGCTCACTTGGACTGGTGTCAAAAGAGGATGTGGATCATATGTGGATTTGTGGTGAACTCTCACAAACTGTGTGTCTGAGGCGAGGGGTTGTATTTTTTCATGACGCTTTAGTGAGCTGGGGCCAGTGAATAACATATGGTATACGGTTTGTGAACTGTGTGAAAGAGGGCGATAGAGATGAATTGCAGTGTCTGTGTGGACTGTGTACCAACAGTCCTTTGTTATGGATCTAACCACTTGTGATGTATGTGTGTTTGCATGGACTGGTGCCAGGGGATATGCACATGGAACTAGGGACCGAGGTATTCTCCTGTGTGCTTTTGTTACAGATGGTAACAGTCTGCATGTTTTAGTGTGTTGTGTGCATGGGCGATATGCATCAAATGAGGGATGTGTTTTACTTGCATGACCTTTGTGCCAGGACGGAGAAGTTAGTGTGATTTATGTGTTTGCAGATGCAGGGCTTTTATTTTACAGTTAAAATGGATGCTTTTTGACTGCTTTGTGTCAGGTGGGTGGGGTGTCTCTTCCTAACAGGTATGTTGTCAAATAATGTATGCCATGTTTCCATATTTGTTTATTGTTTTTCTTGCAATTCTGAATTAATTGTGTTTATAGTCTCTTGTGTGTGTCAGTCTCCTGTGTGTTTTTCACTGTACCTTCCTTTTCTCGTTTGGATCCGGTGAGGCAATTTATGTTCCAGTGATTCTTTCTTGAACCCTGGACAGTCACTTTGGGCTGCTGGCGACGTTGGGCTGTGCAGAAGACTTCCTGATCCTGGTGCAGCATATCTAGAGCACCTGGTGTTCATCCGCAGCTTCGTCTGTAAAACGATATGTTGTTTGCCTTCCCGAGTCTAGTCGTTCTTAGAGACTGTCTGTCTTCCATTCACCGGTATGTTATGTGGCCTTTTGATGATGAGTTTCTATACTTCTAGTGAAATACTCCCCACCTTCAGCTAGAAAAGGTCTTAGAAGTGCTGAATGATGGGCCAGATGTCTGAAGAATCCATTTTGCGATTCTCTAATAGCGATTTTTAAGAAATCTCTGTTTCTGATTTGCAAAATGGTATATATCATATTTGCGATTCGGTAATACTGATTTCTTAAAAATCGCAAATGCTATTACGGAATCGCAAATAGCGATTCTGAGCCCATTCACACCCATGGGGCTGTAGGCCCATATTTGCAAATGTTTTGCATTTCCCAAATTGCAAATTCCTAACTGGAATTCGCAATTTAGGAAATGCAAAACCCCAGGGTGCTGGGGGCCTAAAGCCCCCTCTGCTGCACCCCAAAAAAATATTTCAGGACATGTAAGGCGCACACATGCCAATGGGGCATGTGTGCTTTAAATGTCAATCTTAAACATGCATTTTAATGCATTTTTTTAATTTGCACATGGTTACCACCAAGTTTTATTTGGTGGTAATTGCGATTCCTTAATGCCCAATTTGCATTAAGGAAAAGCTTCATACATGTGCTTAAGAAATCGCAAATAAGGATTCCTTATTTGTGATTTCCTATTTAGAGAATCACAATTTGCGATTCTCTAAACCGGCTCGCAATTTTAAGGAATCGCTATTTTAGCAATTCCTTAAAATTGCATAGCAAATGCCTTTCATACACACTGGAAGGCATTTTTGTATTCGCAAACGGCCATTCGCACCGTTTGTGAATGCAAAAACGCTTGATACATCTGGCCCAATGACTGTTATTCATCACTGGATGAGACTTTTGGCATGGAAAACGAATCCTGCCATTTTGGTGGCAGAGGTCCACACTAGCTAGTGGGCTATGCCATTTCTGAAGTTTAAAAACTTTTTTGTAAACTGTGATACACAATTCGTAAATGTGCCCCATATTTTATATATTACTCAGGGTTTTTATTTTACCATCTATGGCTTGTATTTGGGATTTATCCTCTGTCAATCTGCTAAACCTTCATGAGGTCAATAACAGCGTTGCAGTCTGTATTCCAGTGCTTGAACCATGGTTTCTTCGGACTCCTATCATACCTGGTAGCTTGATTGCAATGGCAACAACACGGTCAGCCATGTTTCCAGCCCACAATAAATAGAGCAACTCTCTATGAAATATCTTCATTGACTTCATTCCCTGGAAAAGGTCAGGTTTAAATCCTCTTACACTGCCTATCAGGGCACTCACCAGAGAGCGCTGCACTACAGCCAAACTTTTCATTAACTGAAACCCATTTATAAGTCAAAAAACAGCCACATTGTCTCTTGATGTCACCTAGGAAGTGCAGGAGGACTTGCTGTTTCAATTTGAGCAAGGAAGCAATAGAATTACCCAGCTCAGTATTTGGGAAAAGCTGAAGACCACTTAACTTTCAGGCGCCAGTTGCCACTTTGCCTGTATCTGAAAACATGAACTCCCCTAGTATTCTGTTGAATAGTGTTTATTACACCTTAGTGCCAAAAGGTCACTCCAATAGTGAGACGGGGGTTCCCAAAGGAACCCCGAACATAACGTGATTGGGCTCTTTTGTCCAATGAGCCATCAGTGCATCTGGCGAATAGGAATGGGTTTAACAGTGAGAAATCCCATCAGCTACAAACCTGGTAGTGGTGCTGTTCCAGCAAAGTGCAAGAGTGTTAGGACACCATTTCCAGACGCCTAAAAATAAGTTAACATATAGGTCTGTGTGTAGCTCTTGGGCAGCTCTGAAGTGCTCTTTCTTTGGCCTCTCTGAGTGAGGACATGGCTCAGAGTCAGACAACATTACGACTGCGGTAGTTCTTCACAGCTTCCCAGCGGCATCTTGAAGCAGGTGACTGGTAGATCCAGGTCTCTGTAGTGCTTCACATCACACTTGTACTAACTAATAACCCAGCTTTCCCAATTCTCTTCAGCTAGATATCCTTTATGTTTTAAAAAGGTGCCAGATATCACCCATCAGAAGACGGCTAGAACACATTCCAGGTTATCTGAGCGATTCATGTTCTTAATAACTTAAGAATGACCTGACACAATCTGTACTTCCTTTATTTCCTGTCTTGGAATTCTGACATCCTTGGGAGTCAGAGATCTTAGCGGGCTGGCCTTGAGAAATAGCCAGTGAGGATGTAGCTGGAATGCTAGAAGGGCTGGGGCAAGGTCATTTCAACATCAGGTGGAAGGGAATCTGGGATGTGATCAACGTTTTACACTTAAATCAAGATAGAAGCTTGGGCCAGTGTTCTTCGTGTCTGGGTCTAGCACAGTTGTGCTCAGTTGGTAATCATTTGAAGGTGTCAGTGCAAGCTTTATACTTTGTTACAAACTTGGGATGAAGGAAATGCCGTATTGAGAGACAGACACCACTTGGGACAGGGACTACCACAATGCGAATCCAATAGTGTCTTTAAAAAAATCGGTATTGCTGCTATCCATTCACAGTCGTTTTAGTGACTTCAGGAGGATAAAAGCACGAATCAGCTGTCTTGTGGTTTGAATGTTTAATATGCAGCAACTCTGTAGACTGGTTAATTTGTAAATAACAACGTGCTGGTGCCCAAAGCTCTCCTCTGAAACACGCGGCTTCTGCACAATGTACAAGCACAGAATACTGAGGCAGCGTAATCCTAAAGCCATCTTTAATCCATTTGCTGCCACTCCCTGCCCCTTCAGCTGACACTTGCAGTTTTATGCTTTCTCCCTTTGTGACGCTTTTCCGTTTTCCATTTTCCGTTGCTCCGTTTTTCGCATATGTGTCTTTTGCTCGCAGTAGTTGTCCGATGCAGAAAAATAAGTGCCTGTGCCCCCACCGGCAACCATCAGCTCAAATTAAACACTAGCTTTACATCCTTACTTATGCAGACGGAGCACAGCCCGCTGTACGGTTGTGACTGCGAGAGCCTGGACACTTCATGCTCCTATTGGCTTGAGACCACCTTTAAACCAAATCTAGAAAAGGCTCATCCACACACTAGATATATGAAGTGTAAAACAAGGGCAAAAGTGAGAATATTGCACATATCTTCTGCCTTACTTCTTTCTTAGAATAACTCCGGTGTGTGAAATTAATAAAATACTGTAATTAAAAAAGCCAAAAACGATGACAAAAAATAAAGTTGGTGATCATTTCTGCCTCCTATATTTGTCATAGTATCATACCTTGCTAGATATTGTCCTTATAGCACGTGCAACACATGTAGCCAGTCCTGGCTTTGTAGGGAAAAGCACTTCGGAGGCTGGCATTTTATAGCTCAATCTACAATGTTACATATCAAAATGCAATGCTCTGTTAACTAAAATACAAATACTCGGACAGGCAGAAGATGTTTCACTAGACGGAGGACTACAACGCAACTCTGACATATTTAACAATTTGAAACTGCTTTTTTGTTCAGTTTTTCTGTTTAAATATGCGGCTAAAGATGTGACTGCAATCATGCTAGTAATGGGTCTGACACTCTGAAAGAGTCTCCAGTGTGATATTTGATCAGAAATGAGGTTTTGGTTTTATTAGAGTAACCTTTCTAAGATTTAAAGACTAGTTATTGGAGCATTTATGAATTGTCTCGTTCTCAAGGGTTTGTTTCAGAAGCAGAGAGTCAATTGAAGCATGTGTAAGCACATGAGGCAGGAATCTAGAATTCCCCTGTACAACTTCCACAGTCCTGGTTTTCACTTCAATTTTTGGTATTTATGGTATTTTTCCGATTATTTTAACTAAACTAGAAGCACCAAAATAAAAAGTAAAACCCTACTCTGAATGGGTTGCTGAGGCCCGAGATGGGACAACTAGAGATACTTGACTCTGAGGCTTCTCAGTCTGTGTAGGGTTCAACCTTTTCAAACGTGATCACATTTACTAGTCACATATGCAGTTTTTGTCAACAAAACACACAGATTGTGATGTCACTCATAGTCAGACACTGGATGGGTGCAGTAATTGTATCGTTTCCCTAAGATTGTACCCCGCAGTGCCTGTAACAGGATACTGCAGGTCAGGAAGAAGAGGAGGAAACCCACACGCCTCATTTACTCTGATCAAGGCACTGCTTACGTTGTCATTTTGTTCTGTAACTAAATATGAGTTATCGATCTGCGAGTGTCTTTTCAAGTGGTTGTTGTGTCAGCTGCTTCACCTCTGCACTTTTTTTGTTCTGGTGCTGGGCTTTTTCCAGTCATGAATAGTAGTTTAAAAGCCACTATACTTGTAAGAGATGTTAGAGCTTGAGTACAGATCTTTCAAAATGGAAAATCAACATTGTTGGGAGGCTGGCTCATCACCAGTGGCCGTCTTTCCAAGACTGCGAGTTCTTGAATGCATTGGCCTGTCCTTGTGTTGTCCCCTCATTTTTTATATGTTCGGTCTTTTGCTCATAACTTAAGCGTCCTAGATGCCCCAGCCCCATGGACCTCGAATACTACCTCAACGCCAGATAACATTCCTGTCCAACTCTCTTGTCACTACTTTTCCTGCACCAATTCTTTGCCCAATGCATGACACGTTCACTCCAAACTCCTGTCCTCTCACACATCCCCAGTGTCAGAACATCAAGGTCGCTACCATCCTCTAGGCCGGATATCCCGGTGGCACATCAGAATGCACAGATACTCCTAGGATATTAACAGAGTTTACTGCCAGATAATGCACTGTCTACATAATGCTAAGGTTTCCTCAGATTACCTATTGTAAACATGCACACAAAATATCTGCCTTGACTGCTACCTACGGCAACTATCCACCATAAGAGGTGTTAAACCTCCTCTACCTATTCCAGTGTGCAACTAGCAGAAGCAGGTAGAAGACCTTGATAATAATCTATTGTAAATCACTACTCGTAGCACTTGCTTAGTCATAGCAAGACCATCGATGGATCCTGCTGATATATTACTGACATCAAAATATGGCTGACAATGTAAACTACTGATTACCAAATGAGTTGTTAGTTCTGGTATATCAGAGCATTATGGTAAAGCATACTGGTCAATGCAGAGATCCATAAAATAGCTAATTAACTTTTAATAATTTAATAATGTTGCACTGAAAGGAATACTTACTGTTTTGTCTTTAGTTTTTTTCAACTCAGATGATCTTAAAATGCCTCAAAGGTCTGGGCTCGGATTAATCCATCTTGTGACAAGTGCCATTTTACACTGTTTTGCCTCTTAGATTACCATATTTCCTATAACATCTATTGGCGAATAGTTCAATTCTATAAACAGAAAATTCAAGTTTTCCACTAACTGTTTTTTAGTTGAGGTTTGGTCGCATTTTCTTTTATCTCTGTTCCTGATTTATTTAATCTAAAAGCAGCATAACTATACAAGGTCAAAACGTCACACTGGATGGGCTGTCTGAACCAAGGGCTAGCTTTGCTGCAGGAGGTTAGGACTCGTTCTGTCTACAGCTGCGGAGCTACCCGGACGTCCCACATTTGTATTCAATCTATAGCCGTCAATGCTGTTTCAAAGAGTTTTGACTAGTGCTCCATAGAGGTTGAAATGTGACACATTTACGCTATTTCAAGCGTATTCACTTGCAAGCTTTAAGCATGGTTGCTGGCTATTACCTTCTAGATTGAATGCCATGATGTCTGTCGCCAAATGGCTCGTGGTGCCCCTACCATTCAAAAACCATACAAGGGTGGCGATTGACAAATGGATCCGAAAGGCGTCAGCACTTATCCAGCCATCTCGAATGCAACAACCATCCAGACAACATCATAGTCAGTTAACAGTGAGCTGTCAATCACTCCCAAATCAGCAGAAGTCTTGGCAAGCCGCTAAAAATCCGACAGGTCTCTGGCATGTCATTGACTCTGCCCCAGCACTACCACACTTTCAGAGGCACCCACCTTTAGAAAAAGATAGATATGTACGGATGGAAAAGTTGCACCCGCCCACACTGTATGCATAGAAAATCAAGCATGGCATTTGCTGGTACCCACCCCTCTGCAGCAAGTGCAGAATTGAGTTCTTTGTTTTTATACGTTGGGTGTTGGCTGAGACACATTTGTCCTAATGAGACCTACGGATTGATTACTACTAGGGATGAAACATCGACATGTTAACCCACCTGAGTGGATCTAGAAAATCACGTACGGGACAGTGTTGATGAAGGGCTATTGTTCACGACTGTATACTTCAGTTGTAGTCAGTTTGGGAACCGTTTTCACCAAAACTGTTTACACCTAGTCACTCACCCTCTGCACTGTCATAACTACAACTGATCAACTGGGTAATATTGTGAAATTCTGTATAACTTTTATGATCATGCAATATATGCATACGTCAGAAAGTGAATACATAAACAAATATGTTTTACTGTCCCTCTGATCATTTATTCACAATATCTTCTGTACGTTTTCTTTATGAACTTTCAGCTTGGAAAGGCTTGGGTCTCCTCAAGGTTTGGAGCTGCATTGGTTACTACAATAGCAGGTACTGAGGAACTGATGAAACCTGTGATTCAAGATGAATGCTGGGGAGCCAGGTCTTCCTTGTCACCAGCAGTTCCAGAGCACTGCGTAAACAGCATGTGGTGCTGCTGAGTGCCACCCTGCATGACAGTGAATGATGCTCATGGTACATAGGAATGGAAGGCCCCAGTCCTACTCCATGATGCGTTTGTTTAAAAGCTCCTTCGGAAAACAAACTTATCTAATAATGCAGACCCTCTTCGAAAACATGGTGTTCTAAATCTGACAATGTAGGCTTCAAAGACAGGATGAACAAAGACCATCGACCCCTGGGAGTGACTAATGTTACAGAAGGATTGACCACTCTGAAAGCTATAAACAATCATATTTGTATTTGTGAGTGCATTACCCTAATAATGAAAAACGTTGATACCAGTAGGGACTTTGGTGGTGTTTTAGGAAGGGATAGGAGGCTCGAAAACTACTCCTTAACTGTAAAGTCAATTAACCTCTTTTTTTCTATTTGATACCTCCATTGCAGCACAGCTGAAAAGATGCTCACTGTGCTAAGGGCCCTTCTGAATGCAGCGCCATTTCGTGCTCACCGAAGTAGCTTAGAGGGCACCAGAAAACATCACCACTGAAGACAGTCAGTCAACACCCATTGACAGACAAGGACGCACCCATCATTACAGGTCAGCACGTTAGGGAGCACCTGCCATTCCCCGTTAACCACATTCACCTTCTAAATGTGCTTTCAATGCTCCAGAAACTCGAGCCCTCCGCTCAGCCAATCTGTCCCTATCAATTCACTGAGTAGTCCCGAAAAGTAACTTTCTGTTTCTTTTTTCAGTCATTACCCGCAAAAACACTGATTTCCATTTGTAATAGCCAGTTTGACGAGTTCCTGCACACTATTTTGAAATGTTTACAGACCTATGGCCAGCACTTTAGGAAATTGGTATATATAAAAATATTAAATTGACAACGAAATTCTCAAAATGACACCGATGGGATTGTCTTACTGTCAGGGCCACTTATGTATCCATAGTGCTTACAAGCCAAGTCAGAGTGTCAAACAGCCGCACAACCATAGATTCAGTGATATAATACTAATTCTCCTGTGTTCACTGCTTGTCAATACGAAATGTTGTGCGAAGCTTCATAATGCAAAGATCTTTAAATGCTATATAATGGTGCCGAATATTCAGACAGGTGCATGTGTCCTCGTGCATGCGTTACAACACATTCACACAAGTGAATTTTTGCTCACTAATCTGAAGGCAAAAATGTTATTTCTCTGTGTACATCTGACACTGTCTTCAGAAGCTTTTATGAAAGAATGTAAGGACGGAAGCCTGGCCTGGAATAAGGTGCTGGTGTCACCCAAACTTTGCAGGTCAAGCTCTTTTCCTGATGGGTTTCAGCAATGATTTGAGGTGGCCCGATCCCGCCTCGCCAAATTCGAATGATATGTAGCCTTCCCTGCATGTCCATGTGCCTAACAAGCTCTCTTTGATGTAGAAATACCTCATAATTCCCTTATTAAGCTGAACATTCATGTGTCAAGAACATCTGTCTCTCTTTAGAACAGAATATGAGGGGTTTCATTGACAAGGGGTCACATTACCCTCTAGTTTAGCACGTTTTCCCAGCTACCGGTGTCTGGCCCCCAACTGAATGTTGTCCCTGCTTCTGGCGACTCGCACAGCAGAAGGAAGTACAATGCATTAGCTATCAGAGCGCAAAAAATGAGGAAAACTGACAGCATGTCAATAAGCTACTTTAAGAAACACAAACAAAGTGCTAGGAATAGAATGAGTGGTTCCTCTTGTCGGTTCCATACATCCATGCCTCAAGAAAATGTTTGTTTGTATGTTGAGGAGACATCCGTGTCGCTAGATAGGGGTCTGGAGTGTGTCTGCAGTCTTTGTCTAACAGATGAGTAGACGATGTATGCGAAGAAAAAAGGAAAGCAATTATTACGGCTATTTTTGGAGGTAAGTGAAATTTTTAGGGCAAAGACCCCTGTATGCCATTGTGCTGTAAAGGATAAAATACAAAAAACCTAAGGACAAGTCAGATCATGTCAAATTTGAGATTGCCCTTTCAAAATCAAGCTGAGCTGAAATGTGTCCCTGGAACACAAATTGTCTGAATAAAAGTAATTACTACAGTGGAATGTATATGAGCTCTTGAGAGTATGCCACCCAACATATGAAATATTCTTGTAAACATCAGCATATGTAGTGTTGGCCCCAAGCCTTACCCCCTGCTGGGAAGCGGTGGTCCGGTAGTGCAGGTCCCGCTGGCCACCCTCCTGCTGGTTGAGGGAACCCAGTAAAGTCTGTAGCCGCTCTATGTACTGGATAGCACTGCGCAGGATCTCTACCTTGGGCAGCCTTTGGTTGGGGTTGAGCAGCGTGCTGCGTTTTAGTGCCTCGAAGGCTTCGTTGACCTTCTTCAGCCGCCTTTTTTCCCGCAAGGTGGCTGCGCGTCGCCGGTCCACCGACACCGTCTTTCGTTTGCAGATCTTGCAGGCCCAGGGTAAGCACTGGCCTGGGCAGTGCTCCTGTTGGCCCATGGAAGACATAGGGGACAGCTTCTCCTCAAGCCCATTGCCGGAGAGGACCCTCCCATCAGCGCAGAGTCCAATGCCAGGCCGCTCTTGGTACCCTGTCTGCTCATAACCTGGAAGCCTAGATGGAAAAAAAGTTTCTCCTTCATAAAATCTCTGATCTGGAAAAAAGTAGGGATTGGTCTCAAAAAGCTCCATAGCTGAACTGCTCAGGCAGGCTGTCTGCATATGTGGACACCAACTGCACTTCTGTCTCCCCACACCAACTGTTTGGTGGCATTTAAAGCCTCCGACTGGCATTAAATCACAGAGATAAATATAGAAAATGCAAAAGAAACCCGATCTATCTGTAAGCTGTTGCCACACATCAAAACTTTTACGTCTGATTTCATGTTGTTTCCCCCTGGGGGATTGTGCTGGCGCAGGGCCGGCAATTCACTGAAGGCTAAGATGTGAAAAACCTGGCCCAGGAAATTAAGCCGTAAAACGGCATTTTAAACAATGTTGTAATATGATTAGTCTTCATTCTCGTCCACAATGCTGCCCGTGATGGCAGCGTTGACCCCCAGTCCCCCCTCCCAGACAGCCGACCGGGCGGCCCCACATTCCTGAGTGAAAGCAGCTCATCTGCTCGTTTCACTTACTGTACGAGCGCCCCCACCCCCCTCTTCCACACAGGCCGCCCGTCTGCCCGGCTCCGGCGTCCCTGGCATTTTGGAAGTGAGTGAAATAAACGGCAGGTGTCCTGCAAGGTGCACGCTTTTGTCGAGCTCGCTGCCCCCCTACACTTACAAAGTGGCAGACTCCGTCTGTCACAAGACTACAAAGTGGTGGACGTGTGCTGTACATAGTCCCCAAACCACAGGCGCACTCTGCCCAGAGCAAGTTAAGAGCTCTGTTTCCATTCCATCTGAAAGTGATCCACGCCTATGGAGTACCTACAAACAGAAGACACATCTAGCCTTACTGCCCACCCTGTATTCTGTAGTACATTTTGACAACAGGAAGGAAAGTACTGACAATAACCACACTTTGTGACCAGTGAGGCCTCCGCAGTTCCGAGAAAGGTTGCAAATTGTCAAAGAAAAGCTTTATGGATTTGGTTGACATGTCCCTGGGTATTTGCATATCACAAACCTTTGCCATCATTTCGGCCTGTGGTAGAGATTCATTCAAGAGGAGGTTCTCCACTGGAACGTTCGATTACATTATCCTACCATAGGTATCCATAAGGAAAAAAGTGCAATATTGGCCAACAAGCAGCTGCACAGCTGTTACTGCTTAAGGTATATGAATTCAGCACTCTACCTCCCAACGGTCCTATTGCTCACAGACCATATACTGAATAACAAAATCCATACATAAAAGGGAATGCTAAGGAAGGCCAAAGTAATGTCTGTAAATGTTCAAAAGTCAGTTAATACTAAAACATTCCTTGAAAGTCTTATTTGCAATACACAAAGGTCCCACTGAGGAAAAGGAAACATGAACATTGTCTGATGTGTGCTACAGGTGAAGAATCTCCACACAGACAGTAAAAAACCCAAAATGAAGTACCATCTTGGGGATCGAATGTGTTGCCTGGGCTGTTGTTGTATGCTTTTTAAAGGAATACAAGATTTTGGATTTCAACACAGTATCATGGCTCCCGCATCATTGGATTTCTAAGGAGGACTGTATTTCCATAAAATAAGACTTTCAAGAAATGTTTTAGTAATAATTAATTTTTGAACCATCAAAGAAATGTCCTTGTACTTCCTTAGCACTCCTGTTTATATATGGATTTTGGCATCCATAAGGATGTTGGGCCATTTGACCTGCCAACCTAATCCTTCAATCGAGATTTGTATTCTTAACCACAGGGACCATGCTGTTGTTGGGGCAGATTTATTGTTCGCTGGGCTGTAAATCATTTGATAAGGGAGTAAGTTAATGTCTTTCCTAACCGCCAAGCGCACTCGGGCATTTGGGCCCACAGGCTTCTCAGTTTATGTGAACATTTAACCATCCTGTTTATGCATTAGGTTCCATGATGAAAAAGAGGCAAGGCTTACAGTTGGAGATAAAACAGCTATATGGAGAGTTTAGGGGACAGTGCCCTCAAGAAAGCCCCACCACTGCCAATCCTCCTTTATATGTTTTCTTATTCCTAGTCCAGAAAACTGCAATCCTGGGACCACCACCTCCAAATTCCAGGACTGTCCACCTTCCTCAGTCAAAAAGATCATATTTGTAGCTCAAAGAGGGAGGAAGAGTGGTGACTCATGCGTGACAGCATCAGGAAATAAGCTTGTAAGAGCTCTGGTTTTGATGGCAACGTTTCCCATTCCATCTCTAAAGTTATCCCTCTTCTAAGCACACAAGGACAAAGTAAAACCTCTTACCACCAAATGCAGCTTTTCTTAACTTTCCCAATTTTCTAGCCATTGTTTATTCAGATCATTTGGAGCTCCACCTTCTAGAACATGTTTCTGTCTAATTTGTCACTTTGCACTCTGATGGGCACTGATTTGCCATAGCACTCCTTGCAGGATCCTCCTAAATTCTGAACATGTAAAATTTAAACCCTCATGCCAAGAACTGGTCCATCGATGAACTCTTAAAAACATCAGACTTCTTCCCAAGATCAGACCTTAAAATCTAGGAAAGACTACAGTGATGCTTTATTCATTAAAATATGGTGACAAATATGTAGCATAGTACCATGGGCCATTATGGCAAATGGTCTAGTCAACACTGAAAGGGGCTGTGCTTGTTTATCGCAGTCTTGGGAACAAGGAGAGGGAGCCGGCAATGTTGCAAAAATCAAAGATTCCTCTGTCATCCAAAATCCTGACACCCAAAATTAACAGGATCTTGCCCACAACTCAAGGGTGGATTTAGGATGCCGAAGGAGTCTTGATGTCCAGTTAGGACATTGAGACTCGAGGTGCTTGACCTTCTTGAGAAAGAAGACAGAGACAGATGAAATTTCTTCAAAGAGTGGGACCCTGGGAACTCTCCATAATCTGGTTCCATACCTAAAAGAATCTACTACACATAATTAGCACTACAGCTGCATAGGATGATGAACTGTTAACTCTTTGTGGCATGCTTCATCTTCGGGTTCCCCATACAGCACTAAGAGGCATCCTGGGGTGTATACTATGTATACTATTAACGAACATACTCTGTCAGAGAATACTACTGTGTGTGTTGCGTAGAGGCAATTATTGTTTGTGTTTGTGGAAATCACATTGAGTTACAATTGTGAGGACATGGGCTTTAGGCGAGTATAACATTTATTCAGTGCCGCCCCAGCCCATATTCCTATTGTTAAAACAAGCAGTTTTGTCTCCCAGACTCTGCATGTCATGTTGATCAACATGTTTTATCGCCTGCAGGATCTGGCACTTTCATTGGGTCCGTTTTTCTTCAGAACACACATGAAAAAGAGACAGCAAAATAAAGATCACTTGTTTTCACAATGCCATGAGTGCTCCTATAAATTAAAGTAGTGAATAGTAAACACCCAATTACAAATATTTTGATCTTGCAACCTAAATCCTGTGAAATAAGTGGTCAAAATAGATCCCTCTTGTTACACCATATTAGTGCTTTAACCCTGAAAGAGGAAAGTTCAGGGGTGGCTCCTCGGCTATGGTGAAGGACCGTTGTCCCCCTGGCTGACCCAGCAGCAGAAAATTAAAACAATAGTTCACTATCATTTTATTTTTCTGCTGCTGGCTCAGCCAGCATGTGAAGGGATGGGCAGGGCTGGGCTGGGGCGCGGGAGATGGGAGGCGGGGATGAGGAATGGAGTGTGTTTAGCCGGCCGTCTTGGGCCCCAGGATTGAGTCTGAGCAGCAGTCCGAGCCGCTCAGGCCAATCCTGACACTGCTTTCATGCTAGGTTTAGCATGAAAGCAGCACCAGGATTGCTGGGGGACTTGTACTGGTATCCCAGCATTGAATACTGAGACACCAGACGAAGTGGAGAGGAGCGAGACGACAGGAGACGGAGGCATCCAGGTAAGTTTGTTTTATTATTATTTTTTTAAATTTTCACCTCCATCTCCATCCCCTCTCCTTGAGATTTATGTGGCTGCTGCTGGAAAAATTTAGCCTTTTTCAAAAATTAAAGATAAGATTGTATTGGTCAAGATTAGGGAGTTAAAGTAAAGTTAGCACGCTCAATAGTGAAACAGTATTACACCCTAATCTTATAAATTAAGGTAAAAATGTACGAATATGATAGGGGAATCTAAACCAATTTGTTGATGGTTTTGTTTTCGTGCTTTTTAACAAGCTTTGGGGAATATCACGTCATTTTGACAGGAAAAGGTATGCAGTATATCAAAAGGATTTTTGTTTTGTTTTTTTAAATCCAGCCTCTGCCAGGGGTAGTGCAACTAACACACATGCCCTCTTTCTTGAGCCCATATTGTTATTTGCTGATCTAGGGAGGAAACATAATTCCAGGGATTTGGTAGGGAGGAAACCATCCAGAATCTCAGGTTCTGGTCAGCCAGTATCCTCACATCAAACTCTTGCAATCTCATAACAAGTTCCTGGGTCTCCAAGCGAGCCAGCACCTGCTTCAACATCCTATGCAATATGACTGGGGAATTCTTCAAGCACAAAGGTTGTTAAATTAAAGTTGGTGAGGATGTGAGGTGACGAGAAGGCTCTCTTGTCTTTGGCTCCAGTAGTCAAAGAAAAGTGGGTTCACCAACCCTTGCTTGGGAATTAATAGCAGAGGGCCGTGGACTCTTGGAATGCAAAGTTAGTTTCAGCAATGTATATCATGGCAGCATCTGCCTTTAGGCAGCCTGGTACATCCTCTTACATGTAAACCTTGTTGTTCACAACCAGACGGTCCCACAAGTTGATTTCCTGGATACAGACCAGAGTTCTATGATGACAGGTGGGCCTGGTGTGTAGAAGGTAGTTCACAGGCCCTCTAGTAAACCATCCTTCTCAGATACATGTGACATTTTAGGGAAGCACCCACTCTGTTCCACAACCTAGTACATTGCCACAAAGACTGGAACTGAGGCCTCTATATGAAAGTATGGCATAAGCCTATTAATGTGGATAACTTTATGGAGTTCTCACTGGCAGTTTCAATGTTGACCAAACAGTTGATGTCTCCTCTTTTCGTCACATGATATGGGCCAAACAAATTGTCCTAGAAGCCCAGCAAGTAATCAGCTGGAGGATCATGACTTCCAGATACTCCATGCAAGTGTCTCACTGAATAAAAGACGGAGTCAAGGATATCAAATTTGAAGTTAGCCCAGGGTGAGGGGTACAATTCGGTAACTTTTACTTATCAATGATGAAGACTGACTGACCTGTCTCATACCAAAACTGATGTTGGCCTATGCTGGGTACTTTTTAGCTGCCCCAGCTTTCAACTCTTTCTCCAACTCCTGGCTCTACAGATAAGATACCAGTTAGGGAAGGGGACTGGAAAACCTCCCTTTCCCCGCTGATCAACTGTTTGGCTAGTCAAAAAGCCCAACAATGCCTGCCACTCCATGCAGTACTTCTGGACAGTGCACTAAGAACACACCAGCAGTAGGACAGGGAGTATAACGTCACCTAGCCAGAAACAGAAGCAATAAGCTAAAAGTTAAATTATCACTGAGAGTTGATTTTTTATTTGGTCACCTCTCATTCAGGGTAGGCAGTGGAGTATTCGTGACTTGCCACTGTTGGCCCAGATATCCGAATCAATGCTTGCTCCGGTGACTGATTCCTCCTCTGAGGACAGTGAGCAGGGCTATCCCTCGTTTGTCACAGACAGCAGATCTCACCGTCACTAGTCACAGATATCAAATCTAACCTCCCCCTTGTGCTCCTCATTCATCACTGAATATAGATCTATCTTTCTACCTGAAGGTTCAGTCTGTTATCTCTCTGTCTACATCCACCACCACCACCAATCCCAGGGAGCCCTCACAGTTACAGCATCTGGAACATGGTCTCTCAAGGTACGAAGGGTAAAGGAACATGCAGAATTAGGGAAAAGGAACCATAGAGGCAAATCTGGTGTAACATGCAGGCCGAACAGAAGAGGATGAGGGTGCAAGGGTTCATTATTCTCCAGACTAGGCACTTTTTCAGCGCCCCAATTCATATTTATAGCTTTTAAAGGAGTCCTACTTTCTTTATTAATGACGAATATCAGTATAAGGCCTTAGATGCTGTGAGTTTTCTGACCAGGGAGCCACATAAACTTTTGACATGCCTGGTGGCAGAATATAGCAAGTGATAGGGAGCCGGGGTACATGGTACATAGTGAGAGGGAGGCTCTCACACTGAAATACACTGGGGATTGAAACAATAAGCAACAGTGCAGGAAAGGGACAGACCTGCTTCAGCTTCAAGGATACAGAGAAACAACAAGACAAGGCAGAATGGTTATGTTAGAACCTAGATCAGGAACAATGCACTCAAGATGAGAAACAGCAGACCCACAAAACAATTTGCTTTCAATACTCATATATGCAACAAGCTAGGTTGTTTGAAAGGGCAAAATATCCATTGCACCCACAAAACAACTGGTGTAGCTAAGAAAGGTTGGTATGAGGACTGTAAAACCCAAACCACAGGGTTGACCCATTACATACCTCGCAAGGGTTAGGTTGGTAAGGTCGAATAGAAAAAGATGTGACCCCCTCCATCATAGGAAAATTCCTCATATTACAATCACATCACTGCCAACATTTATTTAGGCCTGGGGAAGGTTTGCCTCCCTAACAACACCTACATATTTACTTAGGTCTGGCCTGGGAATGAGATACCTCTCATCCCTCTGCAACTCTTCGACCCCTCCCCCCCCCCACACACACAGACCCTCCATGAAGTGAACCCACCACTGCAAACATAAATCTGCACACAAAAAACCTGAAGCACCAGGAAGCACAGGAATGAGTGAAAATTGTAGTATTTAAACCTTGTAGCGTAACACAACAGGCTCTTACTTATAACGATTTGCTACTATCATCGAGAGACAATTTTATTGGGTGTACCTCTCTAATAAATAGTGACAAATCTGAATGAACCCTTCCTCATGCAACAGAACATGTATTATATTCCACCAACATGTATTGAGGTTCAATGACAGAGTAGCTAAGAAAGAGCATGAGAGAAAGGGCAGTCCTTCATCTAGACACGAGTCAAACTGCATTTAAACATCTCCACAAAGGCCAGTAAAGCTGGACACATTGATTGAAGAACATGCCGCAATCCTGCGTCGGCCCCTGACTGCCCTCGTGTCCTGTCTTCAGTTCTTTCCTCCCAGCACTAAGTACACTCCTGTTTTACTTGGTAATCAAAACTCTACAGAGGAAGTGATTCGAGGATGAACTCTGCCGATACCACGTTTTACGAATGACTATCAAATAACTGCATATGCACAATAGAACCTAGAGGTATGTCAGCATAATGGGTCTTATTGAAAGTTTGGAGGATACAGGACATTTGCCAAAAAGTGGTGGATGTTCTTTTTGTCATATTTAGTGTTCATAGTGACCTATACACTCTAAATACGGTGGACAGGCCATCTGCAGCTTTTTGGCGAGCGTCCCTCAACCATCAAACTCTAATTGAAGTCCAACGTGCTGTATTCAACCCGCAAGTTAAGAATGGCTAAATAGTGAATAATTCAGATTAAGTTACTCATATTTCTACAGCATGTACTCAGCTATTGGTAAAGCCTTGCAGCACTCTTCCATCTTTGAGCAAAGAACATGAATCCTTACTTACTCCACCCCAGTCAATATTTAAGACTGAAGGAATGAATGTGGAAAGAATTCTGAAAGGGGAATCCTGGAGGAGGAGTACATTGCTACCATAGTCTGAATACAAGCAAGGGCTCGCCCTCCCGTGGGAAGACCCAAATATAAGTCATCACCACTAGAAGTTCCGGCCGGGGGTGAGGGCTTCTTCCGCACCATGTGTATTTTCGAGAGCATGATTAACCAACATTCAGATACATACACGAAATATTTCCATTAGGCTTGGCAGATTCATAATGGGTCATCAGGCTGAATACCAGGCCGGGGACTGGTCAGTGGAAAGAATGTTATCAAAGCGTCGAGCAAAGCATAGCACGATTTCCAGCAGAAAGCATTCCTCCGCCATGTTCAATTCATCGTTTAACATTCACTGAAAAAGTGCCAGGCAGACCCCGCGGACTCCAGCTCAAGTTACACCATGAAGAGTATGTCTACTTCCAATGCCTAGTTTTACATAATTAGTTATTTCGGTTTACAATCCAGGAAGAGAATTCTGGCGATGTTATGAAGGCTCATCACAAATCCCTCGAGCTCGAAAATTTTATATCAAGCACATTCTCAGGTTTGTGGGTGCATTAGCTCTACGTCCTCCAATAACCTTGAGGGGTTTTACAGCCCTAGTCTGGTCAGAAAGAAGAATTGCTAACAATGGAAAAATATGCTAACCGAATTTATTATTGTTTCAATGTGAAAATAACTTGGGATTCCTTTGAGGTTTGTCAGACAAGGCCTAATTAGACGGTAGTGGAAATTCCTCAGATTTCTGGACGAAGTACCACATAATGAGGAGAATAATGGTGGGATACTTCAAAATTCAGTTAGCCCTTCAAGATTAGTAACAAGTAAAGCTTATACTTTAATTCTTTCTATGTGTATACTAATCTCCTGACTGGCTCCTCTATTGGCCAGGTTTCTTGGTGCAGGATATCCTGTTGGTGGGACATTCAGTGCGAGGAAATTTTGAAGTGAGTGCTGGAACCTTTACCGACTGGTGCAGGCAAGTGACGTGGGGAAGACAACTGTCCGGAAGCTTCCCTTTTTATCACCAAATGGGAGATGTTGCCTTGTGGCTAGAACTGCCATTTTGAACTGGGAACCTGGTTCGAATACCAGCCTCAGCTCAATGTCATATGATTCTGACTAAATCTCCCCATATCTAAAAATGTGTACCCTCTCGTTATCCTGCAAAGTGCTCCCATACCTTCAAGCCAAGTTTGTAATATATTAAACTACAAAAAACTTAGCGAAGCACATGAGGTTTAAAAAATGGAAATTGCAAGGTTGTAAGGTGTCCGAATTTGCTCTTGCCTACTTTCTGCATTTCTAAATCCTGCTAGAAGCAGTGCTTATTAGAGCACTTAGATCTCCAAGCTAAGTGACCTGAATTGACCAGGTAGACAATATTCTCAAGTGTATCTACTATCCAGACTGGAAATGACAATGTGAAGAGTGAAACCAAGTGACAGGTTGTAATTGGATACCTCCTGCTGGGAATGGAAAGAGGAAAAAACAAGCATTGGAAAAGTCAATTGGTCTAGCATTGTCTCCCAGCCTTTTGTTTTTTCATTGATCTGGTAAAACTTTATTGTTCAAGATGCTGCCAGCCATCATCAATCTGAAAAAGAAAAAACATTGGCTAAAGGCAAAAATGTTTTGTTGTTCTCAAAAAACAGATATTAGCGTAGAACCCCCTGGGAATTAAAGAAGTATTATGTGGACAGGGGAGGCTTCTCCACCAAGGAGGAGGACCGTCGCCCCCCTGGCTAAGAGCCACCAGAAGAAAAATCAAACAATATTTTTATAGCATTTTATTTTTCTGCAGCTGGCTCAGCCAGTAGGTGCAGAGAGGAGCAGGGCTGGGCCACAGGAGGGGGTAAGGGGAGGGGTGGAGTGCACTAAGTGCAAATGTGTGTTTGGCCAGCCGTCTTAGTCTGGCCAAACACACATGTGTACTTAGGTTTTTCCAACCCTGCTGTGTTGAATGGTCGGGCTGGAGAAACTGCACAGACCCCAGGGCAGGGTCTGAACGGCAGTCCACGCTGCTCAGACCAATCCTGATGCTGCTCTCATGCTAAACATAGCATGAGAGCAGTGCCAGGATTGCATGGAGAGCCTGTGCTGGTGTCCCAGTGAATGCTGGGACACTATTAGAAGAGGAGCGAGGTGGAAGGTTGCTACGGTGGGAAAAGGCAGGAACGATAAGTGCTTTTTTTCTTGGTTCCCCTGTCCTCATCGCCTCCCCCTCGACTTTCGCGGCGGCCGCTGTTGTGTGTGGATGTGCAGAGCAGAATGCTATAAGTCATAGTGAGGTCAACCAATGTCTAAAGTGGGCTGACACATTGCCCTTTGAGAAGTGCTGGAGTGGGTGGAAGAAAAATGTGGATGACGTAACAGCAGAATAATGGCTGAAGGTCTGACTAAAAGCCACCTATCAGTAAGTATGTTATACACAATATTGTAGTAAATTCAAAAGGTCTTGGCTAACACAAACCTAAAAAAGCCAATTAGTCTGGCAGTGACTGCCAGCCTCTTGCCTTTGAGACATAAGTCAAGAAAGCAAAAAAAAGGACGGCAAAGAGAAAAAGAAAGAAAGGAAAAAGGTAAAGCAGATAGGGTTGGCAATGGTTAGCTTATATTCAGTGTTCATGTGAAATATCTTGTTCCAAAATAATTAATTTTCCAGGGACCTGGCTTTCTTTCTTCTTTCTTCTCTCTTTTTTACGATCTTTTCCTTAGATCAGGACCCAATGTGGTTTTCCTGATTATACTTACGTTGTGGAACTGTGTATACCTTGTTTTTGTACATGTATTGGGAGCTCTATACACAGGACCAGGATTTTTCTATCCAAATCTCCCTTTTTCCAAACCCCTCTTTTAGTTGGTTTTTGATCATGTGAAATATCACCAGTAAGTGCTTAATTTACAATAGAATGAGTGCCAGTGCCCAAAGCTCTGCTCAGAGGCCTGTGCCCGGTGCTGTCAAAGATCGATGTACCAAATATCAAGGCTGCAGTCTTGAATCAACCTCAGGTCTCTTTAATCCACTACCAGACACGCCCTTTACTTATGTAGGTTCCTGCTTTACCCCTTTGTAGCATTTTTCTGGCTTTCTCTCCCCCTTTTTCTCCCATGTTTTTCCCTCTCTTGCTCATGGTAAATGTGTGATGAAAAATAATATGTGACGGGCCTCAAACATGAGTATCATGGGCTCCACTGGCAACCACCAGCTCAAATTAAGTACTGGCAGCAGTCAGATAAGCAAGACCACTCCAAAAGGAATTTACAACAGTATTAGCAGAAGATGGGACCTGATAAAGCTAGAATGTGCCCTGTGATCACATCAAAAACATTCTCCTATCACATCAGACTCTAAACACAGACAACACTAAAGAAATTATAAAATAAAAACAAAAACACTGGCACTGAAGCGAACTGCCTTGTGAGTGGATATGCTCCTTGTCAAACAGCAAAATGGAGTCCCTCTAAGTGAAGCTAGCCAGTGGCTTAAGTAGGCTGACCATTGCCCCACGCTGCATGCTGTGATGGGAAGCTCAATGTGAATGACAAACAAAAGACCAATGGAAGAAGATTTTAGTAAGTATGTGGAAATGGGGCTGTTAATGGTATGGGTGTGTGACATTACCATGTAGGACCATGTAGGACCAATAGACTTTGTTTGTTAAACCTTTAGCTCAAACCTGGGTAGCTGTGGCACTGAGCTGTCAAGATTGCACAAAGAATCAATTGTAAAGTTAAACAGCACCAAAATAACTGAAGAACAAATAGCTGAGACACTCACGAAATCTGACTCAAATGTATAAAAATAAAGCATATTTTTAAATATTTTTCAGACACCAAAACAAAAAAGATCCACTGAAATTTTCCGGAGACACAGCATTTACAAAGTACAGTAAGTATATACCTTTTATGTAACTGTGAACACACATTTATAAAGAAAAACTTTGATAAGTATCAATGCTGTTACTTTGAGTTACTTTAGGTGTCCACATCCACCCAGAAATCAGTCAGGGGACCATCATTGTCCTCAGAAACAGTTATCTCAAGGGAAAAATCAGTCTTTAATCCAGTTCCAGCATCAGAGGCTCCTAGCTATTGACTTGTATGGAGTGGTCCTGGTGCAAGGCAAACAGGACGCTGGAGACTCTCAAGAATGCTGAAGAGGCTGTGGTTGATGGTGGTCTTCCTCTGGTCACTCCTTTGTCCACTGGCTTGCTGAGGTGATCTTGACCACAGGGATCGATGTCCCTCGAAGTCCTCTCTAGCTTAGCAGAAATCCAGTCACCTGGTGAAGCAGTTTCAGCAGTTCCCTTCTTTTGGCAGTAATTTGCCTTCTGGACAGCTTAGCTGCACTCCGACATCCCTTCCAGGTCCAGCAGACTCTGGAGCAACTTATGAGCATCAGGTCCTGGCCCCTGGTGCTGCATGGCAGCAAAGAGCAGCTATTCAAAGAACTGGGTACCAACTCCTCCCAGCAGGCATTTCCAGCTGTTGGGCCCTTTGCTGTGAACAGGAGGTCAGCCAACTGACCCTTGGAGTCTCTTGCTCTGGATGGGCTCAGAAGTTGACTTCTCTATGAGCAGGACACAGTAGGAACAGTCCCTCCTCCTTTCCTAGTCATCAGGTTCAGCAGGTGCAGTCCATGTCGGCACAGCCTGTCTTCGTGAGTCCTTATTGCAGCAGGGCAGTCCTTCGGCCTCTTTCTCCAGTCCAATAAAATCTGAGTTCTGGGTGCCACGGGTGCCCGTTTTACACCCAGAAAATGCCCTTAGGGGAGGTTGCAGCCACTAGCCAATTAGCTACCAGGTTCCCTCCCGCCTGGCAATTTCCTGTGAAGTGTGGCATCCAGCTATCCCAGACGTCTCTCTTCTGTCCACTCTCAAGATGGCAGACCTTTCTCTCAGATTGCAGAGCTCCCTAGCGCAAATAAGAGGTCTGGTAACCAGGTGGTTGCATGCCTTTCCCTTTCTTTCCCCTGTGTCAGCCTGTCTGCCTAAACATTAGAGCAGTCTCTCTCTCATGTGTTATCCATTTGCCCTTCAAAAGCGGATTTGCCTTTGAAGCTCACCTTTTGGGCCTAACATATATCTGGCTTCCTGCCAGGGAGAGGTAACACCTCTCCCCATGCAGGCTTCTATTGTTTCCTTTCCTGAGAGTTGTTTGCGTTTCTCCAGGAGGGCTTGAAGTTGTCTGTAATGACAGTCTTTGTGTGTAACTGTAAGCTGGCACTGGAAATATTGGGCAACCAAAGCGGCAACTCATAAAATTGCACTTTACCCACCAGTGACATTCAATTTGATTTAAACATTAAATCAGATTCAATGCACTGATTCTTTTGACAACTTATAGTACCAGCATTAGTAGTGGCATTCCGAAGTTAACAGGGCTGAGATGTCAGCCTGTAACTCTGTACTCAACAATGGGGCTACTAGGCTTTCCACAGTTGTTGGACTTTTGCTTATGCAGGGTCATCCCCAGTCTTTTTGCCTCCTGCCTCCTATTTTTTTTCTGACCTGTTGCTGTTGGCTTTTCAACTCTGAGCACTTTACCACTGCTAACCAGTGCTAAAGTGCATATGCTCTCCGTGTAAATTGTATGTAATTGGTTTGTCCATGATTGGCATATTTGATTTACTAGTAAGTCCCTAGTAAGGTGCACTAGAGGTGCTAGGGCCTGTAAATCAAATGTTACTAGTGGGCCTGCAGCACTGGTTATGCCACCCACACAAGTAACCCTGTAATCATGTCTCAGACCTGCCACTGCAGTGTCTGTGTGTGTATTTTTACACTGTAAATTCGACTTGGCAAGTGTACCCACTTGCCAGGCCTAAACATTCCCTTTTCTTACATGTCGGACACCCCTAAGGTAGGCCCTAGGTAGCCCCAAGGGCAGGGTGCAGTGTATAGTTAAGGTAGGACATATAGTTATGTGCTTTATATGTCCTGACAGTGAAATACTGCCAACTTCGTTTTTCACTGTTGCAAGGCCTGTCTCTCTCATAGGATAATATGGGGGCTACCTTTAAATATGATTAAAGCGTAGATTCCCCTAGAGAGTACATGGACAGAAGGGCTGTGTCTGCCTCTGACAATGCAGGCTCCAACCCCCTGGTGTGTGTCTGAGGCCTTGCCTGGGCAAGGCAGGATTTCACAAGTAGGTGTGAGTCCCCTTTAAAGAAAGGTGACTTCAAAGACTAAAATGGGTATAAGAAGGGCACCCAGATCTACAGACTTTAGAAACACTTCTGGAACCAAGAGGAACCTCTGCCTGGAGAAGAGCTGATAGCTGAGGAAGAAGTGCTGCCCTGCCTGTGACTGTGCTTTGTGGAGCTTTCCTGCAGTGCTGCTTCTGCCAGAGTAAGAGGGCAAAGATTGGATTTTGTGTGCCTTCCATCTTGTGAAGAAATCTCCAAGGGCTTGATTTAGAGCTTGCCTCCTGTTGTTTGAAGTCTCAGGGACAGCAAAGACTTCTCTCTGCCAGCACCTGGGGTCTCTGGAGAGACTCCTGCTCTGACAAGTGGTGCCCTATTCAGTTCCAGGACCCTTGAAAGGAAAGCAGGTGGAAATCCAAGGAAATTGACTTCGGACGACTTCGGACCGACGCCGCTGCTGAATCCGGTAACGCCGCCTGCACCCGACGGCGTGACCTTCGCTGGAACGTGACGCTCTTGGCAGGCCCGACGCCGCAGCAGCCCCGCTGAAGTCCGCGACTCCGTGGAAGTCGCCGCACCACGTCGTGACCGACGCCGCTCGAAGTGCACGGATTCAACGTGTCGCACAGACGCCGCGATTCAACGACTTCGTGCATCGGCTTGTTTTCACTCTTCACCAAAGGTACTGTACTTGGGGGTCTACATGACTCCGTGTCCAACGCCGCTGGTGTCGGCTTGTTGGGAACGACTCCGTCACAACGCCGTGTTAACATCTCATCGAAGCATTTTTGTTTCTAAGCGCTATTTTTGGAGTTTAATCTTTCAAAATTCATAACTTGACTTGTGTATGTTGGACTTTTGTCGTTTTGGTCTTGTTTTGTTTAGATAAATATTTCCTATTTTTCTAAACTGGTGTTGTGTCATTTTGTGGTGTTTTCATTACGTTACTGTGTGTGTTGGTACAAATACTTTACACCTAGCACTCTGAGGTTAAGCCTACTGCTCTGCCAAGCTACCAAGGGGGTAAGCAGGGGTTAGCTGAGGGTGATTCTCTTTTATCCTGACTAGAGTGAGGGTCCTTGCTTGAACAGGGGGTAACCTGACTGTCAACCAAAGACCCCATTTCTAGCAACAGTGATAATGATAATTTTTTTTTTTTGCTGCTGTAAAAGTACATGTTCTACCTTTTAATATGCAGCGCTCTCCCTCAGGTCTGAACAGACCTACTTTTGGGGTGACTGGTGTATATTAAAACAGGAGGACCGGGATTTGCCATTACCTTAAAGGGCAAAAGCAAGTTAGCAACACTGCCCTACCAGTCTGCAGTGGCACACCTACCTTATCCCACTTAGGGTGGCACAACAAGGGCTGCAGTCCCTGAGGGGACACTGTAACATTTAAGGCATGGGTACCCCTGGTATAATTTACTACAGAATTAAAAGTAAGTTAGGCTATATCAATTGGGTCTAATGTAATCAGCATACACCATTTTAAGGCTCAGAACAGTCCTGGTTATCAGGGCATTTACAGAGTCTTACACCTGTTCCTAGTATTGAAAATGGGGGCAAAAAAGTGTGTGTTGTGGGGGGGGGGGGGGAGCGGAAAAAAACCGATTTGTTCACAGTAAGAACTTTATAGGTATAACTTCACTAAAACCAAAAGGTATTGGCTAGCACCAGACCTAAAAAACGAGCTGAACAGCAGGGAAAAAACTTTAAAAATTAGATTTAGGAAGGAGACAACAATTTGAGCTGTGCAATGCAGGTCATAATGTAAGGAGAAGTGTTGCTGTGGAACAGAGGAGGAGCTTGAGTTCTGGCAGTGTTTGGTGGTGGGCAGTAGAAGAAGTGGAAAAGATTGATGATATGTAACATTAGTGCCACTGACTGGAATGGATGAATAGTATTGTGGTAGGCAAAGACGATGTATTTGTTTTCCAGACCAAAATAGTAATAAGGCTTCTATTATGGAAAATATAAACATTTAGTGGTGTGGTGTGCAGGAGGAGCTGCTAGGAATAGATGGATACATGGGTGCTAATCAGAAGAAACACATAGGTTGTAAGGGTTCTTTATGCACTGAGATTGGAGAAATGGCTGAGGGGATGTGGTCATATGGTCCCAGAATGAGTTGCTGACTTTTTCCTCAGCACTGGTTCTAATCCACGCTTCAGCACAAAAAGTTTGATTCCGAACAAGTAATTTCATTCCTCTATGTGTCTTTAAAGAAATGTAATGGAAAATGTTATATATAAATATGGACGAAACTCTGTGAAGAACTATGTAAAATGAGACTGAAAGAAGAAGAAAACAAAATGATTCTGATTAACCCCTGAGTGCCGTGAAGAAAAGCTAGAGGGAGCAGGTGTTAGAAACACCTGGATAGGAAACACCTATATAGGAGACATACAGAACTGTTCCTTCAAGAAAAACAAAGTCACTCCTCTCCAGACTATAAGAATATTGTGCTAACAATATCGTAGCAAAAAGTTTGGCAACTAAAATGTTGGCAAGGTAAGTATATATAGGTAAGTATAGGTTTATTGTTCTTAACTTCACATCTATGTTCTTTTAAGAAATCAACAACGCCAAGATACAAAGATGTTGAGTGAAGTTGTCTTGTAAACTGATATTTACCTTGCTGATATTTTGATCAGCAATATTTGTATTACAATATTTTTGTAGCACAGTATTTACTACTTAATCGTCTTGTACTATATTGAGGTCACACTCTCGTTACATAATGATTCACAGTGAAATTACTAGGAATGCGCCTAAGATGGCTGGCCAAACACACATGCACACTTAGGTGCACTCTCTTCTCCTCCCCCTCCTTCTCCCATGACCCAGCCCCACCCCTCCCTGCACATGCTGCTGGCTGAGCTAGCAGCTGTAAAATAAAACAATAATGAAATATTGTTTTATTTTACAGATCCTGGCTCTTAGCCGCGGGGGAACATTCCTTCGCCATTGTGAAGGAGCCGCCCCTGGTACAGATGCTGCCTACTATCCTGGATGTCATATCAAACATGATTATTTGGTTTAATCAGCATATATTCTTTTAAGGAATAGAGGCGCCTTTACAAAAATGTTTGTTGTAAGGAATGTGACCACACGGATGCTGATCTGCTGCTCCTTATAGGGTACCATTCCTGGGTTTGTAGGTAATCACCAGGTCACACATATAACTACCTCCCTAGTTACTATTTTTAGGCAAGTGGTTCTGTGACCCTCTGCAACTACAGACTTTGTGACATGACCTATTAGAATATTGGTCGTGCCCACTATTTGCACCCTCAACATATCCTGCAACAGTGTCATCCAGTTTTAAGAAATCCTTAAAAAAGAATGGGATGGTTTTGTGGTCGACTTTCTCAGACTGCTTATACCTAACTTATACAATTACAATTTTTTTGAACCCTTTAACTTTTAGAAGCCACATTAATTATGGCTCTTTGAGCAGAATGTCTCCAGACGACCACACTACGGTCCTCATTATGACAATGGTAGTAAAAACCCCTACTGCCGCGGCGATGACTGCCAAAAGACCGTCGCTGCGGCTACCATCTGTCCACCATAATATGACCACAGCCAGATTTCTGCCACAAGAAGGGCGGAAAACCGTCTTTGGCCATATTGGTGGATGGCGGAAAGGTGGAGCTGCTACCACCAGCAGCGCCACACCAGTAGACCGCCGCCAGCCTTATTATGAAAAATAATATGGCCTGGCAGTGCTCTGCTGGAGGGCGCTGCTAGCGGTAGCAGTGCCCTGTCCCGTCCCCTGCCAGGAAGACCCCCTGGATCCAGGTAAGTCGGGATTCCGACAGGGGAGGGGGGTGTTGTGAGTGTGTGTGTGTGCATGTATGTGTGTGTGTGTGTGTGTGTGTGTGTGTGTGTGTGTGTGTGTGCTTGAATGCAAGTGTGTGTGTAGTGTTGTTTATGTGCATGCGTATATGTGTGTGTGAGTGCATGTATGAATGTGTGTGAGTGCGTGTATGTATGGGAATGTGAATGCGTGTCTCCGTGTATGTTATGATGTGTGTGCGGATGTGTGCATGAATGAATTTATGCATGCGAGTATGTATGTGTGGAGGAGTGTGTGTCTGTGTGTGTTTTGGGGGGCGTGGATGTAGGGGGTGAGGGGGTGTCTGGGGAGGTTCGGGGGAAGAGGGCCTCCTATCAGTGACAGGGATGGAATTCACTGTCAATGATAGGGCCTACCGCAATGGTTTTCATGGCGTTATGAACGCCACGAAAACCATGGCGGTAGGCAGGGACATAATACTGCTGGTGGCACAATTTCAGCCGCCTGGCTGGAGATTCTCATCTCCAGTCTGACAGCAGCTACCGTCGTGGCTGTCAGAGTGGTACATTGGAGGGTTGGCTTCAAAGATCGCAAAGGTGGGATCTGGTGCACTATAAAGACTTTCCTTTGAAGTTTGCCTACTACAAAGGCAGAAATGAGTATAGTTATTGGACCCCAAACCCCAGACTTTTAGAACAGTTCTGTATCAAGAGGAGACTCTGTCAAGCGGAAGAGCTGAGTAGCTGTGAGGAGGAGTACTGCCCCTTTTCTTTGTGTGCTTTGATGGGATGGCCTGCAGTTGCTGCTTCTGCTTTGGCGTGGACAAAGGCTGGACTTTGGTGTGTATCCTGCTTGTGAAGTTTCTTCAAGGGCTTGAACTGAGCTTGCCTCATGTTAAGAAGTCTCAGGGACTTCAAAGACTTTACCTGCCAGCCCCTGGTTTCTCTTGCTGAGGGCCCTGACTTGCCAATGGGTGCCCACTCCAGTACCTGGGCCGTTGGGAGTGAAGTCTGGCATAAAACAAGAAGAACCAGGCACACTGACTTCTGGACTACTCCAGAGCCAGCGTTGCAACCAGACTTCACGCCGCTGCCTGCACCCGAAGCCGTGTCCCCACTGAAGTGCGATGATAACGACCGACACCGCAATCCTGATGCTCCCACAGCACCTCTAAAGTCCCGCAATCCCATGAGTCCCGAGTGTCGTGTCACCGTCGTCCGTGACACCTGACTCTGCTGCAGCCCCTGTGGCCCCATGGTATGAGCGCCAGATCGTAAGGAACCGCCGCCTCGCTGACGCTGCTGCCTCACCTCCGCTGCTTCTGTAACTAACCAATGCCTCACCTCCTTTGCAGCAGTATGGAACTGGTCCTGCACAACCTCTAGCAATGCCTCCTCTCCCTGACTTCATGCAAACGTCTTTGACTCTGCCTTGTTTCTAAGGTACTGTACCTAGGGTCGGTGTGACTCCGTGACCGGTGCCACACACCCTTGTGAGTTGCATCGGACTGTTGGGAATGACTCTGTCACCACAACTTTATAGCAACAGTTGGAACTAGTGTGTTTCAAAGCATTTTTGGGATTTAATATTGTAAAATTCCTATTTTTGCTTGTGTTGACCAAATAACCCTGGGAAAAGTGTCATTTAAATGCTTGCATGTGTGAGTATCCTTGCCTGATTCAGAGAAGGCACAATGGGCCCCGGCAGAAGCGTGGGGAATAGAGGAGATGTCATTAGAACGAAAGAACAGCGATTCTCCAAAACTTCATCAGAGGTAGACTGTAGGCGAGCACTGCGTTTGTTAATACTGTGGAAGAAATCAGTGTGAGAAACAGCATGAATAGTAGAAGATGGGGGTTGCAATGGAATCTTCAGAGTCGAACATGGCAAGGTGTTAGAAGAGAAAAAAGAAAAGAAGAGAAATACCGTCCGTTGGCAAAGTTAAAGGGAGTATGTTGAAACTGGGATGCTCACAGCAAACTTGGCAATCATCTCCAAGGGATTTTACGAGGTCATTAGATAATGCGGTGGTGAGGTGGGCGAAAACCATGGCGGTATCAAGAACCATTTCTGGGCGGCAAAGTTAAAGAATTGGTTGCTGTGTTTCATGTAATAAGAGAACGTGGGTTTGCTCAACACTGCAGGAAAGGTCGTCGGTGGCAACTTGTCCCTGAGAAGTCTCCTCGAGCTAAGCAGCGCCGCTTGTATCAAATGCTGGTTTAAGCGCTGATGGAACACGTAGGCAAAGCACGTGTGATGACGGAGAGGGTCTCCAAATGAAGAAAATAAAGAGCTGGGAAAAAAGCAGATTTGACACTTGAAAGAGGATAGAATGAAGGGGAAGAGAAGCTAAGGGAAAGGATCGCAGTGGGGATGTACAAATAAAGGTACATTTGCAAGGCTGCAATAAAATAAAAGACAGAAAGAAGGTATTTTTCTTAATGTAAATCTTAAGAAGGGCAGGTGGGACTTAAGGAGAGTGTCTCTGCTGTGAAAATGCTTCTCAGTGGTAGACTGAGTGCTGTCATAATGCTATTGTCACTCTTACATTATTACTAGGGCAACGAGCTAATACAGTATGGTTTGCATATTGTGCCGCCTTATTGTCTTGCCATACAGTTCAAGCCTGTCTTACCTCAACTGTCCTCTCTCTCTCATCCTCTCCTTACCCATCTGCCACAAATAATAAAGGCCTGATATATTGACATGAACAAAGAGAAATGCAGTGTTGCCCTTACTTAGGAAACTGATGAAATAGAAACTCCTCCAAGGTAAGACTAACTTACCTGGCACCTAACTGTCCGAGGAGTACAATAAAACTAAGTCGATGATCTACATGTTAGAAGTATTCAACTATGTTAAAAATATACACAAAATGAAAGCATTTAGTAATTGCATGAGCAGAAGAATTCTTTATGAGATTCAGAGAGCGTAAGTGGGAAAGTGAGAAAATACAATAGTGAGTGACTATGGGAGGCGGCGAGTGACTCACTGTCGAGGGGCACTGACAGTAGTCATAGTGCAATGCTTCTCTTACCACCGGTCTGCAGCTGGTTTAATAACATACATATTTCAAGCTGCCTTGTTGAAGACTCATGCCTAAAGTAGCAACTTGCCTTGACATGTTCGATGGCTTATTTCAGGGCTGTGTTGTACTGGCACATTAGTACAAGTGGTATAAGATATCTGTAGTTTATTTGTCACTGTGGTGTTATAAATAGACCTCAAGCATTTTTCCAAGCAGTGTTAAGCTCTTCATTTATACACACATGTTGGAATAGCGTGCTTGGGACCCTCTATTGTCACAAGCATGACACTAAGGAACTCATTACGACTTTGGCGGTTTGATGACATGGAGAAGACCACCAAATGATGACCCTGGCGGTATTCACAACAGACTACAGCCAAAGCACCGCCGGCACCGCCATGGACGACGGTAGCCATCTGCAAGCCTGCAGAGACCAAGTTTATGAGGGACGGATTACAAGGTTGCACACTGCCAAAGTTTCCGCTGCGGTCGCACCACCATGGAAACCCAGGCGGAAACAAACTGCATAAAAGGAGACACCCACCTTCAGGAAGCCATACTCATCCGGAGCCGCAATGGAACTAAAACTAGACATTTTCCCACTGAGCCTGCTTTCACAAAGACTTCAGAATCAGCAACAATGATGACAGCAACTGTAAGTACACACACTTGCCTCTTATTGTTGTATATTGTCAATATCTGTACGCTTACACAACATACATTCAGGAAGGGGGAGTAAGGGAGACACACACTTAACAGCACACTGACACGCACACTCACATACAGGCACAGACACACTCGCTCATACACAACAACCACTCTATGGCCACCACACACACACACACACACACACACACACATATACACACGTCACAAGCACACACAGGTACACACAGAAACACCTCACAGGCCCACTCTCACACAGTACCACACAAACCACAACACGTCACAACTACAACACAACTGCACCATTTCCAATCTCTTGGCAGTGACCTACAGTGGACACGACCCAGGGACACATCACACACACATATCATCGTAACACCGCAGGGAAAAAACATACACAATTAGACAACGATATTGCTTACAGATCGACTTACACAGAACATCGTATCTAACATACAATGCACAAAACATGCACACAGTTAAAGCACACAAAGCTACACAACACACCAACAAATTCATGTCAACACAAACACCACACAATACCAACACAACAAAAAGTGTCAACCACACACAGGTCCATCACACAACACACACACTACCACTGTCAGACAAAAGCACCTCACACAACCTCACATACTGGCTAAACAACACAGGTAGCACAGGCACCACAGGCACCACACACACAGATACAGACACACAACTGTCAGCCAGGAACAACTTCATACTAGGGAAAGAAATACATGACAAAGATGTAACCAGAAAACCAACATCAGGTTGGTTCAAATTATTATTAAAATCCAAAAGTTTGGAAAAACTAATTTCATGCGCCAATCCGTAAAGAACAGCCTGAATGCACACAGTGCACATATGTGTGCCCCAAAATCCTGACTCCTGACTGCCATGTAACCTCCACAGGTTGGGGCATCTATGGGGCAGGGAGGTATTTGTGGGGTTGCAGGGGGGTTTGGGTTTAGGTCTTGGAGGGGGGCATTGGGATCGGTCTTGGGAGGAGGGTGTTTTTTTTTGGGGGGGGAGGGGCAGACTTTTTGGCAGGGGGAGAGGCATGGGTACTTGCAGGGGCAGGAGGGGACGTCTTGGAGGTGGAAGGGCCGGACTTGGGAGGGACACAGAACATCTAGGGGGTGTCATAGGGTGGGAGAGGAGTAGGAAAAAGGGCAAACTCAGAGAGTAAAGTTTTTTTAGACACACATAGATGATCATAGCAAATAGTTTGGGTGTGGAGGGAGAGAGGGTGGTTCTCTGAGGTGTTGGTGTGGATGTCTGGAGTGCATGTTTGTGCAAGGTATGTTTGTGGGTGGTGGGTATCTGGTGGGTGGGCAAGTGAGGGTGTTTATATGTCTTGGGATGCTGGGGGATGCCATGGTGGGTGAGTGACTATCTGTTGGGGTGGTGACTGCAGATAAGGTGAATGTGCCGCATGTATGTGTGTCAGTGCTTGTGGTGTCTGCAGTTGTGGTGACTGGGGTGGATGTCTGAGGATCTGCTGTGGTGCTGTCTATGGGTAGGATTGGTGTAGTGGTTGGATTACTGAATGTTGGTGTGTGTCTGCAGGTCTGTCAGGTGTGCTGTCAGTGATGCTGGGGTGGTGGGGATGTCAGGGCAAGTTGTGACTATTGCTGTGTATGCATTTGAATGTTGCTTGTGTGCATACTGGTGGTGTGTCTTGTGGTTCTTATGTTTGTCTGAGCTACCCTTGGGTGTTGAGGTGGATGCATGCCTGTCTGTCTGTGTGCTTTGGCTGGGTCAGGGAGGAGGGGTTTGGGATTGGGAAGACGAAGGTAGAGTGTGTACAGGAGACAAAGGGTGACTGGCTTCCATCAGTGTGGAGGCCAGAGCCTGAAAGGATCTCTGCCAGGCCAGTCATTGCACTGTGAATGCCCTCCGGGAATGCATTACTCTATTAAGTTGTGAGTTGCCAGTCCCTGGATGGCATTCATGATGGTCGACTGACCCACAGAGATGAACCTCAGGACATCAATAGCCTCCTCATGGTGGGCAGCACACTGGCAGGGGCAGAGGTGCCTGCGACAAAGGAGATGCTCACCCTCTTGGGTGAGCGGGCACGGCCAACTGGGTGGGGAGCTACGGGGAGGGCAGTGGTAGTAAGGGTGGTGGCGGACTTAGATGGTGCTGGGGGGTCCCAGATGGGCCCGCCACCGCCAGGGAGTGTCCACTGGAGGAGAACTCCATAGATGAAGACGTGGATCCTGTCTCCCCTGTGGCACTCCCCTTGCCCTCCGGGCCACTGGGTCCCTTCTTGTCTGTGATGTCATGACTGGAGGTCCCATGGCCAGCAGCTTCCCCACTCAGCTGGGCCCCATCTCCTTCGCCTGCCGATGGTGATGCTGGGAAACAGAAAGAAAGGTAGGGTCATCACATTCTTTTAATACACATGCACTACACCATACACAACAGTAACATAACATTTATGTGTAAAACACCCCCACATAAGAACCATTTTGAGCCAGCATCATGTCACAACAACTTACCTTCCATAACCCTATATGACAACAGTGTCACACACTGGCAACTATCTTACCACTACATCACAATCTTATCAGTACAGCTATAACACAAACTATTCCTGCACAAGATGATTTGTCAACATTAAAAAGTTTGTCACTTTACAGACCATCACTTTAAAACAATAAACCATCCATAGCAATTGGTGTTACTTTCACTACAACACCACACATACTCCAAATGCACACGTGCTCAGTCCATCACCAGATGTCATGTTCCATGAAAGTTATCTCATCACATTCCAATTACAACACAGCACATTCACAATGTCAAAAAGGCCTGATGCACCTACTCCATTTGGCATATTCAAATTTGGAGTATAATAGACACCAAATATATATATCAGCAGCACATGTATCAACTGTGTTTTGCAAGGGTTTTCACAGACTTTTTGGACCTTCTCATTTGAGTCATTCACACATGTACAATAAAGTCATGTACTGCAATAGGGTCCTACATAGCACACATGGTACACCCACAGACAACCACAGGGAGCATACCAACAACCTCTAAACAATGGACACCTGCCATGTGCATGAAGGCCACATATAATTCTACTAATCATGCTGAATAGCAACCTCAAAATAACAGGATCAAAATCCCAACATCACTATCAACACTTCAGACACTAGTAACCTTACATCTTTGGAGTAAACTTACACTGACATAACTTCTAAAGTAATCATGGTTGACACATACAACTAGAGTCCAGCAAATTGACTGACAACATATACCATTGTACCAACATGTAACTGTCAACTGCAACACCTACAACACAATGAAGTCAGGCCTATCCATACTACTATCCTTTAAAACCGTTTCAGAATAACAAAAGTAAGAATGCCAAACTTGATTCTTAGATCTTAACAATGGCAGAAAGTACCAATGTACACACGATGTTGGCAAAAAACAGTGTATGTTGTACCTATATAGGAGTTTTCTTTCCATATTTAGCATGGACACATAAAATAGGCTAAGGGAATAACAGACTACCCACGTATCTTCTCAATACCATGCACATGGCACAGATAGTCTGAAAGCACATGTCAATGATATGCTTAGCACAATGAACTTAGTATTACCACCATGCATTTCATTATGAAGGATATCCATCCTGATCAAACATCACATTTGCCAATGTACAGTCCACACTTAACAATGGGGACACCTCCTCACACCTCTGAGTAAGTGTAGTAACTATACCATGTTAAATTCCAGAATGAGATAACATCCTCAGATGAAATGTACATCTATATCACAAATCAGGAATATTTGGGCTGTTTCTCACTTGTCAGACCCTATGTGGCCCATAGAACTAGATCCAGTAGAATAGGAATGGACAGAGACCAAAGAGCTGGACAACTTACCAACAGGATATCAGGACTAACGATCCATAGGTGGGAAGAAAGACACAGCAGGTTCCACATATGGATAGCAGTGTAGAGGTACACATATGACACACTCACATGTGCATCACCACATGCTGTTATACATTAGGGTTAATGAAGGTGAATAATATTTCCCTATACACAATACAATATCCACAACTGTGTAATAATGGTAGCAACCCATCCAACTCAGGTAGGCCACTGCCAAAATGCGGACCAGTAGGGGGGTCAAGGTCCGACAGACACCCCTACATCCTTGGGAGGACATCCCCAGCTGGGCCTCTGCAGTCTTCTGGGCCCAGCGTCTCAGGTCCTCCCACCGCTTCCTACAGTGGGTGCTCCACTAGCTGTGGAACCCCAGGGTCCGCACTTGCTTGGCAATGACATTCCAGATTCCTCTCTTTTGATGGGCGTTGATCTGCATGGATGTCACAGGCAAAAGTTATGTCCACATGCACCATCCCAACACAAGTGGTCAGAACACTTCAGTCATGGTAAGTAAGCCAGCATTCCCTTCCTATCAGTCCAACCTCATCCACAATTTACCATCTGCAGCCAGCCAATGTGTGAATTGAAGTCTCCCATACAACATGCTTGATCAGTACCTGGTATTGTCTAGATACATATGACCAGGCCACATGATTATTCATAACTTGGAATGTCTCTATAAACATTTCTCACACCATTATCGTTGTACATGCTGCAATCTATGTTGTGTATAAAGGAAGTTACATTACACATTATCTACCTTCTATCACTACTATATGTCTGCCTACGCACATGTACACATTTACATACACCCAGACATGATTGCCCAATTTATCACTATCTCACATTTCATTTACACCATCATACACTCCACCTTTCACACATTGGTATACCATGGGACTCCCCTGCTCCTCTGGTGCACCATATAACTATGTATACAGGGGTAGGGCCTGATCCACAAGCTTGCCCAGCTCTTCCGAAGTGAAGGCTGGGGCCCTCTCACCTGCAGGATGTGGCATCATAGCTCCCAGAGTCAGTACACAGCAGTTCAGGTAGTGGAGGTCTTGATGGCTGTTTTGTCAGGAGTCAAGTGAGCAATACTGCAGACAATGGTGGTCACGTCTGCCACATACATGACCATCACCACCCACGGACATTGCCATTGGCCCAGGTCCACCAACTGCAGCAATGTGTTCCAATGGCAATGTGCACCACGGTTGTGACTGCCTAATGACATGAGAACATCCGCCGGTGGAGTTAAGTCACTTCCTGATGTCCAGTACAGTAGGTCAGGCATCTGCCATTTTGAGGCAATTATATGTATGGGACCGTATTGGAAGGTGCATCATTTACGATTACCTGTATAGTGTGAAAAATATTTTAAGTGCTGCCTTCATGTTTAGTAGTCTCATTCTGCTTGAGAGTATTAAAAGCTGTATAACAGAGTTATGGGCGGTATTGGAAATGATAACCTATTCTCAACAACCTATGTGCGACGTCAATGGAATCTAGGTGCAACAAATATGTTTCTCATGTACTAACTTCCTAGGGGTGAGTCTATGTGAGTATCCGGCGCTCAACCTCAAAATTTCTCTATTGTAAATATCTGGCGGTGCCACTAGCTGGGACTTCATCCCAAATACAGTCCCAAATGACAAATAATCTTGTCACTCAAATACAAAACTGCAACGGCACACGCTACAAACACAATAATTTCAATGGTTCATATTTTTGCAAATATTTAAAGAAAGTCCTCCTCCAAAAGACTTTATAAGTTGAGTCAGATTTATTCCTCTTGTGAATATGGCTTCCAACAATTGTTCACAACTCCATCTGTCAAAAATTGTTCACAACTCCATACGTCAACACTTGTTTCGTCTGGGGAATACCCCTTGACTTCATCAGGACTTCCTACAACAAACATTTTCATTGTATATACAATTAACATAAAGTAGTAAATTACTAAACAAATCCCTCAACCTCCAAATTGACACACTTATTACATAATTCCAATGTGGAAACCATGATCATTTGTCCATGTGCAACAGTATATCCATATAATAAAATCCAAAGTGCCCATATCTCCCATACATATGGTAGTGCTTATTTATATTTATATCCCAATATTCCAATCCTACCCAATTAAATAACCCTTTCCATATATACAGACCTACATAGACCGTGGCCTTGCAAAAACCGTAACCATACAAAAAGTGGAAAGCATGCTTAAAAGTGTAACAATATAGTGAGTACGCCTTTATGCCTTCAAAGGTACATAATGGTGAAACTTATACCTTATAGTAATCCTTATGTAATATTTCATGTGCTGCCAAATCAGTCCTCAGTACAGAAAAACTTATGATTTCCTTCATTATTATCTTCTCATGTATCTAATTATATCTAATATATGTCATACAATATAAAGTTGCCCCCATGACGCTTACCTGAATACGTATATTTTTATCTTTAACTTCTATTTGTGGGTGCCATTAAGCCAAAAGACGGCGTATCCTAAAATTTATTAGCACTGATTAATAGTTATGATATTCTCAAAGGGACAGAAAAAATAATTTCCATCCCAACAGGCTCTTACATTGTTCCTTTCTTTTCGTGTTCGATCCGCGAGTGCGTCGGAAGAACAGTAAAAGAGGAACTGAGTCTCTACATCGGTGTTATAAAGCCCGCCCCCTGTGCGCACAAAAATAAAAAAAGGACTTTCTGCCATTCATAAACAATGAAGACGGACTCGTCTTCGTTTCAGATTACTTTCCCTTCGATGATTAAAATTCTTTGTCACCATGCAACATCATAATTAGGCATTTAGGGCCAGATGTAGGTAGGTATCAAATTGCGACTTGCAATTTGCAAGTCATAGCGACTCGCAAATTGCAACACGCAATCCGAGATGCAAAAAGGTGTCTCAGACACCTTCTGCGACTCGCTATGGGGTCGTAAAGACCCACCTCATGAATATTAATGAGGTGGGTCGCAGTTTGCGACCCCATAGCGAGTCTAGGCACTCACAGGGATGGTGGCCTGCTGGAGACAGCAGACCACCACGTGCGTGACTGCTTTTTGAATAAAGAAGTTTTTTTTTCTTTTTGCAGCCCGTTTTCCTCAAAGGAAAACGGGCTGCAAACAGAAAAAATACCAAAACCATTTAGTTTTTTTTTTTTTAGAGCAGGCAGTGGTCCAAAGTACCACTGCCTGCTCTGAAAAAATATTTTTTGGGGCATTCACAAAGGGACCCCTGGGGACCCCTCCCCTTTTGCGAATGAGTTACCATCCACTTCAAGTGGATGGTAACTGCGAGTTGGTTTGCGACCACATTCGCGGTCACAAACCAACTCTGCACGGCGATGCAGTCGCAAATAGGAAGGGAACACCCCTTCCTATTTGCGAGTCGCAGCCTCAAATTGCGAGTTGGTATAGACTCGCAATTTGAGGTTGTGCATCGCGTTAAGCCTTTTGCGCCCCGCAAACAGTGTTTTTCGCCGTTTGCGAGGCGCAAAAGGCTTACTACATCTGGCCCATAATCCTTAGAGTATACCTCATTACTTCATTACCTCATTACTTTGTAAGTTATTACCTCACATAGTCCCTATAAGCGGGTACTTAATGTGTGGTCCATAACATATGCTGTAATCAGTTCCCAACTCGAATTTCAGGATCATGGCATGGGATATAACTTTATAATTTCACTGTCAACAGCACTAAATATATAACGCTAAACAATATCGTTCTTAATACAATTACACCAACAAAATATTAAGCCACATTTAAAGGCATTTACATATTTCATTTACCTAAGTTATTACTCTCATCATATTGGCCCTTGAAAGATCTATATATTTATATCTGAAATTCTATCATCTACTCACAGTATTAAGCCAATATATATCTTCAGGCTAGGTTTTCTCTACCTCATGTACCTTATGCCCCAGTATTATACTTTTCCCGATTTGGGTATTTCTAATATCTTCAATAGATATTGTTGTACAGAGTTTTAAAATTTAATTACTCATTATCTCATGATCCAATTAGTTGGCCTCCTTATTTATCACCAAGAAAATACTCCATTTCATGATCGGAATTTAGACCTCGCTCTACTGCCCCTAGGCGCATAATCCAAATGGATTCCTCCCTTCTTAAGGCTAATTCCCTATTGCCACCACATGGATTTTGTTCACACTGCTCAAATCCAAAGAACTTAGGCCCATATTTATACTTTTTCAGCACCGCAATTGCGGTGTTTTTTGATGCAAAATCGGCGCAAACTTACAAAATACAATTGTATTTTGTAAATTTGCGCCGATTTTGCATCAAAAAGCGGTGCAAATGTAGCGCTAAAAAAGTATAAATATGGGCATTAAAATCTTTATGGGCTCCCTGTGTCTCACATACCCTCATATGGGAAGCTATAGGATAACGCTCATCTTCCTGTCTTATTGCTCTCCAATGTTCTGAAACTCTTATTTTGAGGGGACGAATAGTACTACCCACATATATCTTTCCACACTTGCAGATCAGCATGTATCCTACATATTTAGTATTGCAATCTATATGAGGTTTAATACCATATTTATTATTTCCAATACCTTGAAAGTCCTTTTTTGCATGCCACGCCCACCTACACATTGCACAACAACCACATTTTTAAAAAAAACAAATTATGTGAGTTCAGCCAATTCGGCTCGGTTTTAACTTCCAAGTAACTTGGACTCAACATATTGTTAAGTGTATTACCTCTTCTATAGGATACCTCTGGTTTATTGCCAATATATTTCTTCAGAGTTTGATCTTGAGTAAGGATAGTCCAGTGTTTTTTCATGCTTTTCAATAATCAAAATGAACCATCCGTATAGTCTAATATTATCCTAACTTTCTTAATATCATTCCTCATTTCCTTCTCTCTTGTGGATCTATGGTGTACTAGTGTATGAGACTGAGATATTCTGGAAGCTTTTCGCTGAGACCTCTTCACAATAACCTCTGAGTATCCCCTAGCAATGAATCTCTGTCCCATATCTTCAATACACTTATGAAAATCGCTATTTTTACTACAGTTACGTCTTGCTCTAACCATTTCCCCAAAGGGTATTGCATCTATTTGGTACCTCGGATGCGCACTAGTAGCGTGTAGCACCGTATTACATGATGTCAGTTTCCGGTATAGCCTGCTCTCTTTCTTGTTGTTTTCCACAAATAGTTCAACATCTAAAAAGTCAATGCAAGTCGCACTATACTTATAGGTAAACTTAATGTTAACATCATTACTGTTAAGATGATCACAAAATCCTTTCAAAGTCTCCTCATTACCCGTCCATATCATAAGGCAATCATCGACAGATGAAACACGTGTTGACGGAAGGAGTTGTGAACAATTATTGGAAGCCATATTCACACGAGGAATAAATCTGATTCAACTTATGAAGTCTTTTGGAGGAGGGCTTTCTTTAAATATTTGCAAAAATATGAACTATTGAAATTATTGTATTTGTAGCATGTGCCGTTGCAGTTATGTTTCTCATGTAAATTAGGCAGGACTATCAAACACTGGCAGCCAGCTATATATATGCATGTAAAGTACATCAGAGGGTTTAAGGAATCTGAATCATGGGGACTGTCATAGGATGCATAGCAATATGCTGCACATCAAATGTCATATGTTGCATCTGACATCATATGGAGATAGGTGTGACTTGTATATGAGCAGATTAATTATGTGTACATTGAACATTCAACTACATTCTATTTTGGTCCCCCATAGTTACCTTGGCATGAGAAGAGGAAGACAACCTCCAGTGTACCGCACACTGGTATGACTGCACACCATGGAGGAGAGACACATTATATAGATATGTTACCTGAATCGGCAGACTATCATGGATCCCTGTGATCATTTGGAGCCAGATCTGATGCCTGCAATTCTCAATCCCAATGGCATACCTCCCATTGTTCAAGTCATGTCAGTGCTACACTTCCTGGCCACCTGGTCATTTCAGAATACAATGCCCCTAACTGCAGGGATGTCTAAGCCCATGTTCAGTCTGGTTTTGAAGGCTGTACTGCCTGCATTGTTGAAACACCGGGACAGCTACATCAGATTTGCCCAATGTGCAGATTTGGCCTATCTGAAGGCAGAGTATTATACACGGGGACACATTCCACATGTGATTTGAGCCAATAATGGCACCCATGTAGTATTGGTTCCCCCCAGTGCCAATAAACAGATAAATAGGAACAGGAAAAATGACGACTTCATCAGTCTCCAAGTGGTACATTTCACAAGTATGTGCCAAGTATCCTTGATCAGTCCATGATTCTTTCATCAGGAGGAGCAGCAATATCCAACTGCTGATGACACAACTCTACACAGAAAGGGCATGACTGGTTTGTTAGTCACATGTGACAGGTGTATCTGCAAAGTTTTTCTACTGCTATCACAAATGTCCATGTCCAAAATATAAGTTTGTGTTGTTATACCTATTCCTTATAGGTGACTGTGGCTATCCAAACCGTCCTTGGTTATTGACACCAGTAAGATACCCAGCCACACCAGGGGAAGTCTGTTTCAGTGAGGCCCATGGAAGGACAAGTCATGTTGTAGAGTGGACTTTTGGGCTCTTGAAGGCAATATTTTGAAGTCTGGACAAATCTGGAAGAGACCTCCTTTACTCACCTAACAAGGTATGTCCAATTATTGTTACCTACTGCATGCTCCACAACCTTGCCCTGAGATGTCAGATACCATTCATACCAGATGAGGGAGAGCCAGCAGTACCTGTGGGTGGAAATGCAGATTTGTCAAGTGTGGATGAGCCAGATGAAGTTGAAGCTGGAGACATCAGGGCAGATGCCATCAATCAGTACTTCAACTGACTGAAGGTATGTGATGTGCTGTCAATAGTGAGATTCCATTTTGTAATCTACAAATGATGGATGGCATATCACCTCCTATTTGTCATCATCTATGAGGTATTAGGCAGCTCCAATGCCAATGAGTCAGATATGCGTGCAGATTGTTAGTTGGTATTGTGTACTGAACAGTGTGGTATACAGTGACATGATTTGTTACTGCACAAGCAAAGTCACAATTGTAAAAATGACTTGTCAGAAATGATGTATGTTGACAATTATGTCCTATGCTTTATATTTGACAATCACAGATTTGCTGAGTTTCAGTTTGGCTCTTCCTCATTGGCAAGTCACAGACAGTGTCACAGGCAGATTAGATTTACAGGCAGACATGAGAGGTTGACATGGATGAAACAAGGTACTGATTAGCATGAGTATGTGGAGTGTCACTTATATGGTCAGACTTTCAGGACACCGGGATGGAAGTGTGTGTTCCTACCAAGAAGACCATTTGGTACTAGAGGTGGTCAAATGGTGCCATGTGTGTGTCCATCTATGTCTGACACATGTACATGTTAAATCAGAGCCTCTTCCATCATAATGGTTTCCGTTGTGTGTGACCTACCTTGCACATAGCTGTCAGTGTGTTATTACATTGCAGACCAATGTGCATGTCTCTGAGGAGTGACATAGGTGATTGGCAACCCTACAGGTACCTGACCTTGGTAAGTGAAAGGTTCCAGGACTGGGTACATCTGTACTGACCTCTGACTGTATCATGGGGTCTGATTATTAGGAAGCTAAGGTATGGGTTTGTGATAAGGGTTTACCTGGTGATACAAAGGACCAATCTGTATGGCTCCTGGCTTGTGGGAAGACTGACATGTCCCTAACTTCAGTATCCTGTGGGTTAGTAGTGTATGCTGCCTCAGCTGACATTTTGAAGTCACCAGCAGTACTACTTTATCTGTTGTTTGCAAATCTACAAAGAAATGTGTGGAGATGTACAATACAGCTGTTTGGGCTTATGCCTATGTTACAGTTCCAATGTAGTGGGTCTTCTGGTGATAATGTACATGTGTAATGTCCATAACAAAGGTTGTACAATACAGAGGGACATATTGGTACAAGAGTTGTTGTACGTGGTTGATACGTGACACTTACACAGGACCTGTGTTTAAGTGGTATTTATTGGGGAGTGCAGTACAAAATGTGTGAGCTGAAACAGAAATAAAGGAAAGTAAACAGTGAATGGTTCAGTGATGGTGGTAGCTACTACACCATTTGGGAACATAAGTCCAGTGTCTTTGCACCGTATGAAAAGGGAGTTAGGTTTCAGAACAGTCAGCAGGGTGTATCTGTGGCACCAAAGGGAAACAATCAGGAGTGGTTCACTTTCTGGCAGTAGGTTTGGTCTTGGCATCTGCTCCTCCTGGATATCTGGGTGAATGTCCACATTTGTGGAGGGGGGTTCCTCTGCTACAGAGGGTGGGGTGTCTGAGTTATGTATTTCCTCTGTCAGGGCATCTATTCCACTAGCAGCCACAGATGTTGAAGGGCCTGAAGACTCATTACCAGTGGATGAGGCCTGATGTTGTGTGGCAGACCTACTCAGAGTAGTGTTAATGCACCTCAGTACCCCAGCAATGGAAGCCAGGATAGCATGTTGTGCTTGCCACTGATGCATGGCTTCCTGGTGGTTGTCCCTCTGCAGCTGTTGGATTTCCCCCATCATGGTGAGTACTTGGCCCATCATACCTTGGGACTTTTGGTACGCTGCGAAGACTTGCGAGATGGTTTCCTGGTCAGTATTGTCCCTTTGAGCTCCCATCCTCTGGCTCACACCATCCCTCCCATGCACCCCACCCTCACATGCCTGTGTTCCTGGTAAAATGTGGCCACTCCCAGTGGTGACAGGTCCATCATTGCCAGGGGTGACAATAGGAGACTCAGGTACTTGTACTGGGGGGGCACACAATGGATAAAACAATCCTTGGGGCACACGTTTGGGGGGAAATAGTTGCAAGTTATGTAGACGCAACAGGGCTTGGAGGAGTCAGTGTGGGCAGATTGAGGCTGACAGTTGCTGACTGACCAGATGCCCCTGATTGGCTAGCTTCGTCGTTAGTGTCGAAACATCCAGGGGTGTTGTCCTCACTTGGACATTAATCCAGAGGGGATTTGTCAGTCTCTGGTATCCTCTCCATGTCAAGGCAAGGTTACCTGGGGGAGAAGTGGAACGCAAAGTTGCTGTAAGTGCTACAACAAGTTATGTTTTAATTTCAGTATAGGTGATGTTGTGTGAGATGCACACACTACCTTAACATGATCCCCAGAAATGACAATGACAGCTGCTACCTATTCTTGGCAAGTACAACATGAGACTCTGATATTTCAATGCCATACACCATGCTCAAAGATGTTATACTATGTTGTTAGTTATTTCACTGCTGATGCCCTCTTATATTGGCATGGGCAATAACCTGTTTGTGCCTAGTGAAGTGTATGGCATGATACAAGGCACAAAAAAGCTGTGCAATGCACATAGTGTCAGAGTAGGGACACAGTATGGGAGTAAGCAATTGACATTGACCTCTATCTGGATGTACTGCATGTGCATTCTCTTTGGCATCTAGATTTCTCCCCCCCAGGGGGGTCAATTTCATTTTTAGAAATCTTTTTTCAAAGGGCAGTTTGATTGGGCACATATTTGTAGATGCTTTTTTGCTAGAAATGGTAGTGGGAGTAGGGCATTGCATTACTGTCATTGCCATAAACTGTTTCACGGTGGAACATTCATGATGGGTTACATTGGTTATTAGTTTCACATGCATGACATCTCAAATTTGTTGCACTGTTCTGGTTTTCCTTATGGTGGAATATTGCCTTCTGGGAGTTGCAGTGCCATCAGTTTCCAGGACTTAACATGCCATTCCCAAAGGCTGTGGACCTAGGTGAGTTTAGTGGACATGGCCATGCTAGAGAGTGGTATTTGTACACTTGGCACAGAGAGGTGGGGGGTGGTTTGTTAATAGAGGTGGTGTAAGGTGGTGAGAGAGCATGCAAGACAAAACATTTTGGTGACATGAATGTTATAGGTACTTACCAGACTCCACTCCCCCAGATATTCCTCTCTGACCCTCAGGATGCAGTATGTCCAAGACCTTCTCCTCTCAAGATGTGAAAGTAGGGGGAGGAGGTAGAGGTCGACTGACAGTTTGGAGTACAGCCAGCTGGTGCCTGGAAGCCATGGAACATTCCTTCCCCCTGAGGTTGTTCCACCTCTTCCTGATGTCTTCCTTTGTGCATAGATAGCTGCCTATAGAATTGACCCTGTCAACTATTCTTTGCCACAACTCCATTTTCCTGGCTCTTGATGTTTGCTGTACCTGTGCACTGAACAGGTTTGTCTCTACCCTGACAATTGCGTCCCTCAACTTCTCATCAGTGAAACGTGGGTGTTTTATTGGGACATGGTAGTGGTATTAAAGACGGGAGGAAGTATTGAGAAAAAGGTTGAAAAAAACAGAAGTGATGAGGTGTAGGTGCTGTGATGTGAGTGGGTGATGATTGTTGTGTATTGTGTGTGATAGTAAATTGTGTGTTGCATATGTTTAGCAGGTGTTGGATGTATGTGTGGTAAAATGTGCATAGGTGGCAAAAGCTTTTATGTTTAAATCTGTGATAGTAATTCCACCTCTGTGGCTGTGAGTGGTGTTATGTTTTCCAAGGATGGTGGGTTGTGTAGGGGTGTTATATTATGGAGTATATTGGTGTGTGGAGTGTGTGGATGTGTGTCAGATGTGGGATATTCGACATATCTAATGTGATGGTGGTGGTGTGTTTAGTGTGATGTGAGTTCAGACCACTTTAGTTCTCATCACCAATGGTTTTACGCCATGAAAGAACCGCTGTCATGATTTGTGGATCATAATCTGATGGGAGGAGTTTGGTCGGGCTGGAAGTGCTGGTGGTGGGACCGCCTCCTTTCCGTCCTCCAGTGTCCTGGCAGTTTCGGAATTTTAGCTGTTTTTTGGCTGACTTCACAGTGTGACTCAATACGGTGGTCGGATTACTGCCATCATGGCGGTCTTTTGGCAGCCACCACTGCGTTGGTCTTGCCAAAAGACCGGCAAACTCTTAATGACCCCCTAAGTGGACCTCAGAGCTTAAATGCCCTATATATAGCACAACAGACAAGGACAGCACTAGCAGAGCAGGTTGAAGCACTGCAAGCATTGTAGCCCACGTCAGCCACGAGAGGGCACACAAAGAATCTTAATCTGCACCTTCCTGTGAAGTTTGTGGACTGCATTTATTATGGCTTAGTACGGGTGTTCGTGTAATGCTAAGCAACTCTTTGTAGTGCAAAGAAGTACAATCTGCAGCGTGGATCAGTTACTGTGCCCTGAGCGATTATTATGTTCAAAGTTAATGGAGCTGCAGCGTTAAAACTGCATTATAACATATAGAACAAACCCATGTATCTAAGTAAATTATGAGTAACAGGGCAGGAATATCAGAAAAATTTAAGGATTTCAGGTGAAGTCAGATTAACTGAAGTCACCCAAAGTGGTGTGATGTAGCTTTGGGTCATGTCATGGTGCCAAATGAAAACAAGAGCAAACAATGGACAAAAGGTACATTGCACAATGTTTGCATGTGTTAAACGTGCAATGTCCACAAAATAAGCAATTTACCCATCAGCAGTTGTCTATGTATAGAGATTTTCACTGGCGTATGTGTGTCGAGAAGAAAATAAGCAATTTGTATTTTGAGAGCGACCAATGGGATCATCAGCACCTGACACAAATTTTTTATATGAAGACAATGCAGTGCTGCAGATTTTTGCAGCATTGCTTTGTACAAGTATTGTTACATTTTGTGCAACGATATATCCACCAGGTCTACAGATTACGTTGCTCATTGGGCGCAGATACAGTAAATTAAATAAAGGCTGTATCACACTTTGACGTTTCCTAAGAGCAGTCTGGAAGCTCATATACACACTTGGTGTTTGCATACTCAGCTGTCTTGTTGGGCTTACACATGGGGGTTGCTTTGATTGCAATAGCATCAAGAGAGGGAAAGCGGAGACAGTGGATGTTTTGTTAAGAAGTCCCCCAATCAGCAAGAGCACAAATTCCTGCGTGGAATCTCTTCAGCCAAAGTCCTTTTCATGGCGGTTATACTCCTGGCATGGTAATAGGAAACGTACAACTAAAAGTGTTTTTAATTCACGAAGTGTTTTGAAGTTGGGGCTAAAAGATATTCAGACCCGCAGATTTGCACAGTTGTGTACCTATCCAAAGGGCAGTTGGTGCAATGGCACTAGAACCCAGGGAGTGAGGGGCCAATACACCCACTTAGAGCTGTTTTTAACTATCAAAGCAGGGGTCGGGACCTGGTTTTCATGAATTAAGGACTATAGTGCACTTACTACTCCACTGGATTTGTATTTATTTATGATGTGATTTCATTACTTCAGATTGCTGATTCAATCATTCCTGGTCAATCACAACTTGCAATTGTTCATGCTCTGAATTGCGAAATAAAGATTTATATTTATCGCAGCCAATAAATTCCGATTTACGGAGTGGAACTTTTCTTCGTTTATGATGAATTGCACCTACCTATATAGTTTTAGTGTGCTTTTTGATAAAATTCCACGTTATTGTATTTACTGTGCATTTTATTAGTTCATTCTAAAAAAACTGCAAAGTATAGTGTTTGCCGCGAAACGAGTAATTCTGAATTGTGCAGAGCAATCATGATTGGGCCTAAGTGATTTTTGCCAGAATTTGCACCTTTCGCTTCTGTTCATATAAGTCCGAAAGCCGCTGGTTTCTGCTTCCGGACAGAGTGCACCCCGGAGAGAGGTAGGTTTGGGCCCCCCTGTGGAGCCAAGCCTCTCCGCTGCTTTCGTGACTTTGACCAGAGGTGCTGGTTGGTGAGCATCCTAGGGGACTAACATTCCCCCGTTCAACATTTCCACACATAAAGAAGAGGCTTATATTGTGCGCACAACTTGCAACTTTCCCCACTCCCCCTCCCCCCCCATAAAAGAAGATTCGTAAAAACTTGAAGTACGGGGATTACCCACCCTTTAATTCCAGTATAACACATTAAAACGTCACATAGCATAACATATTGGCGTATGCCACTTGTCATCAATCGGCCCAAAGAACCCCCACCTTCCCCCACAAGAAACAGCAGACTTTGGCAAACAAAATATGAAGGATATGTCATCTAGCATTTTTCAAAGATGTTTACAAAAACAGCAGGCAGCAGATTGGTTACAGTACTCGTGGAGACAGTCTCTTGCCACTAAAGCTGCAGAGCGCATTGTGACGGCAGGCCTCAACACGCACCGCAACCAGGCATTTAGGTAGAGGACATCACCATTGGCACAACAACATTTTAGCATCCCTCAAATCCCAGGACACCGTATATAGTGCATTGGCCCCGAACAGGGTACCTGAACACCAGCGTAGCCCCCAAAGTTCCAACCAGGCATCTAGGGCAGGCAAGATAGTCCAGGGCCACCAGCAGGTCAGCCCCCCTCTCTCGCAAGGCCATTGCCACACAACAACACCCTGCTAAGGGGTCAATCCAACCAAGAGTCCATATTCTGAGTATTCCCTGCTATTTCTGACCTTGTACCCCGCCTCAGGGTGAGGAGCTACCCGACGAACTTGCCCTTCCCCAAACGGCGCTGAGCAAGACCGAGTATGGCTCCCAAAGTGGTCCGGATGAATATCTTTTGGCCCTTGATGGACAGATGCACCCCATCATGAACAAATAACTCTGGTGTGGCTACCTGGATCAAATTGTGCCGCACCGTGCCCATCAATGAACCAGCCATAATTCTTTCTATTGAACGATTCAACTTTTTCAGTGACTCATTGATTGCCCTTATGGACACCCCTCCAGACCACACCAATCGTGGTATAACCTCTGACCCAGCATGGCTGCCGCTGGTAGCGGATTCCGCACCCTTGACAGGGTGGAGAAGAAAGCCTCCCTAAACCCCTGTCTACCCAAGCATACCATGTTGTTACCTCCCACACGAATGATGATTCTGTTGGGGGGGATGCCCCCCTTCGTTCAAGGAGTTATCAAGATGGTGAAATAAATCTCTTAGGTTGAGGCCTCCAATACCCACCCAATGATGCTGCAAACCCACCTCACGCTGGGCCCTCTGCAGGCCAGAGTCATTGAAATACTGTGCCGCTCTTTGAATGAAGGAGTGTCCACACCAACACACGTGAATTGTACGGTGCCTAACGACTGGAAGAGAGGGAAAAAGGAATCTAGGTAATAGAGGGGCCTAAACCAAATGGGGCACACATAGCGCTTGTAGCATTGCGATTTCCACCTGCCAACCCTCTTGATGGCCTCCTCCCATAGGACTGCTGTGGCCCATGTAGTGGCGGCACCAATATGGAAGGAGTGACAACTGAACCCTGAAGCCCCCTCGCCCATAAGACCCAGGGCGTGTTTACAAACCTGTGTAAATTGAAAGCGGGTGAGCGGGGACCCATCCATGTGTATCAACAACTTGGAACAATCCCCCTCAGGACGCACCCAGAGGAAATCCGTGGCCAGCATTACCAGACAGTAGGTGGCCCCATGGGCTGAACTTAGACACACCCATGTGCCTTTACCCACAAGCCCGTCTTAGATCTCTGGACCTTCACGCAAAGAGAACTATCGGTCAGGACAATGTCAGTCAGCACAATCCCTGCCCGGCTTTGGAGTTGCTACTAGCTCAGAGATCCTAAATGCCCCAAAAAGGCTATTTAGTAGATAAAGAGGAACAGACTAAGTTCATACGGAGGACGGCATACCCCCTGCAAAACCCCCACCATTAGTGCCAGCCGTGCTGCATCAGTAGGCCTCCTCGCATCTTCCTTAAGGGGGGGGGTCATGCATTCCCAACCCATGATAGCCCTCCTCACCCCAGGATCTTTGGTCGGGTCCGTCACCCCTTTGAGCCCAGCGTAGAAGGCAATTGCAGACAGCTGCCTCTGTATTAGGTGCAGAGACTTGCCACCCACCTTTTACTTCACCAGGAACTCTAGTACCCCCTCTGGGGGACAATGCTCAGCAGTGACAGGGGAATCAAAGGAGGCATTGTATATTCGCCATGCTGATTCATACGTACGTTTGGTGTTGGGCGCCAAGGATGTGGTGATCAGGTCAGAGGCGATTGGGCACCAAGCTTCCACAACTCCTGAGGGAGAACTTACATCGTCTCGTCCACTTGCAGCCACAGTGCTCTGAACTCTGTCAACTTGGAAGGAGACAAGGCTTCAGCCACTGTCTTATTTACCACCGGGACATGCTTTGCTGAGAAAAATACGTTATGCGTCAAGCAACTGAGGACGAGGGCCTTAAGCAACAGCAACACAAATGGGCACCTTGCGCTCTAATTATTAATTGCCATGACAGCCAACATGCTGTCTGACCAGAACACTATCCTGCTGTTGGTCAAGCTGTCCCTCCAGATCTGCAACACAACAATAATAGGAAAAGCTCTAGGAAGGTAATGTTTGGATGAGCCTAGAGGCCCTCCATTCTTCTGGCCAATGCTGCATGCACCATCTTGTGCCACAGATTGCCCCGAAACCCCGCTACCCGCTGCATCAGTGAACAGGGCCAGCTCAGTGCTGGACCGCATCAGGTGTTGCCATAGGAGAGTGCCAATGAAGTTATCCAGAAAACGCTTCCAGGTCCTCAAGTTGTCCCTGACCTCAGGGGACAGGCTGGTATGGTGATGCTTGGCCTGAAGGTCTGTCATAGCCCTGGCGACACTCCTTGAAACGGCCCTCTCCATAGGAATCACCCACAATGCAAAATTCAACTGCCCGACCAACACTTGCAGCTGATGCAATGTGACCTTCTGGCTCACTAGACAGGCCTCAATGGATCCTTTGAACGCCATGACCTTGTCTGCCGGGAGCCTGCACATGCCGCCACTGAGTCAATTTCGATGCCCAGAAATGTTATCCATGTAGAGGGGCCCTCCATCTTGTCAGCTGTTAATGGCACCCCTTAGGGCTTGGATCAACTGCTGGAAGCTCAGCAGGGCCTTCTTGCAGTCTGGGGAGGGTCCCATGAATGGAAAGTCATCCAGATAGTGCACTACTCCATCTGTGGCTGCCACATCCTTTACCTCCCATTCTAGGAACCTGCTAAATGACTCAAAAACTGAGCATGCAATGGAACATCAAATGGACATGCAAAGATCCAAGAAATACTGCCCCTCAGATGTGAACCCCAGTAGACGAGTGTCTTCCGGGTGCACTGCAGTAGGATGAAAGCTGATTCAATGTTGGCTTTAGCCATCAAGGCCCCTCTACCTAGCTTCTGCAATTTGCCCAGGACTTCACTGAAAGCGGTGTACCGCACAGTGCAGAGATCTTGGGCTAAACCATAATTTACCGATGTGCCTTCTGGGAAGTAAAGATTGCGGATTAGGCAAAGTTTCCCTGGCTCTCTCTTCGGGACTGGACCCAAAGGTGAACAGACCAAGCCCTCGCTAGGGGGTTACAGAAAGGGGCCTGCCACCCTCCCTGCCTGCAGTTCTTTCATGATTTTTTTATGTGCTATCTTCGGTTGTCTCAGGACTGACAACTGATTTATAGGAGGGACCGGGGTAAATGGGTACTAGAAGGTATGCAAAATCCCTCTTTAAAACCATGATATAGGCCATGGTATCTTTCAAATTCTTGGTCCTACTTAGAAAATGAGCCAGAACATGACGACATATGGGTGTAGGAAGCTGACAGCATGTTTGCTACTGCCTCCTTTTGGGGGGCTGTGACTCCTTTGGTTTTCCATGCTTCTTGAAGCATTTGCTTTCTGGGTACCCCTGAGACCCAGAGAAGGAGCAGATGTGTTTATATTTGCAGGTGGGCCCCCTACTGCATTCCTTTTTGTTTTATTGGCAGCCGGTGTGTTTTTTGTCCTCTAAACTTTTACCTGACTGAAAGGCTACCCTGCTTTTGTCCCACAGAGGGACATGATGAATTCGAAGTGCCATAAATTAATCTCCCTTTCATCCCATGCCATTTCTGGACTGACCTCCTTCATATGCATAAAATTAACATCGTATTGAACCCAAGAGAAAATCTGAAATTCTGAAGCCATACTATGAATAAGTGAGATGTATGTGAACAGCTGAGGGGCCAACGGCAGATGTTTCTCTGTCAAGATTGCTGCATAAATTGAAAGTCCCGTCACCCAATTATTCAAGGACCAGTCCACCCAAACCTTCCATGGTCTGAATTCCCCTTCCTTTACCAATCTTGCCTTCCCTAGGACCACACCCACGTTAATCAAGTCAAACACATCCACAAATTCCCCCTTATAAATCTTTTCTTTGGTCTCTGCAGGAATGTGCCAGGCAACTGCTGTGGGAGGAGCCAGAGTGGGTGCTGTGGAGCCAAAAAACAATGGACTGGTCAATAGTGGAGAGCGAGGGGGTTATTGCCAGCGGCAGTGCCCATACTTGTGCTGCAACACTAACCTTCCTACCTACGGAATTCGCCTAGATAGGGGTCTGTGCCATCCCACCTGCCCGACCACTTGCATTGGGACTGCCCTGAAGGAACCTACTGCTGTGCTTTGAACAGCTGGAGTGGTTTGAGGAGTATTGGGCCCCCCTTGTGGTGAGCTGCTGCCGGAGCCAACCCCACCCCAGGGGAAGCACCATTCTGGGCCGCAGGTAAGTGGAGATTACTTTGACTCTAAATCCCCCTTACTGGTGTCACCCACCGGTTCCCCTGGGGGCTGGTTTCTGGGTCCAAGTGCCGGGAGCTGCCTTGTGGACTCACCCTGAACAACTGCTGCGGTCTTTGGTTGCGAGCTGGATTTAGCTTCGGAGCCCAGGGAGGAATCCCTGTAATACTCTGGGGCCTTTCTCAGCTGCTTCGGTAGGGGCGGAACTGGCCTTGGCTGCGGATTCTTTTCAGGACCTTCTGACAGCTTCTGGAAGGCCCAGTCCATGCCATGGGTCTTGGTTATCCTCCAAGGCTCGCTGTGGGAGCAGAAGTCTGCCTGTGACATGGGGGCATCAGATGCCAATCGTGCATGCTTGGAGCCCATGCTGAATTCGCTTGGGGCACCACCGCGACTGCACTATCCCACTCAGGAGTGCCTTTTTTATGCTAAAAGGAGAGGAGGATGAATTAAATATGCACAGATACCCACAGCCATTAAAATACGCAGACATACCTACATTACCAACTGTGAGAGCGATGAGAGAGACACCACTTTTTTTTCTGTGTGTAGCCCCCATAATTGAATATTTTTTTATTTTTTTTAGACAACTGCACTTTGGGGGTACTCACCAACCCCCCTTGTGGTGAGGGTCAAGTCACCTGCATGCTTTAAAGAACAGGGTTATCTGAACAATTAACTGCACAGGGGGGTACTCACCAACCCCCTTTTATGCTCAGAATCAAATCACCTGCATGCTTTAAGGACATTAAGGACATGAATCATCTGCACCGGGGGGCTACTCACCAACCCTCCCCATGCTACAAAAAGGAAAAACACTTCCATGCTTTCACCAAAACATTTGCCCATGCAATCCTGGAGCGGCATGCAGCATGCAAGGGGTTAACTGCAGGGGTGCTATTACCACCGGCCTGCTTATTATTATTCAAATGTATTTATTTGCATATATACTTTTTATCATTTTTTGTTTAAACAAACGCAGTGTAAAATCGCAAACCGTCCCAACTCCATACTGAGCTATTTTAGCTGTTGCTCCGAATGTTGTGCAGCAGTTAACCGGGGGAGGTAAATCCAGCCCTCGATGCTAAATACAAGTGCTTGCAGACGACACAGAAAATTGGCCTGCCTGGATAAAAAGTGCCTGTTCGCCAGGGCGCCACATCCACCATTCTAGCAGCTGCATCGATCACAGATAATTACAATGTTGCATGAGTGAGCGGCCCGATGCAGCGGCTCAACAACAACCGTTTTTTGGGGGGGAAACAAGTGAAATGCACCTCCCCCGAGCTTAATCTGGCCACACAGTGTGGAGATGCCCCCAGGGTCTCAAGCATGTGAAGTGTGCATTCTACCACTGAGCTACATCCTGAGCTACTCACAATCCCATTAGTCCAATGCTTCACACACCAGGAAATTTGTCGTAGAGGGGAGGGGAGGGTTCTTCCCAACACTACCCCTGAACCATAAATGCAAAACACGACCAACGGACTATGACAGGTGTCCCCTCTATCCCCCGCCCATCACCATTACACCCCACCAACCTGCAATCACACAGAAGACTCCGGTGCTGGTGAGCTCTGCCACCACAGAAGGATTCCTGCAACTCTGAAGACTCCGCTGAGCTCTGCTGCTTCCGATGAGTACTCCGGATACATTTCTGTAGGGCGTGGGGAAGGACACCTTTGGGGATCAGGGGGCAAGGAGGGCAAAGCCCAGGTCACGCCCCTATAAATATCGTCTTGCGTTGGTTCTGTAAGGTGCCTCCCGATGACGTGCTTTGGATCTGACATAGCCCCTTTTTTGCTTCTGATACCTCCACTGGACTTTCACGATGGGGAGGAGAGGGGTCGGCTCCAGCCTGTGGCGCAACTGAGGGTGCCCTTTCCCCAGGCACAGGGGGGGCACCAAGGTAGACAGCAAGCGACTGTAGCTAAAGCAATAGCAGGGCAAGGCCTCTCATTGCCAGGTGACCCTGCACAGCCAGCACAGAACAGTATGTGGGATTCTATTGCCAACCCAGCCCAATAGGGGTGGTTCCAGTGGCAGGACAACAGTAGACCCACGGAAGAGGTACCTCTTGTACCCCTGCCATTCTCTACACTGATTCCCATGGTGAATGGCAGTGAGTCTTGAGGGAGATGAGACAGTCTCTGAAAGATCTCTACCCATGCACAAAGGATAAACCTTCTGATAAGCAACAAACAATGGGCGGTTGAAGGAAATTGGGTTACTGGTTGAGGGTGGTGAAACCCTACTCAAGTAGCAACCACATATCTTGTCATGGTGAAGTGACAAGCAATCTCAAACTAACCTGTGCTTAACCTTCTGGTCGCTTGGCTAGGCTTAACTTAGAGACAGTGTGTAAATTGTTTAAGCAGCACTTCAAACAGTAGTAACGCTAAAAAACAACACAAGAAAAAACCCACACCAATAAAGTATTTGACACCAAAATGACAAATATCCAAACAGTAGAACAGGAGATATGCAATTTTAAAGAAGTCAGGTAAGTGTAGCGCCAAAAATCACAAAGTGCCACTCAAGCTTCTCTGGCATTGCAAAATCAGTTGAAAGTCACAAGATCAGGCCAACAGCAATGGAGCACAGGCTAGATGAATGGACTGGGTTAGTGTTGCTGATTGAGTTACCTCCAAAAGTCCAGTCTAAAGAGTTCTGTTCACTGTACAGGGGGTCCAGAGGAGCATGGAGAGTATCTTAGGTGGTCTTTCATGTAGCAGAAGAGCAGGCCAGGTATCGCAGATGGTTGCCACTGTAGCACGAAGATACTGTCAGGGGTTGCAGACAGTCATTGCTGGAGATTCATATTGGTAGCTACAGCGAGCTGTCAATGCTGTAACGCAAAAGTGAAGATCTTGTGTTGCTGGGTAGTCCCTGTGGCGCAAAGAGTCGGGTTCACCAGAAATTCAATTAAATGGCCAGCAATATCTTGGGATGAACAGGTCCATTTGCATAGAGCCCCAAACTTCAGGATTTCTCCTTTTCTTTCTGGAGGAGAGGCAGGAGGTCAGCTGGGCAGATGCAAGGAGCCTCTGGAGCTAGTTATGTCCCTGTAGCTCAGAACTGAAGGTCAGTCAATTGGTCCTTGGAGTCATTGTGGCTAAGTTGAAGGGTGCAGGTCCAGTTTATCTTCTAAGGACTACAGAGTAGCAAGGCATCAACATTTTAGCAGTCCTTCCGTGGTATCCACGCGTCCTGAAGTGTACTGAAAAGTTGGTTCTGGGGGTCCATTCTTTATACCTGGTGACCACTTGAATGTAGGAGAAGTTTCTGAAGGTTCCTCCCTCTGCCAGAGGTATTTGGAATGCCTTGCCTCCCTGCTCCAGCTTATCTGGGGACACAAAAGACTGTTGTCAAAACCCTTTGTGAGTGTGCTGGGCAGAACCTTTTGTGATGTGCAAGTGTGATAGGTGACATCTCCTGCCCCCTCAGTAAGTCAAAAGTGACCCAACCTGCCAACACCCATTCTCCTTTTGTCTCACTGTCTGCGAGCAATAAACAAAGAGACACTGCCAGCTACACCTAGTCATGTGCCCAGTATACAACCTGCAGGCACCAAAATGGTTGGGACAAGAAAATGCAAGTTTTCTGAAAGTGCCATTTTCAGATCTGTGCCTTAAAATCCAACCTTACCATTAAAGAGAGATTTTAATTCTTTAGACACCAAACTCTATATTTCTATTCATATCTGCTCTCAATTCAAAGTTATCACTTATTAAATGCATTTAGGCACCACAACGTTCTTGTGTAAGAGACATATGCCTTGAAGTAGTAAAAAACAATTTTAAGATTTCTTCACTACCAGAACGTGTAAAAGTTAAAAGTACATGTCCAACTTCTTAAATGCAATGCACCCTGTCCTACGGGCTGTTTATGGCCTACCCTAGGGTGAAATATGTATTAAAAAGGAAGGCTCAAGCCAGTCAAAAGGTGCACACACAAGGTTACTTCGTTGAATGGCACTTTAATTGCTGTAGGGACACTAGTAGCATTTAATTTACAGGCCCTGGGTACATGAAGTACCACTTAACTGGGGACTTACAAGTGCATTAAATGAGCCAGTTTGTTATAACCCAACTGTACCACATTTAACAGAGAGAGCACAAGCACTGTAGCAGTGGCTAGCCGTGGTAAGGTTTGCAGAGTCCTAAAATCCAACAAAAATGGGTGCAAAAAACAGCAGGACAAAGACAAAAAGTTTAGAGAAGACCTTGCAGAAAGGGACAAGTCCAACAGGGGATCAGCCCCAGACACAACCAGGCAGGTGCCTCATGAAGGCTTTTTGATAGACTTCCTTTTCCTTCTTTAAAACATTTTGCACGAGCACCCTTTTTCTTGAACACCCCTTCATGTGTTTCTTTGAAGCCACCATATATGTATATAAAGTGCCTATGCTTGGTGTTTTTCCAAAATATACAGTTGATATATTCAATATGTGTCTTTTGTGTGTGTTGATTTAAGTTGACAATAATATGAACAATCTCTCCCATGTTGTTAGAAAGAATATCTCTTATCATCCTTAACAGTTTATGGGTGGTTTTGGAACGAAGTGTTTTTGGGATAAATTGATTTATTCATATTTTACCCGCTGATTTTTCCGATTGGACCATTGTTGTTACACATCATTAGCTACCCAGCTCCTTCGGGTTACTTTTAGGTCATTGTTATAGAACAGTCATGAAGGTGACAGGCAGGTTTTGGATGGGCCAGTGCTACCCACAAAATGACTCCTCTGCCCCAGCAACCTGTAAAGCACCTCAAAACCTGCATCAGAAGTATTGTAATCGGTGGCTCGGTTACTTTTCCTCTTGGCAGGAAACTCTGGAAATCCCTCTATTAATTCTTCCTTGACCATCCGTGGTCCCCATTCAATACAGTCCTTTCCGCCATTGCGGACTTAAGGGAACATTGCAGCTGAGCGAGAAAAGAGGGCAAAAGTAAACAGAGCCCTTTCCTTCCCCTTGCTTTTAATTTTTGGGTTGTGTGACAGGTGGCATGTCACACAACCCGTGGACTTCTGAGTTCATATACTTAGAGGACGCTGTTGTCTGCGAGGGTGCAAGTCTGAGGTTCCCTTTACTGTTGCCTACTTAGAAGCATCATCTTGCATGTAGCTTTCATTTTGAAAACCTTGTGGCCGATTTGGAGGGCTATAATGAAATATAATTTACGGCCAGGCAAACCCGCAGTTTACTAAAGAACCAGTGGAAGCTAATAGTGGATTGGATATCTTGCCCACCACTCCAAAGATAAATATTTTTGAGGTCACCTGTGACTGCTACTTTTCTCCAGTTCTAAGGAATGTCTTTCTCAAGTCCTGAGGAATGCCTGAAAATAGCAATAGCAGAGAATGTACATATGCATTCTGCAGGAGTTTTACCTGCATAACATAGTCCTTTGGCCCTTTGGTGCCTACCTTCTTGCCTCTTTCGTGTAAATGAAATGTAATACAATCATGTCTAGCATTTAGTGTATATGTGAATGGAATCTGAACGTAGCACAAACTTTGAGCGGCCCTGGAATTGCAGCAATGCCACCAGAGTTGGAAAGCAGCTTGCGATGCACGTCCTGCTCCCATTCCTCGCTCGGAAGATTAAAGCAGTGCTTCTCTGGAGTGGAGAAGAATTGCACGAAGGACAACACAGTGGTGCAGTTGTCTGGATATGTGTGGATCATACCTGAATGAATGTTGCCTGGACACATACAAATATGAGAGTCTACAGTTGGGTAGCTATGCCTAAAATAAAAAGACAAATGTTTTTTAAAGGATGCTAATATGTTCTTGGGCAATTCTAAGAATATAGTAGGATATACGACTGCATTTCCCCTTAACCTATTCTGCTGAAATAATCAAAGCCAGTGCCTTCCTGTCTCTGACTCACACAGGACACAGTGATTTCATAGTCACCCTGTTTTTGTATTTTTTTATTTTTTACTTACGTATTTCTAGAGCTCACCTCACACATAGACCCATGAATACCTTGATGCTAGAAACTATGCAAATAGAAAGACATTTGTAGATAGATAGCTGTATTGAAACCAGACATAACAGAATAAATGAATCTACATGGGCCTATCAAAGAAGGAAAAGTGAGAGATACTTCGATAGAAACTTGAAAGATTGTTCTACAGTTTGAAACCAAGAACCCAGAAGACCACCACTTGGTGGGGATGTGGTGAATGGGGATGAAGAGCTGTTGTAATATCACAGTTGGAGTAATTCAAACATAATTATTATTGTATCTTGTCCTAATTATATTTTACTACTGTTGTTATTCTCCTAAATCATTTTCCCATTACCATTTCCATATAACTCCCAATTGTAAGGTTCTTAGTAGTAAAATGGTGCACTCCATTCTGTCCTCTGGAATGTTGGATAATGGTACAACCTGGAGTGCACCTTAGAATGTTGATGAAGTAAAGATTGGTGGCCAGATATAGTGAGAAGTGAAGGTGAAGGTGCTATGCAAGACGTCTGCTAATAAACTGACTATTAAATCAGTTGGTCTCTACTGATTTCAAGATTATAACAGAGGAACTTTGGCGACGAGGATGGGATACTGCGCAGGGGCGGTGAAGCATTCTTGCCCCTGAATTGTTCAGCACCACAGTGAATTATCGGATTCCTGTTTTGGAACCAAGAAGGTACAACCAAGTGGCGCCTGTGTGTCTTAGGCGGGCAGAGAGCATCTGAGGCCGGTGATCTTCTCAAGTGTCAACTGCAGTGAGATGGCTATCTATCACCTCAGCACGCCATCAGGGAATACGCCGTGCGAATAGTAAAGTGGCCAGATCGTGAGTGTTATTGTGTTAATTCAGTGAGGATTTAACGTTTAACTTGACAATTACCTAGAGCAATTGCCAGCGCTTAAGATAACTGCCGTTAACACAGTCAAGTTACCCGTTAATCGCGTTGGTCGTGTAAAAATACACAGCCTCACATCGGCTGTAATAATACAACGCGGCATTAATCATTTTATTGGCGCTTTGAGGGTGTGCCTCAGAACGGCACCAAAGCGCGGCGTGTGAGCGTATATGAACAGCTCAGGGCGTCTCAGAGCGGCACTGAGGCGCGGTGGGTGGCCGTCTCTGAGGCGCGGCGTGTAAGCGTTCCAGAGCGGCCTGAGGTGCGGCGTGTAGCCGTCTCGGTACGACGCTAATGGAAGAACTGCCATGGAGCCAATCGGAGAAGCGCTAAGGGAATTTCAATATTAAAACCGAGAACGGAGTACAAGCATTCCAAGCATTCCACATATTCAACATCGGGAGCTTACCGGCAAAGCTCTGAAAATTCATATCCTCGGGGGAATCGGACCGGTGAAGTGAGGATTTCCGAGGCTGAAGCAAGCTTTCCTGTATATGAACGCTCTTCAAAATAAAAGCCTTCCTTGAGTTTAGACTATATCAAAACAAGAGTTAATAGTGTGCAACTTATATTATCCATGAGTGCAACCTTTTTGAGTACAGACTTTATAAGACTGCAAATACATTACAATTGATATATGCCAGAATGTGTTGTATATTCTTAATGCTAGCTTATTTTGTAATGCAGTGTATGGAGTTGAGTTGTTAATGCACATCACTGTACAACAGGTTACTAAGAGAGTGTACTTAATAAGAACTGGGCAAGAGGCAGAAATCACTTGATTACTATCTAAATTACTATAAAATAAGTGAGAACGAAATGGCTGCAGCGGGAATGTCCCAACCTCCCCCGTTCTTAAATGAAATAGGTGAACCGTTATTACCTTGGAAGGAATGGTCTAAATTGTTTGAGTCTTCTTAATTGCTATAGGGGGAGAAAAGTTTACAGCATTAAGGAAGCAACATATACTATTACACAACATAGGAATACATGGTAGAAAAGTGTATGAGAGTCTGACAGTCAATGAGGAAGAAGGTGAGGAGGATGGAGAAAATTTTGATGTTTTCCAACAAACGTTGTACAGGCTGGAGAGTCATTTTGGGCACAAAGTTAATGTTGTATTAGAACGACATAGATTCTTCAGCAGAGTAAAGGCCAAAGACGAAAAGGTAGGAACCTACATAGCTTCTTTGCGAGGGCTTGCTCAGACATGTGCTTTTGGGGACTTAGAAGACTCATTGATCCGTGATCAGTTAGTTAGGTGTACAAATAGCCCAAGGGTGCAGGAGAAGCTCCTTACTCACAACCCTACTCTGAAAGAAGCTGTGGATATGGCAAGGAGTATAGAGCATACTGTAGAATGTATGAAAGAGATTAAAAGCACACCTGAGGTAGATAGTGTGAAAGAAATAAAAGGTGGCAATGCAAAGGATGAGGGGGTGGACAATAAGGATGAAGAGTCAGTAGTGTTGGCCACTACAGTAAGGAGGAATTTTAATGAGGACATATCTAAAGGAAGATGTTTCAGATGTGGGAACCCCAAACATCTAGCAAACAGTCCTTTGTGCCCGGCGCGGGGTTGCTTGTGCAGGAAGTGCGGTGCAAAAGGGCACTATGCGAGGGTGTGCAAAAATGATAAGAACACCAAGAAAAAAATGAATAGGGTAGAAGAATTTACTGATTTAGGTACTAAGTTTATTCTGCAAGTTAAGGGTAAGCAGGGGACGGAATCCCTCAACAACACTTATCCGGTGTGTGACATTAAACTTGATGATATTGCAGTGAAGGTATATGCCGATTCTTGTTCACCTTATACATTCTTGAACTATCAAACTTTTGTTGATAAGTTCCAAGTGCGGGGTTACAAATTGCACTCTGCCAACATTAAACCGGGTGGGTACAACAACGACCCAATACCTCTTAAGGGAATGCTAGAACTAGATATTATGTTCAAGGGCAGACACACGAAGGGAGAGGTGTACATTACTGAGAAGGGATCCAATTTACTGGGATGGCGGCACCAGAGGGAGCTCGGAATCAAACTGGATCCCAATGGAGAGGAACAAGTGTTACTAGTAAATTTGCAGAGATTTTGTGAAAGAGTTTGTGAGGAATGTCCAAGGCTGTTTGATGATAGATTAGGGTTGTTGAAAAACTTCCAGCACAAAATTAAACTCAAGGAGGGTGCCACACCTGTGGTACATAAAGTGAGATCGGTCCTGTATCTAATGAGGGAACCTTTGAAGGATGAATTGGACAAATTGGTCAAATTAGGAGTTATAGAACCTATTGAGAGTTCCTTATGGTTGGCGCCAATTGTGGTCACAAAGAAACCCAATGGAAGAGGTATTCGTCTGTGTGTGGACTTGAGGGATTTGAACGCAAATTTATGGGTGGATAGATTTCCCTTAGCAAAAATAAATGAAATGGTAAGCATGTTGGGGTCCGCGAAACATTTTAGTGTAATCGACCTATCTTCTGCATACCACCAGGTAGAGTTCCACCCTACATCACGCTCGCTCACGTCCTTTATTACTCCATTTGGGGCATTTAGATATCGCAGGATGCCATTCGGTCTCGCATCAGCTGCTGCAGTATTCCAAAGAATCATGCAGAAGATCCTGCAGGAAATCAAGCAGGTTATGTGCTTCCATGATGGCATACTAGTCTATGGAAGTACGGAAGGTGAACACAATGCAACCTTAAGAGAAGTTTTCCAAGCTTTAGATAGAGCCGGCATGACCATCAGGAAGGAAAAGTGTCAACTGGGGGTTGAATCTGTGGAATACTTAGGACACAGAATAAGCAAAGATGGTGTTGAACCCAAATGTGATCTAGTAGTGGCTGTGAAGGAAGCTCCAGCTCCTACCAATAAAGATGAATTAAGATCATTTTTGGGTTTAGCGGAGTATATGTCAAAGTTTGTTCACAATTTTGCAGCAGTCACTGCTCCTATGAGAGCATTATTAAAGAAAGACATATCCTTTGTGTGGAATGAAGAGAGTCAGAGTGCATTTGAAAAAGTCAAAGAAGCCATTGTCAATTGCCCTATGTTAGGGAACTTTGACACCACCAGGAAAACATGGCTCACCACGGATGCAAGCCGAAAAGGGATAGGTGCCACCTTATCCCAATGTGTAAATGGGCAGGAGAGGATCGTGGCGTTTGCATCCAAATCATTAAAGGAGGCAGAACTAAATTATTCCACGATAGAGAGGGAGGCTTTAGCCTGTTTTTGGGCCATCAATCATTTCAAATTCTTCTTGTGGGGATTGCCGTTTGTGGTTAGAACAGACCACAAACCCCTTATTTCATTATTTACTGTTAAAGGCAAAGACCAAGCTACCCCTCGTATTGCGAAGTGGATTATGGGGTTGGAAGGCTTTAATTTCGACATGCAATATGTCCCCGGCAAAAGAAATTTGGTGGCTGACTGTCTCTCGAGACTGCCCAGGAAAGGTGGGAAGGAGGAATATAATGAGAGCCTTGATCCAGTACTTCATGTAGAACTGTCAGGTATCACCAAAGAAGAATGGGTCACAGCTACAACATTGGATAGGATTATGCAAACTTTGAAAGATATGATTTTGAGGGGCTGGCCTAATAGTTGTCAGCAGCTTGATGAGGAAGTAAAGGGGTATTGGGAGGTACGTTCTGAACTCCACTTAACCAAAGACCTAGTAATGAGAGGTGAGAGAATAGTTCCCCCCAAAGCACTCTGGGAAAAACTGATAGGATTGGCACATGAGGGACATCTAGGAAGAACGTTGACTAAAAACAGACTGCGAGCCTCCTACTGGTTCCCCACAATGGACAGGTTAGTTGAGGATGCTGTTCGTGATTGTACCCATTGCTCATTGAGTGATAAAACCAGAAGTATGCGCAAGGCTCCTTTATCTCCAGTTGAGGTCCCCACCAAGCCATGGGACAAGCTTGGGTTAGACATATTAGGACCTCTCACGTGCCCAGGATCAAGAGCCAGGTTCATTTTTGTATTAGTGGATTACCACACACACTGGGTGATGACCAAGGCTGTACATAATGTAACCACCCATGATGTAGTACGATTCCTTAAAGAAACCTTTACCCGTGAAGGTATTCCAAGCACTATTGTGACAGATAATGGGGTACAGTTCACTTCAAGTGCCATGATTGAGTTCTTGACAGTTAGTGGGATCAGACATTACCGGACAGCGTTATACAACCCAAAGGCAAATGGCCTGGTAGAAAGGGTCAACAGGATGATTAAGGAGTGTCTGCAGTTAGCCAGTGTATCTCGAGTTTCTGGAGAAGACGCAATTGAGAGTATGTTGTGGTCATATCACACCACACCCAATTTGGTCACGGGAATATCCCCTTTTATATCTCTTAAAGGTAGACAACCAGGAACTAAGTTAAACCCGAATTGGTTGGGAGGAGGGGAGCCCGTTAATGTTCATCGTAAGGATGTATTGGCAAGGGTAAGAGTGAATCAAAGGAAGTACCAGGATTGGTATAACATCAAAATGGGCACTAAAAGTAAACAATGGAGGGTGGGTCAATGGGTCAGAATAAAACTACCAGGATCTACTCGGAAGGAGGGAAGCCGGTTCTCTAAATCATTAAGGATTACTAAGGTACATAAGAATGTGGTAACTTTGGAAGATGGTCGTGTATGGAGTATGGACCGTTTATCTGCCACCCAGGACGACTCCAGTTGGTCAGAACAAAGGTCTGGAGAGGAGCGACAACGTTCCTAATAGGACGCAAGTTCATCGTGCAGGCGGAGGACTTCACAGATATGTGATAAACAAAACGTCCTACTGTAACGTGTGATTGTGTATTGTTCCTTCTCCATTTTGCATTGGTGGGGAAAGGGAAGTGTTGTAATATCACAGTTGGAGTAATTCAAACATAATTATTATTGTATCTTGTCCTAATTATATTTTACTACTGTTGTTATTCTCCTAAATCATTTTCCCATTACCATTTCCATATAACTCCCAATTGTAAGGTTCTTAGTAGTAAAATGGTGCACTCCATTCTGTCCTCTGGAATGTTGGATAATGGTACAACCTGGAGTGCACCTTAGAATGTTGATGAAGTAAAGATTGGTGGCCAGATATAGTGAGAAGTGAAGGTGAAGGTGCTATGCAAGAAGTCTGCTAATAAACTGACTATTAAATCAGTTGGTCTCTACTGATTTCAAGATTATAACAAGAGCATTCTTCCTGATTTCAGAGTCAATGAAGGGGCATAGTGGTCCACATGAATGTAAGCAATATGGTCAGATTTTATTGAAGCGACTATGACAAATCACATGGCTTAAACTGAAAGAGTACATCTACACCCATCCCTGGTCCTCTAACTATCCAAAGTACACCTCCGCAGATCTTCGAGCCCTGGACCCCGGGAGATGCAATGATTGCTGCCTCACATCTCCACGCTCCACAACAGGACCTTTCACTTGCCACCACTGTCTCTTCACCTGCAACCTAGGACCTCCAGATTGCACAGACACCCACGCCACTTCCACCCCACTGGCTATCAATAGCCCTGAACCATTCCTGTGCCTCCTGATCAAAGCAAGATCACTCGGTAAACACACCACCGAAGTCTGAGACAGCATCTCCACGCTCACCCCAGACATGATCTTCATCACAGGTTCATGGCTCAACCCCTTATCAGCCCCCAACATCGCCACCATGATGTCCATGATTTCAAGCTAAAACAACAGGATCGCATCACCAAACACAGAGGGGGCATCATCACTATCCACAAAGAATCAATCCGCTGCACCATCATCGACTATAAAACCACACCAATCATGGAACACCTGAATTTCCAACTCCACACCAATGGCAAAACTACAATCAAAAGCACCCTCACCTACAGAGCCCCAGGACCATGGACCAGCCTTTGTGACACCATTACAGACTTCATTACCCTGCTTGCCATCCAATCTAAGCACTACATCTTACTCAGAGACCTCAACCTCGACCTAGATGACCCCACAGACACAAACTCAGCCAACCTCTTGGAACGAATGAAAAGCATCAGCCTCACCCAGTTGGTCACAGACTCCACTTACAGAGCAGGACACACACTGGAACCGATCTGCATGTTCAACAACAGAATTAAAAACATCCACACCAGGGGACGCATCTGGACCAACCACTCTGTCATCCATTTCACTATCACAGGACTACCCTGCACCACCTTCAAGCCTCCCAGCACCTCCTTCTGCAGCTGGAGCAAAGTCACAAAAAACCAATGGATTGACGCTCTCAACACCACCCAGCCAGACTCCACAATCAACATGAATCTGGCAGTCAAGAACTTCAACACCTAGATCACTAATGCCGCTGACCTAGTTGCACCAATCAAAACTGCAAAAGCTAGCAGATCCACCGAACAAGCCAGCTGGTACACTCTGGAATTCAACATAATTAAATGCAGCTGCAAACACTTAGAGAGAAGGTGGCACACCAACAGAGACAAAACAGACTGAGACACCTTCAAGACAGCCCACGCTAAGGAACTCTTCACTATCATCCGAGTTCTCCTGCCCAACAGCCACCAAGAACATGATCGCTTCCTCACATGAACACTGTGACGCCCTACCAAATCACTTCCACAACAAGATATCTACCACCTACAAAAACTTCGAGCACCAACCTAGCAAACTCCTCAGCCACCCCACCGCTGACAAAGCCTCTCTCAACCAAAATCCCAGCTCATGGAAATGGCTCACCACACCAGAACTCCATCCACTCAGGAGCACCCACCATCACCTGCCCTACTGCCTCTTCAACATAGAAAGCAACGAGATCAGCCACTAACTCACCACCATCCTCAATGCATCCATCACCACAGCCACCTTTCTCGATGCATGTAAAACACACAGAGGTCAGACCTCTCCTCAAGAAACCATCCACATACCCCAGCGATCTCCAGAACTCCATCTCCATCTCGCTGCTCCTGTTTCCACGAAAGTCCTGGAGAAGGCCATCAACCGTCAGCTCACCGAACACCTGGAGAGAAACAACCTGCTAGACCCCTCCCAATTCAGTTTACGAGACAACCACAGTACTGAGACCTCCCTGAACGCAGCCACGGATGACATCTACACCGTACTCGACAGAGGAAAATTGGCTGCCCTGATCCTTCTTGACCTCTCTGCAGCCTTTGACACTGTTTTTCACCACACACTCATCAAGAGACTGCACAAGTTCAAAATCAAAGGAGACACACTTTGATGGATTGCATAATTCCTCGCAGAACACATGCAGAAAAGCTGTCCCCCCTTTCACCTCAGGACCTAGGAGCACATCTGCCATGTCCCCCAAGATTCATCCCACAGCCCCACCCTCTTCAACATCTACATGACGCATCCAGCCAACATCATCAGAACCCACGATTTCAACATTATGGGGGTCATTTTGACCTCGGCAGTCTTTTTTGAAGACCGCAGAGGGACCGCCGTGCAGAAGACTGCCATTGGTGGCGGTTTGCCGCTTGGCCTATTATGACCGTTGGCAGCTCTCCGTCCTTTTACGGACGGAGAGCTCCCAACAGCCATACTGGCGGGGAAGTGGAGGTTGCCCCGCTACGCCAACAGAACACCACCCAGCGAATCACGTCCTGTGATTCGCCGTGGCAGTGTTCTGTTGGCGGTGTGGTGTCAGCAGAGCTGCCCCCATGGCTCCCGTCCCCTCCCGGAGGATCGTCGGACCAGGTAAGTCGATCGTCCGTGAGGGGAGGGGGAGTGGGGGGGTGTTGTGTGTTGTGTGGGTGTATGGGGGTGTGCATGTGTGTATGTAGAGGGGGTGTGTGAGTGCCGGTATGCCTGCGGGGGTGTTGTGTGTATGGGAATGAGTGCGTGTATGTCTGTGGGTATGTCTGTATGGATGTGTGCGTGTATGTTTGAATATGGGTGTGCGTGTATGACTGTGTGTGTGGATGTAGGCATGTATGTCGGTGTGTGTACGTGTAAGTATGTAGGTGGTGTCTGCTTGCGTGTCATGTGGGGATGGGTGAAGTGATGTTGGGGGTCGGGTTGGGGAGGGGGGCCCTGCCACCTTTGGGGGGTGGCAGGGGTGGTGGGGGGTAGGGGAGGGAGTCGAGGTCGGGTGGGGGGTGGGGGAGACCCCTATCAGTGCCAGGGAAGGTATTCCCTGGCATTGATAGTGCTTACCGCCATGGATTTCATGGCGGTTCAAACCACTTGAAATCCATGGCGGTAAGCCGGGTCCAAATACTGCTGGCGTTATAGTGACGGCCGCCGGGCTGGAGTCCCCGGGCGGAACGGAGAACCGGCGGATGACCATGGCGGTAACCGCCATGCTCATAATTCCACAGAGTGAGACCGCCAGCCTGTTGGCGGTCTTACCACTGGTTCTCCGCCTTCTGCCAGGGTTGTAATGACCCCCTATATCCTATGCCAATGACACCGAGCTCACCCTCTCGCTTTTAGCTGATTTCCCCACATTGAAGTCCAACTTCCACAACTGCATGAAGAACATCACAGACTGGATGAAGGAAAACTGTCTGACGCTCAACACTGACAAGATCAAAATACTGATTTTTGGCAACCATACCTCCCTACGGAATGAGGCCTATTGGCCGGCTGAGCTCGGACTCACCCCCACATCAAATGATCGTGCCCACACACTCAGCATCATTCTGGATAGGTCACCATGAGACAACTGATCAACACAGTCTCTTCTGCCTGCTTCCACATCCTTTGCATGCACCAAAGAACCTTCAAATGGCTCCCCACAAGCACTAGAAAAACAGTCACACAAGCTCAAATCATTAGCCATCTGGAATACGGCAGCACACTGTATGCAGGAACCACCACCAAACTCATGAAAAGGCTTCAGATTATACAGATCCTCAACCTGGCCAAATGGACCATCGTCACACAGCACCTGTGCAACTTTACCTGGATCCCTTTCCAGAAAAGATACCAATTCCAACTAATAACATACGCCTACAAAGCCCTCCATGGCCAAGGGGTAGCATATATGAACCACTCCCTGAACTTCCACCAACCATCCAGAAACATTTGCTCCACTTCCCTCGCTCTGGCACAGACAACTCACATCCACCGCAGCCACAGCAGAGGATACTCCTTCTTCCACCTCACCTCCAAGAACTGGAATGCCCGACACTCGACACCTCCAAGCATCATTCTCACTGACAGACTTCAGGAAGAAACTCAAGCCCTGCCTCTTCGACTAAGCTCAGCAACCCAGCACCTAGATGCCCTCTCAGGTGATTTGCCGTGCTTTGCAAATACTGTCTGATTGATTGATAGGATGCTTGAAACTAGGTAGCTAGGACCACTCCTGATGTGCAGCTGCCACATACTCAGATCTGTGTACCTTGAAAATCAATCTTACAGACAAGTTCTGTAGTCTTTACAGTTTGATTTGTATCACTGACTAGCAGCCCATGATAAAGTACATTTATATACTCTAGGTGGGCGAGGACACAATCTCCTAACATGAGGATTTTTTATAGCAGGTGAAGTTGCAAAGCTGAAAACAGCAAGCTTCCACCCCTTTGGATCCTGAGCCTCAAAAGATAGTTTGTTGACAAAGACATAAGCCAGATTTTTAGCTGATTGCTGCTATAAGGACTGAAGGTGTCTACTCAGTCTGATCACCAAGATTTCGGCCTTATCAGCAGCTATCTTCAGGAAATTGGTTGTCATTCATTCTGGACAATAACAATTTCCCAGGTGGCTAACAGAGACAGTGGATTGGTGGTTGAACCCTGAGGGAATCTGTAGTATATGTTACAGCTCATCATTGTGTGTGAAATGGATGTAGTGGAATCATAAGTGTACAGGCCCTGAGAAAGGAAGGGGACTGGTCAAACAAGAAGCCAACTTGCCCATTTGCTGTATTTTGTCCTATAACTTTCTCATAATCTACTATATAGAATTTTTTTGTCAAATTGTCTATTATAACGAACGGTTATCAAGTTGCATCAGATGATGAGAAAGGTTTAGAGATTATGTGGGAGGCTGTGCATAAGTGAAGGCAGGATCTACAATGTTTGTCCTCCTGACTTTCAAATAGCCTCTGATCATCACTCTCCTGGACTCTTTGGCTTTACTTGACTGCACTCGATGGGCTTTCAACCTAGACACAGTAGTGAGGCAGTTCTACTGGATTCTCTGGGCCAACTACAGACGATCAGGTATGAGGAGTTACTGACAGGGTTGTTGCTGTAAGATGTTATCTTATGATTTTGCAATGTTTGTCTTAGACATGTGTCCCATTGGTAGTTCTGCTTACATTTTAACAAGCTATCAATTTATAAGATACAGTGATCTAAAAGTGTGGGTGAATGCTATCTAAAATACCACTCTTACCAGTGAGAACAAGTAGGTCCAACGAGTGTCAGAGATCTCTTAGATGACAAAGCATCCTCAAACCTTCAGCCATGATCAGCCCACATTCATTGTGTTTAAACTTCTTGTGAGATACCAGTGCATTCATTTTATGAGTTTTGCTTAATTTCTGTTGCTTTTGCATTGTTCTAAATAAATATCATGAAAAAACATTTTGTCATTTTGTGCACCCTTAGCAATTAGCTCTTTGATGATATGTGAAAAACTCTCCTGAGAAGAAGGCACTAGGCATGTGTCTGCTGGCAGGAAGGATAGGAGGCGTAATCACTGACTACATATCTTGGTATGTTGGCGTGGGAAGTGGACAAGAGCAACAGATTGAGTATCATGTTTATCTACTCAATTGGTGAATGCCGACTGTACCTGCCAAATCTATATATTCCAAAGCAGAGCTAATAATATGCCCTTAGAGGGGCGAAAAACAAATCCCATAGTCTATATAACTCTTTTATTCTGGTTTTTTTTCACATATTGGACATCCAGTACATGTATGTCAATAATGAATATATATATATATATATATATATATATATATATATATATATATATATATATATATATATATATATGTACATAATTGGTACAAACTCATTTGCCATATATGGACTAATAAGAACACTTCATCCTTTATAAGGCACTATCATTGTTGTACATAATCTAACTAAAAACTCAGACATGCCCAGTTGTACTTTTTAGCCAACGTCTGCTGTGAAAGTAGGACAGAGAGTAGACATGCATAACACCCTTGATACATTGGTGCTGGAGCGCACGCGGAGGTCTTCTTCCCGGCAAGGGTTCAGAAACCGCACATGCTCTAGTGAGACGTCACAACTTGCCCCACCTACACAAGAAGTTGACTAGATCTTTGGACTCAGTGAGGAGTGTGATAATCAGATTTATTCAACACAGATAACATGAGAAACATAAACACCATGACCAATTTAACCACAAAAGCAAACTCTAAACTAAATAAAGTTTCAAAGCTTTATTACAACCACAAATTCAGTATATCATAGCTGGTGCGCACATACATGAAAACTACAGACAGGCTGAAACGTCTAAAGAGATTAAGCCTACTAAAAATCAATGCTATTAAACACTCCAAGAGGATAACACAAATTACCAGAATTATAATATGCACATTAAAACAGATGATGGTGACATCAGTAAATCATCATAATTCAATTAATAACAGTCAGTTTTAAGGACTGGGCCATCCATATCCTTAATATGAATTTGGACTTGCATGTGTGGGGATGGACTAACACATGAGGGTAAAACAAAAGAAGTGACAAAAATAATTTGGAAAATCATTTTAATAAGGTAGCTCACTATAAAGTTAGACTGGTGTAATCAACTAAGCTGAAAATGAAACACGAAATGCCATTATAGATTATACCTATCTTCATGGGACAGTAGAGAGGAATGATTCATCGGTTCAGAACATTTACAGCTTCTCAGCATCAGTAGACAGCAGCATCAAGGGCAGTGCAGAACACAAGCTGCACATAGGACAGGTAAGCAGTTCAGAATTTATTGGGCATATTAGTACTGAACAGCAAAAGTAACAGGACATATATGGCTAAAGGGAAACTCACAACATAAAGGCTAAAAATGGCAGAAGACTTTGAGAGGAACAGGAGGTGATTGCATGAACATCCAGAAAGAACTAACTCTAAGGCCCATATTTATACTTTTTTAGCACCGCATTTGCGCTGCTTTTTGATGCAAAAGCTGAGCAAACTTACAAAATACAATTGTATTTTGTAAGTCTGCGCCGCTTTTGCATCAAAAAATGACGCAAATGCGGTGCCAAAAAAGTATAAATATAGGCCTAAGTTTCAAAAGTCTCTTCCTAACTAGAAATATTCACACGTTTCTGATTAGTCCTCCAAGTGGGCTCATCTTGTGCAAATTAATCTATATCCAATGGAAAATCATTGAGGATATCAAGTTTGCAACAATTCCAGATTTTCTCAGGGAGTATGCATAGTCATCTTGATAAATTCATACAGTTCCACCAAAATATAATACTTATTCATCAATTGTAACTTTGCGATTCTTTGTCACAGTGCACAAGATGATTCTAACAATTCTCATGTGAAGTTAACAATATTTCTTGTCTTGTTCGACAGCTAGAACAAATGCTGCTACATTAGTTATTAGTTAAAACATGTTCTCTGTCTTTAATACAATAAGACATTCACCAACATATCATCAGCCTAGGAATTAAGTTTGGTTAAAGGGAACAGAATGAATTAGTACTTTTCCTCTACTACTGCAAAAATGAATCTTCAGGCCTAGTCTAGCTAAAAAAAACTAAATACACATTATTAATGCAATTAATAGATATAAATCCCATTGTGCACCTTACAATTTGAATTAAATATGCACAGCAAATTATTTCATTGCAAACATCATTTATAACAGAAATGGTTTAAATGTGTATTTATTTCTCTGCACACATGTAACTTGTGTTAATAAACTCATTTAAATCAATATGAGTATGATTAATTCCTGTTTCCTCAATACTCATACTAACATTTCTACTATTTTTTCTAAGAAGCATACTTGTAATATTAATTCATGTCAGTAGTTCACTCAAATATGAAAGTACAATATATTTCATGACAAGCACGATGTTCAAAAAGAAATGGAGGTCACAATGTCTGCCATCTTTCAAACCTGTACATTATTACATTTCATGTTAATTTCTCTGTTAAGCTTTTAAATGAAGGTTTATAAGTCACCATATGCTAACTTCTATGCCACTAATGTATTAGTAGAATTCAATCTCTATTATTGGTAACATTCTGCCTGCCACCTGTAGCCTGTGAGAAACACTATCCAGGTTAAACAAATAAGCCCAGAAGCTTAATGAAAATTGAAGAGGAACCGCAATCACAAGCCATTGGATAAGACTGGCCTATATGAGCTGATGTTACTATGATTACAGTGCCTTACTCCACAATAGTCACAAAATTATTAGGGCTCACATCTCTGCACCCAAATGGTGCCTCGACCTAATGATTTTTGCGCTGTTCATCACTTTAACTACTACACATTACTTAATGTTATTTGTAAAGACTGCTGCTCTTACTAAACATTGATTTCATAGTGTGTGATTACAACCATTTAACTTATAACCCGTAAGCCTTAGTTACTCATCCTAGTTTCCTTGTTTTTTTCAGTGTAGAAAAGAGTTACCTGGAAAGTTAATGTATTCCGGGTGTTGACATAGCGTTAAACATTGGTTTCCTTTGAGGATGCTTCAGAGTAATGACTAGCTGTCCAGGGCTGAGAGAAAAGGTCTCAAGATATACTCCAATTAAAATTGTTCAAAGCAAAGTTGGAAGTGAGAGTCCCCAGGCACTAATGTTGGGAAAGAAGTTCAGACTAGTATATGGTTAGTTTAGTCTGTCACTGGGTCATGCTAGGTGGCCCAGCAACAGGAAACTAATTACTAGAATCAGGTGATGATGCCTGGGAGGTAGCATTTCAGGCAAGGTGGGTCGGTGGAAGGACCAGAGGCAGGTGCATTTTTCCTCAAGAGGGGTTTAACTATCTGGAAAGCCAAACTTAAAATGCTACCTTGGAAGTGCCAGGCAATGAACCACAGGTATACAAGCCCAATAAACAATCATGGCAGAACCAACCACTCCACATCCAAACCAAGCCAAGGAGCCAAAGGAGAAAGAGAAAGCAACAAGAGGCCAGGAAACAAGGTGCCGAAAGGAGCCACAAGGCTAGCACCTGGGACACAAGGAGACAGGCAGAATGGAGAAGCACCAGGACCCAGCCAGGGAAACAGAAGGGAGGCTCCCAAACCATTTAGAATGCACCAAAAACATGCCCAAAAGGGCAAGCCACATACGGTAAACCACCAGGACCTACCAAAATCTCCAGCCAAAGAATCTAGAGGGGACAAGCAGGGAAAAAACTGGGACTCCCCAAAAACCAACATATTGCACCAAGACGCCGAGGCAGGGACCCACGAGCCCCTCCGGAAACCTACCATGTACCCCCCAGGGGAAACCCCTTCCCGGAGCCCCCTGACAAGGATCTGGCAGGTGCAGGGGCACCTGGCAGAAGAGCAGTCCATACCCGGGGGAAGTCGCCGCACAGGGCTAACCACGGAGGACCAGGGAGGTGCACGGGCACTGGCGAAGCCAAAAACTGCCACAGGGGTGAGACGGCCAGGCCAAGGCCACAACACTTCCACAGAACCGGAAGAGAAACCTCAGATGAACCCCACAGGCTGAAAATGAGGCCAGACCCCCCACAAAAAAAAAAACGGCAAGCTGTGTTGGGGAAGAATAAAAGAAAGCACAAGCCACCAGCCCAACAGATAGCAGAAGAGGCCCACAAAAGAGAGAGAGAAAGGACCGGAAATGGACCCTAAAGGAGAAAGGGGGAACAGGAAACAGGAGTCATGAGGCCTCCACAAACAACAAAGGCCTCCACACACCCCAAGAGCCAGAACTCCAGGAGGGAGGGGAAAAAGCATCCCCCCACTCACTGAACAAGCAGAAGAGAGCAAACACAGGTGCGCCCCACCACACACAAGCAGGAAGTGCCCATAGGTACTCCACCCAAACAAGGAGAACCTCGGCCCAAAAAACAACAGACCTGCAAGGGTGAAAGCCAGTCCCGTGCATATGTGCAGACACAGGCGTGCCCATGGCCAAACACAGATCGGGCCCCAACATGGAACCAACATGGCTCTGGAAGCCGGTAGGCAAGGCAGGCGCCAGAATGTGGAAAGGGTCCAAAAAAGGAGCAACCTAGGGCCTCCAGAATACATGCCACAAGAGAACAAATGGACCAACCCACTGGTGGCCAAACACCCAGAGCCTATGCCTGTGCTAAGGCAAAACACAGAGAGAAGAACACATGAAGAGGGGAGCTTAGGTCTGACTTGACAGCAGTGTGACTGGAACCACTCCAACGAAAGAACAGGAGTAAAGACAAAGCAAATTAGGGAAAGAACACAGCCAAACAGGGACTAGAACTATCCACCTGCAGTGATAGGGGCTAATACACCACCCCCAAAAAGAGACAAGGCTGGAATGGACAAAGAACAGAACCGCAGCAGGACCAGTCTGAAAAGAAACAAGTGAGGACCAGAAACTCCCACGTAGAAAAAGGAAGAAAACCCAGGACCCCAACAACCCATGATAGGCCAGGGAGGAGCAAGGAGCAGCAGGGAAATGACTCACAGACACCTCCGGACCATAACCCAAACCCGTATGGCAAGGCACCGAAACTGCAGCCCTGAAAGCAAATGGCACCGCACGTAAGGCACAGCCGAGGCCAGAGGACAGCTGGGGAAGGGAGGAACCAACTGCCCGCAGAACCGCCACTGAGGATGAAAGAAATGCATGCGACCAAGAGACACAAGGCAGCCATGCAATGCAGGGTGGGCATACCTGAAAAGCATCAGGCCCCCGGGGCAGAACACGGCAGACTCAGAAACATGCAAGCAGCAGGGCCACAATCAAACTGCCCGCGGTGGTGTGCAACAGAAGCACACACTGCCTGACTTCCGGAACAACAGAAGGCCTGAAAGCACAGGTCCCACCAACAGGCACACACACAGCATCCCCTCCCTCAAGCAGGTAAGACCGCGGCTGGGGAGAAGAAAACTAACCCGAACTCACGGAGTCAACCCAGGGTGGGGGGGCTGAACTAGTCCTTTGCAATGCAGGCATGCACCAGAAGGACCAGGAAGCCTCAAAATCCAGTGGGAAGCTGAACCAGCCCACACCAGAAAAAGCACAGGATAGGCCGGGCTGACCCATGCCAGAACAACACGTCAGAAGCAGGGCTTCCACAAAATGCCCACATCCAACCCCACAAACCAGGCCCAGAAAGCACCAAGGCAAAAAGCACCCTTCACACACCAGGGCCCAGTGTCTCCTTCTGTCAGGGAGACCAGATCCTCGGGGCCTGAGCACGTTCCCAACATGTCCACCACTAGACAGCTCCAAAGCTCCGATAGAAATATCACAGAGCCTGAGAGAGTCCAAGTGGGGGGAAAGGGGATTAGGTAGGGAACAGCTGGGAAGGAGACCTGTAGGAAGCAAAAGGTTAAAAAACACAATATCAAGATATAATCAATTTGATTTTCATAAAAACTCTCTGTTGAATCTAGGGTCCAATGAAACTCGGAACATGAAAATACACTCTGTTGAATCTAGGGTTCAATAATACTCGTAACATGAAATAACACTCTGTTGAATCTAGAGTTCAACGATACTCGGAACATGAAATAACACTCGGTTGAATCTAGGGTTCAATGATACTCGGAACATGAAATAACACTCTGTACTGAAGAAACATGAATGGCCTAGAACTAGACTCCAACTAGGCCTAAAAAAATCTAGATACCTGGAACAAAATAAAGAATGGGTTAATACAATGTTTCATCTGAGCTTTTCATGAAATATCACATGATGTCTAGAAATACAAGAACCTTCTAGAATAATGTTTCAGAACAAACATTGCATCTTTACATGAGGACAAAAGGCAATCTGGATCATTCCCTGGAAAACAATAGGAATTGTACTAGGGACTTAATATGCACAAAGAATGTCACATTTTGAATTTAGCATCTTCACAGAAAATCCAAAGGCCCAGGATAAATGTGTGCACTTCAACAAACATTACACATCAAAGTTTTAATTGCCATGAAATGATCGTGCACACTATTGCCGATCTGAACATCAAGTTTCACATGCTGGAAACAAATCGCGCACACTGTCGATTCTAGCAAGAATATGCAAATGCCATGAAATGATCGCACACACTGTGGCCAATCTGAACATCAAGTTTTACATGCTGGAAATGAATCACCCACATTGCCGGTTCGAACAAGAATATGAAAATGCCATGAAATGATCACGCAAGCTGTTGCCAATCTGAACACCAAGTTTTACATGCGGGAAATGAATCGCGCACACTCCTGATTCGAACAAGAATATTCAAATGCCACGAAATTATCGCGCAAGCTGTTGCCGATCTGAATGCCATGGTTTACATGAGAGCAATGACTCGCGCACTCTGAAAGTTTCACCAATAGTCCCAAAACTCAAGAGTCTTTGAGAACGGGGTCGGGGGCCCAGCCCAACCTCTGCCTTACCACCCTGCTCAAGGATCACCAATATAATGCGGGGCAGGCCTGGGACATCAAGGTAGGCCTCCGGAACAGGAGCTCAGGAAGTTGCTGCTACTCTGCACCAGAACCTCTGAATAGTGAGCATGTGGAGCTGGGCTGGCTCCCTTATATAGAGTCTGGCTCAGCCCACAAACCACACCCAGTTATGCTGCAGGGAAAGCTTCTAGAAGGTCCTAGAAAGGGACCACACCCTAACACACTCAGTAAGCCTGCAGCAATACCTTGCAAATGAACAGTTATTGCAAACACCATTAATAATATTTTTCAAGATTAAACTCTGCAATGCAAAAGGTTAACTACTGCATATAAACAAAATGCATGAATTATGCTCCTGCATGAAGACTGGGTTTTTGCATTTTTGTCGCCCGTAGAGCGTGCACTGTCCTGATGTTGACACCTTCACCCCAACAGAGGATAAGTCTACTTGCAGGAAAGGCTGTAACAACCCTGTCTGCGGGGAAAGTCCCATCCATCACCAGGTGTGCCCACCCGCAAGCAGAGGCACCAGGAACATTCACCATGGGGCAGCAGCAGCACATGACCACCAGGGATCCAATGCCCTTATACCATCAGCAACAGCTAGGACACCTGGCCACTGGCAGCACCACACCACTCCCCCCAAGCCATGCCGGGAGGGAGGTGGGCATCCAGCCAGCTGACGCCCCCACCCAGCTGGGTTGCTGGCCAGTGATAAGAAACACAATCCAGAAGGAGCCCCAGCCTAGAAGGAGCAACCCTCTTTCCTTGTCCATCTTGTTGGCAGACAGAAAAAAGAACAGGTGGAATGCTGGGTAAGTACACCTTATGTACTCCCAGTGGGACGGGGTGGGAGGGTAGGGTTCCCAGCACTCCTTGTTCTTTTTTTCTGTCAGGGAGATAGGATTCTCTCACTAGTAATGAATGGGACGAGGACAGGAGGAACCTGGAGGTAATAATATGTTGGGCATTACTTAGACCACTGAATTCAGAAGGCCAAATGAACAAAAGGATTATGTCAGACCTGAAAGAGTCCTTTGTTTAACTATATGGTTATGAAACAATATGTGCAGTGTGGAAGGGAGCTGACTGTGCGGTAATGAGGTAGATACCTGAATACTTCATGGAAGTAAATACAGTCGAGAGGGTTCGTTCATTTAAGGAGGAGTACAGCTTTCCAAAAAGTACGTGGCCTTTCCAGGGCTAGTACTGGCGCAATCGATAAACAATTTCAAACAAGCCTCGTACGGAAATAGAGCACTGCTCGATACTTGAGAACAAAGGACAGGCAGGAGCCGACTAGAGCTAATAATGTGAAAAAGTCACATAGTTCTCTTTTGCCTCTTGACCCGGAAAGCTCCACCTCTCCGCAGGGTGGATCAATGCAGTCACCGCATGGGTTTGTGTTTCATCCCTCTACAAGTCCGCCCAGCCTTTCATCTTTCATCTTTCAGAAGTCCTAAAGGAGTGTCATTGGACGGGATATCAATGTACCTTGCAATAGCAGCAAGAGAGTCTTTCGGGAGTGGAAGTGCATCCTAGAAATGTTTCTGAAATATCATAGCATTGTGTTTAGTGTACTGTAATATTCATTATGTTTACTAAACTGAGTAATGAGATATGAGTTATTTTCAATAGGAACGATGTCTTTTCTCAGCATAAAAAGCGCTGTGCATCAATTAAAGTGAAGGGGGCATCACCAGATTGGGATTAGGGCCAGTGGTGTAACGAAACTGCAGGTGCTGTGCTGAGGGAGTCCCCTGGAGCTCGGGACTCTCTCCCTTCCCCACTCACCCGCACCACGGGGGCTATGCGGGCCTTTGTTACGCCACTGATAAGGGCAAGCACACTTAGGTTTTAACAAAGCCAATTTACTAAAATAGCTAGATCAGACTTTGCATCAAGGAAGAATGCCTCCTTAAAGTAGGCGACAACAAGAGGAAACGTTTTCATGTCTCCAAAAAAGCTGCACATTGCACGTGAGCTGAAGTGGACATCACACATCAAAGGCATGGGATCCGTTTACGTATGTCTAGGCATAGGAATTTGTACTCAAAGGGTTTACTTCTAATACAAAACCTTTGTTAGGCAGCACACACTCTTCTCGCGCTGTAGCGCAGGCTGTGTGTCATGTGAGGCTGCTGTTTGCGCACCATTGGAGGGGATGACAGCAAAGCAGGCCAATTTTGACACATATGGCTTTGCGTCAGTGCTATGCTTTGCCCCCTGAAAAATGCAGCTAATTTGGAAGCTGCGCTGCATTGTGTGAAAAATCAGAAAACTGCTGTTATTTTTTTTATAATTTACTGCATGGTATATTCTACTGCACATGGAATGTGCTATATAATACTGAACAGAGAATTGTGCTGCGTGCACTGCATCGTGAAATGTAGTGTAATGTAATGCTAGCTGAAATGAGTGTGTTGTACTACAAAGTGAAGTGGATTTTGTTTGTTGCGTGTTCCAAACAGTGTGTGTTATTGTGTGATAACCATTGATCCTGGACTCGGGGGGATCTGTCCTCTTGGTCATCTTTGACCTCTTTGCAGCTTTCGATTCTGTATCCCTGTACTAAACTTTCGTTGTCATTGAACCCCCCCCACTCTCCCCCCACCCCCCCCCCCCCCCACACCTTCTTCCGCTGATCCTCCTTGCGCCTTTCCAGGAAAATATTGTCTCTGGCCTTTTTTCCTATTTTTATAGCATTTCTACCTAGGACCCGGGCACTCATTGCAACACGGATAGGTAACTGCCAAAAACGATTAAATGCATGTTTTACGGTAACCTACTGTACCTTTAAAGAGCAAATAGAAATAAAAAAAATCACTTTGAAGTTACCATTTCTATCTATAGAGTTTGATCGAACGTTCTTTCTCTTTTAACTAGAAACCTTAGTAGTTTCTCAGCGCAATTGGTCAATGGACTATGAACTGCACCGCATACTGAGTACTGTGTATTGTGCAATGCACACAACTGCTCATTATGCTGAGCCTTGTTATGGATCATCATGCTGTACTATGCAACACTACACATGGTGAAAGGCAAAAGTGGGATATCCGTCACCGCTGTGATGGAGTAACCCATCTGCCGAAATCTAACTCAGGCCCGCACTGTCTAATCGATTGGGCGATTTACAACACTGTGGTGTCAAGAGTCTGTGGCCCATATTTATACTCCGTTTGCGCCGAATTTGCGTCGTTTTTTTCGACGCAAATTCGACGCTAAACTAACGCCAACTAACGCCATATTTATACTATGGCGTTAGAGGCGTCTAGCGCCAAAGTTCCCGGAATGTGCGTCATTTTTTAGCGTGAACCCCTTCCTTGCGTTAATGATATGCAAGGGAGGCGTTCCCGTCTTAAAAAATGACTCCCAGGCCTTTACGTGGTATTTATACTCCCGGGCAAAAGAGACGCCCGGGAGTGGGCGTGGCTAAAAACGGCGCATTTGCGCCGCTTTTTAACGCCTGGGTCAGGCATGGCGTTAAGGGACAAGTGGGCTCAAAATGAGCCCAGAGTGCCCTCCCCTGCCCCCAGGGACCCCCCCTGCCACCCTTGGCCACCCCAGGAGGACACCCAAGGACGGAGGGACCCATCCCATGGACATTAAGGTAAGTTCAGGTAAGTTTTTTTTTTTTTTTTTTTTGTGGCATAGGGGGGCCTGATTTGTGCCCCCCTACATGCCACTATGCCCAATGACCATGCCCAGGGGACAGAAGTCCCCTGGGCATGGCCATTGGGCAAGGGGGCATGACTCCTATCTTTACAATGATAGGAGTCATGTTGATGGGGGATGGGCGTCGAAAAAAAATGGCGCAAGTCGGGTTACGACGATTTTTTCGACGTAACCTGACTTGCCCCATTTTAAGACGCCCATACGCCATTTTCCCCCTACGCCGGCGCTGTCTGGTCTACGTGGTTTTTTCCCACGCAAACCAGGCAGCGCCGGTCTGATTGCGCCGTCTAACGCCATTCCATAAATACGGCGCCCGCATGGCGCTTCAGAATGGCGTTAGACGGCGCAAAATTTTTTGACGCTAAACTGCGTTAGCGCAGTTTAGCGTCAAAAAGTATAAATATGGGCCTGTGTGCGCTATTCTGGGTGAGTTCAGCTATCCAAATATTGTCCTCTACTGTGTTCAACGAACACATAATTTGAGTTTGTGAAACATAATAAAACTGTACAGATAGCATAAGAAGTCACACCATTTTTATGAATATGTTACAACACTTTTATTTTTTGTGCGTAATAAATGACATATAAAATACCAAGCTTCTGGCTTGATGTCTCGGTTATGACTTTTGCCCAAATTATAAGAAATTCCTCATGAGTGAAAGATAAAAGTCTTATCAAAGATAATTTGAATGCAGCATGAGGAATTTCACCAGCGAATCTGACACCCTGCTCACTCTGGACCGGGTGACATCCGTGTGACACCGAATAGGCATTAGTGAAGCATGCAGACTGTCTCCCTCACTCTTCCCAGGAATGTCAAAGGTGGAGCCATATCTGCTCTATGGAAGTCTTTGCAGGGCCATTGCTATACAAACAACCCAACTGACAGGCCCCACCTGCTGAGGAATCTCACAAGCGGCATTCAAACCTGTGACTGTACAGCACGAGCACATGGAAGAGCAACTCCAGCGCCATATACAGGATTTACTTAATCTTTTTGGATATTTGTGGTGCATTTGTATTATAAAGGCATCAAGGTGCCTGCAGATTACAGCAGACAAGATGATCGGGGAAGTAATAAAAACATTTATTTGACAAGCAAGGTTATGAGTTCTTTTCCAGGGGGACTTATGTCACCAAGCACTATGAAATATTGAGGCGGAGTCCCACAGGACCCACTGATGAACTATGAATGGTGGAGTAATTTAGGGTGGAGAGTCAATCAGGCTCATGCCAGGGGAACATAGCAGTTTCAAGGTCTTGTCAGTTAGAGACATGCACTCCTTTTTGTTGACGACGTGTATAGACGAGGAGCCACTTAAATGGGCCTTGTCCCTTTAACAGGAGCCAGTGGAAAGTCTGCAGAAACTGCTGCACTTATTCTGTGTGATGCCTAAAAAATGGGCAGGTGCGATTTTTATTACAACCAGGTGATATGGTATGATCCATTAATTTATCAGTTTGTGTAGTCAGTAGAAGTTTCTCAATATCGGCCAATTGACGAGAAGTAGAAAAAAAATCTCTCATATCCCCATGACGAATTTCTATTCAAGGAAGTACTGCTGTTGGGACATTCTGAAGTGGAATGTCAACTGACTTAACAGCACTCCCACCATTACCAGATAAAATGTGTTTTGCAGCCACTATGACACTATAAAGCCTTATACATATATATGCACATAGGCACAAAATCGAGGGATAAGTGGGAAGAGCCCACTAGAGCAACTGTGCGGCTATAATATACATTTGTAACCACTGGAAGGAGAAGATTGACATCATAGAGTCTACATACATTGGAAGAGGACTTTATTACCCCGGATGCTAAATGCTTGATAGGTTCATGAGATTAAGAAAGCAGCCCAGATTGAATAAGGCCTTATATTGGAGTTAGCACAAAGCAAATCAGCATGTTTTTTTATCAATCTAGCTCCAATTTGGCACTGGAAAGGTGCATTTTCCAGAGGGTGAAAATGTTTTGCACCACTTTCCATCATCGAGGCATTACTGGCATAGATCAGTGCACATACCCATTCGTTTTGATGTAAAGGCTGGTCTATTAAGATAGCCAGACTGGGTTTTGCATCACAAAATAATACCTACTTGAAGCTATTGCAAACAAGGAAAAGTGTGTGAACATCTCAACAAAAAGAACCCACTGCATGTCTACCGCAGTGCACAGCATTTATCCACTACACGGAACCCTCTGGTGTAACCTTCACAAAATGTCCTCTGCTGGAAGGTTACATATCAAGTACAAATCCTGTACTTGATAGTGCACTCTCGCCGCTGCACCTAGGTGCAAACAAGGTAGCCTTGTTTGTGTGCCAAAACCGGGCCATGTTTTTTAATATGGTTCTGTATAATGTTTTCACACTTGGGCAATGTTTCCACTCTTGTGCACTGCAAATATGGATGCCTCTATGCTTCTATGCATTGTGTGAAAAATTAGTGAATCACTGCCATGGAGTTCCTAATGAGCTAGTCAAATGCAGCTACCATGGCTTTTTCTGATCCAAAGTGTTTGTAGATTAATTTTGTTTCAAGGCTCTTTGACTGTGTTTAGGAGAAAATTAAGGGTAAGTTCCTCATTTCACTCCAAGGACACTAGAGGACATAAGGCTTAACTCTTCTTACATCAGAATCACAAGCATGTGTCAGCTGGAGACTTGTAAGTATTTACATGTGGATGTCTCTATTCATTTCATCCACATTGTTGTTGGAGAGTGAAAAAAACATTGATTATTTTATGACTTGAGGAAAGGCAGAGGTGTATTGTATAGCACTAGTGGAAAGAAAGACCTTAACTTGAATGGCTTTTGCTGTCATGTAATGGTATTTGTCTAGGATCATTCAAGAAAGGCAAAGAGAGGGACTGATTTGGCGGCAGTGATCCTCACATAATGTACAGTCATGTCCCTTGCTCTGTATGCCTGAACTGCATATACCTGTGATCCTGTTTTTTTTATTTTTTATCATGCCACGCAGTCATACCATGTATGCGTGTTGACCTAGGCTGGATCTTTGATGATAATAGGTTCTGGTCCTTGAATTGAACTGTGAGGGGCGCTACTTTGTTGTGACAGAGGACTACCATCTAATTCAAGGGTTTTATGCATGGAGCGCGGTGGTGGCAGCATACCATGGGTGATGAATTATAGAGGCAGACGTTTTAATCTCTAAATCAGGACTATACTCTTACAGGTCAATTCATTTAAAACTCTGCTGCTCACATCGAACCTGGATCATAAAAGCCGATATCCTGTGTATTGTACATAAGCATGTGTACTAGTATTGATAGTGTTCAATGCACAAGTGATTCACAACTGTGGGTTACACTTTGGAATCCTACAGCCTGGACCAGAGTACAAAATGGCAGAGAGATTGTTTTCCCCAAAAAGGATATGTGCATTGCTGGCATCTCCTACATGGAAGGGGAAACACCAGAAGCTATAATGAGGAATGAAGAAACAGGCTCTTTTTCTTTTTAGAGCCCTTCCTGATACATTGAGTTGTAAATGACACTCACTCCAGATGTAATTTGGTATGTTGAAGGAGGTGCAGGGTGACTGCTGCAGTATATGTAGTCAGGGAACGGAGTCCTTTGAATGGGCACAGAATCTAGTCTCTCCTTAATCTGTGTGAGGAGGAGGCGTAAATGGCTAGCTGCAGCCCACTCAGACCTCTTTGTACTTCTGCGGTGAGATATCCACCTGGAGACTGTTTTGCAGGACAGAGCATAATTGCAAAAAAGACCAGGTTTGGAAGGTGGACTGGCTAGGACACATGAAAGGGGGAATTAACCAAATTGGTTCAAAGGAAGCAGACCGGGAATACACATTTTCTGTGTGCAAAATCAGTATACAGATGGGAGCCCATGACCCATTGGTGTTCGTTATTGTTCTCTCTTATAGTAAGGAGGGGTTACTCTGCAGAGTACTCAGAGACTACGAGGTTACTAAAACATTGTGCAGCCAGCAGCCAACTCCCCAGAGGTGAGGGAACACCACTTAGAGTCTGAAATTAGTAGACTTTCCTGAGTGCCAAGACATCTTGCTTGATAGTGAAGGAAGGAAGCGGCAACCCTTCATGAGAAGCGGATCATGGAAGGGACTGTCATGTTTTACCCTGGCAAAGGTCTCATCCAACAGAGACTCTCTAAGCAGGTTCACTGTGAGGTCTTCATCATTTATTCCTGTCATATCTACCATGGCACCTGGAACTGTGTATCCGAGTGGTATTCCTGACTGAAGCTAGGATAAGCACCTGCCGATGGCCAGTGCGTATTAGTTCTCAGGAGCTATTGGGTGATGTTTTACTTTTAGCAGAAAAATATGTTCTTTCTGACAGGTTTGTATCTGAGAATAAGTGTGTCAGGGACTATTTGGAATCAAGAAATAGATGAGTTTGGATTTCCCCACTTTTCTTATTCATATCAACTAGAAATGTTTCCTATAGGAGGCTCATTGCCTAAAGGTTTGGGTCAATCCGGGTCCATTTCAGATAGTGTGGTAGACACAATTTTTCAGTGTCCCACAAAAAGCAATATATTATAGAATTCTACTCCATTACAATGAAACTAATGATTATCATACACTGAAACCTCCACATTAAGATTGAAGTTCCCTGTCCAGGATGGAATATGTACAGACATGGATTCTGTGTTCAAAAGCCTCCGAGCCTCATCTCACTTAGGAACCCAACAGAGACAGAATGTGTTGGTGTTGCTTGCCATCCCTTGCAGTGGTGGGCATAAAACAGTAGAACTCATTTTGGGGCAAGGCTTGACTGATTAGCAAGTTGGTTTTCACTTTAATGGAAGTAATAAGCCAAACTATGATGGGACACTCTACTGTGTGCAGCAAAGTATCACCCTCCATAGCCTGAAAACGATTAACCCTTGCCTTTTTGTCCCATTTGGGAATGTGATAGGCTCATTTTACATCAACTCAACCTTTTTACAGAAACTATAGGGCAGAATTTAAGAAAAGTGGTGCTGCATCCAATGCAGCACCACTTTTCTTGCGCCCATTAGCACCACCCTACCGCCACCATGTGGGCACCATATTTAATATACGGTGCACCATTGATCAGGGTAGGGTTAATAGTGTCAATATGTTATGCTATTGATGTACTGTGCAGGATTAGCACCAACATTTGAGAGCTAATCCTGTAGAGCACATAGGGGCCTACTGAAAACAATGGTATGCCCCCTTTTAACGCCTGCTTTGTGCAGGTGTTAAAAATATACGCTAAAAATGGTGTAGTGGAATCTTTTACAGGAGAATGCCCTCCTTGCATACTTTATGCCTGGTGCAGCCATAATGTGGAAAAAGGGGTTACAAAGTGGAGCAATGCATGCATTCCGCCACTTTGTAAATATGGTGCAGCAAATCTGGCCTCCTTTGCCCACATTAGTGTCATAAAAAATTACGCTAATGTGGTGCAAGGAGGCGCCAGACCCTCTTAAATATGGGCCATAGTGTATAAACAATGCACTATACTAACACCAAAGCCATATCCCCAATCTTCATTAACATATTGTCTTTGTCAAGGAAATATTTCTCTAAATGGTGAAATAAGCCGTCAGTTTGCACTCTGTTCAAGAAGGAACCCTCACTCTAGTCAGGGTAAGGGAGATACACACTTCAGATATCCCTGCTCACCCTGTTGGTACCTTGGCACAAGCAGTCAGGCTTATCTCAGAGGCAATGTGTAAAGTATTTGTAGAAGAAACACACAGTAACACTGTGAAAACACCACAAAAGGACTTCACACCAGTTTAGAAAAATAGCCAATATTTATCTAAATTAAACAAGACCAAGATGACAAAAATCCAACAAGCACAAGCAAAGATATGAATTGTTTAAATAAAAAGAGTCTTAATCTATAGAAATCAATGGCTGTGTTGTTTTAGCAAAAAGTATGTGGCTTGTGTCAAAAACAAAGTCCCAAGGGTGATGGTGCATCAGAAAAGCAAGCGATGCATCAATTCCTTACTCACAAGTGAGGCTGTCAGTCGATAATTTACTCGCAGCGGAGGCCGTGCGGCAATTCTTTTCTTGCAAGAGAGGCTGTGTGTTGATTCCGGAACGTGCAGCCTCAGGTCCGTGCGGGGATGCTGAAGACTTTGACGCCCATGATCAGTCCATGGACATTTCTGATGTGCTGTGTGAACGGAAGAGGTGCTGCGTATTTTTTCCCACTGCGAGACAGGCGCTGCGTCGAACTTTCAGTCACGATTTTTCTGATGCGTGCACAGCTGTGCATGGATATTTTCCTGCAGGCTACCAGCTTCTACTTCTAATGGCCCAGGGACTGGCACCACTTAGCAAGTCAGGACTCCCAGCAGAAAATCCCAGGCACTGGCAGATGAAGTCTTTGATGTCCCTGAAAACGTCAGAACAGGGGGTAAGCTCAGTTCAAGCCCTTGGAGAAACTTCACAAGCAGGATTTCAGAAAGCAAAGTCTAGTTCTTTCCTTTTTCAGGTAGAAACATCAGGCCAGTACAACAAAGCAAAAGGCAGAGTGGCAGGTCCTCCTCAAGCATCAAGCTCTTCTCCCTGGCAGAGGTTCCTCTTGATCCAGAAGTACTCTGAAAATCTAGGGTTTTGGGTCCACTACTTATATTCATTTCTGCCCTTGAAGGAGACAAAGTTCAAAGGAAAGTCCCTATTGTTCACAAGATCCTGCCTTGCCCGCCGCCTGGCCTCAAACACTCTCCAGGGATATGGAGTCTGCATTGTTTGAGGACAGGCACAGACAGCCCTTTTAGGTGCAGGTGTCAGCTCCTCCCTACTCTTTCTAGCCCAGGAGACTCATCAGGATATGGAGAACACTCCCCATCTCCCTATGTGTCATTGTCTAGTAGGAATTCAAAAACAGCCCAACTGTCAGTCTGACTCAGATGTGTATTCCACAGGCAGGCAGAGGCACAGAATGGTTAAACAAGAAAATGTCCACTTTTTAAAAGTGGCATTTTCAAAAAGACAATCTAAAAAACAACTCTACCAAAAGATGTATTTTTCAAATTGTGAGTTCAGAGACCCCAAACTCCACCTCTGTGTCTGCTTCCAATGGGAAACTGCACTTAAAAGATATTTAAAGGCACTCCCCATGTTAATCTATGAGAAAGATAGGTATTGCAGCAGTGGAAAACGAATTTGGCAGTATTTCACAATCAGGACATGTAGAACATCAGTATGTGTTTTAACTTTTTTTTATTTTTAGCACTGCACCCTGCCCATGGCGCTACCTAGGGCCTACCTAAGGGGTGAGTTACTTGTAGTCAAAGGAAAGGTGGCAGGTCTGAGGCATGTTTACACGGCTACTTAAGAAGGTGGCACAATCAGACGTACAGGCCTACTATTAGCATTTGATTTACAGGCTCTAGGCACCTCAATTGCACTTTACTAGGCACTTACTGGTAGATCAAATATTCCAATCATGAATAATTAATCACCAATACAACTTGGACAAAGAGCACTTGCATTTTAACACTAGTTAGCAGTGGTAAAGTGCCCAGTGTGTCAAAACCAGCTATAACGAATTACAGCACAGGATCCAAAAACAAGGGGTCAGAAGCAAAAAAATACAGGGACACAACGCAGAGTTGCCAGGTCTAACACTTAACATATTGTCTTGGTTAGTGAAATATTTCTCAAAATGGTGAAATAATTATTGTCAATTTAAACATTCCATCACTTGTAGTGCTTAGCTTCAATAAATGCTGGTGTGACTAGATATGCAGTGTAATTTCTACTGTCATCTTTTCACAAACATTTTGCACCACATTCGGGTAAAATGTCTGACGTCTTAAAAAAGTAATTATTAAATTCGTAGACGAGAACAGTCTTGTGTGTTGTCACCAGCGTTTAAAGCAGAGATGTTTTGCACCATGCCTACGAAACCTCAAACGAGTAAACTACAACGTCTACATTACCGCCCGCCTCTCGGTGGCCGGCGCGTGCCACGGTGAAGAAAATCTCTCTCCACTGGGAGCCATTCATGTGGGTCCGGCTAGGATTAAGGCTATGCTGCCAGCTGTCAGGTTAGACACTGACGGATAGGGCACGGGTGCTGAGACACAAAGGAAGCATTGTGGGCCTGCTGTGGCTGAACGTGTCCTCGTCAGTCACAGCGTGACCTTATTATGGCAGTAGAAGAGCCAGGCCCGTCTGTGAGTTTATAGTTACACCGAGTAAACGGAGCTCGGCAGAGGGGCATGTTGAGACATGCGCCCTAAAAATACGATCATTCATAAATATTAGCGGAGAGGCAGCATTTCACAATATGGTGTCTGATTGCTAGTTCTAAGAGTCCATTTAAAATTAGACGAAGGCCGAGAAGTTACAATAAGACATTTAAAATCGGTATTCAGTAATTGCACATTGATAGACAGGGCAGGTGGAGTTCGATGTCATTATTTTGCCAGCTAATTGACAACACATAAGGACTACAAGAAAAGTATGTTGCACAGCGCAGAAAAATAGCTGTCGGCCTGAAGTACTATTATTTTATTCACAAAACGTTCTCACAAATTGCACACTGACTTTATGCAAATAGAATATTATTTTGAAAACTGACCTAACAGGTCGGTTCGCAAAATGCTGATTGACTGCAGTCTGGAGGAACAGACCGCCATCATTAAAGTTAACAGTGCTACCTAAAAACACAAAAAAATAACTTGGAATACATGAGCGGGATTAGGCAGTGAACTAGGCGGCACCCTTTAAGACTGCAAACGTGGTTCCCAACAAGGAAGCGTTCCTAAGGGCATTCCTGCCTCTTTGTGAATTAGATAGTTACTACCCCAACTCATCAGTTGTTTGCAATCACAATTGCAATTGTAAACCATTGATATAGTGCTTTCTCAATCAGAAATGTGAGAGTTCCAGAAAGGATCACAAAAGTCCTTCTATAAGTTTGCAAATAAAGAAAATCCCTTTTGAAGTCGCAAACCGTATGACTTTGCAAATTAGAGGGTTTGTAATCACACAAGGACTTTGTACACGCAGGCCTTTAATTTTTTCGAGGAGACAAACCAGGGAACATTTTGAAGGATGAGAGATGGAATGAATTAACATAAAAAAGTATTACCTATTTTCAAAACAAGAGAAAATGTACGGAATGTGGTGCGTGGTGGTCCTGGACATGAAAAAGTAAGAATGGACATACAAGAATCTCACTACGATTCAGAGCTGTTCACTTTTTTCACAAACTCACTCCCACGTGTGGTTCTTGCTGCTTGTAGTGCTTAATTTGTAAAACAATAAGGGCCATATTTATACTTTTTGACGCAAAACTGCGGTAACGCAGTTTTGCGTCAAAAAAATTAGCGCCGTCTAACGCCATTTTAAAGCGCCGTGCGGGCGTCAAATTTATACTTTGACGTACGGCGGCGCAACCAACAGGTCGGAGTCATTATTTTGTGACGCACACAGCGGCGTTCCGTCGTAAAGGAAAGCAACGTAAAGGCGACGCACATCACTGTGGGTCGATTTACGACAGCGCAATCCGGAAAGCGCTGTTTTTTTTCACGCTATTGCGTAAAATTTTTGCGCGAAAACTGCCCTTTCAGCAGAGGAGAGCCAAAATGGATCCCAGATGCCACTACAGACCCCAGGAGAATGACAGCAGACCAGGAACCAGCCAGGAGGATCCATACAGGAACCAGGACATGTTTAGAAAAAAAAGAAAGTGTCGCTTCAGTGAAGAGGAGCAGGAAATCCTGGTGAAAGAGGTGACGGAACACCAGCACCAACTTTTCATCTCCTCTAAATTGCCACTCAGTAGGAGAGAGGCCAAATGGAAACAAATAGTGGACAAGATCAACAGTGTGGCTGAAGAACGCCGCACAGTCACTGAGTGTAAGAAACGCTGGCATGACTGCAAACGTAGGACAAAAGAGAAAATGGCCAGGAACAGGAAGGCAGCAATGCAGGCTGGAGGGGGGAGTCCAGCACAACAGGAGGCCCTGGACCACATGGAGGAGATGGTCGCAGCCGTCATCCCGGAGGAGATCGTCACAGGGATTCAAGGACAGGACAGCGCAGACTACCACGACACAACGCACATGCAGGGTAAGTCGCATGGGGAATTAAATTGCAATAATGTTGACTGTAACAGGGGGGAAATACCTACTACACAATGCATGTAAGTCTGCACATATATGAACTGGCATGGGTAAATGGGCACAGCAGGGGGGCATGCCCAGCACAGACTGAAGCTGGCGCACAACAAAATACAGCAACAACAACAGTCCCATGGGGACATCCTGTAAGTACAACAATAGAGCCAAGGGAAAGCAGCGACAGGTGGGAAGGCCACTACCTCAAACTCACATCCAGGCACTTGTTTTGTAAAATCTATCCTACATCAACTAGGTCCCTATCAGTAATCCAGTAGCCAAAACAACAACTGCAATGTAACTGCCACAACAGCTTACAATAACACCTCTCATCTCTGTGCAGCTACAGTACCAAATGGCAGGAACCTCCCCATGGAATATACATACCCAAATTAGGGTGTGAGGATGACATCCGCAACAATTCTTAGAAATAAGACAAAGGCACCAGTACACTCAAATGCCGAATGTCCATACCTGACACATACATAAGCCAAAGTAAACAGCAATAGGAGCCACACAGCACTAACGACATACACATGCTGCATACGTCAGGGTCCCTCACGTGCCTGGCTAACAAGGCTACATCACTAATGTCATACTGCTCAGACAACACCTGAGGAGGGGACACAGGCAACTGGTCACTGAAACATACCTGCAAAGTCTGACAACCAAATAGGACCTTCATACGATAAACAGGCCAATCCAATTAAACACACATGACCCAACATCATCTTCAAACATCAACAATGTTTACATCCATACCACATCCTAACATTAACATGCATAGGTAATGCCACGTAACATGTACAGTTCATGCAATGTGACTAAAAAGTGTATGGGGCAGGTCCTGAGAGGCAAGTGTGCTGGCAGGGCAGTCACAACACCCACAGTCAGTCAAAGTGTATTGTGGCAAGTGTAACGTATACTTTGCGCATTAGCCTCAGGCTGTAGGCCTTTGTGCACCTTACCCTGAATGTACTTTTACTCATTTGCTCACATCTAAGAGCCTCAGAGCACTTTGCACTAAATGCTTCTCATTGGCCTTCTTATCAGTTAATATAGCAAATAGCCAGTCACAGGGTGTTGTTAATTAGTCAAATCACACTGTTTTGCCTACTTCTGCACTGGAGTTTGCCAGAACATATTCACTCTGTGCCCCAGTCAAGGATACAGTCTGGTACTTTGCTGATAGATATGGTAGGAGTTAAGATTTGGCATTCCTGCGTAGGGAAACTTTGTCATCACGATGACATATGACTTATAAAATCACTTCCTTGTCCCAAGACACGCAAGAGGGAGTTTCCAAACAGAGAAACACAACTAGATGCTGCCTGCCTTGCTGCTGATGCACAACCAGATCACAGGCCATTCCTCTGATATGAGGGATGATGTCTCCCCAGTGATTCCGACAGGCAAGCTCCAAACTTAACATGCTGTGCTATACATAGAACAAGCAGAGGGAGAGTAGAAACTGTTAGGCACCATGATAGCTGTGTACTAATGTATTACTCTCCTGTGGACTATTTCAATTCTAACAGTGTGTATTGTTTGGGTTATTGTGGCTCACACCTAAATATCAACAAGTCAGTTGTACAATGAAACCTCATATTAAACAAATACTGTCTTTGTCATTTGTGTATGGGAACATACCGGAAAAGAGAGAATTGTGTAGGATCTGAGTGACCACGACTTCCCTGAGAAGTTTCAAAGATGTCATGCGCTCGGATGTCTAAACATTCCTTTGATGTGGGAGACCAGAGGCACTGCTAGTTAGTCTGAGCAAAAATAAATATCAGGGTGACAGAGTTATTTACAAGTGGGTCAGACATACTCCCCCACACCATTAGCTATCCTGCTGCCTAGAAAGCCAGTAATCACATGTAGGATAATGAGAGCCCACCCAACAAAATGTCCCTCCATAACAATAGTTAAACACCGAGGGAGGAGTAGGACAAAAACACGCCTATTCCTAAATAATTACAAAGCAACACCTAGAGGCAATCAGGCAGACATGTCTGATAGCTCCATATCATACATGTGACACACAGGTGGGCCATAGGCCTACAACAATGCCCTATGACCGACAGCAGATACCAAGACAAACACAGAGCACAAAGTTAAGGCATCCAAAGGCTTGTATCTTAGTGCAAAATTGTCACAACACAGACACACTAATTGTACCCTGTTTCATTGCAGAGGAACACGGATCTCCTTCCGATATGCCTGTCCCTGAGTTCCCTGATGACATGGATGACGAGCCGATAAACATCCCACAGGAGACCATTCAAATGGTCCTTGAAAGCCTCCAAACCCCACCTTCAGTCACAAGGAGGAGCACAGAAGAAGCAGCCACCACAGGAGAACCACCCGCCACCCCAATTGTAAGACCTGCCAGCTCCAACACAGCTGAGGACTCTGACGACACTGGCACCAGCTTCGAAAGAACCGTCGTTGGGGTACAGCGGGAGCTGGCCAAGGAGGTGCGGGTGGGGATGCAAACTATGGCAGCCAGCCTTGAGGGGGTGCGTTCGTGCATGATGTCTACTGCTGATCAGGCAGCTGCTATGCAAGCCCGAACATCGCTCTTGCAGGAACTTTTAAAAACACAGAAGGAAATCTGCACAGCTGTCATCCAGTTGACACAACAACTACAACTGCAAGCCAGTCAACGTGTGCACGAATGCAACATAGAACCCCTCAGGGCCGACCTGGCTGCCTACCATCGTGATGTGGCTGCCATTCTGAAAAACCAGCAGGCCCTCCTTGCTGCAGTACTGCCCTTCATAACTCCACAGGGAGCAGCCCCCGGGATGTCTGCCTCCATGTCTTCTAACACTGAGGTGTGTGTTGCCCCTTCACAACCAACAACAACAAGGACACACCAGGCAACACACACATCAGAAGAAGAAGACATGGAACAGATAACATTCACACGGAAGAGTACCCGGAAGCCCTAGTCCCTGCACCATGGCCTACTCTGACCAAGGTCCTACGTTTTGTCAAAGGCCAGTCTCACTACAACTACACTCAATGACTGTTTGGCAATCCACTGTATGACTTGTCCCCATTGCCAGTGAATGTCTCTCTCCAACTATTTGCCAATTCCTGTCCCTCTGCACTGTCTGTGACATCACCCCAGCATGTCAGGAGCATCATCCACACCCCTTCTGTAGGATCACCATGTAAGAATGCACCAGAACGGACTCAGCAAATATGGTGAATGGACAATTTGCACTACACCACCTATAAACAAATAGCACTTGCACACCTATTGTGTCTCTGTGTCATTTCACACTTCAACTGTGCAGTACCTAACTCCAAAGTGGCTGTGTGGCAACCATGTCGATTCTCTATACTACTGTCCTGATTTCATGTATACTGAAACATCTGTGCAGTGGCCAGGATTGCATCATAGCCTTACCATACTGAGGAAAATAACTGATGAAGGAACTAAGCACACACAATCATGCTGTGTTGGACAGAATGATGCACCATCTATCGCTATTCCAGAGAACAAATGGTGGCTGAGAAATGTAGGCACCATGCAATACTTAAATAAGAATTAATGCCGCATAATGTAAGGAATCATGAACAAATTACACTGCATCAATCACCCTTACGGAGTATACTTCCATGAAGGGAAGTCATGCTGAATCAGTACATACATGATGTAGGTCAGCAATGAAAGCAACAAGACAAGAGTGTGAACAACTCCTCATCTACAAAGATCTCCCTGAACTTCACACTGCTGTCCGACCTATCAATTTACCCACAATAACAAGTCTGGAAGCACTCTTTGTGAAGTAGGATACATACCAACACAAAACCTTGGTGATCAATGCACACTACCAATGGTGGGTCTCCCACATGGTGGATACTTACCAAGTTAGCACACGGGTAGCTGGGATGTGAAACCTCAATTTCCTGGGGATGGCGAGCATAGGACACAAATGTCATACTAAAACATTCTGCTACACTGATGTCAAGGCCATGATAATGTAGCACCTAACGCATCATGTAAAGGGTTAACTAAATATTTATTTCAATCAAGTAATACAAGAGGCAACTAAGGGAAATGTAAACCTACACTAATCTAACCTGACTACTACTAACCCACAACTGTCCCTAACTAACCTAAGCTAAACTTACTCTACACATGTAACGAAACGATCTAAACATCAACCCCCCACCCACCATTATGAGACAAGACACATGCAGGACAACACTTACTAACCTACACACATACTATACTATCCTAAACAAACATATATTTTTTTGTAATTTTCTGATTTTTTTTTTTTTTTTTTTTAAACAGGAATCCCAACATTGCCGCACACACACACACCCACACAAAAAAATAAGATAGAAAGAATAAGGACCCCCCACCCTCTTCCCTAACACTAACTAAGCTAATTACCTATACTTATCCTAATACTAATCCCCAAAACCCAACTAACAGTAGAAAATAGGAAAGAGGTGAGAGGGCAGGGGTAAAAGTTCAAGAGGGCAAAAGTGCTACAGATTTGCCCTCCGTAGTGTGCGCCTGATGGAGCGGACCCTCTTTTTGATGTAACTCATGTCCTCCCTCAGGTTGTCCACCTTTTTGACTAACTTGTCCAATTTTCTGGTCAATGCCAGGAAGGCAGCTGGGTCCACAGGAGGGTCTGTGCTGGTTTGTGTGCCGGCGGAGGTTGATGTTGTGGCAGGAGTTGGTTGGTCACGGGACAGTCCTGCTACCACCACACGGCTGGGTCCAGGTCTGGAGGAAGATGCAGGGTCCATTGCTGCAGACGTTGCTGGGTCCACTTGGGCAGACCTGGTGGATGTGGTGTTGGTGGTTGTTGGTGGCAATGTAGGGGGAGCCTGTGGTGTGGCCCACCACGCCCCGGAGGCCCGATCAGAATGGTACTTGCGGGCCATCCTCCGATACCCACACTGCACCTGCAGGATGTGCCTGTATCTCATGGCACGGCGCTCAAAATGGTTGCGATCTGCGGCACTCATGTTTGCAGCTGTGAAGAGAAAAGGCAAATATTTACCTTTGGATTTGCATTAGGTGGAATAGCACAATGGGTTATTTGTACATTACTAGAAATGTATTGGTTGCAGCAATTGTCACAACATAGTTCACGGAAGGGCTCAGAGGAAGTACATGTGAACCATGCATACATAAGGGCATATCACACCTGGCATATCCATGTCTCTACATGATGGATGACATCACCCTAAACTACTCATCAAAATCATACCTAAGGCATTTGACATCATGGCAGCACCTCTTCCGCATACTGACTTCACTACATATGTCACTCTATGTGATAACAATCACACTCCTCACTCAATGCCATTTGGAATTAGTTGTGTGCTAAGATTCAACCCATGGGCCATTACCAAATGTCTACACTAGGGGCCAGATGTAGGAAGATGGAAAATGCGACTAGCAATTTGCAATGCAGAACGGTGTCTCTGACACCGTCTGCGAGTCGCTATGGGGTCGCTAAGACCCACCCCATTAACATCAATGATGTGGGTTCCAAGTTGCGCCACCTTAGCGACTATGGGCACTCACGGGGATGGAGGCCTGCTGGGAACAGCAGACCTCCATGGCCGTGACTGCTTTTAAATAAAGCAGGTTATTTTTCCCCAAGTGTAGGCCGTTTACCTGAAAGGAAAATGAGCTGCACTTAGAAATAAATTACAACAACTTCAATCTTGGATAATTTCACGGCAGTTAGTGGTCCCTTGGACCACTGGCTGTTTTGTACAGGATTATTTAGGTCCACTCACAAAGGTGAAGGGTTACAATGGGGACCCCTTCCAGTTAGCAAGTGGGTTACCATCCACTTCAAGTGGATGATAACTGCGACTCACTTTGCAACCACGTACTCGGTTGCAAATGGAATTGCATACCACTGTGAGTTGCAAATAGGACTGGAAAACCCCTTCATATTTTGGATTTGGAAAAGCATTTTGCAAATATGTTCATAATCACCAAATACATTTCGGAATAGGAAACAGACGTTTGCAACTCACAAACCGAAATTTATGACATTTGCAACTTGTAAACAGTTTGCTACATCTGGCCCTAGGTACTAACTCAAGTCACAAAAGGTGTCAAGTACGTGTAACATACTGGTTGCTACAGTCCTAGGCACCCTGTTTCACATTAACATCCCAGTCTTTGAGGGTGGTGTGGGAAGAACAACCAACAATCCCATGTTCAATGCACACCCAGGAGTGTATAGAAAGTTCAACAAGTATGTGCCTTCACACACAACACCTATGAATGGCTAGCAACACGTTGGAGTCAGCCAAACATTGTCACATCCAAGGTCCACACATGTCAAAATGATATGACTTAGGCCAACATGACATACTATCAGTGAGGCATGTTTTACAACACACACAGAGGAGGTAGAACACCCATTCTCATGATTCGACAGAACACCTAGGCCATTGCACTCAAGTCACACACACTTCTAGTTCACCTTGTGGAAGTACATGCCCCCGGAAGATCCAACCTACAGTGTACACAGTCCATCCTCAACTAGGAAGAAGCACTTGTCATCAAAGCCATGTGCCTAAACTATATGGGAGACTGTCAGTCTGATATGCAGACTCAGTTCATGCCAAGTCCCCGACCAAGTCTTACATTGACCAGTGTATTCCAAATGACTCATCACATTCCCCATTGCGGCCCAACTGGAATGACCTACAGCCCCTCAATCTGAGAGATGGCTAGGTATTGCTTTACAGAAACATAAGTCCTATTTGATATCACACTAAACAACAATGCCAATGAACGGCCAGCGCATCAAATCATGAATTCTCTTGAACACACAGTAGTCCATCATGCTTCATTACCAAACAATGAAAATAGCACTCAGGCGACACTCACTGTAGGTATCGGGGTCCTCAAAATGTGCCACCTCTCCCACGGTGTACGGGGCTGGTCCACCTGTAAAGCATGAAAGGAAGAATATACTCAGACTGGGTGAACTGACAAATAATTTCAGTTACAATGACACTGTGTGAATATGACATGGTAATGATACACTTTCCCACATGCTCATACTGCATGGATGACTTTGTATTCAACATTAACATTGGATGAGTCTCCTGCTACAGTTACACACCCTACTACACACATGCAGTGGCCAGGACAGTCAGGTGTCGTCCAAGTTAACCCTCCATTAGTATGCCCCAACAATAATGTTATCCATACATCTCAGCATGTGCATCCCAGAGAGACATCCAAAAACTGGTTCCATGAGGACTGCATGACCACTCACAATCAAACAGGCTAGGTGGACATGTTCAACACACAGCAACCACACACACATGTGACATATCTGAGGACAACATATCTAACTTCATGTGACGTGAAGGCAACACACATGTATAGCATCATCATGGGTTTCAAATCTTCTGTCTAGCTATGGCGTCTACATATGTAGGTATGTTGTTTCTACATGACTTACTCACTGGCCATTATGACCTGTAGAGTACAAATAGAGCCGTTAACGTGTTGCTTGTCTGACACAAATGCAACACTACATTACATACAGCTACAGGCATCTGGTATGTGTAGAAAAAATGAGCCATCTGACTGCTAGCATTGGTCTTCATACACATTGTGCAACAAATACACATTAGGGCACATATGTATACCTTTGTAGCGCAGCATTTGCTTCATTTTGTCACGCAGAGACGGGGCAAACTTGCAAAATACAGATATATGTTGTAAGTTGCTGCTGTTTTTGCGTGAAAATGTGGTGCAAAAATGGGGATATATATGTATAAACATGGGCCTAGGTTTCCCTAGCATTACACACAGTCAGCTACTTATCTAGCAGATTGGGTAACAATCATCACATGTTCCCACACAGATTTCTATTATTCCCATGTAATTGATTTGTACTCACCAACATGGCCACCAATCCTGATTCCCAGGTGGTCCAGCAGGTCCTGTTCCCTGGTTATCAGATCTGCCCAGCGGAGCTTCAATTGATGGACATTGCGCATGCTCCCGTAGACCCGGACCAGGTGATGGCGCACCTTCCCCCACCGGATTTTCCTTGCCTCCGTGTGATACCCCTGTATCACACGGCCCTCCAGCATCAGTGGGAGGAAATGGCAAACTAGCCATATGAATCCCCCCAATTCATCCTCACCCATCCTGGACAGGAGAGGCCTACCTGACATATTGACAGCAAGAGTAATTGACAAAGGAAATAATAAAGTAAAAGTGGGAAATGGGGAAAGGTAGAGGTGTGAAGGAAAATGAAAAAGGAGAAAAATAGCCCAACTAACCCCAAAAACTATGCTACCCACAACAGACTCCCACAGACAATACAAACAAAAACAGGAATAGACAAAACTAGACTAAACAGACTGAGACAATGTTATGCAACACGAATAGATTCACAAAAAGACAAAATACAAGGTACACAGGACACAAAAGCAGTAAAACACAGGACAACACCTTTCACACAACCACACAGTCTAGATAAATCTGAGACTGCAAAGTGAAAGTGAAAGTTAACTCCCAGTACAGATTTTGTAAACAGGATATCCTATTACATCACTTCCTGCAGAAAATGGCCGCCGTTTTTATTTTCCCGTTATGCGTCATATTTTCACGCATACACAATTGTGCGTCATTTTTTTTTACGCATAACATTGCACATGATGCTGAGTCAAAAAATATGATATGAATATTAATAATTTTTTAATGTACATGAGATGTCCAACATATTGTCCATGTTGCGTCAGTTTTACCACGCATACATCATGGGCGTCATATTTTTTCCACGTACAGTAGTGCACATGATGCTGAGTCAAAAAATATGATATGAATATTAATAATTTTTTAATGTACATGAGATGTCCAACATATTGTCCATGTTGCGTAAATTTTACCACGCATACATCATGGGCGTCATATTTTTTCCACGTACAGGAGTGCACATGATGCTGAGTCAAAAAATATGATATGAATATTAATATTTTTTTAATGTACATGAGATGTCCAACATATTGTCCATGTTGCGTCAATTTTACCACGCATACATCATGGGCGTCATATTTTTTCCACATACAGGAGTGCACATGATGCTGAGTCAAAAAATATGATATGAATATTAATAATTTTTTTATGTACATGAGATGTCCAACATATTGTCCATGTTGCGTCAATTTTACCACGCATACATCATGGGCGTCATATTTTTTCCACGTACAAGAGTGCACATGATGCTGAGTCAAAAAAATATATGATGTAAATTATATTTTGATGGCTAAATATGTGAAACTTTTGGATACATTTATATTTGACTCTGCATTCTGTGCACTCATGTACGTGAACAAATTATGACGCCCATGCTGTATGCGTAGAATTTTGAGCAATTTTTTTTATTATGTCTTCATGTTTTTAACTTGGGGAAGGTGATTTGTCATGGTCAAACGGTGCTATGTGATACACATTTGTGGTTGGATATGACACATGTCCGTTGTTGTATGTGTAGAAGGCATTCACACTGTAATGTTTAGGATACGTTAAATAATGTATTGACCATATTTGTCAACATATTTTGGGTAATTGCTGATGGCTATTTTGAAATGATGGATGGGATACCATGATGTATTCCTTCTCCAAAATGTGTCCACAATTATGATGGTGATGCTTTTATCTGTAGTCCTAACAGGGAGTGCAATAGTCACTTACAGTTTTTATGGGGCTAACCATGTCCCATTATGATTTTGTGTTTCTGATTTGTGTTTGACTTTTGACATGTAGCCCACACATGTGCCTTATGCATGTGTTTAGTTCACAAGTACAAGATTCTTGTATGTTTGGGGGGCGGTAGAGGTGGACTTAGGCCCCCAGCACCCTAGGATTTGACCATCCAGAATAGCTACTGTATCCATGGCTTTTATTTATTATATTATGGCAAACCTGCAGCAGCAGGCTAATGTAAGGCCATATGGTATGAATGACTGTTGACCATTCATTCATCTCATTAGCCCATTTGACGTTTGCAGTAATGATGATTTGGAGCAAACTTGCATACCATTTTCCAATGACTATGTTTGCAAGACTCTCAGCGTTCCTGATGTGCTGATGAAAATTATTTAGTTGTTGTCTGTGTCCCTTTCTGCATTAACTGGTTTAGTGGCATGTTACATTCTTTCTGCTAGGTTCAAACTGGGACACAACTGTGATGGTCTACTTTCAAATATTAGGTTGATTGTATGACATATGTGTACATGTGTGTTGGAATGTGGATCCACTATCACCTGTCTGGGTGTATGTTGTCACTGTGACTTCAAGGTCTCCTCCTGAGTTAGTGGCAGCTAATGTTGTTCCAATTGTGTATTGCTCATATCACACACTTGAGAGAAGCCATTGATGAGATGGTCACGTACACATGGATGGTCCCACCCTGTCTCTGAACACGTGTGATGTGACTTTCAAATGATCTACATTTTTGGGCTGGATGAGAGACTGTCTCAGGTGTTTGGATCCGGCATGTGTAATTGCCACATTTGTACTCCTGTTGGCCTCTGTGTATGGTAATGTATCATGTCACATCCTACCCTCTGTGCATACATTTGTGATGTTCATTTTTGTTGTGATGATTGTTATAGCATTATTGCTCAATGAGACGACATTCTTCTTCAGCAATTTCAAACTAAAGGTGGTCAGAACTGCATAGGCCAAAGCATGATGTGGTGTTTGTTATCTGTGTTTATTTAGAATTGTGGAATACAAGTTATTATGATACATTAAGAAAAAAAATTATTGACAAGCTGTTGGCGCCTACGCACTCCTGCTGCTGTGTTAGGTTGTTCCCCCTCCTGTTGCAGGCCAGCATCCTCCTCTTCGTCATCCTCAGGCATGTCTGGGTCCAGTTCAAGGAGGGGAATATTCCTTTTTACACATATATTGTGCAATATGGCACAAGTGAGTATGATCTTACAGACCATCTCTGGGGAATAGAGTAGGCTACCGCCAGTTATGTCAAGGCAGCGGAACCTTGAATTTAGGATCCCAAAGGTCCGCTCCACAATGCTGCATGTCCTCTTGTGGGCGTCATTGTATGCCCGCTCAGCAGCAGTATTTGGGTTCCCAAATGGTGTCATTATCCAAGGCTGGATGCCATACCCCTGATCAGCTGAAAGAGAAACACAGAATGGGATCAATTAGGTGTAGGAGGCACTGTTGTACGGATCTTTGATGGCAGTAGTTGTCTTGTGTTGTCTGTGACTCTTTTGTGTACTAATGTGACAACCTATGGTTGTTGGTGAAAACTTTTGCATTGAGTTTTTTTCCTTGGCTGAGCAAGTGTTTGTTGGCTAACTGTTTGTCAGCAGGATGTATTGGTTTTTCCAGTACAGTGTGCCCTCCCTAGCATTGTGACTTGTGATACAGGTGTCCGTGTGTCCTCACTGGGGGTGTGATGATAGTTCCATGCAGAGTTGAAACATAAAAGTGTATTTGAAACATTCATATGAAAATACCCAGGCCATCCCATACCTTTAAACTTATGCATTGTATTAGTGTACAGGTTATTGTGAGACTTCCAATTTGCAAGGTGACATTTAGGCAACCACAGTCATTAATGTCTTCACATTAAGCTGTAGAGTAAATTCCAATGTGTGACAGGTTCAATGGTGACTTCTGAAACATGGCTAGTGATGTGAGTACCTCAGTGTGTTCCTGGCTAGGTGTTGCTATTGTGGTGTATGTGTTGTTTGTCCTAGAGGGTTTCTGTGCAGTGTGTATATGAGTTTGTTTTTTGTCCTTACCAACAAGTAGTCCATTGCCATATCGTCCATCCTGGAAGTGTTGGTTGATGGTGCAGTGACGGAAGATGAATGCGTCATGTACACTCCCAGGATATTTAGCCACAATGTTGGTGATCAGTCCTTGGTGATCGACTATGGCCTGCACGTTGATTGAATGTGTGTGCTTCCTGTTGCGGTAGAGGTGTTCTGTTGCAGCAGGTGGCACAAGGCGTACGTGTGTGCAGTCGATTGCACCAAGGACGTGCGGGAAGCCACTGATGGCGTAGAACCCCTGTTCAGTTTCCTGCTGCTTCTGCAGTGTGTTAGGGAAGCAGATGTGGCGGGTGTCAGGCGAATGATGGCATCCAGTACTTTAGGCAGGAATGCGGAGAATGATGGTTGTGATATTCCACCAACCAGGGCACCAGTTGTCTAAAACAAGCCACTTGCCAGCAGGTGAAGTACGGCAAGCAGCTTTGTTTCTGTTGGGATAGTGCGGGGAGTCACTAAAGTGGGGGCCAACTGCTGTTCAATATTTCTCAGCAGCTGCTGAATGGCCTACCAGTTCAACCGGTACCTCTGGATGATGTCCCGTTCCCTGAGGCCATGCAGGGTTGTTCTTGGGCGGAATATCCTCTCCTGCCTTCTGCGCTGTATTTGGGGTCCCTGCTGTTGTTGTTGTAGCTGCTGTTGTTGCTGCAGGGCTCTGCGTCTACGTGCACGCTGAAGAAAAAGCACCTCCACGTCTCCCTGTTGCTGCTCTGCTGCTCTGTTGTTTGTTCTGTGTGTTCTGATTAAGTACAGGTGTGTTTGCCCCATTTTAAGGCCTGCCCTGACCCAGGCGTTAAAATTTCACGCTATTCGTGCTTTGCGTCATTTTTTTGCGCCGCCTACCGCCCGGGAGTCATTTTTGCCCGGAAGCATAAATACGACGCACCGCTGTGTGCGTCGTTTTTTGGATGGGAACGCCTACCCTGCATGTCATTAACGTAGGGCGGGGTGCCGCTTCCAGAAACTGACGCACATAGCGCCATTTTCCTTTTGCGCCGGCTCGGGCGTCAGGGTTTAAATATGGGGCAACGTTTGCGCTGAATGTGCGTCAAAATTTTTGACGCACATTCGGCGCAAACGGAGTATAAATATGCCCCTAACTGTGGAGGCCCTAAGTTTTGCGCTGAAGGCCGCAAAGCCAGCTTTATTGAATGTAGTTGTGGTGAATACCAAGGCTGCTTCACCTTATACCGCTTAAAGTCACCACCAGACTCTCACTGCCGCTTTATCTCTCTCGTGTGGGTTCTTTTTCATACTTGCTTTATCCCTTTCCATCTTTTACTCTGTCTTTACCCCTGATGTGTTTTTCTTCCTCTTGCTCTGGGTCAAAATCTGATGAGGTAAAATAGGTGCCAGTCCCCAAAAAGGGTGCCTGTGGGACCCACCAGCACCCACCGGCTTAGTTAAGGCACAACAAACAAGTGCAGAGCAAAATCTTGCATGGTATTACAACATTTGCAAAAATTGCAGAGCCTGTTTTTTTCCTGGCTGATTTTCTCCAGATCAAATCTTCAGGGCAACTATTACACGTATGTTTTTTGCTGATTGATGGATAACATGCTATATTAGTGCATCATCCCCCATTGTAAGATGCGCAAAGAGGAATTTTGCACATGTTATGCTCCAATTGGTATTTACAGTGTAAAGAATTTGGAAGGCAAGTGGTCAGGGTGTGTAGATGGGTTTTTGTATATTTCTTTATTATTTTCATTACAACAAATACAATACCATTGCGCTTTCAACTACCATCCACCTCGTTCCCACTTCTAAAGAGTTTTTCCAACCAATACAGCATCTTAATCTGTTTTGGGTGCTTTTAGTGAATTTGTGGGAAGGTCGTTGCTGATGTCTTTGCATTTGTCCAACTGCTCCCGGAAGAAAAGAAAAACTGTTATTAAATGTTCGTATATTATTCCAATTCATTTTTGTCTGCACTTGTAGTTAAAGCTTTTTCTGATGAGCTTGAAAGAAAGCGAAAAACTATGAGAATTGAATATAATGGTTTCAAGCAAGTATTAACTATGGGACCCATCTCAAGCATGAATACATATATTCACCGTAAAACATTATAATGAATATTGCTCACATCATGAGAGATGTAGTACTAATGCTAGAACCACACTAACCTTAAACCCGTATTTCTTCCAGACACAGAATTATTCAGGTATCCACACCTTCAGGCAACACAAAAGAGAAGCAGGCACGCATTTAAGACGGATCCACACATGTACAGTGACATACACACACACATCGAGGCAAACACGCACACCAGTAGGAACATACTCACATAAGGAGACACACCACACACATAGTTATATGTATACTTTGCTAAACATACGGAAAACCATACACCCATCATGCACATGCATACCCCAACATTAACCAGCACTGCTGCACGCAAGCCGTAATGTGCATCTTAACTAATGCAGGCTCCTGTAAAGATTTAGAGGTGGTAAACTCAAGGCACTTCGATGCAGAACTGCAAGCAAGGGGCAATGAACAGACTGCTTGGTAGTGGAAGACGCAAAACTGAGGGTCGGAAGTAGGTTTCTGGCGTGATCTGGTTGAGTGCTGTGAGTCAGTGGTCTCTGGATAAGTGGACCGGAAGGGCGAGAAGTGTTGGGATCCATAGAGAATGGGAGGGCAGATTGCAGTAGAACAGAGATGCTGTAAAGATGGAGGTATACAATCACCTCATCTGAACTGATGTGAAAGAATGTTGGATATCAGAGAGGTAACAAGACTGCTAAGGATGGAAAATATATGGACGGGTGCCATTAGTAGGCAAAGAACTCTTTATGGGAGATAAGTGCTTCTGATAAAAGAGAACAGGAAGTACTCTGTACCGCCTGTCTTGGTCTCCAGATTGTCATTGCTTCCTAGTGCTAACAACCAGGGGAATATGGCTCCAGGCATTTTGAATACAACAGAACTTTACCAAATGTTTCACTGACTAGCAGCACGGCTATTCTCATACAGCCTGCTTTTTATTTGCAGAAGCCACCAATCTTGACCTGCACAACCTGCTGAACTCTTTAAACAGTGTCCCAAGCATACGAGCTCTGCCAGTGCACCTTAGTAACACACACATGAGCTTTGTTGGTGCACCAAAAACATGATCTGCAACACATCCTCCCATTACCATCCAGAGAAAACAGAGCTCTGTCTAATACCCCGAACAATAAGCAGTGCCACCATCAGCCATGCATTTGTAGCAAAGCAGGAGAACTCAAGCAAAGCCCTGCCATTACATTTCACTCAGGACTAAATACACCACCTGTTGTATTTCTGCAGTTCATCACACACAACTCTGGAAATGCAGTTCAAAATCGTACAAGCAGAACGTTCACTTCTTCAGCATACAGAGGCTACAGCACATAACTTCCTATTGCACGCTTCACGCTTGAGTCCCCCATACATTCAGCTGTGCCTCATCATATCAGTCTCGATCATATCTTCTACCAGCCATCAGCTCTCAGCTATCTTTTGATGAAGAGTTTTCTTTTTTCATGTTCTGCATGTGTCTCCCTCTCTATTAAGCCATCAAAAGGTGAAATAAAATTGACAGACTCGTGGCAACCATATACATAGGCCGTCTCAGTGCATGTGTTGGGGTGCCCTAATGATGACGGAGTAGGAGCACATAGCGGAGATCCTGGTGGGTCGCTGCCATCTGGGAACAGATCTGTGACTGGGGGTGAATGTTTGATTTGCTCTGTATTCTGTCCATCATCTGTTGTTTTTGCATTTGTCGTCCCAAATGGGAAGGGTATGCCCAGACGTAGGTCCTGTGCTTGCTATGCCACCAGATTCAAGCTAGCCTGGCTGATGAAGGTGATACCCTGAAACCGGTCCCAGGCTGCCTGTTTCTGGTCCAGGGAAGACCTGGCCTGGCAGTTCGGGCTGGACTGTTCCCATGGGGAACAGGGTCAAGACTGATTTGCATGTGGCTGGGTCCAAACTGGAATGGCATGGCAAGCAAAAAAACCGATGGATTAAAACCAGATCTGTGACGGGGGTGAATGTTTGACTTGCTCTGCATTACGTCCATCATCCGTTGTTTTTGCATTTGTTGCCCCAAGTGGGAAGGGTATGCCCAGATGTAGGTCCAGTGCTTGCTATGCCACCAGATTCAAGCTAGCCTGGCTGATGAAGGGTGATACCCTGAAACCGGTCCCAGGATGCTTGTTTCTGGTCCAGGGAAGACCTGGCCTGGCAGTTCGGGCTGGACTGTTCAAGACTGATTTGCATATGGCTGGGTCCAAACTGGAATGGCATGGCAAGCAAAAAAACTGATGGATTAAAACCAGATCTGTGACTGGGGGTGAATGTTTGATTTGCTCTGCATTCCATCCATCATCTGTTGTTTTTGCATCTGGGAACATCCTGGCATGATATCTGTCCTCACTCCCTTGGCGATGCAGGTCTGGACTTTCATTTCCCTGCTGGTAGCATGAGTCATTGGTGCCCTTCCCGTTGACTGAAGACAAGAGCCATGCTCACATGGAGAACCCTACATGCAGGACCCATGGAGAACCCTACATGCAGGACACCTTCAGCTCTGTGGGGATGGAAGCCTGAGACGAGATACGATTAATGTTCATGCCTATGATACTCCCCCAGCCAGCCGCCAACGATGACAGAAAACTAGACCAGGCTGGCTGATTGCAGGCATACCTGCACCTCGTCTGCTGATCTGAGCCAATGTGGCATACCACGGCTGGGAGACAGATGCCTTGATGGCGAGATTGTACTACCATGATGCTGCAGAGGGACCTCTGTCTTTGGGTACAGTGCCCTCTACCCTGCCTGTTGCTTGGAACTGAGTCTGGCCTTGGAGTTCCAATGGTAAAATTACATGGCTATATTTAGCTTGCCATGCCCCCCCAAAGCAATCATCTTGTAGCCCTGGGTGCATGGGCCCACAGAGGGCTCCGAACATCAATGCGACTACCTGACTGGCTGATGGGAGCTGGCAAATCGCGATCAATCAGCCACTGTTGACCTGGCATGGGGGCTCGAATCTGCTGTAGTGGCAGGACACCACAATGGAGAGGTGACCTGGTTCTCTACAGCATTCTAGATGGGAGTAAACAGACACTAGCAAACAGGAGATGCCTCGTTTAGTAAGCGACAAAGAGGACAGAACTACTCGAACATCACAAGAGAAGAGATGTTACCCAGACAGATAAATCATACTCTATTCTACTGGCCATCAAAGATACTAGAGAAACTTTGGAGCTTAAGATGAACATAGTGGTAGTTGACATTGGCATACTGCAAGACGACACCACAAAATGCTGAAATTAATTATGAAAAGCAAGCAGACAGTGGCTGAACTACTGCCCATGGTGAGTGACCTAAAGAATCATATGTCAGATCTAATGAAAAGAGTCTGGTTGCAGGAATACAGAGCTGAGGATACTGAGCGATGGGACTGCAGGAATAAGATCCAAGGAATCGGCCTTCCAGGAGTACAGTAAAAACAACACTACTGAAATCCCCCCAACCCCTGAGAATGACAAAGTGGGGCAGATAAGGTAACCCACCCCTCCCACTGCAGGATAGAAAGGCAACATTTCTCCATCCAAACATCATAAAACAACAGTATTCACTTGTCATCAAAGTGGACTCTGCTAGCCGCCTGGATCCCAACCATGTCTTAAAAAGGAGTTAACTCTCAGATAAGATCGTCAACTGATTGTGGGGTAGTATGGGGCATGTGAGGGCCATTTAGAGAGTCCAGCCTTGAGTCTGTATTGGGACCCGTGTCAGTGCCTCAGGCTACTTCGTCCAGCATATTACTCCATAGTCAGCTGATGATGTTTTCTGAGGATTAACTCCTTTTTAAGACATGGTTGGGGGCAGGTGGGGAATAGCTGTCACCATATAAATACACTGTGTATTTTCTGCGGTACTACTGGTGTTACAGGGGCAAGACTTTCCACCTTGTTGCCATGTCCTAATGAGAAGCTATACTGCCATGTGACTGATCTGCATTGTGGACATAACCCCCCTCTGTGTTGATCATGCAGGTATGGATGACACGTGGATTCTATTGTTTCATGATGTTTGGGTAGGGGAATGTTGTCTTTCTATCCTGAGGTGAGGGAGATGGGTTGGTCTGTTATGGTCCTTGGGGTTAATGAAGAACTGTACATTGCTATGGACTGACAGGGTAAAGAGTGACTTCACTGGCACACTGTCACGATTTGCACGCTTCTTATCACTGTAATCTGCCAGTCACGTGGCACCACCTGATTTCTTGCTTGTTCTGGATTGGCCAAGATAAGGGTGACCCTTTCAAGTAGCCATGGTGCTGCTGACAGTATAACGCCTAGCAGGCGGTAACCTCCAGAAGGAGTCCCAGAGAATAGAAAAACAATATTGGGAAAAAACCTTAGGTCACAGGAACTCCTGAAAAAAGGCTAAAAAGAAATCAGGAACAAGAAAACTGCGAGCAAAATAGGAGGGGTTCAAATCAAAGGACACAGAAGCCAGGAGCACCACCAGGACGCAAGTGTTTGCAACGCAAGGAACAGAAGACCTTCTATGCTTATATATTGACAAACAGGAAGTGGCATGCAGGAAGAGCTAAGACACCATCTTGGATTGGGAAAAGCCACATACAGATAAATGGAAAAATAGCCATAGTAGAAAAGGTGGTGAGCAATGCATGCAGGGAAGGAAACACAGACTCCTGGGAAGAAGAAGAAATGGCCAAAGAAGGAGAAAAAAGAAAAAGAAAAGAAGAGAAAACAAATCCAAAAAGCACGTGAGCAAGCTATGAGGGTCGTGAAAGAGTTCAGCATGACCCAGAGCCCAAAAAAGGACCTCCAGACCACGTCGCTGCCCAAAAAGCGGCCCGAGGCAGAATTGGCAGCCCGAGATGCAGACCACCGATCCGACCGCGGCCTGCAATGGGGACGCCGCTGGCCTCCACGGCGTCAAGGTAGGTCCCCCAACCCCAAAGCCCCAGGCTTGTCTGGAAAATGCTGAAAAATTGTGCGGACCAAGCGGGGAGCATGGACAGAGGAAGCATCCTCCCAAGAACAATCACTAATTGGATATCCTTTCCAGTGAACCAAGAACTGAAGATTATTCCGAAAAATGTGAGAATCACAAATCTCCTGTACTTCATACTGAGGGTGACCATCAACCAAAAGAGGAGGAGGACAATGGGCATGTCTCTGGTAGGGATCAGGAACAAAAGGTTTGAGTTGAGACACATGAAAAACTGGATGAACTTTCCAAGACAGTGGTAGACGAAGTCGAACAGAGGCTGGATTCAACACATGCAGAACTCTAAAAGGTCCATAGAAACAGGGCTTGAACTTATTCTGGGATTAGCAAAAGGGCGGAAACTTTGAAGAAAGCCAGACTTTATCCCCAGTCTGATATGATGGTGCAGGACTACGCCAAGTATCAGCTAGTTTCTTCATATTACGTTTTGTAGCTAAAAGATTGGTACGTATCAAGTCCTGCACATAACGGAGACTTCGAGCAAATGAGGTAACTGCTGGAACAGTGGCGTGTGCACCAGTGACATTAGGAAAATCCGTAGGATGGAAACCATAAGTACAAAAAAACATTAACTGGAAAAAAGCTAACATGTTTTCCATCCGATCTTTCCAGGCCGATGCCCGCAACATACTTGCAATGATATGGAGCCAACATCAATAAAATATCTAGTGGTTTGCATATATAGGTACAAAACTGACATCTTGGAAGGGAATGAAAGGGCAGCCTTGAGGTTCATTGTGGCTTTCTGGAAGTCTCTCCCCCCATATCAGTAGCAGGTCAGATAGTGATAGCCGTACCATAACTGCTGTACTATTTTGCTACAATACCTGGGATTGTCACCAGAAGTAAATTACCCTACTCCCATTTTGGAGGATTTGATCTGGGGAAGGGGCAGATATAGATTAGCACTGTCCAAACTACACTACCCTTGTGACTGGTGAAGGACTAGCACCCCAGACTTTGAGACGTGCTACTTGGTAGTGCAGCTTCAATGATTCACAGGATGGATGCATGATGAGCTACCTGGGTGAAGGGTTGGTCACGGCTAACACCCCACCATTGTGCTTACTGATGAGAGTACTCTTAGATCTGTATTGAGCTAACGTGAAAGGATATGGATTGCTGAAGGTAGTCAAACGCTGTTGGTTTAGAAGCCTGCAAAAAACCATACACATACAACCCATATTCACCAAAAATCCCGTTGTAATTCCTGACTGTGCACCCCCTTAAGGGTAGTTGGCAGGGACTACATGAGTGGGCAGGGAAAATGATTGAGCTTCTACGTAACCTATTTTGAGCCAGCACACTCCCTCACTTTGATGAATTAAGGGAGGAGTTTGGCGTTCCAACTTGGCAATTTCTCTTGCATGGTGCTATGAAGGCAGCTCGTAAGAAGCATTGAAAAGGCAGGGATCAGTGACACTCCAACATACTGGGGATGCTGCTTTATATGCTCTACCTCGGTAAAATATTGAAGCCCCTATTTTAGAGAATAACTGGTTAAATGTGCTGTAGGAGGTCTCGAGAGTATCTAAGAACAACCGATTTAAATTGATGAATCATTTCGTTGTCCACAGGGCATGTCTTATGCCTGGTAGAATTAATACATTCTTACCACATGCTCGGATACGTGCCCCAGATGTGCCCTCATGGGGGTCTAGATGTTACACATGGCTTGTGGGTGCACGCATCTAACAGAATACCCGGCAAAAATACTTAATTTCCCTGATGGCATCACTGATTGCAACATAGAACTATCTCCTATAATATTTTACTGGACCTCTATGGATGCACGGATAAGAAGAAACTCACAACTATGTTCGTTGATCTGGTGCTGATTTTGTCCAAACGACAAATTGCACTTAAATGGAAAGCAGCCATGTGCCCACTGGAAGAGAGGTGAAAAAAGGAACTCCTTAGATGGGCCAAGTTTGAAAGTGGTGTTCCCTTTAGAGATGTCAGAAACGACAGGGTATCCCTGTCCTTTGCAGAGGCCTGGAAGGGTGGGATAGACGGAATGCACGAGGAAGATGCACTATCAGTGAACAGCACCCCTCATACATAATCAACCTCACAATGATCTGTTTGGCCTCAGTACTAGAATCTTGCACCCCATGTTTCACTAATTACAAAACAAAGCTTAAACACCTGGGGACTACGACCTTCATTACTCCCCTGATTGCTAGGTCTGGCCTGTAAGACCTGTCCCTTTTGGCAGGGTTATCTCCAAACATGTTGCCTTTTTTTTCAGATCTGGTTTGTTGGCTTTAGGGTTCTGGGCACTTTACAGCTGCTAACCAGTGCTAAAGTGCACATGCTGTCTGTCTAAAATGTATTGGAGATTGGGTTTTCCATGATTGGCAGATTTGATTTACTAGTAAGTCCCTAGTACAGTGCACCAGGTGTGCCCAAGGCCTAAAAACCAAATGCACCTAGTGGGCCTGCGGCACTGATTGTGCCACCCACATGCGTAGCCCTCTAAAAATGTCTCAGACCTGCCACTGCAGTGTCTATGTGTGCAGTTTTAAAATGCCATTTCGACCTAGCAAGTGCACTCATTTGCCAGGCTCAAACCTTAACCTTCCCTTTTATAATTGTAATTCACCCCTAAGGTAAGCCCAAGGCAGCGCCATGGACAGAGTGCAGTATATTTAAAAGGTAGTACATGTACTAGTGTGCTTTACATGTCCTGATAGTGAAATACTGCAAAACTTGTTTTTCACTAATGCAAGGCCTATCTCTCCCACGGGGTAACACAGGGATTGCCTTGAAATATCTTTTAAGTGTAATTTCTTATTGGGAGCCAGTAGAGAATTGGTGTTTTGGGTCTCTGAACTCACAATGTAAATATATATATTTTAGTGAAGTTGGTTTTTGAACTGTGAGTCTGAAAATGCCACTTTCAGAAAGTGGACATTTTCCTAAACATTCTGTGCCTTTGCCTGTCTGCTGAATATACATCTGCATTAGGATGACAGTTGGGCAGTTTGTGCATTCACTCCAGAAAGCCACACAAAGGGAGCTGAGGTGTGCCCTACATATCCTGATGGCTCATCACCATGCTGATGGGTCTTCCTGAGCCAGAATGGTGGGAGGAGCTGACACTTGCAGCTGAATAGGGCTGTGCTTGTCCTCACACAAAGCAGTCTTCAAACCCCTGGAGTGATTCTGTGCCCCGGTAGGGAAAGGCAGGGTAGTTTGCACTACAAAGACTTCTCTTTGAAGTTTGCCTACTTCAAAGACAGAAATGGGTATAAGTACTGGATCTCTGACACCACGTAGTTAGAATCCTTCTGGACTGAGGAAATTCTGCCAGGAAGAAGAGCTGGTTGCTGCCACTCTGCCTGTGCTTTATTGTGCTAGCCTGCTGCGCGTTGCTTCTGACCCGGGAGTGAAAGGACTGAACTTGGCTTTCTACATCCTGCTTTCAAAGTTTCTCCAAGGGCTTGGACTGAGCTTTTGTCCTGTTAAGAAGTCTCAGGAACATAAAAGACTTCACCTGCCAGCACCTGGGCTCTCTTGCTGAGAGTCCTGACTTGCCAAGTGGTGCCAAATCCAGTTCTTGTGCTCTTGGGAGTGAGTTCAGGGGCATCAAGGAAGAAACTAGTGCATCCACATCCAGAAAAACTTTGGAACTGATGCCACCCTCTGACTCAACGCCACTGCCTGCACTGGGACCATGGTCCCCACTGAGTGCAACAACTGCAATCTACAATGTCAGCCCAACGCTACCACAATGCCTCCGAATTTCACCACAGCATGAGTACAGAGTGCTGTGTCATCGATGTCCATGGCACCCGTGGCCCCGTGGTGTGATCGCAACACACAAAGTTGACTTCTCACGTCTTGACCTGCTAGGTTAATCATTCCTGCCTTGTTGTATCGAACTAATGGCTCATTATCAATGCCGCACCACCTTCCCTGCAACCATAAGGAACCAACGCCTCACCTCCACTGCCTAGCGGTAAGGAACCAACACTTCACCTCCCCGGTGGCAGTAAGGAGCCAATGCTGCAATGGCTCCCATGATGCCTCACCTCCCTGACTCTGTGCATTATCTTTGTCTCCTCATTATTTTCCAAGGTACTGCAACCAGGGTCTACACGACTCCATGGCCGGCCGCGCTCCCTCGCGGGTGACGCTGGACTTTTGGAAGCAACTCAGTTAAGACCCAGATGGAGCTATTGTGTTTCTAAGCTCAATATTGCATTTAATCTTTGAAGATGTTTTTATTTTTACTTGTGTATGTTGGATTTTTGTCGTTTTGGTCTTGTTTTACTCAGATAAATATTGGCTATTTTTCTAAACTGGTGAGGAGTACTTTTCTGGTGGTTTCATTTTGTTACTGTGTGTGTGTGTGTGTGTGTGTGTGTGTCTACAAATACTTTACACATTGTCTCTGAGATAAGCATAACTATTTGAGCCAAGCTACCAAGGGGATTAGCAGGGGTTAACTTAGCTGCGTGACTCCCTTACCCTGACTAGAGTGAAGGTCCCTTTTGGACAGGGTGCAAGCCACTGCCAAATAAAGACCCCATTTCTAACATTGGTGATCAGTGGTGAGAAGAGGACTTTTATTTGTACTTACAGTAATTGGTGTACACTACTTTCATGTCACAGACCATTAGGCACTAATATACTGTTTCCTTTTTCTTTCAGTTGGTCATTTTTCTAAAGCTACTCCTGCTTCACCTTGATCAACTTGGAACTCTATGAGGTTGTAGCACCTGTGAAGCCTTGACAGAATAGAAATTAACTTCTGGCACCTAAACACCTATACTATGAAGGAGCTAAGAGTTTTCTGAAAGGAGAGGGGCTGGGTATGAAGAGGAGATCCACAAGGTGGGGTCTTGAGACAGCCCTCTATTGTTATGAGGGAACACACTGGGTAGCAACACTATCAGATGACTCTGAGGAGGACTCCTCTGTAAGTGTAAAGTATGTAAAGCCATGGAACCTCCTAGAGGGTCCCAAACCAGAAACATAACGGGGCAGTGGCCCTGAGGAGGAAGTGGGGGGAGGGGGAAAATGACTTTGCAGAGGCTCAAGAGGAAAGAGGGGACTCACCTGCTGGGAGCAGTGTCTCCTCTCATACCCTGTCCTCTGAGGAGTTCAAGAAAGACAGGCTGAGAGGGTCCTGCAGCTGACTCTGCCAGATGCATAGGAAAGAGGAGCTGGTGCTGACACAACTCTTGCAGAGGAGAGGAGGGCTGAGGAGGAGAGAGCATTAGCCCAGGAAAAGGAAAGTATTTTAACTCATGAGCTGAAGTTAAGAGAACCGGACTTGGAAGCCAGAGGACTGAGTTCAGCTCAGATGGTGGCAGCGAAAGTACCATGTCAAGTACTAAAGAAAAGTTTCACATACCCAGAGACTTGGGACCATATTTATACTTTTTTAGCTCCGCATTTGTGTCGCTTTCTGATGCAAAAATGGCGCAAATGCGGCACTAAAAAAGTATAAATATGGGCCTTGGTTTTTAAGGAGGGGGGTGAAATACACCAGTGGGCTCAGGCATATGAAGGAGTTTCAGAGGTGTGCAGGGTCCCTTAGGAGGATTAGAGAGATGGCACAGGGAGTCATATTCCTGGTGGTGGGAGGTACACGCTACTAGCTCTAGAAGGGAGGGACATGGAGAGGTGTACCTCCCTTGAGGAAGCCCTGGTCTAGGAGTATGGGGTCACCCCAGAGGAGGGTAGGTTGAGTTTCAGGAACAGTGAGACACTGTCTAACCCGATGTAGGATGATGTTTGGTACTTTTTCAAGGCACTTGGTGGTTGGAAGGATAGTATGGTGAATACACATGACAGGTTGTACAATTCGATTGGTGGAGGGCATATGTTCACTCACGGTTCTCCCGAGCTATACCAACACCTGGTGGAATGTAAATTCTCTGACCCCAGGTAATGTGAACTGGAGGCAGACCTCTGGATCAGTGCCCGAGGGTCTGAAAAGGCATTGGGGAGTAATCCTAAGGAGAGTGGTTTAGATGTTCCCCATCAGAGTGAAGGGAAGGGTTGCAGTACCCCAGAAAAGGTCCAACTATAGCAGGGAGAAAAGTGTTCCACATACTTTCCAAGAGTTGGAGAAGGGGTGGGAGGGGGCAATGACTCTGGGTACCCTAACTCCAGCCCCAGTGCCTGGATTGCTCTGAGAGGGGGCACCACAGGCAGGGGGCCTGGTCCGTACCAAGAGACCATCTACTGATGGGAGTTCCTTAGCGTCAAGAAAACTTGGGAGGTGGGTGTTGCAATCATCCAACCAGTTCTGGTGTCTGGCAGCACCACCCCAGAGAAGAGGGTGTAGAAGTCCAGATGGAAGGGTGAGAGGGGGAGACAGTCCCCAGAGGGAGAATCAGTGGCTCAGTAGTTACCAGCTGCATACAGTGCATCTTTGGCTTGGCTCAGCATCGTGAAAGAAGTAATTGCTGAGTGGCCTTGACTGGAGGTGCTGTGCAAAATAGCCAGCATTATTTACTCAAACAAACCTCACGTGGGTTTCTCTAGCGTTTGGCACGTTAGCCAGTCATCTAGAATCACAGTAAAGAGATGCTAGACGTCCAGGAATGCCAGGCTTTAAGGGGTGTTAGCCTGACGCACATCACGTTCTCTCCTACTCTCAAGCAACTGATGAGAAGTAAGAACAGAAAGCGCTTTGGCCAAACAAGATGCTTCAAGCTGTTTTTGTGGGTGTCCTGGCCTACATGAAGTAATGGAAGCGTTCTGGATGTGAACCGACCAGCTGCTTATTGTGCTGCAGGACAGACTGAGAGTATCCCATCTTGAGAGAAAGATCGTCTACTTTTAAAACAGAAAGGGTCTATCCACTTAGAGAAAGACTATATAGATGTGTGAATATCATATTTTGGCATTTAAAAGAAAACATAATTTGGGTGCCTAAACTAGCATCTCTGGGCCTGGTTTACAAAAATCGCCTCGTCAGAAGTATACTCCTGTAGCTTTTCCCCAAAGTTTATAGTACATTTCTGATTATTTGTGGACTCACAAAGGATTCCAGGAACACTTCTGACATTTTTTAAAACTCATAGATTTAAGAAAAGAACCCTCGCAGTATTTCTTTTCCAAAAGCCGGAAAATCTGTTGAGTAAATTAAGTGAATATGATATTTTATCTCGCCCAGGGATAATTAGTTTGTCTGTGGAGAAACCCCTTCCTCTGCAATCTTATGAAATATGGAAATGGTCATTTTCCTCCCCCTACAGAAAGTCACTCACAGCTGCCTTTTGTAGAAGTTTAGCGTGAGTTTGCAGGGTAGGAAGCTATCTGAAAGATGTTTGTGAAAACCCACACATTCTGCATGGGAACCCACCCAGTAACTCCACCTTTTCAGCCTATCCTTAAACCTCCAGTTTTTATGTGTAAAAATGTAACTATTTCGGATTCTGTGGTTTCAGATTTGAAATTCCAAACTGCAATTGCTCTTGTACAACTAAGCTACACTTACGTGTTTAAACATCTTTGTGACTTGTGCCCTCTCATTTTAGCTCGGCTGCTACGACCATCGAAGTGAACTGTTCGAGAAAAGGAAGATATTGTGCATGGGGAAAAATAACTATGTGTTCCAACCGGGGGCACTTCGAAGTTTCGTTATTTGGAATGCGGGAGAGATTTTGAAGAACTGGGCCTTTTTACAACAGAGAAAGAGTGAACAATATTCGTTAACTCTGAAAGCAATCATCCTAAGCTATAACTCCTTCAGGTGGGCTTTTCTTACTCAGTTCAACATTTCAAAGGAGACCCTGCAGCTTCTTCATCTTTATCTGCTTTCAAGATTCCTGATCATCACACTCCTGCTCTTCACCATCAGTTAAACCATCCCTAGATCCTCACTCTGCTCCTCGTTACATTAAACGTCAGCTTAATAAGCGGGCTAGTAAGAGACACACAAGTGGAAAAAACAATAAGCCACACATTGTAAAATATTTTATTAAAAAAAGCCTTTGAGAGCTCTCATGGTTATGCTCTAGTGACATCGATCAGTATAAATTGAGGAAGCCTCGAAGCAATGTCAGAGATGGACAAGGATCATATTTTGGGCAGCTGTTAAACCAAGTTGTTTTCAAAGCTCTCTTTTCCTCAGCCAACACACACCCTTTTGCTTTCCTCTCTAAAAATCTTCAACCAAGTAAGAACAGTATTTTGGAATTGGTTGTCTATTCCTTTCACTTTAGGATACATGATATAGAACATCAATATTTTTCTGGTGAAACATCCCCATAGTCTGTATCTGAAAGCTTAGCTAGACTCATTGCAGATAAAGGATAAGGACCCCTCCAGCTTGTCTAGTCTCAGGTTTATGGGTGCCGTGGAGTGGGTTCTACGTGTAAAAACAAATCTTTTCCTATGGATCTCTGGTGTGGTGTGAGATTCTCAAAAGGAGTCCTATGACTGTAATACTGTATGCAAAATTGAGTTGAGCTGCAACATCCAATGCCCACATCAATAAATCAAAGCTTGGAAAGCGCGACCACTCACCCGTTAGGTTCTCAAGGCGCTGGGGGGGGTGGGGGGGGGGTGGAAGTGTAGCATTCATCGGGGGTTCCTAAAAAAGCCATGTCTTCATTTCCTTCGTGAAGCTGAGGAGGGAGGTGGGTTGTCTGATGTGGAGAGGAAGGGTGTTCTAGGCGGTGGCTGTGAGGGAGGAAAAGGAGCATCCTCCTGTTCTGGTCTTCCTGATGCGGGGTACTTCTGCAAGAGAAAGCTGTGCTGAGAGTAGGGTCCTGTGGGGTACGTGGAGGTTGAGTCGATGGTTGAGGTAGTCTGGTCCGGTGTTGTAGAGGGATTTGTGTGCGTGGGTGAGGATCTTGAAGGTGACTCTTTTCTCTATGGGAAGGCAGTGCAGTGTTCGCAGGTTTTGCGAGATGTGACAGTGTCGAGGTGGGTGGAGGACCAGTCTGGCAGCGGCGTTATGGATGTTTTGCAGTTTATGGATGAGTTTCTTGTTGATTCCGGCATAGAGTGCGTTGTCACAGTCCAGCCTGCTGGTGATGAGGGGGTGAGTGATGGTCTTTCTTTGTTCGAGATCCATTTGAAGGACTTGTGTAGAGGCAGAGGATGAGGAAGCGGGTGGAGGTGACTGAGTTGATTTGATAGATAGATTGGAGTCCAGGATGATCCCGATGTTGCGGGCTTGGCTAGTGTGGGTGGGTGGATTTCTGAGGGTGGAGGGCCACCAGGAGTCATTCCACACATTGGGTTGAGGGCATATGATGAGTACTTCTGTCTTATTTGCGCTGAGTTGAAGGCAGCTGCTTCTCATCCAGTTGGCGACTACTTCCAATGGCTTTGTGGAAGTTGTGTCTGGCTTTGTTTGGTTTGTTGGAGAGGGAGAGGGAGAGGATGAGTTGGGTGTCGCCGGTGTAGGAGATGATTGATTTCGTAGCTTCTGTCGATGGTGGCTAGCGGGGCCATGTAGACATTAAACAGCGTGGGGCTGAGGGAGGATCCCTGGGGAACTCCGCAGGTGGTGGGTGTGGGGTCTGCGAGGAAGGGGACAAGTCTCACTCGTTGAGTTCTGCCAGAGAGGAAGGATTGGATCTAGTCGAGGGTCTTTTCTCTGATGCTGGCTTCGTGGAGTCTTCGTATCAGGGTGTGATGGGAGGCTGTGTCGGAGGCCACCAAGAGGTCTAGCAGGATGAGTGCCGCCATCCCTCCCTTGTCCAGCAGGGAGTGGCTGTCGTCTGTTTCGGCCAGGAGGGCTGTTTCGGTGCTATGGTTTTTCCTGAATCCAGATTGGGAGATGTCAAGGATGTTGTGGTCTTCTAAAAACGTGGCAAGTTGGTTGTTGACCGCTTTTTCAATGACTTTCGCAGGAAAGAGTAGTAGCGAGATGGTCCTGAAGTTTTTGAGGTTGGTGGTCTCTGCTGAGGGTTTCTTGAGGAGGGGGTTGATCTCAGCATGTTTCCAGTCGCCGGGGAAGGTGGCGGCAGCTAGTGAGCGGTTGATGGTGAGGCGGAGCTTGGGGACAATGGTGTCTGTGGCTCTGTTGAAAATGTTGTGGGGGCATGGGACCACGGGGACACTGGAGTGTAGGCACCTCTTAGTTCTCAGAGTATCTTAGGTGGTGAGTGGGGTCCAGGTGGTGATTGTTGGTTTGTTGGTGTCAGGTTTTGGTAGAGGGGGTTCTGCGCATAGGTTGTCCTTTCTGAAGCTGTTGTAGATGGTCTTGATTTTGTGGTGGAAGTAGGTGTTGAGTCTGTCATAGAGGTCCTCTGAGGGTGGGATGTCCATTGTTTCACTGTTGGGTTGGGCGAACTCCTTGATGATGATGCTGAAGAGTTCCTTGCTGTTGTGTGCGAGTGAGGAGATTCTGTCTTGCATAGCTTTCTTTCTGGTGTTTTTGATGAGTTGGTGGTGTGCAGTTGTAGCGGCTCTGAAGTTGCTATGGGCTTCTGTGGATTTGGTGTTTCTCCAGATTTTCTCGAGGCGGCGACATGTGCATCCAGATTCTCTGAGTTCTGGGGTGAACCAGCTGCTCTCTTTGCATGGGTGCTGTTGTTCTTTTTGAGGGGAGCTATGGTGTTGGTGCAGTAGGCGATCCATTTGTAGAAGGTGCATGCTGTGGTGTTTGGGTCATCGTTGTGTGCGATGGTGGGGGAGGCAATGGCGAGGGAGGCGATGAGCTGATCGTTGGTGATTCTTGTCCAGTTTCTATGTGATGGTTGGTGTTGGGGTCTGATGATGGTGGGTGTGTTGAAGGTGAAATGGATGCATCGGTGGTCTGTCCAGGGGAGTTCTGAGGTGTGACTGAAGGTAGAGGAGGTTCCTGTAGTGAAGATGGGATTGAGGGTGTGTCCTGCTGGGTGTGTTGGCTCTGTCACGATCCGTCAGAGCCCTATATTGAGGAGGTTGTCTAGGAGGGATGTAGTGTTGGGGTCTTGTAGGTTGTCGAGGTGGAAGATGAGGTCTCCCAAAAGGGTGTAGTTGGCGGCTGTGATAGCTTGTGCAGGGATGTAGTCCATGATGGAGTTGGCGAAGGGACTTGGTCCAGTAGGGCAGTAAATGAGTGTTCCCCTGATTGTGGATGTCGGGCTGGTATGCAGTTTGAAGTGGAGGTGTTTCATCAGGCTTGTGTTGTGGAGGTTGTCTAGGAGGGATGCGGTGTGGGGTCTTGTAGGTTGTCGAGGTGGAAGTTGAGGTCTCCCAGCAGGGTGTAGTTGGTGGCTGTGATGGCTTGTGCAGAGATGTAGTCCATGATGGAGTCGGCGAAGGGAGCATGTGGTCCGGGAGGGCAGTAGATGAGGGTTTCCCTGATGGTGGATGTCGGGCTGGTATGCAGTTTGAAGTGGATGTGTTCCATCAGGCTTGTGGATTCTTCTGAATCTTCAGAGGGCGGCTGGGGCGGTCTTTCCAGATGATCTTGTATCCCTGGGGGATGGCAATGTCAATGTCCGGGCCTGAGGTGGTGTTGGTTCAGGTCTTGGTGAGGAACGTGACGGCCCGGGGTGGTGCTATCAAGGAGGTCCCAGATTTCGGTAGGGTGTTTATGGAGGGAGCGGATGTTGAGGAGAATGCACCCGACTTTCAGGGTCAGTGTGTTGTTGTGGGTGGGTTGTGCTGGGTCCAAGGTCTTGGTGTTGTGTAGGTTTGGTGGCAGCAGAGGTAGCTGAAGGGTCCGTGGGTGTTGGCTGGTGATGCTTACTTGCAGTTGTTGTTGCATCCTGGGTTGTGTGGAGTGTGATGAGTGCTGCTGACCTGTAGAAGCAGCAGGTGGCAGGACCAGGGGTCCTGGAACTGGTCGCAGTCATGTCGCGGACAGGCGCAGACGGACTTGCCTTAGGTGTGCCTTCAGCACGCCAGCGTGCAACCGAACAGCAGCCGCCATTAAGTGGGGAGGAGGAGAGGACAGCTGGAAGGAGGGAGCGGGAAATGGTGCAAAAAAGGGGGGCAGACCACGGGGACAGCAGCGGTGGGGAGAGTGAGAGAGAGAGAGAAACGGGTGTCAAGAGAAATGAGGAAAAGATAGAGGAAAGCAGAAAGGGGAAGGCACAAAAACAGTACACAAAGTTAAAATGGCACAAAGACAGTACACAAAGGAAAAACGAGGACAAAAGAGAAAAGAGGCAGAGGGAAGCCTAGCAGAAGAGTGGAGCTCTCCTACTAGACACCAGGGATGAGGTGCAGGCAGAACCCTGCGGGTGGAGGAGGGCTTTGAACTTCTGAGCGAGGTCAGAGTTCAAGTCAGACGTGCTTCACTTGCAGGTGGAGCTACACGGTGGCAGCGCAGTTCACTGACTAGTTCAGTGAGGTTGCTCTTCCTCCTCTGCACTGGCCGCCATTAAGTAGGGAAGGGGGACGATAGGACACCTGGGAGACGGGAGCAGGAAATGGCGTGAAAAAGGGGGGCGGGGCAGTGGGGGCAGCAGCGCGTGGAGAGTGTGAGAGAGAGAAGCGAGTGACGAGAGGAACGAAGGAAAAGATAGAGGAAAGCAAAAAGTGACAGGCACAAAAACAATACACAAAGGAAAAACAGCACAAGGACAGTACACAAGGGAAAAGAGGAAAAAAGAGAAAAGAGGCAGAGGGCAGTCCAGCAGTAGAACAGAGCTCTCCCACTAGACACCAGGGATGAGGCGCAGGCAGAAGCCTGCCAGTGGAGAAGGGCCTCGAACTTTTGACCGAGGTCAGAGTTCCAATGAGACGGGCTTCACTTGCAGGTGGAGCTACGTGGTGGAAGAGCAGTTCACTGACAAAGTCAGTGAGGTTGCTCTTCCTCCCACGCAGCGGCCGCCATTAAGTAGGGAGGGGGGAGGAGAGGAGAGCTGGAGGCGGGAAACAGCACAAAAAAGGGTGTGGGGCTGCTGGGGCAGCAGTGGCAGGGAGAGTGAGAGAGAGGAAGGGGGCGGGGCTGCGGGGGCAACAGTGGCGGGGAGAGTGTGAGAGAGAGAGAAGTCAGTGATGAGAGAAATGAGGAAAAGATAGATGAAAGCAGAAAGCAAAAGGCACAAAAACATACACAAAGGAAAAATGGCACGAAGACAGTACACAAAGGAAAAACGAGGAAAAAATACAGAAGAGGCAGATGGTAGCCCAGCAGAAGAGCAGAGCTCTCCCACTAGACACCAAGGATGAGGCACAGGCAGAAGCCTGTGGGTGGAGGAGGGCCTCGAACTTCTGACCGAGGTCAGAGTTCGAGTCAGATGGGCTTCACTTGCAGGTGGAGCTACGTGGTGGCAGAGCAGTTCACTGACTGACCCACATTGACCTGCAGAGCCCCACCCAATATATAGTTGAAGTGATGCCAATGCTTTACTAACAGTCCCTAAACAGGGTCCAGGGATGCCGTGGTGATTAGAAACAAACCTTTCTCGTTCTCTTCAATACTCTTCAATACCACACACACAAAGTACACTATGTAAAAGACACTTTGGCGCTCATTACAACCGTGGCGGTAAATGCCGCCTACCGCCAGGCTGACAGCTGCCAACATACCGTGCCCGCAGCGGTATTCCGCCACGGTTATTATGACCCACACTGAGAATTCCACCACAATACAGACACCCACACAAGTCCACCACACCAGAGGTCAGTGATAGACTGGCAATGGCAAAACCCACACCATTACGCCAACAGAAATACGGCCACAGTATCACAGTCCATGAATCACCGTGGCAGTCTTTCAACTGCGGTAAAACAGTGCGGTACACACCGCCGCGCTCAATATACACACACACTTACAAAACTACACCACATTGGACTTTCCAAACTACACACACCTGACACACATACACACACCACACCCACACACCCACACCACTATAAAACACCCACCCACATTACCCACAACCCTTTCAATGAAAAAAAAGATAGCAATCAGAGAGAGACAAGCCAGGAGCACCCACTCAATCAGAGGCACAGAACACCATCACCCATACACCATCCACGCACATCACAGCATACACCCCAACACATCACCCCACACATCACCTCACACATCCTCACACATATTACTCACACCACATCCATGGCACCCCAAAGACACCCCAGGTTTTCAGAGAAGGAGCTAAGGGTCATAGTGGAGGAAATCATCTGGGTAGAGCCACAGCTATTCGGATCACAGGTGCAGCAGATGTCCATTACAAGGAAGATGGAGCTATGGCGGAGAATCGTGGACAGGGTCAACGCCGTGGGACAGCACCCAAAAACCAGGGATGACTTCAGGAAGAGGTGGAATGACCTACGGGGGAAGGTGCGTTCCGTGGTAGCAAGACACCAGGTAGCAGTACAGAGGACTGGCGGTGGACCCCAACCGCCTCCCCCACAACTTACAACATGGGAAGAGCAAGTCTTGGGGATCATGCATCCGGATGGCCGCAGGAGTAGCAGGTGGACTGGACTCTGGTAAGTCAACCATCACAAACTCCTACCACAACCCTCACCCCATCACTCCACCACCTCACATATACCCCACTAACACAACCCACCCATCCCAATACCAAGCCCTGCATGCTACACCAATGCATGGACACCCATCACCACAGCATGCCCATTAGAGAGACTCAACCAGCTCACAAAATCACCACTCACACAAGGCCAAGCTGACAGGGAAATTACAATCATACTGGGAAACACACCCATGCACAAGATGGCACATGCAGATACATTAACAATGCATTTGCATCCCCACAGGACCCATACTCAACGTCACCGGAGAGGAGGTGCCAGCTACATCCAGTCCCCCGCCCGAAGAGGCCCACAGTGAAGGCAGCAGCTCTGCACGGCTGGATCAGGATGACCAACCTGGCCAATCCGGGACCTCTGGACAGTTGGTTCCCCTGCCACAGTCCCAACCCACCACAGAGCCTCTCCCATCAGGAAACACCGGCACAGCACCCACCCAGCGGGCCCATGCCACTGTCCCCAGGACACGTCAATCAGCAGTGTGTCCACCACTACAGGGAACCTAGGCAACCCCACAAACACAGGACGATCAGGGACCTGGGGTCAGTGGCAGTGGGCACATGGTTCAGGGGACAGATGCACAGGACAACAGGGAAGCTGGGAGGACTGCTGTGCGACAGGAGGAGGACAGGCCCAGGGAACCCACTCTCCATGAGGCACTCTTCAACATCCCGGGAGCATACCACCATTCCCAGGAGATGATGGGTCAGATAGTGGCCAAGTTGCAGGAGACCCAGCAGCTGCAGGAGGAACAGTACCTGGGGATCAGGGATGACCTAACAAAAATCTACACCATCCTGGTCACCATTGCACGGTTGCTGGCTGACATGGGCAAGACCATGAGGGAGGCAGTGGCACAACAACGGGCACCTGACACTAGCCAAACCGAGCAACAGCCTTCCACCTCTGCCGGCGCTAGTGGACAGGAGGACCCACCACAGGACCAACAGGCCACCATTCCCCACCCACTGCAGAAGGAGAACCACCCCGCAAACGGTCCCTAAGATCCAGGCAGAAGCCAGAGAACATTGCCAAGACCCCCGCCAGGAAATAAGACTCTACTGATTGTCACCCTTGTGTCCCACACTATCATCCTGTCCACCTTGACTTGCCATTACTCCCCTTCCTATGCCCCATTGGACAATGCACCTGTGATACCAAGAGACTGGACTCTACTCTGAACTTTCCTCCACCATCAGGCCAGCCCCTTGCACATCCTCCTCCTCCTCTTAGCACTTAAATAAACATCCTTCGAATAAATACCAATCTGGAGTCTGTCAAATGATTCACAAATGTATTAGTACAACATTATCAAAGCATTGCAACTCAAATGTACAGTAAAATATACTTTAGGATGACCTTTGGTGGGCAGCAGTACAGATAGTAGGAGCCAGAGTGGGAGCAGAGAAATCTGAAAATAGAGATGACAAAGGGTACAGTCAGTGGCCACAGACGTAGGGAAAGAGGCTGCCTTGTACAATGTCCAACAGATAACTGAAATTTAAAGTGAAGTTACAGTGTCTCACCTGTGTGTCACTGGAAGTACTGCTGAATTATATTGGTTCTTTTGTCAACATCTTCTTCCTCTGCCTCCTCTTCCTCACTATCCACAGGCTCCACCGCTGCCACAAGGCCATCTCCAGGAACATCCTCCTGCAGAAAAGGCACCTGGCGTCTCAAGGCCAGGTTGTGCAACATGCAACATGCAACGATGATCTGGCACACCTTCTTGGGTGAGTGGTACAGGGATCCACCTGTCAGATGGAGGCACTGGAACCTTGCCTTCAGGAGGCTGAAGGTCCTTTCTATAGTCCTCCTTGAACACCCATGTGCCTCATTGTAACGTTCCTCTGCTCTTGTCCTGGCATTCCTCACTGGGGTCAGTTCCATGAGAGGTTGGGGTAACCAGAGTCACCTGTAAATATCGAGGGACAACTGTTAGACACACACTAACCCTTAGGGACAACCCCATACCCAGACACCTACTCACAGTGTGTGTGAACCTTTTACTCACCAATTAGCCACACCCGGTGCCTCTGGAGTTGGCCCATCACATATGGGATGCTGCTATTTCTCAAGATTAAGGCATCATGCACAGAGCCAGGATATTTGGCATTCACACGTGAGATGTACTGGTCCTCCAAACACTCCATCTGCACATTCAGAGAGAGATAGCTTTTTCTATTCCTGTAAACCTGTTCATTTTTCCGAAGGGGGGACAAATGCCACATGTGTACCATCAATGGCGCCAGTGATGTTGGGGATATGTCCCAGGTCATAAAAGTCAGCCTTCACTGTGGCCAAATCCTCCACCTGGGGGAACACGATGTAGCTGCGCACGTGTTTCAGCAGGGTAGACAACACTCTGGTCAACACATTAGAGAACATTGGCTGAGACATCTCTGATGCCATGGCCACTGTGGTTTGGAAGGAACCACTGGCCAGGAAATGGAGCACTGACAGGACCTGCACTAGAGTGGGGATACCTGTGGGCTGGCGGATAGCTGACATCAGGTCTAGCTCCAATTAGGCACACAGTTCTTGGATTGTGGCACGATCAAGTCTGTAGGTAATGATAATGTGTCTGTCCTCTATTGTCGCAAGGTCTACCAGGGGTCTGTACACCGGAAGATGCCGCCATCTCATATTCTGCCTCAGCGGTTGAAGCCTATGGAAGAGAACGGTGAGCAGAGGGTCATATTCACACATCTATTGCACTAATGATGATTTGTTTACTTTACAGAAACAAAATGTGAATCCGACAAGCAGTTGCCGTACCAATGTCTGCTGTGACGCATTTAGGTGCCATGGCCTGTGCCCCCTGAAATGGCGGCTGCCTGACCTGTGAGGAGGGACAAGTGGAAATGAGGTAATTGCGCTGGCGTTGTGCTCTGTCGCGGTAGGCAGTCGATGACCGCTGCGCAAAATCACATTGGTTATCATGAGGCCTTAAGGTTTCCAGGAGCCAATGGCGATGTACGCCGGCGGTGACGGTACGCACCGCCGTGGACGTGACTGCCATTTTCTATCTATTCACTTACTTGTTACTTGACCTTCAACAGGAGAGGACCTACACTGCAAGTGCTGCTGTGACCTGTGTCTGGAAGTGACAATGGCTCAGGTGTCTGGGGAAAGAGCCCCTGCCTTCACTGCGGAGATGCTGGAGAAACTGGTGGATGGGATCCTACCCCAGTACACGTTACTCTACGGTCCTCCAGACAAACAAGTGAGTACACTGTGAGCATGATGCGTGGGCCATGAATGTAGGGAGTGCTGTGTGTGTAAGCCACAGGTGGGTGGGAGGCAGAGGCGTCCTGGCCGGAGTGCAGCAGGTAAGGTGGTCAATGTATGTGCGTCAGGGATTGGGTGGGATCTGGTGGGCAATGAGTTTGACGGTCCGGACGGGTGACTAATTCCCTTTTCTGCTGTCTTTTCCCTGCAGGTCAGCGCCCACTAGAAAAAGGGTATTTGGCTTGGCATCGCCAAGGAGGTGCGGACCCTGGGGGTTTTTAACAGGCAGAGCACCTACTGCCGCAAGAGGTGGGAGGATCTGCGCCGCTGGTCAAAGAAGACCGCGGAGGCCCAGCTGGGGCTTGCCTCCCAACGAGAAAGCGATGCCCATCGCACCATGACAACCCCCTGATGTTCCGCATCCTGGCAGTGGCCTATCCGGAGTTGGATGGGTGCTTGAAGGCATCACAGCAGCCACAAAGGGGGTGAGTACTGAATCTGAAACCTGACTTTGCGTGCGTTAGGATGTACCTGGGTGGGGGATGTGGGCTGTGGGTGCCCCTAGGCCAGGGGGAACATGGCATGGTAGGTCCTTTGTTGGGCAGGCTCTGGAGCACTCTTACACCAATAGTGTTAGTGGGCATCTACTACTGGGCAGGGTCCTGTGGGTTTCTGGTGTGCAAATGATGGCATTAGGCATTGTACCCCATGGGCTGGTGACTGTCTTAGTAAATGGTTGGGCATGGCCTAGTGCATGGGGCTGCTCCCTGTGTGTTGTGTACACCAACGGTAGTGGTGTTGCTGGCATTGACCAAGTGTATCCTCTGTCTCTTCCTCCCCCTTTTTGTTTTGTCACCTTGTCCTTATGTGCATTAGCATCATCTGGCGGAGGAGCACAGGCACCGGCGACGGAGGGAGCTGCATCCCACATGGGCCTGGAGGGCGAATCCATCGAAGGTGAAGGCACCAGTGGGACGGGGGGCAAGGGGAGCACCACGACAGTGACAGGAGGGACACCACAGACAGCGACTCCTCCTCTGATGGAGGTTTCCTGGCGGTGGCAGACACCTCTGTGCACACCCCAACAACAGGTACAGCCGCCAACCCCCCTACCAGCACTGCCCTCCCAGCAGCCCCTCAGCGTGTTTCCCGTGCCCGCTCACCCAGGAGGGGGGGCATCTCCTTCGCCCCAGGCACCTCAGGCCCTGCCCCAGTCAGCCTTGCTGACCTCATTGAGGAGGCTATTGACCTCCTGAGATCCCTCACTGTTGGGCAGTCAATCATACTGAATGCCATCCAGGGTGTTGAGAGGCATTTGCAACAAACAAATGCATACCTAGAGGGCATTCACTCTGGTGTGGCGGCCCAACAGAGAGCATTTCAGGCTCTGTTGTCCGTACTGATTGCAGCCTGTTCCTGTGTCTAGCCTCCCTCCTCCAACTTCATCTACCCAGACCCAATTCCCTCACCTCAGCCTATTCCAAGCACACCTTCAGACCAGCATTCACCCAAATCACCACAGAAAAGTGGCTCAGGCAAACATAAGCACCACACTTCATCTCACAGGCACTCACACAAGCACCATACCCATGCAGACACACCAACACCCACTGCCTCCACTGTGTCCCCCTCCTCCTCTTTGTCCACCTCCATCCCAGTAGCATTTCCACTCACACCTGCATGCACTACATCTTCATCCATTACCTCCATCACCAGCACGCCCATCACAACACACCCCTCACGAGCAGTCACCACCCCACATCCAAGCACACGTCCCCTGTGTCCTCTCTCAGTGTGTCTGTGACCCCTCTTCCCAAAGTACACAAATGCAAGCACCCACCCACCCAACAGCCATCCACCTCACAACAGCATCCAGCCCATGCACCTTCACCCAAACTCAGCAGACACCTCCTAAAACCACTCCCTCTTTCTCCACTCCCAAACCCTCTCCACCTTCCCTCCCCAGTGTGTCTAAAACACTTTTCCTGGTAAACATTGACCTGTTCCCTACCCCTCCCCCACCCCATCCTTCACCTTCGTACCAGGGTGTCCAGAACCCAGGCCAGCACCTCAGCCACCAAGTTGGCGTCCGCTGTGGTACCTGCAACTCCCAGAGGCTCAAAGGGGGCACCCGTCAGGCCAGCCAGTGTGCCACCGATCCCTGTAAAGGTCCAAACCATTCTACCACCTGCCAAGGTGAAGAAGGGGACAGCATGCGGCAAGGGCAAGGAGCACGACCCACCAACCAAGGCCTCCTCCAAAACTCCAGCTATCAGAGCCAAAGTCACAACAGCATGTGCCAAGGTGAGAAAGGGGCAGAGAACCCAAGGCAAGGAACTTCAGGCATTGTAGGATGCAGGTGAGGGCCTGGTGCCCACCAGCACAACCACCAGCCCCACCACCTGCACCGTGGGCAGCACCGCCAGCATCCCCATCGAGAGCACAGCTGCAAGCACCGCCACCTGCACCGCCACCTGCACCGCCGCTGCCACCACTACTGTCAGCAGCAGCATCCCCAGTGGCCAGCCGTCCAAGGCTGCAGGAGAAGGGCTGGTGCCTCCCTCCACCACTGGCAGCACCTGCACCATGGCCAGCACCGCCAGCATCTGCCGCAAGCAACACCGCAAGCACCGCCACCTGTACCGGTGACAGTGGGACCACTACTAGCAGCTGCAGCCCCAGTGTGCATCCATCCAAGGCTGCAGGAGACGGGCTGGACCCTCCCACCACCACTGGCAGCACCCCCACCAGCACTACCCCCAGTTTGCAGGCGCCGCAGGATGGAGTCTAGCCCTGCCTCCATGGACTATCATGCTACCTGGTCCCTGCAAATCCCGTGCCTCAGACACCCAGGTGAGGGAATGTGAACTGCCACACCCCAAGTGCTGCATCACTGGGCACAAGGCCCCCTCCAGAATCAGTGGAATAAGCCATACACTCACCGTTTCCTTGGTAGGATGAAGCACACTGGGCACAAGGCCCCCTCCAGAACCAGTGGAGATATGCATCCACTCACCCTTTCCTTGGCAGGATGAAGCACACTGGGCACCAAGCCCCCTCCAAAACCAGTGGAGATATGCATCCACTCACCTTTTCCTTGACAGGATGAAGCACACTGGGCACAAAGCCCCCTCCAGAGCCAGTGGAGATATGCATCCACTCACCCTTTCCTTGGCAGGATGAAGCAGACTGGGCACAGAGCCCCCTCCAGAATCAGTGGAGAGATGCATGCACTCACCCCTTCCTTGGCAGGATGAAACACACTGGGCACAAGGCCCCCTCCTAACTAGTGGAGATATGCATCCTCTCACCCTTTCCTTGGCAAGATGAAGCACACTGGGCACAAGGCCCCCTCCAGAACCAGTGTGGAAGCCATCGACTCCAGAGACTGTGGCAGCCATCCACTCCAGAGACTGTGGCTTTGCACTCCCAAGGACCAAGCAGTGGGCAAACCACCCACTTGAGAGACTGTGGCTTTGCACTCCCCAGGAACAAGCAATTGGCAAACCACCCACTTGAGAGACTTGAGAGACTGTGGCTTTGCACGCCCCAGGACCAAGCAGTGGACAAACCACCCACTTGAGAGTCTGTGGCTTTGCACTCCCCAGGACATCACTGTGTGCATGGAGCCCCCTCCAGGAGCAGTGACGTAGTACTATCTTCCGGCTGAGGTGCCCCCCCTGCCCCATTTCCCTGAGGGGCCTGTGTTTTACAACCTGATGCCCCTGCAGTGTTCTCTCCGTATTGAGGCAGGAGTTAAGTGTAGGCTTGGCCCATAATTTTGGGTCCAGAGGCCCACGGACATTTGGAAAGGACAATGTACGGCCTTATGTACATATCGTAAATATTTGTAAATACGTTTTTATAATCTGCCTATTTCTAATATATCACTGATTGGACTCAATTAATTTTGCCCTTGCATTCTTCCAGGGGGTTACAGGGTGTACATGTAATGTTGTTGTATGTGTTTGTGTGTATGGTGTTGTGGGTGAGAATGGAGGTGGGGGTGTTGCATGTGTGTGTCACTCTCTTTTTCCTCCCCCCTTCCACTGTTTACTAGGTGCAGTACTCACCGTGGTCATCGCTGCTGCCTTTGATATTCCTGGTAGATGAGGAGGTCGACCAGCATTGGCAGGACCTGTGACTTGGGCTCCATGGCATCCAGGTTCTTCGTTGAGAGGTGAGTGGTTTCCCTTCCAAACACTGTCTCCGCCGTGCTTTTGATGGCGTTGGTACCGCCCCAGAAAAGCTGGCGGATTGGTGGGTTGTAATGGGGTGGGCGGTACATTGTCTTCCGTCTGTCTGTTGGTGGTGACCGCTGCGGTGTTTGTTGCTACCGCTATGGCGGTCGGAGTTTTAAAGTGGTTGTCTGTGTTGGCAGTTTCCGCCGTGGTCGTGATCCCATTTTTTTTTAACACCGGCCTGTTGGCGGTATTACCGCCACTTTAACACCGACCCCCAGGGTTGTAATGAGGGCCTTTATCTAAAAAGCATATTTATTTCAACTGGTGAACCCTGTTGCTCAGCACATCTAAATCAAAGAATATGATTAAACAGCACTAATGCATGCTGTGATCAATGAGAATAAAATGATTTCTACCATCGTTAAAATGTCATCTAATAACCTGATACCCGTATGCCCACTTCTATGCTCTATGCTAGGAGACCATTGAATAGGATAATTTTAATCTAGATTTTTTTAAGGGAGAATGAGGAACACCAATTTCTAACATAAAGCAACCATAGAGCATACTAACAGTGTAAGAAATAGATCCTGGTTGCTAGATATTGTGTTGAGAAGGCCGGTCGTGCAAGCTACCCCACAAATTGAGTGTGCCTAAAGGAAGGTTTCTGCAGATATAGCCTTAATAAAAACAAGTTATATGTTCATGTTTTAAATCTGACCATTGTAGTTTGTTTGTCTCAAGAGGTAATATGCCTGAAGGGTGGTACATATCTCAACAGACTTTATGTTATGTGAAAGCCAATAGTCTTAGATTTCTGGAAGATGACCTATTGTCTTAAAGCCACCAGGCTTGTTTTCATGAATGTAAATGTACTGTCAAGGGCTGTAGGCTTTTCCTTTTCATTGTGCTGGCACATGGCAAAGTCTGTAGGCCTAAGCTTTCACTTATGAAAAGACAAAGGTTTTGCTCTAGTCTTATGTAAGGGCACTGTTAGGTACTGTTAGTTTGTCATACTGCTGTTTTCTAGGTTTGGGCCTGTTGGTCTGTTCACTCGTAAATAATAGTAACTGTAAACTTATGTCACCCCCTGTGATATTTATTTAGGGTACTTGTTTTGCACTGTTTATTGTATGAGGCCCTTCAAGGATGAGTTCCCATTTGTAGCTGTACCTAAAATTCTGTTTTGTGCATTCAATTTACTTGTTATTGCATTAAAGGACTTTTTTCTTTTTGAAATAAAAACACCACCAGGACAGATTTAATGACTGATATTGTTTGCATTGCTGAGTTCTGAGTTTCTAGTCTAGAAAACCTTTCTGAGTCAGCTTTTGTGCCTTGTTACTTTGAAACTCAAGTGCTCAAACAGGGTACTTGGTCCCCAGTTTGATGGTTGGTGATAAGGAAGCCCCAAGACATCCACTGACAAAGCAGGGGCCCAGTAACTTCTGATTGCCCTGCGAGCTCCACTTTGAGGAATACACCAATCCTTCAAAAAGTCCACCAAGGTCTTAATCTTCATTGGGCTATACTGTCAGAAGTCTTAAAATATCAGAATATACCAACCTTAACGTCTCATATATTTCTTTCTAACCATTATTTAAAATATTAGTGGCCTCATTTAGAATTTGACAGAAATGGTACTCTACCACAAATGTTTGCCAAAGTGACAGTCCACTGGACTTGGTGACATCAGTATAAGTGCATCAGACCAAGTGCTATATTTAGAGCAGAGAGTCTGATTTACTATTTTTCTCTTCAGAACCACCTAAGAAAGCCTGATAGTCCTGATCAGAAAAAATGTAAACTGACCCCAATACCCTGGGCAAAAACTCCCAGGGTGTTGGGGTTATTATTATTTTGTTTTCCACGTACTTCTGCTTTGAGAGTTTAGTTAGAAATGGGGTCTTTGGTTGGCAGTCAGGGTACCCCCTGTCCAATCAAGGACCCTCACTCTAGTCAGGGTAAGTCACACACAAACCAAATTATCCTATGCCCACCCTCTGGTAGCTTGGCACTGAGTAGTCAGGCTTAACTTAGAAGGCAATGTGTAATGTATTTGTGCACTAAATCATGCAATAACACAGTATAGCACCACAAAAAATACACCACACAGTATTTAAAAAAATATGTAATAGTTATCTGTTTAAATGCAGGTCAAAACGATCAAGCTTCAATAAGTACACATTGAGATATCACTAAGAAATGATAAAGAAGTCTTTGGTCTTTAAAAAGCAACAAATGTCTCTTGCAAGCACAAAGTCCCTGGTTTGAGTTCAATTTCCCCCAAGGGTCCACAGAGGAGAAGATGCATGGAAAATGGGGAGGTGTACGTTGATTTTTCCAGCGCACACAGACAATGCGTCAGTGGGTTTTCACACAGGGCAGGTTCGATTTCCGGCTCGTAGACTGAGATCTTCTTTGGGTTGCGGGGTTTTCGAATGCCCCAGGGACAATGAGTTGTAATCCTGGGCGTGCAGGGCAAAGTCACAGGGGCTGCGTGGATCCGGTGGGTGATGTGTGGAAATTTCTGCCGCACGGCAGGCACTGCGTCGATTCCCCTCAGGAAGTCGGGCTGTGTCGTTCTGGCTCAGCTTTGCGTTGATTCCGTGGAATGATGCATCGAAGTTCCGGTTGCAACACTGGCACTGCATCGATCTCCACTTTGGGGAGCCGGGCTGCCTTGTTCCGGTTTGGCATGCAGTGATTTTCCCACCGAGATGCAGGCTGTGCGGCATTTCTTGCAGGCTGTGCATCACATTTTCGCCACACAAGGAGTTCTTTTGCAGGATGAAGTATTTTTGGTCCTGAGACTTCAAGGGACAGGAGGCAAGCTCTATCCAAGCCCTTGGAGAGCACTTCTCAACAGTGCCAGAGGACAGCAAGGCAGCAGGGCAACAGCAGGGCAACAGTCCTTTGCAGAAAAGCAGTGAGGTGAGTCCCTTGGGCAGCCAGGCAGTTCCTCTTGGCAGGTTGCAGGTTCTGGTTCTGGTTCAGGGATTCTTCTCCAGTAGTATCTTGTCCAGAAGTGTCTGAGTTGGTAGGGTCAGAGGCCCTGTTTAAATACCCAAATGTGCCTTTGAAGTGGGGGAGACTTCAAAGAGTAGCTTAGAAGTGCACAAGGTCTTTTTCAGTTCCATCCTGTCTGACAGGGTCCCAGTAGGGGGTTTGGCAGTCCATCGTGTGAGGGCAAGCCATTGTCCTTTCAAATGTAAGTGTCAGGCCCTCCACACTCCCAGCCCAGGAAGACCCATTCAGTATGCAGATGTGTGCAGGTGTGACTGAGCATCCTGTGTTTGGGGTTGTCTGTGTGAAACACACAAGGGATCTGTCAACAAACTTAGCCAGAGGTGGATTGTAAGGCACAGAAGGGTTTACTTGTAGAGAAATGCACACTTTCTAAAAGTGGCATTTCGAGATTAGCAATACTAAATCCATCTTCACCAATTTGTTCTGTTACCATCCTGGACATACTAAATATGACCTGGTAACTCCTTTCAGATCCGAATCTACCTCTCAAACAGTATGAGGGTAGTCCTAATGCTATCCTTTGAAAGGAGCAGGCCTCACAGCAGTGTAAAACTAATTTAGGATTTTTACACTATTAGGACATATAGAACACACATCTTCATGTCCTGATTTTTACCTACATAGCACCCTGCCCTATGGGCTAGCTAGGGCCTAGCCTATGGGTGACTTATATGTAGAAAAAGGGGAGTTTTAAGGCTTAGCAATTACTTTTAAATGGCAAGTTGAAGTGGCAGTGAAACTGCACACAAGCCCTGCAGTGGCAGGCCTGAGACATGGTTAGGAGGCTACTTATGGCGGTGGCACAACCAATACTGCAGCCCACTAGTAGCATTTAATTTACAGTCCCTGGGCACATGCAGTGCACTTAACTAGGGATTTATAAGTAAATTAAATAAGCCAATTGGCTATGAGCAAATGTCACCATGTTTTAAGGAGCGCATATGCACTTTAGCACTGGTTAGCAGTTGTAAAGTGAGCAGAGTCCTAAAACCAGCAAAAATGAGGTCAGAAAAAGAGAAGGAGGAAGGCAAAACATTTGGGGGGTGACCCTTTAGAAATGCCAGGTCCAACAAGTTTGTTTTTGTAAAACACAAAAGTAAAGGTTTGCTGAGCGGCTGTATGAAACATAGTGAGTCACCACCAATAATGTATTTTCTTGAAGGCAGCAACGATGATGATGGCACCTTTGAAAGTACTGAGAACTCTGCCAGATGGCAAAGATCTCTAAATGGGGAAGTCAACTGGTCATCCACCAAATTCCAAATGAGGCCCTTTGTCTCTTTAGTTGGGCCTGTATTAACTCTTAAGCACCATTCTTCTGTCTCTGACATCATGATAGCACAGCAGTAAAGCCCTGATGTTACTCCTCTTAAACTGTCTCTAAGTTAGGAATCAGAAATCGGAAGCTCAAACTCAGAAGCTGAGGCAGGAGGAGGAGGCAGCAGGATGCATGAGGGGCAAGGAGGAAGGCACTGTGATCTGGTGGGAGGGGGAGCTTGTAGAGTCAGCGAGAGCTTTGGAGACCATAACAACACGCACCCCAACCTGTTCACCAACACAAGGTCACTGACCTCTGCTCAGCCAGTGCAACCGCTTGAGAAGGAAAGCAGCCATAGGCAGGGCCACAGCGGATTACAGCCAGCAATCGAGTGGAGGCATACAAGAAGCGAAAAGTTGCAGGTCACAACCTCGGATGTCCTCGCACCCATGCTGCATGAAGGGCACAGCTTGCCATGCGAGAGGAGTGCCAAATATTAAAAGTAAGGCAAAACCGAAGTAACGCGACAATGTAACAAGACCGCAAGGCACGGGGAGAGGTTTAAGCAGGCTCAAGCAGTCCAGAAGCTCAGCAGCACGGGGAATGGCAAAAGGGGGAGGAAAGGGGATAGAGCCTAGACATTAAGGTGAGTCCCCTGGTCACAGAGGTGGTCTGGTGAGGTACGTGTGCGGCTTGTGGTCAGGGGTGAACTCCCACCCCAAAACACTGCAAAACACTGCAATACTGCAAATTCCGATGGAGCCAGGGGCAGAGGGATCAGCTCAAGGAGGAGGGTGCAAGGAGTAAAGTGGCACAACCAAAGAGGAACCAAAGAAATGTGAGCAAGTTATATACCCCCGCTGAGAGAGGGCAGCTTTAAAAGACATTCTTCTTGCACCAGAAACATGCTAGAAATGGGCACCATGAGGCTTGGGACACCACACAGCCTAATTAGTCTCCCGGAAACGTGCCCACTGAGCACCATGAAGAGAGTATTGAGGGCATCAAGTAAAAGCCCAGGGAATAACTGGTTGCAAGCAAAAATGAGGCAGGGTCCCAAAACAGCACACTTATCCCTGAGTTTCGCAGCAGGCTGGAAGGTCGCCCATAGGATTTTTCTACAAAGGAGGGCAACTAACATGACAAAAAGGGGAAAAAAGGAAGCAGCAATTCAAACTCAGTGGCTCAAGGGGGGCCCAGTAGGCAGCAAAAGAGACAAAGGCGGTCATTACAACATTGGCGGTAAAAGCCGCTTACCGCCGTGCAGAAGACCGCCAACACACCGCCGCGGCCACGGGATTTTGCCACAGCTATTATGACCCACAGCACGGAATCCGCCAATATTCAGACACCCACACAACTCCGCCACACCAAAGGTCAGTGATAAACTGGCAAAAACAAAACCTCCACCATCACGGCAACAGAAATACGCCCACACTATCACGACCCACGAATCCATGCAGCGGTCTTTCAACCGTGGTATTCCATTGGCGGTACACACCACCGCGCTCAAAACACACACACACTTACAAAACACAGCCACATTGGACAATTCCAAATACACACACCTGATACACATACACACACCACTCCCACACACCCAATAGAATATAAAACACACACCTACATCACCCACAGACCCCTACGACCACAATTGAGAAAGAAGAACAGAGAGAGATACCACCATCAACAATGCTAGCATCCACATGCACACAACACCATCACCCACAGAACTTCCACGCACCTCACACAACACCCCACTACATATCAGCACACTTATCACCACACACACCACCCCACACATCACCCACACCACCCCATGGCACGGCAAAGACACCCCAGGTTCTCGGAGAAGGAGCACATGGTCATGGTGGAGGATCCGGGTAGAGCTACAGCTATTCGGATCACAGGTGCAGCACACCTCCTTTGCAAGGAAGATGGAGCTATGGCAAAGAATATTGGACAGGGTCAACGCAGTGGGACAGCACCCAAGAAATCGGGATGACATCAGGAAGAGGTGGAACGACCTACGGGGGAAGGTGCGTTCCGTGGTCTCAAGACACCACCTTGCAGTTCAGCGGACTGGCGGCGGACCCACACCTCCTCCCCCACAACTAACAAGATGGGAAGAGCAGGTCTTGGCGATTCTGCATCCTGAGGGCCTCGCAGGAGTAGCTGGAGGAATGGACTCTGGTAAGTCAAATCTTAACTATTAAATCCCCCACCCTACCTGCATGCCATCACATACCCCCACCCTCACCCCATCACTCTAACTCCTCATAAATGTCCAAACATCACAAACCACACATCCTAACACCAAGCCCTGCATGCAACAACAAAGCATGGACACCCATCACTAAAGCATGTCCACTGCACATACCCATGCACCCCCCTAAACCATCATCACACAAGTTCCCACACAGGAATGCAAGCACTGGGGTACATGGTCACCCACCCATTGCACACCATGGCACAAACAGATGTCATAAACATCCTTTTATACCCCTGCAGGACCCCTACTCAACGTCACCGGACAGGAGGGTCCACACATGTGCACACCACCAACAGAAGAAGCCCACAGTGATGACAGCACCTTTGTCCAACTGGATCTAGATGACCTGCCCGGCCCATCGGGGACCTCGGGACAGTTGGTTCCCATCACACAGTCACAGGCCACTACAGAGCTTCCCCCCTCTGGAAACACCAGCACAGCACCCACCCAGCGGGCCCATACCTCCGTCCCCAGGACACGTCAAGCAGCAGTGTGTCCACCACTACAGGGAACCCAGGATAACCCACCACCCCAACAACAACAGCGACCTGGGGGCAGTGGCAGTGGGCACGCGGTCCAGGGGACGGAGGCCCAGGAACACAGGGGAACTGGGAGGGCTGCTGTGCGACAGGGGGAGGACATGCCAAGGGAACCCACTCTCCACAAGGCCCTCTTAACATCATGGGAGCCTACCACCACTCCCAGGAGACGATGGCAATGGTACTGGCCAAGTTTCAGGAGACCCAGCGCCTGGAGGAGGAACAGTATTTGGGCTTCAGGGAGGAACTCTGAGCCATCAATTTCACCCTGGGCAACATCATAGGGGTGCTGAAGGAAGTACTCAACACCAGGAGGGACACTGTGGCACTACAAGGGGCCCCTGACACTAGCCTGGATGATGAACTGCCCACCACCTCCGCCGGTGCTAGTGGACAGGAGGCACCGCCGCAGGACCACCACACCAGCACCACACCCCCTGCAGAGGGAGAACCACCCCGCAAACGGTCCCTGAGATCCAGGACAAAGACAGAGAATGATGCCAAGACCCCCGCCAATAAATGAGACCACCATGAATGTCATCCTTCTGTCCCACTTTGTCACCCTGTCCATCCTTAAACCGCCCCAGCTCTCCTTCCTATGGCCATTTGGGCAATGCACCTGTGAGACTAATAGACTGGACTCTGCCATGGACATTCCTCCACCATCACCCCTCACCATTTTGCTACCCCCTCCAATATTGAGCACTAAAATAAACACCCTTAAAGCACAAAACAATCTGGAGTCAATCTGTGATTTCGGAATAGTGTATTAGCAATTACAGTGTCAAAAAGCTCTTTCATTTGTAATGTCAACATACCTATGTCACACAGCTGTAGTCCATGAGGAATAAAAGCAGATGTCACACTGTGGGACCCACATCTGTGAAATCGTAAGGGAAAGTGACAACTCAGTGACCATACACTGTGTGAAAACGACAGACAGTAGAGAGGTAGTAGTGTTAAAGTACATGTAGTAGGCAGGTTTGTATTCTTACCTGTGTTTCACTGGAAATATTGCTGGATCACTGAGTCCCTGTTGTCCATGTCCTCTTCTTCTGCTTCCTCATCTTCACTATCCACAGGATCCACAGCTGCAACAACACCGCCATCTGGACTTTCCTCCTGCAGAAAAGGAACCTGTCGTTGCAAAGCTAAGTTGTGAAGCATACAGCATGCCACGATGATCTGGCACACCTTCTTTGGTGAGTAGAATAGGGATCCACCTGTCATATGGAGGCACCGAAACCTGGCCTTCAGGAGGCCGAAGGTCAGCTCGATTATCCGCTGTGTTCGCCCATGGGCCTCATTGTAGCGTTCCTCTGCCCTTGTCCTGGGATTCCTCACTGGGGTCAGTAGCCGTGACAGGTTGGGGTAACCAGAGTCACCTGCAAATGGCGAGGGACAACTGTTGAAAACACACTAACTCATAGGGACATCCACAGACCCAGACAACCATTCCCACTGTCTTGCTTCCAGGGGCTCACCTAATAGCCACACACAGTGCCTCTGGAGTTGACCCATCACATAAGGGATGCTGCTATTCCGCAGGATGTAGGCGTCATGCACTGAGCCAGGGAACTTGGCACTAACATGGGAGATGTACTGGTCTGCCAAACATACCATCTGTACATTCATGGAATGGTAACTCTTCTGGTTTCTGTACACCTCTTTACTCCTGCGGGGGGGACCAAAGCCACATGGGTCCCATCAATGACACCTATGATGTTGGGGATATGTCCCAGGGCATAGAAATCACCTTTCACTGTAGGCAAATCTTCCACCTGAGGGAAAACGATGTTGCGCCGCATGTGTTTCAGCAGGGCAGACCACACTGTGGACAACACGTTGGAAAACATAGGCGGGGACATCCCTGATGCAATGGCCACAGTTGTTTGAAATGACCCACTTGCAAGGAAATGGAGCACTGACAGCACCTGCACTTGAGGGGGATTCCTGTGGGATGGCGGATAGCTGACATCAGGTCTGGCTCCAGCGGGGTACACAGTTCCTGGATTGTGTCACGGTCAAGCCTGTAGGTGATGATCACATGTCTTTCCTCCATTGTAGACAGGTCCACCAACGGTCAGTACACTGGAGGATGCCGCCATCTTCTCACATGTCCCAGCGGACGGTGCCTATGAAGGACAACAGCGAGCACAGAGTCAACCAACTCAGAGGTAGGTACCCACAGCTTACACAGAACACGAATCATAATCCAAAAAGTGGCCTGTATGTGTGTTGAGTCTAGGCCTAGGTATGTGTGACACAGTTAAAAATGAAGCCATGTGGGCCCCTGAAATGGCGGCTGCCTGACCTCTAAAGTGGGACAATGGGATGTGAGGTAACTGTGCTGGCGTTGTACACCGTCGTGGTAGGCGGTCGAAGAAAGCGGTGCAATGCTGCATTGGTTAACATTGGACCCTATGGGTCCCATGAGCCAATGACGATGTACGCCGGCGGTGACAGTACGCACTGCCGCGGTCGTGACCGCCATTTTCTATCTGTTCAATCACTCGATACCTGATCTTGGACAGGAGAGGACCTACACTGCTGTGACTTCAGTCTGGAAGAGACAATGGCTCGAGTGTCTGGGGAAAGGGCCCCTGCTTTCACATCGGAGGAGTTGGAGAAACTCGTGGACGGGGTCCTCCCCCAGTACACGCTACTCTACGGTCCTCCAGACAAACAGGTAAGTACACTTGGAGCATCCTGTATGGGCTATGCCTGTGTGGAGTGGGGTGGATGTAAGAAGGGCGGGGAGATTGCGGCATGCATGAAACGACGGTGAGTGCATGTGCCACATGGCAAGGGTAGGGATGGGGCCAATGACTGTGAAGGTGCAGTTGGTAATAAGTTTCTCTTCCCCCTGTACAATTCATGTAGGTCAGCGCCCACCAGAAAAAAGATATTTGGCGTGCCATCGCAAAGGACGTCCGGACACTGGGGGTCTACCACAGACGGAGCACCCACTGCCGGAAAAGATGGGAGGACATTCGCCGCTGAAACAAGAAGACGGCGGAGGCTCAGCTGGGGATGGCTTCCTAACGTGGGAGGGGGGCCCGTCGCACCATGACCCCCTTGACGTTCAGGATCCTGGGGGTGGCGTACCCGGAGTTGGATGGGCGCTTGAGGGCATCACAGCAGCCACAAGGTGGTGAGTACACTCTCATCCTGCTGATTTTGCACGCAGTGGAGGTGTCTGTGTGGGGGAGGTGGGCTGTGGGTTTCCCTAGGCCAGGGCGAGTTTCGTAGGCAAGGTCCCTCCATAAGGCAGGCTATGTGGCACCCCACCCCACCTCTGTAGAGTGCCAAGTACACCTAGTCATGCCCCTGTGTCATCCATGTGTGCAGATGTCGTCCATATCCTAGTAGGCCATTTCCCAGGGATTGAACAGTGGAGCCCAAGAGCGCGGCGTAGTGCAGGGGGCTTCTGTGTCTGTCGTGTCCGCCAACGGTAGCGGTAATGCATGCACTCAACATGTCTTTCTTCTGTCGCCCCCCCCCTTTTTTGTGGTCTCCCTGTTCTTGTGTGCATTAGCATCATCAGGCGGAGCAGCAGTGGCACCGGAGCACGAGGGGGCTGCATGGCCATGGAGGGCCACACTACGGACTCAGACTTCACCAGTTTGACAGAGGGCAAGGGGAGCTCCACGGCGGGGACAGGAGCTGAGACCAGCGACACGGACTCGTCCTGTGATGGGAGCTCCCATGTGGTGGCGGCAACATCTGTGCCCCCCCATCTACAGGTACAGCTGCCACCCCCCTACCAGCACCACCCTCCCAGCAGCCCCTCAGCCTTTGCCCTGTGCCCGCTAACCCGGGAGGGTGGGAATCAGCTTCGCCCAAGGCACCTCAGCCCCTGCCCCAGTCCACAGTGAGGAGAACATTGACCTCCTCAGGCCCCTCACTGTTGGGCAGTCTACCATTTTGAATGTCATCCAGGGTGTAGAAAGGCAGTTGCAACAAATAAATGCATTCCTGGAGGGCATTCATTCTGGTCAGGCGGCCCTTCCGCGAGCTTTTCAGACTCTGGCTTCAGCACTGATGGCAGCCATTGTCCCTGTCTCTAGCCTCCCCCCTCCAACTTCCTCCACCCAGACCCAATCCCCTGTACCCCAGCCTATCATAAGCACACCTACAGACCAGCATGCACACACGTCAACACACAAGGGAAACTCTGGCAAACATAAGCACCACACATCCCACAGGCACTCACGCAAGCATCAGACACATGCAGACACACCAACATCCACTGCCTCCACTGTGCCCCCCTCCTCCTCGTCTCCCTCCTCCCTCCCAGTCTTGTCTATACTCACACCTGCATGCACTACATCTACAGCCACTACTGCCATCACCAGTACACCCACCACCACACCCTGCTCACATGCAGTCACCACCCCCACTACCATTCACACATCCCCTGTGTCATCTCCCAGTGTGTCTGTGACGCCACCTCCCAAGATACACTAACGCAGGCACACACCCACCCAACAGCCATCCACCTCACGACAGCCTCCAGCCCATGCACCTTCACCCAAAGTCAGCAAACGAACACCTCCTACAACCACAACCTCTTCCTCCACTCCCAAACCCCCTCCATCTACCCGTCCCAGTGTCTCCAAAAAACTTTTCCTGTCTAACCTTGACCTCTTTCCCACACCTTCCCCACCCCGTCCGTCTCATAGGTCCCGAACTAGCACCTCAGCCACAACATCTCCGGGACCAGTGGTGCCTGTAGTCACAGGAATCTAGAGTGCACCGGCCACCATGGCAGCCAGTGTGGCACGGAGCCACAGCACTGACAGTACCCCACCTGTGAAGCATCAAAAGTTGGCCAGTGCCCAGCGGAAGAGGGGGAAGACTCCAGCCACCAAAGCCACTCCCAGGGGTCCCGGTGGGAGTGTGGAGTCAGCTGCGGCACCTTCCAAGGTGGGGAAGGGCCACAAGAAACCAGGAAAGTCTGGGAAGAGCAGCACGGCAGAGGAGACCGCCATCATCCCCGCTGCCCAGGATGCCACGGCCATCATCCCCGCTGGCCAGGAGGCCACGCCATCATCCCCACTGCCCAGGAGGCCACAGCCATCATCCCCGCTGGCCAGGAGGCCACCGCCATCATCCCCGCTTCCCAGGAGGCCACTGCCATCATCCCCGCTGGCCAGGAGTCCACCGCCATCATCCCCACTGGGACAGTGAGGACCGCAAGCACAAGCCCCGCTGGGCTACAGAGGACCGCCAGCACAAGCCCCGCTGGGACAGAGAGGACTGCCAGCACAAGCCCCGCTGGGCTAGAGAGGACTGCCAGCACAAGCACCGTTGGGACAGAGAGGACCACCAGCACAAGCCCCGCTGGACTAGACAGGACCGCCAGGACAAGCCCCGCTGGGCTAGAGAGGACCGCCAGCACAAGCCCCGCTGGGACAGAGAGGACTGCCAGCACAAGCCCCGCTGGGCTAGAGAGGACCGCCAGCACAAGCCCCGCTGGGACAGACAGGACCGCCAGCACAAGCCCCGCTGGGACAGAGAGGACTGCCAGCACAAGCCCCGCTGGGCTAGAGAGGACCGCCAGCACAAGCCCCGCTGGGACAGAGAGGACCACCAGCACAAGCCCCACTGGGCTAGAGAGGACCGCCAGCACAAGCCCTGCTGGGACAGAGAGGACCGCCAGCACAAGCCCCGCTGGACTAGAGAGGACCGCCAGCACAAGCCCCGCTGGGACAGAGTGGACCACCAGCACAAGCCCCGCTGGGACAGAGAGGACCGCCGGCAGCTGAGTCACTGCAAAGGAGCCCGCCGCCTCAAGCACAGCTGAACAGGGCACCTCCGCTTCAAGCACCACTGAACAGGGCACCGCTGCCTCCAGCACCGCTAAACAGGGCACCGCTGCCTCAAGCACCACTGAACAGGGCACCGCCGCTCCAAGCACCGCTGATTAGGGCACCGCCTCCTCAAGCACCGCTGGCCCATAAGTGCCAAGGGCACTGACGCTACTGAGTCCGTCACGAGCAGGATGAAGCACTCTGGGCACCACGCCCCCTCCAGAACCAGTGGAGAGATACATCCACTACCTCTGTCCTTAACAGGATGAAACACTCTGGGCACAGAGCCCCCTCCAGAACCAGTGGAGGCTGTCATCCACTACCTCTGTCCTTAGCAGGATGAAGCACTCTCAGGACCATGCCCCCTCCAGAACCAGTGGAGAGATACATCCACTACCTCTGTCCTTAGCAGGATGAAGCACTCTGGGCTCAGAGCCCCCTCCAGAACCAGTGGAGACTGTCATCCACTTGAGAGACTGTGGCTTTGCACTCCCCAGGATTGAACAGTGGGCAACCCACCCACTGTAGAGACTTGAGAGACTGTGACTTTGCACTCCCCAGGATTGAACAGTGGGCAACCCGCCCACTGGAGAGACTTGAGAGACTGTGGCTTTGCACTCCCCAGGATGGAACAGTGGGCAACCCACCCACAGTATAGACTTGAGAGGCTGTGGCTTTGCACTCCCCAGGATTGAACAGTGGGCAACGCACCCACTGTAGAGACTTGAGAGACTGTGGCTTTGCACTCCCCAGGATGGAACAGTGGGCAACCCACCCACTGTAGAGACTTGAGAGACTGTGGCTTTGCACTCCCCAGGATGTAACAGTCGGCATGTGGCCCTCTCATGGATTTGGCGTTGTGCACTCAACCGGCTGAGGAGCCCCCCCTTTCCCTCCCCCTGAGGTGCCTGTTTTCTTGCTCTCTGATGCCCCTACAGTGTTCTCTCCATCATGATTGGGGATCTTGTGTGGGCCTCGCCCATACCGTGTGGGCCCAGTGTTCCACGGACTTCATTGGAGCACTACCTGGACTACTAAGCTTGGTGTATATTTTGTTTATGGTGCATATATATATTTTTGCCTACTTGATTTTAATATATTACAATGGTTACACTCATTTTCTTTTGTCTTTTCATTCTTCCAGGGGGGTTGGGGGGTGTAACTATCATGTATAAATATGTATTAGTGTGTGTGTTGTAGTGGGTGAGGGTGGGGGTGGGGGTGTTGCGTGTGTATGTCCCTGTTTTTTCCCTCCCCCCTCCCCTGTGTCGTAGGTGCAGTACTCACTGTGGTCTTCGCCGCCGGCGTTCGTGCTCCTGGTAGAGGAGCAGGAAGACTATCGCAGGGAGGATTTGGAGTTCCGGCTCCATGGTGTCTGGTTCCTCGTGGGGTGTGTAGAGGTGAGCTTTTTCCCTTCGAAATCCTGTTTCCGCCGTGTTTTTATCCACAGTGAATCGGCCCCGGAAAAGGTGGCGGATTGGTAGGTTGTGATACTGTGGACGTGACTTTGTCTTCCGCCTGTCTGTTGTCGGTGACCGCCAAGCTGTTTGTCTGTACCGCCGTGGCGGTTGGAGTGTTAAAGTGGCTGTCTTTGTTGGCGGTTTCCGCCATGGTCGTAATTGCAATTTTTTTACCGCCGCCCTGTTGGTGGTCTTACAGCCGCTTTAACACCGACTGCCAGGGTTGTAATGACCACCAAACTCCCTTCCCAAGTACTTCAGGTGTGGTACTGGAGTTTTAACAGAGAGTTCAACTCCTAACACCGGGTGGGACCGGGCACTACTCTCCAAGTCAGACAGAGACATGTAAGCTACACATGTCAAACATGGAAAAGAGCAAGATAATCTGCAAAGTAAGGAAGAGCTACTAAACTACAAAATGGCTATCCCATCCATGCCTAACCAGGAAAATGAAAGTGCACTCAACGTGATAGAGCTCACCTCAGCTTCACTCATAATGCCCCATCCATGGAGGTTAGAAAGCATAGAAACATTGCCATGGTCATTGGGGCATAGGCCTTTACAGTAGTAGCCAAGAGGCGGGGTGCTATCGTAGAAGTACACACTAAGGACATTCTGAGGGGGGGTGCAGAATGGAAATGTTTTAACAAGCCCACAGGATCGAGGAAGCCAAGAAGATCCAGAAGGAGATGGACTGGATCTGTTGTCTGGGGAACACCAACAAAGCATAAGCCCAATCAGCATAACACATGCAATGGATAAGTTAGCCAAGTCAGTCGACCTCATCCAGGTGGATAGTATAGAAACAAGCCTAGACCCCCATAAAACCTATTAAACCCAAGAGACACTGCTGACATCAATCAGTGCCTCTCATGGCAGTCACAAATGCCCTTACCTCGCAGTCACACAAGCTAGAGGTTCAAATTAACACAGTGCAAACAATAGCACTTGCTATTGCAAACATGGCTGCCAATTTAGAAGTGATCGTAAGAGAATGTAATTGTAAAATCGTAGTGGAGAAACTATCAACTTTACGTGAGGTGCTCACAACAAGAATTTGAAAAGACGGTCAGTGGCACTAACACAAGCACAAAGAGAGAGAGAACAAATATAAATAGTAAGGTGCCAGAAATATCAGCAGGGTGTAACGAGCCTGGGAGAAGAAGGGTAAAGGTAAGGGCTACGGCTCCAATATCAAATACCAACTCACCAGAGGCCATTAATGAGCAGTCACCCTTGCTAAATAGCTCTTATAACAACAACATCAACTTTGCTAAGTCTATCAGCATGAGTTCAGCCGATAATAACAGTATTATTAGCATCAACCAGTGACCAGACACAAGCCATATGGGAAAAAATAACAATAACAAAATATTTAATAGTAACACTGATAAAAAGCATAACATCAAGGATAACAACCCACTGACATGGCATGAGAAAATAAGGTTAAAGAAAAGACAAAAAACTTTAAGGCAGGCACTTGTACGAAGAAGCTGAGGCAGAATCCCTTGGTAGGAGAGGATACAAAGACAGAGGAAACAGCAAGCTTAAACCTCTAATGATATTTTGGAAAAAAGTGTCCCCCCAAAGGGACGCAAACGATCGGGAACCCACAACCACAGTGAGAAAGGGCCAAAGTACAGACCAAGAAAAAGCACAGAAGGAACTCTGGCCAGTCTAATTAGCCACCACTGTGGGCCAGGGGGATGAAAGAGGAGTGCACCTAGATGCAGTGTGTCAGATAAGCAAGCAGAATTATACGAACAACACGAAACAAGCCTAAGTCCAGCAGGCCCACATCGTGACCTAGAACAAAGGAGACAGCAAACTGCCAGCCCAAATTACATTCGGTCAGAAAATACAGCCGAACAACCAGTAACTAACAACGAGGCAGATCTGCAGGTCCAGGCAACTGCCTCATGAAAAGTAATATTTCACCTGCAGCTCAGGTCTCAAGGGAGACATGACATCCTTATTAGGGCCAATATTTGGAAGCTCCTTCAACACATTCCCTTCCTACCTCGAACAACAAGAAACGACCTTCTAAGTATTCATTTCGAGGGGGCAACCAGCCAAACAACCTGGAATATACCATAGCTACCTGGAAGACAACTGGGCTCACATAATTGGTTCTACAGGAGAAAAAGCGTTTTGAGGACAGGGGCAAATGGGTTCAAAAGCCAAGTGAAGAAAAATATAATAAAAAGTACTGGACTGTCCCACAAGCACTCAAGGCCCCCCCCCCAGCAAAAGTGTAGCCATACAATGGCCCTCATTATGACATTGGTGGTAGATCCCACTTACCGCCACACTGACGGCCGCCAACATACCATTGTGGTGGTGAATATCCATTCCCCATATTATGACACACACACCAATCCGACAGAATTCAGCCACATTCACAACTCCGCCAGCCCAAAGGCCAGTGCTAAAGTGGCAGTACCAACACCCATACCGTTACTCCAACAAAACAACGCCCACCACATTATGACCCACTCAGAATGGACACCTACATACAAAACAACACTACATTGGCCAATACTAAAAACACAATCAATCAATCAATGAATTTATAAAGCGCACTATGTACCCGTCAGGGTTTCGAGGCGCGGGGGGGAGGGTGCTGCTAGCGTTCGAAGAGCCATGTCTTGAGGAGTCTCCTGAAGGTGAGGAGGTCCTGGGTCTGGCGTAGTGAGGTGGGGAGAGAGTTCCAGGTCTTGGCGGAGAGGAAGGAGAAGGATCTGTCGCCAGAGGTCTTGCGCTGGATTCGGGGGACGATGGCGAGGGCGAGGTTGGCAGAGCGGAGTTGACGTGTGGGTACGTAGAAGTTGAGTCTGGTGTTGAGGTAGGTGGGTCCGGTGTTGTGTAGAGCCTTGTGAGCGTGGGTGAGGAGTTTGAAGGTGATCCTTTTTTCCACGGGGAGCCAGTGGAGGTCCTTCAGGTGGGGGGAGATGTGACATCGGCGGGGTATGTGGAGGATCAGGCGGGCAGATGCGTTCTGGATGCGCTGGAGTCGTTTGATGTCTTTCGTTGGGATGCCTGTGTAGAGTGCGTTGCCGTAGTCGAGTCTGCTACTGACGAGGGCTTGAGTCACTGTCTTTCTGGTTCCTGTTGGAATCCACTTGAAGATTCTGCGGAGCATGCGGAGGGTGTTGAAACAAGAAGAGGAGACGGCGTTGACCTGTTTGGACATGGTGAGAGCGGAGTCGAGGATGAAGCCGAGGTTTCTTGCGTGGCTGGCTGGGCTGGGAGGGGGTCCGAGGGCTGTGGGCCACCAGGAGTCGTTCCAGGCCGAGGGGGTGCGTCCGAGGATGAGGACTTCCGTCTTGTCGGAGTTGAGCTTCAGGCGGCTGTTGTTCATCCACTCGGCGATGGATTTCAGTCCCTCGTGGAGGTTGGTTTTGGCGGTGAGTGGATCTTTGGTCAGGGAGAGGACGAGCTAGGTGTCTTCGGCGTAGGAGATGATGCTGAGGTTGTGTTGTCGGGCCAGTTGTGCGAGGGGGGCCATGTAGACGTTGAACAATGTTGGGCTAAGAGAGGAGCCTTGGGGGACGCCGCAGATGAGGTTGGTGGCTTTGGAGCGGAAGGGTGAAAGTCGGACTCTCTGGGTTCTGTCGGAGAGGAAGGATGAGATCCAGTTGAGGGCTTTGTCTTGGATGCCGGCTTCGTGGAGACGGGTTAGAAGGGTGCGGTGGCAGACTGTGTCGAAAGCGGCTGATAGGTCGAGGAGGATGAGGGCAGAGGTTTCGCCGTTGTCCATTTGTTGCCTGATGTCATCTGTGGCGGCGAGGAGTGCGGTCTCAGTGCTGTGGTTTCGTCTGAATCCAGATTGAGAGGGGTCTAGGATGGAGTTGTCTTCTAGGAAGTGGGCGAGCTGTGCGTTGACGATCTTCTCGATGACTTTCGCTGGGAAGGGGAGGAGAAGATTGGTCGGAAGTTTTTGAGATCGTTGGGGTCAGCCTTGGGTTTCTTGAGGAGGGGTTGGATTTCTGTGTGCTTCCAGCTGTCCGGGAAGGTGGCGGTGTTGAAGGAGAGGTTGATGATCTTGCGGAGTTTGGGGGCGATGGTGGCGTCAGCTTTGTTGAATACGTGATGTGGGCACGGGTCCGTGGGAGAGCCTGAGTGGATGGAATTCATGGTTGATAGGGTTTCGGCGTTGTCCACTTGGGTCCAGGAGGTGAGGCGGTAGGCGTGGGAGGAGTCGTTGGGGGTGGGGTCTGGCGGAGGTGTGGTGTTGAAGCTGTCGTGGATGGCTGTGATTTTCAGGTGGAAGAAGGTGGAGAGGTCGTCGCAGAGTTTCTGGGAGGGGGGACGTTGTTGATGTTGGCATTAGGGTTGGAGAGTTCTTTCACGATGCCGAAGAGTTCTTTGCAGTCGTGGGTGTTGTTGTTGAGGCGTTCTGTGAAGTGTGCGCGTTTGGCAAGTCGGATCCGTTGGTGGTGTTCACGGTTGGCGTCCTTGAGGGTAGCAAGGTTGTCGGGTGTGCGCTCGAGGATCCATTTCTTCTTGAGTTTCTGGCAGGTGCGTTTGGAGGTGGTCAGTTCGTCTGTGAACCAGGCTGTTTTTTTCTTTTCTTGGTTGGCGGTGGGTTTCTTGAGTGGAGCTAAGGTGTTGGCGCAGTCGAGGATCCATTGATGAGGTTGGTGGCGGCGGCGCTCGGGTCGGTGGGGTCGGGTGGTGGTTTTTTGGCGAGGGTGCTGGTTAGTTGGTCTTCGGTGACTTTTCCCCAGCGGCGGTGAGGTGGTAGAGGGATGCGGTGGTGCTCGGTGTTTTTCTTGAAGGTAAAGTGGACGCAGTGATGGTCGGTCCAGTGGAGTTCGGAGGTGTGGCTGAAAGAGATGTGGTTGCTTGAGGTGAAGAGGGGGTCAAGTGTGTGTCCGGCGATGTGGGTGGGGGTGTTGACCAGTTGGCGGAGTCCGAGGTTGAGGAGGTTGGTGGTCAGTGATGCGGTGTTGGCGTCGTTGTTGTTTTCCAGGTGGAGGTTTAGATCTCCCAGGAGGATGTATTCTGGAGAGGTGAGGGCGTGGGTGCTTGCGAGGTCGGAGACGGTGTCGCTGAAGGGGGCTCTTGGTCCTGGAGGGCGGTATATGAGGGTTCCTCTGAGGGTAGTGTTGGTGTCCGTGTGAATCTGGAAGTGGAGGTGTTCGGCTGTCTTGAGGGTGTCGTCTGTGTGGGTGTGGATCTTGAGGGTAGATTTGTGGGCGATGGCTATCCTTCCGCCGATTCCGTTGGTGCGATCACTTCTGGTGATCTTGTATCCGTCCGGTATGGCGATGGCGATGTCGGGGGCCGAAGAGTCGTTCCACCAGGTTTCGGTCAGGAAGGCCACGTCTGGGGCGGTGGTGTCGAGCAAGTCCCAGAGCTCGATGGCATGTTTTCGTGCGGAGCGTGTGTTGAGGAGGATGCAGCGCAGGTGGTTTGTGTTGGTTGTTGCTGGCTTTGTTGTTCTGTTGCAGGAGAAGTTGCAGGTGCGGAAGGAAAAAGGTCCTTTGGTGTGCTTCGGGGTGGCCAGGAAGCACTCTGTGGAGGGGCCAGGGTTGAGGGCGAGGAGTTCGCTGGCTGAGTATCGGAAGCAGGAGTTGCGGGGGGCGTGAGGACCAGGGGGGGTGGCGCTGGGCGCGGTCCAGGCGCGGACGGGCGCAGACGGGCTTGCCTCTGGCGCGCCTCCGGTGCGCCCGCTGCGCGGACGCGCAGCACCAGCCATTAAGAAGGGAGGGGGGAGGGAGGAGCAGCAGGGAGGCGGGAGGCGGGAGGGAGCGGCTAATGGGGGCGCGAGGGAGGCGGGGCCGCAGGGAGGCAGCGGCAGGGAGCGGAGAGCAAGGGGGAGCGCACAAGGGGCGAAAACACCAAAAACAAGGCACAAAAAAGTCGGGCACAATTTTAAAAAACAGTCACAAAAGGAAAACAGTCACAGAAATACACTAATGGCACAGTATACAATCGGGGAAACAGCAATCAGAGAGCACAACGGGGGCAGAAGCGCAGGAGGCGAGGCGCTTGAAAACAGTAAAAACGCACTTATAGGATGGCGAAAAGTGGCACAATCAGAAGGGGCACGGGGGGCAGATGCGCAAGGAGGCAAGGCGCTGAATATGAGAAAAACACTTACAGGACGGCGGAAAGCGGCACACGGGTCAAGTGAAGCTTACTAGAGCCCACTAGACACCAGGGATGAGGCGCAGGAGGATGCCTGCGGGTGGAGGAGGGCCTCGAACACGCTAACAGCAGCGTGGGTGGGGGTCGGGGCAGGAGACAGCAGGTTGGTGCTGCGGACGTGGGGGGCGAGCTCTAGACCTAAAACAGGTACATTGGCCAATACTAAAAACACACACCTGACACCTATACACACACCACACACACCCACCCACAGCACCATAAAACACCCACCCACATTACCCACAATCCTTTACAAACAACAATTACTGCCAGGAGATTGACACAAACAGCACAGAGACAACTAGACACACACCACATGCACCCATACATCCCTCACGCACCCCTCATCACACACCCCACCACATTACTCAACACACTCTCACCAACACTCACCACACAACACCCATATCCCCACAACGGCACCCCCTTTCACTGATGAGGAGTTAAGGGTCATGGTGGAGGAAATTTCAGGGTAGAGCCACAGCTGTTTAGCGCACAGGTACAGCAAATATCCATTGCCAGGAAGATGGAGCTATGGCGTAGAATCGTGGACAGGGTGAATGCTGTGGCGCAGCACCCAAGAACAAGGGATGACATCAGGAAAAGGTGGAACGACCTACGGGGGAAGGTACATTCCGGGCCAGCAGGGCACCAGCTCGCCATACAGAGGACTGGCAGTGGACCCCAACCTTCTCCACTACAGCTCACAGCATGGGAGTAGGAAGTCTTGGCATTATTGCATCCTGAGGGACTCGCTGGAGTAGCCGGAGGACTGGACACTGGTGAGTCAATAATTACTACTTATCACCCCCATGCCTGCATGCCATCAGACCCCTCACCCTCACTCCCATCACTACATTCCTTCCCACACACTGCACCTACACATATGACTAACCCCAATGCCAAAACTGAATGCCATCCCAATGCATGGACAGCCCTTTCAGGCCTGCATGGACACCAATCACTAAAGCATGCACAGCATAGCAAAACTAACAATCACATAATACATCACCATACACAAACAAAGGTGGCAAAGCAACAGCAACGATATAGGGGAAGCCAGGGATGTACAATATGTCATAGACATGAAGCATAATACATCACTTACATCCCCGCAGGTGCTTCAGCCAATCGCAGTGGAGAGGAAGTGCCACAACTATCAAGTCTCCCAACAGAAGATGCCCCCAGTGATGACAGTAACTCTGGACTTCAGGATCTGGACCAACAACCTGGCCCATCAGGGACCACTGGACAGTCAGTCACCCCAGCCCACTCACAGTCCACCACAGAGCCTCCCCCATCAGTATCCAACACCATAGCACCCAACCAGCGTACCCACACCGCTGTCCCCAGGACACGTCAATCAGTAGTGTGCCCACCTGTACAGGGACCCCAGGGCACACCTTGCCCAAAAGACAATCAGGGACCTGGGCTCAGTGGCAGTGGGCACACTGTTCAGGAGACAGAGGTACAGGGCAACAGGGACAAAAGGAGGACCGCTGTGTACCAGGGGGAGTATAGGCCCAGGGAACCGACTCTCCAGGAGGCACTCACTGAGATCCTCGGAGCCTACTAACATTCCCAAGACACGATGGGCCAGATTCTTGACAACGTGCAGGAGAACAGGCGGCTGCATGAGAAAAAGTATCAGGGGATCAGGGAGGACTTGCAGGCCATCAACACCTTGATCTCCATAGCAGGGGTGCTCGCAGACATGGATAACATCATGAGGGAAGCAACAGCACAGCAGCGGGCCCCTACCACTAGCCAGTCCATTGACGAGCCCTCCGCTTCCACTGCATCTAGTGGGCAGGAGGACACACCACAGGACCAACAGGCCACCCCTCGCCCTGCAGAAGGTGAACCACCCCGCAAACGTTCCCTGCGACCCAGACAGAAGCCAGAGACACTTGCCAAGATCACCATCAGGAAAGGAAACTCCGGATTGTCCCTCCTGTGTCCCACACTGTCACCTTGTCCACTTTGAACTTCCTTTGCTCCTCTTCCTTTGGCTCCTTGGACACTGGACCTGTGCTACATACAGACTGGAACAATACCCTGGACTTTTCTCAATCATCACCCCATTCCATTGCACTTTTCCCTCAATTTTGTAGCACTACAATAAACACCATTGAACACAACTTGACTACTAGTATTTTGTGTGTTGAAAATGTGCATTTATGGAAAAAGTCACATGTAGTGCAAATGATCTGAACACTGTGAGAGCATACAAATAATGACCTGTAGCTGTTAGTACTCATCACATCAGTACACAGTTGTTTTCTCACCAACATCTGTTAAATAACAAGCCATACGTGACATTAAGTTGAGATGCAATGGAAGTTAATGCCATCATGCTACAGCCACAAAGAAAACATAAATAGTCAGAAGAATGGTCAATTGCACTGTCTCACCTGTGTGTCATTGGAAGTATTGACGTATAACTGATGTTCAGTTGTCCTCATCCTCATCCTCTGCCTCCTCATCCTCACTGTCCTCAGGGTCCACTGCTGCCACAGGGCATCTCCAGTCTCCTCCTCCTGCAGAAAAGGTACATGCCGTCTGAAGGCCAGGTTGTGCAACATGTAGCATGCCACTACTATCTGGCAGACCTTAACGGGTGAGAAGCACAGGGGTCCACCTGTGAGATGGAGGCACCTGAACGTGGCCTTCAGGAGCCCGAAGGTCCTCTTGATAATCCTTCTGATTCGCCCATGTGCCTCATTATAAAGTTCCTCAGCCCCTGTCCTGGCATTCCTTGCAGGGGTCAGCAGCCACAATAGGTTTGGGTAGCAAGAGTCACCTGCAAGTATTGAGGGACAACATTCAGCCTCACACAATACTATGGGGATGACACCTGAAGGCATACACTAACATACAGTGGGTCGGACCATGGCTCACCTATTAGCCACACCCTATGCTTCTGTAGCTGGGCCATCACATTTGGAACGCTGCTATTCCTCAGAACAAAGGCATCATGCACAGACCCAGGATACTTAGCAGTGAATGGGAGATGTACTGGTCTGCCAGGCACACCATTTGCACGTTCAGTGAGTGGAAACTCTTAGGATTCCTGCACACCTGCACATTCTGGCAGGGGACTAACGCAATATATGTCCGGTCAATCGCCCCAACAGTATTGGGGATCTGTCCCATTACACAGAATCCGGCCATCACAGTGGCCAGATCTTCCACCTGGGGGAAAGCTATGAAGATGCAAATGTGTTTCACCAGGGCAGACAAAACTCTTGCCAGCACAATTGTAAACATTGGCTTTGACATTCCTTCTGCCAAGCCCACTAAAAGAACCAGTTGCCAGGAATTGGAGCATTGATAGCACTTGCACAAGAGGGGGGATCCCAGTCAGATGACGAATATTAGATATCAGATATCAGGTCAGGCTCCAATTGGTCCACAAGGAGTCTGTACACCCGGGTTTGTGTCCTCCTCGTATTCATCTGCAGTGGTAGGTATCTAAAGGACACAAGAGTGAGTAGGCTGTCACAATTTGAAAAAAGGAACCACCATCTCAGTGTACATAGTGCATTCATGTGATGGGACAGTGGGAATGGCGAGGTATGTGCTAATCTAGGCTGTGACACAGTTAACGTTGATATGACCATTATCCGGCACCATGAAATGGCGACCGCCTGTCCTGTATGTAGGGACGGGTTGAAGTGAGGTAACTCCGCTGACGTTGGGCATTGTGGCGGAAGGCGGTCTTGCACCGCTGTGCAATACCTCATTGGATAATATGGGGCTCTATGGAGTACAGTGGCCAATGGGGATCAGCGTCAACATGACCGCCATTTTCTATCTGATTCCTCACTTGTTACCTGACCTTCAACAGGAGAATACCTACACTGCATGTACTGCTGTGACCTGTGTCTGGAACCTACCATGGCCCGTGTGACCGGGAAAAAGGCCCCTGCCTTCACTTCAGAGGAGTTGGAGCAATTGGTGGATGGGGTCCTACCCCAGTACGGACTGCTGTATGGGCCTCCAGACCAACAGGTGAGTGCACCTTGGGCACTATGCATGTGGGAAGGATGCATGGAGATGTGTGTGCAAGCATCATGTCATATGGGGGGATGTAATGTGGTGGTGTATGTGGTGTGCGCTGGCCGATGTGTGTGCCAATGGTGACGGAAATGAAATTGATGGGCAATATGTGTGACAGGCTGGATTGTAGGGTTAGTGGTGTCCTCCTGTCTGTATTACCTCTGCAGGTCAGTGCCCATCAAAAGAAAAGATTATGGCGTGCCATCGCCAAGGACCCTGGGGGTCTATGGCAGGCAGAGCACACCCACTGTTGGAAACAATGAGAGGACCTAAGACGCTGGGCACGGAAGACCGTGGAGGCCCAGCTGGAGATGGCCTCCCAACAAGGAAAGGGTACCCGTCGGAACCTGACCCCCCAGATGGCCTGCATACTAGCGGTGGCCTACCCAGAGCTGGATGGACACTTCAGAGCATCACATACAGTGGGCATTACTACAATAATTGGCAGGTGGCATGGGATCCGGGTGGTGGGTGTGAGTTAGTTGGTGCCCCTTAATGCCAGGTCAGACATTACAGCATGATCCAGCTCAAGGGTAATGGTGTATGGCAAATGCAGGTAACCTAGCTTGTTAGCATTCCATCTTAGTCAGTGCTTTGTTGGTACCAGGAGGGGTGCAGTTGGCGGTGTGTGGCCCTCATCGTACCGTGGCCTTTATCCAAATCACTGGCAGTGCAATGAATAGTGCTCAATCCTGATCCCGTTGTGTGACAGTGCTGTGTATGCCAACTGTGGTGCTGGTGCAGTAATTGACCCAGTGTTTCCTTTCTCTCTCTCCCCCCTTTTTTCTTCTGTCATCCTGTCCAAGTGTGCATTAGCATCATCTGGTGGTGGAGCAGGGGCATCAGCGACAGAGGGAGCTGCATCCCAAAGGACCCAGGTGAGTCCACTGATGCCGAGGGAACCAGTGGGACGGAGGGTGAAGGAGCACCACGGCAGGGACAGGAGGCAACAACACTGACTCAGATACCTCCTCCAGTGTAAGCTCCCTGGTGGGTGGGACACCTCTGTGACCACCCCAGCTGCAGGAACATCCCCCACCCCTGTATCAGCACCACCCTCCCAGTAGCCCCTCAGCGAGTAGCCCGTGCCCTCACACCCAGGAGGGTGGGCATCTCCTTCTCCCCTGGCACCTCAGGCCCTGCCCCAGTGAGCTCTTCTAGGACAGTCAACCATTATGAATGCCATGCAGGGGCTGGCATCCCAGATGCAGCAATGCAATGCATTCCTGGAGGGCATCCACGAAGGATTGGCAGCCCAACAGAGTTCAGTTCAGGCTCTGGCCTCATCTCTGTTGGCAGCCACTGTCCCTGTTCCTACCGTCCCCCCTCCAACTACCACTTCTCAATCCCAGTCTCCTCAACCCCAACCCATCCCATGCACACATACAGATGAGCATGCACACAAGACAACACACAAGAAGGGCACTGTCAAACACAGGCACCACACTTCATCCACAAGCACTCATGCAAACACCAGACAGTTGCAGGCACAACACATCCACTGCCTCCACTGTATCCCATTCCTCCTCCACCTCCTTCACAGCCACGTCTACACTCACACATGCATGTACTGTATCAACATCCACCACCAGCATCACCACCACACCAAGCAGCACACACACCTCGCTAGCAGACACCTCCACAGCATCCATGCATGCGTCCCATGTCCTCTCCCACCCTGTCTGTCCCCCCTCCTAAATGACACAAATGCAAGCACTCGCACACCCAACAGCCATCCACCTCACATCAGCACACTGCCCATGCACCTGCGCCCAAGTCCAGCACACATATATCTTCAACAACCACTCCCTCAACCTCCACTCACATCCCTCCTCCCTCCCCCCATCCACCGTCCCTAAGAAGCTTTTCCTTACCCAACTTGACCTCTTCCTTTCCCTCCCCCTGTCCTGCCTATAAGAGCAGCGTCCTAACGACTCAGCCCAGCACCTAAGCCAAACAGTCCACGTGGACAGTGGTGGCAGCACCTACTCGTGGTAGCAAGTCAGTGAAGGATCCCAGTCCACCAGCCAGGAAGGTTAAGGAACCACACCTCCTGCCATGAAGGGGAAGGAGCCCTCCACTCCTGCCAGGAAGGCTAAGGAGCCCAAACATCCTGCCATGAAGGGGAAAAAGCCCTCAACCCTACCAGGAAGGGTAAGGATTCAATGCCTCCTGCAATGAAGGGGAAGAAGCCTTCAACTCCAGAGGAGGCTGTCAGGGTGACAACACCACCACCAGTGGCCACGGGGTCCTCACGACCAGCTGAGGAAGTGCAGCCTACTCCTCCTGCAGAGGCTGCCCAGGAGGCACCTTCACCTGCTGAGATAGTGCAGCCTTCACCTCCAGCAGACGCTGCCCAGGATGCACCTTCATCTGCTAACACAGTGCAGCCCTCACCTCCAGCAGAGGCTGTCAGGGCGACACCACCACTGCCACTACCAGTGGTCACGGGGTCTTCAACCCCAGCTGAGGAAGTGCAGCCTACTCCTCCTGCAGAGGCTGCTCAGGAGGCACCTTCATCTGCTGAGACAGTGCAGCCCTCACCTCCAGCAGAGGCTGCCCAGGAGACACTTTCACCTGCTGACACAGTGCAGCCCTCACCACCAGCAGAAGCCATGTAGGCCACCCCCCAGGAACTGCTGTACAAGGGGCCCCATCCAGGAGCAGTGGGCATGTTCCCCACCTGAGAGACTGCAACCTTGCACTCCCCGGCATAGGTAAATGGGAATGTAGCCCCCTCCAGGACCAGTGGGAAAGTCACCCACTCCAGAGACTGTGGCCTTGCACTCCCCAACACAGAGATATGGGCATGGATCCCCCTCCAAAACCACTGGGGAGGTCACCCACCTGAGAAACCGTAGCCTTTGCCTCCCCAGCACAGAGATATGCGCATGGAGCCCCCTCCAGAGCCCAAGGGAAAGTCACACACCTGAGAGACTGTGGCCTTGCACTCCCAAGCACAGAGATATGGGGATGGAGCCCCCTCCAGAACCAGTGGGAAAGTCACCCACTCCAGAGATTATGGCCTTGCACTCCCCAGCATAGAAGTCACCTACCTGGGAGACTGTGGTCTTTCACTCCCCAGTATAGGTAAATGGGCATGGAACTCCATCTGGAACCAGTGGGAAAGTAACCCACCTGAGAGACTGTGGCCTTGCACTCCCCAGCACAGACCTATAGGCATGGAGCCCCCTCCAGAACAAGTGGGAAAGTCAACCACTCCAGAGATTGTGGCTTTGCACGCCCCAGCACAGAGATATAGGCATGGGCCCCCCAGTGGGAAAGTCTCCGAGCTGAGATACTGTGGCCTTTGCCTCCCCAGGACAGAGATATTGGCATGGAGCCCCCTCCAGAACCTGTAGGAAAGTCACCACCTGAGAAACTGTGGCCTTGCACTCCCCAGCACAGAGATATGGGAATGGAGCCCCCTCCAGAACCAGTGGGAAAGTCACCCACTCCAGAGACTGTGGCCTTGCACTCCCCAGCACAGAGATATGGGCGTGGAACCCCCTCCAAAACCACTGGGGAGGTCACCCACCCGAGAAACTGTAGTCTTTGCCTCCCCAGCACAGAGATATGTGCATGGAGCCCCCTCCAGAACGAGTGGTAAAGTCACCCACCTAAGAGACTGTGGCCTTGCACTCCACAGAATAGGTAAATGGGCATGGAGCCCCTTCCAGAACCAGTGGGAAAGTCACCCATCTGAGAGACTGTGACCTTTCACTCCCCAGCATAGGTAAATGGGCATGGAGCCCCCTCCAGAACCAGTGAGAAAGTCACCCACTCCAGAGACTGTGGCCTTGCACTCCCCAGCACAGAGATATAGGCATGGAGCCGCCTCCAGAACCAGTGGAAAAGTCACCAACTCCAGAGACTGTAGCCTTTGCCTCCCCAGCATAGAGATATGGGCATGGAGCCCCTTCCAGAATCCATGGGAAAGTAATCCACCTGAGAGACTGTGACTTTACACTTCCCAGAACAGAGATATGGGCATGGAGCCCCCACCAGAACCAGTGCGAAAGTCACCCACTCCAGAGACTGTGGCCTAGCACGCCCCAGCATAGAGATATGGGCATGGAGCCCCCTCCAGAACCCATGGGAAAGTCACCCACCTGAAAGACTGTGGCCTTGCACTCTCCAGCACAGATATATGGGCATGGAGCCCCCTCCAGAACCAGTGGAAAAGACACACACATGAGAGACTGTGGCCTTGCACTGCCCAGCACAGAGATATGGTTATGGAGCCCCCTACAGAACCAGTGGGCTTGTTCCCGTATTTGGCTGAGGTGCCTCACAATCCCCATCCCCCTGAAGTGCCTGCCCACTTGCAAACTGATGCCCCCACAAAGTTCTATCCGGATGAAGTCAGGATTCGAGTTGGGCTTTGGACAGTGCCTTGTGGCCATGTGGGCCCTTAGTATTTTGGATTGGGCCTTGGCCCTTTGTGTACATTTGTACATATCTGTTTTTCGTACAATTGGTTCTTTTGGTAGCTGTTTACAATCAATCCATTCTCATTACAGCATTCTTGTTGTCCTTGCATTATCCTCACCCATGCTCACAAAGCACTGCACAACACTAGACCAGAATACCTCAACAAAGGACTCTCCTTCTACAACCTGACCCGGCATCTCCGCTGACTTCGCCCTCGCAACCGTGCCACGCGTCCGCAGAACTACAACCCGCGGTAGATCATTTTCACACCTCGCCGCCAAAACTTGGAACACTCTTCCCACCCACCTGCGCCAGACCAAAGACCTCCTTACCTTCAGGAAACTTCTCATGACCTGGCTGTTTAAGCAGTAGCAGAACCTCCACACCCCACTTTCTCCCCCTCCCCTCCTCAGCACCTTGAAACCCTCACGGGTGAGTAGTGCGCTTTACAAATCCCCTGATTGATTGATTCTGCCGTGTCGTATGCCATTATTTTTCATCTGCAGCTGGTTGTCTGTAAGGTGTGTGTGTGTCAGGTTTGTGTCATGCGTGTGTGTGTGTGTCACTCTTGTTTTCCTCCCTCCCTCCCTTGTGTGCTAGGCAGCTCTACTCACCGTTGTCGTCTTCATCAGCGTTGGTGTTCCAGGTGGAGCATGACGTAGATGAGCATCAGCAAGACATGCAGTTCCGGTCCCATGACGGCGTTGTTCTTCCCTGTGTGTCTGATGGTGAGTCTTTGTTCTTCTGTGTTCTGTTTCCCCCAGGCTTTTGATGGCGTTGGTACCATTCCGTAAATCCTGTTGGATTGCAAGGTCATAATATGGTGGGCAGTACTTTGTCTTCCGCCTGGCTGTTGATGGCTACCGCCGTAGTCAGTTTTGTTAACGCCCTGGCGGTTGGTGTGGTACGTTGGCTTTCTATGGGAGTTATCTTCGTCATGGTCACAATTTGCCGGTTGTTACCGCCAGCCTGGTGGTGGTATTACTGCCACTTTATCACTCACTGCCAATGTCATATGTCATAATGAGGGCCAGTGCCTGCTATGGGGGGTTCCCCTTGTACAACCAACAATGTGCCATTAGAACCTCAGCATAGAATATAGAGCATGTGAGGGGTCAGCAAGGAGAAGAATTACAGAATGTGATAAAGTGGAAACAAGAATACGTGAGGAGCAGACAACACATTCTCCACCTTGTTGGGCAGCAACTATAGTCATCCCTAGCATAAAGGAATGGCACTGGCCCCCACAGAGAGAGAGAGAGGCAGGCCGCAAATCAAGTGATTCAAATTGAAGGAGTACATTCTAGAGTAAAAAAGACCAGCCCCAAACTCATCTCTTGGAAAGTCGCAGGCATTGCAAGTGTTCTAAATAGTGAATTTACAATGAAAGAGCTGCAAGGGGGGGCATTGGTCTTCTTCAAGAAACTTGGGCAATTAATGAAGTGCAACTAAAATGCTTTGAAGGCCTCCATATACTAGTAAGTAAATCACACTTATATGGCAGATCTTCGGGCGGTCTCTCAATATATATGTGGAGCATTGTCTAGAAGTCACCATTAAAGGACATAGGAGACTCTTGGACAGTCTGCAGAGCATTTTAGTCAAAGGCACATATGACTGTTGAAGAGGGAAGGATTTGCTGATCATTAATACCTACCTGAACTGGCACGGATCCTCAACGCTAGAGACAATCAAAAAGGCAATCTTTGCGTTAGGCGGCCTACTGTGCGAATGTCCAGCCACACCTCCGTTGATAACAGGGGATTTCAATCTCCACTACTTGTGTACTGAGGCACCCAGTAATAGGGGTAATACCCTGCAGATAGTGCGTTTAGCAGTTACCTCTGTGTCCATGAACTTGTTTCAGCAGAGGCTTGGGCCATTGAATTACAACTCAAAGCTACAAGCATCCCTTCGGCTTTACCTTTTTAAGCAAGAATATCAGGCAATGGATGTCAGGATTTGGGATGCATCGACATGAATAAGTGATCATGCCATGCTCAGGTTAGAACTGAATCTTCACAATCAGTTTAAGGAGCAAACCAAGGCTATTAGCCACATGAGGAACATAGGGGACCATAAGTTAAGGAGGATTAAGTGGAACCCAGATAAGTCAGTAAAACTGGAGAAATTGATAATGGAACAGACTAGTGGGAGGAACAGAGAAAACCTGATTCCCCCATTCACAACTGGGGCATCTGAATTACAGACTTGCACACTGCCCTTTTAAAGGATGCTCAGACAACCACATACAAGAGGAACTGGAAATTTGGGAGCAGCCAACAATATAACAGAAGCCTGAGGAATAGTGCCCAGATCTTAAGACAGGCAAGGATTCACCAAAAAATTGGGACACAAGACTCTGAGCTGTATGCATAAACAATTGGTCAAAAGGCTGGGATAAAATACTGAATTTTCTCACAAGAGTGACAAATACTCTCTTGGGGACATTATGGCCCTCATTACAACCCTGGCGGTTTGTAACCGCCAGGGCCGCTGGACGGGGAGGCACCGCCGACAGGCCGGCGGTGCCCCGCGGGGCATTCTGACCGCGGCGGCTTAGCCGCGGTCAGAGAAGGGAAACCGGCGGTCTCCCGCCGGTTTCCCGCTGCCCCCAAGGAATCCTCCAAGCCGGCGCAGCTTGCTGCGCCGGCTTGGGGATTCCGACTCCCCCTCCCGCCATCCAGTTCCTGGCGGGAGGGGGAGTCGCGGGGCCCCTGGGGGCCCCTGCAGTGCCCATGCCAACGGCATGGGCACTGCAGGGGCCCCCGTAAGAGGGCCCCAAAATGTATTTCACTGTCTGCCTTGCAGACAGTGAAATACGCGACGGGTGCAACAGCACCCGTCGCACCTTCCCACTCCGCCGGCTCGATTACGAGCCGGCATCCTCGTAGGAAGGGAGTTTTTCCCTGGGCTGGCGGGCGGTCTTTTGGAGACAGCCCGCCAGCCCAGGGAAAAACTCATAATACCCTCCGCGGTCTTTTGACCGCGGAGCGGTATTATGGAGGGCTGAATTCTGGCGGGCGGCCTCCGCCGCCCGCCAGAATCAGAATGAGGGCCTATTTCTTTGTCGAATTTATTCATCTATAATTACATAAGACGAAGAGAATCATAAACAAAACAAACTGTCACAATTATACTAAACAATTGCACCAAGACTGACATTTACACAACAATATCAATAATTTACATGAAAGTAAACATGCACATATCTAAAAATAAACATAAAACAGCTGGAAATTGTCCCAACTCAGTCTCCTCCATTGGAGGTAGTGGTACGTAAATTACTTAAAGACGTGATCCACTCAAACGCAGTGGTTGTGGTTAGTTATGGCAGCAAATGCTGAACCCAGATCAATTACTTCCTGGGGTTTCTTGCACTGTCCATTACCCTTCAGAAAAATCAATTGTGCTTTCTACCCAACCATGCGGCAATCCACGAGGTGTGAATGTGTTTCGGACCCCTCTATTCTGGGCCTCATCAGGACTACAATGGGACAACTTGACAGATAGAAAACTTGCTGCTTATATCTTTCCCTGAAAACAATTTAAATCCTCTAGATTTAAAATCTATGGACTTTTTCACTTGATATTGGGCACTGAATTCACGGTATTTATAATTGCTCTCTGTCACAAAATGAAGTCGGAGCCAATTTGTGTTACTAATAACTGGAGGAGGCACATTCATTCCAGATAGCACTGCTGTTTTCAGACTGGGGGACTAGCCAATTCAGTCAAATAATTGGTGCATTCTGGTTCTTGATGTCCTCTGCAGAGAGGCGCTGGTATCATAAAAGCGCGAGAGCTCAGGGAACCGGCTCCAGTTTTAGTTTAATTGTGACAGTTTGTTTTGTTTATGATTCTCTTCGTCCTATAGAATTATAAATGAATAAATTCGACAAAGAAATAATGTCCCCAAGAGAGTATTTGTCTCTCTTCTTGTGAGAAAATTCAGTAATTTATCCCAGCCTTTTGACCAATTGTTTATGCATACATGTTTCCTTACCCAGGTCAGGTAGGGTTTTTGGGTAAGACTCTGAGGTGGCATATGAGTAAGCCAATCGAGATCACAAACGCTGCATCTGGAAATCGAAACAAAACCACATAGAGAAGGAATGGTTTAAAGTATATGATCTGTGTATAAATAACAAACAGAAGCAATTCTGTAGCTAAATCGGAGAATGAAAAATCTGACAAGTGCAATTCTGTGACAGTGGATTCGTGGCCAGCACATGTAGCAGGAATATATAAAACCTTAGGTCAATCTCTGAAAAGAGAGCAGAGAGACACAACTGGCAGACACTGCAGCACCCCAAAAGAAAGAAGGATGCAAGAACAGCAGACAGTTATAAAAAACATTAAAAAAATAAGAAGGGACGGGGCAACAGGGCCCCACAGCCACCCAGAAGGCACGTTTAAAGATGTTCTGACATACTGGGTGAACATACTATCTTGTATGCAGAATGTAGGATTCATGTAGAAGCCCCTGAGGCTCTCTACTTCAGCCGATCCACAAGAAAGACAATAAAATGGATCCAAAGAACTACAGGTTAATCAGCCAACTAGATATTGAAGGGAATCATATGCCAGTACTCTACTAAATTAGCTAAATGGCTGGATCTGGGACAAGGACATTCTACCTTTTTACCAAACTGAGTTCTGTAAATGTGACTCAACTACTGATAATATAGTAGCACTATCCTATTTAGCACAGAAAGTGAATAACACGAGCAATCTACCGGTGTTCACCTGCTTTGTGGACTACTAACCAGCGTTTGATTGTGTGTCTAGACACAAGCTGTGGAATAAACCAAAAGTTGGAAAATTCCCAATAACTTCCTGAAAGCCATCCTCTCGCTAAACAGCAATACTTGGGCGAGAATAAAATTGGATGGGGACACTATCATCCAAAAGCTGTATAACAACTGAGGCCTAAAGCAGGACTGTGTCATAGCCCCAGTGCTATTAAATCTCTAGATGGCTGACTTAGGGTAAGGCCTTCCAAGGAGCTAGTTTGGTGACACCAAAAATAGGACCTCATAAATTGCATCTACTGCAGTATGCAGACGATCTGGTAATCTTTGATCATACCAGAGTCGGCCTACAAAGAGGACTGGATTTCTTGCATGTATATAACAAGGCCAATGGGTTAGTAGCCAAAGCAAGAAAGACCAAAGTGGTGGTCTTTGGACAACACGCAAGAAAATTTCTCCTTAAGTGGAGGCTGGGCACACAGATTTTAGGAACAGCAAGAGCCTACAAGTACCAGGAACATGACTATTTATACTGGGAAGCCATCCTTAGATAAATCTAAGACGAAGCTCAAAATACAAGTGATTATATATGTGCTGTGTAAGTTACAGGGGAAATTATGTAGCCCAACTACGGATCTGATTAGGACAGTCATAAAAGTCAAAATGCTAGCAGTACTAGAGTATGCTCAGCAAGCTTTCCCAGGCCTAAAGAAGATGATAATGCCCAGTGCCAGGGATACAAATGTATCTTCAGTTTACCAAAATATATGGCCGACAGCCTGATCCGGCTTGAGTTCGGTCTGGTACAGCAGTAGTAATACATGAGCAGTCAAGTGAAATATTACTACCTGAGTGTTGGACTTTTGGCCATACGCATGGTCATCCCTAGTCTTTTTGCCTCCTTCCTCCTGGTTTTTCTGACCTCTCGCTGTTGGCTCTAGGACTCTGAGCACTTTATCACTGCTGACCAGTGCTAAAGTGCAGGTGCTCTCCCATCAAAAGTTGGTATGATTGGCTTATACCAAATTGGCATATTTAATTTACCTATAAGCCCCTTGTACAGTGGTATCTCTATACCCAGGGCCTGTAAATTAAATACTACTAGTGGGCCTGCAGCGCTGCTTGCGCCAACCACTGGAGTACACTTTCAAACCTGTCTCAGGCCTGCTAGCGCAGGGCCTGTGTGCGCAGTTTTCTGCCACAGGGACCTGGCATCTAAACTTACTTGCCAGGCCCAGAACTCCCCTTTTACTACATGTAAGTCACCCCTAAAGTACGCCCTAGCTAGCCCTATGGGCAGGGTGCCATGTATGTAGAAAGGCAGGACATGTGCCATATTGCATGGCCTGTCCTGGTAGTGACAAACAGCCTAAATTGGTGTCTCACTGCTGTGAGTGCTGCCTTCTCAGAGGATTGCATTAGAAATGCCCTGCCTTATGTGTAGGGGTATTGTCTGATTTATGAGGGGTAGCGGAGGCGTGTTTGGTATGGTTGTGATGGTGATAATAAATACTGCTTACTGGTGTGGGTGTATTTTTTATTACTATCACAGAAATGCCACTTCTAGAAAGTGCGCATTTATCTGTGCTTATGACTCTGGTGTTTTGCAGCTTGACTCCAATCCACGTCTGGGCAGAGTGACAGTTGGGGCTTTGTGCATACTTTTCAGACAGCCTGTACACAGGGAGGGTAGAGGAGTCACCAAGGTGCATCTGCATACTGAATAGTCTTCCTGGGCTGAGAGAAGGGAGAGGCGGGGCACACCTACATTTGTAAAGGCTGTGCCCTGGCCTAACACAATAGGGTTGTTAACCCCCCACTGATGTTTGGAGCCTGTGCTGAAAGGAGAGAGGGGGCACTCCCAGAACTAGTTTTAACTGGCCGGAACCTCCTCTCCCTATCATTGTAAAACACTGTAAAAACAGGACTATAAGTACAGGGGAATTTTCCCCACAATTTGAACATTCTTGGAACTTGAAACTGGACACAGAACGCTGATGAATGGACTCACCAAGACACCGCCTTGGACTGCTGCTGCTGTGCTGACCTGTGACCTGCCTGGTCACTAGGAGGAACTGCCACCATCTGCACCCCTTGTGCTGGCCTGTAGCTGGGCCCACCAGCCCTGTATCTTCTCCTTGCTTATTGTTCCCAGGGGCAGGGTGCTGTGGCCCCTGACCCCTGCACCGATCTTCTATAATATTGCCTTAGCACTTGGGGGAAAAGTGCTCTTGTGGATGAATGCTGCAGAAGATCACCGCCGCAGCCCAGGCTGCATAATTTTCCTAGCGCTGTGAAAAGCACTTGATTGGGAACCCCCAGATCACCGCCGCAGCCCAGGCTGCATAATTTTCCTAGCGCTGTGAAAAGCGCTTCGTTGGGATCACCGCCGCAGCCCGGGCAGGGCTTTTTGTTTCAAGCGCGAGGATCGCGCTGACTTTAGTGCCCCTGGGGCAATTAGGAAAGCAAAGGAAGGAGCTAGCACGCTCCTATCGTGCCCCCGGGGGACGCGCGCTTTTCGGAGCGCCCCCGGGGCACCAGCAGGCCCCACCTTGGGCCGCGACATCACCCGGACGTAGAGGGAGAGGAGGACGCCTCTCCCTCGCTTGCAGGAGTCCCGGAGGACTCTCCTGCTACTCCGGGCTGGGCGGCAGCCTCACCGGAGGCTCGCCCTGGCCCCCGGCTCTCTTGTTGGCCCCCTCGCGGGCCAGGAGTATTTTATTTAGGGGTCTCCCGTAGTGCTCCCTTCCCCCTTTAAAGGTTTCCCAGACCTCGGCCCCCCTCGAGAGGGCCGGTGGAGGCCTAGGGGGGCCCCCAGTGTTTACGGTCCCCAGAGGGGCCCATTTTTGTCACAGAGGAGGTGCGTGCCGCCCTCCCCTAACCCCAGAAGATCAGGGAGGCCCCCGTTTTTGCGCAGAGGAGCGCCGGGGGCCCCATTGGTTGTTTTAGGTACTGGAAGTGCCTCTTCATCAAGACAGGTACTTTTTAAAGAAACCAATATAACTATAATTGAAGTTCTTTCTACAGACTTTGCCAATTATGATATATTGCCTACCTGTTCTATGATGCTAGTACATATATGTGCACATGTTCCTTTTATGGGCATGACTTGCTAATATGTTTCCTTAACTTGCCATAGATTTTCTAATGTTCCTACTATGGGCGTTTTTTGATATTCTTATGACAAGTGTTCTAATGTGATTACGTGTTTCCTGACTACTGCTTATGTTGCAGAATACTGAGTAACCTGTGTGTTATGTGTGACTACTGCTAGTTTGCAGAGTAACTAATGTGTAACGTTCTGACAACTGCTAAGGTAGCAGGATAGTACTGTTATGTGATGTTGGTCTGATAATTACGTTGTGTACAATACAGTATATTTTCATATAATCTGGTGTTGTGTTTCCTTTGTGGTGGGGATATTGCGTCACGTGTGTGTGTGTGTTGTGCAAACGCTTTACACATTGCCTCCGGGTTAAGCCTGACTGCTCGTGCCAAGCTACCAAGGGGGTGAGCAGAGGTTATCTTGGACGTGTAACTCCCTTGCCCTGACTAGAGTGGGTAAGTCCTGCCTGGCTGAGGTACATACCCTAGCCAACCAGAAACCCCATTTCTAACACTGATCCTAAAAGCAAGCACATGATTATTAAAGGAAGTCCTTAAAGCGCTATTGGAAAGGGGACCAAACCCTTGGAACAGCTATATGCACTGGGTAAGAAATGCCTGAAAGACATACAATGGGCCTGGATAGTGCAATTCCCAATTAAGGAGCTGAACCCATGATAGAAATGCCTAACACAGATAGCCAAATTTTGACTGTGTAATTATAGAAGGTAGTCCTTGCTACACTTCGTCTGCTGCTGCCCCATTTTGCTCCAACAATTCTATCACTTCTAATGCCAATGTTCTAACGGTATGGGTAAGGACATGCGCTGAGAAAGTTTTATGGCTCCTGGCCTGCACAGCACCCTCAGAGTTGCCCAAGTTTGGAAGATACATGAGAGCGGTCCGAACTGAGTGAATAAAGCAACCGACTCCAATAGCCAATAGCAAATATTTGGAAAAAATAAAATGGAACAAGTGAGATGAGAGAGACAGAAGATACTAGTCGTTCAGAGTAGGACATTCCTGTCAAGCATCTGTGGGTGAGATAGTGAATATAGAGCACTTGCCTACATCCTTGAAGTACATGAGAGTAGCTCGAAATTTGAACTTGTTGTCATCATGAAGTGGGCTGTAATTGGAAAGCAGAACACTAAGAAATCAAGAAAGTAAAAAAAGCTGTCAAAAGAACTCTTGCATCAGCAGTACATTTATCATGGACTTGAAAGTAATAAGCCAGCAAAAGAACACTCACAGGCACAACTGTGCAAATTGGTATCCATCCTAAAGACCACCTCAAAGCCCAAATGTAAGATCTTGCACATCGTCCTTCTCATTGAAGCGATGGGAAGTAGTGGAGGCTGTCAAGCAATAACATAGAGAAAATGTTCCTTTTATGATCCACTCCATCTGCTGCGAGAAAGCAAAGGGTGGGTTTAAATTGTATGATTATACTTACAGCAACGGGAGGGCCCCCCACGGCCAAATGCAAAAGAACTTTACATGATAGAGTCACCAGAAGATATGGGATGGACTCTTGAGTTTGCCTTGTCAGGTCGAGCACAGGAGCACGCAAGCGCTGTTTTTCTGATGTGTTGGTATGTATCTGGGCTTTCAACAATGCCCACCACATGCCCATCACTATTACTTATAAATGGGCTAGCCTTTCAAAAATCCTTTAATGACTTTGGTAAAAGGTTTATGTTTGTCCCTTCTTGGGGCGGTTTTGTTACCGCCTTGGCCATCGCCCCTGTTACATGGCTAATTGCACTTTTGTTGATAAGTTTGACTGCGAGCAAACTTCTTTTTCCTTTTATGTGACTTCACACTAATGCTCATGGGGGCCGTGGCACTGTGAATTGGTTCGCTTATGTGAAACTGTTTTACTTTTCATTTTCAATTTATGTGGCAAGAAATTTCTGGTAGGAGTTTACAATGCTAAGAGCTCTAACTCGAGCAAACGTGAGACCCATTGCATTGCAAATGCTTGTTTTTATTATGGGCTCGATGGAATGGAGTTGAAAGCTAGGAAACCCAGGCACATTTGCTCGCTCTCTCAGCTTTTTTTTGTCTTTTGTCCTTTTAATCAATATAATTTTAATATCAATTGTTTGTGCATGGGCGTATCTGCTATGATTTTAAGTAATTATGCAATAAATTTAATTCATTCATTCACACAATGATAGACTTTTGCTGGAATGAGATAAGGGTATCTACCATGTACTTCAAGCTGATGTTTGAGAGGCAATCTAAAATGACTTGGGGACACTTTCTTTCGATCTTAGGGCACAAAACCCTTCCATGCAGAGACCATTTTCTTGACGCTATGTCAGTTATTTTATGATATGTGAAGACATTTCATGATCTATAGTGAAGCTTTTCACAACCTATATATTACTACTTGTATATAGTGACGGTGGCCCGGGGGTCCAATATCATTGTAAAATCTGTCTAATTTAAGTGGTAACTTTGCTTGCTATAGATTTGAATTGCAAGATGACTCATTATGTTCCACTATTCCCCAGCCAAGTAGTTTCTAATTTATTAAATACCTGACATCTTCTACGAAGAGACAAGATGGGAGTAGAAATAGAAGAAATGGTAGATGTTTTCTGTAGTTTGAAATCGGTTCTTCGTCCAATTTCTGTAAGACACTGTGCTGTAAAATGTATTGTTTCAGAAAAATAATAATCATGGAAGATGTCCAAAAACACAAAGGAGGATGCCATCTGTTCATGTAGTTATAACCACCTGTTGCAAAGTTTTCTAACAGTCGATGTAAGAACCTCATCTGTTTGAGAGTAATAAGTGCAGGCCAAACAATTGAATGTCGGTGTCACTACTCTGCATGAAGTCTCCTGCCAACAGTGAAACAGTGAGAGAGATGAAGCATTAATATTCAGTCCCCTGAAAGTGACTGCATTCAATGCCCAGAGTATAAACTAAGCCACATGTTTCACAGAAGCTATAGTGAGAATTTATAAATCAGTAATTCAGCACAAGTTGCATAATCATTGTCCTTGAAGGAGTACTTAAGTAAGGAAAGCATCTGACACCTCTGATGAAATGAGTATTTATATTTAAGCACTCTAGGGACTCCGGAATAATAACAATATGTATGGACCTTTAAGAAAACCGGACCATATGCTAGAAACAACAGAAACAGTGACACATGAACAAGCAGTCAGAATGACTTTTACGTAGTTACGCACAATTTTAGCTACATTACAAGTAATTACATGAAATGCAAATCCGTTATTAGTTTTGATCGTTTAGTGTGAAACGTCCTTACCTCAGTTCTTGCGGGGAGAATGCATTTAGCTTCAAAAATATACAAAATAACAAAATCACTGTGAACAACATCACCTCGCCTTCTGTAGTTCCTGTGAGTTTGTGGTAAATTGTTAACGTGATTGGCACTTTTACAGTATATTTTAACAGTGAAAGGCATGTGATTATATGAAATGGTGTAATTGCATCATTTTGGAGATTTTGCATAAGATGAGTAACACAAAATACAAGAAACTGTGCACATTACGCTTTCATGATATACATTTTGCCCAGGCCTAATACCTAATAGGCACCGGGACAAGTAAAACTCTGCTGTTACAGGAAAACTAACAAAATAATTCAGAACAAACAAGCATAGATCAAAGTGACGGATTCAAGGAAGAAAAGACAGAAATGCAGGATATTACGGTAAAAGGCAAGGTCAAAGGCAAAGGAAGAAAACAAAGTGAATCGCTGGAGAAAACAAGAAACAAATACGAACTCTACAACGCAGCCACAGGAAAGAAGGAAGATAAATGCTAAAGAAGTAGCAGCAGTCAGGGGTGTTAGGTTGTCATGAAAGGATCACACATGCAGACAATTGGAGTACAAATCAGGAACTCCCAGTCAAGGGTAGTTGACAGCACAAATTCTGAAGAAAACAAAACAACCGTTAAACCCTTCTTCAGGTACACATCCTCACAGCAAAAGATCAATTGTGAACTAGGTGCAGGCTGATGCTGTGAGAGCCATTAAATCCCCACCATCAGCTCTCTGGCAGAAGGAATGCATGGGTACTTCAGGAAACAAGAACTGAAGTAAACTATAGAATTGTGATATAAGCATACAAAAGAACACATGAAACCTCCTTAAGTTGATAACACAGGCTTAGGAGCATACCTATATTCAAGGGAAATCTCCTTTAAGGCACTCAGGGAAAGCATACATGTATTACAATGTAACAGTAAAAAAACACTACACCACATTTGATAGTTTGAACAACCCACACCTGACACACATTCACACACCTGACACCTACAAACAGCTCTATATAAAACGCCCCTTCACATCCCACAATCCTTTACAACCAGAACGTGAGACACAGCCACACACAAGCCAAAAATAAAAATTATACCAAAGCACACAATAGGCACCCCTACACATTTCACACAGCACTCATCCCACACCTGCACAACACACAATATAGTACCCCACACTATGCACAATAACCATCACCCACTTACATGTCAGCACCCACACCTCATTACCCTATTTTTTTCCTCCATTTCACAAAACCTCACTGTCTCATCCACCACTACCATGTTCTCACAAAAATGTCCATGTTTCACTGAGGATGAGTTTAGGATCATGGCGGATAACATTATCAGAGTAGAGCCTTACCTTTTTGGAGCACAGGTCCAGCAAACTTCAATAGCCAAGAAAATTGAGTTATGGCAAAGGATAGTCAACAGGTTGAATTCTGTAGGCAGTTACCCACGCACAAGGGAGGATATCATGAAAAGATGTAACGACCACAGGGGGAAGGTACGTTCCATGGCTGCTAAGCACCAGCTGGCAGTCTTCAAGACTGGTGGTGGACCCCCACCTCCTCCCCCTACTTTCACATCTTGGGAGGAGAAGGTCTTGGACATCCTGCACCCTAGAGGAGTGGAGTCTGGTCAGTCAGTACACCCTTCATGTCACCAAAAAGTTTTGTCTTGCATTCTCACTGTTCACCTTTCCCCACCTCTATGACCAAACCACCCACCACCCCTGTGTTCAAATGTCTAAATACCCCTCTCGGCATGCTATATGAAAACCAAACTCACCGGGGGTCACAATGTTTGTGTATGGCATGTGAAGTACAGGAACTGACAGCACTAAATCTCACAGCAGTAAGAAACACAGAACAGTGTATTACAAGTGAAATTGCCTTGCATGTTAAACTAACAATCAATGTAAGCCATCCTGACTGTTCCACTGTTTAACAGTCCATTGCAATGGCAGCAATGCTTAAGCCCATTACGAGTACTATCACGAGCAAAACACAACTTCAGCGGTGTTCCCTATTAACTGCCTTTGAGATAATCTTCTAAAATATGTCAATTACTCACCTGGGATGGGAGGGAACTATATGGGAAACTGGATGTACTTACAGTACACCCATACAGGTCAAATGGTAACTGCTAAACTGTTGGCCAGCTCTGTCATCATTATGGATTGTCCAGATGTTAGTTGAATCAATGATGCCATATACCTTACTAGGAGATAAATGTACATTTTATGTCTTAGCTCAGACAAGATATATGGGAATCAACAGTCATCTAACCAGCAACATACTTCAAGAGCTTGGAGCACGGTGTATGCAATTGCAATTGCAAATCTCTGTGTCCCACATTACTCTAACCCAGATTTGGAAGCAGTTGTCATTGTCATATCAGGCGATTATGTAAAGGCAATGTGTGTGTGTCACATAGCATGTCTAGTGGTCATAGTTGAACATCACACATTGCATCACAGCAACTGTGTGTTCCACTTCTCCTACAGTTAACCTTGCCATTGTCACTATGGAGAGGACACCAGAAACTTTCATTACACCTCTGGATGAAGGCCCCAGTGAGGAAAACACCACTGGATGTTTGGACACTGAGGACAAAGGTGACCCATCAGGGACACCTGGTCAGTCAACAACTGTGAGCCTCACCCTGCCCACATCAACTCCTCCCAGGCCTGTTGCATCCACATCACAGGACAGTGTCTTCCATCATGTGCCCCTCCCAGAACAGATACCTGAGTCTCCTGATGTCACCCCTGACAATGATGGACCTGTCACAAGTTGGAGTGGGCACACTGTCCCAGGGGCACAGATATGTGGGGGTAGGGTGCATGGGAGGGATGGTGTGGGCCAGAGGATGGGGGTTCCAAGGGACACAACTGGTCAGATCACTATCTCCCAAGTCTTGGGAGACTACCAACATTCCCAAGGCATGAAGGGTGAGGTACTGACCATGATGGGGGAGACGCAACAGCTGCAGAGGGACAACCACCAGGACGTTATGCAGCAGTGGCATGCCCAAAATGCCAACCTAGCTTCCATTGCTGGAATGCTGAGAGACATTAATACCACCCTCAATAGGTTTTATAGTCAACATCAGACCTCTTCCACTAGCAATGAAACAGCAGGCCCTTCTACATCTGTGGCAACTGGTCGAATGGATGCCTTACAACGGGAAAGGAATGCCTCAGACACCCCACCTTCTGTAGCTGAAGAACATCCTACAAATGTGGATATCCACCCAGACATCCAGGAGGAGCAGATGCCTAGACCAAACCCACTGCCAGGAAATGAGCCTCTACTGATTGTTTCCCCTTGTGTGGCACAGACACACCCTGTTGACTGTTCTGAAACCTATCTCCATTTTCCTATGGTACAAGGACACTGGACTTGTGTTTCCAAATGGTATAACAGCTACCCTGATGATTTCATACACCATGACTGAACCCTTCACTGTTTTCTTTGTGTTATGTTTGTTTCGAATTACTCATTTTGCGGTGCACTCCCCAATAAATACCACTGAACCACACTTCATGTGTTAGTGTGATTTATCAACCATATACAGCTGCCATGTATAACAATTCTTGTACTAAAATGTTTTTCTCTAATGTAAAACCTTTGGCACAGTCATTACACATGTACTGTCTATCAAGGCTAGATATTGCATTGACAAAGTATTATATACATGACACAAGTCACTTTTATTGTCCTTTCCCACATGTAGATTTGGAGAATGCCAAAGGCCACATAATGAAGTACTGCTGCTAACTTCTGAGTTTCAGCATAGGTGTCATACACTATAAACCCACACACTTCTGAAGTTAGGGACATGTCAGTGTTTCACAATGCCAGGAGGCAAACATATTGGTTCAATGCATCATCAGCTAAAGCCATGTTACATACCCATACCATAGTTCTCAAAATAACAGACCCGATGTAACAGACAAAGGTCAGTACTAATATTCCCAATCATGGAACCTTCCACTTACCATAGTCAGGTATCTATAGGCTTGCCATTCACAAATCTCAGTCTTCAGACACATGCACATTAGTCTACAAAGTGGGAACACACTGACAGCCACAAACAAGTGAGTTCTCACCCAATACAAACCGTTATGATGTTAGATGGTCTGGATACCACATTATGACATGTGTTAGCGATAAATGAAGACACACATGGTACTGTTGGCCCCACCTCCAATACCAAACAGCTTTTTGGTGTGAAAAAGACAGTGCTTAATTTGTGCTTGTAGTTTCCGGAGTGGAGCACTGGCACTTATTTTTGATGGCCAGAACTTATTTTTATGCCTGAAGCATTTACTGTGAGCAAAAGACACATATGGGAAAGATGGAGGAAGAGAAAAACAAAAGAGTGCCACACAGGTAGAAAGAAGAAAGCTGCAAGAGTGAGCTGAAGGGGTAGGGGGTGTCTGTAAATGGATTGAAGAGGCCCGAGATGGCTTCAGGATTACGATGCCTTAGTATTTTGTGTTCGCACATTTAATTGCAGGAGCTGTGTGTTTAAGAGGAGGGCTTTGGGCATCGGCATGTTTTTATTTACAAATTAAGCAGTGGAAAAAGGACACTACCATCCCAATGTTCTGACACTCTGGGCATAGAACTCACACACCACAAATCTCATGCCAGACATTATCTGGTTTAATCCATGTTCACTTCACATGTCAGTCTGCAAATCCCATCTGCCTGTGACACTGTCCGATATTTCCAAATAAGGATGACCCAAACAGTCAATCTGCAATCTGTAATTGAGAAACATAAAGTATAGGCCACATTGATACATGTACATTACACAACCAATTCATATGTTCAAATCTGACTTTGATTGTGCATTGTGATAACATTAGACTATGTTAATAGCACGTCTGTACACAACTCCATGTACCAATCTGCATGCATATCAGAGTAATGGGCTTTGGAGCCAATCGTGAGCAATCTGATGGTCAAAATAAGAACCTTATCTGGCATGCCTAACCATGCCAATGCCCAACTGAGTCACTTTCATTACTTCACATCACACATCTTAAGTCAGGTGAAGTACTGATTGATGAGATCAGCCCTGATATCTCCAGCTTCATCCCCATCATGCTCATCCTCACTTGGCAAATCTGCATTTCCACCCACAGGATCTGTTGGCTCCCCCTCATCTGGTATGAATCGTATCTGACATCTCAGGGTGAGGTTGTGGAGCATGCAGTGGCCAACAATAATTTGACAAACTTTGTTGGGTGAGTAGATTAGGACTCTTCTAGATTTATCAATGCTGTGAAATCTTGCCTTCAGGTGCCCAAAAGTCTGCTCCATGACACGCCTTGTCCTTCTGTGGGCCTCAATGAGCAGACTTTCCCTGGCGTGGCTAGGTACCTCACTGGTGTCAAGAACCAAGAACGTTTTGGGTAGCCAGACTCCCTTGTAAGGAATAGTTACAAAAAGCCAAACTTTAATCTTGCACATCCACATATCTGGTAGCAGATAAAGTGTACAGATACACATGACAAATACGACTTACCATCCACCCAGGCCCTCTCTGTGTATTGTTGTGTCATTAGCAGTGGAATATTGCTGTTCCACCTGAAGGAATCATGGACTGACCCAGAATACTTTGCACAAACTTGTGATATGCAGAGGTCAGCCAAACAGACCACTTGGACATTGATGGAGTTGAAGTTTTTCCTGTTCCTATACACCTGTGCGTTGGCATTTGGGGGAACCAAGGCTACATGGGTGCCATATATGGCTCCAACTACATCTGGGATGTGTCCCAATGCATAAAAATCAGCCTTTATATGTGCCATATCTTCCCATTGTGGAAATCGTATGTAGCTGCCCAGGTGTTTCAACGGTGCAGACAGGACAACCTTCAAGACCAAACTGAACATAGGCTGATACATCCCTGCAGTTAGGGCCACAGTATTTTGAAAGGACCCAGTGGCCAGGAAGTGTAGCACTGACATGACTTGTACAATGGGAGGCATGCTATTGGTATTACGAGTGGCAGCATTAGATCTGACTCCAACTGATGACAGAGATCCAAGATTGTCTGCCTACCAGGCAATATACGTGTATCCCCACCACCCTCACCATCACAGACAGCACACCAGACACATCTGCAGACACCACACCAACATTCACAGATTCAGCCACTACACCTATCCTACCCACAGGCAGCATCCCAGCAGACCCTCAGACACCCACCCCAGTCACCATACCCGCAGAAACCACAACCACTGACATTCTTACATGCAGCACATCCACCATATCTGCAGTCACCACCCCAACAAACAGCCACGGAACCACCACAGCATCCCCTAACACCTCCACCCCCTCAGCCTAAAATACATAAACGCCTTCACTCACCCATCCAACAGATATCCACCACATGCAAGCATACCTTCCACAAACATGCACCGACGACATCCACACCAACATTTCATACAACCACTCCCTCTCTCTCCACACCCAAGCCCTTTTGCTATGACCATCTCAATGTGTGTAAAAAAGCTTTCCTTTCTGAGTTTGCCCATTTCCCTACTCCTCTCCGCCATAAAACCCCTAAACATGCTGTTTCCCTCCCAAGGCCTTTCCTTCCACCTCCAAGACCTCCCCTAACCCTGCTTGAAAGTACCCATGCCCCTCTCCTGCCAAGAAGTCTACCCCTCTCCAGAAGACCCAACACTCCCCCAAGCCTAAACATACCGCCCCCAAAGCCAAATCCAAAACAGCCCCCTCCCAAACCTAAGCCCAACTCCCCCTCCAACACCCTCACAGATGATCATCCCTGAGGTGCCTGCCTGCCCCTTGATGCTTCTACCTGTGGAGGTTACACAGCAGTCAGGAGTCAAGTTAGGGGCACCAATATGTGCCTTTGGTGCACAATCCATAGTCTATGGACTGGCCTATGGCCTTTGACTTTAATCTCATTTTGTTAAAAATATTCTAATACCAACCAGTTGTTGGCTTCCTGGTTACATCTTTGTCCTGCATTTCCTTTCCCAGGTTAGAGTTGTCCCTGGCTAACATTGGTTGTGTACCAGTATTTGTGTGTGTGGTGCTTGTGCTTACTGTATTGTGTGGACAGTATGTGACAGTGTGTGCAGGGCTTTTGGCCCCCAAGGATAGGGTGTGTGTTGTTTGATGGGCATGTTTATATAGCAGACATGTTGTTGTCATGGTATTGTGTGGTGTATGTGTTGAAATGTGTAAATTGTTGTGGTGCGTCGTTTTGTGTGCTTTGACTGTGTGAGTGTGTGTGTATGGTGCATGTTATGATGTGTACAATGTGCTGTGTGATTTGTAATGTGTGTGTCAATTGCTAAGTTGTTCGATTGTGTAATTCTGTCTGTTTGTTTCCTGTTGGTTGTACGTTGTGTGGTATGTGTGATGTATCCCTGGGTAGTGTCTATTATGAGTGCTTGCCAATATGTTTATGATTGTGCGGTTGTGGTGTTGTTGTGATGTGGTATTGTGTTGTATGGTATTGTGCGAGTCGGGGCCTGTGCTGTGTTTCTGTGCGTAAGTGGTTTTTTTTATGTGTGGTGTGTGTGTGGTGGCTGTAATGTATGTGCTGTGTATGTGTGGGTGTCTGTGTAGCTATTTGTGAGTGTCAAGGTAAAGTTATGTGTGAATGCAGCCCTTGCCCCTCCGTCCCTATGGTATGTAATTTAAATACAACTGTAACAGGTGAGTGTGTGTACTTACAGTTGCTGTTGTCGGCGAAGATTCCGTAGTCATTCAGTGAGCAGGAGCATTGGGATAAGTTCTAGTTGTGGTTCCATGGCTGCTCCAGACGAGTATCGATTCCTGGAGGTGAGTGTCTCCTTTTATACAGTTCATTTCCGCCTGAGTTTCCATGGTGGTGCAACCGCGGCGGAAATCTTGGCGCTGTGCAGCCTCGTAATATGTCCGGTGGAAACACGGTGTCTGCCAGCCTGCTGGTGCCTTCAGTCCTCTGTGGCGGTCTGACCACAGTGCCGGTGCCGACGGTGCTTTGGCTGTCTACCGCAGGGAATACCACCAAAGTCATAATTTGGTGGTCTTCTCTTCCAGCCTGTTGGCGGTATGACCACCACCGCCAACATGGCGTCATGGGGCTGCCAAACTTGCTCCATTGTCTTGAACAGAATTCTCTATTTCGCCTCAGGCCAGCATACACCAAGGATTTTTTTCCAAGACCTTCAATTTATAAAAAAAGGGTGCTCAGTTGCACCAAGACAAAAGACCCAGTAGGGTGTATCCATGGCACGAGGAGCTGATTTAAATTTAAACTCTGGGGTCTTCTTTTGCGCACTGTATATAAGTTTGTTTCTGTCGCGTAGTGCTGTATTTGATAATGGTTATATTTGTATTCTTGCCCCGCTACAATATCGATTTTTCCTGAATTTCCCATCTTTTGCCACAATCGTGGCTATTTCTGTTTCATGTTCCAATTAATACACCCTAAAGATCTACTCAGTTATGTTCCTGTAGTCATAACTAACCGAGGGCGAAGTTGCACGTTTCTTTTTTTATTTGTAGCGCGTGCAATTATCATGAGAAGTGTGCCTTTACACGTTCTGTGCGGGGCGGGGCGAGGGGGCCTGACTTCTGCAAGATTTTCCATCATGTGATTCACATTGTAATCATATATTCACAAGAATCGATTACCCTGGCTTACGTTTTCATGGCATGTCACAAATACATTGTAACTTCAATTTAATTTTCTTGCTGAGAAGGCTACGGTGGCCAAACCAGAAAACAAGAAATTACGGAAGCCTGATGAGCTCAATAAACGGGATCTGTGCGAAATCATACGTGCATAATAATCATTTTGTACGGATCAAATAATATCTTAGGTGTAGTTAGAATAAAGATACATTCGCCCACGTTTAGTGCTTAGTGGGATTTATTTATTAATTTGTTATGTGTAAATTTTGCACGAATTCGATAGCCTCACTGTTGAGGCGAATAGAGTTCTCATTTCAAAAAGTATCACCACAGTTCACGCCGCTGCAGCCAGAAACGTCGAGCATTGACAGTGTCTCGTGCTCATTAGTAATCCGCCCATGCACACATTCTGTATCAGAGGGCCTCGGGGGAACAATGATCATTGGTATTCCAAGGTGCGAAGGTGTGTCCTGTCATCGTTTAAAGTCCGCTTCTATCCTAAACATCTAAAAAATATCAGCATTATTCCTACACTGATCGCTTCCGACGTGGCTTAGCGGGCTGCTTGCTGTGTCAGTGACCCTGAAATAAACCCAGATTTTTAATTTGCAAAAGAATGAAATCTGGTGATTCAGCTCAGAATTTACAGTTTTAAACAAAGATCAGATAACTATATTTTTGTAAAATGAAAATTGGCTTTCTTTTGAACAAACAATTGGAGTAGTTGAGATGGCTTTTAAGGATCAGTCATTTATTGTTTGGCTATTTTTCAACCACCAGAAGCAGGCAGAGTACGTTCCTAAACGCAGAGCGCCATGCACCCTCTTGCCCCCATTGTAAAGCCCTTTTCTCTATACTTCGCTATTGCTTAGCAGCCTGATTTCAACATTTAAATTTCATACAGTACAACTCAGAAGGATATCAGCAAGATGTGCGTAATGTTAAAAGCTGCACGAGGTGTCCATGTAACCTATTACCTGTTATAAAGGCTTATGTCCCTCCGGGCAGAGGATTCTTCAAGATCTTGTGATGAGTTTTAGGATTACTTTCACTTTACAATCCGCACATCAAACGTGCCCGTCAAGAACACTGTATTTTTCAAATCAAATTCTGCTCGGACTATCAGGACCGCCATGTTCTGAAGCCAGCTGCTCCTGTGAAGTCTGGTCCAGTTTTGTGGGTGTGCCTGTCTGCAAAAATGTCACTGAATAGAGGATTTAAAAGCTTAAATGAACCTCCTAATATAGCAAAATGCATCGATTGGCATTGTTTAACTAGCATTTCACTACACCTGTGCTGGCCTAATGGCTGCTCTAAAAAACTGGCTCTTATTTATTGAATTCTCTCATTTTCTGTGATTACTCACGATATTCAACAGTTCATAGTCCAAGGAGCAATATCATGAGCAAATATACATTACTGGTACGCTAACTAGCAATGGTAAACAAGGCCAGTGAGCCCAACAGATGCTACGGGCCTGATTTAGAATTTGGCAGACAGGTTACTTCATCACAAATGTGACGAATATCGTAAAGGATCTTAATAAGGCAGACAGGATATCCGTCATGTTTGTGACAGAGTGACCCCATCTGCCAAACTCCGAATCAGGCTCTAAATGCTGTTGGTGTGACCAACAGGGCAGTGGGTAAAACTGGACAGTGTTGGTACTTTTGGTTCAATCAACCAACCCAAAATATGAGAATACTGTGAGTTTATGAATAACTTCTTCCATAACCTGACCATGTTGAAGTACAGAAGATGGGTACTACTAGATCCTTATCCTCCCTATTTGTCTAGAATTATGATCATTAACAACAAGGTAGTGCCATGTTGGATAATTAGATGCGTATGTTCCGATGTTGTATAAAATGGAATAAAATGGAATGAAAACTCTGTAATTCAGTGCCATATGGCAAGACACTAAATGGAGAAGGGAGCAAAGTGAGGCTGAAGTGATGAAAAATACAGTAAGCCATTACTAATATTTGTGGCATATTTTCCTAGCCAGAGAGTAGAAGGGGGATTTGGTGTCCCAGTGTGATTTTTCGTTGTTCTAGCTATGTTTTTTGGTGGTCTTTTTCCTTTGTACAGTAGTCAATAATCTATCATTCGTATAAGTTTAACACCAGATCTGTGGTTTTATAGCAACCTATTTATCCTGACTGTTTACATGCTTCTTCTGTGTTTCTTTCTCTTGGACTTTGTAAAGCATATTGTTCTTTATGGCTTTCAGCAGAAGCCTTTGGTGTGAATGGCAAAACCGATTTCTGGTTACCCACTGCTATGCCATAACAGCCATGAGAAGCAAAATTAGTTTCCCACTGTTGTTACATCACTAAGGGATGCAATTCCTTCTTCATGTTTCCATGCCTTATCGAGGTCTGTAAAGACCCAAGTGAGGTGGGGTAATGGTTGGTAGTGGTCTCACCTGCCGTCTTCTGTCTCTCTTAAGTGTCCACAGACTTTCAAAGAGGCAGAAAAATGTGGTCAGTGCTGTCCTTGCACCAACCACCAAATTTTCTTTTCAGCCCAGGATGCAGATCCATGCTCACTGGAAAAAAACAAAACATGCTTACTAGCAGCTTCTTCAAAGTCTCTGTCAGCATGTCACTGGTCTTGTCTTCTCGGTGTCAGAAGGCAGAGTGCAGCTTTGATTTGTGAGGGAGAAGGAAGATACAGAGGGTGGTAGCGGTGTGTGGCAAGAGGCTAGCTATTGTCTTTTCAAATTGAGGAGGTTGAGGGTACATGCAGAGGATAATAGGGCTTGGTAGCAGGAGGATGGTGATTTTATTTCATAATTTTGGGCATTTGAACAGGGCAGGCAGGTTGAAGATTATGTGGTTGACAAAGCACCAGAACATTTGTTCTCAATTTTGATGGATGGAGGATAAATGTGTGGAATGGTGGGATGGGTAGCAGAAGACCAGTTACCTTTAGGAGGGGGTCATGTTTTATATGGCTCCTTTATTACTACTCTGTTCCTGTGTATATGTTGAAAGCTTGGGCAGATGATTTAATGGGCATACATACCATCCAAGTAAAGATGAATAAAGAGTGAGTAACATATTTTCACCTCAGGATTCTGAGGGACATTATAGCTAATGTGATCTTCCCTATCAGTATCACTTTGATGTCCCTCATAGCCTCTTGGGGAACAACATCCTGATTACTCACTATTTCCCATCTATAATTCTTATTTCACCCTCAATACCCATTTCACTTTTCAGCTTTACTGTCATAGAATAAATCATAGTTCAGCAGACAGTTTTGCCCATCCACTGAATATCCGACTGGGAGGTTGCTGAGGAGGCAAACTCAGGTTTCCGCTCACTGACCTAGCGGGAAACACCTTATAGCATTGTTTCCGGCTCAGAATTGAGCCAGCAGTGCGGATTCAACATTTCGTACAGACGCCGCGATCCCCGACTTTGCTCATCGGCTTGTTTTCACTCTTCACCAAAGGTACTGTACTTGGGGGTCTACACGACTCCTTGTCCGGCGCCGCTGGTGTCGGCTTGTTGGGAACGACTTCGGCACGACGCCGTGTTAACACCTCATCGAAGCATTTTTGTTTCTAAGTGCTATTTTTGAGTTTGATCTTTAAAAATTCATAACTTGACTTGTGTATGTTGGATTTTTGTCGTTTTGGTCTTGTTTTGTTTAGATAAATATTTCCTATTTTTTGAAACTGGTGTTGTGTCATTTTGTAGTGTTTTCATTAAGTTACTGTGTGTGTTGGTACAAATACTTTACACCTAGCACTCTGAAGTTAAGCCTACGGCTCTGCCAAGCTACCAAGGGGGTAAGAAGGGGCTAGCTGAGGGCTATTCTCTTTTACCCTGACTAGAGTGAGGGTCCTTGCTTGAACAGGGGGTAACCTGACTGTCAACCAAAGACCCCATTTCTAACAAGGGGCCAGCTGCCATTGGAGTTGACGCTCTACTCAGCTGACAGACACTGATAGGGCCCAAGAAAGATGCTCCACAAGATGCTTTGGCCCTTGTGCTTGGCAACAATGGTAAGAGTGACAGAAGGGGGCTCAGGCAGCAGATGGTGGCCCGGTGAGACACACACCTTAAACTCATGCCTCAGACTGTGTCATCCTGTGGAAGCAGCTGGACACCACCCTGATTTTCTAGTCCTTACAGGGGCATCCAGCAGCTGGATCCATCGGACTTCCATAAAGGAGGCGGTGGGGGCCTTATCTTCCCTGGATGCTGATGGACTTGCCTAACTGGGCGGTCTCACAGAGATTGGCCCTTGGAGCCCACCCTTTAATCGTCTACTGCTTTCACCCTGATCCTGCACCTGCAGGAAGCCATCATCTGGCCTACCTTGGAGGAGGTCCATCCATCACCCATCCCCCTCTCCAGGAACTTCGGATGTTCCCTGACTGGGTGAGTCGATTCAGCAGGGACTCATCCTTCTAGCAACATCCCTTTACCTGTTTGTCACCCTGCCTTGGACTCTGTGGTGGCAGGGTGCTGTGTGTGTGTGAGGGGAGATACACCTGCACTACCAAGGAGCAGATCTTTGGGCCTCCCAAGCCCTGGCCTCTAAAACTTCAGGCAATATTGTCATGTTAGATTTAGTAGAACATGCATCTGGCACAGAGATCTAGGAACATAGTGATCTGATCATCCCTCATCCACCATGAGGTCGCCAGCATAAGGAAGGAGGACCCAGACAGAGAAGTGACTCCACTGGTGACAAAATGGGTGTACAGGCAGGTGATCCCAAATGATCACCCCCAGACATATGTAGACGAGCAACACCAGTGAGGTGTATGGGAATCTGTTGAACACATGGAAGCCATCCATAGCAATACCCAAAGGATCAAAAACTTGTTATTCTGAGTTAAAAGTTTGGTTTGGGTGTTTTTGTGTGACAGATGCATCAGGGAGGAAGAATGAGGTGGGGGAAATTATGGTGATGGTAAGTTGGTTGTTTTGTTTTCATTGGTTTGCTTTGACTGCCTAGCCAACCTACTGCCCTTTTCACACATGAGACCTAAACAATGACAACCTATGACAGCTCCCAAGTAGAGCCCCTTGATTCTTTTCCCATATTTTTGCTCACCATCCACTTCAGAGTGGACACTACACACAACCACTACAATTCACAAATGGAAGCATACACAATCCTCACTTAGAATGTTAACCAACTGTTAGACCATATTAAAAGTACAGCAGCTCTCCATTATGCTAGGCACCTTTGCCCCTCCAGCCTGCTGCTACAGGAAACACACCTTCTGGGCTCAAACTGCCCTTTTCAGAAGCCATTTGAGTACAATAGGGTCTTTCATGCGGGGTTCACCAGGGGCTCTAGGGGAGGTGATAGTCCTACACAGGTCCTTAACTCTCTTGGTCACCCCCACATCACTGAAGCTCTGGGCAGACATGTAGGAGGGAAAGGTGTGCTGAAGGGGCACCCATGCCACACCTTAAGCATCTACATCCCACCACACTTATCAACCCAAATGTATGAAGCCCTCACTGATGTACTATCAGCCATTCCTGTAGTTACAACTTTTATAGAGGGTGGTTTTAATGCTACCCTAAAACCTGATATGGATACCACTGAACCCCTACGTCCCACCGCCTTTCACTGGAATGGCAACTTTGAGGGTGACTCAGCTGTTTTGATTTATGAGATAAATAGAGAACTTGGCTCCTGGGAGACAGAATATACACCCACATGGCAGTAACTCACAAGATTCTCTCATATGTAGACCTTCTCCTAGTCCCAGCAACCAACACGCAGTATGTTACCCATGGAAACATCCTCCCTAAAGGTGTCTCCAATCACTTCCTAATGGAGCTTCACCTTGGTGGACACTGTCACACAGCAAGCCCCATGTGGCGCCAGAATGTGTGGTTCCTACATGAACAATTACTGTGGAGACTTCCTTGCCACCAACTTACAAACATATTTTGAGGCTAGCACTTGCTCTGTAGACTCAGCAAGTGTGCTCTGTGCGTCAGCTGGAGCTAGTTAAGTCCATCCTTAAATTACAAGCATATTTTGAGGCTAGCACTTGTTCCAGAGACTCAGCAAGCACGCTCTGAGCGTCAGCTGGAGCTAGTTAGGTCCACCCATAAACATTCTCCCTAAAAGTATCTCCGATCACTTCCCTGTAGAGCTTCACTGTCACACAGCAAGCCCCAGGTGGCACCTGAACACGTGGTTCCTCCAAGAACAATTCCTGTGCAGGCTTCCTTGCCACCTAATTACAAGCATATTTTGAGTCTAGCACTTTTTCCATAGACTCAGCAAGCACGCTCTGGGTGTCACCTGGAGCTAGTTAGGTCCACCCTTAAACAGACAACCCTCAAAGAGGCCCAGCAGTGTTGGCTGGCTTCTACCCAGCAAATGTATGAGTGTGAGGACAAGTCCAGAAAACTCTTCTTCTAGCTAGCCACCAAAAACACAGCTACCAAAGTAATACCTGAAATTCTGGGCTCAGCTGGAGCCCTTTGTGTGAACTCCATAGTAATTGCATTGACATTCAGCAAGTACTACCAAAGCTGTATCTGCATCGTCCTCACCCCTCCCTTGATCAAAGTCGACCTGTCCTGATAGACATGCCACTTCAGCAGCTATCACTCAGGGAGCAGACGGCCCTTGACAAGCCCATTTCAGTGGAAGAGAGCCAGGAAGCCATAATTGGGCTACCCTTTAGAAAAAAACGTGGGTCAGACAGCTACCTGCTAGAATACTATAGAAAATTCAGAAATATCCTCTCACCACACCTCCTTAATTTATACACAGAGGCAGCCCAGAAGGGCTGAGTTCTGCCAAAGTTGGGCACAGCCACTATTGTGGTGATGCCTAAGTCTGGCCAACCCTCAACTCACTCCAGCTCATACCTCCCACATCAACACCACCACTAGACTCCAACAGATTATCTCCAGCCTGTTCCATGCAGACCTGTGTGGGTTTATGCCCAACCAAGGCACTCTGCATTGTATACAGTGACTGCAGGTTGCACTGGCACGAGTCCATGAGACACATGAATCTTGCATGCTCCTGCTCATTGACTTCGAGAAGGCCTTTGATTTGTTGGACTGGAGTTTCAAGAGAACAGTACTAGTCAAAATGGGTTTCAGTCCCCGAATACGTAGCTAGACCTTCCATACTCCCAGCCCAAGGCCAGAGTGCTGATTATTGGGGTACTATCAGATCCTTTCGTTATAGTCAGGGGGCCCAACAGAGATATCCCTTGTCACCCCTTCTGTTCACCTTCTGTTCACCCTTTCTATCAAACCACATACCCACCTAGTGCATTGTGATGCTATATTGCGAGGGTGGAGCTGGAAGGGCTCTGCGAAGGACAGAATTGCACTCTATGCTGACTACGTTCTTCTCTACCTGGCTGACTCTGGTTGAACGGGTCCGGGGTGCCTCTGCCTCTTGGAGCTATAGAAAGAGGCCTCTGATCAGCAAGTGAATCTGACAAAATCACTGCTAGTTCCGGTCTGTGGAGACACTTCAGGGATGCACTGGCAAATCTCTATACTTGTGAAATGATTGAGCTTCACATATCTGGGAATTTACATCTCTGTAATTCCTGAGTTGACCTTGAACCTCAACATGACACCTCTCCTTGTCAGGGTGAGAACAGACCTGCAGTGCTAGGCTCACCTTCTGCTTAACTTCTTCACACTTCCTGTGTATTTTTCAAAACTTCCCATTGTCAAAGCCAGGCTGGTGGTTTAGAGACTTTACCTCCATGGTCCATGCCTTTCTATGGGTCTACAGCCTGCCTCAAACTGCCAGGGCCAAATGCCTGTTATCGGTATACAATAGTGGGGTGACAAAAGTAGATCTTCAGATGTGCTACAAAGCTACACAATTACCGGTGATTAACAATTTGGTGACTGGGGGATGGGATGACCTGGCATGTCGGACCAACCTCACCCTACCAAACTTGAATTAAGTCAAGAGACTGCTCAACAGAGATCCCATCCCTAAACACCTTCCGGAGGTGACTAAAGCAGTCTTTCAGACCTGGCAGATGGTACTAAGGTCTGTGGCATGGCACACTACACTAACCCTATACTCCCTACAGTAGCTCGGTCGCCACCTTCAATATACTTCCAGCCTCTGGAGATTCCTGGCCTGGGACAATATAGGAATAATGACCCTATGATTCATCTGGAGAAGGACACACATTAAGTCCCTTCAGAGCTTTCGGGCACAATATGCCCTTTCCAAAACACAATTTTATAAGTATCTATAACTCAGACATGTGTTCGCTGTGTATAAGCATGGCCTCAAAGCACCCCCAGAGCATAGTCTCCTGGAAGCTCAACTTCTAATGGGCAAGATGGGGATGGGAGAGATGTCACACATCTACCATATCATGATTAACAATGCCCTGGACGTTTTTGCCCCATTGAGGAGAGTGTGAGAAGTTAGGGTTGGCCCCATAAACAGCATTGATTGGTGAGTAGCCCGCATGTTCCCCTCTGGACATAGCTGTGTCCTCTCATCTATGACTCATCCAATTGAACTACCTTCACTTCTCATACATCACCCCCTTAAAATTGTGGCAGGCCAGGAAGTTACACACCCCCACTTGCATCCACTGCCCTGAACAAATTGCAGACTTTTTCCTTATGATGTGACTATGTGCCCCCACAGGGTATACTTGGACAGAATGGGGTCCTGGAGTAGACACCGAAAAAAACCCTGCTGGGAGCACTGGATGATCCTGGTAATACCAGAGGGGAAAGGTACCTTATCCGGATGGCTGTGATGGTGGTTGTTAGAAATGGGGTCTTTGGTTGACAGTCAGGTTACCCCCTGTTCAAGCAAGGACCCTCACTCTAGTAAGGGTAAAAGAGAATCACCCTCAGCTAACCCCTGCTTACCCCCTTGGTAGCTTGGCAGAGCAGTAGGCTTAACCTCAGAGTGCTAGGTGTAAAGTATTTGTACCAACACACACAGTAACTTAATGAAAACACTACAAAATGACACAACACCAGTTAAGAAAAATAGGAAATATTTATCTAAACAAAACAAGACCAAAACTACAAAAATCCGACATACACAAGTCAAGTTATGAATTTTTAGAGATTAAACTCAAAAATAGCACTTAGAAACAACAATGCTTCGATGAGATGTTAACACGGCGTCGTGATGAAGTCGTTCCCAACAAGCTGACACCAGCGGCGCCGGACACGGAGTCGTGTAGACCCCCAAGTACAGTACCTTTGGTGAAGAGTGAAAACAAGCCGATGCACAAAGTCGGGGATTGCGGCGTCTGTGCGAAACGTTGAATCCACGCACTTCGAGCGGCGTCGGTCACTACGTGGTGCGGCGACTTCCACGGAGTCGCGAGCGGGGCTGCTGCGGCGTCGGGCCTGCGAAGAGCGTCGCGTTCCAGCTAAGGTCACGGCGTCGGGTGCAGGTGGCGTTACCGGATTCAGCAGCGGCGTCGGTCCGGAGTCGTCCGAAGTCGATTTCCTTGGATTTCCACCAGCTTTCCTTTCAAGGGCCCAGGGACTGGATAGGGCACCACTTGTCAGAGCAGGAGTCTCTCCAGAGACTCCAGGTGCTGCAGAGAGAAGTCTTTGCTGTCCCTGAGACTTCAAACAACAGGAGGCAAGCTCTAAATCAAGCCCTTGGAGATTTCGTCACAAGATGGAAGGCACACAAAGTCCAGTCTTTGCCCTCTTACTCTGGCAGAAGCAGCACTGCAGGAAAGCTCCACGAAGCACAGTCACAGGCAGGGCAGCACTTCTTCCTCAGCTATCAGCTCCTCTCCAGGCAGAGGTTCCTCTTGGTTCGAGAAGTATTTCTAATGTCTGTAGATTTGGGTGCCCTTCTTATACCCATTTTAGTCTTTGAAGTCACCTTTCTTCAAAGGGGACTCACACCTACTTGTGAAATCCTGCCTTGCCCAGGCAAGGCCTCAGACACACACCAGGGGGTTGGAGTCTGCATTGTCAGAGGCAGGCACAGTCCTTTCAGAGGAGAGTGACCACTCCACCCCTCCCTCCTAGCAGAGATGGCTAATCAGGAAATGCAGGTTATACCGCAGCTCCCTTTGTGTCACTGTCTAGTGTGAGATGGAAAACAACCCAACTGTCAAACTGACCCAGACAGGGAATCCACAAACAAGGCAGAGTCACAGAATGGTTTAAGCAAGAAAATGCTCACTTTCTAAAAGTGGCATTTTCAAACGCACAATCTCAAAATCAACTTTACTAAAAGATGTATTTTTAAATTGTGAGTTCAGGGACCCCAAATTCCACATGTCCATCTACTCTCTAGGGGAATCTACGCTTTAATCATATTTAAAGGTAGCCCCCATATTATCCTATGAGAGAGACAGGCCTTGCAACAGTGAAAAATGAAGTTGGCAGTATTTCACTGTCAGGACATATAAACCACATTACTATGGCCCTCATTCTGACCCTGGCGGTCAAAGACCGCCAGGGCGGAGGACCGCGGGAGCACCGCCGACAGGCCGGCGGTGCTCCAATGGGGATTCCGACCGCGGCGGTAAAGCCGCGGTCGGACCGGCACCACTGGCGGGCTCCCGCCAGTGTACCGCCGCCCCATTGAATCCTCCACGGCGGCGCAGCTTGCTGCACCGCCGCGGGGATTCCGACCCCCCCTACCGCCATCCAGATCCCGGCGGTCCGACCGCCGGGATCCGGATGGCGGTAGGGGGGGTCGCGGGGCCCCTGGGGGCCCCTGCAGTGCCCATGCCACTGGCATGGGCATTGCAGGGGCCCCCGTAAGAGGGCCCCTACATGTATTTCACTGTCTGCGGCGCAGACAGTGAAATACGCGACGGGTGCAACTGCACCCGTCGCACAGCTTCCACTCCGCCGGCTCGATTCCGAGCCGGCTTCATCGTGGAAGCCTCTTTCCCGCTGGGCTGGCGGGCGGTCTGAAGGCGACCGCCCGCCAGCCCAGCGGGAAAGTCAGAATTACCGCTGCGGTCTTTCGACCGCGGAACGGTAACCTGACGGCGGGACTTTGGCGGGCGGCCTCCGCCGCCCGCCAAGGTCAGAATGAGGGCCTTTATGTCCTACCTTATCCATACACTGCACCCTGCCCTTGGGGCTACCTAGGGCCTACCTTAGGGATACCTTACATGTAAGAAAAGGGAAGGTTTAGGCCTGGCAAGTGGGTACACTTGTCAAGTCGAATTTACAGTGTAAAAATACACACACAGACACTGCAGTGGCAGGTCTGAGACATGATTACAGGGTTACTTGTGTGGGTGGCACAACCAGTGCTGCAGGGCCACCAGTAACATTTGATTTACAGGCCCTGGGCACCTCTAGTGCACTTTACTAGGGACTTAACAGTAAAACAAATATGCCAATCATGGAGAACCAATTACGTACACATTTTAAACAGGAGCACTTGCACTTTAACACTGGTTAGCAGTGGTAAAGTGCCCAGAGTAACAAAAACAGTAAAATCAGAGTCCAGCGCACATCAACAACCTGGGGAACAGAGGCAAAAAGTTAAGGGAGACCACGCCAAGGATGAAAAGTCTAACAGTGGTGAAGAGGAGCATCGCCTGAAGATCGAAACTGGCTACTACACCGATGGTGACCCAGTGGAGAAAAATAATGGATTGGTGCGCAGTGCAAGAGAGGCCCATATATAAGGTACGGGGATGCCTTCTCAAACATGAACAAAATTAGGAGTCGTGGTTGGACTGCTTTGGCCTGTGGGTCAACGCATAAATAGTATCACCTGTAATCCTATGCAAAATGCCCTGATGGGTATGATTGATGGGCAAAGGCGTGATTTACATATTTACATGCTATATTGTTCAGAAACCAATAAAGGCAGCTATAAAAAAAAAATGTCAAACTTTTGTGGAATTAGATGAAATGCATCTTGCAATCACAAATGTACCTGAATAGTCAACTTGGGTAAAAATGCAACACAGAAATGTAGTTGAGTTGATATCCAGTCGCTCACATTCAAAACACTGCCACTTATTTCTAACTTGTAGGTTTGAGGTTACTATTTACTGAAACAGTCCTCTCAAGTAAAAAATCAATATGAAAAGTTTATTGATGTCCACATTGAAGGAACTACAGCTCATGATAAAAATACTGCAGCTTGCATTCAGATTTGTTTACTCTGGTACAGAAGCGTACCTCAAACGTCACTCTTGTTCTAAAATTACCTTAAAGATACAGCTTGCGTTGAAATTTCTACCCATAGAAGTTAGGCAATGTGGCATTGTGGGAATTTTTTGTTGTGTGAAATTATCAAAATGATGCCAATTACAACACGTAATTAACATTTTGCCCTGGCCTAATCATTTTCTTCCTAGCCACCACCTCCTTCTGTCACATGGGTACTCACAAAGATTTTCACAGGGCCAGAAACTATTGGCTGTGGGGTGAGCTAGGGTTGCATTAATGCCAGCAGGGTGGAGGTCAGTGTGGAAAATGTATGGATTGACTGGCAGGTTGGTACTGGTTCCACAGCAGTTCTCCTAGCACATAATTAAGGAAAACGTTTTTAAGTGCTATCTTTTAGGCTTAGGCAGGAGGAGTACACTCTGACACCAGCTAAGGGTTCCATGACCACAGAAAGAAATTTTGGGCCTCCGGACCTACTTCAACAGAAGCCACTAGAAGGGTACAGTGTAGGCCTAGGTGAAACTGGTCAGCTGAGCTCTTCCAGGAAAGTGTGCTTCTTGCAGCTTTTGTGTCCCTGTACTTAATAGGAGGTCAGACATCTTACCCTTGGAATCAGCTTCTTAGTCCCGGGCACAAGGGAGAGCAGGTCCACCACTTAGGCTTCGTAGATCTCAGCAGCAGATGCAGTCCTTGTTCTGTCTTCCAAAGATCCAGTAGTGCTCTGAAAAAGGTACTCAGGGTTGCCACGTTTTGCCTCACACTAACTTGTGGGTGGAAGCGACTACTGGTCCCTCCCTCACCAACAAGGAGAAAGTTCCCAGGGGCAACCCCTACTCACCTTTGAAACACTTCCTGTTTGCCTAGTAGCAAACAATCTCACACTCTACTTCTCTATCCAAAACCAACCTGGTAGAACCTTTTTTTCCCTTGTGCATAGCTCCTGTGACCACCCTAGAGGTGTGGCTAAGGAAATGAGCAACACTTCCTCTGTGGTCTCTCAAAATTGGATCCGGGGGCAGCTCTTCTCCCACTAGGATTGATGCTTGGCTGCCGAACAGAACAAAAGGAGGATCAGGCCCAGGTGTTAGCAGGACACCTCCCAACACCCAAGCCTTTTGTATCAGCTCTGGAAGCACACACACATCCTCAAGGAGCTCTTGGGTGACAGTTGGAAGCTCATCCAAATAGACTTCTAAGGATTTTAGCCAGGCAAACGTTGATTTTTTAAAAGCACCTTTTGTAAAATATTTAGTACAAATCTTAGTATTTATTTATATTTAGTCCAAATGAATTGCGTTTGTAATAAATAATTTACAATAAAGTCCAATGGTGACAGTTGAGCTGGTTCCTGGGTGGAGATATTTTTTTTAAATTATAATATTAACTCTCCTTGCTTTCCTATGAAACAACTGGCCATGCTACAGTGAAAATACATTTTGGAGCCCTGTCACTGTAAGGATGTTTAACATAAAACTTCTGCATGTCCTACTTTTGACGTTGACGTTGACGGATTACTCTTAACTTTGGAACAGAACCACTAGTTGAGGTTCAACAGAAGGACTTTTAGAAACTTGCCTTCTACAATTTTAGTTTCTGAGCATTGAAAAAGTCCGTGAGGACGAAACACGTGTTGGCTGTTTCTGCAACTCCCATGTGCCTGTTCTAACATGTGGACTTGAACAACCATTGAGTACTTATTTGATTTCTCACTACGAAGGATTAAAATAGTTCCTGCAACTCTACACATTTTGGACTTATTATTTTGGAGTGCCCTGGTTGTTTTTCTGGCAAAAATAATAAAGTGCAAGTAGTATGCCATATGCTATTTACCATGAACATTAGTAAAACAACCGAAACTCACCCCATAGATGTTGAGCATAATGGAAGGACCACAGTAGGCCAAATTAATGAAAACACCCATAAGGAGATATCAGGTATTCGGAATGTGGGCCAGAAGACCAATGGCTTCTTAATTATGCAGTCTTCCTCTGACCCACAGGCATTGGCTCCTAAATATCTTCTCCGCTCTGGCAGTACTAGAAAGAACCACAAGCATCTGCTTGACAAGCATAATCTCAGTCAGTGTCTGAGGGACGATAAAGGAGTGCGCTTCCACAAGACACTGACTAGGCCAGAGCGAGGCTTGAGGCACGTGTGTTCCACGGCAAATCATAAAAAGAGAAAAAGGATAAAATTGACTCACTGCTTCCAGTCAGACCCTAACTATTGTATAAAGGAGCATGCATACAGCTGCTATGGCAACACAGGGCTTGATCTATTAACTAGAAGAGCATACCTCTAATGTATCATTACCTGAATTGTTCATTTAGAGAAACAACGGAATTGGCTCAAAAATGTGATTATTAAAAAAAATAGAAAAATACCTACTGAGCCCCAGGACAGTAATCACTTTACAAAGGGAGTCAATATATGCAACCATCATATGCACAATAATTAAAATCTATTAAGTAGAGGAGCATACCTCTAATGTATCATATCACTTCCTGAATTGCACACTTAGACAAACAATGGTAATGGCTCAATATTACGATTAGGAAAAAATAGAAAAATATCTAGGGAGCTCCAGGAAAGTAAACACTTTAAAAAGGAAAGCAACATGTACAACATACAATATATACAACAGCCTTATGTTTTTTTATGCTTTGTGTATTTACACGCACCACAGTTATCACATTTATAGTGTCCCTTCATGTGTTGCAACCCCAAGCATCTTTCCATGTTCTGTAGGTGTTAGAATCAGTACTCTTTACAGCCGAATGCACTAGATGATCTTTAATATTTTTGCCTCTTTCAAAAGCAATCATTAGAGGTTCAATTGTAGAGTCAATGACTTCTATAACGTATCATTGTTTTAAGATGAGGTCCCTGATTCTATTCGTGTTGGGTCAAAACGTAGTGACACATACCAGTTTGTCAGTGGATGCTTTCTGCTTAACTTGGAGCAATCCCTCCTGGAGACAGTACCAAGCTCTTTTGAGAGAAGATTTCCCTATCTTTTTAAGATAACATCAACTTTCTGAGGTGCAGAAAGTGTCCCACCAAAAGACCATCCCTAAGTGTTCTCGGGTAGAAGTTCTTGGAAGATAGAACATATTCCTCTCTGTTGGTTTCCTAAACAGGCTAGTGTATAGCTTATCATCCCCTTGTCTAATGGTTAAATCCAGGAAGGAAAGCTCTGAGTTACTAAAATAATCTGTAAATTTCAAATACTTTTTGGACTTTTTTCAAATATTCCCAAAAACTTTGAAAGGTATCCTCTGACCCCCACCAATTTAAAAAAGATGTCTTCATTCTATAATTTCCAACATTTTGTGTAGGAGCAATAAATGATGGGCTCTGATAGAACAAATTTGTGTTCAAAATCATCTGCAAAAGATTTAGCCAGATTTGGTGCAAAAATGTACCAATCGAACTACTTGAGTACTGTTCGTAGTAATGACTATCATACGTGAAATAAATACATTTCAAAGCAACCCTAAGTAGGGATCTGATAAAGTCAGTAGGAACCTTTCTTGGTTGAGGACGTGTTTCAAGTAATTCTTAAATTATCCTGATGCTTTTTTCTTTAGCAATATTTGTGTAGAGGTGTAGAGTAAAGTGATGCCAAATGTGACCAGAAAATCAGTAATAGTTGTGGGACATAGTCTTTGATTAAGACATTAATGTATTCTCCCAGAGGTTCCGAAACAGAACCACAACCTGATGGGGTCTTCTTGGAGGATAATTTATGTCTTTGTGTATCGTTGTAAGATTATATCAGACAGGAGTATGTGGATTAACCTTATTGAAAAATCGGACATCCTTCTCAGATAAAAAAATCGCAGCTCCTTGCCTCGTGAAGTTACCAACAGTATGTGTGATCTTACATTTTCTATGGGGTTGTGGTTGAGTCTTTTGTAATGGTTAGTGTCAGAGATCTGTTTTTGTAGTTCAATTTCATATTCTGAAAAGTGTTGTAACACAATTCCACCCCCTTTATGTGCTGGTTTCGCTATAATTGTGGGGTCATGCATAAGGCCCGGAGGGGCCTCTCTAACAGGGAGAAGTTTTAGAGAGCAAAACTCCTTTTTTCCAACCGGTCATGGGTCACAACAGCGTGTGTCATACACTTGAGGGGCAAGGCCAAAGGGTTTCTGGTATGCTGACCCCGTTTCGAAGGTTCAGAAGGTCACAGTTCAGAGAATGAATAGTGGGCCCAAACTATGGTGATTGAGGTCGCGCATTGTCAGCTGGTGTCCTGGAGCCCATCCTAACTAAGCTTTTCAAACTGGGCCCGGTTTTAAGTTAGATATGTCATTGTATAGCTAACTGCCATTTCAAATGACCGTTGAAGAGCCCAGTTCCCAATCACTTCTCCTTAAGTTTGTAACTAGACTGAGGGTGGGATAATCTTGCTACCACACAAACTCTGCTCTAATAGGGCTTCCTTTCTGGAAAATTACTGAAACTCATGTGACATTGTGCATATGGGACTTTCTCACAGCTAACCCATGATGAGGATAATGCTTTTGCGTGATTCACAGAAGGATCCGCAGTGAAAGGGCGCAACTTTTGTTTGTCCCGATTTTGGTAAATTGGAAATTCCAAGCATGTTCCATTCGAGTGCTCCAGGACAGCTTCAGGTGTATGTGGAAACCCATCTTCTACCAACGCTGATGCAACAATGTCATTGCTCAAGAAGTAATCAACGGTTAGATAATCTTGCGCTTCCACCTTCAACCGCGCAGTCTTCCAGTCAACATACTAAGAGATGACCGGAAGAAGGATTTTCTGCAACCTCCACTTCTTGTCAAACGTTGTGCGGCAGTAACGGCCATTCTATAGCTCTTCGCGTCACTTTATTCACATTCTTCCCCTTTCATTTCCGTTTTTTAATTTACTGAAAATTTGAATTTCCCACTCTGTATACAAGTAGAGACCGGGACCTAACAACCTCTTTCTATTTTGTGATTTTGATTATGTTACTTTCATTTTACCCATACCGGCACCTGCTTCTAAATCGGACTTCATGTTAATTCCAGTGAAAACATTTTACATAGGGAGGACATTTTGCTTAGTCAAACAATTTCGTTTAATGCTAACTAGACATTCATACAATGTAACACAGCATTTCATTCTCTTTTAGATGATAAAAAGCTGAGGTTGTAAATATCAGCGTTACTTATAAGTATTAAACCCTTTTTGCTTTCAACTGGAAGTAGAGTGAGAGAGATGATTCCAAATATATAGAGAAGTATTTCACATTTGAACATACGTGGACTTGATTGTCGAAAGTTTGACACCTGAGGACAACATCTAGAAATAATCGAGTAGGAGGCCCAGGTTGTCAGAATGTGCTTGAATTGTAGTGAAAAGTGTGGGCTGCACAGACTCCCAGTAACCTTAGGTTTAGGGTCGGGATAAACGTTAGTGCCCCTCCCGTCTCACGTCCAAAGGGATATGGAACTGCAAGACACCTGCTTCAGCAAGGAGTTGCTGGGTAGCTTTCGTCACCTGCTAAGAATTATACCAACCAATCGGCTGCAAATATCTGGGCCATGATGTGGTGGACTGCGGTTTACAGTCAGGAGATTAAAAAGCTTTAGACAGATATTATGGAAGCAACTGCACAGGATCTGCGGGCTGCCTGTTTTCAACATCTCTGCTATACAACATTGTGCCCTGTAAGTGCCAAGCATGTGTTGTCAATAACTAGTCTCGTGTTATTGGAAGTGGGAGCTCGTCAGCGTAAGGTGTCAATAAGGTGTCAATTCCCAGAAATGTGTGTCTGAGTGTCAGACGTTTAGGCCTAGCAGAACATTAGAGTATAAATACACAGTTGTAAACTGCTGATCTCATGTACACAGTGCCCGGCAGAGACTGGAATTGGTTTACGGGCCACCATCAGTAACACACACTTGCTCGCATTCACCATTACATATCTGCGTAGAGTGGCTAACGTAAAATGGACACCATCATGAAAAGTAAAACAGAGAAATATTGGCGAGTATTATGGGAAAACATCAATATACGAGTGGTGAGGCTGTCCAGCCAGGAAGAATAATTTAAATTTAGCTGTTGAAGAGGGTTAAAAATACCTCAGGCTGTCGATTAAGGTGACATGCACATAATCTCTTTTGGTGTGTCATGGAAACATGTTTACCACTCTGCAAAACTAGCAGTAACTCCGCTCTCGGGATCTGGTCCTGCCCGGACTGAGACGAAAACAGCAATATAATATACACGAGTTTTCAGAAACTGTCTTCTAGAAAAATTGTACAGATATTTTCTTTGGAACAGCATTTTATGTATTTTTTCATTTCCTGTTTAGATGATTGTGTGAAATGAACCAATGTGCTACACCTGCAGATGTGCATATCCTTGTATAGGACTCCCATTATGTCTCGCTAAGGTGAGTTATATTTCATGACAATTGAAATATCAATCACATACTAATCTGCTGAATGCATTGAAAATATGAGTAGGGAGGGCAGTGAAATAAGGTTTGATTTTTAGTTGCAGGGTGAAAAGGGGTGATGGAATAGGAGATGGAGATGAAGAAGGACTTGAAGCGGGAAAATGAGAGAGGGGACAGACACCAGATGACCTGGAGGGAAAATGGCAATTGGCACTGAACTGGGGAGAGAAAAGACTTCCACCCTGTTAGACTTTTCATCCTTGGCGTGGTCTCCCTTAACTTTTTGCCTCTGTTCCCCAGGTTGTTGATGTGTGCTGGACTCTGATTTTGCTGTCTTTGTTACTCTGGGCACTTTACCACTGCTAACCAGTGCTAAAGTGCAAGTGCTCCTTTACAAAATGTGTATGTAATCGGTTTATCCATGATTGGCATATTTGATTTACTAGCAAGTTCCTAGTAAAGTGCACTAGAGGTGCAGGGCCTGTAAATCAAATGCTACTAGTGGGCCTGCAGCACTGGTTGTGCCACCCTCATAAGTAGCTCTGTAATCGTGTCTCAGACCTGCCATTGCAGTGTCTGTGTGTGCAGTTTTAACTGTACATTCGACTTAGCAAGTGTACCCACTTACCAGGCCTAAACCTTCCCTTTTCTCACATGTAAGGCACCCCTAAGGTAGGCTCTAGGTAGCCCCAAGGGCAGGGTGCAGTGTATGGTTAAGGTAGGACATATAGGGGGTCATTCTAACTCTGGCGGGCGGCGGAGGCCGCCCGCCAGAGTTCCCCCGACATAACACCGCTCCGCGGTCTGAAGACCGCCGCAGTGATTCTGTGTTTCCCGCTGGGCTGGCGGGTGACCGCCAGAAGGCCGCCCGCCAGCCCAGCGGGAAACCCCTTCCCACGAGGAAGCCGGCTCCGAATGGAGCCGGCGGAGTGGGAAGGTGCGACGGGTGCAGTTGCACCCGTCGAGAATTTCAGTGTCTGCTTAGCAGACACTGAAATTCTTCGTGGGGCCCTCTTACGGGGGCCCCTGCATGGCATGGGCACTGCAGGGGCCCCCAGGGGCCCCATGACACCCCATACCGCCATCCTGTTCCTGGCGGGCGAACCGCCAGGAACAGGATGGCGGTATGGGGTGTCGGAATCCCCATTGCGGCGCTGAGGACAGCGGAAAACCGGCGGGAGACCGCCGGTTTTCCTGTTCTGACCGCGGCCAAACCGCCACGGTCAGAATGCCCTGCGGAGCACCGCCAGCCTGTTGGCGGTGCTCCCGCCGACCCCGGCCCCGGCGGTCCTTGACCGCAGGGGTCGGAATGACCCCCATAGTAATGTGTTTTATATGTCCTGACAGTGAAATATTGCTAAATTCATTTTTCACTGTTGCAAGGCCTGTCCCTCTCATAGGTTAACATGGGGGCTACCTTTAAATCTGATTAAAGTGTAGATTCCCTTTGGGAGCGGATGGACATGTGGAGTTTGGGGTCTTTGAGCTCACAATTTAAACATACATCTTTTAATAAAGTTGATTTTAAGATTGTGTGTTTGAAAATGCCAATTTTAGAAAGTGGGCATTTTCTTGCTTAAACCATTTCTGTGACTTTGCCGGTTTGTCAATTCCCTGTCTAGGTCAGTTTGACAGTTGGGCTGGTTGCACCTCTCACTAGACAGTGACACAAAGGGAGCTGGGGTGTAGCCTGCATATCCTGCTAGGACGGAGGGGAAGAGTGGTCACTTTCACCTGAAAGGGCTGTGCTTGCCCTCACACAATTCAGTCTCCAACCTCTTAGTGAGTGTCTGGGGCCTGGCATGGGCAAGCAGGATTTCACTTTCAAAAGCGACTTTGGTGTGAAGTAGGCCTACTTCAAAGGAGAAAATGGGTACAAGAAGGACACCAAAAACCACAGACTTTAGAGCACTTCTGGAAACAAGAGGAACCTCTGCCTAGAGAAGAGCTGAAGAGCTGAGGAAAAAGAGCTGCCCTGCATGTGACTGTGCTTTGTGGAGCTATCCTGCAGTTGCTGCTTCTGCCAGAGTAAGAGGGCAAAGACTGGACTTTGTGTGCCTTCCATCTTGAGAAGAACTCTCCAAGAGCTTGATTTAGAGCTTGCCTCCTGTTGTTTGAAGTCTCAGGGGCAGCAAAGACTTCTCTCTGCCGGCACCTGGAGTCTCTGGTGAGACTCCTACTCTGTCCTGTGGTGCCCATTCAGTTCCTGAGACCCTGAAAGGAGAAGCTGGCAGCCTAAGAGAAGGAAATCCACCCACAGAGCGCCATGCGGGAAAAAGATCGACGCAACTCCGATCTGCGGCTGAAGAAACGACACACCGCCGGCTCCGTGGCTGAAAATCCGCGCTCGCCTGAAATGCGACGAAGAATCGACGCACGGAGCAGGAGAAATGACTCACAGCATTGCTGACGGAGGCTGTGAGATCGCAGCCCTCGCTCCATGGTTTTCGGATCATTGTTGGGCTGGATTTCTGACACAACCACTGCTGGGCATGTAAAAACAATGCAAGGCCTGCCCGGACACGAGAGTGCTGACCGGATCAACGCATCGCTCTCCTGCAGAGAGAAGGAAGGATGCGTCTGACCCGACAAAAGGAGAAACGACGCAAGGTCCCTCTTGTGAGTGGAATCGATGCATCGCAAGCCCTTTTTGAACACACACTCGCCCGTGCGGGGTTATTTTTGATGCTCCCAAAGTACATTTTCAAACTAACAGTGTTAGAGTGTGTTTTAAACTACATAAAGACTCTTTTTAATTGATAACTTGACTTATGTATTGTGTGTTTTAGTTGTTTTGATCTTTTTTTGTTTAGATAAATATTTCCTATTTTTCTAAACCAGTGTTGTGTCATTCTGTAGTGTTTTCATTAAGTTACTGTGTGTGTTGGTACAAATACTTTACATCTAGCACTCTGAAGTTAAGCCTACTGCTCTGCCAAGCTACCAAGAGGGTAAGCAGGGATTAGCTGTGGGTGATTCTCTTACACCCTGACTAGCGTGAGGGTCCTGACAGGGGGTAACCTGACTGCCAACCAAAGACCCAATTTCTAACAATAACCATCTAATATGACAAACAAAACCAGATGACTCCTAAAACCATGTAAAACATGTGCCAGGACAAAACACACAACAGGCCCATGCGTTGCAATGGGTTAATTTCCGTTTAATGATTGTGGTACAAGTTAGTATTATCAGCACTGTATTCCTTATTTATCAATTGTTGATGCTATGCATGGATGGTTGTTACCTATAAAAAAAGATACAAAAATAACTTTAGGGGCTGAAACACCCTAAACCTTATTTTGACTTCTATTAATTTTGTTTTGTCGAAAGGCAAAGTACACTGATCACTCAAATAAGCGCAAGTGACTTCTCCCTAGAAAAATACTTCTGCTTCTACAGATGAGGGCAGATACTGCCCCATCATTAGCCATCTAAATGTTGCCAGAACTTTGGCATAGGTATTAATGCAGCCTCATAAGGCTGGATTTAGCTGCACCAGCTCTTGGGAGCTTTACAAGTAGATCTAAGATATAGCAATGATGCACGGTCTGGCTTGGATGGACTATGACCAGTGGTTGATAAAAACATCCTAAGAGGGCATCCATTGAGAGAAAGTGTTCTAGAGCGAAAGCAATCCTGAATGGAGATCCAGAGGACATCTCTTGATCTATCTGATTATTATCTACGAAGTGTGCTTCATACCTTTAGCTCGACTCTGAATTGTGTGATTCCTCACGAATCAACATGCACCTTCCTGTTTTCAACGTGTATTCTGCCTAGCCTCATAATAATTTTTCACTCGGCATACTGCAACTATAGAGATGATACCCAGTTCGCACACTGTCTGTGACCCTCTACATCACAACCTGTACAATGGCTAGCCAAGAAAAGATGGATATCAACTGTTCAAGTATAACTCCATCTAAAACCAAGATTCTCTTGGTAGGAGGATTTATGAGGTAAACTCTGTCCTGTAATGCTATGCCCCAACCAATGTACTCCCCCCAATACTGTGAAGAATCAGAGACTTTTCCTAGACTTTTATTGGTCACTCTGGTTGCCAAAAAATAGTGTTACAGTAGCTGTTTTTTCCATCTGATATTTTAGTATTGCTTTTCTCACATTGGCTCTGTATTGTTTTAGCATTGGTGCAAACAGTGTTCACAGCATATACCCGTAGGATAATACAGTTCTGCCAGAATTCTGTGGTTGAAATTTTCACTAAAAGATTACTTTTTGCCACTGTGATGCAAAACTGCAGTCTCTCATTGGGGTGGAAGTACGTAGAACTTTGCAAAAATTTGAACTGCATCCAAATATTTTGAGTTGAGGGAGCATCAGATAAGTTTTGGACTAGGGAGAAGGATAACTATATTTTATGGAATGAGGGGAGCATAGCTTTTAGTGATTAGTAAGCGTGAATGGCTTGTAAATTTCGTTGGGGTATAAGGAGTCAGCCAGTGTTCTGTCACAATCCTAGCAGCTACCTGATTTCCCCATAAATTCAAAAGTGTCCGAGTAACTACCACAAGAATAATAACAAACATTCTAAACCCCATAGATCAGGTTTATTTTATCTTTGTTGTGATAATTCCTTAGCTCCTGTTTCCTGTTTACAGAATTACTTAAGCAAAATTGATGGTTCATTTTATTAAAGTGCTAGATATTTTTCCCTCAAGACCTGAGCCCTTTTCTTCTAAATTTCAGGCAGTTGGGCAACGTGTACAAAGTGTTTTAATGGTAAATCGTAGGGTTTGTGAGTGTTAAAATACCTTTTGGAATGTACTAAAATCAATTAAAAATTCAGAAAAAGGGTTTATGTGTCGTTAAGGGGGTCAAGCAAACAGTAAGGAATTAGTATTTGGGAGGGGCATGTTCGGGCGTCTTCTCCAAATACCAGTTCCTTATAGTGTATATTACTGTTTTGCATTGAAATCCGGTCACAAAACATTAATAATTTACCACCAACTCAAATGAGGTGTAAACTCATTTGCAAATGGGAAGGAATTACTTTGGGACCCCTTCTTCTATGTGAATGTCGACAAAAACATTTTTAGGAGTTGCGAGCGGTCCCAGGGATCACTGCCTACTCCTAAAAAAGGTTTGTCTAAATGTTCATTTTTTTAAAACACATTATGTTTTCCTTTAAGAAAAACAGGCTGAAAAAAAAAAAAAGATTGCTAAATTTAAAAGCAATCAAAGACATGGTGGTCTGCTGACCCCAGAAGGCCAACATCCCTGAGACTGTGGCCAATCATTAAGGGCCACAATTTGCTTCATAGTCATGCACATTATTAAGTTATGTTGAATTATATATTCATACATGGATCAGTTCGCAAAATACCAATGCATTTATTAGATGTTGGTGCATGCATTTCAACAACTTTTAATGATTCTAGTTTAGTACGTTCCAAATAAAAAATCACAAATAGTGAATCGTTATTAATCGCATTTTATAATTTCTTGTTTTGTTTCTTTGTACATGAGGCCCTTTGTGTTTATACCTTCATACATTTATTCCAACAAACATATCTAGTGTAAAATTGTGCCCTATTGTTTCCACGTGTTGACAATTCTAAAGATTTCCAGGATTTGTGGATTCTCTTGGAAGGAAAGAGAAAGTGGCCAAAAATTGGCATTTTTTGATAAATATAAAAAATAGTGCTCTGTAAGAAAATGTGTGTCATTTTGTCCTATAAATGGTATCAACAGCAGGTATGCTGTGCTGTGATCACACTCTTCTCATCATTCAGAAAAAGCTTCTGTGTGATGGTCAGTATGTTCTATTTTTGTAGATCCTACCTTGCAATTTGTTTGTGAAATAGGTGTGAAAATCATAACTAAAGCTAGATATCTAAATGTTTCTGAAAACTAAACAGAATTTTGAATTTACCAAGGGGTCATTTGTGTAGATTGCATATGGTACTCCTAAAGTAACTAGCCATTGAAGTAAATTAAAAAAGTGAAAATGTTAAAAAGACAGAAATAGGCAACAATGTTTTTATCTTTCATTTATTGTACTGAAGATTGATCTGCAAGGACATATACCACATCCTTCTGATTACCCAGATATGTATCTTATATCTAGCTTTTGTCAGTGTTGAGGAACACTTGATACTGAAAGCCGTCATCCTATATATGGTTGTGTTTCAATGTGCATCAATTCATAGTGTGAAATCTAACAAAAATGGGTATGAGGGAAAGCTATGCATTTTTGAAATGTGTCTAATCTGATTTAAGTAGCAGTGGTTATTCCTACCACAGTACCCACAATAACAGGTGAGTCTGAGTTTATTTTACAAAATGTTTTCTTTTGACTGAACTGACTTACATGTGTAGACCAAAAATGCAGTGAAAATCAACACATAATAACAAACATCCTACTAGTCTGCTGATACAAACTTTCACAATAAAAAGAGTACCCCACTTGAGTGGAAAGGCCCTCACCTACAACATAAAAGACTGCAACATGGAAAATGGAAACATGATTTTGGGATTGAATTCAAATAGTTCTGGGATTTCACTAGCTGTGGTATTTGTGCCCAGGGTTGTCCAGCACTCAGGTAAACCAGCCACCCTCAGCCGTTTCAGAAAACTATATAGCAAGGTGAGTAAAATGTGGTGTGGCTTGTATGGATGACATTATATTGGGATAGATAAAAGACACTCTGAATGATTTTGGAGAACATGCCACTCCTACAAGTTCAACATAGCACATGAAGTAATATCACTGAATTTTATCCTCTGCACAGGTGTGACATCACTGGATTTCCCATCACCTATTTGCCCGGGAAGTTACATCCCTAGTTTGCCACCAAAGCTGACTTTAAAAGAAGAAGCCAAGCAAGAAGACATAATTCCATCATCCATCTGCAAAAGAAAATGCAACACTGGATTTCCAATTATTAGAAATTGGGCTACTGTTTGGGGAGGGGCGAAATAGTAACCACAATTCTTATCAGGGTAAAGTCACAAGCAAAGCCAAAATTGACCTGTGCTCAAACCTCGGGTACCTTGGCACAGAGCAGTCAGGCTTATCTCAGAGGCAATGTGTAAAGTATTTGTGCAGTGCTTCAAACAGTGATAAAGTGAAAACACACCATGAAAAGGACCAGACTAACTAAATAGAGTCATCTTTACTAAATAAAACAAGACCAGAACTACAAAAATCCAATCAGTAGAAGCGGAGATATGGAATTGTATATATTTAAGTGAAAATTTCACTAAAAAACACAAAGTGCCAACTGTGTATATCTGGTCGTACCGGACTGGGACAAAGTCACAAGTTCAGGTCAACCACGATGGAGTGCAGTCTGGCTACGAGGACCCAATTGGGCCTGCATTCACTGAAATTCCAGGGATAATGGAAATGACATCACAAGCCCTTTGACCTCCATGTTCACTCTCACCCATAATTATACATACACCCAAATTCACACTTACATACACTGTCTCACATAAACACACTCTCACCCACAAGCATGCACACAACATACATTTAAAAGCATTTTCTACTTACCTCAGCTGCCATTTAAGAGCAGATTCCTAGCTATCTGTACTGACATAAAACAAAAAGAGTGGCACCCCATCTGACATTGTTAAGGACAAGCTGCCCATGTGTTCCTGGCACTGAATCTGCCACCTCTGAGGCCAGGGGTCGCAAAGGCATTGCCAGGGGTCACAAAAGGCAAACCAGGGGTCGCAGCTATGACCTCTAGTGTCCCCTAAATGATGTCCATGCCTACTGAACATGAGTACATTAAATCCTGGCTGTGAAGAATTACGAGATGCTTCAATAAGTGTTGTCAGGAATAAGGCTGTGCGCGGTCCAGGTCCCGCCCAAACCCCACTGCGCGTATTTGTGGTGCTTCATGCACACCACTTGTTATCCCCTCTTATTCTAGAAGTGGTCACCAGCGTCGCCTGCCCTGTGGTAAAGCTCATGTAGCTGCAGGGTCAGGACATTAGTGGACAAGATGCACTTATCAGTGATATTCTATGAAGGGACTAAAATTCCCAGGTTTATAGAGGCATTGGCCATCTTGGGGTGTGGCAGGCCTATAAAGCCCAGGCACACCCAAGCACGTTGCTCACTATTTTGAAGACTTCAATGCAGTCAGACCGTGTGCGGGTTCCTCTGAAGAAGAGCAGATTTCCTGCATGGCAGATTGACAGCAGAACGGAGCATCCTTGTTTCCATGGTGAATTCAGATACGAGTAGGTCGTACTCGTAGGGGTAAGGTCTTGAGGAGACCAATCTTGAAGGGAGTTGTTACTTCCAAAAGTAAAGTGTCCCTTAGCACAATGAGCAAAGTGTTTTCAGTTCAAAGAGTAAAGCGCTCCTGGCACGACGATAAAAGTGCTTCAGTCCACATGAGTTAAGCGCCCTTGGCAAGATAATCAAAGTGCTTCAGATCACAAGAGTAAAGCGCCCTTGGCACGACAATCAAAGCGTTCAGGCCACATGAGTAAAGCGGTCTTGGCACGAGGATCAAAACGTTTCAGGCCACATGAGTAAAGTGGTCTTGGCACAAGGATCAAAACGTTTCAGGCCACATGAGTAAAGCGCCCTTTAGCACAACGAGCGTAGCGCTTCAGGCAAAGCAAGTAAAAGCGCTCTCTGGCATAATGAACAAAGCACTTCATGTATGATGATCAAAGCGCTTCATGAACAATAAACAAGGAGCTTCTGTCCAACAAACAAAGCGCTTCAAAATCAATGAGTAAAACTTACAGACCTTAGTAGTAAATGTGAAAAAGTTTTGGAGATAAGCAAATTATAGTTTCATTGTTTTTTGGGAAGCTTAATATGTGAGATACATATGTAAGTCTTTGAGAATTTTTAGGCTGAGATCAAACGTTTATGTTATGATTGCATAATTGTTACATGATTGATATTCTGAGTATGACCATAGTCCAAAGCTCTTGCCATCTCTAGGTTCAGAGGTTGCAGTTTGTTCCATGATTCAAAGAAGGGGCTATGCCCAATTCACAAAGGGTCTCAATCTGATACCATGGAGACGCCTTTTTTCAAGAGTCTATTGGTGAGTTTATACTGTTATGAATGAGTATATGCATATTTGTTCTAACCGTTTCTTTTCAGATCTCTCTCCCTGCAGTTTCCTACCCTAACTCCCTTTTCCCCGCCTGGCTTCATCATAACTCTGTGCTCTGATAGCTTTCTGAGTTGGTGACGCCGGGAGGTGGGCCTTTTGTTCAGCAGCGTGCAGATCCCGAGGAAAGGGCACTGTGACAGTGTGCATAATGCAGCCGAGAAGATGCATCCCTTCTGGTGAGCTACAAGGCTGTGGTGGGAGGTCCTGCATTGTTGTTGAGGAGGCTGTCAACAATTGAATCTTATGATGCAAAGCCCTGCGTCCAAGATGTGTCGCACACAGGTGGGTTCCAAGAACTGCGAGGCTTGCGATGCAAAGTCCTGCATCATTGTTGAGGCTACTATTGATGAGAGGATTGCAATGCGATGTCCTGAATTGAGGATGCATTGCAAATACCAAGTCCTTGCGCTGGAAGAATCTGTGCGGCATAAGCGATGCGTTGTGCTCGATGTTGCCCAACCCACAGCCCAGTACAGATGATGTGTCAGTTCTGCTAAATCCACAAATCGGCTGCCAAAGCACTTTCAGGCCTACTTCCAAGAATTCAGGACTGGGGTGGCACCACTTGGCAGAGTAGGACTCATAGTTGCTCTTGAAGTCACTCTGATGATCCTGGGTTCAGGTTACAGGTCCAGTCTTTCTCAATAGGAAGGTGGCAGCAAGATAGCACAGAAGTCAGCAGTCCTTTGGGGGCAGAAGTCCAGCAGATTGGCAAACCCTTTAGCAGCACAGCAGTCTTCTTCTGAGAAGTCTTCCACTGGTCCAGAAGTGTACTAAAGAGGTGGTGTGTGTGGTCCATTATTTACACCTAGTGCCTCCTTTGAAGTGGGAGAAGCTTCTAGAGGTTTCCATGGAATTGCACAGGTTTCCTGCATCCCCTGCCCTGGCTCCAGACTAACTACAGGGGGTATGCAATTGTTTGTCTGAAGGCAGGATGCAGCCTATTTAGGTATAGGTAGGGCTGTGCCTAACTCCACCCTGCCATCCTGCAAGTGGTAGCCCATCCAGGCTCACTTAAGCTCCCTATTGTGTATGCTTGTCCAGGAGGAATACACAAAGACCAATTGCCAATTACACCCAGTCATGTTATGCAGAGACAGGCTGCAGGCACTAAATGGCTAAGGCAGGAAAATGCCAACTTCTTAAAGTAGAACAAACAGAGATGCCAAAAAGGGACTTATTTAAACCAATTTTATTTTATATCTGATTGCTTACACATTCTTAGACATACAGAAGTAGCATCACAAATAAATTAAACATGTTATTTGATAGAATAAATCAATCAAACCGATTAACACAGCAGGCGTAGAGATTGCATAGACGTATATTTCAAAAACACTTAGGGGGTCATTCTGACCCTGGCGGTCATGGACCGCCAGGGCCAACGACCGCGGAAGCACCGCCAACAGGCTGGCGGTGCTTCCGGGGGCATTCTGACCGCGGCGGTAAAGCCGCGATCAGAAAAGGGAAGCTTCCCGCTGCCCCAGGGAATCCTCCACGGCGGCGCTGCAAGCAGCGCCGCCGTGGGGATTCCGACCCCCTTCCCGCCAGCCTGGTTCTGGCGGTTTTCACCGCCAGAACCTGGCTAGCGGGAACGGGTGTTGTGGGGCCCCTGGGGGCCCCTGCAGTGCCCATGCCACTGGCATGAGCAGTGCAGGGGCCCCCTAACAGGGCCCCACATAGATTTTCAATGTCTGCGTGGCAGACCCTGAAAATCGTGACGGGTGCAACTGCACCCGTCGCACCCCTTCCACTCCGCCGGCTCCATTCGGAGCCGGCATCCTCATGGAAGGGGGTTTCCCGCTGGGTGGGCGGGCGGCCTTCTGGCGGTCGCCCGCCAGCCCAGCGGGAAACTCAGAATGACCGCCGCGGTCTTTTGACCGCGGTACGGTCTTCTGGCAGTTCCCGCCAGGCCAGCGGCATCCGCCGCCGGCGGGGGTCAGAATGACCCCCTTAGTATCACAAAATTAGGATAATAGGTGTTGACAATATTGCATTTCTTAGAATACATGGACATTGCGCAATTTGTGGTTTGGTCAAGATCATCACCAACATACGTCAATATATATAAAACCCACTCAATATAATAATGTGGAACTGTCCCCAAACACAACAGAGATCCAGATCTCCCAATCAGAAAAATTATTAGTAACAATTTGAGTTAAATGTTGACATTTCGGTCCCACTTGTAAACCTCAATAAGACCATTTTCAGGACTTGAAAATCAAATGAAGTAAAAAGCCCCCCTATGGGAATGAAACACCACTGAATCAGGATATTTAAAATCCACTCCTGCAAAACAGCTACAAAGACAAAATAGAGGAACCATCACCACATGGAACCAAAGCACAGGTGTGTGCATAAGGGACAAACATTCTTATAAATAATCCACGTTGTTTGTAAAAACTATAAATAATTCAAAGAACTGAAAGAAGTTGCGCTCCACCAGTAATCCAAGAGTTGGTGAGAATACTCATACACAAAGAAAATAGGAACCGAGAGACTTACTTATGTGTTGTAATTTCAAAGGAACAACATAAAGTCACAGTACATATCTCAAATGGTTTCAAAATATCCTGCAAAAAGAGATCCCTAATAAGTGCAGGGCCACACATAACCTCTCTGCCAAATTGTTGCACTTGCCAGGGATGATTGTCATATGCTCATAGGGTGAAGCAAAACAATGTTTAAGAGACCCAAGTGAATCCAAAATTCTCAAAGAAAGGTATATATAAGAGTCCTGTACTACCTCTTAGCCACAGTATCTACAAATATATAGGCACCCGATAGTTGAGGATTAAGGATTCAATATCAGTAACAAACCAGTGTGTAGTCAGCTGGTAACTAAATTACAGTGAGTGGCTCCAAATTAGTGGACTAATAAGCTGATGTTGACCTCTAACAAAGTGGGACAATATACCCTTGCCCTGATATAAGAACCTCCATAGGTAAACAATTTGTTTTATACCTTTTGAGTACCGTCACATCGGATCCAAGTGCTGGACCCAAAAACATCAATGTGGAAGGTTCCTAGTGTAGAGGCAGGTCATCTTTGAGAAGACAATAATGAATTAAGGGCTAAATTTGTACCGCTCATGTCCGCACCACTGAGCGGCAAAGCTGTCTCAGTAGGCATTTGTGCACTGATCCTGCGCATCAACAGACCACACAGGAAGGTGAAGATTAAGTAGAAGGGCCACTAGAGTGCTAACCTATCCATGCCATGTTGGGGAAAGATGTCAAATCAAATGCAGCCTATCAGATGTGATTATGAGAAACCAGCCTGGCTCAGAACAATTTTAATTTTAAGAATAAATGAGGGACCGGTAGACAACTAACCTGTTGCCACCATGTTGGTGAATGTAGCCCATCTTGGATTTGCTATTTAAAACAAAATGAGAATGCAATGATGAAAGGATAAAGAATGAACAAATGAGTAGGAAAAAAGTTCATTAGATAGCACCCAAGTGTAGAAGCAAGTTACTTAAAGAGATAACAAATACAAAATTCATCATGAAAACTATAATGCATCATCCTTCACTGGAGCATAAATATCTCAAACAGTGAATGCAAAACTGAACTATTAGTAACATGTACTTAAGTATCACAGTTACTGGTGTTATGAATCAAGAGAATGTTATCCTAAAAAAAACTGTTTCAGACTCATATTGCAATTAGCAGAGAAGACTAGAGTTTTATCAATTGCATCAATTAACTGATTATTAAACACCCAAAAATAACTTGACAAGGCCAATGATTGGCCATTGAAAGGTACATATGAATAATGTTTTGTTTAAAATATTTTCCATGAAAAGTCCAGTATAGTGGTGGAACAGATCAATAAATTCATAAGAGATTCAAAGGACATCTACCAGTCATTGGCGGAAATATAAGAGTAAGTAGGAAAAACATCAAAATACAGTAACCATGGATTTCTATACAGCAGACAATGGATACCACATCAAAGTGTGGCTCACATTAACTATTCAAGACATACATTGAGTCATCTTTGCACACTGTCAGGTTTCCAGATCCATCGGTTTTTTTTAATGGTTAGAAGTCAGTGCACATTTGGTGATCTGAGCGTAGGTTTGACAATGTCAGTCACCCACCAAACAATGGGCCAGATGTATCATGAAATGGCATTGCGAACCGCAAATAGCGATTTTTAGGAAATCGCTATTTCCGAGTCGCAATAGGCCATGTATCATAATTGCGAATCAGAATTAGCGATTTCTTAAAATTCGCTATTTGTGGTTTGCGAGGCCCAAATACCAAATCGCAATTTGCATTTTCGCAATTTGCGATTCGGTAATTGAAAATCGCAAATTGCGAGAACGCACACCTGGAGGAGCCTGATGACATCACAAGCAGGAAGTGAGTCATCCCAGGCAGTTTGCAGGTTCCACACCCAAACCAGCACTCAGAGAGAGTGAGCCCAGCCACACTGAGCAAGTCTCTGAAGAAGGCAGCATAGCAGAACCAACAAGGGCACCTCTGCCCAGGGAAAGGAGAAGGGAGAAAGGAAGCCCAAACTGAAGTTTAGTGAGCAAGAGCTGGAGGTGCTCACAGAGGAGGTGGTCAGGAGGCATGACCGGTTGTTTGGCAAAAGCTCACTCCAGGTGCCTGAGAGTGAAAAACATAGACTCTGGGCAGATATCCAGACAAAAAACTGCGCTGTTGGATTGGCACAGCGCTCTGTTGAAGAAATCAAGAAGAGGTGGTACAACCTGCGGTCCCGTGCCAAGGAGAGGGTGGCAAGACAACTGCAGGAGGCCAGGAGCACAGGAGGCGGACTACCCACAGAGACACCCTCCAACCCGATGGAAGACCTAGTGGTCACACTCCTCCCAGAAGCAGTCAGTGGGGTCAATGACATTGACACTTCCGGCACACCAAGTACAAGTAAAGGTAAGTGCAATCTTGAAATGTAACCCCATATGTGAATGCACAAAAGCCCCTTATGAATTAGTAAGAAATTAAAAAAATTGTGAGAAGTAGTCCATTCCACATCTTAGAAGGAGCACAACAATGCCTTATGGGAGTGGTAGTCCACAACCCAGAGCTGAAAGTAGCACATACAATGTAATAGGCAGAGCGACACACAGAAGAACACAACACCCACAACATTGTGATGAGAAGTAACTGTACTGTACCTTTATTACCATTGTGTGACCTTTATTGATACATACATAACTGACATGCTGCATATTGTCGTTGCAGGTGGCCCACGCCCAGCAGCTACAGCATGTGCCATTGCAGGGGAGACAGACACCCATCCTGCTTCAGACTCCAATACCAGTGAGTCACAGAACATTGTGCCACTCCGACGCAGGCCTAGGGCACTGCCACTGCCAGAGTCAGGACTCAGATGAGCAGCAGGAAGACTCACAAACACCGTCCCCAAGTGGCAGATGCACTCGGATGCAGGATCCCCGTTCATAGCAGAGCACAGCACCCCGCAGGATGCCTACATATGCAGGCGCACAGGCTTTTGCGGCAGGTGAGGGAACATCATTATTTGGTGGCCTGGAATCGGCTATGTTAAAGCAGCAGCACCTGCAAAACAAATACATCACGTCGTTACAAAGGCAGATTCAGCAACATAATACAAACATGGGGGGCCTGCATTGCCAGCTGGAGTGACTCAATGCCAACATCGAACAGCTCCATGAGGGACAGGTCCAAGCATCGCAGGATAAGAGAGAGCTGACTACTGCTGTGAGGGAACTGTGTCAGGAGCTGCGCCACAACAGGGTAAGCCACCACAGACAGGAGCGACGCTTCATGGGCATGTTTGGTGGTTTCTGTCGCTCTGTGACTAGGCTGGCAAATTCTACAGCCCTAATATTGCGTCGTGCTGTGGCCACACAGGTTGATGCAGCACACAGCAGCAGGGATGTGGCTCAAGGACTGCTACAGAGCACGAATGTGATAGACAATATTATGGGTAACTGGTCAGCCACACCTAGTGAACTGGGACTGGGGGACATGGAGGACACATCGAGCCTCAGCAGTTTAGCTGTGCCCACAACGGACATCAGACGTCGCAGTGCCAGGCACAGCACTGTCACAGAGGCAAACACTCGAGGTGCCAGTGAGGCAACTGTGCAATCGAGTGGCGTGCGTGGCCGAAAGAAGTGAGTGTAGTGGCCACAGGGGACTGTATATATTTCTGGCATGAGGACACTATGAAGGAATAGTGCTTTACTGTTGACTGCTTTTGTTTTTTGTCACAATTACTTTTGTTGGTACTAGTGGAACTTATATTACCTGACATTAAGGTAATAAATGTACTTACTACAGGTACATTTGTCAGTGGATTTGTGTTGTTCATACTTACATCTGAAATGGTTGTGTGTGATGTCAGCCTGCCCTCTGCTGCACTGGTCCTGTCTGCTGGCTGTAGGGGTGGTATGGGATCATCATCCTCATCTGATTCAGATTCAGATATTTCCACAGGTATGCCTCTGGTGGTAGCTATATTGTGCAAGATTGCACAAGTAGCCACTATTCTACATGTTGTCTCTGGGCTGTACTGTAGTGCCCCTCCACTTTTGTGGAGGCACCGGAAGTGACTCTTCAGCAGGCCAAAGGTGCGCTCCACCACATTGCGGGTCGCCCTGTGTGCTGCATTGTATCTCCGTTCAGCAGGTGTAGTTGGATTTAGGTAGAGTGTCATCATGTAGGTGCACACTGCGTAGGCACTGTCTCCTGCAATGAACAGAGGGTATGATGAGTAACTGAGCCATCTGACGTCACACTGCCATCAATGCACCAGTGTACAGAGGTACAATACCTGGTAGATATCCTTCACCAAACTCCCCAGCTAGCAGTCTTGTGTGAATGCCACTGTGGTGAAAGATGTATGAATCATGGGTGTTCCCTGGGTACCTGGCCACGAGATCAGTTATGATATAGGAGGCATTGCATATCACCTGTATATTCATGGAATGTTGGTATTTACGGTTGCGGTACACATACTTTGTGGCTGATGGTGGACAGTTTGCAACATGTGTCCCATCTATGGCACCTACAACATGGGGGAACTGTGCTATCTGGTAGAAATCTATTTTTGTCTGCTGTATTTCCTAAGGGGTGTGGGGGAATCTGATGTATTGGTGTATTCTGCTCAGCATGGCGTTGATAAATGCATTGAAAAATCTAGAGAGGGTACTCTGTGAGACCCCGCCAGCTGCTGCTATGACCCCTTGATAGCTCCCTGAGGCGAGTAGGTGGAGGGAGCATAATACCTGCACATGGGTGGGGATGCTATGAGTCCTATGTGTTGTGCTCTGTAGTATGGGTTGTAGCTCAGCTATCAGGTCGAGTATCATGGCAGAGCTCAACCTGTACATCTCAAATATTTCCTCCTCTGTCTGGTCAAAAAGTGTAATGCGCACTCTGAAAATGCGCTCCTCTCTCCTCCTCCCTCTCCTCAAACCTGCCAAGATCCTCATCCTCCTCGCCATGACCTAGAGTGCAGCCATTGTGGAAAAGAGTCTGAGGCATTCTGGGCCTCTTTATATAGGTTGCACCTGGTTACCACAAGCTTTCACTTAGTGGTATTTTGCATGTGCAAAATGCCATTCTGCGAAAAATAGCAATTTGCGATTTTTTGATGCATCGAATTGCGACTTGGTTTTGCGAGTCGCATTTTGCGCCTCACAATTTCCTACTCGGAATACCGAATTGCAAAACGCAACTCGCGAAACCAGGTCTCAACACAAAAAATCGCAATTTTTGCGATTTCTTGTTTTTGGTCTGCGAATGCCTTTCATGCATCGCAGACCACGTTTTTGCATTCGCAAACAGCCAAATTTTGCGATTCGCATCGTTTGCGAATGCAAAAACATTTGATACATCTGGCCCAATATCTTTCTCTGAATGTTTGAAATGTGTAAAATGGTCAACGATTAGAGCATGTTCCACCTTGCATCTAATTCTTCATTGATGTAGGACAATGCATTTTTTGATTTGTTGAGTAGTCTTTCTGACATATGGAAGGTCACAAGGACATTCTGTGCAGTAAATTACATTACTTATGTTACAATTGGAAAAATATTTGAGAGCTGACCGGTAGTTTTTTATGTTAAAGGTTTTAACTGTGTTGGTAGTGCTACATGCTGTACAATTATTACATTTGTAGTGACCTTGAACAGGGGAAAGTTGAAACATCTGTTGGATATCAGGAGATGTAGACTCAACATATGCTTTAACCAATCTGTCTCTTAAATTGGGCCACCTCTTAAAAGCAAATAGAATTTTGTCATGAAACCGGGGATTATTTGAATGTAAGTTCCATTACCTACAAACAACATTTTTGATCTTATTTGACAGGGCTGTGTTATGAGTTTAGCGGTCCCACTGCAGGACTGCCAAACTTGCGGGGCGGACACAACCGCCATGGTGTTGGCATCACCCCCAAGTGTATTACAATGTTCCTTGCGGGCTGACAGGCGTGAACCTTGTAGTACGCTGTCCCGCCGGGCTGCCCGGTGGGAACAGTGCTGCAATATACCTTAAGGGAGCTGAGGCCAATACCTTAGCAGACAGCACCCTCGGAATGCACACTGTCTTCTATGGGCATGGGCAGTGTAGAGATCCCCCCGTGACCCCCAGCACTGGCTTTCTGCCAGCCTTCCCTTGGCAAGGACTCCACTATGAAAAGGCTGGTGGAAAGCTGAGTTGTAATCAGCCAGGTGGAGCTGAACTCAGTACTGCTCTTGCTGAGTACAACTTAGACTGCCATCGGAGTGTTGGGAACCATGTTCCTGGTGGAGACAGTGGTCCCCTGGCGGGTCCGCCCACAAGTGTTGTAATGTGGTGGTCGGACCGCCACAGTTGCGGTGGTCCAACCGTCACCGCATCGCTGGCGATCCTTAGACCGCCAGCCTTGTAATGAGGCCCAGAGTGTCAAAGGGGGAAACACATACCAGTTTAGACTGTTTAGGTCATTCTCTGATTTCTAAATTGTAATAAAGTTTATTGTCCTCTATTTTGATTGTGATGTCTAAAAAAATTATCATCACATGCTATGTTCAATTGAGAATTCAAGATTGGAATTACATGTGTTGAGCCAAGTGTAGAACCTTAGCAAGCTATTGATGTCACCTTTCCAAATCAGAAAATTGTCGTTGATGTATCTCATCCACTTGAATATTTGAGACCTGAGTTGATTAATAGTATTGTTCATGTACAGAGTTAGACATGTAGATGCTCACCATAGTGGGGAGAAAACTACCCCCATGGCTACTCCCTTGATTTGTTCATAATATTGGTTTTCAAACACAAAATAAATCCTGTTAGGAGCTAATCCGGTACAATTGAGAATAAGTGAGATGGGTACGCAATAAGGGCGTGTTCTGGTTTCAACCAGTTGATCAGGAGAGTCAGTATCTCTGTTTGTGGAATGTTGGTAGAGAGGTTTTCAATGTCCAACATTTCTCACATGGATTGAATGGATGGTCTGCTATAGATTTTACAACAGCTGTGGTGTCCCTAATATATGTTGGGCGATGTTTGGCAAAAGGCTGGATAAAAAAAGTCTGCATATTGTGCGATAGGTTTCAGAATGGAGTTGCATCCTGATATAATGGCATGCCCAGGACCTTTCAAGGCATTTTTTGGGATCTTGGGTAAAACATAAATGGCAAGGACTGTTGGGTCTGGATTGTTTAGAAATGCAGATTCTTTACCGCTTAACCATCCTTCATGTTGGTATTTTTTGGTAATCTTCTGTAATGATCTATAACTTGTTATTGTTTATAGATGTCTTCCTCATATGTAGTTTTATCCATTAAGATAATTCCTCTGCCTTTATCCACAGGTTTTATGAAAATATTGTGAATTAACTGAAGATATCATAGAGCAGTCTGGTGGTCCTTGTATAAGTTATATTTACTGTAATGCGGACTGCTTAACAGATTGCCTATTTCCATTAGAACAGCATTCTCAAAAGTGATGATTTCTGTAGAAATCATATGATTAGCAGGATAAAATGTGAATACAGGATATAAAACTGCCTTATCCAGTATGGGTTCCTGATCATTTCAATAAAAAGTCGTCTTTCAGATTAATTGATCTAAAAAACAATGGTGTAGTTCCATCTTAGTCTGAAAAAGGTCATTGTTATGTATAGGAACCAAGGAAAGCTCTGATTCTAGGACAGAGTTTTCAGTTTGGGACAGGTTATGAGATGATAGATTAAAAATGGATACATTTTGTCCTGTTTCTACCATTCGGGAAATTGGCTTCTGGTCTGTCTCTGGCCAGGAGTGTATTGATTGCGGTAACATCCTCTCCTTCCCCCCCTCTGTTTCATGCGAGGACCTGGGCCCATGTGTGTGTGGCCCAAAAAAACTCTGATTGGATGTAGATGGTTGGTTGCTGTAAACATTCATATATGAAGTTCTATGTGTTGGGTCACTATGAGAGTCAGAGCCTGTGTCTGAGAAAGTAATCTTCTAAAAGGGAGGTGCGAGGCACCCTGGAGCCTGATAGAAGTCCTTCTGTAAGTATGGATAAGTGTGTTCCTTATTGTACCTCTTACTATCTTTCTGTAATTTTATTGTTATATTTGTTTGTTCAAATTCCTTTATTATACAAGAGATGTTTCCTATGAAGGCTCTAGAATTGGCTATAGCTGTATCACTGCTAATGTTTTTTTCAAGTTCTTCAGTTTCTTTGACGAGTGATTCCATGTAGTGCAGAGCTGTTTCAATGCTGAGGACCATCCAGGTCCTTGAGTATTTATTGGCTGCAAAACTAAAGCTGACTTTAAGCTCATTATCTTCTGTAAAAATGATCAGTATGTTTTTAACCTTAAACCCTAGGGGAATTATATTTTCATTCAAACCATTAGTGAGGAATTTAGCATGCAATTCGGTCCTCACAGGTGTTTTCTTTAATCTTTCAATTTGAGCAAGATCTGTGTCATAAGGATGTTGTGACGCTGGGCCTTTTCTACCAAGTAGGGATCGCCCACTAACTATCTTAAGAATTTATTTGTCTGTATAAGAAAGAATTTCAGATTCAAACATTTGTGGACAGCCGAATGTTGTATCAATCAAACAGAGACCACTCAAATATATGTTTCTAACAGACTTCGTCTGCACTAAACTAATATTAAAAAAAGGACAACCCCGTATTCTCTTGTAGACTTGGGTACAACAATAGAATTAGAAAGATGCCAACAAGGGATTTAGTTAAGCCTAAATACTTACATGGCTGACTGCTTGTAAGTGCTTGGATGTCCAGAAGAAACATCACAAACACATTAAACGTGTTATTTGATAGAATAAATCAATCAAAGCAATTGACAATGCAGGTGTAGGGATTGCATAGACTTGTATTTCAAAAACACAACAATATCACAAAATTAGGATTATATGGGTTCACAATCTTGAATCTCAGTACAACACGAACAAGCTGGGTTTTATATATATATTGACATATGGTGGTGACAATCTTGACCAAACCACAAATTACACCATGCATCTTTATCTATTCTATATTTGTACCCAAGCATACAAGGGGTTTACTGGGTGGTTCCTTTTTGTATATTAACGTTTTAAAAGTGACACTTTAAAAATTGTAACCAAAAATCTGACTTTGCCATAGTAGAGGATTTTTCATTACAATTCCAAAGACACAAAGCATGATTTGTTTGCTTGTTCCTATTTGCAAGTTCCAGCTTGTTAAAAGTATTAATGTAACTTCAGTTCTATTATATTGGAGAGTAGGCATTGCTATAGAGAAAACATTGGATTTTCACTATCTGAACTTGTAAAACCTAAAAATACATGACCTACTTTTTATATACATTGCACCCTTCCCTGTGAGCTGTTTAAGGCCTGCCATCAAGATTACATAAATGCATTTAAAAAAAAAAGATTTGAGCCTGGCATGTGCTTGGAATGGCAGTTTTTAAAACGGCACACACAGGCTGCAATGCCAGGCCTGAGACAGGTTTGCAAGGATACATAAGTGGGTGGCCAAACAAGTGCTGCATGCCCTATAGTAGCATTTAATTTACAGGCCCTGGGTACATGAAGTACCACTTTACTGGGGAAATTAAATATGCCAATTGGATGTAACCCAATTCTACCATGTTTAGAGGTGAGAGCACAAGCACTGGTTAGCAGTGGTAAAAGTCAACAATGTCAAGAAAAACAAGATCAGAAAATATGGAGGAGTAAGGCAAAATGTTTGGGGGAAGACCACCCCAAAGCTGACAGGTCTAACATCAATCATCCATCTGCACAGGAAGTGACATCACACCTACTTAATCTACTCGTGTGACAAAGGTGAACAAAGGCAAGCCTGTCTGCACCCATCCATACTTGGACCGTGCCCAACACCACAAACCTTTGTGCTCTCCCCTCCCACCACTACATTGCTGAGACCCCTATTGCTCTCATCTCCAGCCACTGCACTCTATGATGTAACCTTGCCATACCACATAACATCGCAAAAGTGTTTTCCTGTACTTCCTTCAAGTTTGCAGGCACTTACCCACACACAACACTCACTGCACCAACAGTAACCAAAACCCCACTCCTTCCCATCCACAATGACTCGCACAACATTTTGCAATCAAATGCATGCTCCTCAACATCAGCTCACTTACCAAACATGCCTCAGAGATCTGAGACCTGCTGCTTGGCACAGCACCAGAACAACTTTTCTGCAAGGAAAACTTGCTGTGCCTCTCATTGGAACCTGACATCACCACAGCTATCCTGCCACAGCTACAAGATTGCCATGCAGGACAGACTTCACCAGCCAGAGCCAAAATCACCATCATCCACAAGAATGCCATCAGCCACACCACCTCCATGAACACATCCTCCTTCAACTTCGAACACCATCATTCAAGCTCCAAGTCACAGCTAACTTCACCCTAACTGACACACTCATCTGCAGACCACCTGGACCACGCACCAACTTCACAGACACCATGGCTGATTTTGTTGCACCACTTGTCTTTGACGCTAGCAATTATATTCTACTTGGAGACATGAACTTCCACTTGGAAGGCAACACCGACTCCAACTCTAAACCACTCATAAATGACCATGAAATCCTGGGTCTCACCCAACAAGTAAAGACACCTATGTTGCTAGACACCAACTGCAGACTATTTTTACCACCTTTGGCAACATCTGAGTTGACGATCCCCCACCAGACTCCTGAACAGACCACACTTTCATCAAGTTCAGCTTCTCTATCCCGACCAATGCACACACACCACCATCTGAGCAAAGTGCAAAAACTGGGACAGCATCACTAACAAAGACTAGAACACCACTTTCAACACCCACCAACTCAAACACAGCAACAGCCTCCCCAAACCCATCAAGAGTTTCAACAATTGGATAGCATCCTGCACCGGATCCTTGCCCCCAATCAAACACATCAATAAACAAGACCTACACCACAGTCCAATTGGTACACAGAGCAACCCATATTGATGAAACACCCTTGCAAACAACTGGAGCTCTAATGGAGAATGAGGTAGGACAGTGTAGAGAGGAGCACTTTCAAACGGCCATAAAACACTACCACCAAAATGATCCAGACCAACAAATATGCCTCCCTGGAGGTCTGCATCAATACCAGCAAAAATAAAAGCAAATAAATCTGCACTATTGTCAAGGATTTCACCTCACTAGTGTTGTCTCCAAATCAATCAATCCTTTGCAGAACCTATGCAACAATTTCTCTCAATTCTTCAGCAACAACATTACCACCATTTACAGCAATTTCAAACCACAACCAGACCTGACAGACCTTGCCAATGCCTTCCAATCTCATCCAAAGAACCAATGGAAGCCACATGGTCCATAGCCACCTCAGAGGAAACAACTGCCACCATGAAGTTAATCAGCTCATGGGCTCCATCAGACCCCTGCCCCCACCATGCCTTCTCCAGATGACTGTAACCCATCAGCGTTATGCTCACACTCATTCTGAATACCTACACCTTTTCCAAGACCTTCCTAGGTACTTGGAAACACACAACTGTCCTCCCATTGCTGAAAATATCTTCTGCAAACCCTTCAACACCCTCAAACTGCAGATGTATCTCTCTGCTACCATTCTCAGCCAATCTCTTAAAGAAAACCATCAACAGATGCCTCACAAATAACTCAGTGACCACCAACTCATCAACATCGCTCAGTATGGTTTCTGACCTAACTATAGCATGGAAACCAACCCTATCACCAGTACTGATGACATCCACAGGACTCTGGATGAAGAAGACTCTATGGTCCTCATCCTCCTGGTTCTCTCTCTTTGGTGTTAGACACAGTCTCCCGCTCTGATGGACCTGCTCCTTCCTTACTGGAAGGACCTAGTCAGTTAGCCTTCCACAATGCACCTCAGATGCTCACAACCTCATCTGCGGAATTCCACAAGGATCCTCCCTCAGTCCCACCCTATACTGCACATACAGGATCCCTCTAGCCAGCATCATCCTATCTCATGTCATCAATGTCCTCTCCTATGCAGACAACACACGGCTCATTCTCTCCCTCATGGACAAGATACCCACTACCTGGATCAAGTTCAATGCCTGGATGGCTGAAATCTCCCACTGCATGAAGACTGTCTGAATCTGAACACCGACAAGACCAAAATTGTGATCTTTGGGGAGAGTACTTCACCATGGGACTCCATCTGGTGGCCAAAAGAGCTAGGACCGACATGACCCTCACAATTCATACCAAAACCCTCTGTATCTTCATCGACAGCAAACTGAATGTAACCATTCAAGTTAATGTCACCACCACCTTATACTTTCATACCCTGAAGATGCTGAGGAAGATTTTCAAAAGGCTCCCAACCTGCACCTGGAAAACCATCATGCGTACACTTGTCACAAGCAAGTTGGACTATAGGAACTCCAGACTCCTACTGGCACACACCCACACATACAGAAAACCTGATGCAGTGGTCAAGCCTTCTCCTACATATCTTCTGAAGTGTGGAACAACCTGCAGCTACAGATAAGAGCCTGCTCCTTACTTCTTGAATTCCGCAAGATGCTGAAGAGCTTTTCGAGTAGTCCCACTAGGTCAAAGGTTTGGCTAGAGCCACACCTGCCCAGCACCAGTATTCCCTCTTGGCTGATGGTGCACTCTACAAAACTGTATATTATAGCATAACAAGATGTAGGGCCTGATTTAGAATTTGGCGTATGGGTTTCTCTGTCACAATGGCAACAAATATCCCATCTGCCAAAATCTAACTCAAATTGAATAGAAAGGAATTTAGATTTTGGTGGACAGGACATCCATCACCGTTGTGACAGAGAAACCCATCTGCCAAATTCTAAATCAGACCCATAGATTTGTGCCCCTGTCTCCTTACACACAAGGGTTATGGACATCTTATGAGGCCATTTTTGGCAACGAATGAGTTCAGAGAGACAGACGGGTGAATCCTCAATGCATAAGCTTCACTAGTGTCACTTTGCTGGGCTGTACAATGCCGACAGTGGTGGCAGTAATACCAATTTTAGTAGGCAAGTCCTTTTACTTGTTTCCTGACAGGGAGATGGCCTACCAGAATGTTCCATCCCATCATTTTCAATTGTCTGCCAGTCTACACAGATAGGTCTTTCGCTCATCTGTGCGTGAGATGAATCGCATGTATGTGTGTATCTGTCATAGGTGCACATGAAATATGTGTGGTGCATGAGGCCATTTACACAGTGGCTTTTTTTATAATGTGGCCAAATCTAGAAGTACCTAAGATGGAAAAAAAAAGTGAGCCCAAATGGTCAATGGAGATTGGACTGCCCTTTCTGACATTTTAGGGATCTTCATAGTAGGCCAGAATAGAGAGTATTTAGATCAGACAGTGTGGTTCCTTAAAGTGAGCCAGTTATACCCCCTGCCCTTTCCTGTTCACGTGTTCCCTAATAGTGAGATCCAGTCACTGGTTAACAGGTAACTGAGTGGGACAGCCCCATACCTTAAGAGCCCTTGTTTTAGGTTTTGGCTGAAACGACACCCCCTGCTTTGTCCTGAATCCCTGTCTTAGAATGAACCAATCACAACGGAATTTACAAACGGTTCAGAACTGCCTAGAACTAGCAACAGAACCAAATTACTGGAAGCACAAAATCTGTCTGCAACTTAAAAAGATGGTATAGAAACCTCCAGTCAGTTTGCAAAGATGTCCTTACCAGATGCCTGGGGTCCAACACAAGTGCCAGGGTTGGGGGTACTGACTGACAAATTCCCTAGCTAGTTTTGGGAATAGAACCTGCAGAAGGAATGAGGGGCTGCCTGCATCCAGCTTCGAGGAGAGAGCTGACTTAATGATTGTTCAAGGGGGACATTGGATGTGCACATGTGTAAAGAAGATGCTGCTCCAAAGAAGCAAGGATAGTGAAGGACTTGGGTGTGGTGTGTAAGAAACACAACTGCAATATAGGACATGACCCAAATCACATATTGTTCAATCAACAGTGGTTCTTATCCTTAAACATTCTTCGATTAACAATAAAAATCAGCACAATAGCTTACATTGGAGCAACAGCAGGGCGAACAGACAGACATGAAACACTCAGATGGACTAGTGGAATCTTGAATAAATGTATTTGTGCACGGAACAACCAAAACATATTTACACATCGTGCATCCATTAGTGTCAAATATACATTAAAAAATATACACTGTCCTACTGTAAAGGAACCTATAGCATGTAATAGAACATAGATATTTAAAGTACAAATCAAATTAGGTTTCCAACAAAACAGCAGACACAACTCAGATAAAATAAAATTCATTTGTGTGCCATGATCAATAAAGGCACTTAGATAGGTTTGTTAAGGCCTAGTCGACAATGTTTGGACCCTCCAACTGATATTGGGTCTCATCAGGACAAAACTATTGTGGGGACACCTAGAAGAAAAAATATATCACAGCCCTTTAAAAATCTGAAATCAAAAAAGGAAAATATATTCTTGAAAAGTGGGAGAAAAGTGCTTCGACTTACTTAATGAGGACCGAAACACAAAATGTACCAACTAGGGCAAGCAAAAATGGTAGTATTTTACATACAGGGGACCTCATGCTGTGCCTAGCCAAAAAATAAACAAAATATTTAGAGAACAATCTACACTGAAACAATCACTAGTCCACACTTACGAGATCAACACACCACAAATAGAAAGCTAGAACAGCAGCTTACCCCCTTGATAAGTTGGAGCAGGCACGATAATTAGCACTAATTAGTTTTATGCTGATGAGACCTCACATTGGTTGGAGGGTCTAAAAGTCGTTGACTAGGCCTTAACTAACCTAAGTTGTCTTTATTGATCATGGCACATGAATTAACTTTATTTTATCAGGGTCGTGTTTGGCATTTTGTTGGAAACCTAGTTTGATTTGTATTCTATTTAAATATATATGTTCTATTATATGCTATAGGTTCCTTCACAGTGGGACAGTGTATATTTTTTAATGTATGTTTGGCGAAAATGGATGTACTTGGAGTGTGATGTGTAAATAATATTTGGTTGTTTGTTGCACAAATACATATATTCAAGTTTCTGCTAGTCTGTTTGAGTGATTCTTTTCTGTCTGTTCGCCCTGCTGCTGCGTCACCTAAAGCTGTTGTGCTGATTTGTATTGTTAATCCATGGATATTTAAGGATAGGAACCACTGTTGGTTGAGGTACAGCTTTAGCCTGTTTCTTATTTGATAGGGCTCCCTTTGTTTTATCTGTGCCACATCACATAGAACATGAAATCCAGAGCCTGAATGTTTCTCCCTGGTAATAGCCAGTGACCCCTTGTGATCAAGAGCGCCCTAACACTCGACTGCAGGTGAGTTCTACTGAGAAGAGAAGTGCCTGCAAGTGCTGCAATGCTACAAGCTGCAATTGTCCAACTTGGTCAGTCTCTCATGAATCCATAACAGCCAAGAAAAAGTCAAGACTGGTTAAAACTTGACTCATGTGAAGGGAATGAAGTATCAATGTAATCTTTCACATGGTTAACATTTTCGTCTGTCCTGTGGTGTGCTTTATCTCCACTCACACATGCAGATTTCTGTTAGTTCTTGAAGAAATGTGGGCACAAAGAGGGGTAAGACTTTAAGCATTGGCTGGGAGTACCACAGGTTTCCTTCACAAGCATTAGAAAAAATGTGTTTTTGAACCATACTTTGATGTTCACAGGGCATTTTGAAAAAGACAACCTGATGGTATCCAAGAAAGCCGCACCACCTTGGATTTCTCCTTTGTTTATAGATTTCAGAAATGCCTACTGTTGGTAGTGTTCCCTGTGTGCTGGCTGTGCTCCGTGCCATAACGTTACAAGCATCCCCCTGTAGAAAGAATGGAAACTGAATGGTTTTAGGCAAATTTTACAATTGCATGGCATTTTGAGTAGGAAAAAGTGCCAGGACCCACACAAGCCATACCATCCTGGATTCTGCTGGATCTCCAGGTTTCAGAAATGCAAAGGGTTGGTCGGATTCCCTTGAAGTCAGTTGTTGCAGAACCTGAATACTGCAGCTAATCCCTATGGCAAGTAAAATGCGTTTGCAATTTTTTGGGACTAGTTGTAGGCCTAGTTTAGCATGAGGCTTGGCTAAGATGAAGCAAAAAACTTATTGTGCCTTCAACTGCAGACAGAAATACTGTCTAGTGAGTGGGCATGGGACCACATGCCAAGACCATCTAGCACCTCACCTCATTCCTTTTCTTTTGTTTTTCATCTGTAGTGGAGGGGCTCTCTGCTGTCCTGGGGCAGAAGATTATGGGCTAATGCTCCAGTTTTCCCTCTGAGGGTGGAAGAAAGACTGTTTGATGGATTCAGGGGGACCCAATGCCAGGATGAAATGGCCCACACCATACCAGGATGGAATGACCCACACCATACCTTTTTAATTGCTTTTTCCCCCGTGGTCTCATGGGCATTCTTTCCTTCTGGATGGGCAGAGTGGGGTATTTACCCCCATCTACCCAACCCAGTACAGGGGTAGAAAGCCCACCAGACCTGTGGGAAAAAAGTGAGAAACATAATGGGTTGTGGTACTTGCCGAACCTGGCAATAGACTGCAGCCCCATGTACCAAATAGTATTTATTTCCACTTAGGAAGCATATTGGATGCTCCAATCGTACTGCCTCAGGGAGCTGAAAACCTACTAGACACCAAGATTGGTATCCAAAATAGGATTGGTGTGGCATGTCAGCCTGTCTTGGTATCATATCTCTGGGTATCAGATAGTGGGGAATGTATCTAGATGTCAGGATGGGCCAGCTTCCACCCCTTTTTATTCTTTAAAGAACGCCCACCCCTGTTGCCTAGTGTGATTTCTGCCACTTAGAGAAAGCCGATTGGGAATATACCCCAATCACTCTCCCCAGAGGGGTAAGGGTAGAAAGACTTTATAGGGGGAGCAATTAGAAATTCCTGTGGGGCCTCTTACCCCCTTGAAATCATTCAGGTGTTAGATCCCTCTTGTGGTAAATCCATGAGCAGGCATTTATTAGAGACAGATACTCCTGGAAAGAGGAGTCTCTTCTTTCTAAAGGTACCTCTTCTGTATAGATCAGGGCTCAGAAGGTTGAGCTCTGCCCCTGAACACCAATCAAACTGAAAGCAATTTCAGTTTCAATCATGTCTGCACAAATGGCTCATGCATGGGCAGGGAATCCTTCTGCAAGCACCAGAGGGATGCCCTGCCATTAATAAGAAGCCATTATGTTTGCATTGTCCACGCAGAAACGGTAGTGAGGAAATCACCTAAGTGGTTAAATGTCACAATGTCTCTCTATTTCCTCCTTTGATCACATCAAATTGTTCATTGATTTTTTTTATTCCTTTCTGTTGCAAATTATTTAGGACTTGACATGCACACAGATCGGGAAGAGGACTGTATCCATTTGCTGTTGTACTAATGAAGAGGCATTCCTTTCAGCCTTCCATTTTAAACAGGTACTACCCAATGCCCCTGCTGCCTTTTTGTGCCAAACTAGCAAACAAAGTAGTCAATACCCAGGTGATGCAGATAAATACAATGAAAATGCTCCTTAATTTAGCACAACAGGGTTCCTGCCCATAAAGGAACTGAGATGGCGCTCATCTTTGTACATTATGAATTTTGTATCAGAATTTGGTCCCTTCCCTTATCCACAGTGTGACATGAAACACTGTTCGTCAGGCTCATAGGGGTGGAGAGAGAGGCACGGTCTTATGCTAGATTTGGTACTTCTGCCACACCCTAGCAAAACAGTCTTTCTGGGTCTGTTTAGATCATCAGGTTGCCCTATCAGTGCACCACCCTGAGTTCCACGATATTCAATATCCATGCTGTTCTTCTAGTGGGGCTAACTTTCTGAAGCGGAACTCAGATAAAGCCCACGTTAACAGCCATGTGGTCCTGCAGATGGTGGTCAGAGATTATAGGCCACTGTCCACCGCTGGCAAGGACTTTAAAGAATATTTGGGTTGTGTCAGATGATGGCCTTTTTCAATGAAAAAGTTTCATCATCTTGTTTCATGTACAGAGTGTTTTATGAAACACCCCCCTTTCCTCCCCCGGAAAACATCCCAGCCCAAGCAGGATAGACTTTTAGAAGGAGAATGTGAATGGTTTGTATCAAGGGCCCCCTAGGTATACTATTCAGCTCACACAGATGCCCCAAAATGCCACACATGACTTAAGGGGCGGCTCCTCCGCTATGGTGGAGGAGCGTCAACCCACCCCCACTACACCAGCAGCAGCTGCAAAACTTTTACAGGAAAAACATAATAAGCTAGGTTTATTATGTTTTTACTGCAAAAGGGGTGGGGCAACAGGCGTGACAGGGCTAGTGGGGGGGTGCACAGCACTCCACCTCAGTGCACATGCATATTTTGCTGGCCGTCTCGGCCGGCCAAACAAACGTGTGCACTAGACTCTGTCCAACCCGGCAGTGCCTGATTGGAGAGAGCAGGCAAAGGCTCCCACTCTGCCTTGGACCACCCAAGCCAGGGCGCTCCGTCCAATCCTACTGCTGCTTTCATGCTGCCAGCAGCATGAAAGCAGCCTTAGGATTGGCCGCAGGGCAGGCTGGAAGCGGTGCAGTGTTTTTTTTTTGGGCAGCTCCAAACCCTTTCTCCGCCATGTGCCGCCCCACCCCTTCTTGATTGCATGACTCTCAGTTAATATTTTGTGACGTGAGCCTATCTCTGGGCACCTGCCAACCGTACATGGGCTCTCTTTAGCAAGTATATTCCTTTAGCACCCTGTTCATGTTTTAAGGCCGTCTGTGACCGTGGCCCATACTCCTTCCACTGTCAGTTTTCATGTATCTCCCAATAAGACCTTCTGCTTCACTTTTGCTTGGACCTTGCAGTTACCTACGTCTTTCAAGGGCAGTTTATTTGCCTTCCAAAGAGGGAAAGCCTGGAGCATTCTTTCTAATGAAACGAGACATCTCTGTAGTTTTCTGGTACTTAGGAAACAATTAAAACCTAGCTTTTTAAGCAGTAATGATCTCCTAGTTTAGGCAATTGAGCGTCAGTCATTAACGCCAAGACATCTGAAGGTGAGCTTTATAAATAACACAGCTAAATACATAGGTTGCTTCACTGGCCTTCCATTATATTTAGAAGAGCCACGGACTGCAGACTTCCAACCCTTGTGGTCGTAATGTTATCAAAGCTGTGTCACAATATATTGATATAATAGGTCAGGGAGCACCAAACTTGCACAGAGCGGGGAGCTAGCATATTGTTATGCCCTTTTTTCGGTAAATCTTTATTTGCAAAATATATAGTAGACGTTGGACTGTACCCAGAAAAGAAGAATGGTGAATGCCCCCAATTGAAGGATAGTTTTTCCTACTGGTTAGCAGCCTTTATTTTCGTTCTGAAGATGACAAGCAGCAACACATTGTGCAACAGCTGTGGCTGGAATGAACTCCTTGCAGAGAAATGCCGGGACGGCTCAGGACGTGGAATGCGCCACTTTCTGTCTCGCTGGGTGCTTAAGGCTTAAAAAAATAGGGCTTCCTCCTCGGCGGCGAAGATGAAATCCAGCTTCCACTTAACGAACAGGTGCCCCCATGGAACGATCTCTCATGAGCCCTCCCAACAACCAACCATGACTTTAGCCCCCTGTTGACTGTAGCCGTGCAGTTAAGACCTTGTTCATTACTGTGACCCTGGAGCTATGCGAATACGTGCAAATCAGAAGTTCAGCGTGAGCGTTCCTCGAGTCCTAAAGGCCATTTTAGTGGGAGACTAAGGCACAGCAATGTGTTTGTTCATGTATTTAAGAAATGCCTGTGAATTTTATGAGTCAATAGTAGCATAGGTACAGTAAGGGCACAGGGAGTTTCCTTACACAGAGGTCTGGATTACGAGCTGCACAGTGCTGGAGGCGTGTAAACTGTACACCCTTAGCTACTGTGTGTTAACAACTCCCGAACATAGCATTGTGTGTAAACTCCTCAGAACCCTCAGAAGGAGGAATAACCGACCAAACATGGAATTGAAGTGCGGTATTCCCTATTCTATGAGGTTTAATAAACATGTTTACCACCTGCAGCAAGTTGTAAATGTGTGCAGGATGCTTCTGTGTGGGGTGGAGGGGAGGATAGAGGAAAATAAGTCCTGGTGGTGGGGTCGCACATTACATTTCATGCATTACATGCTCACTTGACTTTATCTGCCTTTAGTGTTACCGTTCTGTCTATCCTATAGCTATGTCTTGCATTGTGTCGCACTACCTCTTTCATGGCCTCACCAGCAGGTTCTTGGACAATGATACACAAATTTCCATGCAGGGCTTTCTTCTTCTTTGAAAGCTTGGCACTGACTGGAGTGACGCTTTGACTCCATAAATGCCAAACATCAATCTACACTTCAACTGAGGTGCATGTATCATGTACAAGCAGTTTTGCTGGACCACAGCAAAATCACTGGGAGAGCACTGTTAGTTCTTTGGGTTACATATCCCCTATCTCGTCACGACTTGTAGCGTCCGCCCCAGACTGGGTACATATAAATTATTATGTTATACGCAGAGCTCGGTATTACACATCTTTATTCCTCAGCATGTAACTGCCAGCTTAGCATTCTAAATCATGAATCCTATTAACCAAAAGGAACAGTTCTACGGATTCCGTCAGAATCCAAAAGGATCAAGTGATCTCTAACACACAAGGCACTACACCATGGCCCACTGTTTCTACATTCAATATTTATAGTAAGATTAGCATTTTGCTTTAAAAAAAAAAAAAAAATCATATTTGACTTTCGACCTTCTCTGGCTATTTAGGTAGTTCATGCTGTGGACTCCATAAATGTCTTTCCACATAAAGTATCCATGCCAAATTTGTGTCTTTTTTTCCCAACATCCTAGGGATTCCAAAGGTACGAAGTGTTTGTGTATTCCCCTGCAGTGGATTGAGAAAATAGACAAAATATGAGAACATTTCGAGTTTTTTTGGGGGGGAAATAGGAAAAATGTGCTCCATATAAAAGTGTCTGTTTTTTCCCCTAAATACGGCATCAACAGTTTCCTGTGGCAAAGTCACTATCTTCCTAGATTTCCAAAAAATGCAGAGCTGAATATTTTAACCACAGTTTTGGCATTTTTAAAAGAGGTAGCCAATTTTCCTATTTTTTGTGCTTTCAGCTTACGTCCAATGTGTGGTGAAAACCAGTGTGAAAGCTGGCTGATCCAGGAAAGCTATAGAATTCAGAAAAGTAGACAAAATTCAGTGAGAGGTCACTTGTGTAGATCCCTCAATGCTTTCCCAGAGAAACTGTTTGAATAAAGAAATATTGGAAGTTAATAGCCATTTGTGCAGAACGTTTTCATCTGGCCAGTTTAAAACAGCAATATATTATTATGTTTGCTAGGCCCTTTTGGTGTTGATGTTATATGTGGTTTGTAGGTTCTACAAGAATCCAAGGTACCTGGAGTGAACAACTGAGCTGCACCGTACAATGGTTTTTCATTGTGTGCCGTGTACAGGGCAATTCACATGGTGAAATATGGAGCGTGAAAAATGGGTATCAAGGAAACCTAGGCATTTTGAAAATGGCCACAAGACATGGAGTTCAGGAGCAGTGGCTATTTGTACATCTCTGAATTTGTTTGTATCCATACTAGCATGTGATTTAATGGGAATATTTAAAAATGTCTTCTTTCTTACACACTGGCTTATATTTTGAAGGCACAAATGCAGAAAAATAAAATTAGTAATAACAAGTGTTCTCCTATTCAATTTGCCCACATGCTTCAGATAACAAATTATACCTCACTTGTAGGGGTAGGTATAGTGCCCACAATTGGAAATTTGTCAAAGCATAACATGGGCACATCACATTTTTCCACTGAAAATTGACTTTTTTTTTTCTAATGTGGGTAGCTGTGGATTATGGACTCTCGTTCAGCTGACACCCAGGGAAACCTAGCAAATCTGTAAATTATTTAAAACTAGACACGTAGGGGAATCCTGGTTGGGGTGACTCACGTGGCTCCCATGGAACAGCCTATGTGGCTCTCACCAGCTTTTTCTTTTACCCAGAATACCTTGCAAACCTTCATTCATACGTGTTTTCTGTGTGTTCTCTACAGACCTCTGTGTGGAAAACATCTGGAATCTGCAGGGATCCTAAAATTTTCCACCACTCTGAGTTCCCACAGATCTCTCAATAAGAAAGGTATCATACTTGTGTGTAGGGGTCAAGAGACCACAACACAAAAGTCCCTGAAGCTACATTGAGAGATAAGCAATAGGGGTAGCTACTGTATTTGGGGCCGTGCTGAGGTGCCACTCATACAGACCTATGAACCACAGACATTTCTGAAAACTAGACAGCCTGGGGAGTTCAGGGTGGTGTGCCTTGCATGGTTTCCAAAAGCTTTTCCCACCTGCAATGCCCTGAAAACCTCAACCTTTGCTTGAAACAATACATTTTCCCTTCATTTTTGTGATGGAAACTACTGGAAATAGTAGGAATCTACAAAATTCCTACCACCCAGCATTATCCCACTTTTGCCAATAAATACACTGCCACACGTGTGGCTGGGCCTAGTGCCCGCACCAAAAACTGATCAAATCAAGGTCAATGGGAGTATTACATGTTCTCTAGTTACCTGGGCAATCAGGGAAGACTTTGGCCCTCATTCTGACCTTGGCGGGCGGCGGAGGCCGCCCGCCAAAGTCCCGCCGTCAGGTTACCGTTCCGCGGTCGAAAGACCGCGGCGGTAATTCTGACTTTCCCGCTGGGCTGGCGGGCGGTCTCGTTCAGACCGCCAGCCAGCCCAGCGGGAAAGACGCTTCCACGATGAAGCCGGCTCGGAATCGAGCCGGCGGAGTGGAAGCTGTGCGACGGGTGCAGTTGCACCCGTCGCGTATTTCACTGTCTGCGCAGCAGACAGTGAAATACATGTAGGGGCCCTCTTACGGGGGCCCCTGCAATGCCCATGCCAGTGGCATGGGCACTGCAGGGGCCCCCAGGGGCCCCGCGACCCCCCCCTACCGCCATCCGGATCTCGGCGGTCCGACCGCCGGGATCTGGATGGCGGTAGGGGGGGTCAGAATCCCCGCGGCGGTGCAGCAAGCTGCGCCGCCGCGGAGGATTCAATGGGGCCGCGGTACACTGGCGGGACCCCGCCAGTGGTGCCGGTCCGACCGCGGCTTTACCGCCGCGGTCGGAATCCCCATTGAAGCACCGCCGGCTTGTCGGCGGTGCTCCCGCGGTCCTCCGCCCTGGCGGTCAAAGACCGCCAGGGTCAGAATGAGGGCCTTTGTGTTGTATACATAAATTCCGTAGATAGCACTTCAAAACTAGTCAAGACTTTATATTTTTTGCCACACAGGGTACTTTGTGACATCGTGGCTTCTGTTTTATCCACCATTATGCGTTGTGTGGGGGCAATAATGCAATTGTCAATTGGGAAACAGAACACCTCCCACATTCTGATGGCAGATAAAGCAGGCAATGGCAAGTGCAGGATTTCCTCAATTAGTGGAACAAACATTCTACAGATACTTGCCTAGTGAAGTAGTAGCCCATGGAAGGCAGGTGTCCAGGCACAGCTCTTGAAAGGTTTACCTTATGACAGCTTTACCTCCATCAATTTCCCAATACTTCTTTTTTGTATGGTACAACATAAACCAAGTAGGAGAACACAGATCTGACTGGGACAGGCACTGGGGCCAGTAAACATAAGTCTCCTGTCTCTTTCTTTGCTTAGATTAGAGTTTTCAATAAAAGTCAACCTTTTTAGCTGTTTCAGGTGTGTGATTAACAAAGTGTTGATCCATCAGCCTTGCCACGTCATCCAGAGCATATGAAGTGGGGGGTGCTTCATCTGTAGCATTAAAACTTTCAATGATGGTGAACGGAAAGTCAAGAAAAGACATGCGTCTTCCCGTGGTGGTCTGACGATAGACAACCAAAACATTGTATTTTGCCATCTGAATCAGGTAGGTAAATAGCTTTTAATAGTAAATGTGAGTTTTACGACTCACATTGTATGTCTGAAGAACCTGGTCATTCTTATCCACTCCACCCATGTACTTGTTGCAATCAGTTATACAGGTGAGCTCGGGAACTTCTGCCATCTGACCCCAAACCGTGATAGGGGAAGTGCTCTCATCATGAATTGGAGAGAGCACGTACACATCATGCCTCTCAGAGATCTTGACTTTAAGCAGTTTGTTGGAATACAATGCAGTGCTTTGGGATTTTTGGGGCTGCTTGCAAACAAGCTTCTGTTGGAATCCTTTGTGGTGACAACATACTATACTGCATTCCACAGTGCTAGCTTTGTACAGCTCACTGAAAAGCTCTACTCTCGTATATCAGTGGTCCAACTTTTGTAAAGGCATGGCTGAACAAGCTCCCATTAAGTCTTCCTTGTGACTCCTAGTATGGATGGCAACCTCCAGGGTTTACAGTGAAGGCCTTCCCTGTATACACTCTCAAGCTGTGCACATAGTAGAGCTTTTACACAGCATGCACAGCTTGATGCATTAGTGAGCTATTTTGCTTGCAATGTACTGTCTGAACAGCAGCCACCCTTGTACAATTTCAAGGGCTCCTTAATCACTATATTCTTTCCAGAAGGATAAATCTCACAAAACCTAGCAGATAAATGTTTGAACAACCTGTCATGGTCTCAATGGTCCTGAGGCAATGCAGCAGAATTGTCATTAAAATGCAGCATACGATACAATAGATCACTGTTCATGACAATGCGAAGAGGCATGCTACCCAAACTGTGCAAGTAGACCAGAAGGGCTGCAAGCTTGGTTTGTGCACTGACCCTATTTTGAGCAGAAGGACAAAAAATGCTTCCTCTGTATCTGATCCTGCCTCAGACCTGTCCTCCATAACCTGAGTTGTGGCCTGGGCAGCAGTCATCCACTGAGACGCCATCTCTCCTTAAAGGCTAAAATCTTCTTTGAAAATACTGTCTTAAGTAGAAAGCAGAAGTATTGTTCTAAATCAGTCGGTGGGTGTGTGCATGTGTGAAATCTGTACAATAGTAAATATGCACAAAATTACTTAGCTTGTTCGCTGAATCTGCAGGTTCTCTGAAGACACTAATAAAAGACAAAAAAGACACAGTATTACAGTATTACTTCACCTTACCACATAACTAGTGCCACAGTATACTTTTGTCATGGCATACGGAAAACGTTATAGTTGGGGGATCCACTAGGTCTTTGCCAGTATAATACTAATTTCCAGAAGAAACAAAGCAACAGTTGATCACAAGAAACACACATTCACATAGTAGCCCTTATACCGTTGCTTCCAGGTGTGCTCCTTGTGTAAACACACAGTGCTATAACTAGGGTCACTAGAATCATGCTCCTGGACAGCACCCGATTATATGACAGTGTTGACTAAATTATATTGCAAGAAAAGGCAAATTATGCTGCATTATTTGGCAGAGTTTTTGATTGATTTGAATAATTACTTTAGAATTTCAAAACATGACAATATTGCCTGGGCAAAGATTTCACCTCATTAACATTAGTATACAAACCAAATATAGAAATAAGCAACTGAAAGATGACTAGTCAACCTTTGTGAAGGGCCTTCTAGTGCATGCACCCACATGTTGCCACTTTTTTGGTACGTTTTGGTCCATTTGAGATTATTTTTCTAATCAATTCTCCTAATTTCCGCTTTCAAAATAGTGCCACAAAAGCGTGGCTTTTTTTTTATATATGTATGTGTGTTTTCCCTGAGGGGGAACACAATCACCTCACCGGGCAAAACACTTATTTATAAAAAAAAATTAAACACCAATGGTCGATCCATGTCTTCAGGGCTGACCCCACCTACCTTTGTATGTTTTTCCCTGGGGAATCTAAAACAAAAATTTTCAACAAAAAAGTGTTCCCACTAGGGGGGTTGGCTCTTATATCAGGTGGGTGGACCCCCTGACAATTTAACAAATGACCCCCTAAGGGGCCACAGTCCCACCTACATTTCCTTTATATATTGTTTGGAAATATGTTTCTTCCCTTATGGTGGGCTGTGATTGTGCCTCTCCCCAGGGGAAAACACACATTCCCATAAAAAATGAGAGTCCAGCAGAAGGTTGGTGTATATGTCAGGACAGCTGACCACCCCCAACAATTTTACACTTAATTTTTTGTTGGCTTTACTTCCCATGGGGAAGTGATCATGTCCCCAGGAGAAAACCACACTATTCTTTTAAAAAATGTTGCCTCACCGGGGTATCGGCCCATTCACCATGAGGGCTGAAACCCAACTGATCCCTGGTGGCTTAGTAGGTTTCCTAGCTGTGTATTGTGGTATGACCGCAACCCACAGCCAGGAAACCTGTTTCAGGAAGGCCTCATTGGAAAGGGGAGACTGTCCATTTCCACTGAGACCTCCCTTAAACCTGCGGGTGCCGTTTTGGCCATTTAATCTCCACCAGAGCGGGAGAGAGCACTCACCTGCTCCTGGTAACCACACCAGTGGGGAATCTGTGATGTTAGTGCACCTTGCAGTGCATTGACATTACAGATAGACGGGAGGGGGGTAGTGGCTGAGCAGAAGCACGACACATCGAAATACCAGCTCACAGGCAAAATATTACTCAATCAACATATTATTGCTTAGATTTTCAGCAATATTACTGCTTATATTTTTAGGCAATATTATGAAGACAGCCTATATTTTTGGCAAGTTACAAGTAAATGAGAACATCTGAAAATAATTTATGAACTTCAAGTGGTGGTAGATTTATGGTAACATTTTCACATGTAAACCTTAAATTCATAAACGTTCTATATTTTATAGATGTGCCTATGGAGAACAGAGTTGAGTAAAGCAAAGCAGGATGGGAGTTTGTTCTCAGAGCTGGGCTTTACTCATGAATAGGCTAATTGGTCCCACTAGCATGCCAACTGGGGATTGCATTTTCATAAGTCTGCCATGAAAAGTGGAGCTAACAGGCCAGACTCCTTAGGTCTTGAAATTTCAGTATTAGATTGTGCAGTTCTTCCCGAATGTTGCATAACTATTACTTTTTTAATTCCCTTTGCTTTCCTCTTTGCAGGCAGAGTGGGCGGGGTGTTCACAACACACTTTTTAGAACTGTGCTTTTTTTTTTTTACTCCAGCGTTATTTGAGAAATTCACAAATGTTACCTTATGTGAATTTCACAAAAAATTACAAGATTTGCAGATTTGAAAATGTACATAGATTTTACCAGTGGGAAACTGGTTGGATCAGAAAATGCTTTGGGGCAAACAGTTTCCCCTTGAACTGCTCTCCTGACTGTATCATTTGATAGCATGTGGTATGTCCTCCTATTCCATTTTCACAAATGTCAAATACATTTCTCAAAATCTTTACTAATTTTTAAAACTGTACAGAAAATATAGTCACACATATTAGATTTAATGTGCTTGCACATCATGGACATGTTCACCTGTCCTGTTCTTCAATGTGTTTCAAAGCAATTTAGTAAAGAAAAAGAAAAACAGTACTTTAAATAAATGCACTCTTTCATAGATTTCAGGGGTTGTCCTATTTGATGAAACAAAGCTGTGGTGGATGGCTGAGGCTTTTCTCAAAGGTATGCCACAGAACGAAACATGATTAACAGCTTTTTGAGATGTGGGATAACAAGAACCATTTTGCAGACATGGCATTGACTGATGAATAATGACAACGCATTTGAAGGTGCAGCAAAGTATGTTTTGTTTAATTATTTGTAGACCTAGTGCATTTTTTGATTATTTTACATTTATGGTAGCAGCTCATTCAATAGGACAGCCTAAAACATAACCCTATTTCGTGTTCAATGTTTAATTTTAAAAGTCAATGGGATGTAATGCAATGTGTAAAGTATTTGTACACACACACAGAAACAAGATGAAAACATCACAAAAGTACTTCACACCAGGTTTGAAATACAGACAAAATGTGTCTGAGTAACACAAGACCAAAACAACAACAATACAACATATACAAGTAAAGATACAAATTTTAAAAGATTAAGGCCCTCATTACAACCCTGGCGGTCGGCAGAGAAGCGGCGGTCTTACCGGCAACAGACTGGTGGTAAAAAAATTTGAATTATGACCATCATCCGCCACTTCTCCTACCGACCGCTGGGCTGGAGACCTGGGTCTCCAGCCCGGCGGTCGTCACAATACCGCTGGCGGTATCATGACCCGGCTGACCGCCATGGATTTCATGGGGTTTGGAACCGCCATAAAATCCATGGGGGTAAGTACTATCAGTGCCAGGTAATTCCTTCCCTGGCACTGAGAGGGATTTCCCCCACCCACACCCCGAGTCCTTCCCCTACACCCCCCACCAAAGGTGGCAGAACCCCCCTACCCCCAACATTACAGTACACATACACACCCGACACGCATGCAGGCACCACCAACACACATACCCGCACACACACCAACATACATGCCAACAGCCACACACACAGTCATACGCACACACCCACATTCAGACATACACGTACACATCCATACAGACATACATACAGACAGACACGCACTCATTTCCAAACACACAACACCCCCGCATGCATCTACGCACTCACACACCCCCTCTACATACACACACGCACACCCCCATGCACGCACACAACACACAACACTCCCCCATCCCCCTCCCCTAATGGGCGATCAACTTACCTGCTCTGTTGATCCTCCGGGAGGGGACGGGATCCATGGGGGCTGCTCTGCCGCCACCACACCGTCAACAGAACACCGCCACGCCGACGTGATTCGGTGGGTGGTGTTCTGTTGACGTGGCAGTGGAGGTGGAGCAACCTCCACTTCCCCGCCGCCCGCCAGAATGGCTGCTGGCGGCTCTCCGTCCGAAAAAGGACGGAGGGCTGCCAGCAGTCATAATACGCCGAGCGGAAAACCACCACCACTGGTGGTCTTCAGCACGGCGGTCCCTCAGCGGTCTTGTCAAAAGACCGCTGAGGTCGAAATGACCTCCCTAAATCTTAGTAATGCATTTAGAAACACAATAGCTCCAACTGGGCTATCACGGAGTCTTGACAGAGTCGTTCTCAACAGACCAACGCCACTCGTGAGGTAGTGTGTCAGTTCCTTACCGCAAGGCTGTCAGTTCCTTACATTTGCAGGGGAGGTGATGTAGTATTGGCGGTGTTGTGTACCCGGGTTGGAACGATAGGTGTCACCAGCAGTGGGTTAGGCTTAGTCTCCCACACCGCGGGCGATTCTGCTGCTCAAAATCCAGTAGTATCAGTAGAATAATGAGAGCCTACGTGACAGTGGCAAGGAGGCGGTTCCTTACAACAAGGCAGGGTCAATAAATCTAGCCAGGTGTGAGGTGTCGACTTTGCGGTGTCGTGATCACACCATGGGGCCACAGGTGCTGCGTGGAGTCAGATCTGGGTGCCACGGATGTCAATGACACAGTGCTGTGGACTCACACTGTGGTGGGACTTTGGAGGTGCTTCAGTCATGTCAGGCCTGCGGTGTCGGTCGTGATCATTGCACTCAGCGGGGACCACGGCTTCAGTGCAGGCACCTGTGTGGAGTCAGACAGGTGTTTCAAAGTAACGCTGGCGTTGCTGTGGTTGGTTTCTTCTTAGTTGTACCAGAACTCACTCCCAAAGAACTGGATGTAGCACCACTTGGCAAGCTAATCCCCTCAGCAAGGGAGCCTAGGTGCTGGCAATTGAAGTCTTTTATGTCCCTGAGACTTCTCAACAGGATGCAAGCTCAGTCCAAGCCCTTGGGGAACTTTTGGAAGCAGGATGTAGAAAGCAAAGTCCAGTTCTTTTACTCCCAGGACAGAAGCAGCAAGCAACAGGCCAGCACAGCAAAGCAACAGGCAGAGTGGAAGCCCTTCCCATCTTCTTCCTGGCAGAATGTCCTCAGTCCAGAAGGATTCTAATTTTGTGCGGCAGAGGTCCAGTACTTATACCCATTTCTGTATGTAAAGTAGTCAAACTTCAAAATGCAGTCTTTGTAGTGCACAAGGCCCTGCCTTTCCTGTCCTGGCCGCAGACACACTCCAGGGGGTTGAAGACTTCTTTGCGTTATGACAGGCACTGCCCTAGTGAGGTGCAAGTGGCATCTTTTCCCACCACTTTAACTCAGGAAGGCCCATGAAGAAATGCAGGGCACACCTCAGCTCCCTTTGTGTGACAGTCTAGAGTGAATTCACAAACAGCCCAACTGTCATCCTGACCCAGGCATGTATTCAGCAGACAGTCTGAAGAACATAATTGTTAAGCAAGAAAATGCCCACTTTCTAAAAGTGTCATTTTCAAACTCACAGTTCAAAAACTAACTTCACCAAACAATGTATTTTTAATTTGTGAATTCAGAGACCACATCCTTCATATCTCTATCTGTTCCTAATGGGAAATTACACTTAAGAGGTATTTCAAGGCAATCCCCATGTTACCCTATGGGAGAGACAGGCCGTGCAATAGTGAAAAATGAATTTAGAAGTATTTCACTATCAGGACTTGTAAAGCACACCTGTACATGCCGTTCTTTTAAATACACTGCACCTTGCCCATGGGAATGCCTTGGGCCTACTTTAAGGGTGTCTTACAGGTAATACAAAGGAAGGTTTGGTCTTGCCAGGTCAAAATGGCAGTTTAAAGCTGCACTCACAGACACTGCAATGACAGACCTGAACTATATTTACAGGGCTATACATGTGGGTGGCACAATCAGTGCTCCAGGCCCAATGGGAGCATTTGATTTTCAGGCACTGGACACACACTGTGCACTGTACTAGGGACTTACTAGTAAACCAAAGCTGCTAATCATGGAGAAACCAATCACCAATACCTTTTAGACAGACAACATATGCATATGCACTTTAGCACTGGTTAGCTGTGGCAAATTGCCCAAAGTCTTAAAGTAAACACAAACAGGTCAGCAGAAATAGAAGGAAGAAGGCAAAAAGTTTAGGGAGAACCCTGCAAAAAAGGTCAAGTCCAACACATTTCAAACTGGCAAAATAACCCTTTTACCGTAACCAAACCTTCCCTTTTTGTACATATAAGTCATAGCTTGGGTAGGCCTTGGGCGGGCCAGAGGGCAGGTTACAGTGTATTTAAAAGGTAGGACATGTGGTTTTAATTTTACTTGTCCTGGTAGTGAAAGATTCTTAAATTTGTTTTTCACTACTGCAAGGCCATTTCTCCCGTAGGATAACATTGGAGTTCCCTTATTATGTTTTATAAGTATAATTTCCAAGTGGGAAGAGATAACCCCTGCAAGTTTCGTGTCTCTGGAATCACAATTTAAAATCCTAACATATGGTGAAGTTGGATTTTAAATTGCAATTCTGAAAATACTATTTTTAAGAAGTTGACATTTTCCCCTCTTAGCCATTTGGTGCCCGCAGCCTGTCTCTAATCACATGACTGGGTGTAGTTGGCAGTTGGGGTGGACAGGGAGCTCCGCTCCACTGGGGGAGCTAGAGGAGTTTTGGGCACTCCGTGGTCCGAGCACAGAGTTCACCCAAAACTCCGCTATACCTGCCAGCGGAGCAGAGCTCACTATGTGCGCGCTGCAGCCCAGTTATGGGCCATACAGAGCAAGTGCTGACAGTCTGCACTTGCGCTGTGTGCCCATAACTGGGCTGCAGTGCACAGATGTCGGCAGAGACAGAGAGGCAGGCTGCTGCTGGCAATGAGGAACCCCTTGGAGAGAAGAGAACCCAGATATGTTCTCCTGTTTTTCTCACTGTGCCCACTAGTGCACACAAGATCTGAAACAGCAGTTTTTGCTGCCTACAGTTGCTGAATTCAGCCTAGGGCCATAGGCAGCGAAAGCTGCAGTTTCAGGCCTCTTGTGCACCGGCCTGCCCAGGCCTTTAATGAACTGGTTTGTCCTGTCTGCACTGCACAGGGGGAAGGCCGGTGCACAAAAAGCCCGAAACAACAGCTTTCACTTCCTACAGCTGAATGCAGGACAGACCCTGCATTGCCACTTTAGCGAGGTTGGATCCAGGGCAGGGGAGGCAGGGAATTCCATGCACTCCAAAGCCACTGTCTAGAAGCTTTGTCCACCTTCCAGAACCAGTGCACCAGTGTATATAAGAAGGACCTCAGAGACCACCACTTTGGTACACTTCTCGACATGTGAATACTCTGCTAGGAAGAAGGACTGCTGTACTGCTGAAAGGACTGTCACTCTGCTGGACTGCTACTATGAAGGAGCTGTTGCCTTGCTGTGCTAATCTGCTACCTGCAGATCTCTTTGCCTCGGGAGGAAGAACTGGACCTGCAAACCCATCTTGAATGACTCCAAGAGCTGACTCCCTCCCAGAATGACTCCAAGACATAGGGGGTCATTCCGACCCTGGCGGCCACGAATGACGGAAGCACCGCCAACAGGCTGGCGGTGCTTCCCTGCCCATTCTGACCGCGGCGGTAAAGCTGCGGTCAGAAAACCGGGTCCGGCGGTTTTCCGCCGGATTTCCCCCGGCTGGGCGAATCCACCATGGCGGCGCTGCAAGCAGCTCCGCCATGGGGATTCCGACCCTCTTACCGCCAGCCTGTTTCTGGTGGTTTACACCGCCAGGAAGAGGCTGGCAGTAACGGGTGTCTAGGGGCCACTGGGGGCCCCTGCACTGCCCATGCCACTGGCATGGGCTGTGCAGGGCAGTGCAGGGCAGGGCATGGGCAGGGCATGGGCAGGGCATGGGCAGTGCAGGGGCCCCCTAACAGGGCCCCAGCCTGCATTTCACTGTCTGCCTAGCAGACAGTGAAAAGCGCGACGGGTGCAACTGCACCCGTCGCACACCTGCAACACCGCCGGCTCCATTCGGAGCCGGCTTCAGTGTTGCAGGCCCCCTTCCCGCTGGGCCGGAGGGCGCTAACAATGTTAGCGCCCGCCGGCCCAGCGGGAAGGTTGGAATGGCTGCAGCGGTCTTTTGACCGCGGAGTGGCCAAATGGCGGTTCCCGCCAGGCGGGCGGCGACCGCCACCCACCGGGGTCAGAATGACCCCCATAGTCTGCTGGCCTCATGATCTGAGCCTCAGGGGCATAAGAGGCGACTGGACCCGTCTTCAGTGAATTCCTGATCCCAAAGAGGTCCCTCTCAGGATATGGACCTGTGAAGTAGCTCTCGGGTTCTTAAAGTCAAACGTTTAGGCTCTTTGCAACTGCTCCGCTTGCACCGAAAATCTGCACGAGCTGCTGACAGCCATTCTCTACATACAGCAAGCTGGATCACCATCTGTGGACTGCAAATGCAAAGCTGCGGGCCACCCATCCGGAATGTCCGGCCTGCACCTCGTGCCATGCCGACCACTGGCAGTGACACTTTCCTTGCTTTAGACGACTTCTTAAATGCAAACAGGACTCTTGGCACAAATCTTAAGAAGGTAAACCTTCAGCAGGGCTGATCTGGGACTGTATCCGACTGATGCCCCATCGAGGATGGCTTGAAGTTTTGACCTTGATCCAGACCATCATGACTAGATCACTGCGGTTGATGCTTTATGCATTTCAGCACTATATTGCAATTTATTCATTAAAAATTCACAATTCTGGTTCTCCTGATTTGATTTTTGTTGTTTTGGTCATGTTTTATTTATGAAATTCTGCTCTATTATTCTAACATGATGTGTGATCTTTTTGTGTGGTGTTTTCAATGTTTTTATGTTTGAAGTGTTGGACAAATTCTTTACACATTGCCTCTAAGTGAAACCTGTATGCTATGTGCTAAGCTACCAGTGGGTGAGCACAGGTTAATTTGGAATTTGCTTGTGCCTTACCCTGACTAGGATTGTGGTTGCTGCTTGACTAGTCAACCATTAACCCAATTTCGAGCAATGGGTAGTCTAGAATGGGTATTCTAGAATGTAGCTTTTGGCTTGAATTCTTTTTTTTTAAATCTGTTTATTGCGATTATCAGATATTATACAGTAATTACAATATGTCATCGGATCAATATTTCAGGTTACTCCACCTGAAGAAGAACTATGTTAAAAGAATTTATGTTCCAAATTTAAACAATAAATGTAAATTGACTACTGTTTCGTTAACTGCTAACAGAAGAGAAAAAGGAAGAGAGAGGGAATAAAAAAAAAAACAAAAAAAAAAACGAATAAGCAAAGCAAAATGATAAATTAAGAAAACTGGTGAGGGGCCACTCGTTTGGAGAACCACCCGTGTGTGTGGGTGAGGGGGAAGGGAGTGGAGGCAATGCAGTTGAAAGGGGCGAACCCAGAGCACGGCAGTGGCCGATCATCGAGCAAAAGAAAGCACGGTGGAGAGGGGGGACACCCCTGTTTTTCATGTCACGCCGGGTTAGCCCCACTGAGAGGTATCGTATGTGTTGCTTGCAGACACGTCCGCGCTTTAGTCCTGTAATTCTAGCGTCTCTGGTGTATAGTGATTGCGTCAATATGTATGGGTATTGTGTCTGCGGTTCATGAGGGCCTGGTGTCGTCTTTTTCCTTCAGTTGATCTATGAACAAGTCCCATATGTCTGCTCCCTTGACCACCACTCCAGTGCCACGTAGGCCCAGTGTAACAGGTCAGTTACCCATCTGTGTGTATCAGGGACACTAGGTGATTTCCATTGTGTTGCAATGAGTCACTTAAATATGATAAACGCTAAGTCTGCGCATCTGTGTTTTTGTTTATTTTTTCCTTGCTTGTGGCGTATTCCTAATAAGCAGGACTCAGGGGTAGGAACTAGGGGCAGGTTAACGCATGTTGCAGTATCAATGAGTAGTTCCAAGTCATGTGATAGAAGTCTGCTTCTGCGTGAACACGTCTCGGGCAGTCGGAGCTAGCTTGTGGGTACATGCGTTTTATTCGGACTGGGGTCAAATATGTATGATGTAAGTAATTGAGTTGAGTATATCAGAAGCTGGCATTAAGAGACACCTCCCGTGTAGTTGTGAGGGCCATGGACCATGTTTGTGTTGTGAAAGGTGTATTTAGGTCCGTCTCCCATTTAAGCTTGGCCTGTAATTGTACTTCCCCTGGACAGTGCTGCAGTGTATTGTATATCCAAGATATGCCTGCTTGCCTTCCGGAGCCTGCCAGCAATTCGTTTAGGATAGGCGATGTTTGTAGTTCATTGCTGCCATTCCCCCATGTATTACGTATTAGGTATTGTAATGCCCCGTGTGTAATGAATTCGCCTGGCCCTAGTTTATATGCTTCCACCAATGCCTCGTATGGTCTTAGTCGGCCCTCAGCGAACAGTTCACCAATTGTCTGTATACCTTTTGTGGTCCAAGACGTTAGACCCAGTCGACCCTGTAGTGTTTCCACTCCTGGCATAGCCAGCAGTGGAATCTTAGGTGAATATGGTGGTGTGCGGGCTCCCGGTGCCACATAGCGGCGCCAAACGCGGTCAGCCACTTTCATCAGTATGTTACCATTTTGCGGAGAGGTCACACGTCCTGTGAGCCAACTCATCACGTCTGATCGTCCTAATTGTATTTTCACCAAGCGGCTTTCCGGGCCGAGGGGATCCAGCAGCCAATGCATGATCCAGTGTATTTGCGCCGCTGCATAGTAGAGTTCGAATTGTGGGGCTCCCATCCCGCCCTTCTCCAGGGGGAGATATATTTTAGTCATGGCCACGCGTCGGCGTCCGATTCCCCATATCAGTTCAGTCAGTAGTCTGGTCAGGTGTGCAAAAAAGGTTTTTGGGAGCACGAGTGGCAGTGCAGTGAAGTGATATAAGAGCCAGGGAAGGATGATCATTTTAGCTATACCCACCCTTCCCATAGGTGAGAGTGGTAGCGAATGCCAGAAGGGTAGTGATCCTTTCATTGATCTGTCCGCACGGTCGACATTCCCTTCACTTATATCTGATTCATCATGGTATATGTGCACCCCCAGGTATTTGAAGGTGGTGCAACTCCATTGTAAATCATGTACGGGGGCATGCTGTCCTGTGTGTTTAGGGGCGGCTGCAAGGGGAACAAGCATGATTTAGTCCAATTCACGCAGAGACCAGACAACTCTCCAAAAGAATTCAGCAGGCGTAGCAAGTTTGGCAGGGATTCAGAAAAATTGCGGAGATATATTAGTGCGTCGTCTGCATCTAGGGAGATGATGCGGTGCTCCGCTCCATCAGGGATACCCCGGCGGGTTGCCTCGGTTCGCAATCGCGCTGCGAGCGGTTCGATAGCTAGTCCGAAAAGGAGTGTCGACAAGGGGCAGCCCTGACGAGTGCTTCTCCTTTTCTCGAACTCCTCTGAGTTAGTAGCGCCAGTTTTGACACTTGCTTTTGGATTTGCATATAGTATTGATATCCAGCACAAGAACCCTGCACCGAATCCCATTTCTTTCAATGTGGCCATCAAAAAGGGCCATCCTAACGTATCGAACGCTTTTTCAACGTCGAGTGAGACAGCTACACGTGAGTGGTCTGTTCCCATGGGTTTCAGCAATTAGGTGCAGGAGATTTCTGATGTTGGTAGAGGTACTTCGTCCGGATAAAAAAACGGATTGGTCCGGGTGTATCAGGGTGGGCATTAGTGGGAGGAGGCGATTCGCCATCACTTTCCCAAAAAGTTTGCAGTCTGAATTTAATAGCGATAGGGCACGGTAAGAGCGGACATCCAACGGGTTGCGGCCCTTCTTGTGAAGAACTACGATTATTGCTTCTCGCTGTTTTTCCGAGAGAGTTCCTAATTCATATGCCTCTTGAAGCATTGTCAGATAGGGTGTAAGCGTTTGTGTCTAGAACGTCTAATAATACTCGATTGGCAATCCGTCTCCCCCTGGGGCCTTGTTGAGAGCCAACTGTTTCAATGCTTGTAGTATCTCATCCCTTTCTATGGGTCTGTCTAGGTCCCGTTGCTGTTCCGTCGTCAGGCGAGTCAGTGGGGAGGTCCGAAGGAATTCTCCCAGTTGTGTCACGTACAGGGGAGGACCCGCCTTATCGAGGGCGCTGTCATATTGTCTGAACGCATCGTTAATTTCTGATTGGGTGTTAACTATTGTGCCCGTTTTTAGACGGATGGCATTTATGGGAGTATGTCATTGCTCACCGTTCACTAACCAAGCAAGCATTCTACTAGAACGACCGTCCTCAGAATGAAGTCGCGCCACGTAGTGACAATAGTCAAATTTTCTTAAACAGGTTTTTGCACCCCCCCTTATTGTTTTTGGAGTTTGGTCGCTTCTATGCGAGCGTCTACGCTCGAAGCAGCTCTACATTCCGCATCTCGTAATTTCCCCTCGATGTTGTGCAGTTCAAGGGCTAAGGTGCACCGGACACCCCAGCTATTGACATGCACATGCCCCTTATCACCACCTTATGTCCGTCCCACTCGATCGCGCGCATTGTGGCCGTGTTGTTATTTATTTTGAAGTAGGACGCTATAGTGTCTGCTAGCTTTTCGCAGAAGCGGGGATCGGGCAATGGGGTAGGCTGCAGGTGCCATGATGGAATGCGTGTGTGCTGTCTGCCCCATCGTATTGTAACTATTAGGGGGCAGTGGTCTGATAAAGTTTTGGCCAAATAGGAAGCACTGTGCATTGAGTGTGTGATCGTGTCCGAGCATAGCAGTAAGTCGATACGCGTGTGGAGTTGGTGCACCAGAGAGTAGAAAGAGTATTCCCTGTCTATTGGGTGAAGGTCTCTCCATATATCGTGCAATCTCCTCTCCGACATCCAGGATCATAGCATCCGGGACAATCTCCTACTCTGGGCGCCTGTTAGTGGGGGATGAGATCTGTCTAATGACGTGTCCGCTATGCTGTTGAAGTCTCCTCCCCAGATGATGGGCATTGACGGGTCATGCGATAACAGTGTAGATGTGGTCCGGAAGAACTTTCCCTGTCCTGTGTAGGCACATATATTCCAGCCATAGTTAGTTGTTTGCCGTCTAGGTTTCCCATTAAGTAGACATACCTACCATCTGCATCTATGTGTGTGCTTTGGACCGAGTAGGGGACTCCGGGGGCGATCCATATTGGTACCCCTTTCGTATATGTGGATGTTTTGGTACCATATATTGTGCCCGACCACCTCTTGCCGATGGTACACAGTTCGTGTGCAGTAGCATGAGTCTCTTGCAATATGGCTATATGTACTTTGTGGCGTTTGAGATAGGTGTGTACTCTATGACTTTTAGTGGTGTTGGCCAATCCTCTTACATTCCACGTTGCTATGTTATAGGACGTCATTTTGTTTTGGAATTGTGTCATCTTGTGGTCCATCCTTCCCATTCAGTCCCCCTGTATCCTAGGCCCGCCCCCATGCCCCTGCCCCAGCCCTTGTCCTCCCCACGAGCGTAAAGGAATTGGTGCATGTTAAAGAAAATGAACGCAGTGACACAACTTATAAGAACTAAAATAACTATAAACAACCAGACACAACAGGTGCCTGCATAAACTTGAGTCCTAACTAGGTCCATTTGGTGAGCCATCTGGGTTAGGGGGCGCCACATGTATGTGGTCGGGAGCTGCTCCTAGTTTCGGCCCATTCAGATGATACTGCTTCCCTTACAAGTTTCTGAGTTACATCCTCCGGAGTCGTTTCATGCATACTTCGGTGGATAATGTGGGATGCCGACCCTCGCATATCTCCTGCGAGGGCTTGTGGGTGTGAGCGAGCTGCAAGATCTGTGTGAACTTAGCCATAGGGTGTCCCGGTTGCTCAGATGAGTCTCTGATTGTTGCTTTGTGCTGCAGAGATCTAAAAAATATCCGGGAGTCCTGATTTTTACGTGCCGGTTCAGAGGTCATAGCCCGAGGGTGGTGTGAATCCTGGGCCAGAGGTCAGTGGTGATGTGGGGGAACTCTGTTGGCTTTTTATTGATTCCGAGTCTGTAGCACTAGTTTTCTCGTTGTGCTGCAATCGTATGGTCGCAAACATATTAGCTTCCTTTAATGCTTGGGCTTGCTCGGCCGCTGCCTGTGACTTAGTCGGGCGAGTCGTGATCCCATTGTTCGATCTCTTCTTCCTTTTAGAGCATTGGACCAACCAATCCGCTTGTCCCTGTGTCTTCTCGGTGGGGTCCGCCAGCCCTTTGGTGTGGATCCAAGTCCACGCATCCTCCAAGGTCGGGAAGATGTGAGTCCTGTCACCATCTACCACGCGTAGTCTAGCTGGAAACATGAGGGAGTATGGGATGTTTTTAGTCCGCAGCACCTGTTTCGCTTTGATGAACGTGATACGTCTGCGCTGTACCTCAGCTGTATAGTCTGGGTAGGCTGTAATCTTAGCGTTTTCTGTATCTATAGGGCCCGATGTCCTGAAGTCCCACAAAACTTGATCTCTGTCCCGGTAGTTTAAGAACCTCGCTATTAAGGGCTGAGGGGGGGGGCCCTGGTCAGGGTGGGTCCCCCTGGGACCCGGTGGGCTTGTTCCACTGATACCAGAGGTGATGCACTTTGCGTCAGCACATTTTCTTTCAGCCATCACTCCAGGAATATTTCTGCATTAGGGAGCTCCATTCGTTCCGGGAATCCCAGAAATCTGACATTATTTCGGCACGATCCGCCTTTTGTGTCTTCTGCCCGCCTTTGCAACAGTGTTATTTCAGCCTCCTGGTGCCGGAGTTGGGCCTTCATATCCTCGACGTCGGGCTGTGCCTTTTCGAGGGCTGACTCAGTTGTGGTGACTCTGTCCGCCAGTTTGCGGTGTTCTGCGTGGAGAATATTGACTTCCGCCACTACTGCATCTATTTTCCCTTCGAGGGATGTTCTAGTTTCCAGCACCACCTGTAACACTTTATCGAACTGTATAGAGTGATTGGCTAGAGTTTCTGTGACCTTGCGCAAAGCGATGTCATGTGAGTCTGCCTTCGCCTCTGATGGTGGAGTTTCTAGTCTGATTTCGGAATGGCCCCTCGGGGGTTTCAGCTTAACCATATTTGCGCTTGTTTTTATCTCGTTGCGTATTTAGTGTGAGCTTGCAAGGTGGGCTGGTGATGTTTTGTGGACTTCTCACGACCTCTTTTAATGGGCACTTGTTGATCAGCCTGGGCTATCTCGGGTGTCCGGACTCATGTGTTCCCCTGCTGCGTGGTGCTTTTTACAAGGCGCTTTTTTGTAGGGGTCACCGGAGACGGATTCCCGAGGGGCCCCCTACAGGGCAGTGTGGTGCAAAGTGCGAGCCTGCTGCAGTTCAGCCTGCGGGGCCCTCGAAAAGCACAGCTCCACCGATGTCCTGGGAAACGGCAGAGCAGTTCGGCGTACTCCACCAGCGCTCACGAGCGAGTAATTGCAGGAGTCGCCTCAGTGGTGGCCTCGTTGCGGGTGGTGGTTCAGATCACTAAGGCGCTTGCACTAGTTTCTCAGGTGCTGCGGGGGATTCCGCGCCATCAGAGCCCCCCGCACCAGAGGGAAGAATATCTCTGTACCGAATGTTACGTGCAGGCAGGCCCGGTGTTGTGGAGCGGAGAGCACTTGAGGGGCCTTTTCTGTCCGCCCCCAGGTCGGGGGTAGAAGTTGTCTGTAACCGTCCCCGCCCTGCGTTGGCTTCCTATTCGGGGGGTGCCCGAGGTGCGGTGACCCGGTCGCACCAAGCCTCCATACCTTCGTTGGGCCGGATGGCCCAAGCCTGTGTTCCCGCGATGGTCGCCATGCGCTGGACCGCTCCGTCTGATCCCTGCCCTCACTGGTCCTGCCCTACAGGCTCCACCGGTGTTCGCTCTCTGCCGCCTCTGGCCTCGGCCCACAGTCCGCGCTGCTTCCGAACTGCGTCACGTCGCGGCCTCCATTCTCCTTCTGGCCCGCGTCAGGCCGTGCGTCGCCAGCAGAGGTTTTGTGCATGAACTGCGTCGGTTCACAGGAGCGTTTTAAGCTGTCAACATTCCGGCCGCTACAAGGGCGTTCTGCATGAGCCCTGGGATCGATAATTTGCAGGATAAATGTGGGCCTTGAGCGGAGCTCTCGTTCAAGTGTCCGCTCTCGTCGCCATCTTGGCCACGCCCCCCCTTTTGGCTTGAATTCTAAGATGTATTGTGACATCACTGACTGAATATCCCCTCTAGTTTGATCAAGGAGCAGAGCTGGGTCCAGCTTCTTCTGAAATTGTGTTTTCAGGGTTCCTTGAAACTAGAATTGTATTAAACCAGCCATTTCTCGCATGTGAAATCAACACAGTTGATGTTGGTGTGAACTTTTATTATGTTACAACAGGCATGGTCTAATGTAGAAAGAAGTGATATATGGGGATCAGACTCATGCCACATCATAAAGGAATTGTCAAAACATTCTGACTTGTCATTTTACCTTTCTTTTTTATTTACTATAATTTGTAACAGCTCTATGTGGCACTGCAACACCATAAGGTATTATTACAATACATTGAAGTGCAGGGAGCATAGATAACATGCACAATATTGAATCCTGTTAGAACATTTACTTTGTTGAGTGTACTCAGGATTAATTTGCTATGTTAATATTTAATTCAATGGAAAATTATTTAAAACGTTCTTGGATGTCAGAGTTTGGCACACAATATTATTCCCACAGAAATGTATCCAATCTGTGTAACATTAAGAGTAAGATTAATATTAAGAGAGAGCATCCTGATAATGGCAGTGATTGTTGTATAATGAATGGAAAGAATGCAGAATGCACTCTTTTTATGGGTGTATGTATAGAGGCACTTATAGAGAATGGCATGCAATGTGGTGGAGCAATAGCACTTTTAATAAGTGTATAAAGAGTAAGGTCATACAAAGCTGCAAAGTCCTCCAGAGTGCCTCAAGAATGTACAAGAGCCATATCTTTAATCATTTGTCAGTTTTCAAGTTGTACTCAGAAATAGCAGTATTTGGTACAAGATCTTAGAAATGCAGGAATCAGACCTATCTAACAATGTATAGTCTGCCTACTCTGTAAATGTAATCTCTGCAGTTTTATGTTTGCAACTAGTGAAAGTACAGGATCTCAGAAGAAACTCTAAAAATGCTTCTAGGGATAGTGCAAGTAACAATGGCGATATGGAACAACTGTTTCTGGCACCTGGGTGCCAAGGACATAATGGTTACGTCCGGTGGCACAGCACTCATGTGCCAGGGATGGAACCATTACGTATTGCATCCGGCTCATCCCCCCGGGTAGGTTTGGCAGCAGAATCGAATCCGCTGACACCGCGGACCCACCCCTAGGGGCATCTGATGAAGTCAGCGCTTTTGCGCTGACCTCATCAGAGGTTGCCCCTGATCAGCGCTTCCAAGCTGAAACTGATTAGTTTCTCCTCAGGACGGGGGAAGGGGAGGTCAGAAAGGCATGAAAAGGAAAGGAAAGGCTTTTCCTTTCCTTTCATGTCTCTATGAGCATTCCTGCAGCGCGATTGCATAGAAATCATGCTGCAGGAATGCTCATTAGACACCAGGGAGTTTTTTTTTAGGAATAAGGGGAGCGGCCCCTTGTACAAGGGTCAATCCCAAGGGGGGCAATTTCTTTAAGGCCATTTCGACCCCCTTTGATGGCAGATCTGCCTATTTTAATTAGGCCCATCTGCCCTCGGGGGTCAGAAACCTCTAGGTACCAGGATTTTTTGTTTTTAAAATTTTACATAAGGGTAGCGGCCCCTTGACATGGGAAGTTGCCCATGGAGGCATAATATTTTATGCCATTTGTGTCCCCTTGGGGGCAGATCGGCTATTTTCATTGGGCCCATCTGCCTCCAAGGGGGGCAGAAACCACTTAGGAACCAGGGATTGTTGTGTTTCTGTGTTTTGTTTGGAGGGCGGTCCCTTGGGCAAGGGTCGCTCCTCATGAGGGCACATTACTATTTGCCATTTCTGCCCCCCTTGGGGGCACATCAGCCTACTTTTAATAGGCCCCTCTGCCCCCATCGGGGGAGGAAACTACTGTTGACCATGTTTGCCCCCCTTTGGGGCAGATTGGCCTATTTCTGCTCCCCTCCTGCTCCGGTCCAGAACAGCATATTTTCACTAGACACCAGGGAAGATTTTTTTTTAAAAAAAGAGGGTGGGGCTAGGGCCATACCCCCACCCCAAATAAATGGAGAGGAAGTCATTCTGCCGACCTTTGGGCAGATGGGGTAATTACCCCCATCCACACCCCGGGGGGGGGCAGAAAGCCTAGTAGATGCCAGGGAATTTAAAAAAAAACTGAGGAATAGAGGAGGGCTGCCAACCAGTATGGACATGGTTATGTTTCCCACCCAAAATGAAGGGGGTAAGAGTCTTTAAGCCCACCCTGCAAACTAAATAATTTCAACCCAACAGTAAGCAAGAGGACATTTGATCATTTTGGGTTTTTATTTTACATTTGAGACCTTGGCTAACTCCCAATATCGTTCCACTTAGAATGGTGGGCGGCAGCACTTTTTGGACCTTGGGACACTGACACCTAGAAAAATCTGTCAGACCTAGACACATCTGAAAACTAACCATCTGGGTGAGTCCAGGGGGGTGTGCTTCACATGCACCCCACACCATTTTCTTAACCACAATGCCACGCAAACCTTCAACTTTGCTTGAAATCACACATTTCCCCAACATTTTTGTGATAGAACCTTATGGAATCCGCAGGAATCTACAAAATTCCTACTATCCAGCATTGTTGCATCTGTACCGATACAAATTCTGCCCCACTTGTCAGCCTAAAGCTTTTTTTTCCAAACTGCCCTTTAGGACCCCCTTTGGTTGCCCATCGATTTTGACATGTGTTTGGTCCTTCCTTGTCACAGGCACTCAGCCCACCTATACAACTGAGGTATCAGTTTTATCCGAAGATGGAGGGGAACATTGGGTGGTAGGAAATTTGTGCTGGTGTGGTGATCCCACACAGAAATGTGAGGAAAATGTGATTCTTTAGCTAAATTAGAGGTTTGCAGGGGATTCTGCGTAAGTAAAACACTGGGGGACCCACACAAGTCACACCTCCCAGGACTCCCTAGGATGTCTAGTTTTCAGAAATGTCTGGGTTGGGTAGGTTTCCCTAGATGGTTGCCGAATGCAGGTGCCCCCCTGCAAAAAACAGGTACTTTTGTAATAGGTAATTTTGATGTGTCCATGTTGTGTTTGGGACCCTTCCCTGTCGCTAGCACTAGGCCTACCCACACAAGTGAGGTAGCATTTTTATCTGGAGAGCTGGAGAAATTCTGGGTAGAAGGAAGTTTGTGCCTCCCTTCAGATTCCAGAACCTTCCAGAACCAAAATGTGAGGAAAAAGTGTTTTCTAGCCACATTTTGAGATTTGCAAAGCATTCTGGATAACAGAACCCAGTGAGAGCCCCATAAGTCAACCCATCCTGGATTCCCCTGGGTGTCTAGTTTAAATTTTTTTTTAGGTTTGCTAAGTTTCCGTAGGTGCCTGCTGAGATAGAGGCCAAAATCCACAGCTAGGCACTTTGCAAAAAACAGGTCAGTTTTCATTAGTAAAATTTGATGTATTCACGTTGTGTTTTGGAGCATTTCCTGTCACGGGCACTATGCCTACCCACACAATTGAGGTACCATTTTTATCAGAAGACTTGGGGGAATGCTGGGTGGAAGGAAGTTTGTGGCTCCTTTCAGATTCCAGAACTTTCCATTACCGAAATGTAAGAAAAAAGTGTTTTTTTGCCACATTTTGAGGTTTTCAGAGGATTCTGGGTAACAGAATCTGGTGGGAGCCACACAAGTTACCCTGGGCTCCCCTATGTGTCTAGTTTTAAGTGCCAGCTGAGCTACAGCCCAAAATCCACAGCTAGGCACTTTTCAAAGAGTAAGTCAGTTTTCAATGTAAAAATTTGATGTGTCCACGTTGTGTTTTGGGGCATTTCCTGTTATGGGCACTAGGCCTACCTACACAAGTGAGGTACCATTCATATTGGGAGACTTGGGAAAATGCTGGGTGGAAGGAAATTTGTGGCTCCCCTCAGATTTCAGAACTTTTCTTCACCCAAAAGTGAGGAAAAAGTGTTTTTTTACCAAATTGAGAGGTTTGCAAAGGATTCTGGGTAATAGAACCTGATGAGAGCCCCACAGGTCACCCTTTCCTGGATTCCCCTAAATATTTAGTTTTCAAAACTCCATAGGTTTGCTAGGTTTCCCTAGGTGTCAGCTGAGCTAGAGGCCAAAATCTACAGACACTTTCCAAAAAACACATCTGATTTGAATTGAAAAATGTGATGTGTCCATGTTGCGTTTTGCGGGGCTTCCTGTCGCAGGCACTAGGCCTACCCACAAAAGTGAGGTACCATCTTTATTGGGAGATTCGGGGAACACAGGGTAGAAGAACAAGTGTTATTGCCCATTGTCTTTCTCTACATTTTTTCCTTCCAAAGAGAGTAAGAAGGGTGTAAGAAAGAAGTGTCTTTGGGGGATGCCCTGTAACTCACATGCTAGTATGGGACCCCCGAATTCAGAGATGTGCAAATAACCACTGCTTCTCAACACCTTATCTTGTGCCCATTTTGGAAATACAAAGGTTTCCTTGATACCTATTTTTCACTATTTATATTTTACCAAATGAATTGCTGTATACCCGGTGTACAATGAAAACCCATTGCAAGGTGCAGCTCATTTATTGGCTCTGGGTACCTAGGGTTCTTAATGAACCTACAAGTCCCATATATCCCCGCAACGAGAAGAGTCAAACAGAAAAAACAGTATATTGCTTTACAAATTATGCAATAGATGGAAAAAGTTACAGGAAACTCAATTTCAACATTTTCTTTTTTCAGCTGTTACTTTCTCTAAGAAAACCTTGAAGGATCTTTACAAATGATCCCTTACTGAATTCAGAGTTCTGTCTACTTTTCAGAAATGTTTTACTGTCCGGGATCCATAATTGGTTTGACACCCATTTCTGGAAGGAGGCTTGAAGCACAAAAAATAGAAAAAATGGGGTATGTCTCAGTAAAATGCTAAAACTGTGTTGAAAAATGTGATTTTCTGAATCAAGTCTGCCTTTTCCTGAAAGCTGGGAAGATGGTGATTTTAGCATCACAAATCCTTTGTTGATGCCATTTGAAGGGAAACAACCACATGCTTTCTTCTGCCGCACCTTTTTCCCATTTTTCCCACAAAAACACATTTTAGCTGTATTTTGGCTAATCTCTTGGTCTCCTTCAGGGGAACCCACAAATTCTGGGTACCTTTAGAATATGTAGAATGTTGGGAAATAAACAATGCAAATTTGGCTTGGATAGTTTATGTGTACAAAACGTTATGAGGGCCTAAGCGCCAACTACCCCAAATAGTCAAAGAAAGGTTTGGCACAGGAGAGTAAAACGCCTAACAGCGAAGGTGTTAAGTGGAAAATAATGAGATTGCACTGTAAGGATTGGGAGCATCGTGAAGACGGTTAATATATTGTAGGCTCTTAGGGCCTAGCCAATGCCATCTCAAGACTTTCAACATAAAATCTCAGATAGCACAGTAAAAATCTTTCTTGGCATCACGTTTTACAGCTGCCAATGGAGCTATGTGCCTTTCAGCACTATGGTAACATTTAGGAAAGTCTTAAATCTGTGATATTTCAACCTTTAACACATCCAGATATGCTCTATACCTATTAGATGAGGGATATATTCACTAATATGGAGATCCAAAACCTTAGCAAAGATTTTACAATCCATGTTAAAAAGCTAAATTGTTATTTAATTGTTACATGTAAAAAGATCATTGTCTATTTTCAGTATTAGCCATGAAATAGCTTCTTAAAAAGGAGCCACAACCACCATCATTTGAAAGAAAATGTTCAAAAAGCAGCATAAGCTTTGGTACAAAGATTTTATACAATTTGGAATAAAACTTACCATTGGCTTAGTGCCTTTTCCTTCAGAAGCTCAGCAGTGATATCGTATATTTCTTTATTTACCATATTTTTCTAGTGGAGACAATTCTAATCCCTGCACCAGATTCATCAGTATGTAGCTGAAAACGTCATCAATGCAACAGCACTTTGACCATTTTCAGGGGTATACTGGCTAGGGTAATATTCGACATAGCATTTGTGCTGTTTATTTCAGTTAATGAAATTAAATACATCAATATTGAACCTCTTTACAAAAATAATAATAATTGACAAGTGTCTTACCAGCTCTATTAATACCTCCATAGTATTTAGCGCTATTCTTCAAAAGAACACCACAAGCAGTTTCGAATGATTTGTTTTATCAATTTGTATTTTCCCTTGGGTATGATGGGCTAAAATATACTTGTGATAAAAAGGAATAGTATTCATGAGTTCCATTAATTGTGAGGATTTCCTAAGGGCTTCTTTTTTTCTTTTTAGATACAAAGTTAAATACATGACCTCTTGCTGTTGCCTTGAACAAGTCCCAAATAAATTTGAACTTGGGACGATGAATTTTGTAATACCAAAAACATCTGTGGCAAAATGTTCGAAATCATGTACAAATGTGTTGTCTTATAACAAATACATTGCCATCTATTACTGCATGTTTTTTTCAGATTTCTTTGCTAAATCTGTAATGACAGAAATGTGCAGAAATTAGGACATGCTCAGTGGAAAAGTGGTTGGGTCCTCCCCTGTAAACATGGTAAAACTCTCATACACCTAATTGGTACTTGTAATTTACTTATAGGACCCTAGAATAAGCTATTACAGGTAGCTAGTGCCTGTTAATTTCAGCACCTAAGAAGCACTGTAAAAAAATGTCTCAAGGGCTGCCCTAGCAGCGTGCAAGTGCAGTCTTTAAACTGCTATTTTGACCTGACAAAATACACCTTTACCAGCCCTAAACCTTCCTTACTTACAGTCACCCCTAAGGAAGACCCTAAATGGACCTAGGGCAGGATGGATGGTAGTTAAAATGCAGGAAATGTATATTTAATGCTTTACATGCCCTGGCAGTGAAAAACCCCTAGTTGGTATTCACTGTAGCAGGGCTGGCTGTTCCATATGAAAACACTGGGTTATATTATAATACCATATCATGTTTGTATATTTTTTAAGCACATGCTATAACAATGAAAATCTGAAGAAAAGAAAACATGCTGCCACCAAAAGATGTCAATCATATGCTTGCAATAAATATTTTTTAAACAATTAACCATCAATGTAATTTTGATGAACAATTTGGGTTTCTCCTAGCAGGAACCAGTTTAAATTTTAATGTACATGACTACTGGAAGAATGCACTATTAGCTTTGCAATTGTGTAACCTGAAGACATTGTTTAAGCACATAGGAATGCATAGAAATGTCAAAAGGGTTATAGAAAGGGATTAAAAAAACCTTAGCACAATAAAGTGTTGGCCCGTTAGCCAGGTCATTGAAGTGCACCTCTTTTAGGCGATGCGCACATTTGATCAAGAATTATTGCTGTCATGCACAGTAAACAAGAGCCAGTACAGAGGTGGGCTGGCCCATTATACATCCTGCAAGTTGTGGTTTGTGAAAGACAAATTTGAATGAGAGCTAAACAGACAAATGACCGAAGAAGGCTGACCGAAAGCACCTGTTATATACGTATATGTGTATGATTTTAATTACACAAGGCTAAAGCAGTTTCAAGGCTAGACCTCTCAAAAAGGCCCCTGCCAATTAGTTTATCACAAAGTATGCATCATAGGCCTTGCTGTGCTCAAATAACTCCGTACTGCATTGATGCACATCAGCCAGTGCTATCCTTCTGTCCATCAACATAGACCCTCTGATTTACAACATCCATTGTTCCTTTTGATCCTGTGCTTCACTAATGCTGCTCCACTAATGCTCGTTAATCTGCACTCTCCGCTGAAAGGAGTTATGTGTGACTTTTGCTCTAGGTGCGATGGTGCCTGTGTGCTTGTCTGTGTGCATAGTTGTCAGGGTTCATTTTGTTTTATTGATTGGTGTGCAGTTGTGTATACTCTGTGGGTGCATGTTTGCCTCTGTGGACCATACAAAAGTGAAATACAACTATCTGTTAAATGCTGATGTATTAATTGACACCCCTCTGAGTAGTTACCTCTTATATTTGTTGTGATCATTTGGGGATTTATCCTACTGTTATGTATGAAGTATAGAATACCGATGTGTATATTTTAAAATGTGTTTTGTAAGATCCCATAAAAGCAATAAAACTTAAAGAAATAAAAGAGTGTAGTAATAACTTTACCTTTATACTAACAAATTCTGCTGTATACTGTGCTGTAAATAGGCAGCTTCGGACACTTACATTTCTTTAATTTGATTGAGACAGTACCTGCACTTCACAGAACTGCTACAATACATTTAGTGGGAGAATATAGACATTTTTCAGAAACAAACAGTTTCTCTAAATAGTGAGTTCCTGCAGCTCTATATTTCCATTTAAAGCACTGGATTTATTCCTGGTGGCCGCACTTTTTAAGTATTTCACCCTGTGTCATTGCAAAAGGATAATTGCTCAATGTAAACACTCCTTCTACAACCCAGTAAATGAAATTAATATAAAACACCCTCCCTCCCATACTTTTTCTTGTTTCTGATATTAGGTGAAGAACAAATATCCACAATGATGGAAAATATTTCTAAAAATATTTCAGTAGAGAATGCAAATCTTTACAATGAACAAACTAAATCAAATTACTGGAGAGTTTAAGATGAGATAACATGTTTGCAAAACATAAGACAATAAGGGAAATCCAGGGCTCATATTTAAATGAAAACAACGTGAGTCAAATAGATTCATAAACCTTATAATTTGTTTAGTCAGATGTTTTTATTATGTCAAATTCAATTTGTCATATACAGTCCACTGTAGTATCTAAAAAGATGTCCAGAGCAGAGAGCCTGCATACTCAGTGGAGTTCAGAGGAGTCCTCTCTGCCAATTCAGGTCAGTCTATTGTTTGGGAGGCATTTCACACCTATGTAGACCTACTCAAGGATAATTATGTGGTGGGAGAAGCTAGAGAATCGATGCAAATTACCCTCAAGGAAATTCAGACAGGGAAAAGGTAACTTTCTAAAAGTTAATTTTCCTTCATATATATTAAAGATCCAAATTCACAATTCAATTGGATCCATAATAACTATTGAACATAGTTGTTTAATAATTTTTCTGGATGTCAATTAGCACGTTATCCTGCACTCTAGTTTTCAATATAGCACAGCTAGGCATGACATAGTGAAAATAGCTTTTGGGAGCCTATCAGTTTAAGGACTTGTTAACATTACAGTTCAACATATCTTACTTACTTTTAAATACAATGCATACTGCCCTGTTGGCTACAGGGCCTACATGTGGAGACATATTAACATTTAAGAAAGAGGTTTTGACCTATCAAATTGGTGTCAGTCCTCATTGGTGGGTCTGAAGCCATGTTTACTCTGCCAATGTAGTGAATGGCACAATATGTGCTTCAATTATCTAGTGACATTTAAATTACAAGCCATGGTTACCTCTTGTACCATATGCTAGGGATGTATTGGTGAGTTAAATATGCCAATTATGGACATGCCAGTTCAATCATGTATAAAGAGGGATTATAGGCACTTTACTATTGGTTAGCAGGAGTAAAGTGCAGAGTTCTACAGCCAGCAAAAATGTAGAGTCTGGTAAAAGGCAGATATTCTAGGGTAAAAACACAAAAAAGAGGGATTTCCAACAAATCTCATTGATCATCTTCTAACAGCATGTGGTAATTGGGATTGGGGATGCCATGTTGGTTGAAGGTGGGGTAGGGGGTGGCTCCCAGCTGAAGGGAGGCAGAAACTTGGCTAGAGAGAGTGTTCCAGACTCATTCTGGTGAAATGGCTTATGTTAAGTGGCTGATTGGCTCTGCTGATATGTGTAGCCCCTGCTTGCATTTATACAAAGCACAGATCCACACCTTGAAAAACGGGATCCTGTACCCCTGCACAGGGATTACTGTGCAAGGTAAAATTTCACTCAGTAATCCTAGGTGTGGGAATACCAGGCACTTCAGAACTTTCTCAAGCAAATATCCCTCCCCTAGGACATATTACAGACAATCAAGGTATATTTGTTGGGAAACAATTAAGGAAGAAGTGATGGGGAGGATAGGAGGATGCTTAAACCACAGTTAAAAAAAAAAGTTAGGGGACCTGGGCGAAGCTTCTGTGGCCACTGAGATTAAAGTAATGTGTATCTACTTTATAGTATGTTAAAATAGTGGTATTTATTTTAATTATTTTTCATATGCATGTTTGTATGTTTTTACATGTTTTATTTATTTTTGCACCAGGGAAGTTGCTTTGTGTAAAGTTTATTCAATGATCTTAAATGTATGTACTGTCAACGGATGGCACTTAGGGGCTGATTATGAGTTTGGTGGACGGTTGACACTGTCCTCCGAACTCCCAAAGTGGAGGTTGTTGCCATACTGACTGGGTAAAAACCTTTGCTACATCAGGCCCTTAGTGTTGAGCCAGGTTACATGCAAAGTAGGGACCAGTGCATCTACCAATCTCTTCCTGGGATCCAAATAATAGTAGAATTGACCCTGAGTTAAATAATATGATGATAAGACAATTCTCACATAAATATTATCATGACAATTAGGATTGTGCTAGGCCTGTCCGCCTAGGGTGTTTTTTCCCCAAACCTTTTACCACCACCTCTTCTCGTTTTGCTCTTCTTGTTTTTGTTGGCTTTAGGATGCTTTGTTCTTTGCCACTGTTAAACAGTGCTAAAATATTTGTGCTCTTTCCCTACACATGGTAGAATTGGCTTACACTCAATGGGCACATTGATTTTACTTTGAGGTCCCTAGTAAAGTGGTAACCTATGTATCCAGGGCCTTTAAATTAAATGCTACTAGTGGGCCTGCAGCACTAATTGTGATACCTAATTATATAACCATGTAAAATATGTCTCAGGCCTGCCATTGCCACCTGTGTATTCAGTTTTACAATGATATTTCGACTTGGCAAATTCAACTTTTTGCCAGGACCAAGCCTTCCTTTTAAATACATTTACACCACCCCTACAGTAGGTCCTGAACCGCCCAGAGGTCAGGGTGGAGTGATCATGTACTTTTAAATTTTAGATGTCCTTGTAGAAAAAAAAAAAACTCTTCATTTCATTTTTCACTACTGCAGGCCTACCTCTCCAAAGGGATAAGATTCAGTTTCCTTATTACATTTAATAAGCAATACATTTCAGTAGGGAATAGGTTGAGTTTGGTGTCTAAACAATTGCAATTTAAAGCCCTCTTTAACGGTAAAGTCGGATTCTAAGCAATAAATCTGAAAATGCACTTTTTATAAAGTTGTCATTTTCTTGCCATAATTATTTGCTGCCTGCAGCCTGTCCCTGGGTCCCATGACTATTTGTACTTGGAAACTGGTCCTTGTGCATTGCATCTAGACAGTGAGACAAATGGAAAATAAGTTTTGGCATACTAGGCCACTGTCAGAGTCACCAGATCCTCGGGGTCTGCACACGTTCCCAACACGTCCACCACTGAACAGCTCCAAGACTCTGATAGATGAATCATAGAGGCTAAGAGAGTTCAAGAGGGGATTAGGAAGGGGACACCTGGGAAGGAGACCTGTGTTAAGCAAAAGATTAAACAACACAACATCAGATTCAAAACCACATTTAGATTCATAAAGATTCTCAGTTGGATCTAGGGTTCAGTGATACTTGGAACATGAAATAATACTCTATTGAGTCCTGAGTTCTATGACACTCAGAACATGAAATAACACTCTGTTGAGTCTAGAGTTCAGTGATACTCGGAACATGAAATAACACTCTTTTGAATCTAAAGGGTTCAGTGATACTCGGAACATGAAATAACACACTGTTAAGTCTAGAGTTCAATGATACTCGGAACATGAAATAGTACCCTTTTGAATCTAGAGAGTTCAGTGATACTCGGAATTTGAAATAACACACTGTTAAGTCTAGAGTTCAGTGATACTCGGAACATAAAGTAGTACCTAAAACTAAGGAAACATGAATGGTCTAGAACTATACTCTAAGTAGACTTTACTAATTTTAGGTACCTGGAAAAGAATAAAAAAATGGTTAGTACAATGTTTCATATGGAATTTTCATGAATTGAGAACATACTGTTCTAGGAATACTAGAACTTTCCAGAACAATGTCCCAGAACAAACATGGCCTCATTACATGAGGATAAGACTCTCAAAAAACATTCCTTGGAAAATAATAGGAATTGTACTAGACACCATACATGCACATTAATTATAACATCGAGAATTATATCACATTAGATCTTTAGAATGCCGGAACCCAATTTCCGCACATCGCGGATTTCCGCAAGAGAGTTTCGTAAATGTCATGAAATAGTTGCGCACAATGGATAACATGAATTAAGCACAGGAAACAAATTGCGCGTCTTGCTGATTTGAATGCAACCTTGTAAATGTCAGAAAATGGTTGCGCACAATGAATATCGTGATTTGAACACGAGTAAAGAATCGCGCGTCTTGCTGATTTGAATGCAACCTTGTAAATAACAGATAATGATTGCGCACAATGAATACCAAGGGTTAAACACCAAAAGCAAATTGTGCGTCTTGCCGATTCGAATGCAACCTTGTAAATGTCAGAAAATGGTTGCGCACAATGAATATCGTGATTTGTACACGAGTAAAGAATCGCGTGTCTTGCAGATTCGAAAGCAACCCTGTAAATAACAGAAAATGGTTGCGCACAATGAATACTAAGGGTTAAACATGAAAAGCGAATCGCACGTCTTGCCGATTCGAATGCCACCATGTAACTGCCAAGTAATGGTAGCGCACAATGAATATCAAGGGTTAAAGCACGAAAAGCGAATCACTTTCCAAGAGTGGGCATTTTCTTGCCTAACCATTCTGTGGCTCTGCCTGCCTATGGAATCCATGTCTGGGTCAGACTGACAGTTAGGCCATTTGTGAATTCTCTCTAGACAGTAACACAAAGGGATCTGGGGAGTGTCCTGAATATCCTGATGAGTCTCCTGTGCTAGAGTGGGCAGGGAGGATCTGACACCTAGACCTGAAAGGGCTGTGCCTGTCTACACCCAATACAGTCTCCAAACCCCTGGTGTGTGTCTGGGGCCAGGCCTGGCCAAGGCAGGATCTTGTCAACAACAGAGACTTTCTTTTGAAGTTTGCCTACTTCATGGGCAGAAATAGGCATAAGTAGTGGACCCAAAACGCCAGTCTTGTGGAACACTTCTGGATCAAGAGTAACCTCTGCCAAGGAGAAGAGCGGAAGAGCTGGAGGAGGAGTACTGCCCCTAGGTTGTGTGTACTTTGCTGGGTTGGCCTGCAGTTGCTACTTCTGCCTTATAGAGGACAAAGAGTGGGCTTTGCTGTGTATTCTGCTTATGAAGTTTCTCTAAGGGCTTGGACTGAACTTGCCTCCTATTAAATAGTTTCAGGAACAGCAAAGACTTCACCTGCCAGCCTCTGGGTTCACTTGCTGTGGACCACAACTCACCATGTGGTGCCTATTCCAGTTTCTGGACCCTTCGGAGTGAAAGCTGGTTGAAAACCAAGAGAAACCAAGTGCACAGATGCTAGACGATGCACAGACTGATGCTGCTGCCAGGCCCTGCCATGACCCCAGCAACCGAAGCTGTGTACCCTGCTTGGAGTGCGACATCCCTGACTGACATCGCAGGCCTGATGCTGCAGCAGCCCCGCTGACATCCAGTGACTTTGTGAGTCCTGTGTCACCAATGTCCGTGACACCCGACCCTGCTGCAGCACCTGCAGCCCCGTGGCATGATCGGGTCCCACTGAGGTCACCCCACCACGTCTTGACCCTCCAGACATCGACCCTGCTGGAGCTTGAGAAACCAACGCTTAGCACTGCTGCCACCTGATCTCCGCTGCTCTACAGCAAGGACCTGACACTTCACACTGATACCTCCACTCCACTGCTCTGCAGCACCGGAACCAATGCTGCACCGGGTCTAGTGATGCCTCACTTGCCTTGCTTGTTTCCTCACTTTCAAAAGGTACTGTACCTGGGGTCTGTGCGACTACGTGACCAGTTCCGTCTGCAAAAATTCATAACTTCCTACAGGTTGCGTTAGACCTGGCATCCCTGGTGTAGTTTCCCCTAACGTTTTGCATCTACTTTCCAAGTTGTTGTGTGCTAGACTCTGTTTTTGCTGTTTTTGTTACTCTGGGCATTTTACCACCCCTCACTAGTACTAAAGTGCAAGTGCCCCCTATGGGAAATTGTATGTGTAATTGGCTTTTGGATCATTAGTTTGAAAATGTTGCTTTAGAAAGTGGGCATTTTATTGCTTAAACCATTCTGTGACTCTGCCTGTTTGTGGTTTCCTTGTCTGGGTCAGACTGACAGTTGGGCTGTTTGTGCTTCTCCACTATACAGTGACACAAAGAGTGCTGGGGTGTAACCTCGGTATCCTGATTGGTCAGCTGGGCTAGAGTGGAGGGAGGAGTGGTCACTTATACCTGAATGGGCTGTGACTGCACTCACTCAAAGCAGTCTCCAACCCCCTGGTGTGTGTCTGGAGCCAGCCGTGGGCAATTCAAGATCCTGTAAAAAAAGGAGACTTTTCTTTGAAGTTGGGCAACTTCAAAGGCAGAAAAGGGTGCAAGTATTGGGCCCAAAGCCCCAGACTTCAGATTACTTCAAGGATTCAAGAGGAACCTCTGCCAGGCGAAGAGCTGAAGAGCTGAAGAGAAGTGCTGCCCCTCCCTGTGACTGTGATTTTCTGGGCCATCCTGCAGTTGCTGCTTCTTCCTGTGAAAGGGGACAAAGACTGGACTTTGTTGTGCATTCCTGAACAAGAGGTATCTCCAAGGGCTTAGACTGAGCTTGCCTCTTGTTTTTGAACCCTCAGGGACAGCAAAGGTCTGGATGCTGTGGACTCTAGCTTTCCAGAGGTTACCATTCCAGTTCCTGGGGCCCTGGAAGTGAATTTCTGATGAAATTCTGTTAACCGACCCCGGACGACTATGTGTGACTACGCTAAGGATGCCACTGCACGAAACCCACAACACCATGTGCACCTGGATCTGAGGACTTCGCTGAGGTGTAAAAATGTTATCGCCACATAAGCTCAACTTTGCTGCAGCCGCTGACGTTCGCACAAACTTGTGAGTTGGAGTGTCGTACACCTGAAGTTCGTAACACTCAACTCCGTTGCAGCACCTGTGAACTTGTGATGTGATTGCGACCCCGTGAGGTCACCCCACAGCATCTTGACTTCGCCGGACTTCGACTTTGCCAGAGGTGCCCAGTGACTCTTCCCAACTGATGCCACCTCCACCGCTCTGCAGCAAGTACCCAATGCCTCTTCATGACACCTCCGCTCCTTCGCTCTGCAGCACCGGAACCGACGCTGCATCAGATCCAGTGACGCCTACCTCCCTGACTTCGTGCACCGGCCAGTTTTCCACCCGTTTTGCTAAGCTACTGTACCTGAGAGTTTGTGTGACTCTGTAAATGGTGCCAGTGGTGTCGCATGTTGGGAAACGACTCCGTCACGACTCTGCTTTTACATCAGATTGCAGCATTTGTGCCTCTAGGAACTATTTTTGTGTTTTTGATTGCTGTGAACGCTTATTTTTTTCTAATAAATATTCATGTCCTTAATATTTTGTATCTGCATAGAATTTGGCTAACATAGAAAATAATGTGCTACTTGGCCTCGTTTCCACAAGCCTCACAGTAAGCTGCACTGTTTAAATAAAATTTGTGGGAAAGTATATCTAGAGAAATTAATTCATGTATTGTTTTCCACTGAGTTGACCAAACGTTAGCAGATGCCTTTACTTTCTCATGAGAACTGCTTGCTAGAAGATCTTGTACGAATAGCTGATACAATGTATAGTTTGATGAATGAGACAGCGATGTTCCCAGGAGCTAACAATGGATGCACTGACTGAAGTACAGATGGATACAAAAATGTTACCTGACGAGCCTGATGGTGGGAACTGGAGAAGAGGAGCCAATCATCAACATTTGAAAGGCAGTTTAGTTATACCTCAGATTTGAGCTTTTATTTCTGTTGGACTAACTGTAAACCTACGATTTCCTGACCAATAATAATGTGAGAAGTTCTTTAGTTGATTTTGACTTAGCCCGACTGTACAGAGAGAGGTGTGTTCATTCCCATTTCGACTTCCTCCAGAGAGGATTCTATCGCCAACTTTATTGCTTAAACTTCTGATGCTGAATGCAGATTCCTTAGAGATATTGCTTTCTAATGGTTTGGATAGCTTAGAGTCCCCAATTTCTGAACCATTCCTTTTCATAGAGCGTTGCTGATGCTGACTGAACATAATCTCAGCTAGATGATCCATTTGAGGAGAGGTATAACAAAATGTTATTGTTCTTCTTGTAAGTTTGTCTTTTGTTTCCAGGTACCAACCGCTATTTTAATAGAGCCATAGTTAGATGTTTGCCAAATTTATGTTGACTAAATTCTTTTGCATGAAGCCCAAACATGCTATTCTTATCTGAAGGTTAGTAAGGAAAATCCTGATATGTTAACAGGATGCTATTAACAGATGACTGATTTATCAGTTGCTGAATCTAGATGTATGCTTGTTCTATTCCGCAATTGTTATTGCATTTCATTTTACTATATTTCTCAAATGTCTAGTGATAAATGCTCTAATTGAATTGAGATGCTTTAAAATATTTGGTAACCAGTGTTGTTCTTGTATGTATATCATTTGGTTTTGAGACTAATTTAAGTGACATTAGCATTGTTAATATAGGGATATAAACATTCTAACTTTTGCATAGAAGTGTAGATTCCAAATGTATTTGATGTTGTTTATTGATGTGGTTGAAGATATTGTGTTGAAATTGGGATTTATGGTGGAAATCACTCCAAGTATAGTCAAAAGGTCCATCGAACCTCCAAGGCGTTCCCTTATAAATGAATACCAAAATACCAAATAATGACAGACGCGCTAACATTGCAAAAGTCATATTTTTAATTGTGTATTATTGATTTTTATCGTATTTGGTCTGATTGCCAACCAGAGACCCCATTTCTAACAGGTTGCCTTTCATAGAATTGCACACACTCCACCTAGACTGCCTCTCATCCAACAGGGCAAGCCATAAAACGCTGTTGCATTAGTGTGGGGCTATCCATCAACATTGGTTTAGGCAGCAGCCGCATGTAGCCACAGTCAAGTAGGGAATTTAACTTCTCACACTCATTCCAATGCAAAATACCAACGATGAGAACCCTCGAAGGTGTTTTCTAAATGAATTCACAGCTTTTTAGCAGGGCCCCCAGATGTCTTTTTTACTTTTTTTCATGTGGTTTGAACAAAATGAAATACTCGTCCGGACTATACTGATTTATAATGTTCTTCCCTCCTCCTCTCCATATATTATTAGGTGCCTAAACACGTATGTTACAGTGCCTTGAAAAATGTATAAACCTGGTGCTTATTAGCTGTATTCTACATTGGTGCGACAAGCTATTATCACACGACTCATTGTTACTCACAGAATAACTTACTGTAAATACTACCTTTGCTGATTGTATTATTAATGTGATGCTGTGGTTTAACAAAACGTCCCCGCTGACAAGTTGAAAGAGTATGTGTAATTGTTTCTTTTCTTGTTCTGGAAAAAATTATTAAAAACATTAAAAACATAAGTAGACAGACCTCTATGTGACACAGAAGAAACACGAAACAGAAAAGGAGCTTAAAGGGTATTATTAGCTATGCACCTGCACCACCGGCGAGGCTCCGTGCTGATGTTTAAGGTAGGAGTAGGAGATCTTTTTTACCGACAGAAGAATGCTCTTAGGCACATGTACTTGCTGGAATCTGTGTAGTAAAAGTCGGCCAACAATGTAAACTCGAGGAAGATACACCAACAGGGGGTTTTTTTAACGTACAGATTTATTGCATCATTTTATGAGTGCATGAGAACATTCAAATGTCACAGTTCATATTCCTGAATAAGATGGCGGACATATGGGTGGGATTTACCTTTTGCTAAGTACAAGTGCTGCATCTTTCCTGTACGTTACTACTGGCTTCCTACACATAGCTTGGAGAGCACCGGATGAAACAGGAGCCCCTTGGGTTCACAGTATACATTAGTTGGTATTGAGTTTGGTGAGGGTGAGAGATTCTACTTTTACCTCCAGGAATATGAGTATGGTGCCTTGATGTGGCCCAATTGTAGATTAGGTTACTGTTGTGGGTTCCTTGTGAAGAAAGGGGTTCTTATTTGAAAAATGAGAAGACAAGAACTGTTTCTGTGCTAAATAATTTTTTTAGATTTCTTTATTATACTTTTCTGGTGCTTTCCAGATATGAACACAAAACGTTTCTCTTTTTTTTCTCTTATTAAAGTGCTCTTTTAGTTTCCTGTCATTTCATTCCTTTTTAGTCCTCTCTGGTTCTTCTCTATGCTTATTATACGTTCAGAGGTCCTGTTTATGATTCCGTCCTCTATTCGCAACCTCTTCTCTTTTTAGTTTGTTTCTCTACTGTTTCGTTTTATTCTTATTGTCCATGTCTCTTGATTCCTTTCACTCACCCACTGTGTTTTTTTTTCTCTCGTTCCAGTCGCAACGTGGAGGCGTCACTTGGGAAGAGAAGGATTGGGGAAAATCAGGTAAGTCTTTTTGTTTGTTTACCACAGTTATTGTCACAAAAAGGGCTGGGGGGAAGATAAGAAGGGTTATTGTCCAAGGAGCGTGCAGGGAGGGGGAAGTGAGCAAAACAAAGTAACCACAATGTCTGTGAAATGTGCAGGGATCAATGTGCAATACTTCACAGTGCTCCCAAGTGCCTGGCTCTCCTTCTCTCCCTCTCTCTTCACCTTTAGCACCCTTCGTCCCTCCTCCCACCTCCTCATGTCCACCAATAACCCCGTGTGCCCGGAATACGGGTACGCACCTGGAGGAGCCACGTCCCTCTGGGGACGTAGCTGGGAGTTTCATTGTTTCCCGTCAAAGGTGCTGGGTCCTCAATTGCCTCTGCGTCTCGGCACGCAGAGCCTGGTGTGCTCTCGTCATCGCTCCTCTCAGCTGTTGGTTCCGCACATTCAGAAAACGCTCCACTTGATCTCTCGTCCTCTTCTCCTTCACCTTCTGTCTCTGTTCCAATTCTTTCTGAGCGCGCGTCCTTACAGTTCCGGTTCCCTTTGGGTTATTCCCAAGCGGATATCCGGATTAATGCTCCAAGCACTAGCCCATTCCAAGGTACCTCCAGGGTATGTACACAGCGGTCCCGTAGGGCCTTCGGAACCCGGGAATGTTGTGACCGTGTTACAGTTACGCAAGAAGAAAACATGGTAGGGAATAATGTTACAGTGTATAATGGGTTGGCGCTGAATTGCTTAGAGACAACGTATATAAATGGGGTGGAATGTCATCTCATACATGCATTAGGGACCCAATTGCCGCACGTGACTATGTATTGAAATTTGAAGGGCATCAAAGGGGTAATAAAAAAGATAGAATGTATTCTTATGAAACTAGACAGGTTAAGAAAGCAATGTTACAGAAGCTCAATTTTGTGCATGCAAAGAGTGTTAAACTGAATGGCAATTTGGGAGGGGATGTTTACGAGCGGTGGTTGCTGCTAGTTTTCAGATCCTCATCCAGGGTTATCTTCGCAAGGGTGAGGGGTTATTTCCTTATTCAATTGGACATTGTGATTAACTACCATTTTGTTAGATATGTGGGAGTGGTGGGACCTGTATATGGGAGTGGACACCTCTCTGCCAAACACAGACACTGACATGTTTTTCATGCACCTTTTTGAGGTGTATTGCTTGTACAGATCATCAGATTATCTACCTGGGTTATTTCAACTGTACATGGGATCTGCAACTAAACAGCTCTAGGTTGACAGGTAAGCCTTGACCTGTTCTTCCCATTTCTTAGGGGTAAATATGTCTAAACGTAATTTCATAGACATATGGGCTGTCTAGTTTGGCTTCTTGGTACCAAGATGTCATAGATCTATGGGAGCTCTTGGGAGCACTCCTTCTACTTCTTAGCTTTTCCTCTAACATCAATTTCATACTACCGCACCACAGAATGGTATCAGACCATGTACCCTTCAGAGCTGGATACTGCAGGTCAGAACTGTAAGAGTTACCATATAGACATGTACTTACACATGCAATAATTAAATTGTTCTTGAATAATTAAAAAGTCATGGCCTCTACAGGCGCGTATGGTAAACCTTCAAATTTAGAGTTAGTAGTAAATGTGTGGATTCAATATTTGGAATTAGTAGTGACTTTGAAAATATAGTGACCTGGATAACAAATTGCATTAAGTATGTGGGACAGGAGAGGTCTCAGACCAAATTTGCATTTGGAAGTACAAACTCCACATTTCTTGAGGTGATAGAAGTAACCAATATGCTAGGCTAATATGATTAGCCTGTGCTGCTTTGATCTAGGTGAAACGTTTGTACATTGGTTAACAATTAGGCGGATGAACGTTTTGACTCGCTTAAAATGATCACACCATTAAACCTGCACATCAAATAAATATAATCAAATAAGCAATACAATTTATTGGAGTCAGTAACTTTACACATCATGACCCATTTGGTTTCGAATAACCACACCTTTAATATCAATTAAAATGTTTATTTCCCTATATTAAACAGGCTAAGGTTACGTAAGGTAGTCTAAAGAAAACATGTGATACAAGTACAGAAACAACACAGGTTGACCAAAACTTCTAAAGAATTTTAATTGTATCATAGCAACTATTACTAAAGTGTCAACAGCAAAGGTACAGATCAATAGCAAAAGTAATTGAGCAATGCTAATAACATACATTTGATCAGTAATTGAAGGATGCCAAGCTTATCTTGTCAAACAGCTAAAAGGTAAGAACCTCTCTAACTCCGGATTAGCATTAGCATGTTGGGCTTCACAGAAACGTTTTAGCAACATAAATTTGATAACCTACTAACTAGGGCACTATCAAAAGCAGCAGTTGATACCCAGAACACAAAAGACAAAACACCAATACATCGTTTGAATGAATATACCTGTCCTTCAAGGTCAGCAATCAGAATTTTCTTCATCAGGAGGACATGAGCATCAGGACAAGGGAATATGGGAAATGGGGACAGTTTAGAATTTGGGGCTCTAAGTTCTCTGAACCATCAGATTTAGTATCTAAGGCCAGGCAGCAAAGGGCCCTTAGTCTTTAAGTATCAAGTGCAAAAGTAAGCACCAACATAATTGCATGGAGCATAAGAAATCAACTAAAAAATAATAAAGTACCAGGACATCAGTAGACAAACTATCAAATGTCAAAGTAATGGCTAGCATTGATGAACAGCAAGTTGCCAAAGTGGTGGAGAACTCCAAGTGCAGTGCGGTTTAGTTAAAGTTGTCCCACTTTGTCATTGGTCAGGAACATCTTGTGATGAAAATTGTCCAATTACAAATTTACGACGTATCAGAGATATTAGATAAAGTGCACATTTGGATGATTGGTTCATCTCAGTTTTCTTGCAGGCAGTCCATACAATAAGAATCAATTTTTGAGTCCTTCCCTCCGGGATCAGAGGTTCTGCAGTCCATGTCCATGAGAACACTATTTTCCCATATGCTTCGAGTCAACAGTTACAATAATGTAGATACAATTTTAAGCTTTGAACATTTCCTCAAGAGTAGTAACATTTTGTTAGTGCAAGTTTGGACACATTCAAGAATCAAACAATAGAGTAGTTGTACAGATCATTCTACAAACGTTACTTATCCACAATATTGACAGACATTTAGTTCTAGCTACTGCCTTGCTAAACTTGAGGACTTTTTGTTAGCCCAAGTGAACTTCATAACGTTTAACTGTAAGTAGGACAGAGTAGTCCTAATACATTTTAATACGTTATTAGTGAATTACTTCATATATGATGGCTGCCAATCAAGTAGGAATATTTCATGTTACATGTTAATTTTCACGTTAATACATTTTATATCTTAAATCAATACATAAAACAAATATTGATGTTAATTTCAGGGCTCACAATCCCTCTTCTGGTTACCAAATATGTCATCAGACTTTTACCTCAAATACATTAATTTATTTTGTTTTCACAATTTGTTTCAAAAGTTTGCCACTTGCACATTTTTTCATTCTTTTTCCCTTTGAAGTTTTCCTAAATAATTTCTCCATTTTTATATCCCCCCTCCTCTGATCCTTTTTCTATCTTTTTTGATCACATTCCCTCATTTTCTTATTCCCCCATTCTCCAATTAAACAAGTTATAATCATCAAAATCCCCTGTAATATTTTCAGCAAGATTCCTTTCCCAGGTTGCCAAGCCAATTCCCCACAGATGCAATTTCTTTGCCAGCCTTTTCATCAAACAGTTGGTTCAGTTCATACTTTTAATTAATTTTTATCTTTTGTTAGATTGTTAATAAAACCTCTAATTGCTTTTTTATGGTCCGGTATATATGAACAACAATGTTGTGGTCCAAGCAATTTACAAACACTGCCCTCCGTCGATCAAAGGTTGTCTAACGCAAGGCGGTTCTGAAGAGACATATCTCTTACTGCATCCAGTTCAGTGTCCATGAGGACAATGGCTCCTGAAAAATGTTTCAGCATGTTATCCACAACAGTAGACAACTTTCAAATTTTAATGGCATTCAGAACAACTCCCACTGAAGGAATTATTGCTCCAAATATGTCTCCAACAATGTTAGAAATTGATTCTCGTTTTAGTCTTTTTGGTAGTTTATTCACGTCATCAAGTTGGTACATTATTCAGGACTATTCCTAATTAACATGTGCCATCCCACTTTAGGAAAATGGTAGCACGCATTTTTCCCACAGATGTAATGGATTCCAGGCACTGAGGATCCTGACCATGCATAAATGTCCATTTATAATAAAACAGAAACACATGTCTACATTCACTTGTTCCCACAAATATCTTATCCACTCTAGATTGTGGCCTATGTATACAAAGCTTTCCTACGTGTAGTGCATCTAAAGTTATTTTCCCTTGTTTAGTTATGTTAGTAAATGAATAGTCATTTCCGGTTTTTCACTGAACTAATCCCTTATCTATCTTTGCTTTTATTGCCCTTCTCCTATTTTCTGTGTGATCTAAGAAACTCTTTTCTATAGATGAGAGTAAGCATGTTAAATAGTTTCTTTAGGTGAATGTGGTCCCAAACGTTAAAGTAGGTTCAAAGAAATCCTTCACTATTACTATGTTATTATCCTTTGCTATTTTATTAAGATTGCTAGTTATAGGACAAAAGAAAACAGTACATCACAATTGGAGTAGAAATACTGGATGTACTCTTAGTTATAAAACCATGTTAGTAAAATACTACAACTTATGTTGTAGGTTAATGGCAGACTGTGATATGTGACTCGCCTCCTCAACAGAGGGTGGAATGTGTGTATAAACATAACACTCTCTTGCATCCATAGTATCAACATAATAACGCAATAAGCGACAGAAAACATTAGAAGAAAGCTCTCCCTGTGTATTATTTGCATGTAAATACTTTTCATCTAACCTGAATCTATCTACTTCTGAAAGATTAGTAATTGTCTCTACAGCTGTGGTATGGGTAGCCTAATCGTTGCCAAAAACAATTATACTCACAACCAATATCAGGCACACTTTTACACCAACAATTTCCAAACCAAAGCCCATGTATTTACACCTTCTATTTTTAGTGTTCTGCTGGCTGTGGTTACTCATGGTCTGTACAGATTCAGAAAGTAGAAACAATAAAGAACTATTGCTATGCATCACAATCAAAAATCAAAAAACAATCTTCAATCTTCTTCGGAAATTATTTACAGCATTCAGTCTTAGTATCAGGATCCCTTTGTCAAAATCGGTAAAGTTGTGAAAAACAGTTTAACAGTTTGTCAACGTGAGGTAGCAGCTTGTCAAATCATGTTTTAAAGTATTTTTCAGATACATTTTCAACAATATTTTTTCTTTATACTTTTCAATTTGCAGCTTATCACGACTTAGATCATTGACTTTCTTCAAGTGCCAAAATATTCACCTTTAATGTCTTGATCAAAACAAAATTTAAAACCTCTTCTTGCCATTCATTGATAGTTACATTTGCCCACTCAGACCACGATATCTTCGATTTGCAACTCTTTTTCACTTAGATCCTCTTTTCTGGTGGTGTCGACTTCTTATGGGAGTGGTGTTACTGAGATTATCTTCTTTGACTTTTTCCTGGTTATCTCCAGATTTCAATACCAAACATGCCCACCTGGGTATAAATCCATTGACCCACCATCAGTAGGACATCTAGATCATGAATCATAGATTTTTCAAGGAACCAGCAGATCCTAACCCTAAAGTGGATTATCTTCTTGGCTACATTACTTTAAATGCTGTTTTCCGTGACATTTAATATCACTGCTGTAAGATGGTATTTCGTTCTCTTGTTGTTTGATTCATATTTTCGTACTGTTTCCAGTGTTAATAATAGAATTTTAAGTTTGAGCAGTGTTTCTAGAGTGAGTTGCTTCAATCTGGCCAAATGATTGCAGTCTCCCATGTTCTATTTGTTATGTAAGCAATGCTGCATTCATGATGATTTAAGGCTCTTGAACATTACATATTGTCCTCAACCTGCCAATATATTTCAGCATGTTGAGTTGGTGCTTATTCGATTTGTGTACTTTTCATTATCATAATTGCATGTATATATACTACACAGTGGCCTTCACCACTGTGTAATTATAGTTAGAACCTAGTTACCATAGGAAGCACGTTGGTTTCATAATTACTTTGTCACTGTCTGACAAGTCTTCACAAAACTTCTCAAAAAAGGTTCATTCACCTCAGCTCCTTCCAGGAAAAGTTAGGGGTAATTCCTCAAATGGGGGCCAAGAAAAAAAGGGGTTCCTAAAACACAAATTCCCATTCATTTCTCTACAGGTGAATTGAACAGCGATAGCGTGAAAAGGGATGAACCGAACTATACCAACTGTGGCAGAAATCTAGACAGTAGTTTTTGAGAAATTAAGGACTAAAAACTTTGTACGGTTTGACAGTTGTTTTTTACAGGACTCCCACGAGAATCCCTTGATCACACAACTTCAATAACTAGAGCGATGATTGACCGAGGGGGCTTCTTTCCCTTTGTCCACCTTGCTCCCATGGGAGTGAGAGACCTGTGGGAGTGAGAGCTCTAATTGTCTGGCCTCAAAATGAAAACAAAATGTTGGTGCATCCATTACAGGTCTCGAGAGTGCTGGAGCACATGCAGAGGTCTTTTTCCCGCCTCGGGTTCAGAAACCACACACTCTCTGGTGAGATGCCACAACTTGCCCAACCTACACTAGAGGTTGACCACAGGTGTGTGTTAATCGGATTCACAGATCAATAACATGAGAAAATATGAACAAATGTAAACCTCATGACCAATTTAGCCACAAAATCAAACTCCAAACTGAATAAAGTTTCAATGCTTTATTACAACTACAAAGCCAATGTCACGTAAATGGTGCATAAAACTAAATTATAAACATACATAAAAACCATAGAGTGGCCAAAATGTTTCAAGAGATTAAGCCTACTAAACATCAATGCTATTAAACACTCCAAGAGAATAACACAAATTATAATATGCACATTAAAATCAGGTTTTAAAGCAGATGGCGGTGACATCAGTAAATCATCAAAATTAATTTAATAACAATATGCTTTTAGGGCTGAGTCATCCTTATTCCTACTACAAATTTGGACTTCCGTGTGTTGGAACGGACTAACACATGCGAGCAAAACAAAAGAAGAGATCAAAATAATTTGGAAAATCATCTAAGTAGGGTAGCTCACTATAAAAATACACTGGTGTAATCATCTAAGCGGAAAAAGGAAACAAGAAATCACATTATAGATTATACCTCTCCTCATGGGACATCAAACAGAAAAGATTTGTTGATCCAGAGCATTCACAGCTTCTCAGTCTCTGCAGACACCAGCATCAGGGGCAGTGCAGAACATGAGCTGCACGTAGGACAAGCCTGCAGTTCAGAATTTATTGCGCATATTGGTACTGAACAACTCAGGTAATGGGACATATAAAACTAAAGGGAAACTCACCATGTAAAGCCTACAAATGAATGGCAGAAGACTTGGAGAGGAACCGGAGGTGACAGCATGCATGCCCAGGAAGAACTCCCTTCTCAGGTTCAAAAGTCTCTCCCTAATTAGAAATGTCCACAAGGTTCTGATTGGTCGTCCATGTGGGCTCATCTTGTGCAAATATATCAATATCCAATGGAAAATCACTGATGACATCAAGTTTGCTACTTTTCTGGATTTTCTCAGGGAGTATGCGTAGTCATCTTGATGATTTTATACAGTTCCGGCAAAATATAACACTTGTTCATCAAGTGTAAATTTGCTATTCTTTCCCACAGTGCACAAGAGGATTCTAACAGTTCTCATGTGAATTTAACAACACTTCCTGTCTTGTTTGACAGCTAGAACAAATACTGTCACATGTGTTATTAGTTAAAGCTTGTTCTATATCTTTAATACAATAGGACATTCACCAACACATCAGCAACATGGAAATTAATTCAGGTCAAAGGAAACAGAATTAATTAGTACGTTTCCTCTACTGTTGCAAAAATGAATCTTAAGTCCTAGTCTAGCTAAGAGAGCCTAAATACATATTAATGCAGTTAATATATATATATATATATATATATATATATATATATATATATATATATATACATATAAACCCTATTGCGCACCTTACACTTCGATTCAAATAGGCAAAGTAAATTATTTAATTGCAACCAATATTTATGACATTACAAAGAATTTAAACATGCATTTATTTCTCTGCAGACATTCACATTAATACATTCATTTAAATCAATATAACTATGATTAATCCATATTTGCTTAATGCTGATAATATACTTCATCTCTACTATTTTTCCAAGAATAATACGTTTAATATTAATTCATGTCAGTAGTTCACTCAAATATAAATGCACAACATCTTTCATGTCTAAACACTATGACAAAAAGAAATTGAGGTCACAATGTCCGCCATATTTCAAACGTGCACATTTTTAAATTTCATGTTATTTTCTCTGTTAGGCCTTTAAATGAAGGTTTGTATGTCGCCATATGCTCACTTCTCTGCCACTAATGTATTAAAAGTTGATCTCTTCCATCAGTTTAGTCCCCTGTCATGAAAAAGTTATAAAAAACAATATAAATCAGAAGGGTAGGGATATCTCATGTGGAATTGTTGCAATTCTACGCTGCAGTTTGTAATAACAAAATAACCTATGGGCTGAGCCAGGGACAGGGGTGTCAAACTATTGTTTCTTTACATTATGGGAGTGAGGCATGGTTAGGCCCCACCAACCAAAGTTGATTATGACTCTGGGAGCCCCATCCCTATATATAAAAGGGAGGTGGGATGTGGCCTCTGTACTTCAGCCTCAAAAGACTCCATGAACCTCATCTTCTGTGGCCAAAACAAAATGGTAGGGATGGGACGGGAACCCTTCCCTTAGATTTGAAAGGCCTCAGGGACCTCATCTCCTAGGGCCATATTTACTTAAAAAGAGAGGAGGGATGTGACCCCCCTGAGCATTGGAATGCCCCAGGAAACCCTATCCCGGGGCCAAGTCGATCATAAGTAAAGGGGAGTCTGTTCGCTGGGGCACTGTTCCGTGCCCGCAAGAGTGCAAGAAGGGAAGAACTGTATACTATCACCTGGTAGGAGCTACAAAAATGCTCCCGTAGGGTGGGATCACATATTCTTTCCCTGCCCACACTTTTTTGGGTAGGGAAACTGATAATGGTGCTGCTGGTGGGAGAGGAGTAAAGAAATGTTACTACTGGGCAGAAATAAATCCGGCTCCTGCTGTACCCAGAATGAGTGCATGCAAGAGAGCTGGGGAGCCATGGGTGCCATGGGCTTTCCCCCAAGGCTCCCAACTTTTAGAGTCTCCTGGGTGACCCAAGTGGTACCAGGGCACCCAAATTACGCCCTGGAAAATAGGGTCCCCATGGGCAGTTTAGGCTTGGGAAAGTGGACCTCATGCCCAATTCCCTTTAAATAAATTTCGGCCCCAGGGGATGGAATTGCTGGGAGAAGTATTGGCTTTGGAACGGACACTGCGCACACCCTTCCTCTTTAATGACTGCTGGATAGGGTGATGGGGTCCTTGGTGCCTTCCAAGGCTTGACAAGGGGGTTTAAATGCCCTCCTCCCCCCAAAAAAACTACACTGAGAGATGGTGGCCCTAGGGCCAGCAATGACTCGGGGGGGGGGTGCATGCCTCACACCAATATTAAAAAAAGGGAGAGGGAAGTGAATAATCAAAAAATAAATGAGTGCTCATTTAATATTCACTATTTCCAGCAAGGAGTGCCCCATAATGCCCTTGGGCATATTTTCTTTCTACTGGTGCCCATAAAAGAAGCAGGGGCACCACCAAACACATTTTTTATGTTATGGGGGGCTGCCACCACCCAGCAACATTGAAAGGACAGCTAGGCCCTCATTATGAAGTGGTGGTCCGACCGCGGCATTTCGACAGTGGCATTACCACCATGGTCGAGCTGATGGCACTGCCACTTTTTGGCTACCTGATGGCCTGGCGGTGCCAGTGGTCCCAATCCACCAGGGCAGAGCTGCCCTGGGGATTACAACCCCTCTCTCTGCCGGCATTTACAGAGACGGTGTGTTGGGGACCCCAGGGGGGTCTCTGCACTGCCCATGTACTTGGCATGGGTAGTGCAGAGGCCCCATTGGCCAGCCCCGTAGGGCAAATCACAGTCTGCAGATAGTGATTTGCGCGACAGGTGTGGGTGCACCCGACACACTACAGCATTGCCGACGGCTCTATTATGAGCCGGCATCAATGTTGTGTTTCCCACTGGGCCAGCGGGTGAAGACTATATTTCCACACACTGGCCCAGCGGGGAACAGGGGCCATGGGAGGGCTGCCACATATGCAGTAACCTGACCAAGGCAGTTTGACGGGGGGCCTTTTCTGCTCGCCAAACTCATAACTAGGTCTAAGTCTCTTGGGTCAGTAAAGTCATGACTCCTAGAGACTTACTATATTTTTTCAAAACACTCAAAGCAGGAGCTGCATGCTCTTAAGCTGCTATTCAGGGACCTCTAGTGGTTGGTCATATAGTTGCACTTTGTGCTGTGTAAAATGTTCAAAGAAAGACTTTTTTTGAAAAAAGGCTTTTATTCAAAATATTTTATGACAATCACTTTAATTAAACATTGCAAGTCTGTGAATTTATTATATATACATTTGATTATTGGTATTGGTGACATTTTGACAAAGCCAGTAAGTTTGTCTGCCTTACATAAAATTACACCTTATATATTCCTACATATAGTCAGCCAAATGTTAGAAGCTTATCTTTATCACATTTTAATTTACAGATAACATTTTTACATGCATTTCACTGTTCACATTTTATATTTACATAAATGCTGTCCTTTTGACTTCTTTCTTTAACCCTTCTGTTCAACTCACTCAGTATGTGGTGTTTGTTTCTGTATTCGCTAGAGAAAATTTGTTTACATTTTAGATTCAAAACAACAATAGCTACAGAGGTTTTGACGATATTTGTTTTTTTTCCTTACTGTTTAGGGGTTTTGAGTTTTTAACATATAATTATATTTGCTTAGTTTTTCAATCTGTTTGCCTAGTTCGTCATTTGGTATGTGGGTGGTTTGGAGAGCCGGACGTTGTTCGCATTTGTAATCTTTCATGGGCAGCTAAAGTTTGGAGATATAAAGAAAAATATTTTATTTTAGTGGTTTATTTAGGTAAAGCATTCGGCAATTAATTTGGATTAATTTTTAGTTAGTGGGGTTGTCTTACTTTTCAATGCAGATGGTTGATTTTGTTCAGGGTAGCTCCTCAAATTTCTTTGTAGAAATATCATCTAGGTTTAGCATTTTTGCTCCAAGGTTTATGTGATTTTTCTGCTCTTTCTTAGTGTTTGTTTTATTAGCTCAAGAGTTCTACTGGTTGCTTTAGTTTTTACATTTAATATTACTGGTTACTTTGTGTTTAGTTTGAATACTTTTATGTTAAGTCTATACTACTGAAGAAATCTTCAGCTGACTCTGCCATGCTAGCAAATTACGGCCTGATCTCCCTCCTTTCCTACCAAGCCATAGGTATGGAGAACATTAACAACAAGCAACTCACCCACCAGCTCGACAAGCATCTGCTCTTGGATGCCACCCAGTCAGGCTTAAGGGCCAACCAAGCACCAAACCCGATCTCATTCAAGCAACTGATGACATCAGGATGATTCTGGGCTGACGAGAAACAGCGTCCCTCATCCTGTTTGACCTCGCCGCAAACTTCAACATAGTCTGCCATGCAGCCTTCATTAGAAGTCTTCATGCATTGGGAATTCAAGGACCAGCACTCAACTGGATCTTACTTACAGGAAGAACACAAATAATCAGCCTGCCACCCTACTAATCAGAAGCCAAACCCCTAATCTGCAGAGCCCCCAAGGATCATCTCTCAACCCAACCCTAGTCAATATTTACATGATCCCTCTAGCAGACCTCATCAGGTTGCATGGCATCAACACTCTCTCTTACAAAGATGACCCCAAATTGATACTTTCTCTTTCAGACGTAGTCACTCTTACATCAGTTGGTAGCTGTCAGCCCAATCTTTCTGGCTCTCTAGCAGTACCTCACCAGGACCGAAATAGTAAAGGTGATTCCTGGCAGCCTAGTGAATGGACTCTGAAGTCCTCTCAGGGAAATCGAGGTGCAACAAGTCTTCTTTTTTTAACTCTCATTAGAAATAAGTCTCTAATACACACACAGCCAAGAAAGAAGATACAGGATAGCTTTATTACGTTTATTGAAAAAACTGGAATTTTGGATAACATGCATGAGCTGCAATAATTAGGATAGTGACGAGACAAAATCAGGATTCTGAGAATAAGCGATATGAATATGAACAATCCCAAATTTTTTGCAATAAACATGAATACACAAATTCCTCCCTAAAGCATATTTTCTACCCTAAAGAGAGCAAGGCGTGATAAACCTAATCTTCCCAAGCCATGTACATGAGAAGCAACTCCGACCCCTGTTACCTTAGAACAAGGTCGGCCTCCAGTCTCTAAATCAGGCTTCGTAGAGACACATAGGCTGAGGTCTGCCACAGAGTGCCGTGCAGTATAGGTGGAATGTTCTGGATGGAGCCCCGTCTAATGGCCTTGGTCTCTCAAAGTGTTTTTATAAGCCCAATTGTATTGTCCATGAAGACATCCTGATGATGTAGGTATATACCTAAGCATTAGGTTGTGTGTGCAAAGTGTATCAGCAATATGATAACAAAATGCCTGACAGTTTGTTCTTGTCTAACCTGAAGCAAAGGACATGTTGACAATCTATAATGTACATTACTGATAGTGACACTTTCACTGAATGGCAACTGTTTTTAAAATAAAAACATTTCTTCTAAAGTGCAAGATCTGCAAGCAATGCTAAAATGATTAAAATGTATAATAGAAGCAGAGCATGTTTATCTAGGTAAAAGGGCACAGGTCTGCAAACCAAAGCTAATCTAAATGCCTACATTTGAGCAAACTAAAATGGATCCATGACAGGCTTTGCACTGATAGAAAACGACCACCCAGTGATGAAACTCCACAGCGGTTGCGGAGGAAATCAATATTTTTATGCAGTGGACGCCGCATAGACTAATTATGAAGTAGAGAATACTTTAGGGACTTAGGTCCTGTCTCATATGCTGTGCTTTTGTTTACCCATATACTTACTACATATCTTCTTATCCTGCATGGTGGCTGTGTGCAAAGGCAGACTCGCACCCGCCATTTTGTTTTTTACAATCTCTTAAGGGAAAGCTCCTCGTCGCACCACAACCAGAAGCTGGTTTTATTCTCATTGCTACTCTTTTGAGGTCTTTTGAGGTATTTCATATGTATTCTAAGAGCTTAGACGTGTGAGCATTCTTTCTGGGAGTGCAGTGATCTCTTACAGGTCATCAGAGGAGTTAAAAGCAAAAGGTGTGTTTCCTGGTAGGGAAATAATATGTATTTCTCTCAAGATCTAGCTAATGTTACTTCACAAAGAGGCAAACATTTCCTGGCAATGAGAACTGCTTTCTGTGCTATGAATGGCAGATATGGCCTTTTTCACCCATGTCTCCTTAAAGTAGCTCATAACAAGAAGACTATGATGTATGAGGATCCAGACCAGCTGCTGAAATTTTCAGACACCTGTAAAGAAGGTCAAACCAATACATTGAGATTGTCCGTTTGCTGAACATTTTCTCTTTATTGTGATTATATCATTGTGTGATGTTCATTTATATATATTAGTATGATTTCAATATAAAGGAAAACAAGTAAAGATGGCTATATATGCTGATGACATTCTCTTATATCTAATCCAGTGACTTCTTTACTTGCATTTTTATCTGAAGTAAACCAGTTTGCTGATGTATCAGGCTACCAACATAACTCAGATAAATGTGAAATGTTTCCTCTTAATAAGTTTTGCTTATAAGGATTTCAATTGTACTAATTTTGCGTGGTGCCTGGATTGTGGTTTATGAACAATTTTAAAGATACAATTTCTTTGAATTTTAATAATCAGTAGGATAGTCACTCTGGTCTAAATGGAACCCATTATATTTATCATGCTGGGAAAGATTTGATTAAATTAAAATGATCAGGGGCACAGCTTTGGGGGGGGGATGTTACACCCCCCTAATAAATGTATTTTGTGATAAAAAGTTTGGTGCAGGTGCTTTCAGTCGGGTATGGTGCAGGGTCCGTCGGATTTCACTAGGAATTTTTACACATACAGACAAATACCAACACACACTCTCTCCCTCTCTCTGTTTGGAAAGGCTTCAAAAGTGTTGGTTATTTCACAAAATAATATGCTTTCTCTCACTTAGTATACCCAACAACCCACATTCCACTCTCCTTCCACTGCCTTTTAAGCCCCTCTCATGCACCTTGCTTGTCAAATAATGTATTTTAACATCCTGTGCCAGCATGTTGGTGTGAAAACCTGAAGCTAACACCCCCAATCATACTGACTAAGCTACGCCCTTGAAAATGATGCTTGTCACTCTTATTTTATATACTCTTTCCAATATTCCTGTACAAAATCCTTTCTTTTTTTCCCAAAACTCTCATCCAAGTTTTTTTGGCATAATAAAAAAATCCTGATTACCCATCTCCAAATTACAACAACCTAAGAAACATGGTGGAGTCAATTTCCACAATTATCTTTCTTATCATTCTGCTTTCTGTTTGGTTTGAAACAATCCACAATGTTTCCCTTTACAGAAGACTCTATACCTCCTCCTATCTGGGATGATATCAAATTGTCCAGTATAGCTCCCTTCTCGTTTACGGAGTATCTTTCCTTTACACAGAAACCTATCTCCTTATCCACCCCTCTCATTAAACATACTTATAAATTATTGTGCCCAATCTTTTTTTGATATCTTACTCAATGCTATGCATTCCTAGATCTCTCAATATAGTATAATAACCTAATTAAAATAAATGGCAGAGTCATATATTGAAAGGTGTGATGGACTGAGATTTAGTATGGGTTATACAGCTTTTTCAAGATAACACCTTCCTCTTTTTTCAACAGACACAATCTATGTTTAATGTATCTATTTGTTTCGAAAAATTATTTGTACTTGTCACTGAATCCATTTCTCAGGTCGTTTTGGCTTGCCCCCATGGTGTCATGAAGAAACCCCTGTCTCAACTAAGCAGCTTGTTTTCTCAAATACGTCTGCATCAGTTATATACAGAGCTCTCCATTCATTGACCAGCTTTAAATAATTATTCATAATATCCCATCCAGTTGTTGGTCATGCCAGACATCATTAGCTATGTTTTTTCATATGCTGTGTGGATGTTCTCAGATTGGTCAATTTTGGGTTAAAGTATGACAACAACTCAATGACTATTTTCACACAAATGTAAGTTTTTCTTATTTAAATGTCTTTTTGGGAGGTTCAGTAGAAGAATGGTCCACCTCTTTATCCAATATTGAAATTATTGATCTTTTATTAGCTGTTGAATTTCAACAAATAACTAAGAATTAAAACAAAATGCATTTAATGGTTCATTTAAAGCCTGGTGATACAGTGTATGTTACCATCACCGATTGGACAGAGCTTATGTACATCCCATTACTCTTGCCATACAGAGAGATGCTCTTTGGTCACCTGTTACCATATTTTTCGACTGCTCTTCCTATCAATGTTCCACACTTCAATTGCCTGTTGAAGAAGTTACAAATCGCCCTTAAACATTTCTTTGCATTGTTTTCCTTAATGTAGTTTCAATTACATAGGCTACATTGTTTCATCAGTCTTCTTAGCGAGTATTTATATTGAGCCTGAATCGTTCCAAGATGTAATTTGAAGGGCTTGTTTTTCCGTTTGAGCTTTTCTCTTTATTTTTACTTTTCTAATCGTTCTTCTTCCACTCCTCCTTCTTTTCTGATTCTCTCTCTTCCATCTCGTATTTCTCTAAAGCATATCTGGATATACTACAAATTCAAGACTGTTTGTTTTATGAAAGTGTGTAAGAATATATTTCACTTGACCTGTTTTATTACTCTAACAAAATGCTATGTTCAAACTTAAAAAAAGAGTATGATTCTTACCATAAGCACTGGCTCTGTTTGGAGACAAATTTGCAATACAAACACATGGCAACCTGCTCTGTGAATGAATAAAAAATACTCCAACAGTGATATGTCTTCGAAAATTTATATTCTGCTGCAAGCACACACCAGTAGCTACCGATCCCATTTACCCATGTTAGCATTTTTGCTACATTTGCAAATATGTTACGGAAAACTTTGCAAGAAAATTGTGACTTTTGTTTCACATTTAGTTATTTAACAATACCAAATGGCTTGCATAAGTTATACTTTCAAACAATCATTTGCAATGCATAGGTCTCGCACATTTCAAACAAATTAATTGTCATCCTTTGACAAAAGCGTCCACGAGCAAAAACAAAAGAAAACATCATTGGAAACTGAGAAAAGAGGTCTTAGCAAAATAAAAGAAAGTTAGTTTAAAAAAATAAAACCTTGCAATTTTGTTTGTCCTGCTGCGCACGTTTTTGCCAGACACAAGCCTATTGTTTGTAGGGTACTATAAGTTATAAGGAACAAAATAGTACCTCGATCATGTTTGGAGCAGAGAACAGGCTCCCTGCTCCACACAGAGGAACGGAAATGATGCCAGGCTTGCTTTGACGAATTAGGAGGCTGTAAAGAAGAGTGCCAAGGAAACCAACACATGGTGAGCAACAAGCAGGCTCCAAGCACAACAGTGTCTTGCATGCGAGAAACAAGTGCTAGGGCATGCACTTGCAGGCTCGCCCCCAAAAACAGTGCTCTTTTTATATGCAATGTGCATTTTCATAGAAAAACTGCTAAATAGAAGAATAATATGAGAATAAATGATATTGTGCATTAAAAACATTGCAGAGTGTAAAGCTGCCAAGACGCACTCTGAATCCATTTACAAGCTATGTCTACTGGAGCGAAATTCACCTCGCTGTGCAGTGGACTCTGCCTCACAATACATACTTCACCAGGTGAGAAGGTAAAATAAATTGGACATATCTGCAGCCTTGGTGAAGTAAGAATATCATGAAATTGCCAGAATATCGCTGGGAAAAATCATTCACACGACCTTAAACCATTCCTGTTGGACCTGCCCTTCTCCTGCCCTCATCTTTTAAATTGGTTATTATTTAGCTTCCTGTTAATAATGCCCGCTGGCATTTGGCATTTATAGCATGTCTTTACATCTTTGGAAGGTATGTGCTCTCGCAGATAAAGAAGAACGCTTGTCTCTTTCATGTAAATGCACTGTATATTGAAAGTGGGGAGTTTTCTTGAAACATACACGCAAATATGAAAATAAGCAGTTAAGGAAAATATTCTGAAGACCATTCAAGGGGAAAGATCACTAACAACGCGTCAACGCAACGCTATGCATTGACCACGCTGCCATTGCCACGCATATGTGTTTACTACGCATACCTTCACCATGCAGACTCACTTAAGAGAGCATCCAGTGCTGTATTCGAGGCAATATTATATATTTACCTTAAACAAATAACATGCTCGTTTAGCATCCAGTTTACGTTTGAAGGCAGATGCCTTGCACAGTTTATTGCACTTCCTCTGATCACATCTGATAAATAAATGAAGCAGAAATAGAATCCAGCCTTCTGGCAAAATTGTACAAAACATCCTCAGAAGAATGTTATTTTATACAGGATTTAGATTTACAAGTTCTCCACAGAGGCAGATTGTTACCTCTTGGCATATTTCAGGCCAATCTGCTGCTGTATTTCTACATGTAATAAATACTGAGGAGCAGCTCTGGCCTCCCATGCGGATTAATTTACCGGGGAGGTAGCTGTGCAAGCCATCTAGTTCTATGCAGTGAAACCTCTGGCTGTCAGACAGTTTGCATTGCCGAAGTTATAAACTTTGTGGAATCCGTCGAATAAATAAGTTTGGCTTTGAGTACTTCCATACCTGAGTTAGGAAAAGATAAACTGTGGGCAACCGTCAAAGCACTGCCAGGATGTCTTGGTGTCCATCATTGTGTTTTGAGATTCTGTTCAGAACTGCTACCGCACAGCGTGGCAAAGATTTTGTCGGAAACTTCCACTTTTTTGCATGTGGGTTTCGGTATTCTATTCAGTAATTCTTGCCGCATTTAAGTTGCTTGAAGAAAAAAAGAAAGTCAACATGCGTCCTGCATTTAATTTGGGAAAAAAAGTAGTTTATTCGTGAGAAAATGTCTCAACCATTTCAAAACCAACTAACATTTTCCAGGACATGTTGCGAGTTTGAGAGCAAAAAATACAATGGTGCGTAGATGAGAGGAAAGTGGGAGAGGCATTGGAGTACTTGTTGGCCAATAATTGAGATCTACACAACATTTTACTAAACTAATGAAAACTGCATGCACCTTGACAGAACTGTAGGGGTTTCAGAATTTTCAAAGTTTCTCTGTGCAACTTTAGAGATTTAGGGCCTGATTACGAGTCTGGCAGCCTCCAGACTGCTAGCCTTGTGGTGGCGGTAGGACCACTGTGGCTGTGGCAGCCTGACCGCCACGTTACGACCATGGCAGTCGGACTGCCAGTGAACTGCCGTCTCCGCCTGGATCTGTGATCTCGATGGGCTGAGGGTAGTCTTGGTTGTAATCGGCCAGGGCAGCGCTAAAGTCAGCACCACCCTCCTGATTACAACCAAATTCTACATGAGCCTTTCATGGCAGTTCAACGCCATGAAAAGACTGGCGGAGAACAAGTGCTGGGGGGCCACAGGTGGGCCCTTGCACTGTCCACAACATTGTCGTCCCCACTCTTCAGCAGCATCAGAATGCGCACAGTCTGCTCTGCGCATTCCAAGGGTGATAGGGAGGGCCCTGTGTGACTGCATTGGACTCGGCTGCATTTGGAGCCGAGTACAATGCTGCCGCACGTTTTCCACTCGTCTGACCTTGGTTTCCACCAGTCAGCCCAGTGGAAAACTCATAATTGTGCAGGGGGGGCGACCGCCAGGTAAGCAGCAGTCTCCTCACCACACATGTGGCGGTCGGGTTTTCGTGGTGAGGCAGTTTATTTTCAAAATGTTGTGACTTTTGGACTGGTTGTGAGGCACGAATGTAATGCGGGAAAAACTGTAAAGGTTGGTTTCTTGGAAAAAACATCCATCATGAGAATTTTCTGCAACAAAGCAGTTAGAAGGAAAAAATATTGACAATCTCTTTAATTGGGAGTACTTTATTTTCAGGATAATTTTTACAAAGTGATCAACCATTTTAATTATCACAAATTTTGTGCGTTCTGTTTAGACAAAATGAAACTTATGTACACCTGAATCTGGAGGTACTTGAAGAAGGTGTCACTTCTGCACTTTTTTCATTCTTTGATTAATTAAACCAGTATTAGAAGATCATAACCTAAAAAGGTAAATTTTCAGTTAATATAAAGATTTTATAGATGTTTAAGTCCACCATGGACAGTCATCTGTCTTTAACTACTGTTGACTGGGGTGGAATTTTGTGACAAGCAGAGTGCAGTAAGCAGGTGAAAGGGAAGGTGAAGGTGAAAGGGGCCAGGATGCCCATGTTGATTCACCTGTAGGCATGCCATCATCACGAAGTTGGTGTGGCTATGTTAGGAGAGCGCACCCTTTACAAAGTTTGGAATTGGAAGTAATGGCCAGGGAGATTTGAAGAACAATGATATAATATATTGATGAGATGGAGAGAGCTTGCGAGCAAGAAAGATGGGACTGTGTGACCTTTGTAGTACAGGATGAAATAGGCTTGCAGTGGACTACTGCTGAGAAGAGCTTAAATAGACAAAATTAGTTTAAAGAGATTGAAAAAGCTTCTCATTTTCAGAAAGTCATTCCTTAATAAATTAATTGTCCCTGTGAGACTGTGGGAGCAGTGGTGCTGATTATCTTATTGCAGGATCCTTTAATAATATCTTTATCCTCTCTAGTTCATCAAAAGATAGAATTCATTACAGTACAGGTAATTGATAACGTCTTCACGTAGATAAGCCCAGGAATTTTTGCAACAATCAATGCTTATAAATTAATACTAAATTAATACTGTTTGCTAGAACTCCTTACATTATTTTTAAGTCTGACTTGAGATCTGCCAAAACAGATATATGAGTAAACATCTCCCACCTCATGCTGCTGGTAGCTTAGTATATCATTCTGTCTCCCAGTCAGAGTTTCCATTGAAATTCATTAGACCACTTTATATATGAAAATCAAAAATCACACATTTGTCACATTACATTTTTTACCTTGTGCAAGCACAGTAAGCAGAAAAAACATAATTTTGCATTTTTCACATCAGCAGACATTTTTTAAATGTATTTCTCAGGACAAGACGTGTAAGTCTGATCTGCTTAGGTCACTTTATTGTTTTATCTTTTAACCCCTTCTGTGCCGCAGACGTAATGGTTACGTCCTGCGGCACAGTGCTGCTGTGCCCAGGACATAACCATTACGTCCTGGGCACACAGCCCAGAGGGAGTGCTAGCGCTCCCTCTGTGGGGTTCCCCCTACCCCCCCAAGTCATGGATGGAAGGGGAAGCCCTTCCCCTTCCACCCCCAGCCCCCCCACTCCCCTGTGAGCGCGCTGATTGTCACAGAGCCCCCTCCTGGAAGCTCAGCTTTGCATTTGCTTTGCATTTCTCTTCCGATTACCTGGGGGAGGCTGAGAGAGGCTTCAAAGGGAAGGAAATGTATTTCCTTCCCTTTGAAGTCTCTCTCTGCGTTTTGGCAGCCGGATTGAAAGCAATCCGGCTGTTAAAACGCCCACTAGACACCAGGGATGTTTTAAAAAAAAGGAAATTGGCATAAGGGAGCAACCCCTTGGGCAAGGGTCACTCCCAGGGGGGACATTTCTTTTGAGGGCCTTTTCTGCCCCCCGGGGTGGGGGGGGCAGAAACCTCTAGGCATCAGGGAGAATTTATTATTATTATACCACTAGACACCTGGGAATTTTTTTTTTGTTCGTGAATTTCACATAATGGGAGCGACCCCTTAGGCAAGGGTCGTTCCCCTGGGGGGGCAAATTTATCTTAGGCCATTTCTGCCCCCCAGGGGGGCAGATCAGCCTATTTTAATTAGGCCGATCTGCCCCCAAGGGGGGCAGAAACCACTAGGCACCGAGGATTTTTGTTGTTGTTTTACAGATGGGGAGCGTCCCCTTAGGCAAGGGTTGCTCCCCTGGAGGGGCAAATTGTATTTAGGCCCAAGGGGGGCAGAAACCACTAGGCACCAGGGATCTTTTTTTTGTGCCGTCAGGCAAGGGGAGCGACCCTGTAGGCAAGGGTCGCTCCCCGGGGGGGCACATTTATTTTAGTTCATTTCTGCCCCCCCGGGGGCAGATCGGCCTATTGTTATTAGGCCGATCTGCCCCCGGGTGGGCAGAAACCTCTAGGCGCCAGGGTTAAAATCTTTTTTTGTGTTTTCTTTTTTTGTTTGTTTGTTTTTTTAGAGATAGGGAGCAACCCCTTAGGCAAGGGTCGCTCCCCTGGAGGGTCAAATTGTATTTAGGCCATTTCTGCCCGCTTTGGGGGCAGATCGGCTGATTTTAGGTCAATCTGCCCCCAAGCGGGGCAGAAACCACTAGGCACTGGGGATCTTTTTTTTTTTGCGCCGTCACGCAAGGGGAGCGACCCCTTAGGCAAGGGTCGCTCCCCGGAGGGAGGGTGGGGGGCAAATTTATTTTAGGCCATTTCTGCCCCCCCGGGCCGGCTGAGCTAGAGGCCAAAATCCACAGGTAGGCACTTTGCAAAAAACACCTCTGTTTTCTGTGAAAAAATGTGATGTGTCCACGTTGTGTTTTGGGCCATTTCTTTTCGTGGGCGCTAGGCCCACCCACACAAGTGAGGTACCATTTTTATCGGGAGACTTGGGGGAACGCTGGATGGAAGGACATTTGTGGCTCCTGTCAGATTCCAGAACTTTCTGTCACCGAAATGAGAGGAAAAAGTGTTTTTTTTGCCAAATGTTGAGGTTTGCAAAGGATTCTGGGTAACAGAACCTGGTCAGAGCCCCACAAGTCCCCCCATCTTGGATTTCCCTAGGTGTCTAGTTTTCAGAAATGTGCTGGGTTGCTAGGTTTCCCCAGGTGCCGGCTGAGCTAGAGGCCAAAATCCACAGGTAGGCACTGTTTTCTGTTAAAAAATGTGATGTGCCCATGTTGTGTTTTGGGCCATTTCCTTTCGTGGGCGCTAGGCCTACCCACACAAGTGAGGTATCATTTTTATCAGGAGACTTGGGAGAACGCTGGGTGGAAGGAAATTTGTGGCTCCTCTCAGATTCCAGAACTTTCTGTCACCGAAATGTGAGGAAAATGTGTTTTTTTATCCAAATTTTGAGGTTTGCAAAGGATTCTGGGTAACAGAACCTGGTCAAAGCCCCAAAAGTCACCCCATCTTGGATTCCCCTAGGTCTCTAGCTTTCACAAATGCACAGGTTTGGTAGGTTTCCCCAGGTGCCGGCTGAGCTAGAGGCCAAAATCTACAGGTAGGCAATCTGCAAAAAACACCTCTGTTTTCTGTCAAAAATGGGATGTGTCCACTTTGTGTTTTGGGGCATTTCCCGTTGTGGGTGCTTGGCCTACCCACACAAGTGAAGTATCAATTTTATCGGGAGACTTCGGGGAAAGCTGGGTGGAAGGAAATTTGTGGCTCCTCTCAGATTCCAGAACTTTCTATCACCGAAATGTGAGGAAAATGTGTTTTTTAGTCAAATTGTGAGGTTTGCAAAGGATTCTGGGTAACAGAACCTGGTCAGAACCCCACAAGTCACCCCATCTTAGATTCCCCTAGCTCTCTAGTTTTCAAAAGTGCACAGGTTTGGTAGGTTTCCCTAGGTGCCGGCTGAGCTAGAGGCCAAAATCTACAGGTGGGCACTTTGAAAAAAACACCTCTGTTTTCTTTAAAAAAATGGGATGTGTCCACGTTGTGTTTTGGGGCATTTCCTGTTGCGGGTGCTAGGCCTACCCACACAAGTGAGGTATCATTTTTATCGGGAGACTTGGGGGAACATAGAATAGCAAAACAAGTGTTATTGCCCCTTGTTTTTCTTTACATTTTTTCCTTCCAAATATAAGAAAGTATGTAAAAAAAGACGTCTATTTGAGAAATGCCCTGTAATTCACATGCTAGTATGGGCACCCCGGAATTCAGAGATGTGCAAATAACCACTGCTTCTCAACATCTTATCTTGTGCCCATTTTGGAAATACAAAGGTTCTCTTGATAGCTATTTTGTACTCTTTATATTTCAGCAAATGAATTGCGGTATACTCGGTATAGAATGAAAACCCACTGCAGGGTGCAGGTCATTTATTGGCTCTGGGTACCTAGAGTTCTTGAGGAACCTACAAGCCCTGTATACCCCCGCAACCAGAAGAGTCCAGCAGATGTAACGGTATATTGCTTTAAAAAATCTGACATTGCAGGAAAAAGTTGCAGAGTAAAACGTAGAGAACAATTGCAGATTTGTTCACCTCAATTTCAATATTATTCTTTTTCAGTTGTTATTTTCTGTAGGAAACCCTTGTAGGATCTACACAAATTACCCCTTGCTGAGTTCAGAATGTTGTCTACTTTTCAGAAATGTTTCGGTTTCTGGGATCCAGCATTGGTTTCATGACTATTTCTGTCACTGACTGGAAGGAGGCTGAAAGCACAAAAAATCGGGAAAATGGGGTATGTCCCAGTAAAATGGCAAAATTGTGTTGAAAAATTGGGTTTTCTGATTCAAGTCTGCCTGTTCATGAAAGCTGAGAAGCTGGTGATTTTAGCACCGCAAACCCTTTGTTGATGCCATTTTCAGGGAAAAAGCCTACATCTGCAGCCCCTTTTTCCAATTTTTTTGAAAAAAAACTAAATTTTCACTGTATTTTGGCTAATGTCTTGGCCTCCTTCTGGGGAACCCACAAAGTCTGGGTACTTCTAGAATCCCTAGGATGTTGGGAAAAAAGGACGCAAATTTGGCGTGGGTAGATTATGTCAACAAAAAGTTATGAGGGCCTAAGCGCAAACTGCCCCAAATAGCCAAAAAAAGGCTCGGCACAGGAGGGGGAAAAGGCCTGGCAGCGAAGGGGTTAACAGAATGGGTCACCTGAATATCAGATGGTTACCCCAAAGACATGCAAGAGCAAAAACAAAAATCATGATTTTGCAAGACTTTAGGTTGGCATTTAGAGATCAGAGCATTCTCATGTCTACACATTTGTAAATGAATGGCCAGATATTCTGTAACATGTGTTAACATTCTTATAAAAAATGGATGACAAATACAGGCAATTCAGCATGTGGCAGCCCTTACAACCAACAGAACATTATTATAAAAAGTCTGCATTCCTTGAATCTGCATGCATAGCATACTTAGGTGCAAATCATTCAGTGTTTGCATCAGTTATTTAGACTGCAAATAAGATTATTAAAACGTGTAGCTGTATAATGTGTTTAAATGGAAATCTCCATTGTTAACCTCTGTTTCATATTGATATAAAAGATGGACTGTAATGAATGTTCACTTGTTTGTTTGTTTCTGTCATAGAGAAACAAAAGACGAGTTATAATGAAGGTTCCATTGCTATCTGAACTTATTTACTATTATATATAAAACACTCACCTCCATTTTTTTTTCTAAAGTGGTTTACTTTGATCAGTCATGCTTTTCACTTTTGTTCAATTCTGAGGTATATCATCAATCTTAAATGGTGTTGTAACTATAGCAAAGCTGCAGATGTGAACACAAGCCAAAGAGGAAGAAGTGCATTTCTCGTTGATGGACAGCATTTCCTCAGTGGGGTGCTGAGCCCTCTTGTTGACTGAGCGGCCCTGCTGTTTCCAGGCATGCAACAGTGGTGTGTCCAATGAGTCAGTTGGACCAATGGGCATGGAGGATGAGAGTGGGATTTTTGTACATTGGGCCGGCCAATAAATACTATTTTTCTTCTTCATCCACCTGGTGGATGCTGTGGAGAAGCCTTATACCTATCCTTATCCAAAATGGTGATTTGCCCCGGAATGCTAAGAGATGTACCTGATAGACCTTTCAGCCTTAGGGTGGTTATCTCCCACACCTTTTGCCTTCATCTTCCTATTTTACTGTCTTTGCTTTTGTTGGCCTTAGGACTCTGTGCATTTTACCTCTGCTAACCAGCGCTAGAGTGCAGAGTGCTTGTGCTCACTCCCTAAAACATGGTAAAATTGGCTTAAACCTGATTGGCATTTTTACCTTACTTATACATCCCTAGTAAGGTGGTATAACAGATACCCATGGCCTGTAAATTAACGCTAGTAGTCAGCCTGCAGTTCTTATTATGCCACCTATTCAAATAATCCTTAAAAACAGCATGTCTTGTCTGAGGCCTGCCATTGCACCCTGCCAGCAGTTTCAAACTACCAACTTGACTTTGCAATATCACCCACTTACCAAGTCTGCAACTTACATTTAAATTACATCTAAGGTACACCCTAGGCAGCTCACAGGGCAGTGTGCATTGGAATTAAAAGGTTTAACATGTACTTTTAAGTATTTAGGCCCTCATTACAACCCGGGCAGTCAGTGATAAAGCGGTGGTAAAACCGCCAACAGGCCAGGGGGTAACAAAAATGGAATTATGACCACGGCGGAAACCGCTCTGACAGACAGCCACTTTAACACGGCGGAATCAACAAGCACCACAGCATAACTGCCAACAGCCAGGCGGGAGACAATGTACCACCCACTCTATTATGACTGGCCTATCCGCCACCACCTTTTCTGGGGCGGTACCAACGACATCAAAAGCCTGGCAGAAACAGATCTCAGAAGTCAAAGGACTCACCTGTGGAGACTCAGAGAACAACCACGACGCCATGGAGCCCGAGCTGCACATATTCCCCATGCTCATCTACCTACTGCTGCATTATGAACATCACCGCCGGCGAAGACGGCCACAGTGAGTATTGCCGTCCAGCACACAAGGGAGGGGGGAGGAAAAAGAGAATGACACACACACGCAACACCCCCACCCCCAATACCATATGCACAACCAGATGCAGTACCATTATATACTCACCCCGTACCCCTCAGGAATAATGCAAGGACAAAATGATTTGAAGAAAGTGAGTGTAATACGATAAAATACTATGAATAAGTGCATCAAAATGCAAATGTACATACATATTTACAAGTATAGGGACACTACCCAGTCCTCAATGTCTGTGGGCCACAGGGCCACAACACATAGGCCAAGGCCCCACCTCACTCCTGCAACAACATGGAGAGAACACTGCAGGGGCATCAGGTGGAAAATAGACAAGTACCTCAGGGGGGTGGGGAATGGGGGGCACCTCAGCCGGAAGATGGTACAACACCACAGGTCCTGGAGGGGATAACATGCCCTGTGTGCTGTCCTGGGGAGTGCAAGGCCACAGTCTCTCAAGTGGGTGGTTTGTCACCTGCTTGGTCCTGGGTAGTGCAAGGCCACAGTCTGTCAAGTGGGTGGTTTTCCCATTGCTTGGTCCTGGAGAGTGCAAGGCCACAGTCTCTCAAGTGGGTTGCTACTTCCACTGGTTCTGGAGGGGGCATTGTGCCCAGTGTGCTTTATCCTGAGAAGGATGGGGTGAGTGGATGGCTTTTCCAATGGTTCTGGAGGGAGCATTGCCCAGTGTGCTGCATCCTTGGAAGGATGGGGTGAGTGGATGGCTTCTTCCACTGGTTCTGGAGGGGGCATTGTGCCCAGTGTGCTTCATCCTGGGAAGGATGGGGTGAGTGGATGGCTTCTCCACTCGTTCTGCAGGGGGCATTGTGCCCTGTGATACAGATCTTGGGGAGTGCAAGGTCACAGTCTCTTACCTGGGTGTCAAACCCACAGGATTTGCAGGGCCCAGGTCACACAACATCCCATGGATGCAGGACTACACACTGCCCGCCAGCGGTGACAGCTGCTCAGTGGTGGCAGTGGCGGTGCTGGCAGTGGTGGGGGAGGCTCCAGCCCTTCCCCTGCCACCTCGGATAGCTGCTCACTGGGGCTGGTGCTGGTGGCAGTGCTGGTGGCAGTGCTGGTGGCGGTGCTGGTGGCGGTGCTGGTAGTGGTGGGGAGAAGCTCCAGCCCTTCCCTTGCAGCCTCGGACGGCTGAACCACCATCGTTGGAGGTGAGGGCTCCGAATGAGTCCCACCACCATGCCTCCTGTCCTTCCTGCCTACTGGTGCAGGCCCCTCGCCCTTCCTGTCAGCAGCCGGGGATTGCCCCTTGCCCTTCCCTGTAGCAGCTGGGGGTGCCCCCTTGCCCTTCCTAGACACAGCTGGTGGTGCCTCCTTGCCCTTCTCTGTAGCAGCTGGTGGTGTCTCCTTGCCCTTCCTTGAAGCACCTGGTGCAGGCACCCTTTCAGTGTGGCTGCCTGGTGCCCGGGATCCTCTCCCACCTGCAGTGGCTGTCAACACTACTGTGGCCGTTGCCTGGGAGGTTGAGGTGCTTGCCTCGGTTCTGACCACCCTGGCCTGAAAAGCTTCTTAGGGACATTGGGGTGGGAAGAGGGTGAAGGTTTGGGAGTGGAGGAAGAGGAAGTGGTTGTAGGAGGTGTCTGTCTGCTGATTTTGGGTGAAAGTGCTTGGGCTGGTTGCTGTTGTTAGGTGGATGGCTGTTGGGTGTCTGAGTGCTTGCATTGGGGAATTTGGAAGGGGGGGCACAGACACAGTGGGAGAGGACACAAGGGACGTGTGCATGGATGTAGGGGTGGTGACTGCCAGTGAGGGGCGTGTAGTGATAGGCGTGATGGTTGTAGAGGATGAGGATGTAGTGCATGCAGGTGTGTGTGCAGACGCTACTGGGAGGGAGGTAGACAAGGAGGAGGGGGGGACACAGTGGAGGCAGTGGATGTTGGTATGTCTGCATCTGGATGGTGTTTGTGGGAGTGCCTGTGGGATGATGTGTGGTGCCTGTGTTTGCTTAAACCACTCCTGTGTGTTGGCCTGTGTGCATGCTGGTCTGCCTGTGTGCTTGGGATAGGTTGGGGTTGAGGTAACTGCGATTGCGTAGAGAAAGTTGGAGGGGGAGGCTAGAAACAGGGAAAATGGCTGACATCAGGGAGGAGGCCAGAGCCTGGATTGATCTCTCTTGGGCCGCCATGCCAGAGTGAATGCCCTCCAGGAACGCATTTGTCTGTTGCAAATGGGCTGCCAGCCCCTGGATGGCATTCACAATGGTTGACTGCCCAACAGAGCTGGATCTCAGGAGCTCAATAGCTCCTCACTCAGGGCAGCAGGGCTAACTGGTGCAGGGCCTGAGATGCCTGGGGGAAGGAGATGCACACCCTCCTGGGTGAGCAGGCACGGGAAACACACTGAGGGGTTGCTGGGAGGGCGGTTCTGGTAAGGGGGTGGCGGCTGTACCTGTAGTTGGGGTGGGCACGGAGGTGTCTCCACCACCAGGAGGCTTCCATCGGAGGAGGTATCACTGTCCAAACTGTCCCCTCCAGTCTCCTCCATGGTGCTCCCCTCGCCCTCTGTCCCACTGGTGCCCTCACCATTAGTGGATTCGGCCTCCTGGGCCCTGTCACCGGTGCCTCTGCTACACCACCAGATGATGCTAATGCACATAAGGACAGGGTGACAAAACAAAAAGAGGGGGCAGAGACAAAGGATACACTTGGTCAATGGTGGCAACAACACCACCGTTGGTGTACACGACACACACACACACACACACAGGGAACAGCCCCACGCACTAGGCAATGCACTAACAGTCACAATGCTAGTCACCAGCCCATGGACAGAGATACCTAACGCCAATTGCAGCATACCTGAGTCCCACAGACCCCTGCCCAGTAGTGGATGCCTACCAGCTTGGAAGGAGGAAGTTTACATCAGACCCTGCCCAACATGGGACCTACCCTGGAATGTCTGGCCTGGCCTAGGGGCACCCACAGGCCCACATCCCCCACCTGGTTACCAGCCCACTATGCGCAAGTAGTATATTGGGACACTGTACTCACCCCGTTGTGGCTGCTGTGATGCTCCCAAGCGCCCATCCAGCTCCGGATAGGTCACCACCAGTATGTGGGTCAACGGGGGGGTCAGGGTTCGACAGGCACCCCTTCCTCATTGGGAGGCCATCCCCAGCTGGGCCTCCACAGTCTTCAATGCCAGGCATCTCAGGTATTCCCACCGTTTGCGACAGTGGGTGCTCTGCCTGCCCTAGGGTACGCACGTCCTTGGCGATGACACGTCATATACCCTTTTTCTGATGGGCGCTGACCTGCAAAGGAATACACAGAGGAAATGGTATCAGTCAGCACGTCCTGCCTGTTATACTCATGGCTCACCATAGCCCTCACATCCCCTTACGCGCAGACATGGCCCACCATACATGCAGCACCTGCCCAGTGCCCTTCCACCAGCTCCCCCAACACGGGGCTCTCACACACACCACTCCATGCATTCATGCCCCATGCATCGTGCTCACAGTGTACTCACCTGTTGGTCTGGAGGCCCATACAGCATTCAGTACTGGGGTAGGACCCCATCCACCAGTCTCTCCAACTCTGCTGCGGTGAAGGCAGGGACCCTTCCCCAGTGACACAAGACATGCTTGGTTCCAGAGAAAGCACTTGCAGTGTAGGTCCTCTCCTGTTGAAGGTCAGGTAACAAGTGAGTGAACAGATAGAAAATGGCAGTCACGTCTGCGGTGGTGCGTACCGTCACCGCCAGCGTACATCACCATTGGCCACTGTAACCCATAGGGCCAATGGTAACCAATGAGGAGTTGCACGTCGGTTCACGACCTCCTCCTGCAACGGCGCACAACGTCAGCGGAATTACCTCTTTTTCTCATGTCCCTCCTAACAGGACAGGCGGACGCCATTTCACGGGGGGCTGCAGGCCATGGCACCTAACTGCGTCACAGTACAGATAAGCACCATTTGGGCCTATCCAAAAATATACTGTTACAGTCACAACATGCAATGAAATGTAGTGTTTGGAAATATGGGATACTGACCATCTGCTCACCATTTTGCCCCCAGAATAGGAGATGGAGACATCCCCCGTGTACAGGGCCCTGGTGGACACAATGGTGGACAGGCACATTATCCTCACCTATAGACTGGACAGGGCCACAATCACAGAGCTGTGTGCCCAATTGGAGTCTGACCTGATATCTGATATCCATCAGCCCACCGGGATCCCCCCTCGTCTGCAAGTCCTATCTGTCCTCCATGTCCTGGCAACTGGCTCCTTCCAAGTGACAGTGGGCTTGGCAGCAGGAATGTCTCAGCCAATGTTCTCAATAGTGCTGACCAGAGTGTCTGTCTGCCCTGATTTAACACATGCGCAGCTATGTCGTTTTCCCCCAGGTGGAGGATTTGGCCACAGTGAAAGCTGATTTCTAAGCAGTGGGACATATCCCCAACATTATTGGGGCTATTGATGGTACACATAGGGGGTCATTCTGACCCCGGCGGTCAGAGACCGCCGGGGCCAGGGTCGGCGGGAGCACCGCCGACAGACCGGCGGTGCCCCGCAGGGCATTCTGACCGCGGCGGTTCGGCCGCGGTCAGATGCAGAAAACCGGCGGTCTCCCGCCGGTTTTCTGCCGGTTTCCCGCCGGTTTCCCGCCGGTTTCCCGCTGCCCTGCAGAATCCTCCATGGCGGCGGAGCGCGCTCCGCCGCCATGGGGATTCTGACACCCCCTACCGCCATCCTGTTCCTGGCGGGTCTCCCCTGGGTGCCCCTGCAGTGCCCATGCCAATGGCATGGGCACTGCAGGGGCCCCCGTAAGAGGGCCCCACAAAGTATTTCAGTGTCTGCTATGCAGACACTGAAATAGGCGACGGGTGCCACTTCCCACTACTCAATTCTGAGCCGGCGTCCTCGTGGGAAGGTTGATTTGCCCTGGGCTGGCGGGCGGCCTTTTGGCAGCCGCCCGCCAGCCCAGGGCAAATCCCAAAATACCCTCAGCGGTCTTTCGACCGCGGAGCGGTATTTTGGTGGGGGAACTTTGGCGGGCGGCCTCCGCCGCCTGCCGAAGTTAGAATCACCCCCATAGTGCTTTTGCCCCTCCCCCGGAGAAATGAACTGGTGTTCAGAAATCGAAAGAGCTTTCACTCAATGAATGTGCATATAGTGTGCCTGGCGGACAAGTACATCTCCCATGTCAATGCAGAGCATCCTGGGTCTGTGCATGATGCCTTTATCCTGAGGAATAGCAGCATCTCATATGTGATGGCTCAACTACAGAGGCACCGGGTGTGGCTAATAAGTGATCCCTGGTTTCCACCCATTGGATGTTGGTGTATGGGTACGGTGTGGGCCATAAGGGTTAGTGTGTGGCTAACAGTTGTCCCTCCATATTTGCAGGTGACTCTGCTTACCCCAACCTCTCATGGCTACTGACCCCTGTGCGGAATCCCAGGACAAGGGCAGAGGAACGTTACAATGAGGCACATGGGCGAACAAGAAGAATCATAGAGAGGACCTTTGGCCTCCTGAAGGCCAGGTTTAATTGCCTTCATTTAACTGTTGGATCCCGGTACTCCTCACCCAAGAAGGTCTGCCAGATCATCGTGGCATGCTGTATGTTGCACAACCTTGTCTTACGTTGCCAGGTGCCTTTTCTGCAGGAAGATGAGGCTGAAGATGGGCGTGTGGCAGCAGTGGACCCTGTGGACAGTGAAAATGAGGAGGCAGAGGATGAGGATGAGGACAACAGAAGTGCAATAATTCAACAATACTTCCAATGACACACAGGTAAGATAGTGTAACTTCACTTTTAATTGACAGTTTTGTGTTTGACATTGTCACTGGCAGGCTGATTTTCCCACTTCTATGGCCACTTACTGTACCCTTTGGCATCTCTATTTGCAGATATTTGTGCCCCACTATCGCTCCTGGTGTGTTTACTGCAGCCAACTACAAGTAATTCATATGCATACATTACTGTACAGTTGTATTGCAGTGTTTAAAGCTTGTTAAACAAATGCATAGTTCAATCTTTTGATGGACTCTTGTATTATTTTTCAAATGATATTTATTTAAGTGTTAATAAGTAGAGGGGGATGTGCAATGGGCTGGGTTGATGGTGGAGGAAAGTCGGGGATAGAGTCTGGTCTATGTGGATCACAGGTGCATTGTCCAAGGGGGCAAAGGAAGGGGAGCAATGGCAGTTCAAGGTGGACAGTGTGACAGAGTGGGACACAAGGGTGACAATTAGGAGAGTCTTATTTCCTGTTGGGGTCTTGGCAATAGTCTCTGGCTTCTGCCTGGATCGCAGGGACCGTTTGTGGGGTGGTTCTCCATCTGCAGGGGGAGGGGTCCTGGTGGCCTGTTGGTCCTGTGGCGGGGCCTTCTGTCCACTACCGGCAGCGGAGGTGGAGGGCAGTCCATCCGTTTGGCTAGTGGTAGGGGCCCGGTGATGTGCCACTGCCTCCCTCAAAGTGTTGGCCATGTCTGCCAGCACCCCTGCAATGGTGACCAGGGTAGAGTTGATGTCCTTCAAGTCCTCCCTGATCCCCAGGTAATGTTACTCCTGCAGCCGCTGGCTCTCCTGCATCTTGTCCAGTATCTGGCCCATCATCTCCTGGGAATTGTGGTATGCTCCCAGGATCTTGGTGAGTGCCTCATGGAGAGTCGGTTCCCTGGGCCTGTTCTCCCCCTGTCGCACAGCAGCCCGGCCAGCTTCCCTCTTGTCCTGTGCCTCTGTCCCCTGAACCGTGTGCCCACAGCCAATGACCCCAGGTGTCTGATCGTCCTGTGTTTGTGGGGTGGCCTGGGGTCCCTGTAGTGGTGGACACACTGCTGATTAACATGTCCTGGGGACAGAGGTATGGGCCTGCTGGGTGGGTACTGTGGTGGTGTTTCCTGAGGGGGAAGGCTCTGTAGTGGTATGGGACTGTGCCTGGGTAACCGACTGTCCAGAGATCCCTGATGGGCCAGGTTGGTCATCCAGATCCAGGGGTCCGGAGCTGCTGTCATCACTGTGGGCCTATTCTGGGGGGGACTGGATGTTGCTGGCACCTCATCTCCAGTGACATTGGCTGGGGGACCTGTGGGAATGTAAATGCAGTGTTATTGTTTCTGTGTGTGACATCTTGTGCATGGGTGTGTTGCCCTCTATGGTTGTTATTACCCTCACAGCTTTGCCTTGTGTGAGTAGTTATTTTGTGGGCTTGCTGTTTCCCTCTAGTGTGCGTGCTTTAGTGATGGTTGTCCATGCAGGTCTGTGAATGGGGTCCATGCATTGGTGTTGCATGCAGGGCTTGGTATTGGGAGGGCTGGGTTGTGATGGTGGGGTGTGTGAGAGGTGGTGGAGTGATGGGAGTGACGTTAAGGGTGGGGGTATGTGATAGCATACAGGTAGGGTGGGTGATAGTAATAGAGATTTGACTTACCAGAGTCTAGTCCTCCTCCTACTCCTGCCAGGTCCTCAGGATGCATGATTGCCAAGACTTGCTCCATCCATTTTGTTAGTTGTGGGGGAGGAGGTGGGGGTCCACCGCCAGTCCTCTGTATAGCTATTTGGTGTCTTGCTGCTGTGGAACGCACCTTCCCCCGTAGGTCGTTCCACCTTTTCCTGATGTCATCCCTTGTTCTGGGGTGCTGTCCCACGACGTTGACCCTGTCCACGATTCTCCGCCATAGCTCCATCTTCCTAGCAATGGATGTCTGCTGTACCTGTGATCCGAATAGCTGTGGCTTTACCCGGATGTTTTCCTCCACCATGACCCTTATCTCCTCCTCTGAGAACCTGGGGTGTCGTTGTGGTGCCATGGGTGTAGTGTAAGTGGTGGGGGCGAGAGGGGGTGGGGTGATGTTTTGGGGCAGTGGTCTCCAAACGTTTTAATGCTGCGCCCCCCAGTTGAAAATATAAATTATTGCCCCCCCCTCAGAATTTTTCACAATTATTTTATAAAGATGGAAATGTTTAAATATGTCTAGACCTATTTAAACATTGCAGTTAAGTACTGTTACCTTTTTAGAAATGCAAAAATATGCTTCTGCTTAAAACAAAGGCCTGTTATCTTTATAATGCTTTTTTTTGGCCAGAGTCTGGCACCCCCCAAGGATCACTTGAGGCCCCCTAGGGGGGCCCACCCCCCAGTTTGAAGACTTCTGTTTTGGGGTGTCAGATGTAAGGTGCGTGGATGGTGTATAGGTGATTGTGGTGTGTCGCTGTGGTCTTGTCTGTGGTCTTGCTATCTCTCTTGTGGCACTTGTTTGTAGTCATAAAGGGTTGTGGGTAATATGGGTGTGTGTTTTATAGTGGTATGGGTGTGGTGTGTATTATTTGAATTGTCCAATGTAGTGTTGTTTTGTAGGTGTATGTATTTTGAGCTCGGCGGTATGTAGAGCAATGGTTTACCGCTATTGAATGTCCGCCGCGGTGATTCGTGGATCATAATGTTGTGGGCATAGTTCTTTCGGCGTAATGATGTGAGTTTTGATACCGCCAGTTTATCACTTGCTGCTTTGCTCTGCTGAACTTTGCCTCCTCTGACATTTTTCTTTAACATTTCTTTTCAGTCTGAAGGTAAGTGGATGCCGGGCCCAATCCACTTTGTGTTTTCCAACTTTGCTCTGTTGCGGTCAGCCATAACATTCGACTTTGCTCTAGTCTTGCACAACTAGAAGACCTTGGTTGCCACTTTGAACTTTTAGTTGCTATTTGTCACATTAAGCTTTTAAAATTCATCACTCTGGTTTGACTGATTGGATTTTTGTCCTTTTGGTGTGAAATTATTTATTAATTGTTACTCTGTTTTTCTAAAATGGTGTTCATTTCTGCTTGTGTTGTGCTTTCATTTTATTACAGTTTTTATGCTGTCTCTAAGATAAGCTGGACTGGTTTTGTGCCATGCTACCATAGGGTTAAGCACACACTAATGTAGTGAATATTGTGACTCACTCTTACAGGGATTGTGGCCATTGCTTGTGTAAGGCATCCACCCTGCTCAACCAACAACCCAAAGTCGTAGAACTCTTATCATAGTAAGCCTGCTGATTTTGTGGCGGCAACAGCACCATGTATGAGTGATTGAGTCAGTCTCACACCAGATGGAAGCTGTTGGCCTGACTGCTTTGGCTAGCTAGAAGCACCTCACCCAAACCTAGGAAATTAAGGATGATTTCTGGCAGCCTAGAGACATAACACTCAGATTCCTCAGGGAAGACATGGTTGACTGGTCATACCCCTTTCTCTCACGCACCCAAGACCTTATACACATGACGGTAAACAAAGAGATGCAGGGAAAGTTTCAATACTTTTTATTGAAGTGACTGCATCCTAGTATGGAAAACATGAATTGCAATTATTAGGAGCATAAAACATAACACAGCGATTATTGTGACCATTAGTGTAAAAAATATAAAAAATACCAACATCCTGGAATAAGTATGAATCTAGTGATTCCTACCTACACCCTAATCTCTAAACCTGAGATTATGTTGGTGTGTAGCCCTTCTTGGTCTAAAGGAAGAGTCAGTCTATTCTTCTGCTTCCAATCTTCCTGATTGGCTGGAAGACAAAACCAGGGTTGGGGTAGCTGTCGATAAGATGGCAGACATCATGGAATGACTCTGGCTGGAATCCCCTTTTAACCTCCTTCGGCCTGTGTGGTGCTTTTATAACAAAACATGTTGTGTTCTGAGAACCAGCCTGACATGGTAATATGTCTTGGTTTAGAAGGTTGGCTCCGTACTCTTGGGCTTGCAAATCTAGGCAAAGTATGTACAGCTGACCCATCAGAACTAAAGAATTTATGGCCCATCTCGTTGCTACCCTATGTCGCCGAAGTACTGGAGAAAGCAATTAACGCACAACTACAGCATTTCATCGAGACCAACAACTCCCTGGACAGCTCCCAGTCTGGTTTCTGCAGCAACCACAGCACGGAGGCAGCCATCCTGGCAGCCACCGACGGCATCCAATTACTCCTAGACCTTGGCCACACCGCTGTGCTCACACTGCCCGATCTCTCAGCAGCCTTTGACACGGTCTCCCACAGCATTCTATGCACCAAACTCCATGACATAGGAATCCACGGAAGAGCCCTGAAATGGATCCACTCCTTCCTCTCTGGGAGGACTCAGAGGATTAGACTCCTACCCTACACATCCAGACCCACAGGAGTCAACTGCGGAGTCCCCCAAAGATCCTCACTGAGTCCCACACTGTTCAATGTATACATGGCCCATCTCACAGCCATCGTCAGAAGCCATGGTATGAACATGGTGTCTTATGCCGATGACACACAACTCATCATTTCTCTCACCGAAGACCCTGACACGGCCAAAAGGAACTTCCACTCAGGAATGGAAGCCATCAACACCTGGATGAGAGAAAGCTGCCTCAAGCTCAACTCTAACAAGACTGAGCTCATCATGTTCGGAAACGCCACCTCAGCTTGGGACGACTCCTGGTGGCCCACATCCCTCAGCGCTCCCCCTGCACCGACTGAGCACAACCTAGGCATCATCCGCGACTCCTCCCTATCCATGACCCGCCATGTAAATGCAGTCGCCTCCTCCTGCTGGTACACTTTCTGCAAACTTAGGATCTTCAGATGGATCCCAGCAGACTGCCACTGGACAGTCACCCACGTCTTAGTCACAAGCAAACTTGAATACGGCAATGCCCTTTACACCAGCACCTCGACTAGAAACATCAAAAAATGACAACTCATCCAGAACGCCGCCACCAGACTCATCCTGGACCTCCCACACTGAGAACATATCTCCCAACACCTGAGGACCCTCCACTAGCACTTGGTTGAGAAACAAATCACCTTCATGCTACTTATCCACACGTAGAAGGCCATATACAACGCAGGACCAGCCTACCTGAACCACCGCATCTCCTTTTACACCCTTCCCAGATCCCTCCGCTCTGCCCAGCTGGCCCTGGCCACCATCCCTTGCATTCGGTAAACCACCACCGGAGAACGATCCTTCACCTTCACTGCAGCAAAGATCTGGAAGAACCTCCCCCTGCACCTCAGACAAAGCCCATCGCTCACCATCTTCAGGAAGAACCTCAAGATGTGGCTCTTCGGATGAGGCACATTCCCTACCCCCCCAGTGCCTTGAGACCTTCACAGGTGAGTAGTCACGCTTTACAAAAACTGATTCATTGATTGATTGATACAGCCTCGAACAGAGGCACAGGATGAAATGTCATGAAAAGGCACTGACAACAATGCTTTAGCAGAAAGGCACTTGATTAAAAAGTAAAAACATCCCTGCTAGAAGCAAGCCATGCTAAAATACAATAAAATGAATTAACAAAATGAAATATTTATCTTGGTAAAAGGGCACAGACCGTGGGACTGAAGCTAAAATAAATGTGCCCAAGCAAGTTGATAAGATGAACCCAGGAAACCGATTTATCATAGTTCCCCGTTCAAGATGAGATGACTTCCTATGATGTCAATTGCTGTCAGCAATATATATTAGGAGCTATTTCCAAGGGTTGATGCTTTGCAAAACGTGTTTTCTTTTTGGTTGCATTCTTCACCCCCTTGCTTCTTACCACCTTCAGGAATGGTTTGCCAGGAGTTTGTGGCTGGCTCTTTTCTCCTTCCTGCTATCAATTATTCAAAATGGACTTTACCTCATACTGTGGTGGAAGGGAGGTAGTCACTAATTAAGTCGTGTTAATTCTTAACTCATGAGACATGAAAAAAAGGATGGATCTTCAAATTGGGCTCTAGCTTGAGAACTACTGCCCCAATGGTCTTCAAATTTAGAAATGGACCCACATATTAGGAGCAAATTTTGGATGTACACCAGGAAATGCAAGATAGTCAGTAGATAACAAAACTATTTTCCCTACACTAAATGTTTGTCTAGGAGTGCTGTTCCTACCAGAAATAATGTTTATCTTGATTTTGCAAGTCTCAAGTGATTTAATGCTTACTTTTGGTCTTTTCATATGTTTTGCAGGAGGGTCTGAACTAAAGGGGCTGTAGAAGCTGGAAATACTGGAAGACAAATGCTGGATAACAAATGCAAAGGAACAGAAAAAAGGGAGTAGCCTAGTATGAAGGATGCTGTTTTATGAGAAGTCTGCTTTAGCTATCCCTTGTGCCTACAGATCTGCATGATTCAATATAAAACGTCTTGAATACTAATCCAAAGTATAATGTGCTTTCTCTATTTGGCCATCTGTTTGTGAACTATAACTGTTGGATATATAGTGCATGACCCTTAGTTCTTAAAGTAAAACCCTAAATAATTTGGAAATAAACTGGGCCCCATTATGTCTTCCGGTAACACCTGTAAACTACTTACTTCTTTCAAGAAGATGATCACCAGAGAAAGGACTGTGGCCATTTTGGAAAGGAGACTGAAGAAAGCACTCTTTGTAGAGTAATCTATGACAGCCAAAATTTCTTCTATGTCCTTTGTAGGAGACAAATCAGCAATATGGTCCATCAAAATTTGGGACCAAGGTTGGTGAGGTGTGGATAATGCATGTAATTCTGGTTACTGCACAATTTCTCATCTCATCTGAAGCCACCAAAATTGATGTGTTATCTAATGTCTTATCTTTTCCACTTCTGGATGCCCTGAAACAGGGGACTCATTTTCCCCATTCAGAGTCTATTGACTGAAATCCTTTCCAAGAATTAATATTCTCTCATCGTTTAATAATAATTCTTGACTATATTGTATATGCTGGGGATATTCTGTAACCTATTCATCCCAGTTGAAACCTTGTTAACTCTGCAATGTATTTCTGCAAAAAACAGGTGATAAGAATAAAATAGATGGAAAACTGTTATTTGATTGAACCTCTTCCCCTAGGTAGCACAAAGTATCAGGTTTTCCATGCTGACCAAACGGCGTGTCGAGGTTCAAACATTTATCTAATTTGAGATACCCTAAGTTCTTATTGTCGGTTTAAATGGTTATACAATATTTTACCCCCTATATGTAATGCCTCCAGTGTGTCAAGGCTTCTTTTGTGATGAACAGCTCTCTTTTTTGTAGATAGTATAGATACTTATGCTGGTTTTAGAGTTCTTGAATAATAAGCAACTGGATGAAGGCCCTTTTTCTTGGAATTTTTCCAAAACAGACTGGCCCTGATTGTGAATTCAGAAGCATCTTTCTCTTTGATAAACAGAAGTGAGCAATCCAGGTATCTTCAAACAGGAGCTCTTGTGGATGCCTCCTTTAGCTGATAGTAGGTCACTTCTTGTTCTACATTCCAATAGAAGAATACCCCTTTCTGTGTCATTGAGATAATGGGCCACACAATTTCAGAAAAGTCTTGTATAAAATGTCTATAGTAGATGTAGAACCCCAAGAATTTTTTCATCTCATTCACTTGGAGGATTCACCTTTGAATGCCTTCACTTACTCTGGATCCTTGTTTATTCTTTTAACAGAGATCTGTAAGCCCAAAACGTCTACTTCAGCGGCTTCAAAAAGTCACTTTTCTAAGTTGTCAAAGACAAAGGGCCTAATTACGAGTACGGAGGTCATAAGACGGCGTACTCACAGTGGTGGTCCGACCGCTGCTGTCTTAGCAGTCTGACTGCCATATTATGATCCTGGTGATTGAACTACCAGGAGACTGCCAACACCACCAGGATCAAGGATCCCGATGAGTTGGCTGTGGTGCAAGTCATGGTCAAGCACATCAGTGTCTATGTCACCATGGCCGTGCTGATCATGACTTGCCTTTCTGTCAGCCTTTTTATGGCGGGGTCACCACCATGAGAAGGCTGGTGTAAAGGCAGAGACGAGGCCACAGGGGGACCCCTTCACTGCCCATGACCATGTTGTGTGCAGCACAGGGCCCCCCCGTCAGCACACTCAGAATGCGCACTGCCTGCCATGGCAGACAGTGTGCATTCCAAGTGTACTGCTGGCACCAACAGTGCGGCGACATTGGCCTCAGCTCTTCCTGGGAGCTGAAGCCAATGCCACTGCACTGTCGGTGCTGCCCAGACTGGCAGGGACATCATGATATGGCAGTTGAGAGGTCACTGGCTTGGTGGTGGCCTCTTGACTGTCATAGTGGCAGTCCGACGGTTAGACGCCACAGTCATAATCAGCACCAAACTGTTCTCATAACTGTCTCAGGACTTCTCCAATGTCCGATAGTCATTCCAAGCGTGAACAGATAATATATACCCAGATGATGTACATATGCACTTACACAATGTGAGTAGCAGGTAAGTGGGGTGTGTGTAGGGGTGTGGAAATTCACTTTCTCATATTTATGCGTAATTTCATAAAAATTAAGTGAAATGCAAATCCATCTTGTCACACTATGTTTTAGCATGAGTTGCATCCTTGCACCAAATTTTGATGCAAGGACGCATTTTCAGCTAAACAAACCTTTGTGAACAGCAGCCACACATGTTCTGTTGTTCCTGTGCATTTAGTTTAAATGTTTAGACGAATGACACATTTTGCAGGAAATGTTTATTGTGAACTGAACATAGTTATGCAGAGTTGCATATTGGTGTGACTTTGGGAATTCTGCATAACAAGTCAAACATAAAATTCCTGAAATTATGCAAATTATGATAGCATAATTTAGATTTTGCCCAGTGCTAGAGATAAGCTGTAACTAGTCCTTAGGTGTACAAGGAGTCCTGATCAGGGACTAATCAAGAATGGAACTTCACTGTAGCACAAGAAGAGGAGGAACCTACTAGAGGAAAGACAACTTAAATACAAAGGTCAAAAAACAGGAAAAAGGTACGTTACACATTAGGAAACAGAAGGGGACTATGAGAAATGAATAGGGAGAAAACAATGAGGTGGGTTACTGTCAAAACTAGGTGAAAACTATAGAGAGTGTCAAGAAAATCACAACAACTGATTTTGCCTGATAACTTGCCCTCTTCCATGTATGGGCTTATATATTCTGTCTGCCACTAAAATCCCAGAAGTGTATTTGTGGGCAATGCCCTTACGATGTCTAGGGCTTTGCTCGTGATTCTGAGAGTTATTGTACTGCTGATTTAGTTTTGTATTCTCCATTGTACCTTTCTCAAATTTTCTCCATTTACTTAGTCTCTTTGGTCCTTTATGCCTTAACCTCTCTAGTGATCGGACATTCAGAGCTGAAAAAAGGCTGGTGTCATGTTTGACTAATATACCAGTAATCCTTTCATGTGTTCTGTGTTTTTCTGGGGATTAAATGAAGTCCAGAGACTGTTTTGAATTCTCTTAAATTGCATTAGCTTGGGCAACACTTTTCATAACCAATTTACATCCTTGTTTTCAATCTTATATTACATTCTTGATAGCTTTTAGTATGTTTGAAAGTCTTGTTCAAGAGCATTCTGGTGAGGAAGCATTTTATGATACATAACATGGTGTAATAGATTTCTTGACTTATGTGACATGATTTTATCATTTGCTGCTAAAAAATCCAAATGATTCTTTTCAACATGGTTTGAAAGAAGAAATGCAAAATACATTCCCTAAACTTATTGATTTAGTGCTGCTAATTGAAGACAGGTTATGAGAAACTAGGAGATGAGGAAATCCAAAGAAAGCTATGGCAAACAGTTGGATAAGGAAGAGTCTAAGGCCCAGATTTTCAAACATGTCATGGAATTGCTGCGCTGCATTGCGTGACAGGGAGAGTGCAGGAGAGAGCTAATTTGACAGAGATATGGTTCTCTCCTCCCTTCCCTAGCCATTGCTGATTCCAATAGCCATGCGCCATGCACACACCTTAGCACCAAAGTGCTAGGTTGCGTGCCTGAGTCTACCATAGGTTTTGTACAGGAAAGAAACACTTCCTGTACACAAGTCTATGGTTAGACAAGTGAAAAACCTTTCCCTACTTTGTTTGTGTGCTGTACAGTGCAGCACACATGCGTAGTCAGAAAAGAAAGGAGACATGAAGAAATGTCTCCTTTGAACACCTTATTTTCAGTGGCGTTAATTGGGGGTGCAAAACCCTGTCTACTAATGTTAGTAGATAGGGGTGAGCATCAAAAAGCATGGGTGGTTGCTTGAGAATGTCCACGTATGACCCATGTAACGCCTCCTTGATGTATAGTAATGGAAATCAGCACTTTGAGTTGCTTTGTGTTATTTTTGGGTACTTTCCAGCGCAAAACACATTTTGCACTGGAAAGTGTATCTTGAAAAAAAATTTTGTGCTGGTTAGCGTCACTTTTGTGATGCTTACCCAGTACAAAACGTTTGAGAATCCCCCCCTTAGTGTCTATGCAAGTAGGCACTGTGAAGCATCCCTTGTCAGAAAATGCAAATGAACACTGTCCTAAGGTGGGGTTATGCCTCTTTTGTGGTGAAGCAGGCATATGATTTAGACCTGTGTTAAACATCCTCAGAAGATCCTTGTAAGAATTCAATCTTATGAGAAAAGGATTAGAGAGTATATCACTTTGGAGCTGCTAAGAATCATACTGATAAGCATTTGTTCCTTCTACTGATTGTGTCAAAAAACAGAGAAGGGAAGGTTTTTAAAACCTTGCCATTATTGAAAAGTGTTGCATGCTCAATGATCAAAACTGGGCCATTAGAACAATAGGAGAGAAAAAAAGACTTGTGAAGTGATTTGAAGTGTTGATTGCTCCCCCAACTTTAAGAACAATAAATGAGGCATTTTGTCTTCTGCAAGTTTCTCTTGAAGTTCATAAAAAGTGTTGTTTTTGATATTAATGATTATCAGAATTATGTTGAAATCTTTAAAATTCCTTGGTTGGAAACACATAACCTGTATGTTAATTAGGCCCAGGTGTAGAACTTTGCTCTGCCGGTAGAGTTGGTGGAATAAGGGCACTTCGCGCTACATGGCTGAAACACCACAAGGGAAGGAAGAGGATGATTGGTCAGAATCAAGTGAGTTTGCTGACCAACTTATGAGAGAACCACCAGAGTCTGAGGACAAAGTCTACTTTTCAGACTGAGTATGCCAGTGCCACCGAAGAACTTTTAAATTATTTCTTGTTGAACTTCTTTTTTTTTTCTTTCTTTGCAAAATAAATGTTAGTGGAACATTATGTTTGTGCTGGTTGTATGCTGCCCACCATGTATTAGTCACTTATAAGGACAATTGAAGTTGGACCCATATTCAGTGAAGAAGCTCCCACATACACATCAGGATATTGGAGACAGTGCCTGCCTCCCTCACATGCCATTGCCTGTCCTACATTTTTACAACACCTCGCAGGGCTACCCTAGAAGATCTTTGATTAAAAGACTGCCAGTGCCAATTCCAATTCCAATTTGTTGATACCACCGTGCTTGGATTGGAAGAGGTAACTACTGAATAACTTTTGCACCAATGAGTGTTGATATTGAGAGTGATTGTGAATTTGTGAATGATGACTGGTGTATGTGGTGGCTGACAGTGAGGGAGGAAGTTCAATAAATCTGTAAACTTATTTCTCATGATTTGCAATGTTTGGGGGCTGACAAATGATATTTTTTTCCTAAACGTAATTGGCCTTTCAAACTTACTGTAATTTTCGTGCTGGGTCCACTCCTTTTTTCTGGTTCCTCAGAACAGACCAGTCACTTTAAATCTACACTAAATGTGCCAGCTTTGTTTCTCTATTTGTTCTCGAACAGCAGTGCACTTCACAGCTCTACCTTCCTTGGTGTGGGACTGGGACAGAGTTACTCAGAATCTGGAGGAGGAAGATAAAAGGACTCCATGTGGGACTACCTCAACAGCTAGAAGGAGAAAGTTATCAACTTCAAAAAGAAACCATGAGGATGACGAAGACTCTGAGACCTAGTACAAACTCAACTCTGTGAACTGGAGAGATGTGCGTTGATTTGGAAATGCTGCTGAGCATGTGTTTTCTGCATTGCTGGCTCAAACATAAAACTCCTCTCATGTTTTTGCTCTGTCTCTAGTCTTCTTGGTAAACTCCTGACTCCTCATGAAGCTTTTCATTCAACACACCATAGCAACTAGTCTCAGAGAGCTGGGACAGGAGGGAATAGGAAGGTAGGAAGGGTCAGTTCCAAGCTTTAGATAATAACACTGTCACAGTCACCCCATGGACTTTTCTAAGAAATGGAGTAGATGCGTCAACCACTAATAGTGACACGCTTTATCATCATCAAAATAAGCAGGGATCCGGATAATACTCCTAAAAATACTTGTTTTTATACCCAAGGGAATTCCTTTATGAAAGGGTACCAAAGGTCTGGATAAAAACGATAAATCTCGGGTTTTATAGAAACATAATGTTCCCAGAGACCCTTAGTCAAACTACTGCTGATATCCAGTTGGTACTTTATATAAGAACTTTTGGTTGAGTCTGCCCTGAAACTACAATCTTACCAGGGTGTGGACAGACAGCCGATGATGAAGCATGCCACTATTAGTGGATGAGGCGTCTACTCCTATTCTTGGAAAAATCCATTGGGTGACTGTTACGGTGTTATTATCTAAAGTTTGGAGCTGACCCTTCCTCTTTTCTTATTCCTTCCTGTCTCAGCTCTCTGAGCCTAGTTGTTATGGTGGGTTAAAGAAAGAAAAAGCAGTCTGAGTATGTGTGAAAGTGCAGAGGAAGCGATTGCAAGGCTGGTGCAAGACAGGGGGGTGCTTGGCCCTCCTTAGCAAGTATGTGAAGGAGAGCAGTTGGTGATGGGAAGTGTGCTGTTGTGGTTAAGAGAAGCAGGCTCCAGACCGGTGGGCTGTGTCAGCACAAGAGGACTGAAGCGGTAGCATTTGCTGTCTAAGGCATACCACCCTGACCTTTCAATAATCCTTTGACTCATCCATTCATTTACGCTATACTCATCCATGCATCCTTTTTCATCCACCCAAATATTCTTTCCTTTCACTTTTTTCACCCATCCTTTCTTTTAACCTTCTGTTCTTTCACGTTTCCTTCAAGCCATCATTTTGAGCATACATTATGTGTGCCTTTGCTGAGTTGCAGATGAAAGAGGCCATAAGTAACCCACCACCACTGTAACTGTAATGTGGGGGGGGGGAAGGGTTCACAAATCTGATCACAACAATGCCCTTGTAGCTAGTGAGCATTAGTAATTGTCAATAAGAAAGCAATGTGACGTACCATTGCCCGTCACTGCCTCCTCATTTTCCCCTGTGCCATTTGCTCCTGCAGCGGTGGAACTTGAGCTGGCTCCACTGGTCGCACTGGTCGGTGTGGCTAGAAAAAAAACAGTATACAGTTACTAGATACCAGGTATGCCTTCCCGTCTTAATTTTTTAATCAAACAAATGCCACAATACATTGTTACAGTTGCATCAGCTCTGCAGTATCTGCTATTACAAATATCACTCTGGGCATTTAGTTGGAATATTAGAAAAGCCAGGTAGTCAAGCCAACCAAAAGCTTTGCGTAATGGAGGGGCAGAGCTATAGCCTATGGTTGATGATGATGACTCAGAATCATTGAAGCGCAAAGAAGGGGTAAAATACAAAATGGTGAATGAAAGACAGAAAAAAAGATAATGCAGGGATAACAGGAATTAAACAAAGCTGGACAGGGGAGTTGGAAAAAAGGGAGACAGCTTACAAAAGTAAACAAGACAAAATTATACGCAGTATGAAAGTGGGGAGAGGTAAAAGTTAGGGAAATAATAATAATAATAATAATAATTAATAGGACTTACTGGGATGAGCAGAGCCACCAGAATCGGCGCTGGTGGTCAGCACCTCTTTACCTCCTGCCGGACCGACCTATGTAGTGCTCCTCTTCTTGCTCTTGGGTGCTGATATAAGAAAAAAATAAGATAAAAAAATACGTTAGTGGTACCATTAATCTCCACAAAATGATTATATAACTGGCAAATGCAATAACATTGAACTTAAATCAGATTGCCCATAGTACTTGTATGATCGACTTTTGTTGAGTTGGCTGTACTCCTAAAATCCCTATTTCAAATTTCCTTAACAAAAACTACATTCTCAACACCATAGGTGGACCAACTCAGTCTTCCTTTTTTGCAATGCATAGATCCATACTCGCATCACTGTGAAATTGCTTGGGACTGTACAAGCTACATAAAGTCACAGAGAACAAAAACTCACTGATATCACTAATTCTCCATGGAGATAGGAGGACAGCTGAGCCTGCATTGCAATGACTACTTAAATAATCAGCCAAAGCGGGTGTCTTTGAGTATGATGATGTAGCGCCGAGCACCTGCCTAGCTCTAACTGGATCACATAATAAATGTTATTCTTAACGTGAACTAAATGTAACTTACCTCTGAGTGCAAGCTGCATGATATTTGGAAAAGAAGTTACCATTGTAGAACACAAACACAATAATACACTACTCACCAAGCCCCGGATTCTCATTGCCTACTAGGTCGAGTAGATCCTGCTTGCGGTCGATGCTATCTGTGTCAGCTGCTATGTGGCACACTGGACCTGAGTGGTGGCCCTGACACACAGGTGCATCCTAGCCCAATAAAGCTGATGTTCCCGCAGGGGGTAAGCTTGCCAGGCCAGCCGCCTGCTGCCAGCATAGCGGGGAGGTGGTGCTGCACATAAAACCACGTGCTGCCACCTCCTCCTCAGAAAATGTTGGCCGGGTCTGCACCCCTTGGCGGCGCCTGCACCCACAAGCTAGGAGGGCTGCTGGTTGTCTGGGGGACCTGGTGCTGCTGCTACCCTGTTTGCAAGCGCCGCCCTGCTCTGCCATTGTGCTGGATAACGAAAAACAGAATTTATAGGTAGAAGAAAGGAAGAAAAGGGAAAAATAAAAAAATATATAAAAAGTCATGAAAACGCACAAAAAAAAATTAAAACCGTAAAACTACAGGGGCACAAAAAGAGAGGCAAATAAAATAAATAAAAATGAGGGGTAGATTAATTAGAAGGGTGGAGGATTGTGCACAATAAATTGGGGTTGAAAAAACAGGCCCAGCAACATATACAAAATGCAAAACAAGATGGCTGCGCTCCTGCGAACCGTGTGGTGCTGTTTGGGCATGATTTTGAACACAAGTACGTACTTCACGCTGCATTTGATGTCAATCACAACGCGAATCGGTGTGACAGAGAACTCCGCCCGCTCGCAGAACTCTGCACGACTATGCGCACTCTGCCCAGGACTTTTGTTAATTGGACCATTTGAGCAAGGACTTAGTTATCACAGTTTTGTTGTGACCATTGTTGAGATTCTGGAATCTATTTTTCACAAGTAATGATATAAAGGTTTCCATGTCCAATATAATAGTGGCTTACCTTCCTTCAGTTTCACTGCCATACCATGCTTTTTCTCCAGCATTTGCTAACCCTGCAGTTATCTCACATCCTCCTTTCAGGGGCTCTCGTTGTACTAAACCAGTAGAATCTAGCTTAATTATTCCTTTTGCATGTTTTTATTCCTTGACTGTTAAATAGAAGGTGATCTTAAAGTCTTATTTATGAGAAATTTTACTGACTGAGTTTATTGTCTTATCTTCATCTCCTGATGCAGCACCTTTATTTCTTATACTGAAGAAATACCAAGATATTTGCCCATTTATCAATTATAGAGGCATAAATCAGATTATGATCAAGGATAGGAAATCTTTTTTCTCTTTTAAGGATGTCTTGGAGCCAGTCCATAGCGCACACGTTTTTACAATGCTTGATTTCAGAGATGAGTATCATCTGTTTGGAATAAAAGAAGGTGATGAGTGTAAAATGGTTTTCCACACACCATTTGGGCATTTTAGCACTACGTAATGCCATTTGCACTGGGCTCTGCTCATGTAATTTCACATCATTTTATGGATTCAGTATTGTCAGACCTCTTGAATCAGTTTGTTCTGCACTAGTTGTATGACATATTGATTGTTTTCAAAGATTCATGAAGATAATTAGGGCACATATGATTTTGGGGTGATCAAGTCTAAAACAACTGTCTTGCAAACCTCAAAAGTCTTAGTTTGAGAAAGAATATGTTGAGTACCCTAAATTCTGATTTAATGTTTTTTGCCCTTTCCATGGATACTAAGAAAGTATCCTCTATTTTGGTGTAATCATCACCATCACATATAAATGAAAGAGACCCTGACTTTCCTTGAATTTTCAACATTTTATCATCAATTCCTGATGAATATTGTGGAATTAACTAGTTACAGTACTCATGTTTAAAAAAGGAGGCTATGAGGAGACGGTTTTGGAAAAAGACTTTTGTACACCTAAGCTGATGTTTACTCCATGACCAATCATGTGTCATCCAGATACTTTCAAGAGGTTTATTGCACAATCACATGCCTGATAAAGCAGTTGGGGCATACTTTTTACAGGAAGAAGAAGATGGGCAAGAACATGTCTCGTACTTTTCTCATGTTTTGTCTGAACCAGAACATAAATGTTTAATGTATGATAGACAACCTCTAGCCATGAAGCTGGCTTGTTGTGAGTGAAGACATCTTGGTAAGAAGATGAGAACATTTGAAATGTGAGTAAACTTTGGAATTTAGAGTGTTTGTGAAATCGTCAGTGCAGTAATAGTCAAGCCAGATGGGAGTTTTTCTTTGCTCAGAATGACTTTACTATAATCTGCATTCATAACTCAAAGAATGTGTTAGGGGGTACTTTATCCCATTGCTACCCTGAAACACCTTTTATTTACAATCAATCTGGAGTTCCTTCTCAATTCATTGTTGGACTAGGTCAATCTTTATTGATTAACTTTCAGACGTCTATTAAGTGATAACAGTGACTATAGATACTTCTTCAAAATAGACCATTATTCTCATTTGGGCAAATTGAAGAAATGTTGCAGCCTTGTTTAATTCATGCTTTTCATCTTTATGAGTTTCCTCGTATGAGTTGACTTACACTGCACTCTGACAGAGGAACTCAATAACTCCCACAATTTTGGTGAGTCATTGGGAGTTGAACAACCTCTATCTTCTGGTCACCATCCCTAGTCAAATGGGCAAACTGAGTGAACGGATCAAAGCTTACTGTCTTATCTGTGAGGGTTTTACAACACAAATTCAGATAACTGTTTTTCCAACTGTTTTTTTATCAACTGTGGAATTCTTTTATGAGAATGCTATCCGTATACCATTAAAACTTTGCCTTTTTTCATATACAAGCATTCCATCCACAGGCTTTTCCATCATATCCTTGTATTACTTTTTTGGTAAGGGCAGCCATGGATAACTCAGTTGTAGAACCTGTTTCTAAAATTCTACATAATTCAAAGATCAAGGAGTTAGCTCATAAATCAAGATCAAATTCTGCTTATTTCTCTTAGAAAATAGGTTTGGCTGTCTTCTGATTTTCTTTCAGTTCTTATTATGGGCCTGATTTAGAGTTTAGCAGAGGGGTTACTCCGTCATAACGGTGACAGATATCCCGTCCACCTAAATATAAATCCCATTATATCTATGTGATTTATATTTCAGCATATGGGATATTCATCGCCGTTGTAACCCCTTCGCACAAACTCTAAATCAAGCCCTTTGTCATTTACGTTTCTGCCACAATATTTTGGTCCTTTCTTAATCTTCAAATCAAATCCACAGCCTGATAATTTGGCCTGGATACAATTTAAATTACGCTGGTGTCATTCGAGTAATTTCGGGAATTTCACTTTACCGTTAAGAAGTTAAATTGCGGAAATTACACTATATGCCACTTCATGCAGTAATGTACCATTTGTGGTAACAATTCACTAAAAATGTTGCAATCAATGGAACTGTATGGGAACAACAGAACAGCTGTTGGTGTTCACATTGCTTTTGTTTAAATGTCTCATTGCACCAACCAGGCTACTAAACAGCCTGACATTGACCTGCCCACTAGGCGACTTGGCCCCAGGATTTCAGTGAACCCGCCCTGGGTGCCTTCTTTTCTGACAGTAACAGGACAAGAGATGTGGCCTGACATCCAGTGCCCACTATAGGACAATTCACCAGCAAGGGTTAAGTGTTCCCCCTTTCCTCGTACCTGCCTTTTCCATTCTGTTAAATCAGAAAGTGGCTGATTTGGAGTACAGAGCTAGGTGAAATAACTTTCACCTCTACGGGGTCACGAAGGTCGTTGAAAAATTCAAACATGAGCACTTACTTGATGTCCATGCTCCTTGACCTCCTCCATTTACACCTCTAAGATGCTCTTGAATTCCAGCAGGTGAATCACGTTAATTCCCACTGTGCCTCCAATACAAATACCCCCTGCCTACACATGACTTGTGCATTGCACCACCAGCACACTAGGTCGATTCTGCAGTTGGCCAAAAAGCTGAAGGAGCCTCATTGGTGGCAGCAGGATCTCGCTCTTAGCAGACTTCTCAGCATCAACCAAATCTCGGCGCAGGAAATTTCTGATGCTTCATCCTGGACATAGCCTCATCAGCCCTTAAACACGGCACATGCCAGGATGACTCACTCCCTCTTGAAAATTCCCTCTGGTACTAGTATGACACTTGTGAGTGGTTGGGACCCCCAGGCGAGAATTGGACAGAGTTGGGCTTCATCATGTGTTGGAAGCATCCACAAGGACAGAGAAAGGGACAAACGCATTCCACATTGAAGCAACTAGTAGGGGTAGCCATAAGGATTAAGGGAACTGAATGTACCCCTTCTCTTTGTATGCTTTAATTGACAGTTTGTTTTGAGTGTTGGCCTGTTTGTGACTAGTGGTCATTCGAAACCCAGGATGAGGCACAATCTTCTCCCCCCACCGGCCACACACTGGATATCCCCCCTGACTCTCGTGGCACGGACACATGCTTCCTCCCCTCCTCTCCCTTACCCCTCCACCTGCAAAACCTGGGGGAATTTTCACTCACAATCCTACATCTGGCAGATGGGGTGGCTCCTACTGGCTCAGCACAGGTACAACCTTGAGACTTAAAGTTGTTAGTTCCCTTTACTGTCCCTGTTTTTGCCTCTTCTTTGCTTCTCTTCTCCTCCCCCCTTGGCCCACTCTTGCATTTCCACCCAGTTTGTCTTTGTGGCTCACATCCCTGGTAGGTTTCCTTCAGCCTCAGTGTCTGCCACTTGTCTCTTTGCACCAACCCTGGAAATGTCCCCACCCCTTATAATAGTGTCCCTGAATCCTAATGGCTTGGCCTACTGTATTAAACGCAAGAGAGTCATACACTACTTAAACACTAAATGAACAGAGATAGCCTTACTGCAGGAGATGCACTTGTCTCAGAAATATTTCAAGTTACAATGGGCTTGGGGTAGGCAGGGTCATCAGTAGCAGAAGGTCCGTTAATGATACCAGGGAGCCCTCCACCATGACGGGCTACTCTATGTAGTGTGGAGTAGCGATACTGATAAGGCACAACTTTTCTTGTTGTATTCTCCAGACACAGACGGATGTGGAGGACAGATAGGTGTTTGCTAAAATACGAAAACTGGAGCACTCTCTAATAGTGCGGTCTCTCTATGCCCCAGTTCCTGATAAAAGTCACTTCCTGGCTCACCTTTCACGGCTGCTGCACTGCCAGCATTCAGTTGAATCCAAGTTATGCTGGAGTGGGTGACTGGAATCTGGTCCCAGACCTGATTTTGGAGAGGTAAGGGTGGGTAGACACTCACCATAGTTGAGATAGTGCATTACCTTGTGATCCCCTTGGCGACCATGCCCTTTGTGATATTTGGTGCTTGCTTCACATGTCCAACAGGGATTACACCTTCTTATCTTGCCCCCATGGTATACAGTCCTGCATTGCATATTTCCTGCATCACAGGAGCCTATTCTCTCAGGTGATACAGTGCAATATAGTGGAAGGGGGTAGTGATGATCACTGCCCAGTCCGTCTAGGTCTGGACTTAGTGGGTCACCCATCCACCTCCATTTCAGAGGCGGGATGAAGGTGTTTGCATAAAGAAACCTAGAGAGCAAGGAGCAGCTCCGCCATCACCACTGCACTTACTTTATGGAAAATCATGGCTGTGTAGGGGCTTACAGTGTTCTCTGGGCAGGGTACAAGGTGACACTGTGGAACAGCTGATATAGGGCTCTGTGCTGACAAAGTACAAGGCCCAGGCATCCAACCATTATCTTCTCCTAGACAGGATGATGACAGAGTAGACATGCAATTCGAGGTACATACGATCTTGGCCCGTTGTACAGCCAACCCAACCCAAGCCTAAAGATACAGTTGTACTCCTTCTTTACAGCAGCAGCTGTACCGCTGCTGGGGCCACTATGAACATGGGAAGAAGGCCAGCAGACTGCTAGCTGCTCAGGAGCAGCAGTGGGAATCCCAGCTCGCCATACCGGTGACCTGGGATGATTCATGTCAAGTTCAGGTGCACTCCAGAAACATAGTGGGACGCTTTGAGGCCTATCACACACCTTTATACTTTTTGGAACTAGGCACTACTTCTGATTATATTGGGTGGTTTCTCACCACTCTAGACCTTCCAATTCTGAATGACAAGGGGCAAGCAGTTCTTGAGGGGGAGTTTGCGAATGAATTGATAGTTGATGCCATATCAGGACTCCCCATCTGTAAATCTCCTGGAGAAGCTGGGTTCCCCAGCGAGATTTACAAAACTGGTAGAGAAACTCTCATTCCCCATTTTACTAAGGCCTTTGATTAGGAATAGATGATGAATTTCACTTTGCTAGTGGAGTTGGCGGAATTTTAGCCACTCTGCATTATGCTTGCAATGCGGAGGTCTAGCCAGATTCCACCAACCTCCAGGTGGCGGAGTTTTTTCTCATGCACGGCTCGCAAATCGTAAGTTGCAGCGCAAGATCTGGCTTCCCCTAGCATGATTTTTGAGCACTAGGAGGGAACCCGTCAAGAGTTTCTCTCCACTAACAGTTGTGGGTCAGTACAACAGTTCAGAGTGAGAAAACTGCTGCTTGAGCGTGGAAAGAGCTCCTGGTACTAAAATGCATAGCAAGCAGTGCAGTGTGCTGATTTCTGCCAAGTCTCGGAACTCTGCAAAACCTTTATGAGTTTGCATGTAACTCTGCAGAATTCCACAGAGTGAAACTCTGCAAATTCTGCCCATCCCTACCTCCACTGAGGTGATGGAAACTGAATCTTTGGGAACTAAATCCAATAAGGTAGTAATCACCCTTCTTCCCAAGAACAATAAAGATTCTCTAGACAGTGCTAGCTATCGTCTTTCTCATCAATGTTAGCCTCAAATTGATAGCCAAGATCCTGGCAGTTGGGGAAGGTGATCATGCAACTTGTTTATGAGTCCCAGGTGGACTTTTGATCCAGCACACAGCTCCTGTAATCACCTATGGACACCGGAAAATCTTGTGTGGCGCACAAAGGATGATCCATTGGAGATTATGGTGCTCTCCCGAGACAAGTTGAATGGCCTTATCATTCATGGGACTGTGAAATTATTTCATCCAGAAAGTCTGTCTACTATATGACACCCCCTCTGCTGAAGTGTCCTTCAGTGGGTTACACTCCAATGCAAATTGGTTTGGCTGCAGCATGCTTCAGGTCTGTGCCCCCATCCCTTTTCCACTTCCTCCTGTTGATTGGATCTCCATGATTTGTGAATTGTGGGAGGTGCTCAGGATCCCTATGGAAGTTAGCAAGATCAAGATCATGCTTTACGCAGATGATATCCTGCTCTTTTTGTCCCAACTGCAACCTCCAATAGCAGCAGTAATGTCCATCATCAAGGACTTCTCTGTCGGGTTATAGGGTTAATTGGGTGAAAGGTGAGGATATTCTGATGTTTAGAGCCACCATACCAGCATGCATTCATTGCTATACCATGACATGGGTGCAGAGAGGGCTATGCTATCTAGGCATCTGGGTCAACAGGGTCCTCACCTGTATGGTAGAAGACAATCTCTCTCCCTGCTAAAATGAACACATCAGGATTTTCGGAAGTGATCTCACCTCAGTTTATCTTTGCGGGGGAAAGTAGAAATGTAAAAAATGACCACAGCCCTCTGTTTTAATATGTCCTTGGCATGCTGCCTCTCCGGGTACCCAAGACACTCTTGGCATGCATCGAGACTGACTTCCATTCCTACATCTAGAGTGTGCACAAGCAGTGCATCTGAGCTTCCTACGTCTGTTCTGACAAGACGGCCCCTAGGCCTCAGGCTCCCAATCTCACCTCCGATAACCTGGCCTTTCCTCTTTCCCAATTTAGAGCTCATTTGCACTTCAGTTGGGAAACTCAATTCTGGGCACACCTGCAATGCCACTTCCTCTGACCTGTGACCATGATGCTGCCCTGTGCCTATCTGCCAAGGATCTGAGAGTGTCTTTGTACCTGATTATGGCAATGATGTCCTGGGGCTGGCGGGAGGCATATCACCTTCTCAGAGTGTTCTTCTATTGCACTTAAAGGCCCCCTTAAGGCACAATCCTGCCCTCCGCATATGCAGCTGTCTGTTATATTTGGTGCTGTAGAGTGACCAAAGCATACAGTGCCTCAACCACATCCTAAATGGTGGTGGGCTCAACTCTCTCGATCTCCTGTGAGCAGAATTAATGTTACGGCCCATGGACTCCTGACGTCACCTTGAATTCTCCCATTGCCATTGCACGGCCTATGGCCCACAGCCTCTGGATCTGCCCCTGCCCCCCCCACTTACTGCAGTATCTTTGAGCCTTTGGATGATATAGTGGGTTGGTGCCTGACCTCTATGTGGTCCTTATCAAAGGGCAACACTCCCTACCATCCCTCAGTCACCAGAATTTGATCGCATCAAGGCTGGTACTGGAACACCTGGAAGCTCCATAGGGAAAAACTCCTCCCCCAAGACCTCTGTTGGAGGTGCAGTGCCACTTCATGTGACCTGCACCAAATATTTTGGTCCTGCCCAATTATTGCACCCAATTGGATGTTTCCAAGGGATCAACTACTGTGATATAGCACTCACCAGATTACTTGCCCCATCAATCCCTCCTCTACGACCTCTGACCTGCCAGACATGACCTTCCATGACCGCAGAGGGCTGGTCACTTCACTTGACACAGCCAAAATATATATACTCTTCCACTGGTGACAACCCACCACCCCCTCACGTACTGAATGGCTACTGGATCTGTACCACATAAAAGGCTATGAGAAAACTACATATAAGCTGAAAGATCAGTCACCCACTTTTGAAGCTATTTCAGGCCCTTTCATGGTGGGTCTTATCTTGACTAAACCCTTTGCCTGGTGTGGGGTCAGGTCGCAATGCTGGGGAATGGAGTGCAAGGCCACATAGAGCAGGGAATTACTGGTCAATTTCTTGGTGGCATGAGAGCCACTGTTGGCACATATATCAATTTACCCCCTGCTTTGCCCTCTCCATTCTTTGCTCACTCGCTTCATGCCCTTGTCTCGCCCTGACATGCATCTTTCATTTCGAGAGAGGGCATAACTGCTGGAGAGAGGATCCTCCATGCAGTGTTGACCAGGTCATTATGTAGCCACAGAAGTTGGGCTCCAGTATCCTGGGCAGTTGATACCTACTGATTGTATTTTCTATAGTGACCTCCAGTTCTGCACCCTCTTGATCCTTGATTACCTTCTTGTACTTTTTATGACGTGTGCCCCAAGAGGCACTTCTGAGTCTCTTATTGGCACTATACTGTTAAATTTCTTTATAAATAAATGTTGCAAAAATAATATATAATTATATTGTATTACAATATATATATAATACAATTTCATCCTTCTGAATTACCACTATTTATTATTTAAGGGAAAAAAAAATTCAAAGTCCACGAAATCTGTGATTTTTGCATGTTTAAAGGCCATTTTTAATTCTTGAGCTACTGGAAAGATTATCCTTCCCGTGTCTGTTCTTGAGAAGGTGGATTTTCAGTTCAGGATCCCTTGCTTTTTTGTCATTTCTGCGAACAACACCCTATAAAGTTAGGAATTCAAGAGAGGATATCATAAGAGTGCAGGCAGGAACTCACCAGCAGTTTCATGCTTGGTTAAGAGGAAGAAGTGTGGCTTCCATTGGCGGGTGCTTAGCGCACCTGTGAAGGTTAATGCCACCTGAGCTGCACTGGTGTTTCAAAGCTTGCTGCCATCTGGAGTGGTGCTTAGCAGGCGAGCTAGAGCACTGAACATGAGGGCAACATCAGGGATCACAGAACATTGATGATGTCAAAGTTGACCTTTGCAATCATCTATAAAGTGAATGCTATCTGGAAAGTGGGTCTGACAACCCGGACTGCCATCCATCACCAAGATAGTGCTTGCCCAAGGAGTGCTAACAGATGCTCCTAATCCAAGTTGAGGCATAATCCTTCCTCTGGTGTCAATGTCTGTCATTAGCATATAGAAGGTGCCATTTTCCAGTGCTGGGTGCAACACATGTGTTCCTTATTTTTCTTCACCTTCTTTGACCCATTGCGTCCATTTTTATCCCAGATTATTTTTCCTTAGGAGGAGTTTGGGGCTTGCTGTTGTTATCTAATCTAATCTTCAATCAAGAGCTGCAAGATTGCCCAGAAGATTATTTCAAGGAAACACTTAACACTTCCATGTACACTGCTCCTTGCAAGGTCACCCTTTTTAAGGCCAGCAAAAAGGTGGCTTAATGGGCCTTCCCAGTACCCAGACCTTAAAAGATGGTGCAGTATAGTTAAAAGCAGAGACACTAAAAATATTCAGATCTGGTGTTGCACACAGCATTATGTTTTGACTTTTGTAGTCACACATGTTTTCAACTTCCAATTTGATTTCAGAATTTTTCTCTACTCTCCACTCTTTTTCTGGTTGACTAGTATTGTTTTGTCCGATATGTGTGCTTGCTGCCCCCACTGCCATGTATTTTTTCTCTGCTATACGATACCCACAATTCAAATTCCTGCACTGTGGCAGGGAAGCCTTACTTGAAATAGGAACCTCTCAACACAGATTCTCCTCAGTCACATCTGGAGCACTAGAAATAGAAACCTGATGAGATCTGGAAGAGTAGAAAAGAGAAGAAAGACTAGCCACTGACGTACAAGACAATAGACAAATGAAAGGGAAGAAAGACTAAACAAGCGTAACAAAAGAGAAAGGATTAATGTGATCTCTCCAGAAGTAAGACATCAAAGAATGACAGGATTGAGAAGAAGACAGAGCATCGAGCCGTGACTTGGCCCTGGAATCAGACGTCATTGAAAACCAGAAGAATAAGTCTTGGTACCCAGATCTAGGAGTAATGTTGGAACCCCGAAGGGATGCCACTGGAGAAGAGGACAACAAGGGAAAGGAGTGACAAGAGAAAGATAGCCTGTCCAGTGTACTGGTGGCCATATGTTGACTTACTATTATGTTATATGACTGTAATAATAAGGCATATAAGACCTGGTAAACTAATACAACTATTAAGTTCACTATGAAGTGGAATAGTCTGCTCTTGTATTTACTCAAACATGCACACAATAATTCGCCACCTCCTCACAATACATGTTGCCTATAGACCACATTCTCATTCGAGATCTTGTCTCTGCCCCATCTACTCTTGTGTGTATGATCTTTATTCCCTCTAGCAAAATAGATGCAGTACCATTAAGCAGGGCATACAGTGATAGAAGTAATTCAGAACAGTCCTGCATCCCACTAGATGCTAGGAATCTACTGCTGCCCTATACGTTGCTTGAACCTTTTGCAATATTTGATGGCTGTGCTTTTGGTTCCTTTAGCACCCATGCTTTTCCTGTGAAGGTGAGTAGTGAATTTAATGGGGCCATTGTTCCTTTACCTGTGCTCTAGGACATGAATATTGTTTTATTAGGGAGGGATCGTAAATAGGCTTGTAAAATGTAATGCTTTGCTGTTCTATCAGTTCTGGGATTTGAAATGGAGCATTACAACAAAGAGCGTTAGTATTAGAACTGAAAATTAGATAACAAAAGTCTAAACGCTGAAAACCACCTTTGTAGCGAAGATTTGTGGCAATTTAATGTACACAGGTCCTTAAAAAAATCACAGCAAATGTTTTGGCTGTTTTTGTTTGATTACATGGGAGTTCACGATGTGAAAAGAGAAAAAGGAATATCGCCCCTTTTTGTTTTGCATGTTAATTTAGTAGTTAGCAAACAGAAGTTTCAACTTGTAGTAAATGAGGCATGAGTTCTTAACTTGTATTTGATGGAAGGTTTTTATACAGTACGTTTTTGGTTCGAAAAGAGAAGTTGCCTGATCTCGCTACAGTACTCCTCTAAGCATAATTCCCTACACAAAACTAGCATTGTTTGGCTCCAGCTGGCAGGAATCCGCCTGTGCTTATTACAATTCTGTGATGGCTTTATTATATTTTATTTCATCCATGATGTAACATCAAAAATATTGGCTAGTCCTGTGGGGGAGCTCTGCTCTGCCGATGGAGCTAATGGCGTTTTTGGAACTTCGTGCTCGGCTTGGAGTGTGGAGTTATCCAAAAATCTCTGCTAGCCCTGCCAGCAGACCCGAGCGCACCAGATGCCTGCTGCAGCCCAGTATGGCTGCACAGCGCAAGTGGAGACAGTCTGCACTTGAACTGTACTGCCCTTAACTGGGCTGTAGCACGCACCAAAGCAGAGGAGGGAGGCAGCCACTGAAGAGGACTCGTTGCAGTCGGACGACAAGGAGAGGAGGACCCCCCGGAAAGACCCAGGTGAGTCCTTGTCTCTTTGGCTGTCATTGTTTGTGCACAGTGGTGCACAAACAAGGAATGAAACAGTGGATTTCGCAGCCTACAGTCCTGGCCTGAATTCAGGGGCCGATTGAGCTAATGGAGTTTTTGGAACTTCGTGCTCTGCTTGGAGTGCAGAGTTATCCATAAATCTCCGCTAGCCCCGTTAGCAGACCAGAGCTCACCAGATGTGTGCTGCACAGCACACGCAGGGACAGTCTGCACTTAAACTGTGCAGCCCATAAGTGGGCTGCAGCGTGCACCGGAGCAGAGGAGGGAGGCAGCGATTGAAGAGGACTTGCTGCCATCAGACAAAGAGGAGAGGACCCCCGGGAAGACCCAAGTAAGTCCTCGTCTCTTTGGTTGTCATTGTCTGTGTACACTGGTGCACAAACAAGGACTGAAACAGCAGCTTTCGGTGTCTACGGCCCGGCCCTGAGTTCAGGCCAGGGTGGTAGGCAGTGAAATGTGCCAATTCAGGCCTCTTGTGCACCAGCCTACACATGGGACAGGCCTGTGCACAAGAGGCCTAAAACTGCAGCTTTCTCTGCCTCCGGCTCACCTGAATGCACCCATCTCAGAAGCACTAAGCAGGGTTGGGCCCAGCTGGCCATGCCCGACCCTGCTTAGCACTTCTGAGATGGGTGCATTCAGGAGGACTCCGCGGGGCACAGAACTCCGGCTTTGCAGAATCCCACAGAGCTGTTTTTCAACTCAGCGGAATACCACAAAGCCAGGTTCACTCCACCCAGGCCTGGCTTTGGCAAAGCCAATACGTCTGGATTTTTTATGATAATGCATGCAGATTCCCTTTGTGCATGCCCCTGTTTGATTATGTTACTACATTAAAATCAACAATACAGGCTTTGTCAATGGTCCTTTGAAGAATATTCCCATATTTTAATTGATTTAATTGATTACCTCTTGTACTGTGGTGCAATATATTGCCCTGCTGGAAATGGCTCTTCATGCAGGGTCATCCACAGACGCTTTGCCTTCCCCCTTTCCTTTTTGCTCAATTTGTGTTTGTTGGCTTTAGGACTCTGGGCACTTTACCACTGCTAAAATGTGCTAAGGTGTGTGTGCTCTCTCCTTAAAACATGGCAAAATTGGCATATACCCAACAGGCATATTAAATGTACCTATTAGTTTATCGTAAAGTACACTCCATGTCCCACTACATGTACCCAGGGCCTGTAAATTAAATGCTACTGGTGGGCCTGCAACACTTAAGTAGACATTTAAACATGTCTCAGGCCTGCCACTGCAGAGCCTCTGTGTGCAATTTTAAACTGTCATGTTGACCTGGAAAAGTAAACCATTTGTATGAACTAGCTTGCATGCGAGATGCACCAGTCCCAAGACGCATGTATTCTATATAAACCTAGTAATCGAGGGTGATCCAAGTTTTTCAATTTTCTACAAAAATGTCAAAGTTCAAGCAGGGGCGATATGATTTTCACAAAGAGCTTAGTAACAGTTAGTGGAGAAACTGGAAACCATTGTGAGCTAACACAAAGGTTTCCAGATCAAACTTTGATCTTCACATATTTTTTAACCCTGATGAAGGGCCTGTAGCCTGAAATGTAATGGGTGTTTTCCACTCCGTATACCCAGGATGAAATGTGAATTTCGACAGGAATAGAAATAAAGCATGGATAACCATTTTGTTTGCATTTGAAGATTGAAATCATATTGCCTCTGCTTGAACTTTGAAATTGGATTACTAGGTTTAAATTGAATAAATATCGCTTGGCTGGGCTTCTTGGGATTGGTGCATCTCTGGCTCCAGCTAGTTCATGCAGTATTTATTTGTGTCGTGAGGCAGGGCACAACCAAGTTCTGGATGCATAATCTTTGCCTTTGAGTGTCTATAAAAAAAGATTTTGTGAAATAATGGAGTCAATTCGACCATTAGTTATTCAAAGTAAACCATTTAACAGGCCCAACCCCTCTTTTTAAATATATGTCACCCCTAAGATACACAGCCCTAAAGGCAGGGTGCAGTGTATTTGAAAAGTTGTATATGTACTTTTAAGTTTTACATGTCTTGATACAGAAAAACTCTTAAATTCTTTTTTCACTACTGCCAGGACTATTTCTCCTGTAGGATAACATTGGAGTTGCCTCACAACCTTTTAAAAGTATAACTTTGGATTGGGAAGAGGAGTTTTCAAGTTTGGGGTCTCTGGATTCAAAATTTCAAATCGCTACTTATGGTGAAGTCATATTTTAAATTGCAATTCTAAAAATGCCAATTTTAGAAAGTTGACATTTTCTTGCCTTCCTGTCTCTGATCACATGTCTGGGGTGGAGGACAGGAGGACCCTGTGTATTCCCCCTAGACTGCCACACACAAACCGTGCTTACATGTAACTTGATGGGCCATCTGTGTCCTGAGGGGCAATGCTGGGCAGGATGAAAGGGAGGAGCTGGAAACAGCCTCACTTACAACTGAATAGGCTGTGTCCTGTCCACACACAAAGCACTGTATGCTCCCTTGTAGTGAGTCTAAAGCCATGGCAGGAAGTGCAGGACAGCTGTGCACTTTAAAGTCATCTCTTTGAAGTATCCCTCACATCAAAGGCACCACTGGGTTTAAGCGCTAGACCTCTGATACCACCACTTCAGTACACTTCTGAACCTGTGGACACTCTGCCAGGAAGAAGGACTGCTGTGCTGCTGAAGGCCTGCCACTTTGCTGGACTAGTTGGCTGATCTCCTAATTTGAAGTCTCAGGGACATAACAGACTTCCAACCACCCTGCTCCTGCACCTGGACGCTGCCATTTGTGAGTCTGTCCTGCCATTTGGTGCCACCCAGTCCTGGACCTTTGGAAGTGGGTCTAAGGTGTTTGCTCCTGCAGAACCGATGCATCCTCTGCAGCAGGAGCAGAATTGACATATCGCTGCTGGTGCATAGAAAAAATAAACACATCACCTCTACTGCATTGGTCGGGACCAGCGCAACCAGAATTGCATTGCCACTGTACCTCACATCTCAAAACAAGCACATCATCTTTGGAATCAACACTGCAGCATTTTTCTTGGTGCAAGGTCCTCCCATCCCTGTCAATAACAGCCTGAATGATGATGATGAAACTCTCCTTTGCAGTCAATGCACTCATTAGAATTGACGCATCGCCTCAACTATCCAATGCAACCTCGGTGTCAACACATCAGGATCTCTCACCACAGCCTCACTACATCTCAGAAGCAATGCACTGCCACTGATGCATGGAGAAAAGCAACGCATCTCCTCTACTGTGTAGTTAGATACCAATGCATCACCGTGCAACTCAGATTTAAGGTACTCTGGTTCAGCTGGCTCAACTGGGTTCCTGTAGCCGGGCCGCACTTTATCGCGCTTGGCGTGAGCTCCTGACATTGTACTGGTCTGGTGGGACTAGATGTTTCCGGTTGACATTTTTTGCTTCTAAGTGCTGTTTTACAGTTTATTCTTTAAAAAATCATAACTCAAGTTCTACTTATTGGATTTTTATTATTTTAGTCTTGTTTAATTTATTAAATGAAGTTCAGTTTTTCTAACCTGGTGCCGGGCCAGTTTTCGTGTGGTGTTTCACTGTTTTACCTTTTGAAGTGTTGCACAAATACTTCACACATTGCCTCCACGTTAGGTCTGACTGCTCTGTGCCAAGCTACCAGAAGGTGAGCACAGGTTAATTTGGGGTTTGCTTGTGCCTTGCCGTGATAAGAATTGTGGCTGCTACTTGACCAGAGCTCACACCTCTGTCAACCAACAACCCAATTTCTTACACAGCCCTTTAGAAATTATTTCTTAAATGACGCCTGGCAGAAAGACTTAGTGACCAGTCCACCTTCTGTTTAAAATTAGTGGCCATGTGGATTATTTAATTATTTGAAAGCAGTAGTATTTTAGCTAGGTGGAAGTAAAAATTTAAAAAAGCTACATATTTGGGGATTTAGTGATTCAGATGGGTTCAGAAATGAAAGAAAGCTTCTTCAGGTAGGGTGCCAAGAACTACTGCCCCAAAAAAGACAAATAGTGCTTACTCACAAACTGCACTTACACACACAGCACTTTGTAGTATGTTTGTAGTACTACAGTAGTACTACTCACAGACTACAAAATACTATTCAAAATCCTACATGCGAAGACTCCAGCCTCTCTACCTTTTCTATGCAAAGATATTTTCCCTAATTGTGGAGCTCTATGTCTAAGTTTTTGCAGTAAATGTGGAAGGGATGGGGGAGAGTCTGGAAAATGTGAAGTACTTACTGCAAAATGGGAGGGAAATAAAGTGGGGTAATGAGAGGTTAAGGGATACTTTAAGAGGAGTTTAGTGGGGGACAAACACCTACACACTAAAGAGTAAGCCCACTATTGTATCAACAAGCTTCTCTTGTATAGTTATTACAGCTAGGAAGGACCTAAAACAGACAAATGTACTACAGCTCATACCTGGAGTATGTCTAGCACCACACATGGCGAAAACTGGAACTACAACACCCTTCATGGAAAAAAGAGAGCCAGGGACTTAAAATAAAACTCCATAGGAAATAATGTTAATGTAATTTATGTTATTTCAACTTTTAAAACATATATACAAATATCATTCAATGTTATAGAACATTATGTATAATTTAAAAATAAATAATATACAATTTTTATTCCATTTCTTAAAATTCAAAATTATTCATAACCTAATTTTTGTGGAAAAATCTAATTAATTAAAATTAAATCTATGTATAACTTTTCAAAAATTCTAATGCAAAGTAAATAAAAGTAAACATTCAACTGTAGGAGGGATTTTTAAAACCTTTAAATAAAATAATTACACAATATTTAAATGTACTTAAAGTAATGAATTTCTATTACACTTTTAAGATATTAGTGCTGTCATTTTGTTATTTGGTCTACGTATGAAAATATATATAATACTATTTTACATTAATATTAAAATATTTTTATTAACAAGTTCAATAAACTTTTTTACTTTTCCCTATACTTTATCATTGAGAGACTCTGCCTCGGTGATGTAGTCCTCTGCCAACCTGTGAAAAGATACAAGTAATAACTTTACACTTGTAAGTATGTCTCTATCACCAAGTTTCTGGGGTTGGGATATGTAAGTCTACACTTTGTAGTAACTTTACACTTGTAAAGGGTGAATAGCCAAAAGTAGAAAAGTTACTGCAAATTATAAAAGTAAATTTACACATGAGAAAATCTGTATGTGCAAATTTATATTTGTGAATAAGACTCAAAGTTTGTGATAAACTCAGAATGTGTATGCCGTTGTGACTTATTTTAATTCTCTGAATTACCAGCACAACTGAGTAGATGGAAATAACCCAGAATATGCAGAATAGTTGAGGTCATGTGGTACCCAGGGGGCATATTCATACTTGTTTTGTGGCGAATTTGTGTATTTTTTTTAATGCGAATTCGGAGCAAAACTAACTCCATATTTATACTTTAGAGTTACGGAGTTAGAGTCATTTTCTGGGCGTGAAAACCTACCTTGCGTCAATTAAATGCAAGGTAGGCATTCCTGTGCAAATAATGACTCTATGGCCTTAGCGCTATATTTATCCCCCTATGCTAAAATCACACACAGGGAGGAGGAGGGGTCAAATAATGGTGCAAAGCTTGCTTTGCACCATTATTTAACGCCTGGGTCAGGGCAGGCGTTAGGGAACCTGTGGGACTATTTCAATGGAGGAACACTATGGTATAAGCCCACAGGTGCCCTCCCCAAGCCCCAGGGATGCCCAAACCCACACCAGAGGGACAGCGGATGATGGGGGACCCCATCCCATGTAAGAATAGGTATGTACAGGTAAGTATTTTATTTTTAAGTGCCATTGGGGGCCGTGAAATGGGCCCCCCTACATGTCACTGGGTGCAATGGCCATGCCCAGGGGACCAAGGTCCCCTGTGCTGCCCATTGGGGTGGTGGGCATGACTCTTGTCTTTTGTAAGACAGGAGTCATGTGGTATGGATGGTTTTGCATCAAAAAATGATGATAGGCTCGTTAGAGTCAATTTTGTTTTTTTTACTCTAACCTGCCTAACATGATTTGTTGGTGCAAAACCCCCTTTTCCCATATCACCCCCCAACCCCCACCTAACGTCATTTTTTTTTTACGCCAACCTACTTTTTGTGCCAGCTTGCACCATTCCATAAATATGATGCCTGGCTGGCGCTCAAGAATGTTGCAAAGCGGTACAAAACTTTTAAAATGAAATTGGCACAGATAATTGGAAATTTTCTGAAACGGGGGGTTTTGAAAGAAGTGCTGAGTAGCCCATGTAATTCACCGATAATGGGTTTGAAGGAAGGTGCGAATTGTACAGGATTTACGAAAAGTAGATGACATTGTGGTCAAATGTTGTCCCATGGTGCCAAATCCAGCAGTAATAATGTTTCAGATTCCATGTGATGCAGAGTGGTTCTCAGTGTTTGATTTGTCGCAAGCTTTCTTTTCTGTGCCTCTCCAGTTTCTCCTTAGTTTCAAATTCCTAGACAGAGTCTACAGCTGGTGCAGGCTTCCTCAAGGCTACACAGAGTCTCCGTCTTTGTTTAATCAGATCTTGAAAAAGAACTTAGAGTCATTGGAATTGCCGTTCCAATCGACTTTGTTACAATACATTGATGACTTGCTGATTGAATCCAAAACAAGGGACGAGTGTAAGTACGACTCAATTGCCCTATTGAATCATTTGGGAAAGTCTGGAGAAAAGGTGTCACCTTTAAAGTTGCAGTACTGTCAGAAGTCAGTGAAATATCTGGGACCAGAGAAAGGATTAAAATGAAATTACAAAGAAGTCTCCGAACTTCACAGAGAGATGTCAGAATCTTTTTGGGAATGGTAGGATATTGTCATCAGTGGATTCCAAATTTTGCTGAGATTGCGAAACCATTGCAGCAGCTGACTCATAAGGATGTTACTGATCCCATTTCATTAGACCACGACCAGATGAAAGCATTTACTAAGTTGAGAGAGAGTTTGTGCAAAGCTCTAGCGTTGGGAATGCCTGATTCGACAAAGCCATTCACATTGTTTTGTCATGAATGTGATGCTTGTTCTTTATCTGTCTTGACACAGGACCACGGAGGTGCTTATCACACAGAAGCCTATTTTTCAGTTCCCTTGGACGCAGTTGCAGCAGCCTTACTGTGTTGTTTGCATGCAGTTGCCGAGGTTTGTCAAAGCCTTTCACAATGTGAGGGAGTAGTGATAGGATACCCTCTGACGGTAATGGTACTTCACTCAGTTGACATTTTACTGACAAGGACGAAAAGACAATATTTGACTGGTTCCAGACTGACAAGGTATGAGACGAGCATTTTAGGTGCTCCAAATGTAACATTGAAAAGATGTACAGTGCTGAACCCGGCAACATTACTTCCAAGTGATACTGTTGAAATTGAAATGAGGAAGACATTGAACATGATTGTCTTGAGGTAACAGAGTTGTGCACAAAACCAAGACCAGATATCAGAGATTCACGATTGGAAGAATATGACCAAATTGTCTTTGTTGATGGTTCATGTCTCAGAGATGGTACAGGAACATTGAGAGCAGGCTATGCCGTGTGCACAATTACAGGTACTTTAGAAGCTTCTTGGCTTCGAGGTGTATATTCCGCACAAGTAGCAAAATTGGTTGTTCTTACTAGAGCGTGCCATGTATCTGCTAGACAGAGAGTCACTATCTATACAGTACAGATAGCCAATATGGATTTGGAATTGTTCATGATTTTGGTCAGTTGTGGTCTCAGAGGGGTTTCCTGACCTCCACTGGTTTACCAGTAAGAAATGGTGACAGAATAAAGGAATTGCAGTATGCATTACAGTTGCCTGAAAAATTGCTGTGGTGAATTGCAGTGCACGTCTAAAATCACAGGACTACGTGTCACTAGGAAATGGATATGTGGATCAAGTCGCAAGGTTTGCGCATTGAACTGTATATCGTTCAAAGACCAATGGGAGTTGATGTCTGAAGAAGATACTACATGTACAATTTTTGCATTAAAAGTGATTGACAGAATGGAAGAATTGAAAACTTTGCAAAGCAATGTTGACAAGGAAGAAAAGAGATAGTGGTTAAAAATGAAGTGTGTCCAGAGACAGGATGACCTATGGGTATCAGAACAGGGTCAAATGGTTTTACCAAATAGGTTGCTGTCACAAATGGCAAGATACTATCATGGTCAGGCACACATTGGGAAGAATCAAAATTGATTGGTTTAACCCTAAGTTTAGGCAGGCAGCAGAAGCAGTATGCCATTGCTGCATTATTTGTCAGGAATTAAATGTGGGGAAAGGGACGGTGGTGAATTTGAGCCACTTTGGAAGAGCAGGAGGTCCATTCAGCAGAATGCAATTGGATTTGATTGAGATGCCTGCATGTGGAGGTTTGAAATACATGTTGGTGATTACGTGCATTTTTAGTTACTGGATTGAAGCGTACCCCACAAGAAGAAATGATAGCCTCACAGTAGTGAACTTGTTGCTTAGAGAGTTGATACCACGTTTCGGTTTTCCGATCTTTTTAGAATCAGATAGGGGAACACACTTTGACAATAAATTGATTAAACTTTTGTGTGCAGCACTAAGCATTGAGCAGAAGTTGCTTTGGAGTTATCGCCCTGAAGCATCAGGACTAGTGGAACAGATGAATGGTACTTTGAAATCAAGAATTGCCAAGATGTGTGCAGCTACGAATCTGAAATGGCCAGATGCATTGCCTTTGGCGCTGATGTCAATGAGAAATACATCTGACAGGAAGACAGCACTGTCGCCCCCACAAGATCCTTATGGGTAGAGCGATGAGATTGCCAGCAGTTCCAGCCAATGCACTTGTCAATATTACAGATGATACGGCGTTGGACTACTGCAAGGTTCTGGATGATGTGGTTTGCTCTTTTTCTCAGCAGGTGGAGGCCACCACACTGCCACCAATTCACGATCCAGGGCACAACCTGAGAGCAGGCGATTGGGTCGTTGTCCGAAAACATGTTCACAAGACGTGTTTGGCGCCACGTTGGAGAGGGTATTACCAGGTGATTTTGACAACTATGACAGCTGTAAAGTGTGCAGGAATCCCAAACTGGATTGACATGAGTCACACGAAGAAAGTGGCATGTCCACTGGATCATGAAGAAACGTTGTTGAGAGCACCAATAACTGCGAAACAGGTTGCAGCACCTGAACCAGAGAAAGAACAAAGACAGCCTAAAGTCAAAGAGGAGCTTGTGGAAGATGGTTCTATCGCTCCTGTAAGAGACAAAGGTGAAGAGCTACAGTAGGGTGCTAGGGAATCAATCACAACGGATACAGCAGGAGAGCCTAGCACAGCAGGGGTTCTCCCAGAAGCAGACGGTACTGAGAAGCAAACAGAGCAAGTGCCAGACCAAGAAGGGGAAGGAGTTGAGACAGATTCAAGTCAAAGTGATCTGACTCCTCCTGAGCCTGTTGCAGGTCCATCAAGAGAAAACACGATGGAGAAAGAGACGAGTCCAATTCTGAAAAGAATATTGACAGAAGGATCGAGAAAAGGAGATAATTGGACTGAATTACAAGTAGAGAAAAGGAAGGAAGTGGTTATAAATGAAACAATAGAGGAAGAAGTAGATACTACGAGAAAGGAAGAATTGAGTGAAGGAGAGTTGAGTGGTGATCGAAAATTGAAGAGGAAGAGAATAGCAAGTCAAAGATACGCAGGTCCTGAATGGTCGTACGAAACTACAAATGAATGGCAACATGAGTTTATGTCCTCTTGTTTTGTTAGGGAATTTCCGAGTCAGTATTTTGATGTACCCTGAAGGTGATCGAGGAGATGAACTGTTTAAATAATCTGAAAATATCTTGAGAAAAGAGACTGTTGAAATAAAACTGGAAAAGACATTGATATCCTGATTGACATTGAAAACCAGATGTGACAATCTGCTAATCGAATTTCGAAAAAGGGGATCCTGGATGTGAAACTGAACTGTTGAAAGAAGAATTGTCTATTTTAGATTTTTGCTGCACTTTTCTAAGTTACTTCTGCCTCCTGATTCTTTACAGATCATGGCTGAGTTAAATAATCAAGTCTGGGATGCTAGGCGCTGTAAATATATAACAATTGGATTGGCAATTATGTGTGGGATTTTGTTTATAGTAGTGATTGTGGGAATGTCTGTTCTTGCTGTCAGAGGAGCCAATCATACTTCTGCTTCTGGGACAGCTACACTAACGGCTTTTGAGAAGTTTAAGTTAGATGAGAAGTATTTGCATGATTTTACTAATGCTCAAGGAGAACTTTCTTCTAATGTCTTCTATCGCTTATTGAGTGAGTATGTTGAGACAGTGGATGCAAGGAATTGTCTTGTCTGTAAGCAAATTCCTTTGTCAGTTGAGGAAGGAGTTACAAACTATAGTCTTCCACTAACCTACGGGATATGTTGTGGTCTGTTACTAACAAGATTCTATGACCAGGAGTATATCCAATATTTGTATTCTAACCATGACGTAGTGTTCTCATTTGTTCCTATTATTGGGTAGTTGAGTATAGTAGCTAAGGATCATGACATAGTATTGGTTAGAGGATTCTTTGAGCCTACACTAAAGTTTGGCACCGCATATGCTCCTAAAAATAATTCAACATGCTTGCTTACACCTTTAGAGAAGAGCTTCTTAGGTCATACTGATGAAAGGAGAAAGGCATTAAAGGAGAAATAAAAAAAAGGCTTGGAGAAAAAGAACTTATAAGAATGATTACGCTTACACTGCAATTAAGATGCAAGAGAAATTAGCTCTGGATGCACTACACGTAGGGAAGCTTTGTGTATGTATAGGCCAAAATCACGCACTGACACTTTATTTGTGGATACGAGTGAATGTAGGCAGGTGTTTTTGTTTCAGAGTAAGTGGAGCTTTATGTTGAATGGTCAGGAGCCTGCAATTCCGGGGATTTATTATATTTGTAGACTTAATGCTTATTACCATCTTCCAAGAGGATGGTATGAAACATGTTATTTGGGGATAGTATTCCCAAAGATTTATCAGATAGATGTCTTGAAAACGTTTCCGAAATTGACTGAATTATATCATAAGCAAGACAGGAGGGAATCCTCTTCTGCAGTAGTAGGAGATATATTTGGTGTGGTGATTCCTTCATTGTGAGTCATCCTGAACTCCACTAAGATAAGAAAGTTGTCTACTATTGTGGATAACTTGCTGACAAATTTTACAGGGCCAGTACTCATGATAGATACTGAATTGGCTGTGGATAGAGCTATGACTCTTCAAAATCGTCTTGCTTTAGACATCCTTCTATAGAAGGACGGCGGAGTCTGTAAAATGATTAACTCTAGGCATTGTTTTTCATATATTCCTAACAACAGTAAAGAGATTAGAGACTTAGGGCCAGATGTAGCAAGCATTTTGCATGGTGCAAACTGCGGGATTTGCAGTTTGCGCCATGCAAAATGCCGTTTGCGATGATCATTCACAATTTGCGAGTCAGTACCGACTCGCAAATTGTGAATGCGACTCGCAAATAGGAAGGGGTGTCCCCTTCCTATTTGCGACTTGCATCGATATGCTAAATTGCTTTGTGACCGCAAATGCGGTCGCAAAGCAATTCGCAGTTACCACCAGTGTCACACTGGTGGTAACCCATTCGCAAAAGGAAAGGGGTCCCCATGGGACCCCTTCCCGTTTGTGAATGTTGCCAAAAAGGGGTTTTCAGAGCAGGCAGTGGTCCAATGGACCGCTGCCTGCTCTGAAAAACCGAAACCAAATGCTTTCGTTATTTTTTTTATTTTGCAACTCGTTTTCTTTTAAGGAAAGCGGGCTGCAAAATAAATTTTAAAAAACGTCTTTATTTAAAAAGCAGTCACAGACATGGAGGTCTGCTGTCTTCAGCAGGCCACCATCCATGTGAGTGCAGGGACTCGCGATAGGGTCGCAAAATGCGACCCACCTCATTAATATTAATGAGGTGGGTCTTTGCGACCCCATAGCGACTCACAGACGGTGTCTGAGACACCGTTCTGCATCCGATTTTGCAAATCAGAAATTGCAAGTCGCACCGACTCGCAATTTCCGATTCGCAAAATCAGAAAATGCTACATCTGGCCCTTACTTACTAACCTGACTAACTCAAGTAAGGATTTGAAAGAATTGAAGGAACCAGGTGTTTGGGAGAAGGTTGGAAAGGGATTTGCTTCAGTGGAAAATTGGCTTAGTAATATTTGGAATGGGGTATTATTAGATATCAGACAGGGAATATTAATTGTAATTGCTTACTTATTAGGATTATGGGGTTCATGTAAATTGTGTCAAAAGATTAAATTGAAAAGGTCCAAGAATAATCGGAGGAGGGAAGAATTAAACAGGGAAAGAATCTATAAGGAAGATTTGAGGAGGAGGCAAGATGCTGAAGAAACTGAGTTTCCCTGTTGATGGTAAAAGTAGTGTGATGGCATATTTTGTCATCAGAGGAGGGATTGTTAATGCAAATATTTGAATTAGAAACTATTAATACATGTTTATGTATTCTGAATAATGAAAAATGTAGAAAATGGTTAACATAGAAAAATAATGTGCACGTTTGAAATTGTGACCTCGGAGAGTGTCCACCACAATTTACACATTATGTTGAAAGACCAACTAGCATATATAAAATATTGAAAACATATTAGATTAATGTAGTAATGTGTCATATTGAGAGATATAACCCATGCTTTGCATTGACTTGTAGGGTTTAACTTAGCTAATGTCTTGGCCTACTCTTGCCAGGACTCATGCAGAAGAGCTGAATTTCTTAAAGTTCAATGAAAAATGCTGACCAACTGAACTAACAGTGAACTGCTAATTGTTTTAGTAAAATTTGCTTAGCTGAAATTTTTATGTGAACCGACAGACAGGAGATGATGGAACTAGAAATGTATTGAAAAGTATGTAAAGCGCACTGAGTGTACTTTCCTAGGACTCGAACAATGAAGACACTGACTGGAGAAGAAGATGCAACATTTTCGATACCTGACAAGCCGGATGATGAGGACATCATAAAATGAACTAGTCAACATCAAGAGAACTGTGTAATATTAGAATTCATAGATCTGAGTTACGAAAATTATTGGGTAGAGAAAAATCGTATGATTAATTGACCAATTAGGAATTGGGGGATAGTTTGGGTGACTTTGATATAACGATGTGACAAAGGGAGAAAACTTCAGACAGAGATAGATGTTAGATGCAGATGTTAGGGAGCAGGCCTTATTCCGAAGTTAATGCGATATTGGGGAGAAGATTAGAGATTCTGTCATTGGGCTCATACTCTCTAGAGGAGAGCCTGATGTGATGCTGATAGACTGATGACGTGAAGACGTTGACTGACTTTGTTGCTGATCCATACCACGGATAGGTAGATATGACAATGTGACTGTATTACCTTTTATGCCTTTTCTTTCTAGGTACCAACTGCGCTGTTTAAATAGTTTTCTTAGTTAGATGTTTTTCAAATTCATGTTCTAAACTGTTTTCGCATGAAGTCCCACATGCTGATGCTAATCTGAGTTAGGTGAGGTTCCTACTCTATCACACTGACAAAATTACAGAGACAAATGATTGACGGACTGATTTGCTGAACTCTTCTACTTATGTTGACTTATTCACCTTTGATTCAATTGACTTATGCTAATGCTTTAGAGTGTATTCTTATGCAAGTTTTGATTAAGTTTTGCTTTTGGTGTCTTCTAATGAATTAATGAGAGAATCGCTCGAGTTGAATAAAGCTTAGCTAATCTCATGATTTAGGGGGTCATTCTGACCCCGGCGGGTGGCGGGAGCCGCCCGCCTGGAGGGAACCGCCAGAAGACCGTACCGCGGTCAAAAGACCGCGGCGGTCATTCTGGGTTTCCCACTGGGCTGGCGGGCGACCGCCAAAAGGCCGCCTGCCAGCCCAGTGGGAAACAGCCCTCCATGAGGAGGCCGGCTCCGAATGGAGCCGGCGGAGTGGAGGGTGTGCGACGGGTGCAGTGGCACCCGTCGCGTATTTCAGTGTCTGCAAAGCAGACACTGAAATACAAAGTGGGGCCCTCTTACGGGGGCCCCTGCAGTGCCCATGCCATTGGCATGGGCACTGCAGGGGCCCCCAGGGGCCCCCACGACACCCCTCACCGCCATCCTGTTCCTGGCGGGCAGAACCGCCAGGAACAGGATGGCGGTGAGGGGGTCGGAATCCCCCATGGCGGCGCAGCAAGCTGCGCCGCCATGGGGGATTCCCAGGGCAGCGGAAAACCGGCGGGAGACCGCCGGTTTTCCTCTTCTGACCGCGGCGAACCGCCGCGGTCAGAATGCCCTAGGGAGCACCGCCAGCCTGTTGGCGGTGCTCCCGCGGTCCCCGGCCCTGGCGGTATTTACCGCCAGGGTCGGAATGACCCCCTTAGTATTGTAACTAATAGGGAAATAAAATTGCTAAAACGTATACAGAGTCGTGGTTATTCATGAATGAAAGGTCATGGTGTGATGATTATTAATTGCTAATTAACAAATAGACTAATGTTATTAAATTTTGTGCATTGATTATTGAGAAACCGTGGACTCATCATAGCTAGGAAACTCCATGCAAATCAAAAGGTTCATCGACCTATGAGTGTCCCCTTGTAAATTTACTTATTAAAGGACCAGGCGTGTCAACAACTGCCTTAGCACACCTAGGTGTAAGTTCTGCTTTAGAGACATCCTCTTTGAGAGTGGATCCCCCATCATCCAGAGACGGTCTTGGATGTTAGGATTATTACAATGCATAATGACTTGGCCCCTCATTATGAGTCTGGCAGTCCTGGGACTGCCAGACTTGCGGTGGTGGTCGTACTGCCACCAATGCAGTGGTTCGGTCTCAACTTTAGGACCGTGGCAAAAGCTCCATGGTCGGACCGCCGGCACCACAACCGCCATGTTTTTGCAGGCTGCTGGCCTGGCAGTGCCAGCAGTCTCAATCCGCCAAGCAGCACTGCAAGCAGTGCTGCTCTGGGGATTACGAGTCTCCTCTCTGCTGGCTTTTACATGGTGGTTGCACTGCCATGTGAAAGCTGGCAGCGACGGGGCTCCCGGGGCCCCATGGGGGACCCTGCACTGCCCCTGCACTTGGCATGGGCAGTGCAGGGGTCCCAAAGGCCAGCCCTGTCGCGCTTTCAAGCACAACAGATGCACTGCAACATTGCTGCCGGCTCTATTATGAGCCGGTGTCAATGTTGTTGGCTGTTTCCCACTGAGCCTTTGGGCATAAACTCTGTTTCCGTCCCCTGACCCAGAGGGAAATTCTTAATAGTCCTCACAGTCAGATCACCACATTTATGGTTTTCTGACCGCATGGCTTCGGCGGACAGGCGTTTCCATCTGCCAAAGTCGTAATGAGGGCCTTGGTCCCTAATCATGTTCATCATGCAAATTATCAAATCTGCACATCAGAGCCAGTTTCTTTAGAGCTGATACATAGTCCTCAGTTTTTTCCTTTTCTCCCTGTTTTCTGCGGAAGGAAGTGAAGCAATCAATAGCTGTACACACAGTAGGAGAAAAATAGGCATCCAGATCATTCGAAAATACATCTATTTCATCTACTGATCTGGGTTTTTTACCAACACAGGTATAAACTTTAAAACATCCAGGACCCAAACAGTGTAATATATTTTCTTTTTTTCTCTCAGGAATGAACTCTTCATCATCAAAAGTAGGTAAGTAGTTATTGAAATATTCTCTCTATTTCCCCCATTTCATATTGGGTTCCCCTTCCTTCGTCATAAACAGTTGAGGACCCAGAAGATTTAGGCCCTCATTACAACCCTGGCGGTCGTTGTTATAGCGGCGGTAATACTGGCAAAAGGTTGGCAGTAAAAAAAATCGGATTTGGACCATGGCGGTTACCGCCATCCAAAACCGCTGTTTTAACACACCAACCACCTGGGTGGTAACGGCCGTTGGGCTGGAGACTTTGGTCTCCAGCGTGGCGGCCATCACATTCCCACCCTCGGGATTATGACCCGGCCTACCGCCATGGTTTCCGTGATTTCTGTACCACCATGAAAACCCCCGCACCCCATCCCCTCCTCAGAGTGCTCCTCCACCCGTTCCTGCCCCCCTCACATATACACACCGACATGCGCACCCACATACACATGCACACACGCATACCCACCACCACCCACGCATGCACACATACATACCCACACGCCACAACATACACCAACAGACCTTGACACACACATGCATCGACACACACAGTCACTCATTCATGCATGCACGGATCCCAAAACATACACTCCCCCTACACACAACACCCCCACCCCCCTTTCCGGTCAGAGAACCCGACTTACCTGCTTGCTCATGATACCGTCGGCGGTGTTTTACTGGCATGGCGATGCTGCTAGTGCTGGTATACCGTCGGTTGTCATGATACGCGTTGCCGGCTGGTAGCCACAGTGGCGGTATGTTGGCGGTATGTTGGCGGCCGTTACCATGGCAGTAGGCGATCATTACCGCCAATCTTGTAATGAGGGCATTAATGTGGACATCTCAGATGACTTTCAGTGTGACAAAGTTTACTAAAAAACACTTGCAAATAGATGTAGAATATTACATTTTCCTGAAAAACAGCAGTTGTTTCCTCCTACATGCAGTTCAAATAGGATTTTTTTTAAATGATAAAATTAGTTTTCAATATTGGTCACAATCCAAAATGGCTGGTGACCAATGAGTAACTATGGGCCCAATCCAAAGTGACCGCTGTCCAGTGAATAACTATGGGCCCAATCCAAAATGGCCACACATTTGTAACAAGGGACCCATGCCAAAATGGCCACTGTCAAGTAACAATGGGCCGAAAACAAAATGGCTGTCTATTACAATGCCCATCAGCGCATATTAAAGTCACAATGCGTGTCGACACATGGGGGCATGCTGCATAGAAGGCAAGTGGAGAGCAAGCTGGCACATTCCAGTGCCTAGAAAAACATCTGTTAGAAAGTGGGGATGCACGCTCACTGATTTCACATGAGGCCTCATGAAGGTAAATGTATGCTATCAAGCGTGCACGCTCCCCAAAATTTCTGAAGGTTACCTTAAGGATTTCGTAGCCAGACAAGGTGCAGAATGTGCGAGTTGTAATAAAGTATTCCAACAATATGTCAAACCCTGGACATGTCTTGTTGTGTCCAGTCTTCTTCTCTAGCCTCAACTGCCAGTTCTGAGTTGAGAGTGGTTCTGGGACCCTGAACATACAGAGGAGCCACGTTCCACATCAGAACCATCTGTCTGGAACTTTGGAATAACCTTGGTCCAGTGCTCAGCTGAGCAACTCATCCCAGTGTATACCCTTCGTGAGTATAGAAAATGATCAGAGTGGTAATAATTGAAGAGTCACTCCTTTGCCAGGTGCATGATCCTTTTTTATTCTGGTGTTCTGGGAAATCTTTTGCTATATTTATTGCAATTGACAAGCTTTTGTCAAATAAATCAGACAAATTCTCTGTAAAATTTTGTGTATTGATGAAGGAAAGAGCTGACAGTGGGCGAATTTTGAAGAAGAGAACGTTTATTTTGAAGAAGAGAACATCAAACAAATCAGACACTCTGTGTAAAACTAATTATTTTATAGTTATACTATTCTCTTGCAGTATCTTAAGGGGTGGTTTTCTGTACCAATATCAGTGGGACTAGCTGAAGGGGGAGCCATCCAGAAATGAAGAAGTCTTCCATAGTGGTCCTGCACTACACAACTTAATTCCGAATAAGGAAGCTGGTCTGGGGTTAAGTCTCTTCTGGGTTAGTACTTCATCAAACCCTCTATACTTAAAACTTTGGAAGCAGTGATTCAAATCAGGGGAAGAAACATCTCTTTCAATATTTGTGGCAAAAGACCATATTTTGGCAGGCATGGCAATGTCTTTCTTCTTTAGATCCAAACTCTGTAGAGTTAGGAGTCCATGCATGGCATTTTACAATGGAGTTAACATTTAATTAGTAGGTAATATTAATCCAATTCATAAAAAGATTTCAAACTCGTCAACCCAACATTTAATTTTTTTATGTTATTCCTGTTCATGCAAAGTCTCTGGCGACGCTAAACTTTCAGCGTCAAATCACACTAAAAATGGAATTTGTGCATGTATAATGAGTGGCTAACGAGCAATCTTCAACTGCTCCATCCTCACCCACTTTTAGCTAGTACAACCTCATTCACTCAAAACCTATTCCATTGAGCAATAGAAACAGATATTTCAGACTGGAGGCAGAGCAAGGAGCCAATCAAGATAGACACTCCCTATTGTAGCTCCGTAGAAGTGCTGACCAACCCTGCTCCACCTCCTGCAAATAGGGTAGTTCTCCGCTGCACATCTCTGTGGGGATGAACCACAGTTTAGCAGCCAGGCATGAGCCACCACCTGCAATTTTGGAGGCCCTTTTGACAGAGCCGCTGTTCTGTCTCCTTTCAGCTTGCCAGCGTAGCTGTGTTTAATGCCCAACCCTGCTACTACCGAGAATGCCCTATGAGGGGGGCGGGAGCTTGCAGCGTTTCTCCCTTCACCGACACAGCAGGGCTGTGGTGGTGGGTGTTTGGTGGTGGAGACTGGTGGCACCAAGATGCAGCATAGTGTTGACCCTCAGTGCCACTCACTTAGAGACAAGCACCCAACAGACCTACTGACAGTACTCCAGACCACCTATGTGGAATCCCTCCCTCTTCAGGTGCATCAACGACCAACTGATATACTGGAAACCTCTCTACTGGGGACCATACACCCCAACAGCCTACTGGAAGAGGGGCATCTTCCACACCGTTCAAGACAGGAACACCCCCACCCCCACTGGACCATTCAATGAAACTCCATACATCTGAATCACTGATTGATGTCACTGTCTGGGAGATCTACTGCTGCTAGATAGTTTGCCTTCCTGAATATCAACATAGCAGCTTGTTCTCAATGGGCCTCCTCTGCTAATGAACAATCCCTCGTTGGTAGGGGATAAAGGGATTGCCAACAGGTGCTGGACCATCCACCCACCTACCTATTATAGCTTTTCATACAGAAAATAGAAATTTCAGAAGGCAGTCCTGATATAGGAGGCACTCCAATAAATTTCCTGCCAGGCAGTCCTGATTTCCATCTTCCATCACTGTTCTCTACTATGGTGGATGGGTCTTACATAGATGAGGTACTTCATTGGTGTTGACTGCAACAACAGTGCCTGAACAACCTGCAATCTGGCTGTTTTGAATATCCCTCTGTGCATGCAACTGCTCTTGCAAGTTGGCTTTCATATGCCCATTTAAGCAATGTGGCCTATAGACACTGTGGCATGTACCTTCTAATCTAGCTTGAGGTGCTACGTGTCACCCACGGTCCTAGTTGGTCAGCATCTGATTATTGCTTGGAGAAAGGCAGGGACAGTCAGTTTTTGCTACTGGATTACCAGTACGGAGCCTCCCCCCACCCAGGCACCAGAACGGAGCCACCACCCCACCTAGGAAGTGGGACTCTGCGCAGTGACCAGACAACACTCACTGTCATTTTCCCATGGAGTCTGTGTGCATCTCTCTACCCTACTTGACTTCACACAAACCGGTGGTTCATCAGTGGATACCAATATAGACACGCTTCTGAAGGAAAAAACAGCCGTAGGCATGACATTGTCACATTGGTCTCCAAAATGACCTAAAACGGAGGTGAAGTCAATGAGGCAGGAGGTCTCTACATTTCAGGTTCAGTTGTATAATGTAGATCTGGGACTTCACTGGGTAGAACCCTGCTATGAAACTTTACCTGACTGAGACAGAGATGTTGATTTCTTTCAATATAAGGTGACTGACTTGGAAGACAGAGCAAGAAGTGATAACTTCTGCATTTACGGGATTTCCCAGGATGCAGAGAAGATGGGCATGATGTCCTTCCTACTGGAAATTATCTCATAAATTCCTTGACCTCCGTTTCACAGAACCCTCAGAATTCCAGAAAGCCCATCACATCCAGTTGCGTACCGTCATCCAACAACACTCACCTCATCTGATCTTAGTTTATGCTCTATGATATCAACACTGTAGGTCCACGTTCTAGGTGGCAAAATGCTTCAGAGATCCAGTGCTCTTAGAGGAACATCACATCTCATTGTCTGCAGATTATTCCTGGCAACCAGCATTAAACAAAATACATTTAAATGTAGCTTTTATGATCCCACACATACGCTGGTGACCATGAATGTTAAAGCCAAAACCTCCTTCAATTCTAGAAATCTGGAATCCTTCTTAGAGTCACTGGATGAATTAATTGCAGATGCTGCCACTTCCAAGGTAAACTTGGCTTCCATCCACTGATGACTGCCTCTGTAAGCCACCTCGCCACCAAACATGGTGACAAAGACTGACAGGTTCAAGATGTAGAAAATCTGACTGACCTGTTCTTCACCAGGTGGTAAAGCCCACCATTTTTTTTTTTTTTTTTTTTTTTTAAATCTGTTTATTAATCATAACAATCACATACCAGTACATTGGCTGTTTATGATTTAACGAATTATTTGCTTACATATATAAACTTGCACAGCTTCGTTGCATATTAACTGGTATGTAGGAAAAAAGAGAAGAAATCAAATTATAGACAAAACATAAAATATTGCTAACAAAGCAGAAAAGAAGAAACATGCAGCTTAAATACTGTGCGACAAATACTTGCCGAGTAACAATGCAGCTAAGCACGGCTGATGTCATTAATAATATATACTACCTCAGACGGAGGTAAGGAGACGTTAGAGGAAGGATTGCAGCTTATATATGTAAATGTGTGTAGAGCGGGGGACAGGAGTGAAGCAGGGATTTATGTTTTGCGGTGTTCAACGGGATACTGAACAGGATTAGCATTAAGCGAGCTGGGTTTGACCTGTGCACAGGTTTGTGCGCAGTAAGAACAGCCTGGTGTGTTAAGTTAATACTTTGAGGATAATAATGAGAATGTCAGCAATGTCAGTAATTGAAATTGAGGCAGTTCAAGTGTCCTACTGACCATATCCACCTGGTTGTTAGAGTTGTGTATGGTGTGCTATTCACAGGGGGTGCAAGTCATCGCGCGCTTCTATTGCCACCACAAAAGTGTTCCAGACTTCGGGGCCCACCTCAATGAGACCTCTGCGTTGCAGTAGATTGAGTGTCTGCGCCTCAGCCTGTGAGCGACTATGTAAGTCACGTAGCCAAACCAAGTGGGATGGAACATGTGGAGCCTTCCAATGTGTTGCGATCAAACGTTTAAAGACAGCAAACGCTAAGTCTATGAATCTGTGTGTTTGTTTATCTTCCTTAGTACGGTGACGTATGCCTAATAAGCAGGACTCTGGTGTGGGGGATAATGCGAGGGATGAGATGTCTGCTGTGGCGTCTGTAACTCGGTGCCAAGCTGAGTTTATTGAGTGACAACTCCAAACCATGTGGTAAAAGTCGGCTGCCGGGATAGCACATCTTGGGCATGACGGAGTTGTGTTCGGGTATATTCTTAGAATGTGGGCTGGGGATAAATAAGATTGGTGAATATAATTGAATTGGGTGTAGCGTAGGCGAGGATTTCGGGATATTGATTTAATCGTTGCAAGAGCCGCAGACCAGGTTTTTTGTGGTAATGGTGTAGGAAGGACCATGTCCCAGCGTGCCTTAGCGTGCGGCAGGGTGGTACAGACTGCTGCTAATAGTATATTATATATTTTAGTTATGGTTCCTTTTACGCTACCTATTGTAAGGATAGTAGTGAGCAATGGAGACTCAGGAGGCTCGTCATTGCCGAGGCCCCAAATTTTGTTTAGTAGCCGTTTAATGGCGCTATATGTCAAAAAGGCTCCCTTATGCATCACCCCGGCCGACACCAGATCCGTAAAGGAGTACAACGCGGAATTGGAGTACAGATCACCCACCTTCAGCATATTTATGTCACGTGTGTTATGATGTGTTGAAATAATTTGGGTGCCCGGTAATTGAAACAGCGGTAGCAAGGGTGAGTAAGGGGGAAAAGGGGTCTTGCCACGGACATATCTATGCCAACAAAAGCGAGCTGCCTCCATCAGTATATGTTTCGAGGATAGGGAATGAGGGGTAGATAACAATGTGAGCAGCAGCCCCTGTGGGGCCACGCATGACTGCAGCATTACGCCCTCAGTGGAAGGGGCATCACGCAGCCATGCAGTCAGCCACGACAATTGAGCGGCCGCGTAGTATCTTTCGAGGTTAGGCATGCCCAGCCCGCCCATTTCCTGCGGATGTTGTGTTATGGTCAACGCTACTCTACGTCTATCTTTGCCCCAGAGTAAGTCGGTTAACATTGAATGTAATTTACTAAAGAAAGAGCGTGGTAGACACACTGGAAGGGCAGTGAAGTAATATAGGAACCTCGGGAGGATAAGCATCTTGGCAATTGCTACACGGCCCATCAGGGATAAGGGGAGTGAGCTCCAGAATGGTATCGAGCTGCGGGTGGATCTCACCACTCTGTCGATGTTGCCCTCTTTTAGATCTATAACAGAGTGGTAAATCTGCACCCCGAGGTATTTAATGGTCGTATGTGACCACAGCAGTTTGTACTGCGGTAGTGTCGTATGTGTGTCAGCCGGAATGGGGACAAGAGGGAAAATACTGGACTTAGACCAGTTGACGTGTAGTCCAGAGGCGAGGGCAAAGGAGTCCAGCAATGCCAACACCTCTGACATGGAGGTAGAATGATTACGCAGATAAATCAGGGCATCATCTGCATATAAAGATATGACATGATAGGTGTTAGATTCCGGGATGCCCCACTTATGCGCACAGCTACGTAATTTGATTGCCAATGGCTCCATGGCAATGGCAAACAGCAAGGGGGACAATGGGCAGCCTTGCATGGTGCCTCTGCTTATGGAAAATGCTTCAGAGATAATACATGTGCTGTGGGCTTAGAATACAGTGTTTTGATCCAGTTTATGAAACCGGGTCCAAAACCGAACGACCTAAGTGTGCAAAGAAGATAATTCCAGCTTAGAGTGTCAAACGCTTTTTCAATATCTAAGGAGAGGGCGACCGCTTCGGTGTTTGTGCTGTTGTGCATTATATGGAGCAGCCTCCTAATATTTAGGAAGGTGCTCCTACCAGGAATAAAGCCGGACTGGTCTTGATGTATCAGACTCGGTAGGTGAGGGAGGAGCCTGTTCGCTAATATTTTCCCTAATAATTTGCAATCTGTATTTAGGAGGGATAGCGGTCTGTATGATTTAACATCCAAGGGGTCACGGCCAGCTTTTGGAAGGACCACTATTAAGGCTTCATGCATAGAGTCTGGCAGTTGTAAATTATGGTACGCCTCATTAAACACTTCTACGAGCGGGGGCAGGAGATGACTCGGATAAGAGTTGAAGTATTCTACCAGTAGTCCAACCGACCCAGGGGTTTTACTGCGCGCCATTTGTGCTAGTGCTGAGCGCAGTTCTTCAATGGTAATGGGGCCATCCAGAATAGGGGAATTATCGAGGATAAGTTGGTTTTGAGAGACAAGTTGTAATATATCAGTTAGGTGTGATTCCGGCGGAGGAGGAGGAGATGTGTAAAGTGTGCGGTAATATATGAAAAAAGCTTCATTAATGCCTGACTGAGTGTTAACGATATCGTCGGGGTTTAGGCGTATCGCGCCGATAGGCGTTGGTTGTGAGGGCTGTCGAGTCAGCCAGGCTAATAGTCTACCGGATCTATCTCCTTCAGCATGCTGTTTTGTCATATAATGTCTGTAGTCATGTTTGCCCAGCCTAGTATCTGCTTCGTTATGGGCAGCCCTGAGTGAGTTCAGTGTTGTTAGTATGGACTCGTCTCTGACAACCACATTCTCTGCGTTGCGGATTTTTACCTCTAGTGTTTGTAGCTCTTTAGTAAGTGCTTTTCTCACCCCCACCGTAGCTGCAAGGCAGTGTCCTCGTATCACCACTTTATGGGCATCCCACTCTATAGAGCGGGATGATGATGAGTTTTTATTTAGCAGGAAATAATCAGTTAATTTTTTAGCTATGTCTGTTTGAAAGGGGGGGTCTAAAAGAGCTTCCGGCTGTAAACGCCACGTTGGTATGCGAGTGTGCATATGACCCCAGGCTATTGTTACACATAAAGGATTATGATCTGATATAGTGCGAGCTAAGTATTCAGATCCGCACACTCTCTGAATTACTGCCGTGGATACAAAGACCATATCTATTCTGGTATATAACTTGTGTACAGGGGAATAATAAGAGTATTCCCGTTGGGTGGGATGGGCCGTCCTCCATACCTCACTCAGGCCGTTATTTAAAGCCCAACTTGCTAGTGCTTGAGAGGCGCGGTTGGAAGGAGCTGAGGTAAGCGGGTGGAACGAGCGATCTATTTGAGTGTCTAAGACACTGTTGAAGTCTCCCCCCCAAACGCATTCCGACGTAGGGTCGTTAAGGTTGCCGGTAGAAAGTGTGGATAGGAAATCGCGTTGGTCTGCATTTGGGGAGTACAGTGCAACTAGGGCTAAAGGGGACCCATCCAGTATGCCCTCAACTATCACGTGTCGACCATTTGAGTCACATTGTGTGCGAGATACAGAGAATGGGATCCAAATCGCTACCCCACGGGCAAATGATGAAGAAGTTGTGCCATGCAATTGCCCCTTCCATTTCGAACGTGTGTTTTCTAGCGTAATTTTAGAGAGATGTGTCTCTTGCAATAGAGCTATGTGTATCTGATGTCTCTTGAGAAAGGCATAAACCCTATGACGCTTCCGTGGAGTTGCCATGCCTCTAATATTCCATGTGAGCACCTTGTATTTTACTATGCTCTGATTAGTTTGAGTGGCCATAATATTTTTGTGATTTTCGTGTATTCCAGGGAATGGGTGTCCGCTGACCACGAATGGTAAAGCCCACCATAAAGACAAAAACAGGGACAAGTCCACATCACCTCTCAAGCAGCCACTAGTAGAATGTTTGACTGAAGAAAGGATTGAATGAATGAGATTTTTTTCCTTTGCAGGTATCAGATATGGTAGTCCTTCTCCCTAGGAATACTGAACATCAGCCTATCCTCTCATTCTCTGGTAGCTATCCTTTTCTCTTTCCTTACAATAGATGCATCTACCCAGAGCATTTGAGCAGTGGATTAAGTCCCACCCACCCCACGATGATTAAACATGGTTTACTTCATACTGGATGGAGAATGTCTTCTCCTTCCCTCCAACTCCCCAGTGCTTCATCCCCTGCTGTTGTGCTGCAGTTCTGGCTTCAGCTGCAGTGTTGCCCCCCTTAACTTTGCATGGGTACATGAGTACTCTTTCTGTGATTGGGCGGGACTGTTAATTAGGGAGTTTGCTCAAGACTCAAACTTCTTTCTTCTTAACTCTCCCTCCCATACCCATCCCTTCCTGTCTTTACTTCAGCTGCAATACGCATACTTTTGGCTGCCAATACGAACCCCACATATTAATCCTTCCTCTTCCCATACAACCAGTTCCTTTGACTGTTGCACTCTCCTAATAAGCTATTCTGCAAGAGGTCTATACCCTTGTCATTGATTACCTTTAATGCCATCAACCTATTGCATTATATCTAATGCGAAACTATTTTGCATGTACAAAAACATGTTGCTATTGCCCTCACACAGGAAATTCACCTTATCCCAAAGGAATCCCTCAAACTCAAGCGGGACTTGGTAGGTGCAGTGGTACGTGGTAGTAGGTTGGTAGTTGACACTGCAGTCTGTTCAACTTGCAGCTCCTCTAAAAGATATAGGGCGGAATGTATTGATTGGGCAGAGGCTCTCCTGTAAAGTTTTGCATACCTGGACTGATGAAGAATGTAGATGGGTCTTTGCCGAAGCATGGGCCCTGTATAGGACTGTAACCATAGGGTTAATATATGCTCCTAATGCAAACAAGATCCACTTTCCAACCAGCCTTTTTAGGCCTTTGTAATTACACCTCTACTCTTGGTAAGGAACAGAACTGGAACCTGACTCCAGTCCTTTTTCTGGACAGGACCAATGGCTGGCCATTCACAAATGTGCAGACAGGTCCCCCCATCAAGACCAGATGGCAGACCAACCGACATAAAGAAGGCACCTTGGGAAACCCTCCAGTATGGTGTTAGAAGATTGACAGATGGAGCAGCCTCTAGCCATCACTTCAGCTATACAGGTAAGGGAAATATGGGGTGAAGGGAACTACTTTACTTAGTATGTAACTAACTTCTACTTCAGAAGTACTTGTTTATCTATGTTTCTGTAAGCAATGTATGGAATGGCAGCATACGTTCTTAACTGGCATACACTCTGATAGGCTGTGTGAAAAGCCTTCAGGGCAAGGTTAAAGTAAAACACACATAAGGTGGATTATAAAGATTTCCCCTTTACTAACATATAAAAAATAAATTATAAACAACCCTCTCCACCCACAACAGGCCCACCCCTCTCCCACATGTGTTCCCATCCCCAACCAGTGTCCTAAATAAATATATAAATGTCCATGTTGAAATTGTCCATAAAGAAGAAAAATGCTGTGCTTAAATTCTCACCCTCCCCACTCACAACTCCCTCTCACCTAAACAAAAAAATTAAAAAGGGACTAATAGGGGGCGTTCTCTATGACATTCTCCAGGTGTTGAATATGGGCCTCAAGGCATGCCATTCTACCACTTAAATGCACCATCTTATGCAGCGATGGTGGAGCCAGTCTGAAAGGGGGACAGCACAGGGTTGGGCAGCGCTGGTGTTGCCTGGAAGCTGGAGGCATAGGCGGTTGGCTGGTGGAACTAGGCCTAGGAGCAGGGTTATGTGCTGGGCCCTCCTCATCCACCAGCCACTGGTTGTGTGCCCTGGTGGCCTCTATCCTCTGCTGCTGGAGCCAGGCTGCGATCTTCTGCCGGGTCAGTGGTGGTGGTAGACCAGCAGAAGTAGCTATTCCACGAAACAAAAAAAATAAAAAATAAAGACAAATTGTAAAGAATGCTCTGTGCAACCACGTATTTTTTTTTTATTTCAAAGTGGTACACCATAAGTACATTCATTGCTGATCCTCTAGGGCCATTGGAATTTTTAATGTGATTAGGAAAGTCAGTCAAAGGGACAATGTAATTTTAACAACACATCTCTCACAAAACCACTGACTGGCTGAAAAGAGACAGCATAATATTTAAAAAACTGAGTGATTTTTTCTGGTAAAGGATTTCCTAAAACAAATTAAACCACACAGACACTTTGTATGATAAAAAGAAAAATAACGTTGTTTAATGAGTAAGACATCATCTACTATGGAGTGCAAGCATTCTATTCTTGGTGTGCTAAATCACTCGAAGCGTGGTAGCCAGGACATCGGGTACACTTTTACTACTCTCTGCAGTCTGCAGCTGGGGCAGCTGTAATGGACAAAAAAAATGTCTTTGTTTCCATTTGCCCTACTCTGCTCCAAATGCCTTTCAATTCTACCCTGACTTCAAAGAGGCAGATGATGATTAATTTGTCACACACGTCATGTATAACATGCAGATAATAGATATCCTATAAGTAGACGGTGGGAAGAACGATGCGCTGCAGCACAGGTAAAAGAACAGGATATGTAGATTTTATTGGCCATGTTCATCACAGAGTATCCCATCCCAAAACAGGAAATCACAGAAACTTAAACACAGTTTATGTCCTGGCCTCATCCTCAAACACAATTATTTAAATCAAATGCATTTGCTTGGCAATAAGGCAGTAAGGGAAGGAAACCTGACTTAGGGATTGACTTAGACTAGAGTTAGACAGAGGGGTTACAGCATCACAAATGTGACAGATATCCCATCTACGATATTACGATTCTAAATACGGGAAATGGGATATCTGTCACATTTGTAACCCCCTCTTCCAAACTCTAAATCAGGCATTAGTCTGCTGCAGTAGGGAAAGGTACAGGGAAAAGGCCGGGTAGGTGTGGTAGTGGTTTGATACAGAACTGTTGGGGGGGAGGGGTTAAGAGATGATGTAGCTTAGGTTTAGTCAGTCAGTAGTTGAAACTGAAAGTTGATGAATGTCAAATATGAACAGGAGTAAATCCATTATGGAAGCCATATGAACCACTTGTCTAGCAGTAACATGTGGTATATGCTAAAAATTGTTTTTTTCCCAAATTCTACAGAACTTAGGAAGGAAAGGAGCGTGGTACTAGGAGGTGACACACATTGCACAGCCAAAACTGCTGTGCCGGATTGAACCATGCTGCAGTTGGGTAGTGTATGGCCCGTGGGTCGTGACTCACAAAGTGTCATGGACTGGTAGGTCATGAATGAAGATGGTGGGATCTGCCTCTCTTAACAAATACAGTGTTTATACCAGTTTTCGCAAATAACCAAGCAACATGACGTACCATTGCACATGTCAGCCACCACAGAGACTTCTCCTTCAGCTGCTGCTTTATCTGGCACACTGGTGCTGGCCCTGGCTCTGGTGGGCTGTGCGGAAAAACATTAGACATTTTAGATGCCAGATACACCTATCCCTTTTTTTACACAGAATACAACCATAACACATGACTACAGTTCAGTTTACAGTATCTCCTCTCCCATCTAAAATAAAAATGTGTTCATTTTGGTGGTTGACAAGGTTAGAAAAGCCAGTAGTCAAGCCAGAGGTAACTGAGGGGCAGAGATATGATGATGACTGTGAGTCAATTGACGCTCAATGAAGGGGTAGAATAAATTAGTCAATGAAGTACATATGGTTTTGGTTGGCAAATACAATGGTACTGTCCTCATACTACTTTCATAACATGCTGCACTGTCATCAAAGCTGCTGGGATACTGAATAATAATGATATATACAACACAGCATTGAGGGTGGTCACCATAACCATGGCTACTCTCTCGTCATTTGAACATAGGCAAGAAATAGAAAACGTTCTCAACAAATAAGCGTAGAAGAGCTTGCTTGGGGCTGTAAACTGCAATCTTCACAGTAGACTACCTAATCTATGGTCTTAGTCTTACAGTACCAGCCTACAGGGTATAACGTTATGGGATAAGTACTGCATAACCAAGCAGAAGAAAGCTTAAACTCCAGATTAGTACAGGCAAAGGAGGACTTCAGCTACAGAAACAAGAAATATAGTAAAAAAGATGATGCAGGACTCAGTCTGAACCTCTGATGCCCTCTTCTTGGCGTTGGGTGCTGATGTAAGAAATAAAGAAGATAACAAAAATATATTAGTGGTACAGTTGATCTCCTAGAAAATATTTTGACAGGCAAAGGCAAATTCAGTACCATATTGACATTGTACTTTTCTCAAATCAGATTGCCTATATTATCAAGTTGATCTATTCCTAATTTCGGAACCTTTGCCAAGCCCTATTCCAAATTTAGTAAACTACATTTGGAACTACTACTGTATTGCAATGAATAAAGTTTGCCTCACAAATTGCACCGTCCTTTGATGGGCCAACTCAGTTTCCCTTTTCAAAGTGTAGATGCATACCACACATCACTGGAAGATTGCTTGAGACTATATAAGCTACATAAAACAAAAAACTAAGGGCCAGATGTACCAAAGGATTTTACCCATTCTGTGTCTATGGGAAAATGCTTTAGTACATAGGGCCCTAATTAATTTATATTATAGTACTACTACTACCAGAGTACCACTATCTTAGTGACAGGAGGACAAATAAATCAGCATAACTTCTTAAATAATCAGCCCAAGTGAGCACCTACAGCAATGAGCAGAACTAGGGGCCAGATGTAGCAAAGTCTTTTTACCCATTCTGTGTCTATGAGAAAAAGTGTTCGTACATATGGCCCTAGGTAGCACTGAGCACCTGGTTCACTCAAATTGGATCACATAATATTCTTAGTGATATGTTACATGAACTTAATTTACCTCTGAATCTGAACAGCATGCTAATTGAAAAAATTACATTATAGGATAGGACAACAAAATTAATAATAATTACTAGTACTCACCAAGCCCCGCAACCTGGAAACCCAGCAAATCAAGCAGGTCCCTCTCCTGGTCCAGGATATCGGCCCAGCAGCAGCTGCTGGGTGCGCAGAACCCCAATACATCAGCAGACACAATGAATCATCCTCCTCCACAGCAGCCAACGTTCCTGCAGGTCATACCCAGGCCTGCCGCCTGCTGCCAGCATAGCAGGGACATCCTGCTGAATAAAAAAACAAATGCGCCCAACTCCTCCGTGCTAAAAATGGCACCAGTCCAGCCACCCCCCCATCGGCGCCCGTAAACTGGCGCTGCCTCATCTCCCATGTTCTGCCCTAGCAGTGGGTGGAATATAAAAAAAAGACAGGAGGAAGAAAAGTAATAGATTTAGGAAGTTAGGGGAAGTTAGGGCAAAACTAATATAGGGACAGAATATTTTAAAAAGAGGCATAATACGCCAATACAAATATGCACCCTAAGGAAATAAGGGGAGGACAAGTTGAATAAAGTAAGTATGGCAAAGATATAGTAGGGATTGAAAAGCACCATGCATAGACTAGTAAGAACAAAATTGGCGCAGGTGATCACGTGGTGCCATTCGTGCTCGAGTTGCAATGCAGAACACAATATTCCCAGTAATCAGCAAGAATGCGCACAACTCTGCCCGTTAACATAGAATTTTGCAGAGGTTTTTTTTCACTCCATGGAATTTCTTGTAATGGAACTCTGCAAACTCTGCCCACCCCTACTCTTTACTTGTCAGGATTGCTTTTAGGGATTGGAATTCTATGCACCCTAGTCTTCTTCGTAGGGATGTTATGGTGTCTAGCTCCTTGATGCCTCTGGGTAATTGAGTGCTTTATATATGTTATTTCATTTCATAAGGTAGCCCAAAGTTATCCTATGGGAGAGAGGTAGGCTTTATAGTAGTGAAAAATAATTTAAGAGTTTTTCACTTCTATTACATGTACAATGTAATCATAAATGTCCTGCCTTTCAAATATAATGCACTCTATCCAGTGGGCTTTTTAGGGCCTACTTTAAAGGTGACATATGTATTAAAAAGGAAGGTTTAAGTCTAGCAAAAGAGTTATTTTGCCAGATCGAATTGGCACATTAATGGTAGACCTGAGACAGGTTTTCTGAAACCTGCTTTAGTGGTTGCCACATTAAGTGCTGCAGACCCACTATCATTTAGAGCCCCTGGGTACATGTAGTAACAATTTACTAGGGATGTACAAGTAAACTAAATGTGCCAGTCAGGTGTAGGCCAGTTATATCATGTTTAAGGGAGAGAGCATTTTAACACTGGTTAGCAGTGGTAACATGTTGAGAGTCCTACTGCAAACAAAAACTAAATTAATAAAATAGAAGGGGAGAAGGCAAAATGTTTGTGGGAAGACCACATCATGGATGATAGCTCTAACACAGGTTAATTACTAGTGTCTCAGATTAATTAGATAATTCCAGCTGTCACTTTTTTTTTATCAGTGAGGTACTGTAACTGATGGGAATATCCCGCTTTCGGTCATATTATCACTTGCTACATGACTCAAGCTGCACCCTATTGCTGAGGCACAACGAAACCAAAGATTGGGATGGGGTTTCTTTTTTTCTTGTACAGAGTGGGTGTTGCCAAAAAGTGCAGGCTGGAATGATCCTAGTGAATCATGAGCAATGCTTATTTATGTAAAGTTAGTCTCTGTCTATGCAGTACAGTGAACATTTAAGCAATGGGCTTGGAATGAGGCATTAGGAATGAGGTGTCTGAGATTATCAGTGTTTGTGTTTCTGAGGGAGATGCCCTAAGCACAATGAGTATGCCTAGACCTGGGACCCGTGCCAAGGTCTAATGTACTCCTAAATGTCTTTGATTCTCCTCTACTTTTTGTGCATCATACTAAAAAACTGGCTCTGAATAATGTCACAGATTCTTCATTTTATGCAATGGAAGATTTTCAGCCTGAAATGTAATTAGGTAAAGCTACTTAATTTGTTCACGGCGGCTCTATTAGTGTTCTTTCATCAATACAGGATAGTAATGAACAAAACAGGACTCTGTATTTTATCACAGCAGGAGCTCATTAAGTTATTGGTTTCTGTCTTTCTGTCTGGACAGGTAATTAGTTGTTGTTTTCCTTTGCTTCAATCTTATTTTATTTTAGGTCTGGTGTGCCAGTGGTGCTGCCTGCGAGACATATTGTTATAAATTGTTTAAAATACATAAAGGGAGCTTTGGTTCCACTCAATGTTGTACTACTCTACCCTATCCATGCTATTGGTTTCTTCGTGTATCATTTTGCCTACTCTAGATTGCTTGAATTGAAATTGCCTACTCTAGAGTGCTTGAATTGTATTACAAGAGGGACTATTTTAAACTTAGAAAACAGCCGCAATTATCACACATTCATATCTTTAAATCATACATGCATTTAATACGCAAAACACCCTTTTAGTATTTTTTAATTGTAATAGGCTTTTACCTTTTTTTAGGCATGTCTTAAATGTAAACCATTACCACAGCAACACTGTCCTCACCATCATGACTATCACCACTATAACCACCTTTAAACACTTCAGGATTACCACCAACACCATAGCAACCACCATTACAACACCATTATGAATATAATTTCCACCTCTACTATTATCACCACTACCATCATTACCACAACATTTGTGCATGCCAGTGTTTGCATTCTTTCCTACATAAAAGCCAATCCTGTTGGCATTGCCTAACGTTGATGCTTGTTATTTTATATTTATCATCATGTTGTATTACTTTTTCTGAATTATATACATAAACTGGTTAATCTACTGTTCCACTCTTGGATTTACTATATTGCAATGAGCTAAAAAGTGACTTCCTTGTTTGCACTCTTGTCTACCAATTAGTTGCACTGAAGTATTATTATGTTTGAAATAATGTTTTGGAAATACAGCACAGGTTGATTGTATTTAAAAAAAAAACTAAAAACTTTTAGTTAGGGGACTGAGCAAGCTTCTTTGTCAGGTGTCAGGTAGTTGCACCAAAGAGTCCAAGAGCAAAGAACACACAAAGAAGAGCAGGGTCATGTGCCATGATATATTTCTCAATTGTTCACTATGTTTTATTAGGTCTGACTTCAGCCAAGACCTTTAGGCCCTGATTTATACTTTCTCAGCACCACATTTGTGTCATTTTTTGATGCAAAAGTGGCACAAACTTACAAAGTACAATTATAGTTTGTAAGTTTATGCTGCTTTTGCGTAAAAAATCAGGGCCTTAGTGTTTTTTAACTAACAATGATATGTATAATAAAGGAGTTTTCAGCCATCCCTCTTCATCAGTGCTTAATTTGTAAATAAAAACGTGTCGGTGCTCAAAGCCCTCCTCTTAAACACATGGCTGCTGCAGTGAAATGTGCGAACTGGGAATACTGAGGCAGCAAAATCCTGAAGCAATCTCTGGCCTCTTCAATCCATTTAAAGCCACTTCCTGCCCCTTCAGCTCACTCTTGCAGCTTTCTGCTTTCTCCCTTTGTGAAGCTTTTTCATTTTTCTCTTCCTCCGTCTTTCCCATATGTGTCTTTTGCTCGCAGTAAATTCTTGACTCTGAAAAATAAACACCGGCCCTCAAAAATAAGTGGCAGTGCTCCACACCAGAACCAACAAGCGCAAATTAAGCCCTGCTCTTTATCCATCATGTACTGTTGTGTTATTCACATGCTTCTCCCACCCACTACAGCACACAACCATACATAGTTTGCGTGACAACATTTTTCCCTTGCACATATGCACATCCACCAAAAACACCACTTCAATGTCAGGGACATCGGTACAGTCTTTTTTTTTATTTCGTCTAAAATTGCAGGCACTGATAGACAACTCACTTCACATCAACCTGTGAGCGCTTCACAATCCTGGGCTCAAAAGGGTCTTGACATACTGCATGGTTACAATGAAAGAAATGCCTTAAAAGCAAATACAGAAAAAAACGAATGTCCTGGTCTTCAGTTGTCAGACAAAAAATCTGCGTAGAATATGTAAACTTGGACTGTTAAGCATAGAGATGGAAGATAAATACCACTACTTGGGAGTTTGGTTACCAAATACGGGGAGAATGACACACTAGGCAGCGTCACTGACTTCTAAAGCAGTGAAAATCTCTTATACATTAGCAAAACTCCATCAACGGCTTAAGGCACCTACATTGGAGCCATTAAGGAGGGTGATAAGAGCAAAATTGCTACCTGCAATTACCTATGGCCATTTGGCATTTCCGGGTACATTGACAACCACATTAGATAATGCTCAGATGAGAGCTTACAAAAGGATTCTCAAGATGCAGAGACCAACAATGCATGCAGGGATATGTCTGGAATTAGACATAATAAGCATGGACTTAATGTGCAAAATGGATATGATAACGCTGTATCAAAGTGTCTGCAAAGCGGAGGTAGGTAGCCTCAGGGGGGACTTAAAAGCAATCTTCAAAGACAAAACAAGTAGTTGGGCCATCTATCTGACAGGCTGAGGAACAGTTCCACCTGGCCCCATCCTATTCCAGAGACCCCGCCATCACGAGGCGGTACTGAAGAAAAAATTTAAAGAGCTCGGCATGCAAGCCTCCAGAGACAAAGATATCTCAACAATCAGGGATATCCGTAGAGCCGATGGCTTGCTTGAATCTTATGCAACCACCAAAGGCCTGCCCTATTTAAAAGCAACCATAGAAGAGCGGGTGTTCCAGAACATTCTGCACATGTGCCTCTTAACTCTGCCTGCCTGAGGATATCGACAGAAGTGGAATATGGCATAGGGGCACGTGCATTAATGCACGCTTTGTAAATACCATACTGAATCTATAATACGCCTTGTATGATGCTGCCCACGCTTTGCTTCAGAAAGAAGTCAACTTCTAAAAACTCTGTTCTTGAAACATGGGGTGAGAACATGTAATGAAGTGTTAAGACTCATATTTAATGCAGTGGTCCCCATGGAACTAGCCTATTTTGGGAATTTTTTTTATAAGCTGTGTCTGGCCGTATGCCAGGCAAGAAGCCATATTAGTATGGTTATTCACTGGGGGGGGCCTATAAAGAAACGGCTCTGACGAAATGGCTCCTACCACCTAAGCTATCCCTCATTGCACTTAATGGATGATAAGCTGAGAGAGGCAATCTATGCATAGCTGCTTTGGGCTCATGGTTGCTGGCTTCTGTTCTTCCTCAGCACGATCTAAGCAGCAGAGTTGAGTTTGCATTGTTTCCAATATTAGTTTGATATAGCTCATCGATTTGTGACATCAATAGCTATCTGGCAAGCTCTATTGAGTCTGGTAAGTCTCTGTGGTATGTATGTAGGGCCCACGGAATGTATTTTTTATACATCTATTTTAAAAAGTTGAGCCAACTGAGGGCCTCGGGGAACGTTGGATATGGTATTGGGTGAATGATTGAACAATTAGTTGGTGCCTGTAGAGGGAGGCATAATGGGCACTTACTTTGTGCAACAGCTTGAGTTTTGGGGATTCCAGGGTTGGATTCTTTTGTTGGTATTTCATTGTACGTAGATAGACGGTTTTATGATTATGCACCCTTATATGTGTTAGGTGGGAGTATGTTGGTTCAGAGCTTTGGCATATGAAGGGTGTTTCTTGTTGGGTTTTTTAATACTTTCTTTTTAATGTAGTATATTCTGCTACAACAACTTTAATTAATCATGCAATAAAGATTAATTCATTCAATCCTTTGTACAATTGTTGTTTTACTCGGGATAGCGCGGTAAATGAGGTACTTTTAAAAAAATTATCTTTGTCTTCTTTCTTTATTTCTTTTATTTCTAAAGAGGTATACTTTTGGAAAAACATCAGTGACAACGTTTTTAAAATAACCTGATATGTAGCCAGTGGCCCAGTGCAGACTGATACAAGCACTTGCATAGGTTTAACTATTTGAATAAAGATTAAGGCCCGCATTTCAACCTCGGCGGTCTCCTCCAGAGACCGCCAAGACTCTGCCATGCTGAAGACCGCTAGTGTTGGTGGTCTTCCACCAACCAAATTATGACTGCTGGCGACCCTCTGCCCTTTTTTGGACAGAGAGCCGCCAGCAGCCATACTGGCGGTTGGCGGTGTAGTGGAGGATGCTCCTCCATCACCACCACGTCATCAGAACACCGCCCACCGTAATACGATCCAGTATTCAGCGTGGCGGTGTTCTGGTGACGGGGTGCTGGCGGCAGAGCCGCCCCCATGGATCCCATTCCCTCCCAGAGGATCACCGGCATAGGTAAGGTGATTGTTTGTTAGGGGAGGGGGATGAGGGGGGGTGTTGTGTGGTGTGTATGTGCATGGGAGTGTGCGTGTGAGTGTGTAGAGGGGTGGGTTGTGTGAGTGCGTGTATGTATGCAGGGGGGTGTAATGTGTGCATGGGAAATGTAACATGTATGTATGTGTGCATGTATGTCCACGTGTATGTGTGTGAGTGGTGTGAGCGTGCGTGTAGGAGGTGTGGGGGTATGTTTGGGGGGTTCAATGGGGGCAGGGTGGAGAGGGGGTCCTTCTACATTTAGGGGGTGGTAGGGGGGTCGTGGGTGTTAGGGATGGACTCAAGGGGGGGAGAGGGAGACCCCAATCAGTGCCAGGGAATGAATTCCCTGGCACTGATGGTGCATACCTCCATGGATTTCGTAGCGGTTGAAAACCCCACAAAATCCATGGCGGTATGTGGGGTCCTGATACCGCCGGCGGACTAGTGATGGCTGCCGGGCTGGAGACCGTTGCGGTTTGATATAAGCCAAACCGCTAATGTCATAATGGGGCGGTAATGACTGCCAGCCTGTTTGCGGGTTTACCGCCCTATTTGCACCGTCTGCCAGGATTGTAAAGAGGGCCTAAGAGTACAAAGCGTCTGGTATTTGTTTTATCCCTAACAAAAAATGCATTTACCTTGCTGATTGTTGGACACAGTCCCGTTCATCATGGTCTCTTTGTTCACCTATTCCAGCAGGCTAATCCCTTTCCCTCAGTCCATGGCCTTCAATCTATATCCGAGACTATCATGGTCTTCAGTAGTGTTCTGCCAAAGCTTTTGTGAAAATGCTGGGGCTCGGCTGCATCTTCAAATGCTTCTAAACATCATATCTATTACTGTCATTGCTTGGTTACGGGTTTTTGTTAAACAGTGTTTTAGATCTGATGGCCTATTGTTTATTAAATTCTTATGCAGGGTGTGTGGGTCAGTAGGTATCTGGCTCCAGCAAAGGCAGTGCCAGGGTGTCTTGTGGTAATGTGCGAGGATTTTGTAGAAAGTGTGGTGTTTAATCTTCAGTTAATGCTCTCACACAAAGAAAGGCGCAATTGAAGTGTGTGAACAGAACACAAGACCTTACATACAGTACAATATGACTAATTCTTTTAAAGTGTGGCATTAGTGGATTTCAGCCATCTGTTTTCATCCATTGGTCTACTGTTGTGTCATTCACATTTTTCTCCCACCTACTACACCATCAAGCACGGGTCAGCATACTTCTGTCATTGGCTTACTTACCTAATTGACGACATTCTGCCCTTGCACATGTGCACATACACTTATCAGGTCAGTCAAATAGATCATAGAGTCTAACAAGCAGTCCAAGGAGAGAATTACTGAGGTGGAGAGGACTCAGGTCAACGCCATTAGCTTGCAAGAAGAGATATACGACAATACACACACACATCTGACAATCCTTTACAAAAAAGCATCATTCCTAATTAAGACCAGAGGACTTTTTTGTTTGATAAGGCCATGCTGGGCATGATGCAAACATTAGAGAACAATACAAACCCTATAATTAACCACATTTGCTAGGCAATGTGCACATTAACAGATCTATAAGTACATGTTTGGAGGAATAATAAATAATGAGTGATGCAACAATGTATAATTAGCCTTCGACACAACAAATAAGCAGAAAATAACTTGAGTTTGCTTCCCAGTAAACAGTAAGAGTTTTTTGTAAACTGGATATAAAACTGAACTATTGGAAGAAGCTGTTGTTTAGAGAACCGAAGAGGCAGCTGAATCGTACACGTCAAATCAATCTATAATTCAACTGTCCACAGTCCAGGGAGAGGATGGTCCAGTATCAACTATCGTAATTTCTAAGCAATACGAATTGTAAATACAAAACATAAAACAAACCGCGAAAGATAATGTCCTTACAATTTAGACACATGACCAAACAGAAAGCTCTCTACAAATGCATGGAAGTGTTTGATAGTTTTGTGATGGCTTAATATTTATCAGGAAATTGTGGTTAAGAGACCACACTGCTTCCTGGCTCTTTTCAGGAACTGCATGTTTGACCTCAGACACACATCCATTCAAATCGCGGGTGGGACAGGAGAGCATTATTACTGTCCTTTTTAACAGCATCCTTCCTGCTTAGGACTAGAACATCTTTTTTTTAAGAAGGTCATGATGAGTGTTCTTGCTAAGAGAAGAACACAGGTTCCTATCTTACCCGTAGGCCCAGTCACTGAGCCTTCCATTAACATGTAACTTTTGTTTTCGAAAGACATCCATATCTTCTTTCAGAAGTTCTATATGTTGAAATAAATGAATATTTTGATAGTTTTATTGTATTTGGAGTAAGTTTTTGCTGCTGTAGATAACACCATATCCAATTCCATTATCCCTTTATTCAAGAAAAGAGGGCACTGAAACAGGAGGCAATTGTATGTGTGTCGGCATTAAAAAGAACGAACAGGTTTCAAAGAGTATGTCTAATGATAAACTGCAGAATTCGTGTTGTAGAATTATGAGAATGAGTTCTGATCAGAAAGTGCTGTGCACCTCTGCAGTCCGCTTATATGGGATACAGTGTAAGGGTAAGTGACATAATCCAACTTAGTAGTGTTTTGTGGGTGCTAAGCTACATAAGCATCCGGTCTGTTTATTTTGTGAAAATGAATATTTCCATCACTTTTGCTTCACAAACGAGCATTTTGGTTGGGCTGCTCTGTGAAGAAATATTTGTTTACTAGTTCCATCCTCGAAATATGATAACTGACTTATGCCCAACAGGCATATTTACCAATAAGTCCCAAGTAAAGTGGTACTACATGTATCCGTATCCGCAGCATGTAAAATAAATGCTATAAGTGGGCCTGAAGCACTTATTCTGCCACCCATCCCTTTAAACATGTCTCAGACCTGACATTGCAGCCTGGGTGTGCAGTTTTAAACTGCTATTTCAACCTGGCAAAATAAACCATTTTCCAGGCCCAACCCTTTCTTTCTAATAGATACAAGTCACCAATAGGTTAGACCCTGGACAGCCCAGAGAACATTGTGCAAAGTATTTAAAAGGAAGGGCGCATACTTTGAATTTTATATGCCCTGATAGTGAAAAACTCTTTAATGTATTTTTCACTATTGCAAAGCCTGTCTCTCCGATACGATAAGGTTGCCTAATTATATTTAATAAGTTGTAATTTCCAAATAGGAACAGGTAAGCAGTTCATATTAGGTGTCTTTAGAACATTAATGTAAAGCCTCTTTTAGAAAGTTGGCATTTTCTGCCATAGCCAATTAGTGCCTGCAGCCTGTCTATGGTTCACATGACTGGGTGTAGCTGACAGTTGAGCTGGGTTATGGGCATTCCTCCTAGAAAGCCACACTGGCAGAATAGGCACAGCACTACTTACACCGGAATAGTCTGTGTCCTGCCTCCACACAAAGGGCTTCACATCCCATGTAGTTTGTCTGGAGCCAGAACAAGGAAGCTAGGATGCCTTGGGATTTCAAAGGGAAACCTCAAAAAACTTCTCCCATCTTCAAGAAGGAAGGGCACCAAGTATAAATAGCGGACCTCAGGCACCACTTCTTCAGTACCCTTCTGGGCCTGCGGATACTCAGGCACATCACATCAGGAAGAAGGACTGATGTGCTGTTAAAAGGAATGCTACTCTACTGGACTGCTTCTCCAAAAGACTGCTACCCTGCTGTGCTGACCCGCTCCTTGTTCCCGCTGCCCTCTTGCCTGGCTGAGAAGGACTGGACCTGCATCAGTTGACTTCAAAGTGACTCCAAGGGCTAGTTGGCTGTCCTCCTGACAAGATCATCAAGGACAGAAGGCTCCAACAACTTTGAACCCATCACCTGGACTCTGCCATCTGTGAATCTGCCACGTCAAGTTGTGCCACCCCAGTCCTGATTCCTTAGAAGGGGACTTTCAGTCGCTCTACCAGCCTCTGTGGATCCAATAGAACCAGTGCATTTCTTCTGCTGTGAGACACAACCCCGAGCAGAACAAATGGTTCATCGCTGCTCTGTGATTTGGTTCCATCACAAAGACCTGGATTGCATTGCATCCCTTCACCTTGGAACCACTGCTATGTGATGCATTCTTGGTGTAGGCCCTCGCATCTGTTGTTGACTGCAGACTCAACAATGACATCAGACCAGCATTGTAGCCTCGCAGCACCTGGAAACAAACGCATTGCCTTAACTGTGTGATGCGCCCTCAACACCAGACTTTGCATCACAAATCCTTGTCAACAGGATCCTCTGGGATGATGCAAGACCTCGCATCACAGTCCTGCAGCTCTTCAGAACCTGCGCGTCCCTTTAGCTGCATGGCACATCTTAGATGCAGACCCTCGCAATGCTCCGCAAACCAGGATTTAAGGTCCTTTTTTCAGCAGGCCTAACTGGGTCCATGCAGCCGGCCTATGCTCCATTGCAGTTGGCCTGAACTTCGGACTTTGTTCCGGTACAGTGTGACTTGATATCCTCCACTGGAGTTTTGTGCTTTTTGGAGCTATTTTTTATAGAAATTTTAACACCTGCATATCTTCGTTCTACTGATTGGATTTTTGTCTTTTTGGTCTTGTTTTATTTATTAAAAATTACTCTATTTTTTATAACAGGTGTGGGCTCCTCTTGTGGTCTCTTTTCACTGTGGTACTGTTTGAAGAAATATTTTATGCATTGTCTCAGAGTTAATGCGGACCAGTCTGTGTCAAGGTAGCCGAGGGATGAGCACAGGTTAATTTGGGATTTGCTTGTGACTTCACCCTGAGAAGAATTATGGTTGCTGCTTGAGAAGGGTTTCACTGTCCTCAACCAGTAACCCAATTTCTTACACACTGTAATTTGCAAATCCTTCCTGATCATTTTCTGGCACATCACAGGTTTAGAGACTTTTTTGCTGCACTTCAGGTTGATTCAAAGAGCCAAATTGTAGGAGTATTTTTGTAGATATATTAGCGAAGAAGCACTATAGCTTTTTTGCCTATTTTTGTGTAGTCGATTTGACATTTCACACTATGGGCCAGATGTAAGAAATTGCAGGTTTGTGATTTCCTAATAGCAAATTTTAGTGGTTTGCTATTAAGAAAATCACAAAATACAAAGAACAACAGTGTGTTTAGCGATTCCCTGTAGCTTGCATATGGACCTGCCTCATCAATATTCATGAAGCAGGTCACAATTTGCGACCCACTGTGAATGGCTACTATCACAGGGATGCTGGCCTACTGGGGTCAGCAGACCACCATGTCTGTGATTGCTTTGTCAATAAAGCATTTTTGATTTTTGCATTGCATCCCGTTTTTCCTAAAGGAAAATGGGATGCATTACAGGAAGAAAAATGAAAAACTTCATTTAAATTTTTTAAGAGTAGGCAGTGGTCTGTAGAACCAATGGCTCCTCCTAAAAAATGTCTGCATCCCCATTCACAAACGGGAAGCGGTCCCTTAGGTGCCCCTTCCCATTTGCAAATGGCTTACACCAACTTAAAGTTGGTGATACCTGTTAATAATTTGCGACCCCATTCCCGGTTGCAAAACATTCCTACATACCCGGATGACTGGCTATTAGGAAGGGATGACCTTGACATGCCCCTTCCTTAAAACAAGTCGCAAACCCTATATTACGAGTTGGTAAATGGTTACTAACTTGCCAAATAGGGTTGGTCATGCCAAAAAGCATTTTCTGGTAGCAAATGTCCCGGTGGGCTGTTTGTGGCCAGTAAAAGGCTTTGTACATCTGGCCCTATGTTACATTGCACACTATGAAATAGTCTTTATCTTCTTTGCCAGAGCCTCACGCTGATACTAGGTTCGAGCAACCTAAAAAAACATTCACAGGGTTTGATATATTTGCTGTGGAGTACTGATCTTCAAACTGGTTTCCCCACAGGTGAAGTACTCAGAGATTATAACGCTAAGCTGTGATAAATACACTGAAAGGTTTTAGACATAGACCTTTTTAAAGTGTGAATGTGCACTTGGTCGCTTACAATGGCTCTGCTATAAAGCCCCATACTGGCTGAGGAGCAAGGTACAGTCGTTTAATGAAGCATGATTTTCCTGGGTGCAGGTCTTGATCAGATACAACCATGATAAATACATTATGGGCCTGATTACAACTTTGGCGGAGGGGGTTAGTCCGTCCCAAATGTGATGGATATCCCGCCGTATTATGAGTCCATTATATCCTATGGTACTTGTAATACGGTGGGCGAGATACCCGTCACATTTGGGATGGATTAACCCCCTCTGCCAAAGTTGGAATCAGGCCCTTTGTCTTCTGTTTAGGCCAGTAGGTTCCATCCATGACCCTTAACACTCACATCTGTGTTAGACAACATATTGGTATTGTTGAGAACACGTCATTGTCTTCAGCAACAGCAGTTTTGTCTACTGGTAGTTGCCATTTGATTAACTGATGTTAGCCAAACATGTTTAATTTTACTAAAATGTTGTTTGTTTCATACTTGCACATAGGACTTTCAGACACTTCTCTTCTTCCATTGGTCTGTTGTTGTGTCATTCATGTGTTTCCTCAGCCCACTACAGCATACAGCAAGTGGGTCAGCCCACTTTAGCCATGGCTAACTCAGTGTGAGTGGGAGCATTGTGATGTTTCATGTTTCATACGGAGAACCTCCTCACACAAATTAGTTCCCTTCAGTGCCAGGAACTACTTTACCAATGTGCGCTTTTGAGACCAAATCAATATTTTTATTTATAGAATTGTTTTGTTATATTTACGAGGGTGCTGCAGTTACTTCAACAATGAAGGGTTACAGTTACAAAAACCATGGCAAAATAAGCATTTGCAAAGCCAGATTTAAATTCTGACCTTTCACATGGAGAACATCCTCACATAAAGTAGTTCCCTTCAGTGCCGGGAACGATGCTAGCAATGTGTGCTTTTGAGGCCCAAATCAATATTTTTATGTATAGACTTTTTTTGTTATATTCCCAAGGGTGAGGCAGATATTTCAACAATAAAGTTTTGCAATTCCAAAAACAATGACAAAAGAAGCATTTGAAAAGCCAAAGTAAAGGTCTGGCATAGACTGCCAGCAAACCCCAGGCCCATTGGCTTTGCAATGCTTCTTCTGTAGATGTGGCTTTCTCAAAACACCATCTTGCTCACAAATCAATGACCTATATCAAGAAAGCACCACCTCAATGGAATTCATAAGCTTGGAAATCTCCACCAATTTCCTGATTCACTAAAAATTCAAGGCAAATGTGGCTAGGGAAAGTTTTTTATATACTTAGGTGAATGCACTTTAATTAAAGTCACCAGCGGCTCTCTCTGAGAACAGTCAAACAAATGGAAGCCCAAGACAGAGCAATTTGAGAGTGTTGCTTTGGTATGGACGCAGCTCGACGTGGAGGGGTCAAATGTCCACTGAGAAGATGGGGACCCGAAGCTGACGTCTAAAGGACCAGAACACGCCATTTGAGTGGTAACTTGTCTACCTGGTACCCGCAATCTAGATTATCTTTACTGTGTTTGTAGGGATCTTACAAAACATATATGGTTCTTGAAAGGTTGTAAATTAATGTTTCTAGGAAACAAGTACGCATTTAATATAAATTATTTATTAAGAAAATTAGTCAATCTGTTTTTAAGTACCGATTTACATGTCTAAAACCCCATTAGTACGTTTGTCCAAAACAGCACAGACGCAAGGAAATTCAACTTTCAATTTACCTATTCTAGAAGATCTATTTCTTCTCAAGGGCCACGTCAAACCGTAATAAGATGTCGAAGAAATCCGGCTCAGCAAATTCATCAGTACCAGTAACCAAATTACTCTTCACTTACAGAATCACTCTGGGAGGCGGGGTTTGTGTGCCATTAGGGCTGAAGCAGCCGGCACATCTCTGCCCTTTGGGATGTGGCCTCGAAAACGGAGAAAAGAATCACAACCAATGAATGATCTGGCAGATGACCAGCAAACAGGTTTTGATGAAAGTACTGCCACCAGAGAAGCACTTATATAAAAAAAACTGGCGATCTCTCAGTATAGCGACGTGTTCTTCTTTAGGATGGTGGAGGCAGGGTCCTCTGCTTCACCAGCAGACTGGCTGATCATGGACCAAGATCCTAAAATGCTCCTTAGGTGGAAGAACATGCAGAAGCATGGGTTTTTAAATCCATTGCAGGCTTCTTCTCCACCATGGCACAGAAAATTTTAGAGCATTGCCCTGTCATGCTTCCTGGTATCGACGCACATGAATGGATCCGTTTGTGACCTTGTTTGTGACCTGCCCACAAGCTTCCTGCCCCAGGTACTCCTTGTTTACCTAGTTCGTAGCACTTGTCCTCTTTACCTAAGAAGGCCTAGTAGTGTATTCTGGGACTTGAAGTACCCTCTGACCACACGCTTTTCAGAATCTGGGCTGACCTCCCTTCTCGAATATGTCTCAACCGTGCCTCTTATCTCCTTGCTGTGTTTGTGAACAGGATGGCCGGGATGCACTTCTCTTGTTTGCAGACAATGGTATAGCATGATGGATTCATCACTCTGAGCTCAACTTACTTACATCTCTCCACTCCAGGCACTAGCTGCCTCGAAATTCTGATGCATAACTGACTGTCGGGCAGGCGAGTCAGCAAGCGTCTGGGTAGCAAAAGCCCTGCCACCTCTAACTCAACTGGAGCCTACCTACCCTATTGTGATCTCCCCACCCGTACGGTTCTGTGAAACCATTCTAGACGTTCTCTCTAAGCGCTTCTACTCAGTTCGAGTACCTTAGGAAAAGCTGTTTGGAACTGGCATGACGGCCCGCCTGTTATGGTGGTTTGGTGTACTAGGTGGCATTTTTATTTCATTTTTCAAATACAAAAACACTACGCAAAAATGTATTTTTAGATAAATGAAAAAGAGTGTATGTAACGTTGGCAGATTTCCGACAGTGGATAGGGAACATTAAACAGTTTTCTTGCTTGCATGACTTTCTCCGGCAGGACAAAAACAAGGCAGCACGATCTTACAACTAAGGCGCGCCTCAAAGCCACTGAGGAGGTCAAGTCATCCGTCGATTTTTTCAAATTTTTATTATCCATGCCAAAATGAGACTCTTTGAGATTCATTGTTATTTTAAAAATAATTATAAAGTATATCGTTAGCAGCATTTTAATAAATAATGACAAAGTCTTTCTAATTTTCAAATCTATAAGAGTTGCATTAATCCTGCATTCCCTTTTAGATTTGTACAAAATTAACGAATCTTTTTTTTAAAATGCCTTACAGTCAGCAAAGCACTTGGCCGGCATTACGGCATTATATATGTGATTCAATCTGAACTTGTTCCCTGGGACAGCTGGAGGTGAGTCAATTTCTTTGGCTTTGATTGCCACAATTATTCATTTGTTCGAAGCATTTTTATTCATGAAGCAGTGTTCCACAAAATAGCCCCGAGTTCCTGTTCCCAATGCAGGCATATTCTGCATATATTATTTGCAGAATCACCATTCCACTTAAAATTAGCTGTGGTATTTATTTGTTGTAGTCAGCTTGTGCGCCTCAACATTAAACGGGTTAACAGCGCATTTCAGGGAATAGTAGGTAACTTCTCAATATTACTTTGTTTCCCAAAGCATTTCATCAAATTGCTTGTATGAGCAGTGTTCTTAGTAACAGTACACCGCAGCTCACGTGTTTCTCGCAGATCGGAACGAAGGCATTTACAAATGTTAGGTAGGTAATGTCATTTATAATTTTCCTGTATTTGTAAATGTGTATTTATGTATTGGGGTTTGCAGAGTGCAAACTTAGTTTAAGAGCAATTGAATGCTGGTATGGTCCTGTAAAAATGCAATCCTGGTATTTTTTTAAAAAATTTGTCTCTATTTATAATGAGTAGTGATAATTTATATCTTATTAGAAATGGGGTTTTCGGTTGGCAGTCAGGTTACCCTCTGTCCAAGCAAGAACCCTCACTCTAGTCAGGGTAACTCACACACAATCCAAATTATCCTGTGCCCACCCTCTGGTAGCTTGGCACGAGCAGTCAGGCTTAACTTAGAAGGCAATGTGTAAAGCGTTTGTGCAATAAATCATACAATAACACAATATCGCACCACAAAAATACACCACACAGTGTTTTAGAAAAATATATAATATTTATCTGAGTATTTGCAGGTCAAAACGATCAAAGATGCAATAGGAATTTGTAAAGATATCACTGAAAAGTGATATGAAGTGTCTTATGTCTTTCAAAAGCAAACAAAGTCTCTTTCAAGCACAAACTACCTGGTTTGGAGTGGAAAATCTCTGCAGAGGGCCGCAGAAGAGGAGATGCATGGAAAAATGGTGTGTGCGTCGGTTACGCCCCTTCACATACGGACTTGCGTCGTTATTTTTCACGCTGGGAGACGTGCGTCGTTCTACGGGAGGAAAACTGGTGTGTGTGTCGGTTTCGCCCCTTCACACACGTACCTGCGTCATTATTTTTCACTCTGGGAAGACGTGCGTCATTTTCCGGCATGCGGACCGTCTCCTTCTATGGATCGCAGGATTACCAGATGTCCCAGGATCTGTGCGTGGATTCCTCGGCTTGTTATCTGGATGCGCGTCGTTCCGGGAGGCTGTGCGTGGAATTTTCTTTCTCACGGCAGGCGTCGATTTCCCTTATGGAAGTCGGGTGGCGTTGTCCATGCGAGGCCGTGCGTTGACGTTCCGGTCGCACGGCAGGGGTTGCGTTGAGTGGCGTCTTTCTGGATCGGCGTGTAGTGAATTTTTCACTGTGGAACAAGCTGTGCGTCAAAATGTTCGGCGCACAAAGAGTCCAAATGAAAAAGAGAAGTCTTTTTGGTCCTGAGTCTTCAGGGAACAGGAGGCAAGCTCTATCCAAGCCCTTGGAGAGCAGTTTTACAGCCAGACAAGAGTTCAGCAAGGCAGCAGGCCAACAGCAAGGCAGCAGTCCTTTGTAGAAAGCAGACAGGTGAGTCCTTTGAGCAGCCAGGCAGTTCTTCTTGGCAGGATGTAGGTTCTGGTTCAGGTTTCTTCTCCAGCAAGTGTCTGATGAGGTAGGGCAGAGGCCCTGTTTTATACTAAATTGTGCCATTGAAGTAGGGGTGACTTCAAAGAGTGGCTAAGAAATGCACCAGGTCCCCTTTCAGTTCAATCCTGTCTGCCAGGGTCCCAGTAGGGGGTGTGGCAGTCCTTTGTGTGAGGGCAGGCCCTCTACCCTCCCAGCCCAGGAAGACCCATTCAAAATGCAGATGTATGCAAGTGAGGCTGAGTACCCTGTGTTTGGGGTGTGTCTGAGTGAATGCACAAGGAGCTGTCAACTAAACCTAGCCAGACGTGGATTGTAAGGCACAGAAAGATTTAAGTGCAAAGAAATGCTCACTTTCTAAAAGTGGCATTTCTAGAATAGTAATATTAATTCCGACTTCACCAGTCAGCAGGATTTTGTATTACCATTCTGGCCATACTAAATATGACCTTCCTGCTCCTTTCAGATCAGCAGCTGCCACTTCAACAATGTATGAGGGCAGCCCCAATGTTAGCCTATGAAGGGAGCAGGCCTCACAGTAGTGTAAAAACGAATTTAGGAGTTTTACACTACCAGGACATATAAACTATACAGGTACATGTCCTGCCTTTTACCCACACAGCACCCAGCCCCAGGGGTTACCTAGGGCACACATTAGGGGTGACTTATAAGTAGAAAAAGGGGAGTTTAAGGCTTGGCAAGTACTTTTAAATGCCAAGTCGAAGTGGCAGTGAAACTGCACACACAGGCCTTGCAATGGCAGGCCTGAGACAAGGTTAAGGGGCTACTGAAGTGGGTGGCACAACCAGTGCTGCAGGCCCACTAGTAGCATTTAATCTACAGGCCCTAGGCACAGATAGTGCAGTCTACTAGGGTCTTACAAGTAAATCAAATAGCCAATCATGGATAAACCAATCAACAGTACAATTTACACAGAGAGCATATGCACTTTAGCACTTGTTATCAGTGGTAAAGTGCCCAGAGTTCAAAAGCCAACAACAACAGGTCAGAAAAAATAGGAGGAAGGAGGCAAAAAGTTTGGGGATGACCCTGTCAAAAAGCCAGGTCCAACATGACCCCCCACCAGCCTAAAGCCAGGGGAGAACAATCACTACCCTGATGTACTTCCCTGTTTGAGGCGACAGAACAAGGACCCAGGCCCACAACAGCAGGGGCATGCTCTAGTTCTTCGCCTTCCTGACTCCAATTGGATCCCTCTGTCCACACTCTCAGGGCCCACTAAGCCAACCCATGGGGAACCTTTCTCCTTACCTGCAGATACCATCTGTGCAGCACCTAACCTTACTTTGCTCACAGACGTATCCCAGGAGCAGGATAGTACCACCAGGACCAACACAGTGGTGTTGCCCACTCTACCCCCGGGGTGTGACACTTGTCCCCTCCCCAGGGATAACTCTGTCCACCCGGACAGCAAGCCACAGTGGTTACTGACAGCTGTCAGGGAGGAGAGCCAGGCCCCAGGCCTCTCAAAGCCCTCCAACCACTGTGGCTGTGGAGAGTGGGGGGTGGTAGCCCCAGGTGCTGGGCACTCTTTAACCACTCTCCCTTCCACCAGGTCAGGGATGACAGCCTGAACCTGGTCCTCCCCTCTGAGGCTTTGTACCGTCCCTCCTGGAGCGGTACCCCTAGAGTCCAACATGGTCAGGGGGCTTATAGAAGCCGCCCTGCACCATTCCTCCACCAGTGCAGGGCTGCTGACCTGCAACTGGCCCTCCAACCTGGGGTCTGCACCTTCAGGTTGGACTAGGGCCAGGGGTGAGGCTTCCCTCCCCCTGCCCTCCCTTCTGGGGTCCAGCAGCCTCCAAGTAGGAGTGGTCTCCTCAGAAGACAACATGGTAGGGGCACTGTTATCAGTAGCCCCTCCCTCCAGGTCCGCGGGAACACCCTGAACTTGGTCTTCTAGCCCAGGGTCTGTACCCTCAGACTGGATCACTGCCTGGAAAACCAGGACTTTCTGGGGCGCACACCTACCCCCCACCAGGTCAGAGTTTAACCTCTGAACCTGGCCATCCAACCCCGAGTCACCACCCTGAGGTTGAACAATTGCCTGGCACACCAGGACTTCTTGGGGGGCACACCTACCCCCCACCAGGTCAGAGTTTAACCCCTGAACCTGGTCATCCACCCAGAGTCACCACCCTGAGGTTTAACAATTGACTGGCATGCCAGGACTTCCTGGGGGGCACGCTCACCCCCCCACAAGGGATACACCATCCCCAAGGGCTACACAAGAGTCTGGTTGGCGCAGGTCTCCTGACCTCTGCCCACCTGGCAGAGTCTGGATCTCCCCCAAACCAGAAACAGTTTCACCTGGGTCATTCCTGGGGGGCTCTGCTCTCAGAGCTGACCCCAGACTCTCCAGGACCTCCACGGTGGTCCACAACCCCCTCTCAACCCTTTGTCTGGACTTCTGCACCCCCTGACTAGGAGTGGTACTGCCAGACACCAGAACTGGTGGGATGCTGGCTACAGTCACCCCCCTAAGTTCTTCTGACACTGCGGGGCCTCCCTCAACAGGTGGCCCTACGGTACAGGCTAGGCTTCCCTCCTGGCGTTCCCTCATGGAACCCTCTAGGACCTGGGACTTACCTGTGACACTACAATCCTCTCCCACCTCACTTGGTTGTGAAACACCTAGACCACTCCCTTCAGGAGCACCCCCAAATGCCTCTTCAGACTCTCTGGTATGCACCCAGAAGTCTGCTCTATTGTAAGCTCCCTGGGGTCAGAGAACTCACACTCCACCTGGTGTTGGTGTAGCTCTGGAAAATAAGGACCAGACATATGCTCTCCAGCAATTACATCAGAATGCCCTTCACATGTATTAACCACAGTACCCTTCACCCAACCATCCAGTGACTCAGCCTTGAAAAAGCACTCTACATCACCTTCCTGAGACTGATGAGACAGTATCTGACTGTCCCTGACACTCAACCCATACTCTTCTGGGAGATCTCCACACTCTATATCCAGGACGTCCACCGGGGGGAACCCTTTTCCCTGTCACTCTCTTCTAGAGCCAGTAAAGTGTCCCTCCCCCCAGTAGGAATATGACTCCCTGTGCCAGTTCCCCAATCCTTCTCAGGGACCCTGTGCATAACGGGAACTACCTCATACTCTTGAACCGCCTTGGGTGTGTCAACTCCCTTCTTCAAGTTGGGCACCACATCTCTGGGCTTGTGCCCTTCTTCAGCAGTAATGGATGCAAGATTTTTGCTGCCACCATCTGAACTGGACTCAGCCCTTCCGGCTTCCAGTTTCAGCTCTTCACAGCTCAGCTCTTGAGCTGCAATCCTTTCTTTTTCCAGGGCTAAGGCTCTTGCTGCCTCAGCCCTTTCAATAAAGTCATCTAGCTCCTCCAGCGACCGCTCTGCCTCTAGGAGCCATTCATCTCTCACTGGTTCTCTTTCCTCATCTGAGTAGTCCTCCTCCTCATCTGAGCAGTCCTCCTCCTCATCTGAGGAGTCCTTAGTCTTTTGGTTTTTTGCTGCCTCTTCCTCTGCCCATCTTTCGTCCCCCCAGGTTATGTAGGTATCTAGCAGTTCCATCTTAGTAGATCTCCTTGACATAGGAAGTCCCCATTTTCTGCAAAGCCTCCTTAGGTCAGCCTTAGTGAGGGATTCAGTAGGCACAAAGAATGACACACTGTAGATACCCATTCTCAATCTGATAAGGTATCACAGGCAAAAAACAAAATCCAAAGTCCAAAATATCAATAATATATCCATGAGGACATCAGAGAACCAAAAGCAAAAAGATGAAAAATCAAGTTGACCTTCAACTGTGGGTAGGTAGTGAAATACTTAGCTACTGTATGTCACTGCACAAATACAAGTCCTATCCTCACCAGTGATCACCAATGTTAGAAATTGAGTTTTTGGTTGGCAGTCAGATTTCCCTCTGTCCACGCAAGAATCCTCACTCTCGTCAGGGTAAGTCACACACAATCCAAATGATCCTGTGCCCACCCTCTGGTAGCTTGGCACGAGCAGTCAGGCTTAACTTAGAAGGCAATGTGTAAAGCGTTTGTGCAATAAATCATACAATAACACAATGTCGCACCACAAAAATACACCACACAGTGTTTAGAAAAATATTTAATATTTATCTGGGTATTTGCAGGTCAAAACGATCAAAGATGCAATAGGAATTTGTAAAGATATTACTGAAAAGTGATATGAAGTGTCTTAAATCTTTAAAAAGCAAGCAAAGTCTCTTTCAAGCACAAAGTTCCTGGTTTGGAGTGCAAAATCTCCGCAGAGGGCCGCAGAAGAGGAGATGCGTGGAAAAATGGTGTGTGCGTCGGTTACGCCCCTTCACACACGGACTTGCGTCATTACTTTTCACGCGGGGAGACGTGCGTCGTTCTACGGGAGGAAAAATTGTGTGTGCGTTGGTTTCGCCCCTTCACACACGGACTTGCGTCATTAGTTTTCACTCGGGGAAGACATGCTTCGTTTTCCGGCACGCGGACCGTCTCCTTCTATGGATCGCGGGATTACCAGATGTCCCAGGATCTGTGCGTGGATTCCTCGGCTTGTTATCTGGATGCGTGTCGTTCCGGGAGGCTGTGCGTGGAATTTTCTTTCTCACGGCAGGCGTCGATTTCCCTTATGGAAGTCGGGTGGCGTTGTCCATGCGAGGCCGTGCGTTGACGTTCCGGTCGCACGGCAGGCGTTGCGTTGAGTGGCGTCTTTCTGGATCGGCGTGTAGTGAATTTTTCACTGTGGAACAAGCTGTGCGTCAAAATGTTCGGCGCACAAAGAGTCCAAATGAAAAAGAGAAGTCTTTTTGGTCCTGAGTCTTCAGGGAACAGGAGGCAAGCTCTATCCAAGCCCTTGGAGAGCACTTTTACAGCCAGACAAGAGTTCAGCAAGGCAGCAGGCCAACAGCAAGGCAGCAGTCCTTTGTAGAAAGCAGACAGGTGAGTCCTTTGAGCAGCCAGGCAGTTCTTCTTGGCAGGATGTAGGTTCTGGTTCAGGTTTCTTCTCCAGCAAGTGTCTGATGAGGTAGGGCAGAGGCCCTGTTTTATACTAAATTGTGCCTTTGAAGTAGGGGTGACTTCAAAGAGTGGCTAAGAAATGCACCAGGTCCCCTTTCAGTTCAATCCTGTCTGCCAGGGTCCCAGTAGGGGATGTGGCGGTTCTTTGTGTGAGGACAGGCCCTCCACCCTCCCAGCCCAGGAAGACCCATTCAAAAGGCAGATGTATGCAAGTGAGGCTGAGTACCCTGTGTTTGGGGTGTGTCTCAGTGAATGCACAAGGAGCTGTCAACTAAACCTAGCCAGACGTGGATTGTAAGGCACAGAAAGATTTAAGTGCAAAGAAATGCTCACTTTCTAAAAGTGGCATTTCTAGAATAATAATATTAAATCCGACTTCACCAGTCAGCAGGATTTTGTATTACCATTCTGGCCATACTAAATATGACCTTCCTGCTCCTTTCAGATCAGCAGCTGCCACTTCAACAATGTATGAGGGCAGCCCCAATGTTAGCCTATGAAGGGAGCAGGCCTCACAATAGTGTAAAAACGAATTTAGGAGTTTTACACTACCAGGACATATAAACTATACAGGTACATGTCCCGCCTTTTACCCACACAGCACCCAGCTCTAGGGGTTACCTAGGGCACACATTAGGGGTGACTTATATGTAGAAAAAGGGGAGTTTTAGGCTTGGGAAGTACTTTTAAATGCCAAGTTGAAGTGGCAGTGAAACTGCACACACATGCCTTGCAATGGCAGGCCTGAGACAAGATTAAGGGGCAACTGAAGTGGGTGGCACAACCAGTGCTGCAGGCCCACTACTAGCATTTAATCTACAGGCCCTAGGCACATATAGTGCAGTCTACTAGGGTCTTACAAGTAAATCAAATAGCCAATCATGGATAAACCAATCAACAGTACAATTTACACAGAGAGCATATGCACTTTAGCACTGGTTAGCAGTGGTAAAGTGCCCAGAGTTCAAAAGCCAACAACAACAGGTCAGAAAAAATAGGAGGAAGGAGGCAAAAAGTTTGGGGATGACCATGTAAAAAAGCCAGGTCAAACACATCTGAATCCCCCTCACCTGTAGTTGCCTACAACTTTTGGACCCATTTCAAAACCACCAGGCCTTTAAAATATAGGCCGCTCAGTTGTCCAATCGAGGATGCTACCCAATCAGGTCAGCATGGTTATAGGCTAGATTCAGGCTCTGTGGGTAGAAGATGCATAAGTCTGTTTTTATGAATTGAAGAAAACCGCAGTAGCATTTAACACTTATGACAGCAATAACAATAAACAAATTATAGTTGTTATGGAACAAACCTGAAATGAAAGAAACAGAAAATGAAAAAATACCCATAAGGACTAAATGTATATTTCTTAAATGGCTTATAAAGCTAGTATCTTGGTCATCCCAATTGAAAGCCCCCATTCCCAATGTAAAACTTCTTCACAAAGCTAGACAAGCCTAAGTTGCAAAGGTTAATCAGTCACTGGGCAAGACATCATGGTGTTCACTTCACGGTGTATCCCTATGCCTTTTAGCAGAACACTCTCAGTAGAAGGAAACTGATCTGAGCTGACCGGAGACAAGCCTATACAATAGATGGGAATGTGCAATAGAGGTGTATAGACAAAAATGAATTTTCAGCTTGTGTCTTATGGCACATCAACTGTGACATCCATCCCCGTCGTGTTCTTTCTGGACTGTGTTGGGATTTCCTCTACTTAGCAGGCTCACAGCAGTGTGTTGGACTCTGATGGTCTAGCTTTACACCCAGTGTGTAGCCATGACCATGACCATGACCATGACTTAGAGCAGTAACCTACAATGTTTTTGCTCTGACCTCTGATTTGTATATTCCTTAAGATATTTGCAATGTTTCTTCTAGAACTCTAGAACTCACATCCAATGGCCATCTCAGGTCTTCTGTTTTTCTCTAGGCTAGACTGCCATTCTTGCAATTTAATTTATTTTGTTAATTTTGCTTCTTTTCCTCTGACCCCACAAGTTGCACTTCATGATTGTCAGGAGCAATGGTAATCTGCCATGAATTAATTAATATATAAATGAATGAAACAAAATTACTAAAATGCACAAATACCTGCGGGTGTCTTGGCACTAGAGATCTAGACATACCAAGAACACTACTGACTTGAGGCACAGTCATTAGATGGGGTGTGTAAACAGCTAGGATTTCAACAGCTTGAGAAAGATGAGAAGTCTTGGTTGATTTCTAAGATGAAAATGCATTTTATTACATAGCTGGCTGTTTATCCTGGTAGTTACTACAAAAAAGGATGCTGTGGATCTCAAATTTTGGCTTGGTCAGTACCACTTAATTTTCCTTGCCAGATAGCTGGGATTAGTGCTATACAGAACTTTGTGGGCTAGGCAAAGTACCTTAAACGCCACATGCTTCTTTACAGGAAGCCAGAGTAGGTCTCTTAGCACATTTGCTACTGATGTATACTTGGGAACCTTCTTTAAGAGGCATGCATCTGCATTCTGCAGTGTCTGTAATTTTTTAAGCATCACTTGGCATATGCCCATATATAAAGCATTACAATAGTAAATCTTTGAAATGACCAAAGCGATAATTACTGATTTTTGATAGTCACAAAGAATAAAAGGTAGCACCTTCTTTAGAGTCTTAAGCTGTAGAAAACAAGATGAAGTGAGGTTGTTTACAGGCTCCTTCAAAGATAAGTCACCCGAAGGTTTCTTACCTTGGAAACCAGTGTTGGGAGAGATCTCAAACCGTGAAGACACCGTGAGTGGCATCAGAAGTTGGATTATTTTCCCAAGATCAGGACCTCCTTTTATCTGAATTTATTTCAGAAAGTTGGAGGTCATCCAGCTGTCTATTGCCTTCATGCATTTATTAAACCTGTTGGCCACTTCATATGCATTGCTTGGAATAGAAACCACAATATGAGTATCATCAGCATAGGCCACCGTGGCAAAACCATAAGAGTGGATTAGTTTAGCCAATGGTGTTGAGAGAGCGTAGCTATATTAACATGAAATGTTTATGAACTAATGTATAATAATGTTGCATAGAAACTGTATTAACATGTTTTGCTAAAATGTGCACTTGAAATGTGACCACGGGGAGTGGCCGCCAATGTATACGGGAACTAATAAAACTGACTAATAATAGTGAAATGTTTATTAAATTGTGATTTTACATTAATGTTGAAAGGCTAAATGTATTAGATTCTTGCAAATAAAGCAGTAGGCCTTAGTTAGCATGAGTCGAGGCCTAGCTGCCTGACTCTCATATGAAATGTATTTTCTAACGTGCAGTGTGCTGACTTGCTAAAGGACATGAACTCTTGTTTTTTTAAAGTTAGAAGCTGAATGTAACTGTAGTAGATCCGTTCTCATGAAATTCACCCTGCCTATAGTAACATTTTTAGCTAAATGCAACAGTGTAGATTAACAAGGTCACCTAAACCGGTACGGACAATGGAGCCACTGACCGAAGATGTGCAAAGGACCACAAGATGATGAAATCATACCGGACATACCACCCGCTAAAGACGTCAATCATAAGCACCAATAAAATACGTGGGAACTGTTATGGGGTAACAAATTTGATGAAGTAATGGGATTTTAATTGGTTATAGATAGTGGGGTGCAACCCCTTGTCCAATTAGATTTTAGGGGAATGTACAACAAAAAGGGGATAAAAACCCTTGTCACCAGGAAGTAAATTAGAATTAGGGAGCAGGAGACTAGGTGAGGGGGAGATGCTGATGCTATTTGCTATGACCCAGACATTTTGTCACTCTGCATAGAGACTTTGCTGTTTGGTTCTTAAAACCATTCTGTCCTTAGATTGCCCATTTACACTTTACCTCCTTATGAGGGAACTGCCCCGATTTTCCCTTTGCTGAAGCTGAATCCTTTGATGGCGAATCAGCTGATGTCCTGAAGACGAAGACAGAGCCTGAGTGCTGACCAAACTTGGAGGGTAACTATATGACAATGAAATTGTGAATGTCTGTTTGCTTTTCCTTTCTAGGTACCAACTGCTTTTCTTTTGACAGGAGCCATAGCTAGATGTTTTCCAAATTGGTGTTACTAAATTGTTTTGCATTAAGCCCAACATGCCAATGCTAATTTGAGGTTAGGTGAGGGGTTCACTGAACTGATGCAAATAGACGAATGACTGAATCTATGTTTTGTTGAACAATGCACTAATACACTCTGCTGGGAATAAACTATGTTCACGCCGTGTTATATTCTAATGTTTGTGGTTTTTGCTTTGATGAAATCTTATCAGAGTTGCCATATTGTGACTATGCTATTGTGTCTCTGGGTTTTGAGATTAATAAATTTGCTAGTAGTATTGTAACCAATAGGGAATAAATATCACTAAATTCATACTAAACTGGTGTGGTTTTTCATGACTGCAAGGTCTTGGTGGTGTCTTGAGTTTTATTAATTTCTTTGACTAAAGTGAAATGCATTATTGTGATAAATATTGATGATATTATTGACGTATTGATTGACATGTTGATTAGCTATCTCGTCCTAAGGTGTCTCTCAATAGGGTCAAAAGATTCATTGGCCTAAAACGAGTCCCAATGTGTAATAAATTATCATAAAGGGACGCATTAGCAGTTCTGGTAGCAGAGCGACGGTTTAGGCCCTTTGGAGCTCTAGGACGGAGAATTATTGGTTAGATTATTTTTCTGAGATAATGCAAATTGGAGGTATGATGCGTTTCTAAATTCCCCATGACTTTCATGGGACCTCGGAAGCCTGCCTAAGTGAGTTGGGAATGTTCTCGGCATTTTAGCATGTGTGTTATAGAATTTGCGCTTGCTCAACTTATGCTCATTGCAGGTGTTTTGTGAAGTTTGTGTAGTTTTAGGTCAGGTAATGTTGTTTTAGTAGGAGTGGGCATACTACGCAGTATGAGAGTAGGGAAGTCGGCGAACTTCATATGAGTGTGGCGCTTTATGCAAAAAAATAATTATCCACGTGGTTGGTTGGTAATGTACGGACCCGTCGTGCTCTAAGACTCTGGAGTATATTGACAAGTGTAGGAGACACTTGGGTTTATGTTGTAATTTGTGCTGTTTAAATAGGTCAATCGGGCATGGTGGACAAGTCGATTTTGAGTCAAATTGTGTGTGTGTGAAACCTTCGATGGAGATTTGGCAAGTTCTATAGTGCACTAAAACAAACCATTGACAAGTCGAGAGTAGGATTTGCAGGTCGAATTCTACTTGCGTATGCAGGAACTGAGAAGGAGAGAGTAGCGGCCGAGGCTTCAAGTGAAATCTTTGTAAAGTTCTGAAGCGATTGTATACCCTTCCTGAAGTAAACCGGCAAATTTGAGTTGTTGTTGTTGTTAAAGGTGCTCGCATTAATTTTGCATTAGTTTGGTATGAATCCAGTGTAAGGAGGACAAGCCGCAAGACTTTCTCAGCTGCAGTGTGTGAGTGTGACGTCAGTGGTGCCACGCTGGGATAGGTCAGTTGCTGAGAGGGGTCGCGCACGGATTGGCAGCCGTCCGTAAGAGGCTATAGGCTGAGAAAGGCAGGTGAAGAGTGTTCTGGGAATTAAAGACACTTTCTGATTAATATAAAACAAAAATAAAAGACGCAAAAATTAATTTTCTTAAAGCTTTGAGGAGCGCTCTGAAAGGAGACGCATACATTATGGCGAGTGAAGGGGAGCCGACACCAACAGAGGGTACTCCAGCTTATATAGTAATGGAGGAAAAGGGAGTCGCGCCATGTCTTTGGATGAAGCAGTGGCGAAAATTGACTGAGAAAGAGGGATGTTTAGCATTTCAGGAACACGGAATGTTCAATACAAGAATTTTAGAAAATTTGAGGTGGATGTTAAGTGTGCAGAAACCACCTCCAAGACCAGCTCGGTATGAGGCATTAGCAGTCTGGGATTTAATGGGCATATGACAAAGACAGCAAAAATTTGAGAGGAGGATGAAAAGGGCCAAGAAGACTTAAGCCAAGGCTAGATGGGACAATGAGAGTAAAATGTGGAGAAGGGGAATAGTTGACGGACTCAAATTGTTTCCAGCAATAACACAAGAAGACGAGATGCAGGGAAAGAAAGCCACCTGTAAGACAGACAAGGGCTCTAATAAACCTAAAGAGACTCAGAGGTCTTGGGTAGACAAAAATGATTCAGACGATGAAGAGTTTCTAAATCAATTGTTGCATGACCGACCGCCACCTTATGCAATAAATGACAATGCTCCGAGCACTAGTGTGGGCCCTGGGAACCCGACGCAGGGAAAAGAAGTTACAAACACAGTGCAGACTAGTCATACGGTTTTGATACAAAATGGTGTCAGTGTACGCATTGCGCCAGACATGCAGATACAGTTGCAACCTCCGCCACAGATACAAACAATTTATCCAGACGTCCCAGTACTAGAGACAACCACAAGTCTGATGGTGCCGCCTGACCCGATATATACAAAATCAAGGTTAGTGCAGATTGAGCCAACTCCGCAATTGCTGTCCCAGCCGCAGCATCAGCTGATTCCAGGTTATAATCCAGCAGCAGGACCTCTGTTAGTACCTGCACCAGCTAGAGTGAGTCAAGCCTTGGGAGTTACTGTTCCATGTGGTTTTGGACCAGGTCAGACACCAGCTGCCATATCATTACCAAATACTGTTGGTCCACCAGTACCATTGTATGCGCAGGGTAAAACTGGCGTGAGTGATTAGGGAACAATGACCCAAGAGGTAATAAGAGGAGGGTCCGTAGGAACCCCCAATTAATGACCCCAAGAGAACAGTCAGCAGGAGGACTCCGGTCCTTGTTGGACCTTAGTCCGATTGGGGCTCCTTTAGAGGCAATGAGACAAGCAGGGTTAGGTGTGTTAACCCCACAGACAATAAGTACAAACTCATCACATTCGCCATTAATGCATGCAGGGAACATCTCACTGCAAGGTTTCTCTGTGCAACAGTTGAATGAATGGTTAGAAAACACTTACGCTTTACAAAATACTGTGGTAGCCACAGATAAGCCAGAAAAGGAAGAATACCTGAATTTTGTGAGACTGGGTGTAGAAGCTGCGGAACTAGTAGAAGGGACAATGGGGCTAACCAGATTGGAGTGATACACAGAAGCGGAATTGAGGTATCTGTGCCCCAAGATCACTAAAGAGGTGGGCAAGGTACATCAGAGGTTGGCGAACCTGGCAGACAAATACAAAATAGACATCGAGAATACTAAACATTTGAAAAGAAGCTACAGATTAGACTTTGATTCTAAAGATTTTGAGCACATGATATCTACCGGAATGAAAGCGCATCTTAAAGAGACACTGCACAGTGCGCAGATCTGGGGAGCTTTAGAGAAGTGGGAAGGCAGATGGCCAAAGAAAAGAGATGAGGAGAAGGGTGAAAATCCAGAACCAAATCAGGCTAAAACCGCACCAGACATGGGGACAGTAAAAATGTTGCCAATGAGAGAAACAGCCGGAGGGGTTCTAGTCCATGTGCCATGGTCCAGGGGAGACATTCTGTAATTCTGTCATAATCAAATGATTATCCCAGATTGAGGGAGAGGCCAATAGAATGGTACCTACAGACAGAAGGGTTTTGAAGCTTGCGAAGTGTCTCTGGGAGGACTTGAATACCCTGTTTGAGATTATAGTTCCACCTGATCTATGGCTTGAGTGCAAGAGGGGTGTGGACTGGCCGACACAGGAGCCGGCAAGGCATAAGGTGACTGGAGCACCATCTGAGGAGGTAATGAAGTACTATCATAAAGTGATTGAGTTTTTAAAGCAGAAAGTGTCGCCGAAAGTGACTGATTGGCAGAAAATTGATCGAACCTCACAGGAGGCTAAAGAGTCTATTCATACCTACTATGAGAGATTGTTGAAAGTGTTCAAACTTTACAGTGGCACGGAGACCATAGAGCCGAAAGACATGAATCATCTTGTGTTCAGGTTTGTTGAAGGTCTGAGACCAGAGATTAGCCAGATGATTAAGAATCATTTGATCTTTTGGCAAGCAATACCTATTGAGGTGTTGCAGTATGCGAAATACTGTAGTGATGAGATTGAGTTGAAGCAGAGAAAGTTGAAGGAAAAAGTGATGGTGATGCAGATTAAGGCAGCGCAAGCAGGGATGCAGGGAAATGGAATTCAGAAGATGATACAGCTGCAACCGCAATGGAATGGCATGTTACAGGCACAGACGAGAGGCCGAGGTCGAGCTTTTGTGAATCGCGGTCCAGACTTGAATACTGTAGTGGTTCAAAATGACGTACAGGGGATGAAAAAGATGTCACCATGTCACGCGTGCGGGGCGTGGGGCATTGGAAGCGGAAATGCCCAAATGTGGTGCAGTATGGTTTTGTTCAACAAAGCAATGATGTCGGTACATTTCAAAATGTGAGGGGTCCAAAGGCGAGGGGCCAAAATCAGAACTTCCAGAACAACATGGTTCAGATGCAGGGGTTAAGGCCCATGCAGCAAATACAAATGCCACATGTTCAACCAGCACAAATACAGCAGGTACAACAGCAGGTTCCAATGGTACCTAGACAGCAAATGCAATTACCATTAGCTCCGATGGGACAGAACAGGTGATGCTTCCTCAGCAGGTCACAGGCCAAATGATGAGTCAAAATAATACAGTACAGCAATTCCCATTGTGTGGTGAGGATGGAATGAATGATAAATGGTCAGATGACAGTTCTGGCAGTGAGGAGTGCAGGCTTGCAGCGTCCTTAGAAGTAGATCAGAGGGGACCCTATCTAGAGGGTAAGGTGATGGGTCACAAGGTTTCATTCTTGGTTGACACAGGAGCTACCCGCTCTACAGTCAGAAGTGCAGAGGTTCCGAAATGACCACTTTCAGGACGAACCATAAGGGTGGTTGGTGTGGCAAATCAGTATCTGACAAACCTGATTACAGACCCAGTTCAAGTCGAGATTGGCAACTTCCAGGGATCACATAAGTTTGTAGTCTGTGATTTTAGTCCAGTGTCCCTACTAGGAAGAGACTTACTGTGCAAAGCTAAATGTTCAATTACCTGTTCAAATGAAGGAATTGAAGTGTAGACAAACAGTGATGCTGAAGGGTACAATAGGCAATTTATAGATTTGGAGACGGAAAGTACAAATGAAGAATACCCTCTGATAACCTTATTCCCAGTGCTCACAGTGACTGACTTGACACCCGAGTTGCAGGGTACAGTGACAGAGATGGTGTGGGACCTGACAGGAAAAGAAGTAGGATTGATAAAGGGAGTAGAACCGGTTAAGGTACTGTGAGAAAACAGGGCTGATTGCAGAGGCCCCATAACTTTTTGCCCCCATTTTCCTCTTTTTGCTGGTGTTTTCCTGACTTTGATGGTGCCCTGGGTACTGCTAACCAGTTCCAGGGCCTGTGCTCTGTGTAAAATGGATATGCAAATTAGGCTAATTATAATTGGCTAAGTTAACCTACCTATAAGTCCCTAGTATATGGTAGGGCATGTAGGTTTAGGGACCACAGCATAGGTGGTGCACATCTAGGTGCACTGCTGAGGTGCCCAGTGTCATTTTAAAAGCAAGCCTGCCTTGCTGGCTGGTTTTAAATTAAAGTTATATGCAAATTCGACTTTGGAATTAAAGGTACTTCCAAAGTCTTAAACTACCTTATTTTTACATATAAGTCACCCCTAAGGTGTGCCCTATGTGCCCCTAGGGCTGGGTGCCATGTAACTATAAGCAGGGACTTTATAAAAATAGATTTATAAGCCCGGGTGAGGTAAAAACAGCCAAATTCGTTTTTCCCTCATTGAAGTAAATGTCCTTCATAGGCTAGAATGGGCAGACTTTATTTTAAATTTTAAAGTCTCCTTAAATGTTGCATACCAAGAATTTGGTATCAAATTAATTGTTGTAATAAATCCTACAACTTCCAGTTGTTGGATTTAATATAACTAGTTCAGGTAAAAAGTTTAGACTTTACCTAAAAAGTTGCCAATTTCAGCTCTGCATTGTTTTTGCTGCTGTGCTCTGATTGGCCAGCCTGCAGCAGCTTCTGCCAGGCTGCCTTGATGAGGTGTGAAGTGGCCAGGCTTCACACAAAGGAATGTGCTTGGGGGAGAGAATCTCCCCTCAGCAGATGGTGAGGCAGGAAGGGGGAGGGCTGCCAAACTGGTCTTCAAAGGCAGAGAAGGACATTTGGAGCACCCAGCAACACCCCCACATCCTGCAACCCCAGACAATTAGGTGCCCCTTTGATTAGATTAAGAGAGGGCAGGAGAGGGGTGTGTTTATGATTTTTAGCCACACCAGTGGGTGGGCTCAGCCAGATGTAACCTCCAAAAATCAGATTCATCCATGTTGGATTTTTAGAGACTGTTGCCTTCTGGGATGGATTTTTGCCACACTTCCCAGGAAGTGGTCATCACAGGGGGACGACCCTGTCCCTGATTGGAGAACCAGGGCCCCCCTGCTTTTCACCCAGGAGCAAGGATAAAACTGGCAGACCTGCACCCACGCCTCAGATCCCCTCCAGAATTCAACAAGAAAGGAACTAAAGAAGAAGAAGGACTGCCCTGCTGGACCCCTGGCCTGCACCTGGACCCTGCACTCAGAAGGACTGCACCAGCTGCACACTTGGGCTTCACCACAAGAAGGACTTTGCCTGGCTTCAACTGGTTCAAGGAGGGACTCCCTGTTTGCTACAGGTGAAAAATTGCTAAACCAGAGTCCCCTGCACCAACTCCTGAAGAAAGCGACCAGCTGACCACTGTCCAGTGGCCAAAAAGGAGTTTGCGCCAGGTGCATTCTGGGAGTTGAAGTCCGCACCCCCCAAGGACCATCACAGAACTTCTGGACCCTTGGGGTGAGCTGTGGACCCCAAAAGAACCTTAAAAGAACATCTGGGTGAAGCCCCAGAAGTTTGGAAAAGATTTGAGAATTTTTGGAAAAAAGCTCCAGAGACGGACCGACCCGCCGCGGAAATTCTAGCCGGCTTGCCTCAACCGCGACCCGGCCTGACTTCGTGGTTCGTCCCGGTAAAGAAAAACATCCAAAAAAGAGACTAAGTCCGAACGTAAAAAGTTGACCGGGACCTCCCAGCCATCGTATCCGAGAAGGGCTCCATGGATGTCGGATCAAGATCCAGGTTTACCCCGGTCGAAGGATTTTCATCTCGAAAAAACGACTAAGTCCGAAGGTAAAAGTCTCCACCGAGGAAACCCACATCGCGTATCCGGACAAGGGCTCCAGGAGGTCGGATTCAACTGGCAGGTTCGTCCCGGTGAAGAAAAACTTCAAAATAAAGACTAAGTCAGAAGGTAACTTTTTAACCTAGGACTCCCGCGACCTGCAGCCGAGCAGGGCTCCATCGCAGTCGGCCTGAAAGTTTGACTTTGCCCCGGTCGAGGTGCAACCAGATGGCCCGATTGGCGCTTTTTGTTTCTAAGCGCTAGAAAAGTAATAATTCTTTAAAAATTCATATCTCCGGTTCCCCTGAACCGATTTTAATCGTTTTTGTGTCATTTTAAAGATAAAAATATAAACTATTTTTATAAATTGGTTTTGGATTTTTAAACTGTTTCCTGTGTTTTATTTAATTACTGTTTTGTGATATTTGAATGCTTTACACTTTGTCTCCTAAGTTAAGCCTTGACGCTCGTTGCCAAGCTACCAAGGGTTGAGCTGGGATTAATTTACTGAGACCTAACTGTACCTATGTGGAGGTTAGTGGCTTTTTGCTAGGTGTAGGTACCTACCTGCCCTACCAATAACCCATTTTCCAACATAATTGGAAGCAGCGACGGGATCCTGTACTTGTGTTCAATATCACGTTACAGTTTTAGGTAAAACAAATTAAAAATCCTTTAAATTGTCCTAGTGCAAAAATTGTTTTTAATTTTTAATTTGGATTAATTTCAATTATTGAATTTTTCTAATTTTTCTAATTTCTTGTTTCCAATTTTTGCAAAAAGTTTTTGTTGACACAAAACTAGGGAACCATGGAGCTTGATCTGGCTAGCCTATCCACACTGACAGTAGTCCAGCTTAGGGGGTTGTGTATTGAAAGAGGGTTGCCTGCAACCACTGATCTCAGGAAGCAAATCCTGATCACATCCCTGACAGCATGGGCTGAGGCCCAAGAGGTAGAGTCAGAAGAAGCTCCAGAGGAGGGAGAAAGAAGGGAGGATGCAAGCTCTAACCACTCAGGGGAGGGAAGGCATCTGAGCCCAAGTGAGGATGAGGAAGAACGGTCCTCAGTAAACACAGTCACTAGGGGCAGATCCAAAGCTAGTGGTGGGAAGGGGGACCTTTCAGGAGGAGAGAACCCATCCATCAGAGAAAGAGAGCTGGAGGCCCAGCTAGCATACATAGCTTTGGAAGCAGAGAAGCTGGCCCTAGAAAAGAAAAAGTGGGCATACAAAGAGAAAAGAGATGGAAGCAGCGATAAAGAAGCTGAGGTGTCCATGGGTGGGGGAGTTTTCCCCAGATTACCCAAGGGGGTAGTTCCTGCTTATGTAGAGGGGGATGACATAGATAAGTGGCTGGGGGCCTTTGAGAGGGCACTCCAAATGAGAAGGGTTAGGCCTCAATACTGGGGTTCCCTTTTGTGGGAGTTGGTCCCCAACTCAGGGAGGGATAGGCTTCTGACCTTAAGGGGGGAGGAGGCAGATTCATACCCTAGTATGAAGAGGTGCTTAGCCAAGAAGTTTGGTCTGACCCCAGAGCAATATAGAATGAAGTTCAGGGACACCCAGAAGGTCAGTACCCAGTCTTGGGTTGACTTTGTGGACATTTCACTAAAGGCACTAGAGGGCTGGATTATTGGTAACAAAGTAGATACTTATGAGGGGTTATACAATCTGATCATGAGAGAGCACATCTTGACCAATTGTACCCAAGAAAGGTTACGCCAGCATCTAGTGGACTCTAAGCAGACCAACCCTAGAGAGCTAGGGGAGGCAGCTGATGAGTGGTTGAGAACCAGGGTGGTTGTCAAGTCCCAGGGGGGAGACTCCAAGAAGGGGGGGACAGGTCCCAAAAAACCTAAGGAGGGAGGTGGTAAGCCCACCACAGAGACTCCCTCTGTACCCCAGAACCCTAAGAAGGAGGAGAGTAAATCCCACTCCCACTCTGACAAGCAGAGACAGGGAGACCCAGGGTTAAAAAAACTCTTGGACAGTAGGGCTTGCTTTGACTGTCAGCAAACAGGTCACTTCAGAGGAGATGCAGCCTGTCCAAGGAAGGTGGTTAGCACTGGGCTGTCCAGTGTAGCCATAGAGGAGGATTCCTCAGATGATGAAGTCCTCCTAGCATTGTGCTGGGAGACAGGACCAGATGGTAAGCTGGTGATCCCTGAGGGTGGGAGTAGGCACTTCCACCACATTCAAGTGAATGGGATCCCTACCACTGGCCTGAGAGACACCTGTGCCAGTCACACTATAGTGAGTGACCGGTTAGTGACCCCAGACATGTATGTCCCAGGAAAGACAAAGAAAGTCAGGATAGCCACAGGGGAGGTCACCTCCAAACCTGTAGCCATAGTGCCCCTAGAGAGGGAGGGTATCCTTGACTGGATTAGGGTGGTAGTCAGTGCTGACCTTCCCCTAGATTGTATCCTGGGCAATGACCTCCCAGAGGTGAGTCTGGTCACAGATGGGGTGGTCGCCCAGGGCGCCCCCCCAACCCAAAGTCCTGGGGAGTCAGTCCCTACAGTTAGGAGACAGGGGTCCCCAAGAAAAGGAAAGAAGAAAAGGAAGGGTAGGCCACTCTTAAAGAGAGTTCCAGGGAGCCAAGGGCCCTCTGCCCCAGTAAGGGGGGAGCACAGAGTTGGCACTGGTGAGGCCTCACCTGACCCCAAGGAAGTCCTGAGTAGTCAGGCAGCTGTCCAGATGCAAGGTGTTGCCCCTGCTCTGACAGAAGGGAGAGTGGAAGGAGGGTGTCTACCACAGGAGGTGGTAGCCCCCCACTCTAGACAGCAAGAGGGGTGCCAGGACCCCAAAGATGCCCCTAAAGCAGCTCAGCCACCTGTCAGTGGAGAGCTTAGGGTGTGATTCTGGGTACTGACAGCTGTCAGTAGCCTCTGCTGGGTGCTAGCCTTCCTGGCAGCACTGTACTTGGCCTGGGAGGTAGACCCCAGGGCCAATAGCAAAGTAGGCCCCCTGACCCTATTGGTCATGGTGGGGTTGCTCAAGTGTTGGGTGACCTCTTTGGGTAAGCTAGGTGTTGCCCTAGCAAAGTTTGGAGTAGGGGAGGTGGGCACCTCACTACCCAAGTTGGCAGAGAGAAAGGAGGAAGACCCCCCTAGAGGAAAGTTTCAGTTTGAGTTGGGTTCTTCACTGTCTTCCTCGCCTAACAAGCCAGGAAGACTCTCCCAGGGTTGGGCTGAGTCTCCTGGGCTTGTGGGCTGGGGGGGGGGGGGTTGTGTGAGAAAACAGGGCTGATTGCAGAGGCCCCATAACTTTTTGCCCCCATTTTCCTCTTTTTGCTGGTGTTTTCCTGACTTTGATGGTGCCCTGGGTACTGCTAACCAGTCCCAGGGCCTGTGCTCTGTGTAAAATGGATATGCAAATTAGGCTAATTATAATTGGCTAAGTTAACCTACCTATAAGTCCCTAGTATATGGTAGGGCATGTAGGTTTAGGGACCACAGCATAGGTGGTGCACACCTAGGTGCACTGCTGAGGTGCCCAGTGTCATTTTAAAAGCAAGCCTGCCTTGCTGGCTGCTTTTAAATTAAAGTTATATGCAAATTCGACTTTAGAATTAAAGGTACTTCCAAAGTCTTAAACTACCTTATTTTTACATATAAGTCACCCCTAAGGTGTGTCCTATGTGCCCCTAGGGCTGGGTGCCATGTAACTATAAGCAGGGACTTTATAAAAATAGATTTATAAGCCCTGGTGAGGTAAAAACAGCCAAATTTGTTTTTCCCTCATTGAAGTAAATGGCCTTCATAGGCTAGAATGGGCAGACTTTATTTTAAATTTTAAAGTCTCCTTAAATGTTGCATACCAAGAATTTGGTATCAAATTAATTGTTGTAATAAATCCTACAACTTCCAGTTGTTGGATTTAATATAACTAGTTCAGGTAAAAAGTTTAGACTTTACCTAAAAAGTTGCCAATTTCAGCTCTGCATTGTTTTTGCTGCTGTGCTCTGATTGGCCAGCCTGCAGCAGCTTCTGCCAGGCTGCCTTGATGAGGTGTGAAGTGGCCAGGCTTCACACAAAGGAATGTGCTTGGGGGAGAGAATCTCCCCTCAGCAGATGGTGAGGCAGGAAGGGGGAGGGCTGCCAAACTGGTCTTCAAAGGCAGAGAAGGACATTTGGAGCACCCAGCAACACCCCCACATCCTGCAACCCCAGACAATTAGGTGCCCCCTTGATTAGATTAGGAGAGGGCAGGAGAGGGGTGTGTTTATGATTTTTAGCCACACCAGTGGGTGGGCTCAGCCAGATGTAACCTCCAAAAATCAGATTCATCCATGTTGGATTTTTAGAGACTGTTGCCTTCTGGGATGGATTTTTGCCACACTTCCCAGGAAGTGGTCATCACAGGGGGACGACCCTGTCCCTGATTGGAGAACCAGGGCCCCCCTGCTTTTCACCCAGGAGCAAGGATAAAACTGGCAGACCTGCACCCACGCCTCAGATCCCCTCCAGAATTCAACAAGAAAGGAACTAAAGAAGAAGAAGGACTGCCCTGCTGGACCCCTGGCCTGCACCTGGACCCTGCACTCAGAAGGACTGCACCAGCTGCACACTTGGGCTTCGCCACAAGAAGGACTTTGCCTGGCTTCAACTGGTTCAAGGAGGGACTCCCTGTTTGCTACAGGTGAAAAATTGCTAACCAGAATCCCCTGCACCAACTCCTGAAGAAAGCAACCAGCTGACCACTGTCCAGTGGCCAAAAAGGAGTTTGCACCAGGTGCATTCTGGGAGTTGAAGTCCGCACCCCCCAAGGACCATCACAGAACTTCTGGACCCTTGGGGTGAGCTGTGGACCCCAAAAGAACCTTAAAAGAACATCTGGTTGAAGCCCCAGAAGTTTGGAAAAGATTTGAGAATTTTTGGAAAAAAGCTCCAGAGAGGGACGACCCGCCGCGGAAATTCTAGCCGGCTTGCCTCAACCGCGACCCGGCCTGACTTCGTGGTTCGTCCCGGTAAAGAAAAACATCCAAAAAAGAGACTAAGTCCGAACGTAAAAAGTTGACCGGGACCTCCCAGCCATCGTATCCGAGAAGGGCTCCATGGACGTCGGATCAAGATCCAGGTTTACCCCGGTCGAAGGATTTTCATCTCGAAAAAACGACTAAATCCGAAGGTAAAAGTCTCCACCGAGGAAACCCACATCGCGTATCCGGACAAGGGCTCCAGGAGGTCGGATTCAACTGGCAGGTTCGTCCCGGTGAAGAAAAACTTCAAAATAAAGACTAAGTCAGAAGGTAACTTTTTAACCTAGGACTCCCGCGACCTGCAGCCGAGCAGGGCTCCATCGCGGTCGGCCTGAAAGTTTGACTTTGCCCCGGTCGAGGTGCAACCAGATGACCCGATTGGCGCTTTTTGTTTCTAAGCGCTAGAAAAGTAATAATTCTTTAAAAATTCATATCTCCGGTTCCCCTGAACCGATTTTAATCGTTTTTGTGTCATTTTAAAGATAAAAATATAAACTATTTTTATAAATTGGTTTTGGATTTTTAAACAGTTTCCTGTGTTTTATTTAATTACTGTTTTGTGATATTTGAATGCTTTACACTTTGTCTCCTAAGTTAAGCCTTGACGCTCGTTGCCAAGCTACCAAGGGTTGAGCTGGGATTAATTTACTGAGACCTAACTGTACCTATGTGGAGGTTAGTGGCTTGTTGCTAGGTGTAGGTACCTACCTGCCCTACCAATAACCCATTTTCCAACAGGTACAGGTTAAGCCGAACGCAGTGTTTCCTCAGGTGCCGCAGTACCACATGGCACAAGATGTCCTCATCCAGGTATCGCAGATAATCGCAGACTTTGTAAAGCAAGGAGTTCTGAAAGAAGTGATGAGCACCCCATGTAATTCACCAATAATGGGTCTGAAAAAGCCTTGTGGAATGGTCCGAATTGTGCAGGATTTGAACAAAATAAACAAGATTGTGGTAAAGTGTTGCCCCATAGTGCCGAATCTAGCAGTGATCATGTTCCAGGTTCCGTGTGATGCAGAGTGGTTCACAGTTGTGGACCTGTCTCAAGCATTCTTTTCGGTGCCTCTTCATGAGGACAGCCAATTTCTCTTCAGTTTCAAATTCCTGGATAAGGTATACAGTTGGTGCAGAATTCCTCAAGGGTTTTCTGAGTCACCGTTCATCTTCAATCAGATATTGAAGAAGGACTTGGAGTTATTAGAACTGCCTTTCAGTTCAACTCTGGTACAGTACATTGATGACTTGCTGATTGCATCCAGAATAAAAGATGACTGTCGGTATGACACAATTGCATTACTGAACCATTTGGGAAAGAGCGGACATAAAGTGTCCCCAAAGAAGCTGCAGTACTGTCAGAGAGAGGTAAAGTATTTAGGTCATTTGATCAAAAGGGGTTTCAGGAGAATATCAAAAGAGAGGGTGACGGCCATACTGCAGACGAATCCCCCGACAACCAAGAGAGATGTCAGGATGTTTTTGGGAATGGTGGGCTACTGTCGCCAATGGATTCCCAACTTCTCGATTATCTCTAAACCGTTGCTAAAACTGACAGGCATGGAAGTTAAGGATGACCCGAGCACCATAATTTTGTCAGAGGAAGAGCTTGAGGCATTCATGGAATTGAGAGAATGCATGTACAGGGCGCCAGCTTTGGGTATGCCTGATTACACAAAGCCTTTTCTATTGTTTTTTCATGAACGTGATGCTTGTTCTTTGTCTGTCTTAACACACGTCCATGGAGGTGCAAACCACCCAGTAGCATATTTTTCAGCTACTTTGGACTCAGTTGCAGCAGCCTTACGGGGTTGTTTGCGCGCAGTTGCAGCAGTTGGTCAGAACCTCACACAGTGGGAAGGCATAGTGATGGGACATCCCTTGACAGTAATGGTTCCACATTCAGTTGAGATTCTGTTGACCCGAACTAAGACTCAGCACATGACAAATGCTAGGCTAACGAGATATGAGACCATTATACTGGGGTCTCCAAATTTCTCTCTCAAGATGTGTACAATATTGAACCCGGCAACTCTACTTCCTGTTGAAAATGCTGAGATTAGTAATACTGAAGAATGGAGCATGACTGTCTTGAGGTAACAGAACTATGCACCAAACCCAGTCTTGACATCAAGGATACACAGTTAGAAGAAAATGATTATATTTTGTTTGTTGATGGTTCATGCTGGAGAGTCAGTCGGAATACTGAGAGCTGGCAATGCCGTGTGTACAATCACCAGCATTATAGAAGCTTCCTGGCTCGAAAGAGTGTATTTCGCACAAGTGGCTGAATTGATTGCCCTTACTAAGGCATGCCATGCTGCTGCAAACCTGAAAGTCACTATCTATACTGACAGCAGATATGGATTTGGAATTGTACATGATTTTGGCCAATTATGGTCATAGAGGGGTTTCATGACCTCTTCTGGCTCACCAGTGAAAAATGGCGAACAGATTAAGGATTTGTTGCATGCAATTCAGTTACCACTTGAAATTGCCGTGGTGAAATGCAATGCTCATGTCAAGTCAGAAGACTTTGTGTCCATGGGAAACGGCTATGCAGATCAAGTCGCAAGATTTCGCGCATTGAACTGTATATCGTTCAAGGAACAGTGGGAACTACTACCTGAAACTGAAAATGAAACATGCTTGAACTATGCATTAATAGTGGTGGATACATTAGATGAGCTAAAATCACTGCAGGGCCGTGCTAGCAGAAAGGAAAAACGCTCCTGGCAGAGAATACAATGTGTACAGAGGGCTGACGACTTGTGGGTCTCAGAGGAGGGGAAGTTGGTTTTGCCAAACAGCCTTTTGTCACAGTTTGCAAGGCTTTACCATGGTGAGGCACACCTTGGGAGAGACGCAATGATCAGGTTATTCAAAATTGATTGGTTCAATCCAAAAGTCAGACAAGCCACAGAGGTTACCTGTCATATGTGCATCATCTGACAACAGATGAATGCAGGAAAAGGCACTGTGGTGACTTTGAGTCACATAGGGAGAGCTGGAGGTCCGTTTAGCAAGATGCAGATGGATTTCATTGAAAAGCCTGTGTGTGGAGGCTTGAGGTACGTGTTGGTGATTGTGTGTGTTTTCAGTCACTGGATTGAAGCCTACCCTACACGTAGAAATGACAGTCTCACAGTAGCAAAGCTGCTGCTTAGAGAATTAATACCACAGTTCCGATTTCCGGTCTCTTTAGAATCAGATAGGGGCAGACACTTCGACAATGAGGTGATTAAGCTGTTGTGTGTTGCACTGGACATTGAGCAGAAGCTGCATTGTAGCTACCTCCCTGAAGCATCAGGACTAGTGGAACAGATGAATGGTACCTTGAAGTCGAGAATGGCAAAAATGTGTGCAGCTACCAATATGAAATGGCCAGATGCATTGCCCTTAATACTGATGTCAATGAGAAACACACCTGATAAGAAGACAGGACTATCCCCCCATGAGATATTGATGGGCCAAGCTATGATGTTGCCCGCAGTACCTGCAAATGCTCTTGTGAATATCACGGATGATATGGTGTTGGACTACTGCAAGGGTCTGGCTGATGTGGTCCACTCTTTTTCTCACAAGGTGGAGGCTAACACATTGCCACCGATCAGTGATCCAGGTCCCACCCTACAAGCCGGTGACTGGGTGGTTGTCAAGAAACACGTGAGGAAGTCGTGTTTGGAGACTCGTTGGAAGGGGCCATATCAAGTAAGATTGACAACAACCACTGCTGTGAAATGCGCAGGCGTTCCAAACTGGATACATGCCAGTCACACAAAGAAGGTGACATGTCCGACTGATGAGGAACTTGAAGTGTCCCAAACAACAGCTGCAGAGAAGGAAGTCTCAAGGCCGGAGAGTACTCAAAGGGGAACTGAGACTAAAGGAGAACTCACTGAGGACGGCTTAGTCCCTCAAACAGTAAACGAGTTTGAGGGAGGTGACGGTGAGCCTATCTCAGTGGAGGCAGCAGGAGAACCAAGTCAAGGAGAGGTTCTCCCAGAAGTAGACGGATATGGGTTAGAACTTGAACCTGTTACAGACCCTGAAGACGAAGGGGAAGGAGCAGAAGGAGGTCAAAGTACATCAACTCCTCCTGAGCCGCTTGCTGGTCCGTCAAGAGAAAACACCATAGCACAAGAGGAGGGTGCTGTTCAACGTCCTGAAAGGCCAAGCAGAAAGAAAACGCATAAAGGTGATGACTGGCCAAAGAAGCAAGCTGCAAGGGAGAAAGTGATTCCAGGTGACACAATAGAGGAAGAAATTGACACAACTAGAAAAGAGGATCTCAGTGAAGGAGAGTTGCAAAGTGAACGCAGACTGAAAAGAAAAAGAGCCGCAAACAGAAGGTACGCAGGTCCTGAATGGGCATATGCAACGACATCTGAATGGCAACAAGAATTCTTAGCGTTTTGTTTTGATAGAGAGGTACTAGGCCAATACTAGGGCACTTGAATCCAACTTTAGAAAGAGACTGTGTTAAAATAGTGAAATTGAAATTAAAATCTGGAAAGCTGAGAAAAGAGACTGATGAATTACCGGATGTGACATTGATAACCTGAATTTACTCAGAAAACCGATTATGACAGGCTGCTAACCTGATTTGACAAAAGGGTCCTGGGGGAGTGGAACGCTGTGAATACTTGCAGAAAGAAGGAGAGACTTTGCATTAAGAAACAAAAAGAGCTTTAAATTGCCCTCCAGTTGATTGTTTGTCTGATATCTTTTGCTATCTGATTCTTTACAAATCATGGCTTACTCTAGAGTTAGTAGCAAAAAGGGTAAAGTGTGTGGTTGGTTAAGTGTTATATTAGGTATTGTGTGTGCAATAATAATTATAGGTGTGATTGTGGGAATGCCTTGGTTGGATAAAAAGGTGACTAACAATGCTTCAAAACCTGCGACTGCTACACTAACACCGTGGGAAAAGTTTGAGCAGGATACAAAATACTTGCATGAGGGAACTAATTCAAAGGGGGAACTTTCTACTAATGTTTTCTATCGCTTGCTGAATGAGTATGTTGATACTATGGATTTGATAAACTGTTATGCGTGCACAAAGATTCCTTCATCAGTTCACTTACCATAGCCTGCCACTAACGTACGGGATAAGCTGTAGTTTGCTGCTAACAAGATTCTATGACCAGGGACATGTGCAATATTTTTATTCAAATTTAGACGTAGTGTTTTCTTTTGTGCCTGTGATTGAGATTTTGAACAAATTAGCTAAAGAGCATAGCATAAAATTAGTTAGGGGTTTCTTTGAGCCGACACTAACGTTTGGCACAGCTTATGCACACCGCAATAATTTAACCTGCTTATTAACACCTGTGGAGAAAAGCTTCTTAGATCACACTGATGATAGACGCAAAGCACTGAAAGAAAGGCTAGAAAAGGGGTTAGAAAAACGCACATATGCAAATGATTATGCTTACACTGCAATAAAGACACAGGGCAAGTTAGCTATAGATGCCTTACATGTAGGAAGGCTTTGTATATATATGCCGAAATCTGATCATGACACTTTATTTGTGGGAACGAGTGAATGCAGGCATGTGTTTTTGTTTCAGAGCAAATGGACATTCATGTTAAATGGACAGGATCCAGCAATCCCTGGGATCTATTACATATGTGGACTAAATGCTTACTACCGTCTCCCTAAGGGATGGTATGGGACATATTATTTGGGAATAGTTTTCCCAAAGATTTACCAGATTGATGACTTAAAACAAATACCTAAAATGTCTGAATTACAACATGCTAGACAAAAGAGAGAGACAGCGGCTGCTGTTGTTGGTGATATATTTGGAGCCATAATTCCTTCAGTAGGGGTTATCTTAAATTCCATAAAGATTCGAAAGTTGTCTACTATTGTGGATAACATGCTGACAAATTTCACAGGGGGGATGGATACTGAACTTGCTGCGGAAAGAGCTATGACTCTTCAAAATCGGCTTGCTTTAGACATTCTTTTAGCGAAGAGTGGCGGAGTCTGTAAGATGCTTAACGAGCGTCATTGCTGCTCATTCATTCCTGATAATAGCAAAAAGATTAGAGGTATGCTTACTAACCTAACTAGAGATAGTGCAGATTTGAAGGAGCTGAAGGAACCTGGAGTTTGGGAGAAAGTTAGAAAAGGAATTGCCAGAGTAGGGAATTGGTTTAGTGATATTTGGAATGGGGTACTTGCAAAAATATTAGGGGGTCTATGAATTGTCCTAATTTGTTTATTGGGTTTATGGGGAGCATGCAAAATCAATGAAAGAATTAAAAGAAATTGGACAAAACGAAGTAAAAGAAATGAAGAAAATGAAAGGGAGAAAATGTTTAACGAAATTTGGGAAAGCTCACACAAAGGGCAAGATGTTGAAATGTGCATTATGCGCAAAGTGAAAAATTGAAAATGAAAGGTTAAAAGGGAAAGGTTTGTGTGATGACTAGAGTCATCAGAGGAGGGACTGAGAGAGCGTAGCTATATTAACATGAAATGTTTATGAACTAATGTATAATAATGTTGCATAGAAACTGTATTAACATGTTTTGCTAAAACGTGCACTTGAAATGTGACCATGGGGAGTGTCCGCAAATGTATACGGGAACTAATAAAACTGACTAATAATAGTGAAATGTTTATTAAATTGTGATTTTTCATTAATGTTGAAAGGCTAAATGTATTAGATGAGATAAAGCAGTAGGCCTTAGTTAGCATGAGTCGAGGCCTAGCTGCCTGACTCTCATATTAAATGTATTTTGTAACGTGCAGTGTGCTGACTTGCTAAAGGACATGAACTCTTGTTTTTTAAAAGTTAGAAGCTGAATGTAACTGTAGTAGATCCGTTCTCATGAAATTCACCCTGCCTTTAGAAACATTTTTAGCTAAATGCAACAGTGTAGATTAACAAAGTCGCCTAAACTGGTACGGACAATGGAGCCACTGACCGAAGATGTGCAAAGGACCACAAGACGATGAAATCATACCGGACATACCAGCCCGCTAAAGACGTCAATCATAAGCACCAATAAAATGCGTGGGAACTGTTATGGGGTAACAAATTTGATGAAGTATTGTGATTTTAATTGGTTATAGATAGTGGGGTGCAACCCCTTGTCCAATTAGATTTTAGGGGAATGTACAGCGAAAAGGGGCTAAAAACCCTTGTCACCAGAAAATAAATTATAATTAGGGAGCAGGAGACTTGGAGAGGGGAAGATGCTGATGCTATTTGCTATGACCCAGACATTTTGTCACTCTGCATAGAGACTTTGCTGTTTGGTTCTTAAAACCATTCTGTCCTTAGATTGCCCATTTACACTTTACCTCCTTATGAGGGAACTGCCCCTATTTTCCCTTTGCTGAAGCTGAATTCTTTGATGGCGAATCAACTGATGTCCTGAAGACGAACACAGAGCCTGAGTGCTGACCAAACTTGGAGGGTAACTATATGACAATGAAATTGTGATTGTCTATTTGCTTTTCCTTTTTGCAAGGTCATGGTGGTGTCTTGAGTTTGATTAATGTCTTTGACTAAAGTGAAATGCATTATTGTGATAAATATTGATGATAATATTGACGTTTTGATTGACAGGTTGATTAGCTATCTCGTCCTTAGGTGTCTCTCAACAGGGTCAAAAGATTTATGGCCTAAAACGAGTCCCAATGGGTAATAAATTATCATAAAGGGACGCGTTAGCAGTTCCACATAAATATAAAAAAGTGTGGGACTAAGTGATGACCCTTGGAGATCCCTGCAGGCGAGAGAGAAAGATCTTGAATGGAAGTCTTCAAAGGTCATTTAGGAGGGAAGTGCTGAGTTTCTCTGCAAGTCCCGAGATGCCGATGTCAAACAGTGCAGAGTGACTGCCCATATTAAATGCAGTGGAGAGATCAAGTGAGATCACCCCATTATGTTTTATGGTTAAAATCTCTTCTGAGACAGCAATCAGATCTTTCTCGGTACTTAGTCCTGGTCTAAAACTATATTGCATGATCTCCAAACTGATGTTTTCTTCTAAGTAATCTGAAAGGCTGGCATTCAGATGTTTTTCCAATCTTTTAACAGGAAATGGAAGTCTTGAAATAGGGTGGAATTTTTTCTCTTTACTACGATCCAGCAAGGTTTTTTTTTTAAAATAATGGTAGGACACCTTTTTCCAGATAGTAGGAAAAATGCCAGTCATGATAGTCATATTCCACAAGGTTGTCAAGACTGGCACAATACAGTCAGCTGCAGCCTGTACAACCTTTAGTGGACGGGGTTCAGATGGTGCTCTGGATTTTACTTGATTAATGAGCTTGACCCTTTGATCAACACTCAGTTGTGAGAAATGGTCAAAAACAACTTTCCTAGTGCAATGGTTAGGGGGCATTTGACTGGTATCTACAATGGAGTGAGTAGTGTCAAATTATTTGTAAACTACCTTATTTCTGAAAACAATCAACTAAGCTGTTGCAAAAATCCTGACTGGGCAGGTAACAGGAGAGGGAATTTGGGGAGAGAGTGATTGCACTACTTTAAAGAGATCCATAGGGTAGTTCAAAGCCAATTAAATTTTTACCATGTAGTAATTGGACTTTTCTTTCAAAATCAGATTTTTATATTCCACAATCACTCTTCAATATATTTCTTTACTTTCTTCACTATAGTCACTTCTGCATAGTCTCTCCTATCTGCAACATTTTTGTTACAACACTGTTAATACTGGAGAAAACCAAGGTGGTGATGGATATCTCCTACAAGACTTTATTGTTTTTTCTGATACTCGATTCAATACTTCCCTGATCAACCATTCATGATATTTAACATCTGCTACATTTTACTTATTTCTAAGATCTGGTAATATATTGTTAAAACTCTATGAGTGCAATTATTTATTTAATTTGCTCCATAAGTGCATGGATTTGGTCTGAGTTACTTTATTAGTTCCTTGCAATGGAAATGGAATGTTAAGTTTGAACTGCACTGCTGTGTAATCTGACCAAATTAACGGAAAAGTATCCACATAATTTAAATTAGAATCATTTAAAAAGTACCATCCAAGGTATGGCCAATTTTGTGGGTAGCCGAGGTCACCCTCAGAGGTAGGGGCTTTAAGGGTGAAGTAAAGGGACAGTGTATGATGGATGCCCCACAAATTGTTTCTTAGTGCCTAGATCACATTTATCATATGAATAGCCGCAATGTGACATTTGTCTTCTGCCTCTTGGCCCTGGCTATGGCATTCTGATTATTTACACAGAAGAGGGGAAGTGCTGTTCTCTGTGACCTTTGAGTAGAGGTGGGAGAACCTCATAGTTATGTATTCTTGGATTGATACTGTTTCCTTACTCGAGGACTTCAGACATTGCAGGAGAATATGTAGAATGCCCCAAAAACTTGTAGAACTACAAGACTGGCCAAGTTTCATAGGATTTGTAAATATCAACATCAGTCTTGAATGTACCACAATATAAATAGCACCCCTTTGGTTCTTGATGCTTCAAATTAGGTATAACTGAGGAAAGCAGCTGTTTTCTAAAGGACAAATCAGTCTTACTGCTTCCAATTTCTTCTTTCTGGGAGCAAGAAGTGTTATGGAGCTGATTTAGACTGCTGTCCAGTGACACCATGAAGGAAATTACGTTACAGGCTGGTATGAAACCCTACTTAAGCATAAACCATAATTTCTGTCAGGATGGAACAGAAGCAAATACCAATAACCTGTGTTTAACCCTCTGGTAGCTTGGAACAACAAAAACAGTCTGGCTCAACTGAGGGGCAATGCGTAAAGTATTTATGCAGCACTTCAAACAGTAGTAAAGTGAAGACACAACACACAAAAAATTCCAAACCTCTTTAGAAAAATAGAGCAAAATGTAATAATTTTTTTTTTACCAAAATGACAAAAACGCCAATCAATAGAACCAGAGATATAAAATGTCAAAGTTTAAAAAAAAATAGTGCCTATAGACAGATAGAGGGTCCAAGTTAGGCAGGCTGAACCAAAAGTGGTTTGCAGAGCATTGCAAGATCTCACATCGAGAATGTGTTGGGCAGCGGTGGCTCCAAGGAGCAGCAATACCGCAATGCAGAGTACTGCATCTTCATCAAGGTTGCTGTAGTAGACGGACTTGCAAGAAGTCCTGCATCGAAATTGCGCCACACAGCTGAGTCCTGTATCATTTTTTAGAGTGCCATTGACCAGGGGCTTGCAATGATACGTCCTGCATTGAGTATGCATCACGCAGAAGTGGTTCCTAGGAGACTGTGGGCCATGATGTGAGGTGTGGAGTCAGGGATGTGTTGTGCTGCAGTGGTTTTACTGCGGCTGTGAGGAAATGTGTTGCTCTGAGTTGGTTCTGCATCACAGGATCCCAGCTGGGATGGCAGAGCACCTTCAGGCCCACTTCCAAGGTTCAGTGCTGGGGTGATACCACTTTAGGGGGTACAACCCAGAGTAGACAGAGTCCAGGTGATGAGTTCAAGGTGGTTGGAGCCTTTTCTGTCCCTGAAGCTCTATTCAGGAGGCCAACCAACTAGTCCTTGGAGTTACTCTGGTGGTCCAGGGTTCAAGATGCAGGTCCCATTCATTGAGGCAGCAGAGTAGCTGTCCTTCTTGCAGTGCAGCACATAAGTCTTTCTGAGTCTTCCACAAGTCCAGAGGTGTACTGAAGAGGTGGGTCAGAGGGTCTAATATTTATACCTGGTGTCCACTTTAAAGTAGGAGAAGGTTCTGGAGGTTCCCACCCCCAGAAGTTCTTGGATTTTCCTGCCTCCTTGCCCTGGCCCCAAACTGTCTGGGGTTACCATAGACTATTGTCAAACCCTTTTGAGTGTGTGCAGGCAGAGCTATAGTGATGTGCAAGTGTTGTAGATGACAGCTCCTCACTCTCATTAAGTCAGAGATAGCCTATTCTCCCAACACCTATGCAATCATGTGACCTAGGAAGCAGGCTGAAGAGACGAAATAGCAGGAGTGGATCACTGCGCAGAAAAGGTGTGGGCCAATGGGAGTGGGGGAAATGAGAAAAACAAACAAAAAATAAGTACCTGATTCCCCGCAGCTGTGCCACTCTTTATCTTCCAATGCAGGCACAGGCACCCAGCCTGCCCTGTGGCCAATCCAAATGCTGCTCCCATGCTGCTGGCAGTATGAAAGCAGCATTCGGATTGGCCGGAGCGCCCTGGCTTTGTGCTCTGAGGCAGACTGGGAGCCTTGGCCTGCTCTCTCCAACCCAGCAACACAGTTGGAAGAGCCCAGTGTGCCTGTGTTTGGCCCGAGACAGCCGGCCAAACACACATGCACACTGAGGGGAGTGCTCTTCCCCTCCATCACTGTCATGCCCCTCAGCCCCACCCCTTTAACAATAAAGCGATAATAAACATAGTTAAAAGTTGTTAAAGGTCTGCAGCTGCTGCTGTTGGCAGGGGTGATGCTCCTCTGTTATAGCGGAGGAGCTGCGCCTGCCAAGTGGTTAGGACTAGAAAATGACAACTTTCTAAAAGTGGAATTTCAGAATCTTGACTTAAAATTCGAACTTGCCGTTAAAGAGGGGTTTAAATTTCAACTCTTTATTCATCAAACTCGATATTCACACCTACTCCCAATTGAAAGTTATCACTTATTACATGAAATAAGTTAGCACAATGTTTTTCTAACTGAGAGGCAGGCCTTGCAGTAGTGAAAAACGAATTTAGGAGGTTTTCACTAACAGGTCATGTAAAACTTGAAAGTACATGTCCAACATTTTAAATACGCCGCACCTTGCCCTCTGAGCTGTTTAGGGAGTAACTTATGGGTGACTTAAATGCATTAAAAAGGAAGGTTTAGGCCTGGCAAAAGGTTTAGTTTTCCAGGTCCAGGTCAGAATGGCAGTTCACAACTGCACACACTGGCTGCAATGGCAGGTCTCAGACAAGTTTAGAAGGGCTACCTAAGTGGGTAACACAATGAGTGCTGTATGTCCTCTAAAAGCATGTAATCTTCAGGCCCTTGATGCATATCGAACCACTGTACTAAGGAATTACAAGTAAATTAAATTTGCCAATTGGGAGTAAGTCAATGTTACCATGTTTACAGGAGCGAGAACAAATGCTTTAGGACTGGTTAGCAGTGGTAAAGTGTGCAGAATCCTAAAGCCAACCAAGGCAAAGTCAGAAAAAACGGAAGGCTGGAGCACAAAAAATGGTGGGAAAACACAGCAAGGATGTTGGATCCAACACACTAGAATGCAAAAAACACTTCCAAGCAATGCCCCAGTTTTCTTTCTTGTTAAACTATTATACGGCAGCCCTGTAAACCTGGGAATCTGGGAACATCAGTGCTAAAAAGAACAATTTTTCCCTTAGAGAAAGTATACGCCTAAACATCCTCTGCAAAAATATTGTTACAAGAATTAATTTTATTTACCATATAGACAGTTTGTTAGTATGCAAACTACATATTTTATCATATTGCCCGTGCTCCAACATAATGCCATAGTGAAAGTGGATAGTGGCGAATGTGAAAAGCTGAGCGTTAGTGAGGTACACAAAATATATACAATACTAGCGGCTGATAATAGAATACATTTTCAGCATGGCTCAAAATTACCATATGTATATCATGATAACTCGATGAGCCCACTAGTTCAATTGTTGACATTTCGACTCTAAGGAAATTAATTCAAACAGGGCCATCATCAGAACACAAACATTGTAGCAACCAGTATTGAATGATAAATCATGGTCGAGTACTACAATGATGATGATGTATGTCTATCTCGTGTCAGGACACTGGGGTATGGAATCAACTGAATGAAAATAGGAATGCCATCAGAGGCTGGTATCGAGCACCATCAAAAGATCAGTGGGAGGACCAAAGTTCATTTAGGACCCTTATTTTCTTTCGAAGTGCTTTTGTAAGTGATAACAGATCATGTGTGTGATTGCCAATCTTTTATGAATTAACTTAATAATGTTTAGTGCTAACCTATAAAAGATATGAAGATCTGTTTAGGATTTCAATAACTGAATACCTCCTGCTTTATCAAGTTCAAACTTCACTACAAAGCAATATTGAACAAAAGCACCGTAAGGGTGGTAATAACAATAGCAAGACCAATCTTGTTCTTTTAATTTTGGGTACACAGTGTGGATTTCATAAGACAGCCAAATTAAAAATCAGTGTTCCCACAAGGTATGTAAGGTCATGTGATACTGGTGGGAAAGTTAAGTCTGAATTATCATAGGAGTGCTTTTGCTTTGTCTTAATTTTTGGGAGGTGAACCGAAAGCATGTTACTTTGTTATTTAGTTATTTTCATTTAAATTTGTTGCTTAATCCTGACACCCTTTTTAGGGTTACTTTGCCTTCCATTAAATGTTCTCCAATCAGTAGAGGTCTGCCCTGTGATTATCAATGGCCAAAGTAGGGGACACCACAGCAAAAGTCTCCACAAAGATCCTGTTCATAAGGTGAGACATTGCCTCTTTTGATATGCATTGGCAGAGCACTGAAGATAAGTTGCTCCTGATAGAACAGAAACTGGATGTCTACGTTGACTGTGAACAAGACCACTATTTTATGGAGTGAAGTTTACCGACTTAGAGGACAGAAACTGAAGCAGTAGCCTAGCTTTTGCTGTCATTCCAGAGAAAATGGAGGGAGAGGACATAGCCACGTTTTTACTATGATTCATACTGGAAATCACACAGATTTCTTTTAACCATTGTTTGGAAATCCAACATACCCACAGACTGTGATGCTGTAGACACAGGACCACTGAAGGACCTTGCCAGATCATTGCCTATTCTCTCCAAAAACCAGTCTAGCTGACAAATTATAGCTGATACAAAGAAACACTGGGCCTTCTTTATGTGCAATCACCGTATTTCGATCACCAGGCACTTCTCGAACAAAATCAGTCTTCAACATGAATCATTCCTGGTTTTACATCTACAAGTGAAGAAGCTAGGAATCAGATATGGAATGCTTGACTGGGCAACCATGCTAAATACCAACAATGAATATAATGACCCTGGCCAACTTAAGGGACTGTTGGACTCCCTAGAGAATATAGACATAGACCCCTCACAGTGACAATAAAACTCTAGATCCCCCATGTCAGCCTACCATGCTACAAGACTCTGAAAACCAGAGGGGATACAGAGATTGGAGCAAGTGACCAGAAGCTCGTCCTAGGAACCTAAACTTAGACACCTGCGTTTACCGGCTAACCCTGAGTCAAGACAAGGTCACTTCTAAAACCATCTTGAAGCGGAGACTGTGATTTGCCAACAGTTAAGATGCCTTATATCACTAACTATGTGGAGGACTGATGATGATATAAGGGTGCTATGGTTGCTTCCTTTCCCACCCTCCTTGGCAGGTGGGTTTTCGACAGAGGCTGTAAAGGAAGTCACATTGGGTAGTGCTGATGAAGGTGGTGCACTAGATCTCGCTTTTCCTGCCCCCTGCCTCCTTTGCACTTAGATGGACACACTTGCCTAAATAGGCTGCTTAGATGTCTATTTTAGCGTACAAAGTAAATTTCTTAGCTTGCCAAGTCACAACGTGCCAGCCAGGAGATAGGAGGGGAACACTGGGTTTTAGGATCCCACCTGAGGTAAAGGTTGATTTCCCCTCTCTCAGAGGTGTTTTTGCATGAGCACATCAGCCTCCTCCCCTTACAATCCCTCTAACTAGAGATCACCCTTGCTGTCTGTAGTGTCCCAGTGGACACTACAGACATATAACACTTCTCTACTGGGACATTTACTACCCCATATCACACTTCCATAACTGTACCAAATGTCTCTTAGGATTCACTAAGGCTGGCCTAGACATACCCATTCTCCATGTGTCTTACTATAACACCCTCCACTCCCTATCAGCCTCAATTCACACACCATTTTCTACAAATACTCTAATGAAAGTTTACCTCAATGAAAATGAGATGACCTGCTTCATTAAGAGACAGAAAATTATTTCTACCTCCACTCACTGCGCCCTTACATTGCTTAATCCAGGAAACCCAGCACTCAAATACAGAGATATGGGATAGGGTGGGTAAAGAATGTCATGCTGACAAACATCCAGCAGACAACTCCACTGGCTCTACCACCATCATAAAATGAATGTTGTGATACTCATAAGTAAAGGTCTACCAATCAGAATACATAAAATATGTCAGGATCCCACAAGGCCACTTCATCCTTCTTAAGGGCAGTATTCACTATCAATCTTTTATTCCATAAATGGACCATTTTCCAATGAACTTGAAGTAATTAGGGACCTTACAGAGATCTTTGGTCAATACCTAGAATATGCAATTAGGTAGAAACTGGACTCTTGCTGGACTTTCAAATAGACCTTTCTTTATGTGATTGGTGGAGATTGCTCCACCCCATTGACTGCAGTACCAGCGCATATCTTGTATACATGATTCATACTCACAGATTGAAATTTTCCTGGCATTGATTCTGCTCTTGTGGCATGTGTGTGAGATAATTAGTAGCTTTTATCATGTCACAAACCGCATTTGGCTCAATATCAGTTTGAGTAAACCCTTGTTGGGCTAAGGAAGACTTAATATGTTATGTTACAAACTATCAATGGAAAAATAAAAACAGTTTGCAATGTTTTATACATTACTGGGTGACAAAGATCTGTTGGTCTCTTCTGCCCACATGCTCTAGGAAGGGGGGAAGTATGCATGAGAGGGGAATTAATTAGGGACTCAGCGCTCTGGAAACAGGAAGAAAACAGACACAGAGCGAACCGAGTGGTGGACCTGACCTGTAAATATAAGGCCACACACACTAAGGCTGATCTGACGACACCTCTGTGGACCAAATGCAACCTTAATCCACAACTTACTTCAAAAGCAGAAACCTCTTATTCCCACTCAAACAGCATCATTAAAAGAGGGGAGAAAACTAAGCAACTAAGACAAAAGTCCCACCAATTGATTCCTGCCATCAAAGGCTCAATAGGGGCAATTGTCGATAAACCCCTCTGATGTCCTCAATAGATTTAGGGCTTTGTACCTAGAGTTGTACTCAGCAGAGTATCCCAAAATGACTTCAGAAGATGTCTTCCTCTCACCACTTTTCCCAGAGCATCATAATCTTTGGACCAAGATAAAACAGAGGATGAGATAATGAAGGTGATTGAGGACCAGCCTTTTTGTAAGGCGCCAGGGTTAGACAGATATCCCTCTGAATGCTACAGAATTACCAATCCTTTAGTAGCACCGCTGCTGTGTAAACAATTCCTTGAAATCTACAGGCGACCCCAACCTCTCCAAGGTGCTAAAACTGCCAAGCTTTATTTGTCCTAAAGCCTAGTAGGGACCCATTTCAATGTTCCAATTACAAACCAATATCTCTGCTAAACACAAACATGAAGATTCTGACTAAGGTGGTGGCCAATAGGCTTAAATTGATGTTAACATCATTGACTTATCATGACCAGGTAGGCTTCATGCCACACCATTCCTCTGCATCCCACCTAAGATCCACCTTATATGTTCTCTGGCAGGTTAAAGATGATACTGATGAGAAAGTGGCTTTCATTGGAAACAACAATTCCTTTGACAGGGTGAGATGGCCATACCTATTCAGGATCCTAACATGGTTTGGGATTGGTGAACAATTTCTTGCCAAGGTCAGAAGGCTATAAACCTATATGTCAGCAGTGGTAGGCTGTAACAGGCACACTTTCTCAATGTTCCAGATCCACAGAGGCATGCAACAGGGTGCCTGCTGTCCCCACTACTATTTATCCTTACACTTGAACCCCTTGATTTAGCCATCTGGCAGATCAATGACATAGAAGGTGTAATGTCCCTAGGGGAAGAGCCTAAAGCACTTCACTGTGCAGATGACATTAGTCCTACTGTCCAATCAAGCAAATTATTACCCAAGCTGAATCTAATCAATTACATTTTTCAACTTTTTTGGGCTACAAAATAAATTGGGGGAAGTGTGAGGCCATGTCCTCCCACATGCGACTACCATGGCATTGATCAGTTACCACAAGTTTAAGTGTCAGCTAACCAAACTAAGATACTTTGGAATATACTGGAATACGGGGCTCCAACGCCTACTGGACTATTGAACCTCTGATCTCAAGACTAGAAATTGATTTCTCCCATTGGTCCACACTCCATCTTTCAATATGGGGCAAAGTCAAAATTAATAATTAATGTGATGACATAATTAAACTATATCTTTACAGCTCTGCCCCTACAGATCCCTTCCTGCATTATAAACAAACTGGCTAAAATGGTGAAAACATTTCCGTGGGATGGCCATAACCGGCAGCTAAATAATGTGACTTATCTATACTCCTATAACTACATAAATTACATAAATGGTTAACTCAAATCCTAATAAATAATTTTTTCTCCACCACTATAAAACAGCAACTGAGAGATTTGTGGATCCATAGTCTTTAAGTACAGTACATGGACGAGACTTGGGCTGAGATTATAATGACCCATGATAAGTCCCTCAGGCCTACTAGAAACTGAACTACTTGGAGCAACATGCTGGAGACAAGTGATATTGTGCATCTCCTACAGGAATGTTCAAACTTGACTGCATTCTGGAAGAGTGTGTGGGACACTATGAGGGAGTTCCTTGACATCTTAGAGTCACCTCACAAACCACACAACCCTCCTGCATGACTACAACTACCCTGAGAAAACACCTCAGAAAGACTGTGGTTGGGATTCTCAGACTGTGGCGGACCGCCAGTATATCAAAGTAGAGTCCTGGTTGCGGTAGATGAACACAGTAAAGCTATATAAAAAGGTTGTTTACTGTGTAAATGATCAATTAGAGATGTTTGAGACAGAGTGGAGTGGATTCTTTCGTGAACCCGGAAATCAACCATGAGATACACCATTAGGACAGTTTTACCTATTCATCACAGCGTTTCTGAGATGCCCGGATAAATGGTAGGGAGCTAGCAATCTGCGATCTGATTGATTTATGGGCCTGTTCAATATCTTTCACTCTTAGGCATCCGGAGTAAACCATACAGGAGGAGGTCTTTGAGCTAGATGGTTGTACCATGGTAATACTGCAAATAAACTAGAAGGGTGTGGCTCCATCCACTGAGTCTCGTCAGATTCTTGGGATATGGTGATGGCTGGCTCTCGCTATATCACTTTTGGAACATAGGGAGGATGGCTATTAAATTGCCGCATCACTTTTGCCAATTTGCATAGGTCTTGGAAACTCAGAAAAGGGTGCTATGTATGACATTGGTTCATGTACCGGTTTTAATCAGTTATGTCTTTTCCTGATTCAATGCACTGCATTTCTGTGTGGACTCAAGAAAGTGATCGGCATCCAGGCGACAAAATGGAGTGAACCTTCAAATACTAAAGGAGGGAAAGTTGTAAGTTAGAAGTTAGATGTTTTTCTCCTCATTTGTGTACAATGTCATGAATGGGAAAGGAAGACTTGTTGTCCAGACTTTATTATTTATCTCTTCCTTCCATTCATGGTTGACAATGTAAGTTGAATTCTTGAGTGGTGCCTAAAAAACAAAAAAAGATAAAAAAGTAGCATATATGTCCATATGTATTAATTAACATAGACCACATGAAAAGCACAATATTCACATGCATATGTTAAAAAAAATAGGCTCAGAAAGGGCAATCATTGAATAGTAAAATATTTTTATTGTGTTGTCGATATGCAAAGCCGTTTCTCCCGCAGTCCCTGTAGACTTTGGTGCTCCCTGACTGGACCTGTCTCTATTTCATTTGATCTCATATCAATAGTGGGAATGGTGATTTTATCTGTAAGAATTACAATTGTGGATCAATAATTTTAAGAAGTTTTTGTTAAGGAATTATTAAGCAGAATGCATGGAGCATCATCAGTATGGTTAGCAGTAAAGCATACAATTCATAAGTACAAAGAACTCAGTAAAGTTCAATGGAAAATTCAGCATAGATGCGCCTTCAAAAAGTGGGGAATGGTGCGTTTGGCTACAGAATAAAAGTATGTCCTTTTATATTTAGGACTTCAGACAAAAGACTTCATACATTCACTATGTGGGTATATGGCTCTCAAGGTATGTACCAATGTGGAACAAGCAAGAAGATACATTTTAGTACAGAATACATTTGAGGATTCTCCCATAATACTATTACATTGAAATGAGTTGCTTTCACAATTTATTCGAGCACTATAATTTGCATATTGTATAAACCATAGCCTGAGACAGTTGGGATGTCCTTGATTAAGTACAGCATGGTGAGAAGTCCCTGGGAACGCTCTCTGTCTCTTAATGAGAAGCTTGCAATTCCTTATTTAGAACCAGAAAATAACAACAGCAATGATCACATGGTATGCTGTAAAATCAGTTTAAGATGGAGGACAATACAGTTTCCCTTGTTATGCTATCACAAGTTAAATTTTAAGCATTTTAGAATAGTGAACAAAATCTGACGGTCCCCAGGATTTCATGTTTTTTTCTCAAAAGGTGCTATGGTTGCTCCCTATGTCAAAATTCACCTCCATTGTTCCAAGGCCAGCATTGTGTCAGGGTTGCCCCCTCTCATATGCCATGAGGGCACTCTTTAGTCAAAAATCACATACAATATTCCTGTGCTAGATTTCTTCCATTAGTGTCTTTAATATACAATGGGTGACCCTATGTCAAACATTATCTCTAGTATGTCAGGGCCGGAATTTTGCCATGGTTGCCACCTGTATGACTCTGTTGTCCTTCCTTATTCAAAGCAATTATGTCCAGTTTGCCAGTGACAGCATTTTGCCATTGGCAATGTCTCTATGGCAAGAATTATCTCCAGGATGCTAGCACCAGCATTTTTCCATTGGTGATTCTATTGCAAGAGTTGCCTGCAGTGTGCCAATGTCCACATTTTTTTCTTGAGTGGCTCATAAGCCATGTATTACCTCCAGTTTGTCATTGCTTCCATTTTGTCACAGGAGCCTGTTATGCTGAGAATTACCACCAGGCCATTGGAATTATGTGATTCTGCGGCTGTACTATTTTTTGCACGTATATGGATTTTGCCACATTTGTCACATAATCCATCATCTCTGACATAATTTGCATCTACTAACAAAAATCAAATGGATTAAAAGTTACTAAAATTGTTGTTGCAGCACTTGTTGCTGTGCAGTGGAATGCACTTCACAAGGGTAAGGATGATTGTTACAGTTCCTTATTGCTGTGTTTTGGTGTAACACTAGGACTAATGAGGTGAAACCTTTGGCCAGACAGAGATAAAATATGTAGAAATGACAAAATATGAACTTATACTGTTGCATAATTTAGTAGACTCTGCCACCTAATTTGGTCCTCTCTTGTCCATAATTTCAGTGGCCCTGAATATATTCAATACTACTGATCAATATCGATTTCGATAATTTCAGATTGTTGCACGAAGAGAGACTTTTTAAGCCCACCTGTGTCCTTCAGAAAAGTTTGAGACATGCATGCACGCTTGAATAATATAGAAGGAAAAGGAAATGGGATGAGTGAGAGAAAGAAAGAAAGAATTCTTGGATGTGTCTCTTCAAAACTAGGCAAAATCCTGTGTTCTAAAGTCTCATACGTGTAATTTAGCACCACAATAGATTTCACACTAGGAGAGCTTGGTGCTGATGTATAACCACAGTACTTTATACTTTATTTGGGCAGTCACTTAGGTTGTTCTTTCACATTGTCAAAGTTAATACAGTTCTTGAAATGGTTATCACTTAATTCATTTATCAGTTCTAGCTATCTGTAATTTAATCATGAATCCCAACATATTGTTACATTAATGCTGATATTGGTTTTTGGTTGGGCACATAAACAGGAAAACTTGTTGGTACTCATTCTTTTTCCACGTTTCTACTTTGCAGGTTTCCAGACGAGGTGACCAGGCAAGAGTACAATGTGGACTGCCTCTGCACCATGGACTCCGAATTCTCCTCAGGTAAGTGTGGAATGCTTTCTCTCACTTGTGCACCCTAGCAAGGGTGTGGCACCAGAGGCATGATAGTTGTACTTTTGAGTTCCAAAATGGCCTCCAAGATTTGGAAGTTATGCACAGCCTTTTCCAGAATCTCTTATCATAGAATGCTTCAGCTGCCTCGTCTTGTGAAATGCTAGTTGCATTTCGATCGCTTTCCTGTTGCTTTGCTCTATTTGTATCTCATCTTGCATTATTTGGAATAGACCTCTGTCTAACAAAAGCATGCAAGTAATGTCTCTTGCTAACAAATTGCCCTTTTACATCTGTCCTGCTTCTGGTCACTTGCTCTAAAACTCAAACACCTTTACCATTCATAATTGTAATCTAATTATAGCGGTTAATAGGTTAGTATTCCCGGCACTATTTGTATTTGAATTTGTATTTTAGTATTTATAAAGTGCATCACAGCCGTGGCATCGATGCGCTGGAGCGAGAACAATAAGTGTCAAGGAAAAGAACATGCGGTGGCCAAAAAAGAAATTATTGGGGGAAAAGCTAGGATTTTACCAGACTCCTGAAGGTTAAGAAATCTAGGGCCAGATGTAGCAAACAGTTTGCGAGTCGCAAACGGCGAAAATCACCGTTTGCGAGTCGCAAACGTGTGTTTGCTATGCAGAAATGCAGTTTCCGAGTCGGAATCGACTCGCAAAATGCATTTCCGACTCGCAAATAGGAAGGGGTGTTCCCTTCCTATTTGCGACTCGCAGTGGTATGCAATTCCATTTGCGACTGCGTATGCGGTCGCAAATGGAGTCGCAGTTACCATCCACTTGAAGTGGATGGTAACCCACTCGCAAACTGGAAGGGGTCCCCATGGGACCACTTCCCCTTTGTGAGTGGACCCAAAAATATTTTTTCAGAGCAGGCAGTGGTCCAAGGGACCACTACCTACCCTGAAAAATTCCAAAACTAAAGGTTTCGTTTTTTTTTTCTAAGTGCAGCTCGTTTTCCTTTAAGGAAAACGGGCTACACTTGGAAAAAAAAACTGCTTTATTTAAAAGCAGTCACGGACATGGAGGTCTGCTGTTCCCAGCAGGCCTCCATCCCCGTGAGTGCCCATAGTCGCTATGGGGGTGCAAATTGCGACCCACCTCATTAATATTAATGAGGTGGGTCTTTGCGACCCCATAGCGACTCGCAGACGGTGTCTGAGACACCGTTCTGCATAGCAAATTGCGAGTTGCAATTTGCGAGTCGGAAGGACTTGCAAATTGCAACTCGCAATTTCATACCTACCTACATCTGGCCCCTAGCTCTTTCCTTTAATCCAAAGGACGCGAATTCCAGTATTTAGCGCAGCCACCATGAAGGCTTTATCTCCCCATCTAGCTTTTCGAGTGCGAAAAACATGTATCAAATGAGCTTCTTTTGACCTGAGTTACCGACATATAGGTGGTCATTCCGACCTCGGCGGTCTTTTCAATAGACCGCTGAGTGACCGCCGTACGGAAGACCGCCACTGCTGGTGGTCTTCCGCATGGGCCATTATGACCGTTGGCAGCGCTCCGCCCGTTTCCAGACGAAGAGCCGCCAACAGCCATACTGGCGGCAGGCGGGGAAGTGGAGGTAGCTCCACCTCCACCGCCACGCCAACAGAACACTGCCCAGCGAATCACGACCTGTGATTCGCTGTGGCAGTGTTCTGTTGGCGTGGCGGTGTCGGCGGAGCTGCCCCCATGGGTCCCGTTCCCTCCCGGAGGATCACCGGAACAGGTAAGGTGATCGTCCGATAGGGAAGGGGGGTGGGGGGATGTTGTGAGTTGTGTGCTTGCATGGGGGTGTGCGTGTGTGTATGTTGAGGGGGCGTGTGAGTGCGTGCATGAATGCGGGGGGGTGTGTATGTGCATGAGTGCGTGCATGAATGCGGGGGGGGTGTGTATGTGCATGAGTGCGTGCATGAATGCGGGGGGGGTGTGTGTATGTGCATGAGTGCGTGCATGAATGCGTGCGTGTATGTGTGTGTATATGTTGGGGATCGGGTTGGGGAGGGGGGTCCTGCAACCTTTTGGGGGTGGCAGGGGTGGTGGGGTGATTCAGGGGAGGGAGTCCGGTGGGTGTTGGGGGTGGGGGAGACCCCTATCAGTGACAGGGAGGGGATTCCCTGGCACTGATAGTTCTTTCCGCCATGGATTTCATGGCGGTCCCAAACCGCATGAAATCCATGGCGGTAAGCCGGGGTCAGGCGGGTTGGAATACCGCCGGCGGTATGTGACGACCACCGGGCTGGAGACACAGGTCTCCAGCCCGGCGGTCGTTACCGCCGTGGCAGTCGGAACGGTGAAGCGGCGGCTGGCCATGGCGGTAACCGCCATGGTCAGAATTCATGAAAAAAGACCGCCAGCCTGTTGGCGGTCTTACCGCTGCTTCACCGCCGACCGCCACGGTCGGAATGACCGCCATAGTCTGTTCCGCCTCCATGTACAGACTTAAAAGTTAGACATAGAGTTTTGAATAAAATCTGCTTTGTAACCGGTAACCAATGCAGATGTTTCAAGCTATTGCTAGCAGAAGCGGAGTGAGGGAGATCCAAAATAAAGCAAGACGCAGTATTTTGGATCAGCTGAAGTTTCCTAAGTGACGATTTATCCAAATCGAGCAGCAATGAATTGCAATATTCTAATCTAGAAATTACTAAAGCCAAGACGACTGCAATTCTATCCTCCATTTGCAAATAAGAAAACATTTTCTTCAGAGTTTTCAGCATCCAGAAGCTTGTTTTAATAATGGAGTTCACTTGGGGCTTGAAGGAAAGACAATTATGACTCCCAGGTTTCTGGTGGCAGCATAGGAGCGGTAAGCTCACCACAGTCCAATGGCCACCAGCGAGAATTCCACAGCTCCTTGCTGGAACCAAAACACAAGATTTCCGTTTTATCACCATTCAACTTTAACCAGTTCTGGCCCATCCAGTTGTTGATCTCTCACATACAATTGTGAACCTAATCTGCTACTTCCTCCTAATCTTTTTAGAAACAGGTATGTTCAATTGTGTATCATCAGCATATGAAGTCGGAATAAAACCATACGAACGAATCAGTCTTGCTAGTGGAGCAACATAAAGATTGAATAAGGTGGGGCTGAGAGCAGATACCTGTGGAACGCCACATGTCAAACAGTACGCTGGGGTCTTAAAGTCCACCCAGCTCACCGTAATCAGTCTCACTCCCAAAAAAGATTCCAAAATCTGTAATGCTGTATCTCTAATCCCTGCTTGATGGAGACGAGATACCATGATTTGAGATGAAATGATGTCAAAAGCAGCAGATAAGTCCAGTAAGACTAGTAAAGCAGTCTGCCCATCATCCATTAACCTCTGAATAGTGTCTGAGGTGGTAATAAGCGCAGATTCGGTACTGTAGGCTTTTCTAAAACCATGTTGAGAGAAATCTAAGCTTTCTGAGTTATGGAGAAAACTGGCTAACTCTTATTGATGTGTTTCTCAAAAATCTTAGCCTGAATGGGAATGGTACTCCAACCAGATTAGAGTCCATATGGATTAAAATCTCAATATGATCTGAGAATCACTAAATGTTTCAAAAGAAGACAAGTTCACTCCAAAAAATATTGATGATCATGGATACTTCTTTAATCCTGATCACAATAAACATCTTCAATCTTGAACATAAAAAATCAAGAATACCAAACTGCCATCTTCAATCTTAATCATGAAAATATCAAAGAAAACTAAACAGCCATCACGTGTTTCGTGACACAGCACTTCCTCAGAGCTGTTGGGTCAGAAGCACATACATATTAGTATAACCCAAAAAGGTTGCAAACGAAAACAAATAAGAAAAGATAACATTGGCAGACAAGTTTGGAAGTTCGTTATATGTCCTAAATGGTACAGACTACTGGATTGAGAGACATTCAATATTATACATCAATGTACTAACTAAATTGTTTGCATTATACTATAAGAAACTTAAAATAATGCACACTAGGTTTGAGAATTACTATTCGGGTGAAATTGATTCCAAGAAGAGAAAAAAGAGAAAAGAGAAAAGAAAAGAACAGAAAGGAAGAACAAGGGGACATATGATTATGGTAGGGAACACAGGTTCTGTATCAATAAGATATGAGTCACAATGTAATTTAGGATTTCAGTTCAGGGAAAAAGTCCACAACATCTTTGTACTTCTAGACCCTAAAGTTCAAATGATGAACACTCTTGAGGGATGCTATATAGTGCACAGGTATCAACATAACTAGTATTATACACAATGAAACATAGTACGTTCCTCTTCTAGTAAAAAAATATATATATTAAGAAAATTGAAAGAGTCATTAGGATACAGAGCACTACCCCCACAAAGGACTATACAATTATAACAATTATGGTACCTGAGCCTTAACTTAGTCAAGTCATATCGTATATTGTTACCATTATGAGGATTAGCCAACCATAGTTCTAATACAGCCATAACCACCAATATGTCCAGATCTGCACATTACTAGGTTGTATCCTACACTTTACCTACCTCTGGTATAAATTGAAAAATAATGTAGTATTTCCCATTTAACCTTCTACTAAGGCCAAATCACCGGTCAATAAAATTATATGATTGTGTTACAATGTTTGTAAAGTGCCTGAAAAATATAACTGGAAAAACTAACAATAAAAATAAATTTACTTCACCACCAATTCTGAGGCCTTTGTTTGCTTTGTCCGTGTCACATTATTCAAACCGGCTATTAATTTTGAAAAGGATAATAATCTGAAGCTAAGATGGAATCCCCATTAAAATCCCTAGGCGATAGGTTGCAGTTCTGTAACTGTAAATTCTATAAGCAAATTTAATTAAAATGAACGCTAATCACATGTTTGTGCATTATAAACACTCAAACATGCTCTTGAGTTAAAATTTGAATACACATAAAAAGATTTGGTTAGTTCTAATACTAAATCATTTCTTAAAATATTAGGCTTAAAGTGCTTACAGGCATAAATAGTCCTACTCAACTGATTTCATCTTTTCTTTGTTGGTCTTAAGTTCAAGCACTCGCTTACATCCATGAAAAAGTGACAGTGTATCCTTGTTACTGAGATAAAAACATAATCAAATTCATAAAGACAGATGAAACATAATTTGAACTGTTTAGTCAATCTAAGTGACCTAAGACTCCCCCTATGGTGCACACTAATCCTTCATGTCCAAAAATTGGCGCTGTTGTCTCCGTCCACCCAATATGCTAAGATTGTCCATTTAAGTACTCATCAACATGAACCCATATCGACTATGCCATTCACTTGTAATCTATGTAGTACCTACTCAGCTATTTTCTTCATTTCTTTATGGGCCTGAACCATGAATTTTAAACCCGCCAAGAAAACGGGATTGTCATACAATTTAACCAACTAATAACAGGTGGCCTACGTGAGCGTATATTCAGTGACCTAAGAATGTTTTTCAAGTACATTCTCCTGTATTCTGACAATGCGGGGCACACAAAAAAACATATACAAGTGACTCTTGTTTGTACCAACAAAGGCGACAAGTATGTGACTGTACTTGCTGTCTCCATGAAGGGACCACGTCTTTGGTTTCCATAATACAAATTGCAAAAGCATAAATTGATGTTTCAATGTCTGGGTAAAGGGTACTGAAGATAATCCTGAGCCCGTAGTGATTTATAGGATGTTAATATGGAGCAGGCATGTCGTCTTCTAGAGCGCATGTGTTTGTCAGTAGTTAAGGACAGTAACCTAGTGGCAGCATTTGCCTTCTGGTAAAACTCCACTTTACCCGGGCTCATACCACATGCTTCTTGCAAGCCTAGATCCTTAATAGAGTTGTTTAAGTCATAACCCCATCGTCGACACTGTTGCTCCTCAATTTCAATCCAGCATAGGTTGTTAATGGTACCAGTCTCTGCTGCTCGCATTCTCCAACAAAATTTCATATAAGAACATTTACTCTGATGTTCAGAATTTTTCAGGCCAAATTCTAAGCGTACCTGAGCTGGGGATACTGAACGTGGGATCTGAAATACTGATTTGTAAGCCTTCTTCTGAACTTGGTTATAGAAGGCTGCTTCCTTACCCAGCAATATTTTGGCCCCATAAGTAACAGTGGGCATTAGCCGTGCGCCCATATCAGAAAGCAGATGATTATCTGACGGATAGCTTGATTTTCGTTTTAATAACTTGAATCCATAGTTCAAGTATTGGGCCTTTGCTTGAGCAACAGCAAGCTGCAGTTGAAAGGTCAAGAGATGATCCATGGCAAAACTCGTGTATTTGTATATCGGGACAATCTCCACCTGTGTTCCATTAATGAACCATGAAAAAGATTTAAACTTTGTATCAACCAATCGGACAACCTTAGTTTTGCTGAAGTTCAATTCCAGAACTTGCTTAATAATATATGTAGTAAGTGCGTCACTGTTGTGCTGTAGTCCGACTGGTGTTTGACTGAGTAAAACTATGTTGTCTGCATACTGTAGCCATGCGAAAGGTCACAGTTCAATTAAAACTTTGTGAAGTGACCACATCTCTAAAATAAAAATGCCTCCAAATCCGTGCATATGATTTGTACCTCCAAATAAGGTCCAATCTCTTATCAGCAATCATAATAACCAATGATACGGGAAGAACAATAAATAGATGACACCAATAAAAACACATTGTTTACAGACTGATTCTGTACTCACAATCAGTCAACCCTGATCTCATTTATTTAGCAACATCCCACACAAACAAAAATTCAATAAAGAAAGAGAAAGCGAAAAGGAAAAAGAAAATGTGCTGTCCTTCATATCAACCACAGTTTATAATCAGCCAACAGGACATTCTACACAAATAATGGCCAAGCCTAGAGTTCATTCGATATCAAATGTGTCCAGTTCACCAAACCAATCTTTAGACCAATAAATAGTCATGGTTGGTTCAATTCAGGCAAACTGTTGAACATGTTTGAACTTGATTGAACATTAGTACTACCTCCATCTCTCAACGCTCACACTCCACTTAACTGCTATAATGTATCCTGCATACCACAGCTTCACTCTGTACAATTTCCAAAAGAAAGCATGTTTACTTAAGACGCTTAACCACACACATATGTCACTAATAAGAAAGAACTCATCCAAAGAGACTCACAAGTTTACTTAACGGTGTAGTTCATAATTTAATAAAAAAAACAATGTTTATACGAATGAACAAAGTCATGCGTAATTAAATTCCGATACACTGTCACGTTTGAACTTAATTGAACATTCATGCTAGCTCCACTCCTCAACGCTCAACCTCCCCTTAACAGCTACACTGTATCTTACAACCCCCGGCTGTATTCCATACTACAGTTTCCGCTGAAAGCTAATTTGTTTAAGATGTTTTATCATAAGTATATCTCATTGATAGAAAACAACTCATCTAGATAGACTCACCAGGTCACCTAACGCTGTAGCTCACGGATGCATGAAAAAGCAATTAAACCTTACCCACAGAAACTCCACCCTTTTTTATACGCCACGAGCCGCCAAAATCGATAGTTATGCACAAAATCGATAATTCAAAAACTTAACATTGCCCAGTCAAGTAAAATTCATTAAATTCCCTGTAAAACTGCGATGGGTAGGTTAGCCTCTGAAAAAGACTGACCTCGCGCACAATGTATTTATTAATTTTTTACTTTGAATCCTTGCTGAGTAGCCATCACTTCTAAACTGCGATCCCTAAATGACGTCCATACACACGAAGAACACTCAACAGAAACAAACAAGCTGTAAAAAAATCTACTGTGACAAGAAGTCACCTGTGTGACCATCTTTTTTAAGCTTTTGTATATCTCTTGATGAGTTGGTGCTTGTTTCCTACAGATTAGAAATGCCTAGGTGTCTCCAGGACTGATTGGTTGGAAATATTTATAAAGTTGCTCCCTGTGAGGAATTTCATCTTTATTCCTGCTTTCTCAATATTTTCTTGCTCTGGATATTGGCTAATATTTACCCTTAGGGTTGTTTTAGCTTTATAAAGGAGCCCAATTACATGTGTTCTGTTTAAAAAGCACATCTTTTTTATCCTAAGGTTGTCATACTAGACACTTCAGTAAATCAACTATACGTGTTTGAATGTTCTGTGCAATTGTAAAAAGTGCAGATATAGAGTTCAGTAATATCTAGTATATGTAGGAATGGTTGGATGAATGGATGGATGGATGTTTGTGATACCTTTGTAACGTGAATGTAGTCAAAAGGCAGCCGAGGACTTTTCAGAGCTAAAGGCAAAAATACAGTGAGCAAATGATTGAAGCTGTAGCAGGGTTCTGGGGTCAAAAGTGGATGGATACTCCATTGTGATGTGATGTTCTTTAAAGATGCGTCTTCACCTCTTTTGTAAATTGTAGCAGAGTGGGCCAGTCCTAACAGACCCATGGATGTTGCTCCAGATCTCTGGAGCATAGAAGGGGAAGGTTTATTTCCTTCTGTTTGTTTACACTTCTTTTCCTCCACGATGGTGTTTGGCTAAAGGTGTTCCAAGAGCCACTGAAGATGGCAAGCGTGCTACCAGATAGACAGGGGTGAAGGGTGTTATGACTTTATATATGATGCAGCTGAGATAAAAGATTTTATGGCAAGACCTGGAGGCTAACATTATGCAATCTCCCTTAATTGCCACTACTCACAGCAGCTCCTTCAAAGGATTTAGAGCACAAGAATTCCAACATTTTAAAAACACAAAACCTCCATCCCACATCCTTCTTTTTTGTTGTTTCTCCTGCAAATACTGGTATGGTGAGAGAGAAATATAAGTTGATATTGTGTGTTATGTATGGCGTATGGAAGTTACTTGAGGTTATAGTTCGAATCTGAATGATTAAAATGTTAAACAGAACATATAATGTATTTTAATTAGCATTGTGGATTTAGTAATAATTTTCAATGGGGGCTTAAAGTAATTCAGAAAGAATTTATACAGTGCAGTACCTTTTAGTTTGTGAGGTAATTCGTATTTTACTTCTTTTGTAATAGTTTAATCTTTACCGTTTGTGAAGCCAGGTTGTTCGTTGGTCTGCACGAGCACTCGGGGGCCAGGTTGATGTGGCTGTTGAAGGCTCATTCAGTAATTCCATCAGTGCAAGCCAGGAGCAGGAGACTGTCATGTGGTCAAATTTGTTCATCTTGCTAGCGTGTGTATTCTTTAATGCACACGGGTTAGCCTCGCAACCTTCTTGAATGAGGCTGTCGGCCTCGCATTTCATGATGTTAGCTTTCCATTTCATATTAGTTTTGTAGTGCATGCATAGCGCTGCTACCCCTAGTCCCTTAGTGGGTGTGCAATTGGCGTTTATCACAATCTCATGCATGCAACATAATAAATGCTAGGACAACATTTGTGGGTATAATATGTCGCAAGTTTATTATTTACACAGGTTGGGTTAGCTTACGGGCGATCCCGGTATCGGCGATGAGTTTCTTAAACATTGGCCGACACCCATCCTGAGAAAGCTAGAGCTGTTCCGTCTGGTGTTCTCTGCACCAACACGCTTAGCATCTTACAGCTCGTTCCTTTATTGTGGTTTACCACTTTATCAATTTGTCATGCTCCCGACAAGTCAGAGCGAGACCCCGGCCAGTCTCCACAGGTGCTCAGGATTCCAACTGTCCCTTGCGGGATTAAGGAGCGCCGTCACGTCATCCCAGGCCCCGCCGTAAAAGCTCCAAGTAGCCTGAGGAATAGCTTTTGGCTCCAGGAATCACCATCTGGAGGCCTTTTAATCATTTATAAAGCTTTAGGATCGCCCTGTAACTCCGCTTTGCGACGCTTCTTGAGGTTCCTGTAGAGAAATTCATGTTGTAAACACCTCTTTAACATATGTGACTATCTCTGAATGTATGAGGTTGTTTGCCATGTCGTCGGGGCGGGTGGGATGTTGCTCGCCTTTCGCCAAAAGAGGCCCAGCCCTGCGAGGTCACCCCTTAAATGGACCTCCTGGCCTCACTCCTCCCTCCTCGCACCTTTAGGGGCCATAAACAGGGGGTGGACCACCCTCCCTAAGTACGGAGGCCCCTCCTGGCCATTTTTCCCTCTAACAGGGGAGCGACGCTAAGAAGCTGTCCCCCTTATTGTCGCCCTACGTGCGACGTGGCAAGCCACATTCTTGACGTGTGCGGTCATGTTGTTCTTGACGCATGGTGGGTGTTGTTCTCCAAGTTAGAGACGCACCATAATAAATGTAGGCTTGCTCTCCGAGGAGCGACAGCTCTCAGAAGTGGATAATATTAGAGGCTGGCATGCCGTGTGACATCATTAGGTGGCTATTTTAGGAAACTGGAGAGTTTTACATTGTCTTAACGCATTTTATGTTTTAACAGTTGGGCTTTCCTGCCGTGAGTGAGTTACAATCGACAGTTACAGCTCAGGTGAAATTACAGCTGACGTGCTTCACATAACGGTGAGAGATTATTGAGTGTTAGCAGTTAGGCTAGGAAAAATACAGTTTTTACATATTAAATACAGCCTTTTGAATAGGTGTATTTAAATACTTCTTTAAGGGATAGTTTCTGATGTTTCATTAATAAAGATCAGTGACAATAGGAATCAGTTGAGAGAAGAAACATTGTTTTTTTTTTTTTTTTGTCCTCATTCAGCCTCGCATTCTGAGCCACCTCTCAATTTGTACAACCTTCTCACCCTCTAAATAAGAGAGGGACCCTAACCAGGGGGTGCACCACTATATCTCCCGGTCCGCCTAAGCAAACCAGCAGGAGTGGCAAGCGATGAATAATTATTGGACGAAAAACGACAAACCGATTTCAAATAATCTCAAAACAGCCAGATATCAAAAAGAAAAAATTCAAATCACTCCCCCACATTTTAATAAAGGCAATCAAAGTTCCATATTTCTCTTAGTACCCCGCGTATTCAAGTCCATGTTCGAAGTGCGGAGAGCTGCATTAAGCCAATCCATATAACTCGGAGGGTGCTCCTTCATCCAATTTTTGCAAATTTCATTCTTGCCCAACACAATTACATAAAACAAAAATTTACGATTAACATTATTCACCCTACTCCATATACCCTCTTCCTGTAGCTGCCCAAATATAATCAACGGGGGTGATACATTGATTTTCCAGCCTAACATAGATGATATTGCCCCAAAGACTTCCTCCCAAAACAACCGAATAACAGGGCAATCCCAAAACATATGAATATCCGTTGCTCCTACCCCACCGCATTTCAAACATTTAATCACTTCTCCATTCTTAAACTTGGAAAGTTTTGCTGGCGAGATATAACCTCTGTGTAAAGTATAAAGATGATGTTTCCTTAATGGGGCTGGCTTCACTACTTCGTAAAGAGTCAAAAACGACTTCTTCCACCATATCCCAACCTTATCACCAGGCATGGCCTTATCCCATAGATTGGTCGGTAGGGTAAAATTCCCATCAAGGGTTTCTAATATTTCCCAATACCAAACCGCCAACTTCTTTACAGGGGCAGAGACCACAAATTCAAGAAAAGAATCCTCAAATGATCTTACCACACCCAGACCCCCCTTAATTTCTTTTTCCCACTCTCTTATCTGTAAATACTTTAACCTAGACAGGGATCCACTTGTTATCCCTACCAACTCATCCCATGAAAGTAAAGTACCCTCTCGAGATAGCTCACCCCAACTTTCCACCCCTGCCCTTTTGAGTGGTAGTGCTAAAATATCTTTACAGCACTCTGGGGTGCCCGGGGAGTCCCAAATAGGCACATGATAGCTGTAGTAATGAACACCAAGACGTCGTCTCAGCTGATACCAACTCCTTGCCAATCCTTGCAGCACTTTCAATGTAACTTTTTTGAAAAATTTAGGGTCACCGAATTTGAAAAGAAAATGCCTTGAGGCCCCTTTTACAGTTGAAACAATTGCCTTATACATTCCGCCCACTGCTGAACCATCTGGGCATAAAAACAACATCCTTGAGTTATTGAATAAGAAAGCCCAAGCATAATATGCCAAATCTGGTAAAGCCAATCCTCCCTTTTCCCTTCTTCTGCATAATTTCTTCCAAGATATCCTTGGCCTCTTTGAACTCCAAATAAAACTACTTATCGCCTGCTGCATTTTATCCTGATATCCTTTATGCATTGCCAAAGGAATTGCTGCAAACACAAAATTCCATTTAGGCAGAATGAACATCTTAATTAAATGTATCCTCCCAAGAATCGTCAAAGGGAGATATGCCCATTTTTGCAGTATAGCTTTACACTCAACTAACAATTTTCGTGCATTCCTCTCCACTAAATCCTTAACATTATGGGTCACTATAATGCCTAAATACCATATTTCCTTCTTACTTGGTATTGACCCTACTTCCATATTCCATTGCATAGTTTCTGTTTTTCCCCATTAATCCGGTAACCTGATATCCTTCCAAATTGTTCAGCCAGTTCTTTAACAGTACTAAAGGCCAATGGCAAGTTATTAGTATATATCAGCAGATCATCTGCATATAAAGAGATTTTTTTTTTTCCAACCATTGCAACAAAAGGGAGGGATGAGGAGATTTTGCCTGATTTTTCTGGCAAACGGTTCAATATACAAATTAAACAATACAGGGGACAAGGGACAACCCTGCCTAGTACCTCTAGAGATTGTAATGGGACCCGTAAGTTTCCCATTCACCAAAATCTTAGCAAAAGGTGCTGTATAAATCTGGTCAAAAACCCCGCAAAACTTTGATCCTAAATTGGCCTGCCTCAACATCGATTTAAAAAAATTCCAGTTTACTTGATCAAAAGCTTTCATTGCATCTAAGATAATAATTGCCAATGGTGCCCCAAAAGTTGTAGCCATATCTATTGCCCCAATCAATTCAAAAGTTAACTCATGCAAATATCTACCTTTAGAAAAACCTTTTTGATCTGGGTGCACCAAGTTGTTAACTATCTTACTCAGCCTATCCGCTAAAATTTTAGCTAATAATTTATAATCGCTGTTCAAAAGTGATATAGGCCTATAAGAAGCACATTTTGCAGGATTTTTATCAGGTTTCAAAATTAATGAAATAACCGCCTCATTCCACGAAAGAGGAATGTCATTGCCATGTTCCAAAATCCCCCCAAACAGCTCTGTCAGCATGGGGATAATTGAATCCCCTAATACCTTATATACCTCCACTGGGATACCATCCGGGCCCGGAGCAGTCCCAGACTTACTACTATTCAAAATTCTCCTAATTTTCTCTGACGTAATTGGGGCATTCAGCGCTTCCCTCTCCTGCAATGATATACCTAAGGATATATCGGACCCCATCCATTCCGTTACCATAGCTTCATCCACCTCTAACTCTTCCGAATACAATTGTGTGAAAAAGTTTTGAAAAGCCGATTCTATTGCCGCATCATCCGTTCTTCTTTCTCCTGACTGCTCCATTTCAACCTCCTTGATATAGTTCCTAACACGATCTGCTTTGCCTTTCCAGGCTAACAACTTCCCAGCATTTTCCCCATATTCAAAATGTGCCAATCTGCTTGCCTCCCATTTCCTTTGATTTCTTCCCTGTAATACCTTCTCCAACTGTCTTCTCAACCTATCCAAGCTAGCCCTCAAAGCCTCTGTCTCACCTGATTCTATTATTTCGACTTTATACTTTCGCATTTCCTGCTCTATCAAATTAATCTAATTTCTGAACACTTTACATTTCTGGATAGATCTACTCGTAATCTCCCCTCGAATAACCGCTTTAAACGTGTCCCATACAACTGATATTGGGGCGGATCCCATATTTACGCTGAAAAAGAATTCTGATTCCTTACGCAACTTTACCAGCACCTCCTGGTCCAGTAATAAAGAACGATCAATCGTCCAGCGATTACTAAGACTTCTCTGCAGGAAGCTCATATCCAGCACAACCACAGAATGGTCCGATAAGTGAGAGGGCAGATACACTATCTTCTTCACGTCCTCTCTCAAACGTAAATCTAATAAAAAGGAATCAATTTGAGAGGCATGCATATATTTTTTATTAAAAAACGAAAAATCCCTGCTATTCCCCACCCTTTGTCTCCAAATATCGCACAAACCAAATTCCTTCATCATCCTCCTTAAATATTGTTGCGATTTAGGCGTGCCTCGCGACTTACAGTTATGCCTATCCAGCTCATTATCTAACACAACATTAAAATCACCCATCAGGATAACTGGGTCAGTGAATTCAAGAAGCTGGGAAAAAAGACGCCTTAAAGGTTGTATATCATCGCAATTGGGGCCATAGTACCCTGCTAACACCAGATTACGACCACCAAATTGTACTTTAACTATCACCCACCGCCCGCTGTATCTGATCTTACCTCCAAAATTACAGCATTTCCCTGTTGTGATTGTTTGACTAAAATAGCCACACCTTTAGTAAGATAGTTGTGCCCTGTACATGTAAACGTTTGAACCCACCTCAACTTTTGTATTATGTTAATACACTCCGCCTTTGTTAAATGCGTTTCCTGAAAGACTGAGATTTGCGCAGTTGAATCATGCAAATACTGTAATATTTGCTCCCTTCTCCCTCTCATCCTCAGGCCATTAACGTTCCAAGAAAGAATTTGCAATGATATGTTATTCGCCCCCTGGCTTCTCTCCCTACTAGCTATCTTTCAAATCTTACGGAACAAATAACCGGGTTGAACGAGGCACTACTTTTTTCTTTTTTTCCGCTCTCCCCCCCAGCCCCCACCCTACCCCACCACCCCCTCCCTTCCTCCCATGGCCCACATGTGGAGAACCCCCCCCAACTGAGGACCATAATGGTCCAAGATTTTAGCACCCCCCGCGTTCCTGGGGAACTTAAACTTAGGAAACCACTAAAACAACATTATTTTGCGGTCTGCCCATCTTTAACTACTTCAAATAATTCATCCGCCTCACTTATATCTCTGATATTATACATTTTGTTGTTGTACATGACCCGGAGAAAGGCTGGAAATTTCAACTGATCCGAGACCCCCAGAGACTTAAAGATCTCCAAACGTTTCCAGAGCTCCCACTGCCTATCCATAGTAACCCTAGATAAATCAGACCTAATCTCAAAAACAACATCATTCACTCTTAAAAATTTTTGTTTCAAGGCTCTAGATAAGATCTTTTCTTTCATCTGATATGTCAAAAAGTTTATCAAAATTTTTCGACATCTACTACTGTTCATCCGCATCTTGAAAGGGTCCAAATGAATTCTCTGTATTTCCTTTCCAATTTCCTCCTCAGTCTCCTCCAGTCCGACCGCCAATTTGATTAGCGAAACCACAAAGGCCTTGAGATCGTTGCCTTCTGTACCTTCAGGCACTTTCAAAAGCTTAAAATTGTTTCTTCTTGAGTAATTTTCCAGTTGCTCAATCCTATTTTTTAATGCCTGCTCGCTTCCCTTCAATGCATCAATCTCACCCTTATGTTGAGCCAATTCCTCCTTCATGCCACCCATAGCTTCTTCAAGAGCCTGAGTTCTCTCCCTTACAGCATCAATTTTTCTTTCTAATATTGCACAAACCTCTCTTATCTCCCCTTGATTTACTTCTGAGTTAGCAAAACCTTTCTTTACATCCTCAGAAATAGACAAAATCAATGCCTCCAGCGAGGAGCTCAGAGAAAGCGAGGGGGCAGGAATGGCTTGAGCGGATTCCTCGACCACCGCTCTAGGCAAAGGATCTTGTGCCTCTAAGGCCGCTACGGTTGGGCTCTGAACTTGAAATTGGGCCATCTGTTCCTTCCCCAACAATGGCGGGGGGAAAGACTTCTCCATCCCTGCGCCTTCTTTGCTTTCACCAATTTCTTGGGAAGGCGCAACCATACTATTGTCCACCCGCCCCCTGCCCTCGCCAAAAGCATCCTCTGACTCCGAGGTGGTAACCTCCATTAGCACTCTAGCCTGACCGGGGTAAGCTTGATTACTTCTGGTCTTACCTTAAAAAAAGACCTTAGGGAGGGAGTCAACTTATCTCTCCCCTTAAGCTTGCTTTCCCCCACCTTCCTCACGACAATCCTTCCTCCTTCACCAGATTTGGATTTCGACCTTTTTTTGCCTAAACCTCCCTTATCACCCTTATCCGCTGAAGTCACATCAAAATTGTCCACCTGCAGCTGGTCAGTCCCCTCCACTCTTGTTAAAAAAAAGGGGAAGAGGGGGTATCACCACCCCCCCCCCAACTCTGCCTCACCGTTTTTTTCCTGGTCCCCTTCTCCAATGTCCCCTTTGGTTGTGCTCCTTGCCTTGCCTTCTCTGTGGCTTCGCTAGAGGAGCTGCTAATGAAGCTGCTGCTGCCGCTATTCCCCCACAGGGGAATACGCGCTGCTCCTTTCCGTGCCCTGCGCTGCTCCAGCGCAGCCCGGCACCACCAGACAGCCCCCGCTGCCCTCCAGCCTGCCTCCGAGCCAAAAAATCGCGGTGCCTGTCACCGCAATCCGATTGGCAGCCCCGTCATGCCATGCCCCCCAGGAACCGGAAGCTCCCTAGCGCGCTGCTCGGACGCCGCAGCCCGCCATGTTCTCCTCAACCAAAAATGCTGAGAAGAAACATTTTTAGAGAACAAATTGATGTTGAATAAATGGATAGATTCAGAAGAGGAGAAATTTTGGTCCGCAGGTGAGACTTCCCATTCTAAGAAGAAGGGCAAAGTGTCTAGAAAAGGGAAACACCTTACAGAGTATTTTCTCAGTTAAAAAGAAGGAAATCTGCGGTGGCTGATCACGGTGGCTGGGGACGCACGAGACATGAGTGTCCAGGACACACATTGTGGGCGGACTAAGGGCCCAGAGAAAGAATTGTGAAATGTTAAAAGGGGCATAAGCACTCTGATGAAGTGTGATAAGTCCTCAGGAAGCTCTCAGGTTGAGTTCCTCATCTGAGTTTGACTCAGATGCAACAGAGTGCGATGTAATTACAAAGAAAAAGGAGATTAAAGAAAATGTAAAGGGTAATGACCCAGAGGTATTAAGAGGTCCTCTTGAAGGAATGAATGTTTCACACATTTTAAATTAAGTAAATTAAGCACCTTCTTTCTCCAGTATGTGTTCCAGTGGAACTTGCTGCAGATTACATGCATACTTACCTGAGGAAGTGTTAGACTTTTCATCCTTGGCGTGGTCTACCTTAACTTTTTGCCTCTGTTTCCCAGGTTGTTGATGTGTGCTAGACTCTGTTTTTGCTGTTTTTGTTACTCTGGGCACTTTACCACTGCTAACCAGTGCTAAACTGCAAGTGCTCCTATACAAAATGTGTATGCAATCGGTTTATCCATGATTGCCATATTTGATTTACTAGTAAGTTCCTAGTAAAGTGCACTAGAGGTGCCCAGGGCCTGTAAATCAAATGCTACTAGTGGGCCTGCAGCACTGGTTGTGCAACCCACATAAGTAGCTCTGCAATCATGTCTCAGACCTGCAACTGCAGTGTCTGTGTGTGCAGCTTTTAACTGTAAATTTGACTTGGCAAGTGTACCCACTTACCAGGCCTAAACCTTCCCTTTTCTTGTACATGTAAGACACCCCTAAATTAGGCCCTAGGTAACCCAAGGGCAGGGTGCAGTGTATGGTTAAGGTAGGACATATAGGGGGTCATTACAACCCTGGCGGATGGCGGAGAACCGGCGGTAAGACCGCCAACAGGCTGGCGGTCTTTCCTAGGTGAATTATGACCATGGCGGTTACCGCCATGGTCATCCGCCGGTTCTCCGTCCCGCCCGCCAGGGCGGAAACGACCGCCGGGCTGGAGACCTGGGTCTCCAGCCCCGTGGCCGTCAGCATACCGCCGGCGGTATTTGGACCCAGCTTACCGCCGTGGATTTCCTGCGGTTTGAACCGCCATGAAATCCATGGCGGTAAGCACTATCAGTGCCAGGGAATTCCTTCCCTGGCACTGATAGGGGTCTCCCCCACCTCCCATCCCGACTCCCTCCCCTACACCCCCCACCACCCCTGCCACCCCCCAAATGTGGCAGGGCCCCCCTCCCCACCCGACCCCCAACATAACATTACTCACACACACACCCAACACGCATGCAGGTACCACCAACACACACATGCACACACCCCGACATACATGCCTACATCCACACACACAGTCATACATGCACACCAACATTCAAACATACACGCACACATCCATACAGACATACCCACAGACATACATGCACTCATTCCCATACACACAACACCCCCGCAAGCATACACGCACTCACACACCCCGCCACATACACACACGCACACCCCCATGCATGCACACAACACACAACACTTCCCCACCACCCTCCCCTAACAGACGATCGACTTACCTGGTCCGTCGATCCTCCGGGAGGGGACGGGAGCCATGGGGACAGCTCCGCCGCCACACCACGCCAACAGAACACCGCCACAGCTAATCACAGGACGTGATTTGCTGGGCGGTGTTATGTTGGCGTGGCGGTGGAGGTGGAGCAACCTCCACTTCCCCGCCGCCCGCAAGTATGGCTGTTGGACGCTCTCCGTCGGAATAACGACGGAGAGCAGCCAACAGTCATAATACGCCGGGCGGCAAACCGACCTGCACAGGCGGTCTTCCGCACGGCGGTCCCTCGGCGGTCTTACAAAAAGACCGCCGAGGTCGTAATGACCCCCATAGTAATGTGTTTAATATGTCCTGACAGTGAAATACTGCTAAATTCGTTTTTCACTATTGCAAGGCCTGTCCCTCTCATAGGTTAACTTGCGGGCTACCTTTAAATATGATTTAAGTGTAGAGTCCCTTTGGGAGTGGAGAGACATGTGGAGTTTGGGGTCTCTGACCTCACAATTTAAAAATAAATCTTTTAGTAAAGTTGATTTTGAGATTGTGGGTTTGAAAATGCAATTTTTAGAAAGTGAGCATTTTCTTGCTTAAACCATTTCTGTGACTGCAGTTGCTGCTTCTGCCTGTGCTAGAGGACAAAGACTGGACTTTGTGTTGCCTTCCTTCTTGTGAAGGTCTCCAAGGGCTTGATTTAGAGCTTGCCTCCTGTTGTTTGAAGTCTCAGGGACAGCAAAGACTTTTCTCTGCCAGCACCTGGAGTCTCTGCTGAGACTCCTACTGCCAAGTGGTGCCCATCCAGTTCCTGGGACCCTGAAAGGAGAAGCTGGAAGGCCAAGAGTGAGAAATCCACACACCGGCCGATGTGCAGGGAAAAGATCTACACAACTCTGATCCGCGGCTGAAAAATCAATGCAGCGCTGACTTTGTGGCTGAAAATCGACACTCTCCAGCAACGCGACTGGAAGATCAACGCCCGCGGCTGGAGAAACGGCGCACAGCATCGCTGACAGAGGCTGGTGAGATAGCACCGGCGCTGCGTGGTTTCCAGATCATCGCGCTGCAGGATTTCCGACTCAAACATCGCTGGGTGTTTGAAAACGACACAAGGCCTGCCCGTACCCAAGAGTGCAGTTTGCATCGACGCCTCGCTTTCCTCCAGAGAGAAGAAACAACGCACACCAACTCGATTGAAGGAGAAACAGTGCAAGGTCTTGCTTGTGAGTGATGTTGACACATCGCAATCCCTTTTTGATGCACACTCGCCCGTGCAGGGTTATTTTTGACACGCCCAAGGTACATTTTCACGCTAACAGCATTAGCGTTGTGTTTAAAATTACATGAAGACTCTTTTTGGTTTTTAATCGATAACTTGACTTGTGTATTTTTGTTATTTTTGGTCTTGTTTTTTTTAGATAAATATTTTCTATTTTTCTAAACCTGTGTTGTGTCATTTTGTAGTGTTTTCATTAAGTTACTGTGTGTGTTTGTACAAATTCTTTACACCTGACACTCTGAAGTTAAGCCTGCCTGCTCGTGCCAAGCTACCAAAGGGGTGAGTGGGAGTTAGCTGATGGTGAGTCTCTCTTACCCTGACTAGAGTGAGGGTCCTTGTTTGGACAGGAGGCTAACCTGACTGCCAACCAAAGACGCCATTTCTAACAAAAAGCAAATCCCTAAGAAAATCAGTGTCAGGTTGAGATCTGAGTGTCCTAAGCTTCATTAGGACATAAGGTTATGGTGTCTCCAGAGCTGGATTCTAAGACTTTGGCCTTTATTGGTAAAAGCAGTTGCGATATGCACAAAGGCTTACGTATGTGTCAGGATAAGCTGTTAGATAGTGGTTCTCAAACTTTTTGATGCTGTGCCCCCCCGAAAACAAATCATAGGGGCCCCCTCTACATTTTTCACAATCATTCTAATAAATTGTCAATGTTTAAATATGTCTAGACCTATTTAAAAATTGCAGTTAAGTTCTGTTACTGTTTCAAAAATGCAATTATATACTTGTTGCCAAATATACTATGCTGGTCAGGTAGGCCTTACTGACTTGTATAAGTATCCACAGTGTGATTATCATAATTGCAGGTTGAGTGGGGGTTTTGAAGAGTGTTTGGAGTCCCTTCCCTTTTGATTCATCCTCACAGCTTGGAAATGAATGACAAAACACATTAGTGATGACCCATGTCAGAGTGGTTTACTGCTGCTCATTTTTTCAGCTTAAAACAAAGCCCTGTTATCAGCATAATGTTTCTCTTGGCCTGAACCTGATGCCCCCTCCCCCAGATCTTTTGAGGGCCCACTATGGGAGCGCTCTTCCCTCGTCTGAATACCCCTGCTGTTAGACCATTGATAAAAAAAGTTTGATACAGTAGAAGTGGCACATGTGAACAAAGAAAAAGAAAATTTGGATGTAGATACATTATTTTCTGTTGGGTGGCTGAGTGGGAGCGTTTATGTGTAATCGGAGGGGGGCAGACATGGTCAGAGAGGACAAACAGAACATGCGTATGTTGTTGTGGTGTCTGCAAGGGTGTGCTGCATGAGGTTGTGATGGTGGTGGTGGTGACTGCCCATGTGGTGTGTGGGCTGCATGTTTGAGTGTCTGCTGTTTTGGTGACTGTGGGCAAGGCTGTGCAGGTTGCAGAATCTGGGACTGATGATTCAGTGCATGCAGGTGTGAGGGTTGATGTGACTGTGAGGGAGGAGGAGGGGGAGTCAGTAGAGGCAGTGGATGTTGTAGTATGTGCATCTGTGAGTTGGCTGTGTGTGTGCTTGTGGAGTGAAGTGTGGTGCCTGTGTTTGTCTGTCCAAGTCCTGTCTGTTGTTTTGGGTGCATGCTTGTCAGATTGTGTGCATGGGATGGGTTGGGGGAGAGGGCTTTGGGACTGGGAACAGGTAGTTGGAGGAGAGACTATAGAACCAGGGACACTAGCTGCACTGGATGCCAGAGTCTGAAACGATATTTGTAGGGCAGCCAAACCTCTGTGAATGCCCTCCAGGTAGGCATTTCATTGCTGCATCTGGCATGACAGCCCCTGGATGGCAGTCACTATTGTTGACTGTCCGACGGAGATGGATCTCAGGAGGTCATATCCTCCTCACTGAGGGCAGCAGGACTGATGGGGCAGGGCCTGAGGTGCCTGGGGTGAAGGAGACGCCCACCCTCCTGGGTGAGCGGGCACAGGCAACTGTATGGGGGGCTACAGGGAGGGCAGTGCTGGTACGGGGTGGCAGAAGATCTAGTAGCTGGGGTGGTCCCAGAGGGGTCGGCCACCACCAGGGAGCTTCCATCAGAGTAGGAATCAGAGTATGTAGTCATTGCTCGTATCTCTCCTGTAGGGCACTCCTTGCTCTCCAACTCACTGGTCCCCTTGGGGTCTGTGCTCTCCACCTCCTGGGTCCCATGGGCTGCACCTCCCTCACTCGCCGGTGCGCCTGCTCCTTCACCAGATGATGCTAATGCACACAAGGACAAGATTTGAGAGAGGGACAATCACAGCACCAACAGCACATATGGCATGCACATCACAATCACTCACTGGGACTAGCACAGTGCGGTATGGTCCACAATGACAAACCATTACCTGGGTACAACAGCAGTAAAGAAGGCAAACACTACCACCTGCCCACCTACTGGGACTCACTAAGCCCTGTCTGCCATGGTATGCTAGCTACTTACCAATACCAAATATATATATACCACCCTACATAGATAAGCAGGACCACACAGGAAAAGCTAAACCAGCATATTGTGGCACCTACTGAATAGAACCTTGCACCCAAACCCCATGCCAGGCAACAAAAAATAAATGCCACACACTCTTTTCTCAACCCGTTGTGGCTGCTGTGCTGCCCTCAAGCGCCCATCCAACTCAGGATTGGCCACTGCCAGTATGCGGGCCCTTGGGGGGTGGGGGACAGGCTCCAACAGGCACCCCTCTCTCATTGGGAGACTGTCCCCAGCTGGGCCTCCGCGGTCTTCCAGGCCCAGCATCTCAGGTCCTCCCACCATTTCCTGCAGTGGGTGCTCCAACGGCTAAGGACCCCCAGGGTCCGCATGCCCTTGGCAATGGCATGTCACAACCCTTTCTTTTGATGGGCGAGGACCTGCAGTAGAGACACAGACAGAAGGACACCATGAACTCAACAATTCGTTAAGTTACACAAATGGCTTACATTCTGCATATGACCCATATTAAGCACACATATGACCCCTACCTCTGCATACACATTGCATGTAGCCGAAACACCCCCCAATTGACACACTGCCAGCACACACATACATCATCGTGCAGCCATGTTGCATCCAACCTACCCATGATGTACTCACCTGTTGGTCTGGAGGCCAATACAACTGCCCATACAGAGGTAGGACCCCATCCACAAGCTTCTCCAACTCCTCAGATGTGAAAGCTGGGGCCATCGTAGGCTCCAGACACAGGTCACAGCAGCAGACGCAGTGGAGATGTTCAGCTGTAGAGAGTCAGGAATCAAGTAAAGTGGTACAGAGAAAATGGTAGTCACATCCGCGGCGGTGAACACCATCACCGCCGGCGTTGATCATCATTGGTTCCTGTACTTCATAGAGCTCCATGTTAGCCAATGAGGAGTTGCACAGTGGTGCTGACTGCCTTCCGCCATGACGCAAAACGCCGGCGGAGTGAGGTCACTTCCACCTGTCCGTGAATTCAGGACAGGCGGTGGACATTTCCTAATGCTAGTACTCATGTTGGACAAATTTATGTGCAACATTGCTATTGATAGTACACACCTAAAAAATTCCAGTCTTCTACATACATACATGCTCTGTGTACTGTAATATTGTGTGTCCATACTTCCTTTAGTCACACACATTTTAATTGTGGCTCACTTAGATACCATCTACTGCGGAGGAAGAGGAGGACGCAAGCACCCATGTACAGACCCCTAGTGGACTTGGCTACACTGGAGGTTTGGCACATCATTCTCATCTATCGTCTGGACAGGGCCACAATTACTGAGCTGTCTGTGCAATTGGAGCCTGATCTAATTCCTGTTATCTGAGGGACTAGAGCAATTGCCCCTGTAGTACAGTGCTCCACTTCCTGGCAAGTGGTTCATTCCAGGTGACAGTGGGCTTGACTTCAGGAATGTCACAGCCAATGTTTTCGATGCTTGGAAGGGTTTTGGTTTCCTTGCTCAAACATATGATTATCAATAACACGGTCAATTAGTAGGAAAAGATAATGGGGGTCATTCCAACCCTGGCGGTCGGTGTTAAAGCGGCGGCCAACCCGCCAACAGGCAGGCGGTAAAAAAAATTGAATTCTGACCCTGGCGGAAACAGAGACCGCCACTTTAACACTCCGACCGCCACGGTGGGACAAACAAACAGCGCGGCCGTAACCGCCAACAGACAGGCGGGAGACAATGTACCGCCCACCCTATCACAACCCACCAATCCGCCACCTTTTCCGGGGCGGTAGCCCCTCCAATAAAAACACGGCGAAAACAGACATTACGAACGGAAAACGCTCACCTCTACACACTCCACGAGGAATCTGGACAGCATGGAACCCGAACTACACATCCTACCAGCTATTGTCTTCCTGCTCCTCTACCAGGAGCACGAACGCCGGCGCAGAAGACAACGGTGAGTACTGCACCTACGACACAGGGGAGGGGGAGGCAAAAAATTACGGGGACACACATACGCGACACACCCACCCTCACCCTCACCCACAACTACATACACATCAATGCAGAGCAACAACTCAGAGTGACACCCCCAAACCCCCCGGAAGAATGCAAAGACAAAATAAAATGATCATGAAATTTGAAGTATATTGTACGGCTAAGTAAAAAAATATATCAAACATCTATAACTATATATACATATGTAAATTGTCCTGTCCAAATTGGGTATCAGCCATTGTTCGTGGGCCAATGGGCCTAAACACATGGGCAAAACCCACACAGGATACCCGACTCCAATGGAGAGAACACTGCAGGGGCATCAGATAGCAAAACTACAGGCACCTCAGGGGGAAGGGAAGGGGGGGCACCTCAGCCAGATGAGTCCACGACGCCAGATCCACGAGGGGCCTCCATGGCCACTGTTCAATCCTGGGGAGTGCAAAGCCACAGTCTCACAAGTCTCTACAGTGGGTGGATTGCCCACTGTGCCATCCTGGAGAGTGCAAAGCCACAGTCTCACAAGTCTCTACAGTGGGTGGGTTGCTCACTGTGCCATCCTGGGGAGTGCAAAGCCACAGTCTCACAAGTCTCTACAGTGGGTGGATTGCCCACTGTGCCATCCTGGGGAGTGCAAAGCCACAGTCTCACAAGTCTCTACAGTGGGTGGATTGCCCACTGTGCCATCCTGGGGAGTGCAAAGCCACAGTCTCACAAGTGGATTACAGACTCCACTGGTTCTGGAGGAGGCATGGTGCCCAGAGTGCTTCGTGCAGCCCGGCCCGACACAGATGCGGGCCTGCCCCTACTGCCAATGGGCCAGCGGTGCTTGAGACTGTGGTGCCCAGCGGAGCGGTGCAGAGACTGTGGTGCCCAGCGGAGCGGTGCAGAGACGGCGGTGCCCAGCGGAGTGGTGCTTGAGATGAAGGGCCCAGCGGAGCGGTGCTTGAGATGAAGGGCCCAGCGGAGCGGCGCAGAGACGGCGGTGCCCAGCGGAGCGGTGCTTGAGATGAAGGGCCCAGCGGAGCGGTGCTTGAGATGAAGGGCCCAGCGGAGCGGTGCAGAGACGGCGGAGCCCAGCGGAGCTGTGCAGAGACGGCGGTGCCCAGCGGAAACATGCTTGAGATGAGGGGCCCAGCGGAGCGGTGCTTGAGATGAAGGGCCCAGCAGAGCGGTGCAGAGACGGCGGTGCCCAGCAGAGCGGTGCTTGAGATGAAGGGCCCAGCGGAGCGGTGCTTGAGATGAAGGGCCCAGCGGAGCGGTGCAGAGACGGCGGTGCCCAGCGGAGCGGTGCTTGACATGAAGGGCCCAGTGGAGCGGTGCAGAGACGCCGGTGTCCAGCGGAGCGGTACAGAGACGGCGGTGCCCAGCGGAGCGGTGCTTGAGATGAAGGGCCCAGCGGAGCGGTGCTTGAGATGAAGGGCCCAGCGGAGCGGTGCAGAGACGCCGGTGCCCAGCGGAGCGGTGCAGAGACGGCGGTGCCCAGCGGAGCGGTGCAGAGACGGCGGTGCCCAGCGGAGCGGTGCTTGAGATGAAGGGCCCAGCGGAGCGGTGCAGAGACGCCGGTGCCCAGCGGAGCGGTGCTTGACATGAAGGGCCCAGCGGAGCGGTGCAGAGACGCCGGTGCCCAGCGTAGCGGTGCTTGACATGAAGGGCCCAGCGGAGCGGTGCAGAGACGCCGGTGCCCAGCGGAGCGGTGCAGAGATGGCGGTGCCCAGCGGAGCGGTGCTTGAGATGAAGGGCCCAGCGGAGCGGTGCTTGAGATGAAGGGCCCAGCGGAGCGGTGCTTGAGATGAAGGGCCCTGTTCAGCGGTTCTTGAGACGGCGGTGCCCTGTTCAGCGGTGCTTGACTTGAAGGGCCCTGTTCAGCAGTTCTTGAGACGGCGGTGCCCTGTTCAGCGGTGCTTGACTTGAAGGGCCCTGTTCAGCGGTGCTTGACATGTGTGTCCAGGTCACCAGATCCGGCCATTACATGGATTTCACTCGCCACCTGACATGTCTGTCTTCTCGCTTGCGGGGCCCTCCTGTGCTGCTGTCCCGGGCCCGTGGGTGTCCTCCTGCACACCTGGAATGGGGCTGGTGGGGCCCTCCTGGGCAGCTCGCCTGCTGCCGGACTTGTCGGGCGTGCTGCCCTTGCCACCCTTCCCTGCTCGTCTGTGGCCCTTTCCTCCCTTTGGCGGTGTGCCAGGTGGCACCCCACTCCCTGACGGTGCCAGGGTAGTGCTTTTGGAGCCTGCTGTGTTTGGCCTGGGTTGAGGAAGTTGGAGGAGGGAGGCAGGAGACAGGGACAATGTCTGCCGTCAGTGCTGAGGCCAGAGCGTTGAACGATCGCTGATGGGCAGCCTGACCCGAATGAATGCTCTCCAGGTATGCATTACTCCGGTGCACCTCCCTTTCTACACCCTGGATGGCATTCAAAAGGGTAGACTGCCCAACAATGAGCGTCCTCAGGAGGTCAATGACCTCCTCACTGAGGGCAGCAGGGGTAACTGGGGCAGGGCCTGAGGTGCCTGGGGCGAAGGAGATGCCCACCTTCCTGGGTGAGCGGGCACGGGCGAAGGCTGAGGGGCTGCTGGGAGGGCGGAGCTGGTGCGCTGGGTGGCGGCTGTTCCTGTTGTTGCGGTGGGCACGGATGTTGCCGCCACCACAAGGGAGCTCCCTTCCAAGGACGTGTCTGTGTCGCTGGTGTCACCATGTGTCCCCGCTGTGGAGCTCCCCTCGCCCTCCGTCTCACTGGTGAAATCCGAGTCAGTTGCATGGCCCTCCATGGCCAAGTGAGATGCAGCTCCCTCGTCCTCCGATGCCACTTCTCCTCCGCCTGATGATGCTAATGCACACATGAACAGGAAGACCACCAAAAAGGGGGGGGGAGAAAGAAAGACATGTTGAGTGCATGGATTACCGCTACCGTTGGCGGAGAGGACAGACACAGAAGCCCCCTGCACTACGTTGCGCACTTGGGGTCCACTACTCAATCCGTGGGACATGGCCTACAAGCCTAAAGACGACAACTCCACACATAGGTGACACAGGCCCATGAATAGCTTTACTAGGCAACCTACAGAGGTGGGGGGTGGGGTCACAGGGCCATGCCTAATGGAGGGGCCTAGCCTACAAAAATCGCCCTGGCCTAGGGATACCCACAGCCCTCCTCCCCCACCCAGACACCTCCAATGTGCGCAAAATCAGCAGAATGTGCTTGTACTCACCCCCTTGTGTCTGCTGTGATGTCCTCACGTGCCCATCCAAATTGGGGTAGGCCTCCGCCAGGATCCGGGACATCAAGGGTTCAAGGTACAACTGGCACCCCTCCTACTTTGGGAGGCCATCCCCAGCAGAGCCTCCGCGGTCTTCCTGCTCCCGCGGCGGATGTCCTCCCACCTCTTCCGGCAGTGGGTGCCCCGTCTGTTGTGGAACCCCAGGGTCCGGACGTCCTTGGCGATGGCACGCCAAATGTCGATTTTCTGATGGGCGCTGACCTATGTGACATGTACAGGGGGAGAAAAATAAAAATCATCACCTTCTGCATGCTCGATGTGAGTGGCCCCCCATCCCCACCCTTGCCATGTGGCACATGCTCTCATCTGTCGTTTGATGCATGCCTCATTCACTCCCCTCCCCATCATCTTTCATTCACCCCACTCAACCCAGGGATTGGCCACAAAGCATGGTCCCAGTGTACTTACCTGTTGGTCTGGAGGACCGTAGAGTAGCGCATACTGGGGGAGGACCCCATCCACGAGTTTCTCCAATTCTTCAGAAGTGAAGGCAGGGGCCCTTTCCCCAGTCGCAGCAGCCATTGTCTCTTCCAGACCGAGGTCACAGCAGCACTTGCAGTATAGGTCCTCTCCTGTGGATGATCAGGTATCAAGTGATTAAGCAGATAGAAAATGGCGGTCACGCCCGTGGCGGTGCGTACCGCGGCGGTGTGTCCCGCAGCGGAGCGTAGCGCGACCGCCGGCGCACATCGTCATTGGCTCCTGAAACCCATAGGGTTCAATGTTAACCAATGCGGCTTTGCGCCGCGGTCTTCGACCGCCTACCGCCACGGTGTGCCACGCCAGCGCATTGACCTCACATCCCACTGTCGCACTTCACAGGTCAGGCAGCCGCCATTTCAAGGGCCCCCATATCTTAATTTCTACTGCGTCACACATGCCTAGGCCTTGCATCAACACTCATACAAGCCATTCAATGCATTGAGAATCATGTACTGTGCAAGTTGTGGGAACGTACCTGTGGGTTGATTGACTCTGTGCTCCATGTTGTCCTTCCTAGGCACCGTCCGCTGGGACTTGCGAGGAGATGGAGGAATCTTCCAGTGTACAGACCGCTGGTGGACCTGTTGACAATGGAAGAAAGACATGTCATACTGACATACAGGCTTGACAGAGCCACTATACAGGAACTGTGTGCCCAGCTGGAGCCAGACCTGATGTCACCCATCCGCCAACCCACAGGGATCCCCCTTCTAGTGCAGGTTCTGTCAGTACTCCATTTTTTGGCAAGTGGGTCATTTCAAACAACAGTGGCCATTTCATCAGGGATGTCTCAACCTATGTTTTCCAAGGTGTTGTCCAGAGTGTTGTCTGCCCTGCTGAAATACATGCAGAGCTACATTGTTTTCCCTGAGGTGGGCGATTTGGCTACAGTGAAGGGTGATTTCTATGCGCTTGGACATATTCCCAACATCATTGGTGCAATTGATGGGACACATGTTGCTTTGGTCCCCCCCAGCACAAGTGAACAGGGTTACAGGAACAGAAAAAGTTATCATTCCATGAATGTCCAGGTGGTCTGTTTGGCTGACCAGTACATCTCCCATGTAAATGCCAAGTTCCCTTGGTCAGTGCATGACGCGTACATCATGCAAAATAGCAGCATCCCTTACGTGATGGAACTACTTCAGAGGCACCGTGTGTGGCTAATTGGTGACTCTGGTTACCCCAACCTGTCATGGCTACTGACCCCAGTGAGGAATCCCAGGACCAGGGCAGAGGAACGGTACAATGAGGCCCATGGGCGTACAAGGAGGGTGATCGAGCGGACCTTCGGCCTCCTGAAGGCCAGGTTTAGGTGCCTCCATATGACAGGTGGATCCCTAATGTACTCACCAAAGAAGGTGTGCCATATCATCGTGGCCTGCTGTATGCTTCACAACCTGCCTTTGCGACGCCAGGTGCCTTTCCTGCAGGAGGATGGTCCAGATGGTGGTGTTGTGGCAGCTGTGGAGCCTGCGGAGAGTGAAGAGGAGGAAGACGAAGAGGACGACACAGACAACAGGGACACAGTAATACAGCAGTATTTTCAATGACATACATGTAAGAATCAACACCGGCATTTTACATTTTCTTAAAGTCTCCTGCCTCTCTGCTGTCTGAGTTTCCCCCCAGTGTATGTTAACTGAGTTGTGACTTTCCCTTCCAATTTCAGAGATGTGGGCCCCACTCTGTGACCTCTGCTTTGTTTCCCCATGGACTACAGCAGTGTGACAGTGGTATGTTGTCATCACAATGTAACAGGACATTTTGGCACGGTTCTGTGTAATACATTTGTTCAAAAATACAGGCAGACTCCAGATTATTTTTGTGCAATAAGTGTGTTTATTAAAGTGCTCAATTTTGGGTAATGGTTGCAATTCGGTGATGGGTGATGGTGGAGGAATGTCCATGGCAGAGTCCAGATTTTCAGTCTCACAGGTGCATTGTCCATATGCCTGTGGAAGGTGGAGCTGGGGCAGTTTAAGGTTGGACAGGGTGACAAAGTGGGACAGTGGGATGACAATAAGGGGGTATCCTTTCCTGGCAGGGGTCTTGGCATCCTACTCTGTCTTCTTCCTAGATCTCAGGCACTGCTTGCGGGGTGGTTCTCCTTCTGCAGGGGGTGGGGTTCTGGTGGCCTGTTGTTCTTGTGTCTGGCCTCCTGTCCACTAGCACCGGCGGAGGTGGTAGCCTGTTCTTGGTCCATGCTAGTGACAGGGGCCGTTTGTGGTGCCACATGGTCCCGCAATGTGCTGACAATCTGATTGAGAGCCACAACGGTGGTGCCCATTGCGGAACTGATGTTTCTGAGTTCTTCCCTGAACCCCATAAACTGTTCCTCCTGCAGTACCTGGATCTCCTGGAACCTGTCCAGGACCGTCGCCATTGTCTCCTGGGAGCGGTGGTATGCTCCCATGATGGAGGATAGGGCCTCGTGGAGAGTGGGTTCCCTGGGCATGTCCCCCCCCTGTCGCACAGCAGCCCTCCCAGTTCCCCTGTTTCCCTGGGCCTCTGTCCCCTGGAACGTGTGCCCACTACCACTGCCCCCAGGTCCCTGTTGTTGTTGGGGTGGTGGGTTAACCTGGGTGCCCTGTAGTGGTGGACACACCGCTGATTGACGTGTCCTGGAGACAGAGGCATGGGCCCACTGGGTGGGTGCTGTACTGGTGTTCCCAGAGGGGGGTAGGTCTGCTGTGGCCTGTGGCTGTCTGAGGGGAACCGACTGTCCCGAGGTCCCCGATGGGCCGGGCTGGTCATCTGGGTCCAGGGAGACAGAGCTGCTGTCATCACTGTGGGCCTCTTCTGGGGGTGGAATGGACAATTCTGGGCCCTCCTGGGCGGTGTCGTGGCGTTCGGGTCCTGCAGGGGTATAAGAGTATGGTTATTGCTTCTGTGTGTGCCATAGCGTGCAATGGGTGGCTGCCCGTGTACCCCAGTGCTGGCATTCCCTTGTGGGGGCTGTTGTGACGGTGGTTTGGGGGGGGATGGGTATGTGCAGTGGGCATGCTTAGGTGATGGGTGTCCATGGTTTGTGGTCGCATGCAGGGCTTGGTGTTGGATGGGTGGGTTGTGATGGTGAGACATTAGCAAGGAGGATGTGTGATGGGGGGGAGGGGGGGTATGATTTGGCATGCCGGTGGGTGGGGGGGATGAAGTAGTTGAGATTAGACTTACCAGAGTCCATTCCTCCGCCTACTCCTGCGAGGCCCTCAGGATGCAGGATCGCCAAGACCTGTTCCTCCCATGTTGTAAATTCTGGGGGTTGAGGTGGGGGTCCGCCGCCAGTCTTCTGCACCGCGATGTTGTGTCTGGATACCATGGAACGCACCTTCCCCCGTAGGTCGTTCCACCGCTTCCTGATGTCGACCCGATTTCGTGGATGCTGACCCACAGCGTTTACCCTGTCCACTATTCTTTGCCATAGCTCCATCTTCCTGGCAATGGTGGTGTGCTGCACCTGTGTCCCGAAGAGCTGGGGCTCTACCCGAACTATTTCCTCCACCATGACCCTGAGTTCAGCGTCTGAAAACCTGGCGTGTCTTTGGGGTGCCATGGGGTGGTGTGGATGAGGTGTGGGGTGGTGTTTGTGGTGATGAGTGTGGTGAATGTGGTGGTGTGTGGTGTTTTTTGCGTGGATGTTGTGTGAGTGATGGTGTAATGTGCCTGTGAATGCTCTGTACTAGCTGGTGGTGTCTCTCTCTGGCCTTAGTCAATAAATGGTGGTCGTAGGGGTTTGTGGGTGATGTGGGTGTGTGTTTTATATTGTATTGGGTGTGTGGGAGTGGTGTTTGTATGTGTATCAGGTGTGTGTATTTCAAAATGTCCAATGTGGCCGTGTTTTGGAGCTGTGTGTGTATTTTGACCGCGGTGGTGTGTACCGCCAATGGAATACCGCGGTTGAAAGACCGCCGCGTGAATTCGTGGGTCGGAATGGAATGGCCGTATTTCTGTTGGCGTGACGGTGGAGGTTTGGTAATCGCCAGTTTTTCGCTGGCCGTTGGTGTGGCGGACCTTTGTGGATGTCAGGTTTTTGGCGGTTTGCCTGTTGCGGGTCAGAATGACCGTGGCGGTTTCCCGCGGCCGCGGCGGTGTTATGGCGGTCTTCTGACTGGCGGTAAGCGCCTTTTACCACCGAGATCAGAATGACCCCCATTGTCTCTAATTTACATTCAATGAGGCCATGAATCTATCATTGATGATTCAATTTAATTGCTCAAAATTCAATCATTTTTTCGTTCCCAACAGCTAAAACACTTTTGTTCATTCACAACAAAAAGATTCACACATATTATGTCAATATTGAACAGTACAAGCAGAACATATTCCACAGTACACATAAATCAGCGGTTCAACAATACTCGTAAATTAATGGTTCAACATTCCTCTCCTTTTACTCATGGAACCATGCGGTACTCAATGAAGACTAAACCAAGAATCCGCATATCAGAGATGGTTGTCTACTTAATCCCAGTCCTACATCATATTTGTTAATGTCCCTGTTAAGAGGGAAATAAAGGACTGTACTGCAAATTCCTTAAATTGTAAATTCAATTTTCATTACAACAGCCAACGAGTTACGGCCCCTTTAGGATATGGGCCTCTTCAGGACTAATGGAGAGAGTCAAACCTAATAGACACAAACAACAGTATTACTCAAAACTGTCTAATCCAGACCATGAAAAAACCCTTCACCTTGAAATGGACACCATGTGCATAAAAAATCCAGTGCTATTATTTGAAAGTGAATGAACGCTCTATGACATAAAATTCGTTGGTGATTGAAATTAAATTCAAATGCTCCCCCAATGTTTGAATATTCTATGTGCACCCTCTATTGCTTTTAGCCGCTGGTGGATTTATAAATAGCAAATGTGAAGGGCCCAGTATTGTTGTCTACAATAAGCGTTTCGTATTCCATATTATACTCACCCCGAGAACCAGGGATACTTATTAATCTCCCATCAAATGTTTGTTCTTTTTATAAAAAAAGGAAAATTGGAGTGGTTCTGTAAATACCTATAAAGCAATGAACGCTTTACATTACTTATCCGTACATCGAATCCTTATCAGAGAAACCATCTGCCTTTTTTCCTACTTACTTTATAAGCGTGTGGCACAGCCAATCTCAGAAATCATTTTTCACCGGCCTAGTGCGCTGAATCCTCGTGTTACCGAGGAGACGGTAAAACATGGAAGTATAACCGGTTTACTATTTCCGTTGTGGCCATCTTTGTCTAAACAGTACGATCTCCATGCGGCGGCCATCTTTTACTGGAAATTATTGAATAAATCCCATGGGGTCAGTTACCATAAATTCTATATACTATTCTTTTTAGTTATGGAATAATAAATACCACATAACTAATGGTGAATTCAAATGTAAAAGAATTGGCTGTACAGTTTCAAAACTACCTACCAATATTCTGTCCTTCTCACATTAAAATTTACATAGGATAACTTCTGTACATATTAACTGCTAATGAAGTACATTGGTTACAAATCGGTATCTTACACTTAAAGGATGAAGTGCTTGTGATGGAGTCTAGTATTTCACACAGAGTTCCAATATGCACAATTAGCAAACCATTTATATCAAGGCCCACATTTTATCCTCATCGTTCAGTCCATGTCTGGCCGTACCAAGTTTTTCAATGAGTCTTGCCTCCCTCCTACTTAGGACATCGGAGACCGATCTTCCATCACCTTTGGTATGTACAACCTCCAAAACTGTCCTCCATATGTCATCCGGTTTGTGATTTGCTTCACAGTAAAGCCCCACCAATGGCGCACTTATGACGACACACTTAATTCTTGATCTATGTTGTAGAATCCTGGTCTTTACCTGTTGTGATGTTTGCCCTATGTAAAACAACTCACATGGGCACTTAATACAATATATGATATTTTTGGTATTACAGTTTGAGAAATTAATTTGTCAGTGTATCAAGCCATTCATAATTACTTCAATCATTTCACTAGCAAGTTGGCATGCAACACAATTTTTACATTTGAAATGCCCCTGCAAAGGTGGAAGTTGTAACAATGATCTCAAATCTTTTTTGTTTTCTACCAGTTGTGCAGCTTTCACCCAATGTTCCCGTAAATTACGGGCTTTCTTAAACACAAATAAAGGTTTATCAATGTTTAGACCTCCCAAGATTCTCCAATTCCTTTCGATAATCGACCTGATATTATTGGCCTTGGGGCTATAAGTAATAACACAGTTTAATGGATTTTCTTTCTGGCGATGTTTGGGAATGAGTAGGGTTTCCCTAGGGATGGACCAAGCTCTTTTTGATGCTGATTTAACAAATTGTTTTAGGTACCCCCTATCAATCAACTTGGTTATCCAATCTGAAGCATTATTGAAATAATCCTCTTTGTTGCTACAATTCCCCCTAATTCAGAGGAATTTGCCATATGGCAACTTTTCCTTCAATGTCCTAGGATGACCACTGGAGAAATGCAGTAAGGTGTTACAGTCAGTAGGATTCTTATATAAACTGACTTCTAAGTGGCCGTCTTTGGAAATAATCCAAAGATCTAAAAAGTTAATTCTGTTGTTATTGGCATGCATTGTAAACTTAAAGTCTAATGTACGCTGATTTAGCCATTGGTGAAATGAAGACAGGGTCGTCTGATCTCTTTGCCAGATCATGAATATATCATCTATGTATCTGAACCATTTTTTAATGTTTCCATTAAAAGGGTTCAAGTTATTATATATCCATTTCTTCTCAAAACAGCACATCACTAGGTTTGCTACCTCTGGAGCAAAGCTGCTCCCCATGGCTACTCCTTTGATTTGTAAGAACATCATTTCTTTATATGGAAAAAATATTTTTGTAAGGCATAAGTTGGCCAAAGTAGTTAGAAATTTAGTAGGGGTATGAACTGGTGGAACCCTTGTATCTAGTACTTTTCTAATTATTTCTAGTGCCTCTCCTTGGGGAATGTTTGTATAGGGTGCCTCTACATCAAAGGTCACCAAAATGTGATTGTGTTCCTCAAATGGGAAATTTTCAATTTTGTTGATAACGTCCATAGAATCGCGTACATATGCTTGAGTTGGTACTACGAATGGTTTAAGGAAGGTATCAACATATTGGGCCAGTGGTTCTAATATCGACCCACAGGCTGAAACAATTGGCCTACCTGGTGGACTCTCCTGGTTTTATGAATTTTGGGTAAGATATAAAAGCGCAGTGTTCTTCCGTCGCTTTGACTGAGAAATTCATATTCTTTTTTACAGATCCATTTGTTATTGAGGGCTTCTTATAGATTCGATTCTAAAACAGAGATACCTCGAAAGATCTTCCTCAATATGACGATAATGTTCTTCATTGTCTAACTGTTGCATGACTTCCAGATGGTATTGTTCTTTGCTCCATATGATTATGCCTCCACCTTTATCGGCAGGCTTAATGATGATATCTGTATTATTGGCCAAACTACAAATTGCCTCTTTTTCCAATTTAGTACAATTGTCTTTGAAAAAAGTCTTTTTGGTATTCAAAGAATCTATTTCTCTCAGTACCACATCTTAAAAAATAGATATTTCTGTTGGCATGTCTTTCCTCTCTGGGCAGAATGACGACTTAGGTCGCAAACCATTGTAATTCATTTCAGCATCTGTATTGGAGTCGTGAAAAAAAGATTGTAGTCTAATTTTTCACTGAAACCTTAGGACCTCTTTCTTAACCTCCACTGGGTCTGGATTTTGGAGGGGTACAAATGACAAACCTTTCTTCATTACCTGGATTTCTGCAGTAGAAGGAACATATGAAGACAAATTGTAAATTGGTACAAGGTTTTTACTCATATTTATCATCTGTATGTCCTTCGCCGTGTTAGAAAAATGCCTTGTTCCTGTTATTGTCCTCTCTGTGTCCCACCGCCCATTCCTCTGTGGCCGCCTCTGCCAAAAAAAGGTTGTGCCCCTGAGTACTGTAAATTAGTGGGGGGTGGTGCTATTTGACTGCCTTGTTCTGAATCTGACGATGTGTCTGAGAATGTAATGAATCTTTTTCTGGATCGAGTTTGATATTGAAGATTCAAATAACTTGAGTTGTTGTTTTTATAAAAGACTTCTTTCAAATATAGATATGTATTTGTTAAATCAAAGTTTTTTATGTCTCTTGCTAGTTTAGTGTTTTTTTGATTCACTGTATGATTTTTAAACTCGGTAATGATTTTGTTCACACCTCCCAAAAATTGTTTTATATCCTTAATTGTATTATCATTTGAGATCTCATGTCCGACTGTTTTACACCAAGAGGTGGAATGAAAATTGAATTTACCATTTAAGGAATTTGCAGTACAGTCCTTTATTTCCCTCTTAACAGGGACATAAACAAATATGATGTAGGACTGGAACTAAGTAGACAACCATCTCTGATATGTGGATTCTCGGTTTAATCTTCACTGAATACCGTATGGTTCCATGAGTAAAAGGAGAGGAATGTTGGAACAATAATTTATGAGTTTTGTTGAACCTCTGATTTATGTGTACTGTGGAATATGTTCTCTTTGTATTGTTTAATGTTGACATAATACGTGTAAATCTTTTTGTTGTGAATATTTTTGTTGTGAATGAACAAAAGTGCCTTGGCTGTTGGGAATGAAAAAATTATTGAATTTTGAGCAATAAAATTTCATCATCAATGATAGATTCATGTTCTCATTGAATGTGAATTAGAGATATTATCTTTTCCTACTACTTAACCGTGTTATTGATAATGGTTTGATTCTACCAGGTCTAGTAGGGTAAATTGGGTAGACTCCTCTTGCTCTAATATATTGCTCAAACACATGAGCAGCTACATCTTCTTCCACCAGAGTGAAGATTTGCCCACTGTGAAGGCTGGATTCTACGCCATGGGACACATACCACATGTGATTGGGGCCATTGACGGGACCCATATTGCCTTGGTCCCTCCCAGGGCAAATGAGCAGGTCTACAGGAATAGGAAGAATTACCACTCAATAAATGTCCAGATGGTGTGCCTTGCAGATCAATACATCCCCCACGTCACTGCCAAGTTTCCTGGATCTGTGCATGATCAGGGCTCGAAAAATCATGAAAATGTTACTTGACATGCAGGTAGAGTAACTTAAATAATCTACTCTTCCTAACTGTTCTCAATTTGTGTGATCCTAGGCAAATAGTTTACAGAGTCGCCTTTTTCTTAATTCCCACATATGATTGTACCTTCAAATATGTGAGCTCAGCATTTCTGCAGTACAAAAAAACCTCTTTTGTTTGATTAAGTAGACTACACTTTGCTGCATGCATTACAAGAATTTAGCCCACATACCCATGAGGTCTAGCTCACATAACCTAGGACTTCCTTTAGTTTACTAACAACATTGCCATCAGGGCAGGAGTGTTTCTCAGTTTGTCTAAACACTCAATTTTAATAAATACATTACTAAACCATGATGTGGTAACATATTGTCATCTACACACACTAACTTTCCAAGAAATTTCCAAAAACCTCTCCACTAACTTGAAGCTTTACTGATAAAACTATGTAGTGTATTAACAATCTGTGAAAATTGAGTTTCAGAAAACATATCCTTTGCACATCAACATGTAAAGTATTCTGTTTTGTTTTCATCCTAATAAAATATTTTTTTATCAAACAGAAATATAAAAAAGGGCTTTCACAACTACTGACATATTTTAAGATGTTTGCACAGTTGACTTAGTCATTTAAATGTTGTGTGTTAGGTAAAATCTGATACCCTATATCCTTTTATTTTACATTCTAAGCAGCAGGTCACACATTTCACCTTACAAAGTCCTGGAACTCTGAGTCAACAGAAGGAAAATTAATTCTAATAAAAACTTACCTTTGACCTCTGTCAGTGAACCCAGAGCACATGTGACATAAGAAGATTTAAAGGCATATTTTATTGCCCCGCCACTTTTCAACTGTACAGAACACCTGTTCAGTGTCAACTCGCCAGAGCCAGAAGGGAGGAGTAGAGTGAGTAGAGTAAGTATTCAAAATTGCTCCACCTGGTCAAATAAGACTGGCCAAGCCAATGCAAGTAGTCAACTGGATTTTTCGAGCCCTGATGATGCCTATGTACTGAGGAATAGCAGTGTCCCACAGGTGATGGCATGACTACAGAGGCAAAGAGTGTGGCTCAGAGGTGAGCTTGAATCTTCACACAATGTATGTCAGTGTATGCCAACTGGAGTTGTACTACATGCCCTTGTACATGAGTAATGTGTGTCCGTCGCTACTTCTAGGCAACTCCGGCTACCCAAACCTGTCCTGACTGTTGACCCCTGTTAGGGATCCAAAACAGGGGCTGAAAATCGGTACAAAGAGGGACATGGCCGTACCAGGAGGGTTGTAGAATGCACATTTGGTCTACTGAAAGCCAGGTTCAGGTGCCTCCACTCAACAGGTGGGTCCCTATGCTATGCCCCTAGGACGGTCTGTCAGATTGTGGTGGTCTGCTGCATGCTGCACAATTTGGCCCTCAGACGCCATAAGCCCTACAGGAGGGGGGAGGCAATGCACCTGTGGCAGCAGTGGGCACCGAAAACAGTGAGGAGGAGGAAGAGGAGGAGGATGTGGACAACACAACACATATTATACAGCAGTACATTTAATGACAGTCAGGTAAGACTGTAGATATCTATTTAAGTTAAGTGCTGAGTGCCAGCTGTGTTGTGCCAATCACTGCCTTTACATTTCAATTGACTGTCACTTATGCCTTCCCTTTTTGCAGATGTTGGTGTGGTCACAACTGTGTACTGATGTGATGACTACAGACGGCTTAAACACATTTGTTGGATAAAATTCACACATTACGGGACATTTGCACAGGATAATACAGTTCAACACATGGCACATTTCTGTTTGATAAAGCACTATTACTCCAGTTGTGTTCAAGGGTGTTTATTGAAGTGACAATAAAGAAGGGATAGTGCAATAGAGTGGGGTGATGGTTGAGGAAAACTTCAGTGTAGTGGCCCAGTTGGTTTGTAGACAGGTCCAGTGTCCATGGGGCCATAGGAAGAGGAGCAATGGCAGTCCAAAGTGAACAAGGGTACTCAGCAGCACAAAAGGGGGACATTCCGGAGGTGTTAATTTCCTGGCGGTGTCTCGGTCTTGGCAACAGTCTCTGGTGGCTGTCTGGGTTGCAGGAAATGTTTGTGGGGTGGTTCTTCTGCTGCAGAGGGAGGGGTGCATCAAGGCCTGTGGGTCTTGTGGCAGTTCCTCCTATCCACTAGCTGCAGCAGATGTTGATGGCTTGTGAGTGGACTGGCTAGCGGAAGTGGGAAACTGGTGTGCTCTGTTCTCCCGCATGGTGTTGGCCATGTCACCCAGCACCCCTACAATGGAGGCCATGTTGGCATTTAGGCCCTGCAACTGCTGCATGACTTCCTGGTGGTGTACCCCCTGTAGCTGCTGGTTCTTCTGCATGATGGTGATCACTTGGCCCATCCTGTCCTGGGATTTTTGGTATGCCCCCATGACATGTGTGAGTGCATCCTGGGCAGTAGGGTCCCTGGGCTTGGCCGCCCCCTGGCACACAGGTGACCTCCCACTGTCCCTACCCCCCTGTGCCTGTGTCCCTTGAATGGTATGCCCACTCCCACTTACACCAGGACCTTCACCGTCTTGCCTATGTGGTGTCGACTAGGGTCCCTGTGCAGGTGGGCACACTATTGATCGACATGTCCTGGGGACGTTGAGTGGCTGCTGTGGTGTTGGGAGTCAGGGGGGGGGGGCTGTGGTGGACAGTGGGAAACAAAAGTTGTTTCCCCCTTTGATATGCATTAAATAAATTCCATACTGCTCTGTGTGGGCTGACTGAGAACTGGTCAGGATACCACTGCCTCTTTGCTCTGATGGAGAGCGGAGATCACAGCTTCATGAGGGCACATGGTGGAAGGACAAAGGGAAAGGTGAGGGATGATGGAAAGGTGCCTAATGTTTTATAGTTGGAACAAGTAAGAGAGGCTTTAATATATATTGTTCCCTCATTACTCCTCTGGAGCGTGCAGCAATTAAAAACAGATTATTTTGATGGACATCTATAACATGTAGTTATAATTGGGTAGGAGTTAATACCAGATGTGTTTGAGCTTGCTCTCTGAGTGACATCATAGACAACTCAGGCGTCACTCAATCTGCATCAAGATTCAGCAATATGCCTATGATAAACAGCTCTACCTGAAAGTCTCCTCCGCTTCAGACATCTAAATCCTAAAATAATGCTTGTACATTGTCCAGACCTCGGCGTTGTGTGCCTACCTGAAGATCAAGCAAACCAAGACAGAAGTCTTGTTATTGCCAAGAACAACAAATGACATGAACCTTGAATGCGTTGAACCCCAACTTTTACCAAAGTCACTTCCATTGACCATGGACACTGATTTCAACCTCGAGGAACACATTACATAAAAACAAAGATGGCTTATTACCAGGCCTCTGTTAAACAAAGGCAAACTGTTTCTTCTAGAAAGCAACTTCAGAGCTGCTGTTCAACCCCCTGGACTCTTGCTTCTGAATGGTGATAATACCTACTTCATGGCCTCCCAAACTCCACACTGGCATCCATAAGGGCATCCTAAACCTTTGTTCTAATCTTGCAAGGTATTTGCTTGGAAGCATGCCATTGTGGTCCCTCTTTCAAAAGCCTACTCTTGATCCTAACTCCTTTGGCAACTGTAGGCTGATTTCACTTTAATCTTTTCCATCTAAAATATTGCAAAGACACATGAAGTTTTAGGGGCATATTTATGAACCTCTTGCACCACTGCTGTGTCACTTTTTGATGCAATGGCAGCGCAAACCTTGAGTTTTGATCTGCTGCAGTACCATCTTCATCATCTCCAAATCATTCAAAAGATGGACGCTAGACTATTACTCTATGTTGCCCATCATAAATCCATAGTATCCAGTAGTATGCAAGCAGGACAGGTCAGGTGGTCCTTTTGCTTTCTGGCCCCCATCTTTGAAACTGTCTGGCTTTTTGAATTAGCCTATCTGAATCTTTATAAAGAACCTCAAAATACGGCTACTCAATCATTAGATTAAGTTAACCCTGCCTCTGATCCAGGATGCCTCAAAGTGGGTAGCAGTGCACGCTTACAGATCCTCATACAGTTGTTAATTAATGTTTTAATCATGTATTCAGCCACCAGTTATCAGATATCTCTACCACTTCCAGTGCTGCATCCTTTTGCACACATTTAGTTATCTAGAGGTTTTAGGTTTTAAATATTTCAACCAGTTTTAAGAGCCAAAAGTAAATTCCAAAATAACATCTGGAGACTTAGATGAATGTAATGACCAGTAATCAACATTTCCATTTTTTCCACACTTTCCTTTCACTATTCACCAAATGCTCCAACAAAGAAACGTTTGAAGCAGCTGTGTGACCAGAATGAGGAGAAAGTTAATGTTGTATGGGGAGGACCAGAAACTCTGGAAGAGCTCAGGTGATTCAATGTTGAATTGGCTGGGGTTTGAGAAAAAAAGACTGGATGCTGATTGCATGAAGGTGTCAATGATAATAGGTGCATTATTGATGTGCTAGTTGGTACTCCAGCTGGTGAACAATGCAGCACGATAGGCAATTAGCCACACTGAAGAAAGTAGCCAGAATCAGTAGAGACAGTTAGATACAAAACAAAAAAATAAGACTAAGGTCAAATTTAGATCTTTGCAGTAATTGTCCTGCCATTGGTTTTCTTACAGAAAAGCCGCCTAACCACCTGATTTAGATGTTGACAGTCCCATAAGTGAAAGCTCTCCTAAGTCCCACCGGTTCCGCACCATGAGAAATAGCAGCTGACAGCAGGACTCCAGCCATTCTTACTGCCATGCAGAATGGGATGTGAATTACAGCCAAGCCATCCATGGTGGTCTGACCTCCACATCTGAGTTGGTGGATATGTGGAGAATAGGGTGCAAATGTACCTTATTTACAGAATATATTTCTGTTTTCGACTGGACATGACTGGACCTGGCTTACCGTTGCTGCTGCCACTAGACCATGAAGAAAACATGACCCCCCCCATCACCTGGATTGCAGGTAGGAATCGCACATTGCCTCTATATGTTGTGTGGGCACCGCATATTAGTTCAGGGTCACTGCATTCATGTACATGCATATGTCGGTAAATGATTGGGTCAGACATGGATGGGGACAGACTAGTACAACACACATATTGCACACATGTACAACTGTCATTTTGGTATCATTATTCATTGCCAAATGAATGCTGACGCTACAATGACAGTACAATTACACTTGCCAATTGTGTCCATTTGTGCACATTGCAAGGGGACCTGTACCTTTCATTTTGGGCTTCCAGTTGTGTATGTGAGTCAGTATGTGTATGTGTGTGTGATACAATTAGCTGTTGAGGTGGAGGGAGCTGGAGTGGGTGATGAGGTTGTGTCAGTATGCGTGCCACTTGCATATGGTTTGATGTTGTGTTGTGTGTTGTGCTGCTGCATACAAAATTCATGTGTGTGTTGTTGTGTGGCAGTCATTGTTGTGATGTGTGTAGTTGTGTCATTGTGTAAGAATGTTTGTGTAGATGAGTGTGTAGTTGTATTGGTTTTTGCGGCCGTGTCTTGTGTGGGTGCAATGTCAATAGTGCGTGCATGTTGTGTCAGGGATGTCAATGTGTGTTTGTGGCATGTACATGTTGTGCTCTAATGCAATGGCAAAGGATACATTGTGTATGTGTTGTGTTTTGTCATGTGTGATGCAGTTGTACACATTTGGGCTAGGTACAGTGTGTGTATCTTACCTGTATTCTACAGCCACTGCCATTTTCCAATGTCATTTGGGGCCAGTGACAGTCTCCGAACGATAGCAATCTGCCGGCAGTACACCACCTGCAGGTCTGTAACATCTAAATATTGTCAGTGGGAACCCACCTGTCTGACGGCTAGGAAACCCACTCCCTCATGGCGGTCTGCAGATAAGCGGCAATACATTTAAATACAGCAGGCGGAACCCTGTCAACTTAATGGTGTTCTCTGATCCGCCATGCCGGTGGATTGGTGGTAAAACCACCACGATCTAAATCAGGCCCTAATTTAAATAATCGGAGGTAGCAGCCAGTGGGAAAGCTGAATATGGCTTAGCGCTCTACGGTTCCTCTTTGGATTATGGACACTTTTTAAGGTTTGGTACCCTCATTTCGTCAAAGTGGTCCACACATGTGCGTAATAATGGCAAATGATCAGTGTTAGACCTGACAGCCTTAGGGTGGTCACCCCTAACTTTTTGTCTTCCACCCTCTACTTTTTGGGCACTGTTTTTGCTGGTTTGTAGACTCTGCGCACTTTACCACTGCTAACCAGTGCTAAAGTGCATATGCTCTCTCCCTTTAAACATGGTAACATTCGATCATACCCAATTGGACTATTTAAATTACTTATGAGACCCTAGTACTGTGCACTATATGTGCCCAGGGCCTGTAGATTAAATGCTACTAGTGGGCCTGCAGCACTGGTTGTGCCACCCACTTAAGTAGCCCCTTTACCTTGTCTCAGGCCTGCCATTGCAAGGCCTGTGTGTGCAGTTTCACTGCCAATTCGACTTGCCATTTAAAAGTACTTGTGAAGCCTAAAACGCCCCTTTTTCTACATATAAGACACCCATATGGTATGCCCTAGGTATCCCATAGGGCAGGGTGCTGTGTAGGCAAAAGGCAGGATATGTACCCATGTAGTTTACATGTCCTGGTAGTGTAAAACTCCCAAATTCGTTTTTACACTATTGGGAGGCCTGCTCCCTTCTTAGGCTAACATTGGGGCTGTCCTCACATATTTTTTGAGTGGTAGCTGCTGATCTGAAAGGAGTATGAAGGTCATAATTAGTCTGGCCAGAATGGTGATATAAAATCCTGCTAACTGTTGAAGTTGGATTTAATATTACTATTTTAGAAATGTCACTTTTAGAAAGTGAGCATTTCTCTGCACTTAAATCTTTCTGTGCCTTACAACCCACGTCTGGCTGGGTTTAGTTGACAGCTCCTTGTGCATTCACTCAGACACACCCCAAACACAGGATACTCAGCCTCACTTGCATACATCTGCATTTTGAATGGGTCTTCCTAGGCTGGGAGGGTGGAGGGCCTGCTCTCACACAAAGGACTGCCACACCCCCTACTGGGACCCTGGCAGACAGGATTGCACTGAAAGTGGACCTGGTGCACTTCTAAGCCACTCTTTGAAGTCTCCCCCACTACAAAGGCACATTTGCGTATATAAATAGGGCCTCTGCCCCTTCCAACTCAGACACTTCCTGGAGAAGAAACTTGTAACCAGAACCTGCATCCTGCCAAGAAGAACTGCCTGGCTGCCCAAAGGACTCACCTGACTGCTTTCTGTGAAGGACTGCTGCCTTGCTGTTGCCCTGCTGCCTTGCTGCTCCCTGGCTGTGGTGGAGACGTGCTCTCCAAGGGCTTGGATAGAGCTTGCCTCCTGTTCCCTGAAGTCTGAGAACCAAAAAGACTTCTCTCGTGCAACTGGACTCCTTGTGCAGCGAAAATGTGATGCACAGCTTGCTAAAAATGACGCACAGCCTGCCCTGCGGTGAGAAATTCACAGCACGCTGAACCGGAACGATGCAGCCCGACTTCGCAAGGAGAAGATCGACGCAGCGTTTGCGTTGCGACCGGAACTTCGACGCACGGGCCACCGGATCAACGGACAGCTGACCTGGGACAACACAGCCCGATTTCCAGAGGGGAAATCGATGCAGCGCCTGCTGTGCCGAAAAAATCTCCACGCAATGCCCACCGGAACGACGCAGCGCTTGTGACTCCGCTCCACAAGCCCAGGATTCCACACACAGACCCCAGGGCATCTGAAAACCCCGTAACCCAAAGAGGATCCACGACCGAGCGGCGGAATGCAATACACAGCCGTCCCTACGTGGAAACTAAACAACGCATCACCGTGTGTGGCCCGAGAAATCGACGCACACCCCCTTTGTTTCCACGCTTCTCCTCCTCTGCAGCCCATTGCGGAGATTTTTCACGTGAACCAGGTACTTTGTGCTAAAAAGAGACTTTGGGGGTCATTACAACCCTGGCGGACGGTGTTAAAGCGGCGGTAAGACCGCAAACAGGCCGGCGAAAAAAAAAAAAAGGGAATTATGACCGTTTCAGAAACCGCCAACATAGACAGCCACTTTAACACTCCGACCGCCACGGCGGTACAGACAAACAGCGCGGCGGTCACCGCCAACAGACAGGCGGAAGACAAAGTACCGCCCACAGTATTACAACAGGCCAATCCGCCACCTTTTCCGGGGCGGATTCACTGTGGATAAAAACACGGCGGAAACAGCCATTTCAATGGGAAAACGCTCACCTTAACATACTCCATGAGGAAGGAGGGCACCATGGAGCCGGAACTCCAAATACTCCCTGCGATAGTGTTCCTGCTCCTCTACGAACATTAGCAACGGTGGCACCAAAGACAACGGTGAGTACTGCACCTACGACATAGCGGATGGGGGAGGCAAAAGTCAGGGACACACACATGCAACACCCCCACCCCGACCCTCGCACACTACAACACACACACCAATGCATTTCCAAACATCACAGTAACAACCCCCAACCCCCCCGGAAGAGTGCAAAGACAAAAGGAAGTGAGTACAATCATTGTAATGTATCACAATACAGTAAGCTAATACATACAGAAATATATACAAATGCCAAAAATATACATCACAATCAGTAGTGCAGGTATGCACCATCCAATGTCCGTGGACCACTGGGCCCAAAATGCATGGGCGAGACTGTTCACAAACGGAGAGAACACTACAGGGGCATCAGATAGAAATACAACAGGCACCTCAGGGGGAAGGGAAGGGGGGGCACCTCACCCGGATGACAGCACCACGCCAGATCCACAACGGGGTTCCATGCCCATTGATGTATCCTGGGGAGTGCAAAGCCACAGTCTCTCAAGTCTCTACAGTGGGTGGTTTGCTCACTGGACCATCCTGGGGAGTGCAAAGCCACAGTCTATCAAGTCTCTACAGTGGGTGGTTTGCCCACTGTACCATCCTGGGGAGTGCAAAGCCACAGTCTCACAAGTCTCTACAGTGGGTGGTTTGTCCACTGTACCATCCTGGGGAGTGCAAAGCCACAGTCTCTCAAGTCTCTACAGTGGGTGGTTTGCCCACTGTACCATCCTGGGGAGTGCAAAGCCACAGTCTCTCAAGTCTCCACAGTGGGTGGGTTGCCCACTGGACCATCCTGGGGAGTGCAAAGCCACAGTCTCTCAAGTCTCTACAGTGGGTGGTTTGCCCACTGGACCATCCTGGGGAGTGCAAAACCACAGTCTCTCAAGTCTCTACAGTGGGAGGTTTGCCCACTGTACCCTCCTGGTGAGTGCAAAGCCACAATATCACAAGTCTCTACAGTGGGTGGTTTGCCCACTGTACCATCCTGGGGAGTGCAAAGCCACAGTCTCTCAAGTCTCCACAGTGGGTGGGTTGCCCACTGGACCATCCTGGGGAGTGCAAAGCCACAGACTCTCAAGTCAATAACAGTCTCCACTGGTTCTGGAGGGGGACTGGTGCCCAAAGTGCATCATCCTGTTAAGGACTGAGGTAATGGATGCTGTTCTCCACTGGTTCTGGAGGGGGACTGGTGCCCAGAGTGCATCACTCTCCCCGTCACGGTCCCAGTTCCATCTCTGCCCCTGCCGCACATGGGCTAGCGATGCTTGAGTTGGCGGTGCTTGCTCTGTTCAGCGGTGCTTGCCATGGCGGTTTCTGCCCTGTTCATGGCCTGCATTACGGAGGGGCCTAGTCTACGGAACTCGCCCTGGCCTAGGGAAACCCACAGCCCTCCTCCCCCACCCAGACCCCTCCACTGCACGCAAAGTCAGCAGAATGAGAGTGTACTCACCCCCTTGTGTCTGCTGTGATGCCCTCATGCGCCCATCCAACTCAGGGTAGGCCACCGCCAGGATCCGGAACATCAGGGGGGTCATGGTGCAACGGGCAATGCTCCCATGTTGGGAGGCCATCCCTAGCTGAGCCTCCACCGTCTTCTTGCTCCAGCGGCGAATGTCCTCCCATCTTTTACGGCAGTGGGTGCTCCGTCTCTGGTGGACCCTCAGGGTCCGGACGTCCTTGGCAATGGCATGCCAAATATCCTTCTTCTGGTGGGCGCTGACCTACATGACATGTACAGGGGAAGAAGAGAAGTCATTAACAACTGCACAGTCGAAGTGAGTGGCCCACATCCCTGCCCTTGCCATGTGGCACATGCATTCACACTCATTCATGCTCGCTGAACTGTGCCCCCTTCCTTCTTACATCCAGCCTTCTCCACCCAGGCATAGCCCATACAACTTGCACCCTATGTACTCACCTGTTGGTCTGGAGGACCGTAGAGTAGTGTGTAGTGGGGGAGGACCCCGTCCACGAGCTTCTCCAACTCCTGTGCAGTGAAGACAGGGGCCCTTTCCCCAGACACACATGCCATTGTCTCTTCCAGACCGAGGTCACAGCAGCACTTGCAGTATAGGTCCTCTCCTGTCAAAGATCAGGCATCGAGTGATTGAACAGATAGAAAATGGCGGTGACATCCGTGGCGGTGACATCCGCGGCGGTGCGTATCATCACCGCCGGCGCACTTCGTCATTGGCTCCTGGGACCCATAGGGTCCAATGTTAACCAATGCAGCATTGCGCCGCGGTCTACGACCGCCTACCGCGACGGTGTACAACGCCAGCGCAGTTACCTCACATCCCATTGTCCCACTTTAGAGGTCAGGCATCCCCCATTTTAGGGGCCCACATGGCTTCATTTTCTACTGCGTCACACATACAGACAACGTTTTGAAATTTGTTTCGTGTTCTGTGTAGCTGTGGGTACATACCTCTGAATTGCTTAACTCTGTGGTCGCTGTTGTCCTTCCTAGGCACCGTCAGCTGGGACATGTGAGGAGATGGCGGAATCCTCCGGTGTACCGACCGCTGGTGGACCTGTTGACAATGGAGGAGCGACATTTAATCATCACCTACAGGTTTGACAGTGCCACAATCCAGGAACTGTGTACCCAGTTGGAGCCAGACCTTATGTCACCAATCCGCCATTCCACAGGAATCCTCCCTCAAGTGCAGGTGCTGTCAGTGCTCCATTTCCTTGCAAGTGGGTCTTTTCAAACAACAGTGGCTATAGCATCAGGGATGTCCCAGCCTATGTTTTCCAATGTGTTGTCCAGAGTGTTCTCTGCCCTGCTGAAACACATGAGGAGCTACATCGTTTTCCCTCAGGTGGAGGATTTGGCTACAGTTAAAGGTGACTTCTATGCCCTGGGACATATCCCTAACATCATAGGTGCCATTGATGGGACCCATGTAGCTCTGGTCCCCCCCCCACAGGAGTGAACAGGTGTACAGGAACCGGAAGAGTTATCATTCCATGAATGTACAGATGGTATGTTTGGCAGACCAGTACATCTCGCAGGTAAATGCTATGTTCCCTGGCTCTGTGCATGACGCCTACATCCTGCGGAATAGCAGCATCCCTTATGTGATGGGTCAACTCCAGAGGCACCGGGTGTGGCTATTAGGGGACTCTGGTTACCCCAACCTGTCATGGCTACTGACCCCAGTGAGGAATCCCAAGACCAGGGCATTGGAACGCTACAATGAGGCCCATGGGCGGACTAGGAGGGTGATCGAACGCACCTTCGGCCTCCTGAAGGCCAGGTTCAGGTGCCTCCATATGACAGGTGGTTCCCTATTCTACTCACCAAGGAAGGTGTGCCAGGTCATCATCGCCTGCTATATGCTTCACAATCTTGCTTTGCGACGCCAGGTGCCTTTTCTGCAGGAGGATGTCCAGATGACGGTGTTGTGGCAGCTGTGGAGCCTGTGGACAGTGATGAGGAGGAAGCAGAGGAAGAAGACATTGACAACAGTGACTCAGTCATACAGCAATATTTCCAGTGACACACAGGTGAGAACACTTTCTTTACTAATACTTTTACTTTCACACTTCTACCTCTATCCTGGCTGTCAATTTCAAGCAGTATTTGGTAACTGAGTTGTACATTTCCATTACGGTTTCACATGTGTGGTTACCAACGTGTGTCATCTGCTTACATCCTTTATGGACTTGTGATGTGTGACATAGGTATGTTGACATTACTATTGAGAACGGATTTTGTCACTGTCATTGCTAATACACATTTTCTCAATCACAGACTGACTCCAGATTGTTTTGTGGTTCAAGGGTGTTTATTGAAGTGCTGATTATTGGAGGGGGTGGTAAAATGGTGATGGGTGATGGTGGAGGAATGTCCATGGCAGAGTCCAGTCTATTAGTCTCACAGGTGCACTGCCCATATGGGCATAGGAAGTGGAGCTGGGCCAGTTCCAAAATGGACAGGGTTACAAAGTGGGACAGTGGGATGACAATCAGGGTGGTCGCATTTCTTGGCGGGGTCTTGCCATCGTGCTCTGTCCTGTTCCTGGATCTCAGGGACCGCTTGCGGGGTGGTTGTCCGTCTGCAGGTGGTGGGGTGCTGGTGTGGTGGTCCTGTGGCGGGGCATCCTGTCCACTAGCACCGGCGGTGGTGGTGGGCAGTTCATCGTCCAGGCTGGTGTCAGGGGCCCCTTGGAGTGCCACGGTGTCCCTCATGGTGTTCTGTATGTCCTTCAGCACCCCTACGATGGTGCCCAGGGCGGAGCTGATGGTTCTGGGTTCCTCCCTGAAGCCCAAATACTGTTCCTCCTGCAGGCGCTGGGTCTCCTGAAACTTGGCCAGGACCGTAGCCATCGTCTCCTGGGAGTGGTGGTATGCTCCCATGATGGAGGAGAGGGTCTCGTGGAGAGTGGGCTCCCTTGGCCTGTCCGCCCCCTGTCGCACATCAGCCCTCCCAGTTCCCCTGTGTTCCTGTGCCTCCATCCCCTGGACCGTGTACCCACTACCACTGCCCCCAGGTCCCTGTTGTGGTTGGGGTGGTGGGTTATCCTGGGTTCCCTGTAGTGGCGGACACACAGCTAATTGACGTGTCCTGGGTACGGAGGCATGGGCCTGCTGGGTGGGTGCTGTACTGGTGGAAGGTCAGTGTTGGGCTGTGCCTGTGCGAGGGGAACCAACTGTCCCGAGGCCCACGATGGTCTGGGCTGGTCATCTGGATCCAGTTGGCCAGAGCTGCTGTCATCACTGTGGGCCTCTTCTGTGGGTGGGGTGGAGATGTCTGGACCCTCCTGTCTGGTGACGTTAGGTAGTGGTCCTGCAGGGGTATAAAAGCATGATTATTGCATCTGTGTGTGTCATGGTGTGCAATAGGTGGGTGAGCGTGTACCCCAGTGCTAGCATTCCTGTGTGGGCGCTTGTGTGATGATGGTTGAGGGGGGTGTTATGGGTATGTGCAGTGGGCATGCTTTAGTGATGGGTGTCCATGCTTTGTTGTGTCATGCAGGGCTTGGTGTTGGGATGGGTGGTTTGTGTTATTAGTACATTAGTGAGGAGTTGGAGTGATAGGGGATGGGGAGAGGGTGGGGGTGTGTGATAGCATGCAGGTAGGTTGGGGGATATGATAGTTAAGATTTGACTTACCAGTGTCCATTCCTCCACCAACTCCTCCGAGGCCCTCAGGATGCATAATGGTCAAGACCTGCTCCTCCCCTGTTGTTAGTTGTAGGGGAGGAGGTGGGGGTCCGCCGCCAGTCCGCTGAACCGCGATGTTGTGCCTGGAGACCACGGAACGCACCTTCCCCCGTAGGTCGTTCCACCTCTTCCTGATGTACTCCCAATTTCTTGGGTGCTGTCCCACTGCATTGACCCTATCCGAGATTCTTCGTCATAGCTCCATCTTCCTAGCTATAGAGGTGTGTTGCACCTGTGATCCAAATAGCTGTGGCTCTACCCGTACGATTTCTTCCACCATGACCCTGAGCTCCTCCTCCGAAAACCTGGGGTGTCTTTGGCGTGCCATTGGGTGGTGTAGGTGATGTGTGGGGTGGTGTATGTGGTGATGAGTGTGGTGATGTGTAGTGGTGTGTGGTGTATTGTGCGTGGATGTTGTGTGGGTGATGGTGTTGTGTGCCTCTGTGAGGTGGGGTTGTCTATTGCAGTGCTCTCTCTCTGGCCTTCGTCTCACATTTTTGGTCATAGGGGTTTGTGGGTGATGTGGGTGTGTGTTTTATATTGTTTTGGGTGTGTGGGAGTGGTGTGTGTATGTGTATCAGGTGTGTGTATTTGGAATTGTCCAATGTGGCGGTGTTTTTGAGATGTGTGTGTATTTTGAGCGCAGCGGTGTGTACCGCCAATGGAATACCACGGTTGAAAGACCGCTGCGTGGATTCGTGGGTCGTAATAGCATGGGCGTGTTTCTGTTGGCGTGACGGTGGAGGTTTTGTTTTCGCCAGTTTATCACTGACCTTTGGTGTGGCGGACTTGTGTGGGTGTCTGAATTTCTGCGGTTTCCGAGATGTGGGTCATAATAGCTGTGGCGGAATTCCGCAGCCACAGCGGTATGTTGGCGGTCTTTTGCACGGCGGTAAGCGGCTTTTACCGCCAATGTTGTAATGACCACCTTTGTTTGGTTCTAAAAGACCTAAGACACTTTATATCACTTTTCAGTGATATCTCTACATTTACTTATTGCATCTTTGATCGTTTTGACCTGCAAATATCCAGATAAATATTATATATTTTTTTAAACACTGTGTGGTGTATTTTTGTGGTGCTATATTGTGTTATTGTATGATTTATTGCACAAATACTTTACACATTGCCTTCTAAGTTAAGCCTGACTGCTCAGTGACAAGCTACCAGAGGGTGGGCACAGGATAATTTGGATTGTGTGTTACTTACCCTGACTAGAGTGTGGGTCCTTGCTTGGGCAGGGGGTAATCTGACTGCCAACCAAAGACCCCATTTCTAACAATCAGTAAGGCTGAAATAAAGTAAAGTATTGTTTAGTCAATTTGATTGCTGCTTGGTAACTTCAGTTTTGGATCTGTGTGGAGCTTTATTTACATGAGTACTTTGCTGAAGTCTACTTTGATTTGTTTCATTCTACTGTTGTGTACACTTGTCTGTTGCTTGGCTTCAAGTGATTTTGATGTTTTACATATATTTCTCATTATGGGGGTCATTATGACCCCAGCGGTACATGGTAATGTGGCAGTAGTACCGCCAACAGGCCGGCGGTACATACCGCCACATTATCACATTTGCGGGTTGGTACCACTCTGACCACCAAGGGGGTAGCATCTGCCGGGCTGGAGATAGGAATCTCCAGCCCGGCGGCTGCTAGTGTACCGCCTCAGGCATTTTGAGCCTGCCTACCACCATGGTTTTCGTGGTATTCATAACGTCACGAAAACCATGGCGGTAGGCCCTATTAGTGACAGGGAATTCCTTCCCTTTCACTGATAGGAGGCCACCACCCCCAACAACTCCCCAGATCCCCCTTCATCCATGATTCCCCCTTCTAGTCCTCCTACACACACACACGCAGACACGTGCCACGCATAAACACAACCACTCACACAGACAGACATGCATCCATTCATTCATGCACACATCTGCACCACATTCACACCGACACGCAGACACACATTCACATTTCCATACTTACACGCATCTCACACATGCATATATGCACTCAAACAAGACTACACATATTTGCATTCACGCACACACTCACACACTCATTCACACACCCGCACACACACACACAACACCTCCACCCCCTTCCCCTGTCGGAAACCCGACTTACGTGAATCCAGGGGGTCTGGCAGGGTACGGGACGAGGCGCTGTTACCGCCAGCAGTGCGCGTCACCAGAACACTGCAAGGCTGTATTATTTCTCATAATACGGCTGACAGCGGTCTACTGGAGTGGTGCTGCTGGTGGTAGCAGCGCCACCTTAACACCGTCCGCCAGCATGATCACAGCTGGATTTCCGCCCTTCTTGTGGCGGAAATCCAGCCGAGGTCATAGTATGGTGGACAGATGTTAGCAGTGGCTATGGTCTTTTGGCGGCCGTTGCCGCGGCAGTAGGTGGTTTTTACTACCAATGACATAATGAAGGCCTATGTGTCTTTCATGCCATTCCTTGTTTATTCAGGTGTGAACTGAGGTTTACTTCAGAGGTAACAACCCTTACTGAACTAAATGGCAGCAGCTGCGTCAATGTGTTCTGTCAGAGGTTGGCTTACGTTTATTAATGGTGTTGCTGTTGCATGGCAGCCATTTAAAGAATTTTGGACTCTGTTAGATAAGTGTGTCTTATTGTGTGATATAAGTACTGTGCTTTTTAACCTGTCAGTTTCAGCAGTGGCTTGCTTCGGTCATAAGGGGTGGGGCAGGTGTGACCTGTGGTGGTTGGAGGGGGTAAAATGTGTTTAAAAATATTTTTAAAAAATAATAACTTACCTGCTCTGCTCCTCTTGCTCCTGTCACTGCAGGCAAGCACAGGCTCCTAGCCTGCCCTGATGCTAACCCTGACGCTGCACAGAGCAGTGTCAGGATTGGCTGGGGGCCTGTGCAGGCTCTCTCCAGCCCAGCAACTGTGTAGCTGGGCTCAAGAGGGCATACTGAGCATGTGTGTTCGGCCAGCCCGAGACGGCCGGACAAACATGCATGCGCACTGAGGGGAGTGCACAGTGCACTCCCCTCACTGCTCGTCATCCGGGTGGCCCTGCCCCCTTAACAAATGAAGTGATAATAAACATGGTTTATTATTGTTGTTAGTTAAAGGTTTTGCAGCTTCTGCTGCTGACAGAGGGGCAAAGCTCCTCGGCTCTAACGGAGGAGCCACCCCTGGTAGGTTTACTACTATACTGTTGCAGTGAATCCAAGGCCCATCCTGCCTGTTCATCTAGCCATGTTTGTGTACAGAGAGACGAGTACGGGCCTCTGAAAATCTGCCCATGTTTTATGTGTTAATATAAATATTTATTGAATATAAGTCTTCTAGTCATGACGCGATTCAGAAATACAACTATAATGAACACAGGATCAAGAAAGTGCTTGTCACTAAACAGATGTATTATGTTATTTGGATTTGTACAACAGTGAAACAACAGTGTTGCACTGAAGCACTTTCTTAATCTGGGTGCTGTATTATTAGAATATGTACTCTGGTTTTTAAAGAGAGCAAAAGGCAGGAAAAGAGAAAGAGAAATGACGTCAATGTCTGTGTGCATGTGTGGCCGAGATGTAGGGAGAGAGTGTCTGATAACCAAAAGTGGGCTTTTCTTGGGATTAAAATGAAAGTTAGTTTGTCATAATAGTAATTTACCCAGGTCCACACTCAGCGGAGTAGGAGACTGGTGCCTTCTCTCTCTCTGACAATGCCTGCACTGACAGCACAGCCAGATACCTCTCCCCATTGATACATTTACACAAGCTTGAAAAGTAGATGTGAGGAATTTGGAACTGCAGTAAATATGAACAAATCCCTACTTTGTCCTGGTGAGTTGACTCCTGGAAGAACACAGGTTTCCAAACTTTGAGGTGGAGGCCTTCACAGGATGTTGCAAGCCCTTCACTGGCACTCACATAGCTTAAAGTGTAGTTGGCTACCATATTTTCACCAGTGACATAACGAAACTGGAGCCCCCCCTGCCAAAACATGGTGGGGGGCCATCCTCTGGACTCACTCAGGCCAGGTGCTGTGCTGAGGGGGTCCCTCTGGAGCTGGGGGCCCCCTCCCTGCACCACGGGGGCTACACGGGCCTTTGATATACCCCTGATCTTCACCTTAGATAGCCTACATGGATGCCATATGGGAGGTAATAATCTCGTCAGCTGACAAATGCAAGGACTTGACGAGAGCATAGTATATTGCATTTGGGCAGAGTCCGGGGACTTGGATGTGCCCAAGCCGAGGCCCCTGTATACTTGGCTCTAGGATTCCAAAACCTTGAACTGCAAGAAAGTGAGTGCAGTGCGGTGTTTCTGTGGGGGAAGGCAGTAAAGGACGGTGTATGGGTATGTGGAGAAGGCAGTAAGACATGCATTCTTGCAAGAAGGGCGGAGGAGATATTTAATAAGTGTGGAGGACTGAGCGGGCAACTTTTTAATTGAGGGTGTGAATAAGTTGGGGACGGAATACATTGTGTCCGTGGAGTTTGTAGTAGTTATAGCCACTGGAATTCTGCAATTCTGCAACCGAGGCGTTTTTGTTTTTTACATAATTAAAGATTTGCTGCATTTGCCACAAAATCCATCATCTGCTTCATAATCTGCTGATTTTAACAAAACATTATTTCTAAATCAAACAGACCTTTTGCAAAGGTTACTTGGTCAACTTTCAATTGCTTATTAAAATTTTTGGTTGGTAAACTGGTTCTTAAGAGGTGAAATCCTTGTCCAGGCAGTATTACCATGTGTAAAAATTACAAAATAATGAAGCAATACTATAAATAGTGTGTCACATGCTGCATAATTTGCCTTTCCTTGCCACATAATTTAGTCAAATCTACTGCATAATTTAATGTTGCATAATTACAGTGGGCATGATAATAGGGAAAGAAAATGTAGACAGGAATTCCTGTCGTACAAAGTACAGACAGGGGGGTAGATTTCGCAGTCTAGATAATCCGCCTTTCACTGTTCTCAGGTTCAGCAAATCTGAAGATGGTTATTAATGATATGGCTAGGGACGCATGCACTGGTAAAAAATAATTACATGATATATGAATAGATTGAGATGAGTAGGGATGTCTGAATGTTTGAGGAACTAATGGATAGGGCAGATAGGAATATGTGATATATGATTGATTCAGGGATATATGTAGGAGTCCTGAAGGAATGTGGTGCTGAAAGTATTTTAGCTTAGTTAAATCAAGTCTAGCTATCAGGCTGTCAATGAGTACTTTTTAGAGCCTACCATATTCTGTTGATGAAGGCATGATGAGTAGGCTGTATTTCTATCCTTGAATATATGTTTCCTTATTCCGTCATTGTTTTCTTATATGGGCCATTGCAAAATGTATTTTTTAAATGCCAGGGCCCAGTTCTCGTGGAAAGATGTCGTGCATGCAGACTACTGCATCTGAAATGTTTTTATACAGCTCTTGTCTGTAATTGGAGCTCGATATCATGGGCATAAATATTCTGAAAGCAGTTTTCTTGGTAATTGGCATTTTGTACCTGTTCCATTGTGTGTCCTGAATATATCTCACGTGACCTAACGCTGTGTACCCAGCACTCCCTGCCGGTATCCTAGGAGGGGGTTACCAGAAGTCTATTCTTAGAGGTTTGGCGAAAACTGTGGCTTATGAATTGTCAGTAAGCAGCACGTGGCTGCTACTCTGCCAGCAAGTCCGGCTCCTGTGGTATGTGACCCACTAAAATAGCCCACTGAAAATAGCTTCGCTGAATGATTCTGTCGGTACCAAAATGAAACTTCTTAATATAGTTTTAGTAAAGCAAACCATGTATGTAGCGTAGGTGTGTTATAAATTGCAGTTTGTGCATGAAGGAAGAAAATTAATACATTAAGGGCCAGATGCAGGAAACTATTTGCGAGTCGCAAACGGCAAAAAATGCCGTTTGCGAGTCGCAAATTCCAGTTTCCAATGCAGAAATGCATATTGTGAGTCAGGACCGACTCGCAATATGCATTTCAGAATCGCAAATAGGAAGGGGTGTTCCCTTCCTATTTGCGATTCGGAGTGGTATGCAATACCATTTGCGACCGCATATGCAGTCGCAAATGGTGTCGCAGTTACCATCCACTTCAAGTGGATGGTAACCCACTCGCAAATTGGAAGGGGTCCCCATGGGACCCCTTCCACTTTGTGAATGGACCCAAAACTATTTTTTCAGGGCAGGTAGTGGTCCAAGGGACCACTCCCTGCCCTGAAAAAAGACTGAAACTAAAGGTTTCGTTTTTTTTTTAAGTGCAGCTCGTTTTCCTTTAAGGAAAACGGGCTACACTTAAAAAAATAAAACTGCTTTATTTAAAAGCAGTCACGAACATGGAGGTCATGAGACCCCGTCCCCTTTGTGAATGGCAGCGAAAATATTTTTTCAGAGCAGGCAGTGGTCCCACGGACACTGCCTGCTCTGAAAAAATGAAAAGAAAAATTTTTGTTTTTGTTTTTGAAATGCATCTTGTTTTCCTTTACGGAAAACGGGCTGCATTTAAAAAATGGCTATGACCCATACTTTACTGGAGACTGATCTGGGCTACCCCTGTGTTATCTTCCTACCAAGACGAACTCCGAGAAGTGTTAGGTTTGTTGGGATTGAGAAGTATTCCTTGGTTTAGTTATGTGAAAGAAACTCTAACCAAGATAGTGTCAGAGAACTGTGGCAGAAGCCGGAGGAAGCCGGACAATCAGTAAAACCCTGGTAAAAAACAAGATAATATCTGAAGTTAAATTATATCAAATGCTGACAGATCCTTCTTATTGCACTCTGATGAACTGTTTTTTTTTCAAACTAAGGTAGCTCATAATTTTGAACAATTCCTTGATGAAATACGGCCCCTGTTGGCTCGGAAACTATATCTACAGTTTCGACATGCAACATTGCCAATTGCCTCTTTCACCAATAACTGGTCCCGCAATATGGGCACCAATGGGTGTCTCTGTTCTTCCTGTGGATTAAAAAGGGAAATGGTATAGCGTGTGTTGTTTTTCGCCCACCTTATTTTATGAGCATGAAAAAGTGGATCATTGTAGTCTGTCGGCCTTTAGGCATTAGGGAACATAAAAACACCCTCTGCATTTTAAGGCCAAAGTCTAGTTTTTGCTGTATCCAGTTTTTTTGTAACTATGTGGAGGATTAGGCAACTGACACGTTCACAAACAACCACTTGTGATTTCCAGCATTCTTTACGTTTTAGTAAAAGTCTTTATTTTTTGTCCGTATAGGGGCCTATATTGTGTCTGTGTTTGGGACGAGTTGCACTATGAATATTTTATATGTATATTTTCTTTTATTCTTTTTGGCTATAGGTAATAATATAGTATCCAGTTAAGATCTAGCGTTACATGTCAGATTTCCATGGGGCATATTAAATGCTTGTAATTGAGTGTGAAGCCTATTTTTTCTTGGAGAATTTCAGTATTGAATTAATAGATTTTATTACTGATCCTGTTTTATTGATTATTATACATGACTCAATTGTATTAATTATGTATTAGATATTTTTTAAAATTTCTGTGACTATGTTGTTGTTTTTATAAATTAAATTAATATTGTAATGTTTTTGTTTGCTACCTTTATGGTCTTTTAAATGAAATAAAGTATTTTTTGAGTTTGAGTATATTCTTTATTAATACTCTCACTTAATTATAATTCTTTCTTCATTTTTCTATTAATTTCTCTACTTTTCCTCTTTATTACCAGTAGCTTTTTAGTCTTGTAAATGGCTAATTTAGATAGAAAACAAGCAACTACTTTTAGTACAGGAACAAAAATAGCTTTGAGGATTCATCCTCTTGCTGCTTTTATATAGTTGTCTATTGAAGAAATTCCCTTAGTAAAACTTTTTACTTTGCTGGTAGCTTATAAAGGTTCTAAATCGAGCTTTAAGTCAGAAATAATATTTGCATAGTCTATAATCTTCTTACTGTTGCCTGGGACATCAGTGCAACAATTTTCAATTTCCAGCATCTTGCAGGCTCTGCCTTGTTCTCCGAGTAAAATGTCTAAAGCATAGCAGTTTTGAAGCACCATCGATCTAATCACTTTTAATTAAATGTTTTAAACTAATAAAGATCCACATGTAGTAGTTGCCAGTTTAACTACTACTGTTGAAAGCTGTCTGATCTTTTCATCATTTAGCACTACTCCTACTTCTGGTATTATAGCGCCAAATATGTCTCCCACTAATTATGTTCCCCCCTTTACAATGCATGAATATTGATGTGCTAGTGTCATTGTTATTGCATTTAGACTCTGATATGATACATCTTTGGAAAAAGCAAACCTAAGTAGCACATTCCAATAATCTCTCACGCTTAAAAGGAAATGACAATGATAAACTGAAAATATTTTATGTTTGATTTGCAGCTCTGCTCTGCTCACTCACCGCAAACGTTCAATAGCTAGAGTCTAGTGGTAAGAAGAGATTTAAAATGGGTCTCAACTCTAATATTATGCCTTTGTTCAGTGATATAAAGGATCTCACAGATTTACCTAGTGATCTTCTTGGCTGTACAACAACGCAACTTGGCTTCAGTGCCTTGACCACAGAACCTCTCAAAGTGACATAGACTTTCATGTAATCCCATAGGGGATTTGGATATTAAGAGTATGTCACCCACAAACATCAAGGCTGAAGCCTTGATGTTTGTCATCCCAGGTACATCCCCATCACAATTGTCGAAATAAGAAATCAAGTCATTGTAAAATGAATAGGGGTTACGACAGACCCCTGCCTGACACCACGATCCACAGGAAAGGGGTCAGTCAAATCCCCAGACAGTGCACATCATACTTGTGCAAAGTTACCAGAATTTAGGCCCTCATTATGACATCGGCGGTAAATCCCACTTACCGCCACACTAACAGGCATCAACATACAGCTGCGGTGGTGGATATCTATTCACCATATTGTGACACGCACACCAATCCGACAGAACACAGCCACATACACAAATACGCCAGACCAAAGGTCAGTGATAAAGTGGCCGTCCCAGAAACCATACCATTACGCCAACAAAACAACGCCCACCGCAATATGACCCACGAATCACCACAGCGGACATTCAACGGCGGTAAACCATTGGCGGTACATACTGCCGCACACAGAATGGACACCCACATACAAAACACTACATTGACCAATACCAAACACACACACCTGACACTCATTCACACACCACACCCACACCACTATAAAACACACACCCGCATTACCCACAAACCTTTGCCACCACCAATTGCCACCAGGTGACTGAGAAAAAGAGCACAGAGACAACTAGACACACACACCACCTACACCCATACACCCCTCACGCACTCCACATCACACACCCCACCACATTACCCAAAACACCTTCACCAACACACATCACACAACACCCATGGCACCACAAAGGCACCTCTGTTTCACTGAGGAGGAGTTAAGGGTCATGGTGGAGTAAATTATCAGGGTAGAGCCACAGCTGTTTGGAGCACAGGTACAGCAGATATCCACTGCAAGGAAGATTGAACTATGGTGGAGAATCATGGACAGGGTGAACGCCATGGGACAGCACCGAAGAACAAAGGACAACTTCAGGAAGAGGTGGAATGGCCTACGGGGGAAGTTACGTTCCATAGTAGCAAGGCACCAGCTCGCCATGCAGAGGACTGGCAGTGGGCCCCCGCCTTCTCCCTCACACCTCACAGCATGGGAGGAGCAAGTACTGACATTACTGCATCCTGAGGGACTCGCTGGAGTTGGCAGAGGGCTGGACACTGGTAAGTCAACATTTACTAATCATCACCCCCCCAAAACCTGCATGCCATCTCGCATCCACACCCTCACTCCCATCACTCCACTCCAACCCACACACTGCACCTACACATATGACTAACGACAATGCCAAGCCCTGCATGCCATACCAATGCATGGACACCCCTCCCAACCCTGCATGGACACCCATCACTAAAGCATGCACAGCATAGGGAAACTAACAATCCCACAGTACATCACCATACACAAGCAAAAGCTGGCAGGGCAACACCAGCCATAGAGGGGAAGCTAGGAATGTACAAATGTCATACACTTGAAGCATAATACATCACTTACATCCCCACAGGTACCCTAGCCAATGTCAGTGGAGAGGAGGTGCCATCACTATCCAGTCCCCTATCTGAAGAGCCCCCCACTGATGACAGTAACTCTGGAGGACATACCTGGCCCATCAGGGACCACTGGACAGCTGGTCACCCAAGCACAATCACAGATCACCACAGAGCCTCCCCCATCAGGATCCAACACCACAGCACCCACCCAGCGTACCCACACCTCAGTCCCCAGGACACATCAATCAGCAGTGTTCCCACCTGTACAGGGACGCCAGGCCGCACCTCGCCCCCAAGACAATCAGGAACCTGGGGTCAGTGGGCACACCGTTCAGTGGACAGGGGCACAGGCCAACAGGGAAACTGGGAGGACTGCTGTGTGCCAGGGGGAGGACAGGACCAGGGAACTGATTCTCTAGGAGGCATTCTCCGAGATCCTGGGAGTCTACCAACATTCCCAGGACACAATGGGTCACATCCTAGACAAAGTGCAGGATAACAGGCGGCTGCAGGAGGGACCGTATCAGGGGATCAGGGAGGACTTGCAGGCCATTAACAACACCCTGATCTCCATAGCAGGAGTGCTGGCAGACATGGCCAACATCATGAGGGAGGCAACAGCACACCACCGGGCACCTACCACTAGCCAGTCCATTGACCAGCCCTCCACTTCTGCTGCCGCTAGTGGCCAGGAGGCCCCGCCACAGGACCCACAGGCCACCAGCACCCCTCCCCCTGCAGAAGGTGAACCACCCTGCAAACGGTCCCTGCGACCCAGACAGAAGCCAGAGACACTTGCCAAGACCACCGCCAGGAAATGAGCCTCTCCTGATTGTCCCCCTTGTGTCCCTCTCAGTCACCTTGTCCACCTTGAACTGCCATTGCTCCCCTTCCTATGACCCCTTGGACACTGCACCTGTGCTACAAAGAGACTGGAACAATACCCTGGACTTTCCTCCATCATCACCCCATTCCATTGCACTTTACCCTAAATTTATTAGCACTACAATAAACACCCTGGGAAAAAACTTGACTACTAGTATTTCATGTATTGAAAATTTGTATTGATGGAAACAACTACATCCATTGCAAATGAACTGCACCTAGTGAGAGCATAAAAAGAATGGCCTGTCGCTGGCTGTAGTGATCATATCAGGACATTGTTGTCATATCACCAACATCTGTAAAATGATAATCAATAGGAGACAGTAAGTAGAGGTAAAAAGTGGGAAATGCCATCATGCCACAGCCACACAGAATACACCAATAGTCATAGAAATGTGAAGTTGCACTGTCTCACCTGTGTATCATTGGAAGTACTGACAGATAACTGATGTTCTGTTGTCCACATCCTCATCCTCTACCTCTTCATCCTCACTGTCCTCAGGGTCCACTGCTGCCACAGGAGCATCTCCAGTCTCCTCCTCCTGGAGAAAAAGGTACATGACTTTTGAGGGCCAGGTTGTGCAACATGCAGCATGCCACTACTATTTGGCAGACCTTCGCGGTGAGTAGCACAGTGATCCACCTGTCAGATCCTGAACCTGGCCTGGCCTTCAGGAGGCCAAAGGTCCTCTCAACGATACTTCTGGTTCGCCCATGTACCTCATTATAATGTTGTTCAGCCCTTGTCCTGGCATTCCTCACAGGGGTCAGCAGCCAGGATAGGTTTGGGTAGCCAGAGTCACATGCAGGTATTGAAGAACAACATTTAGCCACACGCTATCCTATTAGGTTAACATCAGAGGCATACACTAACATACACCGGGCGGGACCAAGGATCACATATAAGTCACATCCTGTGCCTCTGTAGTTGGGCCATCACATTTGGTATGCTGCTATTCTACAGGACAAAGGCATCATGCACCGACCCAGGATATTTAGCATTGACGTGGGAGTTGTACTGGTCTGCCAGGCACACCGTCTGCACATTCATGGAGTGTAAACTTTTACAATTCCTGTACACCTGTTCAGTCTAGCAGGGGGTGGGTGACAAACGCAATATGTGTCCCGTCAATCCCACCAATAATATTGGGGATATGTCCGATTGCATAGAATCCGGCCTTCACTGTGGCCAAATCTTCCACCTGGGGGAAATCAATGTAGCTGCACATGTGTTTTACCAGGGCAGACAAGACTCTTGCCAGGACGATTGAGAACTTTGGCTGTGACATTCCTGCTGCCAAGCCCACTGTCACTTGGAAAGAACCAGTTGCCAGGAAATGGAGCACTGACAGAACTTGCACAAGAGGGGGGATCCCAGTGGGATGACGGATAGCTGATATCAGGTCAGGCTCCAACTGGGCACACAGCTCTGTGATTGTGGCCCTGTCCAGTCTATAGGTGAGTATAATGTGCCTGTCCTCCAGTGTAGCTAAGTTCACCAGGGGTCTGTACATGGGGGTATGTCTCCATCTCCTATTCATCCTCAGCAGTAGGTATCTAAGGGACACAAGAGTGAGTAGGCTGTCACAATTTGAACAACTAAAGTAAACCACAACTAAACCACAACAGCAGTCCACATCGTGCTATGACGTATTGGGACAGTGTAAATTTCTAAGTGTGCTCTTATTTATCCTGTGATGCAGCAATTATCGATAGGCCTGTTCACCCCCTCCTGAAGTGGCGACCGCCTGTCCTGTGTGGAGGGACAGGTGGAAGTGAGGTAATTCCTCCGACTTTAGGCGTTGTGGTGGTAGATGGTCATGAACCACCGTGCAATTCCTCATTGGATAATATTGGGCCCTATGAAGTACAGTGGGGATCCACGCCGGCGGTGACGGTGTACACCACCGCGGACGTGACCGCCATTTTCTAAATCATTCCTCACTTGTTTCCTGACCTTCAAAAGGAGAAGACATACACTGCATGTGCTGCTGTGACCTGTGTCTGGAACCTACCATGGCCCGTGTGACCGGGGAAAGGGTCCCAGCCTTCACTTCGGAGTAAAGACTGCTGTATGGGCCTCCAGACCAACAGGTGAGTACACTGTGGGCACGATGCATGTGGCATGGATGCATGGAGATGTGTGTGAAGGTATTGTGTAAGGGGGGAATTATCTGTTGGTGGTGTACACGTTGTGGCTGGGCAATGTGTGTGCCAATGGTGATAGAAACGGGTATGGTGGGCCATGTGTGTGACAGGCTGGACTGTTAGTTTAATGGTATTCTCCAGTCTGTATTGCCTCTGCAGGTCAGCGCCCATCAAAAGAAGGAAATATGGCGTGCCATCGCCAAGGAGGTGAGGACCCTGGGGGTCTATGACAGGTGGAGCACCCACTGTCAGAAACGGTGGGAGGACTGAGACGCTGGGCACGGAAAACTGCGGAGGCCCAGCTGGGGATGGCCTCCCAATGAGGAAGGGGTGCCGGTCGGACTCTGACCCCCCCTGTTGACCCACAAACTGGCAGTGGCGCACCCTGAGCTGGATGGGCGCATGAAGGAATAACAGCAGCCACAAGGGGGTGAGTACAGTGGGTATCATTACATACTTTGGCTGGTGGGGTGTTATCCAGCTGGTGGTTGTGTGTTAGTGGGTGCCCCTAAGGCCAGGCCAGACATTGCAGTGTGGGTCCTCTGAAGGGTAATGGTTGCAGGTAACCTAGCTTGTTAGTAGTCACTTTCAGGCAGGGCATCGTGGTTCCCAAGTGTGCTGCAGTTGGCAGTGTGTGCTCCTCATCATGCCTTGGTGACTAGCCATATCACTGGTAGTGCAATGCATATTCCGTAGGCCTGTTCCCTGTGTGTGAGGGTGCTGTGTAAGCCAACGGTGGTGTTGGTGCAGTCACTGACCCAGTGTATCCTTTGTCTCTCTCCACCCCTTTCTTGTTTTGTCATCCTGCCCTTATGTGCATTAGCTTCATCTGGCGGAGGAGCAGGGGCACCGGCGACAGAGGGAGCTGCATCCCACATGACCCTGGAGGCAGAATCCACCAATGCGAGGGAACCAGTGGGACTGAGGGTGAGGGGAGCACCAAGGCGCAGAATGGAGGAGACAACACAGACTTTGATACCTTTTCCGATGGGAGCTCCCTGGTGGTGGCGAACACCTTTGTGACCACACCAGCTGCAGGGAAAGCTACCACCCCCTGCACCAGCACCGTCCTCCCAGTAGCTCCTCAGCGAGTTGCCCGTGCCCACTCACCCAGAAGGGTTGGCATCTCCTTTGCCCCAGGCTCCTCAGGCCCTGCCCCAGTGAGCCCTGCTGCCCTGAGTGAGGAGGCTATTGACCGCCTGAGATCCATCTCTGTAGGGCAGTCAACCATTGTGAATGCCATCCAGGGGCTGGCATCCCGGATGCAACAATGCAATGCATTCCTGGAGGACATTCACAGTGGATTGGCGGCCCAACAGAGATCAATTCAGACTCTGGCCTCCTCTCTGATGGCAGCCAGTGTCCTTGTTTCTACCATCCCCCCTCCAACTACCACTTCCCAATCCCACTCCCCTCAACCCCAACCCATCCCAGGGACACATAAAGATGAGCATGCACACAAGGTAACACACAAGAGTGGCACAGGCAAACACAAGCACCACACTTCATCCCACAGGCGCTCACACAAATACCATACAGTTGTAGAAACGACAACATGCACTGCCTACAATGTCTCCCCCTCCTCCTCCTCCACCTCCCTCCCAGTCACGTCCACACTCACACTTGCATGCACTACATCTACATTCACTATCAGCATCACCACACCAAGCAGAACACACACCTCACCGGCAGACACCTCCACAACAACCGTGCATGCGTCCCCTGTGCCCTCTCCCACTGAGTCTGTACCCCTCTTCCTAAGGGACACAAACGCAAGCATTCACACACCCAACAGCCACCCACCTCACATCAGCATACAGCCCATGCACCTACACCCAAGTCAACCACTCCCTCATCCTCCACTCCCATTACTCCTCCCTCCTCCCGCCCCAATGCCCCTAAAAGCTTTTCCATTCCCAAATTGACCTCTTCCTCACCCATCCCCCGTCCTGCAAGTATGGGCAGGGTACCAAGGACACAGCCCAGCACCTCAGCCAAATAGTCCATGGGGACAGCGGTAGCACCAACTACTCGTGGTGGTAAGGATACCAGACCTACAACACAGAAGGGGAAGGATCCAGCACCACCAGGGAAGAAGGGTAAGGGGCCTGCACCAACAGGGAAGAGTATGAAGAGTTTTGCACTACCAGGGAAGAGTGTGAAGAGTCCTGCACCACCAGGGAAGAGTGTGAAGGGGACTGCCCCACCTGTGAAGAAGGGGAAGGTGTCTGCACCAGCTGTGAAGAAGGGGAAGTAGCCTGCACCACCAGGCAGAGTGGGAAGAGCCCATCCACCCCTGCCAGGAAGGGTAAGGGACCCACGGACAGGAGGAGACAAGGCACTCTACGCCAGTGGAAGCTGTCAGGCTAACACCACCACCAGCTGTCACGGGCCCCCACCACCAGCTGTGGAAGTGCAGCCATCAGGGAGAGCAGGGGCTGCCCAGCAGCCTCCTCAAACCACCACCACAATGCAGCCATCGGACAGTGCAGTGGCTCCCCAGGAGGCTTCTCCAACCACCACCGCAATGCAGCCATCGGACAGTGCAGGGGCTTCCCAGGAGGCTCCTTCAAACACCACCACAGTGCAGCTGTCACTGCCAGCGGACGCCATGTAGGCCACACTCCAGGGGCTGCTGTGCGAGTTGGCCCCCTCCAGAACCAGTGGGCAAGTCATCCACTCGAGAGACTGTGGCCTTGCACTCCCCAGGACAAAGCAATGGGCATGTTGCCCCCTCCAGAACCAGTGGGCAAGTCACCCTCTCCAGAGATTGTGGCCTTTCACTCCCCAGGAAAAAGCAGTGGGCATGTTGCCCCCTCCAGAACCAGTGGGCAAGTCACCCACTCTAGAGACCGTAGCCTTGCACTACCCAGGACAAAGCAATGGGAATGTTTCCCCCTCCAGGACCAGTGGGCAAGTCACACACTCCAGAGACTGTGGCCTTGCACTCCCCAGGACAAAGCGATGGGCATGTTGCCCCCTACAGAAACAGTGGGTAAGTCACCCACTCCAGAGACTGTGGCCTTGCACTCCCCAGGACGAAGCAATGGGCATGTTACTCCATTCAGAACCAGTGGGGATGTTCCAGTATTCGGCTGAGGTGCCCCTCCATCCCACTACAGTGCCTTCCCATTTGCAAAATGATGTCCCTGCAGTGTTCTGTCGAGCTGTGTCAGGAAACAGGTTGGGCCTTGGACTGTGCCCTGTGGCCTTGTGTGCCCTCATGACTTTGGACTGGGCATTGGCCCTTTATGGACATTTGTATATATTTGGTTTGTGTGGTGAATTTTGCTATGCTAATACATTGTTATTACTCCAGCATTATGGTTCATGTTTTATTATGCCATGAGTTGTGTGCCACTGGTTTATATGTGCAGCTGGTTGTGTGTATGGTGTGTGTGTGCCGGGTGTGTGTTGTGCGTGTGTGCGTCACTCTCATTTTTCTCCCACCCTCCCTACTGTGCCAGGCGGCTGTACACTCTGTCGTCGTCTTGGTCGGTGTTGGTGTTCCAGGTAGAGCATGACGTAGATCATCTGGAAGACTTGCAGTTCGGGTTCCATGGCAGCGTGGGACTTCCCTGTGTCTCCAATGGTGAGTCCTTTCACTTCTGAGCCCCGTTTCCGCCAGGCTTTTGATGGCATTGGTACCACCCCGGAAAAGGTGGCGGTTTGCAGTGTCATAATATGGTGGGCAGTACTTTGTCTCCCACCTGACTGTAGGTGGCTACCGCCATGGTGCCTGTTGTTTCTGCAGTGGCGGTTGGTGTGGTACATTGGCTGTCTATGGGAGTTCTCACCGCCATGATCATAATTTGGCGGTACTTACCGCCAGCCTGTTGACGGTATTACCGCCACTTTAACACTCACTGCCAGGGTCATAATGAGGGCCTTAATCTGATAAAATATCAGCCAAGACCTGCCACAGTTTCTCTCAAGAAAACCATACCAAAGGCCAAACGTAAATCGACGAATGTGATGTAAAGGCTGCCACCACCCAGGACCACTGTTTTCCAGAAAATTAGTTGGAAACAAAAATCTTAGTCCACTGTACTAATGGCTTTCTTAAATCCAGCTTGAACTGGTGTTAATAATTGTCTAATTTACTCCTAAAGAGGTCCCCGGGAATTTTGTCCAACCCGGGGGCTTTATTAACCGATATCTTGATAGCTGAATTTACTTCCTCTAAGGTGATTGGATTAGGTTTCATGCAATTGGAGAATATAACAGGCTAAAAGAAAGAGAACATCTAAAAAGAAGAAGGAGAGATTCAGCAGAAGGTGAGAGTAAAGTCTGAATACATATGTGATAGTGATTTTGTGATGGATCCAAACCATCAGATGGGGGAATTGGGAGAGTGTTTTAATTAACAAAATCATGAGTACAGAATTAAACATATAGAAATAACATGTAGGCCCAAAAACCAGGAAGAAATGGCTATTTTAATTAGTCTTGTGTTTTCTTAGCAGTCAAACAGCACAATGCAACATTAGACTTTAGTTGAAGAATGCACCATGAAGCACATATTTTACTTGTTTGTCAATGTTGACCAAGGACAACAATGTATTATGAATAACTGGTAATTGCATTAGAAAGATTTAATAATAGTCTGTGTAGAAAAGTATAGGTGGTCATTACAACTCTGGCGGTCGGTGTTAAAACGGCGGTAAGATCGCCAACAGGCCGGCGGTAACAATTTTGCAATTACGACCATGGCGGAAACCACCAACAAAGACAGACACTTTAACACTCCGACCACCACGGCGTTACAGATAAACAGCTTGGTGGTCACCGCCAACAGACAGGCGGAGGACAATGTACCGCCCACAGTTTCACAACAGGCCAATCCGCCACCTTTTCCGGGGCGGATTCACCGCGGATAAAAACACAGCGGAAACATGTTTTCGAAGGGAAAACACTCACCTCTACACACCCCACGAGGACACCATATACCCGGAACTCCAAATTCTCCCTGCAATAGTCTTCCTGCTCCTCTACCAGGAGCACGAACGCCGGCGGCGAAGACCACGGTGAGTACTGCACCTACGACACAGGGGAGGGGGGAGGGAAAAAACAGGGACACACACACACACAACAACCCCAACCCCCACCCTCACCCACGACAACACACACACTAATACAGCATGATACATCTCAGTTGCACCCCCCAAACCCCCAAGAAGAATGCAAAGACAATAGAAAATGAGTGTAACCATTGTAATATATTAAAATCAAGTAGGCAAAAATATATATATATACACCATGTACAAAATATATACCAAGCATAGTAGTCCAGGTAGTGCTCCTATTAAGTCCGTGGAACACTGGGCCCACACGGTATGGGCGAGGCCCACACAAGATCCCCGACCATGATGGAGAGAACACTGCAGGGGCATCAGAGAGCAACAAAACAGGCACCTCAGGGGGAGGGAAAGAGGGGGCACCTCAGCCGGTTGAGTGCACAACGCCAAATCCACGAGAGGGCCACATGCCCACTGTTCTATCCTGGGGACTGCAAAGCCACAGTCCTCCAAGTCTCTATAGTGGGTGGGTTGCCCACTGTTCCATCCTGGGGAGTGCAAAGCCACAGTCTCTCAAGTCTATACAATGGGTGGGTTGCCCACTGTTCCATCCTAGGGAGTGCAAAGCCACAGTCTCTCAAGTCTCTACAGTGGGTGGGTTGCCCACTGTTACATCCTGGGGAGTGCAAAGCCACAGTCTCTCAAGTCTCTACAGTGGGTGAGTTGCCCACTGTTCCATCCTGGGGAGTGCAAAGCCACAGTCTCTCAAGTCTATACAGTGGGTGGGTTGCCCACTGTGCAATCCTGGGGAGTGCAAAGCCACAGTCTCTCAAGTGGATAACAGTCTCCACTGATTCTGGAGGGGGCATGGTGCCCAGAGTGCTTCATCCTGCTAAGGACAGAGGTAGTGGATGGATCTCTCTACTGGTTCTGGATGGGGCTTGGTGCTCAGAGTGCTTCATTCTGCCCGTGACGGAATCAGTAGCGTCAGTGCCCTTGGCGCTCATGGGCCAGCAGTGCTTGAGACGGCGGTGCCCTGTTCAGCGGTGCTTGAGACAGCGGTGCCCTGTTCAGCGGTGCTTGAGACAGTGGTGCCCTCTTCAGCGGTGCTTGAGACGGCAGTGCACTGTACAGCGGGGCTTGAGACGGCGGTGCCCTGTTCAGCAGTGCTTGGAGCGGCGGTCTCCTTTGCAGTGACTCAGCTGCTGGCGGTCCTTCATGGCCCAGCAGGGCTTGTGCAGGCGGTACTTCATGGCCCAGCAGGGCTTGTGCTGGCGGTCCTCTCTGTCCCAGTGGGGCTTGTGCTGGCGGTCCTCTCTGTCCCATCGGGGCTTGTGCTGGCGGTCCTTCATGGCCCAGCGGGGCTTGTCTTGGCGTTCCTTCATGGCCCAGCGGGGCTGGTGCTGGCAGTCCTCTCTGTCCCAGCGGGGCTGGTGCTGGCGGTCCTCTCTGTCCCAGCGGGGCTTGTGCTGGTGGTGACCTCCTGGGCAGCTGGGCTGGTGCTGGCGGTGGCCTCCTGGGCAGCTGGGCTGGTGCTGGCGGTGGCCTCCTGAGCAGCTGGGCTGGTGCTGGTCTCCTGGGCACCTGGCCTGGTGCTGGCGGTGGACTCCAGGGCAGCTGGCCTGGTGCTGGCGGTGGCCTCCTAGGCAGCTGGGATGGTGCTGGCGGTGGCCTCCTGGGCAGCGGGGATGATGGCAGTCTTCTCCGCCGTGCTGCTCTTCCCAGACTTGCTGACTTTCTTATGCCCCTTCCCCACCTTGGAAGGTGTCGCAGCTGACTCCACACTCCCACCGGGACCCTTGGGAGCGGCTTTGGTGGCTGGAGTCTTCCCCCTCTCCCGCCGGGCACTGGCCAACTTCTGATGCTTCACAGGTGGGGGACTGTCTGTGCTGTGGCTCCGTGCCACACTGGCTGCCCTGGTGGCCGGTGCACTCCAGATTCCGGTGACTACCGGCACCACTGGTCCCGGAGATGTTGTGGCTGAGGTGCTAGTTCGGGACCTAGGAGACAGAAGGGGTGGGGGAGGTGTGGGAAAGAGGTCAATGTTGGACAGGAAAAGTTTTTGGGAAACACTGGGACGGGTAGCTGAAGGGGGTTTGGGAGTGGAGGAAGAGGTTGTGGTTGTAGGAGGTGTTCGTTTGCTGACGTTGGGTGAAGGTGCATGCACTGGAGGCTGTCGTGAGGTGGATGGCTGTTGGGTGGGTGTGTGCCTGCGTTTGTGTATCGTGGGAGGGGGCGTCACAGACCCACTGGGAGAGGACACAGGGGAAGTGTGAATGGTAGTGGGGGTGGTGACTGCACTGGGTGTGCTGGTGATGGTAGTAGTGGCTGTAGAGGTAGAGCATGCAGGTGTGAGTATAGACGAGACTGGGAGGGAGGAGGGGGACACAGTGGAGGCAGTGGATGTTGCTGTGTCTGCATGTGTGTGATGCTTGCGTGAGTGCCTGTGGGATGTGTGGTGCTTATGTTTGCCTGAGCTTCCCTTGTGTGTTGACGTGTGTGCATGCTGGTCTGTAGGTGTGCTTGTGATAGGCTGGGGTACAGGGGATTGGGTCTGGGTGGAGGAAGGTGGATGGGGGAGGCTAGACACAGGGACAATGGCTGCCATCAGTGCTGAGGCCAGAGTCTGAAAAGCTTGCTGAAGGGCCGCCTGACCAGAATGAATGCCCTCCAGGAATGCATTTGTTTGTTGCAACTGCCTTTCTACACCCTGGATGGCATTCAAAATGGTAGACTGCCCAACAGTGAGGGACCTGAGGAGGTCAATGGCCTCCTTATTGAGGGCAGCAGGGGTGACTGGGGCAGGGCCTGAGGTGCCTGGGGAGAAGGTGATGCCCACCCTCCCGGGTGAGCGGGCACGGGGCGAATGCTGAGGGGCTGCTTGGAGGGTGGTGCTGGAAGGGGGGGAGGCGGTTGTACCTGTAGATGGGGGGGCCGCTACCACAAGGGAGCTCCCATCAGAGGACGAGTCCATTTCACTGGTGTCAGCTCCTGTCCCCGCCGTGGAGCTCCCCTCGCCCTCTCTCCCACTGGTGGACTCAGATTCCGTAGTGTGGCCCTCCATGGCCATGTGGGATGCAGCCCCCTCGTGCTCCTCCACCTGATGATGCTAATGCACACAAGAGCAGGGAGACCACAAAAAGGGGGGGACGACAGAAGAAAGACATGTTAAGTGCATGCATTACCGCTACCGTTGGCGGACACAACAGACACAGAAGCCCCCTGCACTACGCCGCTCTCTTGGGTTCCATTGTTCAATTCCTGGGAAATGGACTACTAGGCTATGGACAACATCTGCACACATGGATGACACAGGGGCATGACTAGGTGTACTTGGCACTCTACAGCGGTGGGGTGCCACATGGCCTGCCTTATGGAGGGACCTTGCCTACGAAACTCGCCCTGGCCTAGGGAAACCCTCAGCCCACCTCCCCCACCCAGACACCTCTACTGCGCGCAAAATCAGCAGAATGCGAGGGTACTCACCCCCTTGTGTCTGCTGTGATGCCCTCAAGCGCCCATCCAACTCTGGGTACGCCACCGCCAGGATCCTGAACATCAGGGGGGTCATGGTGCGACGAGCACCCCTCCTACGTTGGGGGGCCATCCTCAGCTGAACCTCCGCCGTCTTCTTTTTCCAGCGGCGAATGTCTTCCCATCTTTTCCGGCAGTGGGTGCTCCGTCTGTGGTAGACCCCCAGGGTCCGGACGTCCTTGGCGATGGCACGCCAAATATCTTTTTTCTGGTGGGCGCTGACCTACATGAGTTGTACAGGGGGAAGAGAAAGTTATTACCAACTGCACAGTCAAAGTGATTGGCCCCCATCCCTACCCTTGGCATGTGGCACATGCCCTCACTGTCGTTTCATGCACGCCGCACTCTCCCCCCTTCCTTCTTACATCCACCCCTCTCCACACAGGCATAGCCCATACAGCATGCTCCTAGTGTACTTGCCTGTTTGTCTGGAGACCATAGAGTAGCGTGTACTGGGGAGGACCCCATCCACGAGTTTCTCCAGCTCCTCCGATTTGAAGGCAGGGGCCCTTTCCCCAGACACTCCAGCCATTGTCTCTTCCAGACCGAGGTCACAGCAGCACTCGCAGTGTAGGTCCTCTCCTGTCGAAGATCAGGTATCGAGTGATTGAACAGAAAGAAAATGGCGGTCATGTCTGCGGCGGTGCGCACCGTCTCTGCCGGCATGCATCGTCATTGGCTCCTGGGACCCATAGGGTCCAATGTTAAACAATGCAGCATTGTGCCGCGGTCTTCGACCACTTACCGCGAAGGTGTACAACGCCAGCGCAGTTACCTCACGTCCAATTACAGGTCAGGCAGCCGCCATTTCAGGGGCCCACATGGCTTCATTTTCAACTGCGTCACACATGCCTAGGCCTAGACTCAACACACATACAGGCCACTTTTTAGATTATGAATGGTGTTCTGTGTAAGCTGTGTGTACGTACCTCTGAGTTGTTTGACTCTGTGCTCGCCATTGTCCTTCATAGGCACCGTTCGCTGGGACATGTGAGGAGATGGCGGCATCCTCCGGTGTACCGACCCTTTGTGGACCTGTCAACAATGGAGGAAAGACATGTGATAATCACATACAGGCTTGACCGTGCCACTATCCAGGAACTGTGTACCCAGTTGGAGCCAGACCTGATGTCAGCTATCCGGCATCCCACAGGAATCCCCCCTCAAGTGCAGGTGCTGTCAGTGCTCCATTTCCTTGCAAGTAGGTCGTTTCAAACAATAATGGCCATATCCTCAGGGATGTCCCAGCCTATGTTTTCCAACGTGTTGTCCAGAGTGTTGTCTGCCCTGCTGAAACACATGCAGCGCTACATCGTTTTCCCTCAGGTGGAGGATTTGTCTACAGTGAAAGGAGACTTCTATGCCCTGGGACATATCCCCAACATCATAGGTGCCTTTGATTGGACACATGTGGCTTTGGTACCCCTCCACAGGAGTGAACAGGTGTACAGAAACCGGAAAAGTTATCATTCCATGAATGTACAGATGGTATGTTTGGCCGACCAGTACATCTCCCATGTGAATGCCATGTTCCCTGGCTCAGTGAATGACGCCTACATCCTGCGGAATAGCAGCATCCCTTATGTGATGGGTCAACTCCAGAGGCACTGTGTGTGGCTATTAGGTGAGCACCTGGAAGCTAGTCAGTGGGAATGGTTGTCTGGGTCTGAGGATATCCCTCCAGGTTAGTGTGTGTCTAACAGTTGTCCCTCGCCATTTGCAGGTGACTCTGGTTACCCCAACCTGTCATGGCTACTGACCCCAGTGAGGAATCCCAGGACAAGGGCAGAGGAACGCTACAATGAGGCCCATGGGCGAACTAGGAGGGTGATCGAGCGGACCTTCGGCCTCCTGAAAGCCAGGTTCAGCTGCCTCCACATGACAGGTGGATCCCTATTCTACTCACCAAAGAAGGTGTGCCAGATCATTGTGGCCTGCTGTATGCTTCACAACTTGGCTCTGCGACAACAGGTGCCTTTTCTGCAGGAGGATGGTCCAGATGGCGGTGTTGTTGCAGCTGTGGAGCCTGTGGACAGTGAAGACGAGGAAGCAGAGGAAGAAGACATGGACAACAGGGACTTAGTGATCCAGCAATATTTCCAGTGAAACACGTGTAAGAATACAGACCTGCCTACTACATGTACTTAAACACTACTGCCTCTATACTGTCTGTCGTTTTCACCCACTGTATGGTCACTGAGTTGTTACTTTCCCTTACGATTTCACAGATCTGGGTCCCACAGTGTGACATCTGCTTTGATTCCTCATGGACTAGAGCTGTGTGACATAGGTATGTTGACATTACAAATGAAAGAGCTTTTTGCCACAGATTTTTCTAATACAGTATTCCGAAATCACAGACTGACTCCAGATTGTTTTGTGCTTTAAGGGTGTTTATTTTAGTGCTCAAAATTGGAGGGGGTAGCGAAATGGTGAGGGGTGATGGCGGAGGAATGTCCAGGGCAGAGTCCAGTCTATCAGTCTCACAGGTGCATTGCCCAAATGGACATAGGAAGTGGCGAAGGGGCAGTGTAAGAATGGACAGGGTGACAAAGTGTGACATTAGGATGACAATCAGGGTGGTCTCATTTTTTGGCGGGGTCTTGGCATTGTTCTCTGTCTTGTTCCTGGATCTCAGGGACCGTTTGCGAGGTGGTTCTCCCTCTGCAGGGGGTGGGGTGCTGGTGTGGTGGTCCTGTGGCGGTGCCTCCTGTCCACTGGCGTCGGCGTAGGTGGTGGGCAGTTCATTGTCCAGGCTAGTGTCAGGGGCCCATTGTAGTGCCACAGTGTCCCTCCTGGTGTTGAGTACTTCCTTCAGCACCCCTACGATGGTGCCCAGGGTGGAGCTGATGGTTCTGAGTTCCTCCCTGAAGCCCATATACTGTTCCTCCTGCAGGCGCTGGGTCTCCTGAAACTTGGCCAGTACCGTTGGCATCGTCTCCTGGGAGTGGTGGTAGGCTCCCATGATGGAGGAGAGGGCCTCGTGGAGAGTGGGTTCCCTGGGTCTGTCCGCCCCCTGTCGCACAGCAGCCCTCCCAGTTCCCCTGTGTTCCTAGGCCTCCGTCCCCTGGACCGTGTGCCCACTACCACTGCCCCCAGGTCCCTGCTGTTGTTGGGGTGGTGGGTTACCCTGCGTTCCCTGTAGTGATTGACACACTGCTGACTGATGTGTCCTGGGGACGGAGGTATAGGCCCGCTGGGTGGGTGCTGTGCTGGTGTTTCCAGAGGGGAGAAGCTCTGTGGTGGCCTGTGACTGGGTGTGGGGAAGCGACTGTCCCGAGGTCCCCAATGGGGCGGGCTGGTCATCTAGATCCAGTTGGACAGAGGTGCTGTCATCACTGTGGGCCTCTTCTGTTGGTGGTGTGGACATGTGTGGACCCTCCTGTCCGGTGATGTTGGGTAGGGGTCCTGCAGGGGTATAAAAGGATGTTTATTACATCTGTGTGTGGCATGGTGTGCAATGGGTGGGTTACCGTGTACCCCAGTGCTTGCATTCCTGTGTGGGACTTTGTGTGATGATGATTTAGGGGGGTGTATGGGTATGTGCAGTGGGCATGCTTTAGTGATGGGTGTCCATGCTTTGTTGTTGCTTGCAGCGCTTGGTGTTAGGATGTGTGGTTTGTGATGTTGGGACATTTGTGAGGAGTTAGAGTGATGGGGGTGAGGGTGAGGGTGGGGGTATGTGCTGGCATGCAGGTAGTGTGGGGGATGTAATAGTTAAGATTTGACTTACCAGAGTCCATTCCTCCACCTACTCATGCGAGGCCCTCAGGATGCAGAATCGCCAAGACTTGCTCCTCCCATGTTGTTAGTTGTGGGGGAGGAGGAGGAGGTCCACCGCCAGTCCGCTGAACCACCAGGTGGTGTCTTGGGACCACGGAACGCACCTTCCCCCGTAGGTCGTTCCATCTCTTCCTGATGTCCTCACGATTTCTTGGGTGCTGTCCCACTGCATTGACCCTGTCAACGATTCTTCACCATAGTTCCACCTTCCTTGCAATTGAGTTGTGCTGCACATGTGATCCGAATAGTTGTGGCTCTACCCAGACGATTTCCTACACCATGACCCTGAGCTCCTCCTCCGAGATCCTGGGGTGTGGTTGTCGTGCCATGGGGTGGTGTAAGTGATATGTGGGGTGGTGTGTGGGGTGATAAGTGTGCTGATATGTAGTGGTGTGTAGTGTGAGGTGCGTGGAAGTTCTGTGGGTGATGGTGTTGTGTGCCTGTGGATGCTTGTATTGTTGATGGTGGTGTCTCTCTCTGGCCTTCGTTTGTGCTTTCTTGTCGTAAGGGTTTGTGGGTGATGTGGGTGTGTGTTTTATATAGTATTGGGTGTGTGGGAGTGGTGTTTGTATGTGTATCAGGTGTGTGTATTTCGAATTGTCCAATGTGGCTGTGTTTTGTAAGAGTGTGTGTATTTTGAGCGCGGCAGTGTGTACCGCCAATGGAATACCGCGGCTGAAAGACCGCTGCGTGGATTCGTGTGTCGTGATAGTGTGGGCATATTTCTGTTGGTGTGACGGTGGAGGTTTTGTTTTCGCCAGTTTATCACTGACCTTTGGTGTGGCGGACTTGTTTGGGTTTCTGAGTTTTGGCGGACTTCGTCCTGTGGGTCATAATAGCTGTGGCGGTCTTCCGCAGCCGCAACGGTGTGTTGGCGGTCTTCTGCACGGCGGTATGTGGCTTTTACCGCCAATGCTGTAATGAGGGCCATATTATTTTAACTTTCAGACATTCATAAGTTCATTGAATCAATATATAGTATTTAGTTTGAAATCACAAAACATTTTTCTTTATAAGTAAATTGGATAGAAAGGTCATGTGGAAAATAATATGCTATGTGCAAATATGCATCACACTAACCATGAACTGTTTCACTTCCATTTTCTACAACTATGTGAAACAGCATCCAGTAGATAGCTTAGATGCGGTGTTAGAAAATGAGAAATAAAATGTTTCACAGCTGTTTTTTTTTTAGATAGATTAATTGATGGAAGCTGTCTTGTTCCCAAGAAGACATTGATTCCTGCTTTGGCTTAACTGGTGTTGGAGGCAAAGTAAGAAGTTACAAGTTATGTTATTTCTTCATTATAAAATGTGTGTTCCTAGAGCAGTACTTACTCACACATGCACACACACTCCTTTGAGGGCTTTCAGATTTCTGACAGATACACTTTGAGACACTTTCTCACTCGATTTGGGCTCCTTTACACTTGACACAGATTCATTCTGAGACTCTTTGTCTGAAATTTATTTTGCTTTATAAACTCTACGATATTCTTAATGCTTTCACATCGTTGATTTACAAACTCTTTATGGGTTCTAATTGATTGATTTTTTTTTTTTTTACAAAACCCTCCTTTGGATTATACTAGGGAATTGAATTATATAGAACACCATTTATGTACTGTTCTGTTTATTATTAGTCATTAACTAATGATTTGTTTTCTGCAATAAAGATGGAATATTAAAAATGTATAGTAAACATATTAAACTCTCTTCTAACCCTCATCATTTACTTTTAAATGGAAATGACAGATAGGCTGAAAATATTTGATATTTTGATTTGCAGCTCCTTCCTGCTCACTTGTCACAAAGGTTCATTGATTAGGGTCCAGTAGTAAGCAAAGATTTTTAAATTATTTATTCTGTGACCCTGCTCTAACACCACCTCAGACTTACCAAGGTTTATATGAACTGAAGTAACTACACCTCCTTTTAGACTCTCCTGCGCTCTTTTCATCATAAGTTATACACAACCACACATAGACCTTCATTAATACTTGAATGTGCTTTGGGATGTATTTGTTCTTTTACCTATCCGTGAAGTTGTGTATTGTGCTAAAATTATCACCTTGAGGTCACTTTGGAGCTCTGTGAGTTCAAGACGGAAGTGAAGACAACAGACACCTTGAAAGTAGCATGGCCTGCAAGAACAGTTCAGAATTCAAGAGTTTTCTGAAGGGCAGATGGATGGGTCTTGCACTAAGAAGGGGACTGTTTGTTCAGATGTTTGGCTCTTTGAACTCCCAGGCTTCTGCCTCCAGATATTAGTCACTGAAGATAAATGAAAGGCTTCACTTGGGATGTAATGGAAGCAAGCTTATGTACCTGTTCTAGGACTTCACCTCAAAGAACCATGTGCATTGTACATAGAACTGTGAATGTAATTCTTGATTCCATCTTTCAATAATGAATGGCATGATTTAGTCCACTGGTACAGAAAGTTGTAGGCACTGTCTAAGTATTTGTAAGGGCTAAAGTAAAGAGGATGTGTGTCACAATGATTATAGGCATCCCAGATTCACAAAAGTATACTACTGAGGCAGGATGGTATACATAGAAAAACATGCCTAACCTTTTCTTTTCATTTAATATAGCAAAACTAATACTATCTTGTGCCTTTCGTGTGTAACAATTGCAAAATCAACTATTATTCAACTTATATTAATATTTATTATCATTTCAAGGCAAAAGGAATGCCATATCATTGGTACTCCCCTGATCTTAAAAAACTTAAAACAAAAATGTAGATCTCAAGAACGTAGGTGGATGAAATACCACTGTCTGGAAGAAACAAATAAATACAAGTCTCTTATCAAAGATTATAAACCTTTAATCATTTCTGAAAAAAGAGATATTTTACTGAAAGAATTAACTCGGCCAAAGCTTCCACTAAGAAATTATTTAAGACATTCACTACTCTGTTCAACTGTAGTAACGGTAAAGTCTTTACTCTGGATCAATCTTTCTAAACAAGCTTGCAGATTTCTTTCATTCAAAAGTTACCATTATTTTTAACGAAATTTACCCTCAACCAAGTAGACGCTTCCTTGGAAGTCGTTATCTCGGTTCCTGCAGTCTCAGAAGCCTTAATATTAAGCATTCATTTGACTCCTGTTTTTACCAATTTCACCCCCTCGCAAAAGAAAGAGTAGTGACATTTATTGAAATGATCAAGTTTGGCTCTCCAGTTGTTCCTTGCCTTCCTTGTATCTTACAGGAGGTTTCTTCTCAGTCTCAGTCCATCTTACTGAGGTGCTGAATAACATACTGACCTCAGGTTACTTTCCGGCAGCCTAGAAAAAGCCTTGGTGCTTCCACTCTATAAAAAACCTTCCCTCAATCCAAGGCCCATACTTATCATTTTTTAGAGCTGCATTTGCATAATTTTGTGACGCAAAAGTGGCGCAAACTTACAAAATACAGTTGTATTCTGTAAGATTGCGCCGCCTCTGCATAAAAAAGTGGCACAAATGCGGTGCTAAAATAGTATAAATATGGGCCCAAGCGTTCTGAAGAGCTATTGGACAATATCCTGTCTTCAACTTCCAGCCAGGATACTGGAAAAAAGCTATGCATGAGGACATTGTGTCCTTTCTTAATGTCAATCACCTCTTGTACCCATTGCGATATGGCTTCAGACCGTATCATTGTACAGAGTCAGCCTTGGTTGCTGCTACTAAGGAGACCAGAATGTTGATCAATAGACGAGGAAGGGCTGCACTGATTCTTCTCGATCTCTCAGCCGTGTTTGTTCTGTTTAACTATTCCTTGCTTATCATCTGGCTTGAGAGAATCAGCTTTTGGGGCGCAGCCCTTACCATCCTTAGTTCCATTCTATCGGACAGGGAGCAAGTGGTTGCCTTTGGAGATTTTGTTTTGGCACCTTTTTTCTCTCCTGTGTTGGGTGCCTCAGGGCTCTTCATTACGCCCTTTGCTTTTTAACATTTATATTAACCCTTTAGCCAAACTCATTTGATCTCACAGCTTCTCTGTAGTCTCCTAGGCCGACAACACTCAAATTGTAGTGTCAGTGTCATCCAATGTCGACTAGGTGGCCAACAAATTTAACAACTGTTTGGTACAAAGTGTGACATGGATGCATGAGAATTGTCTGAAACTGAACTCACAGAAGACAGAGGTGCTCCTTTTTGGAAATAACACCACCTTCTGGAAAACCTCCTGGTGGTCTACCAATCTTGGCCCACTTCCTACACCTGTACGGAAAGCTAAGAATTTAGGGGTGTTACTTGACAGAAAGCTTTGCTTTTCTGTTCAAATTAATCATATCACAGCTTCCTATTTTGGTGCCTGATTTACATCCTGGTGGATTATATACTCCATCACAAAGGTGACAGATATCCCGTCTGCCAGATTACAATCTCTATAGTATATAACAGGATCGTAATATGGCGGATGGGATATTTGTCACATTTGTGACAGAGCATTCACACACTGTAAGGATCTAAATTAGGACTTCTATCTGCTCAGGATGCTAAAAAAGGTTTTTCCCTACATTCCCATAGATCTGCAGAACATGATCATTTTGTCCCCTAGCAAGTCCAGAAATGACCGCTGGAAGGTTCTGTACATGGGCTTACAAAAGTATCTGCTGCATAAACTTCAATCCCTGCTAAATGCAGCAGCACAGCTGCTTTTGAAACGTCCACAATTTAGCCCCTTCTCTCAAAGCATTTTTGGCGTTCAATGATTGTCTGTTTGCGGGAGGATTAAATTTAAGGCAGTCAGCCTGGTTCATAAGGTGCTTCAAAAGACCGGCCCTCAATACTTTAATAAAATCTTTTGCTGACGTTCTCAGCTGTGTTCTTCGGTCCAGCTAAACCAAGCTGGTAGCCATCCCTAGAATCGATAAAGCAAGATGGGGAGCTCGGAACTTTTCCTGATCTGCCTGCATACTATGGAATTCTATGCCCTTCCATTTAAGATTGCAATCTAATCTGAGATAATTTAGGAAAATGCTAAAAACCTGTGTTTTTTCATCGCTCACCAAATAGGAATATATTTTATGGCTCCTTCTGAGGATGGGGGTGCGAAGACGCCATCTGGCATTCACACACTTTATAAGCTTACTCACTTACCATATCATTTTTAATAAAAAAGAGTCCTGGTAGTACACACAAATCCAACTTTTTTATACTATCTGTTGGATGTGGCCCTTTTTGCAGGGTCATCCACAAACGTTTTGCCTCCTTCCTCCTATTTTTCCTGACCTGTTGATGTTGGCTTTTGAACTCCAAGCACTTTACCACTGCTAACCACTGCTAAAGTGCATATGCTCTCTGTGTAAATTGTACTGTTAATTGGTTTATCCATATTTGGTTTGGCATATTTTATTTACTATTAAGTCCGTATTAAAGTGCACTAGAAGTGCCCAGGGCCTGTAAATCAAATGCTACTAGTGGACCTGCAGCAATGATTGTGCCACCCACATAAGTAGCCCTGTAATCATGTCTCAGACCTGCGGCTGTAGTGTCTGTGTGTGCAGTTTTAAACTGTAAATTCGACTTGGCAAGTGTACCCACTTGCCAGGCCTAACCCTTCCCTTTTCCTACAGGTAAGACACCCCTAAGGTAGGCCCTAGTTAGCCCCAAGGGCAGGGTGCAGTGTATGGTTAAGGTAGGACATATAATAATGTGTTTTATATGTCCTAACAATGAAATACTGCCAACTTCGGTTTTCAATGTTGCAAGGCCTATCTCTCTCATAGGTTAACCCGGGGGCTACCTTTAAACATGATTAAAGGGTAGATTTTCTTTGGGAGCAGATAGACATGTGGAGTTTGGGACCTCTGAACGCACCTGAAAGGGCTGTGCCTGCCCTCACACAATGTAGACTCCAACCCCCTGGTGTGTGTCTGAGGCCTTGCCTGGGCAAGGCAGGTTTTCACAATCAAGTGAGACTTTACTCTGAAGTAAGCCTACTTCAAAGGCCAAAATGGGTATAAGAAGATGCCCCAAAACCACAGACTTTGGACACTTCTTGAGGTAGACACTCTACCTCACAGACACTTCTGGACAAAAAACTTGCTGGTGAAGAAACAACGCAAAGCCTGCGGTGAGAAATTTCCCACACGCCGAACCGGGATGCGCAGCGTGACTTCGCAAGGAGAAGATTGACGCGACACCTGCGTTGCGACCAGAACTTCGATGCACGTCCCACCAGATTGACGCACAGCTGACCCGGGACAACGCAGCCCGACTTCCAGAGAGAAGACTGACGCAGCGCCTGCCGTGCAGGAGAAATTTCCACACAACGCCCACTGGATTGACGCATCGCTTGTGACTTCGCTCCGCAAGCCCAGGATTCCATGCACAGTCCCCGGGGTGCCAGAATCCCCCACAACCCGACGAGGAACCAAGTCTGCACGCTGAAAATCGATGCACAGCCTTCCCCTGCATGGAAAATAATGACGCAAGTCCATGTATGAAGGGGCGAAACTGACACACACCTCTCTGTCTTCCACTCATCACCTCCTCTGCAGTCCCTTGAGGAGATTTTCAACGTGAACCAGGTACTTTGTGCTTGCAAGGAACTTGTATTGTTTTTAAAAGACATTTACTTGTTTCTCAAAGACTCAAGAAACTGCTAGTGCTCCTGGTCCTTAATAAGTAAACTTACAAGGGGACACGTACAGGTCGATGAACCTTTTGAATCGCATGGAGTATCCTAGTCATGCAGTGACTATTGAATCAATAACTAGCATCAATAATCAAGAAAACTTTTTATGAAAAATAACGTTAAACCATTTTACTCAAGAATATCCACTACACAGGAAAGAAGTTAACAATTTTTATTTCCCTATTGATTACAATTATAGATCATCTGTTGGTTCAATCTTTATTCAAATCAACTTTTTCTTAATTCATTAGTAGAAGACATTAATTCTTAAAGAAGACATATGCGACAATGCAATACCGTAAGCTATGAATACCATCATTAATAATGTAACTCAGCAATGAAGTTGTCAGTCATTTGTCACCGTTCATGTCACCCCTAACAGCCTACCTAACCAAGATTAGTATTAGCCTGGGGGTCTCCATGCGAAAACAATTTGGTGAAAACATTAATTTGGAAAAATCTACCTAAGTGAGAATCTCTATAAACAGCGCAGTTATGTACCTAGAAGAAAAGGAATAAAAATCGTCAGTCACATTTTCATAGCTCCCTATCCAGGATGGATCAGCAACAAGTCAATCTTTTTCTTCAGGTCATCAATCAGTCAGCTACAGAACAGGCTCACAGAGTATGAACCTAATATCAGCAGCTCGGACAGCGTCTCCTGACGTCATCAATTTTCTCGTCGCAATTCTGATTTCTCGCCCTTTGTCATGACTTTTTATTAGGGTCTCCCAGTCCATTACCCAAATTGCTAACTGGTCAGTCAGTCAGCAGATATGACTTAAACCTATAGTTTTTGTTTACCAAATCTACTAATTTTCATATGTTCCAAGTCACAAGAAGCGGATTGTTTCTTCATACGATGCCCTCATCTTCCGGCCCTTCAGGTATCAAAATTGTTGCATATGGCTCTCCAGTCAGTGCCTCTGTTGTTCAAGCCCTGGGAAAGTACATTTAGCCTGCTCTACACATAATTGTATCAAATTGTCTTTATCATCTCCTGTCCGCCGGTACAGTGCAGAAAATTCTAGCTAAGTAACTTGAACTTCGAATGGGTCAAGTTTGTAGTCAGCAGATTCCAGTCCTTTGCAAGGCGTCCGGTTTCTCCATGTTCAGGGTGTGCGAGGCCCAGTGGAACTAGGCCTTTAGTTCAACTAACTTAGTAATACTAAACGGAGGTATGCGTTTCATTATGACATATTATTACATTTTTCTCATATATTTTCATTATTTTGCACATTTTCAGTTGTTTCAGTACACATGGTGATTAAACCCTGAGGGCGCATTTTTTAAACATGTACATTATTTTTCTACGATTAATTTCTCTATGCATTTTCTCATTAGTAATAACATATAAATCATTAATAATTTTCTTAATTAGCATATCTGCTTCAACAACACTTAGATCACTTTTATAGTAATATCTCAAAATCTACTTATTGCATTTTTATCGTTTTGACCTGCATCTTCTCAGATAAATATTATATATTTTCCTAAACACTGTGTGGTGTATTTTTGTGGTGACAAATACTTTACGCATTGCCTTCTAAGTTAAGCCTGAATGCTCAGTGTCAAGCTACCAGAGGGTGAGCACAGGATAATTTGGATTGTGCGTGATTTACCCTGACTAGAGTGAGGGTCCTTGCTTGGACAGGGGGTAACCTGACTGGAATTATTTTAAACCAGTTACTGTCATGTATGTTTTACAAAACAAACATTCTCTAAATTAAATAAGACACATGCATTTTAGGCTAGATGCTTTACAGTAGTTGACATTTTAAAAGGAGTAATGCATGTGTTCCTGAGCTCTCCCCCTGCTTTATCTTTTTACTCATTTGCTCACAAGTGTGACACAGCAACTTAATCTGCATACATTCATAGCACCACGTGGGGGGATAAAGAGGCTGGCATCGTGAAGGGATGTACAAGAGAGACCTGAGAGCAGTGATTAAACTAGGGAACCAAAAGGAGCTCTGGCAATGCTCGAACCATCCCCTCTCTGTTCGTCTCCTTGCATTATCTCTTTCTGTTCATCCATTCTCTCCCTCTAATGCTTTCCTTCCTCTAAGTGCTTTCTCCCTACCTTTCCCCTTTCTCCCTCTCTTTCTCTCTCTTAAAACCTGCCTGTTCCTGCTGAAATGAGCCAACATGAGCCACCCTGGGCGTTCAAAGCCGGCTTTCAGGGGCTCCAGCCCACCGGAAGTATATCGCCTGGATTAAAAGGCCTGTCCAGCCCTCCCTGAGAGATGCCAACCTCTCTCATGTGCAGTACCTGCAGTGTGACTGACTGAAAAGCATATATTGTTTATGATATTAGACTTCTTTCATCCTTTGGCTATCAAAGTGTACTTCCATTGCATAAAAACAATTACTGCTAACGGTTTACTAGATATTTTTACAGCGCTGCAAATGCATTATAAGATAACTGACTACAGCTACTATAAAGTATCTAAAATCAATCAATATTTTCCAAGCTTCACGGAAGATGAATTCATTTATTCAGTACTATTCCCAATGCATAATATTACCTAAATGCAAACAAGGGCAATAAAGAAATATGTTTATGCCCTCTGTAAATCTCGGGTATGTGCATATACATGTTAATCAGATACCACATTTTCCATTACAAGCTCAGGGAATAAATTCCGTTAATGAAAACACTATATTGTAGTTACTTATTAGCTCATATATTCTCTTTCCTTTGCTTCGTGTTAACTCAGCTATATTCCGGCAGTATTGTTAAATGGGTTGCCTCATGTCAGTGCCTATTTATACAAAGACAGCGCAAACCAGCGGTTGAAAATAACCTGGTACATAATCTACAAAGCAGCAGGTTGGTTCTCACAAAGTTAAACATATTAAATATATAAATGATATGGGTCCTGATGTATAGGGCAATTTTTTGGTCCCAAAGCGTGCAAATTAAAAATCATAGGGTTACCGAATCGCAAAATGAATTTAGAAACCCATAAGGAATTGTCATTTGAAAGAGCCATATTTAGGCTGTCCCTTACAAGAAATGATTCGTTTAGGTATACACGAATGTTTTGTGACAAAATCTGGTCATAAAATATCAACATTTTGCCAACACCTCAAAGGAGGTGTTAATCCATTCACCAGTGGGAATGGGCCCCTTATGAATGTTAAAAAAAGTTTATTGGGGAGTAGGCATTGGTCCACAGGACCACTACGAACTCTAAAAGAAGAGAACACGAGTTGTATTTAAAAATAAAGGTCGACCTCAGCAGGCCACCATCCATGTGATGGCATCAAATCATAGTGAGTCACAATTTTCGATCTTCCTCATGAGTATTGACGCAGTTAAAATGCAACCCAATTTTGAATATTGATAATGTAGTTTGGTTTACCACTTTTTGTACATGGACATTTCGTACATTAGGCCCACCATCCTGCAATGCACCGCTCTGAGCACTGAGCTGTTTTATTACCTTGGTTTTAATCTTCTTTCACAATGAGTGTTGAGTCACAATTAGAAATGTATGAGGCTATGTTGAAAATAATTATTATGTGTGTCTCTTATTTTATCACGTTGACAATAGAAGTCAAGGATAACCTCTAGGCAAAATTACTTACAATAATAAGCAGTCACTGGCTTCTGCTCACTTTCAGAATTTCAATTGACCTATGCTCTTTTGGTGACATAGTGGGAAATATATTTGATTCAGCTATAACTGAATCCTTTGAGAAACAGCAGAAACCAACATACCTCTGCTAATATAAACGGCTAGGAATAGTGTCTATACTTTCATATGCATTTATATACCTATGCAAATTCAGATTTCCCATCAAAATGAAAGGCAGTATGTCACACGACAAACATATCAAATTAAGCCCTGGAGAGATCTAAGTAGAAAGAGAAACTGCACAGTTTCATTAAGGTGACTAGGAATCCGTCAGTGCTGACCTGATTTCACACAGGAGTCCTGACATGAAGCTTACTCCAATGTGGCTATCGTCAGTGTGGGGGAGACAGGAGCCTTAGGGGTTCTTGCCAATTCTGTTCCTTGTTTAGGTCTTGACCCTTTGGTTCCACAAACGTGTAGGGAGTGATTATATGTTTTTGCAGACTATTGTCTTCTTTTTTTTTTTTATTGTCCTCATACACCTCACAAACTCCTATATCAGCCCCATAGTTGACCCTGGCACCACTTCCCAAAAAGAGCTGATCCTGCCAAGGAGCCCCCAATACTCTCATATAGTCTTCCAGTGGTGGATGATGTACCCGCGCCAGCCAGACCACGAGAGATGGGGAGGAGGAGAGATAATCATTGGACCTAAACAAACCAAACCATTTTTGTAAGCTCACTGTTAAGCTAAAATCATATTCACCTTCCTTGCCCATCAAGCAGGGGGGCCCACATTCCCTCTTTCCTCTTGCATGAGCCTCCCACTGCCAAGTCCATTTTTGCAACATAAAAAAAGGGCTTGCAGCCAGTCTTTGAACGAGGGAGGGCGTATTCGCTGTCCATTTTTGCCAAATTTCCTCCAAGATGGAATAGAAAATGAGGTCCTTGTCTGCTTTACTAATGTTATGACTTCTTCCAGCCGCGCCTTGCGTCTGGCCAAAGATAATCAAAGGGAGAGTTACCGAAACTTCCCATCCCAACACTTGAGAGAGATATTTACAAAGATCTTTCCAAAAGAGCTCCACTCCTGGGCACTCATAAAACATATGAAGATCAGAGGAAAGCTGTAGGTCACATTTAGGGCACTTAATTACCTTGTTACTGCCTATTCCAGAGTCTCCCTGGGGTAAGATATGCTCTATGGATCGTAAACAAATGATTCCTCCGAAGAGATGCCGGCTTGACAATCCTAAACAAAGTTAACATAGAGGATTCCCACAACTGCACTACTTTTCCCTGTGGCATGATCTTCCCCCACAGGGCGGTGGGCAATATAAATTCCCCGTCCAGACCTTCTAGTATCTCCCAATACCAACTTGAAACACGCTTACATTTGGGGGACTCAGATAACACAAGTTCTTCCAAAAAGCCGGCAGCACCACATGTCACTTGTGATTCTCGTAGCCAGCCTTTAACTTGAGCATACTTCAAAATAGAAAAGGAACACCCCAACTTCACCTCAAGAGCTTCCATAGGGATTAGCACTCTATCACTAAACAGACCCCCCCCCGGACATTATCCCTGCCTTCTTCAATGGTAATGCTAAAGCGTCCTTAAAACATTCAGGGGTACAAGGAGAGTCCCAAATTGGAGCATGTGGACTGTAGTAACTAACTCCAGCTGCCAGCCTCAAATAGTACCAACTTGATGCGAGATCACAAAGGATTTTTATTTTTAGCTTTTTGAAGAATTTTGAGTCTCCAAACTTAAAAAGAAATCCCTTAACGACTCCACTGACCAAGCTCAGCATAGCTTTAAACATTACACCGATCGCTGAGGCATCGGGAACAGAAAACAGCATTTTTTCAGAATTCAATTGAAAGGCCCAGGCATAATAGGTCAAATCCGGAAGCGCTAGCCCCCCTTTTTCCCTCTTTCTCCTCAGTTTTTTCCATGATAACCCAGATCCCTTTGATGCCCAAACAAAAGAGGTAATAGCCTGTTGAAGCTTTAACAAATACTGCTTATGCATTAACAGAGGTATAGAGCTATACAAAAAGTTAAGTTTAGGCAGAATCATCTCTTCCCCAAGTTAACCCTCCATACCAGTGTCAGGGGCAGGTACATCCATCTCTGAAGGCATCTGCACCCTTCCCCTATCACTGGTTTTAGAGTCGTTAGTGCAAGCAACTGAATATCCTGAGTATGTAGAATCCCTAAATATCTAATTTCTCTCTTCAGTTATATCTGTCCCACCAATAAATGATTCCAAACCATAGCATCTGTCTTCTCTGGATTAACCCGAAATCTCAAAACTCTACCAAAATCATCAGCTGAAGACAAAAGCATAGGCAAGGCAGAAATCAGATCAGCCGTGTAAATTAAAAGGTCATCAGCATATAGAGCCACCTTTTTCACCCAACCATTACACTCAAAAGGAGCAATAGCCAAGTTCCCTCTTATTTTTCTGGCTAGAGGCTCTATATACAGATCGAACAACAGTGGCGAATGAGGACAACCCTGCCTAGTACCCCTCGTAATCTTCAAAGACTCAGTAAGATTACTGTTTACTAAAACTCTAGCAATGGGATCTCTATATATTAAATCTATAGCTCCACAAAAGTTTCATCCTAAGCCAACCGATCTCAGAATGAATGTTAAGTATCTCCAGTTCACCCTATCAAAGGCCTTCATTCCATCCATAGTAACCACAGCCAGAAGCGTTTCAAATGATGTAGCCATATCTATTGCCCCAGCCAAATTATAGGCCAATTCGTAGAGAAACATACCCTTGATAAATCCCTTTTGGTCAGGGTGAATTAGTCGACCCATCACTCTGCTGAGTCTATAAGCAAGAATCTTAGCAAATATCTTATAATCACAATTCAGCAGAGAGATGGGCCTATAAGACTCACACTTGACCGGATTCTTGCCCGGTTTCTGAATTAAAGCAATCGTAGCCTTATTCCATGAACCAGGGAAAGGGGCCCTGTTTTCAAAGATTTCAGCAAACAAGTCTACCAAGACTGGAATTATTGACTCCGCCATCAATTTATAAGATTCCATAGGAATGCCATTGGGCCCGGGTGCCTTACCATCTTTACTACCCAACTACACCTTTCTGATTTCCGCAGCTGAGATCGGACTATTCAAAGCAATTTGTTCTTCTTGTGATATAGTTGGGAGTATGTCATCCAACAACCATTTACCGATATCCTCCTCTCCTACCTCAGCCTCTTCTTTATACAGTTCAGAAAAGAAAGAGTGGAAAGCTACCTCCATTTCCTCGCTATTTGAAGATCTCTCGCCTGCTTGATTTATTTCTACTTCCTTAATATAGTTCCTTACTAGATCTTGCTTACATTTCCAAGCTAGTAGCTTACCTGCACTCTCCCCATACTCAAAATGCGCTAATGTACTAGCCTCTACTCTTTTGGTGACTCTAGCTTGTAGCACCTCCTCCAACTGAAGCCTTAGCTCCTTCAACTTGGCCTTCAAAGCCTCAGCCTTCTCCTCCTTAGTATCTCCCAAAAGTTGCCTCCTCACTTTAAGCATTTCCTCTTCCAACTGTAAAATAGTGGCCCTGTACTGCCTATTCTTATAACTGACTATATTCATAGTCTTACCTCTCATGACTGCTTTAAAAGTGTCCCATACCACTGCCAGAGAGGCCGAAACTAAATTGATTTGAAAAAAGACCTCCGCCTCTATTTGCAACTAATCAAGAGCTTCAAAATCTTGAAGTAACGTACGGTCAAACGTCCACCTGCTACCTCCAGACCGTCCAACCACCTTTAATTCTAATACCACTGCTGCGTGATCTGAGAGATGGGTGGGTAAATAAGTAATATTACCTACCAAACCTTCAAGCCTGCAGTCAATAAGAAAATAATCTATACGAGATGCGTGCTTATATTTCTGATTGTAAAAAGAAAACTCCCTTAATTCTCTCTTCCTCTGCTGCCATACATCCCTTAACCCCCACTCCTTCATCACTCCTCTCAAAAAACGTTGGGATTTTGGAGTCCCTAATGACCTACACTTCTCAGATCTATCCAAATGATTATCTAGCACAACATTAATATCCCCAGCAATTAGAGCCGGATCCGGGAAGTCGACTAGCTGTGAAAAGCATTTTTCAAGAGGGCCAATATCTTCACAATTCGGACCATAAAACCCCTCCACAGTAAATTTCTGTCATAAATTTGTATCTTAACTATAATCCATCTTCCCACTGGATCAGATCGTACCTCTAACAATCCTGCCTTAATCCCATGCGTAACTAAAATGGCAACCCCCCTAGTATTGAAATTATGCCCAGTACAAGCAAATGAGTGTACCCATGGTAGCTTTTTAAAAAAATCAACCCCCTCATCTCTAGTTAAATGCATCTCTTGTAGAATTAGAATTTTAGCAGGGGAGTCTTTTAAATATTGTAACATTTTGTCTCTCCTACCCTTTGTTCTTAATCCGTTCTGATTCCAAGAGAGTAGCTGAACAGAAGAGAGGTCCCGGCATTTACTACTCTCACCCGCCATTATCCCCTGGGTGCCATTTTGATTGAGGTGAATGAGGAAACCTTTTTCTACATTTTTTCCCACATGCTCCCCACCCTGTGACCCCCCCATCTCCCACCACCCGCCCTTCCCATGGAGGACCCCCTTTGATAGGTGGACTGAAGTATGTACACGATTAGAGCACATGTGTTTCCCGGGTTAGGGCCAGGGACGTTATTACCCCATCATGCTGCCCCCTGACTTAAGTACAGCCAACAGCTCATCCGCGGTTTTCCCATCTCTCACATTATACATTTGGTTGTTAAACATAACCTTTAGATTAGCGGGAAATTTAAGTTGTACAGAGGCTACCAATAATCTAAACTCCTCGAGCTGTTGCCCCAACTCCCACTGCCTATTGATGGTGAGCCTGGAAAGATCTGATTCAATTTCAAATGAAAAATCCTGCGCTTTTAAAGATCTCAATTTGAGTGCTTTTAACAAAAGTTTCTCCTTTAAACCATATGTTAAAAAGTTAATCAAAATTTTCCGAGGCTTGCTAACACTTGGATTTTTCCTGAAGGGGGTCTCTATGAATCCTTTGAATGTCCCGCACAATTTCTTCTTCGCTCTCCTCTAATGAGAGCGCGGACTTCAGAAGTGAAACCAAAAAAGCCTTCAAATCAACTCCTTCTGCCCCTTCCGAAACATGCAGTACCTTCAAGTTATTTCTCCTTGAATTATTTTCTAATTGTTCCAACTTATCTTGGAGGGCCTGCTCAGAATCTTTCAAGGCCTGAATGTCAACTTTGTTCACTTCAATGTCCTCTTTCAAAGTTACCACCATAGCTTCCAGGGCCTGTGTTCTTAATGACAGGAGATCCCATTTTTTTCCAAGGCCTCACAGACCTCTCTAATCTCTGCCTGATTTTTTTCAGAGGTGAAAAACCCATTCCCAATGTCCTTCAAGAGGGTGAGTATCAATGCTTCTACTGAAGGCTCCTTACCAGAAGCCTGTCGAGAGGGACCCGACTGATCCGCCGGAGCCTGACACGGGATACTACCCTCAAAAGAGCTCTGTGATACCTCGACAGAAGGGTCAACACTGCCAGTAGCCTGAGGAGAGGGGAGCCCCCCCCTTTGGACTGACTGCATACCAAAGCATTGTGGGGTCTCAACTGCTTGAGAGGGGTCCCCTAATTCACAACTCCTTGTATCTGAATGTTCATGCATCTCCCTAGTGCCTTGGGAGTTCCTTTCCGGCATGGATTCTAATAAAGAAGCATCCACCCCAGGTTGAAGTTTAAAGAAGGATCTCACAGAGGGGGTGATTTTAGGGGCAGCGCTGATACTATTTTTATTGCAACACGGCTGTCCAGACCGCTTTATAAAAGTCAGGCCCCCACCCCCGGTGGTACTAACTTCATCCCCTAGGGGCCAATGCTCTCCGTTTTTAACTAAACATGCAGAGTTAGGTAGAGGATCAGCAACTTCAAAACAGACCGAGTCCAAAACCTTCCTACCTTGTAGTTGAGCCCCACTCCAGGTATTCCACAGCAAGGGCCGTCCTAGTTGGGCCTCTAAAGACTTTCCAGGCTCTTACAGCACTCCATTCACCCTCCTCACCTTCCTGCAGCCTCCTAAGGGAGCCTTGGGGCGACTGGGACTGAGCCAGCTTTTGCCTGTGCTGGATCTGCCCCTGCCTGCTTCTCCCCGGCGGGGGGCCTGTGCAATGGCCCTCTGTGAGCGCCACAGCTCCAGGGCTGCTCGCCTCCACAGTGCCCCTGGAGAGGCGATCCTACGTGCCCGAGCTGGCTCACCACTCCTGTGGCTCGGGAGATCAAAGTCAGCGAGGTCCGTCTGGCACATTTGGCACGAGGGAGCTTTCTCCCTGCCCCGTCCCCAACCGGGAAAGACGTGACGCTCAGCGCGCGGCAGTGCTGCTGCGGCCCGCCATGTCCTCAGTATTCACAGACTATTGTCACGAGGATCTGGGACTCAGGTTCTAGAAGTAAATTTCTTTCCTTTCAGGACAGTAGTCTAGTGAGATGAGATGAACATTGATTCTAATCTAACACTAGGTGCAGGTCTACTTCATATGAGCCTGGTATTCATAGTATGCCTTCCCTGCATTGTCTGTTTGAAGGTGCCTATTACAATGTATGCCTCCTCCGAACCTCTTCGGTCGATCTTCTGGACATCTCTTGTTCAATCGTTTAAACCTAAGGCATCTCCCCAATATTTAAATATTCACAACAAAGCATCCTTCTGAGGGTCTGAGAAAAAGATACAAAAAGTATTGCTAGCCCAACTAGTGTAGTCATCTCACAAATAAAAAATAAAAAATAATTATTCAAATATGGAATTGAATAGAATATTTATCAAAATATATATTGTTTTATTTTATTTACTATTTGTTGACAAGTATTACAAGACAGGATACATAAAAATATACAACAAACAAATACAAATAATATGAAAAGACGACACATAAATATTTTAAAAATCGTTGGACCATACACCACGTTTCGTAAAGATGAGAATGTTGAAGAAAGGTCATAAAGATGTGTTCAATTGATGACACAGTGTCTCCAAATCAAGTGCAACTCATATTATTTTCAGTTCCAAAAGCCAATCCACTAAATAACAACCATAAATTAAGTAAAAATATGATTCAAATGAATTAATAATGTACGGACCTATTTTACAAAGGCACATTTCAAATATGATACATTTCAAGGCCTATTTAAATTGATATTATTAATTACATAATTAGTTTGTTTACATTAACATTTATAGCAATCATCTTACTAGTAAAAGTGACATTTTATAATCAATAAGTGAAGATAATCATTTTGACCTGGGACACAGAGATCAAGTATTTATTTTCAAGGCATATTTTATAAATGCAAAATATCAATCTTTGATTGTGGATTGCACCGATGATTATTGTAGCGTAAATCTGATTTCTGATAATCAATGTTATTCAGATAAATTTGTGCTGTAATTATGTCATTACTTACCCAAAAATAGCCAGACAATGATTTCAGTGATGGCAATCTGAAATAACAAGCATACACTCTGCAGTAGGGACAGGGCACAATTTTTATTAGGGAAACAGGTTCTTCACCACAATTAACAGAAATCTCACTACAATTCATTCAAAAAATAATTCTTCAAAATATGCTCACCTGAGTCCATAATCTTTCAAACGACTATGCCTGAATGGCGGTTCAAACGAGTGAATGGCAGAGGTGAGGAGTCAGAGTGCTGGATTCTTGTGTCTCTGTTTTCTCTCTTATGCCAATCCTCCATTCCACCACTGGCCCTCATATTATTTGTTTATGTAGTCATTGATGGAGGCGGCGAAATACGAAAGAGTGCATCACTCCTGTTGGATCAGCTCACACCATTAGTGCCATCAGACAAATGCTAAATTAATTTAATGATAAAGGTTGAGCATTGGGGCGTGATATGAATGATACACCGTGTGCGATTCAAAGCACCAAAGTGAATGTTTATGACCATAGCAGACATAGAAGAAGGGCCTGGCAGTCATGGATTGTGCTGGATTGTTATTAGCCTGTTGGAGGGTGAGCTGTATCGTATGTTGGTTTCTGGGAAGCCGCCCACCTTCTCCTGCTGAGTGCCACTGCCACATTCATATATTTGTTTTGTTTTCTGGGCCCCGGAGAGAGGCTTGAATCCTTTACTATGTGCTAGATAGTGTTGTCAGATTTTGCAAAGAAGAACAAAGTACATTAGAGATTTTGAGCTGCAGCCAAAGCACAGGAAGGTGGCAAAGGTCCTGTTATCTTGTGGCTGGCAGGGTTCTAAAAGGAAGAGAAGTTCTGTGAGCAAGGATGATAATTTCCTCAGATTTAGCATAGAATTCGACGTGAGGTGGACGACAGAAACATTCTGCAATGGTATCCTCTCTTATGACGGCTTGTTTCCTTTCTATGTTTACCATCTCAAATAACTGTCTTAGTAGAGTTTTCAGCTATTTTACTGATGTTTGTATTCGATGGTAGATTCAAATTTCTACCAAATTCATGTTTGCAAGGGCTTAGTGTAAGTGTACACTGAGTGGGTGTCTGAACACTAGTACCTCGGTCTTTGATATGTTAAAAATATAGTTTGTGTTACTGAACTTACTTTTGGTAGCACACAGCAGAGATGTGTTGCCAGTGCTGGCTTTTTTGACTTGTACCCAGAGCATGACTTCAAGTGGGGCTGCCTTTGTTGTTTGAGGCAGGTCCATCGATTTTTTTTTTCAGAACCATTTCTCCTGATTGCCAGTCTGCAGACAGTCAATAGGTAAACTCAAAATTTCTTATCTGCAGCAAAGATTCCTTCAACTTTAGCCTGGCCTACTGTGTTGATGGATTTTGGTAGAATGTTGCTGCATTTCTGCAAGTTGGACAAATCCCTTTGCTTTGCTCTATTGGTTCTTGGTAGTGCTTCTTCAAGATGGTCATTCCAACTTTATTTACTGGATCTATTAATTGAATACCGGGATTCACAAATGGTGGGTTGATTTTCTAGGCTAAAACTGCCTTTTCTAATAGCAGCCTGAGATCATGATATTTGATATGTTTCAGTGCTTACCTTGTGTAAAAAAAAGTAAGTGCCAGGCCTTAAGGTATTTAAGAGAAATCAACTGCAGTTGGTATCAACCGCAGATTTTGTAGCTGTTGTCAGTGGTCAGAGTTATATAACGCAATAATGATCACACTCATACACATGTGACATTTTGGACACCTCAGACTGTAAAGTAGGCCTTGACATCCTAACATCATCATTTTCCTAAAAAAAATATTAACAAGTTCATCTCTCTACTGTGTGTTCTTCTAAACATATGGACACATAGGGCCGTATTTATACTCTGGTTGCGCCGAATTTGCGTCGTTTTTTTCGACGCAAATTCGACGCTAAACTAACGCCAACTAACGCCATATTTATACTATGGCGTTAGACGCTTTGGGCGCCAAAGTGCCCGGAGTGAGCGTCATTTTTTAGCGTGAACCCCTTCCTTGCGTTAATGAGATGCAAGGGAGGCGTTCCCGTCTAAAAAAATGACTCCCAGGCCTTTACGTGGTATTTATACTCCCGGGCAAAAATGACGCCCGGGAGTGGGCGTGGCCAAAAACGGCGCATTTGCGCCGCTTTTTAACGCCTGGGTCAGGGATGGCGTTAAGGGACAAGTGGGCTCAAAATGAGCCCACAGTGCCCTCTCCTGCCCCCAGGGACCCCCCCTGCCACCCCTGCCCACCCCAGGAGGACACCCAAGGATGGAGGGACCCATCCCAGTGAAGTACAGGTAAGTTCAGGTAAGTATAATTTTTGTTATTTTTCAATTTTTTTTTGTGGCATAGGGGGGCCTTATTTGTGCCCCCCTACATGCCACTATGCCCAATGACCATGCCCAGGGGACATAAGTCCCCTGGGCATGGCCATTGGGCAAGGGGGCATGACTCCTATCTTTACAATGATAGGAGTCATGTTGATGGGGGATGGGCGTCGAAAAAAAATGGCGCAAGTCGAGTTACGACGATTTTTTCGACGTAACCTGACTTGCCCCATTTTAAGACGCCCATGCGCCATTTTCCCCCTACGCCGGCGCTGCCTGGTGTACGTGGTTTTTCTCGCGCACACCAGGCAGCACCGGTCTGCTTGCGCCGGCTAACGCCATTCAATAAATACGGCGCCCGCATGGCGCTTCAGAATGGCGTTAGCCGGCGCAAACCTTTTGACGCTAAACTGCGTTAGCGCAGTTTAGCGTCAAAAAGTATAAATATGGGCCATAGTGGCACCATGTAGTGGACACTGAAAAATATGTGTTGATCTTTAGAAATGAATGCTGGAGCAGAGCACCGGAAAACACAGACACAAATTAAACACTGAATTTTGTTTATATTGAGCCTGAGATTGTTCTTGATGCAATGGCTTTCTTTTGCTTTGAGCTGTGTCTACAACGCATTTTGAGTCCTAGCCAAAAAATGACATTTTTTTGTAAAGGGAAAAGGGATCTTCATTCCTTCGATCTTGGAGACGTGTTGGGAGGCACATAGTAAAGTGTAGATACGATTGTATATACATTGAATAATGAGAGCGCTAAGATGCAGCTTTACTTTACTCCTCTGTTTGTGGTGAACGGTGTGTGTTTTATTTCATCGATTTCTCCTCTTACTTGGTCATTGGAGTCAGAAAACTGCATCTGTGTAATTCTCAGCAGTAGCGGGCACATGCCAAATGAGCTGCAAGTTGACATGGCCATAAGCTTGGGAGAGGTCCAGTAAAGCAATAAAAAGGGGTGGCTGCGTCAAACTTGTAAGCAATGTGCAAGAGGTTGAAGACATGGACAATGGTGGACAGGCCTCCCCATCGAGTTAATAGCATTATAACTGACATAAAGCGGATAGCAAGGCACATGACTATACAATAAAATCCTCTGAACTGAACTTAACTAACAATATAAACCGTGTTTTAATGGGCAGGTACTCTTGGGCTGAATGTGACTCGATTTACATTTTTTTAAAGTAAAAGTAATACCTGATACTTAAAAATAGGAAGCGGTACCGGTAGGCCTATCTGTCTCTTTTAAACTCAGACTATAAATAAAATAATCCATGACTTCGGAGAGGTGAGTGTATTGCATTTGTCAATACAAACCTCGCATGCAGTATCTAGGTCACCCTTGCCATGAAGTCCTTTTTCACTCGTTTCCCTTGGAGAAGGGTTCCAGTTCAAGCACCTGGCATATGTTATTGCAATGTCTAGGACATAACACCAAGATGTCTCTCTAAAAGATGAGTCCCGTACCTTCCTAGTTACATTGTGGAGCTTTGTTGCTGCCACCACTATCTAGAAGTAGTGGGAATGTTGTGTCACTTGAGGACTCGCAGCTCGGCTGTGGAACTGCCTGCACAGGTCTTCTCTAGTCAAGGGGGAGGACCTCACTGTAAAATAGCATCATGTCAAAGCAAACAGTGAGCAGGAGCCCTGAACCGGAAGCGAGTCCGCTGGCTCTGACTGGGTTTCTAGAAGGTGGAACGGCAACCTTTTCATTAAACAGGCGTAATCCTGTAATTTTCGGCAGTTGGTGTTATTTGTTGCTTTACCACATCACTTACTTTCAAGTCCGTTTGGGTGAAAATCCTTTTATAGGAGCACAGGCATTATGCGAATGGACAGAAGGCGAGTAGCTGTTTTTCACTACGCTTGTTTTTTAGCGTGAAATTCATTCTGGAGTCCAACATGAACGCCAGGATACATTTCGTAACGTGCAACTAAATGCTTTGTTTCCCTTTCTTGTAATTTCATATAATATTCTACAATGTGCTCAACTATGCAAAAAACAATTATGCATATCTATGACTAAAGTAGTCAGAAGCCTGTTACATCGTCACCTCAACTTTTCATTGGCAGGAACCGTTAGGATTTCATCCAACACCAGCAGGTTTGGATTTTAATTTAGGAGCTTTGTTTAATGATGTCCTTTCGTTTATCGCTCAAGTATAAACTATCATTACAAGTTTATTCTCAATCCAGGCAATCCATACAAATCTTTGCCCTATTGCACCCTCCTAACACAGTTGCATAGTTCTGACAGTTATAATTGTAATTCCTTCCTGTGTAATAACAGCTACAAAAGACTTAAAAATAAGGATGTTTTCATCCTGCAGCGTCCTGAATCACGCTGCATAGCTTATACTAGGAGTGAGGTGCCACACTCATTCATTCCAGCCTTGAAGACCCTTAACTGGATCACTATCCTGCAGTCTAGTCTGATTTATGGCTCCATTTCTAAAGCCTTCTGCTCTTACCAAACCACCCAAAGCTTGAGGTCAGTAACCTGCGGCCTACTTACTGTTAGCCCAGCCGGCTATCAAAGAAATGGTTAAGGATTTCTAAATGCTGAGAACATACCGGCTGTCCATTTCGGCCCTAAAGTGCATTCATCCATTATAACCAGGAGGCTCAGTAACCTCTCATAACTTTTTAGATCAATCTGACTGCAAAGCAATCATGTGGCTATGACCATGCAGTGCTTTACCTCTCCCACAAAAATATAATACATAAATAAATATGTACCTGTTCATCTCTTAATACTACCAGTCTGCCTATCTGAATTGCGCCCACTGTCAGGCAAGCGCCAAGAGGTCAAAGTGATGGAGAACTTGGAGCTTACTAAAGCCCAACTAACTTTACCATATCACTAGCTCGAAGGATAATCAGTTTTGGAACTGATTTCCTAATGGGTATGGTATCCTTCTAAATGATACAGGATCTAGTATAATTATTGTTAGAAATGGGGTCTTTGGTTGACAGTCAGGTTACCCCCTGTTCAAGGAAGGACCCTCACTCTAGTCAGGGTAAAAGAGAATCACCCTCAGCTAGCCCAGCCTTACCCCCTTGGTAGCTTGGCAAAGCAATAGGCTTAACTTCAGAGTGCTAGGTGTCAAGTATTTGTACCAACACACACAGTAACTTAATGAAAACACTACAAAATGACACAACACCAGTTTAGAAAAATAGGAAATATTTATCTAAACAAAACAAGAGCAAAACAACAAAAATCTGACATACACAAGTCAAGTTATGAATTTTTAAAGATTAATCTCAAAATTAGCACTTAGAAACACAAAATGTTTCGATGAGGTGTTAACACGGCGTCGTAATAGAGTAGTTCCCAACAATCTGACACCAGCGGCTCCGGAAACGGAGTCGCGTAGACCCCCCAGGTACAGTACCTTTGGTGAAGAGTGAAAACAAGCTGATGCGCAAAGTCAGGGATGGCTGCGTCTGTGCGAAACGTTGAATCTGCGCACTTCAAGCGGCATCGGTCACGACGTGGTGCGGCGACTTCCACAGAGTTGCGGACTTCAGCGGGGCTGCAGTGATGTCGGGCCTGCGAAGGTGGTCGCATTCCATCGAAGATCACGGAGTCGGTTGTAGGCAGCATCACTGGATTCAGCAGTGGCGTCGGTCCGAAGTCGATTTCCTTGGATTTTCACCAGCTTTCCTTTCAAGGGTCCAGGGACTGGATAGGGCACCACTTGTCAGAGCAGGAGTCTCTCTCTCCAGAGACTCCAGGTGTTGGCAGAGAGAAGTCTTCAAACAGCAGGAGGCAAGCTCTAAATCAAGCCCTTGGAGATTTCTTCACAAGATGGAAGGCACACAAAGTCCAGTCTTTGCCCTCTTACTCTGGCAGAAGCAGCAACTGCAGGATAGCTCCACAAAGCACAGTCACAGGCAAGGCATCTCTTCTTCCTCAGCTCCTCAGCTCTTCTCCAAGCTGACGTTCCTCTTGTTTCCAGAAGTGTTCTAAAGTCTGTGGGTTTGGGTGCCCTTCTTATACCCAATTTCTCCTTTGAAGTAGGCCTACTTCAAAGTAAAGTCTCTTTTGAATGTGAAATCCTGCCTTGCCCAGGCCAGACCCCAGACACTCACCAGGGGGTCGGAGACTGCATTGTGTGAGGACAGGCACAGCCCTTTCAGGTGTAAATGACCACTCCTCCCCACCCCCCTAGCACAGATGGCTCATCAGGAAATGCAGACTACACCCCAGCTTCCTTTGTGTCACTGTCTAGTGTGAGGTGCAACCAGCCCAACTGTCAAACTGACCCAAACAGGGACTCCACAAACAGGAAGAGTCACAGAAATGGTATAAGCATAAGTGGTATTTTCAAACACACAATCTTAAAATCAACTTTACTGAAAGATGTATTTTTAAATTGTGAGCTCAGAGACCCCAAACTCCACATGCCCATCCGCTCCCAAAGGGAATCTACACTTTAATCAGATTTAAAGGTAGCCCCCATGTTAACCTATGAGAGGGATAGGCCTTGCAGCAGTGAAAAAGCGAATTTAGCAATATTTCACTGTCAGGACATATAAAACACATTACTATATGTCCTACCTTAACCATACACTGCAGCCTGCCCTTGGGGCTACCTAGGGCCTACCTTTGGGGTGTCTTACATGTAAGAAAAGGGAAGGTTTAGGCCTGGCAAGTGGGTACACTTGCCAAGTCGAATTTACAGTTAAAAACTGCACACACAGACACTGCAGTGGCAGGTCTGAGAAATGATTACAGAGCTACTTATGTGGGTGGCACAACCAGTGCTGCAGGTCCACTAGTAGCATTTGATTTACAGGCCCTGTCACCTCTAGTGCACTTTACTAGGGACTTACTAGTAAATCAAATATGCCAATCATGGATAAACTAAGGAGCACTTTCACTTTAGCACTGGTTAGCAGTGGTAAAGTGCCCAGAGTAACAAAAACAGCAAAATCAAAGTCCAGCACACATCAACAACCTGGGGAACAGAGGCAAAAAGTTAAGGGAAACCACCAAGGATGAAAAGTCTAACAATTATTTTCAGAAGTGTCTTCTTTATAGATGAGAAGTTATCCTGTTGAACTTTTTTTAGGACATTTCCCAGCCCTAACAGTTCTTTTTCATTGCCAAATAACAAAACAGCATCAAGTTAAGTTTCCAGACAACAAAAACACCGCAAACTCATTTGTGACACAAAGGAATTATTTTCGCACTCATCGTGTTTCTACAGTGACTAGCTTTTTTGCAAGGAAACACGTTTAAATGCATTGGGCACAGGATAAACAAACGCATTCTCAGCTATTAATGAAGGTGTTACATGAATCTGTTCACGGGCCCAGGAGATGAAGAAATGACAGCTGCACCTTCTCAAATTATGGCCCAGCCCTTCCCTAGACTGCAGAGTGTATTGCAGCTGCCACAAGCTGTGCTTAATTAATGAATGAAATGCAAGAATATTCCACTAGCTTAGCCGCTCTAGGCGAAGCTTTAGCCATGTATTGGTCATAACGTTAGCATGCCTCAAAGGGGTGGGTGAGTGTTACCGTTTTTGGTTTGATATCCTGGACAAAGAGTCCGAATTTTACAAAAGGGTGGGCCAACAGTGTTCATGATATCATTCACCAGGTTATGGTATCACATCTGGCATCCTACCAAGTGATGCAAGATACTCTGGGTTGCACTTCTCCTAAAAATGTACATGAGGTGACTCTCTATAGGAATTGCTTCTCCACAGCCCTCCCTGGCTGCTGAAGGCAACCTCTCCCTCAACACCCTTTCTGTGGTAGGTTTGCTATGATTGCATCATCAACAGTGTGTTACCTGGTAGGTTCAACTGACAAGTTCTAAGTACAAACAGGGTGGTTACTTGAAGCTGGCGAGACAAACACAGTTGGGAATAGGAAAGGCCAGTTATTTGAAGCACACCACATTGTCTTCCATGCTAATTTCTTCCAACAACTCCCTACAAGAGGCAGGGCCAACCTACACATACTCCTAATCCAATATGGAGTACTCAACACATACAACTAAGATAGTGATCCGAAGGGAATCATGGCCCCTAGCCTCTCCGTCATATCACGTCCTTCAAAAACCACATAAAAAGCCGTTGATTCAAGCTAGGTTGCTTCACAATGCTTCTAAGGGGTTTTTGTATGGATTCTGTGCTTATTTTGCAAATATTTTCCAAAGTACTGTAATTTAATTCTGAGACCATTACTTACTTGTCCCAACGTGCCCTGTTTCCAGTGCAGTTTTGTGCTTAGATTCAACCTTCAGCTTCAATAACACTCTCCACATTTCTCCATGCCTATTTACGCTTTTTCCTTTTCACAATTAACTCTTTATTGAAGATTAACCTTGTCATACATGTATATTTCATCTGTAGATGACAATGTGGCTACAGAAGGAGTCTTTAGTTCTTCTGCCCATCTACATAAGAGAGGAAAGTGCATGCATCTGTAACATCCAGCCCTTGATGCAAGGCATCTGTTGTAAATATATAGACCTAAGCACGTAGAAAGTTGAAGGCCGCCACATGTTATCTGAGATTAACAATGAAATTATATGAGCAGGCATAGATTGAAACTGTTACTAGTTGCGAAAAGTTCATATTTTGCATCCTGCAAAGTTTCATCTGTCTTTGCCTTTGTTTCTGGCTCATGTCACATAAGAGATGTAGCAATTGTCAACTACTGCCTAGAGGAGCAATTACCATTTTTCACAAGTGAATGAGGTGTTACAGGGAACATTAGACTTGGGGAAGCCATTGGAACTTTTTTAGGGTTAAGCTTGTTTGATTCTTTTGAGGTCTTAAAGGTTGTATTTCATTTCCACATGAAGAGTCTAACCTTGAACTGTTAAACTGCGGCAGAGGAGGTTGTGGCCGGAGGCCTGGGTGAAAGGAAGCCTACTCCTTGAAAACCTAATACGCCTTGACCAGTTCGACCGAGGATTAGGATGTGGTCAGGATTAGATTTGACTCAGCAATTTGCCAATGACCATGTCTCAGTTGAACAGCGGAAGCACCTTATTTATTGAGGGAATGGAGAGATTTCTTCATTCAAAATAAAATGTTGATGATCTTATCCTGAACATTTCAGCCACATTTGTCAGCACACGGAGAGAACTCTGGGTGTCAGTGTAAAGTCCTAATATGAGCGGAGTTTGCTTAACCACTTCCTTGCCAAGATTGAACATAAACTACTACTTCATAATATTTCTGTCTCACTGTGATTGGTATTGTCCGTTGCTCATCACTATCAGACATGAAGATGTTCTTTCTGTAGAACTGTGGACTATGGCCCTGTTTCCCATGTGGGAGTGCAAAGGTTTTCCATTGAAGGAGGCTTCTACCTCAAAGAGCTCAAAGAGGCAATCCTTAAAGAAACTATAGCCATCTTAAAGATGCATTCTTTCAGTGACCCTGCATCTGCTTGAGAACCTGGGATGCTATGTGGATTGAAGTGTTAAATGGGCAAACAAAGCAGTTACCAAAGCAGCATAAATCCTCTCAATTCCTCCTGGGGAGTGTCTCAGAGTTCGATGTGCATTATGACGTTTGACATTGGTGGTAATGCTCTCAGTACTGGTATCAGAGATGCACCATTGACCTGAATCGGCGTTTGCTGGAAACAACTTGGTTCTCAATTTCTCGTTACCATGGGTTCCTGGGTTGTTACAACTGGTTTTCCTTTTTATATGTCACTCCAAATCATCTAACTAGAATGCCCACAAAAAAATATGAGGATCATTTCATTTTTTAAAAGACAGCACGACCATCAAGGGGTTTTATTCTTTAAAAAATAACTTTAGGTCCCAGAGGAACATTTTAGGTAGACCCACCTATTCAATTTCAGACACTGATTACTGGACATTAATGATAGTAAAGGGAACAAACAAAACTTCAAACAAGGTTTCACTTTGCAGTAATCACCTAACAATGTCCTTTCCCACTGCTTTTCAGAAAATTCCACTCTGATTCTTCTAAAGAGCAAAATGTGTCCAGGACTTCTATTAAATGTTCAGACATTTTAAGTCTTTACCAGGTTGGCCAATTAAACCTTCATAATTCCTTACTAGTGTTATTTTACAAAATAAAATGATCCACATTTTTGTTTTTGTTTTGAGAAGTCCACTTATAATGGTAAATCTGTAATGCGTTTTCCTTGAAAATGTTAGAGGTATTGCTAAACAAGCATTGGCAAAGCCAATCGGTTTCACCTTTGTGTTTTCTTTTTCCATTCTATCTTGCTAACTGGATTATAAATATTAGAAAAATGTTAGAATAATATTTGTTTTAAATTAGATAAACCTGCTGCACCATTCAAATCATGAACCTAGTGCCCGCAAGACAAGATAACTGCTCTTGTAACTGCCTATTTAGTAGTAAACTATTGCAATATTTGGTGCTTAGAGGAGTAATGACAACTTTTGGCTCAGTTGCCACTACTCCCACTGCACCATTTAAATCATGACCCTTTTACCTGCAAGGTAACTGCACTTGTGACTGCCTGTTTAGTATTAAAATATAACTTTGTTATTTGGTGTTTAGAGGGGTTTCTTGAGTTTTGGCCCCAGTGTTACTGCACCTGCTGCAGCACTAAAAGCATGTCCCTAGTGTCTACCAGGTAGCTTTGTGAGTGCCTGTTTAGTAGTAACATTGAGCATAAATCTGTGTTTAGAGGGGTTCTGACACATTGTGGCACCGGTGCCACTGCACCTGCTGCACAATTAAAACCATGACCCTAGTGCCTGCAAGATAACTGCACTTCTGACTGCCTGTTTAGTAGCAAAATATAGAACAATTTGGTGTTTAGAGGAGCTCTGACAACTTTTGGGCCTCATGCCATTGCACCTGCTGCACCATCCAAACAATAACTCTAATGCCTGCAAGATAACTGCACTTGTCACCTCCTGTTTAGTAGTAAGATATTGCAGTATTTGGTGCTTAGAGGAGTTATGACAACTTTTGACTCCGGTGCCACTGCACCTGCTGCACCATTCAAATCATGACACTTTTGCCTGCACGGACACTGTACTTGTAATTGCCTGTTTAGTAGTAACATTTCACAATAATCTGGTGTTAAAAGGGTACTGACACCTTGTGCACCAGTGCCACTTCCCCTGCTGCACAATAAAAACCATGACCCTAGTGCCTGCAGGACAACTGCACTTGTGACTGCCTGTTTAATAGTAAAGTATAGCAATATTTGGTGTTTAGAGGAGTTCTGCCAAGTTTTGGGCCTGATGCTATTGCACCCGCTGCACCATTTAAATCATGACCGTAGTGCCTGCAAGATAACTGCACTTGTGACTGTTTAGTAGTAAAATATTGCGATATTTCATATGTTTTCTTGGTTTTCTGTTGCATGAATGGGCTGTCCTTCACAACCTTCATCCATTTTGAGACTGGCTAAATTGACTCAGTTGTGTTGTTATTAGATTTGGGTGATAGGATGTAGAAGTACGTTGGTTAAAGTGCAGGCACAACATTCTGTGTAGCTTGAAATTTGGTCTCAGTTTGTGTTCTTTGATGTACTTATTTTCCTACCACAATGACATTTTAATTGCTGATTTAAGGCTTTGCTGTTTCTGTTTGGATGCTTAAGCTGTCATAAAAATACACTGTGCTATCCATTAACACCCTTGTACTTATTTGTTTAGCTTGCTGTCATCATAACACTTTGTTCACAATTTAAGGATATGTGGGCACAAAGGCTTTCTTAAAGAGCATTGTCAAAAGTATTTAGCTGTGAACATTGTCAAAAGTATTTAGCTGTGTATGCCTTTTACATCCATCGCTTTTAATGCAAATTTTCTCTTCGGTCTACTAGATATCTGTGATTTTCTAATGGACTACAGCCCATTGCCATTTTCTTAATGTAAAAAAGGTTCCATGATTGTTCCACACTGGGCATAGTTCAGACGTTACCAGAAAGATATTGCATCAGTGTAGGCAAAACCGTATGTTTGAAAAAGGGGATGATGGTGCCATTATATATAAATCCACCACTGCTCTATAACATTGTAGAAGTCGAGGTGCCTGACTGTGAAAGTTTTACTTTCTCACTTACATCCTCATTACCTTTTCAGTCTCTGGAGCCTTAATTCATTGCACTCCCCCCTCCATCCAAATCCCCGAACCAACAATCCAATTTCTAATAAGGCCATTCTCTTGCAGATAATATTGCCCCATATACTTTTACACTCGCAAATTCTGTGACCTTGGCCTATCTGTATTTAAGTGTATGGCCAATTTAAATTTAAGCAGGAGCTTAGTGATACAAGGATGGTTACTTCTGCGCTAAACAAACGGAACCGTTTTACTATGATAACCAAACACAAGCAAAAACCTCGTGCTCCAGCTGAAAGCAATTGAAAGTGCTTGAGCGCTTATGGCAGAGAAATTCCACCTAAAAAGAGAAATGGAATGCGCCTAATAACATAAAAAGAGCTCGCTCAGCATTTTTTTGCCACGAAAATTGAGGGAGTCTCAAACTCTTCGAAATAAGTGTTTATGCTGGTCAAAATCGTGTCAGACCCATCGGCAAACGTACCAACTGTGGCATCGTTGGCAGATAGGTTTAACAACTTTTTCATATAAAATTCCCGAACTTAACTCAATCTTTCCTGTAGAGGCCAAGAATGCACCAGACCCTGGTGTCTGGGATCTGAACAATCTCCGGTCCCCCTATGTTAACATTCGATCTCCAAAATCCAAAGGTGTTCTTATGTCTGGCGAACTCTGTTAAATTAGAGTGGGCGGTGCCACAGGTGTCAAAATCAGCCCTCCCCCTGGACTCGGCCCCACCACATATTATTAGCAAAGTTGTATCTGTGATTCAGCCTATGTATGCAGATCGTCTTAACATATTAATTTCCTCGACACAAGTTATGCATTCATGAAACGTGCTTTAGTGGTGCCACGCTGAAGAAACCTGCCATGGACCCAACTAAATTAGAACGCTGTTTCCCTATATCCCTGTTGGCTTACCCAGGTGAACTGTTAGAAACCGACAACTTTCTTCTTTCCTGGAATTCCACAGTCTTCTTTCTTCACCCATCACAATCAGGCTTTTGTCTTTCCCATAATACAGTAAATTTTGCTAGCAACTTTGGAAGATTTGAGATGGGTGCTAGTGCATGGGGGCACTGCAGCTGCCATTTTCCTCGACCTAAGTGCATCCTTTAACAGTGTCCAACAACTCACTTCTCCGGCAACTACTGGGCTGTGGGATCTGGACCTCACCCTTGAAATGGCTTGCCTCGTTGCAGAAGGACCATTGTTTTTAAATCTCTGAAAAACGTTTTCTCTCATCTATCCTGCCTATTTTTGTAAAGTCCCACAGGAGTCATCCCATAGCCCTTTATCACTTCTCTTCTAGGCTATGGAAATGTTTTATATTTGTGGAAGGCACATATTTTGCACAGTCGACTACAGACCATGCAGAATATGGCTGTCCTCATGTTATTGCATATTCCCAGACATCAACCAGTTTATTTTCACTTAAGGGATTTTCACTGGGTACCAGTGAAACAATGTGTACAATTCAAAACTCTCTGTTTTTTGTTCTGAGCATTCCACAACGCATCTTCTGGTTTTCTCAGTAAGTTGATTTAGCTTTACTCTCGAGCAAGGGCTCTTAAATTGGTCAGTCTATGGCTTGCAGATGTGCCCAGGATCAGAAGAGTTCAAGGAGGAGGGTGTTCTTCACTAACAGATTATTTATTACTATCATTATTATTATTATTAACATTTCATGCTGTGAATTGTGAGAAGCTTGTATAAACTATTTACAATATAATATATAGGTAACAACTCATGTATTAGGAAAGAGCGTACCTTTTAAATAAGAGTGCATGTTTGTACTTTACATTTACAATGCTTTGAGCTTAAAGCAAGAAGTTTAGAAAAAAGATGTAGTAGAGGAAACACTTAAATATTAGGCCAGGGCATAGAAATCTGCTCTGTGGGCAGAGTTTGTGGAATTCGGGCACTTCGCCCTATGCGGAGTAGCAGAGAGTTCCCGACTTCTGCATTTCAGAGCAGAGCAGAGGTCGTTCGTGCTCGTGAGATTGGGTTTTGGTGCTCTCTCGCAAATGCCAAGATACTCCTGGGTCGATCACACTGTTTTGGCTGCTGGAGCAAAACTTCACGTTCACTTGTGCTGCTTCCAGCCGAGATGGCAGCAAAAACAGTCCAGCTCATGAGCGCAAATGCACCTGGACTAGATTTTCTATTTAAGATACATCTAAATGCAGTTTAAGAGTGTTTTTTGAGTAGAATTTCTTCTGTAATGAACCCTTCAAGTTGTTTTTTAGATTGAGAAGTCTTTATTTTTAAACAGGAAGGGAGTACCTTAGAGACTCCAACTTTTTCCTGTGTAGCAGGCTCCTCCCAGTGCTTTGTCGATCTCCTGGTCACTTTTCACTTAGATTTCAAGTCAGAAGGATCACTCTCTTTGTCTCCTGGATCTACCTTTGGATTTAAGCACTTTCATTTTGAGAAATCACACAAGAAAGTTAAAGAACTATCGAATAAGGGTGTTGTTCATTTGCTTGGGCATGCACCAGTATTTCTTTGTACTTTTATTTAATTTTATAATTTTTATAGTGATGGGTGGTCTGGAGTTTAAGTATGGGCCTAGTTACTTATTTTTCATTTCTCTGTTTTTTCATCTTATGTAAAGGAAAATTGTGGCACAGTTCAGTACCTTTTCTACATGTCTGTGATGTTTGCAATATTATTTGCTATGTAGTCTAGATATCCATAGGGCCATCTAGACAGTAGGCCCAGTACTGGTAGTTATCAGTGCATTAAAGAAACATTTCAGTGATATATGTTTTTAAAACTTCATTTAGTACAGGGATGGCATTGGATAACACTAAAAATGTTGGGTATTTTTTGCATTTCTTTTTTTGCAAAAAGTGTATATGTTGTGTGGTTATATTTGATGGCATAGGAAGATATGTGTACTGTTGTTGTGAAATATTGACAGTCAGTTTGTGCATGCAGTTAGTGTTCCTTTGCCATAGACTTGCATGTGTTCTTTCTTTGTTTGCCATGCCTCCTTGCTCCTTATTGTTGTTTGACAATGTGGCTGGTGGCCATTTTGTCCATCCAGCCAGTGTCCCTTTGCCATAGACGTGCATGTGTTTTTTCTTTGTTCTCCATGCCTCCTTGCTCCTTGTTGTTTGACCATGTGGCTGGCAGCCATTTTGTGCATGCAGCCAGTGTTCCTTTGCCATAGATGTGCATGTGTTCTTTGTTTCCCACTCCTCCTTGCTCCTTGTTGTTGTTGTTTGACCATGTGGCTGGTAGCCATTCTCTCCATCCAGACAGTGTCCCTTTGCCATAGACATGCATGGGCTCTTTGTTTGCCATGCCTCCTTGCTCCTTGTTGTTGTTTGACCATGTGGCTGGCAGCCACTTTATCCATCCAGCCAGTGTCCCTTTGCCATAGGTTTGCATTTTCTCTTTGCTTGTCATGCCTCCTTGCTCCTTCTTGTTGACTGACCATGTACCATTCATCCAGTGTGTCTTTACCATTGGCTTACATTCAGACATTGTTAACTATTGATCATTTGTTTGTTTTAGGATTCTATTTAATTTTTTTATTTTTATTTTCTTTTTTCTTTTAACTTTTTATTCTATTGTTTTTTAATTCAATTGATAATTTCATTTTTTTTAATTTTTTTTAATTTTAGTTCATTTTAATTTTGTATTGTATGTTTTATTTTAGTTTTAAGTTTAGTTTTATTTTTAATTTTCATTTTTAATTTAAAACTTTATTTAATTCTGCATTTTGCCTTGATCCAAACATGCACATCCATTCCTCCATCCATCCACCAAAGACGCACAGCTGCACTACAGCATTCTGTTTCTTTAGTGTATGATAATTCAATTTCCTCAAGGACACCCTGGCTGCAGAGCACTACAGACAAATCAGCAGTACAGTTCATTTAATTTCTCCTAGACCATCTTGCTACAATGGATTTTTGTAAAGGATTATTCCATTTACCCAAGCACCTTTCTCTGACTACCCCATGCGTCCCCTTTGACACAGATGGAGATCAAGCAAAGAGCTGTATTTGCATGATGTGCTGCCTGATTTGAAAATACATTTTATTGTATGTTAGTGTGGGTTGACTTGAAAATGTTTGATTACAATTGGTATTTCTTACATAAGTAACCAACTGCCCTAAGATTGCATTTGTCTGTACTACTGCAACCTGCAACACTGCCACATTTCACTAGCTGCATGCTTTTCTTGCTTGGTTGCTTTTAGCTGCACAACAGAAAAGACCTCACATCACCTGCAGTACTGCCAAAGGGAAATCCTTACACTTACTTCAGTCCTCCCATCTCTTGAGTATCTTAGTGCCACTGCCAACTCAGAGCTTAACATGGCCCCAAAAAAAGTTGCTCCCTTGAAAGTGGCCAGCGAGACGAAGCAGCTTTCCATCAGTGGCGTACTAACCACAACCTTTTTAGTGAAACGTGTGCCTGCCACACCGGCCTCCAGGGAGGAACCTAGGAGAAGCACTCCCGCATCAATAGCACCACTCTAATTTAAGCCCTAGATCATGTCTGTCAGTGAGGCAGCCACTGTAATCATTGCGACACTGACGAGCAGTGATGTTCCATTGGATTTGTCCCTTTCACAAAGTAGTACCTAATCATTTCAGGAAACAGAGCAAAGTAGAAAGCATCAACATCCAGCAAAAGTGGGTCTTCCCGAAGTTGGAGCAGAACAGGAGGTCAAGCTTCCTGCTGAGCAAGATCCTCCTCTTTTAAAATCAATGGTCCCAGATTTCTAGCAAGAAAAAGGAAGGGTACTACTCCACCATCTTCTTCAAGCACCACTTCTGATGACAATGATAGAGACGTGGAGTGGAGCCCAGCAGAGTCCAGGAGATGTCAGGAGAGGAAAGGGGAAAAAAAGTTCTGAAAAGTCCTACATTACTGTCCAACCTGCTCTGAGGGATGTGGCACAGGCAGCACTGCCAGCTCCCATATTTTTAAGGACCCAGCAGATAAATGCACCAATCTGTACTTCAGTAGAAGTATGCACAATAGAGAGGCAATCAAATGGCCAACTACCTTCAGTTCTTCTTGAGACATTGGCAGTGGCCCAGTAAAAAAAAGACTTTCCTCCAGTTTGGGATTTTTTTACGATTAGCAAACAGGAAGAGAACATTGCGATATGCTCCATTTGCCATGCAAGTGTTGTTGAGGTAAGCTTGGTTCACATTATGGTACCGGAGGCCAGATGACCCATAAGAAAAAATATCACATAATCCAGTTGGGAGGAGCACCGTAAAAAGAATTCTGAACATGGTTGCAGTGGTAAAGGTGAGGAGAGCCAAGAAACATCAGGTACAAATGGTCAAATCACAGTAGGGGAGGAAGAAGAGGGTGACATTCTCACGCAAAGCATCCCTATCCCCAGCAGTGTGCCAGACTCACCCGCCTCAGTGACCTCACAATGGCACAGGAAGACTCAGAGTCAGATGTCAACACCACGGCATACGGTGACTGCACCATGACGCACATTGAGGCTGCCATCACCTGCAACCGCCTGCATCAGTAGCCCCACAAAAAAAGAAAATTTAGGCCACAATTACATGCCTGTTTAGGCTAGAGGGGCAGTACAAACACAACCACCCAAAGGCACGTTTGTACAATGGGAAGCTCACACAAATGATAGCTCTGGACCTCCTCCCTTTTTCTTTTGTGGAAGGAGTGGGATTCTTAGAGTTTGCGGCAGCCATCTGCCCAAAATAGAAGGTTCCAAGTCAGACCTATTTTGCCAGAATTGCTGTTTCAGTGCTGCATCATGATGTGCTGCAATTGAATTGACAAGCTTAGCAGCAAAGTGTTGGCCACAGTATCCACCTGATGACAGACATATGGACCAGTTGTCAGGCGACAAATTACATGTGCATCACTGCACACTGGATCTCTTTTGTAGGGGTAGAGCAAAAGCTATCTACAGGTCTTGGCCCTGAAGAAAGTTTTAAGAGCATTTAGTGCATGCAACAATAGCCATGTTCACCATAGACAAATCACACACAGCTGCAAACAACTTTGAGGAATTTAAGAGCAATGTGTCTAAATGGCTGTGACCCAAAGGTATCTGAACTGGATTTGTTGTCAGTGACAATGGCAGTAACATAGTCAAGGCCAGGGTAGACTGTGGCTATTTGAGGGTCCTGTGTTTGGCGCACTGCATCAACCTGGTTGTGCAAGAATTCTAAAAAAAGAAGACATAGTCAGCAACATAGTGACCACCTGCAGACTAATCTGCACTCATTTCAAGCATTCTTTCAAGGCCCGGAATCTGTTGCGGGTTATTGAGCGTGGTAACAGAGTACCAGTTAAAGCCCTGATACAGGAGGTGTCAACACCTTTGAACTCAACCTATTATATGTTGCAACATCTGTTTGAACAGTACAGACAGATCAATGACTATGTCATTCTTAAAGGAGGGGATGCATTTGGGAAAGCCATGACCATGGATGTAGCAAATGGGGCCTAGTCGAATGCCTGACACAGATGCTGCTCCCTTTTGAAGTTTTCACACAGGAAGTTAGCAAGGAGGACAGTATGGTGGGCCAAGCCATCCCTTTGTTGCATCTGCTACAGGACCTGCTAAAGAAGGTTTTCTCCGAGAAGTGTGAATTAAAACCCAGAAGCGCATGCCTTGGTTGAGAGCCTAACCTGTAGCTTGACGTGTAAAGTAAGACTGCAAAATTACATTATCTCATCCAAAGAGTACATCTGTGCCACCCTATTTAATCCATGCTGCAAAAACATTCTTTCCTCTCTCATTTCTTTTTCTGAAAGGACTGTCTCAAAATATAAGAGGTGGATTGTTGACCAAGCCGGAGAAGTGGAAGAAGAACAGCTGAGTCCCATTCCGCAGTTCTGGGGTGCGGCCTTCAACTTCCAGAGAGGGCAGTCTTGTCTCACAGCAGCCAACACCAGCAACAAGAACATCGGCAACAGCAGCATCAGAATATTTGGACCCAACCTCTGCAATCGCTTGGTTTCAAGTGAGAGGTCTTAAGTCCAGTACAGTGGAAAAGGCAAAAGAGGTTGAGCAAGTGGCAGCAGCAATGACATTTTAGAGGAGGTTCCAGAAGTACCCAAATGACCCAAAAGAGTTGTATGTGGATTAAATCCAATTGGTGTATTGTTATGGGAAGGTGTGCCAATGGCCAGAGCTCAGCATGCTTACAGTAAAGTATCTAGCTTGTCCTGTAGCCAGTGTGTCTTTTGAACGTGTTCTCAGTGCAGCTGGTGCAGTTGCTACAGTGAGAAGGACCAGTCTCTCACCTCAAAACATGGTCAAAATGAACTAGCATTTTATACCACCTGATTGCAATGTTCCCAAAACACCACAGAAGGAAGAGGATTCTTGGTCAGATTTAAGTGTGCTTGCTGACCAACCTCTGGGTGAACCACCAAAGTTTGAGGATGAACTCTACTTCTTGGACTGAGTATGCCAGTGCCACAATAAATCTTTTTAATTATTTCTCATTGAACTTTCTTTGCAAAAAACTAAAATTGCTAGTGGGACATTATGTTTGTGTCAGATTTATGCTGCCCCATAATTTGTTTATCATATATTATTATATGACCAGATTGGAGTTGGACCCATGTGCAGTGAAGAAGTCCCCACATTCCCTTCAGGACACTGGAGACAATGCCTGCCTTCCTCACATGTCATGGTCCATCCTTTTATTACATCATCTAGCTAGGCTGCCCCAGAGGATCATTGATTAAAAAACTGCTTGTGCCAAAGCCAAATTCCAATATATTGCTACTTGCTACCAATCGAGGGGATAATATTTTGTTCAACCACATGCTTGGATTGACAGAGGTAAATACTAAGGCCCATATTTATACTTTTTTAGCGCTGCATTTGCGCCGATTTTTGACGCAAAAACGGTGCAAACTCACAAAATACAATTGCATTTTGTAAGTTTGCACCACTTTTGCATCAAAAAATTACGCAAATGCGGCACAAAAAAAGTGTAAATATGGTCCTAAGTATTGCACAAATGAGTGGTCATATATTGAGTGATTCTGAATGATGACTGATGATGTATGTAGTGGCTGGCAGTGACAGAGGGAGGTCAACAAATTTGTAAAGTTGATTCTGATGACTTGTAATGTTTGCGGGCTGGTGGGTGATATGTGTTTCCTGAAAGTGATTAGTCTTTCAAACTTAGTGAAATGTACCTTTCGGGTCCACTTCTTTTTTCTGGTTCCTCAGACCAGACCAGTCACTTTAGTTATTAAACACAAATCTCCACAAAATACTACAATTCTGTTTCACTATTTGTTCTTGAACAGCAGTGCACTTGACTACACAGGTCTACCTCGCTGGGTTTGGGACTGGGGCAGAGTTCCTCAGAAACAGTAAGAGAAGGATGGAAGGAGTCAGGGCAGGACTAACTCAAGAGCTAGAAAGTTATTTACTCCAAAGAGAAACCATGATGATGAAGAAGACTCTGAGGCCTAGTACTCACTCAGCTCTGTGGACTGAAGAGAGGTGTGTTGTAGGGAAATCTACTGAGTATTAGTCTGCTGCATTGCTGGCTCAAACATCAAACTTCTCTTATGTTCTTGCTCTGTCCATGAGTCTTCTTGGTACACTCCTGACTCCTTATGAGACTTACCTTGCTTCCTTTTTTCCTTCTCCTTTACTCTATGATACAGTTACTGTTTTTTCTTATATGCAGGCCTTCACCTAGTCCTCTTCTGCATGAAGAAAACTTGTTGAAAGCTCCCTACTGGACAGGGTCTTTCAGGCACTAAAGAGTGTTAGATATTCCAGGAAGAATGGAGATGCACTGTCTAACTGTGAGGGTTCACTTCAGTCCTCCATAATTTGTAGTTTTTAAACCTAGAATACAAAACATTAAGAGATATACTATCTTGGCGCTCTCTGAGGTGGAAGAAGGATGGTTTGCAATGCACATAACTAAACTGTGTGTCATAATTAACCCTTTATAATTTCCTTTCACAACAGATTGATGATGGTGTGCTGCTCACCACCCCAAAGAAAATTATCATGGTTTCTTTAGTGTAATGTTTATTTTTGTCACAGCTTTTCTCAAATCCCCTTTCCCTTCCATTCATCGAGCCCCCCTGACTCTCTTCCCCCAGGCTGTGTGATTTATTGAGTTGTGACTTAATTTTATACCATAAATGGATCATACACTTGCTGGGGTGGATGTGGGGAAAGTGACACCAACTCACAGCATGACCTTTGATTACCTGAGCAATATTCCACACCGGCCCAAGTAACATCATCATTAAGGCCTCTTGCGTTGTGTGTTGCATAAACGCTTAACCTTGTCCAACCACTTTTGACTCTGAGCCAACATATCGTGACTCCATGATTTCATTTCCTAAGTTTATTTTTTAAATACTAGCTCTCCACCATTGCTCAGAAGAAGTTGATATTGCTAGTTTTTATTATCATATTTGATTTTCTTTGTTGTGTTTCAAATACTGTCATCATGATATTTTGGTCTCAGTCTTCTTAAAATTATAATATAGTATGACCCACTAACACTCTGTTTTCTTTCAAACTAGTTGACAGTGATGGATAACCCTTTGATTAATCCTGCAATTGGAGTTCACCCAGGTGGGAGTGGTACCTTTATTATTACTTTAGATACCACCTTGGAAAAAACCTGCAGTAAGAAGACTCCCTTGCTTCATCTATTCATGTAAGAGAAGAAATATGGTATGAAGTTAACCTGTTTAGTTAGTAATTAACTCCTACTGAAGATGATGTGTGTGTGTATCTAGGTTTTTGTAGGCAAAATAGGCAATGGCAATCATCCACTAGTGGTCAATATAGTTGCAGAGATCAGAAGTGCAAGGGTATAAGTAGATTGCATACACTTTTTTAGAAGTTTTAGAAAACAGGCTACAGTAAAAGACAGCAGTTCAAACTAAGACACCAAAATAACCATTTAAGGCATAAATTAAGTAAAATAAATTATCCCTTTTTTATTTTTAACAAATATCAAAACCCACCCTTTCCACACACAACAAGCCCACCCCTCTCCCCAAACAAATAGCCCCACCCCTGAAAAGTGCAACTAAAGTCCAAAGTGAAGCCCGATCCCATATCCCTCCCCATCCTCTACACCCACAACAAGTCCCACCTACCAAAAAAAAGAATTAAACAAAGGGCTTAGAAAAGGGAATTGTCCATACGGGTCTAGAAGTGGTCTAGGCTCTTCTCTATATACCCTAGCAGGTTTTCAATGGGGTCCAGCCACTGAGGGCACAGACCTGGAATAGCATGTCCGAGAGGGAGGGGGTAGCAGCACTGGTAGTTAGGGACCCTGACCACATACGGCGACACAAGCAATGTAGTGGTCAAGAGGATGGAGACTGGCGCTGGAGTGCGGATGGCCTAGATCCCGGGTCCAAGGCAGCTATTTAAGCCTCTTCCTCTTCTAGGGCCACCAGCTGCCAGTATTCTTCCTGGATGTTCTCCAGCCTCTTTTGCCACAGAAAGGCCACTATCTCCTGCCTGGCTAAAAAGGACAAATTGTAAACAATGCTCTGAACAAACACTTCTTCAAAAGTAGGTAGTTGGTTGCACAGTAACACTACATTGCTGGTGCCCTAGGGACATTAGAATTTGATGTGATTATAATTAGAAGAGTCACAGGGTCAATTTTATTTGCTTATCCACATATGCCTCACATACAAAGCACTGACTGTCTGGTGGAAAATACTTAAGGCAGAATAACACCAGATTAAAAAAAACAGTTATTTCATTTTTTTCTTTTAAAGGCTTTTCTAGTAACTGTATATAAATCAAAAGGAGAGGGAGAAAGAAGCTTTATGAAGGTTCACTCAGCTTCCTGTTCATAGATACCAACAATCAAAAGGAGTTAGCAGTTAAATTGCCATAATCCAGGCCCTTGGAGATGTTACTCCAAAGACCCTCAACCATGTATTCTACCATCAATGGTGTATATGATCACTATGGGGTGATTTAATGGGTAATATCATCACAGGGTCTTTCATTCACTTGAGTGTCCTGTACTTCAAGTGAAAGTTTACCGCCTACCCGGAGGTGAAAAGGTGCATCTAAAATTACCTTATATCTTCCACATGCATTTATTCTAACCAATAAAAAGGGATGGGGTACGATTAAAACAACAGGTGATGTTGTGAGGACAAGTGATGAATCCTGCACACTCCAATATCTGATCAACATGTTTCAGCCTATAATGGCCACCTAGGGTCCAGGGCTTTTATGGAGATAATTTGGAAAACACCTTCTAGCTGGCGTTCCTAACATGGGGCACCTGCCGGCCACTCTGATGGCAGGGCCCTGGAGTTGAGGTCCCTATCCATACATAGCCGACAAGTCACTGCCATGTGGTACAGTGCCATAAAAAGGATGATACTCCCACCACTATTTTCCAAAAATCTCCAGATATGGTGGCTGCAATAATTTCTAGGCTTGAATGTGTGGTGTCACTGGCCACGTAAAGGGATAGACGATGTGGAATGCTTGAGAACTTTCCCAAGAAGGCAAGTTCTTCACCTTTGAGAAAGCATGAGAGCTGTTGGGGTGGGGTCAGGATGAGAAAATTGGCATTCCTGCCCTGGGAGAATAGACGCCATCTTGACCATAACAAATTGTATTGCATTCAGACAGGGAAATATCTTATGAAAACAGAGGTCACTAATTTAAATGTCCCTTTGCAAAATTCTATGATCTGATTTAATGTGGATATTTTAATGTAGATATTTTAAAAATGGTCAAAGGAAATGTATGTCCACCATGCAAAGAAACTTTACATAAATGAATAGTAAAAGAAAAAGAATGAAGCCATCATGCATCCTGCAAAGAGAATGCACACAGCTATTCTAATGTTGTCAAAATCACAAATAATTCACTTCGATATGTTATAAAAACTCCCATTCATCATCTCCCCTGTGCACTATTCATTGAGGTATAGCATTACAGCACTGAAAGTATTTACATTATGATCTGGTAAACTCATATCTATCAAATGACATAAAGAATCTCTAAGTCCTGTTCCCATTAGAACATGTCTGGAAACTTCCTATAAGCTAATCACCCTATACTTTTAGCCAATGTGAGAAATCCACCTTTATGCCTAAGGCAATGATGACATTATAACATAGAAAAGTCAGAGCCAAAAAATGCAATCATGTATTAAATAAGTAAACAAGATACTGATTGACGATTCTTAGATACATCTTTGATATTTAAGTCTCCAATAACCAGGTATGTAGTATTGCATCCTTATTAAATTCTTGTTCAACTGTGTTGAATTTAAGAATCAATTCACTCCCCCATTTTGGAATGATGAGTTCCTGATTGCCTCTTTAAGGTTTTTTTTTTGCCTTTCCAATCCATAAAAGGAAGGTAAACGTTCGGTTATGTTGATGATTTGTCTCATAGTGTTCAACAAATGGAAATTTGGTAACAGATGTTTGGATATTTGGATAGTGTTCCTGAATCCTCTGTTTAAGTAGTTGACTGGTGCTCCCTATATATGTTTTATTACAAGGGCTGGCCATCACATTGATAACAAAGGTACTTTCATAATTGATCCAATCTTTAACCTGATGTCGTTGGTTATTAATAGTTGGAGCTTGTGTTTTGTTTTTCCCCAATTTACAAATGGAACAATTTTGACATGTACAAAAACCTTGAGGTTTATCCAAGAAGGTGACTCTACTAGCTCCTTCATGTGCAAAAACCTTGAGGTTTATCCAAGAAGGTGACTCAACTACTAGCTCCTTCATCTGAGAGAACTGCACAATTTGGTGTGTATATTTGGTGGCCTGGTAAACCTCATTTCTGGATATGGTTTTAATTCTTTAGAGATTTGTGGATTATTTGTGAGCAAGGGTCAGTGTTTTTGTAAACATTTTCCTATAAGATGATGCCCATTGGAAAATTTACTGATAAATCTGATGAGCTGTTTAGTTGTCTTTGTTTAGAATGAGTCTTTCAGAAGCTGCTGTCTTTGCATTGCATCCACTACCTGTTTTGGTTGGATTAAGGTGATTGAATCATAACCTCTTTTGCTTCATCTATAGATGATTGAATTAGATTGTTATAAGTAGTCCTCTATTTTACTGTAGTTTCTTTTGGCCATGTGGGTCTTGTTTTAAGAAGTATTTGAAATTGTGTTATGGGGAGGATATCTGGTGGTGTGTAGTATAGAATTGGACGCTGTAGTTTTTCTGTGGATTTTGATGTGCTGTTGGTCATTTCCCACAAAGGTGGTAAAATGTAAATGCTGGATTTCCTGTTTAGAGATGTGGAATGTTTCAATGATTCACCATTTATTGTCAGAGGGCCTTAATGTAATTTACCAAAAAAGGTTGTGAGCCTTGCATATTAGCTAAATGTCATCAATGTAATGGCCATAAAAGATAATATTGTTGCTGAAGTTTTAAATCTTTCTTTCCACAACTAGTTCTTTTGGGCTTCCCCCATTATGATACAGGCATATGGTGTCACAAATTGTGCTCCCATCGCAAGCCTTTGTTGTTGCCAATATATATTTTTGTTGAAAACAGAAAAAGTTGATAGTTAAGCAAAATTCCACCATTTCTAAAATCATCTGATTCCTTTCCACCAGATGACACAATCTTGTAGGTAGGGCTTTGCCTATCACTTCCAGACCATCTTTATGTAGAGTATAGAAACGTACAAAATCAATGGTTGCCAATCAATATTGTTAAGTTTTTGGAGTACATCTTTGGTATCTCTGATGTAGGATGGCAAGTTACAAATTAAAGGTTGTAATTCACTGTCAATGAATTCTCCCAGTCTAGAGCAGATGGAATCGATGCCTGAGATAATTGATCTTCTTTTCGGTGGGAAGCCAGATTTATGTATTTTATGAAATACATACATTATTTCCATAATTGAATGTTTAATGTGCTGATATTGTCTTTCCTCTGATGTTATTAAACCTTTCTTACACTATTTATTCCATAGTAGCGATCATCTTTTTGTGTTTCCAATATCAGGTTACTTGAAAATATGAAATAACAAGTGGTATCTGCTAATCAACAGTTTATCCCTTTAAGATAGTCATCAATGTGAAGAATGCCTACATTTCCACCTTTCTGTAGATCTTTGATTGCCCTTTGTTCTTCCTTTGTTATGTTTCTAGGCATGTATTTGTTATGGGATACATATTTCTTAGTCTGAAACATAAGATACACTGTTCCAAAGGAAAAAGAGAAAAAGGGGGGATACCGTAGAGGGGGTCCTAAATTTTAGGAGCAAGACACCTCACACATCCCGAAGGATGTCATGCTTCATCATCGGAGCTGCTCCTCATCAGACCGGCGCTGCAATGTCTGACGGGCACCACCCCAAGAGGGGGGGCTCTTTGCCGGAGATCTTTTGTGATAATGAAGCCGTGACCCCAAAAAAAGTGAGAAGGAATATTAGAGGAGATAAAAGGTAGTGATTAAAATTGGCTCTAAAAAATCAACATCAGTTAACTGCTTTATTGGACCTAATATGAAGAAAAAGGCCAAGATTAAAAATAGTCAAATGAGTGAAGCTGAAATAATGATCAGTCACTCTAAATCTGAACAATCGCAAAAAGGGTGGGGAATTTCCAAACCATCCCTAATATGGGTCAACATGTTTCGCATCCTGGTGGTCCGTACAGATCCCTGGATGCTTCGTCAGGACCAAAAACGACTATAAATATCTCCTAGGCATGAGGGGGGTCTGGAAAACTATTCTCCAAGGAAACAAACAAAAGTATGTATATAGGTATCGAGTCACTTACGTTAGTGAGAAGGTCTAATAACCGTCGCCCAACCCAATTAGGGGAACGCGCTTCCTAGGACCCTTGGTCGAGCGCGGAAATGTTTTTTAGATGCTGCCGCCAGTGCCGGTCCACCTACCCAGGTCCGCGTTCCCTGTAAAGTGACATATTTCTTATACACTTAATCCACGTAATTCAAGACTCCTGTATAAAATAGATGAATGGAGCTTCCCAGGGATAATAATGGTGTGACAATTGATTTAGGTATGAATTTGCTTTCCCTGGTGTGGTAAGTATATATTCTTAACGCTGCTGCTGTCATACAAATGTCAGATGCATTTTCCATATCAGATAGATTGGTCAATAGATGTATATCTCTAAATCCTGCACCATCAGATCACGAGTTGTCAGTTGAGGAGATGTAGTTCTGGCCTTATTTGGTTTGTCAGCGAAAAAAGCTAATAGTTTCAGACTCTGTGTAAACTTGAAAAAGTCAATTTGGTATTTCACTATATCCCAATTGGCTGTGGGGTAAAATGGTAAACTTTTGAAAAGTATCCTAATTTGACTTTGTGTGATGGGGCAGATGACAAATTAACTACAAGCTGTTTTGTATTATCTTTACCTTCTCATTTCATCTTAGATGGTTCCCTATCTAAATACAGCTCACTGGGGTCTAGCCAAGATGGCGCCTATATTCCCCAGGCAGTTGCATTCATTTTATCGCTTTGAAGACTAATGTAGTACTACCTGCCATGCACAATCTTAAAATGGCAGTCCGCAGAGACCAAATTCTGAAAGGACCATTCTTCTGTAGTTTGGTAAGTGCATCAACATCTTTATTTCAGCCTTTATCTTTATCTTATGACCACAGTTTAGCATACCAACCGGAGGTCTATGGCTAAAGTCTTGTCGGTTTACCCCCCTGCTTTATATATCACCGGCACTGACTGTTCCCCATTATTCTCTTAATGTTCCTATCAGTCATTGATAGATCTACAGACGTTATTTTCTTGTCTACTGGAATACTTTGACCTTAATAATGTTAACTCACTCTGTCTATTTACTCTGTGGAATTGTACTGTGATCTAGCCATATCACACCCTCTGTTTGAATGCTTGACCTATTTATGTCCTTTGCAAAGCATTCTACTTTATATTATTACGTTGTATAGTTCGAATAACATGCACCCATTTTCCACCCTGCTGTTGGAACTCTCTAATCATTTTTAGGACATACATATATATCATCATTAAGTATCAACTTTTTAACTCTTTATATGTTCCTGTATATAAACTACCCAATCATATCCCTGTTTGTGGGGGCTATTTAATATTTAATATTTTTCAGGACTCCTATTTACAGGATTAATATCAAAAGTGAACAAAGGACCAGAGATGTTACTTGGTTTTTTCTTTTACACAAGTTATAAAGACAGTTAACACCAATTCATATCAGCTAGTTGGGCGCTACCGGTGCATGTCAATAGTCATTCCATAGCAAAGGGGCTAAATTTACACACTCTCTTACTGTACTTTTATCTTCATTCTTGAATTTACACCAATGGTTTTCACTATGTCACTTCATTTTCTCATTACTCCTCATTTTAACTTGGTCTCAGAGGTTAACTCAATCACAAAATCATGTGTGGAGGTGTCTATCAGGAATGGAGTTTAGCAACAATAAGATATTATCATTTTGAACATATCTTTATTTTGTATGTATATTTTAATTTCTCCATTAGTCTTGAAAAAGCCTTTGGCTTACAGTCCACTATAGGGCAAAACACATGTTGGCAAATTTTGAAGTCAGCCTATTTGTCATATACAAAGCGTGACTCATAATGAAAAATGATACTTTGTGATTGAAACTACTCTCTTTATTGGACTGAAAAATACATGCAGGAAGGTATCATTCTTTCTGCAAGCAAATAAAAGAAATAAAGCCATTTACCATGAAAATCTTGATAGCATACATTGATTTCTAATTACGCCCTGGGTACACTTTAAATCTCATCATACTGGATCTATTTGGAGGAGCCATTGAAAAGATACTTGGAGGATACACTTATTTTGGCGGACACTGTAGACTTGCGCAGCTAATATTGGCCAAGTGCCATTCAATGAATGTCCCCTCTCAGACCCACGATACCGGCATGGTGTAAGGATCTAGATGAACTGGCCAGAATTGAGACAAATGAAAGTAGTTTGAATAGATAAACTCTTGGAGAATGACTGTCAGGATGACAGGAATGGGAGTGCATGCTACATGTGTGACATGCATATGTCGGTAATACAATTGTGTCTCACATGGATGGGGACACACTAGTATAAGACACATATCACACACATACACAGATGTCATTTTGGTGTCAGTATTCATTGCCAAGTGAACGCTGGTACCACAATGGTGTAACATTCACACTTGTCAACTATGTCCATGCGTGCACATGCCATGGAGACATGTACCTGTTATGTGCTCCCAGTTGTGTATGTGAGTCAGTACATGTATGTGTGTGTGCGATTGGATTGGCTGGTTGAGGTGGAGGGAGCTGGAGTGGGTCATGTGGTTGAGACAGATTGTGTGCCACTTTTATATGGGTCTGGTGTTGTTGTGTATGCTTGGTTGTGTTTAGTGTTGCTGTGTGTAACATTCAGATGAGTGTTGTTGCTGTGTGGTGCTCATTGTTGTGATGTGTTTGTGTAGATGAGTGTGTAGTTGTGTTGGTTGTCATGTGTTGGTAAAGTGTCAATAGTGTGCGTATGTTGTGTCATGGATGTATGGTAATGTATGTTTTTGGCATGTACCCTCTGTGTTGTGGTTGAATGGCACACACGTGTTGGGGTGGATTGGCACTGGATAATAGTGTGTATGTGGTGTGTTGTGTAGCGTGTAGTGCAGATAGACACATAAGGCTAAGGTACATTGTGTATGTGTGACTTACCTCTCTTCCATTGCCACTGCCATTGTATGATGTCCATTGGGTTCTGCGATGGCCTCCCTCCATCAGCAATTCCCCGCAAGTACACCGCCTGCAGGGCTGTCACATCTAAATGTGGTTGGTGGGAACCTGCCATCCTTTGGGTTTGGAAGCGCACTCAGCCGTGGCGGTTGGCGGCTCAGCCGTAATACATTTAAATACGGCAGTCAGAACACCATTTACTTGATAGCGTACTCTGGTCGACAACTGCCATGGACTGGAAGTAATATCATCAAGATCTATATCAAGCCCTTAGTCTACATACCATACATATCCTTACTACAGTGCCTAACCTACGTCTACCTCTGCAATATTTATACCTTGCCCTGACCTTAAGGTGGGCGTTTTGTGAAAAAGTGATTTTATGATTATGTGATCTCTATTAAGGGCCTACAGTACTGTAACTTTCTTTTGATAACATTTTTGTGTAACTTGAAGGTCTATATACTTCAACCTTTCAAGGCAGGTTATTAGGATAACTTTATTTACCTTAAAACACCCATTCTAAGTAGTACAGGACAGTGCGCAGCAAAGTGGTGAAGTAGGGTGGCAATATCCAGTGTCTTTGTTTACTCACTTAACTCATTAACATTCCCAAGTTCTAGTATTTGCCTCTTCATTATATTGTGCAAGGTCAGTGCTAGATGCCATGAGGGGTGGGGGATTGGCTGCACTATCCTTGCTCAGTTCTGCCTCTCGTCCAACAAAGACGCAAATACAGCCACTGTCTTCAAACCTACTGATAAAAAATGTAAAATTAAGGAGGGAGTTGAGGCATGAACTAAGAAGAATGAAAAAAGGGTATGTTACTGAATCCATGTGCAGTAGAATAAAGTCCCTACAAAAAAACTATAAAACTCAGGTATGGCTTGAACGAAAGAGGGTGGAGGACAACCTTTGGTCAAAAGTGCTTTTCAACTCAAAACCTGCAAACTCCAGGGCCTTTTGGGCCAAGGTTAATGGCATTGGCCGGATATCTAGGAATATTAACTACTCATCATTCCTCAAGAAAAATGGGCAAATCATCTGGCTAATATTTTTGTCTATCAGGAATCACCCAAAGTAAATACACACTTAAAGGAGCAAGCAAGCCTCAACCATCCCTGCCAGAAACATGCAGAATACAATACAAAGGTAGTATCTCTAGTTATTAAGAAGGGATGTAGGGGTGGTGCACCTGGCTCTAATGGCTTCCCGCAGGAGGCATTTAAGGATCAAGAATACTGGTCTTCACCACTTGCAACTCTTTTTACAGAGGTAGAGTGAACTAGAATTATCCCAGACAGCTGGAAAGGATCCATTATTTCTCTGATATTTAAAGGGGTGGATCGAACCAATCTGGCCAATTATCGATTGATTGCCTTAATTGAAACTGAGGCCAAATATTTTGCCTCACTTATTTTGGATGATCTGTTTGACTGGTCCAATTCAATCAACTTAGTTCCCCTGAATCAAAGTAGCTTTAGGAAAGGCAATGGCACCATGATAAACATACTAGCATTAAGTGATATAGTTGATAAATCAAAATGCCTAAAGAAAAAGCTACATCTGTGTTTCATAGATCTTAAACGCGCTTTTGACCCCGTGGACAGAGCCATCCTTTGGCCCAAGTTGCGAAGTTGGGGCCTGCATGAAAGAATTCTCCAAAGCATTGAAATGCTATATGATAAAACCTGGGTGCAGATCAAGTTTGCAGACGGCACAAAACTTTCAAGGAGGATTCCAACAAACACAGGTCTGAAACAAGGATGTGTCTTAGATTTGCATCTGTTTAATCCTTTTATTGCTGATCTCTCTCCAAAGCTGGATACGACAAACTCACACTCCCCGAAGCTGGGCAATCTGGCTATATCACATCTATCATACACAGATGACATAGTTCTACTGAGCTACTGCAAAAATAGGGCTTCTGAGGTTAGTCACCACCCTGGCCACTTTTGCAATAACAAAGAAACTGGAAATTAATACCACAAAGTCAAAAACTATGATCATGGGGTGCTTCTTCAACCCTGCTTTAAAACTTAAGATAGGCAAGTCAGGATTGGAAGAGATCAGTCACTACAAATATCTGGGCCTCAACCTAGACAACAAACTTAATTTTCGGCCGCAAAAGAAGTATATCGCACAAAGATGCTTTAGTCCTGGAACGGCAGCAAATAAAAATCTATAAGCAAGTTTTTCGTCTCCCTTGCACTGCTTCCCCTTCACAAGTTAGGCTAGAGTTTGGCCTCAAACAACAACAGTTTGGCAGGAAATTTCAAACGATAAAGACCTGGTATAAAATAAGAGGAAATAAAACAAGTCCTTTGGTTGTAGCTTCATGGAATTCTGTAGCCAAAGACCCAACGTGAGTATACAACAGGTCTCTGGAAGAGAATCAAATGACACATTTAAGGGACTCAAATATGTCATACCCTCTCTTTTGTTGCGCACTAAAAAGGGAAATGAGGTTGCAATCTGTATTAGACGATAAGCGTAAATTTGCAGGTCGCTCACATGCTTGGATCGTCATGCACAACTACAGCAGTTTGGCACCAGCCCAATGTTTGATTTCATAATTTCCAGTGCACATCAAACGCCAGCTGCTTGCCATGCAAGGAAGGACCTTTCCGTCCCTACTACTAAACTACTAAAACCAGTATTTATCACAAGTGGGGTCCGTACCTGCCACCCAGCAATAATGAAAATGTTCAATCCAACTGAACTGCACATAAGTTGTAGGCTTGTAAAATTTCTAGCCTTGCAAGCTAAATATTCAACTTGCTGCCTGTGATTGTTACTCCATAGCTAATATTAACAAGCACTTTATTGCCTAGAACATACAGAATTAGAAATAATTTTATAATTTTATACATAAGATAATTTTAACGGACTTATGTACAGTAATATACAGCTAATGTAGGGTTTTAGCTGCGCTTTACATTTCTTATCAAATTGCAGAGGACTTTCAGGTGACTTAATGCTCGTAATAGATTTAATGGTTTTGTTCAAAATGTCACGTGCTATGTTGAAATCTATGGATCGTTGCAAGCATGTATTTGCAATGATCATGTACTCAGTTTGTGTTGCTTAGAATTTAATTAAGCATGCAACTAAAGAATTGCTACTACTGTGAAGTCCAAACAGTGATCCAGAAACAACGTCTCCAACTGCTTAATCAACATAGGAGATTGGATGAGAGCCAATTGCCTGAAACTCATTTCCAACAAGATGGAAGTGTTTATCTTAGTGAACAAGAATTCCCCTTTGGATTCTACCTGGTGACCACCAGAACTTGGATCCACCAACCACTCAAAAAACCTGGGAATCATCCTCAATGACAAAATCAACATGACAGCAACCGTCAACGCAGTCAGCACCTTCTGCTTCAATATACTCTGCATGCTTCTTAAGATCTTCAAATGGATAGCCCAGAATACCAGATGTACTGTCACACAAGCCCTCATCACCAGAGGATTAGACCACAGCAATGAGCTCTACACATAAATCTTTAACCACCTCCCCTATTGTCTTCAGACCATCCACAATGCTGCAGCAAGAGTCATTCTAGACTTCCCACAATACACTCACAAGACACGATATCTCAGAGGGATCCACTGGCTTCCCAGACTTAAACAGTGACAATTCAAACTCCTCCGGTATGTATACAAGGCACTGCACAACAAAAAAACAACATACCTTAACAAACACCCTCACTTTCACCAACCCACTAGACAACTGCTCTCAGCCTAACTCACACACTCCCTTGTGTTTGCAGAAGCAGAATAGGAGGTCTAGCATTCTTTTACATTGTATCCCAAACCTGGAATGACCTCTCTCTACACACCAGGGACTGCTTCTTGAATCCTGCAAGAAGCTGAGACCTGGCTCTCCAACCAACTGTCTGAGGCTGACCCTTAGTCCCACGCCAATATGCCTGTTTTAGTATCTGGATACCTCACCTGGCAACAAGCCACACTATACAAATCTAGATAACATAATGTAAGAAATTGTGCTTCTGGTTGGCAGAGGTATGTACATTGTCCAAGCAGGAACCAGAATCCTAGTCAGAATAAGTCAGATACACACTAAAAGTTCACCTGTGCTCACCCTCTGGTAGCTTGGCACAGAGCAGTCAGGCTAAACTTGAGAGGCAATGTGTAAAGTATGTGTGCAACACTTAAAACAGTAAAACAGTGAAAACATCAGACAAAAATAATGCACATGAGATTGGAAAAATAGAGCTTAACTGAATGGACAAAAACCAGACCAAAACAACAAACACCAAATAGGTAGTGGTTGAGATGTGAATTTTTAAAGATTAACTGCAAACATAGGCCCTCATTCTGACCTTGGCGGGCGGCGGAGGCCGCCCGCCAAAGTCCCGCCGTCAGATTACCGTTCCGCGGTCGAAAGACCGCGGCGGTAATTCTGACTTTCCCGCTGGGCTGGCGGGCGGTCGCCTTCAGACCGCCCGCCAGCCCAGCGGGAAAGAGGCTTCCACGATGAAGCCGGCTCGGAATCGAGCCGGCGGAGTGGAAGCTGTGCGACGGGTGCAGTTGCACCCGTCGCGTATTTCACTGTCTGCGCAGCAGACAGTGAAATACTTGTAGGGGCCCTCTTACGGGGGCCCCTGCAATGCCCATGCCAGTGGCATGGGCACTGCAGGGGCCCCCAGGGGCCCGCGACCCCCCCCTACCGCCATCCGGATCCCGGCGGTCCGACCGCCGGGATCTGGATGGCGGTAGGGGGGGTCGGAATCCCCGCGGCGGTGAAGCAAGCTGCGCCGCCGCGGAGGATTCAATGGGGCGGCGGTACACTGGCGGGACCCCGCCAGTGGTGCCGGTCCGACCGCGGCTTTACCGCCGCGGTCGGAATCCCCATTGGAGCACCGCCGGCCTGTCGGCGGTGCTCCCGCGGTCCTCCGCCCTGGCGGTCAAAGACCGCCAGGGTCAGAATGACCACCATAGTGCTTAGAAGCATAAAACGTTAACCAGAGCTATCTGGTCTTGTTAGACAAGGTGAAATCTGAAAGGTCATGCTGATCGCGATGGGGCACAGGTGGGATAAAGGGACCAACCTTGTCCCGCTGAAATCAGTACCTTGGTTTGAGGGTTTGACATCGAGGAGGGATGAGAGGAGAAGCAGTGTTGATGCGTCATCTTTGATCCTGGCAGTGTAGGTGACACGTCAATTCTGAGCTGCCCAATCGGAGATGCGTCAATGTTCAACCCCTTAGATGCAGGTGATGTGTCATCATCAAGCTGCACAGCTGGCAATGAGTTGTCTCCTGCGGCGGCGATGTAGCAACGTCAAAGTAAATGCGCCAGTTCTGACTGACACAATGACGGCGATGGGTGGGTTTTTGTAGAAAACAGCTAAAGAACCGATTTACAAGTGCCTAGAACTGATTGGCACCACTTGGTAGGGCAGGACTCACAACTGGTAGAGTCCAGAGACTGTAGTAGGGTTGAGTGAAGTCCTTCTGAACAGCAGGCAAGTCAGAAAGTCCTTGGAGTCACTTTGGCTCTGAGGATATAGAGATACAGGTCCATTCCTTCTCACTCCCAGGCAAAGGGGTCGGAAGGTAGCAGGGCAAGCACAGCATAGCAGGTATCCAGCAAAGTCCAGCAGAGTGACAGTCCCTTCAGCAGCACAATAGTCCTTCTTCCTGGCAGAATGTCCTGAGGACCAGACGTGCACTGATTTGGTGAGGTCAGAAATCCAGTTTTTATACCCAGTGGTGCCTTTGAAGTGGAAGAGACTTCAAAGAGAGGCATTTAAAGTGCACAAAGTCCCTGCCTATCCTGCCCTGGCTCCAGACAAACTACAGGGGGTTCCACAGCCCTTTATAAGGACTCAGGACACAGCCCTTTCAGGTGTAAGTGTCAACTCCTTCCTGCCATCCTACCCTGGATGGGCCATCAGGATGTTAATGCTCCATCAGTCACACCTAAACTCCGTTTATATTTGGCTGTCTGGAGGGAATGCACAGGAACCCAACAGCCCAACAGTCACCCACCCAGGCATGTATTCAGAGACAAGCAGAATGCACTAGATGATTTGAGGTCGGGAAAGGCCAATTTTTCTATAAGTGTCATTTTCAGAATTACAATGTAAAATGTGACTTCACCATAAGTTGCGATTTTAAATTCTGATTTCAGAGACACCAAACATGGGGGTCCCATCTCTTCCCAATTGGAAATTACAAAATGTAATAAGGCAACCCCAATGTTAACCTATTTGAGAGTCAGTCCTTGAAGTAGTGAAAAGCAAATTTAAGAGTTTTTTTCACTACCTGGATATGTAAAACGTACAAGTACATGTTCAACCTTTTAAATACACTTCATCCTGCCCTTGAGGCTATCCAGGGCCTACTTTAGGGGTGAATTAAATATATTAAAAAGGAAGGTTTTGGCCTGCAAGAAGGTTAACCTGCCAGGTTGACATGGCAATTTCTAAACTGCCCACACAGGCATGGTGAGCCACGTTTGAAGGGCTACTGCAGTGGTTAGCACAATCAGTGATGCAACTCCACTAGTATCATTTAATTTATGGGCCTGGGGCAAAGATGGTGCAGTTTACTAGGGACTTATCAGTAAATTAAGTATGACAATTGTTGATAGTCCAATGTTATCATGTTTTGCGGGAAAGACAACATGCACTTTAGCACTGGTCAGCAGTGGTAAAGTGCCCAGAGTTCTAAAGCCAGCATAATAGGAGTCAGAAGGCAAAATGCGAGGGGCATGTGTTTGAACACTAAATTCTTGGGAGATGTCAGGGGCCGTGGGGAATTAGTGCTGTGCACATGGCGTCCTTCAGGGTATCAAACGCTTTCTGACATGCCTCCATCCAAATTGCCTGATGCAGCTGCTTCCTGTAAGTGAGCTCTGTCAAGGGGGCAACAGTGGAACGGTGACGAATCTCCTGTAATAACCAGTGAGGTCAAGGAAGGCTCCCACTTCTGTCTGGGTCTTCAGTGGTTCTGAATCCAGGATGGTGACATTTTTGGTCTGGAAGGCCTGCACCTTGCCACCTCCCACTTGGTGCCCCAAGTAGACCACAGAACCCTGCTCTATCTGGCACTTACTGGCCTTGAAAGTCAGGCTTTCACTCTGCAGAGCCTGAAGTACTTCTCTGACTTGGCACAGGTAGTCGTCCCAGCTAGAACTGAAGGCTGCAATGTTGTCTGGGTAGGTGGCACTGAAGTTCTCCAAAGCAGTCAGCACTTGGTTGACTAATCTTTGGAAGGTGGCAGGGGCTTTCTTCAACCTGAAGGGAATGGCCTGAGACTGAAAGTGCCCTTCTGGTGTAAAGAATGCAGACCTCTGTTTTCCTCTCTGAGTCAAGGCAATCTGCCAGTACCCAGAGGTTAAATCAAAAGTCCTAAGGAACTTGGCAGCTCCTAGCTGATCTGTGAGTTCATTAGCTGTGTAAATGGGGTGTGGTTGAGTCTTGGTGACCGCATTCAGCTTACGGTAGTCCACACTGAAGCAAATTTATGGTGTGATTCCTGGAGGAGCAGTCTTGGGGACTAGCACCACTGGGTTGGACCAAGGGCTGTTGTAGGGCACAATAACACCTAATGCCAGCATTTTAGAGACCTCAGTCTTAATTCTACCTCTCACCTTCTCAGACAACATGTACATTTTGTTCTTCACAGATGTGCTGTCCCTAGAATCAATATCATGGATACACCATGTAGTGAGTCCAGGGGTAAGGCAGAACAAAGAGGCAAACTGACCCAGCAACAGGTGGCAGTCTCTCTGTTGGCCTAGAGTCAGTGTCGGGGAGAGGTTGGCACCCTCCACTGACCCATCCTGCTCCCTGGAAGACAGGAGGTCAGGAAGAGGTTCACTCTACTCTTCCACCCCATCATCTGTAATCAGAAGCATGGCAATCTTGGACCTCTTGAAGTGGGGTTTGAGGCGATTAGCAATCAGGTCCCTGAAAGGGTTCCTTTACCTCAGAGGCCCCAAAACAGCAGTCTTGCAAAACTTGGGCTCCACTTGCTCCATCACCACACTTTTTGATTAGGCTGAAGCTCAACCTGAGTGGCATTCTGGTCATAGCAGCATTTAATGTCCTCCCAGCTAGCTTCCAGATTCTCCTGAGTCAGTTTCCAGAAGTGGGCTTGTTGGTTGCAAAGGGCCAGCATGTAGCTGACCACATCCAGGGAGGCACTTCTGGGAGCTTGCTTTCAGCCCTCCATCACCAAACTAAAATGTCTCTCAGAAGGTACTGATGTAGAATTTCAAAGGGGCTGAAGCCAACCCCCTGCTGTGGTACTTCTCTGTCTGCAAACAAAACACATGGCAGGAGGACATCTCACTTATGCCTCATGAGTTTGGGTGGATTCATAATCATGCCTTTGAGGGTTCGCTTGAACCGTTCAACCGATCCATTGATTTGGGGGTGGTAAGGAGTGAAGAACTTGTAAGTTACTCTACACTCCTTCCACATGGTCTTCATGTAAGTAGACATGAAGTTGGTACCACCGTTGAATACCACCTCCTTGGGAAAACCCACACAGGTAAAGATCCCCATCAGTGCCCTGGCCACTGTGGATGCAGTCATTGTTCTCAGAGGGATAGTTTCTGAATAACAGGTGACATGGTCAGCCAAGACCAGGACAAATCTGTTGCCGATGGCTGTCTTGGGGTCCAGAGGCCCAAAGATGTTGATGCCCACCCTCTCAACTGGGGTGCCAACAACAGGAAAAGGTTGCAGGGAGCTTTGCACTTCCCCCTGTCTTGCCACTCACCTGGCATGTAGGACAGGGCCTACAGAAAGCATCTGAAGGCTTCCTAATTTGAGGCCAATAGAAGTGGGTGACAAGCATGTCAAACGTCTTGCCTTACCCCAAACGACCTTCCAGGGGCACACCGTGAGCCAGACCCAGTATGAAAGCCAGGTAGCACTATGGGACCACCAACACATGTGTTGCATCACGGTCAGGAGCCTAAGGCTCACTATACAGGAGCCCATTCTCCCAGTGAATCAGGTGTTTGCTAGAGGTGTCAATAGCTGTCTCGATCTCAGCCTGCTGCTGCAGACCCACAAGAGAATGGGTAGTCCCTCTCAGGCATGTAAAACTCCAACCAGGTGGAACCCCTTTCCTGTTGCTCAGGCAGATTTCCCAGTTTGGCCACAGTAGCACATGCATATTCCAGGTAATTAAAACCATAACTTTATACAGCACAAAGCAACAGATTAAAAACGTTCATAAAAATTAAGACGATAAAAATAATGCACCCCATCATAGGCAGCACTGTCACCTCATATTCTTTTCTTTTGCATTGTTTCTCATCATGTCTTATATTGCCTCTTCTACAATACCTAGTATAAAGTACAGATGTAACATGCAAAGTTCGCCATAAAATGCAAGGGTAGAATTGAACGGCATCAGAGTGAAACATTTACTCGTACCTCTTCATATTGATGCAGCTGTCATCGGACCTTTGTTTGACAGTAACCTGTCTGCTTTTAAAATAAATTATGTGAAAGCTGCAATCACTTGGGGGATTTCACCCTTTAAAAAAAGAGTAGTGCATTGCTGCATGTTCTGATGCTGTTCTGATTAAAAAAGTTTTTCAACAAAGTCTTATGTTCAGTCAGAAGGTTAGGGCAAATTGATACAAGGTGAATCAAACTTTCCTTATATTGATGACAAAGTTTGCACTTAGAGGAAAGAGTTTTCAATGACCATTTTGGCAGGCAATCTGTAGTTTGACATAGACCAAAGTGCATGTGTAGCAGCTTGATTTTATAAATGAATATCATTAAAACTGTTAAGTACGACTGCAGACAGAGTTGTTTATAAGAGCCAATGACCATCCACGCGTCTTCTTTTCCTAAAACTTTTCTTGTCCCTGTTCCATAAGACCCTCTTTATTTGTATTTGCATGTTTTTAAAAAGATCATGCAGGATTGTCAATTCCCATAATTCATTTGCTAACTCAATAGCCTGTGTCCAGCTATTTGTTTTTGTCGAAATAGCAGTTTGAATTTCTTTCTATAACCGGGAAAGCAATGTCACCTAGTCGGACAGTCTTATGTATGCTTGAGTAAGGAACCATGTTGAACTAGTACTTGATTAAGCATGCCAAATTCCAAGCGTATCTGGGACAGGGGTGAGTTCTGCAAGAGTCGAAAAAGAAGGTGAAATACCTTACCTTGTGCAGAATTGAAAAAGGACCCAAGCTTCCCTGGAAAAGCCTCCGTGCCAAAAGTGATTTTTTGAATAAACTTGGATGTTACCTCTGTTAGAAGTTTGGCTTTGCAATTTGCGTTGTAACAATTGAAAAGTTGGAATTAAGGAGGCAAAATTTGGCTTTGATGAATTAAGATGAAGACTATAAAACACGGGATCTGGCAGCCAGATACTGACATATTTATAACAGTAACATCTTGAGACTGGCAGGCCACCTAGGAGCTAGCTACCCTTCTTTTCAATCTTCCTTCAGAACACCACTGAGTTTTTGTAAGGTTCACAGCCATTTAATTTCAACACAGTAAGTATGAAGATCATATATTTAAAAGCCTCTTTATCCCCATTCCAGTCAAATTCATCAGACGTATATCATCAACATACTATAATGAAGTCACTTAACAATGCCCCAGTCTTGGTGGATGTGGTTTGGCTACATTTAGATGTGGGTTCTCTGCACCAGTGCAATATAAACAGATTAGAAAGCATTGTGGCAAGGACACTCTCTTATTTAAAGCCCCTCTTGACTTCTACTTTGGATGACAAGCATTCTTCGGTGCCAAGTTTGACCTTTGCCCAACTGTTTGAGTATAAAAGTTGGATGACACACAATACATTTTCAGGGATGTTCTAACCAACCAGCTTTGTCCATAGGTGATTTCAATTAATATAATCTAAGGCTTTAGAGAAATCCACAAAGCAGGTATATATAAGCTGTCTTTTATTGATGACTTATTTCCCAGCCATCACTGAGAGTGCAACCAAATTATCTGTGGTACTAAATTTAGCTCTGAAACCTGTTTGATTGAACTCAATTAAGTTTTCTCTTTCCGTCCAATCTTCCAGCTCGGACAATAGCAAGCTACCAAAGATGTTTGAGTCTACATCCATAAGGGCAATCATATGATAACTATTGAGGGAGACATAGGGGCCTTTTTTGTAAATTGGTTGGAAAATAGACCTTCACCATGATTCTGGTATCACCTTCTCAGATAGACAGAAATTTAACAAAGGATGCAAACGGGAATACCAAAAATCAGAATCGTGTTTATTGTAGCTGCAGAGAGCCCATTGGGGTGTGGTGCGACGTTCTCTCAACTTTTCTCAACTTTTTGTTTGATTTCACTCAGAAAATAGGACAAAGGTGCTTTAGGGTAATCTTTATACATCGGGAGAGGATTTAAGTCCTGACTTTTGTATAGAGATTCAATATGCCTTATCCATGTTTCTTGCATAACATTATTGCCTAGTATAGTCGTTGAATCTCTCTCAAGTTGGTTGACCAGAGAGATTTACCATGATTACTTTTGCAAGATTGCACAAGATCTATCAAGTCCTCATCGGTTTGGGGTTGTTTTGCCATCCAAATGGCATTTTTTATCAGCTTTTCGTAACTCCCTGAATTTTTCACGCTGTAATGGGCAATCAGGAAGGGAATTAAGGGCCTTCATTTCAATTTCCATTGCTTGATTTTGAAGCTTTAATGATTTTGAGTACCCTTTTTTATGTTTTCTTGGTTGAAATCTCAGCAGGGACAATTTATTGGGTTTTAGGAAATATGCATCAAGTTCATCTTGGGTCCTTTGCTATGCATAATTGGTACTTCAATGTACCAGTTTAGCAGTCTGCTTCCAGGCCTCATAACAGGCCACTGGCCCTTTGCCAATGGCAGCCTGCAACTTGTGTGCCAATAACAGTGTATGCTTGTATTAGCTCATTGGAGTTCTTGATCCCAAGAATCTGAAGTGAATGGTTACTCTTGCATCTTGCGGATATCTTGAAACTCACAATTTTATTAGTGAGAGAGAATTATGAAAGTATATTCTATATTCTAAGACAGATTCTGCTTGCTAGAGTTTCTTGTGGCAGACATTGGAACATCAACATGTAAGTGCCCACTGAGTGCTTGGTACCTAAGATCCACCGGAGTGCGAAGAAGTTCATTATCTAATTTATTGATAGAGCTTTAATTAGAAATTTGTATCGGAATAGCCCAGCGCAGGTCTGTCCTTCTTAGGCTGCCACTTCTTCTAAAATGATTTGCCAGATTAAGATCACCTATGAAGTATTTGTGGGATTCCAATATACAAGCCTATCAATTCCATGAGGGAATTTTCTAGCAGTTTTAAATTTTGCTGTGTTTACCTGGAGCCTGGATTGATATAGACGTTTAAAATAATAATTAGACAATTTTACTTCCAATGTCCCAATTGTATGGTATTAAGCCAAGTGTGTGCGGTGAATTAGGTTCCAAGCAGCTTAAGCTGAAAGACTTGCCCAGCATCACATAGATTGAAAGCCACCCTTAGGGTGCCCATTTTTCCTGGCTTTTTCTGTTGGGGTAAATATTTCAACATATCCCTCCCTCCAGGGGCAGATCCTCCAAGTCTCTTGAAGATGGGCCACATTGAAACTCCTCAAATATGACTCCAGTTCTGGATCTGAATGGAGTGTTTTAATTCCTGATATGTTTCATGAAATAATGGACATGTGCAAGGATATCTTATGAAGAGGCTTATTATTGCAGAAATTTGTATTTTGCGTGGCCCAGTTAAAAGGCAGTTGCTGTGCTGAGAATTTTATCCCATATATTTTATCAGAATATTTGTTTAAGCAGCTTCATTCAGTTTTATTTTGATTGAGGTTAGATGATAGCCATTTCCAATCCCAATCAAGGGTTTCAGAATTTGAGGCATTGGAGAAACATCAACGTGCACCTTGTGAACTATCTAGTGAAGTCATTACAAAGACTTTTTGGGAAGTCTGATTGGTTCAACAGTGTGGTGGTTTCCTCAAATTCTGCTGATGATTCTTCTTCTTCATTGGTTTCCATTCATAATCATTGGCTAGTAACAAAGCAGGTAATTCTCCTCGGACATAGAGAATATCATTATTCCCCATTCTTGAAAACTCTGTTTTGAAAGCACCGGTTCTGCAATTGCAGCTGAAGACCAGGTTACCAACATGGCTTCAGAGGGTGTCATTAGGTTTAAATTCGACTGCCTCTATACTCAAAGAAGAGAGATGACTCAGATTTTTCTGTGTGGCTAGAAGTCCCAGGATGTTGCGTCTATTTAGGATGTCACTGCTGTCCCAGGATTTATATTGAGATTGAAACACAATATTGGTATTTCCCTTTGTGTTCTTAGCATCATTTATGTGGAATCCAGAGAAGATTGTATTCAATAGAAGCTTATCTTCTGATAGGCTTAATAATTGCAAACCAATTTCAGAAGCCTGAGAGTTGCCAGCAATGGATCGCTTCTTATCCATTATTGACATTTGATAATTACCAGCAATAGTTTGCTCCTTGGCCCTTATTTGCAAAAGTGGTGATGAGCTTGTAGGTGCCAAATGCTTCACACTTTCAGATGAATGGTTGTACCTTTTGTGATCAGGAGATACCATCATATGAGTAGCACAAATAGTATGATTCTCATGTTGTGTTTGTCTATGACACTGATTGGTATGTACCTCTTCCTGGGCCTTTAAGATGTCTGTACATTCCTGAGATTTGTTGTCAGCAGAAGCTCCTTGCATTCATTTAAAAATTGGGACAAATATGGCAGTGATTTATCTTAACCCCATGGTTTTCACATTTTGTTCCTTCTTTTTATTTCCTCGCGTTCCTGACTTTTGTGTACTTCGGCTGTTGCACTCAATTTAGTTGTAGCCTTGGGCTCAATTAGGTTTGGTTGAAGAGGGTTTTGTTGTCTCAATTCTAAGGGTCCCAAACAATGGGGCACCCCAGAGTGGCAACTGTAGAGGGATAAAAAAGTGCCTTAATGGATTTAATTTCTTCAAGTAAAGTAGACACAATAGCATGGAATTTCTGTCATTTTTCAACAATGGGACTACATGTGCATTTTAGAGTTGGACTCTGATTAGCACTAGAAAGTGGTTTATTGGACTCACTACGTATTTCTTTTATTGTTGAGAGCAAATTCTTAAAGTGTGATTCTATAACAACAGTATATTGTGCAAAAGACTCCAGCAGAGAAATTTGTACATCAAATTTATTCGTTTGAAACTTAATCACTTTTGATGAGGCATCCAGTGTTTGAAACAAATAAAACAAGATGCCGTGTTCCAAGACTGCAGTGCTTGCAGGATAATTGCATAACATCGACTGAACTGCATGTCATAAAATGGTTCCAAAACTCAGTCTCACTGTCGTCTTTTAGTCGTTTAGGTGTACACTCTCTCAGGGATGATTCTTTTCCCTGGTTAAACCAAGCGTTTGATTTACTAGGAGGCAGCAGTGTGTCTAAAAAGGATTGAGCGTGCTCACTTGTGGCCTCTGTTATTGGGGAGCAGGGAAAAATACGCTCTCCACAGGGGGCAAAAGGAGAATCTGTTCTGCCATCATCAATGCCTCCTCATTTTTTGCAGATCAGGCCCTGGTTTTATCAGTGGAGATTTTAAAGGAGTTTTGGGTCTGGGAACCAGGGTATTAGGCATTCCTTCCTTGTTGTCCTTCCTGGTTCCAGAATCCATAGATCCCAAAAAAAGTTACTTCCCCTGAGGGTGGACCTTAAATTCTAACACAGATTAGAAACAGGAGCTTCTTGCCTCTTGCCTGAACAGTTCAAAACACATTAGCAGCTTCAACATTATATGCTTCAAAGGAGGAAGGTCACTGGGATCACAGGTGCCATACCAGAGAGGCAAGGGGAAAAGGTATGAGAACTGAGGAAGGGTGGGAGTTCACCCAGCCAACAAGCTGCACCCAGACCCAGGGCCGCCTCTGCAGGCACAGGGCGCAACCACAATATACCAGTTTCTAAACCCACTGCCCCCCTATTTACTCTACCTCCAATCACACTCCTGTCACTCCTTGCCTAAATGAGCTATTCTAACAATATGCCAGCAGCAATGCTGCCTTACCAGGTCTGGGCTGATGGCAATAACAATATTGATATCCAGAGTCTTCCGTAAATCTTCTGTAAACTATTCCTGTGTACCTGTAGGCCCATGTGCCTGTACCGCGACCGCCAGCGCTGTCCACACCACCTGCCGCCTCTCTCCACCACCTCTTCACCTATTTATCACAGGGCACACAGCAATGAGGGACCCCACCCCAGGTAGAGTGAAGAACCACAGCAAGCAAAACAAAAAACCTGGAGGTAGGCGAGGCAGCTGAGTAGTGAGGAACTGGAATCACTATCAGTTTGTCCACATGCTCCCCTGTAGGTACCAGGGCATCACCCCCAGGTGCAGCCTCTCTCCAGACTGTGGGAGTCCCAGGAATGGGTTTCCCATGCCCTTTTCTTTTATCGTTTTTTGGCAGGAGCCTGGGCCACCCTCCCAGGCTGCTATTGACAGTGTGGTCAGGCACACCCACTCAGGCAACCCTGACATCACCAAGTGTGAACTGAGCTCCACCTCCTTCAAGGCGGTATGCTTTAGGTCATTACCAAGCAGAAACTCCACAGGCATGGATGTACTCACAGTTACCCTTAAGGAACTTGAGACCTCCCTCCCATTCAGAAGAGAACCAGAGCCACTCGGTAGTGGCTCTTGAGGATGTCAGCAGCAACAACTTTGTGAACACCTTAGGGACAACCTGCTCTGAGGACATCAGATGACCCCTGATTGTAGTAATTATGCCACCTGTGTCTCTCTGAGCCTCCACCTATTGATGATGACCCACTGACTATACTTTTTAGTATTGTCAGGCATGTGGGTTCTCTGCACCATCTCACCACCCAGGGACACTAGGGTAACCTCTACTCTGCCCTCCAAACTATCTGGGACAATCTCCTCCCCAAGCACTACACAAGCCAACTCCAGTGACTGCCCACCAGTGGGGGGCTATGTCTTCTTGGGACACTTGGCACCTCCCTTGAAGTGTCCTTCCTGCTGACAATCAAAGCACTTCAGGGGTGCCTTCCCTGCGGCCTACTGTCAGGGAACCATTACTTCTTCTCAGTAGGGGGATGAGAACTCTGACCTAAGGAACTAGTTTGGGGCCCTTAAGAGAACTTGTTACTCTTGTTTTTATCTCCCTCTCCTTCTTCTGATAAGGACTCTGCCCATCCTTGTGGTGATCCACCACGTACCTACTTAGCAATCTCTCTGGGGTCAGAGAGTTTACTGTTAACAAAGTGTTGGTGCAGATATGGAAAACAAAGACATAACATGTGTTCTTTTGCAATTAAGTTGTACAGTCCCTGATAATCCTTTACCTTACTGCCCTTCTCCAAACCATCCAGTGCCTTGCAAAAGGAATCCACACAATACACCAAGGTCTGTTAGGATAGCTTATGACTGTCACTGAACTTCTGTCTGTACTTTTCTGGGGTCAGACCAACCTTCCTGGGTAGGGTGTTCCTCATGGAGGGATACCTCATACTGTCACCCCCCTCTATTGTCAGTAATGTTTCCCTCCTCTCACTAGGATTGTGCCTCCACAAACTAGCTCCTCCTTAAGGACTTTGTGCCTCTGTAAAGCAATCTTATATGCCTCAAACCATCTGTTTATGTCATCTCCCACCACAAAGTCAGACACCAGACCCTTGGATATGTGGACCCGTGTGTCAGAGGGTACTGCAGAATTGCTGCCACCACTGGACTCTACTTGTATAGCTTTTATGTCCAGTTTCTTTAATCTCATGAGCCAACCACTTTAGAGCAATCTGTGAAATCTAATCCATATACATTAGCAAATCAGTGATATGTAGAAACACGTAGAAACTTTATTTGAAAAGAGAAACTCCAATAGAAGCAGAGAGCCAGTTCAATCACAGCTGTTGTCTTCAGAGTCCCTACACCTAATGTGTTCTCAAGTCCAGAACTCCTAACAACATTAGAATTCTAACATCTCAAACATATACAGGTCTCCCTTAAATCAGAACACGTTATATACCTTACCATACAACTTTCTCCTACAAAATAAAACACAAATAACATAATATAGATGCAATGTTCTTTACACAGAGTTCTGTATATCAATCTTGTTTAAATTCCATGTGTGTCCGTTATTCAACTTTACAGCATTACAATACACCTTAGTGACTCTGTACATTGCACTATAGTTTGATCTGTCGTTAGATGTTTTGAATAACTTTACATTTACATTATGTCCAACCTTGATCGTCATCTCCTTGACTGCGTTACATTGGTAATAACTAATTTTCCTTTGTTCTTGAGATAACATATCTCTTTTCCTTCCTTTATCCATTATCTCCAGCCCAAAAAAAACATCCTGTTCATAACTACCAACCCAGGGAGGATATAATAATGTGCATGGTTTTTAATTTTTTTAACAGTTCAAATGAACTTACTCCTGTTGTCGAATGAGGACTGAACCTGTATTCTTCCACTCTACTGTTACCATCTCTATCCATCTCACTCCCATACAGTTAGCTACCTGTGTGATCTCTTTTAAAGTTCTATTACATCTTTCCACCGTACCCTTGGATTCTGGGAGATATAACACACACCTTTTATGTCTAATGCATCTGTCTTTAAGAAATCTTTCCAGTGCTTCGGAATTCATTTGTACTCCATTGGCAGTGAGTACGTTCCTGGGACAACCTTCTCTAGCAAATGTCTGAGAAAAAAAACTCTAATCACTGTGGAAATAGTGACATTATCTACTACTTTTACCTCCAGCCATCCAGATAATATGGATGTAAGTTTGAAGAATTTGGACAATTTAAGGGCCCTACACTGTCCAATGCAATTTCATCCCACATGTTAACTGGAATCTCTCTACACACCATAAGAGGAGGCCTGAATATTTTAGTTTTATCACACATCCTGCACTTATAATATTCTCTGATTATTCTTTCCACTTGAGTATCCATTGTTTTCCACCAATACTTTGTCCTCAATCTTTCTTCCGTTTTATTGATCCCTTGGTGTTCCTCATGAGCTAGACGTACCAGATGATTTCTCACTCCTTCAGGGTGAATCAGCCTGCTTCCTCTCAACAAAAATTGTTAACCAGAGATCATTCATTTGTAACATTTTCATATCCTGTAATATGTTCCTCACAAATTTCAGATTTGTTACCAGTAGTAACTAAATCAAACACCTTTAAAGATTCCTTGTCTTTAAATCTTTCATCCAACCACTCTTGTTCAGTTACACAACCATCAGTAACCACACAAACTTTAACTTCCCCTTCTTTCCACCAGTCACCTTCCCCTCACTGTTTTTCCCCATCTTCCTTCATCAACCTTGACAAACGATCTGTTATATTGTTCTCAGCACCTGCCAGGTTCGGCACAGAAAAGTTAAAATCCTGCGAAGCAACCAGCCATTTATAAGTCCTTGACTAGATACAATGAATCTTGCAAATACCTCTTGAAGCCGTTGGTCTGAATATACCACAAACCTTACACCCCACAACAACTGTTTAAATTCCTTCATTGTCCAATATACCACGAAAGCTTCTTTCTCAATAGTAGAATATTTAGTCTCAGCTCCCTTTACAGCCCTGGATGAAGAAGCAATAGTTACTCCCACTACCTGTTATCTTTGCTTCAAAACAGCTCCTAATCCTTTTTCACAAGCATCAGTAATTGACCATCACTCAAGGTCTGGAATAAAACTTCTCAAACTCTGGGCAAAGCGAAGACATGCTTTGATATTTACAAACTTCTTTTGGCAGACCTCATTCCAGGAAAAGGCAACTCACTTTTTCAACAATGTGCGAAGGTTTGCAGTGCAACTTGCAAAATTTGGTATGAAACTGGCATAGAAGTCCGGCATTCCCAAAAAAGCTTGTACCTCTTCTTTTTTGGATGGTGATGGAAAATCTGAATAGTTTGAACCAGGTTGACGTTGGAACAAATTCCATCCTTAGAGATAATATGGCCCAAGTACGAAATCTCAAAACAATTAAATTTACATTTTCCAATTTCAAGAATAACATTCTTCTCCATTAAAACTTTCAATACATTCTTATTCGTAGACACATATTCCTCAGAAGTTTCACTGGAAAATAGTACATCATCCTAGAAGAACTTAAAAACAGCTGTTCCAACAAGTATGTTTGTCATCACCTTTTGCAATACATGCCGCTGAACATAAGCCAAATGGCATTCTTTTAAATCTAAAAACACCAAATTGTGTGATAAAACTTGAGATCCTTTGATTCTTCAACATAATTTAACTTGGTCATAAGCGGATGTCAAGTTCAGAGTTGTTAAATATTTGATAATTTCCATTATGTTAATTGATGGGTACCTATCTACAACAACTTCATGTTTACACATAAACTAGGGCTTGATTTAGATCTTTACGGTCGCACCGCCAAGCCACGTCAACGGTGGAGACAAAAAGACCATCAACCCAATTGTGTCTCACTTGCCTTATTTAGATGTTACAGTTCTGCAAGCAAATTGAATGGAAATGGATTTTGTGTGCATGCCCCTGCACCCTCCCAATTTCTCTCCATTGCCCGTTGTGCTGCTACTACCCTCCCCGCTGCCCTGTGTGGTTTATTGTGCTGCCACTACCACATCCTGCCTGCCATACATGGCGAGGTTGCTACCCCTGCCAAAACCCTCTTGCTCTTCACTGTCTGAGTCTGTGTCCCTAACCCATTCCTCCTGCCCACCACAGTCCATTATTCTGCAACTGCCTCTTCCTCCTGTACTCTTGTGCCACCACAGCCTCTCTCACCTGTCCTGCATGGTTGGTTTGCTGCCCATGCTCCCCTCCTTTCAGGATCTCAATAGTCCTCTGCTAGTCACTGTATCTCCTGTCTGCCCTGTGTAGTCTGTTGTGGTGACACTGCCCCTCCCACCTGTCTGGCATGGCCAACGTGCTACCTCTCCCTCTACTCTGCCCTCCTTGCCCTTTATTGCCTGAGTTTGGGCCCCTGGCCCCTAGCTCCCCACAGTGTCCAAATGACCAACTAGAATGCTAACATTCTTGCAAACATGTGGCATGCATCAAGTCATCTTTATGTAATCAAAATTACAAAACCTAAAGCATTTTCTTTAGAAGTGAACAAAATGAGAGAGGGTTTTTTTCACACAGAAATTATGGATAGTGCTCTAAAAAGCTAAAATGGAGACACATTCTCTGAGTTGTCAAGCCGATTTTCCTCTGGCAGCCATCAAGCACCCTCATGTCCTCACTTACTACAATATCCTCTGTAGAAAATTTTTTCAGCTTTGGTTCCATCAAGGTGGCATTGAGGTATGCCATACTTCTATCATAAATTCAGAATATGAGCACTATAGCTGCTCATTAGTGTAGTGCCTTGAGAGTTTTATGACTGAATCCTTTTAGCTCCAAACAAACTCCATAGAAGTGTGATGTAGTTGTTAGAGTGGAATGCAATGAAAGCTTGGTTTATAATGTTGAACTTGCAGTTACACGCAGAAGAATAAAGACATGTAATATTCAGCTCCATGTGTGGCGTAGTCATTGGTGGGTACCCAGGGTGGGGAGGAGGCTACAACTGGCGACAGGATAGGGGATAAATAACCTGAAGAATAATCATGCGCTCGCAGAGAGTTTGCCGAGGTCCAAGCAAACTGCTCATGTGTGCGACGTGTGTCACTGTCAAGTACAAATCAACGCTTCATGCATGTGGAGTCAAAGTGCAGCTCCAGCCGCTGCGAAGCAGTTAAAAACAACAAAAGCATTGTAAAGGATCTACATGTTGTTGGCTGAGCACCTGCTATTCATAAATGTGCGGCGCTGCCATGCAAGATAAAACCATACCCTGTATGGAGCAATAACTCTGATGATGGATACAACCAGGTTTACAAAGTGTAGCCAAAGATAATCATACCTTGCTAAATAATAATTCAAACAGAAGAGCTGTAAGGCGGAGATTAACCAGGTGTCAGGAAGTGCAAACTGACATATAGAAAAGAAGAAATAAATGGCTTACTGATTCCAATAAACAGAGTCATCGTATCACAGCACTTGGTGAAGTGGCTCAAGGAGAAGTGCCCATATGTTTGTTTACAGAGCCACCCATAATCAAAGGGGTTTGCCCACAGAGTTGCTGACTGAGGCTCATAACAGCTTCATAGATCTTTAATGAATAAAAAGCAGAAAGCTACTTTCAGAATACTGAATTTTTTCAGATGGCAGCTAAGAAAGAAGCCACATTTCCAAGTAATGTTAAAGATGATCTTGAGGTTAAGACGTCAAAGGACCTTAAAGAACGTTTGCATAAACATAATAACCAAACAGCATCAGAGAGAACACTAACCTCAACGTCAGTAAGTTCCACACTGGTCTACAATGCTGCCGCTTCTCTGAAACCACCACCACCTTTCGATACTGTCAAAAAGCAAAATATTGGCGATACATGGACTGCTTGGATAGACATTTGTGGGGTCATTCTGACCCCGGCGGTCTAAGACCGCCGGGGCCAGGGTCGGCGGGAGCACCACCGACAGGCCGGCGGTGCCCCGCAGGGCATTCTGACCGCGGCGGTTCGGCCGCGGTCAGAAGAGGCAAACCGGCGGTCTCCCGCCGGTTTACCGCTGCCCTTAGAATCCCCCATGGCGGCGCAGCTTGCTGCGCCGCCATGGGGGATTCTGACACCCCCTACCGCCATCCTGTTCCTGGCGGTTCGCCCGCCAGGAACAGGATGGCGGTAGGGGGTGCCGTGGGGCCCCTGGGGGCCCCTGCCGTGCCCATGCCAATGGCATGGGCACGGCAGGGGCCCCCGTAAGAGGGCCCCGAAAAGTATTTCAGTGTCTGCTAAGCAGACACTGAAATACGCGACGGGTGCAACTGCACCCGTCGCACCCCTGCAACTACGCCGGCTCAATTCTGAGCCGGCGTCCTCGTTGCAGGGGCATTTCCTCTGGGCCGGCGGGCGCTCTTTTGGAGAGCGCCCGCCGGCCCAGAGGAAATGTCTGAATGGCCGCCGCGGTCTTTTGACCGCGGTGCGGTCATTCAGCGGCGGTACCCTGGCGGACGGCCTCCGCCGTCCGCCAGGTTCAGAATGAGGCCCTTGATTTTTTAATTGATGTACATGAAGAGACTGAAAACAGGAATAGTATTAAGTATCTCAAAAATCTTGCTGGCAATGGTGTGAAAGAAGTCATAAGGAAAATGCCGAGAACTGACGAAGAAGTCACATACTGTCAGATTGAAGAAGTTTTGAATCTGAAATTCAATCCAGTTCCAAACGCTGATTAACAAAGATACATTTTCAGGAAAAAATAGCAAAACATTGGTGAAACCATTGATGAATTTGTGGAGAGACTAGATACACTCATCAAGCACTGTAAGTTCAGTGAATTTAATGATGAAGAAGCTATGATTCTTAGAGTTATTGAAGGATGTTTTTCAGATTCATTTAAGCGATGAATGCTTAGAGAAACTCTTAATCCGGAGTGAGTGTTAATGACTGCCAGAACTGAAGAACATGCTGAAAGAGAAGCTGTTGACATGGTGAAGGAAGTGTCCAGAGTGAATCAATCAGGAGTGTGAAAAGTAAGCCAAGGCAAAAGACTGAAGGACACAAATGGCCTGATTACGAGTGAGGCGGTCTACAGACTGCCACACTCGCGGTGGGGATCTGGACCGCCGCCAACGTGGCAGTCTGACCACCACATTACAACCCTGGCAGTCAGACTGCCAGGGAACCACCAGCTGTGCCAGGATCTCAGATCCCGGCAGTCTGGAGGATGGTGGTGGGCCTATTCTGCCAAGGCAGCACTGTAAGCAGATCATGAGCCCCTTCCCTGGCAGTTTCATATTGGTAGCACCACCATGAAAAGGCTGGGAGAGGACGGGTGCTGGGCACTTGGCATGGGCAGTGCAGGGGCCCCCCTGGCCAGCACCATTACAGTGTTCACTGTGTGCTTTCCATATTTAGATGATAGGTTTAACCTAATTCCTTCCAACGTTTTGATATGAAAGAACTCAAGGCCTGTCATCTATGCAACTGCCTTTTCTACAAATGTTACTCCACATACTCTAAAACTGTCAGAACTTCCTAAGCATGCATGGGAGAGAATAGACATCAACTTTTTCAGTCAGTTGCATATTGGACATCAACTGATGGTGATTGCCCATGAATACTCACATTTTCCATTTATTACAAATCTTTCATCCACATCTCACGAACTAGTCATGAAGAGACTAGATGGCATCTTTGTGGCATGGGGGTGTTCCAGCTGTTTTGAAGTCTGATAATGGCCCACCTTTTAGCAGTTGAGAATTCAAAGTTTACCAGTAACATCTCAATATAAAGCATCAAAAGTGTACATGTTTGTGGCTTCGGGGCCAAAGGGTTCTTGAAAACTGTACTAAATCTTTCCCTACAAATTGATCAATCAATACTTCACTCAACCACAGGCAAAAGTCCTGCATCTTTGGTGCTCAGGAGAATAATGACAACCAAGTTACCTAAATGGACCTATAAGGGAGAATGAAGTGAGAACACGATTCGTACAAGGGACTTGGATAACAAGCAGTAAATGAAAGCCTATGCGGACAAGAGGTGACATGCCAAGAATAGCACTTTTAAGAGAGGAGATTTAATGATCGCCAGACAGATGAGAAGAAGGGAATCTGATGCTTCATATGATGCTGCAACTTTCCACGTGGTGCCTACCAAGGGCCACACGGTGACTGCCCAGCGCCTTGGGAAGGCTGTTACCAGAGATGTTTCTCACTTTAGAACACTGTTAGAGGCTGCAATAGAACACTGAGGAATGATGATTCTTATAGGTTGACTGAATAAAGAATCACAATTTTATTAAAGACTAGGAGGCTAACATTATGCATAAACCTTTCATTCACTCTTCTCCTGCACATCTTTTCTCTAACACCCTACACTCATAAATACTCTCTTAAACACCTCTCTACACACAAATTCAGAGTGTTGTCAAAACTCAGATAAAAAATTGAACCAGACTTAGAGGGTCATTATGACCCTGGCAGTCACTAGACTGCCAGGGTCACAGTGGAGGTCAGACCCACCATTGTCCAACCGCTGACACCGCCAGGCTGCCGCCAGCCTGCAGCCTTGCGGAACCGGCAGTTGTGGGGATTGCGAGTCCCCATCCGCCAGCCTGTCCATGGTAGTAAACACTGCCATGGAAAGGCTGGCGGAATAGGAGGCTGGGGGGGGCACTGGGCAGTGCAGGGGCCCCCATGCACAGCCCCATTGCGCTTTCCACTGCCCGAATTACGGGCATTGGAATGCGCACGGGGTGCTGCTGCACCAACTGCCCCGCTGGCTGCAATGCTAAGGCCCTGTTCCCCTCTGGTCCGGCGGGTAGAAACACTGTTTCCACCTACCGGTCCACTGGGAAAACCATAATAGGGTCGGCGGGGTTCAGGCTGTCCGTGTGGCATTATGGTGGTATGGCATTGGCGGGCGGCGGGATAATGAGGCCATAATCTTAGTCCTTTTACATATTTTCAAAAAACACTTGATTAGGTTGGTAAAACCTACTAGATATCTCCAAAGCCCTATTATCGGACCCTCTTCTGAAAAGAAATCAAACACAACAACAAAGCTTCCACTTCAATTGTGTGCACCTAGGTATTTGTTTCCTGGACAACATTTGAGTACTACATTTACATCCCATAAAGTCGGATACTTAGCCCTTAATGGCCATTTTAACCTAACTCATTTCATCACTGTGCATACCTAAGGAATTCTTCCAATAGAAATCTTTTGAACCAAGGAATGACCTGCTTATGTAGTCAACCAATAGCAATTAGTTGTTGTATATTATAATCCTTTTCCCAAAAACATGCTAAATATTAACAACCTCTACCTCATCCACCTGTATGGGTTCCAAATCCCTTTCCGTGCATCAATGTAACCAAACTCACCAAGCTCCTCTGTGCTTCTTTTTTGTACCAGATACCCACGACTCATTGAGAAGTTCTGAAGCTGCTCCAAAAAACCTGAACATCTTACTGAGTTCCTGACATCTTCCATACTAGAAGGTTGAGTAAACCTGCAGATACTAAAGGATGTTCCTCTTGCTCTTTTCAAAAAATCTTCACACAGAAGAATTAAACATGGAATCTCTGCCATCTTCAAAAAGTTGGAAACCGAGCTTGAGTTTTCTAAAAATGGGGTCAACAACTCTATTTGGCACTTCTGTTTCCTCAACTGAACTAACACCCTCTGTATCACTGAAAAATAAGGGAAAGCACAACCCTTCTATTCCCTCCAATCATGTGTGAAAACATCCACTGCTATTGCTCCTGGATCTGGTCTCCAACTTACATAATTCATAACTGGATTGTCATCCTGGATGGAAAATGATCTACCCAAAACCTCCTAAAATATCTAAAGCAAGCCCTCCCTCAGTTTCCAGTCACTGTAATCTGTCACATTTCTTAAATTTCAATCAGCTACTACATTGTATACACCAGATAAATACTTTGCCTTCAGAATAGTTTTGTGTTCTCAACAAAATTCCCACATTTAAATCCGACAACCTCTTTGACCTGATTCCTCCAAAAAGTTTGATACAGGTCACTGCTGAAATATTGTCCATTCATAAGAGAACAGAATGTCCTTCTCTCTCTAGAAACTCTGCAAAGCAAAAAATCCTGCTTTCATCTCCAATTCTGTGACTCTCCTTTTCTAATGTATTCCACACACCTCCTGTTTCCTGACTGAGAGAAAAGCCCTTAATCCAAAATTGCTTGCATCCAGTTCCAAAATGAAACCTGATTTTACTGCAAATATCACCTTTTCGTTCCATGGCTCAATTTTCTCCTTCCACCATTGCAACTTTATCTTTGTATCTTGATTCAAAACTACCCTGTCTCTGTACCACAGACATCTGGACAGACCCAACGCCTTCAACCACTGTAATGCTCGGTAATGTAATGGTCTGGGAAAAATCATCTGAATTGATAAAGACAACAGACCAATCACCCAAGCAAACTCACTCAACATCACCTTGTCTTTCTTCAAGAAGGTATTCGCTTCTTGCCTTTCTTATTTTATTCTCCAGTAACTGCAACTGACAAAACATTTTATCTGCTACAAACCTCAGATACTCTAAATGTCGGGTTGGAATCAAAATCAATTTCTCCATTTTGACTATGAGTCCCAAATTCTCCAACAAATCATTGACTAGAACCAGATGTCTTTTCAAATCCTCTAAATCCTGTCCAATCAACAGAATATCATCCAAGTATATTATCATCTAAACACCCCTTTCCCTTAAGTACCAAGGGGCTGCAGATAATCCAAATAGAAGACACTGGAACTGGTGCAAACCCCTTCCCACCAGAATTGTAAATATGTCATGATTTTCTTCTCTAATGAAATTGTGAAATACGCATCATTGAGATCCAACTTCACCATCCAATCCTGTTCCTGAAGCATGTCTAGCAACATGTGCACCCCTTCCATTTTGAAATGCCTGTACACTACAAATTGATTCAAATTCCTCAATCCTTTGTCCTTTTTTTACACAAGAAAAAGTGTACTCACACAGCCTTACTTTTTCTTTTCTACATCCACTATTGCTCATTTTGTTAGCATCTGCTTTATTTCCTCCATTACAATATCGTCCAACTCTTTGTTGAACACCAATTCGTTTGGCGCCTAGAGACCCTATGGGTGATTAGCCACGCTATAGAAATACTGATTGATTGACTGATTGATTGTTTGGCTCTCTTACCCGAGAGGGCTGATTTACAAACTCTATCTGACATCCTGTCACAGCCACCAAAGATTAAACATCTTTTGTTATTTGCCTCTTATGATTGTGGAACAATCTTAATCTGCCTCCCACTAATTAAAAACAGGAAAGGTCACCTTGTCCTGAACTGGTTGCTTGCCCACAACCTCTATTCGACCTATAACTTCCTCCTCTTCACCTTTGGGGAAATAAACCTCTGTGATTTCCTTTGGATCCAAAATTTCCACTTGCTTGGTAAGCAGAGTAATGGGTCTTATAACTTGCCTGGCTGAAAGGTTGCCCTCTCTTTCTAGCCCATCTGGAAAAACTACTCCTATTAAGAACTCTATTCCTATTGAACTACATCTTATTCAAACCAGTTCATGTTTGTACATAATTTCCTAAAGATTATACAATGCCTTCGCCTTTGGCATCCTCACACGTCTCCCATTTGGCCAAATGACCCAACTTTGGGCTTATGCGCATCACAAAACTTTTGTGTTGTTCTGCCAGTAGGCCAGCATTTGCATTGCCTAAAAAGTATATTGCTCATCGACACTAACCCCTTAATAGATCAATATTCATATCCTTTCCTTTAAGGTAAGCATATTCCACCAGGTCAAACATCCTTGCCCATGGTCCCAGAACTTTTAGAGGCCGCCTTGACATTGTTTGAGTGATCTCTCCAAACCTTTTCTAGGATCTCACCCCAACTTAAACAAATAAGTGATCATCTCGGATCTAAATTCGTAGTCATTGTCACTTTGTCATTGATTACTGGCTGAGAACACTCTGCCCACATTATATTACCCTGCTCTTTTTCTAAGGGTCTCCTAGTCCAGTGTTGAATGCAATTGGACACATGCTCCAAAGGCCACCAATCCTTTCTTTGAGGATGACTTATATCACAATGACCAAAGAGATTTTCCCTAATAGGTCCTGTTACTTTCCTTCTCTTTCTTGACCTTTCATCCACATTATTTTAAAATTCCCCATCAAAATTATCATTATAATCCAAGTACACTACATATTTGTCCAAACTGAATGAACCTCAATTGAAATCCATCACATATGATGGCACATCAGTTGAGTGCTTGACTGCCAACTCTGTGTGCCACTTCGGGCACCCTCTCCATCTGAGCCGCCTAGAACTCCCTTTCTATTTGACGTTACTTCCACTTGTTTTCTCTTTCTTGTGCATTTATCCCTTGGGCCTCTCTGCACATCGTGTTCATCTGAAACATGCAAATACTGTTCGTCCTCTGTTCGGACTTTTTTATAGACTCCTTAACTGTACTGCCTAATTCCTGTGCAATAATCTTTCTTGTCATATTCTCCTGGCTATTCTCCTTTCCTTGTTGTTCCATTTCCATTAAAATCAACCAAACATCTATTTAATTTATCATAACTTTCGTTTTATTTAAAAAGATAACTCCTTTTTTGTTAATTGTTACCTTAGCTCTGACAGACTGGCACCAACTGCTGATTCTCTTTGTGAGATGCTCTCCCGAGCTAGTCATTGTAGAAAATAGGCCACATGCTCAGATACAAAGCCTATCGCCTTCAAAAAATATGAGTGTTGCTTAGAATGGACCCCAGCTCGTTCAGAAATAGACTCCTGTGCCTACACTGCATGAGCATCTTACAAAGGGATTTGCTCAGCTGATGTATGCCTGCACGAGGAGAGAACAAACTCTCCCTTGCGCTCTGCAAGCAAAGGCGCTACTTCCAACACACCTGAGCAAATAGAGGAAAACTAAACCATTGCGTGCGCTCGAGTCTGCAGGCAAAGCACTTGTTTTCTCTCAGATAACAAAAACTGTCTAACAATTATGCCTCTGAATACTCACAAAGAGAAAATCCCCAAAACACTTTCGACAAACATTGCCCTATTCATAACAATGCATTTTTAATGAAAACTCTTTACAATATTAAGTACCGATATAACTCGGACACATCCATCTGTGCCACATGGAAATGACCACAAAATAAAACACATGTAACACATGGCGCATGTTTGTGAACATCATGTGTGCAGCTGGATAAGTAGCTGCAATCTCACCTTCTGGCAAGAGAGGCCCAGATTAAGCTGAAAATGATGGTGCATGCTGCTGTGCCAAATTAGGGAGCATCTCGCACCATAATTTTCAAAACACAGGGTTGCGCCATATGCAGAAGAATACAGTGCACTCTTGTGCACCCCCCATGCAAGTGTAAATTAGCTGTTGTGCACCAATGCAACCACCCTTGCACCATAGTGCAAGGATGTCTGTGTTGAGGGGAGATTGTGATTGTGCAGGAAGGAACACCTTCCCTCACAACAATAAACTTAAAGGGCGATTTGCTCTTACTATGTGTGCTGCAGACTGCAGCACACATAGAAAAAACTAAAAATCTAGTAGAAATGTAACCATGCTAACCCCACCCTTGGGCTGGCATTAGATTTTAGCACAGCTTCCGGTTTACAAAAATTCCTAAATCCCAGGTAGTGTCAAAATGCAATGAGTGCTGCTGTGGCACGCCCACAGCAACACCCATTGCACACACCTTCCATGCAAAATGCTGCGTGTGAAGGGGCCATATATACACGGTGGTGTTAAGGCACAAAAAGTGGCTTCATGCCATTTGTACATACGGTGCAGGGCATTGCGCCACCTGAGCCTCACCAAAAGTGACAATCAGGTGGCGCTTGGGGCACCTACATATGCCCCAGAATACTTAGATAGCTTGACACATGTGTGATGCACAATGCTAACCATAAGTACAACTACAACTTTGGGTCAGTAACATTTCACTGAGCCTCCAGTGGCAAATAAATGATGTCCTGTGTCAACAGCCAAAACAATTGAATATTGGTTTTACACTATCTCATTGAGGAGAATGATGGCTTGCCTCCTGCCGACCTACCTGTCCTGGATTTTGGAGATGACATGGATGACCAGCTGACAACCATCAATAAACAGACTCTCCAGGATGTCCTTGGATCACTCCAGACACCACCTCCAGTCACAGGGAGGACAAACAGCATTGCGGGGTCTCCACATGAACCAACCAGCTACCAACACATGCCACCAGCCAGTACTCACACAGCCCAGACTTCAAGGACCCAGAGATCCGCTTTCAGAGGACAGTGGCAGGAGTCCAGTGGGTGGGGATGGAGACCATGGCAGGCAGCCTAGAGGGAGTGCCGACGTGCCTCAGTCCAAATAAGGACAACTCAGCTGCCATCAGAGGGACCCACTCCCCGCTGCATGGACTCCACCAGTCTCTTGCCGACATAGTCATGAAGCAGAGGCTACAACATTTGTCCTCCCAAACTGGCAGCAGCATAACAGGCAACAGGCTGGGGGCTGTGCAGAATACCCTGGAGTCCATACAGCTGGGAGTGGCCTTCCCCAGGGAAAACATGGCTGTCTACCACTGTGATGTTGCTGTAGTGTTGAAAAATCAGCAGTTCCTCCTTGCTGCAGAGATGCCTTATGTGTTCCCACAAACGGCAGCTGCTGGGACTTTTGAATCCACATTTTTATCCCCAGAAGTTTGTGTGGCACCCTCTAGCTCTACAACAGCATCAGCTATGGCACACGAGGCACCACACCTATCAGAGGATGAAGATGTGGAAGGAATAACATTCACAAGGAAAAGCACCCGGTAGCACCAGTCTGTGCCACATAGACATTTTCCCCTCGATTCTGGGCTTAAGATCATGCCAGTTTCGTGACAGTAGGAAATGTGCCCTCTTCACCCAACCACTGTTAATTTGTCTGCTATGTAATGTCACTGTCTCTTTAATACCAATTGGCAATTTGTAAACTCCTCACTAATGCACACTACTCCTAACCATGTCTCATGACATGTCCCTCAACCCTGGACTCTGATTGTGCTACATATGGGTAACGTTCAGTCATGGGGTCTGTGAACTGGACATTGTATAGAATTCACAAATACACTTGCACCTGAAAATAAAAAACCTTGTACACGTAGCATTTCTACGTTTACTGTGATCCATCTACTCAGCTAAAAGATTGCATTGTGTCAATCCATGTCAATGTGTACAGTATATCAGTACATGAGTGCATCACTGTCAGACACAAAGCCACACACTAGGATCCTAACATGAGGAAGGTGAATGATGGTGTTGTCGACTACAACCAACTTACTGAGTATGCTATATACATTTTGAACAAATATCCTTTGAAGTTCACATACAGCATGTATGGCTCTGAACCAAATCAATGATAATTTACTCAGATTTGAGTACCAGCACAACTTATTTGTGTGGTACAGGAGAAGCTAATCTTATCAGTGATGGACACCTGTCAGTGTATCAGAATACAGTTCCAAATTTGCCTGTTGTCAGATGTGCCACTCTTGCCAACAATGAAATTGCAGGACCCCACCAATGACAGGTGAAATATCATACTTACCTGTGCAAGATAATGTATACATACACTTTGTGAATGGCTGGAACACTGGATGGCAAATGTATGCACTAGTTGACGGTATGTATCAGCCAATCTGACAGCTCCTTGGCCCATAGGGGATGCACATGGTAATCCTTGTAAGTCAAGATAGTAAGCATACCCTATGCCATTCCTTCAACTTGGCCAGTGCACTCATGAGAACCCCCAGACACTCAATCAACTTCCAAAAAATTAGTTGAATTAAAACAAGATTTATTGTAAACCATATACCTACAACTAACCTAAACAAATACCCTATGCTAAACTGACCTACACTAACTTAACTAACAACTACACCTATATAACCTATTCTAAACATATCTTATAAATGTAACACCACACTCTAAACATTGTCCCCCAAACCCCTTTAAGAGACAAGATACAAGTAGGACAACATAAACTATGACTACACGTGAACTAACCTAACCTATGGCCTCAACAAATTATATATATATATATATATATATATATATATATATATATATATATATATATATATAAAAATACCCAAATATATATATATATATCCAGGCGTGGACCTAGCCATCCACAATTTATTACCAACATTCCTCCTGATCAAGGCTACGGCTGAAACGCGTTGTATTGGGAGGAAGCATTGGTGAATAAAGCATTTTGGACTTCCATTTGGTGTCCGGGAACTCTCTGTATGCAACAGGAGGAATGTTGGTAATATATATATATATATATGCATATATATATATATATATATATATATATATATATATATACGCATATATATATATATATATATGTGTGTGTATATATATATATATATATATATATATATATATATACACATATATATATTTATACACAAATACCCCAACATGACCCCCCACCCACCCCTCCACCAATAAAAAATGAAAAAACACCCCCCACTATACTTGACATAACCTATGCCTACCCTACACTAACCTAATACTACCCATCTAAAACCCAGTCTAAAACTATATACAACAGTAAAAGGGAGGGTGAAAGAACTGGGAGGCTGTAGAACAAGATATGTTTTTCAATTTCTTTAGTCTCTTCTTAATATACAGCCACATCCTCCTGTTGTCTGCACTCTCCTCCACCAATTTGTCAAGTCTGGCTAAAATCTTGGCCATGTCCGTCTCATGTCTTGTTCAAATTGGCTTACAACTACTGCACCGGTGGCTGAACAGGTGCCTGACTCCTGACAGATGCAGCTGACATGGAGGGCCTTGGACCTGCAGAGGCCCCCCCAAGCACCCCTGATGTCTTTCCAACACTGTCCTTTTGTGGCTGTGACTGCTGTGGAGGTCCCCCGTGTGCACACGCATGACATTCCCCAGTTGCCTTTTCCCTGCGGAACCTCCTTCCTATTCTGCTGTATCCTGCTTCCATCTCCATTATGTGCCTGTAGTGTTCGGCCCTCTTGTGAAATGCGTGCCTCTGGTCTGGTGTCATATTGGCAGTTGAAATATGAGGAGAATCAAGCATCAGATTCAGCAATGGGTGGAGGTTTAACAGACATATAGGGCTTCATTATGACAGTGGTGGGCAGCGGAGGCCACCCACCAATGCCATACCACCACAATTCCACACGGGCGGCCTGAACCCCGCCGACCCTATTATGGTTTCCCTGGTGGACCAGCGGCTGGAAACAGTGTTTCCGCCTGCCGGCCCATAGGGGAACAGGGCCTTAACATTGCAGCTGGCTACAATGTGGCAGTGCAGCGGGTACAGCAGCCCCCGTTGCGCACTCCACTGGCCGTAATTCGGGCAATGGAATACGCGAAGGGCTGTGCATGGGGGCCCCTGCACTGCCCATGCCAAGTGGATAGGCAGTGCAGGGGCCCCCAAGGGCCACTGAGCTCCCCATTCCGCCAGCCTTTCCATGGCGATGTTTACCACCATGGACAGGCTGGCAGATAGGGACTCATAATCCCCAGGGAAGCGTTTCCCTGGTGGATTGCAACCACCGGGACCACCAGGCTGCAGGCTGGAGGCAGCCTGGCGGTGTCGGCGGTTGGACCATGGCGGCTCTGTCATGGTCATAATGTTGAGGTGGGACTGCCACTTTGGCGGCGGACCCACTGCGACTGTGACCCTGGTGGTCTAGTGACCGCCAGGGTCACAATGACCCCCATAATGTACACTGCAACTGCAGATAACACATACAGTCCATCCACCACACATTCCTCAACAATGACTTACTCCTCATTCATGACTATTTCCTCCCAGCCATCTGTGGTATCATTTACATGTCACTGGGATGATGGCTATCCATTGTTATCGATCAGACCCCAGAGGTGAGTCGACTAAAGTGTCCATGATCAACCTTTGTGTAATCAAACTCGTGAAAATCACGTGTCCCGGGTCTAGATTTCCTGTGTCCCTGTGTATAAGTGGGCTTTGCATGCAATTCACCACCTCGACATCCCTGGTAAAACATCAAGGCATGCCCAGCCATCATGGATACAAGGTGGGGGCCATATGAGAAAGGGTCTGGAAAGTTCCCACCGGCTGTTCTAAGGTTTGGTAAATCATCATTCATGTGTCCTATTGTAGGACCTGGCCTGAGCATACGTTACAAGAGGGAACACCATTGCCCATGATGTGCCCACATGTACAACTGATGTAATGTCCCCAGAAAGTTTGGCCAAAGCCTGACCTGCACATCAAAGTTGTCTACACATTACAGAACTAAGGCCCCCTACCCTGTGCTACATGTGTTAAATGGCACTGCACTGGGTGCTGCAACAGTATCCTGATACATTGTACTTCATTTGCACATGCATGTCAGACATCATCAAAGTACCAGGTACGCACACAGCATTCACATAATTTGAATATGTGATGTGACCTACATCAATCACAAGTATCATAGTGGCAGGACGAAGTTGTGGAAACTGCTGAGATCTGGTGTGGGAAAAATCATAGACTTCCCACAACCATCTGGAGCTGTGTTGTCTACTAATTGTTTACACTACTGACAGTTGTCCAGCACAATATGGGTCCTTGCAGTACTATAGCCTCAATACATATATCTGAAGGGTAGTGAGGCACCTGTGGTGCATGTGTCTCCTAGATAACCCCCTAGAGACCTCTAAAGATGTAACCCACGTCTGTACTGTCTTGTAAGTTAGTGTAGGCTATGTGTGGCACACAGTGCTGCCAATAATGCTGTGACAAAGTGGTTGTCAACAGGCATGCTATGTACATTAACAGCTGCCCTGGCACCTATTATGGTAGACATCGATGGATATGCGGCCAGCCATTCTAATTCCTAATAAACACAATTCCATGCCAGCACACATTGGCCCTCATTACAATCCTGGTGGTCAGTGTTAAAGCGGCGGTAATACCGTCAACAGGCCAGCGGTAAGAAAAATGGAATCATGACCACGGTGGAAACCGCCAACACAGACAGCCACTTCAACACTCTGACCGCCACGGCGGTAGCAACAAACAGCGCAGCGGTAACCGCCAACAGCCAGGCGGAAGACAAAGTTCGGCCCACTGTATTACAAGAGGCCTATCTTCCACCTTTTCCGGGGCTGTACCAACGCCATTAAAAGAACGGTGGAAACAGTGTTCTGAAGGGATACGACTCACCTCTCGACACTCAAGGAAGAACCAGGGAGCCATGGAGCCTGAGCTGCAGGTGTTCCCCATGCTGGTGTACATTCTCATACACCAGAAACATGAATGCCGGCAACGAGGACCACGGTGAGTACCGCACCTAGCACACAGGGGAGGGGGAGAGGAAAAAGAGAGTGACACGCAACACGCAACACCCCCACCCTCACCCCAAACACCATAAACACAAACACATGCACCAACATTACATATTCACCCCATAACCCTCAGGAATAACGCAAGGACAAAAGGAATGGAGTAAAATTAGTGTTATATTAGAAATAGTTAGAAAAACTTTCAAAAATCAAAAACAGTATTTACAATATATATAATATATACAAAATGTGGGACAATGCCCACTCAAAATGTCCGTGGCTCACTGGGCAAAAACACATAGGCCAAGCCCACACTTGACTCCTGCCTAAATACGGAGAGAACACTGCAGGGGCATCAGGTCGAAAACACACAGGCACCTCAGGAGGATGGGGAATGGGGGGGCACCTCAGCCGGAAGATGGTACAACACCACTGCTCCTGGAGGGGGCTCCATGCCCACTGCTTGGTCCTGGGGTGTGCAAAGCCACAGTCTCTCAAGTGGGTGGTTTTCCCACTGCTTGGCCCTGGGGAGTGCAAAGGCACAGCCTCTCAAGTGGGTGGTTTGCCCACTGCTTGGTCCTGGGGAGTGCAAAGCCACAGTCTCTCAAGTGGGTGTCTTCTTCCACTGGTTCTGGAGGGGGCTTTGTGCCCAGTGTGCTTCATCCTGCCAAGGATAGGGTGAGTGCCCAGTGTGCTTCATCCTGCCAATGGATAGTGTGAGTGGATGCCTTCTTCCACTGGTTCTGGAGGAGGCCTTGTGCCCAGTGTGCTTCATTCTGGCAAGGAGTGGGTGAGTTGATGCCTTCTTCCACTGGTGCTGGAGGGGGCCTTGTGCCCAGTGTGCTTCATCCTGGCAAGGAGGGGGTGAGTGGATGCCTTCTTACACTGGTTCTGGAGGGGGCTTTGTGGCGAGGTGCTTCATCCTGCCAAGGATAGGGTGAGTAGATGCCTTCTTCCACTGGTTCTGGAGGGGGCTTTGTGCCCAGTGTACTTCATCCTGCCAATGATAGGGTGAGTGGATGTCTTCTTCGACTGGTTCTGGGGGGGGGGGGCTTTGTGCCCAGTGTGCTTCTTCCTGCCAAGGATAGAGTAAGTAGATGCCTTCTTCCACTGGTTCTGGAGGAGGCCTTGTGCCCAGTGTGCTTCATCCTGTAAAGGAGGGGGTGAGTGGATGACTTCTTCCACTGGTTCTGGAGGGGGCCTTGTGCCCAGTGTGCTTCATCCTGGCAAGGAGGGGGTGAGTGGATGACTTCTTCCACTGGTTCTGGAGGGGACTTTGTGCCCAGTGTACCTCATCCTGACAAGGATAGGGTGAGTGGATGCCTTCTTCCACTGGTTCTGGAGGGGGGCTTTGTGCCCAGTGATGCAGCACATGGGGAGTGCAAGGTCACAGTCACTCACCTGGGTGTCAGACCCACACGAAGTTCTGTGGCAAGGATGCATGACACACTTGGAGGCAGGACTACAGTCCATCCATTGGTGGGGGCGGCTGTACAGTGGTTGCAGTGCCGGTTCAGGTGTTGGTGCTGCCAGTGGTGGGGGGAGGCTCCAGCCCTTCCCATGTAGCCTCAGATGGCTTCCCACTGGGGCTGCTGCTGCTGGCAATGGTGCTGCTTACGGCGGTGCAGGTGTCGGTGCTTGCAGCGGCGAAGGTGTCGGTGCCGGCCGCAGTGCAGGTGTCGGTGCTGCCAGTGGTGGGGGGTGGCTTCAGCCCTTCCCCTGCAGCCTCGGATGGCTGAAGTGCCCTGGCTGGTGCTCTGTGCCCCTTCCTGCCCTTGGCAGATGGTGGTGCCTCCTTGCTACTGCCAGCTGGAGTCTTTGCCTTGGCCTTGCTGGCTGGTTGCGCCTCCTTCTCCTTGCTGGATGCTGTCCCCTTTTTGCCCTTGCCAGGTGGCGGAACCTTCTTGGCCTTGGCAGGTGTTGGTGGCACACTGACTGGGCTGACTGGTGCCTCTTTAGAGCCTTTCAGATCTGCAGAAACCACAGTGGACTTTGTGGTTGAGGTGCTGGGCTGGGTTCTGGCCACCCTGGCCCGAGGTGAAGGACGGTGGGAGGAAGGATAGGTAAGAGGACAATGTTGACTAAGAAAAGCTTCTTAGGGACATTGGGGTGGGAAGAGGGTGAAGGTTTGGGAGTGGAGGAAGAGGGAGTGCTTGTAGGAGGTGTCAGGTGCATAAGCTTGATGCTGTTGTGAAGTGCATGGCTGTTGGGTGGGTGTGTGCTTGCGTTTGTGTACTTTGGGAGGAGGGGTCACAGACACAGTGGAAGAGGACACAGGGGATGTGTGCATGGATGTGGGAGTGGTGACTGCCAGTGAGGGGCATGTAGTGATAGGCTTGCTGGTAATGGAGGTAGTGGATGAGGATGTAGTGCATGCAGGTGTGAGTGGAGACACTACTGGGAGGGAGGTGGACAATGAGGAGGAGGGGGACACAGTGGAGGCAGTGGATTTTGGTGTGTCTGCATGGTTATGGTGCTTGTGTGAGTGCCTGTGAGAAGAAGTGTGGTGCTTGTGTTTGCCTGAGCCACTTCTGTGTGTTGATTTGGGTGAATGCTGGTCTGAAGGAGTGCTTTGGATAGGTTGGGGTTGAGTGGATTAGGACTGGGTAGAGGAAGTTGGAGGGGGGAGGCTGGATACAGGGACAATGGCTGTCATCAGTGCGGAGGCCAGGGCCTGAAATGCTCTCTGTTGGGCCACCACGTCAGAGTGAATGCCCTCCAGGTATACATTTGTTTGTTGCAAATGCCTTTTGACACCCTGGATGGCATTCAGGGGGTTATTACAACTTTGGAGGAGGTGTTAATCCGTCCCAAAAGTGACGGATATACCACCAGCCGTATTACGAGTTCCATAGGATATAATGGACTCGTAATACGGCTGGTGGTATATCCGTCACTTTACCGTCACTTTTGGGACGGATTAACACCTCCTCCAAAGTTGTAATAACCCCCTCAGTATGGTTGACTGCCCAACAGTGAGGGATCTCAGGAGGTGAATAGCCTCCTCACTGAGAGCAGCAGGGCTGACTGGGGAAGGGCCTGAGGTGCCTGGGGCGAAGGAGATGCCCACCCGTCTGGGTGAGCAGGCACGGGAAACACGCAGAAGGGCTGCTGGGAGGGCGGTGCTGGTACGGGGTGGCGGGTTTACCTGTTGTTGGAGTAGGCACAGAGGTGTCCACAAGCACCAGGGAGCTATCATCAGAGGAGGAGTCGCTGTCTGTAGTGTCCCCTCCTGTCTCCGTCGTGGTTCTCCCCTTGCCCTCCGTCCCGCTGGTGTCCTCACCATCAGTGGATTCGGCATCCAGGCCCATGTGGGATGCATCTACCTCCATCATCGGTGCCTCTCCTCCTCCGCCAGATGATGCTAATGCACACAAGGACAGGGTGCCAAAACAAGAAGGGGGGGAGAGAGACAGAGGATACACCCAGCATCAACACTACTGTTGGCGTACACAACACACAGGGATCAGCCCTATGCACTAGGCCATGCAATACCAGTTACACAGCTAGTCACCAGCCCATGGGGTACATTGCCCAATGCCATTGGCTGCACACCTGAAACCAACAGGACCCTGCCCAGTAGTAGATGCCCACTAACACTATTGGGGTTGGAGTGCTTCAGAGCCTGCCCAACAAGGGACCTACCCTGCCAGTTCACCCTGGCCTAGGGGCACCCACAGCCCTTATCCTCCACCCAGGTACAACCTTAACACCCAAAGTCATGATTCATAAACTGTACTCACCCCCTTGTGGCTGCTGTGATGCCTTCAAGCGCCCATCTAACTCCGGATTGGCCACTGCCAGGATGCGGAACATGAGGGGGTTCAGGGTACAATGGGCACCCCTTCCTCGTTGGAAGGCCAGCCCCAGCTGGGTCTCCCCAGTCTTCCTTGCCCAGTGGCGCAGGTCCTCCCACTGTTTGCGGCAGTGGGTGCTCCGCCTGTCAAAGACCACCAGGCTCCGCACGTACTTGGCGATAGCACGCCAAATAGCCTTTTTCTGATGGGCACTGACCTGCAGGAAAAAAATAGCAGAGAAGGTATTAGTCATACCGTCCGGACTGTTACACTCATGGCCCACAATATTCCTCCCATCCCCTTATACACAGACACTGACCACCAGACATGCAGCTCTCTGCCCATGACCGCTCAACCCCCACCTACACGAGGCTTACACACACAGCAATCCATACATTCATGGCCCACGCATCATGCTCACATTGTACTCACCTGTTTGTCTGGGGGACCATAGAGCAAAGTATACTGGGGTAGGACCCCATCCACCAGTCTCTCCAACTCCTCCCAAGTGAAGGCGGGGGCCCTTTCCCCAGACACTCGAGCCATTGTCGCTTCCAGACACAGGTCACAACAGCACTTGCAGTGTAGGTCCTCTCCTGTTGAAGGTTAGGTAGCAAGTGAGTGAACAGATAGAAAATGGCAGTCACGTCCGCGGCGGTGCGTACCGTCACCGGCGGCGTACATAGCCATTGGCTCCTGGAACCCATAGGGACCAATGATAACCAATGCGAAGTTGGGCGGTGGTCGTCAACCGCCGACCGAAACGGCACACAACGCCAGCGGAATTACCTCATTTCCACTTGTCTCTCCTCACAGGTCAGGTAGCTGCCATTTCAGGGGGGCACAGGCCATGGCACCTAACTGCGTCACAGCAGACATTGCCACATCAACTGACTCTCGAATTCACATACTGTTTCTGTAAATGAAAAAATGCATTCTAAAGTTCACATATGCGTGAATATGACCCTCTGCTCACCGTTTTCCACCCTAGAGTTCAACCGCTGAGGATGAATAGGAGATGGAGACATCCCCCGTGTACAGACCCCTAGTGGACCTGGCGACAATGGAGGACAGACACATTATCGTTACCTACAAGCTTGCTAAGGCCACAATTAAATTGGAGCCAGACCTGATTTCAGCTATCCGCCAGCCCACAGGTATCCCCTCTCTAATGCAGGTCCTGTCAGTGCTCCATTTCCTGGCAAGTGGTTTCTTCCAAGTGACAGTGGCCATGGCATCAGGGATGTCTCAGTGTATGTTCTCCAATGTGTTGAGCAGAGTGTTGTCAGCCCTGATGAAACACATGCGCAACTACATCGTATTCCCCCAGGTGGAGGATTTGGCCACAGTGAAGGCTGACTTTTATGCCCTGGGACATATCCCCAACATCATTGGTGCCATTGATGGCACCCATGTAGCATTTGTCCCCCCCCCCCGGATTGTTCAGGAATAGAAAAAGCTTTCACTCTCTGAATGTGCAGATGGTGTGTTTGGTGGACCAGTACATCTCCCATGGGAATGCCAAGTATCCTGGCTTTCCCACAATACACACTCCAAACACTCCAAAACTCCAACAACACCAGCTACACACACCCTCACACAGTCACAGACAATAAGACTGTGAAGTGAAAGTGAAAGTGGACTCACTGTACCATGTTTGCAGACAGGATGTCCTGCTTCATCACTTCCTAGGCCTGTGCTTTACGTTTCCAGTCATGCCTCGTTTTTTTTTTTGACGCATGATGGTCAAGCATTGATTTTATGCCTGTGGATGTGTGATAGATGTTCAGGAATAGGTGTCTTTTAGCTTAGGAGAATAGTATGGTATATGCGTATACGTGTACATTTTTGACGCATGCAGTCATGAATCATATTTTTCCACATTGTTCATGAAGGTGTCCTTTTACTGATGTTGCAGAGTGTAGATTTGAGATGTTTGCATCATTTATTTTGAAGCATGACAGGAATGTGTGGAATTTTGCAATGTAGGACTTTAGTGCACCCGGATTCAATTACTATGTCACCCGTGTCACCTGGGCTTTGCAACAATGTTGTATATATGGTATGGCTACATGTGTGTAAGTATCCTGTCATGTCATAATGTTGACATTGGTATGTTGAATCCATAGGTTTGTTAATGAGTCTACTGTTTGCGATTCTTCATACCTTGTGCATATGTGCATGTGTAATTACACTGTGTCCACATACATGTTGGCACATGTGTACTATGAGTACGCATATGTGTTTGATTACTAGTTTGTTTGAGTACTACATTGTTATGGCTGATATACAAATGTACACATGCCAACAACACAATATATATGATGGCCTATGTCCAACACATGGTAAGGAATGTGACAACCATGACAATTTGTACGCAGTGGACTAGGACTGGGTTGACATCACGTTACCCTTGCCATTTTGCATGTGCATGTGTGTCCACTCTGTTCTGTTAGTTGCTTTTTACTTAATGATGCTTTGCTACACTTGTGACATATGGTTCCCCATGCATCTTAGTTGCAGGAAATGGAATGTACACATGTTTTACTGAAGGTTGGTATATGCGGTGTGTGTGTAAAGATGCGTGTAGTGTCATTTCTGTGACATATGACCACAGTGGTATGTTCATGGGATGTGAAACCTCACTTTGCTATCTTCCTACATGGACACATGTTAGCATTTGACAAATGCACGTGTAGTCACATCACTGCGACCCATGTTTCCGTATGTCAGAACACATGTGAAGGTAATTTCTTACAGTCACTGATCTTGGGATACCTATGCACTTACTTTTTTGCTAGGTTACCTTTTGTTCAGAATCTATACACATGACCATTACAGTGGTGCATGTGTGCTGAGATATGTGGTATATGTGTGCATGCCACCAACTAGGCACTCACATTTGTCCACATCAAGTTTGTTATGACTGTCACATACAATGGCATACCACTGCATAGCAGTGTTGCAGTCTGGCATAGATGACAGCCTACTCATCATCACTAATGAGTGAGTTTGAATGGCAACACAAATCCATGGTTGCATGTGAAGGGGCAGGTCAATGGAGCTCCTGTTTACTCAGCCCCCTGTGCACGTGCATCAGGCCCCTGACAATGTTATACGTTTATGTAGCCAGAGCAGTGGTGTTAGGGTTTTTGAGCAGGGATCTAGCCTATTCATGATTGGTACTCAGCAAAACAATGCACACTCCCCTGCAGATAGACACATGCACAATTGTGATAAAGCAGACCAGCATATCACATTTTTATCTGCGTTACTTGATGTCAGCCTCCCTCTCTTCCGTACAGAGGACTGAGTGCTTGCATGTTTAGGACATGTCTCATCATTTGATGTCCTTAGTTATTTCCATGGGCAGCTTGATTACGGGTTGCATATCTGTTGTGACTTCTATTTTGGGAACGATCCAGGGTACAGACGGTGTACTGCCTCCTGTCATGTTGGCATGCAATCGGCAAATACCAGGTTATGGTAGTGGCAAACATGACTGGTTATGTGTTGACCTGGCCACCCTCCCTGTACATATGTTGAATGTTGACATGTGGACATTGATGTATTGCACAATCAGTATTGGTCTATGTGTGTTCTTTCTCCATGTTTTCCCACATTACTGGTAAGGTATGTATTGTCTCCTACATTGCTCCCATTCTTTCAACTGCTTGCACTTTGTGCAAATTTTTTACAGCAACATTGTCTGGTCATACATGGACAGGGTGCAACATGTGACTTGTGTAATTTGTAGATGTTCACATTTCCTACTACTGGCTACATGATACCAGTGATGGTATTTGTGAGATGTAATGAGTGCCTCACACACATGACGTTACACCTGCCACAGCACTTGTGTTGTGACCTCCCATGTTGCATTTGCAAGTATCTGTAGGTATCTCCCAGCTGTCCATCTACATCCTCCATTGAACATGAGTATACATTCTTCCAGTATGCCCCAACCTAGGTAGCTCTTACCATGACTAAATGATGTTGAGGTGTGAAATCATCTCAATGCTGTATTTTTCATTAGCCATATGCAACATATATTACTAGTTCTACTCCCATTCAGTTTCATGATGGGTCTCTGACATTTTTTAACATTGCACATCATACACCTGATTGCGATTTTGGAGCCCAAAACATGCATGGGATAATTTGTTACTGTTGTTACCTAGTACTTGTTCTGCCAGGTGAGTGACAGTGAATGGTGTGTATTGCTATGTGCTATGTGATGTTGTTATACAGAGCATACTAGGTAAAAATGCTGACAAGTGTCAAGCATTGTTGGTACTAGCAAACTCGTTGCTACCAAGGGCAAACACCCATACATCAGTCTTCACATATTTATCTGGATTTACTGTAGACATGTGTCAAGACAACGGATTTGGGTGAAAAGTGTTCATCTTATGTACATAGGGAGTGTAAAACACTCTGCCTACATTCCACCCGGACAATTATATTTTTGGTGTACTGTCCCATTAAATTCTTAAATCCAGACAATAGGTCATGTGTTTGGATAGTGATTCTGCACCCATAGCTGCTTAATTTGTCTGGCAACCCATTGCATACTCCACAGCCAACGTGTGTATGCCATAAATGAGATACAGTCCACCATGTGTCAGGATTGTGCCCAATGGCGGTGCTAGGACATAATCCCATGGATACACTGTGCACGTTCTGCATCTAACATTGGTTACAATCCCTATACAATTACTGAAGGTCCATAGTTACCAATGATGTCTCCCCCTTGTCACACATGCACCGTGCAGGCAAAGCAACAATCACGCTGAGATGTGACAGTGTTCAGTTCTGACATTACTTAAACACCATTTGATCACAACCCATACCTCATGTGTTCCTCCTTTGCATATATCCTGGTAGGCATGGTGTTGTTGTGAGGAATGGGCTAGGAATTAGCACCTTGCCCACTTGATGGCACAATATATGTAGCGGTGCATGGATCTAGGCCTTCAGGAGTCACATGCCTGTGAATTGCCTGTCACTGATCTGTGAGATGGAGGCAGTAGACACTCTTACATCATAAATGATGTTGCTACCACACTTGTAACTATTGTGTTTATTACCTGGTCCCTGAGGTTTGAGTCACATTCCAATGGTATATGTAGTAGAGAATGAGTAGACCAATGTAATGTAGTTAGTCCAGTCATTATGTATAGAAGTTCTCTACTATGAGGAGTCTCCTGCAAACTCCTGCAGGAATGTTCTGTTGCTCTCCCTTCAAATTAGCTGTTTCATCATCAGCCTCCTCGTTGGAGACATCAACCTGTTCATCCCAGGGAACATTTGTTCTGACATAGATATTGTGGAGGATTGCACATGCCAGCGTGATTTTGCATACCAGTGGTGGAGCATAGAAGAGGCTGTCTGCTGTCAGGGCCAGGCACTTGAACCTTGACTTCAGAAGCTCAAATGTCCTCTCCACCACATTGCGTGTTCTTCTGTGCCCTTCGTTGTATTCACTCTCTTCCACCATTGTGGGATTGGCAAATGGAGTCATTATCCATGGCTGTATGCCGTAACCTTGATCAGCTGCAAATGAATGAGGGAAGATGTGTTGGTAAAGCGTGATAGTGGTTTGGAATATACCATGGTATTTCTTAGTTGTAGGTGGAGTGGTGACTCAGACTTGTTTGTTGTAAAGTATATGGTCCTGTTCTTGTGAAATGGTTTAATTGAACTGTGTTGATGGACATGACAATCTTAGGTAGTGGCTCAAGGACCTGGGAATTTTCATATTGATTCCAAAATGATGGTTATATTTTGCAAACATGTGTTTTGTAGTCCATATTTGAGGTAGTGTCCTATTGTTGGATGGAACCTACCACCCCCTTGCACCACAATGGTGTCAGATGTAGAGACACCATGGTAGCCCTACAAAACCAAACTGTGCTGTCCATTTTACTATGTGGCACTACGCATGCAGGATGACACTTTGTGGCAGATGGTGGTTGTGCCAGCCATCAAGTGCACCAGAATGTGTATCACACATTTGTAGGATGGACTAATTTGGTGCAGAAGCATCTCCTAGCTTCCAATACATGATTTATCACAGACACTTTCAACACATGCACAGTGCAGGCTTTGGGAGGGGGCACACTTATTTTTCACACGGGTCAGGTATGTCCCCTATACTCCTGCTGATCCCTACTATGGCATCCATGATCTTTATAGTTTTGCACAAACTCTGCACCATGGTGGACCATTTTTAGTATACGGAACAGCCATGGTGGTATTAGGGGGTGCTAAGGGGTGCATGTGAGGTGGCACTGGAGTAGGTGCTGCCCCATTTCTCATGATTCTGCCCAATGGATTTTTTATGGCAGGTTAATTTGTCTTTGTATGTGTGCAACACGATGCAGCAGACAGGTGTATGTGCACACTGCAGGTATGTCAGGTATGTGTAGATAATATGTAGTTGTTAGTGGCACCACTTGGGTGGCACTTGATATAGGAGCTGACAGAGGCTTGCACACCATGATTTATGTGGGACTGTGCCTATGTGTGACGTTCTTCAAATGGCCATGGTTATTTCCGACTCCGTGCACCGGCTTATTTCCTCATTTTTCACAAGGGACTATACCTTGGGGTCCGCATGACTCCGTGACCTGCGCCATTGGTGTCGGATTGTTGGGAACAACTCCGTCATGATGCTGTGATATCACCAATTCGAAGCATTTGTGTTTCTAAGAGCTATATTGATGTTTAATCTTTAGAAATTCATAACTTTGCCTGTGTATGTTGGATTTTTATTGTTTTGGTCTTTTTTTGCTCAGAAAAACTTTGGCTATTTTTCTAACTTGGTGTTGAGTTATTTGTAGTGTTTTCACTGTATTACTGTGTGTGTTGGTACAAATACTTTACACATTGTCTCTGGGTTAAACCTTTCTGCTCGTGCCAAGTTACCAAGTGGGTAAGCGGGGGTTAACCGGGAGTGTTTCTCCTTTGCCCTAACTAGAGTGAGGGTCCTTGCTTGGACGGGGTAACCTGACTGCTAACCAAAGACCCAATTTCTAACATGGCACTAAAGGGCTAGCGTAATTTTTAGGAAGGGAATGCCTACCTTGCATCTCATTGTCGCAATGAGATGCAAGGTGGGTTGGCACTCCAAAAAATTGTGCTAACTTCAATATTTTGACACTAGATGGGTGCAAACATTTCATAAATATGGGCCTAATTTTTGGGGGTAAAGATCTAGCTTTCTGCAATATTTGGTGTAATCCCATTCAGATTGGTGTGCTCAAGGAGCTATTGTATATTCCTGCATGACCGGAAGCAATGGAAGCTTCAGAAGAACATAGTAACAATTTTGCCTCCTTCTTCTTAAAGAAGATTGAAGATATCTATGAAAACTTCTCAGGGGAAGTAGGGGGAGTCGCAGGGCATGCAATGGAGAAGAAGGAAGGTGACAATGTTTTACAGAGTCTTCTTCCCATCTCTGAGGAAGGAGCTTCGGGGCTCCTCAGTAAATTAAAATCAGGCTCTCCACTTGATCCTGCACCTCCCCATATTATTATGCAGGGAAGAGTAGTGCTAAATCTGTTAATAACCGAGCTGTTAAACAGCTCGCTACAAAGTGGGATGGTGCCGGACTCCTGGAAACATGCAGTGGTCAAGCCACTTCTAAAGAAGCCTAATCAAAATGGAGCGGTCTTTAAAAACTACAGGCCTATCTCGCTCCTTCCCATGATGGCAAAACTAATTGATAAGCACGTAAATATACAACTATCGCGCTTTCTGGAAGAACATAAGATTTTGCATATAACTCGAATGGGCTTTAGACCGGGCCACAGCACTGAATCTGCCATGATTGCGGTTACGGAAGAAGCGAGAAAACGAATGGACCAAGGTCAGGCAACTGTAATAATAATGCTAGATTTGAACGCGGCATTTGATACGGTCAATCAAGATCTACTCATTCAAAGAATGGGAAATAGTGGGATTAAAGGAAGGGTGCTTAAATGGTTAAGCTCGTTCTTACAAAATAGAACCTTTCAAGTCCTGGATCATTCTTTTTTCTCAGCCCAGTTGAAACTTTTATGCGGAGTTCCGCAGGGCTCATCTTTGAGTCCCACTCTGTTCAACATTTACATGTCCCCCCTAGCAGAAGTCATAGAACCCTTTGGGGTATCCCTGGTGTCTTATGCGGATGACACACTGCTGGTGGTTTCCTTCTCCCCCAATAAGGAGGTGGACAACTCGGCCTTGCCTGCCTGTCTCCAAGCGATTGCTGCCTGGATGACAGAAAGCAGGCTGCAACTCAACGAAGAAAAGACAGAAATTATGTTTTAAGGAAAACTGACCAACCCTGCTAAAAATATAGGACCAGTAATACATTTAGATTACTTACTCCCCCCCCCCAAAGCTCAGATTAAAGCCTTGGGAGTTTGGTTGGATCCCAAACTCACCATGGAACATCAAGCCAAGATAATGTCAGCCACCTGTTTTGGGATTCTTAAGCTCTTAAGGAAGATTATTGGTCTGCTTCTGCCATTGGCCAAAAGATTGGCCGTACAAGCCCTGATTGTATCCAGATTAGATTTAGGAAACAGCCTCTTTTGGGGATCTCCAGGTTATGTGGTGAACAAACTACAGGTGGTACAAAATGCTGCAGCATGTCTGCTCTTTAATCTGCCTAGGACCACATCAGCTAAAAAAGCTCTGATTGAACTGCACTGGCTTTCAGTGGCAAAAAGGATAAAGTTTAAGGCTCTTTGCTTCTTCCACAGAGCTCTATATAAAAAGGATCCTCATTATCTAAAATCATTAATTTCACTATATACACCCACGAGAGTTTTGAGATCAGCCTCTAAAGCCCTGGTAGTGGTCCCCAAAGTAAAGACAACATCGTGGGGAGGAAGATCCCTGAAATACCAGGGAGACAGACTTTGGAACGCCCTACCCACGAATACTCGCACGATGAATCAGGAGACTGAATTTAGGAAGGCCATTAAAACCTGGCTATTCTAAATTCTTCTAAGTTCCCCCTCTCCAGGGAAGTTTGAGATTCCTCCAGTATGTTCTAAACTTTTCAAACTGATCAGCGCTACGAGGCCTCCGGGTAGCTGGCGCTATATAAGTCTCAATAACATAACACATAACATGCTTTGTCTGTAGCGCTGTTCAAAAATCCCTAGGAAATTACATGGGGGAATTGTGTTTTTTGGACATCCCTCCACACTTTGTCTTGGCCACCGCTTAAGAGATCACCCCAAAATGACAACCCACCTTGAATAATAATCACAATCCTTGTAGGGAGAACTACATAAATCACTTGGGGCCAGATGTATCAAGCATTTTTTGCGATCGCAAGCGGCCCAACAGTATGGTATGTATCAAGTCCAATTTGCAATTTAGTAACTTATTACCGAATCTCAAATTGGATTTGTGACTACATACCGATTCGGTATTAGGAAGGGGGGTGTCAAGGGCATCCCTTCCTAATACCGAATTGCAGAGGTATGTATGATTGTTTTGTGACTGTGAATGAGTTTGCAAAACAATCTCAATTAACACCAATTTCAAACTGGTGCCTACTCATTCGCAAAGCGGAAGGGGTCCCCAACATTTTTTAAGAGCGGGCAGTGGCCCCACATACCACTGCCTACTCTTAAAAAATGAAAAGAAAACCTTTAATGTTTCTTTTTTAAATGCATCCCATTTTCCTTTAAGGAAAACGGGCTGCATTTTTTTAAAAAAAATGCTTTATTTAAAAGCAATCACAGACATGGTGGTCTGCTGAGCCAAGCAGGCTACCATCCCTGTGACTGTAGCCATTCGCAATGGGTCGCAAATTGCGACCTATCTCATGAATGTTAATGAGTTAGGTTCATTTGCGAGCCCTTGTGAATCACTATATGAAACTCCTGCCGTTTCATACATTCCAATAGCGATTACTTAATTGCGATTTGCAAAAAATCGCAATTTGGTAATCGCTATTGGAATTAATGATACATCTGGTCCTAAATAACCCTGTGTTTAGCCCCCTGCTAGGCAATGTGTAAAGTAGTTATGCAGTGCACAAACCATTATAAAGTGAAAATACAATGCAATTGCAGGTGCACCACTTGGGGGGTTAGGACTCACTCCAACAGAGGCCAGCAGCAAGGTCCAGGGCAGGTTCAACCTCTGGAAACATGGTGTGTCCCTGTAGAAAAAACAGGAAGTCAACCAACTTGCTCTTAGAGTCACTTTGGGGGCCTTGGGTTCAAGGCAAACAGGAGCAGGCTTCCTTCAGGTTATTCAGACAAAAGGACAGCCCTTCTTCTGATTCCTCAGAGATCCAAGAGTGTTTGGACAAAAAGGACTGTGGAGTCCACTTTTGTGCCCAGTTTCAGCTTCTAGGTGGAGGGCAAGCTTTCATCCAGCTCCTTAACCAGTTCTGGTCAGCTCCTCCCCCGACAATGCATTTGGTGGCAGCCTAGAGAGAGAAAAAAGGGAGACAGTCCTGGATGTGAACTACATCTGCCAGTGGCAAGGTGGGCATCATTTGATGCTCACAAAGGAGCTGGGCACAGCCCCCAGACCATCCCTTTCAAAGAAGAAAATGCCTCCCCACACCCAAGCCATTTTCCATTATAAGGGAGCTATCCACACCTCTCCACAGGGGAGCCATCAGTAATCACATAGCACTGGACACTGGCAGACAGGGATGTTTGGTCTTTAGGTTGGAAAATGACAACTTTCTAAAATTGTCATTTCTAAAATAGTAATACATACAGTCTATTTTGACCATTAAGTAGAATTCTGAGTACCTATTAAAATGAGTTCTAACATCATTCTTCTTGTTGCTCCCAAACTGAAACTAACCACTACAAGTTGTCATAGTGTAACCCAGTGTTCCTAAGGAAGAGTCAGCCTTGCCACAGTAAATAAACACTTGTTTTTTTTTTATTGCCAGAACATGTAAAACATGTTACACTTATCCTACTTTTACCATGCACCCTGCCCGATCAGCATTTGAGAGTCTAACTTAGGAGTGACTTATAAGTATTAAAAAGGAAGCTTTATTTTGGCAGGGTGAAATGACAGTTTAAAACTCAACACCCAGGCTGCAGTGGCAGACCTGAAGACATGTTTTACATTGCTGCTGTAGGGGGTGACACAATGAGTTCTTCAGTCCACTAGCAGTATTTACTTTGCAGGCCATTGGTCCATGTGGTACTGTATTCCAGGGACTAACAAGCAAATTAAAAATGTCAATGAAGTTGTAAGACAATTCTAACATGTTTAGAGAGAACAGCATAAGCACTTTCCCACTGGTTGACAAAAACAGGTTCAGCAAAAGAAGGCAACAATCTGGAGGAATGTCATGTAAAGAGAGTAATTTCCAGCTTGTGTCCTCCCCAGCAGAAAGCAGGGAGAATGACCCAACCTCATAAGAGTTCTCATTGCTAAGTCCAAAAAAACTGGAATGATCATCAGCATTGGCATGGTAAATCCCAGGTGTGAATTTCTACAATAAAGAGTTGTAACAGCTTTAGATTCTCACTCCCCATTTGCATCAGCCATCTGTGGGATCAGTGGTCTCTCTGAACTTGGAAGTGAGCCCCAAACAAATATGGTGCCAACCTCTTCAAGTGGCAAGACCACTGCAAATGGTTGCCTCTCAATTGAACTTCACCTCTGTTCCCTAGGAGATAGCCTCCTGCTGAGGAATGCTACATATTGGTCCAAGCCCTCATCATGTAGCTGTGACAAGACAGATCCAATGCTATGTTCTGAAGCATCCATCAGAACTAGGAACTCCTTAGAGAAGCCAGGTGCCTCAAGCACTGGCGCTGTACACTTGACCCTCTTCAGGGACTCTAAAGCTTTCTGGCACACCTACATCCAGACCACCTGTTTGGGCTGCTCAGTTAGCTCAGTTAAGGGGGCAAGAATGGTGTCATATTCTGTAACAAATCTTCTATAGTACTCTGTAAATCATAAGAAGGCTCACCTAGGTTTGGGTATTGGGAAAGTCCCAAGCCATGATTTAATGTATTTGAATTGGAGAGGCTAGAACTTGCCTCCACCAGCTTGGTGGCCTAAGTACACCACTGATCCCTGCCCTGTCTGGCACTTACCATCAGGCCTTCCTGGAATATTACACAAAAGATGATAATTTCCAACATATAATTAGATAGAGATAAAGAAAGAGAAAGGCACCCACAATGTGTGGCAGTAGCTTTCAAAAACAGAAAAATGTTCTAAAACACTTGTTCTTTTGATCTCTTCATTTACAGGACTACATTTACAAATTAGCTATGGCAAGACCCCCACCACCCCCCTCCAACCATCATTCTGCCAACTCAATTTGTTTTGTCTCTGCTAGAAGCATGTAGCTAAGCTCCTGCTGCAGTGCCTGAAAGAACACGATGAATTACTTAAGTTTTTTCAGACTTTAGAGGTATCTGTGGAAATGACTGCATGTGTTTCAATTCTGCTTTGCAGGCAGTTCTTCACTTGAAAAATAATAAGTGCCAGTGCCCAAAGCGCTGCTCAGACACCAATACAATAAAACGTCAGCGTGCTGAATTCCATTGGTGCATAGTACTGAATCCACCTCAGGTCTCTTTAACTCGCTGCAGACATCACTTCTTGCAGGTTTCTGCTTTCTATTTTGGTGATGAATTTTCTATTTGTCAATCTTTCCGTTTTGTGTATTTTCCCTCTCTGTTTCTCATAGAAAATGTCTGCGGAGGAGAAATAATTTCCGGTCCCCAAAAATAAGAGCAGGTTGCCCTCACCACCAATCACGGGCTCAACTTAAGCACTGTTTGCAGGATGATTTGAACTTTTGTGCAAAAAACAGAAATAGGTATTTAGAATTGAGAAAAGCGTCAGGCCACAGACACAGTCCTGAAAACTGAGACTGGGGAAATCAGGGTTGTCTGGTCATCCTAGTATATTATGCTCATGCAATTTGTGTTCATGTGCCCCTTTTGAAAGCCCACTGCAATAACTCCGACACCGTTTGAGGCTCTCCAGACGCTTCCCTCCCTCGAGTCCATACCCAAGACATCGCCCCGCATTCCCCAACCGCCCCATCTCCCTACCCCCCCTCGCAGGTAAAATTGGTTTCTCAGCTAAGAGTTCTAGGCCCGTTTCAACAGCGCTTCCCAGATTTTGTGTTGCGCAAACTTAAATTTGATTTCTTTCGGTTATATAGCTAAGGTGACAAAGACGAGTAGTGCTGTTAATTCTATTTGTTTTTATGACGCTGATGCGCTCATTGTATTGGTTATGCCTGCACATGGTGCTTGATAAGGAGGTTAATGCTTTCCTACTCATTACTCCGCGGTTACTCCTTCATTAACCTGCTGACAGCTCGTTGCACGCATTACTGCACCTCGCTCGCTTTGCTCTCGTTGATCAACGCATTAGCGCTGTCGGGGTCATCACTTTCACTGAAGTAATAGCAAAGCAGCAAATGTCCCTAAAGTGTTCCCCATAATTTAGTGCTCTTACCTAAGTAATGATGCTGTGTTTTAATCGTGCAGGGTTACCTTTCGATCTGCTCGGCATTGAAAACATTCGAGGGGGCTGTCGGTGTCTCCAGTATGTACTGCCTAAGGCTGGATCAGTTTGTGCAGAGGTGTTAAGAAAGGTTCCGGGACACTTTAACTTTTGCTCCAAAGGGCTTATGTTTTCATTTCCCAGTTCATTTCACTAACTGAACAGTGGCAGCCGGCAGCTTTAGGAGTGAGGGGGCGGACAGGGAGCACACTCACACTCATTCTTTCACACACAGGCATGCATGCACATCCATTAACAACACTCATCAACATTCAAACATGCACGCACGTACCAAACATTCATTTAAAAAGATCACACACACACACTTACCTTCAGCCTCGGAGGTCCCAGGAGGGTTGGGACTGCTGCTTCCCTCACTGGCTGACCTTAGGTCCTAAGGTCAGCCAGTGAGGGAAGGCAACAGTCCCAACTTCGTCACAGAGTGGGATAGAGTCAGTGAGACTGCTGACCCCTCCCCACTCTGTGACGAGGTGTCACTGATTGACACTCGCCCTGGGAGCTTTAGGGCTTAAACCTGAAGCTCCCAGGTCGAAGTCAATAGGTGACGCTTCCCTCGTCACCCAGGGGAGGGCCTTGAGGCACCTTTGTTGAGCCGAGGAGGTCACGTCCACAGGAGCTGTGACCTCTTCAGCCTAGCAAAGTTCATCTCAGGCAGCCAGGAGTCTGCGCAAATCGCGCATGTCTTCTCCTGGCTCCCTGACCTGAACATGAAGAGTGCCTGTCAGGCTGACCTTTGTTCAGTCTGACCGGCACTCTTCATGAAGGGCAAAAGGTGGGGGTGCGTGGCCCCTCTGCCCTAAAGGACGGGCCGCGCCTGTAACTGAATTAACACACATCATTCATTGTTGTTGTTGCCCAGGTAACTATTCCTGCCGATTTGGCAGAGGCTGTGAAATTAGCAGTCTATGCTATCTCTGAACTCCGCAGACAAGTCTAATCAAATGAGCTAAGCCAGCTACATTTACAGAACAGAGTGCAACTGCATTACCAAAAAAAGAGAGATATTTCAAGTGTAGTCTCAATATGGGATAAGGATAAATTTAAGTGCAAGAGTACTGAGACCCGGGGCCAGGGCCGGCTTTAGGACTTGTGGCGCACTGTGAGACAGTTTATTGTGGCGCCCCTCTCCCCATGACCTCCTCCTCGGTTTCGCTCACTACCACCCAGCAAATGTGCCTCTCATCTCTCCATCGCTTCCCTTTCACATACATTCATGTGTTTTAAAGCACTTGTAAAGGCTGGCTTTACTAATCCACTCAGCTAGCCCCATAAAATATAGGGGCATATTTTAGAGCCCCTAGCGCCATTCTAACGCCACAATAGCTTCATTTTTTTATGCTAATGTTTTGTAATGTAATGAAGGCCAAAAATGGCGTGCCATATCTACAAAGTGGTGCAATGCATGCATTGCACCACTTTGTATCCCTTTGCGCTACATTATGCCTGCCCCAGGCATAATGTATGCAAAGATGGCATTCCTCCATTAGTGGGGTGTGCCAAAAAAATGGCACAAAAAAATATGACAGATTTATTTGAGTTATTTTTTTCTGGCACTTTTAACACCTGCTTGGAGCAGACATTAAAAGGAAGCATCTGTTGGTTACAATGGGCCTCTGGGTGCTTTGAAGGATTAGCATCAAATTTTCTTTATGCTAATCCTGCAAAGCGTGGGACTAGTGTCAAGAATTCTGGCACTAGTCCCCTAACTACCAGGTATAATTTATGCAAAGGGGACATCCCCCTGTTAGGGGGGACAAAATAATGATGCAAAGAAATCTGTCAGATTTCTTTGCGTCATTTTTTTCCAGCACTTTTAATGTCTGCTCAGAGCAGACAATAAAAGGAGGCTTTCTTTGGTTACAATTGGCGCCTGGGTGCTTTGCAAGATTAGCATCAACATCTTTTACGCTAATCCTGCAAAGTGCCGGACTAGCATAAAATATTCTGATGCTGTGTGCAGCTCCACTTTTCTTAAATATGCCCCATAGTTCTGTTTTTTTACAGCAGGCATATTAACCCTCTATGCTACTTTATATTGAGTCAAAGCTGAGACTAGGCAAAACTCCCATCTCTCTCTCTCTCCACAATGACTTTACTTTGTAGTGTGGTTGGTTTTACGTATCTTTTGCGCGTTAGCTTCAGGCTTTAGGCCTTTGTGCACTTTGCCCTGGATGTATTTTATTCATTTGCTGGCAGCTTAGAGCCTCTGTGCACTTTGCTCTAAATGCTTTTTATTTGGCTTCATACTGTTATTTTTCAAATAGCCAGTTCTACGGTTTTGTTTTTTATTCATATCACACTGTTTTGCCTACTTTGGCACTGGAGTTCTCCATAACACATTCACTCTGTGCTTCAGTCAAGGATACAGTCTGGTACATTGCCGATAGACGTGGTAGGAGTTTAGACTTGGCATTTCTGCGTAGGGACATTTTGTGATCACGCTGACATGTTAGTTATAAAATCACTTCCTTGTCCCAATACACGCAAGAGGGAGATTCCGACCAGGGAACCACAACTAGACGCTGACTGCCTCGTTGCAGATGCTGAACCAAGATCACAGGCCTTTGCTCAGGTATGAGGGCTGATGTCTCCCCAGTGATACAGACAGGTAAGCTAGAAGCATAACATGCTGTGCTCGAAATAGAACAAGCAGAGGGAGAGTAGAAACTATTATACACGATGATCGCTTTGTTCTTATGTTTTACTCTCCTGGTAACTATTTCAATCCTACTGTGTTGTATGGTTCTGGTTATTGCGGCTCATGCCTTATTATCTAAAATACAGTTGTTTTATTAAATCATTATATAAAACTTATACTGTCTTTGTCATTTGTATATGAGATCATATTGTAAATGAGAGAGTTGGTTTGGATCTGAGTGACCACGACTTCCCTGAGAAGTTCCAAAGATGTCATGCGCTCGGCTGCCCAATCATCTCTTCCCCGTGGGAGAAATGAGGCACTGCTAGTTAGCCGGAGCAAAAACCGGATTTAGGGTGACAGAGTTCCTTACACGTGGGTCAGACTCAGTCCCCCACACTGTTATCGATCCTGCTGCCTAGAAATCCAGTAGTCTCATTTAGGATAATGAGAGCCCACGCGACATGGCGCCGCCAACGATTGGTCTGGCTCTAATATTTAGGTCCGACTGACTCTCTCGGTCTCATATATATTTTGACTCCTCGGTTCCGTAAGCGGAGACGTCCGTGGGGCTGAGGGTTTCCGCCACCACGGGATAGGTACATCCTATTACTTAGTGGTTGGTTGTTCAAGCTTGAACTTTGAAAGGAAAAACCCCGATATTGGTGTGCCTTCTCTGACCTAGATCTATTTTTTTACAAATGGTGAATCCTTATGTAGTGAATATAGCGATCGCTCACAGGACATCTGATAGCACATGGACTGACGGTCCAGGGGGGTCCGGTCACTTTTGTGGTGGACGCCCATGCAGCCTATAGAACAGAACTTTTTTATTCTTGGGTCTTATTTCCAGCAGTTGACGGGGGTACAAACAGTTTTCACGAATACACTGTTGCGAATGTCCCTGGACAATACAGGGCTTATGCATACTTAGAGATACCTTTATCTTATCAAGAACACCATAATTGGCTTGATGGCGCCCTCCCACACACAGTGGCACAAGTTAGGTTAGGTCCACTGAGTAATGATGGTCCTACCTGGCCATTATTGGCTACATATACACCTCATCCTGCGGCTGCTCAATTGACAGTGGTTGAAGTTCGTCGTTTATATACAGACTTAATGGCTACATATAGACGATTAGTTCAGTTTGTCATGCAGACACTAAATAAAAACGCAGCGCGTGCTGCTCCGGCGCACCCACAGGCGGTGGTTCCGGGTATCAATCTGGCCACTGTACACTCAGTTATGGGTAAGGTACCGGCTAAACGAGAGGAAACTCCATTTTGGCTGGCGCAAAAAATTAATACGCTGGAAGCAGTGTTTCCCCATACGAGACCTCAGGATAAACATAGAATATTGACGATGTGTTTGCCGTATGGGATGGTTCCTCCGGTGGACCTTTGTAATACCTGGGGCACGGTGTTTGCCGCGCTCTACACTACGGCACACGGTACACCGACATTAGCTAATTTACCGGAAGTGCTTAAACAAATTCAAGATGAATATGGGGCTGCCCCTGCCTTAGATTTGGGCATGCAGTTAATGGCCAATTTTGCTGCGGTTTCTTCTATTATTTTGAGTAATCTCAAGGGAGAGGCAGTAGCACTAGCAGTGCGAATGCGTCTTCGGGATGTTCCACAGATTAATGAGGAGCGGGAACTTCCGAGAATAATAGCAGAGACATATTCCAGTATTGGTCGCGATAGCCTAGGGGCTAGACCGCAAAAACCCCAATTACAGGGTAAAAATAATAAAGACAATGCTAAACAACAGCAACCTGAGGGTACTAAGAAGCGCTTGGAAAAGAAACAGCAAACACCTAAGAAAGATGGGGGAAAGTCTCCGCAACCGGAGACCCTGCAGAATAGGTATAATCTCAGGAATAGGGATAATTTGAAGACGCCTGATAGATATCAATATACTGATACACGCCAATCTCGTTCCTTTCAGGACTCCTCAGAGAAAAGAAGTGAGAGAGGTGGGCGGTCAGAGCGGAGAACGGAGTACGTGAAACCAAGACAGGATTCACAATGCTCAACGGAGGTTTCTATTAAACAAGAAGATAAACCGCTGCAACAAAAACAACAATTTAAAAAGAAGAAAGTGGCAGCAGTCTCAGTTAGACATGCCGCTCAAGAAGAGAGTTCTCTTGACGAACAAGACATGGGCGTTGGCACTGTTAGACAGCGCGGCAGAGGTCACAATAGTTCACCGGAGTCTTCTAGAGCATCTGGAGGTGAAAGCAACTGATGACTTCATACAAGTCGAAACGGCGGATATGCGTGTCTCTGATCCTGATAGAGTATGTAAAGTGACTCTGCGATTAGAAGGGGACATTGACCGCATTGTACACGCCATATTATGGGACCATGTGGTAAAATCATATGATGTTCTACTGGCCGAACAGGATTGGCCACCGGACTTTGTTCGCGACTGTCCGGTTGGGGAGGAGGTTATTACACCTTCCTTCTCACCACTTGTTCCGAGAGAACTTTCGGAGTCCTATAGTAAAACATGGGCTCTAGCACAGGCTCCCGACCTATATAGAAATAACGTGGGGTGGGATAAACAATCACCTTATCATGTAATTCCGATAAAGGGCGAACCTCAGCCACAGCCGCAGTATCCTATCAAATTTGAGGCAAGGGCATCGGTTAGGAAAATTCTTACACAATTGGAGTACCAGGGTGTAATTGAGCCCTGTGTCTCACCGATGAATAATCCCTTATTTCCAGTTGCTAAACCGGACCATTCATATAGGATAGTGGTGGATTACAGACATTTAAATGGTCATACATGCACATATGCAATACAGAATTCACATAGCGCAGCGCTTATGAATAATATAGTGCGTAAGAAATACAAAACAACGTTAGATATCTCGAATGGATTTTTCTGCCAAAATATAGCGCCCAAAAGTCGGGACTATACCAGTTTTAGTGCGTTTGGCTCTCAGAAAAAGTTTTGTCGTTTGCCTCAGGGGTATAAGAATAGCCCAGGACTGTTTTCGGCTCGTGTGACTGAAATGCTGCACGAGTTGGACCCTGAAGCGTTATCATATGTTGATGACATATATCTGACAGACGATGAGATTCTGCAACATCTAAGGAGTGTATCACGCATTGTTGTGGGGTTTGCTGATATTGGCTATAAGTTTAATTTTAAGAAATCGAAGATTGCCTTCCTTAGCGTCATTTTCCTGGGTTATGAATTGTTGAGTGAGGGCAAGAGCTTAGCGCCACATTTTTTGGAGAAATGTACTTTATTGCAGCCTCCTAATACGGTTCAGAAGCTCCAGTCATTGTTGGGGTTTCTGAATTTTGGCAGAACTTACATTCCTGATTATGCTACGCATATAAAAACCTTATACGAGTTGATTCGTCCGAATTTTTCGAGTAGATTTTGGACGAATGAGCATACACATATACTACGAGATTTGCAAACTGATCTCTTAGCAGTTAAACATTTACACACACAGGACAATAAGACACATTTAGTCATCAGGGTGATACCTGGGGCTGTTGGGTTTACTTATGTCACCTTTAATGAGGGTGAGACAGTCCCGATTGCATACAAGTCCCACTTGTATTCTGTTGCAGAACAACGATTTGCACAGACTGAAAAAATACTCACTGTAGTACAGATGGCTGTGATTAAAGAAAGACCGCTTGCCCAGGAACAACGCATCGTTGTTGTTTCCCCGATTCCGGCCTAGAGGCTGTTACAAAAGCGAGTGTTCCTAATTCGAAAGCTTTACACCCGCGATGGATTCAATGGGCTACGTCTTTGACAGCCACTGATGTAGATTACATATTTGACCCTAAACTGCAGACTCAAGAATTTCTTCAATATAAAATAGAGTACCCAGTCCCTGCTGGCACATTGCCTATTGACCAATATCAGGTGGTCATGTATACCGATGGCTCTGCACAACCAGCGGTTGGGACTAAACAGCAGTATTCTGGTGCATGTGCGGTGGTGAGCGGCACGATGGAGGGGGAAGTGTTCTGCCCCCGACATACTTATACTAAAACCTTGGGAGATTGCACGGCAAAGCTGGTTGAGCTCAAAGCTCTATTGTTAGCATTGGAGCACGCGGATCTGGCGATTTTAACCTTGCTGGTCTGTGACTCCTACTACTGTGTACAGTCTTTCAATGAATATCTACACTATTGGAAGATGAATGGGTTCAGAGATTCTAAAGGCAACACCATTAAATACAAATTGTTGTGGGGTAAGGTTGCGGATCTGAAGGAGACGCTTCCTAAGGTCCATGTTGTACATACACTTGGACACCAGCGCGTTGGAATACACGTTGCTGGGAATACTTTGGCTGATGAAGCCGCGAAATCAGCAGTGGCTGTCGCCACTGTGGCCGCAGTGACTCGTTCGAGTTCCAAACCAGACACAGAGATTTCGGCTGCCATAAAAGCTACGGCTGATGGCACGCCATTTCCTAAAGGATTTCCTTCTAAATATAGTTACTGCTTGAGTAGTGCGCTAAATGCTGTTGTTAATATTCCAGGCATTGGTGTACGTGAACTACCCAATAAAATTGAGAGACCTCGATTAATTTCTGCAGCACATGAGGGGGTGACGTCTGCACATGCTGGTGTCGCTGCCACGATTTCACTTTTACAGGCTCGTTACTGGTGGCCTGGTCTCTTTAAAGAGACAAAGCAATATGTCCTTTGTTGTGACGTTTGTCAACAGATTAAAGCTTCGTCGGCTAGACGCACGCAGCAGACGCCCCTTCTGATTTCAAATAAACCTTTACAATGTGTGTACTTGGATCATTGTGGTCCGCTGACACCAGATAGTGCATACAAATATATTTTGGTTGCTGTAGATTCGTGCTCCAGATTTGTGTGGGTCTGGCCACAACGCTCGGCTGACGCTCGGACTGTTATTAAAGATTTGCGCATCTTTGTCGATACATTTGCAGTTGCGGCTTTTCATTCGGACCAGGGCCCTGCTTTTGCCTCTAAGGCGTTCAGGGACACCATGGCTTAGTTGGGGGTCCAACTCCAATTCTCGTCTCTATTTCATCATGAGGGAAATTCTGTCGTGGAGCGTTTAAATCGTGATTTAAAGCAATCCTTAACGGCCAGGGTTATAGGTACGGGTCGTAGTTGGCTAGCCCACCTATATGGAGTACAGAGAGCACTTAATAACTTGCCTAGACGGTCACTGGGGGGTCGTACTTCATATGAGTGCCTGTTTGGAACACAAATGTATGTTCCTGATCTAGATGGTCCTGGTGTGGAGGCGGCAGATACGCCCTTTGACATAAATGATCGTGTTACTGTTTTGCAGGATTTACAACAATTCCGTGAAGATAACTCTTCTGCAAGTGCTGCCTCCTCAGGAATTAAGGATGAGCCAGTAACACCTACTGGTTGGATACCCAGGATTGGGGATCTGGTGCGTGAAAAGGTCACAGTAAAGAAAGAATTTGGTCCTTCTTATCGAGCACCTGTCCCTGTGTTAGGGAAGCAGCACAAGAACTGTGATTTTACCGCCGCTGCAAGGTGCCAAAGGAAATTGCTTTGTTTCCATTGATAATGTCAAGTTACAACATGTGGCCGATTCTGCACAGCAGACCAAGAGGGACACCCAGTAGTTCCGGAATCCCTCTCACTACTGGGGAAGAAGTCCCGCTGCAGGTGATTTACACCGACGCTGTTTCCTCTCCGAGCTTGGGGAGGGTGGAAGATGGTTTTGCGATTGTTCCACAGACAACGATTAATTTGGAATCTTTTGATCAAGTTGCTGTACGTTCTACTGATGTTTCTGAACATGTGGTTTATAGCGTGCCTAAGTGAGAGCCTCCATCAGCTTCTTTGTTCACAGTTGCACCTTTTGCAAGAACTGCCTCTGGCTGCTTCAACGACACTGATGATGCAGTGTCCAGCTCCTCGTCCTCGATGTCTACGGTCCGAGGTCCACGTAAGCTGCTGTGTTGGCTTAAACGCACATATTTTGTTTTTCCTTGGAACTATTTGTGGCTTTTTATGGCTGTAATGACTCTTTTTTTGTGGTTGGGATTTGTGGTTACTTTTTTTCTGGTAATACATGGTCATTTTCTTCCTGATCGATCTGACATTGAGCACGTGGAGACTGTGTTAAAACCACATTTTTCGTCTCATGTGGTTCGAAGAGACTTGTCCAATGTAAACATTTCTGCAATACCGATTCCGGATGGGATTGTGTGGGATAAATTAATGTTTTATATATATGGTCCCACTGAATTGATTCAAATACCATATGTCCTCAAGTTATCAATGAATGATATTGTTATACCAGGCATTGTTTCTGATGATTGGGATGTGAAGACAGTAGATTCTATGCTGACAGATTTGCAATATTATACTGTCTATGACGATGAAGATGCTTACCAATTTAGAGATAATCATGGTGACATGTTTTGCTACAACTATTATGGACACCACTTTATTCATAAAGCTAGTAGCCCTAAGTCTATATTTAATTATGTGCACTGGGAACATTGCTCGACTCCTCCACAAGGGAGTTTGAAAACGTATTATGATAAATTTGCATATTTTTCTGGGCATAATCAACGAAATGCTAAGTCTTACTATTTTAAAGTTACTCCGTATTCTAATAAGCAAATGTTATTGACCGATACTAAATTACTGTATTCCAGTTTGTTTGTATCTAAACTTTCGGTCGAGGGGTATGAATACTGGTTTAAGACTGTTGACTTGAAAAATGTTTGGGGTATGAAAAATTGGCAGATGCAAGGCAGGGACACATTATTTAGAGCATGTATTATCCCTGTGCAGATGATTTTCCTCAATGACACAGTACAACAGAGTAGCTGTTTGGGCTTGGCAACAATTAGAGAGTTAAATTTGCCTAGTATACCTGTCCCTTCCAAATTAAACAACTGGCAGCACTATGTGAATGCTACTTTTAGTAAATTTACACATTGGGTCCAGAATGGTACGCTTAACACTTCATCGATACATCCGGGCGGGTGGTTATTATGGCCTGTAGACACTAATAAGTGTCATCAACGTTTTGTCACCTCTTCAGGGGGGTTCAGGACTAGTAGGGCAGACCCTCGTTACATTTCACCAGAACATGCTGATATTATAACTACATACAGTGTGGGGAAGCTTTGTCAGCAATGGTTGAAGTCATCCACGCTGGATGCAGTTAAGTCACATCTCACGTTACTGTCTAATGATACTGATTTACAAGATTTTTTGTCAGGTCCCAAGGTACCACGGAAGAAAAGATTTTTATACGAAGTTTATAATGAGATGTGGAAGCTTTCACAACAGGAGGCTGCAGCCCGGTTGAGGCAGATTGATCAGGAAAACCTAATGCAGACTTTGTCTGTTGTTGATAATGGCATGCATACCCTTTCTGACCGTGTTTACATGATTGATAGCATTGTTTCCTCTGCTATTGACATTATTAAATCGGACATGTCTTCTTTATATCATGGGCAGAGTCAGACGCGGTCCATCATGCAGCTGGGTTGGACTCTTCAGACCTTGAAGGCAGGTCGCGTTCCATGGCAGCACATTCGTGCCAGAGAGATCTTTGTCTCCTTTAATTTGACTTGTCAACAACAGCTCATGGCTAAAAAGGAAGCAACGTATGTTATGTTGAATATTGAGAAATTGGAGAAACTGCCTTTCACGGTGGCTGAGATTCCGTCAGATGAGTGGTTGATTCATGGGGTTATTAATCTGCCTATCTCCACTCTGCAATTTACTTCTTGTTTGAAGCACATTCCGGTGGGAAGATATGAACTATTGGGAGACAGTTACATACACGAGGTGTGGGAGCTTCCCTTTCAATACAGATGTGTTAATGGTTTGAGGGAGGTTTTTCTTAGCGGTAGTGAATGCGAAACTTCTGTCAGCCATTCTATGGTTTGTAAACAGCTGTCCTTGCACGGAGCGTGTAACGCTTTGATTGCTAACTTAGCTTGTTATTTGAAGGGAGTTCCAGTCCCGGTTATTAAAAACACTTTCCAGGTGCTTTCTAATGGAAGTTACAATGTTCTTAACAGCGAACGCTGCTGTGGCATGCGTGCCGGAATAGTTTACGTTGTCGTTGTCAACAAGGCCGTTACGTGCTGCGGGAATGTGTTGTTTCCCCCCACTCAAATTAGGGAGGTAGCGGACATCTGGCCTCATATTGCTACTTCCAAGGTTAATTTCGACAAGTTGAGTCGGCTAAAAGCTTTATTGTTTCAAAAGCATGTGGGCCTTACATCTGCTAGCGAGACCTACGCACTTCAGGTGGCAAGGTCATTGGCGGAGATACAGTCCCTTTTGAATACTAACTTTCCAAGTCACTTCGGTGAACTTGTGGGACGTATATTTAATGCATCCAGCACTGCTGGTATTGCACATTTTTTCAAAGCCGTTGGTGTTGGTTTTGCTCACACCTTCTCTTCCATATTCGGTTTGATACCTTCGGCTATACACTCTATTTTCGGAAGCATTTTTGGGGGTTTCCCGATTACTTTGGCTTTATTGGCTGGAGTCTTGCTGTTGCTTCTATTTTTTCGCAATGGCTGTCCCGCCACGACGAGATGCTATATTGCTGCTCCCGTCAGCACAGCTGTGTCGTGAACGCATGATGCAGCATTTTGGAGCAACACTCCTGGGCCATTTGGAGTGTGACTGGTCTCTGTCATTCAGACCGGTTTTGGTTTGTGTGCAACCCGTGTTTCGGTGCCTTTGGTGCTCGTTTGAACATGCACTGGCTCTCTGTCTCTCACTGCGGCGCCCTCCAGTGGTCGATCCTGATCTGTTGATGTTCCCGATTAGGGCTCATTCCCAGACTTGTGCACTACGGTTGCGTTTGCTTTGTGAGGCAGTTTATGAGATTCCCTTCCTGGAGGAAGATGGTTTTGTCTCATTCATAGGCCCTGCACGGGGTGCCGCCCTGAATGGTTTTGGGGCTTTGGAACACACCTGCTCCATGGTACTTTGTGGCATGGATCTTCCGATATTGACATATATCGAAGTGAAGGAGCTCCTACTCTCTATTGCTTCTGTTTAACAATTTGATTTTTTTTTTCCTCTCCTGCAAAATTGACATTATATTGAATTTGGCTTTATTGTCACATGTTTTCTAAATTTATGACTTTGTTGTCTTCTGACCTTGTCGAAATATGTATATAATTTTAGGTATTGTTTATATCTGGGGCATATTTTTATATTATTGGAACCACTTGCTACTGACAAGGGGAGGGTGTAGTGTGGTTGGTTTTACGTATCCTTTGCACGTTAGCTTCAGGCTTTAGGCCTTTGTGCACTTTGCCCTGGATGTATTTTATTCATTTGCTGGCAGCTTAGAGCCTCTGTGCACTTTGCTCTAAATGCTTTTTATTAGGCTTCGTACTGTTATTTTTCAAATAGCCAGTTCTACGGTTTTGTTTTTTATTCATATCACACTGTTTTGCCTACTTTGGCACTGGAGTTCTCCATAACACATTCACTCTGTGCTTCAGTCAAGGATACAGTCTGGTACATTGCCGATAGACGTGGTAGGAGTTTAGACTTGGCATTCCTGCGTAGGGACATTTTGTGATCACGCTGACATGTTACTTATAAAATCACTTCCTTGTCCCAATACACGCAAGAGGGAGATTCCAACCAGGGAACCACAACTAGACGCTGACTGCCTCGTTGCAGATGCTGAACCAAGATCACAGGCCTTTGCTCAGGTATGAGGGCTGATGTCTTCCCAGTGATACAGACAGGCAAGCTAGAAGCTTAACATGCTGTGCTCGAAACAGAACAAGCAGAGGGAGAGTAGAAACTATTATACACGATGATCGCTTTGTTCTTATGTTTTACTCTCCTGGTAACTATTTCAATCCTACTGTGTTGTATGGTTCTGGTTATTGCGGCTCATGCCTTATTATCTAAAATACAGTCGTTTTATTAAATCATTATATAAAACTTATACTGTCTTTGTCATTTGTATATGAGATCATATTGTAAATGAGAGAGTTGGTTTGGATCTGAGTGACCACGACTTCCCTGAGAAGTTCCAAAGATGTCATGCGCTCGGCTGCCCAATCATCTCTTCCCCGTGGGAGAAATGATGCACTGCTAGTTAGCCGGAGCAAAAAATGGATTTAGGGTGACAGAGTTCTTTACACGTGGGTCAGACTCAGTCCCCCACACTGTTATCGATCCTGCTGCCTAGAAATCCAGTAGTCTCATTTAGGATAATGAGAGCCCACGCGACAACTTCATTGTGGGGCCCCAGCATAGGGTTCTGTGGCCACTCTCTTCATCTTCACGGGCTTGATGGCATCCTCTGACTTTTGTACTTTGTGGCACCCCAGGATGGGGTCCGGGGCCCGTCCCCTCACCTTCAAGGGAGCTTGAGGCGTTCTCTCATTATCTCATTTTGGCTGGGGACATGCGACTGTCCTCCATGGATCCACTCTTTTTTGGGGGCAGCCCTTGGCTGAAGTTGCACCCTAGTTCAGCCTTTCCCATTGACATAATTTAGTGTCACTTCAATCAAGACAATAAGCACACTGACTACCCCTCACATGTGTACACTTATCTCATAAGGCCTACCCAGGTCACCACTTACTCTGTAAGGTCCCTATGTGCCAGGCTACCTAAGCAAAGTTCTTGGGTTGCGCACTCCAGGAATCCTCCCCTCTCAGCCCTCACACGGAGGCACACAAGTGTGCACACGTGATCACATGTAACCAGCTCTGAGCCTCCTATCCTTGCTGAGTCACAGCTGCCTTTGCTTAAGAAGGCGGCAACGGCAGTAAACACGCACAGTCCATTTTACCATGAGTCTACTGTGGGTGAGTCCCAAACTATGACGCTTCCTCACAGTAAAAGGTAAAAAAACAGGTGATCCAAAAGCAAAAAATATCATGGCAGACCCGAAAGTCAGAACTGTCCTCTCACAGTATCAATGTAATATTTGCAGTAACATTTTTTATGAAACAACTGTGCATGGTGGGGGCACAAGTTATAGTTACCTTATGGCACGAGTTGTTGTTAGTTGAGATAACTATAACAGGTGAATTTCAATGGTTTTGGACCTTGAAAATGTGAGCCAAACTATAACGACTCTGTAACTTTTGGTTATTTAAGTGAAACAAATATATATATTTTCACTGAAAAAAACAAAAATTACAGGGACGTTATAGTTAGGTTTCCGCCCTTGCCATGCACAGTTTTCATATCAATAATTGTATTGCAAATGTTGCAGTGATAATGTCAAAGATGCCATAGAAGATGTCATCAATGATATAATATGTGGAGTAATTAGCTGTGCATGGCAAAGGCACGGGTGATAATTAACTTGAAATAACTCTTACTATAACTGCTGAATTTCTATGTTTTGTACAAGTAAATTCACAATTTAACTATAACGTCCCTGTAAGCTTTGTTTTTTCAGTGATTTTTATGTTTTTTTAATATAAAGTAAATTTAATTACTATATGTTATTCCAACCCCTGCCGCGCACAGCCTTCGGCCAAGCACTTATAACCACCCAACCCCGTGCCACACATGGCCTTTGGCTATGCATAACGCAGGTTGGTCACAGGGCCTGTCTCTCTCAGTGGATCTGTGAGTGGGTGCCGAAGTGTCTGGGTCTGAAAGTGGGTGTGTGAGTCTATGAGTGGGTCTGAGTGGGTGCATGAGTGTCTGAGTGGGTGTGTGAGTGGATGCATGAGTCTCTGAGTGCATGTATGAGTGAATGAATTAGTCTATGAATGAGTCTGTGGTTTTTCTTTCAATTTTTTTCACATTTGTGAATAATTCACAAAATTCGCACATTTCGTGAATACCATGTATGGTGATGCAAAATTATTTTAAGACCATAATTTGCCCCTAAAAACACCTATATCACACCCTGGGTTTCAGGGTACCTTCACCCTGACCCTTTATGACACTTTCAGTTAGGATTTTCACCCCTGGAGAACGTGTCCCATGAAATTAAATGGCATCCACAACTTGCTAGTCAAGTTGTGGTCAGCCAATTACAAAACTTCTTCTTCCACGTGCATTTATGAAAATTCACGAATTTCCATGAAATAGCCAGATATATACAAATTTGGATTTCCCTACATTTCTCAAAAACTACTGATAAAATTTACACCAAATAAGTGAAAGCACTATCTGCATTCCGAAAGCTAGCTTTCTGCCAAATTTGGTGTAATTCATTCCAGTGGTTTGGGCTGTAGTTGTGTCCAATGGTCTTATGGGAATTAACATCGGAAAAGCAACGTTTTTGACCACTTCTTTTTATTGTCCCCCACTTGACAGATCACCCCCATACTTTACGTGTGCAACAAGAATCACAGGCACACTTTTTTGGGAAAATGTTTTGAAGATTCGTCAAATTGCGACAAAGATATATGCAAGTCAATAAAAACTTTTTCTATGGAAACATGGTTCTCATGTTTCTAACTGTAACTACCTAGCGGCACCTGCCACTAGGTAAAAAAAATAAAAAATATAAAAAATATATATATATATATATATATATATCTGTACACATTTATATAATAGCTTCACCTTCACTTATGGCACGGGTAGTGCAACCCTGCTAACATCAAAGTGAGGCAAAACATCAACAGCTGTCGTCGACATCCTCTGGTAACAGATATGCAATGTCCCAGTGTTAGAAGCCGTAGTTGTGTGAGTGATAGACCTCGTGCAGCAAAAATCAAATAGAACATTGGGAAGGTTAACCCTAAGCATAAACAGAACAGCATACATTAAATCGAAGCTGTGTGTCTTTAGTAGGTGTTCCTGGTCGTAAGTGAAGACCAAACCAATGACAATGATGACAATATTTACACATACCTTCAAATGCTATTATGAAATAAACATGCCTACTTAACTGATGCAAAATCCTCCCGCACCCACAACTTCAGCAGCACAGTGCAAGATGTGTTTTCTGTGTGTTTTTAAACAAGTGGTCAAATTTTAAAAATGGCCTGACCTCATTGGTGCGAGAAATTGCAGGAAACGCAGAGAACAAAGTGATAGCACGTCCAGTCCTTGTAAATTACTTATACTTGGACACGCCGGAGGTCGGTGAACCTTTTGACCGGGTTGAGTTCTCCTCATCCAAAGAAATCGTCGGATCCCTCAAATCAGTGATCAATATTCATTTATAATCAATAACGAATACTCAATTAGTAATCGATCAACAAATTAGTTAAACAGAAATCAGTAATTAGACCCACCATGACTTTTCAGTCATGAATAACCACACCTGTTTATTAAAAGTTAATGAATTTATTTCCCTATATTAACAAAGCTAACACAATGTAAGTAAGTCTCAAAATCAAATGATACACATATACAAACATTACTGGCTGTCCATAGCGACGAAAGAAACACAACCTACGTAAAACTAGAATAATTATACACTCTGATATAGCTGTGCAAATCACTAATAAAAGTAACTGAAATTGACTAATTGCATACATCGGTCAGCATAACAAGATTTCAATTCAGCACGGTGCATCAAATGAATACCTCAACTAACTTCTAATTAGCATTGGCATGTGGGGCCTCATGCAAAATGAATTTGATCAACAAAAATTTAGAAAACTTCTAGCTTAGGCTCTGTCAAAATAAGCAGTTGGTACCTAAGAAGGAAAACACAATGAATAGTACATTTATCCTTTCATAATTACCAAATACAATCAGCATTCAAGGTATGTCTTCGTCCTTCAGGTACCGGTTCGATCAGCATGGGGCAGACTTCAAAGGGGCAAAGTTTAAGTCAAGTTTTCCTTGCAGCAGCAAGGAAAATGGGGGGCAAAAGTTATTGTATGGGCAAGGCAAAGTAAAGTTAAAGTCTCAGAGCATCAGAGTGTCATGAAAATGGCTTCTCAAATCTGGCTTCAAAATGTCATCAAAGAAAATGGCTGTCTTCTCTTCGTCCAATGGGATTAAGTAAGGAAAGTTCCAAATTCCTCAGGTTCTTCCATTGGAGGGTCCATGGGGTGATTTGTCTTTGACCAATGAATAGTGTCTTTTCTCTTAATACTCATCTACACATAAGGTGTCCTTGGAGTTTTGGAACATAAGTAGCAACAAAGTTGCCAATTAATTCTGCATCAGTGTCTTCATTTTCTGCACCTGCAGAAACTGACCTTGAGCTTCAAAGGGGATGAAAGTTGCCTAGCACGCAACTTTGAAATAAGTGTATTAGTCATTCTACTGTAAAAATACAGCTTTTAAAGATTCAAAACACGTCTTTGTTAATACAAGTGAAAACTACGCAGTTAAAATTGAGACCAGGCAACTAGGCCAAAGCCTCTGCTAAATTTAGGCTAAGCATATAACAGTTTTAACGAGAAAATCATAGAATATAGCTTTAATTATGAAAGATTAGTACATTTGTCGGTTTTCATGATTAATTAAGCTTGTTTATACTAATGGCGACCTACTTCGTGGGCACGTTTTTCTACATACATTATTTTTCTTTGCTAAAATCACATAGGGGGTCATTCTGACCCTGGCGGTCTTGGACCGCCAGGGTCACGAATGACGGAAGCACCGCCAACAGGCTGGCTGTGCTTCAAATGCCATTCTGACCGCAGCGGTAAAGCCGCGGTCGCCCCGCCGGGGCCGGCGGTTTTCCGCCGTTTTTGCCCTGGCTGGGAGAATCCGTCAGGGCAGCGCTGCAAGCAGCGCTGCCCTGGGGATTCTGACCCCCGTACCGCCAGCCTGTTTCTGGCGGTTTTCACCGCCAGGAAGAGGCTGGCGGTAAGGGGTGTCCTGGGGCCCCTGGGGGCCGCTGCACTGCCCATGCTACTGGCATGGGCAGTGCAGGGGCCCCCTAACAAGGCCCCGGCCAGCTTTTCACTGTCTGCCTAGCCACTGTCTGCCTGCCACTGCTCCTGTGTTGCGGCCCTCATTCCCGCTGGGCCGGCGGGCGCTAACTTGGTTAGCACCCGCCTGCCCAGCGGGAATGTCAGAATGGGGGCCGCAAAATTTTGGCCGCATGGCGGCCAAATGGCGGTTTCCGCCTGCTGGGCGGCGGTAGCCGCCCGCCAAGGTTGGAATGACCCCCATTGTCTTATACGATTTTTTTGCATGATATATAAATGTTTGTTAGTCTTTCTTTTTCTGCTTCATCAAAAGTGTGCAATTCATATCCAAGATGTAAGCTTGGCGATCACTTTGCCCCAGCACATGGAGATTAAAACGGGGTGATTAGTGGGATTTAACCCCCTGTTAATCATGCACCCTGCTTACTTAACCTGCAAACCTGGGCAAGTGCCTGAAAGCTGACTTAGATCAACTTTGGGTCCTGGTTGTATAATAGAACAGCTGTAAACAGTTGCCCAGCTGTGGTTACTGCGGCAAATGGTAGAAGGAACACCCTCTGGGCAGTAGTGCTTGCCTGAAATTTCATCCACGTGCCCACAGAAAATGGTGTGAACACGTACGTCTGAGCTATCTACAATGCTTCACCTGCTCGAGCTATGTACCGCTGCCCTACAGCAGTGACTTAGTTTAAGCGTTTTACCTTCAATACTTTTGCAAACATAACTGCATTGTGAGCTGCACATTGGATGGAAAAGGTTCCCACACCAGGCAGCCAACTTAACTGGATTCATTTAATGTGAATGCGCCCAACACTCACGACTTGTATTGCCATGAGAGTAAAAACATGGACAGAACCATCGAAAGATGTGACTTGTAAATGATACAACAAAACAAAAATCTAACATTTGCAGCAAACTGACTTCCAAATGAATTATTTGATTTCTTGAACACTTGTGCTTCACTTTAGTACATTATGGCATGTCACTTCACTGCATCTGTTAGTGTTAACATCTGGTCTTTTTCTACCCGTCAGTGCCTTGACGAACTCAAGAGAGAAAGAAGTTGTCAGTTTGTCATGTGTATGGGTGCGTGGATCCTTGTTTTGCACGTGGAACTATTGTTTACTTAACTGTCCCCAAATTAAATTTTGTATAGGACTTATCATGAAATGAATTCCTTCAAGGTGCTCTCAGTCCTGTCAGTTAAAATGAAGTACAGTGAAGTAGTTTGACTTGTATAGGATCACACAATTTGCTAAGTGGGAGAGCTGCCAATGCCTTCCCTCTGTCTGGGCACCCACTGATAAAAGACAGTATGATAGGTTAGCAGCATCTCAGTCAGGGTGTAGCTTCAGGGGTGGGTTGTGTTACACCCCCCTTATAAATTTATTTTGTGATAAATAGTAGGGTGCAGGTACTTTCAGTCCGGTATGATGTGGTGTCTGTCCGATTTTACCAGGGAGAGGTGAGGTCCCTGGAGCGGGGAGGCTGGGCAGCCCCCCACATTTCATCAACTGTCCCCCTGAGAGGTTGCAGTCACCGGGACTGCGGGGGCCAGGCACTCACCCTACATTTACTAAGAGGAAAGCCCTCAGGAGGTGGAGGTCCCCCAGGCTGTGTGGGGGGGTTGTGCAGCCCCCCACATTTCATCAAATTGTGCCCAGGGGAGGTGGCGGTCCCCTGGGCTGCGGGTGGGACCGATGGCTCCCACACATTTCATCAGTTTGTGCCCCAGAGAGGTGGCAGTCCCCAGGGTTGCAGGGGCCAGGCATCTTTCCTGCCTTTAATAAGATGATAGCCCCAGGGAGGTGGTGGTCTCTCGGACTTCAGGGGGGTGGTTCCCCCCTGTATTGAATATTTAAATGCTCCTGGTGGCTTCTTAAGAACAAGTGTGGGTGACTGCGCAGTTTTATTTTTCATTTTTGCCACAGATTTGAGAATTCACTGTGAATTTGCAGCAAATACATTTTAAAAAATGATCTTTTGCCTCGGAGGGGGTCCCTCTGGGAACCCCAACACCAGAGATAAGGGGCCAGTGTGTCCCTACCCTGGCCCCTTTTCTTGTTTCTGGGACTCAGCCGAAGCTGAGTCCCAAGATGGCCACCAACACTTCTTGGTTGAAGTGTTGAGTGTTGACAGCCAATCAGAGCTCTGCAGATCTCTGCACGAGCTTGTTATTATTTGTGAATCCTTCGCACCTCTAGATATTGTGTTTTCTTTAATATCTCTGAAACTACCAAACAGATTTACAGCTAATAACAAAACACACTTTTTCTGAACAAAGAGCTACTTTCCTGACAAATTTCTTGTCATTCCATTCAGCGGGTCGGGCTGTAGGTATGTCTCCCCCCTTTTTCTCGGTCCCGGCTTGACGGATCACCCCAAATCTTCCTATGTACAATAAGATTCACTGGAACACTTTTTAAATTTTTTTTGTGAAGATTCATCAGACAGCGGCAAAGATATAGGCAAGTCAAAAAATGCTTTTTCAATGCAAACATGGGCGGTCATTATGAACATGGTGGGAAAGACCGCCGACCACCCCGCCACCGCCAAACACACCCACATCCCACCCTCCAAATGATGCACAAATCACCTTGGTGGACAGTGGAGGCCGGCTGACCATTGGCGGCTGCGACCGCCACGGTTGGCAAGTGGGCATAACAGCAACAAGTGCACACATTGGCTAGGACTATCACCCACACACCTGACACACATCCAGAACACCATAAAACACCCCCACAATCCCTTGCAACGAAACCAGGACCAGAAGACGGAGAGCACCAGAGCCAGACAGAGAACACCAGCAGACAGGACACGCATAGCGACCCACACAGGAGCACCCATACCCCATCCCCAGTCCCAACGCCATTCACCACCCTCACCACGTCCCCCCAAAAAAATCCACGCTTGACCGAAAGGGTGCTAAGGACCATGGTGGGCGAGATCCTGAAGGTAGAGCCACAAATATTCGGGTCCAAGGTACAGCACACACCCATTGCGCGGAAATTGGAGCTATGGCAGACCATTGTCAACAGGGTGAATGCAGTGGGACACCAACCACGCACCAGGGACGACATACGCAAGAGATGGAACTACCTGCGGGGGAAGGTCAGGGCCATGGCATCCAGGCACCACATCGCAGTGCAGAAGACTGTGGGAGGACCGCCACCAACACCAAGCGACTACACCGACTGGGAGGAGAAGGTACTCGCCATCCTGCAGAGGGACTCACTGGACTCACTGGAGGAATGGACTCGGGTAAGTCATCTACAATTACCCCATATACAACACTTCTGCAATGCATGCACCACCCCACCCCACCCACATCCACCTAGACCCACACCCCACCCAGCCATTATCCACCACATCCACCACCCTGCACTACCCACAACTCACTACCAGGCCCACATCACCCCCGCTGTGCACAGCCACCCACCCCTGCACGTACCCACAATGGAATAATACCCCCCTCCACAATGTAACCCCACCACTGCCACTAAATGCAATGTCCACCTCACAAAGACACACTAGAAGGCCACTGAAAGTCACACCAGCACAAAATTGCACAGTTCTGTACACCTCAAACCCTCACGTATATGTAACAGACATGTCTATGTCCCCCAACAGGCACCACCACCCATGCAACCCTAATGGAGGGGACAAGGAGTGCCACAGCACTCCAGGGAGACAGAGGCACATCACAAGACCTTGGCGAAGGACCCCTGGACACTGATGACCAGGCGGGCCCCTCACACAGCCATGGATGCTCACCATGCAGCAGCCCCACCCAGGAAGCCACTGTTACCCTAACACCCAGTCAAGACCAGCAGGCCAGGGGAGGCGTACCCACACCAGTGGACCCAGGGCACAGACAGGTGGAACACAGCTACAGAGGCTACAGTCTCCCACTCCCAACATGCAGGAAGGCGAGGGCCCCAGTACAAGTGGCACGTCAAGACCTGCACAGGGGACACAGGCACAGGGGGCTAGGGCAAGTTCAAGTGCTCCAGTGGGTCAGGGGGTAGGGCACCGGGTGGATGCAGCAGGACAGGACATCATTGCAGAGGTATTGGGGGCCTACCAACATACCCAAGACTGGTTGGCACAGATTGTGTCCACCCTGGAGCAAAGTCAGAGGATGCAGCAGCAACAACACCAACAGGCCATGGAGCAGTGGAAAGAACACAATGTCACAATGGCCACCATTGCTGGAGCACTGCTGCAGTTGGTCAACAAACAGTCAGACACCCACACTGGACAAGAGGCCCCCAGCACAACCCTGGACAACTAGCAACAGATGACCCAAGCAGCAGAAACAGCACAGGAAATACCCTCCCAGGAATCACAAGGGCCAACCATGCCACCCCAAGAAGCTCCAAAGCAGGTGCCCAAACGTAGTCTCAGGCCAAGATATGGCACTGGAAACCCAGCTAAGAACAAGCCCCACTCCAACAATTGACACTGCTACTACTGCAAAGCAACCATCCCACCCATTCACCAACTACACTTAGCTGAGGGCTAAATGAAGTACTATACTACAAATAGGAGCCACCTATGACATCCAACAGGGGTGCCACCAAGTCGGTTTTGAGGACACCAAACCCTTATGGCTTCCATCACTGTACATAGCACATTTCACTGTATTCGACCAATAAAACACATTTCTCACCTGTAACACTGTCTCCACTGTCTTCAATATTGAACACAGTGGAGTATGGATGCAACTGGCAGAGAACAACTTTATTGTCAATTGGTGCTTGGTGGTGGTAATGTTTGTTTCAAATTAGGCAAAGAGGGAATGCATATATTGTCTGTCAGTACCATGTTGAAGAGGTCCATGTCTCGCCTATCATGATCAATCCCCGTATATGACATGGCACACTGACAGTATCAGTCACTAATCACAATTACAGGCTTAAGTCCCACACAGTTATTGGAAGTAGAGTTGTATCAGTTGGTTCCTGGAATTGACATCTTCCCCTTCCTCATCCTCACCATCACTCTCCTCACCTCTCTGAGGTAACTGATCAGGACCTATAGCACCCTCCACCTCCAAAAGGGGGATGGAATGTCTCACAGCCACGATGTGAAGCATGCAGCAGGCCACCACTATTCTACACACCTTATCAGGCCAATAGGCCAGGGAACCCCCATAGATATGTAGACACCGGAGTCTAGCTTTCAGGAGACCTATAGAACGCTTTATCACCCTCCTAGTACGTCCATGGGCCTCATTGTATTTCCTCTCTGCATCCGTCCTGGGATTCCTCACTGGTGTCAGGAGCCAAAGCAAGTTTGAATAGCCAGAGTCAGCTAGAAAAGGGGTCAATACAGAGTCGTCATTGTAATGTCCCTTAGTCAGACAGGCAGGTTTTCTGCAATGTGTCAGTTGGTGACAGGCAAACTTACCTATGATCCACCCTCTGTCCTCTTGGAGTTGTTCCATCTTCGGTGGCAGACTACTCTTCCTCAAAACAAATTAATCATGGACTGAACCCGGAAACATGGTATTCACATGGGAAATGTACTGGTCTGCAGTACGTACCAATTGGATGTTCATGGAGTGAAAGTTCTTCCTGTTTCTGCACACTTGTTCACTCACTCTTGGGGGATGATAGCTATGTGGGTGCCATCAATGGCACCTATGACATGGGGAATGTTTGCAAAGGCATAGAAGTCAGACTTGATGGCATGGAGGTCAACACTTTGGGGGAATCGCACCTAGGTCTGCAGATGTTGTACAAATGCATTCAGAAATCTTGTCAGTACCTGGCTGAACATTGGCTGTGAAAAACCAGCACCCATGCCCACTGTCACTTGAAATGAGCCTCTGGCCAGGAAATGGAGTGCGGAGAGCACCTGCATCTCCGTTGGAATGGCATGCTGATTACGATTTCCGGGAGTCAGTGCAGGATCCAGTAATGAACATAGGTCCTGAATAGTTGCACGTGTGAGTCTGTAAGTGATAATGATATGACACTCCACCATGGTCCCCATATCCACAAGTGGTCTGTACACCGATGGTGCCCTTCCTCGCCACAAGGGTCAGTACCTATGAGGGGTAAGAAAAAGGAGTGATGTGCATACATACATTGGCATATTTGCTAAATACATGCAGTGCATTGTTCATAGTAGTGTCTGTACGATAACTGGAACCTGACAAATGTACATGTACATCACTAGGAGGGAACAGAGTATTTCATGTGTGCTACAATAGTGAATGGTTAGAGGCCTAGGTGCTTCATATGGCTAGTAGGCCCTGCATTGTGAGTATTATCAATTTCAAGATGCGTAGGTGATGGCAAAATGTCTGCCCACTGTAGTTCTGCCCCTTTGTTGTCGAAGTGACCTAATACCGCTAACCGTTGACGTCACTGCGTACGGCGGTGTTGACCGCTGTTCGCACCCTCATTGGCTAACATGGATGCCAATGGGGAATCCTGGCGTATCATGATCACCGCCGGTGGTGACGGTGCATACTGCCGTGGAACGTAAGCGCGTTTGTCATCGTTTGATCACTTGACTCCCTGATCTTGTGTGGACAGGTACTCCACTCTGTGTACTGTTGTCGCCTGCTTCTGGCTATTGATGCTCCACATAGTGCAGGGGAAAGGGCCCCAGCCTTCACCCAGGAAGAACTGGAGAAACTAGTGGAAGGGGTCCTGCCCCTGTATGATAGACTCTACGGCCGGCCAGAGGTAAAGGTGAGTCCAGGTTTGGGCGGCACTGTGTGAGTTATGGATGGATTGGATTGCACATATGTGTGCTCCTGTGAGCCAGGATGGGCCATGGTGCATGGAATGCTGCGTGCCAATGTCCTGCATATCTGGGAGTACTGTCAGTCCTATGTTTGACAATCTGCCAGCTGTTCCCATCGTGCAGGTGCCTGACCTCTGTGTTCCATTTCTGTGTCACCCTACAAGGTCAGCGCCCACCAGAAGAGGGCACATTGGCATGCTATCGCCAAGGAGGTACGGACCCTAGGGGTCTACAACTGGTGGAGCACTCACTGTCAAAAGTGGTGGGAGGACCTGCGGCGCTGGGCGCGAAAGATCACTGAGGCCCAGCTGGGAAAGTCCTCCCAACGTGGAAGGGGTGCCTGTCGGGCACTGAACCCCCTCATGCGAAGGAGCCTGGCGGTGGCGTACTCAGACATGGAGGGGCGCTTGAAGGCTGCACAGCAGTCACAAGGGGGTGAGTACTCACAGACCATACTTCAGCCTGGAAGAATGAGTGTGTGTGCGATAGAGCTCATGCTGCTTAGAACAGGGAATTTGACTGGTGTCCATCTACTGTATGTTCCCCATAGGGTGTAGGGGTGTCCCTGTCAGGTTTCACCTACATCAGCTCCAATACTATTTCAGGGGACGGGTGTAGGTCAGTATACTGCTCAGTAGTCAGGGGCATGGCCATGGGTATGGTGAACAGTGCTGCCTGTTGGGTGTGTCTGCTGGGTAGGTGTATGTCTGGCCATTGTGTATTAGCATTCAGCTATTTACAAGTGTCTCTCCAGTTTTGTCTCCCCATCCCTGTTCTCTTGTGTTGGTTTGCTACAGCATCAACATCAGGCGAGGGAGATGAGGCACCAGCAAGTGGGGAGGCAGCGGCCCATGGATCCTCCGATGCAGAGACAACGGATTCCCAGGGGACCAGTGGGTGGGAGGGTGAGGGGACTTCCACGGGGGAGACTACTACCACAGGAGGTGGTGACTCTGGGACCTTCTCCGATGGGGGTCCTCAGGCGGTGGCGGACCCTAGTGGACACACCACTACTGTGAGATCTTCCGCCATCACCCATACCATCAGCCCCCTCCCTTCTGCTCCTCACCGAGTTGACCGTGTCCGCCCACCCAGAAAGGTGGGCGTCTCCTTTGCCCCAGGCACCTCCTCCACTGCCCCAGTCAGCCCTGCTGCCCTCACAGAGGAGGCTATTGACCTCCTGAGAACCATCTCTGTAGGGCAGACAACCATTGTCAATGCCATCCAGGGTCTAGCATCCGAGGTGCAGCAGACCAATGCCTATCTGGATGGCATTCACAGTGCCGTGTCTGCCCTACAGAGATCTTTTCAGGCTCTGACCTCCTCTTGGACGGCAGCCAGTTTCCCTGACCACTCTGTCCCCCCTCCAACTTCCTCTATCACTTTCAGCACCCCACTCCCTTCACCCGTCCAAAGCACACAATCAGACCCGCTTACAGGCACATCAACACACAAGAAGCACACTTCCAAACACATGCACCACACTTCCCACCACAAGCATTCACACAGCCAACAGACACCTGCACACACAACAATGTCCACTTCCCCCAGTGAGCCCACCTCTTCCACCTCCTTGGCTGTCTCCTCTACATCCACACCCTCATGCACTGCACCTTCACTCACTGTTACTGCTCCTCTTCCTGCACTCACCACGACAGCCATACATGCACCCCATACACCACACCTGCACTCACCACCTCTACTTTAGTTGACACATGCAGCACACTCACCAGACTTTCAGACACCCACCCTACATACATCCACACTAGCTGTCTGTCTTCTCCCACTGTGTCCACCCCCCACCTTCCAAAACACACAAACGCACCAAGACACCCACCCATCAGACATCCACCACACCACAGCATACTGAGCAGTCACCTGCACCCACTACACGCACACCTACACCCCATACATCAAAAATGAGAGAAGCGCAAATGGTAGTGAATGGTATCTATCGCACATCAAGGACGTTGACCACAGTGGTGAATAGTAAAGAATGGGAGAAATGGTTGGTGCGTGTGGTCAGGTGCCCCACTACCAAACAGGCACTATAAAGTGTATCAAGTACACAACATGAAATGAACAAAGACAACAACCGCACTCATATGGCGTATTGCTCCGTTACAATAAATATGCAAATTGCATGTTGTAAATCCACAAATAAGTAATGCAGAGTCCTTCGTTGAGTTCCAGTAGACCATTTAATTGAACTGTAGTCATCACTTCACAGTTACATCCAAATAGGTACAGCCAGTACAATCCAAATAGATACAGCCGACACGTGTTTTGTCACACCTGCGACTTTATCAAGGCTATAAAGGTTGTACAATGAACGGTAACTCCCAGGACTACGCATGAGACGTATCAGGGAAGGCTGTACAAAACTGGTGTATAATGTATATCGAAGTCATAGGAAGATCCGTAGCTAACAGGGAAAGTAACCACGGGGGTTTAAACAGGCAGTAGTCAGTGTACAGCCCCAGGTCCAGGAAGAGGCGTGGACTCTGGTAAGTCCGGGCGAACAGGATATTCAAGCAACAGTCCGGAGTAGTGCCGGTACTACTAACGAGTTACCATTCATAGTACAACCTTTATAGCCTTGATAAAGTCACAGGTGTGACGAAACACGTGTCTACCGCCAATGCCGGCAGAGCGGAATGGACCGCCATGTTCATAATGAGACCCATTGTCCTAACTATAACTACCTACTGGCGACTGCAGTAGGATATATATATATGCATATATATATATATATTTAAAACGTTGTCACTTTTTTAGCTTGGTGTGGATGGCACTATGCTAATCCCATGCTTAAAAACTCTGCTAGAAAAACAGACATTTGAGGTGAGCAGTTTTAGAGTGTCGGTAGTGTTGTAGACTATTCCATATAAAGTGGCTGCTCTCCACCTAACACTTGGAAACTATGCAGAGCTCCCTATTTCTGTTTTTGTCTATCTATCTATCTATCTATCTTTCTATCTATCTATCTATCTATCTATCTATCTATCTATCTATCTATCTATCTATCTATCTATCTATCTATCTATCTATGGATGTGGACAATGTATTTGGTTTTCAGTAGGTGTGAAAGAACTGTAAAGTTAATATGTCTAGTAAATGCATTGTGCTGAAATAATTCAGTGTGAACCTATTATGTATCTCACATTTAGAGTTAGTGAACAGGACTTTGTAATTGCATTTCGTGAATTACTGCCCCTTGGTGCTCCTATTCATCTCACATATATACCAGGTTTTCATGGCATTCTAGCACTCTGGCCAGTGTCTGGTAATAGAACCTGATTTAGAGTCTGACGGACAGGTTACTCCGTCACAAATGTGATGAATATCTCGTCCACCATATTACAATTTCTATAGGCTATAAAAGTATCATAATACAGCGGAGGGGATATTGGTCACTTTGTGATAAAGTAATCCCCTCCGCCAAACTCTGAATCAGGGCGATGGTCGCTTACCACAGTTATTTGTGGTCATGTTTGCAATGTGTTTTGGTGTTTTAAAGTGTCCTAGCACACAAACTTGCCATAAAGATGAATATTCAGCCACAGGTTGGTGACCAGTGAGACAAAAAACCTTTCTGGGTTAAGGCAGAGCGTGAAGCTTTTGACAAAGTAAGATCCTAAATTGGTGAGCAATACATTCTAGGATAGTGATATAGGGTTTCAGAAAGGAAAGTCAACATATTTGCTTACTCCATCAGGTTGACATGGGACCTCGCAGGATGGCATTGGGTTCTATGTAAAAAAAAGGGCAGCATTGGGGCAGATAGTCCACTGCCTTCCATCAGAGCAATTTGAAATACTGACCAGGCCAACAATTGGGCATACAATATAGCATACATTTTAAAGGCTAGTTAACCATGTCAGGGAACGTCCCACACTGGTTTCACAGGACCTTGGCACAGTTTTTAGCTTTCGCGTCAAGAATTTTCTGTTCTATTAAGGAAACAGAGGCGAGGATTATGCTTTCTCTTTCTTTACTGACTTAAAACAGCAGCCAATCACAAACAAGTTTAACAAAAAACTACACATCCCATGATGCTCTAGTCAATGTCACATGGTCCAATCACCTATCACGACCTCTGCCCATATAACACCTGATCCTCGATGTCACTTCCTCTTTCTTTGGTCAAGGCAGATATAGTTCACATTGAAATCGAAACTTCTTACATCAACTGTAACTCAGAGTTCGGATAGTCCTCTTTTAAACAGGTAACATGAGTTTGGAGACTCCAACTTGAAAAGGAAAACCATTACATCACAATGAAGGTACACGTCTTTACCAAGATCCTGGACTCAGGAGTTCTTCTGATCAGAACCTATGAAATAAAACAGATAGGTAATACTCTCAAAGGAAAACAAATTCCCATAAATACTATACATATAACTGGTACCTAATGGGAGGGAATAATAAACAATAATCACATCAGATAATACATTCGTACAATAATAATGTTTTTTATGGGTGGGATAATCCTTGCCTCCGTGTCCTTAATAGAATTGAAAATTCTTGACGCGAAAGCTAGACATTTTTTTATTCTATGTCAGGACCGGAGGCTCCGATTATGCTAGTTTAAAGCTGTCCCATTACTACAGATGCTACATCCATCACGGGCTTGTGATAAAATTTACGAAACGTATTCTCTGAAGACCAATCTGCAGCTCTCATAATGTCCTCTATACGAGAACCTAAGGCATAAGACTTGGATGCCATAGCCCCTCTAGCTGAATGAGCTCCAAATACCTTGGTATATATGCCGGCTTCATTCATTAACCATCTCATCCATCTAGCTAAAGTAGCTGATGTAACTGGTTTAAATGGTTTTTGCAATAATATCAATAATTGACCATTAACATCTTGTCTAAAACTTTCTGTGACATTTTCATATTCTTTTAAACAATGAACAACACATAACTTAGAATTATCAGGATACATTGGATATGTTACTGACCTGTAATTCGTTTTATTCCTTCTAGATATTGTGAAAGTCACCCCATTTGGTGAATATACTCTACCAGATAAATCTAACGCTCTGACATCTGACACTCTTTTACAGCAAACGAGACATAACAACATGGTCAATTTGGCCGATAATTATTTGCGAGATAAATCCTTATTAGCAGGCCAGGAATCCAGGAATTTTAGGACAACATTAACGTCCCATAATACAGAGTATTTTGCCTGAGGCGGTTTAGACAAACGAATGCCTCTTAGTAATTTACAAATTAAAGGATGCTCACCTACAGGTTTACCTTCAACCGGGATATGTCCCTTTGAAATGGCTGATCTAATATTATTAATCGTCCGGTAAGCTAAACCAGAATTAGCTAATTCTGCTAGAAAGTTAATGATTAACTCGATATGTGCTTCCATCCGATTGGAACCTCTTCCATCACACCAATTACACCATCTGCGCCAGGCTGAATCGTATCTCTTATGGGTACTGCCCGCCCAGGCTTGTTTAATGAAGTCCTCAGCTTGTTGCGAAAGGCCTGAGGTACTCCATCTTGACCTGAAATCAACCATGCTAGCAGAACCAGCTTTCCTGACGAGATCATTGGATGTTGATGGCCTTCCGGATTCAGAAGAAGATTCCGACGAGGAGGAATGAGAAGAGGGAAGGCACAAGTTAAATTCAGCGCTACTGGGAACCACGGTTGTGCTCTCCAGAAGGGAGTCACTAACACGATCTGAGCTTTCTGTCTCTGGACTTGAGACAACAACCTGGCAATCATAAGAAACGGTGGAAACGCATAACCTCGAAACTGAGACCAGTCCTGAAGAAATGCATCTGTCTTCATTGCACAGGGATCTGGTCGCCAACTGAAGAATTTTGAAATCTGGCAATTGAGGCGGGAAGCAAACAGATCTACTTCACAACTGCCCCACTCTTTGATTATCTGTGAAAAGATCATTGGGTCCAGTTTCCAGTCGCTGGAGTCTGTCAGATTTCTGGAGTTCCAGTCTGCTCCTATGTTCTGGTCCCCCGGAAGGTATTCCGCAATGACTACTATGCGTTGTGTCAGGCAGAAATGCCAAAACTCCTAGGCAATCTCCGCCAGGATTTTGGATTTCGTTCCCCCCAACTTGTTGACATACCTCACTGCTGAAACATTGTCCATTCGTAGAAGTATGCAACAATCTGTCTTCTGAGGGGAGAGACTCTTTATTGCAAAGGAACCTGCCAACAGTTCTAGACAATTGATGTGTAGGGTCTGTTCCTATTCTGACCATCTGCCACCTGTCACTAAGGAGTTACAGCGAGCTCCCCAACCCCAACGGCTGGCATCGGATTCGATCACCAAGTTCAGATGAGACCCGAATATCGCTCTGCCGTTCCAGGCTTCCATATGTTGTAGCCACCACTGTATCTCTGATTTTACTTCCATAGTCAAAGAGATCTGTTCTGAATAGCTCAGACCCTGTTGTAGGTGTCTGATCTTGAGTCTCTGAAGGGCTCTGTAATGTAAGGGAGCTGGAAATATTGCTTGAATGGAAGAAGCTAATAACCCCACTACTCTGGCTATGTTCCGTAAGGAAACCGTCGACCTTGTCAAAAGGGACTTCAATTCCCTCTTGATGTTGCGAATCTTTTGAGAGGGAAGAAGTAGTTGACATGAGATTGAGTTTATCCGAAACCCCAGGAAATCTATTATTTGCGTCGGACTCAACAATGATTTCTGCGCATTGATCAGGAAACCTAAATCTTGCAGAATATTGATGGTCCAATTCAAATGCGATAGCAGGGTCTGGGGGGCTTGAGCCATCAAGAGAATATCGTCCAGATAAATGATCAATCGGACGTCCTTGGCTCTTAGCCATTCCATGACCGGTCTCATCAGTTTTGTGAAGCACCAAGGTGCTGATGACCGGCCGAAGGGGAGTGCCAGAAATTCCAGGCACTGACCCTTCCATTGAAATTGTAGGAATCTCCTGTGTGGAGGAAAGATTGGGATTGACAGATAGGCATCTTTTAGGTCCAGACGAACCATCCAGTCTCCTTCTAATAGAAGGTCCCTTAGCATATGAATACCCTCCATTTTGAAATGTCGATATAGTATCCATTGGTTGAAGTCCTTTAAATTCAAGACTAGGCGGTAACCTCCCCCTTTTTTGTCCACCACAAAAATAGGACTGATAAAACCATAAGGATGAGGGGTGGAAACTGTACTGCACCTTTTTCTAGCAAGGCCTGGACTTCTCTGTCTATAAAAGCCTGATTTTCTAGGGAAAAACACATCTGAGGCGGAGGGTTGATCTGGGTGGGAGTACTGACAAACTCTAGGTGAAAACCCAAAACCGATTGGAGAACCCAGGGATCCCCGGTAATCTTTCTCCAATTTTTTAGAAACAATGCCACTCTGCCCCCAAGAGTGACCTGAGAAAAAGGAATAATGCTCACCTGAGAAATTAGAGTCTTGAATGGCACCTTGTTGCCCTCTGGGAGGACCCCTGCGGAAACGTTGGCGTCCTCCTCTGTGGCGAGTGGGGCAGAAAGTGTTGTCTTGTTCTCCATACCAACCACCTCTGCCTCTGGGGTAGTAACTCTGGGGACTGATATATGATCCTCGGCCGGCCATGCGTCCGCCGTAACGACCGGCCCTGGTAAAAAGGCCTCGTTTAAAGACTTTTTTAAGTGACATTTGGGCTTTCTCGAGAGATGAAAAGGTGGAGCAGAACTTGGCTAGTTCTTTAATAAAAGACGAACCAAACAGAATGCCATCAGCTGAAGGACCCGCTTCCGATGATGCTAGATCGAATAGTTTTGGGTCAATGCGCATCAAAATAGACTTCCTACGTTCAGAGGAGATAGCGCAATTAGTGTTCACTAACCGGCAAACAGCCCTTTGAGCCCAACCAATCAGGATGTCAGTGTCCACCGGGGTGCTTGACTTCTTGGCCACGTACTTCATTTCGAGAATCTTCGTCAAGGGGCCAGAAAGGTCTAAGAGTTTATCTTGGCAGTTCCGCCATGATCTATCTAATCCTTTCTTAGGATCTTTGGAGAACTTTTTAATAAATGTGACCATGGTTGGGTCTATTTCCGGCGTCTCTGAGACTCTGCCTTCTAAATCCGGTCTGGGGCATTCTCGCGTTAGGCGACTGTGAACTTCTTTATCAAAACCTTTTCTGATATTGGTTTGTACATACTGGGCTACCTCAGGAGGAGGAATCCAATTAGAAGCTCTGGGGTGAATGATTTCCGATGGATCGAAATCGAGTACTAAGGAAGGAGGGATTACTTTTTTAGCCTTCTTACTAGGCACTGGAGACTCTGAGTCGTCTGAGTCCTCGGATGAGGAATTCTTACCTGATGAGGAAGGAGAGAAGGTTTTTGAGCTGCAATTATGCTCTCCGCTGTGCTTTTTGTGCAGCTTCTCAAAGGCATCTGCATGAAGGTCACTAAGAACAGAGGAAGATTCTTCCAAATTTTTTGCTTTCCCTTTTGCCTTTTTTCCCTCCTGGTGTGGTGCTTGCCCTTGCACCCAGCCCTGAGAGCGTGCGTAGTCAAATAATTGGCCTGAGAATGGGCCTAGAGCTTTTACCAGCGCATCGTTAACTGATTGCTGTACCCTAGTATCAAGGGCTTCCACTAAGTCCACTTCTAATTGGTTTCCCAATTCTTTAGTGTAATATTCACCGTCTTGATCATTTCACTGAGCCATTTGAACTCAAGATATTAAAGTTGATGTAAAGACTGTGTCTACACTTACTTAAGTGTGGGAGTCAAATAAATACTCTAAATATCAGGGGGGAGTGCAAAAACCCCAAAGCAGGCAAGGATTTGATTGTGCCCACAATAAAATGTAGAGGGAGCTGCCTGCTGGCACTCTAGGCAGAAGCCTAATCTCAATTTTACAACCCTCGTTCCTATTTAGAGAACGGGCGTCAGGGAGCAATAAATTCTATAAATAGAAGGGCATGGAAGGCCGTCCGCACGCGGCTAAACACTCCGAGCCGATCGTTCTAAAACACGAAGGATCGGCTCTGGAACGAGTTTAGCGCGCGCGCGTGAGCCGGCAATTAATATAAAAGAAATACTGCGTGGAACACGCAGTGCGCTCCCGCTCCCACTCCACAATCGGGCATTAAACACGCAAAAATGCCGAAATCGAAAGCGCAAAGGTGCGCAAATACACAATTAGAGGCACGCAAAATCGCGACGCCATACATTTGAATAATTAAGCAATTATCATCGAAAAATCACATTTACATGAAGAATAAAGATAAAATGCACTTATCTGCTGCGAAGCAGCAAAGAAAGTGGAAGTGACATCGAGGGTCAGGTGTTATATGGGCAGAGGTCGTGATAGGTGATTGGACCATGTGACATTGACTAGAGCATCATGGGATGTGTAGTTTTTTGTTAAACTTGTTTGTGATTGGCTGCTGTTTTAAGTCAGTAAAGAAAGAGAAAGCATAATCGGAGCCTCCGGTCCTGGATATAATTGATTTTCACAATTAAAAAGTACACGACTGCATGAACCACAGAGGTATCTGATGAGGCATGGGGGAGTATTTAGTGACTGGCACATCGGGTCTGTGTGAGTTGAAACCCCTCTCTGGAGAAAGCCCATAGGCATTTCATATGCCATAGTTAGAGGGAGGGTTCCTCATGGGTGGGAGTGGGTAGGGGCACTGGGTGGAGAGCAGTTGGGAACAAAATAAAAAAAAAGATAGTCCTTAAGTTCACCAGATAGCTATATTAATTGTTTGTGTAGTTTATGTATATATGTATTTCGCACCTCAGAAAGAGGGGGTGGAGGCTCCTTAAAAAAAGGGAATGGGGGTTGGTAATGAGATTTGTTTTTTAACCTGGAATGTCAACGGCCTTAGATCAAGGGGGAGGCAGAGATTGATACTCCAGTATCTAGAAGAGAGTCAGACCCACATAATGATCCTGGAGGAGACACATCTCACAGCAATAGAGAGTAGAGCACTTTACTCTAAATGTAGATGGATTGACAGTTATACATTTACTGACTAGACAGAGTTTTATAAGGGAGTAGATATTCTTTTGAGAAAAGGGGCGGGTGTGGAGATGTTATCATCCAAAACAGATAGTATAGATAGATGGGTTTTGGCCTGTGTGAGATGCTCTAATTAAGAAGTTATTTGTGTGGGATTTTACGGTCCTAATGCTGATGATCCTGCCCACCTCTCTACTTTGGAGGGGAACTTGATGGAGGATGGAGGATTTGTTACTGATTGTTTTGTGGGGTGATTTTAACACTCTTCTCGATCCTACCCTCTATAGATCTACTAGAAGGGATTGCAATCATATGCCTAAAACTAGACAGGCACTGAGGAGCATGCTCCAAGACTTGGGATTGATGGATGTGTGGTGTCATCAAATGGGCCATACAAAGGGATATACCTTTTATAATAAGAAATACGGCCACTTCTCTAGGCTTGATTATTTCTTTGTTGACAATGTATTATCAGGGAAGGTCAAAGAAGTTAATCACTTACCAGGGCATATATCAGATTATTTAGTGGTTATTCTGGTCCTCTAGCGCCCTTCCCTTAGGCAGATTTCTAGGTGAATGGTCAACCATGCCCTCCTCTTAAATAAAAAAGACATCTTGTGGGACACATTCAATGTCTTTATCGAGGGATCTTAAGAAACTTGGTGCACGCAAAGAGTAGAGCAGAGAAAGTGGAGTGCAATGCCCTAGAACAGGAAATAGGGATGTTGGAGGACATTCTGCAGCTGCAAAGATCTCCTTGGGATGCAGACCAAGTGCGAAAGAAACCAGAAGAATCCCAGTTAACTTTTAAGCTCATGCTAGAAAAAAAGTGTAGAGGCAGATGGCAGGCCAAGAGTATGAATCTCTTTGAGTATGGGAGAGACCAGATGTGTTCCTAGCTTGGAAAGCCAGATCAGAGAGGTCACAGAATAATATTAAGGACGTAATAACTAACTTGCAGGGAGATATCTCTAGAAATGCCGGGGAGATGCAGGGCCATGTGGTCTCCCTTTTCTCTACACTATATACTGAAGAGATTTTCCCTGACCTCGATGATCTCAGGTGGTGGCTGCGGCATAGGAATCTTCCAAAGCTTTCAGAATTACGCAAAGAGTTTCTTGAAGCACAAATCATGCAGGCTGAAGTTTGGGAACACTTGAGCAGGGCCAGGAATGGGAAGACTGCTGTGCCCAATGCTATTCCTTTGGAAGTGTATAAAAAGCTGAAAAAGGTGGTGGTTCAATTTTGGGCATTTTTTTTTAATTCTATCTATTTTGAGAATGCCCAGATCCTGCAGTTATGGCAAAAAGCCACATTAGTACTGATTCTGAAACCTGCTAAAGATCTTAAGCGGGCATATTGATACGAGCCAATCTCACTCTTAAACGCTGACTATAAGATCTTTGCTAGCATTTTGGCATGAAGGCTTGGTAAGTTGGCTCCCCAGGTAGTTCATTCTGATCAGAAAGGATTTGTTCCCAAGAATCAGATACTCAACCACACCCAGCAATTAATAGGATGTAGTGACCTGGCCACAACCCGCAAGATCCCATTGGCTGTTGCCACAATAGATGCAGCCAAGGCCTTTGATAGGGTCTGTTGGACGTACCTGTGGGAGGTCTTAGTAGTAATGGGGTTTAGCCCATGTTTCATATTGACTCTTCAGAGAATGTATGGTAGTTTGTCTGCCCATATCCTGTTCAATGGGGTGCTGATGGAGAGGTTTGAAATCACTCAGGGGAATGAGGCAGGGGTGTCTGCTTTCCCCTCTTTTGTTTGATATTTATATTGAACCATTTGCTCAGTTACTTAGAGGAGATCCCCAGGTGGTTCCTTTCCCTTCACAACAATTGAAGAACAAGATAGCACTGTGTGCTGATGACCTCATCATATATACACCAGATCACCATTGCACTATCCCTAGGGTGGAAAACTTAGCAGAAGAGTTTGAGGCACCGTCTGGATATTCAGTGAACGTATCTAAGTCGGAGATTATGTGCTGGTATATCACTAATTGGGATCGGGAGGTGACTGAGTTTGAATATCTGGGCATCTCAATTGTACATTCATTGGGGATGGTTCTAGCACATAATTTGGAAAGGGTGGTTAAAGAGATTGATTTGCTTCTCATCAAGTGGAAAAATGTGCCATTAACAATACATGGTCAAGAGAATCTGATTAAAAAGCCAATTTTGCCTAAGTCTTTTTAATTGTATTGCCCTTACATTCCCTAAAAAGGAGCTGGTAAAGTTGCAGGACAAAATGAATAGTTTTATTTGGGCTTCTGGGGGAGTCAAATTGTCCTGGAAAAAACTGAGGAGGAGGTAGATGAAAGAGGGACTTGCATTACCGGACTTAAACCTCTACTGTATGGCTTTTCAATTTAAGAACTGGAGGGTGCTGCTGGGAAGCCTGACAGTTCAAACTTGGGTTGGATCTTATTGAAAATGGTGACAGGGCTGGGACTTAAGGATTTTCTATATACATTTGTGGCCACTAAGTTCTTCAAAAAGGTCTGCTTGAGGTTGCTAAAAGGCTGCTCTCCGTCTTTGGTCCTGGGTTAGGAAGTTCTTGGTTATCAAATATTATTCTGATTTTGCCCCGGTGTGGGACTCTCCGGGCACCCCAGAGTGTCTGCTGGATAGGCTGTACCAGCCTTTGAGAGAGGCAGGGATAGCACACTGGGGTGATCTCTTTACAGTACAAGGGCTCCTACCTTGGGAGGTGCTTAGGTTAAAGACTGGGGGTTCCCTGTCTATGTTTAAATATGTACAGCTTTTATCTTGGTATGGGAGTGCCATTTTGGATGTTGGCAGTGCTTGGGTGATTGAAGCACTTTTACAAGATATGCAGTCCATAAATAAGGAGATTTCTTTCTGGTATTGGAGGCTGTTGGAAGCAGAGGATGAAATCTTATGGGGCATGGAGAAGAATGATCCCAGACAGTGCACTCCCCTGAATGTGACAATTTTCTCTAAAATCCACAGTCAAGCCAGCAAATTTGAAAAATATGATTTTTCACCATTTATAGACTGTACTGGACACCTCAGAGAATTGCAAGAGTTGTTAAAAATCTGATACTAAGTTGTAAAAGATGTCCCCCCGAAGCAAATGACAAACATATGTTTGCCACCTGTCCTCTGAGCACTGAGTTTTGGAATAACGTGAGTTATACTATAGCCGATATCTTCGGACTCAGAATTGTGTTATGTCCTGTATTGGTGTTGCTGGGCGTTGATCTGGAATCACACAGTCTTCTGGGTAGGCCGCAGAAGTGCTTATTGTTTTATTTAGTGTTCCTTGCAAAAAGGGGGATCTGTAAACACTAGTTAGACTCTACGGCTCCGTTCTTGGAAGACTGGCTTAGAGCTTTCCATTGGATTTGCAGGATGGACATGGGCTGCACTTTAGGTGGAGATGATACTGTTTGTACTGATTATTTGAGATGGGGTGATGCCTTGGATCTGAAAAACTGAGCAGTCCTATGATTACACTGAAGTGCCAATATCACATTACATGGGTACATAAGCCCTGGTTGTGTGGCTGGGCCACTACGTATGCATCAGGTGTGGGGTCAGTCTCCATGTTCCTCTTCTGGTGTTACAGAAGCTTCTGGTGATATGAGGACAATAAAAAAAAAGAAAATGTACCAATGTGTCTTTGACACATTTTGTGATTTCCAGTGGATTACAAATAGACCTCCCTAATGGATATTAACGAGGTAGGTCTCGGCTTGCGAGTAATTGAGAATCGCACAAATCACAGAGACGGCGGCCTGCTGGGGTCAGCAGACCACCACGTCTGTGATTGCTTTTCAATAAAGTCATTGTTTCTTTTTTCTTAAATGCATCCCACTTTTCTTAATGGGAAATGGGATATATTTAAAAAAAAAGAAAAGTTTTCCTTTGATTTTTTTTAAGAGTAGGCAGTAGTCTGTGGGACTACTGCCTGTTCTTGACAAATGTTTTTAAAAACATTCACAAAGAGGAAGGGTTCCCAAGCCTTCCCATTTGCAAATGGTTTACCACCGACTTGAAGTTTGTGGTAAATTGTGAATGTTTTGCAACCACATTTCAGTCACAAAACATTCATACATACCACTGTGATTAATTATTTGGAAGCAATACCCTAAATATGCTCCTTCCAAATACTGATTTGCGAACGTACATTGCAGGTTACCAAATTGCAATTTGGCCTTTGTACATTTGAAAATCCCTTTTTGTGTTCGCAAAGAGCCTGATTCTGTAATCGGGTCATTTGAGAACGTAAAAAGGCTTTGGACAAGGGATCTTTATTTCATGTTGGAAACCTGGTAGTTTTGTGGACATAAACATTTGGAGTTTTGTAGCTGCAGTCCAGTTCACCAAATCCCAAGGGTGAGTGTAAACTATGGCTTTAATGTATCTTTGTTATAAGAGTAAAGTGAAATACTGGTCTTGAACTCACTGTATAGGTGTACTAATGTGTTTTTATCTACACCCTAGTAGATTCTCCTCCTAAGGAACCTGATGATAATCCTACAACCAGGTTAGATGAGTGACAATTGGACACGGGAAAATCTTGTCTACCAACCCTTTCCACATCCTCCAAACCTATTCCCTCTTGGAAAAAGCTGTCAACATCCATAGTCCTTCATGTGTTGAGGGTTGATTCCAGAGTGTAACAGTGCACTTTCTTCGCTCCTGCAGTTTTTGCATTTCAGGTGAGTGGAGTCTAGAGAAGTATGATTTGCACATCACCTGCATGGGAGAGGATGTTGATGTGCGGACAGTATGCATTAAAGAGGGTGGAGCTGAACAATGAGCCTTGAGGCACTCCACAGATGAACATGAGGGCTTCTGAGGAGTAAGGGGCCATTATGGCAGCTTGTGTTCTAGCTGTAAAGTAAGAACAGATCCTTCCGAAAGAGGTCCTAGAAAATGAGGCTGCTGTGTTTCTTCTGTCAAGGATCATGCAGGTGTCATCTGTAGAAGTGATGTGTGCTGTTTTTGTACCATTGTTCAGCCTAAATCTGGCCTGCATAGTGTCAAAGAGCAAGTGTTTGCTGGAGTGAGCAGTGAGGCTTTAGTTGATTCTTTCTCTATGGCCTTTGCTGAGCATGGTAGAAGGGAAATGGGCCTGTAGTTTGAATATGTGGCTGGTTCAGCAGATGTTTTTTTGAGTGGCATGTTTTCAGGTGTCCGGAAATGTGGCTAAATTGATGGGGGCATTGAGGATTACTGTTAGCTCTTCACTGATCAGCAGGAGTCCTTTGGTGCAGGTGAGCAAGGGTCAGATTGCACCCCTGAGTGGATGGTCTTTATGGTATCATCAGTTTCGGTGTTGATGGCTGGCCATGAGGTCAGGGATCGTTTATCTGTTGTTGCGACCGAATCCAGTTGAGACTCAAATATTTTATTTCCATAACTTTATTTTACTTTATTTCATTAATGCTAGGGCAACCAACGAAGGCTGCAGCATGCTTTAAAAGCAAGGGAGAATAAAGGAGAAAACAAGAAAAAACTGTTATTGAAGACATATCTCATATCCTGTTACGAATAAGGCAGCAGAGATTTTCATGATGCACCAGGACATCAGGGCACCAACATGGGCAAAGAATTCAGAAGACAAGGTGTGCCTATGGGTGAAAGGAGAACAGCAGCGAGAAACAGGTACAGGTATGAGCTGCAGTGGCTGAAAGGTGTTCACTATCCGAGTAGCACCTACTCCCTGCATGTATAATCCACTTGTCAGGTCCAGCAAGTCTGCAGAAGAAGAGTCCACAATCAATGCAGAATGGACATAAGCATGCCCTTTTAAAATGTGGCCCCCATGCTGTACCTTGGGGACGGAGTACTGACACCTGGGCATCTCGAAAATATGTGCTCATGCCATTGCTTTAAAAGCAAATGTAAAAGTGCTGGTACTCTCTATCCAGAGTAACAGTTTGCTCCCGATAGGTGCTAGTACTTTTAAGGAGAATGCCAAAGTTGCATAATTATGGCAAATGTTGGTAAATACAAATAATTACACAACATCCATAACTGGCATGTTTACACAAATATGCAATTCATTCCAAAATCAAAAACATGCAAAAAACAAGCACGGCAAGCAATGGTCATTCTTTTTCCAGTGCATGTGCGCTACTTTATTGCCACAAAAAGCATGTCATTGCAAAATGTTTTGGGAATTGTGCGTAGCATGCCTAAATTCAAATTCCCCAAGATTTGTGAGAGTGTAAGAGAAATTTTGCCTGGGCCTCGTAGCTTCCCATTTAATGTTGCAGCAGTACTGAGAAATAGTGATATTCTCCCTTTCATGTTAAATAACTGCAGGTGCTCAGTACCTGGTACTAACAGCCTGTTTAAGCACTGCACCTTGCCTCAAACCAGATCTTTAGTGTTGCGCAGCCACCCACAGCCATCCTAAGGGCCTGATTTAGATTAAGTGGACCGTTTACTCTAACACAGTGGTGACGGATAGCCAGTCTGTGGAAATATAAATCCCATAGGATATATTGACATTTATATTTCAGTGGACGGGTTATCCATTACCCTTGTGATGGAGTATCCCAAATTCCAAAATTGAAATAGTTTTATGGTTGGGGTTACTTCATCACAAGCGTGATGGCTATACCGTCCGCCTTATTACGTCTCCATTATGGTCTAAGGAGATGGTAATTATGAGGACGTGATATACGTTACGTTTGTGATGGAGTAACCCATCTGCCAAAATCGAAATCAGGACCTTAGTCTTTTTGTTCTGACCACTCCTTGCATTTAATTATTCTAGCCCTGCTCAATTGATTGGGCCTGCAATCTATTCAGGGACTCTCATCACAGGGTCTGCTGCTCTTCGCAGTCACTATAAGGAGAAATGATACCTCCAGGTCAAGCAGTCTTTAAAAAAGCACCCATATTATTATTCGTAAGCAGTGGTATGTTCACGCTTAAAGTTTTTGCTTTTTAACCAAATAATCAAGAAATCAGCTGTTCTCCACCCAGATTTTGACTGAATTATCCAGTGAAATCACCTTCTTTGATGAGGATTAGTGTGTGGTGGTGAAGTCAGAAGTTATACCAGCTTAATACAATTTTTTAATGCCGAATTAATTTTCTGGTGCAAGCAAGGAAAATTACCCATTATCGTGCTTTTGGAGTAGTAAGGTTTAGCAGTATCAGATTTCTATGTACCCTTCACGGCTTTAGGCGCAGGTGCCACTGCACCTGCTACACCAATTGCAGCTATAACTTCTGGAAATGTATTATGCTAGTTGAATTCATAAATTTTGTGCAATGGTTTGAGGATTTCAACTAATTTTATTGGATGTGCTCTACATTGTATTATGTAATGGAATGTAATATTACTTTGTGCATCAACATACCCTCATACTTACATATGGGCCTCTATTAAGCTGTACAGTAGCTCAAGTGTAGCTGCTGGCTAGAAGCAATTGTAATGAGTGCCTGAAATAATGCAGGTTAAACTTGAAGTGGTCGTTCCTACAAGAGTACAATAATGTTCGGCTCTATGTGGAAAAATGACAGTCTCATTACGAGTATGGCAGATTATGACCACGAGATGCAGGGCCCGCAATTTGTGATTCTAGATGGTATCTTCCAGTAAAAATCCAAATTTTAGTCGTATTTGTCTCCAGATTTGGGAACATCTATGCTGACCTGGAAACATGGACGTCATTTAGGGTTTACAGCTGCGATCCCTGGCGTCCTTGCGACCCCTGGCACTGCCTTTGTGACCTCTGGACTAACAGGTAGCTAAAGCAGCGCAGAAACATGAGTTAAACAGAGCTCTTTAATCCTTCTTAAACCCTTTTTATCCCGTGATAGCTGCCATCAATAAATCCAGCAATGAAACTCACACTCCAATGAAACAATGTTGCCACCATTCCTGCTCTGAGGGCTCAGACCTCATCTTCCATTGCAGCGTGCTGTGTTGCTTTATAAAGAGGTTAGCAAGTGCGGGGCACGGTCTTTTCAAAATAACAAACTGGCAATGTAATTAATAATTTATTGCTTCACCTTGAGAGGAATCAGCACAAGATTACTCAATGTCTCTGGCTTTCCAGGGAGTGGGAAATAAAAGAGAAGAGGGAAAACGATTTAACAAACAAGCAGGGGCAGCAGAGAGACCAGCAAAGGCAATAGACATCATATAGACAGATGAGACAGTGAGAGACAAAGACGTGTGTGCGTGAGAGAGATGAGAAGTAGAAATAAGTAGCTGACCTAGAGAGAGGAAAGATATTGGAGAGACTTTGAGAGAGGGAGAAACAGATCAGAGAAGTGATGAACACAGAGTTAGGTGAAAAAGAAACTCCAGAGGGGAGAAGGTAGATTAGCGGCATGACAGGAAGGCAGATGAGAAATACACAAGTAAAAGAGATGTAAATAATTGGGAGGCAGGCGTGAGTAACTTGCTAGGAAGAGACAACATAGGAGGAGGACACATAAAACAACAGACATCTGAGAAAAGGAGGAGATAGCTAACAGACATGCAGAGACAGTTCAAAATGATGGAGCTGGATAGTAGGAAAGGTATGAAAGAAATAATAAAGAGACACCACTGTGAAAGTTCAGAGAGATAGAAGTATACAGGTGTTAGCGCGTCTGACCTTAATTAGAAAACTTACAAGAGGACGCGGATAGGTTGATGAACCTTTTGACCTGCAATTAAGATGTTCTTACCATAGCTCAAGTACATGCAAAACAATACTCACCAAATCTCAGTCTAAATTTTCTTTCACTCACTTTGACTCACACTCTGACTTGTCGACCACGCCCGATCAACCTACTAAACCAGACAGATTACAACATAAAACCAAGTGTCTCATACAGTTCTCAATATACTCTGGAATCTGAAACCACGCAGGGTCTGTACATCAACAACCACGTGGACAATTTTTTAAGCACAAAGCGCCACACACATGTGAAGTTCGACAACTTCCCTACTCTCACACTGCTGGAGTACGCACACTCCTTCTACAACTTCATTTGGAGTATGCAAACTCCCGAAACCCTCACAAACTTCACACTTCACCTGTGATTTGCGTAAGCTGTGCAAGCGCAACCTACTTCATTCATACTGTCACTAGAACCCTTAGAACATCCTCAAACAACCATTAGCAGGATCCAGTATTCTGGGAAAGTAATTTCTGGTCCTAAGGAAAATGTTTCCCTATCATCTCTGCAATTTGTTTCATAAAAATAAATCCAAATCTCAGTAATAATGAACCTTCACCTCTGTTACTATCTCTGGACATCTATTGTGGGCTCTGAAGGAGACAAACCTTCACCTCTCTTTGGCAACACTGTTAACACCTGTTATCCTGTACAGGACATCTACGATAAGCTCTTAAGGAGACTTACCATTACCTCTGCTACCATCTCTGTTAGCGCGTCTGACCTTAGTAAGTAAACTAACAAGGGGACGCGAATAGGTCGATGAACCTTTTGACTCGCAATTAAGATGTTCTTACCATAGCTCTATTAAATTCAAATCAATTCTCATTAACCAATACACCATATCAATAATCAGCAATAATCAATAACATCAATAATCAATTGAGTCAGTAATTGTCACACACCATGACCTTTCAGTCATGAATAACCACACCTTTTAGTAAAAGTTAGAATATTTATTTCCCTATATTAACAATGTTAAGGTCATGTAGATTAATCGCAAAATCAAATGAAACACATACAGAAACTATACTGGCTGTCCGAAGAGGTAGAAGAAACGTAAACTAATCAAAGCTTGAACACATTCTAAGGTTATGGTGCAAATTAATAACAAAGTCAACTGCATCAAAGTGATTACATACATTTGAATTCAGCAGTGAAATGCATCAAGCATTATTCCCTATTAGCACAACTTCATTAGTGAGGATCCTTAACTAACATCAGATTAGCATCAGCATGCTGGGCTTCATGAAAAACAATTTAGCAACACCAATTTGGAAAAACATCTAGCTATGGCTCTATCAAAGCAGTGCAGTTGGTACCTAGAAAGGAAAAGCGAATAGACATAATAATCGACAGTCTAATTCTTAATACCTATCCTCAGTGTGGATCAGCAAGCAGAGTCAGTCTTCGTCCTCAGGACATCAGTCAATCAGCAAGGCATCAGGATTCAGCATCAAAGTTCAGAAAGCACAAAGGCCCCCATTACAACCCTGGTGGTAAGTGGCTCCGACCACCATGCTGACTGCCGCCAACATATCATGACCACGGCGGTATACCGCTATGGGTATTATGACCCACACAGAGAAATCCACCACTATACAGACACCCACACCAGACACCCACACAAGTCCGCCAAACCAAAGGTCAGTGATAAACTGGTGGTACCAAAAACCCACACGTTACTCCAACAGAAATACGCTCACAGTATCATGACCCACGAATCACCGTAAACCATTGGCGGTACACACCACCTTGCTCAAAATACACACACACATATATAAAACAACACCACATTGGACAATTCAAAATACACACACCTGACACACATGCACACCAAACACACACACACCCACACCAATATCAAACACACATCCACAATACCCACAACCCTTTCCGACCCAAACATTTTGGCAACTGAGAGAGAGACAAATCAGGAGAACGCACTGAATCTGAACCATAAAACACCATCACCCATACACCATCCACGCACCTCACAGCACAAACCCCAACACATCACCCCACACACCCTCACACATACCACTCACACTACACCCATGGCACCACAAAGACACCCCAGGTTCTCAGAGGAGGAGCTAAGGGTCATGGTGGAGGAAATCATCCGGGTAGAGCCACATCTATTCAGATCACAGGTGCAGCAGATGTCCATTGCTAGGAAGAAGGAGCTATGGCGGGGAGTCGTGGACAGGGTCAACGCCATGGGACAGCACCCAAGAACAAGGGATGACATCAGGAAGAGGTGGAATGACCTACGGGGAAGGTGCGTGCTGTGGTAGCAAGACACCCGGTAGCTGTACAGAGGACTGGCGGTAGACCCCCACATCCTCCCCCACAACTAACAACATGGGAGGAACAAGTCTTGGTGATCATGCATCCTGAGGGCCTGGCAGGAGTAGCAGGAGGACTGGACTCTGGTAAGTCACTACTTTATCCCCCACCCTACCTGCATGCCATCACAAACAACAACCCCTACCCTCACCCCCATCACCCCACCACCTCACATATACCCCACCATCACAACCCACCCATCCCAATAACAACCCCTGCATGCAACACCAATGCATGGACACCCATCACATACCTGCATGGACACCCATCACCAAAGCATGCACACTAGTGACAATCACTGAGCCAAACTAAGCACAACTCACACAACTCACACAAGCCAAAGCTGCCTTGGTAATAACAACCATAAAGGGAAACATGTCCATGCAAAATATGGCACATGCAGATACAATAACACTGCATTTACAACCCCACAGGACCCCCACTCAAAGTCACCAGAGAGGAGGTGCCAGCCACATCCAGTCCCCCCCTGAAGAGGCGCACAGTGATGACAGCAGCTCCGCACGCCTGGATCATGATGACCAACCTGGCCCATCAGGGACCTCTGGACAGTCAGTTACCCAGCCACAGTCCCATCCCACCACAGAGCCTCCCCCCTCAGGAAACACCAGCACAGCACCCACCCAGTGGGCCCATCCCTCTGTCTCCAGTACACATCAATCAGCAGTGTGTCCACCACTACAGGAACCCCAGGTCAGCCCACAAACACAGGATGATCAGGGACCTGGGGTCAGTTGCAGTGGGCACACAGTTTAGTGGACAGAGGCACAGGACAACAGAGAAGCTGGGAGAACTGCTGAGTGACAGGGGGAGGACAGACCCAGGGAACCGAATCTCCACGTTGCACTCTGTCATCCTGGGAGTATACCACCATTCCCAGGAGACCATGGGCCAGATCCTGGCCAAGCTGCAGGAGACCAAGCGGCTGCAGGAGGGACAGTACCTGGGGATCAGGGAGGACCTGAGGGACATCCACACCACCCTAGTCACCATTGCAGGGGTGCTGGCAGACATGGCCAACACCAGGAGGGAGGCAGTGGCACACTAAAGGGCCCCTGACACTAGCCAAACTGAAGAACAGCCCTCCACCGGCGCTAGTGGACAGGAGGCCCCGCCACAGGAACAAAAGGCCACCAGCACCCCACCCCCTGCAGAAGGAGAACCACCACACAAACGGTTCCTACAATCCAGGCAGAAGACAGAGAACATTGCTAAGAACCCTGCCAGGAAATGACTCTCCTGATTATCACCCTCTGTCCCACTCTGTCACCCTGTCCACCTTGAACTGCCATTTGCTCCACTTCCTATGCCCCCTTGGACAATGGACCTGGGATACAAATAGAATGGACTCTACACTGGACTTTCCTCCATCAGCAACCCAGCCCATTTCAATACCCCCTACAATTATTAGCACATAAATAAACACTGTGATTTCAATGACAAATGTATTAGTTTCACAAACTGTAAACATTGCAATTCAAATATACTGTAATATGTACATAGGTATGACCTGCAGTGGGCAGCAGTAAACACACCAGGACCCAGAGTGGGGCACAGAGATCTGAAAATAGAGATGCCAAAGGGTACAGTAAGTGGCCATAGAAAAAGGGAATTCAGGCTGCCATGTTCAATGTCAAACACAAAACTGCAATGGAAGGTGAAGTTACAGTGTCTGACCTGTGTGTCACTAGAAGTACTGTTGAATTAGTATACTTCTGTTGTCCACATCTTCTTCCCCTGCCTCCTCTTCGTCTCTGTCCACAGGCCCCACCGCTGCCACACGACCATCTCCAGACTCATCCTCCTGCAGCAAAGGCACCTGGCATCTCAAGGCCAGGTTGTGCAACATACAACATGCAATGATGATCTGGCACACCTTCTTGGGTGAGTAGTGCAGGGATCCACCTGTCAGATGGAGGCCCCAAGGGTTCTCTCAATGATCCTCCTTGTTCGCCCATGTGCCTCATTGTAACGTTCCTCTGCCCTTGCCCTGGCATTCCTCACTGGGATCAGTAGCCATGAGATGTTGGGGTAACCAGAATCACCTGCAAATATTCAAGGGATACCTGTTAGCCACACACTCACCCTTAGAGCCAAACCCACACCCATATACCTACATCAACTGTGTGGGGATCATGGGCTCACCTATTAGCCACACCCTGTGCATGTGGAGTTGAGACATCACATATGGAATACTGCTATTCCTCACAATAAAGGCATCATGCACAGAGCCAGGATACTTGGCATTGACATGGGAGATGTACTGGTCCACCAAACACACCATCTGCACATTCAGAGAGTGAAAGCTTTTCCTATTTCTGAACACTTGTTCATTTCTCCGCCGGGGGGGGGGAAATGCAATATGTGTACCATCAAATGCACCAATGATGTTGGGGATATGTCCCAGTGCATAAAATTCAGCCTTCACTATGGCCAAATCGTCCACCTGGGGGAATACGATGTAGCTGCGCATGTGTTCCAGCAAGGCAGACAACACTCTGGTCAGCACATTTGAGAACATTGGCTGAGACATCCCTGATGCCATGGCCACTGTCGCTTGGAAGGAACCACTTGCCAGGAAATGGAACGCTAACAGGACCTGCACTAGAGGGGGGATACCTGTCGGCTGGCGGATAGCTGAAATCAGGTCTGGCTCCAATTGGGCACACAGTTCTTGGATTGTGGCCCTATCAAGTCTGTAGGTCAGGATAATATGCCTGTCCTCCATTGTCGCCACGTCCACGGGGGATGTCTCCATCTCCTATTCATCCTCAGCGGTTGAACTCTAGGGTGAAAAACGGTGAGCAAAGGGTCATATTCACACATGTGTCAATATTAATATGCATTTTTTCATTTACAGAAACTGTATGTGACCTTGAGAGTCAGTTGATATGCCAATGTGTGCTGTGACACAGTTAGGTGCCATGGCCTGTCCCCATCTGAAATGGCGGCTGCCTGACCTGTGAGGAGAGACAAGTGGAAATGAGGTAATTCCGGTGGCATTGTGCGCCATTGAGGTCGGCGGTCGATGACCGCTGCGCAACATCACATTGGTTATCATTGGGCCCTATGGGTTCCAAGAGCCAAAGGCGATGTACGCCGGCGGTGACAGTACGCACCGCTGCGGACATAACCGCCATTTCCTATCTGTTCACTCACTTGCTAAGTGACCTTCAACAGGAGAGGACCTACACTACAAGTGCTGCTGTGACCTGTGTCTGGAAGCAACAATGGCTTGAGTGTCTGGGGAGAGGGCCCCCGCCTTCACTTCGGAGGAGTTGGAGAGACTAGTGGATGGGGTCCTACCCCAGTACACTTTGCTCTATGGTCCTCCAGACAAACAGGTGAATATACTGTGAGCATGATGCGTGGCCCATGAATGTATGTATTGCTGTGTGTAAGTCCCGTGTAGGGGGCATTCTGAGGGGTCCTGGGCAGAGTGCTGCATGTATGGTGGGGAATGTATGTGCGTAAGGGGAAGGGAGGTATATGGTAGGCCATGAGTATGACAGTACGGACGGTATGACTAATCCCTTTTCTGCTGTATTTTTTCTGCAGGTCAGCACCTGTCAGAAAAAGGGGATTTGCCATACCATCGCAAAGGAGGTGTGGACCCTGGGGGTCTTTGACAGGCAAAGCACCCACTGCCACAAATGGTGGGAGGACCTGCGCCGCTGGGCATGGAAGACAGCGAAGGCCCAGCTGGGGCTGGCCTCCCCATGAGGAAGTGGTGCCCGTCGTACCCTGACCCCCTGTTGGTGGCCTATGCGGAGTTGGATGGGCGCTTGAAGGCATCATAGCAGCCACAATGGGGTGAGTACAGAATCAGAATCATAACTTTGCGCATGTTAAGGTTTTACCTGGGTGGGGGATGTGGGCTGTGGGTGCACCTAGGCCAGGGCGAACATGGCAGGTAAGTTCAGTTATGGATAAGATCAGATGCACTCCAACCCCAATAGTGCTAGTGGGCATCTACTACTGGGCAGGGTCCTGTGGGTTTCAGGTGTGCAGTTAATGGCGTTAGGCATTGTACCCCATGGGCTGGTGATTAGTATTGTAACTGCTAGTGCATGGCCTAGTGCATAGGGCTCTTCCCTGTGTGTTGTGTACGCCAACGGTAGTGTTGTTGCTGACATTGACCAAGTGTATCCTCTGTCTCTCCCCCCCTTCTTGTTTTGTCACCCTGTCCTTCTGTGCATTAGCATCATCTGGCGGAGGAGCAGAGGCACCGGCGACGGAGGGAGCTGCATCTCACATGGGCCTGGAGGCCGAATCCACTGGCAGTGAAAGCACCAGTGGGACGGAGGGCGAGGGGAGCACCATGACGGAGACTAGAGGGGACACTACAGACAGCGACTCCTCCTCCAATGGAAGCTCCCTGGTGGTGGCGGACACCTCTGTGCCCACCCCAACAACAGGTACAGTTTCCACCCCCGTACCAGCACTGCCCTCCCAGCAGCCCCTCAGCATGTTTCCCGTGCCCGCTCTCCCAGGAGGGTGGGCATCTCCTTCTCCCCAGGCACCTCAGGCCCTGCCCCAGTCAGCCCTGCTGCACTCAGTGAGGAGGCTATTGACCTTCTGAGATCCCTCACAAATGGGCAGTCAACAGTACTGAATGCCATCCAGGGTGTCGAGAGGCATTTGCAACAAACAAATGCATACCTGGAGGCCATTCACTCTGGCGTAGCAGCCCAACAGAGTGCATTCGAGGCTCTGGCCTCTTCACTGATGGCAGCCATTGACCCTGTCTTCAGCCTCTCCCCTCCAACTTTCTCTACCCTTTCCCAATCCCCTCAACCCCAGCCTATCCAAAGCACACCTTCAGATCAGCAATCACCCAAATCAACACACAGAAGTGGCTCAGGCAAACACAAGCACCACACTTCATCTCACAGGCACTCACACAAGCACTATCCCCACGCAGACACACCAACATCCACTGCCTTCACTGTGTCCCCTTCCTCCTCCTCCTTGTCCACCCCCCTCCGAGTAGTGTCTCCACTCACACCTGCATGCACTACATCCTCATCTACTACCTCCATCACCAGCACGCCTATCAGTACACGCCCCTCACTTACAGTCACCACCCCCACATCCATGCACACGTCCCGTGTCCTCTCCCACTGTGTCTGTGACCCCTCCTCCCAAAGTACACAAACGCAAGCACACACACACCCAACAGCCATCCGCCTCACAACAGCATCCAGCCCATGCACCTGCACCCAAATACAGCAGACTGACACCTCCTACAACCACTCCCTCTTCCTCCACTCCCAAACCATCACCCTCTTCCCACCCCAGTGTCCCTAAGAAGTTTTTCCTCACCAACATTGACCTATTCCCTACCGTCCCCTCTCCGTCCTTTACCTCGGGCCAGGGTGGCCAGAACCAAGCCCAGCACCTCAGCCACCCAGTCCACGGCCTCTGTGGTTTCTGCAGCTGCGAGAGGCTCCAAGGAGGCACCCGTCAGCCCAGCCAGTGTGCCAGCAACACCTGCCAATGCCAAGAAGGGTCCTCCACCTGGCAAGGGCAAGAAGGGGACAGCAGCCAGCAAGGGAAAGAAGGCACAACCAGCCAGCTAGGGCAAGTCAAAGACTCCAGCTGGCAGAAGCAAGGAGGCACCACCATCTGCCAAGGGCAGGAATAGGCACAGAACACCAGCCATGGCACTTCAGCTATCCGAGGTTGCTGGTGAAGGCCTGGAGGCTACCACCACCATTGCCAGCACCCCCACCTGCACCGCGGGCTGCACTGCCACCTGCACCGTGGCAAGCCCCAGCACCTGCCCACCGCCAGCAGCACCACTGCCAGCAGCAACAGCCCCAGTGGGCAGCCGTCCGAGGCTGCAGGTGAAGGCCTGGAGGCTACCAACACCACTGGCAGCACCGCCACCTGCACCGTGGCCAGCACACCCACCTGCACCGCAGCCAGCATCGCCACCTGTCCCGCCACCAGCAACACGACTGCCAGCAGCAGCAACCCCAGTGGGCAGCCGTCCGAGGCTGCAGGTAAAGGCCTGAAGGCTACCACCACCACTGCCTGCACCGCCACCTGCACCATGGCCAGCACCGCCACCTGCACCGCGGGCAGCACTGCCACCTGCCACACCGCCAGCAGCACCACTGCCAGCAGGAGCAGCCCCAGTGGACAGCCATCCGAGCAACTGGCAGACAATGAGCAGCCGTCACTGCCGGAGAGCAGTGTGTAGTGGTGACTACATGGGCTGCAGTGCGTCATGGCCCCTGCAAAAGCTGTAGTTCGGACACCCAGGTGAGAGACTGTGCCTTTGCATTTCAAAAGATCTGCATCACAGGGCGCAATGCCCCCTCCAGAACCAGTGGAAGAAGGCATTCACTCAGCCCCTCCTTGCCAGGATGAAGCACACTGGGCACAAGGCCACCTCCAGAACCAGTGGAAGAAGGCATCCACTCCAGAGACTGTGGCCATGTGCTCCCCAGGACCAAACAGTGGGCAAACCACCCACTTGAGAGACTGTGGTCTTGCACTCCCCAGGACCAAGCAGTGGGCAAACCACCCACTAGAGAGACTGTGGCCTTACACTCCCCAGGACCAAGCAGTGGACAAACCACCCACTTGAGAGACTGTGGCTTTGCACTCCCCAGGACCAAGCAGTGGGCAAGCCACCCACTAGAGAGACTGTGGTTTTGCACTCCCAGGACCAAGCGGTGGGCAAACCACCCACTTGAGAGACTGTGGCCTTGCAGTCCCCAGGACAAGCAGTGGGCAAACCATCCACTTGAGAGACTGTGGCTTTGAACTCCCCAGGACCAAGCAGTGGGCATGGAGCCCCCTCCAGGACCAGTGGCGTTGTACCATCTTTCGGCTGAGGTGAACCCCCCATTCCCTGTCCCCCTGAGGTGCCTGTGTGTTTTCGACCTGATGCCCCTGCAGTGTTCTCTCCGTATTGAGGCAGGCGTCAAGTGTGGCCTTGGCCTATGTGTCACGGACATTTTTGAGTGGGCATTGTCCCTCCTTTTGTATATATTGTATATATTGTGCATACTGTTTTTTCTTTATGAACTTATTTCTTATAATTACTAATATTACACTCGTTTTACTCCATTCCTTTTGTCCTTGCATTATTCCAGAGGGTTACGGGGTGTATACGTAATGTTGTTGCATGTGTTTGTGTGTATAGTGTTGGGGGTGAGGGTGGGGGTGGGGGTTTTGTGTTTGTGTGTCACTCTCTTTTACCTCCCCACCTCCCCTGTGTGCTGGGTGCAGTACTCACTGTGGTCGTCGTCGCCGGCGTTCATGTTCCTGGTGTATGAGAAGGTACAGCAGCATGGGGAACACCTGCAGCTCGGGCTCCATGGCCTCATGGTTCATCCTTGAGTGTCGAGAGGTGAGTCGTTTCCCTTCTGTGTTCTGTTTCCGCCGTGCTTTTGATGGCATTGGTACGGCCCCGGAAAAGCTGGTGGATGGGCAGGTTGTAATGCAATGGGTAAATTTTCTTCCGCCTGGCTATTGGCGGTTACCACCGCAGTGTTTGTTGCTTCCGCCGTGGCGGTCGGAGTGTTAAAGTGGCCGTATCTGCTGGCGGGTTCCGCCGTGGTCATGATTACAATTTTGTTACCGCCAGCCTGTTGGCCGAATTACCGCCACTTTATCACCGACCGCCAGGTTTGTAATGAGGGCCAAAGTCTTTGAGCATTAAAGTTAGGCACGTATCGTGTCAAGAAGAAAAATGGGCAAGAATGAGCTATGGCAAATGTAGAATGCTGCTTTCTTCTCAGTGCAGTTCTGTTAAATTAAAACTACCAAAACTATATCCCAAATCCCTATTGGTCAGTTAATCACATGTTCACACTTTGTCCAATAAAACTAAAACTCCATATCTATGAATTCTACCATTACTCCGTTCACATGTCGTTTATTGGGTGTCCTGCAATGTCCTCATCATCCGGCTTGTCAGGTAACAATATTGTTGCAGCTTCCACTCCAGTCAGTATCTCCATTGTTCTCCTGAGAAAGTCAGTCTCACACGCATTACACACAAAATGTTACATTAGCATGAACAGCATCTTCTAGCAGTGGGTTCTCATGAGAACTTTTAGTTATGAGTACATATACACAATGCAAAATGGAAAATCACAGTTTAGCTCTCTAGGACAGCCATTTATTAAACTTTACAAAATACAACTTTTGACATAAGGCCTGGCAAGCAGGCCGAGACCTGCGCTAAGTTAAGGCCTCCAATTAATAAAACTAGAATATAATGCAGAATCCATAATGTGACATATTACTACATTAGTCAAACATATATTCAACATTTCACGTTGATAACTATTAGTAAGTACACTTTGTGAACATTGACGGCCACTCTTCGTAATCACATTTTCAAACACCAACCCCTTATTCAGAATACGTGAACACTCATTAAATTTTTTTATTTAATACACCTACGCAGACACAGGTGAGAGAGAGGGGTAATAAAAAGACAAACAGGAGAGAATGAATACAAGAGAGGTGGGTAATGAACACATGGACGTCATTTAGTGGTCAACAGAAGTTGCAGTTGCGCCCCTGTGGTTTGCCTCGTGTGATGCCTGGCCACCCACCCACTTGAGAGACTGTGGCCTTGCACTCCCCAGGTCCAAGCAGTGGGCAAACCACCCACTTGAGAGACTGTGGCTTTGCACTCCCCAAGACCAAGCAGTAGGCATGGAGCCCCCTCCAGGACCAGTGGCATTGTACCATCTTTGGGCTGAGGTGACCCCCCATTCCCTGTCCCCCTGAGGTGCCTGTGTGTTTTTGACCTGATGACCCTGCAGTGTTCTCTCCGTATTGAGGCAGGACTCAAGTGTGGGATTGGCCTATGTGTCACGGACATTTTTGAGTGGGCATTGTCCCTCCTTTTGTATATATTGTATATATTGTGCATACTGTTTTTTTCTTTATGAACGTATTTCTTTAAATTACTAATATTACACTCATTTTACTCCTTTCCTTTTGTCCTTGCATTATCCCAGAGGGTTACGGGGTGTGTATGTAATGTTGTTGCATGTGTTTGTGTGTATAGTGTTGGGGGTGAGGGTGGGGATGGGGGTGTTGCGTGTGTGTGTCACTCTCTTTTTCCTCCCCCCTCCCCTGTGTGCTGGGTGCAGTGCTCACTGTGGTCATTGTCGCCGGCATTCATGTTCCTGGTGTATGAGAAGGTACACCAGCATGGGGAACACCTGCAGCTCGGGCTCCATGGCGTCATGGTTCATCCTTGAGTATTGAGAGGTGAGTTGTTTCCCTTCTGTGTTCTGTTTCCGCCATGCTTTTGAATGCGTTGGTACGGCCCCGGAAAAGCTGGCGGATGGGCGGGTTGTAATGCAGTGGGTACACTGACTTCTGCCTGGCTATTGGCGGTTACCACCGCGGTGTTTGTTGCTACCGGCAGTCTCAGTGTTAAAGTGGCCGTATCTGTTGGCGGTTTCCGCCGTGGTCATGATTCCATTTTTGTTACCGCCGGCCTGTTGGCGTATTACTGCCACTTTATCACCGACCGCCAGGGTTGTAATGAGGGCCAAAGTCTTTGAGCATTAAGTTAGGCACGTATCTTGTCAAGATGCAAAATGGGCAAGAATGAGCTATGGCAAATGTAGAATGCTGCTGTCTTCTCAGTGCAGTTCTGTTAAATTAAAACTACTAAAACTATATCCCAAATCCCTATTGGTCAGTTAATCGCATGTTCACACTTTGCCCAATAAAACTAAAACTCCATATCTATGAATTCTACCATTACTCCGTTCACATGTCGTTGATTGGTTGTCCTGCAATGTCCTCATCATCCGGCTTGTCAGGTAACAATATTGTTGCAGCTTCCACTCCAGTCAATATCTCCATTGTTCTCCTGAGAAAGTCAGTCTCTCACACATTACACAAGCACAAACCCCTTATTCAGAATACATGAACACTCATTACATTTTTTTATTTAATACACCTACGCAGACACAGGCGAGAGAGAGGGGTAATTAAGAGACAAACAGGAGAGAAAGAAGACAAGAGAGGTGGGTAATGAACACATGGACGTCATTTAGTGGTCAACAGAAGTTGCAGCTGTGCCCCTGTGGTTTGCCTCGTGTGATGCCTGGTACTGCTTAGTGGCCCCTTCTCTTTAGAAGTGGCAAAACCAGCGCCAAGCGCAGAGGAGCAGCTGGCCTTTAGGGAAGCAGGTCTCAACTCTCCCTATTTACTATCTGTTTTTAATAGTACTGGTAATGAACAATGGTCAATCATTCACTATTAGTGTAATGAAATGAAGTAGCAGGAGCTGGAACGTGATACTCGCTGACAGCTAAGGTAAGTAAAATAAAATGTTTTAAATGTATGTTGTGTCTGTGCCTGCAGCTGAGAGCATGTTTGTGTCAATGAATGTATGACTGTGTCTGGATGCGTTTGTGCAGGTGTTTATGTGAGAGTGTGTGTGTGTGCGAAGATTAGTGAAGGAGAGGGGGATTGAGTGAGGCTAACTTTCAGTGAATATGATTGAGTCAGAGTGAGTTAGAGAAAGTATTACTGGAAGTCAGTGAGCATGCATGAGACTGAATGAATAAAAGTAAAAATTAGTTTGAGTAATGCTAGAAAGTGCGAGAGAGTGTGACGCACTGAGTGAGAATGAGTGATAATGAATAAATGGGTCAGATTGAATATGAATGAGTGTAGAATAGGAAGGAGGTACATGTCAGCATGAGTGGGTGAAGATAGGAGTAAATCTGAATACGGGATTGCCAGGCATCCAAGATGGCGTCCACAAACATTTAAAGCACAGTGGTGCTTCTCCTGGTCATCCTTCTTCATCCTCACCGCTTTTTAATTGGGTGCTGTGGACAATGGCTCCCTGTGCGGACAATGTTGCTTTTGCGCTGGCCATGTGGAGTGGCTCAATTGCACTGGGCCTTGTCCTGCAACCCAGCCCTGTGCAGTCAGGGCAGGTACACTCTGTCTGGATACTGATGGGAGTGAGAACCAGAGTGGTCCTGGTGGCCTAGAGGAGGCTGCAGACAGCAGAGGAGCAGCACCATACTGGTTATTGTGGTGGCTGGGTCCGTTGAACAGAGATCCTGTTTGGGCATGGTGGTGGAGGAAGGGCACTTCTTGCCATGGTGAGTGTGTCAAGAACCCTGTTCCATCTGACCCAACGGAGAGCAGATGTTGAGTTGAGGACTAGAGCCCCTTTTTTGTCAAATGATCTCACGTTTGGGGTGGTGATGGGCTCCCAGGCCATTGCTAATTGCTAATGTTTTTGCTAAGTACTTTGTTGCCTTGTATGTAAAAAGAGGCCCACCAGGGTAGAACAACAAAGGCGCATGTTGCAGGACCTACCGCTGCTGCTAGATAGTCTGATGCTGTAAAAAAAGGTCTTGGACCGCCCCTTGTCAGAGGAGGAGCTGCAATCTGCACTGGGATGCATGACCGTTGGTAAAACTCTCAGGCCTAATGGCTTCTCTTTTAAATTCTTTAAGTGATGTGCCTCTGACTTTATGCCTCTCATGGTGTCTATGTTCTAACAGGCAGTTTGCAAGGGAATGCTTTCACACCGCCTGTGTGAATTCACAAATGTTCTGCATAGACATGGATGTTCTTCCATTCATTGTGCGCGCATCCTATAGAACCATCTCATTACTCTCCACGCGGATGGCACCCTGCTATATGTGGGAGGGCCCAGGAGGGCCCACCCTCACTATCCTAGGATCTGCCAGATGCTGGATGTCTTCTTGGACAATTCAGGACTGTTTGCCAATTGGGACACATTGATGGTGGTTTCTTTCTGAGGAGATATGTGTCCTACATATTGGAGGACACACGGGGGATTGCAAAGATACAGTCAGAATTTTAGTATCTTGGTATAAACATCACAAGGAGCCTGGGCAGGGGTAGGACCTTAATCCCCCCTCCTGACCAAACGTAGATCTCACATAGACAAATGGAGCAAATTGCTGCTTTCCATCATAGGAGCGGGGCACCATCTTTAAGATGTTTGTGCTACTCCAGTTGCTTTATATCCTATAGAACTCTCCCAGTCAGCTTCCTCAGCACTGATTAACTCTTGGCAGGTGGTGCTTCCAGGGTGTCCTTCGCTAAATGTGTTCAATGCTAGTACAATGGTGCTTAGATATTGCAGATATTAGGCTGTACTATTGGGCGGCGCAGTAGATCCCTATTATTGATTGGCTCTTTGCAGATAATTCAGACATCACTGTCAGTCCTGAGATGTAGACCCTTGGTGTACCTCAGCTTTTATCCAAGCTGTATGGTGGGTAGATCCTCCAGCATCTCCCACAGGTCACGAGCATTCCCTTGGTTTGCTGGCAGAAGGTCTCAAAGGGGATAGGCTGGTAAAAAAACAGAAGGAGAGTGAAAACACAAGTGTGTAAGTGTAATACATTAGTGACATTTCATCAATAAAGAGTTATAAATGGTTATACAGAAAAAGTATAATAAATTTCACAGAGGTTTGGGAACCTCTTCTAAGAGAGGCTGATGACAAGCACACTTTTCAGTGCAATTGTCTAAAGAGACAGTAACAGGTGACCGAATAATATATCCCTTAATAACAAGCAAAACTCAGGTAACATGCAGTGATTATAACACACACAATATACCATTAGGCTTTTAAAAAAATTGTGAGGATTATTTCCAGTTTTTAGTAATTTGCTGAAAGGCAACTGCAATTAATACATTTAGAATAATAATTTTTGAAGCATTGGTTTGGCAATATTGGAAAGATTCCAAGAAAATTATTTGAGAATGAAAGTGGAATGTTTGTATGAAAAATGGTGTTGATTTGAGATCATACTTTCAACCAAAATTGATGAGTATATGTGCATGAATAAGTAAATGATATAAATCTGCAGAGGGAGAATTATATAACCAACAATTTGACAGGGAATTGACAGGGATGCTGGGTTAAATTTGTGTAGATTAGCTGGGGTATTCACGAGCCTCTTATGTTTAGAAAAGAGAGTTTGAGTAGTGTTAGTGGATCATGATGTGTTGCTTGTTTTCAATAAGATTTTATCCTAAAGTGTGGTGCGTTGTGAGCCACTCACCTGAACTCCAGATGGTTCCGAAGGGGCAACGATAATCCCCGAATCCCAATGAGAACTGAAAGGGTAGCAATGAAGGACATACTGCAATCCTAGGAGTTTCCAAGGGGAAGTTGGGTTGGGATGAGAGAGAAAGAGAGAAATACCTGGACTTCTGCGTATTAGGATTTCTCCACTCCGGGCACTGTTGGGCTCAAGGATATCTGGATTCTGGTTCTGGATTCAGGATACTAGCAATCGGGATTATTCAGATACAAGGGTCTGGACTTGGATTTCCCTCTAATGAAACCCCATTTTAAAACTTGAAAAACTAAACAGATCTTTGGCATTAACTAACGTTAAATCAACATACCAATAATTTAAACTAGAAACATTCCCCAGTGTGATTTACCAATTATCCAGGAATTATCATGATCTGGAATTCTCATGTACAAGGATTTCCACTGAGAGAAAATAACTGGGTTAGTCACAACAAAGCTACTTCAAATTCTTCAGTATTTCAAGAGTCTCAAGAGTTCAAGGTTCATATGTGAATATGCAGCCCCAAAAGTCAGAAAAACACCAACATAAGATTGAGATAGAGAAAACACGGATTGAAAACCAACTATGAGCACAAGATCCAGGACGGTGCACCTATTACAATAAATACAACTTTTCTGTAATATCTTTTCAGTCACAAGATTGATCCGTATATTATTGCTGGCTTTAGATTAATTGGTGCTGATCAAGATCCCAAATTAAACAGAAACACTTGTGTTACGTTATTTGGGATAACTCCTATCTTTTTGCCAGTGCAAGAAAGCGAGATGCGAGAGATGAAGCCCAAGTACTGTGGTAACTGCGGAGAAGATCGGAAATACTAGGCTGTAACTCAGAAAGCACGTCATTGTGAGGAGAAGCCTGTTGCTGTGAAGGTATGGATGCTGCTGTGAAGAGAGGACTGCCACTGCAAAGAGAAGGCTGCCAAAGACTGGAGATAGGTAAGCGTTGCTTCCAAGTTAAACAAGGCAAAGCAGGATTTAGTTTGAAATGCTGACTTTTATAGCCGGCCCAAACCAAGTGCAAGGAAACACATGGGGAAAACAGAGGAACCCATTAGTCATTATTGTAATTGCACACATTTCTCAACTGTCTTTTTTCAATTAGAAGGATCAATTAAAGAACCAGCATTGTTGACAGTTGGCATGTGCTTCCTGGATTACCTGGGTGAGGCCAAGGTGGTTGTGGACAGTTGATATGTGCGTCTTGGATTACCTGAATGAGACCCAGGTGTTCAGAAGTTATCTTGACAACAAGCATTTTTGCAAACTGCTTTAAACATTGCCATCATTTTAATAACGGAGTTGCCAAGTTACAGAAGGTTTCAAATGCCTAACATGATTTAAACTGGTAATATGGTGAAAAGAAAATAACAATATATCTGATATCACAAATAAGGGAGGGAGTAAGGCATGACTAAGGCATGACTAGCCCTGCTGACAGCTGGGACCATGAAATTTGAAAATCTTGTTCCAATTGCAATTCCACTTCTGATGTATCTCTTTGTTCTGGAGGTTTAGTAAGTATTTTGTATATGGAGTAGGCATTGTGTTGATTCGATAATAAAGGTCAAAGGTGATTATTATATGTTGAAGTAGGATTATGTGGTGATAATGATGTGAAGGTGTGAGCAATGCCTTGAATTCAAATGTTGAATTTATCATATAATTTTGGCAAGTTAAATAATAATTGTGCTTGAGAAAAAGTGATAAAAGAGTCGTTTGATTGGAGCTGATGATTCCAACGTAAACCCTCATTTCTCCATGATTTCTAATATATTGGTCCATTGTTGATCTTTAGAAGGTTATTGTGCAAAATAGAGGAATGGAGGAATTGTTCTCTGTCTGAGAGATGTGGGAAGAGTATAGGTTTCAATAATTTATAAGTGGTTTTATGAACAGGGGATGATAAAAAGTGTGTTTTTTGAGAAAAAGATTGGCATTCCTTGAAGAAAAGGGGAGATAAAAAGGATAAATCAATATCTTTCCAAAGAGGAGAGAACTCTGATAAACATTTGGAAATTTGTTTGAACAGAAACACAGTAAGAAAAGATTGAAAATCAGTGAAGTTCACACGTTCATGGTATTTAGTGCATTTACGTTTAAGGAAGGACATATGAGAGTTTAGAATATATTTATTTTTAAAAGGAAGAAGGAATAGTAAATCGGAATAGCAGTGATAATATAAAAAATGATGGGACCTTCATTTTAATAATGTCAAGTTTACCCCACCATGATAAATAAAGAGGATGCCATCTTGTAGTGGAAGCAGATAAAGTGGTGATAGGTGCATTTAGGGTCCACAAAATAGTGTGTTTAATGGAGGGTGAAAACCAAAGTCCTAGTTTAATTTTGTGGGCATTTCATGTAAGGTTGGATTGAGAAACATTTTGTTTAAAACATAAAATGTTCAGAAGAAGGATTTCACACTTATCATTGTTTAATTTATAACCACAGAAAGTAGAAAAAGAATTGATGTCTACAAGGAAAGCTTGAAGAGATGATTTAGGTTTGGATAGGAACAAAAGTATATCATTGGCATATACACAAAATGTAGTATGAGTCCTTCCATTTTGAAAACCAAGAAAATGGGAATTTTGTCTAATTGTTGCAAGAAAAGGTTCCAATATGAAGATAAAAAGAAGTGGGAAAAGGGGGCATCCTTGCCTCACACCCCTCTTTAAACAAAAAGAAGAAAAATGTTGATCATTTGCAAAAATTCAAACAGTTGGTGTAGCATGCAACAAGGAGATGTAGGAAATAAATTTGGGACCAAACCAAGATAATGTAAGGAAAATAAATGACCAATCCATGCAGTTGAACGCTTTTTCAGCTTCAAGGGAAATAGCCACTAGTGAGTGAATATATTTGTTGGATTTACTTAATATATTAAAGAAAACCCTAGTATTATCAGAGATATGTCTGCCTATTAGGAAACCTAATTGTTCTTTACCAGTAAGAAGTGATAAAAAAGGATTTAGGTGAAGAGCAAGAATTTCAGCAAATATTTTGCAGTCGGAATTGACTTAGGAAATCAGCCTATATTGTTTACACAAGTGTGGATCTTGTCCATCTTTAGGGATGAAGCAGATAAGTGCCTCTTGGAAGGTACCACTGGATACTTTGGAGGAGATGAAGTGAAAATATAAATGATGGAGTTTTGTCACGGTTTCGGGCGGGTCTGATCAGGACTCTGGTTGGGACACCCCTTGAGGTCACCGAATATCCTAAAGAGGTAGTGTACTGGGGCAGAAGAGCAGCTAAAGGCATACACGGAAAGGACAACTATGGACAGGCACAGGAAACAGGAAAGTAAAAGCAGAGCAACCCTTGTGTGAACAAACAGGAAACGGATTACCAGTGGACAAACACGCTAGGGTTGTACACAGAGTAAGGTGCAGAACCTCCCACAGTGACAGGGAATCTCAATGCCTCTGTGCAGTTTGCTCTTACAGATAGTCACCCTGCCAGCCCCATAGAAAGGAGGCAGCAGAAGTGATTCTGTCTCTGGACCCTAGAGCACAAACAAGGATAGTACACAGGACACGCTCTTGTGGGTCCAGCTGGAAACACAGTGGCGATTCCTGAGAAAACAGCAATAGCACACTGTCACTGTTAGGCACGAAATACAACGTATAACACTGGACAAGGATGGGGGCTGGAATTGCCTCCTGGAAACCAGGAGCCAACCCCAGTACACAGGAGTACACGTATACATTGGTGAAGATTGATAGAACACTTACCAGACACAAAGAACCAAGAAGAAACAGAAACAGAAGGGAACAAACAAAGAGGCAGAGGCAAGAACTAAGAACAGGCTCAGGCTGAAGCAAAGGCGGGACTAGGACTTGAAAACAGGGCGCAAACTTCTGGCTGGGACAAACAGAGACAGGACTGGGAAACTGAGAACAGGCTCTGGCTGGAACAGGCAAGGACAGGACTGGAATACAGGGAGTAGGAAATGAGCAGTAAACAGGACTGGGAAACAGAGAGAAGGTTCAGGCTGAAACAAGGCAGGAGCAGGGCAGAGAAACAGGGAGCAGGCTTTGGAAGAAACAAACAGATACAAGGCTAAGAGATAGGGAGCAGACTCTGGCTGGAACAATCAGGAGCAGGGCAGAGAAACAGGAAACAGGATCAGGCTGTAACAGAACAGGAACAAAACTGGAACACCATCCGACAAGGGGTCTGTAACACAAAGGAATTGAAGTCCGATGCACGACGGGGATCTTGAGGAAATGGCTGCTTATAAGCAGTTCCAAGCTGGGCTGCACAGGAGAGGTTTCAGGTGTGTGTAGTTTCGGACACTTGCAAGTCCTGGAGGAGAGGATCCAGTGAAAAGGAGCAACTGGAATTCTCCCATTGAAAACAATGGGAAACAGAATCCGGGTTTTCCTGGCTACCAAGCTGTGCATTATGGGATTTGCAGTCCAAAGAAGCAAATGTAGTACTATACAAGTGTACCATAGAGAAAAGAGAAACAAACAGGGGTCAGCAAGGGACTCTAGATAGGTGTTCAAAGTGATTCCCAGGCTTCTGACAGTCCCCTTACAGCGCCCCCTGGAAATGGGACAACCGAGTCGTAACAAGTTTTGGAAATAAAAGTTTGGAAAAATGCAGATAGAATTCAATAGGAAAGTCATCTGGGCCAGGGGTTTTCATTGCTTGAGAAATGTCAATAAGGGAAATATATTTTTCCAATGAGGAAAAATCTATGTTAGTATCAAAGTCTTTCTTGATAGAAGAAAGAATGCGTCAGACAGTATCTGGAATGGATTCAGATGTATATAGAATAATATAATATGTTTTAAACTTTTCTAAAATATCTGCATCCTTAAAAATAGGTTAGGAGTTTGATTTTAGAATAGATTACATTTTAGTTCTTTCTTTTTTAATTTTAAGGTAAGTAGCGAGTAATTTACCTCCTGTATTTTGACCTCCATAATATCTCACACTTCTTTAAGAAGATAGGAGGCTCTGTTTTCTGTAGAAAGCTTATTATATTAAAATGTTTCTACAATGAGGTTATTTAGATGGATCATGGAATTTGTGGCAGTATGAAGAGTTTCTAAATGTTTGATATGTTTCAAGATATCAAGAGCTTTCTAAGAGTAGAATTTTTGTTTCTTGGAAACATTTGGGATAATGAAGTCCTTAGCTGATACCTTAAAAGTGGGTGAAGATAGGAGTAAATCTGAATACGGGATTGCCAGGCATCCAAGATGGCGTCCACAAACATTTAAAGCACAGTGGTGCTTCTCCTGGTCATCCTTCTTCATCCTCACCGCTTTTTAATTGGGTGCTGTGGACAATGGCTCCCTGTGCGGACAATGTTGCTTTTGCGCTGGCCATGTGGAGTGGCTCAATTGCACTGGGCCTTGTCCTGCAACCCAGCCCTGTGCAGTCAGGGCAGGTACACTCTGTCTGGATACTGATGGGAGTGAGAACCAGAGTGGTCCTGGTGGCCTAGAGGAGGCTGCAGACAGCAGAGGAGCAGCACCATACTGGTTATTGTGGTGGCTGGGTCCGTTGAACAGAGATCCTGTTTGGGCATGGTGGTGGAGGAAGGGCACTTCTTGCCATGGTGAGTGTGTCAAGAACCCTGTTCCATCTGACCCAACGGAGAGCAGATGTTGAGTTGAGGACTAGAGCCCCTTTTTTGTCAAATGATCTCACGTTTGGGGTGGTGATGGGCTCCCAGGCCATTGCTAATTGCTAATGTTTTTGCTAAGTACTTTGTTGCCTTGTATGTAAAAAGAGGCCCACCGGGGTAGAACAACAAAGGCGCATGTTGCAGGACCTACCGCTGCTGCTAGATAGTCTGATGCTGTAAAAAAAGGTATTGGACCGCCCGTTGTCAGAGGAGGAGCTGCAATCTGCACTGGGATGCATGACCGTTGGTAAAACTCTCAGGCCTAATGGCTTCTCTTTTAAATTCTTTAAGTGATGTGCCTCTGACTTTATGCCTCTCATGGTGTCTATGTTCTAACAGGCAGTTTGCAAGGGAATGCTTTCACACCGCCTGTGTGAATTCACAAATGTTCTGCATAGACATGGATGTTCTTCCATTCATTGTGCGCGCATCCTATAGAACCATCTCATTACTCTCCACGCGGATGGCACCCTGCTATATGTGGGAGGGCCCAGGAGGGCCCACCCTCACTATCCTAGGATCTGCCAGATGCTGGATGTCTTCTTGGACAATTCAGGACTGTTTGCCAATTGGGACACATTGATGGTGGTTTCTTTCTGAGGAGATATGTGTCCTACATATTGGAGGACACACGGGGGATTGCAAAGATACAGTCAGAATTTTAGTATCTTGGTATAAACATCACAAGGAGCCTGGGCAGGGGTAGGACCTTAATCCCCCCTCCTGACCAAACGTAGATCTCACATAGACAAATGGAGCAAATTGCTGCTTTCCATCATAGGAGCGGGGCACCATCTTTAAGATGTTTGTGCTACTCCAGTTGCTTTATATCCTATAGAACTCTCCCAGTCAGCTTCCTCAGCACTGATTAACTCTTGGCAGGTGGTGCTTCCAGGGTGTCCTTCGCTAAATGTGTTCAATGCTAGTACAATGGTGCTTAGATATTGCAGATATTAGGCTGTACTATCGGGCGGCGCAGTAGATCCCTATTATTGATTGGCTCTTTGCAGATAATTCAGACATCACTGTCAGTCCTGAGATGTAGACCCTTGGTGTACCTCAGCTTTTATCCAAGCTGTATGGTGGGTAGATCCTCCAGCATCTCCCACAGGTCACGAGCATTCCCTTGGTTTGCTGGCAGAAGGTCTCAAAGGGGATAGGCTGGTAAAAAAACAGAAGGAGAGTGAAAACACAAGTGTGTAAGTGTAATACATTAGTGACATTTCATCAATAAAGAGTTATAAATGGTTATACAGAAAAAGTATAATAAATTTCACAGAGGTTTGGGAACCTCTTCTAAGAGAGGCTGATGACAAGCACACTTTTCAGTGCAATTGTCTAAAGAGACAGTAACAGGTGACCGAATAATATATCCCTTAATAACAAGCAAAACTCAGGTAACATGCAGTGATTATAACACACACAATATACCATTAGGCTTTTAAAAAAATTGTGAGGATTATTTCCAGTTTTTAGTAATTTGCTGAAAGGCAACTGCAATTAATACATTTAGAATAATAATTTTTGAAGCATTGGTTTGGCAATATTGGAAAGATTCCAAGAAAATTATTTGAGAATGAAAGTGGAATGTTTGTATGAAAAATGGTGTTGATTTGAGATCATACTTTCAACCAAAATTGATGAGTATATGTGCATGAATAAGTAAATGATATAAATCTGCAGAGGGAGAATTATATAACCAACAATTTGACAGGGAATTGACAGGGATGCTGGGTTAAATTTGTGTAGATTAGCTGGGGTATTCACGAGCCTCTTATGTTTAGAAAAGAGAGTTTGAGTAGTGTTAGTGGATCATGATGTGTTGCTTGTTTTCAATAAGATTTTATCCTAAAGTGTGGTGCGTTGTGAGCCACTCACCTGAACTCCAGATGGTTCCGAAGGGGCAACGATAATCCCCGAATCCCAATGAGAACTGAAAGGGTAGCAATGAAGGACATACTGCAATCCTAGGAGTTTCCAAGGGGAAGTTGGGTTGGGATGAGAGAGAAAGAGAGAAATACCTGGACTTCTGCGTATTAGGATTTCTCCACTCCGGGCACTGTTGGGCTCAAGGATATCTGGATTCTGGTTCTGGATTCAGGATACTAGCAATCGGGATTATTCAGATACAAGGGTCTGGACTTGGATTTCCCTCTAATGAAACCCCATTTTAAAACTTGAAAAACTAAACAGATCTTTGGCATTAACTAACGTTAAATCAACATACCAATAATTTAAACTAGAAACATTCCCCAGTGTGATTTACCAATTATCCAGGAATTATCATGATCTGGAATTCTCATGTACAAGGATTTCCACTGAGAGAAAATAACTGGGTTAGTCACAACAAAGCTACTTCAAATTCTTCAGTATTTCAAGAGTCTCAAGAGTTCAAGGTTCATATGTGAATATGCAGCCCCAAAAGTCAGAAAAACACCAACATAAGATTGAGATAGAGAAAACACGGATTGAAAACCAACTATGAGCACAAGATCCAGGACGGTGCACCTATTACAATAAATACAACTTTTCTGTAATATCCTTTCAGTCACAAGATTGATCCGTATATTATTGCTGGCTTTAGATTAATTGGTGCTGATCAAGATCCCAAATTAAACAGAAACACTTGTGTTACGTTATTTGGGATAACTCCTATCTTTTTGCCAGTGCAAGAAAGCGAGATGCGAGAGATGAAGCCCAAGTACTGTGGTAACTGCGGAGAAGATCGGAAATACTAGGCTGTAACTCAGAAAGCACGTCATTGTGAGGAGAAGCCTGTTGCTGTGAAGGTATGGATGCTGCTGTGAAGAGAGGACTGCCACTGCAAAGAGAAGGCTGCCAAAGACTGGAGATAGGTAAGCGTTGCTTCCAAGTTAAACAAGGCAAAGCAGGATTTAGTTTGAAATGCTGACTTTTATAGCCGACCCAAACCAAGTGCAAGGAAACACATGGGGAAAACAGAGGAACCCATTAGTCATTATTGTAATTGCACACATTTCTCAACTGTCTTTTTTCAATTAGAAGGATCAATTAAAGAACCAGCATTGTTGACAGTTGGCATGTGCTTCCTGGATTACATGGGTGAGGCCAAGGTGGTTGTGGACAGTTGATATGTGCGTCTTGGATTACCTGAATGAGACCCAGGTGTTCAGAAGTTATCTTGACAACAAGCATTTTTGCAAACTGCTTTAAACATTGCCATCATTTTAATAACGGAGTTGCCAAGTTACAGAAGGTTTCAAATGCCTAACATGATTTAAACTGGTAATATGGTGAAAAGAAAATAACAATATATCTGATATCACAAATAAGGGAGGGAGTAAGGCATGACTAAGGCATGACTAGCCCCGCTGACAGCTGGGACCATGAAATTTGAAAATCTTGTTCCAATTGCAATTCCACTTCTGATGTATCTCTTTGTTCTGGAGGTTTAGTAAGTATTTTGTATATGGAGTAGGCATTGTGTTGATTCGATAATAAAGGTCAAAGGTGATTATTATATGTTGAAGTAGGATTATGTGGTGATAATGATGTGAAGGTGTGAGCAATGCCTTGAATTCAAATGTTGAATTTATCATATAATTTTGGCAAGTTAAATAATAATTGTGCTTGAGAAAAAGTGATAAAAGAGTCGTTTGATTGGAGCTGATGATTCCAACGTAAACCCTCATTTCTCCATGATTTCTAATATATTGGTCCATTGTTGATCTTTAGAAGGTTATTGTGCAAAATAGAGGAATGGAGGAATTGTTCTCTGTCTGAGAGATGTGGGAAGAGTATAGGTTTCAATAATTTATAAGTGGTTTTATGAACAGGGGATGATAAAAAGTGTGTTTTTTGAGAAAAAGATTGGCATTCCTTGAAGAAAAGGGGAGATAAAAAGGATAAATCAATATCTTTCCAAAGAGGAGAGAACTCTGATAAACATTTGGAAATTTGTTTGAACAGAAACACAGTAAGAAAAGATTGAAAATCAGTGAAGTTCACACGTTCATGGTATTTAGTGCATTTACGTTTAAGGAAGGACATATGAGAGTTTAGAATATATTTATTTTTAAAAGGAAGAAGGAATAGTAAATCGGAATAGCAGTGATAATATAAAAAATGATGGGACCTTCATTTTAATAATGTCAAGTTTACCCCACCATGATAAATAAAGAGGATGCCATCTTGTAGTGGAAGCAGATAAAGTGGTGATAGGTGCATTTAGGGTCCACAAAATAGTGTGTTTAATGGAGGGTGAAAACCAAAGTCCTAGTTTAATTTTGTGGGCATTTCATGTAAGGTTGGATTGAGAAACATTTTGTTTAAAACATAAAATGTTCAGAAGAAGGATTTCACACTTATCATTGTTTAATTTATAACCACAGAAAGTAGAAAAAGAATTGATGTCTACAAGGAAAGCTTGAAGAGATGATTTAGGTTTGGATAGGAACAAAAGTATATCATTGGCATATACACAAAATGTAGTATGAGTCCTTCCATTTTGAAAACCAAGAAAATGGGAATTTTGTCTAATTGTTGCAAGAAAAGGTTCCAATATGAAGATAAAAAGAAGTGGGAAAAGGGGGCATCCTTGCCTCACACCCCTCTTTAAACAAAAAGAAGAAAAATGTTGATCATTTGCAAAAATTCAAACAGTTGGTGTAGCATGCAACAAGGAGATGTAGGAAATAAATTTGGGACCAAACCAAGATAATGTAAGGAAAATAAATGACCAATCCATGCAGTTGAACGCTTTTTCAGCTTCAAGGGAAATAGCCACTAGTGAGTGAATATATTTGTTGGATTTACTTAATATATTAAAGAAAACCCTAGTATTATCAGAGATATGTCTGCCTATTAGGAAACCTAATTGTTCTTTACCAGTAAGAAGTGATAAAAAAGGATTTAGGTGAAGAGCAAGAATTTCAGCAAATATTTTGCAGTCGGAATTGACTTAGGAAATCAGCCTATATTGTTTACACAAGTGTGGATCTTGTCCATCTTTAGGGATGAAGCAGATAAGTGCCTCTTGGAAGGTACCACTGGATACTTTGGAGGAGATGAAGTGAAAATATAAATGATGGAGTTTTGTCACGGTTTCGGGCGGGTCTGATCAGGACTCTGGTTGGGACACCCCTTGAGGTCACCGAATATCCTAAAGAGGTAGTGTACTGGGGCAGAAGAGCAGCTAAAGGCATACACGGAAAGGACAACTATGGACAGGCACAGGAAACAGGAAAGTAAAAGCAGAGCAACCCTTGTGTGAACAAACAGGAAACGGATTACCAGTGGACAAACACGCTAGGGTTGTACACAGAGTAAGGTGCAGAACCTCCCACAGTGACAGGGAATCTCAATGCCTCTGTGCAGTTTGCTCTTACAGATAGTCACCCTGCCAGCCCCATAGAAAGGAGGCAGCAGAAGTGATTCTGTCTCTGGACCCTAGAGCACAAACAAGGATAGTACACAGTACACGCTCTTGTGGGTCCAGCTGGAAACACAGTGGCGATTCCTGAGAAAACAGCAATAGCACACTGTCACTGTTAGGCACGAAATACAACGTATAACACTGGACAAGGATGGGGGCTGGAATTGCCTCCTGGAAACCAGGAGCCAACCCCAGTACACAGGAGTACACGTATACATTGGTGAAGATTGATAGAACACTTACCAGACACAAAGAACCAAGAAGAAACAGAAACAGAAGGGAACAAACAAAGGACTTGAAAACAGGGCGCAAACTTCTGGCTGGGACAAACAGAGACAGGACTGGGAAACTGAGAACAGGCTCTGGCTGGAACAGGCAAGGACAGGACTGGAATACAGGGAGTAGGAAATGAGCAGTAAACAGGACTGGGAAACAGAGAGAAGGTTCAGGCTGAAACAAGGCAGGAGCAGGGCAGAGAAACAGGGAGCAGGCTTTGGAAGAAACAAACAGATACAAGGCTAAGAGATAGGGAGCAGACTCTGGCTGGAACAATCAGGAGCAGGGCAGAGAAACAGGAAACAGGATCAGGCTGTAACAGAACAGGAACAAAACTGGAACACCATCCGACAAGGGGTCTGTAACACAAAGGAATTGAAGTCCGATGCACGACGGGGATCTTGAGGAAATGGCTGCTTATAAGCAGTTCCAAGCTGGGCTGCACAGGAGAGGTTTCAGGTGTGTGTAGTTTCGGACACTTGCAAGTCCTGGAGGAGAGGATCCAGTGAAAAGGAGCAACTGGAATTCTCCCATTGAAAACAATGGGAAACAGAATCCGGTTTTTCCTGACTACCAAGCTGTGCATTATGGGATTTGCAGTCCAAAGAAGCAAATGTAGTACTATACAAGTGTACCATAGAGAAAAGAGAAACAAACAGGGGTCAGCAAGGGACTCTAGATAGGTGTTCAAAGTGATTCCCAGGCTTCTGACAGTCCCCTTACAGCGCCCCCTGGAAATGGGACAACCGAGTCGTAACAAGTTTTGGAAATAAAAGTTTGGAAAAATGCAGATAGAATTCAATAGGAAAGTCATCTGGGCCAGGGGTTTTCATTGCTTGAGAAATGTCAATAAGGGAAATATATTTTTCCAATGAGGAAAAATCTATGTTAGTATCAAAGTCTTTCTTGATAGAAGAAAGAATGCGTCAGACAGTATCTGGAATGGATTCAGATGTATATAGAATAATATAATATGTTTTAAACTTTTCTAAAATATCTGCATCCTTAAAAATAGGTTAGGAGTTTGATTTTAGAATAGATTACATTTTAGTTCTTTCTTTTTTAATTTTAAGGTAAGTAGCGAGTAATTTACCTCCTGTATTTTGACCTCCATAATATCTCACACTTCTTTAAGAAGATAGGAGGCTCTGTTTTCTGTAGAAAGCTTATTATATTAAAATGTTTCTACAATGAGGTTATTTAGATGGATCATGGAATTTGTGGCAGTATGAAGAGTTTCTAAATGTTTGATATGTTTCAAGATATCAAGAGCTTTCTAAGAGTAGAATTTTTGTTTCTTGGAAACATTTGGGATAATGAAGTCCTTAGCTGATACCTTAAAAGTGGGTGAAGATAGGAGTAAATCTGAATACGGGATTGCCAGGCATCCAAGATGGCGTCCACAAACATTTAAAGCACAGTGGTGCTTCTCCTGGTCATCCTTCTTCATCCTCACCGCTTTTTAATTGGGTGCTGTGGACAATGGCTCCCTGTGCGGACAATGTTGCTTTTGCGCTGGCCATGTGGAGTGGCTCAATTGCACTGGGCCTTGTCCTGCAACCCAGCCCTGTGCAGTCAGGGCAGGTACACTCTGTCTGGATACTGATGGGAGTGAGAACCAGAGTGGTCCTGGTGGCCTAGAGGAGACTGCAGACAGCAGAGGAGCAGCACCATACTGGTTATTGTGGTGGCTGGGTCCGTTGAACAGAGATCCTGTTTGGGCATGGTGGTGGAGGAAGGGCACTTCTTGCCATGGTGAGTGTGTCAAGAACCCTGTTCCATCTGACCCAACGGAGAGCAGATGTTGAGTTGAGGACTAGAGCCCCTTTTTTGTCAAATGATCTCACGTTTGGGGTGGTGATGGGCTCCCAGGCCATTGCTAATTGCTAATGTTTTTGCTAAGTACTTTGTTGCCTTGTATGTAAAAAGAGGCCCACCGGGGTAGAACAACAAAGGCGCATGTTGCAGGACCTACCGCTGCTGCTAGATAGTCTGATGCTGTAAAAAAAGGTATTGGACCGCCCCTTGTCAGAGGAGGAGCTGCAATCTGCACTGGGATGCATGACCGTTGGTAAAACTCTCAGGCCTAATGGCTTCTCTTTTAAATTCTTTAAGTGATGTGCCTCTGACTTTATGCCTCTCATGGTGTCTATGTTCTAACAGGCAGTTTGCAAGGGAATGCTTTCACACCGCCTGTGTGAATTCATAAATGTTCTGCATAGACATGGATGTTCTTCCATTCATTGTGCGCGCATCCTATAGAACCATCTCATTACTCTCCACGCGGATGGCACCCTGCTATATGTGGGAGGGCCCAGGAGGGCCCACCCTCACTATCCTAGGATCTGCCAGATGCTGGATGTCTTCTTGGACAATTCAGGACTGTTTGCCAATTGGGACACATTGATGGTGGTTTCTTTCTGAGGAGATATGTGTCCTACATATTGGAGGACACACGGGGGATTGCAAAGATACAGTCAGAATTTTAGTATCTTGGTATAAACATCACAAGGAGCCTGGGCAGGGGTAGGACCTTAATCCCCCCTCCTGACCAAACGTAGATCTCACATAGACAAATGGAGCAAATTTCTGCTTTCCATCATAGGAGCGGGGCACCATCTTTAAGATGTTTGTGCTACTCCAGTTGCTTTATATCCTATAGAACTCTCCCAGTCAGCTTCCTCAGCACTGATTAACTCTTGGCAGGTGGTGCTTCCAGGGTGTCCTTCGCTAAATGTGTTCAATGCTAGTACAATGGTGCTTAGATATTGCAGATATTAGGCTGTACTATCGGGCGGCGCAGTAGATCCCTATTATTGATTGGCTCTTTGCAGATAATTCAGACATCACTGTCAGTCCTGAGATGTAGACCCTTGGTGTACCTCAGCTTTTATCCAAGCTGTATGGTGGGTAGATCCTCCAGCATCTCCCACAGGTCACGAGCATTCCCTTGGTTTGCTGGCAGAAGGTCTCAAAGGGGATAGGCTGGTAAAAAAACAGAAGGAGAGTGAAAACACAAGTGTGTAAGTGTAATACATTAGTGACATTTCATCAATAAAGAGTTATAAATGGTTATACAGAAAAAGTATAATAAATTTCACAGAGGTTTGGGAACCTCTTCTAAGAGAGGCTGATGACAAGCACACTTTTCAGTGCAATTGTCTAAAGAGACAGTAACAGGTGACCGAATAATATATCCCTTAATAACAAGCAAAACTCAGGTAACATGCAGTGATTATAACACACACAATATACCATTAGGCTTTTAAAAAAATTGTGAGGATTATTTCCAGTTTTTAGTAATTTGCTGAAAGGCAACTGCAATTAATACATTTAGAATAATAATTTTTGAAGCATTGGTTTGGCAATATTGGAAAGATTCCAAGAAAATTATTTGAGAATGAAAGTGGAATGTTTGTATGAAAAATGGTGTTGATTTGAGATCATACTTTCAACCAAAATTGATGAGTATATGTGCATGAATAAGTAAATGATATAAATCTGCAGAGGGAGAATTATATAACCAACAATTTGACAGGGAATTGACAGGGATGCTGGGTTAAATTTGTGTAGATTAGCTGGGGTATTCACGAGCCTCTTATGTTTAGAAAAGAGAGTTTGAGTAGTGTTAGTGGATCATGATGTGTTGCTTGTTTTCAATAAGATTTTATCCTAAAGTGTGGTGCGTTGTGAGCCACTCACCTGAACTCCAGATGGTTCCGAAGGGGCAACGATAATCCCCGAATCCCAATGAGAACTGAAAGGGTAGCAATGAAGGACATACTGCAATCCTAGGAGTTTCCAAGGGGAAGTTGGGTTGGGATGAGAGAGAAAGAGAGAAATACCTGGACTTCTGCGTATTAGGATTTCTCCACTCCGGGCACTGTTGGGCTCAAGGATATCTGGATTCTGGTTCTGGATTCAGGATACTAGCAATCGGGATTATTCAGATACAAGGGTCTGGACTTGGATTTCCCTCTAATGAAACCCCATTTTAAAACTTGAAAAACTAAACAGATCTTTGGCATTAACTAACGTTAAATCAACATACCAATAATTTAAACTAGAAACATTCCCCAGTGTGATTTACCAATTATCCAGGAATTATCATGATCTGGAATTCTCATGTACAAGGATTTCCACTGAGAGAAAATAACTGGGTTAGTCACAACAAAGCTACTTCAAATTCTTCAGTATTTCAAGAGTCTCAAGAGTTCAAGGTTCATATGTGAATATGCAGCCCCAAAAGTCAGAAAAACACCAACATAAGATTGAGATAGAGAAAACACGGATTGAAAACCAACTATGAGCACAAGATCCAGGACGGTGCACCTATTACAATAAATACAACTTTTCTGTAATATCCTTTCAGTCACAAGATTGATCCGTATATTATTGCTGGCTTTAGATTAATTGGTGCTGATCAAGATCCCAAATTAAACAGAAACACTTGTGTTACGTTATTTGGGATAACTCCTATCTTTTTGCCAGTGCAAGAAAGCGAGATGCGAGAGATGAAGCCCAAGTACTGTGGTAACTGCGGAGAAGATCGGAAATACTAGGCTGTAACTCAGAAAGCACGTCATTGTGAGGAGAAGCCTGTTGCTGTGAAGGTATAGATGCTGCTGTGAAGAGAGGACTGCCACTGCAAAGAGAAGGCTGCCAAAGACTGGAGATAGGTAAGCGTTGCTTCCAAGTTAAACAAGGCAAAGCAGGATTTAGTTTGAAATGCTGACTTTTATAGCCGGCCCAAACCAAGTGCAAGGAAACACATGGGGAAAACAGAGGAACCCATTAGTCATTATTGTAATTGCACACATTTCTCAACTGTCTTTTTTCAATTAGAAGGATCAATTAAAGAACCAGCATTGTTGACAGTTGGCATGTGCTTCCTGGATTACCTGGGTGAGGCCAAGGTGGTTGTGGACAGTTGATATGTGCGTCTTGGATTACCTGAATGAGACCCAGGTGTTCAGAAGTTATCTTGACAACAAGCATTTTTGCAAACTGCTTTAAACATTGCCATCATTTTAATAACGGAGTTGCCAAGTTACAGAAGGTTTCAAATGCCTAACATGATTTAAACTGGTAATATGGTGAAAAGAAAATAACAATATATCTGATATCACAAATAAGGGAGGGAGTAAGGCATGACTAAGGCATGACTAGCCCTGCTGACAGCTGGGACCATGAAATTTGAAAATCTTGTTCCAATTGCAATTCCACTTCTGATGTATCTCTTTGTTCTGGAGGTTTAGTAAGTATTTTGTATATGGAGTAGGCATTGTGTTGATTCGATAATAAAGGTCAAAGGTGATTATTATATGTTGAAGTAGGATTATGTGGTGATAATGATGTGAAGGTGTGAGCAATGCCTTGAATTCAAATGTTGAATTTATCATATAATTTTGGCAAGTTAAATAATAATTGTGCTTGAGAAAAAGTGATAAAAGAGTCGTTTGATTGGAGCTGATGATTCCAACGTAAACCCTCATTTCTCCATGATTTCTAATATATTGGTCCATTGTTGATCTTTAGAAGGTTATTGTGCAAAATAGAGGAATGGAGGAATTGTTCTCTGTCTGAGAGATGTGGGAAGAGTATAGGTTTCAATAATTTATAAGTGGTTTTATGAACAGGGGATGATAAAAAGTGTGTTTTTTGAGAAAAAGATTGGCATTCCTTGAAGAAAAGGGGAGATAAAAAGGATAAATCAATATCTTTCCAAAGAGGAGAGAACTCTGATAAACATTTGGAAATTTGTTTGAACAGAAACACAGTAAGAAAAGATTGAAAATCAGTGAAGTTCACACGTTCATGGTATTTAGTGCATTTACGTTTAAGGAAGGACATATGAGAGTTTAGAATATATTTATTTTTAAAAGGAAGAAGGAATAGTAAATCGGAATAGCAGTGATAATATAAAAAATGATGGGACCTTCATTTTAATAATGTCAAGTTTACCCCACCATGATAAATAAAGAGGATGCCATCTTGTAGTGGAAGCAGATAAAGTGGTGATAGGTGCATTTAGGGTCCACAAAATAGTGTGTTTAATGGAGGGTGAAAACCAAAGTCCTAGTTTAATTTTGTGGGCATTTCATGTAAGGTTGGATTGAGAAACATTTTGTTTAAAACATAAAATGTTCAGAAGAAGGATTTCACACTTATCATTGTTTAATTTATAACCACAGAAAGTAGAAAAAGAATTGATGTCTACAAGGAAAGCTTGAAGAGATGATTTAGGTTTGGATAGGAACAAAAGTATATCATTGGCATATACACAAAATGTAGTATGAGTCCTTCCATTTTGAAAACCAAGAAAATGGGAATTTTGTCTAATTGTTGCAAGAAAAGGTTCCAATATGAAGATAAAAAGAAGTGGGAAAAGGGGGCATCCTTGCCTCACACCCCTCTTTAAACAAAAAGAAGAAAAATGTTGATCATTTGCAAAAATTCAAACAGTTGGTGTAGCATGCAACAAGGAGATGTAGGAAATAAATTTGGGACCAAACCAAGATAATGTAAGGAAAATAAATGACCAATCCATGCAGTTGAACGCTTTTTCAGCTTCAAGGGAAATAGCCACTAGTGAGTGAATATATTTGTTGGATTTACTTAATATATTAAAGAAAACCCTAGTATTATCAGAGATATGTCTGCCTATTAGGAAACCTAATTGTTCTTTACCAGTAAGAAGTGATAAAAAAGGATTTAGGTGAAGAGCAAGAATTTCAGCAAATATTTTGCAGTCGGAATTGACTTAGGAAATCAGCCTATATTGTTTACACAAGTGTGGATCTTGTCCATCTTTAGGGATGAAGCAGATAAGTGCCTCTTGGAAGGTACCACTGGATACTTTGGAGGAGATGAAGTGAAAATATAAATGATGGAGTTTTGTCACGGTTTCGGGCGGGTCTGATCAGGACTCTGGTTGGGACACCCCTTGAGGTCACCGAATATCCTAAAGAGGTAGTGTACTGGGGCAGAAGAGCAGCTAAAGGCATACACGGAAAGGACAACTATGGACAGGCACAGGAAACAGGAAAGTAAAAGCAGAGCAACCCTTGTGTGAACAAACAGGAAACGGATTACCAGTGGACAAACACGCTAGGGTTGTACACAGAGTAAGGTGCAGAACCTCCCACAGTGACAGGGAATCTCAATGCCTCTGTGCAGTTTGCTCTTACAGATAGTCACCCTGCCAGCCCCATAGAAAGGAGGCAGCAGAAGTGATTCTGTCTCTGGACCCTAGAGCACAAACAAGGATAGTACACAGTACACGCTCTTGTGGGTCCAGCTGGAAACACAGTGGCGATTCCTGAGAAAACAGCAATAGCACACTGTCACTGTTAGGCACGAAATACAACGTATAACACTGGACAAGGATGGGGGCTGGAATTGCCTCCTGGAAACCAGGAGCCAACCCCAGTACACAGGAGTACACGTATACATTGGTGAAGATTGATAGAACACTTACCAGACACAAAGAACCAAGAAGAAACATAAACAGAAGGGAACAAACAAAGGACTTGAAAACAGGGCGCAAACTTCTGGCTGGGACAAACAGAGACAGGACTGGGAAACTGAGAACAGGCTCTGGCTGGAACAGGCAAGGACAGGACTGGAATACAGGGAGTAGGAAATGAGCAGTAAACAGGACTGGGAAACAGAGAGAAGGTTCAGGCTGAAACAAGGCAGGAGCAGGGCAGAGAAACAGGGAGCAGGCTTTGGAAGAAACAAACAGATACAAGGCTAAGAGATAGGGAGCAGACTCTGGCTGGAACAATCAGGAGCAGGGCAGAGAAACAGGAAACAGGATCAGGCTGTAACAGAACAGGAACAAAACTGGAACACCATCCAACAAGGGGTCTGTAACACAAAGGAATTGAAGTCCGATGCACGACGGGGATCTTGAGGAAATGGCTGCTTATAAGCAGTTCCAAGCTGGGCTGCACAGGAGAGGTTTCAGGTGTGTGTAGTTTCGGACACTTGCAAGTCCTGGAGGAGAGGATCCAGTGAAAAGGAGCAACTGGAATTCTCCCATTGAAAACAATGGGAAACAGAATCCGGGTTTTCCTGACTACCAAGCTGTGCATTATGGGATTTGCAGTCCAAAGAAGCAAATGTAGTACTATACAAGTGTACCATAGAGAAAAGAGAAACAAACAGGGGTCAGCAAGGGACTCTAGATAGGTGTTCAAAGTGATTCCCAGGCTTCTGACAGTCCCCTTACAGCGCCCCCTGGAAATGGGACAACCGAGTCGTAACAAGTTTTGGAAATAAAAGTTTGGAAAAATGCAGATAGAATTCAATAGGAAAGTCATCTGGGCCAGGGGTTTTCATTGCTTGAGAAATGTCAATAAGGGAAATATATTTTTCCAATGAGGAAAAATCTATGTTAGTATCAAAGTCTTTCTTGATAGAAGAAAGAATGCGTCAGACAGTATCTGGAATGGATTCAGATGTATATAGAATAATATAATATGTTTTAAACTTTTCTAAAATATCTGCATCCTTAAAAATAGGTTAGGAGTTTGATTTTAGAATAGATTACATTTTAGTTCTTTCTTTTTTAATTTTAAGGTAAGTAGCGAGTAATTTACCTCCTGTATTTTGACCTCCATAATATCTCACACTTCTTTAAGAAGATTTGAGGCTCTGTTTTCTGTAGAAAGCTTATTATATTAAAATGTTTCTACAATGAGGTTATTTAGATGGATCATGGAATTTGTGGCAGTATGAAGAGTTTCTAAATGTTTGATATGTTTCAAGATATCAAGAGCTTTCTAAGAGTAGAATTTTTGTTTCTTGGAAACATTTGGGATAATGAAGTCCTTAGCTGATACCTTAAAAGTGGGTGAAGATAGGAGTAAATCTGAATACGGGATTGCCAGGCATCCAAGATGGCGTCCACAAACATTTAAAGCACAGTGGTGCTTCTCCTGGTCATCCTTCTTCATCCTCACCGCTTTTTAATTGGGTGCTGTGGACAATGGCTCCCTGTGCGGACAATGTTGCTTTTGCGCTGGCCATGTGGAGTGGCTCAATTGCACTGGGCCTTGTCCTGCAACCCAGCCCTGTGCAGTCAGGGCAGGTACACTCTGTCTGGATACTGATGGGAGTGAGAACCAGAGTGGTCCTGGTGGCCTAGAGGAGGCTGCAGACAGCAGAGGAGCAGCACCATACTGGTTATTGTGGTGGCTGGGTCCGTTGAACAGAGATCCTGTTTGGGCATGGTGGTGGAGGAAGGGCACTTCTTGCCATGGTGAGTGTGTCAAGAACCCTGTTCCATCTGACCCAACGGAGAGCAGATGTTGAGTTGAGGACTAGAGCCCCTTTTTTGTCAAATGATCTCACGTTTGGGGTGGTGATGGGCTCCCAGGCCATTGCTAATTGCTAATGTTTTTGCTAAGTACTTTGTTGCCTTGTATGTAAAAAGAGGCCCACCGGGGTAGAACAACAAAGGCGCATGTTGCAGGACCTACCGCTGCTGCTAGATAGTCTGATGCTGTAAAAAAAGGTATTGGACCGCCCCTTGTCAGAGGAGGAGCTGCAATCTGCACTGGGATGCATGACCGTTGGTAAAACTCTCAGGCCTAATGGCTTCTCTTTTAAATTCTTTAAGTGATGTGCCTCTGACTTTATGCCTCTCATGGTGTCTATGTTCTAACAGGCAGTTTGCAAGGGAATGCTTTCACACCGCCTGTGTGAATTCACAAATGTTCTGCATAGACATGGATGTTCTTCCATTCATTGTGCGCGCATCCTATAGAACCATCTCATTACTCTCCACGCGGATGGCACCCTGCTATATGTGGGAGGGCCCAGGAGGGCCCACCCTCACTATCCTAGGATCTGCCAGATGCTGGATGTCTTCTTGGACAATTCAGGACTGTTTGCCAATTGGGACACATTGATGGTGGTTTCTTTCTGAGGAGATATGTGTCCTACATATTGGAGGACACACGGGGGATTGCAAAGATACAGTCAGAATTTTAGTATCTTGGTATAAACATCACAAGGAGCCTGGGCAGGGGTAGGACCTTAATCCCCCCTCCTGACCAAACGTAGATCTCACATAGACAAATGGAGCAAATTGCTGCTTTCCATCATAGGAGCGGGGCACCATCTTTAAGATGTTTGTGCTACTCCAGTTGCTTTATATCCTATAGAACTCTCCCAGTCAGCTTCCTCAGCACTGATTAACTCTTGGCAGGTGGTGCTTCCAGGGTGTCCTTCGCTAAATGTGTTCAATGCTAGTACAATGGTGCTTAGATATTGCAGATATTAGGCTGTACTATCGGGCGGCGCAGTAGATCCCTATTATTGATTGGCTCTTTGCAGATAATTCAGACATCACTGTCAGTCCTGAGATGTAGACCCTTGGTGTACCTCAGCTTTTATCCAAGCTGTATGGTGGGTAGATCCTCCAGCATCTCCCACAGGTCACGAGCATTCCCTTGGTTTGCTGGCAGAAGGTCTCAAAGGGGATAGGCTGGTAAAAAAACAGAAGGAGAGTGAAAACACAAGTGTGTAAGTGTAATACATTAGTGACATTTCATCAATAAAGAGTTATAAATGGTTATACAGAAAAAGTATAATAAATTTCACAGAGGTTTGGGAACCTCTTCTAAGAGAGGCTGATGACAAGCACACTTTTCAGTGCAATTGTCTAAAGAGACAGTAACAGGTGACCGAATAATATATCCCTTAATAACAAGCAAAACTCAGGTAACATGCAGTGATTATAACACACACAATATACCATTAGGCTTTTAAAAAAATTGTGAGGATTATTTCCAGTTTTTAGTAATTTGCTGAAAGGCAACTGCAATTAATACATTTAGAATAATAATTTTTGAAGCATTGGTTTGGCAATATTGGAAAGATTCCAAGAAAATTATTTGAGAATGAAAGTGGAATGTTTGTATGAAAAATGGTGTTGATTTGAGATCATACTTTCAACCAAAATTGATGAGTATATGTGCATGAATAAGTAAATGATATAAATCTGCAGAGGGAGAATTATATAACCAACAATTTGACAGGGAATTGACAGGGATGCTGGGTTAAATTTGTGTAGATTAGCTGGGGTATTCACGAGCCTCTTATGTTTAGAAAAGAGAGTTTGAGTAGTGTTAGTGGATCATGATGTGTTGCTTGTTTTCAATAAGATTTTATCCTAAAGTGTGGTGCGTTGTGAGCCACTCACCTGAACTCCAGATGGTTCCGAAGGGGCAACGATAATCCCCGAATCCCAATGAGAACTGAAAGGGTAGCAATGAAGGACATACTGCAATCCTAGGAGTTTCCAAGGGGAAGTTGGGTTGGGATGAGAGAGAAAGAGAGAAATACCTGGACTTCTGCGTATTAGGATTTCTCCACTCCGGGCACTGTTGGGCTCAAGGATATCTGGATTCTGGTTCTGGATTCAGGATACTAGCAATCGGGATTATTCAGATACAAGGGTCTGGACTTGGATTTCCCTCTAATGAAACCCCATTTTAAAACTTGAAAAACTAAACAGATCTTTGGCATTAACTAACGTTAAATCAACATACCAATAATTTAAACTAGAAACATTCCCCAGTGTGATTTACCAATTATCCAGGAATTATCATGATCTGGAATTCTCATGTACAAGGATTTCCACTGAGAGAAAATAACTGGGTTAGTCACAACAAAGCTACTTCAAATTCTTCAGTATTTCAAGAGTCTCAAGAGTTCAAGGTTCATATGTGAATATGCAGCCCCAAAAGTCAGAAAAACACCAACATAAGATTGAGATAGAGAAAACACGGATTGAAAACCAACTATGAGCACAAGATCCAGGACGGTGCACCTATTACAATAAATACAACTTTTCTGTAATATCCTTTCAGTCACAAGATTGATCCGTATATTATTGCTGGCTTTAGATTAATTGGTGCTGATCAAGATCCCAAATTAAACAGAAACACTTGTGTTACGTTATTTGGGATAACTCCTATCTTTTTGCCAGTGCAAGAAAGCGAGATGCGAGAGATGAAGCCCAAGTACTGTGGTAACTGCGGAGAAGATCGGAAATACTAGGCTGTAACTCAGAAAGCACGTCATTGTGAGGAGAAGCCTGTTGCTGTGAAGGTATGGATGCTGCTGTGAAGAGAGGACTGCCACTGCAAAGAGAAGGCTGCCAAAGACTGGAGATAGGTAAGCGTTGCTTCCAAGTTAAACAAGGCAAAGCAGGATTTAGTTTGAAATGCTGACTTTTATAGCCGGCCCAAACCAAGTGCAAGGAAACACATGGGGAAAACAGAGGAACCCATTAGTCATTATTGTAATTGCACACATTTCTCAACTGTCTTTTTTCAATTAGAAGGATCAATTAAAGAACCAGCATTGTTGACAGTTGGCATGTGCTTCCTGGATTACCTGGGTGAGGCCAAGGTGGTTGTGGACAGTTGATATGTGCGTCTTGGATTACCTGAATGAGACCCAGGTGTTCAGAAGTTATCTTGACAACAAGCATTTTTGCAAACTGCTTTAAACATTGCCATCATTTTAATAACGGAGTTGCCAAGTTACAGAAGGTTTCAAATGCCTAACATGATTTAAACTGGTAATATGGTGAAAAGAAAATAACAATATATCTGATATCACAAATAAGGGAGGGAGTAAGGCATGACTAAGGCATGACTAGCCCTGCTGACAGCTGGGACCATGAAATTTGAAAATCTTGTTCCAATTGCAATTCCACTTCTGATGTATCTCTTTGTTCTGGAGGTTTAGTAAGTATTTTGTATATGGAGTAGGCATTGTGTTGATTCGATAATAAAGGTCAAAGGTGATTATTATATGTTGAAGTAGGATTATGTGGTGATAATGATGTGAAGGTGTGAGCAATGCCTTGAATTCAAATGTTGAATTTATCATATAATTTTGGCAAGTTAAATAATAATTGTGCTTGAGAAAAAGTGATAAAAGAGTCGTTTGATTGGAGCTGATGATTCCAACGTAAACCCTCATTTCTCCATGATTTCTAATATATTGGTCCATTGTTGATCTTTAGAAGGTTATTGTGCAAAATAGAGGAATGGAGGAATTGTTCTCTGTCTGAGAGATGTGGGAAGAGTATAGGTTTCAATAATTTATAAGTGGTTTTATGAACAGGGGATGATAAAAAGTGTGTTTTTTGAGAAAAAGATTGGCATTCCTTGAAGAAAAGGGGAGATAAAAAGGATAAATCAATATCTTTCCAAAGAGGAGAGAACTCTGATAAACATTTGGAAATTTGTTTGAACAGAAACACAGTAAGAAAAGATTGAAAATCAGTGAAGTTCACACGTTCATGGTATTTAGTGCATTTACGTTTAAGGAAGGACATATGAGAGTTTAGAATATATTTATTTTTAAAAGGAAGAAGGAATAGTAAATCGGAATAGCAGTGATAATATAAAAAATGATGGGACCTTCATTTTAATAATGTCAAGTTTACCCCACCATGATAAATAAAGAGGATGCCATCTTGTAGTGGAAGCAGATAAAGTGGTGATAGGTGCATTTAGGGTCCACAAAATAGTGTGTTTAATGGAGGGTGAAAACCAAAGTCCTAGTTTAATTTTGTGGGCATTTCATGTAAGGTTGGATTGAGAAACATTTTGTTTAAAACATAAAATGTTCAGAAGAAGGATTTCACACTTATCATTGTTTAATTTATAACCACAGAAAGTAGAAAAAGAATTGATGTCTACAAGGAAAGCTTGAAGAGATGATTTAGGTTTGGATAGGAACAAAAGTATATCATTGGCATATACACAAAATGTAGTATGAGTCCTTCCATTTTGAAAACCAAGAAAATGGGAATTTTGTCTAATTGTTGCAAGAAAAGGTTCCAATATGAAGATAAAAAGAAGTGGGAAAAGGGGGCATCCTTGCCTCACACCCCTCTTTAAACAAAAAGAAGAAAAATGTTGATCATTTGCAAAAATTCAAACAGTTGGTGTAGCATGCAACAAGGAGATGTAGGAAATAAATTTGGGACCAAACCAAGATAATGTAAGGAAAATAAATGACCAATCCATGCAGTTGAACGCTTTTTCAGCTTCAAGGGAAATAGCCACTAGTGAGTGAATATATTTGTTGGATTTACTTAATATATTAAAGAAAACCCTAGTATTATCAGAGATATGTCTGCCTATTAGGAAACCTAATTGTTCTTTACCAGTAAGAAGTGATAAAAAAGGATTTAGGTGAAGAGCAAGAATTTCAGCAAATATTTTGCAGTCGGAATTGACTTAGGAAATCAGCCTATATTGTTTACACAAGTGTGGATCTTGTCCATCTTTAGGGATGAAGCAGATAAGTGCCTCTTGGAAGGTACCACTGGATACTTTGGAGGAGATGAAGTGAAAATATAAATGATGGAGTTTTGTCACGGTTTCGGGCGGGTCTGATCAGGACTCTGGTTGGGACACCCCTTGAGGTCACCGAATATCCTAAAGAGGTAGTGTACTGGGGCAGAAGAGCAGCTAAAGGCATACACGGAAAGGACAACTATGGACAGGCACAGGAAACAGGAAAGTAAAAGCAGAGCAACCCTTGTGTGAACAAACAGGAAACGGATTACCAGTGGACAAACACGCTAGGGTTGTACACAGAGTAAGGTGCAGAACCTCCCACAGTGACAGGGAATCTCAATGCCTCTGTGCAGTTTGCTCTTACAGATAGTCACCCTGCCAGCCCCATAGAAAGGAGGCAGCAGAAGTGATTCTGTCTCTGGACCCTAGAGCACAAACAAGGATAGTACACAGTACACGCTCTTGTGGGTCCAGCTGGAAACACAGTGGCGATTCCTGAGAAAACAGCAATAGCACACTGTCACTGTTAGGCACGAAATACAACGTATAACACTGGACAAGGATGGGGGCTGGAATTGCCTCCTGGAAACCAGGAGCCAACCCCAGTACACAGGAGTACACGTATACATTGGTGAAGATTGATAGAACACTTACCAGACACAAAGAACCAAGAAGAAACAGAAACAGAAGGGAACAAACAAAGAGGCAGAGGCAAGAACTAAGAACAGGCTCAGGCTGAAGCAAAGGCGGGACTAGGACTTGAAAACAGGGCGCAAACTTCTGGCTGGGACAAACAGAGACAGGACTGGGAAACTGAGAACAGGCTCTGGCTGGAACAGGCAAGGACAGGACTGGAATACAGGGAGTAGGAAATGAGCAGTAAACAGGACTGGGAAACAGAGAGAAGGTTCAGGCTGAAACAAGGCAGGAGCAGGGCAGAGAAACAGGGAGCAGGCTTTGGAAGAAACAAACAGATACAAGGCTAAGAGATAGGGAGCAGACTCTGGCTGGAACAATCAGGAGCAGGGCAGAGAAACAGGAAACAGGATCAGGCTGTAACAGAACAGGAACAAAACTGGAACACCATCCGACAAGGGGTCTGTAACACAAAGGAATTGAAGTCCGATGCACGACGGGGATCTTGAGGAAATGGCTGCTTATAAGCAGTTCCAAGCTGGGCTGCACAGGAGAGGTTTCAGGTGTGTGTAGTTTCGGACACTTGCAAGTCCTGGAGGAGAGGATCCAGTGAAAAGGAGCAACTGGAATTCTCCCATTGAAAACAATGGGAAACAGAATCCGGGTTTTCCTGACTACCAAGCTGTGCATTATGGGATTTGCAGTCCAAAGAAGCAAATGTAGTACTATACAAGTGTACCATAGAGAAAAGAGAAACAAACAGGGGTCAGCAAGGGACTCTAGATAGGTGTTCAAAGTGATTCCCAGGCTTCTGACAGTCCCCTTACAGCGCCCCCTGGAAATGGGACAACCGAGTCGTAACAAGTTTTGGAAATAAAAGTTTGGAAAAATGCAGATAGAATTCAATAGGAAAGTCATCTGGGCCAGGGGTTTTCATTGCTTGAGAAATGTCAATAAGGGAAATATATTTTTCCAATGAGGAAAAATCTATGTTAGTATCAAAGTCTTTCTTGATAGAAGAAAGAATGCGTCAGACAGTATCTGGAATGGATTCAGATGTATATAGAATAATATAATATGTTTTAAACTTTTCTAAAATATCTGCATCCTTAAAAATAGGTTAGGAGTTTGATTTTAGAATAGATTACATTTTAGTTCTTTCTTTTTTAATTTTAAGGTAAGTAGCGAGTAATTTACCTCCTGTATTTTGACCTCCATAATATCTCACACTTCTTTAAGAAGATAGGAGGCTCTGTTTTCTGTAGAAAGCTTATTATATTAAAATGTTTCTACAATGAGGTTATTTAGATGGATCATGGAATTTGTGGCAGTATAAAGAGTTTCTAAATGTTTGATATGTTTCAAGATATCAAGAGCTTTCTAAGAGTAGAATTTTTATTTCTTGGAAACATTTGAGATAATGAAGTCCTTAGCTGATACCTTAAAAGAGTCCCAGACAACTTGGAAATCAAGGCTGGAGGATGAGTTGAGGGTGAAGAATTCAGTAGTGAAGAACAAAAAGGTGGGAGTAAAAATTTAGTTCAATAACAAGGAGCTGTTGAAGCACCACCTTCTGTTACCAGTACTAATCAGAAGAAATTATAAGTCCAATGTTACTGTGGCATGGTCTGAAATCGGTATTGAGCCAATATCTGCAGGTATAATGTGTTGTGAAAGTGGTTTGGAGACAAATAGTTCATCAATTTGAGGTTTGGTTAGGTGAGTTGGAGAGAAAAAGGTGTATTGTCGTAGCTTTGGGTTACATAACCTGAAGATATCCGCAAGGGAGCTTTGGTCAATAAGTGTATTAAATTGATGGTGCATGGTGCTCAGCCAACAGACTGCCTTGCTCAGCAAGTGTATGCGCAGGTTTGCTTTTACAGGCCTGTTTCTGACAAAAAGAGATATTGCAACATATTTGAAGTCAGCATCCCCCTCACATGCAGGAATGCTATGGGGGCATGGCCAGAGGTGCTGTGGCTGAGTAGACTGTGCAGAAAGTGAGGAGAAGTTCTCAGAAACACCAGAAGATATAATTTAATTCAAACATGTTGTTTGAGTGTATATTATCTCTATCCACATCTTGGGTCTTTGTTTTTATCTTTGTCGGAACTCAAAGAAATGTTGTTGGTCTCTGGTGTTTGGTGCAGAAGAGTGTTAGGAGATAGATTTGTTCTGGTTGACTGTTGTATAAAGTATAATCAAAATGAATAAAAATACATTTAAACATATAGTGAATGTGAATGAGAGTGAATGAGAATGAGTGAGTCAGATTGAGTGAGAACAAGTGAAGTAACATGTAAGAGTAATAGTGACTGCAAGTGTCAGTGAGTAAGAAAGCATGAGTGAGTCATAGTAAGAGAGTGAGAATGATGAGTGAGAGTAAGTGTGTGCAAGAGGCTGAGAATGAATGAGTGAGTGAGTGACAATGAATGAGATTGAGTGTGAGTGAGTGAATGGAAGTAGGTTTGAGAATGTGGTGTAATACTTGCAAGTCTGCAGTTGGTCCTGGAATACTCAAAGGTAATTTTTGATTTATGGAGACACCCATTACAAAATGTTGACCCTGGCATACTGGCGGCAATTCTTGGCATAGAGGCCAGAGTGCCAAAAGGATTTGCTCAAAGAAATTGGGCTAGCTCACTTAGCTCTCACTCTATAATTGAGGGAAAATATTAAGCCCCATTATTTCCAAAGTTTCAAACATTACCAGCAAGAACAAAAGGTGAAAAGTGTGTTGATGAACACTGATTGCTTTCTGCAGCTTTCACTGGAACCAGAACATCATGTTTTAGTACTGGTTACATAAATGAATTTGGCAATGCACTACATGCTTTTCTGAATAACTATAAAACAAGAAACAACTGGTACACATTTAAAAAAAAATTGTGTACACATGACAAATTATGTGTTTGAATAAACCCTTCACCTCCGTGCTTCACATAAATGATGTACCTTGCAAATGTTCATGAATCCAAATGACAATAATAAATAATTTAGGCTATTAGCATAATTCCTCCTTCAATATCAATATCAACTAACACACGGTCATGGCTACTATTTATCCCTTTTCTTCTTCTCCCTGTGATTTATCAATGCATTTCTCATTATGGTATGCGCTTTAGAAACTATTCATGGCCATTTGTGGAAAACAGAATTTAGAAGTGAAGTTTGTAGTATTATATACAGGGGAGGAATACTGTTCAGGATAGTGGAGGTTGGGAACATTTGCCATGGAGATTACCCTTGCCAGCAATGGATTATGCTTCAAAATTCTATGTATTCACAAAATGTGGATTTATTCTTCATATCAATATACTAATTTTGCACAACGGTCTTTAATTTTTTGCTTTGGCCTTATGTTTTCTCATGTCGAAATACTAATTTCAAAGTCACATAATAGCACTAACTATACCCAGCTTGCTGCTGCTAATGGAGAAATGAGTACATTTCTGCCTAAATTGTTAGTGCCATTATGTAGAATAAAGTCCACATGTAGTGAATTAAAACAATTTTGAGGCATAACCTATGAGTACTTACGATAATCCCTATGCCATTTTTGTTTTTGTTTTTGTGGCACTATACCCTTTTCATACGAACACATATTATTCATCTAATACAAGAAAAAAAGAGTAATTTTAGGACATAATATGTCTGCACCATAATATAGGTTGTATCTAAAATAGGCTTTGTGTGTGTTGTCTTGTTATATTAATCATGCAGTTGTTATGAAACTTTAGAGATGATGAAGGGAGAAGACATTTATTGTGCTGTCATCAGGGTTAAGGTAATTTGGCATCACTTCCTGAGAAGATTCAGGGACAAAGTTAAATTGATGTCACTTCTTGTGACAGCATTAAAGTGAAAGGGTGTGCGATGTAACTTTCACTACACCAGGCATTTTGGTGAATCGATGTCCGTCATTGGAAATACCAGATCCTTTTCCAATGTTTTTCCCTGAATGTGGGGAGAAATCTGCTGACATTTACCGCTTGATTTGAGAAGGTGTAAATTACCACCAGTGAGGGTCCTAGAGGGTATGGAGTGGGAAGTAAGAAGAGTCTGAGATGTCAGTGATGGGTATGGCCTTGCTGGAAGGAGCATTGCCTTGCTGATGTTCTTCTCTCTTCCTCAGACAACTGGTTTCTGTGGTTTTATCAGGTGTGGATTCACATAGAGTAAAACAGGTCCAGGTGTTCCCGCTATTAGTAATCCTGTGGTACTAGAACAATAGGCAACTCCACAGCTGGCGGAGCAGTGTCCTGACAGGTGATAGATCTCTGACAGACTCCAAAAGAGGTCCTTAATGTCACAGTGAACCTGAGGTGAGTAGGGTGTCTTTATGTGTGGGGTGCTACTATTGAGTGAAGTGTAAGTGAAAGGTTAACACAAGGTGCATTGGTGGTTCAGGAAGTGCTGAGAGGAATTTAGGGATCCTCAGGAGTGGTTCGAGCATTGGTTTTGTTATAAATAAAGTGTTGTGTTGCTGCTTGGACCACAAGAGATTTGTTGCATCTGTAACCAGAGGGCAGTGGATAGTTTATGAGCTTTATTTGGCAAAATGTTCGGGGGCATTAAAAAAAGGAGAAGGGTCAATACAAGTGATTAAAACAAAAAATATGCAATGCACATTGTTTAGAATATTAATGATCTCTTAGAATGAACAGATAACATAAGACCTGTGAGAAAGTATCTTGTATTGCTTTAATATCAATGTCTTTCTGCTTCTGTACATCACAAAATGTATTGGTATTTTATAATCAAATTTAAATGTTGTTTTCTTATTAATCTGAAGTGCCCTTAAAGCGCAATATGGTTGTAAGCCTCATGCCTCTTTCAATATTGGCAACCAGAAGCGTGATTTTATGAAAAGTAATAAAGGCAGTAGTGTAGTCATGTATTGTATCTGTGCTTCAAGGACATCTAGGGGCATATTTATACTCCGTTTGCGCCGGAATTGCGTCGTTTTTTTTGACGCAATTCCGACGCAAAACTAACTCCATATTTATACTTTGGCGTTAGACGCATCTAGCGCCAAAGTCCATGGAGTTTGCGTCATTTTTTAGCGTGGACACCTACTTTGCGTTAATGAGATGCAAGGTAGGCGTTCACGTCTAAAAAATCGACTCCGAGGCATGTGCGTCGTATTTACACTCCCGGGCAAAATTCACGCCCGGGAGTGGGCGGGTCCAAAAAAATGACGTACGGCCGCTTTTGCGCCGTTTTTTAGCGCCTGCAAAAGGCAGGCGTTAAGGGACCTGTGGGCTCTGAAGGAGCCCAGAGGTGCCCTCCCATGCCCCCAGGGACACCCCCTGTCACCCTTGCCCACCCCAGGAGGACACCCAAGGCTGGAGGGACCCATCCCAGGGACATTAAGGTAAGTTCAGGTAAGTGTTTTTTTTTTTTTTGTGGCATAGGGGGGCCTGATTTGTGCCCCCCTACATGCCACTATGCCCAATGACTATGCCCAGGGGACAGAAGTCCCCTGGGCATGGCCATTGGGCAAGGGGGCATGACTCCTGTCTTTGCTAAGACAGGAGTCATTTCTATGGGGGTTGGGAGTAGAAAAAAATGGCGCAAATCGGGTTGAGGCGAAAAAATTGCCTCAACCTGACTTGCCCCATTTCTTGACGCCCAAGCCCCATATCCCCCTACACCGGCGCTGCCTGGTGTACGTCGTTTTTTTCCACGCTCACCAGGCAGCGCCGCCGGCTAACGCCGGATAACGTCATTGATTAAATACGGCGCCCGCATGGTGCTTCAGAATGGCGTTAGCCGGCGCTAATTTTTTTTACGCAAAACTGCGTTAGCGCAGTTTTGCGTCAAAAAGTATAAATATGGCCCTTAGCATTTTCGCTGTAAAAAAAATTCTGCCACCTGTAATTAAAGTTTCGCTGAAATTAAACATTTTCTATCACGTATTTGCGCTCCAGACACATAGTTGGAGAGAAAAATTTATATAAACTGTTGGATTTTGCATGTGTTTTAGCCTTCTATTGCCTCAATTGGCCATTCTGAGTGAGAGGTCTGGTTGGTTGAAATGGCTTAAGTCTCTTAATTATTTGCTGTGCTGCTTGCTATTTTTTAATTAATAGCAAGTTAGTTTTACAGCATCACGACCTGCTGTATTTGTTTTTTCGTTTTTTTTTTACAAAATGCATCTCTTTTGTTTAAAGTGAAATCTTTCTTTAATCAGTGACGAGCACAAACGTTAGTTAAAGGAACTAGCACTTTCAATGTGCATTGCAAAATAAAACATGATTGGTGTTCTGGTCTATAAGAGAATCTATTGAGTGGATAATGTAAAGATTAAGTACATTCACAATTAATAGTTTTTTGCAGTTACCTTTGACATTAACACACGTTTACAAAAAAATCTGAAATTAATTGGAAAACATTGGCAATGTCAAAAGAGCTCACGTCAAGCTCCTAATGCATATAAACACAGAAATGCCTGAACGCTTGCATTACCATATTTAATCTAGTGATAGGGTCTTTGGAAATGCTTGTGTGAAAACATATTCCTGTGTTCCTTTTGCTTTGATGTTAGTGTATTTTTGGATATGTACATCACATTCACTGATATGTTTTGTAATCAAATATGAATGTCATTGTCCTATTAATTTGGACAACCCTTTAGTGTCTACAGCTCTGCTACGTTTCATGGAGCGAGTAGTCCATTTTTCTGGTCTGAACTCTTACTAGCAATCTGAATCTGGCTCTTCTGCTGTCTGGAATCAGATAGTTGAATTGTTCAGGAGTGAGGAGTCTGGATTGACAAGTGGATTGAGTGAGAAAACAAGTGACGGAGCACTGCCTTTTTGTGCGGCACCCCCTAAGGAGACTGAAGCCTTTATATAGTAAAAAAACAGGAAAAGGAAATCAAATCAAATGTCACAGAACAGGAAACACAAAGAATTGAAAAAAACAGAAAGGAATCAAGGAAGAAACAGCCATAATGGAAAATGGAAATAAATAGGAATGGAATTCTGAACTGGACTAGCTGGGAAGCAGCTTTCACAAGCAACTGCAAAACCGAGGCAGCTGCATACCCTCATGCCATGTTGGAGTTGGAGGAGCAAGGAGCGGGAGATCGGAGCCTACGACCATGAGGAAGGCAGCCTCAGATGACAGAAACTCATAGCTCGCACCTGCAGGCTTCATGCTGCCTTTCAGGAACCGTGGGACGAAGCAATGTACTATGGTTCCAGGGTGCCCAGGTGTCACAGTTGCAACAGTATACTCACCTCCTGAGGCCCCAGCTTTGTCCGAAGGCCAGACATAAGTGATGAACCAATCAATGGACTGAAGAGGCAGGAACGCAAGAACGCTCACTAGCAAGATAGTCATTCCAGTGAATGAAGAACTGTAAGTGGACTCTGAAAACCTAGGAATCAATTCTCTCACAAACCTTGTGCTATGGTTCTCCATCTACCATAGCAAGACAGGAGGAGAAATCAGACAAAAAAGGATCAGGCAGAAAATGCTTCTTCTTTGAGATATGAAAAGTGGGATGAATCTTCAAAGAGGAGAAAGACGAAGAGAGCTTCTCTTGCATGCTTTTAAAGGGATCTTGTCAGGTAGACAACTTTGTCAGGAAGCGAAAGGACAAAAGTCTTGGAATTCCCAACCAAAATGTCTCTTCTAGAAAAGGCATCTTCAAGAACATTCTCTGTACCAGGGATATGAATAACATAGAAATAATATTGTGGAAAGAAATAGGCCCATGTTTGCCTGCTGTTTCTACATTGCATGCGCTGTAGAAACTGAGGATTTGATGGTCTGTCCCCACCTCAAAAGGTTTATCTGCTCCCATTAAAAGATACCATCCCTTTATACAAGCATGCTCGAGGTACAAGAGCTTCCATTCTAGAAGTGAATCTGATTGCTCAGATGAATTTATGACATTGGGGAGATAGAAAATAGGATGCACTAGGTTTTCCTCGTCATGGAGTTGAAGTAACCACAATAATCTTCCTGACAGGATCTGGGTGCCTGAAAGTAGGAAGTAGGTGAAAGCCTTCTTGAGATTGACAAAGACCTTTGGGCTTTAAAAGTCCAAAACAACCTTTAGTTAGGTTCTCCTTCTTCAGAGTAATGATATATCATATTCATGTCAGAAAAGTGTTTTATAAACTTTTTCCAAAGGTTTGCCAGTCCTAAGAAACTCTTGGTTTCCTTGATGGGCTTCGGAGTGAGTCAGTCCAAGATGTCAGAAATCTTATGACTGGTCTGGATGAATTTAATTCTTGTAATTTCAGGTATTTATGCTTCTTATGCTTATGTGAAATTCCCGAAATTACACTATTACTCCACTTTGCGTAATTACGTTCCATTTGTGGTAAACATTTACAGAAAATGACACTATGTGCTATAAAAATGTACCACAAACGCACATGAACTGTAGAACGGTGTGGCTGTTGTTTGCATTGCTTTTATTTAACTTGCCTTGTACCAAAAAGTGACACAAGGACACATTTTGTGCAATTTGTGTAAAAAGAAAGTGCGAAATGACTCATTTGAGTTTCCCGCAATTACATGTAATTTCACATAAATACATGAAAGAAAATTACACTAATTTCACACACACCTTTTTAAGAGGTTCCATGGATAATACATTCTCAGAGAGGCAATATTACAATTATTACAATTACATACAATTATTATTTTGTTCTTTCAAGCCTTCACTTCTCTGCTAAACTGTTTCCCCTGAGACACAGATGGATGGAGCAATCATGTATTCAATGTTCAGGAGGAGAAGCAGAGAAGATCATGATGTCATCCAGGTACACACAAGAAACTGGTTCAGGAGGTCAGATATATGAATATGCTACTAATGAATCTGTTTAAAACAGCCGAAGCATTGGTAAGGCCAACGGGCATGAACAAAAGTGTGTCTAAAAGGCTTGTTTTCACTCATCATCGGTAAGCTCAATGGAGTTTGTGAAATATTCAGCACCCTGAATGGAATTAAGGATGTGAGTAGAGGTCCCTAATGTTGGCCTTTATCCATCCACGACAATCAATGCAAAGTTTTATCTCTTTGGAATCCTTTAGGAGGCTCCAGCAGGGTATGTTGACCAGACAAGTGGGTCATTCTGAAGGTTTTCATCAAAATATTCCCCCTGAACTAACTACTTGTCCTGGAAAAAGAGTATATTTTATCATAAGGAACTATGGTTCTGTGTACGGTTGGGATGACACAATTCAAATCCCTTTGAGGTAGGAGTGGCACAAAGTAGGCTTCTGAAAGAGTTTTAAAAAAGTTTGATAAACCATGAAAATGGACAAGGTCTGGCTTATAGTGCAATGGAACTGGTCTCCAGGAAGTTCTTGTTCCACTGAATCCCATATGAATAACAATTCTATACAGTTCTCTACAAAACTGGGATGATACAGCGACAACCCTGGTCTCCCAATAGACACAGAGCTTGTGTATTTCCCATCAGGGTATCACAAGCACTATTGCATTGTTTGGAGACATGATTAAATGAAAGGCAAACATCTCTTAATGACTGTATAAGGACATTAACAGAAGAACTGTCAAGAAGTGCAAAAGACCTGATGTACGTAGAGCTTCATTGATAATTTGTACATGATCCAGAAAGACTTCTTGCCGAGAAGAAAATGGAGTCTCTGGGCATAACTCAAGTCCATGTACATCCTAGAGGCACTGGAATCTAAGACCCCTGGAACAGACCAAGACTGGCCAATGTAGACCTAAAGAATTAATCCAATGCTAACAGGTGTAAACTGGCCCCAACAAAAGAGATGAAAACGTTAGGGATATTAGATTCTTCAGCCTCTTCCTCCTTTACAAAGGACAGCAGCTGGCATTTTCCCAGTGGCCTGGAAGGTTGAAAAGCAGTATTGCAGCAGCTGATGTGGGCTTGCGAAATAGAAACACAAGCCTCCTTTATGTCTTCAATCCTTTTCCGCATTAGACAATGGGCCCCTATTAGACCCATTCTGCAGTGATCCATCAGGCATATTGTTCGATGGTTTAGGAGGCTCAGTAGTTGGCTCACTCCACCTAAAACCCAGAGAAGAGGAATAGAAGTGAGCCCCTGGTTCCCCAATTTTTCATTATCCTTTCTCTTTTGTCAGAGAACTTGATCCAGGAGTTCAGCAAGTGTCGAAGCTCTGAATTCTTGTCAACTCATCCTTTATCTCTTCTTTAAACCCTCTTCCAGTAAGGTCACCTGAATGTGTTTCACTTAGGAAGTTTCAGCACCAAAGCTCACAAAATTGTGTACAATGAGCCACTGTGGTATCTCACTCAAGGCATCCTCTGTAGAATCTTTATGATCAGGTCGCTCAAACATCTTGAAGTTTGCCAAAAAAGTAGCATAATCGTTCAGAAAAGGGTCTTCGCGGACAACTAAAGGAGTTGCCCAAGCGAGAGCTGAAACAGTGAAGGTGCTATTTAGATACTCAACTTTGGATCTGTCAGAGGCAAATTGGCCAGTATGAAAGGCACAATAAATCACCAGGCCATCCAAAAGCTCCTTTAATCTCAAAAGATCTCCACAATATTTAGAAGTTGAAGGACTTATGTCAGGGAGGCCTGTAGACATCTGACAGCTTGCTTGGTGATGGGCGGCATTCTTTTGTCCTTAACATGTGCAATTTCAGGGTTTGTTGCTAGAGGGCAGCAGCCAGGTCTACACCAGTCAGTCAGAAAGCTTGGCATTGCAGCTGAATATGTGGTAGTCAAGTGTCCTTGAAAAGCTGCTACCTTCTCAAGGGGAGATAGCCAAAGGTGTGTAAAACCTCCTCTCTGGAGGAAGACGTCAAATGATAGAAGAAAATCAGGAATCCAGAATTCAACTGTGGAATACTTCAGCAGCAAGGAATCTGGATCAGCAAGTAGAGAAGTAGACAAGTGAAGCGACATGGCTTTATTGTAACACAAATTCCAGCACAATCGAAGCCTTTATCTAATCAGAAACAGGAAAAAAATGATATCAAACATCACACAAAGTATTGAGAATACCAGACCGGAATCAAGGAAGAAACATCCATGATGAAAACGGCAGCGGCAAACCCTCAGTCAGGTAATTTCCATTTTGGAGCTAGAGGATTAAGAAGCAGGAATCCAGGAGCATGAAAAAAGGGCGTCCCTGATGAGTGACACTCACAGTCCGAAGTTGTGTACTTCATCTGGCGTTTCCTGAGACCAGAGAACTGCAGTACCATGCAAGGCACTGTGGTTCTTGGTTGCCTAGGTGGCTGAGACACTGCAGCCCTGACAGCGTATTTTTGAGGTAATACATTGAAACATTTCCTTCATCACACAGTACAGTGAAGCTTTGTTTCGGATGCTGGCACTCAGAAGTGGCATTTTAACAAATTAATGTTAACTGTAATGTGTTTACATATTGTATCTTTTCGCTTCAAAAACATCTTGCATTTTCATTATCAGAGGTTCCTGCCACCTGCTCAAAACGATACTTATTGTTGAAACTAGCAAATTTCTGTCATGTGTTTATGTCCCATATATTGTATGAAGAGATAAAAGCACAGAAACAGTTCAAATGTGTCTGCATTCCGTGCCCTAACTGCCCATTTGTGGTCGTGATCTCTGGATGGTTCGAATGACAACTGCCTCATGTTTATTTGTTGAGCTGCTAATGATTGGCATTGATCACAAGTTACATTTTTGGGCTTCCTGACATATCATGTTTTAATTTAACAGGTAGTACATCAGCCTGGAAATCCACTCTGCAAGCTGTGTACACAAGACCCATGGCACAGACTCCACAAATGACTCCAGGTACCAGAGGTACGGGAGGAGTTTCTTCGGGGGCAACCGGGATGGAGCTCGGGTCAGCAATGGACCTGGGTAATTGGCTCAAAAGCATGAGCTCGACTGAACCAAAGGTAAGGTCTAACTGTGCATACAGTTTGTTTGTTCACTTGCTTGCTTTAGGAGGTCTGTGTATGTTTTATGGTTGTAAGTGTGTTTTTGAAAAGGGTGTGCACAATTGTTTTCCTTGTAGTAGATGACAGGAAAACAAGTTGGTTGGGCAAGGTAGGATTGGGAGGAGTACAGTGAACAGAAAATGTGTGTAAGTGAAAATCCAAGGTTTAAATGAGTGGGCTCTAGAAAAAGTACACTAATATTGAAGATAGGCTGGAGTGCCAAGACCAAAAGCACAGACCCTTGAAGGATGAATTTGTGTGTGAAAGAGACGTTTGATCCAGACACCCAACCCCTTCATGAGCCTTTCTGGCTATTGACTGAAGTTTCATCGAACTCAAGTCGATCTTTGGGTGTGAGTGCATGATACAATACCTCTGCCATCAATGAGATCATTAAAAAAAATAATAACTAAGGGAACTCTATCTCATTTTTCCATCTTTTTTTCCACACCTTCTAAAGGATGAACTGTAGGCAAAAAGCTGAAATACCCTTTTTTTGTTATTCTGGTGCAAGTGAACATTAAGAAACAGTGATGGGGCTGACAAATCTAAACATAGAAACTCTCATTAAACGCATTCCTGCTTATAATATGTACCAATAATACAGTAAAGGTATATGCAAATACTTACAAGAGGGAGTAGGTATGAGAATGGAACACGTCCATTCCAAAGTATGGTGCCTTTGATATAGAAAGAGTTTCAAACTTGCAGAAACAATTGAAGGGTCCTACAAATAAAACAGATACAGAACAAAGGCCTCTCTTCCTGCAATGGCATGAGGATGCACATAAGTATAAACATGAATACCAAGTCCGAAATATGAGAAATGCCTGGGAGAAACTAGAATACCAAATTAGTCACCTTACAGGCACAGTTTGGGCTTGTGCTCAAATACTCCACTTCCTCCTCCACACCTATTCTCTCATATCACTGAATCACATGAAAGAGAAGGCATGCACTTCTCAACAGCTTGATTTTCACAGAATGAAATTCTATTGTTGTCCACTTCTCACATCACTATCATCTTGTATTGTGCCTTGGACCCTGCAACTTTAATGCCCACAAGTGATGAGGGGGAGCCCCATGACCATTTCCTTGTCAGTGCCCCTGTAACCAAACCTTGCATGGACTTATGTTTTATGCACATTGTTGACTGAGTTTAAATATAAATTGCTGATAAATCATGTCTCAGAAATGATGAGGGTGTACTGGTTGCTGGTTATGCTGTGGCCGCTGTGTATCAGATTGCGTGCAGTTGTCACCTATCAAATGTGAGATCTTCTTAGTGTATAGCTCTCTTTGGAGACTGCATTTGAGCCAAGGAAAACATTATAACTGTGAATATGGACACAAGGTATGTGTTTGGAGTGACACATGATAGTGGGGTCCTATTTATGCAAAGAGGATTCTTAATGTTGACCAGGAACCATATTAGAAATGGACAATGTAATAAAAATTGGGTTACTAGTAGACTGTGGCGTGAGCCCTTGTTAAGCAGCAACCACAATCCTAGTTAAGGTAAGTCACAAACATACCCTAAATTGACCTGTGCTCACCCTCTGGTAGCTTAGCACAGAGCAGTCAGGCTTAAGTTAAGAGGCAATGTGTAGAGTGTTTGTGCAATACTTCAAACAGTAAAACAGTGAAAACACCACACAAAATGATGGCATTCCTGGTTAGAAAAATACAACTTAATTTAAGTAATTAAACAAGACCGAAATGACAAAAATCCACTAAGCAAAACTTGAGATGTGAATTTTAAAATGGTGCTTAAAAATAAGAAGTGCCAACTGGGCATCTCTGGTCGGGCCAGACAAGGACAAAGTCAAAAGTTCAGGCTGACCATGATAGAGCATGGGGCCTCTACAGGGACCCCATTGGGCCCACTGAAACAGAGTTCCTTAATCCTGCTTGCGTAAATATCAAAGATGTGGGGAGTAGGCTAAAGCGATGTGTCGGTGTCGATCCTCGCAGTGGAAGTTATGCCTTGATCTTTCCCAAACAGTAGCGAAGTTGTGTCGATTTTTTCCACACAACAGAGATGATGCATCAGGTCCGAGATGTGGTGGTCCCAAAGGCATTGCAAAGAAGTCGATCAGCACTGAAGAGAGAGTAAGTGAATTCGGATCCACGCAGTGGAAGCGATGCACCAGATCCAGTCCGCGCAGCGGTGGTGATGCATCGTTTTAGATGCAGCAAATGCCACTTCCAGAGGCCCAGGACTGGGGTGGCACCACTTGACAAGACAGACCCACAGATGGCAGAGTCCAGGTGTGGATGTAGGTTGGTTGAAAGTCTTTTATGTCCCTGAGACATCAATCAATCAATCAATCTTTATGGTTTAGTTAGTTAAAACCAGAACAATATTACAAATCCAACAGTAAAACCAAGGCACTTTACCTCTAGGAGTGAAAATTATATAAAATCAGCTGTTAAAATCTATCAGCGTGATCTACAGTAAAAACATAATTAACTTGCTTGGTTATTTAGTTGAATGCCCCAAAAGTAATACACCCCATTGGGATTTTTTTATTTTTATTAAAACGGCATTGCTGAAAAATTAGCAGTTACATTTTTTGATTAATGGAAATTTCAACTAACTGCTCACTTAGGATTGGACTTCCTATGGCCACCAATCAAACTAAATCTACTCTTCTGAGGATACTACTTGTTCCAGATTTACTTTGTGATCACGACCTTTGCATGAATCTGCACAAATGTAATTAATTTACAGTTTATTAGTGTGTCTTCCGGTTTAAGATTGCAGATAATTGCTCTCTATCTAGAAACATTTTTTTCAATAAAGCAGCTCTGGCTTGTGTTAGCATGGGAAAGATACAAATTAAATCTATAAGATCCTCTTTTCCGGACCCACGCAATCTGCAACTTATTGAACCCTTGTTTCCAAGATGGTAGGTCTGCCAGAGCTGGAAGGTTACCAAAACAGAGTGACATCAGTTTTTGCTTGATTGAAAGCAAAAATGTCTGTGTTACATAGTGATCGGGTTTTAACATGTCATATTTTTAATAACTATCCAGGCATGTGATCATTTACTGAAGATGTTCTTGTCGTCCATGACCAAATACGGTTTTGCTGCTCTGTTGACTGCATCCTTGAAGGTTGAAAATGGTAAATTCAGTTTCCAGAGCTCAATTATGGGCATTTGTTTCAGCGCAGAAGTATTTATGATGGTTGGAGAAAGGGTCGTTAGCTTAGGCTGACCATAGTGCATTGTTTAGTAGGTTGCTCAGTGTCGCTCTTATTTCGTACCAAGCTTTTATTGCTGTATATTTTCTTCCCAGCAACTGCGCAATGAGACCAAATTTCAAACTGATTTGTGCAGGGGAGGCATTTCTTGGCAAGCCGAATACTGCTGATACACTTTGGTTTGCACAGTGTCCAAGAGTGATGCATCCATCCCGTGCAGAGTAGCGCTTGCATATGCTGCTGTCAGAAGGAATTTGGCTGCTGTTATGGTCAGGAGAGGCTTAAAGGAGGGTCCATCCATCCAGTCTTTCGTGCAGAGTACAAAACACATGGATTAGCGCATTTGCTTTCTTAGTTATGTAGCGTTTATGCTCCAAGAAGTTCAGCTTGTTATCCAGATAGAGCCCCAGGCTCAACACTACAATGTCGTCTGCATACGCAAGATGAGATAAGATGAAGGAGTCAGGCGTGGTCGATGCATGTTTACACCATCTAACTTAGTTGATAGATCCACCAAAAAGGAGAGGAGCCATCACACACCCTTGCTTCAACCCCTTTTCAGTTGGAATTTTCCATGATAACCTGGAGCCGTCACCCAATTCCACCTGGATCTGTGTGTTTGTGTAGAGATCTTATATGGCTCGCAAGAGTGTGGCGGGGATAATCATCAAAGTGTCCCTCATTCAAGTCAAGAGAGGTAGGGCCAGTCCTTCTCACTTCCAGGCAAGGAAAGCAGGCAGTTGGTCAGCACAGCAATGCAAGATCCAGGTGAGCAGCAGTTCTGCAGTTCAGCAGAGTGGCAGTCCTTGTAGCAGTACACCCGTCCTTCTTCCTGGCAGAGTAACCACAAGTCCAGAAGTGTACAGTAGGGAAAATTAATTTGAGTGTTTTTCACTACCAGGATATGTAAAACTAAACCATACATGTCCTAATTTTTACATACACTGCACCCTGCCCTTGAGGCTGCTTAGGGCCTACCTTAGGAATGACTTACATGCATTAAAATGGAAGGTTTGGGCCTAGCAAAAGGGTTTGCCAGGTCAACATGGCAGCTCAAAGCTGCACACATAGGCTTAGAAAGTGGAAGGACCGAGTCATGTTTTAAGGGTTATGTAAGGGGGTGGCACAGTCAGTGCTGCAGGCCAACTAGTGGCATTTAATTTACAGGCTCTGGGCACATGTTGTGCACTGTACTTGGGATGTGTGAGTAAATTGAATATGCTTATTAGGAATAAGCCAATATTTTGGGAAAGAGCACAAGCACTTTAAAAACTGATTAGCAGCGCAGAATCCTAAGGCCAACAAAAACAAAGTCCTCAGAACAGTAGATCTGAAGGCAAAAACTCAGGGAGAAAGCACTCCAAGAATGCTTTGTCTAACAGAAAGTATGTTCAGGACCTTTTTAATGCCTTACAATTGACTATGAAGGTGACAGTAGTAAAGTCCTCTAACCAAAGATTGTCCCTTCCAAAGTCTCGAAACATCCATGAGGGGGGCTGCTATTTACGTGTCACACGTATGCACAACTCCTACTGGAGTGAGACAGGGACAGAAACCCTTTTCTTTATATAACCCTCACCCACTCTAATAGTGGCATGCTTCATCATCAGGTTCACCCTGACTCCTAAAGGTCACAACGGGATCAACCATATTCCAGGGAGCTCTTATGAAGACAATTAATTAGGGGATGTAACTCTAAAGTTAAAATGTCCTCATCCACTCCCCAGGTATCCCTTTATTAATGTGGTGGATGGAAAGGTTAAAAACTATGTAGGGCTATTTACGATATATTGGTCCTATGACCCTCATTCACCAACATGTTTCAGTCCTATACTCATGGCCAAAGAAGGTTCTCAGTTTTCATCAGGGTGGGATCATAAATATGTCCCTCCCCCAGCGACATGCCTTAAGTCTTCAATTTGTGTAGCATGCAACTAATTTCTAAGCATGCACGGAGAGTGTAAAACTTGCCACTCTATTTTGTATAAATAGTGATGGAGATTACTCTCCTCACAGGGGCTAAAGTGGGCGGCCCGGTAGTCAAACTTTTTTCAAAGGTCCCAACCCATTATGCGACCTACTTGGCTATGCTCCCCTGCTTGTAAGCTAGTAAAGTGCCACACATCAGTATCCCCATTATGATGTCTCAAGGGGATTTAGCCGCTAAAATGCTACTTTGTCCAAAACTGCTGATGCTGACTTATGTCCTATACCAATACTTAAATATTTGTAGCTAATGCAGGAGCAAGCCCTTGAAAGAGAGAAACAGTTTGGATCAAGCAGAAGTGTAAAAAAAGACCCTCAGAGGGTGTGGAGAGGTAGCATAGGATGTGTGGTTATACCAACATTTCTAACTTCCAACTTCACCAGGTGCTATCATGGGGTAGCCACTGGGCAGAAATAAAATGATACATATCACAGCCACCCACCAGTATGCACTCTTTTCTTTCAATATCCAAAAAAGTATTACCAGTCCTGTAGCATTTGCCTGTCACACAATGATGAAATTAGTATTATGATCATCCCAGCACAGACCCCCCTCATTGGACTCCCCATTTGTGCACCTGGGAATGCATCCAGCTGTAAAACATGTGATGTACGCAGCTGATCTGGTCATTGTGTGTATGCTTTCAAGATAGGTGTAAGCATACTACTGTGTCCATAAATATGCCATTACAGAACCTAAGTTAGTCTTTAGAGACTTTGGGGGTCATTCTGACCCTGGCGGTAATTACCGCCATGGCGGAGGTTGGCGGTAGCACCTCCAACAGGCTGGCGGTGCTCCGCCGGGCATTCTGACCGCGGCGGTATAGTCGCGGCCAGAAGCGGAAAGCCGGCGGTGTACCGCCGACTTTCCGCTGCCCATGGGAATCCGCCATGGCGGCGCAGCTTGCTGCGCCGCCATGGGGATTCTGACACCCCATACCGCCATCCTGTTCCTGGCGGTTCGCCCGCCAGGAACAGGATGGCGGTATGGGGTGTCGTGGGGCCCCTGGGGGCCCCTTGCAGTGCCCATGCCAATGGCATGGGCACTGCAAGGGCCCCCGTAAGAGGGCCCCACAAAGAATTTCAGTGTCTGCTTTGCAGACACTGAAATTCGCGACGGGTGCAACTGCACCCGTCGCACCTTCCCACTCCGCCGGCTCCATTCTGAGCCGGCTTCCTCGTGGGAAGGGTGTTTCCCGCTGGGCTGGCGGGCGGACTTTCGGCGGTTGCCCGCCAGCCCAGTGGGAAAGCCAGAATGACCGCCGCGGTCTTTTGACCGCGGAGCGGTCTTTCGGCGGGAACCGCTTGGCGGGCGGCGACCGCCGACCACCGCGGTCAGAATCACCCCCTTTATCCTTAAGTTCATAGTATCATACCAGATCATTAGTGACTGCAGAACACACTTTGCATCAGTAGTAGTATAGAAAATGTGCAAGGCTTCAGGAATAGACCAGTATTTTTACTGTGCATATCTCCAGAAGTTAGTGGGCAAGGTGGAGAGGAGCTGTGGTGCTCTTATGAACAATATAATTAAGGTATACTCAAAGACTCAACTAAAATGGTATAATGCATTGCGATAGCACTGTAGCTCCTCAGTGCAATTCTCTCACGGAAAAAGAAATTTCGCATATGTAAAGTAGTCATGGACTGCTCAATGATGCTCAGTCTCAGCTACTAAGGTGGATCTACATTTGGACAATACCATTGCAGTATTGCAGAAAGTTTATTCAGTGCATCTACTCTTTCAGTTCTCAGGCTCAAGTAACCTTGCCTGAGTGTGAGACCAAAGCCTGCCACTCCCTCCAGCCTTATGACTAGAGGAAGGTACATGCACAACAGAGTAAGACAGCACTGCAGCTTCATTTGTGTGGATATATCAGGTCCTGCTCTTCATCAACACAACTGTTAAATGTCATGGTGTTTGTGAGGTGAATCAGCTGTATCCCTGCTTTTGCTTCTGGACTGGTGACCGGTCATGAATCCAGACCTCCTGACTGATGTCTTTGCTACAATGTTGGCGCCTTTTGGTGGGACAGATTCTCTGTGTCCACTTCTTGTGTCTCATCCTGCATCTCCAGCCTCACACTATTACCACCTGTTAGAAAGTGGGTCTTTGGTTGGCAGTCAGGTTACCCCCTGTCCAAGCAAGGACCCTCACTCTAGTCAGGGTAAGTGTTGGAAATGGCCATTTTTGCAGGGTCATCCCCAGTCTTTTTGCCTCCTGCCTCCTATTTTTTCTGACCTGTTGCTGTTGGCTTTTGAACCTTGAGCACTTTACCACTGCTAACCAGTGCTAAAGTGCCTATGCTCTCTGTGTAAAATTGTATGTGATTGGTTTATCCATGATTGGCATATTTGATTTACTAGTAAGTCCCTAGTAAAGTGCACTAGAGGTGCCCAGGGCCTATAAATCAAATGCTACTAGTGGGCCTGCAGCACTGGTTGTGCCACCCACATAAGTAGCTCTGTAATCATGACTCAGACCTGCCACTGCAGTGTCTGTGTGTGCAGTTGTAACTGTAAATTCGACTTGGCAAGTGTACCCACTTGCCAGGCCTAAATCTTCCCTTTTCTTACATGTAAGTTACCCCTAAGGTAGGCCATAGGTAGCCCCAAGGGCAGAGTGCAGTGTCTGATTAAGGTAGGACATATAGTAATGTGTTTTATATGTCCTGACAGTGAAATATTGCTAAATTCGTTTTTCACTGTTGCAAGGCCTGTCCCTCTCGTAGGTTAACATGGGGGCTACCTTTAAATCTGATTAAAGTGTGGATTCCCTTTGGGAGCGGATGGACATGTGGAGTTTGGGGTCTCTAAGCTCACAATTTAAAAATACATCTTTTAGTAAAGTTGATTTTAAGATTGTGTGTTTGAAAATGCCACTTTTAGAAAGTGAGCATTTTCTTGCTTATACCATTTCTGTGACTCTGCCTGTTTCTGGATTCCCTGTCTGGGTCAGTTTGACAGTTGAGCTGGTTGCACCTCACACTAGACAGTGACACAGAGGGAGCTGGGGTGTAGTCTGCATTTCCTGATGAGCCATCTGTGCTAGGAGGGAGGGGAGGAGTGGTCACTCACACCTGAAAGGCCTGTGCCTGCCCTCACACAATGCAGTCTCCAACCCCCTGGTGAATGTCTGGGGCCTGGCCCGGGCAAGGCAGGATTTCACAATCAAGAGAGACTTTGCTTTGAAGTAAGCCTACTTCAAAGGAGAAATTGGGTATAAGAAGGGCACCCAAAATCACAGACTTTAGAAACGCTTCTGGAACCAAGAGGAACCTCTGCCTGGAGAAGAGCTGAATAGCTGAGGAAGAAGAGCTGCCCTGCATGTGACTGTGCTTTGTGGAGCTATCCTGCAGTTTCTGCTTTTGCCAGAGTAAGAGGGCAAAGACTGGACTTTGTGTGCCTTCCATCTTGAGAAGAAATCTCCAAGGGCTTGATCTAGAGCTTGCCTCCTGTTGTTTGAATTCTCAGGGACAGCAAAGACTTCTCTCTGCCAGCACCTGGAGTCTCTGGACAGACTCCTACTCTGCCCTGTGGTGCCCATCCAGTTCCTGGGACCCTGAAAGGAGAAGCTGGCAGCCTAAAGACAAGAAAATCCACGCACAGAGTGCCATGCGGGGAAAAGATTGACGCGACTCCGATCTGTGGGTGAAAAAACGTAGGAAACGCGACCAAAGAATTGACGTACGGAGCAGGAGAAAAGACGTGCAGCATCGCTGATGGAGGCTGGGAGATAACAACCTACGCTGCGGGGATTTCGGATCATCGTGCGTCTGGATTTCCGACTCACGTCCCGCCGTGCGGAGTTATTTTTGACGCACACCCGCCCGTGCAGGGTTATTTTTGATGCACACCAGGTTCATTTTCACGCTAGCAGCGCTAGTGTGTGTTTAAAACTACTTAAATACTCTTTTTGCATTTTTATTGATAAACTTGACTTGTGTATTGTGGATTTTTGTTGTTTTGGTCTTGTTTTGTTTAGATAAATATTTCCTATTTTTCTAAACTGGTGTTGTGTCATTTTGTAGTGTTTTCATTAAGTTTCTGTGTGTGTTGGTACAAATACTTTACACCTAGCACTCTGAAGTTAAGCCTACTGCTCAGCCAAGCTACCAAGGGGGTAAACAGGGGTTAGCTGAGGGTGATTCTCTTTTACCCTGACTAGAGTGAGGTTCCTTGCTTGAACAGGGGGTAACCTGACTGTCAACCAAAGACCCCATTTCTAACAGTAAGTCACACACAATCCAAATTATCCTGTGCCCACCATCTGGTAGCTTGTCACTGAGCAGTCAGGCTTAACTTTGAAGGTAATGTGTAAAGTATATGTGCAATAAATCATGCAATAACACAGTAGAACACCACAAAAATACACCGCACAGTGTTTAGAAAAGTATATAATATTTATCTGGTAAGATGCAGGTCAAAACAATCAGAATTCAATTAGTACACGTTGAGATATCACTGTAACAATGATATTAAGTGTCTTTAGTCTTTAAAAAGTAACAAGTGCCTCTTGCAAATACAAAGTACCTGGTTTGCGTTCAAATTCTCTGCAAGGGACCGCAGAGGAGGAGTTGCATGGAAAACGGGGAGGTGTGCGTTGATTTTTCTTCACTAGAAGTGTCTTGTCAAGAAGTGTCTGAGTTGGTAGGGTGAGAGGCCCTGTTTAAATACCCAAATGTGCCATTGAAGTAGGGGAGTCTTTAAAGAGTGGCTTAGAAGTGCAACAGGTCCCCTTTCAGTTCAATCCTGTCTGCCAGGGTCCCAGTAGGGAGTGTAGCAGTCCTTTGTGTGAGGGCAGGCTACTGTCCTTTGACATGTACGTGTCAGGCCTTCCACCCTCCCAGCCCTGGAAGACCCATTCAATATGCAGATGTATGCAAGAGTGGCTGAGCATCCTGTGTTTGGGGTTGTCTGAGTGAATGCACAAGGGAGCTGTCAACTAAACCTAGCCAGATGTGGATTGTAAGGCACAGAAGAATTTAAGTGAAAGCAGACAAAACCAGGGCACTCCGAGTAACAAGTCCACAGTGAAGAAAAGTCCGGAAATATTTATTTCCTTATGTTGAGAAACATAAACACATCAATGTTCAGAGACAGAAGAATTTAAGTGCAGAGAAATGCTCACTTTCTAAAAGTCGCATTTCTAAAATAGTAATATTAAATCCAACCTCACCAGTCAGCAGGATTTTATATTACCATTCTGGCCATACTAAATATGACCTTGCTACTCCTTTCAGATCAGAAGCTATCACTAAAACAGTATATGAGGGTAGCCCTAATGTTAGCCTATGAAGGGAGCAGGCCTCACAGCAGTGTAAAATGAATTTAGGAGTGTTACACTACCAGGACATGTAAACTACACAGGTACATGTCCTGCCTTTTGTCTACACGGCACCCTGCCATAGGGGTTTCCTAGGACCCACTTTAGGGGTGACTTATGTGTAGAAAAAGGGGAGTAGTAGGCTTGGCAAGTACATTTAAATGCCAAGTCGAATTGGCAGTGAAACTGCACACAGGCCTTACAATGGCAGGCCTGAGACATGGTGAAAGGGCTACTTAAGTGGGTGGCACAATCAGTGATGTAGGCCCACTAGTGGCATTTATTCTACTGGCCCTGGGTACATATAGTACACTTTACTAGGGACTTATAAGTAAAAAATAAGCCAGTTGGGTATGATCCAGTGTCACCATGTTTAAAGAGAGAGAGCATATGCACTTTAGACCTGGTTAGCAGTGGTAAAGTGCCCAGAGTCCAAAAACCAGCAAAAACAGTGTCCAAAAAGTTTAGGGAGGCAGGCAAAAAGTTAGGGGTGACCAACCTAAGGCTGTTAGGTCTAACACCACTTCCATCTGAGGTAAGTGTTCCCCTCCTGGATACCAGATCCCCCTGTGGGTCTGGCCTGGTATCTTTGTTATGTTATGGGTTTTGTAAAGTGTGCTGTTACCCTAGAGGGTATCCTAGCACTGAGCAGTTGCGTGTGCCTGGCCCTACCTATGGTAGGTTGGTTAATTTACATGCCAGGCCTTTAGCTTTTTGGTGAATTCAAGAAGACAGAAAAAAGGCTCAGGTGGAGAGTGAGAGCTTTAGGAGTGATTTAAATAAACAACTCTCTTCCCGATCTGATTCTATGTATGAATGCGATGTGTGCTGCTAGGAGTCCTGCTGAGCTGAGGTGTCTAGGTGGTTTGTGGAAGGGGTGGGTAGAGGGGGGCCTGAGTTGTATAATGCCTTGAATGACTGTGTGTGAGGAGTTTGAATTGAGTATGTTTGTGTATTGGATCAGCGTTGTTTACTGAGGTGTATTGTGGTTTGAATTTTGTGTTCACGGGTGAGGATGAGTCTGGTTGCGGAGTTCTGGATGGTTTGTAGTCTTCTAGTGAATTACTTTGTGATCCTGGTGTAGAGCATGTTCTGATAGTCTAACTTGGTGAATAGGGTGTGAGTGATACTTTTTCTAATGTTGCTTGGGAACCATCTGAAGATATTCCTCAGCATCTTTAGGGTGTGGAAGAAGGATACAGTCACGGTGTTGAGTTGTGCGGACATGTCCAGTTTCCTGGCCTGGGTTCTGGGTGTGGATAGTGTACAGCATGAGCTCCAGACCACTACATAAAATATTAAAACACATTTTAAACATTTGTGTTTTATCTTTTCTTTTTGTGCATTAAGGAAATGTGCTTGTATTTGCTACCTAAGGAAATAAGAGTAAGACTTCCAAGAAACTATTACAATTGCTAATGCTTGTTCAGCAAAGGAAGTGACATTCTGTCCTAGCAGCCTTCCTTTCATTGTCCGACACCAGCCTCTACAAATATTTAGTTTGATCTTCTGCTGGGATGGGTTATTCTGAATGACGGAAAAACGTAGCAGTTCATCCTGTTCCATCATGCTTCGGGCTATATATAGACTTTAAGAAGGCTCGGAATTCTTGATTAAAGCCGCCGGATGAAAAGGGGAGAAAGCCGTACCCTTTCATGTCATTCAGCAGACTAGTGGCGCTACGTCTAGCTGTGGATAATTTTATGAATGGAAGAAAGAAAGCCAAAGGGGCGACCAAAACGAATTGCGCTTGATGTTACAATTACTTTTGTGAGCCTTCAATACCACCGGAGAGGTGTTTTGCTCCATGTCTACAACACATTTCAGGTGGTGCAAAAATACTACATGCATACTCAAAATACTTCGGAACTGCATTAAGACATGCCTTAGTGCAGGGGTCTGTAAAATAACACCAATTTAGTGAGCATGTTCAAAATATGTCCAAGCCACATACACTCGTGTCATCGAAGACGCTGGCAAAGATTGTAATCTAAACGGATTACGATTTAGAAAAGGCAGTATGAGGGGCAGAAGCACAGAGAATCGGAGACACCGACACTGAGGGGCAGAGAGAGAGACTGGTAGCGAGTTATCGAGAAACAGAGACAGCCGCATATACATTCATACGTAAGACACATATGTAGAGAGGGAGAAGGAGAACATTAAATAGACATAGAGTAAAACAAGCATATATGAGTTGATGCAAACCTGGCTATCTAGGTCCATTGATCTCGAGGTACAAAGTTGGTTAGAATGATAGACATAGATACATTGACAGATATAAGTTCACTTTTAGTTAGATAGATGATAGAAAGACGAACCGACGGACAGATAGTCAGATAGATAGATGGATAGAGTATCTTTATCTTCCCGTTTTTTTGTCCTTTTTCTCTTGCGTTTCTTTCCTCCTCTATTTTTGTTTTTCTTTATTTTTCAGTCTACCCCTCTCTTTAGATCTATGTTCTTGTCTCTCTCTGTCTTTCTCAGTCTTTCTCTCTCTTTAATTTTTTCTCTCCCTCCCTCCTTGACGCTTTCCGTCTCTCATCTCTGCGTCTTATCCTTTCTTTCTCTTTCTTTTTTCATACTTCTCTCTCTCAATCTATGGGCCTCATTATGATCTTGGCAATCTGGGCCGCCATGCCGGCGGTGGCGGTAAATACCGCCATCCGGCATGGCGGCCCAGACTGCCATATAATGACCCGCCCAAAACCCCACAGCAGAATACACCGCCAATGCCAGCAGTCCAGTAATGCTGGCGGAGGCGGTGTATTCCAATCCGACAGGGCAGCGCTGCCCTCCGGATAATAATACCCATTCTGCCAGCCTTTTCCCAGCGGTTCACACCACCAGGGAAAGACTGGTGGAATGGGTATCTTGGGGTGACTTGGGGGTCCCCTGGGGGCCCCTGCACTGCCTATGCACTTGTGCAGGGGCCCATCGCGCAGGTCACTGCCCGATTTACGTGCAGTGATCTGCGTGACGGGTGCAGCTGCAGCCGCCGCACACCAATATTGGCGGCGGCTCCATTTGGAGCTGCTGACAATGTTACAGCCCTTTTCCCCGCTGGGCTGGCAGGAGGAAACACTGTTTCAGGCCCAGCAGGGAAACATTATCTGGCCGGCAGGGGGGTAGTGCCGCTGGCTGTCATGTATTGACCACCAGCGCAGATTTTGGCGGTTTTAACCGCCGAGATCATAATGAGGGCCTATGTCTCTGACTGTCCTTCTCTCTCGACCCATCTTTCCTGTCTTTCTCTCACTTCGTTGGTCGTTTCCTATCTTTCTCTCTCCCTTCCTGTTTCTTCTTCTCTCTGTGCCCTAGGTCATTCTTATTGTTTTAGACAAAATGCAAATACTTATTTTTTTCAGTGTAGCGGTCTTGATCTGGGAGGCGAGCCTCGGGCCCCTGGCTGCATTCCAAGGAGGGCGCCAATGCCTCTGCATTTACTTGTAAATGAGGATAGACTGGAAGAGTCTTTCCAGGCTCTCTACATCTACATGCATTAAAGTGTTAAAGAAGCCTTTGCAATGGAATAGGTCTCAGCTATTGGTGTTTTAAATTCATAACTGAACTTTTCTTGCCACATAAATTGGTCAACACTGCCTCATAATGTGGTATTTTCCTGACACATAATTCCAGGCACACTGCATGTAACTGAAACACTTCCATTTACTGTCTTAACTGCAGCCAAAAATGAAAATATTGACGTTTAGCATCCTAATTTAAATCTGCCATGCTTATTCCAATAGAATACCACTTTCACCACCCCACCATCAGAGGTGCTGTAGGACGACAGTGCAAGTCGATTCAAGGCACCAAGAGCATGGTTGCGATCAAGAGACACAAAAGACACAAAAGAAAAAAGACTCACAGTCAAGCATTTTGTCAATCTTGCAATAATCCATATAACAGGGTAGTAACAAAATCATCCCAAGGTGGGACAAACGTAGACCATGTAGCAATGACATCAAGGCATTTTTGAAAGGCAAGCCAAGGAACGAATGAAAGTGTTGGGCATGAGGTGGAAGTGGTTAAAGCCCACAGATAGATAACAACAGGTCGCAAGCACTTGCGCGCTCGACCTAAAAACGAGTTGTTATTGTAAAGATAGCAGATTGCATTCTATCCCAGTCTGATTAAGTCATAGTGATAAAACCTACCCATAACCAGGGCCACCAGAGTTAAGTTAATGTTGTGGCTGCAGTGTTTTTTTGCATAACTAATGATTTGTCGCATAATCCATCATCTGCCACATATTCTGCAGATTTTAACAAACAAAACGTATTTCTAGCTCAAACGTTCAAAATGTACTAAAAATGCAGCAGCTTCTGTTAATGTGCTTTGGAAAGCTCTTTGCAAAGGCTGACTGGGGAGATTTCTGTTACTTATTGCTATATTTAAGCATGAGCACAACGGAGAGACACAAAAGAAATAAGCATTTACAATGCAACACTTCTCGCATTTCTCCGAGTTAGAGCTATTAGCAGTTGTAAACCCCCAACTGGACTTTTCTTGCCTCATTAAATGGAAAACAAAATTGTGCGATCGCGCTATTAAACAAGTGTGATCGCACTGCAAAAAAAGAGAAAAAGTAGTCCACAAACCGGATGGAAAACAGCGAGCCTCGTACATTTTCAGTACTTGCTCGCTGTGCTTGAGGAGGGCTAACCACTGGATTAGGCATGACGCATGCATGCCTTCCACTAATGAAAGCAAGCAGATTTTAAAAGGCAAGCCCACTAACCAATGAAAGACACTGACGTGACATGGGCTGGCCCTTTTCTAAGTACTACAGCATCTCGCAAGCTATACTCATGCGCAAGCGCATGCTATGCAGGTGTGACCCTAAACAATAGTCTCCTGAGAAGCGAAGATTAAAAGCAGACATTTACGGTATGAATAAAGCATGCTTGACTATGAGTCCAGAGTATGTGCAGTGAGACACATAATATGTTGACTGGGAACTTCGGAGAGCCATGGCAAAGTCCATCCATATGGAAGAAAGCTTCCAACTGCTTAGGCCAGTGTTCCAATCCTGAATCTTTCACTTTGTTCCTAAATTTCCCTTGTATTCTGTCACCCATGCTGAGGTTGGTGTTGGGGTGGTTCACTGCAAAAGACCTCCTCCAAAACTGTAACTCTAGTGCTCCCTATGGGCATCCTTGGTGTATCCTATTAATAGGTCGATTGTAAACTGGTTTCTTAACACTGCAATCATGAACGATAAACTTCTCGATCCCCCTAAACTTGACTCAGCCAGTGGCGGCAGTTCTGTAGTTCCGAGGGCAGGATCTGATGCCCACTGCCCTACTTGTCCTTGTAAGTGAGATCTAGCAACTCTTGGGAAACAGGTCTTACTCACCGACTTTACCTGACTGCTTTGCATTGGTACGTTTTTCACACACTTCTACACTTTTTTCCTCTGGAGTGTCACTAGTTTGTTTGAAGTTTCCATTCTGAGCACAAGTGTGGGTGCTGTCTTAATTTGTTTTCATCTTCTCACAAATTCCTGGCTTCCAACTTTGTCATTGATGTGGCCACAACTATCAACTTCACCCACCTTTTGTGAGATTATGTCCTCTTTTCAGGACTCTTGAGAATTTATGCTCAACCCACCTCTTGGAGATAGGCTATGATGTCATTCCCTGTGGATGTCCTGTTTACTGTATTTAACTTTGGAGCCTTGAAAAAGTCACGGGTTGTGATGAAACGTGTTGGTTGATGATGATATTGAATATGGAATGAACAGATACATACCTGTGAATAAAAGAGCTCGAATCAAATTTTAACCTCTATGAACTCTCTTTTTGCAATTGGACTAGATCATTGGAGTTGAGTGTTGGGGTTCCCTTGTACCCAATATTACAGTGTACCACGCCAGATACATTGATATGCCTTCAAGTAGTGAGGCATAAATAATTCACCATTCAGCACTGCCCATACATCCTGTTCGTTTATCTACAGACTTGACCCTGTATACTATTGGATACTCAATTGAGGTTCAACCAATAATACCACTACTAACCCCTCTTTTTTTGTTTACAGTAACACATCTTGGTGTGCAGTGGGAGGCCATTTGCAAAAGTGGTCTGTTCCTCTTTCTGTTGTTTATTGATGTTGTTGGTGTGAAACTGATACTAATAATGTGAAACCCTTGCCCAGTTAGTGTAATAGGTGTAAAAGTGTCAAAATACAGAAGTGACACGATAAGACAAAATGTTGCATTATTTGCCTTTTCTTGCAACATAAATAATTCATCCCTGCTGCATTATTTGTTCATTTTCTGCCACATAATTCTAGATGCCTTTCAAGGGAATGTGCCACGTTATGTCGCATAATATACCTTTCTTGCCACACAATTTATTTAGCTCTGCAGCATAATTTGATGCTTTCCTGCTGCAGAATTCAGAGGCCATGGTCATAATTTTACACAGGTTTCTTTTCCCCCTCTCACAGGAGTGACAGTTGGGAAACACAATGGTCCTTACTCGACCCTGCCATCTCCTTTTCCTGATTTCAGAAGTTTCGTCCTAAAGAGAGTTTTTCCTACACAGGGGACGGGCGACAGAGAGTGAGGCTGGCGACGAGGGTGGCTGATGTTGCCAGTCCTGCAAGGCAGTGGGGAAGTTCTTGGCCTAGCCAGAGCCCTATTTTAGTTGCCGTTTTTGTTCTTTTATTTTGTGTTTTTGCTTTGGGAAGCTCACATAGTTTAAAAAATATTTAATGAGATTGTGACCATGTCATCGTTGCAGTTTGACACAGACCGCCCCGATTTTATGATGTTGTTAAACCTTTTTTTTTGCCAAAACTAGGCCTGGGTGTAATTTTAATTCCTCCAGCGAAATTCCTGATTTTCATATTACACCTTTTCATGTAATGTTTGTCCCGAGAAAGACTGGTTTGTGCAGAAAATATATCACAAAAGAGAGATCTCCTGCTTGAACCAATCTCTAACTAATATCTTGTAAGGGTTTTTTATGCAATGTGCAATCCTTTCATAAAAATTAGGCTCCATACCAGCAAACCTTTCAGTCTGGAAACGTAATTTGTGAAATATTCGTGGATTTTTTTGGGAAAAAATATGCGATTTTGAACACCCCCTAGTTTAAATGCTAGATTGTAACTAAACAGTAAAGCTTTTGCAAAATTATAACACAGGTCGTACACAGCCCCCTTCGACCCTATACTACGTTGGAAACCAAGGGCCTCAAGCTGGCCGAAAGGCAGCCGCCTTACTGCAATTAAAACAAGCAAGATTGCGCTGCGAACATAAGATAAAAAGTAGTCCCCAAACAGGATGGGAAACAGCGAGCCTTGCATGTTTTCTGTACTTGGTCACTGCGTTCGAGGAGGGCTAACCACCGGAAAAGGCATGACGTATGCGTGCCTTCCACCAATGAAACCAAGCAGATTTCAACAGGCAAGCCCTTGAACCAATGAAAGACAACTGATGTAACATGAACAGGGCTTCGAGCCCTTTTCTAACTCCTAAATCGTCTTGCAAGTGAAACGCATGCGCAAGCGCATGCGACGCAGGCTCGACCCTAAAAAGAAGTTCACTCACAATCAAACATATAGTCAGTCGTACAATTATCCATGTGACATGGTTAGTCTGCAAGATGGGACAAACATGAGGCATTTACCAATGACATCAAGTGATTTTTGAAAGGCAAGCCCACCAATGAGTGATGGGTGTGAGCGTGGTTAAAGGCCCACAGATAGGTAACAACAGGTCGAAAAGCGCTAGCACGCTTCACATAAAAATGGTGTGGGGCTGTGAAACTTGTGTGAGGGCACAGTCTTTGAGTGTGGAGATGGGGTCAAAGAGGTGGCTAAAAAAAGAAAATATTCTACATTTTGCTGTTGTTTTCTCTTTCAGTTAACTGCATATGAAATATACATGGAAGTTCAATTAATGGGAGGGAAATGTACTCTTTTGAGTTATAAAAGCTCAGTTGGTTGTGATGTCTGTGGGTGTGACCAGACAGACAGAGAATTATAGTCTGATTGGTGCATTGAGAAATTTTAACTTGTTTATTGTTCTATGAGGTCTGAGCATGTGACAGAAAGCAGCACTCTCCTCCTATCGTTGGGTTAGGGGACCAGTGAATACTTGCTGTACCAGTGTTGCTTTGGACCTTGGAACAATGGCCCAATGGAGGGGTAAACTGAAGCAGAAGAGACACCAGAAGAGACACTTTGGTTTCGGCATAAGAGAGATGGGAGAGTTAGAGATGGCGGCTATAGCCTGCTTTGCAAGTCAGTACTTATCATACATGAATTAGTGCAGTGGCACTGGTGCTCAAGGGTCTGAGGGGCTCACTGCATCACAATTCTGAATGGCTTACTTTTAAAAGGAGCATGGGGACTACCTTTCCATGCTAGCAGTATGGCAGAAGGCACCCTTGCCACAAAAAAGGTGATGGGGTGAAATATGGAAGCTCATTTGTTTTTTCGAGAGGGATAGACAGCCTTTTTTTAGTCTAAAGTGATGGTCCGGTATGGTGTGGAAGGGGTGAAAGAAGACAAGGAGATGTCTGTATCTTAGTGGTCACAGCTATCAGTGCAGTAGCTGCAGTTACATTGCAGTTCAGGAGTGTAAAGGGCTCACAGCATCCCAATTATGCGAAGTAGTGACAGAAAAGTGCCCTTAAAATGATATCATAATCCCTGCTTCCTTTGATCAGCCATGCCCCTCCTACTTCCCTAGTGTGCAATACATTTTTGGAAGAGTCCCAATTTCATAACTGTGAGAAAGTAGCCTCTTTCTAGCCTTGTTATCCCCCACTTTTGGCCTGTTTGTGAGTGTATGTCAGGGTGTTTTCACTGTCTCACTGGGATCCTGCTAGCCAGGGCCCAGTGCTCCTAGTGAAAACCCTATGTTTTCAGTATGTTTGTTATGTGTCACTGGGACACTGCTAGTCAGGACCCCAGTGCTCATAAGTTTGTGGCCTATATGTATGTGTTCCCTGCGTGGTGCCTAACTGTCTCACTGAGGCTCTGCTAACCAGAACCTCAGTGGCTATGCTCTCTCTGTACAAACTGTCACTAACAGGCTAGTGACCAATTTCACCAATTTACATTGGCATACTGGAACACCCTTATAATTCCCTAGTATATGGTACTAAGGTACCCAGGGTATTGGGGTTCCAGGAGATCCCTATGGGCTGCAGCATTTCTTTTGCCACCCATAGGGAGCTCTGACAATTCTTACACAGGCCTGCCACTGCAGCCTGAGTGAAATAACGTCCACGTTATTTCACAGCCAATTACCACTGCACTTAAGTAACTAATAAGTCACCTATATGTCTAACCTTTACCTGGTAAAGGTTAGGTGCAAAGTTACTTAGTGTGAGGGCACCCTGGCACTATCCAAGGTGCCCCCACATTGTTCAGGGCAAATTCCCCGGACTTTGTGAGTGCGGGGACACCATTACACGCGTGCACTACACATAGGTCACTACCTATGTGTAGCTTCACAATGGTAACTCCGAATATGGCCATGTAACATGTCTATGATCATGGAATTGCCCCCTCTATGCCATCCTGGCATAGTTGGCACAATCCCATGATCCCAGTGGTCTGTAGCACAGACCCTGGTACTGCCAAACTGCCTTTTCAGGGGTTTCACTGCAGCTGCTGCTGCTGCCAACCCCTCAGACAGGTTTCTGCCCTCCTGGGGTCCAGCCAGGCTTGTCCCAGGATGGCAGAACAAAGGACTTCCTCTGAGAGAGGGTGTTACAACCCTCTCCCTTTGGAAAATGGTGTGAAGGCAGGGGAGGAGTAGCCTCCCCCAGCCTCTGGAAATGCTTTCATGGGCACAGATGGTGCCCATTTCTGCATAAGCCAGTCAACACCGGTTCAGGGACCCCTTAGCCCTGCTCTGGCGCGAAACTGGACAAAGGAAAGGGGAGTGACCACTCCCCTGACCTGCACCTCCCCTGGGAGGTGTCCAGAGCTCCTCCAGTGTGCTCCAGACCTCTGCCATCTTGGAAACAGAGGCGCTGCTGGCACACTGGACTGCTCTGAGTGGCCAGGGCCAGCAGGTGACGTCAGAGACTCCTTCTGATAGGCTCCTTCAGGTGTTGCTAGCCTATCCTCTCTCCTAAGTAGCCAAACCCTCTTTTCTGGCTATTTAGGGTCTCTGCTTTGGGGAATTCCTTAGATAACGAATGCAAGAGCTCATCAGAGTTCCTCTGCATCTCTCTCTTCACCTTCTGCCAAGGAATCGACTGCTGACCGCGCTGGAAGGCTGTAAAACTGCAACAAAGTAGCAAAAACGACTACTGCAACTCTGTAACTCTGATCCTGCCGCCTTCTCGACTGTTTTCCTGGTGGTGCATGCTGTGGGGGTAGTCTACCTCCTCTCTGCACTAGAAGCTCCGAAGAAATCTCCCGTGTGTCGACGGAATCTTCCCCCTGCAACCGCAGGCACCAAAGAACTGCATCACCGGTCCCCTGGGTCTCCTCTCAGCACGACGAGCGAGGTCCCTTGAATCCAGCAACTGTGTACAAGTGACTCCCATAGTCCAGTGACTCTTCAGTCCATGTTTGGTGGAGGTAAGTCCTTGCCTCCCCACGCCAGACTGCATTGCTGGGAACCGTGACTTTTGCAGCTACTCCGGCCTCTGTGCACTTCCGGCGGAAATCCTTTGTGCACAGCCAAGCCTGGATCCACAGCACTCTAACCTGCATTGCACGACTTTCTAAGTTGGTCTCCGGCGGCGTGGGACTCCTTTGTGCAAATTCGGGTGAGCATCGTTTCACTCTTCTTTGTAGTGCCTGTTCCAGCACTTCTGCGGGTGCTGCCTGCTTTTGAGAGGGCTCCTTGTCTTGCTCGACGCCCCCTCTGTCCCCAGACGCAATTGGTGACATTCTGGTCCCTCCTGGACCACAGCAGCATCCAAAAACCTTAACTGCACAATTTGCAGATAGCAAGGCTTGTTGGCGGTCTTTTGGCAGGAAAGCACTTCTGCACGACTCTCCACGGCGTGGGGGATCTATCCTCCAAAGGGGAAGTCTCTAGCCCTTGTTGTTCCTGCAGAATACTCAGCTTCTACTGTCCAGTAGCAGCTTCTTTGCACCCACAGCTGGCATTTCCTGGGCATCTGCCCATCTCTTTCTTGCTTGTGACTTTTGGACTTGGTCCCCTTATTCCACAGGTACCCTCAACTGGAAATCCATCGTTGTTGCATTGCTGGTTTGTGTCTTTCCTGCAGAATTCCCCTATCACGACTTATTTGTCCTTTGGGGAACTTTAGTGCACTTTGCACTCACTTTTCAGGGTCTTGGGGTGGGCTATTTTTCTAACCCTTACTATTTTCTAATAGTCCCAGCGACCCTCTACAAGGTCACATAGGTTTGGGGTCCATTTGTGGTTCGCATTCCACTTTTGGAGTATATGGTTTGTGTTGCCCCTATCCCTATGTGTCCCCATTGCATCCTATTGTAACTATACATTGTTTGCACTGTTTTCTAAGACTATACTGCATATTTTTGGTATTGTGTACATATATCTTGTGTATATTTGCTATCCTCATACTGAGGGTACACTCTGAGATACTTTGGCATATTGTCATAAAAATAAAGTACCTTTATTTTTAGTATATCTGTGTATTGTGTTTTCTTATGATATTGTGCAAGTGACACTTGCGGTACTGTAGGAGCTTCACTCGTCTCCTAGTTCAGCCTAAGCTGCTCTGCTAGCTACCATTATCTATCAGCCTATGCTGCTAGACAACCTATACACTAATAAGGGATAACTGGGCCTGGTGCAAGGTGTAAGTACCCCTTGGTACTCACTACAAGCCAGTCCAGCCTCCTACAATAACCTTTTACTTGGATGGGCTCAGTGCAAAAAAGTTTGAAGACCTCTGTTTTAATGTTACATGCAAACCCCTAACAGCTCTGTAGTGCTGTGAATTGCTTTGGCCGCTGAACTACACAGCTGCTGGTGTTTACTGCCTTATGCTTGTTTTGCATGCCAGCTGAAAAGCTTTGGATGTGTTTTAATGTGCATAGCCATGAATGTTCTTGATGATGCCTGGTTTGTTTTTTTCACATGCTGTGTACAGCAGTCAGTCGGACCTGTTGGGTCAGGAAGGCCTATTTGAAAATGTTAATTTAATTTCTAAGCATTTCCACTGTTATTAAAATAGAAAATGTTTTCTGTCAGCAGGAAGCCTTTTCTTGGCACCCTGGGGCAAACAGCGCTTACTTGGCAGCAGTAATGTTGTTTAACACTGGTGTACCGGGCTCACAAAAATGGGCAATCATTTTAATACATTTAGACATGTGACTCAATTTAGATGGGAAGCATGAGGAGTCATAACTTGCTCCCAGAGCTGAACAGAGAGTTAGAAACTCAGATTCATCATGGCATAGTTAAAAAGCTCAATAGGATTAAGGTATTGTCACTACTGTTCTTTTAAAAAAATGAAATTACTTTACTAACAGGTTAGTAAAATCAAATATGAGAAACTAAGATACACATAAAAATAGATGACAAAAATAGAAGGGACTATCATTTCTCGGGTGGAGGTACAATCTTATAATCTTAATGTTATGTATTTACAGTTCTTTAGCGCTACATACTTTATTTCTATTATCATTATGCCCATTGCCAATATTTTGCTAAGGGGCTTAATTCAGACAGACTTCAAAATGTACAAGGCTCTAGGTTAGTGGAGGTAAACTATTCTAAAAGTTTTTTTTCTAGGTGGTAACGAGATACAGAAGCTCTCGACACAACTGTAGCTTTTCTATACCAAGGGCTGGAATAAAAGGTGTGATGCTTACAAATCGTACGACCAGAACAAAAGTTGGCACCCTAAAAATGTAGAGGCTAAAACGTTACCAAGCAAGCAAGTAGACCTACCTCAAACAAGTCGCTGGTGCCCTTGCTGACCCAATGTCTATTAACCGATATCCATTTAAGAACATTGCCCACAATTAAGTGAAGTGCAGGGTCCAGTTAAGGACTCTCAAGGGGACTGAGTGAAATGATGGACTAATTCCACCTATTGAGTCCCAAAAATTCCTTTATTAGTGACCTGTATGTATAAATCTACTAGACACAGTCTAGATTTTCTGGTCGAAGAAGTATCCGGGCACCAATTGCTCCCACCACAGTCACCATTGTCATGTGTTCCAACCAGGTATTGCTCCTTTAGTGTAATACAGTGACCATAACTTCAGCTGGTTATAACTCAAGTCTTAGGGGCTAGAAAGTTGATTTGAACACTTTTGGAATTGAAGGAAGTTCCTTAAGCAAGCAGAACCTCATGTCTTGGACTATGAACGGTGACTGTCTTTTTGGAACTCTGTGGCTGAAAAAGAAGCTTAAAGGACGTCATTCAGGAATAATGCCAGGACCTCTCTCGCAATGAGAATAGGCAATGCAACAAATCCATGATCCAGATACTTTGCTTGCTTCTTCATGAACAGTCAGGGGACCTGTGCCTCCTAGGGCAGGTTCAGGCTGTAGAGCTGTCCTCATGCATATCTTTCAGTCAGCTGCCCATTATGTAGGCCTTGCCGTGGATCATATCACTACTTCTGGCAGCCCACGTCCAGCTCGTTGGCATGCACCTGAGTCCTCCTTTTCTCTCTGGCTTAAAGCAGCAATGTTACTCCACAGACTTTCCTGCCCTCACACCCAGTCTATAGTGATGGGAGCAATCCAGCACATATCCAATAGCTGATACAGCGTCTTCTATCCATACACTGATGTGCTGGCCTTCTCAATCTCAAGGGTGAAAAGACAAATTAAGTACTGGCTGAAGGCTCCAGCCACCCCTTTGGTGGTTAAGAAAGAACTCCAGAGCAACCAGAGGCTATGCAGGCCTTACGCGTTAGTAGACTCCTCTAAAAGCCTGAGGGTGCAGTCTGTTCCTGTGAGTAAAAAGATTTTCGGGGCTTCTAATCCATGAGCCCCGAGTCAGGATTTTGACAGGTCACAATGGTATGTGTGTTGGCTGCAGACTGAAACCCAGGTCTGCTCCCATTGTCAGACAAGAAGGCTACACAGGCTAGTGAAGATGCCTGTGTTTCGCTCAAATCTATACTATATAAACCTCCTCTACCCGTCAGATACTCAGCAGTCAGCAAGGTGGGCAGGAAGAGTGTAAAGGCAGGTTGGGATATGTGAGGTAGACAAAAATGACTCTATGTAAATTAGCATAAACTATAACAGGATTGAGAAATGTTTAGAGCCACCATAAAGCTACAAAGAAAGTATGATAGGCCCTTTCCAGTGAATATGATGAACTGTTATATAGTGGAACTGTTGCATCCTAAAACTGCTAATACTTGGCTCGAATTCCAGTGAGCAAGCCTGAATTCTACTTAGTGGGATAGGGAGTTCACTTGCAGTCAGACTTACTCACTCTCACTTAATCTCATTGACTCACTCTCGGTGACTCATTCAGACTTACAGACTCATGCACTCATTTTCACTCTGATATACTCAGATTTACTCACTCACATACTATACTTATTTCCACTTCATTTGATTCACTCAAGCTCACTCTGACTCATTTAGTCTCACCGTGACCCACTCATTCTCACTTAGTCTCACTCAGTCTCACTCTAACTGAACTCAATCCCTTTCTGACTCTCTCCTTCTCCTAGTCACTCAGTCCCACTCATTCTGATTCACTCAGTCTCACTCTGACTCAAACATGCTCATTCAATCTCACGCTTATTCAGTCTTGCTCATTCTCACTCAATCCCACTTAGCCTCGCTCTAGCTTACTCGTTCTCACTCATTCACTCAGTCTTACACCTTCTAATTATCTCAATATAATTGTGACTCACTCATACACATCCAACCGCACTCATTTTCACTCATTTTAAATCTCACTCACTCAATTTCCCACACCCCCACTCACTCAATCTCACTTTAACTTGCATAGTCTCACTCAGTCTTATCCATTCTTACAACGTCTAACTCATTCTCACTCAGTCCAACTCAGTTATTCTCACTCATTCTGACTCACTGTCTCGCTCATTCACTGAATCACTAAGACTCACATATACCGTGACTCACTCAGTCTCACATTCAGGAACACTCAGTTACACTCACTGTTATTCTCCCTCACTCTCTTTCATTCCCAATCATATTCACTCTTCCTTTCACTCTCTAGCTCTTACTCTGGCTTACACTTTTACTGACACTCTTTCCCTTTCACACACACACACACACGCGGACATGGTCATACATACATACACACAGTCTCTCGGAGAGACACACTCAAGAGCATGAACACACAGCATCTGTAAGCATTTTTAGTTACCTTGCTGCCTGCACAGGTCCCGTTTGGACTCCTTCCCCTTTCATCTTGCAACGCTGGAGCATGATAAAACTGTGATCGCAAACCTGTATGGTCACACACCCGAGGTTTCAGCCTATGATATCTGCCCTTCCACCTCACGCTTCCTCGACTCTGAGATGCACTGGGAAAGGGTGGGGTGATTCTCTGATTGGTGTGTAGTGCTAAAGCCTGCAGTGTCCATGGCTACATTTATGCATGACACTTAGATGTCAAAGATGGAGGAGGCACTAAGGTCTTCCAGACCCTTGAATCCAGGACTCAGGGTTTCACCAGCCCTGAATATTCTCTTTCATGGATGGTGTAGGCAACACCAGCCATCAGACAGTGTCACAACAAGCATCCTCAGACAGTTGCTGGACAGGATGTTTTTTATTATACCAAGAGTGAATAGTACATTATTATTCCCTCTTTTTATAGCAAAACAGAAAAGGACTGGAAAACAAGGAGGGTACCTACCTGGAATCCTTAACAGAGAGCCACCCATATGCCTTGTCTGGGCAAGAATTACTTTACCAAAAGTATCAGTCAAAGGGTATCCTTGGTTGAGTGCACAGTGCATACTCAAAGTTAAAAGTCTTTGGGTGTCTACCTGACTTCAGTGTACAGCTCTGTTATTAACAGAAAGGGCAGATAACTCCTGTAATGGGATCACTTATTTATTGCTTAATAACCTAACTCAGAGGAGTACAAATAAAGGGCTGTCCAGAGAACGTTCAAGGGAAGGCAGCAACGTTTCTGAGTATTGCAGAATCTTTCACCACAAGAAGAGAAATTAATACAGGTGTAACATGACGATTATCACCTTATGGCACCTCCTCGTCCCAGGGATTACAATATAAGGCAATCCCGCCCCCAGACAGGCCTATATACATACTAGTATTTCTTTTAATTTTTACAAAATAAAATACACACTCCTCCCTCCCTCCTTCATGCCTGCTTAATTTCCTGTCCGAGACAGATAAGAGATACACTATTTTTTTTTTTGGTTTAATATTGGTTGTACTGTTTGAAGTTTAGGTTTTAAAAAAATAAATATATATCACCATGTGAGTTGCAAGCGCACCACCTGCAGCTGCGCTCCCTTTGCATGTATTTGGTCCGTGGTTAGACTGGTGAGTGATGTGAGAGAAATTAGTTCTCAGGCCGTGCAGTGGTGTTTCCGATAGATGTGCAACTGTGGGGAGGTGATGCATTGTTTTTATGCAGCCAAATCTGAGGTGCCTTTAGCACTATTCCTGTTTTTCTCAAGTTGTGGCTATGGAGAGTGTGGAGGATCTTTCTGCTGCTTCTGAGGTGGAAGCTGTGTGCAGAAGAGGAAACATGTTTACGACTTGGTGGAAGATGACCTTCCTCAGGTATCTAAGACGGATCTCCAAGACTTAATTAATAAGGCAGTTGCAGCTGTCATGAGTGAGTCCCAAACTAAAAATCAGAAAAGTGATACCGATGATGATCTGGATAATTCACCAAAATGCAAATATGTGCAAGGAAAGGCGTTTTCAGGAATGTTGACACATATTTGTGACGTCCTTAGCTTTAATTCAAAATTCCTAGATGAGTACCTCTGTTGTGGATGATGATCTTCCCTTAAATTACATCAATAAGGAGATAATTGCAAAGTAATGGAGGGATATTGATACGCAGAGTATCTCTCATTTTTTGAACAATAGGTATCTTGAAGATCAGTATCCACAGATCCCATTTTGGCATCCATGGCTTCTTCTTCCTCTTTATCATCAGAGGAAGCAATCTTGTCTAATCCTGTTCAAAAGGAGGTAAAGGCAGCGTTTGAGGGCTTACGCAGCTTTCAATTTTCTCATATGTGCCAGAGCATACCCAGCCTATGACTCCCAGGTCCTACTGAAGGACTTTGAGAAAACATTTGATTGTGCCGGGAGCCAGGGTGATCCAACTCCTATTTTAGTCAAAATGGAGTCCAGTGCCTCTCTGACATCACCTTTACATCTATGCCAGGGGCAGCAATTGTGGGAAGCAGGTCCCTGTGAACAAAGCCTTGGCAACAGGATTCTACAAAAAAAGTCTAATACATAAGTTGCCTTTTGAAGGCCCTGCAGAAGCGTTTTTAAATACTGATAATGATAATACATCAATGTGCAGAAAGAATGTGTAGACTTTCCTGCAAATTGCAGTAAGGCATCATATTTACATGTACAAGGTCAGAATGGCTGAAGCAGCATGCTCTGACAAGTTGACCTGCTTAAAGAATGTTGAGCTAATGCTACATCTATCGCAAATATTCATTTCATGACCTTTCATGACCATAGACATATTTTCATTATAAACAAAATGTTTTAGTTTAATACAGTAAATGTTTCTACTTTTACACAGACCACTGTTAATACATGAATAAATAGCTTGTATTTTAGTGAGAAATGTAGAAACTGCAGTTTCCTAAGGGCAAATGAATGGTAACAAATCTTATGAGCGTAAACTTTGTATTTGATAAAAAAATGTTTCATTTGACATTGCTGTCTGGGGACTATTATATTCCTGGAGAAAAAGACAGGTAAATGATCCTGTTCCCATGAAGACATCGAGAGCTGATTGGCTGACTGAAGAGAAAAGAAGCAACATTTTTCAAAAGCTTAGAGTATACTGTCTATAACAATGCATGCTCCTACAGTAGGTTACCACATGCCTCATATCCCTCATGATCCCCTCTATGCACAGAGAGCATGCTGCTCATGCTAAGACTCTACTGAGTTTCATGAACCTCTCTTTATGTCAAGTTCTGCTTGATTGCTTATTGAGTTATTGATCTGATATTCTGATACCAAAGCTTTACGTTTATTGATCACTCTGTTTAACTGGAACTTGTTTTGGGTTCTAACTGGCTCCTTTTCATTCATAGAATAGGGGTTATTTCCTTTATGGAATAAGCTTAATGCAAATTTTAGGACCTATAGATTGTTTATTTTTATCCTAATGATTGATATTGATGAAATAAAATGCTGACTCAAAAAAGATGAAATACTAAAAAGATTTGATTAATAAAATTCTCAAACTCACATCAACTCTCATTATTGACTGAAACAAGAATTGAAATTGTGATGATAATTTGATTTGATAAACAGCTCCTGGTTAATCAAAGACCCATTGGCCTAGTGAAACAGCAGGATTTCTCTCCGGATAAATGGTAAAATCTTTTCTTGTAAACCAATGATTTAACGGAGGTCCACGCGCCACCAGCCCAAACCTATTTGGGAATGAGTTAAATATTATGGTCTGGAGGTCTGCTGGAAAGAAGAAGATTTTAAAGTCTTTTCAGTTGTTTCTAAGGAAAAAAACATTTTTTTCAAAAGAACAGTTTTCAAGATCCTATAGACAATTCACATTCCTTTCAAGGATCGGCTTGAGGTTGGGGAGGAGTGGTTGCCAATAAGTTCCGACTACAGTGTCAGAAAAAACAAGAAACTGGTTAGAAGTGACTAAGCCGAGGTTGAGGCCAGTCTTCAGTTTTACCTTCCTCCATGGCTGCTGTACATAAAAGATTACTGAGCCCTCTCCATCATTCGCCGCAGATACTGGATTCCGTTTGTTAACCTCCTTCCAGAAGGGGTGTTTCAAGTCATTCCATTATTAAGAGACATGCAGAAGAGGAATGTAATGTTGACAGGGATAGGAAAATTACTCAATACGAGGGCAGTTCTGCCTGTGGAAGTGACCGAGTGGAAAGAAGGGTTTATTCTATTTATTTGTTAGTCTGCAAACCTGAAACTTCTTTTCTGCCTATCCTAGATCTGAAGGCACTGAACAAGTTTGTGACTTTAGACCGATTTTGGACGGTCATTCTGCAATCCATCATTCCCCTCATCCACAGACAATTTTTTGGCAACTTTGGATTTGAAAGACATTTATTTTCACATTTTGATTCACCCCAACAGCCAAATATTCCTAAGGTTTGCAGTGAACGAGGCACATTATCAATTCCAGGTGCATCCATTCGGTCTGTAAACGGTTCCCCAGACCTTTACTAAGATATTGGCGCCAGTGGCAGGGGTTTTGTAACTTCAAGGTTTTTCAGTTGATTGTTTAATTTATGTTTCCTCTCTTCCTAAGGCACAAGCAATAATAAAACTACCATTGCTCTACTTCAGTAATTGAGGTTCAGACTACGCTTATCAAAATCTCACCTGACTCTAGTTCAATGGCTGCAGTTCATTTGAGCAATTTTTAATATGCTAAAGCAAGCAGTTTTTCTCCCATCCCACAGGATAAAGACACCACAAGGGAACTTGAGAACATTGTTGTCCCTGGTGTCACCCTCAGCCAGGTGTTGGTTGAAACTGAACATTCGGGACTTATGGCAGCAACAACTGCAGTGGTTCCCTGAGCTCAATTACTCCTTGGACCTCTCATTGATTATTTGTTGGCCCATTGGAATCTGTGCCTTGTCAATTACAATTCCAAGGTCCCCCTGTCTCTTACACTTTTTCAGGTGTTGACTCGGTGGCTACACCCCACCAATCTAGAAAAGGGTGTCCCGTTTCAGATCCCTGCTCTGATTCTGTTGACAACAGATGCCAGTCTGTGGTGTTGGGGAGCAACTCTTTTGCCTTTCAAGAAAAAATAATCAATGGTCACTGATGGACATGGGTCAGTCGTCCTATTAGAGGGAGTTGGCAGCAGTCTGGGAAATGGTTCAGTTTTTCTAACCACAGTTACAAGGGCCAAATCTAGTGGTCCATATCAGGTAGCACTGTGTTACCTGAATCATCAATAGGGGACACCAAGGGCCTCATTATGACCCTGGCCCGCCCTCCAAATTACCGCGCCGCGGTCAAAAGACCGCGGCGGGTATTACGAGTTTTCCCCTGGGCTGGCGGGCGGTTCCAGTAAAACCGCCCGCCAGCCCAGGGGAAAACGACCTTCCCACGAGGATGCCGGCTCGTAATCGAGCCGGCGGAGTGGGAAGGTGCGACGGGTGCAGTGGCACCCGTCGCGTATTTCAGTGTCTGCAAGGCAGAGACTGAAATACTTTTCGGGGCCCTCTTACGGGGGCCCCTGCCGTGCCCATGCCATTGGCATGGGCACGGCAGGGGCCCCCAGGGGCCCCGCGACCCCCCCTACCGCCATCCTGTTCATGGCGGCTTTCCCGCCATGAACTGGATGGCGGTAGGGGGGGTCAGAATCCTCATGGCTGCGGAGCGCGCTCCGCAGCCATGGAGGATTCCAAAGAGCAGCGGAAAGTCAGCGGGAGACCGCTGACTTTCCGCTTCTGACCGCGGCTGAACCGCCGCGGTCAGAATGCTCATTGGAGCACCGCCAGCCTGTTGGCGGTGCTCCCGTGGTCGGTGGCCCTTGCGGCCACCGGCCGCCAGGGTCAGAATGACCCTCCAAGTCTTCTTCTCAACCACCTGGCAAACTAGATTTGTTCTTCAGCAGGGGTCAATCTCATTGCCATGAGGGCAGTTGACATTCAGAGACAGCTCAACTTTCATGCCGACAGCTTCAACCGCAATCTGCCCACCTGAGTTTTTTTACAGTCTCTTTCATCCTGTCTTTCATAAGATATGCCATTTCTTCAGGTAACCATGGGTAGACCTTTTTGCCTCCCCCAAAATACCCTTCTTCCAGTATTTTGTTTGGAAGTAGTTTGTCATCAAACATGGGCAGTGGATACTCTCTCAGCCCCCCATCTCCAGAGTCTTTTGTATACATACCCTCTGATCCCCTTCTCTATGGGTGCTGCAGATGATTCAGGTGGAGAGGGCGTCAGTGATCATGATTTCCCCTTCTTGGCCTCATTGCCTTTGGTTTCGACTGCCATTCAGGTTGTCTAGGGGGAGGTTTGTCAGGTTACTGATAATTCCATACCCTCCCCAGTTTCTAGAGTTGCCATTGGGGCAGCTTCAACAGCCGAAGCTGACTGCTTGGCTCTTGCCATATGGCAGCTGAAATACAACCATCCCATAAGCAGTCAAATCTTTCCTTCTACAAAAAGAACTGGGGCCCTTTTGTAAAATGGTGTGTGGTTAAACATATAGATGCAGTTCAAGGAAATTTCTTTCAGATTCTTGAATTTATGAGAGGTGAGTTTTTGAAAAATCTAGCTCCAGCTACTTTGGCCGCCCAGTGGATAGCACTTAAGACTTGTTGTGGCTCTGAGGGGGAATACAATGTGATTGTTCCTGTGGCTTATGCTTACTTAAGAGTTTTCAGCTATGGAGACCGGTCACACCAGTTATTGTTCTTTCCTGTGACTTAACTACAGTTCTTCAAGGATTGCAAATGTTCCCTTTTTAACCTCTTAATAAGGTAGATGTAGGTGTCGGCCTGAAGGTTAGGTGAACTGGGTGCTCTGATGATGGTCCATTCCTGTTTGCAGATCCTTCCTGACAGGGTAGTCTTGGGCTTAGATCCAACCTTTGTTCCTAAGGTCTATTCTAAGTTACATTGGCAACAAGAGGTCATTCTTCCAGTCTTTCAGGATTAAGGTAACCTTCAGTTTCCTTCCTCCCTGGATGTTAAGAGGGCTCTGACAATCCACCTGCAATGTACAAAGGACATTGCCTTGTCAATTCCCTGATAATTTCTTTTGATAGTGCCAATAGGGGTAAAACAATGGCCACCTCAACACTCAGCATATGAGTTTAGCAGGCCATCTGTCTAGCTTACAAATCGCTGGATGTGGTCCCTCTATTGTAGGTCCAGGGATGCTCCACTTGGTCAATTTCTACCTCTTGGGTGAGGTAGCAGGGATGTCAATTCATGAGATTTGCAGGGAGGCCACATGGCAGCCTCATCACACCTTTGTTAAACACTTCTTGATATGATGCATTCCTCTTCTAATAATTTTGCTGTTGATGTTGTGAAAGTAGCAAAGAAATTAACATGATTTAATAAACTTAATTTGTTTGCAGGCGATGGTGTTAAGTGGATCCTTTGGTGCTTGTGAAATCCTCATATTGTAAAGAATGGGACAAGGGGGTTGTATGAGGGGGTACTTATTGGCAAACTTCATTACCCCAAATAAGGTACTCCTCATCACCGTCATAGGACCTCCCCCCCCTTTCTAGTTTACATTCTTTCCTGGTTGTGTTACCAGCAGGCATGAAGGAGGGAGAGGATAGGTTTTTTTTTATTTAAAAGCGTGTAGATAGACCTGTTTGGTGGCAGAATTGCCTCATATTGTAATGACTGGAATGAGGAGTACTTAATCAGGTTAATGAAGTCTACCAGTAAGTAATGGATCCATTATTAGTGCATACCAAAGTTGCAGTGATTATGGCTAGGTAAACATGCAGGAAAAGACACCTACTGGTAGTTAGGAAAGATATGAGTTATAATATGTCCCCTATTTTTGTTCTGCTTATTATTCACTGTTATAATGAAGCAAAAAGCCACCCATCAATTATGTAAAAAGAAAACTGAGAAAATATACTTGTTGCTAATCAATCACAATGTTAAAGGTCAGAAATAAATTGGCATTTCTAATTTAAAATGAATGTGTGAATCATAGCATTTAGAGTATATTCTTTAAATTAGATCCCAGAGAGTCCCTCTGTAATAGCAACAATTAATAAATTCTTACATTTTACCTCATGTCCATAAATGGTACTTCAGGCTGCCAACTCTCCCAGGTTTGGTAGTTGCCAGTATGTACATGGTCCAATGTTCATAACTTAGCACCTCTTGTGATCATTTGCTAGCAACCTTATACTAATTAGCACAATGTACCTCACGTGTACCTATTGTTTTATATGATTTCAGAAACTGCCAATGTATAAATAATGTACCAGCAGGGGTGGCTCCTCTGTAATGGCTAAGAGCCAGCAGCTGAGAACTAAAACAGTATTTTGTTTTATTTTTCAGCTGCTGGCTCAGCTGAGCCAGAGTGTGAAGGGAGGGGCGAGGTTGGTCCATGGGAGGGGGTAAGAGGAGTGGAGTGCACTAAGTGTGCATGTTAGTTTGGCTGGCTATCTTAGGCCAGGCAAACTGACATACACACTTAGGTTTCTGCAACCTGGCTGTGTTACACAGCCGGGTTGAAGAAACTGTACACACTCCAATGCAGTGTCTGAGCGGCAGACCAAGCCGCTAAGACCAATCCTGATGCTGCTCTCATGCAAGGTATAGCATAAGGGCAGTGCCAGAATTGCGTGGGGGAGCCTGTTCTGGTGTCCCAGGGACTGGTGGGATACCATTGGATGATGAGCACGAGGTGGCTGGCAGCGTCAGGAAAGGTATGTTTATTTTTATTTATCCGCCCCTTTCCAGTCCGCCATAACCCCGCCCCCCTTTGAGATCTGCAGCAGCCGCTCCTGTGTACCCGTAAAATATATAGCTCTCCCATTCTCCAATGTGTGGTCTTAAATCTTCTGAAGCGTTTTCAGAAGTGTATTTTTATTGTGCTTACCCCATGATCCCAGTTCTTAAAGTCCCCATACCTTGTAACCACTATACAGGTTCAGGGTGGGATATGGAGTTCCCTCTGGATCCATTCATATTTTGGGTTATTTTCAAGATGGCTGTTTTTATATGGGCTGTCTTTGAAATGGGAGTTACTGTATGATTTTGGCATCTATGACGTAACATTTTGGTAGGTTAACAATAACTCTTTCTTCGTCTTCTTTTTTTTTAAGAGTGATATGTTGACTGTAGTGCCTTAAGACAATATTGCCCTGATGGAGCGAGCTATTTTTGTGAAACACGTTGCCACATATGCCATATCATTTATAAAAACGTAAACATTTTTAAATCAAATAAACCGGTGTTTCATTAAAATTAATTTGAATCTTCTTAGGTACCATAAGTAAAACTGAAATGATAAGACAATGAAATTGTTCAAATTAGCCTACCTATTTGAGCTTTGAAACGTGCGTCGGGGAGGGAAGGGTAGGACTGTACGCCTTTGAAAAGGCATAGAAGCTAGTTCATGCTTTGCTGTGTTCGCATTAGGTGTACTCATGCACTAAGCAACAACAACAGGATTTTCTCCCCTATAAAGAGTTCAACAGTTGTTACTATTACCCATTATATTAGTACTCACTTTAACAGTCTCAGGAGGACGGAAACGGAAAATCTATAGCAAACGCTTTCCACCGAGTTTTGCAACACTTGCCTATAGATTCTCTAAGAACATCTTTCAGGTGAAAAAAGCAATATAAAGAATGGTTTTCAACTGGTGACAAGTGATGTTTGGCACCACAGCAAACACGCCCCTCTCCTTCAGGGATGTAACGGTGAGTGGTGATTTGCACATATCAGCTGGCCGGATTCTATTTCTCTTACTGTAAGCGTGGCTACCACCAAGTATGCAGTCCTTACAGAAGGGAGTGTCGTGGGCTGAGTGACTCACGCATTTAGGGTGGGACGCAATCTATTCTCAGTCTCACAGCCTCATTTGCCCAGCACTCAGCTTTATCCAGGACGTGTTTCGAGAGCTGATGGGCAAGACAGTAGCAGAGACTCAGTAAATTAATCGGATCCATCTGTCTAATGGTTAAGTTGTAAGGTTTATAAACAGGAAGTCTCCCCCAAAATACCCTTCTTCCAGTATTTTGTTTGGAAGTAGTTTGTCATCAAACATGGGCAGTGGATACTCTCTCAGCCCCCCATCTCCAGAGTCTTTTGTATACATACCCTCTGATCCCCTTCTCTATGGGTGCTGCAGATGATTCAGGTGGAGAGGGCGTCAGTGATCATGATTTCCCCTTCTTGGCCTCATTGCCTTTGGTTTCGACTGCCATTCAGGTTGTCTAGGGGGAGGTTTGTCAGGTTACTGATAATTCCATACCCTCCCCAGTTTCTAGAGTTGCCATTGGGGCAGCTTCAGCAGCCGAAGCTGACTGCTTGGCTCTTGCCATATGGCAGCTGAAATACAACCATCCCATAAGCAGTCAAATCTTTCCTTCTACAAAAAGAACTGGGGCCCTTTTGTAAAATGGTGTGTGGTTAAACATATAGATGCAGTTCAAGGAAATTTCTTTCAGATTCTTGAATTTATGAGAGGTGAGTTTTTGAAAAATCTAGCTCCAGCTACTTTGGCCGCCCAGTGGATAGCACTTAAGACTTGTTGTGGCTCTGAGGGGGAATACAATGTGATTGTTCCTGTGGCTTATGCTTACTTAAGAGTTTTCAGCTATGGAGACCGGTCACACCAGTTATTGTTCTTTCCTGTGACTTAACTACAGTTCTTCAAGGATTGCAAATGTTCCCTTTTTAACCTCTTAATAAGGTAGATGTAGGTGTCGGCCTGAAGGTTAGGTGAACTGGGTGCTCTGATGATGGTCCATTCCTGTTTGCAGATCCTTCCTGACAGGGTAGTCTTGGGCTTAGATCCAACCTTTGTTCCTAAGGTCTATTCTAAGTTACATTGGCAACAAGAGGTCATTCTTCCAGTCTTTCAGGATTAAGGTAACCTTCAGTTTCCTTCCTCCCTGGATGTTAAGAGGGCTCTGACAATCCACCTGCAATGTACAAAGGACATTGCCTTGTCAATTCCCTGATAATTTCTTTTGATAGTGCCAATAGGGGTAAAACAATGGCCACCTCAACACTCAGCATATGAGTTTAGCAGGCCATCTGTCTAGCTTACAAATCGCTGGATGTGGTCCCTCTATTGTAGGTCCAGGGATGCTCCACTTGGTCAATTTCTACCTCTTGGGTGAGGTAGCAGGGATGTCAATTCATGAGATTTGCAGGGAGGCCACATGGCAGCCTCATCACACCTTTGTTAAACACTTCTTGATATGATGCATTCCTCTTCTAATAATTTTGCTGTTGATGTTGTGAAAGTAGCAAAGAAATTAACATGATTTAATAAACTTAATTTGTTTGCAGGCGATGGTGTTAAGTGGATCCTTTGGTGCTTGTGAAATCCTCATATTGTAAAGAATGGGACAAGGGGGTTGTATGAGGGGGTACTTATTGGCAAACTTCATTACCCCAAATAAGGTACTCCTCATCACCGTCATAGGACCTCCCCCCCCTTTCTAGTTTACATTCTTTCCTGGTTGTGTTACCAGCAGGCATGAAGGAGGGAGAGGATAGGTTTTTTTTTATTTAAAAGCGTGTAGATAGACCTGTTTGGTGGCAGAATTGCCTCATATTGTAATGACTGGAATGAGGAGTACTTAATCAGGTTAATGAAGTCTACCAGTAAGTAATGGATCCATTATTAGTGCATACCAAAGTTGCATTGATTATGGCTAGGTAAACATGCAGGAAAAGACACCTACTGGTAGTTAGGAAAGATATGAGTTATAATATGTCCCCTATTTTTGTTCTGCTTATTATTCACTGTTATAATGAAGCAAAAAGCCACCCATCAATTATGTAAAAAGAAAACTGAGAAAATATACTTGTTGCTAATCAATCACAATGTTAAAGGTCAGAAATAAATTGGCATTTCTAATTTAAAATGAATGTGTGAATCATAGCATTTAGAGTATATTCTTTAAATTAGATCCCAGAGAGTCCCTCTGTAATAGCAACAATTAATAAATTCTTACATTTTACCTCATGTCCATAAATGGTACTTCAGGCTGCCAACTCTCCCAGGTTTGGTAGTTGCCAGTATGTACATGGTCCAATGTTCATAACTTAGCACCTCTTGTGATCATTTGCTAGCAACCTTATACTAATTAGCACAATGTACCTCACGTGTACCTATTGTTTTATATGATTTCAGAAACTGCCAATGTATAAATAATGTACCAGCAGGGGTGGCTCCTCTGTAATGGCTAAGAGCCAGCAGCTGAGAACTAAAACAGTATTTTGTTTTATTTTTCAGCTGCTGGCTCAGCTGAGCCAGAGTGTGAAGGGAGGGGCGAGGTTGGTCCATGGGAGGGGGTAAGAGGAGTGGAGTGCACTAAGTGTGCATGTTAGTTTGGATGGCTATCTTAGGCCAGGCAAACTGACATACACACTTAGGTTTCTGCAACCTGGCTGTGTTACACAGCTGGGTTGAAGAAACTGTACACACTCCAATGCAGTGTCTGAGCGGCAGACCAAGCCGCTAAGACCAATCCTGATGCTGCTCTCATGCAAGGTATAGCATAAGGGCAGTGCCAGAATTGCGTGGGGGAGCCTGTTCTGGTGTCCCAGGGACTGGTGGGATACCATTGGATGATGAGCACGAGGTGGCTGGCAGCGTCAGGAAAGGTATGTTTATTTTTATTTATCCGCCCCTTTCCAGTCCACCATAACCCCGCCCCCCTTTGAGATCTGCAGCAGCCGCTCCTGTGTACCCGTAAAATATATAGCTCTCCCATTCTCCAATGTGTGGTCTTAAATCTTCTGAAGCGTTTTCAGAAGTGTATTTTTATTGTGCTTACCCCATGATCCCAGTTCTTAAAGTCCCCATACCTTGTAACCACTATACAGGTTCAGGGTGGGATATGGAGTTCCCTCTGGATCCATTCATATTTTGGGTTCTTTTCAAGATGGCTGTTTTTATATGGGCTGTCTTTGAAATGGGAGTTACTGTATGATTTTTGGCATCTATGACGTAACATTTTGGTAGGTTAACAATAACTCTTTCTTCGTCTTCTTTTTTTTTAAGAGTGATATGTTGACTGTAGTGCCTTAAGACAATATTGCCCTGATGGAGCGAGCTATTTTTGTGAAACACGTTGCCACATATGCCATATCATTTATAAAAACGTAAACATTTTTAAATCAAATAAACCGGTGTTTCATTAAAATTAATTTGAATCTTCTTAGGTACCATAAGTAAAACTGAAATGATAAGACAATGAAATTGTTCAAATTAGCCTACCTATTTGAGCTTTGAAACGTGCGTCGGGGAGGGAAGGGTAGGACTGTACGCCTTTGAAAAGGCATAGAAGCTAGTTCATGCTTTGCTGTGTTCGCATTAGGTGTACTCATGCACTAAGCAACAACAACAGGATTTTCTCCCCTATAAAGAGTTCAACAGTTGTTACTATTACCCATTATATTAGTACTCACTTTAACAGTCTCAGGAGGACGGAAACGGAAAATCTATAGCAAACGCTTTCCACCGAGTTTTGCAACACTTGCCTATAGATTCTCTAAGAACATCTTTCAGGTGAAAAAAGCAATATAAAGAATGGTTTTCAACTGGTGACAAGTGATGTTTGGCACCACAGCAAACACGCCCCTCTCCTTCAGGGATGTAACGGTGAGTGGTGATTTGCACATATCAGCTGGCCGGATTCTATTTCTCTTACTGTAAGCGTGGCTACCACCAAGTATGCAGTCCTTACAGAAGGGAGTGTCGTGGGCTGAGTGACTCACGCATTTAGGGTGGGACGCAATCTATTCTCAGTCTCACAGCCTCATTTGCCCAGCACTCGGCTTTATCCAGGACGTGTTTCGAGAGCTGATGGGCAAGACAGTAGCAGAGACTCAGTAAATTAATCGGATCCATCTGTCTAATGGTTAAGTTGTAAGGTTTATAAACAGGAAGTCTCCACTTTACTGAATGCGTGAGCATGTGAAATATTTTTTGTGCCTTTATTCCAATTTCTGTAATATCTGAAACATTTAGAAACCCATTAATGCCTCGCACCCATTATGAATGACTGTATGAAACCATCATTTACAAAGCCAGTCTGTTTTGCTTGTTTTAGGTGCATGTGCTCTCTGATGTAAGTTCCTGGGACTGTTATTTGATATGATTAGATGCACTAACAGAAAACATACATACAGGTACCAGCATTGACAACGACAAGACCCAGAGACAGGCAGACACACACACGGACCCAACCTTAAAGTCATACAAAGTACATTCAGGTGTAGCCTAACACAGGTGGATGTCGGTTGTATACATTGACGACCGAAGGGATGTGTGCTTGTATATAGGGATGAATAAGTGGTTGAGTGGCTCATCAAGACATTGGTAATCTGACCAATGCACCGTACTACATATGAGAATCGGACACCCACCCACAAACCTTAGGGGATTGGCACTATGCATATCCTAAAAAGGGAGGTTCAAACACTTGTTTACCAGTTCCACTGTAAAAAGTGAGAATCAATTAACCCGTCAGTTGCACCATGGTGTGTCCTGTCCACACTGCCTGCCATCACTGAATGAGGGTCTTCTCATCGAGGGTCATTTGGTGTTCTCGTGAAACCCAACAAGTATATCTGGGTAGAAATGTTCACACCCTCTCCCTTGGTTGTGTCATGATTGGGTTCTAGAGGAAGTATTGTAGACACAGATACTGTCCCATAGATAAAACTGTTCAAAAATGGTCCACAACCTTGGGCTATGGGGAGTGTCTTTTCTATAGCCATCTATGTGTGTTTGCTGTTTAAGCACTGTGCCATCTGCTCTATGTTTATACTCTTTATATACTGCACTATGTTCCTAAAAACCAAATTAAGGATTTTTGGAAAAAAGTGTCCTGTACGTATTCAGGAATAATCCTATGAAATAGGAATGCGATATTGGCATGTTAGATACATAATTAAGTTACAAACCTCAATATTGCGCATGAGGTATTGCTAGAAGTGAGTACCATGGGACTATTGTTCCAATAAAGTAGTGTTACCCCGGTCCTTGTGTTGTTTACACATAACAGATATTTGAAACAGAATCCCTCAAACGTATCCCAAGTACTTTTCTTGCCAAGCAAAAGTTTTCTGCTCCATACCAAACCTGGGGTTGAACAACTGCATTAAATGCTGTTATCAAAGGATAAGAGAGGGACTTCTATAATCTCTACATTCTGCTCGTTCATATTACTATTCAGCTTTTTTCTGAAATATCATACCCAAACGTTTATAACTGAATACTTCATCAACTTTTGTTTTTTTGTTTACCAGTTGAAGGATGTAGATTTATTATAATGTTTTATGTTTCCATGTTTATTGTAAATCTATTTCATTCATAATAACTGGAAATCATTTGAAAATTCCTCTATATTCAAATCTGGGTCAGGTCCATTACCACTAAATCATCAGCATACAGCAAGCATGGCATGTGGATACTTGCCATTCTAGGAGACACAGAAACTGTATTTAACAGAGTATTTGGTAAAATTGCTTCGAAAGTGTGAGCACGGTGAGGGCTAATATACTGCTCTGTCTGAAGATATCCTCCAGGTCTACTTCTACCTTAGCCTGGATATGCCTGTGTAATTGCCTCAGGATTCATATGAGTCCTTTCGGTATATTCATTGAACTCAGTCTCTCCCAAGTTCCCTCCTCACCAGGTCAAATGCTACCCGCAAATTAACAAAACAACAGAAAGAGTTGCTCTGTTGGTTTGACTGACTTCTGGACAAAAGATCCACTGTAGACTAACCTGCTCTCTACTCATCCTGTTCAACTGGTATTTGATTATGATCCTCATCCCAGGCCTCTAGAACACGTAATTTCTTTATATAGTTTAGTACCAACTTCAATTAGGTTTATATTTTTGCGGGTAGCAGGATAATTTTTCTTATGCATGGGCCTAATTACTGCTCCTTTAAAACTTACCAGGAAAAACCCGTTTGTAGTGAGCCACTGAAAGTCTAGGACGACAGACACTGACCATAACTCTATATTCACTTTTATAAAGACTGCAGTTATCAGGACCTGCAGCTCTAGCTAAGTTAAGAGAAACTATTCGCTTTTTTTATTGTCCTTATGGAGATTAGATTCAACACCTTTTCATTGCAAACATGTGCAAAACTGACATCAATTGGCCCCTCCTTCCAATAAATGTCTCCTAAATATTCAGCTGAAGCAGTGTCTTTTACAGCTGTCAGGTTTGAAGTGCCAGAATATCGTATGAGAACCGTCCACTGAAACGCGTTGGGTTGGTTGCTAGTGCCAGTTGGTGATTATGAAAATGTATTAAACCACTTTACAACACGCTGTTGAGTTTGTGTATAGTCTTCTTGTACCGGAAGAGTTTTATGTGGTTTGCAGATTTACGGGAGCCTGACCCGTACACGAACCGCCATTGTCTGGACTGAGCGGTATCACGAACAACAGTGGATTGGTCTAATGTATATATATAAAATTCGCAACCTCGACATGCAGTTTTCCGTCAAATATTTTACTGCAAATATCACAGTGATATTATCAATGATGTTATGAAAGATGGCATGATTGCCATAATTTATGGGGTAATTGGCAGTGCATGGCAAGGGTGCGAGTTATAGTTACCTTAGGGCACTCATAATAGTTATTTGAGGGAACTCTAATTATAACTGGTAAATTTCTATGGTTTGGTACGGTTGAAATCTGAGCCTGACTATAAGATCCCTGAAATCTTTGGTTTTTTTTGTGAACTTCCATGTTTTTTTTAACGTATAGTAATAATTACTATACGTTAATCCAACCACAGCAGCGCCAGTGCCTGCAAGACCTGGCCTGCAGCCAGACCCTGCAGCCAAAACCCCCTAACCAGCCAAAACCACGATGTGCACAGCTCTTTGGCCATGCGTGGAGCGACTTGGCCGTGGCTTCTCTGAGTGTGAGAGTGGCTGTCAGATTGTCTGTCTGGGTTTGAGAGTGCCTACATCAGTGTTTTACTGGGTACATCAGTCTGTGCGCGGGTCTGTGAGTGGGTGCATGAGGGTGTCAGTGGGTCTGTGAGTGGGTGCGTGAGTTTCAAAGTGGGTCTGTGAGTGGGTGTGTGAATGTCTGAGTGGGTCTGTGAGACTGAGAGAAAAACATGGAGTTTTTTAGGGCTTTAACATCTCATACTTAGAATGAGAGATTTGTGTTTAATTTAAAATTAAAATAAATATTTATTATTTGAAATGAAATATTTTTTTATTTAAAAAAAAAAAAGGGAAAGGAGTTCAGCTACACTCAAACCCCCAAAGCTCAGCGCAAAGATCTGTGACCTCCACACTGAGCTTTTTTTTTTTTTTTAAAGCCACTTACAGGTTATCTGGCACCGCAAGGGAGCCCTCAAGGACACTCCTGCGGTCCCAACATATTATTATTATTTAGTTTTTTAATAAAATGCCCTTTACAGGCTACCTGGCATTGCAGTGCTATTGCTTCAGCTTTGACAGCAGCTCCATGCTTGCTGAAGCATTCCGAGCTGTATTTATAGGCCCCTAGTGCCACAGGAGTGTCACTTTTAGTGACGCTCCAGTGGTGCTAAGCACAGTGCAGTATTTATAAGGTAGAATCAAGCCACTTTTTGTGGCTTAAATCCACCTTGTAAATAAGGCCCCTTCCCACGCAGCACTGTGCATGGAAGGGGCGTGCAACGGGTGTTGCTGTGGGCGTGCCAAAGTAACACCCATTGCATTTTGACGCTGCCTCAGATTTATGAAATCTCATAAACCTGAGGCAGCGCCAAAATCTAACGCCGCCCACAGGGGTGGCGTTAGCAGGGCACAAGGAGGGGGATTTCTTTTATTCCTCCTCATTTTTTACTTTTTCTATGCGTGCAGCATTCTGCCACGCACATAGAAGAAGCAAAATGCCATAAATGACTGTTTATGTGTGGGAAGGTGTCATAAACAATCATATGAAAATGACGCTTTGTGCAGCACACACAGAAGTGCCAAAGCGCTATTAGTGATTGTTTGTGTGCGGGAAGGGACACCTTCCCACACATAACCAATCACACCCCTCAACACAGACATCCTTGCACGATGGTGCAAGGATGCCTGCATTGGTGTGGGCAGCTAAATTTAGCACCAGCGTAGAGGGAAACACAGGGGTGCGCCGTATTCCCTTAAATAAGGCGCATCCCTGCGTTTATAAAGTGACGCAGTGTGGTGCTGCCAACTTTGGTGTAGCGCTGCACCACTTTTCCTTAAATCTCGCCCTTCATCTCTGTCCCATGCATGCATGGAGGGGACAAAGATGAAAGCTTTGCTGTTTGACAGTGGGACGTGCTTTAAAGGTCCCCAGCTGGAGTGCTGCAGCCAAGCCACAGCAAACAGCTATGTCCTGGGGGTGGGCACCCCGTGACATAGAAGGAGTCAGCCCTGGGGGGTGGCGGTCCCCAGGGCATTCAGAGGCTCCACAAGGGGGGGCCACAAGGCTCCCCTCCTGAGGGTGGTGTGTCCCAGGGGCTTTGGGGTTTCATAGGGAACCCCTTTCTCTTTTGAAAGATTTGCCCTGGCGGTGGTGGTCCCCAGGGCAGCAGGGGGGCCATGCAACCCCCCTCTCCAAGTAGAGTGTTGCCCTGGGGTGTAGTTGTACCCAGAGAAGCGGGGGGCCTCATGACCCCCCAACAAATACAATGCCTTTTGCCCTTTTTGTCGTGGTGGTCCCCAGGGTGCGGGGGCCACAGGCCATCCCGCATAATATTAGCTCAATGCCCCAGGGAGGTGGTGGTCCCCAGGGCTACTGGAGGGGGCCAGGCGGCCCCCATGTATATTACATGAAAGCCCTGGGAGGTGGTGGTCCCCGGGGCAGCGGGTGGCCACAGCCCCTTTGCATACCAAAAAATAAGCTCTGGGGAGGTAGCGGTTCCCGGGGCATCAGGAGGGGGCCATGAGGCCCACCCACTTTTGTTTTTAAAAAAGCCCCTCATCCAGGGGCATTGAACTAATAATGTGAGGGAGACTGTGCTTCATTTTTGTTTTTCGTTTATGAGTGGAGTCATGGATCCACCGCATCTTTGCTCCTAAGATTAAAAAAAATGCTTTTTAGCCCTGGGCGGTCACTTTGGGACCCCACCACCAGAGCTAAGGGGTCAGGGTGTTTGTATCATGGCCCCTTTCGTTTTTTTTACTTTATTTTTTGGGACTCAGATTCAGCCGAGTCCCAAGATGGCTGACAACACTTCAGTGACATCTGTTAATGAAGGGTTATCAGCCAATCAGATCTCTGCATGAGATCAGCAGGGGTCGCAAATCCTTTGCATCCCTAGGTATACAAATTTGTTTCTCCCTTAATTCCTCAAAAACTACTGAACGGAACTACACCAAAATAAAAAAAATAAAAAAACACTATTCTGGACCAGGACCTACCTTCATGCCAAATTTGGTGTAATTCTGTCCAGTAGTTTTTGTGCTATTGCTGTTCAAAATCCCTATGGAAAAATTAATGGGGAAAACATGCTTTGGGACCCCCCTTTTTTCTCAGCCCCCCTGGATGGATGACCCTGAAACTTTTCAGGCAGCAGCTGACAGGACTGGCAAATTTTGGGAAAGTTTTGTGAAGATTTGTCAAGCAGTGGTAAAAATATAGGCAAGTAAAAATACGCTTTATATATGGAAACTAGGTCCTAACTATAACTGCCTAGTGGCAACTGCCACTAGGTTTTATATATATATATATATATATATATATATATATATATATATATATATATTGCTCACCTCAAATGTATTTTTTTCTAGCAAAGTTTTTAAGCATAGGATTGGCCCAGTTCCATCCATTCCGAGCTAGAAAGCGAAAAAGTATTTTATTTTGCCCTTTGTATAACAAAGTCTTTAAGCATAGGAACAGCCCAGTGCCATCCTTGCTGAGGTGAAAAATGATATATGTATATATATATTTCTCAACAGATGGAACAATATCCACCGACAGCTGCCCTAATCCCTTGATCGTCTCCAGATCGTGAGGACGAAGTAGAATTCAAAGATCCAAGTTGAATTTCATCAATTTTATTCCATATAATGGTGTCACAGTTTTCTGCACAGAATGTCAACGCATTTCGGCAAACGCCTTCTACTGGACAAACTTAGCCAAAAAAAAGGCATCATATATATAAGTTAAAAACCATCATTTGTTTCCACTTCATACCGGTATAAGCTAATGGTGCAGCCATCTTTAAACATGCAAAAAACTCAGGTAGACCTGCATATTAATGACAACATGTTGCCTTAACAGTATTCACATATAGGGGGTCATTCTGACCTCGGCGGTAAAAGGCGCTTACCGCCGGTCAGAAGACCGCCATAACACCGCCGCGGGCGTGGGAAACCGCCACGGTCATTCTGACCCGCAACAGGCAAACAGCCAAAAACCCGACATCCACAAAAGTCCGCCACACCAATGGCCAGCGAAAAACTGGCGATGACCAAACCTCCACCGTCACGCCAACAGAAATACGCCCATTCCATTCCGACCCACAAATCCACGCGGCGGTCCTTCAACCGCGGTATTCCATTGGCAGTACACACCGCCACGGTCAAAATACACACACATTTAAAAAACACTACCACATTGGACATTTTGAAATACACACACCTGATACACATACACACACCACTCCCACACACCCATCACAATATAAAACATACACCCACATCACCCACAAATCCCTACGACCACCATTTATTGACAAAGGCCAGAGAGAGACACCACCAGCTAGTACAGAGCATGCACAGGCACATAACACCATCACTCACACAACATCCACGCACAAAACACCACACACCACCACACTCACCACACTCATCTCCACAAACACCACCCCACACCTCATCCACACCACCCCATGGCACCCCAAAGACACCCCAGGTTTTCAGACGCTGAACTCAGGGTCATGGTGGAGGAAATAGTACGGGTAGAGCCCCAGCTCTTCGGGACACAGATGCAGAACACCACCATTGCCAGGAAGATGGAGCTATGGCAAAGAATAGTGGACAGGGTCAACGCTGTGGGTCAGCATCCACGAAATCGGGACGACATCAGGAAGCGGTGGAACGACCTACGGGGGAAGGTGCGTTCCATGGTATCCAGACACAACATTGTGGTGCAGAAGACTGGCGGCGGACCCCCACCTCAACCCCCAGAATTTACAACATGGGAGGAACAGGTCTTGGCGATCCTGCATCATGAGGGCCTCGCAGGAGTAGGCGGAGGAATGGACTCTGGTAAGTCAAATCTCAACTACTTCATCCCCCCCACCCACCGGCATGCCAAATCATACCCCCACCCTCACCCCCCCACCCCATCACACATCCTCCTTGCTAATGTCTCACCATCACAACCCACCCATCCCAACACCAAGCCCTGCATGCGACCACAAACCATGGACACCCATCACCTAAGCATGCCCACTGCACATACCCATCCCCCCCGCCAAACCACCGTCACAACAGCCCCCACAAGGGAATGCCAGCACTGGGGTACACGGGCACCCACCCATTGAACGCTATGGCACACACAGAAGCAATAACCATACTCTTATACCTCTGCAGGACCCGACCGCCACGACACCGCCCAGGAGGGTCCACAAATGTCCATTCCACCCCCAGAAAAGGCCCACAGTGATGACAGCAGCTCTGTCTCCCTGGACCCCGATGACCAGCCCGACCCATCGGGGACCTCAGGACAGTCGGTTTCCCTCAGACAGCCACAGGCCACAGCAGACCTACCCCCCTCTGGGAACACCAGCACAGCACCCACCCAGCGGGCCCATGCCTCTGTCTCCAGGACACGTCAATCAGCGGTGTGTCCACCACTACAGGGCACCCAGGTTAACCCACCACCACAACAACAACAGGGACCTGGGGGCAGTGGTAGTGGGCATACGGTCCAGGGGACAGAGGCCCAGGGAAACAGGGGAACTGGGAGGGCTGCTGTGCGAGAGGGGGGGGACAGGCCCAGGGAACCCACTCTCCACGAGGCCCTATCCTCCATCATGGGAGCATACCACCACTCCCAGGAGACGATGGCGACGGTCCTGGCCAGGTTCCAGGAGATCCAGGTACTGCAGGAGGAACAGTTTATGGGGTTGAGGGAAGAACTCAGAAACATCAGTTCCGCAATGGGCACCATCGTTGTGGCTCTCAATCAGATTGTCAGCACATTGCGGGACCATGTGGCACCACAAAGGCCCCCTGTCACTAGCATGGACCAAGAACAGGCTACCACCTCCGCCGGCGCTAGTGGACAGGAGGCCCTGACACAAGAACAACAGGCCACCAGAACCCCACCCCCTGCAGAAGGAGAACGACCCCGCAAGCGGGGCCTGAGATCTAGGAAGAAGACAGAGTAAGATGCCAAGACCCCCGCCAGGAAAGGATACCCCCTGATTGTCATCCCACTGTCCCACATTGTCACCCTGTCCAACCTTAAACTGCCCTTGCTCCACCTTCCACAGGCATATGGACAATGCACCTGTGAGACTGAAAATCTGAACTCTGCCATGGACATTCCTCCACCATCACCCATCACCGAATTGCAACCATTACCCAAAATTGAGCACTTTAATAAACACACTTATTGCACAAAAATAATCTGGAGTCTGCCTGTATTTTTTAACAAATGTATTACACAGAACCATGCAAAAATGTCCAGTTACATTGTGATGACAACATACCACTGTCACACAGCTGTAGTCCATGGGGAAACAAAGCAGAGGTCACGGAGTGGGGCCCACATCTCTGAAATTGGAAGGGAAAGTCACAACTCAGTTAACATACACTGGGGGGAAACTCAGACATTAGAGAGGCAGGAGACTTTAAGTAAATGTAAAATGCCGGTGTTGCTTCTTACTTGTATGTCATCGAAAATACTGCTGTATTACTCTGTCCCTGTTGTCTGTGTCGTCCTCTACGTCTCCCTCCTCTTCGTCTTCCTCCTCTTCACTCTCCGCAGGCTCCATAGCTGCCACAACACCACCATCTGGAACATCCTCCTGCAGGAAAGGCACCTGGCGTCGCAAAGCCAGGTTGTGAAGCATACAGCAGGCCACGATGATCTGGCACACCTTCTTTGGTGAGTACATTAGGGATCCACCTGTCATATTGAGGCACCTAAACCTGGCCTTAAGGAGGCCGAAGGTCCGCTCGATCACCCTCCTAGTTCGCCCATGGGCCTCATTGTAGCTTCCTCTGCCCTTGTCCTGGGATTCCTCACTGGGGTGAGTAGCCATGACAGGTTGGGGTAACCAGAGTCACCAATTAGCCACACACGGTGTCTCTGAAGTAGTTCCATCACGTAAGGGATGCTGCTATTTCGCATGATGTACGCGTCATGCACTGAGCCTGGGAACTTGGCATTTACATGGGAGATGTACTGGTCAGCCAAACAGACCACCTGGACAATCATGGAATGATAACTTTTTCTGTTCCTGTACACCTGTTCACTCGTGCTGGGGGGGACCAAAGCAACATGTGTCCCATCAATTGCACCAATGATGTTGGGAATATGTCCAAGCGCATAGAAATCACCCTTCACTGTAGCCAAATCGCCCACCTCAGGGAAAACAATGTAGCTCCGCATGTATTTCAGCAGGGCAGACAACACTCTGGACAACACCTTGGAAAACATAGGCTGAGACATCCCTGATGAAATGGCCACTGTTGTTTGAAATGACCCACTTGCCAAAAAATGGAGTACTGACAGAACCTGCACTAGAGGGGGGATCCCTGTGGGTTGGCGGATGGGTGACATCAGGTCTGGCTCCTGCTGGGCACACAGTTCCTGTATAGTGGCTCTGTCAAGCCTGTATGTCAGTATGACATGTCTTTCTTCCATTGTCGACAGGTCCACCAGCGGTCTGTACACGGGAAGATTCCTCCATCTCCTCGCATGCCCCAGCGGACGGTGCCTAGGAAGGACACCATGGAGCACAGAGTCAATCAACCCACAGGTACGTTCCCACAGCTTGCACAGTACACGATTCTCAATGCATTGAATGGCTTGTATGAGTGTTGATGCAAGGCCTAGGTATGTGTGACGCAGTAGAAATTAAGATATGGGGGCCCTTGAAATGGCGGCTGCCTGACCTGTGAAGTGCGACAGTGGGATGTGAGGTCAATGCGCTGGCGTGGCACACCATGGCGGTAGGCGGTCGAAGACCACGGCGCAAAGCCGCATTGGTTAACATTGAACCCTATGGGTTCCAGGAGCCAATGACGATGTGCGCCGGCGGTCGCGGTACGCACCGCCGCGGGCGTGACCGCCATTTTCTATCTGCTTATTCACTCGATACCTGATCATCCACAGGAGAGGACCTATACTGCAAGTGCTGCTGTGACCTCGGTCTGGAAGAGACAATGGCTCATGCGACTGGCGAAAGGGCCCCTGCCTTCACTTCTGAAGAATTGGAGAAACTCGTGGATGGGGTCCTCCCCCAGTATGCGCTACTCTTCGGTCCTCCAGACCAACAGGTAAGTACACTGGGACCATGCTTTGTGGCCTATGCCTGTGTTGAGTGGGGTGGATGAAAGATGGTGGGGAGGGGAGCGAATGAGGCATGCATCAAACGACAGATGAGAGCATGTGCCACATGGCAAGGGTGGGGATGGGGGCCACTCACATCGAGCATGCAGAAGGTGATGATTTTTTATTTTCTCCCTCTGTACATGTCACATAGGTCAGCGCCCATCAGAAAATCGACATTTGGCGTGCCATCGCCAAGGACGTCCGGACCCTGGGGGTCCACAACAGACGGGGCACCCACTGCCGGAAGAGGTGGGAGGACATCCGCCGCGGGAGCAGGAAGACCGCGGAGGCTCTGCTGGGGATGGCCTCCCTACGTAGGAGGGGTGCCAGTCGTACTTTGACCCCCCTGATGTCCCGGATCCTGGCGGTGGCCTACCCCGATTTGGATGGGCGCGTGAGGACATCACAGCAGACACAAGGGGGTGAGTACAAGCACATTCTGCTGATTTTGCGCACATTGGAGGTGTCTGGGTGGGGGAGGAGGGCTGTGGGTATCCCTAGGCCAGGGTGATTTCTCTAGGCTAGGCCCCTCCGTTAGGCATGGCCCTGTGCCCCCGCCCCCCACCTCTGTAGGTTGCCTATTACAGCTATTCATGGCCCTGTGTCACCTATGTGTGGAGTTGTCGTCCATAGGCTTGTAGGCCATGTCCCACGGATTGAGTAGTGTACCCCAAGTGCGCGGCTTAGTGCAGGGGGCTTCTGTGTCTGTCCTCTCCGCCAACGGTGTCGCCAATGCATGCACTCAACATGTCTTTGTTTCTCCACCCCCCCCCCCCCTTTTTTGGTGGTCTTCCTGTTCATGTGTGCATTAGCATCATCAGGCGGAGGAGAAGTGGCATCGGAGCACGAGGGAGCTGCATCTCACATGGCCATGGAGGGCCATGCAACTGACTCGGATTTCACCAGTGAGACGGAGGGCGAGGGGAGCTCCACAGCGGGGACACGTGGTGACACCAGCGACACAGACACGTCCTCGGAAGGGAGCTCCCTTGTGGTGGCGGCAACATCCGTGCCCACCGCAACAACAGGTACAGCCGCCACCCAGTGCACCAGCCCCGCCCTCCCAGCAGCCCCTCAGCCTTCGACCCGTGCCCGCTCACCCAGGAAGGTGGGCATCTCCTTCGCCCCAGGCACCTCAGGCCCTGCCCCAGTTACCCCTGCTGCCCTCAGTGAGGAGGTCATTGACCTCCTGAGGACGCTCATTGTTGGGCAGTCTACCCTTTTGAATGCCATCCAGGGTGTAGAAAGGGAGGTGCACCGGAGTAATGCATACCTGGAGGGCATTCATTCGGGTCAGGCTGCCCATCAACGATCGTTCAACGCTCTGGCCTCAGCACTGACGGCAGCCATTGTTCCTGTCTCCTGCCTCCCTCCTCCAACTTCCTCCACCCAGTCCACTCCCCTGTACCTCTGCCTATCACAGACACACCTACAGACCAGCCTGCACACACCTCAACACCCAAGGGAAGCTCATCCAGACATAAGCACCACACATCACACAAGCATTCATCCAAGCAACATCCACATGCAGACATGCCAACAGCCACTGCCTCCTCTGTGTCCCCCTCCTCCTCGTCTCCCTCCTCCCACCCTGTGACGTCGCCACTCACACTTGCATGCACAACATCTTCAGCCACTACGTCCATCACCAGCACACCCACCAGAACACTCCCCACATGTGCAGTCACCACCCCCACTACCATTTACACGTCCTCTGTGTCCTCTCCCAGTGTGTCTGTCACCCCCTCTTCCAAACCACACAAACGCAGGCAGCCACCCACCCAACAGCCATCCACCTCACGACAGCCTCCAGCACAAGCACCTGCACCCAAAGACACCAGACTTCACTCTCCTACAACCACATCCTCTTCCTCCACTCCCATACCCACTACAACTACCCGTCCCTGTCTTTCTAAATTGATTTTCCTTTCCAACCTTGACCTCTTTCCAACAAATGACCCACCCCCTCCATCTCATAAGACTCCAATCAGCACCTCAGCCACCACAAAACATGGACCTACAAAGACAATAGTCCAAGGATTTTGGAGTCCACCACCTTCAAGGCCAGCTACTTCGGCTGGGAGTAAAGAGATGGCCAGCCCACCCCCTGAAAAAAAAGCCAAGAAAGCCAGTGCCCTGCGCGAGAGGCCAAAGACAGCAGGCTCCAAAAGCACTACCCTGGCACCGTCAGGAAGTGGGGTGCCACCTGGCACACCGCCAAAGGGAGGAAAGGGCCACAGACGAGCAGGGAAGGGTGGCAAGGGCAGCACGCCCGACAAGTCCGGCAGCAGGCGAGCTGCCCAGGAGGGCCCCACCAGCCCCATTCCAGGTGTGCATGAGGACACCCACGGGCCCAGGACGGCAGCACAGGAGGGCCCCGCAAGCGAGAAGACAGATGTGCATGAAGGGCCCGGCAGCCACATGTCAGGTGGCGAGTGAAATCCATGTCATGGCCGGATCTGGTGACCTGGACACACATGTCAAGCACCGCTGAACAGGGCCCTTCAAGTCATGCACCGCTGAACAGGGCCCTTCAAGTCAAGAACCGCTGAACAGGGCCCTTCAAGTCAAGAACTGCTGAACAGGGCCCTTCAAGTCAAGCACCGCTGGACAGGGCCCTTCAAGTCAAGAACCGCTGAACAGGGCCCTTCAAGTCAAGAACCGCTGAACAGGGCCCTTCAAGTCAAGCACCGCTGACCAGGGCCCTTCAAGTCAAGAACCTCTGAACAGGGCCCTTCAAGTCAAGCACCGCTGAACAGGGCCCTTCAAGTCAAGAACCGCTGAACAGGGCCCTTCGAGTCAAGCACCGCTGAACAGGGCCCCTCAAGTCAAGAACCGCTGAACAGGGCCCTTCAAGTCAAGAACCGCTGAACAGGGCCCTTCAAGTCAAGCACCGCTGAACAGGGCCCTTCAAGTCAAGCACCGCTGGACAGGGCCCTTCAAGTCAAGAACCGCTGAACAGGGCCCTTCAAGTCAAGAACCGCTGAACAGGGCCCTTCAAGTCAAGCACCGCTGACCAGGGCCCTTCAATTCAAGAACCGCTGAACAGGGCCCTTCAAGTCAAGCACCGCTGAACAGGGCCCTTCAAGTCAAGAACCGCTGAACAGGGCCCTTCAAGTCAAGCACCGCTGAACAGGGCCCCTCAAGTCAAGAACCGCTGAACAGGGCCCTTCAAGTCAAGAACCGCTGAACAGGGCCCTTCAAGTCAAGCACCGCTGAACAGGGCACCGCCGTCTCTGCACCGCTCCGCTGGGCCCTTCATCTCAAGCACCGCTCCGCTGGACCCTTCATCTCAAGCACCGCTCTGCTGGGTCCGTCATCTCAAGCATCGCTCCGCTGGGCCCTTCATCTCAAGCACCGCTCCGCCGGGCACCGCCGGGCACCGCCGTCTCTGCACCGCTCTGCTGAGCCCTTCATCTCAAGCACCGCTCCGCTGGGTCCTTCATCTCAAGCACCGCTCCGCTGGGCACCGCCGTCTCTGCACCGCTCCGCTGGGCACCGCCGTCTCTGCACCGCTCCGCTGAGCCCTTCATCTCAAGCACCGCTCCGCTGGGCCCTTCATCTCAAGCACCGCTCCGCTGGGCACCACCGTCTCTGCACCGCTCCGCTGGGCCCTTAATCTCTGCACCGCTCCGCTGGGCCCTTCAACTCAAGCACCGCTCCGCTGGGCCCTTCATCTGAAGCACCGCTCCGCTGGACACCGCCGTCTCTGCACCGCTCCGCTGGGCACCGCCGTCTCAAGCACCGCTGGCCCATTGGCAGAAGGGGCAGGCCCGCATCTGTGTCAGGCAGGGCTGCACGAAGCACTCTGGGCACCGTGCTTCCTCCAGAACCAGTGGAGACTGTTATCCACTTGAGAGACTGTGGCTTTGCACTCCCCAGGATGGCACAGTGGGCAAACCGCCCACTGTAGAGACTTGTGAGACTGTGGCTTTGCACTCCCCAGGATGGTACAGTAGGCAAACCACCCACTGTAGAGACTTGAGAGACTGTGGCTTTGCACTCCCCAGGATATGGCAGTGGGCAATCCACCCACTGTAGAGACTTGTGAGACTGTGGCTTTGCACTCCCCAGGATGGCACAGTAGGCAAACCACCCACTGTAGAGACTTGAGAGACTGTGGCTTTGCACTCCCCAGGATATGGCAGTGGGCAATCCACCCACTGTAGAGACTTGTGAGGCTGTGGCTTTGCACTCCCCAGGATGTAACAGTGGGCAATCCACTCACTGTAGAGACTTGTGAGACTGTGGCTTTGCACTCCCCAGGATGGCACAGTGGTCAATCCACCCACTGTAGAGACTTGTGAGACTGTGGCTTTGCACTCCCCAGGATTGAACATTGGCCATGGAGGCCCCTCGTGGATCTGGCGTCGTGGACTCATCTGGCTGAGGTGCCCCCCCTTCCCTTCCCCCTGAGGTGCCTGTAGTTTTGCTATCTGATGCCCCTGCAGTGCTCTCTCCATTGGAGTCGGGTATCCTGTGTGGGCTTTGCCCATGTGTTTAGGCCCATTGGCCCACGAACAATGGCTGATACCCAATTTGGACAGGACAATTTACATATGTATATATAGTTATAGATGTTTGATATATTTTTTTACTTAGCCGTACAACATACTTCCAATTTCATGATCATTTTATTTTGTCTTTGCATTCTTCCGGGGGGTTTGGGGGTGTCACTCTGAGTTGTTGCTCTGCATTGATGTGTATGTAGTTGTGGGTGAGGGTGGGGGTGGGTGTGTCGCGTATGTGTGTGCCCGTAATTTTTTGCCTCCCCCCTCCCCTGTGTCGTAGGTGCAGTACTCACTGTTGTCTTCTGCGCCGGCGTTCGTGCTCCTGGTAGAGGAGCAGGAAGACAATAGCTGGTAGGATGTGTAGTTCGGGTTCCATGCTGTCCAGATTCCTCGTGGAGTGTGTAGAGGTGAGCGTTTTCCGTTCGTAATGGCTGTTTCCGCCGCGTTTTTATCGGCGGGGCTACCGCCCCGGAAAAGGTGGCGGATTGGTGGGTTGTGATAGGGTGGGCGGTACATTGTCTCCCGCCTGTCTGTTGGTGGTGACCGCTGGGTTGTTTGTTTGTCCCGCCGTGGCGGTCGGAGTGTTAAAGTGGCGGTCTCTGTTGGCAGTTTCCGCCAGGGTCAGAATTCCATTTTTTTTACCGCCTGCCTGTTGGCGGGTTGGCCGCCGCTTTAACACCGACCACCAGGGTTGGAATGACCCCCATAATGTTTTCATTAATCTGGACATTAATCCATCATATGTCCCGAACGTGCTCCATCACTTCATAATAAATGCTAACAATACAGTAAGTTGTAGAATATTAATTATCAATCTAATTGATGTTATTGCCCAATATACAAAAAAGTCCCTTCATCAGGATAAATAATCATTATCTCAATGCCATATCATGATTGACACATTTAAAGACATATATTAATACATATTTTAGACCAATGTCATCAATTATTATTAATCAACCATTTATAAATAATTCTCCAAATATTTATGGAAAATATTATTCAACACTTGTTTTTGTATAAATATCTTTAAATACTTTCAAATATTATAAATTATTAGTGAATGCAATCATAACAACAGAATAGTTATAATCCTATAATTAAATATTAAAGTGACATCCATCATTATTCAAACTACAAGATAAATAGAATCATGATCGTTATCCAATTCATCATTTAAAAACAATAATAAAGTGTCAAGTGCTATAAATATTTATTTATAAATAATCAGGATCTGTTGTTAAACTGTTCAAGGGATTTTTTGATATGTGGCCTTTTCTTTCGATGGCATCATGTATTTTGGCCCATATATATGATCATTTTATTTTTTAAGTCCTAGATTTACCTTCACCTTTCAAAGTGTCTAACATTTCTGACCCACAAAAAATAATTTTGTTTTATAAGGCTAATATACTATTTTTCGGTCTTTCATTCAGGATTATAATTTATGCATGTAATACATACAAAAAGGGCCACTGAATAAGGTGCAAAGTGCTAACAATCAAAACCACTTCTATGTAAATTATGTGTATATCCCATGTGGAAAACATTGATGGAAAATTCATCTCTTCACCTACTATCTTATGAATATAAGAGGAAAGAAAAAATCATAATAAAAAAATCACACAATCAAGAAATCAAAAAATCAAAAATTCAAGAAATCAAAAATTCAAAAAATCAGAGAGAGGCACATACTATTCTGTATTTCTCAGAGCAACATAAAACATTCAGATCACCACTTAATATTGGCGATTCTAGATGTTGTATTATATACTGAATCCAATAGATACCAACTATTACATCACTTAAAGCCACCTTCCATTGTATTGTGATTGGAATCCATTTCCTATAGTGTGTCATAAGTGGACATTTAATTCCGCATCAAGATTATGCCCCCAGGGAGATTCGGAACCAAGTAATAGAATCATCTTGGATTCCATTTGTCTAAATTCAGATGTTCTATCACCCACCCTAGGATTACTTTTAATGGATTTAATTCCATAGAATATTAATGTACTGCAATCCCCTTTGTGTGTATCCCAAAAGTGTTTATCCAAAGGATATGTTCTATCTTGATTTTTAATGGCTCTAAAATGTTGTAGAAGTCTGATCTTTAACTTGTGGATGGTACTACCAACATATTTTTTACGACATCCACATTCAACAACATAAACCACATATTCAGTATCACATGTGATACGATCATTGATATCACAATGGCGGCCATCAAAAGTTTGGTACCTCTGCATATTTTGTGCATATTTACAAGCCTTATAATGGCCACATTTCCAAAACCCCAAACTTTTTTTGCTCAGCCAAGATGTATTATCTTTTGTGGAAAAGAAACTTCTAGTCAGATGATCTCCTAGTGAGCGAGCCTTACGAAAGGTTATTGAAGGATGTGGGTCAATAATGTCCCTAATATTGGGATCATTCTGTAAAATATGCCAGTTCTTTTTTAATATGGTTTTCAAAGAGCCATGTTGTTGATTGTATTCCAAAAATATTCTAGGAGATTATTGTTTTATCTCACTGCTTATGGGTGTGTTATTAAAAAGTAACTCATCCCTGCTTTTATTTTTGACTCTGTCCTGTGCATCCACCAAGATTTTAAGAGGATATCCTCTATTTAAAAATCTTTCTGTCATTGTCATGATTTCAATGTCATATCTACTCTCATCAGAAAATATTCTGCGAGCCCGCAGAAACTGACTATACGGTATGCTCCATTTTAATGTCGTGGGATGTCCACTATTGGCATGCAGAATGGAATTGCATGCCGTGGGTTTGCGATAAATGGTGGTCTCTAATCGATCATTTTTCACTTCTAGTAAAACATCTAAAAATTCAATTGTGTCTCTACTAAAAGTGGTTTCCAAGTGTATATTCAACTGATTATCATTCAGTATATTTATATACTCCAAAAGTAATTGATCAGAGCCATCCAAGATAATAAAAAGATCGTCAATATAACGCACCCACAGTACGACCTTATCCATGTAGATGTTGTTGTTCTCAGACCATGCCACCTCTTTCTTCCACCAACCCATATATAGATTGGCATATGTGGGAGCAAAAGAGGCCCCCCATAGCCGTCCCTTGTTTTTGCAAAAAACAATCCTTATCAAATAGGAACAAGTTATGGGTCAAACAAAATTGCAACATGGACAAGAGCATGTCTGTATGTTCGAGAAATTCAATGGGTCGTGTTCCTAAAAAATATCTACATGCTTGTATCCCATATTGATGCTTAATGGAGGTATAAAGAGAGGCCACATCCATGGTGACCATTAGATAATCTTTATGCCACGGAATGTTGTGTATCTTAGCCAAAAAATCGTTAGTGTCACGTAAATAGTGCACAGAAAAAGGTCTAGATATCTCGAAGTGTGTTCCAGCAGGGACTGATTCATATTAACTATGGGTCTACCCGGGGGATGTGATTTAATCTTGTGGATTTTAGGCAGAAAATAAATACATGGAATTTTAGGAAGATCAATTTTCAAATATAAATACTCCTCATAATCAATAAGGTGTTTGATGTGCCATTCTTTAAGCATCTCATGAAAGGTCACTTGATATTTGGTTAAAGGGTTGATCCGCAGCTTGTCATAATGATCTATGTTAGTCAATTCTTTTGTATAGTCTTGTATGTCCATGATGACAATATTACCACCCTTATCTGAGGGCTTAATAATAATGGACGTATTGGATCACAATGCATTCAGATCTTTCCAATCTTGTTGTGTAAAGTTCGATCTATTTGTGGTTTTCGATGGAATTTTCATACAAAACTTATCAATATCCCCAATTACCAACTCATGTAATGTATCGATCAGATTTCCACTGGGTAATAGAGGATTAAATTTGCTCAACGGTTTTAGATGACTGGCATTATGATAGTCAGTGGTAAAACCCATCTCATTCAGCATTCTGATGTTGGTATTGGTGTTATCATTGGTCGAGCATCTAAGTTCATTGCTCTCTTTGGCTAAATCGTTAATAGCGACCAATTCTGTACTATCCGCAATGCTGAATCCTGAAGACGGAGCCCTACTGTTCCCATTTTGAACAGAAGATATTTTATACTTATTGGAAAAATGTTTAATCAGTCGTAATTTGCGAAGAAATTTATAAAGTTCGATGTGTGTGCTAACATAATCCCATTGACCATGAGGACAGAAACTAAGCCCCAAATCAAGAATGCGTATTTGATTATCTGTTAGGTTACTATTGGAGATGTTAACAACAGTACGAGAATGGTTCAAAATGTTGGAGGAATGAGTATTCAATCTTAATCCTTGTGCTGATTGCCTCTTCCTCTTCCCACGCCTCGTCTTCCACCTCCTCGGCCACGTCTGCGATTGAGGCCAGAGGGTGGCGTGGCCATTTGCATAAGGCGCATTTCCCCCTGAAAATCCAATTTATTACGTGGTGCCTCATCCGCAGAGGAACCTATCTCTGAGCTATCATCAGCAGAGGTTTGATGTACAGCAACCTCTACTCCACTCTTTGGCACATCCTTTATTCTTAAACTACTGTACTTGCGAGCAAACGTATAGATTCTTCCATGTTCATAATCTAATTTGTCTCTATTGAATTTATGTGCCTTACGTGATTTGATTGCTTCTTCCTTATTCTTAATTCGTTCTTCCATTTTGGCTAACTGATTAGCGACTTCTTGTTGATTAACTATTTTCTCTAATTCTTTGGTGAATTGTTCAATCTTAGTGATTTGTTCATCCATTCGTCTTTTCGCTTGGGTAATTAAAGTGCCCATGAGTTTCGTTGAACAATCAGCTGTTTGTGTTCTCCATTCCTCCAGCAAATCTGGATCCACATCACCTAAGGTGGGCAATATTAAAATGCGAAGGCCCCGTGGCACCCTGCCATTTTCAATATATTTAGTCAACGATGTCATTTCCCACCATTTTTTGAGTTCCGAAATACGTGCTTTTTCCAGCTGATTGATAATGCTGGTGCGAACATGAGCACCCGGAGGTCCATTGCTGTCCCTAGTATTGTCAAATAATTCAGGTGCTGCTTGTTCCCACAGCCTTCTCCACTCAGCCATGGCTTAAATAGGTACGAAAGAGACAAATATTTTATGACCAAAAATAATGTTATATGTGTAGCCACAGAATAATTGAAACACGGGAAGAGCAAAAGTAAAAAATCTAATAAGCAGGATGCTGTGTATATATATATATATATATATTTATATACACATACATACAGGCCAGTAGCTAGTTTCCATAGGAAAAGTGTTCTAGGTTTTGCCAATAAATTTGATGACTTTTGACAATTCTTCACAAAATTTTCAAAACTAGTATGCCACTCACATCAGCAGCCATTTGGAAAGTTTCAGGTTAATTCTTCAAGCGGCTGAGAAAAAGGGGGGATCCAAAAACACATTTTCCACATGCAATTTTCCATAGGGATTAAGGAAACCTGTGTTTTTTTCTTACTTGGCAGGAGCAATTTCAAAGCTCTCGCCAAGCAAGAGCAAACACTAAGTGCCTCTTTGCAAGTCTGGAGGTCTACCACAGTGGTGGTTGGACCGGTGCCAATGCGGCAGTCCGAGCATGACATTATGACCACGGGGGTCGTGCCACTGTCAAACCGGCGGCACCGCCAACATTAGTCATCCCGTGTTCCTAATCTGCCAGAGCAGCGCTGAAAGCAGCGTTGCCCTGGGGATTAAGACCCCCTTTCTCTGCCAGTGATTTCATGGCGGTAACACCACCATGAAAAAGCTGGTTCTTGAAGGGGTACAGAGGACCCCAAGGAGGCTCCTGCACTACCCATGCACCTGGCATGGGCAGTGCAGGGTCCCCCCTGGCCATCACCGTCGCTATGTTCACTGTCTGCTTTGCAGACAGTGAACATTGCAACGGGTGCTGATGCACCCTGTGCACAACAGCATTGCCGCCGGCTCTATTACTAGCCAGAGACAATTCTGTAGGCCGTTTCCTGCTAGGTTAGTGGGTGGAACCTGAGGTTCTGCCAGCTGACCCAGTGGGAAACTCGTTAGGGGCCCGGTGGGGAAAGCCGCAACACTGGTGGAAACTTACCCGTCAAGATTTCGGTGGATGGGCTTTTCCATCTGCAGAAATCATAATAAGGCCCCAAGTCTGCTCCCAGCAGGTGAGAACATTAAAAATGCTACCACCTGCTAGGGGTGGGCTTTTCATCTGTTTACCTGCCCACTGTAAAGCTGACAGGGAAATAGATGAAAGAATTGCTTCTTGGGTGGGAGCAATCATTGTTCCCACTGGAGATGGGGAGCTGGTTGAGGCTGTGGGGGCATTGGGTCACCCCTGCTGCCTCCATAAAAGAGGCAGTGGGTGCCCTATGTGGGCTCTAGGGCACCCATTATTTACTGGCTTGGCCATGGTAGATGGGGTTCCTGGGGCCTATGTTGACCCAGGGATGGGGGCTGCATGCCCCTCCCCTTTATCAAATGGGGTCCTCAGGGACAAAATTAACTGCATGCCCCTCTATTGGGTTAGCTGTCTTTGAGGGGGTTGACCACAGGGCTTTACCACAGGCCAGGTCCTGTGCCCAACCCCTGCTGCGTTAAAAATAATCTTAGAAACTCACTGAAAAAAAAGGTTACAGCGCCGTCATAGTTAAGAACTAGATTTTAAAAAACTTTAGATATTAATTAAAAACAAACAAAGGTTACAGGAATTTAATAGGTAGGTTCACAATTTACACACACAAAACCATAGCAATTCAGCAGTTATAGTATAGTTAACTCCATTCCCAGCTCTACTTACCACACATACTACATCAGCCATGTCATCTTCTATGACATCATTGATAATAGAACTGCAACATTTGCAGTAAAATTATTGTGCATGGTGGGGGTGCGAGTTATAGTTACCTCATGGCACAAGTTGTAGTTATGTGAGACAACTGGAAAATCTCTGCCGACTTCATCTCAACCTCACAGACGATGGCATACGCTCAAGGTCACTGACTGGTATAATATATTAACCAGTACGAAACCTGTGAATGGGAAATTGAATAGTTCAATAGAGTCTGTGAATAAATGGATTACGAATAGTCTGGATGCCCTCATACCTTATACAGTAAGGCGGGCGACCTCCAGCAGAAAGAAAAGGGAACCTTGGTTATCCTCTCAGCTGCAGGCACTCAAAAGAGACTGCAGAAGATTGGAAAGGTGATGGAGAAAATCCAATAGCGCTTCTGCCAAACAAGACTATGGGGGTTATTCTAACTTTGGAGGAGTGTTAATCCGTCCCAAAAGTGACGGTAAAGTGACGGATATACCACCAGCCGTATTACGAGTTCCATAGGATATAATGGGCTCGTAATACGGCTGGTGGTAAATCCGTCACTTTTCCGTCACTTTTGGGACGGATTAACACCTCCTCCAAAGTTAGAATAACCCCCTATGTGAGAGGGATTAGACATTTCCATTTGGAAATCAAAGCAACCAAAAGAATCTATTACTCGGCAATAATTGAACAGAACGCTAACTCTCCTAATGTAATTTTTCAGTTGCTAAAAGATATTGCTTCTCCACAGCTATACGTAGAAGGCCTGGAAGCCTCCCATAAGCATAGTAATGATCTAGGCTCTTTTTTTCAGGATAAAATCACTGAGATTTATTTAGCATTTCAGGCCAACCCCATGAGCCACATAAATATGGAGGTACAACCTATTAATGAGACAGTTAGGTTTTCAGATTTCCCCCCCTATTTCGCTTGAAAGTGTTGTAAGATCTATGGGCACTCTGCAATCAGGATTCCCTATCGACCCTGCATCTCCGGCGATCCTAGCCCAAGGATCATCAATAATAGCACCTATTTTGACTGAGTTACTGAATCTGTCATTGGAGGATGGTATTTTCCCCTCTCAATGGACACATGCGATTGTTAAAACTCTCCTAAAAAAAAACAATCTAGACCCCTCAATTTTAAACAATTATAGACTCATCTCCCTGCTACCAGCCTTTGCTAAAATACTAGAAAAACATGTAAATAGCCATTTGTCTATCTGGAGGACAACAATATCTGACACCCCTCCCAAATGGCTTTTAGACCCTTGCACAGTACCGAATCAGCTCTGACTGCAGTAATGGAAGGGGCTAGACGGTGCCTCGATGATGGCCAGGCTTTAGCAGTGGTGTTAATGGATCTTAGTGCCACTTTTGATACGGTAGACCATAGGATTCTACTCCGGAGGATGAAGGAGATAGGAGTTACAGGGACTGGTTTAAGCTGGTTTAGAGAGTTTTTAAGCACACATTCATTTCAGGTACTGGATAGATCTTTTTATTCATGTTGTTTTAATAGTAGATGGGGTCTACCTCAGGGCTCCTCCCTTAGCCCTTCGTTGTTCAATATATATATGCTGCCTCTTGCTAAGGTAGTGGAGCCTTTTGGCCTCTCTCTGATAACATACGCCGATGACACACAATTGGTGTTTTCTTTGACTTCAAATCATAATTCACTAGATACCTCGCTCGGCCCCTGCCTCGAAGCAATATCTAATTTGATGTCAGATTGTGAACTCAAACTTAATGCAGGCAAAACAGAGGTTATGCTTTAGGCTCTCAAGCTCCTTTAAAGCCACCCCCCTCTGCTCTGTCTCCTTTGAGAGAGCTTCCAGTACCCAAGGAACATATTAAGAGTCTCGGGGTTTGGCTTGATCTGTGGTTAGCCATGGATCAACCGGCAACGAAAACCTCAGCTACGTGCTTCAGCATATTTAGACTCCTTAGGAAGGTGTTTAAAATCCTTCAGTTTTGGCCAAGAAATTAATTATACAGGGATTGATTAGCTCACGCCTGGATTATGGGAATGCACTCTTTCTCGGGTCTCCAAAGTACATGAAAAGGAGACTTCAAGTGGTACAGAATACTGCTGCTAGACTGCTTTTTAATATTCCTAAACAAGAATCAGTCAAATCTGCATTTCTCACCCTTCATTGGCTCCCAGTCGAGCAGCGAATAAAATTCAAGGCTCTATGCTACATACATAGATCCTTACATGATAAAGGACCCCCACAACTGCATTCTTTGGCCACTTTTTATAAGCCCTTGAGACATCTTAGGTCTTCATCAGCAGCCTTAGCGGCAATTCCCTCTGTAAAAAAGGCTAGATGGGGCGGAAGGACCTTAGTGTACCTAGGTATGAAGCTGTGGAATTTACTGCCTTTATCTTTACTGCTCACTGACCAGGAACCAATCTTTAGGCGCCTATTGAAAACATGGTAATACTGATCTTCTTATGAAATTGCTGGGAGGTTCTACTGAAGCGTTGGGAGGCCTTCGGGTAGCTATGCACTATATAAATTGGTCAACATAACTCTAACTATGTGTGCTGAATTTCTATGGGTTTGGATATGTAAATTGTGAACCTAACTATGACATCCCTGCAACCTTTGTGTTTTTGTTATTGGGGAGAAAAAGAGATAGATAGATAGATAGATAGATAGATAGATAGATAGATAGATAGATAGATAGATAGATAGATAGATAGATAGATAGATAGATAGATAGACAGACAGATTGATATTTGTCATAATAACCGCTTTCACATTTGCTGTATTAGGGTATATTTCCTCTAAGAAAGCCAATTACATTTCATTGAGATTAGTGTAGGGCTTTTTGCTTTTTTGTTGAAATTCTATTTAGCAGCCTACCTGATGCCCCTCGAACCTTATAAGCTTTCTCACAGGTTTTAATTTTAATAAAACCTTCTAAAAGTATTTATCATAATCAACTCCACTTAACCTTGAAATAGTTAGTTCACACCCTTTTGTTGTACTCATGGAAACTTGCAAACATATTTTCTGTGTCTGGGGAAATGCTGCAGTCCTCCTGTCTCTCAGTTGATATCACTGCTATTAAATTATCTCTGTTTGTAATTAATATTGACTTAATCTTACTGTTGGACCTGGACCTTTTTGCGGGTTTATCCCCAGACTTTTTGCATCCTTCCTCCTATTTTTTTCTGACCTCTTGCTGTTGGCTCTAGGATTCTGAGCACTTTACTACTGCTGGTCAGTGCTAAAGTGAAGGTGCTCTCCCTTCTAAAGTTAGTATGATTGGCTTAGACCTAACTGGCACATTTACTTTACCTGTAAGTCCCTTGTACAGTGGTATCTCTATGCCCAGGGCCTGTAAATTAACTGCTACTAGTGGGCCTGCAGCGCTTTTTGCGCCACCCACAGAAGTAGCCTTTCAAACCTGTCTCAGGCCTGCTAGCGCAGTTTCCTGCCCCAGTGACCTGGCATCTAAATTTACCTGCCAGGCCCAGAACTCCCATTTTACTACATGTAAGCCACCCCTAAGGTAGGCCCTAGCTAGCACTATGGGCAGAGTGCTATGTATGTAGAAAGCAGTACATGTGCCTGGTTGCGTGGCCTGTCCTGGTAGTGACAAAAGCCTATTTTGTTTCTCACTGCTTTGAATACTGCTTGGATTGCATTGGAAATGCCCTGTCTTATGTCTAGGGGGTATTGTCTGATTTATTGTTTGGTATGGTTGTAATAGTAGTGAGAAATGCTGCTTACTGGTGTTGGTATTTTGTTATCAATACAGAATTCACACTTCTAGAAAGTGAGCATTTCTCTGTGCTTATTACTCTGGTGTTTTGCAGCTTGACTCCAATCCACGTCTGGGCAGAGTGACAGTTGGGCTTTGTGCATACGTTTCAGATAGCCTGTACACAGGAAGGGTGGAGTGTCACAGAGGTGCATTTACATTTTGAATGGTCTTTCTGGGCTGAAAGAAGAGGAGGCGGGCACACTTGCATCTGTAAAGGATGTGCCCTGGCCTCACACAAAGGGCTTGTTTACCCCCAATTGATGTTTGGAGCCTGTGCTGGAGGAGAGAGGGGGCACTCCCAGAACCAGTTGTAACTGGTTGGGACGTCCTCTCCCCCTCTTTGTTCAACCTTTTCAAAACTGAGTATAAGTACAGGGGATTTTTCCCCACAATTTGGAGACACTCTGGACCTTAACATGCTTGCAAATAGACACAGAATGCTGCTGTAGGGACTCACCAGGAACCGCCTTGGACTGCTGCTGCTGTGTTGACCTGTGACCTTCTGGGTGACCTGTAGGAACTGCCACTGTCTGCATTCCCTTTGTGCTGGCCTGCGGCTGGGCCCTGCCACCTTGTGCTCCATCTTTTGTGTCCCCCAGGGTCTGGGTGCTGCTGCCCCTGACCCCTGCAACTGCCTGCTGCAGCACTTGATGAGTGCTGCTCATGCTTCATTTTTATGACAGCACTTTCCTTCCTTTGCTGGAGTGCCTTAAGTAGCGATCTGCAAGATGCCTCGTTCGCGCTATGAGAGCACCTTATTTTCCACTCGATTAGCGCTGTGAGAGCATCCTATTTTATTCCCCCCAAAGCGCCTGGAGAGTGCTTGATCATCGTTGTTGGAAAATCACTGCTGCAACATTGGCATTTGAAGAAACCTGAAAACCCCTGGGGCACCAACAAGCTCCAACGTGTGGGAGGATCACCGCTGCGACCCGAGAGGGCTGTCTGAGGCTTGTGCACCACATCAGGTGTGGGAGCCATTGTCAGAGCTGGGTAAAGGCCTCATTGGAGGCCCACTGTTCCACCACGCCCCCCATCTTTGTAGAGAGGCTTGCGTGTAGGTGGGAACCCTCAACGGAAGTCACCTGTCCAGCTGGGCCTCCCCTCCATTTTGCACTGTGAGGAATGCAGGTGGGAAGAAAGCCTCATCGGAGGCTCCCCGCACCACTTGGCCCCCTTGTTGTGTTGCTCTGCTCCCACCAGGAGGGCCAGTCATGGCCCTGGGGGGGGGTCAGCAGAGATCATAGATGCCCAAATTGGACACAGGCTCCAGGAGGGGCCCCTGTAAAAAAACTGAAGGGGGTGTGTGTCACCCTCCTCCCTCCAAGCATAAAAGCAACCCCCGTTTTAGGGCAGAGGAGCACAGGGGGGGCCAATTTTCCTTCATGGCACTGGAGGTGCCTTCATCATAAATCAAACAAGTACAGGTAGGGACCACCTGTTTCTCTGATGTTCGTTGTATGGACTTGCTGGGGATATTATGCTAACCTGTTTCTTTTTATGGTGTGCCATATGCTTGCTAAATGTTCCTGTTATGGACATGTATGCTGATTTGTGTTTGTTTTTGGCTTGCCATGTATTTCCTAATGTTCCTGGAATGGGCATTTATGATAGTTGTATGACAAGTGCACAGTAATGTTTTCCTGAGTACTGCTTATGTTGCAGAATAATGAGTAACACGTGTGTTAAATGGGACTACTGCTGATTTCTGCAGGGTAACAGTGCCGTGTAATGTTCTGACAACTGCTTGGGTAGCAGGGTATTACTGACATGTTGTGTTTGGTCTAATAATGATGTGTGCAATACAGTTTATTTTTATATAACTTGGTGTTTTGTTGCCTTTGTGGTGGGGAAAGTGTGTCATGTGTGTTGTGTGTGTTGTGCAAATGCTTTACACATTGCCGCTGGGATAGGCCTGACTGCTCATGCCAAGCTACCAAGGGGGTGAGCAGGGGTTATCTTGGGTGTGTAACTCCCTCACCCTGACTAGAGTTGGTGGGTTCTGCCTGGCTGAGGTTAATACCCTAGCCAACCAGAAACCCCATTTCCAACACTTACATACTTAGTTTGCCTGTGTTACAAGTAGACACACTTGATCCAAGCTCAGCCCAGCATGATAACTTAATCGTGAGACCAGTTGGGCTTTTTAAATCTTTATATCCTGTAGAGGGACAATCCGAATACCTTGAGTCATAAAGTATTTTTGTACTTTTTGAGTTTATGACTAATTTCATTTTTTCCCTCCCTTGCACAACTGGTGGGGATGCAGGAATTGGTGGCTGATCGGGTGGAATCTTTGATATGCTTCTGGTACGATTATCTTTCTTTTTCCTTTTTCTTTTCGGTTGTAACTTTATCTTTTCCTTTTTTGAAAACCTTTCTAAAGTCGTATGCTTCCTTATATTTAATAGTGAGTATCCATATCATGGTACATATCTACAACGAAAATAATTAAAACCTTCGCTCTGTTAATTAGCATTGGCCTTTTAGGGATCGAACCAGACTGAATCTCGCACCACAGTATTACAATAAAATACCTAATATGGAACAAAGTGCAGGAACAGAAATATTTAAGTCTGGTAGCGTTTTAGAATTTGCCAAATATGCTTTCGCCTGATCAAATTGCTTCCTATCTAAAGCTACACCCACCCCCAAAATACCAGACTTTGATGACAAGAGTAAAGCTTCAGTTGATGTTGAAATCACAAAAGATATTTCCCGAGGTGGGTCTTTAACACCAGAAAAGCTTATGTCCATCTGTGGGGTGAAGAAAGGCGCAGCTCGGTGAGCTCCAGAATTAAATCCAGGGATAATTAAGAGCTGGTAAGTCCAGGTGAGTTAGGGTGCACGTTCATGGAACCTCTCCCTAGTACATCAGAGACTTGTTGATCCTTGGAATCCTACCACCTCTAAACTTTTTGCTACATGATCATTTATGGAAGTTCCTAATGGAGACACACGAAGTACTCTGGACTTTGTAACTTTCCCTTTAGATTCCTGAGGTAATACTGTGGCCACTATTACGTGCGACTGTCCTATTAAGGTGCATTCATTTTTACGGCGTTTCTTAGCAATGTTTAATGGGGATGATTTTTAAATTTGAATGAACTTGTGTATTCTTTGACAGATTTTTTTTGAGCAGCTGACCTAATATTGTTAGGAGCAATACCAAATGTAGAAAAAAGATTCATTAATAGCAGTGGTAACGATTCGGGGTATTGTTGAGATCTTGAAAATATAGAATTTAAACCCATCTAACTGCAGAACCCATACTGCAGTCTTAGCACTTCTAGCAATTTCTAGATGGCAACGATGATATAGTCTGCACTGAGGCAGATCTGCATGCCAGGAGGCAAGCTTGATCTCTGTGCACACTCTGCTATATGGGTTGCGGTAGATATAATGAAATGTGAACTTTACAAGCACCGCAGGGTTTAAAAAGTACTAATGTACAAGTACTGTAGGGCTGTGACTATTGTTATCTTGTCAAAATGCACTGAATAATACAGGCAGCATGATCTGGTCGCAGGTTTAACAAAAAGGAAGGCAGATAAAGGCCCATATTTATACTTTTTGACGCAAAACTGCGCTAATGCAGTTTTGCGTCAAAAAAATTGGCGCCGGCTAACGCCATTCTGAAGCGCCATGCGGGCGCTGTATTTATTGAATGACATTAGCCGCCATCGCCGTCTGGTGTGCGTTAAAAAAAACGACGTACACCAGGCAGCGCCGGCGTAGGGGAAAATGGAGCTTGGGCGTCAAGAAATGGGGCAAGTCAGGTTGAGGCAATTTTTTTGCCTCAACCCGATTTGCGCCATTTTTTTTCACTCCCAACCCCCATAGAAATGACTCCTGTCTTAGCAAAGACAGGAGTCATGCCCCCTTGCCCAATGGCCACGCCCAGGGGACTTCTGTCCCCTGGGCATGGTCATTGGGCATAGTGGCATGTAGGGGGGCACAAATCAGGCCCCCCTATGCCACAAAAAAAAAAAAAAAAACACTTACCTGAACTTACCTTAATGTCCCTGTGATGGGTCCCTCCAGCCTTGGGTGTCCTCCTGGGGTAGGCAAGGGTGACAGGGGGTGTCCCTGGGGGCATGGGAGGGCACCTCTGGGCTCCTTCAGAGCCCAAAGGTCCCTTAACGCCTGCCTTTTGCAGGCGCTAAAAAACGGCGCAAAAGCGGGCGTACATAATTTTTTTTGACCCGCCCACTCCCGGGCGTGAATTTTGCCCGGGAGTATAAATCCGACGCACATGCCTCGGAGTCGATTTTTTAGACGTGAACGCCTACCTTGCATCTCATTAACGCAAAGTAGGTGTCCACGCAAAAAAATGACGCAAACTCCATGGACTTTGGCGCTAGACGCGTCTAACGCCAAAGTATAAATATGGAGTTAGTTTTGTGTCGAAATTGCGTAAAAAAAAACGACGCAATTCCGGCGCAAATGGAGTATAAATATGCCCCAAAAGGAGCAGAGTGGAGCAAACCTATACCAGAACATAGAGTCGCCATAAGTGAAAAGGGAGATAATGGAGTCAGCGTAAGGTTGAATTATTGGATCATTAAGAACAGCGTTATCAATCAAAGCAGTCAATTCAAGGTTTTCTATATATCTCAGCTTCAAACGTGCTGACAAAGCTGCACTGCATATCTCAGACCACCTCCACCCCATATTCACTAACCCCACTTTGGAGTAGGGGGTCAAGTTTTCAGTTGCCACTGCCCTCTCCCTGTTCGTTCCTCCTTCCTTGTTCTAGAAGTATGGGAGTGTTTACCTGAAATACCCCACAATGTGGATGCATTAGCGGTCAAAACAACAGAGGCACCACAAGAAGCTGTGAGCAGTCAGCAGAGCCTGGCTGCACCCAGCAGCCACCTGCTTGAATCTGTTCAATGCTCCCCGAGAATAATCAAGAACAGTGGTCCTGGGCTGGCAGCCAAAAGACCTGGCCACAGCTGTGTTCAGTGTTTCATACAAAATTAAAACTTGAAATAAGGGGAGTTCAGATGGCGTCCAGGTCACGGGCAGCAATAGCAACAGGCGCTCAGCTCAGTGAGAGCCAGCCGTTGAGACGGAAGGGCATGATCACAGATCAAATAAGGGAGGACAGACTTTCAGCTCAGTAGATCACTACTTATTTGTTTTGCTGTCTTTTTGCTCATTAAATTTTACCTACGTCTCTAAATTGGAGTGAGAATGGTATTGTGCTGTTTTCTTGAGTTTAACATTGTTGGTACTCCTTTATCAGGGTACTGCTTGAACTAAGGGTCTCGTTTACAGAGCATGAGCGGATCTGATTTCTTGCTCCTGGCGCAAATGCCCTTAGGACTCCATGGATGCACTGTATTTACAATGCAGGGCTCTATGGCTCAAGGAATGCACGGATGCTAAAGTGACGCATTGCTGGAGTTGGTCGTAAGACAGACCCAACTCCAGAAATGCGTCAGAACACAGAGGCAAATCCTATGTTAAAAGCTCTGTTTCATTCCTTACACCTGTTTGAGAAGGCATAGGGATTTTGGCGCAGTCAACTCATAGTGTGGCGCAGTGAAAAGTTGTAAATTTCACTGTGTCAGTTCTGCGTGGCTTTTAATGTGGGAACACCTACCCTGCAGACATTATATGTGGGGCAGGTATAATGTGATGCAGGACTATACAAACGGACGCATTGGGCCCAATACGTTAGTTTGTAAAATGGAGCAGTGTGGAGCACTGATTGCTGCACCGCTGTGTCAAAAAAACATGATGCTCAGTGGTGCAAGCTCCTTGTAAAGTACGCCTCAAGTACATATTTCTCTAGGGAAATGCCTGCTGCTTGTGATACAGCTACCAGGAGTTGTGTTTTTCTTTGAACTATGTAGAGACCTAGCAAGGCCTATGCAGTGAAATAGTTCAATATATTTAGTATGTGCTATTTTATAAATTAACTCCCTCGCCTATGTGCTTGGGAGGCACACTTCAGGGATGGCTTATGAATATATGGAAATAGATGTTCCCTACATGGCACAGATGTTTTTCTCGACATGTGTCACTGCAGTGCATTTAAGCTGCATCTTTAGCCAAAGGACTGTGGTATGCCTAGCAGACATATAGTTATGTCATACATGTGGCTTGTTTGAATAGACACTGCAGGCCACATATGACACTTACCTTGCCTGCCATAGGTGCATTTTGGGCACCATTTAAAATGGCCTTGTGGGGACATTACACATACCAAATAGGGAGCTCCAATGTACAGAACTTGTTGTAGAGGGGAAACACAGACACTTTACTACTGTTTAGCAGTGCTTAAGTGCACAGAGTCTTAGAGCCTGCAAAAAACAGGGTTCAGGAAAAGGAGAAAAGTCCTGGGTGACCAAGCAGAAACTGATGATATGCCACAACGGCACTAAGGGTACATAGTGTGCAGCATTTTCACATCGTTCAAGTATCCACTATAGAGAATGGGGTATGACGTGGTAGTACTGCATATACTCCCCATTCAGAACTGTACAAATCAGCGTGATGCATTTTTTCCCATACACAATTCAATCACATTTGCCCTGGCACAAATTGTGCTGTTAAACCCTTATAAGGTGTTGTAATTTTTATACATCTTGGATTAGTGAATCTGGTTTGTGCCCAATCAATCGATCAATCAGGAATCTGTAAAGTGCACTACTCACCCGTGAGGGTCTCAAGGCGCTGCCGGGGGGGGGGAGGGTGTAAGGGAGCAGAGGTGCTGCTACTGCTCAAACAGCCAGGTCTTGAAAAGTTTTGTGAAGGCAAGGAGGTCTTTGGTCTGGCGCAGGTGGGTGGGAAGACTGTTCCACATTTTGGCGGCGAGGTGCAAGAATGATCTACCGCCGGTTGTAGTTCTGCGGATGTGTGGGACGGTTGCAAGGGCGAGGGCGGTGGAGTGGAGATGCCGGGTCGGGTGTATAAGGAAAGTCATCTGGAGAGGTATTCTGGTCCGGTGTTGTGCAGTTCTTTATGAGCGTGGGTGAGGAGTTTGAAGGTGATTCTCTTGTTAAGACCAAAAAAACATTAATGATGGATTTCACCTGTTTTAAGTAATCCAACAATTCACAAAAGGATTCCTGGCAGTCATTAACCCATTACAATTGCTGTGTTCTCCAGACCTTTTAATCCCACTCGAGGGTAGGGTAAATGGAAATTCCAAGGAGTGGTTCGCTTTGGTAGTTTGTGAATGCCTACATTCCCAGAAGGGCATTCCCAACACCCACTCATTCCCCATTTTACCCGGGAGAGGATTGGAATTTGTTTTCAGCCAAGGGCTGGAGTAAATCAGTTTAGAGTGTGGAAATGGGAATTAATTACCCCTAGATTTGGTGGCAGTGCACAGAGGGCATTTTTCAAAGGGAAAAATATTTTCCCCATGGAGAAACAAACAACAAAAAGAGTGTATTTGCACACGGGATGAGCTGGAATAGGCTACTGAAGCAAATGTCACATGACCTTCCCAGAAATACACCTGGAAACATTAGCCTGGCTCAGCATCCTAGCTGTACTTCTCTGAACATTTGCGAATTCTAGAATGTAAGAAAAGTACATGCTGGTGGAGGCTATCGTCTCTGCCTGTACTTTTCCTACTGTCTCTGTGAGAGTTCCTAACTCTGAGGCTACAATGCTATTTAATGAACATTTGTGAGAGATTTAATACAGATATGTTCATGTTAGGCTCCCTTTTGCTCTGTAGTGTTTATGTTTTAAAGTAGTGACTGGACTTGCACCTCTCCCCAGAGCAAAGGCATCCTTTACTTGGAGTCTATTTCTGTGCTTGCCTGTGCCAAGTTGCACTGGCCGGCAGACACTGTGGCACCATGCCTTCATCTAGTTAATTAAGACAGGGGCAGACAGGCAGTGGGCTGGCTGCAGAATTGTTACTCAGGTCCCCTTTAGTGGGGCTCAGTGAAGATTAGCACTAGCTCACATGCCACTAACCTCCTTAATCCTGCACTCGAGAATAGCATAGCAAGTACTCTTCAGTGCAGCACTGTGCTGGAGCGTTTGCTGTTGCTGTTATGTTATGTTTGCATTTTTTCTCAGAAGTCAGAGTGAGACAGGATCGACAACCATGCCAGCTTGCCAAGACTATCAAAGAAGTCAGAGTAATACAAAATGAAAGATAGTAGCCCATGACATGTGAGGGAGACTTGTAATCTCAAATTATTTCTCAGTGAACAGTGCTTATAACCCACAATAAGCGATAGAATGAACAGTGGGTGAAGAAGGTACTGATTTTTATGGATGAAAAGATGTGTTAGACCTGGCAGCTCTTGGCATGGTTTCCCTGTACTTTTTTGCTTCTGACTTCCTGTTTTTGGCTCCTGTGCTGTAATTCGTTTTTGGTGGTTTTGATACTCTGGGTACTTTACCACCACTAACCAGTGCTAAAGTGCAAGTCCTCTCTGTCTAAAAGATATTGGTAATTGGTTTTCCATGATTGGCATATTTGATTTACTGGTAAGTCCCTAGTATTTGTGCACCGTCTGTCCTCAGGGTCTGTAAGCACTGATTGTGCCACCCGCATGAGTAGCCATGTCAACAGGTCTCAGAACTGCCGCTGCAGTGTCTGTGTGTGCAGTTTTGCACTGCCAATTCGACCTGGCAAGTGTACTCACTTGCCAGGCCCAAACCTTCCCTTTTACTACATGTAAGTCACCCCCAAGGTAGGCCCTAGGTAGCCCCATGGGCAGGGTGCAGTGTATTTAAAAGGCAGGATATGTACTGGTGTGTTTTACATGTCATGATAGTGAAATACTGCCAAATTTGTTTTTCACTATTGCAGGGCCTATCTCTCCCATAGGTTAACATGGGGATTGCCTGTAAATATATTTTAAGTGCAGTTTCCAATTGGAAATCAGAAAGAGATATGGAGGTTTGGGTCTCTGAACTCACAATTTAAAAAGACATATTTTTGGTAAAGTTAGTCTTTAGGTTGTCTGTTTAGAAATTCCACTTTTAGAAAGTGGGCATTTTCTTGCTTAACCATTCTGTGCCTCTGCTTGGCTTCTGAATACACGTCTGGGTCAGACTGACAGTTAGGCTGTTTGTGAATTCACTCTAAACAGGGACACAAAGGGAGCTAAGGTGTGTCCTGCACATCCTGATGAGTCTTCCTGGGCAACAATGGGAGGGAGAAACTGTCACCTGCGCTTGAAAAGGCTGTGCCTGCCCTCACACAATGCAGACTCCAACCCGCTAGAGTGTGTCTGGGGCTGGGCAAAGAAGAAGCAGGGTCTTGTGCACTACAAAGACTTTCCTTTGAAGTTTGTCTACTTCAAAGCAGAACTGAGTATAACTATTGGACTGCTGACTGCATAACTTTAGATTACTTCTGGATCAAGAGAGGAGCCTCTGCCAAAGAGAAGAGCTTGATGCTTGAGGAGGACCTGCCACTCTGTCCGTTGCTTTGCTGTGCTGGCCTGCTGCTGCTGCTTCTGCATGAAGAGGGAAAGGAATTAACTTTGCCTTCTGAAAACCTGCTTGTGCAGTTTCACCTAGGGTTTGGACTGAGCTTGTCCACTGTTCTGAAGTCTCAGAAGCATCAAATACTTTATCTGCCAGTGCCTGGGCTCCTCCGCTGAGTGGGACCAAATCCAGTCAGCAGGCCCTTAGAAGTGCAAGCTGGCAATCCGTGGGGGAAAATCCACACACTGATGTGTGTGCGCATCGGAAAAATCAATGCAACACCTGTCCTGTAGCTGAAAGTCAGACGCAGCGCCTGCCTTTGTGGCAGGAGAATCCACGCAGCACCTTTTCTTAATGGGGACCCTTTGCACTGCCCTTTGGAATTTTCCACGCATCGACACTGGCTGTGAAAATCTTCAACATGACCGCATGGACCTGAGGGTCCAGAAATTGACGCATCCCTTCCCTGAGTGGAAATAATCAACCCATGGCCTCACTTGTGAGTCAGAAATGGACTCATCATTTGCTTTTCCAATGCACGCTTAACCGTGCAGCTTTATGTTTGATGCATACCAGGTACTTTGTGCTAGACCACCGCATCCATTGATTTCTATGGATTAAGACTCTTTTTACTTTAAAAATTAATATCCTTGCTTGTGTATGTTTGATTTTTGTCATTGTGGTCTTGTTAGATTTAGAGAAATATTGGCTATTTTTCTAAACTGGTGTGGAGTTCTTTTGTTGTGTTTTCACTGTGTTACTGTGTGTGTTTGTACAAATACTTTACACATTGCATTTGGGATAAGCCTCTCTGCTTGTGCTAAGCTACCAAGGGGGTGAGCAGGGGTTATCTGGACTGTGTATCTCCCTTACCCTGACTACAATGAGGGTCCCTACTTGGCCAGGGTGTAAACTGACTGCCAACTAAAGACCCCATTTCTAACAGGATGTATTGCTTGCTTTAAGGAAATCTGCATGTTCACCATCCTAGTGTGATAGTATAAATAGTACTAACGAATATTATAATGATTAATTGCAAGAATTAACATGCACCATGAAAATAAAATGTGAAATCAAGAATTTTTGAAAATGTGCCTACATAGGTGGCAGCCATAGCGTGTACGACATATTAAAGGAAAATAACTGCTTAGAGAAATAATGTACACATATATAATTAAATGTATTAGGGATTTATATTAACAAGAGTTAATTATATGTTTTGTTTAAATTATAATAGACATAAACAATTGTGAAATAAAGGGCCTACTCAAGAGGGCCTCATGTTAAGATTCATGTAATAGAAATTGTTCATTAATGTTTTTCTCTGTCTCAGCAAAAATCACACTTGTTCATTTTTCCTTGTTCGCACAGTGAAGACGTGATTTAATATTGCAATGTTAAACAAACAGATTTTTCAAGTTTTCCAGTCAGATCCATGGCTGTAACTCTGTGTTCCAACCATCGATATAAATGTATCTTTCGTGCATGAGAAGTTGCTGTTCCCAGGACGTGACAATGGTCCTACTGAATGAAGTTATGTTTTGCAACAAAAATGTCAGCGGACAGAACTGGTGATGGAAGCGAAAGAAAAGGATCCAATTATAAACATGTGAAAGACTGTTGAACTTTTATCACACATGGAAAGTTAAAACCTATTGGTTCTGTCATGAACACCCCCATGGGTTACCGATTGAAAACTTACTAGTTACTTTTGGGATTTCAATATATCAAGACTGACATTTCTGAGAGGAGCAAACTAGTAGGGATATTCTGTAGGAGAACATTTATGTCTAGATGCTGTTGCTGCTGTCTCCCTTAGCCTCATGCCCTCACTTAATTGGTTTGGTTAGCTTAAGCCCAACTTTGGCTGAACCAATTCCCTCATCCTCCCTTGCCAAATGAAGACTACAAGGATGCCCCACTGACGAAGACGTCTCTGCCTGCTGATCTATTTAGAAGAGGTATCACAAATATGTATTTGTCTTTATTGCAGATTTTTGTTATTTTCTTTTAGTTACTAATCACTATTTTTTATTAGACCCTTAGCTAGATGTTTTCTAAAATAGATTTTTTGTCTATTTTTCTCTTTTGCATTGAGTCCAAACATGCTTTTCGAATTAGAGAGTTAGTTAGTGTGTCACTTTTCAAACAATTGTTATTAACAAAGGAATGATTTTATTCCTCTGTTGATTCTAAATGTATACCATCTCTAATATTCAGTTTTTGTTGTTATTATTTTTTATGGGAGCTCTTGAATGTTTACTGATAAATGCTTTGTCTAAATTGAGATTCTTCTGCTGTTTTGGTCAGCCTGTGTTGTTCTTATATGCTTATCATTTAGTATTGAGAGTGACTGACGTGATATTAGCATTGTTAACTTAGGGAAATACATTTTTGAACTTTGCTAAAAGGTGTGTTTATTCATGGGCACATGGGTCATGGTGTGTTAAATTTACTGACTCCTAATTTGATAGTATTGAAATGTTGATAATAATGTGCTGTTCATGTTTGAGTTATGAGTGAATTTGGTGACTATGGTAAATCACCCTTAATGGAGTCCAAAGGTCCATTTGACCTCTAACGCGTCCCCTTATAAATAAATTATCAAAGCCAAATAAGGCCAGACGCGCACACACTGGTACCAGCTGAAGAACTAGGCCACACATGAAGCTGCAAATCACACATCTTTATCCCACTGCCTATAGCTTTGAACTCCACATTCTAAACCAAGCTTTCATTACATTCTATTCTAGCGATTAGGTCACACTGATACGGAGTCCTTGTGGAGCGAGAAAGGTTCCATTCTAACACATGCAAGACTCTACAAGTAGTAGGAGGTAGGTGAGTTGCACAAAATTAAATTAATTTAACACATATTTCCATCAATTCCATGCCTTGAAGGCATGTTATGGAAATGTGTATGTGCACTTTCCAAAACACCAGGCCTAATAAGGTAGCTAGGAGATTTACATACATGCCAACATTTTCGAAGAAGAAAACTGTAGGAGATTCAACAAAAAAAAAACCCTCCCATTGACTTCTACTGAAAATGAAGCAATTTGAGGAGGGAGACAGTGAAAATTAAGCCATTTTGGCTTAAAAATAGGTAGTCTCCCACCTGAATCGAGTCTATTGGTATGTATAAATTTAACTTCTGCTGCTATCTCTGAAGCTCCAGCTTCCAGGTCGGTGTCATGGGGCAAGGCGCAAAGAGGGAAATCGGCCCCCTTGACTCTGTTTGAACTTTGAAATCATTAAGCCACACAGGCCTCGGGGCTCTAATGCCACTGCAGCCACTGCACCAATGGCAGCCACACCCATGGATCGTTTGGAGCGGTTAATACATATGCTGCACAGATCTGAGTAAATTTAATCTCAATACCACTTTTATTTACGTTACATATTTTCTACAGTGTGACTTTAACTCCAATGAGCAATGGCATGCTATACAGAAACCATTGTTACTTTTAAACAATGTTTGTTTGAAGGTAGACTGGAAGAGGTCTTTACAGAACAGCCACATTCATAGACCCAAAGTGTAAAACACAAGAATTAAACATAATGCAACAGTTCTGTTGTACCAAACCCAGCTCCTAAACAAGGGTGAGTCACTATTATCAGTTTAATGATGCTCTACATTGTGACTCATTTATCTGAATGCCCATTATGTAAAAACTACATTACGTACATCTTGAAGGGTAATGAGAGTGAAGAAAATGGAGGAAAGAAAAAATCAGAGGCAAGGTGGGGCAATTCAGAAAAGAGAGAAAATGCACTGCATTTAGCTTTCTTGATATCTTCAGAAAATGCAGAAAAAAGACCTGTCCTCCTTCACCACCTTTAGCCTCACTGAATATAATAAGCTGAGGTATGGGAACAAGATCCTCCTCCCTTCCACTTTCAGAGCATTTTTCAGAAGTTCCCACTTCTTCAGAATGAGGTTACAGAAGTCGGTGCCCTCAAAGGACCACAATAATACTACCTCGACCAGTTTTGTTGAGGGAGCCAACTCGCCTGAAGGGAAATCTGTACACTTTCTTGATCAGGAGATCAAGCATTGAAAACAAGCATTGGTAAAGCCAATAGGTCTCGCTCACAAGGTTGCTTTTGGCTTTGTCAATGTTTTTAGTCATGTTGTACATCAGTGTGACTGCTGCATAGGATCGCTGAAAATAAAAAAATAAAAAAACACTAAAAAAGCGCTGGCCTCATCATCCTGCCTTTTTTAATTGCTGGCGTGGACAACGCTGAGGGACAGAGCAAAAGAATGTGTGGAGGGAGGGAAAGGAATTGTGGGGTATGCAACACGGACATTTGAGGGGGTGAATGGAAAAGGGCTATGAGCAAGCAATAACAGACAATGGAAGGACTTCTCAAAGAACCAATGATTCCAGGAACATGCAAAAAACTGTGTTAGTGCATACGGAATAAACAATGGTTGTTGAGCTACAATAAAATGATGAAAGCTGAGTTGGATCCGGCATATTGGAAAACATGACCAAAAGAACTCTGCAGAAGGTCAGTTTACACACACAGAGTGCAGGTTCCGACAATAGCAAATCCCACCATGGCATCTCATTTGTATATAGTGCTCACTGTTGGTGCTCTGCACAGTGACACACAGCTGTAGTGCTTCAGACACTACCCAGAGTCTGAGGACTCTAACTCACCAATGTATAAATTTACCTTGATTGTCTGTTGAAAGCATTTGGAAACCCTGTTAGTGCATCAGAACCGTGATAAGTAAACTTACAAGGACACACGCCTAGGTCGATGAACCTTTGGGGCTCGTTCGGGAACATACCAGTACGAGGTATCTTTTTGGCATCACAAATCAATAGATCAATAACCCAATCAATATTCACAATGATTAATCAACTAGCTAATCACTGACATTTAATAAGAACAAATAGTTGAACACACCACGACCTTTCAGTCACAAATAACCACAACAAACTAGATAAGTGTTAGGATGTTTATTTCCCTATTTGTTACAATCTAATATCATCTTGGTTAATCTCGTTAGCAATAAACCTCTTTACAACTCTTCTAATTAGCAATTAGAACGCAGTTAATCATTGCATAGAGTATTCAGCATTTAGACACATCATTGATATGGAGCAGCATAGCAAGGTCCCATTAATACATGATTCAACAAAGCAAGATCTCAGTCATTTGTCTATTTGCATCTGATATGTGTGAGAACACCTCAACTAACCTCAGATTAGCATTAGCATGTTGGGCTTCATGCAAAACATTTAGCAAACACGAATTTGGAAAACATCTAACTATGGACTCTATCAAAATAGCAGTTGGTACCTAGAAAAGAAAGGCAAACAGACAATTACAATTTTTCATCCAATAGTTACCAATCCAACAGATCAGCAAACAGCGTCAGTCTTCGTCCTCAGGACATCAGTCGATTCGCCATCAGCAGAGATAGGACGGGGCAACGTCTCAATATAGCCTAACTAAGAAATAGGACTCTTCCCTCATATGGAGGAGAAGTAAGTATCAGATAAGAATGGATAAAGGATGGTTTAGAGTATTGTGACAAAGCAAAGGAAATGATCAAGTCTCTGTCTCTCTGCGTCTCTCTCTCACCTCCATTGGTCATTCCATTAAATCAAAACTACCCAATTAGCCCTTAACTCCCCATTGGATAATAATTGGTGCATTTTTATCTCTGTCCAATAACTCTTCACGCACTTTGCCAGAAGTTTCCACTAACCACAGTTCTCCTGTCGCTGATTGTTATTGACGTCTTCATCGGTTGGAATATCAGGTAAGAAAAGTTACACCTTGCGCTCCAGTCAGTTTCTCCATTGTTTTCTCCTACTCCTGTTGTCCCTGCACCTGTTACGAATTACACTGTTGCATTCAGAAAGAACGTCTCCTTGAGCAAATCGGTTCTCATGAGAAAAAATTTACTACAGTTACATACACACATCTACTTCTGGAAAGGTACAGCTTCATGCCCTTCAAGAAAACCGCACATTGCGCGTAAGAAAATGCAGTTTAATACGAGACAAGGCAACTAGGCCCAGACCCTTGCTAAGCTAAGGCCTATCAATTAATAAGCAACTTCTTACTGCGTAACTCTAATTATAATATGCTTATTATGCTAATTATAATATGCTAATACAATTCATTATTGCATAATAATTCAGAATTAACAGCTAGCCACTCCCCCGGACACATTTCAAACGCGTGCATTATGTCTATGTTAACACATTTTCTATGCAGCTTCCGTACACAATATATTGCAAGCTTTTCATGTTAATATTGCTTTTGAAAAACACACTCCAACACCCCTCATCGACAAAAAAGGTGCAGGAATTAACCCTTGCGTCCCACTTGCCATTTACTATATGGCAATGTAGTTTTTCTGCAAGCCTATCCTTAGGCACAGCAACATACCTTGACAATTGATGCCCATTGGAAATGGCATCAAATAAAGTGTGCAGATGATAAGCTGGCAAATAGCAGTCTTCATTTATTAGCATGGCTGAAATGTAGCATCATTCAGTTTGTGGACCAATAATAACACTCATTGTGAAGCCAGGACTAAGCAATGCATAACTGTGTAAGTCACATCACTGCAAACGAGACACCACCCAATGTATAGTGAACAGTGAAAAGTGTAAATGACTCAGGGTACCATGAAAACGGAATATGGGGCTTGGCACATATTATAAAGCAGAGAGAAGACAATTATACTATGCAGGAGTCGGGCAAGGCTCTTACGATTATTTTCCATAGGGGATAGGTCGAAAAATTAAGTATGGGAGAGTATGTAACTAACGTTTGATCGAATGAACAGATATAAAGTATGTGGGGAACAGCAAATGCTTCCATCTTCAAGAGCACCGGGCAGTACGTGTATTCAAATGTTTGTGGGTCAAATATTTCTAACAGGGCTGAATAGTAATGTGCTGAATGACGCCATGACCTGAAGAAGATGTTTTGGTACAGAGGTCATTGAAAGCGCTGGGCTGTCAGCCTCAGGTGTATACTGTACAGACTTCGTATTCGTTGGCGCTGACTGCACACATAATGGCAAATCAAAAACCAGCTCCTGGAGCTGACTGTGAGGTGGGACTGTAAAACAATCCATGTTGTTTACGATATACTATGAGACTTTTTAAACAAGTCACATAAGTCTGCATTCTGTGGAAGTAAGGATGCACAACAAGAACGCAAGTGCTTTCCTTTGCCACCGTAGTAATGTTGAATCTGGATGGAAGGGAACGAATAAATTGCTGATGTTAATAACCTCACCCAAGACGAAACAGGGCTTGTGCCCCAAATAAAAACAGACCATGAAAGTGTGTAAATATGAAGGAATTTGCTTGGTAGTTGACAAATTTTAAAGACATGTTTCCTTTAATGCAGGAGAAGGTATAATCTAAAGAGAACAAGCAACTACAAAGAGGAAGCAGCTACAGGGGAAGCAGTGACCTGTTCCACGACAGTGAACAAGCCGGGTGGCTCAATCAGTTAAAAGCACCAAATGCTGAAAAATTGTACTGGCGCCAGGTTTGAGTCTCGGAATTGACTCAATATCGTGTGATTCTGAGCAAATCACCTAACCACCCCCGCTCAAACACAAAATAAATTAAAAATCAATGTAACATTGTGTAATGTGTCTCCATGCCAAAATAAAAATAACTGGAGCTTGTGGTAAGTGCTCCAGTACCTTTGAGTTGAGTTCACACTACAGAGGAAAGGGGGAGTAGGAGTGGGATGGAACAAAATAAATAGTATCTTAATCATGCAGCAGACGGCCACTAATTACGTTTGTTTAATTAATTTGTACTTCATCCATGCTCCACTGAAGGAACAGAACTGACTCAATGGCCTATGATGCCAAATCAAAAGGCTGCATTCAAGAGCGAAGATCAAGTGAATCAATGATAAGAAAGGGTGGGCTCCAAGCCCTTTACTGTAAACAGTACCCCTTGCAGCAAACAAGACATGTGCACTGCTAGGCACCGAAAAATGATACCATCTTGTCTGCCACCGGAGTGCCAGCCTGCGTTCTCATAATCCTAATGCTGCTTTGGCATAGTTGAGTTTCAGATGTCTCAATCCTTCCTACTTGCATCAAAATTGCCTCTGTCACCACACCTCAAAAGTAATCCTACTCCCCCAGATCTTCCTGAGTGCTTGACACCCACCCGCCATTTGCTATCTTCATTTTCATATACTTCATTGTGGTCTCCATCCACTTAATTTCTTACTTCACAGCTTCGGGTCATGCATTAGCAGTCAATTATGGATACATTTTCCACTCCCTCCAGCTTTTTAAGATCATGCCTGCTTGTACCATATAACTGACTGTTGTCTCTGTGCCATCATCATCTTCTATTCTCTTTTTCCTGCAAGGACAAGGATGGAAACAATCTTTTTGCTCCATGATATGGATTTTGTTAAAGCACTGTAGGTGGTGCGTTCTGCTGCCAAAAAGGTAGTAGGCTCCATCCCCTGAACCATAGGCTTTTGCTGCCAGCATCAGGGAAGGAACTCCTTGCTCAATTTCAGCTTCAGCTCTGTGTTCAACTTTAATGAAAGGGGTCTGCGCCTGTTCTCGTTCAAACACCATCCATCACCTGTCTCAGGAACTGTGCTCCTCTTCCCCAGGCTGCAAACAGTGCACCTGTACCAAATATATCACCCGCCTTCCCCTCTCACAAGTGGTAACAGGTCCTATGGAAGCACCCACTTCTCCTGGGTGACACTTTGATTCCTCAAAACCTTTATGTGAGAGCAATTCTAACACCACACTTGGTAGAGTCTAGCCCAGCAATTCATTTTCCAACCGTTATTGGTGTATGTTAGAAATGGGGTCTTTGGTTGGAAATCAGGTTACCCCCTGTCAAAGCAAGGACCCTCAATCTAGTCCGAGTAAAAGAGAATCACCCTCAGCTAACCCCCGCTCACCCCTTTGGCAGCTTGGCATGAGCAGTAGGCTTAACTTTAGAGTGCTAGGTGTAAAGTATTTGTACCAACACACACAGTAACTTAATGAAAACACTACAAAATGAAACAACACAGGTTTAGAAAAATAGAAAATATTTATCTAAACACAACAAGACCAAAATAACAAAAATATACAATACAGAAGTCAAGTTATCAATTAAAAACCAAAAAGAGTCTTCAAATAGTTTTAAACACAACGCTAATGCTGTTAGCGTGAAAATGTACCTTGGGCGCATCAAAAATAACCCCGCACGGGCACGTGTGCGTCAAAAAGGGGCTTCCGATGCGTCAATTTCACCCACAGGAGAGACCTTGCGTCGTTTCTCATTTAGTTGGGTCGGTACTTCTTTTCTCCCTGGGAGAGCGATGTGTCGATCCGGTCAGCACTCTCGAGTCTGGGCAGGCCTTGTGTCGTTTTTACACGGCTAGCGGTGTTTGCGTCAAAAATCCGGCGGCACAATGATCCGAAAACCATGCAACGCGGGTGGCGATCTCACCAGCTTCTGTCAGCAATGCTGCACGTCTTTTCTCCAGCCGCGGGCGTTGATCTTCTGATCGAATTGCAGGTGAGCATCGATTTTCATCCGAAAAGCTGGCAGTGCATCGCTTTTTCAGAGTTACGGCGATTTTTTCCACGCACGGCGGTCTGTGCATGGATTTCTTACTCTTGGGCTGACAGCTTCTCTTCTCTGGCCCCCAGGAACTGGGTGGGCACCACTTGGCAGAGTAGGAGTCTCTCCAGAGGCTCCAGGTGCTGGCAGAGAGAAGTCTTTGCTGTCCCTGAGACTTAAAACAACAGGAGGCAAGCTCTAAATCAAGCCCTTGGAGATCTTCACAAGAAGGAAGGCAACACAAAATCCAGTCTTTGTCCTCTAGTGCAGGCAGAAGCAGCAACTGCTGGATAGCTCCACAAAGGACAGTCACAGGCAGGGCGACTCTTCTTCCTCAGCTCTTCAACTCTTCTCCAGGCAGAGGTTCCTCTTGGTTTCCAGAACTGTTCTAAAGTCTGTGGTTTTAGGTGCCCTTCTAATACCACTTTTGCCCTTTGGAGTAGGCTTACTTCAAAGGAAAGTCTCTCTTGTTTTTGAAATCCTGCCTTGCCCAGGCCAGGCCCCAGACACACACCAGGGGGTTGGAGACTGCATTGTGTGAGGGCAGGCACAGCCCTTTCAGGTGTGAGTGACCACTCCTCCTCCCCCTCCTCGCACAGGTTGCTTATCAGGACATGAAGACTACACCCCAGCTCCCTTTTTGTCACTGTCTAGTGAGAGGTGCAACTAGCCCAAATGTCAAACTGACCTAGACAGGGAATCCACAAAAAGGCAGAGTCACAGAAATGGTATAAGCAAGAAAATGCTCACTTTCTAAAAGTGGCATTTTCAAACACACAATCTTAAAATCAACTTTACTGAAAGATGTATTTTTAAATTGTGAACTCAAAGACCCCAAACTCCACATGTCTTTCCGCTCCCAAAGGGAATCTACACATTAATCATATTTCAAGGTAGCCCCCACGTTAATCTATGAGAGGGACAGGCCTTGCAACAGTGAAAAACGAATTTAGCAGTATTTCACTGTCAGGACATAAAAAACACATTACTGTATGTCCTACCTTAACCATATACTGCACCCTGCCCTTGGGGCTACCTAGGGCCTACCTTAGGGGTGTCTTACATGGAAAAGGGAAGGTTTAGGCCTGGCAAGTGGGTACACTTGCCAAGTCGAATTTACAGTTAAAAACTGAACACACAGACATTGCATTGGCAGGTCTGAGACATGATTACAGAGCTACTTATGTGGGTGGCACAACCAGTCCTGCAGGCCCACTAGTGGCATTTGATTTACAGGCCCTGGGAACCTCTAGTGCACTTTACTAGGGGCTTACTAGTAAATCAAATACGCCAATCATGGCTAGGCCAATTACATACACATTTTGTATAGGAGCACTTGCACTTTAGCACTGGTTAGCAGTGGTAAAGTGCCCAGAGTAAACAAAACAGCAAAAACAGACTCCAGCACACATCAACAACCTGGGAACAAGAGGCAAAACGTTAAGGGAGACCAGGCCAAAGATGAAAAGTCTAACAGTGTAATTGAACGAACACCAGTCCCTCTCTCTTGTGCGTGTGGCCTGAGAAAAAAAACAATGGAAACAATTTATACAGCTTATAAAATAGTGCCCGTTCTGCATATCTCTGAAGATCTGGAGAACATTGTAATGTCAGTATGAACATCTCAATTTCGACCTCCTGGCTGGCAAAGATATTTTGATATTATATTGTTATTGCATTTGTGTGGTGCTTTGTATGCTGACAAGTCACCAAATGACATTAACAAAAAGGTGGTGTTTTGCAGCGTTAGGGAGTGCTTGGTTGGAAGCATGTTGTAGTGCATTGTGACCTATGGAATGGCATTTTGGTGTCATGTGTTATTATCCAATTTGGTGACATTCACTTGACTTGGATTGCAAAGCTTATGCTTGTAGCGGAGATAACATACACTTTACATGCATTTATAGCGGTGTCTGAATGCAAGTGAGTTGATTAAAGCCAATGTGGGAAGTGTTTTGGTGTTCTACATAAAGAGTAGTTGAAAGGCTTCCTGTTGTTGCTGCCACGATTTTACTGAAGTTATGTAGTTGTGATTATTCATCAAATGGAACGAAGTGCATTCACAGATAGATGCATGTGTGAACTATTTACCAACCTAATCAGAGCAAATGTTATGGTTCATAATTGGACTGAGCATTAGAGAAGAAACCCAAAGGAAAGCATCAAATTACATACAGCCTTGGCAAATGCTTTTTCAAGTCCATTCCGAAGCAACGGAGTGTAAACCCAGGAATGTGCAGTGAAGAGGGTGCATGGCAACGACTCCAAAGGGCCCACTCAGGAGTGAGATAAGAGTAACCAGCAGGTGTGCACCCGATAAAGATAGCCACAACAGGTGTCACATTCATAGTGGCAGAGGTGTAACACACAGCCATGCACAAGACAAAACATGGGCATCGTAAATGCAAGTTTGAACCCTCCCAAAGTTGGTGCTGGGAGGATTTAACCTTGGGAAATGATCAGAAGAGTCCAAGAAGAGAGACAGAGCCAAAACAGTCATGCGGGTAGCTACGGTCCACGTTACAGTCATGCGTGTACGCCCAGAAAATATTGAACTTGACACAAGCGAACGAAGAAGACAAACAAAAGTGTCACACAAGGAGAATGTGGCTTAATGCCAAATGACAAAAGAATCATGCATATTTCAGTATTTGCCCAATAGGATAAGTGCTATATAGAGTCCACTAAGAGCAACAGATGAGTAACCCGTAGATGCGCATTGCATACAGGCAGCCATAGTGAGAACCCTATAGGATCCACCCAGAAGTGACAGAGGAGCAACTCACAGGTGTGCACTGGGGACAGGAAGCAACATTAATGCACAGTGGTAAGGGCTTTAAAGAGTTCACTCAGAGCAACAGAGGACCAATCAACAGCTATGCACTGAATGCTATGCACTGAATACATGCGGCCATGGTCTGTAGTATGAGGAGTCATACAAGGAGCAACTTGTTGACAACAATATGGTGGTAAGTTGTTTGTACTTGCTGTAATAGTGGTGTTAAGCGATAGTTTGAAACCCTAAAAGCCATGTTTTCATGAGACAGAGGAAGACCGGTATTGTTTATGCAACACATTCTGATGAGTGATATGTTAAGATGGAGATAGTAACAAACAGCAACAAAGTATTGATTTTAAGAATTTGATATAGTGCAGACATACCTTCAAAGAGCAGCAGAAGACTTTGCAGATAAGAATTTTATTGCAGTAGGAGCGTCTCTAGTATGAGATGGTATACATAGAACAGATAACTTTTTGGTGAACAGGCAATCGTGAGCCCTAAGATGACCTGACAGTAACACTGTAAATTTGTTTTAAAATTACAATTAAATTTCACAAGTGTACTTTAAAATGTAGCATTTCTGTTAGACCTGTCAGCCTTAGGTTATCCTTCCTCCAAACGTTTTGCCTCTCCTTCTCCATTTTGCCGAACCTGATTTTGTTGGCCTTAGGACTAAGTACACTTTATCATGGCTATTGAGTGCTAAAGTGCTTGTGCTCTCTCCCTAAAACATGATAACATTGGCTTACACTGAAGTGACATGTTTAATTTTATTATAAGTCCCTAGTTAAGTGGCACTACATGTGTCGAAGGCTTTTAAATTAAATGCTACTAGTGGGTCTGCAGTCCTCATTGTGCCCTTTAGTAGCCCTTTAAGCATGTCTCAGGTCTGCCATTGTAGAGCCAAGTGTACAGTTTTAAACTGTAATTTCAATAAACCTTTTAGCCAGGCCCAAACCTTCCTTTTTAATACACAGAAGCCACCAATACCTGAATCATGGTGTGATGCCATAATACACCTGGTATATACAGTAAAGGTGTCACAAGAGCAGATACAAATAATTACAGACTAATTGCTCTCCTTGATAACGCTGCCACATATTATGCCAGTCTACTCCTGGAAGATCTATTGTCATGGGTTGAACAAAATCAGCTAATTCCCTTCCTTCAAAGGGGGTTCATGGCCAAATCTGGGACTGTAACTAATTTAACAGCAATATCTATCGGATGGATAAGGCAATAGTCTCAAATTCCCCGATTTACTGCTGTTTTGTTGATTTAGAGGCAGTGTTTGATTGAGTGATGAGGGGAGCCTTTTGGGCCACATTACTTAGATGGGAAATAACATGGTCCCTTTTGGAGGGTTTAATCCAGCTACATTCTCACACATGGATACGTATCAGACTAGGAGATGGAGCCCACATATCAAGAAAAGTTATTATATTGCATGGAGTGAAGCAGGTGCTCGTAGTAGCCCCTTTGTTTTTCAACCTATTTATTGCAGATTTATTGTACACACTGGGTGATATGAATAGTCACTCCCTGAAAATCAGTGGTGCCCGAATCAGCAATTTGTTATATGCAGACAACATTGTTTTATTTATTTACTCAAAGGTAGGACTTCAACGACTACTCAATCAGTTACATACTTATACAACTATTATTAAGTTAGAGGTGAATCTAAAAAAAACTAAGTTTGTGACATTTGGGCTATAAAACATCGGGAGGAGGTTGGTTTTATGACAGCAGCAGAATTGTGTTGGAGCAATTCTACAAGTACCTAGGGGTTCATATTGATGCTGAACTCTGTTTTGTGAAGCAACGAGAAGAAGGTGAAGCAGTAGCTTTGACCCTCCAGGTGATGCTATTAAAATTAGCGAAATTGTTATTGGGCTCACGTCTTTCTTCACAACAAGAAATTGTGAGGTCCAAAATTCTTCCTTCCTTAACATATGGTTGGAAAATGATGCTAGGCAGAGATGATACCCTGCTGAATAAACTTGTTAAGAACTACAAGCGGGTCTTTTGATTACCAAAATCTTCATCAGCTGCCCAGTTTAGGCTCAAATTTGGCTTCTCTGATAAGCGGGCTGCAGGCACCGGCACCTTCCTCAATCTGTGTAACAAGTTTTGAGAGGCCAGCACCCTAGAAACATTATGGTCTGAAATCAGTTATAGCCGGCCTAACTGGGCTCACAGATGGTATTTAAAAGATTGCCTGCAACTTCTTGATGTAAAAGATCTCTGGGTTAGCAATCCCCATCAACAACATTTTAAAATGAGTATAAGAAAGCACGTTCGCCTTTGGTCATTCCACTTGGACAGGGCATTACATGCCAAATGTAGGCATGCCTGGGCAATAAATAGCAGGTATCAGCCCGCCACTCCAGCATGGTATCTCTCCTGCACGTATGCTATCCATTGGAAAGTAAGATTTATAGGTGTTAGGGTAGACAACTGGCCATTCTTGAAGGATCTAGCTGGCTGGCACCGCCTTAGCACGGACAGTACCTGCAAGAGCGGTGGTTTCTTGTGAAGAAACATTTGAACATGTTGTATGCCTCTGTCCAGCACTGCAAAGCGAATGTAGGGCAAGACTATGGAGGGAGTGGAATAGATTGGGACTTCGCACATGGCGGCAGGCCGTTATCGCCTCCTTAAATCCCAATAACACAGCTCTAAATATTTCATTGGTGAGGTTTGTTACCAATGCATCCAACTTGTTCAGCTAGCTAGGGGCTAGAAAGTTGAGTCCCGCGCACTTTACTGACACATCTACTCACTTAGTCCCAACTGGTAAAATTGTTCAGCCACATTGAATTTTGCTCAAGCTAAACTGCTTTCTAAGTGGACAAATTTGTTGATTCCTTGTCGAACTTCTTTGTTGCTTTTATTGACAGACATTCAGCTGCTGCAGTTTTTTCTACTTAAATTATTTATCGAAATCAATTAGCTAAAACAGTTATGTTTAATAATAACAGAACTAGCAGTACTTTTAATAAACTGATGACATAGTAACATGTAGAAAATTGCTGACTATTCAGATTTTAATGGATGAATGTAATTTTTTTACTGATGTTGCTTTTTAACTTGTAAATGTTTTAAATAACAATCAACAATAACGCTTGTTTGATTCAAAGTCACCCATAGGGGAAGGCTGTAAATAGCCCAAAGGGCAGGGTGCAATATATTTTAAGGACATGACATGTACTTGTAAGTTTTACATGTCCTGTTCGTGAAAAACTCTTAAATACATTTTGATCTGAGCCTCAGGGACACAAAAGGTTCCCCAACATCCTACACCAGCCCCTAGACCCAGCTTCAGTGAGTTCCTGACCCCCACGTAGTGCCCCTTAGGTCCTTGACCCTTGGTGGGACTCAGTGAGCTGAACTAAAGCTTTTGGGCTCTTTGCAATGGCGAACTGACCTGGTTGTATAAGACCTTGCTTCTCACATCGCGATCGAGCTCAAAGCTCCGTCAGCCTGACTCATCCCGCTCCAGCATAGACTCGCAGGAACCACCAGTGCGAAACTCCAGCGATGACACTGGCTGGCTCTTCGTGGTGATGCTCTCCCTGATGTCTGCAGCCCTCTCCAATGCATACAAAACACTTGGCACAGACTTGAGAAGGTAAACTTCAGTTGGCCTAACCTGGCAACTGTATCAGACCTGCCCTCTAACTCTGTCAGCTTCAAAGTGTGACTTTGACCCAGTCGAGCACGACCAGATGGCCCAAGTTGGTGTTTTGTGCTTTTTGGTGCTATTTTCACTTAAATCTTTAAAAAATCGTTCTTCTGGTTCTGCTGATTGGGTGGTTGTCGTTTTGGTCTTTTTAAAAAGTAAATTACACTCTATTTTTGTATCCTGATATGGGATGTTTTTTGTGTGGTGTTTTCACTGTTCTACTGTTTGAAGCATTACACACATTACCTCTAAGTTAAGCCTGACAGCTCTGTGGCAAGCTACCAGGGAGTTAGGCACAGGTTAATTCGGGGTTTGCTTGTGCCTTACCCTGACTAGTATTGTGGTTGTGACCTCAGTCAACCAGTAACCTAATTTCTAACAGTTTGCCTTTTGAAAAACCCTTTGATGGAGACTAATACCATAGTATAAAATCTAAGAGAAAATGCATTGTTTTAGTTAAAACCGATGCACTCAATGCAGAGCTTTTTTAGTAAAAGTTCATCTTCTCTGTGCCTTCCATCAGCACTAAACCTCAACTTTATCTTGTTGTCATCAACGGAGAGTAGGCTCCCCAAAACATATATTCCTTGCTATGGCCCTATATCTTTATGGACCTACTGCCTGACCTAGACTGGTACAGGAATGAAAGTCATGTTTGGTGAATTGGGAATTTGCCAAATCTTGTTTTTTGATTTACCGCCAAAAGCACACAAATGCTTAGTAAAACGTGGTATAAGGGTGTCAGCACCTGCTGTGCCTTAAATTACTACTTTTTTGTGCTTGGGTTTGAAACACCATCCTTTTAAGCCAAGTAGCGTTTTTAGTATATTTCAGTATTTATTAGTCAAAATGTTCCCCTTGCTTCTAGGTCAGCTTGCTTAAAGTGCAGCTATTATAATTTAGCTGATTCCTATGAAGTCGTCAATCAGCAGCTGTGAAATAACACATTGCGACCACTTTGGCAGCTCTGACAATCAGATCAGAGAGGCACGATATGCTAATTACACTGTTTTCTAAACCCATTGAGTTATTTCGTCAGACAGCATTTGTACCTCGGCACCTGTCAGGCTAACACACATCAAAGCCCTTATAAGATGTCAAAACACGATTTTCCTCAATTAAAATTGATGTACACTGAATGTTGGAAAAGTGTCTGTTTCAGGCAGGGCTTCCTTTCAAAACACAATGATCTCTCGGAGTGAGTGAGGAAGCGTGAAAACGTATTCTTAAAAGCTTTAGAAAGAGTCGAGACAGCTCCTTTGCACCTCCGTGCATTGCTTTGTAGGTTATAATAAAAGCAAGCATTGAAATACATTTTTCCTGATATTTGCATGAGTGCACAGCCACGTGACTTCGTTTAGTACATTTTCTTTCATGTTTCCAAGACTTTTTTACCCTTTGATTTCTATATCAGGATATTATTTAGCAAAGCTGCTAGCACCGAGTAACATGTGATATTGTTTGCTTAATTTCATGGTTGCAATTCTAAGAACAACATGTTTAATCATATATACGGTTTCATAGTTTATAATTAGCTGCCTCTTTGCATATTTACTTTTTTCCCAGCAATATTTAATTGAATTCGCACTGCTTGGAGCAAAACACCGAAGTCAAGATTACCCGCTGTGTGTAAATGTTTACGTAAAGCTGTAGTACAGTCTATCTACCATCGCACGTGTTGGTAGCCTAAACACGTATTTAAAATTCGCTGCTATATGTTTGATCCTTTGTGACATTTTTACTTTCCATGTTGTTTTTGAATTTTCATGCCCAAAGGTTAGCGGTTTTGTGTGAGTTCTGCATTTACCTTGCCAAATGCTAATATAGCCTTAGAACCCGCAGTAGCGGGCTTTACTGGCTATTAAAGGCCCGCTCCCGAGTTAAATGCCCAGGGCATTTAACAAGGGAAAGGGCCTTTAATATAGCCTTAGAACCCGCCGTAGCGGGCTCTACCGGCTATTAAAGGCCCGCTCCCGAGTTAAATCGGCTCGGGCATTTAACAAGGGAAAGGGCCTTTAATAGCCTGTAGAGCCCGCTACGGCGGGTTCTAAGGCTATTAGAACATTCTGCCACTCAGGGCAGAATGTTCTCTTAAAAAAAACAAATTGCTCACGGAGCCCGAGGGAATTAGAATCCCCTCGGGCTCCGTGAGGCTTTGTTCACAGCTGCTGCTGTGAACAAAGCCCATTGGAATGTTGGCGCTGCGGGCTTTTACCGGCCAGTAAAAGCCCGCAGCACTCCATTGTTTTCAATGGAGCTGCCAACTTCCAATGTTCTAATAGCCGGTAGAGCCCGCTACGGCGGGTTCTAAGGCTATTAGAACATTCTGCCACTCAGGGCAGAATGTTCTCTTAAAAAAAACAAATTGCTCACGGAGCCCGAGGGGATTAGAATCCCCTCGGGCTCAGTGAGGCTTTGTTCACAGCTGCTGCTGTGAACAAAGCCCATTGGAATGTTGGCGCTGCTGGCTTTTACCGGCCAGTAAAAGCCCGCAGCACTCCATTGTTTTCAATGGAGCTGCCAACTTCCAATGTTCTAATGACGGGTGTACTAGGGCATAATAGCGATAGAGTTTAGGACGCAGGGCTTTACAGCTTTCTTAGGCTCAGAGACCTGGACCATCAGTACCACAGATGAGTGGGTATGTTCAGCAGGAGCTTTGAGCAGGTGCCCGATATGTACAGTTTAAATGAGCAGCTCACAGCGCTCATTCTGGAATAGATCAGGACCCAATTGGAACCACGTACGGCCTTACATTGGTTAAGTTATTGTCTGTGCTTCATTTCTAAGCAGATGGGCCATTCCAAGGGACCTTTGCTGTTTGCATTGGCATATCACATCCAATCTTTTCCTGGGTCTTCAAGTTCTGGAAGCCATGTTGCAGGCATGTTCCATTGTCTCAGACTTCCAAAGGACACTGCATTATTGATTGATTTCCCTGTGCTTGCTTCATTTCCTCAAGTGGTGGTGCTGTTCATTGAATGTGCAAATGCGCCTGGTCCTTAATAAGTACACTTATAAGGGGACGTGTATAGGCCGATGAACCTTTTAGATCGCATGGAGTATCCTAGTCATGTAATGACCAGTGACATCAATATTCAATGTAATCAATAACCACTAAGAGAATCATTAGCCAACAATTCATGAATAACCAGAACTCAATAAAGCTTTTACCAATTTTTATTTCCCTATTAATTACAATTCTAAGGCATTTGGTTAACTCAAACTTTATTTAATTGTCTCAGAATTAGTTTGTTAGCGACCACCAATAACACAGTCTAATCAGAACCCGGAACAATATGTCCTCTAGTGCTTCAGCATAAACTAACAAAGATGAATATTTCGAAATTAATAGCAAAGTTCAGCAATCAGTTTGTCAATCATTTGTCACTGTCAACGTCACCCAGAAGAAACCTACCTAACCAAGATTAGCATCAGCATGTGGGACTTCATGTGAAAACAATTTAGAAAAACATGAACTTGGAAAACATCAAGCTAGAAAAAAAACTATAAAAACAGTGCAGTTGGTACCTAGAAAGAAAGGCAGAAAGTTAATCAGTCACATTTTCATGGCTACCTATCCACGGAATGGATCAGCAACAAAGTCAGTCTTCGTCTTCAGGTCATCAATAGATCATCAACGCATCAGGCTCTCAGGACAATGAGCCCAATGACAGAACCTCGAACCGCGTCTCTTGATGTCATCAGCATTCACCCCTCGCATCTTGCATCTGCCTAAATTCTGAAGTTTTAGCCCCTTGTCATGACTTTTTATTAGAAGTTTTCGGTCCATCCCCTTAATTTGTAATTGGTAAATTAGTTCTCCATATGTGACGTTACCCAATATTGTTTACTCTACATATCTATGAGTTCTAATATTTAGTCTTTCTCAGTTCATGGATTGGTCCACTATACGATGTCTTCATCATCCGGCTCTACAGGTATCGAAAATGTTGCATGTTCCTCTTCAGTCAGTGTCTCTATTGTTCAAGTCCTGCGAAAGTACATTCAGCCTACTCTACACATAATTGTATCAAATTGACTTCATCATCTCCTGTCCGTCAGTACATTGCAGAAACTTCTAGCTAAGCACACAGTTCACGGTCAGTTCATTTGCACCAGCAACTTCTACATCGTGCGTTCATTAATTCCGCTTCTGCATGAGGCCTGGCAAGTAGGCCACGACTTCGACTAAGTTAGCTTCTACGATGTAATATAAAACATAGGTTATACATCTCATTATGGCACATTACTACATCATTATTACACATTTCCATTATTTTACGCATTTTGAATCATTTTAGTATACATTTGTATAAGTGGCTACAACTCCCGGTGGGCACATTTTCAAACGTGCACATTATTTTCTCTACAATTAATTTTTCTATTAACTTTTTTGTTAATCAAAACACATAAACATTAATTAATAATTTCTAATTAGCATATCTGCTTCAACAAATGCATATACGCATCATCCTCCAAAAGCAAAGGAACAAATGACCTGAAACAGGAAAATTACTTACTCCTTGAATGTGCTAATGTGCTAAATTCTTAAGCAGTGCCATGTCGACGATCTTAGGTCGGATATCTCTCAGAGCAGTAGTGATACACTGCTTATGATGCAGATGGAATAGGAGAACAACTAGTTACTTGGAGAGTATGGCATGAATGTTCCCTAAATGTCAAGTTGAGGTGTCACCATGAGTTATGCTTCTGCGGCACAGCAAGTGTTGCACATATAAGAGATCTGACCACTTGCATGTGTGCTAATAATACCAGTGAAACTACTTTTGGTCTACTGAAACATTGATGTCCTTGTTTGCATGTGTTTAGATGGGACCTCATGTCCCCTTTGGGCACGATCATGGGTTGTGCTGCATGTGACAACCAGATGCAACTTAGCCCTGTTGTGATAGAGCACATTTCTTGTGTTGAATTTTGACCACCAATCAGGTTGGTCCACTAACATTTATAGCATCACAAAATTATAATGTCACAATGTTAAGTATAGTCTAGTCAATCAACCAGCTAAAGTTCTATGCACGGCTGGCCGAGCAGGACCCAGCCATTCTATATTTACGTCTGCTCCCCTTGAAATGATATGCCTCACTTTTGGACGTTTGATTGTGTTTCAATTTGAATGTCACATTTTGCTGGCTACAATTGAGCTGGCGAGGCGATAGTGAAGTGAATCAAATGTGTGGGCCAGGATGTGGGCGAGGAGCCTGTGCAGAGGGTTGAAGGACGTACTCACTAGGGACGTGCTTCTTGCTTCTCTTGGAAACAGAACCTGACAAAGAGAGGTGGAAGGTGAACGTCGGGCCCGGCACAGGCGAGGAACTGCTGTACATGAACAAAGAACCACCCATGATTGGGCAGTCTCCTGTTCTAGCCTTGCAGCGCACATTACTGACTCCCTGCTGTGCAATAAGAAGCTCATCACAGACTATGACTGGGAGAGTGGGAGTGGATGCTAGACACCTGGAAGGGAAATGTTAATGTTTATGTTGGGAGTAAAGTCTAAGAATGCACAGACTCACGGGGGGCACTGTCTGGGGAGAGAGTAAGTTAAAGAGATTGTGTGGACATGCATAGTTCTTAAAGTGGCAGAACGGAGAGGTGTATATTTTATTCAGTACCGGACTTGATTGGCACTTGTTCCTTTGTCCTGCAATGTCACTCATTCCTCTACGGGCCCTTCCTAGTTCAGACCCCTCTCCATGCCTCTGTTGTTGGTGCACTTGGTGTGTTATGCTCTGTGTCACTGATGTTGATTTTTCCAGAATTCCACAGATTGCAAAAGAGACAACACCTGATGACATCACAAGTTGACCCATCTGCCAATGCTCCCCCTGGAGGGCTTACTGTTTGCTGTTAAGGGTCTAGCATATGGACAAGGAAACATAGAATATGAAGAAGTCGCAGAGCATTGGTAGATAAAGTTTTTTTCTCAGCTAGTGCTTATTTGGGATGTTACAAATTGTCACAAAATCATCACAGCACTGAGAACGTTTGCATTACATACTTGTGAGTAGTTTATACAGCATTATACTATGATCTATTTATCTCATAGACTGTGTCTCTGAATTACCAATTTTCTTTCTGAAACCTGCAACTGCTGCAATATTTTCTTTCTTGCAACTTACACTTTATTTCAAGAAGGGGGGGTTGGTCCATGGATGTCAATTCACTGAAATGTCAGGCGTAGCAGAAGTGACATCACACGCCCTTTGACCTCCACTTTCACTCACACACATACTTACATATACACACAAATTCAGACATGTACACTCTCTAACATAGGTACACTCTCACCCACAAGCACACACACAACATACATTTAAAAGTATTTTTTGCTTACCTCAGCTGCCATGGAAGGGCTCATTCCAGCTAATTGTACTCCATTTTTATTACACTAATAGTGAATGCGATATTATTATTCACTGATAGTGTGATACAAAATTGACAGAAAACAAAGAGAGCAGAGCCCCAACTGATGTTCCCCGCGTGAAAAATAACGACGCAAATCCATGTGTGAAGGGGCGAAACCGATGCACACACCATTTTTCCACGCATCTCCTCCTCTGCGGCCCTTTGCGGAGATTTTTCCCTCCAAACCAGGTACTTTGTGCTTAAAAGGGACTTTGTTTGCTTTTTAAAGACTTAAGACACTTTGGGGGTCATTCTGACCCCGGCGGGCGGCGGGAGCCGCCCGCCTGGAGGGAACCGCCAGAATACCGCTGCACGGTCAAAAGACCGCCGCGGTTATTCTGGGTTTCCCACTGGGCTGGCGGGCGACCGCCAAAAGACCGCCCGCCAGCCCAGTGGGAAACAGCCAGTGGGAAACAGCCCTCCATGAGGATGCCGGCTCCGAATGGAGCCGGCGGAGTGGAGGATGTGCGACGGGTGCAGTAGCACCCGTTGCGAATTTCAGTGTCTGCTGAGCAGACACTGAAATTCAAAGTGGGGCCCTCTTACGGGGGCCCCTGCAGTGCCCATGCCATTGGCATGGGCACTGCAGGGGCCCCCAGGGGCCCCACGACACCCCTCACCGCCATCCTGTTCCTGGCGGGCGGAACCGCCAGGAACAGGATGGCGGTGAGGGGGTCGGAATCCCCATGGCGGCGCAGCAAGCTGCGCCGCCATGGCGGATTCCCATGGGCAGCGGAAAGTCGGCGGTACACCGCCGACTTTCCGTTTCTGGCCGTGGCTGTACCGCCGCGGTCAGAATGCCCGGCGGAGCACCGCCAGCCTGTTGGCGGTGCTACCGCCGACCCCGGCCCCGGCGGTCCTTGACCGCCGGGGTCAGAATGACCCCCTTTATATCACTTTCCAGTGATATCCTTACATTTTCATATTGCATCTTTTATAGTTTTGACCTGCAAATGCACAGATAAAATTACAAGTTACACAGAGAGCATATGCACTTTAGCACTGGTTAGCAGTGGTAAAATACTCAGAGTTCTAAAGCCAACAAAAGCAGATCAGAACAAATAGGAGGAAGGAGGCAAATAATTGGGGATGACCCTGCAAAAAGGGCAAATTCCAACAAGACCCCCTACCACCCTAAAACCAGGGGTGAACAATCAATACCTTGATGTACTTCCCTGATTGGAGCGATACAACAGGGACCCAGGCCCACAACAGCAGGGGCATGTTCCAGTTCTACGCCTTCCTGACTCCAGATGGATCTCTTTGTCCATCTTCTCAGAACCTACTAAGCTAACCCATGGGGAACCCGTCTCCTCACCTGCAGATACCATCTGTGCAGCACCTAACCTTATTTGCTCACAGATGTTTCCGGGGGGCAGATAGTACCACCAGGGCTAACACAGTGGTGTTGCCCACTCCACCCGCGGGGTGTGACTCTTGCCCCCCCCCAAGGGGCAACTCTGTCGACCAGAACAGAAAGCCACAGTGGCCACTGACAGCTGTCAGGAATGAGAGCCAGGCCCCAGGCCTCTCAAGGCTCTCCAACCACTGTGACTGTGAAGATTGAGGGGCAGTAGCCCCGGGTGCCTGGCACCCTTTGACCAGTCTCCCTTCCACCAGGTCAGGGATGACAGCCAGACCCTGGTCCTCCCCTCTGGGGCTCTGTACCCTCCCTACATGAGCGGCACCCCCAGAGTCCACAATTGTCAGGGTGCTTGTAGAAGCAGTCCTGCACAATTCTCCCACCAGTGCAGGGATGTTAACCTGCAACTGGTCTTCCAACCTGGGGTCTGTACCTTCAGGTTGGACCAGGGCCAGGGGTGAGGCTTCCCTCACCCTGCCCTCCCTTCTGGGGTCCTGCACCCCCAACTAGGAGTAACCCCACCAGAAGACAACGTGGTAGGGGCACTGTTAGCAGTAGCCCCTCCCTCCAGGTCAGGGGGGACACCCTGAACATGGCCTTTCAATTCAGGGTGTGTATCATTAGATTGAACTGGGGTCAGGGGTGACTCTTTCCCTCCCCTGCACCTACTCCCAGGGTTGTGCAACGCCCCTCAGGGAGCGTACCCCTAGAAATCACACCTGGGGGGTGATTGGGCAAACCGCCCCCCCTTTCAGGTCAGGGTTTACCCCCTGCACCTGATCCTCCAGTCAGGGTCTGTACCCTCAGACTCTATTCAGGGAAAAAGAGAATCACCCTCAGCTAACCCCCGCTCACCCCCTTGGTAGCTTGGCACGAGCAGTAGGCTTAACTTCAGAGTGCTAGTTGTAAAGTATTTACACCAACACACAGTAACTTAATGAAAACACTACAAAATGACACAACACAGGTTTAGAAAAATAGAAAATATTTATCTAAACAAAAAAAGACCGAAACGACAAAAATCCACAATATACAAGTCAAGTTATCAATCCAAAAGCAAAAAGAGTCTTCATGTAGTTTTAAACACAACGCTAATGCTGTTAGCATGGAAATGTACCTGGGTGTGTCGAAAATAACCCAGCACGGGCGAGTGTGTGTCAAAAAGGGCTTGCGATGCATCGATATCACTCATGAGCGAGACCTTGCGCCGTTTCTCCTTCAGTCGAGTCAGCGTGCGACGTTTCTTCTCTCCGCAGAAGAGCGATGCGTCAATTCGATCCTCACTCTCGGGTCCGGGCAGGCCTTGTATCGTTTCTGATCAACAACAAAAGGCAACTCATAACTTGAACTAAATGCACATTCTAAACATATAGGAAAAAACTTTTGAGTGCTCATACACTGACACACATCGTTGCCTTGATATGTACTTCCGGGTTTACAATAGTAGACCCGTTTTAATAATGAACAAACAATTCAGTGGGGCACATCAACAATCAATGTCTAAACTATTATATTATCAAAATGAGATGACATGAGAGAATCTAGTATGATCAAACTAAATTGCTAATTGATAAATCTTCCTTTTCTGAAATCAACAATAACTAACCAAAGAGAAAAACCATGTACTCATATAAAACTAACCAAACAGAAATGTCCATGCAAATAGAGAATTTTAATACAAAAGAATATATCATATTATACACATAGACATATAAACATATATACACAACATGTAGAAAAAGAATGAAAAGCCATCAGCCTACACATAAACATATAAACATATATACACAAAATGTAGAAAAAGAATGAAAAGCCATCAGCCGACACGTGTTTCGTCCTGACTGGACTTCTTCAAGGCTGAGAGAATCACAACATATAACAATCAATTATAACAAATATATATATACAATATATACAAATATTAAAATAAATACACATCCAATATTTTATCCTTTCCCTTTCCAAAATACAAAAAACTGATAAATTCTTTGGTCAATTAAGTACACAAGCTCTTAAAAGTGCATATTATTTATACTATTTCTCTTGGTTTGAAGCTAAACAAGAAACTTCAGAGAAAAGGAAGAAAACCACCACCACAACCTCAGTGGTGAAGTGTTTATTTGAAGTATCCAACAATATATTTCCCATGTCCCCAAGGATAGGTCTGTTGAAGCCACAGCGATAGTTAGCCATGCAACATGCAAGCCCAAGTGTAAATGAATTTCTTTTTCGTTGGCATTTGATCAATTTATGTCTACAATTTCTTTTCTTTCAAACGTAAACTACTTATAGCCCAGAATAACCCCTCATTGTGTAATGGTGAGGAAAGAGAGTCTAATAAATATATACCTTTATGTGCTTCTATGTCCGTATAATCATATATCATTTATCATCCTCTATGAAGAAGGAGGGGGAACGTGATAATTTAGTTACTCCCATTTCACTTGGCAAAATTTAGGGAATGCCAATAAAGTGTACTGTAGTGCAATTACTGACCTGTTTTAATCATAATCAGTCACTTCCTTGCTGTCTTCAAAATGAATCTAAATTACAGGAACCGTAAACCTCATGTATTGAGGAACCAACTGAAATATAAATAATTACAATAAATCCAATGTCCTCCCTAAAAGGAACTCAATTCCTATGTGATCATCTTTTATACCAATGTCTCCACACTATCCTGGTAATGGAGCCAGCATTCTAATAATGCTCCGTTTTTCATTGAATTCGCAAATCTCATGTATTAAGGAACCAATTGAAATACAAATAATTACAATAAATCCAATTTCCTCCCTAAAAGGACCTCAATTCCTATATAATCATTTTTTATACCAATGTCTCCACACTATCCTGGTAATGGAGCCAGCATTCTAATAATGCTCCATTTTTCATTGAATTACATAGAATACATTTCCCAAACTTCTACCATACACTTACCTATATGCCTCTCTCCCTGTTCTTAAATCTCGTCCCTGTTCTATTTCCCGATGTATCTCAGCGAGAGCATCGAGGGCCTCTGTACCTCGTCTCACTCTCCCCGACTTTTCCAAAGGAAGTGTACATCCCTCGCCGGCATTTTGCGCGCCACATTAGTACTCAAACCGAGTTCATTAGCACTAACAACGGACAGAAGCTTACCCATAGAACCACGGCGGCCATTTTGAAGTGGTTCCTATTGAGTGAAAACTAACACAAAGTCAGGACGAAATCTCGTCTATATCGTATGTAGACATTCTAAGACGACGATTTCAATACTTCAAATCCTTCGCCGTTATTTTAAACACCGCGTTAGCACTTCAACATAATTCATTAGCCGGAAAAGAAAGAAAAAGCACCTGCCTATGGAACCGCGGCGGCCATTTTGAAGTGGTTCATATTTTGTAAATATTACCCCCCAATAAAGACAAATTGTCACCTATTTGCCAACCAAAGAAATACATTTTCAACCACCCAATATCATGATGGTAAAGTAATTACTACCCCCAGTATGTACACAAATGGCACCTCAGTGAACATATAGAGTGAAGTCGTAACCGGTCTTCCCAACATATAGAAAATTCAAATGAGAAGGGAAAGAACCCTCCCTATCTTTCAAGAACACGAAATAGAAAGGATATTAACAAAGTTAGTGACTCATATCATTTGTGTGTTGTTCTACATTCATAGTATGCCAAATGGATATATTCAGAGGAAATGGTACAACTCATCATCCAAATTCATGCCCATTTCAATCGTTCTTAATTTGATAATCCATTTTGCTTCATTTTTACGCAAGTCCAATGTTCTGTTGCCACCCCTAGCGTTCACCGGGATTTGATTTATTCCCATATATTTTATTAATGGAACCTCAGTTACTGGATGTTTATCTTTAACATGCCGTACTAGCGGTGATGCTATGTCATAATTTCTTAGGGCTCTGATATGTTCTTTAATACGTTCCTTCAAGGGCCTTATTGTGCTGCCCACATATATCTGGCCACATATGCATTCCAATATGTATACCACAAATTTCGTATTGCAGTTAATAAAAGTGGAGATTTTATATTTGTCACTACCATTGTAGCTGAATTCAGTGGTTTTATGCAATGCCATACTGCACATATTACAATTACCACACCTATAGAAACCCGCAATTTTATTCGGAAGCCATGTTGTTTTACTTTCCATTAGAGGTGGTAAGAAACTTTTACAGACTTCATTTCTAATAGTTTTACCTCTTTTATGAATCATTTTAGGTTTCTTAGGAAGTAAAGCAGCAAGTGTTTCATCTGTCTGTAGAACATTCCAATGTTTACATAGAATGTGATATATATTGTGACTGTTTTGGCTATATGCCGTACAAAAACTCATTGCTCTGTATGGTGAACTGTCTCGCATCTTTGTCTTTTGACCCAGTAGGGTGGTTCTACATGTTTGATCAATCTTTTTCCTTGCTGTTTTGATGACACGCTTGGAATAGCCTCTCTGTGTGAATCTATCTTCCAATTTATTTAGTTCTATGTTGCATACATTGGGATCGCTGCAATTTCTTTTCAATCTGGTCATTTCCCCAAATGGGATGGCTGAAATTTGACTTTTAGGATGCGCACTTTCTGCATGTAATACCGAATTGCAGGCTGTTGGTTTGCGGTAAACTTTCGTATGAATCTTATTATCTGTGACGGATATCTCTAGATCTAAAAAACAGACTTTGTTCTTGCTGAATTCATACGTCATTTTAATATTGAAGATGTTACAATTAATGTATTCATAGAATTCCTTTAATAGTTGTTCCGATCCAGTCCAGATCATTAAAACATCATCAATATATCTTCCCCAGAAGAAAATGTTGTCGGTAAATACAGAGGGGCCCTTCTTCCAAACATGTATTGCTTCAAAGAAGCCCATATATATATTCGCATATGAAGGAGAGAACCGTGAACCCATAGCTACTCCTTGTGCTTGCTTGAACCACTGCCCCTCATGTAAAAATACATTGTTTTCCAATGTAAATTCAATCATACATAGTATCATATCAGTATGTTCCATGTATGATGCAGATCTCTCAGACAGAAAATGCCGTACTGCTTGTAAGCCCTTATCTTTAGGAATACATTTGTATAAGGAAGATACATCTAAGGTAACCAGCATCATCTCTGGAGTCCAGTTCACGTCCTCCAGCTTACAAAGAACATCCTTCGTGTCCTGTAGATATGAAGGAATGTTTTTCACAACAGGCTGCAGATAGCTATCAATGAACTCGGAAAGTCTCTCCGTAGGCGCTCCTATTCCCGATATTATGGGTCTGCCTGGTGGTGAAATGGCACTCTTATGTAGTTTAGGTAATACATATATACAAGGTGATGTAGGATAAGGATTGAAGATATATTTGAATTCAAAATCAGAAATTAACCCCTGATTGCACCATAAGAATAATAGTTTTTCCAATTCATCAACAATCTTTTTAATGGGATTACATTGCAATTTAATATATGCTCTACTATCAGATAGTTGTCTATCTATTTCTTGAACATAGTCTGCTCTATCTAAAATCACAATGTTTCCCCCCTTGTCTGCCTCTTTAATCACTATATCGTGATTACTTCCTAGTTCCTTGAGAGCCAATCTCTGTTTATTTGTTATATTAAACGATTTGTGAAAGTTGCCACTTTTAATTTGTTTTTGTAGTTTGCACAAATCTTCTTTCACCAATCTCCCAAATACTTCTATGACATTGTTACTGGGTAATTTGGGGGTAAAGCTAGATTTAGGTTTGAGGCCACTATTTAAAGATGTATCCTGAACAATTTTGAGGTCATTTAATAGGTCTAGCCTGTCCATGTTGTTATCATCCATATTTTCTAAGGTGAGTAAAAGTTCAATGTCTGCAATATCTTTGATAGTATAATTACTCACTGTAGTACTCATTGTGGTATCTAAAATTGTCTCTGTATGCTTTTCTGTCTTGTCTGCAAAATATTTTTTGAGTTTCAACTGTCGAAGAAATTTAAAAAAGTCAATGTGTACTTGCGTCATGTCACAAAGATTAGACACACAAAAACCCAATCCTTTGCCTAACACCTTAAGTTGTTCTTCAGTAAGAATATGTTTGGATAAATTCACAATCGAAATGCTGCTACAATCCTGCGCAGCATCTACTAACTTTTTGTTAGATGCCAATATCAATTGTTCTTGGTTCTGCTCCTTGCTGCTCTGGTTTGCATCCCTATAGCTGATTGGTTTTTGACCTCCTCTTCTCCTTTTGCCTCTACGTGTTTTGGCCTTGCATTTTGAAAAGGCTGGTTGTAAGCATTTCTCTTGTTTCCTAGTCTGTACCTTTTTGCTTCCTGTAAAAAACTATTGGTGGGCATTTGGTCGTCATTGGAATTTGAATTGGTATTATCACTTGATATGCTAGTGCTATCTGATTCATCTGATGTTATTGAAAAATCCGATTCATGGGTCACAACTCCCAATGTGCCCTTCTCATTTGTAGCTTGTCCTTTGTGAATGAAATTATCAAATTTCCTAGCGAACGTATAAATTCTGCCACTTTCATAATCTCTATCATCTCTTCGTAATTTTGCCATTTTTTCATATCTACAGGACACGAAGGATGTTCTTTGTAAGCTGGAGGACGTGAACTGGACTCCAGAGATGATGCTGGTTACCTTAGATGTATCTTCCTTATACACATGTATTCCTAAAGATAAGGGCTTACAAGCAGTACGGCATTTTCTGTCTGAGAGATCTGCATCATACATGGAACATACTGATATGATACTATGTATGATTGAATTTACATTGGAAAACAATGTATTTTTACATGAGGGGCAGTGGTTCAAGCAAGCACAAGGAGTAGCTATGGGTTCACGGTTCTCTCCTTCATATGCGAATATATATATGGGCTTCTTTGAAGCAATACATGTTTGGAAGAAGGGCCCCTCTGTATTTACCGACAACATTTTCTTCTGGGGAAGATATATTGATGATGTTTTAATGATCTGGACTGGATCGGAACAACTATTAAAGGAATTCTATGAATACATTAATTGTAACATCTTCAATATTAAAATGACGTATGAATTCAGCAAGAACAAAGTCTGTTTTTTAGATCTAGAGATATCCGTCACAGATAATAAGATTCATACGAAAGTTTACCGCAAACCAACAGCCTGCAATTCGGTATTACATGTAGAAAGTGCGCATCCTAAAAGTCAAATTTCAGCCATCCCATTTGGGGAAATGACCAGATTGAAAAGAAATTGCAGCGATCCCAATGTATGCAACATAGAACTAAATAAATTGGAAGATAGATTCACACAGAGAGGCTATTCCAAGCGTGTCATCAAAACAGCAAGGAAAAAGATTGATCAAACATGTAGAACCACTCTACTGGGTCAAAAGACAAAGATGCGAGACAGTTCACCATACAGAGCAATGAGTTTTTGTACGGCATATAGCCAAAACAGTCACAATATATATCACATTCTATGTAAACATTGGAATGTTCTACAGACAGATGAAACACTTGCTGCTTTACTTCCTAAGAAACCTAAAATGATTCATAAAAGAGGTAAAACTATTAGAAATGAAGTCTGTAAAAGTTTCTTACCACCTCTAATGGAAAGTAAAACAACATGGCTTCCGAGTAAAATTGCGGGTTTCTATAGGTGTGGTAATTGTAATATGTGCAGTATGGCATTGCATAAAACCACTGAATTCAGCTACAATGGTAGTGACAAATATAAAATCTCCACTTTTATTAACTGCAATACAAAATTTGTGGTATACATATTGGAATGCATATGTGGCCAGATATATGTGGGCAGCACAATAAGGCCCTTGAAGGAACGTATTCAAGAACATATCAGAGCCCTAAGAAATTATGACATAGCATCACCGCTAGTACGGCATGTTAAAGATAAACATCCAGTAACTGAGGTTCCATTAATAAAATATATGGGAATAAATCAAATCCCGGTGAACGCTAGGGGTGGCAACAGAACATTGGACTTGCGTAAAAATGAAGCAAAATGGATTATCAAATTAAGAACGATTGAAATGGGCATGAATTTGGATGATGAGTTGTACCATTTCCTCTGAATATATCCATTTGGCATACTATGAATGTAGAACAACACACAAATGATATGAGTCACTAACTTTGTTAATATCCTTTCTATTTCGTGTCCTTGAAAGATAGGGAGGGTTCTTTCCCTTCTCATTTGAATTTTCTATATGTTGGGAAGACCGGTTACGACTTCACTCTATATGTTCACTGAGGTGCCATTTGTGTACATACTGGGGGTAGTAATTACTTTACCATCATGATATTGGGTGGTTGAAAATGTATTTCTTTGGTTGGCAAATAGGTAACAATTTGTCTTTATTGGGGGGTAATATTTACAAAATATGAACCACTTCAAAATGGCCGCCGCGGTTCCATAGGCAGGTGCTTTTTCTTTCTTTTCCGGCTAATGAATTATGTTGAAGTGCTAACGCGGTGTTTAAAATAACGGCGAAGGATTTGAAGTATTGAAATCGTCGTCTTAGAATGTCTACATACGATATAGACGAGATTTCGTCCTGACTTTGTGTTAGTTTTCACTCAATAGGAACCACTTCAAAATGGCCGCCGTGGTTCTATGGGTAAGCTTCTGTCCGTTGTTAGTGCTAATGAACTCGGTTTGAGTACTAATGTGGCGCGCAAAATGCCGGCGAGGGATGTACACTTCCTTTGGAAAAGTCGGGGAGAGTGAGACGAGGTACAGAGGCCCTCGATGCTCTCGCTGAGATACATCGGGAAATAGAACAGGGACGAGATTTAAGAACAGGGAGAGAGGCATATAGGTAAGTGTATGGTAGAAGTTTGGGAAATGTATTCTATGTAATTCAATGAAAAATGGAGCATTATTAGAATGCTGGCTCCATTACCAGGATAGTGTGGAGACATTGGTATAAAAAATGATTATATAGGAATTGAGGTCCTTTTAGGGAGGAAATTGGATTTATTGTAATTATTTGTATTTCAATTGGTTCCTTAATACATGAGATTTGCGAATTCAATGAAAAACGGAGCATTATTAGAATGCTGGCTCCATTACCAGGATAGTGTGGAGACATTGGTATAAAAGATGATCACATAGGAATTGAGTTCCTTTTAGGGAGGACATTGGATTTATTGTAATTATTTATATTTCAGTTGGTTCCTCAATACATGAGGTTTACGGTTCCTGTAATTTAGATTCATTTTGAAGACAGCAAGGAAGTGACTGATTATGATTAAAACAGGTCAGTAATTGCACTACAGTACACTTTATTGGCATTCCCTAAATTTTGCCAAGTGAAATGGGAGTAACTAAATTATCACGTTCCCCCTCCTTCTTCATAGAGGATGATAAATGATATATGATTATACGGACATAGAAGCAAATAAAGGTATATATTTATTAGACTCTCTTTCCTCACCATTACACAATGAGGGGTTATTCTGCGCTATAAGTAGTTTACGTTTGAAAGAAAAGAAATTGTAGACATAAATTGATCAAATGCCAACGAAAAAGAAATTCATTTACACTTGGGCTTGCATGTTGCATGGCTAACTATCGCTGTGGCTTCAACAGACCTATCCTTGGGGACATGGGAAATATATTGTTGGATACTTCAAATAAACACTTCACCACTGAGGTTGTGGTGGTGGTTTTCTTCCTTTTCTCTGAAGTTTCTTGTTTAGCTTCAAACCAAGAGAAATAGTATAAATAATATGCACTTTTAAGAGCTTGTGTACTTAATTGACCAAAGAATTTATCAGTTTTTTGTATTTTGGAAAGGGAAAGGATAAAATATTGGATGTGTATTTATTTTAATATTTGTATATATTGTATATATATATTTGTTATAATTGATTGTTATATGTTGTGATTCTCTCAGCCTTGAAGAAGTCCAGTCAGGACGAAACACGTGTCGGCTGATGGCTTTTCATTCTTTTTCTAAATTTTGTGTATATATGTTTATATGTTTATGTGTAGGCTGATGGCTTTTCATTCTTTTTCTACATGTTGTGTATATATGTTTATATGTCTATGTGTATAATATGATATATTCTTTTGTATTAAAATTCTCTATTTGCATGGACATTTCTGTTTGGTTAGTTTTATATGAGTACATGGTTTTTCTCTTTGGTTAGTTATTGTTGATTTCAGAAAAGGAAGATTTATCAATTAGCAATTTAGTTTGATCATACTAGATTCTCTCATGTCATCTCATTTTGATAATATAATAGTTTAGACATTGATTGTTGATGTGCCCCACTGAATTGTTTGTTCCTTGTATCGTTTCTGCATGCCCAGCGATGTTAGCGTCAGAAATCCTGCTGCACAATGATCCGAAAACCACGCAGCGCGGTTTGCGATCTCACCGGTCTACATCAGCGATGCTGCGCATCATTTCTCCAGCCGTGGGTGTCGACATTCTGGTCGTGTTGCAGGTGAGCGCCGATTTTCAGCTGCAACGCCGGTGGCGCATCGATTTTTCAGCCGCAAATTGGAGTCGCGTCGATCTTCCCGCACGGTGGTCAGTGCGTGGATTTCTCATTCTTGGGCTGCCAGCTTCTCCTTTCAGAGTCCCAAGATCTGGATGGGCACCACTTGGCAGAGTAGGAGTCTCAGCAGAGGCTCCAGGTGCTGGCAGAGAGAAGTCTTTGCTGTCCCTTAGACTTCAAACAACCCGAGGCAAGCTCTAAATCATGCCCTTGCAGAGTTCTTCACAAGAAGGAAGGTAACACAAAGTCCAGTCTTTGTCCTGTAGCACAGGCAGAAGCAGCAACTGCAGGAGGGCTCCACGAAGCACAGTCAAAGGCAGGTCAGCTTTTCAGCTCTTCTCCAGGCAGAGGTTCCTCTTGGGTTCCAAAAGTGTTCTAAAGTCTGTCGTTTTGGGTGCCCTTCTCATACCCATTTTGCCCTTTGAAGTAGGCTTACTTCAAAGAAAAGTCTTTCTTGTTTTTCAAATCCTGCCTTGCCCAGGCCAGGCCCCAGACACACACCAGGGGGTTGGAGACTGCATTGTGTGAGGGCAGGTTCAGCACTTTCAGGTGAGAGTGACCACTCCTCCCCTCCCTCCTAGCACAGATGGCTCATCAGGAAATGCAGACTACACCCCAGCTCCCTTTGTGTCACTGTCTAGTAAGAGGTGCAACCAGCCCAACTGTAAAACTGACCCAGACAGGGAATCCACAAACAGGCAGAGTCACAGAAATGGTTTAAGCAAGAAAATGTTCACTTTCTAAAAGTGGCATTTTCAAACTCACAATCTTAAAATCAACTTTACTAAAAGATGTATTTTTTAATTGTGAGCTCAGAGACCCCAAACTCCACATGTTTGTCCGCTCTCAAAGGGAATCTACACTGTAATCATATTTAAAGGTAGCCCCCATGTTAAACTATGAAAGGGACAGGCCTTCTAATAGTGAAAAACAAAGTTAGCAGTATTTCATTGTCAGGAGATATAAAACACACTACCATATGTCCTACCTTAACCATTCACTGCACCCTGCCCTTGCTGTTACCTAGGGCCTACCCTAGGGGTGTCTTACATGTAAGAAAAGGGAAGGTTTAGGCCTGGCAAGAGGGGACGCTTGCCAAGTCGAATTTACAGTTTAAAACTGCACACACAGACTGAGCCATGTTTACAGAGCTACTAATGTGGGTGGCACAACCAGTGCTGCAGGCCCACCAGTAAACTGAATTTGATTTTCAGGCCTTGTGCACCTCTAGTGCACTTTACTAGGGACTTACTAGTAAATCAAATATGCCAATCATGGAGAAACCAATCATCAATACAATTTACACAGAGAGCATATGCACTTTAAGCACTGGTTAGCAGTGGTAAAGTGCTCAGAGTTCTAGAGCCAACAAAAACAGGTCAGAAAAATAGGAGGAAGGACTCAAAAAGATTGGGGATGACCCTGCAAAAATGGCAAATTCAATCACTTTCCATCTGGGAGAGTTGTGTTTAACACCAACCCACATTACTTCAGTGTGATGGCTATTGAGAGAAAAGGAATACCTAAAACATTACCACCCAAAGAGCTATAATGGCATAGTATTGTCATGCCTGGCAACAAGCTGTGTACCATCTTAGGGCAGGTCCTTATATAATCTCAGAGTTCATCTTTAGAAATCAAAGATGGGATGTGGATTGTCCTAACCCTATTGTGTCTGAGGCAAATCTGTGTATTAAGGTCGGATAGGTCTGTATTTAACCTAAGCATTCACTACTTTGAGACCACTATAGTTCTACATCCTATAGTGCCTGGGAATGGGTTGCATATTATGCTAGGTAGGTTTGTGAATATCCAGAGCATATGGCACCTGTCAGTTGATAGTATGGACAAGTGCAAGGCAAGAGATCTATGTTCATCCTGTTGAAAAAATACACAAAATTCGCCTCCTTTCGCCTTTTATCCACCACATCTTCACCAGGCTTCATTCTGTTGTAAAAGGGGAGAAGGGCTCTTATTCCCAACTGCAAAGCCACAAGATGAAGGAAAACAGTCCCACACAGCTGCTCACTCCTTCTACTGCTTTCATGGTCAATGACCAAATATGGATTGCTTTTAGCGAGAATACCTTCTTCAAGAGAATTCAGAAGAGGTTCTCACCCAAAGAAAAGTTTGAAACAATTCGGTAAAATAGTGCATTTTAAGTCCTTGTTTTCACTTAAAATCTATAAAACATAATGGGCCTGGTAAAGCACTTTGAAGCTGCATCCTTCTATTTATTTCTTTTAATTTGCATGCTTAGCAAAGCACACAGTTTAAAAAACGTATGTGGTGTTCCGAGTTGTCCAGCTTTGCAAATACACTCATCCCAATCTGCAACATAAGTAATAGTTTCAAAGGCGCAGTGACCAGTAGACATCCTAGGACATGAAGTTTGATAGCACTGAAGATGCACTCTGCTTTCCTGAAAGAAGTAGAGAGACCCAGCAGAAATCTGAGCTAAAACATCCTCCCGGATATGAATAATATGTTTACAATTTTCTTGCTTGAACCATCCAAATTAATGATGCAGTCTAAAGCATTTGAACTTAAAATTCAGGGGCATATTTATACTCTGTTTGCGCCGAATGTGCGTCAAAATTTTTGACGCACAATCGGCGCAAACACTGCCCCATATTTATACTTTGACGTCCGACCCCGCGGGCGTCAAAGTTCCACCATGTGCGTCATTTTTTGGAAGGGGGAACCAGCCTTGCGTTAATTATATGCAAGGTAGGCGTTCCCTTCCAAAAAATGACTTTAAGGCCTGTGCCCCATATTTATACTGTGACGTCATTTTGACGCACAGGAGGGGGCAGGCCTTAAAAAACGGCGCCCAGCCTGATGGGCGCCGTTTTTTAACGCCTGGGTCAGGGCAGGCGTTAAGGGACCTGTGGGCTCGGAAGGAGCCCAGAGGTGCCCTCCCATGCCCCCAGGGACACCCCCGCCACCCTTGCCCACCCCAGGAGGACACCCAAGGATGCAGGGACCCATCCCAGGGAAGTAAAGGTAAGTTGGGGTAAGTATTTTTTTTAGCATTTTTTTTGTGGCCTGATTTGGGCCCCCCTACATGCCACTATGCCCAATGACTATGCCCAGGGGACATAAGTCCCCTGGGCATGGCCATTGGGCAAGGGGGCATGACTCCTGTCTTTGCTAAGACAGGAGTCATTTCAATGGAGGTTGGGCGTCAAAAAAAATGGCGCAAATCGGGTTGAGGCCTGAATTTTGCCTCAGACCTGACTTGCCCCATTTTTTGACGCCCAACCTCCATTTTCCCCTACGCCGGCGCTGCCTGGTTTGAGTCATTTTTTTTGACGCACACCAGTCCGCAGCGCCGGCTAACGTCATTCAATAAATAAGGCGCCCGCATGGCGTTAGCCGGCGGTAAAAATTTTACGCACATCTGCGTTGGCGCAGTTGTGCGTCAAAAAGTATAAATATGGGCCTCAATGTCAACTACAAATCCATGGCGACCTGTTAAAATCAACTTTCTCACTTCAACATCCAGTCCTATCTTACTCATTCCTTGCTTGGTCATTTTATTTTGTCAAATAATTACAATTTTTCTTAACTTTTCTAGTGTTCTCTCAGAATGAGCGCACTTTTCTATAACAATCACTCCTTTATCATCTCTTGCTATCACCTACCTTATAAGCGACAGCCAGAGCACCCACGCTGCCCCCCCTCTAAAAAAAATCTCTAGTAACAATCGGCCCTTCATATCTTAGTCAGTATTTTATTGAGGTGTCGTAAATAACTGCAGGGACATGATGTCTCATTGGTGAACCCATCTGATAGGATTCACAGCTCACTTGTGCTCGCTATGGGCTGTGTACCTAGAATGAGGCCTTTCTGACTGCAAAGGTGCACGTCTTCATCCACATTTCCTACCCTGAACTACACAGTCCGTATTATGAAACTGTGTTCTTCTCTCCCTGTTTAATGAAACAACATTATTTCACTGTGACATGAAGTTCAGTAGTACGTCCGGATCAACCTGCAATCATGGTGCCATGCACTGCCAAGAGATGCTCTGCTAGTGTTGCCATCAGTGACAGGGCTGGCAGCGATTTAGAGTTGCTCCTTTCCCGGAGAGTGTACATTCAGTACTGAAGCTTTAACAGGCAGTATGTGCTTCACAGTTGCCAGCTCTTCACGCATAGTAGAACAATAGTTTTGTTAATATCGCTTCAGGCAAGACTACTTAAGTGTGGTTACGAGTTTCACCCTGGTACACTTAGCATGCAGTTGACGAAGCAGGGCGCAGATACCTTGAGTAGAATGTTCTCTCCAGGCAGCTGTGCAGAGGTCACAGACAGAAGCCAAGATAGTAGCCAACCTAATTTACCCAGACAAACAGTACTGTTTTTGACACATAGAGCAGGAGCGGCTCCTCCATGAGAGCGGAGGAGTGTCAGGCCGTTGAAAAAATGCCCCAGAGCAGCTGAAAACATCAATGGCAATAAAGTTTATTTATTACCATTTTTTCAGCAACCAGTCCTGAAACTAGTCTCAGGACAGGGCAGGGCAATTGCTGCTGAGTGGCAGAAAGTGTAGGAAAGTACCATCTTGCCTGGCATGTTACCCCCATATTTCACTGTATATATGTTGTTTTAGTCTATGTGTCACTGGGACCCTGCCAGGCAGGGCCCAGTGCTCATAAGTATGTGCCCTGTATGTGTTTCCTGTGTGATGACTAACTGTCTCACTGAGGCTCTGCTAACCAGAACCTCAGTGGTTATGCTCTCTCTGCTTTCCAAATTGTCACTAACAGGCTAGTGACCAATTTCACCAATTCACATTGGCATACTGGAACACCCATATAATTCCCTAGTATATGGTACTGAGGTACCCAGGATATTGGGGTTCCAGGAGATCCCTATGGGCTGCAGCATTTCTTTTGCCACCCATAGGGAGATCTGACAATTCTTACACAGGCCTGCCAGTGCAGCCTGAGTGAAATAACGTCCACGTTATTTCACAGCCATTTACCACTGCACTTAAGTAACTTATAAGTCACCTATATGTCTAACCTTCACCTGGTGACGGTTAGGTGCAAAGTTACTTAGTGTGTGGGCACCCTGGCACTAGCCAAGGTGCCCCCACATCGTTCAGGGCAAATTCCCCGGACTTTGTGAGTGCGGGGACACCATTACACGCGTGCACTATACATAGGTCGCTACCTATGTATAGCGTCATAATGGTAACTCCGAACGTGGCCATGTAACATGTCTAAGATCATGGAATTGTCACCCCAATGCCATTCTGGCATTGGGGACACAATTCCATGATCCCCCGGGTCTCTAGCACAGAACCAGGGTACTGCCAAACTGCCTTTTCGGGGTCTCCACTGCAGCTGCTGCTGGCAGCCCTGGCCCAGCAAGGAAGAACAAAGGATTTCCTCTGAGAGAGGGTGTATCACCCTCTCCCTTTGGAAATAGGTGTGATGGCTGGGGAGGAGTAGCCTCCCCCAGCCTCTGGAAATGCTTTGATGGGCACAGATGCTGCCCATCAAAGCATAAGCCAGTCTATACCGGTTCAGGGATCCCTCAGCCCTGCTCTGGCGCAAAATTGCACAAAGGAAAGGGGAGTCACCACTCCCCTGACCTGCACCTCCCAGGGGAGGTGCCCAGAGCTCCTCCAGTGTGCCCCAGACCTCTGCCATCTTGGAAACAGAGGTGTTGCTGGCACACTGGATTGCTCTGAGTGGCTACTGCCAGCAGGTGACATCAGAGACTCCTTCTGATAGGCTCTTACCTCTCTTAGTAGCCAATCCTCCTTCCTAGGTAGCCAAACCTCCTTTTCTGGCTATTTAGGGTCTCTGCTTTGGGGAATTCTTGAGATACCGAATGCAAGAGCTCACCAGAGTTCCTCTGCATCTCCCTCTTCACCTTCTGCCAAAGGATCGACCGCTGACTGCTCAAGACGCCTGCAAAACCACAACAAAGTAGCAAAGACGACTACTAGCAACCTTGTATCGCTCATCCTGCCGGCTTTCAAGACTGTTTCCAGGTGGTGCATGCTCTGGGGGTAGCCTGCCTCCTTTCTGCACCAGGAGCTCTGAAGAAATCTCCTGTGGGTCGACGGAATCTTCCCCCTGCAACCGCAGGCAACAAAAGACTGCATCACCGGTCCTCCGGGTCCCCTCTCAGCATGACGAGCGTGGTCCCTGGAACTCAGCAACTCTGTCCAAGTGACTCCCATAGTCCAGTGACTCTTCAGTCCAAGTTTGGTGGAGGTAAGTCCTTGCCTCCCCATGTTAGACTGCATTGCTGGGTACCGCGTGATTTGCAGCTGCTCCGGCTCCTGTGCACTCTTCCAGGATTTCCTTCATGCACAGCCAAGCCTGGGTCCCCGACACTCTAACCTGCAGTGCACAACCTTCTGAGTTGTCCTCCGGCGTCGTGGGACTCCCTTTTGTGACTTTGCGTGGACTCCAGTTCACTCCTCTTCTAAGTGCCTGTTCCGGTACTTCTGCCAGTGCTGCCTGCTTCTGTGAGGGCTCCCTGACTTGCTGGGCAGCCCGCTCTGTCTCCTCATCCAAGTGGCGACATCCTGGTCCCTCCTGGGCCACAGCAGCATCCAGAAACCCTAACTGCAACCCTTGCAGCTAGCAAGGCTTGTTTGCGGTATTTCTGCATGGGAATACCTCTGCAAGATTCTTCACGACGTGGGACATCCATCCTCCAAAGGGGAAGTTCCTAGTCCTCTTCGTTCTTGCAATACACCAAGCTTCTTCCATCCAGTGGCAGCTTCCTTGCACCCTCAGCTGGCATTTCCTGGGCTCCTGCCCACTCTCGACACTGTTGCGACTCTTGGACTTGGTCCCCTTGTCTTACAGGTACTCAGGTCTGGAAATCCACTGTTGTTGCTTTGATGGTGTGGGTTTTCCTTGCAGAATCCCCCTATCACGACTTCTGTGCTCTCTGGGGGTTGTAGGTGCATTTTACACCTACCTTACAGGGTCTTGGGGTGGGCTATTTTTCTAACCCTCACTGTTTTCTTACAGTCCCAGCGACCCTCTACAAGCTCACATAGGTTTGGGGTCCATTCGTGGTTCGCATTCCACTTTTGGAGTATATGGTTTGTGTTGCCCCTATTCCTATGTGCTCCTATTGAAATCTATTGTAACTTTACACTGCTTGCATTACTTCCTTTTGCTATTACTGCATAATTTTGGTATTGTGTACATATATCTTGTGTATATTTCTCATCCTCATACTGAGGGTACTCACTGGGATCCTTTTGGCATATTGTCATAAAAATAAAGTACCTTTATTTTTAGTATATCTATGTATTGTGTTTTCTTATGATATTGTGCATATGACACCAGTGGTATAGTAGGAGCTTTACATGTCTCCTAGTTCAGCCTAAGCTGCTTTCCCATAGCTACCTTCTATCAGGCTTAGCTCCTAGAAACACCTCTTCTACACTAATAAGGGATAACTGGACCTGGCACAAGGTGTAAGTACCTCTGGTACCCACTACAAGCCAGGCCAGCCTCCTACAGAAAGCAGCTGTGCACTATGTTTAAAGAGTGCAAGTCCCTTTGGCTGGCCATCTTGTGATGGCCAGCCTGACATGCACACTTTAAACTTCTCTAACCTAGCTGTCTTAAGATGTAATGCTGAACTTTCCAGTCTGCTCAGCTGATTAATTCTACAAATTTACAAGCAGGGTTCTTTGACCTCACCCACTCATGAAAGAATTTGCAAAAAAATCCTTCTTGTGCACAAAGAGGAAATGCAAGAAAGAATTCCTTCCTCACTCATACGAGTGGCGTGCAGTGCTGGCCACGAGTGACATAAACATATGTATACTTTAATTAAGTGTCTCTCTTTTGATCTTTGCAAATTTACTTATGAGGAAGTTCCTTGTTGTAGGTTTGAAAATTATAAAGCATGCTCACAATAACATGAACTAATGCATATTTACACTTGTTACTATTGCACGATCAGTGTTTTCAGACACAAACAGATTAGAGATCTTTACACCACCCATTGGTCACAAAGAAAGCTAGTTGACCTCTGTGGCAAAAATATATATGGCTGAAACATGTAGACTCAGTTTTTTGATGTAGGATCTCATAACAGCTGTAGTTATATAATTATTTTATTTTAACCATGGAGATCATTTAGGGACACGACCCCTGACTTGTCCCTGCAACACCTGGCACTGCATTTGCAACCCTTGGCCTCAGAGGTTGCAAAATCAGCATTCCATTTCGTACGACTCAAAATCACCATTCCATTCCATTACTACGACTCAAAATCGAAACATGATCTCACTGACCTCTTTCACACCTGGCCATCAGAATCTTTCCGCACTCTATGATGCATAGACAGAAATCCCTACATGACCTTCATGGGCTAATCAAATACTCTTTCTCTCACATCAAGAGATACCACCAATTGTCTTAATTTGCATAACAGTCTTAATCACAAGTTAATTCCGATGCAACCTGCAGATATGGCAAGACATCCTGTGACTTTTTTTAGGCCAACCAACTACAACCCACAATTTTACTTTCTTAAAAACAACAGTCTTTTCCAAACAGCCCCTCCGAACACCCTTGTCATGATCACCATGCATCACTCCATCAAACTGATTAGTCATATATACCTTCACACCATCATCACTACCAAATTCGTTCTGAATTACATAAAGGCATCCTGGATAAAAATATCTGCCACAATATATCTGACTGGAACATACTCAGTCCTGCAAATGTACTCTTGAAACTAAATTGCTATTTGGAGTATGGCCTTCCAGCCCTTTGAATGCTGAACAATTCAATCAAAGGTTTACGGTCAGTCTATATCATAAATGGGACACCCCAAATAAAAGTTTGAAAAAACTGTGTTCCCCACCACAGGGCCAAAGCTTCTTTTTCTTGCCTCAGCCCTGCACAGTGATCTGGATGTAAAGAAAACCACCTCTTTTCCCCCATTTCTTTCTTCTATTCATAGGAACTACTCCCCAGTACAAAATTGTTGAAATCGGTCACAATAATGTCCATGTCTCTGGTATCACTGGGTTTCAACAGCTCAGTGTGTATATTTTTGTGTCTTTGTCAAATGCGTCTTGGTATTCATTACCCCTTTCATACACCACACCCTTCTTAAGCACTCCTTAGTGGTGCCAATTTCTCAGAGAAATGTGGTAAACACTGCCAGCCCTAAAAAAGATTTTAAATGGTCCTTATTTAAATGAGAGGAAGTCTTCTCTAGGCCTTTAATTTTAATAATTTCAACCACCTGATTATATGCTGCTGACATATCTGTAGAAATAAATCTAGAGTCATTTTCTAAAGTACACAATATTTGATTTGCTGGGCAATGGTTCACGATCAGTCCAAATATTATGATTTAGATTGTGTAAATTCACACATAACCACAAAGAATTGTCCCCTTTGCATGTCTAAACAACGCAGCCAAACCACTCCGACCCTTTCAACCAGCTCAATGATAGGCAGTTCTCAAACGTGTCCAATTCTTTGCGTAGATTACTACTCAAAGACAGGGGTACTCTACCCACTTTGTGTACAATCCGTTAGGCATTGTTTTTTAAGACAATTTTGTGCAAAATACATTTCAACTTTCCTAGTAGTTCAAACACTTCAAGACACATGGACATCCAATGATTCACAGGCATCACACTCATGCATTGATGATTAGGAACTAGCTCAATATTTAACTCTTCCTGGTCATTCCATCCCAGCCAATCGGAACACATGTAAAGTAAACAACGCTCTTTTACCCTCAAAAAACAGTTCACAGGCAAACCCTCCCTCAATTTAAATTCTTTTTCCACCATATGAAAATGTTTGTTTTCAGACATGTTTAAATTTTGTGGTCTAAGTCTAAGTTTGTCCAAGTTTTTTTAAAGCCTCAGGAGCAATCAAAGTAAATTGCAAAACCAAACATGCAATTAAATGAACATGAATTCCATTCACGTTCACATTGCAGTGGGAAGCTTCCTTTCAAAAAAAGCTGAGCCTCTTGCTCACGCACATCATTGTTACTACACACACTCAAAACAACATCGTGAGATATAGTCAGCACCGCACAAAACTTTCCTCCTTCTCATTTTTGTATCCATCTTCCACACGTGATGCAAATTATTTGCACACATTCTGATCGATTCTGCAGATTGTCTTAGACAGTTGCATTTAAAACACATTTGAGGAGCTGGGCACAATGATTACAACTACCACATCTGAAACGTATGTGAGAGTCTTTTTAATGTTTCCCATCAGATTGATGTTCAATTGTGCTATCAGATTGATACTGCATTTTGTGATACATTTTGTTTATATTCCTTGTCTTCACGCCTTTTAAATGCTCCTTCAACAACTTGAATCGACAACTTTCCTCTCAACACGGTCCGACCACTATTTGAAATACACATCAGAACTTTCAATGGATCTAGCAGTTGTTAAAGTAGTTTCAAGGTCAGTATCATTCATGGAAAGAAACCCTTCTTGAATTTTCTTGCTTTTTTCAATAGGTTGATCACTAATGATTCCATAATTTAGCTTTCTACAACTACACATAACTAAGATTTTCAAGGCCGACAAAATCATCAATGGATTAATTGTGCTGTTGACTTCTTTGCAGAAATGTATGTCTCTCTAAAACCACATTCCTCGATGGTAGAAATCTTTTATCCATCGTCTTGATTATTGGGGCATATTCATCAAAATGTTCACAGGAACTCTTTCACCCAGATGCATCTTTGTGAATTATGTGAGATTTCACTTCAAGTACAGGTAAAGTCTTTAATCTTCTGGCCCTAAATTATCATCAAAAGAGCCTTTATCTTTTTATTAGTAAAAGTATCCCAGTCAATGGAATTCAAATAAGCCTCAAAAGCCTCCTTCCATATGAGCCACTCTAAAGGTGGTGTACCAGGATCAATAAAAAAGGAGCAGGAGCAGAAATGCCCTCAGTGGTTAGATTTGGGCAATATTCTACTGCTTCGGACATTTAACGGTATCAAAGTAGCTTATCATGGAATAGATTAAACAAAACATGTCTATCCCCCAACTCAAAATAGTAGCACTGCAGGAGCTCACAATATATTGTAGAAGATAAGGATGGAATGTATTCCAATTCAAGATGAAGGTGCTTTTAACAGCCAGTCCAGTAAGAGCACGTGCCAGATGCTGGAAGATGAAAAAATTGCAGCTTCAACCAAGTGTGTCTGCAAGACAGGCAGCGTTATTTGAACAGTAAAGTGAAAACAGGCATTTGCAATGCAATGGGTCTCGTGTTTGCTCAAGTTAGAGCTATTAGCATTACAAACTCCTAACCGGACTTTCATTGCCACATAAATTGAAAATGAAAAGTAAAACAGTTTCACATAACTAACCGGACTTTTCTTGCCATATAAACTGAAAAGTAAAAGTTTCACATAAGCGATCCAACAGCCGCCATCAGCACAAAGCAGACATACAAGGGGAAATAAAAGTTCGCTCACAGTAAAACGTATCGGCAAAAGTGCAATTATCCATGTAACCGGCAAAAGTGCAATTACCTATGTAACAGGATCGATGTCATTCAAAGCGCTCTACTACTGCCCAGCAAGATCGCGCTGTGAAATAAAGAAAAAAAGTAGTTCAGAAACCATAAGGAAAACATCGAGCTTCGTATGTTTTCGGTAGTTGGTCCGTGCGCTCGAAAGGGCTAAACACCAGAAAAAGCATGATGTATGCATGCCTTTCACTAATGAAAGAAAACGGATTTTAAAAGGCAAGTCCACAAACCAGAGAAAGTGAGTGCCATGACATGGCCGTGGTTAGAAGCCCAAGAAGAGATTAGAACAGGGATGGAGCAGTTTGCGCTCGCCCCTAAACAACAACACCAGACACCTTATCACTTAAGACAAATGATACCTGTGGTCAGTGGCGGCCCGTCCTTTAGGTCGGAGGGGCCACGCCCCCCCACCCCATGAAGAGTGTCTGTCAGGCTGAACAAAGGTCAGCCTGAAAGACACTCTTCATGTTCAGGTCAGGCAGCCAGGAGCAGAAATGCGCGATTTGCGCAGACTCCTGGCTGCCTGAGCTGAACTTTGCTGGGCTGAGCAGATCACGACCCTTATGGGCGTGACCTCCTCGGCCCAGCAAAGGTGCCTCGAGGCCCTCCCCTGGGTGACGAGGAAAGCGTCACCCATTGACACTCTCCCTGGGCGCTTCAGGTTTAAGCCCTGAAGTGCCCAGGGCGAGTGTCAATCAGTGACACTTCGTCACAGAGTGGGGTGGGGTCAGCAGTCTCACTGACCCCATCCCACTCTGTGACGAGGCTGGGACTGCTGCCTTCCCTCATTGGCTGACCTCAGGTCAGCCAGTGAGGGAAGGCAGCAGTCCCAACCCTCCTGGGACCCGGAGGCTAAAGGTAAGTGTGTGTATGTATGTGTGTGTGTGTGTATGTATGTGTGTATGTGTGTTATGTTTTACATTGAATGTTTGGTGCGCGCGTGCATGTTTGAGTGTTATGAGTGTTATTAATGGATGTGAGTGCGTGCGTGCGTGTGTGAGTGAAAGAATGAATGTGTGTTATCTTGTAAAATGAATGTTTGGTGCGTGCGTGTATGTTTGAATGGAATGAGTGTTGTTTATGGATGAGCGTGCCTGTGTGTGAAAGAATGAGCCTGTGTGTGTGTGTGTTTGTGTGTGTGTGTGTTTGTGCCCCGCCCGCCCCCCTCCCAAAGCTGCCGGCCGCCACTGCCTGTGGTTGTGTTAAATGTAACCATAGTTAATGCATATTTTTTTCTGTAAATTAAGTCATTTAATTGAAGTAAATATCTGGCTTCCAAATTCGAAAACCAACCCCTCAGATTGGGAAATTAAAGTCACCCTCCATTACTTGCCAAAATAAGACTGTTCGGTATAAAAAGTAGTGGGCAAAGAAATAAGAGCATTTCACATCGATCTGTGCCATGTAGTCTAGACACGCTATGTTAACCCTGAATACCATTATAGCGAAATCTGAAAATGTAAAACTTACTTTAAAAAGAAGTCATCGAGTTTAATAACGACTTCTAAAACAATATAGAAAGATGCTTTAGAAAGTGCGTCATTTTGCTCTCACTTTTCATGACTGGGCTCGCAAAATTCTGGTATTTAGATCAGTAAGGCGAGTGAATAAGGGGTTCAAACTTTTCACTGCGGGTGCCACATTTTACAGGACATATGTGTCGCCCACATTAGCTATAAAGACAAATCGATCGCGAATACTTTTCCGCAAATAACTGTTTGCAGGCTAATTCGCACACAGTAGATAAGACGGTTCCCTGGTGATCGCTGGTGTGATGAATTTTAAGTATGAATGCATGTGACTTGGTTAGGAATGCAGAATTTCAAAAAGATCTGCTCTGCTCACTAAATGGGCTCCTTCGAATAAGCATTTCTACACTCATTTATCACCCACCAAAAGCATGGGAAGAACGTGGCACACTAGAAAGAAATATGTTAGACTAGAAGTCACTTAGAAAGGAGTGTCAAATTAGAAACAAGTCTTAACTTGGCGTTTATGGTGGCGAAAAAAACACTAGCAAGTAAATTGTGTTAAAAGGTGTATCTGACTACAAAGTGCCTGACAGTAAAACTCGGATCCCATACGTAAGGATAAGCGTTGCTAGTGCAGTGACATCTTGCAGGATTATACACAATTTTTTTATACCAGTGCACGTGTATTTTCGTCAGCATACGACACGAAGGCGGTTCGTTTGTGTCTAGCTGTAACTAGAGAGGCCCTAGCGAGATTGACGCAATATCAATAAAAGGACCTTAAGGTGGCTTAATTCTTTTTAATTGTCGAAGGACAGGCCAAAAGTATTCAGTTGAACAACATATGTTAAAGCCTAATCATCGACTCGCAAACAGCACTTGTTTTATCTTGAATCCTTCGGGAGAGACAACTGAATGGTATTGTTTCACCTAGAATTAAGCAACAAAAAAACAAAGATTCCAAACACGCCGGGAAAAAAAGAGAATTGTCATGTGATGCAGTGTAACCGAAATGAAGTGGCGATAATAGGTGGACTGTCGGATCTCGAAGAGACAATCCTGACTTAAGGGCAGTGTATACACGCGCGCCCGTGGTGGGAGGCTCCACAGTTTAGGATGTTATCGTTTGGAAAAATTAAAAACGAAATCTCCGTTAATCAAGAATCACATATCGCTACGGTAACAACTGCTCATGGATGAAATGTTCACCCAACTGAAAATTAACCATTTGCAAATGTAAGAACACAACGTTGCCAGCAGTTGCGCACAAACTTTCTTGGTAAGTAAATCATAATCCGTATTGAGGCAACAACCTATACATTGCAGCAAAAAACGGGTGAGGCATAACAAATGCAGCAGACATGGATAATCCAACAGTCATCCCTTGAAGCATAATAATTTATAACGTTTCTGCGTTATGGCATCGGCCTCTTCTTTCACACCAAACACAGTAATGGGCAGACCAATTCAAAGCGAAAAAATAACAAAATAAGCATGACTGTGCAAAAAATAGGAAAATTGCAAGTTTACTGGTCAGAAAAAATAGCCAGACTTGGGAAGCATTTTAATTAACGGGCTGACTGTCGAGCATGGATTGCCTTAACATAAAACACAGTTTTAAGTGGTGCTACATTGCGCACAATTATCAAATTCCTGAGGAAACATAAAAAAGACTGCTTTTCCGAGTTTTCCCTACAAAAATGTGTTTTTATTTATAAAAATTAGTATGCATAAACAAACATGTGTCCTTGACCGGTGTTGGACCTGGCCCTTGTGGCAGGTTCATCCCATGACTTGTTGCCTAATTCCTCCTATTTTTTCTGACCTCTCGCTGTTGGCTCTAGGACTCAGGACACTTTATCACTGCCGATCAGTGCTAAAGTGCAGGTGCCCCTATCTAAAGTTGGTGTGATTGGCTTATACCTATTTGGCATATTTAATTTACCTGTATATCCCTTGTACAGTGGTATCTCTATACCCAGGGCCTGTAAATTAAATACTACTAGTGGGCCTGCAGTGCTGCTTACACCATGCACTGAAGTAGCCTTTCAAACCTGTCTCAGGCCTGCTAGCGCAGGGCCTGTGTGCGCAGTTTTCTGCCACAGGGACCTGGCATCTAAATTTACTTGCCAGGCCCAGAACTCCCCTTTTACTACATGTAAGTCAACCCTAAGGTAGGCCCTACCTAGCCCTATGGGCAGGGTGCTATGTGTGTAGAAGGCAGGACATGTGCCAGGTTGGGTGGCCTGTCCTGGTAGTGACAAACAGCCTAGCTTGGTGTCTCACTGCTGTGAGTGCTGCCTTCTCATACGAGTGCATTAGAAATGCCCTGCTTTATATGTAGGGGGTATTGTCTGATTTATGAGGGGTAGCATAGGCATGTTTGGCATGGCTGTAATGGTGGTAAGAAATGCTGCTTACTGGTGTAGGTGTATTTTTTATTACTATTGCATTTCTCTGTGCTTATGACTCTGGTGTTTTGCAGTTTGACTCCAATCCACGAATGGGCAGAGTGGCAGTTGGGCTTTGTGCATACTTTTCAGACAGACTGTACACAGGGAGGGTGGAGGTGTCACAGAGGTGAATCTGCATACTGAATAGGCTTCCTGGGCTGAGAGAAGGGAGGGGTGGGGCACACCTACAGTTGTAAAGGCTGTGCCCTGACCTCACACAATAGGGTCGTTTACCCCCAACTGATGTTTGGAGTCTGTGGTGGAGGAGAGAGGGGGCACTCCCAGAACCAGTTGTAACTCATTGGAACCTCTTCTCTCCTCCTTTGTGGACAGTCTGTAAAACTGAATATAAGTACAGGGGAATTTTCCCTACAATTGGGTGACATTTTGGAACTGGACACAGAATGGTGGAAGGACTTACCAGGAACCTCCATGGACTACTGCTGCTGTGCTGACCTGTGACCTGCTTGGTCACTGTAAGGAACTGCCTGCATCCCCCTTGCGCTGGCCTGCTGCTGGGCACTGCCACCTGTGCTCCTTTTTCCTTAACTCTGTTCCCCAGGGCAGAGTGCTGTGGCCCCTGACCTCTGCAACTACTTAAACCATGAGAAGTGTTCAATTCCACCTCATAGTGCCTAGAAGGCGCTTTGCTGAAGTTTGTGAGAGCACTGGGAGAGGTGCTCTACTATAATTATCTTCAAGCGCCTGGAGAGCGCTTTTGTTCTACTGGCGGAGCACTTGTTAAAGCGCTTATCAATTGCCGAGAATGACCGCTGCATCCCGGGCTCTTCAAGTATTCCTTGCGCTCGAAAGTGCCCTGTTGTGCCCAAAATCACCGCCGCGACCCGGGCTCTTCAAGAATTCCTTGCGCTTGAAATCACCTTGTTGTGCCCAAAATCACCACCGCACCCCGGACGGGCTGTTTACATTGAGTGCAAGAGCGCGCTGTTTCCTGTGCCACTGGGGCACCATCGTTTGAAGGAAAGGAGCGAGCATGCTCCCATCGTGCGCCCGGGGTGAAGAGCGCTCTGAGGAGTGACCCTGGGGCACAGGCAGGCACCCATCCTGGTGCCTGCCCTCAGCTACGACCCTGGCGGGCCGAAGTCGGCATTAGAAGCCGGGCAGGGGGAAGAAAGCCTCATCAGAGGCTCCCCCACCCCACCGGGCCCCTTTTTACATGTTTGGATGGGCAGGGGGAAGGAAGCCTCCCCTGCCCCACCAGAGCCCAGAGAGTGCCTGGAGGACACAGGCAGGGCCCCAGGAGGGGCCCGCCATAAAAATCTGAGAAGGTGCGTAGCGCCCCTCTCCCTCCACAGCATCACGAGGCCCCCGTTCTTCGCACAATGGAGCGCCGAGGGCCCCTCATGGATAACCTGTGGCACTGGAAGTGCCCTTCTTTTTAAACGCCGGTACTTTCCTTGGACAGACATATTTCCTATATTCCTTATATGGACATTACTGGTTCATATGTGTATCTGCCTATGCTTATGATGTTTCATACATCTTCCTTTTATGAGTATGACATACTAATATGTTTTCTTGTCTTGCCATGTGTTTTATAATGCTCTTGGTACAGGCATTTATGATACTTTTATGACAAGTGCCTTTGTTTAGTAATGTGACTCCTGACTACTGCTAATGTTGTAGAATACTAAGTAACCTGTGTGTTATTTGTGACTACTGCTGGTTTTGCAGAGTAACTAATGTGTAACGTTCTGACAACTGCTAAGTTAGCAGGATCTTACTGACATGTTGTGTTTGGTCTAATAATTGTGTTGTGTACAATACAGTATATTTTCATATAACTTGGGGTTGTGTTTCCTTTGTGGTGGGGATAGTCCGTCACGTGTGTTGGGTGTGTTGTGCAAACGCTTTACACATTGCCTCTGGGATAGGCCTGACTGCTCATGCCAAACTACCAAGGGGGTGAGCAAGGGTTATCTTGGACGTGTAACTCCCTTGCCCTGACTAGAGTGGGTGGGTTCTGCCTGGCTTATGTGCATACCCTAGCCAACCAGAAACCCCATTTCTAACAACAGGAAACATGTGAATCCGTGAATGCTGTGTTTTTTTTTTTTTTTTTTTCAGTGCGCGAATTTCCTAACAGTATATGGTTGAATAATTTAGGTATTACAAGGAGGAGCAGTTTGGCGTTTATTGGAAAAGGTTACAAAGAATGTGTATGCCGGCTCCTCGCTTTACTGTCATTAATTTTTGGCATTCTTTGGTATTCTTCACTTTAATACAGTGCTCAAAGCAGCAATGTGTATAATGAAATGGTTCCAAGCCTGCCTTCGGTACCTCTGCAATTTAAGTTAACATCTTTCATGATTGTCTGACAATACCCGCCACGTGTTTTAGCCTCAAACTGTATTGCTTTCCACGTTCAAAATGTCAAACGCATCTATTATCAAACACACATTACAAACATATGCCCGAACAACAGCTCGTTCAGGCCTGGTACCACGTTCTTGTAAGTCCCCCATTTCCCACCCTGAAATTAGGCCCTATTTCTCCTGAAACTCCCTGCTACACTGTGAGGACACTGTAGCTAGATGTTCGAGCCACTGCTCTGCAGCATTGAAAGTGCTGTCACAGGGGCGTGTATGCTTCTCATTTGAGCTGAGTGCTATGTGCTTTGTGAAAACACAGGCTCCTGTTTAGGTGATTAATTATTCAAGCCCCATCCACTCATTTTATTGTCAGGTTTGAACAAGCTATGATTCATTAAGGAAATAAGAGACAATGTAAATACTCGCTTTTAACAAGATAATATAAGATCGCTATCGAGCGGCATTTCGTAAAGACTATTTGTTCTAGTGGGTGAAAAACAAGAGCTCATAAAGATGAGCAGGAGACAAACAAAACAGGGAAACATGCACAGATAGCAGAGGAAGAGCGGCGGCCATGAATTACTCGCCCCTCTGATCAAAGGAAACCAAACACTCTCATTTGTGAGAAGTGCTGGTTGCAAATTAAAATAAGGGCAAGCTGGCCCTGGAAAAGCCTGCCTATGCTGGTATTTTTATGTCTGCAGAGGGAGCTGGTGGGGAGGAGGATCTGAACACGCACCCACAGTGTAAGACCAACAGGCAAATACTAAAAAAAAAAAAGTCCCCTACAGGAAACATAAACAGGACATAGCATAGTTATACAGTAGTTTGTGCTGCTCCCAAAGTGAAAGAGGCAGGACAAAAAGACAGAACTGACCATTAGCAAGTAAGGATTTCTAAAGGACACTGGAACCAACAAATGAAATTGCTGGAACACAGAGTATAAGTATACTTAAAAGTATACAACACGTCAAACGCTCATGCTCGACCTAAAAATGGCACTGGGCCTACAAAGTATATCACATATCACAGGAAACTGATGGCTTCAATGCATTACACCCCATTGGCCTTTCTGCACCCTTAGGGGTCGGATCTCAATGAAGACTCAGAAGGTTCAATGCCACCTTGATCCAGGTTTTGGCACAAAAATGTCAGTGCTCGCGGAGTAGTTCCGCTCATTGGCAATGAAGAGAATATCAAATTCAGTAGGGTATGTGAAATGAGATTTATTTCTAGAATGTTTCACAGTTTCATGCATTGTGACTTTGTGACCACTGACATCTCACCGACTTCAACTGCCATCTATTGAATCCCCAGGCACAACATTCCACCTCACGGTACAGTAGAATAAAATGTAAAAAAATATTTTACACCAAACAACAAAAATCCAATCAGTAGAACTGCACATATGCAATCTCAGAAATTTAAGGTAAATCTAATGCCTAAAAGCACCACTCGCAGTTATCTGGATTATCTGCAATCGGGTTCAATTCACAAGTTGAGGCCGACTGCAATGGAGCATGGGCCAGACACAAGGGCCCGGTTAGTCCCATTGATAAAGTTACCTTCAAAGTCCAGTGCAAAGAGTTCTGTTCAAAGTGGAGGAGACCTCAAGGAGGAGGGAGAGTATTGCAGATGGTTGTGGTTATAACATGAAGAGCAGCCTGGGCATCATGGACATCACAAGGTTTTGATGCTGTAGCTCGAAGTGCAGATCTTGCATTGCTGGTTGTCCTTTGGCTGAGATTGTAGTGTGAAATGCTTCACATTAGCGGTCAGTTCTGGCAGCAAAATCATTGGCTTAATGGGCCCATTCATGATCTCAAAACGCCCCAAACCTCAGGAATTCTCCTTCTCTTCTGGGAGGAGCTCAATTGATGCCGGCCAAAGGTACAGGAGCTGAGAAACATATATTGGGGGTCACAAACCCACTCTAGTTGAGCTCAGGTAGGTCCAGTTGCAGTTCCAGACAGGTTCAGTACAGCAGGTCAACTGGACAGATACATAGAGGCCTCTGTAGCCTGTTGGGTCCCTGTAACTCACAACAGGAGGTCAGTCAGTTGATCATTAAAGTCACTTTAGCATGGAATGATGGGTGCAGTTCCAGTTTTCCATCTCAGACAGCAGGGCAAGCCTCAAGCAGCAGGATAGTCCTCTAGCAGCAGGGTTGTCCTCTGGCAGCAAGGCATTCCTTCTGTAGTAGTCAGAGGACATTGGAGTGTACAGACGAGGGGGTTTAAGGGTCCCCTTTTTATTATTGATGCCCACTTTGAAGTGGAACAAACTTCTGGAGTCTTCTCCTAAAAAAGTGTCTGGAGTTTACTGCCTCTCTGCCCTGGTCCCAGTCTGTCTGCAGGCACAATAGGCTAGTGTAAAGGTCTTTAAGTGTAAGCTGAGGCAGAGTATGTAAAGTGCAAGTTTAACACATAACAGCTCCCCCCCTCATATCTTGTCAGGATTAGGAGTGGGCAATGAATCCTGCTCCATCGGTGGAGTTTGCAGACTATTGTCCACCAAGGCTCCATATGAAGCACAGAGTTCCAAAAAAATCCACGTAGCAGCACAGCATTTTTCTTCACTCACGGCTCGCCATCATTGGTTTGGCAAGCGCGAGGAAGAAAAATCACAAGCTAGACCACCTACCGGCAAGATTTCTCAACATGGGCAGTCAAGGCAGCCGCTACCGCTCGCGTTGAGAAACGTGGTGGTCGCATTGAAGAAGCTGCTTCTCGAATAGAAAATACACTTTAGCAGCTGAAAGAATCAGTGCCACCTTGCACAATTCACATTGATTCTACAGCACGGGACAAAGTCCAGGTGTTAAAAATCAGGGCAAGTAGTGTGACTTACCACACTATGCCACTTGCGGAACTTCGCAGAGCGCAATGGAATTTATGCAGCATTGAGCACTGCCCACGCCAAGTCAGGATGGCGGATCCTGTGAATACCTAGACCTTGTGGGACTGTCTGGGAGAAATAAACAAAGGCCAGTTCCCAACTGCACCAGGTCATGTGACCTACGAAACAGGCTGAAGGTATCCAAATGAAAAGAAAATGTTAACTTTCGAAAAGTGGCTGTAAGGAAATGCCTCCTTGGCATGGTTACCCCCTGACTTTTTGCCTTTGCTGATGCTAGGTTTTTAATTGAAAGTGTGCTGAGGCCTGCTAACCAGGCCCCATCACCAGTGTTCTTTCCCTAACCTGTACTTTTGTATCCACAATTGGCACACCCTGGCATCCAGATAAGTCCCTTGTAACTGGTACCCCTGGTACCAAGGGCCCTGATGCCAGGGAAGGTCTCTAAGGGCTGCAGCATGTCTTATGCCACCCTGGGGACCCCTCACTCAGCACAGACACACTGCTTGCCAGCTTGTGTGTGCTGGTGAGAACAAAAGGAGTAAGTCGACATGGCACTCCCCTCAGGGTGCCATGCCAGCCTCTCACTGCCTATGCAAGTATAGATAAGTCACCCCTCTAGCAGGCCTTACAGCCCTAAGGCAGGGTGCACTATACCATAGGTGAGGGCACCAGTGCATGAGCACTGTGCCCCTACAGTGTCTAAGCCAAACCTTAGACATTGTAAGTGCAGGGTAGCCATAAGAGTATATGGTCTGGGAGTCTGTCAAACACGAACTCCACAGCACCATAATGGCTACACTGAAAACTGGGAAGTTTGGTATCAAACTTCTCAGCACAATAAATGCACACTGATGCCAGTGTACATTTTATTGTAAAATACACCCCAGAGGGCACCTTAGAGGTGCCCCCTGAAACTGTATCCGACTACCTGTGTAGGCTGACTGGTTCCAGCAGCCTGCCACCCCGAGACATGTTGCTGGCCAGATGGGGAGAGTGCCTTTGTCACTCGGTGGCCAGTAACAAAGCCTGCACTGGGTGGAGATGCTATCACCTCCCCCAGGCAGGAGCTGTAACACCTCAAAGGCTCACCCCCTATGTTCCAGCACCACAGGACACTCCAGCTAGTGGAGTTGCCCGCCCCCTCCGGCCACGGCCCCACTTTTTGGCGGCAAGGCCGGAGGAAATAATGAGAATAACAAGGAGGAGTCACTGGCCAGTCAGGACAGCCCCTAAGGTGTCCTGAGCTGAAGTGACTCTTACTTTTAGAAATCCTCCATCTTGCAGATGGAGGATTCCCCCAATAGGGATAGGAATGTCACACCCTCCCCTTGGGAGGAGGCATAAAGAGGGTGTTCCCACCCTCAGGGCTAGTAGCCATTGGCTACTAACCCCCCAGACTTAAACACGCCCTTAAATTTAGTATTTAAGGGCTCCCCTGAACCTAAGAATTTAGATTCCTGCAACTTAAAGAAGAAGAGGACTGCTGAGCTGAAAAACCCCTGCAGAAGAAGAAGAAGACACCAACTGCTTTGGCCCCAGTCTTACCGTCCTGTCTCCTGCCTTCAGAAGAAAACTGCTCCAGCGACGCTTTCCCCAGGACCAGCGACCTCTGAATCCTCAGAGGACTGCCCTGCTTCCAAAAGACCAAGAAACTCCCGAGAACAGCGTCCCTGTTCAACAAAGACTGCAACTTTGTTTCCAGAGGAGCAGATTTAAAGACCCCTGCAATCCCCGCAAGAAGCGTGAGACTTGCAACACTGCACCTGGCGACCTCGACTCGACTGGTGGAGAAACAACGCTACAGGGAAGACCCTCCGGCGACTCCAAGACTGTGAGTAACCAAAGTTGTCCCCCCTGAACCCCCACAGCGACGCCTGCAGAGGGAATCCCGAGGCTCCCCCTTACCGCGACTGCCTGACTCTGAAATCCCGACGCCTGGAAAAGACCCTGCACCCGCAGCCCCCAGGACCTGAAGGATCGGAACTCCAGTGCAGGAGTGACCCCCAGGAGGCCCTCTCCCTTGCCCAGGTGGTGGCTACCCCGAGGAGCCCCCCCCTTGCCTGCCTGCACCGCTAAAGAGACCCCTTGGTCTCTCATTGAAAACTATTGGAAACCCGACGCGTGTTTGCACACTGCACCCGGCCGCCCCCGCGCTGCTGAGGGTGTGCTTTTTGTGCTGACCTGTGTCCCCCCCGGTGCCCTACAAAACCCCCCTGGTCTGCCCTCCGAAGACGCGGGTACTTACCTGCTGGCAGACTGGAACCGGGGCACCCCCTTCTCCATTGAAGCCTATGTGTTTTGGGCACCTCTTTGACCTCTGCACCTGACCGGCCCTGAGCTGCTGGTGTGGTAACTTTGGGGTTGCTCTGAACCCCCAACGGTGGGCTACCTTGGACCCCAATTTGAGCCCTGTAGGTGGTTTACTTACCTGCAAGAACTAACATTACTTTACCTCCCCCAGGAACTGTTGAAAATTGCACTGTGTCCACTTTTGAAATAGCTATATGTGTTTTATGTAAAAAGTATATATGCTATTGTGATTATTCAAAGTTCCTAAAGTACTTACCTTTCCAATGAGATATTACATGTAGAATTTGAAACTGTGGTTCTTAAAATAAACTAAGAAAATATATTTTTCTATACAAAAACCTATTGGCCTGGAATTGTTTCTGAGTGTGTGTTCCTCATTTATTGCCTGTGTGTATGTACAACAAATGCTTAACACAACTCCTTTGATAAGCCTACTGCTCGACCACACTACCACAAAATAGAGCATTAGTATTATCTCTTTTTGCCACTATCTTACCTCTAAGGGGAACCCTTGGACTCTGTGCATGCTATTCCTTACTTTGAAATAGCACATACAGAGCCAACTTCCTACAGTGGCCTTTTCAGTATTGTGCCTTAAAATTTGACTTTACTTTTAAAGGTTGTTTTAGAATATAATTCCACAGACACCAAACACCTTCTCCCAAACAAAAGTTAGCACTTATTAAAGGTAACCCAATGTTATCCAAAGTTTACCATGCTTTCAGGAGAGAACACAAGCTCTTTAGTACTGATTAGCAGTGGGAAAGTGCACAGTCATGAAAGGCAAGAAAAATCAGTTTCAGAAAACAGGAGGGGTGAAGACAAAATGCTTGAGGGTGCTTTTGCAGAGAGGGCCAGCTCCGACATATTGCTTAAATACTTTTAGAGGTTCCCTGCTCTTTTCTAGTGTTTTTGTTAGACTCTATCAAGATCAGACGTGAAATGTATTGGTGCTAGGTAACAAAAAATTATACATTTGACTGCTACAGGTTGAGCCTTGATGAGAACCCTAATCCCACTGCAGTGGCTGCCTGTGAATAGGAAATGATAATGGTTTGGCTGTCCAAGGAAAATGTTATAGAACGGTTGAAACCATTTTACTGTTCACAATAAACCTACTAACAAATATTATAATATAGTTGTTTGCTCCATTGAGCTAAATTGACTACTTCGACGAAACCTAAATGTTATTTACTCTGTGGGTTGTCACTTTAGCTCCCAAGATGCTCTCTTACTGACTAGAGAATTCATTTATTCCATTAAAAGCATTACCTCAAAACTGACCAGCTGCTATCTTTTCTCTTTTAAGTAGTTATTAGAAGTCTGAAATGTACACATCTATGCAACTAGTTTACTCCCCCAATAGTTTATTTACTATTTTCAGGCACACCAAGACTAGCTGAAAAATTGCCTTGAATGTCTTTATTTTCCGATTAAATAACAAATAATGGTAGCTTAATGTTTGAAAGAATATGTGCACAAATCATTGGATGTGAAAATATTTTCCCCTCATGAACTCTTTTTTTTTGTTTCAGGCGAAAGCACAAATAGCAAAAACAATTGGTTAGTAGGAACGCTAACATATTTAGAAGATATTCTCATATAGGAATTATGGTATCAAGAGCTTCTTAGATTTGACACTCACTTGGAAGACATCCTTAGATCATCTGATTGGACTACAGTTTCCTGTTAATATGTTTTCCACAGTGTAGAAGGATCCTCCAGTCTTGCTTGCCACACAACGTTTACTAGTAACAATGACGGAGATGTACTCTGCCACAGAAGCACAATATGAACAGTGCAAATGTCGCATAAGAAAGCCAGTGGCTAAGAGTCGCACTGTTATAGAAAGATATAAATAATAGCATTTTACTGTGTCACAAAAGAAGGGCACACCTCCACTGTATCAAGGCAACAGTGTTAGCCACAAACACTGTAATAGAGGAGAAGAAAGATGAAACACCATCTCAGGGTGCAACAGCAGTAGAACAGTGACTGTATTATTTCTATGACACTACCCCAGACAGACAAGATCTGAGTACAAAGGGTGGGATATAGACCGTCCCCTACGCTGCTTCGGGAGCTTGCTTTAAAATAATATGGCCTAGATTTAGTGTGCTTTGCGGGGTCATTGAGCCATGCAAGATGACGCAGGGCGATGTCAAGGCTTATTTTGAATTTACGAAGCCATGCAAGGCCTGCTTTGTGTGGCACTGCATTGTTTTGTAAATAAATGTAACACAACACAGTTATTTGTGCTGCGTTATGATACATTTCAACTTGTTGACATTTCCATGCCCCCACCCATGGATACGGGCACATTCCCAGAGTTACTAAAGCTAGTAAAGCTGGGAATTCAACCAAATGTTATGCTTTCCTCAGTGAGACACATCTAGGAGAGAGATCTTTTATTTCTCCTCATAATTTTCTCTTTCCACATGTGCTGCATTCTGCAGCACACATAGAACGAGGAAAATGCTTATAAGGATTGTTTTTGTGCAGGAAGGTATTTCTTCCTGCATAAAACAATCCTGACTGTAGGGCAAGCACCATTGCTCTATAGTGCAAGGGTGCCTATGTTGTCGCTAGTGGAGGAAGAAGCAGAAACGCTCCATATCTTTCTAAATATGGAGCATTTCTGCTCTCTCCTTTTCAGGCAATGCAGTGCAGCAACTTTGCTTACTGCCCTGTGTTGTGTGAAAGGTTAGTAAATAAGCCCTAATATGTTTCTCCAAAATGTTTTAAAAGGAAGTGACTGAAAGCTGACAATTTCTGGACGTCATTTTCCAGAAACTGATTTCTGTGCCAACAAACTAATATTAAATCTCTAAATTCCACTGTTTTCGGGAGAAATCGGTTTTATTTCTGGATGTGCATTCATACATCATTCTACTTGTAAAACGTGCAGTTTATTAAAAGAGTTAATAGCATGACTTTGTGTCATACGATTCTTAGGCACGACTGAAATGAGTTGTTTGCATGCTCAGCTGTTCGCGTGTTAGTACAAGTGGTGTCATGTTGAGTCAAACTGCAGCATAGACACAGAATCCGACTCTGATGACAGGGCCCCCTGAGCGCCGGATGCTCTGACGAGCACTGTTCACTGTCTCACTGACATTCTTTAAATAATCCAGGAAAACAGGGGTTTTCCCCATTTTTCCAGTTGTGTGTGTCAATTTAGTCAGCTGCTTGTCATCCCTGTTCTTTCAAGGAGAGAGAAACCGTTCTAGAACACAAAACGTTCACTGCCACAATGAGCTTAAGGAAAGATTTGAATTTCTTTATTCTTTCTTTTGCTGTAAAATGTCAATAATATTGTGTAAACCAATATTAACGAATGGTCAGCTGACAGTGAGTTCAGTGCTTGCTGTTGAGTTCTGCCTGTGATTAGGCCTGGGTGAAATTCTTTTACATGAGAACCTACCCACGACTAGTGTAGGTGGCACCATTTAAGAAGAACAGTTGGGAGCTGGCCCAGCAGGCAAGGAAAGCAAGCGGGCAAACCGTGGAGGAGAGTTGCAGAAGTAAAAAATAGATGACTTTGATCAATGCTGCATGATGCGAAATAAGCTTGGCCTTCTGAGGAGCAACAGGCAGCGGGCGAGGTCTCCAGCAGGGCACACTGCCTTACTGTCCTGAGGGTGGACTCAACTCATTCTCATTTAAGACCTTGTTGAAACATGAGGGACATACCCTGCAACAGGGATGAGGTACGATAGCCCATCAATTAATTCTATTTGAGGTGAGGCACCATAGTTGAGGGACGAGACAGGACTTAAAATCTCCTGCTGAGAGGAACAGATAAGTTTGCTTCTGGGATCAGAGTTGACCTTTGCTCATATAGTTTCCTGAGTGAAACCAAGTTGGGCACCACTTCTACTCTAATGTGAGTCAGACAATTGTGCGGAGTAAGAGGAAGGTGAAAGGAGTAAAATAAAGTAGTTCTAAGAAAGCAAAAAACTAACAACATGCGGGCATAATTCCCAGCAGGCTTCAAAAACACTGTTTAAACAAACTTTCCTTTGGATCCAGATCGAAGGCAGATATCTGCAGGCTGGAGTCCCGTGACCCAGGCATAGGCCATAGGCCCATCGCGTGCATGCTAAAGGCCTGCCCTGGCTGGGGTGCCCACCGAGGGTGCTTCGAGTGGGATACGGTGTCTGGGGGTTCCCTATTGGCTTGCCCTGTAGCAAAGAGGTCAAACACGCTATATATTTCAGAAACTAACAATGAAACTGAGTTAATCACTTGAACGGGGGTTCGCCCCTGAGCCCACTAATTATGACATAGGACCACCGTGAAGAGGTGCTCCAACTTACTTACAATTGCATAATTCCTGCCTTGGGGACCACCACAACAGCTCCCCGACTTCAACTGACCCAGGGGACTGAACATTACAAACCTGGCCTAGGGAGAATTGCAATATACACTCGTAAAAAAGTAATAGAAAATAGCAACTGTTCAATACAGAGTGGCATCTCAAGTGGGGTAACCTACAGGGCACAAAGCAACATCCCTGGCGGCTGGCAGTACTACACCAACCTGCCCTGCCAATCCAGGTACCGAGCATCCATGTGTAAGCATACCAATACAACTGACTGACCCCCAGGAAAGATCACAAAGGTTTAAAAGAGGGACAAAACAAAAGCAACCTGGGGCCAGTGTCCTCAGCCAGTGGAGGCCTGCCTCCCCACTACAGGAACAGCGGTGTAACTCTATGGCTGATTAATAGAGCTGGCAATCTTGCCTCGGCTCACCACAGGATCATGATTTTTTTTTCACTACATGGCAGCTGTCCACCTTCACTTGTGGTCAAGAGGTTAATGAGAGAAGTGGAGGTGAAATACACAATGTTATTCCCTGCAAATTTGAAAATGGTGACGGATGATAAGACTTGGTTCCTCAAAGATCCCAGAAAAGCTTGGGACTGAGTGTAGGAATTTGCCACTGGCATGGATGATTTCCATTCTCATTTTCAGTGACAAAAGAAAAGATGCAAAAGAAGGATGAGGAGACCCTGAGGGAACAAGAGACCATGGCTACTGCGGAACAGCTGTAAACAGATTCGGTGATTGCAGCATTGAGCACATAACAGACTAGACACTGCCTGAAGAGCTCTTTTGGATCGAAATTTCAGACCACAGAGTATGAGAAGTAGTTTAATAATAAAATCACTATCTTGTTAAGTCCAGTCAAAGGTTTCAGTAATTTAAAACTGAGCTTAACGCCTGGCTACTGTGCTACAGACTAGACAGTCTTAAATTAGTGACAATTTTGTAAAACATTTAAAAGTACCAAAAGAATTAAAAAGTCGGACACATAACACAATAACATTCCCACTCCAATTTATAAAAATGGAAAACAAATGTAATAAGCAAACACTAAAACAACAAAAGTCCAATAAGGGCAACCAGACATATGAATCTTTAAAGTATAAAGTCAAAGTAGCACTGAAAGGCACAAAGCACCATTTGGAATCAATGGTTGTGGTAGACAGTGAGTTAGGCACAGTTTGAGGCAGACAACAATGGAGTGTGGGTCAGATACACCAAACTGGTTCACCCTGCTATGGCCTGGAAGTAGGGAAGTCCAGAAAAGTTTCTAAGTATGAATCGTAAAAGAGACTTTGTTCTTCTTCTGAACATAAATGTATGACAATCCTGGAATTCAATCTGACACAATGACTTGCCTGCCAGATACTTTTCACAGTTGGTTACCTTGAAGCTCTGGACCATAGCTTTGGTGGCCAAACAATCAAAAGAGTACACTTACAAGGCCCCCAGTACTTAGGGGGTACTTAGACTCAGGCTGTGAAGAAGACAGCAACACTAAAGTCCAGTCCAGGTCCAGTTGCCACTGGTCATCTGGGAATCGTCACAGCAATGCCCTCTTCATCTTTGTTATGTTCCTAGATCCACCCAACGAATCAACTTTATGATCCTTGGAGATCTTTCTGGCTGAGTTTCAAGTGGGAGCAGGTCAAGCCTTCTAAAGTCCTTCTTGTAGGTCATAGATTCCAAGTGCAGCCATGTTCCATTCACAAGGTCAGCAGTGTTCTCAGGAAGACTGGATGAGGGTGCAGCTTGTTAGGGTTCACCAGCTTGTGAGTGGGAAGACATTTCTAGTTTCTCTCTGACCAGTGGAGCAAAGTTCCCCACTACTAGACCTATTAACTTTTGCAATAGCTGCTGTTCACTTTATCACAAATAGGACCAACATGCAAGGTGAAAGGGCAAATCCAAGATGGCAAAGCTCCTCGGTCAAACCAAACGTAGGCTGTAAGGCTGGGGGTGTAAGTGGGTAGTATATTATGGTAATCCTTGTTTCTTCTCACACCTGATGCTGAAATCCAAACTGCTGCTGGCACTGTACCCACAACAAATCCAGAGGCAGACATCTGGTAGGACAAAAGCAGGGCCCATCACCAACCAGACAAGGAATACACAGGAATTGTCCAGGCATCCTCTTTGAAGTGCACAAAACTTTAAATGTGCTTCAGAGATGCCTGTCATGCAAGAGTTGACACTGTACTGGGAACAGGAGGGACACAACCCCTACCCTGCATTGAGCTCAGAGGAGTCATCTATACCCATTTAGGCCATCTTATTGTGTGCTCCTGGGAGGAATAGCACACCTTTTTTACACTGCTTCCTTGTCTGAGTACAGGCTGGGAGTTGGCAGAATAGTTATCTGTAAAACTCTGTGGGGGTCATTACAACATTGGCGGTAAATGCCGCTTACCGCCGTGCAGAAGACCGCCAACACACCGCTGCGGACTTCCGCCACGGTCATTATGACCCAAAGCCCGGAATCTGCCAAAATCTAGACACCCACACAAGTCCGCCACACCAAATGTCAGTGATAAACTGTCGATAACAAAACCGACACCGTCACGCCAACATGAATACGCCCACACTATCACGACCCATGAATCCACACTGTTTTTTTTTTAACCACGGTATTCCATTGGCGGTACACACCGCCGCGCTCAAAATATACACACATTTGCAAAACACCACCACATTGGACAAATCGAAATACACACACCTGGTACACTTACACACACCACTCCCACACACTCAGTACAATATAAAACACACACCCACATCACCCACAAACCCCAACGACCACAATTGCGACTGAAGGCCAGAGAGAGTCACCACCATCTACAAACTAGCATCCACAGGCACTCAACAGCATCACTCACATAACATCCATGCACCTCACACAGCACATCTCTAAATATCACACCACACATCACAACACACACCACCCCACACATCACCCACACCACCCCATGGCACCGCAAAGACACCCCAGGTTCTCTGAGGAGGAGCTCAGGGTCATGGTGAAGGAAATCATCCGGGTGGAGTGCCAGCTATTCGGATCACAGGTGCAGCACACCTCCATAGCTAGGAAGATGGAGCTATGGCAAAGAATCATGGACAGAATCAACGCAGTGGGACAGCACCCAAAAACATGGGATGACATCAGGAAGAGGTGAAACGACCTACAGGGGAAGGTGCGTTCCGTGGTCTCAAGACACCACATTGCGGTTCAGAGGACTGGCGGCGGACCCCCACCTCCTCCCCCACAACTAACAACATGGGAGGAGCAAGTCTTGGCTATACTGCATCCTGAGGGCCTCGCAGGAATAGCTGTAGGAATGGACTCTGGTAAGTCAAATCTTTACTACTTCATCCCCCACCCAACCTGCATGCCATCACATACCCCCAACCTCGCCCTCACCCCCATCACTCCAACTCCTCACACATGTCCCAATATCACAAACCACACATCCCAAACCCGAGCCCTGCATGCAACACCAAAGCATGGACACCCATCACCAAAGCATGGCCACTGCACATACCCATACACTCCCCTAAACCATCATCACACAAGGTCCTTCACAGGAATGCAAGCACTGGGGTACACGGTCACCCACCCATTGCACACCATGGCACACACAGATGCAATAAGCATGCTTTTACACCCCTGCAGGAACCCTACCCAACGTCACCGCACAGGAGGGTCCAGATATGTCCACTCCACCCACAGAAGAGGCCCACAGTGATGACAGAAGCTCTGTCCAACTGGAGCTAGATGACCAGCCCGGCCCATCTGAGACCTCAGGACAGTCGGTTCCCCTCACAGTGGCACAAGCCACCACAGAGCTTCCCCCCTCTGGAAGCACCAGCACAGCACCCACCCAGCGGGCCCATACCTCTGTCCCCAGGACACGTCAAGCAGCAGTGTGTCCACCACTACAGGGAACCCAGGATAACCCACCACCCCAACAACAACAGGGACCTGTGGGCAGTGGGAACATGGTTCAGGGGACAGAGGCCCAGGAACACAGGGGAACTGGGAGGGCTGCTGTGCGACAGGGAACCCACTCTCCACGAGCCCCTCTCCAACATCATGGGAGCCTACCACCATTCCCAGGAGACAATGGCAACGGTACTGGCCAAGTTTCAGGAGACCCAGCGGCTGCAGGAGGAATAGTATTTGTGCTTCAGGGAGGAACTCAAATCCATCAGTTCCACCCTGGGCACCATTGTAGGGGTGCTGAAGGAACTCATGATCACCAGGAAGGACACTGTGGCACAACAAGGGGCCCCTGACACTAGCCTGGACGATGAACTGCCCACAACCTCTGCCGGCGCTAGTGGACAGAAGGCACCGCCACAGGACCACCGCACCAGCACCCCAACCCCTGCAGAGGGAGAACCACCCCACAAATGGTCCCTGAGATCCAGGACAAAGACAGAGAATGATGCCAAGACCCCCACCAAGAAATGAGACCACCCTGATTGTCCTCCTTTTGTCCCACCTTGTCACCCTGTCCATCCTTAAACTGCCCCAGCTCCACTTCCTATGCCCCTTTGGACAATGCACCTGTGAGACTAATAGACTGTACTCTGCCATGGACATTCCTCCACCATCACCCCTCACCATTTTACAACCCCCTCCAATATTGAGCACTTAAATAAACACCCTTAATGCACAAAACAATCAGGAGTCTGTCTGTGATTTCGAAATAGTGTATTAGCAATTACAGTGGCAAAATGCTCTTTCAACTGTAATGTCAACATACCTATGTCACACAGCTCTAGTCCATGAGGAAACAAAGCAGATGTCACACAGTGGGACCCACATCTGTGAAATGTAAAAGGGAAAGTGACAACTCAGTGACCATACACTGGGTGAAAATGATAGACAGTAGAGAGGTAGCAGATTAAAATCAGATGTAGCAGGCAGTGTTGTCTTCTTACTTGTGTCTCACTGGAAGTATTGCAGGATCAGCGTGTTCCTGTTGTCGATGTTCTCTTCTTATGCTTCCTCGTCTTCACTGTCCACAGGGTCCACAGCTGCCACAAGACCTCCATCTGGACCATCCTCCTGCAGAAAAGGCACCTGTCATTGCAAAGCCAAGTTGTGAAGCATATATCAGGCCACGATGATCTGGCATACCTTCTTTGGTGAGTAGAATAGGGAACCACCTGTCATATGGAGGCACCGGAACCTGGCCTTAAGGAGGCCGAAGGTCCGCTCTATAATCCTCTTAGTTCGCCCATGTGCCTCATTGTAGCATTCCTCTGCCCTTGCCCTCGGATTCCTTACTGGGGTCAGTAGCCATGACAGATTGGGGTAACCAAAGCCACCTGCAAATGCGAGGGACAACTGTTACACACACACTAACCCATAGGGACATCCACAGACCCCGACAACTATTCCCACTGTATTGGGTCCATGTCGTCACCTAATAGCCACACCCGGTGCCTCTGGAGTTGCCCCATCACATACGGGATCCTGCTATTCAGCAGGATGTAAGCGTCATGCACTGAGCCAGGGAATTTAGCATTAACATGGGAGATGTACTGTTCTGCCAAACACACCATCTGCACATTCATGGAATGGTAACTCTTCCGGTTTCTGTGCACCTGTTCACTCCTGCGGGGGGTACCAAGGCCACATGTGTCCTATGATGTTGGGGATATGTCCCAGGGCCTAGAAATCGCCTTTCACTGTAGGCAAATCCTCCACCTGAGGGAAAACGATGTAGCTCCGCATGTGTTTCAGCAGGGTAGACAACACTCTGGACAACACGTTGGAAAACATAGGCTGGGACATCCCTGATGCTATGGCCACTGTTGTTTGAAAAGACCCACTTGCTAGGAAATGTACAGACAGCACCTGAACTTGAGGGGGGATTCCTGTGGGATGGCGGATAGCTGACATCAGGTCTGGCTCCAACTGGGCACACAGTTCCTGGATTGTGGCACGATCAAGCCTGTAGGTGATGATCACATGTTGCTCCTCCATTGTCGACAGGTCCACCAGCAGTCTGTACACCGGAGGATGCTGCCACCTCTTCACATGCCCCAGTGGACGTTTCCTATGGAGAAGAACAGTGAGCAGAGAGTCAACCAACTCTGAGGAACGTAAACACAGCTTACTCGGAAAATATTAGCAAATCGAAATTTGCCTGTATGAGTGTTTAGGCAAGGCCTAGATATATGTGACACAGTCCAAATTAATGCCATGTGGGCCCCTGAAATGGCGGCTGCCTGACCTGTAAAGTGGGACAGGGGGATATGAGGTAACTGCGCTGGCGTTGTACACCGTCGCGGTAGGCGGTTGAAGACCGCGGCGCAATCCTGCATTGGTTAACATTGGACCCTATGGGTCCCAGGAGCTAATGACGATGTACGCCGGCGGTGACGGTACGCACCGCCGCGGACGTGACCGCCATTTTCTGTCTGTTCAATCACTTGATACCTGGACGTCGACAGGAGAGGACCTACACTGCAAGTGCTGCTGTGACCTCAGTCTGGAAGAGACAATAGCTCGTGTGTCTCGGGAAAGGGCCCCTGCCTTCAGCACGGAGGAGTTGGAGAAACTCGTGGATGGGGTCCTCCCCAGCACACTACTCTACGGTCCCCCAGACAAACAGGTAAGTACACTGTGAGTATTGTGTATGGGTAATGCCTGTGTGGAGTGGGGTGGATGAAAGATAGGGGGGGTGAGAATGAGGCGTGCATGAAACAACAGTGAGTGCATGTGCGTCATGTCAAGGGTAGGGATGGGGGCCAATGACTGTGACGGTGCAGATGGTAATTACTTCTCTTTTTCCCCTGTACAATTCCTGTAGGTCAGCGCCCACCAGAAGAAGGACATTTGGCGTGCCATCGCCAAGGAAGTCCAGACCCTGGGGGTCTACCACAGACGGAGCACCCACTGCCGGAAAAGATGGGAGGACATTCGCCGCTGGAGCAAGAAGACGGTGGAGGCCCAGCTGGGGATGTCCTCCCAACGTGGGAGGGGTGCCCGTCGCACCATGACCCCCCCGATGTTCAGGATCCTGGCGGTGGCGTACCGGGAGTTGGATGGGCGCTTGAGGGCATCACAGCAGCCACAAGGGGGTGAGTACACTCTCATTCTGCTGATTCAGTGCGCATTGTAGGTGTCTTGGTGGGGGAGGTGGGCTGTGGGTCTCCCTAGGCCACGGCGAGGTTAGTAGGCAAGGACCCTTCTTGAGGCAGGCCCTGTGGCACCCCACCCCACCTGTGTACAGTGCCACCTACACCTAGTCAGGCTCCTGTGACATCCATGTGTGCAGAAATCGGGCATAGCCTGTAACCCATGTCCCTGGGATTGAATAGTGGACTCCATGTGCGTGGTGTAGTGCAAGGGGCTTCTGTGTCTGTCGTGTCCGCCAACGGTAGCGGTATTGCATGCACTCAACATGTCTTTCTTCTGTCTCCCCCCCCCCTTTTTGTGGTCTCCCTGTTCTTGTGCGCATTAACATCATCAGGCGGAGGACAGTGGCACCGGTGCAGGAGGGAGCTGCATCCCACATGGCCCTTGAGGGCGACACTACAGAGTCTGAATTCACCAGTGGGACGGAGGGCGAGGGGAGCTCCACGGCGGGATCAGGAGCTGACACCAACGATACAGACTTCTCCTCTGATGGGAGCTCCATTGCGGTGGCGGGCCCATCTGTGCCCCCTGCATCTACAGGTAAAGCCGCCACCCCCCTACCAGCACCACCCTCCCAGCAGCCCCTCAGGTTTGCCCCGTGCCCGCTCACCCAGGAGCATGGGCATCACCTTCGCCCCAGGCACCTCAGGTCCTTCCCCAGTCACCCCTGCTGCCCTCATTGAGGAGGTCATTGACCTCCTCAGGTCCCTCACTGTTGGGCAGTCTACCATTTTGAATGCCATCCAGGCTGTAGAGAGGCAGTTGCAACAAACCAATGCATACCTGGAGGGCATTCACTCTGGTCAGGCAGCCCTTCAGCAAGCTTTTCAGACTCTGGCCTCAGCACTGATGGCAGCCATTGTCCCTGTCTCTAGCCTCCCCCCTCCAACTTCCTCCACCCAGACCCACACCCCTGTACCTCAGCCTATCCCAAGCACACCATCAGACCAGCATGCACACACCTCAACACACAAGGGAAGCTCTGGCAAACATAAGCACCACACATCCCACAGGCACTCACATAAGCATCAGACACATGCAGACACATCAACATCCACTGCCTCCTCGTCTCCCTCCTCCCTCTCTGTCTCGTCTCCACTCACACCTGCATGCACTACATCCTCAGCCACTACGTCCATCACCAGCACACCCACCACCACACCCCAGTCACGTGCAGTAACCACCCCCACTACCATGCACACTTCCCCTGTGTCCTCTCCCAGTGTGTCTGTGAGGCCACCTCCTAAGGTACACTAACGAGCCACACACCCACCCAACAGCCATCCACCTCACAACAGTCTCCAGCCCATGCACCTTCACCCAAAGTCACCAAACGTACATCTCCTACAACCACTACCTCTTCCTCCAAGCCCAAACCCCCTTCAGCTACGCGTCCCAGTGTTCCTAAGAAACTTTTCCTGGCCAACCTTGACCTCTTTCCCTCACCTCCCCCACCCCTTCAGTCTCCTAGGGCCCGACTCTCCAGGTCCCAACCTAGCACCTCAGCCACAACATCGGCGGGACCAGTGGTGCCAGTAGTCACCGGATTATGGAGTGCACCAGGCACTCAGCCAGTGTGGCAAGGAGCCAGAGCACGGACAGTCCCCCACCTGTCAAGCATAAAAAGTTGGCCAGTGCCCGGCGGGAGAGGGGAAAAAAATCTGCCACCAAAGCCGCTTCCAGGGGTACAGTTGGGAGTGTGGAGACAGCTGCGATACCATCCAAGGTCTGGAACGGGCACAGTAAAACCGGCAAGTCTGGGAAGATCAGCATGGCAGACAAGACTGCCACCATCCCCGATGCCCAGGAGAAAGGCATCCACTACCTCTGTCCTTGGCAGGATGAAGCACTCTGGGCACCAAGCCCCCTCCAGAACCAGTGGAGAGTTACATCCACAACCTCTGCCCTTGGCAGGATGAAGCACTCTGGGCACCAAGCCCCCTCCAGAACCAGTGTAGAAAGGCATCCACTACCTCTGTCCTTGGCAGGATGAAGCACTCTGGGCACCAAGCCCCCTCCAGAACCAGTGGAGACTGTTATCCACTTGAGAGACTGTGGCTTTGCACTCCCCAGGATTGAACAGTGGGCAACCCACCCACTGTAGAGACTTGAGAGACTGTGGCTTTGCACTCCCCAGGATTGAACAGTGGGCAACCCACCCACTGTAGAGACTTGAGAGACTGTGGCTTTGCACTCCCCAGGATTGAACAGTGGGCATGGAGCCCCCTCGTGGATCTGGCGTCGTGCACTCATCCGGCTGAGGCGCCACCCCTCCCTTCCCCCTGAGGTGCCTGTTTTATTTCTATCTGATGCCCCAGCAGTGTTCTCCCCGTCTTGTTCGGGTATTGAGTGTGGGCCTCGCCCATGCCTTTTGGGCCAAGTGGTCCACGGACTATGATGGTGGAATCCCTTGGACTTGTTTTCTTGGTGTATATAATTGTTTATAGTGTAAATGTATATATATGTAAATATTTTTGATTTATGTAATTGAATATATCACAATTATGTTTAGTGTTTGTTTGTACCGCCCTGGCGGTCGGAGTGTTAAAGTGGCTGTTTATGTTGGCGGGTTCCGCCACGGTCGTAATTCCATTATTTTTACCGCTGGCCAGTTGGCGGTTTTACCGCCGCTTTAACACCGACCGCCAGGGTTGTAATGACCACCTGTATCTTGTTAACATAGCTAGAAGATTGAAATGACTTTAAAAGAGAATTTGCTTCTCACTTTTAGTGACTTAAAAGTCTCTGATAGATATGGAAAGTGGACCTCTGCCTCTTGTGCAGCATACCGTCTTAATATCTATGATGAGGTCTGCAGGTAAGACAGAAAATCAAACAGATATTTCTAACATATAAAAAGAGCACCCTTATGCAGCACATGCAGCTTTTCTTGATTATTACGATCCTATCAGGTACCATGTTTCCGATCATGTAAACTATCATCACCATTGCAGTGTATATTATGTGCACTGTATTTAGACCTGAATGGACTTGTAGATGTTTTCCTTATCACATTCATTTCGGTTGTAAACTTTATGATGGTTTCTCCAGCAGTTAAAGCTTAGTTTAACTGCTTGACTCTATGATTTTAGATAGCATCAAGTCTTTTAGTTAGAATCTAATGCCCCCACCTTAGTGTCTCAATAATGGGAAAAATTACATTTACCACATTTTGTTTACTCAAATGTAGATGTCAGCCATAGATCTCTTGAAATCAATGTATGGTTAGTCATCAAGACTTTAGTAGCCTCTGATTTAGTCCCATCTTTTACTCACTGCCTATGCAGCACAATTTAGGGGTACCCTCTATACGTTTTCTGCATTTCCTTACATGACACCATAACTCTACTCAGAAGAACACACTGAAAGGTAACCTTATTTATACTAGTATTCCTTTGATTATCCAATCTCATTTTCTGAGCCTCTGATCCGACCATGTTTTTCTTACTCCAGCTTGTACGGAGGTCTTTACAATTGTTTGGGTAACACACTCTCTCTCTCTCTATATATATATATATATATATATATATATATATATATATATATATACATATATATATATATATAGTGATCACAATGTTTCCACCATCACCTTCTGAATTTGCTAGAATGTGGAAATCATGTTTGTTGTGCCTCACTATTTTGACTTCCTTGAAAATTCCACTTACATTTGACAGTAAGCATGTTAAAAAGTTTCAAAATCCCAATGAAGCATTGTTTCATTGCACTGATTTCATATGTTTGTTTGCATTTACAGCCTGGAGAAAGCCCAAGGATTTTGCAACACTGAGGGTGAAACAGTTGTTGGCTATGGACACTTAAAACCGAACAGAGGATTGTAAAAAATAAAGTGAGGACCTTTCAACAACACATATGGCATTTGTTGATTATGTAAGCTTTTATTGATCAAAATATTGCAGTGTAAGCATTCAATTGTTTGCAATTTATGGTTTAGGGGGCTCTACCCTCAGTACCAGGAATGCAACAAATCAATTATATACACTATTATCATTTTTCTAGTAGTTCAACTTCAATGTAATGGATCACACTTTTGGTACATTGCACCCATCCATCAACTTAATTACAGTGGAACAGAACAAATTGATATTGTTCTGGCAATTCCTGTGTATTCTGCTGAAAACTGGGAGAATAGAACCAAAACGTCTATAAGGACATTAATGCAATCTTCACAGTTCCTATTGTGCCCCACTTGGTTTATCTTTTGTGACCTGGAACCCTGTATAGCAGGGATTTCCAAACTTTCCAAAAGCTATGTCTTATCATTGAAAATCATTCTGAGCTACAACTGCACAATATCAGAATGTGATAAATGTACACAGAGCCAAATAACTTAAACACTGCCCTTAGAGTACCACATTCTTGCTATGGGAAGCATACAGTATTATTGGCACAGGAGCTTTATTGCCAAAGGTTTACATTTGGGGTCCCTGAGGATCACATTTGTACCTTTGTTTTTGAGAGAGCACAGGGAGAAAGAGAGAGACAGCGACAGAAAATGTGAGAGTAAAATGACAGGAGGAGAGAAGAGAAAGAGAAATAGAGACAGAAAGAATTACTCAATGAGGGGTGTTAGAATTAGGGGTCTCTGGTTGGCAGTCGGTTTGCACTCTGTCCAAGCAGGGACCCTCACTCTAGTCAGGGTAAGGGAGATACATAGCTCAGATAACCCCTGCTCACCTGCTTGGCACAAGCAGTCAGGCTTATCTCAGATACAATGTGTAAAGTATTTGCACAAACACATACAGTAACACAGGGAAAACACCACAAAAGCACTCAACACCAGTTCAGAAAAATAGCCAATATTTGTCTAAGTAAAATAAGACCAGAGCAACAAAAATCCAACAAACACAAGCAAAGATACACATTTCCAAAGATTAAAATTCAATATATTGCTTAGACACACAATAGATCCAACTGGGGCTATTGCAGAGTCATTCCCAACAATCCGAAGCCACTGATGAGGGGGTCAGCACCGGTCATGGAGTTGTACGGACCCCCAGGCACAGTACCTTTGGTACCGAGGAAACAAGCTGGTGCACGGAGTCAGGGAGGGGAGGCGTCAGTGGATCTGGTGCAGTATCGGTTCCTCACTGCAAATCAGGGGAGGTGATGCGGCGTCAGAGCGAGGCATTGGTTCCTGATGATCCAGTAGGGTCAATGAATTCAGCTGGTCAAGTTGCGATGGGCGACCTCTCAGGGTTGTGGTCATGCCACGGGGCCACATGCACCACAGCAGAGTCGGGTGTCATGGACATCGGTGCCATGGCATTCAGAACTCACAATTTCACAGGACTTCAGGGGGCTGTGGCAGCATCAGGCCTGCAGCATCAGTTGTGTTGTTACACTCCTGTGGGGACCACAGCTCTGGGTGCAGGTGGAGTCGCAGAGTCGGGCAGCGGTGTCGCTCCTGGAGTCATTTGGAGTCGGTGCACTTGGTTCTTCTTGTTTTTTGGCCTACTTTTACTCCCAAGCACAGAGAATCTGTAATAGGTACCACCTGGTGAGTAAGGGTCACCAGCAAATGAACCCAGAGGTTGGTAGGTTAAGTCTTTGATGTCCCTGAGACTTTTTAACAGGAGACAAGCTCAGTCCAAGCCCTTGGAGCACCTTCACAAGCAAGATACACAGCAATGTCCAGTCTTTTTCCTTTTTAAGGCGGAAGCAGCAACTGCAAGCCAACCCAGCAAAGAACACACAGCAGTATGCTCTTCAGCCAATCTCCTTTGCAGAGGTTCCTATTGATCCAGAAGTGTTCTAAAGTTGTGGGTTCAGTAGTCCAATATTTATACTCATTTCTGCCTATGAAGTAGGCAAACTTCAAAGGAAAGTCTGTGTAGTGCACAAGACCCTGCCTCTCCCTGGCCCGGCGCCAGATGCACTCCAGGGGGCTAGAGAATGTATTGTGTAAGGATAGGCACAGTCCTATTCAGGTGCAAGTGTCAGCTCCTCCCTCCATTCTAGCCCAGGAAGACCCATCAGGATATGCAGGGCACACCTCAGCTCCCTTTGTGTGACTGTCTAGAGTGAATTCACAACCACCCCAACTGCCATCCTGAACCAGACGTGTATTCGACAGCCAGGCAGAGGCACAGAATGGTTAAGCAAGAAAATGCCCACTTTCTAAGAATTGAAGTGCCAAACTGCACACACAGGCACTGCAGTAGCATATCTGAGACATGTTTACAGTCAATGCTGCAGGCCCACTAGTAGCATTTGATTTACAGGCGCAAGGCACCTCCAGTGCACTTTTCTCAGGACTTACTAGCAAACCAAATATGCCAATCAGGGCTAACTAATCATGAACACAATTTACACAGGGAACACTTGCACTTTAGCACTGGTCAGCAGTGGTAAAGTGCCCAGAGTACCATAAACCAGCAAAAACGAAATTCAGCAGACCGTCAAAAATACAAGAAGCAGAGGCAAAAAGACAGGGAAACCACTCCAAGGATGCCAGTCCTTACAAGGGGTAAAAGGGAAGAAATACAAATTGGACACTGAGAGGAAAGCAGAGAAAAGCATGAAAGGAAATTGATCAAAATAAGAGAGAAAAAATGAGAAAAATAAAAAAATTAACAAAAGAGCAAAAGAAAGGCGATGAAAAGAAAAAAAATTAAGAAACTGAAAGAGGACAGAAAAGATAAATAGTGAAAAGAATAAATGAAAGGAGAGATTGCAGAAAGATGGAAGAAGTAGAACATGAATTACTGAATACCATGACAGAGAGAGAAAAAAGAAAGAAGGCAAGAGAAAGAAAGAAGATAATAAGAAAAGGATGAAAAGGAAGGAAAAAGAGAAGCAAAAGGAAAGGGTAGAAGAAAAAAGAGAATAAGAAAGAAGCAAAGAAGTTGAGACTTGGAGAAAACGACAGTAATGGAGGAAGAAAGAAACAAGGGATAGGAAACAGTGCAAAAAGTAAACATAAATCAAGGGAGGAAAGAAATAGAGACAGAAAGAAATACAACAAAATTAAGGCAGTAAAGAACGAGAGACATTGAGAAAGTGGCGAGGAATGAAAAATAAATGGGGAATGACAGAAAGGAGAAATAATTAAAGTACAACATAAATAGTTATTTAGAATGAATGAGGGAAAGACATGAGAGGAAGAAAGAATACAAGAGAAAGGAAGAAAGAAGTAGAGAAAAAAAGGAAAAGAAAGAGCATGGAAGAGGAAAAGAAAGAGGAAAAGAAGAAAAAAACAAGAGGAAAAGGGTAAAAGCCGAGGTAGATTAAAATAAAGACAAAAAGGGAGAAAAAACAGAAAGGACTGCAAAACAATGAAGAAGGAAAGAAAGAAAAAGTAGAGAAAGAAAGGAAAAGTGTAAAAGGAGAGGAAAAAGAAAACTATGAAGAGGGAATAAAATAAAATGAGAAAGGAAAGAAAGAGATGAAAGCATGTAAAAAGCAAGAAGGAAGGAGAGAGACAAGAAAGAAAGAAAAATAAGTAAAAAACAAATTTTTCAGAAAAGTGTAAGCTGCATTATCCTGTCAGCTTTTGAAGTTCTCACAGAAATGGATCAGTGTTTTAACTAGCTGTCTTGTCAGGTGGGCAGCATTTGATTCTCAAGCCTGCTAAAAGGCAATTATGTGTGAGATACCCAGTGGCAGCCTGCTAGCTACTGGTAGCTCCCATTCAACCTTTTGGAGACCCCTGCTGTAAGGAGCCGTCAATGCGTTTTGGCCCTTGTCAACTTTAGGTCCTATTCAGGACAAGGACAGAGTGGCTTATTTAAAAGCCCCTAGCACCACCGGAGCGACACTTTCAGCGACGCTCTGGTGGCACTGTGCCCAATCACATATTTACAAAGCAGCGCTATGCCACTTTGCGTGGCCTAATGCCACCTTGTAAATATTGGCTCAACACAATTTTCTGTGGCAGAGGGACGTTCAATGAGTATTGCTGAGGGAGTTTCCACACAACATCCATTGCTTTTGATACTGCCCCAGATTTACGAGAAATCGTAAATCTCAGGCAGCACCAAAAACTAATGCCACCGTAAGGGTGGCATTAGAATGGCACAATGAGGTGAAATTCTTTTATTTCTCCTCATTTTTATGTGCAGAAAGGTGTACGTTCCTGCACATAAACAATCATTCCCTGTAACGCAGGCACTCTTGCACTAGCGTGCAAGGGTGCCTGTTTTGGCACTAGGCATCTGATTTTAGAGCCAGTACAGTGGTAGAGGACAGTAGTGTGCCGTGTCTTGTAGGTATGGCATATTTTCTCCCTTTCCTGATGGTGCAGGGTGGTGCAGCAAGACACTTGCTGCACCACCTTGTGCCATGAGGGCTTGTAAATAAGCCCCATAGTGTATTTTGTATAGGTATAGATAAATAAGTTGAGGTTTTTAAAATATGGGTGATGGGAGGAACTCCTGCTTAAAAAGTAAATGTGTAGTTGTGCAGCAAGCCGCTTTGTGCAACATACTGTTTTAAAAAGTTCCCGTGCAGTGAGCAGAGAGATTGATTTTACATCTTACATTCCCAGCTGGAAAGGGACCCCGTGAGAAAAATGTGCATGATCTTAGGAGGTCATACTCATTTTATGTACATGAGTGTACACTAAATGAAACTGAGAGTTACCTAACATTGAAGTAGTGTGGACCTCTAGATGGGTGCCAAGAAAGGTAACGTGACTTTGAAATTATATCAGTTCATCTTCAGAAGGGTTATTTGTTGTTGGACAGCATCATAGAAATAAATCACTATCCCCTGTGGGGCATCCTCACTCATTCCCATTTCCAGTGACCGGCTCAGGATGCCTGTGGGATCACATGGTTAAGTCATCAGCATGAAGACACCATCACAAAGGATTGGAAATGTAATTCCGTGTTCGAGCTACAAGCTGGTCTAGACATGACAGTTTTTCCCTTAACATTAGAGCTTGATGTAAGTATAATGGAGATCTGAAGCAACACTGTGATTTGTTTTGAAACCATTGATAATTTTAGGTTATTCGATTGCTGCTATACAAACACTAGAGAGTACTTCTTGATAATATTGATTTTAACATTACAGCTGTGCACACTGAAAGAAGAGAAGGGCACAGGGAAGAGCAGTTTATTCAGACACTAGACATATTGTTAGTGGGCCTGAAGGTCCAATGCAATGAAGATGCAATGAATGATAAGAATTTGTGAGCCATTATCAAGTCTGTACCTACAACTTCCTCATTGCTAATGGGAGGGATGGCACTGATGACTCCACAACAAAAGTCACATCACATAAGACGTCATATGTTTTAATTCCCTTGGGGACATCGAAATGAGAATATATGTCTCTTGGACAGCTGATGGCAACTTAGTTCAACACACATAAGTGCTAGTGTAAGTGCAAGTGAGGCAGACAGGTCAGGAACACCATACACCTGGTATTAGGGGACCAATCACTCACATATGCATGAAATATGTTAGAACACATGACTTAAAGTTTTTATTGTTTTAATGTGTATTAACTGACAAAAATCCTCCTCCCTATTTGATATTTAGCAGGACCTCAGGTGCACATCAAGAGTTGTGCGAAGAGACAATACATGTGGGAACTAAAATTGCAATCATCTTGCTATATTTGAACATCAGGTAGACATTTGTGTCAAAATGTACATGTGATGTGAGTGTTACAATGGTATGTAAAACAATGACATACATTAAAGGAAGAAGTGTGCTGTGGAAAATGCACTGATCAGAAACAGTAATTCTTGATGTTGGTTTCCTCCAAACTTTTTGCCTTCATTCCTCCTGTTTTCTGAATTTCGTATTTGTTTGCATTAAGACTCTGTGCACTTGACCACTTCTAGCACGTGCTGAAATGCTCTATCTGAAATATGGTACAATTGTCTTACACATGATTAGCATATTTAATTTGTTAAGAAGTCCCTTATATATGGTGCTACATGTTGCCAGGACCTGTAAATTAAAAGCTATTAACGGGCATGCAGCACTTATTGTACTGCCCACGACTTAAATAGCACTTTAAAACATATCTTAGGCCTGTCATTGCAGCTGGTAATTCAGTTTTAAATCTGTCAATTTGAACTGGCAAAATAAATGTTTTGTTAAACCTAAGCCTTCCGTCTAATACAAAAAAGTCACTCTAAGGTTGGGCCAAAAAAAGCAGATAGGGAAGGATGCACTGTATTTAAAAAGTAGGACATATGTTTCTATGTTTTATTTGTCCTGTTACTGAAAAAGTCCTAAATTCCTTTTTCATTAGTTTAAGGCCTATCTTTCCCATTGAATAACACTGGTTTACCTTTTTGTAATTAATACATGCTAACTTTTGACTGGGAGCAGGTACGAATACCACTTTTAATTTTTAATTTAAAATTCTCTTTAATGTTAAAGTTGGATTTTAAGTCACAATTCTGAAAATGCCACTTTTAGAAAGTTGCCATTTTCTTGTCCTAGATATGTGGTGCCTGCTTCCAGTGTCCTTAGTCACATGACTGTGAATAGCTTAGCTGTTGAGCTGTGTGTATTACTCCCAGACAGTGAGACAAAAAGGGACTAGGTGTTGGCAGCATGAGCCATCATGTCAGGATGATTGGGCCTGGAGCAGTTCCCTGCTACCTTACATTTTAAAGGCCCAGTTCCAGCACACACAAAAGAACTTAACAATAGCCTGTTGTCATCCCAGATATCTTGGAGCCTTGGCAGGGTAAGGGAAAACTTTTCAGAATCAGATGTGGGAGTAGCCTATAAGATTGCTGTACATTCAAAGCTGGTACGAGGTATAAATATTGGGCCCCTAGACCACCTAATCTGTACACTCTTGGGCCTGTGGAAGGCTTCAAAAGGGCTGCCTGGACACAGAGGGCTGCTGTGCTGCTCCATGCCTGCCTTGTTCTCAAGATGGCTGCCCTACTGCTGTAGCCCTGCCATGCTGCTTGAGCTTAAGACTACCAGAGTGACACCAAGGACTAGATGGCTTGCCTCTTGTGTGAGCCACAGGGGGGTAACAAACTCTGGAAGTCTTGAACCTTGCACCTGGTCTCTGCTGGAGTTAGTCCTAACTCTCCATGTGGTGTCCTAAGATCCTGGGCCTTTGGATGTGGTGTTAGGGGTGCTCCCCTGCCAAATCCTAAAAGCTGTGACTTAGAATAATTTTCATTTTAAAGTGCCAGAAGAACCGACAGAAGACCTGAACCTACCTGCTAGCCAATTCACCCAAGGTGTATCGCCGGTCGGCTTGACTTCTCAGTACCTTCCGCAAACTTCTTCTCCACAGTAGCAAATCCTTTTCAACAGGGTTTCTGAGTGATGGCATTCGGCCTTGTGGAGCACTCTTTGGCCATGGCTTGCATCGTCGTCCCGCTGAAGGTTTTGGAATTTTAAAAAGTAACATAACCCCGAAGGGAAAAATCTTCACCGAGCTCAAAAGTGACAAGCTCCTTATCGACAACAATAACATCCTCTGCCTGGAAATCTGGCTTCTCCTGTTTTGAATGTTTTCCCACTGGCATTGACAGCTTAACTGAGACTTCATCCAGTTCTCCCAGGCAACAACAACTCCTCCTTGGACAAAGCCTGCTGCCTTGCCCCTCCATACTCTACCTTCTCCTGAACTTTTCCTCTAAATCTCTACTAAGTTTGAAGCTAAGCTGAGACCAGGCCCAATCCACCTTGTATATCTGACCCACAACCAAGCGCAGTCAGACTTAACTTTTGACATTTCCTCGGTCTCACAGTATCAGATACCTACAGTTGGTGCTTTGATCTTTTAGGTGCTGGATTGCACTAACATTTTTAAATATGTCTAACTCTGGTTCAACTGACTATATTACATTTATTTTGGTGTCATTTCATTTTTTCACTTTTTCTGTGTTTTAATCGGTGTTGGATTTTTCTTGTGTTGTGTTTTTCACTTTATTACTCTTTGAGGGTTGCATAAATACTTTAATCAGTGCCTCTAAATTAAGCCAGACTGCTTTTGTACCAAGGTACCAGAGGGTTAAGTACAGGTTAATTTAGGGATTTTTCTGGTTCACCCTGATGAGGATCGTGGTTGTTGCTTAAGTTTAGTTTTCACCCCCTCAACAAACACCATAAATTCTTACATTTATTATTCTTCTAGTCCAAAAATTCAGTGTGTGCCAAAACCTGCAAATTAAAGACTTGCAGGGAAAGGAATTTGCTAACTTTTTTGGTACAGGATTAAGACACAAATATTTAAGTATTGTGTCAGGCCTGCAAACCAGGATATGCCCCAGTAAAAAAAAATCTGAGTTGATCATTTGCCTTTACAGGGACCCATGATTGTTTACAGAGACCACTGTTTGTTGGAACTAATGCTTGTTAGAGACCAATGTTTGTTTGGGAGCACATGTTGCACAGGCCTCCAGCATCCCTATGACTCAGACTGGGTGTGGCTCGCTATGTCTCAGACTGGGTGTGGCTGGATGCAGCAGGTATTTAAACCACACCAGGCGTGATTGAGTCACTTGCTGTAAACCTCTGCTCCTACGCTTTTGAACTTCACCTCTTATTCTGTCTAGCATCTTGGAGGTCGCTTCAGGAAGAAGAAGAGACCAAGGGAATTAACCCTTTAAAAGGAAGTAATGCCCTGTGCGCAATTTAAGAACATTTATTGCTAAAACTTGATACTTGCTGACTTGAAACTTGATAAGCGAATGTTCCAGGATGAGACGTGCCCAAAAGGGCACATCTTTGGTTTTTAAGGTCATTGGGAGGTTCGCCACTTGTCACGCTATAACACTTATTGTGGTTGCTTGCATTATACCACAGAAAGGAGTTTTCATTGAATAACTGTCAGGAAAATGATATACTGTGAATATGTTTATTATCGCTGAGTTTAAAGTGACACTTGCATTATTTCAAATTGTTGCTGGGGATGCAGAACATTCTGTGTTTGGCGCTTAAACGAAGTTGAAGCTTATCTTTGCCATGCTCAAAATTACACTGTGATGTAACAGTGATAAGCCAGTTGTTCATGAAGTTTTACGCTATTGATCAACCCTATGTTTTCATAGTAATACAACGTGAACCGTAATCCTTGATTTTAACCCTATGTTTTCAGTATGATTTAAACACTGAATTGGGTGCCTCGCAATACTAGCACAATACAATGATTAACCCATCAATAGCTGTAGATAGTTATACACAGTTTAGGAGATTCAATGCTCTTATTTAATTACAGGTAATCCACATTTTTTCCCAAAATACCTAGAGAGAGGTGGAGCCATCAAAAGCAGGAAAAGGGACCCCAAAAGGTACATCTGGCTTGCACATCATAGTTTAACAGGAGAGTATACGTGGGTTTTGGGATATTAATTATTTGACTGATGTGTAATTTATCATGGGAAAGACTGTCTCTTCAAGAAGCATCATTAGGTGTCCGGACCCAGCTATGCAACTCCAGTGTCTCTCTCTTTCTCTCATCCATCCCCTTTTACCCGGGACGTTGCGGTGCTGATCATGTGTATTTAAGTGGGAGGCACACAACGTTCAGGGGGAATGGGGAGCTTGGTCAACATTGTCTCTCCGTGGGACGAACAGGTTAGTGCTTGACATATCGTGAATCACACCACACTGATACCTTTTGGAGGACGCTTGTGTGGCCTAACAGAGTCCCATCATTCCCATCAAAAGCATTTATTTTTAAATATATATTTTGGGCAAAAAATTAATTTTGTTGAATAATGAATTTCTCTGAAATCTAAATTTTTATTTACCATGAGTGATTGTTGGTGCTTGCTCCTCAATTCTGTTTTTTGCCCTTCCCAGTCCACTCCTCTGTTTCTATATTTCCTGCCACAAGATCTGTATGACAATAAAGCATTTTCCTTGGGCAAGAGGTCTTTCTTTAATCACAGCCATCTGTACAGCAGTGAGAATTTTCTCAGTGGGAGCAAAGCGTTGTTCTGCCACTGAGTACAAATGTGATTTGTATGCAATCAGGACTGTCTCACCTTCATTAAATGTCACATAGGTGAAACCGATGGCCCCAGCTATTACTCTGATGACCAAATGTGTTTTGTTGTCCCTCGTATGTAAGTGTCGTGCTGCAAGCATATCTGTCTGCAACTCTCGAAGAATACGTCTATGTTCAATTGTCCATAATTTACTTGAAAAATCGGGATGTATCAAGTCATATAAAGGTTTTATGCGTGTAGCATAATCTGAAATGTAGGTTCTGCCAAAATTTAGGAAACCAAATAGTAATTGGAGTTTTTTAATCGTATTTGGTGTTTGTAACTGTGCGCATTTCTCTAAAAATTGTGTTCTTGATAAGATAGAGGTATCTCTAAATATGCGTATGCTCTGTATTGTCCAGGCGCATTCGCAGGTGTATATTGGTGAAATGTATTCGTGTTCCCATCAACTGCTGGAAATGTGACCAAAGAGTAAAAAAGTAATGTTCTATAAGCTGTATGGGCGTCCACCACAAATGTGACTTGACCCCCCTGGGCCGTTAGTCCATTCGCCAATAAATGTGCAGTTAGCGGTTGTCTCATAATAACTGCTATTTGTACCTGTTGTGGATTCACCATAATATTGACACTATGAGTCCAGAGAAGGCACACCAAATAGGGTTTTCCTTTTATAGTTCAAGCTTGAACAACCTCCATCTGTAGTAGGATAACCTACGCAGCTGTAGTGGAAGTCCTCAGTACCACGGACGTCTCCGCATATGGTATTGAGGTGTCATTATATATAATGAGACAGAGATACTCCGGAGGACCCGAAAATTAGAGCCTGACCAAACATTGGTGGCGCAATGTCATATAGGCTCTCATTATTCTAATGAGACTACTGGATTTTGAGTAGCAGGATCGACCACAGTGTGGGAGACTGAGGGGGTGATTCTGACCCCGGCGGTACAAGACCGCCGGGGCCAGGGTCGGCGGGAGCACCGCCGACAGGCCAGCGGTGCCCCGCAGGGCATTCTGACCGCGGCGGTTCGGCCGCGGTCAGAAGAGGCAAACCGGCGGTCTCCCGCCGGTTTACCGCTGCCCTTAGAATCCCCCATGGCGGCGCAGCTTGCTGCGCCGCCATGGGGGATTCTGACACCCCCTACCGCCATCCTGTTCCTGGCGGTTCGCCCGCCAGGAACAGGATGGCGGTAGGGGGTGCCGCGGGGCCCCTGGGGGCCCCTGCCGTGCCCATGCCAATGGCATGGGCACGGCAGGGGCCCCCGTAAGAGGGCCCCGCAAAGTATTTCAGTGTCTGCTATGCAGACACTGAAATACGCGACGGGTGCAACTGCACCCGTCGCACCCCTGCAACTCCGCCGGCTCAATTCTGAGCCGGCGTCCTCGTTGCAGGGGCATTTCCTCTGGGCCGGCGGGCGCTCTTTTGGAGAGCGCCCGCCGGCCCAGAGGAAATGTCTAAATGGCCGCCGCGGTCTTTTGACCGCGGTGCGGTCAATCAGCGGCAGTACCTTGGCGGATGGCCTCCGCCGTCCGCCAGGGTCATAATCAGGCCCTGAGTCTAACCCACTGCAGGTGACACCTGTCGCTCTAAATCCGGGTTTTGCTCCGGCCAACTAGCAGTGCCTCATCTCTACCAGGGGACAGTGATGATTGGGCAGCCGAGCGCATGACATATTAGACTTCTCAGGGAAGTCGTGGTCACTCAGGTCGCATTCAGTTCTCTTATTTACAGTTCAATCTCATATATAAATGACAAACAGAATCAGTATATGTTTCAATGATTAGTTTAATAAAACAACTGCATCTTAGATAACAAAGCGTGAGCTGCAATAACCAGGACGACACAACATGACAGTATTAAAACGGTGACGAGAAGAGTGAAGCATAAAAATAACGCTATCATATTGTCACTATGATCAATGGATTATTTCCTTTTTAAATCATAATCTGAGCACAAGATGTTAAGCTCTAATTTTGCCTTTCAGGTTCCCCTGGGAAAACATCAACCCTCATACCTGAGCAAAGGCCTGTAGTCTGCGTTAGCATCTGTAGCGAAGCATTCGGCAATCAGCATACAGTAGTGGTTCCCTGGCTAGAATCTCCCTTTTAACGTGTGATGGGACTAGGAAGTGTTTTTATAATAACACAGTTGATATTCTGAGAAAATGTCCCTACGTAAGGATGTGTATTTTCTACGAATGTTGGAGACTAAACTTCTACCACGTTTACCGGCAATGTACCAAACCGTAGCCTTGAATGAAGCACAGAGTGATCAAGAATGTGTTGTTTGAGAACACAGTACTGAACTAAGCAAAACAGTCAGATAGATGAAAATAAAACAAGACCGTAAAAATGGTTATTGTAAAAATAACAATGCAAAGCCAAATAAAATATATCTAGGTTAAAGTGCACAGCAGCCTAGTGTGTTAAAATAACATTCATGGAGCTGCAAATAAAATGGCTACACAACAGGATCGTCGTGCGTCTGGATTTCTGATGCAAACACCGCTGGGTGAGTAAAAATTACGCAAGGCCTGCCCAGACCCGAGAGTGCTGACCAGATCGATGCATTGCTCTCCTGCGGAGAGATAAATAATGCACGCCTCCTAGAGAAGGCAGAACAACTTTGGCCCCGTTTATTTGGGATGGGGGCATGGCCATACCCTCACCCTCTTATTTTGGGAAAAAAATCTTCCTTGGTATCTGGTGGGCTTTCTCCCTCCCTTGGGGCAGATTAGCCTTCCAAAAACAGGATGATCTGCCTCCAAGGGGGGCAGATATGGCCAACAGTAATGTGCTCCCATGTGGAGTGTTAGAAATGGGGTCTTTGGTTGGCAGGCAGGTTACCCCCTGACCAAGCAAGGACCCTCACTCTAGTCAGCGTAAAAGAGAATCACCCTCAGCTAACCCCTGCTTACCCCCTTGGTAGCTTGGCACGAGCAGTAGGCTTAACTTCAGAGTGCTAGGTGCAAAGTATTTGTACCAACACTCACAGTAACTTAATGAAAATATTACAAATGACACAACGCAGGTTTAGACAAAAAGGAAATATTTATCTAAACAAAACAAGACCAAAATGACAAAAATCCACAATACACAAGTCAAGTTATCAAATAAAAAGCAAAAAGACGTTTAATGTAGTTTTAAACACACACTAACACTGTTGGCATGAAAATGTACCTTGGGTGCATCAAAAATAACCTGCACGAGCCAGAGTGCATCAAAAAGGGCTTGCGATGTGCCGATTTCACTCACGAGCGAGACCTTGCGTCATTGCTCCTTTCGTCGGGTCAGGGTGCGTCGTTTCTTCTCTCTGTAGGAGAGCAATGCATTGATCCGGTCAGCGTGTTTCTAGTGCCCGCTCACCCAGGCATCTCCTTCGCCCCAGGCACCTCCGGCCCTGCCATAGTCAGCCCTGCTGCCCTCAGTGAGGAGGCTATTGACCTCCTGAGATCTCTCACTGTTGGGCAGTCATGCCATCCAGGGTGTCGAAAGGCACACAAATGCATACCTGAAAGGCATTCACTCTGATGTGGTGGCCCAACAGAGAGCATTTCAGGCTCTGGCCTCCGCACTGATGGCAGCCGTTGTGCCTGTCTCCAGCCTCCTCCCTCCAACTTCCTCTATTCAGTCCCAATCCCCTCAACCCCAACCTATCCCAAGCACACCTTCAGACCAGCATTCACCCAAATCAACACACAGAAGTGGCTCAGGCAAACACAAGCACCACACTTCATCTCACATACACTCACATAAGCACCATCCCCATGCAGACACACCAACATCCACTGCCTCCACTGTGTTCCCCTCCTCCTGGTCATCCACCTCCCTCCCAGTTGTGTCTCCACTTACACCTGCATGCACTACATCCTCAGCCACTACCTACATCACCAGCACTCCTATCACCACACGCCCCTCACTGGCAGTCACCACCCCCACATCCATGCACACGTCCCCTGTGTCCTCTCTCACCTTGTCTGTGACCCCTCCTCCCAAAGTACACAAACGCAAGCACATACCCACCCAACAGCCATCCACCTCACAAAAGCATCCAGCTCATGCTCTTGCACCAAAACACAGCAGAATTACACCTCCTACAACCACTCCCTCTTCGTCCACTCCCAAACCTTCACCCTCTTCCTGCCCCAATGTCCCTAAGAAGCTTTTCCTATCCAACATTGACTTCTTCCCTACTCCTCTCCCCCGTCCTTCACCTCGGGCCAGGGTGCCCAGAACCCAGCCCAGCACCTTAGCCACCAAGACCACGTCCGCTGTGGTTTCTGCAGCTGTCAGAGGCTCTAAGGAGGCACCAGTCAGCCCAGCCAGTGTGCCACCAAGACCTTTCTAAGGCCAAGAAGGTTCTGCCACCTGGCAAGGGCAAGAAGGGGACAGCATCCAGCAAGGAGAGGGAGCCACAACCACCCAGCAAGGCCACGTCAAAGAATCCAGCTGGCAGACCCAAGGAGGCACCACCATCTGCCAAGGGCAGGAAGGGGCACAGAACACCAGCCAGGGCACTTCAGCCATCCGAGGCTGCAGGTGAAGGCCTGGTGGCTACCAGCACAACCGCCAGCACCGGCACCTGCACCGCGGCCAGCACTGCCACCTGCACTGCCGCAAGCACCGCCACCTGCACCACCACAAGTAGCACCACTGCCAGCAGCAGCAGCTCTAGTGGGCAGCTGTCCTAGGCTGCAGGGGAAGGGCTGGAGCCTCCCCCACCACTGGCAGCACCTGCACCGGAGCTAGCACCGCCACATGCACTGCCGCAAGTAGCACAACTTCCAGCAGCAGCAGCCTCAATGGGCAGGCGTCCGAGGTTACAGGGAAAGGGCTGGAGCCCCCTCCCACCACTGGCAGCACCAGCACCGGCACTACCACCACTGTGCAGCCGTAGCTGCCAGCGGATGGACTGTAGTCCTGCCTCCGTGAAGTGTCATGCATCCTGCCCACTGCAAAGCTCGTGGGTCTAACACCCAGGTGAGGGAGTGTGACCTGGCATTCCCCAAGTGCTGGATCACTGGGCACAAAGCTCCCTCCAGATCCAGTGGAAGACGGCATCCACTCACCCTATCCTTGGCAGGATGAAGCACACTGGGCACAAAGCCCCTCCAGAACCAGTGTCAAAGGCATCCACTCACCCTATCCTTGGCAGGATGAAGCACACTGGGCACAAAGCCCCCTCCAGAACCAGTGGAAGAAGGCATCCACTTGAGAGACTGTGGCCTTGCACTCCCCAGGACCAAGCAGTCGGCAAACCACTCACTTGAGAGACTGTGGCTTTGCACTCCCCAGCACTAAGCTGTGGGCAAACCACCCACTTGAGAGACTGTGGCTTTGCACTCTCCAGGACCAAGCAGTGGGCAAACCACCCACTTGAGAGACTGTAGCTTTGCACTCCCCAGGACCAAGCTGTGGGCAAACCACTCACTTGAGAGACTGTGGCTTTGCACTCCCCAGGACCAAGCAGTGGTCAAACCACCCACTTGAGAGACTGTGGCTTTGCACTCCCCAGGACCAAGCAGTGGGCATGCAGCCCCCTCCAGGAGCAGTGACGTTGTCCCATCTTCCGACTGAGGTGCCCACCCCTTCTCCGTCCCCCTGAGGTGCCTGTGTGTTTTCGACCTGATGGCCCTGCAGTGTTCTCTCCGTATTGAGGCAGGAGTCAAGTGTGGGCTTGGCCGATGTGTTTTAGCCCAGTGGGCCACGGACAATTTTTGTGTGAACATTGTCCCGCCTTTTGTATATATTGTAAATTTTGTACAGCCTGTTTTTGCTTTCTACATGTATTTCTAAGTATTTGTAATATTACACTCATTTGGCTCCATTCCTTTTGTCCTTGTGTTATTCCTGAGGGGTAGGGGGTAAATATGTAATGTTGTTGCATGTGTTTGCGTGTATGGTGTTGGGGGTAAGCGTGGGGGTGTTGCATGTGTGTGTCATTCTCTTTTTCCTCCCCCCTCCCTTGTGTGCTAGGTGCAGTACTCACCATGGTCATCATCACTGGCGTTGGTGCTCCTGGTATATGCGCACATGCACCAGCATGGGGAAGACCTGCAGCTCAGGCTCCATGGCGTCCTGGTTCTTCCTTGAGTGTCGAGAGGTGAGTGGTTTACCTTCAGAGTACTGTTTCCGCCGTACTTTTGATGGCGTTGGTACCGCCTCCGAAAATGTGGCAGATGAGCAGGTTGTAATTCTGTGGGCAGTACATTGTCTTCCACATGGCTGTTGGCGGTTACTGCTGCGGTGTTTGCTGCTACCGCCGTGGTGGTCGGTGTGTTAAAGTGGCTGTATGTGTTGGCGGTTTCCGCTGTGGTCATGATTCCATTTTTCTTACCGCCGGCCTGTTGGCGGTGTTACCGCCGCTTTAACACCGACCGCCAGGGTTGTAATGAGGGCCTAAATGCCCTACCTTAACCATACACTGCACCCTGCCCTTGGGGCTACCTAGGGTCTACCTTAGGGGTATCTGACATAAAGAAAATGGAAGGTTTAGGCTTCGCAAATTGGTACACTTGCCAAGTCGAATTTACAGTTAATATTGCACACACAGACACTGCAGTGGCAGGTCTGAGACATGATTACAGAGCTACTTATGTGGGTGGCACAACCAGTGCTGCAGACTCGCTAGTAGCATTTGATTTACACGCCCTGGCACCTCTTGTGCACCTTACTAGGGACTTTCTAGTAAATCAAAAATGCCAAATATGGATAAGCCAATTACAAACACATTTTGTAAATGAGCACTTGCACTTTAGCACTGGTTAGCAGTGGTAAAGTGCCCAGAGTAACAAAAGCAGCAAAATCAGAGTCCAGCACACTTTAACAACCTGGGAAACAGAGACAAAAAGTTAAGGGAGACCACACCATGGATGAAAAGTCTAACAGTGATTATTTTGATGCAAAGCAAAAAAAGCTTAAGGAGAAGCTGATGATTGCCAAGACTAAGGGGGTTATTACAACTTTGGAGGAGGTGTTAATCCGTCCCAAATGTGACGGATATACCACCAGCCGTATTACGAGTTCCATAGGATATAATGGACTCGTAATACGGCTAGTGGTATATCCGTCACTTTACCGTAACTTTTGGGACGGATTAACACCGTCCTCCAAAGTTGTAATAACCCCCAAAGTAATTTGAGAGAGGATACCAAAACCAATGGAATTCTAATTGGAATTTTGTTCACTCTGGAATGAATGGAAGGAATCAAATGTTAAATCCAAGACGTGCAGATAGGAAATGGAGCAATGCAGATGCAAGGTCGTGGAAGGGGGAACAATGATGGCATAAATGTAGGTGTGGAGATGATAAAGAAAAACACAGCTTATTACTTCTGTGAGAAGATTGTGCACTGAAACAGGGAGTATCATCAGAATCCAAAAAGAATTCAAGGGGAAGTTGTTGCACAAGAGCAGAGAAATGTGATTGTCCCGGATATAATGAATTCTCTTCCTTTGTACAGAATCAGAAATCATTTAGGTGGTCATTACGACAACAGGCTGGCGGTACGGAGGCCCTTATTACGACCGCGGCGGTAGTGCCGCGGTCGCACCGCCGGGGCCGGCGCTTTACCGCCGTTTTAGCCCCAGCGGTGATAATCCGCCAGGGCAGCGCTGCAAGCAGCGCTGCCCTGGGGATTATGACCCCCCTACCGCCAGCCTGTTTCTGGCGGTTTGCACCGCCAGGAAGAGGCTGGCGGTAAGGGGTGTCCTGGGGCCCCCTAACAGGGCCCCGGACAGCTTTTCACTGTCTGCATAGCAGACAGTTAAAAGCGCGACGGGTGCAACTGCACCCGTCACACGGCCGCAACACCGCCGGCTCCATTAGGAGCCGGCTCCTATGTTGCGGTCTCATTCCCGCTGGGCCGGTGGGAATGTCATAATGGGGGCTGCGTGAGTGCGGCCGCACGGCGGTTACCGCCTGGCGGGCGGCGGTAGCCGCCCGCCAAGGTCGTAATGAGCCCCTTAGAATGTTGATGCCTTCAGAAATAGTAATACAGCAAAAGATGAGAAACAAAATGTCCTACAGTGGAAGGTACAACAGAATCCTTTGATTCTGAATGATCCATTGGCGGGAGCAGTTCACAAGACTAGTGCCCGAGGGGGTGTTGCGTAGGTTCTCATTATCCTAATGAGACTACTGGATTCGGTCGGCAGAATGACCTGTACTGTGGGGGACTGAGTCTAATCCTGCACCATGTGACGCCTGTTTGCCTAATCGGGGTTTTTCCGGCTAACTCACAGTGCCTCATCCCCACCCAAGAGCAGGGATGATTAGGGCAACAGGGCGCATTACATATATGACTCCTCAGGGGAATTGTAGTCACTCAGATTTCATCCATTTCTCTCAGTTACGTTAGTCTCACATATGCAAAGACAATCAGAGGCAGAGTATAATTCAATAAGGTTTTATTGAAGTAACTACATCTTAGATAGTATGGCATGTATTGCAATAACTAGGACGATGAAGCACAATAAGATTAAAATGGTGACAAGGAGAGTAAAACACAAGAATAACCCTACCATACTGTCACTAAGTTAGAGCACAGCATGTTAAGCTCTAATTCTGCCTTTCATGTTCCCCCCCCGGGATGATATAATCCCTCATACGTGAGCAGGAGGCCTGTAGTCTAGATAGACACCGTTCCCATATGGATCAGGAAACAGGTAGTCTACACAACCAGCTGCAGTGAAGCAATCAGCAATCAGCACACAGTTATGGTCATCTGGCTGGAATCTCCCTCTAAAGTGTATGGGGAGAAGTAGTCTTTTATAATAAAACAGCCAATGTTCCAAGAAAATATCCCCAAGTAAGAATGTGTATGTTTCTGTGAACATTGGAAACAAAGCGTACCACTTTTGCCGCCAACCTTACTGTAGCCTTGAGAAAAGCACAGAGTGGGAGAAATGTTTTGTTCAAGAATGCAGTGCTGACCTAGGTGAAGAATAACTAGAGAGATTAAAACAAGACAGTGAATGTGGCTAATGGTAAAACATTACAATCAGGCTTAGTTTGCTAAAATAGCGTGTATGAGATTATAGCTAAAACGGATACACAACACCCTCCCCTTGCCGGTTCAAAGTCGGTCCAAAGCCTAAGCAGTATATAAAAGCTAGTATTATAGAAAAAACAGAGCAGCAGGCTATTTAGTCATGCAACTACCCCCTATCGCCCAACATATATTAAAAACTCAGTAATGATCATCAAATTATTAGCGTGTGCACTCGTTCTAACACCTGCTGCCAAGGTGCGATCCAAAAGGGTAACTGTAAACAGATAATTTGCCAACGGTGCACCACCCAAAAAGAAAATCAATCTTAATATCAGCCCATTTAAAATCTTCTTTTTATTCTTCTTTCTCTTTTTGGAATAGACAAATTCTTAACAGAAACAGCCAACGCGTTTTGCCCATGTAACAGGGCTTCTTCAGGGCCTTCAATTCAACTCTTCATCGCCAAGGAAAACCAAGGAACATTTGTGTTCAAAAGCTTGAGCTCCAGCGGAGACAGAAACATTCCGTCGTGTGCCCAACAGTAAATTTAGAGCTGCGCAATCCACAAAGGGGAACTAATGAACAGCTTCCCGTAGCAAACGCACCCTCAACACGCAGGTCTGGTAATGAGCCCTCAGCAAGAACATCAACAGATCAGCGTCCAATGAAAGTAAGTGCTGCATAGAAAGACAAACTTTCAGTGCACATTCCAAAGGGCACCAAAGGCACTGAAACATGGGCTGCACACAATCCAAAACCGGTATGAATGACAGAGACCAGTCACACTCCAATTGCTCCAGGAGTGGTGCTCCAAAGTACTGCATCATGCGTTCATGAGACAGTTGCACTGGTGGAAGCGCATTCAGTCCTCCTTGTTGTAAAGAGACAGCCATTGAGCAGAAAAAATAGCCACAGCAAAATGTCACCTATTATAGCCAAAGTTATCTGAAATCCCCCCCAAATACTGGAAAATATTGAGTGTGTGGCTGAAGGTATTAAGCCAAATATAGAGGAAAAGGTGTGAACGGAGCCAGAACCAACAGCCTTAAAGAAATGTGCTATTCCAGTAGTACTGGACGCGTTGAATATCCATTCCACGAGCTCACCAAAGTGTCTCGGAAAGTTAGTATGTAAAAGGGACTGTATCTCTATGGATGACCTCACAACCTAAAGCGCATAGGTCTCACGTGCGGATGTAAGGGTCACATGTTTTTGAAACAATAAAGCCTTGAATCTGCTCAACTTGTCAAAATTCACATTTGAAGTTGCGATATGGGGCCAAATCTCAGCTACTACCCTCCATCATGTTGGAGGAAATGTACATTCCTGCAGCATGTAACAATTTGGGAGACCAAAACAACATAAACTATTCCGGCTCGCATCCCAGAACAGCTCTCACTATTAAGGAGCACATAGCTGCCATTCGAGAGCACCTGGAACGCAGGTCTAATCAAGGGGACTGGGACTCCCTTCAGATAACAAGCCAAGTTCCCTGCGGAAGCGTTACACGCCCCGTGGAAGGACAGCTGTTTACAAACCATCAAATGGCTGACAGAAGTCTTGCATTCACTACCGTTAAGAAAGACCTCTTTCATGCCACTGAGACATTTGTACAAGAAAGGCAGCTCCTACACCTCATATATGTACCTATCTCTTGGCCTTTCATATCTGCCCACTGGAATGTGTTTCAAGCAGGATGTGAGTTGAAGTGATGAAGTAGGCAGATGTATTAACCACTCAGCAGATGGTATTTCAGCAACTTTTCTAATTTTTCAATATTTAACATAACAGAAACATAAGTTACTTCCTTTTGAGCCATTAGTTGTTGTTGCGTTAAATTAAATGTGGAAAATATGTCCCTTGCGCTGATGTGTTGCTAGGGAACGCGACCTGCTTTCAGTGTTTGTAGTGTCCAACCTAACTGCATAATGGATCTTAGTTGACTCTGTCCATGGTGGAAAGAGGACATGTTGCTCTGTACTATGTCTGTTGCAGAGGAAATAATGTTGTTTAAGGTGTATATCTGGTCTGAAAAGGTATTAAGCCCATTATCTACAACAGCCTGCCTTCTATAAATGTTCCTGATCTATTTGCCTTAACTGGGCTGCAGCTTCTTGTTGAGAAAGCTTCCAAATTTCATTATATACTGCGTATAAGAAGCGCTTTCTGCATTGTTTTCTGGGGCCTAAGGGGAAATCCTGTAAGTTAGTATTATTAGACAGGATACTGAAGTGTTCTTTAACAGCATCTAGTGAGGAACTCTTCAACCATTGCTGGCATAGTTTCCCTACACTGTATGTTGTCACTATACCTGCGTGTTCAGATGACACATAGCAAGGGTCAGGCCTACTTGTTCTAAAACCCCTGTGGAGTTTACAAAACGTTTATAACACCCATTGGTATCTATTGGCCACAATAACCACCCACCAAGATGTGAAAATTAAGCATTAAATGTGCCATTTTGGACCCATTCATCGAGTTGATCTTCTGTTGCATTGATAAACTTTTCCTATTTGTTAAATTTTGCAGGGGCAGGAATACTGGGCACATTCAAATCCGTAATTTTTGCTAAGCCTAAACAACTTGTCTGTTGTACAGTTTCATTTAGAAATATCATTTGAAAAGGTATTATGCATGCTCTAACTAAAGCTATCTTTCCCCTTATTTGCCAACATTTTGTTCCCCACACACTTTTTAAGTCAGTCAACTTCAACCAATATTCATAGCCTTCTATAGCCAACCAGCAAACAAAGGAATAAGAATGAATGAATTTTTTATCAGTCAATAAAAATATGTACATTTTCCATCACTGGCAATTTGAAATAATATGATTCACCATTTTTAACATTGTGCCCAGAAAAATATGCACATTTCTCAGAATATGTTTTGGAAGTCCCTTGTGGTGGAGTCGGGCAATGTTCCCAATGTGTATAATTAAAAATAGTCTTTGGGGTACTTGCTCTATGAATGAAATGGTGTCCATAATAATTATAACAGAACATGTCTCCATAATTTTCTTTGGATTTATAAACATCCTCACTTTCAAATACAGTAAACTACTGCAACTCAGACATCATAGAATCAACTGTTTTCACATCCCAGTCACCAGAGACAACTCCAGGTATTATTACATCATTTATAGAAAGGTTGAACACATATGGAATTTTAATGACCTCCGTTGGGCCGTATATATCAAATGTGACTTTATCTCAAACAATCCCGTCAGGAGTTGGTATGGCGGAAATGTTTCCTCTTCGAAAACAAGAGGCGAGAAAGAAAGTTTGATAACCTCTTCCCCATATGAGCAAGTACCGACAAATTCAGGTGGCAAATCCTTCTCGGCCAGCAAAATATAATAGATATTAACAACGTGGTCCTAAAAGATTGCATGTATTATGCGTTCCATGTCTCCTTTTAACTGTGGTTTTACTTTGTACACCCTGTCAGGATTGGAGACAAGCATGTCTGCAGTTTCAACTTGGAGGAAGTCATCGGTCGCTTTCACCTCTAGATGTTCTTGAAATTTCCGGTGAATTATTGTGACCTCTTCTGCGCTGTCTAGCAGAGCTAGTGCCCACGTCTTGTTCTTCAACAGAGCCCTCTTCCTGATTGACATGACGAATTGCAACTGCTGCCACTTTTTTCTTTTTAATCTGGGGATTTTGTTGGGGAAGTTTCTATTCTTTTTTTACAGAAACTTCTGATGAGCGTTGTGATTCCTGTCTTGATTTCACGTACTCAGTTCTCCGCTCTGACTGCCCACCTCTCTCACTGCGTTTTTCTGGTGAGTCCTGAAAGGAACGAGATTGGTGTGTATCAGTATATTGATGTCTGTCAGGCTTTTTGATATTATCTCTATTTCTGAGAATGTATCTACTTTGTTGGGTCTCCGAATGTGGAGATTCTCCGCTTTCTTTTTTAGGTGTTTGTTGTTTTTTATCCCAGTGTTGTTTAGGACCCTCAAGTGCTTGCTTGGTAGAATCTTTGTTAGATTTACTCTGTAATTGTAGTTTTATTGGTCTGGCCCCCAGACTATCTCAACCAATACTAGAGTAGGTCACTGCCGTAATCTTCAGCAACTCGCATTCTTGATCCTGTGCAGGAAAGTCCCAGAGTTGCATACGCACTGCTAGTGCTACTCCTCCCATTTCAAGGTTACTTAACATAATGGAAGATACAATGGCAAAATTGCCCATAAATTGCATCCCCAAATCCAGGGCCGGGGCAGCCCCATATTCATCTTGAATTTGTTTTAACACTTCTGGAAGATTGGCAAGTGTGGGTGTACCTTGTACGGTAGTATAGAGTGTGGCAAACACCATGCCCCAAGTATTGAAGTTATCTACTGTGGGAACCATCCCAAATGGCAAGCACATAGTTAATATTCTATGCTGATCCTGAGGTCCCATATGGGGAACTACTGCTTCCAGTGCATATATTTTTTGAGCTAACCAAAACAGAATCTCTTTCCATTTGGTGGGTCATTTACCCATGATTGAATGTACAGTCACAGGATTAATGCTTGGCGTTGCTGCATGTAGTTGCACTGGGGCAGCGCGCACTGGGTTTGTATTTAATGTTTGCATTACAAACTGTACTATCAGTCTGTATATTGCTGTAAACTCAGTACAAAAGCAGTGAACCTCAGCTACTGCCAAGGTTGCTGCATCAGGGTGTGGTGTATATGTGGCCAATAAAGACCAGGTAGGACCATCATTGCTTAGAGGGCCTAACCTAACATGTAGTATTGTGTGTGGTAGGGCGCCATCAAGCCAATTATTACGGTCTTGATAAGACAGAGGTATTTAGGTATTTCTAAATATGCATAAGCTCTATATTGTGCAGGTATGTTTTCAGGTGTATAGTGGTGAAATGTATTTGTGTTCCCATCAACTGATGGAAATGTGACCCCAGAATAGAATATTTCTGTTCTGTATGCTGCATGAACTTCAACAACAAATGTAACTGGACCCCCCTGGGCCATTAAGCCATGTGCCAATAAATGTTCAGTGAGGGGTGGTTGCATATTTACTGCAATTGCTACCCGTTGTGGGTTCGCTTTGTTAGATGGTAAATTTTGTTCAGAGATAAGCACACCAAACGGGGATTATCCTTTTAGGGTTCAAGCTTGAACAACCTACGGCGTTAGTTAGGTACTACCTACTTAGCTGAGTAGGAAAATCCTTAATACCACGGATGTCTCAATATGTATAGTACTGAGGTGTCTTTTTCACGTAGTGAAACAGAGATACTCAGGAGGACACGAAAATTAGTGCCTGACCAAACGTTGGTGGCGCTATTGTCACGTAGGTTCTCATTATCCTAATGAGACTACTGGATTCGGGTGGCAGAATCACCTGTACTGTGGGGGACTGAGTCTAATCCTGCACCATGTGATGCCTGTCAGCCTAATTCGGGTTTTTACTGGCTAGCTAGCAGTGCCTCATCTCCACCCAAGAGCAGGGATGATTAGGGTAACCGGGCGCATGACATATAAGACTCCTCAGGAGAATCGTGGTCACTCGGATCTCATCCGTTTCTCTCAATTGCATTAGTCTCACATATGCAAAGACAGTCAGAAGCAGAGTATAATCCAATAAGGTTTTATTGAAGTAACTGCATCTTAGATAGTACGGCATGTATTGCAATAACTAGGACGATGAAGCCCAATAAGATTGAAATGGTGAAAAGGAGCGTAAAACAGTTGAATAACCCTACCATACTGTCACTATGGTTTATAAATATAGTTCCTACCTAAGCTAAGTTAGAGCACAGCATGTTAAGCTAATTCTGCATTTCAGGTTCCCCCCTGGGAAGACTTCCTCCCTCATACCTGAGCAGGAGTCCTAAAGTCTAGACACAGTTCCCATATGGACCAGGAAACAGGTAGTCTACACAAGCAGCTGCTGGAAAGCAATCAGCACACAGTTGTGGTCATCTAGCTGGAATATCCCTCTACTATGTATGGGGTGAAATAGTGTTTTATAATAAAACAGCCGATGTTCCAAGAAAAGATTCCCACGTAAGAGTCTGTATGTTTCTGTGAACATTGGAGACAAAGCGTACCACTATTGCCAGCAACCTTTCTTTCTGTAGCCTTGAGAAAAGCACAGAGTAAGAGAAATGTCTTGGTCAAGAACGCAGTGCTGACCTAGGCGAAGAACAACTAGATAGAGAAAATAAAACAAGACCGCGAATGTGGCTGTAACAGGGTCGCACGGATCCTGTTCCATGACTGTGCCCAGAGACCGACAAGCTGATACCCCGCAGACAAAGGAGAACGCCACTGATCCAAGGAGAGCAGGACCGGCGTGGAGAGGAGGAAAAGCGGACCACGGAAGGAGGCGCAAAAGAAGACGCACAGGACAGGCTGTCGACCGAGACGCCAGAGACGAGTACCGCAGAAGAAGGGGAGTCGGAGACATTTCGAAGGGAGGACGCTCTGCTGACAGATAGGACCTCGGGCTACAATTCCCGCCACGTTCCCGGAGGGACGTGGCTTTCGCAGGTACTTGCCTGCTTGTCGAACTGGGTGGTGGTAGACAAACAGCAGGAGACAAGACAGAGAGATAGTTCGTATTGACATCTTATTTTCGCTTTAGTTTCTAAACATTTATTTTTGTTTTTGTTACTAACCAACACAAAAGTTTTCACTGTTTGAAACGTTTCCTGTGAAGACAACAGGGTCTTAAAAACATAAAGAGCCAATACTTTTGGCTCGTGTAAGATAGGAGCACAATGTCACAGAGGTTAAAATACTGGAAGCACTCGCTGAGCTTTTTGTTTCCCCACCACGCCCTGCGCAAGCACTCCCTAACCCTATTATAAGAAGAGAAGAATAAGATTACTTACCATATCCTTTGGTTTCTTTGTTTTCTTTTGTTTGCCTGGTCCCATCCTTCCTCCCTGAATCGACAAGGGGGATTTACCCTCTGGAGAGAGAATCCTACTAGAGAAAATGGGAAAAGAGGTGTATTAGACAAGAGGAGAAAGAATAAAAGAAAAGAGAAGAAAAGGAAGAATAAAAGAGAAGAGAAGAGAGAGACATAGAGACACCAAGAGAAGCAGGAGGGGAGAAACTCCATAAGAAAACTGAAGTAACTTCTGTGAACAATAAAGACAGAAAAGCTCAAAGTGCTAATAAAAGACAATTTCTGAATCATACAGTGGCTACGTTAAGATTATTAACGTCTCTAACCTGACTTGATATCCCACGTCCTCTACAGCGGCTAATGTTAAAACATTCTGATCTGAACTAAAGTGCACGGTGGCAGGCCTAGTTCACTAAAATCACATGTGTAAGATTATAGCACAAACAGCTACACAAAAGGGGGAGGAGGATTGTGTACTTGGACCAGTCCTAGAGGAAGACAAAAGTGACAAATATGTTGATGGAGAAGTTATTGGCCCTCCTATTTTTGGTTGATATGGGAAGTTGCACATTCTAGAGATCATTCTGTGGAAGTTCCAAATCTACCCCTCTCTGGGAGGGAAGTACAAGTTGTAGGAATCAGCAATAAACAAATCCTTCAGATGGTTTCAGCAGAAGTCCCAGTTAAATGTTGTCAGATGGAGAACAAACACCAATTGATTTTGTGGATGGTGTTGCAATCGCACCATAGGATGAGGATTCGAGGTTCAAAATTATCTCACCAGATGCTAGAGTCCATTTATTCCTAACTTTGACAAAATAAGATTTACTTCTGGACATAAGACATACTGCCAAAGATGAGGGGTGGGATGTTTTTGGAAAAAAAAATGGATTGATCAAAGGATAAGAACCAATTAAAATAAATGTCAAACAAAATGCAATGTTCCCTAGAACTAGACAATACTAACTTTCAAAAGAAGCAGGCAAAGGAATGAAACGTGTTTGAAAAAATGATTGAGGAGGAAATCCTCCAGGCGGTACTGGGTAGTCCTTGTAATGCTCCAATTATGGTATTCAAAAAGCTGAATGGCAAATGGAGAATCATGCAAGATCTCTAAAAGATTCATAAGGAAGTGATTCCATGCTGTCCTCTAGCAGCAAATCCAGCAATAAATGTTGTTCCAAATTTCAACAGATGCAGAATGAGATGCAGTCACTGATGTATGGCAAGCCATCTTTTCAATTCTTTTGCAAGAGGAATCTCAGTTTTGTTTTTTGTGTTACAATTCTTGAATAAAGTTCTCGTTTGGTGGAGGATCCCACAAGGGTATATAGAAATTAATTTGATTTTTAGTTAAATCTTAAAGAAAGATTTAGAAAATTTGAGGTTGCCTTGCATTTCAGTGTTGGTGTCTTATATTGATGAACTACTGTTCTCAGTGAAGATAGAAGAGGCTTGTAAACCTGATACAATTGCCCTGTTGAGTCATCTAGCTGCGAATGAGCATAAGCTTTCTCCAATGGAACTGCAGTACTGTAAAAATGAAGTGATTCACCTTGGACGCCATTTTAAAATAGGCATGAGGAAAGTCTCAAAAGAAGGGTGTCTGCAATTTTGAAAATGAGCCAGACAAACACTCAGAGGAAGGTTTGGATGCTTATTTGAATTGTTGGCTACTGTTGTCAGTGGATTGCAAACTCTTCCTTGATCACCAAGCCTTTCTAAAGGTCAACATGTGATTATATTCAAGATCTGGTACTATTTAAAAAGTAATGTTCTGACACCTTTGAAAAGTTAAGGAGAGTCTGTCATGCACATAGGATCTCTGGTGTAGGTTAACGTTCATTAGTATTTGCATAGTTACTCAAAACCATTGCAATAATTACACCAAACATTAAAAACCCAAATATACACATCATACCGTATTACACATATGTGAAATAAAAGTATTCTCATACTTAAACCAGTTAAAATTTGCTGAAAGGAAAAGGGATGTCAAAGAAGCAATTATTCTGTGTACAAAGGATGAGACTAAAAGTCAAGGGTTCCAATGCAGAGGCTACTTCCCAGAAGTAGAGACCTAAAACCTTTGCTTGACGTGAGTCAGAACCCATGTGAAAAAAGTGCAGGAGAACATGGGGGTCATTATGATCAGGCGGTGAGTGTTAATGTGGCGGTATGACTGCCAACAGGCTGGCGGTACATACTGTCACATTATGAGAATGGCCACTTCTCCACTCACGTGTATCTCCAGCCCGGCGGCCAGCATAGTACTGCCGGTGGCACTATGAGCCTGCCTACCACCATGGTTTTTGTGGCCCTACTGGTGACAGGGAATTCCTTCCCTGTCACTGGTAGGTGGCTCGCTCACCCCCCAACATATACCTGACACCCCCACCCCCTCCATCGAAACTCCACCCACCCCCTCTGATCCTCACACTCACTCCCACCCCCTCCGATCCTCACACTCATCCCCCCCATACATGCACACACCCGCAGACACACACTACGCATACACCCAATCACTCACACTGGCATACACACATTCATACACACACTGGCATACCCGCATTCGTACACGCATACATCCAAACATGTTCACACACATTCTTACACACAGGCACACTGACATGAAGACTTGCACTCACTTCACCATTCTTACACCCATTCACTCACATGTATACACCCACGCAAACAACACAACACACACAGATGCATTCACATACACACTCAAACATTCATGCACACAACCAGACACACACACACACAAGCACACAGCACCCCCACCCACCTCCCCTGTCGGAAGCCTGGCTTACCTTGGTCGTGGATGGTCTTCCAGCAGGGAATGGAAAGGGGTGCCGCTACCGCCAGCAGCACCCGCCAGCAGAACACCGCAGGTCATGATACAGCTGGCGGCGTTCAACTGGCGTGGCGGTGCTGGTGGTAGCAGTGCCAGCTTACCACAGTCTGCCAGTTTGATCACTGTTGGATTTCCACCCTTCTATAGAGGACGGATGGTAGCCGGGGTGATGGTATTTTGGCAGCCATCACTGCGATGGTAGGCGGCTTTTATCGCCTATGTCAAAATGAGGGCCTTAGTCTGAAGGTACAAGTTGCTAGGCCATAACTTCTATTTCAGCCATAGAACAATGCCTAAGGTAGTTATGAACTGTCTAGCTGGTACAAAAGGTCATGACCTGAAAGTTCTGTGTGCAGAGATGAATTTGGAGATCAGAAAGGTCCTACTTAGAGGTAGCTTTGCCTCGGGTGAAGGCCAGAGATACATATGTACATGCTGCTAGAATCTAGTGAGTTATATATCCCTTGGCAAATTCCTGCACACATGTGCAAGACATTTTACCAATTGACAGTTCAACTGTGGATCGTAGGAGGCGAAGCAGGCCAGCACGGCCTGTCTCCACGAGCGGATCCCTCTTTGATTGAAAGGAACTTTCAGAAGTTGTCTTCTTTCCTCAAGCAGCCCTTCACAGATGTATAGCAAGTGTGGTATATCCTTGATGTTGGTGCCCCACAGGCAGCAGATCTTTGTTGTGGATTCTCTCAGCCATTGAGGTAGATGGGTTGCACAGGATAGCACCCATAGATGGTACTTCAAAAACTGCTCTTTGATGGATCTGGGAAAGCCAAGGCTGAAGTAATTCTGGGGTGCAGGTGCGATATAGGTATTTAGTGACATCAAGGCGAGAGCTCTAGCTGAGAATGATACCTTATCCTTTACTAGGAAGAGGAGTTTAATTGATTTCCACACTGCTTTTTTGAAGACGGGATGACTAGTAGCGACCTCCCACAACTGTGTCAAAACTTTCCTCGCCAACAGAGGGACTTATCGCCTGAGATATGCTCAAGCAGATGATAAGTCCCTCTGTTGAAGCTCCAGCCATAGATGTTGTCTGAGAGTGTAGGGGGCAGCTTCCCTGATTTTACTCCAAATATTGATTAATTTCCTCGCTCACAGAAACTGTTTTTACAGTCCAAACTCCAGCCTGATTTGTGCAGGCAAGGTGTGTTTGGGTAAACCAAAGGTGATCCTGTATGCTTTCACTTGCATGCCATCTAGAGTTTTCGCATCCCTGCCGCTTTGGATCCTGCTGCCATATGTTATTGTGGAAAGAAGTTTGGCGTGTACTACCTGGATGGGGGGGCAGCGATGGGCCATTTAATTTTGGGTTTTAGGCTTTTTAGTGACACTGCTAGTGCCAGGCCTTTCCTTTTTATGGAATCCCTTTGTTGCACAAAATTGCCTGCTTTGTCAATAGTCACTCCTAGTTATTAGTAGTCATGGCTGGCTGAATTTGCATCTTACTCCAGAACCATGCTGATGGATTTATTCTATTGTTGTCAATCGTCACAGTGCATGGTTTTTCAAAGTTGATGTTCAGTCTGTTTTCTTCCGAGTATTCCTGCATTGTGTTGAAAAGGTGCTGCAGTCCTACCTTAGTGTGACTAACTGGACTAGAATGTCAGCATACATAAGGCTTGGCAGTGCTAAGCCCCCTAACATCTGTGCATACAAATTTCAGATGTTGAGTGCCCACACTAGGTCAGCTGAAAACAGATTGAACAAAGTGGGAACCAGGATGAGCCCCTGCTTCAGCCCTTTACTTGTTGGTATTGACCTAGAGAGGTATGTTTCTTCTCCCAGCTTCACCTGTACCCATGTATCTATGTGAAGAGTGACTAGCAATCTCAGGAGGGTCTGTGGGATACCCCAACACACTAATTCCCTCCAGGGCCCAGTCCTCTCCATGTGATTGAACACTGCCCTGGAACCAATCAAGCACAGATGTAATTACTGTTTGAGGCTTTTGCTTTGTCTATGAGAAGTATTTTGGCCATGATGTTAGATGTCTTACCAGAGGTTTTTGAAAACCCAGTTTGATTGAGTGGGATTACTCCTTTTCAGTTGCCCACGTTGACAGTTCCTCCAGTAAGGTCTCTGCAAAATATTTGCCTCATTATCAATGAGGGCAATTAAGTGATAGTTCTTTGCAATGGATCTGTCCCCATTTTTGTGTATTGTAGAAGTTAGTGACCCTCTCCAAAAAGATGGAATTGTTCTGGTGAGTCTGATTTCAGAAACAAGGGGCTGTAGTGCTTCTTCCCAGAAGTCCACATTGTGCTTGCAGATTGCAGGGGGAATGTCATTTGGCCTATCTTTAGGGATCTGACAACTGAGTGAGTTAATTCTGTGGGACCTCAAAGAGTAACCCGGTGCATTTGCTGATCGAGTGGAGTGTGTCGACTGGCTGATATTCTTTGGAGAGGTGTTTAATCGAGTGCTTGTCGCTATTAGGGTGGCTTCCACATTTGTATTGACTACAAGGCAGTGTTGATTAAAGGGGTCCCCTAGATACGTTGCCCAAACATCTTTAGGTATGTGGCAGGTGACTCCCCCATGTAAAGGGCATATAAGCTTGTTTATTGATCCCCGAAATTGCATACTATTGCTGTGTTTAATGTCTGCCAATAGCTTTGCCCAAACTTTGGGGGTTATTACAACTTTGGAGGAGGTGTTAATCCGTCCCAAAAGTGACGGTAAAGTGACGGATATACCACCAGCCGTATTACGAGTCCATTATATCCTGTGGAACTCGTAATACGGCTGGTGGTATATCCGTCACATTTGGGACGGATTACCACCTCCTCCAAAGTTGTAATAACCCCCTTTGTCCTCATGTGATAAGTTGATGGTCCACATCAGCTTCTTCAGTGCTCTTTTTTGCTGTCGTAGCGCACCTTGCAGAACAAGGTCCTCAGGTTTATGTCAAAGAGACCTTAAAGTGCTGTTTGTAGATCTTTTGAGTTGCCTGAGCTGAATCCTTTGTACCTTTGAAAAGTTCCCTATCTTTATAGGAAACTGAGGGGGATTTCTAGTAAGTGATGTAGCAAACGTTCCCCCCAGTTTGGTGGGGAAGGACTCCCACTGTCCTATTTTTCTGTCTGTTATGCCCCCCATATTTGCATAATAGTGCCATTGAAGACTGAGATAAATTCTTTATGGTTGCCTGTGCACACTTAATTCTCTTTTAATTGGCAGTGTAGATGGTATTAGGAGGTCCTTCACCTTGCTGAATGTGGGTGCAACTGTTAATAAAACTGTATCTTGAGGGCGATGGTCGCTATCGCCTCTGTCACCTAAATGGAAGGAAGCGACCCGTTCAAGCAGTGGGAAGGAAATGAAGGTGTAGTCTTTTGTCGTGGTTGAGGAATAATAAGAAGCCACTGTGGGTTATCTTCCTGAAACCTGCTGTTAAAAGCTCTTAGATTCAAGTGATCTAGGTCATCCAATAGGTCTACTCCAATCTTGGTTGTGAGGCCCTGTTGTTTTTCCCTTGCAGTGGTATGTCCCAGATTGAGGTATGAACTGCCACGGATTCATGTGAAGAAATACCAAGCAGGTATGAATTCATATCCACGGATAGGATGTTCACCATTTCCCTGTTGTTTATATATTCCACAAGCTAATCAACCAGCTGCCGAGAAGCTTTGGCTTTGTGTTTTGGATGGGTGTAGGCATTAATGATTAATATCTCAATGGCCTGATTCTGTGCCATGATGATGATTTTAACGATGGTAATGAATGGGGGTGGAGTCTAGAGGTCTGGCTGGGGCAATGCAGGCTATTGAAACATAGGTTGCCAAGCCGCCCTGTAAATGCCCATGCTTTGCCCTTCTAACTGCAGGCAAGAAAAAGCACATGTATCCCTGCAGATGATGTGGAGTTCCTCCAGCCATCATTCCTACATCAGGATACTACAAAAGGTTCTTATGTAATAGAAAAAAGCCCTGGTCTGAGATTTTGCTGGAAAGACCATTGGCGTTCCATGTACAAAACTGAAGGAGATCTTTGCAGGGCACAGTAACTACTACTTTTTCCAGTGCTTGTCATTAATTGCCATATTGGTGGTTGATTGCTCTGGAAAGCCAAATAAAATCAGTGTCTGGGTAATATGGATCTTTTACTTTCCTGTACCCCTATGTGCATCTGGGGTGGACCTTGTCCTACTCAGTGAGTGCCCCAGGGCCCCTTTGAGGACAGAGCATGATCTCTGAACATTTCTTTTTTAGCTATACTGTCATGATAAATATGGATATTCACTTTCAGTTCCAGCACAGAGGCCTGGTGGTCTCATGTGTCCTGAGTCTTACTTGTCAGGACCCCATCCACCAGTCTCTCCAACTCCTCCGAAGTGAAGTTGGGCGCCCTTTCCCCAGACACTCGAGCCATTGTCGCTTCCAGACACAGGTCACAGCAGCGCTTGCAGTGTAGGTCCTCTCCTCTTGAAGATCAGGTAGCAAGTGAGTGAACAGATAGAAAATGGCAGTCACGTCCGCGTCGGCGAGTACCATAACCGCTGGCGTACATCACCATTGGCTCCTGGAACCCATAGGGTCCAATGATAACCAATGCGAAGTTGCGCGCCGGTCGTTGACCGCCGATCGCAACGGCGCATAACACCAGCGGAATTACCTCATTTCCACTTGTCTCTCCTCACAGGTCAGGCAGCCGCCATTTCAGGGGGACACAGGCCATGGCACCTAACTGCATCACAGCAGACATTGGCACATCTTGAATTCACATACTGTTTCCGTAAAGGAAGATGTGAATTTTTATTTTCACATATGTGTGAATATGACCCTCCGCTCACTGTTTTTCACCCTAGAGCTCAACCGCTGAGGATGAATAGGAGATGGAGACCCCTGGTGGACCTGCTGACTATGGAGGACAGGCATATTATCCTGACCTACAGACTTGATAGGTCCACAATTCAAGAACTATGGGGGTCATTCCGACCCTGGCGGTCATGGACCGCCAGGGCCGGGGACGGAGGAAACACCGCCAACAGGCTGGCGGTGCTTCAGGGGCAATTCTGACCGCGGCAGTAAAGCTGCGGTCAGAAAAGGGGAACCGGCGGTTTCCCGCCGGTTTTCCCCTGCCCCAGAGAATCCTCCACGGCGGTGCTGCAAGCAGCGCCGCCATGGGGATTCCGACCCCCTTCCCGCCATCCTGGTCCTGGCGGTAAAAACCACCAGGAACAGAATGGCGGGAACGGGTGTCGTGGGGCCCCCTAACAGGGCCCCATAATGATTTTCAGTGTCTGCCTAGCAGACACTGAAAATCGCGACGGGTGCCACTGCACCCGTCGCACCCCTTCAACTCCGCCGGCTCCATTCGGAGCCGGCTTCATTGTTGAAGGGGCTTTCCCGCTGGGCCGGCGGGCGGCCTTCTGGCGGTCGCCCGCCGGCCCAGCGGGAAAGTCAGAATGACCGCCGCAGTGATTTGACCGCGGTACGGTCTTCTGGCGGTTCCCGCCAGGCGGCCGGCTTCCGCCGCCCACTGGGGTCCGAATGAGGCCCTATGTGCCCAATTGGAATAAGACCTGAGTTTAGCTATCTGCCACCCCACAGGTAGCCCCCCTCTGGTGCAGATACTGTCAGTGCTCCATTTCCTGGCAAGTGGTTCGTTCCAAGCGACAGTGGCCATGGCATCAGGGATGTCTCAGCCAATGTTCTCCAACATGCTGACCAAAGCGTTGTCTGCCCCGCTGAAACACATGCGCAGCTACATTGTATTCCCCCAGGTGGAGGATTTCACCACACTGAAGGCTGACTTTTGTGCCCTGCGACATATCCCAGATATCATTGGTGCCATTGATGGTACACATATAGCATTTGTCCCCCCCCCGGAGAAATTAACATGTGTTCAGGAATAGAAAAAGCATTCACTCTCTGAATATGCAGATGGTGTGTTTGCCGCAACCAGTACATCTCCCATGTCAATGCCAAGTATCCTGGCTCTGTGCATGATGCCTTTATCTTGAGGAATAGCAGCCTTCCATATGTGATGTCTCAACTCCAGAGGCACTGGGTGTGGCTAATAGGTGAGCCCATGGTCCCCACCCAGTTGATGTAGGTATATAGGTGTGGGTTTCGCCTTAAGGGTGAGTGTGTGACTAACAGTTATCCCTCAATATTTACAGGTGACTCTGGTTACCCCAACCTCTCATGGCTAATGACCCCAATGAGGAATGCCAGGACAAGGGCATAGGAACGTTACACTGAGGCACATGGGCGAACAAGGAGGATCATTGAGAGAACCTTTGGCCTCCTGAAGGCCAGATTCCGGTGCCTCCATCTGACAGGTGGATCCCTGTACTACTCACCCAAGAAGGTGTGCCAGATCATTGTTGCATGTTGCATGTTGCACAACCTGGCCTTGAGACACCAGGTGCCTTTTCTGCAGGAGGATGAGCCTGGAAATGATTGTGTGGCAGCGGTACACTCATTCAACAGTACTTCCAGTGACACACAGGTAAGACACTGTAGCTTCACCTTACATTGCAGTTTTGTGTTTGACATTGAACATGGCAGCCTGATTTCCCTATGTCCATGGCCACTTACTGTACCCTTTGGTATCTTTATTTTCAGATCTCTGTGCCCCACTCTGGCTCCTGGTGTGTTTACTGCTGCCCACTACAGGTTATACCTATGTTAATATTACAGTAGATTAGAAATGCAATATTTACAGTTTGTGAAACTAATACATGTGTCATATAATCCACAGACTCCATACTTGATTTTATTCAAAGGGTGTTTATTTAGATGCTAATAAGTGGGGGGTATTGCAATGGGCTAGGTGCTAATAAGTGGCAGGGGGGTATTGCAATGGGCTGGGTTGCTGATGGATTAAAGTCCAGGGTAGAGTCCAGTCTATTTGTATCACAGGTGCTTTGTCCAAGAGGGCATAGGAAGTGGAGCAATGGCAGTTCAAGGTGGACAGGGTGATAGAGTGGGACAGAATGTTGACAATCAGGAGAGTCTTATTTCCAGGTGGGAGTCTTGGCAATGTTCTCTGGCTTCTGCCTGGATCGCAAGGACTGTTTGCAGGGTGGTTCTCCTTCTGCAGGAGGTGGGGTGCTGGTGGCCTGTGGCAGAGCCTCCTGTCCACTAGCGCAGGCGGTGGTGGAGGGCTGGTCTTCGGTGTGGCTAATGTCAGGGGCCCGTTGGTGTGCTACTGCCTCCCTCCTGGGGTTGGCCATGTCTGCCAGCACCCCTGCAATGGTGATGAGGGGGGTGTGGATGTCTTTCAGGTCCTCCCTGATCCCCAGGTACTGTCCCTCCTGCAGCCGCTGGGTCTCCTGCAACTTGTAAAATATCTGGCCCATGGTCTCCTGGGAATGGTGGTATGCTCCCAGGATCCCTGCAATTGCCTCATGGAGAGTGGGTACCCTGGGCCTGTCCTCCCTCTGTCGCACAGCAGTCCTACCAGCTTCCCTGTTGTCCTGTGCCTCTGTCCTCTGAACGGTGTGCCCACTGCCACTGCCCCCAGGTCCCTGATCTTCCTGTGTTTGTGGGGTTGCCTGGGGTCCCTGTAGTGGTGGACACACTGCTGATTGATGTGTCCTAGGGACAGAGATATGGGCCTGCTGGGTGGGTGCTGTGCTGGTGTTTGCTGAGGGGGGAGGCTCTGTGGTGGGTTGAGACTGTGGCTTGGTCACTGACTGTCCAGAGTTACCTGATGGGCCAGGTTGGTCATCGTGATCCAGGCGTGCAGAGCTGCTGTCATCACTGTGGGTCTCTTCAGGGGGGACTGGGTGTGGCTGGCACCTCCTCTCCGGTGATGTTGAGTAGGGTCCTGTGGAGATGTAAATGCAGTGTTATCTGCGTGTGCCATCATGTGCATGGATATGTTTCCCTCTATGGTTGGTATTAGCAAGGCAGCTTTGGCTTGTGTGAGTTGTGCTTGGTTTGGCTAAGTGATTGTCACTAGTGTGCACGCTGTGGTGATGGGTGTCCATGCAGGTCTGTGATGGGGGTTCATGCATTGGTGTTGCATGCAGGGCTTGGTATTGGGATGGGTGGGATGAGGATGGTGGGATATATGTGAGGTGGTGGAGTGATGGGGTGAGGGTAGGGGTAGGAGTTTGACATGGCATGCAGGTAGGGTGGGGAATATAGTAGTAAAGATTTGACTTACCAGAGTCCAGTCCTCCTGCTACTCCTGCCAGGCCCTCAGGATGCATGACTGCCAAGACTTGCTCCTCCCATGTTGTTAGTTGTGGGGGAGGAGGTGGGGGTCCACTGCCAGTCCTCTGTACAGCTACCTGGTGTCTTGCAACTACTGAACACACCTTCCCCTGTAGGTCGTTCCACCTCTTCCTGATGTCATCCCTTGTTCTGGGGTGCTGTCCCACGGTGTTGACCCTGTCCACGACTCTCTGCCATAGCTCTATCTTCCTAGCAATGGATGTCTGCTGCACCTGTGATCCGAATAGCTCTGGCTCTACCCAGGTGATTTGCTCCACCATGACCCTCAGGTCCTCCTCTGAGAATGCCATGGGTGTGGTGTGAGTGGTATGTGTGAGGGTGTGTGGGATGATGTGTTGGGGTGTGTGCTGTGAGGTGCGTGGATGGTGTATTGGTGATGGTGTTATGTGGCTCAGATTCAGTAGGTGCTCCTGGCTTGTCTCTCAGTTGACAATATTTTTGTTGTTGTAAGGGGTTATGTGTACTGTGGGTGTGCGTTTTATATTGGATTGGGTGTGTGGGTGTGGTGTGTGTATGTGTGTCAGATGTGTGTAGTTTGAATTGTCCAATGTGGTGCTGTTTTGTTAGTGTGTGTGTATTTTGAGCGTGGCAGTGTGTACCGCCAATGGTTTACCGCAGTGAATGTCTGCTGCAGTGATTCGTGGGTCATGATGCTGTGGGCATATTTCTGTTAGCGTAACGGTGTGGATTTTGGTACCGTCAGTTCATCACTGACCTTTGGTCTGGCGGACTTGTGTGGGTGTCTGTGTAGTGGCGGATTTCTCTGTGTGGGTCATATTACCCGTAACGGTATACAGCTGCCGTCACGGTATGTTGGTACCACCAGTGTTGTAATGAGGGCCTAGGTGTTATTATTATTCCTTGCATTGGAGTCACAATAAATGATGTGCAAATTATGTGTTTGTCTACCTTACTGGATAGTCTTGCTGTAGATAGTGCCTGAACTCTGAAACAGGTAACGTAGAGATGGTTGCAGCTAGTGCTATGGTTATGCAGAATAGATTAGCATTATAGATTCTCCCGGTGATTCTCCTGGTAAAGAAACGAGGAGTCTGTAAGGCAACCAATGCAAAGAGCTGTTGTATGTTTGTGCTGGTTAATAGCAGAGTTGTAGATCCTGATATCACTAACATAACTAACATTTTGCATGTAGTTAATTTGCTTGTAGAACCTGGATTATGGGATAGTACAGGTTCTATTTTTTGGAATTAGGAAACAATTATTAAAGTTGGCGAATGGCTGAATAATTTTAAAAGGGGTATGTTGAAGTTTATACTAACCCCTGAAAGAACATTTTCTGTTTAGTTAGAAGATGTAAAAGCAAAAGTAGTTTGAAGAAAGGTAAAAGATCTACAATGAAAAAAGAGCTTGAGTTAGAGTGTATTAAAGATCATGGGGGTCATTCTGACCCCCGCCGGCGGAGGAAGCCGCCCGCCTGGCGGGAACCGCCAGAAGACCGTACCGCGGTCAAAAGACTGCGGCAGTCATTCTGACTTTCCCGCTGGGCTGGCGGGCGACCGCCAAAAGGCCGCCCGCCCGCCCAGCGGGAAACCACCAGCAACGAGGAAGCCGGCTCCGAATGGAGCCGGCGGAGTTGCTGGTGTGCGACGATTGCAGTTGCACCCGTCACGATTTTCAGTGTCTGCTAGGCAGACACTGAAAATCAATGTGGGGCCCTGTTAGGGGGCCCCACGACACCCGTTCCCGCCAGCCTGGTTCTGGCGGTGAAAACAGCCAGAACCAGGCTGGCGGGAAGGGGGTCGGAATCCCCATGGCGGATTCACAGGTTTCCCTTTTCTGACCGCGGCTTTACCGCTGCAGTCAGAATTGCCCTTGATGCACCGCCAGCCTGTTGGCGGTGCATCCTCCAACCCCCGCCAGGGTCAGAATGACCCCCCATGTCTAGAACCAGATGAAAATGGCTAAAGAAAATCCCTGAAAGCAACATTATTTACTAAGAGGTTTCTTAATTCTTAATTTATACAGTTTTATTGATGGAGTTTTGGGGACTATAGAATAATCAAAGGGGGGGTTTGTCAAAGTGTTTTTGTTAGATTTATGTTTTTTGGTGAAAAATAAATGTTGTTGAATAATGAATTTAAAGATGTGTCTAATATAGAAATATAACCAATAACCTGTGTGTACTTGAAATAGGTTTAAAATAACTTGTAGAAATGTGTTTATGAATGTATTTTGCTTAGGTCTCAATTTGCTGAAATGAATGTACATAAACATGGTGGTGTTCTTAATGTTCTTAATGTTGCAAAGTAACCAAGTATCCTTCCATTGTACTTCCTCAATTGGGTCAGTGCTGTTAGATAGACCATTGTTTAGAAATGGTGCATTTTAGCCTAAAGTCATGTGACAATGTGTTACGGAGGCTGCTCAAAGCTTACTTAGAAATGGGATAGTGGTGTACCCCTCAATGTGACATTTCATCTGATTTGTTCAATATTGGTTACTTTTTAGTCTTTCCACTGTGAAACTGCAGATGTTTCTACCTTCCTTTGCAGGAATTGTGTATTAGAAACCCTTGCCTTTTGGGGTGAATAAGATTCCTTCCTTTTCTGCTAGAGAAGCTATTTTCCTTGCAATCCTGACAGTTACAGTATGAGAGTTTCTTTGACTGCTTACAGCTAGGGATTCAGTCCAATTTTGTATGATTTTCCTGTTAATTTGGGACTTTTAATAACACCTATTTCTGATAATGTACTCTATGTTTAAGCTTTTATAGCATATTTGACTTTATTTCTGTACCGCTTTAAATGTGAGACTATGTGATAAACCCTTTTAACTTTTCTCTTGATCTGGAACTCAGTTATCGAGAGGTCCCATTTATTTATTTGGTACTTTGGTTTTTTGAATGCAAGATCAACCCCAAAACTGAACCACCAGAGGTACATTTTACATCTTTTAAATTTTGGTGTGTCCTGAATTTTGGGGTTTGGCTTCCACAAATGCAAGTGTCATCCAAAGGTGGCAGAGGCAGTGGGGAGAATGGCTAAGGGCTAATCCCTACCACAGGGGCAGTGCTACTAGGAAACATTGCTAAAACTGACAAAAGGTGAGGTGAAGGTAAGAAGGTACATAGAAGAAGGCCAGCAGATATAGGTGGTCATTACAACCCTGGCGGTCAGTGTTAAAGCGGAGGTAAGACCGCCAGCAGGCCGGCAATAAAACATTTGCAATTATGACCGTGTTGGAAACCGCCAACAAAGACAGCCACTTTAACACTCCGACCGCCAGAGCGGGACAAACAAACAGCTTGGCGGTCACCGACAACAGACAGGCGGAGGACAAAGCAACGCACACAGTATCACAACCTACCAATCCGCCACCTTTGTGGGGCGGATTCACCACGGATAAAAACACGGTGGAAACAGGATTTCAAAGGGAAAACGCTCACCTCTACACACCCCACGAGGAACCAGGACACCATGGAGCTGGAACTCCAAATTCTCCCTGCGATAGTCTTCCTGCTCCTCTACCAGGAGCACGAAAGCCGACGGCAAAGACCACGGTGAGTACTGCACCTATGACACAGGGGAGGGGGAGGGAAAAGAGAGTGACACACACACGCAACACCCCCACCCCCACCCTCACCCACTACAACACACACACTAATACATATTTATACATGATAGTTACACCCCCTAACCCCCCCGGAAGAATGCAAAGACAAAAAAAAATGAGTGTAACCATTGTAATATATTAAAATCAAGTAGGCAAAAATATATATATATATACACCATAAACAAAATATACACCAAGCATAGTAGTCCAGGTGGTGCTCCAATTAAGTCAGTGGAACACTGGGCCCACACGGTATGGGTGAGGCCCATACAAGATCCCCGACCATGACGGAGAGAACACTGCAGGGGCATCAAAGAGCAAGAAAACAGGCACCTCAGAGGGAGGGAAAGGGGGGGCACCTCAGCCGGTTGAGTGCACGACGCCAAATCCACGAGGGGGCCACATGCCCACTGTTCAATCCTGGGGAGTGCAAAGCCACAGTCTCTCAAGTCTCTACAGTGGGTGGGTTGCCCACTGTTCCATCCTGGGGACTGCAAAGCCACAGTCTCTCAAGTCTATACAGTGGGTGGGTTGCCCACTGTTCAATCCTGGGGAGTGCAAAGCCACAGTCTCTCAAGTCTCTACAGTGGGTGGGTTGCCCACTGTTCCATCCTGGGGAGTGCAAAGCCACAGTCTCTCAAGTCTATACAGTGGGTGGGTTGCCCACTTTTCCATCCTGGGGAGTGCAAAGCCACAGTCTGTCAAGTCTATACAGTGGGTGGGTTGCCCACTATTCCATCCTGGGGAGTGCAAAGCCTCAGTCTTTCAAGTCTCACAAGTGGGTGGGTTGCCCACTGTTCCATCCTGGGGAGTGCAAAGCCACAGTCTCTCAAGTCTATACAGTGGGTGGGTTGCCCACTGTTCCATCCTGGGGAGTGCAAAGCCACAGTCTCTCAAGTGGATAAAAGTCTCCACTGGTTCTGGAGGTGGGTTGGTGCCCAGAGTGCTTCATCCCGCTAAGGACAGAGGTAGTGGATGTATCTCTCCAGTGGTTCTGGACGGGGCATTGTTCCCAGAGTGCTTCATACTGCTAAGGACAGAGGTAGTGGATGTATCTGTCCACTGGTTCTGGAGGGGGCATTGTGCCCAGAGTGCTTGATCCTGCTAGTGAAGGGCTCAGTAGCGTCAGTGCCCTTGGCGCTCATGGGCCAGCGGGGCTTGAGGCGGCAGTGCCCTGTTCAGCAGTGCTTGGAGCGGCGGTGCCCTGTTCAGTGGTGCTTGGAGCGGTGGTGCCCTGTTCAGCGGTGCTTGGAGCGGCGGTGCCCTGTTCAGCGGTGCTTGAGGCGGTGGTGCCCTGTTCAGCGGTGCTTGGAGCGGCGGGCTCCTTTGCAGTGACTCAGCTGCTGGCGGTCCTCTCTGTCCCAGCGGGGCTTGCGCTGGCAGTCCTCTCTGTCCCAGCGGGGCTTGTGCTGGTGGTCCTCTCTGTCCCAGCGGCGCTAGTGCTGGCAGTCCTCTCTAGCCCAGCGGGGCTTGTGCTGGCGGTCCTCTCTAGTCCAGCAGTGCTTGTGCTGGCGGTCCTCTCTAGCCCAGCGGGGCTTGTGCTGGCGGTCCTCTCTAGGTCCTCTCTGTCCCAGCGGGGATTGTGCTGGCGGTCCTCTCTGTCCCAGCGGGGCTTGTGCTGGCGGTCCTCTCTAGCCCAACGGGGCTTGTGCTGGCGGTCCTCTCTGGCCCAGCAGGGATGATGGCGGTGGCCTCCTGGGCAGCGGGGATGATGGCAGTGGCCTCCTGGGCAGCGGGGATGATGGCTGTGGCCTCCTGGCCAGCCGGGATGACGGCTGTGGCCACCTGGGCAGCGGGGATGATGGTGGTCTCCTCCCCAGTGCTGCTCTTCCCAGACTTTCCTGGTTTCTTGTGGCCCTTCCCCACCTTGGAAGGTGTCACAGCTGACTCAACACTCCCACCGGGACCCCTGGGAGCGGCTTTGGTGGCTGGAGTCTTCCCCCTCTCCCGCCGGGCACTGGCCAACTTTTGATGCTTGACAGGTGGGGGACTGTCCGTGCTGTGGCTCTGTGCCACACTGGCTGCCCTGGTGGCCGGAGCACTCCAGATTCCGGTGACTACAGGCACCACTGGTCCCGGAGATGTTGTGGCTGAGGTGCTAGTTAGGGACCTAGGAGACGGACGGGGTGGGGGAGGTGCCTGGGGTGAAGGTTATGCCCACCCTCCCGGGTGAGCGGGCACGGGCAAAGGCTGAGGGGCTGCTGGGGGGGCGGTGCTGGAAGGGGGGGTGGCAGCTGTACCTGTAGATGGGGGGGGGGGGGCACAGATGTTGCCGCCACCACAAGGGAGCTCCCATCAGAGGACGAGTCCGTGTCGCTGGTCTCAGCTCCTTTCCCCACCATGGAGCTCCCCTCGCCCTCCATCCCACTGGTGAAGTCTGAGTCCGTAGTGTGGCCCTCCATGGCCATGTGGGATGCAGCCCCCTGGTGCTCCGGTGCCACTGCTCTTCCGCCTGATGATGCTAATGCACACAAGAACAGGGAGACCACAAAAAGGGGGGGGAACGACAGAAGAAAGACATGTTGAGTGCATGCATTACCGCTACCGTTGGCGGACACAACAGACACAGAAGCCCCCTGCACTACGCCGCGTTCTTGGCCTCCACTGTTAAATTCCTGGGAAATGGCCTACTAGGCTATGGACAACATCTGCACACATGGATGACACAGGGGCATGACTAGGTGTACTTGGCACTCTACAGAGGTGGGATGGGGTGCCACATGGCCTGCCTTACGGAGGGACCTTGCCTACGGTACTCGCCCTGGCCTAGGGAAACCCACAGCCCACCTCCCCCACCCAGACACCTCCACTGCGCGCAAAATCAGCAGGATGAGAGTGTACTCACCCCCTTGTGGCTGCTGTGATGCCCTCATGCGCCCATCCAACGGGTACGCCACCGCCAGGATCCTGAACATCAGGGGGGTCATGGTGCAACGGGCCCCCCTCCCACGTTGGGAGGCCATCCCCAGCTTAGCCTCAGCCGTCTTCTTACTCCAGCGGCAAATGTCCTCCCATCTTTTCCGGCAGTGGGTGTCCGTCTGTGGTAGACCGCCAGGGTCCAGACGTCCTTGGCGATGGCACGCCAAATATCTTTTTTATGGTGGGCGCTGACCTACATGAATTGTACACGGGGAAAAGAAACTTATTACCAACTGCACCGTCACAGTCATTGGCCCCCATCCCTACCCTTGCCATGTGGCACATGCACTCACCGTCGTTTCATGCATGCCGCAATCTCCCCCTCCCTTCTTACATCCACCCCACTCCACACAGGCATAGCACATAAAGCATGCTCCCAGTGTACTTACCTGTTTGTCTGGAGTAGACTGTAGAGTAGCGTATACTGGGGAGGACCCGGTCCACGAGTTTCTCCAACTCCTCCGATGTGAAGGCAGGGGCCCTTTCTCTAGACACTCGAGCCATTGTCTCTTCCAGACCGAGGTCACAGCAGCACTTGCAGTGTAGGTCCTCTCCTGTCGAAGATCAGGTATCGAGTGATTGAAAAGATAGAATATGGCAGTCACGTCCACGGCGGTGCGTACTGTCACCGCCGGCGTACACCGTCATTGGCTCCTGGGACCCACAGGGTCCAATGTTAACCAATGCAGTATTGCGCCGTGGTCTTCGACCGTCTACCACGACAGTGTACAACGCCAGCGCAGTTACCTCATATCCCATTGTCCCAATTTACAGGTCAGGCAGCCGCCATTTCAGGGGCCCACATGGCTTCATTTTTAACTGCGTCACACATACCTAGGCATAGACTCAACAAACATACAGGCCACTTTTTGGATTATGATTCGTGTTCTGTGTAAGCTGTGGGTACGTACCTCTGAGTTGGTTGACTCTGTGCTCGCTGTTGTCCTTAATAGGCACCGTCCGCTGGGACATGTGAGGAGATGGCAGCATCCTCCGGTGTACCAACCGTTGGTGGACCTGTCGACAATGGAGGAAAGACATGTGATCATCACCTACAGGCTTGACCGTGCCACAATCCAGGAACTGTGTACCCAGCTGGAGCCAGACCTGATGTCAGCTATCCGCCATCCCACAGGAATCCCCCCTCAAGTGCTGTCAGTGCTCCATTTCCTTGCAAGTGGGTCATTTCAAACAACAGTGGCCATAGCATCAGGGATGTCCTAGCCTATGTTTTCCAACGTGTTGTCCAGAGTGTTGTCTGCCCTGCTGAAACACATGCGGAGCTACATCGTTTTCCCTCAGGTGGAGGATTTGCCTACAGTGAAAGGTGATTTCTATGCCCTGGGACATATCCCCAACATCATAGGTGTCATTGATGGGACCCATGTGGCTTTGGTACCCCCCGCAGGAGTGAACAGGTGTACAGAAACCTGGAAGAGTTACCATTCCATGAATGTACAGATGGCATGTTTGGCAGACCAGTACATCTCCCATGTGAATGCCAAGTTCACTGGCTCAGTGCATGACGCCTACATCCTGCGGAATAGCAGCATCCCTTATGTGATGGGTCAACTCCGGAGGCACTGTGTGTGGCTATTAGGTGAGCACCTGGAAGCAAGACAGTGGGAATGGTTGTCTGGGTCTGGGGATATCCCCACAGGTTAGTGTGTGTCTAACAGTTGTCTCTCGCCATTTGCAGGTGACTCTGGTTACCCCAACCTGTCATGGCTACTGACCCCAGTGATGAATCCCAGGACAAGGGCAGAGGAATGCTACAATGAGGCACATGGGGGTACAGATGGATAATCGAGCGGACCTTCGGCCTCCTGAAGGCCAGGTTCAGGTGCCTCCACATGACAGGTGGATCCCTATTCTACTCACCAAAGAAGGTGTGCCAGATCATCATGGCCTGCTGTATGCTTCACAACTTAGCTTTGCGACGACAGGTGCCTTTTCTGCAGGAGGATGGTCCAGATGGCGGTGTTGTTGTAGCTGTGGAGCCTGTGGACAGTGAAGACGAGGAAACAGAAGAAGAAGACATGGACAACCGGGACTCAGTGATCCAGCAATATTTCCAGTGAGACACAGGTAAGAATACAAACCTGCCTACTACATGTACTTTAACACTTCTACCTCTCTACTGTCTGTTGTTTTCACCCAGCGTATGGTCACTGAGTTGTCACTTTCCCTTACGATTTCACAGATGTGTGTCCCACAGTGTGACTACTGCTTTGATTCGTCATGGACTACAGCTGTGTAACATAGGTATGTTGACATTACAAATGACAGAACTTTTTGACACTGTAATTGCTAATACACCATTCCGAAATCACAGACTGACTCCAGATTGTTTTGTGCTTTAAGGGTATTTATTTTAGTGCTCAACATTGGAGAGGTTAGCAAAATGGTCAGGGGTGACCCCCCTTCTTAAATCCACCCCACTCCACACAGGCATAGCACATACAGCATGCTCCCAGTGTACTTACCTGTTTGTCTGGAGTAGACTGTAGAGTAGCGTGTACTGGGGAGGACCCCGTCCACGAGTTTCTCCAACTCCTCCGATTTGAAGGCAGGGGCCCTTTCTCTAGACACTCGAGCCATTGTCTCTTCCAGACCGAGGTCACAGCAGCACTTGCAGTGTAGGTCCTCTCCTGTCGAAGATCAGGTATCGAGTGATTGAACAGATAGAATATGGCGGTCACGTCCGCGGCGGTGCGTACTGTCACCACTGGCGTACACTGTCATTGGCTCCTGGGACCCATAGGGTCCAATGTTAACCAATGCAGCATTGCGCCGTGGTCTTCGATCGCCTGCCGCAACAGTGTACAACGCCAGCGCAGTTACCTCTCATCCCATTGTCCCAATTTACAGGTCAGGCAGCCGCCATTTCAGGGGCCCACATGGCTTCATTTTTAACTGCGTCACACATACCTAGGCATAGACTCAACAAACATACAGGCCACTTTTTGGATTATGATTCGTGTTCTGTGTAAGCTGTGGGTATGTACCTCTGAGTTGGTTTACTCTGTGCTCGCTGTTGTCCTTCATAGGCACTGTCCGCTGGGACATGTGAGGAGATAGCGGCATCCTCCGGTGTACCAACCGTTGGTGGACCTGTCGACAATGGAGGAAAGACATGTGATCATCACCTGCAGGCTTGACCGTGCCACAATCCAGGAACTGTGTACCCAGCTGGAGCCAGACCTGATGTCAGCTATCCGCCATCCCACAGGAATCCCCCCTCAAGTGCTGTCAGTGCTCCATTTCCTTGCAAGTGGGTAATTTCAAACAACAGTGGCCATGGCATCAGGGATGTCCTAGCCTATGTTTTCCAACGTGTTGTCCAGAGTGTTGTCTGCCCTGCTGAAACAAATGCTGAGCTACATCGTTTTCCCTCAGGTGGAGGATTTGCCTACAATGAAAGGTGATTTCTATGCCCTGGGACATATCCCCAACATCATAGGTGCCATTGATGGGACCCATGTGGTTTTGCTACCCCCCGCAGGAGTGAACAGGTGTACAGAAACCGGAAGAGTTACCATTCCATGAATGTACAGATGGTCTGTTTGGCAGACCAGTACATCTCCCATGTGAATGCCAAGTTCACTGGCTCAGTGCATGACGCCTACAACCTGCAGAATAGCAGCATCCCTTATGTGATGGGTCAACTCCAGAGGCACCGTGTGTGGCTATTAGGTGAGCACCTGGAAGCAAGACAGTGGGAATGGTTGTCTGGGGATATCCCTACAGGTTAGTGTGTGTCTAACAGTTGTCCCTCGCCATTTGCAGGTGACTCAGGTTACCCCAACCTGTCATGGCTACTGACCCCAGTGAGGAATCCCAGGACAAGGGCAGAGGAACGATACAATGAGGCACATGGGGGTACACAGTGGATAATCGAGCTGACCTTCGGCCTCCTGAAGGCCAGGTTCAGGTGCCTCCACATGACAGGTGGATCCCTATTCTACTTACCAAAGAAGGTGTGCCAGATCATCATGGCCTGCTGCATGCTTCACAACTTAGCTTTGCAACGACAGGTGCCTTTTCTGCAGGAGGATGGTCCAGATGGCGGTGTTGTTGCAGCTGTGGAGCCTGTGGACAGTGAAGACGAGGAAGCAGAAGAAGACATGGACAACAGGGACTCAGTGATCCAGCAATATTTCCAGTGAGACACAGGTAAGAATACAAACCTGCCTACTACATGTACTTTAACACTACTACCTCTCTACTGTCTGTTGTTTTCACCCAGTGTATGGTCACTGAGTTGTCACTTTCCCTTACGATTTCACAGATGTGTGTCCCACAGTGTGACTTCTGCTTTGATTCATCATGGACTACAGCTGTGTGACATGGGTATGTTGACATTACAGATGAAAGAGCTTTTTGACACTGTAATTGCTAACACACTATTCCGAAATCACAGACTGACTCCAGATTGTTTTGTGCTTTAAGGGTATTTATTTTAGTGCTCAATATTGGAGAGGTTAGCAAAATGGTCAGGGGTGATGGTGGGGGAATGTCCATGGCAGAGTCCACTCTATTAGTCTCACAGGTGCATTGCCCAAATGGGCATAGGAAGTGGAGCTGGGGCAGTTTAAGGATGGACAGGGTGACAAAGTGGGACAGAAGGATGACATTCAGGGTGGTCTCATTTCTTGGCGGCTGTCTTGGCATCGTTCTCTGTCTTTGTCCTGGATCTCAGGGACCATTTGTGAGGTGGTTCTCCCTCTGCAGGGGGTGGGGTGCTGGTGTGGTGGTCCTGTGGCAGTGCCTCCTGTCCACTAGCGCCGGCAGAGGTGGTGGGCAGTTCATCGTCCAGGCTAGTGTCAGGGGCCCCTTGTAGTGCCACAGTGTCCCTCCTGGTGTTGAGTACTTCCTTCAGCACCCCTATGATGGTGCCCAGGGTGGAATTGATGGCTCTGAGTTCCTCCCTGAAGCCCAAATACTGTTCCTCCTGCAGGTGCTGGGTTTCCTGAAACTTGGCCGGTACCGTTGCCATCGTCTCCTGGGAGTGGTGGAAGGCTCCCATGATGTTGGAGAGGGCCTCGTGGAGAGTGGGTTCACTTGGCCTGTCCTCCCCCTGTCGCACAGCAGCCCTCCCAGTTCCCCTGTGTTGCTGGGCCTCCGTCCCCTGGACCATGTGCCCACTGCCACTGCCCCCAGGTCTTTGTTGTTGTTGGGGTGGTGGGTTAGCCTGGGTTCTCTGTAGTGGTGGAAACACTGCTGATTGACGTGTCCTGGGGACGGAGGTGTGGGCCCGCTGGGTAGGTGCTGTGCTGGTGTTTCCAGAGGGTGGAAGCTCTGTAGTGGCCTGTGACTGTGTGATGGGAACTGACTGTCCCGAGGTCCCCGATGGGCCGGGCTGGTCATCTAGATATAGTTGGACAGAGGTGCTGTCATCACTGTGGGCCTATTCTGTTGGTGGTGTGGACATGTGTGGACCCTCCTGTCCGGTGACGTTGGGTAGGGGTCCTGCAGGGGTATAAAAGGATGTTTATTACATCTGTGTGTGCCATGGTGTGCAATGGGTGGGTGACCGTGTACCCCAGTGCTTGCATTCCTGTGTGGGACCTTGTGTGATGATGGTTTAGGGGGGTGTATGGGTATGTGCAGTGGACATGCTTTAGTGATGGGTGTCCATGCTTTGTAGTTGCATGCAGGGCTTGGTGTTAGGATGTGTGGTTTGTGATGTTGGGACATTTGTGAGGAGTTAGAGTGATGGGGTGAGGGTGAGGGTGGGGGTATGTAATGGCATGCAGGTAGGGTGGGGGATGTAATAGTTAAGATTAGACTTACCAGAGTCCATTCCTCCACCTATTCCTGCGAGGCCCTCAGGATGCAGAATCGCCAAGACCTGCTCCTCCCATGTTGTTAGTTGTGGGGGAGGAGGTGGGGGTCTGCCGCCAGTACGCTGAACCGCAAGGTGTTGTCTTGAGACCACAGAACGCACCTTCCCCCGTAGGTCGTTCCACCTCTTCCTGATGTCATCCCGATTTCTTGGGTGCTGTCCCACTGCGTTGACCATGTCCACTATTCTTCGCCATAGCTCTATCTTCCTTGCAATGAAGGTGTGCTGCACCTGTGATCCAAATAGCTGTGGCTCCACCCGGACGATTTCCTCCACCATGACTCTGAGCTCCTCCTCCGAGAACCTGGGGTGTCTTTGCCATGCCATGGGGTGGTGTGGGTGATGTGTGGGGTGCTGTGTGGGGTGATAAGTGTGCTGATATGTAGTGGTGTGTTGTGTGAGGTGCGTGGATGTTATGTGGGTGATGGTGTTGTGTGCCTGTGGATGCCAGTATTGTTGATGGTGGTGTCTCTCTCTGGCCTTCTCTCGTTAATTGTGGTCATAGGGTTTGTGGGTGATGTGGGTGTGTGTTTTATATTGTATTGGGTGTGTGGGAGTGGTGTGTGTATGTGTATCAGGTGTGTGTATTTCGAATTGTCCAATGTGGCTGTGTTTTGTAAGAGTGTGTGTATTTTGAGTGCGGCGGTGTGTACCGCAAATGGAATACCGCGGTTGAAAGACCGCCGCGTGGATTCGTGGGTCGTGATAGTGTGGGCGTATTTCTGTTGGCGTGACGGTGAAGGTTTTGTTTTTGCCAGTTTATCACTGAGCTTTGGTGTGGCGGACTTGTGTGGGTGTCTGAATATTGGCGGATTCCGTGCTGTGGGTCTTAATAGCTGCAGCGGTGTGTTGGCGGTCTTCTGCACGGCGGTAAGCGGATTTTACCGCCACTGTTGTAATGACCGCCATAGTCACCAAGACATCACACCTCCTATAGCCCGTACCCGCCAGCGCACTGATGTTGCCACCTGCACATGTGCAGCAGGAGGTGGAAATCATGTTTTTCATGCACTCCTCTGCATTAGTAAAAGGCCTGAGATTGTGTTATTACTGTATGTTGCTTGAAGTTGCAGCACTTCCACAAGGATGTGGGAGAATGTGAGAATGTGACAAGTAACCTCCAATAAGAGTTTTATATGTTCAAGGGGCTCATGAAGTGATAACAAAAATGTAAAATGCCATTTTTAATCGTTTTATTTTCATATATATGTCCATATAAATGAGGAACTTAACAGAGCATTTGGGTCCTGATTACAAGCAAGAGGCAAGGACGGACAGGCCATTCTAATCCTCTAGCATTTTCCTGGAGGGCTGCAGGCTACAGGACTGCTTTCTGAGAAGGTTGGACTGTGAGCCACACTCCCACAGCCCCCATTATTTTCATATCCTCCTTCTGTGTGTGGCTGGTTTGAACATTTTTTGTCTGGTATTGAGTTTGGACAGGGATTGGAATTCCAAATTGTGTTATGATAATAACAGCCCATGGGTTCCTATGACATATTTTCAGAAGGTCAAGCCAGGTGAAACTTATTGAAGTACAAGGCTTGGAAATAAGACAAATCGTGTTGATTCCACTCATTTAAACATTAATTTAGCATGTTATGTATCACTTTAAAGTGAAACACTTGGAAATGAAGGTATTTGCTGTATACCCTAATAAATACCTCACTACAGGATAATGGTATTTATTATGCTATGTTATGTTATGTTATGTTATGTTATGTTATGTTATGTTATGTTATGTTATGCTATGTCATGTTGTCATGTCATGTTATGTTATGATAGTATGGTATTGTATGTTATTGACATTTATAGGGCACATGTAAGAAACTAGGTTGTTGATTGAGAGGGGTAGAAGTCCCACTCATGTAACAACCACAATAATTGTCAGGGTGAACCACGAAAGACAGTAAATTAACCCTTTGTGTTAGACTTTTCATCCTTGGCGTAGTCTCCCTTAACTTTTTTCCTCTGTTCCCCAGGTTGTTGATGTGTGCTGGACTCTGATTTACTGTTTTTGTTACTCTGGGCACGTTACCACTGCTAACCAGTGCAAACGTGCAAGTGCTCCTTTACAAACTGTGTATGTAATTGGCTAATCCATGATTGGCATATTTAATTTATTAGTAAGTCCCTAGTACAGTGCACTAGAGGTGCCCAGGGCCTGTAAATCAAGTGCTGCTAGTAGGTCTGCCGCACTGGTTGTGCCACCGACATAAGTAGCTCTGTAGTCTTGTCTCAGACCTGCCATTGCAGTGTCTGTGTGTGCAATTTTAACTGTAAATTCGACATGGCATGTGCCAGGTCTAAACCTTCCCTTTTCTCACATGTCAGACACACCTAAGGTAGGCCCTAGGTAGCCCCAAGGGCAGGGTGCAGTGTATGGTTAAGGTAGGTCATATAGGGGGTCATTCTGACCTCGGCGGGAAAAGGCGCTTACCGACGGTCAGAAGGCCGCCACAACACCGCCGCGGTCGCGGTAAACCGCCACGGTCATTCTGACCCTCAAGAGGCAAACCGCCAAAAACCCGACATCCACAAAAGTCCGCCACACCAACGGCCAGCGTTAAAGTGGCGAAGACCAAACCTCCACCGTCACGCCAACAGAAATACGCCCATGCCATTACGACCCACGAATCCACGCGGCGGTCTTTCAACCACGGTATTCCATTGGCGGTACACACCGCCGCGCTCAAAATACACATACAGCTCCAAAACACAGCCACATTGGACAATTTGAAATACACACACCTGAGACACATACACACAACACTCCCACACACCCAATTAACTATAAAACACACACCCACATCACCCACAAACCCCTACGACCACAAATCAGAGACAAAGCCCAGAGAGAGACAGCACAGAATAGAGAACACCATCACACAGAGGCACACTACACCATCACCCACACAACAACCACGCACAAAACACCACACACCACTACACTCATCACATTCATCACCGCAAACACCACCCCACACCTCATCCACACCACCCCATGGCACCCCCAAGACACCCCAGGTTCTCAGACGCAGAACTCAGGGTCATGGTGGAGGAAATAGTTTGGGTAGAGCCCCAGCTCTTCGGGACACAGGTGCAGCACACCAACATTGCCAGGAAGATGGAGCTATGGCAAAGAATAGTGGACAGGGTCATCGCTGTGGGACAGCATCCACGAAATCGGGACGACATCAGGAAGCGGTGGAACGACCTACGGGGGAAGGTGCGTTCCATGGTATCAAGGCACAACATCGCGGTGCAGAAGACTGGCGGCGGACCCCCACCTACTCCCCCCGAATTTACAGCATGGGAGGAGCAAGTCTTGAACATCCTGCATCCTGAGGGCCTCGCAGGAGTGGGCGGAGGAATGGACTCTGGTAAGTCTAATCTCAACTACTTCATCCCCCCCACCCACCAGCATGCCAACTCATACCCCCACCCCCCCCACCCCATCACACATCCTCCCTGCTAATGTCTCACCATCACAACCCACCCATCCCAACACCAAACCCTGCATGCCACCACAAACCATCGACACCCATCACCTAAGCATGCCCACTGCACATACCCATCTCCCCCACAAACCGCCGTCACAACAGCCCCCACAAAGGAATGCCAGCACTGGGGTACATGGGCACCCACCCATTGCACGCTATGGCACACACAGAAGCAATAACCATACTCTTATACCCCTGCAGGACCCGAACGCCACCACACCGCCCAGGAGGGTCCAGAAATGTCCATCCCACCCCCAGAAGAGGCCCCCAGTGATGACAGCAGCTCTGTCTCCCTGGACCCAGATGACCAGCCCGGCCCATCGGGGACCTCAGGACAGTCGGTTCCCCTCAGACAACCACAGGCCACAGCAGACCTACCCCCCTCTGGGAACACCAGCACAGCACCCACCCAGCGGGCCCATGCCTCTGTCTCCAGGACACGTCAATCAGCGGTGTGTCCACCACTACAGGGCACCCAGGTTAACCTACCACCCCAACAACAACAGGGACCTGGGGGCAGTGGTAGTGGGCACACGGTCCAGGGGACAGAGGCCCAGGGAAACAGGGGAACTGGGAGGGCTGCTGTGCGACAGGGGGGGGACAGGCCCAGGGAACCCACTCTCCACGAGGCCCTCTCCTCCATCATGGGAGCATACCACCACTCCCAGGAGACGATGGCGACGGTCCTGGCCAGGTTCCAGGAGATCCAGGTACTGCAGGAGGAACAGTTTATGGGGTTCAGGGAAGAACTGAGAAACATTAGTTCCACAATGGGCACCATCGTTGTGGCTCTCAACCAGATTGTCACCACATTGCGGGACCATGTGGCACCACAAAGGGCCCCTGTCACTAGCATGGACCAGGAACAGGCTACCACCTCCGCCGGCGCTAGTGGACAGGAGGCCCCGACACAAGAACAACCGGCCACCAGAAAACCACCTCCTGCAGAAGAAGAACCACCCCGCAAGCGGGGCCTGAGATCTAGGAAGAAGACAGAGTAGGATGCCAAGACCCCCGCCAGGAAAGGATACCCCCTGATGTCATCCCACTGTCCCACATTGTCACCCTGTCCAACCTTAAACTGCCCCTGCTCCACCTTCCACAGGCATATGGACAATGCACCTGTGAGACTGAGAATCTGGATTCTGCCATGGACATTCCTCCACCCTCACCCATCACCGATTTTCAAACATGTCCCAAAATTGAGCACTTTAATAAACACACTTATTGCACACAAATAATCTGGAGTCTGCCTGTATTTTTTTAAAAAATGTATTAGACATAAACGTGCCAAAATGACCAGTTACATTGTGATGACAACATACCACTGTCACACAGCTGTGGTCCATGGGCAAACAAAGCAGAGGTCACGCAGTGGGGCCCACATCTCTGAAATTGGAAGGGAAAGTCACAACTCTGTTAGCATACACTGAGTGAAAAGGACAGACAGTAGAGAGGCAGGAGACTGTAAGTAAATGTAAAATGCCGGTGTTGATTCTTACCTGTGTGTTATTGAAAATACTGCTGTATCACTGTGTCCCTGTTGTCTGTGTCGTCCTCTTCGTCTTCCTCCTCTTCACTGTCCGCAGGCTCCACAGCTGCTACAACACCACCATCTGGACCATCCTCCTGCAGAAAAAGCACCTGGCATCGCAAAGCCAGGTTGTGAAGCATACAGCAGGCCACGATGATCTGGCACACCTTCTTTGGTGAGTACATTAGGGACCCACCTGTCATATGCAGGCACCTAAACCTGGCCTTCAGGAGGCCGAACGTCCGCTCTATCACCCTCCTAGTCCGCCCATGGGCCTCATTGTACCGTTCCTCTGCCCTTGTCCTGGGATTCCTCACTGGGGTCAGTAACCACGACAGGTTGGGGTAACCTGAGTCACCAATTAGCCACACACGGTGTCTCTGTAGTTGTTCCATCACATAAGGGATGCTGCTATTTCGCATGATGTACGCGTCATGCACTGACCCAGGGAACTTGGCATTTACATGGGAGATGTACTGGTCAGCCAAACAGACCACCTGGACATTCATGGAATGATAACTTTTTCTGTTCCTGTACACCTGTTCACTTTCTCTGGGGGGTACCAAAGCCACGTGTCCCATCAATGGCACCAATGATGTTGGGAATATGTCCAAGGGCATAGAAATCACCCTTCACTGTAGGCAAATCCCCCACCTTAGGGAAAACGATGTATCTCCGCATGTGTTTGAGCAGGGCAGACAACACTCTGGACAACACCTTGGAAAACATAGGCTGAGACATCCCTGATGATATGGCCACTGTTGTTTGAAATGACCCACTTGCCAAAAAATGGAGTACTGACAGCACCTGCACTAGAGGGGGGATCCCTGTGGGTTGGCGGATGGGTGACATCAGGTCTGGCTCCAGCTGGTCACACAGTTCCTGTATAGTGGCTCGGTCAAGCCTGTATGTCAGAATGACATGTCGTTCCTCCATTGTCGACAGGTCCACCAGCGGTCTGTACACGGGAACATTCCTCCATCTCCTCGCAAGTCCCAGCGGACGGTGCCTAGGAAGGACAACAGCGAGCACAGAGTCAATCAACCCACAGGTACGTTCCCACAGCTTGCACAGTACACGATTCTCTATGCATTGAATGGCTTGTATGAGTGTCGATGCAAGGCCTAGGCATATGTGACGCAGTAGAAATTAAGCCATGTGGGCCCTTGAAATGGTGGCTGCCTGACCTGTGAAGTGCGACAATGGGATGTGAGGTCAATGCGCTGGCGTGGCACACCGTGGCGGTAGGCGGTCGAAGACCGCGGCGCAAAGCCGCATTGGTTAACATTGAACCCTATGAGTTTCAGGAGCCAATGACGAAGTGCGCCGGCGGTCGCGGTACGCACCGCCGCGGTACGCACCGCCGCGGACGTGACCGCCATTTTCTATCTGCTTAATCACTCGAGACCTGATCATCCACAGGAGAGGACCTATAGTGCAAGTGCTGCTGTGACCTTGGTCTGAAAGATACAATGGCTGCTGCGACTGGGGAAAGGGCCCCTGCCTTCACTTCTGAAGAATTGGAGAAACTCGTGGATGGGGTCCTCCCCCAGTATGCGCTACTCTACGGTCCTCCAGACCAACAGGTAAGTACACTGGGAGCATGCTTTGGGGGCAATGCCTGTGTTGAGTCGGGTGGATGAAAGATGGTGGGGAGGGGAGCGATTGAGGCATGCATCAAACGACGGATGAGAGCATGTGCCACATGGCAAGGGTGGGGATGGGGGGCCACTCACATCGAGCATGCAGAAAGTTATGACAATGTTATTTCTCCCCCTGTACATGTGACATAGGTCAGCGCCCATCACAAAATCGACATTTGGCGTGCCATCGCCAAGGACGTCCGGACCCTGGGGGTCCACAACAGACAGGGCACCCACTGCCGCAAGACGTGGGAGGACATCCGCCGCGGGAGCAGGAAGACCGTGGAGGCTCTGCTGGGGATGGCCTCCCAACGTAGGAGGGGTGCCACTCGTCAATTGACCCCCCTGATGTCTCGGATCCTGGCGGTGGCCTACCCAGATTTGGATGGGCGCGTGAGGACATCACAGCAGACACAAGGGAGTGAGTATCTTAGCGCGCAGTGGAGGTGTCTGGGTGGGAGAGGAGGGCTGTGGGTATCCCTAGGCCAGGGCGATTTCTGTAGGCTAGGCTCCTCCGTAAGGCATGGCGCTGTGCCCCGCCCCCCACCTCTGTAGGGTGCCAAGTACAGCTATCCATGGCCCTGTGTCACCTATGTGTGCAGTTGTCATCCTTAGGCTTGTAGGCCAAGTCCCAATGATTGAGTAGTGTACCCCAAGTGCGCGGCGTAGTGCAGGGGGCTTCTGTGTCTGTCCTCTCCGCCAACTGTGTTGCCAATGCATGCACTCAACATGTCTTTATTCCCCCCCCCTCTTTTGCTGCTCTTCCTGTTCATGTGTGCATTAGCATCATCAGGCGGAGGAGAAGTGGCATCGGAGCACGAGGGAGCTGCATCTCACATGGCCCTGGAGGGCCATGCAACCGACTCGGAGTTCACCAGTGAGACGGAGGGCGAGGGGAGCTCCACAACGGGGACACGTGGAGACATCAGCGACACAGACACGTCCTCGGAAGGGAGCTCCCTTGTGGTGGCGGCAACATCCGTGCCCACCGCAACAACAGGTACAGCCGCCACCCAGCGCACCAGCTCCGCCCTCCAAGCAGCCCCTCAGCGTTCGCCCCATGCCCGCTCGCACACGAAGGAGGGCATCTCCTTCGCCCCAGGCACCTCAGGCCCTGCCCCAGTTACCCCTGCTGCCCTCAGTGAGGAGGTCATTGACCTCCTCAGGACGCTCATTGTTGGGCAGTCTACCCTTTTGAATGCCATCCAGGGGGTAGAAAGGGAGGTGCACCGGAGCAATGCATACCTGGAGGGCATTCATTCGGGTCAGGCTGCCCATCAGCGATCGTTCAACGCTCTGGCCTCAGCACTGACGGCAGCCATTGTCCCTGTCTCCTGCCTCCCTCCTCCAACTTCCTCCACCCAGTCCCACTCCCCTGTTTCTCTGCCTATCCCAGACACACCTACAGACCAGCCTGCACACACCTCAACACCCAAGGGCAGCTCATCCAGACATAAGCACCACACATCACACAAGCATCCACACAACGAACAGCCACATGCAGACATACCAACAGCCACTGCCTCCTCTGTGTCCCCCTCCTCCTCGTCTCCCTCCTCCCTCCCTGTGACGTTTCCACTCACACTTGCATGCACCACTTCATCAGCCACTACGTCCATCACCAGCACACCCACCAGAACACTCCGCACACGTGCAGTCACCACCCCCACTGCCATTTACACGTCCCCTGTGTCCTCTCCCAGTGTGTCTGTCACCCCCTCTTCCAAACCACACAAACGCAGGCAGCCACCCACCCAACAGCCATCCACCTCACGACAGCCTCCGTCACAAGCACCTGCACCCAAAGACACCACACTTGACTCTCCTACAACCACATCCTCTTCCTCCACTCCCATACCCACTGCACCTACCCTTCCCACTGCTCCTAAAAAGTTTTTCCTGTCCAAAATTAACCTCTTTCCATCACCTGACCCACCCCCTCCATCTCGTAAGAGTCCAATCAGCACCTCAGCCACCACAACCCCATGACCTACAAGGACCATAGTACAGGGATATTGGAGTCCACCACCTTCAAGGGCAGCCACATCGGCCAGCAGGAAAGGGACAGCCAGCCCACCCCCTGGGAAAAAATCCAAGAAAGGCAAGGCCCGGCGCGAGAGGCCAGAGACGGCAGCCTCCAAAGGCACTACCCTGGCACCATCAGGAAGTGGGGTGCCACCTGGAACATCTACAAAGGGAGGCAAGGGCCACAGAGAATCACGGAAGGATGGCAAGGGCAGCACGGCCGACAAGTCCGGCAGCAGGCGAGCTGCCCAGGAGGGCCCCACAAGCCCCATTCCGGGTGTGAAGGAGGACACCCACGGGCCCGGGACTCCAGCACAGGAGGGCCCCGCAAGCTAGAAGTCGGATGGCGAGTGAACTGCATATATTGGCCGGATATGGTGCCCTGGAGACACATGTCAAGAACTGCTGAACAGGGCCCTTCAAGACAAGCACCACTGAACAGGGCCCTTCAAGACAAGCACCGCTGAACAGGGCACCGCCGTCTCAAGAACCGCTGAACAGGGCCTTTCATGACAAGCACCGCTGAACAGGGCACCGCCGTCTCAAGAACGGCTGAACAGGGCCCTTCAAGACAAGCACCGCTGAACAGGGCACCGCCGTCTCAAGAACCGCTGAACAGGGCCCTTCAAGACAAGCACCGCTCCGCTGGGCCCTTCAAGACAAGCACCGCTGAACAGGGCCCTTCAAGACAAGCACCGCTCCGCTGGGCCCTTCATCTCAAGCACCGCTCCGCTGGGCCCTTCATCTCAAGCACCGCTCCGCTGGGCCCTTCATCTCTGCACCGCTCCGCTGAGCCCTTCATCTCAAGCACCGCTCCGCTGGGCCCTTCATCTCAAGCACCGCTCCGCTGGGCCCTTCATCTCTGCACCGCTCCGCTGGGCCCTTCATCTCAAGCAGCGCTCCGCTGGGCCCTTCATCTCAAGCACCGCTCCGCTGGGCCCTTCATCTCAAGCACCGCTCCGCTGGGCCCTTCATCTCAAGCACCGCTCCGCTGGGCACCGCTGTCTCAAGCACCGCTCCGCTGGGCCCTTCATTTCTGCACCGCTCCGCTGGGCCCTTCATCTCAAGCACCGCTCCGCTGGGCCCTTCAAGTCAAGCACCGCTGGCCCATTGGCAGAAGGGGCAGGTCCGGATCTGTGTCGGGCAGGGCTGCACGATGCACTCTGGGCACCATGCCTCCTCCAGTACCAGTGGAGTCTGTAATCCACTTGAGAGACTGTGGCTTTGCACTCCCCAGGATTGCACAGTGGGCAATCCACCCACTGTAGAGACTTGTGAGACTGTGGCTTTGCACTCCCCAGGATGGCACAGTGGGCAAGCCACCCACTGTAGAGACTTGTGAGACTGTGGCTTTGCACTCCCCAGGATGGCACAGTGGGCAAGCCACCCACTGTAGAGACTTGTGAGACTGTGGCTTTGCACTCCCAAGGATGGCACAGTGGGCAAGCCACCCACTGTAGAGACTTGTGAGACTGTGGCTTTGCACTCCCCAGTATAGGGACAGTGGCCATGGAGGCCCCTCGTGGATCTGGCGTCGTGGACTCATGTGGCTGAGGTGCCTCCCCTTCCCTTCCCCCTGAGGTGCCTGTAGTTTTTCTATCTGATGCCCCTGCAGTGTTCTCTCCAATGGATTTGGGTCTCCTGTGTGGGCTTTGCCCATGTGTTGAGGCCCATTGGCCCACGTACAATTACTGAAACCCAATTTGGACAGGACAATTTACATATGTGTATATAGTTATAGATGTTGGAAATACATTTTTACTTAGCCTTACAATATATTTGAATTTCATGATCATTTTATTTTGTCTTGGCATTCTTCCGGGGGGTTTGGAGGGTGTCACTCTGAGTTGTTGCCCTGCATTGATGTGTAGGTAGTTGTGGGTGAGGGTGGGTGTGTCGCGTATGTGTGTGCCCGTAATATTTTCTCCTCCCCCCTCCCCTGTGTCGTAGGTGCAGTACTCACCGTTGTCTTCTGCGGCGGCGTTCGTGCTCCTGGTAGAGGAGCAGGTAGACAATAGCTGGTAGGACGTGTAGTTCTGGTTCCATGCTGTCCAGATTCCGCGTGGAGTGTGTAGAGGTGAGCGTTTTCCCGTTCGTAGTCTGTTCCCGCCGTGTTTTTATCGGCGGGGCTCCCGCCCCGGAAAAGGTGGCGGATTGGTGAGTTGTGATAGGGTGGGCGGTACATTGTCTCCCGCCTGTCTGTTGGCGGTCACCGCCGCGCTGTTTGTTTGTCCCGCCGTGGCTGTCGGAGTGTTAAAGTGGCGGTCTGTGTTGGCGGTTTCCGCCAGGGTCAGAATTCCATTTTTTTGACCGCCTGCCTGTTGGCGGGTTGGCCGTCGCTTTAACACCGACTGCCAGGGTTGGAATGAGGGCCATAGTAATGTGTTTTATATGTCCTGCCGGTGAAATATTGCTAAATTCGTTTTTCACTGTTGCAAGGCCTGTCCCTCTCATAGGTTAACATGGGTGGCTACTTTTAAATCTGATTAAAGTGTAGATTCTCTTTGGGGGCAGATGGACATGTGGAGTTTGGGGTCTCTGAGCTCACAATTTGAAAATACATCTTTTAGTAAAGTTGATTTTAAGATTGTTTGTTTGAAAATGCCACTTTTAGAAAGTGAGCATTTTCTTGCTCATACCATTTCTGTGACTCTGCCTGTTTGTGGATTCCCTGTCTGGGTCAGTTTGACAATTGGGCTGGTTGCACCTCACACTAGACAGTGATAAAAAGGAGCTGGGGTGTAGTCTGCATTTCCTGATAAGCCATCTGTGCTAGGAGAGAGGGGAGGAGTGGTCACTCACACCTGAAAGGGCTGTGCCTGCCCTTACAGAATGAAGTCTCCAATGCCCTGGTGAGTGTCTGGGGCCTGGCCTGGGCAAGGCAGGATTTCACATTCAAAAGAGACTTTACTTTGAAGTAGGCCTACTTCAAAGGAGAAATTGGGTGTAAGAAGGGCACCCAAAACCACAGACTTTAGAACACTTCCAGAAACCAAGAGGAACCTCTGCCTTGAGAAGAGCTGAAGAGCTGAGGAAGAAGAGCTGCCCTGCCTGTGACTGTGCTTTGTGGAGCTATCCTGTAGTTGCTGCCTCTGCTTGTGCAAGGGAACAAAGACTGGACTTTGTGGTATGTTCCTGCTTGAAGAAGATCTCCAAGGGCTTGACTTAGAGCTTGCCTCATGTTGTTTGAAGTCTGAGGGACAGCAAAGACTTCTCTCTGCCAGCACCTGGAGTCTCTGGGGAGACTCCTCCTCTGCCCTGTGGTGCCCATCCAGTTCCTGGGACCCTGAAAGGAGAAGCTGGCAGCCTAAGAGGAAGAAATCCATGCACAGGACGCCATGCGGGGAAAAGATTGACGCAACTCCAATCTGCAGCTGGAAAAACGGTGCGCTGCCGGCTTCGCGGCTGAAAATCGATGCTTGTCTGCAACACAAACGAAGAAACAATGCACAGAGCTGGAGAAACAACGTGCAGCATCACAGACAGAGGCTGGGAGATCGCAACCCGCTCCGTTTGGTTTTTGGACCATTGTGCGCCTGAATTTCTGACTCAAACAAGCGCTGGGTGTGGAAAAACAACGCAAGGCCTGCCCGGACCCGTGTGCTGACGTAATCAACGCATTGCTCTCCTGCGCAGAGAAGAACCGGCACACGGCGACTCAACAGAAAGGGGAAAACGACGCAAGGTCTCGCTCGTGAGTGATATCGATGCATCGTAAGCCCTTTTTGACGCACACCTGCCCATGTGGGGTTATTTTTTAAATGCAGCAGGTACATTTTTACGCTATCAGCAGTAACGTGTTTAAAAGTACATGAAGACTCTTTTTACATTTTAATTGATAACTTGACCTGTGTGTTGTGGATTTTTGTCTTTTTGGTCTTCTTTTATTTAGATAAATATTTCCTATTTTTCTAAAAACGGTGCTGTGTCATTTTGTAGTGTTTTCATTAAGTTACTGTGTGTGTTGGTACAAATACTTTACACCTATCACTCTGAAGTTAAGCCTACTGCTCTGCCAAGCTACCAAGGGGGTAAGCAGGGGTTAACTGAGGGTGATTCTCTTTTACCCTGACTAGAGTGAGGGTCCTTGCTTGAACAGGGGGTAACCTGACCGTCAACCAAAGACCCCATTTCTAAAACTGTGCTTCATCCCTTGTTAGCTTGGCAAAAAGCCGTCAGGGATAACATAGAGGGAATGTGTAAATATTTATGTAGCACACAATAAGTAAGAAAAATCTCACACCAATTTAGAAACTATAGTAAATCTTATTAAATAAAATTACACCAGAACACCCTTACCACTCAAAAACCTATATGCACCCTAAAACCTAAAAATACCCTTACCACCCCAAAACCCATACCCACCCTAAAACCCAAAAACACCCTTACCACCCAAGAGCCCACACCCACCATAAATCCTAAAAATGCCCTTACCACCCAAAACCCCACAACCACCCTAAAACCTAAACACCTCTGACCACCCAAAAGTCCTTACCCACACTAAAACCTAAAACCTAAAAATGCCCTTACCACCCAAAAACCATTACCCAGCCCAAACACCCCTTATCACTCAAATATATATACAAACACTTAATACTTACCTGTTAAACCGTTATAATGCATATAACTTTACCATTCATGCCTTTGCAAAATCAATAAAATAACACTAATCTTTACCACTCATATACATTTACTATTCACGCCTTTAGAACACTATTTGCTGCAAAGGCATGAGTGGGAAAGGTATATTCGTGGTAAAGGCATGTATGGTAAAGGCATTTGCGTGGTAATGCCTTCGTGGTAACAGTCATGAGTGATAATGCTGCATTGTAATGGCTGTTTCCCACAATCGCAAACCACAACAGCAGAGCCATTCACAGTCATGTGACCCAGGATGCTGGTAGAAACCAATTTTATGTTGGGCAAGAAAATGCCAACTTTCTAAAAGTGCAATTTTCAAAATTGTAACTTGAAATCCAATTCCACTGTTAAAGAGGACAGCAGACAGTGAATATTGCAATGGTGCTGGGCAGGGGCCCCCTTATGGCCCCTTGCACCTATTCTCTACCAGCCTTTTCATGGCAGTGTTACCATCATGAAAAGGCGGGAGGAGAATGAGGTCATAATCAACAAGGCAGAACTTCTGGCAGCGCTGCCCTGGTGGATTAGGACCTCCACCACCACCAGACTGCTGGGATCCAAGATCCTGGTGGAGCTAGCTGTTACCTGGCAGTCTGACTGCCATGGTTCTTATGTAATCAGGCCCAAAGTGTGTTAAAGAAAACAAATGTGATTTGCAATGTCAACTCATCAGAACTCACCTATTCCTATTAATGAATGATATTTAGTAAGACACCCTGTTCAAGGAATAAATGTATTATATGCAATTTTATGATCATGTAAAGTGTTGTAAAATGATCCTGTATGTTTCCTAGAACCACTGAATCCTTTTGGAGCCGCATGATATAGAAGTGAGAATAGTTGCTATTGCATTACAACCAAAAGGAGAGTGTGTGAATACACATATACTATTGGTTATTCTATTGGTGCAGAACTCAAGAAAGCTGTCTTACAGTTACATTTTGGGACAAGGGAGGGGAGGAGCACAACAATGAACATGTCAAAAGAAGATGAGAACAAGATCTAAGTAGAGTTTCTTTTCTTTTTAAAGTTTGACAGCTCTGGTAGAACCCTCTCAAGGCACCTTCAACTAACACAGCCCTTTCCTTAATCACAATCCATTCTTTGTGGTGTAGTATACATCTCCAGTAGCAGTGATAAGGTGAGAGGAGGTGGGCCCATCACATCTCTGCAATGCACTGGTGAGGACTGCAAAGTAAGAGTTTGCACCATTTCTGACACTTATAACAATGAAAATTTACTTTAGGAGTTTTTCACTCAGAACATGTAAAACTTAAATACATGTATCCTACTTTTTAAACCCCTTGCACCCTGCCCTATGAACCTTTAGGGCTACTTTTGGGGTGACTTATTAAGTATTAAAAAAGAAGATTTAGACCTGCACATGGTTGACTTTGCCAGGACGAAATGGCAGTTTAGAACTGCACTATATGCTGCAGTAGCTGGCCTGAGACATATTTTACATGCTAATTTAGTGGTTGGCACAACAAGTGTTGCATACCACTATTAGCATTTAATTTACATGTCCTGGGTACATGCGTTGCTATATATCAGAATGTGTAAGTAAGTTAAATGTACCACTTAGGCATGGGCCAATTTTGCTGTTTTCAAAGGATTGAATTAGCAGGGAAAATTGTTCAGTTCTAAAAGCCAACAAAAACGGGTTCAGCAAAGGAAGGCAGAAGAAGAAAAAAACATGGGGTGTCCCAGCAGAAGGGGCAAGGTCTAACAGTGTACATATCACCTAGAGGGTATCCTGGTGCCTGGGAAGGAGGCCAGGCCTTTAAGTGGGCTGAACAGAAGTGGAGGGTCCCTGTAAGGGGAGAAGTCCATATAACTGAGGGTGTGGCTTAAATATATAAACTAAAATGTTTATAGAGGAAAAACTTACCCATGCATTTGCACAGAATCACAACAGCAACTGACACATGTGACCATTTTTCTCTGCACTTTGCAGAGAGGCAAACGATTGGGTGGCCATGTATTCTCAAATTATTTTTGCCCTGACAGGCACTGAAAGAAACTCACACTGTCTTCAGCCACAACTCAGTTGTGGCCCCGTTATAAAAACCTGGATGTGACTCAATTTAAATTGTGCACTAACGAAGAGTAATATACTGCCTGAAAAAAGTAGCATAGTTTCCTGTAAAAAGCAAACCCTCATAGGGAATGTAAGATTAAGTAAAACATGAAATATAAACAGAAACAATATCAATTACATTAATGTTTTTTATACACTTTGTTCAAACATTTGATCAGTGTTTTTGCATTAAAAGTTATGGACATGAGTACAAGGCCCAAAAGGGACCCGTTTCAATGGCCTTTTTAAATTACTATCAGGTCTGAGACCTTGGAGGGACCTGACCCACTTAAAGCCCTGAAGGAGGGTTCCCAGCTTGCCTAATGGTAAATACCTCAATCCAACATGTTCCACTTGTAATAAGAGCACTACAAAGATAAAGTATAAACTCATTCTGACTTTCCTAGCTACCACAAATTACCAAGCAGATGTTGAAGTGCATATGCATTTTACTTCTCAGAAGTGATGGAGGGATACAAGTTAGCAGAACTAATGAACGCACACGATTCTAGTCAGGCATGTCAGCGTGCATACCTTCGACCCCTGAGACGTAAGACCAGAAAATGGAAGAAGTACCTGGTTTTATTTTTTAGAGCCATTAGTATTGCTTTACTACAAACAGAAGTGAAGCAGGTTGATAGTGAGAATCTGTGAAGGAGGACCTATGGGCACATAATAACACATATGACAGTAAAACAGAATTACCATTTGTAGGTAAATTCAGTAAGGAGTCAAAGATTTGAAGGGTTTTTATTTGCCATTCAACCCATAGGTCTTTGCCAAGGATGATAAAAGAGAAAATAAAGATTACACATGCACAAAGATTCATTGAAAAAGAAACATTTTAGTCAAAGAGGGGAATGGGGGGTTTCCAGGTGAAGAAATTAGGAGAATAAATGGAACACACTTGATCCAAGATTCCTCTTGCATCATGTTCTATCAGGTTCAATGTACACTGTGAATTATTACTTTGTTAAACTCCTACTATGCTTCTTCTCAGACCCTTGGCATGTGATGGTTGCTTCTAGACTGCTTCCTGACTTACTATTTTGTCTGGAGATATGTCTGTAGTACTATGTAGTTGCCTCCATCTTCCACATCTTTTTGCCTATGAACTGTGCCCTTTGAAATAAATGTGCCTCTCTACCTTGTTCATTAAGTAGAAAAAACATAATTTAGCTTTTCCTAGTGTCTAAGAGCTGCATGGTCTTCCAAAGATGCCAGCCTTTTTGAGCACTAAGTGCAGGATAAGGGGATGTGCTTCAAGGCATTCTTTACGCTACTGTTCCCCTATGCTTTTGCTGTTTGTTCTCCGGCCTTATTTGTGCACCCCTTCTGTTGAGAAGATCATTTCTGATTTTGTCAAAACAAAATCTAAAGGGTCCTCCTTAAATCTTACGTCCTTCAGATATGGTTGAATACTTGGCGTCTCTGACCATGGGAGGAACATAAGACAATCTATATTTTGTCCCAAATCTGAGCCTGACTTCCTAGTTTAACAATTTGAGAGCACATGTTTCTCTAGGTGTCAGTTAGCAAAATGAGTTTAGAGTCAAGTGCAGATTGTCACCAGCTCCAATCAAGTAAACAAATGAATGCAGACAACCTGAAATCTAAATTCTGTATACCAATCCTTTACATCATAATGCCATCTAAGGATCTAGAATAAACATACATTGGTGCTTTGCAGAATAGATTGATCATGCAGTGTAAGCTGGTGCAGTGATGGCATCAATAAAGTGATTGTAGATAAGAACAACAGACATTAAACAAGTTGTTTACAGGGCTGATATAAAATCTCTGATTCTGGTAAAGGTTGAATCCATTATTGTATTTTTCACACCTACATTAACCAGCTTGTGAATTGAACTCTCTTTATGCCAATTGCATTTGCCATGTTTCAACCCATAGAATCTTTCAGAAGTCATCATCAGGACAAAAACACACTTATGCAGAGCTAATTTGATAGATCCTAGTCGAAATACAGCGTGCGATCTAGACTGAGACACATTACTGGTTTTAAGTTTGGGACAGTTCGAAATAAGTCTCCACTGGAACAATGGACAACTAGAATGCATCAAGATGAATGGAGGAACCAGTCAAATGCTGGAGTATGGCAATGGTGATTATGGGGACTTTTTAATGTAGCGAGTCCGGCTCCTCAGCTGTAGTGAAGGTCTAAGTGCTGCTCACAGGGCATCCTCGTTAGAATTCTAACCATTGCCATACTCTACTATTTGGCATGTTCCAGAGAAAAATGTATATTTTGTTACTCCTCTGCTCTATTCATTTCTCTATCCACTGAGGAATGGCCTTAGATAATTATGCTTGGGATGCGACTGACAAGGTACAGTTAATATTTGTATTTTGTCAGAGTGTGTGTTTTAAGCTACAAAACAGAATGTGTGATGTTTGATGATAGGCTATGTAGTAATTATCATATATTCCATGTTTTCATGTATTTTAAATCATGTTAAAAATAAGTAGGATTCCTACCAAAGTATTGTTTGCATACAATTCAAGTCTAATTTTCATTATCAACCTTGATGATGTTAGCGCGTCTGATCTTAATAAGTAAACTTACAAGAGGACGCAAATAGGTCGATGAACCTTTTGACTCGTTTAAGATGTTCTCGCCATAGCTCCAATACATGAACAGTAATCAATAATCATTACACAATAATCAATAAACATTAGTCAAAATCAATATCAATGGAGTCAGTAAATATCACGCACCATGTCCTTTCAGCCATGAATAACCACACCTTTAGTATAAGTTTAGTACTTTTATTTCCCTTATATTAACAATGCTAAAGTCATGTAAATCAATCTAAAAATCAAATGATACCGGTTGACCAAAACAACGGAAGAAATGTAATCTAATCAAAGCTTGAATCACGACACATTCTAAGGCAACAGTGCAAATCAAAAGCAGAGACAGCTGCAATAAAGATATGTGATACATAGAATTCAGCAGGATAACTTGTCAAACATTTATCCTTGTAATTTGTCAGTCATTATGTGAATACCCTTATCTAACCCAGATTAGCATCAGCATGTTGGGTTTCATGCAAAACAATTTAGAACACAAATTTAGAAAAACATCTAGCTAGGGAAACTATCAAGACAGCGCAGTTGGCACCTAGAAAGAAAAGGCATAAAAATGCAATTTAGTCACATTGTCATATCTACCTATCCACGGTATGGATCAGCAAGCAGGTCATCAATCGATCAGCAAACCATTAGGCTCTCAGTCAGGGAGTATAAGACCAATGACAGAATTTTGATTATCTTCTTCTTCCAAAGTCACTCTAGATCTCTGGTCTCATGGTCTGTCTGATTTTCCTTTGTCACATTGTTATATCAAAGTCATCTAAACTACCCTGTCACTGATAGCGCCTACCGCCATGGTTTTTGTGGCGCTAAGGAAGCCACGAAAGCCATGGCGATAGGCGGGGTCATAATCCCGCAGGCAGGCTAGTGACGGCTGCCTGGCTGGAGACTGAAGTCTCCAGCCCGGCGATCGTTACTGCCTTGGCGGACTGTGTGGTACATTGGCGGTTTCGCTTGAGCCAAACCGTCAATGTCATACTACAGAGAAAAGTACTGCCAGCCTGTTGGCAGTACTTTTCTCCATTTTGCCGCCATCCGCCAGGGTCGTAATGAGGGCCATAGTCTCCTGTCCATTGGATCTCACAGAAAGCTTCGGCTAAGCACTTTTAACAAGACAATGGACATTTCATAGTTTAGTTCACTCTGTCAGCATTTTAATAAATTCTTCAGTATGAGGCCTGGCAAAACTAGGCCAAGACACTTGCTAAGTTAAGGCCTATAATTAATAAAGCTATAGCATACTTCATAACCCTTAACATGACATATTACTACATTAATCCAATACATTTGTCAATATTTCATAAGTATCATTATTAGTGCATTTCGTGAACACTGGTGGCCATTCTTCGAAGGTCAAATATTCCAAACGCGTGCATTATTTTTTCTACGTTATTCATCTTCTACACAATTCATTATTTAAATTACATAAACATTCATTAATATTTTCTAGTTAACAGGCCTGCTCCAGCAATGACAATATAAATGTCATTCTTTGTGAATACTTAGCAGGATGAAAGCATCACTATAATAGCAATGCTATATAAGTGCAGTGAATTTAGTCAAGTGATTTTTTTTGGTAAGATCTCCATATCTCTAAGCTATCTGCCTCTGTTTCGCAACAGAGCCAACGGTAGCCAGCATTTGTGATATCTTAGTGTGTTCTGATTTATGACTACCGTATTTATACTTTTTTTAGCGCCGCATTTGCGCCGCTTTTTGACGCAAAACGGCGCAAACCTACAAAATACAATGGCATTTTGCAAGTTTGCGCCGTTTTTGCGTCAAAAAACGACGCAAATGCGGCGCAAAAAAAGTATAAATACGGGCCAAAATTTGTGCCGGAAAATCTCATTTGATTGGTTTAATTAAGCAATGTGTTATTTTCCTATTATCTCGGATGCAAATCATATTTCTCAAATGTACTGACTCCTAATTGTTATCCGTGCTTGAAATTATGTTCCGTTAAATTTGTATCCAGTCTTATTTAGTTACGTATGCCGAAGCATGTTTTGCTATAAGACGTTCATTTATAAACAAGAGAAGAAAAATATGCAACCCGTAAACTGCAATGCGTCGTGTATTTTGATCAGCATGCCAGTCACCAATCCTTGGTTGGAGCGAGTAATATAGTGCTCCATGCACAAATGTGCTTTAGAATGCAAAGGATGAAGAATTCAAAACAGTGGAAATGGACAACATGGAGCATCTATTTCCAGCTGTGGTCTTTGGCCACCGACCCATAATAATGTCTAATGCACTCTACAGTCAAAAGTTGGAACTCACAGAAAGACTTCTGCTATAGTGGCAGTTTGGGGGAGGAGGGGCATGGAGCAAGCAGGGGCTACTTGTCCTCAACCTTGCGGTTTCAGGTCGTTTGCCTCTGACATCCTGAGGTATGTCCTAATATAGATCTGCAAACGTGGCTAAGTACATCTTCTTTGGGACTTGAGTCTCGGTGATAGTGATGTAATTAGTCACCCGATGTCAGGGACGATGTTTGAGGGGAGTTATTCTAGCTCAGCACTCAGAAAACACAAATTGTTATAACTGATTGCCATCCAAGGCATTGCTTAACTTTCAAGAAGAAATGTACTTCCAAGCACATTAGAACTAATTACAACACGTTTAAATGCACAAGATGCAGTTTAGTCTTGTGGTGTTGGATTATGCTTAACGCTCTTCCCGCCATTGGCCCTGGACCCACCTTATGGTCCAGGCAGTGCCCTTCGTAGGTCAATATCTAGCACGATTAGATGCAGGTGCAGAGTACCCAATACCCTTGTTCTTGCAGACAGTCTTTCAGTTCGCTGTTTCTCACACAATGAGTCTTTCAGTCCATGACTGTCTGGTGCTATCAGCTGGCTACCCCGCTCCTCGTCTGCTTGTCTGCCCTCTCTTCTCTGGGCTGAGTGTGAGCTGTCAGTTACTCTCGGCCTCCATGGCGATTGAGTCAGTGATGATGCAGTGGCTCCAACTTCCACGGTTGGTGCTTGGTGAAGAACTTGATCTCGCACGGATGGTCTGGTGAGTAGCCCTACTCAGAATGATTAGGTCCAGATTGGTACAGTCACACACAGACCTGACTGACTGGATCAGGACTATGGCTCAGGTCACTGCAGCAACTGAAATCATGCCACAGTTTCACAATTTGGACACAGTGATTCAGGTCATGCTGAAGCTTCACGAACTGGGTGCCTCAGCTCAGGCCACACTGCAGCTTATCATTTTTGCGCAACTTTTGCACAACTGTTCAGGTCACCCTCTGGCTTCACAATTTCTGTCACAAACTGTGGTGCCCGTCCACAACTCCTCCTGCATGGTTAGCAGGCTTCTTCCCTCTCTCACCTGGGGTCAGGGTGGGTGAACAGTGCTTCCTCAAGGGTTAGAGATAGTTGTCCCACCCTCACTTCTTAGAAATCAGGCAGAGACCAGCTCTGGTTGCATAGTAGTCTTCTGAGGAGTACTCTGCGGAGCACTCCTTTCTTGGTCATAAAGAATTTGGAATAATATGTGGGTCAATGGATCCCACTGAAGTATAATAAAAGCAGATGTGAGACATGCAACCACTGTCTGCATTTTCAGAGGCAGTTAGAGGTGATTCTCCTTTCAAGTATCTTTTTCAGGCTGCTCTGAAGATACAGCATTTGTGTGGAGTAATGTTTTTCACAGCAGTGATGGTTTACGTGTTTCAGGATGTGCTGGTGTATGAAGATAGATCACATGAAGTACATTTAGGTTATTTTCTATCTGTATTGGGTTTCATGAAAGGCTTTTGCTATAGAAGTCTTTTCTTTAAGGCCTTGCTCAAACAGTCAATAAGGGTTTGGTATGTATAGATTTTCCTAAATGATTTCAGGGGATGATGAGTTTTACCTCACAATAATTCCTTTGTAGTTCCTCCAATAGTCCTGGTCATGCAGTTTTTAGAATAGGTTTAATGATCGAAAGCAAAACCAGCAGTGTATTTTCCGTTCTGTGATTTATTTATTTTTATTTCTATCTTTCTTTTGTTGCTTTTCAAAGCTAGTACTTTTATAGACAACATGTATTTCGCTCTTTTAAGCATGCAAGCCTAGGGCTTTTTCAAGGCTAACATTTAAAACGTATGGTATATTATCAAGTGGACAGTATACCACATATTTCCATTCACTAGCCATTATTCCCAAATAGTATCACCTTGGGGGGGAAGGGGGAAATAAAATATATATATGAATCCCTGCTCTCATCGTATATACAACTTATCTACCCATCACCAGATGTCATGTCTCTATCAATCTATCCTCCATTCCCACTCTGACTCATCCCAAATCCATTCTACTACTTTCATCTCCTAAATAACTCTGCCTAAGCTCTTCCCTCCGCTTCCACATCTAATTCACCCAAACCTCACTTTACTACCATGATCTCCCGAACAACCCTACTATATTCTCCCTCATTTATCCTACCCTGCTACTATGATCTCCCTAACCCTTTCCACAGACTCTTCCCACCTCCACCCCCCCTTTACCCATCCCAAGACTAAATCCTATTACCATATACTCCCAATTAACACTTCTGGATTTTCCCTCCTCCACCCCTCCATTACTCCAGTCAATCTAACTAGCAAACTCTCAAATCTGCGGCTCAAATTAACTCATAATAATACTAAAGCTGTACTCATATTTCCCTATACTAATCCACCACTAATTCCTTTTGGGTTCCGGAGTAGCGTGCTACTAGCCGAAAAGCACTTCAAAGCCTCGTCAGGGGTAGTAAGCGCTATATAAATACTATTACAATACAATACAATACAATCTTGGACTACCCAAGCAGAGACACAAAAGGGTGTGTTTTCTGCAAGCAGCTGTTACCAGCCAAACTGTAGGAGATTTCAGGGAGTACAAAGGGCAGGGCCTCGACCTAGGGGTTATCTTCACCTTACAGAAAGAGATCCTGCAGTTGTCCCCTTCTTCCCATTATCTACTAAATTGCAGTACTTTCAGGAAGACTAATCAGCTGCTCTGTGCTCACCAAACGTCTTATAACATTTCTAAAGGAGGCTTGCCTTCTTTTCTCTCTTTTCACTGTCTAGGTCTATTGCCTCCTGCCTCAGAAATCTCAACAATACGCTTCCACTGTGTGGGAAAGAACTTGTATGAGCGTCCAAGCTAGGGCCTTCCAAAATGGGTACAACTGTCCTCATGAACTTGGTTCATTTATACACACAACACACATGCCATTCAGGCTACACAAACAAAAACATGAACCACGTACACTTGAAATGTTAATGGTGGAATCTGAGTAAGTGCAGAAAATGCCAAACTTTAAACATGTGGGCCAGTAGGCCTCCACCCTAGTGACAAATAAAAGATTTCTGCATTTATAAAACATGAGATGCACTGCCACCACCACTCTAGGTACGAAACCCATGACAGAGACAGTAGTGCATTGTCTTGACAATGAGGTCACACTAGGAGCACATTTTTAGGCCTCAGACCAGGTCAAGGACCTCACTCATGTTCAAGGACAGGCCTAAGCCATTACATATAGATTAGTGTGTAGCTAGGGACAAAATAAAATAAGTGAATACCAGATACATGCAGTGATACACTCAGAGCAGGGGAGAATAACTGTGCATCCAAATGGAGATCACACTTTGAGCAAATTTCTAGGTCTCAGGCCAAGTCTAGGACCTCATTTCTGTCAAGGGACAGGCCTAGGCCTTTACATACACAGCAGATTAGTGTGAGGGTAGGGACAAAATGAAAAAACAAAATACCAGATACCTGCAGTGATACATTCTGGGCAGGGGGAAATCACTGTGCACCATGCCAGGGACATGCCCCGAACAACCATTTGGTTTTAGCAGAAGCACATCTCATTAGCCCAACCAATGTATTGTGGTCAATGTGGTCCATTTGTTCAGAGTTTACCATTCCTTTATTGAGGCAAAACTTGATAACTATTTTTTCAATGTATATCATTGTCACCATGTTAATAATACAGGGGGTCATTCTGACCCTGGCGGCCGGTGGCCGCCAGGGCCACCGACCACGGGAGCACCGCCAACAGGCTGGCGGTGCTCCCACGAGCATTCTGACCGCGGCGGTTCAGCCGCGGCCAGAAGCGGAAAGTCGGCGGTCTCCCGCCGACTTCCCGCTGCTCGGGGGAATCCTCCATGGCGGCGGAGCGCGCTCCGCCGCCATGGGGATTCTGACACCCCCTACCGCCATCCTGTTCCTGGCGGGTCTCCCGCCAGGAACAGGATGGCGGTAGGGGGTGCCGCGGGGCCCCTGGGGGCCCCTGCAGTGCCCATGCCATTGGCACCCAGGGGCCCCGCGGCACCCCCTACCGCCATCCTGTTCCTGGCGGGAGACCCGCCAGGAACAGGATGGCGGTAGGGGGTGTCAGAATCCCCATGGACAATGGCATGGGCACTGCAGGGGCCCCCGTAAGAGGGCCCCACTGTGTATTTCAGTGTCTGCAATGCAGACACTGAAATACGCGACGGGTGCAAACTGCACCCGTCGCACCCCTGCAACTACGCCGGCTCAATTCTGAGCCGGCGTCCTCGTTGCAGGGGCATTTACTCTGGGCCGGCGGGCGCTCTTTTGGAGAGCGCCCGCCGGCCCAGAGGAAATGTTTGAATGGCCGCCGCGGTCTTTTGACCGCGGTGCGGTCATTTGGCGGCGGTACCTTGGCGGACGGCCTCCGCCGTCCGACAAGGTTAAAATCACCCCCACAGTCTCCTAACCCATAAGCTTTTGAACTTGTGAAACATAGCAAGTTGTTGGTGCCAAGTTTGTATGTCATAAAACATTAAAAAGTCAATGCCAGGGGGTGGAAGCCAGGTGCTAATGGGAGTGTCCCATTCCTAGCTCTCCCGAGGAGTACAAGGGCTCTCTCCAGATATGTACCTTCTGCTGGGTCTGTGCTGAGTTGAGATGCTGGGGCAGCATGTTGGATCCCAGGCGAATGCGGTGACATACGGGCTTGGAGATTCCTGGTAGCGCAAGCAGTTTATCCATCTTTTCCTCAATGCAGACGCAGGGCTGTGCATGTCGCCTGGGGGCATTAGAGGTTTGCTTTCTCTGCTATGAGATGTGGTGTCTCTCTGGTTCACCTCTTGCTGACGCACAGTGCTCCGACATTACCAGGGAAATGCCTGAGCACTGGGGTGGACTCCCTACCAGAGGGACCCACACTGACTGGTGACTGCTTTCCTCTTTCTAGGTTGGCCATTATCCCATGGCCACAAACCCTGGCCTTTGAATTGCCACAGCTCCGACCAGCTCGTAGAGGGGCAGCAGAGTTGATTGCTCCCTGTGGCACAGGCATCCATCCAAGATTGCTGTGCAGCAAGCAGTGTGGCATTTTAACCCAGCATTGATTGCTGCGACTTGGCGATTGTCTATCTTTAATGCTGCGCCACTTCCCTTAAGAGAGCCTGCCGGGCCCACACCAGTCACTGGTGATCACTTACACTCACCCCAACAAATGACAACCTCTTCCCTTTTAGGATGCGCTTGGTTCACAACAATTGTCCCTAACAGGCCCTCCTCACTGAGCAGGTCAAGGGTTTAGGCTTTGCAGGACTTTACACATCTCCCAGCTGAAGGCCTCGGACCCCTTCATCTATTGGCACAATAAAATGCTCCCTTCCTGTTTTGACTGGGGGGCCCCAACAGTATCTGACCTCCTTCAAATGGGGGGACAACATTGGAGATTGAACTTGTTTCTAGGGAGGACTGTATTATTCTGCCTACTCTGCATACCTTTATCTTCAGGAATACCTATCTCTTTGCCCTACACAACTCTGCGTCACCCAGCGAATGATCTCATGACCCGGGAAGACTTGTTATATGAGGACCCCCCTTGTGCCTCACACAGAGCCTGATCTCATAAGCGCTTCCGCTTCAGCAAGCTTGTCCCCAGGCTGGCCCTGCTCCTTGAGACCATCACTAATCGTCACCCTCAGGGCCTGGCAGCAACTCTACTTTTCCCATGCCGGGGTCTGCACTACGTCACTCACATCCCACTCACCCATGACCCGACAATATCACCTTCACTGGGTCATTCCCATACCATTCTCACCACTCCATGTCACAATTATAGCACATTTTACAACCCTGGTTCCCAGCAGCTATAGTGTATACTGCCCAGGTGAAAGCTGTGACTACCTACACACTTCCAACCTCAGCTATCCCGGGGAAGGCCCGTGCAATGTTCTTGACCAAATTGGCTGATATCCAGAGGTCTAATGCTCATGGTAGCATCCCTCCTACATCAATGAGCCAGGCGGGGACAGTCAGCTCACCTAGGAAATGTGGGATTGCCATCTTCATCCACAAAACCTTCCGTATATACTACTCCAAACCTGGACAGACAGCGAAGGCAGATATGTAATCACTGTTAATACACACAAGTTATAGTGGCATCTGTGTATGCCCCACTGATGGCTAAGACTGGGTTCTTCTTCTTCCCGATCAGTCGCTTTTTACATTCTTTGGTACCTCCAGGGTCGTCATCAGCAGAGAGTGGAATATGACTTTAGACCCCATACTGGACTGATCGGGCAGGGCAGAAATATATCATGACTGCAAGAGAAATGTCTTGCATGATCTGCTGCAGGACCATGCCCTTTAGGGCCCCTGGATGCTAATGCACCTCGAGACAGAGACTAAACCTTCACCTTATACCCTCCCAATATCTGGACTCATATTGATTACTTACTCTGTAACTTTTACATGTCTCAGCATCTGGTAGATGCAACAATTACTTTATGTGGGGTCTCAGATCATGAACTTATTGATGTAAGCTTTACCTGGGGTTGCAACAACTAACGCAAAGCTCCCGGAGCTTCAACATCTCTAAGTATGGAGACCCAGATGCAAAACGCCATTTTGCGGCTTATGAGGAGAGGTTCCTGGAGAGCTATAAAGATTCAGGGGGTCATTCTGACCTTGGCGGTAAAAGGCGCTTACCGCCGGTCAGAAGACCGCCATAACACCGCCGCGGTCGCGGTAAACCGCCACGGTCATTCTGACCCGCAACTGGCAAAACGCCAAAAACCCGACATCCACTAAAGTCCGCCACACCAACGGCCAGCGAAAAACTGGCGATGACCAAACCTCCACCGTCACGCCAACAGAAATACGCCCATTCCATTCCGACCCACAAATCCCCACAGCGGTCTTTCAACCGCGGTATTCCTTTGGCGGTACACACCGCCGCGGTCAAAATACACACACCTTTACAAAACACAGCCACATTGGACAATTCGAAATACACACACCTGAGACACATACACACAACACTCCCACACAAACAATACACTATAAAACACACACCCACATCACCCACAAACCCTTACGACCACAATTGCGACTGAAGGCCAGAGAGAGACAGCACAGAATAGAGTACACCATCACACAGAGGCAAATCACTACATCACCCACACAATATCCACGCACAAAACACCACACACCAACACACTCACCACACTCTACAACACATACCCCACCCCACACCTCATCCACACCACCCCATGGCACCCCAAAGACACCCCAGGTTCTCTGACGCAGAACTCAGGGTCATGGTGGAGGAAATAGTTCGGGTAGAGCCCCAGCTCTTCGGGACACAGGTGCAGCACACCACCATTGCCAGGAAGATGGAGCTATGGCAAAGAATAGTGGACAGGGTCAACGCCGTGGGACAGCATCCACGAAATCGGGACAATATCAGGAAGCGGTGGAATGACCTACGGGGGAAGGTGCGTTCCATGGTATTAAGGCACAACATCGCGGTGCAGAAGACTGGCGGTGGACCCCCACCTACTCCCCCAGAATTTACAGCATGGGAGGAGCAAGTCTTGCACATCCTGCATCCTGAGGGCCTCGCAGGAGTAGGTGGAGGAATGGACTCTGGTAAGTCAAATCTTCACTACTTCATTCCCCCCACCCCACCTCCATGCCAAATCATACCCCCACCCCCATCACACCAACTCCTTGCAAATGGCTCACCATCACAACCCACCCATCCCAACACCTAGCCCTGCATGCGTCCACAAAGCATGGACACCCATCACCAAAGCATGCCCACTGCACATACCCATCTCCCCCACAAGCCACCGTCACAACAGCCCCCACAAGGGAATGCCAGCACTGGGGTACACGGCCACCCACCCATTTCACGAAATGGCACACACAGAAGCAATAACCATACTCTTATACCCCTGCAGGACCCGAACGCCACCACACCGACCAGGAGGGTCCAGAAATGTCCATCACACCCCCAGAAGAGGCCCCCAGTGATGACAGCAGCTCTGTCTCCCTGGACCCAGATGACCAGCCCGGCCCATCGGGGACCTCAGGACAGTCGGTTCCCCACAGACAGCCACAGGCTACAGCAGACCTAACCCCCTCTGGGAACACCAGCACAGCTCCCACCCAGCGGGCCCATGCCTCTGTCTCCAGGACACGTCAATCAGCGGTGTGTCCACCACTACAGGGCACCCAGGTTGACCCACCACCCCAACAACAACAGGGACCTGGGGGCAGTGGTAGTGGGCACACGGTCCAGGGGACAGAGGCCCAGGGAAACAGGGGAACTGGGAGGGCTGCTGTGCGACAAGGGGGGGACAGGCCTAGGGAACCCACTCTCCACAAGGCCCTCTCCTCCATCATGGGAGCATACCACCACTCCCAGGAGACGATGGCTACGGTACTGGCCAGGTTCCAGGAGATCCAGGTACTGCAGGAGGAACAGTACATGGGGTTCAGGGAAGAACTGAGAAACATTAGTTCCGCAATGCGGACCATCGTCGTGGCTCTTAACCAGATTGTCACCACATTACGGGACCATGTGGCACCACAAAGGGCCCCTGTCACTAGCATGGACCAAGACCAGGCTACCACCTCCGCCGGCGCTAGTGGACAGGAGGCCCCCACACAACGACAGGCCACCAGAACCCCACCTCCTGCAGAAGAAGAACCACCCCGCAAGCGGGCCTGAGATCTCAGAAGAAGACAGAGTAGGATGCCAAGACCCCCGCCAGCAAAGGATACCCCCTGATGTCATCCCACTGTCCCACATTGTCACCCTGTCCAACCTTAAACTGCCCCTGCTCCATCCTTCCACAGGCATATGGACAATGCACCTGTGAGACTGAAAACTGGACTCTGCCATTGACATTACTCCACCATCACCCATCACCGTTTTTCAACCATGTCCCTAAATTTAGCACTTTAATAAAATCACTTATTGCACTAAAAATATCTGGAGTCTGCTTGTATTTTGAACAAATGTATTAGACATAACGGTGCCAAAATGTTCAGTTACATTGTGATGACAACATACCACTGTCACACAGCTGTAGTCCATGGGGAAACAAAGCAGAGGTCATGCAGTGGGGCCCACATCTCTGAAAACGGAAGGGAAAGTCACAACTCAGTTAACATAAACTGGGGGGAAACACAGACAGTAGAGAGGCAGGAGACTGTAAGTACCTGTAAAATGGCTGTGTTGATTCGTACCTGTGTGCTATTGAAAATACTGTTGTATCACTGTGTCCCTGTTGTCTGTGTCGTCCCCGTCGTCTTCCTCCTCTTCACTCTCCGCAGGCTCCACAGCTGCCACAACACCACCCTCTGGACCATCCTCCTGCAGGAAAGGCACCTGGCGTCGCAAAGCCAGGTTGTGAAGCATACAGCAGGCCATGATGATCTGGCACACCTTCTTCGGTGAGTACATTAGGGATCCACCTGTCAGATGCAGGCACCTAAACCTGGCCTTCAGGAAGCCGAAGGTCCGCTCGATCACCCTCCTAGTCCGCCCATGGGCCTCATTGTACCGCTCCTCTGCCCTGGTCCGGGGATTCCTCACTGGGGTCAGTAGCCACGACAGGTTGGGGTAACCAGAGTCACCAATTAGCCACACACAGTGTCTCTGTAGCTGTTCCATCACATAAGGGATGCTGCTATTTCGCATGATGTACGCGTCATGCACTAACCCAGGGAACTTGGCATTTACATGGGAGATGTACTGGTCTGCCAAACAGACCACCTGGACATTCATCAAATGATAACTTTTTCTGTTCCTGTACACCTGCTCACTTTCACTGGGGGGAACCAAGGCCACATGGGTTCCATCAATGGCACCAATGATGTTGGGAATATGTCCAAGGGTATAGAAATCACCCTTCACTGTAGCCAAATCGCCCACCTCAGGGAAAACAATGTAGCTCCGCATGTATTTCATCAGGGCAGACAACACTCTGGACAAAACCTTAGAAAACATAGGCTGAGACATCCCTGATGAAATGGCCACTGTTGTTTGGAATGATCCACTTGCCAAAAAATGGAGTACTGACAGCAGCTGCACCAGAGGGGGAGTCCCTGTGGGTTGGCGAATGGGTGACTTCAGGTCTGGCTCCAGCTGGGCACACAGTTCCTGTATAGTGGCTCGGTCAAGTCTGTATGTCAGTATGACATGTCTTTCTTCCATTGTCGACAGGTCCACCAGCGGTCTGTACACGGGAACATTCCTCCATCTCCTCGCAAGTCCCAGCGGACGGTGCCTAGGAAGGACAACATGGCGCACAGAGTCAAGCAACCCACAGGTACGTAACCACAGTTTGCACAGAACACGATTCGCTATGCATTGAATGGCTTGTATGAGTGGCAATGCAAGGCCTAGGCCTGTGTGACGCAGTAGAAATTAAGCCATGTGGGCCCTTGAAATGGCAGCTGCCTGACCTGTGAAGTGTGACAATGGGATGTGAGGTGAGTGCGCTGGCGTGGCACACCGTGGCGGTAGGCGGTCGAAGACCGCGGTGCAAAGCCGCATTGGTTAACATAGAACCCTATGGGTTTCAGGAGCCAATGACGAAGTGCGCCGGCGGTCGCGGTACGCACCGCCGCGGTACGCACCGCCGCGGGCGTGACCGCCATTTTCTATCTGCTTAATCACTCGAGACCTGATCATCCACAGGAGAGGACCTATACTGCAAGTTCTGCTGTGACCTCGGTCTGGAAGAGACAATGGCTGCTGCGACTGGGGAAAGGGCCCCTGTCTTCACTTCTGAGGAATTGGAGAAACTTGTGGATGGGGTCCTCCCCCAGTATGCGCTACTCTACGGTCCTCCAGACCAACAGGTTAGTACACTGGGACCATGCTTTGTGGGCAATGCCTGGGTTGAGTGGGGTGAATGAACGATGGTGCGGAGGGGAGCGTATGAGGCATGCATTAAACGACAGATGAGAGCATGTGCCACATGGCAAGGGTGGGGATGGGGGACACTCACATCGAGCATGCAGAAAATGATGATATTGTATTTTCTCTCCCTGTACGTGTCACATAGGTCAGCGCCCATCAGAAAGTCGACATTTGGCGTGCCATCGCCAAGGACGTCCGGACCCTGGGGGTCCACAACAGACGGGGCACCCACTGCCACAAGAGGTGGGAGGACATCCGCCGCGGGAGCAGAAAGACCGCGGAGGCTCTGCTGGGGATGGCCTCCCAACGTAGGAGGGGTGCCACTTGTCAATTGACCCCCCTGATGTCTCGGATCCTGGCGGTGGCCTACCCAGATTTGGATGGGCGCGTGAGGACATCACAGCAGACACAAGGGGGTGAGTACACTCTCATTCTGCTGACTATGCATGCAGTGGAGGTGTCTGGGTGGGGGAGGAGGGCTGTGGGTATCCCTAGGCCAGGGTGATTTCTGTAGGCTAGGCCCCTCCGTAAGGCATGGCCCTGTGCCCCCGCCCCCCACCTCTGTAGGGTGCCAAGTACAGCTATCCATGGCCCTGTGTCACCTATGTGTGCAGTTGTCGTCCATAGGCTTGTAGGCCAAGTCCCAATGATTGAGTAGTGTACCCCAAGTGCGCGGCGTAGTGCAGGGGGCTTCTGTGTCTGTCCTCTCCGCCAACTGTGTTGCCAATGCATGCACTCAACATGTCTTTATTCCCCCCCCTCCTCTTTTGCTGCTCTTCCTGTTCATGTGTGCATTAGCATCATCAGGCGGAGGAGAAGTGGCATCGGAGCACGAGGGAGCTGCATCTCACATGGCCCTGGAGGGCCATGCAACCAACTCGGAGTTCACCAGTGAGACGGAGGGCGAGGGGGGCTCCACAACGGGGACACGTTAAGACATCAGCAACACCGACACGTCCTCGGAAGGGAGCTCCCTTGTGGTGGCGGCAACATCCGTGCCCACCGCAACAACAGGTACAGCCGCCACCCAGCGCACCAGCTCCGCCCTCCAAGCAGCCCCTCAGCGTTCGCCCCGTGCCCGCTCGCACACCAAGGCGGGCATCTCCTTCGCCCCAGGCACCTCAGGCCCTGCCCCAGTTACCCCTGCTGCCCTCAGTGAGGAGGTCATTGACCTCCTCCGGACGCTCATTGTTGGGCAGTCTACCCTTTTGAATGCCATCCAGGGGGTGGAAAGGGAGGTGCATCGGAGCAATGCATACCTGGAGGGCATTCATTTGGGTTAGGCTGCCCATCAGCGATCGTTCAACGCTCTGGCCTCAGCACTGACGGCAGCCATTGTTCCTGTCTCCTGACTCCCTCCTCCCTCCTCCAACTCCCTCCACCCAGTCCCACTCCCTGTTCCTCTGCCTATCCCAGACACACCTACAGACCAGCCTGCACACACCTCAACACCCAAGGTCAGCTCATCCAAACATAAGCACCACACATCACAGAAGCATTCACACAAGCAACATCCACATGCAGACATGCCAACAGCCACTGCCTCCTCTGTGTCCCCCTCCTCCTCGTCTCCCTCCTCCCTCCCTATGACGTCTCCACTCACACTTGCATGCACCACTTCATCAGCCACTACGTCCATCACCAGCACACCCACCAGAACACTCCGCACACGTGCAGTCACCACCCCACTGCCATTTACACGTACCCTTTGTCCTCTCCCAGTGTGTCTGTCACCCCCTCTTCCAAACCACACAAACGCAGGCAGCCACCAACCCAACAGCCATCCACCTCACGACAGCCTCCGTCACAAGCACCTGCACCCAAACACAGCACACTTGACTCTCCTACAACCACATCCTCTTCCTCCACTCCCATACACACTGCACCTACCCTTCCCATTGCTCCTAAAAAGTTTTTCCTCTCCAAAATTTACCTCTTTCCATCACCTGACCCACCCCCTCCATCTCGTAAAAGTCCAATCTGCACCTCAGCCACCACAACCCCTGGACCTACAAGGACCATAGTCCAGGGATATTGGAGTCCACCACCTTCGAGGGCAGCTACATCGGCCAGCAGCAAAGGGACAGCCAGCCCACCCCCTGGGAAAAAATCCAAAAAAGGCAAGGGCCGGCGCGAGAGGACAGAGACGGCAGCCTCCACAGGCACCACCCTGGCACCGTCAGGGAGTGGGGTGCCACCTGGGACATCTCCAAAGGGAGGCACGGGCCACAGAGGATCAGGCAAGGATGGCAAGGGCAGCACGGCCGACAGGTCCGGCAGCAGGCGAGCTGCCCAGGAGGGCTCCCACCAGTTCCATTCCGGGGGTGAAGGAGGAAACCCACGGGCACGGGACACCAGCACAGGAGGGCCCCGCAAGCGAGAAGTCGGATGGCGAGTGAACACCATATATTGGCCGGATCTGGTGCCCTGGAGACACATGTGAAGAACCGCAGAACAGGGCCCCGCCGTCTCAAGAACCGCTGAACAGGGCCCTTCAAGACATGCACCGCTGAACAGGGCACCGCCGTCTCAAGAACCGCTGAACAGGGCCCTTCAAGACAAGCACCGCTGAACAGGGCACCGCCCTCTCAAGAACCGCTGAACAGGGCCCTTCAAGACATGCACCGCTGAACAGGGCACCGCCGTCTCAAGAACCGCTGAACAGGGCCCTTCAAGACATGCACCGCTGAACAGGGCACCGCCGTCTCAAGAACCGCTGAACAGGGCCCTTCAAGACAAGCACCGCTGAACAGGGCACCACCGTCTCAAGAAAAGCTGAAAAGGGCCCTTCAACACATGCACCGCTGAACAGGGCACCGCCGTCTCAAAAAAACGCTGAACAGGGCCCTTCAGGACATGCACCGCTGAACAGGGCACCGCCGTCTCAAGAACCGCTGAACAGGGCCCTTCAAGACATGCACCGCTGAACAGGGCACCGCCGTCTCAAGAACCGCTGAACAGGGCCCTTCAAGACATGCACCGCTGAACAGGGCACCGCCGTCTCAAGAACCGCTGAACAGGGCCCTTCAAGACAAGCACCGCTCCGCTGGGCCCTTTATCTCAAGCACCGCTCCGCTGGGCCCTTCATCTCAAGCACCGCTCCGCTGGGCCCTTCATCTCAAGCACCGCTCCGCTGGGCCCTTTATCTCAAGCACCGCTCCGCTGGGCCCTTCAACTCAAGCACCGCTCCGCTGGGCCCTTCAACTCAAGCACCGCTCCGCTGGGCACCGCCGTCTCTGCACCGCTCCGCTGGGCCATTCATCTCAAGCACTGCTTCGCTGGGCCCCCTCAACTCAAGCACCGCTCCGCTGGGCACCGCTGTCTCTGCACCGCTCCGCTGGGCCCTTCATCTCAAGCACCGCTCCGCTGGGCCCTTCAACTCAAGCACCGCTGACACATTGGCAGAAGGGGCAGGCCCGGATCAGTGTCGGACAGGGCTGCATGATACACTCTGGGCACCAAGAGTCCTCCAGTACCGCTGGAGTCTGTCATCCACTTGAGAGACTGTGGCTTTGCACTCCCCAGGATGGCACAGTGGGCAACCCACCCACTGTAGAGACTTGAGAGACTGTGGCTTTGCACTCCCCAGGATGGCACAGTGGGCAACCCACCCACTGTAGAGACTTGAGAGACTGTGGCTTTGCACTCCCCAGAATGGCACAGTGGGCAAGCCACCCACTGTAGAGACTTGAGAGACTGTGGCTTTTGCACTCCCCAGGATGGCACAGTGGGCAAGCCACCCACTGTAGAGACTTGAGAGACTGTGGCTTTGCACTCCCCAAGATGGTACAGTGGGCAAGCCACCCACTGTAGAGACTTGAGAGACTGTGGTTTTGCACTCCCCAGGATTGAACAGTGGCCGTGTAGGCCCCTCGTGGATCTGGCGTTGTGGACTCATGTGGCTGAGGTGCCCCCCCTTCCCTTCCCCCTGAGGTGCCTGTAGTTTTCCTATCTGATGCCCCTGCAGTGTTCTCTCCAATGGATTCAGGTCTCATGTGTGGGCTTTGCCCATGTGTTGAGGACCATTGGCCCACTTACAATGACAGAAAGCCAATTCTGACGGGACAATATACATATGTGTATATAGTTATGGGATGTTCGACTTACTTATTTACTTAGCCTTACAATATATTTGTATTCCAATAACATATTATTTTGTCTTTGCATTCTTCCAGGGGGTTTGGGGGGGGTCACTCTGCATTGTTGTTGCTCTGCATTGGTGTGTAGGTAGTTGGGGGGGGGGGCGTCGCGTATGTGTATGCCCGTCTTCTTTTTTCCTCCCCCCTCCCCTGTGTCGTAGGTGCAGTACTCACCGTTGTCTTCTGCGCCGGCGTTCGTGCTCCTGGTAGAGGAGCAGGTAGACAATTGCTGGTAGGATGTGTAGTTCTGGTTCCATGCTGTCCAGATTCCTCATGGAGTGTGTAGAGGTGAGCGTTTTCCCGTTCGTAGTCTGTTTCCGCCGTGTTTTTATCGGCGGGGCTCCCGCCCCGGAAAAGGTGGAGGATTGGTGAGTTGTGATAGGGTGGGCGGTACATTGTCTGCCGCCTGTCTGTTGGCAGTGACCGCCGCGCTGCTTGTCTGTACCGCCGTGGTGGTCGAAGTGTTAAAGTGGCGGTCTGTGTTGGCGGTTCCCGCCAGGGTCGGAATTCCATTTTTTTGGCCGCCTGCCTGTTTGCGGGTTGGCCGCCGCTTTAACACCGACCGCCAGGGTTGGAATGACCCCCTCAGTCTCCTCGTCACAATCATTTGGGGGTGTCAGAAATGTCTGAAAAACCATTATAATTGGCCTGTTGATGAAGGATTTAGCGTTGGTAAAATGGAAGCTCACAGAATCAAAACACAAGTTATAATCTCTTTTTAGGTCCCTGACCTCTGCCTATTTCTCCTCCTTGAACCCTACACTCCTCTGGGAGCTCCTAACAATTAAATACCAACTGATTAACCCTCTGCACATCAGGGGTAGTCAGAATGCCTTTTGCTTTATGGCAGAGGCCCTGTGACTGGGGAGAAAATGCAGGCTGGCTACTAGCGGACCAACACCACCAACAAGACTCCACCAAAGCGGTCCCCCCCTCCCCTCCAGACGACTGCCTCCTGACAAAGCCAACTGCTTTAGTGGCAGAATTCCAAAATTATTCTAACATCCCTACACCAGTGGCACACTTTCAACCCCAGATGCCGAAACTTTCTTTTTTCTGCACCTTAAACTGCTGAAGCTGACATCTACCTAATGCCTGCAGCTGGAAGGCACGATTGCTTTGGCGATCATCGACAAGGCTCCCAGATAGAACAACCCCAGATCATTCTAATCTTTGTGTTGATCTGTAAGCCCTGGACAACTGACTTCTCTCTTCTGATTTACTTGGATACAGAATCTCTGTGATCCTGGAACCTAGAAAAGACTCTCTGGAATGCCCTAGTAATCAACTGATATCACTGATCAATGCGAACATCAAGATATTGGTCAAGGTTTTAATGATGCTACTCAACAAAATCATCCTATCTGTTGCACACTCTTCGTAGGTGAGCTTTGTTCCTGGCCTCTCCTCTGCCAGCCACATGCTCACTCTTCCAAGTACTTTGGCAGGTGAGAAACTATCTGGACAGAAAACTCCTCCTCTTCCTGGATGGCAAAAAGGATGTTAACTGTGTTACCTGGAGATATCTCTTTTGGACCACAGAGAGGCTGGGCATAGGCCATGATTTTTTCACCCTCCTTAAAGGCATGTATCATAATCCAACTGCACTGATCGCCTGGGGAAGGTTCCCATACCGGTATTTATCATACATTAGGGCAAGCAACAGGGATGTCCTCTATCCCTGTTGCTATTTCTACTGGTAGTGGAGCTTCTGTCAATCACAAAATGCTCCAATGATGACCTTAAGGGCATAAACAGAACAGCAGGGAAGGTCAAGGCCTTCCAAGAAGCGTATGACATTCTCTTGACAATGTCAAATCCCCTGGAATAGGCAGCCTCCCTGTTTTTACAAATTGACTCACTTTCTCAGTTTTTGGCCAAAAATAAACTAGTTCAAAAGTGAGGCCGTGCCCCTGACACCTACCACCACAAGAGCCTATCAGGCAAGTCTATCCTTAAAGTGGGTGCAGGACAAACTGAAATACCTTGGGATGTGTTTCAACAGGGGCCTATGAGGCATGGTCCCAGACAATATTCAGTCAATCATATACCACATGGAACGCTACTTCCACAAATGATCTGCTCTGAATCTGTCCCTTTGTAGCAGAGTGCAAGTTATCAAAATGAATGTGATCCTCAAATTCAACTACGCTTTCTGCATGCTGCTCCTTTCCATATCACCAACCCTCCTCCAGAGAATTTAGAGATATATTTCCTAGTTTATCTAAGGTTCAGATAAACTGAGTCTGAGTGGAGCCAAACTCCACTCCTCCACGGAGAAGTGCAATCTCTACCTCCCACATCTGGAAGACTATTATTTGGCCATATAATTGGCCCCATCTGTTTAGATGCTGCCCACATCCAGGGCTACATCCAGGGTGACACTGAAACATCATATGCATATCGGGCGACCTTGTAGTTTATTGCACCCCTGTCCGCCTGTCATCCGCTCTCCAGTCCTCTTATCCATGGTTCACAATACACTTGGAATAAAGCCCGTAAAATGTTGCAAGTTTCTTAGCTCAATACATTCCAAGATACTGACATGGCAGAATGCGGATATCACAATAGGTGGAGCAGAATTTCAATGGTCCTTATGGACTGCACACGGCATTAGATACATCGATAACCTGATCTCTGATGGCTCTATAAAACATTTCCTGACTTGCATTGAGAATTTGACATTTCACTCTCCCAGTAGTGGAAATATAATCAACTATGTCATGCCTTGTCTTGCATCTTGAGAAGAATGCATATTACACTACCTAGTTCTCTTATTGTTAAATGCATCCATACTTGGAGAAACTTTGGAGGAATCATCACAGATCTATACTTCACACTGATTAACCATTGTTTCTCCTCACACACATCTAGAGCACTAAGGTGGTTATTACAACCCTGGCGGACGGTGTTAAAGCGGCGGTAAAACCGCCGACAGGCCGGCGGTAAAAAAATAGCAATTACGACCGTGGCGGAAACCGCCAACAAAGACAGCCACTTTAACACTCCGACCGCCACAGCGGTACAAACAAACATTGCAGCGGTCACCGCCAACAGACAGGCGGGAGACAATGTACCGCCCACACTATTATGACAGGCCAATCCGCCACCTTTTCCGGGGCAGATTCACCGTGGATAAAAACACAGCAGAAACAGGAATTTCAAAGGGGAAACGCTCACCTCTACACACTCCACAAGGAACGAGGACACCATGGAACCGGAAATCCAAATCCTACCTGCGATAGTCTTCCTGCTCCTCTACCAGGAGCACGAATGCCGGCGGCGAAGACCACGGTGAGTACTGCACCTACGAAACAGGGGAGGGGGAGGCAAAAAACAGGGACACACACACGCAACACCCCCACCCTCACCCACTAAAACACACACACTAATGCATATCAATACATCACAGTTACACCCTCCAAATCCCCCCGGAAGAATGCAAAGACCAAAGAAAATGAGTGTAACCATCGGAATATATTACAAACAAGTAGGCAGAAATATATATATACACCATGTACAAAATATATACCAGGCATAGTAGTCCAGGTACTGCACAAAGAAAGTCCGTGGAACACTGGAACCACACGGTTTGGGAGAGGCCCACACAAGATCCCGGACGATGACGGAGAGAACACTGCAGGGGCATCAGACAGCAAGAAAACAGGCACCTCAGGGGGAGGGAAAAGTGGGGCACCCCAGCCGCTTGAGTGCACGACGCCAAACGCACGAGGGGGCCACATGACCACTGTTCAATCCAAGTCTCTCAAGTGGATTACAGTCTCCACTGGTTCTGGAGGGGGTATGGTGCCCAGAGTGCTTCATCCTGTTTAGGAAAGAGGTAGTGGATGACAGTCTCCACTGGTTCTGGACGGGGACTGGTGCTCAGAGTGCTTCATCCTGTGAAGGGCAGAGGTAGTGGATGGATCTCTCCACTGGTTCTGGAGGGGGACTGGTGCCCAGAGTGCTTCATCCTGTGAAGGACAGAGGTAGTGGATGGATCTCTCCACTGGTTCTGGAGGGGGACTGGTGCTCAGAGTGCATCACGCACCCCGTGACGGGGCTAGTGCTGGCGGTGGCCTCCTGGGCAGCTGTGCTGGGGCTGGCGGTGGCCTCCTGGGCAGCTGTGCTGGGGCTGGCGGTGGCCTCCTGGGCAGTTGAGCTGGGGCTGGCGGTGGCCTCCTGGGCAGCTGTGCTGGGGCTGGTGGTGGCCTCCTGGGCAACTGTGCTGGGGCTGGCGGTGGCCTCCTGGGCAGCTGTGCTGGGGCTGGCGGTGGCCTCCTGGGCAGCTGGGCTGGGGCTGAAGGTGGCCTCCTGGGCAGCTGGGCAAGGCTGGGGCTGGGTGTGGGCTCCTGGGCAGCTGGGCTGGGGCTGGCGGTGGCCTCCTGGGCAGCTGGCTCGGGGCTGGCGGTGGCCTCCTGGGCAGCTGGGCTGGGGCTGGCGGTGGCCTCCTGGGCAGCGGGGATGATGGCGGTCTTCTCCGCCGTGCAGCCCTTCCCAGACTTGCCGGGTTTCTTGTGGCCCTTCCCCACCTTGGAAGGTGTCACAGCTGACTCCACACTCCCAACGGGACCCCTGGGAGCGGCTTTGGTGGCTGGAGTCTTCCCCCTCTCCCGCCGGGCACTGGCCAACTTCTGATGCATCACAGGTGGGGGACTGTCTGTGCTGTGGCTCCGTGCCACACTGGCTGTTCTGGTGGCCGGTGCACTCCACATACCGATGACTACAGGCACCACTGGTCCCGGAGATGTTGTGGCTGAGGTGCAACTTCAGGACCTATGAGATGGACGGGGTGGGGGAGGTGTGGGAAAAAGGTCAAGGGTGGACAGGAAAGGTTTTTGGGACACACTGGGACGGGTAGCTGGAGGGGGTTTGGGAGTGGAGGAAGAGGTGGTTGTGGTAGGAGGTGTACGTTTGGTGACTTTGGGTGAAGGTGCATGCGCTGGAGGCTGTCGTGAGGTGGATGGCTGTTGGGTGGGTGTGTTCCTGCGTTTGTGTATCTTGGGAGGGGGCATCACAGACACATTGGGAGAGGACACAGGGGACGTGTGAATGGTAGTGGGGGTGGTGACTGCACGTGAGCGGGTGTACTGGTGGGTGTGCTGGTGAGGGACGTAGTGGCTGTAGAGGTAGTGCATGCAGGTGTGAGTGTAGACGAGACTGGGAGGGAGACGAGGAGGAGGGCGACACAGTGTAGGCAGTGGATGTTGGTGTGTCTGCATGTGTGTGTTGCTTGCGTGAGTGCCTGTGGGATGTGTGGTGCTTATGTTTGCCTGAGCTTCCCTTGTGTGTTGAGGTGTGTGCAGGCTGGTCTGATGGTGTGCTTGGGATAGGCAGAGGTACAGGGGATTGGGTCTGAGTGGAGGAAGTTGGAGGGGGAGGATAGAGACAGGGACAATAACTGCCATCAATGCTGAGGCCAGAGTTTGAAAAGCTTGGTGAAGGGCCGCCTGACCAGAATGAATGCCCTCCAGGAATGCATTTGTTTGTTGCAACTGCCTTTCTACACCCTGGATGGCATTCAAAATGGTAGAATGCCCAACAGTGAGGGACCTGAGGAGGTCAATGGCCTCCTCACTGAGGGCAGAAGGGGTGACTGGGGCAGGGCCTGAGGTGCCTGGGGCGAAGGTGATGCCCATCCTCCTGGGTGAGCGGGAACGGGGCGAAGGCTGAGGGGCTGCTGGGGGGCCGGTGCTGGTAGGGGGGGTGACAGCTGTACCTGTAGGTGCGGTGGGCACAGATGTTCCCGCCACCACAAGGGAGCTCCCATCAGAGGACGAGTCTGTGTCGCTGGTGTCAGCTCCTGTCCCCGCCATGGAGCTCCCCTCGCCCTGCGTCCCACTGGTGAATTCCGAGTCCGTAGTCTCGTCCTCCAGGGACATGTGGGATGCAGCTCCCTCCTGCTCCAGTGCCACTGCTCCTCCGCCTGATGATGCTAATGCACACAAGAACAGGGAGACCACAAAAACAGGGGGGGGACAGAAGAAAGACATGTTGAGTGCATGGATTACTGCTACCATTGGCGGACAAGACAGACACAGAAGCCCCCTGCACTATGCCGTGCTCTTGGGCTCCACTGTTCAATTCCTGGGAAATGGCCTACAAGGCTATGGACGACACCTGCACACATAGATGACACAGGGGCATGAATAGCTGTACTTGGCACTCTACAGAGGTGGGCTGGGGTGCCACATGGCCTGCCTTACGGAGGGGCCTTGCCTACGGAACTCGCCCTAGCCTAGGGAAACCCACAGCCCTCCTCCCCCACCCAGACAACTCCACTGCGCGCAAAGTCAGCAGAATTAGAGTGTACTCACCCCCTTGTGTCTGCTGTGATGCCCTCAAGCGCCCATCCAACTCCGGGTAGGCCACCGCCAGGATCCTGAACATCAGGGGGGTCATGGTGCGACGGGCACCCCTCCGTCGTTGGGAGGCCATCCCAAGCAGAGCCTCCGCTGTCTTCTTGCTCCAGCGGCGAATGTCCTCCCATCTTTTCCGGCAGTGGGTGCTCCGTCTGTGGTAGACCCCCAGGGTCCGGACGTCCTTGGCGATGGCATGCCAAATATCTTTCTTCTGGTGGGCGCTGACCTACATGAAATGTACAGGGGAAGAAGAGAAGTCATTACCAACTGCACCGTCAAACTGATTGGCCCCCATCCCTACCCTTGCCATGTGGCACAAGCATTCACCGTCTTTCATGCACGCAGCACTCTGCCCCCTTCCTTCTTACATCCAGCCCTCTCCACACAGGCATAGCCCATACAACATGCTCCCTGTGTACTTACCTGTTTGTCTGGAGGACCGTAGAGTAAGTGGTACTGGGGGAGGACCCCGTCCATGAGTTTCTCCATCTCCTCCGATGTGAAGGTAGGGGCCCTTTCCCCAGACGCACGAGCCATTGTCTCTTCCAGACTGAGGTCACAGCAGCACTTGCAGTGTTGGTCCTCTCCTGTCGAAGTTCAGGTATCAAGTGATTGAACAGATAGAAAATGGCGGTCACGTCCGCGGCGGTGCGTACCGTCACCCCCAGCGTACATCGTCATTGGCTCCTGGGACCCATAGGATCCAATGTTAACCAATTCAGCATTGCGCCGCGGTCTTCGACCCCCTACCCCGATGGTGTACAATGCCAGAGCAGTTACCTCACATCCCATTGTCCCACTTTAGAGGTCAGGCAGCCGCCATTTCAGGGGCCCACATGGCTTCATTTTCAACTGCGTCACACATACCTAGGCCTAGACTCAACACACATACAGGCCCCCTTTTGTGTATGATTGGTGTTCTGGATAAACTGTGGGTACGTACCTCTGAGTTGTTTGACTCTGTGCTCGCTGTTGTCCTTCATAGGCGCCGTCCACTGGGACATGTGTGGAGATGGCGGCATCCTCCGGTGTACCGACCGCTGGTGGACCTGTCGACAATGGAGGAGCGACATTTGATAATCACCTACAGGCTTGACCGTGCCACAATCCAGGAACTGTGTACGCAGTTAGAGCCAGACCTGATGTCAGCAATCAAACAACTGTGGCCATGGCATCAGGGATGTCCCAGCCTATGTTTTCCAACGTATTGTCCAGAGTGTTGTCTGCCCTTCTGAAACACATGCGGAGCTACATCGTTTTCCCTCAGGTGGAGGATTTGCCTAAAGTGAAAGGTGATTTCTATGCCCAGGGAAATATCCCCAACATCATAGGTGCCATTGATGGGACCCATGTGGCTTTGGTCCCCCCCCCACAGGAGTGAACAGGTGTACAGAAACCGGAAGAGTTATCATTCTATGAAAGTACAGATGGTATGTTTGGCAGACCAGTACATCTCCCATGTGAATGCCATGTTCCCTGGCTCAGTGCATGACGCCTACATCCTGCGGAATAGCAGCATCCCTTATGTGATGGGTCAACTCCAGAGGCACCGTGTGTGGCTATTAGGTGAGCAAGTGGAAGCAAGTCAGTGGGAATGGTTGTCTGGGGTTATCCCTCCAGGTTAGTGTGTGTCTAACAGTTGTCCCTCGCCATTTGCAGGTGACTCTGGTTACCCCAACCTGTCATGGCTACTGACCCCAGTGAGGAATCCCAAGACCAGGGTAGAGGAACACTACAATGAGGCCCATGGGCGAACTAGGAGGGTGATCGAGTGGACCTTCGGCCTCCTGAAGGCCAGGTTCAGGTGCCTCCATATGACAGGTGGATCCCTATTCTACTCACCAAAGAAGGTGTGCCAGAGCATCGTGGCCTGCTGTATGCTTCACAACTTGGCTTTGCGACGCCAGGTGCCTTTTCTGCAGGAGGATGGTCCAGATGGCGGTGTTGTTGCAGCTGTGGAGCCTGTGGACAGTGATGAGGAGGAAGCAGAGGAAGAAGACATGCACAACAGGGACTCAGTGATCCTGCAATATTTCCAATGAGACACAGGTAGAAATCCAAACCTGCCTACTACATGTACTTTGACACTACTACCTTTCTCCTGTCTGTCGTTTTCACCCAGAGTATGGTCACTGAGTTTTCACTTTCCCTTACGATTTCACAGATGTGGGTCCCACTGTGTGACATCTGCTTAGATTCCTCATGGACTAGAGCTGTGTGACATAGGTATGTTGACATTACTATTTAAAAAACATTTTAGCAATGTAATTGCTAATACACTATTTCGAAATCACAGACAGACTCCAGATAATTTTGTGCTTTAGGTGTGTTTATTTAAATGCTCAAAATTGGAGGGGGTAGTGAAATGGTGAGGGGGGATGGCGGAGGAGTGTCCATGGCAGAGTCCAGTCTATTAGTCTCACAGGTGCATTGCCCATATGGGCATAGGAAGTGGAGCTGGGGCAGTTTAATTATGGACAGGGTGACAAAGTGGGACAGTAGGATGACAATCAGGGTGGTCTCATTTCTTGGCAGGGGTCTTGGCATCGTTCTCTGTCTTGTTCCTGGATCTCAGGGACCGTTTGCGGGGTGGTTCTCCCTCTGCAGGGGCTGGGGTGCTGGTGTGGTGGTCCTGTGGCGGGGCGTCCTGTCCACTAGCGCGTGTGGGGGTGGTGGGCAGTTCATCGTCCATGCTAGTGTCAGGGGGCCCTTGTAGTGCCACAGTGTCCCTCCTGGTGTTGAGTAGTTCCTTCAGCATCCCTACGATGGTGCCCAGGGTGGAGCTGATGGTTCTGAGTTCCTCCCTGAAGCCCATATACTGCAGAACCAGACCACAGAGATTCTAGGACACGGTCTAGCCAGGTTGTTCATGAGCAATGGGTAGAAGTGATTCAGGGACCAAGTGCTGGCATCCATGGGTATACACTAAGCCCAGGGTTGAAACCCCTGAATAGCAGGAAATTCGATGTCCCAGACACAGAAGGCAGTGCTATGTGGAAATAAAGCTCAACAAGTAACAGAGGGCCAAGAAAACAGAAACAAGCTTCAGGGCCAAAAACCACCCCTGGATAATGGCGCATATGGAATACTGACAGGGCTACTCCGAGACACAGTAAGGCATATGTGGGTTATATGACATTTCAACATTAGGCTCCCAGGCGGGTGTTACATCTCAAGAGTTCACCTTGCACAGCTTTTATGGTAACTTAATAGTAAATGCAGGGTTGCACCTCCTCATTCACTTGACGTGTTATATATACATCTCTCTACAATTGTACAATGGTTAGTTTTGCTCTGGCTTGTAGTGGACTGAAGGTTTCAGAACTCCGAGGGAATTGCTGGTCCAATGGAACTTGAGAGCTACCTTACTCACACTAGTTGGTGTGGACACTTCCAAATTATATAAATACCCGTGCTGACCACCATGTAGGGAGAGAGGACCAAATAGGAAATACAAGGCTACAAGATACAAGAGGGATTAAGAATCTGCAGACCATTGCCCCTCAGAAATACCAGACACTCAGTGCTTAATTTGTGCTTGTTGTGTCCGGTGCTGAGCACCAGCACTTATTTTTGAGGGCTGGGGCTAATTCTTCTGCCTCAAGCATTTTCTGCGTGCAAAAGACAGATATGGAAAGACGGATGAAGGGAAAAATTATAAAGCGTCACAAAGGGAGAAATGAGAAAGCTGCAAGAGTGAGCAGAAGGGGCAGGAAGTGGCTTTATATGGATTGAAGAGGCCGAGATGGTTTCAGGATTATGCCACTTCAGTATTCCATGTTCACACATTTAATTGCAGCAGCCGCGTGTTTAAGAGGAGGGCTTTGAGCACCGACACCTTTTTATTTACAAATTAAGCACTGCAGACACCGCACTACATGTCTGGGCAGGCAGCACTATCACCACTGCAGAAACAAAACCCCACAGCAAATGGAGCACAGGAGAGGCTTACCTGCCACCAAGTAACCCATGAATCCAGTTCATGATGCTGCAGCACTAAGCAGTCCCTTTGAAAAGCAAATTCCTCTAAGTAACCTGCCTGCTTCTTTCATGGAAGCTGAACCAGGGATGCACCAGCTATTACCACCCTCACATCACACTGAAAGCATTCCTCGGAGCAGCCTCCATGCCATGTTCCTCCCAGGGTTTTAACATGAAAAAGGGAACAGTGGATGACCACATGATGGCCAGGGTGGCACAACATTACTCAAACTCTGAATGAGATTAGAGATGTAATAGGGCAGTTTGAACTACCACAGCACACCCACCATGCCAGGACAGGGATGAGGAGCTAATGAATGAGCTATGTATGTGATTGTAGGTAGGTTCCCTTGGCTTATGAGATCCTGTGTATTGGATTGGGTGCATAGATTGGCTTCTATCTGTATACATTAGTGACTGCACATTTAGTGGCCGATCTATGTGCATGTGTGTCAATAAGACTTGTGGTCTGTGTTATACACTCTGCTTTTCAACTGGTGACCTGTTCATGGCCCTGCAAGAGCTGTCTTTTCTTTCTCATCATCTGTTTAGCCATGGTTTGTTGCTAGATACATGAATTGATGTTTGTATGTGCGCTGTTCTGTCGTCATTTTTAGCATGTTTGCATGATTTAAGCCAATGTGATGTTTTGCCTTTCTGTGTCCATGCACGAAGCCCAACGTAGGCTTTGTCATTGCTTTATTCCTATTATAACCATGACATGTTTGTAAAGTGAAGATGTAGTGTCCAATCACCACGATGTCGATGTTCTATGAAAACTGATGCAAGTGACATAGATTTAAACACTAAGGGCATATTTAGAAGCCCCTAGAGGCTCCTTGCGCCACCCTAGCGTCGTTTTTTTTAACACTACGGCAGCGTCAAGGAGGCCTTTTGCCTGCGCCAGATTTACAAAGTGGTACAATGCAAGCATTGCTCCAATTTGTAACCCCTTGTGCCACATTATGCATGCGTCAGGCATAATGTGTGCAAGGGTTGGGGGTGGGGGGGGCATCCCCCCATTAGAAGGCCCAGAAAAATGCTGCAGTGAAATTTGCAATATTTCACTGCGACATTTTTCCCATCACTTCTAACACCTGGCCAAGGCAGGCGTTAAAGTGACGCTCGCATTGTTTCCAATGAGCTTGCCCACACATTGCTGGGCTAGTACCATTATTTTGGGCGCTAGTAGACTAATGCGCCGCAATAACATCAAAAATTTTGACCTGTTTGTGCTAACGTGCGCTATGGTGCTCTGTATCGTAAATATGGCGCTAACATTGCGACTTTAGGGGTGCAAGAAAAGTGGTTCATTACAGCTGATGTGCCACTTTCTTGTAAATAGGCCCCTAAATTTGCAGGTAAGTACTTTTTTCGTGACAGTGTGTGTTTTGAAGACTCCCAGGTCACTGAAGGTCCTGCTTCAGTATACATACACCAATTTGCCTACCTCTCCTTAGCCTGCCAGTCGAGGTGGCATTCTGCAGAACATGCTGTAGACAGCCAAGTGCTCAAGTGAAGCTAGATATTTGTGTCTGAGAAGTGAGATTGCCCAACACCTGTACAGCTTGAGAACCAGCAAGCACGTAGCTCCAACTCAGTACCTTATGAGCTATGCGCTATAAAAAGATGCCATGATTACTTCGCATGGAAGCAGTTGCGTACTTACGTTTGCAGAAATGCATGAGTTCCTGACATTTGGCATTCCTCCGAACATTCACGAACTAATGCAGATAGTAGCCAGACTGTTCTTGCACATGTGTTACGGGGGTGGTTTTCATCAGCAATGTTCAGCCTTCTCCTGTGACATCATTCGATCTGATGTTTTTAGATCCACTGCCAAGTCCTGACCCCCGCACACAAAGTATGGCGGGAGCATGTGTGGCCGCACAAAGCGGGGTCTCAAGAGCTCCTGTTATGCACACTCCATGTTGGCTGCCACACCACATTCCGCTTCACATCAAACAAGGCAACACCAGGGCGGGCAACGAGGACATCGGCGGACTGAAATAACTGTATACATCGCTACAATCGCGCATTTTTCAATAATGACATCGGACCATAATTCTGTTTTCACGTTGCTGCTGATAAAGGGACGTTAAATCCTTGAGTGTTACCGCACGGTTTAATGGCATTGGTTGTGCCGCGGTAACAGCTGTGGCACATCAGCTGCAGCGCAGATTTCGAGTGTGGATATAGATGCTTAGCAGGGCAAGGCGGCTGCACATTGCTTACACAGATTAAATTCCACCTTTGGTCACAGATGAATGTTTGAACATGTGTTTTGATTTCTGTCCAAGGAATCTCTGATGGAGAATTAACAGCAGAAAGCACTTCCTACAAAATAGTATTTCATGTGTTTATTTTATAGGCGCTGGTGTCATGCCCTTTGGTACGGACAAGATTATTAACATTATTCATGAGTAAATGTTCAATATTATGGACCTGTACCTCTCAGTAGAGTCACCACAAACCTTTTACCTTCATCCCTTGAATTCATTTTTGTTGGCTTTAGGATTCTGCACTGTACTACTCCTAACCAGGGCTGAAGTGCTTGTGCTCTTCTTTAAGCATGGTAAAATTGGCTTGTTCCCAATAGGCACATTTAGTTTACTTGTAAGTCCCTAGTAGAGTGGTACTACATGTACCCAGTGTCTGTACAATTAATACTACTCTAGTGAGCCTGCAGCAATTATTGTGCCACCCACTTTAGTAGCCTTTTAGAACATGTCTCAGGCCTGCCATTGCAGCTTGTGTGGGCAGGTTTTAACTGCCAATTTGACTTGATAAAATAAGCATTTTGCCAAGCCTAAAATGCCCTTTTTAATGCATAATTCACCCCTAGGATATGCCCTAAACAGCCCACAGGGTAGGGTGCAGTGTCTTTACAAAGTTGGACAAGTACGTTTAAGATTTGAATGTCCTGGTAGTGAAAAAGTTTGTTCTGCATTACTGTGAGGCCTATCTCTCCCACAGGATAATACTGGGATACCTTATTACATTTAATAAGTGACAGCATATTAGAATGTCATGTTTGGTGCCTAAGGAATTGTAATTTAAAACCCTCTTTAATTTTGAAGTTGGATTTCAAGTCACAATTCTTAAAAAGCCACAATTAAAATGTTAGGATTTTCTTGTCCTAACTATTTGGATCCTGCAGCCTGTTTCCAGGGTCACATGACTAGGTGTAGTTGGTAGTTGGCCTTTGTGTATTCCTCCCAGACAGCCACATAATAGAGGGCCTGGCCTGGGTGTTGGCAGAATGGGCCACCCCAGGATGAACAGGTAGGGGCAGATCTGTGCATAGCCCTACTTGCACTTCAAGGACACTGCCTCAGCTCACACAAATAACTTCACACTAGCCTATTGTAACTGCAGACAGACTGAGACCAGGGCAGGGAAAATGAAAAACCCAAATGTTAAACCTGACAGCCTTAGGGTGGTCACTCCCACCTTTTTGCCTGCCTCCCTCCACTTTTTGACACTGTTTCTGCTGGTTTTAGGACTCTGCACACTTTGCCACTGCTAACCAGTGCTGAGGTGCATATGCTCTCCCCCTTAAAACATGGTGACATTGGCTCATACCCAATTAGCATATTTAATGTACTTCTAAGTCCCTAGTAAAGTGCACTGCATGTGCCCAGGGCCTGTAAATTAAATGCTACTAGTGGGCCTGCAGCACTTATTGTGCCACCCACATAAGTAGCCCTTTTACCATGTCTCAGGCCTACCTTTGCAAGGCCTGTGTGTGCAGTTTCACTGCCACTTTGACTTGGCATTTAAACGTACTTTCCAAGCCTGAAACTCCCCTTTTTCTACACATAAGTCACCCCTAAGGTAGGTCCTGGATAACTCAGAGGGCAGGATGCTATGTAGATAAAAGGCAGGACATATATCTGTGTGTTTTATATGTTGTGGTAGTGGAAAAGTCCTAAATTTGTTTTTCACTGCTGTGAGGCCTGCTCCTTTCATAGGCTAACATTAGGGCTACCCTCATATACTGATTGAGCGGTAGGTTCTGATCAGTAAGGGGTAGACAAGTCATATTTAATATGGCCAGAATGATAATATAAAATCCTGCTTATTGGTGAAGTTGGATTTTATATTACTATTTTAGAAATGCTACTTTTAGAAAGGGAGCATTTCTCTACGCTTAAGCCCTTCTGTGCCTTACAGCCTGTTTCCAATCGATGTCTGGGCTGGGCTGGTTGACAGCTCCCTTGTGCATTTCACACAGACAATCACAAACACAGAATGCTCACTCACACCTGCACACATCTGCATACTAAATGGGTCTTCCTGGGCTGGAAGGGTGGAAGGCCTGACACTTCCATTTCAAAGGACAGTAGCAAGCCCTCACACAATGGCCTGCCAAACCCCCTACTGGGACCCTGGCAGACAAGCATGTACTGAAAGGGGACCTTGTGCACTTCAAAACCACTCTTTGAAGTCACCCCCACTTCATAGGCACTTTTGGGTATATAAACTGGGTCCCTGACCCTACCACCTCAAAAACTCCCTGGGACAGACACTCTGAACCAAATCCTGCAACCTGCCAAGAGGAGCTTCCTGGCTTCCTAAAGGACTCACATGGACTGCTTTGCTGTGAAGGACTGCTGCTTTTCTTTTGCCCTGCTGCCTTGATAGCCTCTGGCTCTGCTGAGAGGTACTCTCTAAGAGCTTGGATTGAGCTTGCCTCCTGTTTCCTGAAGTCTCAGGGCTACAAAGACTTCATCTCTACAAAGGAACTCCCTTGTGCAGTGAAAATCGACGCACAGCCTGGCGGAATCGACGCACAGCTTGCCTAGTGGTGAAAGAATCACTGCATTGCTGACCTGGAATAATGCAGCCCGGCTCCCCGAGAAGAGATCAATGCAGCGCCAGTGTTGCGACCAGAACTTCGACACAAAGCCCAACGGACCAAAACATTGCCGAGCCGGAACGATGCAGCCTGACTTCCTGAGGGAGGAATCGATGTAGCACCTGCCCCGTGACAGAAACTCTAACGCATTGCCCACCGGATCGATGCAGCAACTGTGACTTCATCCCGCACGCCCAGGATCTCCACTAATCATCCCTGGGAGTCAAAACACCCCGCATCACAAAGAGGATTCAAGCCTGATTGCCGGAATTCGATGCAAAGTCCTTGCCACGTGGAAAAAATCAACGCATCGTCTGTGTGTGCCCAGAAATCCAACGCACACCCTTCGTTTTCCACGCATCTCCTCCTCTGTGGTCTCCGTGCGTGTAATTTTGACACATACCAGGCACTTTGTGCTTGCAAGAGACAATTGTTTCTTTTAAGAACTTAAGACTCTTATTATTATTATCAAAGTGATATTTCAACTTGTGATTATCAAATCTTGATCATTTTGACCTTAATTTAATCAGATAAATATCTCATATTTTCCAAAAACTGCGTGGTATGTTTTTGTCGTATTCTCACTGTGTTATTGCATGATTTATGGCAGAAATACTTTACACATTGCTTTCTAAGTTAACCCCTTCGCTGCCAGGCCTTTTCCCCCTCCCGTGCAGAGCCTTTTTTTGGCTATTTGAGGCAGTTCGCGCTTAGGCCCTCATAACTTTTTGTTCACTTAAGCTATCCATGCCAAATTTGCATCCTTTTTTTCCAACATCCTAGGGATTCTAGAGGTACCCAGACTTTGTGAGTTCCCCTGAAGGGGACCAAGAAATTAGCCAAAATACAGTGAAATTTCTGTTTTTTTCAAACAAATGGGAAACAAGGGCTGCAGAAGGCAGCTCGTGTTTTTTTCCCTGAAAATGGCATCAAAAAAAGGGTTTGCGGTGGCAAGATCACCATCCTCCCAGCTTTCAGTAACAGGCAGACTTGAATTGGAAAACCCAATTTTTCAATAAAATTTTGACATTTTACTGGGACATACCCCATTTTTACTATTTTTTGTGCTTTCAGCCTCCTTCCAGTTAGTGACCAAAATGGGTGAGAAACCAATGCTGGATCCCAGAAAGCTAAACATTTCTGAAAAGTAGACAAAATTCTGAAGTCAGCAAGGGGTCATTTGTGTACATCCTATAAGTGTTTCCTACAGAAAATAACAGCTGAAATAAAAAAATAGTGAAATTGAGGTAAAAAAACAGCAATTTTTCTCCACGTTTTACTCTGTAACTTTTTCCTGCGATGTCAGATGTTTTAAAGCAATATACTGTTACGTCAGCTGGACTCTTCTGGTTGCGGGGATATATAGGGCTTGTAGGTTTATTAAGAACTCTAGGTACCCATAGCCAATAAATGAGCTGCACCTTGCAATGGGTTTTTATTCTATACCGGGTATACAGCAATTAATTTGCTGAAATTTAAAAAGTGAAAAATAGGTATCAAGAAAACCTTTGTATTTCCAAAATGGCCACAAGATAAGGTGTTGAGAAGCAGTGGTTATTTGCACATCTCTGAATTCCGGGGTGCCCATACTAGGGTGTGAATTAAAGGGGATTTCTCAAATAGATGTCTTTTTTACACACTGCCTTACATTTGGAAGGAAAAACATGTAGAGAAAGACAAGGGGCAATAACAATTGTTTTGCTGTTCTGTGTTCCCCCAAGTCTCCCGATAAAAATTGTACCTCACTTGTATGGGTAGGCCTAGCGTCCACGAAAGGAAATGGCCCAAAACACAACGTGGACACATCACATTTTTTCACAGAAAACAGAGGTGTTTTTTGCAAAGTGCCTGCCTGTGGATTTTGACCTCTAGCTCAGCCGGCCCCAGGGGGGCAGAAGTGGCCTAAAATAAAAGTGTCCCCCCAACCCCCCGGGGAGCGACCCTTGCCTACGGGGTCGCTCCCCTTGCGTGACATTGGCACAAAAATAAAGATTCCCGGTGCCTAGCTGTTTCTGCCCCCCTTGGGGGAAGATTGACCTAAAGTCGGCCAATTTTCCCCAAAGGGGGGCAGAAATGGTCTAAATACAATTTACTCCCCAGGGGAGCAACCCTTGCCTAATGGGTCGCTCCCCATCTCAAAAAAAACCATCAAACAAAAAAAAAACACCATTTTTTTTTAGCCCTGGCGCCTAGAGGTTTCTGCCCCCCTGGGGGCAGAAATGGCCTAAAATAAATTTTCCCCCCTCACCCCCCCAACCACCCGGGGAGCGACCCTTGCCTACGGGGTCGCTCCCCTTGCGTGACATTGGCGCAAAAAAAATCCCCGGTGCCTAGTTGTTTCTGCCCCCCTTGGGGGCAGATTGACCTAAAATCTGATGATCTGCCCCCAAGGGGGGCAGAAATGGTCTAAATACAATTTCCCCTCCAGGGGAGCGACCCTTGCCTAATGGGTCTCTCCCCATCTCTAAAAAAACAAACAAACCAAAATAAAACACACATTTTTATTTGCCCTGGCACCTAGAGGTTTCTGCCCCCCTGGGGGCAGATCGGCCTAATAACAATAGGCCGATCTACCCCCTGGGGGGGCATAAATGGCCTAAAATAAATTTGACCCCCCTGGGGAGCGACCCTTGCCTACGGGGTCGCTCCCCTTGTGAGACGGCGCAAAAAAAAAAGATCCCCGTGCCTAGTGGTTTCTGCCCCCCTAAAATCGGTCGATCTCCCCCAAAGGGGGCAGAAATGGCCTAAATACAATTTGCCCTCAAGGGGTGCGACCCTTGCCTAAGGGGTCGTTCCCCATCTGTAAAACAAAAACAAAAAAAATCCCCGGTGCCTACTGGTTTCTGCCCCCCTTGGGGGCAGATCGGCCTAATTAAAATAGGCTGATCTGCCCCTCAGGGGGGCAGGAATGGCCTAAAATAAATTTGCCCCCCTGGGTAACGACCCTTGCCTACGGGGTCGCTCTCCTTGCGTGACATTGGCGCAACAAAAAAAATCCCCGGTGCCTAGTTGTTTCTGCCCCCCTTGGGGGCAGATTGGTCTCATAAAAATAGGCCAATCTACCCCCAAGGGGGGCAGAAATGGCCTAAATATAATTTGCCCCCTAGGGGAGCGACCCTGTCCTAAGGGGTCGCTCCCCACCTCAAAAATATAAAACAAAACAAAAACAACAACAAAAAGAAAATGATTGGTGAAGTTGGATTTTATATTACTATTTTAGAAATGCTACTTTTAGAAAGGGAGCATTTCTCTACGCTTAAGCCCTTCTGTGCCTTACAGCCTGTTTCCAATCGACGTCTGGGCTGGGCTGGGCTGGTTGACATCTCCCTTGTGCAATTCACACAGACAATCACAAACACAGAATGCTCACTCACACCTGCACACATCTGCATACTAAATGGGTCTTCCTGGGCTGGAAGGGTGGAAGGCCTGACACTTCCATTTCAAAGGACAGTGGCCTGCCCTCACACAATGGCCTGCCAAACCCCCTGCTGGGACCCTGGCAGACAAGGATGTACTGAAAGGTGACCTTGTGCACTTCAAAACCACTCTTTGAAGTCACCCCCACTTCATAGGCACTTTTGGGTATATAAACCGAGTCCCTGACCCTACCACCTCAAAACCTCCCTGGGACAGACACTCTGAACCAGATCCTGCAACCTGCCAAGAGGAGCTGCCTGGCTGCCTAAAGGACTCACATGGACTGCTTTGCTGTGAAGGACTGCTGCTTTGCTTTTGCCCTGCTGCCTTGATGGCCTCTGGCTCTGCTTAGAGGTGCTCTCTAAGAGCTTGGATTGAGGTTGCCTCCTGTTTCCTGAAGTCTCAGGGCGACAAAGACTTCATCTCTGCAAAGGAACTCCCTTGTGCAGTGAAAATCGACGCACAGCCTGGCGGAATCGACGCACAGCCTGCCTAGTGGTGAAAGAATCACTGCATTGCTGACCTGGAATGATGCAGCCCGGCTCCCCGAGAGGAGATCAATGCAGCGCCAATGTTGCGACCAGAACTTCGACGCAAAGCCCAACGGACCGAAACATTGCCGAGCCGGAACGATGCAGCCTGACTTCCTGAGGGAGGAATCGATGTAGCACCTGCCCCGTGACAGAAACTCTGACGCATCGCCCACCGGATCGATGCAGCAACTATGACTTCATCCCGCACGCCCAGGATTTCCACGCATCATCCCTGGGAGTCAAAACACCCCAGATCACAAGGAGGATTCAAGCCTGCGTGCCGGAATTCTACGCAAAGTCCTTGCCACATGGAAAAAAATCAACGCATCGTCTGTGTGTGCCCAGAAATCCAACGCACACCCTTCGTTTTCCACACATCTCCTCCTCTGTGGTCTCCGTGAGTGTAATTTTGACGCATACCAGGTACTTTGTGCTTGCAAGAGACAATTGTTTCTTTTAAGAACTTAAGACTCTTATTATTATTATTAGCAGTTCGTGTTTTTTTCCCCTGAAAATGGCATCAACAAAGGGTTTGCGGTGGCAAGATCACCATCTTCCCAGCTTTCAGGAACAGGCAGACTTGAATTGGAAAACCCAATTTTTCAATACAATTTTGACATTTTACTGGGACATACCCCATTTTTACTATTTTTTGTGCTTTCAGCCTCCTTCCAGTTAGTGGCCAAAATGGGTGAGAAACCAATGCTGGATCCCAGAAAGCTAATCTTTTCTGAAAAGTAGACAAAATTCTGAATTCAGCAAGGGGTCATTTGTGTACATCCTACAAGTGTTTCCTACAGAAAATAACAGCTGAAATAAAAAAAATAGTGAAATTGAGGTAAAAAAACTGCCATTTTTCTCCACGTTTTACTCTGTAACTTTTTCCTGCGATGTCAGATTTTTGAAAGCAATATACCGTTGCGTCAGCTGGACTCTTCTGGTTGCGGGGATATATAGGGCCTGTAGGTTCACTTGTTTTGCTGTTCTGTGTTCCCCCAAGTCTCCCGATAAAAATGGTACCTCACTTGTATAGGTAGGCCTAGCGCCCAGGAAAGGAAATGGCCCAAAACACAACATGGACACATCACATTTTTTCACAGAAAACAGAGGTGTTTTTAGCAAAGTGCCTGCCTGTGGATTTTGGCCTCTAGCTCAGCCGGCACCTGGGGAAACCTAGCAAACCAGCGCCTTTTTGAAAACTAGACACCTAGGGGAATCCAAGATGGGGTGACTTGCGGGGCTCTGACCAGGTTCTGTTACCCAGAATCCTTTGCAAACCTCAAAATTTGACCAAAAAAACACTTTTTCCTCACATTTCGGTGCAGAAAGTTCTGGAATCTGAGAGGAGCCACAAATTTCTTTCCACCCAGCGTTCCCCGAGTCTCCTCATAAAAATGGTACCTCACTGGTGTGGGTAGGCCTAGCGCCCACGAAAGGAAATGGCCCAAAACACAACGTGGACACATCAGATTTTTTCACAGAAAACAGAGGTGTTTTTCACAAAGTGCCTACCTGTGGATTTTGGCCCCTAGCTCAGCCGGCACCTTGGGGAACCTAGCAAACCAGCACATTTTTGAAAACTAGACACCTAGGGGAATCCAAGATGGGGTGACTTGTGGGGCTCTGACCAGGTTCTGTTACACAGAATCCTTTGTAAACCTCAAAATTTGACCAAAAAAACACTTTTTCCTCTCATTTCAGTGACAGAAAGTTCTGGAATCTGAGAGGAGCCACAAATTTCCTTCCACCCAGCGCTCCCCCAAGTCTCTCGATAAAAATGGTACCTCACTGGTGTGGGTAGGCCTAGCGCCCACGAAAGGAAATGGCCCAAAACACAACGTGGACACATCACATTTTTTCACAGAAAACAGAGGTGTTTTTTTACAAAGTGCCTACCTGTGGATTTTGGCCTCTAGATCAGCCGGCCCCAGGGGGGGCAGAAATGGCCTAAAATAAATGTGACCCCCCAGCCCCCCCTCCCCCGGGGAGCGACCCTTGCCTTCGGGGTCGCTCCCCCTGCGTGACATTGGCACCAAAAAAAAAGATTCCCGGTGCCTAGTTGTTTCTGCCCCCCTTGGGGGCAGATTGACCTAAAATCTGCCAATTTGCCCCAAAGGGGGGCAGAAATGGTCGAAATACAATTTGCTCCCCAGGGGAGTGACCCTTGCCTAATGTGTCGCTCCCCATCTCTAAAAAAAACATCAAACAAAAAAAAAACACAAATAAAATAATTCCCCTGGCGCCTAGAGGTTTCTTCCCCCCCTGGGGGCAGATCGGCCTAATAACAATAGGCCAATCTTCCTCCAGGGATGGCAGAAATGGCCTAAAATAAAATTACCCCAAACAACATGAGGACTTGCAAAGCCTCAATGCACAGCTACCAGCCTCATTGGAATCAACATCAAGTAAAGCAAAATCCCACAAATCCTCACCGCATAACTGCCAGTTTTATGGAACCAACACCGAAGGGCACAAAGACCAGCAGAGCCACACCACATATTTCATTGGAAAAGATGCCTTGCTGCATAGCTTCTTTGGAACTGACACCAGATGACGCGGAGCCTCGCAAAGCAATGCCACACAAACCACACGATCAAACAACATAAGGTACAATCCACAGCAGTCCAATCTTAGTCCTGTGTCTGCTCTACTTTTATCTAAATCTTTATTTGAATATCAGTTCTACTAATTGGATTTGTGTCTCAAATAATTTATTAAAATTTACTCTAGTTGTCTAAATTGGTGTGAGACTTTTCTTGTTTAGTGTTTTACTTGATTACTGCTTATGTACTGCATAGACATGTTTCACATTGTCTCTAAGGTAAGCTTGAATGCTTTTTTGCCAAGCTACTGTCAGGGAGAGCAGATCCTCGGGGCCTGCGCACGTTCCCAACATGTCCACCACAAGACAGCTCCAAAACTCTGATAGAAATATCACAGAACCTAAGAGAGTCCATGTGGGGAAAAGGGGATTAGGTAGGGAACAGCTGGGAAGGAGACCTGTAGGAAGCAAAAGGTTAAACAACACAATATCAAAGAACCTTCTAGAATAATGTTTCAGAACAAACATTGCATCTTTAACATGAGGACAAAATACAATCTGAAACATTCTCTGGAAAACAATAGGAATTTTACTAGGGACTTAATATGCACACAAAAAAGTCACATTTTGAATTTAGCGTCTTCACAAAAAATCCAAAGGCCCAGGATAAATGTGTGCACTTCAACAAACATTACACATCAAAGTTTTAATTGCCATGAAATGATCGCGCACACTGTTGCCGATCTGAACATCAAGTTTTACATGCTGGAAATGAATCACGCACACTGTTGATTCTAACAAGAATATGCAAATGCCATGAAATGATAGCGCAAGCTGTTGCCGATCCGAACACCAACTTTTACATGCGGTAAATGAATCGCACACACTGCCAATTCTAACAAGAATATGCAAATGCTATGAAATGATCGCGCAAGCTGTTGCCGATCTGAACACCAAGTTTTACATGCGGAAAATGAATCGCGCACATTGCCGTTTCGAACAAGAATATGCAAATGTCATGAAATGATCGCGCAAGCTGTTGCCGAACTGAACACCAAGTTTTACATGCAGTAAATGAATCGTGCACACTGCCGATTCTAACAAGAATATGTAAATGCCATGAAATTATTGCGCAAGCTGTTGCCGATCTGAACACCAAGATTTACATTACAGCAAGGATTTGCGTACTCTGAAAGTTTCACAAGTAGGCCCAAAACTCAAGAGTCTTTTAGAACGGGGGCCCAGCCCGACCTCCGCCTTACCACCCTGCTCAAGGATCACCAAAATAATGTGGGGCAGGCCTGGAACGTCAAGGTATTCCTCCGGAACAGGAGCTCAGGAAATTGCTGCTGCTCTGCACCAGGACCTCTGAATAGTGATCACGTGGAGCTGGGCTGGCTCCGTTATATAGAGTCTGGCCCAGCCCACAAACCACACACAGTCATGCTGCAGAGAAAGCTTTTAGAAGGTCCTAGAAAGGGACCACACCCTAACACACTCAGTAAGTGTGCAGCAATACCTTGCAAATGAACAGTTATTGCAAACATCAGTAATAGTGTTTTTCAAGGTTAAAGTCTGCAATGCAAAAGGTTAACAATACATGAATTATGTTCTTGCATAAAGGCTGGGTTTTTGCATTTTTGTCGCCTGTAGAGCGCACACTGTCCTGATGTTGACAGTACTCCCCTCTCCCAAACGCGCTCTAAGGCCTGGTTGGCGTGGGTTAAGACGATGAAAACGTCTCACTAGTCGTGGAGCGTGGATGTCAGATGCGAAGACCCATGAGTTACTTTCAGGACCGTAACCTTTCCAAGAAATCATATACCACAGGTTACGACCTCTAAGTTTGGAATCCAACACCTGTTTAACTTCGTATTCCACTTTCCCCTGTAATAGAACTGGAGCTGGTTGGGAGCGTACCTTCTGGGCTGCTTTTTTCAGGAGGGAAGTATGGAACACCGGATGAATACGCACTGACCGGGGCAACTGAAGTTTATGGGTCACTGGATTAATTTGCTGGAGGACAACGTAAGGACCTATGAATTTGGGATTAAACATGTGCTTTTTCTTGAAGTCTATATGTCTTGAAGAAAGCCACACTTTATCACCTGGTTGATACTGAGGTCCTTCACAATGTTTCTTGTTGTAGCGCTTTTTGTATTTTTGTTTAGCTTTTTCTAAATGCTGTTGAATCCGTTTCTGGGTTTGGTGGAGGTGTTGACTTGTTTCCGACACAACTGGTGTAAGAGAACTTTCTTGAGGAATCGTGATGGGCAAAGTGTCAGGATAATAGCCAAATAAGCCAAAAAAGGGTGTGCCACCAGTGGAGGTGTGAAACGAGTTATTGTAGGCTAGTTCAGCTAACCAGAGCATTGATGTCCAGGAATGAAGTGCTTTCTCAGTGTAAGCATGCAGATATTGCGTCAATGTCAGATTCAGTCTCTCAGTTTGGCCATCTGTTTGAGGATGATGGCTAGTAGATAGGGTGGATGTGACTTGAAGCGTTTTGCGCCCCGTTTTCCAGAAGTTGGAGGCAAATTGCGATCCTCGATCGGAGAGAATAATTTTCGGCAGCCTGTGATAATGGACCACTCTATTCAGTAGGATCGTTGCCAGTTCACTGGAGGTGGGCAATTTCTTACAGGCAATGAAATGTCCATATTTTGTGAGACTATCTACCACCACAAGGATTACTGAGTGCTGTTGAACCACTGGTCTAAAGAGATGTGTTCCCAAGGTCAACGTGGAGTTGGGAGCAGATGCAACAAACCTTTCGATTTTGAATGACTTGTCTTGATGCGAGCACAGACTTTGCAGTTAGTGACCATTGTTTTGACGTCTTTTGTCAGAGTAGGCCACCAAAAGTAGCGTTGGATTAATTCAAGAGTTTTAGGAGTACCTGGGTGACCCCAATGAAATGCTCGCTTGCGAAGCTGGGTACTGGGCACAAACAAACGAGTGTCATGGAAAGGTAGTCCTTGCTTGATTGATCTTTTGGGATCTGCTTGAGCCCATGCCTGCCATTTCTCAATGGTGAAGGAATTACGGATGTCTTCAAAGAAGTCTTCGGTTTTTATGATGCATATGACTTTGGGGGTCATTCCGATCCTGGCGGTCCATGACCGCCAGGGCCGGGGACCGCAGAAGCACCGCCAACAGGCTGGCGGTGCTTCCTGGGCCATTCTGACTGCGGCGGTAAAGCCGCGGTCAGAAAAGGGCAACCGGCGGTTTCCCGCCGGTTTACCCCTGGCCCAAGGAATCCGCCATGGCGGTGCTGCTTGCAGCACCGCCATGGGGATTCCGACCCCCTTCCTGCCATCCTGGTCCTGGCGGTAAATACCGCCAGGAACAGGATGGCGGGAACGGGTGTCCTGGGGCCCCTGGGGGCCCCTGCACTGCCCATGCCACTGGCATGGGCAGTGCAGGGGCCCCCTCACAGGGCCCCATAATGATTTTCAGTGTCTGCAAAGCAGACACTGAAAATCGCGACGGGTGCCACTGCACCCGTCGCACACCAGCAACTCCGCCGGCTCCATTCGGAGCCGGCTTCATCGTTGCTGGGCCTTTCCCGCTGGGCCGGCGGGTGGCCTTTTGGCGGTCACCCGCCGGCCCAGCGAGAAAGCCAGAATGGCCGCCGCGGTCTTTTGACCACAGTGCGGTCATTCGGCGGTAACCGCATGGCGGGCGGCTACCGCCACCCGCCGCCGTTGGAATGACCGCCTTTGTCTGGAGCAATGATAGCTCTAGAAGGCTGGATTGTAGGCAACGTGGTAGACTCTTGGTTGGACAAGGTGCCTGCTTTGCAATTGTCTTTACCAGGACAAAAAGTTACCACAAAATCGAACTCGGCAAAAAATAGAATCCAGCGTAATTGCCGAGGAGTCAAAAGTCTAGCTGAACTCATGAACTTGAGATTGTGATGATCAGTATATACTGTGATAGTACTTGGCACCCAACAAATGGTGTCTCCACTCTTTAAAGGCATCACGGATCGCCAGAAGCTCTTTTTCAGCAATGACATAGTTCTGTTCAGCTTTGTTCAGCTTTCGAAACGTGTAAGCTACAGGATGAAGTTGGCCAGTGTCTTTACTTCGTTGTGACAAGACTGCACCAATTGCCACATCTGAGGCATCTGCTTCAACTATGAATGAACGATCCACGTCAGGGTGAGTCAAGACTGGGGCAGTGGAAAAAGCTTCTTTGAAAGTTGAAAAGGCTTGGTCAGCTTGTGGAGATCATACAATTTTTCCTTTCTTTCTCAATAACTTGGTGATTGGCGCCACTGTTTGAGAGAAATGGTTTATAAACCTGCAATTAAAGTTTGCAAAACCCAGGAAGCATTGTACATCTCGAACAGTCTTTGGAGTGGGCCAATCAGATACAGCTTGTACTTTCTTTTCTGCCATGACCATACCTTGAGGGGAAAGGATAACCCCTAAAAACTCAACTGTGGTAACATGAAACTCACACTTGGTTAGTTTGCAATATAAATGATGCTTACGGAGAGCTGTGAGAATTTTCTTGACATGTTGTACATGCTCGGTTTCATTGTCAGAGTAGATCAAAATATCATTGATATAGACTATTGCAAATATGTCGAGATACTCTCTAAGGACGTCATTCAGGAAAAAATGAAATGCTGCTGGAGCATTGCACAGTCCAAAAGGCATGACGGTGTATTCAAAGAGGCCATATCTTGTCTTGAACGCAGTTTTCCATATGTCGCCTTCTCTCATTCTGACTAAATGCCTCGTAGATCGAGATTAGTGTAAATTTTTGCTTTTTTCACTTGATCCAACAAGACAGGAATTAGGGGCAAGGGGTATTTGTTCTTGATTGTGACCTTGTTCAAACCTCTATAGTCAATACAGATTCGAAGATCCCCATTTGCCTTAGGGACAAAAAACAAAGGAGAGGCTGCAGGAGACTTGGAAGGGCGGATGAAGCCATTCTCTAAGAATTGATCAAGGTACTTTCATAAGTGTTGATTTTCATGTTCTGACAAGGCGTACAGATGATAACTAGGGAGTATTGCACCTGGAGTCAGATCAATTTGGCAGTCATAAGGTCTATGAGGAGGCAAGGTTTCTGTTTCTTTTTCATCTAATACATCTTCATAGGATGAATACTGCCTGGGCAACTTTACTTCTTTCTCCGCTGCAGTGGGTATGTGAGAGTTGCAATTTTTGGCGACTTGAGACGTCTGGAGACATTTTTTATTACATAGGGCGGAAGAGAATATGACTTTCCGTTCTGCCCAGTTAATCTCAGGATTGTGATGAGTTAATTATGGTAAGTCAAGGATAATTCCATATTGAGGAGCATGGATCACGTCAAGGATGAGCTTCTCTTCATGTTTGGTTCTTTGATTCCCCCATCACAGATCACAGACAAGGGGACAGTCTGAAGAGTTACTGGGACTCCAGTCAAGAGTTTTCCATCTACTGCTTGTATTATCTCTGGAGTCTTCTTCTTGGTGCATGGGATCCCCCATGCGTGAACCAATTGGGCATCAACAAAGTTCCCAGTAGCCCCGGAATCTTTGAGGGCCTTCTTGAAATAGTTAGTTAGGTTTCTTTACTTGAACTTTTATGCCCAGCTTGAGATGTCTAGACTGTAAAGGGTCCACAGTGACACCCAAGAGCAACCCTTCTTTACATCTTGGGTGATTTATTTTTCCTGCTCGACTTGTGCATTGGCTGCAAGTTTCTGGACAGGACCTCGTTTGCTCTTTGGTTTGATTGGACAATCTTTGGCGAAATGACCCTTGCGCCCTCAATAAAGACATTGTCCATTCTTTCTACGTAGGTCCTTTTCGTCTTTGGTCAAAGGTCTCCTGATAGTTCCGATTTCCATAGGTTCCGGAGTTCTCTCTTTCTGGGTTCTTGATTCTCTATGATCGTGAACACGCCAGGAATATTTCTCAGTCTTTTTGCCTGTTCCCCTTCGTTCTGCTAGACGATGATCCAGTCTTAATACAAGGTTTACTAGATCTTGACTATCTGTAGGCTGCGGGTCTATCTGGGCAAGAATGTCCTTTAACTCGTCCTTGAGTCCTTTGTAAAACAAGGCTGCTTGCTTTTCTTCAGGCCAGGATGTCTCGGCTACCAGCTGATTAAAATTAGCTAAGTAAGACACTAGGTCCTGGTTACCTTGTCGCAATTCTAATAGTTTACAATCTTCCAACAAAGTCACTGTTCTTCGATCAAACACTCGTTCAAACTCACCAACACATTTTCTCCAATTTTAAAGCAGGGGACAGCCTTAACGCACAAGAGGGATTGCCCAGGTGGCTGCTTCTCCAGTCAGGTAAGATAACAAGAAGGCCACCCTGGATTGGGCATCAGGGAAAGTGTTTGGTCGGCAGGTAAAATGTAATTCCACTTGAACCAAGAAAGATTGCGCTTTCAGGGGATCGCCTGAAAAACGTTCTGGAGGAGCTAGGGGAATAGCTGAAGGAACGTTGAGGGAAATGTTCGTAGGAGGATTACCTCCAGAAGCTTGAGAAGGAGGACCAGGCCAAGACAAATCCAAAGGACTTTGTTCTTTCTTTTCTACCCTTTCCGGCAACTGACTCACTCTCTCAGCTAAGCTGGCTGCTATATCCTTTGATGACACTACCTCTGCTCGGAGCTGCGTGATAACCTTGACTAGCTCGTCCAATGTGGCCATGTTGAGAATGCACACAAACCAGGAGGATAATACATTTGTGGGCTCACTATTCTGTCAGGGAGCCAGATCCTCGGGGCCTGTGGTTCTAAAAATTCTGGACCCATGTAATTTACTTTGCCACAGCAGTACGATTTTAGTATCAAAAGACCGATAATGACTAGTACACTAAGCATGAGCATTTTCGCTCAATTCCAGCAGCGTTTTCACCTCGAAATCGCCATTTTCGTCCTGCACTCGTGGCTCCCATTTTATACACGGCAGCCATTTTTAAAAGTTGCCCTCACATAGGCTTATAATACAGTCAGATTTGATTCCAAGGACACTGTTAGAAATGGGGTCTTTGGTTGACAGTCAGGTTACCCCCTGTTCAAGCAAGGACCCTCACTCTAGTTAGGATAAAAGAGAATCACCCTCAGCTAACCCCTGCTTACCCCCTTGGTAGCTTGGCAGAGCAGTAGGCTTAACCTCAGAGTGCTGGGCGTAAAGTATTTGTACCAACACACACAGTAACTTAATGAAAACACTACAAAATGACACAACACCAGTTTAGAAAAATAGGAAATATTTATCTAGACAAAACAAGACCAAAACGACAAAAATCCAACATACACAAGTCAAGTTATGATTTTTAAAAGGTTTAAAATAAAAAGAGTCTTTAGGTAGTTGTAACAACACACTAGCGCTGCTAGCATGTAAATGTACCTGGTTTGCGTCAAAAATAACCCCGCACGGGCTGTGCGCGTCGAAAATAACCCTGCACGGTTATATGCGTCGAAAACAACTCGGCACGGCGATGCGCGTCGAAACAGCCAGCCACGCGACGGTCCGAAAGTCCCGCGGCGCAGGTTGCGATCTCTCAGCCTTCGTCAGCGATGCTGCGCGTCGTTTCTCCTGCTCCGGGCGTCGATTCTTCGGTCGCGTTTCCTGCGGCGTCGTTTCTCAGCTGCGGAGCCGGCGTCGCGTCGTTTTCTCAGCCGCGATCGGATTCGCGTCGATCTTTTCTCCGCACGGCGCTCGGTGCGTGTATTTTTGTCCTTAGGCTGCCAGCCTCTCCTTTCAGGGTCCCAGGAACTGGAAGGGCACCACAGAGCAGAGTAGGGGTCTCTCCAGAGACTCCAGGTGCTGGCAGGAAGAAGTCTTTGCTATCCCTGAGACTTCAACAACAGGAGGCAAGCTCTACATCAAGCCCTTGGAGATTTCTTCTTCAAGATGGAAGGCACACAAAGTCCAGTCTTTGCCCTCTTACTCTGGCAGAAGCAGCACTGCTGGAAAGCTCCACAAAGCACAGTCACAGGCAGGGCAGCACTTGTTCCTCAGCGATCAGCTCTTCTCCAGGCAGAGGTTCCCCTTGATTCCAGAAGTGTTTCTCAAGTTTGTAAGTTTGGGTGCCCTTCTTATACTCATTTTAGTCTTTGAAGTCACCTTTCTTCAAAGGGGACTCACACCTTCTTGTGAGATCCTGCCTTGCCCAGGCAAGGCCTCAGACACACACCAGGGGGCTGGAGACAGCATTGTCAGAGGCAGGCACAGTCCTTTCAGATGAGAGTGACCACTCCACCCCTCCCTCCTAGCAGAGATGGCTAATCAGGAATGCAGATCACACCCCAGCTCCCTTTGTGTCACTGTCTGGTGTGAGGTGAAAAACAACCCAACTGTCAACTGACCCAGACAGGGAATCCACAAACAAGGCAGAGTCACAGAATGGTTTAAGCAAGAAAATGCTCACTTTCTAAAAGTGGCATTTTCAAACGCACAATCTCAAAATCAACTTTACTAAAAGATGCATTTTTAAATTGTGAGTTCAGGGATCCCAAACTCCACCTGTCCATCTCTTCTCTAGGGGAATCTACACTTTAATCATATTTAAAGGTAGCCCCCATATTATCCTATGAGAGAGAGACAGACCTTGCAACAGTGAAAACGAAATTGGCAGTATTTCACTGTCAGGACATATAAACCACATTACTATATGTCCTACCTTATCCATACACTGCACCCTGCCCTTGGGGCTACCTAGGGCATACCTTAGGGGTGCCTTACATGTAAGGAAAGGGAAGGTTTAGGCCTGGCAAGTGGGTACACTTGCCAAGTCGAATTTACAGTGTAAAAATACACACACAGACACTGCAGTGGCAGGTCTGAGACATGATTACAGAGCTACTTATGTGGGTGGCACAACCAGTGCTGCAGGCCCACTAGTAGCATTTGATTTACAGGCCCTGGCACCTCTAGTGCACCTTACTAGGGACTTACTAGTAAATCAAATATGCCAATCATGGATAAACCACTTACATACAATTTAAACAGGAGAGCATATGCACTTTAGCACTGGTTAGCAGTGGTAAAGTGCTCAGAGTTGAAAAGCCAACAGCAACATGTCAGAAAAATATAGGAGGCAGGAGGCAAAAAAGTCTGGGGATGACCCTGCAAAAGCAAAAGTCCAACACGACCCCCTACCAGCCTAAAGCCAGGGGAGAACAATCAATACCTTGATGTACTTCCCTGATTGGGGCGATAGAACAGGGACCCAGGCCCACAACAGCAGGGGCATGCTCCAGTTCTACGCCTTCCTGACTCCAGTTGGATCCCTCTGTCCATACTCTCAGGGCCCACTAAGCTAACCCATGGGGAACCCTTCTCCACATCTACAGACACCATCTGTGCAACACCTAACTTTACTTTGCTCACAGATGTGTTGCAATGGGCAGATAGTACCACCAGGGCCAACACAGTGGTGTTGCCCACTCCACCCCCGGGGTGTGACTCTCGTCCTCCCCCCCCCAGGGGCAACTCTGTCCACCAGGACAGCAAGCCACAGTGGCCCCAGGCAACTGTCAGGGATGAGGGCCCGACCTCAGGCCTCTCTAACCACTGTGACTGTGGAGAGTGGGGGGTGGTAGCCCCAGGTGCCTGGCACCCTTTGACCACTCTCTCTTCCACCAGGTCAGGGATGTTAACCTGACCCTGGTCCTCCCCTCTGGGGCTCTGTACCCTCCCCGCAGAAGCGGCACCCCCAGAGTCAAAAACTGTCAGGGTGCTTGTAGAAGCAGTCCTGCACAATTCTCCCATCAGTGCAGGGATGTTAACCTGCAACTGATCCTCCAACCTGGGGTCTGTACCTTCAGGTTGGACCAGGGCCAGGGGTGAGGCTTCCCTCCCCCTGCCCTCTCTTCTGGGGTCCTGAACCACCCAACTAGGAGCGGCCCCCCCAGAAGACAACATGGTAGGGGCACTGTTAGCAGTAGCCCCTTCCTCCAGGTCAGGGGGGACACCCTTAACCTGGCCTCCCAATCCAGGGCCTGTACCCACAGACTGGATCACTGCCTGGCAAACCAGGACTTCCTGGGGGGCATACCTACCCCCTACCAGGTCAGAGTTTACCCTCTGAACCTGGTCATCCAACCTAGGGTCACCACCCTGCGGTTGAACCACTGCCTGGCACACCAGGACTTCCAGGGGGGCACACTTACCCCCCTCAAGGGACACACTGTCCCGAAGGGCCACACAAGAGTCTGGCTGGCGCAGGTCTCCTGACCTCTGCCCATCTGACAGAGTCTGGATTCCCCCCAACCCAGACATGGTCTCACCAAGGTCATTCATGGGGGGCTCTGCTCTCAGAGCTGACCCCTGACCCTCCAGGTTCTCCACTGGGGTCCGCAACCCCCTCTCAACCCTCTGTCTGGACTTCTGCACCCCCTCACTAGGAGTGGTACTGCCAGACACCAGAACTGGTGGGACGCTGGCTACAGCGGCCCCCCCAAGTTCTCCTGACACTGTGGGGTCTCCCTCAACAGATGGCCCTATGGTACAGGCTAGGCTCCCCTCCTGGTGTTCCCGCAGGGAACCCTCCAGGACCTGGGACCGGATCTCGGGCACCTTGGGCCTCAACCCATCCCCATTCCCTCTCCTCTGAGACTGGACATGGGGTCCCTCACCCATCCCACTACACTGGGACCTACCTGGGACACTACAATCCTTCCCTACCTCACCTGGTTGGGAACTACCTAGACCACTCCTCTCAGGAGCACCCCCAAATGCCTCTTCAGACTCTCTGGTACTCACCCAGAAGTCTGCCTCCATTGTAAGCTCCCTGGGGTCAGAGAACTCACACTCCACCTGGTGTTGGCATAGCTCTGGAAAATAAGGACTAGACATATGCTCTCCAGCAATTACATCACTCAGCCCCTCACATGAATTAACCAAAGTACCCTTCACCCAACCATCCAGTGACTCTGCTTTGACAAAGCACCCCACATCACCCTCCTGAGACTGGTGAGACAGTACCTGACTGTCCCTGACACTCAACCCACACTCTTCTGGGATGTCTTCACACTCCATAACCAGGACTTCTACCTGGGGGGAACCCCTCTCCCTGTCACTCTCACCTAGAGTCAGTAGAGTGTCCCTCCCACCAGTAGGAATATGACTCCCCATGCCAGTTCCCCAATCCACCTCAGGGACCCTGTGCATCACTGGAGCTACCTCATACCCCTGAACCTCCTGGCGTGTGTTAACTCCCTCCTTCAAGTAGGGCACCACCTCTCTGGGCATGTGCACTTCTGCAGCATCACTGGATATACAATTGTTGCTGCCACCATTCCAGCTGGACTCAGCCCTCATGACTTCCAGCTCTTTCAATTTAAGCTCGTAAGCATAAATCATTTTTTTAATCTCTAAGTCCCTCCTCCTTTCTGCCAGGACTAAGGCTCTCTTCTCCTCGGCCCTCTTAAGCTCTTCCAGACTCCGGATTCGAGCTAGGAGCCTATCATCTCTTTCTGTTCCCTCCTCAGGGCCACTGCCCTCCTCTTTGGAGTAGTCCTCCTCCTCAGAGTAGTTATCCTCCTCAGACTCATTTGGTGGTGTTGCCTGACAACGTTTCAATTCATCCTGAAACAGGGCTGACTCAAGATCCTCCCTTCTGGATTCCTTGTTCACAGCCAGTCCCCTTTCCATGCAGAATGCTTTAAGCTGCCACTTTTTATACATAGATAGGTGCCAGAAATTGACTTCCATTTCTGCAAAGGCTTCACAACCAAAAACCAAAGTCCAAAAATATTAGCAATACTTCCAGGAGGACATCAGAGAACAAAAAGCAGAATCACAAGACAAGTAGTATGTGGTCACGTAGTGGTCTGAGATCAAAAACAGTAGTGTACACTCAATTACTGTATGTCAAGTACAAATACAAGTCCAAATCCCGACCGCTGGTCACCAATGTTAGAAATGGGGTCTTTGGTTGACAGTCAGGTTACCCCCTGTTCAAGCAAGGACCCTCACTCTAGTTAGGATAAAAGAGAATCACCCTCAGCTAACCCCTGCTTACCCCCTTGGTAGCTTGGCAGAGCAGTAGGCTTAACCTCAGAGTGCTGGGCGTAAAGTATTTGTACCAACACACACAGTAACTTAATGAAAACACTACAAAATGACACAACACCAGTTTAGAAAAATAGGAAATATTTATCTAGACAAAACAAGACCAAAACGACAAAAATCCAACATACACAAGTCAAGTTATGATTTTTAAAAGGTTTAAAATAAAAAGAGTCTTTAGGTAGTTGTAACAACACACTAGCGCTGCTAGCATGTAAATGTACCTGGTTTGCGTCAAAAATAACCCCGCACGGGCTGTGCGCGTCGAAAATAACCCTGCACGGTTATATGCGTCGAAAACAACTCGGCACGGCGATGCGCGTCGAAACAGCCAGCCACGCGACGGTCCGAAAGTCCCGCGGCGCAGGTTGCGATCTCTCAGCCTTCGTCAGCGATGCTGCGCGTCGTTTCTCCTGCTCCGGGCGTCGATTCTTCGGTCGCGTTTCCTGCGGCGTCGTTTCTCAGCTGCGGAGCCGGCGTCGCGTCGTTTTCTCAGCCGCGATCGGATTCGCGTCGATCTTTTCTCCGCACGGCGCTCGGTGCGTGTATTTTTGTCCTTAGGCTGCCAGCCTCTCCTTTCAGGGTCCCAGGAACTGGAAGGGCACCACAGAGCAGAGTAGGGGTCTCTCCAGAGACTCCAGGTGCTGGCAGGAAGAAGTCTTTGCTATCCCTGAGACTTCAACAACAGGAGGCAAGCTCTACATCAAGCCCTTGGAGATTTCTTCTTCAAGATGGAAGGCACACAAAGTCCAGTCTTTGCCCTCTTACTCTGGCAGAAGCAGCACTGCTGGAAAGCTCCACAAAGCACAGTCACAGGCAGGGCAGCACTTGTTCCTCAGCGATCAGCTCTTCTCCAGGCAGAGGTTCCCCTTGATTCCAGAAGTGTTTCTCAAGTTTGTAAGTTTGGGTGCCCTTCTTATACTCATTTTAGTCTTTGAAGTCACCTTTCTTCAAAGGGGACTCACACCTTCTTGTGAGATCCTGCCTTGCCCAGGCAAGGCCTCAGACACACACCAGGGGGCTGGAGACAGCATTGTCAGAGGCAGGCACAGTCCTTTCAGATGAGAGTGACCACTCCACCCCTCCCTCCTAGCAGAGATGGCTAATCAGGAATGCAGATCACACCCCAGCTCCCTTTGTGTCACTGTCTGGTGTGAGGTGAAAAACAACCCAACTGTCAACTGACCCAGACAGGGAATCCACAAACAAGGCAGAGTCACAGAATGGTTTAAGCAAGAAAATGCTCACTTTCTAAAAGTGGCATTTTCAAACGCACAATCTCAAAATCAACTTTACTAAAAGATGCATTTTTAAATTGTGAGTTCAGGGATCCCAAACTCCACCTGTCCATCTCTTCTCTAGGGGAATCTACACTTTAATCATATTTAAAGGTAGCCCCCATATTATCCTATGAGAGAGAGACAGACCTTGCAACAGTGAAAACGAAATTGGCAGTATTTCACTGTCAGGACATATAAACCACATTACTATATGTCCTACCTTATCCATACACTGCACCCTGCCCTTGGGGCTACCTAGGGCATACCTTAGGGGTGCCTTACATGTAAGGAAAGGGAAGGTTTAGGCCTGGCAAGTGGGTACACTTGCCAAGTCGAATTTACAGTGTAAAAATACACACACAGACACTGCAGTGGCAGGTCTGAGACATGATTACAGAGCTACTTATGTGGGTGGCACAACCAGTGCTGCAGGCCCACTAGTAGCATTTGATTTACAGGCCCTGGCACCTCTAGTGCACCTTACTAGGGACTTACTAGTAAATCAAATATGCCAATCATGGATAAACCACTTACATACAATTTAAACAGGAGAGCATATGCACTTTAGCACTGGTTAGCAGTGGTAAAGTGCTCAGAGTTGAAAAGCCAACAGCAACATGTCAGAAAAATATAGGAGGCAGGAGGCAAAAAAGTCTGGGGATGACCCTGCAAAAGCAAAAGTCCAACAGACACGTACACCTTGATTGACTTTTCTCTGACCTGGGCAAGCTGGAACCATTGCCTCAGGCCAAACCTGTTTGGTCAGTCCCTCTCCCAGTGGCCGAATCAGATAGCATCAAGGCACACCATGCCATAAAACCCTTATTATCGCTCACACACCCTGCCTAATCTTGCTCACACCTGCACCTGCTCTTTTCTTCTTCTTACTTTACGAGGGGGAGGTGCCCGTTTTTATTGGGGGTCCACACTTATCTGATGTAAAATACTAGGCCTTGCCGGGTAATTTATTATGGGTTGGATGACATGAAATATGAGGTTTCATCATGACACTGTTTTTTCCTTTGTAGTGAAAACATGTGAATGACCAACCAAAATGTCAAGAATGTTTGCCTGAAGCTTAAAAAACTGTATATAAGGAAACCTGATTTTGCATTGACAGACAGTCTCCTCAGAACATACAAACCGTGCTGTTGTACTTCTAGGACGCTTGTTACTTGGTTGCAGCCAATAAATTCGATCTTTGACTTCACCTAGAAGACTCTGAGTTTCTGTGGTCTGAATCAGGAAAGTACCCGAGGTCTTTGGGTGTACCCTGGCACCGCTGGGTTACCGGATCAGTACCGGTTCTGAAAAACCCAGTACCTCAGGCCTGCGCACGTTCCCAACATGTCCACCATGAGACAGCTCCAAAACTCTGATAGAAATATCACAGAGCCTAAGAGAGTCCAAGTGGGGAAAAGGGGATTAGGTAGGGAACAGCTGGGAAGGAGACATGTAGGAAGCAAAAGGTTAAACAACACAATATCAAAATATAATCACATTGACTTTCACTAGACTATGGGTCTAAGCGTTGTCTTACTGTAACCATGGATAACCTAAGAAGTGACTTTAACTAGACCTCAAGAACTCGGGGTACCTGGAAAAAATCAAGAATGATTAATACAATGTTTCATAGGAGCCTTTCATGAAATGTCACATATTGTCTAGGAATACAAGAACCTTCTAGAATAATGTTTCAGAACAAAGTTTTACATGCTGGAAATGAATCACGCACACTGTCGATTCTAACAAGAATATGCAAATGCCATGAAATTATTGCGCAAGCCGTTGCCGATCTGAACACCAAGTTTTACATGTGGTAAATGAATCGCGCACACTGCCGATTCTAACAAGATTATGTAAATGCATGAAATGATCGCGCAAGCTGTTGCCGATCTGAACACCAAGTTTTACATGCGGTAAATGAATCGCGCACACTGCCGATTCAAACAAGAATATGCAAATGTCATGAAATGATCGAGCAAGCTGTTGCCGATCTGAACACTAAGTTTGACATGTGGTAAATGAATTACGCACACTGCCGATTCTAACACGAATATGTACATGCCATGAAATGATCGCGCAAGCTGTTGCCGATCTGAACACCAAGATTTACATTAGAGGAATGATTCACATACTCTGAAAGTTTCACAAGTAGGCCCAAAACTCAAGAGTCTTTTAGGACGGGGGCCCAGCCCGACCTCCGCCTTACCACCCTGCTCAAGGATCACCAAACTAATGCGGGGCAGGCCTGGAACGTCAAGGTAGGCCTCCGGAACAGGAGCTCAGAAAATTGCTGTTGCTCTGCACCGGAACCTCTGAATAGTGAGCACGTGGAGCTGGGCTGGCTTCCTTATATAGAGTCTGGCCCAGCCCACAAACCACACCCAGTCATGCTGCAGAGAAAGCTTCTAGAAGGTCCTAGAAAGGGACCACACCCTAACACACTCAGTAAGTGTGCAGCAATACCTTGCAAATTAACAGTTATTGCAAACATCAGTAATAGTGTTTTTCAAGGTTAAAGTCTGCAATGCAAAAGGTTAACATATAAACACAATGCATGAATTATGTTCTTGCGTAAATGCTGGGTTTTTGCATTTTTGTCGCCCATAGAGCACGCACTGTCCTGATGTTGACAGCTACCAGGGGTTTAAGCACAGGTTAATTTAGTAACTTTTTGTGGTTAACACTGACATTGATTGTGGCTGCTGCTTAAGTCAGGTTTTCATCCCCCCTCAACCAACAACCCAATTTCTCACATTGATGCCAGGAGTGGGATCCAGGACTTGTGTTTGTGCAGTACCATAGAATGACTAGTGGAACAATAGTGTAATAATAAAATCTCAATACAAATAATATGATACAGATTGTTTTTTTTTTATTCTGCCGTTTTTCACTTGTCCATATTCATTTCCATCCTATTTGACTGTCTGCGCCTGTGCCTCTACCTGTAAGATTGGGAGTTGATCTTGGCAACTTGCAGATCTACACTGTAGCTGAGCTCGGAGAAATCTGCAAGGATAGGGGTCTTTCAGCAAAATGAAACTCCAAGAAGGAGGAGCTCCAGAAGGTCCTCATGGCCTGGAGGAAGCCCACCATTTAGAGGCTACGGAGGAGGAGATGAATGTTGAGGAGGAGCATGAGTGAGAGATGGAGGGGGGGTGGCCCCAGAGAAAAGAGGGGACCTCTTGAGGCCAAGAGGTTCCTTGAGGAAAGGAAACTGGCCCTGGGGGAAAAGCTGGCGGCGGAAAAGTTGTCTGAGAGATTCTTGGAAGTAAACAAAAGATCTTGTTGGTTCATGAGGTGAGCCTTAAAGAGATGGACCTACAAGAAGTCCAAACAAAGATCAGGGTCCAACAACAATGGTGGCAGCGAAACCACAGTGTCACATGAGGAAAAGAGAGTCAACATACCTAATGACCTGGTGCCTAACTTTATAGTTGGGAACAACATAGATATGTGGTTTTAGGCCTTTGAGGTAGCCCTAGAAATGCATTGGATCAATGAGGGGGATTGGGGTGCCAGTCTGTGGAGGCATACACCAACAAAGGGGAAGGATTTTTTGTTTGTCCTACAGAAGAGGGGCAGGATGAAATAACACCCTCCACCATGAAGCCACCCTTAACCAAAAGAGTGAACTCTCCCCTGAAAAGTATAGGCTGAATTTCAGGGACAGCCAGAAAATGCCCCACCTGGCACAGGATGGTAGGGTGAAGGGTAGTGAATTAAAGCAAACATGTATGAGATTCTGGGAATCAGTTTTCCAGAAAGCACATGTTCAGTCATTGTTTTACAGAGCTACACCAACAGCTGACAGACAACACACTCACTACCCCTAGGCAGCTGGCAGAGGAGTTGGACCACTGGCTCAGCAGCAAGGTCCAAAAGGAGGTACCTGGGCGGTACCCCAAGAAGGGTGGTTGAGTTTCCTACCAGCAGAGTGAAGGGGAGGTCCAAGGTGGCAATGGCAAGACCCAACATAAGGCAGGGGGAAGGGTTTCCATGCTCATTCTGAGAAACATGAAGTAGGTTCTGGTGGGCGGTGGCCCAGGGTGCCCCATTTCCAACCCCAGTGCTTTGATTGTTCTCAGCTAGGACTCTGTCTGTCTTAAGAAACCAGCACACTAGTTTGAGCTCTACAGGGGTGCCCAATGTGGCCCAATGTCCCCAGGGGGCAGTAATAGAACATGCCATAGTCTCCTTTAGTTGAGACGTAGAATCATAGGGTGAACTGGTGATCCCTGGGAGTGGGAGCATCACTTCCACCAGGTCAAAGTGAATGGGATCCCTGTCACTACTCTGAGAGACACCAGGGCCAGCCAGACTATGGTAGTGGAAAGGCTAATTTCATCAGAGCAATACACCTGACAGCTGTGTAGGGTGGCTTAGGCCCAGGACAGGACTCCCCCCATGACACTGGTATCACTGGAGTTGGATGGTGAGGTGAGGTTCATAGTTAGCCACTAGATGCCTTTTGACTGCATTCTGGAAATTAGTTGCCACTTGTATTAGAAGAGCTGGGAAGGGCAACTGCCAACTACACCCTGAAAGCTCAGGTTTCTGGGGGTAGCCCTCCCTAAAGAAGGATACAGAGGCCCTGATGAAGGGGCAGGGGGACAAAAGGCTCACTTCTGGCCTCTGTTGAGCCTCAGAGCCTCAGGGAATAGAGACTAGACTAAAGAACCAGTCTAAGTCTTCCACCCCAGGACTGGTGGGAAGGAGAGTGAAAGCAGGGTGCCTAACACCCTGGGCTGTTGCCCCTTACTCTGAGAAACCTCAGAGGTAAGAGAACCCTGGATGGCCTGGGGCCTGTCTTTGGACCATTCAGCTATTAGTGGCCTCTGTTGGGTGCTGTGCTATATTGCAGAGTTTTCCTTGGGTTGCAGATGGTGGTCTGATTTAAGGGGTTGAATGGGCCACAGATGAGGAGAAAGATTCCTTACAGGTCAGTTCAGTGTTTCAGGAGAGTGTAGAGAGAGGGATCCAACTGAGTTCAGAGGTGCATAGAACTGGCAAGGACATCGGAAGTAGAGTGCCACTGTCCACGTGCTATCACCTCAGCAGGAAAGCCCATCAAGGTATTGATTAGTTACCCTGGCTTCAGGCTTTCAGGTCATGTTGGAACAGGCCCTCTCTGGCTTTAGGACTCTGTGCACTACTGCTAACCAGTGCTAAAGTGCTTGTGCTGTGCTTTAAACATGGGCACATTGATGAGCCCCCAATTGTCACATTTAATTTACTTGTAAGCCCCCAGTCAAGTTGCACTACATGTACTCAGGGTCTGTAAATGTAATGCTACTAGTGGGCCTGCAGCACTTATTGGGCCACCCACTTAAGTTGTCCTTTAAAACATGCCTCAGGCCTGTCATTGGAGCCTCTGTCTGAAAATGTAAACTGCCAATTCATCTTGGCACAACAAACCTTTTGCCTGAACTTGTGACTTTGTCCCGGTCCAGGGCAACCAGATACTTTTATTTAAATCTTTTGGCACTACTTTTATTTAAATATTCAATATCCACAGTTCTACCAATTGGAGGTTTGTTGTTTTGGTCTCAAATATATTTTAAATGTACTTTATTTGTCTGAATTGGGGTGGTATTTTTCTTGTATGGTGCTTTCAATTTATTACTGTTTATGTGCTGCATACTTTAGACATTGCCTCTAAGATAAGCCTGATGGCTTTTTATGCTACTCTACTAAAGGGTTAAGCACAGCTTAAGTTAGTGCCTTTTTGTGGTTCACACTGGCAAGGATTGTGGATGTTGCTTGAGCAGGGTTCAACCTTCAACCCAACCCAACCAATAACCCAATTTCTCACTTACAAGATTTTTCTAAAAGCACTGTGACATGAATAGTGGCTCACCATCCACCCTTGTGTCTTTATGCCACAGCGCCTGGCAAAATATTCGTACACACTTTTTACAGTGTTTAATTATTAAATACAGGCACTTATTGCAAGTGGACGTTTTTTCTTTCCACTTTATAGAGGAATAAACACATTTTTGGTGGATTGTAGATTTTAGAAAATGTTTAATACCATATTTTCAGTACAAAGACATTGCCCAAGTATATGTCTTTTTATGATTACCAAGAGAGAATCATGCTGACCATGAGACATCAAGTCCTTCAGTTTTACCACATTATTTAATGCCATTGGTTGTTTCATGTAGGAACAGCTGTGGCACATCAGCTGCAGCGCACATTCCAAGAGAGGATACAGATGTTCAGCATGGTGAGGTGGCTACACATTGCTTAGACATATTAAATTCCACCTTTGGTAACTACAAAACAATATTCTGTCTCCTGATTTTTTTGAAGAAAATCCTCCACTGGGGGGCTTGACAACAATGTGCATGGCGATTCCTCTGCAAAGCTCCCACAGTAACTGCAGGCCCAAGCAATGTACCTCTGATTGATGGTGCTGAGCATGGATTTTCTGCTGAGTGGTCTGTATGAGAGCCTCTAGTAACCATTAGTGAGGGCTTGGGAGGAGGATTCATACTTACATCCAAGACTGTCTTGAGACCGGGAATGGTGAAGGCCTGTGCCATGGTTTGAATGCCAACAGCTCTGCCAGGTGCTGTAATGACTGGTCAGTGCAGATGTCCTGGGTTGTTGCAGTGCACGCACAGATTCCAGGATAGACTGATTCCGGTCAATGTGGGGAAAGGTAGTCATACAGAGGGATTGAATCTGGCTGGATAGGCAGAGGCTGAGGAAGGAGCCATGCCACATAGGTGAAGGGAGAGGCTTTTGCATAGTAGGAGTGAACCTGATGGAGGATATCCCTCCTACCCTCTCCATGCAAACCCTTTATAACTCAAAGCAAAGAAACCAAAACAATTCAAAATGAATGGTGCAGACTTATGTCAATCCCCGTAGAAGGAACAGCTACTGCAGCAGACATTTTGGAACAGGACCCATATGTATTTTGTGTTCATCCAGCTTGAAGTGAACAATGGAAGGCGGAGCTAAGTCTCCCTGGGAAGGTGGTCAACCCCCATTCTCCGCAAAAGGCTACATTTATTGAATGCCAAGTTTGGGCCATGCTCTTGAGCCTTTTCGAATTTTTATATAAAGGTACATGCCCCATGCAATGCAAGAGTTAGCCTCACACTTAGGGCCAGATGTAGCAAAATAGAAATTTGTGAGTTGCAAATTGCGAGTCCATGCGACTCGCAATTTGCAACTCGCAAATTGGTATGCAGTACGGTGTCTCAGACACCGTCTGCGACTCGCTATGGGGTCGCAATGACCCACCTCATTAATATTCATGAGGTGGGTCGCAAATTGCGGCCCCATAGCGAGTCTAGGCACTCGGAAACATGGAGGCCTGCTGTCGTCAGCAGACCTCCATGTTCGTGACTGCTTTTAAATAAAGCAGTTTTTTTTTTTTTAAGTGTAGCCCGTTTTCCTTAAAGGAAAACGAGCTGCACTTAAAAAAAAAATCCGAAACCTTTAGTTTCGTTTTTTTTTCAGGGCAGGTAGTGGTCCATTGGACCACTACCTACCCTGAAAAAATATTTGTGGGTCCATTCACAAAGTGGAAGGGGTCCCATGGGGACCCCTTCCAATTTGCGAGTGGGTTACCATCCACTTGAAGTGGATGGTAACTGCGATACCCTTTGCGACCGCATATGCGGTCGCAAATGGTATTGCATTCCACTCCGAATCGCAAATAGGAAGGGAACACCCCTTCCTATTTGCGATTCTGAAATGCATATTGCGAGTCGGTACCAACTCGCAATATGCATTTCTGCATAGGGAAATGCGTTTAGCGAGTCGCAAACGGCAATTTTTGCCGTTTGCGACTCGCTAAACATTTCGTGCATCTGGCCCTTAGATACATGCAGAAAGGAAAACACATGCAACAGTTGTTCTTCTAGACAGTGGCAAAAAAAACTTCTGCAGTCAATGGCAGAGACACAGGACACATTGAAGTTTCCAGACATACCTGGCTTAGAGCTCACCACGTTGTTGAAGGACATCTTTAATCAAGCTATTCATACACTCACTTAATACGGCAGTGGAGGCTAACATTAACACTACAGAAGTTCATACTTTATGGGTGAAATAGTTTTATTTACGTCATAACTTGCAACCATAGATAAGAGAGTCAAAGACCTGGCAACATACCTGGATCACCAACCTGAATAAGGCAGAGAGATATGGCAATTCCAGCAAAAGAAAACTGACCTGGAAAATAGAAGCTGTAGAAGAGTCCTAGTCATGCCTGAACAAGCCGTGAAGGATGACCTAATAGAATTGGTGACTGAATTCATCCCGGCAACACTGAATCTTAAATATAACCCCCTCTGGAATTTCAAAGAGCGTACTGAGTAAGACCACATTGTAGCCTCTCTCATAATCACCTGAGTCGTATGTTTGTTTGCTGTGTCAGGCATCAACAAGCCCATCAGCTAATAATGGCTGAGAAAAAGCATGGCTCACAGCAGTATGATACTGCACAGTTCTTTTTTGCAGTGGACATCTTAGCTGACACAAATGCTAAAAGGCAGCAATGTATGGTTCTGCACCCAAGATTGTGGAAAACGAAGATTAAATATGACCTTTTAGAAACAGCAATGATGATCATCACAATACAAGGGCGGAGTGCGAGAAATTGAGGAAACAGAAGATCTGGAATCAGTTTTAGACAAGATTGACACATTGGCTGTTGTTACAACAATGGCATGGGGTGATCTGGCTCAATCAGAGGAGATCTCAGATCAGTCATGAGTTAAGTACAAGGAGAAAGATTGAGCTGAATGACAGAGACTGGAACAAGTAACACAAAAGTGGTCCAGTGGCAGGACCTCGCTATCTTGGCAGCCCAAACCACTCACAGATATGTCAAGATCTCAGTTGAAGGTCTCTTGTGCCTGGGACCTGTCAGTGATCTGAACTAAAGGCTCGTAAGGGACACTTGCCCATGGAATTGATAAACAAGTTTGAGTTCAACTGGAGGTATGGTGTCATGGACTAGGTTAACAGATGTTGTTAGCTGGGATGGGGACAATCAGGATTTTCACAGTTGTTGATGATCCTGTAACTTAATGAGCTTCTTATGACTTATTTATGCTTGTTGTAGATCTTCGGCCACAGACTACTTTTGTAACTAACCCCCTCCCAGGCTCATCTCCCCCATTCCCTCTGGGAGTCTCATATCCATTTTTACTGGGTTTATTATATGCCATGGTAGGAGACAATGTGACTTTTCTTGCTAATCTCAACTGACTTCTCTCTTTTGAATGCATCAAAGTTCTACTTGGTGGGGATTGGAATATCTTGATGGATCCAGTACTGTAGTAAATTGCCCTCTTTTTGGCATGGTTACCCCCACTTTTTGCCTGGTGTCAGTGTGTTTGACTGTGTTCACTGGGATCCTGCTAACCAGGACCCCAGTGACTTTCCTCTCTCCCCTTAAATTTGGTTGCTTGGACCACACACACCCCACATTTGGCATACTGGTGCCCCCTTGTAAGTCCCTAGTAGATGGTACCAAGGTACCCAGGGCATTGGGGCACCAGGGGTTCCCCATGGGCTGCAGCATGTATTATGCCGCCATGGGGAGCCCATGCAAGCCTGCGACAAAGGGTGCATGCACCATTTTTCACAACAGGTCACTGCACCAGGTCACTGTAAGTCACCCCTATGGTAAGCCCTTCTAGCCTAGAGAGCAGGGTGCAAGTACGTGTGTGTGAGGGCACCCTTGCATGAGCCTCTCATGAACTCCAGCCCCATTTTTATGGACTTCGTGAGTGCCGGGATGCCATTTTACATGTGTACTGGACATAGGACACTACCTAGGTTCAGATACATAATGGTATCAAACATGTCGGAATCATACCACAATGCTGTTGCCAGTATTGGTAGTATGATTCCATGCACTTTGAGGGCTCCAGAGAGGACTCCCAGCATTGCTCCCACCAGCCTTCTGGGGTTTTCTGGGCAGCCCAAGCTGCTGACACCCCTTGCACAGTTTTCTGCCCTCCTTCTGCTTGGACAGCTTAAGCCCATCAAGGCAAAACAAAGGATTTCCTTTGGGAGAGGGGGGGTAACACCCTCTCCCTTTGGAAATAGGTGTTGCATGGCTTGGGGGGGGGGTAGCTTTCCCAAGTCACTGGTCTGCTTTGAAGGGCACATTTGGTGCCCTTCTTGCATAAACCAGTCTGCACCGGAACTCCAGTCCCTTCTCTGGCACGAAACTGGACAATGGTAAGGGGAGTGACCACTCCCCTGTTCACCACAACCCCAGGGGTGATTCCCAGAGCTTCTCCAGAGGGTTCCTTGATTCTGCCATCTTGAATCCAAGGTGAACAGAGGCCTCTGGGAGCATCTGTGTGGCCAGTTCAGGCAAGTGACGTCATAGCCCCCTCCTTATAGGTGGTCAGGGCTATTTGGGGTCTCCCTCTTGGTGGGTCCTCGGATTCAGCTTGCAAGATTCCAGCAGGACTCCTCTTCAACCTATACTTTGACTTCTAGCCACTGGAACAGCGACTGAACCCTCCTCCTCGATCTGCATCCACAATGAATACTCTGCTTGCCACATTGTTTCCATGGCTCTTTCCAGCTTCTGCAACATTTCCCTGGCTGTGCATCCTCTGAGGGTGCCAAGTGTTCACTCTGCACGAGAAGGAAGAAGGAATCTCCCTTGGAGTGAAGGAGTCACTCCCCTGCATCCGCAGGCACCAACAGCAACAATGATAGGCTGCATGGATCTCCTCTCACCTAGAGCTGCATGGATGCTGCATCATGGGTGGTAGTCTGGAGTGGTCCCCTTTTTCCTCTTTACCAGCTGTCCAACTTTGTTGGAGGTAATCCCTTGCCTTCCCACGCACGACTGTACCCCTGTGCACCACATCGCTTGCAGCTACCAAGGCTTGTTGGCATCTCATCCAAAGGGATGCCTGAAGGGATCTTCTGGGTCCAAGTAGCCCCAGCCCCAGCACTCTTCCCTACGATGCACAGCCCTCTGTGTGCTTCTCCTGCAGCATGGGACCCTTCTTCAGTTGCGCTGCATCTGCTCCTCTGCGACTCCTGGTTCCTCTTCCAGTGGCTCTCCTTTGGGGGCTGCCTTTTCTTCTGTGGACTCTCTGCCTTGCTGATGCCCCCTCCCCCCGGACTCCCACCATGGGATGAGTCCTCCTGGACCTTGCTGGTCCCCGGCTGGTCCACTTCTGCTTCTTCGCAACTTCTGCCTTTGTCAAGGCTTGTTAGTGGCTTTTCCATGCCATTGACTGACTGCAATCTTCCATCTAGTGTGGGACATTGACTGCATCCTCCGGGAACTCTTCTCTGACTTCACGGCTGCATTGCTGACCGCCTTTGTCCTACCGTTGACCGACTCCTTCAACCACAGACACTCCTGCGACTTCTGGACTTGGTCCCCTTCTTCCACAGGTCTTCCTCTTCAGGAATTCACTGCTGATTTCTTGCAGTCTTGTCTGGGTGTTTCATTTTCTCCCTTTCAGTCCTTTTGGGTGGTTTGGGGAAAATCCAGTAACTTACTCCTTTGTTCCTGGTCACTGGGGGACACAGTGCTTACCTTTGGCGTTTCCTAGTTCCTCCAGCTCCCCTCTACACATCTCACTTACCAAGGTGGTGGGCTTACATTCTCATTCTATTTTTTTTGTATATGGTTTGGACTCCCTTTCTACTGCTTTTTATGCCTATTTCTGATTACTAGTGTACATATCTAGTGTGTTACTTACCTCCTATTGGAGGCTTGCCTCTCTAGTACTTTTTGGTAATTGTGTCACTAAAATAAAGTACCTTTATTTTTGTAACACTGAGGCGGTCATTCCAACCGCCGCATGACCGCACCGCGGTCAAAAGACCGCGGCGGCCATTCTGGCTTTCCCGCAGGGCCGGCGGGCGACCGCCAAAAGGACACCCGCCGGCCCAGCGGGAAAGGCCCAGCAATGATGAAGCCGGCTCCGAATGGAGCCGGCGGAGTTGCTGGTGTGCGACGGGTGCAGTGGCACCCGTCGCGATTTTCAGTGTCTGCTTTGCAGACACTGAAAATCATTATGGGGCCCTGTGAGGGGGCCCCTGCACTGCCCATGCCAGTGGCATGGGCAGTGCAGGGGCCCCCAGGGGCCCCACGACACCCGTTCCCACCATCCTGTTCCTGGCGGTATTTACCGCCAGGACCAGGATGGCGGGAAGGGGGTCGGAATCCCCATGGCGGTGCTGCAAGCAGCGCCGCCATGGCGGATTCCTTGGGCCAGGGGTAAACCGGCGGGAAACCGCCGGTTGCCCTTTTCTGACCGCGGCTTTACCGCCGCGGTCAGAATGGCCCAGGAAGCACCGCCAGCCTGTTGGCGGTGCTTCGCGGTCCCCGGCCCTGGCGGTCATGGACCGCCAGGGTCGGAATGACCCCCTGAGTGTCTTTCCTGTGTGTTAGTGATGTTTGTATTGCATGAGCTTTGCATGTCTCCTAGGTAAGTCTTGGATGCTCATCCACAGCTACCTCTAGAGAGCCAGGCTTCTAAACACTGCCTTCATTACATTAATAGGGGATACCTGGACCTTGGATAAGGTGTAAGTACCTTAGGTGCCCACCACACACCAGGCCAGCTTCCTACAAGTACTATACAGAGCAAGAGTTTAGGATACTAGACATAATATGGCCAGACATTTCCTGCATGACCTCATACATAACAATGCACTCATTGAACAAGGGAGACAGAACCATCATCAAGAGTTTAACTATGCATTTACCTCTTGCCTCACAACATGCACATAGACTATTGCTTACTGAGAACATCCCTTGCAGGATACATAGATCAGGTGCCATTAGTGCATCGAGGGATTCGAGATTATGATCTTATTGATCTTCAGATCGATGCTGAACACATAGTATGCCCTAAAAGCTCCTAGCGCTTGAACTTCTTGAAGTATAGAACATCTCAAGACAAGAAATGTTTACACTCGTACCTGAAGGTATTCCTAGTGGAAGACATGAAATCAGTTACCTTCGCATACTTCCTTTAGGGGGCACGAAAAGCCTGATCAAGAGCCCTCCTCATGAGGGACGCTGCTATTACTAGAAGAACAAAATGTTGACAATTGAGTACAGATGGAAAGAGATGTTACATTACTTACGGACAAATATTCTAGGATGAAGTTGCATACTGATCTAAAGGCGTTACTTCAGGTTGAATCTAATTTAAATGACCTGTGTACATCGGAAGCCAAGAAGTTTGTTTTTCTGCCCCCACAGAGATGTTGATATTGGGGTGAGAAAGCAGACAGGTTATTGCTTATGCAGCTCTGCTAGGTGGAAGTGGGTAGGTCAATTCCAGCCCTGTATAATTGAAATGGGGAATTTGTCACCCATCCAACAGATATCACTACTGAATTTCTGAAACATTACGAGCCTCTACACACTTCAGAATTTCATCCGGACACTGCAGAAGAAGAGACTTCATTCAGAACACCTAAGGTACTACATCAACTTGTTGGACGGCGCACTCTTCGAAGAAGAAATAGTGGCAGCTATTGATGACCAGGCCCTCAATAGAGCTCCCAAGGAGGATTGATTCCTTGTAGAATGCTATAAAATAATGAAACTGTTAGAAATCGGGTTCAGGTGGACAGAGGTATGCACCCTGTCCAAGCAGGAACCAAAACCCTAGTCATGGTAGGTCAGATACACACTAAGAGGTTAACCTATGCTCTCCCTCTGGTAGCTTGGCACAGAGCAGGCAGGCTTAACTTCAGAAGCAATGTGTAAAGTATTTATGCAAGACCTCAATCAGTAACACAATGAAAACACCACAAAAAGACTCCAAACCATGTTAGAAAAATAGATCATATTTTTATGAGCTAAACAAGACCAAAACAATAAAAATCCAATTAATAGAAGTTGAGATATAAAACTTTTTTTTAAAATGTGCGAGTAGTGTTTAGAAGCAATAAGCACTTGTTGGGACATCTGGTCGCACTGGAGCGGGACAAAGTAAAGGGTTCCGGCAGCCCATGATAGCTACTAGAGCCATGCAGGGTCTGATGAGCAACAGTACCTTAATCTTTATCGCAGCACCAGATGTGTTGATGATCCCCAGGCAGTTAGGGGGTTTGGGGTGGAATTCTCCACGCAACAACAGCAATGCATTGGTTCTGAGTGCAATGCCCCAGTTCCAAGTGAAACAGTTCTGAATGTGATGTGCCGGGATAATCCACGTTCGAGCGGCAATGCGGCAATCTTCTCCACACAATGGTGACAAAGCGTTGGCTCCAAAGTGGTGGTTCCATAGGCAATGCAGCGGTTCAGAGAGCAATGCTCTGGTACTTGCAGCAACAGTGATGTGTTGGTCCTGATCTCGCAGAAGGGGATATGTAGGTTGCGATTGGTACAATGACGACAATATGCAAGTTCAGGCAGATGCATTACTTTATACTCACTTCCCATAGTTGTGGATTGGATTGGATTGGCACCACTTGGCAGAGCAAGACTTGCAGCAGGCAAAGTCCAGGTGCTGTTTTTAGATGGAAGGGAAGTCTTTAATGTCCTTGAGATTTCAGAAGAGGAGGCATGCCAGCAAGCCCTTGGAGTCATTGCACGCATTAATCCCTAAAGTGCTCCTATTGATAGGAACCTTTCAGAGGATCATAAACCACAGCGTGCCCCTTTCAGCTTGGCAGGTGAGGAAAAATGGCATCCGTACCAGAAGGATCTGCACCCACGTAGACCTGGGCAAAGTATGCATAATTTCCTTTGCAGAAATTACCCAAAATGTCTCAAAAAAAGTTATGCATCATTGCACAAAATTCATATCTGGCAGTTTGTTCTATTTTTTAGTGGAAAATACACCCTCAAGTTCATTTTTGGCACAAGGGTGCATTATGCGCTAAAAACATAGCGCAAAATCATGTGTGACATGAACAACAGCTGCTAATATTTGGTTTGGTAACATTCTTCCTGTGCACCAGCAATAGGGCTTTTACTCAAAGACATCTCAATTAAATGGCATGGTATAAAATAACCGTGTAATTTCACAAATTTCCCATAACAATCATAATGTGACATGCATGAAATTCCACAAAAATCCGCCAAAAATGTCACCTAGGCCTAAGTTGGCTGTAAATGCTCAGAGTAGGTGAAAAAGGTCTGACGTCCAGAGGCATGAAGCACAAATGGCTCCACTTGAATACGAGGGCCAGTGTAGTATTGTACACGAGTAACGGACTTCGATAGATCCTCTGTAAGGTTACATGAGGTCCTCTGACACCCTGTGACACCATGTTTGGTCTGGAAGTCATCCACCATTATCCCTGTGCAAACCTCTGAAAACACCACCATCAAAATGCAAGTCAGCTTTCAGTCTTGGTGAGCTGTGACCACTGAATCATATTACCAAATGGTAATTTCTAATGCACCCATGCTAATTTGGTGGCGCAGACCCAGTGGTGTAGTGTTCCATTAGTAAAAGGCTTTCAAAGTTTGTGCTTGCCATTGCATTGTGGATGTCCATGATGCTTGGTGATCAAAAGACAGAATTACTGGTGAAAGTGACCAAGTGATTGCATAAGTGTGCTTCAACTCAAACTGAGATATACTCAAGTGGTCATTCAAAGAACCTGCTTTACTGACAGGCTTAAAGAAATGTTTGTATCCTTCTACACCCACTACTGGTTACCATCAATGCATACACCAGCCGCCCCTCCAATAGCCATTTCTCAAGGTGTTTACCCAGAGTAATGGAAGATGGTGTGAATGTGCAAACTCAGGGGTGGATGGTGATGGGAATGGAGTTGGGTGTTATTCACCCCTAATGTATTTTCTGATAAACAGTTGGGTGCAGGGGCTTTCAGTCGGGTATGGTGAGGTGTCTGACGTATTTCACACAACATTTTTACTTACCAACAGAATAAAACGCACACACTTTCCCTCTCTCTGCTTTGAAAGTCCTAAAAAATTGTTATTTTACAAAATAACATGTTTTCTCACAACTAGTACTAATACCAATCCACACTCCTCTCCCTTTCCCCAGGCCAGTAGGCCCATCTCATGCACAGTGCTTGTCTTCTAAAGACAAATCTGAAACTCACGCCCCAAATCACACCACACCACGCCCCTATGCAACTTCTTACAGTAGGAAATTACAGAGGATAGTTTCCAAATGTAACAGTATAAATACGTTTTTGAGAGTTCTCTTTCAATGGCGAAGAAGGTCACATTAATAAAGACTTCGCCTTTATTCAGATCGTGGTTATATTCTGAAGTTTTTGCCTGGAATTAATGAAGCTAAAAAGTGAGTGCTGTTTGGTGTAAAGCTGCACATTGTCAGCTCCTACTTAATCCTAAATTGTAAACTTTGAATGGCCAGAGCGAATTTGGTGCGTTTATGATCCCAGGGAATTATCTTTTTTACTGCCAGTAGACGTGTTTCTTTTGTAGTTTTCATTGCACTGCAATTGTTTTGGGATTAGCAGTCTTGAAGAAACCTCTCATCACTCCTTTGCGTTCAAATCCTTTCTAGACCTAACAATATGCTGGAATTTCCATCAAATTTTAAAACTAAGCAGTATTTACAAAACATGAAAACCCTGCTGTATTGCAGTAATAACACCATATATAGCAAAATATTCCCATAGGAGTTTGTGATACGTATGTCCTTGTATCATGGCATGAAGGAAACTTTGTTTAATCCCTATACAAGCAGTAATGTCTGATTTGATGGATACAGAGGGACCAGCCATGGACGCCATTTAGGGGTCGCCGGGGGTCGCAAATGCGACTCCTGACTTACTCCTTGCGACCCCTGGCCCAAGCATTGCGTCCCCTAAGAGGCTGTGGAAGCAGAGCGAGGAATGAAAGCTAAGCAGTGCTCTTGTTACACTTTCTCATCCCTCAGCAACAAACGGGGATATGGCTGGCAGAAATAAACACTCCCCAGCAGTAAAACTCGCACTGCACAGAAGCAAATTGTTACCACCATCAATGAACGTGGAGCCCTGCCAGGAGCTGCCTTTGCAGCCTGTTGTGAAGGCACGGTGCTCGAATCAAAACTAACATTTGCAACACAATTAATTCATTATTGCTAGATGAGAGGTTCTGGCAAAATAAGAGTCTACAAATGTATTTCACACGCTTTGCCGGGTGACAGGGAAATAAATCAGAGACAAGGACAAAGGGATACGTAAAACATGACAAGGTCCCCGGGCTTATTCGTACTGGAGGGGGCCCCATCAGCCCTTATTGATGTGAGTGTGTGTGTGTGGGGAGGGGTTCAAAATATCTTGCGGGGGTGGGGGCTCACATTGTGTTACGCCACTGGGACCAGGAGCAGCAGGGAGACTACAGGAGAGGAAGAGAACATACCTCACAGAGAGGTAAGAAATACCAGAGAAAGGCAGAGAGGGAAAGAGAGGTGAGAGATACGACAGGTGAAAGCATAAGAAAGAAAGAAATAGAGGAAGACACAGGCGTGACAAAGGCGACAAAGAAACAGACTAGAAAGAGACAACAGAGAGGGTGAACAGGTGAAAATTAGACACCAGAGTGAAAGGGTTGATAACTGAGAGACAGGCTGACAGAGAAAGTTCAAAGAGTGAATTGGAGAATAGGAGACAAACGTAAGAGAAATTATAAAGAGAGACTAGCGTGAGTGAGCTCGGAGAGAGACAGAGAGCGAGAGAAATGCATGCAATGAGGCAAAGGGATAGAAAGTGTTGAGACTTGGGGGATGGGAGAATTTACATCGCATAGGGGTTGTCATGGTTTTCAATCCTGACTCTGGGGTACTCTTTGGAACCTCTGGCACTGCTTTTGCGAACCCCTGGCCTCTGAAGTGGCAAAATCAGTGTCAAGAACACTGGGCCAATTGTACTTACCTCATTTTCTGCCAAATTGATTACATATTAATAATAAATAGTCTATTATTCTCTATGAGAATCATAAAAAAATTGGAGCAGCAAGAACTGGAAATGAGACAATCACTATAGGCTGAAATAATGTAAATGCTTTAAAATATATGTTGTGCCCATGGGTGCAGGTGAGAGTGCGTTTTTGTGAGACAGATCATGTGTGTGTTTGAGCAGGTGTGTGTGTTAAAGTGAAAGTGAGTAAATAAGTTTGAGTGACTCATAGTGAGTGAGGTCGAGTGAATTGAGGTGTCATTACATGAGTCTGAGTGACAGTGAGTAAAAATAAGTGAGTGAGAGATTTACTGGAATAGAGGGTGAGTAAGAAAGAATAAAAATGGGTGTGAAGACTCTCAGAGTGTGAGGGAGTGTTAATGGGATTGAATGAGTGCCAGTGAATAAGCATAACTGAGAATGAATTCTTCAAAGTGAAAGAGAATACATGAGAATCAATTAATGAGAGTAAGACTGATTGCAAGTGAGTATGATGGAGTAAGTATGAGTGAGTAAGAGTGAAAGTAAGGAAGAGTGCATGCAAGGGAATTAGAATGTGTCAAAATTAGAATAAGTGAGACAGTGATAGAGAATGAGTGAGTGCAAGTGAATATGTGATCATTTGTGAGTGAGTCCCAGCAAGAGTGAGTGGGTATAAGTGAGAATGAGTAAGGGAATGTAAGTGAACATGAAAGAGAATGTGCTGCTATGCCTACAAATCTGCAGTTGGCTGTGATGTAAGGAAGATAATTCTTGGTTTATACAGGCACCTATGGCAAAATGCTTTCACTAGCATACTAGATACAATTTTTAGCATGTCAAAATACCGGCACTAGCATACCAGAATAATACTTGGCATATGGGGACACCCACAGACAAATGCTGCCACTGGCATACTGGAGGACATTTTTGGCCTGAGAGTACCAATGAAAAAATGTTGGTACTAGCCAATGGTAATTCCTGGCTTATGTGAGGACAAGCGTGACATTCTGAGGTGAGGGAAAAATGACAAAATTCTGACCTAATCATACAAAAGGTAATTTGTGACATAAAGGTCACTGTTGGCATATGGACAGCACCAATGGAAACATTGTCGCACTTGCATACTGCATGAGGTTTTTTGTCTTAGTGGTACCCATGACATATGTGGGCAGGGGCATCCATGCCAAAATGTTGGCCATGGCATAATGAAGGTAATTTTAGACATATGGGTGCACATATAAGAACATTCTGAAAAAATGCAATTTACTCTTGGAGAGTGTCTGGTTTCATTGGCCTCGCACACCAAGAAAGGACCTTAATATTTAATGCATGCCCTTTCAGAACATATGACTTTTTGGCAAATTTATGTCATAATTCTGCTTTAAAATGCACTATTTTACACTATTATTTTTCAAACTTTTCCCAAAAGCCCCTTAGAAGAGGCCAGGCTCATTGGCTTCACTCCCTCACTATAATTCACGGCTAGTATTTAGCCCAGCCACTTTCAAAGGTCACCAGCAATCCCTGCAAGAACAGAAAGTAAATAGAGTCTTATTGACCACTGTCTACTTTCTGCAGCTTTCGGTGGGACCAAGACATTACATTTAGATTTTGTAAAATAAATGAATTCAACAGTGCAATACACACTCTTCTAATTACATTTAAAACAAAAAAACAAATATTAAACACATTTTGAACAAGCTGTTGGCTTTGTCTATTGTTAATGTATGACAATCTGTGCGAATAACGAATTTACACCTGTGCTTTGCACAAGTGATACTGAAGTACAAAGGATCATGAATCAAATTGTATTGAAAATAAGGAACATTTTAAGCGAAGCACATAGTTCACATTACCTTGAACCTATATGGTGTATATCAGTGAATACATGTTTTTTTTAAACATTTGTTTCCTTTCCCTATGATTTATTAATGGGCTTCGTGTTGTGCTATACAGTAGGGGGATTATTAAAAAATAACTCTTTGTGGTACAAATAATTTAGACTCTTGATACTGTTCACTGTTCTGTGGTCTTCTCCCCACAAAAACACATATTTATTTTCATGAAATGCAAAGAGAAATGCGTAAGAGTGCATTGGCATATCATATCAGCACCCTAAGGTTTAGGTGCCATCGCTTCCTGGAAAGATCCAAGGTTAAAGGTCAAGGTAATGTCACTTCCTGTGATGGTATTAAAGTTAAGATATATGTGATGACACTTTCGCTACCCCTGGCATTTTGATGATTCGACGTCCATGGGACCTGCGCTGTATTATGATCCGTTTTCTAGGATCTGTGCATTCCTTTTTGATGTCTTTTGGGTACATGTTAACTTAAAATGTCTCCGATGTACTGTGTGTTTTGCGGTAACAAGCAAAAACAAAAAAAACATCTTAGATAGATACAAAGGAAAGCGATTTCTTCTTTGCGTGTCCGAATTCTGCTGTAACCCAGACATGTACCAACTCAAGGATATTTCGAGTTTAACGTTCCTGGTGTGCTCAAGATCACTTGTGCGCAGGCGCTGCACAGAAAACTTCATCATGATACGGCAACTGAAGTCAAATGGTAACACATGGATCGCCTTGCTTGAATCAAGGTATATTATGAAAGATCATTACCACCCATTTTATGCTTTTTTGGGCAATCGTAGGACTGGACTCGCCAACCCACCAAACAGAAAAATCTATTCAGTTTTTCAGACTATCCGCAAAAAGTATGCATGATGTCAAATAAAAATGCATTTGACAGAAGATTATTTGCATAGCTGTAGAATATAATGTTGACTTTGAGATGTCCTTTTAGGGCAATAAAAACATTCCACTTATAATTGTAAAATTCGGTTGAGGTTTAGCTTGTGCAAAATTCTAATCTAGCGTTTGGAATTATGTTTCAGAAACTTTGCACTATTAAATCAATGTACACGCTTTTTGTTATCCGTGTAATCTGAAATATAGCAGACAGTATTTGCCCCCAAATGTTCTACAGCAAATCAAGTGGCAAATTGTTTTCACATCATTTGTGCCGTGTTTTAGAAGGAGAGATGAGAAACAAAGTTTGTTCCATATTTTAAAAGTGAACAATTGGATTGGGTTTGAGCCAAAAATAGCTTCTATCAGTCAATCAATCAATAGATTTGTAGAGCCCTTCTTGTCAACTGAGTGAGTATCCAGGTGCTGGCAGGCATCAGTTGATTAGATGTACAGTCATGTCTTCCAGGACTTTCAGAGCTCAGCAAGAGATGGGGAGGTGGGGAGATGAAGAGGTAGCTGGTTCCATGTCTTCGTTGCCAGGTCCGAGAAGGAGCGACTTTCACATCTGATACATCAGATGTATGGGATGAGGGTTAGAGAAAGAGAAGCATAGCGGAGGTGTCTGGTGGGCTGATGAAAGTACAGGTGGTGGCCCAAGTAGGGGGGTCCCAAGTTGTGTAGGACCTTGCATGCATGGGTCAGGAGCTTGAACAGGCAACTTTTCAGTACAGTAAGCCAGTGGAGTTTCCTGAGGTAGAGCGTAATGTGGGTTCATCTAGGGATATCCAGGACAAGTCTGGTTGTGGTGTTCTTTATGGTCTGTAGTCATTGGAGGAGGTGAGCTGCAATCCCTGTGTAGAGAGCAATATCTGCCATGCAGTTGTGGTAGTTGGTCTTAGTGTTGGTGGTACACCTTCGGCAAGGGAGAGTCTGTGGTGGTAGCAGGGTAATTGTGTTCCTTGAAGAAGTCAGCGGCCTGGGGCTGGGGTTTGAAGTTTCTATAGATGTTGTCGATTTTGTTGTCAAAGAAGTTTGCAAGGTTGTTGCAGAGTTCCTGTGAGGCGGTAATGTTGTTTGTTGCAGCTGAGGAGCTGGAGAATTATTTGACGATGTTGAAGAGTTCTTTGTTGGTATTGGAGCTTGATTCAAAGCATGAGGCTAAGACCCTTTTCTTTAATTCTATCACCTATCTGTGGCAGAGGTTAAGAGCTATCTTCAAGGCAGTCTTGCCAGTTGTGTTCTTGCTGGTGCACCATCAACGTTCCAGTTGTTTACAGTATTGTTTAGTAGTTCTGAGGTCTTCAGTGTATCAGCTGGCCTGCTTGCTGGACATTCTGTGGGTGCTGTTGCCGATGGGAGCGACGTTGTTGGCATATTTGGTGGTCTAATGGTTGAAGTTTCTATTGTTCTGGCCTAGGATATTGGAGGAGATGGGTTGGGTGGTGCTGGGGGCATTGATCTATGTGTCTTTTGAGACTCTGTTTCAGCTATTGATGTTGAAGTGAACAATGGAGTGGTCGGTCCATGTGAGTTCCTTGATGTGGCTGTACCTGATGTGGTCACAGAAGGTGAAGGTGGGGTTTAGCGCGTGGCCTGTGGTGTGCATGGGGTCGTGGACTCGTTGGGTGAGTCCAATGTCATTCAAGTAGTCAATGAGTTTGGTAGTGTTGATTTCATGTGGTCAGCAAGATAGAATTTGTGGTGATAGAAGAAAATGTTATGGTTAGAGTCCATGGCGAGAGGGCAATGAAATTGATGGTAACGTGGCAGAAGGCTGGATGTTGTCCTAGAGGATGGTAGGTGAGAGTTCCCCTAATGGTGTTTTTTTGGGAGGCTGGCTCTGTATATAGTGTACAAAAAGGATGTGCCCTGTGTAGAGAATCCAAGCAACCCCACCTTGGTTTTCAGAGGTAAAAAGCTGACCACCTAATGCTATGTTTCTGTGGTAGTGTGGGGGCGCAGTTAGACTTATTTTGGAGATGTGCTAAGCATTTGTTGTACTCACAGTATTAATAAATGTGGACACACACACGGAAGAATGACTTGAGACCAATTTACAAAAATACTTCAGTTTTTATAACATTTTCAAGATCATCAAAATTGAGTTAGTACTTTTTAAGTTATGATTTTTAAAAGTTTAGTAAATATAGGCCCTCATTACAATGCTGGCGGTCTGTGAAAAAGCAGCAGTAACACCGCCAAAAGGCCGGCGGTCCAAAAAATGGAATTATGACCACGGCGGAAACTGCCAACACAGATAGCCACTTTAACACTCTGACTGCCACGGCGGTAGCAACAAGCACCGCAGTGGTAACCACCAACAGCCAGACGGAAGACAATGTACCACCCATCCTATTACAACAAGCCAATCCGCCAGCTTCTCCGGGGAGGTACCAACGCCATGAAAAACACGGCAGAAACAGTACACAGAAGGGAAATGACTCACCTCTCGAAACTCAAGAAAGAAACCACGACGTCATGGAGCCCGAACTACAGATCTTCCCCATGCTGGTTTACCTCCTCCTACACCAGGAACACGAACGGCGGCGAAGACAACCACAATGAGTACCGCACCTAGCACACAAGGGGGGGAGGAGGAAAAAGAGAGTGACACACACACACACGCAACATCCCCACCCCCAACAACATACACACAAACAGATGCAACAACAGTACATATCCATCCCGTACCCCTCCGGAATGACGCAAGGACAAAAGGAAGTGAGTAAAGTCAGTGTAATAATATACATTTCGAGAAATACTTCCTTAAAGCACAAAACAGTATCTACAGTATATACAAATGGAGAGACACTGCCCAGTCCAAATTGTCTGTGGCCCACAGGGCCATATCATAAAGGCCAAGGTCACATCTTACTCCTGCCTCAAAACAGAGAGAACACTACTGGGGCATCAGGTCGAAAATACACAGGCACCTTAGGAGGAAGGGGAAGGGGGGCACCTCAGCCGGAAGATGGTACAACACCACTGCTCCTGGAGTGGGCTACATGCCCTCTGTGATGTCCTGGGGAGTGCAAAGCCACAGTCTCTCTAGTGGGTGGGTTGCCCACTGCTTGGACCTAGCGAGCGCAAGGCCACAGTCTCTCAAGTTGGTGGTTTGCCCACTGCTTGGTCCTGGGGAGTGGAAAGCCACAGTCTCTGTAGTGGGTGGGTTGCCCACTGCTTGGTCCTGGGGAGTGCAAGGCCACAGTCTCTCAAGTGGGTGGTTTGCCCACTGCTTGGTCCTGGGGAGTCAAAGAACCCCAGGGTCCGCACCTCCTTGGCGATGGCACCCCAAATACCCTTTTTCTGATGGGTGCTGACCTGCAGAAAAAGATACATAAGCAAAAGGTATTAGTCATACCGTCCGGACTGTTACACTCATGGCCCACCATATCTCTCCCATCCCCTTACTCACATACATTGACCACCATACATGCAGCACTCTGCCCAGGACCCCTCAGCCACCCCCTCTTACACGAGGCTTGAACACACACCATGCATTCATGCCCCATGCATTGTGCTCACAGTGTACTCACCTGTTGGTCTGGAGGACCATAAAGTAAATGGTACTGTGGTAGGACCCCATCCACCAGTCTCTCCAACCCCTCCGTAGTGAAGGCCGGGGCCCTTTCCCCAGACACTCGAGCCATGGTCGGTTCCAGACACAGGTCACAGTAGCACTTGCAGTGTAGGTCCCCTCCTGTTGAAGGTCAGGTAGCAAGTGACTGAACAGATAGAAAATGGCGGTCACGTCCGCGGCGGTGCGTACTGTCACCGCCGGCATACATCACCATTGGCCACTGGAACCCATAAGGCCCATTGATAACCAATGAGGTGTTGCATGGCAGTCCTCGACCGCCTCGCGCAACGGTGCACAACGTCAGCGTAATTACCTAATTTCCACTTGTCCCTCCACACAGGTCAGGTGGCTGCCATTTCAGGGGGGAGCAGGCCATGGCACGTAACTGCATCACAGCAGACATAGGCACATTTACAGAATTGCACATTCACATACTGTTTCTGTCAGAACATGCAAGGCATTTTACTCTGAGGATATGTTTGGATATAACCATCTGCTCACTGTTTTTTACCCAAGAGTTAAATCGCTGCATATGAATAGGAGAAGGAGACATACTCCATGTACAGACCCCTGGTGGGCCTGGCAACAATGGAGGACAGGTACATTATCCTCACCTACAGACTTGATAGGGCCACAATCCAAGAGCTGTGTGCCCAATTGGAGCCAGACCTGATTTCTGCTATGCGTCACCCCACTGGGATCCCCCCTCTTGTGCAAGTCCTATCAGTGCTCCATTTCTTGGCAAGTGGCTCCTTCCAAGCGACAGTGGCCATGGCAGCAGGGATGTCACAGCCTATATTCTCAAATGTGCTGAGCAGAGTGTTGTCTGCCCTGATGAAACACATGCGCAGCTACATCATTTTCCCCCAGGTGGAGGATTTGGCCACAGTGAAGGCTGACTTCTATGCACTGGGACATATCCCCAACATCATTGGTGCTATTGATGGTACACATATTGCCTTTGTCCTCCCCCCGGAGAAATGAACAGGTGTTCAGAAATCGAAAGAGCTATCACCCTATGAATGTGCAGATACTGTACCTGGCGGACCAGTACATCTCCCATGTCAATGCAAAGTATCCTGGGTCTGTGCATGATGCCTTTATCCTGAGAAATAGCAGCATCCAATATGTGATGGCTCAGCTCCAGAGGCACAGGGTGTGGCTAATAGGTGAGCCCATGGTCCCCACCCAGTGCCTGTTGGTATATGGGTGTGGGGTTGGTCCTGAGGGTGAGTGTCTGGCTAACAGGTATCCCTCAATATTTACAGGTGACTCTGGTTACCCCAACCTCTCATGGCTACTGACCCCAGTGAGGAATCCCAGGACAAGGGCAGAGGAACATTACAATGAGGCACATGGGCGAACAAGGAGGATCATTGAGTGCACCTTTGGCCTCCTGAAGGCCAGGTTCAGAAGCCTCCATCTAACTGCTGGATCCCTGTGCTACTCACCCAAGAAGGTCTGCCAGATCATTGTTGCATGTTGCACAACCTGGCCTTGAGACGCCAGGTGCCTTTTCTGCAGGAGGATGAGGCTGGAGATGGTCGTGTGGCAGCGGTGGAGCCTGTGAACAGTGACAAAGAGGAGGCAGAGGAAGAGGATGTGGACAACAGAACAACTATAATTCAACAGTTCTTCAAGTGACATACAAGTAAGACACTGTAACTACACCTTCCATTGCAGTTTTGTGTTGTATATTTTCACTGGCTGACTGCTGTTCCCACTACTATGGCCACTTATTGTAGCGTTTCTATTTGCAGATATTTGTGCCCTCCTGTGGCTCCTGGTGTATTGACTGCAGCACTTTACAGGTCATAACTATGTATACATCACTGCACAGTCTATTTGCAATGTCTACTGATTGTTAAACAACTACATCCTTAAATCATTTGACATATTCCATACTTGTGTTTTCCAAGGGAGTTTATTTCAGTGCTGAGAAGTAAATAGGGATGTGCAATGGGCTTGGGTGATGGTGGAGGAAAGTCCAAGATAGGGTCCAATCTATTTGTATCACAAGTGCATTGTCCAAGGGGGCATTGGAAGTGAAGCAATGGCAGTTTAAGGTGGACAGGGTGACAGAGTGGGACACAAGGGTGACAATCAGGAGCATCTTATTTCCCGGCAGGGGTCTTGGCATTATTCTCTGGCTTCTGCATGGATCGCAGGGACCAGTTGCGGGGTGGTTCTCCTTTTGCAGGGGGAGGGGTGCTGGTGGCCTGTTGTTCCTGTGGCGGGGCCTCTTGTCCACTAGCGTCAGCAGAGGTGGAAGGCTGTTCATCGGTGTGGCTAGTGTCAGGGGCCCGATGGTGTGCCGCTGCCTCCCTCATGGTGTTGGCCATGTCTGCCAGCACCCCTGCAATGGTGACCAGGGTGGTGTGGATGTCCCTGAGGTCCTCCCTGATCCCAAGGTACTGTCCCTCCTGCAGCTACTTGGTCTCCTGCAACTTGGCCAGTATCTGGCCCATGGTCTCCTGGGAATGGTGGTATGCTCCCAGGATGTTGGTAAGTGCCTCGTGGAGAGTCAGCTCCCTGTGCCTGTCGCATAGCAGTCCTCCCAGCTTCCCTGTTGTCCTGTGCCTCTCTCCCCTGAACCGTGTGCCCACTGCCACTAACCCCAGGTCCCTGATCGTCCTGTGTTTGTGGGGTTCTTGGAGTCCCTGTTGTGGTGGGCACACTGCTGATTGTTGTGTCCTGGGTACAGTGGTATGGGCCCCCTGGGTGGGTGCTGTGCTGGTGTTTCCTGAGGAGGGAGGCTCTGTGGTAGTATGGGACTGTGCCTGGGTAATCAACTGTCCAGAGGTCCCTGATGGGCCAGGTGGGTCATCTCGATCCAGGTGTCCAGAACTGCTGCCATCACTGTGGGCCTCTTCTGTGGGTGGACTGGATGTTGCTGGCACCTCCTCTCTCGTGACGTTGTGTGTGGGTCCTGTAGGGATGTAAATGCAGTGTTATTGTTTCTGCGTGTGCCATCTTGTGCATGGGTGTGTGTGGCCCTCTATGGTTGTTATTGCCTTGGCATGTTAGGCTTGTGTGAGTGGTGATTTGGTGGGCTAGGTGATAGTCTTAAGTGTGCATGCTTTGGTGATGGATGTCCATGCAGGTTTGTTTTGGGTGTCCATGCATTGGTGTTGCATGCAGGGCTTGGTTGTGGAAGGGGTGGGTTGTGATGGTGGGGTGTGTGTGAGGTGGTGGAGTGATGGGAGTGAGGGTGAGGGTGGGGGTATGTGACAGCATGCGGGTCGGGGGGGGGTGATAGTAGTAAAGATTTGACTTGTCCGCCTGCTACTCCAGCAAGGCCCTCAGGATGCAGAATTGCCAAGACTTGCTCCTCCCATGTTGTTAGTTGTGGGGGCGGAGGTGGGGGTCCACCGCCAATCCTCTGTACTGCTATCTGGTGTCTTGCAACCACGGAACACACCTTCCCCCGTAGGTCATCCCACCTCTTCCTGATGTAATCCCTTGTTCTGGGGTGCTGTCCCACGGCGTTGACCCTGTCCACGACTCTCCGCCATAGCTCCGTCTTCCTTGCAATGGATGTCTCCTGCACCTGTGATCCGAATAGCTGTGGCTCTACCCGGATGATTTCCTCCATCATGACCCTTAGCTCCTCCTCAGATAACCTGGAGTGTCTTTGTGCTGCCATGGGTGTAGTGTGTCTGGTGTGTGTGAGTGTGTGTGGGAGGGTGTGTTGGAGTGTGTGCTGTGATGTGTGTGGATGGTGTATGGGTGATGATGTTCTGTGACTCTGGTTCTGTGGGTGCTCCTGGCATGTCTCTCTCTCTCTTGTAAATTGTTTGTAGTGGTAAAGGGTTGTGGGTAATGTGGGTGTGTGTTTTATAGAGGTGTGGGTGTGTGGTTTGGTGTGTGAATGGGTGTCAGGTGTGTGTTATTTAAATTGACCAATGTGGAGTTGCTTTGTTAGTGTGTCTGTATTTTGAGCACGGCGGTATGTACCACCAATGGTTTACCATGGTCGAATGTCTGTTGTGGTGATTCGTGGGTCATAATGATGTGGACGTATTTCTGTTGGCGTAACGATGTGGGTTTTGCTACCAACATTTTATCACTGACCTTTGGTCTGGCGGACTTGTGTGTGTGTCTGTATAGTGGCAGATTTCTATGTGTGGCTCATATTATGAGTGGCAGTATACTGTCGTGGTCGTGGTATGTTGGCCACAGTCAGCATGGCGGTAAGCGGCACTTACCGCCAATGTCATGATGAGGGCCATAGTCTTTACGCACCATAGGAATGAATAGGAAAAAAAAAAAAATGCACATAAAATTAGGCAATGCTCTCACAAGTGTCACTCTCTGCTTTTAGGTCGGGGTAAAATCAAGATGTCCTGTGAGCTGGAGAGGCTAGGGTGGTTCCAGTTCAAGAGGAAGAAGCGGCTGAAAGTCTTTGAGCTGGTGCACAACGGAGAAGGGGACCACTTGGAAACACACTGCACAGATGGACTTAAAGGTAAATCCGGTTAGTCCACCTGGAGTGTAGAGGTCACAAGGGGTTAGGGACCCATAGAGCACAGCTGGTTTTCAGTTGCAGGGGCTAGGGAGGCAGGGTGCAGGGCAGATAGGTCAGGCAAGGGTTGTGCATCAGGGAGTCCTTGGAGCCAGGTGCAGGTCATTTTGAGAGTGGAGTTCAGGTCAGCACCCCAAACATAGTAAGAGAAGCACACCGGCTTCTAAAGATGGACGATTATCCATCTTTATTATTTTAAAGCACTGCTTTGATTAATGAAAACTGTGATTATCTCTTGACTCACTTATTGTATTTTTGTTGTTTCTGTCTGATTTGATATATAAATATTCCCTATTTTTCTAACTCTGTGTGGTGTCTTTTTTGTGGTGTTTTCAGCTGTGTTACTGTGGTTTAAGTGTAGCACAAATACTTTATACATTACCACAGCTACCAGAGGGTGAGCACAGGTTCATTTGGAGTGTGTTTCTGACTGACCTTGACTAGATTGGCGGGTTCTGCCTGCCTCAAGTGCCTACCCTAGCCAATCAGAAACCCCATTTCTAACACTAGTGAACTGAACAAGCACTAAATATGTTTTTAAAAGATTAAATGGAATCTGTAGCTACTTCCTAACGGGAGGGAGCCAATATTAAATGTAATATTGTATCCCAATGTTTTCCTGTGGAACAGCAAACCTGCTACAGTGAAAGTAGCATTCTGAGCCTTTTCACTGTAAGGGCAAGTGTAAAATTATCTTTTTACATGTGATACTCTTAAATACCATGCACTCTGCTTAATGGACGGGTAAGGCCAACTTAGCAGTGACTTTTTGTTATATAAAATGGGTTTAGGCATTACAAAAAGTCAAAATTGCAGTTTAAACTTGCTCAGCAAGGCTACGGTGAAAGGCCTGCAGTCAGGTTTACATTGACACTGTGGTGGATGGCACAATCAGTGCTGCAGTCCACTTGTGACTTACTGGCCCTAGGTACACTGTGGAGACGTATACTTAAGACTTATAAGTAAGTTAAGTATGACAATTAGGGAAATTCCAATTCCATCATGTTGAAAAGGGATGTGCAGTCACTTAACCACTGGTTAGAAGGGGTAAACTTCACAGACTTCTACAGTCATTGAGAACAGTCAAGGTAAAAATGTGTGTCAGTCCCGTATCAAAGGGGGCATCTCCACCAGAAAAAGATTTTGACATTTTTTGAGAGGAGTCTTTTGTACATCACAACAAGTTATTTCGTAAATCATCGCTTTCTGTGCCAGGCACCCAAGAAAAGGAAAATGTGGGTCTCCAACAGTAGAGGATTAGCCCTGTTGGGGTCACAAAGAGAAGAGTTGCTGTAACCCGAAAAAGATGGCATGATCTACATTTAGGGACCAAGGGCCCGTGCAATAACAGAGAACCTCTCTCTTAACCACCACCTAACCCTCTTGAGGAGTGGATTGAGTCAACCCTCGAACCTGAAGGTGGGTCTAGGTTCAGCAACATTGAAACATCAGCTGCTGCAAAAACATCCAAAAGTAAGTGTAAACCATGACAATTCTCTTTTCCTAACACGTAATTCATAAAAGACATGTTTAGAAATGTGTAAATGTTTAGCTATAAATGTTTTGAATAAAAGTTTAAGATATATTGCAAAATCTCTATTACACATTTTCAGTTTACTTTAGTGTGGTATTATGCAAGATGTAATGCACCATACCAAGCAAAGTCTTACAAAACTTAAATATATGTAAATTAAAAAGTAAAGCCATGAAGTACATATCTTCTATATGTCATCAAAGTAAGTTTAACTAGCCACATCACCTGCTCTTATGACATCAACATCCTCTCCTATGCAAAGGAGATGCCATGAACAAGATGTCCAGTGCCCCGATCAAGTTCAATGCCTACATGACTGAAATTGCCCACTGAATGAAGGCCTACTGTCTAAGGCAGAAAACAGAGAAGATTGAAATTGTTCTTCAGGAAGAGCACCTCACTGTGGGGCTCCACCTGGTGGCCAACAGAGCTTGAACCCACCCCCACTACCTACGCTGAGAGCCTTTGGGATCATCATCAACATCAAACTTGACATGATTGCTCAGGTTAAATGCATTTACCTACTCATGCTTCACTACTTGAAGATGCTGAGGAAGATTTTCAAATGGCTCCCTGTCAGCATAGGGAAAACCGTCATATGCGACATGCTCAGAAGCCAGCTGGACTATGGGAACAACCTGAATGGTGGGACCATTAAAAAAAAATCACCAGAAGGCTGCAGAGTGTTCAGAAAGTCAACGGCCAGACTCATTCTCAAACTCCCATGCCACATTGACATCACACCACACCCGAAGGAGCTCCACTGGCTCCCAATTCCCACGAAACACAACTCAAACTCCCTGCCCACACTTTTAAAGCACTACTTAACACTAGCCCAGCTTATCTCAATAACTGCATCAGCTTTCACAAACCTTCTAGACACGTCCACTCATCCACACTCCTACTTGCAATCACACGCCCAGATGTGATGGTCGAGCCTTCTCCTACATCACTCCTAAAGCATGAAATCACTTGTCACTACACATAGGCGCCTCCTCCTCATTTCTTGAAATCCGCAACAAGCTGAAGACCTGGCTTTTCAAAAAGTTCCACTAGACCCTAGGTTTAGCTAGACTCACACTTGCTGAGGACCAGGACACTCTCCTGAGTGATAGTGCACTCCACAAATCTACATAACACAACATAACATAATCACATTTTAAACTGATATCCCTGCACAAAGAGGTCATAAATTGAAGACATAGGGCATGAAGACTCAGAAATGGTCATTTATGGATGCAATGACACAGACTCCCGAAATTCAACATCCCAGCCACAATGTTCACAAATTAGCAAAGGTATTCAGCCTGTTGAGTAAGCTGTGGAGCCTGGTACACATATTTAAATAGAAGAATCAATAGAAGAACCAGGTGTGAGGCCCAGACAACTGCACAGAAATAGTCTGTGACACTTCAGTGTTTTGAGATCACAGTCAACATGAACTGTTCCCACTGGAAACAGTAGAGAGAATTCACCGTTGCTTGGAGGTTTATAGGGCTCAATGTTCAGAATCTAGCACTATCAACACAAACACATTAAATATATGAATAACAAATTGACGGTATGGAAAGAAGCATTAAATGGTTTGCAACATCTGGCTAACAATATAAAGGCAAGCTAAAGGTCTATGGGTGAGAAAGTTGACAGTATGACAGAGGAAATGAATAATTTATATGACCAGTTGAATCTGTAAAATGTAACCTGAAGGCAGAGGCAAAACATTTTTTTGCCAATATAGATGGCTTACTCTACAAATCACCTTGCATAGGAGACTCCAACCTTATCTCTCTGTAAAGCCAACTTGCAGACAAAAATGACCCACTACAGTGGGGATATTGCACAAGGCCTTGTACAAGTATAAAAATGCAGTATAGAGTTGGCAAACCCATCATATTGTAATTGTTTGGCCAATTGAGGGCTGGGCAAAGTGAGAGGTGTTCTGTCTGAGCAGTCTTTCTGTGAAGGAGGCTATGAGCCTACATCACAGTCCTAGTTGTGGTGGAGTTTAGGGAAGTGCAGGGTCAACAACATCAGAAAGATTCCCTGCTAGATATGAAGTGCAAACATTAAAACCTTCTAAATTTTATTTAAGTACTCATGTTAAATGTTCCATTTAACATAGGTGAGTACAGTTGTAAAACATGAATAATTTAAAGATTGTTGAATCTCTATGTTTCAGCATAAATTGTCCTACCTTAAAATAAAGGTGTTCGTTAGTTTTTGAATACAAACATTTGGTTTGTATATTTTTACAGTCACATTTTGGTCATTATGAAACATTTTGCTCTTCCCACTGCTGCCCTCGAACCATCCTGGTTTTGATGTGCTGGTTGCTGTTGATCCTCATCATTTGATTCCATCTTAGGCATGATTAGTGGTAAGCCTCTACCTGTTGCTATATTGTGGAAGATTGCAGATGTTGCTGTTATCTTACAGCTTGTTAACAGTATGGGGCATCACCACTCTTATGGAGACAGCAGAAATGACTTTTGAGTAGTCTAGATATCCTATGTATCAAAGCACTGTGAGTGGCAACATTGTAACAACACTCACTGTGTGATAAAGAGCTAAAGTAAAGTGCCAAACATTCATGAACACAAAGCATAAACGCTGCCCCTACAATCTTAACAGATGTAATAAATACCAAATGAACTGGATTACCATGTGTGTTTAACCGCTTCTGTGCCTTGGACGAGTTGACCTCGTCCAAGGCTACAGTTCCCGTGTGCCTTGAACGAGGTCACCTCGTCCAAAGCACGGGAATTTGGGGGAGCGCTAGCGCGCCAACCCTGTGCACCCCCCTCACACCCCCCAAGGCGGGGATGGAAGGGGAAGAACTTCCTCTTACCCCCCCCCCTGTGACATCAGCGCGCGAGCGCGCGCTGATTTGTCACAGGGGCCTCCCCCATCACGCTGGAAGCTCTCCTTCCAGCGCAATTGAAAGAGAAATGCTTTGCATTTCTCTTTCAATAACGTGGGGGAGGCCAGGAGGGGCTTCAAAGGGAAGGAAATGTATTTCCTTCCCTTTGAAGTCTCTCCCAGGGTTTCAAAAGCCGGATTGCTTGCAATCCGGCTTTTGAAACCCTACTAGACACCAGGGATTTTTTTTTTCCTTCCAGAAAGTGACAAAAGGGAGCGACCCCTTGGGCAAGGGTCGCTCCCAGGGGGGGGCATTGTTTTGGGAAGGCCTTTTCTGTCCCCCCTATTATTAGGCCAATCTATCCCCAGGGGGGGCAGAAACCTCTAGGCACCAGGGATAAAAAAAAAAAAAATCTTTTTGTTATGTTTTTTTTTTTTTTAGGTTGGGAGCGACCCCTTAGGCAAGGGTCGCTCCCCTGGGGGGCAAATTATATTTAGGCCATTTCTGCCCCCCTTGGGGGCAGATTGGCCTATTTTGATGAGGCCAATCTGCCCCCAAGGGGGGCAGAAACCACTAGACACCAGGAAGTTTTTTTTCTTTACGGGAATTTCACGCAAGGGGAGCGACCCCTTAGGCAAGGGTCGCTCCCTGGGGGGGGGAATTATTTTAGGCCATTTCTGCCCCCCTATTATTAGGCCGATCTGCCCCCAGGGGGGGCAGAAACCACTAGGCGGCACGGCAATTTTTTTTGTGTGTTTTTTTTTTGTTTGTTTGTTTTTTTAGAGGTGGGGAGCGACCCATTAGGCAAGGGTCGCTCCCCTGGGGGGCAAATTGTATTTGCAGATTGGCCGATTTTAGGTCAATCTGCCCCCAAGGGGGCAGAAACCACTAGGCACCGGGGATTTTTTATTTTTGGAGCCAATGTCATGCAGGGGGAGCGACCCCATAGGCAAGGGTCGCTCCAGGGGGGGGGTGGGGGTTGAGGGGCCAAATTTATTTTAGGCCATTTCTGCCCCCCCTATTATTAGGCCGATCTGCCCCCAGGGGGGTCAGAAACCTCTAGGCGCCAGGGCAAATTTTTGTTTTTTTTGATGGGGAGCGACCCATCAGGCAAGGGTCGCTGCCCTGGGGGGCAAATTGTATTTAGACCATTTCTTTAGGTCAATCTGCCCCCAAGGGGGCAGATTGCCACTAGGCACTGGGGATTTGTTTTTTGGCGCCAATGTCACGCAGGGGGAGCGACCCCGTAGGCAAGGGTCGCTCCCCGGGGGGGGTTGGCGGGGCAAATTTATTTTAGGCCATTTCTGCCCCCAGGGGGGTCAGAAACCTCTAGGCGCCAGGGCAAATTTTTTATTTTTTGTTTGTTTGTTTGTTTGTTTGTTTTTTTAGAGATGGGGAGCGACCCATCAGGCAAGGGTCGCTGCCCTGGGGGGCATATTGTATTTAGACCATTTCTGCCCCCCTTTGGGGACAGATTGGCCGATTTTAAGTCAATCTGTCCCCAAGGGGGCAGGAACCACTAGGCACCGGGGATTTGTTTTTTGGCGCCAATGTCACGCAGGGGGAGCGACCCCGTAGGCAAGGGTCGCTCCCGGGGGGGGGGAGGTTGGGGGGGGCAAATTTATTTTAGGCCATTTCTGCCCCCAGGGGGGGCAGAAACCTCTAGGCGCCAGGGAAGAAAAATGTGGTTTTTTTTTTTGTTTGTTTGTTTGTTTTTTTAGAGATGAGGAGCGACCCATCAGGCAAGGGTCGCTCCCCTGGGGGGCAAATTGTATTTAGACCATTTCTGCCCCCCTTGGGGGCAGTTTGGCCGATTTTAGGTCAATCTGCCCCCAAGGGGGCAGAAACCACTAGGCACCGGGGATTTGTTTTTTGGCGCCAATGTCACGCAGGGGTAGCGACCCCGTAGGCAAGGGTCGCTCCCGGGCAGGGGGGGGGTTGGGGGGGTAAAATTTATTTTAGGCCATTTCTGCCCCCCCCGGGCCCGGCTGAGCTAGAGGCCAAAATCCACAGGTAGGCACTTTGCAAAAAACACCTCTGTTTTCTGTGAAAAACTATGTTGTGTCCACGTTGTGTTTTGGGCCATTTCCTTTCGTGGGCGCTATGCCTTCCCACAGAAGTGAGGTACCATTTTTATTGAGAGACTTAGGGGAACGCTCGGTGGAAGGAAATTTATGGCTCCTCTCAGATTCCAGAACTTTCTGTCACCGAAATAAGAGGAAAAAGTGTTTTTTGGGCCAAATTTTGATGTTTGCAAAGGATTCTGGGTAACATAACCTGGTCAGAGCCCCGCAAGTCACCCCATCTTAGATTCCCCTGGGTTTCTAGTTTTCAAAACTGCGCTGGTTTTCTAGGTTTCCCCAGGTGCCGGCTGAGCTACAGGCCAAAATCCACAGGTAGGCACTGTTTTCTATGAAAATATTTGATGTGTCCACGTTGTGTTTTGGGCCATTTCCTTTTGTGGGCGCTAGTCCTACCCACACAAGTGAGGTATCATTTTTATCTGGAGCCTTGGGGGAACGCTGGGTGGAAGGAAATTTGTGGCTCCTCTCTGATTCCAGAACTTTCTGTCACCAAAACGTGAGGAAAATGTGTTTTTTAGCCAATTTTTGAGGTTTGCAAAGGATTCTGAGTAACAAAACCTGGTCAGAGCCCCACAAGTCACCCCATCTTGGATTCCCCTAGATCTCTAGTTTTCAGAAATGCACAAGTTTGGTAGGTTTCCCTAGGTGCCGGCTGAGCTAGAGGCCAAAATCTACAGGTAGGCACTTTGCAAAAAACAGCTCTGTTTTCTGTCAAAAAATGGGATGTGTCCACGTTGTGCTTTGGGGCATTTCCTGTTGCGGGCGCTAGGCCTACCCACACAAGTGAGGTATCATTTTTATCGGGAGACTTGTGGGAACGCTGGGTGGAAGGAAATTTGTGCCTCCTCTCAGATTCCAGAACTTTCTGCCACAGAAATGTGAGGAAAATTTGTTTTTTTAGCCAAATTTTGAGGTTTGCAAAGGATTCTGGGTAACAAAACCTGGTCAGAGCCCAACAAGTCACCCCATCTTGGATTCCCCTAGGTCTCTAGTTTTCAGAAATGCACAGGTTTGATAGGTTTCCCTAGGTGCCGGCTGAGCTAGAGGCCAAAATCTACAGGTAGGCACTTTGCAAAAAACAGCTCTGTTTTCTTTCAAAAAATGGGATGTGTCCACGTTGTGCTTTGGGGCATTTCCTGTCGCGGGCGCTAGGCCTACCCACACAAGTGAGGTATCATTTTTATCGGGAGACTTGTGGGAACGCTGGGTGGAAGGAAATTTGTGCCTCCTCTCAGATTCCAGAACTTTCTGCCACAGAAATGTGAGGAACATGTGTTATTTTAGCTAAATTTTGAGGTTTGCAAAGGATTCTGGGTAACATAACCTGGTCAGAGCCCCGCAAGTCACCCCATCTTAGATTCCCCTGGGTTTCTAGTTTTCAAAAATGCGCTGGTTTTCTAGGTTTCCCCAGGTGCCGGCTGAGCTACAGGCCAAAATCCACAGGTAGGCACTGTTTTCTATGAAAATATTTGATGTGTCCACGTTGTGTTTTGGGCCATTTCCTTTTGTGGGCGCTAGTCCTACCCACACAAGTGAGGTATCATTTTTATCGGGAGACTTGGGGGAACGCTGGGTCGAAGGAAATTTGTGGCTCCTCTCTGATTCCGGAACTTTCTGTCACCAAAACGTGAGGAAAATGTGTTTTTTAGCCAAATTTTGAGGTTTGCAAAGGATTCTGAGTAACAAAACTTGGTCAGAGCCCCACAAGTCACCCCATCTTGGATTCCCCTAGATCTCTAGTTTTCAGAAATGCACAAGTTTGGTAGGTTTCCCTAGGTGCCGGCTGAGCTAGAGGCCAAAATCTACAGGTAGGCACTTTGCAAAAAACAGCTCTGTTTTCTGTCAAAAAATGGGATGTGTCCACGTTGTGCTTTGGGGCATTTCCTGTCGCGGGCGCTAGGCCTACCCACACAAGTGAGGTATCATTTTTATCGGGAGACTTGTGGGAACGCTGGGTGGAAGGAAATTTGTGCCTCCTCTCAGATTCCAGAACTTTCTGCCACAGAAATGTGAGGAACATGTGTTTTTTTAGCCAAATTTTGAGGTTTGCAAAGGATTCTGGGTAACAGAACCTGGTCAGAGCCCCACAAGTCACCCCATCTTGGATTCCCCTAGGTCTCTAGTTTTCAAAAATTCACAGGTTTGGTAGGTTTCCCTAGGTGCCGGCTGAGCTAGAGGCCAAAATCTACAGGTAGGCACTTTGCAAAAAACACCTCTGTTTTCTTTAAAAAAAATGGGATGTGTCCACGTTGCGTTTTGGGGCGTTTCCTGTCACGGGCGCTAGGCCTACCCACAGAAGTGAGGTATCATTTTTATCGGGAAACTTGGGGGAACATAGATTAGCAAAACAAGTGTTATTGCCCCTTGTCTTTCTCTACATTTTTTCCTTTCAAATTTAGAAGAGTGTGTAAAAAAGACATCTATTTGAGAAATGCCCTGTAATTCACATGCTAGTATGGTCACCCCGGAATTCAGAGATGTGCAAATAACCACTGCTCCTCAACACCTTATCTTGTGCCCTTTTTGGAAATACAAAAGTTTTCATGATAGCTATTTTTACTCTTTATATTTCAGCAAATGAATTGCTGTATACCCGGTATACTGTAGAATGAAAACGCACTGCAGGGTGCAGCTCATTTATCGGCTCTGGGTACCTAGGGTTCTTGGTGAACCTACAAGCCCTACATATCCCCGCAACCAGAGGAGTCCAGCAGAAGTAATGGTATATTGCTTTTGATAATCTGACATTGCAGGATAAAGCTACAGAGTAAAACGTAGAGAAACATTGATGTTTTTTTCACCTCAGTTTCAATATTTTTCTTTTTCAGTTGTTATTTTCTGTAGGAAACCCTTGTAGGATCTACACAAATAACCCCTTGCGGAATTCAGAATTTTGTCTACTTTTCTGAAATGTTGCGGTTTCTGGGATCCAGCATTGGATTCATGCCCATTTCTGTCACTGACTGGAAGGAGGCTGAAAGCACACAAAATTGTAAAAATTGCGTATGTCCCAGTAAAATGCCAAATTTGTGTTGAAAAATTGGGTTTTCTGATTCAAGTCTGCCTGTTCCTGAAAGCTGGGAAGCTGGTGAGTTTAGCACCGCAAACCCTTTGTTGATGCCATTTTCAGGGAAAAAACCACAAGCCTTCTTCTGCAGCCACTTTTTCCCTTTTTTTAAAAAAAAACGAAATTTTCACTGTATTTTGGCTAATTTCTTGGCCTCCTTCAGGGGAACCCACAAAGTCTGGGTACCTCTAGAATCCCTAGGATGTCGGAAAAAAAGGCCGCAAATTTGGCTTGGTTAGCTTATGTGGACAAAAAGTTATGAGGGCCTAAGCGCGAACTGCCCCAAATAGGCAAAAAAAGGCCTGGCACAGGAGGGGGAAAAGGCCTGGCAGCGAAGGGGTTAAACATACAGGAATTATGGATGCTTCCTAGTAATCTTGACACAGCTTGCTTTATTAAATTAGAGGCATCACAGACCACTGGGATGGTTAGTGAGTGAGTATTTTTCTATTTCTAAAAAGATACTCATTGTCAGATGATGGGCTTATAGAAACACAAGTCCCATCAATACAATGGTGACACGTGTGGATTTGTGCAAGCCATTGTGGGAAACACTGATACATTTGAGGCACTTTATGTAGGTTGTACCTGGTTACCACCTGTTTCAACTTGCTGGCAAATTGCACTTGGAAAACCTATTTTCTGCAACCAGTAGCAATTTGCAAATGCTTCGTTCACTGAAACAGTGACTCAATATTTTTAGCCGCAAAGATGCTGCTTCAGTATTTATTTGGGGCTAGGTGTGTGAAGCTCTTTTACTGGTCGCAAACCAGAAAAATAATTTTTTCCATGTACCATCCCTACTTTGTGAGTCACTATCCTGTTACCAACTAGCAAAATAGGGATGCAACTCACTATTAGGAAGGGACGTGCCAAGGGTGTCCGTTCTTAACATTGACGCAGGACCATGAATGATTGTTTTGCAATCATGAATGAGTTTGCGAAACAATCACAGTTACCACCAGCTTTAAGTTGGTGCTACGACATTTGTAAAGAGGAAGGGGTCCCAAAGGGAACACTTTCCCTTTCCAAATAGGAGTGCAAATATTTTTTAAGACCAGGTAGTGGGCCCACAGACCACGGCCTACTCTTAAAAAATAAAAATAAAAACTTTTCAATTTTTGGGGGGGTTATTCATCCTGTTTTTCTTTAAGGAAACGGGATGCATGACAAAAAAAGATTGCTTTATGTAAAAGCAGTCACAGACATGGTGGTCTGCTGACCCCAGCAGGCCATCATACCTGTGATTGAAGCCATTCATAATGGGTCACAAATCATGAATATTGATGAGGCAGGCCCATATGCGACCCACTGCTACTCGCTAACAGTGTCAAACACACTGTCATACTTCGCAGTTTGTGATTTCATAACAACAAATTGCTTAGATTCGCGGCTTTTTTGATACATCTGGCCCTTGGTTTGCAAAAACAGCAAAGCAAATGCCTTTCGTACCTATGAGAAGGCTGTTTTTCCTTCTGTAACCAGTTTGCAACTGGCTACCAAATCACAAAACCTTTGTACATCTAGCCCAATGTCTTATGGGAACCATTCACATTGTTCCCACGTTCTAGATGTGTATTGGTCCGTGAACAAAGAAATTTACTGAAAAATATGTTAAGACCTATGTCTCAGTCTACCGGGTAGTACATTGCTGAGTAAAATCTATCCGATCATAACTAGGGGTGTGAATTTTTTTTGTAATTGCAGTGAGCCCAACATCCTCACAAAATTGATGTTTTACTATGTCATGGAGTTTTACGATGTCAATAATATCGTCATTTTTTCATATATGCTAGTGCTTCTAATCTTGATCTCATACCTTGCCATGTTATTAGGAGAATCCTTGCGACACTTTTTGTATTGATATTTTGTTTCACTCAAGAACGTTCAGACGGTCACATACACTGAAATGGCAGAAAATATTTATATATTTTTAACATAATTTCGACACACGTGCGATTGAGTCTTATCGGCGCTGGAAACTATTTGAACTATTAGCCATATTTCCTCAATTTAAATCATCTACAATTGTTTTTTTCTTTTACACGATCCTAAAAAACCTAGCACTTTGCATCTTTGCATCACAGCTGCCACAGCAATTGCCTGCTTGGTTACCCTTTTCACCTAACATTTCTCAAAACGCGAAACTTTTTAACTTCCTCATATAGTGCTACATTAACTAGTTTCAAGATGAGCAGTTGAATTCTCAGTGACCCTCTTTTGGTTTTCGTTAAGTGGCAACATATCACTTCTATGTCTTAGAACACGCTGGCATACTTTCAGCCTGATTATGTTTGAGCACATTTTCTCGGTTTTGCTTCAGATTCCCTAATTTACGAACACATGCTTGATTTTTACAGTCACCCAGGTATGTTTTTTGGATGTTCATGAATATTATCCATGACAGTCACGTTTTCAATAAGGAGAAACTATAGATATTTTGGACTTTGTGATTTCACCATAGCATGCCTCACTGTGATGAGATGATCTTGGGTTCTGTCTCATCCCAGACAAATACGTTTCCAAAACCTAATGTTAGTAAACATCGTGCTATTAATTAAATATTGCAATGTTGTATTTTTGCTCTAGATGTACTATTGTTTATTGAAATGTCCCCCCTTTATTATCATTGGTAAATGCTTTATGTTTGTTCCTCCTTGGGGCGGTTTGGTTACGCCTTGGACATCGACCCTATTGCATCGCTGATTGCACTTTTGCTGATACGTTTGACTACGAGCGAGCTTCTTTTTCCTTTTCTGTGTCTCCTTCACACTCATGCTGTGGCGCCTGGAATCTGCTCGCTTACGTGAAACTGTTTTACTTTTTATTTTAAATTTTTGTGGCAAAAAAAGTCCGGTTAGACATTTACCACGCTAAAAGCTCTAACTCCACCAAATGAAAGACCCATTGCATTTCAAATGCTTGTTGAGAAAGGAACTTGTTTATAACCATCTGACTAGGAGGATGGCCATGGAATAAACCAATTTACTGTTGATTTTAATTTTAATTTTTGTGGACTATTTGTAATAGGATTCTACTACAAATACACTGTGTGGCCTATGACTATAACAATTCTTGATTTATAGCTGAAGTGAGAAGAACTGAAATTCATCACCTGCACCCCATGTCATGCACTGCTTATAACCTCAAATATTACATCACTCATGAAATGTAAAATGCCACACTTATGGCATTGGAACTGACATCAATGATGACATCACTGATGATATCATTCAATTATTGTGATAGTGTGCTATAGTCGTTGTTCACAAGAAGTAACTCAACATGCTGTACCTGTGCACAAGTTTGTATCACCAACCAATTAAAAATGGACATGACCTTTAGCAACAAGCAGGACGCATAGCATAGCGCTGAACTCATTCACATTTGGGGAATATTACCATCTTTCTAATGATATTAACCCTCCTAACAAGCAAAATGCTTCCAGACAATTTAACACGGTTATCCACTTTTTAAACTTTAAACACCATTGAAAAAAGTGTTCGTTTTAAATTCCCCTTAATGAGGTCACCCTCCTAAATTAGCCTGGGAGTAATTTTGATTACAACAGAGTAATCAGATTAATTTTGGTAATTCGGCTTACCTCGTTGTTACATAATTACCAATAATTATGTGACTACCCCTGCTTGCATAATTAAGGATAATTTGGACGTAAATAGGCACAGAATCAACTAACTTAGCAAACGCTAAAAGCTGCTCGCACTACAGTCCATTTTGTTTTGCATTTAGCACACTTTTCTTAGCATAAAATGTATCCTCACATCCGTTCTGGATGTGAGGGTGCATTTTGAAGTAGGAAAATAGCACTAAATGCTGGAAGGAAGTTGAGTAAAATGGTGCTGCTATTCATGCTCTGTTGCACTAACACTATGTCTTAGTGCAAAATGCATCCCCATCTCATTTTTGGATACGAGGGAGCTAAATGCTGATGGTCAGGTAAAGCGCTTCAATACGTCCAGATCGAGTTTGCAAATTAAAACTGCAAAAAAAAATGTTCAGCTTAAGGAATGGGCAAATACTTGTTAATCATCTTCCTTTATGTTAGTCTTCACTGTTGTAAAGTCCTATTTTTGGATGGTGGGGCAGGGTGGCAGTATTATGTAGTATGTCTGGCGGGGTCTTACCATGTAATACTAGCACTTTACCCAGTAGCGGAGCTCGGATTCACACTAGTAAACCTTAGCTCAGTACTGGTAGTGTTGCAAAGAGCAGTCAATGTCAGTCTCTTTGCTGGAGGTCTGCTGTGGAGTTGGTGATGCCTGAGTTGCCTGCAGTTTCTGGATCGTTAAGAGACAAGTCTTGGTTGTTGCAAGGTAGTCCTCTGGTACTTCTACGGCTGGAGGTCATCCGGAAGGGAGTAGAGGCTGGAAGCTTGGCAGAAACCTCATTCCCACTCTTTGGATGCTGGGCACCAATTTTCTTTAGGCTCACTCACGCAGAGCCTGTCAGGTCACACTTCTTCGACTTCAGCACATCGTTTACTCCTGCAGTTTGCAGGGGACTCTTACCACCAGTAAGGGAAGTCTTTCTTGGCTACTCTGTGTATACTGGGGTCCCTCTTGCTGGTACTAATTAGCTTTCACCAAGGGCAAACGTCGGGCACTCAGTTCCAGTGGTAGTGTCCTTAGGTCACATCCGTGTCCTCTCTACGTGCTGTGGTTGGAGTTCAGATCCTGTTGTCGGTGACAATGTCTTCTTTGTGCCTCTTCTTCTTTGCAAGTAAGAACTAAAATTCTGGTGCCAGGGGAGCCCCTTAAATCCTGGCTTAGGGGGTGTTAAGGATGTGGGAGACAGTGGCCAATGGGCTACTGGTCCATGCTGCTAGCCCACCCTTGTAGTAACCACTTTCTGTGGAAGTGGGTCACATTCCGTCGCAGAATCCACTAAACCTAAGGGTTGCCAAGATGCCACAACCCTCTCTCGGTTGTACAGACCTCCTTGCCCAACCCAAAGGTGTGGCTAATCTTTTGGAGATGTACACCTCCTGCACAGTTAATTTCTCGCCTGTCGGTCTGGACAGGGCAGGAATGGCTTTGGGCTCAAGGGACAAGTGATTACATTTCAAGGGCAGGAGAAGCCTTTGAGGCTCACTGTCTTGGCTACCTTTCACACTAGCCAGCGTGGGTGTGATCTCTTCCCTGCCCAGGCCATTTCTCTCTGTCTTGTGGAAGTGCTATCACAACCAGCAAGAGGTCAAACTCTTGTCTATGGTGGCAGAGGTTCACGAGAGCCCTCCAAAATAGCATAGATTTGGTAAATTGGTGGGCACCCTCTAAGGGTTCCACCAGGGCACTTGCTACTTAATCCTGAGCATGGGCATCATGCTCAGGGTTAAAAAGCAAGGTGTTGGATACCAAAAACGAGGGGAATCGCCTTGGCCATTGTAGTGAAATGTGTGTTTTGACCACTGACTTTGTGTTGCACCACTTTGCACCTGGATTAGCTGTCCAGTGTTCACCAGTTACAGACTACATTTTGTATTTAGTATAGCTTTAGATTCATTCTGCCTATTGACTTTATCGTAGCATTAGACACTGCCATGTTAAAAGGTGCCCGTGATTTTCCACATTGTAAACTGTGCATTCTGTCTTGTTTTCATGCTCTTTCTCACTGAAGAGCTAGGACATATTATCACCGAAGAGCTAGTACATAATATGGAGGAGTTAGTCAGCCAGCATGATAAGGATGTACCAGACTGATGTTTATGGTACAGCAGGGAAGGGCTTAGGCTTGGGAGAGACACCTTGGGAAACTGGCCAGTTCCAACCTGTTTCTTTCAACCCTGACCTAAACTAGCCAGCATGTTTGAATTGCGAAATTAGGGTTTTTTACAGAAAGCTTCTTTTGTTTTGTTTTCAGATATGAAAAGACCCAGAGCGGCAGTGAGAGGGTCAGTGGCCTCAATCAGGATTCTACACATCGGATGCCTGATATCTTTCCCGTGCTGGTAGAGATTTTTTTCTCTTTCACAGTCAAACGGGGTCATTGTTTTGCCAGCATGAGAAAGATGAAGGACCTGCAGGCCCTACAGTGATGAATTTTTAATTCATTATTTGCTTTGCATTACATATATTTGCTATGTAGATTGCAGTGGAGAATCATTTTGGTATATTTTCCTTTCATTGCTGTGACTATTTTTAAACGTGTGCTTTCAACATGCTGATCTCATTTTAGGAACCTTGTGGTGAAATAATAAATGTCTTCTTTGAACTAAGAAGTGCATTCCAGAGATTTTTGTCAGCTCGGCCATTAGTGAAAAGCAAAACAGCCATTACAGAGTCGGACATTTGGGAACCGCCAAGAAGCCAGTCCATGTTATCCTATGGACCGCCGGTTACGTTTGGTAGCATTTCATTTTAAATGCTATTGCACGGTCATATATGCTCATGCATACATGTCCTCACTCATAGTACAGTGCACTTTGCCTCCTGGGTTATAGGAGGCCTGCCTTAGGGGTGGCTGACCTGTCTATGGTCAGTAAAAGGACTCTGCCTGCACCTGGCAGCTCTGCAGTCTCACTTGGCAGCTCTGCAGTCTCATTTTAACTTGGGTTAGGGTGGCACAATCAGTGCTGCAGTCCTGGTGACCCCTTTACCATCCTGGCCCTGTGTACCACTGTACCCATTACTAGAGACTTACAGGAGTGGTAAAGTCCTTGCCAATTGGCTTAGGCAATTTGACATACAGTTTATGGGAAAGGGCATAAATACTGAGGTCGGGTTAACAGGCCTCACTACACTAACAGGTCAAAAGAAACAGTATACCCTCCCACTTTTTTCTGCTTGATGCTGTTGCTTTTGACCTGGAAGTGTACTGAGGCCTGCTAACCAGACCTTAGTGCCTATAGCCCAGGAGACAGGGTGCACTGTGTTATGAGTGCGGACATATATGCTCAAGCATATATGGCTCCGTGGCTGCATTCATAAGTCAGTGCTACTGCAAATGACTGGAAAGCCATAGGATAACATGGACTGGCACCCGGGCAACCCCAGATGTCTAGCTACATGATGACCTGACCAATTTTCCATGTTTGGTGTCAAAAACTGTGCTTTTTAACCCTGAGCATGAATCTTGTGCCCGGGATTAGCTAGCATGTGCCCTGGTGGCATCTTTAGAGGATGCCCACCAATACACCAGCTTTCTCTTGCCTTGGTGGGCTCTCCTGAGCCATTTGCCACTAAGACAAGGGTCTGCCCTTCTGCTGGTTGTGCTAACACTTCCCTCAGGACGGAGACAAAGGAACTGGGCAGGAAGGTCACACCTATGCCGTCCCAGGATGGCTGTCTTTACAGTAATCAAGGCAGTGAACCTCAAACTCTCTTGTCTCCCACTCAAGGGCAAAGACCTTACCTTCCTGTCAGGATGACAGGTGGGAAAATTAGTTATTCAGGAGGTGTACACATCCAAAATGTTAGCCACACCTTTAGGGTGGACTAGGAGGTCTGTACAGCCAAGGGAAGGTTCTGCCATGTTGGCAAGCTTGTGCATGGGCGTGAGGGCTTTTGCTTCTGTAAGAGTGTATGCCGGTGTTGAGAGGTTACAATACCCTCCACCTTTTTGGAACTGTGCACTCATTATCTTCTTATGCTACATTGGGAGCGTGTGCACTGGACCAGTTAAGGTCCCAGTCCCATTCTTTTGTTGTACAGAACCCTTTATTATTCATTTCTTGACTTTATACTCCTGTTGTCCCTTGCTTACATTAACTTAATTTGGATAGGCAACATTAATATATGGATAGACTCTACACCTCCTCTTCATTCACTTCCAGTTCCTTTGAAGGTATGGCCCCATGGAGGTATTTCAGTCAGTCACAGGCCATATTCTTTGAAAGGGTCACACCTTGGACCTTGTTTTTGGGCCACTCAACTCAGTTGGATTGTTGAAACTTTACATCAGGCGTGGTCGGATCAATATCTATTTCAATTTAGTTTGAAACTGGCATCTTATAGGGACAGGAACAACAGTAAGGTATGTCTGCTGAAACAGCTTTAGAGCAAATAATCCACCCCGAGTTGATTAATAAGCTGACTGAGGTGGATGGACCTTGAAATGGAAATGGACATAACTGCCATTCCCAGTGGGTAGAGACAGTGCTAGATGCAATTTTGCCTGTAAAAAGGTCAGCCAACGCACCTTGGCATACTCTTGTCTTGACTGAAGGGAAAAAGAGTTGTAAGGTATTGGGAGGCTTTGGAGCAGTGGCTACTCCTCCCAAGGTAGACTAGAACTAAAGCAGGCATTCTTGAATTATAAAAGGTAAGTAATCTCAGCAAAAGCAGATTTTTTTATTAATAAAAGAACAGCTGCAGAAATTTCTTCAAATGAAATCTTCACTATAGTTAGATCTTTAGCTTTTCCTAAATGACCTGCTTCAGATATTGCACATTTTCAAGATCTTGATGATATGCTCTCTAAGTACTATGAAAAAAAATGACACCATCTGCAATTCACTGGGGCACTCAAGGCAGACCATATAACCTGGCTTGGGAAGCTGCCCTGAATCTTCAGTTATGCCTCCTGGGACTTTAACCCTAGACCATAATTATCATGAATTTGAGACACACTGTTTCCTGTCTAAGTCATTTTGATGGTGCGACACTGAACAAGCTTACATCTATTGCTGGCTCAGTTACGTGGGGCTCACCATTAGATCCTTTTCCATCTATATTTTGGGGTATGGCTAAATTGGTACTATCACAACCTGGCTCTCTTACTAATGTTTTGATGCATGTTGAGTAAAAAGTGCACTCATTGCTAGCTTGTTGAAAAAACCTAATGCAGATCTAATGCAGATCAAGAAGTTCATTCAAAATATCAAGCAATATCTCTCCTTCTCGTTGCAGTACAAATCCTGAAGAAACATATTAACTAACTGATCCCTAGTTTTCAGGGACATCATATCCTAGATCCCTAAAAGTCTAGTTTTCATCCAGCAACTGCACTGTTTTCACTCCTTGATTATCTGAAAATGGCAGCGGATAAGGCAGAGCCAGATGACTTAGTAGTCCTCAATATGTTCACTGAATAAAATACACTCTCCATTTCATCCTTTTATTCACACTGACGGAGGCCGGGATTTGAGGCACAGCATATCAGTGGTGTAAATCCTATTTAGAAGATAGACACAAAGCAGTCTTCTTCCCTATCTGTGTCAGAATACAAGGCATTGGTTCAAGGCATGTGCAGAGGTCTGGTTTAAACCCAACCCTGTTTAACATCTATATCCATCCTTTGACTAAATTAGTTAGGTCCTTTGGTGTCACATGTATGAATTATACAGATGACAGCTAGCTGATCATTTCCTTGGACAGGACAGGGTCGTCTCTCTTGCATGACCGCGGTTGTTTACTGTTTGCATCTAAATGCCCTGAAGTTTAACTCCGACAAGACTGAGGTACTCTGAATTTCCTACACCAATCGAGCCAGACTTTTACTACCGATCTTTTGGTCTCCATCTTGGTCTGTCCCTCCAATTCCTACTAAGACTTTGAAAAATTTAGATTTTGATTTGGAGGAGCATATGTCTCCAAAAAAACAAGCAAATAAATTGACCTCATCTTTTTTTCTTCTGTTGAGGGTGTTGTGGAAAATTGTTACACTTCTTCCCTAACAGGCATGCCGGATTATGGTCCAGGCTACGATTCAAAGTCACCTTTATTACTGTAACTTTCTCTTTTTGGGTGTCCCTGCAGGTTTTTTGTATAAGCTTCAACACATCCAAAATACAGCAGCTCAATTAGTACTATGTTTGCCCAGATACGCTTCTGTATCTACTACTCTAGACACATAGCACTGGCTCCCAGTGGAAAAGAGGATTATATTCACATCCTTCTGCCCCGTGCATAGAGCTATTCATCAGTCCAGACCGTTTAACTTCAGAAATAAATGTATCTCTGCTCCTGTACAATTACTGCAAGGTGCTCACTTACTCTCTAGCTCTGGATATTTTAGACTCAGACTCAGGGCAGAGCTTTTTCAGGATTGCCTATAACTGTGCAGAACATGTCAGTACTTTTGCACTTCAAAAAGCCCTTGAAGATCTGGCTTTATAGATGCTAATTATGTATTGGCCTATACATAGATTCTATGAGTTATGTCTGTCTATGGCAAATGATATATCTGTCTCTTAGCGCCAGGACACCTGCATAGGTAACCATGCACTCAAGACAACTAAAACATAACATAACATTAACTAACATAACATCACATAGCATGATATAACATAACAACATAACATATCATAACATAACATGACATTCAAGTCACAAAAAGAGGTTAGCTTTGGTAGGATCATCAGACTGATTCTGTGTGGGGCAGAGATTGAGGAAAAACGTGCCCACTAACTATCTTTGCCATACCATTTACAAAATTAATTATTTACATTATGATGTCCCATTTTGGCCTGGATAAGGGGTTTGGTTTGGGTAAATTACCAATATTTTGTAACCTCACCTTTTGACAGTTTAGCATTGCTTACTCTACATTTGCCATGCTCTGTTGATTGGACTAGGAATTAGACAAACACAGCATTCAGCAAGCCCAAGAGCGTGGCACATGTGTCATGGAAAGAAAATGACAGAATGGATGGAGTACAATTAACAAAAGGCCAGTCTAGTACCATTGACCTTAGACAGATGTACTGTCAAATAATTAAACTAAATGAAATTAAGGTAAATTGAATTCAATTTCAGCTCATCCATTGACTAAGGAAATTCACCAATATCAACCTGAATGTTCAACAAAGAAATTTTACTTAGCTTCAATTTACAGGTGGCACACACACACACACACACACACACTGACCAAGAGAGCAAAAAGATCATCATCTGTTATCTGGCAGGAGAAGTTTTCACCAGCACTACTTCAACCAGGATGACTCCTTTGATGAAGTTACATGCTCTACCCATCACTTCCAATAGCTGCCTTTTATATTTGAACAGCCGCTTTTTCACATATCTTTCTTCCTACTTCCTTAACAGTATGTGCTTGTCACATCCACAGTCTTCTCCTTATACAATCACCTTTTGTTGGAATTTGGGTTAATCGTTGACTGGGGTATGAGCCCTGGGCAAGTAGCAACTACAATCCTACTCAGGGTAAGGCACAATCAAACCCTAAATTAACCTGTGCTCACCCCCAGTAGCTTGGCACAACGCAGTCAGGCTGAACTTAAGAAGGAGTGGGTAAAGTATTTGTGCAATATTTCAAACAGTAAAACAGTCAGAACACAACACAACACAACACAACACAACATAACAAATAAGATGCCACACCAGTTCAGAACAATAGAGCTTCACCTAATATACAAAACAAGACCAGAAAGACAGAAATCCAATCAATGGAACCACAGCTATGAATTTTTAAAGAATAAATTGCAATATAATGCCTAAAAGCATAAAATGCTAACAGGAGATACCTGGTCGAAGTGGACCAGGTCAAAGTCAAACGTTCAGGCTGAACTTGATGGAGCGTCAGTTAGATAAAATCCCAGATTACTCCCACTGACTTTTTACCTTCTCAAGCTTGCAGAGAGCATGGACAGCGTTGCGAGTGGTAGTCGGTGTGGCAAGTAGAGCAGGTCGGGTATTGCAGATAGGTGAGTTGTAGCTTCATGGTCCTCCACAGTTGATTGATGTTTGTTGTGGGAAAGAGGCTGGCTGGTGGTGGCTCATCTGATTTTTGAAGTAAGTTGTGCGGTTCTGGTGCAAACAGGCCCGTTCGCAGTCACAGTGTCCAAAAGCTTGATTTAAAGAGCCTGTGAGCCACCCCAAGGGTCCAAAACAAGGGGCGACACCACTTGGGGGGTCAGAAAATCACTGAAGATGGGTCCAGAAGCTCCTGAGGCTGATCAGAAAGCCAGTTGGAGGTCCAGTTCTTTGTCCCCACGTAAAAAGGCAGCATACAGAAGGTCAGCACAACAGGGCAGCAGTTTGTTTAGTGCAGCAGTCCAGCAGAGTACTATCCCTTGTGGCAGCACAGCACTCCTTCTTCCTACCAGTGTATCCACAGGTGTAGAAGAAAACTGAAGAGTTGTCTAAGTTCCCTTTTTTATACACCGGTGCCCTGGATCTGGAAGGTGTGAGAAGCTTCTAAACAATGGTTTTGAAATGCATGGAATTTCATGCCTCTCCTGTCCTGGCACCAATCTAGCTGAAGAGACAATGTAGGGTTATTAGGCCCTTCGTGTAAAGGCAGAGCACCGGCTATTGAGGTGTAAGTGGGGCTATGTTCAGCTCTGTCCTCCCATCCTTCCAACAGATGGCCCATTTAGGCACACCTAATGCCTCTATTGTGTGACTATCAAGGATAAATTCACAAAGTCTAACTTTCATTTACACCCAGTCAAGTGATTCAGGGCAGACTATAGGCAAAAAACAGCTAAGGGCAGTAAAATGCCAACTTTCTAAAAGTGGCATTTTTAAAATTGTGATAAAAAAACAGACTTCAACGCTTAATAGGGCTTTTCAACCCAATTACAAAGACACCAAACATGACCTGCTAATCTACTCCCATTTGGAAATTACATTCATAAAGCGTAATAGGGCAACTCTAATGTTATACTACATGAAAAATAGGCCTTGCGGTAGTGAAAAACGAATTTAAGGGTTTTTCACTACCAGGAAATTTGAAACTTACAAGTACATGCCCAACTTTTTAAATACATTGCAACTGCCCTCTAGGCTGTCCGGGCCTACCCTAGGGGTGATTTATTTGTATTAAAAAGGAAGGCTTGGGGCTGGAAAAAGGTTTATTTTGTCAGGTTGAAATGGCAGTTTAAAACTGCACATTCAGGGTCTGCAATGGCAGGCCTGAGTCATGTTTAAAGGGCTACATAAGTGGGTGGTAAATCAGTGCTGCAGGCTCCCTAGTAGCATTTAATTTACGGGCCCTGGGTACATGTAATTCCACTCTGCTAGGGACTTGCAAGTAAATTGAATATTCCAATGGAGGATGACCTAATGTTGCCGTCTTTTAAGGAATGAGCAGATGCACTTTAGCATTGCACAGCAGTGGCAACGTGTGCATAGTCCTGAGGTCAGCAAAAACGAGATCAGCAAAAAAATAGTGGTGGAAGGCAAAATGGTTGAGGGAAGAGCCCGCCAAGGCTGACAAGTCTAAGATGTGCCCACCCTCAACTGAAAGTAGTCGGCGTTTTCATCACAAAAGAGGAAGAACCTGGATTAAACCATCAGCATTGGCGTGGTCTGACACAGGACGGTGTTCCACTTTAAAGTCCATTTCCAACAGGAGATGCACTACTCCAACAGTTTGGGTTTTTTACCACTCATTTGTATGAACTATCTGAGGGTCCTGTGGTGTGTCTGAAACCGTGAGTATGCAACAGATATGATCTCAGCTTCTTAAGTGCCCAGACTACAGCAAAGGCCTCCTTTTCAGTCGCACTCCACCTCAGTTCCCTAGGCAATGACCTCCCGCTAGTGAGGACTACTGCTTGGCTGAGGTCCTCCTCATTTAACTGTGCTAGGACATCCCTTTTGCCATGCTCTGAAGTGTCTGTGTGCACTATAAACTCCTTAGAGAAGCAGGAGCCTTGAGTACAGGTGCTGCATGCACGGCCTCCTTGAGGGTGTTAAAGGCTTTCAGGCAGCCCTCTGTCCAGATCATCTTTCTGGGCTGCCTCTTTAAAGTCACCTCTGTTAAATGGGCAACAATGGTACCATAACCCTTAACAAACTGCCTAAAGTGTCCTGTGAGGCCTTAGGGGGTTGCTAGGCCAGGATGGTTTCAATCTTGGCCTTGAGGGACTGAACCTTACTTTCGCCCACCGTGTGGCCCAGATATACCAAAGAACCCTGCCATATCTGGCTCTTACTGGCCATGATAGTCAGGCCTGCCTAATGCAGGGGCTGAAGCACCTGCTTGCGGTGGTACAGGTGTTCTTTCCATCTGGAGCTGTAGACAGCCATGTCCTCCAGGTAGGTGCCACAAAATGTCTCCTTTCCAGCCAGTACCCTCTTGACCAATCTCCGAAAGGCGGAAGGAAATTATTTAAGCCAAAGGGCATCACTCTGAATTGGAAGTGGCCCTCTTGGGTCGAGGATGCAGACCTCTTTTTTGCCAGTACTCTGATGTAAGAGCAAAGGTACTCTGGGTTTTGACAGTGCCCATCCTGTCAATTAGCTCATCAGCTCAGGGAATGGAGTGTGAGCCTGTCTTCATGATGGAACTGAGTCCCCTGTAGTCCCCACACCAAAGTTCTGGAGTTATGCCTGGTGAGGCAGCCTTGGGTATCAGCAGCAAACGGCTGAACAAAGGACTGTTGGAGGGCTTAATCACCCCTAACTCCAGCATCTTGGAGACTTCCTCCTTGATACTGGCCCTTGCCTTGTCTGACAACTGTAAATCTGATATTTAACAGGTGGACTGCCGCCAGTGTCAATGCCATGGATGCACAGATGCGTGAGTCCCAGGGGTGAGGAGTAATAGAGGACAAAACTGCCCCAGAAACTTGCAATAATCATACTGCTGTTCGATAGTCAGAGTCGAGGAGAGGTTGACACCCTCTACTGACCCATAGTGCTCATGGACGGATAGGAGGTCAAGGAGAGGCTTGCTTTCCTCTTGCAACCCTTTATCTGCCACCAGGAGCATGCTGACGTCAGGCATCTCAAAGTGTGGTTTGAGGCAGTTTATGTGGAGCAGCCTTAAGGTGTTTTTATGGATCTTGAGATCTACCAGGTAGGTGGACTCCTGCTTCTACTCCTTTGCCTCATATGGGCCTGCCCAGTGATTCTGGAAGGCTCTGGCCTCCACAGCCTCCATGACCCACACATTCTGACCAGGTTGAAACTCTACTAGAGTGGCCTTCTGGTCATACTAGAGCTTCAAAACATCTTAACTGGCCTTAAGATTGCTTTTCAACTTCTCCCAGAAATGATGGATCTAGTTGCGGAGGGCCAGCAATCTTCTAACCACATCCTGAGGGTGTCTCCTGGGAGCTTGCTCCCATCCCTCTCAGACAAGACTAGGAGGTACCCTAACGGGGATGCATCTTTTGTGCTTGTGGTTAGGCCGTGAAGCACAGGGGATCCCTCAGTTCCACCGGTTCAACAGAGGCTGGCTGAATACCTTAAGGTCACTTTGGAGGATCCAAGACTGCGGTGACACCGCTTGGCAGGGTAGAAAACTCACAGATGGATGAGAATAGGTGCAAGGTTGTTGGAAGACTATTGTGGCCACATTGAGAGGCCAGCTGTCTAACCTTTAGAGTCACTCTGGGGTTTTAGGTTCAAGGGATGCAGGTCAGCATAGCAAAACAGCAGTCCAGCAAGGGAGGAGACCAGCAGGGCAGCAGTCTAGCAGAGTGGCAGTCCTTTCAGCAGCACAGCAATCCTTCTTCCTATCAGACTATCTACAAGTCCAGAAATGTACTGAAGTGGTGGTGCCTGAAGTCCACTATTTATACCAAGATGTGCCTTAGAAGTGGGGGAGAAGATTCCAAAGGTTTCTCTTTAAAGTTCCCAGGCATCCCACAACCCCTGTGTTGGCTCCAGGCTAACTACAGGGGGGAGGGGGGGAGGGGGGGAGGTATGCAGCCCTTTGTATAGAGGCAGACACAGCCTAGTCAATATAAGTGGGGCTGTGCAATGTAGTCTAAATGTAATTTAAACTCAGACTTCACCATAAGCTAAGATTTTTTTGTTACAAATTTAAAGACACCAAACATGAACGGGTCACCTTGCAGCTTTTTAAATGTAATAAGGTAACTCCAATGTTAGTCTATAGCAAAGGTAGACCTTGCAGTGATCAAAACTACTTTAAGATTTTTCACTACCAGGACAGGTAAAACATGAAATTACATGTCCCACTTTTTCAGTACACTGCCCTCTGGGCTGTCCAGGGACTACCCTCAGGGTGAAATATGTGTCAAAAAAGGAATGTTTTTACCTGGCAAAAGCGTCATTTTGCCAGGTCAAAATGGCAGTTAAATACTGCACCCGCAGGCAGCAATTGCACCCTTGAGACATGATTAAAAGGCTATTTAAGTAGGTGGCACAATCAGTGCTGCAGGCCCACTAGTAGCCTTTAATTTACAGGCCCTTGGCACATTTAGGGGGTCATTACGATGCTGGCGGATGGCGGAGAAGCGGCGGTGAGACCGCCAACAGACTGGCGGTCAAATTTTTGCAATTATGACCATGGCGGTTACCGCCATGGTTATCCGTCGCTTCTCCGTTCCGCCCGCAAGGGCGGAGACGACCGCTGGGTTGGAGACCTGGGTCTCCAGCCCGGCGGTCGTCACTATACCGCCGGCGGTATTTGGACCCGGCTGACCGCCATGGATTTCATGCGGTTTGGAACCGCCATGAAATCCATGGCGGTAAGCACTATCAGTGCCAGGGAATTCCTTCCCTGGCACTGATAGGGGTCTCCCCCACCCCTAACCCCGACTCCCTCCCCTGCAACCCCCACCACCCCTGCCACCCCCCAAAGGTGGCAGGACACACCTCCCCACCCGACCCCCAACATCACATCACTCATTCACACGCGACACGCACGCAGGCACCACCAACACACATACACGCACACACACCAACATACATGCCAACATCCACACACACAGTCAGACATGCACACCCACATTCAAACGTACACGCACACATCCATACAGACATACCTACAGACATACACGCACTCATTCCCAAACACACAACACCCCGCAAGCATACACGCAATCACACACCCCCTCTACATACACACATGCACACCCCCATGCACGCACACAACACACAACATCCCCCAGCCCCCTCCCCTAACGGACGATTGACTTACCTGGTCGGTCGATCCTCCGGGAGGGGACGGGATCCATGGGGGCTGCTCCGCCCACACCACACCGTCAACAGAACACCGCCACGGCGAATCACAGGACGTGATTTGGTGGGCGGTGTTCTGTTGACGTGGCGGTGGAGGTGGAGCAACCTTCACTTCCCCGCCGACCGCCAGTATGGCTGTTGCCGGCTCTCCATCCGAAAAAGGACTGAGAGCTGCCAACAGTCATAATACGCCGAGCGGAAAACCGCCACCACTAGCGGTCTTCAGCAAGGCGGTCCCTTGGCGATCTTGACAAAAGACCGCCGAGGTCAAAATGACCCCCTTAGCGTCACTCTACTAGGGACTTACAAGCCAATGTTACCAAGTTTTACGGAGTGAGCATATGTACTTTAGCACTGGATATCAATTTTAAAGTGTGCAGAGTCCTCGGGCTAGCAAAATCAAGATCAGCAAAAAATAGAGGAGGAAGGCAAAACGTTTGGGAGAAGACCACACCAAGGCTGACAGGTCTAACCCCTTCATTTATACTTCTCGATTCTTCCTTATTGCAGCTGAATAGGGACCTGCACACACATCCGCCTTACCACAGTAAAAGTTATTTTAGTTTGAAAATACAAATGCCTATTCTTTAAAACAGCTCAGAGTTTAGCCTTAACAGGGGCTACTGCAACCTAACAGATTTCCTAAAGGAGAGGAAGAGCTGACGTCTCAAAATCTCCATTCCTAGATAATGAAATCAAGTGCTTCACTTTCCCCCTCTGGAATTTTAGAAATTAGGATAAATGGATGAAGTCTCTTGGGTACCGCTTCTGGAGATGAGGATACCTGGCTGCACTCTTCAGCTGCTCACTTTTAAAATAGAGTTAAAGCATGCAATTATAGGGTGGTGATATTGCATAATTAAATGGCACTCGGTTTTTCAGTCTTAGATACACTTATGACCTGTTTCACAAACATAACCTACACTTTTGTTTAAGTTTATGATTGATTGCTATTCACAAAGGGATTTACAGGTAGTATCTTTATGAGTGCGGACTTTCTGCACATAAAAAGACCAATGTTTTTATGTGCAGTTACTCCTAAATCCCTCTGTGAATAGCAAGCAATTGTAAACTTTTGCTATTGTTTGCTATTCACAAACGGATTTACCAGTAGTGTCTTTACAAGTATGGAACCTCTGAACATAACAATATCTATGGGCCTCATTACGAGTGTGGTGGTCCGAGGACCTCCACACTCAACATGACAATCGGACCATCGACCTCCAGGCGGTCCGACTGCCACATTACAATCCTGGCAGGCAGACGCACCAGGGGAACGCTGTCCCGCAGGAACATGGTTCTTGATGGGCTAACAGCAGTCTGAGTCGTAATCAGCCATGATGGCTCTGAACTCAGCACCACCTAGCTGAATACAACTCAGCTTTCTGCCAGCCTTTCCATGGTGATGACCCTTCCATGGAAAGGCTGGTGGAAAGCCAATGCTGGGGTCCACATGGGGGCCCCTGCACTGCCCATGGCATGGGAAGTCTATGGGCTCCCTGTCCAGCACCATCTGAATGAACACTGTCTGCTTTGCACATTCCAGTGGTGCTGCTGTGCTATGATAGTGACCTCAGCTCCCTTAAAGGAGCCAAGGTCAATACCGAAGCACTGTTCCCTCCGATCAGCCCGGCAACCCAGCAGGAACGGTTAATACAATGTTCTCGCCGGTCAGCCCAGCAGGAACATTGTAATACTCTTTGGGAGGACTGCCATCGGTATGACAGTGGTATCCTCCATGCGGCTTTGATGGTCCTGTGGTGGGACTGCCAAAGTCGTAATGAGGCCCTTATGTTTTTATGTGCAGAGACTCCGCACTCCTAAAGATTCTACTGGTAAATCTCTTTGTGAAAAGCAAACAATGGTAAACTTACACTTTTGTGTAAGTTTACCTTTGTGAATCAGACCCTAAATGTTTAGTAACTTAATCTGGCGCATAACCTTTTATGTCCGTGGTATCACCAAGTTCTTTGCAGCAAAAGTTTATTTCTTGCAAATATTTTTATTTTGTATTCTCCACTTGTTCAGTTGGCTCAAAAACCACAAAAGCTTCTAAATATTTATTAGCTCAAATTCGGAGAAAACTGTGCCTGATTAAAATGAAAGTCGAAAATGCAGTCAGTCGGGAATGTATTCAGAAAGTCTTACTTTACTTTCATGTATTTCATAAAGAATTTCAGGGGTAATCAAGTGGAGCTATATTTTTTCGCAAACCTTGGTGTTGATGTGCACATTCACAGTTAAGGTATAACTGCTATGGAAATCGGGGACATTTATTTAGGTAACACAGCGCAATAGCAGACAGCAGCATATTTCAGATTTAGAGATCAAAAAGAAAGGTTTGGCCAGATATCAGAGAAGCAGGTGCTGCAAATATAAAATCAGCACTGCTTGAAGTAGCTAGATATGAAAACGTAAACTCGCCAATTGTAATGTATTCAAAAAAGGCATTACAATTTCCAATAGTAAATTACATTGGCCGTATTTCTAATCCCTGAATTGCCATAGAGGTGAAAAGTGGAAGCGACCGCATAATTTCGGCTAGCAAGGACATCATGTTCTCTCAATGCATTAAATGATTATATCTTGTCCTGGCCGTAGTATCTATTCTTATACTAGAAGCAATATCTGATTCACCCCATTCACTGTACATTAAATGTGTTGTGCAATGAGGTCAACAGGCAGCATTAGCAGTCCCTGAGAACAGCTGTAATGCTCTCCATATGCTTGATTCCCTTTGAGGCTTTCAGTGTTGCATTGCAGGATTCCTGTCTTGAAACAATGAGTAGGTGAATGATGGACTGGAGATCTGCTGCCCCAGCACTGCCACATGTCAAATTAGTATACCTGGTCCACATTTTTAAGCATTGCAGATGAGTGCCTTAGAGCAAAACCCTTTCTAATGGTTGTAAGCCACAATTTTGACTTGAACAATAGCATAATATTCACTTTCTTAAATTCCTAGGTAAGGCACAAAAATAGCGCTCCCGAAAATATCAGACAAATAGTAATATTGACTGAAAAATATTAACTACAGTTTAAAAATAACATAAATTAACCAAAATATTGGCTACAATATTTTGAGCACTTATCTGTCATATTTAATTACAAATACAAAACACGTACAACTACAAACGCAAAAGAAAACAACTTACATTTGGCAAAAAGTCTAAAAAATAAAACATTCGAATTAGTGCCTAACATTACAGGTAATGCCATAAAAAAAGAAAGTACAAATTTCCAACATTCAATTTCAAAAGCAGAGCAGTTGACAAGGAGAAAATGCAACCAATTAATAAGTGTATAAACAGAGGAGACATCATATATTCAAACTGCTGCACAGTTGTCCTACAAAAAGGTGAACGTCCCTTTGCTCCGGTAAAGCACCTCTGCTCAACTGAATGGTTTCTACTAACTACAAAGTAAATTAATACTTCTTTTTAAATGGACAGTTCTTTTAAACTATAAACTTTAAAAACAATATTACACATTATTAAAAGTATATTATTATTTAAATAGTTGAATTCTTATTATAGTTTCAAAAGTACTTAAAAATAAGAAAAGCCATTTACCAAATACCAAAATGAATAGAAAAGTGTTGATAAAAAATAAAGAAATTGCATTGGAAAAAGACAAAGGGTGACAGTCGCAGTCAGACTTCCCCACTCCTGGCGGTCCGACCCCCAGATTACAATAATGTATCCCGATGGGGTGGCGGCGGTCAGAGTCATGGTCAGCCATGGCGATACCCATGGCGGCACAGCCATGCTGATCACAAGTCCATTTTTCGCCAGCCTTTCCATGGTGGTTTCCCTGCCATGGAAAGGTTGGTGGAAAACCAGAGCTGGGGGCCACAGAACTAGTGCAGGGGGCCGCAGGAGGCCGCAGCACTGCTGATGTACTTGGCATGGGCAGTGCAAGGACCCCTCTGCCCAGCACCATCGTAATGTTCAGTGAACATTGCAAGGGTGCTAGTGCATCCTGCTGGCTACAGCATTGCCGACGGCTTGATTTTGAGCTGCAGAAAATGCTGTAGCCAAACCTACGTTTCTGCCCACCATCCTAGTGGGAAACTCTTAATGAGTCCGGCGGAGCAAGGGGGCATTGGGTAGCCAGTCTGGCGGCAACCTCCTGCCGGAAATTCGTCGAACGGTGAAAACCGTTCGCTAAACTCCTTAACAGTCCCATAATATTGCTTGAGGGATAAGTTTTAACCCTATCTGTGTGTGTGTCAGCCAATGGCCGACATACACAGACCCTCCCTGGTGCCGGGCCACAACCACTGGCCGACACCAGGGAGAGGTTTTCAAAATCCCCCAGTGCTTAGCACAGGAGGATTTTTTAAAATTTAAAACCCCTGGGGTGACATGGAAGAGCTTCCGTGTCTTCCCCCACACAACACTCGCCCGTCTGTGACATCAGAGAGCTGTGAGGCATGCTGACATCACAGTTGTTTTCCCCACTGAAGCAGGAAGCAGCAGGTAAGGACGCTTTCTAATACGGTGGGGACAACAGGCCCAAAAGGGCCTCCCCAGCTTCTTGGGAAGCATCATTAGAAAGGGAAGACTCTCCCCTTTCAAAAGAGGACTTACTGAAAGGATTTCCTGGCCATGGATTGTGCCCGCGCTGCAATTAACGGCCAGGAAACCACACTAGCCACCAGGGATTTCATCTGGGGGGTTGGCCCTCTTGAAAATGGGCCAAACTCCCTTGGGGGTATTAAAAAGTATATATATATGTCTAGTTACCCCTAAGGGGTGCGATCACCTCCCAGTGGATAAAAGTTATAAACAAATAAAAATAAAATTAAATTAATAGGGGCAATTTATTTTTGTAGATGTGTGGGGGGCCACGATCACCCTCCCAGGAAAACCGCACATCTATTAAAAAAGATAGATATATGTGTGTGTTTATATATATATATATATATATATGTATATATATATATATATAGAGAGAGAGAGAGAGAAAGAGAGAGAGAGAGACTCTCAATAGAGGGAGAGAAATCTCTCTCTCATATATATATATATATGTATATATTTTATGTACATGTGTATATGTACATATATATGTGTATATATATATATATATATATATAAATATATATATATATATATATATACACACATATTGCTTCTCATGTTATCTCACAATCACCTCCCAGTAATTCCCTGAGTCAAATCGCAGAGAACAATGACGGCACCATCAAGTCCAGAATGAAAGGATTCCTTTTTTTTTTCTCTTCACATCAATCTATAAAGTGAGAGGTGCAATAAGCAAATATGGCGACTTGTTTTGGCTTGAAGCCTTCAACTGGCCGCAGAGTTACATAGCACCAGAGTTTATTTCACACACAATTCCACTTACCACCTATTAAAATGTAACATACACTAGACCGCTAACCTTGTCACTGTATTATCACCAAATTGTCATGCCTTGGTTGCAATTAGAGGTCAAAATATTTCCCAAAATTCTATTCAGCACTCTGTTTTTTTGTTTTTGTTTTTTTCATAATCTATTTAAAGAGGAGTGTACCCACATTTGATCACAGTCCTTAGGTCCACCCTACAACAAAGTACTGATTATGGTCAATAATTTTACCATGTTTCTCATTATTCTCAAATTGTATCCCTCTAACCATTTCCAAATTATTATGGCACTGTTACAGAGAGGTGACTATTCGGGGTGATTGGACAATCAAAGCCTACTGCTCCTTCCTAGATTTATTGGTAAAGTACCCAACAGCCTATTCAATATCCTCATTATCCGATCACAGGCATTTTCTTATTTTTTTGATCTCAACATTACACCCTTTATCTGGTGGCAAGATCTTCATAGTCCCGATGATACAGTCCCTATCAATGATTTAAAAAAATCCATTGAAAAAGTCCAAGTAAAACTTTCTAATACATTTCCAGAGCAGTCCAGAAAAACATTCATTGAGTTCATGGATAAGGTTCCTAAAGTTTCCTCTTATGTCTATAGTGCAAAATACATTTTACGTCACTCATACCACTAAAGTGTAAATGTGCTCTTATTAACAATGCATGTAATTGAAAAGATTATCTTGTGCAAAGTTCTATCAGCAATACAAGCAGTTCAAAGAAGATATGTTAGTTCTTATGAATCCACTGAATCCCAACAGAATTCCTTAAAGTGCACATGCATTCTTTTAGCAGCACCATCTCTGAACATTATCCTCTCTCATCTCTATGATGCTAAAAACATTTTATGTTACCCATACCATTAAAGTGCAACGGTGCTCTATCGACAATACAAATAATTTAGAAACTTCTTTGTGCGTTCTATCAACAATTCTAGCAGTGCAAACAGGATACAATAGTCATCATGGATTAACAAAGTCCCAGCAAGGTTTACTAAAGTGCAAATGCATTGTTTTAGCTAGCAGCACTACCTCTGGACATTCAGTCTTATTGATAATTCATCATGTCCATTTCCTTACTTGATTCAGTTGCTAAATCCTGGAAATCAAATACGTTATATCATCATTTCATATAGTCCAAAAGGAAAAACCTACATTGTCATTGAACCCCAAATTCTTAGTGAAAAAGATTCTAAGACTTAAGAAAGCCCAAAACATGCAATGCTTTCTTTAATATGTTTCTTCTCTTAGTCATATTCCTAAGGTGCAAGTGCATATTTTAGCAGAACCATCTCTGGTCATAAGCTATTCTTTATGTTCCATCATTGCCATTTTCTTACTTTATCAATTATCATCATATTAGACCACCTGTACTATCTCTGTTCAGAGTTCCATGATGAAATTGTTTTATACACATTGCTACCAACCCAAATTGTCTCTCTTGCATGTTTCCATCCACCGATGTATTGTGCTCATGTATATCATCACTTCGCTGAGGGGCCACTTTATCCACTCATCTAAATTTACAAGCTCCCTTGGTTCTTTATTTTTATATATCCACATGTAGTGGCGCATCTGCATTGCGGCCCCATGGAATCTCAGTTCCCATTAAGATAATCAATTTTGATTCTGCTCTGCTTAACTAAAGCTCCCGTTCCTCTACTTTGGGATTGGGTTTGATATGTTGAATACAATAATATTTAATCCTGTTTGATCTCTATTATGTTGTTCCCAAATGTGTTTCACCATTGAGTGTGTTGTGTCTCTGTTGTTAATTGCTGTGAGGTGCTGTTGTGTATATATATATAAATACGTATATATATATTTATATATATCGTATATATGTATATATAGGAAAAGAGTGTCTTTCTCTCGATATGTATATGTAAGGCGATTACTTTTATATGTGTGTGTGGTTTCCCTTGGGCCGATCACAGCCCCCAGGGAAACCACACATGCGCTGACAAAAGAGATCTCGCTATACAGATATATATATAATAATAGAGAGATCACTTTTGTCAATGCATGACTGTTGGGTGATCCATTCCTGTCACGGACACTGAGCACAGGCACACCAGTGGGGTAGTGCTTTTATCGGGACAAGTTGGGGAACGCTGGGCGGTAAGCAGTTTGTGGATCCCTGCAGATTCCCGTAGTTTACGTCTCAGAAATGCATGGGCAAATAGTGCTTTTATTCAATGTTGTACCTTTGCAGGGCATCCTGGGAAATACAAATTGAGGAATCCTCAAAAGTGATACATCCCTGGACTCCCCTTGCTGTCTACTTTTCAGAAATATCTGGGTTTTCTCTAAATGGTTCCCGATCCCAGGACTATTTAGTACACTCACCTTAGTTGTCATTATCGCCACAATACATTTTCGGATCTTCCCTGTCGTGGACATTTGGCCTACTATTAGAAATGGGGTCTTTGGTTGGCAGTCAGGTTACCCCCTGTCCAAGCAAGGACCCTCACTCTATTCAGGGTAAGTCACACACAATCCAAATTATCCTGTGCCCACCCTCTGGTAGCTTGGCACTGAGCAGTCAGGCTTAACTTAGAAGACAATGGCCCTCATTCTGACCTTGGCGGGCGGCGGAGGCCGCCCGCCAAAGTCCCGCCGTCAGGTTACCGTTCCGCGGTCGAAAGACCGCGGCGGTAATTCTGACTTTCCCGCTGGGCTGGCGGGCGGTCGCCTTCAGACCGCCAGCCAGCCCAGCGGGAAAGAGGCTTCCACGATGAAGCCGGCTCGGAATCGAGCCGGCGGAGTGGAAGCTGTGCGACGGGTGCAGTTGCACCCGTCGCGTATTTCACTGTCTGCGCAGCAGACAGTGAAATACATGTAGGGGCCCTCTTACGGGGGCCCCTGCAATGCCCATGCCAGTGGCATGGGCACTGCAGGGGCCCCCAGGGGCCCCGCGACCCCCCCTACCGCCATCCGGATCTCGGCGGTCCGACCGCCGGGATCTGGATGGCGGTAGGGGGGGTCGGAATCCCCGCGGCGGTGCAGCAAGCTGCGCCGCCGCGGAGGATTCAATGGGGCCGCGGTACACTGGCGGGACCCCGCCAGTGGTGCCGGTCCGACCGCGGCTTTACCGCCGCGGTCGGAATCCCCATTGGAGCACCGCCGGCCTGTCGGCGGTGCTCCCGCGGTCCTCCGCCCTGGCGGTCAAAGACCGCCAGGGTCAGAATGACCACCAATGTGTAAAGTATGTGTACAATAAATCATACAATAACACCATATAGCACCACAAAAATACACCACACAGTGTTTAGAAAAATATATAATATTTATCTGGATATTTGTAGGTCAAAACGATCAAAGATGCAATACGTAAATGTAGAGATAACACTGAAAAGTTATATAAAGTGTCTTAAGTCTTTTTAGAGCAAACAAAGTATCTTTCAAGCACAAAGTACCTGGTTCGCGTGAAAAATCTCTGCAAAGGGCCGCAGAGGAGGAGAAGCGTGGAAACAAAAGGGTGTGCGTCGATTTCTCGGGCCGCACACGGCGATGCGTCATTTAGTTTCCACGCAGAGACGGCTGTGCGACGATTTCCGGCACTCGGTTGAGGATCCTCTTTGGGTTGCAGGGTTTTCAGATGCCCCGGGGTCTGTGCGTGGAATCCTGGGCTTGCGGAGCGAAGTCACAAGTGCTGCGTCGATCTGGTGGGTGTTGTCTGAAATTTTCTTCAGCATGGCAGGCGCTGCGTCAATTTCCCCTCTGTAAGTCGTGCTGCGTCATCCCAGGTTGGCTGTGCATCGGTCCGGTGGGCCGCTCGCCGAAGTTCCGGTCGCAACGCAGGTGCCGCATCGCTCTTCTCCTTGCAAAGTGGAGCTGAGTCGTTCCGGTTCAGCGTGCAGTGAATTTCTCACTGCGGGGCAGGCTGTGCGTCAATTTTTGGCAAGCTGTGCATCAACTTTTCACCACACAAGGAGTCCAGTTGCAAGAGAGCAGTCTTTTTGGTCATGAGACTTCAGGTAACAGGAGGCAAGCTCTATCCAACCCCTTGGAGAGCACTTCTTCACCACAGCCAGAGAGCAGCAAGGCAGCAGGCCAACAGCAAGGCAGCAGTCCTTCACAGAAAGCAGTCAGGTGAGTCCTTTGGGCAGCCAGGCAGTTCTTCTTGGCAGGATGCAGGTTCTGGTTCCAGTTATCTTCTCCAGGAAGTGTCTGAGTTGGAAGGGGTAGAGGCCCTATTTATATACCCAAATGTGCCTTTGAAGTGGGGGATACTTCAAAGAGTGGCTTAGACCTTCCCACATAAGTGAGGTACCATTTTTATTGGGAGACTTGGGGGAACACGGGCTAGCAGAACAAGTCTTATTACCAACTGTCCTTCTCTGCATTTTTGCCTTCCATATGTAAGATAGTGTGCAGGAAAGAAGTCATTTTGAGAAGTTCCCTGTAATACACATGCTAGTATTGGGACCCCCAAATTCAGAGATGTGCCCTTTCAGTTCCATCCTGTCTGCCAGGGTCCCAGTAGGGGGTGTGGCAGTCCTTTGTGTGAGAGCAGGCCCTCCACCATCCCAGCCCAGGAAGACGCATTCAAAATGCAGATGTATGCAAGTAAGGCTGAGTATCCTGTGTGTGGGGTGTGTCTGAGTGAATGGACAAGGAGCTGTCAACTAAACCCAACCAGACATGGATTGTAAGGCACAGAAAGATGTAAGTGCAGAGAAATGCTCAATTTCTAAAAGTGGCATTTCTAAAACAGTAATATTAAATCCAACTTCACCAGTCAGAAAGATTTTAAATCACCATTCTGGCCATACTAACTATGACGTTCCTACTCCTTTCAGATCAGCAGCTACCACTCAAACAATCTATGAGGGCAGTCCCAATGTTAGTCTATGAAGGGAGCAGGTCTCACAGCAGTGTGAAAACGAATTTAGGAGTTTTACACTACCAGGACATGTAACCTACATAGGTATATGTCCTGCCTTTTGCCTACGCAGCACCCTGCCTTATGGGTTACCTAGGACATACCTTAGGGGTGTCTTATATGTAGAAAAAGGGGAGTTTTATACTTGGCAAGTACTTTTAAATGCCAAGTCGAATTGGCAGTGAAACTTCACACACAGGCCTTGCAGCGGCAGGCCTGAGACAAGGTTAAGGGGCTACTGAAGTGGGTGGCATAATCAGTGTTGCAGACCCACTAGTAGCATTTAATCTACAGGCCCTGTGCACATAGAGTGCACTCTACTAGGGACTTATAAGCAAATTAAATAGTCCAATTGGATATGATCCAATGTTACCATGTTTAAAGGGAGAGAGCATATGCACTTTAGCACTGGTTAGCAGTGGTAAAGTGCGCAGAGTCTAAAAACCAGCAAAAACAGTGTTCAAAAAGTGGAGGGAAGCAGGCAAAAAATTAGGGGTGACCACCCTAAGGCTGTCAGGTCTAACACCTACCCACACTAGTGAGGTAACATTTGTATTGACGGACTTGGGGGAATGCTGGCTGGAAGGAAGTTTATGCCTCAGATTACAGAACTTTCCATCACCGAAATTTGCAGAAAGAGAGTTTTTTTAGCCAAATATTGATGTTTGCAAAGGATTCTGGGTGACAGATCCTGGTCAGAGCCCCACAATTCACCCCATACTGGAGCCCCCTTGGTGCCTAGATTTAAAAAATGTACTGGTTTGCTAGGTTTCCCTAGGTGCTGGCTAAGCTAGAGCCCAAAATCCACAGCAATGCACTTTGCAAAAAATGCGTCTGTTTTTAGTGTAAAAATGCAATGTGTTCATGTTGCGTTTTGGGGCATTTCCTGTCATGGGCACTAGGCCTACTCACACAAGTGAGGTACCATTTTAATCAGGATACTTGGGGAAATGCTAGATGGAAGGAAGTTTGTGGCTCCCCTCAGATTCCATAACTTTGCAGCACTAAAATGTGAGGAAAATGTGTTTTTTCAGGCAAGTCACAAGTCACCCTATTCTGGATTCCTCTAAGTGTCCAGTTTAAAAAAATATACAGGTTTGCTAGGTTTCCCTAAGTGCCGGCTGAGCTAGAGCCCCAAAATCCGCAGCTAGGCACTTTGCAAAAAACATGTCTGTTTTCAGTGGGTACATGTGATGTATCCACGTTGTGTTTTGAGTCGTTTCCTGTCGTGGGCACTAGGCCTACCCACACAAGTGAGGTACCATTTTTATAAGGAGACTTGGGCAAATACTTGGTTGAAGGAAGTTTGTGGCTCCCCTGAGATTGCAGAACTTTGCTGAACTGAAATGTGAATAAAATGTGTGTTTTTTAGACAACACTTTAAGCTTGCAAAGGATTCCGGGTGGCAGAACCTGGTGAGGGACCTATACGTCACTGCATCCTGGATTTCCCCAGGTGTCTACTTTTCAAAAATATATAGGTTTGCTGGGTTTTCTTAAGCACCACCTGAGTTAGAGCCCAAAATCCACAGCTAGGCACTTTGCCAAAAAAGGCATCCGTTTTCAGTGTGAAAATATGATGTATCCACGTTGTGTTTTGGGTTGTTTCCTGTCATGGGCACTAGGCCTACAAACACAAGTGTGGTACCATTTGTATTGGGAGACTTGGGGAAAAGTTGGGTGGAAAGAAGTATGTGGCTCTCCTAAGATTGCAGAACTTTGCAGCACCAAAATTTGAGGAAATTCTGTTTTTTAGACAAACTTTGAAGGTTGCAAAGGATTCTGGGTGGCAGAGCCTGATGAGAAACCCACAAGACACCCCATCCTGGATATCTCTAGCTATCTAGTTTTCCAAAATATACAGGTTTGCTAGGTTTTCCGAAGTGCCGGCAGAGCTAGAGCCCAAAATCCACAGCTGGGCACTTTGCATAAAAGGCGCCTGTTTTCAGTGGGAAAATGTAATTTGTCCATGCTGTGTTTTGGGTCATTTCCTGTTGCGGGCATTAGACCTTCCCACATAAATGAGGTACCATTTTTATTGGGAGACTTGGGGGAACACGGGCTAGCAGAACAAGTCTTATTACCAACTGTCCTTCTCTGCATTTTTGCCTTCCATATGTAAGATAGTGTGCAGGAAAGAAGTCATTTTGAGAAGTTCCCTGTAATACACATGCTAGTATTGGGACCCCCAAATTCAGAGATGTGCAAATAACCACTGCTCATAAACTCCATATATTGTGACCATTTCGGAAATGTATAGGTTTCCTTGATACCTATCTTTCACTCTTTGAATTTTAGCAAATTGATTGCTGCATACCTAATACACAATGAAAACCCATTGCAAGGTGCAGCTGATTTATTGGCTCTGGGTACCTTGTGTTCTTCGTGAACATAAAAGCCCTATGTATTCCCACAACCAGAATCTCCAGCGGGCACAGCGGTATTTTGCTTTTGAAAATCTGCCATAGCTGGAAAAAGTTACAGAAAAAAACGTAGACAGAAATGGCTGGTTTTTTCAACTCAATTTCAATATTTTTTTATTTCAACTGTTACTTTCCTAAAAAACAAACCTTGAATGATCTACTCAAATGACCCCTTGCTGAATTCAGAATATAAGTCCTCATTTTAACTTGGGCAGTAAATGCCAATGGTCGCCAAAAGACCGGCACCGCGGCTACCATCCGTTCGCCCAATTATGACCACAGTCGGATTTCCACCACAAAAAGGTCGGAAATCCGGCTGTGGCCATACTGGTGGATGGTAGTAAGGTGGCTCTGCTACCACCACCAGCGCCACACCAGTAGACGGCAGCCATATTATGAAAAATAATACTGCCTGGCGGTGTTCGGCTGGTGGGCGATACTGGCGGTAGCAGCACCCCGTACTATCTCCTGCCCGAAGACCCCCTGGATACAGGTAAGTCAGGTGTCCGACAGGGGAGGCAGGTGTTGTGTGTGTGTGTGGAGGTGTGTGCATGTATATGTGAGTGTGTGCATGAATGCGAGTGTGTGTTTAGTGTTGTTTGCATGTGTTTAAGCATGTGTGTGAGTGCGTGTATGAATGGAAATGAGAATGCATGTTTGCGAGTAAGTGTGGATGTGTGTGCGGATGTGTGAGTGAATGAATGCATGCGTGTATGCATGCACGTATGTCTGTATGTATAAGTGTGTGGCTGTGTGTGTGTGTGTATGGGGGAGGTTGGAAGGGAGGGGAAAAGTTGATGAGGTGGAGTGGGGGGTGTCTGGGGAGTGTTGGGGGGGGAGGGGGCCTCCTATCAGTGACAGGGAATGAATTCCCTGTCACTGATAGGGCCTACTGCCATGGTTTTCGTAGCGTTATGAACGCCACGGAAAACATGGCGGTAGGCAGGGTCACAATACCTCCGGCGGCACAATAGCAGCCGCCGGGCTGGGGATGGTTATCTCCATCTGGCATCTGCCACCGCCATGGCGGTCGGAGTCGTAGATTACTGTCATAATGTGGTGGTAAGTACCGCCAGACTGTTGGTGGTACTACTGCCACATTAACTCCGACCGCTGGGGTCATAATTACCCCCATAGTCTACTTTTCAGAAATGTTTATCTGTCAGGGACCCACCGTTGGCTTCACACCCATTCCTGTCACTAACTGGAAGGAGGCTGAAAGTACAAAAATTTATAAACATGGGTACGTCCAGGTAAAATGCCAAAACTGTGTTAAAAATGTGGGTATATGATTTAAGTCTGTTTGTTCTTGAAAGCCGGGAAGATGGTGATTTTAGCACCACAAACCAATTGCAGGGAATTAACCAGGTGCTTTCTTCTCCAGCTGGTTTTTTTCATTTTTTCATAAAAACCCACATTTTAGCTGTATCTTGCCTAATTTCTCGGTCCCCACCAGGGGAATTTACAAACCCTCGAAACCTTTAGAATCCTCAGGATGTTGGAAAAAAGGATGCAAATTTGGCATAGATAGCTTATGTGGAAAAAATGTTATGGAACCATAAGGGTAAACTACCCCAAATAGCCAAAAAAGGGTCCAGGAGCTAAGGCGTAAAAAGAGAAACACCTTTATCATAATCACATCATACCTATGCTTATCATAATCAGAAGACGTTTTTCTGCCATGATTCATGCATATGAAGGTTGCCAGGGCCTGGGTTATATATGAATAGGCTGCATAGCATCAAACTCATATTTACACCATAAATATTGATAAAATAGTAAACAGGTAATAAAGACAAGAAAATAAGAAAAAAAAAAAAATGAATATAAAAACAATTGGAACCAAGATAATGGGGGTCATTCTGACCCCGGCGGTCTCAGACCGCCGGGGCCAGGGTCGGCGGGAGCACCGCCGACAGACCGGCGGTGCACCGCAGGGCATTCTGACCGCGGCGGTTCGGCCGCGGTCAGACAAGGAAAACCGGCGGTCTCCCGCCGGTTTTCCGCTGCCCTTGGAATCCCCCATGGCGGCGCAGCTTGCTGCGCCGCCATGGGGGATTCTGACACCCCCTACCGCCGTCCTGTTCCTGGTGGTTCGCCCGCCAGGAACAGGATGGCGGTAGGGGGTGCCGCGGGGCCCCTGGGGGCCCCTGCAGTGCCCATGCCAATGGCATGGGCACTGCAGGGGCCCCCGTAAGAGGGCTCCACTGTGTATTTCAGTGTCTGCAATGCAGACACTGAAATACGCGACGGGTGCAAACTGCACCCGTCGCACCCCTGCAACTACGCCGGCTCAATTCTGAGCCGGCGTCCTCGTTGCAGGGGCATTTCCTCTGGGCCGGCGGGCGCTCTTTTGGAGAGCGCCCGCCGGCCCAGAGGAAATGTCTGAATGGCCGCCGCGGTCTTTTGACCGCGGTGCGGTCATTTGGCGGCTCCCTCCAGGCGGGCGGCTCCCGCCGCCCACCGGGCTCAGAATGAGCCCCAATGTGTGTTAAAACTGAAGGGCATCAGTGTCTCAAATCAGAATCCCAAAGGCCAACATTAGTCACCATAAGTAGTTTTGACAATTCCTAATAATGCGGACACAGTATCATACAATATTATAATAACTACTACAGTCAGGTTCAATATTCACATTTCCTCTTTAAATTCTCAATGACAACATCTCTCATTATCCAACAATGACTAATGTATAGGTCGTCAATTACACTACCAACAAGCTGCTAGCGCCTAGCGGTAAACAATAATAACCACCATCATAAGGACACATCCCTCAATATAAATCCCAACAGCAAAACTCAAGAGATGAAAAGTCTTTTTCATATGCATGGCATGTCAAGACATAAATGAGGCAGGGTCTCACCACAAACGTCACAAGATGTCCAACATACCACTGACATCCAGCAATCATTATCCAATAGCATGTGGACTAGAACATGTTATGCTTATATTTATAAATTGTAGGCAACTATCCACCCCATATTGGCAACTGTAAATTTAAAAAATGGCATCATAAGGCTGGATTTTACTACTATTATGTTTATCTTTTCTCTCTTTATTAAACAGCAGCCAAGAACTACAAATCCCAGAAACCCTGGGAGAAAACCTACCAGATAGCATCACAATGGGGTGACCAATCCAACATTGAGTACGCACATAAACATCTTGACTGAGAGCAACAAGCCCTCTTTTCTTGCTGCTTGCAGTCAAGATAAGTACTCTGCTCACATTATTTTTTTTAAACGTTACTAGTTATTGTATTTGTTTGGTGCAATGTTAGTTGTACTTTCAATAACGTTTATTTCATTTGTTAAGCTGCACACTCGCACTCATTAAGTTTTTCTTTTGTTGCTCTTGTGCTCGCGATGCTCCTGAAAGTTCTTTAACATTCGTTAGCCAGTTCTGAGGCGTTTTCCCTCTAAGCCTGTTGTGTGCGGCCCTGCTGAAGCGCTGCCGTCTGTCTTCCAAAGCCGTCCTCCCCTAACGAGCTTCTCCACTCGTTCTCAATCGGCCGGTAAGGGCTTTCCTTATTGTGCCTGGGTCCGCCTCTGAGCACGTCCCCTCCCTCTTCCTTTCATTAAGGCCCTCCCTCTGGGGTTTCCTCTAAATTAACCCTTTGTTGTCAAGTTTTCTGCTTTTCAGCAGTTTTTTGATTAGCCCTTCACTTTTTAGTCGATTGTCAGGGTTTTTTCTTTAATACATCACCTTATTTTCTGTTATTATGTCAGGTGATGCACAAGCTCAGTCCATGAAGGAAACTTTGAAATCCTTCATTAAAGACTCTGTTCAGCATGGGGTCTCTGTGTCCATGCTGGACATTTAAAAAAATGTGGAAACCTCTCTTTCAAAAATGTTACAGAACCCCAAAGATGCTCCTCCCAAAAGAGGGACGAAACGTGCGGCACCCCCTTATGTGCCTTCCAAAGGTGTTTCTGTTAAATTTGGGCCTCCCACCCGAGAGGTGAATTCTTCGGGGCTCCCTTCCTCCCCCTTAATATACTCAATATTAGAGACACTGACAGTGATGGGGATGACAATTTTTATGCCACACAAGCAAATAATGATGCTTATGATGATGGCCCTTTGGAGAAAAGGCGTAACATTTCTCCCTCTGTGCTCTCCCCTCATCTAGTGTGTGACGATCTTGTTGATAATTTTCGTGAACCCATGTTTGACAATATGTCAATCCACCATCCAAATTCTTCAGAGTGGTTTCCATCCGATCATGTTTTGGATTATGTATCCGTTTATTTATGACATGCACTGGATAAGTCCTCTAGAAATAAGTTGAAGTCAGAGTGTCCTAGACCTTCCCTTACCTTTAAGGTGGCTGATACCCCTACGATTGTTCCCAACATGCTGTTATTTTTTACTACGTTTGGGAAGGACCCCAAGAAAGGGGTCAATAGGGCCTGGTCTAACTGCCAGGATAGACTCTTGGACCTAGTTGGATCTTTAACTAGGATTCTGGATTTAGCCGAAGAGGCTAACATGTGGGGCAATCACGTGGACCCTGAGGCGCTCTTGAACTGGGCTCAGAGAGCTATATGTATGCTGGGCAATAGCAATGCCAATGCCCATATCTCCCAGGAGCAGCGGAAAAGCTTTGGTTGAAAATTGACCCAAAGCTTAGTTCATTGCCAACCAAAGAGGAAGGCCCTAAGGCAGATGGCCTTCTTTTTGGAGACTCATTTATTAAAGAAATGAGCAAATATGTTTCCACGTTTACTTCCTTGGATAAGGTGCATTCTTCAGTGAAGAAGATATTTTCCCAGCGTGTTTTGGAAGGGCTGGCAAAGGAAGGGGTTGATTTGCCGGCCATTATTCTTCAAGAGGGCAATCCCTTGGCAGAAGCTCCTTCAATTAAGGCACACAGCAGGAATTCTATCAGGGGTACAAACCTAGATTCTATCCTCGACGTTTCCGTGGAAGATGTAACAGGGGATACATATCCAAAGTAGATCAGCTTGCAGGTAAGAACTTCCAATTCTGGCCTTCCTCCTGTAGGAGGCAGACTGAGGTCTTGTATACATGCTTGATTAGCTCTAACTTCAGATCCTTGGGTTATTCAAACAGTTCAAGGTTACTATATAGAGTTTTATCAGGTTCCTTTTCAAACTCACTTACCTCAACCACTTCATTTTCCCCAAGATCAGTTCCTTTTGGTTCAGGAGGAAGTGCAGTCCTTACTGACAAAACAGGCTATAGAAAAAGTTTCCTTTGACCCTTAGGGGTTCTTTAGTACCATCTTTTTGGTTCAGAAAAAGAACAACAAACATCATCCAGTTATAAACCTGAAAGTCTTCAACAATTTTGTGGTTTACCATCATTTCAAGATGGAAACTATTCTCCATCTGAGAGAACTTCTTCTTCACAACGACTGGTTGGTCCGTCTGGACATCCAAGATGTGTATCTCTCAGTACCCATTCATCCTTGCTACAGGAAATTTCTTCAGTTCCAATGGGGGACCTCCTTCTTTCGGTTCAAAACTCTCCCTTTCGGTCTTTCATAAGCTCCTTGGTGCTTCACCAAGCTCCTCAAACCGGTAGTAGCCTTCCTCAGAGGGCAAGGGATAGGACTCATAGTCTATCTGGACGATTTCCTCATCATGGCACAAGACACGTCTTGTCTGTTGGAACAATTAAACCTTAGCCGGGACCTTTTGTCAAGGTTGGGGTTTCTTATAAATCTTCCAAAATCGGTTCTAATTCCATCCCAACATCTCAAATTTCTTGGTTGTATAGTGAACACTGTCGATTTTGTGCTTCAACTCCCTCAACAGAAGGCTATTCTGATAAAGAAAGAGATCCGTCACACCTTATCTATCCCTCTCTGTTACCTCAGGTCCTTAGCTAGTTTGGTAGGTCTTCTTCCTTCTCCATTCAGGCCATCTTCCCGGGGCCCCTTCATTACAGGGATCTTCAAAGATTGAAGATCCATCACCTTTGAAAGGGTCTAGCCTACTCAGACCCCGTCGTGCTGGATTCCGAGTCCAGAGAAGAGCTTTGCTGGTGGATGAGTCACTTTGATGGCTGGAACAGGAGAACAATTTTCTCTGCCGCCTCAGATCTTGTCTTAGAGTCGGATGCAAGACTGATGGGGCGCAAGATGTGGTCAACTCTCGACTGGGGGTCCATGGTCCGTTCAGGAGTTCTCTCTGCACATCTATTGTTTAGAAATGCTTGCAGGTTCCTTTGTTATCCAGTCCTTTATAAAAGGCAGAGTAAAATGCTCAGTCCTTCTGAGAATGGACAACCTGTCTGCTGTCAGGTACATAAATCGTCTGGGCAGAACGAGATCCAAACCTCTGGATCTTTTGGCCAGGAGCCTGTGGGAATTCTGTCTCCCAAAGAATATCTCGGTCAAGGCGGAGTAATTCCGAGGCAAGCTGAACGTGGTAGCAGATTGGTTTTCCAAGCATACCTATGACTCCGTCCTTCCATATTCAGTCATCTTTTTTTTGATCTTCGGTCCCATGTCCATTGACCTCTTTGCTTCCCGGATGGACACTCAACTTCCTTCCTTCTTCATCTGGAGGTCGGATCCGTTAGCTTTTGCTACAGATGCTTTCCTTCAGCCATGACCTTCTTCTTCTCTCCTTTATGCCTTTCCCCTTTTCCTCTTTATTGCTCACGTGCTAGCTCAGGCCCGCAGGCAACACGCATCTCTGGTTCTGATCTCTCCTTTCTGACAGTCCCACCCTTGGTACCCAACTCTGTTGGAGCTTTCTTCAGATCTTCCAGTTTTGAGCCCCCTCGTTTCCCGATCTGCTCTTGAACCCCCAGGGTCTTCCTCACAGTCTAATCTTAGACAGCTCCCTGCATCTCATAGAGTAGAGGATTTCGGGGCTTCCTGGAGAACCCCAGGAATTTCAAACCAAGCTGTCCAGTTCATCCAACAATCCTGGGCTATGGGTACAACAAGGGTTTACAAATCTGCCTGGTTGGTCTGGTGTAGCTGGTGTATGGACAGGAATTCAGATCCCTTTTCAGCAGATCTATGCCTGTCAAAAAAGGGTTATTTTTGGAAGGTTGTATTTGCAGTTTTAAATATGTACAAGCAGGCTACAGAGGTAGGCCTGCAGTCATGTTTGCACTGTCACTATAGTGGGTGGCGCAATGGATGATGCACTCCACTAATGACATTTAATTTATAGGCCCTAGCTTCACTTTGTACCACATACTAGGGACTTATAGGTAAGTTAAACATGCCAAGTAGGAGTATAGCCAATGTCATCATGTTTTAGGGGTCAGGGCACATGCACTGGGGCCTAGTTAGATGAGTCCCACTGCAAAGAGTAAAAAAAAACAGCTGCGTTCATCCAGATAAATTAGGTGATCATACAAAAAAACATTTTCTTACAATGATGTTGTGTTAGGTAGCATTAATTGCGCATAATGTTAAGTTTCCACAATCAAAAAAAATATTTGCTCTGAAAGTGACTCTAAACAGATCCTTTCTAAGTGGTATAGCTAAATTGAGAGGTTTCTAGGTGTGATTTTCTCAATGGGATTTGTGCCCAGGTATGTAATCAACTCCTTCTGCAGATTAATTTACTAACTTCAGATAACCGTTTTAAATTAAAATTTAAATTACTATTCACGTACTTTATCTTTATAGTGATTATTGCAAGAGTTTATCCTGATTTGTGCCTGTTATGTTTGGTTTTGCCTGTTAATGTAGGTTAATAGGCATCCTGTTTTATTGTTTGTATTCCTTGTACTTTACTGTACTTATGATCATTACTGGTGATGTCCTCTTAGTTTGTTGTTTCTCACCTTGATGTTCCGCATGTGCTTTACAAATAAATAAATAAATGATCTCCATTATTAGTATCAGCTTCCAACTCCAAATGTATGAAATACCATTAACTAAAAATAAATAAATAATTAATGGTGCAAGTGGTGATGCTATTAGGTAAACCATCATTGCACTAGTTAATAAAATCCAAATTCAATAAGAAAACAATGTAACCAGTTACAATGAACTGCTATAATGTTTAAACTGATAAAACGCAACCCATATATATATATTGGAAAAAACTAATGCTACTCCAAGGCTAAGTTGGAATCACAACTCAAGAGCAATTCTTACTTCGGACAGAGGAAAATAATCCAGTGCAGGTGGTGGTATAAAATGTGGGAAATTTATAATGTAGCTTAAATAAATACATGAAAAAGATCTAGTAGACTAAAGCACAGATTTCTCTGTCTTACTTTCAGTTTCTAATTGCTTGCTGAGTTATGTATTGGTGAGATTTATAAAGAATGAACCTAACTATAAAGAAAAAGGGTGCTGTTCAAGATGTCGGAATAACCCAAGTAAACAGGAGAGAGCAAGTTGTTAAGGCTTGGATACTCATAGTAGATAGAAACAAAGTAATGCAAAGGGGGTGGGGGGGCTTTCTGACCCATAAGCACAAAAAGGTGACTAGGGGCAAGGATATTTTGTGGTTTGAAGAAGAGTAGGCAAAGCATGGGTTCTGTAGCGGGATAGGGACTAGGGCAATGGAGAATGCTTTGGTGGGGGCTACCAGAGAGTATGCTGCAATCATATTTTTGAAAAGGAGAATCTGTATGTAATTCCCAAATTGAAAGAGGTATGTAGACTGGTGGATATGGACTTGGATGACATTCATGGGCCTTGAGTATAACAGGAGACAGACAGATTGTTTTCTCTTTTTTGCACCTCTTGGACAATTGCATTCTTGTGAAGCTGATGTGAGTCTTGTGTGATCCTCACAAAGGGCCTCAATATGAGATGGCAGTCCAACCATGGGACTGCCAAACTCATGAGTAGGACACCATCACAATGGCAGTGACGTTCCCCCTGATCATATTACAATGTTCCCGTCAGGGTAACAGGCAGGAACATTATAATATACATTCCTGCTGGGCTGCCCAACAGGAGCAGCATTAGGATATTGGCCTAGGCTCTCTTAAGGGAGCTGGCAGTCATAGGACCACCAGCCTTGTAATTAGCTCCAAAGTCTTTTTCTAGCTAATAATGTAGCATGGAATGTCAGAGTTCATTATTATGTAGCATGCCCTGAATGAGATGCAAGCTTCAATTGGGAGGAGTCGGTGTGCTTTTCTAAGAGTTGGTGTGGTTTTTGTTGAACGTTCTCAGATCTTTGATGAGGTACACTGCCACATGTAGGGCACTCAGGACATATGTGTATTAGTATACTGTGATTTTTGGGCAATACGGGTCCCTGGAGTTTACTGTACAAGTTGAATCTTAGGAGTAAGAAAATGAAATCATAAGGGGTGCTTCATATTATAAAGTTAAGTTTTGACCTGGATGTGCTCATCAGGAACAAGCTAAATTCTGTTCTTCCAAAAGGATTAAAATCTTTGTAGAATGATGCCATGGCAGCCGGATTAGTGATCAGGGATTTTTGTAGTGTTCTGAGGTTCACAGTGGTAGATGCTTCAAAAGAGGTGAAGCATAGATTTTCGTTCTCATGGATCATAAGGACATTGTCGACTACTTGTGTTTCTTACAGAGCTGTGGTAAGATAGTCTTACCACTGTCAGAACATCAATAGCAAATATATTATCTGACAGAAATAGCGGGATCGAGGTATCATTTACAAAATATAACACTGCCAGGTGCAAATCTTCTATTAATAACTCCAATTGGCTGATAATTTTGTAAACAATAGTTCAGACTGCCATATTTCTGTCAGACAATAATTTGGTTATGATATTAAGGTACTATACCTCAGAAGAAATTATTCAGTACAAAAGGGCAAGGGGAATAGTGTTCCTAAGCTGCATTCTGACAACAGAGATGAGCTATCACCCATCACATCTGACTTAGTGAGAGGAATACATGCAAGGACCACATTAGCCAACTGTAGCACTCTATAAGAGGTGAGCAAGCTGAACTTTGCTTCTGAAAATTCCATAATCTACAGATGCACTTATTTTTGGACAATGGTTAGTTTTTATTCTGGAAATCTTTGTGGGTACTGGAAGTAAATGCAAGTATTTTAGCATATTAGAAATGTGTTCCCAATGATTTGGCTAGCTGCAAGATAGACCCATGCATTTTAGAACTACTGCTGCCTCCCAAGTAGATGATGTTACAATAGTTGAGCTGAGACTGAATACCAGCATTAGCCATGGTAACCTGCAAGTGAGTGTTGAGGAAAGGAACTATTTGAAGAAGAACCTTCTAATGAAAGAAACTGTCACTGGCCATTGCAGATTTCTGAAGTTTCAGCATCAGATGTAGATTTTGTAACAACTTTGAAGGGATGGCCTTAATACCCATGGTCTCTAACTACCTCTCACCAGACATAGAGATATCAGGACACATCAACAAGCATTCTGTCCTAGTTTAAAATGACTTCCAGGCAAAATGAAAGAAGAATTGATTAATCCAATTTCTGCCGGAGTATGCCCTTTCTTGACAAACTAAACATGAGCTGTGTATCACAATGTACTCCTATTGTGCATGGATAATCAGCAGTGACAAAATGGAACCATGAGGGACACGCCAGATAAACTCTGGGAATGAGGAGGTGAAAGGAGGATGGATTACTAATTGACACCTATCTGCTAGAGAAGATTTACACCACTCTAGAATGCACCATTTGCAGCCTGTATAACAGAGTTTCCAGCAGGAGCTTGCGGGCAATGGTGTTGAAGGCATCTGACAAATCAGCTCAATCACAGCCCATCACCATCTACCTCCCAGCAAAGATCACTCCGATCAGAGAGAACTACCAGCACCATGTTAAAACCAGGTCTGAAATTGACTTGGGATGGATCATGGTGACCTCTCCTCTTCCTATAAGTAACCATGGACCACCCTTTCCAAGGAATTTAGCCATATAAAGTAGTTGAGAATTATTCTGGAAGATTTCAATATCATGTAGGTCTAAACATGTTTTCTTAAAGTGGGAAGGGGTTAGTCCTACATTTCTTTCATGCTGGAAAATGTCTTCTTTCTAAACAACTGCTTAGATCATCACTCAAGGCATTTGCCCTAACAGGGAACACCTTCTTCAGGCTGCCATCTGTACAAAAGTCAAAAGTTGATTCACATGGTCCATTGTCTGCAATCACTTTTAGTGTGGGCAAGTCACCTGAAGTTGGTTGAAATGGTCCTATGACTACCCTGAGATGAATGTGGGAATATCTCATTTGGTCTGTCAATCATCTCCTTTTCAATATTGAATTGGCTATTGTCATACTGCTAAAAGAAAGAGGGTCATATTTATGGGAGACTTGTGCTGCAGTTGTGTCACTTTTTATCACCCATATCTATGAGACCATGCAAAGACACTTTGAGTGGATTTGAATGGCCTCATAGATATGGATTAAGGCAAGGCAGCACATGTCACTGCTTTGGCTTACTCTGCCCCAGTGAGGCATTCCATGGGTGTTGTGGTGGGTTTTCCCACGCAACACCCATGAACTTTGATGCTTCCCCAGATTTACAAAATCACATAAACCTTGGGAAGCACCAACACCTTACAAGTCCCATGGCAAGGTGTAACAGGGATAAATATTTTTTTTCCTTGTTTCTATGTGAGCTGCATTCTGCAGCACACATAGAAAGAGGAAAACACCTCTCTGGATTGTCTTTGTGCAGGGTGGTTCCCCTTCCTACACAAAAACAATCTTGCATGTAATGAAGGCACCCTTGCACCATGGTGCAAGGGTGCCTGCATTGGTCCTAGGCTTCCGAACTGGCACCAGCACAGGGGGAAAAGACAGGAATGCATTGTATGACACAAATACAGTGCATTCTTGCCCTTTCAATTTGGCGTAGGACAGCACAGAAAGGCAACTTGCTGTGCTGCTGTGGCCAAATCCTCATAATTATGCCCCAAACAATTGGTTTGTGAACAATAGAGGGAGGAATGTTGAACACCAGGTGGTTCAATTCATTAACAGTGCTAATTATTTTCTCATGTTCTTCCATGAAGTTATCAATTCCTTAGATTCCTTGTATTATTGCTCTGCATTCTTTATATTAAGCCTTAAAGTTAAATTTCATATCTGGCAAATAATCTCTTCTCTGTTGTTCTCTAACTTGTTTAACCATCGTAATTCACCCAAATTAATTCACTCATAGAGAGGTTGGGCCCTGGAAAGCATTCTATGACATAAGAGGATTTCTAAATTTCACGTTGATATATCTTCCAGGAAGAAAGGTGCAGAAAATGTTTGAGACTCCAGCCAGAGATTAAAGTACCCAGGAAGATAACATTATTAATACTCCGGCAGAGATTGGCCATGATATCTGGGAGAGTCTTCAATTTTGCCACCAAAATGGTGGAAGGGTGACAGCTAAGAATCCCTCAAAAATATTGGTTCTAGATCTTAAGTACAAGTCCAACAGAAACTTGATAACTGAGATATCAAGGTGACGGGGAGGAAAACTGACTTCTCCAACACCTACATGGTTCAGTTAATCTCTCCTAAAAAGGAGTAGACCTCAGTGACCAAGTTAGATTTTCTTAGAATGGAGTCCCTTGCCAATCAGGATTCTGCAAGATACTCCAAATTAAGTGACTATGAATCAATCAAATTGTCAAAGAGATATATTTTACAACAGTACAAGTATTCAGCAAAAACTCCTTGATGTTTCAAGAAGTATAGAGGTAAAGGAGAATGGTGAACTTTATTTTCTGCTTTAATTCCACTCTTAAATCTGGTCAGTAGAAATAGTTTACAAGAGGGTCCTGATGGGTTGTATGTTAATTTATTCTGTGACACTCCAATGCTTGACCATTCCATTCTCACCACTACATCGAGGAGCATTATTTCATTTTAGGAAAGAGAATGGGCCTGGGAATAATTGTCATTACAGCAGAGTAATTTCACATAGTTTAGGGCATATCTTGTGTATAATAGTGATGGTGATGTCCAAGATGAAGCCAACATGACACTTCACATAAATGAGATATCCATTCAGGTAGAATTCTATCACAGGAGCATTGGAACAACCAGAACAACACACACATGGTATCAGTTGCATAATGCAGGCACCACTAAAATTATTAAAAAAGTAATTTTGAGTTGATATTTTTAGTTGAGTGGATCATTTGGGTAATTGTTGAGCGGAAATGCATTTTAATTGAAAGACGTGCCATAGAGAGTGAGGCTACTGTATATGTTAATATTGCCCTCTATTTGACCTGCTGGCTGTACTTTGTTTAGTCCTTGGTTATTTTAGATTTCGGTTCTAGAGGGAAACAGCACTCACACTTTGCCTCCAATTTCTAATGCACCATCCACCATACACCAATGGATGTTTTATCTTTTTTGTGAGAATCAAGTAGATTCGCTGTTTCACAAACTTTTTCCCTTTGTCAGGCACCACTATTCCTGTTATATTTTTGTTAATTTGTTTTGCCACTGCATGGCTTGGAAATTGAAGTGGAAGTGAAGAAAGACCCATGTTGAACTGGATGAAACATGGAAGGGCAATGGGAATTTTGAGAGGGTGGAGGCTTGGAGTTATATTATGTCTATTTCCTCATTTTTCCTGTGTTTATTTTATTTTGCCCTGATTTGTCACTGTACTGTTGTGTACTACAGTTTGAGACCTAATCTGTCGTAGGCCACAGATGTATTTTTAATATATTCTTCACATTGTCGATGTTGCTGTGCTAGAAATATTTATTATTACTTTAGGGATTTATGGTTGACCTTAAATTTATCCCTAATGTTGATTATGTGTTATCTGCATGTCCCTTTTGATGGTTACGGTGTCGGAGCCCAGACCAATGCAGACCTGCCAACTCACACAATGCCAATGTGTGTCACACGATATTGGCTTCCTTCACACGGTCATCTGTTGAGGAGCCAAATCACAGGGTGACAGCCAAGGCAAGCTTGGAACCACTACAGAGAATGGATTTCCAGCTCATCTTTTGAGGCTGCATGCAGGAGTGTCCATTAAGGGGGGTGAAAAAACCTATGACATCCCTAGTAGCCTCAGCAACCTTTTGTTCATGTTTTTTTTGGTGGAAGGAGGAGGTTGATGGGGCATGGGGTAGGGACAGAAGGCAATCTCGGAAGTTGTTTTCAAGGCCACGCCCCTCTCCTCACATGGCTGATTTTCTTCTGAAGTTGGCAGGTCTGCCCATGTAACCAGACATTTTCCTTTTTCTCAGGAACCTTCTCCAAACACCTAATCACCAATTTCTGTGTGAGTTGATGTATGTGTTAGACAGTTGACTAATGTGCTTTTATGCAACTTTTGAAGGTCTTTGTTTGGTGTAATTTGTGCCTAGGGCTCTTGATGTTTGAGGCATTTTCAAATTTACTTTCTGATACTTTCCATGTTGTTGTTTCTGTTTTACTGGTGTTGCGTGGTCCTCGGACCTCCAATGGGTCTATACAGCGTTCAGAGCAATTGATGGACCCAGACATATTTTGAGTGTATTTTTGTGTACTCCTTTCCTCCAAATTTGCATATTTTTGGTGTTGGAGGGGGAGGAATGGGCCCCAGTGAAGGTGGGGTTGCCATTTTGTCTTTGTTCTCCATGCCTACTTTATGTTTGTCATGTGGGGCCAGAAACAATTTGTGCAGCCAGAGTGTATGTCTGATTATTAATAATGTTATCCCACTTTTCATGGCCTTTTCATAACAGAACTGCTTTTAGAAGCCCATGATACTTTTGGTCATTTTTCATGTTTTTAACAAATGTTCCTCTTATATTTATTTGTGATTGTTGCTGATTGTAGTAGTCTTTAGTACATGGCTGTTGTTTTTAATTTATTTAGGTAATTTTTGCATGCCTCATATTGGCTCCAATATGGGTCCCACAGGTCCTGCTGGTACACCACATTTTATGTAGCTTTTCCTGTTTTTAAGACGTTTTCTATCAAAAATTAGTTTACAATTGTGGGTATTTCATATTGATATTACTGAGGAGGAGGATGACTTCTGTTGCAGTGATTACAATGGCCAACTCAAACTGTCTTTATTTTTATTTTTAATACCTGCAGGTGAATGAGCATAGGCCCCAAATGAGTTGACACAGAGAGACGTCTGGGAAGTTTCTGAGAGCAGAGTACAGAATCTGCCCTGCTAAGTGCTTCTGCTCATACTGCTGGCGACAAAAGGAAGTGAAGAAGATTGGCCAAAAAAAGGAGGCATCTGCCAAGAAAGTGACCAAAGAGGTGAAGTATGTTGCCACCACAGGCATCAAACCCTCATTCTTTTTCCAGCAATGCAGCATATGTACTGCATAGTCTTCTGGGAAGGAAGACTCTGGTAAAAGGATCGCATTTGGATCAACAAGAGTCTCACTACCTCCAAAACCAAGGCAGATGTCTCTGAGTCGTGCAGTGACTGCAGTCATGGCTGAGATCAAAGAGCCTGAAATTTAATTGTCCCAGCAACAAACTAAATCTTCCCAGAATACTCAATAGAAACTAGAGACTGCTACATTGTTTTTTCCTAGGGTAGACGTAGAGTAGGAAGTTGAGCTTTCTGCAGAGTTGAATGTTGTGACTGCTTTTCCATTGGACACATTGTATTAATTGTCTCCTCTGAGGAAAAGAAAGACCATCCACGCATCTTCTACAAGACCCCTATCAGATGGTGGTAAAACTAATTGGACCCTTGATCTCTGCCATGGGACACTAGGGGAAAGGAAGGTTCCAGAAAGCCTTGAAAATAGGGAACATGAATCAGTTATTGTTCATATTGAGAGTGGCACACAGGAAGTGCTGATCCATCCTATTCAAACTGCCCCGAATCATGTAGCACCACTGTAGGAAAGTCCTCCTTTTTTGCCCTGATCACCCCCACACTTTTTGGACAGGTACTGGTGGTTACTGACTCTTGGCTGTGCCCTGGGTACTGCTTACCAGTCCCAGGGCCAGTGCTCTGTGTAAAATGGATATGCAAATTAGGCTAATTATAATTGGCTAAGTTAACCTACCTATAAGTCCCTAGTATATGGTAGGGCATGTAGGTTTAGGGACCACAGCATAGGTGGTGCACACCTAGGTGCACTGCTGAGGTGCCCAGTGTCATTTTAAAGGCAGGCCTGCCTTGCTGGCTGCTTTTAAATTAAAGTTATAAGCAAATTCGACTTTGGAATTAAAAGTAGTTCCAAAGTCTTAAACTACCTTATTTTTACATATAAGTCACCACTAAGGTGTGCCCTATGTGCGCCTAGGGCTGGGTGCCATGTAACTTTAAGCAGGGACTTTATAAAAATAGATTTATAAATCCTGGTGAGGTAAAAACAGCCAAATTCGTTTTTCCCTCATTGAAGTAAATGGCCTTCATAGGCTAGAATGGGGAGACTTTATTTTAAATTTTAAAGTCTCCTTAAATGTTGCATACCAAGAATTCGGTATCAAATTAATTGTTGTAATAAATCCCACAACTTCCAGTTGTGGGATTTAATATAACTTGTTCAGGTAAAGAGTTTTAGACTTTACCTAAAAAGTTGCCAATTTCAGCCCTGCGTTGTTTTTGCTGCTGTGCTCTGATTGGCCAGCCTGTAGCAGCTTAGTCAAGCTGCCTTCATGAGGTGTGAAGTGGCCTGGCTTCACACAAAGGAATGTGCTTGTGGGAGAGAATCTCCCCTCAGCAGATGGTGAGGCAGGAAGGGGGAGGGCTGCCAAACTGGCCTTCAAAGGCAGAGAAGGACATTTGGAGCAACCAGCAACACCCCCACATCCTGCAACCCCAGACAACTAGGTGCCCCCTCGATTAGATTAGGAGAGGGCAGGAGAGGGGTGTGTTTATGATTTTTAGCCACACCAGTGGGTGGGCTCAGCCAGATGTAACCTCCAAAAATCAGATTCAGCCATGTTGGATTTTTAGAGAATGTTGCCTTTTGGGATGGATTTTTGCCACACTTCCCAGGAAGTAGTCATCACAGGGGGACGACCCTGTACCTGATTGGAGAACCAGGACCCCCCTGCTTTTCACCCAGGAGCAAGGATAAAAATGGCAGACCTGCCCCCACACCTCAGATCCCCGCCAGATTTCAAGAAGAAAAGAACTAAAGGAGAAGAAGGACTGCCCTGCTGGACCCCTGGCCTGCACCTGGAACCTGCACTCAGAAGGACTGCACCAGCTGCACACTTGGGCTTCACCACAAGAAGGACTTTGCCTGGCTTCAACTGGTTCAAGGAGGGACTCCCTGTTTGCTACAGGTGAAAAATTGCTATCCAGAGTCCCCCTGCACCAACTCCTGAAAAGTGACCAGCTGACCACTGTCCAGTGGCCAAAAAGGAGTTTGCGCCAGGTGCATTCTGGGAGTTGAAGTCCGCACCCCCCAAGGACCATCTCAGAACTTCTGGACCCTTGGGGTGAGCTGTGGACCCCAGAAAAACCTTAAAAGAACATCTGGGTGAAGCCCCAGAAGTTTGGAGAAGATTTGAGAATTTTTGTAAAAAAGCTCCAGAGAGGGACCGACCCGCCGCAGAAATTCTAGCCGGCTTGCCTCAACCGCGACCCGGCCTGACTTGGTGGTTCGTCCCGGTAAAGAAAAATCTCTGAAAAAGAGACTAAGTCCGAAGGTAAAAAGTTGACCGGGACCTCCCAGCCATCGTATCCGAGAAGGGCTCCACGGACGTTGCATCAAGATCCAGGTTTACCCCGGTCGAAGGATTTACACCTCAAAAAAACGACTAAGTCCGAAGGTAAAAATCTCCACCGAGGAATCCAGCATCGCGTATCCGGACAAGGGCTCCAGGAGGTCGGATTCGACTGCCAGGTTCGTCCCGCTAAAGAAAATCTTCAAAATAAAGACTAAGTCAGAAGGTAACTTTTTAACCGAGGCCTCCCGCGACTTGTAGCCGAGCAGGGCTCCATCGCGGTCGGCCTGAAACTTTGACTTTGCCCCGGTCGTGGTGCAACCAGACGACCCGATTGGCGCTTTTTGTTTCTAAGCGCTAGAAAAATAATAATTCTTTAAAAATTCATATCTCCGGTTCCCTTTATCCGATTTTATTCGTTTTTGTGTCATTTTAAAGATAAAAATATAAACTATTTTTATAAATTGGTTTTGGATTTTTAAACTGTTTCCTGTGTTTTATTTAATTACTGTTTTGTGATATTTGAATGCTTTACACACTGTCTCCTAAGTTAAGCCTTGACGCTCGTTGCCAAGCTACCAAGGGTTGAGCTGGGATTAATTTACTGAGACCTAACTGTACCTAAGTGGAGGTTGGTGGCTTGTTGCTAGGTGTAGGTACCTACCTGCCCTTACCAATAACCCATTTTCCAACAACCACCAACACCACCTGCACCAATAGACATGTGGACCAATTGCCTCAACACTTGGCAATTGTGTCATTGCACACTGGGTCTCCTTCAAGGGAGTTTAGCATCAGTTAATGGCTGGTCTCAAAACTGCTGACGCTTTACAAGACATTTGGTAGCATGTTTGTTGTAATGTTTTCCACTGAGAAATCATATACAGCTGCCAACCTACTGTAAGAATTTAATTCGAAAGACTACAGATTTTTTCAACCCAGAGCTGTCAGCATTAGATTTGTTGCCATTGACAATGGCAGTAATAATATCAGAGCCACGGCCGACAGAGGATACTTCACAGGCCTCGGTTTAGCTCATTGGATCTATCTAATTGTGCAAGTCTTCTTAAAAAAAGAAGACATACTCCACAACATATGGATAACCTGTCAAAGGATTTGTACTCATTTCAGTTAGTTCTTCAAGATTCAGAAGCAATGTGTCTCATTCAGTGTGCTGACAGTGTCCCTGTAAAAGCCCTCATGTAGGAGGTTCCTACCCATTGGACCACTATCTTCTATACGCTGAAACACCTTTTTGAGCAGTACAAGTCTATCAATGATTAAGAACTGCAGTAGACAGTGGATGCAACTGTGAAAGCCGGGATGATGCAAATTGATAAGTGAAATGCAAGATAGTGCTTTTTGAGATTTTGACATGAAAATTCAGCAAGTAGGATTGTAAAATGAGCAATCACTCCATTATTATACATACTGCAGAACCATTTGAAAAAGATTGAACAAACATACATGACGCTCTATGAAGAAGCACCTACTTTGGATAACAGCTCAATCCTTGATGAAAATATAATTCTCAGGCTATACAAAGAGATTGGTTCTTCCAAACAGTACAGAAGTGCTATGGTACTGGATCTATGGTACAAAAAAGGTATGCACACTTTCATTCCATTTTGCATCACTGGATATAGCCAATTGAAAGAATTGGATCACCAGGAAATAGTGTGATCTTGAAGATGAAAAAGTGCAACTTTTAGGGCATAAAATAACTGAATTGCTGCCTTCAACGTCTTGGGAGTGGGGTGGTGGCCCAGAGTCAAGAAGCATGATGCAACTACACAGCAACAACCACCAATGATAAAAACTTGGCTTGTTATAAACCTATAACACAAACAGTATCTGCTTTCACTTTCAACATCTGCAGTGGGTTGGTTTATTAATATTTGAGGGCTTACACAGGTGTCGGCAACTCAAAAACAGCAAAGGTCAACAACTATGACAGCAGAGAAAATGGTACTAGAGTACCTAAATGACCAAACAGAAGTCTACTTGGATTAAGATCCAATGTTGAAGTAATTTACCATAGAAAATGATTCATGAAATAGCAGTTAAGACTTAGGCGGTCATTCTGACCGCGGCAGGCGGCGGGCGCCGCCCGCCATGCGGTAACTGCCGAATGACCGCTCCGCGGTCAGGAGACCGCGGCGGCCATTCTGGCTTTCCCGCTGGGCCGGCGGGCAACCGCCAAAAGGCCGCCCGCCAGCCCAGCGGGAAAGCCCCTGCAACGAGGATGCTGGCTCCGAATGGAGCCGGCGGAGTTGCAGGGGTGCGACGGGTGCAGTGGCACCCGTCGCGATTTTCACTGTCTGCCAAGCAGACAGTGAAAATCTGTATGGGGCCCTGTTAGGGGGCCCCTGCACTGCCCATGCCAGTGGCATGGGCAGTGCAGGGGCCCCCAGGGGACACACGACACCCGTTCCCACCATCCTGGTTCTGGCAGTGAAAACCGCCAGAAACAGGCTGGCGAGAAGGGGGTCGGAATCCCCATGGCGGCATTCCCTGGGCCAGGGGAAAACCAGCGGGAAATAACCGGCGAGAATAGCCCTGGAAGCACCGCCAGCCTGTTGGCGGTGCTTCCGCGGTCCCCGGCCCTGGCGACCCCTTAATGTGTTGTCTGGGATTTTTATGGTGCTGTGTGGAGCTGCAAATAGACAGGATTGTGTCAGAAGACATTAAACATACACCACTAAACATACAATTCAGGTGATATCTCTACAGTGTGGATAGGGCATCTGCCACTTTTTGGCAAATGTTCAGCAGCTGCCAAACTCTAACGAAACCCTGTGTGTTTTTTTAAAGATGTAAGACTACCAGCAGGACCACTGCCTCTGTAGTCGAGCTAAGCACTGAGAGCCCTGTCTAACACTTACTTCCACATGGTTGCCATTTTTTATTTTTCAGAGAGAAATACAATGGACGGTGATTTGTTTCTGAAATACATGATAATTGTTCTTGGTGCAAAGGGACTTTATGCTTGTCCATGGAGGACATTTCTGTTTTTTCATGCTGAGGTCCACCAAACTATGCAAGGCAATAGTGGGCAGGAACATTCATGTCAGAAGACACACCCTAAATGGTGTGGTGATGTTTGAGTTTTCTGCTTATGTACCCCCACTGCATTTCATATATTCATATATTCATGCAACTGAGTCCAAAACTGAAATTTAAAAATGCATGCTGAATTTAATACCGGTTGTTCATGTACGTCATGTAACATTTGCATTCTTTTAGTTCGATAGTGCATCATTTGTAAATATGTTTCAATGTAGTTTATAATGTCTGATAGAGAAGTGAAGGTGCACCAGAATTAATATGCCAAATTTTGCATTTTACATAATTCACCATGAGGCCTGTCCTTTCCAATTTAATTAAAACATTGTACTTGAGCCAGCTAAAGACTGTATTAGAGAAGAACGTACTTTAGCTTTGCTTCCGGGCAGATTGATTAATGTACACTGAGCAGCAAAAATCTTTAGCGAATTCCATGAGCTTCTTAGAACCAATACGGTCTTATCAGCTCACTCGGGGATGCCAAAATTAAGAGAGACCAATGTCCTCGATGTACAGAACAAAACATTTGTTGTTTATCTAAGGCCACCTCAAGAAAATCAGATGGGTACTTTTGATGCTGACACATTAGTTGGGGGTTAGAAGTGAGGAGCTGAGTAACAAAACTTGGTTCCATCATTCAGTGCAATGAATAACTGAAACAACTCGGAACGTTGAAATTCTTTTAATTTTTTGCGTTGTATTTGCTTTCAACACCACTTTATTGTTAGATTTTATAGCTACATCTACACATACTTCTTTAAAAGTTATGGTGTGGAATACACGAATATGTCCATCCATGTTGAAAGAAGTTTCAGAGCTCTCTTGCAAATAAATAGTCCTGAATTATCATAGGACTAATAGTTGCCAGGAATGTACTACCCTCATGTAATGTGTAAGTGGTTTATGGGTTGCAGTTCACCTGATTCCCTGTCTCAAGTTGATAAGTAGGCTTTGGGGTTTTGCCAGATGGCCTTGTGCTTCTAAGTAACTGGGCTGTATTGTGAAAAAGTGTAAAAAAAAGATTAAAGGGGCTCGGCGTTCATTAACTTTTGGCTCTGCCATGGATTGGCCACAAAAGAAAACTTCCAGTCGTGGAGATAGCTGAGATTCCGCCTTCAGAAACCTGATGGTTTTCCCACCTATAAATGAGGATGGGGACTGTTGGTTTGGGAGGACAGTAGACCGACTAATTTATGAGGATTTACCTGCTCTGTCAAACCTTGAATTACTTGTGAGTGATCTGCACATGTGTAACTTCATGGAGTCTCTAATAACCTATGTAGCTGTGATGTTGGATCCAATTTTCTGCAAATCATGTAAGAAAGAGCCATAACTGCAACATGAAGAAAATGTGAAGCAGGTTGAACAATCAGCATGGGACCAGATCAGTAGAACAATGGGTCCATGTGGCTAAGCAAAGGCCATTTGCAGTTGTACAGATGAGTCAGGAAGTCTGAAGTAAGGCTAGTATCCCCCTGTAGGAGGCTGGACTGACTTGTAGTGAGTACCAAGGGGTACTTACACCTTGCACCAGGCCCAGGTAACCCTTATTAGTGTAGAGGGGTGTCTAGCAGCTTAGGCTGATAGAAAAGGTAGCTTAGCAGAGCAGCTTAGGCTGAACTAGGAGACGAGTGAAGCTCCTACAGTACCACTAGTGTCATATGCACAATATCATAAGAAAACACAATACACAGATATACTAAAAATAAAGGTACTTTATTTTTATGACAATATGCCAAAAGTATCTCAGTGAGTACCCTCAGTATGAGGATAGCAAATATACACAAGATATATGTACACAATACCAAAATATGCAGTAATAGCAATAGAAAACAGTGCAAACAATGTATAGTCACAATAGAATGCAATGGGGGCACATAGGGATAGGGGCAACACAAACCATATACTCTAGAAGTCGAATGCGAACCACGAATGGACCCCAAACCTATGTGACCTTGTAGAGGGTCGCTGGGACTGTAAGAAAACAGTGAGGGTTAGAAAAATAGCTCACACCAAGACCCTGAAAAGTGGGTGCAAAGTGCACCTAAGTTCCCCAAAAAACACAGAAGTCGTGATAGGGGAATTCTGCAGGAAAGACAAACACCAGCAATGCAACAATGATGGATTTCCAGACGAGAGTACCTGTGGAACAAGGGGACCAAGTCCAAAAGTCACAATCAAGTCGGGAGTGGGCAGATGCCCAGGAAATGCCAGCTGTGGATTCAAAGAAGCTGCCACCAGATGGTAGAAGCTGAGGATTCTGCATGAACGACAAGGGCTAGAAACTTCCCCTTTGGAGGATGGATGTCCCACGTTGTGAAGAGTCGTACAGAAGTGTTTTCCTGCAGAAAGACCGCAAACAAGCCTTGCTAGCTGCAAGGGTCACGGTTAGGGTTTTTGGATGCTGCTGTGGCCCAGGAGGGACCAGGATGTCGCCAATTGTGTGAGGAGACAGAGGGGGCGCCCATCAAGAGAAGGAGCCCACTCAAAAGCAAGCAGCACCCGCAGAAATGCTAGAACAGGCACTACAAAGTGGAGTGAATCAGTGCTCACCCGAAGTTGCACAAGAGAGTCCCACGCCGCCGGAGGACAACTCAGGAGGTTGTGCAATGCAGGTTAGAGTGCCGGGGACCCAGGCTCGGCTGTGCACGAAGGAAATCCTCGGTGAGTGCACAGGAGCTGGAGTAGCTGCAAAACACGCGGTTCCCAGCAATGCAGTCTAGCGTGGGGAGGCAAGGACTTACCTCCACCAAACTTGGACTGAAGAGTCACTGGACTGTGGGAGTCACTTGGACAGAGTTGCTGAGTTCAAGGGACCTCGCTCGTTGTGCTGAGAGGAGACCCAGAGGACTGGTGATGAAGTTCTTTGGTGCCTGCGGTTGCAGGGGGAAGATTCCATCGACCCACGGGAGATTTCTTCGGAGCTTCTAGTGCAGAGAGGAGGCAGACTACCCCCACAGCATGCACCACCCGGAAAACAGTTGAGAAGGCGGCAGGATCAGCGTTACAATGTCGCAGTAGTCGTCTTTGCTACTTTGTTGCAGTTTTGCAGGCTTCCAGTGCGGTCAGCAGTCGATTCCTTGGCAGAAGGTGAAGAGAGAGATGCAGAGAAACTCTGATGAGCTCTTGCATTCGTTATCTCAGGAATTCCCCAAAGCAGAGACCCTAAATAGCCAGAAAAGGAGGTTTGGCTACTTAGGAGAGAGGATAGGCTAGCAACACCTGAAGGAGCCTATCAGAAGGAGTCTCTGACGTCACCTGCTGGCCCTGGCCACTCAGAGCAGTCCAGTGTGCCAGCAGCACCTCTGTTTCCAAGATGGCAGAGGTCTGGAGCACACTGGAGGAGCTCTGGGCACCTCCCAGGGGAGGTGCAGGTCAGGGGAGTGGTCACTCCCCTTTCCTTTGTCCAGTTTCGCGCCAGAGCAGGGCTCAGGGATCCCTGAACCGGTGTAGACTGGCTTATGCAGAGATGGGCACCATCTGTGCCCATCAAAGCATTTCCAGAGGCTGGGGGAGGCTACTCCTCCCCAGCCCTGACACCTTATTCCAAAGGGAGAGGGTGTAACACCCTCTCTCTGAGGAAGTCCTTTGTTCTGCCTTCCTGGGCCAAGCCTGGCTGGACCCCGGGAGGGCAGAAACCTGTCTGAGGGGTTGGCAGCAGCAGCAGCTGCAGTGAAACCCCGGGAAAGGCAGTTTGGCAGTACCCGGGTCTGTGCTAGAGACCCGGGGAATCATGGGATTGTCTCCCCAATACCAGGATGGCATTGGTGGGGCAATTCCATGATCTTAGACATGTTACATGGCCATATTCGGAGTTACCATTGTGAAGCTATACATAGGTAGTGACCTATGTATAGTGCACGCGTGTAATGGTGTCCCCGCACTCACAAAGTCCGGGGAATTGGCCCTGAACAAAGTGGGGGCACCTTGGCTAGTGCCAGGGTGCCCACACACTAAGTAACTTAGCACCCAACCTTTACCAGGTAAAAGTTAGACATATAGGTGACTTATAAGTTACTTAAGTGCAGTGTAAAATGGCTGTGAAATAACATGGACGTTATTTCACTCAGGCTGCAGTGGCAGGCCTGTGTAGGATTTGTCAGAGCTCCCTATGGGTGGCAAAAGCAATGCTGCAGCCCATAGGGATCTCCTGGAACCCCAATACCCTGGGTACCTCAGTACCATATACTAGGGAATTATAAGGGTGTTCCAGTATGCTAATGTAAATTGGTAAAATTGGTCACTAGCCTGTTAGTGACAATTTGGAAAGAAATGAGAGAGCATAACCACTGAGGTTCTGATTAGCAGAGCCTCAGTGAGACAGTTAGTCATAACACAGGTAACACATACAGGGCACACTTATGAGCACTGGGGCCCTGGCTGGCAGGGTCCCAGTGACACATACAACTAAAACAACATATATACAGTGAAATATGGGGGTAACATGCTATGCAAGATGGTACTTTCCTACACTCCCAAGGATCCATATGCAATATGCTTCTTAAGCTGTGCCCATGTACTATAATGGATCACTTCTCTTCTGTGCAGGCATATGTCTCACGGAAACAAGCAGTCAACCATTTTGTAATTCGATGATTTATATGGCGCTTACAGTCCCCACCACTCCTTGCTCCCATCTACTCCTTTCTATCCAAGACTTTGCTGCATACAAATGCTCAGTTCTGCACTACGCTCTGGTCTTCTGCTCCAAAAGCACTGTTGTATGCAAAGAATGTCTCAAAGGTCTCAATGTTCATCTACAGATGAATAGGACCATAACTTTCAGCAACGTCGATCTAAAAAGCTAGTGAAAATGTGGCTGTATGATTTGGACCTTAAACGTGCTCTTATTTAATGTGGGTGTTATGAAGCCCCATCGTACTATTAACTCCAGTTTTCTCTCAACCCTCTCATAGTACTCAATAGACACAAGGAGTATGATCGGGTGATTCTTCTAGCTTATGTTCTCCTCTATGAGGAAGGCCTACCACAAAATGTCAGCTTTCTGGAACGTTTAGATGAAAACTTGTCAACTGCAATTTCAGTGCCGTCTCCCGGCCAACAGGGACTTCAGCCATGAATAAACCCCTTATGATGTGCTACTTTGAAGGTATTTTTTATTGATATGTTTCCTTATCATAAAGGTGTTGCTAATGTATTACCAAATCGCAGGATTACAAAGCCATTGTTTATATTTGACTTCTTTATGAAATCGGACACATCGAGTGTGTCTAGTTGAGTGCCAATGTGTACACTAAAACCATTTGATTTCTATACTATCTAGTATCCCCAGGCTTAAAAGTTTCTACGAAGCACACATCTGACAAGACAGATTCATAGGCAGTCCATCAGAGTAAGTGAGGACCGTCACCTCTCAAACGATTCCCTATTTTTATAGCGTATGTTATGTTAGGTTATATTTCTTTTAAAATAGTGTACACCTAGTCTCGTGGTGGTTATTTGTAGAGCAAGGTCTGCAATTTTAAGTTTTACCCACATATGATCTTCATGAAGGATATGTTGTTCGGCCTTCTCTTGCCCATGTAGGTATACATGGTGTGATTTGGAGTGTATCATTTCTACCCGCCATAGCACTCTGTAAAGAACGCTGGGTTGGGCGACATTCACTTTCTCTGGCTTCTCCAAGTGAGTGCAGCATGCGGGTACTTTAGGAGAGAGATAAAGGGAAGAGAGGTGAGAGAGAAGGGAGAAAGAGAGCAGGGCTGGTTTTCACATTTCTACCACGGCTATTTTGGTTCTCTATCTCGCCCCTTTTAAGGAACTGAAGTTACAGTTCATGTGTGATATCCGCCATAAAGTGACCACAGCCTCAAATCATTATTTCTGCTCAAATACCTTATGGATTTGGCTACCTGCATTCTATCAATTTTAGTCCCTGAACGCACCGACTGGAAGCATAAACAGACTTCCTATCCACAAAGCAGAGAACAGATAATGAGTTTGCAGTGGTTATGAAACAGGTACTTCCAGCATGGAAAGAAATGTCCTCCCTGCTGTGGGTCTGAAGAAACACAGAGCAAGCATGGCAAAGGACCTTTGCAGCGTGACCTAGATTGCCCAACCTCTAGCAGGTCTACCAAGACACCAGAATGGCGCAGAACTGTCTACAGAGCATCATCCACCTTTCTACTGAATCCTTCAGGTACCCGAACACCAAGGGAAGGAGCTGTGGCTGGCCAAGCACTCTCCTCAAACCGGGGTTTGCAACAATGGATCTCAATTAGAGCAAAACACTGATGACGCTGTGGCGAAGCGTTTGTAAGATGTTTTGTATTTTAGGTGTTGCATTGTCCGACCAGGTCTACTGCAGGTGCAGGTGCAGGTTTTTGTTCTCTGCACACCCCATATCCTTGTTTTTGACATTTCCTCTTTCATCTCCCCTTGTTCTTGTGTGCCTTTGTATACTTATTGTTTGCAGCCACGTGTCATTGAAAAGGGAACTATCCACGTAGAGATGCCTAATGTATTTTGATAGAGCGTTTCCAGCCTAACAATTTACCTGTAGTTGGACGCTCTTAGGTCGATGAATCTTTTGACCAAGTGGGACTCTCCTTACTCGGGAGTAATCGATCAAAATCAACAATCAATAATCACTAACGAACATAAGCAATTCCCCGATCAACATAACACTTCACAATTAATCCAGAATACATTTCGGCGAAACCATGATCTTTCGGTCATGAATAATCACACCAGTTTATGCAAGGTTAATGAATTTATTTCCCTATATTAACAAAGCTGGCACAATGTAGATGTGTCTCAACACCAAATGATATATGTAAATGAACATTAATAGCTGTCCATAACGACGAAACAGATGCAATCTATGCAGCATTTGAATAATAATGCCTTCGATAATAGCAACACAAACCACTAAAACTATAATCTGTAATGAGCTACTTGCATACATTTAGTCAGCATAACAAGGTCTCAAATTGCATCGTGCATCAAATGAATCCTCATCTAACCTCAAATTAGCATCAGCATGTGGGACTTCATGCAAAAAACAATTTAGCAACATTAATTTGGAAAACTCCTAACTAAGGCTCTTATCAAAATCAGCAGTTGGTTACCTAAAAAGAAACACAATGCAATTGTACAATTTTCCTTTCATATTTACCAAATTCAATCAGCATTCAAGGAAGTCTTCGTCTCACAGGTACCGATTTCGATCAGCATGGGTACCGGTTCCGATCAGCATGGGACGGGGCAAAGGGGCAGGGTGGACAGGGCAATTGCCTCACAGCGGCAAGATAAAACTACTACTTCATGCAAAGGGACAAATCAAAGTTAAAGTCTCTAGGGCGAGAATTATTTAAAGTCTCTTTCTCTCGATTAGAGAAAGCATCAAAGTCTCTCAAAATGGCGTCGAACATCAATTGGCATCGTAGAAGATAGGCAGTAATGTCCGATAGGTAATGGCCGCTTTCTTCCTCGTGCACCTGATTTTTATAGACAACAGTTCAAATCCAGAAGGTTCTTCCATTGGAGGGTTCATAGGTTAGCTTCAAATTGTCCAATCAAAAACTACAGTTCTCAAGCTTTTACCTAAGCATACATTATCCTTGGAGTCGGGAACGTAAGTTGCAACATATTTTACCAATTAACTCACTTTCAGAGCGTCAATTGTCTGCACCTGCAGATTGACCTTGGAGTGGAAAAGAAGATGCCAGGCTGGCACGAAACCTTAAAGATAAGCATGTGAACGGTCTCACTGGAAAAGTACAGCTTCAAGCAAGAATACACTTTTATTAGCACGTTGGAAAAATACGAGCATCTAAACCGTGAGACACGGCAGCTAGGCCAAAGCCTCCACTAAAGTTATGCTAAGCTAAAGCATTTCTACCAAGCAAATCATGGCACACGTTTACGATTATATCAAACTAGTACAATTCTAATACATCACGTTATATGAAGCACGCTTATAAATGTTGGCAAACTACTCTGAGGGCACATTTGTCCCCGTACAATCTTATTTAGTTCGATTAAAGTCACACTTGATTATTGCAGCACTACGTTTATGCACTAATAAATGTAAAACCTTCATTTCAGCTTCATCAATTTGCATACCCTATTATGTGTACATTGATTAGCAAATGTTAGACTTGGTCCAAGCCATTTAATACAGACAGTCACATGACAGCACCCTTGTGAGCAAAATACAAGCATGGAAGAGGCCGCAGCATGTTTTGCATTGGAAATTAAATGCAAATCAAAAAGAGATATCTACTTGCTTATGCGTACATCCAAATGAATAATTCGAAAATTTTACATCCGATTTCATCTCTGATATTGCCTATTGTGTTCACATTTAACTTATAAGTGTCCTTGTTTAATCTACGACGTTGTGCTTAATGTATGCCGGTGTTTGCATGTTCAGGGGCAAAGGCATATTTTACAAGGTTTGCTGGTATTGCTGTAGTATTTACAGGCTTTAAATGTTGATAGATAACATTCGTGAGGTGAAAACAGATTGAATTGTTTTTTAATAAACAGATTAGTCATAGCAAGACCGGAATGTTCTGTCAGGTAGTGAAAAGTTACAGCATTAACGACCAATTATTAAGTGACCAATATCACCCCCTCAACTGTTCCAGAGTCGGAAAGGGAAAGCGCTAGTAATTGTTCTCGTGCGTCTACTCCTGTATGTCCCAATGTGTAGTGTAATTTGACACCACGTCCCAGGGTGTTATAGTCTATATTTAACATGAACAGCAGAGTGTACGCTTTGAAGTGCACTGCTGGATTCCCTGTTTTTAGGAGTGGCACGACTAGCGCCTCTTTGGTTGTTTGTAGCAACCTCCCCGACTTTTTGGCTCTTTGTAAAGGTCGACCAGTTTGGATGCCAATTTCGCCGCATAAGTGGTGTAGAATTCTGCCGGCAGCCCATTGGAGCCTGGTACCTTGCCCCTCGCCAGGTCCTTGATCATCCCTAGTACTTCAGGTAAAGGGACGTCCATTCTCAGTCCCTCATTTTTATCACTGAACAATTGTGAAAGGTCTATTCCTGACAGATAGCCATGAATGCCTGGGATGTCACGCATGCTTTTGCTAGTGTATATGTCTTGGTAGTTGTTAGACCTGACAGCCTTTGGGTGATCACCCCCAACCTTTTGCCTCCCCACTCCACTTTTTTGACACTGGTTTTGCTGGTTTTAGGAGTCTGCGCACTTTACCACTGCTAACCAGTGCTAAAGTGCTCATGTTCTCTCCCTTAAAACATGGTGACATTGGCTCATACCCTATTGGCATATTTAGATTATTTGTTAGTCCCTAGTAAAGTGCACTGCTTGTACCCAGGGACCTGTAAATTAAATGCTACCAGTGGGCTTGCAGCACTGATTGTGCCACCCACATAAGTGGCCCCTTAACCATGTCTCAGGGCTGGTATTGCAAGGCTGGTGTGTGCAGTTTCACTGCCACTTCGACTTGGCATTTAAAAGTACTTGCCAAGCCTTGAACTCCCCTTTTCCTACATAGAAGTCACCCCTAAGGTAGGCCCTAGGTAACCCATAGGTCGGGGTGCTGTGTAGGTAAAAGGCAGGACATATACCTGTGTGTTTTATGTATCCTGATAGTGGAAAACTCTTAATTTGTTTTCTTCTGCTGTGAGGCCTGCTCCTTTCATAGGCTAACATTAGGGCTGCCCTCATATATTGTTTGAGTGGTAGATTCTGATCAGAAAGGGGTAGACAGGTCATATTTAATATGGCCCTGCTGACTGGGGAGGTTGTATTTTATATTACTGTTTTAGAAATGCCACTTTTAGAAAGTGAACATTTCTCTGCACTTAACATCTTTCAGTGCCTTACAGCCTGTCTCCAATCCACGTCGGGCTGGGCTGGTTGAAAGCTCCCTTGTGCATTTCACCCAGACAACCACAAACACACGAGGCTGCGCAGTCACACCTACACACATCTGCACACTGAATGGGTCTTCCTGGGCTAGAAGGGGGGAGGGCCTGACACTTCCATTTAAGTGGAAAGTGGCCTGCCCTCACACAATGGACTGCCAAACCCCCTACTGGGACCCTGGAAGACAGGGTTGTACTGAAAGGGGACCTTGTGCACTTCTAAACCACTCTTTGAAGTCTCCCCCACTTCAAATGCACTTTGGGGTATATAAACTGGGTCTCTGACCCTACCAACTTAGACACTTCTTGGGACAGACACTCTGCACCGGAACCTGCAACATGCCAAGAAAAGCTGCCTGGCTACCCAAAGGACTCACCTGGACTGCTTTGCTGTAAAGGACTGCTGTCTTGCTGTTGCCCTGCTGCCTTGCTTGACTCTGGCTCTGCTGAGAAGTGCTCTCCAAGGGCTTGGATTGAGCTTGCCTCCTATTTTCTGAATTCTCAGGGCCAAAAAGACTTCATCTCTGCAAAGAAACTCCTTGTGCAGCAAAAATCAATGCACAGCCTTCTAGAACCGATGGACAGCCTGTCCGGCGGTGAGAAAATCATCGCATCACCTAACCGGAACAACGCAGCCCGGCTTCCCGAGTGGAGATTAATGCAGCACCAATTTTGCATCCGGAACTTTGATGCACATCCCACCGGATCAACGCATTGCCGAGCCGGAATGACGCAGCCTGACTTCCTGCGAGAGGAATCAGCGCAGCGCCAGCATTGTGGCAGAAACTCCACCGCATCACCCATCAGATCAATGCAACAGCTGTGAATTCGTCTCGCACGCCCAGGATTTCCACGCATCCTCCCTGGGCATCAAAGGACCCCGCATTGCAAAGAGGATTCAAGCCTGTGCGCTGGAATCTGACGCAAAGCACTTGCCGCGTGGAAAAGAATCGACGCATAGTCTGTGTGCACCCAAAAATCCGATGCACACCTACCTTTTTCCACGCATCTCCTCCTCTGCAGTCTTTGTGCATGTAATTTTGATGCAAACCAGGTACTTTTTGCTTGCAAGAAACAATTGTTGCTTTTAAGAACTAAAGACTCTTCTTATCATTACAAAAGTGATATTTCAACTTGTGATTCTCAAATCTTAATAGTTTTGACCCTAATTTAATCAGATAAATATCTTATGTTTTTCTAAACCTGTGTGGTGTCTTTTTGTCGTGTTCTCACTGTGTTATTACATGATTTATTGCACAAATACTTCACACATTGCCGTCTAAGTTAAGCCTGAGGGCTCAGTGCCAAGCTACCAGAGGGTGGGCACAGGATAATTTGGACTGTGTGTGGCCTACCCTGACTAGGATTGTGGTCATTACATGGACAAGGGTGTACTCCTCTGCCAACTAGAGACCCTATTTCTGCAGTAGTGATTCACAAAACAGTTGTTAATGCTAGATTGGGACTAGAGCAGGGCTCCTGTAGTAGAGGTGAGTTGTACTGTGGGCGAACCCCTCTTGGTAGGGATAGTGAGTCATGCTAGCAGGCAGCTGGCACAGTCACGCTCTGTGTGTGACCTCTCAGTATATGTTCTAAAACTGAACGTGCAAAGTGGTTTGGTGTGTGTTGCCACCCCTTCTTTAGCTTTGAGTAGTGCTTGGTGGGAATCAGGGTGTTCATGACAGGTTAATTCTGCCTCCCTTAGTACTCGCTCCATATCCGTGACTTCACGAAGCTGCATTCTGCGGACGTAGATCGATTCTGCCACAAAATTGTTGCACACCAACTTGAACGTATCCCACTCCACATGTAGGGAAAGGGCATTGCAGTGTTTATAGTGAAATGGTCTTGTAATTGCTCTAGACTGGTTTCCAGGAACTGTGGGTCCTCTAGGGATTCATGTTTAAGCCTGCCAGGTGGGATTCTTGGGGGATGGTGTATTCTGTCCTAAGTTCAAGAGAACTGGGTTATGATCAGATAAGATGCTGGTAAGGTATTCTATGTCAGGATTAGGAGATGTGTACCTTCTGCACATAGGAAGGAGTTTAGGTGTACATATCGGTCATGTAAGGAAGAGAAGAAGGAGTAATCTCTTACCTCTCGGGTTCCTAGTTCATCAGGAGTTATTAAGGTTCCAATTATTTTGTATTGTCATGAAAGCTCGGGCGCAGCGGTATACGGGGGAGTCCCAAAGCAGGGGATGGGTTGGGCAACTGCCGGGTCAGGTATGGTGATAGTCGTACAAATATGCTGCCAATGAATGAGGATTGATCTGTTTTTGGATTGTTAATGTCGCTTTCATTTAACTTGCCACAATGAGCAACGTAGCAGCCCTCCGGATCAATTACCAAATGTATGTGCTGGGAAGGAACTCCTTTTCTGACTCAAATCAACACACCCCTGGCATAGGCAGAGAAGGTGGTATAAAAAGCTGCCCTCTCCAACAGCGTTGGAGTGCCTTTCCCCCTCTTGGTCGTTAGGTGTGTCCCTTGGAGAACTGCAATATGTATGCCTCGTCGAGCCAACTAGGAGACTACTTTATATCTTTTAGAAACAGTGTTCATGCCCCTTACATTCCAGTATCATAAATTAATGGATACTTGATCAATACAATTGGTGAGGCACCGAAAAGTTACTTCAATTCCAAAGTCATTTTGATCCAACTCAGTCTCATTCTTTTTTCACTTCAAGATTTGAAAAAACGCCAACCAACAGGTTTCATTAATCACCTCACAATTATTCCAATGTATGTAGTCATCGTCATCCCAGTCAATTCCAAAATTAACATAAGTTCATATTAATTTCATCGTTTCGATTGGTTTCTGAAGCCAATAATATGCACATTAAAATTGGTATCCATACTCCCCACAAAAACTAATTGTAATAGTGTTATAAAAAGTTCCTTGAGACAGTCACTACAATACATTCACCACATTTGAATACTACTCAATTTTCATATTATATTACATACCGTTCAATATTCTTTGGCGTGAATCATTTCATTCAGGTTTGCACAGTCACCAAAATCCTAATCCATTCCAAATCTTCACATAAATTCGTAATCATCAGTCATTTAAAATGGCACCTAAAATTAACAAAAATATGTATTAAAGACCCCCCGTAATCGGGCTTCCATATGTCCCACCGGATCCTACTTGTAGAGATTGCATATGCTGGTTATCCACCACATTTGAATTGCCGCGTGGTCCTTGATGACATGTAACATCACTCAGCAAATGATGTATAAAATTGTTATGTAAATGAATTGTATGATCTATATCAGTCACTTACTTCAGTTGTGTTGAAGAGTGGTGCTTTGGCTAGCTAGAGGGGAGCAGTCTACATTAAGGGCCTGATAACGACTTCGGCGGAGGGGATTACTCTGTCCCAAATGTGACAGATATCCCGCCCACCGTATTACGAATCCATTATATCCTATGGAACTCGTAATGCGGCGGGTGGGATATCCGTCACATTTGGGACGGAGTAATCCCCTCCGCCGAAGTCATAATCAGACCCTAAGACTGGAATGGATACGCTTCGGATCATGTGACTGCCTGTGAGCATATAGGTTAGGGAGTAGATGGTGGGTGTGTTGCCAAACCACAGGCTTCCGATCAAGCTTGAGGATAGGCTTATCAAGGCAGGATGGTGCAGGATGATATATATATATATTTTTTTGTGTTGTAATTTTTCTTATTGGTTTGAGAGTGCCAATAGGAGTACATTACGATACAACAATAATAAACAAAGATAAATAAGGGATAGCAGATCGCAGGTTCCATATAATGTTTTCCATAAGTGATAAGATGAAAGACTTCGAATCAAGATAATCTGGATAACCAAAGCATACTCATGTTCTACTGTGTGTTCGCACGATGACGAAAGAGATAAAGAAAGATACAAAGAGAAAAAGGTAGGAGTAATGGGAGGTGGCAGTAATGGTGGCATCGAGGATGTAAGTGGATGCGTGCCTTGCAGTTGCGCCTTCCCTTCAAGGTGCGGTAGCGGTGGACAGCAAATCGCCATGGATTGCGCCCAGGGGATATCAGGCCCCGCTGGATGGCTAAAAAGACCAGGGAGTGATCCGATAGACCTCCATCTAATATGCGAGCGTCCTGCGTGTGTGCCACAATGCTATGTGAAATAAGAATATAATCCAATCGGAACTGAGTACCATGGACCGGGGATAAAAACGTATATTCCCGACCCGCCGGATGTGTCAGCCTCCAGAAGTCTACTAGGCCATTATCCTGCATGACATCGGATTGTAAGGCCCTGTCTCCATTGTCAGTGATGTCCAAAGGCCTGGTCCAGTCTAGTATTGTGTCTCTAGCTGGGTTCCAGTCTCCCCCAATTATGTGTCGGGTAGCCCCTATCTCTGTCAAGAGGCTGTTGATACGTAGGAAAAACTGCCTTTTGGACCAATTTGGGCGTATACAGAGCCCACACAGATCGAAGAGCCTCCTAATTTCAGTTTAGCAAACACATACCGTCCCTCCGACTGATTTGGTGACAGTGAGAGGTAGGCTTTTCCGTAAGAGGATCCCGACACCGCACTTTCGTGGCACATTTCCTTCAGCGTCCTGTGGGAGAGGGCTACAGCTAGACAACACTGTCCCCACCCAGTCCCGTCGTAACTTATCAGACTCAATTCTGTTCAGATGGGTCTCTTGGAGGAGAGCCACATCTGTCCGCTTAGTATTGAGGTATACGAGTATTTTCTTCCTTTTAATGAAATGGGTGAGGCCATGAACATTTCAGGAGATGACCCGCAGTGGGGCGGAGGAGGAAGGCGAGTCTCCAGCCATGAAGCAGGGCTAGAGGGGACAACAAGAATAGGTGATGTGCGCGAGAGGGATAAGGAGAGGGGGGGACGATAGGGTCTGATGCAATAAAAGGAAGCAGATGGGGGGAAACATGGGGCGGTAGAAAGGAGGAGGGGAGTGAAGTGTCCAAGGGGTTCCAGCTGTCGAGAAGAGAGGGTGAAAGGGGAGGCGTTAGTGTGGAGGAGTGAGAAAGGTGGGGCAAGCGGGGGAGAAGAGAAGGGAGGAGAGGGGGCAAAGGTGGAGGGGACAGAGGGGATGGGGTTTAGGGAGATACCAGGAAGGGGAAACACAAGAGGGTGGGAGTCAAAGAGCTAGAAAAGAGAAAGGAGAGCAGGAGGGGGGAGGAGGAGAGAGAAGGAGAGGGTGCAGAAGAGGGGTGACAAGAGAAATGAGTCTAAGATAACAAGGATGGTAGTGCCAGTCCCAGCATAGGAGGAAAGGGGAAAAGGGTATAGAGGGGGAAGAAAGGAGAGATTTGGAGCCAATGAAGAGTCCCTAAGATCCTTGACCGTTGTCCGCGGGTCTATGCCTGAAACCTAAGAACCTCCACGACCAGCCAGCAGGACCCTAGCTGGGGGGGAGGGAGGGAGCACAGCGTGAAACCATATCCGTCCGTGGACACAAACATCCCACAACCCTGGGACCAGGGTCTTTCCGCATGGTGGCATCCGAGCGGGGGAGGTGCAGCGTCGTGCCACGGGAGGGCCAGCGTGCCGGGGAGTGTCGCAGCCATCCCGATAAGTCCCCAGAAAGAAGGGGGGGCAGATGTAAGAGGAAGAAAACGTTGTGAGTCTTTATGCCGGCAGCGCTGCCGCCTGTGTACAAAGGCAGGGGAGAAGGGGGAGGGGGAAGCGGAGCACGGGCGGAGAGAGAAGATAGAGAGGAGGTACAGAGCATGTTCACAGGAGTGTTGTCATATAAGCACTTATCACATAAACACTGAAGGTACATGAAAATAGTAAACAGTAAACAGTAATCCAATTATCAGTATACTATTAGCTTGCAAATTAACTACCTGGGTGGGTCGTCAGGACCAAAAAGGACATAGGGTCCAGTGCACAAACTGTTCCAACAGGGATGGGACAACCCTAGAAACTTATTTGACTTATTTGAGACCTCCATGAGGCCTGCAGAAGAGCATTGCAGTACAATTACTACACAATCAATATTATATAGCAAAATGGATCTATACTCATCCGGCCATTAGAGCGGCGGAAGGTCTGTGTAAGGAAATGCCTCCTTGGCATGGTTACCCTCTGACTTTTTGCCTTTGCTGATGCCAAGTTATGATTTAAAAGTGTGCTGAGGCCTGCTAACCAGGCCCCAGCACCAGTGTTCTTTCTCTAACCTGTACCTTTGTCTCCACAACTGGCACACCCTGGCATCCAGGTAAGTCCCTTGTAACTGGTACCCCTGGTACCAAGGGCCCTGATGCCAGGAAAGGTCTCTAAGGGCTGCAGCATGTCTTATGCCACCCTGGAGACCCCTCACTCAGCACAGACACACTGCTTGCCAGCTTGTGTGTGCTGGTGGGGAGAAAATGACTAAGTCGACATGGCACTCCCTTCATAGTGCCATGCCAACCTCACACTGCCTATGGCATAGATAAGTCACCCCTCTAGCAGGCCTTACAGCCCTAAGGCAGGGTGCACTATACCACAGGTGAGGGCATAGGTGCATGAGCACTATGCCCCTACAGTGTCTGAGAAAAACCTTAGGCATTGTAAGTGCAGGGTAGCCATAAGAGTATATGGTCTGGGAGTCTGTCAAACACAAACTCCACAGCACCATAATGGCTACACTGAGAACTGGGAAGTTTGGTATCAAACTTCTCAGCACAATAAATGCACACTGATTCCAGTGTACATTTTATTCTGATATACACCCAGACGGCATCTTAGAGATGCCTCCTGAAAACATACCCGACTTCCAGTGTGGGCTGACTAGTTGTACCAGCCTGCCACACACCAGATATGTTGCTGGCCACATGGGGAGAGTGCCTTTGTCACTCTGTGGCCAGGAACAAAGCCTGTACTGGGTGGAGGTGCTTCTCACCTCACCCTGCAGGAACTGTAACACCTGGTGGTGAGCCTCAAAGGCTCACCCCCTTTGTTACAGCGCCACAGGGCATCCCAGCTAGTGGAGATGCCCGCCCCTCCCGCCACACCCCCACTTTTGGCGGCAAGGCCAGAGGAGATAGTGAGAAAAACAAGGAGGAGTCACTGGCCAGTCAGGACAACCCCTAAGGTGTCCTGAGCTGAGGTAACTCTGACTTTTAGAAATCCTCCATCTTGCAGATGGAGGATTCCCCCAATAGGATTAGGGATGTGACCCCCTCCCCACTGGGAGGAGGCACAAGTAGGGTGTAGCCACCCTCAGGGCTAGAAGCCATTGGCTACTATCCCCCCAGACCTAAACACACCCCTAAATTGAGTATTTAGGGGCACCCAGAACCGAGGAAGATAGATTCCTGCAACCTGAAGATGAAAAAAGACTGCTCACCTGAAGCCCTGCAGAGAAGACAGAGACACCAACTGCTTTGGCCCCAGCCCTACCGGCCTGTCTCCCCACTTCAAGAAAAACTGCAACAGCAACGCGTCCCCCAGGGTCCAGCGACCTCTGAAGCCTCAGAGGACTACCCTGCATCTAAAAGGACCAAGAAACTCAAGAGGACGGCGGCCCTGTTCCACAAAGACTGAAACTTGGAACAAAGAAACAAGTTTTAAAGACCACACGTTTCTCCCCGGAAGTGTGAGACTTTCCACTCTGAACCCGACACCCCCGGCTCGACCTGCGGAAAACCAACACTAAAGGGAGGACTCCCCGGTGACTGCAAGCCCGTGAGTAGCCAGAGTTGAACCCCCTGAGCCCCCACAGCGACGCCTGCAGAGGGAATCCAGAGGCTCCCCCTGACCGCAACTGCTTGCTTCAAAGAACCCGACGCCTGGTAAACCCACTGCAACTGCAGCCCCCTGGACCTGAAGGATCCGACCTCCAGTGCAGGAGCGAACCCCAGGCAGCCCTCTTCCTAGCCCAGGTGGTGGCTACCCAGAGGAGACCCCCCCTTGCCTGCCTGCATCGCTGAAGAGACCCCAGGGTCTCCCATTGAAACCTATTGCAAACCCGACGCCTGTTTGCACTCTGCACCCGGCCGCCCCTGTGCCGCTGAAGGTGTACTTTCTGTGCTGACTTGTGTCCCCCCAGGTGCCCTACAAAACCCCCCTGGTCTGCCCTCTGAAGTCGCGGGGACCTACCTTCTGGCAGACTAGAACCGGGGCACCCCTATCTCCATTGAAGCCTATGCGTTTTGGGCACCACTTTGACCTCTGCACCTGACAGGCCCTGAGCTGCTGGTGTGGTAACTTTGGGGTTGCCCGGAACCCCTAATGGTGGGCTACTTTGGACCCAACTTTGAACCCTGTAAGTGCTTTACTTACCTGCGAAAATAACCAATACTTATCCTCCCCCAGGAACTGTTGAATTTTGCAGTGTCCAATTTTAAAATAGCTTATTGCCATTTTTGCCAAAACTGTACATGCTATTGTGATGATTCAAAGTTCCTAAGATACCTGAGTGAAATACCTTTCATTTAAAGTATTGTTTGTAAATCTTGAACCTGTGGTTCTTAAAATAAACTAAGAAAATATTTTTTTCTATATAAAAACCTATTGGCCTGGAATTGTCTTTGAGTGTGTGTTCCTCATTTATTGGTTGTGTGTGTACAACAAATGCTTAACACTACCCTCTGATAAGCCTACTGCTCGACCACACTACCACAAAATAGAGCATTAGAATTATCTATTTTTGCCACTATCTTACCTCTAAGGGGAACCCTTGGACTCTGTGCATGCTATTTCCTACTTTGAAATAGTACATTCAGAGCCAACTTCCTACATTGCTGGATAAGCAGTGGGTTACAAGACTTTGCATTTGCTGGACTACTCAGCCAATACCTGATCACATGACTAAATTCAAAAAAATGTCATTAGAAACTGATTTTTGAAATTTGAGCTATTTTTCTAATTTTTTAAAAGTCCTGCTAGAGCCTTGTGTTAGTCCCTGTTAGCATTTCTTTTAGAGTTTAAAAGTTTTGTAAAAGTTTGAATTAAGTTCTAGAGATAGTTTTAGAATCTTAAAAAAAGTATTCCAACTTTTAGAAACAAAATATCTGCTGCAGAAGAGATAGTGATGGAACTCAACCTCACCCCTTACCTGCATCTTAGGATGTCAGAGTTAAGGTCTCTCTGCAAAATCAAAAAGATAAAAACTGGTTCAAGCCCTACCAAAGTACAGCTCCAGGAGCTTTTGGCAGGGTTTGCTAAAAACAACCCCTCTGATGATGGCCTCACAGACGGGGGTGCTAGTGATTTGGAAGAACTCCCACTTCCAGTCCCCATTAGGGAGCCCAAGGTTTCTCCAACCCTGACTCCAGAAGTGATAGTCAGAGATGTTGCTTCTCTCACAGGAGAGTCCAACAGCTCTGGAAGCATTGAGGGCAGCCTCAATGAAGATGACCTCCTGTTAGCCAGGATGACCAAAAGATTGGCTTTGGAGAGACAGCTCCTAGCCATAGAAAGGGAAAGACAAGAGATGGGCTTAGGTCCCATCAATGGTGGCAGCAATTTAAATAGGGTCAGAGATTCTCCTGACATGCTAAAAATCCCCAAAGGGATTGTAACTAAATATGAAGATGGTGATGACATCACCAAATGGTTCACAGCTTTTGAGAGGGCTTGTGCAACCAGAAAAGTAAACAGATCTCACTGGGGTGCTCTCCTTTGGGAAATGTTCACTGGAAAGTGTAGGGATAGACTCCTCACACTCTCTGGAAAGGATGCAGAATCCTATGACCTCATGAAGGCTACCCTGATTGAGGGCTTTGGATTCTCAACTGAGGAGTACAGGATTAGGTTCATTGGGGCTCAAAAATCCTCGAGCCAGACCTGGGTTGATTTTGTTGACTTCTCAGTCAAAACAATGGATGGCTGGATTAATGGCAGTGGTGTAAATGATTATGATGGGCTGTACAATCTGTTTATGAAAGAACACCTTTTAAGTAATTGTTTCAATGATAAACTGCATCAGCATCTGGTAGACCTAGGACCAATTTCTCCCAAGAATTGGGAAAGAAGGCGTACCATTGAGTCAAGACTAGGGTGACCAAGACTTCCACAGGGGGTGACCAAAAAAAGGGATCACAAAGACTCCCCAGGGGAAGAGTGTTGAGACATCTAAGGGTAAAAGTAAAGAGTCTTCTACGGGGCCCCAAAAACCTGCTCAGGAGGGAGGGTCCAAAGCCTCTTCACAACCCAATTTTGGGTACAAGGGTAAAAACTTTGATCCCAAAAAGGCCTGGTGTCGTAGCTGTAATCAGCAGGGACACCAAACTGGAGACACGGCTTGTCCCAAGAAAGGTTCCACTTCAAACTCTACTCCAGTTAGCACTGGAATAGCCAGTCTCTAGGTGGGATCAACAATGTGCCCAGAGCAAATCAGGGTTCACACTGAAGCTACACTAGTTTCTGAGGGTGGGGTGGACTTAGCCACACTGGCTGCCTGGCCCCCTTATATGCAACAATACAGGCAGCAACTCTTAGTTAATGGGAATAGTGTAGAAGGCCTGAGGGATACAGGTGCCAGTGACACCATGGTGACAGAGAAACTGGTTTCCCCAGGACAATACCTGACTGGACAAACTTATCCAGTCACCAACGCTGACAATCAGACTAAAGTACATCCCATGGCTATGGTAACTTTAGCATGGGGAGGGGTCAATGGCCTGAAACAGGTGGTAGTCTCCTCAAATATACCAGCAGACATTTTGCTTGGAAATGACCTGGAGTCCTCAGCATGGGCTGAGGTAGAACTCAAAACCCATGCAGCCATGCTGGGTATCCCTGAACTGGTGTGTGTCAAGACGAGGGCACAGTGCAAGGCTCAGGGTGCAAAAGTGGTGTTGGAGCCTGGAATAATGGCCCAACCCTCCAAGAGAAAAAGAAAAAAGACTGGGGAACCAGTTTCAACACAACAAAAGAAAAAGAACCTCTCTTCCCAGGAAGAAGTTCTTCCCTCTGGGGGAACTGAGCCCATGGAGTTGGACCCTTATCAGGTTGAACTCTTAGGCCCAGGGGGACCCACAAGGGAACAGTTGTGTAAGGGGCAATAAACCCGTCCCTCTCTTGAAGGCCTTAGGCAGCAAGCTGCTGAAGAGACCAAAGGAAAAATCACTGGAACACATAGAGTCTATTGGGAAGATGGACTCCTCTACACTGAGACAAGAGATCCCAAACCCGGTGCCACTAGGAGAGTGGTAGTGCCTCAGGAGTTTAGGAAGTTCATTCTGACCTTAGCTCATGATATCCCACTTGCTGGGCATTTGGGACAAACCAAGACACGTGGGAGGTTAGTCAACCATTTCTATTGGCCCAACATGTCCCAGAAAGTAAACGAGTTTTGTGTCTCCTGTGCCACCTGTCAAGCCAGTGGTAAGACGGGTGGCCATCCAGAGGCCCCCCTCATTCCACTTCCAGTGGTGGGGGTCCCCTTTGAAAGAGTGGGTGTGGACATAGTGGGTCCACTTGAACCTCCCACAGCCTCAGGGAACCAATACATACTAGTAGTAGTGGATCATGCTACTAGATACCCTGAAGCAATTCCCCTTAGGTCCACTACTGCCCCTGCAGTAGCTAAAGCATTCATTGGTATCTTTACCAGAGTGGGATTTCCTAGGGACGTGGTGTCTGACAGGGGTACCAACTTCAAGTCAGCATACCTGAAGAACATGTGGAAAGAGTGTGGGGTGACTTACAAATTCACCACACCATACCTTCCACAAACCAATGTCTTGTGGAAAGATTCAACAAGACATTGAAGGGCATGATCATGGGGCTCCCTGAAAAACTCAAAAGGAACTGGGATGTCCTCTTGCCATGTCTGCTTTTCGCCTACAGAGAGGTGTCTCAGTAGGGAGTAGGGTTTTCCCCCTTTGAACTTCTGTTTAGCCATCCTGTAAGGGGACCACTAGCTCTTGTAAAAGAAGGCTGGGAGAGACCTCTTCATGAGCCTAAACAAGATATAGTGGACTATGTACTAGGCCTATGTTCCAGAATGGCAGAGTACATGGAAAAGGCAAACAAAAACCTTGAGGCCAGCCAACAACTCCAGAAGATGTGGTATGACCAAAAGGCTGCTATGGTTGAATTTCAGCCAGGGTAGAAAGTCTGGGTTCTGGAGCCTGTGGCTCCCAGGGCACTTCAGGACAGATGGAGTGGCCCTTACCCAGTGCTAGAGAGAAAGAGTCAGGTCACCTACCTGGTAGACCTAGGCACTAGCAGGACCCCCAAAAGGGTGATCCATGTGAACCGCCTCAAGCTCTTTCATGACAGGGCAGATGTGAACCTGTTGATGGTTACAGATGAGGACCAGGAAGCTGAGACTGAACCTCTCCCTGATCTCCTCTCCACTGACTCTAAAAATGGCTCAGTAGATGGAGTGATCTATTCAGACACCCTCTCTGGCCAACAGCAAGCTGACTGTAGGAAGGTCTTACAACAGTGTGCTGAGCTCTTTTCCTAACCCCTGGTCAGACACACCTGTGTACCCATGATGTGGACACAGGAGACAGCATGCCTGTCAAAAAGAAAATGTTCAGACAGTCTGACCAAGTTAAGGAAAGCATCAAAGTGGAAGTCCACAAGATGCTGGAATTGGGAGTCATTGAGCACTCTGACTGCCCCTGGGCCAGCCCAGTGGTCTTAGTCCCCAAACCTCACACAAAAGATGGTAACAGAGAGATTAGGTTTTGTGTGGACTACAGAGGACTTAATTCTGTCACCAAGACAGATGCCCATGCCATTGCAAGGGCAGATGAATTAGTTGACAAACTAGGTGCTGCCAGATACTTAAGTACCTTTGACTTGACAGCAGGGTACCGGCAAATCAAAATGGCACCAGGAGCAAAAGAAAAGACAGCATTCTCCACACCTGATGGGCATAATCAGTTTACTGTAATGCCCTTTGGCTTAAAGAATGCCCCTGCCACCTTCCAAAGGTTGGTGACTCAAGTCCTTGCTGGCTTGGAGTCCTTTAGTGCAGCTTATCTTGATGATATTGCTGTCTTTAGCTCCAGCTGGCAGGATCACCTGATCCACCTGAAGAAGGTTTTGAAGGCCCTGCAAGCAGCAGGCCTCTCTATCAAGGCATCCAAATGTCAGATAGGGCAGGGAACTGTGGTTTACCTGGGACACCTTGTAGGTGGAATCCAAGTTCAGCCACTCCAACCCAAGATCCAGACTATTCTGGACTGGGTAGCTCCAAAAACCCAGACTCAAGTCAGGGCATTCCTTGGCTTGACTGGCTACTATATGAGGTTTGTGAAGGGATATGGATCAATAGTAACACCCCTCACAGAACTTACCTCCAAGAAAATGCCTAAGAAGGTAAACTGGACTATAGAATGCCAACAGGCCTTTGACACCCTGAAACAAGCTATGTGCACAGCACCAGTTCTAAAAGCTCCAGATTACTCCAAGCAGTTCATTGTGCAGACTGATGCCTCTGAACATGGGATAGGGGCAGTTTTGTCCCAAACAAATAATGATGGCCTGTACCAGCCTGTTGCTTTCATTAGCAGGAGGTTACTCCCCAGGGAGCAGCGTTGAAGTGCCATTGAGAGGGAGGCCTTTGCTGTGGTTTGGTCCCTGAATAAGCTGAGACCATACCTCTTTGGTACTCACTTTGTAGTTCAAACTGACCACACACATCTCAGATGGCTAATGCAAATGAAAGGTGAAAATCCAAAACTGTTGAGGTGGTCCATCTCCCTACAGGGAATGGACTTTATAGTGGAACACAGACCTGGGACTGCCCATGCCAATGCAGATGGCCTTTCCAGGTTCTTCCACTTAGAAAATGAAGACTCTCTTGGGAAAGGTTAGTCTCATCCTCTTTCGTTTGGGGCGGTTGTGTAAGGAAATGCCTCCTTGGCATGGTTACCCCCTGACTTTTTGCCTTTGCTGATGCCAAGTTATGATTTGAAAGTGAGCTGAGGCCTGCTAACCAGGCCCCAGCACCAGTGTTCTTTCCCTAACCTGTACCTTTGTCTCCACAGTTGGCACACCCTGGCATCCAGGTAAGTCCCTTGTAACTGGTGCCCCAGGTACCAAGGGCCCTGATGCCAGGGAAGGTCTCTAAGAGCTGCAGCATGTCTTATGCCACCCTGGAGACCTCTCACTCAGCACAGACACACTGCTTGCCAGCTTGTGTGTGCTGGTGGGGAGAAAATGACTAAGTCGACATGGCACTCCCTTCATAGTGCCATGCCAGCCTCACACTGCCTATGGCATAGATAAGTCACCCCTCTAGCAGGCCTTACAGCCCTAAGGCAGGGTGCACTATACCACAGGTGAGGGCATAGGTGCATGAGCACTATGCCCCTACAGTGTCTAAGCAAAACCTTAGATATTGTAAGTGCAGGGTAGCCATAAGAGTATATGGTCTGGGAGTCTGTCAAACACAAACTCCACAGCACCATAATGGCTACACTGAAAACTGGGAAGTTTGGTATCAAACTTCTCAGCACAATAAATGCACACTCATGCCAGTGTACATTTTATTGTGAAATACACCCAGAGGGCACCTTAGAGATGCCCACTGAAAACATACCCGACATCCAGTGTGGGCTGACTAGTTTTACCAGCCTGCCACACACCAGACACGTTGCTGGCCACATGGGGAGAGTGCCTTTGTCATTCTGTGAACAGGAACAAAGCCTGTACTGGGTGGAGGTGCTTCTCACCTCCCCCTGCAGGAACAGTAACACCTGGCGGTGAGCCTCAAAGGCTCACCACCTTTGTTACAGCGCCACAGGGCATCCCAGCTAGTGGAGATGCCCGCCCCTCCGGCCACAGCCCCACTTTTGCCGGCAAGACCGGAGGAGATAATGAGAAAAACAAGGAGGAGTCACTGGCCAGTCAGGACAACCCCTAAGGTGTCCTGTGCTGAGGTAACTCTGACTTTTAGAAATCCTCCATCTTGCAGATGGAGGATTCCCGCAATAGGATTAGGGATGTGACCCCCTCCCCACCGGGAGGAGGCACAAAGAGGGTGTAGCCACCATCAGGGATAGTAGCCATTGGCTACTATCCTCCCAGACCTAAACACACCCCTAAATTGAGTATTTAGGGGCGCCCAGAACCAAGGAAGATAGATTCCTGCAACCTGAAGACAAAGAAGGACTGCTGACCTGAAGCCCTGCAGAGAAGACGGAGACACCAACTGCTTTGGCCCCAGCCCTACCGGCCTGTCTCCCTACTTCAAGAAAAACTGCAACAGCGACACGTCCCCCAGGGTCCAGCGACCTCTGAAGCCTCAGAGGACTACCCTGCATCTAAAAGGACCAAGAAACTCCTGAGGACAGCGACCCTGTTCCACAAAGACTGAAACTTGCAACAAAGAAACAACTTTTAAAGACCACACGTTTCCCGCCGGAAGCGTGAGACTTTCCACTCTACACCCGATGCCCCCGGCTCGACCTGCTGAAAACCAACACTAAAGGGAGGACTCCTTGGCGACTGCGAGCCTGTGAGTAACCAGAGTTGACCCCCCTGAGCTCCCACAGCGACGCTTGCAGAGGGAATCCAGAGGCTCCCCCTGACCGCGACTGCCTGCTTTAAAGAACCCGACGCCTGGTAAACCCACTGCACCCGCAGCCCTCAGGACCTGAAGGATCTGACCTCCAGTGCAGGAGCGATCCCCAGGCGGCCCTCTTCCTAGCCCAGGTGATGGCTACCCCCTGGTCTCCCATTGCAACCTATTGCGAACCCGACGCCTGTTTGCACTTTGCACCCGGCCGCCCCTGTGCTGAGGGTGTACTTTCTGTGCTGACTTGTGTCCCCCCCGGTGCCCTAAAAAACCCCCCCGGTCTGCCCTCCGAAGTCGCGGGTACCTACCTGCTAGCAGACTAGAACCGGGGCACCCCTATCTCCATTGAAGCCTATGCGTTTTGGGCACCACTTTGACCTCTGCACCTGACCGGCCCTGAGCTGCTGGTGTGGTAACTTTGAGGTTGCCCTGAACCCCCAACGGTGGGCTACTTTGGACCCAACTTTGAACCCTGTAAGTGCTTTACTTACCTGCGAAACTAACCAATACTTACCTCCCCCAGGAACTGTTGAATTTTGCAGTGTCCAATTTTAAAATAGCTTATTCCTAGTCCGGGGGTGTCAGGAGCCTCTGGCCTCGCAGCGCTGCGAAGCCCAGTAGAAGACAGCAAGTTCAAGAAGTTTCCGCGGGGGGCTTCAGAGGGGAACGAGACTTGTCCCCGTCCAGCACTTGTGTGTGTAGTGCCACTGCATGCAGCACCTGCCCTCTGTCATCGTGGCTGGTCATGAGACATTCCAGATCTCGAACTCTGGGGTGGGAAACTGTAGAGTGATGGTCTGATCACGACCCTCCTTGGGCGGGTATGATGCAGGGTATTCTGGTCCGTTACAGGTATGTCTTGAGGCGAGAGCGAGATAGAGGAGTCCATAGGTTGTAGGCCATCTAGAAAAGACCGCAGGTCCTCCGGGTTGTAGAAGTCTTGGGACACTCTGTTTTTCATAACCCACATTCTAGCTGGTTCAAACAGGCCATATTTAACCTCCATCTTTTGCAGTCTGGGCCGGAGGGCCAAGAATGCCCTCCTGCGCTGACTGGTTTCCTTGGAAAAGTACGCTGATATCCAGATTTCCTGAGCGTCAATCTGACAGGTTCCGTGTGTACGTGCTCTTTGTATGATCTGGCGGGCTTGCATATGGTGGAGGAGGCAGACTCTGATCGGTCGGGGACAAGCGGTCGCGTCGGGTCTCTTGGTACCGAGCCTGTGTGCTCTTTGAAACTCTAGGGGAGGGTCAAAGGTTATGCCCGTGAGTTTGGGCAGCGTCTCCCTCAAGAACAAGTGCATATCCTCGCCCGCAATTTCTTCCGGAAACCCTAGGAATCAAACGTTGTCTCTCCTGCTCCTGTCTTCTAAATCTGTCATCTTGCTGCGGAGGTACAAGAGTTCCTGGTCCCGATCCCGGGAGGAGGCGGCGTGGGCCTCCACCAGTGACACCTGTTGATCCAGTCCCATCACACGTGACTGGAAGCCTGCAATATCCAGACGGATGGATTTTGTTTCCGCCGTTAATGGGGCCATTGCATTGTCCATTCCCTCCAACCTCTGACCCACCGCCGATATCTCTTGGAGGATACGATCCATGGTGGACTCCTGGGCTGAGTCCGACATGTTATGGTGCTGGAAGGGCTGTTGGGTCACCAGGGAAGGGGAAGATGCCTTTGAATGAAGTAAGGCTTCCGAAAAGAGCAGCTGCCTCGCTAATTTGCCTTAGTTCTTGGTCGACGACCTACCGCCTGGCATCTCTGGCCCCACCAATGAGTCTAGATGCGGTGTCGTAAGAGATTAGGGCCTCAGGCAGTCCTCTTGGACAGGTAAGGTAGGTCAGAGCTAGCTTTCCAAAATGAGAGGAAGAAGGGATGGGGGGGTCTACGCTCTCTCAGCTGGATGTCTGGTAGTTGGCACAACCCCAAGCAGAGCTCTCGGCACAGTCTGTGTCCTCAGGGACAGAGGAGGCCTCAAACCGGTAAGGGGCGGACAGCCGTCTACTGCAGTGGTGGTGCGCTGGCAAGAGGAGGCCCCCCCTCTGTGCCAGAGCGTGGAGGTACCCTGTGGGGCGAAGAATACTTGCTGCCCAGTTCATCGCCGGTCCTGTCCTGGCTGCTGGTGCAACCCTCTCCGCCCTCTGTGCTCAATAAGGAGGGGAAGGAAAAGGGTAGGGGGGCGTGGTCGGTATACAAATTTGCAATAGAAGGCCTCCAAAAAGGCCGGCGTGCCCCCTAAAAAGCAGTGCAGCAAATGGGGGTGGGCAGGGAGGTAAGCAGGGCAATGTCACCACAGTAAGTAAATCAATCGTCGTCAGTGAAAGTAGTGCTGTGCTCTGTCCATGAGGACGACTCTCACCCCTCATCCCCTGATGCCATGCCCTGTTCCGATGGGGACCATGCTCCCAGGGTCCCTTGGGCGTTGTGGCTACTGCATGGCCGTTACATGGGGGGGGGCTCTCCACCGCTGACACACTGGTCCTGGCTAGGTGGGTCCCCTCGTGTTGAGAGGGGAAAGAAGAGGAAAGGCTCACCTCCTCAGTCCAGCCGCTGCCTCCCCGTCCTCAGGCGGGCCGGCATGGTGCCGGTTAATTCCAGTATCCCCGTCTCTGCAGGGAGGAGAGAGGGGGCCCCTCACTGGGTGAGGGGAATGGCGAGCAAAGGAGGACAATGATGGTGCCCCAGGTGGAGGCACGGCCCACCGCCAGTCTCTCTGCGCCACTTTACCTCGTACCAGGTACAGGAATGATGTGGCTCCTGGTGTCAATTTCTCTCCAGACCCTCCGGTGCAGTGCCAGTAAAGACGCGGCAGGCTGCTCGGGAGGACGTCACTCTGGGCCCCCTGCGTATCGCGGAAGGCCGCGCGTCATCAGTGAGTTAGTAAGCTGGGGGGAAGGTCGGGCCCCAAGCAGGCAGGCAAGCCTGCTCCGGCCCAACCTCCCGCGAGGACGGCGCTGGAAATTTTGAGTACGAGAGACCTCGGTCCGGGCTTGCCGTATAGGCCGTGGTTCCGGGACGCTGGAATTCAGGGGACTGCAGGTCCGCGTCGCCCCTGGGGATTGCCTCCCTCATAGCGGCACTCCTCAGTCACTCTCCGATCTCCGACGGAGAGGTTCCACGCCCCTGCAATATCCCCCCCCGGATCTAGTCCCGCCGTCCTGCGGAGCTCCTCTCTCAGGTGGCCATCGTCGTCCGTAGCCAGACCATGCCCCTCAGGATGATATTTTATGTGGTTTGTTATAAGTAAAAATATTTTCTGTTTATATTTGTTAACACATTAGAATTGTTATGTATGTCGTATTGAGGAATGCATACATTGGTTTTATTTATATGTTTTTTTACAGCCCTGAGGAAGTTCACATGTGGTGAACAAAACAGGTTGGATGTTGTCTCTTCAAATCTTGAAGTAATTAAAGAATGAGTTGGATCACAAAACGACTTTGGAAGTGAAGTAATTTTTTCAGTGCACCACCAATTGTATTAATCAAACATTGGACCCTGGGGTTACACCTTGGGAGCGGCAGGTGCTGTAGTTGGGTGCCTGATCAAAAGACTTTAAAGACTTTTGGGACAAGGGGGAGGTGTGGTTTATGTATAGCTTGCTGCTGCAATTTAGTTAGGATTGTAAATTATAGGATATGTTAACTGCCATGGTATGATGATGTCTATTAGGAATCTCTTTGCGGTGACGTCCCTTGTATTCTAGGAGCTGCAGGGGTACCTTTGTGTGTTGATGCCAGGAGTAGTTTACAAGTTGGGAAATCCATGTTATTAAAAGTACAACCATTAAGAAAAACCTTTCCCATTTCCCCAACTTCAGGACAGGAAGTGGAACCTTCCCCGCTCAAACCATTAGTGCAATCTAACCTTTCTGAGTAAATCTAGGGGGGTGACATATAGCAAGTCCCTCGTTCCAGACTGCCAAGTGCCCTCCTGACTAGTGAAGGCAATAAATTTGCTCTACATTATTAGTTTACATCGCTGCAACTCAATCAGCCTGCAATAAACAGTACCACATTGTGGCACAGCAGATACTTCCCGCCATTCCTCAGACCATTGTATGGAGCAATTGAACTAGGTCAGTTTTCCAACAGTTTCGGGTGTCACCTCGGGTGGGATAGCTCTGGATGCTTCCGATATGGAGGACTCATGGTCTTAATCTGACCCCCCTCTATGTGGGAAGGGTTGCTCAGAGCCACAGCCACTTAGCAAGGCCACTGCTTCAACACCTCTTTGCCTCTCCTGATGTTTTTCCTTCAGTGATGGAGCATTGGTGAAGTCCGGGGTGGTGCCATAGTGACACAGCAGTTTCAGTTTTTCTGGTCTTGGTCGAGACTCTCCACTGGACCAGCAGCTGTAGATCTATCCAGGACCTGACATCTGCCAGAGAGTGGAAGAATTTAGAACCTTAAGGAGTGATCACTCGCAACCGGGCATAGATTACAAGATTCCTAGCTGCCGCAATTTATTTTTCACCTCGAGGAATAAGGCTCCTTGATGCTGCACCTCACGGAAAATGTCAGGAAAAATCATCACCTTACTGTTAGCAGCAGTTAGTGTCCCTTGTTGTCTTGTTTGCTTCAGGATGTGGTCCCAGTCTTTGTAATAAAATAGTCATGTCACATTGGGGTGAGGAGGGACTCCTGGGGGTGATGGTCTAACGGGCACTCCAATGGCGTGTTCCAGGGTGAAGAAAGAGGATAGTTCTTCAGGGGCCACTTCTGCTCAGAGCCATCAATCCAGGAAGGCTACCATGTCTGTCCCGCCAGACCTGTGAGGCAGCCCGACTGTGGCTGTTATTACCCTCTCTGCCAGTCATCTATGACCATCTTGAAGCAGGCCGAGGTACATGCTAAGGTACATGCAGAGGTACATGCCAATGGTTTCAATTTTTGTCTCGAGCACTGCAAATGAGGCAGTGATGGCTTGCAGGATGTCTTCTAGATTAGGAGTTGTGCCAGGGGTCTCAGGGCCTGTGTGATCATCACCTTCTGACTGTATGTCTGCCTCCTCCAGACACACCATCCCCCTAACAGGCTGGTCTCTTTTACAGGCGTGTTTACCCATATTGGAATGAGAAGCTGGTGGGAGTTTGCTGCAAGTGGTGCTGAGCGGTAATCCACACCACTTTAGGAGATTGGGGGGTTAGGCATCCCCAGTGCCAGAGAAGTGTGGTGAGAATGACCCAGCACCGAAAAGGGGGCCAGCAGTGGTCACCTGACTGCCCAACAGTATCTGCAGGAACCGGGGGTAATCCAGGGAGCATGGGTGTACAGCACCAAGGGAATGCCAGGAGTCGATAGGCTGATGCTGCTGGTGGGTTAGCTAGTGTAGTTGTGGTAAGGCCTGTTGAGGGGGGAGAGTCTTTTCAGTGAGGGAGGTACACAGTTATGGTGCATGAATCCAATGGAGCAGTCTCTTCATGTGTAATAGTTACAGACTCCTTCACCACCCACTAATGCCCCCAAGCCCCTCTATGCCACCAAAGCATCTGTGCCTAGCTCTCCATCACCACCTGCAACTGGGGTTCCGGGAGTCTCTTATCTTTGTATGATGTGGGGTGGGGGCCAGACTCTGATGCCATTGATATGGAATAGGTGTGCAGCCCCCAAGGGAAGTCACAGCTGGTCAGTTCTTGACGGGATGAGGCCGCCATGTGTTGAAGGCCCTCATGCCCGCCGGGTCTCAGTGGGACACACCGGTGTACTCCTGGCAGGCTCCCTATCATCGAGCATGGATCACCATCAGTAGGTGTGCCTCCAGGCCTCTCAGAGGGCAGAAATAGGGGACCAAGCCTCAGTGCTGTCAGGCTCCTAAACCAGCTCCAGTGGTGGGGTGAGGGACTGGTGTCAAGATAGTGTCTCCCAGCAGGTACAGGGTCCCAGGGAAGTCGCCAGCAGTTGGTACAAGGAATGGATGGGCCCTGGAGTATATATTGTCCCTGCGGGGCTTGTTGCGCCTTCCACCTTATCGCACCCCGGCCAGCTGCCACAGTCCGCAGTAGGCTTCTTACCACCGGTCGTGGCTCGTAGGGAGTCGTCTCACTCCATGCACTGCTGCCCACTCCCCCCCAGGAGGTGAGGTAGATCTAAGTCTCACCCTCAAATTTTTGTTTTTTATAATAATAGCAGAGGTAGGTTTATATACTGAATTTGATCTGTGAGTTCTATGAATCGGGCTATAGAAAATATGTATTTTGTCCGCAATGTCCTGCATCCTTACTTCAGCTTGAACACAGTGTAAAAATTAATTCTCTGAGGAATTGTAAGCTAGTGGACTCCCTTAAAAGTAGCCTTACACTTGCTGCCAATGTTTTGTCTGAATTCATTGTAGTCTTTGTGGACCCCTTGGGTTCTGTGGACGTAACGGCTACATCATGTTACGTCCTGCACCCGGCCCATGGGGGCACTCTAGCGCTCCTCCCTTGGGCCTCCCACCCACCTACGCTGGGCAGGAATGGAAGGGGAATCACTTCCCCTTCCACCCCTGCACCCCCATTGACGTCTGATGACATCAGTGTGCAATTGCGCGTTTACCTCATTAGAAGTTGCCTCCCATCGTGCTGGAAGCATGGCTTCCAGCGCGATCTGAGGAGAAACAGATTAGGAATGCCAACTAGACGCCAGGGAGTTGTTTTTTTTGTTGTTTACCGTTATAAGGGGTGTGACCAAGGGCAAGGGTCGCTCCCCAGGGGGCAATTTTTTATTAGGTCTTTTCTGCACCCCTGGGGGAAGATTGGTCTATATTAATTGGGCCAATCTTCCCCCGGGGGGGGGGGGCAGAAGCCACTAGACACCAGGGATAGTTATTGTTTTTATTTTTTACATGTGGGAGCGACCCCATAGGCAAGGGTCACTCCCCTGAAGGGGGGGGGCAAATTGTTTTTAGGATTTTTTTTAGTAGGCTGATTTGCCCCCAAGGGGGGCAGAAACCACTAGGCACCAGGGATTATTATAATTTTTTTTGCAGATGGGGAGCGACCCCATAGGCAAAGGTCGCTTTTTCTGGGGGACAATTTAATTTCATGCCATTTCTGCCCACCTTGGGGGCAGATCAGCCTATTTTTCTTTGGCTAAAACCACTAGACACCAGGGATTTTATTTTTGCCAATTTCACGCAAAAGGAGCGACCTATAGGCAAGGGTCACTCCCCTGGGAGGCAAATGTATTTTAGGCTATTTCTGCCCCCCTTGGGGGAAGATCGGCCTATTTTTGTAAGGCTCATCTGTCCCCAGGGGAGGCAGAAAGCCCACCAGACACGAGGGAAGAATTTCCTACCCCCACCCCCATTAAATGGGGACAAATTTGTTCTGCCCACCAGTGGGCAGATGGGACAGTTACCCCCTATTCACTCCCCGGGAGGGCAGAAAGCCTACTAGATGCCAGGGATTTTTTTAAAAAAATGTGTGGTGATGGCTATCAACCAGAAAGGGCATGGTTATACCCCCACCCCAACTGAACCGGGTAACAGTCTTTCAGCTCTCCCCCTGCATACTAAAAGATCTTATCCCAGTGGCAAGCAAAAGGACATTTGATTATTGTGGGTTTTGGTTTTACATTTGGGCTATCAGAGCTTGTCTAACTCTCAAAATCGTCCCACTTGGAATGGTGAGGGCTGCACTTTTTGAACTTTGGGATGCTGCCATGTAGAAAAATCTACACATCTGAAAACGAAACATCTGGGTGAGTCCAGGGTTGTGTGCGTCACATGCACCCGCACCAATTTCTTACCCATAATGCACTGCAAACCTCCACCTTTGCTTGAAATCACACATTTTCCCCACATTTTTGTGATGAACCTTCCAGAATCTGCAGGAATCCACAAAATTCCTGCCACCCACCATTGTCACATCTATACCAATAAAGATTCTGCCCCACTTCTGGGCCTAAATATGTTTTTTTCCAAACTGCCCTTTCGGACCCGCTTTGGTTCCTTTCAATTTCAGCATGTCTTTGGCTCTTCTCTGTCGCTGGCACTTGGCCCACCTACACAAATGAGGAATAATCTTTATTGGGAGACTGAGGGCAATGTTGGATGGTAAGAAATTTGTGCCGGTGCGGTGATCCCCCACACAAATGTGGGAAAAATTAGAATTTTTAGCTAAATTTGAGGTTTGCTGATGATTCTGGGTAAGAAAACACTGGGGGATCTGTGCAAGTCACACCTCCCTGGACTCCCTTGGGTGTTTATTTTTCAGAAATGTCAGGGTTTGGTAGGTTTCCCTAGATGGCTGCTGAGCCCAGGACAAAAAACGCAAGTGCCCCCCCTGTAAAAACAGGTAGTTTCGTATTTGATCATTTTGATGTGTCTACGTAGTGTTTTGGGGCATTTCCGGCCACAGGCACTAGGCCTACCCATACAAGTGTGGTACCATTTTTATCGGGAGATGTGGGGGAATGCTGGTTAAAAGGAAGTTTGTGGCTCCCCTCAGATTCTAGAACTTTGCAGCATCGAAATGTGAAGAGAAAGTGTTTCTTTGCCACATTTTTGGGTTTGCTAAGGATTCTTGGTAACAGAACCTGGTGAGAGCGCCACAAGTTACCCCATCATGGGTTCCCCTACGTGTCTAATTTTCAGAAATGTCCAGGTTTGCTAGGTTTTCCTATGTGCCGGATGAGTTAGTGGCCAAAATCCACAGCTGGGCACTTTGCAAAAAACAGGTCAGTTTTCTTTGTGAAAATGTGATGTGTCCATGTTGTGTTTTGGGTCATTTCCTGTCACGGGCCCTAGGCCTACCCACACAAGTAAGGTACCATTTTTATCGAGAGACTTGGGGGAATGCTGGGTGGATTTAAGTTTGTGGCTCCTCTCAGATTCCAGAACTTTCTATTACCGAAATGTGAGGAAAAGTGTTTTTTTGCAAAATCTTGAGGTTTGCAAAGGATTCTGGGTAACAGAACCTGGTGAGAGCACCACAAGTTACCCCATCCTGGGTTCCCCTAGGTGTCTAGTTTTCAAAAATGCACAGGTTTGGGTAGGTATTCCTAGGTGCCTGCTGAGCTTGACACCAAAATCCTCAGCTAGATACTTTCCAAAAAACACATAAGATTTCAAAGTAAAAATGTGATGTGTCCCAGTTGCACTTCCTGTCACGGTCATTAGGCCTACCCACACAAGTGAGGTACCATTTTTATCGGGAGACTTGGGGGAACACAAAATAGTTATTGCCCCTTGTCTTTCTTTACATTTTTTCCTTCCAAATGTAAGACAGTGTGTAAAAAAGACTTCTATTTGTGAAATTCCCTGTAATTCTAGTATGCTAGTATGGGGACCCTGGAATGCAGAGATGTGCAAATAACCACTGCTTCTCAACACCTTATCTTGGGCCCATTTTGGAAATACAAAGGTTTCCTTGATCCCTTCTTTCACTCTCTATATTTCACCAAAGGAATTGCTGTATACCCTGTATACAATGAAAACCCATTGCAAGGTGCAGATCATTTATTGGCTCTGGATACCTAGGGTTTCTGATGAACCTGCAAGCCCTATATATCCTTGCAAACAGAAGAGTCCAGCAGACGTAACAGTATATTGCTTTTAAAAATCTGCCATAGCTGGCATAAGTTATAAAAGAAAATGTGGACAGAAATGGCTCTTTTTTCACCTCAATTTCAATATTTTCTTTTATTTTAGCTGTTACTTTCTAAAGGAAAACCTTGAAGGATCTACACAATGACCACTTGCTGAATTCAGAATTTTGTCTACTTTTGAGAAATATTTAGCTGTCTAGGATCCAGCATTGGTTTCACACCCATTTCTGTCACTAAATGGAAGAAGGCTGAAAGCACAAAAAATAGTAAAAATGGGGTATGTCCCAGTAAAATGCCAAAATTGGTTTTCTGATTCAGGTCTGCCTGTTCCTGAAAGCTGGGAAGATGGTGATTTAAGCAGTACAAACCCTTTTTTTATGTCATTTTCAGGGAAAAAACACAAGCTTTCTTCTGCAGCCCTTTTTTTACTTGTGTTTTTTTTAAAACAAATTATTCGCTGTATTTGGTTACTTTCTTCGTCTCCTCCAGGGGAACACACAAACTCTGGGTACCTCTAGAATCCCTAGGATGTTTGAAAAAAGGACGCAAATTTAGCGTGGGTTGCTCATGTGGACAAGAAGTTATGACGGCCTAAGCGCAAACTTCCCCAAAGAGCCAAAAAAAGGCCTAGCATTTGAGGGGGAAAAGGCCGAGCAGCGAAGGGGTTAAATATAAAGCCTCTGTACAGTTATCGAAAAAAACACTTTTGAGAAGCTGGTAACAGAGATTCATATAGGACTATGTTTTGAAGCAACTTAAATTAATGGTGGGTGTTGTTGTACTTTGAATATTTTGGGTTTAATATAGACCCTTTTTATAACGCTAACCCCATATTTATAAGTCCCAGGAATAACCCCATATTTATAAGTCCCAGGAATGGAAGTCCATAAAATAGCTGCACCGGTATGGCGAATCACACAATTTTCTCCATGAATGAGCTTGGTCTTGGAGCTTGTACAGGAAAAGAAGCTATGCTGGAAAAATTAAAGGGATCCTTCTCACATCATTAGTCAAGGATAAACCTTTAGTGCCGCTCCTGTTCAACCTTTCCTCGTCCAAAATATCGCACACTTTGTGATCTAACAAGGATGACTCTGAGACTGACTCTGAGACTGACTGATGTTTTGGAAACCACTGGAAAGCAAATTCTTTCCATCCTGCCAATCATATCATGAAGATAGGAAGAGAAGGGGAGAGACTGGTTAATTGGTAGAAGGGACGTGGTGAGATGCAAAGTAGGGAAATGGAGATGAAAGAAGGGGGACTACTAAAATATAGTGCAGAGATAGAGTGGGGAATATAGAACAGAGGTGAATAAAAGACGGAGACATGGAGTAGGCTTGCAGGAAGAAAAGTAGGCGAAACTGTGAATAGATGAGACAAGCAATCGCCAATACAGGGATGAACTGATATTTGTGGAGAAAATAGAGAGGGGGGAGAAAAAGCAATGAGGAATGAGTGAGGAGAGGCCAACGTGAGGAAACAGAGTGTTGGTGGTTTGAATGGGGACTAGTAGAGGAGAAGAAGGAATAAACAGAAGACAGCAAAAAAGGATAAATTGAGGAAAAGAAAGAGGGACACGGGGGACTGTGAGAAAAAGACAGAGTGGGCAGTGAAGATTTCTGAAAGAGCAGAACGAAAGTTGAAAGAGGTGGAGAATGGGCAAAGGCAAAACAGATAAGAAAGTGTAGGAATCTCCCATTAAGAATATGTGAAGACCTTGGAAATGGCTTGTTATTAGGTAGCACGTTGAAGGCGCCCTTTTTTCGAGCTATAGCCAGCTCATGGTGAATGTCAACATCTATCTGTATGTATGTTTAACTAAGTGAATGGAGTAAATGATGAAAAGCTCACGCCTTCCCAGTATTTGGCATTTTGTTTTAATTTGTCCCACTGCAACCTGTTTGAAAATGATGTTGAGCCCTTCTGTTAACGTAGCATATCAAAGACATCTCCACTGGCAGGATCGACAAAGTGTCAATTGATACTGTGAAATATTACTCTACAAAGTTTGCTATTGTTTGTTGATTGACTTTTCCTTGCCTCACTTGGTACTGAGTCCAACGAGACACCTTTCCTTGAAGAAGACACTAGTTTTATTACACGTAACAGTTGTCTCATTTGTCCCTTCTAGTTCTTACCTGGAACAATATATTCACTCTTCTACTCGTTTATCGCACGGGCTCCTTGAATCTTTTGTAAAGCCCTCAATTGATCCCCCTCATGGTTCCTTTTTCCTGATAACATGCACCCAATGTGTGTGCATCATCCTCCCAACAATCATTTGAGCCTCTTTCACAGTGTTTTAAATCATTGTTGGTAACCACCCAGTTTCCAGTTAGTATTTTCTAACATTTTTCCCAAATCATCAACTGAAATTGTGATCGAATTTGTATTTCCAGTTCCTGTGTCAGTTCATCAACATTGTTGATTACGGGATCTAATGATCCTTTGTTTCAGCTTTGGATTCAAATTCTCATTCACCACCAGAGCTGGTTTAGCGCAGTGCGACCAGGGCTCTGTATTTAGAAATAACTTAGGAGTTTAAAAACACCTGCTGCAGAGTTTCTTGTGTGTCCAACAGTTTTCATACAAATGTCAAGATAACTCTTGTGATTAATGTTCCTGCTGAAGAGAGATTGGTGTTTTGTTTAGTGGCAGTTTTGACTCATCTTGCAGTAGTGCAGAGTCAATATTCCTGCTGCACAGAACGAGTATCATGGGAGAAAAAGGAACTGCATTTTATGTGGATAGTTCAGTGGGTTACTGCTTTTGTCATAGAGATTATTTTGTTACTTGCTGTTCCTAAATTGCAATCCTAATATAGCACAGTGACCTATGAGCTGTCATCAAAGAGCTGAAGGCAAACTGCATGGTAGAGGTTAGAAAGTTGTGTTTTTCCCCAGTCTTTCGTCATTTTAATGTTGCTGAAAAGGATTTGTTTGGAAAGAAACGCATTTTTATTAGTAAGACCAACCACTTTGGTCCATTATTCCCCAGGCCCAACGCCCTTAAAAAATACTGACAGTGATTCCTAAGCCTTCTAATCGTCATTATTTTATGTAACATTTCCTTAAGGCTGATATACACATGTATGATTGATGATCCTTGTGTAATATGTGTGTGATGTAAGGTGTTCTGACACACTGCACTGGTATAAATAGCACTACATAGCAAATAAAATGCATATGAGGGCCCATGGAGAGATAAGGGACACTGTTGGAGAGTGGTAGTGAGGGAATCCATGTAAATAGAGGTCACTGAGGTTTGTTACACAGAGCGCCACTAGCGTTAAAGATGGCCCCGTTCACCACTACTTTTGTGAGGTCAGAGTTTAATCATCCTTACACCTATCCGTCAACCTTTCAGATCCCACTTCAAGAAGAGACAAGCAGAGATCCTGTTGAAAGGGCAATGCAACGTTGTCTAACTTTCAAGTATGAGAGAATGATTGAATCCGCAGGCTGTCAAAAAACTGGGTTTCCAAAACTGAATTTGTGTTTCAGAAACAAAGCCATAATTGCCTACACATACACACTACTTAGTAATAAAATCCTAAGCAGTTTCAGATGTGAATTTTAATGGTATAACTCCAGAAATGACTGCCCTACCCAGAGCCTAAACGAATATCAACAAGAACAGATGTCTGATCCAGGAATAACTGAAGTGCTCAATGCCAAGAATAAATGACACCCTGCAGATGCAACTAAGGACCTGATTACAAGATTGGCGGGCTGACCGTTGGCCCACAAGACCCATGGAGAGGAAACTGCAGTGGAGCTTGAGGTCTCCCCCTCTCCTAATTGCAGTGTTTCTGCTGGGCTGACTGGCAGAAACCTTCATATTAGGAGGTTTCCGTCAGTCAGTTCAATGAAAAAGGTGTGCCAGCATTGGCCTTGGCTCCTCAGGAAGCCAAGGCAAATGCCGTCGCACAGAGGGTGCCCCCAGCACCATCAGAATCACAATGTCTGCATAGCAGACAGTGCCCATTTCGAGGGTGCTGACAGGGCGGTCCTGCACTGCTCACGACATGGTTGTGGGCAGTGCAGGGGCCCCCTTGTTACCGATCTCTGCCTTTCTGCTAGCCTTTTCATGGCAGGACCCTGCCAAGAAAAGGCTGTTAGAAAGGGAAGATGTGATCAGCGCAGTGGCGCTGAACTCAGACTGCTGCCTATCGGTCTGTATCCATGATCCTGGTAGTTGTGCCAGTCTGATCGAAATCTGGTGGTGTGACAGCGAGGACTGCAGTGGTCCAACGGACACCACAAGTTTGGTGGTTGGGAGACTGCCAAACTCATAATGAGGCCCAAAGAATGACACTTTAGAAGTGTGCAAACATTTAAAAGATAGGACTAAATTGTCCTAATTGCAATGAGGTATTATGTGGTTTTGCAAGCATACTTTTTTCATGATTGTTTTTGCCTGCAAAACACATTGTCATAGTTTGGACTCTTGCTCTGAGCAAGACTGCTGGTCTCAGGATGACAGTACTTTCGTTTGTAGGTGACTAAGGCCCTCATTACGACCTTGGCGGTATAAGGCGCTTACCGCCGTGCAGAAGACCGCCAACACACCGCCGCGGCCGCGGTAGACCGCCACAGCTATTATGACACACATCTCGGAATCTGCTGAAATTCAGACACCCACACAACACCGCCACACCAAAGGTCAGCGATAAACATGCGGAAACAAATCCTCCACCTCCACGCCAACAGAAACACGCCCATGCTATTACGACCCACGAATCAACGCGGCGGTCTTTCAAATGCGGGATTCCATTGGCGGTATACACCGCCGCGCTCAAAATACACACACATATACAAAACACCGCCACATTGGACAATTACAAATACACACACCTGATACACATACAAACAACACTCCCACACATCCAATACAATATAAAACACACACCCACATCACACACAAACCCCTATGACCACTATTACAGAGAGAAGGCCAGAGAGAGCCAGCACAGAATAGAGAACCCCATCACACAGAGGCACACTACACCATCACCCACACAACACCCACGCACAAAACACCACATACCACTACACTCACCACACTCATCAACACATACACCACCCCACACATCACACACACCACCCCATGGCACGCCAAAGACACCCACGCTTCTCCGAGGAGGAGCTCAGGGTCATGGTTGAGGAAATCATCCGGGAAGAGCCACAGCTATTTGGCTCACAGGTACAGCACACATCAATAGCCAGGAAGATGGAGCTATGGCAAAGAATAGTCGACAGGGTCAACGCTGTGGGACAGCACCCAAGAAATAGGGAGGACATCAGGAAGAGGTGGAACGACCTACGGGGGAAGGTGCGTTCAACTGTATCCAGGCACCACATTGCGGTACAGCGGACTGGCGGCGGACCCCCACCTCCTCCCCCACAACTAACAACATGGGAGGAGCAAGTCTTGTCCATCTTGCATCCTGAGGGCCTCGCAGGAGTCGTTGGAGGAACGGACACTGGTAAGTAAAATTTCAACTATCATATGCCCCACCCTACCTGCATGCTATCACACACCCCCACCCTCACACCCTCCCCTATCACTCCAAATCCTCACCTATCTACCCATGACACCAACCACCCATCCCAACCCCAAAACCTGCATGACATAACTAAGCATGGATACACATCACTAAAGCATGCCCACTGCACAGACCCACAACACCCCCCAACTATCACCACACAAGCCCCCACACAGGAATGCCTGCACTGGGGTACATGCACACCCAAACATTGCACATCATGAAACACACACATGCAATAATCATGTACTCATACCCCCGCAGGAACCCGAAGGAACGTCACCACACCAGAGGGTCCAGACAACACCACTCCACCCCCAGAAGAGGCCCACAGTGACGACAGCAGCTCTGCCCCACTGGATCTTGATGACCAGCCCGGACCATCGTGGGCCTCAGGACAGTCAGTTCCCCTTGCCCAGCCACAGCCCAACACTGACCTTCCACCCTCTGGGAACACCAGCACAGCACCCACCCAGCGGGCCCAAACCTCCCTACCCAGGACAGGTCAATCAGCGGTGTGTCCACCACTACAGGGAACCCAGGGTAACCCAACACCCCAACAACAACAGGGACCTGGGGGCAGTGGTAGTGGGCACATGGTCCAGGGGACGGAGGCACAGGAACACAGGGGAACTGGGAGGGCTGCTGTGCGACAGAGGGAGGGCTGGCCAAGGGAACCTACTCTCAACGAGGCCCTCTCCTCCATCATGGGAGCATACCACCACTCCCAGGAGACGATGGCAACGGTACTGGCCAAGTTGCAGGAGACCCTGCGTCTGCAGGAGGAACAGTATTTGGGGTTCAGGGAGGAGCTCAGGACCATCGGCTCCGCCCTGGGCACCATTGTAGGGGTGCTGACGGACATTCAAAAGACCTTGAGGGACACCGTGGCACTCCCAAAGGGCCCCTGACACTAGCCACAACGATGAAATGCCCACCACCTCCGCCGGCACTAGCGGACAGGAGGCACCGCCACAGGACCAACACACCAGCACCCCATCCCCTGCAGACAGACCACTACCACGCAAGCGGGCCCTGAGATCCAGGAACTGGACAGAGCAAGATGGCAAGACCCCCGCCAGGAAATAAGACCACCCTGATCGTCCTCCCACTGTCCCACTTTGTTACCCTGTCCAAATCGAAACTGCCCCAGCTCCACTTCCAATGGCCAGATGTGCAATGTACCTGTGAGACTAATAGACTGGACTCTGCCATGGACATTCCTCCACCATCATCCATCACCATTTTACAACCCCCCTTCATTGTTATGCACTTAAATAAACACCCTTGAAACACTAATAAAACTAGAGTCAGTCAATGATTGTGAACTTTGTATTGTCAATTACAGTGTTAAAAAAGGTTACCCATTGGAAGGCCAACATACCAATGTCACACATCACGAGTCTTTCAAGGGTGCAAGCTGTTGACATGTAGGTTACCACAATAGTGAAACTGAAATGGAAGGGGACAACTCAGTTAACAAATAGGGAGTGAAATGTAGGTACAGGATAGAGGTAGACGTGTGAAAGTTAATAATATGTGAAACATGAAAATGTACTCACCTGTGTCTCACTGAAAATATTGCTGTATGACTGACTCCCTGTTGTCGTTTTCATCTTCATCAGCTTCTTCCTCATCACTGTCCACAGCCTCCACAGGCTCCCCCGCTGCAACAACACCGTCATCTGGATCATCCTCCTGCAGAAAAGGCACCTGGCGTCGCAATGCCAAGTTATGGAGCATGGAGCAGGCGATGATGATGTCGCACACCTTCTTCGGTGAGTAGAATAGGGATCCACCTGTCATATGGAGGCACCTGAACCTGGCCTTAAGAAGGCCGAAGGTGCGTTCGATTACCCTCCTAGTCCGCCCATGGGCATCATTGTACCGTTCCTCTGCCCAGGTCCTGGGATTCCTCACTGGGGTCAGTAGCCAGGACAGGTTGGGGTAACCAGAGTCCCTCAATAGCCATACACGGTGCCTCTGGAGTTGACTCATCATATCAGGGATGCTGCTATTCCACAGGATGTATGCGTCATGCACTGAGCCAGGGAACATAGCATTTACCTGCGAGATGTACAGGTCTGCCAAACAGACTATCTGGACATTCATAGAATGATAACTCTTCCTGTTCCTGTACACCTGTTCATTCCTGCGGGGGGGACCAGAGCTACATGGGTCCCATCAATGGCACCTATGACGTTGGGGATATGTTCAAGGGCATAGAAATCACCTTTCACTGTAGGCAAATCCTCCACCTCAGGGAAAATGATGTATCTCCTTACGTGTTTCAGCAGGGCAGACAACACTCTGGACAAGACGTTGGAAAACATAGGCTGGGACATCCCTGATGCCATGGCCCCTGTTGTCTGAAAAGACCCACTTGCAAGGAAATGCAGCACTGACAGCACCTGCACGTCAGGGGGGATTCCAGTCGGATGGAGGATTGGTGACATCAGGTCTGGCTCCAACTGGGTACATAGTTCCTGGATTGTGGCACGGTCAAACCGGTAGGTCTCGATCAAATGTCTCTCTTCCATTGTCAACAGGTCCACCAGCGGTCGGTACACCGGCGGTTTCCGCCATCTTCCAATATGTCCCAACTGATGGTGCCTAAGAAGGACAACAGCGAAGAAACTATCAGCATTCCTCCAGGTATGTACCCACAGTCACACACAAGACTACAACAGGCAATTAACCCATCCGGGAAAGGTTTTGAGTGTAGGCCTCGGTATGTGTGACGCAGTAGTAATTGAAGCCATGTGGGCCCCTGAAATGGCGGCTGCCTGACCTCTAAACTGGGACAATGGAATTGTGGGGTAACTGCGCTGGCGTTGCACAGCGTCGCGGTAGGCGGTCGTAGAGCGCAACACAATGCTGCATTGGTTAACATTGGACCCTATGGGTCCCAGGAGCCAATGAACAGGTGCGCTGGCGGTGATGATGCACCCGCCGCGGACGTCACCGCTGCGGACGTCACCACCATTTTCTATCTGTGCAATCACTAGATACCTGACCTTCGACAGGAGAGGACCTACACTGCTAGTGCTGCTGTGACCTCGGTCTGGAAGCGACGATGGCTGCTGCGTCTGGGGAAAGGGCCCCTGCCTTCACTGCACAGGAGTTGGAGAAACTTGTGGATGGGGTCCTCCCCCAGTACACGCTACTCTACGGTCCTCCAGACCAATAGGTTAGTACACAGGGAGCACGTTGTATGGGCTAGGCTTGGGTGGAGAGGGCTGGGTGGATGAGAGAAGGGGGCAGAGTACATAGAACAGTTATGCATGGGGATGAATGGGCCACAGGGATAGAGTTGGGAGGGTGCCAATCATGGTGCAGTAGGTAATGACTGTCCTCTTTCCTTGTGCATGTCATGTAGGTCAGCGGCCACCAGAAGAGGGACCTTTGGCGTGCCATCGCCAAGGAAGTCCGGACCCTGGGGGCCCACCGGAGACGGGGCACCCACTGCCGTAAGAGATGGGAGGACATTCGCCGCTGCACCAAGAAGACGGCGGAGGCTCAGCTGGGGATGGCCTCCCAACGTGGGAGGGGTGCCCGTCGCACCATGACCCCCCTGATGTTCCGGATCCTGGCGGTGGCCTACCCGGAGTTGGATGGGCACTTAGAGACATCACAGCAAACACAAGGGGGTGAGTACTACCTCATCATATGGACTTTGCGTGCAGTGGAGGTGTCTGGGTGGGGGTGGTGGGTTGTGGGTGTCCCTAGGCCAGGGTGAGTTAGGTAGGCAAGGCCCCTCCGTTATGTAGGCCATGTGGCACTCTACCCAAGTTCAAAACAGAGGGAAGTTGATGCATAGTTGCCCCTTTGCCATCCATGTGGGCAGATTACTACCATTGCCATGTAGGCCATATCCCAGAAATAGCATGTGCAGAGGTCAGGAGCACGACGTAATGCATGGGGCTGCTGCGTCTGTCTTGTCCGCCAACGGTAGCGGTATGCCATGCACTAAAACTTTCTTTCTTCTGTCTCCCCCCTTTTCCTGCTCTCCCTGTCCTTTTGTACATCAGCATCAACAGGCGGAGGTACAGTGGCACCGGAACACGAGGGAGCTGCATCCCACATGGCCATGGAGGGCCACACCACAGACTCTGAATGCACCAGTGGGACGAAGGGCGAGGGGAGCTTCACGTCGGCCACCAGATCACCAACCAGCGACACAGACTCGTCCGCCGATGGGAGCTCCCCTGTGGTGGCGGCACCATCTGTGCACCCCACTTCTACAGGTACAGCTGCCACCTCCCGTACCAGCAGCGCCCTCCCAGCAGCCCCTCAGCGTTTGCCCCGTGCCCGCTCACCCAGGAGGGTGGGCATCACCTTCGCCCCAGGCACCTCAGGCCCTGCCCCAGTCACCCCTGCTGCCCTCAGTGAGGAGGCCATTGACCTCCTCAGGTCACTCACTGTTGGGCAGTCTACCATTGTGAATGCCATCCAGGGTGTAGAACGAGAGTTGAAACACGGTAATGCATTCCTGGAAGGCATTCATTCTGGTCAGGCTGTCCTTCAGCGAACCCTGCAATCTCTGGCTTCAGCACTGATGGCAGCTATTGTCCCTGTGTCCAGCCTCCCCCATCCAACTACCTCCACCCAGACCCAATCCCCTGTACCCCCGCCCATCCCAAGCACACCTACAGACCAGCATGCACACAAGTCAACACCCAAAAGTAGCTCAAGCAAACATAGGCACCACACACACCACAGGCACTCACACAAGCATCACACCCATACAGACACAGCAACATCCACTGTCTCCACTGTGTCCCCCTCCTCCTCTTCTCCCTCCTCCCTCCCAGTGTCGTCTACACACACACCTGCATGCACCACATCTACAGGCACTAGGACTCGCACCAGAACACCCAGCACCACAAGCCGCTCACCTGCACTCACCACCTCCACTGCCATTTACACATCCCCTGTGTCCACTCCCAGCGTGTCTGTGACGCCCCCTCCCAAAGTACCAAAATGCAGGCAATCACTCACCCAACATCCATCCACCTCACGACAGCCTCCAGTGCCTGCACCTGCACCTGCACCCAAAACACCTAAAGTGACACCTCCTACAACCACCTCCTCTACCTCCACTCCCAGACCCCCTTCAACTACCCATCCCAGTGTCCGTCAGAAACTGTCCCTCTGTCAAATTGACCTGTTTGACCCCACCCCACCCCACCTCCAGTTCATCAGTCCCATCGTAGTGCCTCAGCCAAAAAGCCTCCAGTACCAGTGGTGAGTGTTCCAGGTTTTTGGAGTGCACCGTCCGCCAGGGCAGGCAGTAGGACCCGGAGCCAAGGCACAGGCAGCCCACCCCCTGTAAAGGCTCCGAAATTGGAGAGTGGACGACGGGACCGTGTCAAGACTCCTGGTGGGACAACAAGTGAAATGGGATCGAAGGCGATTGGTGAGTCAGCTGTAACTCCAAAGAAGGTGGGGAAGGTTCCGAGGAAGTCTGCCCAGCCTGTTGTGAGTGTCACGGCGGAGAAGTGCCCCATCATTTCCGGCGGTCCAGACACAACCGCCAGCACCGTCGTTACTGGTCCAGAGACCACCGCTAGAGTCAGTGCCCAGGAGGGCCCAAGTATCGTTACTGGTCAAGAGACCACCGCCAAAGTCATTGCCCAGGAGGGCCCAAGTATCGTTACTGGTCAGGAGAACACCGCCAGAGTCATTGCCCAGGAGGGCCCAAGTATTGTTACTGGTCAGGAGACCACCGCCAGAGTCAGTGCCCAGGAGGGCCCAAGTATCGTTACTGGTCAGGAGACCACCGCCAGAGTCAGTGTCCAGGTGGGACCAGGATCCCACAGCCCCGCTGGGCGATGATGGAACGTCATGCCACACCCCAATGTCCAGTGTGGAGTTCGTCATGCCACACCCCAATGTCCAGTGTGGAGTTCGTCATGTCACACACCAATGTCCAGTGTGGAGTTCGTCATGCCACACCCCATTGTCCAGTGTGGAGTTCGTCATGCCACACCCCAATGTCCAGTGTGGAGTTCGTCATGCCACACACCAATGTCAGTATCTGAACCGCCATCTCAGGCTACCACTGAACAGTCCATAGCCAGCCATGGCAAAGCACCGCTGAACAAGTCCAAGACCGCCATGGTGAAGACCGCTGAACAGTCCATAGCCAGCCATGGCAAAGCACCGCTGAACAAGGCCAAGACCACCATAGTGAAGACCGCTGAACAGTCCATAGCCAGCCATGGTGAAGACCGCTGAACAAGGCCAAGACCGCCATGGTGAAGACCGCTGAACAGTCCATAGCCAGCCATGGCAAAGCACCGCTGAACAGTCCATAGCCAGCCATGGCAAAGCACCGCTGAACAAGGCCAAGACCCCCATGGTGAAGACCGCTGAACAGTCCATAGCCAGTCATGGTGAAGACCGCTGAACAAGGCCAAGACCGCCATGGTGAAGACCGCTAATCAGGGCAAACACCGTGTGGGTATAAATATGGCCGCCACATCAGGCATCCTTCTCCCATGTGCAGCTGGGACAGTGACAGGACAGGAACTTTCACGGGGAGACTCATCCAGTCTGGCCACCAGTCCCACCCAGTATCAGTTGAGAACTGCATCTACTTGCGTCAATGTGGCCTTGCACTCCCCAGGATGGTCCAGTGGGCAACCCACCCACTGTAAAGACTTGAGAGACTGTGGCTTTGCACTCCCCAAGATGGCACAGTGGGCAACCCACCCACTGTAGAGAATTGAGAGACTGTGGCTTTGCAATTCCCCAGGATGGCACAGTGGGCAACCCACCCACTGTAAAGACTTGAGAGACTGTGGCTTTGCACTCCCCAGGATGGCACAGTGGGCAACCCACCCACTGTAGAGACTTGAGAGACTGTGGCTTTGCACTCCCCAGGATGGAACAGTGGGCAACCCACCCACTGTAAAGACTTGAGAGACTGTGGCTTTGCACTCCCCAGGATGGCACAGTGGGCAACCCACCCACTGTAGAGACTTGAGAGACTGTGGATTTGCACTCCCCAGGATGGCACAGTGGGCAGCCCACCCACTGTATAGACTTGAGAGACTGTGGCTTTGCACTCCCCAGGATACATCAATGGGCATGGAGCCCCGTCGTGGATCTGGCTTTGCAGTCATGTGGCTGAGGTGCCCCCCTTTCCCTCCCCCTTGAGGTGCCTGTAGTGTTTCTATCTGATGCCCCTGCAGTGTTCTCTCGGATTTTGGTCAGGTATCTATTGTGGGCCTCGCCCATGCATTTTTGGACTGTTGGTGCACGGACATTGTTGTGTACATATCTGCACTACTTCTTGTATTGTATATATAAATATGACAGATTTCGAGATATGATTCAGTATATTTTTATATGACATGTATATTGGCACATTACAATATTTGAACGGATCTCGCTTTGTTTTTGCATTCTTCCGGGGGGATTGTGGGTTGTTAATGTGATATTTTTTACTGCATTGGTGTGTATGTTGTACTATGCGAGGGTGGGGGTGTTTGGTGTGTGTACCCCTAACTTTTGCCTCACCCCTCCCCCGTGTCGTAGATGCAGTACTCACCGGTATGTTCTGCGCCTACGTCGCTGTTGTTCGTACAGGAGCAGAAAGACAAGGACAGGGAGTATTTGGAGTTCTGGCTCCATGGAGTCGTCGTTCCTCGTGGAGTGTGTTGAGGTGAGAGTTTTCCCATAGCAAAGGCTGTTTCCGCCGTGTTTTTATCCACGGTGAATCCGCCCCGGAAAAGGTGGCGGATTGGTGTGTTGTAATAGTGTGGGCGATACTTTGTCTCCCGCCTGTCTGTTGGCAGTGACCGCCACGCTGTTTGTCTGTACCGCCGTGGCTGGCGAAGTGTTAAAGTGGCTGTCTTTGTTGGCGGTTACCGCCAGGGTCGTAATTCAATTTTTTTTGTCCGCCGGCCTGTTTGCGGTATTAACCCACCTTTTACACCGTCCGCCAGGGTTGTAATGACCCCCTAAGCCTCTTCCTACAACTAGTTGTAACTGTTATCCAAACCTTACCGGCTTACAAGCAGTACCTCACCAGAAACACAATAGTAAAAGGTGATTTGTAGCAGTCGCTTACGCATGGACTCAAAGTAAGATATCTCAGGGTTGTCCTGGTTAAACGGAAATTACCCTTTTCTCACAGATGTATTATGTCTCATACAAACAAAGGCAATAACACAGATGCAGTGAAGTTAAAATAGTTTTTATTTAACATAACTGCCATTTGCGATAAGTTGCCTGAACTGCAATGATTAGGATAATGAATATACCAAGCAACAGTATTGTGAAGAAGAGAGTCATGGTTATAAAGATCCCCACCATTTTTGCAATATATGAAAGAAATATATGTATATGTATGAGATGGAATATGCCCTAATACCCTAATGAGAATAGGCCTAACCTCCTACCTAAAGGAGAGCTGGGTTTGATAAACATAATCTGCCAAAGCCATGTCCATGAGAGGAGCCCCCAACCCTCGTTAGCTTGGAATGAGGTCTCTATCTCAGACTCCGTAGGGACACGAAGACTGGGTCAGCGTCAAGACGACTGCAGCATCAGTATCAGCGATGGTGGAGATGCCCTCTGGTCGGAATCCCTCTGATTACCTGTCTGAAGTGTGATGTATTTATACAGATCTACAAGGTCCCCTGACGTAGGTGTATTTCAAAACAATAGATAACAGGCCTGCTTGGGACGGCAATTAATATCCACAATCCCTCGAAAGTATAGAGAGGGAAAATCCCTAAGTGTGAACACATAGGGGGTTATTCTAACTTTGGAGGAGTGTTAATCCGTCCCAAAAGTGACGGTAAAGTGACGGATATACCACCAGCCGTATTACGAGTTCCATAGGATATAATGGACTCGTAATACGGCTGGTGGTAAATCCGTCACTTTTCCGTCACTTTTGGGACGGATTAACACCTCCTCCAAAGTTAGAATAACCCCCATACTGTTTCTTTGTCTTTTGTGCTTGATCTTGACGCCTTGGCGCAGTGACACTGATAATAAAACTCATAACAAGTGGCCTAACTATAAACAAGGCAGCCATCTTAGAGGAAATAAATAATTAAATGAGCTAAGACAGAGCAAGCTAAGTAGGTTAAAAGTCACTAGGTGACGGGGGCACAAGTTTACAAGCCTACGGCTAAGCTAACTCCTGTTATCCCATTAAAACAAACTAGGATTCACTACACCCTCCCCATTGCCGTAACAGGTATGATGAAGGTACAGGAACCCAAACGCTAAAAAAGCTGCTTCTGAACTAAAAAGCCAAAGGCAAAAAAAAGCTAATAAAAAGCTAATAATAAAAAATCGTTGTGGGTGAAAACACATTAAAACAAACCTGTCTAAAAACACATACAGAGATGTTAATATCAACCATGACAAACGTCTGCTATAATTGCATAATTTGGAATCGGGAATGGTAAGCAAATTCATCAAATTATGTGTTATACGCAGGATCTTGAAGAATGTCACCGAAGTCACCAGTTAAGGACCTCAAAAATGAGTCAACATCGTCCGAAGTGAAGTCTAGTGCTGGGCGGACAAACGGATCCACAGAGCAGAAGTGAGCCATATTCATCGATAGCAAGTATTGATCGAAGTATTGATTCATTGTGCATCGATACTTGCTGCAGTGTCCTCATCCATGTTAGATCTTATAACGGAAGGCTCATAGGTGGCCTCGCAGAGCAACCTCAGTCTCAAGGGGCATGACCGTGAATGAAGCCTAATCGGGGACATCAGCAGTTTGTGGTCCACAGGAGATGTCGGTGCAACAGCAAGACAGACCATAGGCAGATGCTTAAAGAGACACCATATGCAGCGGAAGACCGGTTGAACACACCAGAGAAGTGGCCGGAATGACAACGACCAGTCAAGCTCCAGTTCCACCAGCAAAGGTGTACCGAAGATCCGAACCATGCGCTCACGGCACAGTGTAGTTGGCGGGAGCGGCTCCATTGCTCTGTGTTGCTGGAAAGAAACAACCACCGCGAATCAGAAGAAATAGCAGTAGTAGTCCGCCAATCAAAGCCAAAATAATTGGAAAGCCACCAAACACACTTTAAAAGAGAGAATGGATGGCTGATGGGATGACTCCAAAGACAGTCTAGAAGATAGACACAAAGCCAGACCCGACAGCCTTAAAGAAATGAACAATCCCAGTGGTGCTTGAAGCATTGAATATTCTGGATACCAATTCTCCAAAGTGTTTGGGGAAATCGGTATTTAAAAGGGATTGTATCTCGGCTGATGATCTCGCAATCTGGAGAGCATACGTCTCTTTTGCGGATGTCAAGGCGACCTGTTTCTGAAACAATAGCACCTTTAGTCTACTCAACTTGTCATAGTTCATATTAATAGTATCTATGTGGGGCCACATTTCAGATACTTGTATCTCTTGTGTGGGGGGAAACAAAACATGTCCACAACACGTAACGACCTTCATGACTGAGATTGCGTAGGCAATTCCAGGTCGCAAGCCGCAACAGCTTTCATCGTTCAGTAGAACATAACTTCCATTGGAAAGTACATGAAACACTGGACGAATCAAGGGGACGGGAGTACCCTTCAGAAAACAGGCCAAGTTCGCGACCCCCGCATTGCAAAGACCGGGAAGAGACACCTGTTTGCATATCATAGAATGACGAACAGCAGTCTCACATTCACTTCCGCTAAGAAAGACCTCCTGTTCGCTGTTCAGACATTTATAGTCAAAGGGCAACTCCCACTCTTCCTTAATAAAGCTATCTCCTAGCTGCTCATATCGTCCCACCGCAAGATGTTTCAGGCAGCTCGAGAAACAAAACGTTGAAATCGGTAAATTAATAATGCTGTGCAAGAGCCAGATAGTTGAAGGACTCTCTGCTACCATGAAGGGCAACTTATCTAATTTCTCTACTTGAAGCAAGGTGAAACGAGCCTCCCTTTTAGCCATTGTCTCTTGTTCCCTGGAAAAATTAAAAGCAGTGAATAGTTACTCCCATTAATGTACTTTCATGGAATGTTGCCACTTTTCAGTGTCTGTAATGTCCAACCCAGCTGCATGATGGAACGTAGCTGTGTTTGCCCATGATATAACTGGGACAAGTCAGTCTGAGTGATATCAATAGCAGATGACACTATATTTGATAGTGAATAAATCCTGTTGGACAGCGTGTTCATGCCATTGTCGACAACAGCTAATGTTTTTTCCAAATTCTCCTTATCTAGTTGCCTTAAACGTGCAGCAGCCTCAATCTGGGAAAGTTTCCAAATTTCATTATACATAGCATATAAAAAACATTTTGAGCGTTGTTTCCTAGGACCTAACAGGAAATCCTGTAAGTCTATACTGTCAGAAAGAGTGTTCAGGTGTTGCTTAACCGCTGTTAACGTGTTTGTCTGCACCCATTGCTGGCACAGCTTACCCACACTGTATGTTGTAATTATACCTGTATGTTGACCTGATAGAAAGCGAGGGTCAGGCCTGTGAATGGAAAAAACCCCTGAAGAGTTTAAGAAACGCTTTTGACACTCATCAGTGTCGGAGGGCCAAACCAACCACCCGCCGGGACGGAAAAGTGAAGAATTATAGGTACCAGCCTTAACCATTGCATCTAGTCTGTCTTCTGAGACATTAAGAAAGTGTTGCCAATCTTTAAACTTTGTCGGAGTAGGGATACTGGGCGTGTTCAAGTCTTTAATTTTCACTAGCCCCAGACAGGACATCTGCTCAATAGTGTCATTTAAGAAAATCATTTGCACAGGAATCAGGCAAGCTCGAAACAAAGCCTCCTTACCCTGTATCTGCCAATCTTGTGTCCCCCATACACTTTTCAAATCAATAGTATTTTTCCAATATTCGTAACCCTCAATCGAGAGCCGGGAAACAAAGGGATCTGAACAAATTAGTTTCGTATCTGTTAGCAAAAGATTTCTAATTTGTGCTGGAGGTATTTTAAAATAATACGACTCTGCTTTTTTTGTATCATGCCCAAAAAAGTATGTACATTTTTCGCTGTAATACTTCGGACTCCCCACCTGTGGTGTCGAACAGTGTTCCCATTGTGTATAGTTCAAGAGAGGCCTATATCTAGTTGCACGGTGTAGGTAGTGATGTCCCCAATTGTTATAGCAGAACATTTCCCCATAATTCATTGTTTAATCATATACATCATCACTTCCAAAAGCGGAATAGTCCTTCATTTCAGCTAGCATTGAATCAACTGTTTGGACATCCCAATCATCAGAGACAACATTAGGTGTAATAACATCAGAAATTGACATTTTGAACATGTATGGTATTTGAATTATTTCTGTAGGCCCGTATATATCGAATGGAACTTTGTCCCACACAATCCCATCGGTAATTGGTATAGCTGTAATATTGACAGGGGACAAATCACGTCGGACCTTATGTGAAGAATGATGGGGTGTTAAAATTTCATCAACAGGCTCCACAGAGGACCGATCAGCAATATAGTGAATATTAATCAGTAAAAAGAAAACAGTCACAAAACCAATCCATACAAATAATGCAATAAATGTCAAACAGAACCATAGATAGTTCCATGGGTAGATCAAATAGTTCTTTTTAAGCCATCGATACAGCTTACTACTTTTCGAAAGTTTGTCAGTCACAGTTGAGGATGAATCCGAAGAAAAATCATCAATGTCAATGAAATAGCCAGAGGAAGTCTCTGCAAACACAGGACCCGCTAAATTCTGATCCACCATTCGAGGAGGTTCTTGATAGACAACGTCATTAGTCGTGGAAGTGTTTGTGTAAAATACAGCCAAATCCTGAAGCGGGGTGGTCACCAAAGTTGTTACTGGAACCAACAAAAGTTCATTTTCCGCCCTCCCCATGGTCGAGGAAGTGTCTGAAACAGCAGTTGACATAGTTGCATAGTCAGTAGTAGTGATATTCATCCTACTATGTAGATGGATGTCCTGTTGGGTAGTGAGAGGGGATCGGGAACTACCCAAGGGACCTCCTGGTCTACTGTGAAGAATCGGCCACATGGTGTAATTTGATGTCATCAATGGAGATTAATCTGTTCAATTTAGAACCAGACAATGGTGGAAGGATGACAGTCCTGGTTCCTTTTATTCCCAAGACCGGTACAGGTGCTCTGTATGATGGACCGAACTCTTTTTTCACAGCGATCTTCTCACAAACCAGATCCCCAACGTTCGGAATCCAGCCAGTCGAAGTTTTCGCCAATTCCCTTATTCCTAAAGTGGCAGCACTTGCAGATGATTTATCATGAGCAAATTGTTGAAGCTCCTGTAAAACAGTGAGACGTTCTTTTATGTCAAATGGTGTTTCTGCTGCCACCATACCAGGGGCATCAAGATCAGGGACATACATAGGTATCCCAAAGAGAACCTAATATGGAGACTTTCCCCCCAAGGACCGTCTTGGCAGATTATTCAGTGCTCTCTGGACCCCATATAAGTGATGTAACCAACTGCGGCCTGAACCTAATACTCGAGCTGTTAAGGACTGCTTTAGATCACGATTCCGCCTCTCCACGACCGAATTGCCCTCGGGATGGTATGGTGAGGAGTAATGGAGTTCAACACCCATTGTTCTCATGGTGTCCCTGAAAGCTTTAGAGGCAAATGCAGGGCCCTGGTCCGAATGGAATGCTGCAACCGCATATGTACCGATAAAGATCAGCAAATCTTTTATAACAGTCCGGGCGTCAGCGGACCGCTGTGGCCATACCCACAGGAATCTAGAACAGGAATCCACAGCCACTAAAATATATTTGTACGCACCATCAGGCTGTAAGGGACCACAATGGTCCAGGTACACACATTGGAGTGGCTTGTCTGACACTAAGAGGGATGTCTGCGGAGGGCGTTTGATATTTGAGCCCTTAATCTGCTGACAAATGTCACAGCAAAGGACATACTGTTTAGTCTGTCCGCATAGACCAGGCCACTAATATCGTTGCTGTAGAATTGTGATTGTGGCCTGTATACCAGCATGTGCAGAAGAGACACCCTCATGTGCGGCTGTAATCAGCTCTACTCTCTGGTCTTCATTGGGGATTACACGATCACCAACTCCAGCAATTGTTGCATAAGCAACATTCCGTGCACTGATATGGTAAGTATAGTTCGTAGGGTATCCTTTCGGAAGGGACTTGCCTGCAGCCGAAGCTTTAACGGCAACCAGTATTTTATTATCCAACCTCGTCCGAGAACGAGTCACTGCAGCCACAGAAGCCATAGCTACTGATGCTTAGGCTGCTTCATCAGCCAATGTATTGCCGGCAACGTGTATTCCTACACGTTGGTGTCCTAATGTATGTACTACATGGACACTTGGTAGCTTATCCTTAAGATCAGCCACCCTCCCCCACAATATTTTGTGTTTAATGGTGTTCCCTTTAGAATCTCTAAACCCGTTCAGTTTCCAATGATTGAGATATTCATTGTATGACTGGACGCAGTAATATGAATCACAGACGATCAAAGTCTGTGTTCCTGGCTCAGAATGTTTGAGCACTAGAAGAAGAGCCTTAAGCTCGGCCAACTGAGCTGTGCAGTCCCCTAAGGTCTGAGTGTAGGTATTGTGAGGATGGAAAACTCCGTCTTCCATTATCCCGCACACGGCTGCGCAAGCTGCTGAGTATTGATGTTTAGTACCCACAGCCGGTTGTGCCGATAAGTCAGTATAAATGATAGTATTATAACTGTCCAGTGGCAAGATATGTAGAGGAGCGGGGTACTCCTGTTCATACTGGAGAAATTCTTGTGTCTGAAGCCTGGGGTCAAACACATAATCAACATCAGTGGCGGTCAGAGACGTTGCCCATTGAATCCAGCGTGGATGTAATGCCTTAGCGTTCGGAACGCTCGCTTTAGTGACAGCCTTTAAGGCCGGCACCGGGGAGACTACAATAATGCGTTTTCCCTGGGCAAGTGGCCTCTCCTTTATGACGGCCATCTGAACCGCTGTCAGAATCTTTTCTGTAGGTGCAAAACGCTTTTCAGCATTTAAGTATAAGTGTGATTTTTATGCTATCGGCACTGTGTCACCCTCATTAAAGGTGACATAAGTAAACCCAAGGGCACCAGCAATTATTCTGAAGACCAAATTAGTTTTATTGTCACGTGTGTATAAGTGTTTAGCTTCCAGCATGTCCCGTTGTATGTCCCTAAGGATGTGTGTGTGTTCAATCGTCCATCGTCTGCTAGAAAAATTGGGCTGAATTAAGTCATAAAGTGGCTTGATGCGTTCTGCATAATCTGGAATGTATGTTCTGCCAAAATTGAAGAAACCCAGAAATGACTGTAATTTCTTAAGTGTGTTCGGAGGCTGTAATTGAGCACACTTTTCTAGGAAGTGCGGGGCCAGGCTCTTCCCCTCGTTTGATAGCTCATATCCCAGGAACATTACACTAAGAAAGGCTCTCTTGCTTTTCTTAAAATTAAATTTATAACCGAGGTCTGCAAATCCCAAAATGATCCGATCGACCCTCCCAAGATGAATGTCGAGGGCGTCGTCAGTGAGATAGATATCATCCACATAGAACAATGCATCGGAATCAAGCTCGTGCAAAATTGATGTCACACGGGCTGAAAACAGTCCTGGGCTATTTTTATAGCTTTGGGGTAAACGACAAAAGCGTTTCTGAGAGCCAAATGAAAATGCACTTAGGTCCCTACTTTCATGTGCTAAATTCTGGCAGAAAAACCCATGAGATATATCCAATGTAGTTTTATATTTTTTACACACTATGGGGGTCATTACAACCCTGGCGGACGGTGTAAAAGGTGGGGTAATACAGCAAACAGGCCGGCGGACAAAAAAATGGAATTACGACCCTGGCGGTAACCGCCAACAAAGACAGCCACTTTAACACTTCGCCCGCCACGGCGGTACAGACAAACAGCGTGGCGGTCACCGCCAACAGACAGGCGGGAGACAAAGTACCGCCCACACTATTACAACACACCAATCCGCCACCTTTTCCGGGGCGGATTCACTGTGGATAAAAACACAGCGGAAACAGCCTTTGCTATGGGAAAACGCTCACCTCAACACACTCCACGAGGAACGACGACTCCATGGAGCCGGAACTCCAAATACTCCCTGCCCTTGTCTTTCTGCTCCTGTACGAACAACAGCGACGTAGGCGCAGAACATACCGGTGAGTAGTGCATCCACGACACGGGGGAGGGTGGAGGCAAAAGGTAGGGGGACACACACCAAACACCCCCACCCTCGCATAGTACAACATACACACCAATGCAGTCAAAAATATCACATTAACAACCCACAATCCCCCTGGAAGAATGCAAAGACAAAGCGAGATCCGTTCAAATATTGTAATGTGCCAATATACATGTCATATAAAAATATACTGAATCATATCTCGAAATCTGTCATATTTATATATACAATACAAGAAGTAGTGCAGATATGTACACAACAATGTCCGTGCACCAACAGTCCAAAAATGCATGGGCGAGGCCCACAATAGATACCTGACCAAAATCCGAGAGAACACTGCCGGGGCATCAGATTGAAACACTACAGGCACCTCAGGGGGAGGGAAAGGGGGGCACCTCAGCCACATGACTGCAAAGGCAGATCCACGACGGGGCTCCATGCCCATTGATGTATCCTGGGGAGTGCAAAGCCACAGTATCTCAAGTTTCTACAGTGGGTGGGTTGCCCACTGTTACATCGTCGGGAGTGCAAAGCCACAGTCTCTCAAGTCTCTACAGTGGGTGGGTTGCCCACTGTGCCATCCTGGGGAGTGCAAAGCCACAGTCTCTCAAGTCTCTACAGTGGGTGGGTTGCCCACTGTGCCATCCTAGGGAGTGCAAAGCAACAGTCTCTCAAGTCTCTACAGTGGGTGGGTTGCCCACTGTACCATCCTGGGGAGTGCAAAGCCACAGTCTCACAAGTCTCTACAGTGGGTGGGTTGCCCACTGGACCATCCTGGGGAGTGCAAAGCCACATTGACGCAAGTAGATGCAGTTCTCAACTGGTACTGGGTGGGACTGGTGGCCAGACTGGATGAGTCTCCCCGTGAAAGTTCCTGTCCTGTCACTGTCCCAGCTGCACATGGGAGAAAGATGCCTGATGTGGCGGCCTATTCATACCCACACGGTGTTTGCCCTGATCAGCGGTCTTCACCATGGCGGTCTTGGCCTTGTTCAGCGGTGCTTTGCCATGGCTGGCTATGGACTGTTCAGCGGTCTTCACCATGACGGTTTTGGCCTTGTTCAGCTGTGCTTTGCCATGGCTGGCTATGGACTGTTCAGCGGTCTTCACCATGGCGGTCTTGGCCTTGTTCTGCGGTGCTTTGTCATGGCTGGCTGTGGACTGTTCAGCGGTCTTCACCATGGCGGTCTTGGCCTTGTTCAGCGGTGCTTTGCCATGGCTGGCTATGGACTGTTCAGCGGTAGCCTGAGATGGAGGTTCAGATACTGACATTGGTGTGTGGCATGACAAACTCCACACTGGACATTGGGGTGAGGCATGACGAACTCCACACTGCACATTGTGGTGTGGCATGACGAACTCCACACTGGACATTGGTGTGTGGCATGACGAACTCCACACTGGACATTGGGGTGTGGCATGACGAACTCCACACTGGACATTGGGGTGTGGCATGACGTTCCATTATCGCCCTGCGGGGCTGTGGGATCCTGGTCCCTCCTGGGCACTGACTCTGGCGGTGGTCTCCTGACCAGTAACGATACTTGGGCCCTCCTGGGCACTGACTCTGGCGGTGGTCTCCTGACCAGTAACGATACTTGGGCCCCCCTGGGCACTGACTCTGGCGGTGGTCTCCTGACCAGTAACGATACTTGGGCCCTTCTGGGCAATGACTCTGGCGGTGGTCTCCTGACCAGTAACGATACTTGGGCCCTCCTGGGCAATGACTCTGGCGGTGGTCTCTGGACCAGTAACGACGGTGCTGGCGGTTGTGTCTGGACCGCCGGAAATGATGGCGCACTTCTCCGCCGTGACACTCACAACAGGCTGGGCAGACTTCCTTGGAACCTTCCCCACCTTCTTTGGAGTTACAGCTGACTCACCAATTGCCTTCGATCCCATTTCACTTGTAGTCCCACCAGGAGTCTTGACACGGTCCCGTCGTCCACACTCCAATTTCGGAGCCTTTACAGGGGGTGGGCTGCCTGTGCCTTGGCTCCGGGTCCTACTGCCTGCCCTGGTGGACGGTGCACTCCAAAAACCTGGAACACGCACCACTGGTACTGGAGGCTTTTTGGCTGAGGCGCTACGACAGGACTGATGAACTGGAGGGGGGGGCAAACAGGTCAATTTGACAGAGGGACAGTTTCTGACGGACACTGGGATGGGTAGTTGGAGGGGGTCTGGGAGTGGAGGTAGAAGAGGTGGTTGTAGGAGGTGTCACTTTAGGTGTTTTGGGTGCAGGTGCAGGCACTGGAGGCTGTCGTGAGGTGGATGGATGTTGGGTGAGTGATTGCTGGCGTTTGGGTACTTTGGGAGGGGGCGTCACAGACACACTGGGAGAGGGCACAGGGGACGTGTAAATGGCAGTGGAGGTGGTGAGTGCAGGTGAGCGGCTTGTGGTGCTGGGTGTTCTGGTGCGAGTCCTAGTGCCTGTAGATGTGGTGCATGCAGGTGTGTGTGTAGACGACACTGGGAGGGAGGAGGGAGAAGAGGAGGAGGGGGACACAGTGGAGACAGTGGATGTTGCTGTGTCTGTATGAGTGTGATGCTTGTGTGAGTGCCTGTGGTGTGTGTGGTGCCTATGTTTGCTTGAGCTACTTTTGGGTGTTGACTTGTGTGCATGCTGGTCTGTAGGTGTGCTTGGGATGGGCTGGGGTACAGGGGATTGGGTCTGGGTGGAGGTAGTTGGAGGGGGGAGGCTGGACACAGGGACAATGGCTGCCATCAGTGCTGAAGCCAGAGATTGCAGGGTTCGGTGAAGGACAGCCTGACCAGAATGAATGCCTTCCAGGAATGCATTACCGTGTTTCAACTCTCGTTCTACACCCTAGATGGCATTCACAATGGTAGACTGCCCAACAGTGAGTGACCTGAGGAGGTCAATGGCCTCCTCACTGAGGGCAGCAGGGGTGACTGGGGCAGGGCCTGAGGTGCCTGGGGCGAAGGTGATGCCCACCCTCCTGGGTGAGCGGGCACAGGGCGAACGCTGAGGGGCTGCTGGGAGGGCGGTGCTGGTAGAGGAGGTGGCGGCTGTACCTGTAGAAGTGGGGCGCACAGATGGTGCCGCCACCACAGGGGAGCTCCCATCGGCGGACGAGTCTGTGTCGCTGGTTGGTGATATGGTGGCCGACGTGAAGCTCCCCTCGCCCTCCGTCCCACTGGTGCATTCAGAGTCTGTGGTATGGCCCTCCATGGCCATGTGGGATGCAGCTCCCTCGTGCTCCGGTGCCACTGTACCTCCGCCTGTTGATGCTGATGTACAAAAGGACAGGGAGAGCAGGAAAAGGGGGGAGACAGAAGAAAGAAAGTTTTAGTGCATGGCATACCGCTACCGTTGGCGGACAAGACAGACGCAGCAGCCCCATGCATTACGCCGTGCTCCTGACCTCTGCACATGCTATTTCTGGGATATGGCCTACATGGCAATGGTAGTAATCTGCCCACATGGATGGCAAAGGGGCAACTATACATCAACTTCCCTCTGTTTTGAGCTGGGGTAGAGTACCACATGGCCTACATAACGGAGGGGCCTTGCCTACCTAACTCGCCCTGGCCTACGGTCACCCACAACCCACCACCCCCATCCAGACACCTCCACTGCACGCAAAGTCCATATGATGAGGTAGTACTCACCCTCTTGTGTCTGCTGTGATGTCCTTAAGTGCCCATCCAACTCCGGGTAGGCCACCGCCAGGAACCGGAACATCAGGGGGGTCATGGTGCGACGGGCACCCCACCCACGTTGGGAGGCCATCCCCAGCTGAGCCTCCGCCGTCTTCTTGCTGCAGCGGCGAATGTCCTCCAATCTCTTACGGCAGTGGGTGTCCTGTTTCTGGTGGGTCCCCAGGGTCCGGACTTCCTTGGCGATGGCACGCCAAAGGTCCCTCTTCTGGTGGGCGCTGACCTACATGACATGCACAAGGAAAGAGGACAGTCATTACCTACTGCACTGTCGTTGTGATTGGCACCCTCCCAACTCTATCCCTGTGGCCCTTTCATCCCCATGCATAACTGTTCTATGTACTCTGCCTCCTTCCCTCATCCACCCAGCCCTCTCCACCCAAGCCTAGCCCATACAACGTGCTCCCTGTGTACTAACCTGTTGGTCTGGAGGACCGTAGAGTAGCGTGTACTGGGGGAGGACCCCATCCACAAGTTTCTCCAACTCCTGTGCAGTGAAGGCAGGGGCCATTTCCCCAGACGCAGCAGCCATCGTCGCTTCCAGACCGAGGTCACAGCAGCACTAGCAGTGTAGGTCCTCTCCAGTCGAAGGTCAGGTATCTAGTGATTGAAGAGATAGAAAATGGTGGTGACGTCCGCGGCGGTGACGTCCGCGGCGGGGCGCATCATCACCACCAGCGCACCTGTTCATTGGCTCCTGGGACCCATAAGGTCCAATGTTAACCAATGCAGCATTGCGTCGCGCTCTACGACCGCCTACCGCGACGGGGTGCAACGCCAGCGCAGTTACTCCACAATCCCATTGTCCCAGTTTAGAGGTCAGGCAGCCGCCATTTCAGGGGCCCACATGGCTTCAATTACTACTGCGTCACACCTACCTAGGCCTACACTCAAAACCTTTCCCGGATGGCTTAATTGCCTGTTGTAGTCTTGTGTGTGACTGTGGATACATACCTGGAGGAATGCTGATAGTTTATTCGCTGTTGTGATGCTTAGGCACCATCAGTTGGGACATATTGGAAGATGGCGGAATCCGGCGGTGTATCGACCGCTGGTGGACCTGTTGACAATGGAAGAGAGACATTTGATCGTGACCTACCGGTTTGACCATGCCACAATCCAGGAACTATGTACCCAGTTGGAGCCAGACCTGATGTCACCAATCCGCCATCTGACTGGAATCCCCCCTGACGTGCAGGTGCTGTCAGTGCTGCATTTCCTTGCAAGTGGGTCTTTTCAGACAACAGTGGCCATGGCATCAAGGATGTCCCAGCCTATGTTTTCCAACGTCTTGTCCAGAGTGTTGTCTGCCCTGCTGAAACACGTAAGGAGATTCATCATTTTCCCTGAGGTGGAGGATTTGCCTACAGTGAAAGGTGATTTCTATGCCCTTGGACATATCCCCAACATCATAGGTGCCATTGATGGGACCCATGTAGCTCTGGTCCCTCCCCCGCAGGAATGAACAGGTGTACAGGAACAGGAAGAGTTATCATTCCATGAATGTCCAGATGGTCTGTTTGGCAGACCAGTACATCTCGCAGGTAAATGCTATGTTCCCTGGCTCTGTGCATGACGCCTATATCCTGCGGAATAGCAGCATCCCTGATATGATGGGTGAACTCCAGAGGCACCGTGTATGGCTATTGGGGGACTCTGGTTACCCCAACCTTTTGTGGCTATTGACCCCAGCGAGGAATCCCATGACCAGGGCAGAGGAACGGTACAATGATGCCCATGGGCGGACTAGGAGGGTGATCGAACGCACCTTCGGCCTCCTGAAGGCCAGGTTCAGGTGCCTCCATATGACAGGTGGATCCCTATTCTACTCACCGAAGAAGGTGTGCGACATCATCATTGCCTGCTCCATGCTCCATAACTTGGCATTGCGACGCCAGGTGCCTTTTCTGCAGGAGGATGATCCAGATGACGGTGTTGTTGCAGCGGGGGAGCCTGGGGAGCCTGTGGACAGTGATGAGGAGGAAGCTGATGAAGATGAAAACGACAAAAGGGAGTCAGTCATACAGCAATATTTCCAGTGAGACACAGGTGAGTACATTTTCATGTTTCACATATTATTAACTTTCACACGTCTACCTCTATCCTGTACCTACATTTTACTCCCTATTTGTTAACTGAGTTGTCCCCTTCCATTTCAGTTTCACTATTGTGGTAACCTACGTGTCAACAGCTTGCACCCTTGAAAGGCTTGTGATGTGTGACATTGGTATGTTGGCCTTCCAATGGGTAACCTTTTTTAACATTGTAATTGACAATACACAAGTTCACAATCATTGACTGACTCCACTTTTATTAGTGTTTCAAGGGTGTTTATTTAATTGCATAACAATGAAGGGGGGTTGTGAAATGGTGATGGGTGATGGTGGAGGAATGTCCATGGCAGAGTCCAGTCTATTAGTCTCACAGGTACATTGCACATCTGGCCATTGGAAGTGGAGCAGGGGTAGTTCCGATTTGGACAGGGTAACAAAGTGGGACAGTGGGAGGACGATCAGGGTGGTCTTATTTCCTGGCAGGGGTCTTGCCATCTTGCTCTGTCCTGTTCCTGGATCTCAGGGCCCGCTTGCGTGGTGGTGGTCCGTCTGCAGGGGATGGGGTGCTTGTGTGTTGGTCCTGTCCACTAGCGCCGGCGGAGGTGGTGGGCATTTCATCGTCGTGGCTAGTGTCAGGGGCCCCTTGGAGTGCCACGGTGTCCCTCAAGGTCTTTTGAATGTCCGTCAGCACCCCTACAATGGTGCCCAGGGCGGAGCCGATGGTCCTGAGCTCCTCCCTGAACCCCAAATACTGTTCCTCCTGCAGAAGCAGGGTCTCCTGCAACTTGCCCAGTACCGTTGCCATCGTCTCCTGGGAGTGGTGGTATGCTCCCATGATGGTGGATAGGGCCTCGTTGAGAGTAGGTTCCCTTGGCCTGTCCTCCCTCTGTCGCACAGCAGCCCTCCCAGTTCCCCTCTGCCTCCGTCCCCTGGACCGTGTGCCCACTACCACTGCCCCCAGGTCCCTGTTGTTGTTGGGGTGTTGGGTTACCCTGGGTGCCCTGTAGTGGTGGACACACCGCTGATTGACCTGTCCTGGGTAGGGAGGTTTGGGCCCGCTGGGTGGGTGCTGTGCTGGTGTTCCCAGAGGGTGGAAGGTCAGTGTTGGGCTGTGGTTGGGCAAGGAGAACCGACTGTCCTGAGGCCCAAGATGGTCCGGGCTGGTCATCAAGATCCAGTGGGGCAGAGCTGCTGTCGTCACTGTGGGCCTCTTCTGGGGGTGGAGTGGTGTTATCTGGACCCTCTGGTGTGGTGACGTTCCTTCGGGTTCCTGCGGGGGTATGAGTACATGATTATTGCATGTGTGTGTTTCATGATGTGCAATGTTTGGGTGTGCGTGTACCCCAGAGCAGGCATTCCTGTGTGGGGGCTTGTGTGGTGATAGTTGTGGGGTGTTGTGGGTCTGTGCAGTGGGCATGCTTTAGTGATGTGTATCCATGCTTAGTTATGTCATTCAGGTTTTGGGGTTGGGATGGGTGGTTGGTGTCATGGGTAGATAGGTGAGGATTTGGAGTGATAGGGGAGGGTGTGAGGGTGGGGGTGTGTGATAGCATGCAGGTAGGGTGGGGGATGTGATAGTTGAAATTTGACTTACCAATGTCCGTTCCTCCAACGACTCCTGCGAGGCCCTCAGGATGCAAGATGGACAAGACTTGCTCCTCCCATGTTGTTAGATGTGGGGGAGAAGGTGGGGGTCCGCCGCCAGTCCGCTGTATCGCGATGTGGTGCCTGGATACCGTTGAACGCACCTTCCCCTGTAGGTCGTTCCACCTCTTCCTGATGTCCTCCCTATTTCTTGGGTGCTGTCCCACAGCGTTGACCCTGTCGACTATTCTTTGCCATAGCTCCATCTTCCTGGCTATGGAGGTGTGCTGCACCTGTGAGCCAAATAGCTGTGGCTCTACCCGTAGGATTTCCTCCACCATGACCCTGAGCTCCTCCTCGGAGAAGCGGGGGTGTCTTTGGCGTGCCATGGGGTGGTATGTGTGATATGTGGGGTGGTGTATGTGTTGATGAGTATGGTGAGTGTAGTGGTATGTGGTGTTTTGTGTGTGGGTGTTGTGTGGGTGATGGTGTAGTGTGCCTCTGTGTGATGGGGTTCTCTATTCTGTGCTGTCTCTCTCTGGCCTTCTCTCTGTAATAGTGGTCGTAGGGGTTTGTGTGTGATGTGGGTGTGTGTTTTATATTGTATTGGATGTGTGGGAGTGTTGTTTGTATGTGTATCAGGTGTGTGTATTTTGAATTGTCCAATGTGGCGGTGTTTTGTATATGTGTGTGTATTTTGAGCGCGGCGGTTTGTAACGCCAATGGAATAGCGTTTGAAAGACCGCTGCGTGGATTCATGGGTCGTAATAGCATGGGCGTGTTTCTGTTGGCGTGGAGGTGGAGGATTTGTTTCCGCATGTTTATCGCTGACCTTTGGTGTGGCGGTGTTGTGTGGGTGTCTGAATTTGTCAGAGTGTGTCATAATAGCTGTGGCGGTCTACCGCGGCCGCGGTGGTGTATTGGGGGTCTTCTGCACGGCGGTAAGCGCCTTATACCGCCAATGTCGTAATGAGGGCCTATATTGTTTATCAGCGCCATGCTGTGTGAATTTTGTATAGCATATATGCGTGTATGACTATTTAAGTGTCTATAATCAACCACTATTCTATGTGAATGATCTGGTTTAGCAACTCGAAATAATGGATTATTCATCGCCGATGTACAGGGCTCAATCACTCCCTGGTACTCCAGTTGTGACAGTATCTCCATCACCGGAGCTTTTGCTTCATGCTTAACAGGGTATTGTGGCTGCGGGTGGGGTGTAGACCTAACGGGAATAACATGACAAGGAGAGTCCTTTTCCAACCCTACATGATTACGGTATAGTGCAGGTGCCTGCGCTAAAGCCCATTCAGCAGCATAGGCTTTTTTATCTGCCTCCAGAACAAGATCGGAAAAAGAAGGCAAAATGACATCTTCCCCATGTGGGAACTTGCGGACATGTTCAGGTGGCCAGTCTCTCTTGGCCAACAGGATATCACTAGTAAGTTCATCCCAAAATATCACGCTAATAATGCGTTCCACGTCTCCCCCTATCTGAATTGTTAAATCATAAACCCGATTGGGTGGGAGAACGTGGCCATCCGCTGTCTCAACCGAGATGTAATCGCTAGTTGCTGTCGCATCCAGATGATCTTTCAGACTCTGACCACATATCGTGACCTCTGCCGCGCTGTCCAACAGAGTCACGGCCCACTTCTTGTTCCTCAACAGTGTTCTCAATACTACTGGCATTTTTAACTGTCAGTGCTGCCACTTTCTTCTTTTTAAATTGTGGCTTTTGCTGAGGAGTCTTTTCTTCTTTTTTAATGGTAGACTGTGGCGAGTCTTTTTTTTCTTTCACGTATTCCGGACGTCGATCTTGACGGCCCCCTCTCTCGCTACGTTTATCCGGTGCGTCCTGAAAGGAACGAGAAGGACGTGAATCAGTATATCTGTCTGGAGTTCTAATGTTATCCCTATTTTTGAGATTATACCTCTTTTCAGAGTACTCCGGATGTGGAGAATCAGCTCTTTTATTTCTCCTGTCTTTGAAATCTTTTTGTTTGTCCCAGCGCTTTTTAGAGCCCCCTTGTGCCTGCTTTGTACCTTCCTTATGGGTGGTACTTGGTAATTCAAATTTTTTAGGTTTGGCTCCCAAACTATCCCGTCCTATACTAGTATAGGTATCGGAAATTATTTTCGGTAGCTGTCTCTCTTTTTCCATATTTGGAGTTTCCCGGAGACGCTGGCGTATTGCCAGTGCCACCGCTTCCCCTTTAATATTACTTAGTATTATCGAGGAGACGGTGTCAAAGTTACGCATCAATTTCATCCCCAGATCCAGGGCCGGTGCAGCCCCATGCTCATTTTGTATTTGTTTTAACACTTCCGGTAAATTGGCAAGTGTAGGGGTACCATGTGTGGTAGTATAAACGGCAGCGAAGACTTTACCCCATGTGGCACATTCATCCACCGAGGGAACCATCCCAAACGGCAAGCACATAGTGAGCAGTCAATGTTTTTCCTGTGGTCCCATATGGGGGAACACTTCCAATCCAGAACAGTATTTTTTCCCGTTCCGTGGGCACTTTACCCATAATAGTATGCATTGTTTGTGGATTAATCCCAGTAGCCAATTGATATCCACCAGCTACTGGCGGTGCTGGACGCGCTGGTGTAGTGTTCAATGTTCGCATTACGAACTGAACCAATCGTCTATATAATGCCACTTATTCATTATATAGTACTCGTAAATCTGCGATCAGCATATTCTGTATGCCTGGGTGAGGTGTATATGTGGCATACATAGGCCATTTAGGGGCCTCGTTACTTAAAGGACCTAGCCTCACTCTTTGTAGTACATGTGGTAGGGCGCCTTCAAACCAGTTCTGATGCTCTTGATATGTGAGCGATATTTCATGATACTGGTATGCTTCGTATCGTACAGGTACGTTCGCAATTTCATATGTGTGAAATGTGTGCGTTCTTTGGTCAGCCTCAGGAAAGGTGACCCAACAGTAAAATGTTCCTGTTTGGTATGCTTCAGTTGCCTCTATTATCAGCGTAACATCCCGCCCTCTTCCGTAAGGCCATGCGCTAATAAATGTTGTGTAAGTGCATGTCTAGCATTTGCAGGAATGTCTATGGTATTAGCCATAGTTGTTTAGAGAAACGGAACACCAAAAATAGGGGAAGTTTTTCCTTTTTATGAGTTCGAGCTCGAACAACCTACAGCCTAATTAGGTGTTACCTGTTCAGCTGAGGAGGATTCTCCCAAAGACCACGGACGTCTCCGTATAATGGTACTTAGGGTACCTGTTGTCTGTGAGACAGTGATAGTCAGGGTATCCGTAAAGTAGTGCCTAAACACCATCGTTGGTGGTGCCAAGTCGTAGTTTGGACTCTTGCTCTGAGAAAGACTACTGGTCTCAGGATGACAGTACTTTAGTTTGTAGGTGACTAAGGGGGTCATTCTGACCTTGGCGGTCTTTTCGCAAGACCGCCGAGTTACCGCCGCGGTGAAGACCGCGGCGGTATGCCGCTGTGCGCATTCCGACCGCTGGGAGCGTTCCGCCAGAAAACCGCCAGCAGCCACACTGGCGGTCGGCGGGAAAGTGGAGACTGGTCAACCTCCACCGCCACGCCAGCAGAACACCGCCCACAGAATTACGACCCACATTTCTGTGTGGCGGTCTTCTGTTGGCGGCCTTCTGTTGGCGGTCACCTCCCCATGGCTCCTGTCGCCTCCCGGAGGACCAACGCACAAGGTAAGTTGATCGTCCGTGAGGGGAGGGGGTGGGGGGGTGTTGTGTGAGTGTGTAGAGGGGGTGTGCATGTGAGTGTGTAGAGGGGGTGTGTGAGTGCGTGCATGCGGGCGGGGAGTGCTGCTGTGCCTATGGGCAATGTGTGTAGTTCGGCGGGTGCGCATGTCGGCATGTATGTGTGCGGGTATGTGTCCCCGTTGTGTATGTGTGTGTGTAGGGGGTGTGTATATGTGCATGTCGGGGTGGGGGTGGGGAGGGGGTTCGTACCACCTCTGGGGGCTGGCAGGGGGGTGGAGGGTGTGGGGGGAGGACTCGGGGGCAGTGGGGGGTGGGGGAGACCCCTATCAGTGCCAGGGAAGGAATTCCCTGGCCCCGATAGTGCCTACCGCCATGGTTCGCATGGCGGTTCCCGACCGCCAGAAACCGCGGCGGTAAGCAGGGTCATGATACCGTTGGCGGTCTTGGGTCGACCGCCGGACCGGAGTGCGCAGACTCCAGCCCGTCGGTCATGACCGCCGTGGCTGTCGGAGCGGGGAAGTGGCGGTCGATCGCGGCGGTGACCGCCGCGGTCAGAATGCCATTTTTTTTACCGCCGGTCTGTTCGCGGTCCGACCGCCGCCTCTCCGCCGACCGCCAAGGTCAGAATGAGGGCCTAAGTCTCTTCCTACAACTAGTTGTAACTGTTGTCCAAACCTTACCGGCTTACTAGCAGTACCTCACCAGAAACACAATAGTAAAAGGTGATTTGTAGCAGACGCTTACGCATGGACTCAAAGTAAGATATCTCAGGGTTGTCATGGTTAAACGGAAATTACCCTTTTCTCACAGATGTATTATGTCTCATACAAACAAAGGCAATAACACAGATGCAGTGCAGTTAAAATAGTTTTTATTTAACATAACTGCCATTTGCGATAAGTTGCATGAACTGCAATGATTAGGATAATGAATATACCAAGCAACAGTATTGTGAAGAAGAGAGTCATGGTTATAAAGATCCTCACCATTTTTGCAATATATGAAAGAAATATATATATATGTATGAGATGGAATATGCCCTAATAACCTAATGAGAATAGGCCTAATGTCCTACCTAAAGGAGAGCTGGGTTTGATAAACCTAATCTGCCAAAGCCATGTCCATGAAAGGAGCCCCTAACCCTCGTTACCTTGGAATGAGGTCTCTATCTCAGACTCCGTAGGGACACGAAGACTGGGTCAGCGTCAAGACGACTGCAGCATCAGTATCAGCGATGGTGGCGATGCCCTCTGGTCGGAATCCCTCTGATTATCTGTCTGAAGTGTGATGTATTTATAAAGATCTACAAGGTCCCCTGACGTAGGTGTATTTCAAAACAATAGATAACAGGCATGCTTGGGACGGGAATTAATATCAACAATCCCTCGAAAGTATAGAGAGGGAAAATCCCTAAGTGTGAACACATACTGTTTGTTTGTCTTTTGTGCTTGATCTTGACGCCTTGGTGCAGTGACACTGATAATAAAACTCACAACAAGTGGCTTAACTATAAACAAGGCAGCCATCTTAGAGGAAATAAATAATTAAATGAGCTAAGACAGAGCAAGCTAAGTAGGTTAAAAGTCACTAGGTGATGGGGGCACGAGTTTACGAGCTTACGGCTAAGCTAACTCCTGTTATCCCATTAAAACAAACTAGGATTCACTACAACATGAAATAACTCCTGTATACATTGCATGATCATAATGGGTTTCTTCAATAGACAGGACTCTCAAACTTGTTATAAAAGTATTCTACTGGCTGTACGTGGGAACAAATGTGATAGCATAATGCATAAAATGTTCTCACTGCAGTACTAAGAGAAGGGTATTTAGTCCAGCCTGCTTCTATGGGACAGGTGGGAAGTACTAAAACTATGGCTCTTGTGTGGAAATGTTGTCTACCATTCTAAATGGACAATACAGAAATACAGAACTATCTAATGATAACAAACACATCACAAGACATGCACAGCCATGCCTAATGAAAGATTGGAAGTAATCAATGGTGGCAAAAGTGCTTTAGGAAAAACACTTCTACCATTATCAACTGCCTGCTCAGATACATTCTGATCAAGGAACAGACTTTACAGTCAAATGCTAAAGTTAGTGAACACCGAAAAGATAAGAAAAAAACACCTTATGATCCTGAGGAAATGATAAAGGATCACGTAAAGTGCTTCAAGTGAAACCTACTGGGAACATTCCAGGAGAAAGAGAAGTAAAAGCCAATATGTAGAAACTGTGGTCATGCCTCCAACTGCACACAAATAATACGAAAAATTCTTCAACATTATTGCCATATTTTTTGAAGAGATGCTCTCTTCAGAAACTGAAAAACAGATCGGCATGCAGCTGCTGTAGACCATAATACAAGTAGAAACAGAGCAAGGTATGTTAAAAAGATGAAGCAACAATACGTAAGAGGTGCCGTCAGAGCGCTTGTGTTTTTTGGGGCATCACGAAAATAGCAAACCTGAAAGTTAGTGGTCATCATTATTTATAAGGCAGACAGTAAAATGGCTAACCTCCCTGTACATATTGTGCAACAGGAGGAGAGTCAAAGACAGTACAAAATTGTGTAGGGGAATAATTTGCTAACAAGAGACAATGTAATCCTATTAGTTTTCAGATACTTCACCAAAACTTATTTTAGCTGAGACCCAACACATAATGAAAGCTGTAAAAGATAACATGTTTGAGAATAGAGCAATGGTAACTCAATTTAAAGCTAAAGATGACTAAACAGAGAATGGTAACTCAAATGAACGCCATAGAAAATTGAACAGAGAAAAAGAGTTCAAAAGACACTTGTGGATGGTCAAAATGTCTCATCAAACCTTTGACAAGTGTGTGTTTTCTTTCAACCAAAGCCAAAGTGTCACGACCTTGGTAGACTCAGATATTGAGTACATCCAAATGCCCCTATTTCTGTGCTACATAAGTACCAGGAGAGAGAAGGTCTGGATTGTTTTCACTAACTTTGAAAGAGTATTGGATACTGCCATAGTTACCAGAGTTGTTAGGGCAGTATACAGCACCACTTTACCAGGGGAATTACAGACAGCATTCCAAGCCATTCATCTTTCAGGTCTAACTTCCTGTCAGGTCAATAAGAAAGCCATCCTAGAGCGATTGGGTTGTGATGCTGAATTTTACAAGGCCAAATTCAGAATAGAGAAATGGGGTTCAGGTGATAATACGTGGGCTCTGTATTATCAAATTAAGGATATGGGCTATCAATGACCCCAACCCGTGTCCCCAACGAAAGAAGAGATGGTTGAGAAAGTCAATTTGGAAAAATATCTGGAGGCTCTATCCACCTGTACCCAAGGTTGGGTTGGGAACACAGTGAAAATCACTATTGAATTGCAATGTTTGTATCACCATTGTCCTGAGTTTAAAATGAATGCAGTGAAAGGACCCCTGGCAAACCTGCAACTAAAATCCCAACCTAAACTTTGTTTACATGCTAGTGTCATAATAAACCAATAAATAGGCCACTGGGTGTTATGCAGGGACTAAAGTGCTATAAATGTGTGGAATGGAGGCCATATAGCCAGAAAGTATCATCATAAGAGTGGCACTTCAGAACCCAGGGAAATAAGGTATGTAGAGGCAATACTGTTTGCATGAGGTCACTGGGAAAGTCCTTTAAAAAAAGGTTGAGGTGAATGATCACCCATTAAAAGCTCTAAACGGACGCTGGGTGTCACTTTACTGTAGTAAATTAGAAATGGATGAAGCCAGAACAACTGGAAAAGGATGGGAAAGTCTGTAGCACTTACATTCAAGAGTATGCAAAAGTCTATTCAACCACAAAAGTTGCCTTGGAGCTAGATGAAGTTGAGAGAGTCACCAGAGTAGGAGTAATACCTGACCTAGTGGAAGATATTTTTTTGGGCACCAATAATCTTCTGTTTGTTCAAAGACTGAAAACCCACTTATGGAAGAAGTGTCAAACTGGCTTACTGAAGCTCCTTTTCATGATACAATAAACACACACCTCATTTCCCCAAATCGGAAGACCAGAAAGCAAAAAAGATTGACAAACCAAGAGTTTTTGGATCATTCTGATAATGGCGAGATTTCTATTCCTTATTCATCTGTGAACACCATCACAGTTTTAGAGGAGCTCATAAAGAGGACCTCATGCTGACTCATGACCCAGCTCAGGTAGAACCATATTTTCTAATTAAGAAAGGTCTTATTGTCAGATAGCACAATTACTGAACAGAGAGTGACTAATCTGTGATACCCGGCACGACAAGAGCAATGCACAATGCTTGTCCTTCCATCCCCCCCGATGCTCAACCAAGTGAGTTGTACCCTGCACTCATTTAGGAGGAACACCAGGGGGATGGGGAAGAAAATAACCAACCCCAGACTGTATGACAGCTTCCTTTTATCACCCTTCAGGCTGGTCTGTCGTCTGCCTCTCAGTGTGCGAGTGCCTGAACATCAAAAACAAATATTTTTCTTCCTAGGGAAAAAAACCTTTACAGTGTTTATTTTTTACTAAAAGATATTTTATTGCAAATACGACAAACCATGTAACAATGACAATAAGCTTTACACATTCAGCATCAAGTCATGTATATTCAATATCAGCTTTTTGTCAGGGCCCAGAAACCCCCTGTCCCCCACCCAACCATCAATAATGCACAGGGCAGCATTGAAATCAGATTGTTCATGATACACGGTCCCAAGTACGGTCCGTTCAAAAGGGGCCCACATTTCACCCCAAATTTATTCTAATTCCGCCAAATTTTAGTCCTTACATTTTGACAGCTCCTGCTTTCTGATTTCATAAACCACTCCATTGCCAATACATGTTTCGCTAACAATCATTCAGTTGTGATGCTAGTTCCACCCTTCACTTCAGTGCAATGTTGTGCTTGGCAACTATTAGTCCCAATGTCATCCATATCTGATCCATGAGGGTAAAGTCAGTTGCTTCCCAAATATTCAAGAGGTACCACTTTGCAGAAGCCTCCATGCAGCTTCCACGAATGTTATTTGAACAAGTTACCTCTGATTCCCAATACCGCTGAATTACTGGGCAACTCCATATCATGTGGAAAAATGTTCCCATTTGGCCACAGTGCCTAACGCAGACTGAGGTTGCCACCCTTCCCATCCGTATCATAGTAGTGCATGCATAGTAACATTTGTGTAAAATCTTTAGTTACAGTAGATCTTATAGCCACCTATCTAGGGGACGCCAAGGCCTCAGGACATTCGTCATCTTCCAGGCCCTCGAGGTCTCACAGTGCTCCCTTAGACATGCCAGGGTATCAGGTGAGGTATTGATTCGTTTCTGACAGGTGAGGGAGATAGCCTTTTTAGGCATATGATCCTCTAATAGCCTATTCTCGAGTGGCGATGGGTTATAGGGCTCCTTGCCCTTCTTGAACGCTTTCTGTAATGCATGTTATATTTGCAAATATTTGCTAGGTTTTGGTGGGCGCTAGTTGACATTCTCTTTGTAGGTCAGCGAACGGGCTCACCGCTACTTGTCTCCCACCCTGGACAGCACAATCAGATCCCATTTGTCAAAGCCCTTCTTTATTGCCAATGTACCCAGCTGTGCAGTGTCCCACAAAGGAGAGGCCCTTGTAATCTTGCATTGCCAGCCTAAAGCATTTAACATTGTGTTGCCAGAGGGTAAGTGTAACTGCAGTAGTTGTCGGGAAGGACGTGGCACGCACCGCTCCACAAAGGACCATCAGGAAGCATTCCGGATGCATGGCCATTCTATCCATCTGATAAGCGTGTTTCTCCACAAGGAGGTGAACCCATTGGTTGATAGTGATGAGTTGCGTCGCTCAATAATATTTTTGTATGTCAGGGAGGACTATTCTGCCATCGTACCAGCCTTGTATCATGTTTTGAAAGGGTGTTTGTGTAGGGCCTCCATCCTAGAATAGTGTACAAATTTCACTTTTAATCAGATGAAAATAGGATTTCGGCACTGGATAGGGTGTGTTCTGGAGCATGTATAGAAAACAGGGTAGTGCCATCATTTTAAATAAAGCAGCTTTCCCCAGCAGCAACAGTGGAAGGGTTCTCCAATGCTGGCCATCTCTCCGCAGACGAGCAAGTGGCAGCTCTATCCTGTGAGTGTGAACGGCACCTGGGTATCAAGCAATGGTGATCCCTAAATAACTGAAACTTCTAGCCCCAATGCAAGCTGTGCAGTCATTGGGCAATTTTGGTCCCTGGCCATGTAGGAGATAAATCAGGTATTTATTCCAGTTGATGGTGTACCTGTAGGAAAGTCCTTTTTTTTTGCCTGATCACCCCCACTCTTTCTGGATAGGTACTGGTGGTTACTGACTCTTGGCTGTGCCCTGGGTACTGCTTACCAGTCCCAGGACCAGTGCTCTGTGTAAAATGGATATGCAAATTAGGCTAATTATAATTGGCTAAGTTAACCTACCTATAAGTCCCTAGTATATGGTAGGGCATGTAGGTTTAGGGACCACAGCATAGGTGGTGCACACCTAGGTGCATTGCTGAGGTGCCCAGTGTCATTTTAAAAGCAAGCCTGCCTTGCTGGCTGCTTTTAAATTAAAGTTATATGCAAATTCGACTTTGGAATTAAAGATACTTCCAAAGTCTTAAACTACCTTATTTTTACATATAAGTCACCCCTAAGGTGTGCCCTATGTGCCCCTAGGGCTGGGTGCCATGTAACTATAAGCAGGGACTTTATAAAAATAGATTTATAAGCCCTGGTGAGGTAAAAACAGCCAAATTCGTTTTTCCCTCATTGAAGTAAATGGCCTTCATAGGCTAGAATAGGCAGACTTTATTTTAAATTTTAAAGTCTCCTTAAATGTTACATACCAAGAATTTGGTATCAAATTGATTGTTATAATAAATCCCACAACTTCCAGTTGTTGGATTTAATATAACCAGTTCAGGTAAAAAGTTTAGACTTTACCTAAAAAGTTGCCAATTTCAGCTCTGCATTGTTTTTGCTGCTGTGCTCTGATTGGCCAGCCTGCAGCAGCTTCTGCCAGGCTACTTTAATGAGGTGTGAAGTGGCCTGGCTTCACACAAAGGAATGTGCTTGGGGGAGAGAATCTCCCCTCAGCAGATGGTGAGGCAGGAAGGGGGAGGGCTGCCAAACTGGTCTTCAAAGGCAGAGAAGGACATCTGGAGCACCCAGCAACACCCCCCACATCCTGCAACCCCAGACAGCTAGGTGCCCCCTTGATTAGATTAGGAGAGGGCAGGAGAGGGGTGTGTTTATGATTTTTAGCCACACCAGTGGGTGGGCTCAGCCAGATCTCTCCTCCAAAAATCAGACTCATCCATTTTGGATTTTTGGAGACTGTTGCCTTCTGGGATGGATTTTTGCCACACTTCCCAGGAAGTGGTCATCACAGGGGGACGACCCTGTCCCTGATTGGAGAACCAGGGCCCCCCTGCTTTTCACCCAGGAGCAAGGATAAAACTGGCAGACCTGCACCCACGCCTCAGATCCCCACCAAATTTCAAGAAGAAGGAACTACAAGGAGAAGAAGGACTGCCCTGCTGGACCCCTGGCCTGCACCTGGACCCTGCACTCAGAAAGACTGCACCAGCTGCACACTTGGGCTTCACCACAAGAAGGACTTTGCCTGGCTTCAACTGGTTCAAGGAGGGACTCCCTGTTTGCTACAGGTGAAAAATTGCTATCCAGAGTCCCCTGCACCAACTCCTGAAAAAGTGACCAGCTGACCACTGTCCAGTGGCCAAAAAGGAGTTTGCGCCAGGTGCATTCTGGGAGTTGAAGTCTGCACTTCCCAAGGACCATCACAGAACTTCTGGACCCTTGGGGTGAGCTGTGGACCCCAAAAGAACCTTAAAAGAACATCTGGGTGAAGCCCCAGAAGTTTGGAAAAGATTGGAGAATTTTTGAAAAAAAGCTCCATAAAGTGACCGACCCGACGCGGAAATTCTAGCCGGCTTGCCTCAACCGCGACCCGGCCTGACTTCGTGGTTCGTCCCGGTAAAGAAAAACATCCAAAAAAGAGACTAAGTCCGAAGGTAAAAAGTTGACCGGGACCTCCCAGCCATCGTATCCGAGAAGGGCTCCACGGACGTCGGATCAAGATCCAGGTTTACCCCGGTCGAAGGATTTTCATCTCGAAAAAACGACTAAGTCCGAAGGTAAAAATCACCACCGAGGAAACCGACTTCGCGTATCCGGACAAGGGCTCCAGGAGGTCGGATTCAACTGGCAGGTTCGTCCCGGGGAAGAAAAACATCAAAAAAGAGACTAAGTCAGAAGGTAACTTTTTAACCGAGGCCTCCCGCGACTTGTAGCCGAGCAGGGCTCCATCGCGGTCGGCCTGAAAGTTTGACTTTGCCCCGGTCCTGGTGCAACCAGATGACCCGATTGGCGCTTTTTGTTTCTAAGCGCTAGAAAATAATAATACTTTAAAAATTCATATCTCCGGTTCCCCTGAACCGATTTTAATTGTTTTTGTGTCATTTTAAAGATAAAAATATAAGCTATTTTTATAAATTGGTTTTGGATTTTTAAACTGTTTCCTGTGTTTTATTTAATTACTGTTTTGTGATATTTGAATGCTTTACACTTTGTCTCCTAAGTTAAGCCTTCACGCTCGTTGCCAAGCTACCAAGGGTTGAGCTGGGATTAATTTACTGAGACCTAACTGTACCTATGTGGAGGTTAGTGGCTTGTTGCTAGGTGTAGGTACCTACCTGCCCTACCAATAACCTATTTTCCAACATAATTGGAAGCAGCAACGGGATCCTGTACTTGTGTTCAATATCACGTTACAGTTTTGAGTAAAACAAATTAAAAATCCTTTAAATTGTCCTAGTGCAAAAATTGTTTTTAATTTTTAATTTAAATTTTTTTTTATTAATTTGGATTAATTTCAATTATTGAATTTTTGTAATTTTTCTAAATTCTTGTTACCAATTTTTGCAAAAAGTTTTTGTTGACACAAAACTAGGGAACCATGGAGCTTGATCTGGCTAGCCTACCCACACTGACAGTAGTCCAGCTTAGGGGGTTGTGTATTGAAAGAGGGTTGCCTGCAACCACTAATCTCAGGAAGGAAATCCTGATTAAATCCCTGACAGCATGGGCTGAGGCCCAAGAGGTAGAGACAGAGGAAGCTCCAGAGGAGGAAGAAAAAGGGGAAGATGCTAGCTCTAACCTTTCAGGGGAGGGAAGGCATCAGACCCCAAGTGAGGAAGAGGAGGAACGGTCCTCAGTGGATACAGTCACTAGGGCCAGACCCAAAGCTAGTGGTAGGAAGGGGGTCCTTTCAGGAGGAGAGAACCCATCCATCAGGGAAAGAGAGCTGGAAGCCCAGCTAGCCTACATAGCTTTGGAAGCAGATAAGCTTGCCCTAGAAAAGAAAAAGTGGGCAAGCAAAGAAAAAAAAGATGGAGGCAGCGAGAAAGAAACTGAGGTGTCCCTGGGTGGGGGTTTTGCCCCCAGATTACCCAAAGGGGTGGTTCCTGGCTATGTAGAGGGGGATGACATAGATAAGTGGCTGGGGGCCTTTGAGAGGGCCCTCCAGATGAGGAAAGTCAAGCCTCAGTACTGGGGTTCACTCCTTTGGGAGTTAGTTCCCAACTCTGGGAGGGATAGGCTCCTAACCATGAGTGGGGAGGATGCAGACTCATACCCCAGTATGAAGAGTTGCTTGACTAAAAAGTTTGGTCTAACCCCAGAGCAGTATAGGCTTAAGTTTAGGGACACCCAAAAGACAAGCACCCAGTCCTGGGTGGACTTTGTGGACATTTCAGTAAAAGCACTGGAGGGCTGGATACAGGGCAACAGGGTAAGTACCTTTGAGGGGCTGTACAATTTGATTATGAGGGAGCACCTTCTAACTAATTGTGTCCAAGAGAGGCTCCGCCAGTATCTAGTAGACTCTAGATTGACCAACCCCAGAGAGCTGGGGGAGGCAGCAGATGACTGGTTAAGAACTAGGGTTAACCAGAGACCCCCAGGGGGTGATCAGAAAAAGGGAGGACATGGTTCTTCTCAGGGGAAGAACCAGGGGAAAGATGACAAAAAACCCAAAGAGTCCTCACAAGAGTCCCCAAAAACTTCTCAGGGAGGGGGAGCCCCGAGCCAATTCACTTTTAAAGGGAAAGGGTATCAGGGAAAGAATTATGGTCCTGCTAAAGCAGGAAAGTTTCAGGAGCTTGCTAAGGCCGGCAAGTGTTTTGACTGTCATCAGCCAGGACATAAAAGAGTAGATGCTATTTGCTCCAAGAAGCCCCCCACTGGTGGGCAATCCCAGGGGATTGCTATTGTAGGGTTGGGGGTGGAAGTTGGCCCAGGGGTGGAATCAGGGTACACTGAGGTCACCTTAGTATCCGTGGGTGGGGTGGACATTGCAACTATGGCCACCTTATCTCCCATCATGGAGAGGTATAGGCAGAGGCCTAAAGTCAATGGGACTGAAGTGGAAGCTCTGAGAGATACAGGAGCCAGTGTGACAATGGTCGCAGAAAAGCTGGTTTCTCCAGAGCAGGTCTTACCTGGTGTCTTCCACCAGGTGACTTATGCAGATACCAGAACCAAACTCCATCCCATGGCTATGGTGAGTCTGGAATGGGGAGGTGTGACTGGCCCTAAAAAAGTAGCTGTAGCTCCTGCCCTCCCAGTAGAGTGTCTACTGGGGAATGATCTTGAAGCATCTGAGTGGTCAGAAGTGGAAAGAAGGGTCCATGCACAGATGCTGGACCTCCCTGAATGGGTGTGTGCTGTGACCAGGTCACAGGCGGCACAACAGGGGAATGCTGGACACTTGGACCCTGGAACAATGGGCCAAGCCTCCAAGAAAAAGAGAAAAGGCACTGGGTCTGGCTTGCCAGCCCCAACAAGTACAGAGGGTCAGGAAGAATCCAACCCTGAGGGGGAGGATCTGAACTCTGAGGGAGGGACACCTTCCCTGCAAACTCTGCCTGACTTGGCAGAACTGCAAGGGGCAGGTGGGCCCACCAGAGAAGATTTGTGCCAGGGACAAAGAGAGTGTCCCACTCTTGAGGGCCTGAGGCAGACTGCTGCCAGGCAAGAACAAGGGGATATCAGTGGTACCCACAAGGTTTACTGGGAGGATGGAGTTCTCTACACTGAGGCAAGGGCCCTTAAAGAAGGGGCTACTAGGAGAGTAGTGGTCCCCCAAAAGTATAGAGAATTCCTCCTTACCTTAAGCCATGATATCCCCTTAGCTGGTCATTTGGGACAGACCAAGACCTGGAGCAGGCTGGTCAACCATTTTTATTGGCCCGAAATGTCAGAAAAAGTCAGGGAGTTTTGCAGCTCCTGTGTCACCTGTCAAGCCAGTGGCAAGACAGGGGGCAAGCCAAAGGCTCCCTGGATTCCACTGCCAGTGGTTGAGACTCCCTTTGAGAGGGTGGGGATTGACATTGTTGGTCCCCTAGACCCACCAACTGCTTCAGGTAACAGGTACATTGTGGTGGTAGTGGACCATGCCACCAGGTACCCTGAGGCAATACCCCTCCGGACAGTCACTGCTCCCACAGTGGCTAGGGCCCTACTTGGTGTGTTCACCAGAGTGGGATTCCCAAAGGAGGTGGTCTCAGATAGGGGCACAAACTTTATGTCAGCCTATCTGAAAGCCATGTGGGAGGAGTGTGGTGTTACTTATAAGTTCAGCACACCCTACCATCCACAGACCAATGGTCTGGTGGAAAGATTCAATAAGACCCTGAAGGGCATGATCATGGGTTTGTCTGACAAACTCAGGAGGAGATGGGATGTCCTCCTCCCATGCCTGCTGTTTGCCTACAGGGAGGTGCCACAGAAGGGGGTTGGATTCAGCCCCTTTGAGTTACTGTTTGGGCACCCTGTAAGAGGCCCATTGTGCTTGGTGAGAGAGTCTTGGGAAAAGCCTCTCAAGGAATCCAAGGAGAATGTGCTGGATTATGTACTAGGCCTGCGGTCTCGCATGGCTGAGTATATGAAGAAGGCAAGCAGAAACCTGGAGGCCAGTCAGGAGCTCATGAAGCTCTGGCATGATCAAAAGGCTACCATGCTTGAGTATCACCCAGGACAGCTGGTGTGGGTTTTGGAGCCCATGGCTCCTAGGGCACTACAGGCCAAATGGACTGGGCCCTATCCAATCCTAGAGAAAAAAGGTGAGGTCACCTACTTGGTGGACCTTGGCACCCCCAGGAATCCTCACAGGATCCTACATGTAAACAGGAGGAAACCCCACCAGGACAGGGCAGACATGACCATGCTGATGGTCACTGATGAAGGGAAGGAGGAGGAGGGTGAACCTCTGCCAGACCTCCTGTCCTCAAAGGCAAAAGATGGGTCAGTGGAGGGAGTGGTACTCTCTCCCAAATTGACAGATCAGCAACAACAAGACTGTAAGCAAGTCTTGGGACAGTTTGCTAGTCTGTTCTCACTGAACCCTGGACTCACCAATTGGTGTGTCCATGATGTTGACACTGGTGACAGCTTGCCTGTCAAGAACAAGCTGTATAGGCTGTCTGACCAGGTCAACGCCAACATCAAAGCTGAAGTGGCTAAGATGTTGGACCTGAAGGTAATTGAGCCCTCTGATAGTCCTTGGTCCAGTCCAGTGGTACTGGTGCCCAAAGCTAATCCCCAAGGTGGGAAGAAAGAATTAAGATTCTGTGTGGACTACAGAGGTCAAAATGCAGTCACTAGGACTGATGCTCACCCCATACCTAGAGCTGATGAGCTCATTGACAGGTTGGGGGCTGCCAAATTCCTGAGCACATTTGATCTGACCTCAGGATATTGGCAGATTGCCTTAAGTCCAAGAGCTAAGGAGAGGTCAGCATTTTCCACACCAGAGGGCCACTTTCAGTTCAAGGTGATGCCCTTTGGCATGAAAAATGCTCCTGCCACCTTCCAACGGTTGGTGAATAGAGTCCTATCTGGGTTGGAATCTTTTAGTGCAGCTTATCTAGATGATATAGCTGTATTTAGTTCCACCTGGAGGGACCACCTGGTCCACCTGAAGGAAGTGCTTCAGGCCCTGCTTCAAGCAGGCCTGACTATCAAGGCAAGCAAGTGCCAGATAGGGCAAAGTTGTGTTGTGTACCTGGGCCACCTTGTTGGTGGAGGCCATGGACAACCTCTCCAGCCCAAGATCCAGACTATCCTGGATTGGGAGGCTCCAAAAACCCAGACTCAGGTCAGGGCCTTTCTTGGCCTGACTGGGTATTACAGGAGGTTTGTTCAAAATTTTGGGACCATTGTGGCCCCTCTGACTGAGCTTACCTCCAAGAAACAACCCAAGAAGGTCATTTGGACCCCAGAGTGTCAGAAAGCTTTTGACACCCTAAAACAGGCTATGTGTTCAGCACCAGTGTTACTGGCCCCTGACTATAGCAAGGAGTTTGTAGTGCAAACAGATGCTTCAGAGGAAGGGATTGGGGCAGTGTTAGCACAAGTTAATGAAGGGGGCCATGATCACCCAGTTGCCTTCATCAGCAGGCGACTACTCCCCAGAGAGAAAAAATGGAGTGCCATTGAGAGGGAGGCCTTTGCTGTGGTTTGGTCCCTGAAGAAGTTGAGGCCTTACTTGTTTGGCACTCACTTCCGTGTACAAACTGACCACAGACCTCTCAGATGGTTGATGCAGATGAGGGGGGAGAACCCAACTGTTAAGGTGGTCCATTTCCCTACAGGGGATGGACTTCACAGTGGAGCACAGACCTGGGACTGCTCATGCCAATGCAGATGGCCTTTCCAGGTTTTTCCACTTAGCTGATGAGGACTACCAGGGTGTAGGTTAGTACCCATCACCTTTCATCTGGGGGGGGAGGCAGTGTAGGAAAGTCCTTTTTTTTTGCCTGATCACCCCCACTCTTTCTGGATAGGTACTGGTGGTTACTGACTCTTGGCTGTGCCCTGGGTACTGCTTACCAGTCCCAGGACCAGTGCTCTGTGTAAAATGGATATGCAAATTAGGCTAATTATAATTGGCTAAGTTAACCTACCTATAAGTCCCTAGTATATGGTAGGGCATGTAGGTTTAGGGACCACAGCATAGGTGGTGCACACCTAGGTGCATTGCTGAGGTGCCCAGTGTCATTTTAAAAGCAAGCCTGCCTTGCTGGCTGCTTTTAAATTAAAGTTATATGCAAATTCGACTTTGGAATTAAAGGTACTTCCAAAGTCTTAAACTACCTTATTTTTACATATAAGTCACCCCTAAGGTGTGCCCTATGTGGCCCTAGGGCTGGGTGCCATGTAACTATAATCAGGGACTTTATAAAAATAGATTTATAAGCCCTGGTGAGGTAAAAACAGCCAAATTCGTTTTTCCCTCATTGAAGTAAATGGCCTTCATAGGCTAGAATGGGCAGACTTTATTTTAAATTTTAAAGTCTCCTTAAATGTTACATACCAAGAATTTGGTATCAAATTGATTGTTATAATAAATCCCACAACTTCCAGTTGTTGGATTTAATATAACCAGTTCAGGTAAAAAGTTTAGACTTTACCTAAAAAGTTGCCAATTTCAGCTCTGCATTGTTTTTGCTGCTGTGCTCTGATTGGCCAGCCTGCAGCAGCTTCTGCCAGGCTACTTTAATGAGGTGTGAAGTGGCCTGGCTTCACACAAAGGAATGTGCTTGGGGGAGAGAATCTCCTCTCAGCAGATGGTGAGGCAGGAAGGGGGAGGGCTGCCAAACTGGTCTTCAAAGGCAGAGAAGGACATCTGGAGCACCCAGCAACACCCCCACATCCTGCAACCCCAGACAGCTAGGTGCCCCCTTGATTAGATTAGGAGAGGGCAGGAGAGGGGTGTGTTTATGATTTTTAGCCACACCAGTGGGTGGGCTCAGCCAGATCTCTCCTCCAAAAATCAGATTCATCCATTTTGGATTTTTGGAGACTGTTGCCTTCTGGGATGGATTTTTGCCACACTTCCCAGGAAGTGGTCATCACAGGGGGACGACCCTGTCCCTGATTGGAGAACGAGGGCCCCCCTGCTTTTCACCCAGGAGCAAGGATAAAACTGGCAGACCTGCACCCACGCCTCAGATCCCCACCAAATTTCAAGAAGAAGGAACTACAAGGAGAAGAAGGACTGCCCTGCTGGACCCCTGGCCTGCACCTGGACCCTGCACTCAGAAAGACTGCACCAGCTGCACTCTTGGGCTTCACCACAAGAAGGACTTTGCCTGGCTTCAACTGGTTCAAGGAGGGACTCCCTGTTTGCTACAGGTGAAAAATTGCTATCCAGAGTCCCCTGCACCAACTCCTGAAAAAGTGACCAGCTGACCACTGTCCAGTGGCCAAAAAGGAGTTTGCGCCAGGTGCATTCTGGGAGTTGAAGTCCGCACTTCCCAAGGACCATCACAGAACTTCTGGACCCTTGGGGTGAGCTGTGGACCCCAAAAGAACCTTAAAAGAACATCTGGGTGAAGCCCCAGAAGTTTGGAAAAGATTGGAGAATTTTGGAAAAAAAGCTCCATAAAGTGACCGACCCGACGCGGAAATTCTAGCCGGCTTGCCTCAACCGCGACCCGGCCTGACTTCGTGGTTCGTCCCGGTAAAGAAAAACATCCAAAAAAGAGACTAAGTCCGAAGGTAAAAAGTTGACCGGGACCTCCCAGCCATCGTATCCGAGAAGGGCTCCACGGACGTCGGATCAAGATCCAGGTTTACCCCGGTCGAAGGATTTTCATCTCGAAAAAATGACTAAGTCCGAAGGTAAAAATCACCACCGAGGAAACCGACTTCGCGTATCCGGACAAGGGCTCCAGGAGGTCAGATTCAACTGGCAGGTTCGTCCCGGGGAAGAAAAACATCAAAAAAGAGACTAAGTCAGAAGGTAACTTTTTAACCGAGGCCTCCCGCGACTTGTAGCCGAGCAGGGCTCCATCGCGGTCGGCCTGAAAGTTTGACTTTGCCCCGGTCCTGGTGCAACCAGATGACCCGATTGGCGCTTTTTGTTTCTAAGCGCTAGAAAATAATAATACTTTAAAAATTCATATCTCCGGTTCCCCTGAACCGATTTTAATCGTTTTTGTGTCATTTTAAAGATAAAAATATAAGCTATTTTTATAAATTGGTTTTGGATTTTTAAACTGTTTCCTGTGTTTTATTTAATTACTGTTTTGTGATATTTGAATGCTTTACACTTTGGGCCTGATTCCAACTTTGGAGGACGGTGTTAAACCATCCCAAAAGCGACGGATATACCACCTACCGTATTACGAGTTCCATAGGATATAATGGACTCGTAATACGGTAGGTGGTATATCCGCCACTTTTGGGCCGGTTTAACACCGTCCTCCAAAGTTGGAATCAGGCCCTTTGTCTCCTAAGTTAAGCCTTCACGCTCGTTGCCAAGCTACCAAGGGTTGAGCTGGGATTAATTTACTGAGACCTAACTGTACCTATGTGGAGGTTAGTGGCTTGTTGCTAGGTGTAGGTACCTACCTGCCCTACCAATAACCCATTTTCCAACAGTACCCATAATAGAGATATAAAAAAGTGAATATGTGCATTATTCTATGTAGTGTAAAGACCGGGTTGATTTACTGTTTCAATCATTCACATTGTCTCTCTAAATCTAGACTCAATACACCTTTAAATTTGCATGAGAATCTTTTAAGACAATAGTTCTTTCTCTTCTGGATGTTTCTTTACTAGAATTAAATTAGTCTCTGAATTTGGCACACAGTGCGTGGTTTCCTTGATGACTCTATGGTTAGTACAGATTGCATGATTCACAGAATAATAATTAAGTATCTTGTAAATAATCTAATATCTTGCATTTATGCCCACCAGGTTATTTTACTGATGCTCAATCATGATACCTTTGTCTCAAATCCCTTACTTGAATGCGCCCATGAATGAGGTAAACATTAAGGGGTTGACTATGGCTTTGGCGGACGGAAAAGGCCATCTGCCGAATTCCGGACAGTCAGGATGCCGCCAGTGCAGCCGCCTTCCCTCAGGCCCCATTAACAGTTTCCCGCTGGGTCAGCGGGTGGAAGCTGTGCTCCTGCCCTCTGGCCCACTGGCCCAGCGGAAAACGGCCTACAATATTGACACCAGCTCATAATAGAGCCAGTGACAATGCTGTAGTGTGTAGGGTGATGCAAAGCAGACAGTGAACATCGCGATGGGGGTGGCTGGGCGGCCCCCTTCACCCTGTCTCCAGCAGCCATTAAATGGCGGTGCTACTGCCATGTAATCGCTGGCAGAGAAGGGACTCGTAATCCCCGGAGCAGTACTGCTTGCAGTGCTGCCCTGACAGAATAGTACTGCCAGCAGTGCCAGACCGATGAAAACTTGTAATCCGTCAGTACTGGCAGGCCGACAGTGGCGCAATGGTCATAATGTGGTGGTCGGACCGCCACATTGGCAGAAGTCTGACCTCCAAGGTTGTAATGACTCCCTATGTGTACTTAGCCTTCTCTTGTCTCTTTTATCTTTTGCAGATTGTTGGGAACTCCCTTCAGGAAGCACAAAGCTCACAGAGGGAAAATATTTCCTGGATGCGCAGCTGGGGTTGGTTGGCATTAGAAACATGGGTGATGTCTTCACTGGAACTGATTGACTAGCAAAGGGTGTGGGGCAACGAAGTTATATTTATACCTTCCTGAGATCAGAGATGTCTGCCACCATCACATGGCTGTTTTCAGACCCTCCTGGCTCTTTCCATAACATTCTGGCTCGTTCCAGATGGATTCCCATGTGCTGTCAAAGTCTACTTATCGATGTGTTCCAGAACATTCAGGTTTGTTTCTGAACATTCTGGCTTGTTCCAGAACCTTTTCCATTGTTCCAGGTAGAGTGCAATGTGCCTTCAAATTCTATTTATAAGCAATTAGTTGATAACCTTATTTCCTTTTACCAAGTCCTAAATTATGTTTTTTCATTGCAGTTCAAGTACATTTTAACACTTGTGACTTCCACCTGCCCTCAAAGCTTTGAGAACCATCTTTTTGGATCTCTATGAAATTACTGGGAGACAACAACCTCCGGGATGTTCTGTGAAACACCTGACTCTGTAAACTGGCTGGCTATGATAGTTATATAAGGTGGTCAGGAGCCCAAAGTGCAAAGTCACGCAATTGACAATTCCTATACCTTTTTTTGTGTGCAAGTTTTACACCTAGCATACTGTCAGGCAAGTGGACAGCATTATGGGAGAAGGATAGCTGAAGATTATCTGTTATTGGAGAATATACTTATGTTCAGAACTTCTGTTCTGCTGGTAAGCAATATAATCCCCCAGGAGTAGCGATGTCTCAATTAAATTCTCTAACCATGTTTGATATACCTTTTATACGGGTGGGAATGGACTTAGTAGGACCCTTGATGCCTTCAGCCCCGGGACACTTAAACTTGTTGATATTGTTGGATTAAGCTACAATGTGTCTGGAAGCAATCTTATTACCGAGGATTAAAATCCCTACTGTTGATTCTGTCATTCTATCAATTTTGTCTAGAGTAGGATTCCAAATATTTGACGCATCTGGGAACCCCCTTCATCTCAAAACCCATGGCTCAAATGTGTACATTATTAGAAATACATCAAGAATGTGCCTTGTGTATCATCGTGAGACATATGGATACATGATAAGATATATAAAAACAATTTAAAATCTATTTAGGAAATTCATCGAAGAGTCAGACAAAGATTGTGCAAGGAAGCCCCGTCTGATATTGCCTTCCATTAGGTGTCATCACCAAGAGTTGATGGGGCTCTCCTCTTTTGAAATGATAATTGGAAGTCACTGTTGGATATGACAGTTTAGCGTTGGGAATCAGAAGAAGAAGGGAGACATTTGCTGGAGTTTGCAACACATTTAAAGCATGGTTTATATACTCTATGGGAGGAAGTATGGAAAAACTTAAGTCAAGCTGAAAAGAAAATGAGATGTTAAACAAATGAACGTCAGGTAATTCAGTCAAAGAGGCCAGATTTGCATTTTATTGCCAACAACTGATAACAAACTACCAGCTAAATGGTAAGGACTCTATAATATATACAATGATTAAGAATGTGGCTCCACTAACATATATATAGAGTAGCTGTAGCTGATAGAACCCGATCAAGTCAGGCTTATCAGGTAAATCTGCTTTAAAAAATGAAAGAGGTGATGGAAATGCCAATTAAACCCTGAAATAATGGCTTAATATATAACTAATATAAAACCATTGGAAAAAGCATGGGCCACTGAACATGAAAAGGAGAAGGGGAATCAAATTCAGTTTGGAACTAGGGAAACAGAAAGAAAGGCAACTAGAACAGGTGTTGAAAGAACATCCAGATATGTTTTTAAAACAACCAGGAAGGACAGACTCATTTATCATGAGATAATAACTGAAGAGGGGAAAAAAGTCAAACAACATCCATATTGGATTCCAGAGGCCAGAAGAAAGATAGGAAGAAACAGAAAAGATGCTGAAAGATGATATAATTGAACTTTGTAGGAGCACATGGTGTTCCCCAGTAATACTAGTACCCAAACCAGATGGAAGTATCAGAATCTGTAGACATTTTTGACAAGTAAATAATGTTTCAAAATGTGATACATACCCCATGCCACAAAGTGATGAACTAATACAGAGATTAGAGGAAGTTAGAAGATTTGTGACTGCCATCAATTTGACTAAGGGTTATTTACAGATTCTGCTTTTGCTTCCTGTAGAAAAAGCAAAAGGAAAAAACAGCATTTGCGACTTCTTTATCTTACGTCAACATAAGGTGTTACCCTTCAGGTCACAGAGTGCACCAGATAAATTTAGAAGACTCATGGACCAAATTTTCTAGCCCCATCAAACAGATTCCACAGCCTAGTTAGATGATAAAGTGGCATTTAGACCTACATGGGAGAAAAATGTGCAGCACATAAGGTAAGTCTTGGGGTACTTCAAAAGGCAGGTTTGAATGCCAACCCCAAGAAAAATTAACTGGCAATAGATGAAATTAAATATTTGTGGTATTGTATCACCTAGAAAGGATAATACCAAAGGTTGAGAAGGTTAGAGCAATACAATTTAAAATCTGTAAAGTATAAATAATGTAAGGAAGAAAATACACAGATCTTAAGTGAAGCCTGTATCAGAACTATATATATTTCTTCCACTGAATTACCTAATACAGACACTGAACTAATTGTATTTAAACCTAGTCATATATTTATTTTAGACATTGAAAAACATATATGATAGTGTACAAATTATCCAGAGCAAATATTTAATTGTAAAGTTATGTAATTATAGTTATTAGGGTGGTTCTAATGCTACTTCTATGTTTATTACACATGTTGCTTTTTAATTAAAGAAATGTATTCAGGTTTGCATTGCATTATTGAAATTCAGTGTTATTTACTCATAACATATGTGTTTATAGGCATTGCCTATGTAAATATTTCCTTACTGCCTATCTCATTGCCAACCTATGAATAAAATCACTGCATGAGGACGAGGCTTTGGAGGAGACAGGCCCTTCCTACTTTGAGGTGCCAAAGAGGCACTCTGCCCTCACAAATCCCTCACACTCTTTCCCCATCCAAAAAAACAGAGGGTCGCTGAGGCTGTTGATGATGTCCTGGGGTATTTTCACACCCCTTAATTGGTATCAGCTGCTCACAACCTCCAAAAAAAGCTGTAATACTGGTCTGTGCTTTCCAGCTGTCTTTTCTATCACCATGTAATTTGGGGTCTTCACAGGGTGATCGTGTGAAGGCAGCTGAAATTGTGTTACACTTGTGAGCTGGTTGGTATGTTATTCCTTATATTCATTTTACAGTTTAAGCACAGGATGTATTTTAAACTTAAATTATAATTTTTTTTACAAGAGCTACTCGTAAGTGTGTATGCTTGGCTGTATTGGCTTATGACAATAATGTCGTTTTCTCTTATGATGTGCCAAATTTCTTGGAAAGTGAAACACCCACAAGATACATTGAAAGTGAAAGGTCCGAGGAGGGTATGTGAAAGAATAGCTGCAGTCTATATAAATACTCACAGAGTTCTTGTTCAACTCATGCTCATGTTGGAGACAGGATATCTGCTGCAGCTGCATTAGGATGAATAATTGGCATCAAATGTGTAATAGTTTTTATAAGAGGGCTATTAAAAATATCTGAAAAAGGATCTTTCAGAAACTACATTTAGTAAACATGCTAATATAGCAAAAAATTGAAAAAACATCTTTACATGCCAAAGATCAAAGTATTTTGCCTATAGTGTATAATCTTTATCATGGAACTGTAAGTGTATTAAAACCTATTTTCTTTTATCCAGGATCGTCCTTTAGCATATGCTACCTGTATACACACCCAGGGCACAGACCTTTAAAGGGTGCAGGAGCTGCTGGCAGCAGTTGGATTCCAACGTAACTCCAAAGAAAAGCAGATGTAAGCACCTTTTTCTGGAGCCTGCTGATTACCGTGACTGTATTGTGACTGTCTTTCTTCTCATCGCCCTCCTTTCGCTTGTCCTCCTCACTTTCCGTTTCCCCTCCCATTTTTTTCAACACAAAGACAGTTAAAAAGGACCAATGGGAGGTGTGCCAAATTGAGTTTTCCTCAGGGCACTCTCTGAGCAAAAGCCAGCTCTGCTGGTCTCCGTTTCATTGCTCATCACTAATCCCTTTTAATTGGGTTCTAAAAGTGAAACATTATAAAACAAAACCATGTATCTATCCCCTATTATAAAGAGAATAGTCTTTTTTATTGGGATATTTAAATTCTGTTTGGACATCACTACTACAACATGTCTGTTAATTCATTATTAAATAAAGTTACCCTTTCTGTTTTTCACAATTCCCTATGTCTTTTTTGGTTGAATTATATTTGCCATAAAACCTAGATCATTGACTATGTAAAGAACAGATCAAGATGTGCAAGCAGTCCACATAGCTTAGTTGCTTGCATGTTTCATACTCTTGCTTTTGAAGACTATGAAACATGCAAGCAACTAAGCTATGTGGTGACAGACATGGTATGATACTCATATAGAATGTTGGGTGTAATATAACCACTGTAGGTCTACCATATGCTATATTTTAGATTTGTGATAGTGGTTAGAATCCTGGATGTCTGAAATTGAATCTGGTTGTGTTTTTTTTACATTGCATAAATAAATTCTGTTTTCCCGTTCAATTGAATCACTGAAATCAGATTGAATATTTTTGTTTGATGTCATATGTTCATCCAACCTGAAGTAAGACTGGGCAGTCTTTCTAGATAGATTGGCCTTTGCCTCCCTTTTCTATAGTGGCTGCTAATACAAAAACAGAAATCTTCATATGTTGTACATAACAACATTGTGTGCACAATATCTTTCTACACAATACTGTAGCCTGAATATCAACTTCCACGAGGGTGTGATGTAAAGTATACATACATATGCATAGATTTACTATTCCTAATTCTACATTTATGTACTTTGAAGAGATACATGGATGTTGTCAGGTTCCGAATACTTCTGCGGGAGTGGAACGCACCACTTGCCACCAGCATTTGGTAACATCTCTTTGAACAATTGATGACCACAACAGGCTGCTGTAAAATGTGGGGTAAGGTGTTAGGAAGAAGACTGCAGGGGGTAGAATCTTTAAAATAGAGAGGTCGTAGATACATGGTCAACCTAATGCTCCTCAAACGTCTTACACCCAATATGTACAAAGTGTTAGTGAAGATGACCAAAGACTGATATCCCCTTACGATCATTTGAAAGCACAGTGTCTACTCACACATGAGACTGAATGATGGGGATAGGAATTATGAATGGCCAGACAGCCATCTATCCGAAAAGAAGAACAGCTGTCATCTCACAACATTATTACAATGTGTTGCAATTTTTTTCTAAATCTTTCACCAGTTGCAAAACTCAACAGAAACTGCATAGCTCTGTCGATACCACAGATCCTTATGAATATTATCCTTGCTGATTCATCAGGATTTTCAGGAGGACTAAGCAAAGTTTCATTTTAGCTGCTTTCTTCAAGAGTTTCTTCTGACTCTATTGAATAAATACTCCTTTGGGCATTTTATTTTTAACTTCTTAAAACGTGGGGTAAACAATGTTCCTAGTCTCAATTGTTCAGAGTTCATTTGGGTTTAATGAAAGAACAGTACTCCCCAGTGTTCATTGGTTCCAGTGAATACTTTGGCCAAGGATCAAAAAAGATTCAGCCTTGATTTAAGTCACTCAAGAAATAGCTTCCTCTGAGTCTCACAAATGAGGCCCATAATAGACCTCATGCAGCCTTTCTGCACTGGAGAACCGGCCTTCATATAATACATCTATGAGTTTCAAAACTCAACTCTGAATCCTGTTTTACTCTGGAGATCCACTTCCTCCCCGCACTTTGCCTTATGTTAGTAGAATGCCTTCATAAGCAGAAAGATGTTGGCGCTCTTCTGAATGATGTGCTTGCTTTAGAGCTCCTCGATAACAGGCAGCAGACAAATGGTGGAGCCTTCTTTTACACAGAGCCTGCATCCAAGATGGCAGCAGGATATTGCATTTTCTGGTGAGATCTTAGAATCCCACTTTCTTTTCACAGAAGAAGGGCAGGGTTTAAAAAAAACCTTTCCCCCAGCAGCAGAAATGTGGAAGACCACATTGAACCTTCCACATTTCTATTTCTGTAATGTAACAAGTTCCACATTAAACACCCCTTCAGAGACCTAATGATGCAGAGACTTAAAAGACATTATGTAGGACTGGAGCACAGCCTGGGATATCATCAAGAGTGTGCCGTATGGTGAGGCTGCAGCCCGGACAGCGAATCATGAGGCAAGTGCAAAGGTAAATATGACCTCACCTTCTTCAAGTAGGTATTAATTTATGATACAAAGCCCTGTCTTGCAAATACACTAATTTTGAGCAGCCTGATTTCAGCAGATACACGCACTCTGAAAGGAGTTAGCAGGGGGCAAGCACCACAGTGCAAAGTAGCACCTGCAAGGTTTTAATGCTTCTGAATCAGAGACTCACCAGATATCAGGTGATGTTCCCCAGTCAGTGTGCCTATCTCCTTTGTCTTATTAGGCTGTGGCCTCTGGATTGTAGGAACCTGATGAGGCACATCCTACCAAAAAGAATCATATGATATCCAGAGTCCAAATCGTCATCAAAACCAGACACCAGAGGGCTATGGTACCAGACTTTTGTAACCTAAATATTGTCTGAACAAACTATTGAGTTCTAGATATCATTAAAAACAAAACACTCAATAGGAGGTATTAGAAAATCTACACTCAGTGGGATAGTATTGTGTTGAACTATATTTAAGACATTATGGCCCTCATTCTGACCTTGGCGGGCGGCGGAGGCCGCCCGCCAAAGTCCCGCCGTCAGATTACCGTTCCGCGGTCGAAAGACCGCGGCGGTCATTCTGACTTTCCCGCTGGGCTGGCGGGCGGTCGCCTTCAGACCGCCAGCCAGCCCAGCGGGAAAGAGGCTTCCACGATGAAGCCGGCTCGGAATCGAGCCGGCGGAGTGGAAGCTGTGCGACGGGTGCAGTTGCACCCGTCGCGTATTTCACTGTCTGCGCAGCAGACAGTGAAATACATGTAGGGGCCCTCTTACGGGGGCCCCTGCAATGCCCATGCCAGTGGCATGGGCACTGCAGGGGCCCCCAGGGGCCCCGCGACCCCCCCTACCGCCATCCGGATCCCGGCGGTCCGACCGCCGGGATCTGGATGGCGGTAGGGGGGGTCGGAATCCCCGCGGCGGTGCAGCAAGCTGCGCCGTCGTGGAGGATTCAATGGGGCGGCGGTACACTGGCGGGAGCCCGCCAGTGGTGCCGGTCCGACCGCGGCTTTACCGCCGCGGTCGGAATCCCCATTGGAGCACCGCCGGCCTGTCGGCGGTGCTCCCGCGGTCCTCCGCCCTGGCGGTCAAAGACCGCCAGGGTCAGAATGACCACCTATATTTCTGTTTATGACATTTTTAGTGATGATATTCTGACATCCATCTGTGCAGAGGATCTTGAATAGTTAGTGCCCATGCTAAGCTTCTCAAAGAAGCATACACTAGAGAAGCTCACAATAAAGCATGGGCTTAGCAGTACTAGAGAATGGTGCCGAAGGAGGACTTTCTTTTGAGTTCTGGTGGTAAAGCCTTCTTAAGTTTGATCATGTGACACTGTACCAGGTGATGTGCAAAGTTATTCTTAGAGAAAGATATTGAAAAACAAGAGTTCCCACATTTTTTGACCAGGTGCTTTTCCCTGATTGATCCACTTGTGAGTGTTTCTCTGTCTAATTAATTGGGTCCCTCTAAGGCCATCATTACGAATGAGCTGATAATGTTCTAGGTAACTGTGTCCCCCAAAGCTTCCTGTAAAGGAGGTACCACTAGCTCCAGAGGTCCAGAGTAACCACAGGTTTATAAATGTGGTCCTGAGGGTCCCCTTAGACATGAGAAACGTCCAGAAAAATTATGTAGTCTGATTTCCCTGGTAGCTCCTCCACACCTTTTCAAACAGAGATTTCAGCTGCGTGTGTGAAAATAAGTTGTTGTGCCTTGTGAGAAATGGGGTCTCTGGTTGGCAGTCAGGTTACCCCCTGTCCAAGTAGGCGCCCTCACTCTAGTCAGGGTAAAGGAGAATCACCCTCACTTAACCCTTGCTCATACCCTTGGTAGGTTGGCACAAGCAGGCAGGATTAACTTCAGAAACAACGTGTAAAGTATTTGTACCAAAACACACACAGTAACACAGTGAATACACTACAAAATGGACACCACACCAATTTATAAAAATAGGTAATATTTATCTAAATCAAACAAGACCAGACTGTCATAAATCCAACATGCACAAGTTAAGATATGAATTTTAAAAAGAATACGAGTCCTAATCCCTAGAAAACAGTGAGATTGCTGTTGTTACACAAAGTACCTGGTTAGCGTAAAAAATAAAGCACCACGAGCAAGTGTTCGTCAAAAAAGGACAGCGATGCGTTGATTTCTCACTCACAAGCGAGGCCGTGTGTCATTCCTTCTGCAGTCAGGTCGGCGTGCGCTGTTTTCTCTGTGCAAGAGAGAGATGCATCGATTTCCAGACTGGCATCTTGGGTCCAGGCAGGCTTTGCGTTGATTTTTCACACCCAGTGAGGTTACATTTGAAATTCAGCACAGTGTCAGAAAACTATACTGCCTGGGGCTAGCATTGTTATCAGCAGCCGCTAGCAGGTGTTGAATGTTGTTGCTCCAGCCACAATGCGTCGATCTCCCAGCCGCAATGCAGGTGGTGTAGCAATTTTAGCCACGAGGCCGGCAGCGCATCATTTATCTGCCACGTTGCGGATGGTGCGTCAGAAATGTCCGTGCATGGCGGTCGTAGCATGGATTTCTGTCCTTTTCCACCAGATTCACCTTTCAGTGGCCCAGAGACATGTTAGGACACTGCTTGGCAGGGCAGGAGTCTCAGCAGAGAGTCCAGGTGCTGGCAGAGAGAAGTCTTTGATGTCCTTGAGACTTCATCAACAGGAGGCAAACTCAGTTCAAGTCCTTGGAGATTCTTCACCAGTGGGAAGTAACAGAAAAGTTAGTCTTTGACCTCTCTCAGGCAGTAGCGGCTACTGCAGGCCAACCGGACAAAGCACAGTCACAGGCATAGGGGCAGTAATCCTTCTCCAGCTCTCCAGCTCTTCTCCCTTGCAGAGGTTCCTCTTGGTTCCAGATGTAATCTGATTTTCAGGGGTTTTGGGTCAATACTTTTACCCTTTTCTGCCTTTGAAGTAGGCTTACTTGAAAGGGAAGTCTCTGTTGCTCACGAGATCCTGCCTTGCCCAGGCCAGGCCCCAGACACACACCAGGGGGTTGTAGACTGCATTGTGTGAGGGCAGGCACAGCCCTTTTAGATGTAAGTGACCACTCCTCCGTCCACTTAAGCACAGATGGCTCATCAGGATATGCAGGCTACATCCCAGCGCCGGTGTCACTGCCTAGAGGAGGGGTGCAAGCAGCCCAACTGTCAAACTGACCCAGACAGGGAAACCACAAACAGGCAGAGTCACAGAATGGTTTAAGCAAGAAAATGCCTACTTTCTAAAAGTGGCATTTTCAAATCTAAAAACAACCTTTACCAAAAGATGTGTTTTTAAATTGTGAGTTCAGAGACTCCATATTTCTATCTGCTCCCAAAGGGAATCTGCAGTTTAATAATATTTAAAGGCAGCCCTCATGTTAACCTATGAGAGAGATAGGACTTGCAACAGTGAAAACCGAATTTGGCAGTATTTCACTGTTAGGACATGTAACACATATGTACATGTCCCACCTTTAGCATACACTGCACCCTGTCGATGGGGCTACCTAGGGCCTACCTTAGGGGTACATTACTTGTATAACAAGGGAAGATTTAGGCCTGGCAAGTAGGTACAATTGCCAAGTCGAATTGACAGTTTAAAACTTCACGCACAGACACTGCAGTGGAAGTTCTGAGCCATGTTTACAGGGCTACTAATGTGGGTGGCACAACTAGTGCTGCAGGTGCAGGCCCACTAGTAGCGTTTGATTTACAGGCCCTGGGCACCTTCAGTGCACTTTACTAGGGACTTACTAGTAAATGAAATATGCCAATCATGAATAAGCCAATTTACACATATAATTTATACAGGGAACACTTAGACATTAGCACTGGTCAGCAGTCATAAAGTGTCCAGAGGGAACAGAACAGCAAAAACAGAGTCCAACACACAGAAACAACCTGGGAAGCAGAGGCAAAAGGTTAGGGGAGACCATGCCAAGGATGCCAAGTCTAACACGCCTCTAACAGATCCTTTGGATTTAACAGGCCACTTTTAACTGGGGCACTAGTGGAAAGCATGTGTAATTTCACTACTGCTTAAGAAATTTCAAACCCTAACATGAGTTTGGCGGATGGAAAGGTTGGAGTTAATAAGAGTTTCCCACTAGGTCAGCAGGTGGAAACCTGAGTTTCCACCCACTGGCCTATTGGTAAACAGGGTACAACATTGTCTCTGGCTTGCACATGAGCTAGCCACATTGCTGTAGCCTGCAGGGTGCACCAGCACCCTCACAATGTTCAATGTCTGCAAAGCAGACATTGAATATAGCGATAGTGCTGGGCAGGGGGGACGCTGCACTGCCCATGCCAAGTGCATTGGCAGTGCTGGGGACCCCCCGTGCCCCTGCACCCGTTCTCCACCAGCCTTTTCATAGTGGTGCTACCGCTATGAAACTTCTGTCGGAGACAGAGGTCGTAATCCCCAGGGCAGCGCTGCCCTGGAAGATTAGGACCACCACCAACCTCCAGACGGCTGGGTTCTGAGATCCTGGTGGAGCTGGCTGTTCCCTGGCAGCCTGACCACCAGAGTTGTAATGTGTCCACACTCGTAATGAGGCTGTTAGTGAGGATGTGGTAGAAATTCAGTTGTTAGTTGACTGGGATGTGAATCCTGGTCATGCAACCTCTACAGTCCCTTACAGTGTGAAACACAAAAAGTCACAAAATTGACATATACTTAACCCTGGCTAGCTTGACACAAAAAACAGTTTAACTTTGAAGCAATGCGTAAAGTATTTCTTCTGCACACAAACGGTAAAAAAGTGAAAACAAACACTAGAAAAATCCCAAACAATTTAGAAAATAGAGTACATTTTAATAAACTATTTGACATGAAAACAACCAAATTCCAATTGGTAAAACCGGAGTTATGAATTTTAAACGTTTTAATAAAAACTAGCCCTAACAGATCAAAGTGCTAACCGTGGATATCTAGTTGTGCAAGACTGAGTCAAATTTTAAAAATACTGCTGACCGGGATGGAGCTCAGTTCCAATGCAAGAACTGGATTGGGCCCAGTCAGCTCTTACCTCCGGACGTAGGAACATTCTTGAAGAAAATGTTCTGAGAAGGTAAAGTTCAGCAGAAGAAGGCTTCAGAAAGTGTCAGAAAATAACATGTTGTCATCAGATAGCCTTGGGTCGAAGCTGCAGTGAAGATTTGTACATTCAGGCATAGTTTCTGAAATGGAAGTCGGAAATCTTCAGGAGGACAATGCAGAGGGCTGGAGCCGAAGACAGTTCTATGAGGTCAGAGATACATTTGGCAAAAGACCACTGAAAATAATTTGTTACTGTAGAGAAGAACATAGTGGAAGAAGCCATGCTGTCAATCTGACTGGCGATGCACCTAGCATGGATAGGTGAGCAGTGTGGTTACAGTCTCCTCCAGCTTTCAGAGCAGTTTTAAACCAGAAAATGTCCAAGTCCCAACATTTGGATTTTGACTATCTGGGCACCTTTAGCACCACTACCAAGAGTCCAGAACTGGAGGTCCACTACTTGGAGTGTCAAGACACACTCAGGCTGTGTCCAGGTGCGGGTTTGAGATGGAGGAAGCCTTTTCTGTCCTTGTGGCTCCTAACAGAAGGCCAGCACACTAGTCCTTGTGAGTCCTTTTTGAAGGACCTAGGACAGTTGAAGATCCAGTCATTTTCCTCAGGCAGAAGGTAGCAGAGAAGCAGTAGAAACATGATAGCCATCCAGCAGGGCAGCAGGGCAGCAGTCCTTCAAAGGCGCACTCTAGAAGGGTAGCAGTCTTTCCAACAGAATAGTAGTCCTTCGTCCTGGCAGAGTATCCATAGGTCCAGAAGTGTACTGATATGTTTGTGCATGTGGTCCTATGTTTATACCCTGGTGCCCTGATTCTGGAAGGTGGGAGAAGCTTCAGCAGCGCTGAAGTGCATGGAATGACCTAACTCCCCTGCCTAGATCCAAGCTGCCTGTAGTGACAATGTAATGTCATTAAGACCTTTGTCTGAAAAGCAGAGCACAGGCTATTCAGGTGGAAGTGGGGCTGTTCTCAGCTCTACCCACCCATCCTGCCAGCAGATGGCCAATTGATGCACACCTAACCCCTCTATTTTGTGACTGTCTTGGAACTCACAAAGTCTAACTGTCAGTTCTACCCGGTCAGGTGCCCTAGGACAGGCTGCAGGCACAAAATTGCTAAAGGCAGAAAACGCCAACTTTCTAAATGTGTCATCTTTAAAATTGCGATCAAAAACCCGACTTCACCATTAAAAAGGGCTTGTCACAACAATTCCAATTGACAACAAACATGACCTAACTACGTGCCCCAGTTGGAAATTACAGCCTATTAAATGCAATAAGGAATCCCAAATGTTATCCTAAGGGAGGGGTAGGCCTCGCAGTAGTAAAAAAACAAATAGTTTTTTTATTACCAGCACCTCTACAATTTAAAGGTACATGCCCAACCTTTTAATTACACAGCACCCTGTCCTATGGGCTATCTAGGGCCTACCTTAGGGATGAGCTATTTGTAATAAAAAGGGAGTTTAAGGCTTGGCAAGGGGTTTCTAATGCCATGTCAACATGGCAGTTAAGAACTGCAGTGAGGCTTCAGTGACAGACCTGGACATGTTTTAACTGTGCTAGAGTGGGTGGTACAATAAGCACTGCAGAGCCACTAGTAGATTTTAATTTTCAGGCCCTGATATATGATATATCACTCTACAATGAACTTACAAGAACATTAAATCTGCCAATTGGGTATCAGCCAATTTGAGTATGTTTTAGCAGAGGAAGCACAGGTACTTTAGCACTGATTAGCAGTGGTTATGTGCACAGAGTTCTAAGGAAATCAAAATTGGTGCAGCAAAAATGGAGGCTGTAAGGCAAAAGGTTTGGGGGAAGACCACCCTAAGGCTGACTGGTATAACAGAATTCAAGCATAACAATCAATCACCAATCTTTACACATAGCCCTGGGAAAACTACTTGAAAAACTGGTAGCTGAACAGCTCACAGAATTCCAAGGGGTTCACCCAATATTTACATTTTATGTTGTGGCTTCCATCTTGGATAATAAAAAAGAAAGGCTTTGTCATTATTGTTGATGAAAATATACTATGATGGTGATGGGATGATGTTGAAGTTGCTATCCTCCTTAGGCACTTGCATAAATGTGAATGTCAACTGATGATGGGATATCTTGAGAAAGTACCAAAGAACTAATAACTTCCCCTTTGCAGCTAGTGCTATACTGTTCCTTCAACATTGGCAATACCTACAACAGTTTATTCAGTGCATGTTACGAAGTGTTGGTATAAGGGAAAACACTCCTTTAACTCTGTTAAGATGTTTGGTGCTGATGTTTGGCACATGTACAGTTATATAGAGTAGGTGTGAATCACAGCTCTTTGCTACCTACTTTATTGCACTTTCTTCAAGACCGCCAAGTGCCTACTGGTGAATTTAGTCTCCTTGGGTGGTCTTGATTCCATATTGACTAAGTCAAATTGTTTCTTAAAAAAACAATTACATAATGCAGGATTGCTAAAGGAGCACAACAAATACTGATCATTATAGATTAAATTGTGGATTGCCCTGGAAAATGTTATACATACATTTTCCCTGAAACTTTTTTCAATGTTCACAAAGAGTAAGGAGTCCAAAGGGGGTCCATTTTCTTTTGTCAATGAGTTACCACCCCAACTTGGGGGAGGGGGGGTTGTTCAGTCACTTTCATTGGTTTACAGCTGTCATGTTCTTCCAAAACTATTGATATATATGTGGGAAAGAAACACTATTTGAAGGGGTGATGTACAATATGCCTCTTCTACTTAGCAATTCTTTATCCATTTCTAAACCCATTTCAGAAGTCTGTAGAGCTTTATCAACTCCTAAAATGGGACCAGTACATTTGAAATAATGCATTTCCAGTCATGTACTCAAATTTGGAGAGTTTACAACCATAACAATGTTTAGGACACGTGGCCTCACATAACTTAGATTGGGTAAAGCACTTGAAGGAGCTTGGACGATCCTATTTGGCCACCTGCTGGCATTCTTTGCAGATTGTGTTGCACTTTTTAATGTACCGGCTATGGAAAAAGAAACAGAGTTCATGGGATAGTATTGATCATTTCTCACTTTGTGGAAGACTCCTGCTAGAAAACTTACAACTCTGCATTTTGGGAAGGAACAGGTAGAAGAGTAGGCTCTAACCCATAACACCACCAGCGTTTGTGCTTTGTGACACGTTTATTTCCTGTTGTAATTGTCCTGGCAGATGAAGAGTAAGGGGAAGATTAAAAAAAATAACAGCGCCTCCTTGTGCCACATTAGCATCATCTGTTTTACGCTAATGTGGCCCAACGAGGCCAAAATTGCCCTGCCAAATTTACAAAGTGGCACAATGCATGCATTGCTCCAGTTTGTAACCCCCTGCACCACTTTATGCATGCACCAGGCATGATGTTTGCAATGGGGGCATTCCCTCATTAGGGATTCTGCAAAAATGTTGCAAAGGTATCTTTCTGGCATCTCAAAATCAATATCTCAATAACCCAATCAATCTCTTAGTAACTAATCAACAAGATAATCAATAACATTAAATAAGAATCAATAATGAATTCACCATGACCTTTCGGCCATGAATAACCACACAAATCTAGTTAAGTATTAGGATATTCATTCCCTATTATTTACAATCTAATAGTCATCTCCGTTAATCTCATTAGCAATCAATCTCATTAGTAACTCTTCAGATACATAATTTGAACACAGTTAATCAACGCATAGAGAATATTCATTAAGCAGTAACACATCATTAAGAACAGCTTAGCAAAGTCTCAAAGTACAAGATTCAACAAAGCAAGAACTCAGTCATTTGTCTATTTGCGTCAGATTTTAGTGAGCACCTTAACTAACCTCAAATTAGCATTGGCATGTTGGGCTTCATGCAAAAAAAATTAGCAAGCACAACTTTGGAAAACATCTAACTATGGCCTCTATCAAAAGAGCAGTTGGTACCTAGAAAAAAAAGGCAAACAGACAATTACAATCTTCATCAGATAGTTACCCCTCCAACGAATCAGCAAACAGTGTCAGTCTTCGTCTTCAGGACATCAGTCGATTCACCATCAGCAAGGATAGGACAGGGCAAAGTCTCAGTATGGCATAGCTTAAAGAATAAGACTCTTCTTTCATATGGAGGAGAAGCAAGCATCAGTAAGGACTTAGATAGAGGGTGGTTTAAAATATCAGGAAGAACAAACAGCAAAGGCTCAAAAGAGTAATGGCAAAGTATGGCTAATAGTGGCAAATAGTGGGTAATTCCTCTTCGGGTCATGCGGTTATATCAAAACTGTCGAACTAGCCCTAAATTCCCCATTGGATAATATTTGGTGCATCATTATCTCTGTCCAATAATTCTTCACACACCTCACTAGAATTTTCCACAGAACACAGTTCTCATGCCGTTGATCGGCCCATGTTATTGACGTCTACATCGGGTGGAATGTCAGGTAAGAAAAGTTACACTTTACGCTCCAGTCAGTAGTCCCATTGTTTTCTCCTATTCCAGGCAGCCTTGCACCTGTTACAAATTACACTGTTGTATTCAGCAAGAATGTCGGACTTCCCAGTACGCGGTATCTTTCTGGCATCTCAAATTCAATATCTCAATAACCCAATCAATCTCTTAGTAACTAATCAACAAGATAATCAATAACATTTAATAAGAATCAATAATGAATTCACCATGACCTTTCAGCCATGAATAACCACACAAATCTAGTTAAGTATTAGGATATTCATTTCCTATTGATTACAATCTAATAGTCATCTCCATTAATCTCATTAGCAATCAATCTCATTAGTAACTCTTCAGATACATAATTTGAACACAGTTAATCAACGCATAGAGAATATTCATGAAGCAGTAACACATCATTAATAAGAACAGCTTAGCAAAGTCTCAGAGTACGAGATTCAACAAGACAAGAACTCAGTCATTTGTCTATTTGCGTCAGATTTTAGTGAGCACCTTAACTGTCGAACTAGCCCTAAATTCCCCATTGGATAATATTTGGTGTATCATCATCTCTGTCCAATAATTCTTCACACACCTCACTAGAATTTTCCACAGAACACAGTTCTCATGCCGTTGATTGGCCCATGTTATTGACGTCTTAATCGGGTGAAATGTCAGGTGAGAAAAGTTACACTTTACGCTCCAGTCAGTAGTCCCATTGTTTTCTCCTATTCCAGGCAGCCTTGCACCTGTTACGAATTACACTGTTGGTCGTGTCCCATGAGAAAGAATTTACTACGGCTACACACACATCTCTAGCTTCTGGAAAAGTACAGTTTCATGACCTTCAGGATAACAGCACATTGCACGTTAGGAAAAACACAGTTTAAAATGAGACTAGGCAGGTAGGCCCAGACCCTTGCTAAGTAAGGCCTAGTAATTTAGTTAACAAAACCCGAATACCTATCTCTAATTATCATATGCTAATACAAATTCAAACATCAGTACATAATTAGTTCATCATTAATGAGTTTCATTAGTCTTCGTATACATTGATGGCCACTCCCCGTGGGCACATTTCAAACGCGTACATCATTTTTTCTATGTTAACACATTTTCTATGCAGCTTCATTACACAATATATTGCAAGCTTTTCATGTTAATATTAAGTTTAAAAGACACACTGCAACAATCCCTCCTCTGATAACTCTTGTCTTCACACAAACCTTTCCCCTCAAATTTTACATTCTAAAATTCCTTCATTTCAATTTCTTCCCTTAACCTCTCCCCCTGTGATTTTGCCCTGAATAATTTTTCCCTTTGTTTTTCTTCCCTCCTCTTATTATTTTTTGCCATTTTCAATTTTATTCTTTTACTTAATTTACATGCCACCCCTAATCCATATAAGCAAGCTATAACAATCAATATTCCCTGTATTATTTTTGACAATATCACATGCCAAATATTACTAAACCAATTTCCCACTGAAGCAAATCCTTTCCCAACCTTTTCCCAAACACCTGGTTCTTTCAGTTCCTTCAAATCTGTACTATCCCTAGTTAAGTTAGCAAGCATACTCCTAATCTCATAACTATTGTCTGGTATGTAAGCACAGCAGTGACGCTCATTAAGCATCTTACAAACTCTGCCATTTTTCGCTAAAAGAATGTCTAAAGCAAGCCTGTTTTGAAGAGTCATAGCCCTCTCCGCAGCAAGTTCAGTATCCATCAGGAGTATAGCCCCTGTAAAATTTGTAGGCATGTTATCCACAATAGTAGACAACTTTCTAATCTTTATGGGGTTTAAGATAACTCCCACTGAAAGAATTATCGCCCCAAATATGTCTCCTACTACCCCAGCAGCAGTCTCTCTCCTTTGTCTAGTACGATGTAATTCAGACAATTTCGGAAACCTTTTCAAATCCTCAAGCTGATATATCTTTCGAAAAACTATGCCCAAATAACATGTCCCATACCATCCCTTTGGAAGACGGTCAGAAGCATTAAGTCCACATATATAATAGATCCCAGGGATCGCTGGATCCTGTCCATTTAACATGAAAATCCACTTACTCTGAAACAAAAACACATGCTTACATTCACTCATTCTCACAAACACATTGTCAAAGTATGACTTTGGACTAGAGATGCAAAGCTTACCTACGTGTAGTGCATCTAAAGCTAACTTCCCCTGTTCCTTAATTGCACTATAACCCTCACTACTAGCAAAAGCTTGCTGCTGCAATCCTTTCTCCAATTTACCCTTCAATGGCCTTCTTCTATCTTCCGTGTGATCTAAAAAGCTTTTCTCTACAGGTGTAAGCAAGCATGTCAAATTATTGCGGTGTGCATGAGATGTACTAATTGTTAATGTCGCCTCAAAGAACCCTTTTACTAATTGTATACTATAGTACTTAGCTACACTACTCAAATCCTCTATGATAGGCACATAAGAAAACACAAGGTCATGGTTCGAATAAAAATATTGAATCTCTTCCTGGTTATAGAATCTTGTTAGTAACAGACTACAGCTTATCCCATATGTTAAAGGTAGACTATGATAGGTAACCCCCTCTTGTACCAAAACAGGAATCTGTGTGCACACAAAGCAATCCTTCGCATCCATTGTGTCAACATACTCACTCAGCAAGCAATAGAAAACATTTATGGATAGTTCCCCTTTCGCGTTAGTTCCCTCATGCAAATAATTTGTATCCTGCTCAAACCTCTCCCAAGCTGTTAGTGCAGTGGTAGGCTCAGAAATCGTAGCATTGTTAGTCTCACTCCTATCCATTAATGGCATACCCACAATCACAACTAAGATGGATATCACATACACGACACCCAAACCAACACGCAAATATTTACAACTCCCTCTATTATCCTCTGTAGTGTTAGCCATATTCTGTAAAGAATCAGAAAGTGAAGGAATGTTAATTCAAACAACAACAGAGGACAGTTAGAAACTTTCTTCTTTCTTTTTTTTTTCTCTCTTCTCGCAGCTAAGTCAAAACAAGCAAGTATTTACAGCTCTCAGTTTCACTCCCAGGGACCAGTGTATCTTCTGTTTGCTACTCTCTTTCTTTTCAACTTGCGATCACCTTGCAACTCTCCTTCATTTAGATCTTCTCTCCTTATTGTATCAACCTCTTCCTCTATTGCATCTTCGACAACCACCTTTCTCTTTGTCACTTGCAACTCTGGTCACTTATCTCCTTTTAGTGTCTCTTTGGCCTTTGATCTTTCCTGTGGCAACCCTTCGCCCTCCTCTGACTCTATGGTGTTTTCTCTTGATGGACCTGCAATTTGCTCGAGAGGAGTCTGGACACTCTGACTCCCTCCGCCTCAACTCCTTCGCCTTCTGGGTCTGTCAGGGGTTCTAGCTCGTTTCCATATTCATCTGCTTCTGGGAGAACCTCCCTCTGATTTGGCTCTCTTGGTGCCTCAGTTGAGATAGGTTCACCATCACCCCTCTGGGTCTCCTCTCCTTCATCTCTTACTGGAGTGACCAAGCCATCCTCAACGGGCTCCCCTTCTGTCTCAGTTCCCCTTCAATCACTCTCCGGCCCTGAGACTTCCTTCTCTGTCAGTACTTTCAACAACTCAACTTCCTCATCAGTTGGACCCGTCACCTTTTTCATGTGACTGGCATGGATCCAATTTGGAATTCCTGCACACTTCACAGCAGTAGTAGTCGTTAATATCACTTGATATGGCCCCTTCCAACGTGGCTCCAAAGACAACTTCCTTACATTTTCTTGATGACAACCCGGTCACCAGCTTTCAGATTGTGTCCTGGATCATTTATCGGTTGCAGGGTGGTAGCTTCCACCTGGTGAGAAAAAGAGCGGACCACGTCATCCAGACCCTTGCAGTAGTTCAACACAATATCATCCGTGATATTCACAAGAGCATTCGCAGGCACTGCAGGCAGTCTCATAGCTCGACCCATGAGAATCTCATGAGGTGACAGTCCTGTTTTCTTGTTAGGTGTGGTTCTCATTGACATTAGCACCAAAGGCAACGCATCAGGCCATTTCAAGTTTGTGGCTGCACACATTTTTGCCATTCTCAACTTCAGGGTACCATTCATCTGCTCCACTAGTCCTGAGGCTTCAGGGCGGTAACTACAATGCAACTTCTGTTCAATGTTCAATGCTGCATACAATAGCTTAACCACCTCGTTGTTGAAGTGACTTCCCCTAACTGATTCTAAAGAGATCGGAAACCCAAAACGTGGTATCAATTCCCTAAGCAGCAGCTTCGCTACTGTGAGACTGTCATTCCTATGTGTAGGGTATGCTTTGATCCAGTGACTAAAGATACACACAATCACCAATACATATCTCAAACCTCCACAAACAGGCATCTCAATAAAATCCAATTGCATTCTGCTGAATGGACCTCCTGCTCTCCCAATGTGGCTCAAATTCACCACTGTCCCTTTCCCTGCATTCATCTGTTGACAGATGATACACCTATCACAGAGCACTTCTGCAGCTTGTCTGAACTTCGGGTTAAACCAGTCAATTTTGAACAACCTGATCGTGGCCTCTCTCCCAATATGTGTTTGACCATGGTAAAACCTCGCAATTTGTGACAGGAGACTGTTCGGCAAGACCATTTTCCTTTCATCTGAGACCCACAAATCATCTGGTCTTTGTACACATTGCATCCTAACCCAAGAACACTTCTCATCTTTGCTGGCACGTCCCTGCAACAATCTCAATTCTTCTAACATGTAAATCACCCTTAATGCGTAACCTGTGCATGTCTCATTTTCTGTTTGAGGTAACAATTCCCACTGATCTTTAAACGAAATACAGTTCAATGTGCAAAACCTTGCGACTTGATTTGCATATCCATTTCCCATTGAAACAAAGGCTTGTGATTTCAAATGAGCACTGCATTTCACCACAGCATTTTCATGAGGTAACTGAATCACGTGCAACAACTCCTTAATTCTTTCACCATTTTTCACTGGAGAACAAGAAGAGGTCAGGAAACCCCTCTGTGACCATAGTTGGCCAAAATCATGTTCGATTCCACATCTATATCTGCTATCAGTATAGATAGTCACCCTCAACTGGGCAGCGGCATGGCAAGCTCTAGTAAAAGCAACCAATTCAGCCACTTGAGCAGAATATACTCTCTCAAGCCAAGACGCTTCCAGGATACCAGAGATCGTACATACAGCGTATCCGGCCCTCAGCACTCCTACTGAGTCTCTTAAACAGGAGCCATCTACAAAGATATTTTGATCATTTTCTTCCAATTGAGTATCTTTAATATCAGGCCTCGGTTTGGTGCACATTTCTGTTACCTCAAGACAATCATGCTCTACATCTTCAACATCTTCGACCTCTGTGTTTTCATTTGGAAGCAAAGTTGCCGGGTTCAACACTGTACATCTTTTCAGCGTTACATTTGGTGATCCCGATATAATCGTTTCATATTTTGTCAGTCTTGCATTTGTCATGTGTTGCGTCTTTGTATGGGTTAGCAGGATCTCAACTGAGTGAGGGACCATGACTGTTAAAGGAAGTCCCATCACTATACCTTCACACTGCGTGAGGCTTTGACCAACTGCTGCTACTGCACGCAGACAACCTGATAAGGCTGCTGCAACTGGGTCCAAAGTAGCTGAAAAATATGCTACTGGTCGGTTTACACCTCCATGGACCTGTGTCAGGACATACAAAGAATCACGTTTGTGACAAAACAGAACAAAAGGCTTCGTGTAATCAGGCATACCTAAAGCTGGAGCCCTGCACATACTCTCTCTCAATTCAGTAAACGCCTTCATTTCCTTTTCTGACAGAGTTATGACATCTGGCCCTTCCTTAACCGTCAGTCTCACCATTGGTTTGGAGATGACTGAGAAATTCGGGATCCACTGACGACAGTAACCTACCATTCCCAGAAACATCCTAACATCTCTCTGTGTCGTCGGGGATTCATCTGTAACAGTGCAGTCACTCTTTCCCTGGACAACTTCATCGACCCTTTCTCAATTTGATGAACCAAATACTTCACCTCTTTATGGCAATATTGCAGCTTCTTTGGGGACATCTTGTGCCAGTTCTTCCCTAAGTGGTTCAGTAAGGCAATCGAATCATACTTGCACTCATCCCTCGTTTTGGATGCGATCAACAGATCATCAATGTACTGCACTAGAGTTGACTGAAAGGTAATTCCAATGACTCCAAATCCTTCTTCAGTATCTGATTGAAGATGGAAGGTGATTCCGAAAACCCTTAAGGAATTCGACACCAATTGTAAACCTTGTCCAAGAATTTGAAACTGAAGAGAAATTGGCTGTCCTCATGAAGAGGCACAGAAAAGAACGCTTGGGACAAATCAATTACTGTGAACCACTCTGCATCACATGGAACCTGGAACATAATCACAGCTGGATTTGGCACCACTGGGCAGCATTTCATCACTATGTCATTGATCTTTCTCAAGTCTTGGACAATTCAAACTTTCCCACAAGGCTTTCTCAGTCCCATTATTGGTGAATTACATGGACTGCTCATCACTTCTTTCAAGACTCCCTGTTTCACAAAGTCTGCAATCAATTGTGCCACTTTTAAAAGGACATCTTGCGCCATGTGGGACTTCGGTACCTGGGGAAACGCAGCATTTGGCTTCACACTAATTTAACTGGTTCAACTACTTTTATCAGTCCTAGTTCCTTTCCTGTCAGATCCCACACTTTCTCTTGGACTGCTCCCTGCAAGTCTGCCGGGAGATCAGCTACTGTGAACATTGGGAAGAAGTTAATCAGAGGATACTCCTCATTTGTGGTCTCCGTTTCAGGCTCTGAAATCTGCTCCTCATCTCCTTCATCATCACTGTTTGTCTGAACCTCAATCCCCTCAATGAAACATGTGATAGAACATCTTGTCTTGCACAGTAAGTCTCTTCCCAGTAGGGACACAGGACTCGAATCGCAAACCACAAACCTGTGCAATCCCTGAAAGGTGCCAAGCTCAACCTGTACCGGATCTGTGATGGGTTAGTCAGGAGTTTATTTGCCACTCCTACTACTTGACTGTACGTCCTGAAAGGGGCAGTTTCAGAACCTCTGCACTTCTGACTATAGAGCGTGTAGCTCCTGTGTCAACCAAGAATGAAAACTTGTGACTCACTACTTTGCCCTGAACATAGGGCCCTTTCTGATCTACTTCTAGAGACACTGCAGGCCTACACTCCTCCCTATCTGAACTCTCATCCGACCATTCATTGTTTATTCCATTCTCACCACGCAATGGGAACTGTTGCACTGTGTTATTTTGACTCATTCTTTGACCTGTGACCTATTGAGGAAGCATCACCTGTTGCTGTTCCATTGGCGCTAAAGGCACTTGTATTTGCTGTCAAGGTACAATAGGAACCTGCTGCTGCATTTGTTGCATCTGCATCGGCTGTATACGTGGCATCTGCACCTGCTGCATGGGTTGGAAACCCTCCATCTGATTCATGTTATTCTGAAAGTTCTGATTAGGACCTCTCAGCCTCGGTCCTTTCACATTTTGAAATGCACTGACATCATTGCTTTGTTGAACAACACCCTCCTGCACCATCATCGGGCACTCCCGCTTCCAATGTCCAACGCCCCCACAAGCATGACAAGGTAACATCTTCTTCATCCACTTCACATCATTATGAACCACTATGGTGTTCAAGTCCGTACTTCTGTTCACAAAACCTCCACGACCTCTGCCTCTCACTTGTGCCTTAAACATCCTGTTTCCTTGCAGCTGTTGCACCATCTGTAGTAGACAACCTCCCTGCATCCCTGACTGTGCTGCCTTAATTTGCATCACCATCGCTTTCTCCTTCAGCTTTCTCTGCTTCAGCTCAATCTTGTCACTACAGTACTTCGCATCCTGCAGCACCTCATCAATCGGCTTTTCTTGCCAGCAAATCAGTGATTCTTAATCATCTGACTAATCTCAGGTCTCAACCCTTCAACAAACCTAAACACAAGGTGATTCATGTCCTTCGCTTCAATAACCTCTGTACCACTCGAGTGCTTGAACACTTTCAACAACCTCCCATAATAAGCATGTATCGACTCTTTGGATTCCTGAGCTGTCCGATCAATCTTTTGCCAATCAATATTCTGTGGCAAAACTCTCTGTTTCAAGAACTCAAACACCTTATTGTAGTACCTCATCACCTCAGGTGATGGTGCTCCTGTGACTCTATCCCTTGTCGGTTCCACGGTTGGCCAATCCACACTTCTCTTGCACTCAAGCCACAAATCAGTTGGAACTATGATGTCAAAGAGAGTGTTCAGGTCTTCCCAGAAACATTTCGCAAGCTTCACAAACCTGTCCGTCTGCTGATACCACTCTATTGGCTTCTCCCTCAGCCTGGGAAAGTCATTCGTAAATGACAGAATATCACCTCTAGTCCATGGCACATGGACAAGAACCCCTCCGGCTGTTTCTCTTATTGGTAACATCTTTACCACATCAGCATCCTGTGAGGTTTTAGCTGGTGGCTCTATGCAGTCGCTCTTTCTCTTATCTCTCTTCTTTACTCATCTGCCTTCCCACTTCTCTAAGGCTCCCCAAACTTTTGCACTCTGCAGTATCTCTTTAAGGTGTGCCTTCATCCCAGTAGACCGCATGTGTTCAAAATCCTTAGGCTTAAAGTCTAACCTGTAACTCCTCTTCAGATGTTTGGTATTTTATAAGTCTATTCCATATTTATCTGCCAAATTTGCCAACCTCTGGTGCACCCTGCTCACTTCTTTGGTTATGTTTGGACACAAGTATCTCAACTCTGCTTCCGTGTATGACTCTAACCTGTTCACTCCCATGCTCCCTTCAACAAGTTAATTTGCCTCCATGCCCAACCTTACAAAATTCAGGTACTCTTCTCCTCCCGACCTCCCGGCTGCTGCAGGAGTAGACTGTGGTGAATTCAACTTATCTAACCAGTCATTCAGCTGTTGGGCTGTCAAACCTTGTAATGATATATTCCCAGCCTGTGGTATGGGTGTCTGCGGCATATTCGCACTCGAGATCTGCAGTGGCATCTGGAGGAGCCCCTATCGGACTGAAGTATAACAAAGACCTAGGTCTTTCAAAAGTCGGCTCCACTGGAGACATCCCTTGAGAGCTCCCTACAAACCCTCCTCTTGTCATATCTTGAGTCATTATCCCTTGATCGCACACACTAGGCTTCGCCTGCGCATACAATGGTACTGGTGGACCAACTGTAATGGGCAAGGATATGGCGGCTGACGGCTGCCTATTTCCAAAATCCTGTGGAGCATTAACTCCCATATTCTGGTTTATTACTGGTGCCATAGCTGACTTTGGTCCTGTGACCGAAGTGTAATTCGGAATCATTTGTTGCTGCACCTGGGGCAGTAAAGGTGGAGTTGGACCAGTCTGAATCAGCTTTGGTCTCGTATATGCCGCTCTGACGGCACCATGAAATTCGCTGTAGTCTCTAATATCGGGACATCAGGGTAAAGTCTCTGAACCTGCAGTGGCTGCAGCTGAGATTGCATCTCTGGAGCAGTGGACACACTAATGCTACTCTGCACCGGAACTGGTGTGGAGACAGGACTAACCTGCACCTGATTAGTTGTCACTTTGACTTGTGTCGAACCTGCAGGACATGCACTAGTACTCGGCCTATTGTCATCTATTGCATATGGCAGTGGTCGGTTATTCAGTAACTGATTAAGGAACTCATCATCGTCTGAGTCATCCATCTCTGACCAGGGCTTCTTAGACTCTTTGTCTTTAGAAGAAATTTTGTCAGTCTTACAAGTAGCTTTCCCTCCTTTGTCTTCACCTTCTTGAGCTATTGCTGGAAACATCCTAATTCCATCTATTGTTTCTCTCCTCTAAACTCTCTGTTCACTATCCCACCTAGCCTCCGCTAGTGTCTTTTCTGCTTTCCTCATTCTCCTCTCAAATTTCTGTTGCTGTTGTCGTATTGCCATCAGTTCCCAAATTGCTAACGCCTCAAACTGTGTTGGCCTCAGAGGTGGCTTTAGCTCATTTAGCACCCTCCTCAAATTTTCCAAAACATTTATGTTGAACGTTCCGTGTTCCGGAAATGCCAAACACCCCTCTTTCTCTGTCGCTTTGCACCATTGCTTTAGCCAAAGACATGGCGCAACACCCCTTTCCTCCATTACGGCATAAGCTGGTGTATCTTCTGGCGGTGTAACCTCCCCTACACCCGCAGTAATATATACATCTCCCCTCTAAGCGCTCTTTAAAGCCTTTAATTTTTTTATTTTTGCATCTTTTATTTTGTTCACAATCGAATCAGGAAGTGACTTTTATTCCCAGAACTCTCTACGCCTACTTTCTCAACCAATTGCCTCTCACGGACGGGTGGCAATCCATGCGCGACCCTTCTCAGTAACTGACCTATCCCCACACGGCTCCAATGATGTCACACTCACACACACTGCGGCTGACAAAGTCTGGCGGCTTGTCTTCCTCACTCTCGATTCACACAAAACTAACGCAATATATTGCGAGCACCAACAAAAACTCAAATTTGCCGGTTTACTGCAGGAAAGGGTAACACAATCGCTTCAGAACTTTACAGAGATTTTGCTTAGCCTCGGCCGCTACTCTCTCCTTCTCAGATCCCTCACTCACAAGCAAAATTTGACCCGCAAATTTTACTCTCAACTTGTCAATGGGTTGTTCTAGTGCACTTTAGAACTCACCAAATCTCCATTGAAGTTTTCATTCACTCACATTGACTCAAACTCGACTTGTCAACCACGCCCAATTGACCTATTAAACCGCACAAATTACAACATAAACCAAGTGTCTCATACACTTATCAATATACTCCGGAGTCTTAGACCACACAGGGTCTGTACATCACCAACATCCACGTGGGCAATTTTTGAGCACAAAGCGCCACACTCACATGAAGTTCGCCGACTTCCCTACTCTCATACTGCAGATTACGCACACTCCTACTAAAACATCATCAGTTGGCCTAAAATCCTCACAGACTTCACACTTCACCTGCGATATGCATAAGCTGTGCAAGCGCAAACCCTACTTCACTCACACTATCACTAGAACGCCGAGAACATACTCAGACTCCCTTCAGCAGGCTCCGAGATTCCGGGAAAGTCATTTGGGACTTAGGGGAACATCATCTCTCCAATTAGCATCATTGAAAAAGAACAATTTTCCCAAAACCCAATTTTCTGATACACCTTACTTGCTTCCAAACTACACTCATCAGTTTCTGCTAGACCTTCAGACCTTTCAAGCCAACAATTTTATCAAACAGTAGTCCCTCGTCCTGGGGCCCTAAAGGGCCAAACCATTACCTCTGCTACCAAAAACTGATAGCGCATCAGAACCTTGATAAGTAAACTTACAAGGAGACACGCCTAGGCCGATGAACCTTTTGAACACGTTCGGAGACTTCCCAGTACGCGGTATCTTTCTGGCATCTCAAATTCAATATCTCAATAACCCAATCAATCTCTTAGTAACTAATCAACAAGATAATCAATAACATTTAATAAGAATCAATAATGAATTCACCATGACCTTTCAGCCATGAATAACCACACAAATCTAGTTAAGTATTAGGATATTCATTTCCTATTGATTACAATCTAATAGTCATCTCCATTAATCTCATTAGCAATCAATCTCATTAGTAACTCTTCAGATACATAATTTGAACACAGTTAATCAACGCATAGAGAATATTCATGAAGCAGTAACACATCATTAATAAGAACAGCTTAGCAAAGTCTCAGAGTACGAGATTCAACAAGACAAGAACTCAGTCATTTGTCTATTTGCGTCAGATTTTAGTGAGCACCTTAACTAACCTCAAATTAGCGTTGGCATGTTGGGCTTCCTGCAAAACAATTTAGCAAATACAACTTTGGAAAACATTTAACTATGGCCTCTATCAAAAGAGCAGTTGGTACCTAAAAAGAAAAGGCAAACAGACAATTACAATCTTCATCAGATAGTTACCCCTCCAACGAATCAGCAAACAGCATCAGTCTTCGTCCTCAGGACATCAGTTGATTCACCATCAGCAAGGATAGGACAGGGCAAAGTCTTAGTATGGCATAGCTTAAAGAATAAGACTCTTCCCTCATATGGAGGAGAAGCAAGCATCAGTAAGGACTTAGATAGAGGATGGTTTAAAGTATCAGGAAGAACAAACAGCAAAGGCTCAAAAGAACAATGGCAAAGTATGGCTAATAGTGGCAAATAGTGGGTGATTCCTCTTCGGGTCATGCGGTTATATCAAAACTGTCGAACTAGCCCTAAATTCCCCATTGGATAATATTTGGTGTATCATCATCTCTGTCCAATAATTCTTCACACACCTCACTAGAATTTTCCACAGAACACAGTTCTCATGCCGTTGATTGGCCCATGTTATTGACGTCTTAATCGGGTGGAATGTCAGGTGAGAAAAGTTACACTTTACGCTCCAGTCAGTAGTCCCATTGTTTTCTCCTATTCCAGGCAGCCTTGCACCTGTTACGAATTACACTGTTGCATTCAGCAAGAATGTCTCCTTGAGCAAGTCGTGTCCCATGAGAAAGAATTTACTACGGCTACACACACATCTCTAGCTTCTGGAAAAGTACAGTTTCATGACCTTCAGGATAACAGCACATTGCACGTTAGGAAAAACACAGTTTAAAATGAGACCAGGCAGGTAGGCCCAGACCCTCGCTAACTAAAGCCTAGTAATTTAGTTAACAAAACCCAAATACATAGCTCTAATTATGATATGCTAATACAAATTCAAACATTAGTACATAATTAGTTCATCATTAATGAGTGTCATTAGTCTTCGTATATATTGGTGGCCACTCCCCGTGGGCACATTTCAAACACGTACATCATTTTTTCTATGTTAACACATTTTCTATGCAGCTTCATTACACAATATATTGCAAGCTTTTCATGTTAATATTAATTTTAAAAGACACACTCCAACACACAGCTTTGAGAAATCTGGAGAATGTTCAAAGCTATGGCTTATTCCTCACTACAGAAACATTAAATGTACCAGAAGATCCTTAATTTTTCTTTCTATGTCAGCTGATTCTCGTCGGATGGCGATAATTCAAAGACAACAACACCGGAGCATGTTGATCTTTGCTGCTGGCTGGTGCCAGGGCATAGATCAAGGATATAACGCAAGCCCCTGTGGTGCAGGGAGGACCCCAACCCTTCATGGTTGCCCCAACCCGTCAGGGCCACCATTACGCCAAAGAAGAATGAATAATTGTGAGATATGGGAGACTCAGAGGCCCCCTCATGACATTCTGCAGGGTAGACTCATCATTTCACATTAGGCAACAATGGGGCTATTGGCAGAGGTACAGCAAGGCCTCCTCAAGACCAGTCGAGCAGCAAAGTGGACTGACAGTGCTCCCTCTAGACTCTCTTGGCCCTGTCCCAGACCTCCAAGTCCCCACCCCTTAAATTGTGTCAATAGGAGCTAAAAAGGCCCAGCCTCGAGGTAGCGGATAAGGACTGTGAATTGTCCAACCCCCAATTGGATCAGGGAATCCATAGCTCCCCCAGATTGTAGGAGCCTGCCCTCAACCTTTTAACCCCTGCCCCACAACCCGCCATGCCCACCCACTCCCAATTATCCTCTGCTAAGAGTAGGGAGTAAAAGGTGCAATAAAGAGATCGGAATTTGGGACCCTGCGGTAATGTGAGTTGGAAAAATTGGGTCTGCACCGTTATTCCCCATTCAGGCTTTGCAACGTTCAATCCCATCCCCTCCCAATTTCTAATCGGGACATTAGTGTTTTAACTTGAAAGAGAACGCATTGGATACTGATTGTATGTTTTAGTGTAAAAGTGCATACAAGCATAGGTTTATTTGTTCATGCAGTGGTTTTCCTGTTATTTGGCTGCAGTAGAATACCCATAGTTTCAAATGTATTTGACCTCACTAAGATTGGCACTGATATTAAGAGAAAAAGAATGAATCCTATCGAACATAATCAATCTCACTTCCGTTTAATATATGGTTATTAAGGTCATAGTAAATACAATAAATATCCATTTAAATTAAATACAATAAATATCCATTTAAATTAAAATAGGCAAATCAAAGTGATTTTGCAGCCTCAGGAGGCACGGTTTCATAGCATTTAAATATAGTCTTTAAAAAAATGACGCCTTCTACTGAAAACTAACCTACAATCTGGTAAAACATGGACATAAGTACATTATCCGTTTTACAATGTACCTGCAATCACCCTAATTAATATTTAATTTGCAGCTCATAGCCGAACTCGAATAAAAGAAATTCGCTCCTTTTCTTACTTTAATAATCTCACTAATAGATGTGTGGATCTGAGAGACAGGGAAAACTAGCAGCAGCACCGCACGAACCCAGACGAGCGCAATCAATCTCAGGCCTGGAACATTTTATTGTATGCAGGTACATAAGTTGTGCATAGTTAATAAGGATCATCGATGAAGGTCAATGCGATTCAAATTAACAAAATGCATATTCACAGGTACATCTTCAAAGGTAGCAGCAAAGATGCCGCGGGTGAAATGCTGCTTTAGCATGGACCACGGCTTCTCATCAGCATCCGTTGCATCCATGGCGCCGCATCTGATGGCACTATGTGAACATGCTGAAGCATACAAAAACGCTCCTTTAAATGTCCTCGTGCATTACTTCCAGCGTTTGTCGAGCTCTACAAATATTGACTAATCTGAAAGTCAGGACAGATCCTTAAATTAAATCCAAGATAAGGACGCTCGTTGGCTACAGGGGCACTGGCATTGCACCTGCGGGCTTTTCTAATGGTAAGTAAATTGACGCAGTGCTTTATGTCAGTTTTATCTACACAGATGCCCACGGAATAACTACTGTATATCTCAGGTGCATATAGAGCGAGTCTGTTGCCTACGTTTCTCTCAAGGTGTAGGAAAAATACCCGATTCCTCATTTCTGTAACAATTCTTTTGAAAGGTTTTTCCAAGTCATTGCTTCCAACATTGGGCCAGATGTAGCAACTTTGCAAATTGCGAGTTGCAATTTGCGAGTCCGAGCGACTCGCAAATTGCAACTCGCAATTTGCAATGCAGAACGGTGTCTCAGACACCATCGCGAGTTGCTATGGGGTCGCAAAGACCCACCTCATTAATATTAATGAGGTGGGTCGCATTTTGCGACCCCATAACGACTATGGGCACTCACGGGTATGGAGGCCTGCTGGGACCAGCAGACCTCCATGTCCGTGACTGCTTTGAAATAAAGCAGGTTTTTTTTTTTTCAAGTGTAGCCCGTTTTCCTTAAAGGAAAACGAGCTGCACTTAAAAAAAAAAAACGAAACCTTTAGTTTCGGATTTTTTCAGGGCAGGTAGTGGTCCCTTGGACCACTGCCTACTCTGAAAAAATATTGGTGGGTCCACTCAATTTGCGAGTGGGTTACCATCCACTTCAAGTGGATGGTAACTGCGACTCCATTTGCGACCGCGTACGCGGTCGCAAATGGAGTTGCATACCACTGCGAGTCGCAAATAGGAATGGAACACCCCTTCCTATTTGCGACTCTGAAATGCATTTTGCGAGTCGGTCCCGACTCGCAAAATGCATTTCTGCATAGCAAACTCCGGTTTACGACTCGCAAACGGCGATTTTTGCAGTTTGCGAGTCGCAAACTGGTTGCTACATCTGGCCCATTGTTCGGTGGAATCGTTTCCACACACACAGTGCTTGGTTGGTTGCTGAGAATGGGCACGCTTTTATTGTCACTCCTTAAATTCATGGAGGTCATTTAGGGGTCGCCGCTGCCTTTGTGACCCCAGGCCTCAAAGGTGGCAAAACTAGTCCGAGGAACACAGGGGCAGCTCGTCCTAATTGACATCAGCTCCACTTTCCTAGTTTTCTGTCAAATTGTTTATTACACAAGTAGTGAAGGGCAGGCAGCGCAAGGAAACAAAGATATGCTTTGCTAAATAGTATGCATTATGCACAGAATTAAAGAGGATGAACTCCTTTTTCAAATAAAGGGTATACAAGCCACCCCTAGGCCAAACTAGTCATATCCCATGAAAACATAAAGCCGTGGGCAACCTCAAAGTGGGACTAGAAGGACTGGAACACAAGTAGGTCAGGCACCCAGCTAACCAGCTCTCTACCCACCTCAAACTCTCATGGTGAAGATTGGAGTGCCACCATCAATACTAATCAGAGAACCAAGAGTAAGTCACTTGGGTGATGCGTGTATGTGGACTCACTGCCCATCCCCTATCGGTGACAACAGCTTGTTCTAGAAGCATTGTGAAGGAGCCCACACCTCTGTGGGAAAAGACGAGAATTGCTGTCAATAGACTGTATTAGCAAGGGGCAATATTTAATCCACCAGATAGACCAAATCCCTCCTCATAGTTGTAGAGTGCTTCTGGCAGGAAACATCACTGAAACACAGCATTGCATAGTATACTCGAAAATTGACTTGCTTATTATAATATACATGAAATTGCTTAACAGGATCATTTAGAAAAATAGGCCCTCATTACAACCCTGACGGTCGGTGATAAAGCGGCGGTAATACCGCCAACAGGCTGGCAGTAAATGCCTCCAAATTATGAACATGGGGGAAAGAGCTCAGGCAAACAGCCACTTTTCCACACCGACCGCCAGGGTGGAATCAACAGTTACCACAGCGGTAGTTCCGCCCACTGTATTATGACAGGCCAATCCACCACCTTTTCTGGGGCAGGACAAATGACATCAAAAGCTTGGCAGAAACACTGCACGAAGGGAAACAACTCACCATTGGAGATTCAAGGAAGAACCATGCCACCACGAAACCCGAACTGCAGATCTTCCCCATGATTTTCTACGTCCTCCTCCACCACAAACACCAATGACGGCAAAGACGACCACAGTGAGTACAGCCGCCTAGCACTCAGAGGAGGGGGGAGGAAAAAGAGAGTGACACACACATGCAACACCCCCACCCCCAACATCATACACACAAGCAGATGCAGTAACATATCATATTTACCCTGTACCCCTCAGGAATAATGCAAGGACCACAGGAATACATGAAAGTGAGTGTAATAATATAAATAAAGTAGAAATACGAAAATGAAATCTAAAACTATATACATATGTACAAACAAGGGACACTGCCAGTCCCCAATGTTCGTGGGCCACAGGGCCACATTACAAAGTCCAAGGCTCTACTTGACTCCTGCAACAACACGGAGAGAACACTGCAGGGGCATCAGTTCAAAAATAGGCAACCACCTCAGGGGGACTGGGATCGGGGGGCACGTCAGCCGGCAGATGGAACAACAACACTGGTCCTGGAGGGAGCAACATGCTCTGTGCTTGGTCCTGGGGAGTGCAAGGCCACAGTCTCTCAAGTGAGTGACTTGCCCACTGGCTCTGGAGGGCGCAACATGCCCTGTGCTTGTTCCCGGGGAGTGCCAGGCCACAGTCTCTCATGTGGGTGATTTGCCCACTGACTTGTCCTGGGGAGTGCAAGACCACAGTCTCTCATCCTGGAGAGGATGGGGTGAGTAGGTGTCTTTACCACTGGTTCTGGGGGGGACATTGTTACCTGTGATCTTCATCCTGGAGAGGATGGGGTGAGTGGATGTCTTTAATACTGGTTCTGGAGGGGGCATAGTGTCCTGTGATCTTCTTCCTGGAGAGGATTGGGGTGAGTGGGTGCCATACCCACTGGTTCTGGAGGGGGCATCGTGCCCTGTGATATTCATCCTAGAGATGATGGGGTGAGTGGGTGCCATGCCCACTGGTTCTGGAGGGGGCATCAAGCCCCGTGATGCAGATCTTGGGGAGTGTAAGGTCACAGTCTCTCAGGTGGGTGTCATACCCACAGGATTTGCAGGGGGCAGGCCGCACAACAGCCCATGGATGCAGGACTACAGACTGTCTGCCGGCAGTGATGGCTGCTCAGTGGTGGTGCTGCTGATGCTGCCGCTGGTGGTGGGAGGAGGCTCCTGCTCATCCCCTTCAGCCTCGGATGGCTGCACCACCATGGTTGGTAGTGGGGGCTCCGACTGAATCCCAGCACCAGGCCCCTTGTCCTTCTGCCTTCTGGTGCAGGCCCCTTGCCCTTCCTTGCAGCAACTGGGGGTGGCACCTTGACCTTCCTGGCCGCAGCTGGGGGAGGGCTCCTTGCCCTTCCTGGCAGCACTTGGGGCAGGTACCCTTTCCGTGTGGCTGAGTGCTGTTTGGGATCCTTTCCCACCACGAGTTGCTGTGAACACTATTGGACTCGTGGACTGGGTGTTTGAGGTGTTTGCCTGGGTTTTACCCACCCTGGCCAGACTTGAAGGACGGTGGGGGAGGGGTTGGGAAGAGGTCAGGGTGGAGAGGAAAAGCTTCTTAGGGACATTGGAGCGGTAAGAGGGAGAAGGTCTGGGAGATGAGGAAGAGGGAGTGGTTGTAAGAGGTGTCTGTCTGCTGTGTTTGGGTGCAGGTGCATGGGCTGGATGCTGTTGTGAAGTGGATATGCAGCTACATTGTTTTCCCCAAGTTGGAGGATTTGCCCACTGTGAAGGCTGACTTCTATGCAATGGGACATATCCCCAACATAATTGGGCCGATTGATGGAACACATTTGTCCCCACACAGCAAACTGAACAGGTCTTCAGAAATTGAAAAGGTTTTCACTCGATGAATGTGCAGATGGTGTGTTTGGTGGACCAGTACATTTCCCATGTCAATGCTAAGTATCCTGGGTCAGTGCATGATGCCTTTATCCTGAGGAATATCAGCATCCCAAATGTGATGGGCCAACTACAGAGGCACAGGGTGTGGCTAATAGGTGAGCCCTGGTTCCCACCCAGTGGATGTTGGTGTATGGGTATAGTGTGGGACATAAGGGATAGTGTGTGGCTAACAGTTGTCCAACGATATTTGCAGGTGACTCAGGTTACCCCAACCTATCATGGCTACCTGTGAGGAATCCCAGGACAAGCGCTGAGGAACGTTACAATGAGGCACATGGGCGAGCAAGAAGGATCATTGAATGTACATTTGGGCTCCTGAAGGCCAAGTTTTGGTGCCTCCATCTGACTGGTGGATCCCTCGGCTACTCACCCAAGAAGTATGCCAGATAATCGTGGCATGCTGCATGTTGCATAACCTTGCCTTGAGACGCCATGTGACTTTTCTGCAGGAGGAGGAGGCTGGAAATGGCTGTGTGGCAGCAGTGTGTCCTGTGGATAGTGAAGATAAGGAGGAAGAGGATGAGAATGAGGGCAACAGAAATGCAATGATTAGACAATACTTCAAATGACACACAGGTAAGACAGTGTAACTTCACATTTCATTGTCAGTTTTTTTGTTTCACATTGTAACTGACAGGCTGTGATTTCCCAATTCTAGAGCCACTCACTGTACCCTTTGGCAACTCTTTTTGCAGATGTTGGTGACGCACTATCACACCTGGTGTGTTCACTGCAGCTAACTACAGGTCTTTCCTATGTAAACATTACCGTACAGTTGAATTGCAATGTTTATACCTAATTTGAAATACTCCATACTTGTATTTTTTCAAAGTGTGTTTATTGATGTGCTATGAGGAAAAGGGAGAAGTGCAATGGCCTGGGGTGATGATGGAGGAAAGTCCAGGGTATAGTTCCAGTCTATTTGTAGCACAGGTGCAGTGTGCATGGGGACATAGGAAGGGGAGCAATGGCAGTTCAAGGTAGACAGGATGACAGAGTGGGACGCAAGAGTGACAATCAGGAGAGTCTCATTTCCTGGTGGGGGTCTTGGCAATAGTCTCCGGCTTCTGCCTGGATCGCAGGGAACGTTTGCGGGGTGGTTCTCCTTCTGCAGGGGGATGCGTGCTGGTGGCCTGTTGGTCCTGTGGCGGGGCCTCCTGTGCTCTAGCAGAAGCGGAGGTGGAGGGCTGTTCAATAGTCTAGCTAGTGGCAGGGGCCCGCTAGTGTAACTCTGCCTCCCTCATAATGTTCGCCATGTCTGCCAGCACCCTGCAATGGAGACCAGGGTGGTGTTAATGGCCTTCAAGTCCTCCCTGATCCCCTGGTACTGTCCCTCCTGCAGCCACCTGTTCTCCTGCACGTTGTCCAGGATCTTGCCCAGTGTATCCTGGGAATGTTGGTGTGCTCCCAGGATCTCAGTGAGTGCCTCCTGGAGAGTCAGTTCCCTGGGCCTGTCCTCCCCCTGGCGCACAGCAGTCATCCCAACTTCCCTGCTGTCCTGTGCCTCTGTCTCTTGAACCGTGTGCCCACTGCCACTGACCCCAGGTCCCTGATTGCCTTCGGTTTGTGGTGTGCCCTGGGGTCCCTGTAGTGGTGGACACACTTCTGATTGACGTGTCTTAGGGACAGAAGTATGGGCACACTGGGTGGGTGCTGTGGTGGTGTTTCCTGAGGAGGGAGGCTCGGTGGTGGAGTGTGACTGTGCCTGGGCAACCGACTGTCCGGAGGTCCCTGACGGGCCAGGTTGGACATTCAGATCCAGGTGAGAAGAGTCGCTGTCATCACTGTGGGCCTCTTGTGTGCGGGGACTGGATGTTGCTGGCCCCTTTGCTACAGTGATATTGGCCGGGATACCTGTGGGGATGTAAATGCAATGGTATTGTTTCTGTGTGTGACATATTGTGCATGGGTGGGTTGACCTCTATGGTTGTTATTGCCCTGGCAGCTTTCACTTGTGTACGTTGATGTCTGGTGGAATGATTAGTTCCCTCTAGTGTGCATGCTTTACTGATAGGTGTCCATGCAGGTCTGTGATGTGTGTCCACACATTGGTGGTGCATGCAGGGCTTGGCATTGGGATGAGTGAGATGTGATGGTGGGGTGTCTGGGAAGTGGTGGAGTGATGGGAGTGAGGGTGAGGGTGGGGGTATGTGATGGCATGCAGGTAGGGGGTGAAAGTAGTAAAGAGTTGACTTACCAGAGTCCAGTCCTCCTACTACTCCTGCCAGGCCCTCAGGATTCATGATTGTCAAGATTTGATGCCCCCAGGTTGTTAGTTCTGGGGGAGGAGGTGGGGATCCACTGCCAGTCCTCTGTACTGCGAGCAGGTGTCTTGCTGCAATGGGACATACCTTCCCCGTAGGTCGTTCCACCTTCTCCTCATGTCATCCCTTTTTCTGGGGTGCTGTCCCACGGCGTTGACCCTGTCCACGATCCTCTGCCATAGCTCCATCTTCCTAGCAATGGATATCTGCTGCACCTGTGCTCCAAATAGCCGTGACTCTACCCAGGTGATTTCCTCCACCATGACCCTTAGCTCCTCCTCAGATAATCTGGGGTGTTGTTGTGGTGCCATGGGTGTTTTGTGAGTATTGTGGGTGAGGGTGTGTGGGGTGATGTGTTGGGGTGTGTGATGTGGGGTGTGTGGGTGGTGTATAGGTATAGGTGGTGTGTGTCACTGGTCTTGTCTGTGTCGTGGTGTCTGTCTCGTGGCAATTGTTTGTATTCCTAATGGGTTGTGGGTAATGTGTGTGTTTCATATTGGTGTGGGTGTACTGTGTGTATGTATGTCAGGTGTGTGTAGTTTTTATTGACCAATGTGGTGTTGTTTTGTATGTGTGTGTATTTTGAGCGCGGCGGTATGTATCGCCAATGGTTTACCGCCATTGAATGTCCGCCATGGTGATTCATGGGTCTTAATGTAGTGGGCGTAGTCCTGTTGGCGTAACGGTGTGGGTTTTGCTACTGCCAGTTTATCATTGACGTTTGCTGTGGCGGATGTGTGTCTGTGGCTGTATAGTGATGGATTGGTGTGTGTGTGTCATAATATGGTGAACGGATATCCGCTGCGGCAGCGGTATATTGGCGGCAGTAAGCATGGCGGTAAGTGGGATTTACTGCCAATGTGATAATGAGGGCCATAGACTGGTTTTGCATTATAAACATCATCAAACGTCTCTTATACGGTCATGACTGTACCCTTGATTGGTTATGCAAACTAGATTTACCCGGAACAGAGAATTTATCTGATTGCCAGATACTGTGAATTCCAAAATAAATGGGAAAAACTATTTGTCATATCAAACTCAAAGATTATACCTCCCCAGCAGTAGCCAAGTGGCACTGAACCCGAGAATAGAATCTAGCTCAAGTTTAGGAATCCCTCACAAGGGAGAGTGAAATTAACTGAACTGCTACTTTTTAATTTAACTGTGGGCAGTTATATGTAAGAGGTGTGGCACTATGGGTAGGAAGTAAGAAATGGATAGGAGGCAGAAGCAGCGAACTGTTAATATGAACAAGTATCCCAGAAAGATTTTTATAACTTTTCATTCTAGCTACCATTCTAAGAAAATGCCTAGAACTATTTCTGCCCAATGTGCTACACCGAACCAGGATAAAAACCTTCTTGTTTGCCTGAAATCAGGAATCCTTTACAACCTTACCATGTTAAAGCCCTTAGCTTCCTAGCATAGATGGTATCTTTCAAGTTAACTATGTGTTTTCTTTAGTATTTTTAATAGGGATGTTTCTCAGAGGCTTTAAATAACTAAGTGAGACCGAATTGTTAAGAAACAAATCTGGTCTAGCAGAATTTCCAGGTTTTCACTCCATACATTTTTTCCCCAGACAATAAGGATCATGAAAGCCATTAACTTCTCATCTATATGACTATGACAAAACTGCATACTGTTTTAATGAGATCTAAGTTGAGTTTCATTCATAAAGAGGCACAGAATCAGCACTGATCTCTGTGTTTAAGGTTTTGGTCATGATTGCACATGATAGTGGTGCATTAGCCTCCGTCATATTACGCCTAACAACTGTTTTGACACCATCCATCATGGGCTACCTGCAGCTCAGAGGAGGCACAAGAATGAGGCCAGCTGAACCTCCAAGAGAGTTAGAGATGCCGTCATTTAACTGCAAAAGGATGAGAAGAAATGCCCTCATCGGCAAGACAGTCTGATTTCCAAATGACTGAGACCAGCATGGAGAAGGGTCAAGATGAAAGCCTGAACAGTAGCCACAATGCTCTGGATCTGGACTGAACCATATAAGCAAGAAGCAACCTCTGCATCAAGAAAGGGTCAGATGAGTAGAAGACACCGAAGGACCGTGCTTTTTCCCCCACATCCTACCACTGCACTATCCTACATCCTGCCTGCTGTACACCCAGAAAGCACCTGTGCCCATGTTGTATCAGAGAGCGTGGCCAGAAGATAGCAACAGATGCTGCTATACTTTATGTCTCTCTGTATTTCCAATTTCTGAGGAAAAACGACTTTCTGGCAATAATCCCTTGGTGTGTATTTCACTGGTTGTAGCTGGTTGAAATGAACTCAGATCCAATGGAAACACTGCTCTATGATTTAAAGTTCTTGTATTATTGCATTTGGAAAATCAGGTGACTGTCCAAGCCTAGCGTACAGGGCCATCTGTTTGGGGTGGAGGCCAATCTTTTCATTGTGAGTCATTTTATGCAGTTTTTGTGTAACTTTGTGAAGTGCTTGAGAAAATTCCTCAAAATTGCATGAAATTACATGAAACAAAATTAGCTATACCTCCTATGAAAATAAAACACAAAACCAAATCTCTCATTTAAAATTCAGGTGATGTACCCTAAGGAGACAGTTTGAGAATAACATGTCTCCCACAGGAATAGCTGAAGTGTAGAGTTTTGCAAGACTCATATCTGTCCCCATCCTATTCTAACGTTTACCTGGAACAGTTTTCTGGGTCACCAAAAGCATAATCTGAATGTGTGATGTATGCTAGTAATCCCCAGCCACACAAGGTTAGGGAACAAATGTAGATTCCTGTTAATCCAAACTTAACAGTTCTTGTGGCAGGGCAAGGTACCTGCTTTTATACCTAAATAGAGATTCTAATATTTGGGTCCATGGTACCTGGATTTTCTACTGTGTTAATATCCAGGCGTCCTTTCTCCAGCCGAATTAACCTCACTTACAGGAAGAGGTTGGTGTGAAATTTGATCACGATGGTTCAATACAAAAGCTCATTTCACAGGTTGTCAAATATGAAACTGTCGCCAGAGCATTATGCATTTTCTCAATAGACAGAACTGAACATCTCTTACAGGGGCCACCTTTGCCCCTGTCGATCGATTACATTATCTTACTTTTCCAGTGATCATTAGTTAGCTCCATTGCAACGTAGACCTTATGCTAGTTCAAGGTCAACAATGACTGAAAAATACCTATTTGCTTATTCTTTTCTGCAGTGCTTTTCTCATTTAATTGCTTTGAACATCTGTTTTGACAAGGGCACTGACTAAGGCCTGCTAAAATATACTCAACCACATGTGTTCTGCTTCAACAGACAACTGTTTTTTTCCAAACTTTCATAACTGTCACTATGATACAGCAAATGTCTGTTTAAAGTGTGCACATGTGGAGTGTCAGAGAGAAGGACGTATTTTCCCATTTAAATCATAACTTGATTTACAGCCTGGACTGCAAGGCAAATTTACTGTGTGTAAAACACATTAAGGGCCTGATTACAACTTTGGAAGAGGTGTTAATCCGTCCCAAAAGTGACGGTAAAGTGACGGCTATACCACCAGCCTTATTATGAGTCCATTATATCCTATGGAACTCGTAATACGTCTGGTGGTATATCTGTCACATTTGGGACGGATTAACACCTCCTCCAAAGTTGTAATCAGGCCCTAAGGGGGTCGCCGCCCGCCAAAGTAACCCCGTCGAAAGACCGCTCCGCGGTCAAAAGACCGCGGGGGTCATTTCGACTTTCCCGCTGGGCCGGCGGGCGACCGCCAAAAGGGTGCCCGCCGGCCCAGCGGGAAAGACCCTGCAACAATGAAGTCGGCTCCGAATGGAGCCGGCGGAGTTGCAGGGGTGCGACGGGTGCAGTTGCACCTGTCGCGATTTTCACTGTCTGCAAAGCAGACAGCGAAAATCATTATGGGGCCCTGTTAGGCGGCCCCTGCACTGCCCATGCCAGTGACATGGGCAGTGCAGGGGACCCCAGGGGCCCCACGACACCCGTTCCCGCCATCCTGTTTCTGGCAGTGTAAACCGCCAGAAACAGGCTGGCGGGAAGGGGGTCGGAATCCCCATGGATTCTCCGGGCCAGGGGAAATCCGGCGGGAAACCGCTGGATCCCCTTTTCTAACCGCGGCTTTACCGCCGCGGTCAGAATGGCCCTGGAAGCACCGCCAGCCTGTTGGCGGTGCTTCCGTGTCCCTCCACCCTGGCGGTCCATGACCGCCAGGGTTGGAACGAGGGCCTAAGTTCCTAAATCTGCAGCTTCACACAGAGAAATCATATCAAAAACAAATTTGTAATGAATGGGTAACCTGAACTGAAAAGACCAGTAGTGAAGCTAATTTGTGATACCTATACCCGTCTACTATTTTGAGAATGTTTATAAGATACATTCTGCTTGAGCTCTGTTGAATTTTCTTAAAAGTCATACAATATCTATCCGGTTTAAAACTCTTCCACCTTTTCAAAGAAGCTTAACTAATCATCTATTACCTCCAAATACTGGTCACAAAACAGCAAGGAAGGGACAGGAAAAATCCAAAACAGGCTACCAGTTGTATCATTTAAGTTCTAAAAGACATTGGTAGTACTTTACTATTGAGAACCGTAGTTGTCCCACCTTTTCTGGTGCAGGTGTCTAAATTAGGCATGGACAAGGAGGTTGCTGAGGAGAAGAGACCCTGCTCTTGGCCACAGGGGGCAAAGGGCTCAACCGGACCCCACCACCCAGGCATACCTGCGGGAGGAGGCCGCCTACGACACTCTGCAGAGCCCGAGGGGGCACAAATTAAGACTTGCACTTCCACTGTGCACAACACTCTGCTCTTAGCCACAGGAAGCAAAGGGCTCAGCCGAACCACACCTCCCAGGCATACCAGTGGGAGGAGGCTGCCTATGACGCTCTTCAGCACCAGAGAGCACATAAATTAAAACTTGCGCTTCTGCTGCACGCAACACTCTGCTCTTGGCCATGGGGACGAAGGGCTCAACCAGACCACAACTGCCAGGCATACCAGTGGGTGGAGGCCGCCTGCGATGCTCTGCAGCACCAGAGGGTGCATAAGGGACACGCCCGGGCGCGTGCCCCAGCAAACACCGAGCCAAGAGCAGGCCCATCTGCACCCATCCGCGGCCGAACAAGGCTTGGCTGGGCCTACTCTCTTGGCTCTGGGATCAATTATGCTTGATTAGGCTGTTTCTAAAGTGAGGTGTGACCATAAGGTTTGCTGAGCGAGTATTCTGAGATGTCTTAGGGGGTCATTCTGACTTTGGCGGGCGGCAGAGGCAGCCCGCCAAAGTCCCGCCGGCAGAATACCGCTGCGCGGTCAAAAGACCGCCGCGGTTATTCTGGGTTTCCCGCTGGGCTGGCGGGCGACCGCCAGAAGGCTGCCCGCCAGCCCAGCGAGAAACACCCTTCCATGAGGATGCCGGCTCCGAATGGAGCCGGCGGAGTGGAAGGGGTGCGACGGGTGCAGTAGCACCCGTCGCGATTTTCAGTGTCTGCATGGCAGACACTGAAAATCTTGGTGGGGCCCTGTTACGCCACGACACCCCATACCGCCATCCTCTGCCTGGCAGCCAAAACCGCCAGGAACAGGATGGCGGTATGGGGGTCGGAATGCTGCGCCGCCATGGAGGATTCCCCAGGGCAGCGGAGAACCGGCGGTAGCACCGCCAGCCTGTTGGCGGTGCTCCAGCGGTCGCTGTCCCTGGCGGATTTTACCGCCAGGGTCAGAATGACCCCCTTAGTGTGCTATTATTGTTTTTCTATATTGGATCCCCCTTTCGCAGTTGCAATTAGATTCATTGAAGTGGGTGTTAATACATATTATAAAATTATGGGTAAACGGAATACTGTTGCTCAGAAGGCAGATACTGAGCCTCGCTGTTCAGCAATCGATTCCTTTTTAGTACGGGCGGTGGGAGTTATCTCCAAGGAAATTGATCTTGCCGAAAGGCGTTTATCTCTGGGGGCAGCTGGGTCAAGGAAAACAATAGTGGATGCATTTCTCCACTGGTTCTGGAGGGGGCCTTTTGCCCAGTCTGCTTCATCCTGCCAAGGAAAGTGTTAGTGGATGCATTTCTCCACTGGTTCTGAAGGGGGCATTGTGCCCAATGATGGTGCACTTGGGGTGTGGCAGTTCACATTCCCTCACCTGGGTGTCTGAGGCACGAGATTTGCAGGGAACAGGTAGCATGATATTCCATGGAGGCAGAGCCAGACTCCATCCTGCGGCGACTAAGGCTGCACACTGGTGGTAGTGCCGGTGCTGGTGGCGGTGCTTCAAGTGGTGGCGAGAGGGACCAGGCCATCTCCTGCAGCCCCAGAAGGCTTCCCACTGGGGATGCTGCTTCTGACAGTTGTAGTGGCACCGGCTGGGCATGTGGCGGTGCAGTTGGCAGTGCTTGCGGCGATGTCTGCGGTGGGAATGCTGCTGGTGCTGGCAGTGGTGCAGGAGCTGGTAGTGGTGGAGAGAGACACCAGGCCGTCTCCTGGAGCCTCGGATGGCTGCCCACTGGGGGTGATGCTGCTGATAGTTGTTGTGCAGCAGCGATGCAGGTGGTGGTGCAGGTGGCGGGGCAGATGGTGGTGCAGGTGGCGGTGCCTGCGGCAGTGCTTTCCGCGGTACAGGTTGCCGGGCTGTTGGTACTGATGGTGGACACCAGTCCCTCACCTGGAGCCTCCGAGTCCTGAAGTGCCTTGCCTTGGATTTTCTTCCCTTTCCCCACCTTGGCAGATGCTGCTGGGACCTTGGCACTGGCAGCTTGAGTTTTTGAGGAGGTCTTTCTGGGTGTGTCGTGCTTCTTGGCCGTGTTGCATGCTGGCCCCTTCTTCACCGTGGCAGGTGGCGGAATGGGTTGGTCCTTTGCAGGGATCGGTGGCACACTGGCTGCCCTGACGGCTGCCCCCTTTGATCCTCTGGAACTTGCAGGTACCACAGCGGACGCAGACTTGGTGGCTGAGGTGCTGGCCTGGGACCTTAACACCCTGGCCCGAGGGGAAGGACAGAGGGGAGGCGTAGGGAAGAGACACACTGAGACGGGAAGATGGAGAGGGTTTCGGAGTGGAGGAAGAGGGAGTGGTTGTAGGAGGTGTACGTCTGCTGAGTTTGGGTGAAGGTGCATGGGATGGATGCTGTTGTGAGGTGGATGGCTGTTTGGTGGGTGAGTGCTTGCGTTTGTGTACCTTGGGAGGAGGGGTCATTGACACACTGGGAGAGGACACAGGGGATGTGTGCATGGTTGTGGGGGTGGTGTCTGCCAGTGAGGGGCATGTAGTGATGGGTGTGCTGGTGATGGAGGTAGTGAATGAAGAAGTGGTGCATGCAGGTGTGAGTGTAGACACTACTGGGAGGGAGGTGGAGGAGGAGGAGGGGGACACGATGGAGGCAGTGGATGTTGGTGTGTTTGCATGGGCATGGTGCTTGTGTGAGTGCCTGTGAGATGAAGTGTTGTGCTTATGTTTGCCTGAGCAACTTTTGTGTGTTGATTAAGGGGTGCATGCTGGTCTGAAGGTGTGCTTGGGATAGGCTGAGGTAGCGGGGATTGGGTCTGGTTAGTGGAAGTTGGAGGTGGGAGGCTGTACACAGGGACAATGGCTGCCATCAGTGCTGAGGCAAGAGCCTGAAATGCTCTCTGTTGGGCCGCCATGCCAGAGTGAATGCCCTCCAGGTATGCATTTGTTTGTTGCAAATGCCCTGCTACACCCTGGATGGCATTCAGTATGGTTGACAGACCAACAGAGAGGGATCTCAGGAGGTCAATAGCATCCCAACTGAGGGCAGCAGGGCTGACTGGGGCAGGGCCTGAGGTGCCTGGGGTGAAGGAGATGCCCACCCTCGTGGGTGAGCGGGCACGGGAAACATGCTGAGGGGCTGCAGGGAGGGTGGTGCTGGTAGGGGGGTGGCAGCTGTACCTGTTTTTGGGGTGGGCACAGAGGTTTCCGCCACCGGCAGGGAGCTTCCATCGGAGGAGGAGTCACTGTCAGTGGTCTCCCCTCCTGTCCCCGTTGTGAAGCTCCCCTCGCCCTCTGTCCCACTGGTGCCTTCACACTCAGTGGACTCGGCCTCCAGGCCCATGTGGAATGCAGCTCCCTCCATGGCCAGTGCCTCTGCTCCTCCACCAGATGATGCTAATGCAAACAAGGACAGGGCGACAAAACAAAAGGAGTGGGAGAGACAGAGGATACACTTGGTCAATGCAAGCAACAACACTACCGTTGGCGTACACAACACACAGTGAGCTGCCCTATGCACTAGGCCATGCCCAACCAGTCACTAAGATAGTCACCAGCCCGTGGGGTAAAATGCCTAACGCCAGCATCTGCACACCTGACATCCACAGGACCCTGCCCAGTAGTAGATGGCCACTTGCACCATTGGGGCAGGAGTGCTTCAGAGCCTGCAAACAAGGGACCTACCCTGCCATGATCGCCTTGGCCTAGGGGCACCCCCAGCCCACATCCCCCACCCAGCTACCTCCAAAAGCGCGCAAAGCCAGCTTTCTGAATCTGTACTCACCCCCTTGTGGCTGCTGTGGTACCCTCAAGAAGCCCACCCAACTCCGGATAGGCCACCACCAGGATGCGGACCCTCAGGGGGGGTCATGGTGCGACAGGCACCCCTTCCACATTGGGAGGCCAGCCCCAGCTCGGCCTCCGCTGTTTTCTTGGTCCAGTGGAGCAGGTCCTCCCATCTCTTGCGGCACTGGGTGCTCCGCCGGTGATAGACCCCCAGGGTCCGCACCTCCTTGACGATGGCACGCCAAATACCCTTTTTCGGGTGGGCGCTGACCTGGAGGGAAAAGACAGCAGAAAAGGAAATCACTCACACGTCCGGACCGGCATACCCATTGCCCACCAGTTCCCACCCATGCCCTTACGCACATACATTGACCACCTCTCATGCAGCACTCAGGCCAGGACACCTCAGCACCCCCCAACATGTGGCTTACATCCACACCACTCCAAACATGCATTGCCCACACATCATGCTCACAGTCTACTCACCTGTTTGTCTGGAGGACTGTAGAGTAATGTGTACTGGGGTAGGACCCCATCCACCAGTTTCTCCAACTCCTCGGCAGTGAAGGCAGGGGTCCTTTCCCCAGACACATGAGCCATTGTCGCTTCCAGACTCCGGTCACAGCAGCACTTGCAGTGTAGATCCTCTCCTGTTGATGGTGAGTGAATAGTTAGAAAATGGTGGTGACGTCCGTGGTGTTGCGTACCGTCACCGCCGGCGTACATCGCCATTGGCTCCTGGAACCCATAGGGCCCAATGATAACCAATGTGAAGTTGCATGGCGGTCATCGACCTCCTACCGCGACGGCGCACAATGCCAGCTCACTTACCTCATTTCCTCTTGTCCCTCCTCACAGGTCAGGCAGCTGCCATTTCAGGGGGGCACATGGCATGGCACCTAACTGCATCACAGCAGACATTGGCGCATCAACTGACTCTCGACTCAGCAACAGTAGTGCAATCTATGTGGAAATATGACCCTCTGCTCGCCGTTTTCCTCCATAGGCTACAACCACTGAGGCAGATTATGAGATGGCGGCATCCTCCGGTGTACAGACCCCTGGTGGACCTTGCGAAAATGGAGGACAGACACATTATCATCACATACAGACTTGATCGTGCCACAATCCAAGAACTGTGTGCCAAATTGGAACCAGACCTGATGTCAGCTATCCGCCAGCCCACAGGAATCCCCCCTCTAGTGCAGGTCCTGTCAGTGCTCCATTTCCTGGCAAGTGGTTCCTTTCAAACTACAGTGGCCATGGCATCAGGGATGTCTCAGCCAATGTTCTCCAACGTGTTCACCAGAGTGTTGTCTGCCCTGCTGAAACACATGCGCAGCTACATCGTGTTCCCCCAGGTGGATGAATTGGCCACAGTGAAAGCTGACCTTTATGCCCTGGGACATATCCCCAACATCATTGGTGCCATTGGTGGTACACATGTAGCATTTGTCACCCCCCCCCCCCCAGAGAAATGAACAGGTTTACAGGAATAGAAAAAAGCTATCACTCGATGAATGTGCAGATGTGCAGATGGTGTGTTTGGCGGACCAGTACATCTCCCATGTGAATGCCAAATATCCTGGCTCTGTGCATGACGCCTATATCTTGAGGAATAGCAGCATCCCATATGTGATGGGCCAACTCCAGAGGCACCGGGTGTGGCTAATAAGTGAGCCCAAGGTCCCTACACAGTGTATAAGTAGGTGTCTGGGTATGGGGTTGTCCCGAGGGGTTAGTGTGTGTCTAACAGTTGTCCCTCGATATTTACAGGTGAATCTGGTTACCCCAACCTCTCATGGCTACTGACCCCAGTGAGGAATGCCAGGACAAGGGCAGAGGAACGTTACAATGAGGCACATGGGCGTACAAGGAGGATTATTGATAGAACCTTTGGTCTCCTGAAGGCCAGGTTCAGGTGCCTCCATCAGACTGCTGGATCCCTGTACTACTCACCCAAGAAGGTGCACCACATCATCGTGGCATGCTGTATGTTGCACAACCTGGCCTTGAGACGCAAGGTGTTTTTTCTACAGGAGGATGAGCCTGGAGATGGTCTTGTGGCAGCGATGGACCCTGTGGACAGTGACGAAGAGGAGGCAGAGGAAGAAGATGTGGACAACAGAACAAACATAATACATCAGTACTTCCAGGGACACACAGGTAAGAGACTTTAACTCCACTTAACATTTCAGTAATCTTTTGGACATTGTACATGGCAGCCTCTTACCCTCTGTCTATGGAAACTGACTGTTCCCTTTCGATTCTCTATTTTCAGATCTGTGTGCCTCATTCTGGCTCCTGCTATATGTACTGCTGCCCTCCAAAGATCATCCTGTAGTATATTTCACTGAACATATACGTTGCAATGCTTTGATAATGTTGTACTAATACATTTGAGATTCATTACACTGACTCCGGTATGGTATTTGTTTCAAGGGTGTTTATTTTTGTGCCAATGAGTATAGGGGTATATGCGAGGGGCTGGGGTGATGGTGGAGGAATGCCCAGTTAGAGTCCAGTCTCTTGGTATCACAGGTGCATTGTCCAATGGGGCATAGGAAGGGGAGCAATGGCAGTTCAAGGTGGACTGGGTAACAGAGTGGGACAGAAGGGTGACAATCAGGAGAGTCCTATTTCCTGGCAGGGGTCTTGGATATGTTCTCTGTCTTCTGCCTGGATCGCAGGGACCGTTTGCAGGGTAGTTCTCCTTCTGCAGGGGGTGGGGTGCTGGTGGCCTGTAGGTCCTGTGGCTGGGCCTCATGTCCACTGCCTCCCTCATGGTCTTGCCCATGTCAGCCAGCACCCCTGCAATGGTGACCAGGATGGTGCATATTTTTGTTAGGTCCTCCCTGATCCCCAGGTACTGTCCCTCCTGCATCAGCTGGGATCTCCTGCAACTTGGCCAGTACCTGGCCCATGGTCTCCTGGGAATGGTGGTATGCTCCCAGGATGTTGAAGAGTGTCTTGTGGAGAGTGGGTTCCCTGGGCCTGTCCTCCCCTTGTCGCACAGCAGTCCTCCCAGCTTCCCTGTTGTCCTGTGCCTCTTTCCCCTGAATCGTGTGCCCAGTGCCACTGACCCCAGGTCCCTGATCGTCCTGAGTTTGTGGGGTTGCCTGGGGTCCCTGTAGTGGTGGACACACTGCTGATTGACGTATCCGGGGACAGTGGCATGTGCCTGCTGGGTGGGTGCTGTGCTGGTGTTTCCTGAGGTGGGAGGCTCTGTGGTGGGTTGGGACTGTGGCAGGGGAACCAACTGTTTAGAGGTCCCTGATGAGCCAGGTTGGTTTTCCTGATCCAGGCATGCAGAGCTGCTGTCATCACTGTGGGCCTCTACAGGGGGGGGGCTGGGTGTAGCTGGCATCTCCTCTCCGGTGACGTTGGGTAGGGGTCCTGTTGAGATGCAAATGCATTGTTAATGTATCTGCGTGTGCCATCTTGTGCATGGGTGTGTTTCCCTCTATGATTATGATTTTCCTGTTGGCTTGGTCTTGTGTGAGTGGTGATTTTGTGGGCTGGGTGAGTCTCTCTATTGGGCATGCGGGGTGATGGTTGTCCATGCAGGTTTGTGTCCATGCATTGGTGGTACATGCAGGGCTTGGTATTGGGATGGGTGGGTTGTGCTAATGGGGTATATGTGAGTTTGTGGAGTGATCGGGTGAGAGTAGGGGTAGGAGTTTGTGATGGCATGCAGGTAGGGTGGGGGGATGAAGTAGTTAAGATTTTACTTACCAGAATCCAGTCCTCCTGCTACTCCTGTGAGGCCCTCAGGATGCATGATCACCAAAACTTGCTCCTCCCATGTTAGTTGTGGGAGAGTAGGAGGAGGTCCACTGCCCGTCCTCTGTACAGCGATGTGGTGTCTTGATACCACGGAATGGATATTCCCCTGTAGGTCGTTCCACCTCTTCTTGATGTCATCCCTGGTTCTTGGGTGCTGTCCCACGGCGTTGACCCTGTCCATTATTCTCCGCCATAGCTCCATCTTCCTTGCAATGGACGTCTGCTGCACCTGTGATCCAAATAGCTGTGGCTCTACCCAGATGATTTCCTCCACCATTACCCTTCGCTCCTCCTCAGAACACCTGGGGTGTTTTTGGGGTGCCATGGATGTGGTGTGAGTGATATGAGTATGGATGTGTGGGGTGATGTGTGGGGTGATGTGTGGGGTGTTGTGCTGTTGTGTATGCTGTGATGTGCGTGAATGGCGCATGGGTGATGGTGTTCTGTGCCTCTGATTGAGTGGGTGCTACTGGCTTATCTCTCTCAGTTAGCTTTTTTTTTCGTTGTAAGAGGTTGTGGGTATTGTGGGTGTGTTTTATATTGGATTGGGTGTGTGGGTGTGGTGTGTGTATGTGTGTCAGGTGTGTTTATTTTGAATTGTCCAATGTGGTGTCGTTTTGTTAGTGTGTGTGTATTTTGAGCGCAGCGGTGTTTACCGCCAATGGTTTACCATCATTGAAAGACCGCCACGTTGATTTGTGGGTCGTGATACTGTGGGCGTATTCCTGTTGGCGTAACAATGTGGGTTTTGCTATCGCCAGTTTATCACTGACCTTTGGTCTGGTGGACTTGTGTGGGTGTCTGTATTGTGGCGGTATTCTATGTGTGGGTCATAATACCCGTGGTGGATTACCGCTGGGGTCACGGTATGTTGGAGGCTGTCAGCACAGCGGTAGGCGGCATTTACCGCCAGGGTTGTAATGAGGGCCTTAGAGACAAACTGGATAAACTGGAAAGGGGAGATGGGGGATAATAATGGCAATGTGTCAGAAATGTTCTATGCCCCTGGTGGCTCCAATCTCCCAAACGACTGTTGTACAGAATGCTGCACAAAATGAGTTAGGCCCCTTTGCTACATCACAGGGCATACAGCCTATAGCCAAAGCTGGTTTAGCCCCGAGCCCTAGGTGGAGGCATAATTCTATAGAGAAGCCAAGGGCGGCCTGTGGTGTAGGCCAACCTAGTGAGCAGAATACAATTGTTAGTATGAAGTCGTACAGCTTGCCACCGGACGGCTCAAGCTCTACTACAAATTCTAGAGCACCTAGTATGTCACAGTCAGCTAACATCTTGAATTCAATGAATACTGTGTCAGCCCCATTACAATTGAGGGAGGATTCCCACAACTATTAATTTATCACCAGAGTGTTGCCCGTATAATATTATCATGGCTCATGTTCTTCCTTTATGGCATGGTCAGAGCGATCCCCAAGGGACTCTGGAGAACAAAGTATTGCATTGGTTGGTCCAAAACAACTTATTTACAATAGATAATGCCCACCAGATCATCCTAACTCGAAGAGTAAGTTGGGTGGGACCGTTAGAGAAAGAGTGTGGGGGAGATTGTATAATTATCAACCTTAGGAGCCGTAGACCTGTGATGATCACTTTATTTAGGGCCCCTTTTAACCCACATCATGCCAATACTCCATCTTTGCTCCTATTGGGTGCATTCTATCGACACTTGAAACTTGTACAATCAGGGCACCTTCCGGCACACCACTATTCTGAGCCAGTTAAACATTTAGACCACATCTCCTCAGTACCACTAAGCCATAGATATCATGCCTTGAGGACACTTTCAGATAATGATTGACAAAAATATGGGAGACACATGGGTAGTTTAGTGAGGGGGCCCAGTATGGTGGGGTTTACTGGAAGGATAACGTCTATTGGTTTCAGTAATGCCCCCACAGAGACCGAGGGGACAGAAGGGTGGGATCCTGAGGCCTGTATTATTAATTCTAACAGGGAACTAACTGGAAGTTTGTTAAGCACCAATAGTCAAAAAGAGGCAAGGAATGGCGATAATGAGTATATTAGAAATAATAAAGAGCACCATAACATTGCTACATGGAATGTCCAAGGTCTCGTAGTAAGATTTAGACAGAGGAGTGGGAAAACATCATTAATAAACTTTACCTGGTATGTATCGAAGAAACACGGTGTGTTTCCCCAGTTCATATGCAAGGGTTCACCTCATATTTCTTGCCAGCTATTCGTTCCCAATTTGGGAGGGCTAGGGGTGGGCTCCAGGTGCTTATTTTAAATAAACTCCCTATAGTGGTTAAAAAGGCTCCAAACTTTCAATTGTTCTGGCTAAAGCATAATCAATGTGGTATTAATCAATTATTATAATAATGTTTTTGATTCTACTCACTGCAGAGTAGTTCATGCTCTAGATCAGAACCTACACCCATTTTTACGTTTTATCCATTCTAATTATATTATTTTGTGGGTTGGAGATTTTAACATCCAATCATGTAGCAATATCCCAAACCTGTGGGCTAACCAGTCATGAGGGGGTAGGGTATGACCTTTTTTGTCATAACGATTATGGAGAGGCACTCAATATGATTTTGTCTAAAGATGATTTGATATTAATGGAATGTAAACATGGTGTTAATGGTGAAGTAATACCATCATTTAGAAGTACTAATTCTTCATCTGTATATGATCATATTGTAGTGTCATCATTTGCCAATAACGTATGTGATACCCACTACATTGCCCATTCATTCCTGAGCGATCATGATCCGATTATTTTTTCAACAGTATTTTGGGGCCCCAAGGACGTGTTCCAAATCACTGCGAACCAGGTAGAGGCACATAGAACAAATGGGGTGAGATTGAAATGGAAAGATGTAGATCCAGCTGACCTCTTACAAAACATTGTACAAGGGTGTTCGCCCGAAATTAATTACTGCCTACAAGAGTAACCCTCATGGTTGCTTAGTAGCTTTAGTAAAGGTATTGTACATACTAAGGGGGTTATTACAACTTTGGAGGAGGTGTTAATCCGTCCCAAAAGTGACGGTAAAGTGACGGATATACCACCAGCCGTATTACGAGTTCCATAGGATATAATGGACTCGTAATACGGCTGGTTATATATCAGTCACTTTACTATCACTTTTGGGACGGATTAACACCTCCTCCAAAGTTGTAATAACCCCCTAAGGGTCTTCTGACATATTACACCCAATTTAGGCAGACAAAGGAGAATAAAGGGTGGTTTGACCATGCATGCACCAAAGCCATGGGGATCTTAAACTAACCCTTCATATATCACCCAGAGACCCAGTGGCAATTAGGTCACTGAGGGTAAAATACACAGAAGCCGTGGAGTGAAGAAAGAAAGAGTTGAGGGCAGAGGCATGGACAAATCTAGTTTTAGTGACAAATAAAAATAATACTAAATAGTTCTGGAAAATAGTAAATGAACAAAAGGGCGTCTCCTGAACTGAGTTTTAGTATATCCTGTGTAGCATGGATGGACCACTTTTCAGAGGTCTTTATAAAAAGGAGTGGGACAGAAAACATATCTAGGCAACTGGAGCTGGGGGTGTCCAAACCACTTACATATCACCATGGATGAGGTTTTATCAGCTATCTCAGTTAGTGCCAGAGGTAAGGTCCCAGGCCCGGATGGGGTGCTGGTAGATATTTTTAAATATGAAAGTGATTTTTGGGTACCTATTCTGACTAGGCCAGTGGTTCCCAACCTTTTGACTTCTGTGGACCCCCACTTTATCATTACTGGAACCCGGGGACATCCTCTGACCCGTTATTGGATTCTGGGGACCCCACAGTGAGTCATTACTGAAAGCTGGGGACCTAATCTGTTAATATTATTTAATTTTCTAAGCAGTCGCGGACCCCCTGAGAAGGCTTCACGGACCCCAAGGGGTCCGTGGACAACAGTTTGGGAACCGCTGGACTAGGCTGTTTAGTATAGCCATGACTAGGGATATCCCAATGTCCTGGACCACGTCCATTATCATACCTATATTCAAGAAAGGTGACAAAGCTGATCCCAAAAACTATCACCCAATATCATTGTTGGATTCATCCATGAAAATCTTTAGTAGGATAATTTTGATAAAACTTAATGAGTGGGCATTGGATAATAATATTCTTTCACCCGTCCAGTTTGGATTTAGGACAGGACTGGGCACTATTGAGCAATGTGTTAACCTAGATCTGATCATAGGGAAGTATACAAAGGTCAAAAAAAGGGGCTCTCTACCTCTGCTTTGCAGATCTTAGTAGTGCTTTCGATCTAGTAGAGCATGCCCTTCTTTGGACCACATTACTGAATATGGATACCCCAAGGTACATCATTGACTTCACTGCCCACCTTTATGCAGATTTAACATGCAAAGTTCGCTTTGGTCAACTGGGAGAATGCACCACCCCTTTTAAGACTGGAAGAGGTATTCACCAAGGTTTTGTACTTGCCCCGTTACTGTTTTTATTATATATTAATAGGGTGGATAAGTTTCTGCAGGAAAATCAGGCATTACTTTATGCTGATGAGGTTGTACTGATTTCTAGGACCCCAGTTGGGCTTTAAAAACTCATGAATGGCTCATAACAGTTCATGACCCCAAAGGGTACGGTGATTAACAAATCTAAAACTTTTACTATGGCCTGTGGCCAAAGGGTAAAGAAATGCAAGAGTTTTTAATATCCATAATACGGAGATTACTTCTGTTAATTCTTTTAGTTATCTGGGTGAATTGTTCTCGAGCAATGGGCAATGGGAACAAAATGTTCACTCAGGAAAGGATAAGTTAAAAAGGAATTATTTCGCTATCTTTAGATTTGCTAGTAATTTAGGGAGTCGCCCCATATTGACTATGGTAGTGTATGGAGCTGGTATATGGGGTACACAAAAAGCACCCCTTTACAATTAGAAGATTTTTTTTTAAACGTTTGCCATGTTTACCTACTTCAGCATCTAATTGGATTGCACATCAAGAGGTGGGTCTCCAATTTTTGTAGGACATGCTGCAGGTGAGCCCCTTGCTCCTATGGCGTAGTGTTTGGTCCAAGGAGGAAACCATTTTCACGAAGCAAATTATTCTACATTGTTTGAAATTGGATAATGCTCTGCGTATTCCTTGGCTCATCTTTATTGACTCTTCTTTCAAATCTGTATTCAATATAACTATAAAACTAGACCCAGAGGAAGTGTTGATATTATCAAAGACATTTATGAATGACACTTTTTTGAAAAACAGGGATGACGTCAGGAAAACAAATGAATCCATAAAACCCACTGTTGGTATATATGTCCCTTTCATTGGAAGCAAGTGGAGAAGGATACCAACTTGGTGTTACTAATATGCAGCATCGGTTCATTCTGACAAGATTAAGACTGGGAATAGCACATCATCTAGTAGCATGTCCTAGTATGAGGTGTTCTCCTCATGAGACATCCAGTTGCCCCTGTGGTGGGATAAGTAAACAAAGCACTTTGCACTTTCTGTTATTTTGCAAGATTTATGAACATCTTAGAAGTTTTTATCTTAAACCTCTTTTTAGGAAATACAGTATAAGAACTCATATGGTGGCACTGGAATATTTGTTAACACTGAACAATACACATGTGTGTTATAGGGTGGCATTATGTATTTTAGTATTGCCATACAAGTCAGGAAAAGTCTTGTTTTTATCTCTGGTGAATCTGGATAAGTGCAATAAACTAGCTTTTTATTATTCCTTTTATGACAATTGTTACTTTGAATTGGTGTGGAGGGGGTCTGTGTTAATGTTATGATATATTATATATTTATGTATTTATTTATTATGGTCACCTAGTATCTGTATTATGAATTGGGATCTGATTATGTTGAATATGTATTTATATTTATGTACTTTTATGGATGTTTTGGATTGGCCGAATAAAGTTGATGAACTGAACTGAGAAGAGATTTCCTCTAATGCTCAGTTGGCTGAACTTGGCATATAGTTACAGAGAGGAGAGAGGTCTGTTGAGCTGAGTGAAGGCAAGTCATAGTTTTAAGGTGCAGGAATTCTGTAATAGCTTTCTTGCCAAAAAGCACCATCTCCATAAATGACATGTATCACATTGCTAAAAATAAGGTGTGATGGGATGAGTAGAGTAGTATATGAATATTCCTAGGAGCATACTAACCAAAGAATTGGTGATTTTCCTTTTTAAAAGCACATGCATTAACATTCCAAGGATAGAATCTGCCTGGAACTGAAGAACAAGTAGCGATTCCGCCATGTGACCTCAATCAGTGACTGAGTTCTACCTACAAGTGGAAATGTCAGTCTTCAAATCTATATTTGAACACCTGCTACTGCAAGACTGTACCAGTCTGTTCACTCACCAGCCTGTTAACTCACAATAATAAAATAGACTCGACTCTTCCACAGAAACCTGTTTGCCTCTGTGGAACTTTCGTTCTGAAAGAGGATGTTGCTGTCTGCCTGTTAGAATATCAGTAGACCATCCACAACTGGACATTTCTCCAACTTGCCCTGGTGGATCCTCTTTTTGGAGAGTGCAACAAATCCTGCAGTCAGAAGACGCTGTTACCTCTTGTGTAAAATTCCTGGAGCCCAATTTCAACTGGACATGTTCTTGTGGGCATGAAACTAGAGTTTTAGAAAATGGTTGACTTCAGATCAGAGTTTACCCCAGAGTGACCTAATATATACATTTTATTTGTGAAAGTAAATACAAATGGTCAATGGTTTGCAAATCAACACTCCCAATGTGTGAACCTCACTAAATAATAGATAAAAGAAAAGTTGCGGGGCGTGGCCCACTGAGCGATGAGGTACTGGGTTTTTCAGAACCGGTACTGATCCGGTAACCCAGCGGTGCCAGGGTACACCCAAAGACCTCGGGTACTTTCCTGATTCAGACCACAGAAACTCAGAGTCTTCTAGGTGAAGTCAAAGATCGAATTTATTGGCTGCAACCAAGTAACAAGCGTCCTAGAAGTACAACAGCACGGTTTGTATGTTCTCAGGAGACTGTGTTTCAATGCAAAGTCAGGTTTCCTTATATACAGTTTTTTAAGCTTCAGGCAAACATTCTTGACATTTTGGTTGGTCATTCACATGTTTTCACTACAAAGGAAAAAACAGTGTCATGATGAAACCTCATATTTCATGTCATCCAACCCATAATAAATTACCCGGCAAGGCCTAGTATTTTACATCAGATAAGTGTGGACCCCCAATAAAAACGGGCACCTCCCCCTCGTAAAGTAAGAAGAAGAAAAGAGCAGGTGCAGGTGTGAGCAAGATTAGGCAGGGTGTGTGAGCGATAATAAGGGTTTTATGGCATGGTGTGCCTTGATGCTATCTGATTCGGCCACTGGGAGAGGGACTGACCAAACAGGTTTGGCCTGAGGCAATGGTTCCAGCTTGCCCAGGTCAGAGAAAAGTCAATCAAGGTGTTCGTGTCCTTGGAATCAAATCTGACTGTATTATAAGCCTATGTGAGGGCAACTTTTAAAAATGGCTGCCGTGTATAAAATGGGAGCCACGAGTGCAGGACGAAAATGGCGATTTCGAGGTGAAAACGCTGCTGGAATTGAGCGAAAATGCTCATGCTTAGTGTACTAGTCATTATCGGTCTTTTGTTACTAAAATCGTACTGCTGTGGCAAAGTAAATTACATGGGTCCAGAATTTTTAGAACCACAGCGAGAACAAAGAACCCCTTGTACCCAGAGCCTCTTTTTTGTTTCAACCATGTTTTCTTTCTATTTTTCTTTTATAAAAACATGAAAACAGTCAAATAGACTTGTTAATACACATACAGTGTCACATAGTTGCGCCTGAACAATTGAGGGAATCCTCACAAAGAAAATAGGGAGTATCCATCTTCCAGAACCATGAATGATGCAGTATTGTTAGTATGAAGGAGAAACAAGTTTACACACTTTCTCTAGAAAGTGAAAATCTGGATCCGGTTACACTGAGCCAGGCATCTGCCATCTCCTGTTCAATTTGAAAAATTGAATATACCATGGTCAATATTCAATACACAATATACAATAATCCCCATGTGGGCCTTACAATAGAGCGAGCCTATGAAGACACCATCTGTAATAATCATGTTGTTCTGACAGGAACAAGAGTAATTGTGATCAGATGAGACAACTGTATCATTAGCTAACGTCCTCAGCTCTGCATTTTCACATGTAGATGCAATCCAGTCTAATGTGAGAGCTATCTACCTCCAGTTGTGGTCCTCTGGGCCAGGAAGCATGCAGTGACGGGCCTGTGGTTGCCCAGTGTATAATAGCAACATCAGGTGTATAATGCTTCCTCCGACGGTCCATTCGCCTTCTCTATTGGAAGAAGTTCTGTGGTGCATGCATTGAATTGGAGCTATACCACAGTAAGCGAAAGATGAGGATAATGCGCAGTGGAACCGTAGTCTGTGTGGAGGGGAGGGAAGCAACTAGTCAAAGACTAAAATGTTTCCAATGGCCAGTGAGATACCACATACCTTTGTAAATTTCTCCATTTGATCATTTATTCGATGAATGACTTGCTTATAGGCTGCTATGTTGTACTTTATTTAGTGTGATGTGTGAATATTTGGGACAAGAGGGGACCTCTACACTACAGTCGTAGAATGCACAATTTAGCCATCTTTAAGGGTGTGTGAAACCAGCGCCTATATTGGTAGATGACCTAAGGATAGTGGGTGTCATCATGTAGGAGGACCGTCTGACTTGTCAGCTGACTTTGTATCCCCAGGTTATTGCACATGACTGCTCAGATGTCCTCCCAGTATGAGGTAAGAGAAGAACATTCCCATAGAATATACACTATATCACTGTTAGGGGTGGTACACCTCCATCATGTCGCACCCTCTAGGAGAGCCATGTCTTGCAACCATTTTGAAGGCCATTGCTGCCTGTGCAGAATTTTGTAAAAACTCAGCTTTAGGTAGGATTCTCTCAGCGCCTTGTCGTGCTCAGCCAATAAATCTTCTCAGTCTTCATCCAGTATACATGGCTGGGTTGTTGAGATCACCATTCCTTCAATTGTCATGAAACAGGGAAGGAGAATACATGCCTGTTGAGTAGGTTATAGATTATTGACATTGCTTCCTGAATGTACACCATTTCCTCAGTTATTGAAGCAATGTGGATTCATGCAACATTACAGGTCTATATGTGAGTAATGCAGCAAGACAATTACACTGTATCTGATAGTCCCAGAAGCAAGTCTGGTCCAGTTAGAATTCAGTATGCATCTCAGCAAACATATTCAAGCTGTTCTCAGTGATAAGTTTGTCTAAAACACCGCTGTCACTGAAATGTGTTCAGATCGCCCCCCAATGAGGATGTGGTAGATTCCTCACAGTGGGGCCCTGTTCTGGCAATTGTAGAACTAACCTGTTAGGTCCCACCCTTCTCCAGTTATGAGTGTACACATATAAATTGTATATATGATGGTTGCTATATGCTTCCCTGTTTGTCAATGGTAGTACACCCCACTCCCAGAACAGCTCTACACCCTTGTACAGAAGATAGAGAGCAGAATCCATAGACCAGTGTCCCTCCTCCACCCATGCCTTCTCCCCATCCTGGCCCAGAGGCTTGGGAACAGAAATTAGAGGGGACTGAACATGCCAATGGTCTTTTTATTGGGTAAAGTGGCAAATGTTTGGAGCCTTTGATGTTAATAGATATATCTCCCTCTTTGTAAAATCTCCTTCAGCCTTGTGATTAAGATGATAGCTCAGCCTCGTATACGTGTGTGTTGATGGATCTGATGTGGAAGCAAAGAACTATCCAGGATCATGACAGGATCACAGTGATATCGAAGTTGTCGGAGTCAGCTGTCCAATCTGTTCCACTCATTTATGAATCACATTGATGCATGTTGAGCTGATCAACTTTTGATACCTAGATCTACTGACTCTGGAAAGACACTGGACACATGAAATGAACTAAGGCCAGAACCCACTGAGAATGGCTGGCCATATTCTGACTCCTGTGTCCTCTTGAGCAGAGGAACTAGGAACAGAGCATGGATGAAGGTCACAACTCGCACTTAAGGTCTAATGTGTATGTAGAACAGCAAGCCCTATGATATCAGTGTAAATTCAATTAATGCGGCTTAAGCTGATGCTCTATAGGCTCTTGGTGCAGGGGGACAGGGTGCAGTAAATGAACTAAGGCCAGGACAAGCATCCAGAGTCCTGCAGTCTGATTTGGTAGAGGGAATAGGCATAGGAATAAAGGGTTTTTGTACTTATGCTCAGCAGCCTTATGTGCATATTCACAAACTGCACCCCAATGTCTTGCAGGGATGGAAGAAACTGCAGGAGCAGCTTAAATGCCCTTGATTTTCATAGCCCACGACCAGTAATAACACAATACAGTACTTTTTTTTAGAGAAATCAAGAATGTAAAACCATGCACAACAATGTCTAAGTTGGGATGGCACTGGGGGTAAAGTGCAGGCTGCAGATTGAGTGAAATAGAATAGATATGGTATAAGGAACATGAGTTTTGGCATTGCCTCACTACATCAATCTGCCTATACCCAGGTAAATCATTGTGCAGCCATTTTACTTTGCACATGGAAACTTTTGTACAGACTAAAGTGTTGGTATTTACGTTTCAAGAACGTATGGCATGTTTCTATTGCCTACACCACCTACATTTGTCTTGGAAGAATAACACCAGTATGATATACAGTTGCATTGCATTCTAGATCTATCTAAATTGTACATATTTAGTCACAGTGCACCACTGCAAAGTTACACAATGTGATGCAAAGCAACACAAAGTCTCTCAAATTCATAACTGATTTTGCAATAGAAATGTACCTATTACTCAGTGCCGGTAGCACTTTCAGATGCTTTGTGCCACTTTGCACCAAGGGGTGTAACTTAGATGTTACTTGGGCATCTCTGCAAAAAACACCCATAGTTTTTGATGCAAAGCTCAGTTATTAAGATAGCCAGATGATGGTAACAAGGAGCAATGTTTTAATTTCTCCAAACGTTCCACTCATTGGATGTATGTGGAATGGTTCGGAATTTAGCTATGCCTCAGATTTGTACTGAAAGTGTGTGCTTCCAATGCAACTCCTATTATAGACAGCATGCACCCACCTTTGCACAATGATTGGCACCACACAACATTTTTAGTGTGCCAGCGCACAGAGTGACCTGGCCATTTTAAATATATATGCATTGCATTACTTTCAACTTTCTATGCAGCACAACAACTTTGACTGCTCAGCTGTGTTACACAAAAAATTATAAATATGGCACTGAGGGGGTCATTCCGACCCCGGCGGGCACCGCCTGCCGGGCGGAGACCGCCATAAGACCGTACCGCGGTCAAATGACCGCGGCGGTCATTTTGACTTTCCCGCTGGGCAGGCGGGCGACCGTCAAAAGACCGCCCGCCCGCCCAGCGGGAAAGCCCCAGCAACGATGAAGCCGGCTCCGAATGTAGCAGGCGGAGTTGCTGGTGTGCGACGGGTGCAGTGGCACCCGTCGCGATTTTCAGTGTCTGCTTTGCAGACACTGAAAATCTTAATGGGGCCCTGTTAGGGGGCCCCTGCAGTGCATGGGCATGGGCACCCGTCGCGATTTTCAGTGTCTGCTTTGCAGACACTGAAAATCTTAATGGGGCCGTGTTAGGGGGCCCTTGCAGTGGCATGGGCACTGCAGGGGCCCCCAGGGGCCCCACGACACCTGTTCCCGCCAGCCTCTTCCTGGCGGTGTAAACCGCCAGGAACAGGCTGGCGGGAAGGGGGTCGGAATCCCCATGGCGGCGCTGCTTGCAGCGCCGCCGTGGAGGATTCCCTGGGGCAGGGGAAAACTGCCGGGAAACCGCCGGTTTCCCTTTTCTGACCGCGGCTTTACCGCCGCGGTCAGAATTGCCCCTGAAGCACCGCCAGCCTGTTGGCGGTGCTTCCTCCGTCCCCGGCCCTGGCGGTCCATGACCGCCAGGGTCGGAATGACCCCCTGAATGTCTTGTTGTTATGTGTACATTGAAACAAAATTCTTGTGTAGGACCTTGAGCCATACTCTCCACTGTCAACCATATACTCATTTTGTTACCATTCAGGAGCACTTAGGCCCTCATTACAACCCTGGCGGTAAATGCTGCCTATCGCCGTAATGACAGCCTCCAACATACCGTGACCGCGGCGGTATTCTGGTACGGGTATTATGACCCACACTGAGAATTTCGCTACTATACAGACACCCACACAAGTACGCCAGCCCAAAGGTCAGTGATAAACTGGCGGTAGCAAAACCCACACTGTTACGCCAACAGGAAAATGCCCACAATATCACGACCCACGAATTACTGTGGCGGTCTTTCAACCGCGGTAAACCATTGGCGGTACACACTGCTGCGCTCAAAATACACACACATTTATAAAACGACACCACATTGGACAATTCAAACTACACACACCTGACACACATACACACACCATACCCTCACACCACTATAAAACACACACTTATATTACCCACAACCCTTTCAATGAAAAAAAAGATTGCCAACGCAGAGAGACACAAGCCAGGAGCACCCACTCAATCAGAGGCACAGAACACCATCACCCACACACCATTAACACATATCATAGCATACACCCCAACACATCACCCCACACATCCTCACACATATCACTCACACCACATCCATGGCACCTCAAAGTTTTCAGAGGAGGAGCTAAGGGTCATGGTGGAGTAAATCATCCGGGTAGAGCCACAGCTATTCGGATCACAGGTGCAGCAGACCTCCATTGCAAGGAAGATGGAGCTATGGTAGAGAATCGTGGACAGGGCCAGCGCTGTGGGACAGCACCCCAGAACCAGGGATGACATCAGGAAAAGGTGGAATAACCTACGGGGGAAGGTGCGTTCTGTGGTTGCAAGACACTAGCTCGCAGTACAGAGGACTGGCGGTGGACCTCCACCTCCACCCCCACAACTAACAACATGGGAGGAGCATGTCTTGGCAATTATGCATCCTGAGGGCCTTGCAGGAGTAGCAGGAGGACTGGACTCTGGTAAGTCAAATCTTTACTACTTTCACCCACCCCACCTGCATGCCATCACATACCCACACCCCTACCCTCACCCTCAACATTCCACCACCTCGCATATACCCCACTATCACAACCCACCCATCCCAATACCAAGCCCTGCATGCAACACCAAAGTAGGGCCCCCCAACACAGACCTGCATGGACACCCATCACAACAGCATGCCCAGTAGAAAAACTCACCCAGCCCACAAAATCACCATTCAAACAAGGCCAAGCTGACAGGGAAATCACTATCATACAGGGAAACACACCCATGCACAAGATGGTACACACAGATACATTAACACTGCATTTGCATCCCCCCAGGACCCATACTCAATGTCACCGGAGAGGAGGTGCCAGCCACATGCAGTTCCTCCCCCGAAGAGGCCCACAGTGACAACAGCAGCTCTGCACGCCTGGATCACGATGACCAACCTGGCCCATCTGGGACCTCTGGACAGTCGGTTACCCTGCCACAGTCCCAATCCACCACAGAGCCTCCCCCCTCAGTAAACACCAGCACAGCACCCACCCGGCGGGCCCAAGCCACTGTCCCCAGGACACTTCAATCATCAGCATGTCTGCCACTACAGGGACCCCAGGCAACCCCACAAACCCAGGACGATCAGGGACCCGGGGTCAGGGGCAGTGGGCACACGGTTCAGGGGACAGAGGCACAGGAAAACAGGGAAGCTGGGAGGACTGCTGTGCGAGAAGGGGAGGACAGGCCCACGGAACCCACTCTCCACAAGGCACTCTTCAACATCCTGGGAGCATACCACAATTCCTAGGAGACCATGGGCCAGATACTGGCCAAGTTGCAGGAGACCCTGCAGCTGCAGGAGGGACAGTACCTGGAGATCGGGGGTGACCTAACAAACATCTACACCATCCTGGTCACCCTTGCAGGGGTGCTGGTTGATATGGGCAAGACCATGAGGGAGGCAGTGGCACAACAACGGGTGCCTGACACTAGCCAAACCGATGAACAGCCTTCCTCTTCCGCCAGCGCTAGTGGACAGGAGGCCCCGATACAGGACCAACAGGCCACTAGCACCCCACCCCCTGCAGAAGGAGAACCACCCCGCAAACGATCCCGGCGATCCAGGCAGAAGCCAGAGAACATTGCCAAGACCCCGCCAGAAAATAAGACTCTCCTGATTGTCATCCTTCTGTCCCACTCTGTCACCCTGTCCACCTGAATTGCCATTACTCCCCCTCCTATATCCCATTGGACAATGCACATGTGATACCGACAAACTGGACTCTACCCTGGACTTTCCTCCACCATCAGCCCAGCCCATTGCACATCCCCCTCTACTTATGAGCACCTAAATAAACACCCTTGGAACAAATACTAATCTGGAGTCTGTCAAATTATTCACAAATGTATTAGTACAAAATTATCAAAGCATTGGAACTCAAATGTACAGTGAAATATACTTTGGAATGACCTTTGCTGGGCAGCAGTACACATAGCAGGAGCCAGAGTGGGCCACAGAGATCTGAAAATAGAGATGCCAAAGGGTACAGTAAGTGGCTGTAGACATAGGGAAATCAGGCTGCCATGTACAATGTCCAACAGATAACTGATAAGTCAAGTGAAGTTACAGTGTCTTACCTGTGTGTCACTGGAAGTACTGCTGTAATATGTTGCTTCTGTTGTCAATATCTACTTCCTCTGCCTCCCCTTCCCCACTGTCCGCAGCCTCCACTGCTGCCACATGACCATCTCCAGGCTCATCCTCCTGCAGAAAAGGCACCTGGTGTCTCAAGGCCAGGTTGTGCAACATGCAACAATGATCTGGCACACCTTCTTGGGTGAGTAGTACAGGGATCCACCTGTCAGATGAAGGCACCGGAACCTGGCCTTCAGGAGGCCGAAGGTCCTTTCAATAATCCTCCTTGTACGCCCATGTGCCTCATTGTAACGTTCCACTGCCCTTGTCCTGGCATTCCTTACTGGGGTCAGTAGCCATGAGAGGTTGGGGTAACCAGAGTCACCAGAAAACATCTAGGGACAACTGTCAGACACACACTAAACCTTAAGGACAACCCCATACCCAGACACCAACTTATACTGTGTGTGTGGACCTTAGGCTCACCTATTAGCGACACCCGGTGCCTCTGGAGTTAGCCCATCACATATGGGATGCTGCTATTCCTCAAGATAAAGGTGCCATGCACAGAGCCAGGATACTTGGCATTCACATGGGAGATGTACTGGTCTACCAAACGCACCATCTGCACATTCATAAAGTGATACCTTTTTCTATTCCTGAACACTTGTTCATTTCTCCGGGGGGGGGAGGGAACAAATGCCACATGTGTACCATCAATGGCACCAATCATGTTGGGGATATGTCCCAGGACATAAAAGTCAGCTTTCAATGTTGCCAAATCCTCCACCTGGGGGAATACGATGTAGCTGTGCATGTGTGTCAGCAGGGCAGACAACACTCTGGTCAACACGTTGGAGAACATAGGCTGTGACATCCCTGATGCCATGGCCATTGTTGTTTGAAAGGAACCACTTGCCAGGAAATGGAGCACTGACAGGACCTGCACTAGAAGGGAAATATATGTGGGTTGGCAGATAGCTGACAGCAGGTCTGGCTCCAATTGGGCACACAGTTCTTGGATTGTGGCAGGATCAAGTCTGTAGGTGATGATAATGTGTCTGTCCTCCATTGTCGCAAGTTCCACCAGAGGTCTGTACACCGGAGGATGCCGCCATCTCATATTCAGTCTCAGCGGTTGATGTCTATGGAAGAAAATGGTGAGCAGAGGGTAATATTCACAGATCGATTACACTAATGATTAATTCTTTCCTTTACAGAACCAGTATGTGAATTTGACAATCAGTTGCTGTACCAATGTCTGCCGTGACAAGGTTAGGTGCCATGGCCTGTGCCCCCCTGAAATGGCGGCTGCCTGACCTATGAGGAGGGACAAGTGGAAATGAGGTAATGCCGCTGGTGTTGTGAGCCATCGCAGTAGGCAGTAAATGACCGCCGCGCAACTTCACATCGGTTATCATTGGGCCCTATGGGTTTCAGGAGCCAATGGCGATGCATGCCGGCGGTGACGGTACGCACCACCGCAACGTCACCGCCATTTTCTATCTATTCACTCACTTGCTACCTGACCTTCAACAGGAGAGGACCTACACTGCAAGTGCTGCTGTGACCTGTGCCTGGAAGCGACCATGGCTCATGTGTCTGGGGAAAGGGCCCCTGCCTTCACTACGGAGGAGTTGGAGACTGGTGGATGGGTCCTACCCCAGTACACGTTACTCTACGGTCCTCCAGACAAACAGGCGAGTACACTGTGAGCATGATGCGTGGGCCATGAATATATGGAGTGCTATGTACGTAAGCCACATGTGGGGGGGGCAGTGGCATCCCAATGTTCACAAATGCAAGCACCCACCCACCCAACAGCCATCCACCTCACAACAGCATACAGCCCATGCACCTTCACCCAAACTCAGCAGACAGACACCTCCTACAACCGCTCCCTCTTCCTCCACTCCCAAACCCTCTCCCTCTCCTCGTCCCATTGTGTCTAAACATATTTTCCTGGCAAACACTGAACTGTTCCCTACTCCTCCTCTCCCCCGTCCTTCCCCTCAGGCCAGGATGTCCAGAACCCAGGCCAGCACCTCAACCACCAAGTCTGCGTCCGCTGTGGTACCTGCAACTCCAAGAGGCTCAAAGGGGGTACCTGTCAGGCCAGGCAGTGTGCCACCAACCCCTGCAAAGGACTAAACCATTCTGCCACCTGCCAAGGTGAAGAAGGGGCCAGCATGCAGCAAGGGCAAGGAGCATGACCCACCCACCAAGACCTCCTCCAAAACTCCAGCTGCCAGAGGCAAGGTCACAACAGCATCTGCCAATGAGAGGAAGAGGCAGAAAACCCCAGGCAAGGCACTTCAGCAGTCGGAGGCTGCAGGTGAAGGCCTGGTGCCCACCAGCAGAACCGCCAGCCCTGCCACCTGCACTGCGGGCAGCACTGCCAGCAGCCCCGCCGCAAGCACCGCTGACAGTAGGACCACTACCAGCAGCATCAGCCCCAGTGGGCAGCGGTCCAAGGCTGCAGGAGAAGGGCTGGAGCCTACCACAACCACTGGCAGCACCCCCACCAGCTCCGGCACTACCACCAGTTTGCAGCCTTAGGTGCCGCAGGATGGGGTCTAGCCCTGCCTCCATGGACTATCATGCAACATGGTCCCTGCAAATATCATGCCTCAGACACCCAGGTGAGGGACTGTGAACTGCCACACCCCAAGTGCTGCATCACTGGGCACAAGGCCCCCTCCAGAACCAGTGGTGAGATGCATACACTCACCCTATGCTTGACAGGATGAAGCAGACTGGGCACAAAGCCCCCTCCAGAACCAGTGGGGAGGACATCCACTAGAGAGGCTGTGGCTTTGCACGCTCTAGGACCAAGCAGTGGGCAGACCACCCACTTGAGAGACTGTGGCCTTGCACTCCCCAGGACATCGCTGTGGGAATGGAGCCCCCTCGAGGAGCAGTGGCGTTATTCCATCCTATGGCTGAGGTGCCCCCCCTTCCCTATCCCCCTGAGGTGCCTGTGTGTTTTCGTCCTGATGCCCCTGCAGTGTTCTTTCTGTATTGAGGCAGGAGTCAAGTGTGGGCTTGGCCCATGAGTTTTGGAGCAGTGGCCCACGGATATTTGTAAAGGACAATGTACGGCCTTCTGTACATATTGTAAATTTTAGTTTTTATATTTGTTACCTATATCTGCCTATTTCTAATATATCACTGATTTAACTCTATTCCTTTTGTCCTTGCGTTCTTCCAGGGGGTTATGGGGTGTAAATGTAATGTTGTTGCATGTCTTTGTGTGTGTGGTGTTAGGGGTGGGGGTGTTGCGTGTGTGTGTCACTCTCTTTTTCCTCCCCCCCTCCCCTGTGTACTAGGTGCAGTACTCATTGTGGTCATCGCCGCCGCCTTTGGTATTCCTGGTAGATGAGGAGGTAGACCAGCATGGGCAGGATCTGTAACTTGGGCTCCATTATGTTCTGGTTCTTCGTTGAGTGTCGAGAGTGTAGAGTGGTTTCCCTTCCAAACACTGTTTCTGCCGTGCTTTTGATGGCGTTGGTACCGCCCCGGAAAAGCTGGCGGATAGGCGGGTTGGGTGGTACACTGTCTTCCGCCTGGCTGTTGGTGGTGACCGATGTGGTGTTTGTTGCTACCGCTGTGGCGGTCGGTGTGTTAAAGTGGCTGTCTGTGTTGGCGGTTTCCGCCGTGATCGTGATCCCATTTTTTTTTACTGCTGGCCAGTTGGCGGTATTACTGCCGATTTCACACCGACCGCCAGGGTTGTAATGAGGGCCTTAATCCCTAGTTTACAAGGTATGGCAAGAGTTCTTCTTCTGGTTCTGCACTGAGGACACATGCAATATTGTCATGTGTCAATGGCGTGTATCATAAATGTATAATCGCACACCACACACCTTAAGGACACTCCATTTACCTAGGTATGTCAGAACAGGAAGCTCTTAAAGCCTACTTGGACTTTTAAATGTCACACAAATCCCAAAAGGATCTACTGAGGATTTAGTGCTTGCACATGAATCCCATGCATAAACATTGGTCAGCTGTGGTCTGGCATTGTGGTAATTCAGGTATTGATTTCTGAAATGATTGAGGTGTACTTTCTGGAAAGCAGGGAATCACTTAGGCATTCCTTAACGCGCGCTGCATAAATGTGGTACGGGCAACAGCAAAAGTCTCCTGTGGCAAACCATCCCGCATTTGCACGTTTATCCTGCAATCATGCTCCCGTTTCATTTTTCACACAGTGGCACTGCAGGTCGCCCATTGTCCCGCGTTTTGATTACCTGGCACTTTAACCCTCTCACAGGACAAGCAACTCTCTCTTTGTGATCTGTAAAAGATGCACCTATCTGTGGGTGGGAGAAAGGATCTGTAGCACAGGAGGGGTCTTGCAAAATCCAACTTCAGGAGCACAGTCACCTACAGAGATACAAATACAGCCATCTGCCATTAAACAGCCCTGAGAAAGGGAGTGAAGACCATTCTAGTGTCCTTTACTAGAAATATGCCTTTGGTATTTACATATCTGTTTTAAAATGCTACGTTATTCTCAGTTCAGTGGACGGAGGCATGATTCGCTCATTATCAAACAGTTAATTAAGACAGAAGAGAGAGACTGCAGCACACGGCTACTTGCTGCAAAAGCTGTCAATTTACCACCTTGTTACATTTTAGTGAATGTATCCCATGAGACTACGCATTTTTCCCTTCTCCTGGGTAATAACCAGTACACTCTACACTGATTCTAAATACTCCCAATCTTGTCAAAAAGGGAGCAGAGGAACTAGCTATAAAGAGCACACAATTTTCAAAATGGAAGGCCAAGGTTAAAAACGGTGACTTCTAGTTCCATGTTTCCAACTAGTCCACTAGACCACAACTGGGCGGGGGTGGGGGGGTACTGCAGTGATTCTGATGGCAATGCCAAGGGGATGCCTTTCACAGGGAAATATGTTGTGAGCCCTGCCCAACTTTAGAAGATAATGCTTAGTTTCAGCATATTTAAGTGTAGCAGTAAAACTGAGATTAGAGTTTTATGTCTAAAACGTACCCACTGGACCTGGTGCTGCGCCAGTAGATATGGTAGATGATACTACTTGCGATTGATGTTTGAAAGCTTAAAACTACTTTGTACTATTTAGATGCTGGAGTTGTTCATGTTTTAAACTCGTCTCCCAAAATATGTGGTAGCGAGAAGTCACGACTTAGACCAGGAGGTGGTAGGAGATTCGAATTCAAATACAGCAAGGCTGGTAATCACAGGTAATCACACTTAATAAGTGCTCTCTCTTGTCAGATTTAGAACAAAACACAAAAAATGTGCTACGTGACTCAGAATGCCCCTTCTCCCCATCAATGTTTTTCTGAATAATCTGTTCCTGCAAAGAGTCTACAGGTGCAAAAGAGAATCATACAAGCTATGTGCCCTGTGTGAAGTCAAAATAGAACACTGGCCACCCTAGAAAAAACTTTTTACAAAGGTGTTTACCTCTGTGTAATTGCGTGAAAGGTCAAAGTCATGCATGGATTTATCGTACTGCGTTGTTAACCTAAGCTCAAGGGAAGGGTAAACATGTAGATGTAGAGGTCAGTAATGCATTATCACTCATGATTATTGCTGTTAGTGCAAGAAATCAATATATATCTATTAGTCTACAAAAGAGGTGACCGCTGTCTTCTTCAGTCTGATCAGTGCCTTCCCAGATGTGGTCTGGCTTCCCAGTGTCTCCAGGAATGGAGATTAATATGATCTCAGCAGATGGCAAAAGGGTTCATCAGAGACAAAGTTTCAGGAGGCGTGTACTTTCCGAAAATAGATCAAAGAGTAACACATCAAATTGATGGCAATAGTGACATTATTGCAAGAATTTAGACGACATGTGTTAGGCACTTCATTACAAATGAGTAAACTACTATTTATGTCCAGGCTGGCAGCAGGTTTAAGGGCCCACATTTCAAATCGGAAAATTAGGAACCCCACCCCCTCCATAAAATCCAAAGTGAAGCTTTACCTACTTCTAAATTTCCACTAAAATAAAACCACAGTCCTGCTCATCTGTTTCAAATAAAAATAATTTAATCCAGTGATCTGTTAACGATAGAGTTTAAAGTACACATGGCTATTAAACTCTCTGTCTCTTCCTATTTTAAGATAAAACTCTCGAGTTGCGTCTAAACTGGAATCGCCTTCTGTACTTGGGATGTCCAAAGTGAGAGCAGAAGAGTCAGATCTCTGTGAAACTTTCAGGATAACCACTGCTTTGGTAAAAGTGCAACCTTAGATAATATGACCATCCTGGGAATCTGACATGGATTGAACCCTTCACGATCAGCACTGGACATCCTTATGCCTCAGGCATCTTTATCCACACATGTTGTATGATATTACAGATAGTCCCAATGAACTTCCTGCACATCTCCTTCCAGCATCACCAGCAACTTCTATTGCACATTTCCAAATCGAATTTGTTCAACATATGGCCAGGACGGCCAAACCCATGCCAGAATTTTAGGATAGCACCTAATATATTCAATAAATCCAAGTGGAGCTTTTTTGCATAGTGAGCGATTTCCCTGAAAATCTAGCAAGCATTTTGTTCTCCTGGACATATGTAAAACATCTCTGTTCTAAATGCACTCTCCTGTAGTATCTCCCATACAGAGGTGATCTATTGAATAGAATCTTGCCTATTGCATGGTAAGTGAGATGTGTGATGTAACAAACCGCTGTAATAGAGCAGCACCGCTCCAGCACTCAGCTTGTTGGGACATTTGTGTCTGATTTTGAATATCAGGAGCATTCACAATAAAATACAGATGGCAGGCAGATGATGACACTGCTTTCAGGGCTGACGACGATGAACACCCACAGGTTGTGCACAGGTAGACGGCCTAATGAGAACCGCATTACACCTGCATATTTAAAAAACGGGGTTTCTTTTGTCACATTATTCACTCGCACATGCAGATGGAAGTGCTACTGGAACCGAGAAACGGGCACCTTTGAATTGCAAAGTTCATTATACATTTGGAAGACTTTGTGTCACTTTCCATCACATTGCGTGACTTTGCACTGGTGCAATGGGCTTAAATGTGTACAATTTAGATGGATCTAGAGTGCAACTGTGTAACATACCAGTGTTGTACTTCCTCATGCGGAATCAGAAGCATCATGAGCAGATAATGAGAGCTAGAGGTGCGGTGAGTCACAGAAAGTTTGAATGAGAGTGAGCGCCTACTAAGGCTCAAATCAAGGCAAGAGATGCCAGGCAGCAGAGAAGCCAGAAATGTTGAACTGCATAGTGGAAAATAGACTGCACACTTTTATGTTTTGTACTCACTTTCTATAGTATTTCCCATGACGGTTTTACCAATAACGCTATTTGGTGATCACTGGCAACTGTTCCAGGTAAATTTTCACTAGGTGAAAAATAAATAATTTGACTTGCTATTGATACTGTCTAATTAACACGCAATTGTTGCTAGTCTGTCTTCAGACATCCATTTCAATGCAATTCAACTCAAACGTGCTTGTATAGCTCACGAATACTCTTCCAGGGCCTCCCAGCGCTGTATCCACCGGAGCACTATGAAGTCTTAATCATCAAACAGCCAGGTTTTTATTAGTTTCCTAAAAATACCTTCATCCTCTGCCATTTTCAGCCTATGGGCGGCTCGTTACACAGTTTAGTTGCGAAGAAAGAGAAGGACCTGCCTCCACTCCTTGCTTTCTGCACTGTAAGGATTTTGGCTGATATTAGAGAGGATGATCTCTTTAGGGAGGATGATCTCGACGGTCTCCTGAGCATGATATGGACCGATACCTAGGAAACAATATTTGAGGGCCTTTCTTGTGCTATGCTCTGTAAACAACGCATAGTAATTTAAATTGAATTCACAATACAATACACAAAATATATGGTCAAGTATTTCCACTGTTTTCTGTGGAAGTGATCCAGCCCATCATCTATTTGTGTTGTTCTTGGTTAGTGCTCACTGAACTGCCGATGGTCCATGTCCTGGTCTGAAAAGGGTAATAGGGCCAAACCACTAGATCCGGCGTTTTCACTGAATGAAAATAAAGCATTGGAAGGATTTCACTTTTGAGTGCCAAAGTGATTTTCTCTTCCTAATAGACTACATTATTTGTGTGTAATAAAAGAGAATGCCTGTGCCTAGGTCCCACAGAGCACCAGCCCATGATGAGGTATCAGCTACTAGACCACCTTCTGATAAATACGTACACACTTTACAAAGTAGTGGTCACCACTGTGTAGTTATGTTTCGGTCTGAGTTTCTATGGAAAGGTTTCTTTATTTTGCTTATAACTTTGGCACAGTTTAAACGAATTTTCACAACACTTTCCAAAACAACAACATTTTCATCCACCTCAGCTCTTGCCTGAAAAGATTATTGCCATCTGCCAAGCAGGCCAAACAAAAAATGGGATCCCAAAACATTGATTTCCCAAGTAAATTCACATAGGAAACGTCTGTCACAGCTACAGAAAACAAGCATTGGCAATGCCAGTAGGTCTTGCATTTGCAAGAGTTAGAGATATTGGAGTTCTAAACAGCTATGTCTTTAACGTATGTGTTTTGGTTTGGAGTAGAGTCATAGCACAGAATCCCCATGCTGACAGGGGCTTACCACATGATGGAGATGCTGGAGTCCTTGTTACACTCACCTTGCCTGGCAGGCCTCGCTGTGTTGCACTTTGTGCAGCAATTGCAACATAACATGCAGTTACGTAATACATGGTGCACAATAATATGTGCGCAGTGACATATCAACCATAGCGTGTACAGCAGGATGATTACAACCAGGCCCACTGGGATTATGTGATTCTTTGGCACGTTTTGCATGATTATGGATTTGCCACACTTGCCACATAATCTATCACCTGCTACATCATTTTAGGATTTTATCAAAGAATGCTTCTCAGGCAAACAGATTAAAATTTACTAAAAAAATACATGGGCTGCTACCCAGTGGATGGCCTTTCCGAAAGGTTGACTGGTCACCTTTCAGTAGTTTATTGCTGTATTTGAATGTAAAAGAAATATTAATGGGTTGAAACCTTTGGTATGACAACATTAACATGTTTAAAAATGACAACATAATGTAGTAATACGGTTACAAAATATGCAACATAATTTGCCTTTTCTTGCTATATAATTTTGTCAACTCTGCCACTTAATTTGGTCCTCTCCTGCCAGATAAATCCAGTGGACCAGTCTATAACCAAATGCCACTGCAATTATAAGAGCATGCTACTGCAGCGTTTTCCACACAGTAATGGAATAACCACACTTGCCACATAGCACCTGCCTTGTAATTTGCAATTCTCAGCAAAGCACATTTAATTTCTAATCAAAATGGACAAAAAGTAAGTACAAGAAAGTTTTACAGTATTGCCTATTAGAGTTAGTTGGCTACAAGCAGAACAAGCATTTGCAATGCAACGTGTCTCGCGCTTGCTCGTGTTAGAGCTGACAGGGTTGTAAACTCCTAACCCGACTTTTCACTGGTAATGAAACCTATCAGCAAAAGTGCATTTATGTACTAACCAGAAAAGTGCAATTAACTGTGTCACAGGGTCGATATTATGGAAAGCGCTCAACTTCTGCCAAGCGAGATCGCGCTGGGAAAAAGAGAGAAAAAGGAGTCCACGGGCCGGACGGAAAACAGCGAGCCTCGCATGTTTTCTGTACTTGGTCGATGCACTCGAGGAGGGCTATCCACCGAAAAAGGCATGACGTATGCATGCCTTCCGCTAATGAAATCAAGCAGATTCTAACAGGCAAGCCCATGAACCAATGACGTGACGTGGAAGTGGCTCCGAGCCCTTTTTAGTAACGAAAGCGTCTCGCTTAGCGAAACGCATGCGCAAGCGCATGCAATGCAGGTTCGACCCTAAAAATTGAAGAAAAGGGCCCAGGTGAAACTTGTTGAGCAAATTCAGAGCTTATAAGCATAATTGCAGAACAGGGAAAACATTTTCATATAGTTGTTTGTCCCGGTGAAGAAAACGCACATCTTTAGAAACGTTAACATTTCACAGTAGTTTTATGCTTGCCGATTTCACACACCTTATAGGTTGGAAATAGTGCTATTATCAGGTGGAATGGTTTACTGGCCAGAAAGACTTTAGTAACATGGACACATTTAGTCCATTTTAAATAAAAACCTAAACAATGCAACAACGGATGAGGTCTGTGGCATTGCTAAGGAGAGGGAGAGTTATTCTACTAAACTATCCGCTTGTTTGTATTTAAACGTGTAACTCCCCGTCATAAATATTAGCATCAAATGAGAACCTATTGCGCGGCTGGTGTATTTCTGCTAAATTCTGCATTTCTCATTACTTTGACGTGCAAGGCAGAGCAACGCTTTAAACTATATGTTTGAAATTAAAAGCAAAAATGAGCATAGAGGCACCAAGTGGGAAGGCAAGTAATAGGAAGGGTTACAGAAGTGAGACTCATGTCCGAGACCTATTTCCCATAGAGTCTAGATCCGTGCCGCAGGCATTGTACGAACCTGCCCATACATGGCTGCAGGCCAACACTCAAATTCACACGTGAGCAGACAACCAAGAATTGTCTTTAAATATATTTTCCAGTCATTAAGGCGGTTTAAAAACAAAGTAGACAGAGAAGTTGAACGCACTTAGGGCCATATTTATACTTTCTAGCCCAATGGCCATGCCCAGGGGACTTCTGTCCCCTGGGCATGGTCATTGGGCATAGTGGCATGTAGGGGGGCACAAATCAGGCCCCCCTATGCCACAAAAAAAAATAAAAAAATATACTTACCTGAACTTACCTTAATGTCCCTGGGATGGGTCCCTCCAGCCTTGGGTGTCCTCCTGGGGTGGGCAAGGGTGACAGGGGGTGTCCCTGGGGGCATGGGAGGGCACCTCTGGTCTCCTTCCGAGCCCCCAGGTCCCTTAACGCCTGCCTTTTCCAGGCGCTAAAAAACAGCACAAAAGCGGCCGTATGTCATTTTTTTTGACCCGCCCACTCCCGGGCGTGAATTTTGCCCGGGAGTGTAAATACGGCGCACATGCCTTGGAGTCAATTTTTTAGACGGGAACGCCTACCTTGCATATAATTAACGCAAAGTAGGTGTCCACGCTAAAAAATGACGCAAACTCCATGGACTTTGGCGCTAGACGCGTCTAACGCCAAAGTATAAATATGGAGTTAGTTTTGCGTCGGAATTGCGTAAAAAAAAACGACGCAATTCCGGCGCAAACGGAGTATAAATATGCCCCTTATTACTCAGGTTTATCTACATTTAGGAACATTTTGAGATAATGGAAATATGTCAATCAGTAATTAATCAGTCCTTTCTCTGAGTTAGGTAGGGTAATGTTCTGCAGCATGTAAGCCGATGGTTACTCACTGCACTGTCTCCGTATATGCGGACAATCAGTGAACGGCAAACCGCTCCAATTGGCAGCAGAGCCTCTACCCAGCGCTACCCTGGTCCTGGCGGCGACCACAACAAAAGCAAGACAGAAGTTGATTTCAAATACACACACAAAGTTAACTCAAACCACCCAGAGTAATAGCTCATATAAGTTGAACGACGATTAAAGCTTGCTTAAATGCGAGTGAAGCTGGATCTTCAGCAGACTGCAATCCTCTCCTCCACGGACCCCGCATGCAGTCTAGGGGGTACTAAAAATGCTACACACTGCGTTTGTGGCAAAGGGAAGTGTAGGGTTTGAGGAAGCGCCATGATTATATGCGGATGAATGTGGTGGGAGGAAGGTGCCTGCGTGAGGGGGATCCGTGCTCTCTTGGTGGGTAACTCTGCTCGATAGTAACGTCTTCCACCTGTGTGGTTGATGGGGGAGGAGTGAGCAAGAGAGACCTAAAAAATGAATATGAAGCCAGAAGCGCGAGGTACGTGAAGCGGGAGTCCTACTGTTAAAGCAAAAGCTGCGAAGGATCCAATAGAACTAATTTACCTGAAACTGGTACAGCGTCGGCTGGGAAATAGAAACAGGACAGCGTATGAAAAGGAAGAAACAAACAGATAGCAAGGTATAGCAATGGACAACTTGTGGACGCGAACAAAAAAAAAAAAAAGAAATCCCTGAAATCGATCGGATCAAGACAAAAGCGGAATAATGGAGAAGTTAGACCCTGGGAGTAAACAAAGGACGATTAGGAGGGACGAAGACAGCACATTAACCAATTGAGGGCAAGGATTTTTAAGGGACAAGCGTTATAAGCAATAAATAGGCAATGGGTGGGATGTTAGCTCACAAACTGTATACAACAAATCGAGACAGCGCAAGCGCCGTCGAGGCTCGACCTAAAAATGAATAAATGGAATTACGCTAAATTTGGCAGAAACGTTGGAACTTTTTTCTTAAAGGGTGCTTTCTGTGATTTGCTGTTTTGGAGAAATTAATGTTTAAACAGGGGGTCAAGGAAAGCATGAAGGCCGTAAAACATTAAGTATATCTGGACTAGAATTGTCCAGATATGCTCTGAATGGCCATCTTGAAGGGGGTAATATAGCCTGGTTGCCTGGCAACAGCCTGAACAATATTTTGATGTATCCATCACAGGACTGACTTATGTGGTCTGTGCATCCTGAAAATTAATTTAAAAATGCATAAGGGTGCAGGGTCAGCACTCCATGAACCCCAGGAGCATAATGCGGCCCCAAAGGGACAGCCCTTTGATTGGCTGGCCACAACATGAACAACATGTTGTAGAGGCATTATAGGACTCCGGTACAATGTATTGCAGTAAATGGTGGGTTTTGAGGGTCACAAAAAGGAGTTTATATGTGATTTATGTAATAATTAGACAAAAACTAAGCACGGAGTATTCTTTACCCATGTAATAGGTAACCATTGACACTTTAGTTTCTATGTTATTGCGAACTTCCACCATACCAAGATGGCAACATCCTTTGGGAACATGGGATACTCTGTTGTCCATGACTATAATTTTGTATGTCAGCACATATGAACCCCTCACTTAAGGGGATTCGAAGAAAGAGAGGAAGAAGTGGACTGTCTACGCTGCACCCTCACAATTTTGATAAGGTCAAGGATCTGATTCATTTCTGCATCACTCCCTAAGTAACAACATTGTCAGTCTAGAGCTTGCAGTTTCAAAGCTCTCTTGCCTTAATTAGCCTAAAAACCCTGACTGTACCATGGCAGCTGAGTTAACAAATGTGTGTAGCGTGATATCGACCTTTGATACGGAGGGACAAGGGAGGATGCACTCATTGAGAGGTGAGGATACCACTACGGCTGCCCCGCTGTCCATCACTACTGGGGAAACCCGGCCCGACATGGCGACAGACTATCATCACCTGCCCTATTCAATCTATACATCTTAATATTTCCCCTGACAACAGTTGATGTGTACCAGTTCTGGCCAATGTTACTTGCTTGTCCTCAGCCAGAGCAGAAACCCATGTTGACCTCAAAAGCAAGGTTTGCCACTGGCTAACTAAAAACTCAGAACTTAGCATCTCAGAATATAATGTATTTTTATTTATTAGAAGGGTGGGGCATGGGCCATCAAACTGCAGGGGATTCGGTGGTAATAAATTGCAGTAACTTGGCCCTAGCCAGACGTCTAATTTCAAATTGCTTATAACATGGGTACTGCAATCTTAAGAACAACCATATAACTGTTCTGCTGCCGGGTTACTTTAATCACCAATTTTCCAGCACACAGCCTGCTAGGAGTGGCCCAATGCCCAGGCTTCCTGAACATAACAGCAGAGCTGCCATCCCTACTTCTAACAGATTTATCCCCCTGTCAGACTTTGATGCTTTGGACTGACTGCCAATTGCTCATGTTGTATCCATTGACATGAAGGGGGAATGTTGTGGGCAGGTGTGATAGGATTATGTCTGTCCATTGGCGGCCACCTATTGAGCTGCAACAAGACTCTGCCTCCTCTATGTATCTGATCTGCTGGAATATTGCTGGTCTGAGCTCCAAGCAGTCAGGCCCGAATTGGCTCATTTTCATTACAAACTATGATATTGTGATGTTGCAGGAAACTTGGCACCTAGGGAACATTACTTGGGCTAGGTATGAATATTTTCCTGTACCTGCCATCCATTCTGTTGGGAGGAAAGCTTGGGAGGCCTGGCTATTATGGTCCGAGTGGCCCGGTTTTAAAATAATCTCAACTGTAGGCAGGCACCTGGGGATGTAGGCCTTGTGGATTACTCACATCAGCGGTTTAATTTCTTTTTGAGAAATGTTTATTACCTGGTGGCTAAATTGGACTGTCAACTCAAGGCACTGTTTAAAGTAATTGACATTCTGAGAAATAGAGCTGATTTCATCTTAAGTGAGTTTTCTGAAGTTGTTTTGGGTGATTTTAATGGAAAGCTAAGCTAGGTCCACATGAACCTCACTATGATCCTTTTACAATGACAGCCCCTGCTGTGTCCAACACCAAGGCAGACCAGAGAGGTCAATTACTCTTGAGATATCTGTTAGCATTTAATCTTTGTAACCTGGCAGAAATTAGGGACGACTTGGCATCTCAAGTCACCTCCTTTATAGGTTGGGGGCAAGTCACCATCATTGAGTACTACTTTCTCCCTAACGGCCTGGTTGACTTTATAGCTGCCAGGAGGTACCATTACTAGTGGGTACAGGGACCGTAATCCCAACAAATTGATGCACATTTTAATGATGCTCAAGAACTATCCTTGTAGAAAGGAGTCAGTATTATGACTCCTAAGGACATGGGTCTTAGGGCCAGATGTCGGTAGCTAAAAAATAGCGAGTCGGAAATTGCGAGTCGTTGCGACTCGCAATTTCCGACTCGCAAACAGGTATCCAACAAGAAAAAGCGACTTCATTTTGCGACTTGCAAATGAAGTCGCACCGCAGATTGTGAGTCCGCTTTTTGCGACCTCGCTAAAAACGAACACGCAAATTGCGATTGGGTGTCGCAAATTGCGACTGTGCCGCAAATTGCATGCAGGTGCAGCAGAACAGTCTGGAAAGCACTTCTTGGCTCTTGCTGATGACATCACAGCCAGGAAGTTTACAAATACACCTGGGAGGAGGGAGGACCACACGCTTTTCCAACTGCTGAGCAACCACCAGGAGGAACAGCAGCAAGAATGGAGGACTCTGGCAGGAAGAGAAAACTTAAGTTTTCAGAGAAGGAACTGGAGGTGCTGACAAATGAATGCTGCCAGCACCATGACCAGCTATTTGGAAGGGCTGCCCTGAGTGTGCCAGAGACTGACAAAAGGAGGATTTGGAATGACATCCAGGAGAAGGTCAACGCCATAGGGGTGAGCCACAGAGGCATTGAAGAGATCAAAAAGAGATGGTATGACCTGCGCTCCAGGACCAAGGAGAGGGTGGCAGAGCGCCTCCGGGAAATGAGGGGCACAGGAGGAGGCCCATCCACCGTCCCACCACCCACACCCATGGAGGAACGTGTGGAACAGACCCTTGAGCCAGAGGCAGTGGCTGGAATGGGAGAGCTGGACACGTTAGCGCCAGGAACATCAACAAGTGAGTACCATGAAACATGCATGTACACCCATATCTGCCATACCCCCACCCACCCAGTACACAGCAGCATGCACAAGCAAATTAGCTCCATTCCAGACTAGCAACCACCAGAATGGTGCATTATGGGCAATGTAGTTCAGTAGTCAGCTGATAGGCAACAGTTTATTAGGAAGCATACAACAGATGTTAGATACTGACAGTGTGTTCCCTATGTCCCACAGGTCTCCCACAAGACATCCCCACCAGCCAGTCCGTCCAGGGTGCAGAGAGCATCCAACAGGCAGCACTGGAGTCAGGAGCCGCCACTACAGGGCCCAGCACCACCCAACCACAGTCCCCTCCAGCTGCACCAATGGACATTGGGGAGATCGACCCAGCACCGGGTCCCAGCCACAGTGCCATACAACAGGACCATGATGCTCTACCGGGTTGCAGACGCCGAGTCCAGGTCCCTGCAGTGTCCCAGGAGGATGTAGGGGACTCTTCCATGTCCACCGCCGAGGCAGCCCTCATCAGTGGTCAGCGCCTGCAAACAAGGCAGATGAGAGTTATTTCAGGGGCCATGCAGCGTATGGAGCGGAATTTCACCACAGGGCTGGCACAGGTGCACATAGACTTCCAAAGCCTGAACAATCATGTCGGTGACCTTGCACTCTCCATCCGTCAACTTGTAACTGAACTAGTGTCAGAGAGAGAGAGTGCAAGGCACCATGAGCAGGAACTCATACACCGTTTGGACCGCATGGCTGCCTCAATCGTCTGCCTGGCTGTCAACACCACAGGGCTGTCACGCCGTACAGTCAGTTTGCAGGTAGACTTGGGCCACTTTGCAGGGGATGTGGCTCGGGGACTGGGTAGGATTAGCCACGCTGTGGACATGATGGAGGCAAGACAGGTGGCTAGGGGCACGGCAGACACACCTCAAGATAGTGAGGAGGGCTCCACCGTCAGTAGTGTATCTGCCATGGACACAAGGGTATTGAGGAGTGGCAGTGCACGTCAGGGATCTGATGACACTCCAAGCACTAGCCATGCTGGGCGTCCCAGGCGGAGGAGTTGAGCATATGCACTTGCGGACAATTGAGGCACATGAGGTGAATGTGTCCTCATTGCAGGTGGACATTTACAGCCCCTTCCCAAAAGTTCAGTTCATAATTACTTAGGTTCACTTAATAAAAGTTCTTGTTTGTTCCACTTCACAACTGGGCTCTTTGTGTGTGACATTAGTGTGTGTGGTGACAGTTAGCACATACCTGCCAAAGTATTGGTTTGCAATGTGGTCCCGTCTCTGTCTGCCTTGATTTGCAATGCTTCTATCCCCATGATGGCGATGTGGGAGCTCTTGCTCGTCATCCTCCGAATCTGGGTCTTCTGGGGTGAGATGTAGCCCACGTCTGGTGGCAATGTTGTGCAGTATAGCGCATGCGCCAACGATCTTGAATGCTGTTATTAGGGCATACTGGAGCGCACCTCCACTTCTGTGGAGGCATCTGAATCTTGCCTTCAACAGTCCAAAGGTCCTCTCTCTGACATTTCGGGTCCTCCTATGTGCACTGTTGTATCGCCTCTCTGTCTCATTGCTGGGTGTTAAGTACGGGGTAAGTATCCATGGTCGTAGCGCATATGCATTGTCACCTGTTTGACAAAAATGGACAATGTTAGCAGGGCATGGATGGTTTCTACAGTGACCTGTGTGTATATCTTCAGGGTGTATTCAGCAATACCTAAGAGATATCCGTCTCCAAACTTCCCACGTTCTAGGCGTTGGTGTATCCCACTGTGCCTGAAAATGTAGGAGTCATGTGTACTCCCTGGAAATTTGGCTACCATGTCAGTGATGACATAATGGGCGTCACATACCACCTGGATGTTCAGTGAGTGGGTACACTTCCGGTTGTGGAACAGATATTCCAGATTTGCAGGAGGGCATATTTGTATATGTGTCCCGTCTACACCTCTATTACATGTGGGAAGTTGGCAATTCTGTAGAATTCCAACTTGGTGCTGTTGATTTCTGCCTCATTCCTGGGTAGGTATATGTATTTGGACATCTGTGTGAGTATGGCATCTAAGAAACATCTGAAAACCCGTGAGAATGCACTTTGGGATACCCCACCTGCCACAGCAATGACCCCCTGATAGCTACCCAAGGCCAAGAGGTGCAGTGAGCATAGCACTTGCACATGTGTGGGGATGGCGCTGCCTCGCACAGTCTGGCGTTGCAGCTGCGGATTGAGTAGATCTATTAATTCTAATATTGCTGCACTGCTGAGTCTGTATTTATCATATATCTCCTCCTCTGTTTGTTGGAAAAGTGTCTGCCTGGTTCTGTATATCCTCTCCTGTCTCTGGCTCCTCCTCCTCTGCTGTGCGGCGTGGACTCTCCTCCTCCTTGCTATCACATATATCTCTGCCATCTTGAGTAACCCAGGTGCCTCCTTTTATACTTTGGTTCTGGTTACTACCTGCTCTGACTTAGTGGTAAATTGGGTGTGCAAAATGGGCTTTTTGCGACTAGTCACAATTTGCGAGTGGCTTTTTCATATGGTTTGCGACTCGCAAATTGCGACTTCCTATTTGCGAGTCGCACAATGGGGTCGCAACTTTTGCGAGTCGGTAATGGCTCGTGTCGCTATTTGCGATTCGGAAATGGGGTTTTTGCATCCCATTTCCGATTTTGCGGGGTCGCAAATAGCGATTCGGGCCATTTGCGACTCGCAAAATTTTGCTACATCTGGCCCTTAGTCTCTAATGGCTGGGCAGTAAATATTTCTTCCTTGCTGGTCACTACCATAAGGGCGAACCTTGGTCAGATTGTAGACCATTTATTAATTATTGAACATCCACCATTGGAAGTAACTGTGGTCTTTCTTACAAACCTTGTTGAAAAGCTGACACAACCAGGTTTGTTTGATATGTTTTGCGGGCCTGTTAACCAAATACTGCAAGCCACCATAGACACTAGTCCTAGAAACAGAAATGTTATATCTAAAGCTAGCAATATTGTATATTAACCGTTAAAAAGTGGAAGATGGCCCTTAAGGAGGAAGCCTGGATCTGTCTCATCATGTCATGCAAGGAAAAGGATACCAGAAGTTTTTGGGCTATAGTGAACGCAAAAGGCAATCTGAAAACAAAAGTGAGAGTTTGGGTACTAACATCCATGCTCATGGCTGGGTTAGTCCCTTCAAAGGTGTTTACTCATTTGGGAACTGCCTGTCTTGAACAAGGCTTCCCCTCTCTTGCCCGTAGGCATTAAGGGCCATATGTACGAACACATTTTCCCATTGACACAGAATGGGAAAAACCCTTTGATACATCTGGCCCTAAGTTCCAACTTGAAGAGGTACTATGGCCAATTCTTCCAACCCTTCTAAAAAAGTGCCCCACCCAGATGAGGTTCCCATTGATCTCTATAAAGAGAATATTGCCTTCTGGGCCCCAATATTTACCAACAACCTTGATGCTGTAACATCCTTCATGATTCCCGCCTCTTGGCTGTATGCTGTCATTATCCCTATATTCAAGAATGGTAATAGACAGGATCCTCACTTTTTTGCATGAATGTTAGACCTGACATGCCTTAGGGTGGTCACCCCTAACCTTTTGCCTGCCTCCCTCCACTTTTTGGACCCTGTTTTGCTGGCTTTTAGACTCAGCGCACTTTACCACTGCTAACCAGTGCTAAAGTGCATATGCTCTCTCCCTTTTTAAACATGGCAACTTTGGATCATACCTGATTGGACTATTTAATTTACTTATAAGTCCCTAGTAATGTGCACTATATGTGCCTAGGGCCTGTAGATTAAATGCTACTAGGGGACCTGCAGCACTGGTTGTGCCACCCACTTAAGTAGCCCCCTTAACCTTGTCTCAGGCTTGCCATTGCAAGGCCTGTGTGTGCAGTTTCACTGCCACTTTGACTTGGCATCCAAAAGTACTTGCCAAGCCTAGAACTCCCCTTTTTCAACATATACGTCACCCCTAATGTGTGCCCTAGGTAACTCCTAGAGCAGGGTGCTGTGTAGGTAAAAGGCAGGACATGTACCTGTGTAGTTATATGTCCTGGTAGTGTAAAACTCCTAAATTCGTTTTCACACTACTGTGAGGCCTGCTCCCTTCATAGGCTAACATTGGGGCTGCCCTCATACATTGTTGAAGTGGCAGCTTCTGATCTGAAAGGAGCAGGAAGGTCATATTTAGTATGGCCAGAATGGTAATACAAAATCCTGCTGACTGGTGAACTCGGATTTAATATTACTATTCTAGAAATGCCACTTTTAGAAAGTGAGCATTTCTTTGCACTTAAATCTTTCTGTGCCTTACAATCCACGCCTGGCTGGGCTTGGTTGACAGCTCCTTGTGCATTCACTCAGACACACCCCAAACACAGGGTACTCAGCCTCACTTGCATACATCTGCATTTTGAATGGGTCTTCCTGGGCTGGGAGGGTGGAGGGCCTGCTCTCATACAAAGGACTGCCACTCCCCCTACTTGGACCCTGGCAGACAGGATTGAACTGAAAGGGGACCTGGTGCACTTCTTAGCCACTCGTTGAAGTCTCCCCCACTTCAAAGGCACATTTGGGTATAAAACATGGCCTCTGCCCTACCTCATCAGACACTTGCTGGAGAAGAAACCTGAACCAGAAACTGCATCCTGCCAAGAAAAACTGCCTGGCTGCTCAAAGGACTCACCTGTCTGCTTTCTACAAAGGACTGCTGCCTTGCTGTTGGCCTGCTGCCTTGCTGAACTCTTGTCTGGCTGTGAAAGTGCTCTCCAAGGGCTTGGGTAGAGCTTGCCTCCTGTTCCCTGAAGTCTCAGGACCAAAAAGACTTCCCTCTTTCACTTGGATGCTCCGTGCGCCGAAAATTTCGACGCACAGCTTGTTCCGCGGCGAGAAAAACGCCGCACACCGACGCTGATCGAAGCAACGCTCTTGGGACGACCGAAAATCCGACGCACGGCTTCGCAAGGACAACGCCGCCAGACCTCTAGAGGAGAAATCGACGCGACGCCTGCCGTGAGATCGTAATTTCGACACTCCAAACCAGGTACTTTGTGCTTGAAAGACACTTTGTTTGCTTTTTAAAGACTTAAGACACTTTATATCACTTTTCAGTGATATCTCTACAAATTCACTTTGCAACTTTATTCGTTTTGACCTACAATTATCCTGATAAATATTATATATTTTTTTAAACACTGTGTGGTGTATTTTTATGGTGCTATATGGTGGTATTGTATGATTTATTGCACAAATACTTTACACATTGCCTTCTAAGTTAAGCCTGACTGCTCGTGCCAAGCTACCAGAGGGTGGGCACAGGCTAATTTTGGATTGTGTGTGACTTACCCTGACTAGAGTGAAGGTTCTTGCTTGGACAGAGGGTAACCTGACTGCCAACCAAAATCCCAATTTCTAACATTGGTGATCAGCGGTGAGGATAGGACTTGTATTTGTGCAGTGACATACAGTAGCTAAGTATTTCATTATCTACCCACAGTTGAAGGTGAACTTGATTTTTATCTCTTTTTGCAAATTCGTTTTTCCTGACAATTTTCAAAAACTAAATCTTCACTCAACATGTCTCTGACTGGGTCTCAAATAGGAGACTTTGACCTAGTCCTGTTGGATACATATACAGTCAAACAGCTAAGAGGGTTCTGCAGGGCAATGAGGATACCCACCCAAGGGGCTTCCAAAAAAGGAGGACTTTCAAGTGGCGCTGAGGGCCTGGGCAGAAGCCCATTTAGAAGAGGATGATGAGGAAGAGGAGCCAGAAAATGGCCCATTAGAGGATTTGTTGCTATCTGTGGATGATGTTACCACTGCAATTGTGCCCCCTTCCAGACCAGGGAGCAGTGTCTCTGTGCAAAGCCTGACCGCAGAGGAAAGGAGAGAGGAAAGGGAGTTCCAATTGCAAATGGCAAAACTGAAAATTGAGGCTCAACAAGAAGAAAGAAGGGCAGAGAGAGAAGCCAAGCAAGCTGAGGCTGAAAGAGCAGCCAAACAGATTCAAGATGAAGCTGAAAGGGCAGCCAAACAGGTGGAAGCTGAAAGAGCTTTGGCTGAAAAGAAACTATGATTGGCTCATGAACTGAGTCTCAAGGAGCTGGAGATCAAGGCAAGGCAGTCTGAATCCAGCAATAATGGTGGCAGCATACAGACAGGACCTGCTGGAGAAAAGAAGGTTTGTATACCCAAAAATGTGGTGCCCAGTTTTGTGGTGGGAGATGACATAGATAAATGGTTAGCTGCTTATGAAGTTGCTCTAAGGGCTCATGAGGTTCCTGAAGGGCAATGGGGGGCAGCTATGTGGGGTTATGTGCCGCCATTGGGGAGGGACACACTTCTCACATTGGATCAACCTGATCAAAACACATACCCACTTCAGAAAGCCCCTTTACTTGCCAAGTTTGAGCTGACCCCTGAGGGATACCGTCAGAGGTTCAGGGACAGCACCAAACAAACCACACAAACATGGGTAGATTTCTTTGACTTTTCCAGTAAGGCACTGAATGGATGGGTGCGGGGCAACAAAGTAGATAATTATAAAGGGCTATATGACTTGTTTCTGAGAGAGCATATACTCAATGTTACCTATAGAGAGTTGCGCCAGCACTTGGTAGATAGTAAGCTGACTGATCCCAGGAAGCTTGCTGAGGAGGCGGACCTCTGGGTTAGCACCAGAGTGTCCAAAAAGGTACCTGGGGGGGACTCCCACAAAGGTGGTCAGGGTTCCCATCAGAAGAAAGAGGGGGGAGATAAACTTACAGATAAGGAACTCTCAAAAGGCCCCCAAAAGAATTCCCAGGGAGGGGGTGGCAACCATTCCTTCTCCAGATTTGGGAAAAAGCCAGGGACATATGATAGGTCAGGGAAATCCAACCCCAAATCTATGGAGTGTTACCAGTATGGTCACTATAAAGGCGACCCCCAGTGCTCCAAAAGGGCACCGTCCACTACCGGACAGACACCTGAGTTGACTAGTGTAGCGCTTGTGGGGGAGATGGACCCAGATAGCTTTGGGGAGCAGGTAGAGATTTCCCTAGTGTCCCTGGGAGAAAGAGAAATGGTCCCCAAAGCCCACATGCCCCAAAATACTTCCATGTACAGGCAGTGGATCACCATTAATGGGCAGAAGGTGGAGGCTCTGCGTGACACAGGAGCCAGTATGACTACTATCCAGAGTCAGCTGGTGTCAACAGAGCAGATAGTCCCTAATACATTCCACCAGGTCATAGTCGCTGACAATCGTGAGAGTCACCTACTGGTGGCTCTAGTTCCCTTTGAGTGGGGGGGGGTCTCTGGTACTCTGAAAGTAGCTGTGAGTCCTGCCATGCCTGTAGATTGTCTGTTAGGCAATGATCTTGAGCATACTGCTTGGAAAGAAGTAGAGCTCAGATCTCACCTGGAGATGTTAGGGTTATCTGAGTGGGTCTGCATGACCACACGGTCCATGGCTGCCCGGGAAGGGAGTCAAGTGCGTCTGGATCCTGGAAAGATGGCTCAGACAGCTGCCAAAGAGGGGGCTAGGGGCGCGGGAAACCCGCCTCCAATGTTCCCATGGTGGTAGAAGAGGCCCCTGAGGAAGAGGAGGCCCCTGAGCCAACCGGGGAGGACATAGGTGCCCTGGGTAACCTACCTGAACTTGCTGGCTGGCAAGTAGAGGGGGGGCCAACCAGGGAAGCATTCTGCAAGGCGCAGAAAGAATGCCCCACCCTTGAGGGTCTGAGGAAGCAGGCCACAGACCACGCAGCAGGTGACGCCTCTGGCGCTTACCATATTTACTGGGAGAATTATCTCCTTTACAGTGAGCATAAGATTCCAGGTCCTGGGGCACACCGTGTGCTGATGGTCCCCCATTGTTACCGGAAATTCCTACTGGGCCTCGCTCACGACATTCCCCTGGCAGGACACCTGGGCCAAGACAAGACCTTTGACAGGCTTAACACCCACTTTCATTTGCCCAGAATGAGGAAAGCCTCAGAAAACTTCTGCAGCGCTTGCCCCACCTGCCAGGCTAGTGGGACGGCAGGGAAACGGCTTAAAGCTCCCCTGCTCCCACTCCCAGTCGTTGGCACCCCCTTTGAAAGGGTGGGCATTGACATCGTTGGTCCCTTGGACCCCAAAACTGCCTTGGGCAACAGGTTTATCCTGGTTTTGGTGGACCATGCCACCCGCTATCCAGAGGCAATCCCTCTGAGAACAGTGACTGCAAAGGTGGTGACCAGAGCCCTGTTGGGAATATTTACCCGTGTGGGATTCCCTAAGGAGGTCGTGTCTGACAGGGGCACAAACGTCATGTCTGCATACATAAAGACCCTGTGGGATGAGTGTGGGGTGACCTACCGGTTTACCACCCCTTATCATCCTCAAACCAATGGGCTTGTTGAGAGATTCAACCAGACCCTGAAAGGCATGATTGGAAGCCTGACTGAGGCCATGGGGCGTAAGTGGGACGTCCTCTTACCCTGCCTGTTGTTTGCTTATAGAGAGGTGCCCCAGAAAGGGGTGGGGTTCAGCCCCTTTGAGCTTCTCTATGGTCACCCTGTCAGGGGACCCCTAAGCATCGTTAAGGAGGGCTGGGAGAGAGCTCCCCAGGCCCCTCCCCAGGATGTGGTCAGCTACATGCTGGCCCTCCGCAAACAAACCCAACGCTTCTGGAAGCAGGCCCAGAGTAACCTTGAGGCCAGTCAAGAGGTGATGAAGGAGTGGTACGACCAGAAGGCCACTCTAGTTGAGTTCTCACCTGGAGACAAAGTTTGGGTGATGGAGCCAGTAGAGCCCAGGGCTCTCCAAGACCGCTGGACTGGCCCCTTTGAGATCAAGGAGCGTAAAGGGGAGGCCACTTAACTAGTGGACCTCAAGACGCCTAGGCAACCCCTAAGGGTCCTCCATCACAACCGGCTCAAACCTCACTTTGAGAGGTCTGAGGTCAGTATGCTCCTAGTCACTGATGAGGGCATGGAAGAGGAGAGTGAACCTCTCCCTGACCTCCTCGCTGTCAAAGAAGGGGATGGGTCAGTAGGTGGTGTCATTCTCTCTGACTCCCTGACTCCAACCCAGAGAGGGGACTGCTATGAGCTGTTAGAGCAGTTCTCCCCTCTGTTCTCCCTCACTCCTGGACTAACCCACCTCTGTGTGCATGACATTGACACAGGTGACAGTGCCCCTGTAAAGAACAAAATTTACAGGTTGTCAGATAAGGTGAAGGCCAGCATCAAGGAGGAGGTCTCCAAGATGTTGACTTTGGGGGTTATTGAGAAATCCAGTAGTCCGTGGGCCAGCCCTGTGGTATTGGTTCCCAAGGCTACTGCCCCAGGTGCGAAGCCAGAACTCCGGTTCTGTGTGGACTACCAGGGTCTCAATTCAGTCACCCGGACTGATGCTCACCCCATCCCCCGAGCTGATGAGCTCGTTGACAGGCTAGGCGCTGCAAAGTTCCTGAGTACGTTTGATCTTACTTCCGGGTACTGGCAGATTGGCCTGACTGAGGGGGCTAAGAAAGATCCGCTTTTTCCACCCCTGATGGCCATTACCAATTCCGGGTGATACCATTTGGGCTGAAAAATGCCCCGCTACCTTCCAACGGTTGGTTAACGGGGTCCTAGCTGGTAAAGATGCCTTCTGTGCAGCTTACCTAGACGACATAGCTGTCTACAGTTCCAGCTGGGAGGAACAACTGCTCCACCTCAAGGAGGTGCTTCAGGCCCTGCAACAGGCAGGCCTGACTATCAAAGTAGTAAGTGCCAGAATGGGCAGGGTTCCGTGGTGTACTTGGGACACCTAGTAGGTGGTGGCAGGGTGCAGCCGCTCCAGGCCAAGATTGAAACTATGAAGGCCTGGCAACCACCTAGAACACAGACTGAGGTGAGAGCCTTTTTGGGCCTCACTGGATACTACCGCAGGTTCGTCAAGGGATATGGTACCATTGTGTCCCCCTTGACAGAACTCACTTCCAAGAAACAACCTAGGTTGGTGAATTGGACGGAGGCCTGTCAGAAAGCCTTTGATTCTCTGAAGGAAGCCATGTGCACGGCCCCCGTGCTCAAGGCCCCTGACTACTCCCAGGAATTTATTGTTCAGACAGACGCTTCAGAGCATGGCATAGGGGCTGTTCTAGCACAGCTGAATGAGGAGGGCTCAGACCAACCAGTAGTCTTTATTAGCAGAAGACTATTACCCCGGGAACAAAGTTGGAGTGCTATTGAGAGAGAAGCATTTGCTGTGGTCTGGGCACTGAAGAAGCTAAGACCCTACCTGTTTGGGACTCACTTCCGGGTTCAGACAGACCACAGGCCCCTCAGATGGCTCATGCAGATGAGGGGTGAGAATCCAAAACTCTTGAGATGGTCCATTTCCCTACAGGGGATGGACTTTACGGTGGAGCATCGCCCAGGGGTTGACCACACCAATGCTGATGTTCTCTCCAGATACTTCCGCCTTAGCGATGAGAGCTCCCAGGAGGTCGGGTAGCTCTCCCCACTTTCAGCTGGGGGACACACATGTTAGACCTGACATGCCTTAGGGTGGTCACCCCTAACTTTTTGCCTGCCTCCCTCCACTTTTTGGACCCTGTTTTGCTGGCTTTTAGACTCTGCGCACTTTACCACTGCTAACCAGTGCTAAAGTGAATATGCTCTCTCCCTTTTATAAACATGGCAACTTTGGATCATACCTGATGGGACTATTCAATTTACTTATAAGTCCCTAGTAATGTGCACTATATGTGCCTAGGGCCTGTAGATTAAATGCCACTAGTGGACCTGCAGCACTGGTTGTGCCACCCACTTAAGTAGCCCCCTTAACCTTGTCTCAGGCTTGCCATTGCAAGGCCTGTGTGTGCAGTTTCACTGCCACTTTGACTTGGCATCTAAAAGTACTTGCCAAGCCTAGAACTCCCCTTTTTCTACATATAAGTCACCCCTTATGTGTGCCCTAGGTAACCCCTAGAGCAGGGTGCTGTGTAGGTAAAAGGCAGGACATGCACCTGTGTAGTTATATGTCCTGGTAGTGTAAAACTCCTAAATTCGTTTTAACACTACTGTGAGGACTGCTCCCTTCATAGGCTAACATTGGGGCTGCCCTCATACATTGTTGAAGTGGCAGCTGCTGATCTGAAAGGAGCTGAAAGGTCATATTTAGTATGGCCAGAATGGTAATACAAAATCCTGCTGACTGGTGAAGTCGGATTTAATATTACTATTCTAGAAATGCCACTTTTAGAAAGTGAGCATTTCTTTGCACTTAAATCTTTCTGCGCCTTACAATCTACGTCTGGCTGGGCTTGGTTGACAGCTCCTTGTGCATTCACTCAGACACACCCCAAACACAGGGTACTCAGCCTCACTTGCATACATCTGCATTTTGAATGGGTCTTCCTGGGCTGGGAGGGTGGAGGGCCTGCTCTCACACAAAGGACTGCCACACCCCCTACTGGGACCCTGGCAGACAGGATTGAACTGAAAGGGGACCTGGTGCACTTCTTAGCCACTCGTTGAAGTCTCCCCCACTTCAAAGGCACATTTGGGTATAAAACAGGGCCTCTGCCCTACCTCATCAGACACTTGCTGGAGAAGAAACCTGAACCATAAACTATATCCTGCCAAGAAGAACTGCCTGGCTGCTCAAAGGACTCACCTGTCTGCTTTCTACAAAGGACTGCTGCCTTGCTGTTGGCCTGCTACCTTGCTGAACTCTTGTCTGGCTGTGAAAGTGCTCTTCAAGGGCTTGGGTAGAGCTTGCCTCCTGTTCCCTGAAGTCTCAGGACTAAAAAGACTTCTCTTTTTCACTTGGACACTTCGTGCGGCGAAATTTTCGACGAACAGCTTGTTCCGCGGCAAGAAAAACACTGCATACCGACGCTGATCAACGCGACGCCTTCGGGAAGACCGGAACTTCGATGCACGGCCTGGCAAGGACAACGCCGCCCGATCTCCAGAGGAGAAATCGACGCGACGCCTGCCGTGAGAGCGAAACTTCGACGCGCAGCCCCGCAGAACGACGCCCTGCCGGAAAACAAGCAGGAGAATCCACGCACAGACCCGGGACATCTGGTAATCCCCGCGATATGCAAAAAGAGACTGTCCGTGTGCCGGAAAACGACGCACGACTTCCCCGCGTGAAAAATAACGACGCAAGTCCGTGTGTGCTGGGGAGAAATCGACGCACACACCATTTTTTCACGTATCTCTTCTTCTGTGGCCCTCTGAGGAGATTTTCTACTCCAAACCAGGTACTTTGTGCTTGAAAGACACTTTGGGGGTCATTCCAAGCGGGAAGCGCCAGAAGACCGTACCACGGTCAAAAGACCGCAGCGGTCATTCTGGGTTTCCCACTGGGCTGGCGGGCGACTGCCAAAAGGCCGCCCGCCAGCCCAGTGGGAAACACCCTTCTACGAGGAAGCCGGCTCCGAATGGAGCCGGCGGAGTGGAAGGTGTGCGACGGGTGCAGCAGCACCCGTCGCGAATTTCAGTGTCTTACGAGGGCCCCTGCAGTGCCCATGCCATTGGCATGGGCACTGCAGGGGCCCCCAGGGGCCCCACGACACCCCTCACCGCCATCCTGTTCCTGGCGGTCGAAACCGCCAGGAACAGGATGGCGGTGAGGGGGTCGGAATCCCCCATGGCGGCGCAGCAAGCTGCGCCGCCATGGGGGAATCCTCAGGGCAGCGGAAAACCGGCGGGACACCGCCGGTTTTCCGGTTCTGACCGCGGCCATACCGCCGCGGTTAGAATGCCCTTAGGAGCACCACCAGCCTGTTGACGGTGCTCCCGCCGACCCCGGCCCTGGCGGTCAAGGACCGCCGGGGTCGGAATCACCCCCTTTGTTTGCTTTTTAAAGACTTAAGACACTTTGGGGGTCATTCCAAGCTTGGCGGGCGGCGGGAGCCGCCCACCAAACGGGAACCGCCAGAAGACCGTACCACGGTCAAAAGACCGCAGCGGTCATTCTGGGTTTCCCACTGGGCTGGCCGGCGACCGCCAAAAGGCCGCCCGCCAGCCCAGTGGGAAACACCCTTCTACGAGGAAGCCGGCTCCGAATGGAGCCGGCGGAGTGGAAGGTGTGCGACGGGTGCAGTAGCACCCGTCGCAAATTTCAGTGTCTGCTAAGCAGACACTGAAATTCAAAGTGGGGCCCTCTTACGGGGGCCCCTGCAGTGCCCATGCCATTGGCAGGGCATGGGCACTGCAGGGGCCCCCAGATGCCCCACGACTCCCCTCACCGCCATCCTGTTCCTGGCGGTCGAAACCGCCAGGAACAGGATGGCAGTGAGGGGGTCGGAATCCCCCATGGCGGCGCAGCAACCTGCGCCGCCATGGGCGATTCCTCAGGGCAGCGGAAAACCGGCGGGACACTGCCGGTTTTCCGTTTCTGACCGCGGCCATACCGCCGCGGTCAGAATGCCCTTAGGAGCACCGCCAGCCTGTTGGCGGTGCTCCCGCCGACCCCGGCCCTGGCGGTCAAGGACCGCCGGGGTCGAAATCACCCCCTTTATATCACTTTTCAGTGATATCTCTACAAATTCACTTTGCAACTTTATTCGTTTTGACCTACAATTATCCTGATAAATATTATATATTTTTCTAAACACTGTGTGGTGTATTTTTGTGGTGCTATATGGTGGTATTGTATGATTTATTGCACAAATACTTTACACATTGCCTTCTAAGTTAAGCCTGACTGCTCGTGCCAAGCTACCAGAGGGTGGGCACAGGCTGATTTTGGATTGTGTGTGACTTACCCTGACTAGAGTGAGGGTTCTTGCTTGGACAGAGGGTAACCTGACTGCCAACCAAAAACCCCATTTCTAACAATGAAGAACTGGGCTTGGCCTATGTAACTGACTTGGTGGAGCTTGCCCCTCTTCTCTTCTGGGTCTGAATATGGATCAACCAGAGAGCAATATTCAACCAAAAATTTATAAAAGATTGTTTGGCATGTGCTTATAAGTTTAGGACCCCATTGCTTAACTTCATAAAGCCCTGGGTAGGCTAGAATGGTTCACCGTGCCTGTGTAATCATAAAAGGGGAGTCCGTCAAGAGTAAGGAGCTTTATCTGAGGAGGGCAGCTCCCGTCAGAGAAGACGGGGAGATTCTGAAGCACAGTATGAGATAGATGGTATGCATCCAAACCATTATAGGTGCCGAGCCATTTTTCTCATATGTAAGCAATGTATGGGAAAGGACACTTCTGAAGAAATTTAGCTTGCGACCATTAGATGCTATCTTTATTTTACTATAGGTCAATTTGACTCTAAGTCTATTTCACACTATCCTTGTGATGAATCTTCCTCTCACACTTTGGATCACTTTTTTTCATTTGTAAGTTTTATCAAATGTTTAGACGTAAATACATAGTTCCAATTCTTAAAAACTGGGATTTTTATCAGTATAAGCATGCACTTTACTTTTTCTGTATTTTGCATGCTACGCTGAATGCATTTCTAAAAAGTTCACTATGTTGGTGAAAGTCTACTGATTTTTAGACCATGTCCAAGTTTGATTGCTTATTTTCTTGTTCGGTATCTGTACTGTATTGGAGCTCCATATTTGCTATTGATTGCACCTTAGTGCAAAGCTATCCATGCAGAAGTTAGACCTATCACAAATTGTGCAGTATTGTGGAACGGTCATGTTTTAATGTTATCTTTCTTTTGTAATTTTATTGCATTTATAGCGTATTATGTCTGCTCTTTTTTATTATACATTTATAATGAAACAAAGAAATCAATCAATCACCTTTGAAATTCAGTATCATATCCATTGCTAATACATCCAGCTGGTCAACATGTTTCAGTCCTTTGTATGATTCCCCCAGGGGGTTCTGGGCTTCTGTCAAGACTGTGATCCCTATGTCTCCCTAAGTTGACTCCCTGACCACTTACATGCATCACCATTGTACATACATTCAGTACCAGTAATATGTTTGTGATGACAAAAATTGATGATTGCACAAGGTTCATGTGGTCCTGTGACATACAAATACAAGGAATTAATAAAAGTTAAACAAAACAAAAGATATTGACAACCACATATCAGACATCCAGAAGGTAAATGGGGTAGAATTCTCCTCTTTAAAGCATGCTGTATCAGCTGTGTGTCACTACGAACAAAACAACATGGTAGGTAATTACGGGAAGCCACTGCAAACTGGTGGACCAATAAGCTGTATTACAAAACATGGCAAAAAACGCATACACTTTCTTACTCTTGCCATAGGTCAGGAGAACCACCTGGGAGAGTTAACAAGGGGGGCATTGTAGTCACACACTAAAAGGAAAGTGTGTATTACATTAATGCCCCCAGAGAAGATAAGAGATAGTTAATGAGGAAAACTCATATTCCCTTTGGGTTGCTCACTTTTTCAAAGTTCTCGCCCTGCCATCAAACCTCCCTAGGCATTTCACTTTTCCTGACAATAAGTCGGACAGTTCTCATGCTTGTTTTTATGGATTAAGTGGCTGGAGCGTCATCAAGCCATCACCGGGTACACCAACATTGCTGGGATATATAGGTGGTCATTACAACACTGGCGGTCGGTGTTAAAGCGGCGGTAAAACCGCCAACAGGCCGGCGGTAAAAAAAAATGGAATCACGACCGTGGTGGAAACCGCCAACATAGACAGCCACATTGACACTCCTACCTCCACGGTGGTACAAACAAACACTGTGGCGGTAACCGCCAACAGACAGGCTTAAGACAATGTACCGCCCACAGTATCATGAGATGCCAATCCGCCACCTTTTCCGGGGCGGATTCACCGCAAACAAAATCACGGCAGAAACAGGACTTGGAAGGGAAAACGCTCACCTCTACACACCCCACGAGGAACCAGGATGCCATGGAACCGGAACCCCAGATACTCCCTGCCTTTGTTTTCCTGCTCCTCTACCAGGAGCACTAACGCCGGCGGCGAAGACCACAGTGAGTACTTGTAAGAAGCTGGCCTGGCTTGTAGTGGGTACCAAGGGGTACTTACACTCTGTACCAGGTCCAGTTATCCCTTATTAGTGTAGAAGAGGTGTTTCTAGCAGCTTAGGCTGATAGAAGGTAGCTATAGCAGAGCAGCTTAGGCTGAACTAGGAGAGATGCAAAGCTCCTACTATACCAGTGGTGTCATATGCACAATATCATAAGAAAACACAATACACAGATATACTAAAAATAAAGGTACTTTATTTTTATGACAATAGGCCAAAAGTATCACAGTGAGTACCCTCAGTATGAGGATACCAAATATACACAAGATATATGTACACAATACCAAAAATATGCAGTAATAGCAAAAGGAAGTAATGCAAGCAATGTAGAATTACAGTAGATTGCAATAAGAGCACATAGGTATAGGGGCAACACAAACCATGTACTTCAAAAGTGGAATGCGAACCACGAATGGACCCCAAACCTATGTGAGCTTGTAGAGGGTCACTGGGACTGTAAGAAAACAGTGAGGGTTAGAAAAATAGCCCACCCCAAGACCCTGAAAAGCAGGTGTAAAGGGCACCTATATTCCCCAGAGAGCACAGAAGTCGTGATAGGGGAATTTTGCAAGGAAGAACAACACCAGGAATGCAACCAAAGTGGATTTCCGGACGAGAGTACCTGTGGAACAAGGGGACCAAGTCCAAGAGTCGCGACAAAGTCGAGATTGGGCAGATGCCCAGGAAATGCCAGCTGAGGGTGCAAAGAAGCTGCCACCGGATGGTAGAAGCTGTGGATTCTGCAAGAACGAAGAGGACTAGGAACTTCCCCTTTGAAAGATGGATGTCCCACATCGGGAAGAAGCTTGCAGAGGTGTTCCCATGCAGAAAGACCGCAAACAAGCCTTGCTAGCTGCAAGGGTTGCGATTAGGGTTTTTGGATGCTGCTGTGGCCCAGGAGGGACCAGGATGTCGCCACTTGGATGAGGAGACAGAGGGGGCGCACAGCAAGTCAGCGAGCTCTCACAGAAGCAGGCAGCACCCGCAGAAGTATCGGAACAGGCACTTGCAAGAGGAGTGAACCGGAGCTCAACCGAAGACACAAAAGGGAGTCCGACGACGCCAGAGGACAACTCAAGAGGTTGTGCACTGCAGGTTAGAGTGTCCGGGACCCAGGCTTGGCTGTGCAGGAAGGAAATCCTGGAAGAGTGCACAGGAGCCGGAGCAGCTGCAAATCATGTGGTACCCAGCAATGCAGTCTAGCGTGGGGAGGCAAGGACTTACCTCCACCAAACTTGGACTGAAGAGTCACTGGACTGTGGGAGTCACTTGGACAGAGTTGCTGAGTTCCAGGGACCACGCTCGTCGTGCTGAGAGGGGACCCAGAGGACCGGTGATGCAGTCTTTTGCTGCCTGCGGTTGCAGGGGGAGGATTCCGTCGTCCCACAGGAGATTTCTTCAGAGCTCCTGGTGCAAGAAGGAGGCAGGCTACCCCCAGAGCATGCACCACCAGGAAAACAGTTGAGAAGGCGGCAGGATCAACGATACAATGTTGCAGTAGTCGTCTTTGCTACTTTGTTGCAGTTTTGCAGGCGTCATGAGCAGTCAGCGGTCGATCCTTTGGCCGAAGGTGAAGAGAGAGATGCAGAGGAACTCTGATGAGCTCTTGCATTCGTTATCTAAAAAATTCCCCAAAGCAGAGACCCTAAATAGCCAGAAAAGGAGGTTTGGCTACCTAGGAAGGAGGATAGGCTAGCAACACAGGTAAGAGCCTATCAGAAGGAGTCTCTGACGTCACCTGCTGGCACTGGCCACTCAGAGTAGTCCAGTGTGCCAGAAACACCTCTGTTTCCAAGATGGCAGAGGTCTGGAGCACACTGGAGGAGCTCCGGGCACCTCCCCTGGGAGGTGCAGGTCAGGGGAGTGGTCACTTCCCTTTCCTTTGTCTAGTTTCACGCCAGAGCAGGGCTGGGGGATCCCTGAACCGGTGTAGACTGGCTTATGCAGAGATGGGCACCATCTGTGCCCATCAAAGCATTTCAAGAGGCTGGGGGAGGCTACTCCTCCCCAGCCCTGACACCTTGTTCCAAAGGGAGAGGGTGTAACACCCTCTCTCTGAGGAAGTCCTTTGTTCTGCCTTCCTGGGCCAAGCCTGGCTAGACCCCAGGAGGGCAGAAACCTGTCTGAGGGGTTGGCAGCAGCAGCAGCTGCAGTGAAACCCCGGGAAAGGTAGTTTGGCAGTACCCGGGTTTGTGCTAGAGACTGAGGGGATCATGGAATTGTCTCACCAATGCCAGAATGGCATTGGGGTGACAATTCCATGATCTTAGACATGTTACATGGCCATGTTCGGAGTTACCATTGTGACGCTATACATAGATAGTGACCGATGTATAGTGCACACGTGTAATGGTGTCCCCGCACTCACAAAGTCTGGGGAATTTGCCCTGAACGATGTGGGGGCACCTTGGCTAGTGCCAGGGTGCCCACACACTAAGTAACTTAGCACCCAACCTTTACCAGGTAAAGGTTAGACATATAGGTGACTTATAAGTTACATAAGTGCAGTGGTAAATGGCTGTGAAATAACATGGACGTTATTTCACTCAGGCTGCACTGGCAGGCCTGTGTAAGAATTGTCAGAGCTCCCTATGGGTGGCAAAAGAAATGCTGTAGCCCATAGGGATCTCCTGGAACCCCAATACCCTGGGTACCTCAGTACCATATACTAGGGAATTATAAGGGTGTTCCAGTATGCCAATGTGAATTGGTGAAATTGGTCACTAGCCTGTTAGTGACAATTTAGAAAGCAGAGAGAGCATAACCACTGAGGTTCTGGTTAGCAGAGCTTCAGTGAGATAGTTAGTCATCACACAGGGAACACATACAGGGCACACTTATGAGCACTGGGGCCCTGGCTGGCAGGGTCCCAGTGACACATACAGTAAAACAACATATATACAGTGAAATATGGGGGTAACATGCCAGGCAAGATGGTACTTTCCTACAGTACTGCACCTACGACACAGGAGAGGGGGGAGGGAAAAGAGAGTGACACACACATGCAACACGCAAGACCCCCAACCCACCCTCACCCACTACAACACACACACTAATACATCATGATACATTACAGTTACACCCCCCAACCCCCTAGAAGAATGCAAAGACAAAAATAAATTATTCGAACGTTTGTAATCTATTAAAATCCAGTATTCAAAAATATATATACACTATAAACAAATATACACACCAAGAATACAAGTCCAGGTATTGCACCATTAAAGTCCATGGACCACTGGGCCCAAAATGCTGCAGAACACTGCAGGGGCATCAGATAGAAATACAACAGGCACCTCAGGGGGAAGGGAAGGGGGGGCACCTCAGCTGGATGAGTGCACGACGCCAGGTCCACGAGGGGGCTCCATGCCCACTGGTGTATCCTGTGGAGTGCAAAGCCACAGTCTCACAAGTCTTTTCAGTGGGTGGGTTGCCCACTGCTTTATCCTGGGGAGTGCAAAGCCACAGTCTCACAAGTCTCTCAAGTAGGTGGTCTGCCCCCTGCTTTATCCTGGGGAGTGTAAAGCCACAGTCTCACAAGTCTTTTCAGTGGGTGGTTTGCCCACTGCTTTATCCTGGGGAGTGCAAAGCCACAGTCTCACAAGTCTCCCCAGTGGGTGGTTTACCCACTGCTGTATCCTGGGGGGTGCAAAGCCACAGACTAACAAGTCTCTCCAGTGGGTGGGTTGCCCACTGCTTTAACCTGGGGAGTGCAAAGCCACAGTCTCACAAGTCTTTTCAGTGGGTGGTTTGCCCACTGCTCTATCCTGGGAAGTGTAAAGCCACAGTCTCACAAGTCTCTCAAGTGGGTGGGTTGCCGACTGCTGTATCCTGGGGAGTGCAAAGCCACAGTCTCTCAAGTGGATAACAGTCTTCACTGGTTCTGGAGGGGGCTTTGTGCCCAGAGTGCTTCACCCTGCCAAGGACTGAGGTAGTGGATGTAAATCTCCACTGGTTCTGGAGGGGGCTTTGTGCCCAGGGTGCTTCATCCTGCTCGTGGCGGCCTCAGTAGCGTCAGAGCTTTCGGCGCTCATTGGCCTGCGGTGCTTGTGGTGGCGGTGTCCTTGGCAGTGGTGCTGGTGGCGGCGGTGTCCTTGGCAGCGGTGCAGGTGGCGGTGGTGTCCTGTGAAGCGGTGCTTGTGACGGCGGTGTCCTGTGAAGTGGTGTTGGTGGAGGCGGTGTCCTTGGCAGCGGTGCTGGTGGCAGCGGTGTCCTATGAAGCGGTCCTTGTGGCTGCGGTGTCCTTGGCAGCGGTGCTGGTGGCGGCGGTGTCCTTGGCAGCGGTGCTGGTGGCGGCAGTGTCCTGTGAAGCTGTGCTGGTGGCGGCGTGTCCTTGGCAGCAGTGCTAGTCGCGACGGTGTCCTGTGAAGCGGTGCTGGTAGCGGCGGTGTCCTTGGCAGCGGTGCTGGTGGTGCTGGTGTCCTGTGAAGCGGTGCTTGTGGCGGCGGTGTCCTTGGCAGCGGTGCTGGTGGCGGCGGTGTCCTTGGCAGCGGTGCTGATGGCGGTCTTGTCCGCCGTGCAGGTTTGCAGTGACTTGCCTTTCTTTCTGTGCCCCTTCCCCACCTTGGATGGTGGCGCAGCTGTCTTCCCACTCCCAACTGTACTCCTGGGAGAGCCTTTCTCCCGCCGGGCAGTGGCCAACTTTTTATGCTTCTGAGGTGGGGGACTGTCTGTGGTCTGGCTCCTTGGCACACTGGCTACTCTGCTGCTTGGCGCACTCCAGAAGCCGGGTACTGCTAGCACCACTGTTCCCGTTGATGTGGTGGCTGAGGTGCTGGGTTGGGACCTGGAAACATGGGCCCTAGGGGACTGAAGGGGTGGGGGAGGTGAGGGGAAGAGGTCAAGGTTGGACAGGAAATGTTTTTGGGACACACTGGGATGGGTAGATGGAGGGGGTTTGGGAGTGGAGGAAGAGGTAGTGGTTGTAGGAGGTGTACTTTGGGTGAAGGTGCATGGGCTGGAGTCTGTCATGAGGTGGATGGCTGTTGGGTGGGTGTGTGGCTGTGTTTGTGTACCTTAGGAGGTGGGCTCACAGACACACTGGGAGAGGACACAGGGGATGTGTGAATGGTAGTGGGGGTGGTGAGTGCTTGTGAGCGGAGTGTGGTGATGGGTGTGCTGGTGATGGACGTAGTGGCTGAAGATGTAGTGCGTGCAGGTGTTAGTGGAGACGAGTCAGGGAGGGAGGAGGGAGACGAGGAGGAGGGGGACACAGTGGAGGCAGTGGATGTTGGTATATCTGCATGGGTATGATTCTTGTGTGAATGCCTGTGGGATGTGAAGTACATATGTTTGCCAGAGCTTCCCTTGTGTGTTGAGGTGTGTGCATGCTGGTCTGAGGGTGTGCTTGGGATAGGCTGAGGTACAGGTGTTTGGGTCTGGGTGGAGGAAGTTGGAGGGGGGAGGCTGGACACAGGGACAATGGCTGCCATCTGTGCTGAGGCCAGAGTCTGAAAAGCTCTCTGTTGGGCTGCCTGACCAGAATGAATGCTCTCCAGGTATGCATTGGTCTGTTGCAATTGCCTCTCTACACCCTGGATGGCATTGAAAATGGTAGACTGCCCAACAGTGATGGACCTGAGGAGGTAAATGGCCTCCTCACTGAGGGCAGCAGGGCTGACAGGTGCAGGGGCTGAGGTGCCTGGGGCGAAGGAGATGCCCACCCTCCTGGGTGAGCGGCCACGGGGCATACGCTGAGGGGGCTGCTGGGTGGGCGGTGCTGGTAGGGGTGGTGGCGGCTGTACCTGTAGATGCGGGGGGCACAGAGGGGCCCGCCACCGCAAGAGAGCCCCTATCAGAGGAGGAGTCGGTGTCGCTGGTCTCAGCTCCTGTCCCCACCGTGGAGCTCCCCTCGCCCTCCATCTCACTGGTGGCTTCAGACTCCGTTGTGTCGCCCTCTAGGGCCATGTGGGATGCAGCTCCCTCCTGCTCCGGTGCCACTGCTCCTCCGCCTGATGATGCAAATGCACACAAGAACAGGGAGACCACAAAAGGGGGGGGAGACAGAAGAAAGACATGTTGAGTGCATGCAATACCACTACTGTTGGCGGACACTACAGACACAGAAGCCCCCTGCACTACGCCGTGCACTTTGAGTTCCCTTATTAATTCAGGGACATGGGGTACAAGGCCTATGCCCAATTGCTGCACACATGGAAGTCACAGGAGCCTGACTAGGTGTAGTTGGCTCTGAACACAGGTGGGGTGGGGTGCCACATGGCCTGCCTTACGAAGGGACCTTACCTACTAAACTCGCCCTGGCCTAGGGGAACCTACAGGCCACCCGCCCACCCAGACACCTCCAATGCACGCAGAATCAGCTGAATGAGAGTGTACTCACCCACTTGTGGCTGTTGTGATGCCCTCAAGCGCCCATCCAACTCCGGATATGCCACCGTCAGGATCCAGAACATCAGGGGGGTCATGGTGCGACGGCACCCCTCCCACGTTGGGAGGGCATCCCTAGCTGGGCCTCCGCCGTCTTCTTGCTCCAGTGGCGCATGTCCTCCCATCTTTTCTGGCAGTGGGTGCTCCATCTGTGGTGGACCCCCAGGGTCCGGACTTCCTTAGTGATGGCACGCCAAATATCCTTCTTCTGGTGGGCGCTGACCTACAGGAATAGTACAGGGGAAAAGGAGAAGATGTAACCGTCCGCACCATCACAGTCATTTGCCCGCATCCCTACCCTTGCCATGACCCACATATACACTCACTGTCGTTTCATGAACGCCTCATTCTCCCACCCCATCTTCCATCCACACCACTCCACACAGTCATTGCCCATTTAGCATGCTCACAGTGTACTTACCTGTTTGTCTGGAGGACCGTAGAGTAGCGTGTACTGGGGGAGGACCCCATCCACTAGTTTCTCCAACTCCTCAGTGCTGAAGGCAGGGGCCCTTTCCCCAGACACATGAGCCATTGTCTCTTCCAGACTGAGGTCACAGCAGCACTTGCAGTGTAGGTCCTCTCCTGTCGAAGATCAGGGATCAAGTGAGTGAACAGAGAGAAAATGGCGATCACGTCCGCTGCGGTGCATACCGTCACCACCGGCGTACATCGTCATTGGCTCCTGGGACCCATAGGGTCCAATGTTAACCAATGCAGGATTGCGCCGCGGTCTTCGACCGCCTACCCCGCCGGTGTACAACGCCAGTGCAGTTACCTCATATCCCCTTGTCCCACATTACAGGTCAGGCAGCCGCCATTTCAGGGGGCAACATGGCATTTATTTTAAATGCATCACACATATCTAGGCCTTGCATACACACTAATACAGGCACATAGCGGATTTAAATAATTGTGGAATAAAGTTGTGTCTTCGTACCTCAGTGTTGGCTGACTCTCTGCTCGCTGTTCTCCTCCATAGAGCACGTCCAGGTGAGGGCAGGTGAGGAGATGGCGGCATCCTCCGGTGTACAGACCGCTGGTGGACCTGTCGACAATGGAGGAGCGACATGTAATCGTCACATACAAACTGGACCGTGCCACAATCTACGAACTGTGTGCCCAGTTGGAGCCAGACCTGATGTCAGCTATACGCCATCCCACAGGAATCCCCCCTCTAGTGCAGGTCCTGTCAGTACTCCATTTCCTGGCAAGTGGGTCTTTTCAAACTACAGTGGACATAGCATCAGGGATGTCCCAGCCTATGTTCTCAAACGTGTTGTCCAGAGTGTTTTCTGCCCTGCTGAAACACATGCGCAGCTACATCGTTTTCCCTCAGGTGGAGGATTTGCCTACAGTGAAAGATGACTTCTATGCCCTGGGACATATCCCCAACATCATTGGTGCCATTGATGGGACACATGTGGCCTTGCCCCCCCGCAGGAGTGAACAGGTGTACAAAAACCAGAAGAGTTACCATTCGATGAATGTGCCGATGATGTGTTTGGCCGCCCAGTACATCTCCCATGTGAATGCCAAGTTTCCTGGCTCTGTGCATGATGCTTACATTCTGAGGAATAGCAGCATCCCTTATGTGATGGGGCAACTCCAGAGGCACTGTGTGTGGCTATTAGGTGAGGACATGGGTCTATACAGTGTGACTAGGTGTCTGGGGATATCCCTAAGAGTTAGTGTGTGTCTAACAGTTGTCCCTCGACATTTACAGGTGACTCTGGTTACCCCAATCTGTCATGGCTACTGACCCCAGTGAGGAATCCCAGGACAAGGGCAGAGGAACGCTACAATGAGGCCCATGGGCGAACTAGGAGGGCTATAGAGAGGACCTTCGGCCTCCTGAAGGCCAGGTTCCGGTGCCTCCATATGACAGGTGGTTCCCTATTCTACTCAACAAAGGTGTGCCAGATCATCGTGGCCTGCTGTATGCTTCACAACTTGGCTTTGCGACGACAGGTGCCTTTTCTGCAGGAGGGTGGTCCAGATGGAGGTGTTCTGGCAGCTGTGGAGCCTGTGGACAGTGAAGACGAGGAAGCAGAAACACGGTGATTCATCAATACTTCCAGTGAGACACAGGTAAGAAGACATCACTGCCTGCTACATCTGATACCCTTCTTCTACCTCTCATCTGTCTGTCACTTTCACCCAGTGTATGGACCCTAAGTTGTCACTTTCCCTTTCAATTTCACAGATGTGGGTCCCACTGTGTGCCATCTGCTTTGTTTCCTCATGGACTAGAGCTGTGTGACATAGGTATGTTGACAATACAATGGATATAGCAGTTTTCCACAGTTATTGCAAATACACATTTTCAAAAGCACAGACTGACTCCAGATAGTTTTATGATTTAAGTGTGTTTATTTAAGTGCTAAATAGTGGAGGGAGTTGTAAAATGGTCAGGGGTGATGGTGGAGAAATGTCCATAGCAGAGTCCAGTCTATTAGTCTCACAGGTACATTGTCCAAAGGGGCATAGGAAGTGGAGCTGGGGCAGTTTAAGGATGGACAGGGTGACAAAGTGGGATAGAAGGATGACAATCAGGGTGGTCTCATTTTATGGTGGGAGTCTTGGCATTGTTCTCTGTCTTTGTCCTGGATCTCAGGGACCATTTGCTGGGTGGTTCTCCATCTACAAGGGGTTGGGTGCTGGTGTCGTGGTCCTGTGGTGGTGCCTCCTGTCCACTAGTGCCGGCGGAGGTGGTGGGCAGTTCATCGTCCAGGCTAGTGTCAGGAGCCCCTTGTTGTTCCACAGTGTCCCTCCTGGTGTTGACGAGTTCCTTCAGCACCCCTACAATGGTGCCCAGGGTGGTATTGATGGATTTGAGTTCCTCCTTGAACCCCAAATACTGTTCCTCCTGCAGCCGCTGGGTCTCCTGAAACTTGGCCAGTACCGTTGCCATCGTCTCCTGGGAATGGTGGTAGGCTCCCATGATCTTGGAGAGGGCCTCGTGGAGAGTGGGTTCCCTGGGCCTGTCCTCCCCCTGTCGCACAGCAGGCCTCCCAGTTCCCCTGTGGCCTCTGTCTCCTGAACCGCGTGCCCACTGCACCAGGTCCCCTGTGTTGTTGGGGTGGTTGGTTAGCCTAGGTTCCCTGTAGTGGTGGACACACTGCTGCTTGACGTGTCCTGAGGACAGAGGTATGGGCCCGCTGGGTGGGTGCTGTGCTGGTGTTTCCAGAGGGAGGAGGCTCTGTTGTGGCTTGTGCCAGTGTGAGGGGAACAGACTGTCCCGAGGTCCCAGGTGGGCCGGGCTGGTCATCTAGATCCAGCTGGACAGAGCTGCTGTCATCACTGTGGGCCTCTTCTGTGGGTGGAGTGGAACCTCCTGTCTGGTGACGTTGGGTAGGGGTCCTGCAGGGGTGTAAAGGCATGATTATTGCATCTTTGTGTACCATGGTGTGCAATGGTGGGTGACCCTGTACCCCAGTGCTTGCATTCTTGTGTAGGACCTTGAGTGCTAAATGTTTAGGGGTGTGTGGTTATGTGCAGTGGCCATGCATTGGTGATGGGTGTCCATGCTCTGTTGTTGCATGCAGGGCTTGGTGTTGGGATGTGTGGTTTGTGATAGTGGGACACATGTGAGGAGTTGGAGTGATGGGGGTGAGGGCGAGGGTGGGGGTATGTGATAGCATGCAGGTAGGGTGGGGGATGAAGTAGTGAAAGCTTTGCCTTACCAGAGTCCATTCCTCCAGTTACTCCTGCGAGGCCCTCAGGATGCAGTATAGCCAAGACCTGCTCCTCCCATGTTGTTACTTCTTGGGAGGAGGTGGGGGTCCGCCACCAGTCCTCTGAACTGTAATCTGGTGTCTTGAGACCACGGAACGTACCTTCCCCTGTAGGTCGTTCCACCTTTTCCTGATGTCATCCTGTGTTCTTGGGTGCTGTCCCACTGCATTGACCCTGTCCATGATTCTGCGCCATAGCTCCATCTTCCTAGCTATGGTGGTGTGCTGCACCTGTGCTCCAAATAGCTGTGGCTCTACCTTGATGATTTCCTCCACCATGACCCTGAGCTCCTCCTCAGAAAACCTGGGGTGCCATGGATGTGGTGTGGGTGATGTGTGGGGTGGTGTGTGTTGTGATGTGTGGGGTGATGTTTAGGGGTGTGTGGTGTTTTGTGCGTGGATGTTGTGTGAGTGATGGTGTTGAGTGCCTGTGGATGCTAGTTTGTAGATGGTGGTGTCTCTCTCTGGCCTTCAGTCGTAATTGTGGTCGTAAGGGTTTGTGGGTAATGTGTGTTTTATATTGTATTGGGTGTGTTGGAGTGGTGTGTGTATGTGTATCAGGTGTGTGTATTTCGATTTGTCCAATGTGGTAGTGTTTTGTAAATGTGTGTGTATTTTGAACACGGCGGTGTGTACCGCCAATGAAATACCACGGTTGAAAGACCGCCGCTTGGGTTCGTTGGTCGTGATAGTGTGGTCGTATTCCTGTTGGCGTGACAGTGTCAGTTTTGTTATCGCCAGTTTATCACTGACCTTTGGTGTGGCGGACGTGTGTGGGTGTCTAGATTTTGGCGGTTTTCGTGCTTTGGGTCGTAATAGCTGTGGCGGAATTCAGGGGCCGCAGCGGTGTGTTGGTGGTTTTCTGCATGGCGGAAAGCGGCATTTACCGTTAATGTTGTAATGACCCCCATAGTCTCTTAAACCAATACAAATGCATTTCACAAGTTGCTCATCTCGAACACACCAGTGTTCACTCGTGCCTATCCTGACATGAATAGTGCTTCTAATACATAGTGGACTACTAGCCCCCACACCTGATTGTCCAGAAAAACATCCCTCCGGGGCTGGGGAGAATGTGGTAATCCCATACTGGTGCCAGGCATGGTTTCATACCAGAAAGTATAATTTCAAGGGTTCTGGAAAACATGGTCCCCAGAAGGCCTCATAAATGACCAAAACAGTGTGAAAAAGGTAACTATTTAATCGAGTGACAAGACTGAATGGAGGTGTGGCTTACAATGAGGAATATGGTTTATATATTTTACCGTAAACCTCTCTCAGGTTGAGGGAAATTTATGTGGTGTATAAGGGGATTTTAGTAAATGTATGTTTCATTGGTGAATGCGTGCTCATATAGACCCAAGCCAGATTATTATTGTTTGTTGGGTATGAAAGGCTATATCCGAGGTACTCATGGGGTAATCTATAACTACAGTATGTCATCATTCAGTCAATAAATATGGGTTTTCAAACAAATCATCCAACGTTTTTCTGTATTTAATAGAATCGGCATTGTATTGCTATGTGGTTTGAGTACTATCTTATCATAGATCACCAATAAAATATCAGTGTTCTACAAAGTTGTTTGTCATACAGGTAGAAATCTTCCTAAACCTGAGGTTACTACGGCGCTCACTTATCCTGATGTGCACTTTCTATGAAGTAATTCCCATGTATTTCAATGAGGATGGTTATTTAATCATGTCAATGACATTCGTGCTGTGCAATTGGTGTGGTGTCTGATCACCCGTGGTTGATTTGTCACAATGTCTATCTCCATACATGTGTTAGAGAATGGGCAGATGGAACATTTATCACACGAGGAATTGGGATAATGGTTCCAAAATTGAGATTATACTAGAAACTATGGGCCTCATTTACAAGAAACTGATGCATCAGAATTGATGTGGCAGTTTTCTTGCCCCAGCCCACAAATCCCTAAAGACACCACGGTAGTTCTGTATTTATGATATAGAGCTCCACGGCACATGTTTCCACAGATACATCAGAAATTCTGAAGCATCTGTGGTGCTAAACTGATGCAATGCTGCACTAGCATCAGAACAATGATGCCATTCCAGCTATACAACGGGGGTCCATTTAAAAAAAAAAAACAGCATCACTTTAACGTCTATTATGAGCAGGCATTTAAAAATTGACGCTATGAAGTCTGGTAGATGTCACTGCGCCAGTTCTGCATGGCTTGTAACTCGGAATGCCTACCTTGCATATATTGTACCTGGCACAGGTATAATGTGGCGCAAGGCTTTACAAACTGGCGCAGTGGTCCCATTGTGTCAGTTTGTAAATGTGCCACAGTGCAGGGGACTGCCTGAGCCACTGCAGCATAAAAAAAGTGATGCTACAGTGGCACAAGGGGATTGGAAATAATCCCCCACGGGTCTTCCTGCTGGTGGGAATCTGTTCATGTGAATTTTTGGGAGAGTGTAAAACTGCCATTCTTAGTTCTTTACATATACAAAACAATGGTTTATATGGAATTCATTCATACGAACTGTGTGGATAAGCAAAGAAATAAATCCTAAGCATATAGTTAACGTAGTAAACCACTAATGCACTCTAGCCTTATGGGTGTTTTTTAATTAAACCAGAAAAATACAGTAACTACAAATATAGTGTAATAGTTTGTAGTCCCCATAGAAATTGTGCAAATGCAATATACAAGTAGCAATAAGAATAAAAATCACCTAGTGTGCAATGTATCCCAAGGTAAAAAAAAAAAAAACACATAAAGGTAAACAGGTGACAACTTTATGAAGCAAACAACTTTCAATATGTGTTTATAAATGCATACATATGCACATAAATGAAAATGGCACACACTTTTAATCCAGGGATAATTAGTGTGCTTTGGTGTCGACTGTGTTTTGAACTCTTTAGAAATGTTTTCAGAACATTGAGATAACAGGAACACCTAGGTAGGGAACCAATGAAGTTATGATTAATGGAGGCAGGGGAATCCTGTTTATGAGATGCTAGTAATAACAGGAATATTTCTGATTAAATGGTATTCACAAGGTCATGATTAGATGGAGTAACCTGTGGCCATAACTGTTGGGGTTTGTTGACATGGGAATGGAGAAGTACAACAAAATCTAGGCAACTGATTGGAATTGGGGAAACCAATCTGGACTTTTGGGGCAGAGCCTGTTAGAGCTTCTTGCCACATAATGCCAGTAATGAAGCAGACACACGATTAACAGGTGCTCTGCACTTTGATTATCTTTCCTGCTTTTGCCAGTATTTTCTTGCGATTTGCACATTGCTTTAACGTTGAACCTCATCAAATTTAAAACGATATTGCCATAACTGTCGGGGTTTGTTGACGTAGGAACAGAGAAGTACGACAAAATATAGGCACCTGATTGGACTTGAGGGAACCAATCAGGACATTTGGGGGGAGCCTGTTAGAGCTCATTGCCCACACACTGGCAGTATTGAAGCGGACGCTCAAGCTCATCCACATCCGTCCGTGGCCAGGGGGTAGACACTCTGCCTTTATACTGCATTACTCCTCAGAGGAACTTAAACAGCTTCATTTTCCCAAATATCCCCTTTAAACAAGGCAAAACTGCAAACTTGGAACATTCTTGGGAGCAAATGGTAAAATATTACATCTCCTTGTACGCTAGAGGCTTCTGCTGTAGACTCATGTAAGTACTGGTGTATACCCAATACCCGTCAAGTCTCAGTTATTTACTTTAATACCAGGTCCATGGTAAAGCATTCGTGAAACCCTTGACATCCTGCTTTTAACAAAAACATAGTTAATCAATGAATCATGCCAGAATATATTAGCTGCTCTCCCACCTGGATATTATTTATTTCAAACAAATAGATCCACCTGTAAAACTGGTGGAGGAGTGGCTGCTATGATTAAGAATCATCTTAGATTCACAGATCTTGAGCCCTCAATATCTCTACGATTGATTGCCTGGTGATTAGGCATGACTCTCATTTTTGCTCTGTGGTCAGTGTAGTAGTGTATAGACCTCGAGGTTATATGAGGCAATTTCCTCAACTACTAGCTAAATCATTATCCGCCTTAGTGATTGACCATGCTAAGATCCTCTTTATAGGTGATTTTAACTACTGGACAAACAGGGAAGTCGGCAGCTCCGCTTCCACAGAGCTAACCGATTTGCTTAGTGATATTAACCTTCAACAACATGTATCCTTATCCACTCATAACAAGGGGCATAAGCTAGACCAGGTATGGACTCCTAATTTATCGTTGACTAATCTCTCTGTCACCCCGTGTCTTTGGTCTGATTACCATCTTATTAAATTATTTTTAAATGACTAGACCCCTCTGGGAAATGTTGTACGTCCTGGAACTCTTTCCAGGAACTGGTCACGAGTCGATGCTAACTCTTTCTGTGAATCTGTGTTGCTAACACTACCTACATCTCAGAATTGCCTACTTCGCCAGGAGGAAGAGATTACCAAAAAGCTAACTAATGCCAGTAACTTCCACTCTCCCATTTGGAAATCTAAACAGGTCAGATGCCACGAGGCATCCAAGTGATTTTCTGATGATCCAAAACAAGGAAAAGCCACTCTCGGGTATATGGAACGTGAATAGTGGAATAACTATTCTTCTGCGGATTAGGCAGGGTATATTCCATGTTTTAATAGCTATAAAAATCTGATTAAGCAAACAAAAGCTGATTTCTTCTCCAACAGAATTCCAAATTCAGTGAACAAATCTAAGAAAATGTTCAATATAGTCTCTGAATTATCCAATCCAGATAGGGGGACTATACCCTGTCTCCACTCAGAGGATTTATGTGATAAGCTTAATAACTTCTCTGCAGAAAAGATTAAGCTAATAAAGGATAGTATACTGGCAAGCTCTCCACTTAAGTGAGCATTTTCTGATATTATGGATTTTTCTATCCTATTTGAATTTCCTTTCATCACCAAAGATTGCCTCTTAAACTTGTTGCCAAAGATAAAATCTTCCCTAATGACATGTGTCCTTCTAAAAACCAAAAAACTATCCCTTCTCAATCAATATCTTAGTCAAGAGGTGGTTCCTAATTCTTTTAAGGAGCCAATTGTGATCCCTTGTCAGAAAAACTTGGTGAGGACTCTCTCCATTTGAAAAATTACTGCCCAATATCCCAGCTGCCATTCTTGGCAAAAGTACTTGAAGCACATGTTGCCAAACATCTATGTTTTTTCTTAGAAGAATCCAAATTTCTTGACTCCCATCAGGCAGATTTTCGGCCAGCCCACTCAACTGAAGCTATTATTCTTTCAGTTGTAGAGGACATGCGGGAAGCGTCTGATAATGGTATCACTCTGGCTTTAGGTCTTTTAGATCTTTCCGCGACATTTGACATGGTAGGCCATGAGTTATTGATAGGCTGTGTTAAGGCGGCTGGCCTACAGGATTCAGAATTGGCAAGGACTGTCTCCTTCTTGAATAATCATTTGCAATCTGCCTTACTGTTTCCTTTTACATCTTCTAAGGTCCAGCTGTTGTGTGGAGTTCCTCAAGGGTCTACTATGTCTCCTCATCTTTTCAAATATATATACTCAAACCTTAATTTGTGCCCTCAAGAAGATGAATGTCAGAATTTAGAACTATGCTGATGACATTCAGCTTTTGTTCACCATTAATGACTTCAGTGAAGCGAAGGAAATGTTCCAAAATATCATGCTGTTTATCAGAGATTGGATGAATAATAATCAGCTGAAGCTGACTTGTGAGAAAACAGATATTGCTGTAACTCAAAATAAAATCGAGAGATGGATTCCTTACTTTTGGCCATCATCGATGGGTATTTCTCCCTAACCCAAGCACTCAGTAAAAAGTCTAGAAATCGTCACTAACACTTGTCAATGAAATCAAGCAGCCAGACTTATATTCAAACAACCTAGACAGTGTCACACTACAACTCTGATGAAGAAACTACACAGGCTGCCGGTGACACAATGTAACATCTTTAAGTCTGGATGTATTATTTTTAAATCCATTTATAGAAGAAGTCTTGCCGTCATCTCAGACAGAATTAAAAAATACATCCCAAACCGAAACTTAAGATCGATCCATATAAATCTACTCCACACTTGACCTTTTAGGAAAAAGATGCTGAGCGGTTCCCGTTTCTCAGTTCTTGCTCCCCACGTCTGGAACTCCTTTCCCAGGAGATCAGATCCACTTAATGCTATCAAAAATTAAGGAAACAACTGAAGACTTGGCTATTTAAAGAGGCATATGAGTAATGGTCCTTATGGTAGGCTAAGCCTTTGTTATTTAGAATCCTGTAACACCATGAAACCGCTGGGTGTATGTGTGCTTTTTAAATGTATATCCCTTTACATAACATAACATTAAGGTATTTTGTGTATTGTCACAGAAGGCGAAAAACAGAATGGGCTTGACTTAACAGAGAACTCACCAAGGTATGTAAGAGTTTCAGTGACACCCAAATTGGGATGGATAAAATGTACTCACTCGGTTGTGCTTGCAATCTGTAAGACTAACCAGCCTCTAATGCGGTAATTATTACATTATTAATATTATTTTTCTGGTTGTTAGCAACTGAACTTTCCGAGTCGAATCGCTGTGGGCAATTGATGTGCGTTACGACCTCATGGGCCGGTTAGTAGGGACAAATATTTTGGAGGAGAGCTTGATAGCAAAGTGCAGGGCCACGTTTGGTGATGCTCATTGGATCTTTGGGAGGCAAGTACTACATTAATTGGTATCACCACACATGGACTAGACCCTTTAGATCACACGAGTGGAGGAAGTGGCTAATGTTTCTTAATACGCTCAATCGGCAGGTAAGACTTTTTGCTATGACTTTGAGGTGCATGCCCAATTTACGTTTAGAGTTCATTACCTTAACAGGAGGATTAAGGTTTAGGTTCAAGGAATTTAAGCAGAATGACCAAACCCCTTTGGAAAATCATCCCCATAATGCTGAAGTGCAATGCCATACTAATGGACGATTGTGCACTTCATAAATGCCAAACAATAACAACAATGGCAAATGCTGTGAATCGGAGCATGAGGGCTAGGTGCCCTGGCAGGAGTTTCGGGTTTGGGTGTATTATAAAATACTGTGCCAGCTACCTTGATGTGAGCCGAAGAAGCCCTAAAATATTCTTAACAATAAATTCGTGTCCATCCCCAAAGTAGTTGATAAATGTTGCAGGAAGAGCACACTTGTTTACTTATTTTGTGTTCGTAGTGAATCAAGTTGCATTTAATACATTTACAATGTTGTAGTAGGGGATATTAAAACAAGGGATGACTCTTGTTGTCAAGAAGTGAGGCTGCCTTATGCAGAGGCTGTGTATCAAACATGGAGTCAGGGGCCACTTCACATAAGCTGAAAGTATCTTCATTTAGACCTGCTAAGGCTTTCACAAAAGAAACATTGGTAGACATAAATGGTTTTACTATTCATATTTAAATTCTCCATCACAACTGCATGTAAATGCATGGCAGTGAATCACAAGTGAGGGGTAGGGAGTGTGTTCTCAAAGCAGGGTTAACCCTGTGAGTTTGTAATCTCTCACAAACGTGTGGAGAAACAGAAACTCTGATATGACACTTTCCTACTCAGGAAATTGTCTGAGATTTATTCCTGCAAAGGACTGGAGTAACTTCACTTTTAGGATGATGTGGGTACAGGTCTCCTCCAACCTCCGAGGTTTTTCTCAAGGGGAAAAATGTTTGCCCCTACTAGAAAAAGTAGAAGGGAAAAAACATTTGCATATGCACATTGGTCACTGTTTCCTAGTGCTCAAGTCTACACCATGAAGAATTATATATGAGGACTATAGGAGCACAGTGAGTATATCACACGGCGTTCTCAGTAATATGCCTGCAAACCTGTAACTGGCACAGCTTTCCAAGTATACTACTGGGAAGATGTGCGAATACCAAAAGGTAGTAAAAGCTGAATCCGACCTAAGGAGTAATGTTACAGGTACATATTGACTACTTCAATTTGTCAATTTTCCACATAATGTTAAATCTGTATTTCATGGTATTACATGGCTCAAGCTCGCATCAAATAAGCTTGGTTTTGATATGCATTTCCTGGCATGCATTTCCCATGGCATAAGTTGTAACCAATATATGGATAGATTGTAGCTGTAGGAACACGTGAAGCACAGAAAGTGAGGACAAGAGTGAGCATCCCCATCGCACAAAACGTATAGACAGACTGCAACATACTCACGAACACTGGTAGCAGCAACTAGTACTCTTTGTGAAAGTATCCTGCAGCAGTGCACGCAAAGTGAGTGACTAACAACGTAAGTCAGCAACATTTTTATGTATGTTATTTCAGAATGGATATTGAGTGCATTTCAGTTAAATTATTGGACAAGGTGATTACGGATACTCCGTGTTAGCATAGCAAATGTTTTCCAAAAAGAATGGTAAATGCATAAAAATGCTTCTACCAGGAGTGGTGACTCCCAAACCTGAAAAAATAAAAGTTTTGGTCGAACAGGAGGTACTATAGAATAAGGAGAGGACTGGGTTGCAGCCATCCTAGTGTCAACTGTGTTTCAGTATGCAGGCAGAAGGCTGAATAGGCAGGTACAGCAATACAAAGCCCAACTTCCTTTGTTTTTCAGGTCACACCTGTCTTAGCAGGTAACAGGCACTCTAAAAATATAGGTTCCTCCACATAGTAACTCCATTTCAAGTACCACTACTTCTGCTGACCAAACCAAGTCTTTCTCCCCCCCCCTTACATTATTGATGAAGAGTTGATGTCTCTACCCTTGTGATCTCAGTACTTCCAGATCAACGTTTTTCCCTCTGTTTGCCCTTCGACCAGTAGCCTCTTTAACTGTGGACACAACTAAGTTACAATTTTATGGAGATGCCTTTATCATACCCTCATTATAAATATTTACTGAAACCCGATTTCCACACATTATCATTTGTGTGCAATATAGTTTTATCAGTAAAAGTGTATATTTCTGCAAGCTTAATGGCCATTTCAATGGAAAATGTTCTGTTTGTAAATGTTAAAACACCCTGGAGTGGATGTGTAGACTCCGCCCCATTGGCTCTCTGTCCTCCCACAGTTTCTCTTTGATCATGTAGTATGATTTCCATCTCTCTTTCATTCAGATTCTTCTCATTGACATCCCACATGGCTGCCTCTGTCCCTCTCCTGTGTCATAGCCATCCATTACTTCTCATTTTCCTTTATTCTGACCATATTGGTTAGTCACCTATGGTGAGCTACTCATAACTCTCTTTCTCATAATAGCTCTGGGTTTGTAGGAAATGCACATTTTTGCATGGTCACCCCTACTTTTTGCTAGATTCCATTGCTGACTTTTGGACTCTGCACACAAAGATACTGATGTCCAGTGCTGAGTGTATGTGCTCTGACCGCTAAAATATGTTGAAAGTAGGGGCCAGCGCGCAGGCATTGCTTGGATAGCATATTGTGCCCAAAAGCTCTCAACCAGGTGCTGATGAGCCAGGCAAATGCCAGAGGAGGGTGGAGCATGCTGTGACTTTGAGTAGTATGAGGGAGCAGTCCCTTGTTTACTCTGGGGGAATGTAGAACACTCATTCATGTGATGCTGGGGACTAGTAGGTCATGTCTTCTGTGATGCACCTCCCATTCTAGCAGTCAGGAGCCAGCACACCTTTTAATGGATCACCCCCAGCAAAGGAGATTTACAATACATAAGGTCAGTGTATCTCTCTGCACCCCCACAGTACACTCGCTCCTGGAGCATAGGGTTGCACATACTGCATCTATCAACAAACTCAGCCCTTTTTTGTATGGGGGCACCTGTTGTAAGCCATTTCAAGAACTCTTCGGGGCTGTCAGTCGTTGGGCTGGTCCAAGGACATATGAGAGTTGCCAAGAAAGTTAGGCACTCCCAAGTCTTGCTGTAGACTGGCAAAGGTGTGTGTATGTCTGGGGGTGGGTGGATCTCTGAGGAATCTCATGGAGTTTTTATGAAACTTTGTGGGTTCCACACACCCCTTGATGAAATTGGCTATAAGTCTTATTGGCATATTTACCATACTTATTAATCCCTAGTATATGGTACAAAGTGCACCCAGGCCTGTAATTTTAAATGCCACTAGTGGACTGCAGCACTGATGGAGGCACCATTAGAGTGACAGTGCAGAACAAGATGCTAGGCTAATTAATGTAGCCCGTCTGTGCACTCTTAAAACTGCAAATTTGAGCTGGTCAAAATAACTCTTTTAACAGGCCTAAAACATCCTTTTAAATATTAACAAGTCACCTCTAAGTAGCACGAAAGCCCCATGTGGCAAGGTGCATTGTATTTAAATGTTGGACATTTAAAAAACAATTGTGAAACATATCCTTTTAGTGGCAAGGCCCTAAAAGTTATTTTCACTGTAGCAAAATTAGCTGCTCTATAGGAAAGCATTTGGGGTTAATATCAAAATTAAATATTATCTCCACCTAGCAGGCAGACAAAAAAGTCAATTTTTGGACTTTGCAAAATATTTATTACAAACTAACTGCATTGGTAAATTTGGATCTATAATCAATATTTTACAAAGGGTACTTTTTAAAAATCCCCTTTTTCCTGCTGAAACCTCTGAAATCCCATTCCCGGGAGCTTCCAACTGTCACCTAGGACATGACTAGCTCCTTGATGAGGTGTGAGATTGCTGCCAGAGCTGAGACAAAGGGCTTAGGAAAGGTGAGGCATTCTGCCCAACTTTTGACCCTCTAGCCAGCCAGACACCCATCCCTGTGGGAGTGGAGCTGCCTCCAGAACTAATTGTGCGTGACCGACGGGGAGGTGATTCTCATTTCCCTGGCCACAGCTCTGGGGTGGTCACAAGAGCTCTGTACAGAGGAAGAAAAATAAAATGCTGCCATGTTGAATTTAAGGAGGGAGGGTCACTGTGGCATGACTGTTTTCAATAAGGTACAGGGGCTGCTGCAAAAGCAGGTAGGGCTACCCCTAGGACATTTCTCCTTATTGGTTAGGGTTGGGACAGGAATCACCCCCAACCAAATGCTGGTGCCAGACATAAATGCAGTACCCCTGAGAACCCTTTTCAGAATACTGCTGCAGCTGTGAAAGAGAAAGGAGTGGACCTACTGTTGAGACCTGTGAGGAGGGCCATAAGGGCTGAATGTGCTCGTACTTGTACCCATGGCAAATAAATGGAGTCCAAGAGTAAGTTAGCTTACCTCCTGTTAAGCTTAAAAAAAAGCCCAGTTTCCTGAAAGAGCCCAGCTGACTAGTTTCAACTGGACCTGCCCTGAACCCTGCTGGTAGCTTCTGCTGGAGTGAGTCATGACCCCCAAGTCCTGTTCCTGAGGTCCTGGAACCCTTGGTTGGTGTCAGAGTGCACTACCCCTGTCCAAACCTAAAATGTAGGACACTTAAAAGAAACGCTTTGCTAAATTTCTGTCTGGAGAACCATCTCTGGAAGTGACCAATCTGCTAACCAATCTATGGAGGGTACATCGCCGGTGGTCCTGCTTTGCTGCACCTCCCTCTATGTTTTTCTCTGCAGCAGCAATTCTGATTCAGAGGGCCCGGTGCCTACCCTGATCCAATGACATTGGACTTTCTTCAGCTTGAAGACTTGCACCGTTGAGGAAATCTGACTTCCAGAAAAGTCTAAATTTGAGGGAGAAATCTTCACCAGGCCTGATGCAGAGGAGCATTCAATCTACATTGAAAGCAAATGCCTGACTTTCTGCGCGCACAGCTTTTTCCACCTTCATTCATGATTTCACTGAGACTTTGTCCATCGTCAACCCGTCATCAATGAGCCCGCTTTTGGTTCCAGGCTGCCTCCGTGGCCTGCTGGCAACTCGACCTTCTTGAAAATTTTATGTTTCAATCACGTCAAATTGAACGCCCATGAATCTGACCCACGCACCTTATACCTTACCTTTGTCCTGGACCGTTGAGACCATTTGCCCATGGTTGCTGCTTTACAATTTTTGGTTCTAATTTTATTTAAATCTTTACAAATTCATATCTCCAGTTCCTCTTATTGTTTTTTTGTAGTATTGGTGTCATTTTGTTAATGAAAATATTCTCAATTTCTATAGATGAGCGTACGATTTTTATTGCTTTGTGTTTTTGACTTTTTAACTGTTTTCTGAATGCTTTACATCAGTGTTTCCCAAAATGTAGTTCATGACCCACTAGTGGTTTGTAAATCGATTTTTAGTGGATCGCAAAAGCCCAAGCAACAAATAATAATGTCTTTAAATTCTGCATTTATTTTGGCACATTTTCTGCCATTCAGAGGACAAATGTCAGACCATGTCTTCTAACAAATTGCTGCTTTTTATACATGGATATTGGTGTTTACAAACTCCACTAACTTTCCACTCACAGATAGAAAAGTAAAGTGAATTATGTGACAATCTTGTTGGGGTACAGGTAGTGTGAAAGAAAAGGCTGTAGGGTGTACTATTTTTCGTAGCATACAGAAATTAAAATTCATGTAAATGAACTGTCCACATTCAGCAATTAGGAAAGCAAAAAATGAAGCATATTTTTTGGAAATTCTGAAATGTGATGTAAACACAAATTTTAATAGGGTCAAAGCAAATCAAAACACTTTACTTTGTCATACCCCGATTATAAATATATACTGAAACCCAGTTTCCACACATTATCATTTGTGTGCAGTATAGTTTTATCAGTAACATTTTATTTTTCTGCAAGCTTAATGGCCATTTCAATGGAAAATGCTATGTTTGTAAATGACAGTGCACTACCTCATGATACATTAGTTACAATAAATAAAAAATGTGCTCACCTCATGTTCATTAAAGCTAGATGGGCCATGAATGATTGCTGTTCTAAAAATTAGGTAGTGGTTACAACAAGTTTGAGGTGCACGGCTTTACACATTTACTTAAGATTCTTACTTAAGATAGTATGCACAGATATGGGAGAGGCACTCTGTGATGAGTAAAAGAGCTCTGACCCTGCTGTGATCCCGCTGGGACCCCCTGCACTTGTTCTCCACCAGTCTTTTTATTGTTTTGGAATCTTCATGAAAAGGCTGGCAGAGAGCAAGGTTGTGATCAGCAGGGTGGCAATGAGTTCAGTGCAGCCCTGGCTGATGACAACCAGGACCGCCATCAGCCTATCAGGATCACTGCTCCTGGAGGGGGGGTGGTAGGTTGGCATGTCTGCCCGCCAACCTAGTAATGTGGCGGTCAGACCCTACACCTGCGGCAGTGCCACATCCACTGCGAAGCTGGTGATCTTGAGACTCCAGCCACGTAATCGGGCCCTTTGTTATTTGTGGTGGGCTACAATTTGCCCCAACTAATAATCCACTTTCTCACAAAGTCTCTCTTTCTATGTTTCTTTCAGTCTTCTATATCTCTTGTTGGGTCACCGGTTGCCTCCCAGCTGCTCCATAGTGTACAGCAGCAGGGAGGAAAACAAAGGAGCCATTCTTTGAAGAAAAGAAAAAGAATATGTAATCTGTATTGCCTTTCATCCTCCATAAAACATTCTTTACTCACTATTATTTATTTTATCTTTACATCTCTGCGATAAACACTTTAACCCTTTGCAATACACTGCTCTGTGTTTCCTTTCACCCACATCATTGTAAGTTTTTATGTATGTATGTAATTTTACTAGTAAAACATGAACCGAAAAGGAGTTTTGAGAAGCGGGGGAATTGGGTAACGTTGCGCTGCTTGTGCTGATTTATAGCTCTGGGAACAGCACCACACGGCACGCCGGAGGAACCTCCTTCTTTCTGCCACTTGAGTAGATTTTGTAACGAGCTGCAGCCTTCTCAGCACAAACAGTTGCAACCTGCTGCGTTCATCCATGTTGAGCAATCTCGCCAGGTGACCTTCTAGTGCCCTAAAATTGCGCTAGGGGATGTAAATTCTTGCTCACCAACTTAACATTGGTGAGTCACTCATGTCATGCATCTGTTGGTGGAGTTATGGCAGAACGCTGTGCTGCAAGAAGAGCAGGGAAAACTCCGTGAACTGCGCTAGTGGAGAGGAATTTTTCACCACCCCCAGCTTAACTGTCTTACTTTGGGCATGGGTCTGAGTTCCTTGTGAATTGTGATTCCTGTGGAAACACATAATTTCCAAGGGTTTGCTATTATAAGTGAGCAATATTTTTTGTAACTACTATGTGCAGTATAATTTGCACTCATTGTTAAACTTTGACAGATTAAATCATGTAACGGGGGAAAAAGGCCAGGTTTTAATCAAGGCATGTAATTTTGGTGCAATTTACACAATGTGCAATTTATTGAAACCAATAAATTCCAAGCTCTGATTAGTTAGATTATTTTTGGTGCAATAAATAGCACCTCTCCAGTTGGTAATCAAGGTCTAAAGTCAATCAATAAATATAACAAAGAAAGTAATGAATAAAATACCTAACCCCTGATTTTAAATTTGGATAATCTTCCATCCCATAACTTTTTGCTCATTGTGCTCCACTACACTGTGACCAACTATATTAAAAACAGTCTTGATACTGCCTTAATATAGACACTCCTCGAAGCCAGCAGGCCACACCCTCTGAATGGAACACAAGCAAGAAAGACATGTTTAAGCCTTTTTGGGACTCATCATGCAAGTGCAACTTGCATCACACATGCATGCATTGGCCTGAATTAAAAAAACAAAAAAATCTTTGACTGTCTGCTGCTACAGGGGCCTTATGAAGCCAATAGCCCTAAGTCTTCAGGAGTTGTGATGCGATAAAAGGACTCATTTACTAGGACTGACCCATTGCTGCATTGCAGCAACGATGCATCAAAATCACTTGCCCTGGGTGAAGACATCTTATAATGCCATGGATGTGCCATATTTACAATATGGTGCACCATGGCGTAGGGTCCTAAGGATGCATCAGAAAAACTGGTGCCTCGAAGGGAAGGATGCCGCAACGCATCCTCCCAAATAGTGATGCATTGCTGAAGTTGGGCTTAGAACTAGCACAACTTCAGCCATTCGCCAAAACAAATAGGTGATGCGCCAGTTCTGACTGATGCAAGTAGCCTTTTGTGTGGGGACTAATGAAATAGAATTTAGAATTGTGGAAAACTCACCTTTTACTCTATTACATTGGTCCTGGATGTACAACATGTGTGACATAATAAATGACACTGTCATGTGAGTGGATGCAAGTATGGGTATAATGTAAAATGACAAATAATGTGCTACCTACCTTATGTGTGTACTTAACTGTTGTGCTTTGGAGTATGCTTGGTTAGACTTCAGGACCCATTCCTACGTGGATATGTGACAATCCTGGTCTGTCACTTCCATGGTGTACAAAGCGTCATATTGCATTGCTGCAGTGGATGTTGATATCTCCGGTGCCATGGTCCTTAATTGGTCAAGGGGTACTTCTGCATGATTGTTACATGTGTAGGCTTACTAATGGTTGAGGGGATGTGATTTTTTTTTACATTATTACTGTGTACAAAGTGACATCAGATTCCTATTCAAAAGCCACTGCCTCATGTCCTATGTCTGGGTTAAAGAGACATAGGAATTTTGATGCATTCCATACTAAAATTGACGCATCTCAAATATGCATCATACACTGGAAAACTTGTAAATATCACTGAGTCAGTCCCTGCATACATTATAAACTGTGTGGCACAGCCGGATACAGCTCAAATACTTTTTGTAGGAGGTCACCAAAAACTGACGCATTGAGCCCAATACATTGTTTTGTAAATGTGGGGCAACATGGAGCAGAGAATGCGCCACCGTTGTGTCAAAAAATTATGCAATGGCAGTGCAAGCTGCTTGTAAATATGCCTTATAGTTTCTTAATGGTGAAAATTGTGGGGCATATTTACAATTTTTTGGTGCAGGGCCCTGCATCAAAAGAAAAAGACGTTTAAGATACAGTGAATTCCTGTCCTCTTCCACAGTGCTGGTGCACAATTAACTACCATGCGCCAACGCTGCACCATGGTCTGCGTTGTAGGCATGGTTGTTTTTGTGCAGGAAGGGACACCTTCCCGCACAAAATCAATCAATGGAGGTGACATCAGCTTACTATGTGTGCTGCTACATGCCGCAGACATAGAAAGAGGAAAATACAAAGAGAAATTATATTATTTCTCCTCGTTGCGCCTCCCTTACATCTCCCCTGGAGAGACATAGGCTTTTGATGCATTCCCAGGTTTACAGCATGTTGTAAATCTGGGAATGTGTCAAATGCCATGGGTGTTACATGGGAACACCTACCATAACACCCATGGCACACCCATCTTTCGCAGTGTGAGGCAACACAGCAACTTGAGCTGCGTTGCCTCACTCCATTTATACAAGGCCATATCTCCAAGGCCATAAAAGGACACTGGCGCACAGGAGCTTGTAAATAAGCCCCTGGGTTTTGATTATTTGATTTACTATGTATAAATGTTTTTCTGTTGTTCAGGTCGATAGAACCAAGGGTACAAATATACACTCTGCTTTTCTCCCTGGTTATACTTCCGGTGATACTTTAAGGCTTTCACAATTTGTTATCTTCACTATTTGCATTGAACATCCCTTAAGGAAATTTCTTGCAAGCCTCTGGTAGCTTGCATGTCTGTTCAGATGTTCCTTATATTCTCTCCCACGCACATATTTTATTTTTGTAAAGGAAAAATATTATTGTACCAACTCTCTTTAAATGAGCTCACACCTTTATTTTGCAGCCTTGAATAGTCAGCATTTGCTTGGTACGCAGCTTCATGGGGATAGGACTCTGTTTTCACTTCTGCTATGTGTCAGGCTTCGCAGCATCTCCTTTATTTTTCTATCAAATCTCAGATGAGTCACTTCCACGTTTCTTCATGTGTTTTCACACCAGATACTTCCAGGCTTTATTTTTAGTTTGTAAGATGAATTCACTTTCTCTCCTTGAAGGGCTCAAACTACTCTGGACTGTCATATTAGACCGAGGAGAGCTTATTTCCCCTACAAAGACGATGAACTGTGTATCCCAGCTTTTCTTCGCAGTGGGCTTGAGTCAGTTATATTCGATTGTGGTATGCACCACTTACACTGGACTAGGAGGAGCATTACTGTTCTTGATTAGTGTACAGTGCAAATCCTAAATTGGAGGGCGGCGCTACAAGATAGTTGTCACTTCATAAACGGATAAATGTCCATCTTTTTACAAAAAATCATGGTAGGTGTTGTTACTGTTCTTTTTTCATTTTAAAATTCTTGTCTTTTTGAGCCCAATGTAGTTAAGGCAGTGTGCAGATTGCACACTAAGGCCCATATTTAAACTTTTTGATGCAAAGCTGCATTAGCGCAAGTTTGAATAAAAAAGTATAGCGCCGGATAGCGCTATTCCAGGACGCCAACCCGGTGCCATATTTAAGGAATGATGCAAGCCGGCACTAAGGCCCAGTTAGCGTCAAAATATATGGCGCTAACCAGGTAGGCGTAGGGAGAACTGGGAGTTGTGCGGGAAAGAATGGCGCCAGTCAGGTTAGAGTTAAAAAAAATGACTCTGACCTGACTAGCATAATGTTTTTTATGCATAACCCCTATGGACATGAATCCTGTCTTAATAAAAACAGGAGTCATGCCCCCCAGCCCAATGGCCATGCCCAGGGGACTTGTGACCCCTAGGCATGGCCATTGGGCACAGTGCCATGTAGGGAGGCCCAAGTTAGGCCATAAAAATCAAGGAAACTTACCTGGAATGGGTCCCCCCATCCTTAGGTGTCCTCCAGGCGTGGGTGCGGGTGGGTGGGGATGTCCCTGGGGGCAGGGAAGGGCACCTGTGGGCTGTTTCTATGGTCTCTGACAATGGAAAAAGGCCCATAGGTCCCCTAATGCCTGCCCTGACCCAGGCATTACATAATGGTGCTAAGGCGGCTTAGCGCCATTATTTAAAGCCCTCCTCCTCCTCCTGTGCATGATTTTTGCACAGGAGGATAAATAAGGCGCTGGGGTCTATGAGTCATTTTTTGCCCAGGAACCCCTACCTTGCATCTTATTGATGCAAGGTAGTTTTCCACAGGCTAAAAATGACTTTAACTCTAATATTTTGGCACATTAGACATGTCTGGAGTTAAGTTTGCGCCGAATTTGCATGAAAAGAAATGACGCAAATCTGGTGCTAACAGAGTATAAATATGCCCCTGACTCTTTTGTAAACTGCCCTTCATTATGTGATTCTACTGCTGTTCTCATGAGTCATTTCATAAAACAGATATTCAAAGAGGGTCGCTAAAACACCTACCTTATGAATATTATTAAGGTAGGTCACATTTCGCTACCCCTTACGAATGTATTTGAATGCCGAGATAGAGGCTTGTTAGGGACAGCAGACCTTCACCCCGAGTTCCCATTTCCTTCAGCACATTGTATCCACTTAGCAGGTTGTGGTGAGTGCATCTTAGTTCAGTTTGTTCTCCACAGAACCACTTTTAGGTTACAATGAGGCCTCCCTTGGGATTTCTGAGTTTGATTGAAGCTAGGCTTTCTAGGTCAGATGAGATGCTGTGGAACAGATTCTCCACCCGTTTAACAGTCCGACGGCTCTGTTTGTAGAGCAGTAAGACGCCTCAAAGTCTTCTGAGATTATGTCTTTTTGTGTGATTTGAAGCGATTGTGAGTTTGGAGTTGTTTTGAGTAATCAGTTTGTAATTTCGATTATCTTGGACAGGTTGATGGGAATGAAGGAGGAGTCCAACCATATCAACAGTTGTGCCAGTGCGCTTGATATTTGTAACTCACAATTTGGCATGGCTATGTGTGTGCAAGCAGTCTTCATGTGGCTCTCTATCACCTATAGGAAAACCTAGAACCAGAATGTCTTGTGCAGATTTTAATTGTGGGTTTTCCGGGGAGCACGAGTGATTAGCGGCCACAAATTGGATGCTGTCTCGGCTTTCCAAGGCCTTGCTTGTGCTGAGAATTGTCTGGAAAGGGTAATTGTCTGTATTGCACATGTACCGTGGGGTCAGGACAGCAGTATTCATTGCTCAGAGGTAAAAAAACCAGCAGCATCAGTCCACGAGAAATAGGGGTGACCAAATTGGACTGACCTCGTAAAAGGAGCTGGGGTGTCACACCTCGAAAAATTAACACACATTTCGAATAGTATGCTTTCATATTTGACTTTGGCCTTAGATTTATAATAGGTGCAAACTGATGTTCCACTTTAAAACTGCAACTAGCCCAAGCAAATCATAGCCTAGTTTCTTGTGAGAATGATCACAATATTCTTCAAACTGTAGCCCAGTAGCACTGCTGCAATAGTTTGCATTATAATTACATGTGCAATATTTTCAAACGAAGTCTTATATTTTCACACTGTTGCTGGCATGAGATGATGGTCTCAGAATATTAATACCATATATTTTTCTCTTTATCTTCAAGCAGATTACATATAAGGTGTGTGCAGAGGCCAGACATACATACGTTTTCTAAGTAATCCTAGTACATTTTATGGAATGAATGTGGACTAAGACAGCAGAAAATCCAATCTCTCTGAGAAAACATTTCCGAAAACGTGCCTTTAGACATAAATCTGGCAAGAACGTGCTCTCTAAAATGAACAAACGTAATGAGAAAGCTTACCCTCCCGTACTCACTCTTATACTTCCAGAGCTGGGCAGCAGACTCACCTTAGATCAGCAAATTGGATTCAGCCTAAGTGACAAAGTCATTAATTGCAAGACAAGGTTATCGCCTCGTTGTAGTGGTTAAGGATCTCAAGCCAAGTGCTGCAATGCATGCATCCTTTTAGATAATTATTTCTGTGATACCATTCCGGAAGCAGCTTTTAGCATTATTAGTACCTTAATGTAAATTAAAATTCCAATCTGGTCTTGTTTTATAATAGAAAAATCCCTCTACGAGCAGAAGGGTAGAGTGATAGCAAACTGGGAAGCCATATACTGAAGAATGTTGATAACCATGGGCGGATCGAAATTTTGATTTTAAATTACAATTTCTCAAGCTCAAAGCAATGCGAATAATGCCAGCTGGTTGAATTAGGTAACATACAAAAAACTAGAGATATGATTAAAATGAAGGAGACCATCTGAGTTACTAGGCTCCTCTGCCTTAAAAGGACAATCTTCTGTCTTTCACTCATTTTACCATAATTCCTGTATTTAAGAGATTGCCATTAATTCTCTATTTAACTAGAAAATCCCTACTTAGTTTTGGGTTTAGAAGAAGGGGAATGACAGACATGGTTTAATTTAAGCTAATTATCAGGTATTAGGGTTATTTGCAAACATCCTTTACAATTTATTTGAAATTATTTACAAATCCATTCATAAAAAATTCAACATTAAGGGCCTGATTCACACAGGTAAATGTACATTGTTCTGTAAGTTTACTTTTTTTGGTATTCACCAACTACGAGTTAAGAGTAAGTTTACAGCTGCGGAGACTACAGGATCAGGGCGGAGAACTCTGCACATTAAAAAAAAGGACAGGCCTACCATCTTTTGTGTGAGTTCTATGCTCCATCGGCGGAGTCTCGGTAGTAGTAAACTTATAATTAAGTCATAGTTTGTTAATATCAAAAAAGTTACCTTTTAAAAAAAAATATTTTTATTGTTGAACAAGTTCATACAACCATCAATTCATCTTGCAGTATAAAAAAACATTTTTTGTCACAAATTACAGCAGAGGAAAATAACTATACACACTCCGTTTTCAACATTAATGTGGTAAAGTTCATAGAGATAGAAGCCAATGTTTCCGACTGTCCCAATATTAGCAGCAGCTATTATGATTAAAAAGAAGAAGTAGAAGCAAATATTGCACCGTGGCCCGAATTTTAGCAGCAAAAAACTACGACCATACCTATACCAATTCACCCCATAATTCTTGAAATTTATCATATGTACTAGACTTTAGTGCGTGGCAACATTTTAGTCCCTCAATCTTTAGCATTTTAGAACGCCAGTGTTGGAAAGAGGGAGTAACTTCCACATGGCAGTTTTGCAGAATCATAGACCTTGCAATGAGAGTAATTCTAAAAAGTTGTTTCTTCTTCAACGATGTTATATTAGTGTCGGGTGATTAGCCCAATGCTGCCGTGTGTGTATTAATAGAAAAATTAATATCTACTGTGAGTAAGCAGTATTCCTCCAAATCAACCCAAAACTGCTTTATTTTTGGACAATTCCAGATGAAATGTGTCCAATTATCCTCACCCTCTATAGAGCACCTGAAACAGCTGGTCAATATCTGAGGGTTAATTTTATTCAGGAAAGCCGGTGTTCTACAAAGCAGCTATTTTGTATAATATTGCCTACAGGAAAAATGTGCCCCCTTTAATAGGGAGAAGTTAAACAAACTAATCTTATTCCAAGTCTCGACTGAAATGAAAAGCCCCTGCTTAAACTGCCATTTCTCACGAATTTTCATAAATACATTGCTTCCCTTATATTTTCTAAAAGTGGCTACCTAACCAGTAAGTAATATTTCGACATGTTTTAGTCTCAATCAAATCTTCAACTGAATCTAAACTTGACATAATTCTTCTGGGATCTATTTCTATTAGAAGGTGTCTTACATGAATAAATAACCATTAAATCAACATTTTAGAGTGTCTAATCATAGGTTCGACTTAAAAAATCTGCGATGCTCTGCTAGTCATTTCTCTCCCATTTAAAAGTGTTTTTTTAATCTATTGAAGTAAGGTGGTCAAGTAAAATATCCATTAGACGAGTGACACGACTATTGGCGGGAATGTCATAATGTTTGAACAATTGCTCCTTTCATTTTAGGGACCACTGTAGAATCTCATATATAACCTTTTTGGGCGATTTGGGAAGGGGTAGGAAATCATCTATCTTGTATTCTGTAAATTTTGAATAAAAAAAATTATCCATCCATTTAGAAACTTCTTGGGACTTAAAACTATAGAAACAGTGTGCAAATTCACAAAGTAATAGTTTTTAGACTGGGAAGAGCAAAACCCCCATCTTTCACTGGTCTGTATAGGGTGTCTAACACCAATCTAAGGGCCAGATTTAAGAAAAGTGGAGCTGTACCCAGTGCACTGCCACTTTTCTAGCACCCCTTAACACCCACTTAATGTTTCAATGTGTGCGCTGCATTTAAGATACGGTGCACGATGGGCCTAGTTAGGAAACTAGCGTGAAAATTGTTGACATTAGTTCAGAGCTTTGCAAAAATGTTGACACTAATTCTGCAAAGCCCATTGAGGCCCATTGTAAAGAATGGTGTACCTCCTTTTAAGGCCTCCTCGGAGTAGGTGTTAAAAGGGCTGAAACAAAATGATGCAAAGAAATCTGTTAGATTTCTTTGTGCCATTTGTTTGGCCACCTTTGCATGTTATTTTTGACTCAAAACAGGTACTTTTTGCAAACAAGAGACAATTGTTGAATTCTAAGATTTAAGGCTCTTGCTAATCTTGCAAAAGTGATATCTCAACTTGTGCTTATTGAATCTTTATAGTTTTGACATTAATTTAACCAGATAAATATCATATATTTTTCTAAAACTGTGTGGTGTATTCTGTGATGTTTTCATCGTGTTATTGTATGGTTTATTGCACAAATACTTTACGCATAGCCTTCTAAGTCAAGCCTGACTGCTCAGTGCCAAGCTACCAGAGGGTGGGCACAGGATAATTTGGATTGTGTGTGACTTACCCTGGCGAGGATTGAGGTCCCTATTTGGACAAAGGTGATTACCTCTACCAACTAGAGACCCCATTTCTAACATTGGTATTCAGCTGTGAGGAAAGGACTTGTGTTTGTGCAGTGACATACAATAGCTACATGTACACCACCTACCCACAGTTAAAGGACATTATGAGTTGTTTTCTCCTTTTTCTCTCCATTGGTAATTTTTCCAAATTTGAATCCTACATCTCCTTCATAAACTTGGGAATTATTTGTTGCGCCTGTGATACCTTAACAGATTGGAAATGGAGTCCAGCTTCCCAGTAGACTACGATGAGATGGACATTGTCCCCATTGAATCCTTCAGCAAAGCTAAGCTGAGGGAGTTCTGCAAAGAGAGAGGGCTGGCTGTGTCAAAAAGGGTCACCAAGCAGGACTTGCAGGATGCCCTATTGGCTTTTGAGGAAGCACGCTGGCTAAGGGAGGTGGCAGAGGACCAGGTGGGTGATGACCCTGAGGAGGACAAGGAGGAGAAGGAAAATGACTTAGCAGTGGCTCCAGAGGAGAGAAGGGAGCCCACAGAGAGGGAGTCCCCTACTTGATCATATGCAGGAAGCAGTGTCTCCTCCCATAGCCTGTCTCCTGAGGAACTGAAGAACAGACAGGCTGAGAGGGACCTGAGGCTGCAACTAGCTCAACCTGCTGCTGAGGAGAGAAGAGCTGAGGCTGAAAGAGCCTTGGCAGAAAGAAAAATCTTATTGGCTCATGAGCTGAGTCTGAAGGAACTGGAAATCACAGCAAGTAGAGTCCTGTCCTGTGGTGGCAGCAAGACTACTATGTCCAGTGCTAAGAGAAAAGTCAAACCATTTGGTACCTGACTTCGGTGAGTGGGAAGACATAGACAGGTGGTTTGAGGTGTATGACGTCATTCTAGTAGCGCACAGAATTCCTGAGGAGGATTGGGGAGCTGTCCTATGGAGACATACACCTGGCAATGTGAGGGATGCCATTCTGGCCCTACATGGGAGAAAACAGTTGAGTTATTCCACCATGAAGGAGACCCTTGTCAAGAGATATGTCTTCACACCAGAGGAGTGGAGGTTAAGATTCAGGGGCAGTAGGAAACTGCCTCACCAGTCCTGGGGACATTTGTGGAACACTTTTGCAAGGCACTTGATGGCTGGGTGAAGGGTAGTATGGCAAACACTTTTGAGGGGCTGTCCAATTTGATTGCCAGGGAGCACATGTTCAGTCACTGTTTTCCAGGGCTAGGCCAACACCTGGTTGATTGTAAGTTATTTGACCCCAGAGAACTTGCAAAGGAGGCAGACCTCTGTGTGAGTACCAGAGTGCCTGGAGAGGCATGAGGGAGTGATCCTAAGGATGGTGGTTTGGGTTTCCCTCAACAGTGTGATGGGGAGGTACACAGCGACCCAGACAGGTCCCAGAGTGGTAAGGGGGGAAAAGGGTCCCATGTCCCTTCTAAAGGTAGGAGGAGGTTTGTGTGTCGGAACAACGCAGGTCCTTAGCGCGCCTGCCTTAAGAACGCGGCCCAAACCATGAATGTGTCTCTGCAATGCATTCTTTTACGACGCAAGTCATTACAACGACTTCCCTTGGGGAAAGTGCTGGACTTTGGAATAGTATAGTTTACAATTCCAACTCAAGTCAGCGCCACAGTAGGGAAAGTGTTGGACTTAAAGTCCAACATCAGTCCAACAACACTTTCCCTAAGGCAAATCTTTGTAATGACTTGAGTGGTAATGGAATGCGTTGTAAAGACGCGTTTGTGGTTCAGGCCGCGTTGTAAAGGCACAACATGACTCGAGCTGCGTTGTTAATGCCGTTTTCCTAGGAGGAAGGATGGGGGTGGGCAGAGGCCCAGAGTGCCCTATTTCTAGCCCCAGAGGTTGGACTATTCCCACAGGGGACCCAAGCCGAGTAACCTAGTCTACACCGAGAGACCATCTCCTGATGGGAGCTCCACGGTGTCAGGAGGACTGAGATGGGTGACCCCTAAGGGAACCCTGACAGTTCAGTTCTCTGGTGTGACTACCCCCCAGAGGAGGTTGCTGAAGCCCAGATTTAGGGACAAGGTGAGGGAGGACTCACCCCTGTCCCCTGTTCAGCCTCAGGGTACAGACCCTGGGTTGAGTGACCAGTGCCAGGGAACGCCTCTGCACGCCTCATCCTGGACACCTCCCGCCACTGCCACTTCACAGCCCACCTGAGAGACCTGCATTGGCTCCCCATCAATAAGGGAATCACCTTCAAACTCCTCACCCATGCTCACGAGGCACTGCACAACACCGGACCAGAATACCTCCACAGACAGCTCTCCTTCTACACCCCAACCCGACAGCTTCGCTCAGCCGACCTTGCCCTCGCCACCGTCCCACGCATCCACAGAACAACCACAGGTGGCAGATCATTCTCGCAACTCAATGCCAAGACATGGAACACTCTTACCACCCACCTGAGTCAGACCAACGACGGCCTTACCTTCAGGTGACATCTCAACACATGGCTGTTCTAGCAGTAGCCGCCCCCCCTCTCTGCGCTTTGAGACCCTGATTGATTGATTGATTGAACTAGTGGGAGGTAGAGTGGAGAAGAGATACAAGACCCCTAGGGTTACTGCTCCCATTCTGAAATGCCTCAGAGGTCACGGAAACCTCTGTAGCCTATAGGGAACTCCATGCCAGCCCCCAGACAGGAGGAGAAGCTTACCCAATGGCCCCACTCAAGGCATTCCCTTAGCAGCGGATGGCCGGGGGCCTGGCACTTGACAATGACAACTGTCAGTGGCCTCTGTTGGTTGCTGTCCTTGTGGACAGAGTTTTCCTTGGGTTGGGGACAGAAGTCAGACCCAGGGAGTGGAATATGCCACATCACTTCGTTGGCCATGGTGGTACTGTCTACCTACTGGGATGCATCTGTGAGCAAATTAAGGATAGCAGCTTCACAGATGGGGTCCCCAGATGAGGAGAAGGGTTCCCCATGGTTCAGTGCAGTAGTCCCAGAGAGTATAGACAGCAGAGATCACTGAGTTCATAAAGGCCTAGAACTGGCAAGTGCCCCTGCAGTAGTGGGCCATTGTCCATGTTCTATCGCCCTAAGCAGGGAAGTCCATCAAAGTATTGATTAGCCTACCCTGGCTTTAGGCTGGGAGGGGGATATGTTGGACATGGCCTCTCTGCAGGGTCACCCCAAACATTTTGCCTTCCTCCTCTTCTTTTTCTGACCTAATTTCGGTGGCCGTAGGGTTCTGGACACTTTACGACTGCTAACCATTGCTAAAGGGCATGTGATCTCTCCCTACAAACATGGTAACATCGGCTCATACCCAATTGGCATATTTGATTTACATGTAAGTCCCTAGTAAAGTGCACTACATGTGCACAGGGCCTGTAAATCGAATGTTGCTAGTGGGCCTGCTGCACTGGTTATGCCACCCACTTAAGTATCCCCTTAACCATGTCTCAGGCCTGCCATTGCAAGTTCCACTGCCACTGGGCATTTAAAAGTACTTGCCAAGCCCTACCCCCCCCCTTTTTCTACATATAAGTCACCCTAATATAGGTCATAGGTAATCCATAGGGCAGGGTGCTGTGTAGGTAAAAGGCAGGACATGTTGTAGTGTGGTCCATTTTATGTATCCTTTGCACGTTAGCTTCAGGCGTTAGGCCTTTGTGCACTTTGCCCTGGATGTATTTTATTCCTTTGCTTGCAGCATAGAGCCTCTGTGCACTTTGCTCTAAATGCATTTTATTCAGCTTCGTACTGTTATTTTTCAAATAGCCAGTTCTACGGTCTTGTTTTATTTTTTATATCACACTGTTTAGCCTACTTCAGCACTGGAGTTTTCAATAACACATTCTTGTTCACTCTGTGCTTCAGTCAAGGATACAGTCTGGTACATTGCCGATAGACGTGGTAGGAGTTTAGTCTTTGGATTGCAGATACACATTCTTGCATAGGGACATTTTGTGATCACACTGACATGTTAGTTATAAAAACACTTCCTTGTCCTAATACATGCAAGAGGGAGATTCCGACCAGGGAACCACAACTAGACGCTGAGTGCCTTGTTGCAGATGCTGAACCAGATCACAGGCCTTTGCTTAGGTATGAGGGTTGATGGCTTCCCGGGGAATCTGAAAGGCAAGTTAGTAGCTTAACATGCTGTGCTCGAAATATAACTTACCGAGAGAGAATAGAATCCATTAACACCATGATAGCGTTGTTTTTATGTTTCACTCTCATCGTGACTATTTCAATCCTATTATGTTGTATGGTTCTGGTTATTGCGGCTCACGCCTTACTATCTAAAATGCAGTCGTTTTATTAAAAACAATCTATAAAACTTAAACTGCCTTTGTCATTTGTATATGAGATCATACTGTAAATGAGAGAGCTGGTTGGGACCTGAGTGACCACGACTTCCCTGAGAAGTTCCCAAGATGTCATGTGCTCGGCTGCCCAATCATCCCTTCCCCATTGGAGAGATGAGGCACTGCTAGTTAGCCGGAGCAAAAACGGATTTAGGGTGACAGAGGTCCTTCCAAGTGGGTCAGACTCAGTCCCTCACACCGGGAACGATCCTGCTACCTAGAAATCCAGTAGTCTCATTTAGGATAATGAGAGCCCACGCGACAATGTACAAGTGAGGTTTATATGTCCTGGTAGTGGAAAACTCCTAAATTCATTTTCCACTACTGTGAGGCCTGCTCCTTGCATAGGATAGCATTATGGCTACCCTCATATACTGTTTGAGTGGTAGATTCTGATCAGAAGAGGGTAACCAGGTCATATTTAGCATGGCCAGAATGGTAACAGAAAATCCTGCTTATTGGTGAGGTTGGATTTTATATTACTATTTTAGAAATGTCACTTTCAGAAAGTGAGCAGTTCTCTGCACTCAACTCCATCTGTGCCTTACAACCTGTCTCCAATCAACGTCTGGGCTTGGCTGGTTGACAGCGTCCTTGTGCATTTCATCCAGACAACTACAAACCCAGGATACTCAGTCACACCTTCACTCATCTGCATACTGAATGGGTCTTCCTGGGCTGGGAGGGTGGAGGGCCTGACACTTACATTTCAAAGGCTAGTTGCCTGCCCTCGCAGAATGGACTGCCAAAACCCCTACTGGGACCCTGGCAGACACACCTGTTCTGAAAGGGGACCATGTGAACTTCAAAACCACTATTTGAAGTCTCCCCCACTTCAAAGGCATTTTTAGGTATGTAAACTGGGTCACTGACCCCACCAAATCAGACACTTCTGGACCTAAACCTGCAACCTTTCAAGAGGAACTGCCTGGCTGCCCAAGGGACTCATCTGGACTGCTTTGCTGAGAAGGACTGATGCCCTGCTGTTGCCTTGCTGCTCTCTGACTTTGCTGAGAAGTGCTCTCCAAGGGCTTTGATTGAGCATGCCTCCTGTTTTCTGAAGTCTCGGGGCCAAAAAGACGTCACCTTTTCAGGAAACTCCTTGTGCACCAAAAATAAACGCACATCCAGCCAAAAACAATCCACAGCCGTGGTGCGACCGAGAAATCACCCAAAAGTCGAACCGGAATAATGCAGCCTGACTCCCCGAGTAAAGAATTGGTGCAGCACTTGCATTGTGGCTGGAAATTTGATGCACAGCCCTACCAAAACGATGCAGCACAACTTCCCGAGTGAAGAATCGATGAAGCGTCTGCTGCACAACAGAAAATTCAACACATCACCGTTTTGGATCGATACAATGCCTATGACTGCTTCCCGCACGCCCAGGATTTCCCTGCATCGTCTCTGGGTGTCAAAAAGATCCCCGCATTGCAATGAGGAACCAAGACTGCACACTGAAAATCAACGCAATGTCCATTGCAGCGTGGAAAGATATGACACATCGTCTGTGCCATGCCGGAAAATATCACGCACACCCTATTTTTCCATGCATCTCCTTCTCTGCGGTCTTTGTGCGTGTTATTTTTTAGCAAACCAGGTACCTTGTGCAAATAAGTGACAACTGTTGAGTTCTAAGATTTAAGGCTCTTTTTAATCTTGCAAAAGTGATATCTCAATTTGTGCTTATTGAATCTTTATAGATTTGACCTTAATTTAACCAGATAAATATATATTTTTCTAAAACTGTGTGGTGTATTTTTGTGGTGTTTTCACTGTGTGACTGTATGGTTTATTGCACAAATACGTTACACATTGCCTTCTAAGTTAAGCCTGACAGCTCAGTGCCAAACTACCAGAGGGAGGGCACAGGATAATTTGGATTGTGTGTGATTTACCCTGACTAGGATTCTGGTCCAAATTTGGAAAAGGTGAATACCTCCTTCAACTAGAATCCCCATTTCTAACAGCCACCATCTGTGCGCCTTATCTAGGATATGGCGCACCATGGTGGTAGTTTGGGAACTAACTTCAAAACATTTTAAGCTAGTTCTGAGCTTTCCAAGATTAGTGTAAAAAATGTTGACTTTAATCCTGCAAAGCCCATTGAGGTCCATTGTAAACAATGGTGTGCTGTGAGCAGGCGTTACAAGTACAAAAAAAAAAAGTGGCGCAAAGAAATCTGCTAAACTTGTTTACATCACTGTTTCAGCCCCCATAACGGGAGAACGCTCCCTTTGCTTACATTATGCCTGACCCAGGCATAATGTAGGACAAAGGGTTACAAAGTGGTGCAATGCATGCGTTAAAAAGCTTTGTAAATATAGTATGGGAAAAAGGCCACTTTAGTTCCACCTTAGCATAAAAAAAATAATGCTAAGGAAGCGCTAAAGTGGCGCTAGACCCTCATAAATCAGGGCCTTAATCTGAAGGGTGCAGGGGATAGCAGAAAATAACAAGATTGCACAGAGGTAGAACCCACAGGTGAATCAGTGAAATGTGACCTACCATTGACATCAGTAAGTTAACCCATATCAAAAAAGCACCCTGATGTTGCTGATCAATGGAGTTCAGTGTGTATAGATCATTAATATTCTCTGTTCTGTTATTTCCGAAATGGCTCTTTGGTTTGGAATTAACAAGTGGGTGGTATTCGGGAAATAAGGTATCCAGTGTGCACTGGTTTTAGCCTACTGGAAAGTCTCAAAGACCCTATTTTCATTCTCCAGACTAGGCTTTGAAAACAGAGCAATATCATCAACGTACAGTTTATTTTTAGTCATACCGCTTATCAGGGGTTCTATGCCCCTGTCTGCTCCTATGGCTGCAGCTAAAGGGATCTATAAAAGCAGCAAAAAGTATGGGTGAAAGGGAACAGACTTGTCTCATTCCCCTATTAGCTTTCAGGAGCCAATGTCGACAGAGTTTATAATCAAACATGCTAATGCACCTTTATGTATCTGGTATATGACCTTTTTTAAACCAGAGGGAGTACTAAATTCTTTGAGAATGATTATAAGACTCTCCCAGCAAAGTAGTTTGAATTCCTTATCAGCGTCTAACAGCAGTAGTTGGGCAAGAGCTGCTGTTGGTTAAAATAACCTAGAGCCTCGACCCAAAAAATTGTGTTAGAGAACAATTGTGGACTCGAAACAAAGCTGCATTGGTCTGGATAGACAATTGTTCCTACAATTTTCCCATGCGATTTACAAGGGCTTATAATCAATGTTTAGAAGGCTGATTGGCCTATAAAAGTTAATATTTTCCCTACACTTACCCTTCTTTAGGAAACTAACAATTGCCATTTGAAACAATATTGGGATTTCACCTCCACTTATGATGTTGTTAATAAGCATTACAGTTTCAGGATTCAAAACTGGTGTAAATTTCTTAGATAACTCAGCTGGTAAGCAATCTTCTCCACAGGTCTTCCCATTGCCCAAGTGTTAGACTTCTCATCCTTGGTGTGGTCTCCCTTAACTTTTTGCCTCTGTTTCCCCGGTTGTTGATGTGTGCTGGACTCTGTTTTTGCTGTTTTTTGTAACTCTGGGCACTTTACTACTGCTAACCAGTGCTAAAGTGCAAGTGCTCCTATACAAAATGTGTATGTAATTGGTTTATCCATGATTGGCATATTTGATTCACTAGTAAGTCCCTAATAAAGTGCACTAGAGGTTCCCAGGGCCTGTAAGCCAAATGCTACTAGTGGGCCTGCAGCACTCGATGTGCCACCCACCTAAGTACCTCTGTAATCGTGTCTCAGACCTGCCAGTGCAGTGTCTGTGTGTGCAGTTTTTAACTGTAAAGTCGACTTGGCATGTGTACCCATTTGCCAGGCCTATACCTTCCCTTTTCTTACATGTTAGACACCCCTAAGGTAGGTCCTAGGTAGCCCCAAAGGAAGGATGCAGTTTATGTTTAAGGTAGGACATTTAGGCCCTCATTACAACCCTGGCGATCAGTGATAAAGCGGCGGTAATCCATCCAACAGGCCAGCAGTAACAAAAATGGAACTATGACCACGGCAGAAACCGCTCAGGCAGACAGCTACTTTAACACACCGACCGCCACAGTGGAATCAACAAGCACCACAGCGGTAACCGCCAACAGCTAAGCGGAAGACAATGTACCGCCCACTGTATTATGACAGGCCTATCCGCCACCTTTTCTGGGGCAGTACCAACGACATCAAAAGCCTGGTGGAAACAGATCTCAGAAGTCAAAGGACTCACCTGTGGAGCCTCAGGAGACAACCACAACGCAATGGAGCCCAAGTTGCACATATTCCCCATGTTCGTCTACCTTCTGCTGCATTATGAACATCAAAGCCGGCGAAGACGATGGTGGGTACTGCCGCTTAGCACACAAGGGAGGGGGGAGGAAAAAGAGAGTGACACATACACGCAACACCCCCACCCCCAACACCATGCACACAACCAGATGCAGTAACATTACATATTCCCTCCGTACCTCTCAGGAATAATGCAATGACAAAATGATTTGAAGAAAGTGAGTGTAATACAAAAAAATACTGGGAATAAGTGTATCAAAATCCAAACGTATATACATATTTACAAATGCAGGGACTCTGCCCAGTCCTCAATGTCCATGGGCCACAGGGTCACATCACATAGAACAAGGCCCCACCTTACTCCTGTAACAACATGGAGAGAACACTGCAGGGGTATCAGGTTGGAAATACACAGGCACCTCCGAGAGATGAGGAATTGGGGAGCACCTCAGCCGGAAGATGGTACAACACCACTGGTCCTGGAGGGGGCAATATGCCCTGTGCGCTGTCCTGGGGAGTGCAAGGCCACAGTCTTTTAAGTGGGTGATTTGCCCACTGCTTGGTCCTGGGGAGTGCAAGGCCACAGTCTCTCAAGTGGGTGGTTTGCCCACTGCTTGGTCCTGGGGAGTGCAAGGCCACAGTCTCTCATGTGGGTGGTTTGCCCACTGATTGGTCCTGGGGAGTGTAAGGCCACAGTCTCTCTAGTGGGGGTTTGCCCAATGCTCGGTCCTGGGGAGTGCAAAGCCACAGTCTCTCAAGTGGGTGGTTTGCCCACTGCTTGGTCCTGGGGAGTGCAAGGCCACAGTCTCTCAAGTGGGTGGCTTCTTCCACTGGTTCTGGAGGGGGAATTGTGCCCAGTGTGCTTCATCCTGTGGAGAATAGAGTGAGTGGATGGCTTCTTCTACTGGTTCTGGAGGAGGCATTGTGCCCAGTGTGCTTCACCCTGTGGAGGATGGGGTGAGTGGATGGCTTCTTCCACTGGTTCTGGAGGGGGAATTGTGCCCAGTGTTCTTCACCCTGGGAAGGATGCAGTGAGTAGATGGGTTCTTCCACTGTTTCTGGAGAGGGCATTGTGCCCAGTGATGCAGATCTTAAGGAGTGCAAGGTCACAGTCTCTCACCTGTGTGTCAGACCCACAGGATTTTCAGGGGCCAGGCCGCACAACAGCCCATAAATGCAGAACGACACACTGCCCACCGGCGGTGACGGCTGCTCAGTAGTAGCAGTGGCGGTGCTGCTTGTGGAGCTGGCAGTGGTGGGGGGAGGCTTTAGCCCTTCCCCTGCAGCCTCGGACAGCTACCCACTGGGGCTGCTGATTGGGGTGGCGGTGCTGGCGGCACTGCTGGTGGTGGTGTTGGTGGTGGTGCTAGCAGTGGTGGGGGGAGGCTCCAGCCCTTCCCCTGCAGCCTCGGACAGCTGCCCATTAGGGCTGCTGCTGCTGGCGGCAGTGCTGGTGGCATTGCTGGCAGTGGCGGCTAGTGGCGGTGCTGGCAGTGGTGGGGGAAGGCTCCAGCCCTTCCACTGTAGCCTCAGATGGCTGCCCACTGGAGCTGCTGCTGTTGGAGGCAGTGCTGGTGGCGGTGCTGGCAGTGGTGGGGGTGTGGCTCCAGACCTTCCCCTGCAGCCTCGGACAGCTGTCCACTGGGGCTGCTGCTGCTGCTGCCAGTGGTGCTGGTAGTGGTGCTGGCAGTGGTGGGGGGAGGCTCCAACCCTTCCACTGCAGCCTTGGATGGCTGCCCACTGGGGCTGCTGTTGCTGGCAGTGGTGCTGGTGGCGATGCTGGCAGTGGTGGGGGAAGGCTCCAGCCCTTCCCCTGCAGCCTTGGATGGCTGCCCACTGGGGCTGCTACTGCTCGCAATGGTGCTGGTGGCGGTGCTGGCAGTGGTGGGGGGAGGCTCCAGTCATTCCCCTGCAGTCTTGGATGGCTGAACCACCATGTTTGTTGGTGGGGGCTCCAACTGAGTCCCAGCACCAGGCCTCTTGTCCTTTTTCCCTGCTGGTGTAGGCCCCTTGCCCTTACCTGTAGCAGCCAGGGATTTCCCTTTGCCCTTCCCTGTAGCAGCTGAGGGTGCCTCCTTGCTCTTCCCTGTAGCAGCTTGGGGTGCCTCTTTGCCCTTCCTAGATGCAGCATGTGGTGCCTCCTTGCCCTTCCCTGTAGCAGCTAGGGGTACCTACTTGCCCTTCCATGTAGCAGCTTGGGGTGCCTCCTTGCCCTTCCTAGATGCAGCTGGTGATGCCTCCTTGCCCTTCCTAGATGCTACTGGTGCAGGCACCCTTTCAGTGTGGCTGCCTGGTGGCCGGGATCCTCTCCACCTGCAATAGCTGTCGACACTACTGTGGCTGTGGACTGGGTGGCTGAGGTGCTCGTCTGATTTCTGACCACCCTGGCCCGACGTGAAGGACAGGGGGAGTGGTAGGGAAGACGTCAACAGTGGAGAGGAAAAGCTTCTTAGGGACATTGGGGCGGCAGGAGGGTGAAGGTTTGGGAGTAGAGGAAGTGGTTGTAGGAGGTATTTGCTCATTTTCGGAGCAGGCGCATGGGCTGGATGCTGTTGTGAGGTGGATGGATGTTGGGTGTCTGAGTGCTTGCGTTTATGTACTTTGGGAGGAGGGGGCTCAGACACAGTGGGAGAAGATACAGGGGATGTGTGCATAGATGTGGGGGGGTGTTGACTGCCAGTGAGGGGCGCGTAGTGATAGGTGTGATGATGGTAGTGGATGAGGATGTAGTGTATGCAGGTGTGAGTGTAGATGCTACTGGGAGGGAGGGGGATGAGGAGTAGGAGGGGGCACAGTGGAGGCAGTTGATGTTGGTATGTCTGATTCTGGATGGTGTTTGTGTGAGTGCCTAGGGGATGATGTGTGGTGCTTGTGTTTGCCTGAACCACTCCTGTGTGTTGTCCTGTGTACATGCTGGTCTGCCTGTGTGCTTGGGATAGGTTGGGGTTGAGGGGAATGGGATTGGGTGGAGGAAATCGGAGGGGGGAGGGTAGAAACGGGGACAATGGCTGCATCAGGGAGGAGGTCAGAGCCTGGATTGATCTTTGTTGGGCCTCCATGCCAGAGTGAATGCCCTCCAGGAATGCATTAGTCTGTTGCAAATGGGCTGCCAGCCATTGGATGGCATTCACAAGGGTTGACTGCCCAACAGCGATGGATCCAGGAGGTCAATAGCCTCCTAACCCAGGGCAGCAGGGCTAACTGGGGCAGGGCCGGAGGTGCCTGGGGCGAAGGAGATGCCCACCTTCCTGGGTGAGCGGGCACGGGAACCATGCTGTGGGGCTGCTGCAAGGGCGGTGCTGGTACCAGGGAGCTTCCATCAGAGGAGCTATCACTGTCCGAATTGTCCTCTCCAGTCTACGCTGTGGTCCTCCACTCACCCTCCGTCCCACTGGTACCATCACCGTCGGTGGATTCTGCCTCTTGGGCCCTGTGGGATGCAGCTCTCCCCGTCACCGGTGCCTCTGCTCCTCCACCAGATTATGCTAATGCACATAAGGACAGAGTGACAAAACAAAAGGGGGGGTAGAGAAAAAGGATACAATTGGTCAATGGCGGCACAGCACACTCTCACAGGGAACACCCCTACGCACTAGGCAATGCACTAATGTAGGAGGCTGGCCTGGCTTATAGTGGGTACCAATGATACTTACACCTTGTGCCAGGTCCAGTTATCCCTTATTAGTAGACTAGTGGTGTTTTAGCAGCTTAGGCTGATAGAGGTAGCTATAGCAGAGCAGCTTAGGCTGAACTAGAAGACATACAGAGCTCCTACTATGCCACTTATATCATATAGGCACTGTGGCCCTCATTACAACCTCGGTGGGTGGCAACCGCCGCCCACCAAGGTTGAACTGCCAGGCGGCCGCCAATGCAGCCGCACTCCCGCGGGGTCTATTATGAGATCCCCGCTGGACCGGCGGGTGGAAACCTGTTTTAAGCCCGCCGGCCCAGCGGGGTACGCAGCCGCAACACGGGAGCCAGCTCCAAATGGAGCCGGCGGTGTTGCGGCTGTGTGACGGGTGCAGTTGCACCCATCATGCTTTTCAAGCTCCATGGGGCCATGGCAGGGGCCCCCAGGGGCCCCATGACTCCCCTTTCCACCAGCCTTTGTTACCGCCATGAAAAGGCTGGTGGGAGGCGGACTCGTAATCCCCTGGGCAGCGCTGCAAGCAGTGCTGCCCTGGGGGATTTAAACCGTCAAGACCAATGTGGCGGGAAACCACCGGTCCTGGCGGTGCCACCGCAGCAGAATGCCCCTGGAAGCACCGCCAGCCTGTTGGCAGTGCTTCGGTTGTAATGACCCCCTATATCATAAGAAAGAAAATACTCAGAGTTACCAAAAATAAAGGTACTTTATTTTAATGACAATGTGCCAAAAATATCTCAGAGGATATACTCCCTTACGAGGTAAGTAAACTATAAACACATACCAAAATCAGGTAAGTAAAATAGTCAGAAAGTAGTGCAAACAATGTAGAATACAATAGGATGCAATAGGCCTAGGGGCAACACAAACCATATACTAAGAAAGTGGAATGCGAACCACGAGTGGACTCTGAGGCTAGTGTAGTATGTAGAGGGTCACTGGGAGTGTAAACAAATACTAGGGGTGTTCAAGATACCCCACCCCAAGACCCTGGAAAGTAGGAGTAAAGTACTACTATTTCCCCAGAAACACACTAAAGTCATGATAGAGGATTTTGCAAAGGCCACAACAGACTGCAAAGCACTGAAGATGCATTCCTGGACCTGAGAACCTGCAAATGAAGGGTACCAAGTCGAAGAGTCGCAGGAGGCCACTAAAACCGAGATGAAGGTGCAAAATGACTGCCTCCGGATGGAAGAAGCTGATGATTCTGCAACAACGAAAGGTACTGGGAACTTCTCCTTCATGCAGAAGATGCCCCACAGAGTACTGGAGGATTCAAAGTTCTTTCCTTGGCAAAATACCACAAACAAGCCTTGCTAGCTGCAAAAGTTGTGGTTCAAGAAAAAGGGTGTTGCCCTGGCCCAGGAAGACCAGGATGTCGCCACTTGGGAGAGAAGACAGAGTGGGCCCTCAGCAACATAGAGAGCCCATGCACAAGAAGGTAGCACCTGCAAAGTCCTTGGATGGATTCCTGGACCTAAGGACCTGCAAAGAAAGGAGACCAAGTCCTAGAGTCACAAAAGTGTCCGGGGGGGGCAGGAGCCCACTAAACCCCGGATGAGGGTGCAAAATGGCTGCCCCCGGATGGAAGAAGATGAAGATTCTGTAACAACGAAAGGTTCTAGGAACTTTTCCTTTGTAAAGAAGATGTCCCACGGAGTGCTGGAGGATGCAGATTTGTTTCATTGGCAAAATACCGCAAACAAGCCTTGCTAGCTGCAAGAGTCACAGTTAAAGAAAAGGGGTGCTGCCTGGGCCCAGGATGTCGCCACTTGGGAGAAGAGACAGAGGGGGCCCTCAGCAACTTAGAGAGCCCATGCACAAGAAGGTAGCACCCGCAGAAGTCCTTGGACACAGGTTCAAGGAGTATGAACATGGCAGTTGTCTCAACACTGCAGAAGAGGGTCCCACGACACCGGAGATCAACTCAGGGAGCTGAGCATCGTAGAACAGAGTGCTGGGGACCTAGGGTTGGCTTTGCATGCAGGATTTTGTGGAAATGTGTACATAATCCCTTGTAGCTGCAGTTCACACAGTGCACAGGATTACTGTCTGGAGAGGGGAGGCAAGGACTTACCTCCTCCAAATAAGTCCGGGTCACTTGGGTCCATCACCTGTGTTCCAGAAGCCACGCTCATCAGGATGAGAGGGGTCCCAGAGTACCAGTGAAACTGAAGTTTGGTGCCTGCTGAAGCAGGGGGAAGATTCCGTCGACCCACAGGAGATTTCTTTGTGGCTTCCAGTGCAGGATGAAGGCAGGCAGCCCTGAAAGTATGCACCACCAGGAAACAGTCAAGAAAGCCAGCAGCATTAGGCACTACAATTTTGCTGGTACTCTTCTTGCTACTTTGTTGCAGTTTTGCAGGCGTCCTGGAGCAGTCAGCGGTCAATCCTTAGCAGAAGTCGAAGAGAGAGGCGCAGAGGAACTCTGGTGAATTCTTGCAAGTCGTTATCTGAGGGAAAGCCCACTGGAGAGACCCTAAATAGCCCTCAGAGGAGGATTGGCCACCTAGTCAGGTAAGCACCTATCAGGAGGGTCTCTGGCGTCACCTGCTGGCACTGGCCACTCAGAGGCTCCCAGAGTGCCCTCACACCTCTGGATCCAAGATGGCAGAGGTCTGGGACACACTGGAGGAACTCTGGGCACCACCCCTGGGGTGGTGATGGACAGGGGAGTGGTCACTCCACTTTCCTTTGTCCAGTTTTGCGCCAGAGCAGGGATTGGGGGTTCCCTAAACCTGTGTAGACTGGCTTATGCAAGGAGGGCACCACCTGTGCCCTTCAAAGCATTTCCAGAGGCTGGGAGAGGCTACCCCTCCCCAGCCTTTAACACCTATTTCCAAAGAGAGGGGGTGTAACACCCTCTCTTAGAGGAACTTATTTGTTCTGCCTTCCTGGGACTGGGCTTCTCAGACCCCAGGAGGGCAGAACCCTGTCTGTGGGGTGGCAGCTGCGGTAGCTGCAGAGAAAACCCTAGAGAGCTGTTTTGGCAGTACCCGGGGTCCATAGTGGAGCCCTGGGGATGCCTGGAATTGGCTCCCCGATTCCAGATTTAGAATGGGGGGACAATTTCATGATCTTATACATGTTACATGACCATATTCGGAGTTACCATTGTGAAGCTGCATATAGGTATTGACCTACATGTAGTGCACACGTTTGATGATGTCCCTGCACTCACAAAGTCCAGGGAAATGGCCCTGAACTATGTGGGGGCACCTTTGCTAGTGCAAGGGTTCCCTCACACTTAGTAACTTTGCACCTAATCTTCAGCAAGTGAAGGTTAGACATATAGGTGACTTATAAGTTACTTAAGTGCAGTGAAAATGGCTGTGAAATAACATGTGCGTTATTTCACTCAGGCTGCAGTGGCAGTCCTGTGTAAAGGTTTGTCTGAGCTCCCTATGGGTGGCAAAAGAAATGCTGCAGCCCATAGGGATCTCCTGTAACCCCAATACCCTGGGTACCTAGGTGCCATATACTAGGGAATTATAAGGGTGTTCCAGTGTGCCAATTGAAATTGGTAAAAGTGGTCACTAGCCTATAGTGACAAATTTAAAGGCAAAGAGAGCATAAGCACTGAGGTTCTGGTTAGCAGAGCCTCAGTGACACAGTTAGGCACTACACATGTATACACATTCAGGCCACAAACTATGAGCACTGGGGTCCTGGCTAGCAGGATCCCAGTGAGACAGGCAAAAACAAACTTACATACATGTAAAAATGGGGGTAACATGCCAGGCAAGATGGTACATTCCTACACAACCCCCCCCCACACACACACAAACGAGGGACAAGAAGGCTAACCTTGCCCAGGTGAGTCTTCATTGTCTAAGTGGAAATATCTGGAGAGTGCATCTGCATTAGAGTGGGTACTGCCAGGTCTATGTTCCACTGTATAGTCCATACCCTGTAGGGAGATCGACCACCTCAACAATTTAGGGTTTTCACCTTTCATTTGTTTAAGTCATAATAGAGGTTTGTGGTCTGTCTGAACAATAAAATGAGTACCAAAGAGGTATGGTTTCAACTTCTTCAAGGCCCAGACCACAGCAAAGGCCTCCCTTTCTATGGCAGACCAACGCTTTTCTCTAGGGATCAACCTCCTGCTGATAAAGCAACAGGTTGATCCTGGCCCTTAGTGTTAAGCAGTGATAGAACTGCCCCCACCCCTAATTCAGAAGCATCAGTTTGAACGATGAATTTTTGGGAGTAAATAGGGGCTTTTTAAGACAGGTGCAGAGCACATGGCCTGTTTGAGTTCATCAAAAGCTGTTTGACAGCTAGCTGTCCATAATACCTTTTTATGCACCTTTTTGGATGTGAGGTCATTAAGAGGAGCAGCTATAGTGCCATTATTCTTAATGAACCTCCTATAGTACCCTGTGAGGCCTAGGAAGGTTCTCACCTGGGTTTGAGTTGTAGGGGAAGCCCATTCCATAATGGTTTGGATCTTCCCTTGCAGTGGTGCAATCTGTTCCCCACCTACCAGGTGGCCCAGATAAACCACTTTCCCCTGCCCTATCTGGCACTTTGAAGCCTTGATAGTGAGGCCGGCCTTTTATAGGGCCTCCAAAACTTTCCACAGGTGGACCAGGTGATCTGCTGCACTAATGGCTTCCAATCCTTGGAGGACTGTATTCACCAACCTCTGAAAAGTGACAGGTGCATTTTTCAATCCAAAGGGCATAACAGTGAACTGATAGTGCCCTCCAATGGTTGAAAATGCTGTTATAGGTTTAGCATCTTCTGACAACTTAATCTGCCAATACCCTGCAGTTAGGTCAAAAGTGCTTAGATACTTGGCAGAAGCCACTGTATCTATCAGCTCATCTGCCCTGGGTATAGGGTGAGCATCAGTGTTGGTTATTTGATTGAGACCCCTATAGTCCACACAAAACTTCATTTCCTTTTTACCATCTTTACTGTGAGGTTTGGGGACAAGCACCACTTGGCTAGCCCAGGGACTTTCAGAAGGTTCAATCACTCCCAGATCTAACATTTTCGGTACCTCTTGTTTAATGCAATCTCTGACATGGTCAGGCTGCCTATACATCTTACTTTTGACAGGTACACTGTCTCCAGTGTTGATTATGTGCTCACATCAGGTAGTTGTACCTGGGATTAGTGAGAAGAGGTCAGAGAACTGATCAAGGAGATTTCTGCAGTTATCCTTCTGCTCAGCAGTAAGGCAATCTGCAAGTAAAACTCCTTCCACTAAGCCATCAGCTTCAGTGGCGGAGAAGAGGTCAGGGAGAGGGTCAGTCTCTTCTTCCTGCCCCTCATCAGTGGCCATGAGCAGGGTTAAGTCAGCCCTGTCATAATAAGGTTTCAGGCGATTGACATGAAGCACCCTAAGGGGACTTCTGGCAGTGCCCAGGTCTACCAAATAGGTGACCTCACCTTTTTTCTCCACAATGAGATGGGGTTCACTCCATTTGTCCTGGAGTGCTCTTGGTGTCACAGGCTCCAATACCCACACCTTCTGTCCTGGGTGGTACTAAGTCAGGACAGCCTTCTGGTCATGCCATTGCTTTTGGAGCTCTTGGCTGGCCTTGAGGTTTTTACTGGCCTTTTTCATGAACTCAGCCATCCTTAATCTGAGGCCAAGTACACAATCCACAATGTCTTGTTTGGGAGCTTTTAAAGGTTGTTCCCAACCCTCCTTCACAAGAGCAAGGGGACCAATTACAGGGTGTCCAAAGAGGAGTTCAACGGGGCTAAAGCCCACTCCTTTCAGGGGTACCTCCCTGTAAGCAAAAAGGAGGCATGGAAACAGGGCATCCCATCTCCTACTGAGTTTTTCAGGGAGTCCCATGATTATGCCTTTTTAGAGTTTTATTAAACCTCTCAACCAGTCCATTTGTTTGTGCATGATAAGGAGTAGTGAACTTGTAAATTACACCACACTCCTTCCACATAGCTTTGAGGTATGCAGACATGCAGTTACTACCTCTGTCTGACACCACTTCCTTAGGGAAACCCACTCTGGAAAAGATTCCTAGGAGGCCTTTTACCACTGCAGGAGCTGTAGTGGTCCTTAAGGGTATAGCTTCAGGATAACTAGTGGCATGGTCCACTACCACAAGGATAAATCTATTTCCTGAAGCTGTTGGAGGGTCAAGGGGGGCAACTATGTCAACCTCTATCCTCTCAAACGGCACCCCAACCACTGGAAGCGGAATTAAGGGGCCTTAGGTGTGCCACCAGCCTTAACACTGGCTTGGATGCTCACACAGGAGCGACATAACTCCTTGGTGTCCTCAGACATATGAGGCCACTGAAACAATGGAACAAGTCTGTCCCAAGTCTTACTTTGGCTCAAATGCCCAGCCAAGGAAATATCATGAGCCAAAGTCAGAAGAAACTCTCTATAATGCAAAGGGTGACCAATCTCCTGGCAGCTCCAGGTTTAGGGTCCCTTGACTCAGTGTAGTGCAGGTTGTCTTCCCAATAGACCTTATGGCTCTCAGTGATATCCCCATTCTGCTGTTTGTCAGCTTGCTGTCTTAAACCCTCTAGTGTGGGATAGGTCTGCTGTGCCACACTAGCAGGCTCCCCTGCACCCAAAAGCTCAGCAGTATCTGCTGCCAGCTCATATGGTGTAGGTTCTGAACAGGGAGAGGATTCCTCTTCCTCAAAAGGGAAATCTTCTGGAGAGGGAGTGATAGTGGGCAAGGATTTACCATTTATAACCCTAGCTTTTGGGAGCACTTGGTCCATTTTTCCAGGATCCAAGTTTCCCTGTCCTCCTTGCTTCTCGGCCTGAGCCCTTGTGAGAGCAAAGCTATGCCCTGGAATGCCCAGCATTGCTGCATGAGCCTCCAACTCCACTTCAGCCCAAGCTGATGTCTCCAAATCAATGCCTAGTAAGCAGTCTACAGGTACATCAGTGGCTACCACAACTTTCTTTGGACCAGTAACTCCCCCCCAGTTGAGATTCACAACAGCCATGGGGTGGCTAAGGGCCAGATGTAGCCAAATCCGTTTTTGAGACTTGCAAATTGCAAATCCTCCCTTGATTCTACCTGGGTACCCTTCTCCTCTACCTCCTGATCCTGGGTTTTACCAGTCTGCTCTGGTCACTTTCAAGGAGAAGGCTAAGAAGGAGATCTTTGGTAGGATTCTTACCAATCCCTAAACTCCTTTCTATACAGAGGACCCCCTCAAACTTTTAAAGTTTAAATTGTCATAGGTTGTCTGCACAACTTTGGGAGTGGCCTCTATTACAAACATAGTTGAAAGAAAGAGTTTAGGGGAGAGAGAAAACGTTTAGAAAACTTTCAAAGAAAATAGAAAAACTTTTTCAAACTTTTCTGACACCTTTTAGAAAGTTTTTAGAAAGAAAGTAAGACTGTCAAGGTTACTTGTGTATATTTCTAAGTATTTAAAATATGGGTTTCTTATGAAAAGCACCAATGCCAAAGTTGTACAGCAGTTACAAGTAGTTATCCCACAGCTGCACCACCAATTCAGGAGGCTGGCATGGCTTATAGTGGGTACCAATGGTACTTACACCTTGTGCCAGGTCCAGTTATCCCTTATCAGTAGATTAGTAGTGTTCTGGCAGCTTAGTCTGATAGAGGTAGCTATAGCAGAGCAGCTTAGGCTGAACTAGGAGACATGAAAAGCTCCTACTATACCACTTATATCATATAGGCACTATACCATTAGAAAGAAAATACTCAGAGTTACCAAAAATAAAGGTACTTTTTTTCAGTGACAATGTGCCAAAAATATCTCAGAGGATATACTCCCTTAAGAGGTAAGTAAAATACACAAAATATACACACAAACAAAAATCAGGTAAGTAAAACAGTCAGAAAGTAGTGCAAACACTGTAGAATACAATAGGATGCTATAGGTCTAGGGGCAACACAAACCACATACTAAGAAAGTGGAATGTGAACCACGAGTGGATCCCTAGGCTACTTATAAGTTACTTAAGTGCAGTGAAAATGGCTGTGAAATATTGTGTGCGTTATTTCACTCAGGCTGCAGTGGCAGTCCTGTGTAAAGAAATACAAATAGGAAGTGGTATGAGTCAGACCGTCCTGCCTGTTACACCCATGGCCCACCTTAGCCCTCACATCCCCTTACGTACAGACATGGCCCACCATACATGCAGCATGCTACCCAGTGCCCTTCCACCAATCCCCCCCTTATACGAGGCCTTCACACACACCACTCCATACATTCATGCCCCATGCATCGTGCTCACAGTGTACTCACCGTTTGGTCTGGTGGCCCATACAGAATTCGGAACTGGGGTAGGACCCCATCCACCAGCCGCTCCAACTCTGCTGCGGTGAAGGCAGGGGCCCTTTTCCCAGTGACACGAGCCATGGTAGATTCCGGGACACAGGTCACAGCAGCACATGCAGTGTAGATCCTCTCCTGTTGAAGGTCATGTAGCAAGTGAGTGAACAGATAGAAAGTGGCAGTCATGTCCGCGGTGGTGCGCACTGTCACCGCCAGTGTAAATCACCATTGGCCACTGTGACCCATAGGGTCCAATGTTAAGAAATGAGGAGTTGCACAGCGGTTTACGACGGCCTCCTGCAACAGCCCACAGACATCATTTCAGCGGGGGCAGGCCATGGCACCTAACTGTGTCATAGTACACATAACCACCATTTGGGCTCATCCAACAATATACTGTTACAGTCACAACATGCAAAGAAGTGTAGTGTTTGGAAATATGGGATACTGAACAGCTGCTCACCGTTTTGCCACATAAATTGCAACCGCTGTAATGAATAGGAGATGGAGACATCCTCCTGTGGACAGGCCACTGGTGGACTTGGCAACAATGGAAGACAGGCACATTATCCTCACCTGTAGACTGGACAGGGCCACAATCACAGAGCTGTGTGCACAATTGGAGCCTGACCTAATATCTGCTATCCGTCACCCCACCAGGATCCCCCCTCTTGTGCAAGTGCTATCAGGGCTCCATTTCTTGGCAACTGGTTCTTTCCCAGTGACATTGGGCTTGGCAGCAGGAATGTCACAGCCGATGTTCTCAATAGTGTTGACAAGAGTGTTGTCTGCCCTGATTAAACACATGCGCAGCTCCATCATTTTCCCCCATGTAGAGGATTTGGCCACAGTGAAAGCAGATTTCTATGCAATGGCACATATCACCAACATAAACCGAGCTATTGATGGTACACATATTGCATTTGTCCCCCACCCGGCGAAATGAACAGTGGTTCAGAAATTGAAAGAGCTTTCACTCTATGAATGTGCAGATAGTGTGCCTGGCGGACCAGTACATCTCCCATGTCAATGCTAGGTATCCTGGGTCTGTGCATGATGGCTTTATCCTGAGGAATGGCAGCATCCCATATGTGATGGCTCAACCCCAGAGGCACAGGGTGTGGCTAGTAGGTGAGCCCTGGTTCCCACCGAGTGGATGTTGGTGTATGGGTATGGTGTGAGCCCTAAGGGTAAGTGTGTGGCTAACACTTGTCCCTCGGTATTTGCAGGTGACTCTGGTTCCCCCAACCTCTCATGGCTACTGACCCCTGTGAGGAATCCCAGGAGAAGGGCAGAGTAATGTTACAATGAGGCACATGGGTGAACAAGAAGAATCAAGTGCTCACCCAGTTCCTGTGGCCCTGAGAAGAGAAGCTAGCAGGCCAAGAGTGAGAAATCCACACACAGACCGCTGTGCGGGGAAAAGATCAACATGACTCCAATGTGCAGCTGTAAAATTGACGCACCACCAGCTTCGCGGCTGAAAACCGACACTCGCCTGCAACGCGACCGGAAGATCGACACCCGGAGCTGGGGAAACAATGAGCAGCATCGCTGACAGAGGCTGGTGAGATCACATACCGCGCTGCGTGGTTTTCAGACCATCATGCGGCTGAATTTCTGATGCAAACACCACTGGGCATGTAAAAACAACGCAAGGCCTGCCCGGACCCGAGAGTGGTGACCGGATTGACCTATCGCTCTCCTGTGTAGAGAAGAAACGACACACGCCGACCCGACTGGAGTAGAACCAATGCAAGGTCTCGCTCGTGAGTGATATCGACGCATCGCAACCCCCTTTTGACACACACTCACCCGTGCTGGGTTATTTTTGGCTCACCCAAGGTACATTTTCATGCTAACAGTGTTAGTGTGTGTTTAAAATTACGTGAAGACTCTTTTTACATTTTTTGTGATAACTTGACTTGTGTATTATGGATTTTTATCGTTTTGGTCTTGTTTTGCTTAGACAAACATTTTCTATTTTTCTAAACCTGTTTTGTGTCATTTTGTAGTGTTTTCATTAAGTTACTGTGTGTGTTGGTACAAATACTTTTCACCTACCACTCTGAAGTTAAGCCTACTGCTTGTGCCAAGCTACCAAGGGGATAATCAGGGGTTAGCTGAGGGTGATTCTATTATACCCTGACTAGAGTGAGGGCCCTTGCTTGGACAGGGGGTAACCTGACTGCCAACCAAAGACCCCATTTCTAACACCAAGGATTTAATATCCTCCTCAACGATTTCTAGGGAGAATTTAGCCCTGAGATCCAGTGAGTATCTCTGATTTATCTCAGGAATGGAAATTTGGCTTAAGAAGCATCTAAGTTGGGCAATATTTACCATTAGCTTCACACTATATACCTGCTCGTAAAGTTTTAACAATTTATCCTGAATTTGTTTAGAGTCCAAAATCTGAGTCTTTGTTGCTGCATCAAAAAGTGACGTATTCCTATTCTGAGCCTGTCACTCATGAGCCTGCCAAGCTAAGAGTTTTTCAGCATACTTGCCTTCTTCATATATCCTTTGAAGATCTGTACTATTGGAATATATTCTTGCTTGTAATAATAATTCTGCATTAGCTGTTTGACTTCCTAAGCTCCAATTTATTTGCATGAAATCTAAATCTTACAAATTTCACATTAGCTTTTTTCCCATAATACCTCTAGAGGTTATGCAAGCACAGATGGCTGCTTTGAATGCTTCTGATGCATTTTCCATGCTGGCAGTGTTAGTATTCCAGTTAAAGTAGTTTAAAATGTCATTTTGCACCTCACAGCACCAGGCTTCGGCTTCCAATTTCACTCTACCGAAAGTCCATATCCAGATTGGTCCATCTAATTTAATCCCTGTCACTTCCAGCTCGACTAAGGAGTGGCCTGAGAACCCCTTCACGACATGACTATAACTACTTAAGATCAAGTCCGATGAAGATAGAAAATAGTCTAATATTACTGTAGATGTATGCCTTTCTGAGATGCAAGAATACCCACACCTAGACAGGAATTTCTTTCTCTGTAAATCAACTAGATATAAAGTATTCAGATATTCCGACATGGCTGTGGCCAATCATGGCTTGTTTTGTTTACAGGTGTTTGTCAAGGAATCAAGTTCTGGGTTTAAAAAAATTAAAATCTACACCCAAAATCATTTCCCCGGAATAGTTAAAAGTGTCTTACAAAGCTTGGCCAACTGGACAGGGTAATCTAAAATAGGAGTGTAAATTGTAGTGACATGTATTCTAGCATTGTTAATTAAGCCACTGTCCAGAGCCCGCCTCCCTTCATTGTCTGTTTGGAAGGAGCTAATATGATATTGAAGATAGCTATTCTTAGAAATCACAACTCCCCTGTAAACTGCCTTCACACTTGAGACACATTTGTAACCTGACCACTGCTTAAACATTGCATAATTCAGCTCCCTCTTTTTCGGAAAATGAGTTTCCTGAATTAACACTATGGCCCTCATTACGACTTTAGTTGTTTCTACCAGGGACCCCCACATTGGCGGCCGCCAAATTAACATAATGGAGGCGATATTTCGACTGTGGTATTATGAGTCACAAATTGAACACTGCCAAAATACAGCCACATATTCTAGTCCACCAGGACGGGATAGAGGCGGTCCGACCGCCAGCAACGCCAGGCCGAGTACATTCCACCTTCCAGATTATGACCCCGAGATCATCACAGTGGTTCTTGGTTCTTACACAGCGGAAAACCATTGGTGGTGCAAACTGCAGCAGACAAAAAACCAACTCAACCAGAACACAACACCACATTGGACAGTACGAATACACCACACCTGAGACACATAAACACAGCACACAAAGCTGTTCACTGCACTATATACTACCCCCCATACAAGCCACAATCCTTTGCAACCACAACTACTAACACAGACAGGGAGGAGCACACAAACTGAAGTCTCTGCACTTGTACACCTTACACACTATCACACTCAGCACTCAGCACACACCACACAACTGCACCATCAACACAATACACACATCACTACTGCACTCAAACACCACATCCATCCAGCGCACACAACCCAACTCCCCCCACCCCACCAAGCACCCTGCACTGCACCCTTGCACACAACCTGCACCACCATTCACAACACAACCACCATGATCCATAAAAAACATGCTTCACAGACAATGAGTTGAGGGTCATGGTTGATTAAATTGTCAGGGTAGAGCCACAACTGTTTGGAGCATGGGTCCATAGCAAGAAAAATGGAGTTGTGGCAAAGAAATGTCGACAGGGTCAACTCAGTGGGCAACTATCCACTCTCAGGAGGAGGTGGAACGACCTCAAAGGGAAGGTCCGTTCCATAGCATCCAGACACCAAATTGCCATGATGAGGACTGGCGGTGGGCCCCCACCTCCTCCCCCAGAGTTTGCAAAGTGTGAGGAGAATCCTGAGGGCCTTACTGGAATACCAGGAGGACTAGACTCTGGTAAGTAACTATCACTCCCTTGGCACTAAGTACTGCTGTCCAGCATGCTTCACCACCACCCTATCACTCCCCAAGTCACCCTATCTTCCAATCCCCCTCCCACCCAATCACCTAATACCCCTCACCTGCATGCCACACCACCACCCATCCAAAATGTCCACAGAGTCCCTGCCAAGTGCACAGATAGCACTGACAATAACAATCATTACAACTCCCACAATTCACCATCCCATCTACATCAAAACCTGCTATGCCCACCTCACAGTGCAACTCTTACATGTATAACTATAGTACCTGCTAGATCAACTGGATGCTTTGACTGAGGACCACTACTTGGAAATGACAGCAATGCAATGCTCATTCCTCAACCCTTAATGGAACTTGGTACCTATGTCACAACTCACTATCCACAAACAATATCTGCAGTGCTGAATCTAACATTGCCCTAACTGGGAATCAAGTCAAGCCACTGTATGCATCAGACGAAGAAACAACCAATCACACCTCCACCATGTAACCCTCTCCTCTCCATCCACAGGTACCCCTGCCACTGCCACCATGGAGACAATGCCAGAGACAGCCAGCCCTCCCCAGGATGAAGGCCCCAGTAAGGACAACGCCTCTGGACATTGATGACTTACCTGGACAATCTGGGACACCTGGTCATTCCACCACTCCCAGCCTCACCCTGCCCACATCTAACCCCCCTCCCACCCTGTGGCATCAATAGCACAGCCAACCCCTCGTCCCCAAACCTGTGTCCCACAGTACAGGGATCAGAGTCGACCCCTCACACTCAATACAATGAAGGTCCTGGTGACAATGGGAGTGGGAACACCATTCCACGGGCACAGGCACAGTGGGGCAAGGGGTGGGGGAGGGCATCTGTGGGCCAGAGGACAGGGCAGCCAAGGAAGTAAACCGACCAAGAGACCATCTACCAAGTCTTGGGAGCAAACCAGCAATCCCAGGACAAGATGAGCCACATTCTCAAGATCTTGGGGAAAAACAAAAGGCAGCAGAGGGAAGACCACCAGGACGCTATGCAGCAGTAGCAGGCCTACAATGCCACCATAGCCTCCATTGCAGGGGTGCTCAGGGACATCAATAATCACATATGATGTGGTGGCATAGAACTCAAAGTATGACATTTTGCATTTTGTCTACTTCTGATAAGCAAAAGCATTTGTCACATACATGGATTTACTCCAGAATGTAGCACTAATCTAGCAACCTAAATATTTTCTTAATGGAAGAGGTGGTCCCACACACTAATAGTGTCATGCTTCATCCTTGACCACCTTTCCCCACCCTGGTAGGACAGTGCCACCAGGACGGACTCAACCTCTTGGTAAGACCTATTCCAGAGGGCGTTCTCATATAAAAACTACTGGATAAAGTCAGGCATCCAGATCTTGGTTAAAAATATCTCCTGGACTACCGGTGTCATTCACCATTATTACTGGTGTCCAAGGGTATGATTAAAAACATTCTAAGACAGTTTAGGGGCCTAATTACACTAACTGTATCCAACATGTTTCTACCCTCTCTATGAGCCTAAAATGGTCTTGGGTTTTCGTCAGGGCTGAGGATCCCTAAAATCTAAACTCAGGGATTGATACCCAAGGTACGAGAAGACCATTCAGAACCTACATGAGTGGGAGTCAAAATGGAATTACCTGGGCACCAGAAAGAGGGAGAGGGAACAAAAAGGAACACATCATGAATCATATCTACTTATAGGAAAGACAAACAGTAGACTGTGAATTTCAGTCCCACACTACGCACATGAACATGCAAGAGTGATAAGCACTGCAAACCACTGCAAACTGGTGTCACACTGGTGTTTGAAAAGGCTAGCATTCACAATAAATTCATATTAGTGGTTGTCTCTGCATCTCTTTGAGAACCTTAAATGTAAATCTATGTATTTTCTACTTCCTTGCTTGCTATGGGATAAACGGGGTAACAAGCTTCCAGTCCGGAGCAAAGGCAATGTCCTTTTTAGTCACACACTAGGGAGAAAATTGAAATACTAAAAATACTAGCCATCCAGTACATATCATTATGAATTTTTGCAGTTTTTTTTTTTTTTTACCAAAAACTAAAGGACAACAAAACAAGTATGTGAGCAAAACAGAGGTGCCCAGTAGGGAAGCCCGACCAGCATTCTCCAGTTGTCACCAATTCCCCTTATGACGCTGCGTGTTGCGCCACCGGCCTACTTGACGTTAAGCGATATGGTTTAACTAAGCCATCCCATTATAACTAAAACAAGGGGCAGTTGTTTGTTTAGAAGAAGTAAGGTACAAAGATAATCAGCACAAATTTATAATAGATCCCAAGGGAGCTCTCACCTGTGTTATAATGAGCCCGTTCATGCCTCACTCATACTATACTCACTTCATCAAAAGGTTCATTGCATAGTAGTGTTGTGTAGTCATTTTAGTGATAGCCACATGCACGTTAGTTTAATACACTAGGCCGCTGTGCACCTTGACCTAGATATATTTTATTCAGCTTCGCATTGTTATTTTTACAATAACCAGTTTTACGGTCTTGTTTTAATTTCTTCTATTTAACTGTTTTGCTTAGCCCAGCACTGTGTTCTCAAACAACACATTCTTGATCACTTTGTGCTACAGTCAAGGCTACAGTTTGGTACATTGCCGGTGAACGTGGTAGAAGATTAGTCTCCAACATTCATAGATAATACACATCTTCACGTAGGGACATTTTCTTAGAACATTAGCTGTATTATTATAAAAAACACTTTCTAGTCTCATTACACGTTAAGAGGGAGATTCCAGCCAGGGAACCACAACTGTATGCTGAATTCTTCGCTGCAGATGCTAGCGCAGACTACAGGCCTTTGCTTAGGTATGAGGGTTGATGTCCTCCCAGGGGAACCTGAAAGGCAGGATTAGAGCTTAACATGCCGTGCTCAAATTATGATTCAGATAGAAAACCACTGGTATGTGCAAATGCTTGGTTTCACTTTCTCTTTCCTCCTCCAACAGAGAGGGAGGAAATGCCAGCTTATCAGGAAAGTCCTGGCTGGGCAGCCTTGAATATTTAAGGCCCTCACATTCAAGGCAACTGTTCACGGCTCCTGCGGCGTCACATGTGTGACGGCAACTGAGAACCCCTGATTACCATTGTACGCTTGCAGTAACATACCTGTAAGGGGAATGCTGGGAGTTGTAGTCCACATGGTGAGTTCAACAACAAATAAACACAATTAGATTTGCACATAGTCTGCTTTTCCCCAGATCAAAGTGTTGTGTGGATGCAACTGTGAATAATTCCAATAGCATACTGGAAAGGAGCACTGGGCACCCCAACAAAACAAAAAACAGGAGTTGTTTCAATGTTCTACTCTTGCCATAGTACACTATAGAGAGTAGGGTAGTCAAAAAGGCTTTTGCCTCTCAATAACCCAGTAAATGTTTAGTTTCCCCACCCCCCCATAGTACTCTATAAAGAGCGAAGTAGTCAAAAGGCTGTTTTACAGGGATCATTATTAAAATCACACAATCCACCTAAGAGTACCTCTCACGGGTAACTCTTCGAGGTCCATTGGTTGGAGGATGATGATGGTGAAAATTATTTAATTAACAATCCTATGTCATCCACTGACTACTAGGGATCTGTGTAATATCAGCCATGGTACCTCATCGTTGAAGTCGTTCACATTGGTTTGAAGTCTCTTCACCCAAATGAACCACACCAGCTGTTGGACCATATTGTGTCTTGACTGTGTAAGTCTCTCTACCACATACCTCTCAATATCATCGGTGCTGTGGTTGATATTGATGTAGTGAATCGTGAGTCTTGTTGAGCCACGTTTGCAACGAATTATGCTTCCATGTTCGCAGATACCTGTTTCTACCCACCTGGTGGGTATGCCTGTATATTTTAGGTTACACGGGCCCTTTATCATGTAGATTAAATTTTTACCATTGCAATTGGAAATATTCCTCAGTTCCCATGGGGTCTTGAGACTGAGGTCCAACTGAGATGTCTTCTTAGTGTATGAACAAACACTGCACTTATCACAGAGTGCATGGCCTAACTGTGGGGGAAGATTCCAAAATGTTTGTTGACCTGTAGTCGATTTTTTTTCTCTTGGTTGTGTGTGCACCACCATATCTTTGTTGCTCCTGGCTTTTTTATAGGCATACCTGGGTTGTTCAAAGGGAAGACCTCCTTCTGTCAGGACCCTCCACTTCTTTTCCATAATGTTTTCTGTAGGTGATTCGATAGAGGACTGTACATTGAAACACACATTAATTTATCTATTGTAGGTTTTGTATGAGATTCTAGTATCTGTTCCCTGTTGTTATTTAAGGGTCTATTGTATGCTTGTTTTATCAAGTGCAATGGGAAATGTTTGGCTTGTAATTTCTGTGCTAGTTTGGTAGCATGTTTGTCATACTCTTGTCTACAAGAACAGCTCCTTCTTAGTCTTAAGAATTGGCCTACCGGTAGATTCTCTCTCAGAGAACAGGGATGAAAGTTATTGAAAGTAGACTGTTCCTATCAGTAGATTTATAGTATACGTGTGCTACTAGCCGGCCGTTCTTAGCCTTTATTAGTAGATGCAAAAAAGGTAGTTCTTTTCCACCGATGTTGATGGTAAATTGTAAGTTGGGGTTAAGGGCATTCTGCAAACTCCAATGCTTTACTTCTGAAGCCCTTCCAGATCAGAGTGACGCCGTCAATGTACTGTTTCCATAATCTGATGCTTTCCAGAAATGGATTTGAGGAGTGCAGGGCATATTCTGTTTCAAAGGCATGGACATAGAGGCATGCTAAGCTTGGGGCAAAGGTTCTCCCCATATATGTCCTGTATACCTGGAGAAAGTCTTCTCCTTCAAACCTGAGGCAATTCCAACTTATGGCCAGATGTGCTAAGTTTAGGAGGAACTTGGGCTATCCTAGAGTCCCAGGTTGCTTGATTGAGTATCCCTTCAATTACTTCAAGGGTTGCTTCCTGAGGAATGTTGGTGTTTAATGATTCAACATCTAGGCTGATCAAAAGTTCATTCTCCCCATTAGAAATCCAGACGCTTCAGAACATTCTTAGTGTCCTGCAGGTAGGTGGGTATTTCCTTGACTAATGGTTGAAAAAACCTGTCACAAGATAGTGTGATAGTGGTTCCAACACTGAATCAATTCCTGAGACTATAAGTCTTCCAGGAGGAGGAACTTTGCCTTTATGTATTTTAGGAAGTATATAAAAATAGGACATTTTGGGTGAGGTTTGTACTAAAAAACCAGCCTCCTGTTTTGTAATCCACCTATTCTCCTGGCCCTTGGTGACCAAAAAGCTAATTTCTTCCATGATCGCAGGGGTGCGATCCCTGCTTAGACGTTTATAGTTACAGGTATAAATCAGGAGCCGCAAACATTAATCACGGTACAGTTGTACAGGCATTATCACAATTGCTCCTCTTTTATCTGCAGGTTTTACTACAATGTCCTTATCAGCAGATAATCTATGAAGTGCTCCCATCTCTATGTTACTCATATCTCGAAAAACGACTTGTGGTACATCTTTAAGTTTATCAATCTCATAAGTGTAAGCTTTTTCGAAGGCAAGAACCTCTGGTGGCATACTGCTTGTGGGTGGTGTGAAAGTAGATTTTGGCCGCAACCCTGTATTTGTGTTCTCCTCATCAATGGTACTGGGGTGGTGTAGGAAAAAGTTTTTAATCTGAGTTTTTGTAAGAAACCGTCCACTTCCACCTTCAACTCGAAAATATCATTTCTAGGAATTTGAACAAATCCCAAGCCCTTGTCCAACACAGACAGTTCTACTTCATCCAAAGTCTGGGTATTGAGATTGAGTACCATGTCTTGTGACTTTGTTATACCTTGCTGGTGCTGGGGGTTTCTTCCCTTGTTGTTCCCATCTCTTCTTGTGTATCTTGTCTTTGCCAAGTGACCCCCTTCTTTCTCCCTTTTCCCCCACTCCCGGCCTCTCTCTAGAAAAGGAAGAATGTTTGGGTGGGACCATGGTTTAGGGTGTGGTGGATACAGAGGAGGTTGGCTAAACTGGGGGTGGTATTCCATAGTTTGGTGTTCAGCCCCACACTTGGTCACTATGCGGTTGAAAATATCCCATAGCTGTCTGTTCCAATCACCTCTACAGGTACCGCTCCTTCCTCTCCTATGTCTTGAGTTATACCATGGTTCACTATCTTACTCGGACGCTGAGCTTCTCCCCGAGGAGATCTCAGATGAAGCTGTGTGCTTAGAAATAAAATCCTCCCTTGAAAAAGGGTAGACTTTTTCATGTGTACAATTTTTCAGATCTTTTAGAAATGTGGTAATATTTTGTTGTGTTAAGTATTCTGTTATAGTTTTATTTGTTTCTTCCAATTTCTTTTTATAGGCATTCATCATTAATCCTGTTTTAAATTACTTTCACTTGCCTTTATCTGTATCGCAAGGACTTAAGATAACCTTTTGACTGTTTTTATAATGAGGACCATCCAGTACCGAGTGCATTTCCACGCAATGAATGACCAGTCCCTTCTAAACTCCTTATCTCCTAGACAAATGCTGGGTTTGTTGGTCATGATCAGACCATTAGGAGCAGCATTTCCCCTCATGTATTCAGTTATTACAGCCCGTGGAGGATGGTCTTTACCTGACCTCTTCTTATTTCCAACAGGGAATGCCAGTCCCCTAATGGAGATTGAGTGGATAGAAAAGATGATACTTCATTTATAGATATTCTATCTGCTATATTAATACTTGGAATGTTAGGCCAGAGGCCTGGAGCAGGAAACGGTACCTTGTTCCTACTTATGTGTCTACTGGGAGTGCCAGGGCCAATTAACTCATACAAATTCTCACAGCTGTCAGGATGTTTGAAATCAGTAACACACAATGGGGGACCTCTCCACCATCTTGCATGCTTCCTCCACCCACCAGCAGGGGCCTTCCACTTGCCACATACCAACTGAGCCATCCACATCTGCTGCAGCCATTGGAAGTGAGGCACTGCCAGGGAAACGACAGGCTACTGGCACCCCTCCCTCTGTAGCTGAGGAACCACCACAAATGTGGTTGTCCATCCAGATATCCAGCTGGAGCAGATGCCAAGACAAACCCACTGCCAGGAAGTGACTCTTTCTTAAACATTCTCCCTTTGTGCCACTGAGACACCCTAACATAACATAACATGTGTATTTGAAAAGCACACGTTCACCCATAGGCCTCTTGGTGCTGAATAACAGATGTTTATTGTTACCCAACTCAATGGTACTCATTTTATCGACCTCAGAATTTTGGATGAAAGGCTGAGTGGACCCGCTGGGAATTGAACCTGTGACCGTGAGGTCAAACACAGGCCCCTACAGTGGACGCATTAGTACACTAAGCCACTATACCCGGCCCTATAGACTGTTCAATGTCATGCCTCCACATTGCCATGGCCCTTGGACACTGGACTTGTACTACCTACAGTTAGGCCATCTACTCTGATGATTTCATCCAACATGACCCTACTCATCAACTGTTGGACAATATATGCACACTAAACACTGTAGATCACAGCAACTGCTTTCATTACTTTATTTCTAGATGTACAAATGTGTAGCAATATGTTATGTGTGGATATTCCCCTTAACCAACAGCCAGTGAAAAGGACAGTAGAGGGAGGCATCCTCTGCAGGGAACACAGTACATCAGACATTTCCCAAAAATCAGTTGTAAGTGAGTTACTGGTCCAGCCACACACCAGAGTAGATCCAAGTATCCAGCCTGCAAAAAGACCAATATAAGGACACACACCAGTATGTTAGGCATGGTGGCACTCAAAGCACATATGCAGTTCACTGTTGTCATACCCAGTGTGTATTGGTAGGGAAACAGGGCACAACAGATGACACTTCTACATCAACAATCTCAGGAAATAAATGACTAATCTGCTGTAGTTTACAGCTGTACTGGGCTAAACACTACACTTTCAACTGTTAGCAAAGGCTAATGTACATGAAAGGCTCAAGAAATAGGTAGGAGAGGGAAAGAATCCTTGATGCCCCTACCCTGTGGAAGTCATTTTGTAGTCAGGAGTCAAATTGGGGCACAGTGAGGTGCCTAATGTGCCTTTGGCACCTCTTACATTGGACTGGCCGATGGCCTTTTTTGTACATAGTTATTGATTATTTATTTATTTCACAATTTAATACATCTGGGCCAACAAGATGTTGGCATCCTTCGAACACTACTTGTCCTACCTTTCTTTCTCCATGTCTGATTTGTGTTTGTGGTCCTTAGTTTGTGTGTGTGTGACATGTGTGTGTGTTGGTTGTGGGTGCTGCTTGCATCGCCTGCATGTGTGTGGGAGGCCCTGCCATCAGTCCAGCTGTGATGGATTTGTATTGAGTGTGGGATATGATTGTATATTTACATGCATGTGTGTAGCTATATTGTGTATTGTTTGTGGTGCGATGTGTTGTGTGCCATTGTGTGGTTGTTGTGTGTGCGTCCGTGTGTGTGTGGTGATGGCAATGTCATATGCATTGTGTTGTGTGGGCGTGGTGTGGCATTTGGTCTGTTGTATGGGTGTGTGTTGGTGTTGATTGGTTGTGAGTTGTCGTTCCGTGTTGTTGTCAGTATGTGTTGTCATGTGTAGGTGTGCAGTGCAATGTCTTGCCAACGTGTTTGTGTAGTTGTGGTTGTGATATCGTTGTGTGACTTGGTGGTATTGTGTTTGTGTGTGTTAGCTAGTGGCGGTGATGTGTGTGTGGGGTGGTGTGTGGTTGGCACGTGTGTGTTGGCCATGGTGTGTGTATTTTTGGTGTGCATGTGTGTGGTTTCTGTGTGTGTGTATGTAGCTGTGTGTGTATGTTGGTATAGGTGTGTGGTTACGTGTGTGTGGCCGTCGCTGGCCGTCCCAGCTGTGTGTGTTGTGTGTGCCTGTGTTCTAATGACTTTTCCTCCAGTATGTGCTAGTTAAGGTGTACTTATGTTTGTTGTCTTTGTCGTCGTCATCACCGGTTCCGGAGTCATAGTGCGAGCAGGAGCAGTGGGATGACTTTGAGCTTTGGTTCCAGGGCGGCTCCAACTGTGTCTATGTTCCTGAAGGTGAGTATCTCCTTTTATGTATTCTGTTAGGAACATCACCACTGAGATTATTTGGTGGTCTTCACCCCCAGGCCACTGGCGGTGCTACAGCTGCCGCCAACATGGCAGTCCTGGGACCGCAAAACTCGAAATGTCTTTTCAGTCAAACCTCGATTGCTCTGGCTTTGAGTTTATTATTCAAACCATTAGCATTGAACGAGATCACTTTCAAGTGATCATAATGTGGTTTCATCCCTACCACATTCAAAACTACACTGTGATATAACAAAATACTGTGACAGAATACAAGAGATGGGCAGGGCTGGATGTGGGCTCTAAATTCTGCATCTCTTTCTGGGGAAGCCCATGCATAATTAATATAATTTAAGCAGACACAACCCAGCATGGCTCTTTCCTTTACTTTATGTGCATCCCTAAAACATCTAATTTTGAAAGTATGCTGTGCACCATCTCCCCTTCTTTTCTTACAATATTTCTGAACCATCTCATAAAAGTCATCAGGGTGAAATACCTCCTCTCATAAAAACCATAAAGTGCTGTTGAACAAAGCCCTATGCAGAAATACTTGTATACCTATATGAATTTGTTTCACAACCTGTCAACATATTATTGCACTACTCCATATTTAAGGTGCTCAAGTGAATATGGCTCCATTAAACATACAATACAAAAAATGGCCCTGTGCTTCTACGGCAGCCTCCTGCTCCTGTTTGCCCAAACCTTGCACTATCCTTCATTTGTGAAAGTGCCTGCAAGCTTCTGTTTCTATTAGTTAATAGTCTTTTCCACTTTTCAAAGTTTGAACTCTTCCCTTTTTTTACTGCAGTGACCCAGCAATCCAAACCCTTTGGAGGCCCTTCTCAAAAATTCCCTCATCCTTGCTGTTGGGAGTACAGCCATTTAGGCCCCCAAGAAATCCTATCACTTATGGGTGCCCTGTATTTATGCCAAGGTAGTACCCACCCATCCATTATAGTGGAAAGATGTACCTCCACTTTGCACCATAAAACATATCATATCCTGATGTGCAATCAGTATTTAACCTTGAGCTTTGTGCCTTTTATGGGGGGCATCAGCCATATCAAGAACAGCTACCAATATTTTACGTGCCTCGTCAAGATCTGAGAATACGTGAAACTGTCCTTTATAAAGGATTCTCAACTTTGATTGCAGAAGTAGCGTAGCCTGGGCACCCCTATACCTGAACTGGCTTGTGAGCCCCAGGAACTCTTTTCTTTGATGGGACGCTGTTATTGACATCTCTGAACATATGTGTATTTTCACCTTCTCCTCTATCAATCAAGCAATCATTTGTTAAGCGCGCTACTCACCATTAGGGTCTCATGGCACTGGGGGGTTGCTACTGCTCGTATAGCCAGGTCTTGAGACGTTACCGGAAGATCAGGAGGTCCTGGGTAAGACGTAGGTTGACAGCGAGGGAGTTCCAGGTTTTGGCAGCGAGGTGTGAGAAGGATCTGCCACTGGTTGTGGTATGGTGGATGTGGGGGACGGTTGCGAGGGCGAGGTTGGCAGAGTGGAGCTGGCGGGTGGCAACGTGGAAGCTAAGGCGTTCGTTGAGGTAGGTAGGGCCTGTGTCATGGAGAGCCTTGTGTGTGTGGATCAGGAGTTTAAAGATAATCTTCTTGTTGACGGGAGCCAGTGAAGGTCTTTGAGGTGGGCTGAGATGTGTTCATGGCGTGGTAGGTTGAGAATGAGGTGTGCGGAGGCGTTCTGAATGTGCTGAAGTTTTCTCTGGAACTTGGCCGTTGTTCCCTCGTAGAGTGCGTTGCCGTAGTCCAGTCTGTTGCTGACGAGGGCGTGGGTGACAGTTCTTCTGGTTTCAATGGGGATCCATCTGAAGGTCTTATGAAGCATGTAGAGGGTGTTGAAACATGAGGATGAGATGATGTTGACTTGCTGGGTCATGGTGAGCGCTGAGTCCAGTATGAAGCCGAGGTTGGGTGCGTGGGTGGTGGGAGTTGATGCGGCTCCTAGTGTGGCAGGCAACCAGGAGTCGTCCCATGCTGATCGGTTGGAGCCGAGGATGAGGATCTCCATCTTATCCGAGTTGTTTGAGGTGGCTTCTATAGAGAATTCTTTATGTTTAATGGCTGCTGTGAAAATTTGTAGTTCTGCCTCCGAAGTCTCCCAGGATGTTCAGTCAAAGTCTCTTCAATTTTCGTGAGTCTGAGACCCTGTGTGAGATTTTACACCCTCTGTACTCATTTCAGTTATTTTATCTCACTAAGAATGCTTTCCAGTAAATCTCTCATAGATTTAGGCCAGCTAGATTTACTGGACGTATGGGCCTCTATCTGAGCCGGCACTCGGCCTGACATTTGCTCTCGTTCCAATCCCCTTTCCCGGGAATCTGCGGTTTATGCATACTGGCAACTTTCGGGTTGAGGCTCAGGTTCATTGGAGCAGACTGTGAGGGTTAACCCCGGGCGTCTTCCTTGCACAGTTGTTAATTTATTTGTGAGGAGTCAGCTTTACTGCTCTTCTCCAGCTGAATTTGCTCTTCAGTTGATCTTGATGATTTTGAAAAGAGGTTGTTAGAAATGGGGTATTTGGTTGACAGTCAGGTTACCCCCTGTTCAAGCAAGGACCCTCACTCTAGTCAGGGTAAAAGAGAATAGCCCTCAGCTAACCCCTGCTTACCCACTTGGTAGCTTGGCAGAGCAGTAGGCTTAACTTCAGAGTGCTAGGTGTAAAGTATTTCTACCAACACACACAGTAACTTAATGAAAACACTACAAAATGACACGACACAGGTTTAGACAAATAGGAAATATTTATCTAAACAAAACAAGACCAAAACGACAAAAATCCGACATACACAAATCAAGTTATGAATTTTTGAAGATTAAATTAAAAAATAGAGCTTAGAAACACAAAATGCTTCAATGAGGTGTTAATATGGCGTTGTGACGGAGTCGTTCCCAACAATCCGACACCAGCGGCACCGGCCACTTTCACGGTGAAGAGTGAAAGCAAGCTGATGCGCGAAGTCAGGGATTGCGACTTCTGTGCGAAATGTTGAATCCGCGCACTTTGAGTGGCGTCGGTCACGATGTGGTGCGGCGACTTCCACGGAGTCGTGGACTTCGGCGGGGCTGCAGTGGTGTCGGGCCTGCGAAGGTTGTCGTGTTCCAGCGAAGATCACGGAGTCGGTTGCAGGCGGCGTCACCAGATCCAGCAGCAGCATCGGTCCGGAGTCGTCCAAAGTCGATTTCCTTGAATTTTCACCAGCTTTTCCTTTCAAGGGCCCAGGGTTGGAGTCTCAGCTGAAAGTCCAGGTGCTGGTAATGGAAGTCTTCAATGGTCCTGAGACTTCAGAACAGGGGGCAAGCTCAGTCCAAGACCTTGGAGAGTCCTTCTCAAGCAGGAATATACCACAAAGTCCAGTCTTTGTCCCCTTGCACAGGCAGAAGCAGCACCTGCAGGATAGCTCCACAAAGCACAGTCACAGGCAGGGCAGCACTTCTCCTCAGCTCTTCAGCTCTTCTCCAGGCAGAGGTTCCTCTTGATTTCCAGAAGTGATCTAAAGTCTGTAGTTTTGGGTGCCCTTCTTATACCCAATTTCTCCTTTGAAGTAGGCCTACTTCAAATCAAAGTCTCTTGTGAATGTGAAATCCTGCCTTGCCCAGGCCAGGCCCCAGATACTCACCAGGGGTTTGGAGACTGCATTGTGTGAGGGCAGGCACAGCCCTTTCAGGTGTGAGTGACCACTCCTCCCCTCCCTCCTAGCACAAATGGCTCATCAGGATATGCAGGCGACACCCCAGCTCCCTTTGTGTCACTGTCTAGTGTGAGGTGCAACCAGCCCAACTGTCAAACCGACCCAGACAGGGAATCCACAAACAGGCAGAATCACAGAAATGGTATAAGCAAGAAAATGCTCACTTTCTAAAAGTGGCATTTTCAAACACACAATCTTAAAATCAACTTTACTAAAAGATGTATTTTTAAATTGTGAGCTCAGAGACCTCAAACTCCACATGTCCATCCGCTCCCAAAGGGAATCTACACTTTAATCAGATTTAAAGGTTGCCCCCATGTTAACCTATGAGAGGGACAGGTCTTGTAACAGTGAAAAACGTATTTAGCAATATTTCACTGTCAGGACATATAAAACACATTACTATATGTCCTATCTTAACCATACACTGCACCCTGCCCTTGGGGCTACCTAGGGCCTACCTTAGGGGTGTCTGACATGTAAGAAAAGGAAGAGTTTTAGGCCTGGCAAGTGGGTACACTTGCCAAGTCGAATTTACAGTTAAAACTGCACACACAGACACTGCAGTGGCAGGTCTGAGACATGATTACAGAGCTACTTATGTGGGTGGCACAACCAGTGCTACAGGCCCACTAGTAGTATTTGATTTACAGGCCCTGGCACCTCCAGTGCACTTTACTACTAAATCAAATATGCCAATCATGGATAAGCCAATTACATACACATTTTGTAAAGGAGCACTTGCACTTTAGCTCTGGTTAGCAGTGGTGAAGTGCCCAGAGTAACAAAAACAGTACAATCAGAGTCCAGCACACATCAACAACCTGGGGAACAAAGGCAAAAAGTTAAGGGAGACCACGCCAAAGATGAAAAGTTTAACATAGGTGCTACTCTCATATTCTACCTTATTATTTATACCATATTTCTACCATGTTTATATCAGTTCCCTCTGAAGGTCCTGACTTATGAGGCTCTGATTCAGTCGCTCTTTTACTGGAGCGTCTAACGTTGAAGCACCTTGAGTAGATTTGTCTGAAGCCACCTCTTGCCTGTTTCCTTCTACCGTGTGTCCCCCATAGACGAGGCTGTTCGTTCAATAGCTGGAGGTGGGGGCGGGGTCGATTAGGTTAGTGCCGCTTTCTATACATTCACTGTCCCTGGAAAGATTAACTCTGATGAAGACAGTTTTCGTGAGACTGGATTTAATTGGGCAGGATTTTGCATCTGGATCTTTCCCTGGATCCCACATATTATCCTCTTCTGTAGGGCTGTAGTCATGTTGCTGTTACAGTGAAGAATTTTACTCAGCTGCGACTTCACCATTTACTTTAACCTCCCAATTTCTCCTTCAATTGACTTTACTTCTGCTGAACAGAAGTCCATGGGCACCCCCTCAGATAACACTTGGCTAGCACTCAATTTCCAGGCATTAAATGCGTATTATCGACACAACTTGGCTCCAAGTTTCTAAATAAGTTTCTTCAGTGAAGTAATAGTAGCTGAAGGGAGCAGACGCCGTTAATGGAAACAATCAGCATGTTGGTTGTGAGCGGGAAAGCAGCAAGAAAGGAATAGCAACAGGAAAGCAAGCAGTCTATTACTCACTGGGCTGCCAATTGTTGTGCCAGGTCTGAGGGCAATGGCAGGAAAATAAGAATCATGGCATCAGCCTTTCACTTCTTCCTCTGAAAGTTCAGGCTCTTCAAGGCAGTCCCATAGGCACAAACTCCTGCAGCTACTGCCACTCCTGTCTGACCTGCTCGAACAAGCATGCGCGAAGCCTCAGAGGTGGGAAGGGGAGGGTGCCAGCCCTCACATCAGCTTTGACGTATGTCCTTTCATCCTCTGCAGTTTGCAGGAATTAAAGCTTTTGATAAAAAGCTGTTTGGCTCTCAGCGTGTTCACGAGAGCCAATAGTAGTTTAAATGGTGATAGTTCAAAACACTAAGCCAAGCCGTTCTTCCTTGACTGAAAGTGTCCGCTTAACTGCATGCCATTCCAGAGTGCAAAGCAGAGTCGGAGGTAAGGGCTACCTAGCGGCCAGGTTTACGGGCTGCCTGCTGCCTTCGAGTGGATGTTTTTGCAACTCGAAAAAACTTAACCTTACTCAAAAGTGTAAGTTTGCCTTTGTAAATCAGGCCCTAAATATATAAAATACATACAAAAAACACACACAATTTAATAATATTATATTTTTATATACCTGGAATTTGCATCAACAAATACCATCATTCAAATCTTTCAACAACACACTATCTAGGTGTAACTTACCTTACGGGTTCACAATCTTGTGTAATCATAGGACACAATTCAAGTGTTTAATTCCTAAATCTGTCAAAAAGGTGAAGAATTGAGCACCCACTTAAAAGTAAGGCTATTAAGTGATAAAGGATCTGAGGTACAAAGCACTTTTTGTGGTTGCAAACCTTGTGATTCATGAATCATAGATCTTGTGACATCAAAAGGACTTTGTAAAATTTACAAAAATCCTTTTGTGATGCAGAAAGTCTTTTTGACCATTATAAGGGCGTTTTAACTCTTCCAAAACACAAATAGGAGAGGACCTGAAAGGGGCATCTGTCTCTTATTTACTAGTCATAAAGGTATGGATGGTTTGTGAAAGCAATTGCAGTTGCAAGCTATTGACGAGTTAACGACCTCCAAGTTGGAGTAGTATCTGTTTCACAAGGGAGACAACTTTCCCTTTGGGAATGTTGGGCAGCCTCAGGGATGGAAGTAGTGATCCAAAGTACTATTCCCAGATCCCTCGATGTCTCCCCAGATATGAAACATGTTTTTAAATCGTCACCTGCCCCTTTAATGGGTTTGTACTGCTTTAAAGAGGAATTTTACTCATTTAGCAATATAAATGAAGGGATGGAGGTCTGAGTCCCTTTTATGCCTCCATCTTTGCATTTGCTGTCAATCACAGGGGGTTGCAAATTGTACCCTGCCTTATCAATCATAGACAATTAGTGATTCCACCTCAATAAACAGTTCATTTCTCAAATTGTAAACCCATTTCTAAACTAGTCTGCATTCAGACTGTATTTCCTGAAAATGGTGGTTCCTACATGTGTAAAATAGCCAGGGGCTTCTGGAAATAAACACAATTGATTTGGCCATGCAGCCCATCTTGAAATAGAGCTTGAATGAGTTTTCCAGGGGTCCTGCCATTTGTCAGGGTAATAGAGGTCATTACCCCTGCAATCCCAGCAAGACTACTGCCCACGATATTTAGACAGGCTCCACCAGCCCTGCGGAGATCTCCATGCCTTCAAAGGAGCAGTAGTCACGGTGTCTCAACTGAAGGCACTGAAAGTTTACTGAGGGGCCAATAAGCTTTGTTCAGCCACTCAGCAAACTTTTGTTTTTCCAAAACAAACTACCAAAGTAGGAATCTGTCTTTTGCACCATTCCTCTGAGCATTTCACTTTGTTCAATGACTTGACAACCAATTTCTGCCATTTGGTGCAATGCCAGATGCAGTGCTATCACATCCCTGACCATTAGCTTTAATGGCCTTCAGGCAGGGAAAAGATGACTTCCTAAAAGTAATCTTTTCAAAATATGTATTACAAATCTGACTTCACCAGTGAATTAGACTGGTAATACATATTTAAAAAAGGCTAAGAATTAAATGTGTAGCTGTTTCCTAACCATGGATAACATTTGAAAAACGTAATATTGTATCCCAGGGCTTTCCTATGGAAAAGCCAACCCTGCTACAGTGGAAATAGCTTTGAGGGGATTTTCACTATAAGGGCATGTTTAACATTGAAGGCCTCATTATGAGTTTGGTGGGTGGCAGAGGCCACCCACCAAACTTGTTAGGTTGGAAGCCCGCCAAGTCGGTCTTCCACCGATGGCCCTATTGTGAGTTCCCCACCGGGCCAACAGACGTAAACAGAGTTTCTGCCCACTGGCCCAGAGGGAAACTACCCACAACACTGAGTCTGGCTCCCCATCTCCGCCAGCTTTTGCATGCAAAAGCTAGAGAACACAGGACTCATAATCCCCAGGGGAATTAAGACTGCCGACACTGCCAGGCCATCGGCTGGCGAAAAAGTGGCAGTGCTGGTGGTCAGACCATGACACTTTCGCCATGGTCATAATATGGCTGTTGGACCACTGCATTGGCGGCGTTCTGACCACCACCGCGAGTCTGGCGGTCCTAGGACAGCCAGACTCATAATGAGGGCCTGAATTTGTACATTCCCTACTTTTAAATTCCATGCACTTTGTCTTAGGGGCAATAAGGCCTACTCCAGGGATGATTTATAAATGTTTAACAGGAAGGTTTAGGCCTGTAAAAAAGTTTTTTTTTTTGTTGACAATTTGAATTTGCAGATAAACCTTGCGCCACTGTGCTACATATGGCAGGTCTGCAGTGATGTTTGTTCTATCACTACATTGGGTGGCAAAACATGTGCTGCAAGTCCTCTGGTGACATTTAACTTACAGGCCACGGGTACACCTGCGGTACCATATACCTAGAGGTAAATTAAAGATGTTAAAGAATTAGGAGTATACCAATTTCATCATGTTGAGAGAAGGAGCACAAACACTTCCCTCTGGTTAGCGAATGTAAAGTGCACAAAGCTGTTTAAAGCAAAAATAGGTTTCAGGAAAAGGCAAAAACATTGAGAGTGACCCTGTAGAAAGAACACATTTCCAACAACTGTATTATGTTTTTTCAAGCTGCATGTTTTTACATAAATAGTACACTTTTTCTGCAATTAGAGACCGACGTCTGTATTACTTAGAGTATTTATTGTGCTTTCTTGGAATTTACATTTCAGTATGTCTGTTTGACTGACACACTAAAGATAGATGAAAATAGATTGAAATTTCATCTGGACATTTAACACAATGTACTAATTTCAGTACTTGTCACAAATTGCCCAGGACTGAAGTTCCGATTTTATATCTGGCCTATGGAAATAGTGGGTAGGTAAAGTAATGAAAAAGGTTGAAATTATGGCCAAGAGGGTGGCTAGATGGCAGACAATGTGACCACAATGCTGTGGAGCTCCATAGGTCAGTGGGACCTCAGTGGCATGCATTCCCAGTAAAAGGAGGTTCCTCATCCGGAAAGAGGCATTCCAATTTACTCATGAATGCAAGAATTGTGATTCTTGTCAATGTCCAGGCCCTGTTTCTGTTACGTTTTTCACTATGCATTCTGAGGTATTTTTTGCTGTTTTAAATTGGCTGCCATTTGTGCATATAACTGAACACTTCATGGAGATACTTGATACGTCATGCCTTCATAACTTCAAACTGCTTTTAAAAAGCTTCGAATAACTATAGCTGCGCCTCCCAGTGCAATATCTACAATTTCTACTTTTCATCTGCAGTTTATGACAAATATTTATCTTTTACTATACCTGGATGAAGCATAACCTCTAAGATAGCCACAACACAACAATTTAAACCTGAGCCCAACCCTTGCTAGTTTTAGCACAGAGCAGGCAGGTGCAACTTAGGAAAAATGTGCAAAGCATTTATCAGTACCAAAACAGTTAGAAATTAGACAACACACACAATAAAACTCCCACTCTAATTGATAAAAATACAGTAAGATTGAATGAACAAATACATATCAAAATGGTAAAAACCAGATCTGGGGAGCCAGAGGTATGATTTGTAGAGCTTTAAAACAATACGAATGCTAAAAAGCATAAAGTGCTACCTGCAGGTATCTAATTGTGCTAGACCAGATCAAAGGGTACAATTAAGGCCGGTTGAGATGGAGCTCAGGTAGGATACATGGACCAGGTTCTTCTGGGTTGAAAGTTCACCTTTGAACTTAGTCGTTTTACTGGTGAAAAGTTCCGTTGGCAAAGTCAACAGTATGTTAGATTGAAGAGGGTGCTCATTGACAGAGGCCGCCTGAAGTGTGTGTCCTCGGTGGAATCCGTGGCTTCAGTGTGGAGTTTGATGTTCTTGACATTGAAGGTGGAAAACTCGGAGGTGGTGAACCATGAAGTTCTACTCCAGAGAGATGTCGACGATGTCTGGATGCTGTTCACCGTTATTCCTGGTAGAGTACTCTCTGTTTGTTTAAGTAACTTTACTGAAAGTCAGGATCCTTTCAGCAGGGCAAACTAAAAGGTGGAATCTGACCGGCAGTTCAACATTAGTGGTTGAGAAACAGAGGTGGTCCTGTGGTAAACTTTGGTTCTTTCAGAGAAAGGTTCAGAAAAAGTGTCCAGTCTGCATCTTTGAAGATGAAGCAGTACACTCAAACACCAGCCAAGGGTCGAGGACAATTTAGGCACCACTTACAGCTCAGTCTCCCAGAAGCCACCAGAGAGGTCCATGGCAAATCCAGCTAGAACTCGGCTGTTCACAGTAGAGATTTGGGCTTCTTGCAGCTTTTGTGTACCTGCAGGTAACAGGAGGCTAGGTAAATAGCCCTTGGAGTACACTTTTCTGTCCAGGGTACACGTGGTGGGCAGGTGCAGCCTTTCAGGGCTCTCTCCACAGGTTCAACAGCAGGTGCAGTCCTTTTTAGGTCGAGCGATAGCATTCACCGTGTAGTATACTTAAGTATACTTACACTGTGAAAAAAAGCTATTTGATTTGTTAGCTGCAGTGTCCTCCAAAAATCCTTGCTTGCTAGTGGTCAATTCTGCCTCTTTGTCCTGCCTTTTTTCACTTTGGGAGCAGCACAAAGTACTGTATAATTACGCTACGTCCTGTTTATCTCTTCTGTAAGGGACTTTTTTTTGGCATTATCCTGTTTCACCTCAACACTATCCCACCAGCTCCCTCTGCAAACATAATAAAAACAGAGGGGGACTTTTCCATGGCCAGCTCGCTCTCGCTCTCTTCCTCTTGTTATTTTCAGTCTGTCTGGCAATAAAAGTCCAGTCAGTAATTTACAACGATAAGAGCTCTAACCAGCAAACACAACACCATTGCATTCTAAATGCTTGTTATTTTGTGCCGTCACAGCCGAACGGTTCCAGCAGGAACTGTAAACACTGCTTCTCCTTCCCGGCCCCCACACACCACGTTCCCACTCCCACCCATGCTTTATTCAACATCTGAGCTGACCGATCTTCTGAAGACCTTGTTTTCCGTTTAATGTGGCAAGAAAAATCTGGTTGGGAGTTTACAACTGCTAATAGCTGTAACTCAGAGAAATGCGAGACGCGTTGCATTCCATTCATCCACCTCTCTGTCTTACTTTGCCCCTCCCTCCGCCCACACTTTCTCTCAGTGCTTCTCCTTTCCGACTTTCATGCTTCCAAAATGCCAAGAAAATCCATGCATGCACTCCAGAACAGAGATGCCGTGCTCTTTTAAAAATGAAGTTCGGTATGCTTAAGTGTGAATTGAGAAGTAATGTCAGACGGCAGCGTGGATTTGGGTTCAGGATTCTGCAAAACCACGTATTCTACTTACCTTTGATGTATGTAATGTAATACATGAATCACAGTGCACACACTGATGAGTCTGTTTCGCAGCCAGTTCATTTAATGTCGGGCCAGGTAAATGTGCCCAGGTGTCTAGAATGTGCTGAGAAAGGAAGCTCTTCTTCCCGTGGTGTAAGTGATGGTGCACGTGGCTACCCTATTTTAATGAGACTGTGTGGTAGCTTGGCCGGTAGCGCACTAACTGCTGAGTGGCTGGCGGGACCAGGTGGTTTCTGGACTGAACAGGCTGAGTAATAGATACAAATGACTTATGTGGAGCAAATAGCAGCAGCAGCTACTCAGGGCAGTTACCTCTTGACAGCAAGGCAGCATAGCATGTTAATGAGTCTGCTGCATACATATGTTTGTCAGTTAGTGTTATATATATAATCAGTTCTCATCTAGGAGCAGCTTTTGCGGCTCTGGATTTTTTTTTAAAGTATGTTATTTTCAGATGCATCAGTGCAATTAAGCTGAAGCAAGACTACAACTCCCTGTGTGCACTGTTGTGCTAACTGAACACCCAGCATAGAACACACACAGGAGCTTATTTATAAGACCCTTGCGCTGCCGGTGTGTCGCTTATTCCCCCACAGGAAAAGTGACGCACCTGTGGCACAAGGGGCTTGTAAATAAGCCCCATGTTTTCTACTGACATTGAATCACCTGGTAGCCCTGGTGTAGTTTATGGTTTGCATGACTAAATAAAATCCCAGTAGGAATGTCTCTGCATTTCATCTTTCTGATGCTGATGAAATGAGTACAGTTGAGCTGAACAGCAACAAAACCTATTAACAGCGATAGTCACTCGTCACTAACATCTAGTAATGCATAAAATACTTTTATTATAGTTCACGTATCGAAGCTGCTTTATAAAAGTTTTCATTATTGCCCCTTCCACAAAAAAACAATATGGCAAAACCTTTCTTCCCTTGTGTATAGCTCCCTGCGCCTGTCCAGCGATGTGACTAGTATATTGGACAAACCTTCCCTTGTCATCACTCAAAACCAGTTTTGGGGTAGCCCCTCTCCCATTGGAATTGGTGCCTACCTGGCTATCAGAGCAATGAAGGGGGAGGCCTAGGTGTGAGTTGCATTTACTTGTGACAGAATAGGCATATTTTTAAGTGTAATTAGGTTTCTTTTGAAGTGTAGTTAGGTTTCAGACCCTAGCCTAGATGGCCATCCTGTCAAGGGGGAAGAACACCTTCCTACACCCGAGCCCTGTGTCCAGTGCCTGAGAGAAATACATATTTCATCACAGGAGAGCCATTAAAAGTCAAGGTGCACCTAGCCCTGGTAGAAGGGCACATCAGGCATGTGCAAGAAAATACAAACTTTCTAAAAGTTGCTTTTTCAAAATAGTAATTAAATTGGACCATTAGATTACTATTGGTCTGAGTCCTTGAATCATTGTTCTAGCTAGTCCCAAAATGGGTTCCCTATGGAAAGCAGGAGATGGAGGCAAAATTGAATACATTAATGAAGTAATAGCTGGTGTCCCTCCAGGAACCATGTGACCCTAACGGGAAGCAAGCAAAAATAAAAACAATAATTACATAACAGCTGGTGTCCCACCAGGCCCATGGGACCATTATGGGCAGCAGAGGGGCAACCAGAAATCAATACAATTAAATAAATCATAGGTGGGGTCCCTTCACCTGGGAGCATGGCATGGGGAGGTAATCAAAAATCGAATACATGAATCAGATATTAGAAAGTGTCCCCCCAGAGCCCATGGGCCCTCTGTTGGAGGCAGTGGGAGGTAGGTAAAGATTGAATTAATGAAGTAATAGTTGTTGTCCCTTCAGAGCCTATTGGACCCTTATTGGAGGCAGGCACATCAAAAAACTAAATTAAATAATAGGTGGTGTCCCTCCATGTTTTATGGGCCCCTGTGAGAGACAGGCAAAAATCAAATAAAGTCATTACATAATTCTTGGTATTCATCCAGGACCACTGGGACCCTTATCTGAGATGGACAAAAGCAGTCAAAATTGAATAACAATGAAAGACAGCAACGGTGTGCTACAGACTACTACAATTTGCCACAATAAGAAATAAATGGATTAGGAAACCAATGGCCTGAGAGGGTTAATCTCGCCCGCCGTATTATGACTCCATTATATCCTATGGAACTCGTAATACGGTGGATGGGATATCCGTCACATTTGGGACGGATTAACCTCCTCTGCCAAAGGCCCTAGATTAGGAAAAATGACATGGGCATCTTCTTATATCAATAATCCTAGAACATGTAATCTAATTATGAACATCTACTGGTTCATGAAAATGCTGATCACTCATCACACAGCATAGACCAGCAAGGAAGGAGGCATGGATAACAAAGATAAAATGCCCTCCCATGACACACAGACAGACAGACACACACACACACCACACACACACCCAGACATACACACAAAACCGAAAACAAAACGGCTGCCCTATCGTTGCTGCACCCTACCCATCAAATTTGAGCATTCAATAGGGTGGATTACACTCTAATTCTTCACATTTAAAAAAAGGACAGGGTCAGACATATTGTCATGACCCCTCAAACCTGCCATGCTGTAACGGTGAAAAGTCTAAGAAAAGCAATAAGAATGCAGGCAAAGAAGTATCCACAGTGGAGACAGCGACGTCCTAGTTGGAAGAAGGTTTGCCAAGTTGTGTGGCATTCGTTACAAAGTAAAAGCCAAAGAAAGGAATCCAAGATGGCTGACGAGAAGGTGGAAGGTTAAATTGCAGTTCCAGTGTTGCATTCAGTTAATTTGCAAAGATACGAGCGCCGATTGGGAGTTTGGCACTTCAACTGTGGTCTGACAGGAGTCCTGATGTGCACAGAGAGAGCGCCTTTTGAGGTAAATGTTTTTGTGAGGAAAACTAGACGTTGCATGTATTTTCATAGATAACGAGTTAAATGCAAATAATAATAATTCATGGAGAACAATCATTTATAGATACAGAAAGTTTTTTGAGTGCTCTAAAGAGTTTGTGGCAGGAATGAACTATTAAAACATTTAAAGAATATAAAGAGAATGAAAAAACAAACTGAATTATTTAGGCACCAATATACCATAACAAATGTAAGAAAAACTACAACTGGAAGTTCAACAGACTTTGCTTATTAACAAGGCACACCAGTTATTAGTTTATAATAATGGTATTTAAAATAACAGTCAAGAGGAAATTGTTACCTCATCTAATTCAACCACGAATAACTATATATTCGTAACGAGACATTGTTAAACCCTATGCAAAATGGCTGAACGGAGAAAATTGTGGGAACAAGCAGCAGCCGAGCTGTTTGACAACTTGAAGATTAGCAGTGGACCCATGGGGGTTCAGATACAAACTACCTCCAATATTATACATCAATTAGAAAAAGCACGTATTTCTGAACTTAAAAAATGGTGGGAAATGACCTCATTAACTAAATACATCGAAAGTGGTAGAATACCTAGAGGTCTACGTATTTTAATCTTACCCACCTTAGGAGATATGGACTCAGATTTATTGGAGGAATGGAGAATGCAAACAGCAGACTGCTCAACCAAACTCATGGGAACCTTAATCACTCAAGCCAAGAGACGCATGGAGGAACAAATCATTAAAATTGAACAACTTACAAAAGAATTAGAAAAGATGCCTAACCAACATGAAATTTCGAATCAGCTAGCGAAAATGGAAGAACGGATCAAATACAAGGAAGAAGAAATTAAATCACGTAAAGCACATAAATTCAACAGAGACAAGATGGACTATGAGCATGGAAGAATCTATACATTTGCTCGAAAGTATGATACTGCAAGAACCAAAGATATGTCCAAGAGTGGGGCTGATTGTGCTGTACAACAGATATCTGCAGATGACAGTTCAGAAATAGAGTCCTCTGCTGACGAGATACCACGTAATAAGCTGGATTTTCAGGGGGAAATGCGCCTCATGCAAATGGTCACGCCACCTCCTCGGCAAAATCGCAGGCGTGGCCGAGGAAGCGGAAGACGAGGCGGGGCAAGAAGAAGAAGCAACCAACAATCAAATTAGAACTTAATCCCGGATCAGTCAATGAATTGAATCACTTGAGCACTGTGGTGAATATTTCTCACAGTACCTTGACAAACAATCAGCTTTGTATACTTGATTTAGGATTAAGCTTTTGCCCTAACATTCAATGGGACTATGTTAACACCCGTATTGAACTGTACAAATTTGTTCGTAAACTACGTCTCATCAAGCATTTCTCAAACAAAGATATAAATCGAATGGCAGACAACGTCAACCAGAGGGCTGGACTCTCTGGATTCAATATTGCTGATAGCTCAGAATTGATAGCTATCAATGAGTTAGATCATGACAGCAATGAAGCTAGATGCTCCATACACGATGATACAAACAAGAGTACAGATACGCTTAACCAGATGGGATTTATAACTAACCTTCATGATAAAAGTAATCTAAAATTGTTGAGCAGATTCAATCCCCCACTACCCAGTGGCAATTTGATAGACATATTTCATGAGCTAGTGATTAATGACATCGACAAATTTCGTAGTAAGGGCTCTTTGACGACATCGAGAAAGACGAGATCTAACTTTACGCAACAAGATTGGCAGGATCTAAATACACTGAGGTCGAACTCTTCTATTGTCATTAAGCCCTCAGACAAGGGTGGCAACATTGTTGTCATGGACACAACTGATTACACTAAGGAAGCGTATCGGCAATTGATGAACAGAGAGCACTACGAGAAATTAAAGATCAACCCCTTACCCCAATACTAAGGGACATATCATGATATGCTAAATGAATGGTATACTAAGCAATTGATGGATTATGATGAGTTTATGTATTTGAAAATTGACCATCCCAAAATTCCATGTATTTATTTCCTACCTAAAATTCATAAGAACAAAACCCATACTCCAGGTAGACCAATAGTCAGTATGAATCAATCATTACTCGAGAACACCTCACGATATTTGGACCTGTTCTTATGTACCTTTGTCACAGAACTACCTTCATACCTTCGTGACACCAATGATTTTTTGGCTAAGATACATGACATCCCATGGCATAAAGACTACTTGCTGGTCACCATGGATGTAGCATCTCTATATACATCCATTAAACATCAATATGGATTACAGGCCTGTAGGTACTTTCTACAAACACGATCCATTGAATTCCTGAAGCATACTAATATGCTCCTATCGATGCTACAATTTTGCCTTACACATAATCTGTTCCTTTTTGATAATGAAAGCTTTTTACAAAAACAAGGGACAGCTATGGGGGCATCCTTTGCTCCCACCTATGCCAATTTATATATGGGCTGGTGGGAGAAGGAGGTGGCATGGTCAGAAAGCAATAACATCTATATGGATAGAGTGATACTGTGGGTGCGATATATCGATGATTTGTTTATTATTTGGGACGGCAGAGAACAACTGTTGTTGGAATACATAAATGTACTAAATAACAACCAATTTAACATCTATCTAGATGCTATCTTCAGTAGAGATACTATCTCCTTTTTAGATGTCCAACTAAAAGTAGAAAAAAATCATCTTGAGACAACTATATATCGAAAGCCCACGGCCTGTAATTCCATATTACATGCTAATAGTGGGCATCCTCATGCACTTAAATGGAGCATACCATACAGCCAGCTACTGCGGGCTCGCAGAATATGCTCTAATGAGAACCAATATGACTTGGAATCTAAGGCAATGGTGGACAGGTTTCTAAGTAGAGGTTATCCTCCAAAAACTTTAAGTGATGCACTATACAGAGTAAGGAATAAAAGTAGAGATGAGTTACTTTTTAATAACACAGTGACCAGCAATGATTCCCAACACTCAGCACCTAGAATATTCTTTCAGTATAACCAACAACATGACTCACTAAGAACTATACTCCAAAAAAACTGGCACGTTTTACAGAACGATCCCAGTATCAATGACCACATAGAAACTCATCCGTCCATAACATTTCGCAAAGCACGTTCCTTGGGAGATTATCTAACTAGAAGCTATTTTTCAGCAAAAACCAACACATCTTGGTTGAGCCAAAAAAGTTTGGGATTTTGGAAATGTGGCCATTGTAAGGCCTGTAAGTACGCTCAAAATACATACAAATACCAAACGTTTGATGGTCGTCAGTGCGAGATCAAAGATCGAATCACATGTGACACTGAATTTGTGATTTGTGTCATTGAATGTGGATGTCATAAAAAATACATTGGAAGTACCATTCACAAGTTAAAAGTCAGGTTCTTACAACACTTCAGAGCCATAAAAAATCAAGATAAAACCTATCCTTTGGCCAAACATTTCTGGGAGGCACATAAAGGAGAGTGTAGTACCTTATCCTTTTATGGTATCAAACATATTAAAAACAATCCCAGAGCTGGCAACAGAACGCTTGAGCTCAGACAAATGGAATCCAAAATGATTTTACTATTGGGCTCCGAATCCCCTTTGGGGCACAATCTTGATGCTGAGCTCTATGTCCATCTTAGATGATAATATACCGTTTACTGCTTTTATTCTCACTTTAGAAAGAGACTCTCTATGCTTTCTAACTCTAAAAATAGTAGTGCTAATTTAGCAGTATTTTATTTACATTCTCCTTTTGGAAGATGGGTGAGAAGATCATAATTAACTCATATGAACATGCCATGACAGAATTTGTAAAGTTGATATGACTGAGTAATTTTCCTTATTCTGAGTTCACACTATAGTTTGATGAAATTTAGGTGTAATTAGGTCTTATGAATGATTATGTAGATCTGTACTGTGCTATTGATGATGATTGTTCAATTTCACTTCCCTGTAACTTGGCAAATGCAGAATATGTAATATTACATATAGAGATACATATATATATATGGAATATGATATGGGACCAAGAAATCAATAGAACTGGTTGTTTTATTTGGAGTTTTGTAACACTTTGATGCACTTTATATGCTCTTTTGCACTTATTATTAGTATAGATTTTTAGCACTTTGCACCTTATGCTGAGGCCTTACTTGAATACAACCTATCTACATGTGTCTATAGAATTACCTGCTATACAGATAAGGATAGAGATGAATCAGATTTAATTATATAGGCATTAGGTATATACTCAAGCACTACAATATAGTCAAATAGAATTTTAATACAGGATTTTAATTAGTTATTAACAAATTATATTTATATATAACGAATGACAATCTAAATATTTAAAAATATGATACTATAGTTCCTTCGTTTTTATTTATATTGTTACTTTTCCTGTTATTTGAGTAATGTCTTTATATGACCAAACACTATGAATTATTGGAAGCTATTGCCTTTTTTCTATTATATTTGATATTTATGACTTTTTAATTCTAATTTTTTCTGAAAGTATTGGCATTAATATAGGTTCATTCTTTTATCAAGTGTTGTATTTAAATAACGATCATTGCATGCTTCAAAATGGCCGCCGCTTTTTTAGTACACTACAGTGTTATGGAAATAAATGAAGGACTTAAAATTTGTATGTAAATGATGTTGGCTGAGCAGCCAAACTGTCCAGTAGAAGGCGTTTTGCCGAAACGCGTTGACAGACATCACACTCAGGACTCTGTGTTACCTGTATAAGAAAATAAATTTATGAACTAAATACGAGCGCATTGGATTTAATCGATTTCGAGATTTGGGAGATACTTGATGGGATCGGTGCAGCCGTCAGATGGCTATCAGTCCATCTGTTGAAGAAATATATAAATATATATATATATATATATATATATATATATATATAGCAACCCAACAGAATAATTAAGAACATGTAGAGAAACGTATTCAGAACTGAAAATCTCATCACATGAGTCAAGAAGCAGACAGCTCTTCGTGTTGATTTGAGAACTATTCCACGAAGTTCATTAGCATATTCATAATAATGAATTACACAGGCAGAGAGAAGCAAGACCTCAGGGAGCTCAGGGTGAGTGAGTATAACATTAAATGGCAAAGAGAATTAAATGTTAATTAAAAGAAAGTATAGTAACAGATAATAGTATGTCTCTAGTAAATGTGAATGTGATTTATCAGGTGCCGTTATCCAGTCAAATAAGACGTGAGGTGGCAGACTGAGTATTTGATGAAACATCATCTCTGAGGCAGTCTCTCTGTATCCCATTCTCCTTTCCCCTTCCAGGATGCTCAATACGGAGATTATAATTCATTGCAAGTAGTCTGGGTTGGGTCTGAGGATATCTCTTTTGTTCCTGAGGAAATCAAATCAAGGTACCCTGACACATATTCTGATCCTGGGTATTATCCACCTACCATCCCCTCCAAGCTTTTATCAGAGTGAATGGGGTCAGGTATACAGTGGTGGGCATTGGTAAGGGCATCCATCAAGGCTGCCGGTTACATTTTGCCCTGACCTTAGTTAGAACCCTTAGCTAATGAAGAAAAGGGGGTAGACTGGGGTTCAGACATCTATAAGCTTACAATATTTGCAGATGGAATCATGGTAATAATCAAGATCCCTATGGACTGCAGCATATATTTTGTCATAGTGAGCCCATGCAAAGGCCTCTGCAGAACAGCCATTGCAGCCTGCATGAAAGGGTGGCAGCACCCTTTCACTGCCATTTACACTAAATCTCCCATATAGCAGACCCTCCAGCCCTGAGGGCAGGGTGCCAAGTACCTGTGTGTGAGGGCACCCCTGCACTAGCAGAGGTGCCCCCACAACCTCCAGGACCATTTTCCCAGACCTCATGAGTGCGGGGACACCATTTTACGCATGTATTGGACATAGGTCACTACCTATGTCCAGTTACATAATGGTAAATCTGAACATAGACGTTTTTGGTTTCAAACATTTAGGAATCATACCCTCATGCTTTTTCAAGCATTGATTGTATGATCCCATTCACTCTGGGGGCTCCTTAGAGGACCCCCAGTACTGCCATAACTGTCTTCTAAGGTTTTCCAGGCAACCCCAGCTGCTGCCACCTCACAACCAGATTTCAGCCCTCCTGCACTTGAAAAGCTCAAGCCCAGGAAGGCAGAACAAAGGATTTCCTTTGGGAGAGTGGTGTTACACCCTCTCTCTACGGAAATAGGTGTTACAGGCTTGGGAAGGAAAGCCTTCCCAAGCCACTGGAAATGCTTTGAAGGACATATTTGGTGCCCTACTTGCATAATCCAGTCTACACTGGTTTAGGGACCCCCAGTTCCCAGCTCTGGCGTGAAACTAGACAAAGGAAAGGGGAGTGTCCACTCCCATGTCCATGACCACCCCAAGGGTGGTGCTCAGAACTATTCCAGAGGGACCCTGGGTTTTGCCATCTTGGATTCAAAGTTGGCAAGGAACTCTGGGAGTATCTGAGTGGCCAGTGCAAGCAAGTGACATCACAGCCGTCCCCTGATAGGTGCTTACCTGGTTAGGTGACCAATCCCCCTTTCAGGGCTATATAGGGTCTCTCTTTTGGGTGGTTCCTCAGATTCTGATTGCAAGACTCCAACAGGAATCCTCTGCATCCTCCACTTCCACTTCTCACTGAAGAAACTGCATCTGGACCCTCCAGGAACTCTACAAACTGCATCAAAGTAGCAAGACTCCTTCTGCAATATTGTATCTCCAGCTCCTGGGAGCAACTGCAACTGTTTCTCAGTTGTGCATACTCTGAATACAGCCCGTCTTCAGCCTGCATCAGAAGTGCAGAGAAATCTCCCTTGGGGTGAAGCAGTCACTCCCCTGCTTCTGCAGGCACCTACTTCAATGACAATCAGCTGTGTGGATCCCCTCTCCTGCTGAGCTGCATGGATCCTGCATCACGGGTGGTGGGCTGAAGTGCTTCCGATGCTCCTCTCGTCCAACTGTCAAACTTTGGCAGAGGTAAGAGCTTCCCTCCCCACGCAAGACAGTACCCACATGCACTGCATGTTTTGCAGTTGCCAAGGCTTTTTGGCATCCTTCCACAAAGTTCTTAATGCATCTTGCCGCTCCTTCCTCCAGCTCTCTATCCTGTGACCCACAACTTCCTGAGTGGTTCTCCGGGGATGTGGTACCATTTGTCATAGTGCTGCATGGGCCTCTATTGCACATTCCTTGTTGCCATGCTGTGGGACTCCTGTGCATGCTGCCTGATCTTTTGTGGGCTCTCTGAGTTGCTGAGCACCCCCTCTGACTCCTGCTTGTGGGTAGAGTCTACGTGGTCCTTCCTGGTCCTGAGCAGTGCCATTTTTCGCTAACCACGAGTTTATGTGCACCAAGGCTTGTTGGCGGACTTCAGCAACGCAAACCAGACTGCAATCTTTCTTCCGGTGTGTGACATCATCTGCACCAACCAGCAACCCGACTCCGTCTTCTTGGGTGCAGTACTGACTGTTCTTCTTCATTAGTGTTTTTTCTTTTTCATTGTCATCCGGGGTTACCAGGGGTTCCTGCTCGTCCTGGACTCTTCTGTGCTTCTTAGACTTGGTCTCCTTCTTCCACAGGTCCTCAGGTCTAGGAATCCACTGTTGGTGTCTTGCAGTCTCTTCTGGTTCTTGCATAATTCTCCACTTCGTTTCTGTGTGTGTCCTGGAAAAGTTACTGTGTTTTACTCCTGCTTTCCTCGTGACTGGGGTGGGTTCTAGTACTTACCTTTGGGGTTTTCTGGTACTCTCAGCTCCCCTCTACACACTATACTTGCCTAGGTGGGAAACCAAGATTCGCATTCCACTTTTTTAGTAAATGGTTTGTGTTCCCCCTTGGCCCTTTTCTAACTATTGTGATTTTCACTAATTGTAGTTTTCTAACTGTTGTTATGCCTATTTCTGCATACTAGTGTATACATTTTGTGTATTACTTTCCTCCTCAGGGAGTATAGTCTCTATGGTATTTTTGCTATTTGTGTCACCAAACTAAAGTACCTTTAATTTTTGTAACACTATTTTCTTTAGTGTGTGAGTGCTGTGCGACTACAGTGGTATTGCATGAGCTTTGCACGTCTCCTAGATAAGCCTTTGCTGCTCATCCACAGCTACCTCTAGAGAGCCTGGCTTCTAGACACTGACTACATTTCACTAATAAGGGATAAGTGGACCTGGTATAAGGTGTAAGTACCATAGGTACCCACTACAAACCAGGCCAGCCTCCTACAACATTGTAGTAGTATTTGATTGTATGTAGTTAATTAAAACCATTACAAAAATTCAAGAGCGCAAAATCAATTTTCAAACTAGAAACAGTTAATAACTATTAACTTAAAACAATGTAGTCCAAAGTCCAGGTGCATAGTAAATGTTGGTTATTTAGTTATTGCAGCGTGTGCCTGGTCAATATTCACCGTCTATTTGGATATCATCAAAAATTCAAATAATTTACAGTTTAATCGAGGTTCTTCCAGATTGAGACTGCTAGTCATTGCAGCCCTACATGTTAGAATTTCTCTGTCCTGAAAGCATCTTCTAAGGAGATTAATCTATGCTTGCCGCAGGAAAGGGCAAATACATAGCAGTTGTATTAGATTTTCCTTTTCACTTCCACATAACCTGCATGTTATTGGGCCATTATATTTCAATTTTGAAAGTTCTGCAAGACTAGGGAGCTGACCAAACCATAACGCCATAAGCCTTTTCTTGAGGCGAGGTGAGAAGGTCTTGCTTAAGTATGCAGCTAGCTTAATCTCATCATAATTATTAACCACCATTCACACTTGTTCTTTTCCTAAATACATTTGTATCTCATGTAACTGAATGAAACTTTGCTGCCGTACCTGCCACACACTTAAATTCTAAAATAGGCCTATTATTTTCCAATAATTCCCCAAAACCTGCATACTTTAATTATGTATAAAGACATTTATAATGATTAGAACTATGGTAATTTTCCTATGCTGACCATAAGTCACTATTTAACATGTTATCCTGTGTTGCCCTAATGTTGTACCATGTTTTGATGGTCGTCTATGTCTCTAAAGGAAAATGCATTTTACACAAAAATAAAGAATCGTTCTGGTAAAAATGAAACTGAGAATGTAAGTTTAAGTTAATTTTCAGGTGTCTGCGTTAAAAAAATGCCACTCGCTTTGGAACTGTAGTTTCACAAAAATAAAATTACCCAAACTTTCTTTCCCCTTGAGTAAAACAGCTACCTGAAATGAATGTTGACTGCCTGCGTTGAAGAACTGCCACTTGTGTTTGGAAAATACCAATTCTATAGTTTCCGTTTTTTTCTCTTTAGAATTTTTCCTCACACAGAATTCTTGCTAGGCAATGTGATGTAATAGTATAATCTTGGTCAAAACACAAAATTACCAAATTTACCCAAAGTAAACCAGCGTATTTACATTTTTACACTGGACAAATGATATGTTTGGTGGAGTTAATTTTAAGTGGAACTCTAGTAAAGTAATTATCTTGAAATGTGATTTCCCTCAAGAATTAAGGAAAAAATTTAATGAAAGGTTTTTCCGTGAAATGTAAAATTACAAAGTTGTTTGACACCTGGTATCATCTTCTTTAACTTGCTGGGGCCATTCAGCTACTACAGAAAAAGACTGTCCCTAGAACTATTTATGCATTTTTAATGTTTCCCTTTAAAATGTAATCTCTTCTTTATAAACAGATTGAGACCTATTTGCAAACTGCATTCAGTATTATGTGAAGGAGGACTACAGTACTATTCATGTACTAAAAAATGCTTTGCTAATCACTGATCTAGGGGTAGATACCTCCATCTCTGCATCTCCTATCTTTTCTGTGCTGAGATCTCTGCCACCACGATAGAGATCTCAGCACTATTAAGCCTACATTTATGCAGCAAATATAGGAGGGATAAGGGCTTAGAGAACATTAAAGAGGGGTTTAGGGAATGTCATGATACTACAAAAACCCACCCACAAAAGTGTATGCCTGTTGCTATTCACAAACTACACTGTTAAAATTACTACAGTCCTAGAGGTGACAAAACAGACCTAAATGTACTCTAGCCTGGCTTGGGCCCAGCAACACATACGGCTATTCAGAGGCACTGCAACACACCCCCATAGAAGATAATGAAGATAGGGACTTCGATTTAGGCCTGGTGTTGGAAATGGCCTTTCTGCAGGGTTATCCCCAGACTTTTTGCCTTCCTCCTTCTCTTTTTCTGACCTCATTTTTGCTGGCTTTAGGACTCTGCACACCTTACCACTGTTAATCAGTGCTAAAGTGCATATGCTCTCTCCTTAAAACATGGTAAAATTGGCTCATACCCAATTGGACTATTTAATTTACCTATAAGTCCCTAGTAGAGTGCACTATATGTGCCCAGGGCCGTAGATTAAAAGCTACTAGTGGGCCTGCAGCACTGATTGTACCACCCACTTAAGTAGCCCCTTAACCTTGTCTCAGGCCTGCACTTGCAAGGCCTGTGTGTGCAGTTTCACTGCCAAATAGACTTGGCATTGGCATTTAAAAGTACTTGCCAAGCTTAAAACTCCCCTTTTTCTACATATAAGTCACCCCTAAGGTGTGCCCTGGGTAACCCCTAGGGCAGGGAGCTGTGTAGGTAAAAGGCAGGACATGTACCTGTGTAGTTTACATGTCCTGGTAGTGTAAAACTCCTAAATTTATTTTTACACTGCTGTGAGGCCTACTCCCTTAATAGGCTAACACTGGGGCTGCCCTCAGACATTGTTTGAGTGGTATATGCTGATCTGAAAGGAGTAGGAACGTCATATTTAGTATGGCCAGAATGGTAATACAAAATCCTGCTGACTGGTGAAGTTGGATTTAATATTACTATTTTAGAAATGCCACTTTTAGAAAGTGAGCATTTCTCTGCAGTGAAATCTTTCTGTGCCTTACAATTCACGCCTGGCTGGGTTTAGTTGACAGCCCCTTGTGCATTCACTCAAACACACCCCAAACACAGGATACTCAGCCTCACTTGCATACATCTGCATTTTGAATGGGTCTTCCTGGGCTGTGAGGGTGGAGGGCCTGCTCTCACACAAAGGACTGCCACACCACCTACTGGGACCCTGGCAGACATGATTGAACTGAAAGGGCACCTGGTGCACTTCTAAGACACTCTTTCAAGTCTCCCCCACTTCAAAGGCACATTTGGGTATAAAAACAGGGCCTCTGGCCGCACCAACTCAGACACTTCCTGGAGAAGAAACCTGAACAAGAACCTGCACCCACCCTGACAAGAAGAACTGCCTGGCTGCCCAAAGGACTCACCTGACTGCTTTATGAAGAGGACTGCTGCCTTGCTGTTGCCCTGCTGTCTTGCTGCTCTCTTGCTGTGCTGCAGAAGTGCTCTCCAAGGGCTTGGATAGAGCTTGCTTCCTGTTCCCTGAAGTCTCAGGACTAAAAAGACTTCCCTCCTGCAGCTGAAATCTCTGTGCGGCGAAAATTCGATGCACCGCCTGCCAAGAACGACGCACAGCCTGCTCGTGGTGAAAAAGTCACCTCACACCTAGACGTAACAACGCAGTCCCGACTTCTCGACACAAGATCGACGCAGCGCCAGTGACGCAACCGGAACTTCGGCGCACGGCCCTACTGGATCGACGCAAGCTGACTCAGAACGATGCCGCCCGACTCCGTGAGAGGAATCGACACAGCGCCTGCCATGCGGAAGAAAATTCCACGCATCGCCTACCGGAATCGTGCATTTAACTAGATAAATATTATATATTTTTCTAAACACTGTGTGGTGTATTTTTGTGGTGCTATACTGTGGTATTGTATGACTTATTGCACAAATACTTTACACATTGCCTTCTAAGTTAAGCCTGACTGCTCAGTGCCAAGCTACCAGAGAGTGGGCACAGGATAATTTGGATAGTGTGTGACTTACACCAACTTTAGTGAGGGTCCTTGCTTGGACAGGGGGTAACCTGACTGCCAACCAAAGACCCTATTTCTAACACTTGGGCGGATTTTGCGGAATGAACCTAAAAACTCTGTGGCCCTACGCAGAGTTCCGCAAGCGGCAGAGTGCGTTAGGTGACACCGGTCGCTCTGATGTTTAGTGCTGGCTATTTGTCCCACACTACAAATCAGCATGAACTGCACAAGGTGCAGCACAGGAGGGTGCTGTTCTTTTCTGCCACTCAAGTGGATTTTCTACTCAAGCAGCAGCTTCCTCAATGAGAATGGAAGATTTCTCAATGCAGACAGTAGCGACCATCCACGACTGCCCGCATTGAGAAATCGCAGTGAGAGGTGGTGATTTTGCTCACTTGTGCTCGCCAACTTAACATTGGCAAGCACGAACGAGGAAAAAACTCCGCTCAGCCATGCAGAATTTCGCGGAACTCCCCACTCTAAGTGAAGCTCTGAGTGTGAAAAACACTGCAAACTCCGCGAGTGAAGTGGAATTCACTACCGACCCCTGCTTAGATTAACATTCAAATTAATTAAATAAATACAATGGTTATGTGTTCCTATATGCATTTATTTTCATTGAGAATGCATTACATTTTGCTAAAATGTATGTGTTGAATTTTTTTACTTAACTTTTCAAGTTTAACTTTATTCGTGATTATGTTAATTATTAAGGACCTCATTACTAGTGTGGCGGTCCGAGGACTGCCATACTCACGTTGATGGTTGGACTGACACACTCCAGGCAGTCCGACCGCCCAACTACAAACTAGGCGGATGGACCACCTAGAGACTGCCATCCTCACCAGGATCATAAATCCCGATGGGGTGATGGTTGTCATGCATGTAACCAGCCATGGTGGTGCTTAACTCAGCTTCGCCTGGCTGATTACAACCCCACTTTTCGCCAGCCTTGAAAGGCTGGTGAAAAGCCAGTGTCATGGGCCACACGGAAGCCCCTAAACAGCCCATGCCTATGGCATAGGTAGTGAAGGGCCCCCCCTGCCCAGCACCGTCAGAATGCGCACTGTCTGCTATGCAGGCAGTGTGCATTTTGAGGGTGCTGGACGGCCCCTATATGCGCCATGTGGAGCCGTGTTCAATGCTGCTGCACAGTTTCCACTCGGATGACCGGTGGAAACCTTGATTTCTGCTGGTCAGCCTGGTGGAAAACTTATAATGGGTCTGGTGGGGAGACCACCAGCTCCACAGCGGTCTCCTTCCCTCGAGTCTGGTGGTCGGATTTTCCAACCGTCACTCATAATCAGGCCCTAAATGTTAAAGTAATAAAATAACTATTTAAAAGACATACAAGTATTAAATAATTGAATAAATTATATATTTAATTAGTTTCTAGTTGTTGCAACAGAGACATTGATCTGTTCCACCATTCAGTGTTGTACTAAACAGCTTTACTTTCTCAGTGTTGTTGTGCTGTTTTGTCGCTACTCAAAATAGGATTTCTTCAATTTTGGCATTCTTAACTTTTTTACTGCTTGATTCAAGATTTTATGTGGATATTCTCACTCAGTTAAACTTTGTATGATAACCTTTTCTTCTTTTTTTGTACCCTGCCATTGTATTCCAGTTACGTTTCACTCTTATGAGTTCCCCATATGGGACACTCCACCTTAATGTGATGGAATGGTGACATGCAGAATGAAGGACACTGTTCCCTGCTTTCCCATCCTGTACATCCTGTTTTAATACCAATGAGAAGATCCAAATACAAATTTTAATTTTTGCTCATTTTGTATGTGAAGGTAAAATTCTGCTTATTTTGCCCTAGTTTGCCATTAAATTGTTTGACAGCTTTGATTTTACCATCCCAAATCAGGAATAAGCTGTCTATGCTGGATCCATAAGGGTTTCTGGGATGTGAATTGTTTTTTATCTTCTATCTAGATCTGTTCCTCCCAGGAAGAGAGTCATGAAGCTGGGGACGAAAAAGGTGCCTATAGCTGTCTCTGAGCATTGACAATAAAGGGTGTCTTTGAACATAAAGATGGTCTGGTGCAAGCAATACTACATCATTGAAAGCAACATCTCATTATGTTCAAATAAAGACGTGTCAACTTCTGAAAAAGTGCATTCAGGTGTTAATAACTAGTTAATGTTGTATACACGTCTACACAAACAAACATCAAGAGTAATGCTCATATACAATGTTTCCTACGTCATATTATTACACTTTCTGTGAAAGTCAGAAAGTCAGAATTGTCCTTGCAATATGATGGTAATGCAGTGAGAAATTGGGCTAAGAAATAATTGAGGGCAATTGAAGTATTTTCCAGAATTCCCCCAATGGAGGACACTATGGGTCTCCTAAGAAGTTTGGTGATATGTTTATGAATTGTGAGTAGGTAAAGACATGGTACTCTTTTTTCTGCTTTTAGACAGGAATATTCATCAGTGTCAAGCAGCCCCTTTCATAGCATTCCTATAGGAGGTTATGGTACATGCCAATGAATTGTTTGTAGATGTTAATAACTATAGTTTCATAACAGTTAGTGTCTGACAGCTGCTTCAGTATGTCTGCCCTAAAACATTGTGTGTTCATTAAGACTATGGGCCTGATTACGAGTTTGGCGGTCTGCGGACTGCCATGTCCGCATTGGCAGTCTGACCGCCATCAGTCTGGCAGTCAGACTGGCACATTACGTATTTGGCAGTCATACCAACAAAAGCTTGCCAGTGCTGCGTGAGTAAGCACAAACAGGATAGTGGAGTCCGTGTTGCCACTGCACACATTACGAGGTTGCACACTGCCAATGTAACTCTAGTGGTCCAACCACAATGTGCAAGCTAGCAGAAGCAGTCAGTGTGAAGAGAGACATTCACCTGCAGGCATCCTTACACATCTGGTGCCACCATGGAGCCCTCCACAAACGTCATGCCACTGCTGCCGCTCACCATAAAACAACAAAATCAAAGCCAACGTGGACGCCAACAACTGTAAGTACACACACCTACCTGTATCCTTAACCTTATACACTGCCTGTTGTTCCAGCTCACACATCATAGGGGTACATGCCACAGGCAGCAGGTACAGGTCTCAACCTACACACACTCACAAACATACATCGACATGGACACGCACACAGTCACAATACACCCCGTTTGGCCAGCACACTTACACTGCACTGCAATACTACACAAATACAGATGGCCACATAGCTCAGGCAAGGGGAGACTGAAGGCTACACAACATTGTCATACACTTCAACAATGACACACCTATAGGACAATACAAATACAAATCAAACACTTACATCCGCCACTGGCTAGAATCCGTCTTCACAAACAACACACATTTGTATCGATGTGGCATGAAACACAAACAGCACTGCCATTAAACAACCCTGCAATGGACACACACATTACACATACACAGTGCAATGGAAGCACAATGGCATAAACAAAATTCATGAATACATAAGCCATATCAGGGGGAGAAGTCTAAGACCATACATTCCACACATTGGACAACACAAAATGAAATGCTTTCCATACCTACCAGTACAGAATACCATTACACCATCCTTGCATTTACAGACACATACCCATGCACACAACATATACCCTTCCCTTGGGGGACACAAGCACTGCCCACAAACTGACATCCTGCTAACAACAACCCATGGAGCAGAAAGCAGGCTCAAACACACACTCGAGGCATCCAGCACAAGACAATCAGGTACAACATCAAGGTAGAAAAGGAAATGCAGTACAAATGTATACCCAAAATAACCAACTGTTTGGGATTTATTCAAGATAAAAATATAAAAGGCAAAAGGCCTTTTGCCAGTCCATATATATGGTCCCAAAGGAAGCAAAGTATTGTTCTAAAACCTGACTCCTAGCTGCCAGGTAACCTCCACAGGATGGGGCATCAAGGGGGCGGGCAGGCACCAAAGGGATTATCCACGGGTGGTGGGATTGGATTTGGGAGCGGGGCTTGGGCTTGGGAGGGGTGGGCTTCTTCTTTTGGAGGAAGAGGTATGGGTAGTTCAAGGGGGGGCAAGGGAGGGCAGAGGGGGGCTTGGAAGTGGATGGAATGGCATGGGATATGGCTGGGGTCCTTCTGGGTTTGGGATGGCAGAGGAGCAGGCCAAAGGTCAGGGTTAAACAAAAACCTTTTCTTGGACACCCGGGGATGGTCATCAGATGGGGGTCAGCATTTGGAGGTTGATGGAGTGGTTTTAGGCTGTGTAGGAGTAGATGTCATGGGTGCATGCTTATGGGAGGTATGCTTGTGTGTGGTGGGTGTGTGAGTCTAGACATTTGTGTGTCTTGGTGAGACAGCAGGAGGAGGTGCAGGGGGATATGGGAGTGAGGGTGTTTGTTGGGCTGGTAACTTCAGGTTGGGTGGATGTGGTGGATATATGTGTGTCTGTAGTTGTATTGTGTGCATTGTGGTGCTTATGGTGGACATCTACAGGTATGCTGGGGTGGTGAATTGGGTGTGCCTGTGACTGTTGTTTTGTGCCTGTTGGTATGCTTGATGGAGTGTCTGTGATGCAGGGGTGGTGGATGTGTCCAGGGAACTAGGGAGTGTTGTTGTGTCCATAGGAGGATATTGTTTGTGTGTGTGCCAGTGTATTTTGTGGTGCTTGTGTGAGCTACTTTTGGGTGTTGGGGTGGATGTCTGCGGATCGGTCTGTGTGCCTTGGGTAGGTAAGGGGAGGGGGGACTTGGATTGGGAAGAGGGAGGTGGAGGGGGGACAGAGGGTGGCGTGTAACTGGCTGCCATCAGTGAGGAGGGCAGAACCTGAAAAGATCTCTGTAGGCCAGCCATTGCACCTTGAATGCCTTTAAGGAATGCATTTGTCTGCTGGTGCTGAGTTGCCAATCCCTGGATGCATTGACAATAGCTGACCGACCCACAGAGATACTCCTCAGGTGGTCAATAGCCTCCTCACTGAGGGCAGCAGAGGCAACAGGGGCTGGGGCAAAGGTGACTGCGGTGAAGGAGATGCCCAACCTTTTATGTGAGCATGCACGGTCAACTGGGTGGGGAACAACAGGGAGGGCGGTGATAGAACAGGGGGTGGTGGACAATGATGGTACAGGGGGTTGCCCCGATGGGGGTCCACCACAACTAGGGAGTGGCCACTGGATTAGAAATCAGAGGATGATGAGGATGCAGATCTGGTCTCCCGTATGGCACTCCCCTCAACCGCCAGGCCACTGGGACCCTCTGTATCTGTGGTGTCTTCACCTAAGGTCTTGTAGCCAGATGCTTCTCCTCTTGGCTCGGCCCTGTCTCCTCCGCTTGCTGGTGCTGATGCTGCAAGAACAGAGAGGAATTGGGTCATCACATGTCCATGATAACACTTGTTTCAAATAAAGAGAAGGGATCGGAGGATTTACTGGTCCAGTGTACACCCTCCAGACAACCTGATAATATAATATAATACACTGTTCCCAAACTAGGCGGAGGGAAAGAGAAGGAGTCCTAATAATCGGGGGGTGCCCGTCAGGCATTGCAGCGCCGGCCTGACGAGGAGCTGTCCGATGATGAAGCATGACACCAAATGTGGTGTGTGATGACTTTTGCTCCTGATTATTAGGACTCCTTCTCTTTCCCTCCCACTAGTTTTGGAACAGTGTATTATATTATATTATCATGATAACACTTGACCCACAACTCGGCTTGACAAGCAATACCATTATGTCAAGTAGGCCCCATCAAAAACATACACATGAGTGGCACATACATATGATATTACATATGCCTGGATGCCATGTGGATTTCTGAAAGTTGCCACATGAAAAACAGGATCTCAGACAGCTACAATTGAATGGCTGAAGTCTTGGACCCACAATAACTATACAACAACTAGGAGACTTCTTCATCCTCAAAGCTAACCCACATGCACCAGACCTCAGTTAAGTAATGGCAAACAATAGTATCCCCTTGTATAGTCCATTTCCACATATCCCACACACGGTCATGCACACATCTCCCTGGCACATATGTAATGAACCAACAATGAGAAATGATGCCCTGACATCCTGCAATGTTGCTTACAAAATATCCTGGAGTAGGTGACATGGAAATACCTATGTCACACTGGGAACATATCAACACTACATTTCTCTAAATTACATCTGTTCCAACAGAGTCCACACATGAGGCATTGAAAGGAACACTGTTGAGGTCAGATTCAAAATGTCAGGGAGAGATGTCTCCAGCGTATACAAAACAATGAATCAGCAAGCCCCAGGATAGTCAGCACTAATCTCTGACACCCATTACAATGACATCCTCTGAGTGTTTCTGTTGAAGCCATCTGTCCTTTGCATGTTGAAGGGACACAGAAATTGCAAAGACTAATAGGAGGCCCTCAACCTGTTGCCCAGCGAGAACACACACTATCCACATCTTGGGCATGGCAACCCTGGTGTCTGCTGTGGATGAATGACTGTACCCAAACATATGTTATGTAAACATCACTGCAAGTCACTCCATGATGCATGCCAACAGTTAGGGCACAATCCTTAACCATTACAAATATGCAGTGCACTCTTCCACATGATTCCCCCTCAAGGGCATACATATACACAAAGTGGTTACACACTCTGAGCCAACCTGTTTTGTCCCTCATCGCTACTGCAGTTCTACATGAGAAACAACATACTATGATGCATGAAGTCATTTGTCATACAAAAATACAATGGTGACACACTCCTGTCTGTGGTACACGATGAAATGTAACCCCATTGTAAATGCGCTATTCCACAAACAGGTTGCCATGCACATATATGTAAGGGAATACAGAAATCATCCCATCAACATAGGTAGAACATGAATGAAACTGCAGCTTACAAATTTATCCCAAAGAGAAAGGGACACATGCTGACATGTAGGCACAAGGAATGTTGGAAACAGTGATGGCACATAAATCCAGCCAATTGACATTCCTCACTTGCCAAGGGAAAGTAGTTTGCCACACCAGCATGGTTTATTCATGTAAACCATGTCACATGTATGATGGTCGCCTACACATCACAAAATGCAATGAGTCTCCAGTACCCATCACACACTGAGGAAGTGGCTTTTGGGTGGCAGATGTCTACATACACAAATACACAGACACAAGGTAGAATACAGTGATCCATAACCTACTTACCTTTAAGCCTGTAATATGTAGGAGCACTGATACAAATTACACCCACTACAACAACAAACAGTACATAAATGATCTTTGTACACAGCCATGTGTGCTCCCTGCAAAGCACGTGGTTTCTGTATTCACCCCAGTTTTGTGCTAGGTTCCAGGTCCATAAGGCTAGGCACACCAGCTTAATACACTTGGCATGTCAACACAAACAATCTCCCATAATCTGTGTATCACATGGCTCTTCCCTCATTGTCAGAGGGAGCAGTCAGTACCTCTGTCAATCACCTGTCAATGGTACAGGCAGGAATTTGCTGTGTACACAGCCCCTTGTGGTTGCTGAGCTGCCCTCAAATGCCCATGAAGCTCTGGGTAGGCCAGTGGCAGAATGGGGGTCATTATGGAGTCATGGTCCGATGGACATCCTGTCCACGTTGAAAGGACAGCCCCAGCTGGGCCTCAGCAATCTTCTGGGCCTAGCATCTCAGGTCCTCTCACCTCTTGCCATAGTGGCCGGTTGCCAGCTGTGGATCCACAGGGTCTGAACCTTCTTGGCAATAGCTCTCCATATTCCTTTCTTCTAATGGGCATTGACCGGCATGGATGCAAGAATTGATGTCCACTGGTCTCATCCCAAATGTCTAAGTCACATCCATGTCAGTACATCAAGCTGATAGCATTCTGTTGTGCTCATACTGCCCAAGTGTGGCACATACTAGCCATTGAATAAAGGGACATGACTACAAATACTTCCCAATCTGCGGACCAACCCACCACCCTGCTCAGGCCCTGCACTGACTAGGTAGATCAACTAACATCTTGCGGGACATGATCTAGCAATCTGACTGAGATCTGATAATATTTGTGATACATCACACCTCTCTGGCTTCTGAAATGTAGACTCATTAGACGCGAATGCATCAAAAGATTCACAGTCTGTGACAATGGTCCTCTGCATACAGTCCCTACAGGCTACTGCCAGGGCACAAACTCAAACATTACACATGGGTAACAATGAAGAGACTGACGTGGTGGGTACAGAAAGAGTGTAGCCTGTCCATGTGTGGACATGTGCAGATGCAAATGCAGACTCACTCCACTTCAGGGGGTGAGATTCTGTATGTCTTATCATTAACACATAACACACTTTTAGACATATGTGTCAATATTACATGCAATGCAGCCAAAACAACATAGGCATGCATTGCCCATTTCTAGGTATGGACTTGGATGATTGAATCACTTTTCATGAGTTGCCAGGACACAGCACACAGTTTGCACTTTTGAAATGTCAGAAATGCAGTGAACCTGCACAAGACAAATGTGACCTGTATGAAGGTGACAACAGGGCTGTGGGATTAAGGGACCTGTCAGGGGTTTACAAAGATGGCAAGTGCACATTGGTCACGGATCATTAACTCTCCCCTAAAACCATTTACATTTGTATCAGAGAAAATAGCCTCATTAAACTGCATATTAGCATATAGCACTTCCACGCATGACAGTACATCATGTAGCCAACAGCAATTTGGCATGGTGTGTGTGGGTTGCAACCTGAAGGACAGAATGAGTCAGGATATGCCTTCCAAATAACAGCTTGGCAGATGTTGGTTGGAATCTCTGTGGCACTATACACATTGCTCACTTCACACACATCTGACACAAACAACATATATACACAGCTCACGCTGTCATGCAAATACATGTTGTCTCACATTTACAACATCCATCTAGGATGGCTGTAATGTCACCTCAACTAGTCATGTGCATCAGCACAAAGTGGATCAGGGAACACTCAATGCACACACATCACAATGTATTAGAACTCAACATCTGGCACTGAACACAAATACATTCACATTGACTCTCCCATTGATGCCACACTGACTGCACCTACAGGGCCTTCAATTGACATTCTGGCACACATGGGCTCAATCTAGCTTGTGAGGAGGGTATATATGGTGATGTGCCAAGAACAGTTGTGCACATGAGGCACTTACCTGCTCCTCTAGTGCACCATAGAGCTGTCCATTCTTGGGTAGAACCTCAGACACAAGCTTCTCTAATGCCATTGGTGGGACGGCTGGGTCCCTGTCACCTACTGGACATGGCATGATTGCTCCCAGAGGCAGTACACAGCAGCTCAGGTTGTGGAGGTCTTCATGGCAGGTGTGTCAGGAATCATGAGGGAGTTTGAAGAACATGGCGGTCACGACACGACGTACGTGGCTGTCACCACCAGTGAACATGGCTATTGGACTGCGGCCACCACTGGCAATAACATTAGCCTGTGGCTGTGTCCTCCACAGTTGCAACTGCCTACCACCATGATGACTTCTGCCAGTGGTCGCGGACGGTTCCTATTGTCCATTGGAGTAGGTCAGGCAGCTGCCATTTTAGAGGCCAGAAATGTATTATATGGCTCCGAATGATGTGTCACACCTCCAAAATGTTTGTATTTGCAGTAATAAGTGCTTGTCTTGTCTTGTCCTGCCATGTAGGTCCTCCTACTCAAACACAATTGTTGTACATTGCTGGGCAGATATGGCAATTTGCATTGGGGCACAGCCCTCCCCCCGACAAAGGTCATTTTTAAACGTGGTACATCAAGTCACAGTCCGAGTGATATTTTTATATGCACAAAATGTTGATTACCGTAAACATGATGTGTACACGTGTTGCAAAGCAAGGGGGTAAAATGTGACTTGTGTGTGATTATCAGGTATAAGATGACTACTGTGTATCATGGCAACACCTTACTACATGCCGTGTCACATTTTATCATTGACATGCATCCTGTATGTTGGAAGGGATACATTGGATAATGTCATACATAGTTACCCAGGGAGGGGGAGGATGTGACAACTTCCTGTCTATCGTTCACTGCCAGTCCATCAGACCATGGAAGAATGCCACATCATCTAGCTGTACCATCTGAATAGGCAAACCATTGTGGACCTATGTCGTCAGTTGGAGCCAGATCTGATGCCTGTCGTTCGTCATCCGACAAGCATACCACCCATTGTACAAGTCATGGCAGTGTTGCACTTCCTTGCCACAGGGTCCTTCAAAAACACAGTGACCCTATCTGGTGGGATGTCCAAGGCCATGTTGAATATGGTTTTGAAGGATGTACTCTCAGCAATGTTGAAACACTTGGACATCTAGATCCAGTTTCCTCAACATGATGATTTCGCCCATGTGAAGGCTGACATTTGTGGATTGGCACACATCCCGCATTTGGTGGGAGCCATTGATGGTACACATGTTGCCTTGGTCCCACCGCATGGCAATGATCAAGTGTACCGCAACAGAAAGAGCTTCCATTTCATCAATGTCCAAGTTGTTTATTTGGGGGATCGGTAGATTTTACAGTTCTGTGCCCATTTTCAGGGTTCAGTCCAGGATAGCTTCATTATGCAGAACAGCATAATCCCCTAGCTGATGTCATGACTGTACCCAGAGAGGGCCTGGCTGGTTGGTAAGTCACATCTGTCCTGTTTGTGCGTGTGCAATATCTGCTGCAACTAATCCAATGAGAGGGACTCATAGTTAAACGTATGTCCCATTCCATCGAAAGGAACTCTGCATACCCAAACCATCCATCGTTGTTGTCGCCGGTGAGGAATCCAGGGGAAGTCCACTTTAACGATGCCCATGGAAGAACACAGCATGTCGTTGAATGGGCTTTTGGGCTCCTGAAGGCCAGATTTAGGTGTCTCGGCAAGACAGGTGGAGCCCTCCACTAATCATCCAAAAAACTGTGTAAGATCATTGTGACCTGATGCATGCTCTACAACATTGCCCTGCAGTAGAATATCCCATAAAGTCCAGTTGAGGGGGAGCTAGCAGTGCCACTGGGTATGAATCCAAAATACAAAATGAGGATGACAGTGATGAGGAGGAAGGTGAAGACTTGCAGGCAGATCTCATCAATCACTGCTTTACCTCAGTGTAAGTATGTAATGTGATGTGATTACTGTGACTGTATGAGGAACTGTAGTTGTCAGGATGTATGGAGTAGGGTATTTTTCCAGTAGAAAGGGGATCTCACGCTTTGTAGTATACAGCCAAGCGTTACTTGCCTAGTCAGACGTGAACATTTCTCTACCTTGATTATCTGCTGGGTTTGTGTCAGTCTCATTGTAATGTAAGTGTATCAACTGATATTTGATATGAGCTTTTGCTCAAAGGTATGAATTCCCAAACTAAACTCCTTGTATTGGTTTTATCCAGGTACCTTCACCAGGACATCCTCATGTGGGCATTTCAGAGTTGTGACATTGGTAGGTATCTGATGCTGTTCTGACCTAGGAAGTAAACATGGATTGATCCAGGTAATGTTGGTCACAGATTTCGGGTGTATGAGTCCTGTGCCAAACCTGCTTGCACAATGGGTGGGTGATAGTCTGAAGTGCACATTACGGAGGTTTGATGTGGTGTGTTGGGCGATTGTCTCATGTGTGATCATATGGCATTGAGATATGTTGTCATCAAGTGTAATATAAGCATTCTCCCTTCACATTGTGTAGACCATGATCTTGTATGACCTGTATGTAGCTGCAAATGTGTTTCATCATTGCAGGCCACAGTGCCTGTGCCATAACACTGACGTAGGTTTGTGTCATATCACCAGATGCTTATAATGGGATGGACCTATAAACAGGGACTTTTGAATTGCCCTCTGTCTGTGCCATGGCTTATCTTATGTTGAAAGACCTGGTTTTGGTATGTGAGAAGGCTCAAACTGGTGACAACATCCACAATTCTGTTTGCTTATTCTACGGGACAGGGTCTGATAAAGCCCTTTATTTTGTGGTCTGGGGAACAGTACCTTGGTATATCTAGCCTGACTCAGTATGGTTCATCTATGACAGTCCAGACGTTTTGACAGCCTATGTGCTGTAACGTGCAATAAATGTTTGGTGTGACCAGACACTTGAATCAGTGTGCTGCTAGTAATCCTCAGCATGGCACTACCTGTGGCATATCCCTCATTCCATTACCATCTTGTGTCTTACTCATGTGCATCACATGGGTTTACATCTCGAAATTTCAAAATGTGGAACAGAAGCAAGCAGGCAATGATTTTCTGATAGGTGTGTTTATTGATGTTGGTGCAGGAAATAATAATGTGATGGGACAGAAAAGGAATGTGAAGGGATCAGTCATGGTGGATGTAATCATTTTAGTAGATGCCACAACATTTGAAGTCCAAAGTCCAGTGTCCTACTACCATGAAAATGGAACGTGGTTGAACAGTCAACAGAGTGAATATGTGGCACACAAAGGATTTCTTTCAGTAAGAGGTCCTTTGCTGTCAGCGGTTGGTGTCTTGCTATCCGATGTTCCTGGGTTCTTGGGTGGATGTTCTCCATTGTGGGAGGTTTTGCTGCTACAGAGGCAGGGGTGTCTAAGGGGGGTCCTTTCCCTGACAGGGCCTCCCTTCCAGTGACTGCCACAGATGTTGAAGGTACTGTTGTTACTTGGCCAAAGGAAGGGTTGTTGTGTTGCTCACAGTCCCAGATCAGGGTATTGCTTATCTCCCTGAACACCCCTGATATGAAGGCCAGGGTGGTGTTAGTGGTCTCCCACTTTTCCAGTGACTCACAATGGAAGTCCCTTTGCAGCTGCTTCATTTCCCTGAGTTCTGTAAGTACCTGGCCGATCTAACCTTGGGATTCTTGATTGGCTCCCAAGACTTGGCTAATAGTGTCCTGGCCAGGACCATCCACAGTGGCCTCATGCTGCTGGCCCACGACATACCTGCCAAGCACCCTACCCCAACATGCCTGCACCCTTGCCACAGATTGCCTCTACCACTGGTTCCAGGACCATAATTGTTGGAGGTGTGTAGCTGTGACTCAGGATCCTGGACTGTGGGGGAGGCACATGATTGTTGTCACTCTCCTAGGGACACAGGTTGTGGGGTGAATGGCTGCCTGCGATGCTGAAGCAACCTGGCTGGGAGGTGTCGATGTGGTTATGTGAGGCTCACTGGTGTCATCTGACCAGGTTGCCCTGATGGGCTAGAACTGACCTCAACATCCAGACATCCAGGGGTGTTGTCCTCACTGAGGGATTCATCCACGGGGTAGTGGCAGTCTCTTCAGTGGTTTTGGTGTCCCCAGTGGCAGCTCAACCTGTTGATGTGAGAGATACACTGTTACAGCTTGTATTTGGACATTTACCTCCAATAGTAGACAGTGACATTTAGCATAGGCTGTGTACACATTGGATTAGCAGGTTTCCCTTATGTGACAAATACACATGGTATAAATTGTAGTGACATAACGTTTGTGAAACATGCCAATTTCATTTCAACCAACCAGCTGCAGGATGTATGAATTAATTAGCACTTGGGAGGATGGTCATAGACTTACATCTTGCCACCTGTGCAAGCAAACCAGTGGTTGTGCAGGTTGTTGCTTTGATCCAGTTAAGGCCTAGTTGACTGCTATGCAGGCAAACCCAGTACTTTGTTGTAAATGCGATTGGAGCCATCATGTGGCCATTGCATTGTGAGTGTGTCTGCTGCCCATACCATTTAGGTGCTGCAAATTGAGACCTTTGTTTTTTGTGTTTTTTACAGAGGTTGAGATGCCCTTCCAGTCCAGAATATTTTCATCTTGGCTTAGCTGCTCAAGATGGATCTAGGTGGTTAGCCACATCACAGAGTGTACCATGATCTGTATCTTGGTCCCTCCCAGGTGAGTAAACTTCATTTCTAAGTTCACAGACAGACGCATTATGGCATATGGACCCTGGCCTGGTGATTGGAGTTATACGGACTTGCCGTCCTCGGAGTTCACTTCCATTGTGAGTTAACAAACAAAGATATTTGAACAGATGCACATTGTGCTTGAGTTTTGAGTTTAAGAGTCCTTAACAGTCCTGTCAGTCCCTGTACTTCATGCACTTGTTATATGTCATCCCTCAGGTGAGTGAACTTCATATGTAAATTCCCAAAGAAGGGTATGCTTGCAATTGTACACTGGACTAGTGGTTGGAGTTACAGTAAGGGAGGCTCCTGTGATTTGCAGCCATTTTACTTTCTGTATTACACACACTATACTTATGGTTTCCCCCTAGGTGAGTACACTTCAATGATGAATTGGTACACAGAGGTATTTTGGGAAGAACACTTTTTTGCTTGGAGTTGGGGGAACGGTGCCTGCTGTGAGTTGCTGTCCTGTCACTCTCACTGCTACCCAATACCCGACAGATGCCTCAGCGAGTACACATCATATGAGATTTAAAAGCATTGTGGACTTCAGAGAAAGGGACACTGTTCTGGTATTTGTAGTGACAGTACTGGTTCCTCCTGTCCTTAGCAGTCCTGTCAGTACCTGTGCTAAACACAGTATACAAATGTTATCCACCCAGGTGAGTAGACTTCAACAGAGGGTTGTGACACAGGGGTCTTTGTTGCAGAGGACACTGGGCTGGCTGAGTGGAGTAACAGTGACAGAGCCTCCTGGCCTTAGTCCCTGTAATACACCCACTGCACAAATGTTATCCACCCAGGTGAATAGACATCAACAGAGGGTTGCGACACATGGGTCTTTGTTGCAGGGGACACTGGGCTGGCTGAGTGGAGTGACAATAACAGTGCCTACAGGGAGTTGTAGTCATGTCAGTGGCTGTACTACACATACACTGCACAAAAGTAATCCTCTCAGGTGGGTACACTTCAAAGGGGAGTTGAGAAACAAGTTAATCTAGATACTGTTCTGTTCTGGTTTTTGTAATTGTAGACAGTGTCTACTGGGAATTATAGTGCTGTCAATCCATGTACTACATACACTATATACAGACGTTATTCTTCCAGGTGAGTCTACTTCACATGTGAGATGCCAAACAGGGGTCTATGGACAGGTGGACAGTGGGCTGGTGAGTGGGGTGACAGTGAATATGGCAAAAGATGATCAGTGAACATGCATGGCAATACATTTTATTGAGATATGTTTGTGTTGTGACTTACCAGACTCCACTCCCCCAGGTATTCCTGTCAAGCCCTCAGGATGCAGGATGGTCAAGACCTTCGCCTCCCAGGATGTGAGTTGTAAGGGAGGGGGGTGGGCACCGCCATTCTTCTGGTCCTGCAGCTGGTGCCTGGATGCCATAGAATGGACCCTCCCTCTTAGGTCATTCCACCTTTTCCTGATGATGTATCTTGTGCGCACGGTGCGGCCTACTGAATTCACTTTGTTGACTCTTCTTTGCCACATTTCCATTCTCCTGTCGATAGTAGTGTTTTGGATTTGAACTCCAAATAAATGTGGCTCTGCTCTTATGATTTCATCCACCTTGACTCTTAACTCATCTTCAGTGAAACAGGGATTTTCCTGGGGTGACATGCTAGTGATAAACAATAATGATAAAGTTAACAGGTGATGGTGAGTTTATGAATTTGGGAAGTGCAAATGGTTGTGATTGAAAATAGAAGTGTGTTGAGCGTGTGGGATATGTGCTTAGGGAAAGCCTATTCTGCTGTTCAGTATTTTTAGAATGTGCTCTGACTTCTGTGTTTGGCATTGGAGATGCTAAGAGTTGTGGTGTGTGAAGTGGTGTGTTTTACAGTGTGCTTTGCAGGTGTGTTGAGTGTGGCAATGTGTGTCTGCTGTGTTGTTTTCAAATCCATCCAATGGAGTGTTGTGCCTTACTGCCACTGCAACTTTTGACTTGTAATACGGTCGGTGGTTGGTTGAATGGTTGTTGGTGCTGGTGGTCAGCCTGCCTATTTCCCGCCCTCAACAGCACTGATGGGCTGGCATTTTGGCAGTCCCTCCTGTGTAACTTGTAATACGGGGGTCTGTAAAACTGTCAATATGGCAGTCTTTTGGCGACCGCCACTATGGCGGTCTGAGGGTCCAACAGCCGAACCCGTAATGAGGGCCTACGTTGCCCCTTTTCTGATGGTTTTATGACTATTTCAAGGTCATGCATGAGTTTATGTATTCTTGCTCTCTGGCCTGAGATTAAATTGTCACAATTGTAAGTGTTGAGATTAAGTAAATTCATGAGTTCAATAGTGATGCATACATATTTATATTTGTGATTAACTATGAACGCTGAGATTATTGACATTAGTCATGTTCTCTGTGTTTATGATTTGACTTTCTATTATATCTATGCTAAATGGGTCCTTTACAAATTCGACAAATGCTTCTGCAAAGCTGGAATGCATTGTTTGGTGTGACCTCGTAATAGGTGAATTGCAGCTAGATTGCTGCTTTCTTCCTTATGAGAATTACCTTTTGGAATGTTCGATAGGTCCCAGAGCCCATCAAACATTCCAAAATCTGACGATCAAATGGAGGAAGGGGTCGATACAGTGGAAATTGAAATAAAAAAATCCACTGGGGTGGGAATTTTTTATTGAATTTATGCTTTAAGAAATTATATTTATAAATTGAATAAATATAATTTTATGAATTCATCATTTAATATACCCATAATTTAATGAGTTTGTGCAATAACAATTTATTTGAATGGTTCTATTTTACAACAAATATTTTACATTATTTTACACAATTTCTTGACTTTAAATTGTATCTTACCACTTTATTCCTTTTTTTCTTCATGATTATATTTTCAATCCCCTCCCTCTTGGCTGATTTAAAAAAAAAAAAACTCTAGTATTAATTTCTACTTTTAAACAGGTGAATCATATGTCCATTTGATCAGGTATTATTAAACTAACCTCCTAACCATTTCTACATACAGAATGCAAAGATTCTTAATTCTTAGCTATCCCCACAAACTGTAGTTAACTCATCACTTATCTAGTGTAATAGCATTTAAAATTTTGCAATAGATTATTCTAATGGGGTAATGGAGAGATAAAGGTATTTCATTGGTGGAGCAAGTAATTGATAGCTCCTCAATTGTGCCTTTTGGGACCCTTTTTCCTACATGTTGTATAACAACTCATTTCGTAATGATTGCTTGCATCTTACACTGTCTGATGTACTTACCAAATAGCTTGATGCTCTCGATTTAGACCTTGCTACTCAATCTGAATTACACAATTTTATTTTGAGTGATCGCTAGGACTAAACCTTGCCTGTGAATGAGATTTAAGTATCAAATGGAACATTTCACTTTGGCATTACTTTTCAGTGAAAGATATTTAAAACCTCTAAATCTTGTAACCTAAATCAAGGGCTCATTACGAGTATGGCAGTCCCAATGGGGGGCCACCAAACTCATGGGAAGGATGCCACTGCCATGGCTATGGAATCCCCTCTGCCCTATTGCAAGATTTCCGCTGACCTGAACTGGCTGACCGGAAACCTTGAAATAGAGCATTCCTGCTGATCTGACCAATGGGAACAGTGCTAAGAGATAGCACTCGGCTTCCTTAAAGGAGCCGAGTGCTATCTCATAGCACAGAAGGGGCCGACCAGCACCCTCGGAATGCACACTGTGTGAATTCTGATGGTGCTGGGCAGGAGGGGCCTCTGCACTGCCCATGCCATAAGCATGGGCAGTGAAGGGGCCCCCCCATAACCCACTGCACCTGTTCTCTCCCAGCCTTTTCATGATGGGGAAACCACCACAAAAAAGTTGTCAGAGAACAAGGTTGTAATCAGCAGGTTGGCACTGCGTTTGGCGCTGCCCTGGCTAATTACAAGCAAGACCACTGTCATCCCGTCCAGATCATGGATCCTGGCAGAGACGGCGGTCGGTTGGTGATCTGACTCCAAATTCGTAATGTGTTCCAACCACAACCATGAGTCTGGCGGTTTTGTGACCACCTGCCTTGTCATGAGGCCTTCAGACCTTAAACTTATTTATCACAGACTTCATTTAACTTCATTCCTTTAAACAGAGTAACATTGCCTTACACCCAAATGGCACATTTAATCTACTTGGAAGTCTTTAATAAAGCAGTACTATATGTACTCAGGGCCTTTAAAATAAATGCTACTTTTGGACATGCAGCACTCATTGTACCTCCCACTTAAGTAGCCTTTTTAAACACTGGGTTACCTTATCACATTTAATAAGTGATAATGTTCGATTGGAAGCAGATATGAATGTCAAGTTTGATGTCTTAAGTGTTGTAATTTAAAACTCTCCTTCATAGTAAAGTTTGATTTTGAGTCAGAATTCTGAAAATGCCTTTTATAGACAGTTACAGAAACAATATGTTCCCAGAGGAATTATTTATGCTCAACTTAGTATCATACTGGTCACTAATATGATCTAACTATACCACATCAGTAAATCACTCATGTATTTTACTATGACGTATTATTATGAACATGAATGTATTTATGGACAAATCATCATAACACCATACCCATTATACATAATTACAATACAAATACACATTTTACATACAATAGTGAATCAGTATAACAACACTGGCAGCACCTCATGAGCCCTGCAAGTTAATAACATCCATTCAATCTAGGGATCTAAGGAAGCTTGAAAAGCCTTGCACTGTACAGGTTCGAAAGTCCACAGACATTTGATTCAAATCATTATAGTTAATCTGTTCAAAAGAGGACTGGAGCACCATAGGATATGAGCAGTGATGTTAAAGAAGATATTTTGGTGTCAGATGGCACAACAGATCCGCAAGACCATCATCAGGAGTCAGTGTTGAGAAGTAATAAAACCTGCAAATACTGATGGGACATCTCTGACTTAACGGGGGCTGTTACCTACCACATTTGCACTTCACAAAGGCTCTGCCTGAGCACACTTACAAAGGCTATGACACTGGTCTTAACAGTCCCCCAGACAAGATGGGGTCAGGACATGAAAAAGGAGATTCCAAGCACCTCTCGGGGTGGAAACCTCCAGAATCTTTTCCTACTTCAAAGCTGGAACTAAGTATCAATCAAACAATGTATAAAGCGCGCTACTCACCTGTGAGGGTCTCAAGGTGCTTGGGGGGGGGTATAAATATCTTACCCTCATACCCACATTGTCCATACCTCTGGACTTGTGGATACTACAGAAGGACTGTTGTACTGCTCTGCCACCAGAAAGAATGCTACATTGCTACTCTGCTGCCCTGCTGCCTACTTGCTGAGAAGGACGACTGGACATGCACCCGTCATCCCAGGCTGAAGTGACTCCAAGGATCTGCTGAGCTATAACAACATAACAAGTTGCAGAGGCCTCCCTCCATTTGACCAGCTGATGTGCTGCTGGGACAGCATGAACCCTTTTGACCTCTGCTGGAAAGCATTCCTGATCCCCAAGAGGTGCCCCTTAAGTCTTAAAACCTGATGTGGCATCAGTTAAGCTGTGCTCCCAAGAAAAGGAGAAATGCTGACATTTTGGGCTCTGCCTGACCGCAAACAGGCCTGTTCATGTGCTCCCTTACTGCCCGCCAGCGAAAAGCTCTGGTGAACTGATGCTTTGCCTGCAACGCCCGACAACACAAGATCTTCACTTCTAACTGCAGCATCAACAGCACTGGTGGCTGCCATTTCAAATCTTCAGCAATGATCGTCTGCGATGCCTGACAGGATTTTCACGCTACAGCGATGACAGTCTTGGATGGGCAGCCTGCTCTTCGTGCTACATTGACGATCATATAGTGAGGCTGTCCCTGCTCCTTCAGGTCCCCTCTTCTGCAAACAGAACTCCTTCCATTGGACTTTGATGGGAACTCTTTCAGCGGTACTCCCCTGGTCCCTGTATGTGGGCCATGGTCTATGGAGGTTAGTCTCAAATTATTTATTACATTTTACTCTATTGTTCTAGTTTGGTGTGGGATTTTTCTTCGGTTATGTTTTAACTTAATTACTGTTTGAAGTACTGCATAAATACTTTGCACATTGCCTCTAAGTTAAGCCTGGTTGATTTTGTGTCAAGATAGCAGAGCATTGAGCACTGGTTAATTTGGGGCTAGTTGGTATTTCACCCGGACAAGAATTGTAGTTGCTGCTTGAGTAGGGTTTTACCCTCCTTAACCAGTAATTTAATTTCTGACAATCCACCATCAACTGTGTTTAAAAGCTGATTCATACTTCTCATACAAAGTATTACATTGATATGCAATATTTCCTGAACCAGCAGATTTGTACCAAAAATATGTAACTTCTAAAACACTCTCCTGAAAGAACAGACTGCCACGTAAAACATGTGCTGTTTCAGATAAAAAACAAGCTCTGTTACAATAAACATACTTAATGGCTACTGCAAAACCATTATCAGTCAGTAAGCACCCTGTTGAATGTGGCATCCTGCTGCTACTGTGTTGGCCCACACCCATTTAGCTGGCAAGGCAAGAAACTGGAGAGTGAGAGGCAGATTTGCAATTTGTGCTGCTTTGCATCGAAAAGTGATGGAAACTGCTGTTTTGGGGTTTACCATCCAGCTCAAAACTTACCTTGTGCTGGAAAGTAGCTCTAAAGTCACGTAAAGCAGCACTTATACTGCTTTGCATTGCTTTGTGCCAAGGGGGCGTGCCATGGGTGGGACATGGGCATTCTCATGCTATCACCCATAAATTTTGATGCAAAGTACAGTCTACTAAGAATGGTAAAAAGAGTATTAAGCCAAAAAAGTCACTTCGACGCACGGATTAAAATGAAAACGTTTTTATTTTTTCTCCAATTTTTATGATTTTCCATGTGTGCATACATAGAACAATCCAGAACTGGTTACTCTCAGCATAGTATTTTGTATTGGAAGTATAACCTTTCATTATAAAACCTATGGCAGGCATTACACTAACACCTTTTTACTATAGCAAAACTTATGTGCATCGCACTAGGCAGCCTGATCTGCACCATTACCTGAGTGCCATATCTTAGCATGAATGGTGCTGTGCTGCAATCATAATATCATGCAACGCAGTGCAGCAACTTTGGTTGCTGCGCTTCATTGCATGATATATTAGTAAGTCCCCCCATGAGTTTCTACCTAACAAAGCACCCCGACCGTGCTCGGCTTCAGGAAGAAGTAACTGGTGAGTCTGTGCTTGCGCTGGCTTGTAGTAACTCAGTGGAATTATTATACTCCGTAGGGCACTAAAAACATTAGCTTATTCGTTCCCTGTCGCATCCATGAATACTCTTCTCCACAAATGTAACTTCTTTATTGGTACCAAAGCGAGGCCCTGTGAATCCGTGACCCATACATCCAGCATTTTCTGAATCTAAGTAGGATTCTGGAATGTGGGATCGGACTCGTGCCAATTGGAGCGTGCCAAGTACTAAAACAAAATAACATTCCAGCTTAGGAAGGAACTTCTCATGCTTATGTTTTTACGTATGTTTCCTTATTTGTCTACTAGAAGGCCTGCTCCCACTTTAATCTTTTTGCTTCCTGTGTATTGTTTAACAGCATCCGAGGTCACTGATTGGATTTTATCAAGTGGTCGATACCACTTTTATAAAGTCTACTCCTTGGATGCCTTGGGGATGCTCACCTCTCATCACTGTGATGTAATAATGACAGCCCAAGGATTGTTCAGCTGTGAAGTACTTGAGGCATAGTACGATTCATGACTCATGACCAGGGAACAGCGGGACTAAGATCGCACCCATCCCCTGACTAACATCACAAAATAAGAGATAGAAGTTGGAAGACTGGCAGGGTGACAGCGTAAGAAATTCAGAACTTTCAGGAATGAATAGAAGCCAAGCTAAGGAAGTGTGGACTGGTATGTGCATCTTCTAGGCAAACTCCTCTGTACGAAAACATGCTTTCCTACCCTGTCTTTCATTGTCCTCACGGCTACACAAGGGCTAGGCTGAACTGTTGGACCACAGAGATTATCCATACAGCAGTTGGTGATACGATCATGTTGAGTAGGGAAGAGTGCATCTGGAGATCAAGAAATTAACATTTCTTTTCATGCAGGGAAGCTCAACCCTTTGCTGTCTATTTACCGGCGCTCTCCCTTTGCCTGATAGCTGAAAAGAGCCTCCTGGCTGCCTTCTGTTATGAGATACCAAGCCAGTAGGAAACTAAGGAAGTCATCTAGAATATTTAGCCAAACCGCCGGGGTGAAGAAGTCTGTACTAGCCCGGTGGCGACTTGCCTGCCACATTCAGAGTCCTCTGCCATGTTAGCTTGGAACTTTTCTGCTGCTGGAGCAATTTTGTCAAATTGCAATGCCAGCCCAGTATCGGTGTCTTGGCATTTTTAATGTGTTTTAGAAGGAAACCCCTAAAACAAGGAGTTTGTTTATGCAAAACAGAAAGCAAGCATAGAGATCGCTACGTTTTCCCGTGCTCATGACTGCCATGCCTTTCATGGTAATCACAAACATGGAAAGAACATCATTACGATAACTCTCCTAACAAGGACAAGCCTGTCAACACTGTGGCAATAGTGATACTGCAGGAGATCGCCTGTGAAAAGTGGTTTCTGACAGAGTTTATTGATGCTGTTTGGGTGGGTATATTAGCACTTCAGATAATCTGCATGATAGTGGTGCCTAATCCTGGAGCCGGGGACAGTGTTAAACTCAAGAACAATGAGGCAATGTGTCCCTTGAAACAAGATTCAAAAATACAATTCAATAAGAAATACTGACTAAAAAAGGGAGTTTGAGGTCAAAAATTTAGAAAACCGTGAAAGGTTTTTTGTGTTTTCCTTTAAGTGCGTCTCCTAGAACACTTTGTTCTAGGTTGTTGATAGAATTGGAATGGGGAATTGGAATGCAGGATTTGAATGGGTTACTGAATGGGAGGCCATTGTGAGAGGAATGAAGAAGAGATAAGAGGTGGTAACCTGCTCCCCACCAGGCCTGAATAAAACGTACTTTAATTTCAATTGCCTGGGGTTTGATGATTTCCACACTACAAGGTTATTAAAATATTTAGGTGCAATACAGAAGGCAAAAAGATAGCTCAGTTCAATAACTCAATCATAGAAAATCATGTCCTAAAGCCCATCAATAATAGGAATACAGTAGTAAGCAAAATCAGAAACATAGACTAAGGCCCTCATTATGACCCTGGTAGTCTTCTGACCGCCAGGGCCACGGTGGAGGTATCGCCACCGACGGGCTGGCAGTAAAGACCACCACATAATGAGTATGGCGGATTGGCGTCTGCCAACCTGCCACATCCCCGCCTGTACCGCCAGGGCGGTTGGACCTGCTGCGCCAGAGATTAGCATCTCCGACTCGGCGGTCTAATGAAGACTGCAGTAGTGTTTGGAGCCAGCTTTCCACCAGGGTTTCCACGGCAGTAGCACCGCCCAAAAAACCCTGATGGAAAGGCTACCGGTGATAGCAAATGTCTTTCCTGTCACTGGCAGATAACTCCCCCCCCTCCAGGGACAAATACACCCCTCCATACCAGAACCCCCACACCCTTCTAGTGCAGTGCCCCCTCTACTAGAGCAGCGCCCCCTGCATGTAGGCACATAGACACCCACACGCGCTCCACATACACTCATTCACTCACCTTGCATACACTCATACAACAACACTGACATACACATATTTACCCACAAGCATCCATACACGCACTGACTGCAACATTCATACATGCACTCACCTCAACATTCATACGCGCACTTACTTCGACATTCACACATGCACTCAACCACGCATTCACACATACATTCACACACGCATACACACACCCATGCACACACTCACACACACGCATACACACACCCAAGCACATACACATACAGGGATGTATGCACACATGCAGACAACACCCACTCACACGCACAAACAACACCCACCACCCTCCTACCCTCCTCCCCTGTCAGATGCCTGACTTACCTTGTCCGACCAGGAGGTCGTCCGGCACGGAACGGGAACGGGCACTTCCACCACCGGTGGTGCCCCATCATCAGGATACCGCCAGGCCACATCACTGCTCGTAATACAGCTGGTGGAGTCCTTTTGGCGGGCCGGTGGTGGAACCACCCATGCACTTCCGACCGCCAGCACGACTACTGGAGAATTTCCATCCAAAATGTGGCGGAAATTCTTCTGTACTCGTGATCTGGTGGGTGGAAGACCTCCAGCACTGGTTGTCTTCTGGCACCTGTGTCTTTGGCGGTCTTGGCAAAAGACTGCCAAAGTCAAAATAAGGGCCTAAATCTCATTTATATTTCATCCAATTGACAGGAAATTGTGCAGCATCCCCAATAGATACCAAAATGTCTGTGCCACTCCCAATTTTGAGGCTTTATATGTTATTTTTGTGCATAGAAAATGATGTGAAACTGCACAGTCAGCATTAAATGAGCAAATGTATGCTTTAATTGACAAATCACAATATAGATCCTGATTTAAAGTTTGACGGACGGGTTACTCAGTCACATATGCTGATATTCTGTCTACCATATTATGATGTCCATAGGCTAGAACAGACTCATAATACAGTGGACGGGATATACATCATGTTTATGACAAAGTAACCTCATCCCCCAATCTCTAAATGAGGCCATTGGAATTATGAAGTCATATAAACCCACTAAGTTAGAACTATTCCTAAACATGAATATATTAAACTTTCTCTGACCTAATGTCATATGAGGTAGCGGAACCAATATGTTACATGAGAAATTAAAAGATTTATAGTCGAACAGTATCCAGCAACAGACAGAAAGAGCCTTTAAAGTTACACATAGGGTTCCTCCATAATTTGTTTGAGAACAGCAAATCATTATAAACCTGCAGTGCACATTTTGCTGCATGTGGTTACAACTGAGACATGTAATGTACAAATGATGAACATTTTGTAACAGGAGCCATATTTGTATAAATGGTGTTGAGCAGGGGTGGCTCCTTTGCCATGGCGAAGGAGCATCGCCCCACCCCTCCCCCGGCCATGAGCCGGGAAATGAAAAATAAAACAATAGTTGCACTATTGTTTTATTTTTCATCTATTGGCTCAGCCAGCAGTGCAGGGAGGGGTGGGGCGGGGCAACAGGAGATGGGAGGGAAGATGAGGAGTGTGCACTTAAGTACGCATGTGTGTGTGGCTGGCCGTCACAGGCTGGCCAAACACACATGCACACTTAGGTTTCTCTAGCCTGGCTATGTTTAACAGCCGGGCTGGAGAAACTGCACAGATGCTAGGGCTGTGTCTGAGTGCCAGTGACTGCTGCTCAGACCAATCCTGATGCTGCTTTCATGCTATGTTTGGCATGAATGCAGCACTAGGATTACTGGAAAGCCTGTGCTGGTGTCCCAGGGAGGAGGAGTATGAGGCGGCAGGAGACGGAGATGGTGGTAAGGTAAGTTTATTTTATTTTGTATTTTACCCACTACATCCCTGTCCTCTCCCCCCACCACTCCCCTTGAGTTAGAGGTGTCCACAGCTGGTTTTGAGTCCTGAGTCCTTGTTAGACTGAACTAGAAAAAACATCAGAGCATGTCATAATGATATTGTTTCATTTGCAAGAACTTCAGGATAATGTATACATATAATTCAAACATGAAATACCTTCATCAGCTGCATCAGGGTTTCTGACTGCAATGCTGAATGAGGCTCAAGCTTCAAATGAAGGACCGCTGGATTGTTGAATAAATATTCAGTATGAAGGTGTTGCAAGCGTGGATTGATGATGGGGGATGCCATCCCTAATATGGTGTGAAGTGGACTAGTGTGCCACTCCAAAGCGCAGTTGGGAGGAACTATGAACAGGAAATATGCAGAAGAGAAGACATCACCTAGCCTTTGCAACCAGAAAAGCAAAGATATTCACTAGTACTCTTTGGTAATACAATAAACCAGTTTCTGCATACACTCTACAGCATTGGCTACAGTTCTGAATAACTCAGCAGGTTAATATAATCAGTAAGCCCATGACTCTGGTTCTGAGTGACTCAAATATATATATTTTTTCATTAAATTAGCATCCCCATCAAAACTAAAACAGCCTCATAATAAAGCCCCAAAAGGTTGTGTCCATTCAAACGGTGATCTTCAGACCCTATCCCTTCTCCCGCTGTTCATGTGACTGGAAGAAGTTGGTGTTTGTTCATTCATTTCACCAATTTTGGTGATAACTCCTCCCTTACAGTATGTGCCTTTTTGCTACGGGTCTCCCTATTTGAATAAGGAATATGAATTGTTGACTTGATGAGTCAGGTGAGACTCTTTCCCACTGAGAAGATGTACCTTGGAGTAAAACTGTTTGGCTGAAGTAATAAACGTCAGACAAACAGTGTGCTACTTTAACCTCCATGTAGCCATGTAGAGGTGTGAGAAAGTGGATTATTAGTTGGGGTGGATGATACTGCACAACAAGTAATAATGGCACTACTCTTGTTATATCTGATAAATGTTTCAGTAATTTTAAACTTGAGCCAAACCCCTGGTAGCTACGGCACAGAGCAGACATGATAAACTTAAGAATGTTGTACAGTATTTAGCAGTACTGAAAACACTCCAAAACAACACAATAAAAATCCTGCTCCAATTAGTACCAACAACAAATAATTTAATGAACAAAATTACATCAAAATGGCAAACATTTAATGAGGGGAAACAGAGATATGATTTTTTTAAAGTTTCAAATAAAAATAGCACCAACTGCAGTGAGCTGGTCACGCTAGACAGGGATAAGGGTACGGTTTAAGTCCAACTACAATTGAGTGCAAGTCAGATGCACACATGGAACTGGTCCTAGTTGGGAAGTTACTTTCACACTATAAACATGTCCAAGAAGATAGAGCACCTAGTGGGGCAAAGCTGCAGGCTGGATATGAAGACCAACTCATTAATGATGAGTTACTGAAGGATGAGGTGTCAATAAAGCCACAGACGAAAGAGGGAGAAGCTCCACGTGTGAAATGTCCAGAGTTTGAGCCCAGAAGTCATTGACATCAATCAGATGCTGCTCAGCATCAGACCTGGTGAAGCTTTATACCTATTGACTTTGGGCCTGATTACGTGCATGGCGATCCTCAGACCACCACACTCACAGTGGCTGTAAGACAGCCGTGGTTGTCTGACCACCTCATTATGAGGTTGGCATGCAGCCCTGCCAGCCCACCACCGTCTCTCCCTGGATCTTTGATCCAGACGGTGGCGGAGGTCGTAATCAGCCAGGGCGTCATTGAAGTCAGCACCACCCTGCTGATAACGACCTGGTTCTTCAACAGCCTTTTCATGACGGTTTCAGTACTATAAAAAGGCTGGCAGAGAACAGGTGCAGGGGGCTACAGGGAGCCCCTGCACTGCCTCGCCCCACTCTGATGGTGGCTGCAGACAGGCACAGACTCTGAGCCTGCCCTGCGGCCAGTCTTGACGCTGCTCAGAGCAGCGTCAGGATTGGCTGGGAGCGCCCTGCCAGGGCACTCCCAGGCAGACTGGGAGCCTGTGCAGACTCTCTCCAGCCCAGCAACACCGTTGCTGGGCTGGAGAGATCCCTGTGCGCATGTGTGTTTGGCCAGCCCTGCGCTCTGTGCTGGAATCACTCACACTCATCACCCCGTGGCCCCACCCCTTTACAAGGAAACAATGATAAACAGTGTTTATTATAGTTTCCTTGTAAAGGTTTTGCAACTGCTGCTGCTTGCCGGGGTAAGCGACGCTCCTCTGCCCTCATGGAGGAGCCATCCCTGATATACACATATATATTTTTACATATTAGATAGATAGATAGATAGATAGATAGATAGATAGACAGATAGATAGATAGATAGATAGATAGATAGATAGATAGATAGATAGATAGATAGATAGATAGATAGATAGATAGATAGATAGATAGATCTTTGATTTTGCATGAGTGCGCATGGAAGCAAACAGTGGTCTCCGTAAAGTGGATCTAGTAGAAGACTAGGAGGCGAAGGACTTAGGAACAATTTATAATTTCAAGTTCTTGAAGCCCATTTGGCCAGGCAATGAGAAGCAGCAACCAATATTGGAGTTTAGTGGGTTGATTTCAATTTAGTAATCACTCCAATATATGCACATATCAAAATAAAATTGTAGAGGTACAGAATCAGAACTGGCAAACTGAAATGCCAAATAAATTAAATCACAATAGTATAAGGCAAACAGAAATTACAATAACAGCAATATAGATGATAAGAAACAGCAATTGACATTCCTTGAAGGGATTTGAATGCCCCTCCTTAGCATGAACTATTTTAAAGTCATCTAGCTCAAGTTCTAATTAAAGGGAAATTGCAAGCTAATAGTTCTCAAATGGTTCAAGAATGAAGTAAAGTAGGTATTAGCATCAAAAGACAGCAGTACAAGTTTTCAAAAAGAAGGAACTCAGTGTTTGCATGAAACTATATACTGTAAGGACACAAGTATAGAGAGTTTTGCACCTCTCCAAGCCTAAAGGAATCTGCCAGCTCCAGAAGCACCCACATCTCTAAACATGTAATCAGAAACCCAATTATTTCTATTTCTCACAGGGTATATTTGCAACATTGGTCGAATCTCCCATCCAACAGAAAGCAAATGACCTAGTTAACCTTGAGCATCTTCATCTCAGATATGCAGTGAATGGGCGGCTTCTTCTGTTCATTAAATAGTCCATCGTGCCAAGATTTCTCTTCTCAGGCTTATCTATCCTAGATATACAATACTCCATTCTCTAAGGAATGCCAAATGCGCACTAGCAAAAAAAAAAAAACATGCAGAACACAGAAAAATACAATTCATTGTTAAAACATACAGGCCTACTTAGGCTGACTTAATAAGTAATTATCAGCTTACACTTCTGCTACGTGATTATAAGTATAATAATGTAAGAAAGAAATGCAAAAATGTGAATAAATGAATCAATGATTACATGTGCAATGTGCTTTCATTAAATGCAATATTTCAAAATAGAAGTATAAATGGGAATAGGAACTACAAGTCTTTATACTGAAGTTAAACATTAGAGCACATGTTTATATCTAGCTTCTACAGTGAATACATCTCCAATATTATATTTCATGCTTCACTTTACATTAATAATTTTAACCACACAGAATATGTTGATTACATATGTGCTTTACTTTTATAACGTATGAGGGTGATGGGTTGAAGCTGAAATTACGCTACTCCAATATAAATATGATTATGTTAGAGCACAAATCAAGCGATTTGGATAACAATGAACTACATACATCCCAGTCCCATGTTGCTCCATAAAATAAGGTCCCTCAGACAGAATTTACGTGTTTTTACCATGTTTGATCACAGGCTCGCTAACTGGATCTGAAACTCAAGAAAGAACACAAGACGATCCCATGCCGGAGCCTGAGACAGTCCAGGAGGTTCCATTAGAAAAGCAGCAACACAGCGTAGCTGCTGCCACTTGGAAAACCATGCCACATGGTGAACCTTCGTACCACACTGACTCACCAGCAGTGCCAGACCAACAGACTGAGATGAGCTGCACGTCTGCGCTGCCGGTAGAGTGTGAAGAACTTGAGCGTGTTGCAACCCAACTTGAGGAACTCATGATAATAAGGCAGTCAGTAGCAGCAGCAACCAGCAACTCCCCAAACTCCATCAGCAATCGGACATGTTTGAATGCCACCCTGAATGCCCTGCATTCCCTGGATGCCCAGCTTAACAATGGCCAAGAGGAGGTGTGTGATTGTCTACAATTAATAACAGAAATGTTACTAACCATGCACACCATATCAAATGTTGGCCGTGTCAGCAATCTAGAACCCAGCACGCTTGTGGGTCCATCCCAGGCGTCCCCGGAGAAGCTTCCCAGAGAGTCCAGCTAAACCAGGGTGCGAGCAGAGAATGAAGGCTGGGAAGAAAAGGAGATGTGACAGCACGAACAACTTGAAAAGCTGTTCGCAACAAAAACATGAACGTGGGCCAAGTAATAAAAGGCAATATCATTAAGGCGTTTGTTCACATATTATCTATGAAATATACCTGTTTATGAAAGCAGAAGACACGTGTTTGGATTACTTTCAATTTCGTTTTTCAGAGTACCTACTCAGCTGGCCCTGGGGCATTGTACATTGTGAAGGTTGGAGGGCGAGGTCCTCGGCCACGGAAATAATTCTACCAAGACCCCTACCCAGAAACCCGGACATGAACCTACCTTTACTTTTAATGTTCCGAATCTATATTGGAAAATGACAGTCTAATTTGGCATGAGAGGCTACAGGATGCGATGTGGTGGTCTTTCTTATGATATGCACGTGGGAAAAGAGAGAGGTTTCGCAGGGTCCCCATACATATCTCATGGGTGTAATAATGCATCCACTACAGCAACCAATCCCTACATTGTATGGTAAGGATATTATTACTATTTTTAACTGCAAGTGTACTTACCTTTCAACCTAAGGACACTTGCAGTTAATAACAGTAATAAGCACTTACCTTACAATTTAATGGTAGTTCGACGTAGTGGACGCATTATTATAGTAGGTAATTATTTTTGACTTCCATACAGTGATATTACCATCAAATCAGTGTTGCAGTTTGTGAAATCACTGAATCACTCAATTGTTCAAGGATGGACAAACTTCTTAATTTCAATACGTGTTTTGTCTGGCAACTATTAATGTTTTTCCTATTGGTACAGAAAGTGTTAGCAAATCACCTGAGTCCTCTTCTCACTCGTTCCCCAAATTCAGGCAAAGTTAGAGGTGCGCACAGAGGTAAAAATAGCCTATAAAATGCATTCATGATTTCCTGTTATGTAAAAGGATGTGAGAAAAGAGCACCTCCGAAGGTGATCAGTAATGCGGCAGGCACTCACGAACAAACATAAAACACAGAAAAGAAAGCAATAATGAGTATCCTACCAACGAAATGAAGTTTTAGAAAACACAAAAGACGTTCTTAAATCAAACTCCGTTGAGTTATCACTAAACCTGGGAGACATTTAAATTACGCTAATATAATAAGCATAATTTTGGGAATTTCGTGTACCGCTTTTTACATCCATTTTCTGAAATCATTGCCATTATGCTACTTTTCGTAATTCCAAGTCATTCCTTGTAAAAATGTATTGTGAATGGCACATGGCGTGAATGCACGGGAGCAACAGAACGCAAGCACCTGCTGTAGATGTTGCTTTTTTGCACCTTTGCATTACTGCGATAAAAATTGACACGAGGGCTTATTTCATTCTAAAATATAGTGTTAAATAACATACTGACATTAGCATTTAATTTTTTATTTTGCCAGACTTTTGCCTAATTATGCCAAAGCAAACTACACAATTTTCGCACAGGCTAACACGGTATGGTAGTCTAAAGAGCTAGGGTCTGTACTTCACATAAAGTCAATTGTCCATATATGTGTTGTGTACTGTCACACTGGTGAGAGCTTCCTGTTCCACATAAAGTGGCATGCGCGACCATAGGACACACCCTTATAGCGGTGGGAGCATTCTCTGAGCTGTCAGTCCTCATAGACTACAGGTTGTCTTTCATTATGGTACAATGTTTGTTTTACGCAGGCTCCTGGTGTTTTAGACACACCTACATTTAGACAAACTCCTTCTTTTATTTGTACAACTGAAGAATCTTACTTAAATCGTTTATAAAATGGGTGTTACATACTTTACTAGTGCCATCCATAACACTGGATGAATATAGGAGTGTCTATTATATATCTTTTTTGTCTGTGTTGAAAACAAGTGATGTTTTGTGGTAGCCCGGCAGGACCAAGACCAAATTAGGTTGGTCTGCTAGGTGTGCCAGAAAAGTGTATGCATAAACATGTTACCTAAATATTGCATCCTAAATATCATTCGACTGGTTGTAGCTTTGCTACCAGTGCCCCTTTGTCAATAATATTTATGTCATATGACATTCTGATAATGATGCTCTAGTGCCATCCCCACTCATGTGATGGAATTAGGTTATAAAACAATGGATATATCACCCCTGTCTTTCATCAAATGCCAGGTAGTGCCTGTATATGTAGGCACAGCGATGTCTAGTCTCTCACCTATTGTGCGAGGATAGTTTTGTACGCATCAAACCTAAGTAGTCCTACTTTTTAAATACTCACCCCTTGTCACTTCAAGAGTCGATGTGTATTCTCAGAGTCAAGATTTAAGTGTCCTCAAAGGATGACTTTCTCCAGGAGCGGAATGAGCTTAACAACTTTCTTGCCATCACAAATTCCCCCATGAAAGGCAGTTAAACAGTGCTGCCATGAGTTACATATATAGTTGTCCACTTAGGGGAAGAATCGCATCTGTTGATGCTCAAAGTGCCTTAATTTGGTAGTGTTAGAAATGTTCTCTCTAGTTGGCAGAGGTATGCACACTGTGCAAGTCCTAGGCAGAGTAAGTCACATACACACCCTAAATTAACCTGTGCTCACCCTCTGGTAGCTTGGCAAAGAAAAGTCAGGCTTGAGTTAAGAGGCAAGGTGTAAAGTATTTGTGCAACACTTAAATTGCATTAACACAGCGAAAACACCACAAAAGACTCCACATTAGTTTAGACAAATAGAGAATATTTATCTGAGTAAAACAAGACTACAATGACAAAAATCCAAAAAGTAGAAGTTGAAATATATATTTTTTAATATTAAATGTGAAAACAATGCTTAGATTTCATTAGCGGTCAAAAGGTTACTTGAGGTCGTAAGGGACAGGTGCAAATCCAAAATTCAGGCTGACCACAATGGAGGATAGGAGGGCTACAGAACCCAAGCAGGGCCCATTAAAACAGTATCTTTGATGGAGCAAAGTGTTGACGTCAAGGCCACGATGCACCTGTATTTTCCATGCAGTCGAGTCACTGCGTCTTCGTTGGGCTCCACTGTAGTGAATGTGATATGTCGTCATTGCACAGAGTGTCTTCGTCGAGCCGTGCAGGCTATCAATCCTTTGTCATCAAGCAGCCTCTGTGTCGGGGTTAAGGGAGCAACGAGTCAAAATTTCTCCTGCATTCAAGGCAATGCATTGTTTTTTGTAGAAATCAGCTGCAGACCCCACTTCTGAGGCCCGGTACTGGGGAGGCACCTCAGGTAAGGGTAGGACTCACAGACAGCAGAGTGCAGCAGAGCCAGGAAACTTGCAGGCAGTCTTTGATCTCCATGAGATTGCAGAAGAACAGGGGGAAAGACAACATGCCCTTGGAGACACTTCTGTGCAAGGATGTAGAGAACATGCAGACAAGAAGCAGCAGGCAGCAGGCCAACACAGCAAAGCAAATATCAAAGTTGCAGTCTATCCTACAGCACAGCACACAGCCAGCAGTAGGCCAATAAAGCAATGCAGTTGCAGAGTGGCAGTCCCTTCATGCAGCATAGCAGCCCTTCTTCATGGCAGAGTGTCCTTGATTCCAGTAGAGTTCTGATTTGATGGGATTTGGGGTCCATTACTTATACCCAAATATACCTTTGAAGTGGGGGAGACTTCAAAGGGACCTTTGAAGATCACAAGTCCCCTATCGTTCCTTCCCCGGCACCAGTCACCCTAGAGGGGTTTATACAGCCATTTTTGTGAGGAGAGGCACAGCCCTAATCAGGTGTAAGTGAGGCAGTACTAGCTCTTCCCCCCATCCTGCCAGTTAATGGCCCATCAGCCTGGTGTGGGCCATCAGGATGCAAATGTCACTCCCCAGCTGCCTTTGTGTGTGACTGTCTAGAAGGGATGTACAAAGCCCAACCGTCATCTACCCCCAGACATGTATTCAGAGACTGGCAGAGGCACAGGATGGTTAAAGTAAGAACATGCCAATTTTCTAAAAGTGGCATTTTCAGACTTTCAATATAAAGAACAACTTCAGCATACATTGCGATTTGAAAATGTGAGGTCAGAGACACCAAACTCCATATTTCTATCTTTTACCAATTGAATGTTACATTGAAAGGATGCTTTAAGTTAACTGCAATCTTAACCTATGGAGGAAATGGGTCTTGCAGTAGTGAATAATGTATTTGACAGCTTTTCACTACCTATACATGTTAAACTTAAAAGTACGTGTCCAACTTTTTAAATACACTGCACCCTGCCATTGTGGATAACTAGGTCCTACCTTAGGGGTGGCATATGTAAGGTTTGGGCCTGGCAAATGGGTGCACTTGCCAGGTCGAAATGGCAATTTAAAACTGCACTCAAAGGCACTCACAGGCTCTGCATTGGCAGGCCTCAGACATGTTTGAAAAGCAACTGTAGTGGGTGGCACTATCAGTGTTGCAGGTCCACTAGTAGCATTTAATTTACAAGCCCTGGGCACATATAGTGCACTTTACTAGAGACTTACAAGTACATTTGTTATGCCAGTTGTGAAAAAGCAATGTTACCACATTTTAAGAAGAGAGCACTAGCAGCAGTGGCTAAGTGCACAGAGTCCTAAAACCAACAAAAACAAGGTCAGAAAATGAGCAGGAGGAAGGCATAAGGTTTGGGGATGGACCCTGCAGAAAGTGCCATTTCCAACAGGTAGGTACGTAAATTAGCCATTTGTGCTGAACTGTAATTACATCAGTCATTTGTACTTTGCATTGATGCCTCTGTGCTCAGAATCTGAGCTAGTGGAGTAGTGAACAAGCATAGAGAGTGAGTCAAAGCCTCAATTGAAACCTGGGTATTTCCTCCAATAAAATTCTAAAAAGATTAGACCAAATTCAGTTTTTAATAATACACTGTATTGAATGAGAAACCCAGGTTTTGCTTGTAGTATTAATATGAGCTAGGGGTATCCTTTGTCTACTAACTGTCATAATGGCAAAACCAGTCTTTTTTTCAGGCTGCAAGAGAGGATCAATGGTTTATTAGGGAGAGAGAAGTCTTTTGGTTGCAATCTAAAATGTTGCAGCTATGCTTGCTATGCATTTTCACTAGAAATGTGCACATTTCCTTGTTAGTGTAACCTTGCAAAATTGTGTGAAATATCCTCTTTCTTACATTACATTTCATGTCTTTGGTCTATGGAAGAATGGTTAAAGTAGAACATGTCTCACTAAGAGACATTTTCTCCTGGAACTCAAGGCCGTACTGGGTGTACCGGGCATGGGGCGTTTCACCGGGAGATTGGAAAGGTGGTAGGTCGCTTGTGTTACTGGGGGGCCGGTTTTGTAGCAGTGAGGCCGTTTTAAAAGCACTCCTTACAGTTCCTTGTACTTCCAACAGTTTCCAGGCAACAATAAAAATGGCAAGAAAACTCTGGTGATTAATGTGCATGCTGGAGAGAGATTGAGTTTTGTCTAGTGGCAGTTTTCACTCATCTGAGGTCGCGCAGAGGGTTATTATGCCTGCTGCAAAGAATGTCTACTTGATAGATCACAGAACAGTATTTTATGTGCCAAGCTCAGTGGGATACTGCTTTTGTTTCAGAAATTATTTTAGTACTGTGCAGTTCATAAATTTAAATCATAATCTAGCACAGTGAGCGATGAACTGCCATTAAAGAGCTCCATGCAAAGTGCATTGTTCAGGTGATAAAGTTATGTTTTTTCACAGTCTTTGATTTTCCTAATTTTTCTAAAATGGGTAGTTTGGGGTAGAATACTCTAACCGCTGTATTACCTTCTGAATCCTGAATCTATACTTCCCCAGACCAAGCATTCTTAAACAATGCCTGACAGGGTAGATGACATGTGAACCCTATACCCTTTGTCTTATGTAACATGTTCTATACTCTGATTTAAACATGCAGGATTTATTGTCTCTGTACCTGTGTGTGACGTAAAGTGCTCTAACACTCTGTGATGGTAAGAGAAGCACTATAAAACTAATGAAATGTATCTGAGAGAGGGGCTATGGAGAAATGAGAGGCACCGTTAGAGGGTGATGGTGAGAGATGGTGGATGGCTCCCTGCTCACTTTCAATTCTAGCACACATAAAAACAACGTTTAATAATTAGGGCTATTTCACAGGTATTCACTTGACAGGTTGCATTTACATGAGTATCCAGTAAAGAGATATAGGGGGTCATTCTGACTCCCGCGGGCGGCGGAAGCCGCTCGCCTGGCGGGAACCGCCAGAAGACCGTACCGCATTCAAATGACCGCGGCGGTCATTCTGACTTTCCCGCTGGGCCGGCGGGCGACCGCCAGAAGGCCGCCCACCCGCCGGCCCAGCGGGAAAGCCCCTTCAACAATGAAGCCGGCTCCGAATGGAGCCGGCAGAGTTGAAGGGGTGCGACGGGTGCAGTGGCACCCGTCGCGATTTTCAGTGTCTGCAAAGCAGACACTGAAAATCTTTATGGGGCCCTGTTAGGGGGCCCCTGCACTGCCCATGCCAGTGGCATGGGCAGTGCAGGGGCCCCCAGGGGCCCCACGACACCCGTTCCCGCCATCCTGTTCCTGGCGGTAAGAACCGCCAGGAACAGGATGGCGGGAAAGGGGGTCGGAATCGCCGCCATGGAGGATTCCTATGGCCAGGGGAAAACCGGCGGGAAACCGCCGGTTTCCCTTTTCTGACCGCGGCTTTACCGCCGCGGTCAGAATTGGCCAGGAAGCACCGCCAGCCTGTTGGCGGTGCTTCTGCGGTCTTTGGCCCTGGCGGTCATGCAGAATGACCCCCATAGTGTATACTGCTGGCAAACCACATCTGCTGAAGCTTAAATCAAATATTTTTTGGTGTGACTTAAAGTTTGAAAAGCTCGCAAATGTTATCTGAATGTCATGGTTCTAGCTTACGAGTCAGACACCTGTGCCCTGTTACTTAGAGGCCTATGTCAGTGTTTCATTTTCTGTGCTGGCCTGTAGTGTTGTAGGTTTCCTGGGTTATCAACATATGTCTTTAATTCAGTGCAAGTGGAAGCTATTTGCTGAATCAATGAGGCAGTGTTGAGTAACGGTTTGTAAGAGTGTGTTTTAAAAAATGAGAATTTCGTTTGAGTGTGGCTGAGCAATGCAATACACAGTCTGCCTCTGGGTACTGTGCAGTTAGCCATGGACGTCAATTCACCTAAATGCCAAGGATAGCGGAAGTGACATGACATGCCCTTTGACCTTCACTTTCAATCACACACACTTACACATACTCACAAATTCACACCTGCATACATTCTCTCACATAAACGCACTCCCATTTGCAAGCATGCACACAACATACATTTAAAATCATGTTTAATTACCTCAGCTGCCATGGCATTTCCAGCTAATTGTACTCCATTTTTATTACATTAATATTGAATATTATTCTTCACTATTAGTGTAATATACAATTGACGGAAAACAAAGAGAGTAGAGCCCCAACTCAGTCGCGGCTGGCTGGGGTTACAGGGGGAGGGGCAAGCGGGGGTAATTTTATAAACTTAAAAAAAAGAAAACATACCTCCACTCCGCTTCTCCTCTCCCACGCCACTGCTCCTCCGTCTTGCAGTGCAGGCACAGGCTCCCAGCCTGCCCTGCAGCCAATCCTGACGCTGCTCAGAGCAGCATCAGGATTGCCCCGTAGTGCCCTGTGCAGGTTCTCTCCAGCCCGGCAACACAGTGCTGGGCTCGAGAGAGCACACTGCGCACGAGTGTTTAGCTGGCCCGAGACCGCCGGCCAAACACAAACGAACTCTGATGGGAGTGCACAGTGCATTCCCCTGGTGCTCATCACCCCATGGCTCCGCCACTTTCACAGCAAACGGATAATAAGCATAGTTTATTATCCCTTTGTATGAAAAGTTACAGCTTCTGCTGCTGGCGGGGTGGGGGGGGTGACGCTCCTAAGCCATAGTGGAGGAGCCGCCACTGCTCCAAGTGACGCCTATGAGGATGATCTGCCACTATGCTACTGGCACATGAATTTGCCTCCTCTGAGGCCAGGGGTCGCAAAGGCACAGCCAGGGGTAGCAAAGGGCAAGCCACACCGATGACCCCTAAATGACGTCCATGCAGTTACCCCTACAATGTGATTGTATGGCAGATGTACCACGTGGTGACTTTGCCCTCAGTGCTCTGTGCAGCAAATGTACTGATTTCGAGGGAAGCAAGGCACTTTGTGGAAGCGTTTGGTTTGCATTATTTTTGTTAGCTGCGAATGACAAGCTTTGCTGTTGTGGAGTTAACCAGAAATCGTGGCATTGGTCTGTCTGACATGGACAGCTCTTTTATTCCCATCCTTTTGTGTTCGGACACTTGTCCTGGCTTACAAAGAAAACAGTAAAAGATAAGTATCAGAATGCAAGGAATCGGCTAGACTGCAGTTCCAAAATCCAAAATGTTGTTGTTTTAAGTGCCAGGATGGATTTAAGGTGTCACACGTGAAATTAGAGTGACGTTTATGGAGACATTTAGCAATTTGGCAAGCTGTTTGTAGTGACATACTTTTGATACTGATGTCCAATCACTTATTATAAGCTAATAAATAAAGTTTAGGATTATATTTATATTTTTCTGCAATTTGTCATATCAAATTTAGCTTCATAATGCCATAAATACTTCATTTGTCATCATTGCTGATGTGCTTTCCTCAGATCAAACTTTGAATCAGTTCAGATCCTTGAAAGTATGATTTGAATTCCCTTTTTAGGGCATTTTACTATTTTCTGAATGATTATTGTCTTTGGAAAGGGAGTAGCTTTTTATGTTCCCCACATGATAGATGTCCATTTCAACCAAACCAAAACACAGCTGTTTATATGTTTCACCATTTTTTTTAGTAAAACAGTGATTTGCTTGAATCACAATAGAGATTTATGCATGTATTTATGTGTATTTGTAGAGCACGTTCCAGCCATAGCATTGAAGCGCTACGCAGAGAAAGATGCAAGTGAAAGCAGAGAAAGATGGAGGAGCAGCAGGAATTTCTCAGGGGGAAGAAGTTAGAGGCAAAGAGCCATGTTTTCAGCTGTTTCCGTAAAGTCATGAAAGTTTCCACTTTCCTAATACGGAGCAGGAGAGTATTCCATAGATTAGCTGCCGCCACTGAAGTAGCTCTGTCACCCCATTTAGATTTCCTCCAACGGTGTGCTGAGGCCAGGTTGAGACTGGTGGATCTTAAGAGACAACTAGGCGCACACCATCGTAAAGTGGCACACAGGTATTTGAAGCCCTGGGAATGTAGAGCCTTGTGAGTGATGCAGAGAGCTTTAAAGAAAATGTGCTTCTCCACAGGTAGCCAATGCAGTCACATAAGACTTTCACTGGAAAGACAACGCACGGGAAGTTCCAGCACCAGACGGGCTGCGGTGTTCTGTATGAGTTGCAGCTTGTGAAGAGAGCCTTGGTTGATATTCAGCATCAAGGCATTGCAGTAGTCCAGTTTAGATATGACTGAAGCAAGTATCACCAAAAATCCTGAGATCCTTCGGGATGAAGGGCAATACTTTCTGGAGGGTTTCAATCACCCAGAAACAGGTTTTAATAGTATGGTTAACCTGTAGGTCAAAAGACATCACACAGTCGAACAAAATCCCTACATTTCTCACCACTGGTAATGGAGCAGGCAGGTCACCGCAGGATTGCTGCCACCAACTGGAGCTCCATAATAAACTGTTAGCACCGAAGAACAAGATTTCAGTTTTCTCTCTGTTAATTTTTAGCCAATTCTGGCTCATCAACTTGTTGACCTCATTCATACAGTTATGAAACCTATCTGCTGCCTCCTCCCAGTTCCTGTTAACCAGGATGATAAGCTGGGTATCATCAGCGTATGAGGAGACCTGAAAACCAAACAAGCCACCAACTTCGCCAGTGTTCCCATATACAGATTGAACAGGGTGGAGCTGAGTGAAGACCCCTGAAAGACCACACAAGGAAGTTGGAACGGGCAGCTCTAATGTCCCCACACCTCACAATGGTGGATCTTTAAAACAGAAATGACTAGAGAAAAAACCCAGAGCACCGTCTCTTACCTCAGCCTGATAAAGACGATGCATCATCATTTGAGGTGAGATGGTATCAAAAGCAGCCGAAAGGTCTAACAATACAAGAATGGCTCCCCCACCTTGTTCCACCATCCGGTGGATAGAGTCTGAGGTGGCAATGAGGGCAGATTCGGTACTGTGTGCTTTACGAAATCCATGCAGAGAGTGGTCTAAGCAGCCATTTTCCTGAAGGAAATGGTCTAATTCGATATTGAGGTGATTTTCTAGAATTTTTGCCGGGGTAGGTAATAACGAGATAGGGCGACGATTCTTAAGATCATTAGGGTCGCCTCCTGGTTTCTTTTTAAGATGGATTGCAATTGCTTCTTTCCAGGTCAGGGGGAAAGCTTTGGTATTCAACACCTCCTGGTAAGCCACTTCCAATGCTTCGGACACGAGATCAGAGGCAAGCCTTAGTACTTTAGGGGGGCAGGAATCGTCTGGAGACGCTGACCTAACCCCTGACAGCAGTGCTTTAATTCTGTCCACTGACAGTTGGGGGAAATGGGTAAGTAGGGCACCACTGTGAGCCTCGGTGCCAACCCTTGAAACTTCAGGGTCCAGATCCAAAGGATGCTGGGTAAAATTTGCTTGGATCTGTAAGACTTTATTGCTAAAAAATTCAGCTACCTTGTCGCAGAAGGCTTGGGAATTCTCTATTTCCAGGGTGGTGGCCAGGGAGGTAAGGGAGCGAACCACCCTAAATAACTCCCTAGATGCATTAACTGCTTCCATAATTTTAAGAGTGAAATAATAAGATTTGGCTTACATAATCGCCTGTTTGTAGTCTCCCAGCAGAATCCTAAGCTTGTCTCTCTCAACTGATTTTTGATCTAGTTTCCATCTGCACTCCTGCCACCTATACCGTCTTTGCAGGTCTTCGAGTTCCTTGGTATACCATGGAGTTGAGCCTTTCTTACTGTCCATGGATCTAGTCTTCCTCAAGAGGGCCAGCTGGTCAATTGCTGCCCTTCTCCCCTGTTCATACTTTTGCACCGAGGAGCTAAACTGCCCCCCATCCTGGTCCCGGCCACCCTTCAAGGCCTGAGCAAACTTCTGATCCCCAGTTCTACCCCAATCTCTGAACATCTTGGTGGCTGGAGGGATATAAGTGAGTTATCCCTTTTCCAGCCACACTGAAGGATAGCAGATGATGATCTGACCAATCGAGGTCCACATTCTCCATAGGAGTGCAACTATCATGGTGTGAGAAAATACCGTCCGGGTATGCCCGGCCCGGTGGGTTGCCCATGTAACCTTAAGGTCCCAGTCAAAGTTAGACATCAGGTCAAGGAAGGAAGCAGTAGCTCTGTCCTGTTTGTCCTCCAGGTGAAAAGTAAAGTCATCAAGAACAATGCTTTCGGAGGTCATAATAAGTGGTTCAATAATAGATGGCCAATGTAAGAAAAAAGAGTCCTTAGGACCAGGGGGACGATACATCAGAGGGCCCTTAAAAAAACAATATTCCTTCACAAATTTCTGGGCTGACGTTGATAGGATCTAAGACACAGTGAAGTTTATTTCTAAATATCACTGCAAGCTCAGTCGCTATCATGAACCCAATTGTGCCTTTGAATCGGGGGTGAATTCAAAGAAGGGTCTTTGAAGTGTACTTTGGTCCTTTCTTACTAGCCCCTGCTCCAGACTATCGGTAGGGGGTAATAAGCCCTTTGTGTGAGGACAGGTACTGCCTGTTCAGGTGTGTCAGCCCCTTCCACTCTTCCTGACCAGGAAGAGCCATCAGAATGCAGATGAGTGCTCAGACACACCTAATCTTCCTGTGTTTGTGGCTGTTTAGAGGGAATGCACAAAGTTTAGTTGTCACCCACCCCAGATATGTATTGGAGACAGGCTGCATGCACACAGAGATGTGAGAGCAGAGAACTGTGCACTTTCTAAAAGTGGCATTTCTAAAATAGTAATGTTAAATCCAACTTTACCATTAAAGAAGATTTATCATTACAATTCCAATGATATGAAACATGACATAGCTTCTCAAGCAGCAATTCTATCCTAAAAGTGTAATAAGGAATTCCCAATGTCAACCTATAAGAGGAGATGGCCTCACAGTAGAAAAAAATGATTTTAGTCATTCTTCACTACTAGGACATGCAAAACTTAAAAGTACATGCCCTATCTTTTAATTACACCACACCCTGCCCTATGGGCTACCTAGGGCCTACATTAGGGGTGACGTATGTGCAATAAAAGGGAGGTTTAAGGCTTGGCAAAGGGTTTTAAGTGGCAAGTCAAAGTGACAAAACTGCACACAAATGTTTTGCAGTGGCAGGTCTGAGACAAGTGTCTACTTTGTAGTTGCCACAATCAATGCTGCAGGCCCACTAGTAGCATTTAATTTACAGGCCCTGGGCACATGTAGTGCTCTGTACAAGGGACTTACAGGTAAATTAAATAGGCCAATTGGGTATGAGCCAATGCTAACATGTTTAAAGGAGAAAGAGTACATGCACATGAGCACTGAATAGCAGTGGTAAAGTGCTCAGAGTCCTAAAGCCAACAAAAACAAGGTCAGAAAGGAGGAGGGGGAGGCAGGCAAAACGTTTGGGTTGATCCTTCAGAAAGGGCCATTTTCCAACATAAACATATGCCTTGAATTTCAATGCTATAGTTTGCATCTTGCCCCTTCATTGATCTGCTGACAGGGTAGCCTTTGATTGGAAGTACATCTCTCCTCAGCAATGCTCTTCAAACTGCACTAACACAGCAGAACACAAGTACAGTGCAAATACTTTATTCTGCAGGTGATGTCTCGTCTGTCTTTAGAATTTGTAAAGCATTAAAAAAGATGTTCAGCCAGCTGGAGAGATTCTCACTGGTGTGACAGAGGGCTTTGCCAGCAGCAGTGACATTGGTACACATTGTATTTCTTGCGCAGAACAGTCAGTGCTAATAGACTTTACGCTCTTGATTTGTTGGGTCTCATTCCTTGCAAGATGTTCATTTCAAACTGTGTATGAGAAAGGAAAGGAATCGAGAATCTGCAGCGATTGCAGTTCATTATCCTCATCCTAATTGCAGAACTGTCTCTCTAGTTTAATGTTATGTCAGCTGCCATAAAGATGAGCCCCATTTAACATACTGCCATCTTTGTTGGCAGCCTTTGAATAGTAAGAAGGGTGAACTAAGAAAGCGTAAAGTTTTAAAACGGAAAAGTTCAACTAAGTGATATGTTGTCAAAAATACTTTCATGCATAAAATTAAGGTATGATAAAATTTCAGTGCCGTTTTTATGTTCAAGATATTTTCTTATTAGTTTCGTTGCTTACCATATTTTACTGAAGAATCGTGTGCAATATGAGGGAATAAAACTTTTCTGCTAGATATTGCTAAACTCCCACAGTCATAAAGAGCAGAACAGAGATGAACAAAGGCATCAATCTATCACCCTTTGAAACTGTGATCATCTGAAGCTGAGGAGATTTCGTATGAAAAATATTTATATCTTTACTTGAAACGTTACTAATCTGAATATCAGAATCTAGCTGGATACAACAGTTAATTGTAGGAACTAATTATGGCACCTAAATAGGTGCCCACGTAGTCCTACATGTTCTTGATTGTCTGTCAAAGACTGGGAGCAAGGGATGCTATGACCAAGAGTATTCAAGACAAACAAACCCACATTTAATCACTGGAGCATCCGAGCACCAGTAAGTAATCCGGTTGCTAAATTGTGGGAGAGAGAGGCTACAGTCTTGTTGTGAGCTGTAGTAGGGCTCCCACCAGGCCTACACAATCTGACCCCTGAAAGGTAACCGGGTTTCTTTGAGGAACACTTTGTTCACACTAGGAACCGTTGCCTAAGCAGAAAGGCTTTCATCAAAGAAATGCATTTAGTACTTAAGTAACGATTGCACAATGCATCAATACGGCTAAGACATAATGAATGTAAAAGGTCCAAATCAAATAACTTAAAAAAATGAGTAAAACCCAATCAAAATGAAAGTGAATGGTTGTAGAAATAAACACCTGTAGCAAATATTATTTTCATCACATTTTGTAAAGTCATATGTATCAATCAGCTCGAGAGCATTGGTGCAAAAGAGTCAGCACTTGCCCTTCTTATCAATTGAATATTATAAAAAAGGTATTATAAATCCAATTCATTGGTGAAGTTGAATTTGTAACAAATATTTAAAAAAATGGGCAAGGACATGCCTCTTTTTGTATGTTCACCCCCCAGATATCTGGACTGGTACTGCTGGTTATTTAAATCTGAGTGAACTGGGCCCTGCTGAACATAGCCCAATGCAGTGCTGTGACACCTCACAATGTATGTAAAACTGGCTAATACCTGATTGGCATATTTAACTAATCTATAAATCCCTTGTATATGGTACCAGGTTTATCTAGGGCTTGTAAGTTAAATGTAATTAGGGGACTGTAGCAGTTCAGTCATTGTGCCCCGCTGTATTAACAACGTGAAAACATGAATCTAGGCCTGCAGCCTAGTCGGCAGCTTTTAAACTGCCAACCTGGCATGGCAAAGTTAACCCTTTTGCCAAGTCAATACCTTCCTTTTAAAGATTCCTGAGTTACCCCTAATGCAAAAGCCCATAAGGCATGGTGCTGAATATTAAAACGAAGAACATGTTTCTTTTATGTTGGAACATGTGCTGACAGTGACAACGTCACATTTTCATTTTCACTGTAGAAAGGCTGGTAGTCCCATTGGCTAACACAGAGTTACAATGGCCCAAGTGCTAGTGCAAACTACCATTTGGGACCACCAGATATAGTATTCTTAGATATCAAATTAATGATGAATAAACCTGACGTATTGTTAAAGTCAGATTTAGGGTAACTCAAGTGTTAAAATAAAGGTGATTTTAGAAAGTCACCACTTTCTTGGCCAAAGTTCTTGTAGCCATTTAAATTAACTAGAGTGGGTGTCACCTGAGACAGACTGCTGCCCTCCTGCCAGGATGTGTGCCACATATGACCGAGCATCAAAGGGCCAGCCGCCTGTCACAGGCAAGTGTGAGTTACACTTTAGCTTACTCTCTCCTTTGTCTAGGTAAACAGGCTTGCATCTCTCCCAGGGAGGGCCAGGGGTAGGGAGAGGGAACTGTTGCAGTTCCAGTTTTCCAGGAAGGGATTTTCCCATAGCTTTGACCAAGGTAGAAAGGTTCTGACATCTTGGATTTGGGCAGAGAGATGCACTGAGATTGTTTAGTGCCATTCTTCAAGGAAGTCATGTAGGAATGTGTATGGTTGCCCCTGAAAATGTTACCCTTATTGGTAAGGGAGTCCTCCCCACCCACAAACTTGAAATTGGCAAAATAGTAGCATGCAAGGATACAGCCACAGAATACTGCTGGACCTGTGAAAAAAACAGAAGAAGGACTTCACCTGTTGGACCAAAGGACTGGATCGCAAAATAAGGAATGAGCCTAATGTTATAACTATAGAGAAACTGGGTTTCGCTTAGGGTTGGTTTCAGTTGAACAAACTCTTAACTTGACCCTGATAGTCCAGAAATACACGAAGGCCAAAAAAGGCTCTGTACATCTAGCCTTTATGGATCTGTCCTGTGCCTTTCACACAGTCGACAGAGTGAAATTGTGGACTGTCATGCTAAATATGGCGGTGGACAAAGATATAATCGTCCTACTCAGCAGCCTCCATGCTTGCACCACGGCATAAGTCAGTTTCTCCCAGGAGAGAGATTTAACGGATAGATTTACCTCTCAGAAAGGGGTAAAACAAGGTTGTGTGTTGGCCCCTTTTCTTTTCCTCCTCTAAATAATTGGGCTGGAATTTTTTTTATGTGAAATTAGAAGGGACTTGCCATTTATTAACAACTCCCCTATCCCCGTTCTCTTTTACACGGATGACGCTGTACTCATTTCAAGGAGAGCAAATGGTCTTCAACTTTTATTAAATGCTTTTAATATGTTTATGGGAAACCTCAGGCTTAAAACTAACAGAAACAAAGTCATTTGTCATGAAGAGCGGCCCAAAATTAGCTAAAAGCAAAACATTTGCCCTTGAAGGTATAGAAATACTTAAGGTTTTAAATTTTACTTATTTGGGGATTCCCATTGATGCAAAGTTTAATTGGAAATTCCTACAAAGTGTTTGTGTAATGCAATTTCAAAGAGCCGTTAATGCTATTTTTAGATTCTTTAAAAAACTGGGGCATAAACCAGTCAAAGAGATTTTGACTATCTTTAAAAGTAAATGCTCTTCTATTGCAACATTTGATGCAAGAGTTTGGGGTTACGCGGACTGCTTAAATCCTCAGGTAGTTGAGAACAAGTTTTTAAGAAGATTATTAGCAGTCCCACAATCTACCTCCGTAATGTTTTGCCATAAAGAACTAGGCTTGAGGAACATATCTGATTATATAAAACTCCAACCAATATTGTTTTGGCTAAATATTTGGACAAATCGTGAAGCCCATCTGTCCAGATTAGTGATTCAGGACTGTCTTTCATTCTCACGATCGAGGGACATACTTTGGCTCAGATATGTACATTATACGTTATCCCGTCTTAAGGGCAGGGGAATGTTTTCTTGCCCCGAACTCTTTAGCGGGTCGGGATATTAATAGATTCAAGAAGATGTATTGGCATTCAATACATAATCCAAGATCATATATGGCCATAGATAGGGTTCAGCAGAGGTTGTTGCCACAACAACTACACCCTATGTTATATTTGGATATCATTACCTCTGGACCACATAGATTCTTACTTACTAGGCCATGTTTGAACGCCATACAATGCCTAGTAGCATTTCTCACCCGTGGTACTTGGTTTACGAAACTTCCTCCATGCCCCTGTGATGGCAAAACACCCCAAAGCACATTGCACTTTGTTCTTTTTTGTACTTTTTATATGGCACCTAGAAGGTTTTTACGTCCATTTATTTTATCCAAGGATATTATATCCAGCTATCTTGCTTTAACCTATTTGTATAATTTGGGAAATTAAAAAATAATATATGCTCTGTTATATTATATATATGCTGCCTTTGGTATCCGAAATTCTTATTAACATTGTTATTTATTGTACATTTGAGAATTTTTGTATGTATATATTTGATGTCTTTTGTGGTTTATTTACTGAACCGAAAAAAGTATTTGATGATGATGGAACTATAGAGAGAAACCCCAGGGGCCAGACCTGCTCCTACATAAACTAAGGACAGAAAAGTGAACTCCAAGAAAAGCTAAGCTGTCCAGACACTGCTGGTGGCTTCTGAGTACTAATGGTCTTCTTTCTATACCTAATGACAATGGCACTTTAATCTTTGTTTTGTCCAGTTAAATGTAGCATGTGTAATTGGTTCCTCAGGTGGGTAACCCCACTGCAGCAAGGGTGCATCCTTGGGGGGTTGGACACAAGGTGTGGCCTCTGGTAAGAAACTGTGCTCATCTCTGTGCGGTTAGCCAGTCTAACCTTTGATTGTGTGCAGAGGAGACTGGGCACAGACTTTTACTTCTGTGTAATTTGTTTTTAGTTTGTTTTGAGTACACATTTAAAAAAATACCTTTAATTTCTTTGAAGGTTTCTGTAAACGTGTTTCACAGTTTTGATTTATTGTCTTTCTATGTTTTAGTCTTTTTTAATTTTTTTGGTTTTATCACAAATCTTTGTGTTTTTTCTTCCATGGTCTTGGAAAGTTATTTTCTTTGTTTCTCCAAAGGCCACAACTTTAGGAAGTGCCTGGAATATGCAGCAAAATTATGCTTTGTTCAATTCTCCTCCTTTTGCTTTAGATACAGAATTTCCTCTGGTGCAGTCTCTCCTCCATCTGCTGCTTGGCTCGTGGCCACCTCATTAAAGGCTATTTTGCTAGGATGCATAACCCTATTGTACTTGTGTATACACATCCTCTGCACTCTCTTGTCTCTTTTTTGACTAATTGCCAATTTTGTGCTATCAACCACAAAATGTATACACTATATTATCCTGAGAAGAATAGAAAGGCGCTAAAGAAACTCAGGAAGCACAGAAGGAGCCAAGGATGTCACCACGGTCCATTAATTGGCAATTTTACTCCATAGAACCTGGAGAAAAGAAGGTATACGCAAACGTGGTAACATGCAACCTGTGTCACAAAGAATTTCACAGGAGTGATGAAGTATCTTAATGCATGGTACATTATGCAGAGAAATATGGAAAAGTGGAGACATGAGGACGAAAAGAGGATGTTAAAGTCATCTACTCCACTCCAGACTCTCTCCACCTGGGGATTCACTTCCACCAGAAATCACTACTGAGACATCAATCCTTTGTAAGATAAAATTGCTTTCATTTGCTTGACGTGTGCAAAAATAACATCGTTGGGGACACAGAGTGCTATAACAGAAGATCAGTTGTTGGCTGCACACCAAAAGAAGTTTTGATGTTTTATTTTTTGTTATTTTCAGATGAACCAAAACAATGTAAAAATACAGAAAAACATAAACATTCTTTCAAAATGTTTTTTGTTAGAACGACCTTTCATGGTTAAAATAATTGAAAATGTCTTTCATTATTTAAATAGGTCATAAATCTGAGCACAATCATGTGATCTAGACCCACAAGGGTAAAAAAAGCATCAGGTCTCTTCCATCTAGCAAAACAGAATATAAAGCACTTTTCGCAACTCTGAAGTGACTTGTGAAATATCATTGAGGGTTTGAGTGATATCGTTTGTGGGTGCGCAATATATTTATGTCACTATAATATTCCTGACAATTTCAGTATTTTGGGCTTTTATAACTTTATCTCATGCCTCATTCTAGCAACTAACAAATAATGTCACTTTAAACATGTATTTCAGTGAATGTCTAGATTGTTTTAACATAACGTTAGTGATCTACTTCTTTATTAGAACACTGTACTGCAAAAGAACATTGAGGAGTTAGCTGACATGCTGCATCTGCTGTTGGAAGTTCATGTTATACTCAGAATATCAACATTTATTTTCACATGGTTGAGGAAGACAGTGGATGCCGGCAGACTGGAGTGGAAAGTGCGTTTATGTATTTGGTTGGTACACACTCTTTACAGCTGTGCATTGAGCCTAGATCACCAGGAAAAGGGCGAGTTTCAGAGCCGTAATGCATTGGTGCCATCCAAGTGTGGTGTCCATTCATCTATGCCTATCTTTTACCCGATAGTGAAGCATGCATAAGTTGTGCAGTCATTTGTATCTTCACTTACAGCTGATCGTTGGAATGCAAAGCTAGGTATGGAAGACAGGAATCTTGGTTTTTCCGGAAATGGTCTGGAGATGTCCAATGCAGACCTAGATAAAACTGATTGCTCACTGCAAAATCTGCAGTTGCCCTATGGTTGAATTTGTTTTTTTCTTTGTCTTGTCATCTTAGTCCTGGGTCACAAGGCTAAAATAGTTGTGTCCTTTGGATTGTTTATCTGTGCCATTTATACTTGTCCATTTATGTATATTTACAGTAGTGGTTTGTCAAATATAAAAATAAATCATTTGTTATTTTTTTACTGCACATTTTCAGTTGTGTAGACATCTCTTTTGTCATCCAAATAGTTTTGTGTTGTCTTTTCCATTGTCATAGTTGTGGACGTTGGTTGTTTTGCAGCTGCTTGTGCCTTTATGCTTGATTTAAGCCTTGGAAGATTCATACCCCAACACATTGCAGATGTTGGAAGATAAAGTGATGCTATTGGTGCTGTAGGTTTCATAGCAGACAACTGTGTTGCCACCGGTGGATGATGCTGCTTCAGGTGCAACATGGTTCTGAATTGGCGCCATCACCAAGAAATTGAAGGCATAATCTTAATTCTGCTATGGCCTCCAGGTTGAAATTGCTCATCTTCCAGGTCACTCACTTTCCTAACTAGGAATTCTTGCAAAGGAAGACTTTCACTGATGGAAAAGGAATGAACGTAGGTAGCCCTTTACTGCACCATGGATCCAATATCATTGGACAGATATACTACAGGGGACACAATCTTTTTTTGCAGGCTTTGATTTGTGTTCGCACAAAGGATTAATCCATTGTAAGCTATTGTCCAATTTTTGTATGTTTGTTTCACCTCTTGCAAATGGTCCTGCACCATGTGTATCAATTGAATAGATTCAATAATTGCACAGTTCTGCTTGCTGACTTCCTGTTTCAAAATATCATAAGGTACCAGCATTTTGGTAAGGCACTTTACCACCTCTATTTGGGAACCTCCATTGTCGTGGCTTTGGCAGTTGCATCCCCTCTCCCATGTAATAAGTAATCATTGACAGATCTATACTACTCAAACAGGTGTCGCAGGATGTAGAACATGGAGTTCCTATGGGCTGGAACCTCCTGTATTAGAGCATTTTCGGGGCGTCTATTAGCTCACTGGATGATTATTAGTTGCTTCCCAGCTTTGAATGAGTGACTGTAATGAGTGCAAATCCTGTGACAAATGACCAGTAGGTTGTTAACTACATCTTTTTGATGAATTCCTGCATATAGTAGGTTGATGCAATAGGCTTAATATAGGATGGAGAACACTGCAACTATTGCATGCTGCGGAATTCCTTGAAAAGCATAGGCAGTGAAGTCAGTTATTCATGATGCGTAACTTGCTTGACCAAGACCCACATTGTATCAGACAAAAAAGTAACACTATGCAATAAGTGCGTGCAACTATATGGAGAATGATAAATTTAGGTTTCCTTTTGTTCCAGACAAACATAAGGACATTCTCGATGTATGGTTTGTATCCGGTGCACTTTCCTAGTGTGTGAGAACATCACAATTTCATAAAACATAGTAAAGTGGTGAAACATCACTTAAAATATAGTGATCTACAGGGAACAGGATCATGAAGAAACCCCATTGACCCCATCGGTAAGTAGATAGAGCTGAAACATGTTGGCATTCGATGTTTGGACCATAATATACCTTAACAACACCCTCCCATAGTTTTATTTAACCTTGCTAAACTGTTAGAAATCAGGTTTCTGTTTGGCAAAGGGATGCACCCTGTCCAAGCAGGAACCACAGTCCTAGTCAGGGTAAGTCACAAAAACACCTGAGGTTAACCTGTGCTCACCCTCTTGTAGCTTGGTGCACAGGAGTCAGGCTTAACCTAAGAGGCAATGTGTAAAGTATTTGTGCACCACTTCAAACATTAAACCAGTGAAAATACCACACAAATAGATATCACACTTGGTTAGAAAAATAGAACTTCATTTAATAAATTAAAGAAGACAAAACAACAAATTTCCAATAAGTAGAAGTTGAACAAAAGTACCTTGATCAAGGTTGCTTTGTGATGTGCGGTACAGCCGAAGCAATGCATCAATGTTGAGCCAAGCAGTGGAGTTGATAAGTCCATCTTATACACGCAACGGCGGCAATGTGCCTGTTCTGAATGCAATGTGCTGGTTCTGAATGTGATGCACTGCCATGGCTCCGCAGTAAAATATGCGTCAGTCTCAAGTGCAATGTACTGATTCTGAGAGCCATGCGCCAGGTTAGATCCATCCAAAGGAGTTGATGCATCAGTTCCAATTCCCACAAGGGTGCTGATGCACTGGTTCCAACTCCAGTAATGGCCCCAATGCATGGATTTCTACTCAAGGAACACTTTATACTCACTCCCATGGACTGGATTGGCACCACTTGGCAGAGCAAGACTCACATTTGGCAGAGCTCAGGTGCTGTAGCAGGTGAGGAGGAAGTACTTTGTGTCCCTGAGACTTCAGAAAATATGAGGGAAACCAGCAAGCTCATGGAGTCACTTTGGTTCTGGCTCCACAAAATGATTGTTGCCCACAATGCAAGCAAAGAACAAGGCATGCAGAACAAAGAGAACACTGCTACCCTACACTGGCTGGAGCCCATTACTCCCTCACTGTCAACAAAAAATTACTGAATGGTAGAAAAAGGATTGCACAAATATACACACAAAAGCTGACTGGCCAATCCATGGGTCTTTAGTACTCTTCCAGTGAAGCAGCAACAATATTTTGAAAAGAAGATCACTTAAGATAAAAAATATAATAGCAGTACAGCAAAATGGAAACAGTGTGCAATGATTAAAATAATCTTTACAAATGCCCCAAACACAAATAGCACTTGGCAACAATTACTCCTGCAAAAACAATTTTGGGAAAAATAAATTGACAATCTCATACAAACGCAATACAAAATGGTACGCAAGATGAATCTCATGGGGGAGAATGAGGAAAATGTCTGTCCACGTGGGCCTAGAATTCTGGAGTGACCCTGAGCATAGCCATCAACAGGTACATGCAGGCAAAAATAACCTCAATTTGTCATGAATACAAGAACTTCAACTAGCACAGCGAGAATGTGAAAAATGCATTAATATACATCTAAGGCCTACAACGGACTAGGCTCCAAAAGTAAAACACTCCACACCATGAAGACAAATTTGGATACAATTCACAAACATACAAAGAAAAGGAGGACATAATATTAACCCTAGAACCCCACCATCCAAAAATTTCCATTATCCCTTAATGTAACATGGGCCTGCCGGCACCCTTCCAGTCCAGGTTGCAGGCCATCAGCAACAAAAAACTAAAAGAACAAAAAGGGAAAATTATAGTGGTGTCTACCAGCACTAATATTCTGCAATGAAATACAGTGATCATAGTTTTCTCAAAAAAAATATTCCAAGGTTGGATGATGCAGCAGAAATTATAGGCAAAGAAAGAAGGATGCTTTCCCTACAAAGTCCAAATCTAAAATGACCAAGAGCTGTACAAATCTCAGATAGGAGTCTTTATGACAGGAATAGGAAGGATAGCCTTACCCTCTATAGCACTTCCTCTGTAAGCCAAAAAGGGCTGTCCACTAGGGTAACAAGAAGAAGTGTGGCACCCAGTATGTAGGGAGCCATATTTTATTCCTAACACATTTCAATATGTGGTCACTACGGGTAGCATCAGCTTGTGTTATACAAGCAAAGCTGCCTAAGAATTATAGAATATATGTGTTCACACTTATATCCCACGCCAGTCCATTCCCCCACTCCATTTCTTCCTACCTGATCTCCTGTTCCCCCTGCCTGATTATTTTTATTTGTTGTCTCCCTCCCTTTTTTACTGTATGAGTTTATCTTGATTCAATAGAACCTATAGACGCCTTATCCAAAGTTGGTTACCATTACTGAAAATATTTCCACAATTTGGCCTGCCCTATTGCTAATCTCTATCATGCTGGTATTAAGCTTATATTTTGAAAACGCTAGTTTCAAATTGTATTGATAATTGGGTGTAAGCATGTGGTATCTAAAGAGCTTCAGATGAATGTAAATGTGGAATTTGATGCTTATTATCTAGATTATGTTAAAATGCTGTGAATTCCTTTTTTACGTGCAGTGGGTTGGAATTTCGCCACTGAAATGCAATCATTCTGTTTACAGTAGTAAAGAAATGATAAATGGGGGGAGGTTAGTTGGATCAGTGAACCAATGAGGTTTCCTGGAAATTGTGTTGCTTCAGGAAGGTCGCATGATGTTTCTGCTAAACATCTACGCATTCGTTTTTTTGTATTCATCATTGTGATCTCGTCTGATAGCTTAATTTGCAAATGGGCAATTTTTATCAATGTTTCTGAGATTCAAAGAAATGTGATGGCGAAATATGATTCCTGGGTTTCTTGTCTGCTGGGTTTGTTGGAAAGCACTGCCTAGCAGTGAACCCTAACATTTACTGCACTGACACATTTTGTTTAGATGAAGGAATTGCTTTGGTCGTTTGTAATTACTGAAAAAATAAAGACCTACTCGAGGATGTGTCAAACAGTAGGAATCACAACAGACCTGTCAAGTAGTAAAGCATTGATCATATTGCATATACTTCCTATTAAAACTTACACATGGAATTCTTGCAGGAACATGATTAATAAGAAATTGTGAAAGAAGCTATCAACTACTACGTACACAAATACATCAGCGCAAAAGCCAAGGCCAGAACATTGATTAAAAGCTTCCGTACTCATATATCAGCAGTCATATAACGCCTGCTGGGCCTAGAATGGAAGATTTCTTACCAAGTTAATGTTCCAGTGTATTCTGCATAACTGTGCAGGTTTAACAATTCAAGCATTCCCACTAAATGAAGTGAAATTAATGTGATTACTTTGTCTTCAATGATAAAGAATTTAGCAACGTTTGCACATGAAAACACCTGCTTGATAGGCCAACACCAATCTCATGCTTTTGCTACGTGATAAAAGGCCTCTTAGCTTGGGTCTTGAATGCCATTTAAGGTTTTAAGAATGTAAAGCTTTTTAATTTCCCTAAGGTGACCAAAGAGTACATTTGTGAACACTTCAAATGTAAATAGTTCCAAAAACACGGCCCTAGAAAAACCTTCCTCTTCTAAAGGGTAGTTTGAATTGAGGGACCGCTAGAAAGAGAATATCCTGAGTGGGACAGTGATAAACAAAACCATATAAAAAAAGCAGGAACACAATTGTAGAAAAAAACCTATATATGACGAGCCCAGATTGAAAATAATTGTGCCCTTCAACTAGAGCCAGTGGAATTGTTCTTCTGGCTGCATAATGCATGAATCTTGGCCTCAGATTGACATCAGTTTTCCTTGCTATTAGTTACATATAGACATCTGTGGGGGAAGGAAATGCCAGCAGCCTCTAATTCAGGCTCTCGTGAGGCTGGGTTGTGACTGCCAGAAAGGAAGACACGTAGTGGCTTGGTTTGTACAGGAAGATACCACTGCAAATCTCAGTGGTCATTTTGAAAGAACCAAGACTATTTAAGCCACTCTCGTTGGGACTTCCTTCTGATCGGTGCTCGCTGATGCTTCGTGGAGACTCAGAAGGTGTAATGTTCCAGAAGACATGAGCATAACAGGGACAGGCTTTGTCATACTGGACTGGACTCCCTGAGCCCCTGCCGATGTGAGTGTGACTGCCACAAGGGTTAACAGGTCCAAGCAATGCACTGCAAGTGCTGTTTAGACTCAGCCTTTCTTTTCAGGCAGAAATAAATAGCAAAGTTGCAATTTGTTTCCTGCCTGTGTACAGAGGCCTGGAAAGAATGGCATCCTACTGTCTCGCTATGACCCTGATCCTGAAGAAAAGCCACTGGGAATGGCTTGAAACATGTAGACCTGCAGAAAGGAGTCATTATATCTGTAATTTATACTTCTATTCCCCCTTTTTTTAACCACTCCGTCTGGAGAACGGAATAAAGTATTTCTCTCCTACCAGGCAGATATTTATAAATTGCACTTTAAATCCCCTCCTACTCCTATTCTATAACCACCTAGAGCATACTTCTCAGTGCTCCTACATATTCTGCAGGTAATAGCATGCTCCATTTAGTAACAGAATGGGAGGACCCCTATGACGAAGCATGCTACCAAGAGGCAAACCTTAAGGGTGAGTGTTACATAAAAAAGCGCTGCGCCTTTTCTCACCCTGCAGGAGGTTTAGAACACACTATCAAGATGGAGTCTTTTTTCTTGAGATGATATTCTTGATGGTCAGAGCTGAATTCCTTATAAATATATATATCATCATGGGTATGACCATTTATGTTAATAGGTCCCTAAACCAGAGGAATAAATCACATACCAGTATGGAAGGTGGAGAAATGACTTGTTCCAGATATCAGTTGATCTGTCCAGCCATCAGTTAAGGTAATCTACCACATTTAAGGTGAAGGAGAGCCACTCAAATTCTGTATCTAAATAAGCATGTGCAATATTGAGACAGTTGTCATCAGTTACTGTCATTCCACCTCAAGAGCTGGGTTGGAAAGCGAAATTAGTCCTGGAAAAAATGTTCAAACCACTCCCACATTGAAAGAGACAACTAGAAGAGTGTAATGGGGGTGTGGTTGCCTAACTGCAGCCCACCCTGCTCTGAATGCAGCTCTCTAGCCTAAAGCCAACCAGGGTAATACCAGAGTGGCAGAAGAGTCAGTCCAGCAGTTATCCTCTTCCCTTCCTTCGCTGACTGTTCTTAAAGTAAAATGTACCCATTGCCTGATTAATTGAAGTGAAAGTTCAAAATAAATCTAATGTGAATGCGGGATAAAAACAATATCCACTTTTTTAGATTTTAATACTGAGGCCCTCATTACGGCTTTGGCGGTCTTTTTAGTAGACCGCCGAAGCCGCTGCAGCCAGCATACCTCCAGTGCTGGCGGTATGCTGGCTGCTCTATTAGGAGTTTTCCGCTTGGCCAGCGAGCGAAAACAGCACTCACCACAACATTGACGCCGGCTCGTAATAAAGCAGGCAGAAATATTGTGGTGCGTTGGGTGCAATAGCACCCGTCGTGCATTTCACTGCCCATAATTTGAGCAGTGAAAAGCACGACAGGGCTATCCATGGGGGCCCCTGCACTGCCCATGCAAAGTGCATTGCAAAGTGCATGGGCAGTGAAGAGGCCCCCAGAGGGCCACTGACACTCCCTTTCCGCCAGCCTTTTGCAAAGGCTGGCAGAAAGGGGACTCATAATCCCCAGGGCAGTGCTGCCCTGACGGATTGCGGCGACCAAGACCGTCAGGCTGTCAACAGGCGGCAACCTAGCGGTGACACGGTCAGACCGCCTGTCTGCGGCGGTCCGACTGCCATCGCAAGTGTGTTGGTCTTGGGACCGCCACACTCATAATGAGGGCCTGAGTCTTTTGAACACCCTCATTAGAAGGGAAATGTGAGATCACTCACATTGAATGCTTGCGGCTGTAGCATTTTTATGACAATAAACTTGCATGTGTCACATGCTGTTCATAACCTGCCTTAATGAATAATCTCGTCAGGAGATAGATTACATCAGAGCAATAGTTATCCACAACACAAAGAACAACCCTTCCTTGAAGATGGTAAGTACTGCAGTCTCGGCTCGCAGCTCTTAAAAGGGGCAGGGTGGGTGCGGCCTGACCGGGAGGGGAAGGGGGGACAGGAGGAGTGGGGGGATACTATAAAACTATTTTTTTTTTTAACTTACCTGAACGCAGGCCGCGCCGCTCCTCCGCCTCTGCTGCAGCCGTGCTCCAGGAGACAGCCTACTGCGCATGTGTGTTTGGCCGTCCCAAAATGACCGGCCATACACACATGCTCTCTGAGGGAGAGTCCTGAGCACTCCCCCTCAGTGCACTTCACCCCCGAAGCCCCGCCCCTTTCAGAATGAAAGGATAATAAGCATAGTTTATTATCCTTTCATTCTGAAAGGTTTGAGGCTTCTGCTGCTGGTGGGATGCTCCGCCGCACTTATGGAGGAGCCGCCCTTGAAATACTGCCTCCTTGCCTGTGCGAGATAAAGGAGCATTCAGCTTCCTCTTCCCCATATTCTTGAACCACAAACCTCCTCGTTCTTGCTCTCCATGCAAAACAAGATCTTTATACCCTCATTTAAGTACCCATCAAACCCCTCCTGAAATTCTGTGTCCATGATGATCTAGTAATGGATGCAGTGCCCTCTGCATTACTGTTGTTCTGTTTGAAATTTGACCTGAAGATCCTGATTTAGAGACCTAGATCTGTGACTCTTCAAAGAGTTTTGTACCTCTTGAGATGACACTTAAAACATAATAGCAGAATCCATTTAGTGCAGCCCTAAGTCCATACCTGAGTCAAAACTCGAATTTCTTGGGGAGAGAACACAGCTGGCATCCAAGTGATCCTGGTGGATAAGCTGTTATCCATGAGAATATGGTAGGGTGTAGAAAACTTCCCACTCTTCTCTATAAAATTTGCCATCCCTATTACTTTAATTTTCTGTTCTGAGTGTCAATACTCTCAGACTTACAGGTGATTTATATATGGGCAGACTGTACACTGTTAGGGTTACTACCTCGACCTGACGGAGTACTCACCTGCCAAACCTGACAGACATTTCTACCATTCACAAAAACGCTATCAAGGCAGTTCTTGTGAATGTATTGGAACTTTGATATACAGCTTTGTCAAACATGATGGAGCCATATGGTAAAGTTTCAATGCTTTTTGATTTAAAAAAAAAAATGCAAAGTGGGAACATAAAAAAGCAATGCCAGGGTGTGCCTGGTGGTGACGGGTGGTAAAAAATGCTGATATCTCTGCCCATTTAAATTGGATGGATGGCCATAAAGCCAATTTTCTGGCCGCCCTTACTCTGTCAGGCCATTGGAGAAGTTTGGCCAACGCAGAGAGTAGTCTCCACCATTGCCAAATTATGATCTACCCACTTATAAATCTGGCGGGTGCGCCTTTATATTGTCAGTAAACACACTCCATCTCCATTTGCAACCGAGTATACTTACTGCCGATATATAAATCAGACCCTTCAGTTCACCCACTATGCCCACACAATAATAGTTCATTTATTGAAGAATTTATGAAGTTTATCACTTCACACCTGATAATTTTGGAAGCCATTATCATCTTCTGTAAATTGAGTCAGCATTGGGAAGATGCCAACAACAAGTCACATACTCATCATTTCCCACTGACAATGAGCTCTTCCAACATTTCCAAAACACCACGCACTGGGAAAGTTACAGGCTTGAATTGAACATCTTAAAGGAGTTTATACTTGTCTGCTGATGACCCCTTGTCACTTGAAGGGTCAGATCATCTTCACATCTCCTTCAAGTTTGACGTTGTCCTCAGAATACTTCAAGTCAATAGATAGAAAAATGTGGCTTTCTGACACTAAAACATTTCCGTTCCTGTATATCAGCAAGCCATTAATGCTGCAACTGCTGAGTACATCTAGCACATGATAGACCTGGTGGATGAATATGTTATATGAAAAAATTAAAAGAAAAGATGAAAACTCCCACTGCACCGGTTCCCAAAAATCGTTACCTTAAAAGAAAGTGACAGAGAAAACTGGAGTCATTTTTATCTAGACTCAGAGGTTCCAGAAAAAGCTACAAATCTAACATTTCCAGAGCTAAACTGTCACAATTTAAATCTATCCTGGATGTCTCTAAGAATTATTTAAAACCTCTATCTGAAGGAATTAAACCGTCGTACAACTAAGCCTGGGAGAAATATAATTTACTCTGGCATAGTTCACTAAATTTCGGGAACTTTGTGTCACTCTCACTGTGCGAAATACTCGAAATCATGCCATTATGCCACTTTCAGTAATTACATTCCATACACTATTCACTGTAAACATTCCCAGTCAACACAGGGGAACAACCGAATGAGAGCAGCTGTTGTCCATGATGGTTTTGTTTAAATGCGTCTTCTCATCAAAAACTGAATTTAGGACACCATTTTGTGCTGAAATGTAACACAAAATAACAGATTAGCATTTTGTGTAATTACATGTAATTTTGAATCACTTTTTAACCACACTTTAGTGTATGTTTGTGAATGTATATTACACAAATTTCACAAACCCATACAAACAGCACACCTCATCCTCCTTAAACCAGCCACTGAAAAAGTAAAATCTCTTGAATGCTCCTCAATCGACCATCATCCAATACCTGTAAAATGATCTGTAAAGCTCTGAGCGCCTAGTCTCTTTTTGTCAAGGTCTTGGAGTCAGAGCTACCTCAAAAAATATTGCCAAAGATAAAACATCAAACCACTTCTTCGATGTGGTGCCTGGAACCATTAGCAAGGGTTCTGTTAAATATCTGCAAAACTACTGGAACCCTTTGTGAACTCCTACGTATTCAAGGCACATTCCTTGATTGTTTGATAGCCTATCCCCTCTTGAAAAACTCTCACCTTAGGACAAAAACCTTAATAACTGCCACTCATTATCAACCCTTCCCTTCCTAATGAAAGTGATAGAAAGCTGTCTGCCTCTCAACCATCTCTTTGCTCATTCAGGCTACCAATCTCCTTGACATTTTCCACTCTTGTTTTAGAAAGGGCTACAGCAGAGACTCCCCTGCTACACGTTGTTGTTGATGATGCATCTGCTTCCTCAACTCAGGTGTCTCCTGCCTAGTTGTACTTTTAGATCTCTTGGCTGCCTTCAATACTATCAATCACCTCACTCTGATTCACACCTTGCAAGAACAGATGGACATCTAGGGTATAGTTCAAACTTGTTCACTTCTAATCTATCATATCTATCCCATATCAAGCAAAGTAAGCCTTTAATAACGGGTCCTTCAGAGAGCAATTCTTTACCCATCCCTGTTTAAACTCTATAAGGGACCACCTTTAGGGATCCTCTGCAACTCTGGCATTATTTATTATCAATTTGTGGATGACACTTAGATCTGTCTTAAGATCTCCTCCTTTAATGACACCAAACTGCTGCTAAACACCTAAGACAGAATTTAAAAATAGATGTCAAATAACCACCTTAAGCTCCACCCAACAAAAACTGAATTTCTCCTAAAAAAAATCAACCTTCCTTTCTAGGTTGGGTTGGAGTCATGTTCTCATCTAGATTATGAATGATTCAACCTACACAGACAAAATAGCTGCAATGGTTAGAATTGCTTGCCACACCTCAGGCCCAATCAGGTCCTAAAATGCAAAACAAAGGACATCTGACACCAATTTATAAAAATAGATCTTAGTTTTTTCATTTTTTAGACACCAAACCTAACAAAACCTAACAAAATCTACCAAAGGCTTCCAGCGATACAAATTATTAAGCAATTTCTTAATCACTGCTTTTTCATTTCAGCCACAAACACGTGTTCACAACTACCACAGTTAGCAGTTACTCAGAAACTTTGCAGAACTTTTGTTAAGTTGTGTTTGGTTACTTTAGCCCTCTTTAAGTAACCAGCTCCGGTAGGGAGCAATTCACAGGGACCAATAAGGTTCAGCAGGAGAGTCACCTTGCAGTCAAGGCATTCACCAGTCCAGTTCCAGGCTCTATGGGCGAACCGCCTTAGGCATCAATGGAGTGGTCCTGATGCAAAGGATGCAGGATGCTGAAGATGTTAATGATGCTGTTAATGCTGAGCTAGTCGATGGGGTCTTCCTAGGGCCACACTTTAGTTCAGGGATACTGTGGAGCAACTGTTGACCCAGAGATAAATTTCCCTAGAAGTTCAGGTGAAGTTCAGCCAAAAAACAGCTTCAAGTGGTCTCCAGTCACAGCAGAACCACTGGTTCCCTTTAATTGAGGCTTGTCCATTTGTGATGACCAAATTGCACTTCAACGGCTCTCCCGGGTCGAGCAGACTCAGGTGCAAGTTTTGAGGGATGGGACTGTGCTTTAGCGGTCAGTGGCAATCAAGTGATTGTGAATACCAACTTGCCATGGCAGCTTCTTCAGCGTCTGTGGCTCTTGAGCTGTAACTGGAAGTCAACCAACTGACTTTTCAAGTTCACCTCTTCTGTCTACGGTTTGGGATGACATTCCTTGAACAGAGCACCAAAGGCACAGACCTCTCTTTTTTAGGTGCCCCACAGGTGCAGGCTTTCTTTGTGTGGTCCAGTGAACAGCAGGGTAGTCCTTCCCCAGTCCTTGCTCCAGTGCAGGTGTAATCTGAGGTCTGGGTGCCAGGAGTGCCAGTTTTATACCCACAACTTGCCCTCAGAGGATGAATGCTAACCAAAGGGCTTCCAGGTCTCTTTCTGCCTGATGACGACTTCCCACAATGTGTGGCATCTAGCTATCCCAGATTGCAATATTCTGCCCACTCCCAAGATGGCAGAACACTTCTCTCAGTGTGTGGAGCTTGGCTGCTGACCCTAAAGGTGTGGCTCCCTGAGAGCTGCACACTCACAGAAAAACTGCTTTGACAAGCGTCGATCCCTCTCTGGTCAAAAAAGACAACATGTCTGTCAGAACAAAAGAACATTCCTTCTCTTGTGTGTCTATCATTTGCCCTTTGAAGGTGACTTCCCTTTGAAGCTCACCTTTTGGGCTCACACCCTGTTTGGTTCCTACCAGGGAGAGGTAACACCTTTTCCAGTGGTAGGTCTTTATTGTTTCCTTTCCTGGAAGCCATTCACCTTTCAGGAGTTCTGCCCTCCTGACATTTGAAGCCAGAAACCATAAATAGAAACTTAGGGCAACAGAGTGGCACATTCCTAAAGTTGCCCTTAACTTAAAAGCGACATTAAATTCAATTTGGACATCAAGTTGGGATTAATGCAATAATTCCTTTGATACCTTGAAGTACCAAACTTAGTAGCACCATTCAGAAGTCAGCACAGCTGAGTGGTCAACGTGTAACTACACTTGCCAGTGGGGCTTCTAGCCTTTTCACAGTAAAAATGAAAATGTGTAGTTTTTTTCTGTTAGGACATACAAAAACACACATCCTACTTTTTAATATACAGCACCATGTCTTAGGGCTCAATAGGCCTACCTCAGGGTTGTCTTATTTGTATTAAAAAGGAAGGTCTGGAATTTGTCATCAGTTTAAATGAAAAAGTTGAGTTAGCAGTCTCAAACTGATCTACAAGTATGTAGTGGCAGTTTGTGAGATATGTTTTATTTTGTCAATGTCATGGTGGCACAATAAGTGCTGACATCCATAAGGAATACTTTAACCTTCCGGCCCTGGGTACCCATGGTACCATAGACCATATACTGGGAATGATAAGTAAGTTAAATTATGCCAATTGATATAAGTCAATTAAGACATACTTTTAAGGGTCAGACCACTGGCACTGAGGTCGGGTTAGCAGGTCTCAGTGCACTCTCAGAGGCTTTACACCACTACCTAATAGTCTAAAAGTGGGCCAAACAGTGGGGGCGTACCTGCAAAAAGCCATTTACTTACAGGTATACATTGGAAACCTTAACACTGAAAATAGTTTCATTGATGATTTCCACTTAAACAGAAATGGTCAGTAATAAAATGTGTCTACCACTGATGATTGATGACTGAACTCTTCAAATACTTTGCTTGTGTCACTATAAAATATAGTAATATAAAACAGGGCACTATTTATTGACCTAATGGTTCTCAATTTACCAAACGCCGCATGATGAAAAGCTGAGACAGCATTTTTGGTATTCGAAATTGTGACCTGCAGATCATTTCACAAGTTCGCGGCCAACATTCAATTCTCCAAGCCATTCTGAGACTGCTATTGAACTACATATGTGACAAAATACAAGATGAGCAAACCATTACACATTGACATCAGTATCTAAAATTCACCACAACACAATTTTACTTGTGTATTTTGTCTTTGAAAATTAAGTTTCAGGTTTTCAAACTTTAAAACTTGAAAGTCAATGAAGTTCAATGATTTATGTAACATCCTGCTCAAGGTGTGACTTTGGAACATTTACTCTTGTTAAAATACTTTTCAAACCTATGTATATAACTAAGCGTGCCTATGTGCTCTTCAGCTCCCCAAGGACCTTTTGTTTTATTCCTGCTGATAGATAATGTATGGACCAAAAAAGAGAGTGGCTAGATGGAGGAAGTAACCTTTCGCATCTGCATCTTCTTCAGCTGAGTACTTAGGAGGATAGGTACTGGTGCCACTTATCCTTGTCTGAAGTGCCTGAGCAGCAGACTCCAGCACCTATAGAAAACACTTTTTACTTAGGTTGAAACTTGCAAGATTCAGTAAACAATGGCTCAAAGCAAGCCACACACTGTTTTGTGTATTTAGATTTGTATGTATATACTTTGGGGGGCATTCGCGAAAATAACATACTTTTGAGTAATTTACATCTCTAAATTACTTTCACAATTTTGAGTAAGTTTACTATTTTTGGCTATTCATTAAATCCGAGTGCAAAGTTACTCAAAAGTATGTTTTCCCCTGAAAAAGGCACTGGAAGTAAGTCTAGCACCATATATGGCCTATCATTGGTACTGCAACACCCTCCCATAGAAAATATTGAAGGTAGAGAGTTAAAATAAAACCCTACAGGCAATAATACTAAAGTAAATTATATAAAATAGTAAAAATATTAATCCATATATAATATAATTTTAAACAAAATATCTCAAAGTAAAACAAATGAATTATTTACTTATAAAGTAAGTTAACAACCTTTTTCAAACTGATAAATTAATGTAACATTAATATTTACTGAAAATATAATTACATTATTTATAATTATTTATATATATCACTTTTAATAATTATGTTTTCTCGAAGAAAAAGAAAAATGCCCTTAGCCATCAAAAAGTGTTTTTCTACGTTTTGTCTGATCGTCCTCTGAAATGAAGTCTTATCTGAAGTTAAATTCCACAAGTCTCAATTTTACTATCCTTTTGCCGAGCAATTGTGCTATGCAAATTGGTGGGCTGTGATGTTTTGTGATCCAAAATGACACAAAATAATTCAAATGCCAGTAATCATCAAATTCTGAATGTAAAAGCTATTTTGCACTGAAAGCTGACACATGCAGAGCTAAAAATGTTTTACTTCACTGACTGCCAAACTCATCTTAGTATATGCAAAGTGTGCATAAAGGGGCATATACAGTGGAAACAACCAGAACCATCTATGCAAAGCCAGATCAATGTAACTAGTGTGACCTGGCTTTGCATGAAATTCTATCGCCCAAATCAAACCAGATCCAAACAACATATAAGTGGAATGTAGTCAGATAGTCCCACCCCTAACGTGTGTAATGTCTGTGTGAAATTTCTTTGGCTTAGTCTTTGGCCGGTTGTCATTTAAAATTTGAATATTGAACTGGAGTGTGTGCCTTAAGTACAAATCTCACATAAGCAGCAACTGGGTTTCCATTGCACCATTGTACAAAACTAAACGTCATACTAAAACGTCACTTCTAGGTCTCTCCTAATGACAACTTTTAGCTGTTTGTTGTAGGTGACCAATTGTGTACTATACCGATACTCAGAATGGACTTTGGGTCAGCCCCTAGTTTTTAATCTCATTTGCATGCTTCTCATACTATGGATTTCCTTACACTTCTTAGTTTCTTCCCTTCCCTGGAGCATAGGTTTTTACCATTTGTTTGATTTGATGATATCTATACTTCCATGGCCATCAGGGAACTACATTTTGTTTTTCTTCCACCATTCAATAGGAGTGCATGTTTTTCTTGTTCACTCCCCTGCATGCTGCTTCTTCCCTAACATACCTGTTTCAAAGCTCTCTTTCGTTGTGCCCTCCAAAGCCTGTCCATTGATTCCCCCAAACCTTCCAATATCACTGGGCTTGTTTTTGGTGCCTTTTTTTCTTTGAGGTTCCATTACACCTGTCAGCTCCCCATTATTTCTGTTGTCCAGTGGTGTTCTTTTGTTTATCCTCAGCCCCTGCATACTACACTGTTGTGACCACACTTCTTAGCATGTATGACAACAGTGTACGAGACAATGCTGAGGTTTTGATGGTGGGGAGTTTTAGTGTTTTTTTGTGCATCTCACTGCTCTGAGTCTTCAGTTGCGTCATTTCAAATTTGCAGATAAGCACGCTAGCTGCAGCAGAACACATCACTGGAGCTGAATCTCTGATGCTATTTCTTTTTCTTCTGCTCATTCCATTTGACTTTGCATTTCTATTCAATATATCTGTATCAGCAAAAAGTGCCATTCACTTCAGTACCTGTTTCAAGGGAGATAGTGCTCACCTTGTCCATAACCATTAAACCTCTACTTCATCAAACCATGTTTTAAATACTTTTGCCATCAAATATTTTTTCCAGACTGTATTTGATTATTTCATGTTTGTTTATACCATGCCACTCATTTATGTTCTTTATCAATTTAATTTAGGGTCTGGTTAGATTTTCCTTTGCTGGTGTTGGCTTCACCAGATGCTTTCATACTTCCCTCTTACTGTAACATAGCACTAGTGTGAGAAATTGGTTTAGAAGTTGTGCTGGATGTGAGGCTGTTCGATACGGGTTCTCTAGTTGGCAGTCGGTTTAACACCCTGTCCAAGAAGGGACCCCCACTCTTGTCAGGGCAAGAGAGATACCCAGATCAGATAAGCCCTGCTCACCCCCTTGGTAGCTTGGCATGAGCAATCAGGCTTATCTCAGAAGCAATGTGTAAAGCATTTGCACATAACACACAATAATTCAGTGAAAACACTACAAAAGGACACCACACCAGTTTTAGAAAAATAGCTAATGTTTATCTGTGTAAAACAAGACCAAAATAAGAAAAATTCCAACATACAGTAATAAAGAAATGAATTTTGCAAGAATTACTTAAAACTACAGTTCCTTGAAGTAGATAGCTCCATCTGGGGCTATCACGACATCCTGAACAACAAATCCAACAGTTCAGGCCAAACACGACGTCGCAGGCCAGCTATGGTGTCTGGGAGACCCGCAAACAGTACCTTGGAAATGTAGGGCATTGTGATCCTCATAAAGAGATCTTTAGTGCAGCATTGCTGGAGTTGGCAGGTCCTGGCAGGCGGCGGTTCTGGAGGTCGTTGCAAGGGTCATCGGGCCTTTGAAGTCACACACGTTGCAAATAGAACTCCGGGCTGATGACGAAGTCAGGAGCGCTGGAGTTGATGATGTTGGGGCTGCAGTGCAAAGTGGGACAATGCGACGTGCAGTGCCCACAGGTCACAGTGCTGTCAGCAGCTAGTGGACATCATCCTGTGGCGTCGGTGAGACTAGAGCTGCTATGTGAAGTGGAGCGGTGTGATGTTCAATGCCTCCAGGGTGCAGTGCAGGCAGCGTCGTCGTCAATGGTGAAGCTCTGTCGTTGGTAGGCCCAATCAGGCAGTATGACTCAGGGCGGGCTACGTGCGCCAACCATGGGTCGTGGTGCAGACGGGGCATCTGTTAACGCAACGATGCAGAAGTTGATGGCGCTGGAGATGGTGGACAGGGACTGTGGTGTGGGACGAGACGGTACTTCATGTACCTCTTGTGTGGTGTAGGCCATGGTGCAGGCAGCTGCATCAGTGTCAGCGCAGAGCAGCATAATTGGGGATACCAAGACTGCGACATGAGTGAGACGATGCGGAGTGCGGGCCCACAGGTCACGGTGCATAAAGTGGCTTGCTGACACCGTCAGGTGGCATAATCGGTAAAACCAGGGTCGTGGTGCGAAGCGAGGCAAAGCTCCAGGAAGTATCGTCAGGTCACGGAGCTGGCAACGGTGTCGTTAATGGCATTGTGGTGGTTTTTCTTCTGTTGCAGCATAAAACACAAAGCTCCCCGTGCTGTAGGCAGATAAATCTGAAGTCATTGATATCCATGAGACTTCCAACACTTGCAAGCTCTTCTTCAGTCCTTTGACAAACTTCACAAACAGGATACACAGCAAAGTCCACTCTTTGTCCTTTGTGAGGCAGAAGCAACAACTGCAGGCCAACCCAGCAAAGCACACACAGCAAAGGGGCAGGACTCCTCCTCCAGCTCTTCAGCTGTTCTCCTTGGCAGATGTTCCTCTTGATCCAGAAGTGTTCTAAAAGTCTGAGGTTTTGGGTCCAATACTTTTTTTATATAAGTTTATTAATTTTCCATAAAGCATTAAACAAGACATGGGTCATAGTAACATTTTGTACAGCCATAAGTGCTCGGAGTAATATAACGTCCTCCACTCCTGTATGTAGTCAATCACAGACCCAATGAAAGAATACAGTCGTTGAACAAAGCAAGAAGAAAAGAGAGAAGATAGAAATAGAGAGAGACGTTTCCCCTAATGTTACATATACCTCAGAATAATTACATACATCTATGGAAAGGCTGCCAGTGACACATCTTTGGTTCAACAGGTAGGTTATGAGGTTGGGTCTACTACTTATACTCCTTTCTACCTTTGAAGTAGGCAAACTTCAAAGGAAAGTCTCTGTTGTTCACAAGATCCTGCCTTGCCCAGGCCTGGCCCCAGACACACACCAAGGGGTTGGAGACTTCATTGTTTGAGGACAGGCACAGCCCTTTCAGGTGCAGGTGTCAGCGTCTCCCTTCTCACTCCAGCCCAGGAAGACTCATCAGGATATGCAAGACACACCTCAGCTCACTTGTGTCACTCTCTAGAGGGAAATTACAAACACCCCAACTGTCAATCTGACACTGAAGTGGATTCCACAGGCAGGCAGAGGCACAAAATGGTTAAGCAAGAACATTTCCACTTTCTAAAAGTGGCAGTTTCAAACAGGCAATCTAAAAAACAACTGTACCAAAATATGTATTTTTAATTTGTGGGTTCGGAGACCCCAACCACCATATCTCTATTTGCTCCCAATGGGGAATTACACTCAAGAGGGATTTTATATGCAATTCCCATGTTAACCTGTGGGAGAGAGAGGCCTTGCAGTAGTGAAAACTGTATTTGGCAATATTTCACTATCAGGACATGTAAAACACACCACTACATGTCCTAACTTTTAAATGCACTGCACTCTGTCCATGGGGCTACCTACATAGTGCCTACATTAAGAGTGAATTACATTTAGTAAAAGGGAAAGGTTGGGCCTGGCAAGTGGGTACACTTGGCAGGTGGAATTGGCAGTTTAAAATTGCAACCACAGACTCTGCAGTGGCAGGTCTGAGACATGTTCACAGGGCTACTCATGTAGTGCTGCAGGCTCAAAAGTAACATTTGATATGCAGGCCCTGAGCATACATAGTGCACTTTACTAGGGACTTACTAGTAAATTAGATATGCCAATCATGGATAAACCAATCACCAATACAATTTACACAGGGAGAACTTAGACGTTAGCACTGATCAGCAATGCTAGAGTGCACAGAGACGATAAACCAGCAATAACAGAGTCCAGCATACCATAATAACAGGAGGTCAGAAGGCAAAAAGACTGTGGGAAACATGTCAAATGATGCCAGGTCCAACAGAGGCCAGCTCAAGTAATGGGTCTACAATTTCCCATTGATGGGAGCCATTCTGCCCATTGCAGGAATTGACTCTCTCAGGTTACCAAAGCAGAGCAGTCCAAGACCCACTCAGGGTAGGTGGTGTGGTCTAGTAATCACCATCTGCTGGCACGCAAAAATTAACACTTGATTCATAATTGTCCAGTCAGTGATTTTTCTTTAGAAATAGAAACTACATTTATTACGCACCCACTACTAAATACTAAACACTAATTTATGAATATAAACATCAGGTAGATTTGAAATATCTTAGGTGACATTCTATAATTACATTTGACCCCTACTCAGTCATGACTCTCAAAATAACAGTCCCCCGTACCTATAATATATATAACATCACCTCCTCAAGACTTGAATGAAGCACTGTTAATTTCGCCTTTCGTGTTTGGAGGCCTTTGTTCCCTCTGCTGGGGAGCAGAGTAATTAACTTGATCGAGCAGGGTGATGAAAGGTCTGGAATTTGATCCGGAGTTGAGCCACACAAATATGAAAATTCCTAATGTCCCATGAGGTTTACATGTAGGTTCTTGGGACCTGCATATTCAAACTTGGTGCACATATTTCACGTCAGTTTCATACCTTATGGGACTTTGTAGGCCTAAAGGGGGCAAAACTGCATTAATATCATAAGGCCTATCCCAAGTAAACATCTAACCTTGCACTGGCCCCTCCACACAAGACTACCTGAGTTTAGTTACATGGCTGTGCATGACGGTAATTGCCCACACCCAGTCCACACACATGTGCAGAATGGGCAGAACCCAAATTCAATAATTACCACAGTACATCCTGTATAGCTTGGACAAGGTTCCTCAAATAGTAGATTCACCTTTTATGAGGTGAGCTAAATGTTTGTGAACACTCGTCCATCGGTACTGTGTGTTCATCAGATTGTCCATCTTGTAGGTGAGAATGCTTAGTCTAGTGCATTGTGCTGCACTCGTAACTCCTACATGGCGTGTGTAGAAGCTGATGGCATGTCAGAGTGAAAGGCTGAGAATTAACATACCCACTCTTAATCAGGCCCTATGTGTAGGAATATACCGAACCCTTTTTTGACATTTAAATAATAAATCTGAGATTGTGTAAGTTAGCTGCGCAGTGGTTCCCAACCTGTGGTCCAGGGACCCATGGGGGTCTGCGTAGTCTCCCCAGGGGGTCAGCGACGGCTTAGAAATGTAAACAATATTAACAGATTAGGTCCCCAGCTTTTAGTAATGACTCAGTGGGGGGTCTCCAGATTCCTATAATTATTCAGTGGGGGCCCCTTGGTTCCACTAATGATAAAGTGGGGGTCCACAGAGGGCAAAAGTTTGGGAACCACTTTGCTAGAGTGTATTGACTCAGAAAGGTATAGCTGCCTACTCTTCAAAGTAAGATATATTAGTTATGCATATTTACAATTTAAAACAAAAACGTGTTGAAAGGGTTGTCACGTAGGCTCTCATTATTCAAATGAGACTACTGGATTTTGAGCAGCAAGATCGTCCGCAGTGTGGGGGACTGAGTCTGACCCACGGTGGGTGACACCTGCCGCTCCAAATGCGGACTTTGCTCCGGCTAACTAGCAGTGCCTCATCTCTCCCGAATGGTAGGGATGATTGGGCAGCCAAGCGCATGACTTATCATACTTCTTAGGGAAGTCGTGGTCAATCAGGTTGCATCCGGTTCTCTCATCCACAATTCGGTCTCATATAAAAATGACAATAAAAGCAGTATAAGCTTTAAAGATTGGTTTAATAAAACAACTGCATTTTGAATAGCAAAGCGTGAGCTGCAATAACCAGAACGACACAACACAATATTGAAATGGTGACGATGAGAGTGAAGCATAAGAATAATGCTATCATATTGCCACTAGAATCAATGGACTATTTCCTATCTAAATCATATTTTGAGCACATCATGTTAAGCTCTTATCCTGCCTTTCAGGTTCCCTTGGGAGGACATCAACCCTCATAGCTGAGCAAAGGCCTGCAATCTGCGTCAGCATCCCCACCGAAGCATTCAGCATACAGTTGTGGTTCCCTGGCTGGAATCTCTCTCTTGATGTGTAATGGGACTAGAAAGTGTTTTTATAATTAACACAGCATATGTTCTAAGAAAATGTCCCTCCGTAAGGATGTGTATTTTCTACGAATGCTGGAGACTAAACTTCTACCACGTTTACCCCCAATGTACCAGACTGTAGCCTTGACTGAAGCACAGAGTGATCAAGAATGTGTTGTTTGAGAACACAATGCTGAACTAAGCAAAACAGTTAGATAGAAGAAATTAAAACAAGGCCGTAAAACTGGTTATTGTAAAAATAACAATGCGAAGCTGAATAAAATATATCTACGTCAAGGTGCACAGCGGCCTAGTGTATTAAACTAACAGGCATGGAGCTATAACTAAGATGGCTACACAACAGGGTCATGTTTTTATGTAATTGCAAAAGCTATCTACTAAGGTTGCACATTCAAAAATCCACCTTTTTATAAACATGGCAAACAGATATTTTTATTTCACTTGTAATAACAATTCTCTTATGTAAGGAAATGCCTCCTTTGCATGGTTACCCCCTGACCTTTTGCCTTTGCTGATGCCAAGTTATGATTTGAAAGTGTGTTGAGGCCTGCTAACCAGGCCCCAACACCAGTGTTCTTTCCCTAACCTGTACCTTTGTCTCCACAATTGGCACACCCTGGCATCCAGGTAAGTCCCTTGTAACTGGTACCCCTGGTACCAAGGGCCCTGATGCCAGGGAAGGTCTCTAAGGGCTGCAGCATGTCTTATGCCACCCTGGGGACCCCTCACTCAGCACAAACACACTGCTTGCCAGCTTGTGTGTGCTGGTGGGGAGAAAATGACTAAGTCGACATGGCTCTCCCCTCAGAGTGCCATGCCAACCTCACACTGCCTATGGCATAGATAAGTCACCCCTCTAGCAGGCCTTACACCCCTAAGGCAGTGTGCACTATACCACAGGTGAGGGCATAGGTGCATGAGCAAAACCTTAGACATTGTAAGTGCAGTGTCTAAGCAAAACCTTAGACATTGTAAGTGCAGGGTAGTCATAAGAATATATGGTCTGGGAGTCTGTCAAACACGAACTCCACAGCACCATAATGGCTACACTGAAAACTGGGAAGTTTGGTATCAAACTTCTCAGCACAATAAATGCACACTGATGCCAGTGTACATTTTTATTGTGAAATACACCTAGAGGGCATCTTAGAGATGCCCCCTGAAAACATACCCGACTTCCAGTGTGGGCTGACTAGTTTTACCAGCCTGCCACACACCAGACATGTTGCTGGCCACATGGGGAGAGTGCCTTTGTCATTCTGTGGCCATGAACAAAGCCTGTACTGGGTGGAGGTGCTTCTCAACTCCCCCTGCAGAACTGTAACACCTGGCGGTGAGCCTCAAAGGCTTACCCCCTTTGTTACAGCACCACAGGGCATCCCAGCTAGTGGAGATACCCGCCCCCTCCGGCCACTGCCCCCACTTTTGGCGGCAAGGCCAGAGGAGATAATGAGAAAAACAAGGAGGAGTCACTGGCCAGTCAGGACAACCCCTAAGGTGTCCTGAGCTGAGGTGACTCTGACTTTTAGAAATCCTCCATCTTGCAGATGGAGGATTCCCCCAATAGGATTAGGGATGTGACCCCCTCCCCACCGGGAGGAGGCACAAAGAGGGTGTTGCCACCCTCAGGGCTAGTAGACATTGGCTACTATCCTCCCCGACCTAAACACACCCCTAAATTGAGTATTTAGGGACCCCCAGAACTGAGGAAGATAGATTCCTGCAACCTGAAGACGAAGAAGGACTGCTGACCTGAAGCCCTGCAGAGAAGACGGAGACACCAACTGCTTTGGCCCCAGCCGTACCGTCCTGTCTTCCCACTTCAAGAGAAACTGCAACAGCGACGCGTCCCCCAGGGTCCAGGGACCTTTGAAGCCTCAGAGGACTACCCTGCATCTAAAAGGACCAAGAAACTCCCAAGGACAGCGGCCCTGTTCCACAAAGACTGCAACTTTGCAACAAAGAAGCAACTTTTAAAGACCACACGTTTCCCGCCGGAAGCGTGAGACTTTCCACTCTGCACCCGACGCCCCCGGCTCGACCTGTAGAAAACTAACTCAACAGGGAGGACTCCCCAACGACTGCGAGCCCGTGAGTAGCCAGAGTTGACCCCCCTGAGCCCCCACAGCGACACCTGCAGAGGGAATCCAGAGGCTCCCCCTGACCGTGACTGCCTGCTTCAAAGAACCCGACGCCTGGGAAATACACTGCACCCGCAGCCCCCAGGACCTGAAGGATCCGAAATCCAGTGCAGGAGCGACCCCCAGATGGCCCTCTTCCTAGCCCAGGTGGTGGCTACCCTGAGGAGCCCCCCCTTGCAGGCCTGCGTCGCTGAAGAGACCCCTGGGTCTCCCATTGAAACCTATTGCGAACCCGATGCCTGTTTGCACTCTGCACCCCGCCGCCCCTGTGCCGCTGAGGGTGTACTTTCTGTGCCTGCTTGTGTCCCCCCCGGTGCCCTACAAAACCCCCCTGGTCTGCCCTCCGAAGTCACGGGTACTTACCTGCTGGCAGACTGGAACCGGGGCACCCCTATTTCCCTTGAAGCCTATGCGTTTTGGGCACCACTTTGACCTCTGCACCTGACCGGCCCTGAGCTGCTGGTGTGGTAACTTTGGGGTTGCCCTGAACCCCCAACAGTGGGCTACCTTGGACCCAACTTTGAACCTTGTAAGTGCTTTACTTACCTGTGAAACTAACAAATACTTACCTCCCCCAGGAACTGTTGATTTTTGCACTGTGTCCAATTTTAAAATAGCTTATTGACATTTTTGCCAAAACTGTACATGCTATTGTGATGATTCAAACTTCCTAAGATACCTGAGTGAAACACCTTTCATTTAAAGTATTGTTTGTAAATCTTGAACCTATGGTTCTCAAAATAAACTAAGAAAATATGTTTTTCTATATAAAAACCTATTGGCCTGGAATTGTCTTTGAGTGTGTGTTCCTCATTTATTGCCTATATGTGTACAACAAATGCTTAACACTACCCTCTGATAAGCCTACTGCTCGACCACACTACCACAAAATAGAGCATTAGAATTATCTCTTTTTGACACTATCTTACCTCTAAGGGGAACCCTTGGTCTCTGTGCATGCTATTTCTTACTTTGAAATAGTACATACAGAACCAACTTCCTACATCTTAATTTTCTTAATTTCTTAAAACCAGTTTTACAACTAGTTTTCAAACTGCTACCGCCGGTTTACTTCTCACAATGACTTTCTATTGCACCATCCTTTACACAGGGTGAGTTGTGAAAATGTAAATGGTGCACATAATTGTAAGACTTATCTTAGGTTAGAGAGAAAAGAGAAGAATCTTGTGGTATGCCTTTGAATGTAAGGGATCCCATTCACCTCATTTTTCAGAAAGGAAGACAGCAAGCCAGCTGTAAGGGCTCTGTTTCACTTTGTTGGGAGAGGAGTGGTAACAGTAGAATTATGATGGAAGAATTAGATAGAAAATGATCTAAAGGTTTCTGCAACCATTTCGCGAACCTTAGAAGCACTGGCTAAAACACTAATTTTTTTCATAAAGACTAATAAGTGCTAAGCAAGATGGTCTCACCAATCATTGCTGTATTATGAATTACTGCTCCTACCACATTAACGTTACAGAGCTGTCTTGAACCAAAGGAACATGAAGAAATAAAAGAGATTACTTTTTTAGAACATTTGCGTTTGCTTGAGGGAGGAATGTGCACTGGACCTGCTTTACAATGGATAATGGATAATAAAAACTGTTCTGCGTGCTAAAGAAGATGCCTCTTCTCAAGCCCAAGCAGCAAGACAATTGAGGGCTTATCTGAGAGAACATACTAATGTGGGTTTTCCAGGACTGGAGAGAAGAAGCATTCCAAGAGCAGTTAGCCGTAACATCCATGAGAAAAGTACCGGGCCTAGTTGGAACTGGTCTATTGGCTATGGCTATGACAACGGTAGTAAAAATATTTCCTCTTCATTATTACCAGGGCTGATACCCAAGAAATAGTCCCTGAACAAATGGACTAACAGGAAAGAAGATAGTAAACTTTTGCCAAAGATCGGACTGAGAATCTTCCAGAAGACTGGGACAAGATGGCAAGTGCACCCTGAAAGCTGTGACCTTTATAGCACCAAATTTTGAGTTTATCCAAATCAGAACTTTTTAGCATTAAGAGCGAGTCAACTTTAGCACTGTGAAAAGAAGATACTTGTAAGAACTGCTTAGTCTCAGCATCCCGACTTGCCATGAAGAAACATGTCCACCTCCAAAAAAGACTCAGGGCAGATTTATACTTTTTCACGCAAAACTGCGTAGGCGCAGTTTTGCGTGAAAAGTATAGCAGTGGCTAGCGCCATTCCAAGATGCCAGCCGGGCGCCATATTTATGGAATGCCGCTAGCTGGCACTAATGCCCTGTTAGCGTCCTTGGAAAGGACGCTAACAGGGCTGGGGAGACGTATGGGGAACCGGGGCTTGTGTGGCGAATTATGGCGCTACACTGTTTAGAGGCAATGGAAATATGCCTACAGGTCCCCTTACGCCTGCCCACACCCAGATGTTAAATAATGGCGCTAAGCTTTAAGGCCCCATCCCCCGTGCTGGATTTTAGCACAGGGAGATAAATATGGCGCAAAGGCCATATCGTCCTTTTCTGGACAGGAGCGCCTACCTTGCATCTCATTGACACAAGGTAGGTTTTACCGTCCAGAAAACAATGTTAACTCCATAACTTTGGCGCTAGACGTGTCTAGCGCCAAAGTATAAATATGGAGTCAGGTTTGTGCTGAATTAGCGTTAAAAAAATGGAGCTAATTCAGCACAAACCGAGTATAAATATGGGCCTTAATGCAAAGGTAAAACTGATGAGTGGGACGGATTGCTCAAGTTTAACCCACCCTTGCTTCATGCTAGTCAACCACAAAGGGTGCTTAAGTACAAGTCCCTCATAGAACTCAACTCAGGTATAACAGACATCTTTGCTCCATCACAGGCTGACTCCAGAGGATGCGGAGAACACAGTCACTGACACATCACATGATAATATTCACGATCACCTTTTCCCTTGCTAATTTAGGGCATTTTCTGCTATTTATTACAAAATTATTTTTTTTAAACTGTTCCTCTTTATGATGTTTTATTGTTTTTAAGTCTATTCACTCATTGATTTTTCTGTTTTACAAAACTGTTTTTGAAATTATAATTCAGGGTGGTTCATAATCCTTAGCAGGAGGTATAATTCTATGAATACATCATTTTCGAAGTGAGAATCTCAACTCTGTCAATATCATAGTTTATTTTCCTGGGCAGGCTCTGAAATGCACCACAGCAAGAGGGAACTGCTGGTAGTTTACTTCTCTACGCGTTTTACCAATAGTAAACATTCCAAAACACCGACCAGCTTTATACACCCTCCCAAGGAGGCTACATTTAAATAATCATTTTTCCCCACATTTCTCTTTTAAGGCCTTTTTAAGGTGAAACGGATCAACACCTTCCATTAAGTTATAAGCAAGCCTGATTGAAAATCACATTGTCAAACTATGGGTGGAATTAATTCTTATTGTGAAATGTGGGTGAGCTCCAAAATAGTTAAAATAATTGAGTTGCCAGGGAGAACTCTGGTTTCTATGAATAATGCTTAGATCACCCATAGTAGGTTGATACAAACAGCATAACCTTCTCAGACAATATGTTTGTGGTGTGTCAACGTGAGTACCCAAAACAAAATCAAGGTTAAAAAAAAAAATAAGTTGAATTGTTTTCCACCCAATTATAAAAATCTTTAGATACAGGACATGCAACCTATCCCAGTATTTCCAAAAGGGCAGTGTACATTCTAGAAACATCCTCACCAGCACATAGACAAGGCAGAAAGAAAGAGAAACCACACCATTCTTTCAATGAAAGTTGATCAGCAAACAACATATTTGCAGGACTGCAGCAGAGTCATTTTGAAAAAATGAATGAGAAAATAAATATTTGAAACATAATTTGCGCTACTCACTAAGCAGGCAGAGACGAGGCCATAAGTAAGGATTAAATGGAGTTTGGAATTAAGTAATCTCAAAAAAGGGCGAAACATAACCAAAAGTACAACACAAAGCAAGCTTTCCAAGATGACCAAAAATAAACAGGTTAGCAAAGAAAACTAAAGGCAGAAAAAGGGACATAACTTTTCCGACAGTGCATTTTAGGTCCAGGAAAATAGTATTTTAAACCTACTTCGAGGTTGATCCGTGCTACATTAAAGTAAATAATCGATATTTTGAGAAGCACATGGCCATACAAATTAAAGTGCAACCCATCAGCAGCAGCGACTATAACCGGTGAACTGCTTTTGACGCATTCTGAATCTGAGGCAAAGAACACGTTAAGAGTACACTTTACCATCATAGGCAGCTTGTCCTACTGTTTCCGACAATACTAATTGGTTTCCAAAGTTTATTCAAACACGTATATCTCAATAATAGAGCATAACTAACGACTGGCCCCGTTTTATATGTGGCAATTAGACAGTTCTGGTTTTCATCAAAAATTACTTAGAAGCCCATTTAGAGTTTGGCAGACAATGGACTCTGGAACAAATGTGGCTGAGTATCCGGTCAGTCAAACACTGGGTCAGATTGATCTATTTTGTGCCCGATGGACTGTCCTCTTTCCGACTGTAATGCCTTGTTAGCTCTGACGCAGGAAAACTTACTCCAATAAGCCTGTAGGAGAAAGGACACCAGAAAGCCCGCCCTACATAGAGTGGATGGCATGATGTCGTTTTTTCCTGTCTGCCAAAAACTTGGGGTACGAAGAAAAAAATAAAACGTACCCCACCACTTGGGAGAAAATCCCCAAGGCGTGGGGGTGATTAGTTTTATTTTGCTTTCAATAACAAACTCTAACTTTGGGAGTTTATTTTTGAAAAAACAAGAAAGTGTGTGCACAGCCGCCTGCAAGATCTCTAAACATGAAGCACATGCCACCAACCAAACACTACATTCGTCCCCAAGATTACTGAGATTTGTAAGCACAGGTTTAAAATGGGAAATAAGAAGGTGCAAGTTCATGCTTAATGCGGGTGGCTGAAAAACCAGCATTGTCTGAAGGTCAAACTCATGGCATGGTGTAATTGACAAATAAGCTAGAGATACTCAAAAAAGTGTGTTATTCAATCCATTGTTCATTTCTTAAAGGCCAAAAATAAAAATAGTAGACAAACGAAGATGTATATAGAAACCTATAATATTAGTACTATTTTTGAACTCTTCACCTTTCGTTACAGCTACTTGATCAACATAAGTTACTTTTGTCTCCGACCCATCGGATTCCAGTTTTTTGTTCAGAAGTTGTTGATTGAGAGGAGACATTCAATTCTGTTTGAGTCAAACGATACATTCATTCCTGAGGAAAAGTTTTTTTTTTTTCCAAACCCCATTGTGGTTAGTACTGCAGTTGCCTTGATTTTCGATTTAAAGGCACCCCAATACCATGTGTAGGCTTTCCAGTGATCCCAAATGAAACTGGAAATAGTCTCTAATATCTGCTCACTACTCCTCAGAAAAAACTCCGTCCATCAGCATCTCTGCATTTAACTGCCAATTCTCCCCAATCACTGTTATCACTGGGACCTGAAGTTTCAGTGTGACAGGAGAGTGGTCAGAGAAGGTGCGGGCTAGCTGAACTATCCCTAACTAGATGAAAAATCCAACATCCACAGTCCCAAATTCAGCATTACCAGCTAGTAGTCTAACCTTAACCATGTGCTATGAACTGCTGAGTGGAAGGTGCCTTATTTTAACAGTGTGAGACGGTAGCTCCAGATCTCCATAAGCCTATGCTCACGCAGTATGTCACGAATATGTAGGGCAGCAGCTAACACTGGCTAACACTGGCTAAGGGCCTCATTACAAGTTTGAGAGCGTGAATTACTCCATGACAAACGTGACAGATATCCTGTCTGCTGTATTACAAGTTCCATTATATCCAATGGAACTTGTAATATGGAGGATGGGATATCTGTCATGGTTGTGATGGAGTAACCCCTCCGCCAAACTCGTGATGAGGCCCATAGTCTTGAATCTATCTTAGTGATCTTTCAGGGTGTAGATAAAGTCTCTGCCCAATATTAATGAACCTGGTTTTGTGGAGAGCACTTGTCCCTAGAGCTTATCATAAAATGCAGGATCATCTACATTAGGATGATAACTGATTACTATGAGAATCTGTGCCGTCCTCACTCTGTTCTGCAGCAAAGTATCCGTGCAAGGGACTATTACAGGGAAGAACGTCTTTTAATCAATATGGCTATACCCCGAGTCTATGATAAGTATGAGGTGGCAATTTAATCGGAGGCCCATCGCTTGGCAAAAGCAGATTCTGGGTGACAAGTGAAATGCATCTTCTGAAGTAAAGTCACATCAGCATGATGTATATATAGGATGGACAACACCACACATTTTGTCTGGGGGTTACTCACTCCTCTGACACCCCATGTCAGACATGACACTGTTCTTTCTATTTAGCTGTCATCCATTTGCAAGTTGATGGCTCTGAACTTGAGTGGTTATTTGTGAAGTATGAGTGTACAGCTGGCGGTGCTAAGACAAGCTGTGTGTCAGACCTAGTGAAGATTGTGTCACATGGTGAAATCAAGTAGTCCGCAGGTAGAGCACCCTCCCTAGACATTCCACACTGATGGCTCAGTCCCACCAGGACAATCCTTATGTTCATTCCCCAGAGAAAAATAGAAATCACTCCTTACTAACAGGGCAAGTAACAGTAAACAGTTTTAACAACATATGCTCCAAATTAGTGGGTGTGATTTTGGGGACCATCAGACAAGGTTTTCCCTTCGGACATAGGACAAGGGCATTGAGGGAGTCATTTTGAACTACCAGTGGTTGCATGGTTTAATGTTGAAAAGCCGTAGTTTTAATAGTGCAGTTCGAGAAAGCATAGATTACTTAACTTGGAGTAGGTGGGGTGATCAATATGTATGTAGTGTTGGGAAGTGAGTAGTAATTCAGTATTATTAGTCATAGTCTTATTGGCATATGAGCGAACCATCACATTCTAAGCTATTACTGTCCGGCCAGGTAGTCCAAGTTAGATTTTTTCCGAAATTCAGCAGTTTGCTGTGGCGTCTGGAAGACATGTTGGTTTCCGTCGTCTGTGACCTTTAGTTGGGCTGGGTAAAGCATGGCACACTATAGCTCAGTTTGAATAATTTGCTGTTTACCTGGCACAAATCTACTTCTGGTCTCTTGGACAGCAATAGTAAAGTCCAGTCAAGTAAGGTACCACATCCCGGTTGTATGACACAACCATGCATTCCTGAACCACGCATGCCTAAACAACGCCTACCTTTACAATAAATGTCTTTGTAAAAGCATAATTGGGAAAGGAATATATGTGGTAAATTGCACACTGCAGAAACCCTCTGCCCTGCCCCTAAAACTGAACCCAACCCATGAACACTGTCCTTTCCCCGCTGCCCTGAGTCCTAAAACCCAGCCCCAGCTCTTAAAATTACCCAGACCCTTAAAACCTTGTCCAGTCAAAAAAACGACCCCAACCCCCACACCTGCCCAGAGCCCTAAAAACTACCCCACCCCAGAACCCAGCTCCAGCCCCACTTATTTCTCCCGATCTTTCCTGTTCCTCTCTCTGACCATCCTCACAGCTAGACCGCTCTCTGCCTTAACCACGCATACATGCATGCTTTAGGCATATGCGTAGTTAAAGCAGAGTTCTGTGAGAGTCATGGTTCAGGCAAGGGTTGTTACACTTGCGTTGAAATGGCATGTGTTGCTCAGCCTGTGTTTTTAAGGCCGTTTCCCCCACATGCCTCATATTTTATGTGTTTTTTTTCCCTGGTGAGCCTCAGAGTGCTGCGCCTATCTCAAATGTTCAATAAACATGTGATGACTGGAAGACAGTAGCACCAGGAGGTGCTTTACAGCAAGATACCTGTGCAACATCTCCACCACCTCTAGGTAAGAGAAGGCATCCACACCAAAAAAAGTCAGCAGTAATAGCTCAACGTATTCTTCCACCCTACATATATTGGTGAGATATTAAGGATACAAATATTTTTTAAAGGCTTGGCCTCTGGGTCTTCTTTCTTAGCAGCTATAACATGCAGTATGATCTTCATGTTGAGGAAGTTTATCCTATCACTGTGAGGCTCTGCTCTGCTGATGAGATTCTTTACTCAGTTTCCACCAGTCTGTTGTTGTGTTTATCGACAATCCAAATAATAGATTCCGTGCAAGTAGTGAATGCTTCCATTTTATTATCTATTGAGATCAAACTCTCTTGCATTGCCCTCAATAGTTACTTTGTGAGCCCTGAAAGTAACATTAATAATTATTTTATGTATTTATGCATTTGATTTAACATAGAAAAAGTATTTACATAGGAAATAATGTGTGACTCAAAATGTGCCTACTTGATTAGCCACCATCATATACAAAGTTATTCATTAATAGTGTATTAACACATATTAAAATTTTATATATATTTGAAATTGCATTACTCTGTCATACTTACAGCTAAACGTTATGAATTTTACTTGTGCTAACTAAAAGGCTCCAAAAGTTAGCGAGGCCCAAGCTAAACCTGAATGTCTGCCAAATTCTGAAAAATGCAAAGTTAGTAAATGATCTCATGTCTGACGTATAGTCTTAAACTTGTCTGAAACCTATGCTAACAAAATGTATTGATTCTGAGGAAATGAGTGTAACCTGAATGTTTCTATATCATTGTAACTGTTGACAACTAACAATGGGCCTACTGATAGATGACCGAAGGATCTAGAAATTGATTCTTATTGTATCAACTGATGCACACAAATTGAGAAGAACCAATCATCGATGTGTGAAAGACAGTCTAGTATATCTCTGATTTGTAATAAATTTATCATTGCATAACTGTTTCTCCCAAAATGCTTCTGACCAATGACAACATGGGACAAATTTAACTTACCCGTACTGTTCTTGGAGTTCTCAGCCATTATTCCGATGTCACTTTATGACAACCAGCCACTCTTTACCGTACTGTTCTTGGAGTTCTCAGCCATTTTTCGATGTCACTCTATGACAACCAGCCACTCTGACACTTTGTCATTTTGACACTTGCCAGCCTGTCTACTGACATTCTGGTACTTTTTTATGTTTGAGTTTAATTCTTATGCTCCATGCAATGTAGCTGGTGCTTACTTTAGCGCTTAATGCTTAGAGCCTGTAGCGCTTTGCTGCCTGCCTAAGATAATTAACTTGATAGTTCGGAGAACTTAGAGCCCTGATTCTGAACCGTCCTCCTTTCCTAATCCTCTCTATCCTGATGCTGATGTCCCTCTGATGAAGATAGTGCAGCTGCTTGCTGATCATTAAGGATTTTGTCTTTTGTTTTCTACGGCCATATTTTATTCCATTTTAACCCTTTGGGCAGAAAGGGAAAACCCTCTCGTACCTCCTTAAAATTCTTGATTTAGAAAGATTCTCTGTCTCTAACAGATGATGATCTTGTTTTTAATCTCAATATGATTATTCATGTACTTTTGATCTATTTTAACAATGGCTTTTATTGTGTATTATATTGCAGTGGTTTTAACAAATCTACCAATAAAGATTGATCATCACTTCACTACATAAGTGAAAAGAGGTAGTGGAGGAAAATCACTCAGGCTCAGTCCAAGCGATTCATACCGGTCTGACCAATGAAGCACATACTGACGCACAAATTGCCTCAGTGTACCAACAATTCTATAGGACCTTATACACTGCCTCGGACAACACACCCACCAAGCTCTCGAGCTTCCTTGAAAGCATCTCCCTTACTCCTCTCTCACCTACCAACTCTGAAACATTGGAGAAGTCCATCGATGTAGAAGAAGTCATTTTGGCTATTGTCCGTCTAAAACCCATGAAATCACCTGGGTCAGATGCATTTTCCTAACACTTTTACAAGGTCTTCTGACACAATCTGGTCCCTCTGCTCACATGCCTTTCCAACTCTTTCCTTAACAATGTCTCGCTCACTGAATCAATTCTAGAAGCCTTGATTTCTGTTATCCCAATTTCTGTTACACCCCTTGCAAGGACTCAGCTCTTTGTGGTTCATATAGACCCATTTCCCTCAAGAACATAATTGCCAAACTTTTAATGAGGATTCTGGCCCATCACCTTAACCTGCTAATGCATGACTTGATTGAGCTGGATCAGGCAGGTTTTCTACCCTTGAGTCAATGCGGTGACAACACGAAACACATTTTACATTTACTGGACAAGTTACACCAATCCCAGAAAGAAGCTATCCTCTTCTCTGTCGACGCCAAATAGTTGTTCGATAGAGTACCCTGACCCTATCTATTCACAACCTTATAATGCTTTGACTTTGGAAACAAATTCAGTCAATTGGTCAGTTGTGTGTAGAGCCCTCCCAAGGCCTCTGTGAGGGCCAATGGGTGGTGTCTTCGTCATTTCTGATCTAACATGTCACACAGCAGGGCTTCCCCTTGTCCCCACTCCTTTTTGCCTTTGGCATGGGACACTAGCTCAAAAGATTTGGTCCAACCCGGATATGTTTGGGATACAATTATGGGGCAACTACCATCTCATTAGCCTTTATGCGATTTTACAATGCGATTTTGGCTATTACGGAACCAATGCCATCTCTCCCTCCCTCGTAGCAAAACTCCAAACTTTTGGAAATCTGTCTGTCTCAAAGTAAATATGAAAAAATCCCAAATCTTAAACCTCTCGGTCACCCCACCACATGAAGTTGCCTTCATTCTTTCAACTGGGTGCAGGACTTTATTCCTTACCTGGGAATTAAGCTAGCCAGCTCAATCCACAGAACCACAACACTTAACTATACAGACAAAAATGATCGCTGGCCTGAATTGATGATGCCGTCTTTGCCTTTTCTGGTTCGGAAGAATAGCTGTCAGTAAAATGGCTATTCTCCCATCCTGTACCTCTTCCAAACCCTCCCATTGACGCCTCTGAAACACACTTTGTGGTCTCTGCTAACCAAGCTCCATGGGAAGGAAAAGCCCTGCCTTCACAAGCACTAGATGTACCGTCCAATGAAGGAGGGGGGACTTGCAGTTCCCTCTCTACTGTGATATTACCAAACCTCCCAACTTAGCTTTTTGGTAGAATGGAGTTGACTGCTCATAGACCAGGATGTAGCAGACTCTCATATCTAGAAGGAGCCTTAGCTTTCCCATAAGCACCTTGCATGGGGCTTATACTCTTCACCCTTAACTAACTCAGTCTTTCGAGTATGGGATACTGTAGCAATCAAAGCTGGATTAATTTATTTTACTTTTATGTCCCCTACAACCCATATCTTGTCTAATCCAGACATCACCCCTGGAACCCAACCCACCAATTTCAGACACTGGCAGGATAGTGGGTGCAAACAAGTAGGTTGCTTGTTTGCCCTCCAGGAATTATTCCATTTGAGCAACTAAAATTTGACTAAGAGCTGATTGAGGAAGACTGCATCTGTTACCTCCAAGTGCGCCACTGGTTGCTACACCCCTCAATTAGGCCACATGACAAGAGACCTCTGACGCCTTTTGAGAAATTGATATTCCTCAAAAAAGTCAGCAGATGCCTCAATACAGAACTTTATACAGTGCTGGGCAGGGTGGCACCACCAACCACAACTGCTGGAAAAGCTAAATGGGAGGCTGAGCTAAGCAGGGTTCTTTCTGATAAGGATTAGGAAGACATCCATTATAGAAAGCACTCAGCTCACAACATGGCAGGTACAGAAACGGCATACAAAATAGTCTCATACAGGTATCTAATACCTGAGCAGTTCCAAGCATGGAACCCAGAACGTTCGAAGGAGTACTGGAGGGGGTGTTGGGGGCAGAAGCATCCTGCTTTACCTTCCTAGGCATTGTCTGGTATTGGGAGCATGTATAAAGTATATTGAGCCTTTAGTTCCAGGATCCTGAGGTTTTCCGCCTATACTATTTTAGGGCTTCTTAAGCTATTGACATTCCCACTTCGCTCACTGAAAGTGAAACAAATGGCTTTGGCACTGGGAGCTGCCCATCAGATGATTCTTTCCTTGTGGGACACAGACAGGATCCCTGACTACACCACCTGGCCTCACAAACTATGATTAATTCTGGGAATGTAAAAGCTGTCCTTGACAGCAGATCAACAAAGTGACTCTAACCCTGAAATACGGGCTCCATGCATACATATAACCTCAATCGAATCAAACTAACTCCCACCCCATTTATCTTAGGTTACTCCACTTGCTCCCTAGACCAGGCCCTCTGAGAATCTAGTCTCATCCTGATTAACCTATCTGTTACATGCTCTCCACTGGCCGCCGCTTGCGAATAAACGTTTCCACCGTAGACAAATCAATCACTTTTCTTTTGCTGAAGGATGCAGGGGGGGAGGGGTTGGGGGTTGTTGGGGATTTGTACTGTTTTTTTTCTGCCAATTCCCTTAGCAAATGCTGGACCTGGCGTTGTAGGCAGACAGCTGTGTTTAACTGAACCCTGGTCATTTTCTGACGCTGCCGGCCCCCTGGTTTGTAGGCGAATAGCTCTGTATGTATATGATTGCTGTGGATGTAGTATATAGGATTGATTCATGAAAATGTGTCTCCTGCAACTACTGTTCAATTAGTAGTGACAAATCTACCAATCCACTCATAGTAGTTGTTTGAGTTCTCCACATTAATCTATCTTTAATCTTTTTCTTCAGATTCCTATGAAATAATTTTATTTGTAGTATTTTGACCCAAACCTTTTTCTGCTGTAAATTGCCAGAATATGGTGACATACATGAGCACCTCTTGTTTACTATGCTGTACATCACAAACAACCTCTACCTCAGATAACTCTGTATCAAGGCACTTTAACATCTTCCTAAGATTTGCCAGAAATATGTATTATGGAGTTAGCTTAGGATCAGTTGGAAACATTAATAAAATGGACCAAATAAGGGCTGGTCCTGAAGGGTGAAATGAACTGTGCTGAAATCTAGAAACACCTTCAACGAAATATAAATTGCAGAAAACATGGAGCATTAGAAGCCACTATATGAAGTACAAAGGTTTGTAAGTCTAAACTATGTTGCAAAGTGGCATTCTCCTAATGATGCTGTCACATTTACTGAGTTTGTTGCTGTAAAGGTGGAGCCAAAGTCGGATCCATCGGGCTAAATCACGAAAATATTTGTGCCACAACACATCAATTGCAAGATGCAAAGAATATGCTTTTAACATAATTTAAATTGCATATCTCTCCTAGAAAGCATTTTTTATGGAAGAAAAAGAAAACTGGAAAAAAAACATTTGAGCAAGCTCTGGCAAGCATTCAGAAGTAGAAAGACAGGCAGAGTAAATTGCCAGGTACTAAAATGTCAAAACAAGCAAGTGCAGATGTCCTGGAGCGGGTAGTTACATAATGTTGATATTTGTACGGTGCTGTAAATATACAAATTGGGGAATAGAAATGCAAATGCAATGAAGGAAGTGACAAACCCTATGAAAAATCGCTTTCAACAAGTTGCACCTCGTTCCACGTTGCCTCTCTTCCCTTTTTAATAGTTCTCATACATGATCTATAATTAACACGTAAATAAACCCATCAAGGATTGGATGCTAAGAAGGTATGTTTTTAAAGCATCTAGGGCCAGATTTACAAGAAACTGGTGCAGCGCCAAAATCAGCAGTGCCTCACTGCACATGAACACGGCACAGCCCTGCGCTTCCCCCTGTGCCAACGATAAATTAAGCTGCCTGCACCAACACAGGCATCCTTGCACCATAGTGCAAACGTGTGTGCATTGAGGGGAGTGATTGTTTATGTGCAGGAAGGTATATCTCTCTCTCTCTCTCTCTCAAATGGTTGTTAGGTTCTCTCGAGGTAGGCATGCCGAGAATCAACAGGGAAGGGCAAATGACAGAAATCGTTTTTGTTCACATAATTGCACAGAGTTCCATAAATGTTTCATTAAATTACGCTTTGAAAGTGAAATGTTGTTGACCAGGATCTCATATGATTTTCTTGCAAATAGGAGCACTCACCTTGCTTAAACTTAAGCTAAAAAAAGTTTATGGAGGCAGGAAGAGTTCTGACTTGGGAAAAAAAGCTTCTGGGCAAGACCAATCTACCATGGGAATATGGAAAACTGTATAATTTAAAATTCACCAAATTTAACAATTATCACATAAAATGATATTCAGAAATCATGCAAATTTCATGAGTATAATTATAACTTTGCCAGGCCCACTGAATATGTCTTAAGCTTGTCGTTTAGCTAGAAGGCGGGTAAGATTAGCTTGTGCACAATTTTTGGATGTTTTTCTGAACAGGACGGAAGAAGAGAATATTTTCCCGGATTCAGTTTTTCAAGGTCCCACTTTAATCAGGGAAGAAGTTAGATCTTACTTTTTCACTTTCAAATAGCTGTAAAAAAAAAAAAATCTCAGAGAGGAACATTTGTTACATGTTTCAAAACAAACACCATCTGATTAGAAGAGGATAATTTATTAATTGAATTTTGTCTATCCAAGAACATTTACGTGTTAGATTATTTTAATTTTAAAAGAGTGGGGAAAGTTTATGTCAGATGTTTGAGTCATTCAAATTAGAAACGGGAACACAGTTGATTTTGTTGCCTCTCTAGTTGAATTTCAGGTTCTTAATGTATTGCATTTTTCTGAATACACATCTTCCCTTGGAGAAGCTAAAGATCAGAAGATGGTCAACCGTGATGACATATTGTGGATGCCTTAGAACTCAACATGTTATTTATGCAACATCTTCAGGTAAGAAAAAACTGAACGAGATGATACTAGTGGTAAATGTCCACACTTTACTTGTATTAGGTATTGCCATTTTAATCATTGCAATATTGGTTACTGATACTTATTTCACTGTAGTGGCACACCTTCAGTCTTAACTATATCAACAGTTTCTTTAGAAAAATGGGAAAGAACAGATACGTCTCAAGTTTAGTTACTTAGAAAACCTCTCTGACCCATTGTAGATTTTTGAAAATGTGTGGTGTGTGCTTATTTTTTTTTTATTGCTTGATATATTATTAATGTCAATGGTGCAAGAGATGGCCTTCAAGATTACTTTGAACTTGTTGTTGAACTTAAGATTAAAGGTAATCAAGTAGAAAGGTGTGTTGAATCCTACATATATTTTGACATTTTTATGATTTGAGTTGGATACTCTGATGTCTTTGTTTGTTATAAAGCAGTCGTTGTAGTACAAGGGGAAGGCGATTTTTTGAATTAACAAATAATTTCTGATATTTTTATTCAGATCAGCCTGAGGGCAGATTACTTGCTGTATTAGTCAGATGTAAAAGAAGACTAGAATTCTTTTTACCTGCAAATTATATCTATTGGAATTTGAATCCAAGCCCGTTCATTAAGATTAATACTTGGCGGGGTCCATTTTGCATGAATCGCTTTGTAAGCAGGAAGTCACAGCAATTGGTTATGGACTTCTGTTGTTAAGCAAAACTGTAGCTGATGTGTTTCTACATCTTTGGACACAGGTGGGAGGTTATGCTTTTTCCTATCTCTGAATGATGTTGTAAGCGAGAAGATTCCATTGATGCTAGTGTTAATAACACAATCTTGGACATGTCAGTATTGTTATGTACGTCTTTTGGAGTGGTCAGTCTGGAATCCTTATCTTTGCCAATAGATCTGGGTCTATTGAGAGTCCATGCATGGTCTGTTGAAAACATGGCATGCTATTTTTGGACATGGGGACTGCAGGAGAACACTGCTTCTCCTAAGCCTTTCAAGCAGAATAAGCGAACTGTTCATAGAGTCTTAGGCAGAAAGATCAGGAAAAAGTACTACTCGGCTATTTCATCTTGGGTAAATTAGTGGTTGGGACAATGTTTGGATCTGTTCAAGCCCTAGAGATGATATTATAATTTTCATCATCATCATAAAGCTTTATTTCAATTTCCAGGATTATATACATTCAAACATAAATCCATCACAGCAAAATACATAAAAGTTTAAAAACATAACGCAATCATGCCACCAAACAATAAAACAAGAAGAGCTTACACATGGTCACTTCTAAAATTTGCGTTGAGGCTTCTACAAAGATCCCAAATCAAAGACAATAATACTTGCATTTAATAGACTCAATTAAATAATCAATTTTGTTAATAGAGACATGACTTGGGAAACTCCAGCACTTAAAACGCTTGCAAGAGCAAAACATTTCTAAGTGTCACAAGACTTTGTTAAGCACTACTTATGTTCCCCTTGCAAACTAAATAAAATCGAATCTTAAAATAAATACAACAATTTACAGTTACCATGTTTAAAAGTATCAATGCTTAACAGAATTCATCAGTTAAAATGAGCAAGAAAGGAGCAAATAATCAGCATTCAAATCATGATCAACGGTAAGCAATAACATAGTTTGCAGGCTCCTTAAGAGTAATGACATCAACAATAACAATAATGGACTAACTTAAAAAGTTCTAATAAGGAATCTTATAAGTTCAAAAAACACAGTTCACTTATTACGGATATGCAAAAATCCAGAAAGTACAATTATCATGGGTGGCCATAGGACCACTAAAAGATCTTAAATTGGAGCGGACTCCATTATTTCAGCATATGCTGGACAGTGTGCAAAGGCTCAATATGAGAAAAATAGAACCAACCAGGGACTCAGTTTGATCAAGCCCGTAGGGGTGTGAGAAACAGAAAAACACAAAAATCAGCTTAATTATGTGCGTTTGGTGCAGTTGCCATGCCTGATCAAAACAGTCATCAGAAATTTGGCAATAGAGAAGACCACCACTCTGCTAGTGTCAGTGCTGATGATCCTAAATGCCTCCCTGTGCTGACTGGTACCCAAATTCCACATAGAGGGGCTATCCTCTTTGCTCTTTGACTATGATAAACCAGGCAAAAGAATAAAATATGGGTTAATGATTCCGGCGCCACTACGCAAGCAGGGCAAAGGACATCCCCAGAGCCATCTGCTGACCACTTACTACAGAATCGTTTTGTTGGGAGGGTCTTATATCTAAACCAAATATACAATATGCAGATTAAAGGGGGGGGTGGATAGTTTCATCAACGCCGGGCTCATACCATGAACAAGGTTTAACATCTGTGAATTCCATTGTTAAGGTTCCTATGCACATAATCACAGTTTGGACAGCTACATAGCCTGAAAGAGTTTCTTTAAGTCCTGCTTTAGACACTGCACACATCTCCTCTGGGAAATGACCAAAACTTCCCCAAGCCCTATCTCCCCAGTTTTGATTTTACAAAGGCCAACTGCACGTTTTTATGGACACATGCAGGAGACATGAAATCTCTTAGACCCAACCGGTATGATTCAAGGGCCGGCGAGGGCCACAATTGATGTCAGTACGTCAAAAGTCCACACTCTTTTTTCCTGAGAAATAACCCTTTGTGCCAGGTCCAGACACACCGGAGTAATCTGTGTGCTCACTGGGAGTCCCAGAAGGGATCTAATGAACTTGTGTTCGACCATTAGCAAAGTTTTATTGTTCACACTTCCCCAGATTTCTGTGCTGTACATAGCAGCCCCTAAGGCCTTGATACTGAATATCTCAAAAGTCGGTGCCATCCTCCTGGATGATGTCTGTACATGGTTCTTAACTATGCTGGCAGTATGATGAGTTAATAAAGTATATGTTTTTTGTAATTGGGGAGCCCCGTTTAAATTTGGAGTTAGTCTTACACCCAAGTAATCAAAGTTTGGCATCCGATCAATTGAATTGTTGCCCGAAAACATATTTTCTTCTGATTATTTTGTTTTGCAGGTCAGACTGTCATACATTTAGTTTTTGAGCTATTTAGATCCAGCTTAAGCTCAACCCAAAAGCATTAAAATTATTTAACAGCTGTTGTATCCTCTGAGGGGGGATTGGAGAGTAGAAGGGTGTCATGCACAAAAAGAATGATGGGCATCCTCAGGCCCCCCATTTTTGGGGAGTAACACCCATCCTTGTTTAAATAGTCCTCTACTCCTTTAATATACATGGAGAATAAGTTAGGGGCAAGGACATAAACCAGCCTGACTCCAAATTTGACCCTGAAGGGTTTGCCCTGTTCTCCCCACTTGACTTGGGCATAGGTTTCAGCATGGAGCTGTACCAAGATATCTAATACATTTGCTGGGATACCCATTGTCTCCAGAACCCTCCATAGCTTGCCCCTAGGGAACATGTCAAAGGTGGCACCTAAATTGACAAAGGCAATATACAGTTTACCCCAGTCTTCTAAAAAAACCATGAAAAATTAAAATTCTGGTCTACAATACTGAAATTACTTCTAAATCCCACCTAGAAATCTGATGACACATCATTTCCATGGATCCAATCTGGTAAGTGGGCAAGCACTTGTTTACAAAACATCTTCTGTACAGCGTCAATCAAACTGATGGGCCTATAGTTCCCAGATTCACTGTGATGCTTCTTCTTAAAAATTGGTATGATCTCAGTAATTTTCCAGGAGGGCAGGTTCTCCATACATATTAAATTGCATTGCATAGACAATTATGGTAAAGTCTACAAACGTCCGGATTAGCCATATAAAAATCATTTGGGAACTAGCCCAGCCCAGAAGCTCTAGACCCAAGACCGGAATTAATAGCTGCTAAGGTTTCATTTAAATGGAAATTTAGTTTAGTCATTTTGGGTGGGTCAGAGACTAACAGGCAGTCTTTACCATCCTGATCCAAATTAATGCTACCATAGTGTAGGCTGCTAAAGTGAGTTACCCACTTGTGGGGTTGGACACACATTTCCAAATCTCTCATACTTCCATTGGCACACCCAGAAGCTAGTCTCCAAAAAGATATGTTGCCCTTGAAAATGCATCATGCACATTATTCCACAGAGTGTTCTCCTATTTCCTCTTGGCTTTGGTCCGTTCTCTCCTATAATGTATTCTACTATTCTACACATCTCCAGCTCTGGTCTACATTTGGATTTGGCTGCTACCAAAAGCCCTTTTGTCCTTCGGTAAAAGTCCCATGATCTGTGAGTAAAGCACCTCATGGTTACCCTGCAATACAGGTTTTCTAAGCTTGGAGAGGAGGTTCTTTTAAATTCTGAGTTTCCACCTTGACCTTCCTAAGAACAAACTCCAAGACTAAGGATGCTTGACCACCCAGTCTCACTGAACAGCCTTGCCGTTGTTAGTGTGTGAATGATCCCCAATATCCAGTCTGTCCACGGTCAGGGATTTCTCTGCAATATTAACCACTAAATAAAGGCACAGAGCGTTGTGATCACTGACCACCCTGTCCTCTACTACTGTGTCCATTAGAAAAGGCCAAAGGTGTAAATCAGTGAGAAAGTTGGTAATTCTATTTGAGTGGACTGATCTATTAAAGGTTATCTTGCTATTCCTGTCAGAGGGTGTCCTTCCATTAGCTGCTCATTTAGCATCTATGCCAACACTTGCGCCATCCAATGTCACTATCTCATGGTAGTAAGTTCAATCTGTGGAATCCTCCACTGGCTATCCTGGCCTAATTCAGGGGAGGTTGCTGTCATAGGTTCCAAGATGTTTGGGACCAGATTTATGATGCCTTGTGCCCCTTAGTGCCACATTTGCGGAAACATTTTTGCTGCAAATGTGACCTTAACGGGCCACTACCATAGCGCCATATTTTCAACATGGCACAAAGAAGGTTTGCACCACGTTGTAAATCCTTTGTACCACATCATGCATAATATATGCATGATGCATGCAAAGGGGGCATTCCCTCATTAGAGGGTCACTAAAAATGACGCGATGGAATCTACACGATTCCATTGCGATATTTCTAGCGTCATTTTTAACGTTTGCTTAAAGCAGGCATTAAAATGAGGCTCACATTAATTTCAATGGGCCTCTTAACACTATTCTGGAGTAGTGTCATTTTCTTTGATGGTAATCCAGTATAGCGTTACAATAGCATAAAAAAAATGATGACCCTGCGCCTAACATGCACCATGGTGCGCCGTTTTGTAAATACGGTTCAACCATGGTGGCATTAGGGGACGCAAGGGAGTTACAAGAAAAGTGGCGCATCACTAGTGATGCACCACTTTCTTGTAAATATGGCCCTTAATACCCTTGACTCTACATTATGAGCTTCCACCCTATTGTAAATGTTAAAGATGTTTAGTAACATACCCGAAGGAAGGACCAACCTGATTGTTAGTACACCTGGCAAGTCGATTGGGATAGATCTAATTATACATTGGAGTAAGGTCTTAACCCAGATAGCTAACTCCCTGATGGTCTACCTCTACCATAATGTACCACAGTTGTGCAAAAAGATGTGAACCCATTCCTGATACAGGGAGTAGAGCACCAAGTCTCCTGGAATAAGCAAATATTTTGGTCATCTATTAACTGACCTTAATGTGTTTCAGACATCAATTTGCTAATCACTGCTAAGTTCTAAAACAATATTTAAATCTGGTTCTGGCAGCCTTCTGTGTGCTTAAGAAAATCACAGATAGTCGGAGCTCAAGCCACTTTGCTGCTACTAGTGACCTCTGCTTTACGCCCCCTATTCTTTCACCCTTCTTCACGCCTTAAGGCTGGGATACCATTACTATGTTCACTTGAGTTGCCAGATCCTTCTCTACCTGGGGTTATATGCACATTTGAAGCCCCAAACTCTGGAGCCACAATAACTAATTTCCAGGCTATAGCTTGGTAAACTTTCTAATCCCAGTCAGATTGTTCTATTAGAGTGACTTTGTTCAGATTTGCCCTTTTCATTACTAGCAACACCTTTTGCTGGATTCATTTGGGCTTTGTATTCTTCTTGAGGTCTATACTTGATCAAAATTTCAGTTTTGGATGTGCAAATAAATCGTGAATCAATAGACATTAGGCCTTTTACCAGATGTTTGTTAATAAAGACTGCCTTCACCAAATCATAAGGACCCCCAGCAGAAACCATTCTCTCAGCTCTGATTATATCATTTCTGATAATGGAATATCAATGCCAAACCTCCTGTAGCCAGTACAGTTAATAAGCGAGTCCCGATCTTCTTTTGCACTGGCAGCCAACTTTGGACCTGAACTAAACATTTTACAGGGCATAATAGATCCCTTCATGGACCATCCCCTTGGTATGATCTGGTTTGGCATATTGCAACAACAGTCTCAGAAGTGCATACCATCATTCCCTTGATCTCCAATCCATCCCCCTGAATGGATCATTTCATTGGTGTCATGCCATGAGAATTATGGGATGGTCTTCACCTCAAACCATCTACCAGGTTTTTCAGAGGAACAGTCAAAGTTGATGAGATTGGGGGCTTGTGTTTGAAAGGTGTCAGGGGGTAAAGGACGCTGGGACCTTTGGATGAAGGAATCCCTGTTCAGCCTTTCCCTTGTGCCCCCAATGACCTCCCCCGAGGCCCTCCCTTCACAGGAGGTAGCATTCTGGTCTAATACCCACCAACCCTTCAACAATTATTTTCAGGAAGAGATTTTTTCTCACAACCCACAAATTATACTTATTAAACATTCAAACATCTTCTGGACTCCTTGGCTTACCCTACTTATCGTATTCTTGTTCCTCCCCTCATTGGGCACTCGGTCAATAGATTGGGCAGAATAGCTCTTGTGACACTCAAATACTACATTGTTCTGTTCAAACGAGAGGGGCCCAAGAGTGGGGTTACAAGAGGAGCACGCCTGGGAGATACCAATTGGAGGTTCTGCAACTGGGTGAGTCACAACCTTGCAAAACATTTGTGGGATACGATTTTTGGTTGAATTAAATGGAGGTGGACGAGAGTGGTGGTGAGTGTCTGCTAGCCAGGGTTGGGGAGGGGGGTGGGTTGAGAATCTGTTTGCACTCTTTCAACAAATTGTCAATCCTGTCCATTACACAATTATCACCTGTTGAGTTTAGGGATGTTTTTAGCTTTAGTGGAGCCCGATGCTCCCTCAAGTGCTTTCCATTTACCCATTCCTAGCTGGAACTATCACAGTAAGGGGAGCATAATACTACCCTTCACCAAAAGAAGTAATCACTATGGTGTAGCTTCGACCAACTGAAAAATCAAAAAGCCTTTCAGAGTTGAAAAAAACCAATATTCCAACCCCTCCAATTCAGTCAACAACTATGAGCATACAGAAAAGGCCACAATAGGATAATGATTAGCCCCTCAAGTTCAATGTTTGGACATGAAATAAAACAATAAAGTAGATTGCAACACTTTTGGCAACAAGGAGACAAATCCAACCAGTACCTTGCAAAAAAGGTTTTGGCGGTGGCCCAGCCCAGTCTCCATTAGGTTCCAATGGGCTTGGACAGGCCCACCCTTGGCCCGGGCTTCACCTGGGCGTGTCCCTTGCAGTGGGAAAAGGAGGCACCGTTATAAGCACCGAGGCAGTGGGCATGGCCCAGGCAATGTCAGCATCTCCTCTGGCGCAAGGGTTACTGGTCCAGGTAGTCCCTCTGTAACCAGCACCTTTGTTATGTAAAAACGCCTAGTGCTGCAGGAGAAGCAGGTGTGATTGTATGCACAGGGGTAGTAGGTATGGCCCTGGCAATGTCAGCACCTCCTCTAGTGCAAAAGTTACTGGTCCAGGTAGTCCCACTGTAATCAGCAGCTCCCACTGGGTAAAAGCATCCCATGCTGTAGTAGAAGCAGCAAACTTGTTTGCTCAGGGGCAGTAGGCGTAGCTCTGGCAATGTCTGCACCTTCTCTGGTGCACAGGTAACTACTTCAGGTAGTTCCACTGTTATCAGCGGCCCCTGCTGGGTAAAAGTGTCCTGCTAATTTTATAAGCATCCCTGCTTGAAAAGGGTTGGTCCTACAGAAGAATGTGTACATTGCTGTAGAGTATGCATTACTGAAAAAGGTTTTGGTTTGCACCAACACTGATACTTAGACGTTATTTGCTTGAGGAGGCAATCAGTAACTGACTATTTTTTCTTGTGAGTTGTAAACATGGTATTGAATTTATTTCGAGTTAGCTGGGCAATTCGTTTTTATGTAGATTGTTTTTTTACTTGAAAGTTATGTGTTGTTGTGCTTGGTATCCTTCAGAAGAGTGCATCGTGCATAATTTACATTTCAGAAGGAATTGTCTTCTTTTTAAAGACAAGAACTAAAATGTTTTCTTCTTCTATTTTAACTTTGCTGTTTGCACAAATCTTATTTCTGTTTTTGTAATCTCAGATGAAAGTAAAACAGACTGCTCAGATTCGATCTTAAGAATTGTTGGTCACTTTCATTGCTCTCTTTGGCTACATGAGTGATAATGATATTTTTTATGTGAGTAGCTGTGCATTAGCCCGATGCCCCTTTCATGCCCACTTGTAGTGTACAAATATTTATTATCAAATTATCTTGGATTATTTGCACAAGCATGACGGTTGTGGTATCAGGCTTGCACATTGATTTATTAATGCTGTGTCGGATGTATAATAATTTATGAAACAGGGAGCGTGCAGGGAATGTTGTCACAAGAATATAAGTGGACAGTGATTAGGTTGGGAATGTTCCATTATCCTGCAAAGGAAAATTAAAAGAGATACTGCATGATTTATGGAATAATGGCATTATAGAGCCTGGTGGGTCTTCTACATGGGTATCTCGAGTTGTGATTTTAATCAAACCTTCTGGGGAATTGAGGTTGTGTGTGGCCTTGTGCAGTCTTAACAGCACAATTTGGGTGGATGCCCATCCTCTCCCCAACTTGCATGAGATGGTTACAAAGTTGGCAGGTGCACACGTTTTTTCAACATTGGACATAGCAAGCTCCTACCACCAAGTCAAACTAGACGAGCAGTCAAAATATTTTGCAGCTTTTATCCGTTCAGAAGGGCTATTTAGGTTTTGCCAGCTGCCTTTCGGACTAGCAAGTGCTGCATATGTATTCCAGAGACTAATGAAGGAAACACTAGAAGGTATATCGGGAGCAATTGACTTCCAAGATGATCTTTTAGTTTTTGGACAGAATACAGAACAGAATGATGCACATTTAAATAGCCTTGTCAACTAAGGGTCTTATATTGAGGCTCAATAAGTGTACTTTCAGAAAACATGAAGTAGAATATCTTGGGCATCTTATCAGTGTAATAGGAACCAAACCAAATCCTGGACATGTGGGGAGTATTCTGAAAGCTCTTGTTCCCACAAGCAAAGAACAATTAGTTGCTTTCCTTGGATTAACTGAATTTTATGCAAACTTTGTACCAAATTATTGGGCTGAAGTTGACCCATTCAGGTGTCTTCTAAAACAGAATACAAACTTTGAATGGAGTGATAACATGACTACAGCTTTCATCAATTTGAAACAGATGATTGCTGATGCGCTCTGTTTTAAACCTTTTGTTGTGGGGAAAGAATGTGTTGTTGCAGTCAGTGTGAGTGGAAATGGATTGCGAGGTGCACTTATGAAAAGAGAATGTGGCAATTAATGGATTGTATCATATATCTCAAGAGCACTTCAGGAAGCAGAGAAACATTACTCTGTCATAGAACAAGAGTACGAAGGATGCAAAGAAGATCTTTTCAAGATCGAAACGTGTTTGCTTTAAACTTTTTCTCAAGCTTTGGAGTGTGAGTTTCTTGGTGCTTGTGATACGCCGCACCTTACTTTATATGTATATATATATATATATATATATATATATATATATATATATATATATATATATATAAAATATATATTTCTCTAACAATCCTCACAACTTCTTGACAAGGTGGAAAATGAGCCACACCACCAGGGTTTGTTTGACGTATTTAATAGCGGAAAAGCAGGAAAAACAACACATTTTGCCCAATCATGGTCTTAATCACATGACTTGTAGTTTACCCACATTCCTTTTAAAGAACTACTAAAGTCATGAAAGAAAGACTTTTTTATTCTTATAATGTAAGTAATAGCATAACAATCATATTTTGATTAAAAAATGCTAACAATATAAAGGTCCATTGACACAGTATGCTTAATTTAAAGCTCACACTTGAATAATCAAAACAGACAGAAAATATTATAACATAAATAAACAAAAAAAAAAAATTCTATTTGGTCTATTTTATAAACAATGACCCATGACGTGCATCTCCTAAAGCTATAGTAGTGCAACCCATATTCAAAGAAAAAAACTGCCTATTTGATAGAAATACAAATACAAAAATATTACAAATAAGAAACAAAAAATAAAAAAGTTAAAAATTATTAAATAGCAAGAAACCATTTTATAGATTAAATTTCAAAACCCATACTGCAAGTCACTTCTCTTCCTGTTCATGATTATTCAAAAGTAATACTAGCGAAGAAAAAGAAAATGCAAGCTTTAATACAACCACGCTCAATGAAACAGTGAAACCCATTAAAACAGGACTCAAACCTTTTCAACACCTGTAGTCTGTTACCACCCCATAGATTTTTTGCACAGTATCCAGGGCAAAAAATTCTGCCTGTTTCCAACCGCCTACATGTTTTTCACAAAAATGTCATTTGTACTATATGAACAATCCTTGTTCGTAATCGGCCGCCAATGCTCCACAATTCTTTTTTTGTATGGAAAGATGGTTGACCCAACATATCACTTCTTGCATGTGATGACAGAAACTGTGTAATCTGTTTTGCAGATAATCAGTTTATTGATGTTCCATTTTTTGTAGTTTCTTCCAAAATACCACTAGACACATCACTGCTGTACTTACACGCCTTACAGTGGCCACACATTTTAAAACCTTTCACCCTGGGTATCCATGTCACTTCACTTATTTCAAGGAGACTGGGTACTGAATTATCTTTATGAGAAGTATTTCTTCTATAGCTAACTGATGGATTAGTGCCTATTCTTTCTTTCAAGACTGGATCCTGAACAAGAATGCCCCACCTTTTATCAGGATTTTCTGGAGTTTGCTTGACCCTTGTGAGTATTTAGTGATAAAACTGATAGGGCTCTGGTTATCTGTTCTTTGAGGGACTTGAAATAAAATGTTGTCCCTGGTAATCTGATTAGTTTTATCACTAGCCATCCTCAAGTGGTTATCTGCATATCCTCTCAAATTTAGCCAATGCATCATTTAATTACGAGACATCACGTGGTCCTCCTCTGAGCTACAGTTACATTTTGCTCAGAGAAATTCCCCATATGGGATACTTCATCTAAAATTGGGAGAATGGCTGCTTCGTGCATGGAGTATTGAGTTGCCTGCTATTTCTTTCATGAAAAATGTTGATCCTAAACAATTTCCTTCAGCGGTCAGCCCAATGTCCAGAAATTCTATTGTATCCCTGCTGTGAGTCATGGGAAATTTTGAATTCAAATCATTCAACTTCAAAACTTGGGCAAATTATAACAGATCACATTCCGAGCCATTCCATATACAAAAAATGTAATTGATGTACTGAAGTCAGATGACAATCTGGTTGGTCCGTCAAGACATATTGGTGTCCCAGAGCTCCTGTTACTCCTGCCAACCTACCAATAAGTTGGCATAGCTGGGGGCAAAGCAAGTGCCCATCTCTGTTCCGCGTACTTGTTTATAAAAGACCTTGTTAAACAAAAATAAATTTTCATTTAAACAAATCTGAATCATTTCCAATAACGTGTGTATGTTCTAAGAAATTGATCTCCCGAGATCTCAAAAAGTATCTGCATGCTGATAACCCATCCTCATGCCGGATGCTGGTGCGAAGACTCTTCACATCAAAACAAGCCATAAAAAAGGAATCTTCCCAATATATTGTCTGAATTTTGGTAAAAAAATCTTTGGTCTCCCTCCCATACGAGGAAAGGCATTTACAAAGGGGAAAAGGAAATGATCTACATAAATAGAAGTATTTTCAAAAAGGCTGTTCTTGGAAGAAATAATAGGTCACCCTGTGGGTTTAGTACTATTCTTATGTATTGTTGGCACCAAGTACAATGTACATGATACAGGAAAATCATTAAAAAAAAAAAAAAACTCATCCCAGGTCAAGAGTTGCCCATAATACCATTTTTTTGACTGATCATAGTATTGTTGTTGTACATTCACCTAATATTTGTTATCAATACTCATGTAATAGTCAGTATTGCGCAACTGTCGAAGTGCTTTGTCGCATAGGCTCTCATTATCCTAATGAGACTACTGGATTTGAGCTGCAGAATCTCCTGCGATGTGGGAGACTGAGTCTTAACCCACTACAGGTGACACCTGTCGCCCCAATCCGGGTTTTGCTCTGGCTAACTAGCAGTGCCTCATCTCTACTGAAGAGCAGGGATGATTGGGCAGCCGAGCGCATGTCACAATTGACTCCTCAAGGAAATCGTGGTTACTCAGATCTCATCCGTTTCTCTCAGTTACATTAGTCTCACATATACAATGGCAAGCAGAGGCAGTATAAGTTTCAATAAGGTTTTAATGAAACAACTGCATCTTAGACAACAAAGCATGTACTGCAATAACTAGGACGATAAAGCTTGACAGGATTAAAATTGTGACAAGGAGAGTAAAGCATAGAAATAACGCTACCATATTGTCACTAGAGTCAAGTAGACTAATTCCTACCTAGGCTATATTAGAGCACAGCATGTTAAGCTCTAGTTCTGCCCTTCAGGTTCCCCTAGCAAGACATCATCCCCCATACCTGAGAAAAGGCCTGAAGTCTGCATATGCAGATGTAGCAAAGCATTCATCAATCAGCATACAGTCGTGGTCTCCCTCTAATGTGCATGGGACAAGGATGTGTTTTTATAGTAAAACAACTGATGTTCTGAGTAAATGTCCCGACGTAAGGATGTGTGTGTTTCTATGAATACCAGAGACAAAATGTTTACTACTTTCACTGGCAACTTATCTTACTGTAGCCTTGAGAGAAGCTCAGAGTGCTTGTTTAAGAAAACAGTGCTAGCCTGAGCAAAGACTAGCTAGATAGAGAGAAATAAAACAAGACCTCAAATGTGGCTATTGCTAAAATAATAAACAAAGCTACATAAAATATATCTAGTGCACAGTGGCAGCCCTAGTGTGCTAAAATAAAGTGCATGGAGCTATAACTAAAATGGCTACACAACAGCTTCATGTACATAATCTATTCTAGACCAAACAAAAACGTAACCTCCTTTATCAGAAAGCTTGATGATTATAGTTGCATCCCTTTGTAGGTCCCTTATTGCCTTCCATTGCTCCTCACTCAAATTGTGTGATTGTGATTTTCCTCTACATAAATTCTGAAAATCCTTGACTAGCAAATCACTTAAAACATAAATACTGTCTTTAGCCAATTGTGGAATAAATTTTGAGGGTGGTCTACAATTTGTCTCAGCTGTCAGATCTGTAATGATACCAAACTCATCCTGTAAAGTTTTAATCAGAATAGGGTCAAGTTGGTCAATCTCAGAAACATCCCCAATCAATAAGTGTGAGCATTCAAACTATAACTAGATCTCTTTCTGGGTAGTTGTGCATGAGCGTGATGCCACGTTTGTGTCAACTTGTAGTGTACAAATGTTTATTATCAAATATTAATGTATTCATTGCGCAAGCATGATGCCGGTGGTGGCGGGTTCGCACATTTATGCAATAATGCTGTGTTGGAACTATGGTGATTTATGAAACAAGGAATGTGCAGGGAATGTTGGGCAAGGATATAAGTGGGCGGTGGACTAACAATAGTTAATGAGGGGACTGACTGTGAGAAGTTACATGCATCATTGGAATCAATGAACAACTCTAGTTTTACTTCACCTTTGGCATGATCATTGCACCATCTGATGTTACCTTGTTCACAATAATGGAGAAAGCATGTTTACTTGTATTTAAATGTAGGGCTCGGTCATTGACAGGAACAATAATGTCAAAAGATTTTATTTCAGGAGAGGAGTTGCAAGATGATATGTTAGAATAATGTTAGGATTAGTCAGGTTCATTGATTTTCTATAGAGTGTATTTTAAGGCCATGGGCCATGCAATTGAGCACTACTTTAAACACCCAGACAATATACACTTTTGGTCTTGAACATAATTCACAATATATCTCACACTGGTATGAGAACTAAGGGCCTGATTATGACTTCGGCGGAGGAGATTACTCCATCACAAATGTGACGGATATGCTGCCCATTTAATTACAAGCCCATTATATCCTATGGAACTCGTAATCCGGCGGGCGGGATATCCGGAGTAATCCCCTCCGCCAAAGTCATAATCAGGCCCTAAACATATAAATAAATACACAGAATTGTGTAGTATCTCAACCTTTCACAACCTCATGGACTATTTCTTTTATTAGGGAAAGATAGAGCTCAGTTTAAAGAAATGATTAATTGATTTATGTAATGACTATTGTGATAAATGTGCTTAATAATTTTTATTGTTTTACAAGAATTGTTCATATTGAATTGATTGTTATTTAATCAATCAATGGCAATATTATTATGTTGAGTGGTTTTGTTGTTCTATACATGTTAATAATAATAATTATATAGCAATAATAAATCTGCAAATGATTTAGCGGAAAACGCTATTATACTGAGCTGAAGTTTCGCCAATCACAAGTCACAAATGTCGATGAGAGAACCCACAACCAAAATACAGAAAAGAAACATTTTCTAAAGATAACTTGGGTGTGTGTGTTTTTTTTGACTCCTCATTTACGACACAAGACCGGAGAGATCTTACCATGTCTCTGCCCTTGTCAGGTCCCACCGCTGAGAGCAGATACCTGAGACTCTGCCTCCATCAACATAAAGTGAGGAGACACGGGGGGAAGGGAACAAGACCCCATCTACCTCCCCTCCTCCTTTCTGTCACATCTAAATTAATCATTGGACTCTTGCCATGATCAGCTGGAAAGAAATAGTCCCATACCATTCTACTCGGGAAAATTACATCTATAAAAGGTCAAAAAAAGGTTCCCACATTCTCAGACGTTTGGGTTGACCTTTACTACAATCGAAGTCAGAAGCTTTCTTTACCGACAATAACCAATCAATATAAGTGGAGGGAGAACTAGATATCCACTTGGTACATATTTCCTGCCATGCTATCAATATTAGATAGAAGAAAAGATGTGCCAAAGAATTAGTCAATTTATCATGTGTGTTTCCCCCAAGGCCCTCATATAGTCCAAATATAATCATTGGTAAACTAATTTCTGCTCGACCGTTTATAATGAAGAGGGTCGTCTTGCCCACATTTTCCCCTAATTTTTTTTATTCCCAGACACCTCCACCAAAAATGTATATCATCTGCCTCCTCTAGACCGCACTTCGGGCAATTGCTCTTCTTTTGAAAGCCTACTTTTGCTAACCTTCTGGGAGTCCAATAAGCCCTATACAAGGTAAACAAGTGATTCTTCCTCAGAGAGGTGGGTTTCACCACGGACCAAAGTATCTCCAAAGATATTTGCCAAAAATAAAAAAGGTAAAATATTGGAAAATCAGATTTCCACCCCTCTACGAGTGGAGTGAGAGAAGCATCCTCGATCTGTACTAATACCCAATACCATCTTGAGACTTCATTCTTCAACCTCTGGGTGCCTATAATTTCACTTTCCCAATCTGTAGCAAGCCTTTGTACTCAAGATTTAATTTGTATATATGTAAATCTGGACAATTTAGCATTTGTCACATCGGATAAGAACTCCCAAGAGATCAGGGAGCCACTAATATTTTATTTGCCCCCATCGTATAATTCCTCCCTCTATCAATAGATTAGCTAAGGCATCTTGTAGACATATCAGTGTGCCTGGGGAATCCCAATTTGGGGCCAACTCGCTATAATAAGGAATTCCTAAACTTGTTCTCAGAGCAAACCATATCCTACAAGCAGAGTTAAGAACTTTTAATCTTACTTTTTTGTAGTATTTGGGGTGGCCAAGTTTATAAAGGAAATATGTAGACCGCTCCTGAAAACTGCCTGTCAATGCCCGCAGCCAGGGGGAACCGTATTCTTTAGAAAATAGTGGTCTAATATTTTTTCAATTGGAATGCCCAGTAGTAAAACTGAAAATCTGGGGGTGCGATACCTCATCTAGCTTCTTTTTCCTTAATTTTTTCCTGGCAAAACTCACTACTTCCCCCTGCAATTTTCGTAACCAGTCGGGTTTCAAAAATAGGGGGAGAGTGTTAAAAATGAATGTAAATTTTGGGAGTGTCACCATTTTTATTAAATTCGTTCTACCTAAAATAGAAAGTTGAAGGTGCGAACATCAGGTAAGAAACCTTTTAGTTTCCCTAAAAAGATTCAAATAATTTACGTGGGCCATCACTGCCAAGTTTTGCACCACTTTCAAACCAAGATAGCGAATTTCATCTTTCTCTAATCTACTATCTTGTGGAACATTCCAAGCCAGATTTATTGGCATTAACTAAGTAACCAGAGTTTTTCCAAAACCTTGCTATGGTTTCAAAAAGTATCGGGAATGAGTGCTGAGGATCCTGTGTATAGACCAATAGGTCATCTGCATATAGGGCTTCCTTCAAAGTCCATCCTTGATACTGAAAAGGTATTATTCTATGGTCTGCTCTGATTCTCTTGGTCAACGGTTCAATATATAGGTTAAAGAGAAGGGGGAAAAGGGGGCATCCCTGTTGTGTTCCTCATTCAATTTTAAACTATGGAGATAAAGAGCCATTAATCAGAACCCTAGCTAAAGGTGTTCTATAAATGGTTTTAATTTTCTTAAGAAAGTTGTCTCCTAGGTTATTGTGTTCCATCACTACCTGCAAAAAACGCCAGCTCACCTGATCAAAGCTTTTGCAGCATCAATTGTTCAAATGGCGAGAGGCATATTTGTAGTGCTAGAAATGTGAATTGCCGAGATTAAATCATGAACCAAATCACTTAAGTATCGATTTCTCATAAAACCTTTCAGGTTGTTATGAACCAGATCACCAATCACCTTGTCTAGTCTCCTGGCCAGTACTTGTGTGAAGATTTTATAATCGTTGTTCAGCAATGATATGGGCCTATACGATTCACATTTCTTAGCATCTTTCTGCGGTTTCAATATTAAAGTTATAATGGCATAATTCCATGAGAACGGAACCTAGGTAGACTCTATAAATATTGAGTTCATTAATTGAGTAAAGACTGGCACAAGCTCTTTTTTTAGAAGTTTATATAATACAGCTGGGATCCCATCTGGGCCTGAAGCCTTCCCTTTTTTCAAATCTGCAATAAAATGTTCTATCTCTTCGCATTGGAAACATTGATTAAAAGCCTGATTCTTATCTGTTTCTAACCTAGGGAGTGTGTCTCCCCTAAAACAATTTTTTCGATCACCTCGACTGGAGCCATAGTGTCTTCCTTATATAGTTCCAAAAAGAATTTGACAAATGCTCCTTCAATGTCATGATCTTCTGAGGACACCCTACCCGACCCATCCATCACTATGATTTTAATATTACTAGTATTGTCAGACCTGTTTTTCCAAGCTAATAGCCTACCACATCCTTCTCCATACTCAAAATGCGCAAGTTTACTAGCTTCCCATTTGCATCTCCCCTTCCCTGCCAAAGTCATCGAGAAGATCGTCAACAAGCAACTGACCAATTTCCTTGAAGACAACAACCTACTTGACCCCTCCCAGTCCGGATTCCGAGCCAACCACAGCACAGAAAGCGCGCTCATCGCAGTCACAGATGACATCAGAACTCTGATGGACAATGGAAAAACAGTCGCCCTCATCCTCCTCGACCTCTCGGCTGCCTTCGACACCATCTGCCACCGAACCCTAATATCCCGCCTCCGCTCCACCGGTATCCAAGGACAGGCCCTGGACTGGATCACCTCTTTCGTCTCTAACCGCTCCCAAAGAGTGTACCTCCCTCCGTTAAGCTCAGACTCCACCGAGATCATCTGCGGCGTCCCACAAGGCTCCTCGCTCAGCCCGACTCTCTTCAATGTCTACATGAGCCCCCTCGCCTACATTGTACTCAAACACAACATCAACATCACCTCCTACGCCGACGACACTCAGCTGATACTTTCCCTCACCAAGGACCCCACCAGCGCCAAGACCAACCTGCAAGATGGAATGAAAGACGTCGCAGAATGGATGAAACTCAGCCGTCTGAAACTGAACTCAGACAAAACGGAAGTCCTCATCCTCGGAAACACCCTGTCCGCCTGGGACAACTCTTGGTGGCCCAAGGCCCTTGGCACCGCACCTACCCCCTCAGACCACGCACGCAACCTCAGATTCATCCTGGACCCACTTCTCACCATGACCAAACAAGTCAACGCCGTATCATCTTCCTGCTTCCTCACTCTCCGCATGCTCCGAAAGATCTTCTGCTGGATCCCCGCCGACACCAGAAAAACTGTGACCCACGCCCTCGTCACAAGCCACCTGGACTACGGAAACACCCTATATGCAGGAACCACCGCTAAACTCCAGAAACGTCTTCAGCGAATACAAAACGCCTCCGCCTGCCTCATCCTCGACATACCGCGCAACAGCCACATCTCCGCCCACCGGAGACACCTGCACTGGCTTCCTTTCAACAAAAGGATCACCTTCTGGCTCCTCACCCGCGCACACAAAGCCCTCCACAACAAGGGACCCAAATACCTCAACCGTCGCCTCAGTTTCTACCCACCCACTCGTCAACTTCGCTCCGCCAACCTCGCACTCGCCGCCGTCCCTCGCATCCGCTGCACTACGGCAGGTGGGAAATCCTTCTCCTACCTGGTGGCCAAGACATGCAACTCCCTCCCCGCCAACCTCAGGACCACCCAGGACCACCCTGCATTCCGGAGGCAGCTCAAAACCTGGCTCTTCGAGCAGCAGTAACCCCCCTCCCCTAGCGCCTTGAGACCCTCACGGGTGAGTAGCGTGCTTTATAAATGTTTTTTTAATTGATTTGATTTGATTTGATCTCACAATTGATTCCAGGAAGGTGTCAAGTTAATTTTTAGCTTCCAGAATACGATGACATAGGTCAGCCTGCATCGCTGCATCCTTAGCAATAAGCAACTGTCAAATAGAGCCATGAACCAGATAATAATTAGAGGGGACTTCAATGTTTTGCTCAGTCCTACTCTAGACAGATCAACCGCTAGACCAACTGTTAACACAATTAAAATGAGGAATTGTCTTCACAACATAATTAAGAATGTTGGCCTGGTCGACCCCTGGCGAATCAGAATGGGGCAGGCCAAGGAGTTTACTTTTTAGAACAAAAAACATGGCTGTGCCTCTAGAATTGTTTTTTTTCTGATAGATGTGAGAATTTGGAACAAATTAGCGGACTTTTCCCACCAGCTAGCCCACCTCTCGGACCACTCAGCGGTTCAGCTAGACATAACTCTTACTGGCCTACACGCTTATCCCAAATGGACACTAGATAGATCCCTTTTGAGGGAAGTTGAGATCATGCAATGGTTGAAAAGGGATTCTAAGGACTTCTTTGAGATTAATTTAGGCTCGGCATTGATCGCCACAGTATGGGAGAAATATAAGGCCTTTATCCGTGGGAAATTGATGAGCTATGCAGCTTATAAAGCTAAAAAAAACAAAGCTATAATAGAGACCCTGGAGGGTAACCTCCGCAAATTGCAAGCTCAGAGAGACATTGCTAATGGCAGCCCTTTGCCCAGCTCCTGCTTCAGCTGAGAAAATGCTGGGGGAGAGCCTGTGCCCCAGCCGCCCTGGTAGTGTAGCCTGGCTGCCGCCCATCTGTTCCTGCAGAGCGACCAGGCTACTTGCAAGCAACGTGGAGGAGATGACGAAGAGAGGCGTTGTACTGCCTCAACCCACCCGGTGGAATTCCCCGGCCACAGGGCACCCATCCAGCACAGGAATTCCTAGCGTGTTGTTTGAATGTGTCTCCAAGGATGCAAGGAGCAGCGCGGAGCAGGAGAGGTGAGGGAGCCTCCAATGCGGGTGGCGAGAGGGCAGGGACTCACGGTCAGCGATGGTAGCTGGCCTCCATGTTCCCCTGGGACTTCAAGACTCCACATTTGACCCCTAATAAACTCTGGCAGGTCGAGCCTGTCAAAATGTACTAGGACAAGCGTGTGGAAAAATGGGCAAAATGTGGGATTTGGTTTGTTGAAACAACTCTGCATGCTGTGTGTCATTTTATTGTTGAATACTTAGAATAGGAGGTATTTACCAAATGGTGAATACCTTACACTTTTCTGACTAACTCGTAACTCAGGGCCTTGGTTTGTTAGACAGGGTAGTTGAGACTGACAGCTTCCTTCCCCACAGTGGGGTTATCCCTTAAATTCCTCTTGGGATTTCATTAACAATTGTCATGCGTATTATTATCTGAGATCCCAAGAACCTGTATGTTCTGGAGACCACTTAGCCTGTATTATGTAATGTATTAGGCATCCTGGTCAGTGTGCCTATTACATTTGATGCACTGCCTTCAGCACAGCTGCAAGCTCTTACATACCCTGGGGTAGCGCATTAGTGAAAGGAAGACTGGCTATTAGAAGCAACCTGGCCAGAAGTTATAAAGGGAAAGAGATGACTGCAGAGGAGTGCAGTGAGTGACAGCACCCGCCTACAGGGGAATATCTGCCAGGTCCCTGGGATCCTCTTTCCCTCTTTCAAGAGGCACCAACCAGGGGGCACTGACTGAATGCCAAGTCTTTCTGGTATACAGTCAGTGTGACTCCTAACTGCTTGTTGCCTCTACACCCACATCTGTAATACTGAACTCAAAAATCAGGATGATCCAATTATTTGATTGTGCTGGCATAAAACCAGTAACCAAAAGAAAGGACCACTTGCCCAGATTAAATCACAAATTAATCTGAGCAATATCAGTAATACCTATTTTATTGTGAGACTCCTTATGCAGTGACAACATACAAGCACCTAAAGCCCCACTTGTGTATGGTCAACATAGATATGATCAGCACATAACACAGAGGATAGTATAAACATACAAGGTAAAGACCAGACAAAAGAAACTCTACAAGAGGCCTAGACAGTCTTTCTAGCAGTGTAGTCCCAAGAGGAGCACCCATTTGTTGCTTTTCATAAATGGGCCTCTCAATAGGCAAAGATGACATTCTCCAGAACCTCCATCATCAGAACAAGACACAGTGTGGGTCATAGTTTACTGGGACAGCGGTGATTTATTGAAATATAATTTGTTCCTTTAAGAAGGCCTTGCAATTAGCCACTTACCAAGGAGACACCAATAGCTGTATCGTGATGGGCTTTATGTGTAGGTAGTTAGATAGTACAGCTAGGAGACAGTGAGCAAGGTTTGCCTGTTTATGTTTCTGAGCTGTGGTGTCTGAAAATAAAGCTGTCATCTAAGAAATATCAGGTTAACGGAATTGACTTTACTGGCTGCAAGTGCATAAAATAGGTGCTCTGCTCTGTATTGCACCAGCAAAACACACTATAATACATTGAAGAAGGAATGGTGCCATAAATACAAGCTGCTAACTTTTGGGTTGCTCATTTTTCTTCCTGGCACAGCCCAATATTTCTGCAGGGACGCCATTTCAGAACCAAAATGCTAGCTTTTCAAGATACAGAACATATTACTGTGCCTGAAAGATCCTGAAAAAGGTTTTTGGACAGTCGAAAAAGAAGGTACTCTGTTCGCTGTCCCCAGTAGTACTAGTTTTGGTTGAGTTGTTTTATATGTTTGGTATGTTTTAACATCATGACAGCATGCAGCAGCATCCTTATCCTATATGGAAAGCAAATGAATGTGAAATATATGTTTGTAAATTGCTTATTCCAACAGGTATCACTTGTAGCCTGTAGTCAGTTAAGTGAATTGGGGAACATTCATATTTTTATTGATTTCTGCATTCTAGATAATGATTGCTTATGTCTTTGACAGTGTGTTCCAGAGTAGCCATGTTTGTGTTTTAAAAAAGGATGACAGTCAAATTCACAAACGCATTTTTTACCATAAATATGCGTTTACATTTTGATATGAAAATGGCTACTTTTATGCCTATCAGTAATACACAGAATGATTCCTGATTCCTTATTGGTAATGATGACTCATAGAGCAGTATACCCCATGCAGGGGATTGGAAGTGGGTGGAACAATGAGTGCTTTACCTTCTGGGTTTGTGAGCACCAACAAACATATGAGGGTGTGCGCTCCAATTCATCCAATCCCCATCTTGGAAGTAGTCAGAGATTTACTTCAGCAAAATGCTTGTTTAATCACCCTTCCAGGATGGAAATGGGAACAGATCACTTCTAAACTTGGAGAGTGTTAGACTTTTCATTCTTGGCGTGGTCTGCCTTAACTTTTTGCCTCTGTTTCCCAGGTTGTTGATGTGTGCTGGACACTGTTTTTGCTGTTTTTGTTACTCTGGGCACTTTACCACTGCTAACCAGTGTTAAAGTGCAAGTGCTCTGTTACAAAATGTGTATGCAATTGTTTTATCCATGATTGGCATATTTGAATTATTAGTAAGTGCCTAGTACAGTGCACTAGAGGTGCCCAGGGCTTGTAAATCAAATGCTACTAGTGGGCCTGTAGCACTGGTTGTGCCACCCACATAAAGCTGTAATCATGTCTCTGCTGTGTCTGTGTGTGCAGTTTTAAACTGTAAATTTGGCTTCACAAGTGTACCCACTTGCCAGGCCTAAACCTTCCCTTTTCTTACATGTAAGGCACCCCTGGGGTAGGCCCTAGGTACCCCCAAGGGCAGGGTGCAGTCTATGGTTTAAGTAGGACATATAGGGGGTCATTTTGACCTCGGCGGTCTTTTGTCAAGACCGCAGAGGGACTGCCGTGCTGACGACCGCCAGTGGTGGTGGTTTTCCACTCGGCGTATTATGACTGTTGGCAGTTCTCCGTCCTTTTTCGGACGGACAGCCGCCAACAGCCATACTGGCGGTTGGCGGGGAAGTGGAGGTTGCTCCACCTCCACCGCCACGTCAACAGAACACCGCCCCCCGAATCACATCCTGTGATTCGGCGTGGCAGTGTTCTGTTGACGGTGTGGTGTCGGCGGAGCAGCCCCCATGGATCCCGTCCCCTCCCGGAGGATCGACGGACCAGGTAAGTTGATTGTCTGTTAGGGGAGGGGGGTGGGGGAGCGTTGTTTGTTGTGTGCGTGCATGGGGGTGTGCTTGTGTGTATGTAGAGGGGGTGTGTGAGTGCGTGTATGCTTGCGGGGGTGTTTGGGAATGAGTGCGTCTATGTCTGTAGATATGTCTGTATGGATGTGTGCGTGTATGTTTGAATGTGGGTGTGCGTGTCTGACTGTGTGTGTGGATGTTGGCATGTATGTCGGTGTGTGTGTGTGTGTGTGTATGTGTGTTGGTAGTGCCTGCGTGCGTGTCGTGTGTGAATGAGTGATGTGATGTTGAGGGTCGGGGTGGGGAGGGGGGTTCTGCCACCTTTGGGGGGTGGCAGGGATGGTGGGGGGTGTAGGGGAGGGAGTCGGGGTGGGGTGGGGGAGACCCCTATCAATGCCAGGGAAGGAATTCCCTGGCACTGATAGTGCTTACCGCCATGGATTTCATGGCGGTTCCAAACCCCATGAAATCCATGGCGGTCAGCCGGGTCCAAATACCGCCAGCGGTATAGTGACGACCGCTGGGCTGGAGACCCAGGTCTCCAGCCCAGCGGTCGTCTCCGCCCTGGCGGGCGGAACGGAGAAGCGGCGGATGACCATGGCGGTAACAGCCATGGTCATAATTGCAAAAATTAGACCTCCAGACTGTTGGCGGTCTTTCTGCCGCTTCTCCGCCGTCTGCCAGGGTCGTAATGACCCCCATAGTATATGTCCTGAAAGTGAAATATTGCTAAGTTCGTTTTTCACTGTTGCATGGCCTGTCTCTCTCATAGGTTAACATCGGGGCGACCTTTAAACATGAGTAACGTGTAGATTTCCTTTGGGAGCGGATGGACATGTGGAGTTTGGGGTCTCTGAGTTCACAATTTAAAAATACATCTTTTAGTAAATTTGATTTTAAGATTGTGTGTTTGAAAATGCCACTTTTAGAAAGTGAGCATGTTCTTGCTACCATTTTTGTGACTCTGCCTGTTTGTGGATTCCCTGTCTGGGTCAGTTTGACAGTTGGGCTGGTTGCACCTCACAATAGACAGTGACACAAAGGGAGCTGGGGTGTAGTCTGTATTTCCTAATAAGCCATCTGTGCATGGAGGGAGGGGAGGAGTGGTCCCTCACACCTGAAAGGGCTGTGACTGCCCTCACACAATGCAATCTCTAACCCCCTGGTGAATGACTGGGGCCTGGCCAGGGCAAGGCAGGATTTCACATTCAGAAGAGACTTTGCTTTGAAGTAGGCCTACTTCAAAGGAGAAAATGCGTATAAGAAGGGCACCCAAAACCACAGACTTTAGAACCCTTCTGGAAACCAAAAGGAACCGCTGCCTGGAGAATAGCTGAAGAGCTGAGGAAAAAGAGCTGCCTTGACTCTGATTGTGCTTGGTAGAGCTATCCTGCTGATGCTGCTTCTGCCAGAGTAAGAGGGCAAAGACTGGAATTTGTTGCCGTCCATCTTGTGAAGATCTCCAAGGGCTTGATTTAGAGCTTGCCTCCTGTTGTTTGAAGTCTCAGGGACAGCAAAGACTTCTCTCTGCCAGCACCTGGAGTCTCTGGAGAGACTCCTACTCCGCCAAGTGATGCCCATCCAGTTCCTGGGACCTGAAAGGAGAAGCTGCCAGCCTAAGAGGAAGAAATCCAAGCACCGAACGCTGTGCGGGGAAAAGATTACTGCAACTCCGATCTGCAGCTGAAATATTGACGCGTTGCCGGCTTTGCGGCTGAAAAACAATGCTCACCTGCAAAGCGACCCAAAGATTGACGCACGGAGCTGGAGAAACGACGCGCAGCATCGCTGATGGAGGCTGGTCAGATCACAACCTGCGCTGCGTGGTTTTCGAATCATCGTGCGGCTGGATTTCCAACGCAAACACTTCTGGGCATGTAAATACAACGCAAGGCCTACCCAAACCCGAGAGTGCTGACCGGATCGACACATCGCTCTCCTGCAGAGAGAAGAAATGATACGCCCCTGACCTTACGAAAGGAGAACAAATGCAAGTTCTTGCTCGTAAGTGAACTCAATGCATCACAAGCCCTTTTTGACGCACACTCACCCGTGCGTGGTTATTTTTGACGCACCCAAGGTACATTTTCACACTAACAGTGTTAGTGTGTGTTTAAAACTACATGAAGACTCTTTTTGCTTTTTAATTGATAACTTGACTTGTGTATTGTGGATTTTTGTTGTTTTGGTCTTGTTTTGTTTAGATAAATATTTTCTATTTTTCTAAATCTGCGTTCTGTCATTTTGTAGTGTTTTCATTAAGTACTGTGTGTGTTGGTACACATACTTTACACCTAGCACTCTGAAGTTAAGCCTACTGCTCGTGTCAAGCTACCAAGGGGATAAGCAGAGGTTAGCTGAGGGTGAATTTCTTTTAGCCTGACTAGACTGAGGGTCCTTGCTTGGACAGGGGGTAACCTGACTGCCAACCAAAGATCCCATTTCAAACAGAGAGTATATAGGGAGGGTTTATAGGGAAAGGTGGTTTCAAAGGATAAAGGCCCTCATTACGACCCTGGCGGTCAGTGATAAAGTGGTGGTATTACTGCCAACAGGCAGGCGGTAACTACCAACAAATTATGACTATGGCGGAAAGATCTCTGATAGACAGTCAATGTACCTCTCCGACTGCCAGGGCGGAAACAACAGCCACTACGGCAGTAGCCGCCTACAGCGAGGTGCAAGACAATGTTCCGCCTACCATATTAAGACACAGGAAACCACCACCTTTTCCGGGGTGGTACCAACGACATCAAAAGCCTGGTGGAAACTGAGCTCAGAAGGGAAAGAACTCACCATTGGAGACACAGGGAAGAACCACACCACCAAGGAAACTAAACTGCATGACTTCCCGATGATCTTCTATGTTCTGCACCACCATGAACACCAACGCCGGTGAAGACGACGACAGTGAGTACAGCCGCCTAGCACACAAGGGAGGGGGGAGGACAACGCCAGTGACACACACAGGCACAACACACACAACCGACACACACACACCATACACACAACCAGATGCATTATAAAAACAATTTTACCCCGTAACTCAGCTGAATAATGCAAGGACAAAAAACGATTTTGCAAAAGTGAATGTAATGAGATCAACACAGTATAAAACATAAGTTAGGCAAGATAATAGATATATACATATGTACAGAAAAAGGGACACAGCCCAGTCCACAATTAGCATAGGCGACATGGCCACAGTCCAAAGTCCAAGGCCACAAATGTCACCTGCTTCAACACGGAGAGAACACTGCAGGGGCATCAGTTGGTAAATAGGCAGGCACCTCAGGTGGGCAGGGGGGCACCTTAGCTGGGAGATGTAACAAGACCACTGGGTCTGTAGGGGGAAACATGCCCTGTGCTTGATCCTGGGGAGTGGTAGGCCACAGTCTCTCAGGTGGGTGTCATACACACTGGTTCTGGAGGGGGCAACCTGCCCTCTGCTTGATCCTGGGGAGTGATAGGCCACAGTCTCTCAGGTGCGTGTCATACCCACTAGTTCTGGAGGGGGCAACATGCCATGTGCTTGATCCTGGGAAATGATAGGCCACAGTCTCATAGGTGGGTGTCATACCCAGTGGTTATGGAGGGGGCAACCTGCCCTGTCCTTGATCCTGGGGAGTGATATGCCACAGTCTCTCAGGTGGGTGTCATACCCACTGGCTTTGGAGGGGGCAGGCCGCAGAGCAGCCCATGGAGGCAGGATTACATACCATCCGCCGGTGGTGAAGGCTGCACAGTGGTGGTGCTGCTGGTGGGGGGAGGCTCCTGCCCATCCCCTGCAACCTCGACGGTTGCACAATGGTGGTGCAGCTGGTGTGGGGAGGCTCCTGCCCATCTCCTGCAACCTTGAACTGCTGCACAGTGGTGGTGCCGCTGGTGGGGGGAGGCTCCTGCCCATCCCCTTCAACCTCAGACAGCTGCACAACCATGGTTGGTGGTGGGGGCTCCGTCACAGCTTCTGGCCCAGGCCCCTTAGTCTTCCTGCCTGTTTGTACAGGCTCCTTCGTCTTTCAGGCTGCTGTGGCAGGCTCCTTTCCCTTTAGGCTGCCTGGTGCAGGCTCCTTGGTCTTCCTGCCTGCTGGTGCAGGCTCCTTTCCCTGTTGACTGCCTGGTGCAGGCTCCTTCCCCTTCAGGACATGTGGCCTGGATCCCTTTCCACCACGAGTGGGTGTGGTGACGACTGAACCCGTGGACTGTGTGGCTGAGGTGCTTGGCTTGGTTCTTCCTACCCTGCCCATATGTGCAGGACGGGGGGAGGGTGTAGGGAAGAGGTCAATGGTGGATAGGAACAGTTTTTTAGGGACATTGGTGTGGGAAGAGGGAGAAGGAATGGGAGTGGAGGATAAGGGAGTGGTCATTGGAGGTGTCTGTCTGCTGCTTTTGGGTGCAGGTGCATTGGCTGCATGCTGATGTGAGGTGGATGACTGTTGGGTGTCTGAGTACTTGCATATGTGTATTTTAGGAGGGGGACAGACACAGTGGGAGAGGACACAGGGGACGTGTGCATGGCTGTTGTGGAGGTGTCTGCAAGTGAGGTGTATGTTCTGCCTGGTGTGGTGATGCTGGTATTTGATGATGATGTAGTGCATGCAGGTGTGAGTGTAGATGGAACTGGGTGGGAGGTGGTGGAGAAGGAGGAGGGGGAGACAGTGGAAACAGTGGATGTTGGTGTGTCTGCAACTGGATGGTGTTTGTGTGAGTGCCAGTGCGATGAAGTGTGGTGCTTGTGTTTGACTGTACCACTCTTGGGTGTTGCCTTGTGTGCATGCTCGTCTGCCTGTGTGCTTGGGATGGGTTGGGGTTGAGGAGAATGGGACTGGGAAGTGGAAGTTGGAGGGGGTACGGTAGAAACAGGGACAATGGATGCCATCAGAGAGGAGGCCAGAGCCTGAATCGATCTCTGTGGGGCATCCAATCCAGTGTGAATGCCCTCCAGGAATGCACTAGATTGTTGCATTTGGGCTGCCAACACCTGGATGGCATTCACAATGGCTGACTGCCCTACAGAGATGGATCTCAGGAGGGTTAATTGCCTCCTCACTCATGGCAGCAGGGCTGATTGGGACAGGGCCTGAGGTGCCTGGGGCGAAGGAGATGCCCACCCTCCTGGGTGAGCGGGCACAGGCAACTCGATGAGGGGCTGCTGGGAGGGTGGTGCTGGTACAGGGGGTGGTGGCTGTACCTGTAGCTGGAGTGGTCACAGAGGTGCCTGCAATCACCAGGGAGCTTCTATCAGAGGACGTATCTGTGTCAGAACTGTCCCCTCCAGTCTCGGCCATGGTGCACCCCCGCCCTCTGTCCCACTTGGGCCCTCAGTGTCAGTGGATTCTGCCTCCTGGGTCCTGTGGGATGCAGCTTCCTCAGTCGCCGGTGCCTCTCCTCCTCCACCAGATGATGCTAATGCACATAAGGACAGGATGACAAACCAAAAACTGTGGAGAAGAGACAAAGGATACACTTGGTCAGTGGCTGCACCAACACCACCGTTGGCGTACACAGCACCCTCACACACAGGGAATAGGCCAAGACAATATGCCATTGCACTACCAGAGAAATAGTTAGCGGGCAAGGCATGGGGAGGGGCACACACCGCTAAATGCAGCACACCTGGGACCCACGCAGCAATGACCAGTAGTGGATGCCTACGAGCTAGGTTGCAAGATTTTCCCTTCTGTACCCTAGCCACCAGGGGACTTACGCTGCAATGTCAAGCCTGGCCTAGGGGCACCCACTGACACACATCCCCCACCCGGATACCACACCTACCTTGCATAAGTTGTAATGATGGGCACTGTACTCACCCCCTTGTGGCTGCTGTGATGCCCTCAAGCGCCCATCTAGCTCAGGATAGTCCACCGCCAATATGCGGGCCATAACGGGGGTCAGGGTTCAACGGGCACCCCTTCCTCGTTGGGAGGCCATCCTCAGCTGGGCCTCCACTGTCTTCCGTGGAAGGTCAGGTAGCAAGTGAGGAATCAGATAGAAAATGGCGGTCATGTCCACGGCGGTGCATACCGTCACCACCGGTGTAGATCACCATTGGCCACTGTACCCCATAGGGCCCAATTATAACAAATGAGGAGTTGCACTGTGGTTCCCGACCACCTCCCTCAACGGCGCACAACATCAGCGGAATTACCTCACTTCCACCTGTCCCTCCACACAGGACATGCGGACGCCATTTCGGAGGAGTGGGGGCAGGCCCTGAAATTATGCTGTGTCACAGGAGGTATTAGGACATACTGGACACATCACAATGACCCATTACAAGTTTACAGGATGCAAAGTTCTGTTGTAGCTCCATTGTTCAGTTTGTGACTGGCTCCTCACTCTTGTATCCCTTAGACTCCTACCGCTGTGGATGAATAGGAGATGGAGACATACCCCCAGGTACAGATCCCTGGTGGACTTGGCAACAATGGAGGACAGGCACATTATCCTCACCTATAGACTTGACAGGGCCACAATCACAGAGCTGTGTACCCAATTGGAGCCTTTACTGATATCTGCTATCTGTCACCCCACTGGGATCCCCCTCTTGTGCAAATGATATCAGTGCTCCATTTCCTGGCAACAGGTTCTTTCCAAGTGACAGGGGGCTTGGCTGGAGGAATGTCACAGCCAATGTTCTCAATAGTGCTGACAAGAGTGTTGTCTGCCCTGATTAAACATATGTGCAGCTACATTGTTTTCCCCGAGGTTGAAGATTTGGCCACAGTGAAGGCCGAGTTCTATGCCATGAGACATATCCCCAACATAATTGGAGCGATTGATGGAACACATATTGCACTTGTTCCCCCCGCCAGAATAAACAGGTGTTCAGGAATCGTAAGAGTTTCCACTTTATGAATGTACAGATGCTGTGCTTGGCGGACCAGTGCATCTCCCATGTCAATGCTAAGTATCCTGGGTCGGTGCATGATGCCTTTGTCCTGAGGAATAGCAGCATCCCAAATGTGATGGCCCAACTACAGAGGCACAGGGTGTGGCTAATAGGTGAGCCCTGGTTCCCACCCAGTATATGTTGGTGTGTGGGTATGGTATGGGCCATATGGGATAGTGTGTGGCTAAACCTTGTACCTTAATATTTCAGGTGACCCCAACCTATCATGTCTGCTGACCCCTGTGAGAAAGGCCAGGACAAGGGCAGAAGAATGTTATAATGAGGCACATGGGTGAACAAGAAGGATAATTGAAAAGACCTTTGGCCTCCTGAAGGCCAGGGTCCGGTGCCTCCATCTGACAGGTGGAGGATCCCTGTGCTACTCACCCAAGAAGGTCTGCCAGATAGTGGTGGCATGCTGTATGTTGCATAACCTAGCCCTCAGATGCCATGTCCCATTCCTGCAGGAGGAGGAGGCTTTAGATACCCGTGTGCCAGCAGTGGACCCTGTGGACAGTGAGTATGAGGAGATATTTCCCACTTCTATGTCCACTTACTGTTCCCTCTGACAAATCATTTTGCAGATGTTGGTGACCAAACATATACTCCTGGTGTGATCACTGCAGCCAGCTACAGGTCATTAATCTATGTAGCTACAGGTCATTAATCTATGTTCATAGTCTGTACAGTTGATTTGCAATGTTTGTATTTGTTTCAATGAATACATATTTGATATACATGACATACTCCAAACTTCTTTTTTTTTCAAGGGTGTTTATTGAAGTGCTAAAATATGGGGAGCAAGTACAATGGGATGGGTTGATGATGGAGGAAAGTCCAGGGTATTGTTCCAGTCTGTAGCACAGGTGCATTGTCCAAGGGGACATAGGAAGGGGAGCAATGGGAGTTCAAGGTGGACAGGGTGACAGGGTGGGACATAAGGGTGACAATCAGGAGAGAATCATTTCCTGGTGTGGGTCTTGGCAAGTGTCTCTGGCTTCTGCCTGGAACGCAGGGAACGTTTGCGGGGTGGTTCTCCTTCTGCAGGGGGAGGGAAGGCTCCTGTCCACTAGCGGCAACAGAAGTGGAAGGCTGTTCAGATGTCATGCTAGTGACAGGGGCCAGCTGTTGTGAGACTGCCTCCCTCATTATATTGGCCATGTCTGCCAGCACCCCTGCTATGGAGATCAGGGTGTTGTTGATGGCCTGCAAGTCCTCCCTGATCCTCTGGTACTGTCCCTTCTGTAGCCGCCTGTTCTCCTGCACATTGTCCAGGATCTGGCCCATCGTGTCCTGGAAATGTTGATAGGCTCCCAGGATCTCTGGTAGTGCCTCCTGGAGAGTCAGTTCCCTGGGCCTGTCCTCCCCCTGGGGCACAGCACTCCTCCCAGTTTCCCTGTTGTCCTGTGCCTCTGTCACCTGAACCGTGTGCCCAATGCCACTAACCCCAGGACCCTGATTGTCTTGGGTATGAGTTGTGACTTGGGGTCCCTGTATAGGTAGACACACTGCTGATTGACGTGTCCTGGGGATAGAGGTGTGGGTACACTGGGTGGGTGCTGTGGGGGTGTTTCCTGATGGGGAGGCTCAGTGGCGGTGTGTGACTGTGCCTGGGTAACCGGCTATCCAGAGGTCCCCGATGGGCCAGGTAGGTCATCCAGATCTTGAAGACCAGAGTTGCTGTCATCACTGTGGGCCTCTTCTGTGGGGGGACTGGATAGTGCTGGCACCTCCTCTCCTCTGACATTATGGGGTACCTGTGGGGATGTAAATGATGTGTTATGGTTTTTGTGTCTGACATATTGTGCATCCGTGGCTTGCCCTCTTTGGTTGTATTTGCCCTGGTAGCTTTCACTTGTTGGATAGTTAGTTCTCTGTAGTGTGCATGCTTTAGTGATGAGTGCACATGCAGGGCTGTGAGTAGTGTCCATGCATTGGTACCGCATGCAGGGCTTGGCATTGGGATGAGTGAGATGTGATGGTGGTGTGTGTGGGATGTAGTGGTGTGATGAGAGTGAGGGTGGGGGTATGTGATGGCATGCAGGTAGGGAGGTAGTAGTAGTAGAGAGTTGACTCACCAGAGTCCAGTCCTCCTCTTACTCCAGCCAGGCCCTCAGGATGCAGGATTGCTAAGACTTGCTCCTCCCATGCTGTGAGTTGTGGGGGAGGAGGTAGAGGGTCCACCGCCAGACCTCTGTAAACAAGCTGGTGTCATGCTGCAGTGGAACGTACCTTCCCCCGTAGGTCGTTCCACCTCTTCCTGATGTCATCCCTAGTTCTTGGGTGCTGTCCCACAGCATTGACCCCGTCCACGATTCTCCGCCATAGCTCCATCTTCCTAGCTATCGATATCTGCTGCACCTGTGCTCCAAATAACTGTGGATCTACCCTGATAATTTCCTCCACCATGACCCATAGCTCCTCCACTGTGAAACGGGTGTGTCTTTGTGGTTCCATGGGTGTTATGTGAGGTGTATTGTTGAGGGTGTGTTGGGTAATGTGTTGGGGTGTGTGGTGTGTAGTGCGTGAGTGGTGTATAGATGTGAATAGTGTGTGGCTCGAGATGTGTCAGTGGGCTTGGTGTCAATCTCCTAGCAGTAACAGTTTTTGGGTTATGTGGGTGTCTGTTTTATAGTGGTGTGGGTGTGGTATGTGTATGGGTGTCAGGTGTGTGTTGTTTGAATTGTCGAATGTGGTGTTGTTTGTTTGTGTGTGTCCATCTTGAGCGCGACGGTGTGTACCGCCAATGGTTTACCGCCGTTGAATGTCTGCCATGGTGATTAGTGGGTCATAATGTGATGGGCGTTGCTCTTTTGGCATAACGGTGTGGGTTTTGATACCGCCAGTTTATCACTGACCTTTGGTCTGATGGATTTGTGTATGTGGCTGAATACAGATTGGTGTGTGTGAGTCATAATATGCTGCGGCGGTAAGTGGCAGCAGTCAGCATGGCGGTAAGTGGCATTTACCGCCAATGTCATATTGAGGGCCAAAATGTTTTGAACTTGGAGAAAAAAATTAAAGAAAAAATGTGCATTTGTATACCGGGCGACATTTCCCCAGGTACCAGCCCCGTTTTTGGACCAATAGTTGGCAGTCAACATAGAGAAACACTCAAAATTGGTCAAGGAGGCCTAGTAAAGTAGCTACCTAAGAATACATGGAGTTCTTGCAGTCAGGTCAGATGGAGATTAATGCTGATTGAGTGCTTCCTCTCTGTCTCAGAGGATTTGTTCTGCTCAAAGAAATTCTGTGAAAAGGCTACCTTTTTAGTCAGTTTATATCGGAACATCTGGTCCGTAATTTGCCAGGTCTGATTGGTGATGTCGGTACTTTCTTAAGATGGGCTTAATTTAGGCCTTTTCTTCTGGTTGCCAAGGAATTTTCTAGTCAATCTAAATGTGTTAATTCCTGGAAGACAGCAGTGGACTTCATGCTGGTGATGTAGCAGAAATGTTAGTACTGCTCCTCTTGTCATATTGATCATCTGTCTCTGACAATCTATACACTATGTTTACCAAAGTATTAATAGTTTAGTTGTAAAGTGATGCATTGAAAGGCCGTATTAACGTGCATTCACTCTAGGGCAGCAGTTGAAAATCATGTGGTATAGCTTATTAACTTTATGGTTAAAAAATTATTTTTCTTTCTTTTATAATTCATGATGAAAACTAACAGTCTGCAGTAAAATGATATTTGATTTCATGTAGAAAATGTTTTAAAAGTAACATGCAATTGAAGAGATTGTAGTTCTACCCTATAGTTATATGAAAGGGTTAATAGAGTCCTTTTGTTTTGAATTTATTGCAATCTGAATATGTCTACTAGCTTATTATAATTATTTTAAGGTTTAGATGGTGAAATGTGTATGAAATGCATAAATGAATCTGCTGTTTTAATTCACTTAAATTAGCCTAAGTGAGTTCTGCAAGTTCCTGCTTCGTGACTGTGCAAATAATATTTAGTCATTCGTGTTAATGTGAGCTTTTCCTTCAGATATTGTTCTCATGAGAAAGCTAGGGTACAAATGGATATGCTATTGTTTTATGAATAGTAGGCTCGTGAGCTAAACCTTGAGACCCATACATTCAGGAACAGTGGAATACATATGAATCCAAATGTTTCAAATTTAAATGGAAGATTACAGATGGAAGCCGTTCACATGAAGTTCCTGAGAATTCTTACTGATGTTGCAGTCTGAATCGTATGACTGCTTACCATTGGACATTTCCACCTTTTATGTCATATGGAGTAATGGATGGATGAATCATCATGCCCTAAAGTCTTTGATAGATTGTTCCCCAAAATGGATTTGAAGCAGAGTCCCTTTTCAGACCCTATTGAAATGCTTTGCAGAGATTTAGCAAGATTTTCTCCCAACCCAAAGAAAATAATCTTGACCTAGCTTCTGAAATGCTGATGCCATCCCTTTTTACCTACTCTTTTGTTACTCTTATTTAGTTTCCTAATTCCTCAGAATATTTTTTTCAAAATTATTTTTGACTTTTTTATGCTTTTTATCTTTTTGTTCACATGTGTTTGCCCCACAACGTGCTAAACAGAAATGCCAATTTATAGGGTTTGCCCTCTGCGCAGGTTATTAGAATTGTGGAATTAGAATTGTCAAATGATTAACAAGATTAGGCAGGACATGTTTCCTCCTTTTCAGATGTTTGTATGGCTCTTGTGCGTTGCTGTCACTGAGTGCCTAGTATTTTTTATGTTAGTTTATCTGAACTTCTTTAGGAGGTTTGGGCAACCTATTATGATTCTGTATCTTTATAGTTTGGTTTTGAGAATTATCTATGTCACTCTAAGCATTGACTTGTAAAAAAAACACTTGAACTTTATTTCAGCTTGGAATATCATTCATGTGACTAAATGAGACATTCTAGCTATTTAATTGGGTGTTAAAGTTTTGATGTCTAGTGTCTTCACACCCTTACACTCTCTGTGGAAACATTCATCGACCCTGTCCTAGCATAATTCCTGTGAAGGAAATATGCTACATCATTGGTTACAGAGGCAGAGGGTTACTGAGTTTTACGTGAAAAGAGTTTAAGTCAAAGATGTTCCAGGACCTACTTTTGTTCAGATTTGCTGGTGGTACATCTGCCACTGAAAGTTTGTAATTGAAAATGAAGAGATCCTGGTTGTGCAACATTGTTCAGCATTGTTTCCTGTAACTAGGAATAGACATATTGATATCACAATAGCATAACAGAGTATGTGTAAGGTGACTCATTAATGGAAATCCAGCATTTCAAGGGTAGTGAGACCAATATCATATCTCTGGCATATTAACACAAATGTGTTACTAAAAGTGAGGAGGATGTGCATTGGAAATGTAGGAATTTGCAATCCAAGACTGGGTATTTTTTAATACTGTAGATTTATAATGTGGTTTTCCACGGCAATTTGTTCCCTAAACCACTCTTCATATTCAGTTAACTTCTGAACAGGGTCAGCTATCGCTGAGGAATTGCATTCAGTAGTGCATTTGCACGATCATCTCCCAGTCAGTGTACCTTTCAGTTTAGCTTAGCAAATGGGTAGTAAATATGTACTCTGTTTTGCTTAGGGATATGCATTTGTATGCAATTTATGCATTTCTGGATTGACCGTATGATGAATAATGCCTGGCTGATTACATTCTATTGATGATTCGTATTGCTAAAGGTGACATGTACGTTGGTTGGTCTTAGAAATTAGATTAATATTTGGGATGGTCAACTGCCCACTTCAAAGAAAATTCTTGACCCCTGTCAGGGTGAACCTTCAAAGTCACTAAATTTGCTGAGTGCAACCACCTGGTAGCTATGACACAGAGCAGACAGACTTAACACAGGGAAATGTGAAAAGTATTTATACAATACTAACACCAAGTAATTAAATGCGAAGGAATAAACTGAATTAGAAAAAAAGTAAAATGTAATTAACAACATGACACCAAAATGTCAAAAATCCAATAAATGTAACTGTGGGTATTATTTTCTTTTAATTTTTAAGTAGAAATAGCACCCAAAAAAGCATAAAGCTCCAATGTTAGTCAATGTTTACAGTAGACAGGAGCCTAGCCACCATTTATGGCTGACCACAATGAAGCATGGTTCAGATAAACCAACCAGGTTTCTGCTGGTCTCACATTCTACCTTCTGACTTAATCTTTTAAGTGACAACCAAACCACTGAAGTACACATCTAATGCCCTCGGGACTGCAGGGAATGTCCTTTGAAGTTCACAGGGTGTCAACAGAGCCCAACAGCATTGTCCAGTAAATGTCCAGTTGCCACTGGTCAGCTGGGTACATCAAGGATAAGGTCTGTTGCTGTGTGTTGTCTCCCTGTTGCCACACAGGACATTAGCCAATTGATCCTCGGAGTCTCATTCTTTGTCCTGGGTACAAAAGGGAGCAGGCACACTCCTTCAGGGCTTCTTTCAGGTCACAGACAGAAGGTCCAGTACTCTTCCGATCTTCCAAAGGTCCGGGAAGTGTTCTGAGATGGGTAGCTAGGGGTGCCTCATTTATAACTGTAACCAGTTAGGGGCCTTGGGGGACTCCTTGGCATGCCATGACCAATGAGGTAAAAGTTCCTGGGGCTAACCCTGCCCACTTTTTAGTAGTGCTTTTTTATCTCACTCAAGCAGTCCTAAAATATAATGTGTCAAAGCAAATCCAAGTCGTGAAAGTCTTGGGCCACATTAAACCTGGGCTCTGAGGGTGGGGATGTGCATGTAGAGCGTACTATGGTACTACTAGTGTCCTCCCTCCTCTAACACCAAAATCCAGTTTGGAGCAGACACTATACCCACAACGTGTCCTGAGACAGAAATCTGGTAGGACAAAAGCAGGGTCCTTCAGCAACCAGGCACCTGGTATACAATAATTGTCTTGGAATTCTGTTCCCTCCCTCTCCACTGTGCAGCAAGAGTTGCATGTGGCTCAACCGACCTGTCAAAAGGAGGAGCACAGCCCCCACCTTGCTTATTCTGGTAAACTCAGAGGCATAATTTCTGCCCATTCAGATTAGGCTATGGTTTGCTGCTGGGAGGCATTTTACACCCTTTTCACACCTATTCAAAGCAAACCACTGATTAGTAATTCAGTCACAAAAAAGTTATTCTTTCGAAAAGTTACTTTTTACTTAATATTTATTAAAAATCTAACTTCTCCGTTAAGTTGGATTTTTAATAACTGTTACAATAGTTGTTTAATTATTTTACTTCTTTGAAGACAATTTTATCTGGAACCATTCCTGAGTATGTAATGTTGTGTTCAACATAACGTAATGTGTAGCACTCTGTTACTCCAAAGAGTGTCCTGGCGCTCTGCACTGCAAATGTTGCCTTGCTGAGAGACCTAACCTTTAATCCTGATTCAGAAGCCATGTTTTCTATTTCATCCAAAACTGAGAGGTGGCTGAAAAGTTCTGTTACACCAGGGAGAGTTTGTTCCATGCTGAAGGTCCTAAGAATGAAAAGGACCTGCCACCAGTTCTAGATTGCCAGATTTTGGCAAGAAAAAGTTTGGATGAATGCAAGTGCCTAGGTGGAGCATAAAAACAAATCCTTGCTCGGAGGTACCCAGCGCCAGACTGATGGAGAGCCCTACGTACTGGCAACAGGATCCTCTTTCTAATGGGAAGCCAGTGCAAAGCCCTTAAATATAGGGAAAAGTGTTCTCAATAGCAGGCTGAGAAGAGTATGGGCTGATGTGGTTTGGACCACCTTCAACTTACTGATCAAATAGTCAGGCAAGCCCGTAGTCAAGCCAAGATTTTAATAAGGCCTGTACTACCTGTTTCCAACCCGAAAATGAGAGAAAGTGCAGAAACGTTCTTAGCACAGTCACAGACCAAAACAAGTTCCTACCACTGCATTAACCTAAGGCAGAAAGGAGAGCTCACCATCAAACTTAATGCCCAGGGGGGCACATGTATGTACCATTTTTCCTGTCGCAAATGGCCTGATTTGGAGAATCGGACCATTTGCGACTGCAAAAAAACATTTTGGTATGTACAAACCCTATTTTGCGATTCAGTAATCTATTTACCGAATTGCAAAATAGGTTTGCGAATCGCAATTATGAAGGGGCATTCCCTTCCTAATTGCGAGTAGCAGCGTTATGTAACATTGTTTTGTGAGGGTGAATGCGGTCACAAAACAATCGCAGTTAGCACCAGTTTCAAACTGGTGCTAACCCATTCACAAATGGGAAGGCATGCCCAGGGGACCCCTTTCGCTTTGTGAGTGGCAGCAAAAATATGTTTTCAGAGCAGGCAGTGGTCCCAGGGACCACTGCCTGCTCTGAATAAATGAAAAGAAAACTTTTCATTTTTGTTTTTGAAATCCATCTCGTTTTCCTTTAAGGAAAACGGGCTGCATTAAAAAATCAAAAAAACTGCTTTATTTAAAAGCAGCCACAGACATGGTGGTCTGCTGTCTCCATCAGTCCACCATCCCTGTGAATGAGGCCATTCCCAATGGTGTTGCAAATTGCTACCTACTTCATGAATATTCATGAGGTAGGTCATTTGCGACCCCATTGAGAATCACAAACAGTGTAAAGTACACTGTTGTACATAAGGCTTTGCGGCTCGCAATTTGTGACTTGCAAACGAGTCGCAAATTGTGAGTCTCAAAATTCTGGGTCATACATCTGGCTCTAGATCCTTAACAGAGTAAGCCTTGCATAATGGAGGAGGAGCATCCGCTGGCCCAAAGAACTGCACATGCCTGATCTGTCCTTACACCAAAGAAGAGTAGTTCAGTCTTTTCAGCATTACATTTGAGCTTGTGTCATGTCAGCCAATGAAAAACTGCTGTCAGACATGTCCTAATGTTTTCGCTAGGGAACACTTCATCCCTCCCCCAAGAAAACTGTAGCTGGGTATAATCAGCATAGGAGATTATTTTTGCTCCCAGGGACCCTGAAAGAGAGCAATCAAAGTGAGATAGATAATAAATAAAGTAGATCTCAGAGCCAAGGCCTGTGGCACTCCCACTTGCAGATCACACTACCCAGACAAAAAAGGAGGGCACCAGACCTCTAGACCCCTTCCCTCTAGGAACACATCTCTCCAGCCCCAAGGAAGACCCTAATACCAATGACTTGAAGAAAGGCCAAGAGTGTGGTTTGGGGTACTGTGTCAAAGGCTGTTGAAAGATCTAACATAATCAGCACAGCCCTGCCCCTGACACCTCAGGTACCCCTGAAGTGGTCTACCACTTCCATAAGTGCCATCTCCATACTAGAAATAGGGTGGAAGCCAGAGAGGCTTGGATGCAATAAATTATTACTTTACAAGTACTGGAAAAGCTGATAGTTAACATGCTTCTCTAGAACGTTTGAGAGGGCTGGAAGCAGAGAAACCGGTCTGTAGTTGGATGGTTCACCCAGGCCAGTCTGGGGTTTCTTCAGCAGAGGCAATATTTTTGGATTTTATTCCAGGCATGATCACTATAGCTCATGACAGAGAAGCATTCAGAATGTTCTGCCTCTAAATCCGAACAGGCCCAGGTGGCATGGGTCAGATGGAGAGCTGGTTTTAAGGCCGCAGATTGCTTAAAGAGATCCTTCCAAGGATCAAACCTATTGAGAGTCATGATAGGATTATGCTTTGGGTTAGACTGCAAAATGCCCCCATAGTCTCCTCCAATTCTATCATCAAAGTAGGATTTTTTGCAATTTTGATTTCTTCATGATATTTTTTCAAAGCAGCTTTATACCTGACTTTAGCAGTTGGATTATATGATTTCCTCCACTGTCTTTCAAGATGCCTGACTCACTCTTGACCTCTTTGAGTACGTTTGTGTACAATGGACAGGAAGGCTTAGCACGGCGCGGAAGCCTCAGCAGTTCAGGTGCCACCTGAATGGTAGTGGAGCCAATTCAACTGTCCAAAAGTCCGACAGTAGTAACCCTGTCACCAGAGAGAGAATGCATTCTCTCATCCAATGCCCTGCTAAAGGCCCCTGACTGAACCTTATAAAAACGTTCGACACCCGAGACACTGACCCACCCTGTGGTTGAGTCCTCCCTACAAAGGCCCACCTAAATTTAATCAGACAGTTGTCGGACCAAACTAGCGGAATGGGGTTTCCACTTCCAGTGTTATATTAGAAAGTACCTGATCTTACACATGACCTGCTTGATGTGTGAGATTGAACACAAATTGGGTCAGGGCATGGAAGAGATATTCTCATGTAGGGAGACCACCTCCTTCTCCTCTGTATTGTCCATATGGAGATTAAAATCACCCAGAAGAATAAAATGAGTGTACCTCAAGAGCAAATGTGTCAAAGCATCAAGGAATTGAGGTCCAGGGTTCTAGAGACTAAGGCCCCAGCCAAGGATTGATGTGGTGAGAGGGTGAAGCAATAACAAAGTGTCTCTGTACCTTCTAAACCCACTATTGGAATTGGTGTACAATCAAAATTATCCACCCCCACCTCTTTGCAGATTTTATAACCCTTTGTGATTGTCAAGAACGACAGCAAGACAGGAAGTTTTCAGCCACAAACAGCACATCCGAAATTTCCTCACATAAGAACTGACAGATGTTATCAGCATGTTTTGGCAGATACCGAAAGTTAATTAAGGCAGCAGAGAATCCTGGATTCAAACCACTCTCAGCCCTGGGTGACAAGATATAATTTTTGCACAGGTGTATGATACTAGCTTTAAAACCACACTGTGCACAGAAATAATCAGTTAAAGCAGTGGGATAGATATACAGCTCTGTGTAGGGACAAACCTGACCAATTGTTCATTGTATTTAATATCAGTTCCCAGTGTTTCTCTATAAGCCAACCAGTCTCCCACAGTGAAAATAGCTTTTTAGTACTAGTCGCTGCATGGACATGTTAACATTAAACTTCTTCATGGCCTACATTTAAATAACATGCTCCTGTTTTGTGGGCTTCAAGTCCAGATAGAGATGACACTATTATTTAAAGGGAAGTTTGACCTCTTCAAAAGGCTTATTTTGACAGGTCAAATTGAGGTATTTACACTTCTACAGTCAGGTTACAAAGCTAGGCCAGAAGCCATGTTTGCAATGCCACTATAGTGGATAGTAGAATATGTGCTGGAAGAATTTAACTTCCAGGCCCTGGGAACACTTTGTTCCCTGGATACACTTTATACCATATACTAAGGACCTATAGGCAAGTTAAAATGACAATAAGTACAGCATTTCAATCATGTGTAAAGGGGGAACCTAGGTACTTTACTACTGATTAGCAGGAATAAAGTGCACACTGTTATAAAGACAGTGCAAATATTGAGTCCAGAAAAAGACGAAAAATCCCAGACACATAAAATGTGGTTTTCCTACAGTTGATCTGACTAAAAAAGTGCTGCATTGGCATACAATGCATATCTAATTCATTGTATCTATCCAAATTGTGCATTAATTGATGTAATTTCTTTAAAAAATAATTTTCTTTTGCTAATAAGAGTTAATTATGCATTAGTTTAATAATTTGGCTTACTGAGAGGGATAGTCTCCCTTCATCAAGAAAAAGTGTGCATTTTCTACCAAAAAAGTCAGTGAAAAGATCACAATTACATAAAATGATCATGGCGTATTGTACAAGTATAGCCAGGTTACCACAACTTTTTTAGCATGTTGAGCACCAACCACCATAACCACCTGCCATAACAATCCTTTGTAATTTAGTTCTCTTACATACTTTGTATCATAACATTATCTTCCCCTCTTTGTCATAGACTTTCTACTAACTTAGTATAGTAGTTTTTATAGAATTAAATTCTATGTCAAGGCCTAAATACATATGTGGGAATAAATTTAACTCTTCATCGCCCCAACCTTGAAGCAGTGATTATGAGGCAAAGTTAAAAGGTAAACCAGAGCATGACTTGGGGCGAGGCAGGGGTCAGAAAGGGTTTCTGGGGAGCAGATCCAGTTGAGGAGGAAGGATCCTATTTATGATGTTCTGTAGATAGTTGCTGACTCATAGGTGCAATCGCAGGTAACAGAATAATCTTTCCTGCTTCACTCTTGTAGGATGAGGACTATGGTGGTCTGTTAAGGAACAGAATGGCTATTCCATTGGAGAATGTTTTGGAGGGGAGTTGGCAATGCAGGTAAATTAAAGCTCTGTAAGAGAAACCAGTGCTGTTTTCCCACTAACCCCCCTCTTGTAAATGCACAACCTAACACACCTGCAGCATTTTAACACGCTCTCGCTCTCTCTTGTTTCTTTTTATGAGCAGTGTTGATCATTATTTCTGTTAACAGCTTTTGATTGAAAATCTTACATCAAACTTAAAGGATAATGTAACTCAAATCAAATCAATGTTGCCCAAAAAGTCAGATTGTTTCTCAATGCACTTTGGGCTCCATCATACACTTGAACTGAATTTGTTCTTTCACTAAATCAATGTGCAACAAATCCACATTAGTCAAACATGCACTTTACTTTCTTCAACTGAGGGTTCTCCCTAAGTGCTGATTTTTTATCCCTTCATTTTCAACAATTCCAAGATTAGTCCCTTCACTTTGGCTGGTATTTTCACTAAACACTGACTTCCTGTTGAAAACTTCTCAAAGTGAAGTCTGTATAAAATACTTTCCTTGAGCGCATCAGCTCTGGACAAACTCTGGTCAAAAACAATATTGACTGGTAGTTGGAACGGATCATGGCCTCTTTTTAATGGATGTCATGAACCCAAATTGTTTGCTGCACCTGATTTTGGCCAAATCTTGTGAGAGCACACATGAACTAGAACGCGCTTGCCCAAAGTCTTTACCTCTACATTGACTTTGGCACAGTTTTATACAGCTCCATCTGGGTACCAATGTTTTTGGCCACAAGGCCTTGCACAAAAGGTAGCTTCAATCCTAGTTTAAGGTTTTTGTCCGTGCAGCAGAGGACACAATCCCCTCATCCACATTCTGTGAGCTGGAGGACATACACTATGGAACAGCAGCCCAAGGCCGGACCTTTCAGATGACAGAACATCATCATTAAGGGCCAGATGTAGGTAGGTTGCAAATTGCGACTTGCAATTTGCGAGTCCGTGCGACTCGCAAATTGCAAGTTGCAATTTGCTATGCAGAAAGGTGTCTCAGACACCTTCTGCAACTCGCAATGGGGTCGCAAAGACCCACCTCATTAATATTAATGAGGTGGGTCGCAGTTTGCGACCCCATTGCGAGTATGGGCACTCACGGGGATGGTGGCCTGCTGGAGACAGCAGACCACCATGTCCGTGACTGCTTTTTAATAAAGCAGTTTTTTCCATCTGCAGCCCGTTTTCCTTAAAGGAAAACGAGCTGCACTTGGAAAAAAATACCTAAACCTTTAGTTTCGGTTTTTTTCAGAGCAGGCAGTGGTCCATAGGAACACTGCCTGCTCTGAAAAAATATTTTTGTTTCCATTCACAAAGGGGAAGGGGTCCCATAGGGACCCCTTCCCGTTTGCGACTGGGTTACCTTCCACTTCAAGTGGATGGTAAACGCGATTTTATTTGCGATCGCTTTCGCGGACGCAAATGAAATTGCATAGCGTTGCGAGTCGCAAATAGGAAAGGCACAGCCCTTCCTATTTGCGAGTCGGAAATGCATTTTGCGAGTCGGATCCGACTCGCAAAATGCATTTCTGCATTGCGGAGAGGCTTTTGCGCCTCGCAAATGGCGTTTTTGCCATTTGCGAGGCGCAAATCCTTTCCTACATCTGGCCCTAGGTACTTTATTTATCAAAGTAGACGATTGTCAGTAATATATACCCAGTCAAATAAATTGTGGGAAGCCCTGATGATTTTCTTTTTCTATCAACCAACTCTCACACTGTAACAGGCTTCTTTCCAAGTGACCACTTCTTAAAAAATATTTGTACCATTTCAGAAATTAGAAATTTCAGTTGCTAAGCTTCACTAAAATGTCTTGCAACACTCAAACGTACTTCTGAATTCCATTACCATGTTTTGTGCTAATTGTTTCCTACTTTAACTTGGAAAGAGTTTTGGCCAATATATCCCTTGCAGTAGGGATATCAAATAGCAAGTCATATTTTTCAATAAACAAGTAAAAGATGTATGTCAGAAAAACACATGGATTCGCGAGGAAGAATTGCAAAAATTGGTCATGCAAAGGAGTTTAACATCTAGATCTGAAGGAACCTGGCCATGTTTTGTTTGTGAATGTATAACAACTGAATTAGAGGCAGGCAAAACAGGGATGGACATAAAGGTAAGGTTTTATTTCCTGCTTATCAAAAAATTTGATTGGGGTTGATGGACTAAGTATCCTTTGAACTGGAGGCTGTAGTACAGGCAAGGGTACAGGCAGTCACTAGCTAGTTCATCATGCATTGGGACAGGGAGTTGCATCATTATATTCTCTGTCTTCAGTTTTCTGAAGATTGGAGGTAGTTCTTCACAACCAATTGTATTTGTTGACTGACAGAGAGATTGATTCTTCCCAACCATCTGCCTTATAGCTACTTTCTTTTTCACAGTCATTAGGACATTTAAACACTGAGTAGTTTTTCACCAAATTAGTGCCCTATTGCTTCAGAGACTAGCGTAGCAGGGGAAACGTTCCACCTTGTTGGATTGTTTCATTTTGCAGGGAGAACATGTAGAGTAGTGTCATGTTCAACTGTTCTGTCTTTGTCCATGTGTCTGGGGGGGGGGGGTGGCAGAGCTTTGTTTCAAGCTATCCCATCCAAAAGTGCAGTGTGATGACATAAGAGTAGACCAGAGTGAGTAGCATAGTGAAGTAGGAGGCACAGCGGACCAGAGTGAATAGTATAGTCAGGTAGGAGGCAAGTTCTTAAATTAATTTAAGTAGAACACACACTTTGCTACCAGAACCCTCAATCTTCGTAAGGAGAAGGACATCTTTGAAAACATTTTATTAAAATGCTCTTTGGCTGCTGAACTTGTCAGGATGCAGCTTTAATGTTTGTTTATCCTGGCATTGGCTGAGAGGTGTTTCGACAGTATCCCCTCTGACATCGGGATAATGTTTTGTCTCACTGGTGTGGTGCATATTAGAATGAAATAGGGTAGAATACAACTTCGCCAGCAGTTATATGTGACACAGAAACCAGCACATCAGTGCCTATGTAGTGCATGCAAAGCGGTCCTCAGCACTAGCATTATATTAGTGAAGAGGCCGGTGCTCGACCTGTACCCTTGCTGACTCTGTTGCCGTGCATCCGGCTGTGAGCCAGTTGCTAGCTCCCCAGGGAGCCTTCCATGCCACATTGTTTCCCCTGTGGGTGAGGGAGGAAAGCAAAAGAAGCCAACACCGGGCACCGGCCCAGCGAAAAAGTCAGCACCGAGAGCCAGCCCAGCTCAGCAAGGAAAAACTAAAAGTAAAGACAAGCACCTCACCACAGCAGGTACCAACGCAGCTCTAACACCCACATACCCAGGGAGGGGCCCTACTTACTACCATAGAAGAGTATCTCACTAGCCCGAGATATGTGTGAAACCAGCGGAAGAGGCACAATTCTTGTATCTCCTCTCTACTAGGTGGCTGTTTTGTTACAACCCTGCGCAAATGATGCTCGTGCGGTGAGAGGTCTCGCCACCCTGAAAGAGGGCCTAAAAAACCCACCCACACAGGAGTGTACATATAACAACACTACAACATGGCTACCGTCCCTGGAATAGAACTGTTCATCATTGATGACGTGCTCTCATCAAAGGTACCAAAATGGAGACCTTGGGTAGAACGCCTGCAGTTCTACTTTGAAGGAGCATACAGAGCGACAGACCGATGCCACGCTCTCCTATTGAACCTAAGAAGCAAAGATATCCATAAAATATACAAAATGCTCACAGAAGTAATGCCCAAGACATATACCACACTGGTCGCAGCTCTCAATGCGCACTTTGAACCAATGGAAAACTGAGATTATGAGACGTTTCTTTTAAGACAAGCCTGCCAAGAACCAGAAGAATCTCTTGACGCCTTTCATGGGAGACTCAAAGAATTAGCAAGTATGTGCAGCTTCTATGATGAATGAAAGAAATTAGAGGCCAAACAATCCAAGGCTGTCTGTCATCCTAGCTAAGAGAAGCTATTCTCCAAGATTCCAGAAAAAAGCTCCAAGATATCCTTACACTTCGAAGATCCAAGGAACTGTTGAAAGCTTGTGCGTCTCATAGGGAGGCCGATTTTTACAGGACGACCAAACAGAGCCAGTCAATGCTATCCAACCACATCACAACAACAAGCCCCCAAAGAGGCCACCTGATACCAGGAGAATGTGCAAATACTGCAGAAGGCAGCCCTACAGACTGAATGACTGTCCTGCCAAAGGTAAAAATGCACAGCCTGAGGCAAATGTAGCCATTTCATCTAAGTCTCTCAATCCACCAGATGAAAATCCCAAAAAGAAGCTGCTCACATGATCCCAGAGCCTCAGAGTGGACCGGTAGACATGGACAGCGACAATGTCATAGAGTACACAGTGCACACCGTCTTTGCCATAGGATCCTGCTGTACTGCACATTGCCCACTACCACAATGCCAGCTCCACTGTCACAGCCACAATCGACACTGGAGTCTCCATAGAACTCATGTCAGCTGACACCTATCACACACTGCCAGACCCTCCTAGCCTGTGGAAAGCCACTGCCCATGCTGTGTAGTTTCAAATCATCTGTGACCCATGGATTTATAAGTGTAGAAACCACCATCTACATGGCAGATGGAGGTTGTGTCAACACCAGGACAGTTCGCGCTCTACGGGCATCTAGAATGCAAAAAAACAACACTTGCAAGATAATGTAATTTATGCATTGTGATGATATGTTATTGTTTAACCTTTTGCATTGCAGAATTCCATCCAAAAGATTCATTTTTAAGGTGCTTATAAATACTGTACATTTGCAATGTATTGCTGCAGACATTCAGAGTGTGTTAGGGTGTGGTCCCTTTCCAGGGCCTTCTAGAGACTTTCCCTGCAACATGCCTGGGCGTGGTTCTAGGCTGGGCCAAGACTCTATAAAAGAGAGTCAGCCCAACTTCCAGTGCTCACTATTCAGAGGTCCCGGTGCAGAGCAGCAGCTTCTTCCTGAGCTCCTGTCCCGGCGGCCTATTTGGATTTTCCAGTCTTCTGCACTCATCTCTCATTGGTGATCACTGTTTCCAGGCGGTAAGACGGTGTTTGGACTTTTTCCAACACCGTAATTGAGAATTTTCATATTCTTGATTTTAATTCTTAAATGAATAACAGATTACTTGTGGGCTGCCATTTTTTGACATTTGTATGGTGGTTTGCAAATAGGAAGGACGCGCAATTTATTCCATAAAGATTTGACTTCGTTATTACATTGTTGTTCATTGCGCGCTGATATTTCTTGACATTTACATGATATTTTACGAGTTGGCAAGATGTGCAACTCGTTTCATGAGCATTTAATTTTGTTGTTCATTGCGCGCTATATTTTCTTGACATTTACATGGTGGCTCACTTCTCGTGTGTAATTCATGCTGTTCATTGCGCGCTACCATTTTCTGGCATTTACATGGTGGCATTCGAATCGGCAATATGCGCGATTCTTTCCTTGAGTGTTTTTTCATGTTATTCATTCTGCGCTACCATTTCTTGGCATTTGCATGGTGGCATTTGAATCGACAAGACGCGCGATTTTTTTCCTGAGTGCTTTTCATGTTGTTCATTTTGCGCTACCATTTCTTGGCATTTGTATGGTGGCATTTGAATCGGCAAGATGCGCAATTCTTTCCTTGTGTATAAATAATGTAAATTACTGTGCGCTACCATTCTAAGACATTTTCTTGGTAGCATTTCAAGTTGACACGTCACATGATTTATTCCTTGAATCTTCGTTGTGTGATTTTATGGTGCACAATCCTTTACAGTGTTTAATACTCATATAAAAATCTGCAATGTGCACAATTCACTTTCCAATGTTTTTTCTGAGATGAACACAACAATACCAGAGTTCTAGATGTAATGCTGTGTGTTCCTGATATGTATTCTTAAAAGGAGATTCAAATGGTTGTTTAGAAATTGCTCAGAGTGTTTCCTGCTTCTCATGCTAAAGAAAGTACTTGAATCTGAAAGTCCTATTTAACTTTTCCTGTTTCCTCCTCAGGTATTCGGTCATCTAAAGCCTAGTCAGTTTTAGGACTATTCTAGGGTTGTTCATGTTTTTTTCGGAAAAGACGAAGCTTAGAGTTGTAGCATGGTACTGATTTCATGAGATGTAATTTTGATGATGTGTTTTAACCTTTTGCTTCCTACAGGTCTCCTTCCCAGCTGTTCCCGTCCTAATCCCCTTTTCCCCACTTGGACTCTCTTAGACTCTGTGATAAATCTAATCAGAGTATTGGAGCTGTCTTGTGGTGGAAGTGTTGGGAACGTGCACAGACGCAGAGGATCTGGTGACTCTGACAGAATAGTGAGCCCACGAATTATTATCCTCCTGGTTTGTGTATGGTCTAAGCATGGCCACACTGGACGAGCTAGTCAAGGCTATCACCCAGCTCCAGTCAGAAGTGGTATCATCAAAGGATTTGACAAATAGTCTAGCTGAGAGGGTGAGTCAGTTACAGAATAAGGTTGAGAAGAAAGAACAAAGTCCCACAGGTGTGTCTTGGCCAGGTACTTCTTCTCAGACTTCTGGAGGTAATCCGACTAACATTTCCCTCAATGTTCCTTCAGCCATTCCTTTAGCTCCCCCAGAACGATCGCAGGTGATCCCTTGAAAGCGCAATCTTTCCTGGTTCAAGTGGAACTTCACTTCACTTGCAGACCACATACTTTCCCCGATGCCCAGTCTAAAGTAGCTTTCTTGTTGTCATATCTGTCTGGAGATGCAGCTACATGGGCTATTCCTCTTGTGCGTAAAAATAGTCCCCTGTTGTACAACTGGAAAAATTTTGTTCGTGAATTTGAGAGAGTTTTCGATCGTAGAACTGTAACACAGTCAGCAGATCGTGAATTATTAGACTTACGCCAAGGGAATCAGGACTTAGGCCCTCATTCCGACCCTGGCGGTTTGAAACCGCCAGGGTAGAGGGCAACGGAAGCACCGCCAACAGGCTGGCGGTGCTTCCAGGGCTATTCTGACCGCGGCGGTAAAGCCGCGGTCAGAAAAGGGGAACCAGCGGTTTCCCGCCGGTTTTCTCCTGGCCCAGGGAATCCTCCATGGCGGCGCTGCTTGCAGCGCCGCCATGGGGATTTCGACCCCCTTCCCGCCATCCTGTTCCTGGCGGTAAAACCCGCCAGGAACAGGATGGCGGGAACGGGTGTCGTGGGGCCCCTGGGGGCCCCTGCACTGCCCATGCCACTGGCATGGGCAGTGCAGGGGCCCCCTAACAGGGCCCCACCATGATTTTCACTGTCTGCTATGCAGACAGTGAAAATCGCGACGGGTGCTACTGCACCCGTCGCACCCCTGCAACTCCACCGGCTCCATTCGGAGCCGGCTTCCTCGTTGCAGGGGCTTTCCCGCTGGGCCGGCAGGCGATCTTCTGGAGATCGCCCGCTGGCCCAGCGGGAAAGTCAAAATGACCCCAGAAACCATCCAGGCAGTTGATGGAAAACTCTTGACTGGAGGTCCGATACCTCTTCAGACTGCCCCCTTGACAATAATTTGTGAAGGTAAAAATCAAAGAAAGAGACATAAAGAGGAACTCATCCTTGACGTGATCCATGCTCCCTAGTATGGGATCATCTTTGGCTTGCCATGGTTAACTCATCACAATCCAGAGATTAATTGGGCAGAACGAAAGATCGTGTTCTCATCAGTGCTATGTAAAGAACATTGTCTCCAAAAGACTCAAGAATCGGAAGTTCGCCATTCTTACATAGCTACCGCCGCAGAGAAAGAAGTTCAGTTGCCCAAACAGTATTTGTCTTCTGAAGATGTATTTGATGAGAAGGAAGCAGAGAACTTACCTCCTCATAGATCTTATGACTGTCAAATTGATCTAGTCCCAGGGGGGATACTTCCCAACTGTCGTGTGTATGCCCTGTCAGAACATGAAAATCAACATTTACAAAAATACTTGGATCAGTTCTTAGAGAATGGTTTAATCCGCCCCTCTAAGTCTCCCACAGCTTCTCCTTTGTTTTTTGTTCCAAAAGCGAACGGAGAGCTTCGCTCCTGTATCGACTATAGAGCTTGAATAAAATCACCATCAAGAACAAATATCCTTTGCCTCTAATTCCGGTCTTACTGGAACAAGTAAAGAAAGCAACAATCTACACGAAGCTTGATCTTCGAAGTGCTTACCATTTGGTCAGAATGAGAGAGGGTGACGAATGGAAAACGGCATTCAAAACAAGATATGGCCTTTTTGAATACACTGTCATGCCTTTTGGTCTGTGCAATGGTCCAGCAGCATTTCAGTTTTTCTTAAATGACGTTCTTAGAGAGTACCTCGATATCTTTGCCATAGTTTACATTGATGACATTTTGATCTACTCAGACAATGAGAATGAACATGTTCAACATGTCAAGAAAATTTTGGCAGCCCTTCGTAAACACCATTTATATTGCAAGCTAACCAAGTGTGAGTTTCATGTTACCACAGTTGAGTTTTTAGGGGTTATCCTTACCCCTCAAGGTATGGTGATGGCAGAAAGGAAAGTAAAAGCCGTATCTGAATGGCCCATCCCAAAGACTGTTCGTGATGTACAATGTTTCCTGGGCTTTGCAAATTTTTATCGGAGGTTCATCAATCATTTCTCCCAGACAGTGGCTCCAATTACTAAGTTATTAAGAAAGAAAGAAAAATTTGTATGGTCCCCAGAAGCAGACCAAGCCTTTTCAACTTTGAAAGAAGCTTTCTCCACTGCCCCAGTCTTGACTCATCCAGATGCGGATCGACCTTTCATAGTGGAAGCTGATGCTTCAGATGTCTCGATAGGAGCAGTCTTGTCACAACGAAACAAAGACACTGGTCAGCTTCATCCTGTAGCTTACATGTCTCGGAAGTTGAACGAAGCCGAACAGAACTATGTCATTGCTGAAAAAGAGCTTCTGGCGATTCGTGACGCCTTTAAAGAATGGAGATATCATTTGTTGGGAGCTAAATATACTGTCACAGTATATACTGATCATCGCAATCTTCAATTCATGAGTTCTGCCAGACTTTTGACTCCTCTGCAATTACGCTGGATGCTGTTTTTTGCCGAGTTTGATTTTGTGGTAACCTTCCGGCCTGGTAAAGATAATCACAAAGCTGACGCCTTGTCCCGCCAAGAGTCTACCACATTGCCTGCAGTTCAAACCTTCACAGCTATCATTGCTCCTGACAAGGTCCTATGTATCATAAAAACAGAAGATTTCTTTGAAGACATCCGCAATTCATTCACTGTTGAAAAATGGCAGGCGTGGGCCCAAGCAGATCCGAAAAGATCAATCAAGCAAGGATTACTCTTTCACGATGCTCGTTTGTTCGTGCCCACTACCAAACTTCGCAAGATAGTGTTCCATTGGTTGCATGTTATACCTACAGCAGGTCACCCTGGTGCTCCTAAAACTCTTGAATTAATCCAACGCTATTTTTGGTGGCCTACCTTAACAAAGGATGTAAAAACAATGGTAAACAACTGCGGAGTCTGTGCTCGCACTCAAACAAGTCATTCAAAACCGAAAGGGTTGTTACACCCACTCCCAACCCCAAGTCGTCCGTGGGAACACATCTCTTTAGACTTTATTACAGGTCTGCCAGTGGTTCAACAGCATTCAGTAATTCTGGTGGTAGTAGATAGTCTCACGAAATATGGACATTTCATTGCCTGTAAGAAATTACCCACCTCTAGTGAACTGGCAACTATCTTACTGAATAGAGTGGTTCGTTATCATGGACTGCCAAAAGTGATCCTCTCCGATCGGGGATCGCAATTTGCCTCCAATTTGTGGAAGACGTGGTGTAAAACACTCCAAGTGACATCTACCCTATCTACTAGCCACCATCCTCAAACAGATGGTCAAACGGAGAGACTAAATCAGACTTTGAAGCAATACCTACGTGCTTACGCTGAAAAAGTACTTAATTCATGGACATCAATGCTCTGGTTAGCTGAATTAGCCTACAACAACTCCTTCCACACTTCTACTGGCGTTACACCCTTCTTTGGTTTGTTTGGCTATCATCCTGACACCTTGCCCATCACAATTCCTCAAGAAAGTTCTCTCACTCCAGCTGTGTCAGAAATCATTCAACATTTGCATCAAACTCAGAAATCGATTCAACAACATTTAGAAAAAGCCAAACAAAAATACAAAAAGCATTATGACAAGAAACATTGTGAGGGACCACAGTATCAACCTGGTGACAAAGTGTGGCTTTCCACAAAACATATAGACTTCGAGAAGAAGCACATGTTCAACCCCAAATTTATAGGTCCTTACACTGTTCTTCAGCAAATCAATCCTGTGACCTATAAACTACAATTGCCAAAATCATTACGGATTCATCCAGTGTTCCATAATTTCCTCTTAAAAAAAGCAGTCCAAAAGGTCTGCCCTCATCCAGCTCCTGTTCTAGTACAGGGGGAAGAAGAATATGAAGTCAAGAAAGTGTTGGACTCTAAACTGAGAGGGTGTAACCTATGGTACTTAATCTCATGGAAAGGTTATGGCCCTGAAAGTAATTCGTGGGTTTCCGCATCTGATGTTCATGCTCCAGTACTTGTGAGACGCTTTCATCGTCTGAATCCAGATAAACCAGGCCCTAGAGTGCGCCTGGGAGAGGGGAGTACTGTCAACACCAGGACAGTGCGCGCTCTACGGGCATCTAGAATGGAAAAAACCAACACTCGCAAGATAATATAATTTATGCATTGTGTTGATATGTTATTGTTTAACCTTTTGCATTGCAGAATTCCATCCAAAAGATTCATTTTTAAGGTGCTTATAAATACTGTACATTTGCAATGTATTGCTGCAGACATTCAGAGTGTGTTAGGGTGTGGTCCCTTTCCAGGGCCTTCTAGAGACTTTCCCTGCAACATGCCTCGGCGTGGTTCTAGGCTGGGCCAAGACTCTATAAAAGAGAGTCAGCCCAACTTCCAGTGCTCACTATTCAGGGGTCCCGGTGCAGAGCAGCAGCTTCTTCCTGAGCTCCTGTCCCGGCGGCCTATTTGGATTTTCCAATCTTCTGCACTCATCTCTCATTGGTGATCACTGTTTCCAGGCGGTAAGACGGTGTTTGGACTTTTTCCACACCGTAATTGAGAATTTTCATATTCTTGATTTCAATTCTTAAATGAATAACAGATTACTTGTGCGCTGCCATTTTTTTACATTTGTATGGTGGTTTGCAAATAGGGAGGACGCGCAATTTATTCCATAAAGATTTGACTTCGTTATTACATTGTTGTTCATTGCGCGCTGATATTTCTTGACATTTACATGATGTTTTACGAGTTGGCAAGACGTGCAACTCGTTTCATGAGCATTTAATTTTGTTGTTCATTGCGCGCTACCTTTTCTTGACATTTACATGGTGTCTCCCTTCTCGTGTGTAATTCATGCTGTTCATTGTGTGCTACCATTTTCTGGCATTTACATGGTGGCATTCGAATCGGCAACACGCGCGATTCTTTCCTTGAGTGTTTTTTCATGTTATTCATTCTGCGCTACCATTTCTTGGCATTTGCATGGTGGCATTTGAATCGACAAGACGCGCAATTTTTTTCCTGAGTGCTTTTCATGTTGTTCATTTTGCGCTACCATTTCTTGGCATTTGTATGGTGACATTTGAATCTGCAAGATGCGCAATTCTTTCCTCGTGTATAAATAATGTAAATTATTGTGCGCTACCATTCTAAGACATTTTCTTGGTAGCATTTCAAGTTGACACGTCACGTGATTTATTCCTTGAATCTACGTTGTGTGGTTTTATGGTGCACAATCCTTTACGGTGTTTAATACTCATATAAAAATCTGCAATGTGCGCAATTCACTTTCCAATGTTTTTTCTGAGATGAACACAACAATACCAGAGTTCTAGATGTAATGCTGTGTGTTCCTGATATGTATTCTTAAAAGGATCTGAAAGTCCTATTTAACTTTTCCTGTTTCCTCCTCAGGTATTCGGTCATCTAAAGCCTAGTCAGTTTTAAGACTATTCTAGGGTTGTTCATGTTTTTTTCGGAAAAGACGAAGCTTAGAGTTGTAGCATGGTACTGATTTCATGAGATGTAATTTTGATGTTGTGTTTTAACCTTTTGCTTCCTACAGGTCTCCTTCCCAGCTGTTCCCATCCTAATCCGCCTTTCCCCACTTGGACTCTCTTAGACTCTGTGATAAATCTAATCAGAGTATTGGAGCTGTCTTGTGGTGGAAGTGTTGGGAACGTGCACAGACCCCGAGGATCTGGTGACTCTGACAGGTTGTGGCATGTGTTTGAGTGGACACAGTGCCGTAACACTGGTCTTAACTTTTTTGCATTCGGTATGCAGGTTGAGCTATCAAACATACTAACAGAACTCAAAAACATTTTCCATGGAATTGGCTGCCTGAAGGACAAAAAAGGTGTGACTGTCTGTGGTGCTGCGACACTAGTATTATAGAGAAAGTCACCGGCCCCACATTGTTGTTATCCCCAATAGTGATTGCAAAGAAACAGAAACAACCCACAGAAATCTGGATCTGTGTGGACATGTGACTCCCAAACATCACAATCATGTAAGAACGCCATCTGACCCCCACCCCAGAACTTTTTGGAGATAGGTGGTTTTCCAAAGTCGATCTCCACTCAAAGTATCACCAGCTGCCTCTACACCCCGGCTCGAGGGCCTCCGTCAATACCGCCAACTCAATTTTGGAGCGTTTCTGAATTCAGAATCCCATCTGAAAAATTCTCGCAGGGTTGCCAGGTGTCATCAACGTCAGCAATGGTATCCTAATATTTGCAAAGTCCATGAGAGAACACCATTAATGCCTGCAAGGACTCCTTCAAAGAATCTGTGACTCAAGACTCGGCTATACAAAGAGAAGTGTAAATTCCCTAAACAGCAGATCACCTTCTTTAGCTACACTTTCTCAGAGAATGGGGTGGCTCCTGATCCAAAGGAGATGTGTGACATTCAAAAGGCCCCTTCCCCAATGAGTGTATCAGATGTAAGAAGCTTCCAGGGGCTGGTGAGCTACTGTGAGCGAGTCATACCCGACCTCACAGGCCTCACCCAGCCCCTGTGAGAGCTCACAAAGACCACCATACCATGGACATTGGATGCAGCACAGAAAGAAGCATTTCAAGGGGCAAAGAGAGCCCTATTGGTAGATACCACCCTATAAAAAAATAAAAAAAATCTTTGACCCTGGAAAACAGACCACCACAGCAATTGACACCAGCCCAGAAGACTGGGCGCAGTTCTCACCCTACAGTAAACCCAAGGAGGGTGGACCCCAGTGGGGTATGCCAACAGGTTGCTCATCGCCACGGAATAAAGGTACTCCCAGATTAAAACGGAGGCCATTGCATACACTGGGCCTGCCAACATTTTCAGCCCTACATTTATGATCACCCGTTCATTGTCCTCACAGATGACAAACCACTCATAACCCTATTCAAAGGCTGAGTGTCCAAACCCCCCCTGCATCGAAAAGTGGATGCTCCAACTGCAGGAGTATGTCTGCCAAGCTGAGTATAGACTTGGAGCCAACAATCCAGGGGACCATCTGTCCCAGCACCCCTGTCCCCCCACCCAGTAGGAAGCAGGAGATGTCAAAGAGGTGGAGAGTATGTCAGGTACATCATAGAAAGATCCAGACCACTTGCTGTCTCTCGATGCCATTCGGAAAGCTACCGAAACAGATGTGTTTTTGCTACTGTCCATCAGGACAATCCAGTCAGGGAGGGGGCACTCACTCAAAGAACACCTGTCTCATAGAACCCCAGAAGTGAGGAAGGTTCTAGACTCCCTATTCAATACATGTCATGAGCTCATGACTGACATCAGTGGATGCTTGCTAAGATGACCCCGTTTGGTAATCCCAACTAGCCTGATGGAACATGTTGTACAGCTGACCCACCATGGTCACCAAGTGGTGATGAAAACTAAAAACGGACACAAGACGAAAGCCTGGTTCCTGCAGAGGGATGAAATGGTTGAAGCAGCGTGAGATCATATCAGAAGCGTCAGCCCCCATACTTACAGAGTAAGGGTCCCAGTAACGTCGGGAGCGAGCTAGCTTGGATTTTGGGATGCACACCTTTATTTTAATAGGTGACTGTACCAAGTACCTGGAGGTGGAGTTGATGGGATCTGAAGCGGCCAATGAAATCATACCAAAGATAGAGAAAATGGTAGCCACATGTGGTATAAGATCAGGACTGACAGTAGGCTAGTATTTCAAAGCCAAGAGTTTACAGATTACCTCCAGTCTTGGGGCATCCACCACCGCAAGACGAATCCCCACTTGCCACAAGCCAATGGAGATGTGGAGCATTTTATGTACACCCTGAACATCAACCAGAATGGAGGCCAGGCCCCATTGATGATGTCCAAAAATGTCAGAATAGGAAGAACACCAATCATTATGCAAGTACTGCAAGGAGAGCTCGTCCATCCAGCATTTCTCCAGGTGATCTGGTGTTCATGAAGGATTGAAGTAAATTTAGACTGCCTTTTGAATGCCATCCCTGGGTTGTCACCAAACAAAGGTAACCATGATTACAGCCAGAAGGCAGGACAAGGAAATCACATGCAGCATCTCATTTTTCAATCAAGTAACAGGAGACTGTAATGATGACAACACATGCTGTGCGTCCACAAGCCCCGTGGTGGTGAGCAAAGATTCCATTCTCTCAACACCTGCTGATCCTGTCCCAACTGTAGTGTTTTGTGTGTTGGCGATGATGGGACCCTTTTGGTTCCTGAGGGTCTGCATAGAACTGTGACATAAGGGTTCAGATGTGGGAAGTAAATTTCATGTTAGGATGTTGAGTTTGCATTAAAAGCAGAGCAATAAAGACATGTAAGACTACGCTCAGTATGTGGCATACTCACTTATAAGTATTGAGGATGAGGAATATGCTGCAGCTGGTGAAGATGTAGGGGATGTGTAACCTGAAGATTGACAGTGCTGTTCCAGAGAGTTTGTTGTGGTCCATCAAATTGCTTGTATGTGTCACATGTGTCTCAGTCGAACTGAAGATTGATGTTTGGTGTATGTGGGGTCAAAGAACCAAATCCAGTCAGAGTGAAGTTGTTGAAAATAACAGAAGCCCCACTGAGAAGTTTACACATCATTGGGCAGGAACTTGCTGTTAAGTCCGTGAAAAAGGTACCATACCATTATGTAACACTGAGCTACAAATCATACAGTACAAAAATGTTAAAGGCAGTAACAACCAAGTACAGAAAATACAACGAGCAGCGACTGCCAGGTGTAAGAGAACAACACTGAGGAGAAACAGATACATACAGAGAAACATTAGAGTTGGTGATCAGGTATATAAAGAATATGATCACGCTTACTGGAAAGAAAACCTGAGAAAAGCATGACCCCAACATTTATTCAATGCCGAAAGTTGATTACAAAAGATATATTTTCAATCAGGAATAACAGAAAGTCAGTGAACCAATCAATAAATTTGTTGAGCGACATGATATGTTCGTAAAACAGTGTTAATTCAATGATGAAGAAGCCAGAAGAGTCTAAATTATTCAAGGATGTCTGTCACAGTCATTCATGCGATGAATGCAGAGAGAAACTTTAGTCTGGAGCGAATTCTCATGGCTGCCAGAGCTGAGGAACAAGCTGATCGACAAGCTGCTGACATGGAAGCAGAAGGTGCCCAGAATTAGTCAGTCATGAACATGAAAAGTAAGCAGAAACACAAAGTGATGTCTTCAAAGGAAAAGAAACAGTGCTCTAGATGTGGATTTTCATTTTCACACAAAGGTAAATGTCCCTTCATTGGACAATTATGCAAAGTCTGTGGGAAGGAGAACTATTTTGTAATAGTTTGCAAGGTGACGAGAAAACAAAACAGATGCCAGAATATTTCAGAAGTGACGTTCTATGCATGCCCACAAGGACAAGATTCAACATCAGTTGAGGCAAACCTACAATAAACAAAGTTGATTGTGATCTAAATCTTGCTCCAAGGGTTCAGTTTCATTGTCAAGTGACAATGAGGAAGACGGATGTGCCAGGTTGATATTTAGCTCAGACACACGTACACATGTTGAAGTGGGAACAAGCAAAGAAGAATTTGAGTCAAAGAAAAGACGATGAGTAAAAAAACTAAAATAGGTCAAACGTCTGAAGATTACAATGAAAGTAAATGGCTGCTCTATACCTTTTATTCTTGACAGTAATGCTCCAATAAACATTAGCCTGAGGACAAATACAATGAACTATCTCTCTTGGTCCATCTCACACTGTCGAAGACTAAAGTGTATACATGGGCTACATTGACACAATTCGAAAGTCAAAGTTCATTTGTAGCAACCATTAGGCACAAAAAGACAAAAGCACAAGCATCCATTCACGTACTTTAAGGTACTGCGACAAGTTTCTGTTTACTCAGTTTCAATGCTACTGCTTATACAGACTGATATCTGTGAACTATAACATGAATGGTCATCATGAAATCCTAAGTCTGTTCTCCTTGTTCTTTCATGAATTGGGAGAACTATAGACGATGAAAGTGAAACTGTATATCAGTATATTGACTGTTGGTCAAAGACATAGACAAATGGCCTCTCATCCACAAGGAGCTGTTGAGAAAGCTCTTGAGACATTATTAAGCCATGATATCGTTGAGCTATTTACTGGTCCACTCCATGGGCTTCGCCCATAGTGTTAATGCCCAAAAAGGACATTGAAGGAGCTGTACGCATGTATTGATATGCGTCAAGCTAATACACCAACTTAAAGAGAATGACATCCCGGTCCACACATTGCCAACATGATCACACAGCTAAATGATGCTAAAGTGGTCTCTCATCTTGATATGAACAAATTCCACTTTTTCTAACCATATTGGTTTGTTTAGATTTAAATGTTTAAGCTTCGGTGTGTCATCAGCCGCAGAACTTTTTCAAGACATAATTCGACGTATCACACAACCTGTCATGAATGCTTTCAATTACAATGATGACATATTGTTTTTCAGAGCTCCTCAAAAAGAACATGATAAAGCTGTTACATAAGTGTGTTGATTACTTGCTGAAGCAGATTTAACTCTGAATGCTGAGAAATGTAAGTTTGACAAAACAAAGCTCATGTTCTTTGAGCATATCTTTTCTCATGGGGGTATGTCTCCTGATCGAGCAAAAGTACAAGCTTTGTCAGCCACCAGTCCCCCAAGATATGTTAGCATTTTACGTTCTTTCCATGGCATGGCCAGTTACCGTTCCAGTTGCATATATGACTTTGCCACAGTAGGTGCTCCCTTAAGAGACTTAACTAAAAGAAATGCTTCATTTTACTGGTCAAATAAATGTGAACAAAGTTTAAAAAAAATCAAGCATGCAATTGTTGGCTCAAACCCAGACAGGTTAGGTGCGATCCTTTCCCAATGTAGTGGACACCAATATACTCAAAAGCATATTGTGGCATATGCAAGCAGGAGCTTGTCACAAACTGAACATTTCTATTCACAACGCTTAAAAGAAAGTTTAGCAGTGGTGTGGGCTTGTGAACATTTCTACGTGTTCTGGTATGGAAAACCTTTCACTCTTTTAACCAATCATCAAGCATTATTTACCATCTTTGGCAAGTCAAAGGCCAAGATGCCTCTCGGAATCAAACGTTGGGATTTGTGTCTACAAGAATATGACTGCACTATCATGCACAGACCAGGGAAAGATCAGACCCCTGCGAACCACTTTCTATTAGTGCCACTACAGTGTCATGGTACCACTTCCAAAACTGCTGAAGCCTACATTACCTTCACAGTGATGTCTGGTACCCCTCCTGCTATTTCTTTAGAACAAATTACTACTGCAACGAATAAAGACAGCTCCATGTTGATACGAAAAACATTATTGCACATCAGTCCTGGAAACTTCACACTCATCCTTTCACATGTCACTGAATATCAGAAGCTCAAAAATGTGAAAGATGAACTGTCCGTTACTCAAGAAGATATTGCCTCAAGAGGTTTGAGAATTGTGATACCAGAGGGTCTGCGACAACAAGTAATTGGAGTGGTTCATAGAGTACATTGTGGAATTGTTGCCTATAAACGAGCTCTAAGAGACCAAGGCCCTCATTACAACATTGGCGGTAAAAGCCGCTTACCGCCGTGCAGAAGACTGCCAACACACCGCCGCGGTCACGGAAATCCGCCACAGCTATTATGACCCACAGCTCGGAATCCACCAAAATTCAGACACCCACACAAGTCCGCCACACCGTAGGTCAGTGATAAACTGGCGAAAACAAAACCTCCACCGTCACACCAACAGCAATACACCCACACTATCACGACACACGAATCCACGCAGCGGTCTTTCAACCGCGGTATTCCATTGGCGGTACACACCGATGCGCTCAAAATACATACACATTTACAAAACACAGCCCCATTGGACAATTCGAAATACACACACCTGATACACATACACACACCACATCCACACACCCAATACAATATAAAACACACACCCACATCACCCACAAACCCTACGACCAGAATCACAGAGAGAAGGCCAGAGAGAAACACCACAAACAACTACCCAGCATCCACAGGCACACAATACCATCACCCATAGAACATCCACGCACCCCACACAACACACCACTAAATATCACCCCACTCATCACTACACACACCACCCCACACATCACCCACACCACCCCGTGGCATGGCAAAGACACCCCAGGTTCTCTAAGGAGGAGCTCAGGGTCATGTTGGAGGAAATCGTCCGGGTGGAGCCACAGCTATTCGGAGCACAGGTGCAGCACACCTCCATAGCTAGGAAGATGGAGCCATGGCAAAGAATAGTGGACAGGGTCAATGCAGTGGGACAGCACCCAAGAAATAGGGATGACATCAGGAAGAGGTGGAATGACCTACGGAGGAAGGTGCGTTCCGTGGTCTCCAGACACGACCTTGCGGTTCAGCGGACTGGTGGCGGACCCCCACCTCCTCCCCCACAGCTAACAACATGGGAGGAGCAAGTCTTGCCGATTCTGCATCCTGAGGGCCTCGCAGGAGTATATGGAGGAATGGACTCTGGTAAGTCAAATCTTAACTATTACATCCACCACCCTACCTGCATGCTATCACATATCCCCACCCTTGCCCTCACCCCCATCACTCCAACTCCTCACAAATGTCCCAATATCACAAACCACACATCCCAACACCAAGCCCTGCATGCAACAACAAAGCATGGACACCCATCACCAATGCATGGCCACTGCACATACCCATACAGCCCCCTAAACCACCATCACACAAGGTCCCACACAGGAATGCAAGCACTGGGGTACACGGTCACCCACCTATTGCACACCATAGCACACACAGATGTAATAAACATCCTTTTACACCCCTGCAGGACTCCTACTCAACAGGAGGGTCCAGACATGTCCACACCACCAACAGAAGAGGCCCACAGTGATGACAGCAGCTCTGTCCAACTGGATCTAGATGACCAGCCCGGCCCATCAGGGACCTCGGGACAGTTGGTTCCCCTCACACAGTCACAGGCCACCACAGAGCTTCCCCCCTCTGGAAACACTAGCACAGCACCCACCCAGCGGGCCCATACCTCTGTCCCCAGGACACGTCAATTAGCAGTGTGTCCACCACTACAGGGAACCCAGGCTAACCCACCACCACAACAACAACAGGGACCTGGGGGCAGTGGTAGTGGGCACACCGTTCAGGGGACAGAGGCCCAGGGAAACAGGGGAACTGGGGGGGCTGCCGTGGGACAGGTGGAGGACAGGCCAAGGGAACCCATTCTCCATGAGGCCCTCTCCAACATCATGGGAGCCTACCACCACTCCCAGGAGACGATGGCAACGGTATTGGCCAAGTTTCAGGAGACCCAGCGCCTGCAGGAGGAACAGTATTTGGGCTTCAGGGAAGAACTCAGATCCATCAATTCCACCCTGGGCACCATCATAGGGGTGCTGAAGGAAGTACTCAACACCAGGAGGGACACTGTGGTACAACAAGGGGCCCCTGACACTAGCCTGGACGATGAACTGCCCAGCACCTCCGCCAGGCGCTAGTGGACAGGACGCCCCACCACAGGACCACCACACCAGCACCCCACCCCCTGCAGAGGGAGAACCACCCCACAAACGGTCCCAGATATCCAGAACAGAGACAGAGAATGATGCCAAGACCCCTGCCAAGAAATGAGACCACCCTGATTGTCATCCTTTTGTCCCACTTTGTCACCCTGTCAATCCTCAAACTGCCCCAGCTCCACTTCCTATGCTCATTTGTGCAATGCACCTGTGAGAGCAATAGACTGGACTCTGCCATGGACATTCCTCCACCATCATCCCTAACCATTTTATAACCCCCTCCAATATTGAGCACTGAAATAAACACCCTTGAAGCACAACACAATCTGGAGTCAGTCTGTGATTTCGAAATAGTGTATTAGCAATTACAGTGTCAAAATGCTCTTTCAAATGTAATGTCAACATACCTATGTCACACAGCTCTAGTCCATGAGGAAACACAGCAGATGTCACACATTGGGACCCACATCTGTGAAATCGTAAGGGAAAGTGACAACTCAGTGACCATACACTGGGTGAAAACGACAGACAGTAGAGAGGTAGTAGTGTTAAAGTACATGTGGTAGGCAGGTTTGTATTCTTACCTGTGTCTCACTGGAAGTATTGCAGGATCACAGAGGTCCTGTTGTCGATGTCCTCTTCTTCTGCTTCCTCGTCTTCACTGTCCACAGGCTCCACAGCTGCAACAACTCCACAGCTGCAACAACACCGCCATCTGGACCATCCTCCTGCAGAAAAGGCACCTGTCGTTGCAAAGCTAAGTTGTAAAGCATACAGCAGGCCACGATGATCTGGCACACCTTCTTTGGTGAGTAGAATAGGGATCCACCTGTCATATGCAGGCACCTGAACCTGGCCTTCAGGAGGCCAAAGGTCCGCTCTATTATCCGCCAAGTTCACCCATGGGCCTCATTGCAGCATTCCTCTGCCCTCGTCCTGGGATTCCTCACTGGGGTCAGTAGCCATGACAGGTTGGGGTAACCAGAGTCACCTGCAAAGAGTGAGGGACAACTGTTAGACACACACTAACATGTAGGGATATCCCCAGACTGAGACAACCATTCCCACTGACTTGCTTCCAGGTGCTCACCTAAAAGACACACATGTGCTTCTGGAGTTGACCCATCACATAAGGGATGCTGCTATTCCGCAGGATGTAAGCGTCATGCACTGAGCCAGGGAATTTGGCATTCACATGGGAGATGTACTGGTCGGCCAAACACAGCATCTGCACATTCATGGAATGATAACTCTTCCGGTTTCTGTACACCTGTTCACTCTTGCGGGGGGTACCAAAGCCACATGTGTCCCATCAATGGCACCTATGATGTTGGGGATATGTTCCAGGCCATAGAAGTCACCTTTCACTGTAGGCAAATCCTCCACCTGAGGGAAAATGATGTAGCTCCGCATGTATTTCAGCAGGGCAGACAACACTCTGGACAACACGTTGGAAAACATAGGCTGGGACATCCCTGATGCTATGGCCACTGTTGTTTGAAATTACCCACTTGCAAGGAAATGGAGTACCAACAGCACGTGCACTTGAGGGGGGATTCCTGTGGGATGGTGGATAGCTGACATCAGGTCTGGCTCCAACTGGGCACACATTTCCAGGATTGTGGCACGATCAAGCCTGTAGGTGATGATCACATGTCTTTCCTCCATTGTCGACAGGTCTACCAGCGGTCTGTACACTTGAGGATGCCGCCATCTCCTCACATGTCCCAGCGGACGGTGCCTATGAAGGACAACAGCGAGCACAAAGTAAACCAACTCAGAGGTACGTACCCACAGCTTACACAGAACATGAATCATAATCCAAAATTTGGCCTGTATGAGTGTTGAGGCAAGGCCTAGGTATGTGTGACGCAGTTAAAATTAAGCCATGTGGGCCCCTGAAATGGCGGCTGCCTGACCTGTAAAGTGGGACAATGGGATGTGATGTAAATGCGCTGGTGTTGTACACCGTTGCGGTAGGCGGTCGAAGACCGCGGCGCAATTCTGCATTGGTTAACATTGGAACCTATGGGTCCCAGGAGCCAATGACGATGTACGCCGGCGGTACTCACCGCTGCGGTCATTACTGCCATTTTCTATCTGTTCAATCACTCGATACCTGATCTTTCGACAGGAGAGGACCTACACTGCAAGTGCTGCTGTGACCTCGGTCTGGATGAGACAATGGCTCGTGCGTCTAGGGAAAGGGCCCCTGCCTTCACATTGGAGGAGTTGGAGAAACTCGTGGATGGGGTCCTCCCCCAGTACATGCTACTCTACGGTCCTCCAGACAAACAACAGGTAAGTACACTGGGAGCATGCTGTATGGGCTATGCCTGTGTGGAGTGGGGTGGATGAAAGATGGGCTGGGGAGTGAGTGATTGTGCCACATGGCAAGGGTAGGAATGGGGGCCAATGACTGTGACGGTGCAGTTGGTAATAACTTTTCTTTTCCCCATGTACAATTCATGTAGGTCAGCACCCACCAGAAAAAGGATATTTGGCGTGCCATCGCCAAGGAAGTCCGGACCCTGGGGGTCCACCACAGACGGAGCACCCACTGACGTAAGAGATAGGAGGACATTCTCCACTGGAGCAAGAAGACGGCGGAGGCCCAGCCGGGGATAAACACCCAATGTGGGAGGGGTGCCGGTCGCACCATGACCCCCCTGATGTTCAGGATCCTGGCGGTGGTGTACCCGGAGTTGGATGGGCGCTTGAGGGCATCACAGCAGCCACAGGGGAGTGAGTACACTCTCATTCTGCTGATTTTGCACGCAGTGGAGGTGTCTGGGTGGGGGAGGCGGGCTGTGGGTTTCCATAGGCCAGGGCGAGTGTGCTAGTTAGGTCCCCTTGTTCTTGCAGACCCTGTGGCACCCCACCCCACTTGTATAGAGTGCCAAGTTCACCTAGTCAGGCTCCTGTGTCATCCATGTGTGCAGATGTCGGCCCCAGCCTTGTAGGCCATGTCCCAGGGATTGAACAGTGGAGCCCAAGTGCGCAGCATAGTGCAGGGTGCTTCTGTGTCTGTCGTGTCCGCCAACAGTAGCGGTAATGCATGCACTCAACATGTCTTTCTTCTGTCTTCCCCCCCTTTTTGTGGTCTCCCTGTTCTTGTGTGCATTAGCATCATCAGGTGGAGGAATAGTGGCACCGGAGCAGGAGGGAGCTGCATCCCACATGGCCCTGGAGGGCGAGACTACGGACTCGGAGTTTACCAGTGGGACGGAGGGCGAGGGGAGCTCCACTGCATGGACAGGAGCTGACACCAGTGACACGGACTCGTCCTGTGATGGGAGCTCCCTTGTGGTGGCGGCACCATCTCTGCCCCCTGCATCTACAGGTACAGCCGCCAACCCCCCTACCAGCACCGCCCTCCCAGTAGCCCCTCAGCCTTTGCCCCTTGCCCGCTAACCCAGGAGGGTGGGCATCACCTTCGCCCCAGGTACCTCATGCCCTGCCCCAGTTACCCCTGCTACCCTCAGTGAGGAGGCCATTGACCTCCTCAGGTCCCTCAATGTTGGGCAGTCTACCATTTTGAATGCCATCCAGGGTGTAGAAAGGCAGTTACAACAAACAAATGCATTCCTGGAGGGCATTCATTCTGGTCAGGTGGCCCTTCAGCGAGCCTTTCAGACTCTGGCCTCAGCACTGATGGCAGCCATTGTCCCTGTGTCTAGCTTCCCCCTTCCAACTTCCTCCACCCAGACCCAATCCCCTCTACCTCAGCCTATCCCAAGCACACCTTCAGACCAGCATGCACACACCTCAACACACAAGGGAAGCTCAGGCAAACATAAGCACCACACATCCCACAGGCACTCACGCAAGCAATACACACATGCAGGCACACCAACATCCACTGCCTCCACTGTGTCCCCCTCCTCCTCGTCTCCCTCCTGCCTCCCAGTCTTGTCTCCACTCACACCTGCATGCACTACACCTACAGCCACTACTTCCATCACCAGCACACACACCACCACACCCCGCTCACGTGCAGTCACCACCCCCACTACCATTCAAACATCCCCTGTGTCCTCTCCCAGTGTGTCTGTGATGCCCCCTCCCAAGATACCCAAACACAGGCACACACCCACCCAACAGCCATTCACCTCACAACAGCCTGCAGCGCATGCATCTTCACCCAAAGTCACCAAACGAACACCTCCTACAACCACAACCTCTTCCTCCATTCCCAAACCCCCTCCATCTACCCATCCCAGTGTTTCCTGTCAAACCTTGACCTCTTTCCCTCACCTCCCCCACCCCGTCCGTCTCCTAGGGCCCGACTCTCCAGGTCCCAACCTAGCACCTCAGCCACAACATCTCCGGGACCAGTGGTGCCTGTAGTCACTGGAATCTGGAGTGCACCGGCCACAAGGGCAGCCAGTGTGACACGGAGCCACAGCACGGACAGTCCCCCACCTGTCAAGCATCAATATTTGGCCAGTGCCCGGCGGGAGAGGGGGAAGACTCCAGCCACCAAAGCCGCTCCCAGGAGTACATGTGGGAGTGTGGAGTCAGCTGCGACACCTTCCAAGCTGGGGAAGGCCCACAAGAAAGTCAGCAAGTCTGGGAAGAGCAGCACGGCGGAGAAGACCGCCATCATCCCCGCTGCCCAGGAGGCCACCGCCACCCACCCAGCTGCCCAGGAGGCCACCGCCAGCACCAGCCCTGCTGCCTAGGAGGCCACCGCCATCATCCCTGCTGCCCAGGAGGCCACCGCCAGCACCAGCCCTGCTGCCCAGGACAGGACCGCCAGCACCAGCCCTTCTGGGCCAAACAGGACCGCCAGCACCAGCCCCTCTGGGCCAGACTGTATGCCAGCACCAGCCCCGCTGGGCCAGACAGGACCGCCAGCAGCTGAGTCACTGCAAAGGACCCCTTCGCCCCAAGCACCGCTGAACAGGGCACCGCCGCCACAAGCACCACCGAACAGGGCACCGCCGCAACAAGCACCGCTGCCAATGACCCCGCTGCAACAAGCACCGCTGGCCCATGAGTGCCAAGGGCACTGACGCTACTGAGTCCGTCACGAGCAGGATGAAGCACTCTGGGCACCAAGCCCCCTCCAGAACCATTGGAGTATCACATCCACTACCTCTGTCCTTGGCAGGATGAAGCACTCAGGGCACAATGCCCCCTCCAGAACCAGTGGAGTATCACATCCACTACCTCTGTCCTTGGCAGGATGAAGCACTCTGGGCACAATGCCCCCTCCAGAACCAGTGGAGACAAACATCCACTACCTCTGTCCTTGGCAGGATGAAGGACTCTGGGCACAATGCCCCCTCCAGAACCAATGGAGACTGTTATCCACTTGAGAGACTGTGGCTTTGCACTCCCCAGGATGGTACAGTGGTCAACCCACCCACTGTAGAGACTTGAGAGACTGTGGCTTTCCACTCCCCAGGATTGAACAGTGGGCAAACCACCCACTGTAGAGACTTGAAAGACTGTGGCTTTGCACTCCCCGGGATTGAACAGTGGGCAACCCACCCACTGTAGAGACCTGAGAGACTGTGGCTTTGCACTCCCCAGGATGGAACAGTGGGCAACCCACCCACTGTAGAGACCTGAGAGACTGTGGCTTTGCACTCCCCAGGATGGAACAGTGGACAACCCACCCACTGTAGAGACTTGAGAGAATGTGGCTTTGCACTCCCCAGGATGGAACAGTGGGCATGTGGCCCCCTCGTGGATTTGGAGTCGTGCACTCAACCGGCTGAGGTGCCGCCCCTTTCCCTCCCTCCTGAGGTGCCTGTTTTATTGCTATCTGATGCCCCTGCAGTGCTCTCTCCGTCATGTTCAGGGATTGAGTGTGTGCCTCGCCCATACCGTGTGGCCCAGTGTTCAACGGACTTTAATGGAGCACTACCTGGACTACTATTCTTGGTGTACATTTTGTTTATAGTGTATATATATATTTTTGCGTACTGGATTTCAATATATTACAATGGTTACACTCATTTCCTTTTGTCCTTGCATTCTTCCTAGGGGTTTGAGGGGTGTAACTGTTATGTATCATGCTGTATTAGTGTGTGTGTTGTCGTGGGGGAGGGTGGGGGTGGGGGTGGGGGTGTTGCGTGTTGCGTATGTGTGTCCCTGTTTTTTCCCTCCTCTGTGTCGTAGGTGCAGTACTCACCGTGGTCTTTGCTGCCGGCGTTCATGCTCCTGGTAGAGGAGCAAGAAGATAAGGGCTGGCAGGATGTGGCATTCGGGTTCCATGGAGTCCGGATTCCTCGTGGGGTGTGTAGATGTGAGCGTTTTCCCTTCGAAGTCCTGTTTCCGCCGTGTTTTTGTTTGCAGTTAATCCGCCCCAGAAAAGGTGGTGCATTGGTAGGTTGTGATACTATGGGCGGTACATTGTCTTCCGCCTGTCTGTTGGCGGTGACCGCCAAGCTGTTTGTTTGTACCGCCGTGGCGGTCGGAGTGTTAAAGTGGCTGTCTTTGTTGGCGGATTCCACCACTGTCGTAGTTCCATTTTTTGTCCGCCGGCCTGTTGGCAGTCTTACCGCCGATTTAACACCGACAGCCAGGGTTGTAATGACCACCCAAGTTTGGTTTCCTCATCTTGACGGGAGAGTTGAAAGAGAATTGAAGGCCTGTCATTTGTGCAATTGCTTACCTCCCAAAATCACTCAACATACCCTGAACATGTCAGATTTACCAAAACATGTATGGGATGTGGATTTCTTTGGTCCTGTTGACAATAGACATCACCTGATGGTGATCATTAATGAATACTTCAATTTTCCACTAGTAGAAGATCTCTCATACATTATTCAAGAAAGAGCAACCAAGAAGTGAGATGGCATTTTTTTAATATGGGGTGTTCCTTCAATTTGGAAGTCTTGCAGTGGCCCACCTTTCAGCAATCGAGAATTCAGAGACATTCTTAATCATCTCAATGGGAAACATCAGAAAAGTCCACATCCTTGGCCACAAGCAAATTATGTGGTTGTATGCTTTATGAGGACACTCACAAAAATACTCTCCAGTGCTAAATTAGAGAAGCTTGATCTGAAGTCAGCTCTCACGCTACTCTTCAAACTTATTGGTCGACTCTTCATTCAACAACTGGTCCTAGCATCCTGATGTTCAGGAGAGCCAAGATGATCATAAACAAAATAAAGGATATTGAGTATTAGTACAACAAAAGAGAAAACACAAATATAACTCTTCCAAAGTAGTAACTTGAAAGTTCATATGGTGACTGCTCAACATCCTGGAAAGTACATTACATAAGATTATTTGCACTTCAAGCATCTGCCCCATCATTCACCAATTCTTGATGTCAGTGATTAGACTGGTTTGATTGAGACTGTATAGAGCCCCTTGACTACAGCTGTCCAAATGTATGTCGGAACAATGCATGCTGGAACCACGCATGCCTGAACCACGCAGTCGGAACAACGACCGCGTTATTACCACTAATGCCTTTACCACAAAAGCCGTAACACGATTTTTTGTTGTAAAGGCATTCCTGGTAAAGGCATGCATGGTTCCAGCATGCGACCCCCCTGTTCCCCACCCCGCCCCTAAAACTACAGTGAACCCTCCACCCCACCCCTAAAACCTAAAACTACCCCGACAACCCACCTGCCCTAAAACCTAAACTATCCCAAGCCCCCCACTCCCACCCCTAAAACTACTGTGACACCCCACCCCTGCCCCTAAAACTACAGACCCCCTACCCCACCCCTAAAACTACAGTGACCCCCACCCCTTCCCCTAAAACTACCCAACCCCCTACCCCACCCCTAAAACCTAAACTACCCCAACCCCACACCCCACTCCTAAAACTACCACGACCCCCCACCCCACCCCTAAAACCTAAAACTACCTCAACCCCGCCTCTAAAATTAATGCTTTTGATTGCTGCCAGTGTTCCATCTTTTGTTGATTTTATACCATCTTTTGTCCATCAGTGAGCAAAGGTGTGAGGGCAGTGGTGCAGCTGAGAAATGTCTGCAGTGTTTGACATCACAATGTTGATCAATACATGACCATAATGAAAATATAATGTGTGAATTAATGATGAACTAATTGTGAAGTGGTGCACTCGAAGTCCATCAAAGAAATGTGTGTAGTGTATTCATATTAATTGAAATGTAACCATTGATTATGATTTTATAACCATCCTCATATTAATAGAGAATGTTTACCTTTGAAACAATAATGATTTTCATAACATGTATGTATTAACGTTATAGGTAAATGTTGAAGAAATGTAGTTCTCGATCATATTCACTTACGTGTGTTAACAGTTTTATTTCATTTTGCGTTTATTGTAACAAAGTAAATGAGAATGTAAATGGATAAAATGTGCAATTCTAATCTTGTTTCAGCTTAGTGATGTTAGGCCTGCTAGTTCCGAATCTCCATAATGTGGATAACTGTTTTTCATTTCTGTTAGCATGTCATTTCTTTTCAGGTGGCTTTCACATGAAATGTTAGTTTAGGAATTGTAGACTATTGTTTTACTCATAAAGAGCCTGAGATAGCAACCTTGGGAATAATACATAAAGAGACCGAGAATGTGAAGACTGCCACCTTTATTCATTATGTTAGAAAGCTGTACAGGAGACCAAGGCCTGGTACCTTCCCAGGATGGTCCTGATAATGTAAGAGACTGTTTCAAAAGTTGCTGTGTAATGTGAGGAGATTGCACTATGTATTCTTTTTGATCCTTGGGTTTTGGGTGTTACCAATGGACTAATCATCGCGTTAACTAGGACTTTTCTCTGATCGATTTACAACTGATCCCCTTGGAGAGGAGGGATACAGACCTGTTTTCCCTTGCCATGAATTTTCCCAGTGCTTGCTGAGAACACTTAGATTTTCTTTGACCCATTGAAAAGACTCTTGACCGAATTTCTGATATGCTGATACTTTCCCTTTTTACCTGCTTTTACCCCAAATATCCTTTTTACAGGTTCTTTTTGTCCTTTATTTCCTTTTTCCCCTTTGTCCCTATGTTTTCTAGTTTAACACATGTCAATTTGTGGCATGGTGTTTGGTGAAATATCCCTTTGCTTTAGCTTGCCTATTTAGATGCTTTGATTGACACCACTGTCCAAAAGATCTGGCTAACACTTATTTTCTGAGCACCAGGTTTTGATACTGCTATTCTGTATCATGGTTATAGAGTGTTTAGTTTGTCTAATGTTGATTTGTTTGCATTTTTTTCCAAAAGTTTGGTCACCTTATGGTGACACTTTCTGTTTATAACTTGTTTTTGAGAATTATCTGCATTAACCTGAGTGTGAACTTTTAATAAACCCTTTAACTTTATTTATGTATTGGATTTTCATTGTGTGGCCAAATTGGTCACAAAGGAAATTAAAAGTTTGGTTGAAGCATGTTGAATTAACTCCTAACCCTTTCTAGGGTGACACTATTTGTCAACCTCAATTAAATTCAAATTAGAGAATGAAGAAATGTTCCGTCACAAGACAACAGCTCAACCTCCTGCTGTTACCAATCCTTTTTCTCCTGCCACTGCAGAAACATCTGTGTGCCTATCACAATAGGAAATACAGAATGAAAAGCCCGATTCAAACAGGTAGTCCGATTGATGTACATCATCCGCCAGTGCATGGAACCAATCATATTTTGGATAAGTTTAAGATTAAAAATTATATACAGCAGCATCCTTGTTTTTTACTCAGCGATGCTTCAAAGACATAAACAGCAGGAAGTATAAAGGGTCAAGGAGCTCCTCATACAAATTTCAGTAGATCAACCAATTGTGATTGATTGAAGATCCCCAAATGAAAACCTCATCACCGGGATCTCCTATCAACTGTAATACTCTCTACGCAGTAATACGTAACTCTAATTTGCGGCCTATAAATAAGAGAGGAGCTGCTTCAATTGTGCCCTAGTCAGCTCACTTTTTTTTTTTATGTCTGAGGCATATTTCTACCCAATCCTTTCATTGAACTAAGCCTCTGTTACCCCTTAATATTTAAGTTGGTTGTCATTGTGGCAATCCATAAATGTTGTTTTAAAGTGCTGTTTATGGATTCCCATCATAAAATCCTGAATAATGTGGTCACATAGGGTATGGATCAGGTGCTTGCAAGTGTAGAACCCTTCCTGAGATGCACCAGCCTTGGTGTTTGAGCTTTCTCTACAACCTTGTCACCTTCGGGTTTACCTTTTCATTTTTAGTTCTGAAGTTAGCCCCTTTTGATCTTACCCAAATAAAATGTATAATATACATACTTACGTTTCCAGACACCTCCCTTCAGCCATTGGTCTGTTATTGTTCATTCCCATTTTGCTTCTGCCCACCACAACTTGAGGCATGGGGCATTGTTCTGCCTACTTAAGCCTCTGATTAATGTTAATTTGAGTAACAGCCTTTTGCTCTTTCACAAGGTTCCCTTTAATGCCAGTGTTTCCTGATGTGATAGCAGGGCACATTTGAAATGAGGACAGGGCACATTCAAGCTTTATTAGTTCTTGTCTCCTTCTAACACGGTTGTAAATTCCTTTTACAGTGGACTACTGCTATTTCACAGCATACCATATTGTGTTCCTGGTCTCAGTTTCTCCATTGGTTCTTTGATAAACTTTGCACAAGAAAAAAACCAAACTACATGGTATTTAATTTGCAGCACATTTGTAACAGTTTTATTCAAATATAGGTGGGGTATAAATTGAAATTTGGTAACCGATATTTTATACTGTGAACCCTCTTTCCCTTCCTCTTTCCATTGTCTTTCTTTTCTTTTTTCTTTCCTTTTTATCTTTTCTTCGTTCATCCTTTCTTTTTTGCATTTTTTACTTTTTCTTCTTTCTTTCTTTGCTGCCTTTTTTCCTTGGTTTGTTCTTTCTTTTGTATTTGCCTTTCCATATTTAATTTCTTCTTTTTTCTTTTTCACCTCTTCCTTTTTTCTTTCCTTCTTTTTCTTTCTTGTTTTCTTTCTTTTTAGCTTTTTTCATCTTTCATTCTTCATTATTTTTCTTTCTTTTCCTTCTTTCCTTTTCTCTCTCCTTTTGTATTTCTTTCATTCCTTTATTCTTCCTTACTCTTTCTTCCCCTGCCTTCTTTCTTTCTTCCATCTTTCTTTTACCTTCTTTATTCTGTTTTGCTTTCTTTAATTATTTCATTCTTTCTTTCCTTTATTTTTTATTTTTGCTTACTTTTGATTTCCTTCTTTTTTACTATCAGTCTTTCTTTTCTGTCTTCTTTTCTTCTTTTTCTCCTTTCCTTTCTTTTTTGCTTAATTTCTTTGTCTTTTCTTATTTTATTTTTTTACTCTCTTTACATTTTTTCTTTAGCTTTCTTTTTTGCCTTCTTTCCTTCCTACTTTCTAATTTTCTTTTCTTTTTTCTTTTTTGCTCTTTCCTTTTTCGTACTTTCTTTCATTATTTATTTTTGCCTTCTTTCTTTTTCCTTTTACATTTTCTTTCCTTCTTTCCTTCTTTCATTCTTTGCTTCCTTTTTTCGTTCTTTCTTTCTCTTTCTTTTTTCCTCTCTCTCTTTCTTCTGGTGTACCACTGTAATGTGTAACTTTGTGACCAGAAAAACACTTTTACCTTTAGCATTTGGGGTTCTCCTTAGTGTTAATAAGGGCCTGGCAGCTTCACAAACAATACATTTTGCAAAACTATGACAAACCAAAACAAGAATTGCCCAAATGCTGGCAGCTAAACCCAGACCTATTGGCTGTGCCAATGAGTTTTTCTTTTTCCAACAAACCCATCACCGTCAAATGTCCTCAATTAGAGATATCAAGTTTCCTTTGACAATGGATAGGATGCACCAGGTCCTCCTACTACACCTTGACATCCTCCTATCAGCACACTCACTTTCTATATATCATATTATACCTTAAATTTATTTTTGTGGAATACATGCGCCTGAGGTAATCCCTTCCTTTGCTCTCAGTGATCCTAGCCCCAGACACATCTGCTGAGAATTTCTGTCGTGCCCACCCTAAGCCTAGCAGTAGCCCAGCAATAAGAGCTACACAGTTAGTCATCTAATTTATATTCAAGGATAATAAAGTTAGACTTGCAACTCACATCAATGTTATTCTCTCAAAAGGCCTACATGTTGACAGCAGACCACATTCACAAATAGACATCCACGCCAAACTGGTCCCAACCAACAAGCAAAGATTATACTTCTCCCCGACCAGATCCAACCAGTAAGCGCACAAAGATACTTCAAGCCCCGATAGCCTCTATGTGGGCCTAAGCCGCCACCAATAACTTTAACTTGCACATTAGTAGGGTGACGCAGTCCAGTGCATGAAAAACTAGCCCCTGTTTGCCACCCAGCTTCCCCAGCGCTCCCTCGGCCACACAGCACATTATACCAGTACCTCCTGTCACTCTCGTCTGGCAATGTTGGCCCAAGTCTTCTGGCCAGTCCTTGACTCATCCTACCACTAATCACAAACAAAATCATCCTCTTCTAATAACACAATTTATACATAATCTGACTAAAAAACAAACTTCTGAAAAAATTTGTTTTAAATTTGAAAAAATTTGATTACTTTCCTCAGTTCAAGCTCACCAGTACTGCATGTCTGCTAAAATTCTTTTTTTGGCCTTTATCCCAGTGGATGATGTCCCAGGTGCAAAGGTGTTGGGCAACGCAGTGCAGCATGGCAGATTTACATTTTGCGGTGGGTTTGCGTCACAAATATGGTGCACTTTAGAGCACATATACAATGTAAGAAAAGTTTAAATGTTGGTCTAAACATTGCCTTTTGTACTCGAAGGGTATCCTTTCAGTGCAAACCCTATAGTAGACATAACATAGACACCTTTGAACTATGGAGCTAACGTGTGTGCATGGTGCTAGGCAGTTTGATTCTGCACCAGTGCTAGGGAGAGCGCAGGGCGATGCCATACCTTAGTAGACATGGCACTAACCTACCGTCTCCCTCTCACGCAACACAGCAACGTTGGATGTTGAGCTGTGTGTTGTGTGCGTTTTGAGTGAGTCTATCCCTCTGTATGTCAGCTCTTCTCTGACCTCGAGAATTCTGGCTCTTGACTTAGCCTATCATTTGACCAAAAATGCAACCGGCATAATCACGAATTGTAATAAAATTATGAGAAATAATTTTGTAATATATACATAGTTTAAGCAGGGACATGCGTAGATCAAACATGTCACTGCTTCTCGAGGGAAAGAAACAGTACCAGAATTTCTTATTATTAAAGACTAATTAGGTTCTGTCACTATTATTAATAGGCATTGAAATTGCAAATGGTAAGTGGAAATTAAAATAAATCATTCACATCCCTGCAGTGGTAATTTCTCTTTCTAATTAGTTGCAGCACATGATACGTCCCAGCCTGTATTCTGACCATCACCTGTATAAGTAGAAACGCTCTATCAAGAAGGTCGTGCCGGCTTAGACCAGTGGATAGTGAAGAGTAATGACTCTTTTACCTGAATCAGAAAACAGTCGGCTCAGCAAGAGAGAAGATTAGTATTTTCGTAAGTTCCCTCTCATATGGCTCTCATCCTACAATACCAGTGTTGATGCTCCACACTGTAGAAAACCTGCACAGGTGGCGATATAACATTTGTAAAATCTCACAAATATCTTTTGCTTTTTATTCTTCCTCCACATATTTAGCTTTTTTCCCTGGCACTATGTGAAGTTGCTTCCGCTGTTGCTTAAGAGTTTCAGGAATAAAGTAAAGACATGCATGTTTGTAAATTATTGATAGCCGCAAACATTAGCATTTTCATTGCATTTTCCAAAATAATTTGCACTTCAAAATTGACAATCAAGGACCACATGTACGATCGCCAGATTTTGCGACTTCTTGATAGCGACATTTTGTAACTCACAATCAGGAAATCGCAAACTGTGATACACCAATGTGTCTGAGACACATATAGCAATTCCCAGTGGCTCACAAATGGACCTGCTTCATCAATATTCCTGAGGCAGATTACAATTTGCGACCCATTGTGAATGGCCAAAATCACAGGGATGGTGACCTACTGGGATCAGCAGACCACCATGTTTGTGATTGCTTTTTCAATAAAGTATTTTTTTTTTATGTAACGCAGCCTGTTTTCCTTAACGGAAAAAGGGAAACATTTCAAATACAAAAATTAACATAAATATTTTCACATTTTAAGAGTAGCTGTTGGTCTGTGGGCCGCTGCCTGCTCTTACAGAATGTTTGCAACCACATTCACAAATTGGAAGAGGTCACTTAGGGACCCCTTCCCATTTGCAAATGAGTTACACTGCAAATGTTTTGTGGCCACATTACGATCACAAAAACATTAATATATCCCCCTGCAACTCTCTATTTATTAGAAAGGGATGCCCTTAACACGCCCCTTCCTAATACCAAGTCACAAATCTATTTTGTGATTCAGTAGTAGGTTACCAAATTACAAGATAGGGTTAGTACATGGCAAAAGGCTATTTTGTGATCACAAACGGCCCTATCTTCAGTTTGCGACCACTAAAAACCTTTTGTAGATGTGGCCCAAAGGGCCTTGTGTTAAAAATAAAATAACGAATAGCAAACCAGTTTGATGCTGATAAAATAGTGCCTCAGTATGTATGAATATTAGTATTTTAAGGACTTCTTAAAACTGCGCAGCAAATCAAATGTTTATTATTTTGTTATTTTCCGGTAGTACCATTCAGCGATTCACAATGAGGGGTTCATAAATTCCTCGTAGTTGTCCACTATCCTAATCTGCTAAACATTCACTCTTTGTGAGTAGTCGCAGAAAGGGCTTTTTGCATTCACAAATTAACTTAAATTTGATGCAGTTGGTCACCTGGTGTAACATATGAAAAACAGGAGTCCATAATGCTTCTATTTCTTTCCCAACAACTGTGTTAAATGCTCTGGTGAGGCGAAGGCATGTTTTGGCTGCAGGGCACAGAACAAGAAGCAGATAAAAGAGGATTCATTGGTTAGAGTTACACTGTCTTACCAAACAAAGGAGGGTGCTTACATCAAATACATGCTTAGTAGTAACGCTATTTTAGACCTAGCAGATGAGCTGCATCCATTACTGCAAAGATACACACAGTTATGTTTTTATATCTTTTAACCTTAGGGAGCTATCAGGATATTATGACAGAGGGAGGAAGACTCTCCAAGAGTGCACTCTCAAGGGCACTTTAGAATTTTATTGAAGCAAAGATGCTAAAGATTAATACTTATATAGTATTTTAAAACACACCAGATGAGCTTTAAGTCTCCGGCAATGATTTGTTACGTTTTTCCAGGCAGTTGACTGTATTCATCATACAGACAACACATTTTGTATACCATCTAGAACAGAATTCCTGTACAGAACTAAGAAAAATTACCAATCCTTAAAAATACAGGTAGTCCCTTATAGTGGGTGTGTCATTACTGATTTTGTTGCATGTTATCCAGGCAGTAGTCATGAGTCTTATGTTTTTTTGCCACTGTGGCCTTTACAGCCCTTTGGCAAAACGAGAGCTTGGAGATTCTGTCATGCAATTTTGCATGCTGAATTACCTGCGGTTTCTTTTTTTAGGTGACAGTGCATATGCAATTTGTTCACGTATAATGAGACCATACCATATGGATAATTAGACATTGTAAATCAACTTTCTTTAATTTAAATAACATGGTTACTGCTTCTGTCATGGCTCTCCATAGCTCTAACCCACTCATTGTTTGACCTCAAGGATCGTTTTGCCCACAGCTATTGTTCCTGTACCTGCTACATAGATTTTTCGATATTTTGAAATTGTAGAGGATATTGTAATTCAGAATATAATTCAATGACATATTTGCCCTAGGTCTTGTAATAGCTGGTGCAAGGAGTTGTAATTGTAGCAGTATGAGTAGGTGTATGTTTAACAGTATGTGTAAGTTGCCGCATTTTAGACCTTGAGTCTGTCACTTATGCGTTCTCTAAATTTGATGTTAATGGTTGAGCATCAGATGTTTCTCCCATTTAAAAATCAGCAATAAGTTCACCAATATCACCTTCCTCTAAAAAACATTTTTGTTCCACAGTGATTTCTTTAGAAAATTAACATATTTTTTTAGGTAACTTATTTCTAACCCCTTCGCTGTCAGGCCTTTTCCCCCTCCTGTGCCAGGTCGTTTTTTGGCTATTTGGGGCACTTCGTGCTTAGGCCCTCATAACTTTTTATCCACATAAGCTAGACAAGCCATATTTGCGTCCTTTTTTTCCCAACATCCTAGGGATTCTAGAGGTATCCAGACTTTGTGGGTTCCCCTGAAGGAGGCCAAGAAATTAGCCAAAGTACATTGAAAATTTAGTTTTTTTTAAACAAAATTGTGAAAAGGGGCCTCAGAAGAAGGCTTGTGTTTTTTTCCCTGAAAATGTCATCAACAAAGGGTTTGCAGTGCTAAAATCACCAGCTTCCCAGCTTTCAGGAACAGGCAGACTTGAATCAGAAAACCCAATTTTTCAACACAATTTTGACATTGTACAGGGACATACCCCATTTTTATGATTTTTTGTGCTTTCAGGCCCCTTCCAGTCAGTGACAGAAATGGATGTGAAACCAATGCTGTATCCCAGAAACCTAAACATTTCTGAAAGGTAGACAAAATTCTGAATTCAGCAAGGGGTAATTTGTGTAGATCCTACAAGGGTTTCCTACAGAAAATAACAACTGAAAAAAACAAATATTGAAATTGAAGTAAAAAAACTGCAATTTTTCTCTACGTTTTACTCTGTAACTTTTTCCTGCAATGTCAGATGTTTTAAAGCAATATACCGTTACATCTGCTGGACTCTTCTGGTTGCGGGGATATATAGGTCTTGTAGGTTCATCAAGAACCCTAGGTACCCAGAGCCAATAAATGAGCTGCACCCTGCAGTGGGTTTTCATTCTATACCGGGTATAGAGCAATTCATTTGCTGAAATATAAAGAGTGAAAAATAGCTATCAAGAAAAACTTTATATTTTCAAAATGGGCACAAGATAAGGTGTTGAGGAGCAGTGGTTATTTGCACATCTCTGAATTCCGAGGTGCCCATACTAGCATGTGAATTACAGGGCATTTCTCAAATAAACATCTTTTTTACAAACTCTCTTATATTTGGAAGGAAAAAATGTAGAGAAAGACAAGGGGCAATAACACTTGTTTTGCTATTCTATGTTCCCCCAAGTCTCCCGATAAAAATGATACCTCACTTGTGTGGGTAGGCCTAGCGCCTGCAACAGGAAATGCCCCAAAACACAACGTGGACACATCCCATTTTTTGACAGAAAACAGAGGTGTTTTTTGCAAAGTGCCTACCTGTAGATTTTGGCCTCTAGCTCACCCGGCAACCAGGGAAACCTACCAAACCTGTGCATTTTTAAAACTAGAGACCTAGGGGAATCCAAGATGAGGAGACTTGTGGGGCTCTGACCAGGTTCTGTTACCCAAAATCCTTTGCAAACCTCAAAATGTGGTAAAAAAACACGTTTTCCTCACATTTCGGTGACAGAAAGTTCTGGAAACTGAGAGGAGCCACAAATTTCCTTCCACCCAGCGTTCCCCCAAGTCTCCCGATAAAAATGATACCTCACTTGTGTGGGTAGGCCTAGCGCCTACAACAAGAAATGCCGCAAAACACAACGTGGACACATCCCATTGTTTGACAGAAAACAGAGGAGTTTTTTGCAAAGTGCCTACCTGTAGATTTTGGCCTCTGCTCAGCCGGCACCTAGAGAAACCTACCAAACCTGTGCATTTTTGAAAACTAGAGACCTAGGGGAATCCAAGTTGGGGTGACTTGTGGGGCTCTGACCAGGGTCTGTTACCCAGAATCCTTTGCAAACCTCAAAATGTGGCTAAAAAAACAAGTTTTCCTCACATTTCGGTGACAGAAAGTTCTGGAATCTGAGAGGAGCCACACATTTTCTTCCACCCAGTGTTCCCCCACGTCTCCCGAAAAAAATGATACCTCACTTGTGTGGGTAGGCCTAGCGCCCGCGACAGGAAATGCCCCAAAACACAACGTGGACACATCCCATTTTTTGACAGAAAACAGAGGTGTTTTTTGCAAAGTGCCTACCTGTAGATTTTGGCCTCTAGCTCAGCTGTCAACCAGGGAAACCTACCAATCCTGTGCATTTTTGAAAACTAGAGACCTAGGGGAATCCAAGATGGGGTGACTTTTGGGGCTCTGACCAGGTTCTGTTACCCAGAATCCTTTGCAAACCTCAAAATTTGGCTGAAAAAACACGTTTTCCTCACATTTCGGTGACAAACAGTTTTGGAATCTGAGAGGAGCCACAAACTTTCTTCCACCCAGCGTTCCCCCAAGTCTCCCGATAAAAATGATACCTCACTTGTGTGGGTAGGCCTAGCGCCCACAACAGGAAATGCCCCAAAACACAACGTGGACACATCACATTTTTTGACAGAAAACATAGGTATTGTTTGCAAAGTAACTACCTGTAGATTTTGACCTCTGCTCAGCCGGCACCTAGGGAAACCTACCAAACCTGTGCATTTTTTAAAACTAGAGACCTACGGGAATCCAAGATGGGGTGACTTGTGGGGCTCTGACCAGGTTCTGTTACCCAGAATCCTTTGCAAACCTCAAAATTTGGCTAAAAAAACACGTTTTCCTCACATTTCGGTGACAGAAAGTTCTGGAATCTGAGAGGAGCCACAAACTTTCTTCCACCCAGCGTTCCCCCAAGTCTCCCGATAAAAATGATACCTCACTTGTGTGGGTAGGACTAGCGCCCACGACAGGAAATGCCCCAAAACACAACGTGGACACATCACATTTTTTGACAGAAAACAGAGGTGTTTTTTGCAAAGTGCCTACCTGTAGATTTTGGCCTCTGCTCAGCCGGCACCTAGGGAAACCTACCAAACCTGTGCATTTTCTAAAACTAGAGGCCTACGGGAATCCAAGATGGGGTGACTTGTGGGGCTCTGACCAGGTTCTGTTACCCAGAATCCTTTGCAAACCTCAAAATTTGGCAAAAAAAACAAGTTTTCCTCACATTTCGGTGACAGAAAGTTCTGGAATCTGAGAGGAGCCACAACTTTTCTTCCACCCAGTGTTCCCCCAAGTCTCCCGATAAAAATGAAACCTTACTTGTGTGGGTAGGCCTAGCGCCCACGACAGGAAATGCCCCACAACACAACGTGGAGAAATCCCATTTTTTGACAGAAAACAGAGGAGTTTTTTGCAAAGTGCCTACATGTAGGTTTTGGCCTCTAGCTCAGCTGGCAACCAGGGAAACCTACCAAACCTGTGCATTTTTTAAAACTAGAGACCTAGGGGAATCCAAGATGGGGTGACTTGTGGGGCTCTAACCAGGTTCTGTTACCCAGAATCCTTTGCAAACCTCAAAATGTGGCTAAAAAAACAAGTTTTCCTCACATTTCGGTAACAGAAAGTTCTGGAATCTGAGAGGAGCCACAAATTTTCTTACACCCAGTGTTCCCCCAAGTCTCCCGATAAAAATGATAACTCACTTGTGTGGGTAGGCCTAGCGCCCGCGACAGGAAATGCCCCAAAACACAACGTGGACACATCCCATTTTTTGACAGAAAACAGAGGTGTTTTTTGTAAAGTACCTACCTGTAGATTTTGGCCTCTAGCTCAGCTGGCAACCAGGGAAACCTACCAAACCTGTGCATTTCTGAAAACTAGAGACCTAGGGGAATCCAAGATGGGGTGACTTGTGGGGCTCTGACCAGGTTCTGTTACCCAGAATCCTTTGCAAACCTCAAAATTTGGCTAAAAAACATGTTTTCCTCACATTTCGGTGACAGAAAGTTCTGGAATCTGAGAGGAGCCACAAACTTTCTTCCACCCAGCGTTCCTCCAAGTCTCCAGATAAAAATGATACCTCACTTGTGTGGGTAGGCCTAGCGCCCACGACAGGAAATGCCACAAAACACAACGTGGACACATCACATTTTTTGACAGAAAACAGAGGTGTTTTTTGCAAAGTGCCTACCTGTAGATTTTGGCCTCTGCTCAGCCGGCACCTAGGGAAACCTACCAAACGTGTACATTTGTTAAAACTACAGACCTAGGGGAATCCAAGATGGGGTGACTTGTGGGGCTCTGACCAGGTTCTGTTACCCAGAATCCTTTGCAAACCTCAAAATTTGGCTAAAAAAACACGTTTTCCTCACATTTCGGTGACAGAAAGTTCTGGAATCTGAGAGGAGCCACAAACTTTCTTCCACCCAGCGTTCCCCCAAGTCTCCCGATAAAAATGATACCTCACTTGTGTGGGTAGGCCTAGCGCACGCAACAGGAAATGCCCCAAAACACAACGTGGACACATACCATTTTTTGACAGAAAACAGAGGTGTTTTTTGCAAAGTGCCTACCTGTAGATTTTGTCCTCTAGCTCAGCCGGCAACCAGGGAAACCTACCAAACCTGTGCATTTTGTAAAACTAGAGACCTAGGGGAATCCAAGATGAGGTGACTTGTGGGGCTCTGACCAGGTTCTGTTACCCAGAATCCTTTGCAAACCTCAAAATGTGGTTAAAAAAACACATTTTCCTCACATTTGGGTGACAGAAAGTTCTGGAATCTGAGAGGAGCCACAAATTTCCTTCCACCCAGCGTTCCCCCAAGTCTCCCGATAAAAATGATACCTCACTTGTGTGGGTAGGCCTAGCACCCGTGACAGGAAATGCCCCAAAACACAACGTGGACACATCCCATTTTTTGACAGAAAACAGAGGTGTTTTTTGCAAAGTGCCTACCTGTAGATTTTGGCCTCTATCTCAGCCGGCACCTAGGGAAACCTACCAAACCTGCTCATTTCTGAAAACTAGACGCCTAGGGAAATCCAAGATAGGGTGACTTGTGTGGCTCTGACCAGGTTCTGTTACCCAGAATCCTTTGCAAACCTAAAACTTTAGCTAAAAAAACACGTTTCCCTCACATTTCGGTAACAGAAAGTTCTGGAATCTGAGAGGAGCCACAAATTTCCTTACACCCAGCGTTCCCCCAAGTCTCCCGATAAAAATGATACCTCACTTGTGTGGGTAGGCCTAGCGCCCGCGACAGGAAATGCCCCAAAACACAACGTGGACACATCCCATTTTTTGACAGAAAACAGAGGTGTGTTTTGCAAAGTGCCTACTTGTAGATTTTGGCCTCTAGCTCAACCGGCAACCAGGGAAACCTATCAAACCTGTGCATTTTTTAAAACTAGAGACCTAGGGGAATCCAAGATGAAGTGACTTGTGGGACTCTGACCAGATTCTGTTACCCAGAATCCTTTGCAAACCTCAAAATTTGGCAAAAAAAACACGTTTTCCTCACATTTCGGTGACAGAAAGTTCTGGAATCTGAGAGGAGCCACCAATTTCCCTTCACCCAGCGTTCCCCCAAGTATCTTTATAAAAATGATACCTCACTTGTGTGGGTAGGCCTAGCGCCCGCGACAGGAAATGCCCCAAAACACAATGTGGACACATCTAATTTTTTGACAGAAAACAGAGGTGTTTTTGCAAAGTGCCTACCTTTAGATTTTGGCCTCTAGCTCAGCCGGCACCTAGGGAAACCTACCAAACCTGTGCATTTCTGAAAACTACAGACCTAGGGGAATCCAAGATGGGGTGACTTGTGGGGCTCTGACCAGGTTCTGTTACCCAGAATCCTTTGCAAACCTCAAAATTTGGCTAAAAAAACACGTTTTCCTCACATTTCGGTGACAGAAAGTTCTGAAATCTGAGAGGAGCCACAAATTTTCTTCCACCCAGTGTTCCCCCAAGTCTCCCGATAAAAATGATACCTCACTTGTGTGGGTAGGCCTAGCGCCCGCGACAGGAAATGCCCCAAAACACAACGTGGACACATCCCATTTTTTGACAGAAAACAGTGGTGTTTTTTGCAAAGTACCTACCTGTAGATTTTGGCCTCTAGCTCAGCTGGCAACCAGGGAAACCTACCAAACCTGTGCATTTATGAAAACTAGAGACCTAGGGGAATCCAAGATGGGGTGACTTGTGGGGCTCTGACCAGGTTCTGTTACCCAGAATCCTTTGCAAACCTCAAAATTTGGCTAAAAAAACAAGTTTTCCTCACATTTCGGTGACAGAAAGTTCTGGAATCTGACAGGAGCCACAAACTTTCTTCCACCCAGCGTTCCTCCAAGTCTCCAGATAAAAATTATACCTTACTTGTGTGGGTAGGCCTAGCGCCCACGACAGGAAATGCCACAAAACACAACGTGGACACATCACATTTTTTGACAGAAAACAGAGGTGTTTTTTGCAAAGTGCCTACCTGTAGATTTTGGCCTCTGCTCAGCCGGCCCCTAGGGAAACCTACCAAGCCTGTACATTTGTTAAAACTACAGACCTAGAGGAATCCAAGATGGGGTGACTTGTGGGGCTCTGACCAGGTTCTGTTACCCAGAATCCTTTGCAAACCTCAAAATTTGGCTAAAAAAACACGTTTTCCTCACATTTCGGTGACAGAAAGTTCTGGAATCTGAGAGGAGCCACAAACTTTCTTCCACCCAGCGTTCCCCCAAGTCTCCCGATAAAAATGATACCTCACTTGTGTGGGTAGGCCTAGCGCACGCAACAGGAAATGCCCCAAAACACAACGTGGACACATACCATTTTTTGACAGAAAACAGAGGTGTTTTTTGCAAAGTGCCTACCTGTAGATTTTGTCCTCTAGCTCAGCTGACAACCAGGGAAACCTACCAAACCTGTGCATTTTGTAAAACTAGAGACCTAGGGGAATCCAAGATGAGGTGACTTGTGGGGCTCTGACCAGGTTCTGTTACCCAGAATCCTTTGCAAACCTAAAACTTTAGCTAAAAAAACACGTTTTCCTCACATTTCGGTGACAGAAAGTTCTGGAATCTGAGAGGAGCCACAAATTTCCTTACACCCAGCGTTCCCCCAAGTCTCCCGATAAAAATGATACCTCACTTGTGTGGGTAGGCCTAGCGCCCGCGACAGGAAATGCCCCAAAACACAACGTGGACACATCCCATTTTTTGACAGAAAACAGAGGTGTATTTTGCAAAGTGCCTACTTGTAGATTTTGGCCTCTAGCTCACCCGGCTACCAGGGAAACCTACCAAACCTGTGCATTTTTTAAAACTAGAGACCTAGGGGAATCCAAGATGAAGTGACTTGTGGGACTCTGACCAGGTTCTGTTACCCAGAATCCTTTGCAAACCTTAAAATTTGGCTAAAAAAACACGTTTTCCTCACATTTCGGTGACAGAAAGTTCTGGAATCTGAGAGGAGCCACAAATTTCCCTCCACCCAGCGTTCCCCCAAGTATCTTTATAAAAATGATCCATCACTTGTGTGGGTAGGCCTAGCGCCCGTGACAGGAAATGCCCAAAAACACAATGTGGACACATCTCATTTTTTGACAGAAAACAGAGGTGTTTTTGCAAAGTGCCTACCTGTAGATTTTGGCCTCTAGCTCAGCCAGCACCTAGGGAAACCTACCAAACCTGTGAATTTCTGAAAACTAGAGACCTAGAGGAATCCAAGATGGGGTGACTTGTGGGGCTCTGACCAGGTTCTGTTACCCAGAATCCTTTGCAAACCTTAAAATTTGTCTAAAAAAACACAATTTCCTCATATTTCGGTGACAGAAAGTTCTGGAATCTGAGAGGAGCCACAAATTTCTTTCCACCCAGCGTTCCTCCAAGTCTCCCGATAAAAATGATACCTCACTTGTGTGGGTAGGCCTAGCGCCCACGAAAGGAAATGGCCCAAAACACAACGTGGACACATCACATTTATTTCACAGAAAACAGAGGTGTTTTTTACAAAGTTCCTACCTGTGGATTTTGGCCTCTAGCTCAGCCGGCCCCAGGGGGGGCAGAAATGGCCTAAAATAAATATGCCTACGGGGTCACTCCCCCTGCGTTGAGGTACTGGGTTTTTCAGAACCGGTACTGATCCGGTAACCCAGCGGTGCCAGGGTACACCCAAAGACCTCGGGTACTTTCCTGATTCAGACTACAGAAACTCAGAGTCTTCTAGGTGAAGTCAAAGATCGAATTTATTGGCTGCAACCAATTGACAAGTGTCCTAGAAGTACAACAGCACGATTTGTATGTTCTCAGGAGACTGTGTGTCAATGCAAAATCAGGTTTCCTTATATACAGTTTTTTAAGCTTCAGGCAAACATTCTTGACATTTTGGTTGGTCATTCACATGTTTTCACTACAAAGGAAAAACCAGTGTCATGATGAAACCTCATATTTCATGTCATCCAGCCCATAATAAATTACCCGGCAAGGCCTAGAATTTCACATCAGATAAGTGTGGACCCCCAATAAAAACGGGCACCTCCCCCTCGTAAAGTAAGAAGAAGAAAAGAGCAGGTGCAGGTGTGAGCAAGTTAGGCAGGGTGTGTGAGCGATAATAAGGGTTTTATGGCCTGGTGTGCCTTGATGCTATCTGATTCGGCCACTGGGAGAGGGACTGACCAAACAGGTTTGGCCTGAGGCAATGGTTCCAGCTTGCCCAGGTCAGAGAAAAGTCAATCAAGGTGTACGTGTCCTTGGAATCAAATCTGACTGTATTATAAGCCTATGTGAGGGCAACTTTTAAAATGGCTGTCGTGTATAAAATGGGAGCCACGAGTGCAGGACGAAAATGGCGATTTCGAGGTGAAAACGCTGCTGGAATTGAGCGAAAATGCTCATGCTTAGTGTACTAGTCATTATCGGTCTTTTGATACTAAAATCGTACTGCTGTGGCAAAGTAAATTACATGGGTCCAGAATTTTTAGAACCACAGCGTGACATTGGCGCAAAAAAACAATCCCTGGTGCCTAGTTGGTTCTGCCCTCTTGGGGGCAGATTGACCTAAAATCGGCCGATCTGCCCCCAAAGGGGGCAGAAATTGTCTAAATACAATTTGCCCCCCAGGGGAGTGACCCTTGCCTTATGGGTCGCTCCCCATCTCTAAAAAAACAACAACAAAAAAACACAACAAAAAAATTTAGCCCTGGCGCCTAGAGGTTTCTACCCCTCGGGGGCAGATCGGCCTAATAACAATAGGCCGATCTTCCCCCGGGGGGGCAGAAATGGGCTAAAATAAATGTGTCCCCCCAGCCCCCCAAGCCCCTCTGGGAGCGACCCTTGCCTACGGGGTCGCCCCCCTTGCGTGACATTGGCGCAAAAAAAAAAATCCCTGGTGCCTAGTTGTTTCTGCCCCCTTGGGGGCAGATTGACCTAAAAAGCATTTATCTTCCGATCATGTGGAGGAGGCCCGGAGAGGCTTCAAAGGGAAGGAAATGTATTTCCTTCCCTTTGACGTCTCTCTCAGCGTTTCAAAAGCCGGATTGTAAAGCAATCCGGCTTTTGAAACACCCACTAGACACCAGGGATTTTAATTTTTGGGGGAAATTGGAAAGGGAGCGACCCCTTGGGCAAGGGTCGCTCCCATGGGGGGCATCTTTTTTTTAAGGCCTTTTCTGCCCCCCCGGAGGCAGATCGGAGTAATATTACCTTATCTGCTTCAAATATGCTTTCAATAATTTCCTCCGCTGGATTCGTAGGAGGACAAATGATGAGCCACCGCCAGTACAACCAAGCCCTAAGATTCCTTGTGCCGGCTTCCCTTTGGTATTAGACGGTATGTTAACCGCAGATCAAGTATCTAATCAATGATGCGTTTGGTATTGCCAACATGATTGAAGCTCTATTTTATGCCCAGCTACTTTTGTGTAGACTTAGGTCCTCATTAGATGTTTGGCGGTCGGCCACCATATTGGTGGTCCTGAAAAGACTGCCATGCTGGTGGTCTTGCAGACCACCCTAATACAAGGCATACAGGCAGGACCGCCAACCACCAACCAAAAAATGTAGACCGGCGGCCGTGTGGAGGCCTGGAAATAGGTGATCCGACCTCCAGAGCTGACAGCACTGCCACCAACCTCTGACCATATTACAAGCCAAGAGTCGCCATGGAGGACCTCCATGCTGGTCAACCAATGGCAGTCAGAACCACATCCGTCAGCGATCATCAAATTAATACCCAACTGCACATTGGATGAAGTTGAAAACAGCACAGCTGACACACATTGCCACACTGGACACACCTGCAAAGGACACTATAAAACACACCCCTTCACACACCAGAATCCTTTGCATTATCAACGCCAAACTCTGAAGCCAGAGCACCTTATTTCCAAAACACTGCATAGATTAGGCACCCATTTTAACCTTCCCATAGAACACTCTGCACAAACTTTTGTCCAGTCACACCCTTTTGCACTGCTCCTCCTTAGTAAGTCACTGACACACTTTTTTTCCATGTTACGTTCCAAATATCCCTGTTTTTCTGAAGATGAGTTAAGAGTCATCGTGGATGAAATCATAAAAGTAGAGCCCCAATTGTTGTGAGTACAAGTCCAGCATACTCCTCTCAATAGGAAAATGGAAATTTGGTACAGGATCGTCAACAGGGTCAATACTGTAGGCACCACCCTGCGCACAAGGGGGACACTAGCAAGAGGTGAAACGACCTCAGGGGCAGTCTCCAGACACCAACTGCAGGCTAAGAAGACTGGCAGTGGCTCCCTCAGAGCCCCATTACATCTCTTTCTCTGGGGGGAGAAGGTCCTGGCCATCCTGCCTCCTTAGGGCTTGACAGAAATACCATGGGGAGTGGAGACAGGTAAGTCACAACAGTAAAAATATCACCAAAATGCTGTGTCATGCATGTTCATAGGTCACCTTTTGCCACTTCTACTGTCACTCCACTCACCAGCCCAGTGTCCACCAGTCCAAAGACCTCTATTTAGCAACTTACAATTGAAGTTTAGTCACTTGGGGAGATGACATGTGCATGGTGTGTGTAGTACAGGGACTGACATGACTCCAACTCCCAGCAGGCACTGTTCTATAACTCCAAACACCAGACCAGTTTTCACTTCTCCAAATACCCCTGTTCAGTACTTATAATTTAAAGGTAAAACACCTGGGAAGATAGTATTTGTATAGTGTGTGTAGCACAGGCACTGACATGACTACAGCTCCAATCAAGAACCATTCCTGTAACTACAAACACTAGCACAGTGGCTACATGCTACAATACATTTGTTAGTGAACTCTCAATTGAGATGTGCTCACCTGAGGGAAAACATTAGTCAAGTATGTGTACTAGAGAGTGTGACCTTACTGCAACTCACAGGAGGCACTGTTTCAGCAACTCAAACACCAGAACAGTGGTCACTTCTCTAAAGACCACTGTCTGGCAACTCACAATTTAAGTGTACTCAGCTGGGAGGAGAGCATTTGTCAAATGTGGGAGGTAGCGGGAGTGACATGACTACTAAGGCCAGGAAGGCCTTATCTCTGTAATACCAACAATCAGCCCCATGTTCTTTGGTCCAAATATCATTGTTGGTGATCTATCAATTAAAGTGGACTCACCTAGGAGGTTAACATTTGCATAGTGTGTGTGGTACAGGGAGTGACATGACTGCAACTCCCAGCCAGCCCTGTATCTGTACCTTCAAACACCAGACCAGTGTTTTCTTGTCCAAAGATCCCTGTGTTTTAACTCTCAATTGAAGTGTACTCACCTGGGAGGATGATATTTGTATAGCATGTGTTGTACATGGAGTTACATAACTGCAACTCCCAGGAAGGACTGTTTCACTAACTCAAACCACCAGTCCAGTGTCCTTTCCTCCAATGACTCCTGTCTGGTAAGTCACACATGAAGTGTACTCACCTGGCGGAAAAATATTTGTGTAGGATATGTAGTACAGGGACTGACATGACTCCAGCTCCCAGCAGGTCGTGTTTTTCAAACTCTATCCCTGTTTGCCAACTCGCAAATGAAGTGTACTCACCTGTGGTGAGTACATTGGAAAAGCGTGAGAACTAGATGGAATAACCTGACAGTAACTCACAGAGGCACTGTTTCAGCTACTCAAAACACTAGAACAGTGTTCATTCATCGAAATACCCCTGTTTGGCAACCCTTAATGTAACTTTACTCAGCTGAGAGGATAACATTTGCGTAGTTTGTGTAGCAGAGGGACTGACAAATACTGTTACTTCCCTCACCAGCCCAGTGATCTCAACTCCAAAGACCCCTGTTTGGCAATCACAAATTACTCCCAAATTAGGTTTACTCACCTGGGGGATATCATTTCTCAAGTACTGGGGAGTAGTGAGAGTGACCTGACTACAATTCCCAGGAGGCACTGTTTCTGTAACTCCAAACACAAGCACAGCGGTCACATGCCCAAATACCCCTGTGTTTCAACTCTCAAATGAAGTTTACACATCTGGGAGGATAACATCTGTATGGTGATGGGAAGTAGAGGGAGTGACCGGAATGCTAAGCCCAATAGGCCCTGTGTATCTAACTCCAACCACAAAAACAAAGTTCACCTGCCCAAATCTATCTATGTATGAACTCTCAAGTGAAGTTTACTCACCTGGGAGGATACCATTTGTCAAGTATGTGTAGTAGGGAGAGTGACATGACTGCAACTCGCAGGAGGCACTGTTTCAGTAACTCCAAACACCAGAACAGTGGTCACTTGTCCAAATAATCCTTGTCTGCTCACTCTCAATTGAAGTTTACTCACCTGTGAGGGACCAAGATACAGATCATGCTAAACTCTGAGATGTTTCTGGCAACCTAGCTGCATCTTGGCCAGCTAACCCAAGATGAAACTATTGAGTACAGGAGTGTGTAAAACAATGATCCCAAAGGCCTCAAGATGTATCACCAGAATGGTATTGGCAGCAGGCTCATTCACACTGCACTAGGCACATCATGACTGGGTCTGCCTGCATCACAATCAACTAGGCCTCCAAATGGCCAAACACATATCTTGCTGAGCCACTGTTTTGCCTGCAGTGGTGGCAAGACGGCATTTGCAGGCATTCTCAGGCCATCCTCCCAAGAACTAATGAGCTGCACATTTTAGCAGCTGCTTGACTTAAATGGAACTGGGATGCTTCACAAATGTCAGGTCAATACAACCAATATCATGGCTACTTGCCACAATAATATTAACTGCAAAATAACTTTGTACAAGGTTGATGTTTAATGTAACACTAAAGTGTTGGAGGTAGGTATCACTGTACAACCAGTAACATTGTATTTTCACATCAACAGGTCAAGCTGCCACTGGGCACACAGAGGCATAGAAGAGACTGCCACTACCCTCCTGGACGAAGCTTTCAGTAAAAAAGACAATCCTGGACAATGGATATGGAGGATAATTCTAGCCCATCTGGGCAACCTGGTCAGACACCAACAGTTAGTCTCACTGTGGTCGCATCAACACCTCCCAGCCTGGTTGACTAAACATCACAGGCAACCATTCACCCCCAACCTGTGTTCTGAGCACAGTGTCTACCAGTTCGTGCCCCCAGTCCTTGACAACACTTCCGACAATGAGGGTCCAGGAACCAAATGGAGAAGGCACCCTGTGGCAAGGGCACAGAGCTGTGGGGGCAGGGTGCATGGGAGGGATGCTATGGGCCAGCAGAGTGAGGCCACTGGGGCTGCTCCTGGCCAGGACACCATAAGCCACGACTTGGGAGTCTATCAGGAGTCCCAAGGCATGACAGGCAAGGTCTTGACCGAACTCTGGGAAATAAAGCAGCTACAGAGGGACATCCATAGGGAATAGCGTGAACGGTGGGAGGCTCACAATACCAACATGGCCTCCAGAACAAGAGTGATGAGGGACATTAAGACCACCCTGAGCAGGGCTCTCCAACACCACTCTACTCTTTCCTTTGGCTCATCAACACCAGGTCCTTATTCATCAGTGCCAGCCACTGAAAGGGAGGTCCTGCTAGAGGAACAAGCCATAGACACCTCTGCCTCTGTAGCAGTAGATCCCCACCACTACGCAAGAGGGGATGTCCAGCAAAGAATCCAAGTGGTGTGGATGGCAAGACACCCACCACTGCCAGCAAGTGACCTCTTTCTAAAGGACCTCCTTTGTGTGCAACACATTCACACTGTTGACTGATCCTGAACTAACCACCAGTTCCAATGGGAAGAGTACTCTGGACTTTGGACTACCAGTGGTGTGGCATTTACTGCAATGATTTCATTCACCATGACTAACACCTTCACTTTATTTATTTTTTTGTTTACTGTCCACATTTTATTTACTGCATTAGCACGGTAATACATTCACCCATCACAAACTCATTGTCTGCTTGCTTACTTTCAACATTTTGCTATGTAGAGATGAAGGACAATGCGAACCAAAAGATTAAGACATGACTTACTTGTGCAAGGAGGGATCTGTCACAGGTACATAGTGCCCTGCTCAATCTTTCAAGCATTAAACACAAACACATTAGTTCCAGTGTACAGCACATAGGCTGCCCATATGTCTGGATATTTGTGACATAAGAATGTGTGACTCATACTGAGTCAAAGTACATACTCCAGGGTACAGCCCCCAACACCATGGAAGGGAGGGATTTGTCAGACATTGGGCCTCATCACAACCCTGGTGGTTAAAAGACTGCCAGAGCCGCTGTGGTGGTGTCCCCGCAGACGAGCCGGTGGTGAATACCGCCAAATTAGGAGATTGGCTCTTTGGCCAAAGCCGAACCACAGAACCTTCACCCATCCCACCACATTAGCGCATTCCACCAGGCTGGAGGTGAGCACCTCCAGCATGGCGGATGGCATAATACCACTAGTGGTATCACAAAGAAGGAGAGCGCTAGCATTTTTCTGGCTGTCGCACAGCCAGAAAAAGCTGGCGGTCTTGCACCCTGGCGACAGGAATAAACATTCCTGTTGCCAGGATACACTCGTATACACGTCCACATACCCGCACACATGCACTCACACACTTCTACACACTTCTACACACAAACACATCCCAACTCACCCACGCTAATGCAACCTACACACCAATTCACACTGACAAACACAAACACTGCATGCGCTCATGCATTCACTCCCTCTCCCTCCTCCCCCATGTGCATACATACATTCACACACACCCCCTGCACTGCATACAGGCACGCATTCACTCCCCTCTCCCCCTCCCCCATGCGCATACATACATTCACACCCCCCTTGCACCAAATACATGCACTCACCTGCTCTCCCCATCCACTCACACAAACACTCACCTCCCTCCCCGTCCACACACACTCACACATGCAGACACATACCCACAAACACTCCCCCCACATTCACAACATTCACAAGCGCACTCACACACTGACACACACACACACCCCTACCTTGTTGAACGACAACTTACCTAATTTGTCAAGGAGGTCATCCGGGAGGGGACGGGTCTTGGCGCTTCCACCACCGGCAGAGCCTCACCATCTGGACACTGCCACTCCATATTACGGGTTGTAATATGGTGTGCAGTCTCTTTTTGTTGTGGCAGTACCGGTGGCGGTACCGCCTCTGCACTGCCGACCTCCAGTACGACTGTTCTTGGAATTCCACCTTATTTCAGGCGGAAGTCAGAGATCATTCGTATTAGGGTGGTCTTAAGACCGCCAGAACTGATGGTATTTCATTTCCCACAGCTTCAGCGGTCCTTGGAAAAGATTGCCGAAGTTGTGATGAGGGCCATTGTCCTGTATAATAGACAATCATTAAAGTGGATGATGTCAGCAGCTTGAGCCTTATCACATACCACACCAAAGTAATCCAGCATTACATAATCCAAGATACAGTCAGATGGCAGTACAACAGTCCCTGATCACAGGCCCATCATAATCCAATAACCATGCATCTGGTGGTATAATACAAACATATGTCAGTATTTTGGCACAGGCACTGTGACCTGCAATGATCAAACACATCTACAGTTACATACAGGTCATACAAGAAAAGTGTTTAGCCAATGTGAAGGATGAATGCCTTGCAGGCAATTGATAACTACATAATTCATGCCCACACGATGACACACATGATGCAATCACAGCACACAAAGCACAGCATACAAAACAAGTCCACTGTGCACTTCTGACTTTCCACTCAAATACTGCTTAAGCTGCCTTGGCACAGGTCTCATACACCCCAAATCTGTGAACTGCATTGCCTGGAAGAATCCATGTCCACTTTGTATTTCAGAACAGCATCTGATACCTGCCAGTGTCACAGCTCTCAAACGCCCATATGAGGATGTCATGGTGAAGGTACCTATACAAACACAAAACAAGGAATATGGGTTTGAAAACCTACCTATTACATACATCACATAACAAGCATCTGGAATTGAAATTACATTGCAATGAGACTAACTAAAAACAAAGCAGCATTATCAAGGTGGGGATATGTCAAAAGCTAACTTTTCAATCAGCCTTTGGCTGAATATTGCAGGGTATCAGCTCCCTAGTTGTTGCTAAAAAATTCAACTCCACACAGTCTCACAACTAAAGTTAATTGTACAGTCACAATCACTACATCACAAGACATGCTTACACTCATGAAAAGTAGCTGTTGATGAGATCTTCCCTCAAGTCAGCTCCTTCCTCTTCAGCACTGTCATCCTTCCTTGGCATTCCAGGAGTTTTACCTGGTGGCACTACAGGCTCCCACATGTTCTGCAGATTCACTCACTCGACTGCTGACATTGCTGCCAGCAAGACCCCCACAACCTGAGCTGCTCTGTGCTGCCTCTGGGAGCAATCATGTCATGGCCAGCAGGTTATAGGGCCCCAGCCTTCTCTCCAGAGGAGCTGGAGAGGTTAGTAAATTAGGTCCAGAGGAGCAAGTTGGTACTGCATGTGCACAATTTTCTCTGTAATTCACCATCCTTTCCCTCCTCACAGGCCAGAATGTGCCCATGTATACCAGTTAGACTAATAGTGTGCCTGTTGTTGCAATCTGTGTGGCAACAATGAGATGGACAATGTGCAGGTATTGGTGGCCAGTGGCATATGTTAAGTTCAGTCAAATTGTGTTGGGTGAGGTTTTTTTGGGGCCCTAGATCATACTTGTGTTGGATGCACATACTAGGTAAGAAGACATTACTGCCATCCACTGACATTTCTTTCCTCATGATTGTAGTAAATGTCAGACAACATGTGTGTGCATGACAGCATGAGCTGTGTATGCATGTTGTATGAGTCAGTTCAGAGTCATGCGAGCAATGTGTATGGTGCCACAGATCTTTAAACTCACATCTGCCCTTGCTAAACTGTTTTGTGGAAAGCATATCCTGAGTCAATCTGCCCTTCAGGTTCCTACACACACCATATGCCAAATTGCTGTTGACTACATGATGTGCTGTCATGCATGGAAATGATGGGAGTGGAGTGTCATGTAGATTCTGTCAGTTCAGCCTGAAGAGACCAGGACCTGTCACATGTATCTCCCATTATGAGACCTAGTCTAGGCTGTGGGATAGACACTGTGGCTATGCAACTGTGGCACTATGCTCACTCCCTGTACACCAGCAGATCCTGTCATGTGGCCAATATGATGCTTGACTGGCAAAACCTGTCCTGAATGTCTCATTTATTTGACTAGATTACGAATAGGCACAGAGGTAAATCATTAATCTAGTCAATATGTGGATTTAGCATCATTGTCAGTGTTTGTCTTGGACTCATGACACATCCCTTACTCCCACAGCTCTGTTGTCATCTTCACACAGGTCATATTTGTCCAGGACATGCATTTTGCATAACTGACAGTACCACAGTGCAGACAGTATGTCGATTCCCTGGAGGCCATTATATGTAACTCAGTAGCTTGGTCACATAGCAGAGACTGTACAATGCATGACTTTATTTGTTGGATGCTATCTCTGTAGGATAGGTGCTCTCATGCCACAGACTTAAAACAGAACCTCACCCCTGAAGTGGCATGAGTTTGCATTTGTTAGTCCACATGTCCACACATGGACAAGGAAGACACTTTTTGAACCCACCATGCCAGCCCCTTCATTGTTACTCATGTGTAATGTTAGAGTTTGTACACTGGCAGTTGCTTGTAGGGACTGCATGCAATGAGTTATTCTCTCAGAGTTTGAACGTGTTAGCCTATTCATGCCTAAGGAGTTTGCCCTTTAGAAGCTACATAGATGTGTAGTGTTTCTTTGTGGCTCACATCACAGTACAGGTTGCTAGGACATGAGGTACCTGAAGTCAATAAATTTGAATAGTCATTGTAGGCCATGAGAAGGGTAGTGGATTAGTCTGCAGATGGAAATACATATGTCTTGAGTTATGTTACTATACTTATTGGCTTGTGTGTTTCACACTTGGGAGTATTGGCAAATAGAAAGTCCTAGCTTGATGTTACTGACATGTATGTGACTCAACCCATGTGATGAAACTTGTGATTATAATTTATTGATTTGTCTTTTGCATCCATGCAGGTCAACGTCCATTATAAGAAGGCACTATGGAAAGCCATCGCCAAGAAGGTGCGAACCCTTGTGGTCCACTGCCCGCAGAGTGCCCACTGCAGAAGAAGATGAGAGGACCTGAGATGTTGGGCTCAGAAAATCACAGAGGTCCAGATGGGGCTGTCCTCCCAATGTGGGCAGAGTGCCCGTCGGACCATGCCCCCCCTAATGGCCCACATTCTGGTGGTGGCCTTTCCAAAGCTTAGTGGGCATTTGGGGACAGCACAGCAGCCATAAGGGTCATATTCCTGCCTGTCACATCGCCAATTAAATGTGTAAGAATCTAACAGCTCCCCCTGGCAATTAGGGAAGAGCTATGAGTCACACAGTAGATGAGTCATTGTTTGTGTAGACATGTCATGTGTTGTATATTGATGTACCTTGCCTATTGGCCCAGGGACCTAGGACACAACTGTGTACAATCCACAAATCACTAGCTCTCCAGGGATGACATATGGCTCTGTACAGTGATCAATCTAGTACTGTTTGTTGTTTAGTGTGTGTACATTCTATGCAACAGACCGCTGCTCCTCAATGTTACAGGCCAAAGAGAAGTAAGTGATGGATCACTGTCCTCAGCCATGCGTCTGGATAAATGAGTATATTGGCATCTGCGATCCAGAGGCTAGTTGTCTTCAGCATATGACAGGTGCTGGTGCCTCACTGCAGTCTGTAATGTGAAGATGGCCATTGTACATGTGACAGAGCCTACATTGAACTTTGGGTACAGCTACAGATCAACCTTTTTCCTTGGTAAGTGGGGAATGTTCACTGACATGATTTATGTGCCATCACTGTTGCCATTCATTGTACCTACATGTCAGCATGTGTTCCTTTCTCAGAAGCAAAACATACCGGTATTCCCTCACATATATGTCCCTGGTAACCTATGTGTGCAATACGCCATTTGCAATGGGGGTACATTTCATGTTGTGCCATAGATAGGAGATAGCATGCCATTTGGAATGTACAACTACAGTAACAATGAGGGACATGACAGGTAGGCCTAGAGCTTCGAGCCACAATGTGCATTTCTTTGTTATTGATGCTGCAGCATGTAGCAAAGTACACTGCACCTGTGAATGGGTAAGGTTTGTAACCTGACTGTTGGCATGCATCATGGAGTAACTTGCAGTTCTGTTGAAATCACATGTTTTTGGGTACAAGCAGTCATCCAAAGACAGACATCTGGGTTTGCATGACCATAATGGAGACAATGATGAAGCTTTCAATTGGGCAACACGTTGAGGGCATTCAATAAGTACTTGCAAATCCCATGGCCTCTCTAACATCCAAGGGACTAATGACATTTACTGATGCACTCAGAGTATGGCATTAGTGGTGATTACCCTGGGATGTGCTGATTTATTGTGTTGTGGATTTTGGGTACATCTCTCTCTGCCTCAGCACCTGTTATCCCTGCTGCCCTTAGTGAGGAGGGTATTGACCTTCTGAGAATTATATCTGTGGGTCAGAAAGCCATTGTGAACGCCATTCAGGGATTGGCAACCCAACTCAAGGAGAGAAATGCATTCCTGGAAGGCATACATGGTGCAATGTTTGGCCTACAGAAATCTTTTCAGGCTCTGGCCTCCACACTGATGGCAGCTAGTCACCCCCCTCCCTCCCTCCCCCCTCCACCTCCCACTTCCCAATCAAAATCCTCCATTCCCCTACCTACCCAAAGCACACAGACTGATCCGCATGCACCCACCTCAACACATAAGAGCAGCACACTCAAGCACCACAAAACACACAGGCACACAAGCAAACATCAGACAACCACAGACATGTCAGTCACCACTTCCCCAGACACCCCTACAACCCGCACTGTTCTTCACATGACATCAAGAATACCTACAGGCACCATCACAACAGTCAGTGACACACTCACCACACCCAGCATACCCACAGACACCAACCCAACAGACATCCAGACATCCACCACATCCTGCATACCTGCAGACACCACCCACACAGACACACATCCCCACTCCATCCCCAGTACCTTCAACTCCCAGCCCCCAAGACACATAAGCCCACACACTCACCCATGCAACAGACACCACTCAAACACAATCACCACCCCCTTCTACTGACCGTCCATGTATCCCTAAGAAAGCTTTTTTTTTTTACCTTAGCCTTTCCCCTGTTCCCTTCCACCTCCCAGTCCTCCCCTATCACACCTGCCCCCTCCAAACACCCATACCCCTCCTCCTCAAAAAGAAGTCCACCCCCCTCAAAAAGCAGTCCACCCCACCCAAACCCAAGACCAAACCCACCCATGCCAAATCCACCCCTCCCCCAAAGATGATCCCTAAGGTGTTTGCCTGCCCACTTGATGTCTCTTCCTGTGGACGTTCCCTGGCAGGTAGGAGTCAAGTGACAGCACAATGATGTGCCTCTGCTGGGACAATTGGACTGACCAGTAGCCTTGGACAAAATTTGCAGTTAATAAACCCAAACGGTTGGGTTTTGTTGGGGATACATTTGTCCTGCAATTCCTTTACTACCTTTATGTTGTTCCTGAGTGAATTGTGTTGTGTGTCTGCAGTTGTGGGGTTTTCAGCCTGCTTGTTTTTTTTGCTGTTGCTTGAAGTATCTGACTTTGTGGATAGTGCTGGTGTCCCCCAAGACAAGAGTATATGTTGATTGTATGGATATGTAGGGGTGAATGCAATGGTGGTGTCATGGCATTGTGTACTGTTTGTTATGATAAGTATTCATCTTGTGTTGTCCAGTGTGAATGGCATTAGACTTGTCCAATATGAATGGTGTTAGACTTGTCCCCTTGATATGGATTATGGATTCATTTAATGTGTGGCAGCTTAAGTTTGTTTGTGCAGCCATGGAGTGTGTTCAATTGTGCTAAATTTGTTCCATTTTGACAGTGCAAGTGTCCATTTAGCTGTGTGTACATTGCAGCTAATTCATGTAGAGGAATGTCCCATGCAGTGGAGTTGTATGTGCTTTTTGACATGCACTGCCACATTGTGCAACTAGGCGTGCCATTTGGGTCCAGTATTCTTTTTCCCTGAGATACATGTAGAGCCAAGACCTGTGCAAATGTTATTTAAGGGGCATGTGCAAAGTGATATGTGTCCCATTCCAGCCTCCTTCCCTGAGTGTTCCAGTGACCCCATCCCTATTGTGCAGGTATTGTCTGCATGGTTATCTTTGTGCATCCCTTTGTACTTCCACTGTGTTGCAATGTGGGTGATGTGTTTGTCCATTGCAGTGCTGCTTGATGGTAGTGGTGTTTGTGTTCCATGCCACATCCATAAATGTATGTGTTGAATGTGATGACAGTCCATGGCATGTGTGTGATGTGAGTGTGTGAGTTGAATTTGTAGCTGTGATGTTGGTGTTGTAGGAGATAATGTTGTGTACACTTCACTGTGTGATGCCGTGGACTAACCCAGTGTGCCTTTTTTGAGCCACGATCTGGCCGATAGTCCGTGTTTCAGGATGCCGGAACCGCTGTGGTCTGTTTTTTGCCAATTGTTTGGTGTTTTGTGCTGCAGTGCGGCCCAGGAGGCACATTTCATGCTCCGGGTCGCGCTGTGGCCCCTGGCAGCCTCCCTGACTTTCCCTTTCCACTTACCTTACTTGGGTTCGTTTCATTTTCTTCTTTTTTCTTCTTTGTCTTCTTTCTTCATGTCTTCTTTCTTCTTGGTTGCCCATATTGTCTTCTTCTGTGGTGGTTGTCTTCCCAGCATGCCTTGTTCCTTTTCCTTTTCTACTTGTTTTGTTTTCTCATTCACTACTATGTGGCTTTTCCCAATCCAAGATGGTGTTGTATGTTCTTCCTGTTTTGTCACTTTCTGTTTCATGGTATATAAGAACTGCAGTTCCCTCTTTCCTTGTGTTGCAAACATTTCCGTCTTAATAGTGCGCCTCAATCCTATTTCCAGTTTTCTTCTTGCTCATGCTTATTTTTCCCTGCGGATTTGACTTCTATTTTTGCCTTTTTTCATTGTTTTTTCATCTTTTTCAGCAGTTCCCGTGATAGAGAATTTTTCCCATTACTTGGGTTTTTCCTCTGGTACTCCTTCTGGAGGGTATGGACTGCCTTGGTGTTTTTTCTAGTCAGCAGCACTGTGGCTACTAGAAGGGGTCGCCCGTATCTTGGCCAGTCCAGAACAAGTAAGAAACTGGGCATCCTTCCAAGTATTGCAGCCTACATCGGTAAGAGACATGCAGACCGTGACACATTGTACCTGTGCCTTCGATGAGCAGATGTGTGTTTTTGTGTAGTGTTGTGGTGCAGTGTGAGTGACCTGCCCAAAAGGGGTGTTTTGTGACTGTGATTGTGTCCTTTTTTGTGTTTTATTCCTGCAAAGTACACAATGACAAGTGTACTATGTCCCCGTAGCGTGATCCTCGTATGATGTGGATGACGGTGCGATGATCTGTTGTTAAGGCTAATGACACAGGTAGATGTGTGTACTTAAGGTCGGTTGCGCTCACAGCAACTTGGGTTTTGTGGTCCATTGATGATCAGCAGAAGCAGCAGGACATGAGTGATGGGCTTCATGGCAGCACCAGACATATGAGACTGCTTGCAGGTGAGTGTCTCCCTTTATAATGCCCATTTCCGCCTGCTGAGACGTGGAGGTTTGACCACCATGGTCAGATTGGCAGTGTGCAACTTCATAATGTGTCTAGTGGCAACACAGCCTCCGCCTCTTCTGCCTGCCTGTGCCAGTTGGACCGCAGCAGTCTTTGCTTCATAGGCCAGCATGACTCGTAATATGGTAGTCCAACTGCCAACCTGTTGGTGGTTTTACTGCCAGCGCAGCCATGGCAGTCCACAAACTCGTAATGAGGCCCTAAGTGCCTGTTAATGTTGTTTTTCCAAAGAGTTAATCATTATTAGAAACATATTCTTCAACAAAAATCTCTAGCTAGACGTCTGAAAACTTCTGCTTTATTTTGCGTCCTCCCAACACTCTTTATTTTTCTGTTGCTGACGATTTTTAAATATCTGCACTCTTCTCCTCTCCTGCTTCACTGAGATGTGTACTAGCCAAAGTAAAAGCAGGCAATGTGGTCCAGAAATTCACTTTCTGTACCTGAGGTCATTAATAGCAGTAAGTGTGACATTCCATATGTGCAGTACTCTATTTGAACTTCTTCCAATTCCGCATGATAGAATCATTATTTGCATTTGCGGATCCTAAGAAATTACAAATGGAGATAATTTACTAATTCTACATACAATTTAGTTGTTCTATATTTGAGATTCAGTAGTTTTTGCAAATAAAAATCACAAAATTGTATGTTAGTACATAAGGCTCCAAATGAATGGAAAAAATATGTAGGCAGTGAACTATATGGGGGGGATTCATACAGCTTTCACATTTTACAGGGGGGGGGGGCTGTGGAGCATAATGCTACAGGTATATTGCTGCACCAGACATAATTGTCCTTGTTCTGTATGAAGATATGCTTATATTTCCTGATTTCCCAGTTCAATACTCCAGTACTTAACAGTACACAATTATTATTATTATTATTAGTAGTAGTAGTAGTAGTGGTAGTAGTAATAGTATTAATAGAGGCAGTAGAAGTATTTTTGTCTGAGGTGGATTATAGTCCACCAGAAGTAATAATGGTACTATTCTTGATAGGTCCAGTAAAGGTTTCAGTAATATAAACTGAGTTCCCCCTGGAAGACATGGCACAGAGCAGATAGCCTTAGGGTAGGACAATCTTTCAGGCATTTAGAAATACCAGAACAGTTAAAATGTTGAAAACAACACAAAAAACAACCTACTTCAGTTTATAACAGTAGAGAATATTTTAATGTACAAAATAACACTAATACAACAAAAGGACAATGCCCCAATAAGAGGCAAGAGGTCAGCCAAGACCAGGACAAACACAAGGCTTAATGCTGCCAGTGATGGAGCGCGAGAAGAATGTAAAGAGACAAGACCAAGGTTGCTCCCATTCAAACAGTTACTTTCTGACTTAGAAATGTTCTTAGAAGGTAAATTCTCAGTGTGGCTGCACAGAAAGCTGAAACTGAAGACAAGGTTATCAATGACTGGTTGGCAAAAGACAAGGTCTCAGTGAAGCAGTCAATGAGCTGCGAGCTGGAAAAGTCTGAAGCTTGCACCCAGGAAGCTGTCAGTGTTGATCGGATGCTACTCATGTTGGGTCCGGTAAAGAGATATACCTTCAGACTCAGGGCCTGATTAAGAACTGGGCAGAAGAGTTACTCCATCACAGCAGTGATGGATATCCCATCTGCCAAAATCGAAATCCTATTTTATCCTATTTAGATTTTGACAGATAGGATATGCATCACAGCTGTGGTGGAATAACCCTTCTGCATAGCTCTAAATCAGGCAGAAGGCCCTTAGTCTCTCTTCTGTGAGTCAGATTCCTCAAGAGCAGAAATTCTGAGAGGGACATCATGAGACCCACTGAACCATATTTGCTGCTGTTAAGAACAACATAATGTAAGCTGCAGCGGAATAAAGCCCACTGGTAATGTATCCTCGAGGATCGGATTACCAAGTTGGTCCCAGACTTCTGACGGTTCTACAGGGAAAAATCCTTGAAAAGGTTTCTAAGACTCAGCGTTTAGGGTTAGAAAGGATGAGTACACTCTGTCACATATCTATGGGCCCCAGCAATGTAGGGACATCACTTAAGAGTCAGGACTCACTCCAGCAGAAGCCACCTCCTGGGGCAAGTTGGAACTGGTCAGATTGGCTCCTCAGGAACAGGCTTCTTGCAGATTTTGTGTCCCTGGTGGAAACTTGTGGCCCCTCCCTAACCAGAATGGTTAGGTAGGGGCTATTTTTGCAGTCCTTCCTGTGCGTTTTACTGTAAACTATGCCACAGTTCCCCTTTGTACCTAAAACCAACACCACAAAACATTTCTTCTCCTGTGCACAGCTCCTTATGCCGACATGTAGGTCTGGCTATGATAATGGGCAAGCCTTCCCTTGTGGTGACCCGAAAGGGGTTATAGGAGCAACTCCTCTCCCTGTCTGTGCAAGAGTAGGCATCCTTTGAGATTAATTAAGGTCTGGCACAGCCCAGATGGTCATTCTGTCAGAGAAAGATCAGTCCCTCACAATTTGTCTCAGCTCTGGGAGACACTTCACACCTAATCAACAAGCCTTTCAGCTCCTGAGTGACAGGCACATTAGGCTGATGCAGAAAAATGTCAGCTTCTTAAAAGTGTAACCACTGATAACATTATAAAATCTGACTGGAAAATTAAGCTGTATTTTAAATTGTTGTTAAAATGATCACTTTAACCATTTTTCTAGCTACTCTCAAACTGAAGCTAAGAATTATAACTTGTTATAATGTAACCCATTGCTTCCCCATGGCAGAGCCAGCCTTGCCACAGTGAAAAAATGACTTTGGAGGTTTTTCACTACCAGAAAGACATTCTTTCCGGCAGTGAAAAACCCACAAAGTCATTTTTCACAAGTCCTTTGTCCTACTTTTTTATACCATGCACCATGGCCTGTGGGTATTTAGGGCCTACCTTAGGTGTGACTTATTAATTTTAGAAAGGAAGGTTGAGGACTGGCAAATTTTTTATTTTGCCAGGTCGAACTGACACTTTTAAACCAACACACTCAGGCTGCAGGGTCAGAGCTGGAGACATGCTTTGCATTGTCACTTTAGTGGTGGCACAATATTTGTTGCAGTCCACTAGTGATATTGAACACACTTTTTGTACTCTATGCTTCAGAGTTATAGGTAAGTTAATTAGGAGTGTAGACAATTTCAACATGCTCTAGAGTCACAGTGCATGCACTGGGGGCCTGGATGGTAGTGTGCCAGTGCAGAGTCAAAAAAACAGCAGCATCAGTCCAGTAAAAAGGGGGTGACCATACAAAAGGAGCGATTGTCACACAAGTATTATTATTATTATTATTATTATTATTATTATTATTATCATTATTATTATTATTATTATTATTATCATTATTATTGTTATCAAAGATCAGGGGACACAGAGTTGACTTGCAATATCTTGTTTATACACAGCAGGAAATACTGTATTTCCTATAATACATGGTGACACAATCACTCCCTCTCAACTCCACATTAAATCCTTCTTCTCTTGGTCTCTTTTAAAATGGATATTTTGGTTGCAGGTAATGAATGACAGTGGGATCTATATTTTGAAAACAAATACATTAATAAGCAGCTAGACATTTCTTGCAAACACATACCCTTAAGCAAAGTTGTGTCAAATGTATTTTGAATGTGTGGACAGCAGTTAGATAGATTTCTGATGTTTATAAGTCCAGCAGAGAAATGCCAGAACTTTTTTTCCAGAAACAGCTAACAACTGTGGATTTTCTGGATAGAAGGAAGGGATCTTGGACTATATTACAGACAACGGCCTGAGGGCATAAATTGTATGTACACCTGTTTTCTCTAGGGCACTGTTGTATTACAGAAGGGGCTGCAGATGTTTGTGCAACCACTTCATTTACTGTAACACTGATAGCACTAGTACACATACAGTGTCATCACTATCTTAGGAGGGTGTGTCTTCATTTTCATTGGGGTGTGGCTCTATGGTAACAAGGAAAGCACTTTACCTTAGTTATTTCAAACTATTAGAGGTCATCAGGAGGCACACTGACTGTGTGCCACAAAAATGTACCCATCCTGATGGCTGCCATCTTGAGTGGGTAAGAGAGGCGCCATCCCTTAGACATCTACCTGCAGGCAGATACAGTCACTCACTGCACCCATCTGCACAGGGAGCCCTGTCCCCCTTTGTTAAGCTGGCAGCATTGCCACATGTAGAGAATAATTCATAAGAATAAGTTGAAACACGGTTTTCTCTTTCATTGTCTAAAGACCAGTTGTACATCTCTCAGTGACCTGCATGTAACAATGTCAGTTTGCTCTGACAGCAGGCATTGTGAAGTCACAACTCAACTGTAATAACTTACTAAAGTACATTTGCCATGACATTTTCTTATTATCGATGAGTAGTGATGTTACAATTAGATTGTCATAAGTATATATGGAGACACCTTTCTATGTAGTTGGCATGTCAGGCCTCTATGTCTTATTCAACAAATTGTAGAAGGGTAGCTGTCAATAACAGGTTTGTTGTTGACTCAGACTTTTCAAGTGATATCCAGTATAAAACGATACAGAGACCTAGGAGCAGGCACTGCACAGGTAGCGGCACAGTGAGTATGCCAGTGTGGCTCCAGTTCTGTTCTGCAATTCTGCACAAGCCCATGACTGACAGTGAAGGAAGCAGTTGGCAGCCGGAGCACTACATACATTCCACTGCCTCAATGAGGGCCATGGAGCCCTGAGGAGGTAGAATATCCAGCTCTCTGTGGGTTGCAGGTCCAAGCACATGTTTACAATGCCCTGGCATCATTGTACTGAAAAAACAAAACTCATGTTGTACTTGATGCTCACAATGATGTCTCTCTATAAGAACAAAACATGACAAGAATTACACATGAAATAATAATAATAATAATAATAATAATAATAATAATAATAATAATAATAATAACAGAATCTAATATGATTATATAAGCATTCCTGTTATTATTATTAGTATGAATTAACCTTTACATTGCAGGTGTCGGCCAGTCACTACCTCACAACCAGTGGCCGACACCAGGGAGGGGGTTAAATATTCCTACAATCTGTCACATCTGAGGATTTTTTGTATGAAAAAACCCCCGGGAGACACAGAAGATTTTCCGTGTCTCCATCCGACCCCCCACCCGCCCCTTTGTGAGGTTATCGCGCCGCAAGGCACTATTTGTTTTCTCCACCGGAGCAGGAAGCGCCCTTGCGGCCAAGGCTGTCTGGGAAAAACAGCCCCAAACAGCCTTCCCAACTTTAGGGAAGGACTTGTTTGAAAGGGGAGAGTCTCTCCCCTTTCAAACAAGGCCTTCCTGAAATGGCTTCATGGCCCTCGATCGCAGCGCCACTAGACACCAGGGATTTCACTTGGAGGGGTGGGGGGTTTGCCCCCCTCTGAAAAAACAGCCCAGCCCCCTCTCCGCTTTTTTTTTAAAAGTAGGTTTACCCCTGGGCGGGCGCGATCACACCAACGAACCACCCCCCGGGGTGTAAAAAATATTTAAAAAAGTTTTTAAAAAAATAAATGAAATGGACAGGGGGTCGCCCGTGAGCAGGGCGACCTCCTGTGGGGGCAATAATTGTTTTTAAGTGTGGCCCCCAAGGAAACCATACAGCTATTTAAAAAATATATAGATCTATAAATATATACATATATACATATATATATAGATAGATAGATAGATATATCTATGTAGATATATCTATCAATGTATAGATTTATCTATCTATATAGATAGATATATCTATCTATATATATGTGTATATATATATATATATATATATATATATATATATACACATATATATATATATATATATATATATATATATATATATATATATATATATATATATATCACTTTTGTCACGTGTGTGGTTTCCCTGGGGGCTGCGACCGAACCCCCCAGGAAAACTACACCCAAATAGAAAAGTGATCTATATATATATATATATATATATATATATATACACACATATATTTTTATATATATATATATACACATATATATATATCTTCACCACCAGTTCTCTTGCAGTTGCAGCATGCGTCTTCAAAGCAATGCACATACTTCAACTGACTCGTTTCAACTGTAGCTTTTAGGCAGCAATAAAAAAGTCAAGTAACTCTTGTGATTATGTTTCTGCTAGAAAAGGATCTGAATTTTGTCTAGTGGCAGTTTTGATGACATAAAGTAGCGCAGAAGGTTCATATGCCTACCGAAAGGATCAAAACTGTATTATATGTAATAGCTCAGTGGATTAGTAAAGCCAGCCATTACCTGCGCTATAATACAAATGAAATGTATGTGCGAGGGGGCTATGGAGAGATGAAATGCACTTTTGCTGGGTGGTAGTGAGGGAATTGGAGGAGGAGGGGTTAATGGGAGTGGGAGAACCAATAATGATTGCTGGACTGGGCACTAGAGATGCTAAATACTGTGATGATTGGTATGTGACAATGAGATGTAATAGTGTGTTTTTTGTGTTTTTGATTGTCTTGAGAGAACATGCTGATTGAGGGAAGAAGCAAAGGTAAGGTGACCTCTACTGTTGCAGGTATCACACACACACCCACCAGCAATTTTGTGACTGCCTACATAAGCTAGTGTTTTAGAGTGACAGTTTAGCCAGTAAAAGAGATGGCATCTCTTTGGATGACTGCTGCTCAAGCCCTAACTCAGGTTATAGAGGACAGCTCTGATGTAGTATCAGATACTGAGACAGCAGATCTCAGACAGTATCTGAGAGATAGGGCAATGGCGCACAATCTGGATGTGATTTTTCAGTTGAAGGAGTCCCATTCGATAACTCCTCTCCAGTGATTATGAGGGAGGTGATGAGGACAGTCCTGCTGTCCCTTCGCAAGCACAGTCTGTGCAGCGGGACAATAGCAGGTTAGCCCAAACCAGAGAGCAGGTGTATGTCGCGGCAAGCACAGACTGAGTGCTCTCTAGGGAGCTCCCCAATTTAGTTCAGCCCCAAATTCCACCGCCCAAATCGTATTGTGGAGATATCAAAATCATCTATCACAAAACAACCTAGTTTTGTAATGCAGGCACCTGCGTTTTTTGTCCTGGGCTCGGCGGCCATATAGGAAAACCTACCAAACCCAGACATTTCTGAAAACTAGACATCCGGAGGAGTCCACAGAGGTGTGACTTGTGTGGATTCCCCAAAGTTTTCTTACCCAGAATACCCTGCAAAGCTGAAATGTTGAATAAAAACTCTATTTTTTCTTGCATTTCTGTCAGACAAACTACAGGAATATGCTGGGATCCACAAAATTCCTACCAACCAGTGTTTCCCCACCTGTTCTGATAAAAACAATACCCCACTGGAGTGCCTGTACCTAGTGCCTGCGTCAGGAATGGATCACCCCAGGGTCAACAGTTGCCCTCAGTCCACTGCCACTTACCGATGCTCCAGGTGTGTGGGCATGTGACCTCCAAATATTATGCTAAGGTGACACATAATAGGGCAGTGACATCTACTACCCTCAGAGGTCGACTTGGATCTTTTGACTCAGTCAGGAGTAATGAGATCATTAAATCAAACAATGAGAGCCAATACAATCAACAATAACAATATGCAATAATGAATCAGCAATGTATGCATACCATGACCTATGTAGTCATGAATCACAACACCAGTTTAGTAAAGTTTCAACATTTATTGCCCTTAAATTGACAATGCTATGGTCACATAAATGATGCATAAAACCAAATTATAGCAATACGGAAACAACACAGGCTCTCCAAAGTGCCTGAAGAATTTCAATTTTATAAGTACAATCAATATGAAACACTTCAAAAGATTTATATGGAATAACAACAAAATTATTTGGAAAATAACAGCAAACCTGATTTAGTTGAGCAATTGAATCAATCACAATCAATTAATAAACATTTAAATTAGTTGCTGGATCAAACATGCTAACTACCAAATTCTAATTTGAAAAGCAGGTGTAGCTGGGCTTTGTCACAGGCAAAAAAATTAAAATAAGACAAAAAATAATTTGGAAAAAACATCTAACTATGGTGCTAACAAAAAAATATGTGGTTGGATTAAACCTGCAAAGGAAAAATAAATTCACATTGGTTATACCTCTCTTAAATGAGACAGCAACTTGCATAGTCTTCATCAGCTGAGCACAGGAATAGCAGGTCTTCAGAGATCAGCATCAGAAACAATGAAAGGGAAAACAGTTCAGTAATGTTGGGCCTAATGTACCTGAACTGTCAGAATCGTAGACAAGAGCTGAATAGCAAAACTGAACTGGAATTAAATCTGATTGCACAGAAAGTGTGCAGTCAGGTTAAAAGAAACCTCCTACAATGTCTGTTTCTAGCTTTAGCAATAGTACTCAAGTGTTGGTTAGCTGGAACAAAAGAAAAGACTAAGGGGGTCATTCTGACCCTGGCGGTAATTACCGCCATGGCGGAGGTCGGCGATAGCACCGCCAACAGGCTGGCGGTGCACCGCTGGGCATTCTGACCGCAGCGGTTCAGCCGCGGCCAGAAACAGAAAGTCGGCGATGTACCGCCGACTTCCCGCTGCCCTTGAGAATCCTCCATGGCGGCAGAGCGCGCTCCACCGCCATGGGGATTCTGACACCCCCTACCGCCATCCGGTTCCTGGCGGTTCTCCCGCCAGGAACAGAATGGCGGTAGGGGGTGCCGCGGGGCCCCTGGGGGCCCCTGCAGTGCCCATGCCAATGGCATGGGCACTGCAGGGGCCCCCGTAAGAGGGCCCCATGAAGAATTTCAGTGTCTGCTTTGCAGGCACTGAACTTTGCGACGGCTGCAACTGCACCCGTTGCACCTTCCCACTCCGCCGGCTCCATTCTGAGCCGGCGTCCTCGTGGGAAGGGTGTTTCCCGCTGGGCTGGCGGGCGGACTTTCGGCGGTCGCCCGCCGGCCCAGTGGGAAAGCAAGAATGACCGCCGCGGTCTTTCGGCGGGAACCGCTTGGCGGGCGGCGACCGCCGTCCGCCGCAGTCAGAATGACCCTCTAAATCTAAATTTGAATAAGAATACTGTATGTATTCCTGATTATAAAGCCTTCTTAATAAAAGACAACTAATCCCATAAATTAGTTCTAAGCTATGATATGTACTCCCTGCTTGCCCTGATAAAGGAATTTGTATACACACATAACATCCTCTCACATCCATAGTCTCAACATATTCATTCAACAAATGATAGCAAACCTTAGAAGAAAGATCTTCTTGTGAGCTGTCTAAGTGTAAGTAGCTTTCATCTTTATAGAACTTGTCTAACTCAAAAAGTGTAGTAGTCCCTGGAGAAGGTGTATAATTAGTTTCAGCTTTATCATAAACACTCATGCTTCTGATCAATAACAAACTTATCAACACAGGCCAGGGCACACCAAAAAAGTTTCAGACCCTGGGGAGGTGAGCATTAGGTACAGAGCGGGAGTATTGCTTTGAAGAAGTAAGTGCCTTTTGAACATTATTTAAATGGCACTACAGTTACGGTATCAATGACAGACACCATGAACAATAGGAATCATCTTATGACACCACATTAGTAAGGCTTACCATGGCCACTGTTCCAATGATCTATAACTTGAAATCATCATCGACCTCATCAGTTTGTCTTTACGGATTCTTTCTGCCCCAGATGGCTTAAGCACTGATCCACACATCAATTGCGAACACGAACTCTGTCCAATTCTACTGGATGCTTTTTCAGATGAACTAATCTACATTAGCCTTGATAAAGTCAATGTGACGAAACCTGTGTCAGCTGTAAGCTGTATTTTGGACCTATTTCTTCTTGATAAGAATAAAACTTCATCATCACCACCTACGTGGCTTTGGACTCTCAGTTGTTTTTCACTTGGATGAACTATGCCGGACTACGTTTTGGTGTGCCATGGTCTATATTGACAATTACCATTGCTGACTATTCCGGTCAGTATTTCCAACACCCTTGGTGGTTGGGTGTAACACCAGGTTGACATCCAGCAACACAGGATCTTGTCCCAGTCCACTGTATACACATTTCATTGGATGTGCGAGCTTATGGCATTTACCACCCCTTGTTTGTTGTATTGTATGAAACGTATCAACAGACATACAGCTACCAGATCCAACACACACACACTTGCACCCATTGTTTCTATTGTGATTAATATTTATGACCTGTAAAGAATCAAAAACTGAATGGAAAAGAAAACTGTACTATGCAGTCACAGCAAAAATCAAAAATAATCTTCACTTTTTCTTTGCAATTGTATACAGCAGCTTTCAGACTTTCTAGAATTTGTCGAAAATCGGTTTAGCATCTTTGTCAAAATCAGTTTTGAATGTCTCATAGTAGATCACATTCTGTTGATCACTAACTATTACTTTAAGTGTATAATGTCTTGCTCGTTCTGCAATGTAATTTCAAATCTCAGCTCTATTATGACTTCAAGGTCCAAAATGTAGAACTGGATTCTCACAGTCAAAACAAAAGGGCCTAAAGTTGTTTTCCCAATCGTCAGCTGCAAGGTATGTCCATTCAGGACCTGAGTATCTTCAACTTGCAACCCTCTTTCTCTTTGATTTTCAGCTTGTCCTTATTTCTTCTTCACTCAGATCTGTTCCCGCTGTTGTTTCTGTTTCCTCATTTATGCTCGACAACACATCAGGAACTTTTTCAGTTGCATGCAAAGAAGGCCACTTATCCCCTCTCACAGTTTTTCTAGACAGTGATGCCAAAACTGGATTTACAATCTTCTTGGATTAGCAGGAATCTGACAAGCTCTTCATTGACTTTAACTTGTTTCACCTGCACCATCAGTCACTTCAAGAGAAGTCAAATCTACATGACTTTTATTCAACTCAACTTCACTTTCGGCTAGTTCAGGAAACAAGATTTGCTTTATTTCTTTTTTCCCAATCGTCTGCTTCTGGGAGAGTCCTCCATGGACTTGACTCTCCTGCTACATCCGCTTCCACTTCTGCTGATAGAGGAATATCAGGATTGTCCTCTTTTCATCTCTCAGAGGAGTACCTGCATCTGGATCTTCACCAATTTGCAATGTCTTTACTCTTGCGGTCTTTTGTTCTGTTGTTGTCACTTGCTCTTCTTGAGACTGTAAAGTTTCTGCTGGTGTCCTCGGGAACACTGGATTTTCATCATCCAAAGATATGAGTGTGGCTGCCTTGAATCCAGTTTGGAATTCCAGCACACTTCACAGCAGTCGTCGTTACCAGAATGATCTGGAAAGGACATTTCCACCTAGGTTCCAAGCAAGTCTTCTGCACATTATTCTTGATCACCACCCAATCACCAGCCCGAAGACTGTGACACTGGTCTTAGGATGGTGACACGGCTGTAGCTTCCACCTGCTGAGACAAAGAGTGAACTACATCAGCTAGACCCTTGCAGTAATCCAGCACCAAGTCATCTGTTATGCTTACAAACACATATACAGGAACAGCTGGCAATCTCATGGCTCTGCCCACCAGTATTTCATGAAGCTAGAGACCAGTCTGTCTGTTGGGTGTACTTTGCATGCTCATCAGAACCAAAGGTAAAGCATCAGGCCATTTCAGATTTGTGGATGCACAAATGTTTGCCAACGAGCTTTCAAAGTACCATTCATTGGTTCCACAAATCCAGAAGCTTCAGGTCGGCAAATCCAATGCAGCTTTTGGTCAATGTTTAAGGCTGAACATAGCATTTTTATCACCTTGTTATTGAAGTGACTTCCTCTATCCGATTCTAAAGGGGCCGGAAAACCAAATAGTGGGATCAACTCTCTAAGTAGATATCTTTGTTACGGTGAGGCTATCATTTCTACATGTAGGGTAGGCTTCAATCTAATGAATAACTATACAGATAATCACCAACACATATCTCAAACCACCAAATACAGGCATCTCAATGAAATCCATCTGCAATCTGTTAAATGGACCACCTGCTCTTCCAATGTGGCTCAACTTGAAAACAATTCTCTTTCTCAAGTTCATTTGCTGACATGTAATACAAATGTGACAAATGACTTCTGCATCCTCACAAAATTTTGAATTGAACCAAGATTGCTTGTGTTCGAATCATAGCATCTCTGCCAATGTTAGTTTGATCATGATAGTTTCTAGCCATTTGCATCAGTAGACAGTTTGGCAAGACATTTGAAACCCAGTTTTAATCAAGTTCTCCTTGATTACAGCCCAATTTTATCCAGCTTCTTTTTAATCCTCTGGAACCTCATCTTGCAATCTTTTATTTCTTCTCAAATGTCAACCATTGTCAACAGAAAGCTTTGAATTGCCTCATCAGTGTCTGTTACTTCTTTATTCTTCATTGAAAATAGCACAATTAGGTGTGCAGAATTTAGTGATCTAATCTGCATATGATTTACCCATAGAGAAAAAAATCATTTGTTTTTCGATGCACAGCACACTTGATAACTAAGACTTTCTCAGGTAATTGCAAAACTTTCAGTAATTCATGAATCTTGTCCCCATTTCTTATCGGGGAGCCAAAAGAGGTCATGAAACTTCTCTAGGACCACAACTTCCCGAAGTTGTGCACAACACCAAATCCATACTGGCTGCCTGTAAAGATCGTACTTTTAAGCTGTGATGAAATACCTCATGCTCTAGTAAGAGCAACCAATTCAGCCACTTGTGCAGAAAATACTCCTTGACGCCATGAAACTTCAAGTATACCAGTGATGGTGCACACAGCATAACCAGATCTCAATGTTCCCACATTGTCTCTTAAATAGGAACCATCAACAAATATTATTTGATCATTTTTCTCTAACAGAGTATCTTAAATATCAGGTCTGGGTTTGGTGTACAGTTCAGTAACATCCAGGCAGTCATAATCCACTTCATTTACATTTTCAGATTCAGCAATGTCTATAGGTAACAAAGTAGCAGGATTAAGCACTCCACAACTTCTAAGGGTGAAATTTGGGGATCCCAAAATCAACAGTTCATAGCGAGTCAACGAAGCATTTGTCAGGTATTGAGTTTTGGTCTTGGTAAGCAAGACCTCAACTGACTGAGGGACCAGAAAAGTTAAAGGATGTCCCAGCACACTGCTCTCACTTTGGACAAGGCTCGTATCAACCGTGGCAACCTGTTTCAGGCAGCCTTGGACGGAGGCAGAAACCGGATCCAATGTAGCTCAAAAAAATGCTACAGGATGATTTACGTCACCATGTACCTTTGTCAGGACAGAAAGTGCACAACAATCACGTTCATGGTTTTGTGTAGTCAGGCATTCCCAGAGCTAGTGCTCTGCACAAACTCTCTCTCAGCTCAGTAAAAGCTTTCATACAAGCTTCATTGAGAGGCACAGGATCAGTTATGTCTTTGTGGGTCAATCTCTGTAATAGAGTAGAAATAACAGTAACATTTGGAATCCATTGGAGGCAATAACTCACCATTCCCAAAAACAACCTGACTTCTCTTTGAGTATCAGGAGGGTTCATTTGCAATATAACTGTAACCCTTTCTCTGTACACTTTTGTTGCACCTTCCTCTATTTGATGTCCCAAGTACTTCACCTCTTTCTGACTACAACTTTGGAGGAAGGTGTTAATCCGTCCCAAATGTGACGGATATACCGCCAGCCGTATTACGAGTCCATTATATCCTATGGAACTCGTAATACGGCTGGTGGTATATCGGTCAAATTTGGAACGGATTAACACCTCCTCCAAAGTTGTAATCAGGCCCTTTATGTCCATTTACACCCAGGTGATTCAATAAGGCAATAATATCTTGCCTGCATGCTTCTTGTGTCTTTGAAGCAACCAATAAGTCATCAATGTACTGAACCAATGTAGATTGGAAAGGCATTTCCAATGTTTCCAAATTTGTTTTCAACACTTGATTAAATATTGATGGAGATTCTGAAAAGCCTTGTGGAATGCTACACCACGAGTTCACACAATTGCAGAATGTGAAACAGAAGAGAAACTGGCTATCCTTATGTATAGACACTGAGAAAAATACTTGTGATGAGCCCGTTACTGTGAACTATTCTGTGTCACATGGAATTTGGAATAAAATCACTACTGGTTTGGGTACCACTGAACAACATTTGACCACAATATCATTGATCTTTCTCAAATTCTGAACAATTACAAATTTCCCACTAGGTTTTTGCAAACCCCTAATAGGTGAATTACATGGGCTGCTCAGCACTTCATTCAAAACCCCTTGCTCAACAAAATCTGAAATTACAGGAATAACTCCTTCAATTACATCTGATACCATGTGATATTGGGGTGTTTTGGGGAAAACTGCATTAGGTTTAACTGTGACTTTGACTGGTTCTACACCTTTAATTAGACCAATATCCTTTCCAGAAAGATCCCACACTTTTAAAATAACTGTATCTTGTAGATCATTTGGCAGGTCAGTACAGTAAATGCAGGAAAAAGAGTAATCAATGGAAATTATTCATTAATTAGATTACAACCAATTGGAATGCATGATTCCTCATCATCACTATTTGTTTGAATGGCAATTCCATCATTTGTGCAAGTAATTGAACATCCTAATTTGTACAACAAATCTCTTCCCAGTAGGTATACTGGACTTGAGTCACAGACTACGAATTTGTGCATGCCTTCAAAAGTACCAATTCTACCTGGAACCGGTTCAGTAATCAGATTTGTCAGTGTTGATTCATTACTCCTACAACCTGTACTGTTCTACCAGAAAGTGGCACATTAGGAACTTCTGCAGTTCTGACAGAAGAATGCGTAGGTCCTATGTCAACCAAAAATAAGATTGAATGACCCATGACTGTTTCATTACTTAAGGACCACTCTGATCCACCTCTAATGAAGCTGCTAGTACACATTCTTCTTAATCCGAACTCTCATTCACAATTTCATCACTCAATTTATCCTCACTGTGTAAGGGGTACTGTGTAATCAATGGTTGACTGTTTTGGTTTAACTTTTAACCCATGGTCTGCTGAGGAACTACTACCTGCTGCTGTTCCATTGGAGCTTGCGATATTTGCATTTGCTGCTGCGGCATCATTTGCATCTGCTGTTGCATTTGCTGTTGTAGTACCTGAAAACGTGGTACCTACTGTTGGGGAATTTGCATTTTTGGAATCTGCATTTGATTATTCATATTCTGAACGTTTACATTAGGATTCTGATTTCTCAGTCCTCTCAAATTTGGAAAAAGATCATGATTATTCATCTGCACAATACCCTCCTGCACCATTAAAGGGCATTCCCGCTTCCGGTGTCCAACACCCCCCAAGCATTACAAGGTAGCTTTTGCTTCATTGCCTTCATATCACCTGAATTAACATTGTATTTTATTGTATTGTATTGTAATAGTATTTATATAGCGCTAACTACCCCTGGCGAGTGCCTTTCGGTGAGTAGCCCACTATTCCAGAACCCAACAGGAATTAGTGATGGATTAGTATAGGGAAATATGAGTACAGTTTTAGTATTATTATGAGCTAATTTGAGCCACGGATATGAGAGTTTGATAGTTAGATTGACTGGCGTAATGGAGGGTTGGAGGAGGGAGGAATCCAGAAGTGTTAATTGGAAGTATATGGTAATATGATTTAGGCTTGGGATGAGTATCGGGAGATTGAGGAGGGAAGAATCTGTGGAAGGGGTTAGGGAGATCATAGTAGCAGGGTGAGATAAATGAGGGAGAATTTAGTAGGGTTGTTTGGGAGATCATGGTAGTAAAGTGAGGTTTGGTGAGTTAGATGTGGAAGCGGAGTTAAGAGCTTAGGCAGAGTTATTTAGGACATGATAGTAGTAGAATGGATTTGGGATGAGTCCGAGTAGGAATGGAGGATAGATTGATAGAGATATGACATATGGTGATGGGTAGATAAATGTGACATAAGCTGAGAGCAGGGATTCAAAAGTATCTAGTATAACAACTTATCTAGGAGTTATGCAATGACCTATGAACATGTTAAGCATAGAATAACATACATATATATATACACACACACACACACATACACACATGAATACACACACATATATGTACATACATATTTAAACCATGAGTAAATATACTTAGTTAAACAGGTTTAAAGAGTGTGTGTGTAGTTTATTGTTATGACATGGTAGCGATAAATATTTCCTAAATAACTAAATAAAACTAGAATATACACATAATCAGAAAAACATATTTATCAACATAGGCATATGCAGTCCATAGTTGTTTGAATATGGTGGTTATGAAGGAAAGAGCCAACTCTTGAGTAGTTTTCTGAAGACAAGAAAGTTATCTGTGGCTCTTATAGTTGGGGGTAATGAATTCCATAGTTTGGCTAGTATTGAAATCAACAAGATTTCCATTTACACCACTACCACATCCTCTTCTTCTCGTCTGTCCCTGACTCGGAAACACTTGCATTTTTCCTTGTTGTTTTAGAGTTCCCTGCATCCCTGATTGTGCTGCTCTAATCTGCATCACCATTGCTTTTTCTTTCAATCTTTTCTGCTTTATGTCAATTTTGTCACTGCAATATTTAGCAAACTGCAATACTTCAACTGGTTTTGCTTGCCAGCAAATCAAATGACTCTAAAGCATGTTACCAATTTCAGGTCTCAACGCCTGCACAAACCTGAGCATAAAATCAATCATGTCTTTGGGTTCACTTGGCTCAGTACCACTGTAATGTTTGAACATCTGCAACAACCTTTCACAATATGCATGTATTGATTCCTTCGCTTCCTGAGCTGTCCTGTCAATTCTCTGCCAATCATATATTTTGGGAAAATTCTTGTTTTAAAAAATTAAATCACTTTGTAATAGCTTTTCATTCCTGCAGGAGATGGTGCACCTGTAACTGGATCTCATGGAGGCTCTCTTGTCAGCCAGTCAACAATCCTTTCCATTCAATCCATAAATCAGCTGGGACCACTATTTGCAAACGAGTATAGACATCCGCAGTTTGCATGTGTAACAAACCTGTATGTTTGATGATACTATTCCACTGGCTTCTCACTTAGTCTTGGGTAATCATTTGTGAATGACAAAATATCACTCTCGCTCCAAGGGATATGAACATACTTTCCTCAGGAATGTCTCTCATTGGTAATATTTTTACTGGACTATCATTCTGCTGAGTGTCAGTAAAGTTCGAAGTCACAGACTCTCTTTTCTGCTATTCTCTTTCTTTACCCCAAAACCTTCCCATTTATCTAGTACGCCCCATATTTTGATATTTTGGATTAATTCCCTATTGTGAATTTTCATTCCAGGGAATCTCATGTCTGCAATGTCTTTTGAATCAAATAATAATCTGTAACTCTTCTTTAATGGTTTGGTTTTCTCAATATCCACCTCATAATTTTCTGCAAGTTCTAATGATTTCTGATGTGCCAATTTTGCTCTGTTTGTGACATCTTTACATATAAAAGATAACTCATCTTCATTATATGAGTTAATTCTATTTAATTCAAATAGTCCTTCAATCATTTCATTTAACTCTAATTTTAATCTTGCCAGATTCAGGCCCTCATTATGAGTCTGGTGGTCTGTGGACCTCTGTGGTGGAGGTGGCGATTGCACTGCCACGGCCCCGGCCCCGGCGGTAAAGACCGCCATATTATGAGTACGGGGACGGCACCTGCAGAACACAGCCAGGTTTCTGTCTGAACTGCCACTGTGGATGGACCGCCGTGGCCGGCGGTAAGGCTGTTTTCCACGTTCGTATTACGAGTCTGCACACCACCAGGATTTTCGGGGGGGCTGCCCCACCTTGAAAACGCTAGCAGTCATGCACCCGAGGAAAGTAATATTCATTCCTGTCACCCCCGTGCACTCCCACACCTCCACTCACCCATTCAGACATCTCCACATGCACGCACACATATGCATACAGCACACACATGCACGGCAGGCACTCCCTCACCCCCCATTACAGTCGACCCACTTATCTGACAGGGCCACACTGCAGGCCACGTCATGGAGGTCATATGGGTGGGGGGAGACGTCAGCGGTGACGACCGCCGCGTACCTGACCGTCACCGCCAGCAAAAATGGTCATGTACCCCAGCCCCTCCATTGACACAATGCGATCCTATTGGACGTTGCATGGTGGTGCGTACTGCTGCAGTGTCACTGCCGTGCAGAGACCGCCGTGCTCAAAAGTGTTTCATAATATGGCGGTCAGAATGCTTTTGGCGTGGCGGTGTTGGATGATGGCCTGTTTTATGGCGGATTTCGCTTTCTGCCTCATAATATGGCAGTAACTGTACCGCCACCACTGGTGGCATGATGGCGGGTTTTTCACCTGGCGGTCCTGCTCTAAAACTGCCAAAGTCGTAATGAGGACCTCAGTGTCCTTTCCCCTTCAGCAACTGTTTTCATTGCTAATTCTCCACTCACTTTTGTCAACCATTCTGTTAATTGCTGAGCTGTCAAGCCTTGTAAAGAAACATTATTATTCACACTGGAAACAGATTGTAGAGTATTATATGGTGGCCCATCACTTTCTCAGGCGACACTAGAATTGAATATGGATTTGGATTTAGAGTCCTTAAATTTTGTGAAATCCTAGAATAAGTTAAGTCTATACGCGGACCTGTTTTGTAAAAAATCTGATTAATTGGAGATGTAACTCCTGCAGTAGCATTGAGTTTTTCCATTTCTGCATTTGAATTAAAAAGATTCTGCATATTGCTCTCATTATTTCCCTGAGCATACAATGGAACAACTGGACCGATTGTGACAGGAACTGTTAATGTTTCTGGGCTTCATGGAGTATTCTGGTTTCTTGAGCAAATCATTCCAGAACTCTGACCTGTAAAAACTGAGAAACTCGATTGCGATATTGCTACTGGGGTATACCTTGGCATTGTCTGAGCTTGACTCACAACTTGCACATGAGCCACTGAGTTAGGTGTAGACTCCACCTGGACCATCACTGGTTTCTGAATAACCTGTGGTGCCACCGGTACTGTAATACTCGATGCAGAACTAACAACAGGAACTGTAGAATATATCACAGGCTGAGCTACTGTTTGAATGACAGGAGTTACTGTACTAGTACGAATATTAGTTGCGACCTGTACTTGACTCTGTGATACTACAACTGGAGGTGCACTTGGACTAATACTAGCACCTTGGTTTACCTCTTCTGCTGCATATGGAGAAGGATTATTTCTCAAAAAATTAGATCATTTATAAATTCATCATCATCTGAAGCACTATCATAAGTGAGTGATCTTCTAGCTTCATCTGACCTTGACTCAGTTATTTCAGAATACTTTTTTCTTGTCTTTGGTCTGATACTGTCTCCTTTTTCTTTTGAAGTTGCAGGAAACATTTCAATATCTTGTATGCTTGTTGTCTGGCTACTAACTACTAAAGCCTTCAAATTGTGCTGTCTCAGAGGGGGCTTTAATTCATAAAGTACTCTTCTCAGATTCTCTAAAATTATCATTTTAAAACTTCCATGAGCAGGAAAAGCTAAGCTCCCTTCCTTCTCCATTATTTTGCACCACTGTTTTAACCAATTATATTCTGATGGACCTTTCTCTTCGATTGCTATATATGTGGGCATTCCTTCTGGTGGGACAATTTCTCTTATTCTATCTGGAATTAAAGTATCTCCTCTCATCGCACTTTTTAAAGCATTAAAAAAATTCATTTTCACCTTTAAGAGGGGTTAAACTACAAATTAAATTCAAAACAGAAAGTATTTCAATCCCAAAATTCTTTTCACTTGCTACTCTCAGCCAGTAGCTGTTCACTGTTGTCCACCAATCCGTTCATGGCTCCTTTCACCAACTGACCAATCCCAGTGCGGACCCAGTGACGTCACACTCACTCACAGAGCGGCTGACAAAGCCTCATGGCTTGTCCTTCAGAACTCGATTCACGGAGAAAACGAACTGAAAAGTATTGCCAGCATTTAAAAAAATAAAATAAAAGCTTATCTGCTTACTACAGGGAGGGCTCAATCACTACGGAAGCTTTACAGAAATTTTGACTGAGGCCTTCCGCTCAAAGTGCTACTCTTCCGGCTTTTGCTTTCTCTCATGCGCAAGTAAAATTTGACCTGCAAATTTTATCATTGACTAATACCAGATGCTCCTTGTGCACTCAGGAATCACTTAGTATCTGTCAAACTAGCACTCACTTAACACGCACACTCGGAATACAGCTATACCAACTGCAGACAAGTAAACAACAAGAAGCATCTCTTACACTTGTCTGGGGTCTGAAACCACGCAGGGTCCGTTACAACAACAACCACATAAACAATTTTTGAGCACAAAGCGCAACACTGATTTGAAATTCGAGGATTTCCCTATCTCACCCTTTGGTTTACGCAAACTCCGTACTCAATTACGTTGGAGTACGTAAGCTCCCTACATCTCTCATATATCGCAATTCACCTGCAATTTGCCAAACGCTACTCAGAACTCAAACCTCACTAGAATCACTGGGAACATACCATATCTATTTTAAACAAGCATTGGCAAAACCAAATGTCCATAAATCAGGAATTTTAAACAAGCAGTGGCAAAACCAAATCTCTCAAAAGAAGGATGATATTTTCCTATTGAGATGAAACCATCCTCTGCTACTAATATCTGTTGGCATGTGAGCTCCTAATATTAGGCTAAGGCGACACATAATAGGGTAGTGACATCTACTACCTCCAGAGGTTGACTTTGATCTTTTGACTCAGTCAGGAGTAATTAGATCATTAAATCAAACAATGAGAACCAATACAATCAACAATAACAATATGCAATAATGAATCAGCAATGTATGCACACCATGACCTATGTCGTCATGAATCACCACACCAACTTAGTAAAGTTTAAACATTTACTGCCCCTAAATTGACAATGCTAAGGTCACGTAAATGATGCTCAAAACAAAATGGTAGCAACAGAAAAACAACACAAGCTGTTCAAAGTGTCTGAAGAATTTTAATTGTAAAAGTGCAATTACTATTAAACATTTCAAAAGAATTATACAGAATAACAATGGAATTATTTGGAAAATAGCAGCAAACTTAATTTAGCTGTGCAATTGAATCAATCACAATCAATTAATAAACATTTAAATTATTTGTTGAATCAGACATCCTAACTACAAAATTCTGTGTGGGGCTGGGCTTTGTCACATGCAAAAAATTAAAAATAACACAAAAACGTATGTAAAAAAAAAACTATCTAACTATGGTGCTAACAAAAAACATGTGGTTCGATTTCTAAAGGGAAAATTGCAAAGGAAATATAAAATGCACATTGGTTATATTTCTCCTTAATGAGACAGCAGCTTGCATAGTCTTCATCAGCTGAGCACAGGAACAGCAGGTCTTTAGAGATCAGCATCAGGAACATTAAAAGGGAAAATGGTTCCGTAATGTGGGGCCTAATGTAACTGAACTGTTAGAATCATAGACAAGAGCTGAATAGCAGAAATGCATTGGAATGTAATCTGACTGCACAGAAAGCTAAAAAGAACACTGACTGAACTGCAAAGAGCTGAAAAAAAACCGAAACTCTGAATCGAGCTGAAAGGAAAACCTGACTTACATCATCTTCAACTTGCTAAGTTAAAGTCGCAAACATTACTAGCTTAGCTTCTATTGGACAAGACTATGGGGTGGGTTAGTGTGCAGACGATAACATTTCTTCTGGGCTTCAGTTGTATCTTTATTCATTCTTCTTACGCTCCTCTCTGGATGGCAGTCTCCGTGTAACAATTACATTACTAAAAACAACACAACACAGAACATTTAGCTAACATTGCTTCCTTTCAAAAACTAAGGCTCACTGTCAAAACTAACCATCTTAATCACTAGGAAGCACAATATGAGGAGGACAGCTAAAGCAGTGGACTTTCACTGTGAGCTTTTAATAAACAATGTTTGCAAAAGCATTTCAGTAAATTCAGCATAACTTTTTCAATATTGTGCTTCTGGAAAAATACTAAAACATAGGCTTTTTCACTAATGCTAATGCATGAAGAATGAAACATTTCTAATAATTTCAAACCATTAGATTTGTAGTACAATAATATTATTCATGTTTTGTCAATACATATATTATAATTATAATTATACTATACATTATAATTAATCAAAATACATTTTCACAAACATTTATTAATTCACATTGAATTTGAGGTGGCTGACGCCATGTCAGCCACAATTTAAACAAACACGTTTTATTTTTCTAACACATGTTTCTATATTTAGGCCTTTTAATACACGTTAATCATTTCATTTTGATTACACATATTTTTATTAATAACCTTTGCTCTCTAACAGTTGTCAGTGATGTGGAGCACATAAATGCAATCCCTAACTGTGGAACGTCTGTGCAAAATCAAGACCATTACTGTGAAACCTGTGATGGAGTCACTGGTGATCTATGATAACACTCAGTACAGTGGATCTATTAATTGTAAAATGCAGATAACTAATTTCTCTCATTTGATTTCAGGGCTCACAGCACATATTTGATTAATAGCAGAAATCAGTCCACAAGTCCGATATTACAGAAATCCTTTGGGCATCCTCTGTCCCGAATGGTAGCTCTTAGAAATGGTGACTCTAGTTGGCATTGGGTTACACCCTGTCCAAGTAGGGACCATCACTCTAGTGAGGGTGAGGGAGTCACACAGCTAAGATAACCCCTGCTCACTCCCTTGGTAATTTAGCCCAAACAGTTAGGCATATCTCAGAGGTTCTAACATATTTGCACACATACACACACAGTAACACAGTGAAAACACCACAAAAATACCTCACACCAGTTTAGAAAAATTGCCAATATTTATCTGAGTAAAACAAGACCACAAGGACAAAAATCCAACATACACAAGTAAAGATAAAAAAAATCAAAAATTAAATGCTAATGTAGCGCTTAGAAACACAATAGCTCCATCTGGGACTATCACGGCATCTTGACAGAGTCGTTCCCAACAGTCCGATGCAAGGGAGTGCACACTGACCACAGAGTCGCACGGATCCCGGGTACAGTACCTTGGAAAATGATGAGGAAACAAAGATGCTGCATGAAGTCAGGAAGGTGAGTTGTCCCTGGAACCAGTGTGGTGTCTATTCCTTACTGCTTCTGCGGAGGTTAGTCATTGTTTCCTTACTGCTAGGCAGGGGAGGTGAGGTGTTGGTTCCTTACGGTTGCAGGGGAGGTGATGCGGTATTGGTGGCAAGGCGTTGGTTCCTTACTACAAGGCTAGGTCGATGAATTCAGCAGGTCAAAATGCAAGGAGGCGACATTGCTGTGTCGTGATCACACCACAGGACCACAGGCGGTGCAGTGGAGTCGAAGTCGGGTGGCATGGATGTCGGCAACACAGCACTCGGGACTCACGCTGTAGTGGGACTTCAGAGGTGCTGTGGGGGTGTTGGGCCTGTGTTGCAGGTCTTTGCACTCAGAGGGGCCCATGGCTCCGGTGCAGGCAGCAGCGCAAAGTCAGAAAGCGGCACCAGTTCTGAAGTAGCTCTGGAGTTGATGTGCTTAGTTTCTTCTTGGTTGCACCAGAGCTCACTTTCAAATGCTGAGGAACTGGATTTGGCACCACTTTCCAAACCAGGACTCTCAGCAAGAGAGCCCAGGCACTGGCAGATGAAGGCTTTGATGGCCATGAGACTTCTTGAAAGGAGGCAAGGTCAGTGCAAGCCCTTGGAGAACCTTCGAAAGCAGTATGTCCAAAGCACAGTCCAGTTCTTTCACTCCCAGGACAGAAACAGCAAGGAGCAGGCCAGCACAACAAAGCAGCAGACAGAGTGGCAGTCCCACCTTCAGCATCCAGCTCTTCTTCCTGACAGAATATCCTCAGTCCAGAAGAGTTCTAACAATGTGGGATCAGAGGTCCAGTACTTACACCCATTTCTGTTATTGAAGTAGGCCACTTCAAAGAGAAGCCTTTGTAGTGCAAAAGACCCTGCTTTTCCTACTCTGGCCCAAGACCCACTCCAGGGGGTTGGAAACTGTTTTGTGTAAGGACAGACACGGCCCTATTCAGGTGCAAGTGTCAGCTCCTCTTACCACTCTAGCTCAGGAAGACCCATCAGCCTGGTGATAGGCCATCAAGATATAGAGGGCACACCTCAGCTCCCTTTGTGTGAATGTCTAGAGTGAATACACAAACATCCCAAATGTCATCCTGACCTAGAGGTGTATTCCACAGACAGGTAGAGGCACAGAATGATTAAGCAAGAAAATTCCCACTTTCCAAAAGTAAAAAAAACTGATAATTGAGGTAATGCAGAGCTAATCAAACATTCACCCCCAGTCTGAAATCAGGGTTTAATCCATACGGTTTTTTGCTTGCCATGCCATTCCAGTTTGGACCAAGCCATATGCTATTCAGTCTTGACCCTGTTCCCCATGGGAACAGTCCAGCCCAAACTGCCAGGTCAGGTCCTCCCTGGATCAGAAACAAGCATCCTGGGACCGGTTTCAGGGTATCACCCTTCATCAGCCAGGATAGCTTGAATTTGGTGGCATAGCAAGCACGGACCCGCGTCGGGGCATAACCTTCCCACTTGGGGCAACAAATACAAAAACAACAGATGATGGACAGAATGCAGATCAAATCAAACATTCACCCCTAGTCACAGATCTTGGTTTAATCCATCAGCTTTTATGCTTGCCACACCATTCCAGTTTGGAACCAGCTAAATGCAAATCAGTCTTGACCCTGTTCCCCATGGGAACAGTCCAGCCCAAACTACCAGGCCAGGTCCTCCCTGGACCAGAGACAAGCATCCTGGGACCGTGTGGCAGGGGGTTTGGTGATATTAAGGACTCGGATGCTTGGGTGGGTGAGAACAGTGATTTTATTTCAAATCCTTTAAAGTGGTGTGATTTGTTTCCAATTCTATGGGTAGTGTGCTTCTCCTAACCAAATGTCTCTTCTCTCTCTTTTCCAGGTCCCCTCTTGACGGCAAAGATGTTCTTCTCGAGCTCCCAGGCGTACCGGAAAAGAGGAATGGAGATAAGGGTAAGTCGGGTTTATATAGAGGTTAGAGTCTTATTAAGAATATCGGAGAGAGAGAGGACAAGAGAGAGAGAGTGAGAGAGAGAGAGAGAGAGAGAGAGAGAGAGATGCCCTTGAACATGTGCTGAGGGTTGGAAACAGTGTGTGTATAAAGATTCACCACGTAGTGCTCTCAGAAGTAAATTTCTATCCCAGGTGCTCTGTATGTTTGGCTAAGTAGTGTTCTGTGGCCTTTCAGTAATAGGGAAGTCTTATATCTTCAGCATCCCCTTCACCTTATTAATGCTTTTCTTCTTCTGGTCTTCCCCCGATCTTCTCCTCACCTCTCCCCGCACTATCCCTCCCCTCTCCTCTCTTGCCGTCACACTCCCCTTTATAATAGAATTTGTCCTTTAGGAAGGACCGTACCTGGGTTAGCCACGTCCCTCCGGGGACGTGGCAGAGTTCGCGTCTTTCAGCTCTCTTCCTGGCACAGGGCTGGTCGTTGAACTCCAGGATAACCTCACTATCCCCGGTTCTCTTCGTGTCTTCCATCTCCTCGTTCCTTTCTTCCTCGACTCTCTCGGCGTTCCTGTCTCCTTTCGCACCCCACGCGTCGAGTTCGTCGTCCTTTTCTGGTCTTTCGGGGTCCTGGATATCCGGGTTCCCACTGCGGTGTGCGGCGTCATCGTTGCCCGGAAACCCGTGTGAGGCGTCGTCTCCGCGGTCGGAGCGGAACCTGATTTCCGACTCAGAGGCGTCAGGAGCCGGGTAATCGTATAACCGGCTACAGACCGGTTTCAGGGTATCACCCGTCATCATTCAGGCTAGCTTGAATCTAGTGGCATTGCAAGCAAAAACTGACGGATTAAACCCAGATCTTCGACTGGGGGTGAATGTTTGATTTGTTCTGCATTCCGTCCATCATCTGTTGTTTTTGCACTTTCTAAAAGTGGCATTTTCAAACTCACAGTTCAAAAACCAATTTCACCAAAAGTTATATTTTTATTTTGTGAGTTCAGGGACCCAAACTCCAAATCTCTATCTGCTCCCAATGGGAAATTACACTTAAAATATATTTCAAGGCAATCCCCATGTCACCCTTTAGGGGAGAATAGTCTTGCAATAGTAAAAAACTGAATTTAGCAGCATTTCACTATCAGTACATGTAAAACACACCATGCACCATGCACCTCAGCCAGACAGAACCCACCCACTCTAGTTAGGGCAAGGGAGTAACACGTCCAAGATAACCCCGGCTCACCCCCTTGGTAGCTTGGCACGAGCAGTCAGGCCTATCCCAGAGGCAATGTGTAAAGCGTTTGCACAACACACACAACACACGTGACGTAATATCCCCACCACAAAGGAAACACAAAACCTGATTATATGAAAATATACTGTATTGTACACAACGCAATTATTAGACCAAACATCACCTATTAGTACTATCCTGCCACCTTAGCAGTTGTCAGAACATTACACATTAGTTACTCTGCAAACTAGCAGTAGTCACATATAAGACACAGATTACTCAGTATTCTGCAACATAAGCAGTGGTCAGGAAACACGTTAATACACCAAAACACTTGTCATAAGAATATCGTAAACGCCCATAGTAGGAACATTAGAAAGTGTAAGGCAAGTCATAAAAATATATTAGCATGTTATGCCCATAAAAGGAACATTTGCACACATATATAAAAAAACACCATCAAACAGATAGGCAATATATAAATCAGAAAAAGTCTCTAGCAAGAACTTATGTTCTACATATTGGTCCTTAGTAAGTACCTGTAAGATGAAGGCACCTCTAGTGCCTAAAGAACAAAGAAGGTGAAAAATGGAGACCCCAGCGCTCCTCGAGATAAGGTGGGAGGAGGGGGCGTCATGCACCCCCACTGACTTTGTAATGGGCCTCTCTGGGGGCCCGGTGTCTCCAAGGGTCTCCCCCGGGCCTGTCCAGACCCTCTGCTGTGGGGAGACCTCAACTGCCAAAACCGGCCCGCATGGGGCCACTCCAGGGAGTCCGGGATGTCAGGGGAGCAGGGAGGGCCTCCGTGAGGCTTCCTTTCCCCCTGCCCGGCAACAGTCCTTTAGCAAGGGGCCTGGTGGGGCAAGGGAACCTCCAATGAGGTTTCCTCTCCGCCCACCGGCTCTCACAGTGCTCGGCGGCCCGCCCGGCAATCGAGAAGGGGGCAGGCACCAACGTCAGTGCCTGCCAGTACCCCGGGGGCGCTCCACGGAGCGCGCTTCTCCCCAGGGGCACGACAGGAGCACTCTTGCTCCAGGTTTACTGAAAGAGGGTTCTTCGGGTGCCCCAGGGGCACGGAGCAGCGCGCGCACTCACGCTCCATCACAACCATACAAAACATGCCTACACTACCCCTCATAAATCAGACATTACCCCTTACACATAAGGCAGGACATTTCTAATGTAATCCTATGAGAAGGCAGCACTCACAGCAGTGAAACACCAAGTTGGGCTGTTTGTCACTACCAGGACAGGCCACGCAACCTAGAACATGTCCTGCCTTCTACATACATGGCACCCTGCCCATAGGGCTAGCTAGGGCATACCTTAGGGGTGACTTACATGTAGTCAAAGGGGAGTTTTGGGCCTGGCAAGAAAATTTAGATGCCAGGTCCCTGTGGCAGAAAAATGGCAACACAGACCCTGCGCTAGCAGGCCTGAGACAGGTTTGAAACTCTACTCAGTGGGTGGCGCAAGCAGTGCTTCAGGCCCACTAGTAGTATTTAAATTACAGGCCCTGGGTATAGAGATACCACTGTACAAGGGACTTATAGGTAAATTGAATATGCCAATTAGGAATAAGCCAATCATACCAACTTTAGATAGAAGAGCACTTGCACTTTAGCACAGGTCAGCAGTGATAAAGTGCTCATTGTCCTACAGCCAACAGCGAGAGGTCAGAAACACCAGGAGGAAGGAGGCAAAAAGACTGGGGATGACCCTGAGTAAGGAAAAAAGTCCAACAATATGGCAGTCATGTATACACCACTCACCCATACAATTTTAGACAGAGAGCACTTGCACTTTTGCATTGGTCAGGAGCAGTGGATGCTGCTGCCAGGAAGGCTTGGAGTGGCAGCGCATGGAGTGGGTGGGAATAATAATAAAAAAAGACATACCTGCTGCTGCTGGCCCTCCATGTTCCTCTGTCCCCACCTTCTCAGTTCTTCTCTTTTTGCTTCATTCCCCACTCAATCTAGGTGTTTTCTCATGCTGTTGCCCAGCAAGAGAACAGTGCCAGGATTGGCCTGGGAGGCCGGAAGTGTCACTCAGTTAGGGAGGGGGAGATCCTGTGCTGGTTCACAAAATGGCTGTGACACACAGCTCGGGTGAAGAGTTCTAATTGCACGTGGCAGTTTTGCTGGCCTAAGGTGGCCGGCCAAACCGTCATGCGCACTTAGAGTGCACCTACCACTCCTCCTCCCCCTGCTGATGCAGAAGATGCTGGCCTTGCTCCACCCTAGACTCAGGGAACTGGCAGTGGCTGTTACCCAGGTTGACAGCAGCGCCAGGATTGGCCTGGGTGGCTTGAAATGCCACTCAATTAGGGAGGGGGAGCCTGTGCTTGTTCTCTAACCAGCTGCGAAACACAGCTCGGGTGGCGAGGTCTTTGGGACCACTCCCTGCTCTTAAAAAATATTGTTTTTTATATTCCCAATGGGGAATGGGTCCCTAGTTTTGAGATCGGAATCCGGTCTCAAAACACGACAGATAACGCACTAAACACACTTCTTCCAAATACTGATTTTCAAAGCCGAATTGCAATTTGGTAAGAGCTTACAGAATCTCAGTTTGGCTTTTGTACATTACAAAATGCTTTTTTGCATTGTTTTGCAGTTGCAAATTGCCCGATTCTGTGAAACGGGCCTTTTGTGACCTTCAGAAATACATTGCAAATGAGGCTCTAAGGGGGTCATTCTGACCCTGGCGGTAATTACCGCCAGGGCGGAGGTCGCGGTAGCACCGCCAACAGGCTGGCGGTGCTCCGCCGGGCATTCTGACCGCAGCGGTATAGCCGCGGCCAGAAGCGGAAAGCCGGCGGGCTACCGCCGACTTTCCGCTGCCCGTCTGAATCCTCCATGGCGGCGGAGCGCGCTCCGCCGCCATGGGGATTCAGACACCCCCTACCGCCATCCTGTTCATGGCGGCTCTCCCGCCATGAACAGGATGGCGGTAGGGGGTGCCGTGGGGCCCCTGGGGGCCCCTGCCGTGCCCATGCCAATGGCATGGGCACGGCAGGGGCCCCCGTAAGAGGGCCCCAAAAAGTATTTCAGTGTCTGCCCAGCAGACACTGAAATACGCGACGGGTGCAACTGCACCCGTCGCACCTTCCCACTCCGCCGGCTCAATTCTGAGCCGGCATCCTAGTGGGAAGGTTGATTTGCCCTGGGCTGGCGGGCGGCCTTTTGGCGGCCGCCCGCCAGCCCAGGGCAAATGTCAGAATCACCGCCGCGGTCTTTCGACCGCGGTGCGGTGTTCTGACGGCGGTACCTTGGCGGACGGCCTCTGCCGTCCGCCAAGGTCAGAATGACCGCCTAAGTGTCTTGAAGGACATGGTATGGCCTGTAACCAGCAAGGCTCCCTCGATGTGTCACAGTATGATCAAAGGCTTCCTGTCTGCTTATTCACCCAACCACCACTAAGACAGGTAGAGGAACCAGCTATGCATGAATGATAATTTTGTCACCACTTTTGGCCGAACAGCTACTAAGGTTTCCCACTCTGATATTTTATGAGGATTGCTTACATCACTAGTTTGTTGTATGCTCTTTATTGAGACAATTTCATACTAAAGAGAGGTTGGCTGATTACTCCCAGAATTCAGCGGCTGCAGCCATAAATGTCAAGGAGGGGAATGGGTGGTTCGTACGACGGGGATGGGGGAAATCAATAAAAAACAAACAAAAAAGAAGTACCTTTAGCCACCGTTTGCACCACCTCCTTCCACCTCACTCCTCTTCTGGTGTCCCAGCATTCATTGAGATAGCATGAAAGCAGCATCAGGATTGGCCTTTGCGGAGGAGCCGCCCCTGCCAAAATTCCTGAGTACCATTGCATGTTCATCACTTCCATGGCACACCACTGTAATTGTACTTCTAATTAGCGCCTAATTTCTTAATTGCATATGGTCATTTAATTTATTGTCAGAAAAATGGAGTGTACCCCTTCACTCGCTAGAATATGCTTCCGTCTGCAGTGATGTGATATAAATTGAAATGTCTGATAATGCAGGAGGCAGAACACTGCAGGGATTGCTTATTCATCAATATTGGCAGCACCTCAGATGTTAATAAATTATTCTGGTATGACACCAAGCGTGAGCTATGAATGCGGGATAGAAAACCTCCACTGCTGTAAATAAAGTCAAGCAAGGTTGCAGGCTAAACTTCTACTTTAAATTGGATTAGAAAAATTGAATTTTGAGGGCTTCATTGAAGACAATTGAGCAGCATTGGCCTTTTAAAGCTGGCATATGTCTGTTACTTTCAACAGTAAAATGTCCTAATCCACAGCCTTTGACTCTCTTTTTCCCCTGCTTCTCCAGGTAATGTGGATTAGGCAGGAGAAAGAGGCAAAGATGTGGACCAGTGCACATAAAAGCCTTCCCCACTCCCTCCTCCCATAGCTTATGAGTCACTGGATCTTCAGAAGAAGGGGGAAGGGGAATTCTAGTTAGTGAGGAAAAGTAGGTTAGCCATGCATGGGGAGAACCAGTGGCTGACTTCAGACTCCATTCACAGCTGCTGCTGTGTATTTTCAAGAGTTAACAACCCTGGCCTTGATCACAGCTATAATTGTTAAATAGTCATAGAGTTGTGAAACAAAGGCTTTGGTGCCACTAGGCTGTCTCTGAGTTGGCCTTTGTTTTTTAATTAGGATACTATACTATCATGGTTCTGAATGTTCTAATAGACTTCTAGCCCACTGTAGCAAGATACACCGAACATTAAAGGCCCACTCCCTTGATATTGGCCTGAGCCAAAAAATGGGGGGACCTGCCTTTAATGTTCGTTATCTATAAGGCTATAAAAAAGAAACAGAGGTGCTCATCAAACTGAGGAGAGCATGCGAGGTTAAAAGGGAGGCAAGGTGTTAAGGCCATGTGTAATAGCTGATAAAGGGAATAATCGAGAACTGCAGCATTCAAAGAATATCATGACATTCCTGCCACATGTGCATGTGTTTCCTCTAAAAAATATTACAGTTTAATATTGTTTTTCAATATATTATAAAAGCCTCTGAAGCTCAGCTTCCTCTATAAATCTACCTGGCACTCCTCTCCCCTCAGCACAGGGAGATCATGCACAAGGTTAGAGCATCAGCGTTTTACTCTACTGTCTGCCGACAAGCTAAATGAATTCAAATATAGATGTAGAAAGATGGACATTTGATGTCTCGAATATCACAACAGGATGATTTCTAAGGAGTTATGAGCAGCAGACAGAGTGTGTACTGATATTATTGTTTGATTCAGGCAGGGTTAGAATGACTTGAATATTGGTGGTTGAGGTTTACCAAGAGATAGAAGATTGGCCCTTCCTATGTCTCTAGAACTAGAGCTCTTTTCACTGGCTTATGCAGGTCATGATAAGCATTTGTTGAAGAGACAACAGTTTCTGAGACACTGCGATTCCCAAATGGGTTGCAAGAGACCTATCTCATTATTATTAATGAGGCAGGTCGCAATTTGCAACCCATTGTGAATAGCCGGCACTCACAGGGATGGTGGTCTGCTGGGGTCAGCAGACCACTATGTCTGTGACTACTTTTTAAATAAAGCATTTTTTTTTTTTTTTTAAATGCAGCCTGTTTTCATTTTAGGAAAACGGGATGCATTTAAAAAAATAAGAATGAAAAGTTGTCTTTTTATGTTAAAGAGTGGCCAGTGGTCTGTGGGACCACTGCTTGCTCTGAAAAAAAGTTGGCACTCCCCATTCACAAAGTGTAATGGGGTCCCTCGGGAAGCCCCATCCAGTTTGCAAATGTGTTACCACCTCCTTCAAGGAGCTGGTAAATTATGACTGTTTTGTGATGTAGGGTGTGTTACCGCCAGGGTTTTTGTGGCCGGGTGACCGCCACTGAAAGTCTGGCGGTCTGCAACCTTGTAATCTGGCCTGCAGGATGAGGCCTGCCACCGAGTTGGAGGTGCTTACCGCTGGCCGCGTCGGTGCGAGCACACCGGTGGGCCAGGCGGCATTGTGTAGGTATGGCTTCTGCCAAACCGCACAACTTGTGATGTGGCGGTAATACCGCCACGGTGAGGCTGGCGGTCTTATAAAATCTTTTTATAGCTGGCAATTCTATTCCCAAGACTGGGATATGCTGTGAATGTTTTTCATATTGTTGAAGGGACCCGAGCTCCTCTCTCATTTTCTTACATTGGGGAGTAAACCGAGGATCTAAGACAAAATGCTGTTGCCCTTACATGTTGTTCATTATTTTCTGCTTTTTTTGGCCCGGATAATTACAAAAGGGGAAATTAGTTGAGCCCCTAAATCTATCAATTGTGTACCTTTAATGCCCATGGGTATGTTTGTCCCTATTTTGCAAAGTTTGTTCAATTTTCCAACTTCTCGCTCTTTCATAGATAGTTAAGTCATATTTTACTGTGTTTACTTGCTCCAGCTCTATGAAGTTCCCACTGTTAACAATCTTCTCTGCCGCAATGAGGCTGACACTGCTTTAAATTGTAACTGGGAAAGTGATCACTCTATTTTTGCTTCAGTATCACAAAATCTATCGTCACAAATCAGAAAAAGATGGTCTGATAAAAAATAAAATAGCAAAACCTGGCCATTCTGCCCCAGGTCTGGTGCGTATGGTTACAAGGCATGCCTGACTTCATCCTATTATTAAAGGATCTGAAGTGAAAAGAATGTGCCCTGTTCTAATTTGTGTTTAGTAGGGTGCATTTAGGATTAATGGACTAAAGGGCAGTGTCTCCTAAACTGTGGGGCATATGTACAAGTTTTTGGTGCAGAGCAGCGCAGAAAGGATTTTTGCTGCTCTGCCCTGCGTCAAAAGAAAAGGACAGGAATGTACTCTATCTATAAGATACGTCGCATTCCTGTCCTTTTTCCTTGTGCTAGTGCACAATGGGCTACCATGCGCCAACACAGGCACCCTTGCACCATGGTGCAATGATGTTTGTTTTTGTGCAGAAAGGGACATCTTCCTACACAAAAAAATCACAAGAGGAGTTTTCCTCTTTCATTATGTGCTGCAGAATAGTGCAGGTTTTTGACACATTCCAGGGTTTTCGAAATCTCGTAAATCTGGAAATGTGTCAAATGGCATGGGTGTTACTTGGGAACACTCATTGTAATGCCCATGGCACACCTCCCTATTACAAATCAATGCAGCAACTTGAGCTGCGTTGCCTCATTCCATATTTACAAGGTCACGAAATGATATTCAGGGTGGGTTCACATGGCCTTGTAGATATGGCCCTGTAGTATGTGCCACCGGAATGTCACTAAATGTGACGTTCCATCAGCTCAGACTGGCTTGTAAGTATGCCCCTGTGTCTCAGAAGACAATTTTTGCTGAGTTGTGATAGTCCAAGCAATACATGAAAATGCCTTTCAATTCTGTATTTATCTTGTCACATTGCTGCACTTCGAAGACAGGGGTCAAATGGTAGGCTATGTCTTCTGACAAATTGAGCCTGCGAGTGCATGTGCTAGCACATGCGTCTTGCTTGCAAGAGTCTGCTGTGTTCAGTAAAGAGCTTGGAACCCACCTGCCGCTCACCTTTTGTTGGTGTGCGTGGCACTCTTCTTTTCAGCCTCGTAATACGTCTAGGCATGCCTGCCATAATTTCTGTTTCTCTGTGTGGACCAGGGATTACGCACTAATTGATTCAACTTAATTAGTGCTCGTCCACTGCTCCTGACGTGATCGAGGTACTTTTTGTTCTTTTTAACTTCTAGTGCCTCGCAATCGGAAGGCTTGTGGCTGGCAAAAACTTCCCAGCAGGGCAAATTGCAAAGTTTTATTTTGCCAAGTCGTCTTTTCTCTGTTTCCATGCATTTTTTCTTTTGTTTTTCCTTGTGGGTGCTGTTGTCAAAAGATGACAATTAACTTGTTTAACTTGGGGATTGATGTTTCAAAACTCCTCTCACTTTGTAGTCAAAGAAAAGAGAATTATATGACAATTTTGCAGGTTACAGGGCATGTGAAAGGAAAGGCTTTAGGATAGCATTTTTTGCACCACAAAACAAAATGTAAAGACTTCTAAATGAACTGTACACTTCTAGCAATTAGGAAAGCAAAAAACAAAAATTAAGCATGTTTTTGTTTTTCACAAGTGTGATGGAAGCAAAGATTTTAATAGGATCAAAACAAATCAAGATACTTTACCTTGTGAGGAGAAATCAATAAATGTATTACTGACAGAATACTTGACGCATAAATATAGTTTGGACAGAATATCATGTCAAAAATATTGAGGACCAACATATCGAGAAGGTAAGTACAAACAGTTAACTATAGATTTACTATTCTTAATTCCACATGTACACCTTGAAGCCATATACATTGTTCTCGATATTCTTGACACAATATTTTGTAGACACAATATTTTTTCTCAAATATTGTCTGCACACCACAATAAATAGTCAAAGGACCTCAATTTCCACACATTATCATGTGAATGCAGTATAGTTTTATCAGCTTTTATTTGCAAAAGTGTGCTGTTCTAAAGAGTGGGTTGTGGTTTTGATCTATCCACTTCAGGAATTTGTGTTTTACCACATGGTCATAGGTTTGATTCCTGACGGTCCACTCTCTTTCTTCTTTCCGAGGTCAATAAAGAGATAGATTATTTCCGTTAGCGCCCAGATGTCCCTTTTGGGGTGAAAATGAACTTTACAAATGTACAGTTATGTTATGTTGTATAATATCTTATCAACCCATGTTTGACTGTTTTTCAGATAAGATAGGTAGGCGCTGTTGAGTATGGAAACAGACAGCTCGTGTGTTTTCAAACTACATGCTAGGATACTTTTCAGCATTATGTTTTTCTATATTAATTCCGCACTGAGCAAAAAAGTTTCTTCTGTGATAGATTAAATCATCTATTTCTTTACTGAATCAGGGTTCTATAGTTTGGGTGCCACCACCTACAGGAATTAAGTCAACCCTTAATGCAAACTTAGGGCCACATTTACAAGTACTTTGGGCCACTGGAGCATCACTTTTTGTGACACTCCGGTGGTGCTGTACAGTCCGCAACATTTACAAGACAGCGCAAACTCACTTTTTGTGGCTTAACACCACCTTGTAAATATGGACTCCTCCAAACACAGTTTTCTGCACCAGAGGGACATGCAATGGGTGTTGCTGTGGGCATCTCACCGCAACACCCATTATTTGATGCTTCCCCAGATTTCCAGAGCAGATTCCCCTTGGATGGCTGGATGTTTTGTGTAGTACTTTTCCTCACTCTCCTATGTGTCAAAGAAGCACTGTTAGAATCTTCAGTTAAAACACTAGGTTGAAAAAAGCAGAAGTCCCTGCCATTATGATGTTTGCTGATATCTGATCGTTTGCAGAGGGCTGAGATCTGCTTCCACCTCACCTAGGATGCAGGTTATCATTTGGGCATGAACATGTTAAGAATCAGTCCTCGCACACCAGGCAACCTCCTGCCATTACTAACCGTCTTTGACCCTTTCAGACCATGCATGTCATGTGTTACTATAACCCAACTGCTTATTGAACCTCTGTAGAATGAGAGGCAGAGAATAACTTGCATGTTATTGATCTCTGAAGCTCTAGGGCAAGGTAAACGGTTAAGTTGTACTGAGGTGCTTTGAACCTGAAAAATGTGGATCAAATCCAAATTGTCAGCAGTGAGTGTGTAATGCCAGCTTTGGGGGATTCTTTGTGGCAGAGATGCAAATTTACATAAAATTAAATATCAATGGGCCTTATTCAAAGTAACACAGAGAAAAAAGGTCTGGTCACACTATCTGTTCCAAACATAGGATATTCTGCCACCAGGTCAGGCACAGTAGTCCTCTTTTCAATATACGGGCATGTTTGATGCACCCCTTTAGGTCACAGGACAGATTGTTTTTCTCTTCAAGAACTGATGGATAGAGAAAAAATACATTAGACCCTCTTCCCTACATACAGCAGGAGATAGTATGTCCATACTCTTACAGCACCTACTCCTTTAGGCCATCAGAGTAAGCTTTCAGACTTCAGATCTCGCAGGGACACCGCAGTCACAAAGATGATAGTCCACCTAACTCATAACAGAGCACATGAACTGGCAAAGTACCCTGTCTTCCAAACTCCAAGTTATACCCTGAGTGTGTTTAAATTGTGCAGTGGCTGTATCCCTCAATTGTCCATTAATGTTCATTATGTTGTCATCTTTGACAGAGTTACAAAGAGACAACCCCAACCCGCCCCCAAAAACGATGCATAGAGTGGCACTACAATACGTTAAGATAAAACATTGAAAAACAAACTTTTGAATTTAAGGGTGCATTTACTACAGTAAATGGAAACACAGATGTTGCTGGTGAAATTTGAGAAGTTAATTAAAAGCAGATGATTCTGCAAGTAAGAATCTAGGTAATCCCAGTGGATCTTCTTACTTCCGCAATTTGATGTTGTGACTGTTATTTTGTTTAGATTGACTTTAGTGAAAAATGACACACTGTTCTGTTTTACATTGAAAATATGTAGCAGCTATGGACATTAATGAATTCATTTTTTTATTGAGTTAATGAGCACAAAGTTGTTCATTTATTTTAGGGCAGCTTTGTCTGGACATTATTTTTTAAGGATCATATGTTTTATTTCTCTGTACATGGTCTGACTTGGAGGAGGGAGTGCTGCAAAGAATAAGCAATGTGATCTGGCTTGCATTTTGAGCAGAAAATTAAAAAAAAGTTTTTTTAAGTATGCTTCAGTAACAAAAAAGAAAAAAAAAGCACAAAAAAAAAGTAATTGGTTCTTTGTACAATACGTCTATGAGATAAATAGGTGTGATGATTCAGTGTACTTTTGAGAAGTCAAATATTCCCTCATGCATTACAATGCGACCAGCCCAGAGAAGGTGGATGATACACCAAACAACCAATAGCTTATGGTGAGATGGTGTTACTTCTGTGGATCTGAGCCAAAGGTCCCTCTAAGTATATGTTAAAGAACTGTCTAAAAAGCTAAAACGCTACACTGGTGGACCCGCTGCTAAGTACCTGTACACATTTTACACACCCATTATATAAGCTAATATTGAACTGTCACTGTCGGAAACCGAAATTCCATCAGTAAAATAGATAGGAGACATGGCACTTTGGCATTAACACACGTTTTAGTTAGTGTAACACTATGGTGGGTAGAGAAGCTCGGGAGAATGTAAACATCTTCTTGTATTTATGAGGTGAAGAACAAGCTATGTTCATTCTTCACGTTTTGAGCAAATGTCATTTGAAGGTTCTAACACATGGCATACAACCAAGTTTTCGTGGCAGAAAAATAACTTTTTGTCGATTTTAGTGGTTTTCTATACAAATAAGTCAAATGTCTATTCAGTCAACATTTAGCTCTACTTTGATGCATGTTTGATCCGGGATTATCATATTTGAAATGTCAATTATGTCTATCTCACATGTTATTGCAAAAGAAGCACGATTTGGGAAAGAATTGTGTTTATATGCACTTCATTACAAAATCTATAACCAGCCCTTAATTTGTACCAGGCTTCACTGTGGTTCAGCACTGGTAATTATTTTTGAAAGCTGGGCCCTTCAATGGCATATGATAAATTAATTATTATATTTTACAACATACTGGTATGCAGCAGAATTCGTCATTCACTGTGCATTACTTGTGTCATAGTATGTCAAATGGATTCACAGACCGACAGCGAGAGAGACTGATGGCTGTTTGCACTGGCCCACCTCCACCCGCTGCTGATTTGGCTGATTTATTCAGATGAGTGAGCCATTGATTTGTTTTATTTGATCTCTCGTTTGCCCGTGCTTTTTGAAAAGTTGGCCTTACATAACACTTCGCCAAACATCTAGGTCACAGCATAGACCGCTCCTTCGGGGACAACGCTGCTCATGCCTTTTCCCTACTGGTGCATCTTTGATCAGTGGTGAAGAGACAATTTTCAGAGTGCGGGTGCTGCATCGATGTTACAATACTGAAGGCATAGAGATTGTGAAAAATCCAAGGGTGCAGACAAAACAAGGTAGAACATTTACAATGTGAGAGCGGTAAGAATGTAGTATGTAGCTGATGTGTCATTTTGAAATGCACTGTCACAATTATATTACCAAAACTTGGTGTGGTAGTGCACTGTCAATTATAGACAGCACACTTTCCATTAAAATGGCCATTAAATGTGCTCACACATACAGGTCTAAAAATATAAAGATACAGCAAACAAGCAATAATGTGTGGAAATCGAGTTTCAGCAAATATTTATTATTTGCACATCATCAAGCAAAGTGTCTTGATCTGTTTTGGTCCTATTAAAATCGTTGAACCTCTCACACTTCAGATTATGAAACATGTTTACAGTTCATTTACTGGTATTTAAATGTATGAAATGTTAGAACAAAATGTCAGCCTTCCTCTCACACTTCCAGTACCTCGGCAAGCTTGTCACATAGTTTACTTTACAACATCCCCTCACTTTGTGGTCAGAGAAAGTAAACACCAAAATTCATGTTAAATGAATAAGTAGTCATTAGTCAAAAGACTTAGCCTGACATTTGACCTCTGTCTCTGAACACACAGCAAATGTGACAAGATAAAAACGACATTTAAAGGCATATTTATCATTCATCGTCCAAACTTCAGGATGGTTATTTTGGAGTGCTACCCCCTACATACACTTACCTCCAGTGCCTATGTTACATTATTATGTACTTGATTTAGTGCATGACTCACTCCTGAAGGAGAACCTCGGGTGAGGTTAGCAGACCACCATGTCTGTGAATACTTTTATATAGAGCAATTTTTTTGAAAACCCAGCCTGTTTTCCTTAAACGGAAACAAAATGCATTTAAAAAAATGAAAATGAAGCTCAATGAAAAAGAAGAAAATGAGGAAATACCTATGACCGAATGTTGCCTTGTGCCCATTACCTTCACAGCAGACTGTACAGCAGCCTGACCAACATTGCTTGTGCCTGGCTTTATTTGCATACCAGCAAAGATCAGCAGCCTGCATTCATTTCCAACACTGTAAATTGGCCTGGTCCAAGCTAAGATGAACAGATTTTGGAATCAAAAAAACTGGGACTTTTGACAAACCTAAAAGTAGGACTACAATTTAATATTGATGAAGGGGTACAGAGTGACTTGAAAGGCACTGCTCTTAAAAAAGAAACATTGAAAACAAGGCACAGTGGGCCAGATGCACAAAACATTTTTCCAGTCATAAAAAGTCTGATTCGCAGAATTGGGCCATTTGTGACAAGAAAAATGTTTTTACTAACTTATAAAATGCAAAATGTGATTCTGTAACTTGTAACTAAATCACAATTTGCATTTGCGATTCAGTATTTTGAAGGGGCCTGCTTTGAACATCCCTTCCAAACACCAGATGGGTATGGTGTGTATTACTGTTTCAAGACCGAATTCTGTTTGCAAAACAGTAGTATTTTAGCACCATTTTAAAAGTGGTGATAACCCATTCTCCAATGAGAAGAGGTTTCCTTGTGACCCCTTCGCCTTTGAGAATGTTGAAAAAATATTTTTAAGTGCAGGCAATGGTCCCACAGTCTACTGCCTACTTTTAAATCATGACATTTTAAGTTTAATCAAAACAGGCTGCATTTAAAAAAAATGCTTTATTAAAAGCAATCATAGGCATGGTGGTCTGCTGACCTCAGCAGGACAGCATTCCTATGATGGTTGCGATTCCTAATGGGTCGCAAGTTGTGACCTACCTCAATAATATTCATGAGGTAGGTACATTTTGAACTACTAGGAATTGCTATTTGGGAATAAAGCATTTCTAAAAATAGGAATATGGATTTCCTAATTGGAATTCAGAGTTAATTGCAATTAGGAAATCAGTAATCCTAATGTTAGTACATCTGGCCCTACTTGCAACAAATAAAATGCAGCTTTTACAAAGAGTATCATCTGTGTGAATTAAAGTGCATTCTGAAAAGGCTGGCATCTGATCTTGCATTGGAACACCTAAAACTTGCCTCCTTGTATAGAGGACAGATGTGCTGAACTTAGTAAAATCTGCAAGGAAAGATGATGAAAATCTTTCACTATCCCGGCAAATTCAGGATGGCTGGTCACTCTAGTCCAAATAAAAGAGTAACACGGGACTAGACAGATGAGCTGGTGATCAGTTAAGCAACAGTACTGTTCCTCGCAGGTGCATCATGCCTGCAAGCTGCCATTCCAGTGACACCCCCTGTGATGGACTGTAGAATCAGTAGCAGTCCTGAATCTCTCATTGAGTCTGCCTTTTGATACAGAGGGTCTGATTCACAAAGGTACACTTACACTTTTGTGTACGTTTACATTTGGTTTTGTCATTCACAAACTACAAGTTTAGTTTTACTAATAGTAATTTTACTACTGTGGAGACTCTGCACTCATGATGGAGACTCCGCATAAAAACATAGATTTGTCCTAGTTTTTCATGTGCAGTGCGCTGCGCATCGTCTGCAGAGTCTGCACAGTCATAAAATTACCATAAGTAAAATTAAGCTCCTATTTTGTGAATACCAAAAAAAACCAGTAACCTTACACAAGGGTGTATGTGAACCTTTTGTGAATAAGGCTCTCAGTGTACCTGACCTGCCTTTCTGTCTCCATGCACACCACCCAGATCCAACATCGAATTAAGGCAATAATTAAGTACACATCAAGGAGGTGTTTTCGATGCAGCCACAGGCAATGCAGCACTACCAAGCTTTCAGTTGGCATATTGGTGGTACTTTTTTATTTTCACTTTGCTTTTGTTTGACATTTCCTTATTTTCAATTTGCCTGTGTGTGACATGAGACAATGTTTGGTTCTCCACTGTATAATTGACATTGTTGCGTTCGCCAAAGACATGCAAATGGTCAAACTATTTTGTTAACAAGTGCACTAGATTCAATAGTCATGTAAAAATTACAGCAAGCGTTGCCCCCTGCAGGCAGAAGCCACTGCAAACTTTTGACAACAAAATGATAATAATCTATGTTTCGTTGTTGAAGGGGGGGCATGGAGGATGACTGGGACAAGGAGGACTGCACTGTGCACAACCCTCCGAGTGCATGTGTGTTTGGCCGGCCATCTCAGGCCGGCCAAATACACATGCTCACTGTGCTCTCTCCAACCCGGCACTGTGATGCTGGGCTGGAGAGAGCAGGCACAGGATCCCAGTTTCCCAGGGAGTACCCTGGCTGGGTGCTCCAGCCAATCCTAATGCTGCTTTCATGCAGCGTTAGGATTGGTTGCAGGGCAGGCTGGGAGCCTGTGCCTGCTGAGGGGACAGAGGAGTGGCGTGACAGGTACGTTTTTTTACCGTTTTATTTTTTTGTTATCAACTCCCATGAGCTGCGATTGATGACAGTACAAAACTTCTCTTCTTCATACACCTCAACTGTTGGTCTCCCTCCAAACCAGGTCATTTAAATGCTGGAGAAAATATTATAGCACCCACGGCAGTAGGCAGTGCCCACGTCGGAAAGGGTGGTATCAGTGGTAAAAGCATTGAAGGCAGGTAGGGTCCTCCTGAGGCATAGTTGCCAAGTTTTCCATATCCATACATGATGTGCTGCTCAGTTCAGGTTTTTCTTTCATTGAACTGTGGGACTTGTAGTCCTGTTTTATAATGCAATAGACAAGAATGTAAGTCCCGGAATTCAAAGAAAAAATCAGGACTGGAGCAGCATATCACACATGGACCTGGGAAACTTAACAGGGCAGCTAAGGAAAGTGTGAGGCCCTCGAGCTTGTTTTTTTCATATTATGCCCTGCAGCTAAGGCCAGGGTCCTCCCAAGCACGAGAGTCTGCAGATGAACGGAGAATATCAACACATTCTGACAGTAAAATGGCTAGTAGTACCTCAGATGTATATGATGTAACTGAACTCTTTATGTTTACAATGAAAGCATGCTCCTTGCTTTAGTTCGCTCTCTAAAATTACACGTCTTGGACAATTTCTCATACATAAACATTTTCATTTAAGTTAATGCCCCACCAGTTTTTTACAACCAGTCTTTATAATATGGGTAAAAGCTGACCTTGCAGCAAATGTATATTGATTAGCCATAGCTATGATGCTTGCTGGGAAGTCTAGTCAAATAATCAATACTGAAAATACTGCTGGTGACAGATAAAAATGTCTTACCAGGCAATGATGTAACTGTTATTTGACTCAGTAAGAGAATCTTTAAGGAAAGGCATCTTACACTGGGTCTGTTAAACAGACACAAAAGCATTGACAAAGCAATTTTCAGACTCTATTTAGGATGTTAAAGAATCAGTGGAGGCAACTACATTATAATTTTGAGAAAGCATACTTGCAGTTCAGATGGATATGGCTGCAGTTTGGACACCAGACTGACACTTCATGTGCATGCTGTTAAAGCAGAATACTCTCTGTTCCAGACCAGTGGGAGTACATAGGGAAAGTCCTGAGAAAACAGCCAGCATAAAGACCTAGGGCCAGATGTATGTAGCTTTCAGTTTGCAATTTCCTAATGGCAAATGTTTGCGATTTGCTATTAGGAAATCACAAACAGCTATGCACAACGATGTAATTTACACTATTTGTGATTCCCAGTTGGTCACAATTGACCTCCCTCATCAATATTCATGATTTAGGTTGCAATTTGCGACCCATTTGGAATCGCTAAAACACAAGGATGGTAGCCTTCTGGGGACAGCAGACCACCATGTCTGTGTTTGTTATTAATAAAGCAACTTTTTTGGGGTTTTTTAAATGCAGCCCATTTCCCTTAAGGTAAAATGGGATGCATTTCAAAAACAAAAAAGAAAAGTTTTCTTTTCATTTTTTAAGAGTAGGCAGTGGTCCATGGGACCACTGTCTGCTCTTAAAAAACGTTTTTATGACCATTCACCAACGGGGGAGGGTGTCTCTTTGGGACCCTATCCCGTTTGCCAATGGGTTATCACCAAATTGAATTTGGTGGTAAAAACTGATTGTTTTGCAACCGCATTTCAGTTGTGAAACATTCCTACATACCACTGTGAGTCGCTATTAAGAAGGGACCTTCGTAAAACCAAATCGCTAACCCACGCGCCCCTTCCTAATAACAAACCGCTAACCCATTTTGCAGTTTGGTAATAGGTCACCGAATCGCAATATAGGGTTTGGTACATAGGACATTTCTTTTCTTCAGATAACAAATGGCTCAATTCTGCAAATAGGCCATTTGTGAGCTGAAAAAGCTTCATACATCTGAGCCTTAGTTACATCCCCATTCCGTGAGTTTAAGTGAGGTTTGCTGCGGGCCTAATAAATTGTTCTTTGTGGTCAATCTGTACTTTGATCTGTGACTCACAGATGGGCAATAAATAATATTGCAAGACTGTAGGAAAGTCCTTTTTTTTTGCCTGATCACCCCCACTCTTTCTGGATAGGTACTGGTGGTTACTGACTCTTGGCTGTGCCCTGGGTACTGCTTACCAGTCCCAGGGCCAGTGCTCTGTGTAAAATGGATATGCAAATTAGGCTAATTATAATTGGCTAAGTTAACCTACCTATAAGTCCCTAGTATATGGTAGGGCATGTAGTTTTAGGGACCACAGCATAGGTGGTGCACACCTAGGTGCATTGCTGAGGTGCCCAGTGTCATTTTAAAAGCCAGCCTGCCTTGCTGGCTGCTTTTAAATTAAAGTTATATGCAAATTCGACTTTGGAATTAAAGGTACTTCCAAAGTTTTAAACTACCTTATTTTTACATATAAGTCACCCCTAAGGTGTGCCCTATGTGCCCCTAGGGCTGGGTGCCATGTAACTATAAGCAGGGACTTTATAAAAATAGATTTATAAGCCCTGGTGAGGTAAAAACAGCCAAATTCGTTTTTCCCTCATTGAAGTAAATGGCCTTCATAGGCTAGAATGGGCAGACTTTATTTTAAATTTTAAAGTCTCCTTAAATGTTACATACCAAGAATTTGGTATCAAATTGATTGTTATAATAAATCCCACAACTTCCAGTTGTTGGATTTAATATAACTAGTGCAGGTAAAAAGTTTAGACTTTACCTAAAAAGTTGCCAATTTCAGCTCTGCATTGTTTTTGCTGCTGTGCTCTGATTGGCCAGCCTGCAGCAGCTTCTGCCAGGCCACTTTTATGAGGTGTGAAGTGGCCTGGCTTTACACAAAGGAATGTGCTTGGGGGAGAGAATCTCCCCTCAGCAGATGGGGAAGCAGGGAGGGGGAGGGCTGCCAAACTGGTCTTCAAAGGCAGAGAAGGACATCTGGAGCACCCAGCAACACCCCCACATCCTGCAACCCCAGACAGCTAGGTGCCCCCTTGATTAGATTAGGAGAGGGCAGGAGAGGGGTGTGTTTATGATTTTTAGCCACACCAGTGGGTGGGCTCAGCCAGATCTCTCCTCTAAAAATCAGATTCATCCATTTTGGATTTTTAGAGACTATTGCCTTCTGGGATGGATTTTTGCCACACTTCCCAGGAAGTGGTCATCACAGGGGGACGACCCTGTCCCTGATTGGAGGACCAGGGCCCCCCTGCTTTTCACCCAGGAGCAAGGATAAAACTGGCAGACCTGCACCCACGCCTCAGATCCCCACCAAATTTCAAGAAGAAGGAACTACAAGAAGAAGAAGGACTGCCCTGCTGGACCCCTGGCCTGCACCTGGACCCTGCACTCAGAAAGACTGCACCAGCTGCACACTTGGGCTTCACCACAAGAAGGACTTTGCCTGGCTTCCACTGGTTCAAGGAGGGACTCCCTGTTTGCTACAGGTGAAAAATTGCTAACCAGAGTCCCCTGCACCAACTCCTGAAAAAGTGACCAGCTGACCACTGCCCAGTGGCCAAAAAGGAGTTTGCGCCAGGTGTTGAAGTCCGCACTTCCCAAGGACCATCACAGAACTTCTGGACCCTTGGGGTGAGCTGTGGACCCCAAAAGAACCTTAAAAGAACATCTGGGTGAAGCCCCAGAAGTTTGGAAAAGATTGGAGAAATTTTAGAAAAAAGCTCCATAAAGTGACCGACTCGACGCGGAAATTCTAGCCGGCTTGCCTCAACCGCGACCCGGCCTGACTTTGTGGTTCGTCCCGGTCAAGAAAAACATCCGAAAAAAAGACTAAGTCCGAACGTAAAAAGTTGACCGGGACCTTCCAGCCATCGTATCCGAGAAGGGCTCCACGGACGTCGGATCAAGATCCAGGTTTACCCCGGTCGAAGGATTTTCATCTCGAAAAAACGACTAAGTCCGAAGGTAGAAATCACCACCGAGGAAACCGACTTCGCGTATCCGGACAAGGGCTCCAGGAGGTCGGATCCAACTGGCAGGTTCGTCCCGGTGAAGAAAAACTTCAAAATAAAGACTAAGTCAGAAGGTAACTTTTTAACCGAGGCCTCCCGCGACCTGTAGCCGAGCAGGGCTCCATCGCGGTCGGCCTGAAAGTTTGACTTTGTCCCGGTCCTGGTGCAACCAGATGACCCGATTGGCGCTTTTTGTTTCTATGCGCTAGAAAATAATAATACTTTAAAAATTCATATCTCCGGTTCCCCTGAACCGATTTTAATCGTTTTTGTGTCATTTTAAAGATAAAAATATAAGCTATTTTTATAAATTGGTTTTGGATTTTTAAACTGTTTCCTGTGTTTTATTTAATTACTGTTTTGTGATATTTGAATGCTTTACACTTTGTCTCCTAAGTTAAGCCTTGACGCTCGATGCCAAGCTACCAAGGGTAGAGCTGGGATTAATTTACTGAGACCTAACTGTACTTTTGTGGAGGTTTGTGGCTTGTTGCTAGGTGTAGGTACCTACCTGCCCTACCAATAACCCATTTTCCAACAAAGACAATAACATTACATGGCTGTTGGGTGCAGGCCAAAGGATGCCATCAGAGCCAAATAAAGGGATTCAGAGAAAAGGAAATCATGAAAATGGCAAAAGGTAATGAAACAGCAAAAAAGCGAGATAAACAAACAAAGACGGGAGAGGGGAAGGAAAGGTAAAATGAATGGAAATAATGAAGAAAGGGAAAAAGGCAAGAAGGAAGGTGGACAAGAATGGAAGAAAGAATGGGCAAGGGAAGGAATGTAAGAAGGTGGCTAGAATGAAAAGATTGGTAAGAGTGAAGGGAACCAACAAAGATGTGATAGTGAAGAAGTAAGTAAAAAGTCAAAAAGTAAGTAACATCTATGATTTGTTTCTGGCAGATGCAAGAAACTTTCCATGCCTTAGTTTCTGGTTTAGTATATTTGACTACACATCTAGGCTCTTTTTTGTTTCGCAGTTCTTTATTGAAGAGCCAAAACAGAGCAATACAAAGGGGGAAGATGAGGATGAACAGGCGAAGCTACTACATATCCACAATGAGTAAGGTCAGACTTGAATAAAAAGAAAATGCATGTCACATGTCATGCAATGAGGCCATGGCCCCCAAACAGAGTCCCCCATGTCATTGAGACAGTAAACATAGAAAGAAAGGAAAGAAGAGGTAGAGGAGGTGTGCGGGAAAGGAAGATAGCAGTAGTGGAAGGGGTGTGTCTGAGAAGATAAATACGGTCAGTGCCAAGAGACCCCTCGCAGTGCAGCCACCAAGGAGGATGTCTGGGGAGAGGGGGATGTGCATTGGACCGTAGATTAAAGAACAAATATCACAATGCGGGTCCTTGATGAAGGGCGCCCATGTCCGCAGGGATGCCTTAAGGATTTCAGGGGCACGGTGCCTAACGTGTTTGGGGGTCCCTGTTTGGAGCTGTTTTGAATTTAAGATCCAGTTTCAGCTCTTTCTTGCTCTCTTTGGCCAGGTCACTGACAGTGTACAGGCACATTTGTCCAAATTCTAAATGTGTCTAGTGTAATATTTAGGGATAGAGTGTGATTTCAATATTTTTGCCGAGCAGCAACTCACTAATGTTACTCCAAATAATCTCTGTGGTTCCCTCCCATTTCTCATATGTGAGGTCCTGTTTTGCTCTAAAAGAAACTTTTTTTATTCAAAATTGCATTCAACATAAACACAACAGTTCTCAGCAAAATGTATGTGATAGACTCACACATCACCCACAATAAAAATAAATGAAAGGAAAACGGTATTTAAAACAATCTGTTTAAGAATTATTCAAGGTCATCAGGGCAAGACTCTTTGCAGAACAGAGCAGAGACCCCCTTGAAAGACTGGGGCCCTAGGCCAGAGCCCACTTTGCCCATGCCTTAAAACATCTCTGCACGTCTGATGGAAGGTCTCAGTTTTGTCCTGGAGGGTATAGATGACACGTTTGTCACATTGTTTGGTACATTTCCGTTGATCACTCCTCATGGGATGGGGTGTGGGAGAGCGCCAGTGAAGAATTATAGCTATCTTGGCAGTGATGACAGTTGTATGCAGGAGCAGGTGCTAGAGGCAGGTGTGGTCCGTGCAGTCCACCGGGTCATGTAATAAGATCAAGAAGATGGGGAGACTGGTCCTGACCAGCAGGGTCTCACTCAGTTTGGTTCCCAATGAATCCCAAAAGGATGTGCAGTAGGTCATAGTGGGCATTAGGACAGCCCCAGCAATTTGCATGGGGCAACAAGCCTGCCGCCCATACTTTCACGGGGGTCCAGTGCCAGTCTTGCAGTGTCTTAAAAAGTCAGAACTTCAAACATGCCTCTCTTATCCCTAAGTGGAACGCCTCTAAGGGTTCAGCCCAGTCTTCTGCCTCTTCTGAGGTATAGCAAGGAGAAATTTATTTATTTATCCTAATTTTTTCCTCTTTCTATGTGTGCTGCATTAAAAAAGCCTCTCAGGATTGTTGTTTTGTGCAGGAAGATACCTTTCACCACAAAAACAATCCTGGAGCACAAAAACAATTCTGACGACAACACAGGCATGCTTGCACAATGGCTTTAGGCTACCAAAACAGCACCAGTGCAAGTGGAAAAGATGAGAATGTGCCCTATTGGACTAATATGGTGCATTCCTATCCTTTCTCCATGATGCAGGGTAGCTCAGCAAGGTGCCTTGCTGCGCTGCCCTGCACCACTAAATTCATAAATGTGCCCCAAGATTTAGGAGCAGGCTGATTATGGCATTGGGCAGGATATGGCAGCATGAAGGGTAGACTGCTGCCAAAATGTGCCTGCAATGAAAAAGGAGCGCCAGTTAATGAGAGGTGGCAGGGACTGGATATGGTGCGATAGGAGAAACAAAAAGGAGATAAAGCAAGGACAGGGATTTCATGTTTATAAAAATAAATTTAAATAAAGTAGGCAAGGACAGGTGTAAAGTTCAGCTGCTTCACTCTGGGTCTGTGAAGTGGGTATGCCAGTGAGAGATGGGGCTTAAGGAACGGAAGCTAAATGTATCACATCTGAAATGACATGAACCTTGCTTACTACCACTCCGTATTCACATCTTTCATTCTCGACCTTCACCACTTGCTGCACTAGCTAAGAAATGTTCAATGTGAGGCAAGTGCACAAGACATTCTTGTTGAAGGTAATGTGCAGTGCACAATGCTTAACATAAAAGACGTTTGTGCTGATTAACAGTAATACTGATGTTTTAAGAAACTAGGGTGGAATGACCACTATTCTGTCTGTGGTGTCTCGTTTCAGCATCTTACAATGTCCCTGATTACGTTTGGTAATAGAGTTATAGACGTTCTGCTTCAGGATGCTGGCCCCTGAACCCTGTTTTGTCTATACCTGGGAGGTTTGCTTCTTATTCTTGCTGCATACAGCAGATCCCTTACATCTGCCTTTTTCTAAAGAGAAAAAGGACCATATGTATCATGCATGTTTGCGGTTGCAAACAGCTGATTGGTCCATTTACGACCATATAATGCATTTTGTTATGTATGAAATGTAAATTTGCGATTCAGTAACATGTTACCGAATCGCAATTTGGAATTGTGTACACATACCGATTCGGTATTAGGAAGGGTAGTGTGAAGGGTGTCCCTTTGTAATACCGAATCGCAGCACTATGTAGGAATGCTTTGTGACTGAAGTGCGGTTGCAAAACATTTGCACTTTACGCCCTACTTCAAATAGGTGGTAACCCATTTGCTAATGGGAAATGGGATGCATTTCAAAAATGAAAGTGAAAAGTTTTCTTTTAATTTTTTTTAGCATAGGCAGTGGTCTGTAGGACTATTGCCTACTCAGAAAAAACATTTTTGATACCATTCACAAAGAGGAAGGGGTCCAGTGGGGACTCCTTCTGTTTGCGAATGGGTTAACACCAATTAGTGTTTACTGCGATTGACTGCATTGACAGTCACAAAACAATCATACATTCCCCTTCAAATCACAATTAGGAAGGGACTCCCTTGGGACCCTTCTTCCTAATTGCGAGTCGCAATCCCTATTTTGCGAGTCGGTAACTCGATACGGACTAGTAAAATAGGGATTTTACATTGTACAATGCCATTTGGCAGTCGCAAAAGGTGAAAGTCGCATCATACATCTGGCCCACAGTGCTAAATAGTTGCTATGTAAAATACTTAGCATCAGACTGTGAGTTTATGGCGCCTGCCAGCGCTCCTGGTACTTCAAAAGTAAATATGCCTACAGGTTCATCAGTCATCATTATTAGCGGGCTGTAGCATCGAGATCTCAATAATGAGTGTTTAAAAATGTTAAAGGTCAAAGTTCATGGGAGGCTTCTTGTCATCATCAATTAGAAGGTGTGTAACATTACCGTACTGCTAAGGATTTGATGACATTATATCGGGTCCAGTCCTCCATGTAATTGCTTTCTCAGCAGCAATAAGACATTTACAACGTAATCAACCGACTCTGCACAATCTCTCAGTTAAAGGCAAACCTCTCTCTATTCATGGCATTTAAAAAATAATATAGTTTGCTGCCATTTCATGCGCCGTAAGAGTATGCCATTAGCAGAACATTAGAATGTGCACAGTATGATATATATACAACCTGCTGGGAGACAATATGTCAGAACACAAGGCCTTTGCAAACAGTAATGTAATTCTATGACTGTAAGTCCTGACAGCCTTATCGTGGTCCTCTCCCAACTTTTTGCCAACGTCCTCCATTTTTCTGACCTTGTTTTTGCTGTTGACTGTGCACTTTACCACTGCTATCCTACTGCTAAACTGCTTGTGCTTTCTCCCCTAAACATGGTAACATTGGCTTAATTTACTTATAAATCCCTAGTAAAGGGCACTTCATGTTCCCCGGGCCTGTAAATTAAATGTTACTTGTGGATCTGTAGGACTGATTGTGCCCGCCCACTTAAGTAGCCCTCTAACCAGGTCTCAGGCTTGCCATTGCTGAGCCTGTGTGTGCAGTTTTACCCTGCCGTGTCGAACTGGCAAAATACCTTTTTTTGTCAGGCCCAAATATTCCCTTTATGCACATTTGTCATTCACAAGTTAGGCCGTGGACAACCCAAAGGGCAGGGTGCCATATATTTAAAAGGCAGGACGTGTATTTTTAAGTTTTACATGTCCTGGTATTGAAAAACTCCCAAAGTAATTTTCCATAACAGCGATACCTATCTCTCCCATAGGATAGCATTGGGATTACCTTATTACATCTCACAATTTATGGTGAAGTCGTCTAGTCGTATTTTAAATTATTATTTTGAAAATGCCACTTTTAGAAAGTTGATGGTTTCTTACTTTAGCCTTGTGACCCCTGCTTTCTGTCTCTAATCACTTGCCTGGGGTGAATGACAGCTGAGCTTTGTGTATTCCCCCTAGACAGGTACACACAATGGGAACTTGGGTGTGACTTGTTGGGCCTCGATGTGCCATCCTAGCAGGATGGAAGGAGCTGACACAACCTCACTTACATCTGATTAGGCTTTGTCCTGTCCCCAATCAAAGGGCTGCATAATACCCTTTAGTGAGTCTTGAATCAGGGTGGGCAGGACCTCTGTGCACTTCAAAGGTCTGTCTTTGAAGTGACCCTCACTTCAAAGGCCCAACTGGGTATAAGTACTGGACTTCTGACACCACCAACTCAGTACACATCTGGACTTGTGACTACTCTGTCAGGAAGAAGGAATTATGTGCTGCTGAAGGACTGCCAATCTGCTGCACTGCTGCTTTGCTGGACTCCTGCCTTGCTGTGCTGCCCTGCTGCCTGCTTTTTCCCTGCCTGGGTGAGAAGGACTAGACCTGCATCACTTGAACTCAGAGCGACTCCAAGGGCCAGCTGACTGATCTCCTGCTCTGAAGTCTCAGGGACATAATTGACGTCCATCCCACCAACTTCTGCACCTGGACTCTGCCAGCTATGAGTCTGCCCTGCCAAGTGGTTACACCCCAGTCCTGAACTTCAGGAAGTGGGCTTAAAGTGCTTGCTCCAGCAGAATTAACGCATCCGCTGTCACCACTGCTGTGTGGATCAAAACCAGTGCATTGCCCAGTGTTGTGGGGATCAGAACTGGTGCATCACTCCTGTTGCGTGGATCAGAACCGGTGTATCGCTTTTGCTGTGAAGCTTGACTCCGATGCATCACTGCTGTTGCAGGAACAGACCCAGTGTATCACTTCCAGATCCACTGCATCTCGGAAGTGACACATCATCGTTGCTGCAGGGAGAAAATCGGCATATCTCATCTACCTCGTGTGTAAAATTGAAGCATCTCCTCTGCTGCCTGGATCAACACTGACACATTGCTTCTGCTATACTCTGCATCTTTGATGTTGGTACAATCAGGATTAAGGTCATTTAGTTCAGTGGACCTCACTGGGCTATTGTATCCGACCCGCACAAATTGTATACACATTGCTGCTTAAGTTAAGCGTTGCCCCTCTATGCCAAGCCACCAGAGGGTGTGAATAGGTTAATTTAGGGTGTGTTTGGATGTACCCTGACTAGGACTGAGGTTTCTGCTTGATCAGGCTACATAACTCTGTCAACAGAAGCCCAAATTTCTAACAATGATTTGCTGAAATGATGCTTCCAATTCAAGTCAGAGATCATATTATTAAAGGGACAGAAGTCCCTCAACAGAGACATGAGAAGCAGGTATGTAGGGAGAAGAGAGAGGACATCAGCAACAGAAATCTCCTGTGCATGTACAAACTGTAAAAAAACACAAACACAGAACAGCAGTTCATCTGCCTCTCATTAGGTCATGCCTACTAAACTGTGCATGTGCTATCTGTTGTGAGACATATTGTGGGCTTGCCAAAAACATACAGGAGCTTGGAGCCCACCCCCACCATTAATTGGCATTATTGTCATTCTAATAGTACTGCTTCTTATTTAATGGCTTTTCCATCAATCTTGTGTTTGTCCCTGATGTGTACCACTGCCTCTTTACAATGCCCGATTCTGATGCTTCCTTTCAGAAAAATACTTTTTTCCTTTTGTGTAAGCACTCCATGACAGTGTATGTGTTTTCTATCTCTCTTCCTCGTGTGAAAACCCTTCCCTAAATTGCACTTACCTGTTGCCTCTTCTCCCCACCCCTGCCCTCCATGTTGCTTCCCCCACCCATGTCCTCCTTCTGAGCCTGTTGCTTCCCCCTCCTGATCCTTGTACTCCTCTGTTGCTTGCCCATCCACATGCTTATTCCCACCTTTTCAACATCACCTTCTTTCCTGCTGCATCTTCTCCCTACTGCTCCCCTCTGTGTTGAATTCCCCCAACTGTGCCCTCTTTCTCTCACTTTTTGCTTTTCCTTCCCACCAAGTTACTGGGGCCATCAACCAGTGAGGCATTTGACAAAAGGTCCAGTGTCACCGAGCAAACAGGGGTCCAGAACTCATCTCTAGTCTTCTTTCACTCACCAATCAACTTACATGGAAGGTCTGTCATCCAATGATGCATCTGAGACTTACCAACACCCAAAACCTGCCTGGTTTGTACTTCAGGGGAGATAGCTGTAGGTTCAGAACAAACTACAGTGGGCACCCACTCTTCACTCCATGTGAGTAGGTCCACAGATGTGCCTCTCAGCCTGCCCATTTATACTCAATTCATGAGGACAAAAAAACATACCCAGAAGAAGGTCACTAGCTTATTCCCATTCCCCTCATCATTCAGGGTGACCTGTGACCCCAGTGACAAATACCAGAAAGGTTCCTCAAGCAGCCATATAAAGAAACATGGTTCTGACCAAAGCAGCTGCCAAGCTAGTCTCCAGCTCCTCAAAACTGAGCTGTAAGATGAAATCAAAGTCTGACCTGGCTGAAGGACTTTTGGATTTCAGTTCAGATGTAAGCTTCAAATTAGAAACTCTCTGCTCTGATATTGCTTCATTGGGTTCAAGAGCTTGAAGTCAAATTCAAGGTTGAATGACTTCAAAAACCGGAGTCCCCTTAGCTACCTTGCAGGATCAAATATGGAGTGTGATTCTCTAATTTGAGGACTCAGAAAATGGCTGAATGCAGGACAACATGCAACTTAACAGGATGGCCGTGAGAGCGTATGGATCAGACCTTGATCCTTTCTTGATATGATTTTTCTCCACACTCTTGGGGGCCGGCACCCAGACACTTGCCTAGAAAGGGTCTACCGAGGTGGTCAGTGCAATCTGGGGATATAATGAAGCCCAAAGTCTTCTTAGCCACATTTTGTTGTTATAAGGAGAAGGGGAACGTGCTCTGAGCCTAAAGAGGAAGAACCTTGATCTCTTTTCAGAACTTTAAATGTTTGTTATACCAATCACATCCTCTAACCTCCTGAGGAAGCAACAGTACTGCCAAATTATAGGAAAACTTTGAAATGATCATATCAAGTGTCAATGAATATACCTTTTGGCCTTTCCTTTGATTTCCAAAACAAAATGCATCCACTCTATGACAGAAATAAGGCCTCCTGGATCATGGGATTTCAAATTCAAGAACACAGAGAACCTCAGAACTCATCAGGTATGCCTGAAGGCATAACTGATGAGACCCAACAAGATCTATCCGTTGAGTCCAGTGCTACAGTGCTGCACTAAAGAGATGTGAGACATCAAATGAGGGCCTGTTGAGATAAGAGCTTGTAGTAAATAAGCCAACTCCAGCAGGTAAGACAAAAAAACTATTTATGTCTGTACTTCAATCACCCACGGCATGCCACATCCAGCTGGCTTGGATGACCAACAGCAACTCCCTGTTGCAGTTTCTATCCTTGCCATTGTCCACTTCATGCATGTGTGTACTGACACAAATGATAGCAACATAAGCATTCTGTACTGGGGACATTGCAATAGGTAAACAAAGCATGAGAGGTATTACATCACATCATAACACAGCTAGAAGTACTGAAGCCATGAAAGGAACTGGACACTGGTGGAGCATTCTCTTATGTTCCCCAATGGACGGCAGAAATGGTGAGGAGGGAACTGGGGATGAGGAGGAGTATCCCATTAGGGCAGCCAGATCCTAATATGAATCTTACATCCTGTGGTCATCGCCTACACAGAGCAGAAACGCAGGCTGGCTATTTTACTTCTTTATTACCCTTTCACTTCAATTTCTTAATTCTCACTTTTTTTTCTTTCTATCTCATAGTGATTTTCCTTGATAATACTGAGGTGTCCTCTTGGATTCTCTCATGGTATTAGACCAATACAGTGCTGAAAGCTGGCTCTTATCACTCAGCTCCACTATGTTTCTCCCCTAGTTAGGGAGACCCAATACATTTACTGGGTCAAAACCCCTTTTTACCTTGGTTATCAGTCTGTTTTGAAGTTTGAAAGTTATTAGGTTACATTGATGGGGAACGAAGGGTTATATGTGAATGTAAATTGAGGACCAGGATTATGTCTTGCCTTGGTGGTTATAGTTGTCACTAATGCATATTGTTCAGTTTTGCATCTGTGTCATTCTATGTCAAGAAAGAAAATGGAGGGCTAGTTTAGTGGGTGGTTCATCTCACATTACCATTGATCATGCATGCTCTGACTATACAGGATGGTCAAATTTACTTCATTGAACATAAAAGGGGTAAGCTTGCTCTACAAGCAATTCAAACTTTGGCGGCCTCTATGGGATTAAATGAATGAGCCTGAAGAGGTACACCTAAATTTACATGATGAGCTCTATCTTAATTACAATCTGTAGCCCATAGCTTATTGGTCCTCAGCAAGAACAAAACACAAAGGCGTGGATTTCTTCTTTCACAGACTCATGGTGTTTACCCTTATGACAAGTAAAAAAGATAAAGACCAGAGGTATTTCAAAGTAAGAGAATAGATACAAGGCTGCAGAGTCAGTACATCCTCAGTAAAAGCTTCAAATATCAGGCAACAAATTTCTTGATATCCTTCTTGAACACAGGTTTTTCAGAGGACAACATTAACCTGGTATAGGACGCAAGAAGGATAGAACGAGAGCCTTCACAAACTATTTGGGTGCTTTTTTTGAAGACCCTTAAAATATGTTAGAGAGAGACCATCATATGGTTCAGAGAGACTTCATTTCCTTCTCTCTAATACCTCAGTCATACTCAAGAATTGACTATGCATTAGTGAGCAATGGATTAAGGTTTATTGTGCATGGCACTACAATATATCCAATAGTAGTTTCAGATTTTGCACCAACTGAGCTCTCTCTATCCTGGAGCCCACAAGCTTCAACACATGGAAGATGAATATTATACTCACCATTAATTAGGGACCCTGTACTAAGAGCTGCAATCAAGCCCATACTGAGGAGTGTTTCCAAATAAATGTCAATGATGAGACGGGCTGTATATGCAGTACTTTTGGGGGACAAATCAATGGGGCTAAGGCCAAACAGGTTAATTAAGAGGTAAAGAAAATGATGTATTAGAGGGCAAGCTCCTAAGGATCCTCACATCTGATTCTTCATGCACATGGTTATGTCTTTGAGGGGCAAACTGCATGCCATGGCAACAAAAAAAGTTTAATTAAGCTGTGACTCAAAAACATCAAATGTGAGTACAGCAATAAAGTGGGGCTTCAACTAGCAAAGAAATTAAGACAAAAGAGAATGATTATATAGGTGATATACAACTCCCTAAATGTCTGATCTTCACTTTATGGGAGGAAAAGTTGGCATTCTTTTGAGCCTTCTCCCAATCTACCTCTTTGAAGACCTGTAATTTGTGTCACTTCAATGTTTGACCTGTGCCCAAGATACACATGTAAACCCCATTTTTGATGAGCCCAAGTACTTGTGGATATTAAATCTATAAGGCTACACAATGTGCTTGGCCCAGGTTTTGCTGGAGGCTTTCACAAAACTTTTGTTAACTTACTTTCTCCACCTTTGACCAACCTTTTCAGTTCATTTGCAAATGAGGTGAAAGTAACTCCCTCAATGGGTGAGGCCAGTATCTCTGTAATTCTGAAGCTGAGTAAAAATTCAAGGCTACGTGGCTCATTTAGGCCTACAGGGCTCCTTAATTTCAAAGGCAAGGTATATGCAACAATCCTTGTGACCAGATTGGAGTCCCTTCTTCTTGACATGATACAACCAGACCCATCGGTATTCATTTAAAGTTAGCAAACACATGAGAATATTAGCTGTGTAGAGTGCTTGGCTGAAAATGCCAAAAGAAATGTAATAACTACAACAGAAATTTTGTTGAATGTGGAGAAACCATTTGACAGATGGACTGGAGGGTTTCCTGTCAAAAAACACACAAAGATTAAGTTTAGGCCCATATTTACGTCCATGGCACTGGCAGAATATCATTCACTCATCTGAAGAGTCTCCTTTAAAGGAAAATTGTCATGCTCTTTTGCAGTATGTAGGATACATGTCAGGGCAGTGCATAAAATGAGCATTTTGCAGACAATATCTTGCTAACCGTAAGAACACCAGAAACATACATCACACAACTTCAGTCCAATCTATGAGGAAGTTCCTGGTTTTAACATTAATGTGACAAAATTGGATATATTGAACTTACCATTACCTCTGAAAAAATTGGCCATGTTAAAATCCCAGAATCCTTTGTGTTGGGCCACCTGTTCTATCAAATGCAGGAATCCCCCATTTTAACGGTTCTCTGTAATTGAGGAATGGACTGTCAAATCAGAATTTTTAAATGAAAAACTGGCACAGAGAGGTTACCTGAAATAAGTGGCTAAACAGGCCAAAAAGAGAACCAGGAACAATTGTATGCACAATGTATTGATTCTGACTGTTAGAAACACGAAAAAGCGATTAGAAGTGGTTTTGACTTACAATCCGCCATCAGATCACAGTAAAGCAATGGAAGATTTTGGTGATTGAGGGAAAAAGCCACCACCACCATATCAGTGAGACAACTATGACTATGGTATTATTTATTGTGCTCATGTATGTTGTTATAATTAGCATTTAGTGGGCCTTCAGATAGACCTTGTGTCTCCCCATTCACGGGGACAAACCATATTGTACATGAGGGTGACCAAATGGAGGCTTGCATTCTTTTTTGTTCTTTTTTGGGGGTGTGGCCCAATTCAGGTTTGCAAAGAAACACATGCTTATGGACCAATCTTGGACCTTAAGCAGATGACCCAATATGTGTAGACAATATCATGCAAGGATTTGTGGGCCACAAGACGGGGTTGCTGAACTGAGATCCATGCTGGTGTCAATGAACCCTGCTTCAATGTCCTCAAACCTCTGGCACAATATTGACTATTAAAAGTTTTAACTTAATAGGTGGGTGCTTTTGGCCCCCTCTCCTGAGCCAGTGGATCAGGGAATACTCAGGGACTGAGCCCTCATGTCCTATAATGAAAATCACAACACTTTTCTGTAAGTTACAGCTAGAAAAAAGGTCCAGAAATTGCTAACTTTTTAACCCTTTCAAGCCTACCTAAAATGTATTTAAATATAAATACTAATTACTCAAATGCCACTGAACGATTTTGCCACAAACTCAAGCAAAGGCACTTTTTTAAATAATAATTTACTTTCATTCCAAGGTTTATTTATTTCTGTTCAGCTGTGGCAGTATGAGGTTGAGAAGCTACATTTGTGTTGGTGTGGAGATTTATATATTATTGGATGTTAAATGATGATGTATATGAATATATCTGTTCATACTTGGAGAAGTCAAACTATTATTCTCGTTATGTTGATCAGTAGATGTACATTCATATGATGCTGGTGGTATATTTTTATTATATGAGAGTGTTTCAAAATCATGAAAGTTGCTGTATAATGATACTGAATGTTTTACAGCAATTGAATGTCATATTGTTGCGGTTGTTTCATATTGTAATGTAATTGTAGTGCTTTCATATTGTAATGGTGCATTTGTGCATGGTACTGGTTACTTTCACCCATCAGTTGGTGCACAACAGCCAGTGCACAACCCACCTTCACATTCCTCATCATATTCACCGAACAAATGATGGATGCTGTTGGAAATGGCCTTTTCTGCCAGGTTATCCCCAAACCTTTTGCCTTTCTCCTATTTTCTGATCCTCATTTTGATGGCTTTAGGACTCTGGGCACTTTACCAGAGCTAACTGGGGATAAAGTGCATGTGCTCTCTCCCCTAAAACGTGGTATGAATGGTTTACACCTGCCTGGCACATTTAATTTACCCTTATAAAGTGGTACCATATACTCTGGGCCTGTACATTAAATGCCACTAGTGGGCCCACAGCGCCACCCACAGAAGTAGCCTTTCAAACTGGTCTCAGGCCTGCCACTGCAGCACCTGCATGTGCAGTTTACTGCCACATTGACTTGACAATTCCAACTAATTGCAATGGCCTAAACTCACTTTTTACTAAACCTACGTCACCCCTAAGCTAGGCCCTAGATAGCCCTATGGGCAGGGTGTTGTGTATGTAAAAGGTAGGACATGTACATGTTACATGTCCTATTAGTGACAAACAGCCTATTTCATTTTTGACCACCATGAGGTCTGCTTCTCTCATTTTTTAGCATTGGGAATTCCCTTATATATGTCTAAGTGGTAATTTCTGATCTGTGGGGAGTAGCATGGGTATGTTTGGTATGTTTGCAATCATAGTGAGAAATCCTGCTTACTGGTGTAGATGGATTTTTACATTACTATATTAGAAATGGCAATTTTCGAAAGTGGCCATTACTCTTTGCTTATGACTCTAGTGCTTTGCAGCCTGACTCCAATCCACATCTAGGGCAGAGTAACAGCTACACTTTTCAGACAGCCACAAAACAGGAGGGGCTGGTTGTGAGACAAAAAGCATCTGTATCCATCTGCATACTGATAGTTATTCTGGGCTAGGGAGATATAGGGTTGTTCACATCTCACATGTTAATAGGCTGTGTCCTGCCCTCACACAATGGGCTGATTACCCACAACTGATGTCTGGAGACAGGGCTCGGTTGGAAGGGGGTTGTGTTTCACTTGAAAGGGTTCCTTTGAAGTCAACCCCTGAACAAAGACATTTTTGAGTATAAGTACCGTCCCTGTCTGTGCTCCTAGTGCATGGTGGTGAGCTCCTTGGTACTGGGCCCCCTGTTTTCCCAAACTAGCGAGTGGTGAGTACCTTGTTCAGTGCCTGGTGAGCGCTGTTTAATTGTCCCATGCACTATACTATGGGCCTGGGCCTCTCTTTACCAGAGGACCTCCATTGCCAAGAGCAGAGGAAAGGAAGGAGCTTGGTGTTACAACTCCAGCCAGAGTCCCAGTGTCCTGGGGAGACTTGATGAAGTAGTGGAGTCGAGCTTCCTAGGTTCCACCTCTGACTCGCTCTGATCAGGCTGAGTGCCCTGGAGTCAGGAGTCATCAAGGATCTAATATCATCAGTCCACACTCCACTACTACAGAACCGCCTAGTGCGGCCATGTCAGAGACACGTTGCCCAGCAACCAAGAAGAGGCCAGACATGTGAGGCATGCGCTGACAGCCCCTCCTCAGGTGCAGCATGTGGGACTTGCTGGCAATGCGGACCCCATGGCCAAGGCTGCCGAGATGGTCTTATGCCCCGAGGAATTCCCTGCAAGGGTGCCACTGAGGACTGAAGCCGACATCCAGCCTGGTCGACTATGAAGGATCACGGAGATCATCTTCGACTGACAGATACTGTGTGACTGGCCAGCGGCCCCTCTTGCCGGTTCACCGCCCTTCTTGGGTGGCACGGCAGTGGTGAGAAGGCCAGACTGAGCAAACCTCAGCAGCTGCACCGCACACATGTGGGCAGCTACACTGTGAATGTGGGGAGACCAGTATAGGCCTTCCCGTCCATACCCACAGGGTGTGCGTGCCCCAGTAGGAGCGCCCTGGCGGCATGTGTTCAATGCTTGTCATTGCCTGTGGTGGTGCAGGAACCCTGCACAAAAGAATACCGTAACCTTACGAGTAGGTGCACAGGTGCTCCTGCATCCTACGCCGGACTATGATTTTTATGGAGATTGGTGAGGGTGGGTGTGTGTCCTGCTCCATATCATGTCACCTATCCAGTATTTTGAAAGAATTATGATAATTTGTATACTATGATGGTAAATGTCACTTTCCTGTGGCATGATCTGACCTACATTTACTGTGGTACTTGCCAAAGGCACATTTCACAGGGTGTCTCTGTCTCAATACAATCTAGGTGATTTACCTTCCTTACTTCTAAAGTCATTTTGTTGGTGTACATCGGTTGTGCCTTGCTTATCAGTACTAACACAGGATTCGCATAGGATACACAGTGTTTATGAATAATAATGTTTGGGTCTATGCTGTAAGAACAATATACACAATATTTTTTTATATACAAGCCTGTGTGGAGTCTCTTTTGTGGTGTTTATTGTGAAACTGCTGTAAGTGTGTTGTGCAAACACTTTACACATGACCTCTGGAGATAAGCCTGACTGCTCTGTGCCAAACTTACAGGGGGTGAGCACAGGTTATCTTTGGTGTGTAACTTACTTGCCCTGACTAGAGTGGTGGATTTTGAATGGCTCAGGTGCTTACCCTTGCCAAGCAGAAACCCCATTTCTAACAGATGCACTCAAGAGATTTTATTTAAATCTGGGTTTGCACAACTGCCCACATCCTTAAATTCAGAAAGGAGCCTTTGTCAAGACAAGGTAGGTACTATAGAGAGGAGAGAAAGAGCGAGAGAAAATATACTAGGGTGTTCGTGTAAAATCATGAATCATCAACAGCTTCTGAACCCCTGAAGGGCAATACAGGATCATATTATTATGCTTTAACTATTAGGAATTCTTTATATTAAATGTTTAGTTTGGGATAGTTAACATGAAAAAACTGTTTTGTTTTCACAGTGCAACTAACAATGGGCACTGACTAAAATTTGAATATTTAGGTTTTGATTACATTTCATGAATAAACTGTTCTTAACACAATGGACAATGGTGAAGGATAGTGGATTTATGCAATTCTGTGTATTGATTTGAAATCCTCCCCATTTGCCAAATAATTTCATATAATAGTCCACCTAATTTGCAGAATTCCACACAAAATATTGTTTCTATATAAAATGGATGAAGTTTATCTTACCAATGATTGTAGCTCTTAATGTCCATGTTTGCTGCACATTTTTATGACTTTGCTATAGTAGGTTATTGACACAATAACTAAGGTTTACAAACCAAAAAAACAGAAATTCACTAGTTATTGTTTACTGGCTTAAATATAACTTGCACCCCCTACCATACACTGTTTAAGATCTCAAATATTACATCATCCATGATGTTAAATGGAGTCATTGTTAACATTACTAATGACATCTCAAGCGACATCACTAATTACATTCACTTTAAGACGATTACCCTCTTGGAAATTTCACATGACACACACATTTAATTCAAGGATTTGACAAATATGCATTTTCCACCAAAAGGAAACCTTCTGTGAGGCCCGATGAACAGCCTTTCATTGTTTAGTAAATTACAGTACACAGGTGCCTGAGATGAACACATCAGCATACAACCTCAAAGCCAAGCTTACAACACCCCGTGTGAAATATGGAAAGTCTCAAAATCTTCAGCAAAGTTCAGAAAGAAAACATACACACCTTATAAATGTCCCTATTACATAGATTGTGTGTATACAACTGTACTGCAACAATTTAACATAGGCATGCAACCCAATATCCACTGGTAGATAGTATGTTGTCAACAGCAGCTTTAGACTTTCCCCCATAATTGTTTGGATCAGACTTTTCCTGTGCTGTTATAAGTTTGAACTCTAACAGTGGGGCACTTGCATTCAATGCCCGTGGTAGGTGCCCTGATCCCTAAAACAAGGTTGAAATGGACCTAAAACCCCATTAGGCATATTCAGTTGTACTATTGTACTATAGTGCCCTTGTATATTATGCAACAACTACACCAATGAGATTAAGGAGCAAAGGCATGCAAAAGTGGTGCATCAGTCCTGATGCTCCACTTCTCTTGAATTGCCCTTGCCCCACCTTCTGCCACCATAGTTGCACCATATTTACAATATGGTGCACCTGTTGTGTAGCCATTTTAGTTATAGCTCCATGCACTTTATTTTAACATACTAGGCCTGCAGCTGTGCACTTTAACGTAGACATATTTTATGCAGCTTTGCTTTATTATTGTTACAATAGTCTTTTTTTACGGTCTTGTTTTATTTCGCTCTATCTAACTGTTTTTGCCTAGGCCAGCACTCTGTTCTCAAACAAGACATTCTTGCTCACTCTGTGCTTTTTTCAAGGCTGCAGTAAGATAGGTTGTCGGTGAACATAGTATGAGTTTAGTCTCAGGCACCTTCATTGCACCCGGAGGCGCTTAATACCAGGCTCTTCCTCCCGCTGCACGGAACGCTCACCCAAGGGGCCGGCGGCCTGAAACTACATTTCCTTGCTCACCTTGCGGCAGGAAGCCGCCCCTGCCACCTTCATTGCACCCAGAGGCGCTTAATACCAGACTCTTCCTCCCACTGCGAGGGACGCATGCGGGCGCGTCCGGGCACAGCCTGGGCCAAGGGCGGGCCTGTCCTTGGCCCATCAGTGGCCGGAAGAGGCTGGGCTGGACCACCCCCCCCTTGATTCCTTTATATGATTCCTCTATATGCTTTGTATAATTTTCTTCCTTTTTCTCTTAAATTCAGTACTTTTGCCTTAACGTTGTGTAAGAATGGGCAAGAGAAAAGCTTCAGACAAAGGTTCGGGGCCGGGGGGGGGGGGCAAAGAAAAAGCTTCCCAGACATTCTGCTGAGAATTGTACGTTGATTGAAATTGAAAACCTAATCGAGGAAGTAGAAAGTCTACTTGGCCCAAAAATGAAAGTTATTGATGGGCTAAGGCTCCTGGCAAAGGTATTAAAACCTACTTTAAAAAAGTTGCCCAACAGCATCAGGCCCCAAAAACTAGCAGGGGAATTTACTCTAGGAGCTACACGGTGGAGGAACCTGTTGAAACCCCCTTGATGAATTGCTCCCATTCCCTGCATGATAACATTCCTTTAGCTGAGCCATCTATTGAAAGTTCCAACCGTTATGCACCCCTTAAAGATCTTGGATGCATTTCTGAGGATAGGACAAACCCTTACGGGGCTGACAATGATGATAGTAGCAAGGGAGAAACCCCTACAGGGGTGCACTTAGCACAATTGAGAGGTGAAATTGAGAAATTAAGAGCCTATATAAGCACACTAGGCAAAAGGTTGGAAGAGAAATTGGATTACTTGACAACCATGATCACGAAACTTGATATCTCTCCCCCGTTGACAAATCCTGCTCAGATATCCACACCCCGCATTTGTTCCATTAGTAAGCATGATAACGCAGATTGTGGAAAGATGCAAATCAATGTATTTAATTCTAGATCTCAAATAGAAATGCCTTCCACAGGACTTCTAGCACCACCTACTTCACATAGTTGTAGCTCCAACTCAGTAGGAGGGAAAGAACGGGCTCTAGGGGATAATGGAAGGTGTATGGCATGTATGAAGGAAGGAACTTTAGAAAGATCTCCTTGGAACAACAAAGTAGGAATGCAGTATGACATGTACTTGTTGAATGTCCCTGAATTGTCTGCAGGCAAAAGGGAAACCCAAGACTCACTTAAAAATAAAATCATTCACTGGATTAGGCAAACAAGGTGTTGTAGATCAGTGATAAGAGAGGATATAAGGTATACTATGAGAATTAAAGGTGTAGGCTTGGGTAAGGATTCTATTGGGCTGAAACTAGCCAACCAAGAGCTTGCGGATGGCCTCTTGATGCTTGAGCAAAGGTTTGGACCACATACAATGTTGCAAATAAGGGTTACATCACTAGCCCCCATACCCCTGCAAACTGTAGAAATGCATCACACATTGGAGACCCTCCCTTGGACCCCCTAAAACGTCTTACCCCGGAATCTATTAAACATACATCAGATGTTGACTGACATGAGGTGGTTTTACCAACTGTGGGGGAACTATCCGCTGTAAGCACCGAAGAGTTGGTAAACACTAAACTGGTACGGGCGTTAGTTAATAGAGAGGAGGGGTGTGAATGTGATTGTGAAACCCTTATTGAGGGATCTAGGGATGTGGAGGAGAGATTGAAAGGAACTAAATTGTGTGAGAAAAGGGGACCTGGAAGGTGTGATGAAGATCCAGTTAGGCTCCTCTCATGGAATGTGGCGGGCCTGAGAACCAAGCTAAGTGACCCAAACTGGTGTAACTTTACAGATCAGCAACATATTCTTATGATGCAGGAAACTTGGGCCCCAGAGGCATTATATAGGGTGGGTTACCTAACCTTTCAAAAACTGGCGGTCCCTTCATCTTTAGGACCTGCTGCAGGAGGCCTTGTGGTCTGGCTTAAACAAGATCTATTTCCAAGAGCAAAAGTAATTTCCTGTAATAGTATGGATATATTAATAGTAGAACTTAAGATTGCGACCCAATTGGGAATGAAACATATAGCAATTATAAATGTTTACATTAGACCTGCTCCCTCAAATGACCAAATTGTGATAGTGAGCCAGCTTGCAGATATACTTACAAAACATCCTGGGAACGTGCAATTAATAGTTGCTGGAGACTATAATACTAAAATGAGAACTAGTGTAGATTATTTGTCAACATTTTATTCATATGATAGATTTTTAGGTAGATCAAGGCCAGTTCAGGAAGATAAATATAGAGCCACAGGGGTAACAGCCCACCTCGAGAACTTGATCAATAGTATGGGGTTAAAACAGGTTAATGTAAATACAAGATCAGATGCTCTGGCTCAGCCCACATTTAGGAGGGGAGGCTATTCGAGTCACCTTGACTGCATCTTTTTGGACCAATGGCTCTGGTCATTTCTGGTGGATATGGTAGTGACTCCCAGAGCTGATAGTGTCCACCAGGCCCTTTTGTGACCTTCTTGCCGTCTCCTTTTAAAGAGTGTGATATGTCCACATGGGTAGAGGACAATAACATCAGAGTAGAATAGGAGGAATTTAAGGTGGGAGAAGGTGGCAAACGATGCAAAGGTCCAGTCAACAATCTATCTCAGGGTTATAGAGAGTGTGTCTCCCTTGGTGTCTCAATTTTGTCCAATTGCATTGTGACCTGATGGACGATCTGAGAACTCTGTTTACAGTACCGAGACGCAGAGGGGTGGCCGCTGTTAGTAAACATAGGTAGTTTTCAAAACCGTATAGACTGGCGAAACACCAGCTCCTGAGTGTGTTGGATAAGGGGCATAAAGAGGAGATACAGGATGCCAGATGTCACTATAAAAGAACCTTGAAAGATGCCAAAATGAGGTGGGAAAGTAATCAATGGGATAAATTAATTGATGCTCTTGATGACGGGGATACTAAGTTATTCTGGAAACTAGTAACAGGTAGGAAAGATCCTGCTGCTTTTGAGTGTGAATCAACAATTCAGCCAGATGATTGGGTGAACCATTTTAAAGGGCTATATGGTGTAAGAGCTATTGGGAAGTTACCAGCAATAGCCCTTAGGGTAACTGCTGGGTCTAAATTGAACAGTAAACATGACCCCTCCAGATACAATTAGGCAGAATTTACTTTAGATGAAACTTCGATGTCCTTGAGGACCCTAAACAAGGGGAAAGCACCGGGCCCTGATGACATTCCTGGTGACCTGAGAGGGAATCTCAGTACACATCCTTATGTTTGCTGATGACACACTGCTGGTATCAAGAACTCCGATTGGGCTGCAAAATGAACCAGACTCCTTTGCAGCATTTTGTGAAGAAAGGGGGGTAGAAATTAATTCTGAGGAATCAAAAGTTATGGCCCTAAACCTGCAGAAATCCTTTAGGGGAAAAATGATTCTAGGGGGTGCCCCGATTGAGCAGGTTAGCCATTTTGACTACCTGGGAATTAGGATGTCAGATAACCTTGCCTGGACTCCACAAATAGAGAAAAGTTCTTTGGTTTTACAAAAGCGGGCAATGGTTATCAGTAAAAGGATAACAAACTCAGCTGGAGGGCCTCTCTCCCCAGCTCCTGAGGTATATAAGGCTGCTGCAGTGACAGCTGTAACTTATGGTGCAGAACTTTGAGGGCATTGTAACTTGCGCAAATTGACTGTGATTGAAAACAAATGTATGCGCTCTATGTTCCATCTACCAGTTAGTATCCCACTCACTCCCTTTAGATATGATTTGGGACTAAATCCAATACACTGTGTAATATGTTTGAAACCTCTTTTATATTGGGTGTGCTTGTGGACTTCTTCCCATGTGGGGCCATACAGGGTGGTAATGAAGGAACTATTATCCTTTAAAAAAGTGGAATTAATCCTGTGGCTTAGGTATATAAAGGACCTGTGCTATCAGATTAAAATAGAGGAGGTATGGAGATGCCCGTTGATTAAATAATAAAAAAGGTTTGGCATACCGTGTAAAAAAGTTGTATTGAGAAACTATACGCATTCGAACTTGACAAGCACAGCACACGGGCAGTAGAACAGACCACTTCCTTAACCATAAATGTTTGCCTAAGTTCGAACATTATATGGACAATATATATCTGACACAAGCAAAGAACTTGTTTATAAAATTCAGACTAGGAATCTTGCCACTGAATTCCCTCACCTCTAGCCGGCCCAGTGGGAAAGGCCCTGCAACATAGAAGCCGGCTCCGAATGGAGCCGGCGGTGTTGCAGGGGTGCGACGGGTGCAGTTGCACCCGTCGCGATTAGCACCCGTCGCTAAGCAGACAGTGAAAATCATGCTGGGGCCCACGACACCCGTTCCCGCCATCCTGTTCCTGGCGGTCAAAACTGCCAGAAACAGGCTGGCGGGAAGGGGGTCGGAATCCCCATGGCGGCGCTGCTTGCAGCGCCGCCATGGAGGATTCTCCCAGCCGGGGCTAATCCGGCAGGAAACCGCCGGACCCGGCTGGGCCACCGCGGCTTTACAGCCGAGGTCGGAATTCCACATGAAGCACCGCCAGCCTGTTGGCAGTGCTTCCGTGGACAGCCACCCTGGCGGTCATAGACCGCCAGGGTTGGAATGAGGCCCTATGTGTGCTGTTAAGTGACACTAGCGGAAAGGTAGTATTTTCAGTCACTGGCTTCCTGAGAAGTTCCTGGATCATGAGATCTAAGAATTGCCCATCTAATTTGTAGACTACATTTTGATACCATGGTTATTGATTAATACGTAGTAATAATAGAGGGAAAGCATGATTTTGTTTTTATTTGATGTGGCCCCCTCCGAATAGAAGAGTACAATTAGGAAGGATGGTCCTGCAGGATCCTATCTGGAGGTAAAATGATTGAAACAATTATAAACTGAACGTGAACTTGTTAATGATTTTAACAATTGTAAAGTATTTTAAAAAAAAATATTATGTGTTCTTGTTATTATTAGGATGTTGCTTTTATGGCTTATGGCCAAAATAAAGTTGATAATGTTGATGCAGTCTCTGACATTCATAGAAAACAAAAATCCTTACGTAGGGACATTTTCTCAGAATATCAACTGTTTTATAATAAAAACACTTCCCTGTCCCTTACACGTTAGAGGGAGTTTCCAGCCAGAGAACCACAACTGTATGCTGATTGCTGAATGCTTCGCTACAGCTGCTAACTCAGACTTCATGCCTTTGCTCAGGTATGGGGGATGATGTCTTCCCAGGGGAACCTGAAGGGCAGAATTAGAGCTTATCACGCTGTGCTCTATTTAAGCCTAGCTAGGAATTAGTGTATTGATTCTAGTGACAACATGGTAGCGTTATTTCTATGCTTTACTCTCTTATTCACCATTTAAATTTTATTATGTTGGGTCGTCCTGGTTATTGCAGCTCACGCTTTGTTATCTAAGATGCAGTTGCTTCATTAAAATCTTATTGAAACATATACTGCCTTTGTTTGTCATTGTGCATTTGAGACTTACTTAACTGAGAGAATGGATGAGACCTGAATGACCATGGCTTCCCTGACAAACCATTTATGTCATGCGCTCAGCTGGCCAAAAATCCCTGCCCTTGGGTAGAGATGAGGCTCTGCTAGTTAGCCGGGCCAAAACTCAGATTGGAGCGAAAGGTGTCACCTGCAGTGGGTCGGAGTCAGTCTCCCACACCCCAGGCGATTCTGCCACTCAAAACCCAGTAGTCTCGTTAGAATTACGAGACCCTACGCGACACACCATGGCAGTTGTTACTACAACAGCATCAGAATTTTTTAAGCTGTTGTGGCGCTTTGGTGCACTAGCGTAAAAAATGTTGATGCTAGTGTATCACAGCACAGGGAGGCCCATTGATTTTAATGTGTGCGTCAGTTTAATGCCTGCCTTGAGCAGGTGTTAAAAATGATGGAATTTTGCCCCCCGCGTCGAAACACCCCCCCTTGCATACATTATGCCTGAAGCAGGATTAATGTGGCCAAGGGTTTGCAAAGTGGCGCAATGCATACATTGTGCCACTTTGTAAATCTGCTATGGGTGAAAAGGCCACATTAACTACGCCTTAGTGTAAAACAAAAATGGCACTATGAAGGCGCTAAGGCAGTGCAAGGGGCATGTAAATATGCCCCTAATTTCACATGTCGACTGCAGTACTGTACTGTGTCATTCGCTTTGTTATCTTGAAAAAATGACAGAGACCTCCAGTTAGACCTGGTCCATTGCCACCTGCAAGCTCTCACATTTGCAGAAAGACTTGAGAAAATAAACTCTTTTACAGGCTTAAATCCTGATTCTGAGCACCAAGCAAGTCACCCCTAAATGTATCTTTTTACTTATAGTGTAGGAAGCATAGTGCCAAGAAGTGCTACACACCTAACTAAGGGCCAGATGTACGAAGCTTTATGCATGGCGCAAACAGCGAATTTTGCTGTTTGCGCCATGCAAAAAGCACATTGCAATGCTCATTCCCATTTTGCGAGTCGGTAACCTGGTTACCGACTCACAAAATGGGAATGCGACTCGCAAATAGGAAGGGGTGTTCCCTGCATCGCAATTCGCAGTTACCACCAGTATCACACTGGTGGTAACCCATTCGCAAAAGGGAGTGGGTCCCCATGGGACCCCTTCCCCTTTGTGAATGGCCCTGCAAACATTTTTTCAGTGCAGGCAGTGGTCCTATTGACCACTGCCTGCTCTGAAAAAATGAAACAAAAACGTTTCATTTTTTCGTTTGTATTGCAACTCGTTTTCCTTTAAGGAAAACAGGCTGCAATACAAAAAAAGAAAAAACAACTTTATTAAAAAGCAGTCACAGACACGGTGGTCTGCTGTCTCCAGCAGACCACCATCCCTGTGAGGGCTGCGAATCACAAGGGGGTCGCAAATTGTGACCCCCTTGCGATTCGCAGATGATGTTAGGGACACCATCCTGCATCCGGGTTTGCGACTTGCAAATTGCGAGTCGCTCAGACTCGCAATTTGGGAGTCGCAAACTCGGAAGTTGCTACATCTGGCCCTAAATGTTATCTTGTACCAACAGTGAATACATCACCAAAAGGTATTTTCATTGTATTGGGTTTTGGGTTTCCCCTTAGGAAATACTGATACATTAAATCATTATTTCTACATTATCCAGTAGGAAATAGCTCCAGAAAATGTGAGAAAAAATTCAAGAACTTTTCCTAACTACGTTTAAAAATCCAATCCACTGGTAAAGACATATTTTTCTAACTACTTAGGAAATATAACATTTGTGAAAGTTATATTTACTTGTAGAGCCAGTATAGACTAATTTGACTTACAACCTGATTTATAAGTTGGTGGACGGGATAACTCATTCACCGAAAGCTAAATCCCACAGGACAGATTGGAACTGGATATCCGTCACTGTAGTGACTAAGTAACCTGTCTATCGAATTCTAAATCAGGATCTTAATCGGCAGATGCTGGCCGTCCTACTACTAATAAGGGGTGTGATTCTGCTGCACAATAGACCACTTTGATTGCCAGGTTGACCTGAATGCACAGGGATACCCTATCTGAACTCAACAGAATATTCAGGGTGGGGGCTACTGCCCTTCCTGAGCTAAATACTGCATGACAGGCCTGACCAAGGCATATGTAAAACATTTTCATCATTTAAAGGGATCAAACAGGCCCAGAATTCTTGTGTATTCCCTTTCTGGTTAATGAAGGGCCCTGCTTCATCTACTAGACTTCTGTCTCATTTTTTGTTGAGGGCCCAGGGCTTTCTTCAAACAAGATCTTAGTGTTAGATGTTGCAGGACACTAGTAATTTCCATAGTGCACTCCAACACTTTCCCAGCACTCAGAGCCGAAATAGAGAGTGTCTGAATACTCTGGCCACTTTACATTTTCTCCAACACAGTGCATTGTGCTGTAAAGAAAACAGGAACTATTGAAAAAGTAGGTAGCCCAGAACCAGGAAACATTTACTCTATTGATCGAAGAGGGACTAATGATGTAGTAGGGTACTCTTAACCCAAAAGCTAATGAACCCTACACAGCTAGACCCTCACCCAGCCTTTCTCAGAAGACTGCTGGATTAGTGAAATATCAGGTCGACTGACTCTCCTGCACTTGGCATCTGTGATCTGCGAAATGGAACAGAAGGGGGTTGAGCTCCCCTTCCAATTGAAATCTGAGACAAAAAGATCTCTGAGTATCATAAAGCATATTCCCTGAGTTGTTCCATGAGCATAAAAACTAAAACGCTGAAGAGAACATTCATGTGAAGAATTTCAGTGGACCAGAGGCAACCGGACTGGAACGTGGCTGTTGGCCCCTCTCTGACAACCTGAGAGTGTCTAAGTTCCCTCCCATGAGGTTCTGCTTGTCTTGGTAGTTTACTTCTTTGGTTGTTTGGGCACCAGAATAATATTTGGAAACCTTTGCTCCAGAGCTCTAGTGATGCCTTCTGGAAAAAGTATCCTTTCAGCGATTCCACAACATTAGATTGGATTTCAGCTCCATCCCTTGTGGAACTCTCAGTAACTCTGAAAAATATTCCTAATTCCCATTCTGAGTTGGGACTTTGAATTTTTTTGCAAGAAACTTCAAAAGCTCCATTGGGATCAACCTGCTTCAATTATCCAGCCTTCAGTTCCACAACGGCAGCTACATTTCTGGCAGCAGCTACAGTGTCAGTGGTAGCCCGTGCAGGCAGGATTTCCTTTCTCTAAAAGTGATGACATTCTGCATTGAGACTTTAAAGAAATGTCAACATTTTTCGTCAAGAAAGTGACTAAGGGACTGATTTAGAACTCGACGGACTTGTTACTCTACCACGGCCATGATGGATATCACGTCCGCCATATTACAAGTGCATTAGATATAATGGATTCGTAAAATGGTGGACACAATATATATCACTATTGTGAAGGAGTAACCCATCCGCCAAAATATAAGTCAGGCCCTAAGATCATTCCTGAAGTGGGACTTTGGTCCTTATTACAACTTTGACAGTCCTAAAAGCGGACCATGGCATGGGCAGGACAGGGACGCACCTGTTGCCGCCAACACTGACTTTCCACCAGTCTTTTCATGGCACGGTCCTAGCCATGAAAAGGCTGGCAAAAACTTGGCTTGCAATCAGCCAGGGAGTGCTTGTTACAACTCTGACCGCCGTCACCTTATTAAGCAGGGACGGGGGTCTCCTAGCTGGTCCACCCACCGGAGTTGTAATGCCACCGCAAGTCTTCGGACCGCCAACCTTGTGATAAAGGCCATAGAAACATTTTAAAACTTTTTTTACTTCCAGACTTTCATTAGGACCAATCCATTCAGTGTATCTGACCAGAGCTGCATTACAGTCTGACTTCAATTTAACCTTGGTCCTGGTCTACTGCAGCTATTGCCTTACATTAGATGCTTTATTTTATGTAGTGCTTTTGCACTATAATTCTCTAAACGGTAATATATATGTTTGCCCTAATTGGATTTTGTTGTTTTGGTTTCATTTTACTCATGAAATATTTCTCTTTATTTTTATGTGTTGATTTATTGCATTTTGTGTGACTTGTTCTACTGCTTATTTGCTGCTTAAACGTTTAATACGTTGACTTTGATTTAAGACTGACTGTTTTGTGTCATGTTACCATGGATTTAGCATAGGTTTATTTTATTTTATTTGTTTGACAACTATCAGGTGGCAGCCTTGTCTTGTAAGACAGTCATTTTTTCACCCCAAAGAATAATTCACTTTCCTAAAACATGCAAAGTGAAAGATCACCCAAGTTCTGTTGTAGTAAATATATTATGAGACCTGCAAAACCAACAGAACTGTGTATATTTTGTATTGATAGCAGGACTTTTCAGATGCATCTCAGATCTACTTAGTATGTGAGACTCCCACTGAGATTTTCTTTTTCATAGCCAGATAGTGGGAGGAATTAGTGTGTTAAAGTTTATATGCTAGACATGCTTATTTGTTGATATATTTCTTGATACATCTCTCCTCTATGTCCCAGGAAATTTGAATTATCGGTAACATGGGTGGAATGTTTGCTCCCAAAGACAAGTCAAGCAGTAACATGAAGTGTAAGTTTAGGGGAAGGGTGCATTTTAAAAGTTCTTGAGAGAATTAAGTGGCCTTATTCTAGTCTGATTAGAATCATTCTACCTCCTCAAGGTCTTATTCCAGAATTAGGGGTTAACCAACAAATATACTTCAGCTAAAGGTGGCCTTTTTATCTTGCATTCATGAATCTGGCTCACACTTTTGACAGTGTGGCCAGAACTTTATGGCTTTGAGGCTTGACTCTGGTTTGGTGCCCTTCTTACCTGCTCTTCATTTTTACCTCTATGCGTCTGTTATACATGGGTTGAATGGTGAGTGCACTGAGAGTTTTGGCCTGGTTTGAGGCATTTGGCAGGGCTGTGTCCAATTTTATTTCTCTTGTACATTAATGGCCTGCACATGCCTCTGGGCGAAAGGAGCAAGAACAGGCTGACTGTCAATGGCCTGCGTGTCCCTGTTTGTTTATGTGCATATGAAGCTGTTTAATGTCCCAAACACCGAATGGCCTTCCAGCTTTTTTTTTATTCTTTTGTTGGGTTAAAGGATGGTCTGGGTTTAAGCACAAATCTTGCCAAAACATTTGTATTGTCCAGCGTTCCAAGGGATGTGAAATTGCGCTATTTTACCATGCAGGGAATGCCCATAGGAAGAATCCATGAATTCCCATACTTGTAGGTCACTTTTGACTCACAAGAGGCTTTTGGCTCCATGCTTACAACAGAGATATTTCAAGTTTTGTAACTCATCTGTTTAGTCCAGCTTCAAAAATAGGCAACAGGCCTGTGGTGCCCTTGTTGAGATACATAAAAGGGAGTGTCTACCCACTCTTACCTATGGTTCCAGCTTGTGGGTGCACAAGGCTGTTAAACAACTGCAGGAAGAAGAAAACAGAATATGTAGGTGTATCCTTGGGTTGTTTCCAGGGTCACCAACATACATTGTTCATGAAGAACTTGGTCTACTATGTGTTGCCAACACTTTTAATTTGGCCCCTTTGATGCTAAGGGCCTCCATCTGGAGCAGCCTGGAGACCTCACTTAATAGGAAACTAATGAGGGTTTGTCTTGCATGTGATAAGGGCCTTCACATTCCTTGGCTTAGGTGTATCAAGTATATGAGTAATATGCTAGGTCAACCCAACATTTTTTCCTTGCCTGGCGATATTACTGCAAGTAATAAAAGTTGGCTAAAATCTACTTTTAGCATCCTCAGGAGAAGGGAAAGAGAGTTGTCCAATCTGAGGAAGCCCGCTAACAGAGAGTATCTTGTGGTTCAAACCACCTCTGGACTGAAGCCCTACCTGGCTATGGTCCCAAAAGGCAGTGACAGGGTCCTTTTCACTAGGTGTAGGCCAGGCCAGATTAGATGCCAGCTTTCTTTCCATTTAGGCCTGTTTGACAGGAAAGCAATTTTCTTTTGTCTCTGTGATGTGTTCATTGCAAACCTGGGCACTCTTGTGTACTTTTGTGGGTTTTATAGCAGCTGTAGTAGAAAGTTTTTGTTTTCACTCTTAAGGGGCACTTTTCATGCTCGCCACATCCCCTCACTTTTATACTTGCAGTCACTTTTCACACCTGCTTTTTTTCAGGTGTAGCTACCTTTTTTAAGAACGCTACAACACAGGCACTCTGGGGGTCATTCTGACCCTGGCGGTCGGTGATAAAGCAGCGGCCAACCCGCCAACAGGCTGGCGGTTCAAAAAATGGAATTCTGACCCTGGCGGGAACCGCCAACACAGCCCGCCACATTACCACTCCGACCGCCACAGCGGGACAGACAAACAGCGCGGCGGTCACCGCCAACAGGCAGGTGGCAGACAAAGTACCGCCCACCCTATCACAACTCACCAATCCGCCACCTCATCCGGGGCGGGAGCCCCGCTGATAAAAACACGGCGGAAACAGACTACGAACGGGAAAACGCTCACCTCTATACACTCCACGAGGACGGAGGACAGCATGGAGCCCGAATTACACATCCTACCCGCTCTCGTCTACCTGCTCATCTACCACGAGTTAGAACTCCGGCGCAGACGACAACGGTGAGTACCGCACCTACGACACAGGGGAGGGGGGGGAAGGGTTATGAGGCACACACATACGCATCACACCCACCCCCCAACTATCTACACACCAATGCAGAGCACCAAGTCAAAGTTACCCCACCCAAACCCCCCGGAATGACGAAAAGATATGATTCAAGTGAGAAACAACATTTATGTACAAAATAGGTTCATTGAAGACATGGCAAAATAGGAAAATGATGGAAAAATTATCTAATGTAAACATTGCGTGACCGAGAAATAGAGGCCGAAAGTCCCGCACAGTCACAGAAATTGCAAATGTCCGTGGGCCGAAGTGTATCAACACATGGGCAAAGCCCACACAGGAGACCTGAGTCCGTTGGAGAGAACACTGCAGGGGCATCACATGACAAAACTACAGGCACCTCAGGGGGAAGGGAAGGGGAGGCACCACAGCCACATGAGTCCACGACGCCAGATCCAAGGAGGGGCCACCATGCCCACCGTCCAATCCTGGGTAGTGCAAAGCCACAGTGTCTCAAGTCTCTACAGTGGGTGGCTTGCCCACTGTCATATCCTGGGGAGTGCAAAGTCACAGTCCATCAAGTGGATAACAGTCTCCACAGGCAATGGAGGAGGCAGGGTGGGCCGAGTGCAGCGTGAACATTAGCACGACACAGAACCGGCACAGTCATTGGCCCAGCGGTGCATGAGACGGCGGGGCCCAGCGGAGCGGTGCTTGAGACGGCAGGGCCCAGCGGAACGGTGCCTGAGATGAAGGGCCCAGCGGAGCGGTGCCTGAGATGAAGGGCCCAGCGGAGCGGTGCTTGACAGGAAGGGCCCAGCGGAGCGGTGCTTGAGACGGCGGGGCCCAGCGGAGCGGTGCCTGAGATGAAGGGCCCAGCGGAGCGGTGCTTGACAGGAAGGGCCCAGCGGAGCGGTGCTTGAGACGGCGGGGCCCAGCGGAGCGGTGCCTGAGATGAAGGGCCCAGCGGAGCGGTGCTTGACAGGAAGGGCCCAGCGGAGCGGTGCTTGAGACGGCGGGGCCCAGCGGAGCGGTGCCTGAGATGAAGGGCCCAGCGGAGCGGTGCTTGACAGGAAGGGCCCAGCGGAGCGGTGCTTGATACGGCGGGGCCCAGCGGAGCAGTGCCTGAGATGAAGGGCCCAGCGGAGCGGTGCTTGACAGGAAGGGCCCAGCGGAGCGGTGCATGAGAAGACGGCGGGGCCCAGCGGAGCGGTGCTTGAGACGGCGGGGCCCAGCGGAGCGGTGCCTGAGATGAAGGGCCCAGCGGAGCGGTGCCTGAGATGAAGGGCCCAGCGGAGCGGTGCTTGACAGGAAGGGCCCAGCGGAGCGGTGCTTGAGACGGCGGGGCCCAGCGGAGCGGTGCCTGAGATGAAGGGCCCAGCGGAGCGGTGCTTGACAGGAAGGGCCCAGCGGAGCGGTGCTTGAGACGGCAGGCCCAGCGAAGCGGTGCTTGACAGGAAGGGCCCAGCGGAGCGGTGCTTGACAGGAAGGGCCCAGCGGAGCGGTGCTTGGGACGGCGGGGCCCAGCGGAGCGGTGCCTGAGATGAAGGCCCAGCGGAGCGGTGCTTGACAGGAAAGGCCCAGCGGAGCGGTGCTTGAGACGGCGGGGCCCAGCGGAGCGGTGCCTGAGATGAAGGCCCAGCGGAGCGGTGCTTGACAGGAAAGGCCCAGCGGAGCGGTGCTTGAGACGGCGGGGCCCAGTGGAGCGGTGCCTGAGATGAAGGGCCCAGCGGAGCGGTGCTTGACAGGAAGGGCCCAGCGGAGCGGTGCTTGAGACGGCGGGGCCCAGCGGAGCGGTGCTTGACAGGAAGGGCCCAGCGGAGCGGTGCTTGACAGGAAGGGCCCAGCGGAGCGGTGCTTGAGACGGCGGGGCCCAGCGGAGCGGTGCCTGAGATGAAGGGCCCAGCGGAGTGGTGCTTGACAGGAAGGGCCCAGCGGAGCGGTGCTTGAGACGGCGGGGCCCAGCGGAGCGGTGCTTGACAGGAAGGGCCCAGCGGAGCGGTGCTTGACAGGAAGGGCCCAGCGGAGCGGTGCTTGAGACGGCGGGGCCCAGCGGAGCGGTGCCTGAGATGAAGGGCCCAGCGGAGCGGTGCTTGAGACGGCGGGGCCCAGCGGAGCGGTGCCTGAGATGAAGGGCCCAGCGGAGCGGTGCTTGACAGGAAGGGCCCAGCGGAGCGGTGCTTGAGACGGCGGGGTCCAGCGGAGCGGTGCCTGAGATGAAGGGCCCAGCGGAGCGGTGCTTGACAGGAAGGGCCCAGCGGAGCGGTGCTTGAGACGGCGGGGCCCAGCGGAGCAGTGCCTGAGATGAAGGGCCCAGCGGAGCGGTGCTTGACAGGAAGGGCCCAGCGGAGCGGTGCTTGAGACGGCGGGGCCCAGCGGAGCGGTGCTTGAGACGGCGGGGCCCAGCGGAGTGGTGCCTGAGATGAAGGGCCCAGCGGAGGGGTGCTTGACTGGAAGGGCCCAGCGGAGCGGTGCTTGAGACGGCGGGGCCCAGCGGAGCGGTGCTTGAGACGGCGGGGCCCAGAGGAGTCCTGAGCCCTTGGGTGTCCTCACTCACACCCGGGATGGGGCTTGTGGGGCCCTCCTGGTCCGCGCTCCTGCTGCCTGACTTCTCCGCCCTGCTGCCCTTGCCCTCCTTCACTGTGGCTCTCTGGGCCTTGCCTCCCCTGGATGTTGTGGCAGGTGAAGTGTCCGAACTTTGGTTCTTGGGGGCAGCCGTGGCACTCCTTCCGCGGCGGCCCCTCACTTTCCGGGTCCTCTTTCCAGGGGGGGGGCTGGCTGTCCCCTTGCTGCTGACCGATGTCTCACTGCTGGCAAAGGGGGGACTCCAAAATCCATGGACTACGCTGACACGTGAACCCGGGCTGGTGGTGGCTGAGGTGCTCTTGGGACTCTTAGCAGATGGAGGGGGTGGGTCAGGTGAGGGAAAGAGGTCAAGATTGGAGAGGTAACACTTTTTAGGACCAAGGTAAAAGGTAGGTGCAGTGGTTATGGGAGTGGAGGTAGAGGAGGTGGTTGTAGGAGAGTCAGGTGTGCTGTCCTTGGGTGAAGGTGCATGAACTGGAGGCTGTCGTGAGGTGGTTGGCTGTTGGGTGGGTGGCTGCCTGCGTTTGTGTGTCTTGGAAGAGGGGGTGACAGACACAGTGGGAGAGGACACAGGGGACGTGTAAACGGCAGTGGGGGTGGTGACTGCACGTGTGCGGACTGTACTGGAGGGTGTGCTGGTGATGGGTGTACTGGCTGTTGGTGGTGTGCATGCAGGTGTGAGTGGCGACGTCACAGGGAGGGAGGAGGGAGACGAGGAGGTGGGGGACACAGAGGTGGTAGTGGCTGTTGGCATGTCTGCATCTGGGTGTTGCTTGGGTGAATGTTTGTGTGATCTGTGGTGCTTATGTCTGGAAGAGCTGCCCTTGGGTGTTGAGGTGTGTGCAGGCTGGTCTGATGGTGTGGATGGGATAGGCTGAGGAACAGGAGACAGAGACAGGGTGGAGGCAGTTAGAAGAGGGAGGCTGGAAACAGGGACAATGGCTGCCGTCAGTGCTGAGGCCAGAGAATTGAACGATCGTTGATGGGCAGACTGACCCGAATGAATGCCCTCCAGGTATGCATTGCTACGATGCACCTCCCTCTCTACCCCCTGGATGGCATTCAAAAGGGTAGTCTGCCCATCAATGATGGTCCTCAGGAGGTCAATGACCTCCTCACTGAGGGCAGCAGGGGTAACAGTGGCAGGGCCTGAGGTGCCTGGGGCGAAGGAGACGCCCGCCTTCTTGGGCGAGCGGGCACGGAGCGTAGGCTGAGGGGCTGCTGGGAGGGCGGAGCTGCTGCGCTGGGTGGCGGCTGTACCTGTACCTGTAGAGGCGGGGGGCACGGATGTTGCCACCACCGCTAGGGAGCTCCCTTCCGAGGACGTGTCGGTGTCGCTGGTTTCACCACGGCTCCCCGTTGTGAAGCTCCCCTCGCCCTCCGTATCACTGGTGGCCTCAGTGTCTGTGCCATGGCCCACCGGGGCCTTGTGAGTCGCAGCTCCCTCGTGCTCCGGTGCCAAGTCTCCTCCGCCTGATGATGCTGAAGCACACATGCACAAGAAGATAAAGAAAAAGGGTGGGGGGAGACATAATGAAAGGTTGAGTACATGCATTGTCAACACCGTTGGCGGAGAGGACAGACACAGGAGCCTCATGCACTAAGCTGCGCAATCGGGGTACACTACTGAGTACTTGTGACTGGGCCAACAGGTCTAGGGACAACAAACGCGCACATGGGTGATGCAGGACCATGGCTAGCTGTACCTGGCACCGTACAGAGGTTGGGGGCGGGGGCACAGGGCCATGCCTAAAGGAGGGGACTACACTACAGAAAGCGCCCTGGCCTAATGTCACCCACAGCCCTCCTCCCCCACCCAGACGCCTCCACTGCGTGTAAAGATAGCTGAATGTGCTGGTACTCACCCCCTTGTGTCTGCTGTGATGTCGTCACGCGCCCATCCAAATCGGGGTAGGCCACCACCAGGATCCGGGGCATCAGGGGGGTCAGGGTACGACTGGCACCCCTCCTAGGTTGGGAGGCCATCCCCAGCAGTGACTCGGCGGTCTTCCTGGTCCCGCGGCGGATGTCCTCCCACCTCTTGCGGCAGTGGGTGCCCCGTCTGTTGTGGACCCCCAGGTTCCGGACTTCCTTGGCGATGGCACGCCAAATGTCGATCTTCTGATGGGCGCTGACCTATTTGACATGGACAGGGTGGAAATTGAAATATCATCAATATTCCGCATGATAGATGCGATTGGCCCCCCCTCCCCAACCTTGCCATGTGGCACATGCTCTCATCTGTCGTGCCTTGCACTCCTCATTCGCTCCCCACCCCACCATCTTACATCCACCATACACAACCCAGGCATAGCCCATTCAACGTGCACACAGTGTACTTACCTGTTGGTCTGGAGGACCGTAGAGTCGCGCATACTGGGGCAGGACCCCATCCACAAGTTTCTCCAACTCTTCTGTCGTGAAGGCAGGGGCCCTTTCCCCAGTCGCAGCAGCCATTGTATCTTCCAGACCGAGGTCACAGCAGCACTTGCAGTATAGGTCCTCTCCTGTGGATGATCAGGTCTCGAGTGATTAAGCAGATAGAAAATGGCGGTCACGCCCGCGGCGGCGCGTACCACCGCAGTGCGTTCCGCAACCGCCGGCGCAGCTAGTCATTGGCCCGTGAAACCCATAGGGTTCGATGTTAACCAATGCGGCTTTGCGCCGCGGTCTTCGACCGCCTACCGCCACGGTGTGTCACGCCAGCGCATTGACCTCACATCCCATTGTCACACTTCTCAGGTCAGGCAGCCGCCATTACAAGGGACCACTGGGCTTAATTACTACTGCGTCACACAGGCCTAGGCCTTGCATTGCCACTCATACAAGCCAATCAATGCATTGAGAATCGTGTACTGTGCAAGCTGTAGTTACGTACCTGTGGGTTGTTTGACTCTGTGCTCCATGTTGTCCTTCCTAGGCACCGTCCGCTGGGACTTGCGAGGAGAAGGATGAATCCTCCCGTGTACCGACCGCTGGTGGACCTGTCGACAATGGAGGAACGTCATATAATACTTAGACACCGACTTGACCGAGCCACTATACATGAACTGTGTGCCCAGCTGGAGCCAGCACTGATGTCCCCCATCCGCCAACCCACAGGAATTCCCCCTCTGGTGCAGGTTCTGTCAGTCCTCCATTTCTTGGCAAGTGGGTCTTTTCAGACAACAGTGGCCATGTCATCAGGGATGTCTCAGCCTATGTTTTCAAAGGTTTTGTCCAGAGTGTTGTCTGCCCTGACGAAATACATGCGGAGCTACATAATTTTCCCTGAGGAGGGTGATTTGGCCACTGTGAAGGCTGACTTCTATGCCCTTGGACATATCCCCAACATCATTGGTGCCATTGATGGGACCCATGTGGCCTTAGTACCCCCAAAAGACGATGAGCAGGTGTACAGAAACAGGAAAAGTTACCATTCTATGAATGTCCAGGTGGTCTGTTTGGCTGACCAGTACATCTCCCATGTAAATGGCAAGTTCCCTGGGTCAGTGCATGACGCGTATGTTATGCGAAATAGCAGCATCCCCTATGTGATGGAACAGCTACAGAGACACCGGGTGTGGCTAATTGGTGACTCTGGTTACCCCAACCAGCCGTGGCTACTGACCCCAGTGAGGAATCCCCGGACCAGGGCAGAGGAACGGTACAATGAGGCCCATGGGCGATCTAGGAGGATCATAGAAAGGACCTTCGGCCTCCTGAAGGCCAGGTTTAGGTGCCTGCATATGACGGGGGATCCCTCATGTACTCACCAAAGAAGGTGTGCCAGATCATCGTGGCCTGCTGTATGCTTCACAATCTTGCATTGCGACGCCAGGTGCCTTTTCTGCAGGAGGATGGTCCAAATGGTGGTGTCGTAGCAGCTGTGGAGCCTGTGGAGAGTGAAGAGGAGGAAGACGACGGGGACGACACGGACAACAGGGACACGGTCATACAACAGTATTTTCAGTAGCACCCAGGTAAGAATCCCCCACGTCATTTTACATTTACTTCTGGCCTCCTGCATCTCTACTTTCTGTGTTTCCCCCCAGTTCCTTTCAACTGAATTGTGACTTTCCCTTGGCTTTTCAGAGCTGTATGACCCACTGCGTGACTTCTGGTTTGTTCGGCAATGGAGTAAAGCAGATTTACATTGGTATGTTGTCATCACAAAGTAACTGCACATTTTTGACCCGTTATGCATAATACATTTGTGAAGAATACAAGCAGACTCCTGAGTGTTTTATGTGCAATAAGTGATTTATTTAAAGTGCTACATATAGGTCCATGATAGTAAAACGGTGATGGGTGGGGGTGGAGTGATGTCCATGGCAGAGTCAAGTTCTCGGTCGCACAGGTGCATTGTCCATATGCCTGTGGAAGGATGGAGCAGGGGCAGTTCAAGGTTGGACAGGGTGACGATGTGGGACAGTGGTATGAAATCCGGGGGGATCTTAGGCTGGCGGGGGCTTGGCATCCTACTCTGTCTTCCTTTGTGATCTCAGGCTCCTCTTGCGGGGTGGTTGATCTTCAGCAGGAGGTGGGGTTCTGGTGGCCCGTCGTTGTGTGGGGGCCTCCTGTCCACTAGCGCCGGCGGAGGTGGTAGGCTGTTCCTGGTCCGGGCTGGTGACAGGGGCCCTTTGAGGTGCCACATGGTCCCGCAATGTGGTGACTATTAGGTTCAGAGCCTGGACGATGTTCCTGAGCTCCTCTCTGTACCCCATGTACCGTTCCTCCTGCTGTGCCTGGATCTCCTGGAACCTGGCCATTACCGTCGCCATCGTCTCCTGGGAGCGGTGGTATGCTCCCATGATGGTGGTGAGGGCCTCTTGGAGAGTCGGTTCCCTGGGCCTGTCCTCCCCCCCCTGTCGCACTGCAGCCCTCCCAGTTGCCCTGTTTCCCCGGGCCTCTGTCCCCTGGACGGTGTGCCCGCTACCACTGCCCCCAGGTCCCTGTTGTTGTTGGGGTGTTGGGTCAGCCTGGGTGCCCTGTAGTGGTGGACACACCGCTGATTGACCTGTCCTGGAGACAGAGGCATGGGCCTGCTGGGTGGGAGCGGTGCTGATATTCCCAGAGGGGGTTAGGTCTGCTGTGGCCTGTGTCTGTGTGTGGGGAACCGACTGTCCAGAGGTCCCCGATGGTCCGGGCTGGTCATCAGGTTCCAGGTCGACAGAGCTGCTGTCCTCACTGCGGGCCTGTTCTGGGGGTGGGATGGACATATCTGGACCCTCCTGGCCGGTGTGTTGGCGTTCGGGCCCTGCAGGGGTGAAAGAGTATGGTTATTGCTTCTGTGTGTTCCATGGTGTGCGATTTGTGGGTGCCCTTGTCCCCCAGTGCTGGCATCCCCTTGTGGCAGGAGTTGTGAGGGTGGTTTGTGGGGGGGATGGGTATGTGCAGTGGTCATGCATAGGTGATGGGTGTCCATGGTTTGTGTTGGCATTCAGGGTTTGGTTTTGGGTTGGGTGGGTTGTGCTGGTGAGACATTGGCAGGGAGGCTGTGTGCTGGGGGGTTGGGGGTGAGGGTGGGGGTGTGGGTTGGCATGCTGGTGGTTGGGGGGGGAGTAGTTGAGACTAGACTTACCAGAGTCCATTCCTCCGCCTACTCCAGCGAGGCCCGCAGGAAGCAGGATGTTAAGGACCTCTTGCTCCCATGCTGTGAATTCGGGAGGGGTGGGTGGGGGTCCGCCGCCAGTCCTCTGCACAGCGATGTTGTGTCTGGAGACCATCGACCGTACCTTCCCCCGTAGGTCGTTCCAGCGCTTTCTGATGTCTTCCCGGTTTCTGGGATGCTGTCCCACCGCGTTGACCCTGTCGACAATCCTCTGCCATAGCTCCGCCTTCCTGGCTATGGTGGTGTGTTGCACCTGTGTGCCGAAGAGCTGGGGCTCTACCCTTATAATTTCCTCCACCATGACCCGGAGTTCCTGGTCGGAAAACCTGGGGTGTCTTTGGGGTGCCATGGGGTGGTGTGGATGAGGTGTGGGGTGGTGTTTGCGGTGATGTGAGTGGTGGTGTGTGGTGATGTGTGCGTAGATGTGGTGTGGTTGATGATGTTGGGTTCCTGTGTGTGTTGGGGTTTTCGATTGCTGTTCTCTCTCTCTCTCTCTCGCTCTCTCTCGCCTTCTCTCCGATTTCCAACTAGTGGGGGTTTGTGGGTGATGTGGGTGTGTGTTTTATAGTTGCTTGGATGTGTGGGGGTGGTGTTTGTATGTGTATCAGGTGTGTTTATTTCAAATTGTCCAATGTGGCTGGGTTTTGGAGCCTGGGTGTGTATTTTGACCGCGGCGGTGTGTACCGCCAATGGTATACCGCGGCTGAAAGACCGCCGCGTGGATTGGTGGGTCGTAATGGCATGGGCGTGTTTGTGTTGGCTTGGCGGTGGAGGTTTGGTCATCTCCAGTTTATCGCTGCCCGCTGATGAGGCGGCCTTCCGTGGATGTCAGGTTTTTGGCGGCTTGGCAGTTGTTGGTCAGAATTACCGTGGCGGGTTTCCGCGGCCGCGGCGGTAGAATGGCGGTCTTCTGACCGGCGGTAAGAGCCTTTTACCGCCGAGGTCAGAATGACCCCCTCTTTCTTGTTTTAACTGGTCAAACAACCCTGTCAACTTGGAATGTGTCTTGGATTAGTTTATCGATTTTTAACAGCTGGAGCGATTGTTGGACTGGTACTGTGTTGATTTTTTTTCTTAATGCATTGTACATTTATTTTGGTGGGTTGATGTCATGCATTTTTTTGCTTCTGTTATCTAGGGCTGTATGGCATTGATTATAATCCTAGTTACATGTTGTGTAGCTTTAAACTTATACCCTGCACTTTGCACTTTCATGGATGGTCTGTATTGCCATTGCATTGTTTTTATAATCATTATCTATGATCTATCTTGTTTTTTTCATCTTTTATGTATTTTATGTTTTTGTGCTTCTATGGTTTGTGTTATGCATCTAATAAAGCTAATGGGTGATGAATTATGAGACTTTTAGACTTAAAATCCCGATTGCACAAAACACCCTCCCTACCTTAGTTCAGTGTTTCCAAGTGTCTCTATGCAACAAAGTATATTTTTCGCATTCATATCACCCAAACGATCACTTGTTTCACCACCCACGCCTTGCATAAAGACAGATTTAGCATTAATGTCTAACGTAAATACAGGTATGATTTTCAGTTTTCTAATATTAGCGTTTAGAATGTATTCAGGGTGAGCATCCACTCATTTTTCTTCCTCTTCAAAACAAACGTGGATGTGTCTTACATAAATTATCATGTGAAGTGAAACACTGTGACAACAAATTAGGAGACAAATAATTCGTAAAGTCCATTAGCAGTTTCAGTTCAGTCAGTGGCTGTCTACATCAAGCAGCAGCGTCTCTTAATATAAAAAAAATAGAAATGGTAAATTATATACTTTATACCACAATTTGCTCATCGTAGTTTCTTTCATATTCACAATTCACACTATATTTCACAGATTCCTTTTGCAGATTGTTTCTGTGATTGTGAACACGCGGACAACTTATCTGTTTTATATCTGAGATACAAAAAATTGTTCAACTCCATTAGGAGAGATCTGTGGAGAAATATTTTAAAGCTAGTACAGAACAAAGTCTTATTTGAATCGCCGGTGATTCATGTAGAATTGAACATTATGGAATCCTTTCAAAAACTGCATTTTGTAGTACATTTATGGGTTCTACGATAGTACTGCTAAAATACTACAAAATGCTAATCACAAACCCACAAGTCTTAATATAAACCTCCACTTCTCTCTTCCCTTCTATGGGGAGATCCTCACACGTTTAAGCTTACTACTTAGTGGTAAATGAGGGAGGACCAGGGGGAGTGGCTCAATGAAGAGACATACTTACTATTAAATGTTTGAGGTTTAGGAAGGGGTAAGGGGGTATAAGGGAGAGTTATGGAGAGGTTTTGCGAGAGACATGCACACACCTACCCACAAAAGAGGAAGCCCATGCTGTTCACAGTCTTCAGTTTTAATGTTACCACAGCCAAAATGGGGTCCAAAACTCCAGCTCAGAGCGTTGGTAAGTCCAGCACTAAACTGGGCCACCCTTTTGTACTACAACAGCCTCTCATAGAAAATAATGCAGGTGGGGGGCTAAAAGTAAAACCCCATAGGAATTGTTTTTCAATTTTATGACAAGACCGGAGGCTCTTATTATGCCTTCTTTTCTTGCTTTATTTAAAACAGCAGCAAAAAAGAAAAACCACAATTCCCATGAGCGTGGTGAAAACCAGCCAATGGGAAACAAACGATAGTCCATAACAAATAACCAATGAATAACCACTTGAGCCCTTATGACGTAACTGGACTACGAACAGCCCTCTTTTCTTGCTGCTCGTAATCCAGTTAAGTCGACTTTTTTATTCTTCTCATACTATTGTATATTATTTTCACGGTTACAGGCAACGCGAAATGTTTATCTGGTAATAACCTTCTGTTTGTCCTAGTCGGCATGTTGCCGCATTTCCGTGGTGCCTCCCCGCTCTCCGGCGCGCGCTAGCCTAATTTAACGGATTTAACCGTTCCTCGCTGCGCGCCATTAACTCGACGACGCGCGAGGAACGGTTCACTCTTGTGTGCCTCCTATTATTCTGACAGCGCTTTACTTCGCTCACCGCCGCTACTACGTTAAGAATAATTACCGCTTCTCCAGCAGTTTTTTTCCGGACACGTCCTTTCCTTCCAGTCCTGCCGTCGTTCTCAGGGATTTCAGTAAGCAGAATTAAACACGCCCTGGGCGGAGCTGTGGCTTAGTTTCCATTTCCTTTTACCATTAACCCCTTATTAACCAGTTTGCTCTGAACATGGATGCTGGCAATTCAACCTCACATCAGGAGGATCCTGAGGAGGTTTCTGCTATTAAGCAAGATATCAGCCATTTTATTCAAAATACAGTTCAACAAGCTGTAAATAATCCAATGAATAATTTGTCAAAGACTCTGGAATCTTCCGTTTTGAAAATGTTTAATAACACATTTAATGCCCAGTCTGCAGGGGAATGCAGACAGCGCCCTTCACTTACTTCTAAGACTTCTCATAAATTGGCGCAGAAAGTTTGTGAGGTTCCCTCACCCATGGCAGAGGACGCGGCTCCTCAAAAGGCTCCAATTAAGGAGAAAAGAGTCACTGAGAGCACTGCTCAGAAACGCAAAACAAAATCTAAGAACATTTCGGCTCCTGTAGTCATCACCTCCATTCCAGACGACGAGGTTCCAGATGTGGATTCAGATGTTGATCCATCTGATCAAGACGATTGTGACTCGGCCCCTGTTCCTAAAAGAATTAAAACTTCTTCTGATAATATTACTCCACTGCTAGACTCGGAAGGTTTGCCTATGTTTGACCCTTCGTTTATATTGCATCCCAACTCAACTGAATGGTTTCCGACTCCTCACGTTGGAGAATACATTTCAACCAAGTTATTTTGTCCTTTAGATAAACAAACTCGATCTAAACTTAAATCCGAGTGTCCTCGCCCCTCTCTAGAGCATAAGGCATCCGTTACTCCCTCTATCGACCAACCCATCCTCACCTTTTTCACTAAATTTGGCAAGGACCCCAGGAAAGGGGTAGATAAAGCCTGGTCTTCTTGCCAAGACAAATTATTAGACATCATTGGACCCCTCACACGTATTTTTGATATGGCGGAGTCCGCCAGAATCGATGGTTCCACGATGGATCCGGAAGAACTTTCGCTTTGGGTCCAAAGAGCTGTATGTCTGTTAGGCAATGCAAATGCTGTGATTTCGCAAGAACGTCGCAAAGGAATTTTGCTCAAACTGGATCCCAAACTAGTCCATTTGGCTTCACTTCAAGCGCTTTCCAACACAGAAGGTTGCCTATAACTTTATCAAGGAACTAGGCAAGTACGTGGCTACTTTTACTTCAATCGACAAGGTGCAACAATCTTTAAAGAAAATGTTCAACCAACGGGTTTTCAACAGGGCCGGCAGAGGCAGGAGCCGCTTTGCCGGCCGTTCATATTACAACCAAGGCTCCCGTGGTAACCAATCCTACAATTCTTCTTACCAAGACTTCAGGCCCCAGTTTTATCCACAACGAACCAGAGGTTTCCGTACCAGAGGCTTCAGGAACAACAGAAATGCCACCCAGTCAGGTAAATCCTTTTCCGTCTTCCGTCCATGTAGGCGGCCGGCTTTGTCATTTTCTCCCAAATTGGCTAATGATTTCTTCAGACCCTTGGATTCTCAATACTGTTCGAGGTTACACAATAGAATTCTATTCAACTCCAATACAATCAGGGGCTCCCTCACTTCCACGATTCTCTACAGATATGTCCGCTCTTATTTCCTCAGAAGTTCAAATACTCCTTCAAAAGAGAGCTATTGCCCCCACTATACCTCATCCGCTAGGCTTCACCAGTTCCATTTTCCTAGTTCAGAAGAAGAACAAGAAAATGAGGCCGGTTATCAATCTCAAGTCGTTCAATCAATTTGTGGTTTATCGCCACTTCAAGATGGAAACCATTCTCCATCTCAGAGATTCTCTCCTTCAAAACGACTGGATGGTTCGGTTGGATTTACAGGACGCTTACCTGGTAGTTCCAATTCACCCGGAACACAGGAAGTTTCTTCAGTTTCAGTGGCTAGACCAATTTTATTACTTTACATCTCTTCCTTTCGGTCTGTCGTCAGCTCCATGTTGTTTCACCAAGCTCATGAAGCCAGTGACTGCACATCTCAGAGCACAAGGAGTCAGACTTCTAATTTACCTAGACGATATACTTCTCATGAATCAATCTCCTCATCTCCTCTTGTCCCATCTCAATCTTACGTGTTCTCTTTTGACAGATCTTGGCTTTATCATAAACAAAGAGAAATCTATTCTTCTTCCTACCCAAACTATAGAATTCTTAGGTTTCCTTATAAATTCAGTTTCGTCCACGTTGCTTCTCCCTTCTGCAAAAATCAAGTCTATAAAGTCAGAGATTCTTCAAATTCTTCGTCATGCGTCCATTTCCCTGAGAACCCTTGCCCGGGTCGTCGGTCTCCTCTCCTCGTCCATTCAAGCCATTTTCCCAGGCCCTTTGCATTACAGGGCTCTCCAAAGGTTAAAGATTCAAATCTCCGCAAAGGGCTTTCTTACGCAGACGTTATTCCCCTAGATCACGATTCCTGTACAGAACTGCAATGGTGGATAGACCATTTAGATGCCTGGAACGGAAGGACTATCTTTCCATCAGCCCCAGATCTTGTATTAGAATCCGATGCAAGCCTAACCGGTTGGGGGGCCCGATGTGGACCAATCTCGACTGGAGGTCCATGGTCTGCGAAGGAGTCCAAATTGCATATCAACTGTTTAGAGATGCTTGCAGGCTCCTTTGCGATCAGAAGCCTAGCAAAGAACAGGGTATGCTGCGTGTTGGACTTTTGCTTATGCAGGGTCATCCCCAGTCTTTTTTCCTCCTGCCTCCTATTTTTTTCTGACCTGTCGCTGTTGGCTTTTGAACTCTGAGCACTTTCCCACTGCTAACCAGTGCTAAAGTGCATATGCTCTCTGTGTGAAATTGTATGTGATTGGTTTATCCATGATTGGCATATTTGATTTACTAGTAAGTCCCTAGTAAGGTGCACTAGAGGTGCCAGGGCCTGTAAATCAAATGCTACTAGTGGGCCTGCAGCACTGGTTGTGCCACCCACATAAGTAGCTCTGTAATCATGTCTCAGACCTACCACTGCAGTGTCTGTGTGTGTATTTTTACACTGTAAATTCGACTTGGCAAGTGTACCCACTTGCCAGGCCTAAACCTTCCCTTTTCTTACATGTAAGGCACCCCTAAGGTAGGCCCTAGGTAGCCCCAAGGGCAGGGTGCAGTGTATGGATAAGGTAGGACATATAGTAATGTGGTTTATATGTCCTGACAGTGAAATACTGCCAATTTCGTTTTCACTGTTGCAAGGTCTGTCTCTCTCTCATAGGATAATATGGGGGCTACCTTTAAATATGATTAAAGAGTAGATTCCCCTAGAGAGTAGATGGACATGTGGAGTTTGGGATCCCTGAACTCACAATTTAAAAATACATCTTTTAGTAAAGTTGATTTTAAGATTGTGAGTTTGGAAATGCCACTTTTAGAAAGTGAGCATTTTCTTGCTTAAACCATTCTGTGACTCTGCCTTGTTTGTGGATTCCCTGTCTGGGTCAGTTTGACAGTTGGGGTGTTTTTCACCTCACACCAGACAGTGACACAAAGGGAGCTGGGGTGTGATCTGCATTTCCTGATTAGCCATCTCTGCTAGGAGGGAGGGGTGGAGTGGTCACTCTCATCTGAAAGGACTGTGCCTGCCTCTGACAATGCTGTCTCCAGCCCCCTGGTGTGTGTCTGAGGCCTTGCCGGGGCAAGGCAGGATTTCACAAGAAGGTGTGAGTCCCCTTTGAAGAAAGGTGACTTCAAAGACTAAAATGGGTATAAGAAGGGCACCCAAACTTACAAACTTTAGAACCACTTCTGGAATCAAGAGGAACCTCTGCCTGGAGAAGAGCTGATCGCTGAGGAACAAGTGCTGCCCTGCCTGTGACTGTGCTTTGTGGAGCTTTCCTGCAGTGCTGCTTCTGCCTGAGTAAGAGGGCAAAGACTGGACTTTGTGTGCCTTCCATCTTGAAGAAGAAATCTCCAAGGGCTTGATGTAGAGCTTGCCTCCTGTTGTTGAAGTCTCAGGGATAGCAAAGACTTCTTCCTGCCAGCACCTGGAGTCTCTGGAGAGACCCCTACTCTGCTCTGTGGTGCCCTTCCAGTTCCTGGGACCCTGAAAGGAGAGGCTGGCAGCCTAAGGACAAAAATACACGCACCGAGCACCGTGCGGAGAAAAGATCGACGCGAATCCGATCGCGACTGAGAAATCGACGCGACGCCGGTTCCGCAGCTGAGAAACGACGCCGCAGGAAACGCGACCGAAAAACCGACGCCCGGAGCAGGAGAAACGACGCGCAGCATCGCTGACGGAGGCTGAGAGATCGCACCCGGTGCCGCGGGACTTTCGGATCGTCGTGTGGCTGGCTTTTTCAACGCGCACCGCCGTGCCGAGTTGTTTTCGACGCACACAGCCGTGCAGGGTTACTTTCGACGCACACTGCCCGTGCGGGGTTATTTTTGACGCAAACCAGGTACATTTTCACGCTAGCAGCGCTAGTGTGGTGTTACAACTACCTAAAGACTCTTTTTATTTTAAAACCTTTAAAAAATCATAACTTGACTTGTGTATGTTGGATTTTTGTCGTTTTGGTCTTGTTTTGTCTAGATAAATATTTCCTATTTTTCTAAACTGGTGTTGTGTCATTTTGTAGTGTTTTCATTAAGTTACTGTGTGTGTTGGTACAAATACTTTACGCCCAGCACTCTGAGGTTAAGCCTACTGCTCTGCCAAGCTACCAAGGGGGTAAGCAGGGGTTAGCTGAGGGTGATTCTCTTTTATCCTAACTAGAGTGAGGGTCCTTGCTTGAACAGGGGGTAACCTGACTGTCAACCAAAGACCCCATTTCTAACATTGGTGACCAGCGGTCGGGATTGGACTTGTATTTGTACTTGACATACAGTAATTAAGTGTACACTACTGTTTTGATCTCAGACCACTACGTGACCACATACTACTTGTTTGGTGATCTTTTGATTTTTCTCTTAAGGACTCTTTTTATTCTACTTCCATGATTTTGCTGATCCCTTGACTGATTCTTTTTACTTCATTGGGAAATTATTTTTTCTGCCTTTGGAACTTTGCACTTGTGACCATCATGTCTCAATCTGGAGATGCAACAGCTGGAGCTGTGTTTGAAATGGAGAAACTGAAGGAGTACTCAGTTGCTCAATTGAAACAGTTCCTTAAAGATCTTGACTGTCCCACTGAGAGCTCCACCAGGGAGGGGGAGCTGCAACAGGCACAGAGGGCCGGGGTGACAATCAAGAAGGCTGGAGGGCACACAGAGGAGGAGAATGTGGGTGGGGAAGTGCAGAGGATACACAGTGGTGTAGTGGAGGAACCTGTTACGCCTGGGGGGAGGGTCCCCAGGAGGGATGGCAGGGTGTCACCCAAGGGTCTGACTCCTGAAAAGTTACAGGACAGACAGGCAGAAAGGGTTCGCCGGTTGGAGGCAGAAAAGTTGAGGATACAAAGGGAGTATGACAAGTGGGAAAAGTTGGAAGAAAGGAGGAGGAACTTAGAGATTAAAAAAATGATTTATGCTTACGAGCTTAAATTGAAAGAGCTGGAAGTCATGAGGGCTGAGTCCAGCTGGAATGGTGGCAGCAACAATTGTATATCCAGTGATGCTGCAGAAGTGCACATGCCGAGAGAGGTGGTGCCCTACTTGAAGGAGGGAGTTAACACACGCCAGGAGGTTCAGGGGTATGAGGTAGCTCCAGTGATGCACAGGGTCCCTGAGGTGGATTGGGGAACTGGCATGGGGAGTCATATTCCTACTGGTGGGAGGGACACTCTACTGACTCTAGGTGAGAGTGACAGGGAGAGGGGTTCCCCCCAGGTAGAAGTCCTGGTTATGGAGTGTGAAAACATCCCAGAAGAGTGTGGGTTGAGTGTCAGGGACAGTCAGGTACTGTCTCACCAGTCTCAGGAGGGTGATGTGGGGTGCTTTTTCAAAGCAGAGTCACTGGATGGTTGGGTGAAGGGTACTTTGGTTAATTCATGTGAGGGGCTGAGTGATGTAATTGCTGGAGAGCATATGTCTAGTCCTTATTTTCCAGAGCTATGCCAACACCAGGTGGAGTGTGAGTTCTCTGACCCCAGGGAGCTTACAATGGAGGCAGACTTCTGGGTGAGTACCAGAGAGTCTGAAGAGGCATTTGGGGGTGCTCCTGAGAGGAGTGGTCTAGGTAGTTCCCAACCAGGTGAGGTAGGGAAGGATTGTAGTGTCCCAGGTAGGTCCCAGTGTAGTGGGATGGGTGAGGGACCCCATGTCCAGTCTCAGAGGAGAGGGAATGGGGATGGGTTGAGGCCCAAGGTGCCCGAGATCCGGTCCCAGGTCCTGGAGGGTTCCCTGCGGGAACACCAGGAGGGGAGCCTAGCCTGTACCATAGGGCCATCTGTTGAGGGAGACCCCACAGTGTCAGGAGAACTTGGGGGGGCGGCTGTAGCCAGCGTCTCACCAGTTCTGGTGTCTGGCAGTACCACTCCTAGTGAGGGGGTGCAGAAGTCCAGACAGAGGGCTGAGAGGGGGTTGCGGACCCCAGTGGAGAACCTGGAGGGTCAGGGGTCAGCTCTGAGAGCAGAGCCCCCCATGAATGACCTTGGTGAGACCATTTCTGGGTTGGGGGGAATCCAGACTCTGTCAGATGGGCAGAGGTCAGGAGACCTGCGCCAGCCAGACTCTTGTGTGGCCCTTCGGGACAGTGTGTCCCTTGAGGGGGGTAAGTGTGCCCCCCTGGAAGTCCTGGTGTGCCAGGCAATGGTTCAACCGCAGGGTGGTGACTCTGGGTTGAATGATCAGGTTCAGGGGGTAAACTCTGACCTGATGGGGGGTAAGTGTGCTCCCAAGGAAGTCCTGGTGTGCCAGGCAGTGGTTCAACCGCAGGGTGGTGACCCTAGGTTGGATGACCAGGTTCAGAGGGTAAACTCTGACCTGGTAGGGGGTAGGTATGCCCCCCAGGAAGTCCTGGTTTGCCAGGCAGTGATCCAGTCTGTGGGTACAGACCCTGGATTGGGAGGCCAGGTTAAGGGTGTCCCCCCTGACCTGGAGGAAGGGGCTACTGCTAACAGTGCCCCTACCATGTTGTCTTCTGGGGGGGCCACTCCTAGTTGGGTGGTTCAGGACCCCAGAGGAGAGGGCAGGGGGAGGGAAGCCTCACCCCTGGGCCTGGTCCAACCTGAAGGTACAGACCCCAGGTTGGAGGATCAGTTGCAGGTTAACATCCCTGCACTGGTGGAAGAGAGAGTGGTCAAAGGGTGCCACCTGGGGCTACCACCCCCCACTCTCCACGGTCACAGTGGTTAGAGAGGCCTGAGGTCGGGCTCTCATCCCTGACAGTTGTCTGGGGCCACTGTGGCTTGCTGTCCTGGTGGACAGAGTTGCCCCTGGGGGGGGGAGGACGAGAGTCACACCCCGGGGGTGGAGTGGGCAACACCACTGTGTTGGCCCTGGTGGTACTATCTGCCCATTGCAATTCATCTGTGAGCAAAGTAAAGTTAGGTGCTGCACAGATGGTGTCTGTAGATGTGGAGAAGGGTTCCCCATGGGTTAGCTTAGTGGGCCCTGAGAGTATGGACAGAGGGATCCAACTGGAGTCAGGAAGGCGTAGAACTGGAACATGCCCCTGCTGTTGTGGGCCTGGGTCCTTGTTCTATCGCCCCAATCAGGGAAGTACATCAAGGTATTGATTGTTCTCCCCTGGCTTTAGGCTGGTAGGGGGTCGTGTTGGACTTTTGCTTATGCAGGGTCATCCCCAGTCTTTTTGCCTCCTGCCTCCTATTTTTTTCTGACCTGTCGCTGTTGGCTTTTGAACTCTGAGCACTTTCCCACTGCTAACCAGTGCTAAAGTGCATATGCTCTCTGTGTGAAATTGTATGTGATTGGTTTATCCATGATTGGCATATTTGATTTACTAGTAAGTCCCTAGTAAGGTGCACTAGAGGTGCCAGGGCCTGTAAATCAAATGCTACTAGTGGGCCTGCAGCACTGGTTGTGCCACCCACATAAGTAGCTCTGTAATCATGTCTCAGACCTACCACTGCAGTGTCTGTGTGTGTATTTTTACACTGTAAATTCGACTTGGCAAGTGTACCCACTTGCCAGGCCTAAACCTTCCCTTTTCTTACATGTAAGGCACCCCTAAGGTAGGCCCTAGGTAGCCCCAAGGGCAGGGTGCAGTGTATGGATAAGGTAGGACATATAGTAATGTGGTTTATATGTCCTGACAGTGAAATACTGCCAATTTCGTTTTCACTGTTGCAAGGTCTGTCTCTCTCTCATAGGATAATATGGGGGCTACCTTTAAATATGATTAAAGTGTAGATTCCCCTAGAGAGTAGATGGACATGTGGAGTTTGGGATCCCTGAACTCACAATTTTAAAATACATCTTTTAGTAAAGTTGATTTTAAGATTGTGAGTTTGGAAATGCCACTTTTAGAAAGTGAGCATTTTCTTGCTTAAACCATTCTGTGACTCTGCCTTGTTTGTGGATTCCCTGTCTGGGTCAGTTTGACAGTTGGGTTGTTTTTCACCTCACACCAGACAGTGACACAAAGGGAGCTGGGGTGTGATCTGCATTTCCTGATTAGCCATCTCTGCTAGGAGGGAGGGGTGGAGTGGTCACTCTCATCTGAAAGGACTGTGCCTGCCTCTGACAATGCTGTCTCCAGCCCCCTGGTGTGTGTCTGAGGCCTTGCCTGGGCAAGGCAGGATTTCACAAGAAGGTGTGAGTCCCCTTTGAAGAAAGGTGACTTCAAAGACTAAAATGGGTATAAGAAGGGCACCCAAACTTACAAACTTTAGAACCACTTCTGGAATCAAGAGGAACCTCTGCCTGGAGAAGAGCTGATCGCTGAGGAACAAGTGCTGCCCTGCCTGTGACTGTGCTTTGTGGAGCTTTCCTGCAGTGCTGCTTCTGCCTGAGTAAGAGGGCAAAGACTGGACTTTGTGTGCCTTCCATCTTGAAGAAGAAATCTCCAAGGGCTTGATGTAGAGCTTGCCTCCTGTTGTTGAAGTCTCAGGGATAGCAAAGACTTCTTCCTGCCAGCACCTGGAGTCTCTGGAGAGACCCCTACTCTGCTCTGTGGTGCCCTTCCAGTTCCTGGGACCCTGAAAGGAGAGGCTGGCAGCCTAAGGACAAAAATACACGCACCGAGCACCGTGCGGAGAAAAGATCGACGCGAATCCGATCGCGACTGAGAAATCGACGCGACGCCGGTTCCGCAGCTGAGAAACGACGCCGCAGGAAACGCGACCGAAAAACCGACGCCCGGAGCAGGAGAAACGACGCGCAGCATCGCTGACGGAGGCTGAGAGATCGCACCCGGCGCCGCGGGACTTTCGGATCGTCGTGTGGCTGGCTTTTTCAACGCGCACCGCCGTGCCGAGTTGTTTTCGACGCACACAGCCGTGCAGGGTTACTTTCGACGCACACTGCCCGTGCGGGGTTATTTTTGACGCAAACCAGGTACATTTTCACGCTAGCAGCGCTAGTGTGGTGTTACAACTACCTAAAGACTCTTTTTATTTTAAAACCTTTAAAAAATCATAACTTGACTTGTGTATGTTGGATTTTTGTCGTTTTGGTCTTGTTTTGTCTAGATAAATATTTCCTATTTTTCTAAACTGGTGTTGTGTCATTTTGTAGTGTTTTCATTAAGTTACTGTGTGTGTTGGTACAAATACTTTACGCCCAGCACTCTGAGGTTAAGCCTACTGCTCTGCCAAGCTACCAAGGGGGTAAGCAGGGGTTAGCTGAGGGTGATTCTCTTTTATCCTAACTAGAGTGAGGGTCCTTGCTTGAACAGGGGGTAACCTGACTGTCAACCAAAGACCCCATTTCTAACACTGCGCTATTCTCTTAAGGATGGACAACATTTCCGCGGTCCGCTATATCAACCATCTAGGGGGTACGAAATCCAAACCCTTAGCAGAACTGGCAAAAAGTTTTTGGGAGTTTTGTCTTGCAAACCAAATCTCAGTCCAGGCAGAGTATCTGCCAGGAGCTCTAAACTCCATCGCCGACTGGCATTCACGTCATCTTCACGATTCAAGCGACTGGAAGCTCCACCCCGCAATTTTTCAATTTCTTCAAAACAGATGGGGTCCCATGGGGATAGATTTATTCGCGTCACGGCTCAACACACAACTTCCCCAATTTTACAGTTGGAGACCGGACCCTTCAGCCCTGGCCTGCGATGCTTTCCTTCAGGATTGGTCCAAGTTCCTTTCGTACGCTTTCCCTCCATTCGTCATGATCAGCAGAGTTCTTGCCCAAGTCCGACGTCAACAAGCTACCTTGGTTCTTATCGTTCCTTTTTGGCAATCCCAAATTTGGTTTCCAACTCTTCTGGAACTGGCAATAGATTTTCCTTTTCTCATTCCTTCTTTCCCGGATCTTCTTCTAGACCCCCTTCAACGACCTCACAACCTCATTATCGACAATCTTCTTTCCCTGTCAGCCTGGAAAATTTCGGGAATTACCAGTCTTTCCCTTGCATTTCGTCACAAGCTTCGCAATATATCAAACAATCCTGGGCCCCCGGAACTAGGGATGCATACAAGTCAGCCTGGTCTTTATGGCACAGCTGGTGTTTGGGAAAACACATCGATCCCCTTTCAGCAGATGTTACTTTTATAGTGAATTTCCTTGCAGCAGAGGCTAGCAAGGACAAAGCGTTCCGTACTATTAATCTGTACAGGTCCGCCATCTTATCGAATCACTGTCTCATCAATGGAAGACCAGTGGGAAAACACCTGCTTGTTTGTCGACTTCTAAAGGGAGTAACATTTTCTAATCCTCCTCTTCCCAAATATAGAACTTTGTGGGATGTTAACATTGTACTGAATTTCTTTCTCTCCTGGCCCGATAATTCGTCTCTTTCTTTAAAGATGTTATCGGCTAAACTTGCCATGTTATTGTGTCTGGTTTCGCTTAAACGAATTTCTGATGTCAAAGCTTTAGATATTTCTTCTCGTCAGTTTACTCCTTCAGGAGTATTATTTACTATCTCTAGAAGAACGAAAACTAACTTGCATTCTGTGTTTTACCCTTATTTACCTAATCATCCCAAATTGTGTGTAGCACAATGTTTGAAAGCATATGAGAATATGACTGCGCATCTAAGAACGTCCTCTTCCTCCCAACTGCTCATTTCCTTTCAAAAGCCTCACAAGCCCGTATCCGCAGCTACTTTGGCTCGTTGGGTCAAGTGGATTATGTCTTTGGCTGGCATTGACACTTCCATATTTGGAGCCCATTCTTCCAGGGGTGCCATGGCATCTAAAGCTTTCTGGGCGGGATCTCGTCTGGAGGACATTCTTAGATCTGCAGATTGGTCTAATGACAATGGGGGTTATTCTAACTTTGGAGGAGTGTTAATCCGTCCCAAAAGTGACGGTAAAGTGACGGATATACCACCAGCCGTATTACGAGTTCCATAGGATATAATGGACTCGTAATATGGCTGGTGGTAAATCCATCACTTTTCCGTCACTTTTGGGACGGATTAACACCTCCTCCAAAGTTAGAATAACCCCCAATGTGTTTAAAGTATTTTATTGTAAACCAATTGATAATACAATTATGAATGTTATTAATTCGCTTTAAACATGCATAATAAGAGCCTCCGGTCTTGTCATAAAATGTAGATTTTCCTAGTTTTAATGACGGAAAGTCTTAGTTTTATTAAAGACACGGAGGCGAGTATTATCCCACCCGTTGTTTTCCTGATAACTACTGTTCTTTATTTATCTTCCCTCCCTTTAGTGCCATCGGCGGTTCAACCTTCCACTTAAACCAATTCCCTATGGTTCGGAGGGATCGTCAGCGCTTTCGCCTTATCCTCTGCTCTGTTTGGCGGATCATCAGTGTGCTTCCCTTCATCAGCAGTTTCCTGGTCTCATGAACTTTTGTACTGAGTTGTTGTCTTTCATCATGGCCCTGTTAATTTTGGCAGCTATATTTCCTTTGTTTCGTCACAGCTGATTTTAGCGCAAGAAAAGAGGGCTGTTCGTAGTCCAGTTACGTCATAAGGGCTCAAGTGGTTATTCATTGGTTATTTGTTATGGACTATCGTTTGTTTCCCATTGGCTGGTTTTCACCACGCTCATGGGAATTGTGGTTTTTCTTTTTTGCTGCTGTTTTAAATAAAGCAAGAAAAGAAGGCATAATACTCGCCTCGTGTCTTTAATAAAATTAAGACTTTCCGTCATTAAAACTAGGAAAATCTACAATAAATTACATTATTAAAGTTTCTTTTAATTCTATACCCACATTTCATTCATAATTAATGCATAACAAGAAATATCCTTTACTTCAGGTGGGATTTTATTTTCATTTATATGTCAGAAAACCAGTTGTCATTTAATTAAACACATTTTTTAATTATTTGAAGATTCAATTAAAATTAAGCTAATGGTACTCTTTGTTTTATTTGTCCTACATTTAACATAAAGTGAATTTACATTAATATTTAGCAGAAAGTATATAATTATTAAAAGTAAGGTATATAATTAATCAAAAGTAGCTTAATTATATTTTGATAAACAAATATAACTGTACAATAATTTATACATTTAAAAAGGTTGTTAAAATATTTTATAGTTAAAAACATTTGTTTAAATTACATTTTCAACATTAAAGTATTTATATTTATATTTTCAACAATTTAAATAATGTAATTTATTTAAATATTATTTCCTGGGGGATTTTATTTTAAATATTTACTTCCATTATTTTCTTCGGGATGTTGTTGCAGTACCAATGATTGGCAATATGTGTTGCTGCACTCCTACTGTTTCTCTTTACAGTAGTAACTCACACTTGAAAACATGACTCTACCCACTATAACAGGGTTAGCAGACATGCAAGTCTACACTTTTCAGTAACTTTACATTCAAATTTTGTGAATAGCTTAAAGGAGTAAAGTTACTCCAAAGTGTAAGAGTAAACATACATGTATAACTTACTAACAAGTGTAAGTTACATTTTGTGAATAGCCACATGTCTTTATGGGGAACGGCTTTAGGAAGAATCCGAAAAGTGAGAATATTAAGGATGCTTTTTATAGTTCAATGCTGACTTGTATTACATAGTCTGGTATGCTGGGACAGGACACACATAACTTAATTCCAGGGGAGGTAGGAATGTGGTTATGGAAGTCTTGGTCTGGAGGAATCATTTTATTACTAGCATCTTTCAAAATAGGAATGTAGGGAAGCTGTTAGACTGGCAGTAACAAAACATTTAGGAGTGTTTGAGGTAGTACCACAGGAACACTTTTTTTCTGTACTTTTAAATGGCTTTTAGACTAATTCCTGAAACTTTCAACTTTATAGTAGTAAAAACACAAAGTGGAGATACTCCTTTTTATTTTTACTAATTACAGATTAATATTCCCTGAATAGTTTCATTTTAGTCCCATTTTAGATGTTTTGAGGTTACTGTACATGGCCCTTCTTAGGGGATTGCCCTGAAACTCTATGCTTTTTCCACCAGCTTTTTGTTAACTCCTTGGGCACTTTCTCACTGTACTGCAGTGGGAAAGTGTGCATGTCCCTCCTATACATGCTTGGAAGTGGTGCATACACGGTTGGTTGAGGTGCTGTACCCATGGATGTCCTGTAAAAAGGTACACCACATACCTGGAGTGGGTATGGCCCTGGCTACTAGTGGGATGCTGCACGGAGCGTGTCGCCTCCAGAATAGCTTGTCAACCCTGTAGTAGGCCTGCCATTGCAGGCAGGGGAGGCGCAGTTGCCGTGGCTCATAAGGTGGCATTTCTTACTCCTTTGCCATCCCTGAGTGGGCCCTGACCTAACTCTAGAGCATCCACTGGAGGGTAGAGAAGGTGGTAGGTGGAAGATAGGGCAACGTGGGTTTTTCCTACCTGGGAGATCAGCTCCTTCCTTAGCTTTTTGCTGATTCTCTATTAGAGGCCATAGGGCCCTAGTCACTTTCCCACTGTAAGGACAGTGTGAAAGTGTGCATGCCTTCCTACATATGTTAGCAAGTAGTGCTATCCGTGTGCGTGTGTGCGCTGGTACAATAGTGTTTTCACAGGTGTCCACCCTCTCATTGCAGGCCCGTGTGTGGATGCTCACACAATAGTGTTTTTGCATGTGTCCCACCTGTCATTGCAGGCCTGTGTATGCGCGCTTGCACAATAGTGTTTCAACATGTGTCCACCCTGCCATTGCACACTTGAACCGACAGTATTTCTTAATGTAGTGAAGAATACCTACATGTGTTGTGACTGCCACTGAGAGTTGATGTCTCCTGAGGCTAACATGGGGGAATGATTGACATCACTCCCAACTGCAATAGTGGGTTGTAGTGGAACAGCCTCATGATGTTTCCTATCGTTGGATTCACAGTGATAAACCCCTTCCTTTGGTAAGGGTGATTTTGTCATTAATCACTGAGAAATGCCACTTCTGGAAAGTGGGCATGTTGCTGCTCTAAAATTCGTTGTGTGCCTTTCTACCTGGCTCTAATCAACACCAGAGTTTGGGGAGCACATCTGTGCATTCCCCAGTGACAGCTATAAACAATGGGCAACCCATTGAGGGCCTGGCTGGATAGATTGGAGGGAGAGGGGTTGACAAGGCCTGTAGGGGCCAGATCATGGCCCCAATAAAGATTAAGATTTGCATTCTATGGCCCCATGGTAGACAGGACTGAAATTTAGGGGAGACATCTGTGGTCCAAAGGTAGACCCTTTGAACCCACCTAACATCAAAGGCACGCAACAGTATAACTACAGGTACCGGTCTGCAGTAGGAAAGAGATACACTTGCAGGTACATGGGACCAGAGACCCTGGACTGTGTGGTGCACACAGCCCGAAGAATATGTTGTGCACAAGGAGTCTAACTGCCCTTGAAGGGACCACAACCCTTCCTGAATCGTGGCTCGCCTGGGCAGACTGTATGCTGCTGTGTGACACCCTGAGATTTGCTCTCCAAGGGCTTGTTGGATTGCCCCCTGTTCTCTGTGGTGGTCTCAGGGACATCAAAGACATGTTGCAAGGGACCCACAGTATCTGCTTGTGACACCTGGACAGCAGTGCCTTCATAAGTGCCACATCCTCTGCTGGATTCCAACTGACAATGCAGCGTGAGAGCAAAGCTAAGTATTGAGACTGGATTGCCTGGAGTGGAGACTCAAAAGTTTTGTCCACATCTCAGAAGTGTGGCCCCTGCATCCTGGGGCCCACACACATAAGCATCTTGTTGGTGGTGAGCGGATTCATTGGTCCCCACGTGGCCCGTTTCATCGATCATGCTGCATCGCCCTCATGCATCACGCTGACTGCATGCTCATTACAATGTGTGTCCGATTTACAGGCTGCGACCCTCAGAGGTGGGGCGCAACTGTAGTAGTGCCTCATTATACTTCCTTCAACACTACTGAACTTGTGCCTTTGTGTGTGGCTGGAACTGTCTGATGTGAGCTATATTAACGCGCACCGGGCATTGTGCCTTGTTTTTAGGGAGGTACTGAACTTGCATCTCTTCGATTATGTGTGATCGGAACTCTCTGGTGTGCCTCGTATCAATGCGCACCAGGCATTGTGCCTTGTTTCTTGGGATGACAAAAGCAAACAAAGACAAATGATGGATGGAATGCAATTTAATTCATCAATTCTTTTGCTCACCACGCCACCCCAGTTTTGACCCAGCCATATGCAAATCATTCTTCCCTTGTCCATCACTTGTGCTGTTTGCTCACTTCTTGGGAGGCACTGGATTGGTAAATCTTCATCGTAAATAATTGGAACTGTCTGGTGTGACTCGTATCAACGTGCACCAGGCATTGTGCTTCATTTCTTGGGAGGCACAGGATTGGTAACTCTTCATCTTAAGTGATCAGATTTGTCTGGCGCGACCCACATCAACACACGCCAGGTATGTGCCTTACTGCCAGGGAGGCATGGATATTGCAACTCATCGTTGTGTGTGTAATCAGAATTGTCTGTTGTGACCCAGATCATTGAGCACCATATTTTGTGTCCTGATTGCCTCGGTGCAACTTTGTTCAAAGTGTACGTGATGGTTAGCTCTACCTTCTTAGAGGCTCCTTTCCACTTTCCCCCTTTTCACTGATTGTTCTTTTGGGGCCCTCTGTGTGGTGAACTACCTGCCCTCTCCTCACCCAGCCCCTGACAACAGAGTTTGCCAGGTAGTATTGCCCAGACCGGGCCTGGGTGCTGTAAGTAATTTACTGTGCTGGAGGAACGCTTCAGAGAGCAATCAGCAGTGGCTCAAGAGACTGCACGATCCCCCTCCCCCTGGTGTTTCCCAGAAATGGGCTGGTGCCCGAAGGCACATTACTCAATTATTTAATTGAATGAACTATTGCTCTAAGCCACCTTTGCTCCGCATCCTGTGTGTGTACTTCCTGAGCGGTGGTCAACCCTCTTTTGTTTGTCAACTGACTTCTAATCAGTCCTGCTATCTGCCCCTCCCCCGTCTTCCCTGGGACCTCAACTAAGTGTGACTCTGGCTGAGAGCAACCTACTCTTGAGGAGCAGGTGATCTCTTTTTAGTACGTAGGTGTGGGGTAGTCGGGATGAGACAGAGGGTGGAGGAGACCTTCGGTTATAGGGTCTGCATTGTGCTACAAATTGACCTGCTAGAAATCAGTTGCTGCATGCATGTATGTGTCTGTGTGTAAATGTGCTCCATAAGGATCTTCCTGATATCCGTAGCATCGCATAGCACTGTACTGAGTGAATGTGAGCATGTGGGAGTGCTTGCATGAAGACCGCCAGTGAATGATTACGTTGACTGGCGGTGGTGATTTAAACATTGATTTCCTGCCAACTGAATACTACGTTTGACATTGGTTCTACCCGTGCAGCCTTGACCTACGGTGCTGCTAAAAATGTTGTTATTATCCATGTGTACATATTCCTGACATTGTTCTGGGGTGCATTCTATAACTGTGTGGTATTGCATTATAGTAACTGCCAGGGTGGGCCTAGTTCTGACAATGTAAAGCACCGCATAAGTGTGCTGGGGGTGGATAACTTAGGATTTCTCCCAAATGTGCATGCTACGGAGGTCACTCTAATGTGGTTGGACTTAGTACTGCTATTAATGTTACCAAGTGTGATTTTTGCCCAGAAGATCATGATTTTTATGTTGTGTTAATTATTGTGTGTATTGAATACAAATTGTTTTTACCTACCACATGTGTGAAGTCTCTTTTGTGATGCTCAGTGTATTTATTGAGAGTGCTGTGCCAACGTTTTACACATTGCCGCTGTGAAACGTCTGACTGCTCAGTGCCAGGATACCCAAGGATAAGCGCAGGTTATACAGTGAATGGAATCACCCATTCCTGATGGGAGTGATAGGTTTTGCCTGGCTAGGGCCTGCCACAGCCAACCAGAAAGTGCCACCTCAAACAGCGGTCAATTCATAATGAACTGTAAGTAGTGTAAGGAGATACCTTCCATCAAGCTTTTGACAGGTACCACGCCCCATGGTGACATAGGCAATGACGTAGGCCAGTGATTCCCAGCCTGTGGTCCGGGGACTCCTGAGGGTCCGCAAAGCCTCCTCAGGGGGTCTGTGACTGCTTGGAAAATTAAATAATATTAACAGATTAGGTCCCCATCTTTCAGTAATGACTCAGTGGTTGATTTCAGAGCCTAAGACTACAGGTCTGGACAGGTCAGACATTTGAGACCAAGTGGTTGCTTAGGGGCCTCCTCACAGGGCGGAGCAGTGGGAGTGCAGGCCAAACCTCCACACTGTTGGGTAATCTAAAAAGAGGGGAATGGCAAATGCTGCAAAGGTCGTGACATGTGACTAGCACCACGTGAAATCCCATCAACGTATTAGAGCCATCAGGGAGAGCATGTGACTGCTATGTGTTGTAGAGGCGTACTCCCTTTTTTGAACCATAGAATACATATAAGGAGTCCGTTAGAGCAGCATGCCAAACCGTGAACCACTGCTGAATTAGGTTGTCATGGCAATGTGAAGAGATACAATCTGCTCACCAGAAAAACTCTCTCCTTAGGGGCCCAGAACACTATCAATAGAAAAGATTGGACCCTAACAACTCTTATGTTGGATGAGAATGCACGGCAGTCTGGCCCTAAAGATGGGGGTTCTGACATTACTGGGTTTCAAGAGGAACTTTTAAAACGGCTTGAATAGCTCAGACTCAAGTATTTGCCGCAACTGGTATCCCCTATCAAGTTTGACAACAGCGGCAGCAAAGCCTCAAAAGATGAATTAAGTGATGCAATCAACTTCACCAACACTGAAGATGATGAAGAAGGTGTAGCACCACCGAATTCGCCTATCTATGAAGACATGGGCTTTCAGGAGGACCCTGATCCAGAGGCAGTCGTTGTACAGCCGGCAAGTGTAAACTCAGAAGCCGCTTATACACCAATGGAACAATGCAAATCGCAAGAATTCAGAGCAACCGCTGAGTGTAGCGAAAATGCTGAGGGAAGTAAAAACTCTATAGACAATTAATGTGTATACACTGATATCATACTTTTAACTAATAGTATGTATTTTGCTTTCTGTTTGAACCGTAGAAAACAACTGCAGAAAGAGATGCTTTAGAGGGCTCTACGCCAAAGGTTAATAACATAAATTTTTACTGCTTATGATGTTCCAGGCAGTCTGAAAGTATTACAAGCCAGAACAAAGAGCTGCCTAAGAAATGTGTTTGCACCTACAAAAGCATTGATGTTGAAAAGGAAACTCCAGGCATACCCTATGATGCCATATGGCCTGTTAAAGGTTTTGTGGCGGCCGCTGTGAACACATGTGTTAAATGTGACTATTATAACCTGTGTTATGGGCAAAAAATTAACATGCCACAGCAGGAGGCTCACAACTGTCTATACGAGTAGTACTCTGCAAGAACAATTCTACGTATATTTAGCCGGTTAGACCCACACAGGGTATATAAGAAGTTGTTAAGGGTGGTTTACGGGTTGTCAGCTGGGAAGAAATGTGTTCACGCGGATATGATTAAGGTCTTGTCAGCCGCGGTCAATGAGATCCGATACGCTGTTGAGCCGTGCTCAAAATTCGAACGTATGCAGGGGTTGTGTACCTATTTCGACAAAAGCTTGATAAATAGAAGAATGAGGTCTTTAGGCCCACGAAACTTGTTTAAAAAAAAAAAAAAAAAACAGAGGTTGTGGATAGCTGACCATAACTGTGTTATTTAACGTTACATACTTACTCAGTTTTAGGTCGCAAATCAGAGTGTCGCAGTGCAAGATGTCTATGAGTTACACTCAGGATACATCTGTATCGGGAGATTGATATATGTGCTGGTTGAAGAAAGAATAGCTGAAATACACCCTGTGACTCTGCGGTATCTGAACATTTCGGAACCTCTGGCTACGTTGCAGTGCAATAGCACTGCGTGTATTGCCAACTGGTGTATCAAAGCGTGGCTACCTCCAGCGGATAAATACTGGAGTGCATACAAAGACCGTGGACATGAGTTAAGACTTTCACCATTGACTGGGCAACACAGTGCTTTGGAACTTAAGACTGAATATTACTTCACAAATAAAGGTTCTGTATTGTCCGACCGAGAACTGTATGAACCGTTGAATGCTGTCAGTATCCTGAGAGTCCAGAGTTATAGGTGGGGGGGGGCGGAAGTCATGTCTAGAGCTATGGAGTGAATAGCTATAAAAATATCAAAGCTTGTGACGCTGAGACCTAGTAAAAGGAACAACGCTAAGTAATATGTGTAACATGTGTTGTACTATGTATATATAGTCAAAAGGCCTCACAGGGTCCAGTAGCATTAACAGCTATAAGCTATGTACCGCGAAATGTCAAGTACACTGTGTTTATGTTGTGCTGACACACTTTTTTTTATTTAATTTAATTTTTTATGTTTAATAAAACGACCTTACACAAAATAAATGTCTTTAATTTCATGGTTGCGGTGTGTGACAGCATGACGGGGGTTGGTTTAAGGAAGTTTATTACGATACACTAGGGGTTGGAATTTTCGGAAGTGCCAAATCTCTGTTTAGAAGGGCTTGAGTTGAAAATTAATCTGTAAACCGATCAGGGGTAAAGAGGAAGAGCCGTATTCACTCTAGAAATCAGCCAGGAGATGTTTTAAAAGGAGGGCCACAGTTGTTAGCTCGCAGCTGGATTATCAGTGGCAAGCTGACATAATAGGTGTTCAAGATCTAGCAAAGCATAACAACGGCACAATGTATATATTAACAGTCATAGACGTATTGTCCAAGTGAGCCAATGCAGAAGCGTTAAACAGTAAAAGTGGTACCAGCGTCACCACCGCCTTTAAAGTCATCTTTGCGAGAGGTCGAGTACCTAAAAAACTACAAACAGATGCTGGAAAATAATTTTTAAACAAAACTTTTCAGAAATTATTAAAGCAGCTCGCTGTTCAGCATTTTGGAACGCACACTGTTAGACCTGCCAGCCTTAGATTGGTCAGCCCTAACTTTTTGCCTGCCTCCCTACACTTTTTGGACACAGTTTTTGCTGGTTTTTAGACTCTGCACACTTTACCACTGCTAACCAGTGCTAAAGTGCATATGCTCTCTCTTTTTAAACATGGTAACCTTGGATCATACCAAATTGGACTATTTAATTTACTTATAAGTCCCTAGTAGAGTGCACTATATTTACCCAGGGCCTGTAGATTAAATGCTACTAGTGGGCCTGCAGCACTGATTTTGCCACCCACTGAAGTAGCCCCTTAACCTTGTCTCAGGCCTGCCCTTGCAAGGCCTGTGTGTGCAGTTTCACTGGCAATTCGGCATTTAAAAGTACTTGCCAAGCCTAAAACTCCCCTTTTTCCACATATAAGGCACCCCTAAGATATTCCCTAGGTAACCCATGGGGCAGGGTGCTGAGAAGGCAAAAGGCAAAAGGCAGGACATGTACCTGTGTAGTTTACATGTCCTGGTAGTGTAAAACTCCTAAATTTGTTTTTACACTGCTGTGAGGCCTGCTCCCTTCATAGGCTAACATTGGGGCTGCCCTCATACAATGTATGAGTGGTAGCTGCTGATCTGAAAGTGGTAGGAAGGTCATATTTAGTATGGCCAAAATGGTAATAGAAAATCCTGCTGACTGGTGAAGTTGGATTTAATATTACTATTTTAGAAGTGCCCCTTTTAGAAAGTGAGCATTTCTCTGCACTTAGATCTTTCTGTGCCCTACAATCCACATCTGGCTGGGTTTAGTTGACAGCTCCTTGTGCATTCACTCAGACACAACTTAAACACAGGATACTCAGCCTCACTTGCATACATCTGTATATTGAATGGGTCTTCCTGGGCTGGGAGGGTGGAGAGCCTGCTCTCACGCAAAGGACTGCCACACACCCTACTGGGACCCTGGCAAACAGGATTGAACTGAAAGGGGACCTGGTGCACTTCTAAGCCACTCTTTGAAGTCTCCCCCCACTTCAAAGGCACATTTGGGTATAAAAGCAGGGCCTCTGCTGTACCACTGCAGACACTTCCTGGAGGAGAAACCTGAACCAGAACCTGCACCCTGACAAGAAGAACTGCCTGGCTGCCTAAAGGACTCACCTGACTGCTTTCTGAGGAGGACTGCTGCCTTGCTGTTGCCTTGCTGTCTTGCTGCTCTCTTGCTTTGCTGCAGAAGTGCTCTCCAAGGGCTTGGATAGAGCTTGCCTCCTGTTCCCTGAAGTCTCAGGACCAAAAAGACTTCTCTCCTGCAGCTTAAATCCCCATGTGGCGAACATTCGATGCACCGCCTGCCTAGAACGACGCACAGCATGCACATGGGGAAAATTTCACTGCACACCAAGTCCGGAACGATGCAGCCCGACTTTGCAACAGAAGATCGACGCAGCGCCAGTGACGCAACTGGAAGTTCAACGCACAGCCCTACTTGATCGACGCAAGCCGACCCAGAATGACGACGCCCGACGGAATCGACACAGCGCCTGTCCTGCAGAAGAAACTTCCACGCATCGCCTACCAGAATCGCCGCTGCCGCTGTGACTTCGCTCCGCAAGCCAAGGATTCCACACATCGTCCCCGGGGCGTCTGAAAACCATGAAACCCAAAGAGGATCCAAGTCCGCGCTCCGGAATTCTACGCAACGTCTTCCCCCGCGTGGAAAATAAAGACGTAAGTCTGTGTGCGAAGGGGCGAAACTGACACACACTCACTGTTTTCCACGCATCTCCTCCTCTGCGGTCCCTTGCGAGGATTTTCCAACGCAAACCAGGTACTTTGCCCCGCAAGAGACACTTGTTATTTCTAGGAGAACTTAAGACACTTTTTATTGCTTTTACAGTAATCTTTGAAATCTAAAGACTCTTGATATCACTTTCAGTAATATCCCTACATTTGCTTATTTCAACTTTAATCATTTTGACCTGCATTTATTCAGATACAAATTATATATTTTTCTAAACACTTTGTGGTGTATTTTTGTGGTGCTATATTGTGTTATTGTATGATTTATTGCACAAATACTTTACACATTGCCTTCTAAGTTAAGCATGACTGCTCAGTGCCAAGCTACCAGAGGGTGGACACAGGATAATTTGGATTGTGTGTGACTTACCCTGACTGGAGTGAGGGTCTTTGCTTGGACAGGGGGTAACCTGACTGCCAACCAAAGACCCCATTTCTAACACACACTGAGGTAAAAGCAGCTGTTGCAGAGCATTTTAACAGAACTTTAAAATCAAAGATGTGGCTATATTTCACATTCAACAATACCTACAGATACATGGATGTTCTATAGCCTTTTATAGATGTTTATAACGACAGTTACCATAGGACCATCAAAATGTCTCCCGTGGAGGTAACGGCTGATAATTCGTTAATGGTGTGGAGAATTGTGCACAGGAGGCGTCTCGCGGTGAAGGTCAAGAAACCTGTTTTAGAAGAAGGGGATCATGTCAGGGTTTCAAAGTTGAAGGGCGTCTTCACCAAATGCTACCAACAGACATTTAGTGACAAGATATTTATAGTGGAAAGTGCAGAGTTTAAAGAAGGGGTATATAATTACAAGTTGAAGCACTATGTTGGAGAAAAGTAACTGGTGTCTTTTACAATGAAGAGTTCCAAAACGTGCCCTACGATCCGAACAGGGTGTATAAGGTTGAAAAGGTTCTGAAAAGGAAACACAGCAGAGCTAAGAGACAGGTGCTGGTCAAATAGCGGGAATGGCCAGTGAAATTTAACAGTTGGGTTTTGGACAGTTCACTGCACAGAGTGTGAGGGTGTGTTGTGAGTGCTGAGATGGAGACCTCGCCTTTTTATATTAAGCTACCGTCCAATGCCTCGAAGGACATGTTCCCCAACAATCAAATTTCTAATTAAACGGTGAAACTGGCTAAACCGGTGGACCAGAAAGGGTCCTGGAAGGTAGCCCTAACGGAGATACAGTACCCTAGAACATGGAATACATTTACAAAGCACAAGGCAAAATTTCATATAAAGCGCTCTCAGGAATTCTGGAGCTTCCCCGTGAGTTTCCCACACAGGTATTACACTATCATGGTGGTGGTGGTCGACGCCATCAACAGAGCCATAGCCAGCATTGAAGAGTATGTGAATGTACATCTGGTGTCGGATAACATTAGAAGAGGAGGACCGCCACCCTACTTTTAAGGGGCCAGATTGAGGGGCTTCTTTCAGAGTTTGTTAAGAAGAGCCATGACTTTTTTGAGAAGAGGGTACGAAATTGAAAAACCTCACGTTAAAGTGGCTGCTACGAACATAGCCCATGACGTCGTGGGCTCTGTAACATCAGCTGTCGCCCAGCACATAATCAAACAGCCCAAAGAAGGAGCAGGGTTGTTGTACAAGGCGCATGCGGGTGTTAAAAGGAAGTGAAGGGCTTTGAGGTGTAGGGGCCCGCCAATGCCCCATAAAAAATGGAGGACTTCTTCAAAAGGACCACACAAAAGAAGAGTCATAAGATGGAAGAGATCTTCCAAGAAGAAGAGACCACTCTCTAGTGTGAATATTTTTTAAATCAGCTATCATGGCCTTCGTACACTGCGTGTCAGGTGGATTCGCCAAACTTGAGCTACATTTGTTTTCTCTTAAACCCACACAGACCAGCATCGAGAACAGTTTTTCATAGAAGTATCGCCTCTAGCTGCTCTGACGGCTCTGGCGCCGATAGAGTTTTATGTGTTGGGGTCCACAGATATGTATTTGGATCTCAACAACACGCTGCTACACCTTGACTGCAAAATATCCAAAGCGGATGGCACCAACATCGGGGCTGATGCTAAAGTGGCTCCGATCGCCTAACCTGACACAACCATGTTTAATCAAGTGGACATTAACCTGGGTGATCGACTCATCATGCAAAGTGATAAAATGTACGCCTACAGGGCCTACATGGGGAGTATTCTAAATTACAGTTGTGAAGCCCTGGACACACGGCTTTCAGCAGGGCTCTTCTACAAAGATACTCAAGCACATTTTGAGGACACAGCGTTTGACGGGGACAACAATGGTTTTAAAAAAAGAGCCGGCTTCGCCGCAGGCAGTAGACAGTTTGACCTCCTGGGGCGCATACATTCAGACCTTTTCTTCCAAGAAAAGCTTCTCGTCAACGGTGTAGATCTTAAGATCAAACTCAACTGCAACAAGGACGCGTTCTGTCTCGTCAGCGGTGATGCAGTGCAGTATAAACTGGTTATACTATCCGCGAGCCTGGTTGTAAAGAGAGTGAAAGTGTCACATAGCGTCAGACTGCCCCATGCTGAAGCTTTACAACTATCGAACACCAAGTACGCCATTGAAAGAGTGGCTGTGAAGATATTCAGCATCCCCGCCGGTACTAGATTAATGCAGCAGCAAAATCTATTTCTGAGGCAACTCCCGAAACTTATCATCATAGGGTTTGTGGACAATACAGCTTTCAGTGGGCTCTATACCTCTAACCCTTTCAACTTCAAGCACTACGACATCAACTACGCCGCTTTGGTCCATGAGGGAGCTGTTATCCCTGCAAAACTGTTCACCCTGAGTTTTAGAACATCCAATTTTGTCAGTGAATATCTCGGACTGGTCTTGATAACTGGGAAACATCTGCGTGACTCGGGAGTCGTTGTTTCAAGAGAGGGGTATGGGGCCGGCGACACGCTATTTGCGTTTGACCTGACTCCTGACATGGAAGACGGTGACCACTACAACTTGATCAAAAATGGAAATCTAAAAGCTGAAATACACTTCCACAGGCCCTGGCTACCAACGTGAACATGGTTGTATTCTCTGTATTCAACAGCGTCATACAAGTCAATCACACCGACAGATTATGTTTGACTATCATTAAAATATAGTAAAATGAGCACTGTGCAGATACGTGACTTCTTACGCAAGCATAAATACGCTAAGAAATACTTTTTAGGTGTATTTCCTAGCGATGGGCTGATGGGGGAGATAGGCCCTGAAAGACCCCGCACCCTAGTCTTCAACACCGACCCGCATTACAAGGGTGGTACACATTGGGCGGCCCTGTTTCTGGATGTAGATAAGGTTATAGCGTTTGACAGTTTAGTGGAGTTCCCCGAGCATAGCATGTATATAAAACCAATATTCAAATATGCAAAAAAAACAGCGTCCACAGTTGAGTATAACAAGCTGCATGTACAGGATTCTCTAGCCATCACATCTGGGGAACATTGCATATATTTTATTAAAGAAATGTCTGAAGGTATGACGTTTAGAAATGTTTTAAATCTGTATTCCGCCAATATAGAAACCAACGATGGTATTGTTATGAAATATGTGAATTAAAACATAAGGACCATGTCGAGCGTTGTTAAAACAGAATAAGGTGTTTGTCAAAAGTGTAAGGCCTTGTAACGCCTCTATTTGTTCTGATGGTTGTCCACGATAAAAAAAAATCCTAAACACAAATTCAGACTATGCATTTTTTATTCACCCACACATTTTAAAACTATAAAAAAAAAAAAAATGACTGACAGTTGAAAAGTTAAAAGTGGTTATTACAGTTTTCACCACAAACATTTACACGGGTATGAAAATAAAAAGAAGCAAAAATCTTTTGAGACGCCAACCTTTTAACAAAACTGTACAATGCTTCAAAAGTTATGATAACATTTGAGTGATAGCCAAGTGTTCATTTTGAACATTCTCTTTTTAGGCTCCATATGTAGAGTGTCGCTGCTCCTAGACGGTGTTTGCTGTGGAAAGAAAGGCAACGTCAGCACAGTGAGACTCATGGTAAAAACACGAAGGGTCGGATCTTTCTAACTTTCAAGCCTACGCCTCTAGTCGGCGTTACCGACGATCGTAGAGGGAATGTTGAGTTCAGCAGCAATGCATAGGAACTGCTCCCATCATCTAGGGGCGTTTTGTGTTGATAGTGTTTAACTGTACGTGAGACCTCTGACCAGATCGTACATGTGTGATCCAGCAATCAGTTGTCCTTTGTAAATGAATTCACCCCGGTCGTTCCAAGAGGTCAGATGTTTAGTAACAGTCATTTTACTGAGCACCATTTGCGCCACCCCTCTAAACCTCTGACTTATATTTTTTAAGAGGTATTCAACAACGCCGTCCATGGGGGCTGGGGGTCCTGGGTCTTGCGGCACTTCTGGGGCTGCTGGAGGGTTTTCAGTGTTTGTGGTATACTGAGTCAATTTGCTTTTTTCAACGCTCAATTGTTTGTAATACTGTAAAATGTTTTGAAGGGCTTCTGAGTAAAGCCCCACTTTGTCTTTTGGTTTTAAATCGGTTCGATTTAATATGGCTTTGATCTCAGCGTCGAGATGCTGCGTCTCGTTTCTGCGTATGTCCCAGGCATTGGTGGTAGAAGGACACAACTGTTTCAGCTGTTGGTGAGGCACAAGGTACATTTTTTAGGCGTGCTCCATCAGGTCCTCAACAGGAGACCTGTTATGAGGGGTATAGCTATACCAAGCAGCGCCCCTCTAAAACCTCCAGACTGTTTGACCAGTTTCCTTTTAGAAAGGAGCAACGCCCTCTCATTGCTGAGCTTCTTAATATCGTGGGGCTTCTTCTTCAAAATACGGAACTGGCACATTGATATTGGAACATTACCTTTTAGTAAAAGCCCTCTCGATCTCGGGGTGGTCTCCGCCTTCACGCATGAGATCGCCCACAACGACCATGTTTACAAGGTGTTTAGCTAACAAATCATCGTCGTTGAGATTACTAGGGATGTCTTCTGTAAATCGGATGTGTGGTAACTTTTGGGATAGTTCTGTGTAAAGATCTTGCCAGCAGGAATAAAGCCACACAATGTTGTTAGTGATCTGAGATAAAACATCTGGAGAGTTTTCTAACTGTTTCTTTACAAAATAACTTTTACCACTATTTGAGGAACCTCCTAAAATGCATGAGAATGGGTGTTGCAGCCTATTGTCCATAGCGGTTGTGGTTCGCCCCCTAATGTCTTTTAATAACTGTACAGCAGTGTTTTGTAGTCCTTGGTCAGGACCTTTTTATCAAACACTACTCTGAGGGTTTTATACAAAGGCTGTGTTGTAATTTCCCACCTTTTTTTTAGACCTGACTATGCAAGGGTGATTTACAACTATTGCGTTGTTATTTTCGCGACCGCGCGATGCATAGTACCCGTGCACCAGACCCTTCAGACTGTCAAAATTTATTTTAACCGTATTGGTGATGTTTAAAGTGATACCTTTGATTTTCATGCAACCCCTGTTTTTAGAGGTTTTGGGCCAGATGTATGAAGAATCCACTGTGCGATTCTCTAATAGCGATTTCTTAAAAATCGCAAATGCTATTAACGAATCGCAAATAGCGATTCTGAGCCCATTCGCACCTATGGGCCTTACATGTAAATTTTAAAAATGCATTTTTAATGCATTTTTAAAATTTGCACATGGTTACCACCAAGTTGAACGTGGTGGTAATTGTGATTCCTTAATGCCCAATTCACATTAAGGAAAAGCTTGACACATGTGCTTAAGAAATCGCAAATAAGGATTCCTTATTTGCGATTTCGTATTTAGACGATTGCAATTTGCAATTCTCAAAACGGGCTCGCAATTTTAAGGAATCGCTATTTTAGCAATGATTTAAAATTGCATAGGGAATGCCTTTCATACATACTGAAAGGCATTTTTGCATTCGCACACGGCCATTCGCACCGTTTGCTAATGCAAAAATGCGTGATACATCTGGCCCTTTGTAACTATAGGTCTTGGGTCCGGAGGACGTGTATTTGAGTATGTACTCATCCTTTTCAGCTTGCTGGTCAAATCCCCTAGATAATCACCCAGCGGAGGATCTTCATCACCCTCTTAACTCACAAAAATAACAGAGTCAGTGTTGTGGTACAAACAACGATCCTGAAGCTTATCCAACAACCTGTAAAGCTCTAGATGAGCGTGAGCGGTTGTGAAGCACACTATGAAGATGTTTATATTGTTACATGTTGTGGGGTACTCTCTGACGTATTTCCAGCATAGAACAGCTGTCTCATCGTTTATAAATTCACAACTGGAGATGTCGTAAGACGGGGCAAGTAGATACTTAAAAAGATCATCTGGATCTGTGACGATGGATGTGTTTGACAAATTGGTATGCTGTGCGAATTTTCCCCACAAGGAATTGAGACAGAGCTTAGCTAACTGGCATCTGGTAGGGTTAACCCTAATGAACTCAAGTCTCAGCGTAATACCCTTGTGAGCTTGGTAATCATCGATGTACAAATTTCCAATATTTTACCGAGGCGGTACCCTTTCTTGAGGGCCATCTGCACCTCGATGGTACACAATGTCCCCTCCAGCAGCCTTTGCTCATTACTATGTCCACATACGCTAGTCTGTTTACTTTCAGTGCATGTTCGACACAGGGGAACATCAGCTTGCTGTCGACTCTCTATGAAAGCACCGGGAAGTAAAGCTTCCGCGGAAGGTGGATTTGACACTTAACAAGACCAGAGTACTTGTCTAGGGACTTAAAGTTCCTATATATGATCCTAGGATGCCCCACCGGGTACAACTTCACGTTGTTCACAAACTGATCCAGACTGGTGAAGTCGTGGTAGTGTATTTTCTCACCCTCACCAAGGACCTGGTACAGCTGTATGGCACCGATTAAGGCGTTGCGGGGTTCCATGGCGCTGGTAACTGTTGGCTCTTAATGAAAGCGCAGAGTTCCGCATCTTTTGTTAGCTCGTCTATCCACTCGTGTTCCGAGAGAGTTCTCAGACAAAGCCATTGGTTTCAATATACTGCGACTTTGCCAGAGTACGACAATGCAGATGTTCAAACGTGGTGCCCTGGAGTCTATTAAACCTGTGGGGTTTATAATAGCGCGGACACCCATAGTAAAAGCAGCAGTTAAACTCAAAGGCAGTTGGTACCCTGTTAATTAAGGCATAACTGTCTAGGTAGTAGCGGCCCAAGCGGTATTCGCCACCCTGCAGCGCATGTTGAATGAAGATGTTCTCTTTCTCTGAGACGTACATGAGCCACTGAATAGATGGTGTGGAGTAACATTTCTGTTTACCGTTATAGAGGTCAGGTGGTACTACAGCTATGGTTCCAGGTTTTAAAAACATGTGTTGATAAATAGACATGCACATGGAAGTCAGCGTAATGTTCTTAAATGGGTCTAGGTATTCCACGATTTCTTTCCTCTTACGGGATTTGGTTTTGATAATCCTGACCCATTTCATCATCTCCACTACAACGTCTCTGAAAAGGCTGCACGCTTTTTGCAAGATCATGACATCCGCCTGACAGTAAGCTTTTAACTCGGTTTGAAAATGAAACCGATTTTCACGCTTTTCATCGTATCACTGTAGAAAGCTTTTTCAGACGGCATCATGTACTCTGTGCTGTTACTGTCGGGTGAAGGCTTAGGCCCGCTTTAATTCTGATTAGCCCATGTGTTAAAAAAGTGAGGGAAATAACCTTTACATCCTTAAAAACCAAAGGCTTTTGGCAACTTGCTCAACTTCATGGGCAGGAAATTCAAGGTGCCTATGAACCTAATTTCAAATGGCACAACCTTTACAGCATCAGTTTGGAACCCTGGGTTATGAGCTCAACAGGCAGCTTTTCACAAATCAGGTCCCAGAGAATAAAGAACGAGTTGTACGCTTTCGAGTTGTGAGCCAGCATTGTAGACTCATAGTATTTCAGTTGCATGATCGTGTTGAGGAAATCGTTCATGCAGGATCAGCCTTCAAACTCCCTGTTTTCATCGGCTGTTAGATGATGGGCGTAAATGTAGTTAGGCTGGTCCACACCCGTCTCCTGCGTACACCCTATATCGAATACAAAATAGTCTTCTGTTTTTTTCTGGGGGAAGCCTTCGAGCATGTAACACTCATGTGTTATTCTGGCTATAAAATACGCTTTACACCTGGGACATTGCATCCCTTTATAATCGTGGTCGTCGGCCTTGTAGCAAACCCGACAGTCTGATTTATGGACGCACTACGTGAGGCTGTGTATGTTCGAGCAGTCTTGCGACTGACAAAACATCTTACACATTGAGCAGTTCACCTTCTGGACGTCGGTGTCAACGCACCCGACCCTCTGACACATTTTACAGTGCATTTCACACTTGTGTCTGGTCCTGTTGTTGTATATGTGGTCGCAATGCTCGCACAAGTACTTGGCACCTAGAAAACCCTTCAGGTTGAGGATACTGTAAAAGGAGTTTTCGTGATGTAGCACATAAACCGTCTTGTTTTTCATGCACTCATCAGTAGTGAAGTACTTCCAAGAACCGCTGTGGTACAGTACTTTTACCATAACGACAGAATGGTTCTCAAAAAGGCCCAGGTCCCCAAAACCAACCAGTCTGTTGGGTGGTAGTTAAAGCGCCTCATGGGTGGCTGCCGCCATAGACATACTGACGTTGTCTGGAGTAGCTCGGTCCACCAACAACCCCACGATGCTCGCCGCCAGACACATATTGGTAGCTCCGGTGTTAAAGTTGAGCAACCATTGATATTTCTTGCTAATGATTTTACTGTACATGACGCTCTTTGAGGTTCTGGAAGCACCGCCCTCACGGCCCCTAACAACAAGGGCGATGATTGCAAAGGTCCCATATGCCAGTAATTCAGCCTTGTTCTGTAAAAGCTTAGACAGGTTTTCTAGAAATGTTACAGTGTCAAACACATCTCGAGATGACCGTCTGGTGAACAGAGTACTGTTGAGACTCTGCCCCTGAAAATGAAGCTGGAAGAAATTGTTAGGACCCACATCGTGTAACAATCGTTCTATGAGCGTTTGTGCGGCATGGTGTATAGCTATAACACCATGTTCAGAGGAGCTTAGACGGTCTAGGTACTGAACCTAAAATACCAGTTCTGAATCCTCAGCTTGAGGATCGGCGCAGTATGGAGGGCTCCCTGGGGTATCATTCGATGGTAGTTGACTACGCCTCGTTGTTGGGGTATTTTTGTGCCTCCTTATAACACTTAGGCGCTCATTACAACATTGGCGGTAAATGCCGCCTACTGCCGTGCTGATGGCCGCCAACATACCGTGACGCGGCGGTATACCGCTACGGGTATTATGACCCACACAGAGAAATCCGCCACTATACACACACCCACGCAAGTCCACCAGACCAAAGGTCAGTGATAAACTGGCAGTACTAAAACCCACACAGTTACGCCAACAGAAATATGGCCACAGTATCAGGATCCACAAATCACTGTGGCGGTCTTTCAACCGCATTAAACCATTGGCGGTACACATCGCCACGCTCAAAATACACACACACCAACAAAACTATACCACATTGGACAAAAATACACACACTTGGCACACATACACACACCACGCCCATACACTCAGACCACTATAAAACACACACCCACATTACCCACAACCCTTCCTAAGAAAAAACGATTGCTAACTGACAGAGAGACAAGCCAGGAGCACCCACTCAATCTGAGCCACAGAACACCATCATCCATACACCATCCATGCACATCACACCACACACCCCAACATATCACCCCACACAGCCTCACACACACCACTCACACTACACCCATGGCACCCCAGGTTATCTGAGGATGAGCTAAGCGTCATGGTGGAGGAAATCATCCGGGTAGAGCCACAGCTATTTGGATCACAGGTGCAGCAGACGTCCATTGCAAGGAAGATGAAGCTATGGCAGAGAGTCATGGACAGGGTCAGTGCTGTGGGACAGCACCCTGGGATGACATCAGGAAGAAGTGGAACAACCAACGGGGGAAGGTGCGTTCCGTGGTTGCAAGACACCAGGTAGCCGTACAGAGGACTGGCGGTGGACCCTCACCTCCTCCCCCACAACTAACAACATGGGAGGAGAAAGTCTTGGCAATATTGCATCCTGAGGGCCTCCCAGGAGTAGGAGGAGGACTGGACTCTGGTAAGTCAAATCTTTGCTACTGTATCCTCCCCACCCTACCTGCATGCCATCACAAAATCCCACCCCTACCCTCAGCCCCATCACTCCACCACCTCACATATACCACACCATCACAACCCACCCATCCCAATACCAAGCCCTGCATGCCACATCAATGCATGGAAAACCATCACAGACCTGCATGGACACCCATCACTAAAGCATGCACATTAGAGCGAATCACCTTGCCCACAAAATCACCACTCACACAAGGCAAGCTGACAGGGCATTCACAACCATACAGGGAAACACACTCATGCACAAGTTTGCACACGCAGATACAATAACATTGCATTTACATCCCCACAGGACCCCCACTCAACGTCACTGGAGAGGAGATGCCAGCCACATCCAGTCCCCCCCTGAAGAGGCCCACAGTGATGACAGCAGCTCTGCATGCCTTGATCACGATGACCAACCTGGCCCATCAGGGACCGCTTGACAGTCGGTTACCCAGCAACAGTCCCAACCCTCCACAGAGCCTCCCCCCTCTGGAAACACCAGCACAGCAACCACCAAGCGGGCCCATACCTCTGTCCCCAGGACACGTCAATCAGCAGTGTGTCACCCACTACAGGGACCCCAGGCAACCCCACAAACCCAAGACAATCATGGACCTGGGGGTCAGTGGAAGTGGGCATACGGTTCAGGGGACAGAGGCACAGGACAACAGGGAAGCGGGGAGGACTGCTGTTCGACAGGGGGAGGACAGGCCCAGCGAACCCACTCTCCATGAGGCACTTGCAGGGATCCTGGGAGCATACCAACATTCCCAGGAGACCTTGGGCCAGATTCTGGCCAAGTTGAAGGAGACCCAGCGGCTGCAGGAGGGACAGTACCTGGGGATCAGGGGGGACCTCAAACACATCCACACCATCCTGGTCACCATTACAGGGGTGCTGACTGACATGGCCAACACTACGAGGGAGGCAGTGGCACACCAACAGGCCCCTGACACTAGCCACACCAATGAACACCCCTCCCCCTCCACCGGCACTAGTGGACAGGAGGCCCCATCACTGGACCAACAGGCCACCAGCACCCCACCCCCAGCAGAAGGAGAACCACCCCGCAAACGGTCCCTGCGATCCAGGCAGAAGCCAGAGAACATTGCCAAGACCACCGCCAGGAAATAAGGCTTCTGATTGTCACCCTTCGGTCCCACTCTGTCACCCTGTCCACCTTGAACTTACATTGCTCCCCTTCCTATGCCCCATTGGACAATACACCTGTAATATCAATAGACTGGACTTTCATCCATCATCAACCCAGCCCATTGCAATACCCTTCCACTTATTAGAACTTAAATAAACACCCTTGGAACAAATACAAGTATGGAGTCTGTCAATTGATTGAAATATGTGTTTGTTTAACAAGCTATAAACATTGAAATTCAACTGTACAGTCATGTCTACATAGGTATGACCTGTAGTGGGTAGCAGTAAACAGACCAGGAGCCAGAGTGGGGCACAGAGATCTGAAAATAGAGATGCCAAAGGGTACAGTAAGTGGCCATAGAAATAGGGAAATCAGGCTGCCATGTTCAATTTCAAACACAAATCTGCAATGGAAAGTGAAGTTACAGTGTCTTACCTGTGTGTCACTGGAAGTACTGGTCTATGAGGGATCTTCTGTTGTCCACATCGTCTTCCTCTGCCTCCTCTTCCTACCTGTACACAGGCTCCACCGCTACCACAAGACCATCTCCAGGCTCATCTTCCTGCAGAAAAGGCACTTGGCGTCTCAAGGCCAGGTTGTGCAACATGCAACAATGATCTGGCACACCTTATTGGGTGAGTAGTACAGGGATCCACCAGTCAGATGGAGGCACCTGAACCTGGCCTTCACGAGGCCGAAGGTTCTTTCAATTACCCCCCTTGTTCTACCATGTGCTTCATTGTAACGGTCCTCTGCCCTTGTCCTGGCATTCCTCAATGGGGTCAGTAGCCATGAGAGGTTGGGGTAACCAGAGTCACCTGCAAATATTCGAGGGATACCTGTTAGACATACACTCACCCTTAGGGTCAACCCCACACCCTTATACCTACATAAACTGGGTGGGGACCGTGGGCTTACTTATTAGCCACACCTTGTGCCTCTGGAGTTGAGCCATCATATATGGAATGCTGCTATTCCTCAAGATGAAAGCATTGTGCACAGAGCCAGGATACTTGGCATTCACATGAGATATGTACTGGTCCGCCAAACACACCATCTGCACATTCAGAGAGTGATAGATTTTCTTATTCCTGAACACTTGTTCATTCCCCCGGGGTGGGACAAATGCTATGTGTGTCCATCAATGGCACCAATGAAGTTGGGGATATGTCCCAGGGCATAGAAGTCAGCTTTCACTGTTGCCAAATCCTCCACCTGTTGGAATACGATGTAGCTGCACATGTGTTTCAGCAGGGTAGACAGCACTCTGGTCAACGCGTTGGAGAACATAGACTGTGACATCCCTGATGCCATGGCCACTGTCACTTGGAAAGAACCACTTGCCAGGAAATGGAGCACTGGCAGGACCTGCACTAGAGGGGGGATGCCTGTGGGGTGGCGGATAGCTGAAATCAGGTCTGGCTCCAATTGGGCACACGGTTCTTGGATTATGGCCCTATCAAGTCAGTAGGTTAGGATAATGTGTCGGTCCTCCATTGTCGCCAGGTCCACCAGGGGTTTGTACACTGGAGGATGTCTACATCTCATATTCATCCTCAGCGGACAACCGATTTATTTTAGGCTTGTTACACTGCTTAGGGTCCCAAACAGAGATTCTACATGGTATAGGCTGGTGGGTGTCTGCAGTTGTAAGCGTGACGCTGTCAGAATGTCCAAGCCCCTGCACATAGGTAGTTGCTGTAGAAGTGTTTGCAGTACTGAGCACAGCCTCTGTTACTGTAGGTGTGTTGTAGTTAAGGGTTGTACCTGGTCCACAACAAATGTCTGTAGAGCCGATGCACGGTTGGTCCTGGTACCAGAAGTTGTTCAGGGATGCTGATGGTGCCGTGGGGTTTTGAAGGGTCGTGTTGTTGTCCTCTAAAGACGACGCCGTCCGCTTAGCCTGATGATCAACTCCTCCAGAGCTCTTTTGTAATGATGCTAGGATGTAAAGATAACAAAATACATATTAGGTGTTGATATAGCAATGATAGCCTAGAGATGAAAAAGGTTTGAGACACACTATGAATTAAAATCATCTGGCTCTACAGTTTCTAAAAACTCACCTGAGGTGTTCTGATGCGAGGAGCCTTTCTTAATAGGTGAACCTTTCTTAGATGCTGGGGACTTCCTTTTGCTGACTGTCTTTTTAACGGCCCCTGCAACATTCTGGGTCGTTACCATGGGAGTCACCGGTACCACGGGGGCCTGGAGAAAAAAAAGATTAAAATGTTACATTTACAATATAATACACAAACTATCCAAGATCTCTGAGGGTTCCTTCGATGATGTGTTTATGGGGGCTTTTTAGGTTTTCACTGTGTTTACACAAGGACTCCTTTTATTTACCTGCAGAAGCTGCATCCTGAGACATGGTGCTTGGAATATCTTGAGTCAGGAGGATTTGTTGTAGAGCACCAGCTGCAAATTGTAGTTCCGCATCATAACCTGTAAAAGCACATAAACACATAGGAAGCCATTAATGGTCAAATAAAAACATAACAGTCATGACATCTTTGTTTAGGACGGCCGATGACACGGATCTCTGATATATAAACCTCTAGATACACATACCTTGTTGCTTGCCTCCATTTCCTCTGGGGACAGCGTTGGCTCTTGGGGATCCTAAGCACAAAAGAGACAAAGAAGAGTTTTGGCCTATAATGGTTTTTATGTTATCTACATATTTGCAAGGTAGCCTCGCCGTTAAATATTAGTTGCAGCGTTACCGATCCTCACGACTGAAAGCCTTATTAGTTATCATGGTATATACAAACTTTTAGAGGTATATACTAGTACAGATGTCACATTCAAAATATATATATATATACTGTATATATTTGTTTTTAAACATACACATTTAAAAATAAAATTTATTTTAAACATTCTCGCTCCTGATATTAGCTGTTAAGTATCCTTGCAATCCCTACACATGTTCTCAGAAGCACAAGCCAGAAAAAGACCTAGGGGCTGATTCCTAGTTTGGCGAGCGGCGGTCGCCCGCCCAGCGGGAAAGCCACAGCAACGATGAAGCCGGTTCCGAATGGAGCCGGCGGAGTTGCTTTTGTGTGACGGGTGCAGTTGCACCCGTCGCGATTTCCAGTGTCTGCTATGCAGACACTGGAAATCAATGTGGGGCCCTGTTAGGGGGCCCCTGCAGTGCCCATGCCATTGGCATGGGCACTGCAGGGGCCCCCAGGGGCCCCACGACACCCGTTCCCGCCAGCCTGGTTCTGGCGGTCAAAACCGCCAGAACCAGGCTGGCGGGAAGGGGGTCAGAATCCCCATGGCGGCGCTGTCTGCAGCGCCGCCATGGAGGATTCTGCAGCCCAGGGGAAAACCAGAATGGGCCTGGATGCACCGCCAGCCTGTTGGCGGTGCATCCGCGGTCCCCTACCCTGGCGATCTCGGACCGCCAGGGTAGGAATGACCCCCCTAATGTTTAAACCCCTCAATTACCCTAAGATGTTTATAAAAAAAAAAAAAGCCCAAATGGTGGCGCTGTTGCATACCTTAAGCTCTAAGGAACTGGTTCCAGACCTCTCAGAATATTATTTACACATATCACTGCATCATTTATAGACCATGTAATATCACATGGTTACAGTGATTATAAAAAATATATATATATCACAGACCACATAAATTTGAAAAAACAAAATACATCTAATTTATATAAATATATACATATATATACAATACATTGGCTGCCTGATCTTGGAATCCGGCTCAGGTTTTTACCTTCACTCTCCAAACTTTCAGCCATGTGCTTTGGGGTGGAGCTGTCTTGCTAGGAAGAAGGGTGGAGCCAACTGCTGCACAGCCATTCTTCTTCCCAGGCACATGGAGTTCCTGATGCGCTCCCACAGCCCCTTGGAAAATGCTAGGGCCCGGACGTTTGAAGGCTTTGTTTATACACCCCATGTACCACATATATGTAAAGGGGCCCCCTCAGTATAGGTGCCCCCCACAACTATGGCTACATTTTTTCCCTTCATTTTTTTTTTATTACATTTTTTTTTTAAACCCCCAACTCGTGATGGGGGCTGTGCAGGCCCCTCATGGGGGTTCAACAACTCCTGAAACGCTGTTCAAGCAACATGAGATGCTTCAGGGGTTCCTGGTGCTGGTTGTGGGGTCCCCGGTTCATATATGGCCTCGGGGGCCCTGTTTGTTTAACACACCATCTAGTTTTTTTTTTTTTTTTTAAAGAAACAGCCTGGGTACTGGGGCTGAGCGTGCACTGGGCCACGACCGCCATTTTTGATACACTTGATAGGACCATGCGGTTCTAGCAAGCGTGTCTATATTAGAGGCCCGGGTACCGGTAGCGCGCGCCCACGGTCCCCAGGACTTTTCTAAACATATTCAGAAACGGCCTGGGGACCGGGGCTGTGCGTGGCCCAGATGCCAGGCCACCATTATAGACACGCTTGTTAGAACCTCATGGTCCTAACAAGCGTATGTTGCCAGCCACTATTACACATAACGCTGTTCGGACAGCGTTGTCCTAACAAAGTTATGTGTAATGGAGGCCGGAGTCCGGGCCGCGTGCGGCCCTGTTCCCCAGCCACTATTACGCATGACGCTGTTAGGACTACGTTGTCCTACCAAAGTTATGGGTTGCAGTGGCCGGGGACCAGCGCCGCACGTGGCCTTGGGCCCCCCGGCCTCCATTATCAATAACTTTGCTAGGACCGTGCGGTCCTCACCAAGTTATGGGTATTGGAGGTCGGGGCAGCGGGTCGCTTGCGATCCGCGGCCCCCGACCACCATTAAAAGTTAATAGTGTTAGGACAGCTTGGTCCTAACAACGTTATTTTTTTAAGGAGGTCGGGGTCGCGGGTCGTGCGCGGTCCGAGTCTGCCTCACCTCCTTAAAAAGATAACGTTTTCAGCACCGGCACTGCTCTAGCACTTACATGTGTAACGATGGTTGAGGACACATGCTGCCCTGCGGTACACATATAAGTGTTAGGGACCATGGTGCCTCTACCCCAGGCCCCCCAATAGCCCCTCAACAACAACATTGGGGGGGCTTGGGGAAGAGACTCCAGGCTCCCTAACAGCCCCTCAACAACAACATTGTGGGGGACTGGGATAGAGACCCCAAGACCCCCTAACAGCCCCTCAACAACAACATTGTGGGGGCCAGCGGTAGAGTCCCCAGGCCCCCTAACAGCCCCTCAGCAACAAAATTGTGGGGGCCTGGGGTAGAGACGCCAAGGCTCCCTAACAGCCCCTCAACAACAACATTGTGGGGGCCAGGGGTAGAGACCCCAGACCCCCTAACAACACTTCAGCAGCAACATTGTGGGGGACTGGGTTGAGACCCCAGGTCCCCCTAACAACACCTCAGCAGCAAAACTGGGGGGCCGGGTTGAGACCCCAGGCCGCTAACAACACCTCAGCAGCAAAATTGGGGGGTTGGTTTCAGACCCATGCCCCCTCTAACAACACTTCAGCAGCAACATTGTGGGGGCCTGGGTTGTGACCCCTTGCCCCCTAACAATACCTCAGCAGCAAAATTGGGGAGCCGGGTTGAGACCCCAGGACCCCTTAACAACACACTCAGCAGTAACACTGTGGGGGCTGGGTTAGAGACCCCAGGGTCCCTAACAACACTTCAGCAGCAACATTGTGGGGGTCTGCCCCCATTACAGAGGGCAGGTTAGGAGCTTGGCCAGTCGCATACATGGTGGTCTTTACTAAACCACACTACTGCCCATATAAAAACATAGTTCTACTCTTTGGAGCCTGCATCGTAACCCTCTGCACTACTTTACAGGTCATCAACACAACCTCTAAACAAAACTCAGGCATGAACGTTAATTACAGGCTGTACCTTAACATTATAGATGCATCCTCAAGACAATTTATAGTATGTGTTTTTACATTGTTAGCTTTATAAGTTATTGCTAAACATAGCGATCCCTGTGACCTGCGCCACACTGTCCACATCACCACCAACCTTAATGTAGACACTGCTGATAACCGTCTTAAAACATACAGGGGGTCATTCTGACCCTGGCGGTCCATGACCGCCATGGCGGAGGGCGGCGGAAGCACCGCCAACAGGCTGGCGAGGCTTCCTGGGCTATTCTGACCGCGGCGGTAAAGCCGCGGTCAGAAAAGGGGAACCGGTGGTTTCCCGACGGTTTTCCCCTGGCCCAGGGAATCCGCCATGGCGGCGCTGCTTGCAGCACCGCCATGGGGATTCCGACCCCCTTCCCGCCAGCCTGTTTCTGGCGGTGTCCACCGCCAGAACCAGGATGGCTGGAACGGGTGCCGTGGGGCACCTGGGGGCCCCTGCACTGCCCATGCCACTGGCATGGGCAGTGCAGGGGCCCCCTAACAGGGCCCCACAAAGATTTTCACTGTCTGCTTTTCAGACAGTGAAAATCGCGACGGTGCCACTGCACCCGTCGCACCCCTGCAACTCCGCCGGCTCCATTCGGAGCCGGCTTCCTCGTTGTAGGGGCTTTCCCGCTGGGCCGGCGGATGGCCTTTTGGCGGTCGCCCGCCGGCCCAGCGGGAAAGTTGGAATGACCGCCGCGGTCTTTTGACCGCGGTGCGGTCATTCGGCGGTAACCGCATGGCGGGCGGCGGTCAATGACTGCCACAGTGTTTGATGAACTTATTTATTAAAAAAGAACAGAGTAATAAAATTGTGTTGGCCTAAACTACATAGCTAAGGATTACAATATTAAAAACATTTTAATCATCATGTATATTGGTTTATAAAGATAGACACTTCTATTTTTACCACCACCATTGTTTTTAGGCCTTTAAACATACTGTACACCTCTACATATTAAAAAACTGTTTTCAACACAGTATAAATGTATGTCTCAAAATAACCTGTACAAAATAATATGCATTTTACTCTGCTAGGTATAGCTAAAAAAGGTTGGGGATAACTTCTATGTTAAACTACATATACAACACATAGTTACAGACCTTAAGTAGAAGAGGTTTAGCATCACAAGTCTGTGCTGTGCCCTTCATATTTCTCTCCTTGAGGTGTTCTGGAAACCAAAGCTCTCTGTAAACTTCCAATATGTATTTCAGAAAAATAACCCTTTGAATGTGGGGGTATTTTTGAATGGCCCACATTGTGTTAATTATGCATAGGTTTCTGTGGGTGGCTGGGCTTAGAAATAGACATCTGTTTTAGGGGGGCATTGCTTGTATTAGGTCTATTTCAAAACTTTTTTAAATTGCCTAGTCACTTTACATTTTGCCATCTGCTGAATACCTTTGAACTGTGGCCTGGAAACACTTAGGGCTACATCTGTTTTAGGTTTGCACTGTCTGTCTTCTGTCTATTTCAAAACATTTTTTAATTGCCTTATCACTTCATACTGTGGCATCTGCTAAACACCTTTAAACCCCCCCGTCTGGGAACTCTTAGGGCTACATCTGCTTTAGGCCTGCAATGTCTGTCTTCTGTTTATTTCAAAACTTTTTTAATTGCCAAGTCACTTTATACTCTGACATATGCTCGGCACCTTTGAACCCATGTCTGGGAACTCTTAGAGCTACATCTGTTTTAGGCTTGCATTTCTAAATTGATTGGATGGCTCTAACACAATCAATATTTGCCCATCCCCTTCTTTTGGATTAGCCAGCAGTGTGGAGGTTTGCACTCCCAATGCTCCGACCTGTGAGGAGGCCCCCAAGCAGCCACTTGGTCCTGAATGTCTGACATGTCCAGACCTGTCCTCTTAGGCTCTGAAACAGTTTGCAAATCAGTAAGGCCCTCATTTTACACAGCCCGTAGACCTAGACACAGGGGCAAGGATCCTGGCACATGACTAACATGTGACCCCATGATGTCACAACCCACGTGACACACCTACACCTTGTGGTTCTAAAAATTCTGGACCCATGTAATTTACTTTGCCACAGCAGTTCGATTTTAGTATCAAAAGACCGATAATGACTAGTACACTAAGCATGAGCATTTTCGCTCAATTCCAGCAGTGTTTTCACCTCGAAATCGCCATTTTCGTCCTGCACTCGTGGCTCCCATTTTATACACGGCAGCCATTTTAAAAGTTGCCCTCACATAGGCTTATAATACAGTCAGATTTGATTCCAAGGACACGTACACCTTGATTGACTTTTCTCTGACCTGGGCAAGCTGGAACCATTGCCTCAGGCCAAACCTGTTTGGTCAGTCCCTCTCCCAGTGGCCGAATCAGATAGCATCAAGGTACACCATGCCATAAAACCCTTATTATCGCTCACACACCCTGCCTAATCTTGCTCACACCTGCACCTGCTCTTTTCTTCTTCTTACTTTACGAGGGGGAGGTGCCCGTTTTTATTGGGGGTCCACACTTATCTGATGTAAAATACTAGGCCTTGCCGGGTAATTTATTATGGGTTGGATGACATGAAATATGAGGTTTCATCATGACACTGTTTTTTCCTTTGTAGTGAAAACATGTGAATGACCAACCAAAATGTCAAGAATGTTTGCCTGAAGCTTAAAAAACTGTATATAAGGAAACCTGACTTTGCATTGACACACAGTCTCCTGAGAACATACAAACCGTGCTGTTGTACTTCTAGGACGCTTCATCGACCCCTGCATGTCGACGTGGTCCGAAAGTCTTTGCTGCGAGGTTCCCCGCTTCCCGACGGCTTCGAAGGACTGCTGCCCTGGCTATCGCCCTGATTTGGACCCTTGATGTTTGGTAGAGAGAAACGATAAGACGAGTCTTTTGGTGACGTCATCGATATTTTCAGTTAAGTATAAGTGGAGCGTCTCCCAGTCCTTAGTTGGACACTTGGTTTGGTCCTTAAGTTGGACATTTGGTTTGGTATCCCTTTGGGATCACTTTGATTTGGAACTTGCAAGTACCAAAGCCGAAGGACTTGTGTATTCACGAGACTATCGTAAACGATAATCCTTTGAAGTTTGAAGCTAGACTAGTGAGCGAAGATGCCTGATCTTAGCAGACTTGGAAATTTGTTTTGTCTTGGTTGTAAAAGGGACTCCCGGTTGGAGGACTCATGTCCGGTTCCTCCGATTGGAACTCCAACCTATGAACTATATGTGAAGCACGGAGTGGGCCCCATCACGTTTAATAAAGTATGGGTCCGCTATTCTTGGAAATAAATGTCTGTGAGGCTGTTTTTGCAGTTTTTTTGGAGCACTATTGAGAAAAGTTTTCTTTTCTCTTGTAAATATGACTTACAACTAGGATCTGCAAACGGTTCTGTAAGTAAATTGCGACGGCGCTATTTATGAAAAATGGCTAAAGCGCGCTGTATTGTGTGTCCTGAGTGTTTTCTGTTTATATCTGAAATGAGCTCAATGTGTGTTTGTGGGTCTTCTTGATGTTTTCAGTTTGTTAAGTAAAATGTTGGTTAATTATTATTAAGTAGAAACTTAGAAAAAATCCAGAAATGAACCATGTGATGTGCTAACATAGCTATATGTTGCTCTTTAATTTATAGAATGAGCAATTGTGCACATATACAAAACTGCCGTTAAATGCTTAATAAATTAGAAAACACATTCAATAGATATAAATAGGCCCCCAAAAAAATAAACGAAATTATCTATTTTTGCAAAAAAATAAATAAATTTACAGCATTTTTCTTAGATGCATTGTATTAGATGTTCACAGGCAAACTTTTCAGCTGCAGTATATTTGATAGGAATGTTCAATTCAGCCAGCACTTTCCCAGTTAAACACGGGTGGAATTTTGCATAACCTTCCTTTTAAATGAAAGTGGCGCAAAATGTGACGCTTTTCAAGTTAGGCTTATGCGCTTAGGCTTGTGAGTTAATGTATCCCAAATAATAGGCAAGGGATGCAGCTTGCTTTTATATGTGGAATTATCACAAAAAAAAAGAATACATTTTTTTTTTTTTTTTTTTAAAGAAAATTATTAATTATGGAAAAATTATTAAAAAAATAAGTGCCTTTCAAAATCGTTTTTTAATATTTATAAAGCTTAATACCTATACTATGACCTCCTAGCATTAAAATTTAATTTAAGTTATGTTGCACCGCTAAAATGACATTTGTATGTGCAATTTTCCCTTGGCGCAGGAGCAAACAAGCTCATTTCTATAAAGTATAAGTTAATATTTTCAATGGCTGACTCATGGATTGTGTAATAGACATTCTGGTAATGCATATTATGCAAGAAAATTGTAGGATATTGATTTTTAATGCCTAAAATATCAAAGTCGATTTTGGGCAAAAGCACTGTTTAAACTGCATTTTCTTTCATTCAGAGTACTTTTTAAAGTGTCTCAGGCTTCAGTAAATGCATACATTTAGGTTTGATATATATTTGCAGGTTGTGCCTTCTTATGATTCAATGAGTCAATGTGCCAGTACAAAGGCTTGTTTTAATATCGAGGTTGAAGGTTCTAACTTCAGCTGGGCCTACTGAGACGTTCATTCATTCGAGGTTGATGAAATATGTACCATTGCATGGGATTGCAACAAGCATTTATTCTAACAACTGGTATGTGTGTTATTAAGGTTTGTGAATTATTCACAGTAAATGTAGTTTAATAATCTGGAAATAGAGATAATTTTTTTAGCGCCTAAAAAGGAATTTTTTTTTTTTTTAAATAGAGTGAATTATTGCAGGTTAGAAGGAAAATAGGAAGGCCTACTGTCTTTGACAGATTCAGAGTGGCAGAAGCTAGGAGAGCTACAGAGGCTGGCTCAAGTCATGCTGCTGAGATGCTATCTTTAGTTTTCCCATAAACAATGGAGGAGGCTGTCATGTTGACACTTGTGACCTTTTAAATTAGGGCCTTTTCTCTGTGAAATGCAGAATGACCCTACGGGCCTCTAAATGTGGGATTTCTGGTTTCTCCAGAAGAACATCAATACAATTAAAGAACTTAATTCCAAAGGGAAAATATAAAAAAAAGAGGGTTTCTTCGAAAGTCACAACATCATGTTAAATGCTCTGCAGAACTGATACATTTGTGTCTCCGCTCTAAAAAAATAAAATGATGCCTGCTAGTTGCTTTTATTTGACAGAAAACGAAGTGTTGCATTAAGTCTTAGACAGAAAATAAGATGCAGCCCTTTTCTAAAATTTTGAAGGCTACATGCCTTAATGAGAACGATTTACCAATTAAGACTTATTTTTCACAGTGGAAATTATAGGTGCCAAATTAATATGGAGTGTCACTGTAACAATTTTTACTTTTAGAAAGGTAAAACTAAGGTGGCTTGATGTTGCGAAGTAACTGACAAGAGGGTAACAGTTAAGTAATGGAAATTTATTTTCATGTATTTGGTCCTATCATGAATTGTTCTTGCTGGTCCTGTATGTTAGAAGAGAAACAGTAAAGTTATATTTGACAGCAGATTTCCATTGCCTGGTGATCTACTGTCAAAAGGAGGGTAAGGATTTTAAACCTGACAAATTAAACAGGCCCAAATATTGGGTTTTGGGCTGCAGGTTTACAGTGCATAAAGTACATGACATGGTGTTGTGTGTCACCGCTTATTCACACATGCTATTGTTTTGTCTATGCTTTTTGTGCTTGATACACAGCAAGTATATCTGATGGCTTGACGTTTTGTGCGTTTTTATTATTTTTTATTTGTTTTTTGCATGTTTGTTGCTGCTTTTGATACTATTACAAGCTCCCCTGTGTTGTGAGGGGATGGTCATGACGATGCCCATCGCTACGCAACAGTTGGTTGAACTTGTTCTGGTTACTAAATTCCACAGATAATGATATTTCATGCTGTGAACATAAAAGACAACACTTCACCAGTGCATGTCTATTTGGCTATAATGGTATTGAAGGAAAATAAAAAGAGATATACAGGATCAAAGTGTGTCACCTGTAGTTAGTCACGTTACTGCCCCTTCCCTTAAAGGAACAGGCAGCCCTACATTTATGTAGCCTTGATTGGACCTAAGGATGAAATTATAGATCTGTGACTCAAGGTGGCCTAATTTCTATATTACATTAGTTAATGATGTTCTGTTTCCTAAGTAGCATATGGCTTTCGTTCCTAAAAAGAAAACCAGGTTTTCATTTTTTCCTGAAGAAGGAACTGAAACATTAGCTAGGAGTACCGTATATGGTGTAGTCGCCAACGGTAGTGTTAAAATTTGTGTAACTTTGGCCTTTGTGTATCACCCGTACTCTCGGTGTTGTGTCACATGCCTGACTATCACCCAAATATTTTTTTTTTGTTCTTCCTATAGATTTTTTCTTTTGTTACTTTCCCTGACCAATGTCGCATCATGCTTAGTTATTGAGATTTTAGCTATGTCCTAGTCCCATTTCTCTTTTTCGAATTCCTTTCACCAGTCAGCCCTTTTATTATTATTGATGTATTGTTCAGGTTCACATTTCCAGACTGCAGTGATGTACCAGGGACCCCCATGTTATGTATAATTCCCTTTGGTATGACCAGACTGGTTTTCAAGAATTTGCCTTAGGCCTGCTTCAATGTTTTCCAGCCTGACTGTCAGGGTAGCGATAGACTGGTTAACTGACTCAATATTATAGTAAGACAAGTTTTCCATTTCAATAGGAGATATCGTATGTTTACCTTTTTGAACATGACGAATTTTCAATGTCTATTTTAATTTGGTTTTCGGTTCCCTTCTGTTCCTGCTACTTTAATTTTTGGTGGGATCAGATGTGTCCTAATCATGCAAATATCAGGACCCTCTAGTTCTTGTCTTTTTGTTTGCACATTTGACTATTAGCCTGTGTATTGCATAGTGCACCTGATGCACAGTTTTTAAAGGAAGGTTTCTACATGTCCCTGATAATCGGTATCATGTGATTTCTCTATTGAGATGTTTTAAGGTAAGGAGGAACACCTAGACTTAATCATTGAGGAAAATATGTGTTTACCCCATTAGACAATGCCACTGTGTGAGGAAATCCATTCAGATAGAATTCTCATGTAGCTATAGATGGCAGAGAATAATGGAGAGAACCCAATTAAAGATGCTAGAGACCCTGTTTTGCCCTTCTGCCTTTGTCTTTGTATTTTATGCCCATGGTGTATGGCTACTCCTTTGAAGATTGCAGACCACCTGCTTGCAGTCCCCTTGCTAAAAACCATGAACTGTTTTTTTTACTAAATTGAAGGAAACTAACAACTGTGGCACATTTCCTACGTCACTAGATTCTGCGGGTATCAAGTCATCATAACCTGCAGGACATTGATTTAAGCCTAATTCCCATCAGTGACAGCTACAGATGAAAGACGGACGTTTTGGCCCTACAGTCTCAGCACCCAGAAAGTAGCAAAGCTGGACAGCGATCGCCAGCGCATGGTATCGTACTTGCTCCATCAGACGGCGTTGTACATCACAAAACCAAAGTTTCAGTGTAAAGGAGCTAAAGAGAAGGATTCCTGTTGTTGATGGCAGAGCTGTTTTGAGGTTTCATTTCTCTACCTGTCATGTGCTGGTAACCTCTGACAGTGTGCAATCCCTTGAGCCCCTTGGCCTGAGTTTTGGCCACACACACCCTTTTCTTTGCTCCAACGGAAGAAGGGCAGTGCACCGGAGATTTCAAGTTTGGAAAAAGGCACTATATTGTGGTGCCCATGAAAGAGCAGCTTGAGCGTCCTCTGACACTAAATAATGAGTGTTGGAGTCTGAAAGTGCTGCTGAGCTTGAGCTATTTCCCAATTAATGGTGCTTGGGTCTGCACGAGATGATTTGTGCCCTTGATCAATGAAGAGCACATTGTTTGTAGTGTCTGCCACAGAGGAGAGACACTGGTGCATTGCTTTAAGACATTGAGACTTTCGAGTGAGCTGTGGGTGTTTGCCAGGTGGGCACTCCAACTAAGCAGTACTTTTCTCACGAAGAGGCCTGAATTGAGAGGCCCATGCGAAAGAAAACAACAAAAGAAAATTTGATGGACAATAGAAGCCTGCCAGAGAGGCTTTTTGAACGGACTCTGGGCATAGTTGGTTTCACAAGAGGTTTCCGTGTGATTGTATAGACTAGGTGTTAGGAGACTGATTGTTTTGCTGGCATTGTTTTAAAGTACTATTCTGTTTAGTAAAAGCAGAATAAAGTCCATTTTCTGTGGAAAGAGTACCCCCTTTTCACCTTAGAGCATTGATGAGAGTCACCACTGTTCCACCTGAACATACAAAAATTACTGAAATGCAGAGGAGCCCTAAAAATGTTACTAGATAATTTTAGGATTTGCTTTTTGGTTAGGGTTGTGAAAAATTATTATTTCATTTGTAATAATGGTCACTACTTTCTCCCGTTGTCTATATGTTCTTAATAACGTGTTTTCTAGTGTCTTTTAAACATGACGTTGTCATTTATGGGTGGGATTGTTTTTCTCTACTCAATTGACTTCTGCACCCACTTCCCAACCTATGTCTTTTCCTACTATTGTTTCTTTGCACTCTTTTCACCCTTTTCCTGAACATGAGCAGGTTAGAAGATCAGAATTCGTAAGCAATTCTTTTGTACAGCTTCTGCATCAACACTAGTTAGTAGTGAACATCACTAATAGTTGGGTGTGTGATCTTATGCCACCTACTGCAGATAGAGGTATTCCTTATTTTGTCCTGCCATATGTGGCCTTTTGTGCTACTTCATGTTCGAGGAGACCTGTCCAGAGAGAATTACCAAGTACTAGAATTTTGCTCCAGCAACATCTCCATGGCCTTATAAACATAGACCTGGACTCAGATTAGCATGAGAATAGGTTTATTGCCTATGTAAGGGCAAAAGGAGGGTTTGTGGTTCTAAAAATTCTGGACCCATGTAATTTACTTTGCCACAGCAGTACGATTTTAGTATCAAAAGACCGATAATGACTAGTACACTAAGCATGAGCATTTTCGCTCAATTCCAGCAGCGTTTTCACCTCGAAATCGCCATTTTCGTCCTGCACTCGTGGCTCCCATTTTATACATGGCAGCCATTTTTAAAAGCTGCCCTCACATAGGCTTATAATACAGTCAGATTTGATTCCAAGGACACGTACACCTTGATTGACTTTTCTCTGACCTGGGCAAGCTGGAACCATTGCCTCAGGCCAAACCTGTTTGGTCAGTCCCTCTCCCAGTGGCCGAATCAGATAGCATCAAGGCACACCATGCCATAAAACCCTTATTATCGCTCACACACCCTGCCTAATCTTGCTCACACCTGCACCTGCTCTTTTCTTCTTCTTACTTTACGAGGGGGAGGTGCCCGTTTTTATTGGGGGTCCACACTTATCTGATGTAAAATACTAGGCCTTGCCGGGTAATTTATTATGGGTTGGATGACATGAAATATGAGGTTTCATCATGACACTGTTTTTTCCTTTGTAGTGAAAACATGTGAATGACCAACCAAAATGTCAAGAATGTTTGCCTGAAGCTTAAAAAACTGTATATAAGGAAACCTGACTTTGCATTGACACACAGTCTTCTGAGAACATACAAACCGTGCTGTTGTACTTCTAGGACGCTTGTCACTTGGTTGCAGCCAATAAATTCGATCTTTGACTTCACCTAGAAGACTCTGAGTTTCTGTGGTCTGAATCAGGAAAGTACCCGAGGTCTTTGGGTGTACCCTGGCACCGCTGGGTTACCGGATCAGTACCGGTTCTGAAAAACCCAGTACCTCAACCTACATCAGGGCTTACGTCAGCACGGGCGTGGTACTTGTAAAAATCTTGAAGGAAGGTATCCCCTTATACTACTACTGTAATAATATGTAAAAGAGTACTACACAAGTACTACTTTAAGTACTACAAAATGCCTTTGTGAACAGATCTCTTTGTTGTTAACAGACATAAGCATGTTAGAATTTAAGGAAACATGTATGCTTTATCCTGATAACTTAGATCTGGAAAGGCATCCCTTTTATATTACCTGCACATTATCCCTAGAGTTATGCAGAAATACATGTTCTTTCAATGAGGAATATGTCCTTATTCATGCATAAAGCAATATGGTTGAATATGCTTAGTTTAAGTAGCTATTTTGGTTATCTAATGATGAGAAAGAGAACATCTTTCACTTATTTTTTATGTCCTTGGACATATGATCTGTGACAGAAATCTATCTATCTATCTATCTATCTATCTATCTATCTATCTATCTATCTATCTATCTATCTATCTATTTAGCGAAAAATATGTAAACAAACAATGAAATTCGTCAGTTCTAGTTATCTCGAGTTACTATAAGTAGTGCCCTAAAGCAAGTATGACTTGTACCCTCACCATGTACTGTGTTGTCAAGAAAAACATCATTTCAAATGTTTCAATGATGTCATCAATGTCATAGAACATTTCATGAGTGACACAATATGGGAGGTGATTATCAGTACATGGTGAGGATGTGAGTTTTAATTACTTTAAGGCACAGGTTGTATTTATCTGAGATATATAAAGATGGTGAGTTTTATGGGTTTTGTTAATTTAATAAAATTATGTTCTAATTGACATTTTCCCCTTAACTATAACACCTCTTTAATCTTTCTTTTTTCAGTGAATTTCTGAGTTTTGTAATGCAAAATAACTTATTATTACCATTCCTATCTATAATGTCACTTTGCTTTTTCAGTGAATTTCTAAACGTAAACTAAGATGTCCATCACCATGTGCAGTGTAAGGATGGGAGCAGGGCCTGGTCACAAGCGAGGCCATGCACCCAACTCCTCGCTGGCACAACCCACCCCCCTACTGGTGGTAAGCTTCACTCCTGCAGCCCCAAAAACATTACAAATGTTTGGTGGTCCCCCTGTCTCTTCTAAGGGGCACCACCAGCTAGAAAATATATTATTCTAAAAGGAACTAGGACATTATGGGGCACTCCTTTCTATGAGCACTGAATAATAAATGAGCATCTCTGGCCACTCATTTGTTATTCATTTTTTTGTTTTTTGGAACAATTTTTTAAACTCCTAGCCACTCCATAATCAATGTGGCAAAAGTTCCTAAGCGTGGCCCTATCCCGTTACAGCCCTTCCTGTGTGTTTTTATTGTGAAATAACCCAGAGTGACACTTTCTACCTACATCCAGAATGACAGAACCCCTCTTCTCCTGGTCAGAGATCCCTGAGCTCACCCAGGGATGTGGCCAATGAAATGGGCAAGCTCTCTGGGACAGCTTCCCTTCCCACTGGGTTTTGAACCAAGCTGACTAGAAAGAGATAGAAAGGTGGACCTAGGTGTGAGCTACTTCTGCCAGTGACCAGGTAGGCCTCTTTCGAAACTCAGGAAAGGGCTCGGTACATCACCCCAGGCCATACTGCTCAAGGAGGAAAATCACCTCCCCACACCCAAGCCTTTTCTCCAGTGTCTGGTAGTGATCCACATATCACTACAGAATAACCATTCACAGGCAGATGACATTGGACACTGGCAGAATGGCTCTTTAGGCTTAGGCAGAGATAATATAACTTTCTAAAAGAGTGATTTCTAAAATTAAGATGATTTCAAACTACTATTAAAATGAGTCCTTGGAACTTGTCTAGCTGTTTCCAGACTGAACTTAGGCATTGCAATTTAATGTAACCCAGTGTTTCTCTAAGGGAGAGCTAGCCTTGCTACAGTGAAAAATTAATCTGAAGGTTTTTCACTGCCAAGAAATGCAAAACATTAAGGGGCATATTTATAACTTGGGCTGTGTCAGTTCTTTACCATGCAACATGGTGAATGCATGATGCAAGCCTTGAATGTGATTTATGAAGCCACACCAGGGCCTTGCGTGGCTAAGTGCCTTCATAAATCTGGAGTAAAGCAACGCAATGCAAATTTCTGCATTGCATTACTCTGCGCCAGGGAGGTGTTCCATGGGTGTTTCCTGGGTGTTAGCACACAACATCCATGGATTTTGATGCAACCCCAGCTTTTACAGAAGAGTTAGACCTTGGAATGCACCAAAATGCTACTCCTTCCCAGGTGAGACATATATTTAATACCTCGGGGATGCCCCTTCCTACACAAAAATAATTCTCCTCACAATGCAGGCACCCTTGCACTATGGTGCAAAGGTGCCTGCGTTGGTGCTAGGTAGCCAAAATGGTGCCAGCTAGGACAAAGACAGGAACGTGCTGTATTCTTTTAAATAAGGCACTTTCCTGCCCTTTTTCTGTGAAGCAGTGCAGCAAGGTGACTTGCTGCATTTGCGCTGTGTTCGAAATTGGGTCTCTAGTTGGCAGACATAGGCACCCTGTGCAAGTAGGAACCACAATCCTAGTCAGAGTAAGTCAAAACACAACCTAAATTATTCTCTTCTCACCCTCGGGTAGCTTGGCACAGAGCAGGCAGGCTTCACTTAGAAAGCAATGTGTGAAGTAGTTGCGAAAGAACTCATACAGTAACACAGTGAAAACACCTCAAAACGTACTCCGCACTAGTTTGGGAAAATAGATATTTATCTGAATAAAATAAGACCAGAATGACAAAGATCCAATATGCACATGCCAAGATATCACTTTTTTAAAGGTTAGATGGATCATAATCCATAAGAATCAGTGGTTGTGTTTTTTAACACACAATACCTGGGACGCATAAAAAATAATGACGCAGAGGGCCGCAGAGGAGGTGATGTGCTGGAAAATAAAGTGATGCGTTGATTTTTCAGGTGTGGCGGAGGTGATGCGTCTATTCTTTCCTCGCGGGCAATTTGATGCACCAATTTCCAAGTGTGCAGCCTTGGCTCCTTACTGGGGTGGAGGGATATTTTGATCCCCAGGGGTGATGCATGGAAAATCCAAAACATGCTGGGAGGACGAAACAGGCCCTGCATTAATCTGGTAGGCCATGTTGGCATTTTTCAACTGCAAGACTGGCGCTGCATCGAATTTTGCAGGCGTTGTGTGGATTTTCAGAAGTGATAGATTTTCTCTTTCTGGTGAAGTCTTTGATGGGCCTGAGACTTCTCAGCAGAAAGTAAGCTCAATCCAAGCCCTTGGAGATCACTTGTGGGGAAAGCCATAGTCCTTCCAGCAGAGTCAGGGAGCAGCAGGCAGCAGGACAACAAGGAGGAGAGTAGTCCTTCCAGAAAAGCAGTTCAGATGAGTCCTTTGGCAGGAGGGCAGTCCCTCGGACAGGTCCAGAAGTGTCTAATGCGAGGGGGGCCACTTCAAATGTGCCTTTGAAGTGGGATAATCTTTAAACAATGGTTTTGAAGTGCACCAGTTCCCTTTCAACCCAGTCCTGCCAGGAGATGTGTGAGGGATTATCAGTCATTTATGTGAGGTCAGGCCACTAGCCTTTGAAGTGTGAGAGCCTATCCACCCTTCCTGCCCAAGAAGACCCACCAGTATGCAGATGAATGCAGAAGCAGCTGAGCGCCCTGTGTTTATGGCTGTCTGGGTGGACTGCACAAAGGGAACTGTCAACCAGCACACACCAGACATGTATTGGAAACGGGCTGTACGGCACAGGGAGCAGTAAATGCAGAGAAATGACTATTTTTTTAAAGTGGCATTTCTGAAATAGTAATGTTAAATCCAACTTCACCAGTGATTTCTCACTACTATTTCAACCATACCAACATGACAATCCCACTCCTTTCAGATCAGAAATTACCACTTAAGAGTATATAAGGGAATTTCCAGTGCTGGCCTATGAGAGGAGCAGGCTTCACAATATTGAAAAATGACTTTGGGCCTTTTTCACTTCCAGGACACATAGGGGGTGATTCTGACCCCGGCGGTCTTAGACCGCCGGGGCCAGGGTCGGCGGGAGCACCGCCGACAGGCCGGCGGTGCCCCGCAGGGCATTCTGACCGCGGCGGTAAAGCCGCGGTCAGACCGGCAACACTGGCGGTCTCCCGCCAGTGTACCGCTGCCCTATTGAATCCTCCAAGGCGGCGCAGCTAGCTGCGCCGCCGAGGGGATTCCGACCCCCCCCTACCGCCATCCAGTTCCCGGCGGTCCGCCCGCCGGGAACCGGATGGCGGTAGGGGGGGTCGCGGGGCCCCTGGGGGCCCCTGCAGTGCCCATGCCACTGGCATGGGCACTGCAGGGGCCCCCGTAAGAGGGCCCCTACAAGTATTTCACTGTCTGCTTGGCAGACAGTGAAATACGCGACGGGTGCAACAGCACCCGTCGCACCTTCCCACTCCGCCGGCTCGATTACGAGCCGGCATCCTCGTGGGAAGGTCGTTTTCCCCTGGGCTGGCGGGCGGCCTTTTGGCGGCCGCCCGCCAGCCCAGGGGAAAACTTGAAATACCCGCCGCGGTCTTTCGACCGCGGCGCGGTATTTTGGAGGGCGGAATTCTGGCGGGCGGCCTCCGCAGCCCGCCAGAATCAGAATCAGGCCCATAATATTTACAAGTACATGTCCTTCCTTTTACCTACATGGCACCCTGCCCAATGGGCTACCTAGGACCTACCTTAGGGGTGACCTCTATGTAATAAAAGTGGAGTTTAAGGATTGGCAAGTAGTTTCAAATGCCAAGTGAAACTGCACATACAGGTCTTGCAATGGCATGCCTAAGACATGGTTAAGGGGATACTTATATGGGTGACACAATCAGTGCTGCAGGTACACTAGTAGCATTTAATTAACAGGCCCTGGTCAGATGTAGTGCACTTTACTATGGACTTGCAAGTAAATTAACTATGCCACTCGTATATAAGCCAATGTTACCGTGTTTTAGGGAGAAAGCACATGCACTTTAGCACTGGTTAGCAGTGGTAAGGTGCCCGGAGTCCTAAAGCCAACAAAACAAGGTCAGAAAAATAGGAGGAATGCAAACATTTTGGGGTGACCCTTCAGAGAGGGCCATTTTCCAACATACTGCATCACTTTATCACAAATAGGCCCCTAAATATACATGTCCTATTTCTTAAAAACCAGGACCCTGCCCTAGGGACATGTAGGGCATACCTTAGGGGCGACCTCTACGCATTTATAAGTAAGGTTTAGCCCTGAAAAAAAGGTTTATTTTACCAGGCCAGACATACATACAGACGTTTTATAGTGTTACTTTAGTGGGTTGCACAATGTGTTTCACAGCCAAAAAAGTACCATTTATTTTATCGGCCCTGGGTACATGTAGTAGGTACTTTTAAGTAAATGAAATTTGCCAATTTGGAATATGTCAATTTTATCATGTTCAAAGAGAGAGCACAAGCACTATGCATCTGGTTGGCAAGAGTAAAGTGTGCATATTCCTATGGCCAACCAAAACAGATTCTGTAAAAGACAGCAATAATCTGGGAGAATGCCATGCAAAAGATAGCTGGGAACTATCTAATGTTTGCAATTTGAAAAGCCAGTGATGGTCACAATAGCAGTAGACACTGACCAATGGCAACATAACAGCCTTTTCCACATAGCAACATCTATGACTTAATGGATGTATTTTCTTTGGACAAAACATGCTGCAAACACTTTTTCCTTTTTAGGTCTGGCTTGACAGCCTGCTGTACCCAGAATTTATGTGTTCAACAAAAACTTAGGTTTCCGAAGTACTACTGAGAGAGAGAGGGGCATAGGCTCTGCCCAAATATTGGTTTCCACTTACCTGAATTTGAGTGGGCAGAATTTGCATGTTTCATCTGAATTTTTTTTCTTGTATAGCACGGAAAGCTTATGCAGGACAGAGGCCTGATTTACGTCTCGAGGGAGGGAATACTCCGTCACAAACTTGGCAGATATACCGTCCGCCTTATTACAATGTCCATAGAATATCATGGGATCGTAATAAGGCGGATAGGATATCTGTCACATTTGCGAGGGAGTATTCCCCTCCGCCAAGACCTAAATCAGACACTGAGTTGCCTATGGTAACAAGCCAAAAATCACGCCTATAGGGCAGATTTGTTTAATACGAAAACGTTTTGATGATAGTAGCAGCTATGACATATATATATTTTTTTTATTAAAAGCAAATGCGAAAGTTGATGTGCATTTAAAGGTGGATTGCTATTACTTTCCCTTAAGGCCTGCAGAGATGTGCTTGTTACTTAGTATCTGATAGATTATGGTTGTGGGGATGAAAGTAGTAATTGTTAGGCCATTTAAGGAGAGATAATATTTTGCTTTGTCAAATGTAATTGTGTATACATTTGCCATTTTATGAATCTATGCCTGATGGCTGTTTTGTTACAAGCTTATGATCATTTCAGTACACCTGGGTTGGTTATGGTGGTAGGGCAATGATAAAGGCCTGATTAACTGGCTCAAAACTGTGTTATGCCCAATACTATTGGTTTGATCTGTTGATTATGAAAAGATGTAACAAACACTTTAGGCCGGCCTTATTCTTTTCTGAAATGTATTTGTTAACATCAATAGACATTTATTAGTGAAGTATTATCACACTGCGTTCCAGACTGCATACAGGTATTTTATTAAATGAAATTCCGCAGATTACCACAGTATATAAGGGTAGAAGTTTTATTATTGTGATCATCCTTTTTAGGCCCTTTTGAGAGAGGTTAAAAATTGTTTTGCCAACTGTATTTTAATGTCTGTAATTTTATAACTGCTTTCCTGAAGGTCCTCAGGTTCAACACACTCCAAAAGACCAGTAGTGGTTGTGGTATCAAGCCAATAGTAAGACTGCTGGTCTTATCGATTAATTGGGAAAACGTATTTCATATTGTGAAAAGCATGTTTTAAAAGTCAATAGACTTTAAGGGGGCCTTATTATGACACAGTGCTAAAGCCAATAGCCAGGTATTTTGCTACATGGAATTTCACAAAATACTATAGTAGGCAAGGCGTTGGTGTTAATAGTAACTCAAACAAATGCTGGGATAGATTTTGCACAATGATATGTTTTGTTAGGCTCTTGGAAGATGGATTTTATATACTTTCAAATATGTAGTTCTGTATATTTTTTTTATTTTTTTTATTTTCCTCAGTGCAGTAAGCATGTGTTTGTTATGATGACAAGCCAATAACATAACCTATAGACTTGATTAGTTTAATGAGAAAAGCCATGTGCTTCATCTGCTTGCTATGAGAAGTTGAAACTAAGGTATTATGCCTGATGTATTATTGTGAAACATATGGGGTATCGACACAAATCTTTAAGAATGGAGTGTTATTGCACCATTTTAAAGCCTACAGACATGTATTTTGTTATATGAAATCTCACATATTACCCTTGGATTTTCGTGTTGGTTACCCTCCTTAACAAACCCTAGGGATAGAAGATTTGCACTGTAATAAAACCTGCTACAATCTCTTCAGAAAGCCTGACAAGCTTTCTTGTTTACCAGGATCTTTATTATATTTAGTAAAAATACATGCATACATACATGTATATAAATATATATACATATATGTACATAGAGGGGATTTAAATCAGCCCTCTTCTGCCATTTGTCAATTACATTCTGATTCCTCATATTTGACTGCCTAGAGCATGAGAAAGTGGATCAGTCCAGTTCAGCAACTGGCTTTCTCGCTGTGTGAGTGACAGACTTTTGTCTGATCACACTTTCACGTCCACCTGAAAATGAGGGTGCTTAGACGAGGGCTGGTGGGTCATGTTTTTCATTTTTGAGTTCTCTTTTCTTTTCTTTCCTTCTGCTCTTTTTATTTTCATTTTTACAGCACACCACATCTCCCCAGACAGTGTTATTGGGCTGCTAGCTTGCTGCTATATTTATCTGCAGTGGACTGCATCAGTGCTTAATTTGTAAATAACAAGGTGCCGGTGCTCAAAGCTCACCTCTTAAACATGCAGCTGCGGCAATTAAATGTGCAAACACCGAATACTGAGGCAGAGTAATCCTGAAGCCATCTTGCGCCACTTCATTTCACTTAAAGCCACTCCCTGCCCCTTCAGTTCACTCTGGCAGCTTTCTGCTTTCTCCCATTGTGACACTTTTTTGTTTTTCTCTTCCTCTGTCTTTCCCATATGTGTCTTTTGCCTGCAGCAAATGCTTGGGGGCGAAGAATAAGCACCGGCCCTCAAAAATAAGTGCTGGTGCTCAGTGCCGGAAACAACAAGCACAAATTAAGCACTGCACTGCATCCTGCATGGCAACCGCATCTAAATCAGGCAACCATCATGGAATGATACTATTTATGGCGTATCTTTTTGTCTCGTTCCAAGATGGCCACACATTGGTTCTAGATGTAGTGAACATGCAGGAACTAAAAAAACAGCATATTGTGTGCAGTATGATTGCAAAACAGCCACATAACAGCTTTATTTAGTTTTAATGGGTACTGCAAAAGTGTCCCGGCCAGATTTAGGTATAATTGCATGTTTCTCTTTTGTACATGTATTCGTTAAATTTATCTCATTTAACCCCAACAATGGCATTCATTTATAATACAAATCTATTGGCATTGTCAATGCTGGTATTTTCCTGCATTCAGAGTGGGATGGCTGGAGACGGTTTATTTCCAGCAATGATACACTCCACTCTCTTTCTGAGCCAGAAAAAAGCAGAAAAGCTTAAGGTGCAAACTAGGATCAAGGAAAAGAAGTCTGTACTAAGTCAGGGTATCAAGATAAAAGTAATACATGAAGCAAGTTATGTGAAAACTTGTAGGCCTTTGAGTCTCAGGTGATTGTTGATCTATGTTTTTGCAGTTGCGTTTCCTCCCCTCTGAAAAGCACAATGGTTTCATTGGTTTGAAAAGTCTACAAAGAAGCCTAAGCCAAAGCCTAAGCCTAAGCCAAGCCTCAGAACGGCAAAGAAAGCTTGCACAATAACACACATAGGGACATATTTACAAGAAAGTGGTGCTGCGCTGCCCCAAAATTGGCACCGTCACACTGTGTAACTTCAGAAATGCAGGGTTGCACCATATTTACAAAACTACGGTGCACCCCTGTGTTTCCACTAGAGCTGGTATTAAATGTAGATACCTAGGTCCAACGCAGGCACCCTTGCTCCATAGGGCAAGGGTGCCTGTGTTTGCAGGGAATAATTGTTTATGTGCAGGAAAGGACACCTTCCTGCACATAAACATTCATTCATGGGATTTTGCTTTTTCTATGTGTGCTGCAGAATGCAATACACATAGCAAAAGCTAAAACAAGGAGAAATAAAAGTATTTCTCCTCATTGCGCCATGCTAATACCACCCCTGGGGTTGTGTCAGTTTTTTGCACTGTCTCAGATTTATGTTTCCATGTAAATCTGGGGCAAAGTCAAAGTAAAAAAGCAATAAGTGTTGCGTGCAATCGCCCACAGCAGCACCCAATGCACGCCCTTCTGCTGCATTGGGGGCCCATATCTACAAGGCGGTGCTAAGCCACGAAAAGTGGCTTAAAATCATCTTGTAAATATGGTGCAGGTCATTGCATCACCAGAGTGTTGCTGAAAGTGACACTCTGGTGGTGCAAGGGGCTTGTAAATATGCCCCCTTAGATTTGTTGCTCTTCTGAAACAAAACTCACTTGTATGTTCAGGCAAGTGAGGTTTGGAGCAATTACATCAGCTGAGCAGAAGGGGTGAGGCAAGGTGGTTGGGGAGTCTTTCCATGATGCAAGATTTGTGACTGATGCTAACAGACAGTGGCTCATCACCACTTCTTACTATCTGTGGTTTCGATCGAGACATAGTACTTTAGTGTGTCCTATCACCCCCATCTCACAATATCACTCCTGTACATATCTCTGACATTTGCCCCTTGCCTTTATCACTTGCCCAGTTTTAGAAATGGGGTCTCTATTTGGCATTGGGTTGCTCCCTGTCCGAGGAGGGACTCTGACTAGAGTGAGGGTCTCACAGCTAAGAAAGCCCCTGCTCACCCCCTTAGTATCTTGGATCAAGCAGTCAGGTTTATCTCAGAGGCAATGTGTAAAGTATTTGCTCACACACACTCAGAAACACAGTGATAACACCACAAAAGTACTCCACATCAGTTTAGAACAATAGCCAAAATGTAACCTAGTAAAACAAGACCAAAAACGACAAAAATCCAACATACACAAATAAAGATACACATTATCAAAGATGAAATCTTACTATAGCACTTAGAAACACAATAGCTCCAACTGGGGCTATCATGGCATCTTGACGAGTTGCTTCCAACAGTCCAATGCTACTCGCAAGGCAGTGTGGGCTGGTCATGGAGTTGCATTGGCCCTGGGTACAGTGCCTTGAAAAACGATGAGGAAACAAAGATGCCGCATGGAATCGGTGAGGTGAGGCATTGCTAGAGTCGGTGCAGTGGTGGTTCCAGAGAGGTGAGGCGTTGGCTCCTTACGGTTGCAGAAGAGGTTAGGCGGTGTTGGTGGTGAGTCGTTGGTTTCTTACAACAAGGCGGGGTCGATGAGTCCAGCAGGTCAAAATGCGAGGCGGTGACTTTGCAGTGTCGTGATCACACCACTGGGCAACAGGTTCTGTGGAGGAATCAGAGTCAGGTGTCGCAGATGTCAGTGACACAGCACTCAAGACTCATGCTGTGTCAAGACTTGGAGGTGCTGCGTCGGTGTCGGGCCTGTGTTACTGGTCACGGTTGTTGCAGTCAGTGGGAACCACGGCTCTGGTGCAGGTGGCAGCATGGAGTCGGAGAGCAGCGCCATTTCCGAAGTTGCTCTGGAGTCAATGTGCTTCATTTCATCTTGGTTGCACCACAGCTCACTTCCAAGGGCCCAGGAATTGGAATTGGCACCACTGTCAGCAAGAGATCCCAGCTGCTGATAGGTGAAGTATTTGATGGCCCTGAGACTTCTTGACAGGAGGCAAGCTCAGTTCAAGCCGTTGGAGAACCTTGGAAAGCAGGATGTAGAAAGCAAAGTACAGTCCTTTCACTCCCAGGACAGAAGCAGCAAGCAGCGGTAAGGACAACAAAGCAATAGGCAGAGTGGCAATCCCTTCTACAGCATCCAGCTCTTCTTCCTGGCAGAATGTCCTCAGTCCAGAAGTGTTCTAGATTTGTGGAATAAAGGGTCCAGTACTTATACCTATTTCTGTATTTGAATTAGGCAAACTTCAAAGAGAAGTCTTTGTAGCGCACCAGACCCTTCCTTTCCTGCCCTGGCCCACAACATACTCCAGGGAGTTGGAGACTGCTTTAGGTAAGGACAGGCACATCCCTATTCAATGCAAGTGTCAACTCCTTCCTCTACTACTAGCCCTGGAAGACCCATCAGAATATGCCAGGGACAACTCAGCTCCTTTTATGTGATTGTCTAGAGTGAATTCACAAACAGCCCAACTATCATCCTGACCTAGATGTGTATTCCACAAACAGGCAGAGGCACAGAATGGTTAAGCAAGAAAATGCCCACTTTCTAAAAGTGGCATTTTCAATCTTACAATTTAAAAAACTTCACCTAAAGATGTATTTATAAATGGTGAGATCAGAGACCCCATATTAGATATATCTATCTGCTCCCAATGGAAAATGACACTTAAAACATATTTCAAGACGATTCCCATGTTAACCTATGGGAGAGATAGGCCTTGTAATAGTGAAAACCACATTTAGCAGTATTTCACCATCAGGACATGTAAAACAAACTAGTACATGTCCTACCCTTTAAAATATACTGCACCCTACCCATGGGGCTTCCTTGTGCCTACTTTAGGGGTGACTTACATGTAGTAAAAGGGAAGGTTTGGGCCTGGCAAGTGGGTGCACTTGTCAGGTTGAAATGGCAGTTTAGAATTTCTCACACAGATGCTTCAATAGCAGGTCTGAGACTTGTTTACAGGGCTACTCATGTGAGTGGCACAATCAATGTTGCTGGACAACTAGTAGCATTTGATTTACAGGCCCCTGGCATACATGGTGCACAATACTAGGGACTTACTAGTAAATCATATGTGCCAATCATGGATACCCCAATCACCAATACCATTTAGACAGAGAGCACTTGCATTTTAACACTGGTCAGCAGTGGTAAAGTGCCCAGAGTCCTAAAGCCTGCAAAAACTAAATTCAGCACAGGATCAAAAAAGGAGGCCAGAAGCCAAATGACTGGGTAAACCATGCCAAGAGCTGACAGGTCTAACACCCAGTGATGTAGAATCTCCTTCTGCAAAATCATCAAGGTCACTGCAGTTTCATTTCCATATACCTGCTGTCAGTTCCCTCCTGGGCCACTGCTCTACCCACCACAATGTTTTTTATTCTTCAAAGAACGCATTCTGCTTTACTAAGATAGGAGTAACAAAAAACATGTGAATTGTTATCCTCTGAGCATAGCATTAGTTGGGAGGTGTGCATGTTTGTGGCTCACCTGAATGTGTCCCAAAGTAATATTCCACATCTGTATATAAATATATTAATGGTTCCATGTCATCATCTTTCCAAACTAGAGCATGTGGTATTATAGGAATATTTTGACAATCAACGAGCATTGCAATTCAAGATTTTGATCAGATTGTTGATGGAAATTAGTAGGAATTTTAAACTTGGAAATTTAGGGAATTCTACCAGTCACTGCAGGTTTAGACATGCAAAACACAGCTCCAGCCACTTTTAACATCAAGACATTAGAAGACGGCCTGCTTGGAAGACATACTGAAAGTTGTGTGAGTCCTGATTTCCCTTCATTTTATGACTCAATGAAGCTACTATCAGTTCAGGAGAGCTTACCTCTCTGGGGGTCACAAGACTAACAGGGCACATGAGGCCTCCAGAAATAGTCCACCAGTGGTGGATCTAATTTTCTTGCAAGCAGAGTGTGGAAGATCAAAGGAAAATATTCAACTGCATCTTGAGGAAGGAAAGCCAGCAAGAATAATTGAAACTGAAGTTGTGGTTGGGATTCTGACTACAAGCGGCAAAACGTATTTTTTCACTCGATCTTGTGGCCTGGACTCCAGGAGGCAATGTTTGAAAATTTGAGCACTCTTACAAATTGAGAGGAAGTTCTATTTAGGTTTGGACTTAGAAACGTTTTCGTCTCTGCAGGGTACAGAAAATTGGTGCCGCTGTCAAACGATGCCAATGCTTGAATTTGTTTGCTTAAACTACTAAAATGCCAGACTCATCCTCAGAATTGTACAGACTGTAATGCCCATTTTAGTGCCATTCAGGCTTTGGTAGGCATATCATTGCTACTTATGGAAGGATTTTTTAGTGGCCCTTCCGTGCTTGCACCAAGCCTTTGCCAGAATGGCAATAAACGTGCGAAGTCACAAAAGAGCAAGATGAGTTGGGGAATTTATGTTGTCCAAACGAAAAGACAAACACCGTAGAGAGATGAAAAAACACGATAAGTCAAACAACTCTCAAGAACTAAAACTAAAATATAAAAAACATCAAAAATATAGGCAACTGCAACAACAACACAACAGTAATAGAGGAAAGCAGTGATGAAGAAGAGTATTGTGAAGCATGGAAATTATAATATATTCACCAAATATAGAAATACATGATTTATCCTTCTGTCATGCCTCTGAAGTAAATAACGAAATGACACCGCCATACCTGGGCTGTTCGCCATATATAGAAAATACATGGGCACATCTTTACTATTATTTCATGCATCACAGCAGGAAAACTTGCTGGCCTGAGTTTTGTGAAAGGGTTAGAGCAGAAATGCTCCATATTTACAAAGATATGGAGCATTTCTGCTCTCTGGGTGCGCTGAAGCACTGCTTGCTTCCTAGTGGTCCCTAGTGCCATCATCATTGTTTCCCTTTATGCACAAAAACAAGGTAAAGAGGCATTTTCCTCCTTCTATGTGTTATGCCGAATGCGAGGCAGCACAAAGACAATGCAAAGGTGACACAAGGACAATACAAAGGCTTAGTAAATCTGGGCCGTTGAACTTTGGAACTGTAGAAAGTAAAGCCTCTCACTAGTAGCGTCACCATACACAGCAGATAGACTAGATAGCGTCCTAAAGGTCATCATTCTATATTAATAAAAAGTTTAAAAAGGATACGTAAGTGGTGTCTTTCTTCTTTTGATCTCGTATCACAGACTGAACCCTGGTGCGTGCTAGTCATCAACACCCAGAGGAAACATGGCAAAAGAAGAGGAAAGGATAGATTTGACAACCAGCTGCCATAGTGCAAGTTACATTAGCTTGTGACTGGCTAGCTCGCGACTATCAATTGGCAGGAAGAAACCACATTAGCCAAAAGGGCAGAGAAAGCCATGTGTAAAATTCATATACAGAGCAATGTAAGGTTGTTGTTGTAAATGGTTAGTGTAACAGGGCACCAAAAGTGATATGTTGGGGCAGTGTACATTTCAGGATTGGTTGCCAGTGAATTATGCTGTCTCAGGAGCTGTGACAAGATTCACTTTGGAGGTCACTTTGGAGGTCACCATTGTCATAGTTGGCACTGCCATGAAAAGGCTGGTGGTCTGGGGACTCGTAATCCGGAGGGCAGCGCTGCTTGTAGCACTGCCTTGGCAGATTACAACCGCTGAAACCGCCAGGCTGCTGGTTGGTGGCAACCTGCCATTGTCGGCGGTCCGACTGTGGCAGCTCTGCCATGGTCGTGATATGGTGGTTGGACCGCCACGATCACGGCAGTCTGACTGTCACTGTGAGTCTGGTGGTCTCTAGACCTCCAGACTCATAATGAGGGCCTTTGTCTCTGGGACAGACTCTTTACAGTTCGCAAAATGAGTTGAACTCCCACACCTAAACAAAGATTTTTCCTTCTGACAACTGCAGGAGAAGATTGTTTCTGATTGGATGACGCCATAAGGACACTAAAGGTAACTTATTAGTTTTTTTTGTAATTCTTGGATATACTACAGAGAATGTACAATTCTCTTCATCACAACAAGTACTTCATTGAAGCTGGGATCATTTATGGACCATAATTCCCACATAAGTTATCACATATGCACTCTAGAATAAATTGGTCCCTTATCCTTTCTTCTGTGTTCACCCCAAAATTACAGGAAGAAGCTAACTTCCACAAAGCTATGACGAAATCTTCCATCACAACCCTGTTGTCTCTTTCTAAAATTGGAAAGTGGACGCCCAATTGTTTGATAGATCTCTCAAACTTGTTAAGAGATTGTAACACACCATCATCATTATTAGTTTCAACACCAGGTAAGTTCTGACATATTTCCTGTCTTCCACCCCTAAACAGTGGACTAGAATGACCTTTTGTCCGAAGACATATTCAGACCACATCCTCTTTAATTTGTGAATACTTTTTTCTACACAGCCCAAGGGAGAAGAGGTTCTGCTGGCAAGGGCAGAAAAAATGGGGGTGGCGATACGTTTAGCATTTTAGTAATATAAACGGAGAAGAGAAAACAAATTAAAAATTATAATTGTAGCAGAGATGGAAAAGATAAGAGAAAAGAAAATGAAAAATATGAAGTGTGAAGTTTGATTTGCGGTGAGAAAATAGAGAGAAGCAGCAATTGAAGAGATCCTAAACTTTTGACACATGATATTATGCCCAAAAACCGCCTGAAAATGAAATAATGATTAATGAAGCATCTTGAAAAACTATCAGTAACTGCCAGTCTGTCTTTGGTTTCTTTTTCTGGTGGTGGAGTCAGCCAAACCGCAGCATGGGTACTTTTTTCCCAAAATCCGGAATGTGAAGCAGCAATTGATTGGAGAGGACGTTGTGAGAACAATGATACAAAGATGAATCTAAACGCCCCTTCCATGTCATAAATGTGGAAGTAGCAGTACCATTCAGTAAACTCCAGGAGACACAAATAAATGTTGAGGTTTTTTGGGGAGAAAGGAGAAACTCCAGCCACATACTCCCAGCTACACAGTCCCAGTTCAAACATCCAGATCTTCAAGGCTTAACATTATATGCATTCCAATTAGAACAAACCAACAATACTGCAAGAGGGGGTTGCCGATGTAAAACCCACCTTGTGTATTGTTTTGCATCCTTCACTACTATATGTGATTGTAGTTTGTTTTAGTTCATCAAATTCATGTGGTTTTTCTAATTTTGCACTTATCCTAATACTCTGACAAAGACTGGCTTTTGGAGACTGAGGACCTGATTTAAAATATTGGTGGATGGATCACTCCGTCACAACGGTGATGGATATCCGTCCGCTGAAATCTAAATCCTATTGGAAATTATGGGATTTAGATTTTGGCGGACAGGAAATCCATCACCGTTGTGACAGAATAACCTATCTGCCAATATCCAAATCAGGCCCTGAGTCAGCTGTCTTTTTAAGGTATTGCCAGCGACAGCCTGCATGTGCTGTCACTTGCATCAACCTATTGTTTCATAAAAAAATAAAACATCAAAAAAGGGTGTTTAGGCCCCACTTATTACCATTACTTAGCTTAATTAGCTTCATTGTCACTCATATTTTCTGCCATTTCATTGGTAAACGTAGGTCTGCAAATGTCGACTTCACTTCATCTCCCTGTTTTTGTTTCTTCCTTGGAACGTGGACTAAGTAGTGATTCATTTCTTGACCAGTGTTCTTCTGCACTGCTTGCTCTATGATTGTGAAAATTGTTTGGGAGTGTGTATTGTCTGTTTGTATGTTCTTTTTACACTTACCTTATACCACTCTATGAGGTTTATTATCTACTTTGTTGACCCTTCTTTTTTTCTTTTTTCTTAAAGGACTCACCGCAAACTCTCTCGTAGTTTGCTTTCCAGACTTTTCAAAACTTCATCTTCCACTAAGTTGCTTTTCTTCCAGCCAGTCTTTTTTGAGCTGCAGTAACACAATTTATTAATTATTACATTTCAATGAAGATAAATATTGCAGCATTCTAAGGGTGCATTTGTTTATGACTCGTCCTCATTTTGGTCTCATTTGATGTAATGCTACCTTCCTACTCAATTTGGAAAAGCCAATGTAAGTTACTTGTTAATGAATTGTACCAGCTGGTGATATTGCCACTTGCCTAAATGCATTTGTAGGCATGCTGTTAGCAGTTCTTAGGCTCATTCCAATACCATGCCATACCATAGTCACATTGTAATATACTATAAAGAACCAAGTTATGGCATATCAGCCAATACCATACTATACAATAAGACACAAGCACATACCATATTATACAATAACAAACCATACCATGCCATACCAAACTGTACAATAACAGACCATACCATACCATACCATACAGTACAATGCCAGTCAATCCTACGTCATACCAAATTATACCATACTCATCAATAGCAGGCCACACCATACAATAACAGTCCATACAATACTATACTATAAAATAACAGGTCATGCCGTATTGTACCATGGCATACCATACCATATCATACCATACCATGCCATACATCCCATACCTTACTATAATGTACACTGACAGGCTGTACAATATCATACTATCCAAAAAAAAGTCAGCTTCTCCTCCTTTTACATCTGCCCACCCCAGAACCCTCAATTCACTCTCACATCCTTTTACCTCTACTCACACCTGAACCAAGTCAACACCACCTCCATTAGCGCTACCCACCCCCAAACCCTCATGTCATCCTCATCTCCCTTTACCTCTACCCACTCCTGCCTCACCTTCATCTACCTTTAGTCACCCCTTACCCTTAAGCCACCCTTACCTTCCATTACCTCAACCCACCCCTGAACCCTTAAGTCACACTCATCTCCCTTTACCTTCACCTACCCCTAAACCGTCAAGTCACCCTCAACGTCACGTCCCTTACCTCTACCGACTATGAACCCTTAAGTCACCCTGCCCTCCCTTAACCTGTACCCATCACAGATCCCTCATATAATCCTCATTCCCCTGAACCCTCAAGTCAACTTCTGCTCTCTTTACCTTTACCCACTCACACTGTAAAGTCACCTTCACCTCGCTTTACCTCAACCTACCCTGGCCCTCAAGTCATCCTCAAATCCCTCTTCTAATCTTTTTAAGTCTACCCATCCCTCAAGTCACTCTCATCTCCTTTTACTGGATCAATGACATAATATTGAGTCTAAGAACATTGTGCAACAATAATATTGGGCCTCATTACAAGTGTGCAACAATATGGAAATGGTTGGACTTCGGAGTTGTAAAATGTACTATTCCAACCCCAGTCTGTGCAGTGGTATGGAAAGGTTTGGACTCTGGAGAGGTAATATTTACTATTCCCACTCCAGTTTGTGCAACAGTGAGGAAAGCGTTGGACTCAAAAGGGTTAAAATTTACTAATCCTACTCCAGTCTGTGCAACAGTTTGGAAAAAGCTGGCCTCCGGATCGGTTAAAATTACTATTCACACGCCAGTCTATGCAACAGTAGGAAAAACATCGGCCTCAGCAGGGTGAAATTTACTAATCCCACTCCAGTCTGTGCAGCAGTAAAGAAAGTAATTCTCTTAAAACACACAACATAATTTAATAACACAAATAATTCACCAAAAATATGAAAATTTTAATATAAAATCACATATGTACATTTAAAAAACAAAATAAACATTTTACATAATGAATACATTGTTATTAATTAATATCAAATACAATGCATTTACTAATTGATCATTTAATTACATTTCTACAGTATATTCCCACACACCTGCAGCCCAGATTAAAATATAGTTAAAACAAAATTTAAAAAAACAATAAACATATTAAGTAATACAAAATAACTATTAATTAATGAATAATTATTGGTAACTAATTATTACTTTAAGAACTTCCTATTACCCTACAAAAACAACAGGCACCTAATATATAACACTACAAATAGAATTATTGTACAATTAACATCACTGTTATTCAATGTAATATTTTAATAAAAAATCATAATTAATTATCACTTAACTTCCTATGCCTACAAACACAACAAACCACACCTAAAATACAAATCAAGAAGCATAATCATTATAGAATTTACATATGTAATCATCAATAAAATAATAGATAATGAAATAATAACATTTAATTAGCTTCCCAGCCTATTTCCCTAGAAGCACAAAAAGCTTTACCTAAAATATAACCTATAATAATTACACATTTTACTTATTTAATTATAAACTAAATAATTAATAATTAGTTAATAATTACCTAATAATAAATTATTACTTAACTAGCTTACCACCCTATAACCCTACAAATTGCAACAAGCCGCACATAAAATATAAGTTAAGAAATGTAATAATTACACAATTTAAATATTTGATTATAAATTAAATAATTCATAATTACTTACCAATTAATAATCAATTATTACTTAGTTAGATCCCCACCCTATACCCCTACAAACCCAACAACGCACAAATATTATATAACAAACTATATAATAATACATAATTATCACTTAAATAATGTTTAAAATGTAATTATTAATTAAGTATACTTAATTAACTTCCTACCCTGTACCCCTACAGACCTCACAGCCCGCAACAACACTATAAATTACCATTAACATTAAATGAAAAATTGTAATTAACTTCAATCAATCAATCAGAAACTTGTAAAGCGCACTACTCACCTGTGAGGGTCTCAAGGCACTGTAAACTTATAATTATAATTAACTTCAATCAATCAATCAGAAATTTGTAAAGCGCACTACACGCCAGTGAGGGTCTCAAGGCGCTGTAAAATTCCAAACTATATTTATAAATATTAACAACAATTATACAAACAACAGAAAACATATACAAATATAACTAAAACACATAAAGACAATAAAAATTTTTTTTTTACTACTATGTTATTGAAAACGATATTAACAACACAGATATTATTACTTACCTAAAATTCAATATTTATTTCGAAGATATTTCTGCATCACTTTATTTATGTGTCACAATGTTAAAAACTAAATATTTCTGTGATTGAATAGTTTTGATTCAATATTTTGTTCAATTACCCCTTTACATCTATCCAGCCCCAAGCCTTGATGTCACCCTTACCTCCCTTGATGTCTACCCACCTACGAACCGTCAAGACACCCTCACCTCCTTTTACCTCTACCAACACACAGGCACTCAAGTCACCATCACCTCCTTTTACCTATACCTGCCCTGAACCCTCATGTCACACTCACCTTCTTTATTTTGATCCTCCCCAACCCTTGAATCGCCCATTCGTCCGATTACCTCTAGCCATCCACTCAACCCTCAAGTCACTCTCACCTCCATTTACCTCTACCTACCCTGAACATGAAAGTAACTCTTACCTCCCTTTACCTTTACCAATTGTTAAACCCTACAATCACTTTTAATTTTTTACTGAGTGGTAAAGGTACAAATACTTACCTACATGGTAAAGACTGTGTATTAAAGGTCCTGCGTGGTAAAAGCTATGAGGTAAAGACTGCTTCCCCTAAGGCAGGATGCAAATTCCTGGAGGTACTGTCTGTTTTATGCTCTTCAGTATTTTATTCCAGGCAGTTTCTCTTCTTTGACATTTGCTCCCTCTACTCCCACCCTACCCCTCCACACTACACTTTAGGTCTTGCCTGAGACAGTTCATGCACTGTCTCTTGCAAGAAATCTTATTTAGTTAGGGGTCTTAGATCCCATGCATAGCTTACTATTGGTTGGCTTTATCACCACCCTTATTTTTTTCCTTTTCTTTTATCAGCAAGTGCCAGCTGGATTTCCTCTTTGAATGCATGTCAGTATCCTGGGGCTTGTTCCAAGTACAGCTTCCCTTCAACTGATTGATGCCTTTCAGAGGTACCTCAATTCCCTTTTACTTGCACCTCCTTTTTCACTCCGCCCCACATAGTTGCTTGCTGTGCCGCACCATCCTCCTGTATTATTGCTTGCTCAGTCTTTCCTTCCCCCCATGTTGCCTGCCCTGTCCACCTCCCACTCTTTTCCTCTTCACTGCTTGCCCCCTCCTTTCCCACCTGAAAAAAACATCCAAAAATAATGTCAACAGGTGTCAAGATGCTACAATGATGCAATCCACACTGCATTCCCAGCTCTGCTTGGCCTTTTAGGTTCTGTCTTCCTGCAGGTCCAAGTCGTCAGCTCAGATGTAAGTTAACCCCTTCGCTGCCAGGCCTTTTCCCCCTCCTGTGTCGAGCCTTTTTTGGCTATTTGGAGCAGTTCGTGCTTAGGCCCTCATAACTTTTTGTTCACATAAGCTACCCACGCCAAATTTGCGTCCTTTTTTTCCAACATCCTGGGGATTCTAGAGGTACCCAGACTTTGTGGATTCCCCAGAAGCAGGCCAAGAAATTAGCCAAAAACCAGTGAAAATTTCGTTTTTTTCAAAAAAATGGGAAAAATGGGCTGCAGAAGAAGGATAGTGGTTTTTTCCCTGAAAAGGGCAGCAACAAAGGGTTTGCGGTGATAAAATCACCAGCTTCCCAGCTTTCAGGAACAGGCAGATTTGAATCAGAAAACCCAATTTTTCAAGACAATTTTGGCATTTTACGGGGACATACCCCATTTTTACGATTTTTTGTGCTTTCAGCCTCCTTTCAGTCAGTGACAGAAATGGGCATGAAACCAACGCTGGATCCCAGAAACCGCAACATTTTTGAAAAGTAGACAAAAATCTGAATTCAGCAAGGGGAAATTTGTGTAGATCCTACAAGGGTTTCCTACAGAAAATAACAACTGAAAAAGAAAAATATTGAAATTGAGGTGAAAAAAACATCAATTTTTCTCTACGTTTTACTCTGTAACTTTTTCCAGCAATGTCAGATTTTCGAAAGCAATATATCGTTACGTCTGCTGGACTCTTCTGGTTGAGGGGATATATAGGGCTTATAGGTTCATCAAGAACTCTAGGTACCCAGAGCCAATAAATGACCTGCACCCTGCAGTGGGTTTTCAATCTATGCCGGGTATACAGCAATTCATTTGCTGAAATATAAAGAGTAAAAAATAGCTATCAAGAAAACCTTTGTATTTCCAAAAAGGGCACAAGATAAGGTGTTGAGAAGCAGTGGTTATTTGCACATCTCTGAATTCTGGGGTGCCCATACTAGCATGTGAATTACAGGGCATTTCTCAAATAGATGTCTTTTTTACACACTGTCTTCCATTTGGAAGGAAAAAATTTAGAGAAAGACAAGGGGCAATAACACTTGTTTTGCTATTCTATGTTCCCCCAAGTCTCCCGATAAAAATAATACCTCACTTGTGTGGGTAGGCCTAGCGCCCGCGACAGGATATGCCCCAAAACACAACGTGGACACATCACAGAAAACAGAGCTGTTTTTAGCAAAGTGCCTACCTGTAGATTTTGGCCTCTAGCTCACCCGCCACCTAGGGAAACCTACCAAACCTGTGCATTTCTGAAAACTAGAGACCTAGGGGAATCCAAGATGGGGTGACTTGTGAGTCTCGGACCAGGTTCTGTTACCCAGAATCCTTTGCAAACCTCAAAATTTGGCTAAAAAAACACATGTTCCTCACATTTCTGTGGCAGAAAGTTCTGGAATCTGAGAGGAGCCACGAATTTCCTTCCACCCAGCGTTCCCCCACGTCTCCCGATAAAAATGATTCCTCACTTGTGTGCGTAGGCCTAGCGCCCGTGACAGGAAATGCCCCAAAGTGCCACGTGGACAAAGCCAAATTTTTGAAGGAAAAGAGAGGTGTTTTTTGCAAAGTGCCTACCTGTAGATTTTGGCCTGTAGCTCAGCCGCCACCTAGGGAAACCTACCAAACCTGTGCATTTCTGAAAACTAGAGACCTAGGGGAATCCAAGATGGGGTGACTTGTGTGGCTCGGACCAGGTTCTGTTACCCAGAATCCTTTGCAAACCTCAAAATTTGGCTAAAAAAACACATGTTCCTAACATTTCTGTGGCAGAAAGTTCTGGAATCTGAGAGGAGCCACAAATTTCCTTCCACCCATGGTTCCCCCACGTCTCCCGATAAAAATGATACCTGACTTGTGTGGGTAGGCCTAGCGCCTGCGACAGGAAATGCCCCAAAGCGCAACGTGGACACATCCAAATTTGTGAAGGAAAACAGAGGTGTTTTTTGCAAAGTGCCTACCTGTAGATTTTGGCCTGTAGCTCACCCGCCACCTAGGGAAACCTACCAAACCTGTGCATTTCTGAAAACTAGAGACCTAGGGGAATCCAAGATGGGGTGACTTGTGTGGCTCGGAGCAGGTTCTGTTACCCAGAATCCTTTGCAAATCTCAAAATTTGCCTAAAAAAACACATGTTCCTCACATTTCTGTGGCAGAAAGTTCTGGAATCTGAGAGGAGCCACGAATTTCCTTCCACCCAGCGTTCCCCCACGTCTCCTGATAAAAATGATACCTCACTTGTGTGGGTAGGCCTAGCGACCACGACACAAAACGCACCAAAGCGCAAAGTGGACACATCCAAATTTGTGAAGGAAAACAGAGGTGTTTTTTGGAAAGTGCCTACCTGTAGATTTTGACTTGTACCTCAGCCGCCACCTAGGGAAACCTACCAAACCTGTGCATTTCTGAAAACTAGAGACCTAGGGGAATCCAAGATGGGGTGACTTGTGTGGCTCGGACCAGGTTCTGTTACCCAGAATCCTTTGCAAACCTCAAAATTTGGCTAAAAAAACACATGTTCCTCACATTTCTGTGGCAGAAAGTTCTGGAATCTGAGAGGAGACACGAATTTCCTTCCACCCAGCGTTCCCCCACGTCTCCCGATAAAAATGATACCTCACTTGTGTGCGTAGGCCTAGCGCCCGTGACAGGAAACGCCCCAAAGCGCAACGTGGACACAGCCAAATTTTTGAAAGAAAACAGAGGTATTTTTTGCAAAGTGCCTACCTGTAGATTTTGGCCTGTAGCTCAGCCGCCACCTAGGGAAACCTACCAAACCTGTGCATTTCTGAAAACTAGAGACCTAGGGGAATCCAAGATGGGGTGACTTGTGTGGCTCGGACTAGGTTCTGTTACCCAGAATCCTTTGCAAACCTCAAAATTTGGCTAAAAAAACACATGTTCCTAACATTTCTGTGGCAGAAAGTTCTGGAATCTGAGAGGAGCCACAAATTTCCTTCCACCCAGCGTTCCCCCACGTCTCCCGATAAAAATGATACCTCACTTGTGTGGGTAGGCCTAGCGCCCGCGACAGGAAACGCCCCAAAGCGCAACGTGGACACATCCAAATTTGTGAAGGAAAACAGAGGTGTTTTTTGCAAAGTGCCTACCTGTAGATTGTGGCCTGTAGCTCAGCCGCCACCTAGGGAAACCTACCAAACCTGTGCATTTCTGAAAACTAGAGACCTAGGGGAATCCAAGATGGGGTGACTTGTGTGGCTCGGACCAGGTTCTGTTACCCAGAATCCTTTGCAAACCTCAAAATTTGGCTAAAAAAACACATGTTCCTCACATTTCTGTGGCAGAAAGTTCTGGAATCTGAGAGGAGCCACGAATTTCCTTCCACCCAGCGTTCCCCCACGTCTCCCGATAAAAATGATACCTCACTTGTGTGCGTAGGCCTAGCGCCCGTGACCGGAAACGCCCCAAAGCGTAACGTGGACACAGCCAAATTTTTGAAGGAAAACAGAAGTGTTTTTTGCAAAGTGCCTACCTGTAGATTTTGGCCTGTAGCTCAGCCGCCACCTAGGGAAACCTACCAAACCTGTGCATTTCTGAAAACTAGAGACCTAAGGGAATCCAAGATGGGGTGACTTGTGTGGCTCGGACCAGGTTCTGTTACCCAGAATCCTTTGCAAACCTCAAAATTTGGCTAAAAAAACACATGTCCCTAACATTTCTGTGGCAGAAAATTCTGGAATATGAGAGGAGCCACAAATTTCCTTCCACCCAGCGTTCCCCCACGTCTCCCGATAAAAATGATACCTCACTTGTGTGGGTAGGCCTAGCGCCCGCGACAGGAAACGCCCCAAAGCGCAACGTAGACACATCCAAATTTGTGAAGGAAAACAGAGGTGTTTTTTGCAAAGTGCCTACCTGTAGATTTTGGCCTGTAGCCCAGCCGCCACCTAGGGAAACCTACCAAACCTGTGCATTTCTGAAAACTAGAGACCTAGGGGAATCCAAGATGGGGTGACTTGTGTGGCTCGGACCAGGTTCTGTTACCCAGAATCCTTTGCAAACCTCAAAATTTGGCTAAAAAAACACATGTTCCTAACATTTCTGTGGCAGAAAGTTCTGGAATCTGAGAGGAGCCACGAATTTCCTTCCACCCAGCGTTCCCCCACGTCTCCCGATAAAAATTATACCTCACTTGTGTGGGTAGGCCTAGCGCCCGCGACAGGAAACGCCCCAAAGCGCAACGTGGACACATCCAAATTTGTGAAGGAAAACAGAGGTGTTTTTTGCAAAGTGCCTACCTGTAGATTTTGGCCTGTAGCTCAGCCGCCACCTAGCGAAACCTACCAAACCTGTGCATTTCTGAAAACTAGAGAACTAGGGGAATCCAAGATGGGGTGACTTGTGTGGCTCGGACCAGGTTCTGTTAACCAGAATCCTTTGCAAACCTCGGAAATTTGGCTAAAAAAACACATGTTCCTAACATTTCTGTGGCAGAAAGTTCTGGAATCTGAGAGGAGCCACGAATTTCCTTCCACCCAGCGTTCCCCCACGTCTCCCGATAAAAATGATACCTCACTTGTGTGGGTAGGCCTAGCGCCCGCGACAGGAAACGCCCCAAAGCGCAACGTGGACACATCCAAATTTGTGAAGGAAAACAGAGGTGTTTTTTGCAAAGTGCCTACCTGTAGATTTTGGCCTGTAGCTCAGCCGCCACCTAGGGAAACCTACCAAACCTGTGCATTTCTGAAAAATAGAGACCAAGGGGAATCCACGATGGGGTGACTTGTGTGGCTCGGACCAGGTTCTGTTACCCAGAATCCTTTGCAAACCTCAAAATTTGGCTAAAAAGACACATGTTCCTAACATTTCTGTGGCAGAAAGTTCTGGAATCTGAGAGGAGCCACAAATTTCCTTCCACTCAGCGTTCCCCCGCGTCTCCCGATAAAAATGATACCTCACTTGTGTGGGTAGGCCTAGCGCCCGCGACAGGAAATGCCCCAAAGCGCAACGTGGACACATCCAAATTTGTGAAGGAAAACAGAGGTGTTTTTTGCAAAGTGCCTAACTGTAGATTTTGGCCTGTAGCTCAGCCGCCACCTAGGGAAACCTACCAAACCTGTGCATTTCTGAAAACTAGAGACCTAGGGGAATCCAAGATGGGGTGACTTGTGTGGCTCGGACCAGGTTCTGTTACCCAGAATCCTTTGCAAATCTCAAAATTTGGCTAAAAAAACACATGTTCCTCACATTTCTGTGGCAGAAAGTTCTGGAATCTGAGAGGAGCCACAAATTTCCTTCCACCCAGCGTTCCCCCATGTCTCCCGATAAAAATGATACCTCACTTGTGTGCGTAGGCCTAGCGCCCGCGACAGAAAACGCCCCAAAGCGCAACGTGGACACATCCAAATTTGTGAAGGAAAACAGAGGTGTTTTTTGCAAAGTGCCTACCTGTAGATTTTGGCTTGTAGCTCAGCCGCCACCTAGGGAAACCTACCAAACCTGTGCATTTCTGAAAACTAGAGACCTAGGGGAATCCAAGATGGGGTGACTTGTGTGGCTCGGACCAGGTTCTGTTACCCAGAATCCTTTGCAAACCTCAAAAGTTGGCTAAAAAAACACATGTTCCTCACATTTCTGTGGCAGAAAGTTCTGGAATCTGCGAGGAGCCACGAATTTCCTTCCACCCAGCGTTCCCCCACGTCTCCCGATAAAAATGATACCTCACTTGTGTGGGTAGGCCTAGCGCCCGCGACAGGAAACGCCCCAAAGCGCAACGTGGACACATCCAAATTTGTGAAGGAAAACAGAGGTGTTTTTTGCAAAGTGCCTACCTGTAGATTTTGGCCTGTAGCTCAGCCGCCACCTAGGGAAACCTACCAAACCTGTGCATTTCTGAAAACTAGAGAACTAGGGGAATCCAAGATGGGGTGAATTGTGTGGCTCGGACCAGGTTCTGTTAACCAGAATCCTTTGCAAACCTCGGAAATTTGGCTAAAAAAACACATGTTCCTAACATTTCTGTGGCAGAAAGTTCTGGAATCTGAGAGGAGCCACGAATTTCCTTCCACCCAGCGTTCCCCCACGTCTCCCGATAAAAATGATACCTCACTTGTGTGGGTAGGCCTAGCGCCCGCGACAGGAAACGCCCCAAAGCGCAACGTGGACACATCCAAATTTGTGAAGGAAAACAGAGGTGTTTTTTGCAAAGTGCCTACCTGTAGATTTTGGCCTGTAGCTCAGCCGCCACCTAGGGAAACCTACCAAACCTGTGCATTTCTGAAAAATAGAGACCAAGGGGAATCCACGATGGGGTGACTTGTGTGGCTCGGACCAGGTTCTGTTACCCAGAATCCTTTGCAAACCTCAAAATTTGGCTAAAAAGACACATGTTCCTAACATTTCTGTGGCAGAAAGTTCTGGAATCTGAGAGGAGCCACAAATTTCCTTCCACTCAGAGTTCCCCCGCGTCTCCCGATAAAAATGATACCTCACTTGTGTGGGTAGGCCTAGCGCCCGCGACAGGAAATGCCCCAAAGCGCAACGTGGACACATCCAAATTTGTGAAGGAAAACAGAGGTGTTTTTTGCAAAGTGCCTAACTGTAGATTTTGGCCTGTAGCTCAGCCGCCACCTAGGGAAACCTACCAAACCTGTGCATTTCTGAAAACTAGAGACCTAGGGGAATCCAAGATGGGGTGACTTGTGTGGCTCGGACCAGGTTCTGTTACCCAGAATCCTTTGCAAATCTCAAAATTTGGCTAAAAAAACACATGTTCCTCACATTTCTGTGGCAGAAAGTTCTGGAATCTGAGAGGAGCCACAAATTTCCTTCCACCCAGCGTTCCCCCATGTCTCCCGATAAAAATGATACCTCACTTGTGTGCGTAGGCCTAGCGCCCGCGACAGAAAACGCCCCAAAGCGCAACGTGGACACATCCAAATTTGTGAAGGAAAACAGAGGTGTTTTTTGCAAAGTGCCTACCTGTAGATTTTGGCTTGTAGCTCAGCCGCCACCTAGGGAAACCTACCAAACCTGTGCATTTCTGAAAACTAGAGACCTAGGGGAATCCAAGATGGGGTGACTTGTGTGGCTCGGACCAGGTTCTGTTACCCAGAATCCTTTGCAAACCTCAAAAGTTGGCTAAAAAAACACATGTTCCTCACATTTCTGTGGCAGAAAGTTCTGGAATCTGCGAGGAGCCACGAATTTCCTTCCACCCAGCGTTCCCCCACGTCTCCCGATAAAAATGATACCTCACTTGTGTGGGTAGGCCTAGCGCCCGCGACAGGAAACGCCCCAAAGCGCAACGTGGACACATCCAAATTTGTGAAGGAAAACAGAGGTGTTTTTTGCAAAGTGCCTAACTGTAGATTTTGGCCTGTAGCTCAGTCGCCACCTAGGGAAACCTACCAAACCTGTGCATTTCTGAAAACTAGAGACCTAGGGGAATCCAAGATGGGGTGACTTGTGTGGCTCGGACCAGGTTCTGTTACCCAGAATCCTTTGCAAACCTCAAAATTTGGCTAAAAAAAACACATGTTCCTCACATTTCTGTGGCAGAAAGTTCTGGAATCTGAGAGGAGCCACGAATTTCCTTCCACCCAGCGTTCCCCCACGTCTCCTGATAAAAATGATACCTCACTTGTGTGCGTAGGCCTAGCGGCCGTGACAGGAAACGCCCCAAAGAGCAACGTGGACACATCCAAATTTTTGAAGGAAAACAGAGGTGTTTTTTGCAAAGTGCCTACCTGTAGCTTTTGGCCTGTAGCTCAGCCGCCACCTAGGGAAACCTATCAAACCTGTGCATTTCTGAAAAATAGAGACCTAGGGGAATCCACGATGGGGTGACTTGTGTGGCTCGGACCAGGTTCTGTTACCCAGAATCCTTTGCAAACCTCAAAATTTGGCTAAAAAGACACATGTTCCTAACATTTCTGTGGCAGAAAGTTCTGGAATCTGAGAGGAGCCACAAATTTCCTTCCACCCAGCGTTCCCCCACGTCTCCCGATAAAAATGATACCTCACTTGTGTGGGTAGGCCTAGCGCCCGCGACAGGAAACGCCCCAAAGCGCAACGTGGACACATCCAAATTTGTGAAGGAAAACAGAGGTGTTTTTTGCAAAGTGCCTAACTGTAGATTTTGGCCTGTAGCTCAGTCGCCACCTAGGGAAACCTACCAAACCTGTGCATTTCTGAAAACTAGAGACCTAGGGGAATCCAAGATGGGGTGACTTGTGTGGCTCGGACCAGGTTCTGTTACCCAGAATCCTTTGCAAATCTCAAAATTTGGCTAAAAAAACACATGTTCCTCACATTTCTGTGGCAGAAAGTTCTGGAATCTGAGAGGAGCCACAAATTTCCTTCCACCCAGCGTTCCCCCATGTCTCCCGATAAAAATGATACCTCACTTGTGTGCGTAGGCCTAGCGCCCGCGACAGAAAACGCCCCAAAGCGCAACGTGGACACATCCAAATTTGTGAAGGAAAACAGAGGTGTTATTTGCAAAGTGCCTACCTGTAGATTTTGGCTTGTAGCTCAGCCGCCACCTAGGGAAACCTACCAAACCTGTGCATTTCTGAAAACTAGAGACCTAGGGGAATCCAAGATGGGGTGACTTGTGTGACTCGGACCAGGTTCTGTTACCCAGAATCCTTTGCAAACCTCAAAATTTGGTTAAAAAAACACATGTTCCTCACATTTCTGTGGCAGAAAGTTCTGGAATCTGCGAGGAGCCACGAATTTCCTTCCACCCAGCGTTCCCCCACGTCTCCCGATAAAAATGATATCTCACTTGTGTGGGTAGGCCTAGCGCCCGCGACAGGAAACGCCGAAAAAGCGCAACGTGGACACATCCAAATTTGTGAAGGAAAACAGAGGTGTTTTTTGCAAAGTGCCTACCTGTAGATTTTGGCTTGTAGCTCAGCCGCCAACTAGGGAAACCTACCAAACCTGTGCATTTCTGAAAACTAGAGACCTAGGGGAATCCAAGATGGGGTGACTTGTGTGGCTCGGACCAGGTTCTGTTACCCAGAATCCTTTGCAAACCTCAAAATTTGGCTCAAAAAACACATGTTCCTCACATTTCTGTGGCAGAAAGTTCTGGAATCTGCGAGGAGCCACGAATTTCCTTCCACCCAGCGTTCCCCCACGTCTCCCGATAAAAATGATATCTCACTTGTGTGGGTAGGCCTAGCGCACACGACAGGAAACGCCCCAAAGCGCAACGTGGACACATCCAAATTTGTGAAGGAAAACAGAGGTGTTTTTTGCAAAGTGCCTACCTGTAGATTTTGGCCTGTAGCTCAGCCGCCACCTAGGGAAACCTACCAAACCTGTGCATTTCTGAAAACTAGAGACCTAGGGGAATCCAAGATGGGGTGACTTGTGTGGCTCTGACCAGGTTCTGTTACCCAGAATCCTTTGCAAACCTCAAAATTTGGCTAAAAAAACACATGTTCCTAACATTTCTGTGGCAGAAAGTTCTGGAATCTGAGAGGAGCCACGAATTTCCTTCCACCCAGCGTTCCCCCTCGTCTCCCGATAAAAATGATACCTCACTTGTGTGGGTAGGCCTAGCGCCCGAGACAGGAAACGCCCCAAAGCGCAACGTGGACACATCCAAATTTGTGAAGGAAAACAGAGGTGTTTTTTGCAAAGTGCCTACCTGTAGATTTTGGCCTGTAGCTCAGCCGCCACCTAGGGAAACCTACCAAACCTGTGCATTTCTGAAAACTAGAGAACTAGGGGAATCCAAGATGGGGTGACTTGTATGGCTCGGACCAGGTTCTGTTACCCAGAATCCTTTGCAAACCTCAAAATTTGGCTAAAAAGACACATGTTCCTAACATTTCTGTGGCAGAAAGTTCTGGAATCTGAGAGGAGCCACAAATTTCTTTCCACCCAGCGTTCCCCCACGTCTCCCGATAAGAATGATACCTCACTTGTGTGGGTAGGCCTAGCGCCCGCGACAGGAAACGCCCCAAAGCGCAACGTGGACACATCCAAATTTGTGAAGGAAAACAGAGGTGTTTTTTGCAAAGTGCCTAACTGTAGATTTTGGCCTGTAGCTCAGCCGCCACCTAGGGAAACCTACCAAACCTGTGCATTTCTGAAAACTAGAGACCTAGGGGAATCCAAGATGGGGTGACTTGTGTGGCTCGGACCAGGTTCTGTTACCCAGAATCCTTTGCAAACCTCAAAATTTGGCTAAAAAAACACATGTTCCTCACATTTCTGTGGCAGAAAGTTCTGGAATCTGAGAGGAGCCACGAATTTCCTTCCACCAGGGTTCCCCCACGTCTCCCGACAAAAATGATACCTCACTTGTGTGGGTAGGCCTAGCGCCCGCGACAGGAAACGCCCCAAAGCGCAACGTGGACACATCCAAATTTGTGAAGGAAAACAGAGGTGTTTTTTGCAAAGTGCCTACCTGTAGATTTTGGCCTGTAGCTCAGCCGCCACCTAGGGAAACCTATCAAACCTGTGCATTTCTGAAAAATAGAGACCTAGGGGAATCCACGATGGGGTGACTTGTGTGGCTCGGACCAGGTTCTGTTACCCAGAATCCTTTGCAAACCTCAAAATTTGGCTAAAAAGACACATGTTCCTAACATTTCTGTGGCAGAAAGTTCTGGAATCTGAGAGGAGCCACGAATTTCCTTCCACCCAGCGTTCCCCCACGTCTCCTGATAAAAATGATACCTCACTTGTGTGCGTAGGCCTAGCGCCCGTGACAGGAAACGCCCCAAAGCGCAACGTGGACACATCCAAATTTGTGAAGGAAAACAGAGGTGTTTTTTGCAAAGTGCCTACCTGTAGCTTTTGGCCTGTAGCTCAGCCGCCACCTAGGGAAACCTATCAAACCTGTGCATTTCTGAAAAATAGAGACCTAGGGGAATCCACGATGGGGTGACTTGTGTGGCTCGGACCAGGTTCTGTTACCCAGAATCCTTTGCAAACCTCAAAATTTGGCTAAAAAAACACATGTTCCTAACATTTCTGTGGCAGAAAGTTCTGGAATCTGAGAGGAGCCACAAATTTCCTTCCACCCAGCGTTCCCCCACGTCTCCCGATAAAAATGATACCTCACTTGTGTGGGTAGGCTTAGCGCCCGCGACAGAAAACGCCCCAAAGCGCAACTTGGACACATCCAAATTTGTGAAGGAAAACAGAGGTGTTTTTTGCAAAGTGCCTACCTGTAGATTTTGGCTTGTAGCTCAGCCGCCACCTAGGGAAACCTACCAAACTTGTGCATTTCTGAAAACTAGAGACCTAGGGGAATCCAAGATGGGGTGACTTGTGTGGCTCGGACCAGGTTCTGTTACCCAGAATCCTTTGCAAACCTCAAAATTTGGCTAAAAAACAAATGTTCCTCACATTTCTGTTGCAGAAAGTTCTGGAATCTGCGAGGAGCCACGAATTTCCTTCCACCCAGCGTTCCCCCATGTCTCCCGATAAAAATGATATCTCACTTGTGTGGGTAGGCCTAGCGCCCGCGACAGGAAACGCCCCAAAGCGCAACGTGGACACATCCAAATTTGTGAAGGAAAACAGAGGTGTTTTTTGCAAAGTGCCTACCTGTAGATTTTGGCCTGTAGCTCAGCCGCCACCTATGGAAACCTACCAAACCTGTGCATTTCTGAAAACTAGAGACCTAGGGGAATCCAAGATAGGGTGACTTGTGTGGCTCGGAACAGGTTCTGTTACCCAGAATCCTTTGCAAACCTCAAAATTTGGCTAAAAAAACACATGTTCCTCACATTTCTGTGGCAGAAAGTTCTGGAATCTGAGAGGAGCCACAAATTTCCTTCCACCCAGCGTTCCCCCACGTCTCCCGATAAAAATGATACCTCACTTGTGTGGGTAGGCCTAGCGCCCGCGACAGGAAACGCCCCAAAGCGCAACGTGGACACATCCAAATTTGTGAAGGAAAACAGAGGTGTTTTTTGCAAAGTGCCTACCTGTAGATTTTGGCCTGTAGCTCAGCCGCCACCTAGGGAAACCTACCAAACCTGTGCATTTCTGAAAACTAGAGACCTAGGGGAATCCAAGATGGGGTGACTTGTGTGGCTCGGACCAGGTTCTGTTACCCAGAATCCTTTGCAAACCTCAAAATTTGGCTAAAAAAACACATGTTCCTCACATTTCTGTGGCAGAAAGTTCTGGAATCTGAGAGGAACCACGAATTTCCTTCCACCCAGCGTTCCCCCACGTCTCCTGATAAAAATGATACCTCACTTGTGTGCGTAGGCCTAGCGCCCGCGACAGGAAACGCCCCAAAGCGCAACGTGGACACATCCAAATTTGTGAAGGAAAACAGAGGTGTTTTTTGCAAAGTGCCTACCTGTAGATTTTGGCCTGTAGCTCAGCCGCCACCTATGGAAACCTACCAAACCTGTGCATTTCTGAAAACCAGAGACCTAGGGGAATCCAAGATGGGGTGACTTGTGTGGCTCGGACCAGGTTCTGTTACCCAGAATCCTTTGCAAACCTCAAAATTTGGCTAAAAAAACACATGTTCTTCACATTTCTGTGGCAGAAAGTTCTGGAATCTGAGAGGAGCCACGAATTTTCTTCCACCCAGCGTTCCCCCATGTCTCCTGATAAAAATGATACCTCACTTGTGTGCGTAGGCCTAGCGCCCGTGACAGGAAACGCCCCAAAGAGCAACGTGGACTCATCCAAATTTTTGAAGGAAAACAGAGGTGTTTTTTGCAAAGTGCCTACCTGTAGATTTTGGCCTGTAGCTCAGCCGCCACCTAGGGAAACCTACCAAACCTGTGCATTTCTGAAAACTAGAGACCTAGGGGAATCCAAGATGGGGTGACTTGTGTGGCTCGGACCAGGTTCTGTTACCCAGAATCCTTTGCAAACCTCAAAATTTGGCTAAAAAAACACATGTTCCTAACATTTCTGTGGCAGAAAGTTCTGGAATCTGAGAGAAGCCACAAATTTCCTTCCACCCAGCGTTCCCCCACGTCTCCCGATAAAAATGATACCTCACTTGTGTGGGTAGGCTGAGCGCCCGCGACAGAAAACGCCCCAAAGCGCAACTGGGACACATCCAAATTTGTGAAGGAAAACAGAGGTGTTTTTTGCAAAGTGCCTACCTGTAGATTTTGGCTTGTAGCTCAGCCGCCACCTAGGGAAACCTACCAAACTTGTGCATTTCTGAAAACTAGAGACCTAGGGGAATCCAAGATGGGGTGACTTGTGTGGCTCAGACCAGGTTCTGTTACCCAGAATCCTTTGCAAACCTCAAAATTTGGCTAAAAAACAAATGTTCCTCACATTTCTGTTGCAGAAAGTTCTGGAATCTGCGAGGAGCCACGAATTTCCTTCCACCCAGCGTTCCCCCATGTCTCCAGATAAAAATTATATCTCACTTGTGTGGGTAGGCCTAGCGCCCGCGACAGGAAACGCCCCAAAGCGCAACGTGGACACATCCAAATTTGTGAAGGAAAACAGAGGTGTTTTTTGCAAAGTGCCTACCTGTAGATTTTGGCCTGTAGCTCAGCCGCCACCTATGGAAACCTACCAAACCTGTGCATTTCTGAAAACTAGAGACCTAGGGGAATCCAAGATAGGGTGACTTGTGTGGCTCGGAACAGGTTCTGTTACCCAGAATCCTTTGCAAACCTCAAAATTTGGCTAAAAAAACACATGTTCCTCACATTTCTGTGGCAGAAAGTTCTGGAATCTGAGAGGAGCCACAAATTTCCTTCCACCCAGCGTTCCCCCACGTCTCCCGATAAAAATGATACCTCACTTGTGTGGGTAGGCCTAGCGCCCGCGACAGGAAACGCCCCAAAGCGCAACGTGGACACATCCAAATTTGTGAAGGAAAACAGAGGTGTTTTTTGCAAAGTGCCTACCTGTAGATTTTGGCCTGTAGCTCAGCCGCCACCTAGGGAAACCTACCAAACCTGTGCATTTCTGAAAACTAGAGACCTAGGGGAATCCAAGATGGGGTGACTTGTGTGGCTCGGACCAGGTTCTGTTACCCAGAATCCTTTGCAAACCTCAAAATTTGGCTAAAAAAACACATGTTCCTCACATTTCTGTGGCAGAAAGTTCTGGAATCTGAGAGGAACCACGAATTTCCTTCCACCCAGCGTTCCCCCACGTCTCCTGATAAAAATGATACCTCACTTGTGTGCGTAGGCCTAGCGCCCGCGACAGGAAACGCCCCAAAGCGCAACGTGGACACATCCAAATTTGTGAAGGAAAACAGAGGTGTTTTTTGCAAAGTGCCTACCTGTAGATTTTGGCCTGTAGCTCAGCCGCCACCTAGGGAAACCTACCAAACCTGTGCATTTCTGAAAACCAGAGACCTAGGGGAATCCAAGATGGGGTGACTTGTGTGGCTCGGACCAGGTTCTGTTACCCAGAATCCTTTGCAAACCTCAAAATTTGGCTAAAAAAACACATGTTCTTCACATTTCTGTGGCAGAAAGTTCTGGAATCTGAGAGGAGCCACGAATTTTCTTCCACCCAGCGTTCCCCCATGTCTCCTGATAAAAATGATACCTCACTTGTGTGCGTAGGCCTAGCGCCCGTGACAGGAAACGCCCCAAAGAGCAACGTGGACTCATCCAAATTTTTGAAGGAAAACAGAGGTGTTTTTTGCAAAGTGCCTACCTGTAGATTTTGGCCTGTAGCTCAGCCGCCACCTAGGGAAACCTACCAAACCTGTGCATTTCTGAAAACTAGAGACCTAGGGGAATCCAAGATGGGGTGACTTGTGTGGCTCGGACCAGGTTCTGTTACCCAGAATCCTTTGCAAACCTCAAAATTTGGCTAAAAAAACACATGTTCCTCACATTTCTGTGGCAGAAAGTTCTGGAATCTGAGAGGAGCCACGAATTTCCTTCCACCCAGCGTTCCCCCACGTCTTCCGATAAAAATGATACCTCACTTGTGTGCGTAGGCCTAGCGCCCGTGACAGGAAACGCCCCAAAGCGCAACGTGGACACATCCAAATTTGTGAAGGAAAACAGAGGTGTTTTTTGCAAAGTGCCTACCTGTAGATTTTGGCCTGTAGCTCAGCCGCCACCTAGGGAAACCTATCAAACCTGTGCATTTCTGAAAACTAGAGACCTAGGGGAATGCAAGATGGGGTGACTTGTGTGGCTCGGACCAGGTTCTGTTACCCAGAATCCTTTGCAAACCTCAAAATTTGGCTAAAAAAACACATGTTCCTAACATTTCTGTGGCAGAAAGTTCTGGAATCTGAGAGAAGCCACAAATTTCCTTCCACCCAGCGTTCCCCCATGTCTCCCAATAAAAATGATACCTCACTTGTGTGGGTAGGCCTAGCGCCCGTGACAGGAAACGCCCCAAAGCGCAACGTGGACACATCCAAATTTGTGAAGGAAAACAGAGATGTTTTTTGCAAAGTGCCTACCTGTAGATTTTGGCCTGTAGCCGCCACCTAGGGAAACCTACCAAACCTGTGCATTTCTGAAAACTAGAGACCTAGGGGAATCCAAGATGGGGTGACTTGTGTGGCTCGGACCAGGTTCTGTTACCCAGAATCCTTTGCAAACCTCAAAATTTGGCTAAAAAAAAACATGTTCCTAACATTTCTGTGGCAGAAAGTTCTGGAATCTGAGAGGAGCCACGAATTTCCTTCCACCCAGCGTTCCCCCTCGTCTCCCGATAAAAATGATACCTTACTTGTGTGGGTAGGCCTAGCGCCCGTGACAGGAAACGCCCCAAAGCGCAACGTGGACACATCCAAATTTATGAAGGAAAACAGAGGTGTTTTTTGCAAAGTGCCTACCTGTAGATTTTGGCCTGTAGCTCAGCCGCCACCTAGGGAAACCTACCAAACCTGTGCATTTCTGAAAACTAGAGAACTAGGGGAATCCAAGATGGGGTGACTTGTATGGCTCGGACCAGGTTCTGTTACCCAGAATCCTTTGCAAACCTCAAAATTTGGCTAAAAAGACACATGTTCCTAACATTTCTGTGGCAGAAAGTTCTGGAATCTGAGAGGAGCCACAAATTTCCTTCCACCCAGCGTTCCCCCACGTCTCCCGATAAGAATGATACCTCACTTGTGTGGGTAGGCCTAGCGCCCGCGACAGGAAACGCCCCAAAGCGCAACGTGGACACATCCAAATTTGTGAAGGAAAACAGAGGTGTTTTTTGCAAAGTGCCTAACTGTAGATTTTGGCCTGTAGCTCATCCGCCACCTAGGGAAACCTACCAAACCTGTGCATTTCTGAAAACTAGAGACCTAGGGGAATCCAAGATGGGGTGACTTGTGTGGCTCGGACCAGGTTCTGTTACCCAGAATCCTTTGCAAACCTCAAAATTTGGCTAAAAAAACACATGTTCCTCACATTTCTGTGGCAGAAAGTTCTGGAATCTGAGAGGAGCCACGAATTTCCTTCCACCCAGCGTTCCCCCACGTCTTCCGATAAAAATGATACCTCACTTGTGTGCGTAGGCCTAGCGCCCGTGACAGGAAACGCCCCAAAGCGCAACGTGGACACATCCAAATTTGTGAAGGAAAACAGAGGTGTTTTTTGCAAAGTGCCTACCTGTAGATTTTGGCCTGTAGCTCAGCCGCCACCTAGGGAAACCTATCAAACCTGTGCATTTCTGAAAACTAGAGACCTAGGGGAATGCAAGATGGGGTGACTTGTGTGGCTCGGACCAGGTTCTGTTACCCAGAATCCTTTGCAAACCTCAAAATTTGGCTAAAAAAACACATGTTCCTCACATTTCTGTGGCAGAAAGTTCTGGAATCTGAGAGGAACCACGAATTTCCTTCCACCCAGCGTTCCCCCACGTCTCCTGATAAAAATGATACCTCACTTGTGTGCGTAGGCCTAGCGCCCGCGACAGGAAACGCCCCAAAGCGCAACGTGGACACATCCAAATTTGTGAAGGAAAACAGAGGTGTTTTTTGCAAAGTGCCTACCTGTAGATTTTGGCCTGTAGCTCAGCCGCCACCTAGGGAAACCTACCAAACCTGTGCATTTCTGAAAACCAGAGACCTAGGGGAATCCAAGATGGGGTGACTTGTGTGGCTCGGACCAGGTTCTGTTACCCAGAATCCTTTGCAAACCTCAAAATTTGGCTAAAAAAACACATGTTCTTCACATTTCTGTGGCAGAAAGTTCTGGAATCTGAGAGGAGCCACGAATTTTCTTCCACCCAGCGTTCCCCCATGTCTCCTGATAAAAATGATACCTCACTTGTGTGCGTAGGCCTAGCGCCCGTGACAGGAAACGCCCCAAAGAGCAACGTGGACTCATCCAAATTTTTGAAGGAAAACAGAGGTGTTTTTTGCAAAGTGCCTACCTGTAGATTTTGGCCTGTAGCTCAGCCGCCACCTAGGGAAACCTACCAAACCTGTGCATTTCTGAAAACTAGAGACCTAGGGGAATCCAAGATGGGGTGACTTGTGTGGCTCGGACCAGGTTCTGTTACCCAGAATCCTTTGCAAACCTCAAAATTTGGCTAAAAAAACACATGTTCCTCACATTTCTGTGGCAGAAAGTTCTGGAATCTGAGAGGAGCCACGAATTTCCTTCCACCCAGCGTTCCCCCACGTCTTCCGATAAAAATGATACCTCACTTGTGTGCGTAGGCCTAGCGCCCGTGACAGGAAACGCCCCAAAGCGCAACGTGGACACATCCAAATTTGTGAAGGAAAACAGAGGTGTTTTTTGCAAAGTGCCTACCTGTAGATTTTGGCCTGTAGCTCAGCCGCCACCTAGGGAAACCTATCAAACCTGTGCATTTCTGAAAACTAGAGACCTAGGGGAATGCAAGATGGGGTGACTTGTGTGGCTCGGACCAGGTTCTGTTACCCAGAATCCTTTGCAAACCTCAAAATTTGGCTAAAAAAACACATGTTCCTAACATTTCTGTGGCAGAAAGTTCTGGAATCTGAGAGAAGCCACAAATTTCCTTCCACCCAGCGTTCCCCCACGTCTCCCAATAAAAATGATACCTCACTTGTGTGGGTAGGCCTAGCGCCCGTGACAGGAAACGCCCCAAAGCGCAACGTGGACACATCCAAATTTGTGAAGGAAAACAGAGGTGTTTTTTGCAAAGTGCCTACCTGTAGATTTTGGCCTGTAGCCGCCACCTAGGGAAACCTACCAAACCTGTGCATTTCTGAAAACTAGAGACCTAGGGGAATCCAAGATGGGGTGACTTGTGTGGCTCGGACCAGGTTCTGTTACCCAGAATCCTTTGCAAACCTCAAAATTTGGCTAAAAAAACACATGTTCCTAACATTTCTGTGGCAGAAAGTTCTGGAATCTGAGAGGAGCCACGAATTTCCTTCCACCCAGCGTTCCCCCTCGTCTCCCGATAAAAATGATACCTCACTTGTGTGGGTAGGCCTAGCGCCCGTGACAGGAAACGCCCCAAAGCGCAACGTGGACACATCCAAATTTGTGAAGGAAAACAGAGGTGTTTTTTGCAAAGTGCCTACCTGTAGATTTTGGCCTGTAGCTCAGCCGCCACCTAGGGAAACCTACCAAACCTGTGCATTTCTGAAAACTAGAGAACTAGGGGAATCCAAGATGGGGTGACTTGTATGGCTCGGACCAGGTTCTGTTACCCAGAATCCTTTGCAAACCTCAAAATTTGGCTAAAAAGACACATGTTCCTAACATTTCTGTGGCAGAAAGTTCTGGAATCTGAGAGGAGCCACAAATTTCCTTCCACCCAGCGTTCCCCCACGTCTCCCGATAAGAATGATACCTCACTTGTGTGGGTAGGCCTAGCGCCCGCGACAGGAAACGCCCCAAAGCGCAACGTGGACACATCCAAATTTGTGAAGGAAAACAGAGGTGTTTTTTGCAAAGTGCCTACCTGTAGATTTTGGCCTGTAGCTCAGCCGCCACCTAGGGAAACCTACCAAACCTGTGCATTTCTGAAAACTAGAGACCTAGGGGAATCCAAGATGGGGTGACTTGTGTGGCTCGGACCAGGTTCTGTTACCCAGAATCCTTTGCAAACCTCAAAATTTGGCTAAAAAAACACATGTTCCTCACATTTCTGTGGCAGAAAGTTCTGGAATCTGAGAGGAGCCACGAATTTCCTTCCACCCAGCGTTCCCCCACGTCTTCCGATAAAAATGATACCTCACTTGTGTGCGTAGGCCTAGCGCCCGTGACAGGAAACGCCCCAAAGCGCAACGTGGACACATCCAAATTTGTGAAGGAAAACAGAGGTGTTTTTTGCAAAGTGCCTACCTGTAGATTTTGGCCTGTAGCTCAGCCGCCACCTAGGGAAACCTATCAAACCTGTGCATTTCTGAAAACTAGAGACCTAGGGGAATGCAAGATGGGGTGACTTGTGTGGCTCGGACCAGGTTCTGTTACCCAGAATCCTTTGCAAACCTCAAAATTTGGCTAAAAAAACACATGTTCCTAACATTTCTGTGGCAGAAAGTTCTGGAATCTGAGAGAAGCCACAAATTTCCTTCCACCCAGCGTTCCCCCACGTTTCCCAATAAAAATGATACCTCACTTGTGTGGGTAGGCCTAGCGCCCGTGACAGGAAACGCCCCAAAGCGCAACGTGGACACATCCAAATTTGTGAAGGAAAACAGAGGTGTTTTTTGCAAAGTGCCTACCTGTAGATTTTGGCCTGTAGCCGCCACCTAGGGAAACCTACCAAACCTGTGCATTTCTGAAAACTAGAGACCTAGGGGAATCCAAGATGGGGTGACTTGTGTGGCTCGGACCAGGTTCTGTTACCCAGAATCCTTTGCAAACCTCAAAATTTGGCTAAAAAAACACATGTTCCTAACATTTCTGTGGCAGAAAGTTCTGGAATCTGAGAGGAGCCACGAATTTCCTTCCACCCAGCGTTCCCCCTCGTCTCCCGATAAAAATTATACCTCACTTGTGTGGGTAGGCCTAGCGCCCGCGACAGGAAACGCCCCAAAGCGCAACGTGGACACATCCAAATTTGTGAAGGAAAACAGAGGTGTTTTTTGCAAAGTGCCTACCTGTAGATTTTGGCCTGTAGCTCAGCCGCCACCTAGGGAAACCTACCAAACCTGTGCATTTCTGAAAACTAGAGAACTAGGGGAATCCAAGATGGGGTGACTTGTATGGCTCGGACCAGGTTCTGTTACCCAGAATCCTTTGCAAACCTCAAAATTTGGCTAAAAAAACACATGTTCCTCACATTTCTGTGGCAGAAAGTTCTGGAATCTGAGAGGAGCCACGAATTTCCTTCCACCAGGGTTCCCCCACGTCTCCCGATAAAAATGATACCTCACTTGTGTGGGTAGGCCTAGCGCCCGTGACAGGAAACGCCCCAAAGCGCAACGTGGACACATCCAAATTTGTGAAGGAAAACAGAGGTGTTTTTTGCAAAGTGCCTACCTGTAGATTTTGGCCTGTAGCTCAGCCGCCACCTAGGGAAACCTATCAAACCTGTGCATTTCTGAAAAATAGAGACCTAGGGGAATCCACGATGGGGTGACTTGTGTGGCTCGGACCAGGTTCTGTTACCCAGAATCCTTTGCAAACCTCAAAATTTGGCTAAAAAGACACATGTTCCTAACATTTCTGTGGCAGAAAGTTCTGGAATCTGAGAGGAGCCACAAATTTCCTTCCACCCAGCGTTCCCCCACGTCTCCCGATAAAAATGATACCTCACTTGTGTGGGTAGGCCTAGCGCCCGCGACAGGAAACGCCCCAAAGCGCAACGTGGACACATCCAAATTTGTGAAGGAAAACAGAGGTGTTTTTTGCAAAGTGCCTAACTGTAGATTTTGGCCTGTAGCTCAGTCGCCACCTAGGGAAACCTACCAAACCTGTGCATTTCTGAAAACTAGAGACCTAGGGGAATCCAAGATGGGGTGACTTGTGTGGCTCGGACCAGGTTCTGTTACCCAGAATCCTTTGCAAACCTCAAAATTTGGCTAAAAAAACACATGTTCCTCACATTTCTGTGGCAGAAAGTTCTGGAATCTGAGAGGAGCCACGAATTTCCTTCCACCCAGCGTTCCCCCACGTCTCCTGATAAAAATGATACCTCACTTGTGTGCGTAGGCCTAGCGCCCGTGACAGGAAACGCCCCAAAGCGCAACGTGGACACATCCAAATTTGTGAAGGAAAACAGAGGTGTTTTTTGCAAAGTGCCTACCTGTAGCTTTTGGCCTGTAGCTCAGCCGCCACCTAGGGAAACCTATCAAACCTGTGCATTTCTGAAAAATAGAGACCTAGGGGAATCCACGATGGGGTGACTTGTGTGGCTCGGACCAGGTTCTGTTACCCAGAATCCTTTGCAAACCTCAAAATTTGGCTAAAAAAACACATGTTCCTAACATTTCTGTGGCAGAAAGTTCTGGAATCTGAGAGGAGCCACAAATTTCCTTCCACCCAGCGTTCCCCCACGTCTCCCGATAAAAATGATACCTCACTTGTGTGGGTAGGCTTAGCGCCCGCGACAGAAAACGCCCCAAAGCGCAACTTGGACACATCCAAATTTGTGAAGGAAAACAGAGGTGTTTTTTGCAAAGTGCCTACCTGTAGATTTTGGCTTGTAGCTCAGCCGCCACCTAGGGAAACCTACCAAACTTGTGCATTTCTGAAAACTAGAGACCTAGGGGAATCCAAGATGGGGTGACTTGTGTGGCTCGGACCAGGTTCTGTTACCCAGAATCCTTTGCAAACCTCAAAATTTGGCTAAAAAAACAAATGTTCCTCACATTTCTGTTGCAGAAAGTTCTGGAATCTGCGAGGAGCCACGAATTTCCTTCCACCCAGCGTTCCCCCATGTCTCCCGATAAAAATGATATCTCACTTGTGTGGGTAGGCCTAGCGCCCGCGACAGGAAACGCCCCAAAGCGCAACGTGGACACATCCAAATTTGTGAAGGAAAACAGAGGTGTTTTTTGCAAAGTGCCTACCTGTAGATTTTGGCCTGTAGCTCAGCCGCCACCTATGGAAACCTACCAAACCTGTGCATTTCTGAAAACTAGAGACCTAGGGGAATCCAAGATAGGGTGACTTGTGTGGCTCGGAACAGGTTCTGTTACCCAGAATCCTTTGCAAACCTCAAAATTTGGCTAAAAAAACACATGTTCCTCACATTTCTGTGGCAGAAAGTTCTGGAATCTGAGAGGAGCCACAAATTTCCTTCCACCCAGCGTTCCCCCACGTCTCCCGATAAAAATGATACCTCACTTGTGTGGGTAGGCCTAGCGCCCGCGACAGGAAACGCCCCAAAGCGCAACGTGGACACATCCAAATTTGTGAAGGAAAACAGAGGTGTTTTTTGCAAAGTGCCTACCTGTAGATTTTGGCCTGTAGCTCAGCCGCCACCTAGGGAAACCTACCAAACCTGTGCATTTCTGAAAACTAGAGACCTAGGGGAATCCAAGATGGGGTGACTTGTGTGGCTCGGACCAGGTTCTGTTACCCAGAATCCTTTGCAAACCTCAAAATTTGGCTAAAAAAACACATGTTCCTCACATTTCTGTGGCAGAAAGTTCTGGAATCTGAGAGGAGCCACAAATTTCCTTCCACCCAGCGTTCCCCCACGTCTCCCGATAAAAATGATACCTCACTTGTGTGGGTAGGCCTAGCGCCCGCGACAGGAAACGCCCCAAAGCGCAACGTGGACACATCCAAATTTGTGAAGGAAAACAGAGGTGTTTTTTGCAAAGTGCCTACCTGTAGATTTTGGCCTGTAGCTCAGCCGCCACCTAGGGAAACCTACCAAACCTGTGCATTTCTGAAAACTAGAGACCTAGGGGAATCCAAGATGGGGTGACTTGTGTGGCTCGGACCAGGTTCTGTTACCCAGAATCCTTTGCAAACCTCAAAATTTGGCTAAAAAAACACATGTTCCTCACATTTCTGTGGCAGAAAGTTCTGGAATCTGAGAGGAACCACGAATTTCCTTCCACCCAGCGTTCCCCCACGTCTCCTGATAAAAATGATACCTCACTTGTGTGCGTAGGCCTAGCGCCCGCGACAGGAAACGCCCCAAAGCGCAACGTGGACACATCCAAATTTGTGAAGGAAAACAGAGGTGTTTTTTGCAAAGTGCCTACCTGTAGATTTTGGCCTGTAGCTCAGCCGCCACCTAGGGAAACCTACCAAACCTGTGCATTTCTGAAAACCAGAGACCTAGGGGAATCCAAGATGGGGTGACTTGTGTGGCTCGGACCAGGTTCTGTTACCCAGAATCCTTTGCAAACCTCAAAATTTGGCTAAAAAAACACATGTTCTTCACATTTCTGTGGCAGAAAGTTCTGGAATCTGAGAGGAGCCACGAATTTTCTTCCACCCAGCGTTCCCCCATGTCTCCTGATAAAAATGATACCTCACTTGTGTGCGTAGGCCTAGCGCCCGTGACAGGAAACGCCCCAAAGAGCAACGTGGACTCATCCAAATTTTTGAAGGAAAACAGAGGTGTTTTTTGCAAAGTGCCTACCTGTAGATTTTGGCCTGTAGCTCAGCCGCCACCTAGGGAAACCTACCAAACCTGTGCATTTCTGAAAACTAGAGACCTAGGGGAATCCAAGATGGGGTGACTTGTGTGGCTCGGACCAGGTTCTGTTACCCAGAATCCTTTGCAAACCTCAAAATTTGGCTAAAAAAACACATGTTCCTAACATTTCTGTGGCAGAAAGTTCTGGAATCTGAGAGAAGCCACAAATTTCCTTCCACCCAGCGTTCCCCCACGTCTCCCGATAAAAATGATACCTCACTTGTGTGGGTAGGCTGAGCGCCCGCGACAGAAAACGCCCCAAAGCGCAACTTGGACACATCCAAATTTGTGAAGGAAAACAGAGGTGTTTTTTGCAAAGTGCCTACCTGTAGATTTTGGCTTGTAGCTCAGCCGCCACCTAGGGAAACCTACCAAACTTGTGCATTTCTGAAAACTAGAGACCTAGGGGAATCCAAGATGGGGTGACTTGTGTGGCTCGGACCAGGTTCTGTTACCCAGAATCCTTTGCAAACCTCAAAATTTGGCTAAAAAACAAATGTTCCTCACATTTCTGTTGCAGAAAGTTCTGGAATCTGCGAGGAGCCACGAATTTCCTTCCACCCAGCGTTCCCCCATGTCTCCCGATAAAAATTATATCTCACTTGTGTGGGTAGGCCTAGCGCCCGCGACAGGAAACGCCCCAAAGCGCAACGTGGACACATCCAAATTTGTGAAGGAAAACAGAGGTGTTTTTTGCAAAGTGCCTACCTGTAGATTTTGGCCTGTAGCTCAGCCGCCACCTATGGAAACCTACCAAACCTGTGCATTTCTGAAAACTAGAGACCTAGGGGAATCCAAGATAGGGTGACTTGTGTGGCTCGGAACAGGTTCTGTTACCCAGAATCCTTTGCAAACCTCAAAATTTGGCTAAAAAAACACATGTTCCTCACATTTCTGTGGCAGAAAGTTCTGGAATCTGAGAGGAGCCACAAATTTCCTTCCACCCAGCGTTCCCCCACGTCTCCCGATAAAAATGATACCTCACTTGTGTGGGTAGGCCTAGCGCCCGCGACAGGAAACGCCCCAAAGCGCAACGTGGACACATCCAAATTTGTGAAGGAAAACAGAGGTGTTTTTTGCAAAGTGCCTACCTGTAGATTTTGGCCTGTAGCTCAGCCGCCACCTAGGGAAACCTACCAAACCTGTGCATTTCTGAAAACTAGAGACCTAGGGGAATCCAAGATGGGGTGACTTGTGTGGCTCGGACCAGGTTCTGTTACCCAGAATCCTTTGCAAACCTCAAAATTTGGCTAAAAAAACACATGTTCCTCACATTTCTGTGGCAGAAAGTTCTGGAATCTGAGAGGAACCACGAATTTCCTTCCACCCAGCGTTCCCCCACGTCTCCTGATAAAAATGATACCTCACTTGTGTGCGTAGGCCTAGCGCCCGCGACAGGAAACGCCCCAAAGCGCAACGTGGACACATCCAAATTTGTGAAGGAAAACAGAGGTGTTTTTTGCAAAGTGCCTACCTGTAGATTTTGGCCTGTAGCTCAGCCGCCACCTAGGGAAACCTACCAAACCTGTGCATTTCTGAAAACCAGAGACCTAGGGGAATCCAAGATGGGGTGACTTGTGTGGCTCGGACCAGGTTCTGTTACCCAGAATCCTTTGCAAACCTCAAAATTTGGCTAAAAAAACACATGTTCTTCACATTTCTGTGGCAGAAAGTTCTGGAATCTGAGAGGAGCCACGAATTTTCTTCCACCCAGCGTTCCCCCATGTCTCCTGATAAAAATGATACCTCACTTGTGTGCGTAGGCCTAGCGCCCGTGACAGGAAACGCCCCAAAGAGCAACGTGGACTCATCCAAATTTTTGAAGGAAAACAGAGGTGTTTTTTGCAAAGTGCCTACCTGTAGATTTTGGCCTGTAGCTCAGCCGCCACCTAGGGAAACCTACCAAACCTGTGCATTTCTGAAAACTAGAGACCTAGGGGAATCCAAGATGGGGTGACTTGTGTGGCTCGGACCAGGTTCTGTTACCCAGAATCCTTTGCAAACCTCAAAATTTGGCTAAAAAAACACATGTTCCTCACATTTCTGTGGCAGAAAGTTCTGGAATCTGAGAGGAGCCACGAATTTCCTTCCACCCAGCGTTCCCCCACGTCTTCCGATAAAAATGATACCTCACTTGTGTGCGTAGGCCTAGCGCCCGTGACAGGAAACGCCCCAAAGCGCAACGTGGACACATCCAAATTTGTGAAGGAAAACAGAGGTGTTTTTTGCAAAGTGCCTACCTGTAGATTTTGGCCTGTAGCTCAGCCGCCACCTAGGGAAACCTATCAAACCTGTGCATTTCTGAAAACTAGAGACCTAGGGGAATGCAAGATGGGGTGACTTGTGTGGCTCGGACCAGGTTCTGTTACCCAGAATCCTTTGCAAACCTCAAAATTTGGCTAAAAAAACACATGTTCCTAACATTTCTGTGGCAGAAAGTTCTGGAATCTGAGAGAAGCCACAAATTTCCTTCCACCCAGCGTTCCCCCACGTCTCCCAATAAAAATGATACCTCACTTGTGTGGGTAGGCCTAGCGCCCGTGACAGGAAACGCCCCAAAGCGCAACGTGGACACATCCAAATTTGTGAAGGAAAACAGAGGTGTTTTTTGCAAAGTGCCTACCTGTAGATTTTGGCCTGTAGCCGCCACCTAGGGAAACCTACCAAACCTGTGCATTTCTGAAAACTAGAGACCTAGGGGAATCCAAGATGGGGTGACTTGTGTGGCTCGGACCAGGTTCTGTTACCCAGAATCCTTTGCAAACCTCAAAATTTGGCTAAAAAAACACATGTTCCTAACATTTCTGTGGCAGAAAGTTCTGGAATCTGAGAGGAGCCACGAATTTCCTTCCACCCAGCGTTCCCCCTCGTCTCCCGATAAAAATGATACCTCACTTGTGTGGGTAGGCCTAGCGCCCGTGACAGGAAACGCCCCAAAGCGCAACGTGGACACATCCAAATTTGTGAAGGAAAACAGAGGTGTTTTTTGCAAAGTGCCTACCTGTAGATTTTGGCCTGTAGCTCAGCCGCCACCTAGGGAAACCTACCAAACCTGTGCATTTCTGAAAACTAGAGAACTAGGGGAATCCAAGATGGGGTGACTTGTATGGCTCGGACCAGGTTCTGTTACCCAGAATCCTTTGCAAACCTCAAAATTTGGCTAAAAAGACACATGTTCCTAACATTTCTGTGGCAGAAAGTTCTGGAATCTGAGAGGAGCCACAAATTTCCTTCCACCCAGCGTTCCCCCACGTCTCCCGATAAGAATGATACCTCACTTGTGTGGGTAGGCCTAGCGCCCGCGACAGGAAACGCCCCAAAGCGCAACGTGGACACATCCAAATTTGTGAAGGAAAACAGAGGTGTTTTTTGCAAAGTGCCTAACTGTAGATTTTGGCCTGTAGCTCATCCGCCACCTAGGGAAACCTACCAAACCTGTGCATTTCTGAAAACTAGAGACCTAGGGGAATCCAAGATGGGGTGACTTGTGTGGCTCGGACCAGGTTCTGTTACCCAGAATCCTTTGCAAACCTCAAAATTTGGCTAAAAAAACACATGTTCCTCACATTTCTGTGGCAGAAAGTTCTGGAATCTGAGAGGAGCCACGAATTTCCTTCCACCCAGCGTTCCCCCACGTCTTCCGATAAAAATGATACCTCACTTGTGTGCGTAGGCCTAGCGCCCGTGACAGGAAACGCCCCAAAGCGCAACGTGGACACATCCAAATTTGTGAAGGAAAACAGAGGTGTTTTTTGCAAAGTGCCTACCTGTAGATTTTGGCCTGTAGCTCAGCCGCCACCTAGGGAAACCTATCAAACCTGTGCATTTCTGAAAACTAGAGACCTAGGGGAATGCAAGATGGGGTGACTTGTGTGGCTCGGACCAGGTTCTGTTACCCAGAATCCTTTGCAAACCTCAAAATTTGGCTAAAAAAACACATGTTCCTCACATTTCTGTGGCAGAAAGTTCTGGAATCTGAGAGGAACCACGAATTTCCTTCCACCCAGCGTTCCCCCACGTCTCCTGATAAAAATGATACCTCACTTGTGTGCGTAGGCCTAGCGCCCGCGACAGGAAACGCCCCAAAGCGCAACGTGGACACATCCAAATTTGTGAAGGAAAACAGAGGTGTTTTTTGCAAAGTGCCTACCTGTAGATTTTGGCCTGTAGCTCAGCCGCCACCTAGGGAAACCTACCAAACCTGTGCATTTCTGAAAACCAGAGACCTAGGGGAATCCAAGATGGGGTGACTTGTGTGGCTCGGACCAGGTTCTGTTACCCAGAATCCTTTGCAAACCTCAAAATTTGGCTAAAAAAACACATGTTCTTCACATTTCTGTGGCAGAAAGTTCTGGAATCTGAGAGGAGCCACGAATTTTCTTCCACCCAGCGTTCCCCCATGTCTCCTGATAAAAATGATACCTCACTTGTGTGCGTAGGCCTAGCGCCCGTGACAGGAAACGCCCCAAAGAGCAACGTGGACTCATCCAAATTTTTGAAGGAAAACAGAGGTGTTTTTTGCAAAGTGCCTACCTGTAGATTTTGGCCTGTAGCTCAGCCGCCACCTAGGGAAACCTACCAAACCTGTGCATTTCTGAAAACTAGAGACCTAGGGGAATCCAAGATGGGGTGACTTGTGTGGCTCGGACCAGGTTCTGTTACCCAGAATCCTTTGCAAACCTCAAAATTTGGCTAAAAAAACACATGTTCCTCACATTTCTGTGGCAGAAAGTTCTGGAATCTGAGAGGAGCCACGAATTTCCTTCCACCCAGCGTTCCCCCACGTCTTCCGATAAAAATGATACCTCACTTGTGTGCGTAGGCCTAGCGCCCGTGACAGGAAACGCCCCAAAGCGCAACGTGGACACATCCAAATTTGTGAAGGAAAACAGAGGTGTTTTTTGCAAAGTGCCTACCTGTAGATTTTGGCCTGTAGCTCAGCCGCCACCTAGGGAAACCTATCAAACCTGTGCATTTCTGAAAACTAGAGACCTAGGGGAATGCAAGATGGGGTGACTTGTGTGGCTCGGACCAGGTTCTGTTACCCAGAATCCTTTGCAAACCTCAAAATTTGGCTAAAAAAACACATGTTCCTAACATTTCTGTGGCAGAAAGTTCTGGAATCTGAGAGAAGCCACAAATTTCCTTCCACCCAGCGTTCCCCCACGTCTCCCAATAAAAATGATACCTCACTTGTGTGGGTAGGCCTAGCGCCCGTGACAGGAAACGCCCCAAAGCGCAACGTGGACACATCCAAATTTGTGAAGGAAAACAGAGGTGTTTTTTGCAAAGTGCCTACCTGTAGATTTTGGCCTGTAGCCGCCACCTAGGGAAACCTACCAAACCTGTGCATTTCTGAAAACTAGAGACCTAGGGGAATCCAAGATGGGGTGACTTGTGTGGCTCGGACCAGGTTCTGTTACCCAGAATCCTTTGCAAACCTCAAAATTTGCCTAAAAAAACACATGTTCCTAACATTTCTGTGGCAGAAAGTTCTGGAATCTGAGAGGAGCCACGAATTTCCTTCCACCCAGCGTTCCCCCTCGTCTCCCGATAAAAATGATACCTCACTTGTGTGGGTAGGCCTAGCGCCCGTGACAGGAAACGCCCCAAAGCGCAACGTGGACACATCCAAATTTGTGAAGGAAAACAGAGGTGTTTTTTGCAAAGTGCCTACCTGTAGATTTTGGCCTGTAGCTCAGCCGCCACCTAGGGAAACCTACCAAACCTGTGCATTTCTGAAAACTAGAGAACTAGGGGAATCCAAGATGGGGTGACTTGTATGGCTCGGACCAGGTTCTGTTACCCAGAATCCTTTGCAAACCTCAAAATTTGGCTAAAAAGACACATGTTCCTAACATTTCTGTGGCAGAAAGTTCTGGAATCTGAGAGGAGCCACAAATTTCCTTCCACCCAGCGTTCCCCCACGTCTCCCGATAAGAATGATACCTCACTTGTGTGGGTAGGCCTAGCGCCCGCGACAGGAAACGCCCCAAAGCGCAACGTGGACACATCCAAATTTGTGAAGGAAAACAGAGGTGTTTTTTGCAAAGTGCCTACCTGTAGATTTTGGCCTGTAGCTCAGCCGCCACCTAGGGAAACCTACCAAACCTGTGCATTTCTGAAAACTAGAGACCTAGGGGAATCCAAGATGGGGTGACTTGTGTGGCTCGGACCAGGTTCTGTTACCCAGAATCCTTTGCAAACCTCAAAATTTGGCTAAAAAAACACATGTTCCTCACATTTCTGTGGCAGAAAGTTCTGGAATCTGAGAGGAGCCACGAATTTCCTTCCACCCAGCGTTCCCCCACGTCTTCCGATAAAAATGATACCTCACTTGTGTGCGTAGGCCTAGCGCCCGTGACAGGAAACGCCCCAAAGCGCAACGTGGACACATCCAAATTTGTGAAGGAAAACAGAGGTGTTTTTTGCAAAGTGCCTACCTGTAGATTTTGGCCTGTAGCTCAGCCGCCACCTAGGGAAACCTATCAAACCTGTGCATTTCTGAAAACTAGAGACCTAGGGGAATGCAAGATGGGGTGACTTGTGTGGCTCGGACCAGGTTCTGTTACCCAGAATCCTTTGCAAACCTCAAAATTTGGCTAAAAAAACACATGTTCCTAACATTTCTGTGGCAGAAAGTTCTGGAATCTGAGAGAAGCCACAAATTTCCTTCCACCCAGCGTTCCCCCACGTTTCCCAATAAAAATGATACCTCACTTGTGTGGGTAGGCCTAGCGCCCGTGACAGGAAACGCCCCAAAGCGCAACGTGGACACATCCAAATTTGTGAAGGAAAACAGAGGTGTTTTTTGCAAAGTGCCTACCTGTAGATTTTGGCCTGTAGCCGCCACCTAGGGAAACCTACCAAACCTGTGCATTTCTGAAAACTAGAGACCTAGGGGAATCCAAGATGGGGTGACTTGTGTGGCTCGGACCAGGTTCTGTTACCCAGAATCCTTTGCAAACCTCAAAATTTGGCTAAAAAAACACATGTTCCTAACATTTCTGTGGCAGAAAGTTCTGGAATCTGAGAGGAGCCACGAATTTCCTTCCACCCAGCGTTCCCCCTCGTCTCCCGATAAAAATGATACCTCACTTGTGTGGGTAGGCCTAGCGCCCGCGACAGGAAACGCCCCAAAGCGCAACGTGGACACATCCAAATTTGTGAAGGAAAACAGAGGTGTTTTTTGCAAAGTGCCTACCTGTAGATTTTGGCCTGTAGCTCAGCCGCCACCTAGGGAAACCTACCAAACCTGTGCATTTCTGAAAACTAGAGAACTAGGGGAATCCAAGATGGGGTGACTTGTATGGCTCGGACCAGGTTCTGTTACCCAGAATCCTTTGCAAACCTCAAAATTTGGCTAAAAAGACACATGTTCCTAACATTTCTGTGGCAGAAAGTTCTGGAATCTGAGAGGAGCCACAAATTTCCTTCCACCCAGCATTCCCCCACGTCTCCCGATAAGAATGATACCTCACTTGTGTGGGTAGGCCTAGCGCCCGCGACAGGAAACGCCCCAAAGCGCAACGTGGACACATCCAAATTTGTGAAGGAAAACAGAGGTGTTTTTTGCAAAGTGCCTAACTGTAGATTTTGGCCTGTAGCTCAGCCGCCACCTAGGGAAACCTACCAAACCTGTGCATTTCTGAAAACTAGAGACCTAGGGGAATCCAAGATGGGGTGACTTGTGTGGCTCGGACCAGGTTCTGTTACCCAGAATCCTTTGCAAACCTCAAAATTTGGCTAAAAAAACACATGTTCCTCACATTTCTGTGGCAGAAAGTTCTGGAATCTGAGAGGAGCCACGAATTTCCTTCCACCAGGGTTCCCCCACGTCTCCCGATAAAAATGATACCTCACTTGTGTGGGTAGGCCTAGCGCCCGTGACAGGAAACGCCCCAAAGCGCAACGTGGACACATCCAAATTTGTGAAGGAAAACAGAGGTGTTTTTTGCAAAGTGCCTACCTGTAGATTTTGGCCTGTAGCTCAGCCGCCACCTAGGGAAACCTATCAAACCTGTGCATTTCTGAAAAATAGAGACCTAGGGGAATCCACGATGGGGTGACTTGTGTGGCTCGGACCAGGTTCTGTTACCCAGAATCCTTTGCAAACCTCAAAATTTGGCTAAAAAGACACATGTTCCTAACATTTCTGTGGCAGAAAGTTCTGGAATCTGAGAGGAGCCACAAATTTCCTTCCACCCAGCGTTCCCCCACGTCTCCCGATAAAAATGATACCTCACTTGTGTGGGTAGGCCTAGCGCCCGCGACAGGAAACGCCCCAAAGCGCAACGTGGACACATCCAAATTTGTGAAGGAAAACAGAGGTGTTTTTTGCAAAGTGCCTAACTGTAGATTTTGGCCTGTAGCTCAGTCGCCACCTAGGGAAACCTACCAAACCTGTGCATTTCTGAAAACTAGAGACCTAGGGGAATCCAAGATGGGGTGACTTGTGTGGCTCGGACCAGGTTCTGTTACCCAGAATCCTTTGCAAACCTCAAAATTTGGCTAAAAAAACACATGTTCCTCACATTTCTGTTGCAGAAAGTTCTGGAATCTGCGAGGAGCCACGAATTTCCTTCCACCCAGCGTTCCCCCATGTCTCCCGATAAAAATGATATCTCACTTGTGTGGGTAGGCCTAGCGCCCGCGACAGGAAACGCCCCAAAGCGCAACGTGGACACATCCAAATTTGTGAAGGAAAACAGAGGTGTTTTTTGCAAAGTGCCTACCTGTAGATTTTGGCCTGTAGCTCAGCCGCCACCTATGGAAACCTACCAAACCTGTGCATTTCTGAAAACTAGAGACCTAGGGGAATCCAAGATAGGGTGACTTGTGTGGCTCGGAACAGGTTCTGTTACCCAGAATCCTTTGCAAACCTCAAAATTTGGCTAAAAAAACACATGTTCCTCACATTTCTGTGGCAGAAAGTTCTGGAATCTGAGAGGAGCCACAAATTTCCTTCCACCCAGCGTTCCCCCACGTCTCCCGATAAAAATGATACCTCACTTGTGTGGGTAGGCCTAGCGCCCGCGACAGGAAACGCCCCAAAGCGCAACGTGGACACATCCAAATTTGTGAAGGAAAACAGAGGTGTTTTTTGCAAAGTGCCTACCTGTAGATTTTGGCCTGTAGCTCAGCCGCCACCTAGGGAAACCTACCAAACCTGTGCATTTCTGAAAACTAGAGACCTAGGGGAATCCAAGATGGGGTGACTTGTGTGGCTCGGACCAGGTTCTGTTACCCAGAATCCTTTGCAAACCTCAAAATTTGGCTAAAAAAACACATGTTCCTCACATTTCTGTGGCAGAAAGTTCTGGAATCTGAGAGGAACCACAAATTTCCTTCCACCCAGCGTTCCCCCACGTCTCCTGATAAAAATGATACCTCACTTGTGTGCGTAGGCCTAGCGCCCGCGACAGGAAACGCCCCAAAGCGCAACGTGGACACATCCAAATTTGTGAAGGAAAACAGAGGTGTTTTTTGCAAAGTGCCTACCTGTAGATTTTGGCCTGTAGCTCAGCCGCCACCTAGGGAAACCTACCAAACCTGTGCATTTCTGAAAACCAGAGATCTAGGGGAATCCAAGATGGGGTGACTTGTGTGGCTCGGACCAGGTTCTGTTACCCAGAATCCTTTGCAAACCTCAAAATTTGGCTAAAAAAACACATGTTCTTCACATTTCTGTGGCAGAAAGTTCTGGAATCTGAGAGGAGCCACGAATTTTCTTCCACCCAGCGTTCCCCCATGTCTCCTGATAAAAATGATACCTCACTTGTGTCCGTAGGCCTAGCGCCCGTGACAGGAAACGCCCCAAAGAGCAACGTGGACTCATCCAAATTTTTGAAGGAAAACAGAGGTGTTTTTTGCAAAGTGCCTACCTGTAGATTTTGGCCTGTAGCTCAGCCGCCACCTAGGGAAACCTACCAAACCTGTGCATTTCTGAAAACTAGAGACCTAGGGGAATCCAAGATGGGGTGACTTGTGTGGCTCGGACCAGGTTCTGTTACCCAGAATCCTTTGCAAACCTCAAAATTTGGCTAAAAAAACACATGTTCCTCACATTTCTGTGGCAGAAAGTTCTGGAATCTGAGAGGAGCCACGAATTTCCTTCCACCCAGCGTTCCCCCACGTCTTCCGATAAAAATGATACCTCACTTGTGTGCGTAGGCCTAGCGCCCGTGACAGGAAACGCCCCAAAGCGCAACGTGGACACATCCAAATTTGTGAAGGAAAACAGAGGTGTTTTTTGCAAAGTGCCTACCTGTAGATTTTGGCCTGTAGCTCAGCCGCCACCTAGGGAAACCTATCAAACCTGTGCATTTCTGAAAACTAGAGACCTAGGGGAATGCAAGATGGGGTGACTTGTGTGGCTCGGACCAGGTTCTGTTACCCAGAATCCTTTGCAAACCTCAAAATTTGGCTAAAAAAACACATGTTCCTAACATTTCTGTGGCAGAAAGTTCTGGAATCTGAGAGAAGCCACAAATTTCCTTCCACCCAGCGTTCCCCCACGTCTCCCAATAAAAATGATACCTCACTTGTGTGGGTAGGCCTAGCGCCCGTGACAGGAAACGCCCCAAAGCGCAACGTGGACACATCCAAATTTGTGAAGGAAAACAGAGGTGTTTTTTGCAAAGTGCCTACCTGTAGATTTTGGCCTATAGCTCAGCCGCCACCTAGGGAAACCTACCAAACCTGTGCATTTCTGAAAACTAGAGACCTAGGGGAATCCAAGATGGGGTGACTTGTGTGGCTCGGACCAGGTTCTGTTACCCAGAATCCTTTGCAAATCTCAAAATTTGGCTAAAAAAACACATGTTCCTCACATTTCTGTGGCAGAAAGTTCTGGAATCTGAGAGGAGCCACAAATTTCCTTCCACCCAGCGTTCCCCCACGTCTCCCGATAAAAATGATACCTCACTTGTGTGGGTAGGCTTAGCGCCCGCGACAGAAAACGCCCCAAAGCGCAACTTGGACACATCCAAATTTGTGAAGGAAAACAGAGGTGTTTTTTGCAAAGTGCCTACCTGTAGATTTTGGCTTGTAGCTCAGCCGCCACCTAGGGAAACCTACCAAACTTGTGCATTTCTGAAAACTAGAGACCTAGGGGAATCCAAGATGGGGTGACTTGTGTGGCTCGGACCAGGTTCTGTTACCCAGAATCCTTTGCAAACCTCAAAATTTGGCTAAAAAAACAAATGTTCCTCACATTTCTGTTGCAGAAAGTTCTGGAATCTGCGAGGAGCCACGAATTTTCTTCCACCCAGCGTTCCCCCATGTCTCCCGATAAAAATGATATCTCACTTGTGTGGGTAGGCCTAGCGCCCGCGACAGGAAACGCCCCAAAGCGCAACGTGGACACATCCAAATTTGTGAAGGAAAACAGAGGTGTTTTTTGCAAAGTGCCTACCTGTAGATTTTGGCCTGTAGCTCAGCCGCCACCTATGGAAACCTACCAAACCTGTGCATTTCTGAAAACTAGAGACCTAGGGGAATCCAAGATAGGGTGACTTGTGTGGCTCGGAACAGGTTCTGTTACCCAGAATCCTTTGCAAACCTCAAAATTTGGCTAAAAAAACACATGTTCCTCACATTTCTGTGGCAGAAAGTTCTGGAATCTGAGAGGAGCCACAAATTTCCTTCCACCCAGCGTTCCCCCACGTCTCCCGATAAAAATGATACCTCACTTGTGTGGGTAGGCCTAGCGCCCGCGACAGGAAACGCCCCAAAGCGCAACGTGGACACATCCAAATTTGTGAAGGAAAACAGAGGTGTTTTTTGCAAAGTGCCTACCTGTAGATTTTGGCCTGTAGCTCAGCCGTCACCTAGGGAAACTTACCAAACCTGTGCATTTCTGAAAACAAGAGACCTAGGGGAATCCAAGATGGGGTGACTTGTGTGGCTCGGACCAGGTTCTGTTACCCAGAATCCTTTGCAAACCTCAAAATTTGGCTAAAAAAACAGATGTTCCTCACATTTCTGTGGCAGAAAGTTCTGGAATCTGAGAGGAGCCACAAATTTCCTTCCACCCAGCGTTCCCCCACGTCTCCCGATAAGAATGATACCTCACTTGTGTGGGTAGGCCTAGCGCCCGCGACAGGAAACGCCCCAAAGCGCAACGTGGACACATCCAAATTTGTGAAGGAAAACAGAGGTGTTTTTTGCAAAGTGCCTAACTGTAGATTTTGGCCTGTAGCTCAGCCGCCACCTAGGGAAACCTACCAAACCTGTGCATTTCTGAAAACTAGAGACCTAGGGGAATCCAAGATGGGGTGACTTGTGTGGCTCGGACCAGGTTCTGTTACCCAGAATCCTTTGCAAACCTCAAAATTTGGCTAAAAAAACACATGTTCCTCACATTTCTGTGGCAGAAAGTTCTGGAATCTGAGAGGAGCCACGAATTTCCTTCCACCCAGCGTTCCCCCACGTCTTCCGATAAAAATGATACCTCACTTGTGTGCGTAGGCCTAGCGCCCGTGACAGGAAACGCCCCAAAGCGCAACGTGGACACATCCAAATTTGTGAAGGAAAACAGAGGTGTTTTTTGCAAAGTGCCTACCTGTAGATTTTGGCCTGTAGCTCAGCCGCCACCTAGGGAAACCTATCAAACCTGTGCATTTCTGAAAACTAGAGACCTAGGGGAATGCAAGATGGGGTGACTTGTGTGGCTCGGACCAGGTTCTGTTACCCAGAATCCTTTGCAAACCTCAAAATTTGGCTAAAAAAACACATGTTCCTAACATTTCTGTGGCAGAAAGTTCTGGAATCTGAGAGAAGCCACAAATTTCCTTCCACCCAGCGTTCCCCCACGTCTCCCAATAAAAATGATACCTCACTTGTGTGGGTAGGCCTAGCGCCCGTGACAGGAAACGCCCCAAAGCGCAACGTGGACACATCCAAATTTGTGAAGGAAAACAGAGGTGTTTTTTGCAAAGTGCCTACCTGTAGATTTTGGCCTGTAGCCGCCACCTAGGGAAACCTACCAAACCTGTGCATTTCTGAAAACTAGAGACCTAGGGGAATCCAAGATGGGGTGACTTGTGTGGCTCGGACCAGGTTCTGTTACCCAGAATCCTTTGCAAACCTCAAAATTTGGCTAAAAAAAAACATGTTCCTAACATTTCTGTGGCAGAAAGTTCTGGAATCTGAGAGGAGCCACGAATTTCCTTCCACCCAGCGTTCCCCCTCGTCTCCCGATAAAAATGATACCTCACTTGTGTGGGTAGGCCTAGCGCCCGCGACAGGAAACGCCCCAAAGCGCAACGTGGACACATCCAAATTTGTGAAGGAAAACAGAGGTGTTTTTTGCAAAGTGCCTACCTGTAGATTTTGGCCTGTAGCTCAGCCGCCACCTAGGGAAACCTACCAAACCTGTGCATTTCTGAAAACTAGAGAACTAGGGGAATCCAAGATGGGGTGACTTGTATGGCTCGGACCAGGTTCTGTTACCCAGAATCCTTTGCAAACCTCAAAATTTGGCTAAAAAAACACATGTTCCTCACATTTCTGTGGCAGAAAGTTCTGGAATCTGAGAGGAACCACGAATTTCCTTCCACCCAGCGTTCCCCCACGTCTCCTGATAAAAATGATACCTCACTTGTGTGCGTAGGCCTAGCGCCCGCGACAGGAAACGCCCCAAAGCGCAACGTGGACACATCCAAATTTGTGAAGGAAAACAGAGGTGTTTTTTGCAAAGTGCCTACCTGTAGATTTTGGCCTGTAGCTCAGCCGCCACCTAGGGAAACCTACCAAACTTGTGCATTTCTGAAAACTAGAGACCTAGGGGAATCCAAGATGGGGTGACTTGTGTGGCTCGGACCAGGTTCTGTTACCCAGAATCCTTTGCAAACCTCAAAATTTGGCTAAAAAAACAAATGTTCCTCACATTTCTGTTGCAGAAAGTTCTGGAATCTGCGAGGAGCCACGAATTTTCTTCCACCCAGCGTTCCCCCATGTCTCCCGATAAAAATGATATCTCACTTGTGTGGGTAGGCCTAGCGCCCGCGACAGGAAACGCCCCAAAGCGCAACGTGGACACATCCAAATTTGTGAAGGAAAACAGAGGTGTTTTTTGCAAAGTGCCTACCTGTAGATTTTGGCCTGTAGCTCAGCCGCCACCTATGGAAACCTACCAAACCTGTGCATTTCTGAAAACTAGAGACCTAGGGGAATCCAAGATAGGGTGACTTGTGTGGCTCGGAACAGGTTCTGTTACCCAGAATCCTTTGCAAACCTCAAAATTTGGCTAAAAAAACACATGTTCCTCACATTTCTGTGGCAGAAAGTTCTGGAATCTGAGAGGAGCCACAAATTTCCTTCCACCCAGCGTTCCCCCACGTCTCCCGATAAAAATGATACCTCACTTGTGTGGGTAGGCCTAGCGCCCGCGACAGGAAACGCCCCAAAGCGCAACGTGGACACATCCAAATTTGTGAAGGAAAACAGAGGTGTTTTTTGCAAAGTGCCTACCTGTAGATTTTGGCCTGTAGCTCAGCCGTCACCTAGGGAAACTTACCAAACCTGTGCATTTCTGAAAACTAGAGACCTAGGGGAATGCAAGATGGGGTGACTTGTGTGGCTCGGACCAGGTTCTGTTACCCAGAATCCTTTGCAAACCTCAAAATTTGGCTAAAAAAACACATGTTCCTAACATTTCTGTGGCAGAAAGTTCTGGAATCTGAGAGGAGCCACAAATTTCCTTCCACCCAGCGTTCCCCCACGTCTCCCGATAAGAATGATACCTCACTTGTGTGGGTAGGCCTAGCGCCCGCGACAGGAAACGCCCCAAAGCGCAACGTGGACACATCCAAATTTGTGAAGGAAAACAGAGGTGTTTTTTGCAAAGTGCCTACCTGTAGATTTTGGCCTGTAGCCGCCACCTAGGGAAACCTACCAAACCTGTGCATTTCTGAAAACTAGAGACCTAGGGGAATCCAAGATGGGGTGACTTGTGTGGCTCGGACCAGGTTCTGTTACCCAGAATCCTTTGCAAACCTCAAAATTTGGCTAAAAAAACACATGTTCCTAACATTTCTGTGGCAGAAAGTTCTGGAATCTGAGAGGAGCCACGAATTTCCTTCCACCCAGCGTTCCCCCTCGTCTCCCGATAAAAATGATACCTCACTTGTGTGCGTAGGCCTAGCGCCCGCGACAGGAAACGCCCCAAAGCGCAACGTGGACACATCCAAATTTGTGAAGGAAAACAGAGGTGTTTTTTGCAAAGTGCCTACCTGTAGATTTTGGCCTGTAGCTCAGCCGCCACCTAGGGAAACCTACCAAACCTGTGCATTTCTGAAAACTAGAGAACTAGGGGAATCCAAGATGGGGTGACTTGTATGGCTCGGACCAGGTTCTGTTACCCAGAATCCTTTGCAAACCTCAAAATTTGGCTAAAAAGACACATTTCCTAACATTTCTGTGGCAGAAAGTTCTGGAATCTGAGAGGAGCCACAAATTTCCTTCCACCCAGCGTTCCCCCACGTCTCCCGATAAGAATGATACCTCACTTGTGTGGGTAGGCCTAGCGCCCGCGACAGGAAACGCCCCAAAGCGCAACGTGGACACATCCAAATTTGTGAAGGAAAACAGAGGTGTTTTTTGCAAAGTGCCTAACTGTAGATTTTGGCCTGTAGCTCAGCCGCCACCTAGGGAAACCTACCAAACCTGTGCATTTCTGAAAACTAGAGACCAAGGGGAATCCAAGATGGGGTGACTTGTGTGGCTCGGACCAGGTTCTGTTACCCAGAATCCTTTGCAAACCTCAAAATTTGGCTAAAAAAACACATGTTCCTAACATTTCTGTGGCAGAAAGTTCTGGAATCTGAGAGGAGCCACGAATTTCCTTCCACCCAGCGTTCCCCCTCGTCTCCCGATAAAAATGATACCTCACTTGTGTGGGTAGGCCTAGCGCCCGCGACAGGAAACGCCCCAAAGCGCAACGTGGACACATCCAAATTTGTGAAGGAAAACAGAGGTGTTTTTTGCAAAGTGCCTACCTGTAGATTTTGGCCTGTAGCTCAGCCGCCACCTAGGGAAACCTACCAAACCTGTGCATTTCTGAAAACTAGAGAACTAGGGGAATCCAAGATGGGGTGACTTGTATGGCTCGGACCAGGTTCTGTTACCCAGAATCCTTTGCAAACCTCAAAATTTGGCTAAAAAGACACATGTTCCTAACATTTCTGTGGCAGAAAGTTCTGGAATCTGAGAGGAGCCACAAATTTCCTTCCACCCAGCGTTCCCCCACGTCTCCCGATAAGAATGATACCTCACTTGTGTGGGTAGGCCTAGCGCCCGCGACAGGAAACGGCCCAAAGCGCAACGTGGACACATCCAAATTTGTGAAGGAAAACAGAGGTGTTTTTTGCAAAGTGCCTAACTGTAGATTTTGGCCTGTAGCTCAGCCGCCACCTAGGGAAACCTACCAAACCTGTGCATTTCTGAAAACTAGAGACCAAGGGGAATCCAAGATGGGGTGACTTGTGTGGCTCGGACCAGGTTCTGTTACCCAGAATCCTTTGCAAACCTCAAAATTTGGCTAAAAAAACACATGTTCCTCACATTTCTGTGGCAGAAAGTTCTGGAATCTGAGAGGAGCCACGAATTTCCTTCCACCAGGGTTCCCCCACGTCTCCCGATAAAAATGATACCTCACTTGTGTGGGTAGGCCTAGCGCCCGTGACAGGAAACGCCCCAAAGCGCAACGTGGACACATCCAAATTTGTGAAGGAAAACAGAGGTGTTTTTTGCAAAGTGCCTACCTGTAGATTTTGGCCTGTAGCTCAGCCGCCACCTAGGGAAACCTATCAAACCTGTGCATTTCTGAAAAATAGAGACCTAGGGGAATCCACGATGGGGTGACTTGTGTGGCTCGGACCAGGTTCTGTTACCCAGAATCCTTTGCAAACCTCAAAATTTGGCTAAAAAGACACATGTTCCTAACATTTCTGTGGCAGAAAGTTCTGGAATCTGAGAGGAGCCACAAATTTCCTTCCACCCAGCGTTCCCCCACGTCTCCCGATAAAAATGATACCTCACTTGTGTGGGTAGGCCTAGCGCCCGCGACAGGAAACGCCCCAAAGCGCAACGTGGACACATCCAAATTTGTGAAGGAAAACAGAGGTGTTTTTTGCAAAGTGCCTAACTGTAGATTTTGGCCTGTAGCTCAGTCGCCACCTAGGGAAACCTACCAAACCTGTGCATTTCTGAAAACTAGAGACCTAGGGGAATCCAAGATGGGGTGACTTGTGTGGCTCGGACCAGGTTCTGTTACCCAGAATCCTTTGCAAACCTCAAAATTTGGCTAAAAAAACACATGTTCCTCACATTTCTGTGGCAGAAAGTTCTGGAATCTGAGAGGAGCCACGAATTTCCTTCCACCCAGCGTTCCCCCACGTCTCCTGATAAAAATGATACCTCACTTGTGTGCGTAGGCCTAGCGCCCGTGACAGGAAACGCCCCAAAGCGCAACGTGGACACATCCAAATTTGTGAAGGAAAACAGAGGTGTTTTTTGCAAAGTGCCTATCTGTAGCTTTTGGCCTGTAGCTCAGCCGCCACCTAGGGAAACCTATCAAACCTGTGCATTTCTGAAAAATAGAGACCTAGGGGAATCCACGATGGGGTGACTTGTGTGGCTCGGACCAGGTTCTGTTACCCAGAATCCTTTGCAAATCTCAATATTTGGCTAAAAAAACACATGTTCCTAACATTTCTGTGGCAGAAAGTTCTGGAATCTGAGAGGAGCCACAAATTTCCTTCCACCCAGCGTTCCCCCACGTCTCCCGATAAAAATTATACCTCACTTGTGTGGGTAGGCTTAGCGCCCGCGACAGAAAACGCCCCAAAGCGCAACTTGGACACATCCAAATTTGTGAAGGAAAACAGAGGTGTTTTTTGCAAAGTGCCTACCTGTAGATTTTGGCTTGTAGCTCAGCCGCCACCTAGGGAAACCTACCAAACTTGTGCATTTCTGAAAACTAGAGACCTAGGGGAATCCAAGATGGGGTGACTTGTGTGGCTCGGACCAGGTTCTGTTACCCAGAATCCTTTGCAAACCTCAAAATTTGGCTAAAAAAACAAATGTTCCTCACATTTCTGTTGCAGAAAGTTCTGGAATCTGCGAGGAGCCACGAATTTCCTTCCACCCAGCGTTCCCCCATGTCTCCCGATAAAAATGATATCTCACTTGTGTGGGTAGGCCTAGCGCCCGCGACAGGAAACGCCCCAAAGCGCAACGTGGACACATCCAAATTTGTGAAGGAAAACAGAGGTGTTTTTTGCAAAGTGCCTACCTGTAGATTTTGGCCTGTAGCTCAGCCGCCACCTATGGAAACCTACCAAACCTGTGCATTTCTGAAAACTAGAGACCTAGGGGAATCCAAGATAGGGTGACTTGTGTGGCTCGGAACAGGTTCTGTTACCCAGAATCCTTTGCAAACCTCAAAATTTGGCTAAAAAAACACATGTTCCTCACATTTCTGTGGCAGAAAGTTCTGGAATCTGAGAGGAGCCACAAATTTCCTTCCACCCAGCGTTCCCCCACGTCTCCCGATAAAAATTATACCTCACTTGTGTGGGTAGGCCTAGCGCCCGCGACAGGAAACGCCCCAAAGCGCAACGTGGACACATCCAAATTTGTGAAGGAAAACAGAGGTGTTTTTTGCAAAGTGCCTACCTGTAGATTTTGGCCTGTAGCTCAGCCGCCACCTAGGGAAACCTACCAAACCTGTGCATTTCTGAAAACTAGAGACCTAGGGGAATCCAAGATGGGGTGACTTGTGTGGCTCGGACCAGGTTCTGTTACCCAGAATCCTTTGCAAACCTCAAAATTTGGCTAAAAAAACACATGTTCCTCACATTTCTGTGGCAGAAAGTTCTGGAATCTGAGAGGAACCACGAATTTCCTTCCACCCAGCGTTCCCCCACGTCTCCTGATAAAAATGATACCTCACTTGTGTGCGTAGGCCTAGCGCCCGCGACAGGAAACGCCCCAAAGCGCAACGTGGACACATCCAAATTTGTGAAGGAAAACAGAGGTGTTTTTTGCAAAGTGCCTACCTGTAGATTTTGGCCTGTAGCTCAGCCGCCACCTAGGGAAACCTACCAAACCTGTGCATTTCTGAAAACCAGAGACCTAGGGGAATCCAAGATGGGGTGACTTGTGTGGCTCGGACCAGGTTCTGTTACCCAGAATCCTTTGCAAACCTCAAAATTTGGCTAAAAAAACACATGTTCTTCACATTTCTGTGGCAGAAAGTTCTGGAATCTGAGAGGAGCCACGAATTTTCTTCCACCCAGCGTTCCCCCATGTCTCGTGATAAAAATGATACCTCACTTGTGTCCGTAGGCCTAGCGCCCGTGACAGGAAACGCCCCAAAGAGCAACGTGGACTCATCCAAATTTTTGAAGGAAAACAGAGGTGTTTTTTGCAAAGTGCCTACCTGTAGATTTTGGCCTGTAGCTCAGCCGCCACCTAGGGAAACCTACCAAACCTGTGCATTTCTGAAAACTAGAGACCTAGGGGAATCCAAGATGGGGTGACTTGTGTGGCTCGGACCAGGTTCTGTTACCCAGAATCCTTTGCAAACCTCAAAATTTGGCTAAAAAAACACATGTTCCTCACATTTCTGTGGCAGAAAGTTCTGGAATCTGAGAGGAGCCACGAATTTCCTTCCACCCAGCGTTCCCCCACGTCTTCCGATAAAAATGATACCGCACTTGTGTGCGTAGGCCTAGCGCCCGTGACAGGAAACGCCCCAAAGCGCAACGTGGACACATCCAAATTTGTGAAGGAAAACAGAGGTGTTTTTTGCAAAGTGCCTACCTGTAGATTTTGGCCTGTAGCTCAGCCGCCACCTAGGGAAACCTATCAAACCTGTGCATTTCTGAAAACTAGAGACCTAGGGGAATGCAAGATGGGGTGACTTGTGTGGCTCGGACCAGGTTCTGTTACCCAGAATCCTTTGCAAACCTCAAAATTTGGCTAAAAAAACACATGTTCCTAACATTTCTGTGGCAGAAAGTTCTGGAATCTGAGAGAAGCCACAAATTTCCTTCCACCCAGCGTTCCCCCACGTCTCCCAATAAAAATGATACCTCACTTGTGTGGGTAGGCCTAGCGCCCGTGACAGGAAACGCCCCAAAGCGCAACGTGGACACATCCAAATTTGTGAAGGAAAACAGAGGTGTTTTTTGCAAAGTGCCTACCTGTAGATTTTGGCCTGTAGCTCAGCCGCCACCTAGGGAAACCTACCAAAGCTGTGCATTTCTGAAAACTAGAGACCTAGGGGAATCCAAGATGGGGTGACTTGTGTGGCTCGGACCAGGTTCTGTTACCCAGAATCCTTTGCAAATCTCAAAATTTGGCTAAAAAAACACATGTTCCTCACATTTCTGTGGCAGAAAGTTCTGGAATCTGAGAGGAGCCACAAATTTCCTTCCACCCAGCGTTCCCCCACGTCTCCCGATAAAAATGATACCTCACTTGTGTGGGTAGGCTTAGCGCCCGCGACAGAAAACGCCCCAAAGCGCAACTTGGACACATCCAAATTTGTGAAGGAAAACAGAGGTGTTTTTTGCAAAGTGCCTACCTGTAGATTTTGGCTTGTAGCTCAGCCGCCACCTAGGGAAACCTACCAAACTTGTGCATTTCTGAAAACTAGAGACCTAGGGGAATCCAAGATGGGGTGACTTGTGTGGCTCGGACCAGGTTCTGTTACCCAGAATCCTTTGCAAACCTCAAAATTTGGCTAAAAAAACAAATGTTCCTCACATTTCTGTTGCAGAAAGTTCTGGAATCTGCGAGGAGCCACGAATTTTCTTCCACCCAGCGTTCCCCCATGTCTCCCGATAAAAATGATATCTCACTTGTGTGGGTAGGCCTAGCGCCCGCGACAGGAAACGCCCCAAAGCGCAACGTGGACACATCCAAATTTGTGAAGGAAAACAGAGGTGTTTTTTGCAAAGTACCTACCTGTAGATTTTGGCCTGTAGCTCAGCCGCCACCTATGGAAACCTACCAAACCTGTGCATTTCTGAAAACTAGAGACCTAGGGGAATCCAAGATAGGGTGACTTGTGTGGCTCGGAACAGGTTCTGTTACCCAGAATCCTTTGCAAACCTCAAAATTTGGCTAAAAAAACACATGTTCCTCACATTTCTGTGGCAGAAAGTTCTGGAATCTGAGAGGAGCCACAAATTTCCTTCCACCCAGCGTTCCCCCACGTCTCCCGATAAAAATGATACCTCACTTGTGTGGGTAGGCCTAGCGCCCGCGACAGGAAACGCCCCAAAGCGCAACGTGGACACATCCAAATTTGTGAAGGAAAACAGAGGTGTTTTTTGCAAAGTGCCTACCTGTAGATTTTGGCCTGTAGCTCAGCCGTCACCTAGGGAAACATACCAAACCTGTGCATTTCTGAAAACAAGAGACCTAGGGGAATCCAAGATGGGGTGACTTGTGTGGCTCGGACCAGGTTCTGTTACCCAGAATCCTTTGCAAACCTCAAAATTTGGCTAAAAAAACAGATGTTCCTCACATTTCTGTGGCAGAAAGTTCTGGAATCTGAGAGGAACCACGAATTTCCTTCCACCCAGCGTTCCCCCACGTCTCCTGATAAAAATGATACCTCACTTGTGTGCGTAGGCCTAGCGCCCGTGACAGGAAACGCCCCAAAGCGCAACGTGGACACATCCAAATTTGTGAAGGAAAACAGAGGTGTTTTTTGCAAAGTGCCTACCTGTAGATTTTGGCCTGTAGCTCAGCCGCCACCTAGGGAAACCTACCAAACCTGTGCATTTCTGAAAACCAGAGACCTAGGAGAATCCAAGATGGGGTGACTTGTGTGGCTCGGACCAGGTTCTGTTACCCAGAATCCTTTGCAAACCTCAAAATTTGGCTAAAAAAACACATGTTCTTAACATTTCTGTGGCAGAAAGTTCTGGAATCTGAGAGGAGCCACGAATTTTCTTCCACCCAGCGTTCCCCTATGTCTCCTGATAAAAATGATACCTCACTTGTGTGCGTAGTTCTAGCGCCCGTGACAGGAAACGCCCCAAAGAGCAACGTGGACTCATCCAAATTTTTGAAGGAAAATAGAGGTGTTTTTTGCAAAGTGCCTACCTGTAGATTTTGGCCTGTAGCTCAGCCGCCACCTAGGGAAACCTACCAAACCTGTGCATTTCTGAAAACTAGAGACCTAGGGGAATCCAAGATGGGGTGACTTGTGTGGCTCGGACCAGGTTCTGTTACCCAGAATCCTTTGCAAACCTCAAAATTTGGCTAAAAAAACACATGTTCCTCATATTTCTGTGGCAGAAAGTTCTGGAATCTGAGAGGAGCCACGAATTTCCTTCCACCCAGCGTTCCCCCACGTCTTCCGATAAAAATGATACCTCACTTGTGTGCGTAGGCCTAGCGCCCGTGACAGGAAACGCCCCAAAGCGCAACGTGGACACATCCAAATTTGTGAAAGAAAACAGAGGTGTTTTTTGCAAAGTGCCTACCTGTAGATTTTGGCCTGTAGCTCAGCCGCCACCTAGGGAAACCTATCAAACCTGTGCATTTCTGAAAACTAGAGACCTAGGGGAATGCAAGATGGGGTGACTTGTGTGGCTCGGACCAGGTTCTGTTACCCAGAATCCTTTGCAAACCTCAAAATTTGGCTAAGAAAACACATGTTCCTAACATTTCTGTGGCAGAAAGTTCTGGAATCTGAGAGAAGCCACAAATTTCCTTCCACCCAGCGTTCCCCCACGTCTCCCAATAAAAATGATACCTCACTTGTGTGGGTAGGCCTAGCGCCCGTGACAGGAAACGCCCCAAAGCGCAACGTGGACACATCCAAATTTGTGAAGGAAAACAGAGGTGTTTTTTGCAAAGTGCCTACCTGTAGATTTTGGCCTGTAGCTCAGCCGCCACCTAGGGAAACCTACCAAAGCTGTGCATTTCTGAAAACTAGAGACCTAGGGGAATCCAAGATGGGGTGACTTGTGTGGCTCGGACCAGGTTCTGTTACCCAGAATCCTTTGCAAATCTCAAAATTTGGCTAAAAAAACACATGTTCCTCACATTTCTGTGGCAGAAAGTTCTGGAATCTGAGAGGAGCCACAAATTTCCTTCCACCCAGCGTTCCCCCACGTCTCCCGATAAAAATGATACCTCACTTGTGTGGGTAGGCTTAGCGCCCGCGACAGAAAACGCCCCAAAGCGCAACTTGGACACATCCAAATTTGTGAAGGAAAACAGAGGTGTTTTTTGCAAAGTGCCTACCTGTAGATTTTGGCTTGTAGCTCAGCCGCCACCTAGGGAAACCTACCAAACTTGTGCATTTCTGAAAACTAGAGACCTAGGGGAATCCAAGATGGGGTGACTTGTGTGGCTCGGACCAGGTTCTGTTACCCAGAATCCTTTGCAAACCTCAAAATTTGGCTAAAAAAACAAATGTTCCTCACATTTCTGTTGCAGAAAGTTCTGGAATCTGCGAGGAGCCACGAATTTTCTTCCACCCAGCGTTCCCCCATGTCTCCCGATAAAAATGATATCTCACTTGTGTGGGTAGGCCTAGCGCCCGCGACAGGAAACGCCCCAAAGCGCAACGTGGACACATCCAAATTTGTGAAGGAAAACAGAGGTGTTTTTTGCAAAGTGCCTACCTGTAGATTTTGGCCTGTAGCTCAGCCGCCACCTATGGAAACCTACCAAACCTGTGCATTTCTGAAAACTAGAGACCTAGGGGAATCCAAGATAGGGTGACTTGTGTGGCTCGGAACAGGTTCTGTTACCCAGAATCCTTTGCAAACCTCAAAATTTGGCTAAAAAAACACATGTTCCTCACATTTCTGTGGCAGAAAGTTCTGGAATCTGAGAGGAGCCACAAATTTCCTTCCACCCAGCGTTCCCCCACGTCTCCCGATAAAAATGATACCTCACTTGTGTGGGTAGGCCTAGCGCCCGCGACAGGAAACGCCCCAAAGCGCAACGTGGACACATCCAAATTTGTGAAGGAAAACAGAGGTGTTTTTTGCAAAGTGCCTACCTGTAGATTTTGGCCTGTAGCTCAGCCGTCACCTAGGGAAACATACCAAACCTGTGCATTTCTGAAAACAAGAGACCTAGGGGAATCCAAGATGGGGTGACTTGTGTGGCTCGGACCAGGTTCTGTTACCCAGAATCCTTTGCAAACCTCAAAATTTGGCTAAAAAAACAGATGTTCCTCACATTTCTGTGGCAGAAAGTTCTGGAATCTGAGAGGAACCACGAATTTCCTTCCACCCAGCGTTCCCCCACGTCTCCTGATAAAAATGATACCTCACTTGTGTGCGTAGGCCTAGCGCCCGTGACAGGAAACGCCCCAAAGCGCAACGTGGACACATCCAAATTTGTGAAGGAAAACAGAGGTGTTTTTTGCAAAGTGCCTACCTGTAGATTTTGGCCTGTAGCTCAGCCGCCACCTAGGGAAACCTACCAAACCTGTGCATTTCTGAAAACCAGAGACCTAGGAGAATCCAAGATGGGGTGACTTGTGTGGCTCGGACCAGGTTCTGTTACCCAGAATCCTTTGCAAACCTCAAAATTTGGCTAAAAAAACACATGTTCTTCACATTTCTGTGGCAGAAAGTTCTGGAATCTGAGAGGAGCCACGAATTTTCTTCCACCCAGCGTTCCCCTATGTCTCCTGATAAAAATGATACCTCACTTGTGTGCGTAGTTCTAGCGCCCGTGACAGGAAACGCCCCAAAGAGCAACGTGGACTCATCCAAATTTTTGAAGGAAAACAGAGGTGTTTTTTGCAAAGTGCCTACCTGTAGATTTTGGCCTGTAGCTCAGCCGCCACCTAGGGAAACCTACCAAACCTGTGCATTTCTGAAAACTAGAGACCTAGGGGAATCCAAGATGGGGTGACTTGTGTGGCTCGGACCAGGTTCTGTTACCCAGAATCCTTTGCAAACCTCAAAATTTGGCTAAAAAAACACATGTTCCTCATATTTCTGTGGCAGAAAGTTCTGGAATCTGAGAGGAGCCACGAATTTCCTTCCACCCAGCGTTCCCCCACGTCTTCCGATAAAAATGATACCTCACTTGTGTGCGTAGGCCTAGCGCCCGTGACAGGAAACGCCCCAAAGCGCAACGTGGACACATCCAAATTTGTGAAGGAAAACAGAGGTGTTTTTTGCAAAGTGCCTACCTGTAGATTTTGGCCTGTAGCTCAGCCGCCACCTAGGGAAACCTATCAAACCTGTGCATTTCTGAAAACTAGAGACCTAGGGGAATGCAAGATGGGGTGACTTGTGTGGCTCGGACCAGGTTCTGTTACCCAGAATCCTTTGCAAACCTCAAAATTTGGCTAAAAAAACACATGTTCCTAACATTTCTGTGGCAGAAAGTTCTGGAATCTGAGAGAAGCCACAAATTTCCTTCCACCCAGCGTTCCCCCACGTCTCCCAATAAAAATGATACCTCACTTGTGTGGGTAGGCCTAGCGCCCGTGACAGGAAACGCCCCAAAGCGCAACGTGGACACATCCAAATTTGTGAAGGAAAACAGAGGTGTTTTTTGCAAAGTGCCTACCTGTAGATTTTGGCCTGTAGCTCAGCCGCCACCTAGGGAAACCTACCAAACCTGTGCATTTCTGAAAACTAGAGACCTAGGGGAATCCAAGATGGGGTGACTTGTGTGGCTCGGACCAGGTTCTGTTACCCAGAATCCTTTGCAAATCTCAAAATTTGGCTAAAAAAACACATGTTCCTCACATTTCTGTGGCAGAAAGTTCTGGAATCTGAGAGGAGCCACAAATTTCCTTCCACCCAGCGTTCCCCCACGTCTCCCGATAAAAATGATACCTCACTTGTGTGGGTAGGCTTAGCGCCCGCGACAGAAAACGCCCCAAAGCGCAACTTGGACACATCCAAATTTGTGAAGGAAAACAGAGGTGTTTTTTGCAAAGTGCCTACCTGTAGATTTTGGCTTGTAGCTCAGCCGCCACCTAGGGAAACCTACCAAACTTGTGCATTTCTGAAAACTAGAGACCTAGGGGAATCCAAGATGGGGTGACTTGTGTGGCTCGGACCAGGTTCTGTTACCCAGAATCCTTTGCAAACCTCAAAATTTGGCTAAAAAAACAAATGTTCCTCACATTTCTGTTGCAGAAAGTTCTGGAATCTGCGAGGAGCCACGAATTTCCTTCCACCCAGCGTTCCCCCATGTCTCCCGATAAAAATGATATCTCACTTGTGTGGGTAGGCCTAGCGCCCGCGACAGGAAACGCCCCAAAGCGCAACGTGGACACATCCAAATTTGTGAAGGAAAACAGAGGTGTTTTTTGCAAAGTGCCTACCTGTAGATTTTGGCCTGTAGCTCAGCCGCCACCTATGGAAACCTACCAAACCTGTGCATTTCTGAAAACTAGAGACCTAGGGGAATCCAAGATAGGGTGACTTGTGTGGCTCGGAACAGGTTCTGTTACCCAGACTCCTTTGCAAACCTCAAAATTTGGCTAAAAAAATACATGTTCCTCACATTTCTGTGGCAGAAAGTTCTGGAATCTGAGAGGAGCCACAAATTTCCTTCCACCCAGCGTTCCCCCACGTCTCCCGATAAAAATGATACCTCACTTGTGTGGGTAGGCCTAGCGCCCGCGACAGGAAACGCCCCAAAGCGCAACGTGGACACATCCAAATTTGTGAAGGAAAACAGAGGTGTTTTTTGCAAAGTGCCTACCTGTAGATTTTGGCCTGTAGCTCAGCCGTCACCTAGGGAAACCTACCAAACCTGTGCATTTCTGAAAACTAGAGACCTAGGGGAATCCAAGATGGGGTGACTTGTGTGGCTCGGACCAGGTTCTGTTACCCAGAATCCTTTGCAAACCTCAAAATTTGGCTAAAAAAACAGATGTTCCTCACATTTCTGTGCCAGAAAGTTCTGGAATCTGAGAAGAGCCACGAATTTCCTTCCACCCAGCGTTCCCCCACGTCTCCCGATAAAAATTATACCTCACTTGTGTGGGTAGGCCTAGCGCCCGCGACAGGAAACGCCCCAAAGCGCAACATGGACACATCCAAATTTGTGAAGGAAAACAGAGGTGTTTTTCGCAAAGTGCCTACCTGTAGATTTTGGCTTGTAGCTCAGCCGCCACCTAGGGAAACCTACCAAACCTGTGCATTTCTGAAAACTAGAGACCTAGGGGAATCCAAAATGGGGTGACTTGTGTGGCTCGGACCAGGTTCTGTTACCCAGAATCCTTTGCAAACCTCAAAATTTGGCTAAAAAAACACATGTTCCTAACATTTCTGTGGCAGAAAGTTCTGGAATCTGAGAGGAGCCACAAATTTCCTTCCACCCAGCATTCCCCCACGTCTCCCGATAAAAATGATACCTCACTTGTGTGGGTAGGCCTAGCGCCCGCGACAGCAGACACCCCAAAACGCAACGTGGACACATCACATTTTTTAATTAAAAACAGTGCCTACCTGTAGATTTTGGCCTCTATCTCAGCCGGCACCTTGGGAAACCTACCAAACCTGTGCATTTTTTAAACCTAGAGACCTAGGGGAATCCAAGATGGGGTGACTTGCGGGGCTCTGACCAGGGTCTGTTACCCAGAATCCTTTGCAAACCTGAAATTCTGTCTAAAAAAACTCATTTTCCACACATTTCGGTGACAGAAAGTTCTGGAATCTGAGTGGAGCCACAAATTTCCTTCCACCCAGCGTTCCCCCAAGTCTCCCGATAAAAATGATACCTCACTTGTGTGGGTGGGCCAGGTGCCTGCAACAGAATAAGGCCCAAAACTTGTAGAGATAGACGGGATAGCACAGCAAGTTTATAAGGACATATTCTTTTATACATCTTTAGACTGACTCTGCTTTGGGGACCCACATAAGTGAGGTGTCATTTTACTTGGGAGACTGAGGGGAACACTGGGGAGTAGGAATTTTGTGCTGGAGTGGTGATCTTACGAAGAAAAGTAAGGAAAATATGCTTTTTTAAGCACATTTTGAGGTTTACAGAGGAGTCTGGGTAAGAAAATGTTGTGGGATCCACGCAAGCCACACCTCCCTGGACTCCTTGGGGTGTCTAGTTTTAAAAAATGTCTGGGTTTGGTAGGTTTCCCTAGATGAAGGCCGCACACAGGACCAAAAACATAGGTGCCCTCTCCCCCCCAAACACAGGTAGTTTTGTAATATATCGTTTTGATGTGCCCACATACGTCCGTGATGTGCCAAACACTAAAATTTTGAAAAGAAACACACTTAGGTTCTGTGAAAAAGACCCCTCACCCACCAATCAAGTTGGTGGCATGCTTCATCATTGGGGTTCCACCTGAGGCACCTAGCGTGTCACAGGTGTGCTGCGACGCCTGATTACAGCGGAGCAGGTTTTGTCATTTTTACCACACATACTGGTTGGATTTGGCACGAGGGTGAATGATGGTTCAGTGGATCAAATTTTACTAACAAGAGCTTTCATAAAAATGAAATGCACGGTTATTAACTGAAAGGCAAAAAACTGAACCAATGACTCACAGCTCGTGAGCTGTAAATCCGCGACAAGGCACCAACCGCTTTACAGTCCATTCACACAACTTTCATACATGACACACACAAGGCCATTCACACCACCAGCCACGGGCCCAGCACATTACAACACTCACATCGACAGACATCGCCACTCAAGGGCCCATCACTTACATACGCCCACATGCCTGATACAACAATCACACCAGCTGATGGGAGTGTGTGGGCTGGTGTTTGGCTGGCAGTGTGTTGCAGTAGCCAACAGCAAGTCAATATGTACACTCTCAGCCAAGCCCCACTCCACACACAATGGCATCATTTTTTTTTTTTTTTTTAACAGAGGAACCCCTAACTAAGTAGAAAGAATTACAAAACTACAAACACAAAAGCTCTAACTAAGAACATGACAGAAATGCTAACCATGAAACTAAACACATGAAAATACAAAACAGACATAAGTTTACACTCATGGTTGTTCCCAGAAATTCTTCTGGGTGTGGTAATTCTTAAAACAAGCACCGACACACAGCCCAGGCTTTGAAGGACAATCTGGGCAGTACATTCGAGTCTCCCTCCGGATACCTCTTCGAAAACACACTCTACATTTCTTAGCTGGAAAGTCTTTTTTGGGTGTGGGAGGAATGTGCTCAGCAAAGTGGCGATCTTTCAATCTAGCCACATCCTCCACCACTGCTTCTCTAGGAACTCTGGCCTGTTCCACCACAATAAGGCTCTCTATCACTGACTCCTGAAATTTCACAAATGTCATCTTTGACTCTGGAGACCTATCCCTAAACACAATAAAAGCATTGAAGGTTGCTAAGTGGAAGAGGTGAAGTGCTAACTTCTTATACCAAACGTAAGACTTACGAATAGCAGTAAAAGGTTCCAACCTCTGGTCAACTCTATCTACACCTCCCATGTGCTTATTATAATCTAAAATGCACACAGGTTTGCGCACTTCAGCAACCTGGCCCCAAACAGTCACAGGGGAAGTACTCTCATCATGGATGGTATTTAGCATGTAGACATCCCTCTTGTCCGAAAATTTCAAAGCTAGCAGCTCCTCGTTCCGCAAGGCACAGCACTGTCCTCTCTCAAGTTTTTTACAGACAAGCTCCCTTGGATAGCCTTTCCGGTTAGAACGGATTGTGCCACAAGCAACTGTGTCCACTCTAAACAATTCCTTGAACAATTGCACACCAGTGTAGAAGTTATCTACATACAAATGGTGACCTTTGTTGAACAGTCGTCTACCAAGATCCCACACAATTTTCTCAGTAACTCCAAAAGTGGGAGGACAACCAGGGGGGTCAATATTGGAATCCCTACCAGTGTACACACGGAAACTATTCACATATCCTGTCCTACTTTCAGACAGCATATACAATTTAATTCCATATCGTGCCCTTTTGCTAGGAATGTACTGCCTAAAAACCAAACGACCCTTGAAGAGGACCAAAGACTCGTCCACACTTAACTCTTTGCCTGGAACATAGACCTCCGAAAACCGATCTACAAAATGATCAAGTACAGGCCTAATCTTAAAAAGACGGTCAGAATCTGGGTGATCTCGTGGCAAGGCTAATGCATTGTCAACAAAATGCAGCATCCTAAGAAGAAGCAAATACCGATTACGACTCATGGTCGCTGGAAATATAGCTGTTGCCATCAAGGGACTAGTAGACCAATACGAAGCCAGTGACGGCTTCCTTATCAACCCCATCAAAAAAGTCAAACCCCAAAACTTTTTTAACTCCTCCAAATTTGTGGGAATCCACTGGGCAGCTCTAGAGTGTGGCCTAAGTCTAGCAGCGTTGTCCCTCAAATGCTGCTCCGCATACAAATTAGTCTGCTCAACAATCTCTTCCAAAAACATATCATCCATGAATAACTCAAAGAAATTGATAGGCATAAAGTTCTCTGTATTGGCGTTACACCCCGGGAGACCAGTAAAGGCAGGCAACTCTGGCTGCTCCATGTTTGGGGCAACCCAGACATCAGGTCTTATAACGGGAAACCTTTCAGCCCCAGGTTGCTGCACTATTGGCACATCAATGTCCTCCTCTAAAACAGGCCCTTCATCTGCACTGAGTGTGGCTTCATCATCAGAAGATTCCCCTCCAACAGAAACATCACTGCCAGAATCTCTGACTTCCTCCTCTGCCTCAGATGCAGAGTCCGTCTCATAGTCATGATCAGACTGTGACTCAAAAAGCATACCAACCACCTGCTGAGCGGTCATCCTGCGGCTAGCCATGATCTCTCCTGCTAAAATTAACTGGACAAATTCACCACCAACAACCAGCACTGTGTAAGACAAGTAACAAAGTGTAGCTTTGTTAGTAAGAGTTATAAACTCAAAAACTATACAGCTCACTTGCCTGAAAAAGCTTGATTCACCAGCAACTACACAGCAATCACCAATGATATCCCACTAAAAATAAAGAAAGAAAGGCAAATTAGAAATAAGACAAAACAAATATCATTGTGCACAAACCTAAGGACAATTTCACACACAATCCTGCATTTAGTACACCCCCTACAAACATGTCATTCATGCATTGCAACAATACTCCTTTGGAGTAAATTGTTTTTACTTACCTAAAACATGCAACTGTGCAAACTGCAGGTCAACCACCGCCAAAACCGCAAGGAGCCACAGCAAATAAAGCAAAAGCTTTGAACTAGAACAAAAAGGAGGAAAACATTTTTTATCACAAATGCAAAGACTTCTTCAGTTGACAAACACCCCACCATCAAACATTTAGAAATTGGTGCCTAAGTGGATTCTGCCATAGGGGCAGATGGGCCTACTAAAAGAATAGGCCTGTCTGCCCCAAGGAAGCCAGAAAATACCTTTAGTAGTGTGTCCCCATGGAGAGCGACCCTTGCCAAAGGGGACAGCCCTCAAACAAACAAAAAAACAAAAAAACACACACAACACTATCCCTGGTGCCTAAGTGGCTTCTGCCCCCCTTGGGGGCAGGTGAGTCTAAGAAAATAGGCCCATCTGCCCCCAGGAGGTGTAGAAATGGCCAACAGGTCAATGCCCCCCTTGGGGGGGCGCCCCGTGACCAAGGGGACGCCCCCCCACAAAAATAAACAAATAACAAAAAAATCCCTGGCGTTCTAGTGGCTTCTGCCCCCCTTAGGGGCAGACCAGCCTAAGAATAATAGGCTGATCTGTCTCCAAGGGGTGCAGAAATGGCCTGGGTACATGTGCCCCCAAAGTGGGGGGCGACCCTTGCCCAAGGCCCCCCCCATCCACTAACATACACACACTATCCCTGGTGTCTAAGTGGCTTCTGCCCCCCTTGGGGGCAGGTGGGCCTTACAAAATAGGCCCATCTGCCCCCAGGGGATGTAGAAATGGCCAACAGGTCAATGCCCCCCCACAAAAATAAACAAATAAAAAAAAATCCCTGGCGTTCTAGTGGTTTCTGCCCCCCTTGGGGGCAGACCAGCCTAAAAATAATAGGCTGATCTTTCTCCAAGGGGTGCAGAAATGGCCTGGGTACATGTGCCCCCAAAGTGGGGGGCGACCCTTGCCCAAGGCCCCCCCCATCCACTAACACACACACACACACTATCCCTGGTGTCTAAGTGGCTTCTGCCCCCCTTGGGGGCAGGTCGGCCTAACAAAATAGGCCCATCTGCCCCCAGGGGGGTGTAGAAATGGCCAACAGGTCAATGCCCCCCTTGGGGGGGTGCCCCGTAACCAAGGGGACGCCCCCCCACAAAAATAAACAAATACAAAAAAATCCCTGGCGTTCTAGTGGTTTCTGCCCCCCTTGGGGGCAGAACAGCCTAAAAATAATAGGCTGATCTGTCTCAAAGGGGTGCAGAAATGGCCTGGGTACATGTGCCCCCAAAGTGGGGGGCGACCCTTGCCCAAGGCCCCCTCCATCCACTAACACACACACACATTATCCCTGGTGTCTAAGTGGCTTCTGCCCTCCTTGGGGGCAGGTGGGCCTAACATAATATGCCCATCTGCCCCCAGGGGGTGTAGAAATGGCCAACAGGTCAATGCCCCCCTTGGGGGGGCGCCCCGTGACCAAGGGGACGCCCCCCCCACAAAAAAAAACAAATAAAAAAAAAACCCTGGCGTTCTAGTGGTTTCTGCCCACCTTGGGGGCAGACCAGCCTAAAAATAATAGGCTGATCTGTCTCCAAGGGGTGCAGAAATGGCCTGGGTACATGTGCTCCCAAAGTGGGGGGCGACCCTTGCCCAAGGCCCCCCCCATCCACTAACACACACACACACACTATCCCTGGTGTCTAAGTGGCTTCTGCCCCCCTTGGGGGCAGGTGGGCCTACAAAAATAGGCCCATCTGCCCCCAGGGGGGGCAGAAATGGCCAACAGGTCAATGCCCCCCTTGGGGGGGCGCCCCGTGCCCAAGGGGACGCCCCCCCACAAAAATAAACACATTAAAAAAAATCCCTGGCGTTCTAGTGGTTTCTGCCCCCCTTGGGGCAGATCAGCCTAAAAATAATAGGCTGATCTGCCCTCAAGGGGGGCAGAAATGGCCCTAAAACACATGCCCCCCAAAGGGGAGCGACCCTTGCCCAAGGGGGCGCCCCCCCATCCACTACACACACAATCCCTGGTGCCTAAGTGGCTTCTGCCCCACTTGGGGGCAGATGGACCTAAAAAAAATAGGCCGATTTGCCCCCAAGGGGGGCAGAAAAGGCCAACAGTTCTCTGCCCCCTTGGGGGGGGCGCCCCTTGCCCAAGGGGGCACCCCCCTCCACATAAATACACATAAAAATAAAAAACCCTGGTGATCTAGTGTTTTCTGCCCCCCTTGGGGGCAGATCTGGCTAAAAAGTAGGCAATCTGCCCTCAAGGGGGGCAGAAATGGCCCTAAAAGACATGCCCCCCAAGGGGGAGCGACCCTTGCCCAAGGGGGCGCCCCCCCATCCACTACACACACAATCCCTGGTGCCTAAGTGGCTTCTGCCCCCCTTGGGGGCAGATGGACCTAAAAAAAATAGGCTGATCTGCACCCAAGGGGGGCAGAAATGGCCAACAGTTCTCTGCCCCCTTGGGGGGGCGCCCCTTGCCCAAGGGGGCACCCCCCCACACATAAATGCACATAACAATATAAATCCCTGGTGATCTAGTGTTTTCTGCCCCCCTTGGGGGCAGATCTGGCTAAAAAATAGCCAGATCTGCTCCCAAGGGGGGCAGAAATGGCCTAAGTAATTGCCCCCTAAAGGGGAGTGACCCTTGCCCAAGGGGCCGCTCCCCGCAAGCCAGAAACAGAAAGTACAACAAAAAAAACCAAATCCCTGGTGTCTAGTGGGCATTCATGCTGCCCGATCGCAATGCGATCGGGCAGCAGGAATGCTCAAAGAGACACCGGGGAAAAGGAAAAGCCTTTCCTTTTCCCCGGTGCCTCTTTAGCCCCAACCCCCCACCCACCGGGAAGAGGAACTCACCTCTTCACTCGTCGCCGCACAGGAAGCAAATGGCTTCCTGTGCGGCGAGAATCCCATAATGAAGTCAACGCGCGATCGCGCGCTGACGTCATTATGGGGGGGTGGGGGGGGGTCGGGGGTGGAAGGGGAAGGGCTTCCCCTTCCATCCCTGACTTTGGGGGGTGGGGGGGAAGCACACAGAGGGAGCGAGAGCGCTCCCTCTGGGCTGTGTGCCGAGGACGTAGTGGTTACGTCCTCGGCACAGCAGCACTGTGCCGCGGGACGTAACCACTACGTCCGCGGCACAGAAGGGGTTAATTCATTTTTTCTAAGGCAAATAATAATCACATACTAAAAAATGGACCACTGCCCCTTGCAGTCAGAGCAAGCCATGTCATAGTATTTTTTTTCTAACTTTCAGCCATGCTGCACAACAGCCACGCTACTCTGCTGTACAACATGGCTAAAAAAAATAATCCCACAGCCAATAGCCCTTCCATAAGTGAAACTCGTTGGCACTGCCAATTCCTATTGTGAGCTAGAGGTTTTAGCAATTGCTGTCCTTTTACCATTAGAGCACTTTAACCATTTTTTAAATCTTGAATGCTCACCTTATACTTTCTTCAAAGAGGTTGATCATTCTCATCTTCCATTGGTGCTTCCAACAAGGGTGTTGTTTTGGAGGCCTTTGCATATTGTGGTCTTCCTTGACAGTTAGACTTCCACTTAGGTGACACTTCTGTAAACAGAACTAGCATGATTACAGATCACTAAGGGTTCATTACGGCTTTGGCCATGTTGGCAGTCCTGAAAACATTGCCTTGCCGACGATCATCCAGACTGCTCAATCACTGGTTATTCAGACAGCTGACTGGCAGCGGACTGACAGCCTGGAAATAGGCGGTCAGACCTCCAGTGCTGTCAGCACTGCAGCCAACCTCCGAGCTCATTATACTCACACAGTCACTGTGGCAGTCCCCTCGTGGTGGTCAGCTAATGGTGCTCTGGGCCACAGTGGTTCGCGGTCAGCAAAGTAACAGACGAGCACATTAGATGGATTTAAAAACAACACAGCTGACACACATTGACACAGTGGACACACCTGCAAAGGACACTTTAAATCACAACTCTTCACAGACCACAATCCTTTTAATTTCCAATGCAAAACACAGAAGCCCAAGCACCTTATGTTCCACAGATTTCATAGATTAGGCACCCCTTTTTTCACTATCCCATAGAACACCCTGCACAAACTTGTGTCCATTCACATCCTATTGCAATTCCCCTGTTAAGTGAGTCCCTGTCACCTGTAGTTTTGTTCCACCCTCTCACATTAAAAAAATCCTGTTTTTCAGAGGATAAGTTAAGAGTTGTGCTGGATGAAATCATAAAAGTAGAGCACAAGTATTTGGATGATATTATGGAAGAGGCATACTCCTCTCAGTAGCAAAATGAATATGTGGGACAGGATTGTGGACAGAGTGAGTGCTGTAAGCCCTATTAATACTCTTTCCCTGCCTGGGAGGAGAAGGTCCTAGCTATCCTGCATCATGAGGGCTTGACAGGAATATCTGGGGGAGTAGAGTCTGGTGAGTCATAACACAAACAATGTCACACAAATTCAATGTCATTCATGCTCCCCTTTTGCCACTGTCATATTCATATATCCCACCAACATTCAATACCTAGAGTATGTGAGTATTAACACTGTCAATCTGTATTGTTGGACCCAACAGCATAGCTACCAAGGACCATCACATGTAACATGTCCCAATGGTGTCTGTCAGTCTTTCAATGTACAAAAATATGCGGTCATTATGAACATGGCGGTAAAGACTGCCGACCGCCGTGGCGGCAGTGAACAGAATCCCACCAGTGGCGGCGATTGGAAACCCTCCATATAATGAACAAAAAACCCAACCCCGCCAAACATTCCCACACCACCCCTCCCCGCCAGGACCCTGTCGGTGGGAATCCTGGCCCACCTCACCCCGCCACCACCAAGCACACCCACAACCCGCCCTCCAAATAATGATGCACAAATCACCTCAGCGGACAGTGGAGGCCGGACGACCATTGGGGGCTGCGACCGCCACGGGCGGCAAGTGGGCCCAACAACAGCCAGTGCACACATTGGCTAGGCTTAGCACCCACACACCTGACACACATCCTGAACACCATAAAACACCCCCAGACACACCCCACAATCCCTTGCAAGGAAACCACGACCAGAAGACGGAGAGCACCAGAGCCAGACAGAGTACACCAGCAGACAGGACATTCATAGCGACCCACACAGGAGCACCCAAACACCATACCCATTCCCAACGCCATCCACCACCCTCACCATGTCACCCTCAAAAAATCCATGCTTCACCGAAAGGGAGCTAAGGACCATGGTGGACGAGATCCTAAAAGTGGAGCCACAAATATTCGGCTCTGAGGTGCAACACACACCCATCGCCTGGAAAATTGAGCTGTGGCAGACCATTGTCAACAGAGTGAATGCAGTGGGACACCATCCACGCACCAGGGATGACATCCGCAAGAGATGGAACGACCTGCGGGGGAAGGTCCGGGCCATGGCATCCAGGCACCACATCGCAGTGCAGAAGACTGGTGGAGGACCGCCACCCGACTACACAGACTGGGAGGAGAAGGTACTCGCCATCGTACACCCAGAGGGACTCACTGGACTCACTGGAGGAATGGACTTGGGTAAGTTGTCTACATCTACCCCATATACACCATACCTGTAATGCATGCACCACCCTACCATACCCACACCCACCTAGACCCACACCAAACCCAGCCATTACCCACCACATCCACCACCCTGCATCCCCCACAACTCACTACCAGGCCCACATCACTCCCGCTGTGCACAGCCACCCACCCCTGCACGTACCCACATTAGAATAATAACCCCCACCACAATGTAACCCCACCACTGCCACTAAATGCAATGCCCAACTCACAAAGGCACCCTGGAAGGCCACTTAAAGGCACACCAGCACCAAATAGCACAGTTCTGCACACCTCAAACCCTCATTCCTATGTAACATACATTTCTATGTCCCCCAACAGGCACCGCCACCCATGCAACCCTAATGGAGGGGACAAGGAGTGCCACAGGACTCCAGGGAGACAGAGGCACATCACAGGACACTGGTGAAAGATACCTGGACACTGATGAGCAGGCAGGCCCCTCACACAGCCCTGGATGCTCACCAAGCAGCAGCCCCACCCAGGAAAACACTGTCACCCCTCACACCCAGTCAAGAACAGCAGGCCAGGGGAGGCAGACCCACAACAGTGGCCCCAGGGCACAAACAGGTGTGACACAGCAACAGAGGCCGCAGTCTCCCACCCACACCATGCAGGAAGACGAGGACCCCGGTACTAGTGGCACTTCAAGACCTGCGCAGGGGACACAGGCACAGGGGGCCAGGGCAAGGTCAAGTGCCCCAGTGGGTTGGGGGCAGGGCACCGGATAGATGCAGCAGCCCAGGACATCATTGCAGAGGTATTGAGGGCATACCAACATACCCAAGACAGGTTGGCACAGATTGTAACCACCCTGGAGCAAAGTCAGAGGATACAGCTGGAACAACACCAACAGGCCATGGAGCAGTGGAGAGAACACAATGCCACAATGGCCACCATTGCTGGAGCACTGCTGCAGTTGGTCAACAAACCCTCAGACACCACACCGGACAAGAGGCCCCCACAACATCCCTGAACGACCAGCAACAGATGACCCAAGCAGCAGGCGCCCAAATGGAGCCACAGGCCAAGGTATGGCACTGGAAACCCAGCAAAGAACAAGCACCCCTCCAACAATTGACACCGCTACTACTACCAAGCAACCACCCGACCCATTCAACAACTGCACTTAGCTGAGGGCTAAATAAAGTAGTAAACTACAAATAGGACCCACCTATGACATCAAACAGGGCTGCCACCAAGTCCATTTTGAGGACACCCAACCATTACGAATTCCATCACTGTACATAGCACATTCCACTGTATTCTACCAATAAACAACTTATCTCACCTGTAACACTGTCCCTTCTCTTCAATGTTGAATAAAGTGGAGTAAGGATGCAACAGGCAGGGATCAACTTTATTGTCAAATTGTGCATGCTGGAGGTAAAGTGTATTTCAAAATAGTCAAGAAGGAAAAGCATTTATTGGCTGTCTGTACCATGCTGGTCCATGTCTCGCATATCAATTACCCTTAGATGACGAGGCACACTCACAGTATCATTCAATAACCACATAGACAGACTGAAGTCCCACACAGTTATTGGAAGTAGAGTTGTATCAGTTGGTTTCTGGAATTTACATCTTCCCATTCCTCATCATCACCATCACTCTCCTCACCTCTCTGAGGTAACAGATCAGGACCTATAGCACCCTCCACCTCCAAAAGGGGGATTGAATGTCTCACTGCCACGTTGTGCAGCATGCAGCAGGCCACCACTATTCTACACACCTTATCAGGGCCATAGGCCAGGGAACCCCCAGAGATATGTAGGCACCGGAATCTAGCCTTCAGTAGACTTATAGTACTCTCTATCACCCTCCTAGTACGTCCATGGGCCTCATTGTATTTCCTCTCTGCATCCGTCCTGGGATTCCTCACTGGTGTCAGGAGCCAACGCAAGTTTGGATAGCCAGAATCACCTGTAGAATGGTCAATACAGAGTCGTCATTGGAGTGTCCTTACTCAGACAGGCTGTTTTTCTGCAATATGTCAGTTATTGACAGGCACACTTACCTATGATCCACCCTCTGTCCTCTTGTAGTTGTTCCATCTTTTGTGGCACACTACTGTTCCTCAATGCAAATGAATCATGGACAGAACCCGGAAACATGGCATTCACATGGGATATGTACTGGTCTGCAGTACATACCAATTGGATGTTCATGGAGTGAAGTTCTTCCTGTTTCTGTACACCTGTTCACTCACTCTTGGGGGGATGATGGGAATGTGGGTTCCATCGATGGCACCAATAACGTGGGGAATGTTTGCAAATCAAATCAAATCAACAACATTTATAAAGCGCGCTACTCACCCGTGAGGGTCTCAAGGAGCTAGGGGGAGGGGGTGTGGTCCTTGCGCCAGGCTTTCTCGAGGGTGCAGCAGTTTTTTTTAGATTCCTTGAGGGTGTCTGTGAACCAAATAGGTTTCCTGGTGTTGGTCTGTCTTGGGAGACGTCTGAGGGGTGCGAGGTTGTCTGCGCAGTTGGTGATCCAATGCGTGAGGCTGAGGGCTGCGTCGTTGGGGTCGGTGGAGAAGGTGGGTTGGTTGTCGCTGAGAGTGGAGAGAAGCTGTTCCGCTGAGATTTTTTTCCAATGTCTGCGTGGGATGGGTTGTGTGCGGAGGTGGCGAGTCTCACGTTGGAAGGTGAAGTGGACACATCTGTGGTCGGTCTAGTGTATTACGGAGGAGTGGCTGAAGGATACGTGGTTGCTGCCGGAGAAGATGGGGTCGAGCGTGTGTCCAGCGATGTGGGTGGGGGTGTTCACCAGTTGCTTGAGACCGAGGTTGGCGAGGTTGTCGAGCAGGGCAGTGGTGTTGGGGTCGTTGTTCTGTTCCAGGTGGAAGTTGAGGTCACCGAGGAGGATGTAGTCCGGCGAGGCAAGGGCGTGCGGGGAGATGAAGTCAGTGATAGAGCCGCTGAAGAGGGCGCGTGGTCCAGGGGGTCTGTAGATGAGAGTTCCTCTGAGGGTCGTCCTGGGGTCGGTGTGGATCTGGAAGTGCAGGTGTTCGGCGGCGAGGGGGGTGTCTTCGGTGGAGGTGGTGACGTTGATGGAGTCCTTGAAGACGATGGCGATTCCTCCACCGACTTGGTTGGTGCGGTCTCTCCTGGAGATCTTGTAGCCGTCGGGGATGGCTATGGCGATGTCGGGGGCCGAAGAGGCGTTCATCCAGGTCTCAGTGATGAAAGCGACGTCCGGTGTGGTGGAGTCCAGGAGGTCCCATAGCTCAACGGCGTGCTTGTGGACGGAGCGTGCGTTGATCAGGATGCATTTGAGGTGGTTCTGAAAAAAACTGGTTGAGCCAATGTGTTCAACATCAGCCAAGGCAAGTGAACAAGGCAGGGCACAACCAAGTGGGGAAGCATCTGGCCATGGTACCTCCAGTCATGTGACCACTGACATGGAGGGACCAAGTGGCCTAGAGGGTGAGGGAAGTGCCACGGAGGAGACCCAATCTACATCCTCATTATTTAATTCTACCTCCAGTGGCCACTCCTTAGTGATGGTGGACCCGTCAGGACCTACTCCTGTACCATTCTTGTCCACCACCCCAGTTCTATCACCACCCTCCTGTTGCTCCCCACCCAGTTGGCTGTGCCAAACACCCAAGAGGATGGATGTCTCCTTTGCAGCAGGTGCCCCTTTTACCCCTGATGCCCTGAGAGAGGAAGCTATTGACCTCCTGAGGAGCATCTCTGTGGATGCCATCAAGGGGTTGGCCAGCCAACTTCAGTAGACCAATGCTTTCCTGGAATGCATTCATAGTACCATGTCTGGACTACAGAGATCTTTTCAGGCTCTGGCCTCTGCATTGATGGCAGCCAGTCATCCCCCACATTCCGCCACCTTCCACCTCCCTCTTCCCAATCCAAATCCCTTATCCTCCTACCTATCCCAAGCACACAGACACATCCACATGCACCCACCTCAACACATACAAGCAGGACACATTGACAAGACACATTGGCACACTGGCACTCAACATACACCCACAAACACAACATTAGCCACCACTTCACCAGACACCCCAGTTACCCCCACCAACACACACCACATAAGGCATACCCACAGATACAACCACAACAGCCAGCGGACACATCCACCACACTCACCAAATCCACAGACACCAGCACAAAACTCACAGACACAGCAGTCACATCAAGCATACCTGCAGACACCATCCCAACAAACATACAAACATCTACAACATCCAGCAGGCCCAGAGACACCACCCCAACAGACACAAACACATCAAATACTCCATCACCCAGCACATCCACCTCCCACCCACAAGACACACAAACACCCACACTCACACATGCAAAACACACCACCCATACAAAAGCATACCTCACACATGCACACATCCCCGATATCTACACTCACACACCAGACAACCACTCCGTCAACCTCCAATCCCCAACCTCTTCTGATAACCGTCCCTGTGATTCCAAGGAGAGTTTCTTTTTCGAGCTTGCCCTTTCCTCTGTTCACTCCACCCCTCTCCCAAACCCAAGAGACCCCGCCACATCACAACCGATCCCATCCACACCCCAGACCTTCCCTGTTGCACCTGCCCCACCTGCAAGCACTCATAACTCTCAAGAGGAAGCCCATCCCTCCAAAGAAGAAGACCCCCCTCCCAAACCCATACCCACCCACCCCAAATCTGACCCCACTGCACCCAAGGTTGATCGCTGAGGTGCTTACCTGCCCCTTCCTGTGGAGCTTCCCTGGCAGTGATTGGAGTCAAGTGTGGGCACAACCATGGACATTAACTGGACTGGCCAGTGATCTTTGTTCTTATGCATTTTGCATTGTAAACCTAAATAGTTGTTTTGTTGTGTACAAATTTGTCCTGAAATTCCTTTTCTACCTGTATGTATTTCCTGAGTAACTTGTCTTTTATGTCTACAGTTGTATGTGTTTCACCCTGATTGCTGATCCATTTGCTGTGGTTTGCAAAATCTGACATTGTGGGCAATGCCACCGTCACTCAGGACAAGGGCAGATGTTGACTGTATAGATATGTGTTTCTTAATGCATTTGTGGTGTCATTTCATTGTGTTATTGTTAAAAATGGGGTCTTTGGTTGGCAGTCAGGTTATCCCCTGTCCAAGCAAGGACCCTCACTCTAGTCAGGGTAAGTCACACACAATCCAAATTATCCTGTGCCCACCCTCTAGTAGCTTGGCACTGAGCAGTCAGGCTTAACTTAGAAGGCAAGGTGTAAAGTATTTGTGCAATAAATCATGCAATAACACAGTATAGCACCACAAAAATACACTACGCAGTGTTTAGAAAAATATATAATATGTATCTGAATAAATGCAGGTCAAAACGATCAAAAGCCAATAAGCATACGTTGAGATATCACTGTAAAAATGAAATAGTGTATTTAGTCTCTTTCAAAACAATATATGTCTCTTGCAAGCACAAAGTACCTTGTTTGCATTCAAAATCTCCGCAGAGGAGGCGATGTGTGGAAAACGGGACGTGTGCGTCGGTTTCGCTCTTTCGCACACCGACTTGCCTTGTTATTTTTCATGCAGTGAAAGACTTTGCATCGATTTCTAGCGTGTGGACTTGGACCCTCTTCGGGTTGTGGGGTTTTCGTACGCCCCAGGGATGATGCGTGGAATCCTGGGCTTGTGAAGCGAAGTCACAGGTGCTGCATCGATCCAGTGGGCGTTGCATGGAAATTTCTCCTGCACAGCAGGCGCTGCATCGATTCCTCTCTGGAAGTAAGGCTGCGTCATTCTGGGTCAGCTGTGCGTCGATCCAGTGGGCCGTGCGTTGAAGTTCCGGTCACTACACTGGTGCTGCATCGATCTTCTTGTTGCAAAGTCAGGCTGCGTCGTTCCAGTTTGGCATGCAGTGAATTTTTCCCTGCGATGCAGGCTGTGCGTCGTTTTTAGCAGGCTGTGCGTTGAATTTTTGCCACACAAGGAGTCCAGTTGAAGGAGTGAAGTCTTTTTGGGACTTCAGGGAACAGGAGGCAAGCTCTATCCAAGCACTTGGAGAGCACTTCTCAGCACAGCCAGAGAGCAACAAGGCAGCAGGGCAACAGCAAGGCAGCAGTCCCTCTCAGAAAAGCAGTCCAGGTGAGTCCTTTGGGCAACCAGGCAGTTCCTCTTGGCAGGTCTGGTTCAGGGAATCAACACCAGCAGGTTTCTTGTCCAGAAGTGAGGTAGCGTGTCTACCCCAAGAAGTGTCTAAAGTCTGTGGTTTTGGGTGCTCTTCTTATATCCATTTTGGCCATTGAAATAGGCTTACTTCAAAGGAAAGTCTCACTTGTTTGTGAAATCCTGCCTTGCCCAAGGCCTCAGACACACACCAGGGGTTGGAGACTGCATTGTGTGAGGGCAGACACAGCCCTTTCAGGTGTGAGTGACCACTCTTCCTCTCCCTCCTAGCACAGATGTCTCATCAGGATATGAAGGCTACACCAGAGCCCCCTTTGTGTCACTGTCTAGAGAGAGATGCAAACAGCCCAACTGTCAAACTGACTCAGGCAGAGTCACAGAATGGTCTAAGCAAGAAAATGCCCACTTTCTAAAAGTGGCATTTTCAAACACACAATCTTAAAACCAACTTTACTAAAAGATGTATTTTTAAATTGTTCAGAGATCCCAAACTCCACATGTTTATCTGCTCCCAAAGGGAATCTATGCTTTAATCATGTTTAAAGGCAGCCCTCAGGTTAACCTATGAGAGAGATAGGCCTTGCAGCAGTGAAAAACAAATTTAGCACATTAATATATGTCCTACCTTAACCATACACTGTACCCTGCCCATGGTGCAACCTAGGGCCTACTTTAGGGTACATGTATGAAAAAGGAAGCGTTAGGCCTGGCAAGTGGGTACACTTGCCAAGTCAAATTTACAGTTAAAACTGCACACACAGACACCGTAGTGGCAGGTCTGAGACATGATTACAAGGCTACTTATGTGGGTGGCACAACTAGTGCTGCAGGCTCACTTGTGTGATTTGATTTACAGGCCCTGGCACCTCTAGTGCACTTTACTAGGGACTCAATAGTAATTCAACTATGCCAATCATGGATAAACCAACCAACAGTACAATTTACACAGACAGCAAATGCACTTTAGCACTGGTTAGCAGTGGTAAAGTGCCTATAGTCCTAAAGCCATCAAAAACAGGTCAGGAAAAATAGGAGGAAGAAGGCAAAATATTTGGGGATGATCCTGCAAAAAGGACCGGGTCCAACAGTTATGTTCGGTATGGTAAGTATTTCATCTTGTGTTGTCCAATGTCAGCATGTGTGGAGTTAGACTTGTCCCCCTGATATGAATTGTACATTTGTCTCGTGTGTGGAAGCTAGAGTTTTGTTCATCCAAACATGGAGGGTGTTCAATTGTGCTAACGTATTTTGCATTTGAGCGTGCATGTGTCCATTTTGATGTGTGTACCTTGGAGCTACTTCTTCTAGATGTATGGCCAATGTTGTTGTTGTGTGTGCCTTTTTGCCTTGCACTTCCACATTCTGCAGATGGGCATGCCACTTGGCTCTACTATTGTTTGTCCTAGAGATATCTGAAGAGCCAGTTCCAGTCCAACGGTTGTTTTAGGGGCATGTTCAAAGTGTAATGTGTCCCAGTGCAGCATCCTACCCTGAGTGCTCCTGATGCCCCATCCCTATTGTGCAGGTATTGTTTGCATATTGAGCTTTATATATTTGTCTCTCAAACTATTGCGTATCCTATTGTCCCTCCATTGTGTTGCAATGTGGGTGATGTGTGGGCCATTAGCAGGGCTGTTTCATGGAAGGGGTAATGGTGTTCTATGACACATCCATACATATGTGTGTTCAACCTGACGACAACCCATGTGTGCAATATGAGGGTGTGAGTTGTATGGGTAAATGTAATGTTGCTGTGTTGTTGCTTTTATGTGACACAATGTTGTGTACACTTCACTGTCCCTGTGCCTGAGATGGGCAGACGTGTGTTTTTGTGTAGTGTTGCGTGCAGTGTCAGTGACCTGCCCAAAGTGGATGTTAAATGGCTGTGAAGGTGTCATTCTTTGTGAATGACTCCAACTGTGTACACAATGACACATGTACTTGGTGCCCGTAGCATGACCCTCAAATCATGTGGACAACGGCGTGATGATCTGTTGTTGAGCTTAATGGCACAGCTAGGTGTGTGCACTTACCATCCATCGCACACACAGCAGCATGGATTTTGTGCACCTTTTATAAGCAGCAGCAACAGTAGGACATGTGTGATGGGCTCCATGGTGGCACAGGATATGTGACGCTGCCTGCAGGTGAGTTGCTTCCTTTATGCTCTCTGTTTCCTCCAGCTGGGACGTGGTGGTTGGACCGCCACGGTCACACTGGTGGTCTGAAACATCATAATGAGTCTGGTAAAAACACAGACTCCGCTGGTCTGTTTTCCTGCCTCGTCACTGTGGCAGTCTCTGCTACCTAGCTGTGCAGGTGGCACAGCGGTGGTCTTTGCTCTATAGGCATCGTAATACAGTGTCTGAATGCCAAGCTGATAGCAGTCGGACTGCTGCCGCCGCCGCCGCCATGGCAGTGGACCGACCACCAAACTTGTAAACAGGCCCTAAGATCAATTCAAGCATTTCATCCATAAACTATTAAGTGCAACCAGTGTGCTCCCCTTCACAGGAGATGTGGCTCAGCTGCATTGCATTTTTTATGGCAGTGTCAAGAATGATTTGTGTATATCCACAATGGCACACTCCAACTAACAAAGATGAATTGAGTACAGCCCGATGTGTTCAATAAATGCAAGCACTCCATCTATCACATTTTGTGTAAAGTTAATCTCCCTAAATGGCAGCTGTTGCTTCAAATGTGGTCCTGAGTCCATATGGAGGGGATGCAATCACATAGCTTTTCAGTATGGATCGGGATAGCTCTTGTGTCAGTAATTGTATAACAAACTAAAAAACAATAAAATGGAACATAATGCGGTCAAGAGTAATTGCCAGTGGCTGGGACTAATTCAGGCATATCAAGTATATCAATATGACCATATGTGCCTATCTGGATGTTTGTTGCCTTTGCTTGTTCACAATAGTGTTGGCATGTGTGACTAAATGTGTATTTTCTATGTTTACCTGCAGTGTGTATGAAATATGCTTGCTATATTGCCTGTCCTTGTATGCCTGTCTTCGTGAAAGTCCTGAGCTTATGCTGCGGGCATAAGCCAGCCTTGGAATGTGGAAAGTTTCAGGGTAATTTGTCAAGCCAGGGGTGAGAAAAAGGCAAGATCAAGAAAAGTGTGTTTCCCATATTAATTTCCATAGAGATTTTATACAAAACTGCAGCCTGAACTGCTGAACGGAATTACACCAGATTTGACAGGAAGGTGGCTCTTGGTCCAGAAAATCCCCTTTTTGTTATTTGATGTAAATCCATCCAGTGTTTTTTGAGCTATTAAAAGAAACAAAATGTGTATATCTGTGCGGAGCCTAAGCACAGATCTCATGGTGAGATCTGATTGGCTGTCAGTACTGAAACCAGAAAGTGATGGCAACCATTTTGGGACTGATATACATGATAGCCCCCCACTGAACTTCATTGTAGAGAATGGCAGGCTTTGAGGGTCACAAAAATGAGAACGTACACAGGGTGATAACAGATTTTAGTTACAATATAAATCATTTGTTGCTAATGTGATTTTATCCTGTGAAAGAGCCTTCTGCTGGGATTTCATGAATCACATTTGAGAGAAAACAGTTTCTCATGTTTTTCTCATAGAGGTTATGGAAGGTGCTCCAGAAGTTAAAATGCAAGCATATTTTCTGTAAAATCACATTATCTTTCTCAGCCATATGAGAATAAAGTCTGGCATTCTCAGTGAAACATGTACTTCCAAAAGGAGCAGCCTGTAAGTTGATTCCCATGTGGTCTACTGCAGCCTCCAAGAGTGTTATAAAGAACAACTAAATCACTAACAGTCTTATTTATGACAAAAGTGTGGCACATTTGAAGCCGTCTTGATTGAATCAAACTGGTGAAACCTAAAACATTTAATTCAGAAAAGTACAAAATAAGAAATTTTGGCCCTCATTATGATATTGGTGGTAAATACCAAGTACCGCCACGCTGACTGCCGCCAGCATACCGCAACGGAGGCGGACATCCTTCTTATGACACATATGTACAAAACTGACAGAAAACAGCTGCACTCACAAATCCGACAGACCCACTGAACGTGATGAACTGTCTGTACCACCACTCATAACGTTACGCCACCAATACTACGCCCTCCAAATAATGACCCACCAATCACCACAGTGGTCATTCAACAATGGTAAACCAATGGCGGTGAACACCACTGCAGAGATATGGCCACACAAAGACAAAACAAGACAACATTGGCAAGAACCAAAAACCCACACCTGACACAAATAAACACATCCCACCCCACACACCAACCAACAGCACTATAAAACACCCCCCCACATAACCCACAATCCTTTGCAAACATGAAAAGACCGCATCAGCTAGCCACGCACAACTTCACATACACACCACAACCACCCATTCATCCGTCATGCATCACACACCCCACCACATTACTCAACACCCTTTGCACAACACACACACCACACAACACCCATGTCCCCACAAAGGCACCCCGTTTCACTGATGAGGAGTTGTGGATCATGGTTGAGGAATTAGTTAGGGTAGAGCCACAGCTATTTGGAGCACAGATCCAGCAGATAACGACCTACGGTGGAAGGTGCATTCCGTAGCAGCAAGTCACCAGTTCACTATCCAGAGGACTGGGGTTGGGCCCCCACAGCTGAAAGCATGGGAGGAACAAGTCTTGGCAATCCTGCATCCTGAGGGACTCACTGGAGTTAATGGAGGACTGGACACTGGTTAGTCAACATTTACTACATATCACCCCCCCCCCTACTTGCATGCCACCACCACACTTCATCCTGAAACCCATAATTCCACTCAGCCCTCCCCCCAACAGTGAATCACCACAATTGACTAATCTGGGTGCAAGCCCTGCATGCCATACCCACTGCATGAACATCTCTCCCAGCCCTGCATGTACACCCACCACCGATGCACGCACAGCATGGAGAACTAACAATCCCACAAGACGTTGCCATACAGAAACAAAGGTGGCAGGGCAATCGCAACGATATAGGGGAAGCTAGGGATGTAGAAAATGTCATAGGCATGTAGCATAATACACTACTTACATCCCCACAAGTGCCCCAGCCAATCTCAGTGGTGAGGAGGTGCCTCAGCTACCTAGTCCCCCATCAGAAGATGCCCCCAGTGATGACAGAGTCTCTGGACTTCTGGATCTGGATGAACTCCCTGGCCCATCAGGGACCACTAGTCAGTTAGCTATCCCAGCCCACACCCACTCCACCACAGAGCCTCTCCCCTCAGTAATCAACACCACAGCAGCCACCCAAAATCCCCAGACCTCTGGCCCCAGGACACGTCAATCAGCAGCGTGCCCACCTGTATATGGACCCCAGTCTACACCTCACAGGCAAGACAATGAGGGTCCTAGGGACAGTGGCAGTGGGCACACCATTCAGGGGACACAGGCACAGGGGGGGCAGGGACAGTCGGAGGACAGCTGTGCACCAGGGAGAGGACAGGCCCAGGGAACCAACTGTCCAGGAGGCACTCACCAATGTCCTGAGGCTTACCAACAATCCCAGGATATGATTGGTCAGGTGATAGACATCATGCAGGAGAACCATCGGCTGCAGGAGGAACACCACGAGGAGATCAAGAATGAATTGCAGGCCCTGAACACCACCATGCTCTCCATTGCAGGGGTGCTGGGTGATATGGCCAACATCATGAGGAATTACACATCGCACTAGCGGGCCCCCTTCCACTAGCCAGTCTACTGACCAGCCCTCCACATCTTCTGTAGGTACTGGACAGGAGGCCCTGCCACAAGACCCACAGGCCACCAGCACCCCTTCCCCTGCCAGAAGGTGGACCACCCTGCAAATGGGCCCTGCGACCCAGACAGACACCAGAGACTGTTGCCAAGACCAAGACTACCGCCAGGAAATGAGCCCCTCCTGAATGTCCCCCTTGTGTTCCACTGTGTCACCTTGTCCACTTTGAACTGTCATTGCTCCCCTTCCTATGGCCCCTTGGACACTGGACCTGTGCTACAAACAGACTGGGCCACTACACTGGACTATTCTCAACCATCACCACACTCTATTGCACTTCCCATTCTATAACAATTTGTAATAAATCCCTTTGGACACAACAAGAGTAATAGTGCTTTATCTACAGGTAATGTAAAATGTATTTACTGTAATGAACTGCATGATCCTGTGTAAATGTCCAGTTACATGTTGATCCATCCAACACATTTGTCTCAGCCGTCTTTATACATCACAGCAGTGCACTGTTGTAACAACACCAACATCTGCAAAAAGGGAATGCAGAGGTGACAGTCAGGTGGGATGCAAAGGGAATGGCTTGTATTATGCTGCACTCACACAGTACAACACTAAAATGTAGAAATGTTTAGATCAACAGTCTTACCTGAGTGTCATTGGAAGTACTGCAGGATCAAATGTGACCTGTTGTCGTCATCCTCCTCTAATTCCTCCTCCTCACTGTCCTCAATTTCCACTGCTGCCACAGCTGCATTGTGACCCCCCTCCTCCTGCAGATAGGGTACATGCCATCAGTGGGCAAAATTGTACAACATGCAGCACACAATAACGATTCTGCAGGCCTTCTCAGGGGAGTAGCATAGGGATCAGATGGAGGCACCTGAACCTAGCCTTCAGGAGACCGAAAGTCATTTCTTCAGTCCTCCTGGTACGCCCATGAGCATCATTGTACCTATTTTCAGCCCCTGTTCTTGGATTCCTAATAGGTGTCATGAGCCATGACAGGTTTGGGTAGCCGGAATCACCTGCAAGAAGTAAGGGACACACATTAACCATGCACAATGGCATGGGATATGACTCCTGAAGGCATACACTCCCATACATTGGGTGGGGACTCAGGCTCACCTATTAGCCACACTCTGTGCCTCCGTAGTTGTGCCATCAGCTGTGGGACACTGCTATTCCTCGGGACAAAGGCAGCATGCACCGACCCTGGATACTTGGCAGTGACATGGGAGATGTACTGGTCAGCAAGGTACACCATCTGGACATTGAGTGAGTGGAAACTCTGCCGATTCCTGTGCACTTGTTCATTGGCCCTAGGGTGGGATTAAGGCAATATGGGTCCTGTCAATGTCCCCAATAACATGTGGTATATGTCTCATTGCATAGAATACAGCCTTCACAGTGGGTAAATCATCTACCTGGGGGAATGCAATGTAGCTGCACATGTGTTTGAGCAAGGCAGACAAAACTCTTGCAAGCACAACAGAGAACATTGGCTGTGACATCCCTGCAGCTAAGTTCACTGTCAGCTGGAAAGAGCCAGTTGCCAGGAAATGGAGCTCAGGGAGTAGCTGCACAAGAGGGAGGATTGCTGTTGTGCTACGGATAGCAGGTAGCAGATCAGGCTCCAATTGATCGCACAGGTCTGTGATTGTAGCCTGTCCAGATGATAGGTGAGTAAGCCATGTTGGTCCTCCAGTGTAGCTAAGATCACAAGGGGTCTGTACACCAGTGTGTGCCTCCTTCTATTCCTCCACAGTGGTTGGTACCTAAGGGACCCAAATGTAAGAAAGGAGTGACAACAGGAACCATGAACACACTACAGCAGTGTACAGAGAGCATGCTTATATGTTGGACACAGGAATTGTGTAGGGGAGTACATTCAACTACAATGATGCACTTATCAATCTGTACATGTGTACCAGCATTAGAAAATGGCACCCGCCTGTCCCATATTCATGGACAGGCGGGAGTGACCTCACTCCGCTGGCTTTTGCATCATGACGGGAGGCGGTTTGTACCGCCGTTCAATTCCTCATTGGCTAACATGGCCCTCTATGGAGAATGGGAACCAATGATGATTAACACCTGCGGTGACGATGTTCACCGCTATGGACATGACTGCCATTTCCTTTCTACCACTTCACTTGATTCTTGACATTCCAGAGGACAAAATCTCCATTGCGTAGGTGCACAGTGCTGCTGTGATTTTGTGACTGGAACCTGCCATGGGTTGTGCAACAGGGGAAAGGGCCCCAGCCTTGATGTCAGAGGAGTTGGAGTGCCTAGTGGACGGGGTTCTATCCCAGTATTGGCAGTTGTATGGGCCCCCATACCAACAGGTGAGTACTCCATGGGTACGTTACATGCAACAGGGCTGCATTGAAATGTGCGTCTGTGCTGGCAGTGTGTCAGGTGTGGGGGGGTAATGCTGGTGGCAGCGCTAATGCAGGGGTACGGGTCATGTGTCTACCTGATGAGGGGATCATGCTTTTTGTGGGCCATATGTGTGACAGGCTGGATTGTCAGGTTCATGGTGTCCCACCTTCTGTGTTTCCTCTGCAGGTCAGCGCCCATCAGAAGAACAGGATTGTGGCGTACCATCGCCAAGGATGTGTGGACCCTGTGAGTCTATAGCAGGCGGAGCACCCACTGCAGGAAACGGTGGGAGGACCTGAGACGCTGGGCCTGGAAGACCGAGGATGCCCAGCTGGGGATGGCCTCCCAACGAGGGTGGGGTGCCCGTCGGAACCTGACACCCCCGATGTCCTGCATACTGGTGGTGGCCTACCCAGAGCTGGATGGGAGCTTAAGGACATCACAGTGGCCACAAGGGGGTGAGTACAGTGTGTTTGTCAACCATCTCTGTTGCCTGGCATGGGATTTGGATGCAGGGTACTAGTCAGCGGATGCCCCAATTTGCCAGTTCAGACATTGAAGCATGGTCCAGCACAGGTTAATATGGTGTAATGCATGTATTGGATAGCTAGGTAGGTGGCTTTACATCTCAGACAGGGCTTACCTGGTCCCAGATGGTGTGTAGCTGGCAGTGTTTGGCACCTACCTGTTGTGGTACTTAGCCAATGGTATGCCAGTAAGGGGCCATATTGCCCATTCTCAGTCTCAGTGGGTGATAGTGATGTGTCTGCCATCTGTGCTGTTGGTGCTGAGATTGACCCTGTGCTCCCTTTCTCTCCTCCCTCTCCTTCTGTCATCCTGTCCATGTGTGCAGTAGCATCATCTGGTGAAGGAGCAGGGGCACGAGTGAGTGAGGGAGCTGCAGCCCACGTGACCCAGGAGGCCACCGAGGCCGAGGGGACCAGTGGGACAGAGGGCGAGGGGAGCACCACAGTGGGAACAGGAGGTGATACCACTGACTCTGATTCCTCCTCTGATGGGAGCTCCCTGGTGGTGACGGACCCCTCTGGGACCACCCCACCTACAGGTTCTACCGCCATCCCCGTACCAGCACCACCCTCCCAGTAGTCCCCCACCGAGTTGCCCGTGCCCGCTCACCAAGGAGGGTGGGCATCTTCTTCACCCCAGGTACCTCAGGCCCTGCCCCAGTCAGCCATGTTGCCCTCAGTGAGGAGGCAATTGACCTCCTGCAATCCATCTCTGTAGGGCAGTCAACCATAGTGAATGCCATCCAGGGGCTGACATCCCAGATGCATCTATGCAATGCCTACCTGGAGGGCATCCACGGTGTGTTGGCAGCCCTACAGAGATCATTTCAGGCTCTTGCCTCTTCACTGGTGGCAGCCAGTGTCCCTGTTTCATCCGTCTCCCCTCCTAGTACCACTACCCAGTACCAGTCTCCACACCCCCAAAACATCCATGCACACATACTGACAAGCATGCACCCAAAACAATACACACGACTCGCACAGAAAAACACAGGCAGCACACTTCAGGCAACAAGCTCTCACACAGCCAACACACAGATGGACACACACCTCATCCACTGCCTCCATTGTGTCCCCTCCTCCTCCTCCCTCATAGGCACATCCTTACTCAAACCTATATGCACTGCATCAACAGTCCCAGAACCTGCCACCTGCACAGCCTTGCCCACAGTCACCACAACAGCAGACTCGCAGACATGTACCCTACACACCACATGCGCAGTCACCACCACCCCCACTGTTGGACCTGGCTTTTTGACAGGGTCATCCCCAAACTTTTTGCCTTCCTCCTTTTCTTTTTCTGACCTCAGTTTTGCTGGTTTTTAGACTCTGCGCACTTTACCACTGCTAACCAGTGCTAAATTACATATACTTCCTCCCTTAAAACATGGTAACCTTGAATCATACCTGATTGGACTATTAATTTACTTATAAGTCCCTAGTAAGGTGCACCCTGTGTGCATAGGGCTGGTAGATTCAATGCTACTAGTGGACCTGCAGCACTGGTTGTGCCACCCACTTAAGTAGCCCCCTTAACCTTGTCTCAGGCTTGTCATTGCAAGGCCTGTGTGTGCAGTTTCACTGCCACCTCGACTTGGCATTTAAAAGTACTTGCCAAGCCTAGAACTCCCCTTTTTCTACATATAAGTCACCCTTAATGTGTGCCCTAGGTAACCCCTAGAGCAGGGTGCTGTGTAGGTAAAAGGCAGGACATGTACCTGTGTAATTATATGTCCTGGTAGTATAAAACTCCTAAATTCGTTTTTACACTACTGTGAGGCCTGCTCCCTTCATAGGCTAAAATTGGGGCTGCCCTCATACATTGTTGAAGTGGCAGCTGCTGTTCTAAAAGGAGCAGGAAAGTCTTATTTAGTATGGCCAGAATGGTAATACAAAATCCTGCTGACTGGTGAAGTCGGATTTAATATTACTATTCTAGAAATGCCACTTTTAGAAAGTGAGCATTTCTTTGCACTTAAATCTTTCTGTGCCTTACAATCCACGTCTGGCTGGGCTTGGTTGACAGCTCCTTGTGCATTCACTCAGACACACCCCAAACACAGGGTACTCAGCCTCACTTGCATACATCTGCATTTTGAATGGGTCTTCCTGGGCTGGGAGGGTGGAGGGCCTGCTCTCACACAAAGGACTGCCACACCCCCTACTGGGACCCTGGCAGACAGGATTGAACTGAAAGGGGACCTGGTGCACTTCTTAGCCACTCTTTGAAGTCTCCCCCACTTCAAAGGCACATTTGGGTATAAAACAGGGCCTCTGCCCTACCTCTTCAGACACTTGCTGGAGAAGAAACCTGAACCAGAAACTACATCCTGCCAAGAAGAACTGCCTGGCTGCTCAAAGGACTCACCTGTCTGCTTTCTACAAAGGACTGCTGCCTTGCTGTTGGCCTGCTGCCTTGCTGAACTCTTGTCTGGCTGTGAAAGTGCTCTCCAAGGGCTTGGATAGAGCTTGCCTCCTGTTCCCTGAAGTCTCAGGACCAAAAAGACTTCCCTCTTTCACTTGGACGCTCCGTGCGCCGAAAATTTCGACGCACAGCTTGTTCCGCGGCGAGGAAAATGCCACACACCGTCGCTGATCGACGCGATGCTCTTGGGACGACTGAAAATCCGACGCACGGCTTCGCAAGGACAACGCCGCCCGACCTCTAGAGGAGAAATCGACGCGACGCCTGCTGTGAGATCGTAATTTCGACGCGCAGCCCCGCAGAACGACGCGCAGCCGGAAAACAAGCAGGAAAATCCACGCACAGACCCTGGACATCTGGTAATCCCCGCGATCCACGAAAAGAGACTGTCCGCGCGCCGGAAAACGACGCACGACTTCCCCGCGTGGAAAATAACGATGCAAGTCCGTGTGTGCTGGGGAGAAATCGACGCACACACCCTTTTTCCACGCACCTCTTCTTTTGTGGCCCTCTGAGGAGATTTTTCCACTCTAAACCAGGTACTTGTGCTTGAAAGAGACTTTGTTTATATTCTAAAGACTTAAGACACTTTATATCACTTTTCAGTGATATCTCTACAATTTCCCATTGCAAACTTTATTCTTTTTGACCTACAATTATCCTGATAAATATTATATATTTTTCTAAACACTGTGTGGTGTATTTTTGTGGTGCTATATGGTAGTATTGTATGATTTATTGCACAAATACTTTACACATTACCTTCTAAGTTAAGCCTGACTGCTCGTGCCAAGCTACGAGAGGGTGGGCACAGGATAATCTTGGATTGTGTGTGACTTACCCTGACTAGAGTGAGGGCTTTTGCTTGGACAGGGGGTAACCTGACTGCCAACCAAAAACCCCATTTCTAACATTGGTGATCAGCGGTGAGGATAGGACTTGTATTTGTGCAGTGACATACAGTAGCTAAGTATTTCACTACCTACCCACAGTTGAAGGTCAACTTGGCTTTTTATCTCTTTTTGCAAATCTGTTTTTTCCTGACAATTTTCAAAAACTAAATCCTCACTCAACATGTCTCTGACTGGGTCTCAGACAGGGGACTTTGACCTAGTCCAGTTGGATACATATACGGTCAAACAACTAAGAGGATTCTGCAGGGCATTGAGGGTACCCACCCAAGGGGCCTCCAGAAAGGAAGACTTTCAAGTGGCGCTGAGGGCCTGGGCAGAAGCCCATTTAGAGGATGATGAGGAAGAGGAGCCAGAAAATGGCACCTCAGAGGAATTTTCACTATCTTTGGATGGTGTTACCACTGCAATTGTGCCCCCTTCCAGACCAGGGAGCAGTGTCTCTATGCAAAGCCTGACCGCAGAGGAAAGGAGAGAGGAAAGGGAGTTCCAATTGCAAATGGCAAAACTGAAAATTGAGGCTCAACAGGAGGAGAGAAGGGCAGAGAGAGAAGCCAAACAAGCTGAGGCTGAAAGAGCAGCCAAACAGATTGAAGCTGAAAGAACAGCCAAACAGATTCAAGCAGAAGCTGAAAGGGCAGCCAAACAAGCGGAAGCTGAAAGAGCAGACAAACAGGTGGAAGCTTAAAGAGCTTTGGCTGAAAAGAAACTATTGTTGGCTCATGAACTGAGTCTCAAGGAGCTGGAGATCAAGGCGAGACAGTCTGAATCCAGCAATAATGGTGGCAGCATACAGACAGGACCTGCTGGAGAAAAGAAGGTTCGTATACCCAAAAATGTGGTGCCTAGTTTTGTGGTGGGAGATGACATAGATAAATGGTTAGCTGCTTATGAAGTTGCATTAAGGGCTCATGAGGTTCCTGAAGGGCAATGGGTGGTAGCTATGTGGGGTTATGTGCCGCCATTGGGGAGGGACACACTTCTCACATTGGATCAACCAGATCAAAACACATACCCACTTCAGAAAGCCACTTTACTTGCCAAGTTTGGGCTGACCCCTGAGGGATACCGTCAGAGGTTCAGGGACAGCACCAAACAAAACACACAAACATGGGTAGATTTCTTTGACTTTTCCAGTAAGGCACTGAATGGATGGGTGCGGGGCAACAAAGTAAATGACTATAAAGGGTTATATGACTTGATTCTGAGAGAGCATATGCTTAATACTACTTTTACAGAGTTGCGCCAGCACTTGGTAGATAGTAAGCTGACTGATCCCAGGAAGCTTGCTGAGGAGGCGGACCTCTGGGCAAGCACCAGAGTGTCCAAAAAGGTATCTGGGAGTGACCCCGAGAAGGGTAGTTCTGGTTCCCCCCAACAAAGTGAGGGGGAGGTTAGAAATGACCCAGACGAGTCCCAGAGTAAGGGGGGAAGAAAGGGTTCCCATACCTCATCTGAGAAACAGGGTGGGGGTTCTGGTGGTCAGTGGCCCAAAGCATCCCATTCCCAACCCCGCTGCTTTGAGTGTTCCCAGATAGGACACAGGAAGGGGGACTCTGTCTGTCCAAAGAACTCACCCAATATTGGGACCTCTACAGGGGTGGCCCAGGTGGCCTTAGGGGAATGTAGTCCCCAGGGGCAGGTCGTAGACCATGCCTTCATCTCCTTTAGTTGGGAGGTGGACTCAGAGGGTAAACTGGTGATCCCTGAGGGTGGGAGCCGTCACTTCCACCAGGTGGGAGTGAATGGGATCCCAGTCACCGCTCTGAGAGACACAGGGGCTAGTCTTACCATGATTGTGGAGAGACTAGTGTCACCAGAGCAGTACACCGGACAGGTGTGTAGAGTGACTCCAGCCATTGGGGAAGATTTCTTCCGCCCCATGGCCCGGGTGTCCCTAGAGTGGGGTGGGGAGGTGACCCAGAGGTGGGTCATAGTTAGTCCCCAGCTGCCCATTGACTGCATTCTGGGGAATGAGTTTCCCTTAATGTCAGGAGAGCTGAGAGGGCCAACCCCCAAGGGTGCCCTAACAGTTCAGATGTCTGGCAGTACCACTCCCCAGAGGAGGGTATGTAAGCCCCGATGGGGAGGCACAGGGAGGAAGGACTCACCCCTGTCCTCTGTTCAGCCTCAGAGTACAGACCCTGGGCTGAGGGACCAGTATCAAGGACCCACCCCTGACCTGGTGAGAGTGGAGAAGGGGTGCAAGACCCCTGGGGTTACTACCCCCCATTCTGGGATACTACAGGAATCCCTTGGGAGCTCCCTACCCGCCCCCCAGTTTGAGGAGAAGCTCAGCCAACGGCCCCCCTCAGGGTCTCCACCTAGCAGTGGATGGTCAGGGGCCTGGCTCATAACACTGACAGCTGTCAGTGGCATCTGTTGGTTTCTGTCCTTGTGGGCAGAGATTTCCCTGGGTTGGGGACAGAAGTCAGACCCAAGGAATGGAATGGGCCACATCACTTTGTTGGCCATGGTGATACTGTCTGCATACTGGGATGCATCTGTAAGCAAATTAAAGTTAGGAGCTGTACAGATGGGGTCCTCAGGTGATGAGAAGGGTTCCCCATGGGCCAGATCAGTGGCCCCAGAGAGTATAGACAAAGAAGCCTCACTGAGTTCAGAAAGGCGTAGAACTGGCGAGTGCCCCTGCAGTAGTGGGCCATTGTCCATGTTCTATCGCCTTAAGCAGGGAAGTCCATCAGAGTGTTGATTAGTCTACCCTGGCTTTAGGCTGGGAGGGGGTCATGTTGGACCTGGCTTTTTGACAGGGTCATCCCCAAACTTTTTGCCTTCCTCCTTTTCTTTTTCTGACCTCAGTTTTGCTGTTTTTTAGACTCTGCGCACTTTACCACTGCTAACCAGTGCTAAAGTACATATGCTCTCTCCCTTAAAACATGGTAACCTTGAATCATACCTGATTGGACTATTAATTTACTTATAAGTCCCTAGTAAGGTGCACCCTGTGTGCATAGGGCTGGTAGATTCAATGCTACTAGTGGACCTGCAGCACTGGTTGTGCCACCCACTTAAGTAGCCCCCTTAACCTTGTCTCAGGCTTGCCATTGCAAGGCCTGTGTGTGCAGTTTCACTGCCACCTCGACTTGGCATTTAAAAGTACTTGCCAAGCCTAGAACTCCCCTTTTTCTACATATAAGTCACCCTTAATGTGTGCCCTAGGTAACCCCTAGAGCAGGGTGCTGTGTAGGTAAAAGGCAGGACATGTACCTGTGTAATTATATGTCCTGGTAGTGTAAAACTCCTAAATTTGTTTTTACACTACTGTGAGGCCTGCTCCCTTCATAGGCTAACATTGGGGCTGCCCTCATACCTTGTTGAAGTGGCAGCTGCTGATCTGAAAGGAGCAGGAAAGTCATATTTAGTATGGCCAGAATGGTAATACAAAATCCTGCTGACTGGTGAAGTCGGATTTAATATTACTATTCTAGAAATGCCACTTTTAGAAAGTGAGCATTTCTTTGCACTTAAATCTTTCTGTGCCTTACAATCCACGTCTGGCTGGGTTTGGTTGACAGCTCCTTGTGCATTCACTCAGACACACCCCAAACACAGGGTACTCAGCCTCACTTGCATACATCTGCATTTTGAATGGGTCTTCCTGGGCTGGGAGGGTGGAGGGCCTGCTCTCACACAAAGGACTGCCACACCCCCTACTGGGACCCTGGCAGACAGGATTGAACTGAAAGGGGACCTGGTGCACTTCTTAGCCACTCTTTGAAGTCTCCCCCACTTCAAAGGCACAATTGGGTATAAAACAGGGCCTCTGCCCTACCTCATCAGACACTTGCTGGAGAAGAAACCTGAACCAGAAACTACATCCTGCCAAGAAGAACTGCCTGGCTGCTCAAAGGACTCACCTGTCTGCTTTCTACAAAGGACTGCTGCCTTGCTGTTGGCCTGCTGCCTTGCTGAACTCTTGTCTGGCTGTGAAAGTGCTCTCCAAGGGCTTGGATAGAGCTTGCCTCCTGTTCCCTGAAGTCTCAGGACCAAAAAGACTTCCCTCTTTCACTTGGACGCTCCGTGCGCCGAAAGTTTCGACGCACAGCTTGTTCTGCGGCGAGAAAAACGCCGCACACCGACACTGATCGACGCGACGCTCTTGGGACGACTGAAAATCCGACGCACGGCTTCGCAAGGACAATGCCGCCCGACCTCTAGAGGAGAAATCGACGCGACGCCTGCCATGAGATCGTAATTTCGACGCGCAGCCCCGCAGAACGACGCGCAGCCGGAAAACAAGCAGGAAAATCCACGCACAGACCCGGGACATCTGGTAATCCCCGCGATCCACGAAAAGAGACTGTCAGCGCGCCAGAAAACAACGCACGACTTCCCCGCGTGGAAAATAAAGATGCAAGTCCATGTGTGCTGGGGAGAAATCGACGCACACACCCTTTTTCCACGCACCTCTTCTTTTATGGCCCTCTGAGGAGATTTTTCCACTCTAATCCAGGTACTTGTGCTTGAAAGAGACTTTGGGGGTCATTCTGACCCCGGCGGTCATGGACCGCCGGGGCCAAGGTTGGCGGGAGCACCGCCAACAGGCTGGCGGTGCCCCGCAGGGCATTCTGACCGCGGCGCTTTGGCCGCGGTCAGAAGAGGAAAACCGGCAGTCTCCTGCCGGTTTTCCGCTGCCCATAAGAATCCTCCATGGCGGCGCAGCTCGCTGCGCCGCCATGGGGATTCTGACACCCCATACCGCCATCCTGGGCAGGAAGCTCCCTGCAGAACGTGTGGGCCGGAAGCCCCCTTCAGAACCAGTGGGCAGGAAGCCCCCTGCAGAACGTGAGGGCAGGAAGCCCCCCCCCAGAACCAATGGGCAGGCAGCCCCCTCCCAATGGGTGCTCCCCCAAACAACCCACACCCCCCTTTGAGGTGCCTGCCCATTTTCAACGTGATGCCCCACAACAGTGAAGTCCTGTTGTTGTCAGGAGTCAGGTTGGTGCTTGGACCTTGCCCTTTGTGCATTTGTGACTTTGGACTGGCCTTTGGGCCTTCATGTATTCAGTTCTGCAGTTGTGCATGTCTTTGCATTTTACATATTCATAGAACAGGAATACATTGGTTGGAACTGTGTATGTGTCCTGGGGTCTTTACTCCGGGGTTCCGTTACTATTATTTTCCTGTGCATCTGGTTCTGGGTGTGTGGTGTGTGTATGATGTATGTTATGTATGTAGATTTCTTTGACTTTTCCAGTAAGGCACTGAATGGATGGGTGCGGGGCAACAAAGTAAATGACTATAAAGGGTTATATGACTTGATTCTGAGAGAGCATATGCTTAATACTACTTTTACAGAGTTGCGCCTGCACTTGGTAGATAGTAAGCTGACTGATCCCAGGAAGCTTGCTGAGGAGGCGGACCTCTGGGCAAGCACCAGAGTGTCCAAAAAGGTATCTGGGAGTGACCCCGAGAAGGGTAGTTCTGGTTCCCCCCAACAAAGTGAGGGGGAGGTTAGAAATGACCCAGACGAGTCCCAGAGTAAGGGGGGAAGAAATGGATGCCGCCAGGAACAGGATGGCGGTATGGGGTGTCGTTGGACCCCTGGGGGCCCCTGCAGTGCCCATGCCAATGGCATGGGCACTGCAGGGGCCCCCGTAAGAGGGCCCCACTTTGTATTTCAGTGTCTGCTTTGCAGACACTGAAATACGCGACGGGTGCAACAGCACCCGTCGCACCTTCCCACTCCGCCGGCTCCATTCAGAGCCGGCGTCCTCGTGGGAAGGTTGATTTCCACTGGGCTGGCGGGCGGCCTTTTGGCGGTCGCCCGCCAGCCCAGTGGAAATCCCAGAATCACCGCAGCGGTCTGACGACTGCGGTGCGGTGTTCTGGCGGGGGTACTTTGGCGGGCGGCCTCCGCCGCCCGCCAAGGTAAGAATCAGGGCCTTTGTTTATATTCTAAAGACTTAAGACACTTTATATCACTTTTCAGTGATATCTCTTCAATTTCCCATTGCAAACTTTATTCTTTTTGACCTACAATTATCCTGATAAATATTATATATTTTTCTAAACACTGTGTGGTGTATTTTTGTGGTGCTATATGGTGGCATTGTATGATTTATTGCACAAATACTTTACACATTGCCTTCTAAGTTAAGCCTGACTGCTCGTGCCAAGCTACCAGAGGGTGGGCACAGGATAATCTTGGATTGTGTGTGACTTACCCTGACTGGAGTGAGGGCTTTTGCTTGGACAGGGGGTAACCTGACTGCCAACCAAAAACCCCATTTCTAACGTCCACCTTATACAACTCACCCACCTCACTTGCAGACACCACCACAACATCCATCCACACATCCTGTTTGTCCTCCCCCACCCTGTCTGCCCCCCTCCAGAGACACACACGCTCGCACTCAGACCACCAACAGCCATCCACCTCACACATGCACTGTCCGTGTACATGCACCCAAATCCAGCACACCTCCTCCTCTTACTACTACCAATCCCTCTACTTCCACTCCCATCCCTCCTACCACATCCCACCCCATTGACCCTAAGAAGCTTTTCCTCCCCTGCCTTGGCCTCTTCCATCCCCCATTCCCCTGTCCTGCCCATAAGAGGAAGGTCCCACCACCCCAGCCCAGTACCTCAAGCACCTAGTCTGACACAGTTCCATCGCCAAAGTCTTCAGCTTTCACTAAGGGGCACATGAATGTGATGCTGGCCCCCGCACCAAGGACACCCCCCAAAAACGGAGGGCTAAAGTGCCACTCCCTCCCAAACAGACTGGCAAGACCATGGGGCCACCTCCAAAACCTAGAGCCACGGTGGCCCCACCCAGATCCCAGGACAAGAATGGCCCCCAAAAAATGCAGGGCCAAGTAGGCCCCACCCACATCCCAGGACAAGGAGGCCCCAACAAAATCCAAGGCCAAGGAAGCCCAAAACAAATTCCCTGGCCCAGGAGGTCACACAAAAATCCAAAGCCAAGGAACCCGCACAAAGATTCAAGCCCACGAAGGCCCCACAACAATCCCTGGCCAAGGAGGTCCCACAAAAATCCCAGGTCATGGAGACCCCACAAAAATCCAAGGCCAAGTAGTACTCAACAAAATCCAAGGCCAAGGAGGCCACACCCAAATCCTTGGCCAAGGAGGCCCGACTCTAAACCATGGACAAGGAGCCCCCCACTTAAAACTGTGCCCGAGGAGCCCCATCCGGAACCAGAGACCATGGAGCAGCATCCTGAAACACAGCCCAAGGAGCAGCATCCGGTACCCGAGGCCATGGAGCAGCATCCTGAATCAGAGGCCAAGGAGCACCATCAATAACCAGCGGGCAGGCAGCACCCTCCAAAACCAGTGGGCAGGCAGCCCCATCCAGAACCAGTGGGCAGGACGCCCCCTCCAGAACAAGTTGGCAGGCAGCCCCCTCCAGAACCAGTGAGCAGGAAGCCTCCTGCAAAACCAGTGGGCAGGAAGCTCCCTGCAGAACGTGTGGGCCGGAAGCCCCCTTCAGAACCAGTGGGCAGGAAGCCCCCTGCAGAACGTGAGGGCAGGAAGCCCCCCCCCAGAACCAATGGGCAGGCAGCCCCCTCCCAATGGGTGCTCCCCCAAACAACCCACACCCCCCTTTGAGGTGCCTGCCCATTTTCAACGTGATGCCTCACAACAGTGAAGTCCTGTTGTTGTCAGGAGTCAGGTTGGGGCTTGGACCTTGCCCTTTGTGCATTTGTGACTTTGGACTGGCCTTTGGACCTTCATGTATTCATTTCTGCAGTTGTGTATGTCTTTGCATTTTACATATTCATAGAACAGGAATACAGTGGTTGGAACTGTGTATGTGTCCTGGGGTCTTTACTCCGGGGTTCCGTTACTCTTATTTTCCTGTGCATCTGGTTCTGGGTGTGTGGTGTGTGTATGATGTATGTTGGCCATGTGTGTGTGAGACTCTCTCCCCTCTCTCCCTCACTTGTGTGCTAGGCAGCTGTACTCACCGTCATCATCTTTGTCAGCGTTGATGCTCAGGGACAGCAATGGCGTGGTACTGCATCGGGAAGACTTGCAGTTCTTGTTCCATGGCGGCTGCGGACTCCTGTGTGCCCCTGTTGGTGAGTGTATCCTTTTATATGATGTGTTTAAGCCAGGCTTTCGGTGTCATTGCTACCGCCCCAGAAATCGTGGCGGTGTGCTATGTCATAATATGGTGGGTAGATCTTTGTCTTCTACCTGCCTGTAGGTGGCTACCGGCGTGTTCAGTGTGGCTGCCGCAGTGTTCGGTGTTCCTATCGCGTTGGCGGTTGGTGTGGTACATCGGCTGTCTTTGGGAGGGATCACCGCCATGGTCATTATTTGGTGTTCTTTACCGCCAGCCTGTTGGCGGTGATACCACCACATTAACCCCGGCAGTCAGAAGACCGCCAGGGTCATAATGACCACTTTTGTCGTTAAAATTATGGTTAGTGCTTTAGAAAGAAAAATAAGAACACATTTTAAGTGAGTTCTCACATATCTTCATCTTCTATTTCAATACAACATTCTGGCATGAATACTGAGACATGCACTTTTAGCACCAGTAGCAGACTGCCAGTTAACTCCATGGTGATCAGCAGTTTACTGCAGTATTCTAATGAGCAACTAGAGAGCTGACATTCTGAATTAATGCCAAACATGTGGCATATCTGACCGCCATCTTGATGGAGTCAAAGTGGACAACTGAAATGATTTTTTACTGAGGATACTGCAGTAAATGAGAAAATTAGAGAGCTTCATAATAAATATGTCTCCCAAGATGACCACCAAAGAAAGAAGAGCTCAAATGTAGCACAAATGTCATCCAAATGTAGCCCAAGTATAGCTCAATGATAGAAGTGTGCAAAACACTGCATTCTTTGTTTTTGTGCAGTTTTATATAGCGCAGGCTTGACCCGGAGGTTTTGGAGTGCTTTACATGAGCATCAGTTACATTATAGAAGGACCTATTCCTTTTGGGATTTAGGTATTTGTGGATTAAGGCTCTCATCATGACATTGGCGGTGACTGTAAAAGTGGCATTAATACTGCCAACAGCCTGGCGGTAATTACCGCCAAATTATGACACCACATTAACACCACTGACCATGGCAGTAGCCATCAACCCGCCAGGCGGAAGTCAAGGTCCATATTATGACTTAGCAAACCACCAGGATTTCTGGGGTGGTACCAACACCATCAAAAGCCTGGCTGAAACATTTCACAGAAAACTCACCATCAGGGACACAGAGGACTCCGCTGCTGCATTGGAACCAAAACTCCAAGTCTTCCCGATGCTCTCCCATGCCATGGCCATCCTGGAACACCAACCCTGATGAAGACGATGATGGTGAGTATAGCCGCCTAGCACACAAGGGAGGTAAAGAGGAAAAGGAGAGTGACACACACACACCCAACACACACCATTCACACACACACCATACACAGAACCAGCTGTAACTTAAAACGAGTGTCACAGGACCCACGTGTAAATAATGCAAGGAGAACAATACTGATGTATGAACCCTGTAATCGGCTGCCAACAGCCACCAGAAGCAGAGGCACCCAAGAAGCCCCTCCACTGAGGGGGCTCCCTGCCCAACAGTCCCTGGAGAGTGGGCTACATACCCTCTGCTTGTGGAGAGTTCTCTTTGGGTGCCTCTGCTGCTGGAGAGGGCTCCTTGCCCTCTGCTAGTGGAGGGGCTTCTTGGGTGCCTCTGCTTCTGGAGAGGGCTCCTTGCCCTCTGCTGGTGGAGGGGGCTCCTTGGGTGCCTCTGCTGGTGGAGAGGGCTCCTTGCCCGCTGTTAGTAAAGGGGGCTACTTGGCTTTCTTAGATGGTGGAGGGGAAACTTTGGCTTTCTTTGGTGGTTTAGGAGAATCCATGTGTTCCCTCTTGTGACGAGCCCCTTGGCGTTTGACATGTGACTGGTGTCCTTGCCTCCAGGTCTAGGAGGTGCCTCCACTGACCCCTTCCTCTGTCCTTTGGATTTTGCCACCCTAGTCCTCCCTTTCTGAGGTGGAGGTGTGAACTTACTAGGAGTGGCTGCCGTCACACTCAGGGGCCTCTTTGTGCCAGCAGCTGTTTTTTTGGTGGGAACTGTGGCAGACTGGTTGGCTGAGATGCTGGGCTGGGTCGTTGGGACCCTGCACTTATGGGCAGGACGGGCAGTGGAGGGGGAGGGAAGAGGTCAAATTGGGCAAGGAAAAGCTTCTTAGGGATGTTGGATGTGGGAGGAGGGATGGGACTGGCGGTAGAGGGAGTAGCTGGAGGAGGTGTATGTCTCCTGGACTTGGGTGCAGGTGCAAGGACAGTGTGCATGTGTGAGGTGGATGGCTGTTGGGTGTCTGAGTGGGAGCGTTTGTATCTCTTGAGGGGGCAGACAGGGTGGAAGAGGACAAACAGGATGTACTGATGGATATTGTGGAGGTGTCTGCAAGTGAAGTGTGTGTGCTGCATGATGTGGTGATGGTGGCTGTTGATGCAGTGCATACAGGTTTGTGTGTGGATGAGACTGTGAGGGAGGAGGTGGAGGGGGAGACTGTGGAGGCAGTGGATGTTGTTATGTGTGCAACTGTCTGTTGTTTGTGTGAGTGCTTGTGACTTGAAGTGTGCTTCCTGTGGTGTTTGTCTGTGCCACTCTTGTGTGATGTTTTGTGTGCATGCTTATCTGTATGTGTGCATGGGATGGGTTGGGGTTGAGGAGACTGGGACAAGGAAGTGGTAGTTGGAGGGGGGACTGTAGGACCAGGTACACTGGCTGCCATCAGAGAGGAGGCCAGAGCCTGAAACGATCTCTGTAGGGCCGCCAACCCACCGTGAATGCCCTCCAGGTAGGCATTGCATTGCTGCATCTGGGATGCCAGCTCCTGGATGGCATTCGCTATGGTTGACTGCCCTACAGAGTTGGATCTCAGGAGGTCATTAGCCTCCTCACTGAGGGCAGCAGGGCTCACTGGGGCAGAGCCTGAGGTGCCTGGGGCAAAGGAGATGCCCACCCTCCTGGGTGAGCATGCATGGGCAACTCATTGGGGGGCTACTGGGACAGCTGGGCTGGTACGGGGGTGGTGGCTGTACCTGTACCTGGGTTGGTTCTAGAGCTGTCTGCCACCACCAGGGAGCTTCCATCGGAGTAGGAATCTGAGTCAGTGTTGTCACCTCCTGTCCCCACCGTGGTGCTCCCCTCGCCCTCTGTCTCACTGGTCTCCTTGGCATCAGTGGAATCTACTTCCTGGGTCCTGTGGGCTGCAGCTCCCTCAGTGGCTGGTGCCCCTTCTCCTCTGCCAGATGATGCTAATGCACACATGGACAAGATAACAGAAGAATATAGGTGAGGAGAGAAAGGGAGCACTGGATCAATTGCATACCCAACACCACCAATGGCATACAAATTACCATCACACACAGGGATCAAGATTGAGCACTATGCACTGCATTGGCATTCTATTGGCTAGGTACCACAGCAAGATGAGAGCCAACCACCACCATATGCACCCCTCCTGGGCCCTACTAAGCCCTGTCTGACATGGAATGCCACCTAGCTAGTTAACACGATTTTGCCATCACCCATTGACCCTGAGCAGGACCACACTGTCTGAGCTGGCATTAAGGGGCACCCACTAACTGAAACTACCACCAGGATCCCATGCCAGGCAACAAAGATTGTTCTTACACACACTGTACTCAACCCCTTGTGGCTGCTGTGCTGCCCTCAAGCACCCATCTAGCTCTAGGTGGGCCACCACCAGTATGCGGGCCATAAGGGGGGTTAGGTTCCTCGTTTGAAGGACATCCCCAGCTGGGCCTCTGCGGTCTTCTGGGCCCAATGTCTCAGGTCCTCCCACTGTTTCCTGTAGTGGGTGCTCCTCCTGCTATAGACCCGCAGGGTCCGCAAGTCCTTGGCGATGGCACGCCACAATCTCTTCTTCTGATGGGCACTGACCTGCAGAGGAAATACAAACAGGAGGACACCATTAACCGTACAATCCATCCTGTCACACATATGGCGTACAAATACCATTTCCCCTCATCAGGCACACACATCACCCAGATCCCTGCATGTACACTACCACCAGCCAGACCGCCCACCCAAATGACACACTTGCAGCACACACACACATCTCCATGCAGCCTTGTTGCATGCATCATCTCCATGCTGTACTCACTGTTGGTCTGGAGGCCCATATAGCTGTCCATACAAGGGTAGAAACTCATCCACCAGGCACTCCTCTGAAGTGAAGGTAGGGGCCCTTTATCCTGTCACATGGGCAATGGCAGGTTCCAGACTCAGGTCACAGCACACACAGTGGATGTGTTATCCTGTGTAAAGTCAGGAATCAAGTGAGGTCATAGAAAGAAAATGGCAGTCACGTCCGCCGCAGTGTACACCATCACCGCCGCCGGTGATCCTCATTGGACACTGTACTCCATAGAGCCCCATTTTAGCCATTGAGGAATAGCACGGTGGTGCAAGACTGACTTCCGCCATAACACCCATTGCTGGCTGATTTACATCACTTCGACCTGTCCCTACATACAGGACAGGCGCTCGCCATTTTATGGTGCTGGCCAACATTCTGAAATAGAAAACTGTGTCATTGCTGTCATGCATTGCCATTTACATAGTCCAGTTACATACACGGTCAATGTACACTAAAGTGGTGGTTCCATTGTTCAGTTTGTCACTCCCTTCTCACTCTTGTGTCCCTTAGGTACCTACCACTGCAGACGAATAGGAGGAGGAGGCAAGCCCTAGTGAACAGACCCCTTGTGGACTTGGCTACACTGGAGGAGAAGGCACATAATACTTACCTATAGACTGGACAGGGCCACAATCACAGAGCTGTGTGCTCAATTGGAGCCTGATCTGATATCTGCTATCGGTCATCACACTGGGATCCGCCCTCTTGTGTAGGTTCTATCTGTGCTCCATTTATGGGCAACTGGCTCTTTTCAAGTGACAGTGGGCTTGGCAGCAGGAATGTCACAGCAAATGTTCTCAATAGTGCTGGCAAGGGTTTTGTCTGCCTTGCTCAAACACATATGCAGCTATGTCGCTTTCCCCCATGTGGAAGATTTGGCCACTGTGAAGGCTGGATTCTATGCAATGGGACATATTCCTAATATTACTGGGGCCATCGACGGAACACATCTAGCATTTGTCCCCCCCGGCACAATGAACAGGTGTTCAGGATCGGACGAGATTCCAATCAATCTATGTGCAAATGGTGTGACTGGCTGACCAGCACATCTCCCACGTCACTGCCAAGAATTCTGGGTCGGTGCACGATGCCTTTGTTTTAAGGAATAGCACCATCCCAAATGTGATGGCACAACTACTGAGGCACAGGGTCCCAACCCAATGCATGTCAGTGTATGCCTTCAGGAGTCATCGCCCATTCCATTGTGCAAGGCTAATGTTTGTTCCTCAATTTTTACAGGTGACACTGGCTACCAAACTTGTTGTGGCTCTTGACCCCTGTAAGGAATGCCAGGACAGGGGCAGAGAATAGGTATAATGATGCTCATGGGTGAACCAGGAGGATAATTGATCAGACCTTCAGCCTCCTGAAGGCCAGGTTCAGATGCCTGCATCTGGCAGGTGGATCCCTCTGCTACTCCCCTCAGAAGTTCTGCCAGATAGTTGTTGTATGCTGCATGTTGCACAACATGGCCATCAGATGATATGTGCCCTATTTGCATGAGGAGGAGGGTGAAAATATTTTTGTGGCAGCAGTGGACCCTCAGGACAGTGAGGATGAGGAGGCAGAGGATGAGGATGTGGACAACAGGACATCAGTCATACTGCAGTACTGCCAATAACACACAGGTAAGACAGTGGAACTGACCATTTCTCTGGTTATTTATCTTTTCAGTGTGGCTGTAGCATGATGGCAGTCCCCTCCTTACCATCTCAACTGACTTGTCACCTATGCCTTCTCATTTTGCAGATGTTGATGTGGTTACAACTCTGAACTGATGTGATGACTGCAGCCGGCTACAGGCCATTATTTATATGCAATCACAAAGTTCAGGACAATTGCACAAGATGAAACTGTCAATATTATTGCACATTTTCATGACATAAAGCGCTAACACTCAAGTTGTGTTCAAAGGTGTTTATTGTAGTGAAAACTATAGAAGGAATACTGTAATGGAATGGGGTGATAGTAGAGGTAAGTCCAGGGTATCGATCCAGTCTGTTTGTAGCACAGGTCCAGTGTCCAAGGGGTCATATGAAGGGAAGCAATGGCAGTTCAAAGTGGACAAGATGACAGAGTGGAACACAAGGGGGAAATTCAGGAGGGTCTTATTTCCTGGCAGTGGTCTTGGTCTTGGCAAGTGTTTCTGGCATCTGTCTGGGTTGCAGGGAACGTTTGTGGGGTGGTTCACCTTCTGCAGGAGGCGGGGTGCTGGTGGCCTGTGGGTCCTGAGGCAGGGCCACCTGTCCACTAGCTGCAGCAGATGTGGAGGGCTGTTCAGTTGACTGGCTAGTGGAAGGGGCTGCTGGTGTTCTGTATAGTGCCTCATGATGTTGGCCATATCACCCAGCACCCCTACTGTGGAGACCATGGTGGTGTTCAGGGCCTGCAAATCTTTCTTGATCTCCTGGTGGTGTTCCTCCTGCAGCTGCTGGTTCTCCTGTATGATGTTTAACATCTGGCCCAACTTCTCCTGGGATTTTTGATAAGTACCTAAGGACATTGGTGAGTGCCTCTGGGGCAGTCGGTTCCCTGTGACTGTCCTCCCCCTGGCGCACAGCTGTCCTCCATGTATCCCGGTCCCCCTGTGCCTATGTCCCCTGAATGGTGTGCCCACTATCACTGACCCCAGGACCTGATTGTCTTGGCTGTGAGGTGGGGACCGTCGATGTACAGGTGGGCACACTGCTGATCGGCGTGTCCTGGGGATAGAGGTGTGGGGACGTTGGGTAGCTGCTGTGGTGTTGAATACTGAGGGGGAAGGCTCTGTGGTGGAGTGGGTGTGGGCTGGGGTAGCCGACTGATCAGTGTTCCCTGATGGGCCAGGGAGTTCATCCAGATCCAGAAGTCCAGAGTTACTGTCATCACTGGGGGCATCTTCTGATGGGGGACTCGGGAGCGGAGGCACCTCCTCGCCACTCAGATTGGCTGGGGCACCTGTTGGGATTTAAGTGGTATATTATGCTACATGCCTGTGACATTTTCTACATCCCTAGCTTCCCCTATATCGTTGCGGTTGCCCTGCCACCTTTGTTTGTGTATGGCAACGTCTTGTGGGATTGTTAGTTCTCCATGCTGTGCATGCATTGGTGGTGGGTGTACATGCAGGGCTGGGAGGGATGTTCATGCTTTTCTTATGGCATGCAGGGCTTGCACTCAGATTAGTCAATTATGGTGGTGCACTGTTGGGGGGAATTGAGTGGAATGATGGGTTTCAGGGTGAAGTGTGGTGGTGGCATGCAAGTATGTGGGGGGATAGGTAGTAAATATTGACTCACCAGTGAACAGTTCTCTGGCAACTCCAGAGAGTTCCTCAGTATGCAGTATTGCCAAGACTTGCTCCTCCCATGCTGTCAGCTGTGGGCGAGGAGGTAGTGCCTTGCTGCCATGGAACGTACTTTCCCTGTAGGTCATTCCACCTCTTCCTGATGTCATCACTTGTTCTTGGATGCTGTCCCACGGCGTTCACCTGGTCCATGATTCTCCGCCATAGCTCCATCTTCCTTGCAATGGAGATTTCCTGTACCTGTGCTCCAAACAGCCGTGGCTCTACCCAGACTATTTCCTCCACCATGATCGGCAACTCCTTATCTGTGAGAAGGGGGTGTCTTTATGGGGACATGGGTGTTGTGTGGTGTGTTTTGCAATGGGTGTTGAGTAATGTGGTGGGGTGTGGGGTGCGTGACGGATGGATTGGTATTTGAGGTGTGTGTGTAGTTGTGTCTCTGATTTGCATGGCTATCTCGTGGCTATTTTTCATGTTCGTAAAGGGTTGTGGGTAATGTGGGTGTGTATTTTATAGTGCTCTGGGTTGGTGGGTGTGGTGTGTGTATCAGTGTCAGGTGTGTGTTTTGGCCAATGTTGTGTTGTCATATATTTGGGTGGCCATTCTGACCGTGCCGGTGTGTACCACCAATTGTTTACCATTGTTAAATGTCCTCCGTGGTGATTTGTGGATCATAATGTGGAGGGTGTTCTTTTGTTTGCGTGACGGTATGTGTGTTGGTACTGACAGTTTACCACTAACTTTTGGTCTGGCAGATATGTGTTTGTGGGAGTATTCTGTTGGTTTAATGTGTATGTCATAATATGGTGAATGGATGTTCGCCTCCGTGACAGTATATTGACAGCTGTCACCACAGCGGTAAGCAGGATTTACCACCAATGTCATAATGAGGGCTTAAGTGATTTGCCCAGAATAACAGGATATCAAGCTGAAAGTCAAACCGTGTTCCACAGTTGCAAAGTCAGCAGCTATGGCAGTAATGCCACAGTCTCTCCCCTAAGTGAAGTAGGACTTATAAACAAGTGTTCAATTAGATAAAACAATATTAAGGTAGCAAATAATTTAAAAGTACTTTGTTTCTATTTAAGAACTCAGAAAATATGTCCTCATTTTAATCTTTTAGAGCACTAAACATAATTTCTATGGGAATAAGACCCTCTCATTTTTATAATTTATTAAGGAAATGCTTTAGGTGTTACAGTTTTGATTACATCAAGATAATGTCAGGCGTGCCACACTTTTATAATAAATATAGAAATTTAGCAATCAAGTTGTTCATTGAAATCATTTGGGGAGGCAGATGTAAGGTACACAGACACAAATATTTGAGGGCAGGGAAGAGGGTGGAGAGGCAACAAGTTGACCACGCTGAACAGGAGGGAGGGGGAGTGGCAGCAGTATGGACCATGGAGGGTAGGGGCATGGGGGCAGGAGCAACAAATCAACCATGCAGGACTGGCAATAGACACTGTGACAATATACCAGACTATTAAGGGCAGAAGGAAGAGGCAGTGGCAGTACAACCATACATACCAAAAGACCTGTTTAAGACATGAGAATCCTGATGATTTCAGCCCAAAAGGGCTTTATTTTATCTGTCGCCTGATTACAATCTCCCCTTTTTCAATGTAAGTCAATTAGGAGAACTAATGCCTTAGGTTTTGTTTTTCAAAATTTCCCTCTTACCAAGTTCAAAATCTTGGCAAGTATGGTACATTGGATCTCTGACGGCAGGAGGAATGGGATAGGGACATGGACTCGGATAATAGAGGGCATGAGGGAGTGGGGAGGGGCACCAAACTGACCTTACAGGGCAAGTGCCAGGGGTTGCAGCATCACAATACACCAGGGCAAGCTGGACGGTAGTGCAGCACAACAGACCATGGAAAGCAATGGGGAGGAGACAGGGCCAAAAGAGAGCAGAGGAGAAAGAGACAAGGGCAGCAAGCTCACCATACCGGACAGGCAGGAGGGACAGTTGCAGTATTACAGACCATGAAGAGCAGGAGGGAGGGTCCAGGGGCATGACAATGGACCAGACAAGGCAGGAGTGAGGGGAGAGGGGCCTGCACATAAAAATGGAGGGCAGAGTGGCAAGGGAGCAGGCCCAGCAAGCTGACCATGAAGGCAGGCGGGGTGACGACTGGAAGCACAACAAACCACAGAGGGCAACAGTGAGATTATAATGGCATACACACATACAACAGAGGGAAGGTGGGATGGGCCAGGGGTAGGAATCTCACTGCACAGGGCAGGTGGGAGGGGTTGTGGCAGTACAGAAGGCCATGGACGCAAGCAGGACGATTGATGGCAGCACAACAGCCATGATGGGCAAGAGGGAGGGGGCAGTGGCATGCACAAAGGTTAATGGAGGTCAGAAGGGAAGGATAGGGACTGGACATAGACAAGAGAGGGAAAGGACCTTCACAATAGACAACACAGGGTAGACAGGAGGAGCAGTTGTTGCACAGCACTGAATCGTGGGAAGAAAGGAGTGACAGCAAAATGGACCATGGAGGACAGTAGGGAGGAAATAAGGGAATGGAACTCGGAGAGGCAAGGTGGAGGTGGCAGGGACAGGAAGCTGCCATCTGACCATGCTAGCATGTGGCAGCAGCAGCTCAACAGAACACTCAGAGTAGATAGGAGGGACAGTGACATGTCCATGTAACATGGTGGGCAAGAAGGAGGGAGCAGGGGAATCACACTGACATCGGACAGTGGGGAAAGACGACCAGGACAGCAAGCTAAGGACAGATGCTAATCAGGTAACAAATTGGAAAACAGAGGGCAGGAGCAGTGGGAAGGGACATCAAGCTGAATGTAGGGTAGTGGCAGCACATCGGACCATGCAGGGCAGGAGAGAGGAGGCTAGTGCGTTGTCTCAGACAACAGTGGGATGGAAGCAGGTGGCTGGGGAAGCAAGCTAACTATTCAGGGCAGGTGGGAAGGGCAGTGGCAGAACAATGGCCACAAAGGGCGGTAATAAGGGAGCAGGGACATGGACTTGAACAATGGATATCAAGGGGGGGAGAAGCAGCAAGCTTGGGCAAGGCAGCACAATGCCAGGCCCTGAGTCCAATCCCCCCCACCATGCATTGAGGTGGGCATTTTGCTTTAAGTTAAAACAACCCTAGACATTCACAGAAAAAAAAAGGTTACAGGGATGTCATAGTATATATACAAATATATATTGTGTTGGTACATATATGTGGAGTTGTTGAGTAAGGTATTGAACATTTGTACTTCCTTACCTGTCAAAACTGATATTCTGCCCTCAATATTTTTTACCTATTTTGATATTTAGAGTGCATACTGTTGAGCCGGGGCCACTCACCTGAAAAGCAGGATGTCTGCAGGGGCGATGGTATGCTCCCCGACCTCCTGGAACGCCTCTCAGCACTTCCTGGTGGCCACAGAAACCCCAGCAGGTGTCCCAAAAGGAAAGGGGGAGTGGAAGAGAAAGAGACAAAACACTACCACGTCTTGCCGGACCAGCCAGGCACCCTGTATCTTTGGGGGGCAGGTCGTTGTTGTCAGAATGATAGTAGAGTTAGTGCACTCAACTTCCTTGAAACTGAATCTCTCTTTCTGATTTGGGCACAGGAGCAGTAGAAGAACACCAGAATGCTCCAGCACTTTTCTTGGATAATAATAACTGTTGGCACAATTACTAACACTGCATTACCAAAAACCCAAACTGAGTACCATAACAATAAGTACTGCGACACTAGGGCTGGCTTCACAGAGATTCACTGTTGCACACTACAATTAGAACTGTGGTTGCACTTATCATGCACAAGAAAGACAAACAAGGGCATTACATTTATCACATATAACTTTCCTGCATGCATAGTGTTAAACTAAAAGGAACAAAAATAATCCAAGAAAAACAAATGTCCGCTCTGGGTTTAAACAGTTAGGTTGGCACAGTTTGGTTTGGTTTCACTGAGTGTGTGAAAAACCCATCAAAAGCAAATTTCTCAAACCTGAAACACAGGCATGAATGACACAATTTAAATCCAAGGGTTATGCTATTAGAGAAAGAAAAGTCAGGTAAATGCACTTTTAAAATTTCACTCTCACTTTTTGTAGTACTTGAGCTCAAACAGATTTCCTGAAGCACATTTAGGCAAATAACTACAATAATAATGTAGAATATTCAGAAATGCATTTGTCTTTTCAAGATAAGCACTCTGCCAAAATACGAGGTCTGAAATACAAAAGCTGTTCTAGGAAAGCGCGGCACTCAAACAACAAACTCCCTGAGAATATTACTCACTTATCTGCAGTCTTTTCCGGAGTGCTGGAGGAATGCCTGGTGTCAGCTGGTACAGGAACAAGGAATAGAATTGCCTCAAAAGTCCTGAATACGAGGATGACAGCAGGGGCTGGACTGCCAAATCAGATGCTGAGATCAGGAAGCAAAACAAAGCCAAGCAGGGAGGCATGCTTCACTCTGCTATTTATAGCCAATCAGGAAAGCAATTGAGTTTTCACATGTGGATGAGTCACCACACCCAATTAGAAGCACATGTCTACACCGGCTCACATTAGCAAACAAGCATTGATAAAAACCAATTGTGTAACACAGCACATTATGGGCTTGATTACAACTTTGGCGGAGGGGGTTAATCTGTCCCAAATGTAACGGATATCCCGCCCACCATATTACGAGTTCCATAGGATATAATGGACTAGTAATACGGTGGGTGGTATATCAGTCACATTTGGTACGGATTTACCCCCTCCGCCAGAGTTGTAATCAGGCCCTATGCTTACTTAGAAACATGAAGGTTTAACCAAGAACAGAGATATGATTTAACACTAATCCCTGGGGATGCTGTCAGATAACGTAGGAGGCACCTTGGGGATTCCTGACAGTCCTCCCCACCAAGGACCCTCTCAAAGGGCTGGGCTTGGAAGGGTGCAGGAGATGGAATTTTTTAGTAAAACATGGAGCATGAACTGTGAACGCGGGTTCCCAGGAATTGTCCTCAGGCCCATAGCCTTTCCAAGCCAATAAATTGTGTAGAACACCATGGACGCGCCTGGAGTCAAGAATTTTGGCCACTTCAAATTCCCATTGCCTGTGTACTTTTTCCAGGGGAGGTGGTGGGGTATCGCGGGTATCAGGGGAATAGGGACGGAGTAACGACACATGAAACACGGGGTGTACCTTGAAATCATCTGGCAAAGTCAGTTCTACTACCACAGGATTGATGATTTTCGCAATAGGAAAGGGGCCTAGAAATCCGGGGTTCAATTTTCTGGATCCTGCAAGATGGAGATTTTTTGATGAGAGCTTGGTAGAGTTTTAAATGGTGTTGTACTTGTTTTTTAATCTCCTGTCACGCTTTATGGTGTTTCTGTACTGATGGGACCCCTGTGGATGTTTGGGACCCAGTTATAGGTAGCATTCTTGGGTGCAGACCAAACAAAAAGTAAAATGGGGATACTCCTGTAGCCATGTGGACACTGTTGTTATATACAAATTCAACAAGAGTTAAAGCCTTATCCACTCAGTAGACCATATGTCAATGTAACATCTCAGGATTTGCTCCAGCGATTGATTGGTACGTTCCCGTCTGCCCATCCGTTTGTGGATGATATGCAGAGGACAAGTGGACGTCCATACCGACTGAGGAACAGAAGCTACCCCAAAACCGTGATATGAATTGGGGGTCACAATCAGAAACAATTGTGGTGGGCAACCCATGGAGCCATACAATGTGTTGGACAAACAAATCCGAGAGCTTGGAAGCTGTAGGGAGGCACTTTAATGGAACAAAATGAGCCATTTTAGTTAGGTAATCTACAGCCACCCATATGACAGTGTGTCCATTGGAAACTGGGAGATCAGAAATAAAATCCATACTTATGGTATGCCATGGGGCCACCAGAGTTGGCATGGGAAGTAACAATCCTGTGGCTGGAGTATGTGGGGTTTTAGCCCAAACACAGATGGAACAAGTCTGGACGTAGCTTCTGACATCCTGCACACGTGTGGGCCATCAAAACCATCTTTGACAGAGATATAACATCTTTTTCTCACCCGGGTGACCTGCAAGGACAGGATTATGTCCCCAATCTAACACTGTATCCCATAATTCTTTGGTAACGATGTACAACTGTTCAGTATGGTATAGTAAACCCTCTTTTTCATACACATCACTTGAACAGGGAACCTTGTGTTGGGATACCTGTGTTTTCTCAAGGAACTCTTGGGAAGTGCACACAGCCACAATTTTTTCTGGGGGTATAATGCTTCTGACCTGTTCTAGCGCAACATCAGAGGAGAAACCCATCCTAGACAACGTGTCTGTCTTTTGATGTGTAGTACCAGCCCTATAGGTGATTACGAAGTCAAACTTGTTAAAGAATAGAAGCCAGCTTAATTGACGAGGTATCAGGGCCTTGGTTGCTTGAAAAAACTGTAAATTATTGTGATCTATGTAAATAGTTACGGTGTGTCTAGCTCCTGGTAGGTGGTGACGCCATTCCTGGAAGGCAAGCTTGATGGCAAGAAGTTCCCACTCTGCCACCGTGTAATTTTGCTCTGCGGGCAGCAATTTATTTGATAAGCAAGCTACTGGATGGAAATGCCCAGGCTTAGGATCTTGTTGGGACAAGACACCACCCACTGCCATTTGAGCGGCGTCTGCTTCCACTAAAAATGGCTGAGCTGGGTTGGGATGATGGAGAATGGGTGCTTCAATGAATGTGTTTTTAAGATGTTGGAAGGCTTTCTCAGCTTCTGCATCCCAGAGGAACTCAACCCCCTTTCGTAGATGATGAGTTATGGGAGATACCATGGTAGAAAAGTGGGGTATAAATCTCCGATAAAAATTTGTGAAGCCCAAAAACTGTTGCACTTCCTTCATGGATCTTGGGGCTACCCAATCCAGGATGGTCTGTACCTTGGACCCATCCATGGAAATTCCATCGGGAGTGATCACATATCCTAGGAATTCTACATTTGTAGCGTGAAAAACACATTTTTCCAGCTTGGTGAAGAGATGATGCTCACGAAGCCATAGTAAAACCGCTCTTACATACCCTGTATGTTCGTCAGTGGAAGACGAATAGATCAAAATGTCGTCTATGTATACCACTACACAGATATCTAGAAACTCCTGCTGTACTTCATTGATGAAAAATTGAAACGCTGCAGGAGCGATACACAACCTGAAGGGCATCACTGTGTACTCAAAAAATCTGAATTTAGTTTGGAACGCCGTCTTCCACTCATCCCCCTTCATCACTCGTATTAAGTGGTAGGCGCCCCGGAGGTTGGGTTTAGTATGAATGGTGGACTGATGTACCTGATCTAAAAGTACCAGGATCAACGGAAGTGAATACCAAGTTTTTATGGTCACTTGGTTCAGTGCACGATAATCTATACATGCGCGCAGCTCACGATTCTTCTTGGGCACGAAGAACAAAGACAACGATACTGGTGATGTTGAATGATGAATGAAACCCTTAGCCAATAGATCATCTAGGTAGTCTCACAGGTATTTATTCTCAGACTCAGAAAGAGCATACACTCTACTACATGGTAGTATTGTCCCTGGAATCAAGTCTAGGTGACAATCGTATGACCTATGTGGTGGCAGCTGGATGGCCTTCTGTTCACTAAAGACATCATGGAAGTCTTTATATGGTACAGGAATGGCCAGTGTGTCATCCGGCTTGATAGCCGTACTATCTGTGGACCCACAATGTAAGGGTGTCACTAGTAATGGTTTGTCTTGATAACAGGAGTGCCAGCAATGTTTCGAGTCTAATGTCACTGTCCTTGCTGCCCAGTCAATTTTGGCATTGTGTAACTGAAGCGAGGGTATCCCCAAAATGGCTCCTAATACTGGGGTATCTATGAGGTCAAACTAAATTTGTTCTGTATGGTTGTTTGCACAAAGCATGGAAAAGGGTGTTGTTTGATGAAAGATAAGCCCGGAGGACAATTCTGAGCCATTCACCGCTCTGACTCGTTCAGGGACGTCTTTTCTGACAGTTGTAATATTTAGGGTTTTAGCCAAACCTAAGCCTAAAAAGTTTCTGGTAGCCCCAGAATCAAGCAATATGGGAATGACCTTATGAGGGGACAACACTAACGTCACAATAAGAGTTAGATGTCGAGGTACTGGACTAGTGGAATTAGCCAGATGTGAGACCATATTGAAAGAAGCGCTCGATAAAATGGTCTCAGAAGTTATCGAGCCAGTTAGTTTTCTCCCTGGTCAGGAAGAGAGAATTCAGGCCCTGTTATCGCTCCAATGGCTTTCTTTGGAGCAGTAGGCTTGTTAGGACATTCCCGCACAAAATGCCATGCCTTACCGCAGTATAAACACAGCTTAAATTTTCCTACATTCTTTCTCTTCCTCAGATAGTGGGCCCCGCACACTGCCAATTTGCATGGACTCAGGTGTATCATGAGTGGGAATGGTGGACTCCTTTTTCTCAGTTTTGAGCACCACTAAGCGTGTGTCACCCTGGAATTTTTCACCCTTACGTTCACTCAAGCTGTGATCCAATCGTACCACCAGGTCAATGAACTCGGAACACTCCGTAAGAGGTTCCACAATTTGGGCTAGAACATCCTTGAGATCGGCCCGAAGGCCACAATAGAAGAGGGAGGTCCTCTTCTCCTCAGGCCACTCCGTCTCTGCCACCAACCGATAGAAAGAGGTGATATAGGATAGTAGAACCTTGTTTCCCTGGTGCAAATTCAGCAACTCATTGTCACTGGCTTGCACGAAGAGTTGTTTGGCGAACAGTTTCCGCAAGGCTTCCTTGAACCGGTTGAAATCATACAGTATAGGGTCATTGCTCTCCACCAGCAGAATAGACCAATTAGCTGCATTGCCTCCCAAATAAGAGCTAATAAAAGCGACATTTGCAGCATCATTGGGGAATGCATCTGCCCGACACAAATACTGTAGCTGGCACTGGTTAAGAAAAATGTTGAACTTGCCACTATCTCCAAAAAACCTTTCTGGAGAAGCTAAGGGCACAGGGGTTGGTGTTGTGGCCATTACCTGCATGGGTTGTGTGGTAGAAGTCATTGGGCCTGAATCAGGTCTAGGAACATGATTAGACAGGTCAAACTGGGGGGCCTGTAGTACTGGAGATCTTTGTTTTAGTTTGAATCCTCCCCAGGCGGTTTCTTGTGGCTTATACTGTTGTATTTCAGTGTGCAACTCCAGGTTCTCTTGCTTTAAGGAAATAACTCCCTTCTGTAATCCCGCTAGGGCCCTAGTTAAATCTAATAAAGATGGAGCATCCTGATCAGCTGGTAAAGCCTGTGCTAAACCTTTGAAAGTACCCATTGAGGAATCCATCGCCCAGGCAGCCCTGTATGTTGTGGCTTGGCTTCATGTCGAGACTGGGCCCCTCACCTGAAAAGCAGGATGTCTGCAGGGGCAATGGTATGCCTCGACCTCCTGGAACACCTCTCAGCACTTCCTGGTGGACACAGAAACCCCGGCAGGTGTCCCAAAAGGAAAGGGGGAGTGGAAGACAAAGAGACAAATCACTGCCATGTCTTGCCGGTCCAGCCAGGCACCCTGTATCTTCGGGGGGCAGGTTGTTGTTGACAGAGTGATAGTAGAGTTAGTGCACTCAACTTCCTTGAAACTGAATCTCTCTTTCTGATATGGGCACAGGAGCGGTAGAAGAACACCAGGATGCTCCAGCACTTTTCTTGGATAAGAATAACTGTTGGCGCAATTACTAACAAAGCATTACCAAAAACCCAAACTGAGTACCATAACAATAAGTATTAAAACACTAGGGCTGGCTTCACAGAGATTCACTGTTGCACAGTACAATTAGAACCGTGGTTGCACTTATCATGCACAAGAAAGACAAACAAGGCCATTAAGTTTATCACATATAACTTCCCTGCATGCATAGAGTTAAACTAAAAGGAACAAAAACAATCCAAGAAATAGAAATGTCCACTCTGGGTTTAAACAGTTATGGTGGCACAGTTTGGTTTGGTTTCACTGTGTGTGTGAAATATCCTTCAAAATCAAATTGCTCAAACCTGGAACACAGGCATGAATGACACAACTTAAATCCAAGAGTTATGCTATTAGAGAAAGAAAAGTCAGGTAAATGCTCTTTTACAATTTCACTGTCACTTTTTGTAGTACTTGAGCTCAAACAGATTTCCTGAAGCACATTTAGGCAAATAACTACAATAATAATGTAGAATATTCAGAAATGCATTTGTCTTTTCAAGATAAGCACTCTGCCAAAATACGAGGTCTGAAATACAACAGCTGTTCTAGGAAAGCGCGGCACTCAAACAACAAACTCTGGAGGAATGCCTGGTGTCAGCTGGTACACGAACGAAGAAAGGAATTGCCTCAAAAGTCCTGACTACAAGGATGAAAGCAGGGGCTGGACTGCCAAATCAGATGCTGAGATCAGGAAGCAAAACAAAGCCAAGCAGGGAGGCATGCTTCACTCTGCTATTTATAGCCAATCAGGAAAGCAGTTGAGTTTCCACATGTGGATGAGTCACCACACTCAATTAGAAGCACATGTCTACAACACACCCAATTAGGAGCACATGTCTACACCTGCTCACATTAGCAACCAAGCATTCATAAAACAAGCATTGATAAAACCAATTGTGTAACAGCACATTATGTTTTTTTTAGAAACATGAAGGTTTAACCAAGACAGAGATATGATTTAACCCTAATCCCTGGGGATGCTGACAGATAATGCAGGAGGCACCTTGGAGATTCCTGATACATACTAAGGCGGTAATTCTGACCGCGGCGGGCGGCGGTCGCCGCCCGCCAAGCGGTTCCTGCCGAATGACCGCTCCGCGGTCAAAAGACCGCGGCGGCCATTCCGGCTTTCCCGCTGGGCCGGCGGGCGACCGCCAGAAGGCCGCCCGCCGGCCCACCGGGAAAGCCCCTTTACCAATGAAGCCGGCTCCGAATGGAGCCGGCGGAGTTGAAGGGGTGCGACGGGTGCAGTGGCACCCGTCGCGATTTTCATTGTCTGCTTTGCAGACACTGAAAATCTTTATGGGGCCCTGTTAGGGGGCCCCTGCACTGCCCATGCCAGTGGCATGGGCCCCCAGGGGCCCCATGACACCCGTTCCCGCCATCCTGTTCCTGGCGGTAATTACCGCCAGGAACAGGCTGGCGGGTAGGGGGTCGGAATCCCTATTGCGGCACTGCAAGCAGCGCCGCCATGGCGGATTCCCAGGGCCAGGGGTAAACCGGCGGGAAACCGCTGGTTGCCCTTTTCTGACCGCGGCTTTACCGTTGCGGTCAGAATGGCCCAGGAAGCACCGCCAGCCTGTTGGCGGTGCTTCTGCGGTCCCCGGCCCTGGCGGTCATGGACCGCCAGGATCGGAATGACCCCCTAAGTGATTCTATGTGAAGGAACACATTAGTTTTTTTTTATTTATTTTTTATTACATATTAAAGCACACCAAATCAACTTTCCACAATCCATATTTAAATCCTATCAGTTAGATGGGATTTACAGTAGAGGGGTGTCAACGTGTAAAGTTAGGTGCCTCATGAATTTGTATATTTTCTAAACTGTTCACATTTTGTGAAAAGGAAGGATAATACATTTCTGTTAAAAAAAATTGCCCTCAACTCAGAGACCTCCTTTCCACACCTTCTACCTGAGGTGATTGATGACCAGCCTCCACATTCAACATTTATGTTGCTGAAGGATGGCCTAACTGGGACATTCTGCATCAGGTAATCACCACACCTGGAAGGCCCAAATGGATAAAATGTACTTCTGTGATGCTATTGATTATGTTTGACCAATGACTTTGTGTTTCACCACTGCACATATTAGTTGCTCAATGTTCACCAGCAGCACATTATGGGGGTCATTCTGACTCCCGCCGGCCGCGGTAACCGCAGGGCCGGCGGGAGCCGCCAGAATACCGCTGCGCGGTCATAAGACGGCCGCGGGTATTCTGGGTTTCCCGCTGGGCTGGCGGGCGACCGCCAGAAGGCCGCCCGCCAGCCCAGCGGGAAAGACCCTTCCACAAGGATGCCGGCTCCGAATGGAGCCGGTGGAGTGGAAGGGGTGCGACGGGTGCAGTTGCACCCGTCGCGATTTTCAGTGTCTGCATGGCAGACACTGAAAATCTTGGTGGGGCCCTGTTACGGGGGGCCCTGCAGTGCCCATGCCATTGGCATGGGCACTGCAGGGGCCCCCAGGGGCCCCACGACACCCCATACTGCCATCCTGTTCCTGGCGGCCAAAACCGCCAGGAACAGGATGGCGGTATGGGGGTCGGAATCCCCATGGCGGCGCAGCAAGCTGCGCCGCCATGGAGGATTCCCCAGGGCAGCGGAAAACCGGCGGTACACCGCCGGTTTTCCGTTTCTGACCGCGGCTGTACCGCCGCGGTCAGAATGCCCTTGGGAGCACCGCCAGCCTGTTGGCGGTGCTCCCGCAGTCCCCGGCCCTGTCGGAATGACCGCCTATATGTTTTGTTCAGCTTAGCTGCCTATTGGCTTTGACATGATATTATAGATTACATTCTGTATTCAGCTCAGCTGCCTATTGGCTTTGACATGACATTATAGATTACATTTTGTATTCAGCTCAGTTGCCTATTGGCTTTGACATGATATTAGACATTACATTTTGTATTCAGCTCAGCTACCTATTGGCTTTGACATGATATTAGACATTTTGTATTCAGCTCAGCTGCCTATTGGCTTTGACATGACATTAGACATTATATTTGATATTTAGGTTAGCTGCCTATTGCCTTTATCGTGGAGTTAGACATTGCAGTTGAGAATCCAAGCTGTATTTTTCCAAGCTGTGTTTTTCCACAAGATGAACCAAGCTGTTTTCTTCGCACAGTAGACTAGACCTGATAAGAGAGAGTACATTTGGTGTTTTCCTTTCTGCTCAGGCTTGGGAAGAGGAGGAGTCTAGGAGATCTGGCCAGTCTCCGAAGGCTTGCGTAGTTTTCCCAGGTCTGAGAGGAGGGGGCACGCTTTTGTAGGGATGACTCGGGCTACAGAGAATTAGATTCAAATCTGCTGGACTTCGGACTGGAACTTGGCGCCAGTTGCCAGTCTCTCGTATGGGTAGATAATCTCTTTCTCGCAGTTGACCGGAGTCATCAACTTGCAGACCCCAGAAAGATGAAGCTGTAAATAGTTTCTCACACGGTGAAGTATTTGTTTTGCTTTGCATTCAATATCTTATCAATATCTTATAAATATAACCTGCTGTGTACATTGCAACTGAGAAGTACTGTGATATATTTTGTTTTCATTGAACGTGTGCTTAAAATCTATTAATTCGTCTCTCACAAACTTGTGGGTGGGGAAGAATTAACAACAATAAAGGTCTTCTTTGAACTCAGAAGTGCATTCTTGATATGTTCTGTAAGCTCTGATACGAGATAAGAAGGAAAGCAGAACATTTTGGTACCAGGAGTGGGGTAGGGTCGAATTATAGATTTCTACGTGCACAATTTAAAAGTGTAATTGTTTTTTGTTGTTTGGAGAATTACAGAAGCACAGCAGACCATGTTTGAAAATGCATGTGTAGTTAAACTGCCTGATGGTGCTGTGAGAAATATGTTTTCTTTCTGTGATGAAGCATATTTAGAAAATGTGCCTTTTGGAAGCAATGATGTTCCTTTTGTTTTTGACAGAAGGGTTTGGATACTTTTATCTGCTTACAGAAAAATGCAGGAGAGATGTAGGCAGTTAGAACATGAAAATAAGAATTTACGTGAGCAAATTAGCCAGAATACATTACTGCAAGATGATGCTGAAAGTTATAAAAATGCTGTTTTAGAAGAATCTGTCTTTTCCCATTCCAGTAATGAGGGGGTTAAGACAGCTTCAAGCTATTCTGAGCCTCCGTGTGAGCCAGGTTTTTTGGCAGTCAAAGTGCATTCCTTAACTGATAACACAGAGAAGGACAGAGCTCAGAATGTGGTTTACGAGTTACAGTTGCAAAATGAAGTAAAACAAAAGATTTTAGAGTTTCTTACCATTTGCACTAAGCAAGAGACACCGAGTTTCATTAGCTTGTTTGATTTTTGGAAACAGAATAGCCCTCATCTGAGTGAAATCCTAACACTTTGGTATATGGTCACTGGGAAAAATTATATACAGCTGCGCGCTTGTGATTTGGCAAATGAAATAATGCAGACTTTGAGTTTCTGCGCAGTGCAAGAGGGAAAACCTGATGTACATGTAAATCAGGAACAGGGGAAGAAAAGAGTGCCCCTAGCTAGGATCATACACTGGATCTGGTACTTGCAAGACAGGGCTAGAGTACCACAGGTAAAAGAGTCACCAGTGAAACTGAGTGCACCATTTGAATTCGTGTCCACTGAGGATAAAAAGCATGTTTGTTTAACTAATGATTCATTGACTGAAATGTTGTTTTCTGGCACAGTAGAAGGAACAGCGTTGTACAATGTGTGTCAGATTTTAAAGCAAGAGCTGCGTGAGATGTGTCATTTTTACACTGATTCTTGGTTCATTGCCAATGGTTTAGCAGTTTGGTTTTCCACATGGCTTGTACATAACTGGTTCAATTGCCTTGCAGATGTTAAAGAGAAAAATTCAGAGAGAGAAGTGTTCTCCCAGAATTCTGACTTAGTGGGGATGGCCAAGTGGGTGCACCAGAAATGTGAACAGCTGGGAGAAAAAGCCACTTTCAGGTGGGCAGAGAGGAGTGAAATGCACATTCCCCTAGATTTGAAAAAAACTGTGCAGCACGCACAAGAGCAATCTGTCCCACAAGCAGTCACAGAGAGAGGAAAGCTACCAGAACAGAAATGGCAAATTGATCAGGTTTTAGGGGGAGTGATTGCTGCAAATTACCAAGGAGAAATTAAAATTGTGCTGATAACTAGAAAAGAATCTGATTCATTCATACAAATTGGAGACAGAATGGCCCAACTTGGCAAAAGTGCAGTGAACAGAGGGTTGTTAAAGAAGGAGTCTACCCCAGCCCTTCTGACAGTGCAAGAAAAGGGAAGCTGTGGTGCAGCAGATAAAAACCTCAGTGCTGAGGTGTGGGTTGAAGCCCCAGATGACCCTCCAGAACCTGCAGAAATCATAACAAAGGGCCCTAAAAACATCCTGCTGATTATAAAACAGGGAAAGAAAGAGGAAGGGTACATTTCAAATGACAAATGTTATTTGCAAGAAAAGTCATACTTTTTTCTTTTGCAGATCCTACCACGTTTCGCCACTGTCCCTGAGTGTGCTGTGTGGTCCCCTTTCAAGTGTGTGCGTGTGGGGTCGGGGAAGGGACCGAACCCCCAACCTGAACCTTACTGAGTACAGTACAAGCACCATGGATCCATTTTGCGCAAATGGCGCCTTCAGTTCAAGTTCAACTTGTTTGATTTCATTCTTCCACTGGAACTAAGCAACCTTAACAGTTAACTGTCTGTTTTTTTTCGTATGGAACTCTGACTTTCACTTACTTTCCAGCAAACCCTTCAGGTGGACCGTGCACCTTTACATGAGTAGTACTCATGCTACATCAAATTGCTATTTTAGAGACACTATAATCTCATTTAGAGTATAAAAGTTTCAGTCTTTTCTGTGTAGATGTATCTGATGTGAAAGGTTATGAGATCTATATGTTAATCCACTTCCATTGCTTTACAGTGATTGCTTTGATCATTCAAATCTGATTTGTTGATAATGTTTTTTTTTGTGCTGATGTTTTTTTTGTTTGAAACAAGAGATATGTGAAACAAAAATTCATTGGTCATAGGGTGGAATGTGATGCTATTGATTATGTTTGACCAATGACTTTGTGTTTCACCACTGCGCATATTAGTTGCTCAATGTTCACCAGTAGCACATTATGGGGGTGATTCTAACCCTGGCGATCGGTGTTAAAGTGGCGGCCAACCCGCCAACAGGCTGGCGGTCCAAAAAATGGAATTCTGACCCTGGCGGGAACCGCCAACACAGCCCGCCAACTTAACACTCCGACCGCCGCGGCGGTGCAGACAAACAGCGCGGCGGTCACCGCCAACAGGCAGGCGGCAGACAATGTACCGCCCACACTATCATAACTCACCAATTCGCCACCTTTTCCGGGGCGGGAGCACCGCCGATAAAAACACGGCGGAAACAGACTACGAACGGGAAAACGCTCACCTCTACGCACTCCACGAGGACGGAGGACAGCATGGAACCCGAATTGAACATCATACCTGCTCTCGTCTACCTTCTCATCTACCACGAGTACGAAGTCCGGCGCAGACGACAACGGTGAGTACTGCACCTACGACACACGGGAGGGGGAGGACGAAAGGTTACGGGCACACACATATGCGCCCCCCCCCCAATCATGTACTCACCAATGCAGAGCACCAAGTCACAGTTACACCACCCAAACACCCCTGAAAAATGCTAGGACATAATCATATTTGGAATAAATATTTATGTACCAAAAAGCTCCAGAAAATTAGCGTACAACCATGAAAGATATCCACAACAAAACAAATGACATACACATCAGTGTATGACTGAAGTACCAAGTCCTGCACATCCTACCAATTCAGCATGTCCGTGGGCCAAAGTCTTGAGAAACAAGGGCAAAGCCCACACAGGAGACCTGAGTCCTTTGGAGAGAACACTGCAGGGGCATCAGATGTAAAAACTACAGGCACCTCAGGGGGAAGGGAAGGGGGGGGCACCACAGCCACATGAGTCCACGACGCCAGATCCACGAGGAGCCACCATGCCCACCGTTCAATCCTGGGGAGTGCAAAGCCACAGTCTCTCAATGTCTCTACAGTGGGTGGGCTGCCCACTGGACCAACCTGGGGAGTGCAAAGCCACAGTCTCTCAATGTCTCTACAGTGGGTGGGCTGCCCACTGGACCAACCTGGGGAGTGCAAAGCCACAGTCTCTCAATGTCTCTACAGTGGGTGGCCTGCCCACTGGACCAACCTGGGGAGTGCAAAGCCACAGTCTCTCAATGTCTCTACAGTGGGTGGGCTGCCCACTGTGCCATCCTGGGGAGTGCAAAGCCACAGTCTCTCAAGTCTCTGCAGTGGGTGGATTGCCCACTGGACCATCCTGGGGAGTGCAAAGCCACAGTCCATCATGTGGATGACAGTCTCCACTGGTCAAGGAGGAGGCATGGTGGGCACAATGAACCATCAACGGTGCTTGAGACGGCGGGGCCCAGCGGAGCGGTGCTTGAGACGGCGGGGCCCAGCGGAGCGGTGCTTGAGAGGAAGGGCCCAGCGGAGCGGTGCTTGAGAGGAAGGGCCCAGCGGAGCGGTGCTTGAGAGGAAGGGCCCAGCGGAGCGGTGCTTGAGACGGCGGGGCCCAGCGGAGCGGTGCTTGAGACGGCGGGGCCCAGCGGAGCGGTGCTTGAGAGGAAGGGCCCAGCGGAGCGGTGCTTGAGAGGAAGGGCCCAGCGGAGCGGTGCTTGAGAGGAAGGGCCCGGCGGAGCGGTGCTTGAGAGGAAGGGCCCAGCGGAGCGGTGCTTGAGACGGCGGGGCCCAGCGGAGCGGTGCTTGAGAGGAAGGGCCCAGCGGAGCGGTGCTTGAGACGGCGGGGCCCAGCAGAGCGGTGCTTGAGAGGAAGGGCCCAGCGGAGCGGTGCTTGAGAGGAAGGGCCCAGCGGAGCGGTGCTTGAGACGGCGGGGCCCAGCGGAGCGGTGCTTGAGAGGAAGGGCCCAGCGGAGCGGTGCTTGAGAGGAAGGGCCCAGCTGAGCGGTGCTTGAGACGGCGGGGCCCAGCGGAGCGGTGCTTGAGAGGAAGGGCCCAGCGGAGCGGTGCTTGAGAGGAAGGGCCCAGCGGAGCGGTGCTTGAGAGGAAGGGCCCAGCGGAGCGGTGCTTGAGACGGCGGGGCCCTGTTCAGCGGTGCTTGAGACGGCGGGGCCCAGCGGAGCGGTGCTTGAGAGGAAGGGCCCAGCGGAGCGGTGCTTGAGAGGAAGGGCCCAGCGGAGCGGTGCTTGAGACGGCGGGGCCCAGCAGAGCGGTGCTTGAGACGGCGGGGCCCTGTTCAGCGGTGCTCTTCTGCACCGCGGGCCCTGTTCAGCGGTGCCTATCTCCACGGCGGGGCCCTGTTCAGCGGTGCTCTTCTGCACCGCGGGCCCTGTTCAGCGGTGCCTATCTCCACGGCGGGGCCCTGTTCAGCGGTACTCTTCTGCACCGCGGGCCCTGTTCAGCGGTGCCTATCTCCACGGCGGGGCCCTGTTCAGCGGTACTCTTCTGCACCGCGGGCCCTGTTCAGCGGTGCCTATCTCCACGGCGGGGCCCTGTTCAGCGGTACTCTTCTGCACCGCGGGCCCTGTTCAGCGGTGCCTATCTCCACGGCGGGGCCCTGTTCAGCGGTGCTCTTCTGCACCGCGGGCCCTGTTCAGCGGTGCCTATCTCCACGGCGGGGCCCTGTTCAGCGGTGCTTGTCTGCACCGCGGGCCCTGTTCAGCGGTGCCTATCTCCACGGCGGGGCCCTGTTCAGCGGTACTCTTCTGCACCGCGGGCCCTGTTCAGCGGTGCCTATCTCCACGGCGGGGCCCTGTTCAGCGGTACTCTTCTGCACCGCGGGCCCTGTTCAGCGGTGCCTATCTCCACCGCGGGCCCTGTTCAGCGGTGCTCGTCTGCACCGCGGGCCCTGTTCAGCGGTGCCCATCCAGCAGGTCAAGGGAGCCAGACCTGGCCTGGACTCCCTGTTCAGTCGCCTTCGGACCGTGACGTATCTGGACCCTTCGGGGACGGACTCCTGGCCTCCTTAGTGTCCTCCTTCCCAGCTGGGATGTGGCATGTGGGGTCCACCTTCTCCGCGCTCCTGCTGCCCTTCCGCTCCTTTGATGGGGCTCTCGGGCCCTTGCCTCCCCCAGATGGTGTGGGTGGTGAAGTGGCCGCACATTGCTCCTTGGGGGCAGCCCTGTCAGTCCTCGCACGACGGTCCTTGGTTTTGCGGGTCCTCTTGCCGGGGGGGGGGCTGGACGTGTCCTTGCTGCAGCTCGATGTGTCACTGCTGGCAAAGGGTGGGCTCCAGAACCCAGGCACAACAGTGACACCCGAAGCTGGGCTGGTGGTGGCTGCGGTGCTCTTGGGACTCTTTGAAGATGGATGGGGGGGGTCATCGGGGGGAAAGAGGTTAAGGTTAGCCAGGAAAAGTTTTTTAGGGCCAAGGTAAAGGGTAGGAGTAGTGGAGATGGAAGTGGAGGTAGAGGAGGTGGTTGTAGGAGAGTCAGGTGTGCTGTCATTGGGTGAAGGTGCTGGTGCTGTAGGCTGTCGTGAGGTGGATGGCTGTTGGGTGGGTGGCTGCCTGCGTTTGTGTGTCTTGGAAGAGGGGGTGACAGACACAGTGGGAGAGGACACAGGGGACGTGTACATGGCAGTGGGGGTGGTGACTGCACGAGTGTGGACTGTACTGGAGGGTGAGGTGGTGATGGAAGCACTGGCTGATGTTGGGGTGCATGCAGGTGTGAGTGTAGACGTCACAGGGAGGGAGGAGGGAGACGAGGAGGAGGGGGACACAGGGGTGGCAGTGGCTGTTGGCATGTCTGCATCTGGGTGTTGCTCGGGTGAGTGTTTGCGTGATCTGTGGTGCTTGTGTTTGGATGAGCTGCTCTTGGGTGTTGAGGTGTGTGCAGGCTGGTCTGATGGTGTGGATGGGATAGGCTGAGGAACAGGAGACAGAGACAGGCTGGAGGCAGTCAGAAGAGGGAGGCTGGAAACAGGGACAATGGCTGCCGTCAGTGCTGAGGCCAGAGCAGTGAACGCTCGTTGATGGGCAGCCTGACCCGAATGAATGCCCTCCAGGTACGCATTGCTCTGTTGCACCTCCCTTTGCACACCCTGGATGGCATTCAGAAGGGTCATCTGCCCAACAATGAGCGTCCTTACCAGGTCAATGAGCTCCGCACTGAGGGCAGCAGGGGCAACAGGGGCAGGGGCTGAGGTGCCTGGGGCGAAGGAGACGCGCGCCTTCCTGGGCGAAGCGGCACGGAGCGAAGACTGAGGGGCTGCTGGGAGGGCGGGGCTGGTGCGCTGGGTGGCGGCTGTACCTGTAGAGGCGGGGGGCACGGATGTTGCCGCCACCCCTAGGGAGCTCCCATCCGAGGACGTGTCGCTTTCGCTGCTCTCACCAGCGGTCCCCGTCGTGGTGCTCCCCTCGCCCTCCGGATCACTGGTGCCCTCGGTGTCTGTTCCTGGGCCCACCGGGGCCTTGTGTCCTGCAGCTCCCTCGTGCTCCGATGCCATATCTCCTCCGCCTGATGATGCTAATGCACACATGCACAAGAAGATGAAGAGAAAGGGTGGGGGGAGAAAAAAGAAGACCAGGTTGATTGCATGCAATGTCAACACCGTTGGCGGAGAGGACAGACACAGGTGCCTAATGCACTAAGCCGCGCATTCGGGGTACACTACTCAGTACTACTGACTAAGACAACAGGCCAAGAGACGTCAAACGCGCACATGGGAGATGCTGGACCTTCAATGGCTGTACTTGTCACCCTACAGAGGTGGGGGCCGGGGGCACAGGGCCATGCCTAAGGGAGAGGACTACACTACAGAAAGCGCCCTGGCCTAATGTCACCCACAGCCCTCCTCCCCCACCCAGACGCCTCCACTGCGCAGAAAGATAGGAGAATGTGCTGATACTCACCCCCTTGTGTCTGCTGTGATGTCTTAAAGCGCCCATCCAATTCAGGGTAGGCCACCGCCAGGATCCGGGACATCAGGGGGGTCATGGTGCGACTGGCACCCCTCCTAGGTTGGGAGGCCATCCCCAGCAGTGTTTCTGCGGTCTTCCTTGTTCCGCAGCGGATGTCCTCCCACCTCTTGCGGCAGTGGGTGCCCCGTCTGTTGTGGACCCCCAAGGTCCGGACTTCCTTGGCGATGGCACGCCAAATATCGATCTTCTGATGGGCGCTGACCTATTAGACATGTACAGGGTGGAAAGGAGGAAATCATCAATGGCCTGCATGTTAGATGTAATTGGCCCCCCCCACCCACTTTGCCATATGGCACATGCTCTCATCTGTCGGGCGTTGCACTCCTCATTCGCCCCCCAAGCCCACCCCACCAACTTACATCCACCCCAATCCACACAGGCATAGCCCATTCCATTAGCACCCGGGGTACTCACTTGTTGGTCTGGAGGACCGTAGAGTAGCGCATACTGGGGGAGGACCCCATCCACGAGCTTGTCCAATTCTTCAGACGTGAAGGCAGGGGCCCTTTCCCCAGTCACAGCAGCCATTGTATCTTCCAGACCGAGGTCACAGCAGCACTTGCAGTATAGGTCCTCTCCTGTGGATGATCAGGTCTCGAGTGATTAAGCAGATAGAAAATGGCGGTCACGTCCGCGGCGGTGCGTACCGCGACCGCCGGCGCACTTCGTTATTGGCTCCTGACACCCATAGGCTTCAATGTTAACCAATGCGGCTTTGCGCCGCGGTCTTCGACCGCCTACCGCCACGGTGTGCCCCGCCAGCGCAGTGACCTCACATCCCATTGTCCCACTTCACAGGTCAGGCAGCCGCCATTTCAAGGGCCCACATGGCTTAATTTTGACTGCGACACACAGGCCTAGGCCTTGCATTGCCACACATACACGCCTTTCAACCCATTGCCATTCTTTAACTGTGCAAGATGTCTGTACGTACCTGTGGTTTGGCTGACTCTGTGCTCCATGTTGTCCTTCCTAGGCACCGTCCGCTGGGACTTGGGATGAGAAGGAGGAATCCTCGCGTGTACCGACCGCTGGTGGACCTGTCGACAATGGAAGAACGCCATATAATCCTTCGATACCGACTTGACCGTGCCACTATCTATGAACTGTGTGCCCAGCTGGAGCCAGCCCTGATGTCCCCCATCCGCCAACCCACAGGGATTCCCCCTCTGGTGCAGGTTTTGTCAGTCCTCCATTTTTTGGCCAGTGGGTCATTCCAGACCACAGTGGCCATGTCATCTGGAATGTCTCAGCCTATGTTTTCAAAGATTTTGAGCAGAGTGTTGTCTGCCCTGATGAAACTCATGCGGAGCTACATCATTTTCCCAGAGGAGGGTGACTTGCCCACAGTGAAGGGTGATTTCTATGCCCTTGGACATATCCCCAACATCATTGGTGCCATTGATGGGACCCATGTGGCTTTGGTACCCCCAAAAGACGATGAGCAGGTGTACCGAAACAGAAAGAATTATCATTCGATGAATGTCCAGGTGGTCTGTTTGGCTGACCAGTACATCTCCCATGTAAATGCCAAGTTCCCAGGGTCAGTGCATGACGCGTATGTGATGCGAAATAGCAGCATCCCCTATGTGATGGAGCAGCTACAGAGACAACGTGTGTGGCTAATAGGTGACTCTGGTTACCCCAACCTGCCGTGGCTACTGACCCCAGTAAGGAATCCCCGGACAAGGGCAGAGGAACGCTACAATGAGGCCCATGGGCATACAAGGAGGGTGATTGAGCGAACCTTTGGCCTCCTGAAGGCCAGGTTTAGGTGCCTGCATATGACTGGTGGATCCCTAATGTACTCACCAAAGAAGGTGTGCCATATCATCGTGGCCTGCTGTATGCTTCACAACCTGGCTTTGCGACGACAGGTGCCTTTCCTGCAGGAGGATGGTCCAGATGGTGGTGTTGTAGAAGCCGTGGAGCCTGTGGAGAGTGAAGAGGAGGAAGACTCTGAGGACGACACAGACAATAGGGACAGAGTGATACAACAGTATTTCCAGTAACACCCAGGTAAGAATCACCCACGCCATTTCACAATTGCTTCTAGCCTCCTGCATCTATACTTTCTGTAGTTCCCCACAGATGTTTTTTATTAATTTATGCCTTTCCCTTCCCTTCTCAGTGCTGTCTGACTCAGTACCTGACTTCTGCTTGGTTCACCCATGAAATACAGCGTATTGACATTGGTATGTTGTCATGACTAATTGACAGAACAGAAATTGAACAGTAATATGTTATCCCTTTGTTAATAATACAGCATGACTCAAAACAGGTTTGTGTGCAAAATGTGATTTATTTACAGTGCTAGATACCGGTACATGTGATTCTAAGGGTGATGGGTGGGGGTGGAGGAATATCCATGTCAGAGTCCAGTTCTCAGTCTCACAGGTGCATTGTTCTTTTGCCTGTGGAAGGATGGAGCATAGGCAGTTCATGGTTGGACAGGGTGGCAATGTGGGACAGTGGGAAGACTTGAGGGGGTATGTCCTGCTGGCGGGGGTCTTGACATCCTACTCTGTCTTTTTCTTTGGTCTCAGGCTCCTCTTACGGGGTGGTTGTTCTTCAGCAGGAGGTGGGGTTCTGGGGGGCTGTCGAGGTGTTGGGACCTCCTGTCCACTAGCGCCGGCGGAGGTGGTAGGCTGTTCCTGGTCCGGCCTAGTGACAGGGGCCCTGTGTGGTGCACCATGGTCCCGCAACGCGTCCTCTATCCTGTGGAGGGCCAGGACGATGGTCCCCATTGCGGTCCCGATGATTCTCAGCTCCTCCCTGAAGCCCATGTAGCGTTCCTCCTGCTGTGCCTGGATCTCAGTGAACCTGGCCAGTACCGTCGCCATCGTTTCTTGGGAGTGGTGGTAGGCCCCCATGAGGGTGGTGAGGGCCTCTTGGAGAGTGGGTTCCCTGGGCCTCTCCTCCCCCCCCTGTCGCACAGCAGCCCTCCGAGCTTCCCGGTTTCCCCCGGCCTCTGTCCCCTGGCCGGTGTGCCCGCTCCCACTGCCCCCAGGTCCCTGTTGTTGTTGGGGTGTCGGGTTAGCCTGGGTGCCCTGTAGTGGCAGACACACCGCTGATTGAGCTGTCCTAGAGACAGAGGCATGGTCCCGCTGGGTGGGAGCTGTGCTGGTGTCGGCAGAGGGGGTCGGGTCTGGTGAGCCTGTGTCTGGGTGAGGGGAACCGACTGCCCAGAGGTCCCCGATGGTCCGGGCTGGTCATCAGGTTCACTGTCGACAGAGCTGCTATCCTCAGTGTGGGCCTGTTCCGGTGGTGGGATGGACACTTCTGGACCCTCCTGGCTAGTGTGTTGTCGTTCGGGTCCTGCATGGGGTAAGAGAGTTTGGTTATTGTTTCTGTGTGTGCAATAGCATGCGTGTTGTGGGTGCCCTTATCCCCCAGTGCAGGCATTCCCTGGAGGGAGGTGTTGTGAGGGTATTTAGTGGGGGGGAGGGGTTAGTGCAGTGGTCATGCTTAGGTGATGGGTGCCCATGGTTTGTGTTGGCATGCAGGAGTTGGTGTTGGGATGGGTGGGTTGTGCTGGTGAGACATTGTCAGGAAGGATGTGTGCTGGGGGGTTGGGGGTGAGGGTGGGGGTGTGGGTTGGCATGCTGGTGGGGTGTGGGGGATATAGTAGTTGAGATGGGACTTACCAGAGTCCATTCCTCCGGCTACTCCTGCGAGGCCCTGAGGATGCAGGATGGTCAAGACCTCTTGTTCCCACGATGTAAATTCGGGAGGGGTGGGTGGGGGTCCGCCGCCAGTCTTCTGGACCGCGATGTTGTGCCTCGAGACCATCGACCGGACCTTCCCCCGTAGGTCGTTCCATCTTTTGCGGATGTCCTCCCTATTCCTGGGATGCTGTCCCACCGCGTTGACCCTGTCCACGATCCGCTGCCATAGCTCCGCCTTCCTGGCTATACTGGTGTGCTGCACCTGCGAGCCGAAGAGCTGGGGTTCCACTCTTAGGATTTCCTCCACCATGACCCGGAGTTCTTGGTCCGAAAAGCGTGGGTGCCTTTGGGGTGCCATGGGGTGGTGTGGGTGAGGTGTGGGGTGGTGTATGTGATGAGGAGTGTGTTGGTGAGTGGTGCTTTGTGCTACTATGTGGTGTGTGTGATGGTGTAGTGTGCCTCAGTGTGTCTTGCTTTGGATTGTCTGCTGTGTCTCTCTCTCCTTCTCTCAGTATTTGGGGTCGCAGGGGTTTGTGGGTGATGTGGGTGTGTGTTTTATAGTTGGTTGATTGTGTGGGAGTGGTGTGTGTATGTGTATCAGGTGTGTGTATTTCAAATTGTCCAATGTGGCTGTGTTTTGGTGATGTGTGTGTATTCTGACCGCGGCGGTGTGTAGCGCCAATGGAATACCGCGTTTGAATGACCGCCGTGTGGATTCGTGGGTCGTAATGGCATGGGCGTATTTCTGTTGGCGTGACGGTGGAGGTTTGGTCATCTCCAGTTTATCGCTGCCCGCCGATGTGGCGGGCTGCAGTGGAGGATGGATTTTTGGAGGTTTGGCCGTTATGGGTCAGAATGACCGTGGCGGTTGACCGCGGCCGCGGCGGTGTTATGGCGGTCTTCTGACCGGCGGTAAGGGCATTTTACCGCCGAGGTCAGAATCACCCCCTATATGTTTTGTTCAGCTTAGCTGCCTATTGGCTTTGACATGATATTATAGATTACATTCTGTATTCAGCTCAGCTGCCTATTGGCTTTGACATGATATTATAGATTACATTTTGTATTCAGCTCAGTTGCCTATTGGCTTTGACATGATATTAGACATTACATTTTGTATTCAGCTCAGCTGTCTATTGGCTTTGACATGATATTAGACATTTTGTATTCAGCTCAGCTGCCTATTGGCTTTGACATGACATTAGACATTACATTTGATATTTAGGTTAGCTGCCTATTGCCTTTAACGTGGAGTTAGACATTGCAGTTGAGAATCCAAGCTGTATTTTTCCAAGCTGTGTTTTTCCACAAGATGAACCAAGCTGTTTTCTTCGCACAGTAGACTAGACCTGATAAGAGAGAGTACATTTGGGCCCTCATTCTGACCTTGGCGGGCGGCGGAGGCCGCCCGCCAAAGTCCCGCCGTCAGGTTACCGTTCCGCGGTCGAAAGACCGCGGCGGTAATTCTGACTTTCCCGCTGGGCTGGCGGGCGGTCGCCTTCAGACCGCCAGCCAGCCCAGCGGGAAAGAGGCTTCCACGATGAAGCCGGCTCGGAATCGAGCCGGCGGAGTGGAAGCTGTGCGACGGGTGCAGTTGCACCCGTCGCGTATTTCACTGTCTGCGCAGCAGACAGTGAAATACATGTAGGGGCCCTCTTACGGGGGCCCCTGCAATGCCCATGCCAGTGGCATGGGCACTGCAGGGGCCCCCAGGGGCCCCGCGACCCCCCCTACCGCCATCCGGATCTCGGCGGTCCGACCGCCGGGATCTGGATGGCGGTAGGGGGGGTCGGAATCCCCGTGGCGGTGCAGCAAGCTGCGCCGCCGCGGAGGATTCAATGGGGCCGCGGTACACTGGCGGGACCCCGCCAGTGGTGCCGGTCCGACCGCGGCTTTACCGCCGCGGTCGGAATCCCCATTGGAGCACCGCCGGCCTGTCGGCGGTGCTCCCGCGGTCCTCCGCCCTGGCGGTCAAAGACCGCCAGGGTCAGAATGACCACCTTGGTGTTTTCCTTTCTGCTCAGGCTTGGGAAGAGGAGGAGTCTAGGAGATCTGGCCAGTCTCCGAAGGCTTGCGTAGTTTTCCCAGGTCTGAGAGGAGGGGGCACGCTTTTGTAGGGATGACTCGGGCTACAGAGAATTAGATTCAAATCTGCTGGACTTCGGACTGGAACTTGGCGCCAGTTGCCAGTCTCTCGTGTGGGTAGATAATCTCTTTCTCGCAGTTGACCGGAGTCATCAACTTGCAGACCCCAGAAAGATGAAGCTGTAAATAGTTTCTCACACGGTGAAGTATTTGTTTTGCTTTGCATTCAATATCTTATCAATATCTTATAAATATAACCTGCTGTGTACATTGCAACTGAGAAGTACTGTGATATATTTTGTTTTCATTGAACGTGTGCTTGAAATCTATTAATTCGTCTCTCACGAACTTGTGGGTGGGGAAGAATTAACAACAATAAAGGTCTTCTTTGAACTCAGAAGTGCATTCTTGATATGTTCTGTAAGCTCTGAGACGAGATAAGAAGGAAAGCAGAACAACTTCAAGTAAATTTGGCTCAATTTATCTGGTTCATAACTCTGCTCATAAAGTGTTTAGTTTCCTAATTTCGCCCTACTTAGTATGTGAAGTTTTAATTTAACTCACCACTAATATATATCCTTGTAGCATGCAGTAGAGAGCTATTCAGGCCTTTAAAGGTCCGCTCCATGGTAAAAAGGCCAGAGCCAAAGGCGAGGGCCTTTAACAAGGGAGCTGGACTTTAATGCCTGTATAGCCCAGCGACGGAGGGCTATAAGGCTAATTAGAACATTCTGCTACTAGAGGGCAGTATGTTCTAATTTAAAATAAATTTACAGAGAGCTTGAAAGAGATCCTTCAAGGACACATTGGGAAGTTAGTGGCAAACAGTGTAGCTTCAATAGTTTAAGGATGCAGGAATGTTGAAAACTAAATGAAATTTAAATATTCTTTTACAAGTTAAGTTGGGAAGGTCCCATAATGAATTTCACTATAAGGGTGTAACAAAAGATGTATAGTTCAGTTATATTGGTTAAATTGATTGAAAGCACCAGTCAAAATGCATGGACTTAAAATAGTTGTAGGCATGTTTTGTGAAAAGTGCTGTACAAAAGGATACCTTTCTCAGACATCGACCAGCAAGGTAGGTAGGGAGGCTTGGTAAATTATAGGTGATTGTATGAGTCGAGCATTGATCCTTTTGAGGCCTGCGGCTTGGCTAAGGACACTAGTACCATCTCCAGTTACAGGAGTTGTAGATGGGCAAGCAGAAGGACTGTCGCTAAGGGTCTGAGTGATGGTTTGGAGATTTGCATTTAGGACCCTGCTCTGTGATAAACTTCCTCTTTGATGCTGCTTGCATGGTACCTGCCATTTGGATTCCGTAGCCCTCCACGTTTGGATGCTATAGCTCCCCTTTCTTTCACATGCAGCACACTTCTTGCATATAACCCTCAAGATGGCAACCTGTATGTGCCTAACATTGCTTGGACAAGCATGAACTTTTATAAGTGGAGAATGTAGAACTCAAGGAAGCCTGACATGCACTAGAAATGCAAGTATTTACTTGCAGTGGGATTATTCGGCATTACATTACTTTGCAGATAAAAGTGAAGCTTTATGTTATGAAACAGTTAAGAGATTGCCTTATTTAAATGTACACTAGCAAACCAAATCACCTCATAAAAGAACTTGGATTCCTCAGCAAGAAGGTTGAACTTTCCAGCAACTATACCAGCAAATGTAGACATGGCTGATATGCACTAAAAGGGAAGGTGTCAGCACTCCTTACCAAGAGTGTGAAGCAGCAAAAACCAAAGGGTGGCATTGTTAATCAATTCGTAAGAAACAACGTGGATCAAATAATAATGGTTAGACTTTAGCAGGTTTTCAAAGAGCACTAGACAAGGTGATTTTTGGTTCTTACACTAGGACCCTTTTTAAAAATAAGTGTGAAATTGAGCACTAAAATCACATTGAGAAAGCTATATTGGTAAAAACATGATAAGCTATAAATTCCACTTAACATCTCCAATCACCATTTCTTCACATCCATCAAGTTCTCACTTTGCTCCCTGAGGCTCTATTTTACTTTCTCTCATCTCTCCACATCGATCAAGCTCTGTCCCCACAGCCTCTCCCACCCTTTTCCCCATTGTGCCTTTCTGTTTGCTGCTGCATCTGCCTTTCATCTCCTTCTTGCCTCTCCTGCACTCTCAAATGTGTTTTCTATTTACTCATCATGCTTTCTCTCCTTTTCTAGAACCTCTTCCCTCTATCTCCTTTGTACTTCTCTTCCCAATTTTGTATTCTCTTTCTAGCTCTCTTCTCTATAGACCATTTATGACAACTGTGAACTTTTTCTTGGCTGCTCATGAGCAGCCACTGTCACCTTTCTTTAGCCTCTGTGGTTTTTGCTTTCCGCCAGTCCATGAAGCCTACTACCATGGAGACTTCTGGAGCTGGAGAAGTCCCCTTCGACCATGGAATATGGTCCAAGGTTCCAGAAGCTCTGAGATGCTCCTTGGGAGTTGGGGCTACATTTCCCTCAACCCACCTGGTGAAATCCTTAAAAGTCCACTGGACGCTGGTCAGCTGGGCTCTACTTGCAGGACTTGATGAAGGGGACTCGTGGTAGCTCCTTTGTACCTGTTGAGCACAGGAAGCCCACTCCTGAATCGTGGTAAATCCAGAGTGTGCAGAAGGTGCAGTCCTTTAGGGTGTAGTCCTTCTTGATGCAGACCAGGGTTTTAGCAGGGCAATCTTAACTCCACCGGGGTCCTTAAACCTAAAGACTTACAGGTAGGTTGTCAGAGCCAATTATAATTACACCTAATTACCATATACCTTTTAAACAGAGCACTGACCCTCGGCCTGGTTAACAGAGCCCAGGGCACCGTTAGAGTCAGTAACCATCAGTATCAGTCAAAAAATGGGGGTGATTAGGGCCTAAAGGATGACTTCCTCACACAAGTCATCCAAAAAGCTGCCTTATAACGTTTCCTCCATCTTCGCCAAGAGCACACATGACTCAGGTCTTTCAATCTCTCCACTGCCGCTAGAAGAGCTTTATTAAAGGCACTTGACATTGTCCACAGAGCCTCTCAAGAAAAAGGACTGCTTTATCTACAAAGTAATTCAATTAATACAAACAAAACAGGACACTGTGCTCCACACTTCCATCAGTCATCATCTTACCATAAGAAATCAGTAGGAATGCACAGTTTCTCAGTATAAGCCACCAAGCTCTGGAATTCACTACCAGCTAGCATTTGAATCATCCAGGAACAGTCACACTTCAGAAAATAGTTGAAACATGTGGCTATTTGCAAGACTATTTTACCACTCTACATCCCAACAACACAACATGGAGAGACGGTGGCACCCTTAAACTTAAGCTTCACTTTAGAGTCCACAGATTGGAAATAACCCCACCAGTAAACTACTTTTGATAGGTATATAGGTAAAGGAGGGCTGGCCTATGGTTTGCCAAGTTATTACATAGTTATGTTATTTCAGATATAATATTTCAGGCCTTTACTATTACTAATGCCATAATACTCAGCAGTAGGCATTCAGCTGCAAGTTACACCTCTTACATTCACATAAGACGTATCCATTTAAAGGATTGTCCATTAACCGTACAGAGCAGCTATCACCAAATAAACACCTATGGAATAAATGACGAGATCTGTCACATACTGCTGGACAATTGGAGGAATGTAGGGCCTGATTTAGAGGTTGTCACAAACATGACAGATACCCCATCCTCTGTATTACAATTCCATCATAGCCCATGGAAATTGTAATATAGCGGACAGGATTTCCGTCATGTTTATGACGGAGTAACCCATCTGTCAAACAATTAATCAGGCCCTCTATCTAGCCCACCACTGGAGGTCTCAAATATCTATACATCATGGCTGCTTCTTTACATCTGACAATGACACTCAGATTTGGGATGATGGGACAATACCACCTCTCCACTTTTCTCACCTACCAACCATGCCAGCTCACGCCCACAGCTACACAACATTTCTGATTGGACAGTCCAGTGCCTTAACCAGCTATGAAAACTATAATCAGAAGACATACCAAAAATAGACCCACAGAGCTGTTGAAAGCTGCCAGTGTAGTACAAATACATGCACTGCACTTTTTTGTCTCTCACACTCATAATTCACCACACTGCCATGTGCTGTGTCCCACAACCGCACACCATGAAACACTTGCATATAGGATAAAAAAAGGCAACCCCATTTCAACTGCACACCCTATACAGTGTAGCTTGCACCCTACGTAGGTATGTGTCATCGTGCCTCATATGAGCGTATTAAGTGCTTTACAAATGCTGCAATACAGTACAATACAAAAAATATTTTTTATTTACGCAGCAAGATTTGTTTTGATCCTGTCAAAATCTTTCCATCACTCTTCAGAATTTCAAAAAACAAACTGTGCCTCTTTCGTGTTTTCATAACGTCTGATATGTTTTGAACTATTTGTACAGTTCATTTACTGATGTTTGAACTTTGGTGTGAATTAGAAAGCTATTGACTTCCCACAGTCTTTGTTTTTGAACTCCCTGAACCCCAGTGAGCTTGTCACATAGTTCACTTTACAAAATGATCTTACTTTGTAGTCAGGGAAAGACAAATAAATATCTCTGTGTTAAAATGATCAGCAGCAATGGGCCAGAAGACTTACCCTGAAATTTTATCTCTGTCTTTGAACACACAACAATTGTGATAAGACAAAAACCATTACGCAAATGCTACGACTTCTGCATTTTGGGGGAGCCAAACGTTAACATGGGCTGGCTTGCCCCTCAAATGCCCCCCTTATTCCCATGTGAATACAGCGCTGGGTAGGCCCATATATTGAAAACAAATAGTATAGTACACTTTGATAAAATGCAGAATGAAAGCAACACTTGCATTGAGAAAAAAAGGTTTATGGTGCAGTTCATCATGACCACCAATACGCCCACCTGGAAAATCCAGTTGATACTAAACACAACTGCTTTTAACACATAGCAGCTGAACTTGACAATCTGATCATTTTTCTACTGACCCTGACCTGTATGGCATCACACCCGAAGCTCTCCTTTATAATTCCTCAAATCACCTATAATTTCAATGAAGTGCTCTACATTTGTCAGCAGCCTGTACTCCAGAGTCTTTGCTGCGTAGGTCTTGAATTCATTTTAAAAGCTGATATTTCCTGCATGCAGCTTTTCCAATCCAGTTCTGAACACTGGAATATATTTACCTCACTGACCTTCTGACCTCATTTTATTGTAAAAGGTCTAGAAAACGTTAGTCTATCTGTCCACGCTCCTCACACAAAGCATACTACAGTACGCAACAAACAAGCAGTGGCAAAGTAAAACAATCTTGTTTTGTAACCGGTGCTATGGTTAATTAAAAAATATTGCAAGCATATGAAACTAAATAAAAAGAAAACATGCTTTCACTTAAGCATGGAAGTACTACCCTCACAAGAAAAAAATATAAAATTAAAAATCAATTAAGTATTGCATAGTATGGCAGGGATGCTTCTGAGCAGGCAGGTGTACTTTGAACAAGCATAGAGCTCTTTTATAGTTTTAATGCACTTGAAAGAAAAATATGATTCTACCTGGTGAAAAGGTACTATTGAATTTGAATAACTGTAACTTGAAAACACGGCATAGGACACAAGGATAACCTACAAAAACACAAAGAAGGAGACATTGGTGAAAGAAAGTATTGGCATAAAACCCTTAGCATTGACGTACACTTCTTTTACATGGATGTGCACAAGTGAGCAGTGTTGGACCAGGTCCTCTCTGCAGGGCCACCACAGACATTTGTCGTCCTTGACTGTACCTGTCTCTGTTGGCTTTCAGGACTTTGAGCATTTTATTTCTTCTAACCATTGATAGAGTTCTTGTGCACTCCAGTGAAAACTTGGTAATGTTGATCTGCACCTTACTGGGGTATTTAATTTACCTGGAAGTCCCTCGGAAATTGTACTAAATGTACCCAGGGCCTGTAAATTAAAGTCAGTCACAGAACCAAAGCACTCATTGTGCCACACACTAAAGGTGCCCTGTAAAACATGTCTCAGGCCTGTTACTGCAGCCTGTAGTGCAGTTTTAAACTGCCACTTCTACCTGGAACAAAAACCTTGAACATTACTTTTTAATAAGCATAAGCCACCCATAACATAGGCCCTAAAGGCTCATAGGGCTGGGTGCTTTGTATTTTAAAAGCAGACATGTGCACTTAAATTTTACATGTCCTGGCAGTGGAAAACTCATAAAGCCATTTTCACTGTAGCAAGGCTATCTCTCCTATAGATTATCACTCAGTTAGCTTATTACTCCTAATAACTGATAACCAGTTTGAGAACCGATAGGGAAACGCTTCTTCCATTCATGTGAATGTTAATTTAAAATCCTCTTTAATGGTCAAATCAGATTTTAATTTACTTTCCTGAAAATGCCATTATAGGAAGCTTGCATTTTCTGTATGAACCAAGTGTGTCTTTTTTGCCAGTGTCCAGAATCACATGACTGTGAATGGTTCTCCTGTGGTATGCTGTATATTCCTTCCAGACATGGGGACAAAAGGTTTTTCAGTGTAGGGGAGGCTGTTCTTTTCCTGAGCAGGTCATCCTGGGGGTTGTACCAAGCCTTCCTGAACTTTAAAGGGTAGCCTGATGGCTATGCCTACTGCCTCTTGACTCCTAAGGCTGCCTATTCTGCCACTGACAAATGCAGTTCAAGCCTGGGCCTGCCAGACCTTTGTTAATCTAGACAATTTGGAGCTCAAACCCAGGAAAGGGGGAAGGTCAGACAAAGGGCGAATTCTCCACCTACAGGCTGGCATTGGGTATAAGAATAATACATTCAAAGCCTCTCAAAGAACACTCCTGAACCTGTGGAAGATTTGGAGAAAGGACTGAAATGCTGTCTGAAGCAGGAAGATTGACCTTCTTGCCTTGAACGCAGGCTCCTTTGAAGTAACTCCAAGGGTTAAGTGCCTGACCTCCTGTTTCAGCTACAGGGACACATCAAGCTTTCAAAAGCCTTCCTGCGACTGCCCAGCTAACCAGCATCAAATAGAGCTGCTGGTGCTCTGCTGCTGGCCTTTTCTGGAGTGAGTCCTGATTCCCCCCAAACCGTGCCCCCTGGTCCTAAACTCATGGTTGGCATCCTCTTGAACTCCAGGTAAAAATCCAGAAATTGTGGGCTCTTCGCCGATGATCAACAACCTCCTCTTGGCCCCGACCAATGGACAAATCCAGCTGAGGCTCATGCATGGCCTTGGATTTTAAGAAAGTAAACTCCTCACCGTGGCAATCCTTGTCCCTGTATCCAACCCACACTCCCTCACAGTCAACCTAAACTTGTGACTTTGACCCGTCCAATGTGACCAGATACCTGCGAGTGGTGCTTTGTGATTTTGGTGTTATTTTCACCCAACACTTTAAAAACTCATAACTCTGGTTCTACTTATTGGATTTTTGTTGTTTTGGTGTCTAGTTTACTGTTTTAAAATTCATTATATTTTTCTGCTTGAGTACTTTACACAAAGCTTCTAAACTAAGCATGGCTGCTTTTATGCCAACCTACCAGAGGGTTAAGTACAGGTTCATTTAGTGACTTTTGTGGTTCACTGTGACAAGGTTTACATTCATTATTTGAGTGAAGCTTCCACCCCTCTCAACTAATAGCCCAATATCTGCCATCCAGGATAAACTTATCACTCACAGTGCAAGAAAGTCAGTAACAGGAGTGGGTTCACTATTGACCCATGCAATATGCTCTAGTGCATAGAAGCAAAATGTGCTCTCTGTTAAACAGATATATACATATATATATATATATATATATATATATATATATACACTGGACGATGAAGGATATGAAGGATCTCAAGAAAACAACAGCCAGCCAGGACAACAAAAATCTAGATCCCAAAGGATAAAATGAGACACAAGAAAATGTAATATTCAAGAAACAAGTGACTCAAACAGATGGTCTCACCAAAGAACAAAAATATATTTCCACTACAACGTTTTTGGTCGAAATGTTGTAGTGGAAATATATCTTTCTTGGAAATATATACATATATATTCACTGAACAAAACAACGGAAAGAAACAAAGGACCAGAGGCTACTGGGACATTATAGTTTGGTTCTGAATTTACTCATACAAAACCGTAGAGATTCAGCAGTTATAGTTAGAGTTATTTCAAGTAACTATAACTCAGGCCCTACGGTGACTATAACTCGCCATGCACATTTTTTTGTCAAAATTTTTAATGCTAATGTTTCCTTCAAATTGTTAATGACGTTAGAAAAGTTGTCATGAGTGCTGTAATGCAAAAACAACAAGTGATGGACGGAATGCTGAACATTGTCAAACATTCACCCCCAGTACAGTGATCTGGGCCTAAATCCATTGTTTTTTTGCTGCCCATGCCATTCCAGTTTGGACCCAGCCATATGCAAATCAGTCTTGACCCTGTTCCCCATGGGAACAGTCCAGCCCGAACTGCTAGACCAGGTCTTCCCTGGACTGGAAACAAGCATCCTGGGACCGGTTTCGGGGTTTCACCCCTCATCAGCCAGGCTAGCTTGAATCCAGTGGCATGGGAAGCACGGGACCCACGTCTGGGCATACCCTTCCCACTTAGGGCGACAAAGCAAAAACAACAAGTGATGGACGGAATGCTGAACATTGTCAAACATTCACCCCCAGTACAGTGATCTGGGCCTAAATCCATCGTTTTTTTGCTGCCCATGCCATTCCAGTTTGGACCCAGCCATATGCAAATCAGTCTTGACCCTGTTCCCCATGGGAACAGTCCAGCCCGAACTGCTAGACCAGGTCTTCCCTGGACTGGAAACAAGCATCCTGGGACCGGTTTCGGGGTTTCACCCCTCATCAGCCAGGCTAGCTTGAATCCAGTGGCATGGGAAGCACAGGACCCACGTCTGGGCATACCCTTCCCACTTAGGGCAACAAAGCAAAAACAACAAGTGATGGACGGAATGCTGAACATTGTCAAACATTCACCCCCAGTACAGTGATCTGGGCCTAAATCCATCGTTTTTTTGCTGCCCATGCCATTCCAGTTTGGACCCAGCCATATGCAAATCAGTCTTGACCCTGTTCCCCATGGGAACAGTCCAGCCCGAACTGCTAGACCAGGTCTTCCCTGGACTGGAAACAAGCATCCTGGGACCGGTTTCGGGGTTTCACCCCTCATCAGCCAGGCTAGCTTGAATCCAGTGGCATGGGAAGCACGGGACCCACGTCTGGGCATACCCTTCCACTTAGGGCAACAAAGCAAAAACAACAAGTGATGGACGGAATGCTGAACATTGTCAAACATTCACCCCCAGTACAGTGATCTGGGCCTAAATCCATTGTTTATTTGCTGCCCATGCCATTCCAGTTTGGACCCAGCCATATGCAAATCAGTCTTGACCCTGTTCCCCATGGGAACAGTCCAGCCCGAACTGCAAGACCAGGTCTTCCCTGGACTGGAAACTGTAATATCAGAGGTAATATATACGTACATATATATATACATATATTTATATTACCTAGTAGTGGTCGACACTAGATAGTCATTGTTAGGACCTAGTTTCTATAGAAAGAAAGTTTATTATTTTGCTAACAACTTTGGTGCCGCTTGATGAACCTTGATGAAATTTTCCAAGAAAATGCAACGCTCATTCTGGCTGCTGTCTGGAAAGTTTCAGGGTGATCCATCAAGCGGGTCCAAGAAAAAGGGCATCTAAAACATGTTTTCCCTATTTACTTTTCCATAGGGATTTTGAACAGTAATAACACCCAAACCACTGGACAGAATGACACCAAATTTGTCAGAAAGGTACTTATTAGTCCAAAAAGAGCCGTTTTTAGGGACGAGCGCAAAGCGATCCGTCCCGTGTTGTAATCTTTCTTTGGGCTTCAAACCACGCCCATTTCTCATCAATTTCTTTCATTGGTTTCATTGGTTTGTGAGCGTGCCTTTTAAATTCTGATAGCTTTCAGTAGTGAAAGGCATGCATAAGTCACGCCTTTTCCGGTGTGTAGCCCTCCTCGAGCGCAGCGACCAAGTACTGAAAATATACGAGGCTCTATGTTTTCCATCTGGTTTCTGATCTACTTTTTCTCTTTTTTTGCAGCGCGATCTCGCTGGGCAGAAGTCGACCGCTTTGCATGACATCGACCCTGTTACATAGTTACATAGTTAATTGTACTTTTGCCGGTTACGTAGATAATGGCACTTTTGCCAGTTACATGGATAATTGTACTTACTACCAATTAACTTTTATTTCTCTTTGTGTGTCTGCTTTGCACTGGTGGTGTCCGTCAGCTCGCTTACGTGAAACTTTTACTTTTCAGTTTATATGGCAAGAAAAGTCCAGTTAGCTATGTGAAACTGTTTTATTTTCAATGTATGTGGCAAGAAAATTCTGGTTAGGAGTTTACAATGCCAATTGCTCTAGCTCAAGCAAACGCAAGACCCGTTGCATTGCAAATGCTTGTTGTTATTTGTTGTAAATCTGGTTAGTAATTTTTGAGAAATTGAAGGAAATTCCAATTTGTCTACATAGGAACATGAGCTCGGGCTGAGATCTGATTGACTGCCAACAATTCAACAAAGAAGTGTCGGCAGCCATGTTGGGCCTCTACTTCAGGCAAGTCCCACAAAAAAAGAAAAAATAATGAAAAAAGAAGGGGCCAGGGTACATACACCCTGACCTATTATCTCTGATGCTGGGGTCCCAAAGGGAACACCCTCTGGTCTAAAAAGCATTTTGTTTTTTTATTTCACCATGATTCACAGCAGATCCGGCAAAATGTTTACAAAAAACAAAGGTGAAGCCTACTCTTCGTAAATCTGAAGGCCCTGGGTGGACCAAGTCCCAGGAGCATTGCTAATATAATGCGGGGTGGCCAGCCAGCCCCTCCTTGGAGCCCTGGGGACCCCCACTTCTGTGGGGCTTTCATGAATTGAAAGGGTGGCCGTCCATGCTCTCCCTGCAGTCCGAGGGACCGCCACCACCCTGGGGTCTGAATCTAATTATATGCACGCCCCCCCACGCACCCCACCACCTCCCGGGGCTTTTAACAAATTCTATACCTTAGTAAACAAGTTATAATTGCTTGAGATAACTCTAGCTATAACTGGTGAATTCCAATGGTTTGGTGCGTTTAAAATATAAGGCTAACTATAACGTTCCTGTAACCACTGGATTTTTAGGTGAATTGTTTTATATATGTATATATATATATATATATATATACACACAAAGGGATAACTAAAGGAGATAATTTGGAAGCCAGACACAAAGAGGAAGTCAGACAAAGGGGGCAACATAGTTATTTGGCCCATATTATGTATTTGCAGGAGGAATATAGACAGCAATATTATGGTTTGCGTTATGAGAAATCAAGCAGGGAAATTATATAACAATCAAATCAGATGTATTACGAGACGGTATTGGATTGGGATGATCAGGGTCTGATTGAATGGGATGAATATTTGTTTCTGAAATGTGAATGACCCAAGATACCAGCACTGTATTTTCTTCCCAAACTGCATAAGAATGCAAAAATACCCCCAGGTAGACCTATTGTGTCATCTAGAGGCAGTCTGCTGGAGAATACCTCCAAATATGTGGACTTCTTTATATGTCCCTTTGTGGAGACTCTACCATCATACATTGAGGACACTGGTGACTTTTTAAGACTGATTAATGATATTGCATGGGAGCAGAATTATTCATTGATGTGCTTGGACGTGAATAACCTATACACATGTATACCACATGAGTTAGGGTTAAAAGCAGTACAGCACTTTTTGAGGGCAAAATCAACGTCATACCTTTTACCTATGGAAATAGTGCTAGAGATGATCAATGTATGTTTAACCAACAATGTTTTCGTCTTTAACACAGAAATTTTTCATCACACCCAGGGGACTGTGGTTTGTACTTGTTTTTCTCCAAGTTATGCAAAGTTGTACCTTGGTTGGTGGGAGGAGCAGTTGTATTGTAGCAACCTAATGGAGAAGCATGCAGTCCTCTAGGTGCATTACTTTCACAATATCATTTTCATCTGGAATGGTACTTATGATTTAGCTAAGGAGTTTGTAAGGGCCCTGAATGTGAATGATTTAAATTTGAAAATTTCCTGTCAATTCGATGCAGATATATGAATTCTTGTACTTGAATATAATGATTGAAAATGGAAAGTTGGGGAGTAAGTTACACAAGATGGAAACAGATGGTAACAGCTTACTCCGGGCAAGTAGTTGTTACCAACGAAGTCTGATTAAGTGAATTCCATATAGAGAACTACTATGGTGAAGGTGGAACTGTAGTTCAGATAGGGCTTTTGAGGCAAAGGTGAAAGTTATGACTCAGAGATTTGTTGAAAGAGGATACAAATTGTCAGATATTAAGAAAATATGTGAAAGAGTAAGGTTGGTGAAACGTGAGGATTTGTTGGTGACAAAAAGGAAGTCCTCTGATGAGAGAAACTGTTGCAGGTTTATTACCACATTCAAAACCCAAGCAGGTGATATGAGAAAGCTTCTTAAGATATACTGGCCGGTACTGCAAACTGATGAAGCTTTAATCCACACTTTATCAGATTCTCCGATGGTTAGTTATCGGTGAAGTCCTTCATTGAAGGATATGTTGAGTCACAGTATGGTTCCACAATTGGACAATTGAAGTTCTACTTGGGGTTTCTATACATGTGGGAAATGCAAGGCGTGTAAGTGCAGCAGGACCACTAAGGCGGTCATTCCTACCTTGGCGGGCGGCAGTCGCCGCCCGACTGGCGGGAACCGCCAGAATACCGTACTGCGGTCAAAAGACCGCAGCGGTCATTCTGACTTTCCCGCTGGGCTGGCGGGCGACGGCCAAAAGGCCGCCCGCCCGCCCAGCGGGAAAGCACCAGCAACGAGGAAGCCGGCTCCGAATGGAGCCGGCGGGATTGCTGGTGTGCGACGGGTGCAGTTGCACCCGTCGCGATTTTCAGTGTCTGCCAAACAGACACTGAAAATCAATGTGGGGCCCTGTTAGGGGCCCCTGCAGTGCCCATGCCAGTGGCATGGGCACTGCAGGGGCCCCACGACTCCCGTTCCCGCCAGCCAGGTTCTGGCAGTGAAAACCGCCAGCCAGGTTCTGGCGGTGAAAACCGCCAGAACCAGGCTGGCGGGAAGGGGGTCGGAATCCCTATGGCGGCGCTGCTTGCAGCGCCGCCGTGGAGGATTCACAGGGGCAGCGGGAAGCCGGCGGGAAACCGCTGGCTTCCCTTTTCTGACCGCGGCTTTACCGCCACGGTCAGAATAGCCCAGAAGCACCGCCAGCCTGTTGGCGGTGCTTCCTCCGTCCCCTACCCTGGCGGTCTCAGACCGCCAGGGTAGGAATGACCCCCTAATAAATGTTTTGAGTTTGCAACTGCCTGCAGATTCTTCCACATTACAAAACATTTGACATGTAACTCAGATTATGGTGTGCATGCTCTGAAATATCACTGTAATAAGAATTATGTAGGCAGTACCATTCATAAAGTGAAAAAAGGATCATGGAGCACATGTAAGCTATTTTGCATGAAAACAAGACATATCCAGTAGCTAGGCATTTAAAAAGATACCATGACAATAAGGTGGATAGACTACAGTTTGTGGTGTTGTACAGGATCCCTGTAAGTGAGAGAGGGGGCAATAGAACTTTAGAATTGAGGAAACTAGAGTCGAAGATCATTATTGGGTATGACATATTGGACTTAATTGAGTTGAATTTGGATGAAGAGATGGAAGTACATTTGAGGCAAAGGTTGGGGTGAGCTGCAAAGACATAGAGCAATATTGACAGCCATTTGCGTCTTGTGCTGTGGTTTTAGAATTGATTTTAATGGGGTTTGGGTTTCACTGTTTTTTAGAAAAAGAAGGATAACAAAGCTGTTCTGTGTAGAAGAAAATGAGAATTCGAATGAAGCCAAAGTGGTGCTTCAAAAGAGCTATTGTATCCTTTATGTATTAAACCATTTTTGTTATATGCTAATTATTGAGGCAAAGTATATGAAATGAGGAGTGAAGAAGGATTAAACTCCTTCTTGGATTGGTGTTATAGATTAGTAGGAACAGAATAAAAATAGAAACTATAATTGTAATTTACACCTTGTTCTTGATAAGAAAGTGCCCACTTGGGCTAGAATAAGTTAAGCATTACGGATTAAGCCAATGAATTGTGTTTAATTAATGTTGAAAAATTCCTTTAAGAAGGCTATCATGAATAGGGAGGATTAAGAAATGTAAAATAGAAGTAAAGTAAAATTAAAATTGCATTGAACGAAAATTATATTTAATGAAATGTATTTAGATACCCACTTGGCAGGAATTACATGGTTAATTTAATTTAATTTATTGATGTACATTTGGTAGGTAAATTATGTAATAAATAGGAATGAATTTGAACATCTTTGTCCGATACTGTGCAGGAACAGCAGTACGTATCTTTTGAGTATAGGCTAAGATGGCAGCTGTTCAGGTAATGACGGTTATGATGAATTGTTTGTCCTTTTTTTATGTTATATACACTAGGTTTGAATCATAGAGGTGAGTGTATGAACCAATGTTTACCTGTGATCAAGGTGATTGGGTCTCCAAAACGCGTTGGGTTTGTGCTGCATTATAGCAGAATAAACTGAAGTTTTTGATGTTCGGAGGTGGAGTGGTCTCAGCTGCTTTTTTGCGGTGGACACTAAGATAGGGCTATACGTTCACGTTGAAGCATTTTGAAGGAGTTTGGGAAGTCACTACCCCATGAAACCTGCTGCGTTGCTGGCACAGAATAAAGCGGTATTTTGTATTGGAATAGTTATGTGTATGTGTAAATATATATATATATACTTTTAATTTAAGATTTGTGCTCATTACATGAAGTAGGTCAGGCCTAAGTATGTTACATATTTGTCAATACTGAGGATATTTACAACTTTTTTTTCTAAGTAATGTCTTCGTAATCAAGCTCTAGTTTTATTTTCTACCTGATGTTTCTTAAAATCCTTCAGGAGAAAACATCGTAGTTATTGAAAGCTACCTGTTATGGTTCTATTTTAGGTCCTATAGCTACCTGTGAGTAGCTCTCCTGTATGTAGCCCAGCCTATTAAGTTAGAAGCTTTTGTTGTGTTGAATTAGTATGTATGTATACCAAAAAAAGAGATGGAAATGCGGGTATTTTAAGATCTTATAATTTACAAAATATATTTAAATCTAATATTTGACTGATGACTATACAACATTGAAGACTAATTATTAATAATATTATTCTGATGTCACCTGAATTGCAGCTAACACTGTTATGTATTGCCCATGTAGAGGCACATCAAATTTACAAACTGTCTTTTGCATCACTGCTAGCAACCCTTCCTTGAGGTGATGACTGCTGCTAATTTATATATTAGTCAACACTAATAATAATAGCAGCTCGGGGTGATTGCAATTGAACAGAAGTAACTCGTGTTACTTAAAAGGTTGGAGACCCCAGTTCTATGTGCATTCACACATAGGACGTCAGGCTGTAGTCGAACCACTTCCTTGGGAGGTCACTCCTTATCAAGGTTTATCATCATTCCAATGCAAGAAGTTCACTTCAGGTTGTAATAATAGATGTTTTTTTGAGCAGAGGCTTCTGTTCTCTGATAAATCCACATAAATAAGGTGTTTACGTTGCTAAATAGCAACTACGTTAATCATCCCTTGGCCACGACAGACATTAATCAAGAGCGGATACTGGCGCGGGTTAATCAATGTGTGCCACAGGGACGACAGTGATGCATTTGCTGCTTTAAGCTGCCAGAGATTCTTAGAAACTCCAGACACGGCAAAGCCTTCCTCTTAGAGTCTGCGGTTTACCTAAATTAGTACCCGCCCACACATATGCACATCAAACCTCTCCCAGCCAAGCAGAGCTCACAATGTGCACATTAAAGTGTTCTCGTTCAGCATCAGCTTAAGGCCAGCACAGCTGTGCACTGTTTACTGTTTTAAATGGCAACTTCATTCGTTTTGCCAAACATTCGCACATGACGGATGGCATTTTAATTCATAATAATCTCTATCGTTTTTTGAGGTACTGAAATTGCCAATACTGTCAAAACTTACATTATGAAATATCGTTGTGTCAGAACAGTTAGTTCAAACTTAGTTTTTATGTAGCTTAATTTTGGGATTATTTCTAAATTCCGCAAAAGGCATATGATACTGTTTTAACCTTCAAAGGATAAACGACTATGCTGGCCTTCACAGGATTGCAATTAATAACTTGGGGGTGGCACAGATGTCAGTAGTGAGCATTTAACTCCCAGGAGCAGTGTTGCAGAATTTTAGTCATGGCTCACTGACCTGTAAAGGAGTGGGGCGGGTGTACCGCGGGAGGTTTGGGGGAGGTTTAACATTTAATTTAAAAAGAAGAAAACATACCTCCTCCGTTGCCACATTGCTCCTCTCTCCCTCGTGGTCATTGCAGGCAGGCCAATCCTAATGCTGCTCAGAGCAGTGTCAGAATCTGCTGGGAGCGGCCTGGCTGGGTGCTCCCAGGCAGACTTGGTGCCTGTGCAGGCTCTATCCAGCCCGGCAACACAGTGTCAGGGTGGACAGAGCCTACTGCACATGTGTGTTTGGCCCACCTGAGACGGCCGGCCAAACACACATGCGATCTGAGGGGAGTTCTCTGTGCACTCCCTCCACTGCCTGTCACCTCCATGGGCAGCCCATTTCATCATGAAGTGTTAATAAATCTAGTTTATTATCACTTCATGGTGAAAGAATTGCAGCTTCTGCTGCTGGCGGGGGTGACGCTCCTCTGCCCTAATAGAAGAGCAATCAAAATCTTCAAATTGGATAAGGGAACTAAAAATATGTGTTTTAAAATGTTTATGGCAAAAAGCACCTACAAAAGTAACGCAACATTGAAATCATCAGTTTGTGGTTGACCAGGATCTAAATGCAAATTCCAGCCAATAGCAATGGAGCAGAGGTAGGATATGCTAAGCCGGTCACCTTGTCAACATTTTTACCTTCTAACTCAATCAAATTTTTTGACATCAGAATTTGTTGCAATCCTTGTACAAACCCATGCAAGATATCAAGGTCAATCCCCCTTCTCCTGTTGCAGGTCCATCAAATTCCTGTATGAGATCTAAGGATGTTGGAGGTACCCAGTTTGAGGAGGAAAAAGGGGGTTGGAAGAAAGAAATAATGAGGCAATTTTTCAAGCAGGTAGTTGGTATGAGGATCAGAGGATACAGTAATGGCATCCCATCTTAAACAGTAGCCAAAGGATGGTAATTTCCTCCCCAAAATGCAAAGCTCATGGCAAATTAGAAAAGTCCAGTACTCATGCATAATAACTAGATTGAACAAAACATGGTTTTGTCTTATCCAGTGAGGAGTGGAGTTGGAATGTGACTAACATCTATGAATACCAGGATTTTTACCCAGCAGTCAAATTAGAATTACATTAATCTGCAGAATTGATACGGAGAAAGAAGCCTGCAGGAACAGTTCAGGGGGAATAGGAACCAAAGCAATAGAGTAGGGATAAAAACAATAAAGGTGAAGAGACGGACATATGAGTGCGAAATTCAAGAAAATGTGAAAGAGTTATAACAACTGTTATTTCAAGACACTTACTTATGCAAGAGGAACGTTTTTTTATACATCTCTAAATTAACCTTGAAGGGTTCCTCAATATGTTCAGACCTACAGTTTCTGCTGTGGCATAACTAAACTACAAAGTCCTGGAAGTATTTGCCCTGCATGTTTGTAAATTCCACTGCCTCCTTCTTCATCTTCTCTACATATGATGCCTTTTAGATGTCTTCTGGGTTACTTCTTCTGGTGACCAGAGAGAATCCACCTAAAGGACACAGTAGAAGGCTAAAAATATGGTGGATCAATTCAAGTTGGACCTCTCATCGTTAAGCATCCACATTAGCCGTTTTTTTGATCTAAGTAGCTCAGAGTCAGACACAGCTGGTTATCATATCCATCTGAGTTGATATAACTCTAGGACAGATGTCCACCTCACCCTGGCCCAAGGTTTTACCTCAGGCTTAGTCACTTTATTGTTTTCAAACTCCTTGAGTTGGGCAAGGCTGGAAAACTGTTGCCAGACAGGTCTCCACAAAGCTGTTATACCCTGAAAAATCTTTTTTAATCCCTTGAAAATGTAAGTAGCAAACATTGACACCTTTTACTGGTCTTCCAAAGTCCCACTTTTTCCTAACTGCTGGAAAATATATTTCTGGTTCCTCCTGCATCCTCCAGGTCACAAGAGGTGTCTTCTAGGCACCAGGCCTTTCTCAAGCCAAGGCTCCTGTAGGGTCCAGTCCTCTGTGGTAAGCAGAGCATGTTTGGAGTCAGGAAGCATTCTGTGTTTTGTGGCCCAGGAGCAGGCAAAGAGGAGGTCAGCCACCTAACCTTAAGTGACTAGTGCCTGGATATCAACAGGAGTCTGGATTTCTTGAGTCTTTTTTCTTCAACAGTCAGGAAGAATCTCCTTTTCCTTTTTCCAGATGTTCTTCCAAGTCCATGAATGTGTTAAGGTACCATTTCTTCTTTGCTGCAGCAGGCTTCTTAAAGGGTAGCTTCCCAGGAGATTCTTTGGAATGAATGGTAGCAAATCCTATTAACCTCAAATTACATCTCCAAGCCAGAAGAGGTGCTCTGAAGGCTGTCTTTCATTCTTCCATCTGTTCCTGTATTCTTTACAGAGGCCTAATCTCTGTTCAATGACCAATTTTTTACAGCACCCTACCTACCTAGGTGCAAAGGCTGGGCTTTTGTCCTCTGGAATGAAGGGTCATTAACTCTACCTATGAATGTGTGTTAGGCCTTTGGATTTTAGATGAGTGGTAAAATTGGTTCGAAGCCAGGGATGTTCATGGAAGCACAAACATACATGTTAATAAAATTACTTATCCATTAAAATATCAAAAATCTACTTTCACTAAGAACTTAGGCCCTCATTATGACATTGGTGGTAAAAACCGCCTACAGCCGTGGCGACAGCCGGAAAAAAAGACTGTTGCCACGGCTGCTATCCATCCGCCATTTTATGAACACAGCAAGATTTCCGCCACAAGAAGGGTGGAAATCCAGCTGTGGCCATACTGGTGGATGGCGGTAAGGTGGTGCTGCCACCACAAGCAGCGTGACGCCAGTAGACCACCATCAGCCGTATTCTGTCACATAATACAGCCTGGTGGTATTCTGCTGGTGGGTGCTGCTGGAGGTAGTAGTGCCCGTCCCGTCTCTTGCCGGAAGACCCCATGGATCGAGGTAAGTCGGGTCTCCGACAGGGGAGGTGGTTGGGAGGTGTTGCATGTGTGTGGGGGTGTGTGTGCATGTATGTGTGAGTGTGTGTGTGAATGCAAGTGTGTGTTTAGTGTTGTTTACATGCATGTATGTATGGTTGTTTGTGGGTGCATATGTAAGGAAGTGTGAGTGCGTGTATGTATGGAAGTGTGAGTGCGTGTATGTATGGAAATTGGAATGTGTGTCTGCATGTATGTTTTGATGTGTGTGCGGATGTGTGTGTGAATGGATGAATGCATGCATGTATGTATGTGTGAGTGAGTGTATGTCTGCCGGCGGACGGAGTTGTACATTGGCGGGTTGGCTTCAGCCAACCTGACAATGTCATAATGTGGCGGTAAGTACCGCCAGCCTGTTGGTGGTACTACCCTCACATGAGTGCCGACCGCCGGGGTCATAACGACTTCCTTCATTTTCAACAAAGTGGACATTAACTCTGAATAGATTTGACAATATTTTCCCCTGTGTATATAGAAATTAAATGTCTTACTGCAGAATCTTGCTTGGTCTACATAGTGAAAACTACCTATAGATAGGTTGCTACAATGAAGGTGTTGAAGTAATATTTCTTTTGGTAGGCATACAAGCAGTAATACACATGGAGCAGAACATTGGACACACTGAATACAGATACAGCATGTGAAAAATATTGCAATCATTACACACAGGATAGTCAGTAGTTTCCAGCCCCAGGCGGAAACAAGAGCCCAAAACCATCCAGAAAAAGTCCAAGTACCAGTCTCTGTGTGGATTTCTGCAGCAATTGTATGCAATTTAGATATTGCATCATATACTGAAGGTGAGTGATCTGGAATAAAAACACAGCAACTACTACCGATGATGCGACATGCACCACCTCGGTCAGCTAATATCACATCAAGTACCATACGATTTTGGAGCGCTACAGTCCTCGCAATTTGGAGCTCCTCAGTAATATTCCCAAGTGCCAGAGCTGCCTGATTGGTAACAGCTTCCACAACCCTAGTCAATCGTCTCACTTTCCTACTGTTTAACGCAGCATCCACAAAGGAGAACAACCCTAAATTAAAATCAACATATTGTTGCAGGCTAGTATCCGTTTGGTCTACCTAATTTGTACTTATTGCCCTATTATATCTATTTTTAATGATGTCATTGAACAGTTTAAAATCTTGGTGATATGATGCAGGGGCCAAAAACACAGGGGGTAATAGAAAAGATACATAACACACACCTGACCACCCAACAGGTAGTTGGTAAAATCCATAGTTACCACAAACAAAATATGTATTATGTGAAGCTGTAAAACTACTATTATTTACACCCTCAATAGTTAAAATCAAGGTACAATCGCTTATCCCTACTGGAATTCGCCCAATGCTACATATACATAAATCTGCTTTAGTTTTTGTAACAGAAATCACAAATTGTTCGTTCTTGTCAGAGTCTCTTATATTTGTGAAGACATATGGTATTGAAACATTGTCCGGTTGATACTCTTCCCATTCCCATTTAGTTCCTTTGGCTTGGGGATACCCATCTTTGTCTTGGTAGCATACTTTATTAAGGCGAAAAAGAAGTCCGCCCTCTGTACGTTTTCCAGATGCAAACAAAAGCGTATACCAAGCTTGACAAGAACCATTGTGTGAAAAAGGAAGAGGAATGAAAGGTGTTCCTCCTTTCTTTTGATGCGCAGGTATCATTCCACATACCCAACAGTTAGCAGTATTTGTAGCATTATGAGTATGATGCAACATCTGAATGAAAGTATTATTGAAGTACAATTGACTGTGCTTCTGCTCCTGATAGGGAAGCGTAAAGTAATAGTGATCCTCTGGTACTGAAGTAGTGGCAACAAACAACTCATGAGCAGGAGCCTTCTTTTCAACAAACCAAGTGATTATTGCTATACTCACCAAAACAACAACAAACCCCATAGTACTAATGATCAGTTTGTTATTCATTTTAGCAACAGTGATAATCGACATTTTCAGAAATGAATTAAAAACAATCGTTGGAGCTCTTATCCCTAGGCAGCCGCTGATTTCTTCACCACGGGCCAAGACGGGTGTCACTACTCTAATGCATGGGTGATCCCCCCCCCTTGCCACATTGGCTCTCCGTTTCACTAACCCAGGGCGGTAGCTCAACCAGTTTAAAAAAAAAAAAATCAGATTCTTTCCTCGGTCTCAAATTATATCACAACACTCCAGAAGTCGTATGGTCCGGGAAGTCCTCTGCAGATTCGTCAGGTGATATAGCACAGCCTTTCTCCGTAGTCAAAATCTCTTGATGATCGGTCAGCACAGCAGGTTCCACCAAGGTAGGTAGCACTCTCTTGCAGTGAGTACTATGGACCCAATTCTTTCGGTAAGTCATTCGAACTGCTGTCCTTGTTGCAAGGAGCACCTGTTCTGGGCCTCGCCACCTTGGTTCCAAGCTGCTTGATCTTTCAAAGGACTTAATCATCACCTGGTCACCAGGTCGGAGTTCATGGCCTTCACCTGTAGATCTGTCAGGGAGTGCTTCTCGAACCTGTTGATGAATAGAAACCAAATTGTCAGTCAACTGTGCCAAATAATCATTCATCAGGACACAAGGTACATCATATACAGAATTTGGCTTAGGAACTCCCCAAATGTTCATTGGCCTCCCAAAAACCACTTCATAAGGACTAAGGCCGATTCAAGAGTGTGGCACTGACCTAATAGACAATAATGCCAACGGTAATGCATCCGGCCAAGTTAAGGATGTGGAAGCCTGTATCTTCGATAACTTCAGCTTCAAAGTAGCATTATACCTTTCCACCAACCCTGCTGATTGTGGGTGGAAAACCACATGGAACTTCTGTTTGATCCCTAATCCTTTCAGGACATAACTTCCCCAAGAAAATGAGGTCCATTATCATTCCATAAAAGTCTGCAAACACCAAACCTAGGGAAAAATTATTTCAAAAGCACCTTTGCTGTGGTAATGGCAGTATTATCCTTTGTGGGGTACGCCTCTATCCATTTACTGAAGGCACATACCACCACCAAGACATACTTTAAATTGTTGCAGCGTTCAAGCTGAATATAATCCATTTGTAGAACTTCAAAAGGTGCAGTTGTGTAGCAAACCCTCCCGCAGGAGTACGTGTCCCTTTTCCAGGATTGTATTGTAAACAGATCAAACAAGACTGTACTACTCTCTTAGCTGTACTGGAAATTTCTGGATGCTCCCAAACTTGCGTAAGCAACTTTGTTATTGTTGAAGCTCCAACATATGCCAGCCCATGTGCCATCTGAACCATAGGTTGTACAAAAGCTATAGGCAATTTCCATTTATCCATCTGCTTATTCCGCCAACAGCCCTCATCATCCAATTCTCCTTCTTCAGACCATTGCTCACGTTCTTTAACAGAAGCAGATTTCTGTATATCTAACACGTCTTGTCTAGCATTATGCTAACGTTCAGCTTGTGACTTTACTACATACAAAGAAGTAGTACTTCCCTGCATCGCAGTCTCACGTGCTACGCAGTCTGCAAGAGCATTTACCTTGCCCTATCTTATCAGTCACTTTCTTGTGTGCAATACATTTCACAATAGCTAGTTTCTTTGGATATTGCAATGCAGTCAAGAGGTTATGCACTAATTCTCCGTGCATTATCTGTATCCCGTGGGATGTGAGAAAACCTCTCTCCTTCCAAAGCAAACCAAAATCATGAGCCACTCCAAAAGCATAGCGGCTGTCTGTATAAATGTTCACACATAAGTCAGTACTAAGCTCACATGCTTGTGTCAAAGCTATTAGTTCAGCTGCTTGAGCTGACTTCTGTGGCATACGAGCTGTCTCCACTACCGTGTGTATTGTGGTGATTGCATATGCAGCTGAGGTCGTACCGTCTGGCAACTTCAAACAAGACCCATCAACCCACAGTTCCCGTCTACATCTGGAAGGGGCGTATCTTGTAAATCAATACGACCCTTTGTCTGTTCTTCGGTAAGGAATATACAATCATGTGTTTCTTGTGACTGAGGCTGAGTCACTGGATATGGCAACAAAGTGGCTGGATTTAGTGTTGCACATTTCTTCAGAGTAATGTGAGGAGCCAGCAATGTCAATTCATATCCTGTCATGCGAGCGCTAGTTAAATGTTGTGTCTTTGTTTGATTTAAAAGAGCATCAACCGCATGGGGTCCTAACACCAACAGCTTATGTGACAAAACTATCCCTTCACTCTGACGTATTGACACAGCTGTTGCGGCAACTGAACGAAAACACCCAGGCAACGCTCGAGCGACAGGGTCAAGTACTGCTGAAAAATATGCACAGGGACGCTGCTTATCGCCATGTGTCTGTACTAAAACTGACAATGCACATCCATCTTTCTCATGTACGTAAAGTGCAAAAGGCTTCATGTAATCTGGAGTACCTAACACTGGTGCTGAACAGAGGGCTTGTCATAGCTGCCGGAAAGCAGTCTCACATTCATCTGTCCATGGGAGGGGCATTGGAGTATCTTTAGTCAAAAGTGCTAGCAAAGGTTTGACAATGTGTGAAAACCCTAATATCCATTGCCTACAAAAAGAAGTAAGACCAAGGAATGCACGAACATCTTTCTGAGTAGAGGGTACTGGTGTGTCTAAAATTGCTTGAATATGATCTGATGTAAGTGCACGGCCCTCCTTAGACAAAAGGTGACCTAAATAGGTTACGTTTGGTCTACAATATTGCAATTTCTTTCGTGACACTTTATGATGGTGTGAAGCAAGAAAAGAAAGTAGAAGTGCACTTTTCACATTGCTCAGGGGTATCAGCCGCCAATAAAATATCATCGACATATTGTATGAGAGCCACACCTTCAGGCAAAACAAAAGAATCAAGTTGTTGTTTTAACTCTTGACTATAAATACTTGGACTCTCAGTATAGCCTTGAGGAACTCTGCAAAATCTATATGATCGTTTATTCAAAGTAAAACCAAACAATATCGGCTGTCAGGATGAATAGGGATCGAAAAGAAAGCATTCTTCAAGTCTATCACAGAGAACGTAGTTGCTGTCGGGGGAACCAAAGTAAGAAGTGTGGTGATGTCAGATACCACAGGATATTGTGGCATCACAATCTTATTGACTTCTCGTAAATCAATAATGAATCAGTAAATCCTGGTATCAGTATCCTTTTTCAGAATAGGAAGAATCGGACTGTTACAAACATTATACAGAACTTCCTCAACAACTCCAACTGTAATAAGATCATGCACTCCTTGACACTAATATGTACCAGTGGAATAATCATTTGTCCCACGTCAGTATCTGAAGTAGCCCACAAAGTACTAGGGAGTGAAGCTAATGCAATATCCTCTTTAACAAGACAAACTCTTTCCATCACAGGATGATTATCATTTAAAATAACACGCACCCCTTCAGGAGAGCATCGTATTGTAGCCCTGAAATACTTGAGCATATCAAGACCCACAATATTGTCTGGTGTATTTGGAGAAAGCAAAAATGGACATGGAGCAGTAAATTTATCAACATGGAATGCAAGTGGTTGTGACAATGGGCTAGGGGAAGGTGTTTCATCGAAACCTATTGATGTAATGGTTAAGCCAGACAGGGGAGCCCTTGGAATCAATTGTTTAGACAAGGCGCTACGAGTAGCTCCTGTATCAACCAGAAACTGATCAGTAGAACCCAAAACATGTGCTGTAACATAGGGGCCCCTCTGATCTACTGGAACTTCAACTGATTCCTTACCCCATCCTAAGCAATCCTATGCATAAGCAGAATCTTGGAAATCAGGCTGCACATGGTTAGACATCTGTTATTGGTTCCGTCTATCAAAAGTGTTAAACCCATCCTGCCCTCGTACATTAGCATCAACCCTAGCATGATCATTTGTGCTTCTTCTAGGTCCTGAATATCATGAGCGATTTCTCATTTGTCCCCGACCACGTGAACACTGCTGAACACGTAGTGCTGGACAATCAGCAGGCCAATGCCCATATTTCTTACAATACGCACACTGATAAAAAGACAAATTCGAATTAGTGTAAGAAGAACCATAAGATCCACGTCCATCTCTATCACTACTTCTAAAAGGCGGATCATAAGCTTGAGCCAACATAACCTTCGTCTTTAATTCTTTAATCTTTTTATCCTCGCTACCTTTTGCTTCTAATTCCTGACGTTCATAATACTGAGCCATAGTCAAAAGAGAAACCGGAGTAGAGGTAGTCCATGAACTTTCACTAGCTTTTAGATGACTAGCTATTCCTGGTAACAGATTTGCGACATATTTATCGACAAACAAATGTCTGCCCGTATCATCTGACAATAACTGGCCGCTAAAATCATGAAATGCTTCTTCAAAGCGTGTAAAGAAATCAGAGACCGATTCATCTGCCTTTTGCTTACAAGACGCTAAAACAGTCCAATCTATCTTTTTAGGTGGAATAATCGTTTTTAACTTAACTAATATGGCTGCAGGAAGATCTAGAATCAACTGATATGGCTTTTTGGCAGGTTCCCTATCCCCGTCCATCTGTTCTAATTCTTTCCATGATGCCCCAAAAACTACACGATCATCAATTTTACGAACAGTTCTCCACATATCTGGCGGTAATATCAATCCGAAAAATAAAACAATGTCAGCCAAAGTCATAGTACAAGAACTAATTGCTCCCTCAACTTCCTCATAAAAGGCGGCTGGATTTTTCCACGGGTCAGGTAATGCTGTTTTAAGTGCCATTACATCTGCCCTATTCCAAGGAGTATACACCCAATTATAAATAAAATAACCCTTAGCATCAACAGAAGTTTTATCATTTACCCAATCCTTTAGGAGGAACATACAAAGGCGCGGCCTCCCGCTTTGGTTTCGCGTGAACTATCATAGTCTTATCTGTTCCAAAGATGGAAGCTTGCAACCCGCCGGTCTGAGATGTCCGTGCAACTATGTCCACAGCCCTTTTCTCCTCTTGCAAACGAACTGCCACAACACATAATTTCACCAAACGCCTGATCAGCCACCTGGGAGAAAACAAAAAGACCATCACACATTTGCTTATGATCAGCTGCTACATCATCGGGCTCTAACTCATCAGAATATTTCCGATATAGTTCAATACCTTCTGAGCCAAATGCCTCGGTAAAATATAGCTGCTCCTTTTCCGTCCACCCTTTCATGTTGTCTAAAAGTTCAGAAGCAGAGACAACGCTACAAATTGTTTTACGAGCAATAGATCTAAGCTCAGACGCACGATCAGCAGGCAACATAGAGCGACTGTCTCGCATCTTCTGTTGCTCCAAACTGGAGACCTTAGCTAGCTCATGAGGGGCAGAAGGAACGACATACGGAGGTGGAGGGCGATCTAGTAACAAAAAATCATCATGTGGTTTATTAAGGATAGGATAGAGAGGTTGCCTAATGGTGTATTGGCCAGTTACCTGTAATTTACGTTCTTTCTCTTCTAGCTCCTTTAAGTCATTTATTTCTTTCTTTTTCATTTCCAATGCTTTCACATATACATTCTTCCGCTGCTCTTTCTCAAGCAAGGCTTGCTCACGCTTCACTCGTCCACGCACTTCTTTCTCCCACATTCGTACACAGTCAAACATATCTTGCCTAGAGATTCGCTTACACATACATTGTTCCACATACTCAATCTTTCGCAAATCAAATGACCCATGCATAGGCCAACGTAACTCAGGATCCACACGAGTGTATTTATTCCATAATGTGCTGTACATTGTAGAAGAAAGACCATGTTTAACATACATATCTCTATTGGGCGTCCCCTCTGGGGATGCCGGTTGCGATTCTTCCAGTCTCAAATTGGTACCATTATAAAAGCAACACATCCTACGAAGTGCGCTAAAAACAGGCATGCCAAAAATAGTGCAGAATATGCAATATTATAATCAAAGTAGCACTTAAGGTGCCGTTCAAATCAAAATTAAATTGGAGAAAATTCTCCTCATTACCTGCCTATATAAATTGCAATTCATATATCAATTCAAAGGACACAAATTGACTAGTCACCCAAAACACGAGAGCCACAGTAAGTAGTGCTAAACTTCATTACCAAACAAAGGCATCAAAACCCACAGCAAGTGCCGTAAAACGGCTCTTACCAATCACAGGGTGTCCAGGTTCCAACTGCCAAGTTCTAAAATCGACCAAATGGTCATTGCATGACGAATGAACAAAAAGGATCTCAGTCGAGGACCGGCGCCACCTGGATGGTCAAATTAGAAAGAAGGGGAAAACGCCGTGGTTGCCAAGACTCGGGTCTTCTCAGGCATTGATCGTCCGCAGCGAGATCCCAATCCTTCGTTGCGACCAATCCGTTGGGCGTCCGAGTCGCCGATGAGTCCTGTTCGGGCGCCAATTTGTTGAAGTAAGCCTCAGCAAGGTCTACTAGTGCAAGGGGTTCACCCTTCTCTGCACAAAGTCCTCAGACCATATAGGAAGAAATTGGCACAGAAACTGAAATAAAAGACAAAGTTTATTAAAACTCAGGAGGTGGTACTACAGTTCAAACAGCACCATTCGGTAATGTTTGAAGTAGCACACTGAACTGAGAGAGCATGGTCCTTTTATACCCACGCAGGGGCTAAAAGGAGGTGGTACAATTATAGAAGCAAGACTTGCGTACATGTAAGGTCATGTGGAAATGCACAGTCGACAGGTAGGAGGGGCTAACAGTTTTTAAGGACTAACAGCTGCAGACGTTACTGGGCATGTGCGAAAGTGGGAGATGCTAAATATAACTTGTCACTAGGCAGATTTTCAAGAGTAGTTAACAGAAAGGTAGAACAGAGCACATGGTGAGCACATGGCAGCATGTGGCAGAGAAAATGGCTGCCATGAATACAAAATGGATTCCGTGAAATGTTCACAATAGTTACTAAATACAAGATGTCTTCTGCTAATGCTTAATCTAATAGCTGCTAAACTACAACAAAGGTCCACCATTTTTAATAGATAGTGTGCCACTATTTATATTTATTAGGCACCCAGCTATGTGGGCTTGCAGAGCACACTTTATGTGTATTTGTGGGTGAACTATTTATGCATAAAAATAGATTTCGCTACATGATTTCTGTATTCCATGTGTCACGGTACTGCTTTTAAGCTACAACCCTTCCAGTCCAGACCACAGTGGTGCTCATGGCAGCCACATATTTTGTCATACGTGCAGCCTCCATATAGCAGTTAACTAACTGAGCACCAGTGCAACTTCTGCACCATCTACCATGACTTGGCAGGAAAGTAAAGTCATTTAAGTGGGTCCTAAAGCTTTTTTAAGAAAATAAAATCACTTAATTGAATAACTGCATTTAAACATGTAGTTTCCATTCTAAACTTTGCATGACCCGTATTTGCTTGCCTTGCTTAATTTGCTAACATTGCCAAATTCTAATGTACTTTAGGTTAGCAGAAATGTTTCTATCATAAACTTTGCATGGCCCATGCATGACACAAACTTCCTTCTGCAAGAAAGAAAGCTATATTATTTATTCTTTCTATCTGGCTGACCTGCAGTGGAACTCCAACACGTTTTAAACTAATCTGAAACTTGCTTCTTTATGAATAAGTTTATGGTGTGAAGATGCATGCTAATGAAAGGCATGAAATAGGAATGAATTTAGAACTCATACAAGTATCTTGTTTTTTGAGAACAAAACACATGAGAAAGAATGCATATGTATCCAGGCTAATGTTTATAGAAATAGAGTGTGTTACGAGTTTAGGCTGCTCTTCGTCAAAAAGTCACAATGATGGTGTTTGTTCCCCAGAAAATGTGATTCCTGACTAGATGTCTAATAGCTCAAATTAAACAACTTTGCTAAAGTGTATTTTTTCATGCTAAGTATACAGATGTGTTCCCAGGGAAAGAACAGTTACTGTTAGATGAGGGCAGAGTTTAGCAAACTCATTCCCAGACTCAGACTCTTGCTCTCCGAGCTCTTGACGCAGTCAGGTTTGTTTCCTGCCTAGACTATTCTTTATTTAGTAATCTGTCACAGTATCCTCTATGACTACTGATAGCTTAGCAGAGCAGACTGCTACTAAAATTGTTCTTTTCTTTATTCATAGACTAAAATATTTTTACTCAACTGATTTAGAATATTAGAATAGAGCCAGATTGCAGGACACTCTTTGTGCTATTTTCTGTAAAATTTACTTGACTACTTAAGAGAGTAAAACCGATGATTAAATAACACTTTTAAAACTTTAAACAACTTTCACTATTGACTCTAAAGGATAATGGAATTTGTAGTATATTTATTTTGAGAATTGCCGCCCGCACCTATACTCATTCCCAGGATCCTATTCATGGGACCTAAGAGGTGTGCAGTATTTTATATTTTAGGATCCTTCGCTGTCTTAAAGAGTTGGTAGCAGAGATAAGGTTAGTATGATTAGGGAAACAAGCTGCAATAATTAAAACGTAATCAAAGTTAAATAAAAATTGAGTGTCCAGAACCCGACTGTGAGGACTGATGAGGAGCAATTTCTAAAGCGGTTGCGGATTGCAGTTGAAGAGTTGGTGAAATCAACGGGTGTGAGTATCAATAGGGTTGATATGTCATATTGTGAAAATTGTGATTTGTGATTCATATTGAAAATGTTTTTATGATGTTTTGATTTGCAAGTTTATGTTTTATGAGCTTATTCAAGGAGATAAAGAACGTATTAGACTAAGAAGTAGTCTAAGATCCCAGGATGGATACAGAGAAAATTAAGATATTGTTGTCTGCTAGGAGAAGTGTAAGTCATGAGACATCATTGACTTTAGACACAGATAGGGACATAATAATTGTTGTGATTGTACTAATTTTGATTAGTGTTTGGGAAACCTGATGTGTAAAGGTGACATAGCATTGATTAGGTGATTTCCCACAGGTTGAGAACATATCATTGTGAGTGAAGATTTTTTTTTTTATTGAGAATAGGGAGGTGTAAAACCTAGTCTGACTGTTGATTTATGCTATTGGTTTTTCTTCAGAAGAAGCAGACAAAGGTTGATGTCATTCTTTGTTGTTTAGTTGTTAGATTTCTCTTTTGCTGGTTAAGAGGAGAAAATTCTAAGGGAGTGTGACCTGCTGCGAGGAGTGAGTTGTTGTGTTATATTGTGCTGGGCTGGGATTTGGTCAGTTGATGTTAAGACGCGCTGTGGTTTTTTAAATCGCAGCAGGAGTTGAGAAGTCATTGGTTGATCAAATTACTAAGCTACATTATGATTTGATTCCAATGGCTCTGTGTTCTGATGTTTACGGAACAATTTAAAGACATTTGGAACATTGGAAATTTGATTATTGAATTGTTAAATCAATTTTGAAACTATGAGGCCTTTCAAAACTTTATGGAGTATAAAGAGATGGGATGGAATGGTTCCAGTTAGTGAAAGTGAGGAATCACCTCCAGAGGATACACTGCATTTGAAATGATGATTGAAGAAGGGTTACAAACATATGTTTGTCTTTGCAAAATGGTACAAGATTACTGAAAAAGAAGGGTCACTGAGTTTTTCTAGATGGGGAACATTTAATTTAGGGGTTATTGGCAGGAATGACATGAAATGAAGAAATCTCCTAGACTTACAGAATTTGAAGCAGTTGGTGAATGGTAGAAAATAGCACAAAAAGGACAGATAAAGATTTCAAAAGCAAACTAATAGAGCAGTGAGGAATTATGCAGATGCAGTTGGGAATGAGCAAGCACAACCTTGGAGGAACAGTATTTTGGAAGCGACTAGATTATACCCTATACTTACAAGAACACAAAGGGGGTCATTCTGACTCCCGCCGGGCGCGGTCACCGCGCGCCCGGCGGGAGCCGCCAAAATACCGTACCGCGGTCGGAAGACCGCAGTGGGTATTTTGAGGTTTCCCCTGGGCTGGCGGGCGGCCTCCAAAAGGCCGCCCGCCAGCCCAGGGGAAAACGTCCTTCCCACGATGAAGCCGGCTCGTAATCGAGCCGGCGGAGTAGGAAGGTGCGACGGGTGCTACTGCACCCGTCGCATATTTCACTGTCTGCTAAGCAGACAGTGAAATACAAGCGGGCCCTCTTACAGGGGCCCCGCGACACCCCCTACTGCCATCCTGTTCCTGGCGGGCGAACCGCCAGGAACAGGATGGCGGTAGGGGGTGTCAGAATCCCCTCGGCGGCGCAGCAAGCTGCGCCACCTTGGAGGATTCCAACGGGCAGCGGAAAACCGGCGGGAGACCGCCGGTTTTCCATTTCTGACCGCGGCCAAAGCGCCGCGGTCAGAATGCCCTGCGGGGCACCGCCAGGCTGTCGGCGGTGCTCCCGCCAACCGCGGGCCTGGCGGTCTAAGACCGCCAGGCTCGTAATGAGGGCCAAAATCTAAAGATTTTGAAAAGCCTGTGATGAAAATAAATTCAAAGAGGAAAAAGAAGTGAAAATTGAAACAAAAATTGATTTTTATTCTGATTTGAGTGATGATATATAAGATGACCTCTTGAATACAAGCCCGATGCATGCAGTACAACCTGCAAATGTACATCCTGTATTGGCTCAGCCGATTGTACCACAACTGGCAAAAACGCAGCTGATGGTTATACAGCCTGTTATTGCACAGCCAGTAACTCAGCAAGCAGTTGCAAGTGCTCTGGCTTGGAGGGGTATAGCTCAAACAGCAAACTTAATGATGTTCCAATTACAGCTCCAGCACAGTTTACTGAGTTCATTATACTGCAAACAGTGCCTGCACATATTATTCAAAGTCCAGTTACAGTGGTTCTGCAACCAACTGGGGGTACACCAGTAAATGGGTTTATCCCAACATCACAGAATCCCAGATTGTGGTATGGACACCACCACAGCCCATTCAAGCTCTTGAAGAGGGATGGTGATTTGTTTTCATGACAAACTGTACCAGGTGAATGGAATTTAAAAGGTGATTTATTTCCTTCTTGCTTTGAATAAGCTGCCAGAAATTGTGTGAAAGGCGAGGAAACAGAAAGACTGAGTTCTCGTTCAGGTTCAGAAACCAGACTAGCTCCTCAAAAGGAGAGACCTTTAAATGTGCCCAAATTGAATGTCAAATTTAAAAAAAATTATTGCAGGATGTTTGGATCTTGATCATATTAATCAATATCAAGAAAAATAATTGCTTTACTTATATAAAGAGATTAGAAGAAAAACTGCAACTGTTCGTAGCAGATTAACTGAATTGGCAAATACATATGAAGTTGTTGTTACAAAGAGTGTACCATTACAGAGAAGTTTCAGGATGCAATTAGATGATGAACCAATAGAAAATGCGTTATCCAGGAATGTGAATTCATCTCATCAAATTAATCAAATGTGTACACAACTGGAGTGAATTTGACAAATTCTAAATCAAATTCTCAGAAAAACATGAAAAGAAAAAGAAACAGGAAAAAGAGGCTGAGGAGAAAAGAAAACAAGCATTACATTTTAAAAAGAAAGATACAACTGCAGCATATCATTTAAGGGAGATAACAGACATGCATGTACAAGTCCCTTAGAGTAAGGGAGACCGTGCATCATTAATTATGAACAACCTTCCAAAGTCAAGAGAAAATCCAATGCAGTGCAATACACAAGTGGAAAGGTTTGTCTAGAACTCAAAGGTAATATGGGAAGATTTAAATATGTTCTTCTATATGGTGCCCACCAATGATTTGTGGGAAGAATGTAAGACTGCTGTTCAGTGCCCAGATACAGAACCAGAAGAGATCCTGTTACAAATCAACCTTTACCTGTGATGATGACTACAAATAATGAAGTGATTATGTTCCCTAAAGGTAGAATTTCACCTAAGGATTTGTATTCTTTGAAATTAAACCAAATGCAACAGGAAGTTAAGGAGACTGTGCATGAGCAGGCCCACAAAAGCATTTCAACAGCATGCTTGACAAACGCAAATTGATCCAACAGATATAGGGGTTTTCATTGCACAGTTTCTGCTTAGTTTGAGACCTGATGTTTGTAAGAATACTGTATATACCAGAATGTGATTTGACAGAAAAAATCTTTGGATGAGATTTTGAAATATGGACAGTATTCTAGTGATGAGCAGGAGTTAAAACAGCATAAGCTTCAGGAGACATTTATGTTGGCACCGACTAAGGGGGCCATTATGACCCCGGTGGTCGGCATTAATGTGGTGGTAGTACCGCCAACAGGCTGGCGGTACTTACCACCACAAACTTACCACTCCGAATGCCACTGATAGGATGCCCTCACCCCTCACCCCCCAACCTCCCTAAACACCCTTCTACCTCTCCAAACACCCCCACACCTACAACCATGCCCCCATGCACACATAACACACACTCATTCATACATACACTACACGCATGCATACATCTAATCACACACACATCCGCACACACTTCAAAACATACACACAGGCACGCATTCCGATTTCTATACATACACGCATTCACACTTCCATACATTCACACATGCATGCAATCAACACTAAACATACACCCGCATTCATGCATACACTCACACATTCATGCAACCCCCACACACACACACACAACACCCCCCTCCCATCTCCCCTGTCGGAGACCTGACTTACCTTATCCAGGGGGTCTTCCGGCAGGAGATGGGACAGGGCGCTGCTACCGCCAGCAGCACCTGCCAGCAGTACACCGCCAGGCTGTATTATTTTTCTGTTGGTGGTAGCATTGCCAACTTACCGCCTTCCGCCAGTATGGCCATAGCTGGATTCCCGCCCTTCTTGTGGCAGAAATCTGGCTGTGGTCATAATATGGCAGACGTCTGGTAGCCGCGGCGACAGTCTTTTGGCGCCAATGTCATAATGAGGGCCTTAATTTGTGGAACGACATTTTCAGAATCATCCCTTTTGTTTGAAATGGTTCTGCAGTTCATGATGTGAGTGGAATGTAAGTAAGTGGTTTTTAATCAGGAATGCAAGATGTACAGGGAGGAATGATGATGTCTCAAGGAAGAGAGCGAGAGAGGTGCTCCAATGTATCTGAGTACAGGTGTTAATGTTGTGATGTTGAAGGAAATGACACCTTGTCACCAGTGCAACAAGGTGGGGCATTAGGAGCACAAGAGTAGGCTCAACCTGGATAGAATTGTCAATAATCAGATGCCTGGAGTAAGTTAAATGCAGATTCCAAAGTTCCTATGAGACAAATGTAAGTGCCAATGCAAAATAAAACTCTACCTATGCCACAAGCACCTATGGTCCAGTCAAGTGTAAACAATGTAAGACTAAATCGAAACCAGTTACCCAAAATTCATTGAAATGTGATACAGGGTCAAAATAAAAATGCAGTCCAATAGTTTCCCATGTTTGAAAATGTCAAGATGTTGGATTTAGGCATGTCACAATGATGGTGCCAGAGAAGGGCCATGAATTGCATGCTTGTCACAGTTTTAGAGGTACGCCAAAATGGACTATTTGTAGAAGGTGATATAAATGTCCACCAAGTGTCATTTCTTATTGACACACAAGCTACCCGTTCCACTGTGAGAACAGTGGAAGTACCAGACCCTTCCTTTTCAGGAAAAGAGATCCAAGTTGTGGGAGTTACAAAAAGTCACATTGCTAATCCGAGTTCAAAAGAAGTTCCTGTAAAAAATTGGATCTTTTGAAGGGAATCATCAGTTCATGGTGAACAATTCCAGTTCTGCTAAGTTGCTAGAGAGAGATTTACTGTGCAAGTCAAATTGAACCATCTATTGTACACCACAAGGATTAGAATTTCAGAAGCATGATGAGGATGTAGACTTTACAAAATGTTCAGCAAGAGATGGTAGGGACCTACCCAGTGTTTATGACAAAAGATTTACCTGCAGATTTAAGTGGATCTAGATGTATGGGATTTCAAAGGAAAATATATTGGATTAATTAAAGGACTTAAGCCAGACAAAATACATTTAAAATGGGATGCAGTTTTCCCTAGAACTCCACCTTATCACATGACATCTGAAGTGATAGAAGGAATAACTCTCTTGATAAATGACATGCTAGAAAAGGGCATTTGGAGGGAAATAATTGGGAGTCCATGAAACATACTAATTATGGGATTACGAAAGCCAAATGGTACATTCAGGATTTAAAAAAGGTGAATGACATCATAATCCCATGTTGTCCTGTGGTACTGATACCAGCCACCATACTTTATCAATTCCAAACACAGCTGACTAGTTTTCAGGGACTGATCTCTGCCAGGCTTTCTTCTCGATTCCATTACCCAATGAAAGCCAGTATTTGTTCTCTTCTGTGTTCTGAGAGAAAGTATTAGAATGGTGTTGTGTCCTACAAGGGTATAGTAGAAACTCTCTATTTTCAATCAGATTTTTAAAACAAGTCTGGAATTATTGAGTTTGCTCCAAAGTTCAGTCTTGGTGCACTATATAGAACATTTGCTTGTTGCATCAAGAACAAAAGAATTTTGCGAAGTTCACACCATTGCCTTGTTGAATCATTTGGCAGAGAATGGGCATAAAGGGGCTCATTACGAACCCGGCGGTTCAGACCGCCATGCCAGGTTATGGAATAGATGAATACAATCTTTAAGTTTCAGTGGATGGAAGACCAGTATTGGCACTCAGTCTGCTATCTCCAATGGCAAAACATTTCCATGGCCAAACTCATTTAGGAAGTATGCAATCATACACACATTCCATAAATTCTGGTTTAATCCAAGATTCAGAGCCCAAGCACAATAATTGTGTCATTGATGTGTGGCATGTCAACAAATGAATGAACGCAAACAAACATGTCCTACTGAGTCATATCAGAAGATCAGGAGGTCCTTTTAACCAAATGCAGATGGATTTCGTAGAAACACACCTTCTTACAACTGGTTGATATATGTTTTGATAATTGTATGCATGTTCTCTATAGGGGTAGAATCGTACCCAGCAAGAAGAAATGTAAGTCTCACTGTAGCAAAGTTACTGTTGAGGGAGTTACTACCAAGGTATGGCATGCCTGTCTCTCTAGAATCAGGTCGAGGTACTCCCTTTAACAGTGAGATTATAAAAATGTTATGTGCAACACTGCAAGTTGAACAGAAGCTCCAGTCTAGTTACCATCCAGAAGCTTCAGGCATACTGGAACAACTCAATGGCACAATTAAATTAAGATTTGCAAAGGTTCTGTGCCTCCACTTCCCTAGAATAGCCTGATGCTTTCCACTGGTGTTAATGAGTCGAAAAAGGACACCTTACAGAAAAACTGGTTTATCGCACCCATGAAATTCTTATTGGCAGAACAAATAGATTACATGCAGTTTCAGCAAACGCACTTGTGAATATGATGGATGATATGGCACTTGATTACTGTAGGAGGTTGGCTGATATGGTACGTTCTGCCTCTCAACAGGTTGAAGGTGTTACACAAAATCCAAACCAGGAGCAGTACTTAATGCTAGTGACTGGGTCTTGGAAAGCATGTATGAAAGTCCTGTCGAGAGTGATGTTGGAATGACCTCTATCAAGTGATTCTGATCACAAATACTCAAATGTGCTGGAATCCCAATCTGGGTGCATGCATCTCATAACAGAGAACAAGAGATCCTTATGAAGAAATAATGTTCTTTGAGCAGGAACCAAGAGCACTGGTGTATGTACACCGCACCTTGTACGAGAAGAAACACAAGAGAGAAAACACAGCGATCAGAGAAAGCAAGTAGAAGAAAGGGGTGAAGATTCTCAGGCAGGTGAAGAGGTCCAACTGCCGGATATCTCCCAATGTGGCACTGGTGAAGAATTGGTAATACAAACTGAGGTAGTAGCTCCTGGAACTGTTTCAGAACAAACAGTAAGTTTTGAGGATCCAGGTGAAGGAACAAGTTCTGGAATAAGCTTATAGTAAAATGAAATCAAGATTGAGTGTGTCAATTGAATTAATACAACCGGCAATCAGAGAAGAAGCAGAGTCAAGTGGTAAAAGTGACCTGAAGAAGAACAAAGCACACTCAGAAGATCACAAAGATCTAGGGTACCTTGCTGAAGATTGTTGTCACTTGAATGGACATATTATTTGAGCCACATTCTGAATGTACCAAATTCTGTTCTACTTGATTAGAGCAAAGAATTGCCAGAGCCACCTTGAAAGTCTCTGATGATAAAAGAAATACTGCTCTAATGTTACAAGACAGAGAATAAGACTGAGATATTATTGAACTTTTTATAAAATTATTGGACTTTTTATAAAAGAAAAAATACAAATAAAACTCATTGAAAAAGAAGATAAGGAGAGTACCGAGGTCTGAGCGAGCAGCTGAAAGGTAGTGATAACATTTGAGAAGAACACAGGATAGGGTTAAGGATTATCTATACGAAGATACTATCATTAACCAAATTAAACACTAAGAGAAAAGAAGAAGAAAAGAGCAAAAAGGAAAAGACTGAGGTCCTCATTACGAGTTTGGCAGTCGTGCCGCCAGACCACCATGTTGGCGGTACTGAAAAGACCACCATGCTGGTGGTCTTTCAGACCAAACTATTACGAGTTACACAGGCAGGACAACTGACCACCAAGCAAAAAAGGCAGACAACCAGTGGTGAGGTGGTCTGGAAATATGTAGACCAATCTCCAGTGCTGACAGCACCGTGGCCAACCTCCAAGCATATTACAAGCACATAGTCGCAATGGTGGACCCCTCGTGGCAGTCAGTCAATGATGAACCAAACCACAGCTGTTTGCGGTCACTAAAGTAATAGACAACTGCACATTGGATGAAATTGAAAAGAACACAGCTGACACACATTGCCACAGTGGACACACCTGCAAAGGACACTATAAAACAGACCTCTTCAGAGACCACTATCCTACATTTTCAATGCAAAACACAGACGCCAGAGCATCTTATTTGCCAGACACTTCAAAGATTAGACACCCTTCTTTTTCACCATCACATAGAACATCCAGCACATATCTTTGTCCATTCACACCCTTTTGCACTTCCCCTGTTTAGTAAGTCACTGTCACATATTTATTTTATTCCACCCTGTCACTGTCAAAAAATCCATGTTTTTCAGAAGGTGAGTTAAAAGTAATGGTGGATGAAATCATAAGAATACAGTCACATTTGTTTGGAGCACAAGTCCAGCACATTCCTCTAAGTAGGAAAATGGAAATGATGGACAGGATTGTAGGCAGAGTCAATGCTGTAGGCACCACCCTGCGCACAAAGGAGGACATCAGGAACAGGTGGAATGACCTTAGAGGTAAGGTCAATTCCCTGGTCTCCAAGCACCAGCTGCAGAAATGGAAGACTGGTGGTGGCCCTCCCAGTGCCCCCTTACATCTCTTTCCATGGGAAGAGAAGGTCTTGACAATCTTGCATTCTGAGGGCTTGACAGAAATACCTGGGGTAGTGCAGTCTGGTGAGTTACAACACTACAAATGTCAATGTCACAAAAATGTAATGTCATGCATGTTCACAACTCAGTTTTGTTTATTGGCTTGTTCATGTACCCCACCAGCATTCAATACCCAGAGTATCTGAGTCTAAACACTGTCAATCTGCGTTCTTGGACCCACCTACAGCTAACATAGCCATTCACATGCCATAATTGGAAATGGGGCCTGTAAGTTTTCAATATCAAAGAATGATAACAGGACTCATGGTATGTCTCAACAGGTAAATGTATGCCCAAACCGAATTCGGTCTTACAGACATGTAACATATAACATTTGTATAGTGTCTATAGTACAGAGAGTTACCTGACTGCAACTTCAAGGAAGCACTTTTTCAGCAACTCCAAACACCAGACCAGTATTCAATTGTCATAGGACCTCTGTTTGGTAATTCTCAATTGAAGTGTATTCACCTGGAAGGATGCTATTTGCCAAGTGTGGGAAGTAGAGGGAATAACATGACTTCTAAGGCCAGGAAGGCCCGGTGTCTGTAAATGCAAACACCAGCCCAGTGTTCACTTGCCCAAATACCTCTGTTTGGTAACTCTCAATTGAAGTACACTCACTTGGGAGGATGCCATTTGTATAGTGTGTGAAGTAGAGAGAGTGAAATGACTGCAACTCCCAGCAGGCCATGTTTCTGTTACTCCACCCACAAGACCAATGTTCACTTGCCCAGGTGCTCTTGTTTGGGACTCATCTAGGAGGATACTTTTTGCCATGCCAAGTGTTGGAAGTAGAGGAATTACATGACTGCTAAGACCAGGAGGCTCTGTTACTGTTACTCGGCTCACTAGCCCAGTATTCTGTTGTCTAACTACCATTGTTTGGTGAATCACAAATGAGGTGCACTCACCTGGGAGGATACTATTTGTCAAGTGTGTGAAGTAGAGAGAATAACCTGACTGCAACTCCCAACAGGCACTGCTTTTCTGACTCCAAACCCCAGACCAGTGTTCACTTGTTGAAAGACCCATCTCAATTGACCTGTACTCACCTGGGAGGTTACCATTTGCTAAGTGTTGGGAAGGAGAGGGAGTGACATTATTGCAAAGCCCAATGGGCCCTATAACTCCAAGCCCCAGCACAGTGGCCACTTGACAACATATCCTATCAACTATCAAATGAAGAATACTCACCTGGGACTGATCAAGCAGAGATTATGCCCAAGTCAGAGATGTATCTGTCAACATAGCTCCATCTTGACTTGCTAACCCAAGATGAATTATTGGATTAATGGAGGACAAGAATGACACTATAACCATTCTGTATACCAAGTATTTGTAAGGCCTCAAAATGCATCACCAGATTGGTATTGGCAGAAGGCACTTTCACACTCCACCAAGCACATAATGACTCCAGTCACATATACAACAAAGTCCTGGGTCTGCTTGTATCACACTCAACTAGGCCTTCAAATGGTCAAAGACATAACTTACCTAGCCATTGTTTTGCCTGCACTGGTGGCAAGATGGCATTTTCAAGCCATCCTCCCTAGAGTAAATGATCTGACCATTTCAGCAGCAGCGTGAGTCAAAATGAAATGGCATGCTTCACACATGGCATGTCAATACATCTAATACCATGATTACTTGTCACAATAGGAATAACTGCAACTTATCTTAGTACAAGGTCTCTGCTTACCAGTAGTGTACCAAAGCTCGAGCGGCCCCCTTGCACAGTACATGAAAGGGCCCCTCTTCAGACTCACTGAGGCGGTCCCAGGTCAGGGTGCTGTGGTGAGGGGCCTCCCTGGACCTCGAGCCCCCCCATACCATAGGGCATACCACTGCTGCTTCCTATAACTCAAAACCATTGGAGGTAGATGTCACAATACAACAGTAACATTGTAAGTTTTACATCAGCAAGTCGAGCTGCCACTGGGTAAACAGATGCCACAGAAAAGACTGCCATTAACCCCCCTGGATGAATCCCTCAGTGAAACTCCTGGATGTCTGGACATGGTGTACAATTCTGGTCCATCTGGGCAACCTGGTGATACCGAAACATAGAGTTTAACTGTGGACACTACATCACCTTCCAGCCTGGATGCCTCAATATCACAGGCAGCCTTTCACTTCACAACCTGTTTACCGAGTACAGTGTTTCTACCATCTCGGGCCCCCCAGTTCTGTATCCTGAGTTGCAGTTCAACACTTTGGACAAGGAGAATCCAGGATTAAGTTGGAGAGGGCATCCTGTGGCAAGGGCACAGGCTTGTGGGGACTCAGTGCTCGAGAGGGATGCTGTGGGCCAGGGGGGCGATGGCGCTGGGGCTGATCTTGGTCACTACACCATCACCTATGTCTTGGGGGTATATCAGGAGTCCCAAGACATGATGGGCCAGGTCTTGACTGAACTGTGGGAATTCAAGCAGCACAGAGACATGTGGGAACAGATGGAGGCCCACAGTACCAACATGGCCTCCATAACAGGGGTGCTGAGGGACATTCATACCACCCAGAGCAGGGCTTTTCAACAACGGTATACCCTTTCCTTAGGCTCATCAACACCAGCCCCAGACATCCCTATCTCCATAGCAGCAGATCCCCTCACCCCAAGACACCAACCACTGTCAGCAAGTGACCTCTTCCTAAAGGACTTCCTTTTTATGCCACACAATCACTCTGCTGACAGATCCTGAACCACCTACCAATTCCAAAGGGAGGCGTACTCTGGACTCCCAATGGTGTGATATCTATTCCAATTATTTCATTCATCATGACAGAAACCCTTCATGTTATGGTTTTGTCACTATTTGTCCAAAATGTATTTTCAGAATTAGCACTGTAATAAAGTCCCACATCACTAACTCATTATCTGCTTGCTTAATGTTCACCTTTCACTATGTAGCGTTATAAAACCATGTGATTCATACAATGAAGACAGAAGCTACTTGTGCAAGCAGGGATATGTTAGAGGTACACAGTGTCCAGCTCAGGATTACATACATTACACACCAACACATCAGCATAAGTGTCTGGTCAAACCAAAAATTACGGTGTACAGCACATATGCTGTCAATATGTCTGGGCTCTTAAGAACAAGAATGTGTTACTCATACTGAGTCAAAGTGCATATTTCAAGATACAGAGCCCCAGACCACAGAAGTAAGGGATTTGTCAGACATTGTCCTGTACAACAGGCAAACATTGAAGTGTCATCAGCATGAGGCTTACCACATACCACACCAAAATAATCCAATATCACATGATCCAAGATACAGATAGATGACGGTACAACAGTCCCTGATCACATGTCCATTATAATCTAATTCCCATAGATCTGGTGGTATGACACAAACATATGTCAGTGTTATGGCACAGGCACTGTGGCCTGTAATGATGAAACACATCTACAGCTCTAGACTGTTCATACAAAAAGAGTGTTTAGCCAACATGAAGGAAAAATGAGTTGACCAAAAGCTATATATTTTCATACAACATGATGACACAAACGGTACTTCAGGCCCACCACAAGACACAAGGTAAGTGCAATGTGCACTTCTGTACCTCCACCCAAACACTGTGCCAATTGTCTTGGTAGAGGTCTCACACATGCAATCTCTGTGACCTACAATCCCTGAAACAATCCATGCCCACTTTTTATGTCAGAACAGCATTGGATACCTGCCAATGTTACCACTCTGAAATACCCACATTGAAGGTACCTGTACAAAGAACAAAATGAGGCATTTAGGCTTGATACCATACCTATAACATCACATAGCAAGCAAATAAAGTACATTGCAATGAAACTGACACAAACAAAGCAATATCATAAAACTAGAGATGTGTCAAGTCAAAAAGCTATCTTATCAAGCAGCCTTTGGTTGAATATTGCAGAGTATCAGCTCCCTAGCTGTTTCTAAAACACTCAACTCCACACATTCTCACAACTACAGTTCATTGTACAGTCAGTCATGACATCACATGACATACTTACACTCATGAAAAGTAGCTGTTGATGAGATATTCCTGTAAGTCAGCTGCTTCCTCTTCACCACTGTCATCCTCACTTGGCATTTCAGGATTCTCACCCGATGGCACTGCAGGTCCCCATCCTCTGGGATGTATGGGATATTCCTACACAGGATGAAGATGTGGAGCATGCCTCATGCCACAGTGATATGACAAACATTCCCGGTGAGTAGAGGAGGGCTTCACCAGTCCGGTCCAGACAGTAGAATCGGGCCTTCGGGAGACCAAAAGTCTGCTCCACCGGCTGTGTGTTCTTCATGGGCCTCATTAAATCAGACTTCCCCAGCGTAGTTGGATTCCTCAGTGGCGTCAACAACCAAGGACAGTTTGGATGTGTGGAGTCCCCTGTTAAGGAATGGGACATAAGTGTAAAAATGAGTCCCTCACATCATGATTGTAGTACCTGACATTGCACACACACAATCAGGACAGTCATGACTTACAAACCAGCCACCCCACCTCTGGGTACAGTTGTGACATCAGCTGGGGTATGGTGCCGTTCTGCATTATGAAGGAATCATAGGCTGAACCCGAATAATGGGCACATACATGTGAGATGTAGAGATCCGCCAAACAGACAACCTGCAAGTTGAAGGAATTGAAGTTTGTTCTGTTGTGATAGACTTTTTCAGTGGCCTGCAGGGGCACCAAGCCAACATGTGTGCCATCATTGGCCCCCACCACATGTGGGAGGTGGCCGAATGCATAAAAGTCAGCCTTCACATTGGCTAAATCCTCACGTCGGTGGAACCTGCTATAGCTGTCAACGTGTTTCACCATTGCTGAGAGGAAATCCTTCAACACCAAATTGGACATAGGTTGGGACATACCAGTAGATAGGGTCACTGTAGGTTAGAAGGTCCCTGTGGCTAGGAAGTGCAAACACTGACATGACTTGTACAATGGGTGGACTGCAGGTTGGATAACTAATAGCTGGCATCAGATCTGGCTCCAACTGACGGCATAAGTTCACTATTGTTTGCCTATTCAGATGGTAGAGTCAGATGACGTGGCATTCTTCCATAGTCTGAAGGTCTGGCAGTGGACTGTAGACAGGAGGTTGTTGCATGCTTCTTCTCCCAGGATACCTATGTGTGATAAGACATGATTTGTAACATTAGCCAGCAACATACATGATCCAAGCCAACAATATCATGTGACAAAGCATTTCTGACTGGATAGACATGATACCCAGTACACATCACAGCTGGTAACTACACAAGGCTCACATGTGACTCCCATGGTTTTAAAGACATGTCCATAACATGGATTTGGATGAAACTCAAAGATATGCTACACAATTGCTCCTCGAATTGTGACTGTATATTATGACCGCCAAAAACACTGTTGGCGGTGGTGGCCAGTGCACTGCTGTTAAATGCCATCTGTGCCCTGCAACAAACTACAATGGTGGTTGAGCAGAAGGACCTACATGACAAGACAGAATAAGGATGTTTGTGATGCAAATAAACATGTAATGTAGGTATGACATGGTTTATAAAGTCAAACACAGCATTTCAGGCTGCCAAAATGGAAGGAATCTAACCTACTCCGTCGGACATTGCGAAACGCTGCGGCCCCCGGCGGAAGTTGTCAGGGCGGTATGACGTTAAAACCACAGTGGACACAGCCATAGGCTAGTGTCGTTGCCTGTGGTAGTCACAGACTATTGGCTGTGTTTGACAGTGGTGACCACTACTTACATGGCAGACATGGCTGCCATGTTGTGCAGATTCACTCACTTCACTCCTGACACTGCTGCCAGCAACACCTCCATGACCTGAGCTACTGTGTGCCAGTGGGAGCAATCATGCTGTGTCCAGCAGGTGATTGGCAGGTGATAGGGCCTCTGCCTTCTCTCCAGAGGAGCTGGAGAGGCTAGTTGATGATCTCCTACCCCTGTATGAACAGCTTTATTGGTCAAAAGAGAAGCATGTAAGAATCGCATAGGCACAATTGATATTGTTCAACACCATCCTTTCCCTCCTCACAGACTACAATGTGCTCCTGTGTGCCAGTTAGACGTTTTGTGTGCCTGTTGTTGCAGTCTGTGTGGCATCAATGGGATGTACATGGTGCAATTATGTGGCCAGTAACATATGTTAAGTTCAGTCACATTGTTTTGTGTGAGGATTTTGAGGTCCTAGATCCCCCTTGTGTTGGATGCACACAACTAGGTATGGAGACTTTACTGCCATCCACTGACATATTTTTCTTTGTGATGTTTGTAAATGTTAGAAGACATGTATGTGCATGACAGCATGAGCTGTGTACGTATTTTGTATGAGTCATTTGAGGATCTTCTATGCAATGGGTATAGTACCAAAGATGTTCCACCCAACATCTGGCCTTGCCAAACTGCAGTCTGAAAGGCATATTCTGACTTACTCTTCCCTTCAGGTTTCAACACAGGATCATGCCAAATTGATGATGTCCACATGAAGTACTGTCATGTATGGAAGTGATGAAAATGCAATGACATGTAGGTACTATATGCTCAGCCTGCAGAGACTAGGGCCTGTAAATTGAAGCACAGTATCTCCCAGTGGTGGAGCCACTGTTGCTGTGCAACAGTGGCACTGTGCCGACTCCCTGTACACCAGCAAATCCTTTTATGAGGCTCTGGTGGCAAAACATGCCCTGAATGCCTCAGTACATTGAATATACTAGGAATTGGTACTGAGGTTCATCCATGAACTAGTCCATATGTGCGTTAGCATCATTGTCAATGTGTGTCTTTGGTTCATGACAGGTCCCTTATTCCACAGCTCTGTTGTTACCTTCACAGAATTCATATTTGTCCTATACAGGCTTATTGCACTGATGATAGTCCTACAGTGCGGACAGTGTGTTGATTCCTGGGTGGCCATGGCATGTGACTCACTAGCTTGGTCACATAGCAGAAATTGTACAATGCATACGTTTGTATGTTGGATGCCATCTCTGTGGGATGGACATATATGTCCAAAGGAGTGTTCTGCCGTACAGGTGCATACCACAGGACCCACCCAATGAAGTGGCATGAGTCTACATTTGGTAGGCCACAAGTCCACACATGCACAAGGAAGACACTTTCTATACAAACCATGCCAGCCCCTTCATTTTTACTCAAATGTAATGGTGAAGTTTGTACTACTGCATTTGGCAGTAGGGATGTATACAGTGAGTCAGTCTTGCAGACTGTGAAAGTGTTGATCCAGTCAGGCCTCAGGAGTTTACTCTTCAGAAGCCACATATGTGTGTAGTGATTTAATGTGGCTCACATCACAGTACATATTGCTGGAACATGATCAACCTGATGTGAGCAGGCTTGCTTTGTGATTGTAGGCCATGAGCATGGTAGAGGGTTAGTCTGCAGATGGATATAAACATGTGAGGCCATGTCCCTGTATATATTGGCTTGTGTGCTTTACACTTGTGGTGTGTTAACAAATTGAACATTTATGGCTTGGTTTTATCTGACAGGTGTGTAACCATTTGTGTGAAAACGTGTAATTGTAATCTATTGAGTTATCTTTTGCAACCATGCTGGTCAATGCCAACCAGAAGAAGGAGATATGGAGAGCCATATGGAGAGCCATCACCCACAAGGTGCGGACCCTGGGGACCCAGAGCCAGCGGGGCACCCACTGCCGAAAGAGGGGGGAGGACCTGAGACTCTAAGCCCAGGAGATTGTTGAAGTCCTGTTTGGGCTGTCCTGCCAATGTGTGTGGGGCACACATTGGACCATGATCCCCCTAATGTGACCCATCCTGGCAGTGGTGTACCCAGAGCTTGATGGGTGTTTGAGGAGAGCACATCAGCCACAAGAGGGTGAGTACAGGGTATAATCCTGCCTGTCACATTGCCATGTTAATGTGTTTTGTTCTGACATCTCATCGGATGATTAGGAATGTGCTATGAGTGACACAGTAGATAAGTGACTGTTTGTGTAGAAATGTAATGTGGTGCATACTGATATGCCCTACCTATTGCCCCAGAGACGTAGGACAACATATGGCTTTGTACATTGATCAATCAATTACTGTTTGTTGTTGTAGTGGTTGTAAATTCTCTGAAACAGACCATTACTTGTAAGTGTTACTGGCCAAAGTAAAGGAAGTGATGGACCACTGTCCTCAGCCACTTGTCTGGTTAAATGAGTACATTGGCATCTGCCACCCAGAGCTTACTTGTCTTCAGCGTGCGCTGGTGCCTCACTACTGTCTGTAATGTGAAGATGGCCATCATACATGTGAGAGAGTATCCCTTTATCTTTGGGTGAAGCTACAGATCAGTACTTTCCCTTGGTAAATGGGAAATGTCCATGGACATGATTTATGTGCCATCACAGTTGCCAACATTCCTTGTGCCCACAGGTCAGCATGTATCCCTTTCTCTTTTGAGAAAATGTGTATGCTGCTGTTTCATGCATGGTTTACCTGTGTTCATGGGATGATTCCTGTATTCCCTCACATATATGTGCATGCCAACCTGTGTTTGGACTAGGACATTTGCAATGGGTGTTCATTTCATGTGGTGCCACAGACTGGAGTGTGTCACAATTAATTGTCAGCTGACACATACCCTCAACCGTCATTGCATGTGATTTGGCATGTACAACTGCAGTGGCAGACAATATGTGTATGACTAGATATTTTAGCCACAATATGCATTTCTAGGCCATTGATGTTGCATCATGAAGCAAAGAGCACTGCACATGTGTAGTGGGTAAGGTTTTTACCTGACTGTTAGCATACACCATGGAACATCTTACAGTTATGTTGAAATCACATGTTTTGGGTACACCCTTTTATCCACAGACATCTGGGTTTGCCGGACCAAAATAGAGAAAGTGATGTAGCTTCCCATTGGGCAACAAGTTGAGGACCTTCTACAGGTACTTGCAAATCTTTATGTCCATCCAGCATACAAAGGACTAATGGCTTCTACTGATGCAATCAGATTATGGCCCTCATTACAACCCTGACGGTCAGTGGAGAAATGGCGGTAATACCGCCAACAGGCCAGCGGAAAAAAATGGCATTACAAGCATGGCGGTGACCGCCATTCTAAACCGCCACTTCTCCACTCCGACCACCTGGGTGGTAACGACCACTGGGATGGAGACTTTGGTCTCCAGACCAGTGGCTGTCAAAACACCGCCGGCAGTATCATGACCCCGCGTACCGCCATGGATTTCGTGGGGTTCTGTACCGCCACGAAATCCATGGCGGTAGGCACTATCAGTGCCAGGGAATTCCTTCCCTGGCACTGATAGGGGTCTCCCCACTCCCCCCCCTCCCCAGAGTCCTCCCCCCACACCGTGACTGCCCTACTACCCCCAAAGGTGGCAGTGCCCCCTCCCCACCCCCCAACATCGAACCCCCCCACCCGACACGCACACAGACACTACCATTACACATACCCGCAAAAATACCAACAAATATACCAACAGACACACACACAGTCATACACGCACACATACATATAGACATACATGCACACATACTCAGAGACATACAAACAGACAGACACGCACACATTTTCAAACACACAACACCCCCGCATGCATACACACACTCACACACCCCCTCTACACACTCACACTCACACCCCCATGCACGCACACAACACACAACACCCCGCCACCCCCCTCCTCTAATGGACAATCACCTTACCTGGTCCGGTGATTCTCTGGGAGGGAACGGGATCCATGGGGCTGCTCCGCCGCCAGCACCCCGTTACCAGAACACCGCCACACCGAATCCTGGGATGTGATTTGGTGGGCAGAGTTCTGATGACGTGGAGATGGAGCAGCCTCCACTTCCCTGCCGACCACCAGTATAGCTGCTGGGGGCTCTCCATCCAAAAAAGGATGGAGGGCTGCCAGCAGTCATAATACACTGTGCGGAAAACCACCTGCACTGGCGGTCTTCAGCACAGCGGTACCTCAGAGGTCTTCCAAAAAGACCACTGAGGTTCAAATGAGGGCCTATGTCATTATAAGAGGAACTAGACATTAGTGGTGATTTCCCTTGGGCTTGCTTATTCATTGTTTTGTGGGTTGTAGGCACATATTTCCCTGTCAATTTGCACATGATGTCTACAGTGTACGTTTCCATGCCAAATGTGTGGCCTATCAAAACCACATTGGTACTACCTCCATGGCTTCATTGGGACAAATTACACATGGTGAAGTGTGCAGTGTGGATCTGTTTCCAGTCTGACATGAGTATTTCCATGTCACTTTCTCCAGGCTACTCTACTATTGTCAGCAACATGGCATCTTCTGGGAGCCTCATTTCTTGTTGTTGTGTTATTGTGTATGTGACAAATGAATGTCTGCATTACCTTGTGTAGGATCTGTGGTCATGCAGTTGGCTTTGGACTACTATTGCATGACAACAAGTATGTGAAATATGCTCCATGAGGCAAAGCACTGAAGGTGATGTGGTCTCCCACTTGATCAATGGTTACTGTGATTGCACAACTTCAGCCATGCAATTGTAGTTGTCTGAGATTCTGTTTTTCCTTTGGGCAACTGTTGACAGTTCAGATGGCATACATTAATATGGGATGGTGCATGTAGGGGCCAATTAGGTGGAGTTTGTTACTGAGGCCTACTTGACATCATAGTAATGTTTACTAATCACAGCTGTTGTTCAAGTGTGATCAGGGACATGCGATGACCCTATTTCTCTTTGTATTTGTAGCATCAGCCCAGACACATAAGCACTCAGCATACACCCACACACATAACATAACCCACCATTTCCAGACACCCCCACCACTCTCACTGGGCGACACACCACATCAAGCATACCCACAGGCACCACCACAACAGGCAGTGACATACTCACCACACCCACCATACCCGCAGACATCACCCAAACAAGGATACAAACATCCACCACACTCACCATACCCGCACACACCACCCCAACAGACACACAGACATCCAACATACCTGCAGACACCATCCCAACAGACACACACACATCCACCACTACATGCATACCTGCAGACACCACCCCAACAGACACCTACACCCACTACTCTCTCATCACCCAGCACCTCCACGTCTGTGCCCCCCAAGATGCACAAATGCCCACACCCACACATGCACCAGACACCACCCAAACATAAGCATACCTCAAACATGCACATACCCAAACACCAGACAACCACTCACTCAACCTCCAAATCTGCAACGCCTTCTGTTGTATTCCCAAGGAAAGGTTTTCATTTGAACTTGCCCTTTCCCTTGTTCCCTCTACCCTCTGTCCCAAACCCAAGAAGCCAGACCCACATCCAACCCAGCCCTTCCATAGCCAAGTCTGCCCCTATCACACTTGCCCCCTGTAAGCACCCTTACTCCACAGCCCCCAAGAACAAGCTCACCCCTCCTAAGAAACAGCCCACCCCTCCCAAACCCAAACTCACACATCCTAAATCTGATCCACCACCCCACTGCCGGATGATCCTTGAGGTGCCTGCCTGCCCACTTAACACCCCTTCCTGTGGAGGTTGGCTGGCAGTAATTGGAGTCAAGTTTGGGAACAGTACTGTGCACTGAATGACTGCTGGACTCGCCAATTGCTTTGGATATTTTGCATTTGCCTAAAAAACAACCTTAACCGTTGTTTTTTTTGGGTATACATTTGTTGTGCAATTCCTTTTCTACCTTTATGTTGTTCCTGAGTAATGTGTTTTGTCTGCCTACAGTTGTGTGTGCTTCAGCTTGCTTGCATATCCATATGCTGTTGATTGCAATATCTAACTTTGTAGGCAGTGCTGGTGTCTCCCAAGACAATGGTAGTTGTTGACTGTACGGATATATGTTTGTTAATGCAACTGTGGTGTCAATGCATTGTGTTATGTTTGATACGATAAGTATTTCATCTTGTGTGATCCAATGTCAGCATGTATGGTGTTAGACCGGTTCCCCTGATATGGATTGTAGATTCATCTCATGTATTGCAGCTTGAGTTTTCTTTCTGCAAACATAGAGGGTGTTCCATTGTGCTATATTTGTTTGTATTTGACTGTGCATATGTCCATTTTGCTGGGTGCACCTTGCAGTTACTTTACCTAGATATATGGCCCATGCTGTTGCAGTCGTATTTGCTTTTTTGACACGCACTTTCACATTATGCAGATATGCATGTCACTTGGCTCTACTATTGGTTATCCCAGAGGTACATGTAGGGCCAGTTCCTGTGCAAATGTTGTTTTAGGGGTGTGTGCAAAGTGTAGTGTGTCCCAGTGCAGCGTACTTCCCTGATGATGAGGTGATGATGATGATGAGAGAAATGTATAGAGCGCTTGAATGCCAAGGGTGTCATGGCACTTTGTAAGCCCGCCAAAGTACGAGCTAACCAGATGAAAAGTAGCCTGGGTAGGAACAGAACAGCCATGTTTTCAGCGTCTTTCTGAAGGAAAAGAGAGAGGTGGCTGACTTCAATGGATGGGAATTTTGATCCATTGCAGGGCTGTGCATCTGACAAAGCTTCAACCCCCCTTACCCCCCCAAAGTCAAGCTCTTGAAGGGAGGTACCATAAAGATGTTCTGTGATCCTGACCATAGAGTTCTTTTGGGTTAATACCAGATGAGTTTTCCCATGCAGTGTCTTAAATGCAATGCGCACCATCTTAAAGGTTATCTGTTGTTTGACAGGGAGCCAGTGAAGAGCCTTAAGGGCTGAAGCCGCAGAATGGAATTTGGGGATCCAGTAAAGAAGACTTGCAGCTCTGTTCTGCAAGATCTGAAGCTTGCTGACCAAGCCGCCTTTCATGTTCTGATAGAGCCCTTTGTAGTCATCCAGTCGGGCCAGAACAAGAACAGTCACATCTGTCTTCAGAAGATCAGTGCGGTTGAAAGGCAGAATCTTTTTAAGAACTCTTAACATCTAGAAGGGTGACAAGATGACTGAATTCACTTGATATTTGAATGTAAATTTATCGTCTACAAAAATACCTAGGTTCCTCACTTTCTTGGCTGGTAAAGGCAGAGTGCAAAGATCTGATGGCCATCAGTCAGGGGACCAGAAGCAAGGATTATTTCCTAACAAGAGCACTTCGGTCTTGTATGAATTTAATTTTAGACAGCTATTACTGATCCAGGAGCTGACTGAAGACGTGCAGTTCTTCAAGGACTCACCTATGGTGTGCTCGTTGTTAGTAAGAGACACCACTATTTGGGTATCGTCAGCATAGGATACCAGCGAGAACCCAAAGGTCTTAATCAGAGAGGCAAGAGGCATTACGTGTATGTTAAACAGGATCGGGCTCAATGACGAGCCCTGAGGGACACCACAAGGGAAAAAGGCTCAGAGGTAGAATCACCCAGGGAGACTAAGGCCCACATTTATACACTTTTTTGCACCACCTTTGCATCATTGTTTGACGAAAAAGCGGCACAAACGTACAAAATATAATTATAGGTTGTACAGCCAAAAAAAAGAGCGGTTTGGGGCTAATGCTGTCCTTTTGATCTCAGTATTGACCAGCCGGTCAACCAAGAGGTTGGGTCTGACCTTATCATAGGCCGCAGATAGGTCCATGAGAGTAAGTGCTGCTTTTCCTCTATTGTCCATAGAACGCTTTGACCTCCTCCATGTCACAATTAATGCTGTGTCTGTACTGTGACTGCTCCTGAACCCAACCTGGGAATCATCCAATAAGTTACTACTTTCTATAAAGTGTGTCAATTGTTGATTCATAGCCTTCTCAACAATTTTAGCAGGGAGGGGAAGGTGAGAAATGGGCCAGTAACTATTACTGTCAAGAGGATTTACATTTTTTTTAGAAGAGGGGAGACTGAAGCACACTTCCAACTTTTAGGAAATATGCCACATGTAAACATCTGATTACAGATTCCCATAAGCTGGTTAGCAACTGGGGCTGATGCCAGCTGCAACATCACAGGTGGACAGGGATCCAGCGGAGAGCCAGATTTGGAAGTAAGAATGGCTTGATGTACTTGTCCACCGTAAGCAGAGTAAACTCTTACAAGTCGCTACTGGAGTGATTATTGTCACTAAATTATTATCTGTAGAAGCTCCAGAGTAATTTAAAATGAACGTATCAAAAATATCATTGACTTTGTTTTGGAAAAAAAGAGACAGTTGATTACAAAATGCCTAACTTCCTCCTATTGCCTTTCTAAAAGGGGTAGAACTGAGCCTCCTTGTGGTCTGAAATAGCTCTTTGGTAATGTTTCTATCCTGTTCAATTTGCCTAGAAAATATGCTGATTTTTCAGTTTTTTATTGAATTTTATATTCTGCAATGCAGAGTTTGCATTTCAGTCTCTCAGAGGGGTTGTAATCCTTTCTCCATATTTGATTCTGTATACAACAGCTCTGCTCAAGAGCTCGCAAATGTTCACTGAACCAAGGTGCTGGGGGCTTATTCCTAGTAGTGGTTCTGGTTTTTGGGGGGTCATTGGAGAGGACATTATTAGAAGAGAATTAAATTCAAAGGCTTGCATATTACGCCAAGCCCAGGAAAAGGATGATCTGCGAGTGAACTGATGGACCCTGACTAGAGTGGACCTTGAAATGTTAAATAATACACTTTATGATCAGACCAGGTTAATTCCAAAATAGAGACGTTCTGAATACTATGATTATTAATAATGATGCCATCGAGAGTGTGCCCAAAGTCATGGGTTGGATCAAGAACCAATTGAGAAAAAACCCATGCAGGATAGCGTGTCCACATGCTGTTCAGTGCTATTATCTTGTGGATTTTCCAAATGGACATTGAAATTCCCTAGGCTTACAAAGTTAGTGTTTTAATTAAAAGACTCTAAAAGAGATGCCAGAGCTAACGTAAATTGAGCTCTGGGGCCAGGCAGCCGATATATCAAGAGGCAATTAAAGAATAGTTTTTTTGTGTGTTCAGTTTTGAACAAAAGAGCTTCACATTCACTGCATGAAACAGGGGAGAAGGTAGCTATCATTGTGTCTCTCTCCCTCCTTTTTATGGGTTCTATCAAGTCTCGGAATGCAGTAGCTAGGAGGAGTGGCCACCACAAGATAAGGACCAGATGAGGGGTCAGCCCAGGTTTATGTGATGAAGTCAACATCTGGCTGATAAGTGTTCATGAAATCATCAAATTCAAAATGATGTTTAATTAAAGACCTGGCGCTGTCCAGTAATGTCAAAAGTTTAGGCCCGCATCAGCTAGTCTGGGGGGGGGCGGTCCGGTGATGTTCAATCAATAATTACCTGATGACACTGCTTGTAGTGCAATTGAGACGGTAGGCTTTCGAATGACAGCATAATCTTAGGGCAGTCAGTGGTGACAATCAGTGTGTTGAATGCCAATAACTCCTCACTGGAGTAGGCCATACCTTTGTAAGTCTGGGGGAAAAACTGCCAGGAGGACGTACGCTAGGCACAGTCCGGGCGCAGACAGGCACAGGCGGGCTTGCCTTTAGTGCCCGCTGCACGGTCGCACCAGTCTGCTCCTTTTATACCCACCCCTTTGAACAACCAGAATGTCATCCTCAAAATGGTGATCCCGCTCAAGCCCACAGATACCATTGCACTGTAAAGGCAGTTCAAATGCCCTAGATACAGATAGCGGTGGTTAAACAATTCAAGAAAATAATCTATAACAATTTTAACATCTCAGACCTCCTGATGATTTGTCAGCGCTGTGCCGTTATGCCAGCCTGCTCCTTTTATCCCCACCCCCTTGAACAACAAGAATGTCAACCCCAAAATGGCAGTACCGCTCTGACTGGTGGGTACCATTGCAGTGAAAAGGCAGTTAAAAATGCCCAAGATGCAAACAGCAGTTAAAATATTCAAGAAAATAAACAATAGCAATTTTTAAATCTCAGACCTCCTGCTCATTCGGCAGTGCTGCGCGGTCACTCCAGTCTGCTCCTTTTATCACCACCCCTTTGAACAACTAGAACCTTAACTCCCAAAATGGCAGTTCCACTCTGACCGGTGGGTACCTTTGCAAAATAGAGCAAGATGCGAATAGCAGCAGTTAAAAAATTTAAGAAAAAAAACAATAACAATTAAAAAATCTCAGACCACCTGCTGATTTGGCAGAGCTGCACGGTCACACCAGTCTGCTTGTTTTATCCCCACCCCCTTGAACAACTCGAACGTCAAACCCCTAAATGGCAGTCCTGCTCTAACCAGCAGGCAGTGTTGCAGTGTTAAGGTATTTAAAAATGCCCAAGATGCAAATAGTGGTGGTTAAAAAGTTCAAGGAAATAAACAATAACAATTTTAAAAGCTCAGACCTCCTGCTCATTTGGCAGCGCTCCTGATGCCTGCACCCCTATTGTGCATGTAATATTTGGATAGTGACCTTTGTATATTTGTCTCTCTGTCTATTGTGCATCTCATTGTACTTCCATTGTGTCACAGTGTGGGTGATGTGTAGGTCCATTGCTGGGCTAGTTCATAGGAAAGGTGTTTGGGTTCCATACACATCCATACATATGTGTGTTGAATCTGATCTTGTAGTATCTTCCTTAGTTTAGTATAAAGGCAACGACATTTTGAATACTATTCCTCAGACTTTGACATGGTATTTGCTCAGGTTCCACTAATGAAAAGCATGAATTTACATCCACAATCTAAGGAAATGAAGACTGCATGGCATTACCTTAGACCATTTCTTCATGTAAACACTGTTAAAACCCATGAGACAAACTTTCATGATTAATGAACTCACAAGAAAAAGCTTTTAGTTTAATGCTAGAAGAAAGAAATGAGCAATTTGCAAAAAGTGTGTAGAATAAAGTGGATATCCTGAAGAGTGTATGCAGAAAAGAAGAAGGTGAATTTAGAAAGAAAATGTCTGTCCGAAAGCTTAAACTAGGTAAAGGGCTCAAATGGAAAATATATGTGTTTAAGAGAAGATCAGTAGGAGAAACACACCAGTGGAAAATACTAATTGTGAACATGTATTTGAATGGTCTGGAGGAGCATGGAAAACTTTGCAAACATGACCCTACCACTCCTGGGGTATATTTTCTTTGTGGAGGAATGCATATTTTAGAACATCTGCTGACTGGGAAGGTCTTTGTTATTTAGGTTTACTTTTTCTTAAGATGTATCACATACTAATCTGAGAAACATTAACAATGACACCAGCACACAAAAGATGCACCTGCAGTGTGAATGAAAGGACACAGTTAGTGGAAGACACATTTGGAGCATCATACCTACTGTAGGAGTAGTCCTGCATGATGAAAAGATTAGAAAGCTCTCAACAGTAGTTGATGTGTTAGAAACTAGGGGGGTCATTACAACATTGGCGGTAAAAGCCGCTTACCGCCGTGCAGAAGACCACCAACACACTGCCGCACCCGCGGATTTCCACCACAGCTATTATGACCCACAGCTCGGAATCCGACAAAATTCAGACACCCACACAACTCCGCCACACCAAAGGTCAGTGATAAACTGGCGAAAACAAAACCTCCACCGTCACGCCAACAGAAATACGCCCATACTATCACGACCCATGAATCCACGCGGCGGTCTTTCAACTGTGGTATTCCATTGTCGGTATACACCGCCGCACTCAAAATACACACACTTCTACAAAACACCGCCACATTGGACAATTCGAAATGCACACACCTGATACACATACACACACCACTCCCACACACCCAATACAATATAAAACACACACCCATATCACCCACAAACCCCTACGACAAAGAATTCCGAAAGAAGGCCAGAACGAGAGCACCAGCAAGAACAACAGCATCCACAGGCACACAACACCATAACCCACACAACTTCCACACACAAAACACCACACACCACTACATATCACCACACTTATCACCACACACTCCACCCCACACATCACCCACACCACCCCATGGCACAACAAAGACACCCCAGTTTCTCGGAGGAGGAGCTCAGGGTCATGGTGCAGGAAATCCACAGCTATTTGGAGCACAGGAGCAGCACACCTTCATTGCAAGGAAGATGGAGCTATGGCGAAGAATAGTCGACAGGGTCAACGCAGTGGGACAACACCCAAGAAGTCGGGACGACATCAGGAAGAGGTGGAACGACCTACAGGGGAAGGTGCGTTCCGTGGTGTCAAGACACCACCAGGCGGTCCAGCGGACTGGCGGCGGACCCCCACCACCTCCCCCACAACTAACAACATGGGAGGAGCAGGTCTTGGAGATTCTGCATCCTGAAGGCCTCGCAGGAGTCGGTGGAGGAATGGACTCTGGTAAGAAAAATCTTAACTATTACATCCCCCACCCTCACCTGCATGCCAGCACATACACCTACCCTCACCCTCACCCCCAGCACTCCTACTCCTCACAAATGTCCCACTATCACAACCCACCCATCCCAACACCAAGCCCTGCATGCAAAAACAAAGCATGGACACCCATCACTAAAGCATGCCCACTGCACATACCCATACAACCCCCTAAACCATCATCACACAAGCCCCCACACAGGAATGCTAACACTGAGGTACATGGTCACCCACCCATTGCGCACCATGACACACACAGATGCAATAATCATGCTTTTCCACCCCTGCAGGACCACTACCCAACGTCACCAGACAGGAGGGTCCAGACATCTCCACCCCACCCACAGAAGAGGCCCACAGTGATGACAGCAGCTCTGTCCACCTGGATCTAGATGACCAGCCCGGACCATCGTGGGCCTCGGGACAGTCGGTTCCCCTCACACAGGCACAGGCCACCACAGACCTTCCACCATCTGGTAACACCAGCACAGCGGGCCCATACCTCCGTCACCAGGACACGTCAATCAGCTGTGTGTCCACCACTACAGTGAACCCAGGATAACCCACCACCCCAACAACAACAGGGACCTGGGGGCAGTGGTAGTGGGCACACGGTCCAGGGGACGGAGGCACAGGAACACAGGGGAACTGGGAGGGCTGCTGTGCGACAGGGGGCGGACAGGCCCAGGGAACCCACTCTCCACGAGGCCCTCTTCTCCATAATGGGAGCATACCACCACTCCCAGGAGACGATGGCAACGGTCCTGGCCAAGCTTCAGGAGACCCAGCACATGCAGGAGGAACAGTATTTGGGGTTCAGGGAGGAACTCAGAACCATCAGCTCCACCCTGGGCACCATCGTAGGGGTGCTGAAGGAAATACTCAAAACCAGGAGGGACACTGTGGCACTCGAAGGGGCCCCTGACACTAGCCTGGACGATGAACTGCCCACCACCTCCGCCAGTGCTAGTGAACAGGAGGCACCGCCACAGGACCACCACACCAGCACCCCACCCCCTGCAGATGGAGAACCACCCCGCAAGCGGTCCCTGAGATCCAGGAACAAGACAGAGCACGATGCCAAGACCCCTGCGAAGAAATGAGACCACCCTGATTGTCAACCTACTGTCCCACTTTGTCACCCTGTCCATATTTGAACTGCCCCAGCTCCACTTCCTATGCCCATATGGGCAATGCACCTATGAGACAAATAGACTGGACTCTGCCATGAACACTCCTCCGCCATCACCCCTCACCATTTAACTTCCCCCTCCAATAATTTTTATGTAAATAAACACACCTAAAACACCAAAAGATCAGAAGTCTATCTGTGACTTCGAAATAGTGTATTTGCAATTACAGTGACAAAATTTCCAGGAAATAGTAATGTCAACATACCGTTGTGACACAGCTCTAGTCCATGAGGAATCTAAGCAGATGACACACAGTGGGACCCACACCTGTGAAACCATAAGGGAAAGTGACAAATCAGTGACCATACAATGGGTGAAATCAACAGACAGGAGAGAGGTAGAAGTGTAAAAGTACTTGTAGTAGGCAGGAATGTATTCTCACCTGTGTCTCACTGGAAATATTGCTGGATGACTGAGTCCCTGTTGTCAATGTCTTCTTCCTCTGCTTCCTCGTCATCACTGTCCACAGGCTCCACAGCTGCCACAACACCGCCATCTGGACCATCCTCCTGCAGAAAAGGCACCTGTCGTCGAAAAGCCAAGTTATGAAGCATACAGCAGGCCACGATGATCTGGCACTCCTTCTTTGGTGAGTAGAATACGGATCCACCTGTCATATGGAGGCACCTAAACCTGGCCTTCAGGAGGCCGAAGGTGCGTTCGATCACCCTCCTAGTTCACCCATGTGCCTCATTGTAGCGTTCCTCTACCCTGGTCCTGGGAATCCTCACTGGGGTCAGTAGCCATGACAGGTTGGGGTAACCAGAGTCACCTAATAGCCACACCCGGTGCCTCTGGAGTTGACCCATCACATAAGGGATGCTGCTATTCCGCATGATGTAGGTGTCATGCACTGAGCCAGGGAACATGGCATTCACATGGGAGATGTACTGGTATGCCAAACACACCATCTGCACATTCATGGAATGATAACTCTTCCGGTTCCTGTACACCTGTTCACTCCTGTGGGGGGGGACCAAAGCCACATGGGTCCCATCAGTAGCACCTATGATGTTGGGGATATGTCCAAGGGCATAGAAATCACCTTTCACTGTAGGCAAGTCCTCCACCTGAGGGAAAACGATGTAGCTCTGCATGTGTTTCAGCATGGCAGACAACACTCTGGACAACACGTTGGAAAACATAGGCTGTAACATTCCTGATGCCATGGCCACAGTTGTTTGAAATGACCCACTTGCAAGGAAATGGAGCACTGACAGCACCTGCACTTGAGGGGGGATTCCTGTGGGATGGCGGATTGCTGACATCAGGTCTGGCTCCAACTGGGTACACAGTTCCTGGATTGTGGCACGGTCAAGCCTGTAGGTGATGATCAAATTTCTTTCCTCCATTGTCGACAGGTCCACCAGCGGTCGGTACACCGGAGGATTCCGCCATCTCCTCACATGACCCAGCGGACGGTGCCTATGAAGGACAACAGCGACCACAGAGTCAAACAACACAGAGGTATGTACCCACAGTCTAGACAGAACACGATTCATACACAAATTCAGGCCTATATGTGTGTTGAGAGTAGGCCTAGGTATGTGTGACGCAGTTGGTAATTAGGCCATGTGGGCCCCTGAAATGGCAGCTGCCGGACCTCTAAAGCGGGACAATGGGATGTGAGGAAACAGCGCTGGCGTTGTACACCGTCGCGGTAAGCTGTCAAAGACCGCGGCGCAATGCTGCATTGGTTAACATTGGACCCTATGGGTCCCAGGAGCCAATGACGATGTACGCCGGCGGTGATGGTACGCACCTCCGCGGACGTGACCGCCGCGGACGTGACCGCCATTTTCTATCACTTCAATCACTCTATACCTGATCTTCGACAGGAGAGGACCTACACTGCAAGTGCTGCTGGGACCTCGGTCTGGAAGAGACAATGGCTCGTGCGTCTGGGGAAAGGGCCCCTGCCTTCACTGCGGAGGAGTTGGAGAAGCTCGTGGATGGGGTCCTTCCCCAGTACACGCTACTCTACGGTCCTCCAGACCAACAGGTAAGTACACAGGGAGCATGCTGTATGGGCTATGCATGTGTGGAGAGGGCTGGTTGTAAGAAGGAAGGGGCCGAGTTCTGCGTGCATGAAAGACGGTGGGTGCATGTGCCACATGGCAAGGGTAGGGATGGGGGCCACTCACTTTGACGGCGCAGTTGGTAATGACTTCTCTACTTCCCCTGTACATTTCATGTAGGTCAGCGCCCACCAGAAGAAGGATATTTGGCATGCCATCGCCAAGGACGTCCGGACCCTGGGGGTCCACCACAGACGGAGCACCCAGTGCCGGAAGAGATGTAAGGACATTCGCTGCCGGATCAAGAAGACGGCGGAGGCTCAGCCTGGGATGGCCTCCCAATGTGGGAGGGGTGCCCGTCGAACCATGACCCCCCTGATGTTCCGGATCCTGCCGGTGGCCTACCCTGAGTTGGATGGGCGCTTGAGGGCATCACAATAGACACAAGGGGGTGAGTGCACTCTCATTCTGCTGACATTGCGCGCAGTGGAGGGGTCTGGGTGGGGGAGGAGGGCTGTGGGTTTCCCTAGGCCAGGGCGAGTTCCGTAGGCTAGGCCTCTTCGTAAGGCATGGCCCTGTGGCCCCCCACCCCACCTCTGTAGAGTGCCAAGTACAGGTATTCATGCCCCTGTGTCATCTATGTGTGCAGATGTCGTACATAGCCTTGTACGCCCTTTCCCAGGAATTGCAGTGTTGAGCCCAACAGTGCAACCTAGTGCAGGGGGCTGATGTGTCTGTCTTGTCCGCCAACGGTAGCGGCAATCCATGCACTCAACATGTCTTTCTTCTGTTTCCCCCCCTTTTTTTGCGGTCTCCCTGTTCTTGTGAGCATTAGCATCATTAGGCGGAGGTGCTGTGGCACCGGAGCACGAGGGAGCTGCATCCCACATGGGCATGGAGGCCCACACTACGGACTTAGTATACACCAGTGGGACGGAGGGCGATGGGAGCACCACGGTGGTCACAGGATCTGCAACCAGCGACACGGACTCGTCCTCCGATGGGAGCTCCCTTGTGGTGGAGGCAACATCTGTGCCCCCCCACTTCAACAGGTACAGCCGCCACCTCCCCTACCAGCACCGCCCTCCCAGCAGCCCCTCAGCCTTCGCCCGTGCCCGCTCACCCAGGAGGGTGGGCATCACCTTCGCCCCAGGCACCTCAGGCCCTGCCCCTGTCACCTCTGCTGCCCTCAGTGAGGAGGCCATTGACCTCCTCAGGTCCCTCACTGTTGGGCAGCAGTCTACCATTTTGAATGCCATCCAGGCTGTAGAAAGGGAGTTGCAACACACAAATGCATTCCTGGAGGGCATTTATTCTGGTCAGGCTGCCCTTCATCGAACCGTTCAGACTCTGGCCTCAGCACTGATGGCAGCCATTGTCCCTGTGTCAAGCCTCCCCCCTCCAACATCCTCCACCCAGACCCAATCCCCTGTACCTCTGCCTATCCCAAGCACACCATCAGACCAGCCTGCACACACCTCAACACAAGGGAAGCTCTGGCAAACATAAGCACCACACATCCCACAGGCACTCACGCAAGCATCACACACATACAGACACACCAACATCCACTGCCTCCACTGTGTCCCCCTCCTCGTCGTCTCCCTCCTCCCTCCCAGTCTCGTCTACACTCACACCTGCATGCACTACCTCTACAGCCACTACGTCCCGCACCAGAACACCCAGCAGCACGCCCCGCTCACATGCAGTCACCACCCCCACTACCATTCACACATCCCCTGTGTCCTCTCCCAGTGTGTCTGTGATGCCCCCTCCCAAGATACACGAACGCAGGCACACACCCACCCAACATACACCCACCTCACGACAGCCTCCAGCGCATGCACCTGCAACCAAAGCCACAAAAGTTACACCTCCTACAACCACAATCTCTTCCTCCACTCACAAACCCCCTCCAGCTACCCGTCCCAGTGTCTCCAAAAAACTTTTCCTGTCCACCCTTAACCTATTTCCCACCACCCCCCCGTCCAACTCATAGGTCCCGTACTAGCACCTCAGCCACAAAATCAGACCAGTGGTGCCTGTTGTCACAGGTATGTGGAGTGCACCGGCCACCAGGCCAGCCAGTCTATCATGGAGCAAGAGCACAGCCAGTCCCTCCCCCCTGTGAAGCACCAGAAGTTGGCCAGTGCCCGGCGGGAGAGGGGGAAGACTCCAGCCACTCAAGCCGATCACAGGGGCCCCGGGGGGAGTGTAGACTCTTCTGTGACTCCTCGCAAGGTGGGGAAGGGGCAGAAGAAACCCGCAAAGTCTGTGAGGAGCAGCACGGCGGAGAAGACCGCCATCATCCCCGCTGCCCAGGAGGGCCCCGCCAGCCCCTTCGTCGCTGCCCAGAAGGGCCCCGGCAGCCACAGCCCAGCTGCCCAGGAGGGCCCTGCCAGCCACAGCCCAGCTGACCAGGAGGGCCCCGCCAGCCACACCCCAGCTGCCCAGGAGGGCCCCGCCAGCCACAGCCCAGCTGCCCAGGAGGGCCCCGCCAGCCACAGCCCAGCTGACCAGGAGGGCCCTGCCAGCCACAGCCCAGCTGCCCAGGAGTGCCCCGCCAGCTACAGCCCAGCTGACCAGGAGGGCCCCACCAGCCACAGCCCAGTTGGGCAATGAAGGACCGCCAGCCCCAGCCCCGCTGGGCAATGAAGGACCGCCAATGCAAGCACTGCTGAACAGGGCAAGCACCGCTGAACAGGGCAAGGACTGCCAATCCAAGCACCGCTGAACAGGGCAAGCACCGCTGAACAGGGTAAGGACCGCCAATGCAAGCACCGCTGAACAGGGCAAGGACCACTGAACAGGGCAAGGACCGCCAGCTCAAGCACCGCTAGCCCAATAGCGGCAGGGGCAGTGATGCAACAGGGAATGTCACAGGGTGAGTGAAGCACTCTGGGCACCTGTTTACCGCCGGCCTGTTGGAGGTCTTACCGCCGCTTTAACACCATCCGCCAGGGTTGTAATGACCACCTAGTACTTTTGGAGCTCTACTGGTAGAAAACACTGAGCTCGTAGCAGTTAGATCTATGATTTTCCAAAACAGCTAGGCCTTAGGTAATATATTAGCTGAGAAAGGCCGAGGGTGCAAGATGCTGAAAATAGAAAATTGTTGTACTTATATCAAGGATGTGAGTAGAAAGATTGTAGAGTACACAAAGAACATTTCTGATCTCAAACTTGATCTTAAAGCACTGGAAACCACCCGTTTAATTCAAAGCTTTGCTAAAGCACCATAGTAGCTAGTTGGCCTAAGGCAATAGGATGAGGAGTTCTCAAAACAATAGTAGTTTCTGTGTTAACAGTAGTAGTTTGATTCATTTCTACATTAGCAATATATAAAGCATTAAATATCATCTTGATAAAGAAAAGAGCTAGAGACATGAATGAATAATGACGAGAGCTTTGGCACTGAATGATAAAGTGAATGAAGAGTATAAGAAATCGAAAGAAAGAAAAAGCTTGAGAAACTAAAAAAGAAGATGAAGGTGAACTTTGAAAAATAAATTTGTGAATGAATTTGTGATGGTTCCGAACCATCAAAGGGGGAAGGTCGCTAGAGCTTTTTTTAGAAAATAACATATCTTAATTAATGTGTATGAGTGAAAAAAAGGTCTAACCAGAAACCACATTTAAACTCATACTTTCCTTTCTAAACTTTGCAAAACGCGCATTTGCTTGACTTTCTTACGTTGACAAATACAAACATACTTTAGTTCCTCAGAAATGTTCCTATCATAACATTTGTATGGCCTATGCATGATGCAAACTTTCTCCTATAACAATGAAAGCTATAATATTTTATTGTTTCTATCTGGCTGACCTGTATTGGAATTCCACAAGTTGCTAAACTAATCTGAAACTTGCTTTCTTTGTCCAATCCAGCACCATGTGACAACCATTGGCTTAATCCGTTTCCGTCCAGCTAGCAGCGCCTCATCTCTGCCCAAGAGCAAGGATGATTTGTGGCAACTGGGACCATGACATTATGACTTCTCAAGGAAATTGTGGTTGATCAGATCTTATCCTTTTCTCTCAGTTACATTAGTCTTACACATGCAAAGACAAACAGAGACAGGAAATGGCTCAATAAGATTTATTGAATCAGCTGTGCTTAGACAAAATGGCATGAAATGCAATAATTAGAATGATGGAACATACCAGAAGCAAAATGGTGAGGTGGAAAGTGAAACACAGGAAAAGTCCTACCATACTGTCACTATGCACAATATATGCAATTCCTGCGTAAGCTATGTTAGAGCCAGCAGGATAAGCTGTAATCCGCCCTTCAGGATTCCCCCCTGGGAAGACATCACTCCACATACCTGAGTATGACAGTAGGGAGGAAGCCTGTTATCTTTTGAGGCATCTTCCCCATGTGGGCCAGGGAACCGGCCGGTAGTCTCAGCAAGCAGCTGTAATGCAGTCTGACAACATGCGGTCATCGTGATCCTCCTGCAGGGAGGTCAACCTCCCCCTAACGTGCATGGAACAGGGAAATGTTTTTAAAATAAAACAACTGATGCTCTGAGAAAATGTCCCTATGTAAAAATACGTGTGTTTCTGTGAATGTTAGAGATGCAGTGTACCATTTGTGCTGAATATCCTATCTCACTGCAGCCTTGAGGAAAGCACAGAGTGAAAGAATCTCATGTGAAGAAATGTAATTCTTTCCTAGGCGAAAGGACAACTAGATAAAGAAAATAAAACACCAACACAAATGTGGGCAATTCTAAAATAATAAAATGAAGCAGAATAAAATGTTACTAGGCTAAAGGGCACAAGCAGCAGGATTAGTTGCTAAAATAATGTGCCCAGAGACATAATTAAAATGGCTCTACAATACCTTGAATTAAACATCTTTGCTAAAATGTATTTTTTCACATTACGTGTATAAATGTGTTCCCAGGGAAAGAACAGTTACTGTTAGACGAGGACAGACTTTAAAAGACTCACTCTGACTCACACTCTCTTTCTCTGAGCTCTTGACACATGCAGATTTGTTTTCGTGCTGAGGCTATTCTCTATTTAGACGTCTGTACAGTATTCTTTAACAGTACTGATAGCTTCACAGACCATACTCCTTCTACAATTGTTCTTTTATTAACAGATAACAATGTTTTTACTCCAATGATTTAGAATATTAGAGTTGAACCAGATTGCAGGACATGCTTTATGCTATGTTCTGTAAATTTTAATTGACTAATAAAGACTCAAACGTATGATAAAATAAAGCGTTTAAAACTTTAACCAACTCCTAACATTGACTCCTAAGGAAAAAAGCATTTGTAATACATTTAGATTGAGGATTGCAGCTTGTACCTATACTCATCCCAAGATCCTCCTGTTGGGCCCGAAGAGATGCAGAGTATCTTATATTTTAGGATCCTCTGCTCTCCCATGGGTAAACCTAATTTTAACAGCAATATTATAGAGCGAGGGCATGAGTTCGAAGGAGAGACACAAAAGGAAAAAGAAGTTTGCTTGCAGTCAAACATATCAGCAAACTGGCAATTATCCATGTAACAAGGTCGATGGCCAAGGTGGTAACAAAACTGCCCCAAGGAGGGACAAACATAAAGCATTTACCATTGATAACAAAGGATTTTTGAAAGACAAGCACATGAAGGATTGATAGTAATGGGTGTTCAGTGCGCATGGTTAAAGGCCCGCAGAGAGATTACAACAGGTCAGAGCGCTTTCACGCTCAACCTAAAAAAGTTTTTTTTTAAATGTGCAGAGCGACCACATCAAAATAATTGCATCTTACCTACAGCAAGTTAAAGTGATGTTTTTCATAATCATTTGTTGGTTCTAGCTATCTTATATTCTGTTACTGATACAATTTTTTAAAGGTGTGACTTTGATCATGATTCAAGCACATGTGAGAATTGCTTTAATTATATGCGCAAGGAAAATTGCCCTATTGCTTACGAGTAATTGCTCTGCACTAGGTAAGTTGCAAGGACACTTCAAAGCAGTGATTGATTCTGAAAATGATTTAACAGACAGATACATAAAAGAAAGTGCTACTTTGGTGCCCGGTTGATAGTCCCAGGTATTGAAGGCTCATATTTAAACTTTTTGACGCAAATCAGCTCTTGGGCAGATTTGCGTCAAAAAGTTTACCGCCGGCTTACGCCATTCCAACGTGCCAGACGGGGGCCTTATTTATGGAATGACGTTAGCTGGCGCTGCAGCCTGGTTAGCGTCAAAATAAATGAAGGGAAGACTGGGAGTTGTGCGCCAAAGAATGGTGCAAGTCAGGTTAGAGTCGAAAATATTGGCTGTAACCTGACTTGCGCCATTTTTTGATGCACAACCCCCATGAAAATGACTCCTGTCTCAGCAAAGACAGCAGTCAGGCACCCTGCCAAATGGCCATGCCCAGCGGACTTCTGTCCCCTGGGCATGGCCATTGGGCACAGTGGCATGTAAGGGGACCCAAGTTAGCCCCCCTATGCCACTTTAAAAAAAGAAAAAATTATACTTACCTGCACTTACCTGCACTCACCATGGATGGTTCCCCCCATCCATGGGTATCCTCCACGGGTGGGTGAGGGTGTGTCCCTGGGTGCAGGGAAGGGCACTTGTGGACTGCTTCCATGGTCTGCCACCATGGAAATGATCCCAGAAGTCCCTTAATGCCTGCCCTGACCCAGGCGTTAAAAAACTGCGCAAATCTGGCTGGGCGCCATGTTTTAAGGCCCGCCTACTCCTGTGTGTCATTTTGACACCAAAGGATTAATAAAACACACACGCCTTAGAGTCATTTTTTGCACGGGAACGCCTACCTTGCATGTCATTAGCGCAAGTTAGGTTTTCACGTACAAAAAATTACTCAAACTCCATAACTTTGGCGCAAGACGGGTCTAGCGCCAAAGTATAAATATGGAGTTCAGTTTGCGCTGAATTTGCGTAAAAAAAATGACGCAAATCCTGCGCAGAGTATAAATATGGGCCAAAGTGTCTTGACTACTGTAGATCTTTCTCATCACCACCTCGCTGCTCCACACATACTTGTGTAAGCATGGAAATATAAATAGTATTTTTCTTCTGTGAGCTCTTTTTTACTCCGGAATTTATCTATTACTAAGATGATATACACTTTAAGTATGAAAGAAGATTTCACGAGTATGATTCAGGCTAGTCTCTTCTCATACGGCACGCTCTATAAAATGGTTTTCTCTGGCCACAATTTCTATCTTTGTCGATAATATTATAAGAGTTGCTCTCGCCGATCGAACCCAAGAATAAAGCGCTTCCGTCATCTTGAGTTTGTTGATGAACCATTTTCTCAAGCAATGGTTATTGGTAAATGGAGGACGTAATCAAGCGCTCCCTTCAGATAACAAATCTGACTACACTGTTGACTCTAAAATGAACAGCCATCTGACAGGATGCACTCTTTCACTTACTGCGAAACAAGAACAAAACGTTTGCGTTAGTGGTAGATACCAGAAATTCAAAATCTCTTGGGAAGTCAAAAGGAGGGACCTTATTTTCAGAAGGTCCAGTCTCAAAAATGCCAGTTCCCATGGCACACCCTACAGGAATGGCGAATTAACAAATTAAACAATCTCAAACACGAATAATCTTCATTACACATTGGAGTGCAAGGTACGACCTCTTGCCAAAGGCATAGAAAAGAAAGACCAAAATGGATCAGTCCAAGGGGAGGGTTGTGGGTTTAGAGAGGGACATTATTCCCATGGCTCCATGTGTTTTTTTAGGACCCTGCAGTGAGTGGTGCTGTTAATGAATTCAGACATTTTAAAGCAAATATGCCCTTCCTTCGTTATAGCAGCTAACTTGGCCAAAACCACTAGATGGCGGCAGATACTGACATGTGGGTTCGGCACGACAATTTTGCCCTAGAACCCGCGAAACGACTGACATGCCTGGACCAGCTGTGAGAGACCACAAATCTGGTGTTCTGAATTGTTAAAATTGTATCAGCTGCACAATGTCCCCATCAACAGATTTAACCCTTTCGCTGCCAGGCCTTTTCCCCCCTCATGTACCAGACCTTTTTTTGGCTATTTGGGGCAGTTCATGCTTAGCCCCTCATAACTTTTCGTCCATATGAGCCACCCATGCCAAATTTGAGTCCTTTTTTTCCAACATCCTAGGGATTCTAGAGTTACCCAGAGTTTATGGGTTCCCCTGAAGGAGACCGAGAAATTAGCCAAAATACTGTGAAAATCTCGGTTTTTTCAAAAAAATGGGGAAAAAGGGCTACAGAAGAAGGCTTGTGTTTTATATACAGTTATATCTGCTGGACTCTTCTGGTTGTGGGGATGTATGGGGCTTGTGCGTTCATCAAGAACCCTAGGTACCCAAAGCCAATACATGAGGTGCACCTTGCAATGGGCTTTCATTGTATACAGGGTAAACAGCAATTTATTTGGTAAATTATAAAGAGTCAAAAATAGGTATCAAGGAAACCTTTTTATTTACAAAATGGGCACTAGACAAGGTGTTGAGAAGCAGTGGTTATTTGCACATCTCTGAATTCTAGGGTCCCCATATTAGTGTTAACGCGTCCCTCTATGTTAATTTACACACATTAGGACTCGTTTTAGGCCGAAGAATCTTTTGACCCAGTGGTGAGACACCGTAGAACGAGATAACTGATCAATATGTCAAGCAATATATCGATAATATTATCAACGTATAACACCACAATATACTTTACTTTAGACATTGGTTAAACTGTCGACGCAACCATGACCTTTCAGTCATGAATAACCACACATTTATGGGAGTTTTGTGAATTTTATTCCCTATTGATTACAATCTAATAGCAAGTGTATTGATCTCAAAACCATGAAGCAAAGTGCATAGTCACGATATGACAACTGTGATAAGATTTTGACAACGCAAAGATCACAAACATAAACACCGATATGAGAGACGCATAGATCAGAATGCATGGAACATCATATGCCTTAGTTCAATATAGCACAATGTCAGTCACGTCTGTTGGCGTCAGTCAAGGTGAATGCCTAATCTAACCACTAATTGGCATCAGCATGTTGGACTTCATGCAAAACAATTTGGAACACGAATTTGGAAAACATCTGACTAGGGTCTCTAACCAAAAATACAGCAGTTGGTTCCTAGAAAGGAAAAGCAGATAGACAAATTACGACAGCAATTGTCATAATTACCCTCCTTGGAATGAGTCAGCATACAGGATCAGTCTTCGTCCTCAGGACATCAGTTAGAGCGCCAACAGTCTATTTCATCCAAGGACAGGGGACACTTCCCTCATAAGGAGGAAAGTATAATGGGCAGTATATGGATGAGGATGGTTTTGTCTAAGTCTCAAATCACCAAATAGAGTGACAGAGTTTCTGGATGCAATCAATACAATTCCCTACCTAATTCTACGAGTCTCTTGTATCATGGGTTTTTATCCCTTTTTCACAATACATTCCCCCAAAATTCTATTGGATAGTCACTACACCCCACTATCTTCAACCTATCAAATTATACATTAAGTAATGCATTTGTCATTCCATGATAATTTATAACACTTGGGCCCGTATTTATACTTTTTTTGCACCGAATTTGCGTCGTTTTTTTACGCAAAAACGGCGCAAATTTGCAAAATACCATTGTATTTTGTAGGTTTGCGCCATTTTGCGTCAAAAAGCGGCGCAAATGCGGCGCTAAAAAAAGTATAAATACGGGCCTTGGTCTTCATAATTGACGTCTTCGTAGGTGGCACATCCGGGGTTACTTCATTTTCTGACACGTTCTTCGGGTCAAAAGTTCCTTTGTCCATGGTCGAATGTCCTTGAATGTTTCAACTAATGTTACAAAACGTATAAAACTTATACTAAAACATCTAGCAAGCGGATGGGAATATGACTAGCATTGTTACATAAAGCGGAGAAAAGAACAAATGCTGGGTCATGGCCTTTTGCGAGTCAGCACACTGAAGAAACAGAAAAATATGCTTTAATATGAGAGCTACACAGCTAATTCTTCGACTCACGCTAACTTAAGGCTTGATGTTAATGTATTCAATTAATCATAATACAAGCAATAATTTCTTATAGTTGACATTAGTGTATGCGTACAATAATTCTTCGCGTTTATAATACGTTTCAATGAATAATATTTTATTAATGCAGCTTTGTTAAGTATAAGCATTTCCACATCTAAAATAGGTAATGTTTAGATTACGCTCTCTCACTAGCATGTGAATTACAGGGCATTTCTCAAACAGATGTAATTTTTACACACTGTCTTACAATTGGAAGGAAAACAATGTGGCGAAAGACAAGAAGTAATAACACTTGTTCTGCTATTCTGTGTTCCCCCAAGTCTCCCAATAAAAATGGTAATTCACTTGGGTGGGTAGGCCTAATTCCCACAAAAGGAAATGCAACATAGGCACATCACATTTTTCCAAAGAAAAGTGACCTGTTTTTTGCAAAGTGCCTAGCTGTGAGTTTTGGCCACTAGCTCAGCCGTCACCTAGAAGAACCTAGCAAACCTGGACATTTCTAAAAACTAGACACCCTGGGGGAATTTAGAAAGGGGTGACTTGTGGGGCTCTCATCAGGTTCTGTTACCCAGAATCCTTTGCAAACCTCAAAATGTGGCAAAAAAAACACTTTTTACTCATATTTTGGTGATGGAAAGTTCTGGAATCTAAGAGGAGCCAAAGATTTCCTTCCTCCCAGCATTCCCACTAGTCTCCCAATACAAATGGCACTTCACTTGTGTGGGTAGGCCTAGTGCCCATGACAGGAAATGCCCCAAAACACAACGTAGACACATCACATTTTCTTAAAGAACACTGGACTGTTTTTTTGCAAAGTGCCTAGCTATGGATTTTGGCCTCTTTGGCCTCTAGCTCAGCCAGCACCTAGGAAAACCTACCAAACCTAGACATTTCTAAAAACTAGACACCTACAGAAATTCAGAATGGGGTGACTTGTGGGGCTGTCACTAAGTTCTGTTACCCAGAATCATTTGCAAACCTCAAGATTTGGCAAAAAAACACTTTTTCTCACATTTCAGTGATGGAAAGTTCTGGAATCTAAGAGGAGCCACAAATTTCCTTCCACCCAGTGTTCCCCAAGTCTTGTGATAAAAATGGCACTTCACTTGTGTGGGTAGGCCTAGTGCCCGTGACAGGAAATGCCCCAAAACACAACGTAGACACATCACATTTTCTTAAAGAACACTGAACTGTTTTTTTGCAAAGTGCCTAGCTGTGAATTTTGTCCTCTTTCTCCTCTAGCTCAGCCAGCACCTAGGAAAACCTACCAAACCTAGACATTTCAAAAAACTAGACACCTAGGGAAATTCAGAATGGTGTGACTTGTGAGGCTGTCACTGAGTTCTGTTACCCAGAGTCCTTTGCAAACCTCAACATTTGGCAAAAAAAAAAAAAAACTTTTTTCCTCACATTTTGCTGATGGAAACTTCTAGATTCTGAGAGGAGCCACAAATTTCCTTGCACCTAGTGTTCCCCCAAGTCTCCCATTAAAAATGGTACCTCTCTTGAGTGTGTGGGCCTAAGCCCGCTACAGGAAATGCCCCAAAGCATAATGTGGACACATCAAAATGATCTACTACAAAACTACCTGTTTTTGCAGGGGGGGGGGAGGGCACCTGGGTTTTTGGTCCCAGGTGTGGCAGTCATCTAGAGAAACTTTCCAAACCCAGACATTTTTGAAAACTAGACACTCAGAGGAGTTCAGGGATGTGTGGCATGTGTGGATCCCCCAACATTTCTTTACCCAGACTCCTCTGCAAACCTTAAATATAGCTAAATAAAATATCACATTTTCTACACTTTTCTTTGTAGGATCTCTGTGCCTGTACAAATTTCCTACCACCCAATGTTCCCCTCGGTCTGCCAATAAAAATGATACCTCACTTGTGTGGGTGGCCCAGATGCCTGCAACAGAAAAAAGGCCAAAAACGTTTAGAGATTGAGGGGATAACACAGCGAGTTGATAAGCACATATTTTTCTTTTATACATCTCTAGGCTGACTCTGCTTTGGGGACCCACACAAATGAGGTATAATTTTACTTGGGAGACTAAGGGGAATGTTGGGTGGTAGGAAATGTGTGCCAGAGCGGTGATCCTACAAACAAAAGTGAGGAAAATATGCTTTTTTAAGCAAAGTTTGAGGTTTTCAGAGGAGTTTGGGTAAGAAAATGTTGGGGGATGCACCCAAGCCACACCTTCCTGGACTCCTCCAGGTGTCTACTTTTAAAAAATGTCTGGGTTTGGTAGGTTTACCTAGTGGAAGGCTGCACCCGGGGCCAAAAATGTAGGTGGCCCCCCCAACACAGGTAGTTTTGTAATAGATCATTTGGATGTGTCCACATCCTTCTGTGATGTTCTAAACAGTAAAATTGTGAAAAGAAACACACTTAGGTTATGTTAAAAAGACCCCTCACCCACCAACCAAGTTGGTGGCATGCTTCATCATCGGGGTCCCAACCGAGACACCTAGCATGTCACGGGTGTGCTGCGACGCCTGATTACAGCGGAGCAGGTTTTTTCATTTTTACCACACATATTGCTTGGATTTGGCATGAGGGTGAGTGATGGTTGAGTAGATCACATTTTATTGACAAGAGATTTCACAAAAATGAAATGCACTGTTAATAACTGAAAGCCCAAAAAACTGAACCACTGACTCACAGCTCGTGAGCTGTAAAGCCGCGATAAGGCACCAACCGCTTTACAGGCCATTTACACACCTTTCATATATGACATGCGAAAGACCATAAACACTGCCAGTCGCGGGCCCAGCACATTACAACACTTGCATCAGCAGACAGCGCCATTCAAGGGCCCATCACTTTTATTCACCCATATGCCTGACACAGCAATCACACCAGCTGATGGGAGGGTGCGGACTGGCGTTTGGTTAGCAGTGTGTTGCAGTGGTCAATAGCAAGACACTATTTACACCGCCTGCCAAGCGCCACTCCACGAACACGGCTGGCCAAGCGCCACTCCATGCACACCGCCATCACTTTTTTTTTTAAACAACATAGAAACCACAAACTATTTAGAAATAAGTACAAAACTACTGACATAAAAGCTCTAACTAAATACATGACAGTAATGCCAACTGTGAAACTGAACATATGAAAATATAGAACTGGCAGTTTACGCTGACGGTAGTTCCCAATAATGTTTTTGAGGTGTGGTAACTCCTGAAACAGCCACCCACACACAACCCAGGCTTTGAAGGACAATCAGGACAGCACATCCTAGTCTCCTTCCGGATACCTCTTCGAGCACAGACTCTACATCTCTTAGTAGGAAAATCGTTTTTAGCCGTGGGAGGAATGTGCTCAGCAAAGTGGCAATCTTTTAATCTAGCCACATCCTCCACCATTGCTTCTCTGGGAACTCTTGCCTGTTCCAGCACAACAAGGCTTGCTATCATAGACTCCTGAAATTTCACAAATGTAATCCTTGACTCTGGAGACCTATTCTTGAACACACCAAAAGCATTAAAACTTGCCAAGTGGAACAGGTGAACCGCTAATTTCTTATACCAAACATAAGCCTTACGAGCAACAGTGTAAGGCTCCAACCTCTGATCTACTCTACCAACACCACCAATGTGCTTATTGTAGTCTAAAATGCACACAGGTTTGCGCACTTCAGCAACTTGACCCCAAACAGCCACAGGTGTAGTACTCTCATCATGGATGGTAATTAGCATGTAGACATCCCTCCTGTCTACAAATTTCAGACCTAGCAGCTCATCATTCCCAAGGCAATGCACTGTCCCTTCTCAAGTTTTTTACAGACAAGCTCTCTTGGATAGCCTTTCCGGTTAGTGTGGTTTGTGCCGCAAGCAACAGTGTCCAATCTGAACAACTCCTTCAACAACCGCACTCCAGAGTAGAAATTATCTACGTATAAATAATGACCTTTGTTAAACAGTCGTCTACCAAGTTCCCACACAATTTTCTCACTAACTCCAAAAGTGGCCGGACAACCATGGGGTCAATACTGTAATCCCTACAAGTGTAGACAGGGAAATTATAAACATATCCTGTACTACTATCAAACAGCATATACAATTTAATTCCATACCGGCCCTCTTGCTAGGAATGTACGGCCTAAAAATCAAACAATCCTTGAACAGGACCAAAGACTCATCTACAGATATTTCTTTCCCTGGAACACAGACCTCTGAAAAACAATCTACAAAATGATCGAGGACAGGCCTAATCTTAAAAAGACGGTCACAATCAGGGTGATCTCGTGACAAGGCTAAAGCATTATCAACAAAATGCAGCATCTGAAGTGCCATCAAGGGACTAGTAGACCAATATGAAGACAGTGATGGCTTCATTATCAGGCTCATCAAAAAAGTTAAGCCCAAGAACGTTTTCAACTCTTCCAGATTTGTGGGAATCAACCGGAAAGCTCAAGAGTGTGGCCCAAGTCTGGCAGCGTTGTCCCTCAAATACTGCTCTGCATACCAATTAGTCTGCTCAACAATCTCTTCCAAAAATACATTATCCATAAACAACTGAAAGAAATTGACAGGCAAAAGTTTTCTGTATTCACTCTACACCCTGGGAGACCAGTAAAGGCAGGCAACTGTTGGTCCTCCATGTTTGGATCAACCCAGAGTTCAGGTCTTCCAATGGGAAGCCTTGCAGCCCCTGGCTCCTGCACCATTGGAACATCGGTGTCCTCCTCTAAAACAGGCACTTCATCAGCTCTGAGAGTGGCTTCAACATCAGACGATTCCTCTCTGACAGAAAATTCACTTCCAGAATCTTGCACTTCCTCCTCTGCCTCAGATGCAGAGTCAGTCTCATAATCATGGTCAGAAGACGACTCAAAAAGCATACCAACAACCTTCTTAGCATTCATCCAACAGCTAGCCATGATCCTTCCTATGAAAAGTAACTGGAGAAATGCACCACCAACAACCAGCACTGTGTAAGATAAGTAATAAACAAAGTGTGGCTTTATCACTAAGAGTTATAAACTCAAAATCTATACCACTCACTTGTCTGAAAAAGCTAGACTCACCAGCAACTACTCTGCACAGCCACAGCAATCACCAATGATATCCCATTAAAAAGAAAAAAGAAAAGAAAATTGCACACAAGACAACACAAACATCATTGTACGCTAATCTAATGACAATTTTACACACAATACTGCATTTAGTACACCACTTCCAAAATGTCATTCATACATGGCAACAATAGTCATTTGGAGTAAATTGTTTTTACTTGCCTAAAACATGCAACAACGTAAACCGCAGGTCAACAACTATCAAAACCGCAATGAGCCACAGCAAAGGAAGTAAAATCTTTGAACTAGAATAAAAAGGAGAAATAAACTGTTATAATCACAAATGCAAACACTTCGCTAGTTGACAAACACCCCGCCACCAAACATTTAGAAATTTTCCCTGGTGTCTAGTGGTCTCTGCCCCCCTCGGTGGAAGATGGGCCTAAACAAACTAGGCTGGTCTTCCCCCAAGGGGGGCAGAAATGGCCACCAGTACTGTGCTGAATCCCTTGCCCAAGGGGCCACCCGCCACGCACAAAACACACACACATACAAGATCCCTGGCGCTAAGTGGCTTCTGTCCCCCTTGGGGGCAGATGGATGTTAACAAATAGGCTGTTCTGCCCCAAGGGTGGCAGAACTGCCCAACAGTGGTTTGTCCCCTTTGGGAGGAGACCCCTTCCCAAGGGGCCACTCCCCCTATACACAAAAAAACACACAAAAAAATCCCTGGTTTCCAGTGTCTTCTGCCCCCGTGGGGCAGATTAGCCTAAAAATAAGAGGCTGATCTGCCCCCAAGGGGGCCAGAAATGGCATAAAATATATTGCCCCCTTTGGGGGGGCAACCCTTGCTCAAGGGGCCACCCCCCCACACAAATAACACACACAATATCCCTGGCTCTAAGTGGTTTCTGCCCATTTGGGGGCAGCTGGGCGTAACAAAATAGACTGATGGGGTAGAACTGTCAAATAGTGCTTTGTCCCCTTTGGGGGGCGACTCTTGCCCAAGGGGCCACCCCCCACACAAAAAAACACACAAAAATCCCTGGTTTCTAGTGGCTTCTGTGTCCCTTAGGGGCAGCTCAGCCAAAAAAACTAAGAGGCTGATCTGCCCCCAAAGGGGGCAGGAATGGCGTTAAATATAAACCCTTGCCCAAGAACCCCACACACAAAAAACACACACACACAATATCCCTGGCTCTAAGTGGCTTCTGCCCACCTTAGGGGCAGATGGGCCTAAAGAAAGTAGGTCAATCAACTGTCAAATAGTGCTTTTCCCCTTTGGGGGTGACTCTTGCCCAAGAGGCCGGGCCCCTTACAAAAAAAACACAAAAACAATCCCTGGTTTCTAGTGGGTATTCCTGCTGCCCAATCGCATTGCTAAAAGAGACATAGGGGGTTATTACAACTTTGGAGGAGGTGTTAATCCGTCCCAAAAGTGATGGTAAAGTGACGGATATACCACCAGCCATATTACGAGTCCATTATATCCTATGGAACTCGTAATACGGCTGGTGGTATATCCGTCACTTTACCGTCACTTTTGGGACGGATTAACACCTCCTCCAAAGTTGTAATAAACCCCATAGACGGAAAGGAAGAGCCTTTCCTTTCCCCCGATGCCTCTTTCTCTGCAATCCCCCCCACCGGAGGAGAAACTCACCTCCTCTTCGGAAGAAGTGCTGGAAGCAAATGGCTTCCAGCGCATCTGTCACCCTCTGATGATGTCAGCGCACAATTGTGTACTGATGTCATTGGGGGGGGGTCAGGGTGGAAGGGGAAGTGATTCCCTGTCCAGACCTGTCCTGGGGGAGTGGTGGGTAGGCCCTACGGTTATAGGACTTAGGGGGTCATTCTGACTTTGGCGGGCGGCGGAGGCCGCCCGCCAAAGTACCGCCATCAGAATACCGCTGTGCGGTCACAAGACCGCCGCGGTAATTCTGAGTTTCCCGCTGGGCGGGCGGGCGACCGCCAGAAGGCCGCCCGCCCGCCCAACGGGAAACCCCCTTCCACGAGGATGCCGGCTCCGAATGGAGCCGGCGGAGTGGAAAGGGAGCGACGGGTGCAGTTGCACCCGTCGCGATTTTCAGTGTCTGCTATGCAGACACTGAAAATCTTGGTGGGGCCCTGTTAGGGGGCCCCACGACACCCGTTACCGCCAACCAGGTTCTGGCAGTCAAAACCGTCAGAACCAGGCTGGCGGTAAGGGGGTCGGAATCCCCATGGCGGCGCTGCCTGCAGCGCCGCCATGGAGGATTCCTCAGGCCAGGGGAAAACCATCGGGAAACCGCCGGTTTCCCTTTTCTGACCGCGGCTTTACCGCCGCGGTCAGAATTGGCCTGGATGCACCGCCAGCCTGTTGGCGGTGCATCCGCGGTCCCCGGGTCGGAATGACCCCCATAATGGATACGTCCATCATGTCCATGGCGACCAAGGGGTCAACACTTTTGAAACATACACACAAGCATACATAGTAGGCACTAGAAACGAGATCCTCAAAAACATATTTTATGTTTCTATGAGCCACAAAAACGCGAGAGAGGCACCCATCAACTTCATGCCAAAGAAGTCACAGGGAGGGATGGAATGCTGTTCTCTGAAAGGACATTCCAGTTGAGTCCCTAGAAATTAAGTAATGGCCAAACTCCCCACACAAAGGGGCCCATTCACAAACTGCTTTTGGTAGTACAATAGTAGTAGTACCATAATACTACTAACGGACTGCAAAATGCTATTCACAAAACTATATTAGAGGTCTACAACCATTGAAGTCAATTCACCAAAATGCCAGGTGTAGCAGAAAGTTACATCATACGCCATATGACTTTCGCTCACCCTCATACACCTACATTTACACTCTCTCTCATGTGAACACATTCTCACCGGCAAGCACGCACACAATATACATTTGAAAGGATTTTTTTTTTTTACTTACCTCAGTTACCAGGGAAGGTCACATTCCAGCTAATTGTACTTCATTTGTTATTACACTAATAGAGAATTATGTAAAACAAAATCACTGTCAGTGAAATAACAAATGTCAAAAAACAAATAGTGGAGCCAAGGGTAACAAAGGCAGTGTCAGGGTTGGCGAGGGGAAAGCCAGGGGTCACAACTGTGGCTTGGAGGTGTTGTTGGTTTTAGGTGGTTCCTGTTTGCAGATTTAGTGATTCAGGTGGCAAAGTTTTGGATGGCCTGGTTGAGGTCTTCTGTGGGCTCAGGTTGTGTGGTGCCTGGGTCTGTGCCCATAGGGTCTCGGTTACCTTGCCACAGCTTCGGTGGGGGTGGTGTGCTGAGGATTAGAGATGGTAAAGTGGATGATAAGGTGGTTGGTCCAGGTGAGTTCAGTCACATGGGTAAGATTGATTCTGTCGCTAGAAGTGAAGATGGTGTCCAGGGTGTGTTTGGCTTTGTATGTTGTTTTGGTGACTAGTTGGGTGAGGACAATGTTGCTGAGGTTCTCTATGAGAGAAGTGGAGTTGGTGTCGTTGGTGTTGTTAAGGTAAAAATTGAGATCCCCAGGTAGGACATATTGGAAGGAGTCAATGGCGATGGCAGCGATGAGGTTGACGATGGCATCGCAGAAAGCTGGGCGTGGTCCCAGTGGTCTGTATGCAAGGGTGCCTTGCGTCATGGTTTTCTCAGCAATACACGCTGTTGGAAACGGTATATTGATGATATCTTCATAATCTGGAAAGGTACAGATGATACACTTCAACCGTTTACTCATATCTTAACAGTTAAAAGTCCCACTTGAAGTTTACATGTAATGTAGTCCAACACAGTATACCCTTCCTAGATCTCTTGATCAAGAATGACAACAGTTAACTCATTGTTATGTTTTTTTGCAAACCAGCAGAACGTAACACATTATCGCAATTCAACAGTTTCTACCTCAGGGCTCTCATAGATGGGTTGCCTTTTGACCAATTCCTTTGACTTTGAAGAAGCTGTATCCTGAAGAGTGATTATTTCAGAGAGGGAGCTATACTTAGCCAAAAACTACAGGAGAGAGGTTATCTCAAACAGAAACTCCTTTAAAAGGGTATGGCACAACCCAAGAGAGATAATGTTACCAGACACAAAAAGGCCCTCAATGGGTAGAATTGTATGTGTGACTACATTTTGTCCACAAACATACAAGATTGTAATTGTCATTAAGAAACTTTGGTCCATCCTCAGAAGTATGGATCCCTTTTGAGGCACTCCCCTCTGCCCTTACAAGAAGGGAAGAAACCCCAAATACCATTTTGCGGGTACAGACACCAGAATTCAGAAACCTGATATGACATTGCCGTCTTTATTGGGCTTGGACCCTGTTAAGGGGCATTACAAATGTGGGAATTGTGTTGCCTGTCAATATATTTCAAACATAAAACTGTTTATGCATTGTGACATTCAGGTTACCTTGAGGGATGATATTGATTGTGCCTCCATCAACGTTATTTATTATGTATGGTGTCCTTGTGACCTTATTTATATTGGTCAGATGACTCAACAGGTACGAACAAGAATCAGCCAGCACCAGAGGCACATCATATGCCTCATGGAAATGGTACCAATGGTTCAGCACGTTCAGGAACAACAACACACGTCAGACGACCTCAGATGTAAGTATTTGAAAAGGTTGTCCAATCCCCAAGAGGGCATGATAGCACATTGAACTTCCAGAGACTGGAATGTAAATGTATGGATAAATGTGATTCCATAAGGAAAGACATGAACACTATGAAAGAATGGAGAAAGTATATTACATTTCTGAACCGACAATCTTACAGTACATGCATTCATAACTTCTTATGTTTTTGTATATCCTTCAATTTTATTTCTTTTGAAGTATGTTCCTTGATTGCATTATTTAAATAATTATGTTTGTATTTATAGGTATATCTTAGTTGTACTGTTTTACCAACCCTCCCATTCCCCCCCATCCACCCAATTTTGTTGCACTAATTTAGACCATTACAAAACAGAATCACAGCTTCCACTATTAATCTGGTTGTACCTCGAATTGTTAGGCAACCTCATGTTGATTTCACTAATGGACATAAACATAGGATGATTATTAAAGTCTCTTTGCCTGTTGCCTTCCCCTTATTTTGAGTGCACTGGTCGAGGACTATACTCAAAGCTAACCCCCCTCCTTGTACATGGTCCATGTTTTCTCCTTGAAATCCAGCCATGTGCAACAGCTCCTCTGGCAACCTTAGGTATAGCATATGAATGGAATGCCTCGACTTCAAGTGCTCTATTTTTAGTTATAGTTTCGACTCTTTTTTGGACAATTTTTACAGATTTCTATTTCCCCCTTTGACTCAATTGCTTAATTCTCAAACATAGACCAATACTATAGCAAGTAGCGGCATGCTCTCCTCTGCCGCCTTGGTTTTGGCTCAATGATATTACATTGTACTCATGAGTAGGCCTAGGTGGCGTTCACAGAGTCCAACTTCACAGAATTCTGCAGAATTTAATGAAAACTCTGTGGAATTCCATGGAGGTGGAGTTCCATGACCCACAGAGTCCTGAATACGGCAGATCTTGGAAGCGCTAAGCACGTTTGGGCCTGGTTAGCCAGGCCCGAACCTGCTTAGCACTTCCGAGATTGTGCTCATTGAGGAGGCCATAGGCAGAAAAAGCTGCTGTTTCAGGCCTCTTGTGCACCGGCCTGTCCTGTGTGCGGTGCACATGGGGCAGGCCAGTTCACAAGAGGCCTGACACAGCAGCTTTTGTTTTGCTGCCTACGGTCCTGGCCTGAATTCAGGCCAGGGCCATAGGCAGCAAAAAGCTGCCAGGCCTGTTGTGCACCGGCCTGTCCCGTGTGCACTGCACATAGGGCAGGCCAGTGCATAAGAGGCCTGAAAGTGTAGCTTTTGCTGCCTATGACCCTGGCCTGAATTCAGTCCATGGCCATAGGCAACGAAAGCTGCCATTTCAGCCCTTGTTTGTGCAGCAGTGTGCGCAAACAATGACAAAAGAAAGAGATGAAGATTTACCTGGGTCTTTCAGGGGATCCTCCTATCCTCGTCATCCAATGATGATGAGTCTGTAGCGGCTGCCTCCCTCTATCCTCTGGCTCAGGGCTGCGGTGCGCACTGCAGCCCAATTATGGGCTGCACAGCTCACTGCAGCACAGTTATGCACACCGGGTGAGCTGTACTCCGCTGGCAGGACTAGCAAAGTTTTTGGACTAACTCCATGCTCCAAGTAGAGAGTGGAGTTTCCAAAACCTCTGTTAGCTCTGCCAGCGGAGCAGACCTCCTAACACACCGCTACTCATGAGCTGTGGACACATAGGGTTTGTATCTTCGCACGATCCGACGTTTATAAAACATTGAAAAGCAATCTTTCCCTTCTATCTTGAGCATTGCATTCCTCATTGTAGACAACTGCATAAGCCAGTAGCGGCAGGCTCTCTTCTTCTGTGTTGGATTTAGCTTAATATTATTACGCTGAACACATGGGGCTCTATTCCTCATACGGCACACTGACATTATGTCAGAATTGTTTTTTATTCCAATTACTTTGAGTGAGTATAATTCTCTGGAATAAGGACAAATATTCTCTTAAATAGAACTATAAGGAAGGAGTTTTATTATGGTATATTTTTCAGGAGGCATTTCAAATTAGTGCGCGCTGACTTGTGCGTATGCTGCCTTTGCGCATCTTCTCAGTTGTGCCCCATTGGAATTGCCCCTAGGTGACCACGGCCGCCGTACGTGCGATATCCGTTGTCTATTTAGGAGGAAAAGCAACAAAGCTCTTCCTCCTTCTATCTCTCCGATTGGAAGGCAGTGCCACAAGCGGTTCCCATCGTGGGAACAGCTAAGTTAATGAGAGCCACATCTTTGAAATGGAAGGTACATATTTGATCCCTTGAGCCTTCCTTTTATTGTAGCGGTTAGCAGCAAGGTTGATGCTTGGTTTTGGTCGTTTCAAATTATTCTGAGCACTGTATAGAAACAGACACGTTCATGCAGCACTGGGTAAGCAATGCCCCTGTGGAAGAGAGCTTCTCTTCCTCTGTATTTTTTACTGATGTGTGTCTATTTTGAATTTCAGATGTTTGTGTACAGAGATAAGATGCCATCTTTTTTCAAAACTCATCCCTAACGGCAAGCATATTGTAAAAGCAATCAGTACGTAAAACCTCTCCTTATTCATCATGGTATTAATTGTAAAAAAAACTCAAAGCACCTATTCCATCATTTAACATTATTCTCCTTATTAGTTCCCCAAGTCACTGTTTGTTATTGAGAACCTGGGCCCGTATTTATACTTTTTTTGCACCACATTTGCGTCGTTTTTTGACGCAAAAACGGCGCAAACTTGCAAAATGCCATTGTATTTTGTAGGTTTGTGCCGTTTTGCGTCAAAAAGCGGCGCAAATGCGGCACTAAAAAAAGTATAAATACGGGCCCTGGTATCCTTCTTTAGGGTCGAAACATTGTAGACAGCCAACAAGACAGACCTTACCTTTCACTATTTAAATAAAGAGATTTGCTCTATAAACATATCTGTTGAAACTCTATATGGAGTCTGTCTTTGTAGAGATTCATTAAGGATGGGAGAAATACCAGTGATTCTTTGATTGATTTGTGTTTATTTGTGTTTTGTGTGGTGTCCTTTTTCACCTAGGGAGCACTTTTTTCACTGTCTCCTGTAAATATCATAAAAAAGGTATTTTATGCCTTGACGATTGCTCACAACAATATAAAGAGTATGTCCTTACTTATTTGAGTACTGGTGGCAATGTAAAAAATTGAGATGTTTATGACAGGTTACCAACTGTCTACATTGTATCAGTTTTTCTGATTAATTAGGTAGCAGGATTTCCTGCCTGAGTGTTTTTTTATCTTAGAGTGAGTTTCATGTGAATGTGTGCTTCTTTACAATAGCATCATGGTGTTGGCATCGATCTGGAGTCGGAAATTGAGGTGCTCCATGAGGGGCTATGAGTAGTTGTTGGTGATGATGCATTGGATGGTTTCATTGAAGATGATGTCAATGCCCCTGCCATGTTTGTTGGAGCAGTCTCAGTGTATCATCTTGTAGCCATCAGGGGTAGCTGTGGTGATATTAGGGTTCATGAGAGTGTCAGCCATGTTTCAGTGATGAAGGCAACGTCCACGTCATGGTTTTTGGTGGTGTCCCAGATTTCTGTGGCATGTTTGCTTATGGAGCCAGCATTTAGCAAGATGTACTAGAGAGGTTCTTGGTTGTTTGTAGTCTTCTGTGTGAGTGCAGTGCGGGCTTTAGTGTGTGCAGGTGGGCCCGCATTGTGGGAGAAACAGCAGTGTAGGCAGGTGAAAGGTCCTTCAGGTTGAGCGTGGGGAGGGGTTGAAGCAGCTGTGATAGGGTGTCTGACATTCAGGGCCTGGAGTTCCTTGATGGTGTTGTGGTGTGCAGTGGGAGGACCAGGGTCCTGGCGTGGACAGGCGCAGGTGGGTTTGCCTTTGGCACGCTAGTGGTACACCTGCTGCACATGCTCCGGCCTCCAATATATGTTCTGGAAGGATGAGAAGGACCAGGGGGGGATGCGGGAAGGAGGTAGGGCCGGAGCAGCAGTAGTGCGAAGGAGGCATAAACAGGGGCATCGCAGATACAATCAGGCTCAGGAATGTAGGCAGAGCTGTCGCAATCAGGCTCAGGAATGCAGGCGGAACTGTTGAAATCAGACTCAGGAATGCGGGCGGAGCTGTCACAATCAGGCTCAGTAATGTGGGTGGAGCTGTCAGCTGTAGGCATGAGGACTGTGAAGTGGCTGGGGTGCTGTGGCTGGCCCAAAGGGTCAGGCACTTCTCACTGAGACTGCGCTGCAGCCTCCATTATATGTCCTGGTAGGTGAAAGGGTTGGGGTGGGAGTGCAATGGAACGAAAGAGGCATTGGCAGGGGTGCCTGCAGATGCAATCAGGCTCAGGAATGTGGGCAGAGCTGTCACAAGCAGGCTCAGGAATGCAGGCGGAGCATTTGCAAACAGGCTTAGGAATGAAGGCGAAGCTGTTGCAATCAGGTTGAGGAATGTGGACAGAGCTGTCAGTGGCAGTCAGGGGGGTCATGGAGCGGCTGGCGAGCTGTAACTGGGCCAATGGGTCATTGAGCAGCTTTTAACTTTTGGTGCTCTTAAAGACATCATGGCCCTCATTATGACCCTGGTGGACGGTGGAGAAGTGGCGGAATTACCGCCAACAGGCTGGTTACCACCATGGTCATCCGCCACTTCTCCATTCCGACCGCTGGGCTAGAGACTTCGGTCTCCAGCCCGGCGGCCGTCACAAGACCGCCAGCGGTATCAGGACCCTGCTGACCGCCATGGATTTCGTGGGGTTGGGAACCGCCATGAAATCCATGGCGGTAAGCACCTGGCACTGATAGGGGTCTCCCCCCCGTTGCCCCCTATAGGTGGCAGGACCCCCGTCCCCACCCCTACCCCCAACATCGGAACACACCCCCACCCTACACGCATACAGACACCACCAACACACATACCCGCACACATACCAACAAACATACCAGCAGACACACACACAGTCATACACGCACACCTACATACAGACATACACGCACACATACATACAGACAGACACACACACATTTTCTAACAAACAACATCCCTGCATGCATACACGCACTCACACACCCCCTCTACATACTCACACGCACACTCCCATGCACGCACACAACATACAACACCACCCACCCATCTCCCCTAATGGACAATCAACTTACCTTGTCCGTTGATCCTCAGGCAGGCGACGGGATCCATGGGGGCTGCTCCTCCGCCAGCACCCCGTCACCAGAACACCGCCACGCCGAATCGTTCGGATGACGGGCGATGGAGGTGGAGCAACCTTCATTTCCCCACCGACCGCCAGTATGGCTGCTGGCGGCTCTCCGTCCAAAAAAGGACAGAGGGCTGCCAGCAGTCATAATTCGCCGAGCAGAAAACCGCCTGCACTGGCGGTCTTCAGTACGGCGGTTCCTCAGCAGTCTTTGAAATATCTCTCCTTGCTTTTACTATGACTATGACTGAGTGGAGAAGTGTGGCACAATGGTTAGAGCAGCAGAACCTGATGCAGAGATCTGGCCTGGGACCAGGGTTCAATTCCTGCCTCAGCAGGTCTTGGGCTCAATAACCCTTGGACCAGATAATTCTTGGCTTGGTGCCTAGTCTAATTAATGGGTCTCATTCTGTAACTCTGGGTAATAGCTTACTTAATCTCCAAAAGGGCCCTCACAGTGCTTGGATGCCTGGCTTCACCCTGGGGGTTACCTAGTTTGGGTGCTTCACAGGGAAAAGCCAGGAGGGGTTCCACAGCAGTTTGCAGACAGTGCCTTGAGACCCTAATGGGTGAGTAGTGCGCTACACAAGTGTAAAGTTAACTGTTCATTATGTTATTTTATTGCTCTATCAAGAATCTGACACATTCTTCTTCAGGTAACATACTCGGTGCTCCCTCAAGCATGGTCAGCCACTTAGGAAACAGCATACCACAAAAATTACATCTTCTCAAAGCCAGAAAAGGTGTAACATCAGTGACACTGTGTGGTGTGTTGTGGTAACGAATCTTCAACACATGATCCTGAAATGACAGCACCTCTAATGCGCTCACTGACCAATCAGTTCATCTTCACCACATGACCATTGCTCTTAGGATGATGCAAACTGCACTTCTTGTTCTTAATATCAGCATCACACAAAAACTCATTCATTTCATGAGATGTAAACTGCACTCTGTTGTTAAGATAATTTCAGATGGAAAGCCTTCCCTTGAGAATATTTCTGTAAACAACTTAATCACACTCCTTGTATTTGGATCCTTCAGAAACTTCACCTTCAGCCACTTAAAAACAAAATCTGCCATGACTATATAGCATGCTTCTGATGTGATGCCAACACCTATAAAAGACCAAGAAAGTCAACATTCAATATTTCCCATACTTCACTGAGACACTTTAACCTTCCCCATATAAGGGGTTCTACATTGCCGGCCCTTGTTTTTGGCCTTACACACTATACATCTCTCAATTCAACATTCAACATCCCTATCCATTGTAGGCCACCAAAACCTTACTCACATATACTCTGTTTTGAGCACTCTAAGTCACATGTTTTTCAATGTTTGATCACTCCTGATCGGTATAACGTCCCCTTTAACACCGAAAATAAAGCATTTTTTAGCATCCTCATGAGTTGTGCATCTTTGAACTTCAGATGCACTACTTATTTGGCAGTCACAGTGCAGCCACTACTGTGCAGTTATAGGCAGGTCAGACTTTCATAGGAACTGCATTTTTGTTTTGCTGATAACATTAGCGCCATTTGATGAATAGTCACAAAACTTTACGAAATAAAATGCATTCACCTCAGTTCCTTCCTGAAAAGCTTTTAGCATAGAGAAAGGGAGAGATCCAAAACATGTTTTTCTGATACAATTTCCCATAGGAATGCTAGACAGCTCTTTCGGAAAACAAAGACTGAACATAATTACATCAAATTTGTCAAAAAGCTAAATCTTTACACATCAAGTGTGCTTTATGTGGTTTGTTGTAAATCCGCTCAGACTTTTGAGAAATTAATTAATTAAGATCCAAATGTTAATGCTATCTGAACATGTGATCCTGAGGCAGGCCAATGGGTCCTCAAGTTAAAAAAATAGAGTAATCAGATTGGTTGAGAGAGTTTCATTTCCTGTGATCCACGATCTGATGGGCTGGCCACAACATGAAAAGAAAGGTTGCAGCTGTCATTATAGTATTTAGGGACCCATCTCTCCTCTTGCCCCATTTCACCAGTTTCGGTGAAGTACTATAACAAAAAGAGGTCAATTTGTATTGAGTTTTATTTATTTGGCACCTCTTAGCTAACATGCAAGCTTCATCATATACATAGCTCCATTCTTTATCGATTAGCGTTCACTCCTACTCCATTGCCATTCTTGATTGTGCTGGCATGTTAGATTTGTCTGTTAGTGGCTCATGCGTAGCTGATATTGTATGTTCATTGGTGTTAGAAATGCGGTTTCTGGTTGGCTAGGGTATGCACCTCAGCCAGGCAGAACCTACCCACTCTAGTCAGGGCTTGGGAGTTACACGTCCAAGATAACCCCTGCTCACCCCCTTGGTAGCTTGGCACGGCAGTCAGGCTTAACCTGGAGGCAATGTGTAAAGCGTTTGCACCACACACAACACACGTGATGCAAAATATACACCACAAAGTAAACACAACACTGAGCTATGTAAAAATAATCTGTATTGCACAAAACATAATTAGACCAACATTACACGTAAGTAATACCCTGCTACCTTAGCAGTTGTCAGAGGGTTACACAAGTTACTAATATTCTGCAAGAATATGCAGTTGTCACATTAGAACACGTAAGTACTCAGAATTCTGCAACATAAGCAGTAGTCAGGAAGTATAGTAAAAGGTATATGCACAATTCCTAAACACCCATGAAAGGAACATTAGAGAATATACCACAAGTCATATAAATACATATTAACTAGACATGCCCATAAAAGGAACATTAGCACATATATGTATAACCAGTAAACAGGTAGCAAATAGCAAACATCTGTAAGTCTGTATTAAGGCTTCTAGAGTCTAAAATCCCTGAAAAGTACCTGTTTTCTGGTAGGAGCAGCACTTCTAGTGCCTAAAAGGCGAACAGTGGGGCCCCCGGCGCTCCTATGCGCAAAACGGGGGCTTCGGCTTTCCTTGGGAGAAGAGGGCGGCACGCACCTCCTCAATCCGGTGAATGGGCCCCTCTGGGGACCAGGATTGCGTGGGGCCTCCCTAGGCCTCCACCGGCCCTCATGAGGAGGGCCCGAGTCAGGGAAATCTCTTGAGGGAGGAGGGGGGCGCCACGCCCCCCCTCCGATTTGACAACGGGCCCCTCCAGGGACCCGCAAACTCCTGGGGTCTCCCTGGGCCTCCGTTGGCCCTTACACAGGGAGAGGCCCCTGCCAGAATACCACTGGCCCACGAGGGGGGCCAACCAAGGACTCGGCGGTCTGGGCGAGCCTCCGGTGAGGCTACCGCCTGGCCTGCCTAACAAAGGGAAGTCCTCGGGGACTTCCACAAGCGAGGGAGAGGCGTCCTCCTCTCCCTCCAACGGTCTGCGATGTCCTGGCCCGAGGCAGGGCCTATCGGTACCCCGGGGGTGCTCCACGGAGCGGTCCTCGCCCCGGGGGCACCAATAGGAGCAGGCTTGCTCCCGACAAGGAAAATAAGGTTTTCTTCGTGCCCTGGGGGTACCGGTAAGCGCGCCACACTTGCGCTTTACCAAATAACTTCCCCGGGCTGCGGCGGTGATTCAGGGGGCAGAAATAAAGCGTTTTAAAATCGCTTAAGGCCAATTTGAGGCCTGGGCTGCGACGGTGATCTTCTGCAGCAATTTTTTAGGGGTGAGCGCTTTTCCCAAGAGCTAAGAAAAAGCTGGAGAGATCGATGCAGGGGTCAGGGGCACAGCACCCTGCCCCTGGGAGCAATAAGGGGCAAAAGGAGCACAGGGCTGGTGGGCCCAACTACAGACCAGCACAAGGGGGGCAGATGGTGGCAGTTCCTCCTAGTGACCAGGCAGGTCACAGGTCAGCACAACAGCAGCAGTCCAAGGTGGTTTCCAGGTGAGTCCATTCATCAGCGTTCTGTGTCCAGCTTCCAGTTCCAAGAATGTTCAAATTGTGGGGAAAATTCCCCTGTACTTATAGTCAGTTCTTACAGTGTTTTTCAATGGTAGGGAGAGGAGGTTCCAGCCAGTTACAACTGGTTCTGGGAGTGCCCCCTCTCTCCTTTCAGCACAGGCTCCAAACATGAGTGGAGGGTTAACGACCCTATTGTGTGAGGCCAGGGCACAGTCTTTACAAATCAAGGTGTGCCTCGCCTCTCCCTTCTCTCAGCCCAGGAAGGCTTTCAAATATGTAGATGCACCTCTGTGTCACCTCCACCCTCCCTGTGTTCAGGCTGTCTGAGAAGTATGCACAAAGCCCCAACTGTCAGTCTGCCCAGACGCTGATTGGAGACCTGCAAAACACCAAAGTTATAAGCACAGATAAATGTGCACTTTCTAGTAGTGGCATTTCTTTGATAGTAATAAAAAATACACCTAATGTTGGTCTAATTATGTTTTGTGCAATACAGATTATTTTTACATAGCTCAGTGTTGTGTTTACTTTGTGGTGTATATTTTGCGTCACGTGTGTTGTGTGGTGCAAACGCTTTACACATTGCCTCCAGGTAAAGCCTGACTGCTCGTGCCAAGCTACCAAGGGGGTGAGCAGGGGTTATCTTGGATGTGTAACTCCCAAGCCCTGACTTGAGTGGGTAGGTTCTGCCTGGCTGAGGTGCACACCCTAGCCAACCAGAAACCTCATTTCTAACAATGGTTGTCAGCGGTGAGGATAGGACTTGCGCTTGCACAGTACCTTGTGGCTCATTTTTGCACCGCAAATTGCACTTAGACCATTACATGTTTTAATTCTCTTTTCTTAAATTATTCTCCTGTTCTCTCAAGCTAGTCATTTTTATTTTTTACTCCTGTGTTGTATACTCGCACTTTGGACTCTTGTTGTTTACCCTAGTGTTGTGCTCTTTACAAAATGAAGCCTACCTTTGACATGAATTATCTATTGTTTTACACGATAGAAGAGTTAGAGGGATTCTGCAGGGAGAGAGGTATACCTTTTAGAGAGGGTGACGCCCATATAGGTATCCTCAGGAGAGCCCTGTTCAGTTTTAATGAGGCTGACTTTATAGCACAGAAAGAGGCCCAAAGGGGAGATGGTTCTGAGGGAGACCCTAGAGAGACCCACGATAGTAGTGAGGACTCTGAGGAAGAGGGTCCCCAGTCCACATCCCAGGGGGATAGTGACCCCGAGGAGTTAGACACTGAGGGAGAAGATGACTGGCCAGGGGTGCCAGTAGAGAGAGAGGACCATATAGATAGGGAGTCACTAACTGGGTTCTTGCGTAGCAGCAGCGCCACCTCCCATTCCCTGTCACCTGAGGAGCTCAGAGATAGGCGGGAAGAGAGGGACTTGAAGCTGCAGCTAGCTAGGCTGGCTGTAAAAGAGAGACAGGCTGAGGTTGAAAAAACCTTAGCCCAGGAGAGGATGGCAGAGGCTGAAAGGGCCTTTACCAGAGAAAGGCTCGCTCTAGAGCGCAGTCTTACAAATCTGGACTCACCAGTAATGCAGGTGGAGTCCAGTGGTGGCAGCATTTTTAGTTTTAGGCACAATCCTTACCTACCCGCAGATTTGGTACCTGGGTTCAAGGAGGGAGATGACATACGTCAGTGGCTTAAGGGGTATGAAGAAGCTCTAGTTGCGCGCAGGATTCCTGAGACAGATTGGGTAACTGTCCTAGAGAGCTATATTCCTGAGGTGGAAAGGGATGTCCTAATGGCCCCAGAAGGGAGTGACAGGCAGGGGTATCCCAACATCAGAAAGGCCCTGATAGAAGAGTATGGTCTCACCCCTGAAGGCTACAGGTTGAGGTTCAGAAGCAGCAGGAAGCGGTCTCACCAGTCTTGGGAGGATTTTATGGGGACTTGTAGCAAAGCAAGAACAGGATGGGTGGAGGGTAGCAGAGCAACCACTTATGAAGGGCTGTTTAGTCTCATTCTCAGAGAACACATGTTCCGTTGCTGTTTTTCAGAGCTACGCCAACACTTGTCTTACTCTAAGTTCTCTGACCCCAGGGAGCTTGCAAAGGAGGCTGACCTCTGGCTTAGTGCCAGGGGAGCTGGTCAGACGCCAAAGGCTGTTTTAGGTTCACCCCTGGAAGGGGTGGGGGAGGTTCTGGGTAATTCAGGCCAAATTCTGAGCGGGGAAGGTGCAGGATCCAGAGGGACCTGTCTTCTTACGCATGTCTTGGAAGGCACCCAGAAGGGGCCCCAAGGCTGGAACTTAACTGTTCCAGGTAAAGTTTTCAGCGGGGAGGAAGTAGGATTGTTAAGGACCTATCCTCTTACGTCTGCCTTAGAGGGCTCCTTATCGTTACACTGAGGTGAGAATTTAACCAACCCCGACAACGTTCTGAGCGGGGAGGGTGCAGGATCCACAGGGACCTGTCCTTCTCCGCAGGTCTTGGAAGGTACCCGAGAGGGACCCCAAGGCGGGAGGGTAGACGTTACCAAAGACCAATCCTGTAAAAAGGATGTCCTAAAGTCTGAAGTAGAAGGGGGGACACCTGGGAACAGGGTTGCTCCAACTCTGGAGATCAGCAGCACCACCCCCAGAGGGAGGTGCCGGTGCTTCCTTTTGAGGGTTTGAGGGAGGACACTCCCCTGACCCCTGTCCAGCAAAAGGGTATCGTCCCTAGGTTGGAAGACCAGATCATGGGCAACCCCCTAGATCTGAAAATCTGCGCTAGCAGGCCTTAGATAGGTTTGACAGGCTTCTTCAGTGGGTGGCGCAAGCAGCGCTGCAGGCCCACTAGCAGACTTTAATTTACAGGCCCTGGGTATAGGGATACCACTTTACAAGGGACTTATAGGTAAATTAAATATGCCAATCAGGTATAATCCAATCATACCAAATTTGTAAGAGAGAGCACATGCACTTTAGCACTTGTTAGCAGTGAAAAAGTGCTTAGAGTCAAAACGTCAGCCAACAAAGGTCAGAAAAATAAGGAGGCAAAAGCAAAAAGTCTGGGGAATGTCCCTGTAAAAGGGCCAGGTCCAACAATTGGGATATGTATTTTAGCCAGTTCTCTTAAGCCACTAAAGGTAGGCCTGGTCGGAATTTTAATTACACTTGACTAATTGAAGTTATTTTTGGTACTTTTGCATTAATATTGTGACCCGAAATTACTGAAAATGACAGAGTTACATCTGCTCATGTAATTTGGGGCGAAATGCCTAATGCCAAGAACACAGGAAGAGAGCCCAAGAGGCTGCTCCTGTTCATTAGGGGTGGGCAGTATACTCCACTCTGCTGAAGGAGTTCACAGGGTTTTTTCCCACTCCACACTCCACTTGGAGTGCAGAGTTCAACAAAAACTCTGCCAACCTCCGGTGGTGGAGTTTACAACACACCCCTACTATTTTTTGTACCGTGTGCATTGGTCACTCACCAGCTCTCTTTTGTCCCATAGGCAACGTCAGTTTTGGATTAATGACCAACAAGGCAGAGGGGATCAAGCCTTGTTCTCACCCCAGGTGGGATGAGCTACATCTCCAAGCTTTGCTTTCAAAAGGGAGTGGACGGAGTGTGCATCAAAACCCAAGCCTTGGTGTGTCTACATCATGCTGTGGCCAACACATTTAGGGCAAGATTTAGCAAAGGGTTTTACCCATTCTGTCCTTATGGGAAAATGTGTTCGTACATATGGCCCTTAGTTACATGTTTTGTAGATGAACAAAAGTTTTTTTAATGCTTTTAGACCAGATACACTCTTCCCTGCTCTGAAACTACACTACAGGTGGACAGCGTTTCAGAAACCACATCCCCGGTTTGGCTGAAGCGCAGGTAAGACTACCTCCAAGACATGGTGAACGCCCACCACCAAGTTTTCTCAAATCAATGAATTTATTGAGAAATCACTTTTCTAATGTAGTGAAGTTTTGCCGGCTGTTGATGCATGGTGTTTAAGGAGCAAACTCCTTCTATCGACTTTAGCAAAACACTTAAAGAAATACCGGGATGTGAATCTTTATCTTTTAGAGAAGGGGCATTGTGTCGCTGATGCCTGCTGTAGTGTGATGGCAGTCATAGCTTGTGGTAGCTATGCTTGTGTATAGTTTGTATTCACATGTAACATGAGTCTCATGACATTCTCTGCTCTGCTTCACTGTGCTGTGTGCCCACCTCTGAATAAAACCAAAAGGGTAGAACGGCGAGTTCTGGGAAACCTTGCCCTGTGGGTGGCTTAGTGGCACATCAAGTCCCCCTTTTAAGTTCTGTGTCTCGGAAACTCGCAGATTTTTTAGGTAACTCTGTGGAATTCTATGGAGTAAAACTCTGTGAGTTCCACCCACCCCTACAGTTCTATTTTGCATTTAACACTTTATTTCCTGTAAATGTATCCTATGGTCAGCATGAGTAGCGCAAATCCCAATTTAAAACAGGACGAAATCACAATAAGGTGGCAAAGTGTGTGATACAAACATCCTATGCCCAGTACAGAATACCTCACAGTGAACCCACTCCTTTCAAACATCCATGCCTCAGTCCGAGATTAAGGGCCAGATGTAGGAAACTCCCAAATTGCGACTTGCAATTTGCGATTCCCTGCGACTCGCAAATTGCAAGTCGCAATTTGGGATGCAGAAAGGTGTGTCAGACACCTTCTGCGAGTCGCTATGGGGTCGCAAAGACCCACATCATTAATATTAATGAGGTGGGTCGCAATTTGCGACCCCATAGCGACTCAGGGCACTCACGGGGATGGAGGCCTGCTGGGAACAGCAAACCTCCATGTCTGTGACTGCTTTTAAATAAAGCAGTTTTTTTTTTTCAAAGTGTAGCCCGTTTTCCTTAAAGGAAAACGAGCTGCACTTAGAAAAAAAAAACGAAACCTTTTGTTTCAGATTTTTTCAGGGCAGGTAGTGGTCCCCTGGACCACTGCCTGCTCTGAAAAAATATTTTTGGGTCCAGTCACAAAGGGGAAGGGGTCCCATGGGGACCCCTTCCCGTTTGCGAGTGGGTTACCATCCACTTCAAGTGGATGGTAACTGCGAGTCCATTTGCGACCGCTTACGCAGTCGCAAATGAAATTGCATACCACTGCGACTCGCAAATAGGAAGGGAACACCCCTTCCTATTTGCGACTCGGAAATGAATTTTGCGAGTCGGTTCCGACTCGCAAAACGCATTTCTACATACCGTAGATGCATTTGCTACTTGCAAACGACGATTTTCGCCGTTTGCAACTTGCAAATTCGTTGCTACATCTGGCCCTAAGTCCCTATGGAATCCACCCTTCGCCATGCACCAGGCTATAGGCAATCACGTGGGTGAAATCAATGGAATGAGAGTGACCAAGCCCCTAATCACACAGCCTATCCTTGTACAGATGTCTTCAGAGCCCTCTATCTTCAGACATCCACCCCCCATAGTAGGCAAAGAGCCTGCTATGCACTCTTCACTAAGGTAGTAAAGCACCTACTATATACACTTTAATGCCTGTACAGAAGACCTCACAGAGAGCCAACTCCTTTTACACATCCACGCCCCATTACTATTCACACCCTTTGCCCTGTATGGTCACTGAAACCAAAGACATGTTGGGTGAGTAACATAGATGCTTCTTCTTGATTCCGTGCCATATGTTGCCCACTTGGGCAGAATTCTTTCCCGATTTATTTTGGTCTACTCAAGTAGTTAACCCATAGGGTGATATCACATTGTTTACTCCCTTCATACACTGACAGGTATAGTTTTGGTGGGATTCATGTTTGAACTGACACAGTGTCAGAATGTTATCTCAGAATATGTAAGATGCCACATGTTCATAGTTGATAATGATGGTTTAGTCGAGTGTTTCATTACAAGACATTTTCTTTGATATCAATTCATTGTATGGTTTGGGTTTTACATATGAGCTGAATCGGTAGACACTCAGTATGTGTGCAGCAGGGGAGTTGGCCAGTCGGGCACTGCAGCCAACCCCACATGCAGCTATACCCTCACAGTGGGTCTGTGAATGGATGTGTGGGTGTGTGACTGAGTTTGTGTGGTTGTGTGGGTGTGTAAGTGGTTGTGTAAATGTGTGAGTGGACGTGTGAGCGTGTGTGTGAGTGGCTGTGTGGGTCTGTGAGTGGGTGTGTGAGTGGTTTATACATCTGTAAGTGGGTGTGTGAGTAGCTGTATGGGTGTGTGAGTGAGTGTGTGCATGTGTTTGTGGGTGTGTGAGTGACTGTGTGAGTGGGTGTATGAGTGGCTGTGTAGGTCTGTGAGTGGGAGTGTTTTTGTGGTTCTGTGAGTGGGTGTGTGAGTGGTTGTATGTGTGTGTGAGTGGGTGTTTGAGTGGTTGTGTGGGTGTGTAAGTGGGTGAATAAGTGTATGAGTGGGTATGTGAGAAGGTGTGTCAGTGGCTGTGTGGGTCTGTGACCAGATGTAGTAGTGATTTTTGAGTATGTGAGTGTATGAGTAGGTGTGGGATTGGGTGTATGAGTGGTTGTGTGGGTCTGAGAGTGGATGTGCAGGTGGTTTTGTGTGAGTGGCTGTAGGTGTGGTATTGGTTTGGTGGGTCTCTGAGTGGGTGTGGGTGTGGGAGTATGTGAATGGATCCATCAGATTCACATGGGGCCTAGCTGAGCACCACAGAGGATCTGTGGATCCTCATGCACCCCAATGTAACAGTTTTGTACAATTGCATGCCTATGAGGGGTTCCTCTGAGACCGGCCCCTCCACCAGTCTCCTGGAGTTGGGATACCTCTTTCCTGATCCCTTATATCCTATTTACAGTTGATTTCCACCCACTCCCTTCGGAATTGGTCCTGATTCACAAAATGGGGATTGCAGGTTGTGGCCAGCCCTTCACAGCATTGCTGTTGGCATATGGATCTGCAGATCTGCTGCTGTGTATCCACGGTTGATTTGCCTCTCTGGATATACATAAATCTTTTTACTTTAATAGCTCCAAAACTAATGATCAGATTTACACTACATAACAAAAGCACTCTTTCTTTTTAATGTAATTCTGTTCAGCGGTTCGGGCTATAGTTGTGTTTAAAATCCCTGTAGGAAATTGCATGGGTAAAATGCATTTTGGGACCCCACCCCCTTTTTCTTATCCCCCACTTGACAAATCATCCTGAAACATTCCTGGCAGCAGCTGAAGCGATTGGTAAACTAGTTTTGAAAATGTATTGACAATTTGTCAAACTGCACGAAAGTTATAAGCAAAAAAAATTTTCTTCCACTTCCTGTGGAAACTAGGGCCCTCATTCTGAACATGGCGGGATAGCCCTCCGCCGACCATGCTGATGGTCGATGGAAGACCGCCAGTGCACCATGCTGGCGGTCAGTGGAGGGGGTGGATGCTGCTTCGCCCTCACCGCCACGTCAGTCCAGACACCACTATGCCTATAATGATGCAGTCATAGGCCTGGCAGTGTATGGAGGCGCAGCGATGCCAGCAGAGCAGCATCCAAGGAGCCAGTTCCCTCCTCAAACAGCGCCACGGAACAGGTAAGTGCTGTCCAAGAGGGAAGGGGGAGAGAGGGGTGTGTTTCGAGTGAGTGAGTGCATGGGAGTGTGCGTGTGTGTTTGTGAAGGGGGGATGTGTGTCTGCGTGTATGAATGCGTGTGTGCATGTAAGAATATGGGTGAATTTGGATGTGGGGGTTGGGATTTGGGGGGGACCTGTGTGGAGGTGGGGGCGGGGATGGTGAGGGGTGGTTTGGGGAGGCCTACAAGGAATTTGTAAGGGGGAGGGATGGGGGTCAGTTTTTGGAGTTCGGGGGTGGGGGTGGGGGCGGTTCTAGGGGATTTTGAGGATGGGTGGGGGCTGTGGCAAGGGGGGTGCCTGGTGTGTCACATACAGGTGACAGGAAAGAGAATTTGTGTCACTCGTATGTTTTCCGCCAGGGATTACCTGTCAGGGTATCCCACCAGGAAATCCCTGGTGGAAATGGGATCATTTTCCCACTGCCGGTCTATCCTCCACCGCTGGGTCGAAAGTGCCTACCGCCGGCCTGGCGGTCAAATCTGGCCTGGCGGTGGGTATTAGTGAATTGGCTGCTTTTCAGCCAGTTCACTACTGTGTTCATCATATGGCGGTCTGAAACGCCATGCCGTTTGCGGTAATGACCGCCACCGCCAGCGGGTGGTCATTACAACCATGTTTGTAATGAGGGCCCAGGTCCTAACTATAACTATGTAAATTGTTCATGCAGAAGTCCACTGAAACCGGTTAAAAATAAAGCCTCCACCCTGTTGAAAGCTTTTCAGAGAGAGGCCAGTTCCTCATCATACCTAAGCACCATAACATAGGTAAGCTATTAGTCTGCACAGACTTTGTTCTCTAAAATGTTAAAACTAAAAATTATGCATTTTTCTTTCTCACTTTTGTTTTGTTCAGCATACTCAAGATCTGTTAATAACATTGTCAACTACAGAAGACAGAACAGCTGTTAAAATCAGTTACATTAAAATGAAGTGACATATGAAAAGAATAATGTTTTTTAATCATTTAATTTTTTTTCTCTTTTAAAGTCTTTTGATAATGCAAGTGTAAAAGGAAAATAATATACACAAGCTGTAATCCATCTCTCAACAAAGAGAGCTTCATAAGAAGGGAACAGCAAGTGAGCTTGTTTTTAGCTATTCTATTTCCCTTTCATTTCCATCCTCCCCTTTCCCTCTTTTTTCCTTTTTCCTTTTTTTCTTAATTCTTCAGTCTTTGCATGATTGTCTGTGTTTTCCATTTCTGTATTATTTGGTTTTATTATTGATATCTTTGAGAAGCAGAGTAATCACAACTTCCAGGGTGAGCACCCATAAGGAAGGTCATCTGACCTCATTTGGGTTGTTTTATTATATGTCTTGTTTCAGGTAATTTAATGGTTGCTACCATTTTTCACAAGTATTATGCATGTGTACACACTTACAGTTTATGAACACACAATGAGTGGTTTATAATATAAAGAAATAATAGAACATCAGGCGTATTCTACTAACACACCAGGTGTGTGATGCAGTTATCAAGTCAGAACTCTGAGCATTCAGTGGCATCTGGATTTTCTTTATTGATTCATCTACAGACTGGCTTTAATGGACGAAACCTCTGCAATTTTTAATCAGTGATGGTGGATAAATACGTGCCCTGAAGAAGGTGTATGACCAGTTGGTCACTTGGCACTGAAACGTACGTCGGCACGAACGCTGGACAGACGTTTGCCTGAATGTTCGTCTTGGTGGAGTTTGATGTGCATCTTATATTTAGCACATATATTGAAGTAAAATATATTCAAGGACTAAAAAATACAGCATAAAAGACTTTGAATGTGTTCATCACGTAAAGATTTGAATTTAAGATATTGAATGATAAACAGTTGGACTTACGAAATTATTTTTGTGAATCACAATTAGCCATGGATGTTAATTATTCCACCCTAGTGGAACACTCGGAAAAGAACACTAACGAGCCAACTGTCTATGTATATTCTTTTTACTGGTGAGTGTGAGTGGAATATGTGGGCATGAATGATGATTGAGAGAGAGTCTCTTCGTTATGTCCATGAATTTTTGAATTAAGATATAGGCCCTCATTACAACATTGGCGGTAAAAGCCGCTTACCACCGTGCAGAAGAACGCCAACACACCGCCTCGGCCGCGGAATTCCGTCACAGCTATTATGACCCACAGATCGGAATCCGCTAAAAGTGAGACACCCACACTAGTCCGCCACACCAAAGTTCATTGAAAAACTGGCGATAACAAAACCTCCACCGTCACGCCAACAGAAATACGCCCACACTATCACGACACACGCATCCACGTGGCGGTCTTTCAACCGCGGTATTCCATTGGCGGTACACACCACCGCGCTCAAAATACACACACATCTACAAAACACAGCCACATTGGACAATTCAAAATACACACACCTGATACACATACACACACCATTCCCACATACCCAATACAATATAAAACACACACCCACATCACCCACAAACCCCTACGACCAAAAATTCCAAAAGAAGGCCAGAGAGATACAGCACCAGCAAGAACAACAGCATCCACAGGCACACAACACCATCACCCACAGAACTTCCACGCACCTCACACAACACCCCACTACATATCAGCACATTTATCACCACACACTCCACCCCACACATCACCTACACCACCCCATGGCATGGCAAAAACACCCAGGTTCTCGGAGGAGGTGCTCAGGGTCATGGTGGAGGAAATTGTCCGGGTAGAGCCACAGCTATTCGGAGCACAGGTGCAGCACACCTCAATAGCAAGGAAGATGGAGCTATGGCGAAGAATAGTGGACAGGGTCAACGCAGTGGGACAGCACCCAAGAAATCGGGAGGACATCAGGAAGTGGTGGAACGACCTACGGGGGAAGGTGCGTTCCGTGGTCTCAAGACACCACCTGGCAGTTCAGCGGACTGGCGGCGGACCTCCACCTCCTACCCCACAACTAATAACATGGGAGTAGCAGGTGGAATGGACTCTGGTAAGACAAATCTTAATTATTACATCCCCAACCCTACAGGCATGCCAGCACATACCCCCACCCTCACCCTCACCCCCAGCACCCCAACTCCTCACATATGTCCCAACATCACAAACCACCCATCCCAACACCAAGCCCTGCATGCAACAACAAAGCATGGACACACATCACTAAAGCACGCCCACTGCACATACCCATACAACCCCCTAAACCACCATCACACAAGGTCCCACACAGGAATGCAAGCACTGGGGTACACTGTCACCCACCCATTGCACACCATGACACACACAGATGTCATAACCATCCTTTTATACCCCTGCAGGACCCCTACCCAACGTCACCGGACAGGAGGGTCCACACATGTCCACACCACCAACAGAAGAGGCCCACAGTGATGACAGCAGCTCTGTCCAACTGGATCTAGATGACCAGCCCGGCCCATCGGGGACCTCGGGACAGTCAGTTCCCCTCACCCAGTCACAGGCCACCACAGAGCTTCCCCCCTCTGGAAACACCAGCACAGCACCCACCCAGCGGGCCCATACCTCCATCCCCAGGACATGTCAATCAGCTGTGTGTCCTCTACTACAGGGAACCCAGGATAACCCACCACCCCAACAACACCAGGGACCTGGGGGCAGTGGGCACACAGTCCAGGGGACGGAGGCCCAGGAACACAGGGGAACTGGGAGGGCTGCTGTGTGACAGGGGTGGACAGGCCAAGGGAACCCACTCTCCACGAGGCCCTCTCCTCCATCATGGGAGCCTACCACCACTCCCAGGAGACAATGGCAACGGTACTGGCCAAGTTTCAGGAGACCCAGCGCCTGCAGGAGGAACAGTATATGGGCTTCAGGGAGGAACTCAGAACCATCAGCTCCACCCTGGACACCATCGTAGGGGTGCTGAAGGAACTCGTGAACACCAGGAGGGACACTGTGGCACTACAAGGGGCCCCTGACACTAGCATGGACGATGAACTGCCCACCACCTCCGCCGGCGCTAGTGGACAGGACACCCCGCCACAAGACCACCACACCAGCACCCCACCCCCTGAAGAGGGAGAACCACCCCGCAAACGGTCCCTGAGATCCAGGACAAAGACAGAGCACGATGCCAAGACCCCCCCAAGAAATGAGACCACCCTGATTGTCATCCTACTGTCCCTCTTTGTCACCCTGTCCATACTTAAACTGCCCCAGTTCCACTTCCTATGCCCATATGGGCAATGCACCAGTGAGACTAGTAGACTGGACTCTGCCATGGAAATTTCTCTGCCATCAACCCTCACCATTTCACTACCCCCTCCAATATTGAGTACTTAAATAAAAACCCTTAAAGCACAAAACAATCTGGAGTCTGTCTATGATTTCGAAATAGTGTATTAGCAATTACAGTGACAAAATGCTCTTTCAATTGTAATGTCAACATACCTATGTCACACAGCTCTAGTCCATGAGGAATCTAAGCAGATGTCACACAGTGGGACCCACATCTGTGAAATCGTAAGGGAAAGTGACAACTCAGTGACCATACACTGGGTGAAAACGACAAACAGTAGAGAGGTAGTAGTGTTAAAATACATGTAGTAGGCAGGTCTGTACTCTTACATGTGTCTCACTGGAAATATTGCTGGATCACTGAGTCCCTGTTGTTCATGTCTTCTTCCTCTGCTTCCTCGTCTTCACTGTCCACAGGCTCCACAGATGCCACAATACCGCCATCTGGACCATCCTCCTGCAGAAAAGGCACCTGTCGTCGCAAAGCCAAGTTGTGAAGCATACAGCAGGCCACGATGATCTGGCACACCTTCTTTGGTGAGTAGAATAGCGATCCACCTGTCATATGGAGGCACCGGAACCTGGCCTTCAGGAGGCCGAAGGTCCGCTCAATCACCCTCCTAGTTCGCCCATGGGCCTCATTGTAGCGTTCCTCTGCCCTTGTCCTGGGATTCCTCTCTGGGGTCAGTAGCCATGACAGGTTGGGGTAACCAGAGTCACCTGCAAATGTTGGGGGACAATTGTTAGACACGCACTAACTTAGAGGGATATCCCCAGACACAGACAACCATTCCCACTGACTTGCTTCCAGGGGCTCACCTAATAGCCACACACGGTGCCTCTGGAGTTGACCCATCACATAAGGGATGCTGCTATTCCGCAGGATGTAGGCGTCATGCACTGAGCCAGGGAACATGGCATTCACATGGGAGATGTACAGGTCTGCCAAACATACCATCTGTACATTCATCGAATGATAACTCTTCCGGTTCTGTACACCTGTTCACTCCTGAGGGGGGGTACCAAAGCCACATGTGTCCCATCAATGGCACCTATGATGTTGGGGATGTGTCCCAGGGCATAGAAATCACCTTTCACTGTAGGCAAATCCTCCACCTGAGGAAAAACGATGTAGCTCCGCATGTGTTTCAGAAGGGCAGACAACACTCTGGACAGTACGTTGGAAAACATAGGCTGGGACATCCCTGATGCTATGGCCACTGTTGTTAGAAAAGGCCCACTTGCAAGGAAATGGAGCACTGACAGCACCTGCACTTGAGGGGGGATTCCTGTGGGATGGCGGATTGCTGACATCAGTTCTGGCTCCAACTGGGTACGCAGTTCCTGGATTGTGGCACGGTCAAGACTGTATGTGATAATCACATGTTGCTCCTCCATTGTCGACAGGTCCACCAACGGTCGGTACACCGGAGGATGCCGCCATCTCCTCACATGTCCCGGCGGACGGTGCCTATGAAGGACAACAGTGAGCACAGAGTCAAACAACTCAGAGGTACGTACCCACAGATTACACAGAACACCATTCATACACAAAAGATGGCCTTTATGTGTGTAGAGTCTAGGCCTAGGTATGTGTGACGCAGTTGAAAATGAAGCCATGTGGGCCCCTGAAATGGCGGCTGCCTGACCTCTAAAGTGGGACAATGGGATGTGAGGTAACTGCGCTGGCGTTGTACACCGTCACGGTAGGTGGACGAAGAACGCGGCGCAATGCTGCATTGGTTAACATTGGACCCTATGGGTCCCAGGAGCCAATGACGATGTACGCCGTCGGTGACGGTACGCACTGCTGCGGAAGTGACCGCCATTTTCTATCTGTTCAATCACTCGATACCTGGTCTTCGACAGGAGAGGACCTACACTGCAAGTGCTGCTGTGACCTCGGTCTGTAAGAGACAATGGCTCGAGTGTCTGGGGAAAGGGCCTCTGCCTTCACATCTGAGGAGTTGGAGAAGCTCGTGGATGGGGTCCTCCCCCAGTACACGCTACTCTACGGTCCTCCAGACAAACAGGTAAGTACACAGGGAGCATGTTGTATGGGCCATGCCTGTGTGGAGAGGGCTGGATGTAAGAAGGAAGGGGGGAGAGTGCTGCATGCATGAAAGACAGTGAATGCATGTGCCACATGGCAAGGGTAGGGATGAGGGCCAATCACTTTGACGGTGCAGTTGGTAATAACTTCTCTTTTCCCCTGTACATTTCATGTACGTCGGCGCCCACCAGAAAAGAGATATTTGGCGTGCCATTGCAAAGGACCCACTGCCGTAAAAGATGGGAGGACATTGGCCGCTGGAGCAAGAAGACGGCGGAGGCTCAGCAGGGGATGGCCTCCCAACGTGGGAGGGGTGCCCATCGAACCATGACCCCCCTGATGTTCAGGATCCTGGCGGTGGCCTACCCGGAGTTGGATAGGCGCTTGAGGGCATCACAGCAGACACAAGGGGGTGAGTACACTCTCATTCTGCTGACTTTGCATGCAGTGGAGGGGTCTGGGTGGGGGAGGTGGGCAGTGGGTTTCCCTAGGCCAGGGCGAGTTCCGTAGGCAAGGCCCCTCCATAAGGCAGGCCATGTGGCACCCCAGCGCACCTCTGTAGAGTGCCAAGTACACCTAGTCATGCCCCAGTGTCATCCATGTGTTGAGATGTCGTCCATAGCCTTGTAGGCCATTTCCCAGGAATTGAACAGTGTACCCCATGAGCGCAGCGTAGTGCAGGGGGCTTCTGTGTCTGTCATGTCCACCAACGGTAGCGGTTGCATTCACTCAACATGTCTTTCCCCTGTCGTCGTCCCCTTTTTGTGGTCTCCATGTTCTTGTGTGCATTAGCATCATCAGGCGGAGGAGCAATGGAACCATAGCACGAGGGAGCTGCATCCCACATGGCCCTGGAGGGCGAGAGTACTGACTCAGAGTTCACCAGGGGGACGGAAGGCGAGGGGAGCTCCACGGCGGAGACAGGAGCTGACACCAGCGACACGAACTCGCCCTCTGATGGGAGCTCCCTTGTGGTGACGGCAAAATCTGTGCCCCCTGCATCTACAGGTACAGCCGCCACCCCCCCTACCAGCACCGCCCTCCCAGCAGCCCCTCAGCCTTTGCCCCGTGCCCACTCCCCCAGGAGGGTGGGCATCACCTTCGCCCCAGGCACCTCAGGCCCTGCCCCAGTCACCCCTGCTGCCGTCAGTGAGGAGGCCATTGACCTCCTCAGGTCCCTCACTGTTGGGCAGTCTACCATTTTGAATGCCACCCAGGGTGTAGAGAGGCAGTTGCAACAAACCAATGCATTCCTGGAGGGCATTCATTCTGGTCAGGCGGCCCTTCAGCGAGATTTTCAAACTCTGGCCTCAGCACTGATGGCAGCCATTGTCCCCGTCTCTAGCCTCCCCCCTCCAACTTCCTCCACCCAGACACAAACCCCTGTACCTCAGCCTATCCCAAGCACACCTACAGACCAGCATGCACACACGTCAACACACAAGGGAAGCTCTGGCAAACATAAGCACCACACATCCCACAGGCACTCACGCAAGCATCACACACATGCAGACACACCAACATCTACTGCCTCCACTGTGTCCCCCTCCTCCTCGTCTCCCTCCTCCCTCCCAGTCTCGTCTACACTCACACCTGCATGCACTACCTCTACAGCCACTATGTCCCTCTCCAGCACACCCACCACCACACCCTGCTCACGTGCAGTCACAACCCCCACTATCATTCACACGTCCCCTGTGTCCTCTCCCAGTGTGTCTGTGACGCCCCCTCCCAAGATACACAAACGCAGGCACACACCCACCCAACAGCCATCCACCTCACAACAGCCTCCAGCCCATTCACCTTCACCCAAAGTCACCAAACATACACCTCCTACAACCACCACCTCTTCCTCCACTCCCAAACGCCCTCCAGCTACCCGTCCCAGTGTGTCCAAAAAATGTTACCTGTCCAACCTTGACCTCTTTCCCACACCTCCTCCACCCCATCCGTCTCATAGGTCCCGAAGTAGCACCTCAGCCACAACATCTCCCGGATCAGTGGTGCCTGTAGTCACCGGAAACTGGAGTGCACCGGCCACCAGGGCAGCCAGTGTGGCACGGAGCCACAGCACAGACAGTCCCCCACCTGTGAAGCATCAGAAGTTGGCCAGTACCCGGCAGGAGAGTGGGAAGACTCCAGCCACCAAAGCCGCTCCCAAGTGTCCCACTGGGAGTGTGGAGTTAGCTGTGACACCTTCCAAGGTGGGGAAGGGCCACAAAAACCCTGAAAGTCTGGGAAGAGCAGCACGGCGGAGAAGACTGCCATCATCCCCGATGCCCCGGAGCCCACCTCCAGCAAAAGCCCAGCTGCCCAGAACAGGACTGCCAGCACCGGCCCACCTGCCCAGGAGGCCACCGCCAGCACCAACCCAGCTGCCCAGGAGGCCAGCACCAGCCCACCTGCCCAGGAGGCCACCGCCAGCACCAGCCCACCTGCCCAGGAGGCCACCGCCAGCACTAGCCCCACTGGGCCATGAAGGACCGCCAGCAAAAGCACTGCTGGGCCATGAAGGACCACCAGCAAAAGCCCCGCTGGGCCATGAAGGACCGCCAGCAGCTGAGACCCTGCAATGGAGATCGCCATCTCAAGCACCACTGCACAGGGCACCGCCGTCTCAAGCACAGCCAGGAGTTAGGACGACAGTTACTAATGGTGTGAATAGACTTAGGCCCTCATTATAACTTTGGCGGTAACTGCCGCCTACCGCCACTGCGACGGGCACCAACATACCGCCACCATGGCTACCAGTTGTCTACACGTATTATGACCATCAATTGTATTCTGATAGAAGGCTGGTGGAATACCGCCGACGGTCATGGCGGAGGACGGCGCTAAGTCGGCGCTGCTGACAGTAGCACCGCCATGCCAGCAAAACACCGCCGCCGACCGTATCATGAGCAATGATACGGCCTGGTGGTGTTTTGCTGGCGGACGCTGCTGCTGACAGCAGCACCGCATCCCGTCTCCAGCCGGAGGACCCCCTCAAGCAGGTAAGTCGGGTTCTCTGACAGGAGATGGGGGTGGGGGGTGTTGTGCGCGTGAGTGGGGGTGTTGTGTGTGTGAGGGGTGTTTTTATGGTTTGGTATGAGTGCATGCGGGTGTGAGATGCATTGAATGAGTGTGTGAGTGACTGAATGTGAGTGTATGTGGTGTGTTGTGAATGCGTGTGTGCAACAAAGTATGTTGGTGTGCGTTGCGGTGTGTGGGTATGTATGTGTGCATGCGTGGGTGGATGTGGGTATGCATGTGTGCATGTGTATATATGGGTGCGTGTGTGGGTGTGTACATGTGCAGTGGGCAGGAGAGGGAGGGGGAGTGTGTGAGAGGACTCTGGGGAGGTGGAAGGGACGGGGGAGACCCCTATCAGTGCCAGGGAAGGGATTTCCTGGCACTGATAGTGCCTACTGCCATGGTTTTTGTGGCAGTAAGATTGGCACGAAAACCATGGCGGTAGGCCGGGACGTAATCCCGAGGGTGGGATTGTGACAGCCGCCGGGCTGGAGACCAAAGTCTCCAACCCAGCGGCCGTTACCACCCTGGCGGCCGGTGTGTTAAAGTGACTATCTGTGTTGGTGGTTGCCGCCAGGGTCAAAATCCCATATTTTTTACTGCCGGCCTGTTGGCGGTATTACCCCCACTTTAACACCGACCGCCAGGGTCACAATGAGGGCCTTAGTCTCCAACACTTTGCAGTTCTACCATCCTAAACACTCATCCTGTGATATGAGTAGAAGTCGCAAGAACATGCAAGGCAATGTAGATGGTTTAACACCCTTATCTAGCTGAGCTCTAGCTACACACAGACGTTTCACAGTCCACACCTCTTCACGCAGGACCCACTTTCTTCAGCTATTCAAGATCCAGTAGGTGGCCCAGCACCTATTACACACAGCTTTCAGCCTGTGCATACCGTTCATCAAAAGACATGTTTGATAGACACCCTAGTCCAATTATCTTACTATGAACCATCACTTATTTAACAGATCTCCTGAGCAGCTTGTCTGTGGTGTTACTCAGCAGTGCAGGTAGCACCCATATTTGTCTATAGATTGTTCGATCTTGAACTTCTAAAAGGAAACCCATTTAGTGTTTCCTTCTGTGAATTCTGTTTTTAAATGGCAAATCCAGTAGTTATTCCATTAAATTGTAGACACGCTGTCTCACAACATGTACTTCAAAATGAGCTACCTAGTGGGGGTAAAATGTTACTTTCATGGTTAAGGTATAAGGTACAAAACTGAAACATTTTACTCATGGGTCATCTTTCCTGCAGTCAATGCCAACACAAATACATTTCATTCATACATGGTGACTAACCAACCAGCACAATACAAGGCATACACCTATTTAAAAATGCCATCAACATATCAGGAACATCAAAATTGGTTCCAAGGAGCCTCACCACATGTTGTTGAGCACTTTAGATTGAAACCCCTCAGTAATTACAGGACCACATGGCCAGTTCTAGCTACCTATTCCCCTTATCCAAAAATACAATATTTAGCAGTAGCAGATCTGCTCCCATTATATACTAATATAGACTATATAGATGCTTAACACAATTTATAAAATGTGAACACTGCTCCAGCAATGGGTGCCTCAGCTGTACAACAATAATTGGCTACACGTGGGATCATCCCAGTGACTATTAATGCTATTGCAGGTAAGTTACCAACCAAACAGGATGACATTCCATTTTGGATTGCTCAAAAAACAAATGAGCTAGAACCAGTATTTGCCCATATGGGACCCCAAGATAAACTTTTAATTCTCAATCCTCTATTGATGTTTGTATTACTTGGTGCACAATTTTTTTTTGCTGCAAAATGTACCATAACTCATGGTACACCATCTCTTGTGGTTTTATCGGAGGTGTTAAAACAAATACAAAATGAATACAGGGCTGGCCCTGCCCTGGCTTTTGGGAAGAAATGAATAGTCAACTTTGCCACAGTGTTCTCAATAATTTTAGGAAATATAAAAGGGGAAGCAGCAGCATTGGCGGTTCACCAACCCCTTGCACAGGTTCCTTTAGAAGACCAGGAGTTCAGGTTACCAAAAATAATTGCTGAGGCTTATACATGTATAGGCCACAATAATTTAGGGGCAAGAACAAACAGACCACAGCTTAAAAGTAATCCTGCAAATGATAATGCCAAGCAAGCACAAGAGTCGTCTAAAAAATGCTGGGACAAACAAAAATAAAATAAAGATTAAATAAAATCATGGGAAGAGTCTCCGCAGCTGGAGAACTCTGAAAAACGTTATAATTAGCGCAGCCGTGATAATTTGAAACAAGCTGATAGGTATCAGTACTGATACACCCCCTTCTCATTCCTTTCATGACTCAGACAAACAGTCTGAGAGAGCGGGTGGTCAGTACGCAGACATAGCTGCATGAAACAAAAAAGGACTCACAACGCTCATCTGATATCATCATAAAGAAGGAAGAGAAACGTCCTCAGCAAAAAACCCAATTTAGTAAGAAAAATGTTGTGGGAATTTCAGCAAAATATGCCACACCTACTGACAACATTACTGCAGAACATGAGGTGGGCAGTGAGATGAGAATAACTAATGACTGCATAGAAGTTGACACCCCAGAGAGGTGATTCACTCCTCCAGACTGAGTTTATAAATTAAACATACACAATTAAAGTAATTTTCTGGTAATGATTAAAACTTAGATATGACTGTCTCTTGGCTGAAAAAGACTGGCCATCTGAGTTTTTTAGAACACTCCCTCAAGGGGAAGATGAAATTTTACTGTCTTTTTCAGTCCTCGATACAGAGTAAATAAAGCAGGCGTACGCTGCAGATTGGGCTCTTGCACAAGTCCGGCACTATACCGCAACCATGTGGGCTGGGATAGGAACTCTCCTTCTCATGTAATACCTATAGGGTTCAGCACACAAACACAGCCACAATACCCCATAAAACATGAAGCAAAGGTCCTGCAAGGGAGATTCGTTCACAGCTTCAGTACCAGTGAATAATTGAACCTCGTATTTCTTCAAGAACAATCCCTAGTTCCCAGTAGCTAAATTGGATCACTCCTATAGATTAGTCTCAGATTACATACATTTAAATAGTCGTACACATTTGTGATACAAAAATCACATACTACAACACTGAGGACCAATATTGTCAACAAAAAATACATGTACAACCCTGGACACTTCCAATGGCTTTTTCTTTTAAAACATAGCACCTGAAATCAGAGCTCCAACCACTTTTCTGTGCTCGGCTCAAAGCCATTTTTTCTGACTTCCCCAAGGGTATAAGAACAGTTGAAGGCAGTTCTCTGCCCATGAGACATCAATGTTGCATAAAATTGATCCGGAAGCATTGTTCTTTGTCGATGAAATATATCTGACAGATGATGACCTAAAGACACATTGAGCCAGGATAGATCGTATTGTTTTGGGATTTGCTGAACCTGGATATAAATTCAATTTTGAGAAAAACAAAATTGCTTTTCTAAGTGTCCTATTTTTGGGAAAGGAGCTTTCAAATGAGAGGAAGAGTCTGGCACCACATTTCCTTGAGAAGTGTGCACAATTGCAACCAATAAACACCGCCACAAAAATACAGTTCTTGTTAGGATTTTTTAATTTGGTAAAGGGTACAGACCAAATTATGCACAACATATAAAAACACTTTATGATTTAATTTATCCAGATTTGTCAAACAAACAATGGGCACAAGAAAACACACAAATACTCAGATCACTACAGACTGCCATGCGTGAAGCAAAACATCTACCCTCACATGAAAAGAAAACAAAACTAGTAATCTGGATAATTCCAGGTGCCTTTGGCTTTACCTATGTCACATTTCATGAAGGTGATATAAATCTAATTTTTATTCCAATGCTGAAATGCTTTTTCAATTCACTGAGCAAATAGTGACTGCAGTTCAGATGGCTGTCTTTAAGGAAAAAATACTGGCTCAGAAAAAAATACATTATTGTTGTAACCCCAGTTCCAGTGTTAGAGGCTATCACAAAAGCTGGCATTCTAAATGCTAAAGCCTTACATCCTAGATGGATAAAATGGGCCACTTCCTTGACTACCACCAATGTAGACTATGGTCCTCATTACGACCCTGACGGTTGGTGTAAAAGTGGCGGTACTATCGCCAACAGGCCGGCGGTAATTACCACCAAATTATGACCATGGCAGTGTTATCTCTAACAGACAGCCAACTTGCCACACCGACCACCAGGGCGGAAACAACAGGCACCGCGGCGGTAGCCACCTACAGCCAGGCGGAAGTCAGTGCTCCACCCACCACATTAAGACCCTTGAAACTGCCACCTTTTCCGGGGCGGTACCAATGACATCAAAAGCCTGGCGGAAACAGAGATCAGAAGGGAAAGGACTCACCATTGGAGACACAGAGAACAACCACGCCACCATGGAGCCCGAACTGCATGTCTTCCCCATGGTCTTCTACGTGCTGCTCCACCACGAACACCAACGACGGCGAAGACGACGGCGGTGAGTACCGCCGCCTAGCACACAAGGGAGGGAGGGAGGAAAAAGAGAGTGACATACACACACACCCCCAACACCATACACACAATCAGCTGCAATAATAAAACATGTTTACCCCGTACCTCAGATGAATAATGCAAGGACAAAACGTTTTAGAAAAAGTGAATGTAATGAGAGCAACACATCAAGATAAAGAAGTGAGGCAACATAATAGTTATACACATATGTGCATATAAAAGTATACAGCCCAGTCCACAATCGAAGGCCAGACATGGCACCTACCTCAACATGGAGAGAACACTGCAGGGGCATCAGTTTGGAAATAGGCAGGCACCTCAGGAGGACTGGGGACGGGGAGGCACTTCAGCTGGCAGATTGAACAAAACCCGTGGTTCTGGAGGGGGCAACATGCCCTGTGCTTGATCCTGGGGAGTTCAAGGCCACAGTCTCTCAAGTGGGTGACTTGCCCATATGCTCTGGAGGGGGAAACATGCCATGTGCTCTTGATCCTGGGGAAGCTGGGGTAGGTGGGTGTCTTACTCACTGTTTCTGGAGGGGGCATCGTGCCCTGTGCTCTTGATCCAGGGGAGGCTGGGGTTGGTGGGTGTCTTACCCACTGGTTCTGGAGGGAGCATCGTGAGCTGTGCTCTTTATCCTGGGGAGTGCAAGGTCACAGTTTCTCAGGTGGGTGTCATACCCACTGGATTTGCAGGGCCCATGCCACACAGCAGCCCATGGAGGCAGGACTACATACCATCTGCCGGCGGTGACGGCTGCTCAGTGATGGTGGTGGTGCTGCCACTGCTGGTGGGGGGAAGCTCCTCCCATCCCCTGCAGCCTTGGACGGCTGCTTAGTGGTGGTGGTGGTGCTGCCACTGCTGGTGGGGGGAAGCTCCTGCCCATCCCCTGCAGCCTCAGGCGGCTGCTCGGTGGTGGTGGTGGTGGTGCTGCCGCTTCTGGTGGAGGGAAGCTTCTGGCCATTCCCTGAGGACTCGGATGGCTGCTTAGTGGTGGTGGTGGTGCTGCTGCTGCTGGTGGAGGGAGGCTCCTGCCCATCCCCTGCAGCCTCGGACAGCTGCTCAGTGGTGGTTGCTCAGTGGTGGTTGGTGGTGGGGGCTCCATCACAGTTCCAGCCCCAGGCACCTTTCTCTTCCTGCAGGGGCCTGTTCCACAGTCAAACTGGCCATGGTAGGTTCTAGACACAGGTCACAGCAGCACATGCAGTGTAGGTCCTCTCCTGTTGAAGATCAGGTAGCAAATGAGGAATATGATATAAAATGGCGGTCACGTCCGCGGCGGTGCATACCATTAGCGCCGGTGTAGATCACCATTGGCCACGGTAACCCATAGGGCCCAATGTTATCCAATGAGGAGTTGCACGGCGGTTCCCGACCGCCTCCCGCAACGGCGCACAATGTCAGTGGAACTACCCCACTTCCACCTGTCCCTCCACACAGGACAGGTGGATGCCTTTCATGGGTGGGGAGCAAACCCTGGATAATTGGTGCATCACTTTTTAAATTTGGACATACTGGACGATTCACACTGACCCATTACAAATTAACAGCATGCAATGTTCTGTTGTAGCCCGCTTGTTCAATTTGTAACTGGCTCCTAACTCTTTTGCCCCGTAGATTGCTTCAGCTGCGGATGAATAGGAGATGGAGACATACCCCCCATGTACAGACACCTGGTGGACTTGGCAACACTGGAGGACAGTCACATTATCCTCATCTATAGACTGGACAGGGCCACAATCACAGAGCTGTGTGCCCAATTGGAGCCTGACCTGATATCTGCGATCAGTCACCCCACTGGGATCCCCCCTCTTGTGCAAATTATATATGTGCTCCATTTCCTGACAACTGGTAATTTCCAATTGACAGTGGGCTTGGCAGCAGGAATATCAGAGCCAATGTTCTCAATAGTGCTGACAAGAGTGTTGTCTGCCCTGATTAAACACATGTGCAGCTACATTGTATTTACCCAGGTGGAAGATTTGGCGACAGCGAAGGCCGAGTTCTATGCAATGGGACATATCCCCAACAGAATAGGGGCGATTGATGGAACACATATTGCATTAGTCCCCCCTGTCAGAATGAACAGGTGTACAGAAATTGTAAGAGTTTCCACTCTATGAATGTTGAGATGGTGTGCTTGGCGGACCAGTACATCTCAATGCTAAGTATCCTGGGTTGGTGCATGATGCCTTTGTCCGGAGGAATAGCAGCAGTCAAGATGTGATGTACAGGGTGTGGCTAATAGGTGAGCCCTGGTCCCCACCTAGTATATGTTGGTGTATGGGTATGCTGTGGGCCATATGTGATAGTGTGTGGCTAAATGTTGTCCCTCAATATTTGCAGGTGACTCTCGTTACCCCAACCTATCTTGGCTGCTGATCCCTGTGAGGAATGCCAGGACAAGGGCAGAAGAATGTTACAATGAGGCACATGGGCGAACCAGAAGGATTATAGAATGGACCTTTGGCATCCTGAAGGCCAGGTTCAGATGCCTGCATCTGACAGGTGGATCTCTGTGCTACTCACCCAAGAAGGTCTGTCAGATAATAGTGGCATGCTGCATGTTGCACAGCCTTGCCCTGAGACGCCATGTGCCTTTTCTGCAGGAGAAGGAGGCTGGAGATGCCCGGGTGGCAGCAGTGGACTCTGTGGACAGTGAGGATGAGGAGGCAGAGGAGGAAGATGAGGACAACAGAACAGCAGTCATCAGACAGTACTTCCACTTCCAATGACACACAGGTAAGACAGTGTTACTTCATATTTCATTATAATTATATTTAATTTCTGTGGCACTGGCATGCTGTTATTTCTCACTTCTATGCCCACTTACTGTACCCTTTAATAATTTATTTTACAGATGTTGGTGCCTCACAATAGTTCCTGGTGTGATCACTGCTGCCAGCTACAGGTCATTAACATATGCTCATTTACTGTACAGTTGAATTGCATTGCTTGAACCTGGTTAAATGAATACATATTTGAAATAATTGACATACTCCATATGTCTATTTTTCCAAGGGTGTTTATTGAAGTGCTAAGTAAAAGAGGGGCAAGTGCAATGAGATGGGGTGATGATGGAGGAAAGTCCAAGGTATTGTTCCAGTCTATTTGTAGCACAGGTGCATTGTCCAAGGGGACATATGAAGGGGATCAATGGCAGTTCAAGGTGGACAGGGTGACAGAGTGGGACACAAGGGTGACAATAAGGAGAGTCTCATTTCCTGGTGGGGTTTTGGCAAGTGTCTCTGGCTTCAGTCTGGATCGCAGGGAACGTTTGCGGGTTGGTTCTTCTTCTGCAGGAGGATGGGTGCTGGTGGCCTGTTGGTCCTGCCACTAGTGGCAGCGGAGGTGGAAGACAGTTCAGATGTCTGTCTAGTGCTAGGGGCCTGCTGTTGTGAGACTGCCTCTCTCATAATGTTGGCCATGACTGCCAGCACCCCTGCTATGGAGGCCAGGGTGGTGCTGATGGCCTGCAAGTCCTCCCTGATCCCCTAGTACGGTCCCTCCTGCAGCCACCTGTTCTCCTGGACATTGTCCAGGATCTGGCCCATTGTGTCCTAGGAATGTTGATATGCTCCCAGGATCTCTGCAAGTGCTTCCTGGAGAGTCGGTTCCCTGGGCCTTTCCTCCCCCTGGCGCACAGTACTCCTCCCAGTTTCCTTGTTGTCCTGTGCCTCTGTCCACTGAACCGTGTGCCCACTGCCAATGATCCCAGGTCCCTGATTGTCTTGGGTTTGAGGTGTGTCCTGGGGTCCCTGTAGAGGTGGACACACTGCTGATTGACATGTCCTGGGGACAGTGGTATGGGTATGGTGGGTGGGTGCTGTGGTGGTGTTTCCTGATGGGGGAGGCTCTGTGGTGGTGTGTGACTGGTCCTGGGTAACCAGCTGTCCAGAGGTCCCAGATGGGCCAGGTTAGTCATCCAGATCCTGAAGTCCAGAGTTGCTGTCATCACTGTAGGCCTCTTCTGTGGGGGGACTGGATATTGCTGGCACATTTTCTCCACTGAAGTTGGCTGGGGTACCTGTGAGGATTTAAATGCTGTGTTATTGTTTCTGTGTCTGACATATTGTGCATCTGTGGCTTGCCCTCTTTGGTTGTATTTGCCCTGGCAGTTTTCACTTGTGTACATTGGTATATGGTGGAATATCTGATTCCCTCAAGTGTGCATGCTTTAGTGATAGGTGTCCATGGAGGTCTGTGAGTGGTGTCCATGCATTGGTATGGCATGCAGGGCTTGGCATTGGGATAAGTGAGATGTTATGGTGGGGTGTGTGGGAAGTGGTGGATTGATGGGAGTGAGGGAGAGGGTGGGGGTATGTGATAGCATGCAGGTAGGGGGGTAGTAGTAGTAGAGAGTTGACTTACCAGAGTCCAGTCCTCCTCCTACTCCGGCCAGGCCCTCAGGATTCATGATTGCCAAGACTTGCTCCTCCCAAGTTGTGGGGGAGGAGGTGTACAGTGAGTTGGTGTCTTGCTGCAGTGGAACGTACCTTCCCCCATAGGTTGTTCCACCTCTTCCCAATGTCATCCCTGGTTCTGGTGCTGACCCACAGAGTTGAGCCTGTTCACGATTCTCTGCCATAGCTCCATCTTCCTAGCTATAGATATCTGCTGCACCTGTGCTCCAAATAGCTGTGGCTCTGCCCTGATGATTTCCTCCACCATGACCCTTAGCTCCTCGTCTGACAATTGGGGGTGTCATTGTGGTGCCATGGGTATTGTGTGAGGTGTGTAGGTGAGGGTTTATAGGGTGATGTCTTGGGGTGTGTGATGTGGAGTCCGTGGGTGGTGTATAGGTGTAGGTAGTGTGTGACTCTGGTTTTGTCTGTGGTCGTGATGTTTTTCTTGTGCCAATGGTTTGTATCCGTAAAGGGTTGTGGGTACTCTGGGTGTGTTTTTTATAGTGGTGTGGATGTGGTGTGTGTTGTTTGAATTGTCCAATGTGGTATTGTTTTGTTTGAGTGTGTGTATTTTGAGCGCAGCGGTATGTACCGCCAATGGCTTACCGCCATTGAATTTTGTGGTGATTTGTGGGTCATAATGTGGTGGGCGTAGTTCTGTTGGCGTAACGGTGTGAGTTTTGATACCTCCACTTTATCACTGACCTTTGGACTTGCGGAGTTGTGTATGTGGCTGAATAGTGACAGATTGGTGTGTGTGTGTCATGATATAGTAGACGGATATCCGCTGCTATGGCGGTAAGTTGACGGCAGTCAGCGTGGCAGTAAGTGGGATTTACCGCCAATGTCATAATGAGGGCCTAGATCTTTGACCCAAAATTGTAAACTTTAAAGTTTCTCTAGGATGTACTGGAATAACACAAGTCCCCTAACATTACGCCTCTTGATACGTAAAAATATATTATTTACACTAATGGTTCAGCTCAACCTGCTGTATGTATCAAACATCAATACTGTGTGGCTTGCACAGCTGTTTATGGAGTGATGGAGAATTCCACCCTCAATAAAACTTTAGGCAGTCCCTTGGGTAGCACTGCACAACCAGCTGTACTAAAAACATTGATTTTGTCACTGAAATATACAGATTCCAACTTTCCAACATTTATAGTGTGTGATTTGTATTATTGTGCCAAGTCTTTCCATGACAATTTACAATAGTCAGCTCAGTAGGTTCAGACACTCTAAAGGAAACACTATCAAGCACAAAGTACTTTGGGGAAAGGTGGCAGATCTCCAGACAAGCTGCCAAGGGATCCTGTAATACACACATTGGGTCACCAACATGTTTGAATACACAATGTAAAGAATTCACTGACTAATGAAGCAGCCAAATCTGCAGTGGTTATTGCAACTGCAGCTGCAATTACTTGTTCCCATATGAGGGTGGATGAGAAAATACTAGCTGCTGTGAATGCCTTGGCTGATGGCACACCTCTACCAAAAGCATACTCATCAAAATACTCCAACCATTTAAGTGCCCAAAATATCCCTTATGTATCCATTCTAGGGGTGGCTGAGTGTGTGATCCCCAACCAAGACCGTAGTCTAGAAATAATTCAAGCAGTACATGAGAGTGTTGCTTCTGCCCATGCTATTGTGGCTGCTATAATCTCCTTGTTACAAAAATAGTATCAGTGGAATGGTGTGTGCAAATAGACAAAACAGTATGTCTAAAAGTGTGATAGCTGCCAGCAAATCACAGGCTCCATCGTTAAGCACCCACTGCAGACACCCCTCTTAGTCTCAAACAAACCTATGCAAGTGTGTGTACTTGGACCATTGTGGCCTCTTAGATTAGGTGGTGCATGCAAATACGTTGTTCTTGCTGTAGGTTCTTGCTCCAGACTTCTTTGGGTGTGGCCACAATGATTGGCTAATGCTTTCAAAGGTTATTACAGATTTGCAAGTCTTTATCTGGACATACGCAGTAGATTCATTCCACTCGGATCAGGGACCTGCTTTGCCTTCAAAGCATACAGGGATGCAGGGATACCATGTAACTGTACATTATTCTTCCCCTATCATCCCAAGGGAAATTTAATAGTGGAGAGGAAAAACTAAGACTTAAACCAATCCTTAACAGCTAGAATATTACGTTCAGGTTGTAGCTGGATCCATCACCTTTATGGGTCCATAGAGCATTAAATAATCAGCCTTGAAGATCTTTTGGTGGCTGTACTCCATATGAAGTCCTGTGTGGTTTATCAATGTATGTCCTAGATCTCGATGGTCCTGGTGCAGTGGTAGCAGAAACTCCTCCTGACATACATGAATGTCTCATGGTTTTACAGGAACCAAAGCACTTCTAAGATGAGTGCTCCTCTACACATGCTGTGACTGAGGGAATGAGGGATACCCCAATATCAATCAATTTTTGTAAAGTATGGCTGCTCACCCATGAGGGTCTCAAGGCACATGGGGGGTACTCATCCAAAGAGCCACATCCACAGTCTGGAAACCTAAAGTTAGAGAGCTAGTTTGATAAAAGATTGCAGTGAAGAAGAAATTCTACCCAATAGACCATGCACCGGTGGCAATCCTTGGAATTCAAGTTAGTAGAATTGTGATCTTGCCACCGGTCGCTTGTTGTAAAGAAGGCAAATGCTTTGCTTCCATTGATCAAGTCAAAGTGCAGCATGTGGCTGATCCTACAAAGTAGGCCCAGAGGATTCCTAGGTATTTCCCTATCCCTTCTCGCTACCATACAGAAAATACCTCTTCACAGTCTGAACAATGCTGAAATTGTATCCCCTAGGCTGGGGAGATTGGAGAAGTAAGTTTGTTGAATTCAATTACAGCTACAAGTACCAGAAATGGCACCAGATCTACAGTTGTCTACTACTTTTCAAAACAACTGAGATGTTTATGATGAACCACCTTCAGAAGCATCTATCAGTTCCCTTTCACCTACAGTGCTCCTTCCTTCACACAGACTGCTTCTGGGTTGACTTTGCCAACATCAACTACTATTCTTCTGAGTCAATGACCACTTCTCTGCATGGTATATGCAAGCTTTTTCACTGGCTTAAACACATATCTGACCCATGCATGGTCCTATTTATGGCTCATATTCACCTTGGTAGCTCTCTTTGTGTGGATTGGCTTTGTAATTAATCTTCTTCTTGATTATAAATGGGCATTATTTTCTGAATGCACTGCTGTTGAAATGGTAGTTGAAGTACTAAAGCCTCATTTGTCTTCCCACAAAGTGCGAAGAGACTTGTCCCTAGTAAGCATTTCTGCTGTTCCTGTTCCTGATGGGATTGCTTGGGATGAGGTTCAATTTGATATATTTGGTCCTACAGAAACTTTTCAGATTTCTTATGTTTTAAAACTTTCTATGGACAATATCATAATACCCAGTTCTGTGTCCAATGATTGGGATGTGAAAACAGTTTTCTCAAAGCTTTCTGAGCTTGAATATCATACTGCATTTGAAAGTGAAGACATGTATATGAATTCCCCAAATTACGGCAAAATGTTTTGCAATCATCATTATGCGCACCACTATCTACATATAGCTGCTACTGCATGTACAATTTTCAATTAAACAATGGGAATATTGTCCAACTCCACCAGTGGGAAGTTATAAAACATATTCAGATAAATTCACATATTTCTCCGGGCACTACTGATCTTATATCATATGTTTTCAAATTATCAGCAGCAAAAGTGGGAAAAAATATGCTGATTTCTACTACATTAATTTATTTAAATTCATTTGTTTCCCAACTAGCCAAAGAGGATTATGAATACTAGACAGAAACAATTGATATAAAATCAGTTTGGGGAACAAAAGATTGGTAAGTGCAGGGCAAAGATGCCTTATTAAAAAAAGCATTTCTGATTTAATTATCTATGATTTTTCTGAATGACACCGTTCAGCAGGCAATGTGCCTAGGTCTAGTAACAAATGAAGACATGAAGGTGCCCAATTTTCCTTCAACTGCAAAATTAGATTTTTGCAAAAATCTGGTAAATTACACAGATGGTCAGAACAATGGTATGGTCAGAAATGGTACCTTTAATTCAACATTTTTGGTTCCCAACAGGAAGGTATTGTGGCCAGTGGTCATGCATATTTTATAAATCCTACACAGGGTTTTAAAGACAGAAGACCAGACCAGACCCTTGTATATAAATGCACAACATGCAGGAATTGTCACTACATGCAGCATAGGAAAGATATGTCAGCAATAGTTGCTACATTCCACCTTGACAACTGTAAAAGAGCACCTCTCTCTCCTCTCTGATGACATGGAATTGCAAGATTTCTTATTAGTCCTAAATCACCATGCTCGAAAACGTTGTATGCAATGTACAATGATATCTAGAAGCTTTCTCAAATGAAAGCTGCTGCCATTTTAAGGTAAATAGATCAGGCAAATTTGGAGAAAGCATTAGCCGCTGTCAGCAATGAGATCCATAATGCAACTGAGTTGGACATTACAGGTTCTAAAATCAAACCTTGTTCCATGGAAGCATGTGAACTTGAAGAGTTATTCTTGCCCTTTAACCTAACGCACAAACAACAGATAATGGCAAAGAACTAAAGAAGGATGTGGTGTACATAATGCCTACCAAAGAAACGTTAGAAAAGTTGCTTTTCATAGTAGCTAAAACACCATCATCAGTGTTGTTAGTATGTAGAGTGTAATCTTCCTGCTAAGATCTATGCTTCAAATCACATTGTGTTTAATACATTTTCTGATAGGCAGCTTTGAGGCTTTAGGGGAGTTTTTTATACTTGAGGTGTGGGAATTGCTTTTTGGATTACAAATGTATGAGCAGGGAAAAGGAAGTCTTTCTCAGTGGTAATGATTGTGAAACTTCTGTAGGCCACTCAATGGACAGGTGACATTGCGCAGTGTATGTAACATGTCAGTGGCTAATTTAACTCGTTACTTTAAGGGAGTTCCCTCCCCTTGATTTTCCCAATGTTTCAGTTACTTTCGAATGGAAGTTACTTAATGTTCAGTGATCAAGCCTGTTGTTGGATGAGAGCATATGTCACATACGTGCTTTCTAAATAGTGACCTGCAATGGTAACATGTTATTTTCCCATGCATAAGATTAGGGTAGCAGGTTTGTGGCCTTTCATTCATACCTTTAATGTTGACTTCGACAAGCTGAGCAGACTAACAGCACAATTGTTTCAAAAACATGTGGTGCTTACATCTGCCTGTGAAACATTTGAATTGCAAGTGGTTTGGGCATCTACCGAGATACAGTCTTTTTAAATACCAATTTTCTACGACACTTCGGTAAACTTGTGAGCCTCATTTTTAATGCTTCCAACATTGCACATGTTGTGCACTTTTAGAAATTGATTGGGTCTGGTTTTGTCAGCACTTTCCAGACTGTGTTTGGAGTAATTCACTCCTTTATACACTCCCGGTTTTTGAGTGATTTTGGAGGCATACTGCTTGTTTTGGTGCTAATTGCTGTTATTTTACTATTACTATTTTTGCCCTGCAGTGGATGTCCCAGTTCAAATCTGAAAGATGGTGGAACTACTGCAAGTACAGCTGTGTTGTGAACGCATAAAACAGTACTTTGGAGTATCTTTGTTGGAGCAACTAAACAACAACATATCTATGTCTTTTAGACCAGTATAGTTCTAATGCATGCAGCCTGTGTTCCTCTCTTTGGTGTCCTTTCGAGTGTGCACTGGATGTATGTCCTGCACAGTAATTGGTACTATCTATGGACATGGATCTTGTGATGTTCCTGTTGAGGATTCATTTCTGGAGTTGTCCTATGAGACTACGATTGCTTCAAGATGCCTTTTAAGAGTCATCCCATATGGATGTGGATGCTTTGATTCCAATTATGCCTCCGTCTGGCTAAACAGCTTTGGGCATTGCACAGAATGCTACTTCCTTAGCAGAAGCTGAAGCTTCGAATCATGTCTGTTCCTTCGCTTTGCTCACCAAGACTTTTATGGTACTTTCATCTGCAGATGTGGGATCCTCCTTTGATTTCCTTTCCACTAGTGTGCTGGATGACATCATGGCTGCTTCAGATGACTTTTAAATTCAGCCTTTGTTTTAATTGATTATTTTTAATTGGCTCATCTTAATTGTTTTCTCTGCTTCTTGGTGTGAATTGTTTATTGCCTTTATTATTTTAGACATTTTACTGCTTCTAGTATTTTAGTTTGGTTTGTGGAATCTGTCTTCTCCAACTGGCAAGGGGAGGGTGTTGTGAGGACCTCTAGAATCCAAGTTGGTCACCCCTTTTTTAAGCTTTATTTTACAGTTCAGATTTTATTCATTTTAGTATGGCTGCTTTTAGCAATGTTTTTTAAAATTATTATTAGCTTGCCTATTCTTGGAGTACTAGGAATAAGCTGCTTGTTTAGCTACCTTTTGCACAACATGTAATCAGTGCTTTCCGTCCATTGGCTAAGAACACTGTACACTATATGCTAGCTTGTGTTGCTCATTCAGGAAATAGCTTCTAACACCTAGACACAGCATTACACCGGAACTGTTCTTCCAATACAGTATGGATTATTATATAAGAGTTGGACAGACCCAGAGTGGTGCAGGGCATTCTAGCCACGACTATCCAGGGACGCCTGCTGTTCAACATGCAGCTGGGCCGGTGCGGATCTACCAGCCTCCCGAGAGGATTGGCATCTACACCACAGTCCGTCTCCTGACACTGCCTCCAGGTATGGGGTTGGGGTTAATCCCTTAGATCGGGCCAAGCAGAAAGGTACACCCACTATGCTCTCTGGGTAGACACAGGGTTAGGTAGGACCCTCTAGAACCTCTACAACATCTAGAACTAGATACACCATGGTTGGATTGTTTATCTTTTGCATCATGTTTGTAATGTTGATTGTCTTGCTTTGTTTAATATGCCTAGTTATGGCAGCTCATTCTTCATTCACCAGATTGCGATGGTTTCAATAAATGTATTGAAAACGCATCTTGTATCTTTTGTGTCTCACTTTGGCATGCATGAGTAATATCATGAAAGGGATAAAATCTGCTTCCACTGCCTCCCTGGATAGTCAGAATGTCATGTTCAGGTTGCCATAATCACCATTTACCCCAATGGGTTTGGGAGGCACTGTGAGCTAGACAGGAATTAGGCCAACAGCTAATAACGGTGTGGTTAGACTTAGGACCTCATCACGACTATGGTGGTCCTTTTCCAGGACCACTAGAGCCACTGCAGGCAAAAGACTGCCAGTGCTGGAGGTCTTTTGCCCACCATATTAGGAGTTTTCCGCTGGGCCAGCAGGCGAAAATAGCGTTTCCACCCGCTGGCCTAGAGGAAAACTCACCACAACAATAACGCCTGCTCGTAATTGAGCCAGCGGCAATGTTGTGGTGGGTCGGGTGCGAGAGCACCCGTTTCGCATTTTGAAATGCACGATGGGGCTGTCCATGGGGGCCCCTGCACTGCCCATGCCAGGTGCATGGGCAGTGCAGGGGCTCCCAGGAGCCCCCAGGGGCCCCCTGAAACACCCATTCCACCAGCCTTTCCATGGCAGTGTTAACCGCCATGGAAAGGCTGGCAGATGGGAACTTGTGATCCCCAGGGCAGCGCTACTTGTAGCGATGCCCTGCTGGATTACACCGGAGCTGCCAGGCTACAGGCTTTCAGCAGCCTGGCGGTGTTGGCTATTGGACCGTGGCGGCTCTGCCACGATCATTATGGTGCGTTTTGACTGCCCAATCCGACTGCCATCTCAATGCTGGTGGTCTTAAGACTGCCAGCCTGGTAATGAGGCCCTTAGTCTCTCACACTTTGCCATTCTGCTGCCCTAAACTCACAGTCCTATTATCTGAGTAGGAACCACATAACAGTTCGTGCTATAGAATTATTCAAGGACATGTATGACATTGTAGACAATTAAGTACCCTTATCTAGCTGAGCTCCATCTATGCACAGACGATTTTCAGTCTACACCACCTCATGCAGGGCCCACTTTACTCAGTTATTCAAGTTCCAGAAGATAGCCAAGCACCTACTACACACAGCCTTCGGCCTGCGCATAGCCTTCTATCAATGGTCAGTTTGTTAAGACACCCTAGATCCATTTGGTGAACAAGCTCCTTCTTCATATAGTCTGTGTTGTGTACAACTTTTACACAGAGCCCACTTCCTTGAATCACGTAAGCCCCACTAGGTAGCCAAGCCACTACCACACAAAGGTTTAAATTTATCTATAGCTTTTCTGAGGAAGAGCAGTCTCTCCATACATCTAAGCTCATTTAAGTGGTCAAAGCCATACAATGTACAGTGCTAACTGTCACCACAGATTTTCAGGGCAGCAATATGACAAATATGTCATAACTATGAGGGGAAATACAAGTAGAAGGGGCTGAAAATGTTCTCTGTTCTATATTTTCCCAAGAAATCTGCCAGAAATAGTATTTATGTTCGTAATTTTTTACACAAGTGTGAATAGCACTGTGCCCAACGATATGAGCGTACTCATTAAACTATTATTATTTACAGTGATTAGAAAATTACTGTCAGGGTAACCTGAGAGGTACCAGGGAATGCATCAAAATGATGTTTCCTCATTTCCAATGAGGTTCATCTCTTAGTCAGTAGCCTTGAAAAACCTAGTCAAAGAGAAGCTGCATTTCCCATTCCATTTATCTAGCGCGTGCTTAAGCTCCCTCAGGCCGGGCTGCAGTTCACGGAGGGTTTACATAAATGTGACCTGACACTCCTCCACCTGTCTCCCCAATCTCTGTAGCGAGGACTCTTTCTTCTCCCCTGGATCCTTGTGGGACCCTGGAGTTAATCAAGTAAAAGAGAACATTGCTCTGAGATGTGAACCTCAATGTGGTGCGCCTTAAGCATCTTCTGAAGCAGAACATAGTGGATTAAAGCAATGTTCACGGCAGAACTGGCGAATCACCAGGACTGTAACTGTGTTTTTCCGTTTCACATTGTCCAATTTAGCCATAGTATGACAAAGAATATTGAAAAAGACAGAAGTGCAAAAAACTGGTGAGTAGTTTCTCTTTGCTCTGCCTCTTCCTCTATAAACGTGCACTTAGGAATAATTATCAGATATTGAAAGGGGTTTCAATAATTCACATGTTTTCTGCTTTTATAGTGATCCCCTGCAGATGAGTCATCCTTGTTCATTTCATCATTTTTAGTCTGTACGCATTGTGTCTGCGCGGCAATGAGAAAATAGCATAAAGCTTTTGGGAGACATCAATTAAACAGCGAAAAATTTGCATAATCGTTTAACAAGGGTAATACAAAAGGCATAAAGCCCCAAATACTATATGTTGGGGGTATATGCAACGAGGCCAGAGCTGTAATTGTGATTCCTTAGGGTGAGTTAATCTGAGTAGTGAGAGAGAACATCTAGATCGCAAGCAGCAAGAGCTGCGCAAAGGAAGACTTTGTGTGCATTGAGGTTAAAAGAAAGAGCCATGACTATAGCTTTCTTTTCATCTTTCGTATCCCGGCTGAATACAACTGTGTAGAGTTGGCATATCAGCCCACGAGTCGAGAATATCCTTGCCCACTGCATTTAGGACAGGTGTGGCATTACCTCCTTGCCACAGTCCTAAACAAAATGAATTAGGCTATCACTAATGACAGAATTTTGCGGCCCAAAATAAGTTTAAAACAATCCTTTCTTGGCCCCACCCAAGATTCCAGCATAGGAAATTAAACAATCTCACACCTCAAACACTTCATGTTTTTTATTCTGTTGTGCAGTGTTTTGGAATTCTGCTGCCACGGAATCAGGTAAGGTGAAGTTCTACTTTAGCGGCCTTAACATTGTTGATTTTTGTATTTAAAATGTGTAAAGGGCTGTTTGGCTGTGCTTAAGCCACCGCCCATGCGCATGCGAATTAGTGTGCATTCACATGCTCGACCGGGTCATTGCAGGATGCTTGCCCTGGCAAAATGTCGGATCTTCTATAGTGACCCATCAGCTGATCCATGCTTGTATTCGAACCCCCGCTGAAGACTCCCGTTTGTTGATTTGGGTATCACGGAAACAGGCACAAAAGTGAGACTTTGCTGCTATAAAATGAAGTCACAGACAAGTAATGGTGCCTGTCTAAGAGCTTCAGTGTGGATGATTTTGTACCGCTGAAGCCATGAAGCCCTTTAACCGCCCATGTAAATGTCAGCAGCGTGGAGCATGAATCCTCCTTTTAATCTTCAAGGAGCATGTCAACACAGAATTAAAGCCCAGTTCTAATGCTGCTTATCTGAATATAATACAGGAAGTGATAAGGCAGCGGCAGCTGTTTCCTAGGCCAGAAAGCTTACCTCAAAGCAACAGAGTGCAAGAAGATGCTGAACCAGAGGAAGGTACCAGGTGGCGTTATGTTCGGGATACTAATTTGGAAGAAAGGTTGCTGAACAACAACATTGTTCTATTGTTCCCTGATTCCTCTCATGACAAAAACGAAAAAGACTTATTTTAGAGGTGCTATCAGAAGGAACCAGATAAGCTGACATCACATAATGCTAAATGCAAACTTTTACAAAGAGTCTAATGAGGCGGAGAAACCTAATTTCCCAGGTTGCTCTCTCGTAGATATCTTCTAATAGGATTTATTGAAGAATGTTCACCCTATGTGAAAGTGGACTGATTGATGGCAAGTTAATCATCTCAAGGTTCTGTTATCTCTGAAGTTGCCACAGTTGCTTAAAGAGTGGACAAAAGGTGGAAATGGACTTTAATGCATATCTGCTGCCTCAAAGTTAGCAGTGCATACCAAGACTTACTTATTCTATGTAATTCAATCCCTCCTAACAAATTTCCAGAACTTGGCAGACATTTTAAAGCACAGCAACAATGATACCTCCATTCTGTCTTTGGAGGAATAGCTGATATGCTTCTTGACTGACACAGCTTATGGTTATCGGTTAGACTTGACATCCTTGGTGTGGTCTCTCCTAACTTTTTGTCTCTGCTTTCCAGGTTGCTGATGTGTGCTGGACTCTGTCTTTGCTGTTTTTGATACTCTACTCTGGACACTTTACCACTCCTAACCACTGCTAAAGTGCAGGTGCTCCTGTGTAAAATGTATGTGTAATTGGCTATCCATGATTGGCATATTTGATTTACTGATAAGTCCCTAGTAAAGTGCACTAGAGGTGCCCAGGGGCTGTAAATCAAATGCTACTAGTGGCCCTGCAACACTGGTTTTCACACCCTAATTAGTAGTCCTGTAAACATGGCTCAGACCTGCCACTGCAGTGTCTGTGTGTGCAGTTTTAAACTGCCAATTCGACTTAGCAAGTGTACCCACTTACCAGGCCTAAACCTTCCCTTTTCATACATTTAAGGCACCCCTAAGGTAATCCCTAGGTAGCCCCAAGGGCAGGGTGCAGTGTATGTTGAAGGTGGGACATGTACTGGTGTATGTTACATGTTCTAACAGTGAAATACTGCTAAATTCAGTCTTCAATGTTGCAAGGCCTATCTCTCTCATAGGTGAGCATGGGGCTGCCTTTAAATATTATTAAAGTGCAGATTCCCTTTCGGAGCTGATAGAAAAATTGAGTTTGGGATCTCTGAACCCACAATTTAAAAATACATCTTTTAGTGAAGATGTGTTTTATATTGTTAGTTTGAAAATGCCACTTTTAGAAAGTAGGCATTTTCTTGCTTAAACCAATCTGTGACTGCCTGTTTGTGAATTACCTCTCTGGGTCAGTTTGACAGCTGGGCTATTTGTGAATCCCCTCTAGACAGTGAGACAACGGGGGCTGGGGTGTAGCCTGCATATCCTGATGAGCCATCTGTGCTAGAGTGGAGGGAGGAGTGGTCACTTACACCTCAATGGGCTGTGCCTGCCCTCTCACAATGCAGTCTCCAACACCCTGATGTGTGTCTAGGGCCTGGCCTGGGCAAGGCAGGATCTTGTGAACAACAGAGACTTTGCTTTGAAGTATGCCTACTTCAAAGGAAGAAAGGGGTATAAGTATTGCACCTAAAACCCCAGAAAATTACATCACTTCTGAAACCAAAAGGAACCTCTGCCAAGGAGAAGGGCTGACACCTGAGGAGAAGTGATGCCCCTGCCTGTGACTGTGCTTTGTTCGGCTATCCTGCAGTTGCTGCTTCTGCCTGTGAAAGGGGACAAAGACTGGAATTTGTGGTATATTTATGCTTGTGAAGAATATCCAATGGATTGATCAGAGCTTGCCTTATGTTTTGAAGTATAAGGGCCATCAAAGGCTTCCTCTGCCAGCACCTGGACTCTCTGCTGAGACTCCTGCCCTGCCATGTGGTGCCCTATCCAGTCCTTGTGCCCTTGAAAGGTGAAGTTGGCAGAACAAGAGCTGAAAATTCATGCACAGAACGCAGTGTGGGGACATTTTTGATGCACCGTCTGCAACATGGCTGATAAACGACGTGCTTCAGCTTTGCAGCTAAAATCAATGCTCCACCTGCATCACGGCTGGGAGATTGACGCATCGCAGCTGGAGAAACGACGTGCAACACCTGCTTGCGGCAGCTGATGATGACGCAAACCCCACGCAGCGCAGTTTTCTAACACTGTGCAACCGGATTTTCCACACATCGTCCCTGGGCATTAAAGTCACCCCACTCTGCGTGGATCCAAGGTGCCCAAGGCAGAAATCGACGCATCACTCTCTTGGGAGGGAGAAAAACAACACATTGCCCCCCCAACCAGAGAAAAAACGATGCACGGCATCCCTTGCAAGGAAGGAATCGATGCATCGCTGCCTCTTCCGATGCACGCTCGCCCGTGCACTTTATTTTTTACTCTAACTGGGTACTTTGTGCAAAATCATCGTTTCCATTGTTTTCTATGGAGAAAGAATCTTATTAATTTGAAAATTCATATTTTAACTCGAGTATGTTAGATTTTTGTCGTTTTGGTCCTGTTTGATTTAGATAAATATTGCCTATTTTTCTAAACTGGTGTGGTGTCCATTTTGTAGTGTTTTCACTGTATTACTGTATGTGTTGGTACAAATACTTTACACATTGCTTCTAAGTTAATCCGGCCTGCTCGTGACAACCTACCAAGGGCCTTACTAGAGTGAGGGTCCCTGCTTGGACAGGGGTAACCTGACTGCCAACCAAAGACCCAATTTTTAACATTATCTAAATGTAGCAACATCACAAAACAAAATAAGTTTCCCAAAGTGGGAAGGGTATGCCCAGACGTGGGTCCCTTGCTCACTGTGCCACTGAATTCAAGCTAGCCTTGCTGATGAGGAGTGATACCCCGAAACCGGTCCCAGGATGCTTGTATCCGGTTCAGGGAGGACATAGTTTGGCAGTTCGGGCTGGACTGTTTCCATGGGGAGTAGGGTCAAGACTGATTTGCATATGGCTAGGTGCAAACTGGAATGACGGGGTAGCAAAAAACAATGGATTTAGGCCCAGATCACTCTACTGGGGGTGAATGTTTTACATTGTTCAGTATTCCTTCCATCACTTGTTCCTTTTCTATTTGGTTCCCTGAGTGGGAAGGGTATGCCCAGACTTGTGTCCCATGCTCATCATGCCACTGGAGTGAAGCTTGCCTGGCTGATGAAGGGTGACACCTTGAAACCGGTACCAGTATGCTTGTTTCCAGTCCAGGGAGGACCTAGCTTGGCAGTTGGGCTGGACTGTTCCCATGGGGAGCAGGACCAACACTTATTTGCATATGGCTTGATCCAAACTGGAGTGGGATGGGAAGCAAAAAAACAATGGATTTGGGCCCAGTTCCCTGTACTGAGGGTGAATGTGTATCTAAATGTAGCAGTTGCAGACTTTGGATCAGCGGTTGCAGAACATAGGCACCTCTGATTGAGATCTTGGAAGGCCAACTCAGTCAAAAATCTCTTCTTATGCACACTTCTCATTTTCTGGGAAGAAGCATTTGGGTGTCACAATTGGAAGATATGGTCAAGAAGTTAATGGCTCTTGTTCGACCTTCATTTAGAAGATGAGGGGTTTAAACTACAAAGAGTTTTCGGTCCATTTTCTTGCACACATACAGAGGACCAGGCCTTTTCAGGTAGGGGACATAGGCAGGGGTTTGCCTATTGAGAGGTCAGTGTTTGAAGCCAGAGATAGTTTAGCAGACGTTGTCATGTGCATTCAGTAATCTAAGAGGTCAGTGATGCTGAGAGTTTTTCAAATACATTGGCAAAATGGTGATAAATTGTGTCAGGACAAGGATGAACAAGCTTTGTTTGGAAGTGCAACTCTAATACTTTTACAAGATAGTATTCTCTTAAGAATTACAGACTCAGCCTTGAATGGGATGTGATTAATATTTTCAGAGGTGAACACATTGTTCCTATAGATGTTTTGCTTCCATACTTTTGGAAAGCTTCTTTTTAAGGCATCTAGTGGTTCACTCCCCATCCATTCTTAGGATCTAATTATAATCCTTCACCTTACAAGAAACACCCCTTTAAACCTCCTTACACAGTAGAGCTCAAATTCCTTTCAACAAAGTTACTTTTTTAGTTTCCATCTGTTTGGGACGTACAGCGAGTGAGTGAATTTAGAGCTCCATTGTGTAAAGAACCTTTTTTGAGATTTTTTTCCATGTGGAGTTGTCTATTACATTTCTTCATCCAGATAATCAACACAACATGCATAGATAAGTAAATATATATTTGTATTACTTCTTAATTCCTACTTTCTCTAAAGTAAGCCTGGCCAGCCATTTCCCGTCTCACGTCCTCAGCCATTTCTCTGAAAAATGTTGGTGTCTTCGTGACACCAGCCATGATGACTCCAAGATTCCATATACCACACATATTCCTTTCTGAACAATTTAATATGATACATAAATTTTTCCAGTAAACATAGAAGAATTAAGATGTTTAAATAAGAAAAATACATGAAACCTTTTACATCTTAAATGAAAATAAATATAAATACATAACACACACATTGTAAACAAAAATTACTGATGTTATATTTGTAATCACACAATAAATGGGTACACTGTTCCAAAAAGAAATAAACCTAGGGGAACTTTAATGTTCAGGAGCAAGAGCCCTCATACATCCAAATGGATGCCATGCTTCATCATTGGGTTGCTCCTCGTCAGACTGGCACTGCAAGGTCTGACGGGCTCTCCGTTAGGGGGCTCTTTGCCAGAGATCTTTTTAAAGTGGCTGCCGTAGTGATAAACACTCACTCGAAAAGTATGGCGGTCAGGCACTATTTCTGTCAGGAGGGTGATAAGTTAAAATTTGTTCTAAACCCCACAAGAATCAGCATTATTTAGTGTGTCAGGAAGACAGGGCTAAGACCAAGATTAAAAACACAAGGAAAGTGGAAAATGAGAGTTCATGCTCAACCACTTTCTAACTAAACATGGAGATAAGGGAAATTATCACCTATCCCCAGGACATGGTCAACATGTTTCGCGTACGATGGTCTATACCGATCCTAAGACGCTTCTTAAGGACCAACAATTTAACAGGACTTCTCCTGACTCATAATCAGTTAAGGGGATTTAAATAATTTTTAAATCAAATACAACACTGCTTTGTGCATGCATAAGATACAGTCACTTACATTCGAGTAAACTGTCTGCCAAAAATAAGGAACAAAAAAGGTCGCCCATCCCTCGTCATGGGAGAGGCCCCTTGGGAAGTAGCATGCCAAAAGCAGTCACTATTATTATGTGCCGGTCGCGGTCTATCTCACCTACCCTGGCGTGCTGTCCCGCTATATATTTAAACCCATGAAAGTGTTATACCCTACATTTTTTCATACTTCATGTGATAATCTTTCCTCCATTTTGGAGTGCATCTTTTGCATTGAGAAGGTTGATTTATATACCTGCCTGCTCAAGTTGCGGCATTGAGGCATAATTTACCGAAATATTGTTTTCATCTTCATTAACATAATTATCACAGGTAATATCATATTCCATGCTGTTGTCCCTCATCACTTGCTTATCAGTTTTTCCATTAAACATGTTAGCTTTTATTGTTTTTGAAACTTTAACCACTTTACTCATATTCCCAACATTTCCATCCGATAATTATACTCATTGATTGCCAATCATTATGATTTTCATAGGCTCCAAAAACCTAGATTCTCCAGCTTTAACAGTTCTAAATTTCTTTACTCTGACCCAGTCTCTAACTTCCACTCAGTTATTCTTTTCCAGTCCTCTCTTTTTGATGCTGAGTTCCTTCACTTCCACAAAACCTTTAATCAACAATCTCTCCTTTCACTCCACTCCTCGCCTCATCTTTTAGATCCAGAATCCAAGATTGTCTGAAGTTACAAATAGGTGGTCTACCTCTCATTCTTTCAAAAGGTGTTCTCTCCCCAGGTAACTTGGATGTAGTGTGATAACTCCATAATAAACCATTAATGGTAGAAAAACTACTTTTCCTTATTAACCATGGCTAATCGTAACCCTTCCTTCAACATCTCCATCTCTCTACAATCCCATTGCTCTGTGGATAATATCAACCAATCAATTTTTGTAAAGTGTGGTTACTCACCTATGAGGGTCTCAAGGGGGAGGGGGGAGAAGAGTGGAGCCTCATCCGAAGAGTTATGTCTTGAGGGTCTTCCTGAAGATGGTGAACAATGGGCTTTGTCTAAGGTATAGAGGCAGGTTGTTCCAGCTCTTGCTGCAAATTAGGTTAAGGATTGTCCTCCGGCTGTGGTTTTTCAAATGCGAGGGATATTGGGCAGAGCCAGTTGAGCGGAGCAGAGGGATCTGGCGGGGGTGTGTAAGGAGACGCAGTGGTTCAGGTAGGCCAGTCTGACGTTGTGTGATAGACAGCTGTCCTGATATGATTTATGCCATGTCTAGATACAAATGAAATATTCTCTCTAGACGTAAGTTGTACACCACTATCAGTTACCAAACATTTTGGAAATCCTTCTCTTTCATAAACTTCCTTCATAAAATCAATTACACATTTAGTTGTTACTTGTTTTACAATCTTCACCTCAGGCCACTGGGACATCTGATCTATTAACACAAAGTAGTATACTAGACACATAGACAAGCAACTAGGACTTGCAATATCTAATGAAATCCTTCCCTACATCCTCTTAGGTCTAGTTACAGGTTTGTTTACGTAAGCAATTTTCCTTTGAGTTTTGTCACCTCTGGAACATTCTATGCAAGACCTCACCTTATCCTCAATATATCTACCCACACCAGGCCACCAATAATCACTTCTAATTTTCCTATTGATACAAGCCATCCCTGGCTGCCTTTCATGAGCCACATGTAAAACCTCTGGTCTCAAACTCTGTGGAACCACCAGTTGTCCAGCATGTAATAATACACCTTTCAACTCTGATAATTCTTCAGCCACATAAACACATGATAACATACTTCCTTTCAATTTCTTCTTACCAGACAAACTAGGTTTTATACTAAAAAAAAAACTTTGAATTTCCTCATTTTCCAATCATGCCTTATACCATTGATCTTCAGGTAAATATCCACTCAAGGTTTTGAAAATTAATATTACTTTCTCCAAATCATCATCTTTAATGCTTGTTTCACTGAAATCACTCACCGGTAAATGAGATAAACAATCTGCTAAAATATTTCTGGACACTGGCACAAACTAAATATGGAAATGAGATTCTTGTAATTCATATTGCCAACTCTACACATAGCTCTTTTACACCCTTTGATTCTATATAAATCTACAAATGGATCATGGTCTGTTATAACTTTGAATGGTACACCATACACATATTTTCAACATGATAGGGTTTCATTTTCTAACGTGGAGTATTTTAATTGCACACTTCTCAATGGTATTGAAGCATATGACACAACTGCTAATTTTCTATTGTGATTTTGTAAAAGGACCACTCCAATACCAATATCACTTACGTCTGTCATAATAACAGAAGTAAATTTTGTGTCAAATGAATCAAGAGCCAGAGCTTTAGCAATAGCTTTCTTTAAAACATTAAATTCTGTTTTGCATTGTTGGCCCCAAACAAATTTCCAATTTGTTTTTATAAGTTATCTCATATACTTTGCCTTGTTAGAAAATAAAGGCATGAACTTCACATAATATTCTGCAAGTCCCACACATGATCTTAGTTGACCCTCATCAGTTGGATGGAACACAATAACTAAGCTCTGCTTAGGTGATATCTCATCTTTACTGATGTTATGACCCAAATAGTCCACTGAATCCATTTCAAAATAACATTTGTTTATGCTTAAAGTGAAACCATTCCTTTCAAGAATTGATTGAACCTTGTGTATTGTTTCAGTATGTTCTTTTTTGTTTTTCCCCAAACCAATATTTACTCTTGAAAATATACTACCTTTTTATTTCCTTAAACAGTTTATGCACCACTCTTTGAAAAACTATAGATTCTGACTTTAATCTAAATGGCATCCTTTTGTAATAGTACACACCCTCTGGGGTTATAAATGATGTATAATGTCTGTTGTCATCATGCAATGCTATCTGAGTATATTCATTTGATAAATCTAATGTGTAAAATACTTTTGAACCACTTAACAAAGCAAACATTTCACCAATATTAGGTAAGGGATGGCTATCTACCCAAACCATTAAAATCCCTTAAATCTATACAAAGCTTTATTATATCGTTCAATTTGTGCACAACCATAACTGGTGATAACCTATCAGATGCTTTAATCTCTTCCATTATGTCAAAATCACACAACCTTTTCCATTTATCATCATTATACACATCCCGCGATAATGGGGCATTATGAATCTTATGAATTTTTTGAATTATGCTTTCTTTTAAAATAATTCTGTGAACAAGATTTTGAAATAATCTCAAACCTGAAGAAAAAAGATTGAGAAAAATTCTGCCCAATTCAATGCTTTTTGATCAATTATTTGTGACACAACATCAGTATACCCCAATACCTGATCAGGATGCTTGGGATTTAATGTTATCATTAAATCTATCTCATGTGGTTATCTCAAAAGACATGAACTTTCATTAGCCACATAAATCTTAGTGTCAGTACATTTTCCTTTTTGAATTGAGAGTTGATTCGAAATACCCTAACACATCAATTGATTTGTTGCCATAGCCCATTGATTTTATATCTGGTGGTAACAATTTCACATTAGTAAATAACAGAAGTAAATAATCACCAATCAATGTGTGCCTAGCACCTGAATCAGCGATCAATTTATTATTCTTGTCTCCAATCAATACCTCTCAGAATAGGGCATCTTAACATATTTGACCTATGTCATATACACCCAAAATGAAGTCTTCTGAGTCATCGTTGTCACTTTTAGTTTTGGTCCTAGTAATAAAGTTGTTATCTACTTTAACAGTCTTATTCTGATGTACTACTATCATTTTCTATACTCTGGCAAAATGTCCTTTAGTTTTACAATGTCTACAAATTTGTCATATGGCAGGATACATCTTATCATTGTCGAAATGCCCTGTCAACCCACACTTAAAACAAATATAGTCCTTCTTATTCAAATTGACAGTTGATACTTTGATTTATCTGTAGACCCTTTTTTGTTTTTCTCAATTTCTTTCTTATCGCCTGTACTATCTCAGTGTTATTACGGTTTACCTGTTCCATACCACGGTTCAACTCTTCGTATTGATGAGCAATATCAATAGCTTTTTCTCAAGTTAAATCATCTGCTAAAAGTAACTTGTCTTGTAATTTTGTATCTAATGTTTTGTGTACCACCTGGTTGTAGGAGACTGGCCCTCTACGTAGTGTGCAAAACCAGCCACACTGTGCAGAGTACGGGCAACCAGATGTTAGTTTACATAGGTAACAACTAGACCACCTTATGCTCTAATTTTTATGTTAGCTTGGTGGAGCAGTTAGGGTGATATTGGAGAAGTGCAAAGCTTGTTTGGTACTCAAAGTATCAATACATCAAGATACACACTCAGAAGAATAACTCAAGACCAATTTACAAAAATACTTCAGATTTTTCAAAAAAATTTAAGACCAAGATCATCAAAATTGGGTAGGTACTTTTAAGTTATGAATTTTGGAAATTTAATAAAATTATTCTTTTTGTGCTTAATTATGCACCATAGGAATCACTGGAGAAAATACTTTGAAAATGCATATAAAATCAGGCAGTATGATTATCAATGCCTTCTTTTGCAGGTATCACATGGTCATCGATGGGCCTAGGGGCCAGCTAGAGAAGTTCGTCAGGCTCCCGGTTTCAGCGTGAGCAGCTGCAGAATGTTGTTGGAGCTGGTGCCAGGCCACCGCAGGGGACCACTTGGAAAAGCAATGCAGCGGTGGACTTAAAGGTAATTCTGGTGGTTCCCCCTGGAGTCTTGAGGTCCCACGGGGTGGAGGGGAGACCCTGAGGGCACAGCTAGATCTTTGGTGCAGGACACAGGGAGACCTGGTACTGAGAGAATTGGTGAGCCAGGAGCTGTGCGTAAACATGCCCTTGGAAGCAGGAGGTAGGTCACTTTGAGGGTCACTTGCAGGTCAGCAGGGGCACTCCGGAGGGGCACTCTGGTTTCTGAAGACCATTGACTGAGGCTTCCTCCTGCTGCTTTTACAGTCCAGAATGGACTGTCCTTTTGGGTGTTCGATGTGAGGGGACCAGTACATAAGGCTACAGCAAGGACTGGCCACTGGAGGGCACAGTGTCACTGAACTTGGCACACTTCCAGGGTTTGTCCTCATGGTCCATTGGGTGGAATCGGGTGGAGTTTGGTCTGGCTATGGTGTCCAGTTCCTTGGTCAGCATCCGGTCAGTGATGTAGCCTTCACTGGGTCTTTAATGTTGGGTTGCAGGAGAGTGATACCTTCACTCTGGATGGAGATCTTTGGCAATTTTTGAAGAGTGGAGGTTCTATGGGGGTTTGTGGAGTCTGTCCAGTGTCCAAGCAACCCCTCAGCGGCGATTGTGGAGTCCTGGGTGCTGCAGGCATGGTTTGGCACCTTTTCTTTGTGCAGCCGGAATTCAGTTCTCGAGCTTTGGGTCTTCTTTGTTGCAGGTCTTCTTTTGTCCTTGAATTCTAATTTCTTGGTCCAGGGATGTCCACTAAATACTGTATTTAATGAACACTTAGGAGAGTACCTAGTAGTGACCAATGGGCCATCTGCCTTAGGGTGGCTAAACCCACTGACCACTGCCTGGGGTCAGTTGGACTGAGTCCTTATTCCTTGGTGGGCATCAGGGGGTTCTTCCTTCCTGGTGTCCATGACAGCCATAGGGTCCAGCAGTGAAGTGAGAAGAAATTATCAGGCAGAGAGAGTTTCCCTCTTGTGCACAAGTGTTTGAAGGGAAGTGAAAGGTTCCAGAAGCCAGGCACCCCTGACCAATCCTAGGGTACCACATCACCTCTCTACCCCCTGTCCCAACCCTTCTGCACAACATGCTCGGACAATTCAAAATGGCGTCATCTAGGAGTCACTAGTCACATATCCTCTGGGGGCCTCAGATCCACCCCTCACTAACATTATTGCCAGGGCGTTCCTCATTAGATATTCAAAGGGGAGTTCCCTCCTGTGTTTGTTCCAGAGGTCTAGGCCCCCTCCTTTGTTTAGTGGTCTTCGGCATGCCCATCCCTGGTACAATGTGCCAGCTGATTGACTGGTGCAAACCATTGCGCCCCACCCCTTTCCTTCCCAGGAGCTGAGTGAAGGGCTGTGAATTGCTCCCTTTCTTGTGGGAAGGCCTTCGTTCCTACTGCTGAACAGAAATGTAATTAATGGGGCAGCACAAAATGAGAACAGGTCTGGGCTCTGATCCTGAGCTGAGCCAAAGAAATATGACACTTCTGAGTGACCATTAAATGGAACAGGTATTTTTTTATAACTTGAGGAATTTATTTTCCGCACAGGTTTCACCCCAATTTGATATGTCACTGGTCTCTGTAGGCCAAAGGGAAGTGAACCTGCAATCCAAGGAAGTTCTCTCCCTATGTATATAACAGGATGTCACTAAAGACAAAACAGTAAATCACAATGACTTTCCCTATTATTGTACACTAAAATTCTAAGGCCTACCCCAGGTCAATATCTAATCCTGCATAGTCTACACTGCGCTAGGCTACTTTTGCACAATTACTGAGCTATGCACAACAGTCCTCTCACATGCACAGCCTGCACACATCTGCTAAGTGCTGTTTACCCTTATGGTGTCGCAGTGGCCTTAGTTTAAACAGTGTACACTAGCGGTAAACACGCACAATCCATTTGTCATGTGATTGCTGTGGGTGAGACAAATGTTGTGAGACTCACTCACAGCAAAAATCCAAAACCAAATGATCCAGAAAGTAAAAGAATTCCGGGTATACAGAATGGGTTGAAACCAAATGCAACATTTAGCAAGAAACCACAGATATCTCCTGGGGCCACAAGGGCAATTGAGTAATAGTAGGCATTGAACTTTATAGGCTGCAGGCCAACAGTGGGTATTAGTGGCAAACATTTGAATACAGTCACAAGCACAATTGCAAGTGCCTGTGACCATAGTGTCAAAATGTTTGACTTCACCAGGCAGTTCACTTGCCCCTCCCTTTAAGTCATGGCATTGATATCCTTCAGGGATTGGTGAGTAAGAGAGAGCAAAATCAGCACAATGCCAGCGGGCAATGGAACAGGGGTCAAGGCTCAAGAGATTACAGAATGCATGCTAGTCTTACGGCTTCTAACCATAGTCAGTGCAAGAACAATTAGTCAGTACAGCAGCCAAGGTGTGGAGGACTCCCATGACTAATGTGCAGTCTCTCAAAGGGGTAGGGAACGTTGCCAATTGAGCAGGTCTCTGTAGGGGTGTCTGAAGGTGTTTACTGTTGTCTCCCAGGGATGTTCAACGAACAGACTGTATATTACAGCAACTGACTCGGCCTCTTCTTTCACCCAAAACACAGACTGTCCCACACCCCTCAATCTCAATGTTATATGGCAGAAATACTCAACGTTAGGCCCATCAGGGTCCTTTACTTTGCATTTCCTTTTTATGTAAATGAGAAGATTTGGGAGAATACATATAGGTATGGTGGTTGCCCTATAATTAAAAGAAATATGGCCTATATGAGGCGCATCATCCTTGAAAAAACTGGGTGGATAGATCCCTGAACAATTGAGTGACTTTACTAGTTATACAGCAGAGCTGACTGAAAGATGTCCCACTCTTCCCTCCGCATCTATTCTGTTATATGTCCCTAATCTACTTCGAGGACTCAGATTGCTAGGGCAGCTCTTGGATACAGTACAATCCACAATTCATTCAAATGAAAGCTATTATGCAGGGATAACATGGGATCACATGGAGAAAAACCTTCAGTCTGTGGAGTTCAATTCAGGGCCTAGCTCAGACAGGTTCAACCAATGCTTTCGTCCCAACTGGGCAAACAAGGTTAAGGGATAGGCATGCAATAGTGTAGTTTACTTAAGTTAATAAGGCCCATTATGTCTAATTTTAGTTTTAACAGAAGGAATTATTTAGTGTGTGTACGTATGTATGTGGTATATCCACAGAGTAAATGTAGCCAAAAGGAATAAGAGCATTGTACATGGTAAAAGTCCAGCATAAAGTCAACAAGTGACAGGAGTGATAGATGGTTTGTGAACTAGTTTTAAAGCATTGTGATGTAGTGTTCTTTAAAGACCTACGCCTTCAAATCTTTCCTAAATTGGAGCATGTATGAGGTGGTCCTAGCTGCTTAAAGGGTGTTGTTTCAGATCCTGGGTGCATAGATGCAAAAGGCTTAAGCCCTTTTTACTTCTTTTTTACACCTCTTAGTGTACAGTCAGATGGTGTCATGGGAACCACCAGAGATGGTTAGCTTGCTGGTAAGATAAGCAGGGGTGCTGGTTATTATGACTTTGTAAATGATGCAGTTGGTTTTAAAGATTGTGTGGTCCAGCAAGGGGAGTCAATATAATTCCATCAGGATGTGGAAGATGTCATCATATTTCTTGAGATCCTAGATGTGATGTGATGCTCATGTAGAATACCCTTTTGGGGTTTCATTGTAGAGTCAGAGAGGCCATGGGGTAGGGTTTTACCACCAACTGTAAGAGGACTTCAATAGCAGTTCTGAAGTCAGTTTCTGGAAGAAATGGATTCACTTTACTTAGATTGCTAGTTGTGCAGGAGATGGTTGGGATGTATGTGATCTTGGAGTTGAACATAGACTGCTCCTTCAATGTTTTTGCAATGAATGGTAGTTGGCAAGGTCACTAGGGTCTAGTGTAGATTTTTATAGGTGTGGGGGGGATCAATCCTGTTTTGAGAGCTTCTGGGAAAATTCCATGAGTATGAGAGGTATTGACAATGGTTGGAGAGGGTCCCCATAGAGATATTTTATGAAGGCTAATGACAAGACATCATCTCCGTGAGAACTGGCTTTGAGGGAGCTGAGTATGTTGGCAAGATCTACAAGCGATAGGGCTTTGAAGGATGACCATTGTGGTATTCTACCAGACGGAATGAATCTAAGACATGAATCAGTCTTGGTGGTGTCAATGTGCTGTCAGATCTTCTGTATTTTTCCAGTGAAAAAGAGATTGATGACATTACACTTTTCTGTTGAGTGAGGAATATCTGGGACTTGATGCAGTGCTTGAGTGCCCTGAAAAACATTCTACTTCCTGCTGTTGGTTAATATGTTGATGATGTTTGTGGTAATATTTTGCTTTAGCTGATGTGATGACCTGTGTGTGCACACAGGGATTTCAGTGCCATGAGGCACTCAGGACATTTTCTTACATTTTCTTTTTTGTCTGTGGATGTGTCATTTATTGTCCGCAAGGTATTTAGAGTACCACGGTGCTGAAGGTTTTGCCTCACACTTGCGTGAATTAATTAGGACTTGGATGTTCAGATGGTTTCCAATGGATTTAAGTTATTTAGAAGGATGTTAAAGTCTAACTTGGAGTTCAAAGCATGAGAGATAATTTCAAGCATTTGGCATTCTTATAGGCTCAAACAATATTTGCTAATATTGTAAACACTGTATTTTGTAATTCTACTTTAATTGCTTACTTGAACAGAGTTTTATTCTAATTTAGCATGAAACCCAAAATGGTGTCTGAAGATTTTTAGAGACCTGTGTCCCTCTTCCCCAGCTTATTCCTTTTTTAATTCTAATATGAAAAGTTCAGATTTGCAAGAAATTCAAGGGAAGACCTCTGAACTTTACTATTTCAACCAATTATTACCAAGATAAATGTGCTTAGTTTCTTACATCTTATCAGTTGTTCTTGCTAATGACATATAAATACATATGCACATCTCATATGCTAACCCATTCAGAATTCTACCCAGGGTCAGACTAGGATTGAAAAAAGTCCGGGGCACCAAAATAAAAGTGGCCCACATTACTGAATTAGTTAGTTAGTTAAAAAGTAGCCTATGTTTGCAAATTGGGGCAGTGTTGAGCTTGTGAAGACACACTGTTTGAGAGTTTTGCGAGCTATTGAAGACTACATTAATTTGAGCTTGCAGGGAATGTTTGTTTTAATATCAGGGAAGTCAAAAGTAAAAACTGGCCTACCATATCATAAAACAGGACCACAAACCACCCAAAAAAAACAGCACACACACTGACCTGTCAGACCAGCCGTTCGGCCACAATCTGATTGCTCTATAGGTCAGTACAACCTTCATTCCTCCCTACCAGTCTTTAGGCATTGCACTCCTTTACCTCTCACTTAACTGAATGTGTTTGTGAATTCTGTAACCAGGGTATATACAGTGCAGCCAGTGATTTCTTACTTATCTAAAAATAGAAGATATGTGGTAAATCATTCCATTTCTAGACTTTATGTTAATAATTCCATTTAACACTTCAGTGCTTCTCCATTCATATCTTTTGTCATGTGCTCATGATCAATTTTGCTTCCTTGCACTTTTTCAGGACATCAGTAGGTACTCCAAAATGTATAAGTAACATAATATGCTTCCAAACTTGTGACGAATATTCTGGCCATGATGGAAAATGTATTAAACCAAAGTATTTATTTGCACCTCAGTGATATATTTCAGTTCACCATGTTAAAGTGGAAACATGGGACACAATCTAAGAATAATTGTGATAATGAATACTGTCTCTTAATAAAATGCTTTGCCACAGATGGTGATTTGTCCATGATCCGTATGTTGCATCTATATTCATTCCATGACCAGAGAGCTCTGTCTCCAAAACGTAGCTTCTTTAATCTTTCTCAAAGTGATGAGAAGAGTCCAATAAAAATGATTTTTTCTGAGTCCACATGTGACCTTTTTTTTTTATTCCTGCCATAGTTGGAAAATGCCACTTTTAGAAAGTGGGCATTTCCTTGCTTAACCATTCTGTGCCTCTTCCTGCTTGTGTATTCAATGTCTGGGACAGACTGACAGTTGAGCTGTTGTGAATTCCCTCTAGACAGTGACACAAAGGGAGCTGGGTTGTAGCCTGCATATCCTAATGAGTCTCCAGGGCTAGAGTGAAAAGGGAGGAGCTGACACACCTGAAAGAGTTGTGCCTGTCCTCACACAATGCAGTCTCCAACACCCCCCTCTCCCTGGTGTGTCTCGGGGGCCAGGCCTGAGCAAAGCAGGATCTTGTCAACCAAAGAGACTTTCAATTGAAGTTTGCCTACTTCAAAGGCAGAAAGGAATATAAGTAGTGGACCCAAAAAACCCGTTTTTTAGAACACTTCTGGCTGATGTGTAACCTAAGCCAAGGAGAAGAGCTGAAGAGCTGGAGGAGGAATACTGCCCCCTTGCTGTGTGTGCTTTGCTGGGTTGGCCTGCAATTGCTACTTCTGCCTTAGAGAGGCAAAGACTGGATTTTGCTGTGTATCCAGCTTGTGAAGTTTCTCCAAGGGCTTGGATAGAGCTTACCCACTGTTCTGAAGTCTCAGGGCCATCAAGGACTTCCTCTGCCAGCACCTGGAACTCTCTTGCTGAGACTCCTACCCTGCCAAGTGGTGACTAATCCAGCCCTTGGACCCTTGAAAGGTGAAACTGGTGAAAAACCAAGTGCACCGACTTCGGACAATACCCGCGAAGGACGCCTCTGCCAGAGCCCGCAACACCACCTGCAACTGAAGCCAGGGTCCCCACTGGAGTTCGATGACCTCGACTGACCTCTCAGGCCCGACACTGCCGCAGCGTCGCAGAAGTCCATGACTCTGTGAGTCCTACCAGCCTCCTGGAGTGACTGCAACCCCTTGAAGTCGCCCCACCGCATCTTGACCACTGGACATCGACCCTGCCAGAAGTGTAAGGAACTGACACTTTGCACGGATGCCACCTCATCTCTACAGCTCTGCAGCCTCCGCTCCTCTGCTCCGCAGCCCTGGAACTGATGCTGCACCGGATCCAGAGACGCCTCAATCCCTGACTCTATGGACTGCCTTGTTTCCTCATTTTCACAAGGTACTGTAACTGGGGGTCCATGCGACTCCATGACTGGCGCCGTTGGGGTTGAATTCTTGGGAACTACTCTGTCACAGTGCTGTGATATCACCAAATTGAAGCATTTGTGTTTCTAAGTGCTATATTGAGGTTTAAACTTTTAATATTTATAACTTTACTTGTGTATGTTTGATATTTGTCATTTGGTCTTGTTTGATTTAGTTAAATATTAGCTTTTTTTCTAAACTGGTGTCGTGTCCCTTTTGTGGTGTTTTCACTGTATTACTTTGTGTGTTGGTGACAAGCTCCCTAGGAGGTGCGCAGGGGTTATCCTAGGTGTGCATCTCCCTTTCCCTGACTATAGTGAGGGTCCCTGTTTGGACAGAGTGCAAAGTGACTGCCAACCAGAGACTCCATTTCTAACAGCCATACTGTCGGGGGAAATAGCTCTCCACATGCAAGCCTTTTATCCACTGTCTGGTAGCAATACACATAGCACTGCAGGATAGCCATTAACAGCTAAGTCACACTGAATATTAACAGAAAACACATTTGGCTCACATGGGAAAGTACCAACATTCTAAAAGTGGAATTTGCAAAATAGTAATGTAAAATCCAACTTAACCATTAGATTGGATTTTAAAACACTATTATTTTGAGTCCTTGAATCATTGTTCTAGCTAGTCCCACACGGAAGTTATGCAAAAGGTGTTATGATGTAACCTAGTACTTTTCTGTCAGAGAGCTACCCATGTCACATTGAAAAACAGCTCTGAAATGATTTCATTGCAGGAAATCTAAAACTTCAGTACACATGTTCCATTTGCTATACACTATGCACCTTGTCCCACGGGCATTTAGAGCCTATCTTAGGGGTGTCTTACAAGTACTAAAAAAGAAAGTTTAGGCATGGCAAAATGTATATCTTCAGCTCACACACTATACAAAGGATGACCTAGCAACCTACAACTTCTAGCCTTCTTTATCACCTGGGGACCTTTAGGTGTTAAAATAGCTACCCCCAACACACTAGATAGCGGCATGCTTCATCACTGGGCATGTTACTATGTCCAGGTGCAGACCAACATCCTGGGCGGAGTGATTTACCTTTCTGTTCTATTATCAGAACAGATACTACTTTCTTTCCCTATGGATCTGCTGTGACTATCCTAATTATATAAAACTGTATTGGTACCTTCTGAGATCTCTGTTTAACAGCCCTCCCCGGCAAGGTGAAAACCAAATGTGGGGTAAACGATGGATATTAGTGTCCTAGACCTATTCTTTCATTCAAACTGTTAGAATTGGGGTCTTTGGTTGGCAATCAGGTTACCCCCTGTCCAAGCAAGGACCCTCACTCTAGTCAGGTTAAAGAGAATCACCCTTAGCTAACCCCCGCTCACCCCCCTGGTAGCTTGGCACGAGCAGTAGGCTTAACTTCAGAGTGCTAGGTGTAAAGTATTTGTACCAACACACACAGTAACTTAATGAAAACATTACAAAATGACACAATACAGGTTTAGAAAAGTAGAAAATATTTATCTAAACAAAACAAGACCAAAAAGACAAAAATCCACATTACACAAGTCAAGTTATCACTAAAAATGAGTCTTCATGTAATTTTAAACACAGTGCTACCTTAGGTGCGTCAAAAATAACCCTGCACGGGTGAGTGTGCATCAAAAAGGGCTTGTGATGAGTCAATTTCATTCACAAGCGAGACCTTGCATTGTTTCTCCTTTACTCAGGTCCGAATGCGTAATTTCTTCTCTCCGCAGGAGAGCGATGCGTCGATCCAGTCAGCACTCTCAGGTCCGGGCAGGCCTTGTGTCGTTTTTACACACACAGTGGTGCTTGTGTCAGAAATTTTGCCGCACGATGGTCCAAAAACCACGCAGCGTGGGTTGTGATCTCACAAGCCTCCATCATCGATGCTGCGCATCGTTTCCCCAACCGCGGGTGTCGATCTTCCGGTCACGTTGCAGGCGAGCATCAATTTTCAGCCGTGAAGCCGGCGGTGCGTCGGTTTTTCAGCCGCAGATCGGAGTTGCGTCAAATCTTTTCCCTGCACGACAGTCTGTGCTTGGATTTCTCACTCTTGGGCTGCCAGCTTCTCTTCTCAGGGCCACAGGAACTGGAAGGGCACCACTTGGCAGAGTAGGAGTCTCTCCAGAGGCTGCAGGTACTCGCAGAGAGAAGTCTTTGCTGTCCCTGAGACTTCAAACAGCAGGAGGCAAGCTCTAAATCAAGCCCTTGGAGATCTTCACAAGAAGGAAGGCAGCGCAAAGTCCAGTCTTTGTCCTCTAGCACAGGCAAAAGCAGCAACTGCAGGATAGCTCTGGAAAGCACAGTCACAGGCAAGGCAGCTCTTCTTCCTCAGCTCTTCTCCAGGCAGAGGTTCCTCTTGGTTTCCAGAAGTGTTCTAAAGTCTGTGGTTTTGGGTGCCCTTCTTAAACTCAGTTTGCCCTTTGAAGTAGGCTTACTTCAAAGCAAAGTCTCTCCTGTTTGTGAAATCCTGCCTTGCCCAGGCCAGGTCCCAGACACACACCAGGGGGTTGGAGACTGCATTGTGTGAGCCCTTTCAGGTGTGAGTGACCACTTCTCCCCTCCCTCCAAGCACAGATGGCTCATCAGGAACTTCAGACTACACCCCAGCTCCCTTTGTGTCACTGTCTAGTGAGAGGTGCAACTAGCCCAACTGTCAAACTGACCCAGACAGGGAATCCACAAACAGGCAGAGTCACAAAAATGGTTAGATCAAGAAAATGCCCACATTCTAAAAGTGGCATTTTCGAACACACAACCTTAAAATCAACTTTACTAAAAGGTTTTTTTATTTTAAATTGTGAGCTTTGAGACCCCAAACTCCATAAGTCTATCTGCTCCCAAATGGAATTTACACTTTAAGCATAATTAAAGGTAGCCCCCATGTTAACCTATGAGAGGGACAGGTCTTGCAACAGTGAAAAACAAATTTAGCAGTATTTCACTGTCAGGACATATAAAACACATTACTATATGTCCTACCTTAACCATACACTGCACCCTGCCCTTGGGGCTACCTAGGGGCTACCTTAGGGGTGCCTTACATGTAAGAAAAGGGAAGGTTTAGCCTTAATGGTTCTTCCTCACTCAGCCTGTTCATGTCCAGCAGGCTGTGATCAAGATCAGGGATGGCAGTGTCAGCTGGGATGTCAGCTAGCTTGTTGGTAACAATATTGTGCACCATGTACCACTGCAGTGGGACATGCTTTTCTGAAGTATGATGTAGTTCCATTTCACTCATATCCAGGTAGTCTGTCCAGAGGATCAAAGGTGTGTTCAGTTTTGATAGTTATTTTTGTGTGTGCTGCTTTATACTGCTTTTCAATGGGTGTCATTGGCATCAGGAAAGGGGTAAGGAGCTGTGAGAAATTGGGTAGTTGGTTCACTGGGGTGTGAGCCCAGGTCACGCAACAGCCACAATCCCTGGCAGGGTGAACCACAAAAAGTCACTAATATAACCTGTTCTTAACCCTGTCTAGCATGGCACAATAGCAGTTAGGCTAAACTTAGAGGCAATGTGTTAAGTACACAAACAGCAATACAGCAAAAAACACAGCACAATTAAAATCCCAAAGCAATTTAGAAAAACAAAGGACATTTTAATAAATTATTTGAAACCAAAAATTTTACAATCCAATCAGTAGAACAAGAGTCATGATTTTTAACATTTTAGGGTTCAAAATAGCAAGTCCTCAGTTTGAGAAAATTGCCATCTAGGCACCTTTAGAACCACAACCAAGGGTCCAGAAGTGGATAGAGATTACTTGAGGGATTAAGACTCACTCAGGCTGGGTCCAGGCGCAGATTCTAGATGGTGGGAGCCTCTTATGTCCCTGTGGCTCTGGACAGGAGACCAGCTAAACTAGCTGTCGGATTCACGTCTGAATTCATGGATGCAGGTGAAGATGCAGGGTTGCACAGTAGGGCTAGTCTCTAAAGGTTCAAGGCAGGCTCCAAACAGCAAAGCAGTCCTTCCAAGTACAGCAGAAGTCTGATGAAATGCACAGCAGTTCACAACAGCCAGCAATCCTCTGAGAGTCCTTCGCAGGTCCAGAAGTGAACCGAAAAGCGGGTCAAAGAGCTCTATTTTTATACCCTGGTGCCCTGCTCTTAGAAGTCAGGAGACATTTCTGGAATGATTGGTTGAAGTTCCAGGAATTTTCTGCCACTCCTGCCCTGGTTCTTAGCTGACTGCACTGAAAATACAGGGTTGTTAGGCCTACTGTGTGGTGGCAGAGCTAAGCATATTCAGGTGTAAGTGTGCTTCTGCTTAGCTATGCCCTTCACATCAAGTCAATTAATGGCCCATTCAGGCTCTGTTGATTCCACTATTGTGTGACTGTCTGGGGTGAATTCACAAAGTCTCAACTATTAGTTACACCCATCCATGTGACCTAAGGCAGGCTGCAGGCACTGAAGACTAAAAGCAGGAAAATGCCAACTTTCTAAAAGTGGCACTTTTAACTTGTGATGATAAATCTGACTTTACCATTTAAGAGGGTTTATCATTACAAGTTCATAGATACCAAACATGCTAGCTCTGGTTTAAGAATTACAACTTATTAAATCTAATACGGAATCCCAAATGTTATTCAAAGGGAGGTGTAGGTCTCACAGTGGTGGAAACATGAATTTGAGAGTTTTGTCACTACTAAGACATGTAAAACTAAAATGTAATTTTCCTACCTTTTAATTACACAGCACCCTGCCCTATGGCTACCTAGGGCCTACCTTAGGGGTGACTTACATGTAGTAAAAGGTAAGTTTAAAGCTTGGCAAAGGGTTTTAAATGCCAAGCCAACATGGCAGTGGCAGGCCTGGGACATGTTTCAAAGTGCTGCTTCAGTGGGTGGCACAATAAGTGGTGCAGGCCCACTGGTAGCATTTACTTTACACTTCCTGGGTATAAGATATACCACTCTACAAGGGACTTACATGTCATTAACTATGCCAACCAGGTATATGCCAATCAAACCCAGTTTTAGGGAGAGAGCACAAACACTTTGGCACTGGTTACTAGTGGTAAAGTGCACAGACTCCTAAGGCCAACAAGCAAAAATCCAGCAAAAAGTTGGAGGAGGAAGGCAAAAAGCTTGGGGGTGACCCGTAGAAAGGGCCATTTCCAACAGGAGGCATTGTTTGTGTGGCTAGCACTGCCACTTACAAGACAAAATACTTACAACATTGTAAGTGGGGGGCCTAACTGTTGTTCTTTTGTTTGACACCAAGTAATATATCATTAACATGTGCACCAGCACACAGCAGAGCTGTGACCAGTTTTTAAGACTTTAAAGTGTCAAAACGGCACATATGTATCTCAGAAATTCCCTAACTTAGTTCATGAAGTGCTGAAGAACAGCTGTGAAACATGGAGAGGTATTCACTGATGTCTATTTAGGCGCTGGATGTTCTACTGCTCACTTTCTTTTAGTTGAGCAGACGCCATTTAGACACTCCAGAGTCTTATAATAGGCATATAGAACTGTTATGATCCAGCTCTCACGTTCATTAAGAGTAACTCTGATTCTGTGATGGAGACAAGATAAACATGCACACACTAATCAAAGTTCATTTCATGCTTTAACTTCCAATCAATAGGGGCATGACACTGCTCGATACAATTTATGCTTCATTGACAGATCCTGGATAAATCACATTTGGTGATAATGAGATCCACAGTATATGGGATTATTAACATTTATTGCAAATGCATCCTGAAGATCTGCTTTTGGGAACGAGATTAGATTCACATGTGTGCAATCAATAGCGACAACTGCAATAGGTAATCCTGTGAGGAGATAAAACTCCCATATTACGCTATTGTTTTTTTCTGTTACTTTGGGAAACATGATGAACTTTGAAGCATGCTTCAGCACGGCATTCATGACATCTCGCCGATATCAACAAGACCACCAGCTGTGACACACCAGAAGACATGACAACGCCTTGAAAAGAGTCCGATTTTAAAAAATAGAGCACAGACTGGAAAAGGACCAATAAAGGGACAGACAATTTCATGATGGGTTAAGGCCCCAAGTGAATCTTGATCAAATCCAGTGTGCAAGGAATTATGTCCGAGCACCATGGTAACCCTTCAAAAGGTGTTCTTCAAACCTGCCAAATAATTTTACAAACATGCAGTAAACTCTCGCTGTTCAGGGCTGTCAACTCCTGCGTTGCGCTTCATCTTCTGATGCCATTTGCTGCTGACCTGGCCTGTGTTGCTGCATTTGACATAGGCACAGGAAAACGTATGTGTGCCACATAGTTGCTGCTGTTTTAACTTCCTAAAAAATGTAAAATAAAATAATGGTTTATTTTTAGACACTGCACAAGCTAATTCTCAAAATATCTTTCACCATACAGATCCGAATTTTAAAAAGAACCTTTCCGTCTTGGTCACTACAAAATGAAAAAGTTAAAAGTGCTATGGACTGAAATCCCACACAATACACCTACTATTGTCAGTAAACCTGTTACGAGACACAGCTACCGACAGCATAGACCTGGAGGAGTTTTCCTCCAGACATAGTGCTGCGGATTTGTCTTTAGACACTATCAAATTCGCATCTCAAAACAGATGGGTGAGACAGAAATATATCTAGCCGGTACCCAATGAATTCGAGCAGAACCATCAGAATAGATAACGCTTTTAGCGATACAAAAAAGCTTTCCGCCAGAAATTATGACGCATCGAAATCAAATGGATACAAAAGAAATTGAGACAACCTTACAATTTCTGTTGTGGTATGTCTCTTTGCTCACCGATCAAAATTGAGCTCACTGTGTCTATTAACACCCCGATACTCCAAAAAAAATCTTACTTGCAAGTAGGGAGGGTTTCTCTTGTAAGAAGAAAAAAATAGCCTTTTTTGTGTGTTCACAACATTGTAAGCAATATATTGTTTTTCAGTTCAGCTAATATATTTTTAAGGTTGCTTTCCAAAGGATTACAAAAGAATGAATCTATAAAATAAGTATTTGTGCGAACTTCTCACGTTATCAATGTTTTATGGCAATACATAGGGATAAAGATCGAAAAGGCACAATAATATGCCGTGACTCTAAAATAGGCAATGCATTTTGGGGGATTCTGCCTAGGAGGCGCTGCATGGCTTTGCTCGCAGTGCATTTTTGTAGGTTGCTTCCTGATAATGCTCTAGGCCCATGGACATCAAAATCTAAAAGGAATAAGTACTTTGAAAAAAGCCCTGCTCACTTACTCAAGCCAGACTCTTACAATTGTAGGAATGAACCTTCCTACAGTTATAGTTTTCTTGATCGCAATTTTTGTTCTAAACTTTAAAAAAAGCATTTACAAACATAGTTGATTGCTTCAATTGCTGACAATTTACTGCGATTTCTGGCAATTCAAAAGAACCGGTGCCTCAGCTGACAATTCAAAAGAACCTGTGCCTCAGCTGATATAATCAAAAATCTGTATAACACAAAATGGTGCTTTCCTTTAGAGTTTGGTGGGAAATGTTTGGTGGGAAAATGTCAAGCGCCCGTGACAGCGGGGCACCAAGTCCACCAGCGGTGCTCTGATCTACAATTTAAACTTAGTCACTAGTTTGAAGGCTTTTGATGCCAAACTTAGTCGCACTGATATGACAAGAGCCAACTTAGTGAAGACTTATTGTCAGCCATGACACAACAATAGTGGATTAACGAAACTTGAGGGGGGCCCCTTGCAAAGGACATAGAGGGGGTCCCCTCCTCCCTGGCCCACCACCTATGAGATTTGGTGAGGGGACCCCCGGGAGCTCAAGTGTCCCCCCGCACCACGGGGGCTATAGGGGCTTATGCTATGCCACTGTGCAGCAAAGTCAATGGCATGTTTTTGGGTTTCAAAAGACAAACTCCAAAGCAGTGATTTTTTTAAAAAACAAAAGGCAAAACCCAGATGTGCACAGGGGGGTTCACCCATAGAGTGGGTGACATGTTTTATTTTCTCCTGCCTTCAGTACTGAATTTGTAATTTGTGGAAAAAATAGTCCCAGGGCCCTCATCAGGAGGCAACTGCAACTTGCACCACCCATTGCGCCTTGCAGCGCTACCAATTACAGTGTCAACACAACTACTAACCTTCACACTCTTACAAGTGTGACAATTCAGACTATTCCAGGTCCATAAACCTATAAGAATAGCTTGGGTGACAAATATTAGTAATTTTAATGTATATTAAATGAATAAACAACTGTTACTGTGCTCATCTCTAAATCAGACAAACAGCATCACCATATGAAAGGCTGTTATAAGTGCTGGTGTTCACAATTAAGTGTCATTGTTGAGCACCAGAAACCACCGCCTCAGAATAATAATTGCCTGTCTGGATGATGTAATGCTGCAGCTCCTCTGGTGTAATTTTGTGAGCAACAGAACAAAAAAGGCTCTAATACTTAAAGTGCCTGGGGGTGATACAGAACTGTGAGTCTGCTTTCTGCACCCCCAAGACACAACGGTACAGCAGAAGGTACAGCAGGCTCATGTGCAGCTACTTCTGTGATACAGAGGAAGCACATGCCACACCAGCAGTATTCTAAAGGGTTATTCCCTTATTTGCCTAGGAGTGTGCCCCCATGCAAATGAGGGAAATACTTTGCCTCTGCACTATATTCTGGCCGGAGCGCAGAGGCAAAGAAGCTGTCAATAGGCACAATGACTGTGCGCCACTAAGAGGTGGCACACATTTAGTGCACCCCTGAGGGTGCCAATTTGGAGAGGGAAAAGGGATCTCATGGACTCCCTCTCGACATCCCGACAGGAGCAGTCACTCCCTATACCTGCATGTAGCGGATCTCTGTTCCCTCTCTGAAACATAGCATGGTGCCACCTTCACTGTGAAAGGCTGATTGGCTGCTTTCATTAGCCACTCTGTTTTCACTAATGTCTTGCCCCCATGGTAGTGCGATTTTGTGGAAGCCCAGGGCAGGCCATTTTCAGTAAAGGAGAACACTGTCTATGTTTGGCTTCAGCAAACCTATTTAAAGAGGCACTGTGGCACAAATAGGGGCAGTGTACCCTTACTGTAATATGGCCCTAGGTAGGTCAATTACCCATGGCATTACACACAGGTTGGCATTTTTGATTTACAAAGTAAAACCCAAGTGTAAGCACCTGACATTATTCTCGTCAGCAATTTAGCAGCAAGCAGGGTGTTTTGGAGTGGTGGAAACAGGTAGTATGGCCCATCCCTTAATTACCCCCTCAGTCCATTGTTTGAATTTTTCAACTTCCAATATCCAGTGTTGTTTGCCTAAACCTAAAAGGACATCTATGCTGTGCAATTTATCAGAGAGACACACATTCATTGTTACAGTATTTAAAGAACTGTATACCTCTCGAAGATGCCATTGGACACAGAGGAAGTGATCCTTTGTACTCCAACCTGGAAACCACAATCAACATTTAAAATGTCAGTAGCTGTTTAGTAGCTTCACTTATCTCGATGTCCCAGGGACACACTTTTCTGTTGTAATGCTGGCTTCAAGTTTGCTCTAACTGTACTATTTTTTTTCAACTGAGATAAATATAACAATATGTGGCAGAGCGATATGACTCCCTTGTAGATCAGTAATCCAACTATCAAAAGATTCTATCCATCGATTCCATATACCTGCCCAGAGATGAAATGAAAATGGCATACGAATGCTCCAGCTTTGCAAAACACTAGGAGTCTGTTTGTACTGATGTAGATGACATACTTTGTGATGAGATGAAACCCTTCTTCTTCTAGTCTTTAGATTCTCACAGGATAAGAAGATAAGGGATCGTCTGACTTGCATGTTGATATTCTTTCTAGTATTTGTTGCAATAATTCAGATATGCTTTTACGGGGTTAATAAAACACCAGCTAAATATTGGGGTTGGTTTACATATGCTCAAAGATGTAAGATATATGGAAAGCAAAGTGGGTGATAGAAGTGCATTAACCCCTTCGCTGCCAGGCCTTTCCCCCATCAAGTGCCAGGCCTTTTTTTGGCTATTTGGGGCAGGGCGCGGTTAGGCCCTCATAACGTTTTGTCCACATAAGCCACCAACGCCCAATTTACATCCTTTTTTTCCAACGTCCTAGGGATTCTAGAGGTACCCAGACTTTGTGGGTTCCCCTGAAGGAGACCTAGAAATTAGCCAAAATACAGTGGAAATTTCGTTTTTTTCAAACAAATGGGAAAAAAGGACTGCAGAAGAAGGCTTGTGGTTTTTTCCCTGAAAATGGCATGAACAAAGAGTTTGCGGTGCCAAAACCACCAGCTTCCTAGCTTCCAGGAATAGGCAGACTTAAATCAGAAAACCCAATTTTACAACACAATTTTGGCATTTTTCTGGGACATACCCCATTTTTACGATTTTTTTGTGCTTTCAGCCTCCTTCCAGTCAGTGACAGAAATGGGTGTGAAACCAATACTGGATTCCAGAAACCTAAACATTTCTGAAAAGTAGAGAAAATTTTGAATTCAGCAATGGGTAATTTGTGTAGATCTTACAAGGGTTTACTACAGAAAATAACAACTGAAATGAAAAACAAATTGAAATTGAGGTAAAAAAACAGCCATTTGTCTCTACATTTTACTCTGTAACTTTTTACTGCAATGTCAGATTTGTGAAAGCAATATACTGTTACGTCTGCTGGACTCTTCTGGTTGCAGGGATATATAGGGCTTGTAGGTTCATCAAGAACCCTAGGTACCCAGAGCCAATAAATGAGCTGCACCTTGCAGTGGGTTTTCTTTCTATAATGGGTATACAGCAATTCATTTGCTGAAATATAAAGAGTGAAAAATAGGTGTCAAGAAAACCTTTGTATTTCCAAAATGTACACAAGATAAAGTGTTGAGGAGCAGTGGTTATTTGCACATCTCTGAATTCTGGGGTGCCCATACTAGGATGTGAATTACAGGGCATTTCTCAATAAGACGTCTTTTTTACACACTGTCTTTTATTTGAAAGGAAGAAATGTAGATTATGACAAGAGGCAATAACACTTATTTTGCTATTCTATGTTCCCCCACTTCTCCCGATAAAAATGGTACCTCAGTTGTGTGGGTAGGCCTAGCGCTCGTGACAGGAAATGCCCCAAAACACAACAGGGACACATCACATTTTTCCACAGAAACAGAGGTGTTTTTTGCACAGTGCCTACCTGTGGATTTTGTCCTCTAGCTCAGCCGGCACCTATGGAAAGATACCAAACCTGTGCAATTTTGAAAACTAGAGACCTAGAGGACAACAGGATGGGGTGACTTGTGGGGCTCTCACCAGGTTCTGTTTCCCAGAATCCTTTGCAAACCTCAAAATTTGACCAAACAAAATACTTTTTCCTCACATTTCGGTGACAGAAAGTTCTGGAATCTGAGAGGAGCCACACATTTCCTTCCACCCAGCGTTCCACCAAGTCTCCCGATAAAAATTATCCCTCACTTGTGTGGGTAGGCCTGGTGCCCGTGACAGGAAATGCCCCAAAACACAACATGGACACATCACAGTTTCCCACAGAAAACCGAGGTATTTTTTGCAAAGTGCCTACCTGTGGATTTTGGCCTCTAGCTTAGCTGGCACCTATGGAAAACTACCAAACCTGTGCATTTTTGAAAACTAGAGACCAGGATGGGGTGACTTGTGGGACTCTCACCAGGTTCTGTTACCCAGAATCCTTTGCAAACCTCAAAATTTGGCAAAAGAAACACCTTTTCCTCACATTTCGGTGACAGAAAGTTCTGGAATTTGAGAGGAGCCACAAATTTCCTTCCACCCAGTGCTCCCCCAAGTCTCGCAATAAAAATGATACCTCACTTGTGTGACACTATCTGGACACATCAAAATGATCAAATACAAAAGTTCCTGTTTTTGCTTGGGGGGCACCTGCGTTGTTGGTCCTGGGCTCAGCAGCCATCTATGGAAACCTAACAAACCCAGACATTTCTGAAAACTAGACACCCAAGGGAGTCCAGGGAGGTCTGACTTGCGTGGATCCTCCAATGTTTTCCTACCCAGAATCCTCAGCAAACCTCAAACTTAGCTAAAAAAATCACACTTTTCCCACAATTCTGTGTGGGATCATGGCCATATTCGGAGTTACCATTGTGAAGCTACATATAGGTATTGACCTATATGTAGTGCACTCATGTAATGGTGCCCATGCACTCACAAAGTCTGGGGCAATGGCCCTGAACTATGTGGGGGCACCTTTGCTAGTGCAAGGGTGCCCTCACACTTAGTAACTTTACACCTAACCTTCAGCAAGTGAAGGTTAGACATATAGGTGACTTATAAGTTACTTAAGTGCAGTGAAAATGTCTGTGAAATAATGTGTGTGTTATTTCATGCAGGCTGCAATGGCCGTCCTGTGTAAGGGTTTCTCTGAGCTCCCTCTGGGTGGCAAAAGAAATGCTGCAGCCCATATGGATCTCCTGGAACCCCAATGCCCTTGGTACCTAGGTACCATATCTAGGAACTTATAAGGGGTTTCCAGTATGTCAATTGAAATTGGTAAATGTAGTCACTGGCCTACAGTGACAAATTTAAAAGCAGAGAGAGCATAAGCACTGCAGTTCTGATTAGCAGAGCCTCAGTGACACAGTTTGGCACTACACAGGCATACACATTAGGCCACAAACTATGAGCACTGGGGTCCTGGCTAGCAGGATCCCAGTGAGACAGGCAAAACACACTGACGTATAGGTTTTTATCTATGAGCACTGGGGTCCTGGCTAGCAGGATCCAAGCTACACAGTAAAAACACACTGAAACACACTCACAAACAGGCCAAAGTTGTAGGTAACCATGATAGAAAGGGGCTACTTTCCTACACCCATTTATTTGGGGTGGGGTATGGCCATACCCCCAACTTCTTATTTTGAAAATAAATCTTCCCTGGTCTCTGGTGGGCTTTCGAGGGGCAGATGGGCCTTCCAAAAATAGGCCAATCTGCCCCCAAAGGGGGCAGTTATGGCCAATAGTATTTTGACCCCCCCCCGGGGAGTGTCCCTTGCCATAGGGGCCGCTCCCCTTATACGTTAGTATAAAAAAAATATATCCCTGGTGTCTTGTGGTTTCTGCTCCCCCTGGGGGCAGATCGGCTTAATTATATTGGGGCAATCTGCCCCCAAGGGGGCAGAAATGGCCTAAAAATAATTTGGCCCCCCGGGAGCAACCCTTGCCTAAGGGGTCTGTTAGACTTTTCATCCTTGGTGTGGTCTCCCTTAAGTTTTTGCCTCTGTTCCCCAGGTTCTTGATGTGTGTTGGACTCTGATTTTACTGTTTTTGTTACTCTGGGCACTTTACCACTGCTAACCAGTGATAAAGTGCAAGTGCTCCTTTATAAAAAAGTGAATGTAATTGGCTTATCCATGATTGGCATATTTGGTTTACTAGTAAGTCCCTAGTAAAGTGCACTAGAGGTGCCAGGGCCTGTGTGCCACCCACATAAGTAGCTCTGTAATCATGTCTCAGACCTGCCACTGCAGTGTCTGTGTGTGCAGTTTTAACTGGAAGTTCGACTTGGCAAGTGTACCCACTTGCCAGGCCTAAACCTTCCTTTTCCGACACCCTTAAGGTAGGCCCTAGGTAGCCTCAAGGGCAGGGTGCAGTGTATGGTTAAGGTAGGACGTATAGTAATGTGGTTTATATGTCCTGACAGTGAAATATTGCTAAATTTGTTTTTCACTGTTGCAAGGCCTGTCCCTCTCATAGGTTAACATGGGGGCTACCTTTAAATCTGATTAAAGTGTAGATTCCCTTTGGGAGTGGATGGACATTTGGAGTTTGGAGTCTCTGAGCTCACAATTTAAAAATACATCTTTTAGTAAAGTTGATTTTGAGATTGTGTGTTTGAAAATGCCACTTTTAGAAAGTGAACATCTTCTTGCTTATACCATTTCTGTGACTCTGCCTGTTTGTGGATTCCCTGTCTGGGCCAGTTTGACAGTTGGGCTGGTTGCACCTCACACTAGACAATGACACTAATGAGAAATATGTACTAGGAAGGAGGGTAAGAGTGGTCACTCACACCTGAAAGGGCTGTGCCTGCCCTCACACAATGCAGTCTCCAACCCCCTGGTGAGTGTCTGGGGCCTGGCCTGGGCAAGGCAGGATTTCATATTCAAAAGAGACTTTACTTTGAAGTAGTCCTACTTCAAAGGAGAAATTGGGTATAAGAAGGGCACCCAAAACCACAGACTTCAGAAACCCTTCTGGAAACAAGAGGAACCTCTGCCTGGAGAAGAGCTGAGGAAGAAGAGCTGCCCTGCCTGTGTCTGTGCTTTGTGGAGCTATCCTACAGTTGCTGCTTCTGCCAGAGTAAGAGGGCAAAGACTGGACTTTGTGTGCCTTCCATCTTGAGAAGAAATCTCCAAGGGCTTGATTTAGAGCTTGCCTCTTGTTGTGTTGTTTGAAGTCTCAGGGACAGCAAGGACTTCTCTCTGCCAGCACCTGGAGTCTCTGGAGAGACTCCTACTCTGCCCTGTGGTGCCCATCCAGTTCCTGGCACCCTGAAAGGAGAAGCTGGCAGCCTAAAGACAAGGAAATCCACGCACAGAGCGCCGTGCGGGGAAAAGATCGGCGCAACTCCGATCTGCGGCTGAAGAAACGATGCGCCGCCGGCTCTGCAGCTGAGAAACAACGTTCGCAGGAAAGTTGACCGAAGAATCGACACACGGAGTAGGAGAAATTACGCACAGCAACACTGACTGAGGCTGGAGATCACAACCCGCACTGCGGGGTTTTCGGACCATCGTGTGGCGGTATTGCCGACTCAAGTACCGCTGTGCATGGAAAAACAACGCAAGGCCTGCACAGACCTGAGAGTGCTGACCGGATCGACGCATTGCTCTCCTGCAGAGAGAAGAAACAACAATCCTGATCTGGCGAAAGGAGAAACGACGTACGGTCCAACTCGTGAGTAGAATCAATGCCTCGCAAAGCCCTTTTTGATGCGCACTCGCCCAGGCGGGGTTATTTTTTACACGAGCAAGGTACTTTTTCATGCTGACAGCATTAGTGTGTGTTTAAAACTTAAAGACTCTTTTTTTATTTTTTATTGATAACTTGACTTGTGTATTGTGGATTTTTGTCGTTTTGGTCTTGTTTTGTTTAGATAAATATTTCCTATTTTTCTAAACCTGTGTTGTGTCATTTTGTAATGTTTTCATTAAGTTACTGTGTGTGTTGGTACAAATACTTTACACATAGCACTCTGAAGTTAAGCCTACTGATCTGCCAAGCTATCAAGGGGGTAAGCAGGGGTTAGCTGAGGGTGATTCTCTTCTACCCTGACTAGAGTGAGGGTCCTTACTTGAACAGGGGGTAACTTGACTGTCAACCAAAGACCCAATTTGTAACAGGGGCGCTCCCCACACATTAAAAAAAAAGAAAAATAAACAAAAAAAAATGATCCCTGGTGTCTAGTGGATCGGCCTAATTATGTTAGGCGAACTGGCCTAAAAATAATTTGGCCCTCCTGGAGCGAACCTTGCCTAAAGTGTCGCTCCCCAAACAAAAAAATAAAAATAAACAAAACAACGGGGGCAGATCGGCCTAATAATATTAGGGGGGCAGAAATGGCCTAAAAATCATTTGCCCCCCTGGGTAGCGGCCCTTCCCCAAGGGGCCACTCCCCTTATGCGCAAGTATGAATACAATAAATAATCCCTGGTGTCTAGTGGTTTCTGCCCTCCCGGGGGCAAATCAGCCTAATTACATTAGGCTGATCTGTCCCCAGGTGGGGGCAGAAATGGTCTAAAAATATTTTGGCCCCATGGGAGCGACCCTTGCCTAAGGCGTCGCTCCCCAAACATAAAAAAAATAAAAATAAACAAACATTTTTTTAGCTCTGGTGTCTAGTTGTTTTCTGCCCCCACCCCCCTAATAATATGAGGCCGATCTGCCCCCAGAGGGGGAAGAAATGGCCTAGAAATAATTTGCTCCCATTATTTGAAATATGCAGCAAAAAAAAATCCCTGATGTCTAGTGGGCATTTCAGAAATGCTGTGAGAGACAAAAAAGGAAAGGAAAGGTCTTTCCTTTCCTTTCTTGTCTCTCCCGCCCCACCTCCTGGTCGGAAGAGAAATGCAAAAGCATTTCTTTTCTGGGATCATGCTGGAAGCAAGCTTTGCGTGCTGGCGCCATTAGGAGTCACAGGGGTGGGGAGTCAGGAGTGAAAGGGAAAGCAATTCCCCTTTCATCCCTGATGGAAGAGTGTAGGTGGGCCTGGTGCAGGATGAGCTGGTATCGTCCAGGCACATGGGAACTGTGTGCCTGGACGAGACCAGCTAGCCTCAGGCACCCATGGGGTTAAAGCCTTCATTACCAGTTTGACGTAAAAGGGTGAGATACTAACCACATATGGAAAAATACCTCTTATTCTAAGTGTTCAACTTTAAAATAATGCATAACATGCAGCATCATATTTAACACACCCAATTCAGCAAGTTTTGCCTTTTTTATGTGCTGATTTCCTCTGCGAGGGTGTGATAATTGTCAGGCAAGTCAAATTTCCAATGTCTGTGTGAACATTGGGATCCCTGTGGCACTGTGAAGGATGGTCACTTGTCTGCCGAGCTCCACGTACAGTTTGCTCCATCATATGCCTAACATTGACACAGCTATTTCTGAGACTACTTGACCATGGTGGTTGAATTGTGGTGTTATCAAAGATCTGCTGGTAGTGGTGGCTCAGGCATTAACATCACTCAAAAGTGGGAGGCCAGGATCCCTAGAGCTTGGCAGGACAGGTAACTGCTGAAACACCCTATGCAGGCTTGATCCGGCTCTCCTTATAATTAACTGAAACTGCGTTGGAACTCTATCCACTCCGATGGGCCTGACCCACCTGCACCCTGCCTGTTTTGGAGCCTGAGGGGGTGCATGGAATTTCACACATGTGCACTGGATTTACCTATGGCTGGGCGCAGTAAGCTGGAGATATGGGGAGGATGCCTCAGTTGACAGGAAACATACACAACGCCACGATGATTCAGGTAAGGCCTGCCTACGCTGATTCCCTCTTTGCTCTCATTTAATTATTATCAGTCTTTGCAGCAAAGCTGTGTGTAATCCTCATACACAATTGGCCTTGATAGATTTTGATTACATACTGATGGCCAGCCAGAGAGGCTTGGACCTCCTGGGCCATCCCATGACTGTATTTGGATGATATTCATCTATGGAAGATTGGGAGAAATCACACAGCCTTTTATTGTTTAAAGGGGGGTCTAGTCCACATAATAGTAGCCAAGGGACTCACTATTCTCCTGCTGATGCTTGTGTCAGTATCAAACTTTATACTTATTTGATCACTAGTACAAAAAAGGTTACACAGTACAGGCTAGTGACATTTGAAAGTGGTGGGGTGTAAAAGTTAGGTATGACCTTTATGTAGTGAGCGAAGCAACCAAGCTTAATGGACAAACGTGGGCTCAAGGGGGTCTTCCTCCTGAGAAAACAATTTCAGAAAGATTGGCAAATGGTGCATTTTAAAGCAAATGTGTTTAGCGAGAAAGCAAGGTTTATAAAGCAGTGGGTAAGTATAGTCTTGAAATAGTAAACACATTAAAAACTGCCTGTTATTGTACTGCATTAGTATGTAGGGGTGGGCATAAATAGAGTTTTACTCTACAGAATTCTGCAACGTTACGTAAAAACTCTGCAAGATTCTGCAGGGCTCCACCTACCCCTAATACATTTCTGACACAGGACAGCACAAATACAAGAGGGTGTGCGGGTTGCTGAAACCAAGACCACACTGGTTGAGGAGTGCATATGGGACCCTCACGCCTGTTGTTTCATAGTTTATGTGCGGGTGTGGTGGCAGGTGACGCACGGCTTTCAGCAACAGTCTGCCTGTGTGTTGTAAGAGAGAGGGTGCAGAGGGAGAGGTGGGTGGAAAAGGTCTCACTGCCTGCATATGGTGTGTTTGTGCAGTGCTGTGGCGTTTGACCGTGTGTCTGGTATTGTAATTATGGAGCAGTGTTTTTGTTTTTGTTTCGATGGTGGCATGTTCAGGGGGAAGACAAACTATATATCACTGCAACACATAACCTTAATGTCAAAACCACAAAGGTTAATGGATGATTAATGTTTGATTTGCCCCCGAGAAAAGCCACCAAGTCTCTCGTATGTCCATGATGTTGAGTGAGTGGTCTTCAGTTCAGAGGTCACCCGCTGCAGGGAACAGGCCGAGCTCTGGAGGACCCAAAATGTAACAACTGCACCCTTGCACCACTCCAGAATGCTTAATGTGCATGTCACATCAGTGTACGTACTTGGTGGTATATGTTGTTATTACACAGAGAAAGGGCCTGTCCAACATTATTTCTCATGCTAACTCATACTCTTTTTCTCTATACATCTCGTCTATCTGCACATTTTCAACCTCATCTTTTTCCTCTTCAGCACCCTTTTTTCACTCTCCCCATATGCACTTCCTCACATCTCTTTCACTTTACCACCCCCAACTATAAACTACAGTCACTCTCATGTAAGCACTTTATTTTCTCTCACGTGTGCCTTGTAAGTATTTTGACATCTATGCGCCCCCTCACACACATTTACACAGACTTTCAATTGAAACTGGAATGCATGACCACTGTTCTGTGTGCTCTGCAGAGAAGCCAGCTCATTGACAGGCACCTCATAAACACCTGGCATGACTCAAAGTATGCCCTATGTGAGAGTAATAAGGTGCACAACAAATACAGACACACAACATGATGGAATAGCTAACAGTCGTGGAGAATGCAAGATTAAGTTAAACATGCATTACTTTAACGTTTATAACATTCATGGTTTGTAAATCAATCCACATTTTGATATTGAGGTTAGGGCATGAAAATAGAGTCCGTTCTAACTATACAGCAGGTATTTTTCTTTACTATATGCACGTATTTCTCCCTTTGCGTTTGACTCAGATATTTAAATCAACCTTGCAATGCAACAAAAACCTTGCTCATCTTTTATATAAATTTCAAGAGGGAGCAAATACAACAGGTTCACTTCTAAAGGGGCCAGAGACCTCCAGCTAGACCCTGGGGTGTCAGTGTGGGGGAGTTTAGTGTGACTATGTGTTTCAGCAGAATATAGATAACACAATTTTCGCATTATTGCAAGGCACCAAATCACACTTGCTTGTATGTCTACTGTGTGACGAATGGGAAAAGATGGGATATGTGCCTATAAATGAAGGACATCTGACCTTATGCAGAGATGCAGGCTGCGACCCCCGAAAGCCATGATGCTAAGCATCACTGGCCTACCGTGGATACCGCCATAGGGTACAATGGAAATGAAAAGCTTAAGAAAGGGAAGGCCTGGGCTTGTGTCACTTTGTAGAAAGTTGATTTTCTGTCTGACCGTCTCCTGCTCCAGAGCAAGGTGGGTCAAGGAGCCTGGGATATACAGACCAGACATAAAATAAATCCATTTGTTTAGAGATATCTCTAAAAAAATAAATCTATTTAATATTTTTTGGGGCAAATACGTAGGAATTTCAGAGAGGTGCAGTCCAAGATCCTGAATTTCGAAACTGCCCCTGCTGTTAGCACTCACTGTGAGCCTTTCTTTGTCACAATGTACAAGATACCAAAAACAGGTAGGTTGGATGGCAAGCAGCCAAGGCTGACTTTTGAACAGGAAATTACCAATGACACCATGGTCTAGACCTGACTTGCCCACAACTGAACTGGCCACTAAAAGCACCAACTATACCATTGAAGGGGACATTCATTCAATTCTGATTGACATAAAATCCAGCCTCAAAGCCATAGATACAAAAATTGATAATCTCGCCACAAGAATGGATTTGATGAAGGAGCATTTGGGCGGGCATGGAGGCTCCCTAAATGAAGCAGAACACCAAATCTTGATACTGGAGGACAATATACCATCCATCCCTACTGGGCACAATAACAAACATGGAACACAATCTTGATAAAATAGCTGCCAAAAATAAAGATCCAGAGTTTGGACCCAAAGAATAACATCTGAAGTACCGAAAAAGCAGAAACAAGAACCAGTAAGCTAAGACTTTTATCAAAACACTACTGGTCACCCTTTTTGGCAGATCTACTTTTTTAGTCTGCTTGGTTGATGAGAGAGAGCACCGACCCAGCTGGGGCCCCTGATCATCTGTTGATAGGCTCCCTAAGTATCTGAAGCATGGTGTGGTGCTACGCGTCATGTGAGAAAAAGGTCAGCATCAGTTCTAGGGCTCTTTCATCATGATTTACCCTTTCTTTACAATGGTGGTGCAGAGGGTCTACGCAGATGTGAAAAAGTTGAAACGCCATTATTTCCCTGATCACTTGCATATACAATATGATGAGAAATTGTGCACATTTCCAAACCCTCTGAAAGTCATGAAGTTTACCAAAAGTACCTTTAAGAAGACGAGAGACAATGGGCACTGACCCCCATCCCCATTTTTTTCTATGGACTAACAGAATGAAATGTAAATGCTGAGATAATGATATGACTATATCAAGGGTTTCACATAAAGCAGGGACTGGATTTGCTGTGCAGCTCTACCATATGTCCATGAGATTTCCTTACAGTGCCATACTTTATATATCTTTTACCAGAGCGCCTACATTTGCAATGTGCTGTAACTTACTGGTACATGTTATACACTCTGTAGTTGTGATGCAAGGTCTGTGGCTAGGGCCACAAAAAATATGTATAACCGTGCTATAAATAAGGAGGAGAGGACTGGCAGCACCAGTCTGTCCTCATGTGCGAACACATCTATTTTGAGTTGGTATGTTGAGGAATCCACTAGGGGGATTATGCTATTGTTGGGGGATTCATTGTAAGTCATGGATGGGGCAAAGGGATTGACTGCAGATATATGTATTTTTGAGATGCACTATAAACCATCATGGATGTCAGAATGGCATTATTACCGGTTTTGTTCACATCACTCCAACACTTTTTTGTTAATCTCTCTGTGCCACGACGATTAGACCAATTAAAGTGGTCACATGGAAGATAAGAGGTCTTGGAAATCCCCAAAAACGTAGAAAGGTCTTGCGTATATGGACAGACACAACATGAAATAGCTTTCCTATGGGAAACTGAATTAAGGGATAATGCACCATCTACTTCTGCTTCATCCTGGAGCTCCTGTGGATATTTTGCCTTTCAATATACCTATTGGTCTGCTAAAATGAAAAATAATACAATGAGGCCTAAGATTTGGTTGTCTTTCTGGAGTTGGTGACAGGATTAGAACAGGGCCATTTGCATTTCTAATCTGACATATGTACTGAAAAAAGCAGTTAACAACTGAGGATCCTATTTAGAGTTTGGAAAATGGGACACTCCGTCACAAACATGGCAGATGTCCAATCCTCTTTATTACAAATGTATCACAACCTATGGCACTTAACGTTTTGATGGAGTATCTCTTCTCCCAGGTCCTAGCAATATCTTGGAAAAGATTATTATCAGTAAACTGACAGACATTTTGGAATCTAATCACTATTTTCTCCCAACCCAGACATGTTTTTTGTCAGCTCACAGTACAGAAACTGCACTCCTGAGGGCAACAGAGTATCTGAAACTAACTCTGGATATAGGGGCTCAACATCTCTCATACTTCTTGATTTTAGTGTAGCCTTTGACACGGTTTCCCGTGAGGTACTTTTGCAGTGTATGGAGCGTGCGGGGATCTCAAGCTTGGCTCTAGGTTGGATGGCTTCTTTCCTTAGTGGGAGGAGCTTTCAAGTCTGTGAGGGATCCTGCTACTCCTCGGTCCACTAGTTGAAGTGTGGAGTTCCACAGGGCTCCTCGTTGAGCCCCACGTTGTTTAATCTTTATGTTCCGCCACTGGCAGATAACATTATCTTATGCTGACGATACACAGCTTATTGTTACTTTATCTCAGGATACTGTTGATACCTCTACTATACTTATTAGCTGTTTGTCTAAAGTCACAAAATGAATGGAAGAGAGCTGCCTCAAGTTGAAGAGAGAAAAAACAGAGGTAAGGTTAGTTGGAAACAAGCCATCCCTCTGGCAACAAATAAGTTGGCTGCTGGTACTGGGTGAATACCCTGCACCAATAAATAAGGTGAAAAGTCTGGAAGTTATTCTAGATCAGCTTTCCATAGCAATACAAGCAAAAATGATCTCTGGCATCTGCTTGGCCTTTTGATATCTCTTTGTAATAATTTTAAATGACTTTCGTCTGAAACAAGAAGAACTGTGATCCAGGGGCTGATATTATCTCGCCCAGACTATGGGAATGCACTTTATCTGGGCTGTCCTAAAGTGATTCTTAGCAAGTTGCAAATAGTTAAAAATGCAGCAGGTCCATTCTCTTAGGAATTCCAAAATGTCAGTCAGATAGGGATGCCCTTAGATCACTGCACTGGCTACCCATAAGTTGTAGAATTCAGTTTAAAGCACTCTGTCTGCCACATTGTGCCAAATATAACAGGGCCCTAAAATCCTCCATAATTTGATTACTCCATAGGTTTCTAGTTGGGATTTGAGATCAAGATCTTTGGAGCTACTTGCTGTACCTAAGAAAAAAGGATCTAGAGGAGGGGGGGAGGCCATTTACCTATTTAGCCCCTAAGTTGTGGAACTCTCTTCCAATGTATTTGAGAAGTGAAAATAATTATTTGTATTTTTGTTAGCAATTAAAAACATATATTGTTCCCATGTAATTTTGCTTGTATCTTAGTAGCTTTCTTTAGTGCTGGGAAGGCTAGTTTCAGGTAGCCATGTGCTTTATAAATTTGGAAATAGTAATAATAATCCCAGGCGCCTACCTCAAAATAAAGTCCTAGTTTGGTTCTGGCTCAAACATGACAAACCACTACAGTTCGCTAAATGTTAAAAATGCACACAACACACCATACCTTGCATTACCCACTATGCCATTCGCTTTTCCTTTGGTTTTAGACTGTTTACAAATTGGTGTTTAAACATGGTAGTCCGAGCAAATTATGGAGAGTGTTGTGTGCGTGGGTGCTTGAAAGAAATTTGGTTAAAGGTTGAGCTACTCTAGAAGCAAGCAAAATCCTTGACAGGTTGAAGTCACAAGCCAACCCCAAATTAACCTGTGCTCAACCCTACGGTAGCTTGGCAGAGAGCAGTCAGGCTTGATGGAGAGGCAGTGGGTAAAGTATTTGTACAACATTTCAAACAGTAGAAAAGTGTAAACACAACACACAAAAGTCCCACATTAGATTAGAAATATAGTGCCAGAATGACAAAAATCCAATCAGTAGTACTAGAGATATGCAATTTTAAATATTTCAGTGAATATAGCACTAAAAAGAGCCAACTGTAGTATCTGGTTGTGCCGGGCTGGGACAAAGTAACAAGTTTATGCTGACCGTGATGGAGGATTGGCTGACTACAGGCACCCAGTTAGGCTTGCTGAACAAGAACACCTTAAATCCTGGTTGCTGAGCATTGTGAAGTCCAGTGCCAAGAATGCTTCAGGCAGCAGTGGTTTGGAGGAGCTGCAAGGCTGCAACGTTGAGTCTTACATAGTCATTGAGGATGCCGTCTACAAGGTGCTTGTGATGCAAAGTCCTTCATCGAGGATGTGTCACACAGCAGCAGTCCAAAGGATGCTGCAAGTATCCTTTCAAGGTTTGACATCGAGGATGCATAGCATTGCAGCGTTTCTGAAATAGAGCTGTAAGGGGATGCATCACGTTTTGTCAGTTTCAACCACAGAACCACAGTTGGGCTTGCAGAGAACCTTCCAGCCCACCTTAATGGGTCCAGGACTAGTGTGGTTCCACTTGGGATTTAGGACTCACAGTAGATAAAGTAAACGTGCTGCGTTCAAGGTGCTTGGAGTCTTACCTGTCTCTGAGACACTGCTCAGGAGGCCAGACAACTAGCCCTTGGAGCCACTCTAGTGGTCCTGGGTTCAAGATGCTGGACCAGTCCTTCTTTCAAAGGAGAACAGCAGGAAGCAGGGCAACAAAGTAGCAGTCCTTCTTGCAAAAGAGAACAGCAGTCACTCCGAGTCTTCCACAGGTTCAGAGATGTACTGAAGAGTTGGGTTTGTGGGTCCATTATTTATACCTGATGCCCACTTTGAAGTAGGAGAAGGTCCTGTAGATTCCCAATCCACAGAGGAGCTTAGAATTTCCTCCCTCCCTCCCCTGACCTCAGCTTGTCTGGGGTCACAGAAGACTAGTGTCAAACCTTTTGTGAGTGTGCTCAGGGAGAGCCTTTGTGTTGTGCAAGTGTGGTTGGTGACAACTCCTCCCGCTCATCAATAAAATAGAGATCTTTCATGATCTGGTCATGGCTGATTTGGAAAAGGTGAAATATGTCAAACACAATGACAAGAAGGAGAATTTGAGAATTGATGACCGTGATGCACTCAGGAAACTCAACAACTAGAAATCATACCAGCAGACAAGGGGGGAATATAGTCATCATGGAGAAGAATGACTATTTGGAGGAAGCCCTCCGACAGATGAGTGTCAGATCTAACTATTGTAAATTGACCAAGAATCCTATGAATGATCTTACATTAGATCTACAGCACAGATATAAGAAATGGAATTTGGGTGGCCTTCTGAATGATGAGGAGTTCAAAATTCTAATCAATGCATGTGCACCATTCCTGCCATGTATTTCCTTCCAAAGGTGCATAAAACATTAAATAATACTCCTAGGAGACCAATCATATCCAGTTGGTGGTCACTGTATGAAAATATATCACAATATGTGGATCATTTTTTGGCACCCATGGTGTTTGAAATGGGGTTTTTGGTTGGCAGTCAGGATACCCCCTGTCCAAGCAAAAGCCCTCACTCTAGTCAGGGTAAGTCACACACAATCCAAGATTATCCTGTGCCCACCCTCTGGTAGCTTGGCACGAGCAGTCAGGCTTAACTTAGAAGGCAATGTGTAAAGTATTTGTGCAATAAATCATACAGTACCACCATATAGCACTACACAAATACATCACACAGGGTTTAGAAAAATATATAATATTTATCAGGATAATTGTAGGTCAAAACGAATAAAGTTGCAATGTGAATTTGTAGAGATATCACTGAAAAGTGATATATAGGGGGTCATTCCGACCCTGGCGGTCCATGACCGCCAGGGCCGGGGACAGCGGAAGCACCGCCAACAGGCTGGCGGTGCTTCCTGGGCCATTCTGACCGCGGCGGTAAAGCCGCGGTCAGAAAAGGGCAACCGGCGGTTTCCCGCCGGTTTACCCCTGGCCCAGGGAATCCTCGGGATTCTGAACCCCTTCCCGCCATCCTGTTGGAACAGGATGGCGGGAACGGGTGTTGTGGGGCCCCTGGGGCCCCTGCACTGCCCATGCCAGTGGCATGGGCAGTGCAGGGGCCCCCTAACAGGGCCCCATAAAGATTTGCAGTGTCTGCTTTGCAGACAATGAAAATCGCGACGGGTGCCACTGCACCCGTCGCACCCCTACAACTCCGCCGGCTCCATTCGGAGCCGGCTTCATTGTTGAGGGGGGTTTCCTGCTGGGCCGGCGGGCGGCCTTTTGGCGGTCGACCCGCCGGCCCAGCGGGAAAGCCAGAATGGCCGCCGCGGTCTCTTGACCGCGGTGCGGTCATTCGGCGGTAACCGCATGGTGTCTTAAGTCTTTAAAAAGCAAACAAAGGGGGTCATTCTGACCTCGGCGGTAAAAGGCGCTTAACGCCGGTCAGAAGACCGCCATAACACCGCCGCGGCCCCGGAAAGCCGCCACGGTCATTCTGACCCACAACGGCCAAACCTCCAAAAATCCGACCTCCACTGCAGGCCGCCACATCAGCGGGCAGCGATAAACTGGAGATGACCAAACCTCCACCGTCACGCCAACAGAAAAACGTCCATGCCATTACGACCCACGAATCAACGCGGCGGGCTTTCCAACGCGGTATTCCATTGGCGGTACACACCGCCGCGGTCAAAATACACACACAGCACCAAAACACAGGCACATTGGACAATTACAAATACACACACCTGATACACATACACAACCCACTCCCACACAATCAATCAATTATAAAACACACCCCCACATCACCCACAAACCCCTACGACCACAATTACTGAGAGAAGGAGAGAGAGACACAGCAGACAATCCATAGCAATACACACTGAGGCACACTACACCATCACACACACCACATAGTAGCACAAAGCACCACACACCAACATACTCATCATCACATACACCACCCCACACCTCACCCACACCAACCCATGGCACCCCAAAGGCACCCACGCTTTTCGGACCAAGAACTCCGGGTCATGGTGGAGGAAATCCTAAGAGTGGAACCCCAGCTCTTCGGCTCACAGGTGCAGCACACCAGTATAGCTAGGAAGGCGGAGCTATGGCAGCGGATCGTGGACAGGGTCAACGCGGTGGGACAGCATCCCAGGAATAGGGAGGACATCCGCAAACGATGGAACGACCTACGGGGGAAGGTCCGATCGATGGTCTCCAGGCACAACATTGCGGTCCAGAAGACTGGCGGCGGACCCCCACCCACCCCTCCCGAATTTACATCATGGGAGCAAGAGGTCTTCAACATCCTGCATCCTCAGGGCCTCGCAGGAGTAGCCGGAGGAATGGACTCTGGTAAGTCCAATCTCAACTACTAGATCCCCCCCACCCCACCAGCATGCCAACCCACACCCCCACCCTCACCCCCAACCCCCCAGCACACATCCTCCCTGACAATGTCTCACCAGCACAACCCACCCATCCCAACACCAACTCCTGCATGCCAACACAATCCATGGACACCCATCACCCAAGCATGACCACCGCACTTACCCCCCCCCCCCCACTAACTACCCTCACAACACCTCCCTCAAGGGAATGCCTGCACTGGGGGACGAGGGCACCCATAATACGCACGCTATTGCACACACAGAAACAATAACCAAACTCTCTTACCCCATGCAGGACCCGAACGCCAAAACACCAGCCAGGAGGGTCCAGAAATGTCCATCCCACCCCCGGAACAGGCCCACAGTGAGGACAGCAGCTCTGTCGACACTGAACCTGATGACCAGCCCGGACCATCGGGGACCTCTGGGCAGTCGGTTCCCCTCACCCAGACACAGGCCACACCAGACCCGACCCCCTCTGCCAACACCAGCACAGCTCCCACCCAGCGGGCCCATGCCTCTGTCTCTAGGACACGTCAATCAGCGGTGTGTCTGCCACTACAGGGCACCCAGGCTAACCCAACACCCCAACAACAACAGGGACCTGGGGGCAGTGGGAGCGGGCACACCGTCCAGGAGACAGAGGCCGGGGGAAACCGGGCAGCTCGGAGGGCTGCTGTGCGACAGGGGGGGGAGGAGAGGCCCAGGGAACCCACTCTCCAAGAGGCCCTCACCACCATCATGGGGGCCTACCACCACTCCCAAGAGACGATGGCGACGGTACTGGCCAGGTTCACGGAGATCCAGGCACAGCAGGAGGAACGCTACATGGGGTTCAGGGAGGAGCTGAGAATCATCGGGACCGCAATGGGGACCATCGTCCTGGCCCTCAACAGGATAGAAGACGCGTTGCGGGACCATGTGGCACCACACAGGGCCCCTGTCACTAGCCCGGACCAGGAACAGCCTACCACCTCCGCCGGCGCTAGTGGAAAGGAGGCCCCAACACCACGGCAGGCCACCAGAACCCCACCTCCTGCTGAAGAACAACCACCCCGTAAGAGGAGCCTGAGATCCAAAAAAAAGACAGAGTAGGATGTCAAGACCCCCGCCAGCAGGGCATACCCCCTGAACTCTTCCCACTGTCCCACATTGCCACCCTGTCCAACCATGAACTGCCTCTGCTCCATCCTTCCACAGGCAAAAGGACAATGCACCTGTGAGACTGAGAACTGGACTCTGCCATGGACATTACTCCACCCCCACCCATCACCCTTAGAATCACATGTACCAATATCTAGCCCTGTAAATAAATCACATATTGTACACAAATCAGTTTGGAGTCATGCTGTATTATTAGCAAATGTATTACATATTACTGTTCAATATCTGTTCTGTCAATTAGTGATGACAACATACCAATGTCAATACGCTGTAGTTCATGGGCAAACCAAGCAGAAGTCAGGCACTGCGTCATACAGCACTGAGAAGGGAAGGGAAAATCAAAAATTACCCAAAAATATCTGGTGGGAACTACAAAAAGTACAGATGCAGGAGGCTAGAAGCAATTGTGAAATGGCGTGGGTGATTCTTACCTGGGTGTTACTGGAAATACTGTTGTATCACTCTGTCCCTATTGTCTGTGTCGTCCTCTGAGTCCTCCTCCTCTTCACTCTCCACAGGCTCCACGGCTTCTACAACACCACCATCTGGACCATCCTACTGCAGGAAAGGCACCTGGCGTCGCAAAGCCAGGTTGTGAAGCATACAGCACGCCACGATGATATGGCACACCTTCTTTGGTGAGTACATTAGGGATCCACCTGTCATATGCAGGCACCTAAACCTGGCCTTCAGGAGGCCAAAGGTTCGCTCAATCACCCTCCTAGTACGCCCATGGGCCTCATTGTACCGTTCCTCTGCCCTTGTCCGGGGATTCCTCACTGGGGTCAGTAGCCACGGCAGGTTGGGGTAACCAGAGTCACCTATTAGCCACACACGTTGTCTCTGTAGCTGCTCCATCACATAGGGGATGCTGCTATTTCGCATCACATACGCGTCATGCACTGACCCTGGGAACTTGGCATTTACATGGGAGATGTACTGGTCAGCCAAACAGACCACCTGGACATTCATCGAATGATAATTTTTTCTGTTTCGGTACACCTGCTCATCGTCTTTTGGGGATACCAAAGCCACATGGGTCCCATCAATGGCACCAATGGTGTTGGGGATATGTCCAAGGGCATAGAAATCACCCTTCACTGTAGGCAAGTCACCCTCCTCTGGGAAAATGATGTAGCTCCGCATGAGTTTCATCAGGGCAGACAACACTCTGCTCAAAATCTTAGAAAACATAGGCTGAGACATTTCAGATGACATGGCCACTGTGGTCTGGAATGACCCACTGGCCAAAAAATGGAGGACTGACAAAACCTGCACCAGAGGGGGAATCCCTGTGGGTTGGCGGATGGGGGACATCAGGTCTGGCTCCAGCTGGGCACACAGTTCATGGATAGTGGCACGGTCAAGTCTGTATCGAAGTATTATATGGCGTTCTTCCATTGTCGACAGGTCCACCAGCGGTCGGTACACGCGAGGATTCCTCCTTCTCATCGCAAGTCCCAGCGGACGGTGCCTAGGAAGGACAACATGGAGCACAGAGTCAGCCAAACCACAGGTACGTACAGACAGCTTGCACAGTTAAAGAATGGCAATGGGTTGAAAGGCGTGTATGTGTGGCAATGCAAGGCCTAGGCCTGTGTGTCGCAGTCAAAATTAAGCCATGTAGGCCCTTGAAATGGCGGCTGCCTGACCTGTGAAGTGGGACAATGGGATGTGAGGTCAATGGGCTGGTGGGGCACACCGTGGCGGTAGGCGGTCGAAGACCGCGGCGCAAAGCCGCATTGGTTAACATTGAAGCCTATGGGTTTCAGAATCCAATTACGAAGTGCGCCGGCGGTCGCGGTACGCACCGCCGCGGGCGTGACCGCCATTTTCTATCTGCTTAATCACTCGAGACCTGATCATCCACAGGAGAGGACCTATACTGCAAGTGCTGCTGTGACCTCGGTCTGGAAGATACAATGGCTGCTGCGACTGGGGAAAGGGCCCCTGCCTTCACGTCTGAAGAGTTGGAGAAGCTCGTGGATGGGGTCCTCCCCCAGTATGCGCTACTCTACGGTCCTCCAGACCAACAAGTGAGTACACCGGGTGCACATGGAATGGGCTATGCCTGTGTGGATTGGGGTGGATGTAAGTTGGTGGGGTGGGGGGCGAATGAGGAGTGTAACGCCCGACAGATGAGAGCATGTGCCATATGGCAAAGTTGGTGGGGGGGGCCAATCACATCTAACATGCAGGTCATTCATGATTTCCTCCTTTCCACCCTGTACATGTCAAATAGGTCAGCGCCCATCAGAAGATCGAGATTTGGCGTGCCATCGCCAAGGAAGTCCGGAACTTGGGGGTCCACAACAGACGGGGCACCCACTGCCGCAAGAGGTGGGAGGACATCCGCCGCGGAACAAGGAAGGCCGCAGAAACACTGCTGGGGATGGCCTTCCAACCTAGGAGGGGTGCCAGTCGCACCATGACCCCCCTGATGTCCCGGATCCTGGCGGTGGCCTACCCTGAATTGGATGGGCGCTTTAAGACATCACAGCAGACACAAGGGGGTGAGTATCAGCACATTCTCCTATCTTTCTGCGCAGTGGAGGCGTCTGGGTGGGGGAGGAGGGCTATGGGTGACATTAGGCCAGGGCGCTTTCTGTAGTGTAGTCCTCTCCCTTAGGCATGGCCCTGTGCCCCCGGCCCCCACCTCGGTAGGGTGACAAGTACAGCCATTGAAGGTCCAGCATCTCCCATGTGCGCGTTTGACGTCTCTTGGCCTGTTGTCTTAGTCAGTAGTACTGAGTAGTGTACCCCGAATGCGCGGCTTAGTGCATTAGGCACCTGTGTCTGTCCTCTCCGCCAACGGTGTTGACATTGCATGCACTCAACCTGGTCTTCTTTTTTCTCCCCCCACCCTTTCTCTTCATCTTCTTGTGCATGTGTGCATTAGCATCATCAGGCGGAGGAGATTTGGCATCGGAGCACGAGGGAGCTGCAGGACACAAGGCCCCGGTGGGCCCAGGAACAGACACCGAGGGCACCAGTGATCCGGAGGGCGAGGGGAGCACCACGACGGGGACCGCTGGTGAGAGCAGCAAAAGCGACAAGTCCTCGGATGGGAGCTCCCTAGGGACGGCGGCAACATCCGTGCCCCCCGCCTCTACAGGTACAGCCGCCACCCAGCGCACCAGCCCCGCCCTCCCAGCAGCCCCTCAGTCTTCGCTCCGTGCCGGTTCGCCCAGGAAGGCGCGCGTCTCCTTCGCCCCAGGCACCTCAGCCCCTGCCCCTGTTGCCCCTGCTGCCCTCAGTGCGGAGCTCATTGACCTGGTAAGGACGCTCATTGTTGGGCAGACGACCCTTTTGAATGCCATCCAGGGTGTGCAAAGGGAGGTGCAACAGAGCAATGCGTACCTGGAGGGCATTCATTCGGGTCAGGCTGCCCATCAACGAGCGTTCACTGCTCTGGCCTCAGCACTGACGGCAGCCATTGTCCCTGTTTCCAGCCTCCCTCTTCTTACTGCCTCCAGCCTTTCTCTGTCTCCTGTTCCTCAGCCTATCCCATCCACACCATCAGACCAGCCTGCACACACCTCAACACCCAAGAGCAGCTCATCCAAACACAAGCACCACAGATCCCACAAACACTCACCCAAGCAACACCCAGATGCAGACATGCCAACAGCCACTGCCACCCCTGTGTCCCCCTCCTCCTCGTCTCCCTCCTCCCTGCCTGTGACGTCTACACTCACACCTGCATGCACCCCAACATCAGCCAATGCTTCCATCACCACCTCACCCTCCAGGACAGTCCACACTCGTGCAGTCACCACCCCCACTGCCATTTACACGTCCCCTGTGTCCTCTCCCACTGTGTCTGTCACCCCCTCTTCCAAGACACACAAACGCAGGCAGACACCCACCCAACAGCCATCCACCTCACGACAGCCTACAGCACCAGCACCTTCACCCAATGACAGCACACCTGACTCTCCTACAACCACCTCCTCTACCTCCACTTCCATCTCCACTTCTCCTACCCTTTACCTTGGCCCTAAAAAACTTTTCCTGGCTAACCTTAACCTCTTTCCCCCGATGAGCTCCCCCATCCATCTTCAAAGAGTCCCAAGAGCACCGCAGCCACCACCAGCCCAGCTTCGGGTGTCACTGTTGTGCCTGGGTTCTGGAGCCCACCCTTTGCCAGCAGTGACACATCGATCAGCAGCAAGGACACGTCCAGCCCCCCCCCCCGGCAAGAGGACCCGCAAAAACAAGGGCCGCCGTGCGAGGACCGACAGGGCTGCCCCCAAGGAGCAACATGCGGCCACTTCACCACCCACACCATCTAGGGGAGGCAAGGGCCCGAGAGCCCCATCAAAGGAGCGGAAGGGCAGCAGGAGCGCGGAGAAGGTGGACCCCACATGCCACATCCCAGCTGGGAAGGAGGACACTAAGGAGGCCAGGAGTCCGTCCCCGAAGGGTCCAGAAACGTCACGGTCCGAGGGCGACTGAGCAGGGAGTCCAGGCCAGGTCTGGCTCCCTTGACCTGCTGGATGAGCACCGCTGAACAGGGCCCGCGGTGCAGAAGAGCACCGCTGAACAGGGCCCGCCGTGGAGTAGAGCACCGCTGAACAGGGCCCGCCGTGGAGTAGAGCACCGCTGAACAGGGCCCGCCGTTGAGTAGAGCACCGCTGAACAGGGCCCGCGGTGCAGAAGAGCACCGCTGAACAGGGCCCGCCGTGGAGATAGGCACCGCTGAACAGGGCCCGCCGTGGAGATAGGCACCGCTGAACAGGGCCCGCGGTGCAGAAGAGCACCGCTGAACAGGGCCCCGCCGTGGAGAAGAGCACCGCTGAACAGGGCCCGCCGTGGAGAAGAGCACCGCTGAACAGGGCCCGCCGTGGAGAAGAGCACCGCTGAACAGGGCCCCGCCGTGGAGAAGAGCACCGCTGAACAGGGCCCCGCCATCTCAAGCACCGCTCCGCTGGGCCCTTCCTCTCAAGCACCGCTCCGCTGGGCCCTTCCTCTCAAGCACCGCTACGCTGGGCCCTTCCTCTCAAGCACCGCTACGCTGGGCACTGCCGTCTCAAGCACCGCTCCGCTGGGCACCGCCGTCTCAAGCACCGCTACGCTGGGCACCGCCGTCTCAAGCACCGCTCCGCTGGGCCCTTCCTCTCAAGCACCGCTCCGCTGGGCCCTTCCTCTCAAGCACCGCTACGCTGGGCACCGCCGTCTCAAGCACCGCTCCGCTGGGCCCTTCCTCTCAAGCACCGCTACGCTGGGCCCTTCCTCTCAAGCACCGCTACGCTGGGCACCGCCGTCTCAAGCACCGCTCCGCTGGGCCCTTCCTCTCAAGCACCGCTACGCTGGGCACCGCCGTCTCAAGCACCGCTCCGCTGGGCCCTTCCTCTCAAGCACCGCTCCGCTGGGCCCTTCCTCTCAAGCACCGCTACGCTGGGCACCGCCGTTTTAAGCACCGCTCCGCTGGGCCCTTCCTCTCAAGCACCGCTACGCTGGGCACCGCCGTCTCAAGCACCGCTCCGCTGGGCCCTTCCTCTCAAGCACCGCTCCGCTGGGCCCTTCCTCTCAAGCACCGCTCCGCTGGGCACCGCCGTCTCAAGCACCGCTCCGCTGGGCCCTTCCTCTAAAGCACCGCTCCGCTGGGCCCTTCCTCTCAAGCACCGCTCCGCTGGGCCCTTCCTCTCAAGCACCGCTACGCTGGGCACCGCCGTCTCAAGCACCGCTACGCTGGGCCCTTCCTCTCAAGCACCGCTCCGCTGGGCCCTTCCTCTCAAGCACCGCTCCGCTGGGCCCTTCCTCTCAAGCACCGCTCCGCTGGGCACCGCCGTCTCAAGCACCGCTCCGCTGGGCACCGCCGTCTCAAGCACCGCTCCGCTGGGCCCTTCCTCTCAAGCACCGCTACGCTGGGCACCGCCGTCTCAAGCACCGCTACGCTGGGCACCGCCGTCTCAAGCACCGTTTATGGTTCACTGTGCCCACCATGCCTCCTCCTTGACCAGTGGAGACTGTCATCCACCTGATGGACTGTGGCTTTGCACTCCCCAGGATGGTCCAGTGGGCAGCCCACCCACTGTAGAGACATTGAGAGACTGTGGCTTTGCACTCCCCAGGATGGTCCAGTGGGCAGCCCACCCACTGTAGAGACATTGAGAGACTGTGGCTGTGCACTCCCCAGGATGGTCCAGTGGGCAGCCCACCCACTGTAGAGACATTGAGAGACTGTGGCTTTGCACTCCCCAGGATGGTCCAGTGGGCATGGTGGCTCCTCGTGGATCTGGCGTCGTGGACTCATGTGGCTGTGGTGCCCCCCCCTTCCGTTCCCCCTGAGGTGCCTGTAGTTTTTACATCTGATGCCCCTGCAGTGTTCTCTCCAAAGGACTCAGGTCTCCTGTGTGGGCTTTGCCCTTATTTCTCAAGACTTTGGCCCACGGACATGCTGAATTCGTAGGATGTGCAGGACTTGGTACTTCAGTTATACACTGATGTGTATGTCATTAGTTTTGTTGTGAATATCTTTCATGGTTGTACGATAATTTTCTGGAGCTTTTTGGTACATAAATATTTATTCCAAATAAGATTATGTCCTAGCATTTTTCAGGGGTGTTTGGGTGGTGTCACTGTGACTTGGTGCTCTGCGTTGGTGTGTACATAGTTGGGGGGGGGGTCGCATATGTGTGTGCCCATAACCTTTCGTCCTCCCCCTCCCGTGTGTCGTAGGTGCAGTACTCACCGTTGTCGTCTGCGCCGGACTTCGTACTCGTGGTAGATGAGAAGGTGGACGAGAGCAGGTAGGATGTTTAATTCGGGTTCCATGCTGTCCTCCTTCCTCCTGGAGTGCGTAGGGGTGAGCGTTTTCCCGTCCGTAGTCTGTTTCCGCCGTGTTTTTATCGGCGGTGCTCCCGCCCCGGAAAAGGTGGCGTATTGGTGAGTTGGAATAGTGTGGGCGGTACATTGTCTGCCGCCTGTCTGTTGGCGGTGACCGCCGCGCTGTTTGTTTGTACCGCCGTGGCGGTCGGAGTGTTAAGGTGGCTGTGTTGGCGGTTCCCGCCAGGCTCAGAATCCCATTTTTTTTACCACCAGCCTGTTGGCGGGTTGGCCGCCGCTTTAACACCGACTGCCAGGGTTAGAATCACCCCCAAAGTCTCTTTCAAGCACAAAGTACCTGGTTTGGAGTGGAAAATCTCCTCAGAGGGCCACAGAAGAAGAGATACGTGGAAAAATGGTGTGTGCGTCGATTTCTCCCCAGCACACACGGACTTGCGTCGTTATTTTTCACGCGGGGAAGTCGTGCGTCGTTTTCCGGCGCGCGGACTGTCTCTTTCTGTGGATCGCGGGGATTACCAGATGTCCCGGGTCTGTGCGTGGATTCTCCTGCTTGTTTTCCGGCTGTACGTCGTTCTGCGGTGCTGCGCGTCGAAGTTTCGCTCTCACGGCAGGCGTCACGTCGATTTCTCCTCTGGAGGTCGGGCGGCGTTGTCCTTGCGAGGCCGTGCGTCGAAGTTCCGGTCGTCCCGAAGGCGTCGTGTCGATCAGCGTCAATGTGTGGCGTTTTTCTCGCCGTGGAACAAGCTGTGCGTCGAAAATGTTGTCGCACGAAGCGTCCAAGTGAAAAAGAGAAGTCTTTTTGGTCCTGAGATTTCAGGGAACAGGAGGCAAGCTCTATCCAAGCCCTTGGAGAGCACTTTCACAGCCAGGCAAAAGTTCAGCAAGGCAGCAGGCCAACAGCAAGGCAGCAGTCCTTTGTAGAAAGCAGACAGGTGAGTCCTTTGAGCAGCCAGGCAGTTCTTCTTGTCATGATGTAGTTTCTGGTTCAGGTTTCTTCTCCAGCAAGTGTCTGATGAGGTAGGGCAGAGGCCCTGTTTTATACCCAAATGTGCCTTTGAAGTGGGGGAGACTTCAAAGAGTGGCTAAGAAGTGCACCAGGGCCCCTTTCAGTTCAATCCTGTCTGCCAGGGTAAACATGTCTGACCTACAAGGTCTTAGTTTTGATGATAGCATGGTACAGGCGATCCTGCAAACTCCTTCCATACTAGGAGATGAGAACAGCGGCCCCTCGAGTGGTACAAAAGAAGACTGGACAAAGCTATCAACCTTGAAGAAGGAACTCCTTAAGACCGTCTTACACGGTACCATTATGACCGAATATCTGAGGGCCAATATCTCACCAAACGGTCTCATTGTCACTAATGTCCCCAGAATTTTCTTACAAGACTTACAATTTAGAATTGACTGGTCACAGATCTCATGGAAATGTACTTGTGACTGGCTGATCTTGATCATCAATACATCTAAACGTTTGGCAGACTCTATCACGATACAGATCTCCATCACTGAGGCAGCCATGAAAACCGCAGTCCAGCTCTCCCAGTTTAAGTCTCGCCTGGCAGAAATAAATCTGGAACTGAACGAGACCAAGGAATACCTCACAAGACAGAAGATCAATAAACTGCAGAAAGATATTAAACGTTTCAGCAGGGAGAAAATTTACCCCTACACGAAAGATGATTATCATTGCGAGGGTACCTCTGAGACTTCAGAGGATTCTGACGTCCCACAACGTAAGACTCATGTACCTCATTACAGTTCGAGCTCTGACGATTGGAGTAGCGATGAAGGACAGAGGACGAATCTAAATCGTTATATTCCACCTCCTCACTACAACTCCCCGTTTCCGTACCAGCAGATTCCTCCTTGGCAACCTATGCCTATGCCTTTCTTCCAGCCCCAACCTCAATATAACTTCAATCCTTTTTTAGGAAGAGGCCGGGGCAGAGGCAGAGGCAGAAACAGAAGGAGAGGCAAAAATGTACACTGGGCACAGGAAGAACCACAGATGTTGACCAGGAGTTGGAGTGTGACAGCACAAAAGAAAACCTAGTTGTCAACCTTTCCAGTTCCACCCTTACCCCCCCAGAGATGTCGGTCTTAGAGAAAGGTCTGGGTTTTGTACCCACCCCAAGGGAAGACCAATTGAGACTGAATTGCGAGATGGCAGCTCTATTCCGCAAGATTAGATTGCACTTCTTCTTTAAAGATCAACCACCGAGGGACTCCAGAGGTGACACTGACTTAAGGAACCCCTCTACTTTTACGCCCCCTGTGACCTCGATTCCAATAGAGGTGCTTACTTTCGAGAAGGCGGTCCATCATGAGATCCAACTACTAGAATCTCCTCGAACCTTTCAAAATGTGTCCAGCTTGGAACGTGCAGCCATACATTCTTTATCACATAATCCTGAGATCACTTTAAAACCTGCAGATAAAGGAGGTGCAATTGTAGTTATGGATACCACCTTCTATAGACAGGAAAGTCTTAGACTTTTGAGTGATGAAACTCATTACAGATACATTCTGACAGATCCAACTCCCCGTCCACAACGGATGATCCGCGGAATGATAATGGAAGCAGAGTCAGCAGGATGGATCACACAGCAGGAAGCAGAGTTCTTGGACACTAAGAGTCCCAGGATACCGTACTTTGACTGTCTTCCTAAAATCCACAAAAACATCCCACCGCCAGGCTGCCCGATAGTGTCCGGGATTGGCTCTCTTTTGGAACCTTTATCCAAATTCTGCGATTTCTTCTTGCAACCTATTGTTCACAAGACTTCCACATTTCTTAGAGATACTAAGGACACCTTGATTCTACTTAATAATGTTAATGATGCAGGCCCCACAGACATATTGATATGCCTTGACGTGGAAGCCCTTTACACAAATATTCCACAAGAAGCAACTTTAGCAGCAGTAGACGACTTACTCCTGGCCGAATCTTGGACCTACAATACTCCAGTTAGTTTCATTATGCAATGTGCAAGTGTGGCACTTAAGGAGAATTTCTTTCAGTTCGAAACACATCTCTTCCATCAGATACAGGGTATGTCCATGGGGAGCACCTTCGCGCCTAGCTTGGCCTGTCTTTACATATACTTACTCCTGAGCAACCATTCTTTGCCAATATAAGACTATGGCGTCGTTATATTGACGACATTCTAGTGATTTGAAAGGGCAGTAGTGAACTGGCAGTAGACTTTACAAAATGGGTAAACACCCTGGATACCCATCTTCGCTTCAGTTCTAACATTTCTGACCAAGAGGTGTCCTTTCTTGATTTACGAATAACACTTAGAGATGGGTATTTACATTCCTCTGTGTATCATAAACCTACAGATAGGAATAGTCTATTACTCTATAATAGCCACCATCCTAAAGCACTGAGGGATAACCTTCCGTTTGGACAGTTCCTCAGGATACGACGGAACTGTTCGGATACAAATGACATTCATCTTCAAGCCAATACCCTTTGTCAAAAACTGGGTGCACGAAACTACCCTACAAGGTGTGTGAGGCAAGCAAAGAAAAGAGCCAGCAATATCCCGCGGGAGACTCTTTTGACCAACAATACTCGTACTTAACAATCGAGACTCACATGTGTAACCACTTACACTCCTTTGAGCAATCGGATTAAGAGCATCGTCCGAAGATTGTGGCCAATTCTTAATAGTGCAGGCGAGACATTGGAATGTCCCTTATTCGCCTTTAAAAGGACCCACAATATTAAAGATATGGTGGTCCATACTAGACCTGTACAACATCAAATCACGGATGACATCCGTCACAACCAGTGGTTAAAAGTTAAAGGTCATCACCCGTGTGGTGGTTGCAACGTATGCCCGATGACTAGTAGTACCTATGAAGTAGACCTCGGTGAACCTAAGAAATGGCAACTGAGATCCCACACCAATTGTCGCACTAAGAACTGCGTTTATATGATCAATTGTCCATGTGATTTACAGTACATAGGTATGACAACAAGAATGGTGAAAACACGAATCAACGAACACCGAAGCCATTAGGTGCAAGAGGTCTGCAACAAAACTAACTAATCACTATCTGGAAAAACAACATACCCCAGACAACATCAGATGGGTGATATTGGAAACTGTTAAAGACAGCAAAGATTGTACAAAAAGACTCTTCGAAAAAGAACAACGATGGGTCTTTAGGTTAGGGACTCATGTGATTGGGCTCAACGACGAGATTCCATGGACTTGTTTTATCCACTGATAATCCAGTCCCTTTAGGTCATTCTTTGTCTCTTTCCTTGAGTTTTACAATTTTTAGTATTTTTGTTTTTTTTACAGTGGGTATTGACAACCTTTGACATTCTGACCTTCCAATAAAGGTCATTCTTTTGTCACTTGATATATTGAGGCATATATCCCCTTTCTTCCTATTTGGTATGATGGTAGATCCCCCATTTATAAATGGCCGACACAGTTTTTAGTCCTATTTCTGTGTTCTTTACTTACTTGAATATATGAGTCCTTTTTCTCTTTCTAATGGTATTTTAATGAACCCCTTGTGAACATCACTCTACGTTCCGGGGACCGACACTGCTCATAGGTGAACCAACACTTGTGGTTCTATACCAAGTAAGTGCCTTTCCGGCGTTGCTTGATCGCCGGTTTTTCTTTCCTCCTTCTCTCCCGCCCTTCCCCCCTTTCCAGGCTTCGTTACTGTTCACGAAGCCGTGACAATCTGTTACTAACACAAGCCATTAGGCGCGGGATCGCGTGGCCGAATATGGCTGTACTGTTTAAATACTGAGGCGGGTGAGACGTGCTACAAATTATATGCGCTCCCACCTTTGTCCGCCCTCTCGTGTTAGAGTGTATTTCAGTCAGGCTATCTGCCGTCCACAATCGACGGTATGTGCTCACCTTCTTTTTCCTCTTTCCCCTTGTTTTGAGTGTGGGACAATAAAAAACACCCAGACTCTTTCAAGTAACGGCCGAATACAGACGCGCTAATAATTTTGCGCGTTTACTACCTTTGTTTTAGTTCTTCTACTACCAAAAGGGTGAGTGCGACATGCTACTTTACTCTGTGTTTGCTATAAGCTGAGTGTGATGACGGATGATCTTGCATGAAAGATATTATGGCCCTCATTCTGACCCTGGCGTTCGGTGATAAAGCGGCGGCCAACCCGCCAACAGGCCGGCGGTCCAAAATATGCAATTCTGACCCTGGCGGGAACCGCCAACACAGCCCGCCGCATTAACACTCCGCCCGCCACGGCGGAACAAACAAACAGCGCGGCGGTCCCCGCCAACAGCCAGGCGGCAGACAATGTACCGCCCACCCTATCACGACCCACCAATCCGCCACCTTTTCCGGGGCGGGAGCCCCGCCGATAAAAACATGGCGGAAACAGACTACGAATGGGAAAACGCTCACCTCCACATACAGCACGCGAGATTCCGGCAGTATGGAACCCGAGTTGCAGGTCATCCCCGCACTCCTATACCTGCTCCTGTACCAGGAGCACGCCCGGCGGCGCGTAAGACATCGGTGAGTACTGCACCTACGACACAGGGGAGGGCAAAGATTACCGGCACACACCCACCCACCCACACCCACTACAACACACACATCAATGCATTCCCACAGATCACTGTCACAACCCACAAACCCCCCCCTTCCGAAATAATGCAAAGACCAAAAGAAGAGATCTCAAACGGGCAGATATATTGAAAAATGGACAGCAGTAATCCAAATAAATAAATAAACTATGTACAAAATATATACAGCCACTAAATGTAGTCCAACCACTGTCCGTGGACCACAGGGGTCCTGAGCAAAGGGGCAAGGCCCAGTCCCACGACAAGAACTCCACGGAGAGAACACTGCAGGGGCATCAGAAAGAAAAAAGGACAGGCACCTCAGGGGGAAGGGAAGGGGGGGCACCTCAGCCACTTGAGTACACGACGCCAGATCCACGAGGGGACTCCATGACCACTGGCCCTTCCTGGGGAGAGCAAAGCCACAGTCCAAACAGTCCATACAGTGGGTGGCCTGCCACTGGGCCATCCTGGGGAGAGCAAAGCCACAGTCCAAACAGTCCATACAGTGGGTGGCCTGCCCACTGGGCCATCCTGGGGAGAGCAAAGCCACAGTCCATACAGTCCATACAGTGGGTGGCCTGCCCACTGGGCCATCCTGGGGAGAGCAAAGCCACAGTCCAAACAGTCCATACAGTGGGTGGCCTGCCCACTGGGCCATCCTGGGGAGAGCAAAGCCACAGTCCAAACAGTCCATACAGTGGGTGGCCTGCCCACTGGGCCATCCTGGGGAGAGCAAAGCCACAGTCCAAACAGTCCATACAGTGGGTGGCCTGCCCACTGGGCCATCCTGGGGAGAGCAAAGCCACAGTCCATACAGTCCATACAGTGGGTGGCCTGCCCACTGGGCCATCCTGGGGAGAGCAAAGCCACAGTCCAAACAGTCCATACAGTGGGTAGCCTGCCCACTGGGCCATCCTGGGGAGAGCAAAGCCACAGTCCATACAGTGGGTGGCCTGCCCACTGGGCCATCCTGGGGAGAGCAAAGCCACAGTCCAAGCAGTCCATAACAGACTCCACTGCCACTGGAGGAGGCATGTTGGCCAGAGGACATCCTGCAGCCCTGCCCGAGACAGATCCTGCCCTGCCACGTCTGCCAAAGGGCCAGCGGTTCCTGCCTTGAAGGGCCCAGTTCAGCGGTTCTTGCCTTGAAGGGCCCAGTTCAGCGGTTCTTGAGACGGCGGGCCCCAGCGGAGCGGTGCTGGAGACGGCGGGGCCCTGTTCAGCGGTTCTTGCCTTGAAGGGTCCAGTTCAGCGGTTCTTGAGACGGCGGGCCCCAGCGGAGCGGTGCTGGAGACGGCGGGGCCCAGTTCAGCGGTTCTTGCCTTGAAGGGCCCAGTTCAGCGGTTCTTGCCGTGAAGGGCCCAGTTCAGCGGTTCTTGAGACGGCGGGCCCCAGCGGAGCGGTGCTGGAGACGGCGGGGCCCAGTTCAGCGGTTCTTGCCTTGAAGGGCCCAGTTCAGCGGTTCTTGAGACGGCGGGCCCCAGCGGAGCGGTGCTGGAGACGGCGGGGCCCTGTTCAGCGGTTCTTGCCTTGAATGGCCCAGTTCAGCGGTTCTTGAGACGGCGGGCCCCAGCGGAGCGGTGCTGGAGACGGCGGGGCCCTGTTCAGCGGTTCTTGCCTTGAAGGGCCCAGTTCAGCGGTTCTTGAGACGGCGGGCCCCAGCGGAGCGGTGCTGGAGACGGCGGGGCCCAGTTCAGCGGTTCTTGCCTTGAAGGGCCCAGTTCAGCGGTTCTTGAGACGGCGGGCCCCAGCGGAGCGGTGCTGGAGACGGCGGGGCCCTGTTCAGCGGTTCTTGCCTTGAAGGGCCCAGTTCAGCGGTTCTTGAGACGGCGGGCCCCAGCGGAGCGGTGCTGGAGACGGCGGGGCCCAGTTCAGCGGTTCTTGCCTTGAAGGGCCCAGTTCAGTTGGTTCTTGCCGTGAAGGGCCCAGTTCAGCGGTTCTTGAGACGGCGGGCCCCAGCGGAGCGGTGCTGGAGACGGCGGGGCCCAGTTCAGCGGTTCTTGCCTTGAAGGGCCCAGTTCAGCGGTTCTTGCCGTGAAGGGCCCAGTTCAGCGGTTCTTGAGACGGCGGGCCCCAGCGGAGCGGTGCTGGAGACGGCGGGGCCCTGTTCAGCGGTTCTTGCCTTGAATGGCCCAGTTCAGCGGTTCTTGAGACGGCGGGCCCCAGCGGAGCGGTGCTGGAGACGGCGGGGCCCAGTTCAGCGGTTCTTGCCTTGAAGGGCCCAGTTCAGCGGTTCTTGCCTTGAAGGGCCCAGTTCAGCGGTTCTTGAGACGGCGGGCCCCAGCGGAGCGGTGCTGGAGACGGCGGGGCCCAGTTCAGCGGTTCTTGCCTTGAAGGGCCCAGTTCAGCGGTTCTTGCCGTGAAGGGCCCAGTTCAGCGGTTCTTGAGACGGCGGGCCCCAGCGGAGCGGTGCTGGAGACGGCGGGGCCCTGTTCAGCGGTTCTTGCCGTGAAGGGCCCAGTTCAGCGGTTCTTGAGACGGCGGGCACCAGCGGAGCGGTGCTGGAGACGGCGGCCATTCTATGGCCAACTGCTCATTGTCTGGTGGTGCCCTCCTGGGCAGCGGGGATGGTGCTCCTTCAATGCCCACCTGGGCTGTGGGTGGTGGGGCCCTCCTGGCCAGCTGGGCTGGGTCCTCCCTGGGCAGCGGCTATGGGGGTGGTGGGCTCTCCCGGGGCAGCTGTGCCGGTTCCTCCCGGGGCAGCGACTATGGGGGTTGCGGGCTCCTCCTGGGCAGCTGTGACGGGTCCTCCATGGGCAGCAGGCCTGCTGCCTGACTTCTCCGCCTTGCTGCCCTTGCCCTCCTTAGTCGGGAGTCTGTGGCCCTTTCCTCCCTTTGGAGTTGTGGCTGTTGACGGTGGCTGGCTAGTGTCCTGGGGGGATATCGAATCCGGGCTCCGGCGGCGGCCCTTCCACCTTCTACTCCTCTTCCGAGGGGGTGGGCTGGCTGTCCCCTTGCTGCTGGGCGAAGATCCAGACCAGCGGGCTGGTGGGCTCCAATACCCCTGCACCCTTGTCAAGGGGGCTGCAGGGCTGGTGGTGGCTGAGGTGCTCTTTTTTACCCCGACGAGAAGGAGGGGGGGGCTCAGGGTCAGGAAAGAAGGTAGCAGTAGAGAGATAGATTTTCTTGGGACAATGGAGAGTGGTAGGTACAGTGGGTATGGGAGTGGAGGGAGAGGATGTGGTTGTAGGCGAGACAAGTTTGCTGTCTTTGGGTGCAGGTGCAGGAGCGGGAGGCTGTCGTGAGGTGGATGGCTGTTGGGTGGGTGGGTGGCTGCGTTTGTGTGGTGTGGAATAGGGGGTGACAGACACAGTGGGAGAGGACACAGGGGACGTGTAAATGGCAGTGGGGGTGGTGACTGCACGTGTGCGGACTGGAGTGGAGGGTATGCTGGTGATGGAAACACTGGCTGATGGTGAGGTGAATGAAGGTGTGAGTGTAGACGTCACAGGGAGGGAGGAGGGAGACGAGGAGGTGGGGGTCACAGAGGTGGTAGTGACTGTTGGCATGTCTGCATCGGAATGTTGCTTGTGTGAATGTCTGCGTGATCTGTGGTGCTTATGTTTGGATGAGCTGCTCTTGGGTGTTGAGGTGTGTGCAGGCTGGTCTGATGGTGTGGGAGGGACAGGCAGAGGAACAGGAGACTGGGAGGAGGGAGTTAGTAGAGGGAGGCAGGAGACAGGGACAATGGCTGCCGTCAGTGCTGAGGCCAGAGCCTGGAACGATCGCTGATGGGCAGCCTGACCCGAATGAATGCCCTCCAGGTACGCATTGCTGCGATGAACCTCCCTCTCCACCCCCTGGATTGCATTCAAAAGGGTAGTCTGCCCAACAATGAGCGTTCGGAGGAGGTCAATGACCTCCTCACTGAGGGCAGCGGGGGTAACAGGGGCAGGGCCTGAGGTGCTTGGGGCGAAGGAGATGCCCGGCTTCCTGGCAGAGTGGGCACGGGGCGAACGCTGAGGGGCTGCTGGGAGGGCGGAGATGGTGCGCTGGGTGGCGGCTGTACCTGTAATGGCGGGGGCACGGATGGTGCCACCCCCGCAAGGGAGCTCCCTTCCGAGGACGTGTCCGTGTCGCTGCAGGGTCCAGTCGTCCCCGTCGTGGAGCTCCCCTCGCCCTCCGTCTCACTGGTCCAGTCAGACTCTGTGGCATGGCCCTCCTGGGCCATGTGAGATGCAGCTCCCTCCTGCCCCGATGCCACTTCTCCTCCGCCTGATGATGCTGATGCACACAAGCACAGAAGGACAAACAAAAAGGGGGGGGGAGAGAGAAATAAAGAGATTTTGAGTACATGGATCACCGGTACAGTTAGCGGACATGACAGACACAGATGCCCCCTGCACTAAGTTGCGCACTTGGGGTCCGCTACGCATTCCGTGGAACATGCCCTACACGCCTAGAGTTGACAACTGCACCCATGGATGACACGGCCCAGGGATGGCTGTACTGACACACTACTGAGGGTGGTGGCTGGGGACACAGGGGCTTACGGGGGTGCCCAGCCTACAGATATCGCCCTGGCCTAGGGGGACCCACAGCCCTCCTCCCCCACCCAGACACCTCCACTGCGCGACAACAGAGTAGATGATGCTTGTACTCACCCCCTTGTGTCTGCTGTGCTGCCCTCACGCGCCCATCCAAATCAGGGTAGGCCACCGCCAGGATCCGGAACATCAGGGGGGTCAGTTGACGGCAGGCACCCCGCCTACGTTGGGAGGCCATCCCCAGCAGAGACTCGGCGGTCTTCTTGGTCCCGCGGCGGATGTCCTCCCACCTCTTGCGGCAGTGGGTGCCCCGTCGATGGTGGACCCCCAGGGTCCGGACTTCCTTGGCGATGGCACGCCAAATCCTGATCTTCTCATGGGCGCGGACCTATGTGACACGTACAGGGAGGGAGAAATACCACGTTCAAGTTTGTCTGCATTATCGTTGCCAGTGGCCCAATGCCCCCCATCCCCGCCAGGCCCCCCGCCAGGCCCCCCGCCAGGCCCCCCACCAGGCCCAACATGCCCCCCATCCCCGCCAGGCCCCCCGCCAGGCCCAACATGCCCCCCATCCCCGCCAGGCCCCCCGCCAGGCCCCCCGCCAGGCCCAACATGCCCCCCATCCCCGCCAGGCCCCCCGCCAGGCCCCCCGCCAGGCCCAACATGCCCCCCATCCCCACCAGGCCCCCCGCCAGGCCCTCCGCCAGGCCCAACATGCCCCCCATCCCCGACAGGCCCCCCACCAGGCCCCCCGCCAGGCCCAACATGCCCCCCATCCCCGCCAGGCCCCCCGCCAGGCCCCCCAACATGCCCCCCATCCCCGCCAGGCCCCCCGCCAGGCCCTCCGCCAGGCCCAACATGCCCCCCATCCCCGCCAGGCCCCCCGCCAGGCCCAACATGCCCCCCATCCCCGCCAGGCCCCCCGCCAGGCCCCCCAACATGCCCCCCATCCCCGCCAGGCCCCCCGCCAGGCCCCCCAACATGCCCCCCATCCCCGCCAGGCCCCCCGCCAGGCCCTCCACCAGGCCCAACATGCCCCCCATCCCCGCCAGGCCCCCCGCCAGGCCCAACATGCCCCCCATCCCCGCCAGGCCCCCCGCCAGGCCCCCAAGCCAGCCAGTGGCCCCAAATCCATATTGAATCAAACTCACTTGTTGGTCTGGAGCATACTGGGGGAGGACCCCATCCACAAGTTTCTCCAACTCCTCTCCAGTGAAGGCAGGGGCCCTTTCCCCAGTCGCAGCAGCCATTGTCCCTTCCAGACCGAGGTCACAGCAACACTTGCAGTATAGGTCCTCTCCTGTGAAAGTTCAAGTCGCAAGTGGATAAGTAGATAGGAAATGGCGGTCACGTCCGCGGCGGTGCGTACCGCCACCGCCGGCGCCCTTCGCCATTGGCTCCTGAAACCCATAGGCTTCAATGTTAACCAATGCGGCTTCGCGCCGCGGTCTTCGCCCGCCGACCGCCGCTGTGTGCCACGCCAGCGCATTGACCTCACATCCCATTGTCACACTTCACAGGTCAGGCAGCCGCCATTTCGAGGGTCCACATGGCTCAATTTCAACTGCGTCACACAGGCCTAGGCCTTGCATAGCCACTCAGACACGCCATTCACTGCATAGAGAATCGTTTACTGTGCAAGCTGTGAGTACGTACCTGTGGGTTGCTTGACTCTGTGCTCCATGTTGTCCTTCCTAGGCACCGTCCGCTGGGTTTGGCGAGGAGACGGATGAATCCTCGCGTGTACCGACCGCTGGTGGACCTGTCGACAATGGAAGAACGCCACATTATCCTGACCTACTGGCTTGACCGTGCCACTATACATGAACTGTGTGCCCAGCTGGAGCCCGACCTGATGTCCCCCATCCGCCAACCCACAGGGATTCCCCCTCTGGTGCAGGTCCTGTCAGTACTCCATTTCCTGGCAAGTGGGTCATTTCAGACAACAGTGGGAATTGCTTCTGGGATGTCTCAGCCCATGTTTTCGAAGGTGTTATCCAGAGTGTTGTCTGCCCTGATGAAATACGTGAGGAGCTACATCATTTTCCCTGAGGTGGGCGAATTGGCTACAGTGAAGGGTGATTTCTACGCCCTTGGACATATTCCCAACGTCATTGGTGCCATTGATGGGACCCATGTGGCTTTGGTTCCCCCAAGAGACAGGGAGCAGGTGTACAGGAACAGAAAAAGTTACCATTCCATGAACATCCAGGTGGTGTGTTTGGCTGACCAGTACATCTCGCATGTAAATGCCAAGTTCCCTGGGTCAGTGCATGACGCCTTCATCCTGAGGAATAGCAGCATCCCTTACGTGATGGAACAGCTAGAGAGACACCGTGTATGGCTATTGGGGGACTCTGGGTACCCGAACCTGTCGTGGCTACTGACCCCAGTAAGGAATCCCCGGACCAGGGCAGAGGAACGGTACAATGAGGCCCATGGGCGTACTAGGAGGGTGATCGAACGCACCTTTGGCCTCCTAAAGGCCAGGTTTAGGTGCCTGCATATGACAGGTGGATCCCTAATGTACTCACCTAAGAAGGTGTGTCACATCATCGTGGCCTGCTGCATGCTTCACAACCTGGCTTTGCGCCGCCAGGTGCCTTTCCTGCAGGAGGATGGTCGAGACGGTGGTGTAGTGGCAGCTGTGGAACCTGTGGAGAGTGACGAGGAGGAAGACGACGGGGCTGAAACAGACAACAGGGACAGAATCATTGAACAGTACTTCCAATAGGACACAGGTAACAATTCAAACATAATTTAGTGAATGTGAACTACTCTCCTGCATCTCTGCTGCCTGTCTATTTGCCCCAGTGTATGATGACTGAGTTGTGGCTTTTCCCTCCCTATTTCAGATCTGGGGTCCCCACTACGAGTCCTGTGCTTCGTTTCCCCATGGACTACAGCTTTGTGGCAGCTGTTTGTTGACTTCACTATGTACAAGGACATATTTGCAATGTCATGTCAATTACAATATTTTGAAATCACAGCCAGACTCCAGATAGTTTTGTGCTAAATGGGTGTTTATTTAAGTGCTCAAAATGGGATGGGTGGTTTCAAGTGAGTGGGGGCTATGGTGAAGGAATGTCCATGGCAGAGTCCAGAGTAACAGTCACACAGGTGCATTGTCCAGAGGCCTGTGGAGAGATGGAGCATGGGCAGTTCAAGGATGGACAGGGTGACAATGTGGGACAGTGGGATGACATCAGGTGGTATCCTTTGCTGGCGGGGGTCTTGACATCCTACTCTGTCTTCTTGCGAGATCTCAGGGCCCTCTTGCGGGGTGGTTCTTCTCCTGCAGAAGGTGGGGGTCTGGTGGGCTGCTGTTGTGCGGGGGCCTCCTGACCACTAGCGCCGGCGGAGGTGGTTGGCTGTTCTTGGTCCAGGCTAGTGGCAGGGGCCCTTTGTTGGTGTTGAGTGTCTGTCCTGGTGTTGATGAGGTCCTGCAGCAGCCCGACCATGGTAACCAGGGTGGAGGTGAGGGCTCTGATGTCCTCCCTGTACCCCCGATAGTGTTCCTCCTGCAGTACCTGGATCTCCTGGAACCGGGCCAGTACCGTCGCCATCGTCTCCTGGGAGCGGTTGTATGCTCCCATGATGGTGGTGAGGGCCTCGTGGAGAGTGGGTTCCCTGGGCCCGTCCCCCCCCTGTCGCACAGCTGCCCTCCGAGTTGCCCTGTTTCCCTGGGCCTCTGCCCCCTGGCCGGTGTGCCCACTACCACTGCCCCCAGGTCCCTGTTGTTGTTGGGGTGGTGGGTTATCCTGGGTGCCCTGTAGTGGTAGACACACCGCAGATTGACGCGCCCTGGAGACAGAGGCATGGGCCCGCTGGGTGGGAGCTGTGCTGGTGTTCCCAGAGGGGTTTGGGTCTGTGGTGGCCTGTGGCTGTCTGAGGGGAACCGACTGTCCAGAGGTCCCCGATGGTCCGGGCTGGTCATCGGTGTCCAGGTCGACAGAGCTGCTGTCATCGCTGACGGCCTCTTGGGTGGGGGGTGTGGAGAATTCTGGGCCCTCCGTGGCGGTGTGTTGGCGGTCGGGTCCTGCAGGGGTATAGAGGTATGGTTATAGTTTCAATGTGTGGCATATGGGTGTATCTGTGGGTTCCCGTGTCCCCAAGTGCTGGCATTCGTGTGTGGGGGCTTTGGTGAGGGTGGCTTGTGGGGGGGATGTGTATATGCATTGGGCATGCTTTGGTGATGGGTGTCCATGCTTAGTGGACGCATGCAGGCCTAGGTTTTGGGATGTGTGGGTTGTGATGGTGAGACATTGGCAGGGAATAGGTGTGCTGGGGGTGGGGGTGAGGATGGTGGTGGGGGTGAGGATGGTGGTGGGGGTGAGGGTGAGGGTGGGGGTGAGGATGGGGGTGGGGTGAGGGTGGGGTTCGAGGATGGGGGTGAGGGTTGGGGTATGATTTGGCATGCAGGTGGGGGGGAAGCAGTAGTGAAGCTTCAACTTACCAGTGTCCATTCCTCCGCCGACTCCTGCGAGGCCGTCAGGATGCAGGATGTTCAAGACTTCCTCCTCCCATGTTGTAAATTGTGGGGGTTGAGGTGGGGGTCCTCCGCCAGTCCTCTGCACGGCGATGTTGTGCCGGGATACCATGGAACGCACCTTCCCCCGTAGGTCGTTCCATCGCTTCCTGATGTCTTCCCGATTTCTGGGGTGCTGTCCCACAGCGTTGACCCTGTCGACAATCCTCTGCCATAGCTCCGTCCTCCGGGCAATGCTGGTGTATTGGACCTGTGTGCCGAAGAGCTGGGGCTCTACCCGAACGATTTCCTCCACCATGACCCTGAGTTCTTCGTCTGAGAAGCGGGGCTGTCTTTGGGGTGCCATGGAGTGGTGTGTATGATGTGTGGGGTGGAGTATGTGTAGTTAAGTGTGTTGAGTGTGGTGGTGTGTGTTGTTTTGTGTGTGGATATTGTGTGGGTGATGGTGTAGTGTGCCTCTGTGTGATGGTATTCTGTGTTCGATGATGTGTCTCTCGGTGCTTCTTTCTGAATTTTTTGTCGTAGGGGTTTGTGGGTGATGTGGGTGTGTGTTTTATATTGTATTGTGTGTGTGGGAGTGGTGTGTGTATGTGTATCAGGTGTGTGGAATTCAAATCGGCCAATGTGGCTGAGTTTTGTTCGTTTGTGTGTATTCTGACCGCAGCGGTGTGTACCGCCAATGGAAAACCGCGTTTGAATGACCGCCGCGTGGATTCATGGGTCGTAATGGCATGGGCGTATTTCTGTTGGCGTGACGGTGGAGGTTTGGTCACCTCCACTTTTCCGCCGACCGCTGGTCTGGCGGTCTGTTGTGGCTGTCGGATTTTCGGAGGTTTGGCTGCTGCGGGTCAGAATGACCGTGGCGGGTTACCGCGACCGCAGCGGAATTATGGAGGATTTCTGACCGGCGGTAGGCGCCTTTTACCGCCGAGGTCAGAATGACCACCTATGTCTGTTAATGCCCCTGTACCCCCTTGACGCTTCAGATTTCGACATAAAGGTGCCCCCCAATTGGGGCTCATTCTTCACTTTAAGATACCTTACAGCTACTCTCATGTCTTCTTTTGTAACATTATAGTAATTTACTTGTTTCATCCTGTATAGGAGGATGGTTTTGTTCTTTATCATGAACACCAGGGGTTACGATGAGATAATAATCTTACCAATTTTCATGTTATTTTAAATTCTTTTTTTTGTATACATATGTTTAGTTCATAATGGATTTCTGAGCCTGACACCTCCCCGATGGGGCCCACCAGTAATACTTGGAGGGTGAGCATTATTCTACCTGCACTAATTGTGTTTTCTTGGTCTATCACCATGGCACTTCTGTCACTGGGCACATCTTTTCTTTTGTTGGATCTCCCACGAGGGTATAGGGTAACCATTCTGGAACAGTGATAAATATAACTGTTGATGAATAGGTAACTCTCTGACAATGGTTTCCTTTTTTACCTTTTAGGTTTCGAACTAATCAATTCACAGATTTTTTTCATAAGGATTAGGTACGTACTTAGGTCCTGAAGAATCGCACAAGATCATTTTTGACTCAATATAGCGAGAAACATGTTGACCCCTTGATTGAGTAACACAGTGACTCTGTGTACTCTCCTTTTGTACCATCTTTACTATGAATCCTAGTAAATTGTTTATATTTTTTGTTTAGGGAATGTAGACATTATTTTACCATAGCCCTATGTGGTGTTTTTAATCATGTCAGGGGTATAAATATCAGAATAAAAGGCACATTTTTACCCCTAGCCATTTTTTACTTTATCTATACCAATCCTTTCTTTCACGGCTTGACCGTCTTCACACCATTTGTCAAAAGATCTCCGGCAAAGAGCCCCTTTGTGGCGCCCGTCAGGCATTGCAGTGCCGGCCTGACGAGGAGCATAGCCCTATGATGAAGCATGTCACCGGAAGGTGAGTGAGGGCTCTTGCTTCAAGCATATTGCTTCCCCCCTTTTTTGGAAACCTTGGCCTAGTAAACCACAACCCTCTCCTTTTTTAGCGTTTTGGAACTGTGTGTATATATTGTTTGGAGTCCTTTGAACAGCCAGGAAGTTCTTCTTGTCAGGATGTAGTTTCTGGTTCAGGTTTCTTCTCCAGCAAGTGTCTGATGAGGTAGGGCAGAGGCCCTGTTTTATACCCAAATGTGCCTTTGAAGTGGGGGAGACTTCAAAGAGTGGCTAAGAAGTGCACCAGGTCCCCTTTCAGTTCAATCATGTCTGCCGGGGTCCCAGTAGGGGGTGTGGCAGTCCTTTGTGTGAGAGCAGGCCCTCCACCCTCCCAGCCCAGGAAGACCCATTCAAAATGCAAATGTATGCAAGTGAGGCTGAGTACCCTGTGTTTGGGGTGTGTCTGAGTGAATGCACAAGGAGCTGTCAACCAAGCCCAGCCAGACGTGAATTGTAAGGCACAGAAAGATTTAAGTGCAAAGAAATGCTCACTTTCTAAAAGTGTCATTTATAGAATAGTAATATTAAATCTAACTTCACCAGTCAGCAGGATTTTATATTACCATTCTGGCCATACTAAATATGACCGTCCTAATCCTTTCAGATCTGCAGCTACCACTTCAATACTGTATGAGGGAAGCCCCAATGTTAGCCTATGAAGGGACCAGGCCTCACAGTAGTGCAAAAACTAATTTAGGAGTTTTACACTACCAGGACATGTAAACTACACAGGTACATGTCCTGCCTTTCCCCCACACAGCACCCTGCTCTAGGGGTTATCTAGGGCACATCTTAGAGGTGTCTTATATGTGGAGAAAGGGGAGGTTTAGGCTTGGCAAGTACTTTTAAATGCCAAGTCGAGGTGACAGTGAAACTGCACACACAGGCCTTGCAGTGGCAGGCCTGAGACAAGGAAAAGGGGCTACTTAAGTGGTTGGCACAACCAGTGCTGCAGGCCCACTAGTAGCATTTAATCTACAGGCCCTGGGCACATAGAGTGCACATTACCAGGGACTTATAAGTAAATTAAATAGTCCAATCAGGTATGATTCAAGGTTACCATGTTTTAAGGGAGAGAGCATATGCACTCTAGCACTGGTTAGCAGTGGTAAAGTGCGCAGAGTCTAAAAGCCAGCAAAAACAGTGTACAAAAAGTAGAGGGAGGCAGGCAAAAAGTTAGGGGTGACCACCCTAAGGCTGTCAGGTCTAACACATGGTAATAAATTTGAACTCTTACTTCAAAGATACCGGTGATTTCCTGAGGGTTTTGGAGGATATAGCATGGCAAGATGGATATCTATTGGTCACCATAGATGATGTTTCTTTTTATACATCAATTTCACATAAGGTATGCCTAAAAGCAGTCAAGTATTTTTTACAGCAAATAATTAGCCATGAATTGAAGCACTTACAGATGCTGTTAGATATGATTGAGCTTTGCCTAAGAAATAATATATTTATATTTAACCATGAGATATATTCACAAATCTGCAGTGCAATGGGAGTTTCCTTCTCTCCAAGCTTAGCCAATCTTACCATGGGTTGGTGGAAGAAACATGTATCTTGGATAGAGGGTAATGATGGCCATATGGAAAAGAAAGAAACTCAACAAAGATTCCTGAGGAAAGGATGCAAGTATCGGGTCATTAAACAAGGAGAGAAAAGAGCAAGATCTCTAACACATGCACAGACTCTTATGAACCAATGTAGTCACATCAAAGAGGATGAACAAAAACCAATCAGACTAATTCTGACCTACAGCAAAGAGAACCATCAGATTCTTAATAGCTTAAACAAACATTGGAATATCATAAAGAAGGATCCTGACATTGGACAATTACTAGGAATGCGACCAGATGTGACCTAAAGGAAGGTACCTTGTCTGAAACATCATCTGCATAGAAATCATTTGGAACTCTTGAAAATGTCCGATTAGTTAGTGGAACATAATAAAGGTTTCACATGCTGCAAGAAATGCAAGTCGTGCTGAATTGGTTGCAATAAGAGAGAGTTTGTGGATTTCAATGGAAAAAGGATCTCCATTAGAGATAGAATAACATGTGACATGGCATTTATGGTCTATAATATTAAATGTCTCTGTGGACTGAGATACATGTGGAGTACAATCTGTCCCTTGAAAAAACAGATATTCAAACACATAAGGGTGGTACGAAATGGAGATCTTATCTATGCCATGGCAAGACATTTGAAGTGCCACTATGGGGCTGACTGGTTACACATGAGGTATTATGGAATAGCGTTTGTAAAGAAATATGAGAGAGGGGGAGATAGGATATTGCAATTGAGACAATTGAAATCAAGATTTATTGTGCGACTTAAAACAAAGATACTGTGTGGGATTAATGGGGATGAAGAATTGTACTATCATTTGTGAAACTGCGGAAATTCAACACTTAAGTGATAGAAAACAGTTATGCTGAAAATGACATTTGCAAACATATGAGGCAGTATCTGCTTTCTCCGTACATAGGGCCTGAGATATGCAACCAAATATGAGACATTCTTTAGTATTCGGGTACTACACCCAATACATGCCACCCATTTTCGGTCATCTATGAGGACAATAATTTAGATGAGTTCAGTATGCAGAAGCCTGGAACGTGCTATAATTAACAATTGGGCACAGAATATCAACTTGCCATGCCTAATAATGTCAGTCCATTTAAATCATGAGATGTGATCAAGAATATGTAATTAATTCATGACCCCTATCAGTACCAGCCCTTCTAATATGTTGGAACTGTGATGTTAATCAGCAAATTGGTGCATATTTGGGGATTTGTTTTATAGCACTTTTCACTTTGACTACATATCCCATTGTGCTACATAAAGGCTCATGTTGGGATAGTATATATATTGGAAATAGAAAATGCATCCTTGGAGGTTGAAACGCTTCGGTGATGGTCATTTGTGGCTTTTGATTTATTAAAAAGGAATACTGGATTTGCTGGAGTGCCGCACTTCATTTTTGTGTTGGTGAGAATATATTTATATTCATATATATGTATGAATGTATTTATATTACCTAGTGATGGTTCCCACTAGGTAGTTATAGTTAGGTCTGCTTTTCGATAGAAAGAGTATTTTTGGTTTGCTAATAACTTTGGCCCCATTATCAAAGATAAAGTTCATTATCCTTAGCTCCTTCCTACAAGGTTTCGGGGTGATCCATCAAACAGGGGCCGTGAAAAAAGTGGGGTACGAAAACATAAAATCTTCATGCATTTTCCATAGACTTCTTTGGACAATGTTATAGCAAAAACTGCTGAACGGAATTACAACAAATCAGCTGGAAGCTAGATCTTGGTCCACAGATTATGCCTTTTGTAATTTGGTGTAAATCAGTACAGTCATTTTTGAGAAATTAAGGGTTAAAAATAATTGTATATTTTGGCAGTTGAACTCTCAAGAATCCCACGAACCTCCCACAGGAGCGTGAAATAAAAAATAGAGCCCTGTGACTGGTAGATAAGTTAGTTTTGCCCGTGGGCCTTCACGCTCTCATAGGAGCAAGAGATTCCCATGCGTACTGCACGCACTCTTATTGGCTGGCTGTTGGAATATTAGAAATTAAATGGCCATCATTACTGTTTACTGTGCCAAATTGGAGGTGTTGTGGAACGAAATGCAAAAGCTACAAAAGGAGGCAGCAGAGAGGCATGCTGTCACCTAGGACTAAAAAGGAGGTATCTAAGGGATGACTGCTGTAAAGAAAGTAAACATATATTGTTTTTAACTAATTTTTATAATGTTGCAGGACTCTTGCAGGATTGCAGATACTAACAAGCATTTGCAATGCAATGGGTCTCCCGTTTGCTCGAGTCAGAGCTGTTTATGTTGTAAATTGGTTACTGGACTTTTCTTGCCACTTACATTGAAAATGAAAAGTAAAACATTTAACATAAATGAGCCAATTCAAAGCGCCATGGCCGCCATGAGGATGAGCACAAAGGAGAGACACAAAAGGAAAAAGAAGTTTGCTCTAAGTCAAACATATCGGCAGTCATGCAGTTATCCATGTAACAGGGTCAATGCCCATGGCGGTAACCCCACCGCCCCAAGGAGGGACAAGCATAAAGCATTACAAATGATAACAAAGGATTTTTGAAAGGCAAGCCCACAAACGAGTGATAGTGATGGCGTGTGGTGGGCGTGGTTAAAAGCCCAGAGGTATATTACAGCAGGTCAGAGTGCTTGCGCGCTTGACCTAAAACGTAGTAGATGAGTTCCCCATGCTCTCCATTAGTTTTAATGCATATTGCTGTGCTTTTTGAGAGGAAGTGTGTAAGAGATAAGTACTGTAATGAGTAGGTGGCTAATTTTTATGGGGTTCATTCAGCCTCTCGAGCTTCCCAGAAGTCTCGCATGGAAAACTAGGTGATTTATGATCCTGCGAGAGTCTTGGGAGATTGTATGGGGAGAAGTCGAAAGAAAGGGCCAAGGTGAATGGATAGTGAGCATTCTTATTACATGGCTGAACAAATGCTGTGATATGACTGGATGTAGAGCCAGCTTCTCCTTGTTTTTTTTTCAAGGAGAAGGAAGTCGCCTTGAGATGTCCTCAGCAGAAATTACATGAAAGATATACGTATGGTCAATTGCTTTTAAGAAAGAACTTCAACTTCAGGTACTTTAGCAATATAATTCTCAACATTGTTGCGAAGTGTCATTAAGTGTAGTAATTTTGGTATGCATATTCTACATTATGCTTACAAAGTGAAACGTTGTTTTGGGAGGTATTGCTGTGTTTAAAAAAATTTGGAGAGCTACATGTTAGAAGGTAGAGAGAGGTAAGCAAGGTTTGCAGATTGTGTTAAAAAATAAAATGTACTAACTATGTGTCCTTGAAAGTGAAGGACACAGTCTTTGTCAAATTATAAAACAAAGAATGCATTAATATAAGCTGTACTATTGTTATGAACCTTACTGTTCGAATTCTTTAGCCCTTTGAAATGTTTGAGTGGTGATATTACTATTCTAGTGTGCTAGCAAAGGTGTCTCGAGGGTAATGTGTTACTTTATAAGCTTTTATTAAATGAGGTTTGACGGCATGTTATAATTTATTTAATATGTACTGGGTGACAAGGTGTGGAATTTTTCAGGAGAAAGGAATAACAAATTACTGGTGCATTAGATATAAATATGTGATAGTGTGTGAAAAATGTAGAAAGGTTTAGGAAATATACTGATGTATCGCTGTTATCAATTGTTGACCAGTATGTAACTTTGATCTTTTTGCTTATTTTGTCTTTTTTAGGAGGAAAATTTAATCTTATCTCTGAGGAAATAATTATTTGCTTACATAAGCAACAAAGAAGAGCCTTGTTAAGAGAAGTAGGATGACTATACTGTTCAGCAATATCTACCTCTTCAGGCACAGTTTGTTCAGGTTGGAAGGATGTGGAGTCGTCTGAACAGTTGAGTAATACAGCTGTAAGAGCTAACTTGGATGAGCTAGACTTTCTAAACTGTATACATACATATGCTGCTTTGGTGAGACTTTATTGTCACCTAACCTGCCATGACATACCACAAATCTAAAGACACTTTGGCAGGCAAAAGTGGTAAAAAGTCTGTAAAAATGTACTAGCAAGATTAAAATCCAGTAGGCAAATAAAGAAAAAAGGGGGGGATTATCAGGAGCTGTTTATGAGCATCAGAAAAAATGTTACGCATTTAAAAGGTGTTTGTTTTCTTTGTGTTATAGTTGTTTCTGTATCTTGTTAATGTAGTTGTAGTTTTGTATTGTTATTTAATGTTTTTTTTGTAATAAAGAAGTTTCCAGTTACTTTGGATAAATTTCTGTAATACTTATAATAAATTTCAAGTTTAGTATAATATTGCAATACATGGTAAAACTGGCAGTTCCATATTCAGGGACTGAGAATATGCTACTACATGTATATGTATGTCAATGGTACTATGCTCATCTTTTATTCTACAGAGGCTTGACAATGGAGAAGCCGGTTATTTTTCTAAACAGGTATGGTTACTTGTGATGCAACAGTGAGTGGTTATATACTGTAGTATAGGGAAGTGTGATACAAGAGAGAGGTCTTGGCACAGAGGAAACTGCATGTTGATACACACTACTATCAGCTGCTGTGCACACCTTATTATGTATGGGTGTTGCCACTGGGAGGTGTTTGAAACAGAGGTATGTTTCCACAATCAAATATAGACACATGTTAGTCCAAGACACAGGTCTGAACAGAGAGGATACTCCATTTTATACTTTACTATAGGCAGTCATCAGGATGATGAGAGGCATGTGCAGAGAAATCTATTTCTACCCAGAGCCTACTTTGTACATATTTTACTCTGGCTAAGTGTTTCACCTGAGAGGGCAGTATGTTTTCATATCATAGCCTCTGTAGTTGTTTTGCAAGACTGACTTTTGAACATAAAGGTAATCCTAACTCTATACTTTACTTGTAGATCTGTGATACTGGGGAGAGCTGGGACCAGAAAGGTAAGCCACTTTTCACAGCCTAATTTGCACAAGCATTATCCAAGACACAGGTCACAGGAGAGAGTTCAGTCTCTCCCCACACTATACTATGCAGAGCTACCATGCAATAGACGTGTCAGCAAATATAGTTGTTTCTCCCCACTGCCTACTATATATATCTGTCAGCATGAGAAGAGGTATGAGTGCAGAAATACATTTTCCTCAAATCTTACTATAGACACATTTTATTGTGGTAAGATGTGTTAGCCGAGAGGTGGCTCCCTTCCCAAGCAGCACTGCCTATCACTGTTGTTCTAAGGAGATGTGTGAGCACTGAGGCCTCTGGCTTATTACACCTTACTGTTCATCCAAGTTGTCCTGGAGATCATGTTATTACAGAAGACAATGGTTCCCTGCATACTATTGTATATATCTGTTATGCTGGGGGTAGCTGTTTGTGGACAGGCAAATCCATTTCCACACCCTAATATATATGGTTATTTCCTTGGGAAGAAGTGTCAGTGGGGAGGCTAATACTTGTTATACTTCATATGTTATATTAAGGTCTTACATTTGAGGTGAGTACGATCCCCACACTACAATGCATACTAGTGAGCCTGGGGAAAGTTGTCAATGGAGAGGCAGTGTCTCTTTACATCTTACTCTGCGCACTAGTTATCCTCATGCAAGGTCTCAGTGGAGAGGTTGTTCTCGCCCCATGGTTTAGTAGTGGGAATTGCAATAGATAAGTATTATAATGAAGAAAAGTATAAATTCTTCATCTAAGGTAATTTTACAATCTTGCAAGAGTCTCGTGGGATTGTATTAAAAAAGAGGTAGCAACACTTTGGTACATATAAATTAAATGTATTACAACAGGTTATGTTCAATGAAAATACAAATTCCATTATGAAAGTACTCTCTCACAAGACAGTCATGAGCGTAAAAGAGCAAACACTACCCCCTTACAGTGGACATGGAGGACTGTGTGCTTGGACCATGGAAGCTTCTGGAGAAAGTCACCCATGCTATACATGAGAGCATCATGATTCTTCCAAGTGTCTTGTGAATGTCTAGCGAGAGTCATCAAGAAAAAAGGTACATACTACAAACAACATGCATAATGAAAGTAGAGGGTATCTCTGAAAATAGCTTTTTTAAGTAACATTTTGGGACAACTGTATTTTTTCTGTTTTTAACATGCATAGCTTTTTGTATCCTTCCAGATGGTGTGGGCACTCCCAGAAGTCAGGAACAAAGGCTGAGGCAGGAAGGAGGTCACACCTCCCACACCCCAATTGGTTAGTGAATAGAACCATAAGAGCGGTAAGCTTCAAGGGCTTCACCACTCCTGAGAGCCACCTGTGCTGTCCCCCAGTGAAGGAAACACCCCTCTTCCTGCCCCAGGCACCTTTTCTCGTGGTCAAGTGAGCAATTAGGTATGCAGGATAGTGTACACTCCCAGCATACTGACCACACCTCTAGGGTGAGCAGCCCTGTCTGTGCACTAAATTTTGAATTCTGCCATCTTAGGTGTAGCAGAATAGAGGTTTCTAGGTAGCTAAAGGTGGCCTACCCCTCCTAATGTGGTCACCTCAGGGGCAGATTAGCTGTAGCAGCTAGCTGCCCATTGGTCATTTTGAGACTTGGCATCCTTTGCGTTGTCTCCCCTAACTTTCTGCCTCTGTTTCCCAGGTTGTTGATGTGTGCTGGAGTCTATTTTGTTACTCTGGGCACTTTACCATTGCTATCCAGTGCAAAAGTGCAAGTACTCCTATGTATAATGTATATGTAATTGGCTTTCCATGATTGGCATATTTGATTTACTGGTAAGTCCCTAGTAGAGTGCACTAGAGGTGCCCAGGGCCTGTAAACCAAATGCTACTAGTGGGCCTGCAGCACTGATTGTGCCACCCACATAAGAAGCCCTGTAAACATGTCTCAGACCTGCCACTGCAGTGTCTGTGTGGGCAGCCTTGCACTGCCAATTCGGCTTGGCATGTGTACCCACTTGCCAGGCCTAAACCTTCCCTTTTTATACATGTAAGACGCCCCTAAGGAAGGCCCGAAGTATCCCCAGGGGCAGGGCGCAGTGTATGTTAAAGGTGGGTCATGGACTTATGTGTTTTACATGTCGTGACAGTGAAATACTGCTAAATTCAGTTTTCGCTGTTGCAAGGGCTATCTCTCTCATAGGTTAACATGGGGGCTGTCTTTAAATGTGATTAACGCACAGATTCTGTTTGGGAGCAGATAGAAATGTGGAGTTTAGGGTCTCTGAGCTCACAATTTAAAGATACATTTTTCAGTGAAGTTGGTTGTTAAATTGTGTGTTTGAAAATGTCACTTTTAGAAAGTAGCCATTTTGTTGCTTAAACCATTCTGCGACTCTGCCTGTTTGTGGATTCCCTGTCTGGGTCGGTTTGACAGTTGGGCTGTTTGCACCTCTCTCTAGACAGTGACACAAACGGGTCTGGGGTGTAGCCCACATATCCTGATGAGCTGGAGAGGAGGGGAGGAGTGGTCACTCACACCTGAATGGGCTGTGCCTGTCCTCACACAATGCAGTCTCCAACCTCCTGGTGTGTGACTGGGGCCTGGCCTGCAAAAGAAAGGATCTTACAGACACTTGAGACTTCACTTTGAAGTAGGCCTAATTCAAAGGCAGAAAGGGATAGAAGAAGAGGACCCAAAACCCCAAACGTTAGATTACTTCAAGGATTCAAGAGGAACCTCTGCATGGAGAGGAGCTGAGGAGAAGGGATGCCCTGGCCTGTGACTGTCCTCTGTTGAGCTATCCTACAGTTGCTGCTTCTGCCTGTGCAAGGGGGCAGAGACTGGACTTTGTTGCATTCCTGCTTGAGAAGTGACTCCAAGGCCTTGGAGTAGAGCTTGCCTCCTGTTTTGAAGCCTCAGGGACAGCAAAGTCTTCACCAACCAGACCTGAGTCTACTTGCTGTGGACTCCAGCTTGCCATTCCAGTTCCTGGGCACAAGGAAGTGAATTCCTGGAGAAAAACCAGCCTAACAATGCCGGACGACAGCGTGCGACTTCGCAAAGGATGCCGCTGCCTGGAACCACAATGCTGCTTGCTCTGAGGTCATGGACCTTGCTGAGTGCATCAAATTCGAAGACCATGTGAGCTGACCCCACTACCCCGGAACTGCGATGCCACCTTCCCCAAAGCCGTGGACCTCATAGAAGTCCGACGACCATGTATGCGTTGCGTCGCTGCAGTTGCTGATCCAGCCCAACTTCACTAACATTGCAGCTCCTGCGGCCGTGTGACATCATTGAGACCCCGTGAGGTTGCCCGCAGCATCGTGACTCCGCTGGACTTTGCATCTGCTGAAACCAAGGGACTGACTTCGCATTTGACGCCACTTCATCTCCACCACCTTGTAGTGAGAACCTGACGCTGCTGTGTGACACCGCCATCCTTCTGTCCTGTGGCACCGGAACCGACGCCTCATTGGAACCAGCGAAGCCATTCTCCCCGACTCCATGAACCAGCCTGTTTTCTACTTGTTCCTTAAGGTACTGTACCTGGGGGTCAAACGACTCCGTAAATGATGCCATTGGTGTTGCATTGTAGGAAACGACTCTGTCACGACGCTACATATTACCAACTTGCAGTAGTTGTTCCTCAAGGCACTATTTTCTTGCTTTTAAGGGCTAAATTCGTATTTTTAACTGACTATTGTGGATTTTTATCAGATTTGGTCTTGTTTATTTAGATAAAATATTTACTATTTTTCTAAACCTGTGTTGTGTCATTTTGTAGTGGTGCACTGTATTACTGTGTGTGTTTGTACAAATACTTAACACATTGTCTCTGAGTTAAGCCTGCCTGCTCATGCTAAGCTACCAAGGGGGTAAGAGGGGGTTAACTGAGTGTGATTCTCCTTCACCCTGGCTAGATTGAGAGTCCTTGCTTGGAGGGAGGGAACCTGACTGACAACCAAAGACCCCATTTCTAACAGCCACTAATCTACTCACATACATATACATACCCGAAATTTCACAAAATTACACAAATTGCAAAAATGACATTTGAGAATTTATTTTAGTAGGAAATGTGTCCTTGCAACCATTTTGGACTTGAACATGTATTTTGTGCTAAATGATAGTGCAGACAAAAGAGCTGCAAACAACAGCGGCTCACTTTTTGTCATTCGTGTTATTCCTTTGTGTTTGTGGTAAATGTTTACAGTGAATGGTACACAAACTGGTGATTTTTACCACAAACCTTACATAATTATAATGTTGGATAATAGCATCTTTTTGGCAACTTCACATAATGAGATAACATGAAATTACACTAATTATGGTGGCAGAAAGGACATTTTGCCCAGGTTTACTTGTACTACAAGATGGCAACCTCATGTGGTCAGTAATCATAGCTCTCTGAGAGTCTTAAGCCCATACCTAACTGCCAACCTGGTTCCTTTCCCCCAAAACATTAAAAGGGCCACATGCCGAGAATCCTGATAGAAATTTGGTGGCTCTACTATTATTTCTCCAGGGAAGCTTCCTCAGGCTTGTGAGTGTCAGTGTGAAAGTAATCAAGCTACTGTATTCTGCCCACTTCTCTTTCCCACGATAAGGTTGATTTAACTAAATAGTCCTATTGTCTGGTGGGTAGAGCTACATCCACCAGTGGTCAAGATAACTAATTGACTGTGCCCAGCATTATAGTTCCAAGCCCAAGTCTAATTCATAGCTGACTCTGAAATATGACCAACATCCAAACTATGGCAAAATTATTAATATGTTTGCACTCAGGACCTTTGTGTGCTTATGGAACGAGATGTTAAAATTTTCTGTGGTAGAGTCCTAAGATCGCTGCCATCACATCCCCTTAGATGTGGTGGCAGCCAATCTAAACTCATCATGTGATCTGTCTGCCCTGCAGATCCTCAGTGGCATGAAATACACAACGTTTTTGAGTCTTATTTGCTCAAACATTACTGAACACAAAATCACAAAAAAACACTTTTTGTTTTGGACTGTAGCCATGCCTAAAGTTCCTAATGGAAAATTAATAACGGAACAGATATTGGCACCTCTCTTTTTCTCACCCTCACTTGGTGGATCACCCAGCAACTTTCCAGGAAGGAGCTGAGTTGGAAAAACCTTTTTTGGGAACTTTCGTGAAGGTTCATTGAACAGCACCGAAGTTACAAGCAAACTAAAAAAACGATATTCCTGTGGAAACACTATCCCAATTTCAATTATATTACATTTATATTTTTTATATTTTGTCTAATAAATAATAAACTTTATTACATTTTTCTAAAGTTATTTTTATAGGAAGATGGCCTACTCAGTGGCAGAGATTTCAACCAACAATTGAAAAGTTACTACTGGTAACTTCACGCTCATAAACTCTGTTATAGGAGGCTCCACTCCTCACTTGAAGGGATCAAGACATGCAAGTCTACAACTAGGTGTAAATCTCCACTAATGTAAATGTTGAATAGCAAAAACATGGACAGTTACATCTAGGTAGAATTACATTTGAGTAAATATATTTATTTATATTTACCTTTATCAATGGGCTCACAATCTACATTGCATCTAGTTGTTCCAATAACCCATATTAATTCTGGACTGGTTTACATGCAATTAAGGTGTCAATGTTTTATTTCTCCTGACATATGGTTGTTATCTTCCTGAATGCTCTCCTGTTGAGCTGGAGGATGAAGTGTTAACACCTTATTTATCTTCCCATAAAGTTTTGAGAGACTTGTCCATTGTGAACATTTCAGCCGTTTCAATTACTGATGGGATTGTTTGGGATAAAGTGCCCCTTAGTGGCTTACTTCCCTCTCCACACCTTTGGTGTCTATGTATCACTATTGGGATAACGTGTGGAGGATTATGTTCCTCTCACCTCTCTCTCTGTGATAATCATAAAGTGCCTTCTGACTTATACTGTCCTATTGAGGTAATTCAAATTCCATATGTATTTAAAATATCAATGACTTATGTTATACCAGGTGTTGTTTCCGATGACTAGGAATGTTAAAACAGTTGATTCTATGCTTGCTGAGCTAGACTACTACAGTGGTTTTGAAAGTGAACATGTGTCTATGAACACAGCGAAATATGAGGAAATATTCTATTATAACTCTTGGGGCCATTACTTTCTGCACCGAGCTAGTAAACCCAGATCAGTTTTCAATTATAAACAATGGGCATGACACTAGAAAAGCTGAGTCATATTATTTTACATTACCACCTTCAGGAATGAGGAAAATGTTGATAACTGACACAAAACTGATTTACTCAGACTTCTTTGTTTCCCGACTTGCTGGTGAAGGTTATGAGTACTGGAAGATCGCTGTTGATGTGAAAAGTGTATAAGGAACAAAAGATTGGCAGATACGGAGCAGAGAAGCTTTGTTTAGAGCATGCCTTATTCCCTTGCAAATAATATTTTTAAATGACACAGTTCAACACACATCATCCTTGGGGTTAGCAAAAATAAAAGAAATGAATGCGCCCAGTATCCTCACACCAGCTACATTTCACAATTGGCAAACACTTTTAAATGTCCCTGAAGACCAACTAATGGCTTGGGTTCAGAATGTTACCTTTAATTCCTCCCTTTCAAGTCACTGCAGGTGAGTAATGTGGCCAAAAGACACAAACGGTTGCAAGGCATGTTTTGTTGATTCCTTGCTATGTCTTGGGGAAACATTCAGGTATTGTTACTGCATACAGTGTGGATAAGCTGTGCAAACAATGGTTACGTTCCTCTACCTTAGCAGCTGTAAAACAACATCTTAGTCTCCTTTTTGAGGAAATAGACTAGCAAGATTTCTAGTTAGGACCTTGAAAGCCACACCCAAAACATTTCCTATATTCCATATATGATGAGATTTGGAAGCTTTCTCAAATGGAAGCTGCTGCACGTGTAAGGCAGATAGAAAATGAAAACATGGAAAAGCTTTAGCTTGAACACTTTGTTCAACAGAATTTACACCTTGAATTATATTGTGTCATCGGCGACTGACATCAATCAGAATGACATGTCCTTTTTACAACATGGGCAGAGTTAACTGCGTTCCATCATGCAGTTAGGTTGGACATTGCAAGTTTTGAAAAATGGTTGCGTGCCTGGAAACACATATACAGTAGCAAATTATTTGCTGCTTTTAATTTATCCAGGGAACCAGAAATTCCCTCAGCAGTATGGTTGATACATGGAGTTATAAATCTGCTCATTTCCACCCTTCGTTTCACAAACATTTTGAAACATTTGGCTGTCAGCAGATATGAGTGATTAGGAGACAGTTACATACACAAAGTGTGGGAGATGCCTTTCGATTTCAAATGTCTGAATGGCAAAACAGAGGTTTTTCTTAGTGGAAGCGAATGTGAGACTACTGTTAGTCATTCTATGATTTGTAAGCAGGTTTCCTTGCATGCCCTTTGCAATGCGGAGGTCATCAACTTGGCATGCCATCTGAAGGGTACTCCCATCCCTTTGATTGCAAATTAAGAACTGATATGTTAAATAAGAGCTATCAAAGTTTTAGGTTTTCCAACAACCCCATCGGTATGTATTCCTGCTAATTTAATTTGAGAATACTCTGTGTGCACTTTCTCTTCTTGGCTACTACAGATTCAAATACTGCTAAGTTCAGATGGCATGTGTTAGACCTGACAGCCTTAGGGTAGTCACCCCTAACTTTTTGCCTGCCTCCCTCCATTTTTTTGGACACTGTTTTTGCTGGTTTATAGACTCTGCGCACTTTACCACTGCTAACCAGTGCTAAAGTGCATATGCTCTCTCCCTTAAAACATGGTAACCTGGAATCATACCTGATTGGACTATTAATTTACTTATAAGTCCCTAGTAAGGTGCACTTTATGTGCATAGGGCTGGTAAATTAAATGCTACTAGTGGGCCTGCAGCACTGGTTGTGCCACCCACTTAAGTAGACCCTTTTTCCTTGTCTCAGGCCTGCCATTGCAAGGCCTGTGTGTGCAGTTTCCCTGCCACCTCGACTTGGCATTTAAAATTACTTGCCAAGCCTAGAACTCCCCTTTTTCTACATATAAGTCACCCTTAAGGTGTGCCCTAGGTAACCCCTAGGGCAGGGTGCTGTGTAGGTAAAAGGCAGGACATGTACCTGTGTAGTTATATGTCCTGGTAGTGTAAAACTCCTAAATTCGTTTTCACACTACTGAGAGGCCTGCTCCCTTCATAGGCTAACATTAGGGCTGCCCTCATACACTGTTGAAGTGGCAGCTGCTGATCTGAAAGGAGCAGGGAGGTCATATTTAGTATGGCCAGAATGGTAATACAAAGTCCTACTGACTGGTGAAGTCGGATTTAATATTACTATTCTAGAAATGCCACTTTTAGAAAGTGAGCATTTCTTTGCACTTAAATCCTTCTGTGCCTTACAATCCACGTCTGGCTGGGCTTGGTTGACAGCTCCTTGTGCATTCACTCAGACACACCCCAAACACAGGGTACTCAGCCTCACTTGCATACATCTGCATTTTGAATGGGTCTTCCTGGGCTGGGAGGGTGGAGGGCCTGCTCTCACACAAAGGACTGCCACACCCCCTACTGGGACCCTGGCAGACAGGAGTAAACTGAAAGGGGACCTGGTGCACTTCTTAGCCACTCTTTGAAGTCTCCCCCACTTCAAAGGCACATTTGGGTATAAAACAGGGCCTCTGCCCTACCTCATCAGACACTTGCTGGAGAAGAAACCTGAACCAGAAACTACATCCTGCCAAGAAGAACTGCCTGGCTGCTCAAAGGACTCACCTGTCTGCTTTCTACAAAGGACTGCTGTCTTGCTGTTGCCCTGCTGCCTTGCTGAACTCTTGTCTGGCTGTGAAAGTGTTCTCCAAGGGCTTGGATAGAGCTTGCCTCCTGTTCCTTGAAGTCTCAGGACCAAAAAGACTTCTTCCTTTCACTTGGACGCTCCGTGCGCCGAAAATTTCGACGCACAGCTTGTTTCGCGGCGAGAAAAACGCTGCACACCGACGCTGATCGACGCGACGCCCTCGGGACGATCGAGACTTCGACGCACAACCTCGCAAGGACAAAGCCGCCCGACTTTCCAGGAGAAATCGACGCGACGCCTACCGTGAGTGCGAAACTTTGACGCACGGCCTCGCAAGGACAACGCCGCCCGACTTCCAAGGAGAAATCGACGCGACGCCTGCCGTGAGACCAAACTTTCGACGCACGGCCTCGCAAGGACAACGCCGCCCGACTTCCAAGGAGAAATCGACGCAACGCCTACCGTGAGATCGAAACTTCGACGCGCAGCCCCGCAGAACGACGCGCAGCCGGAAAACAAGCAGGAGAATCCACGCACAGACCCGGGACATCTGGTAATCCCTGCGATCCACAAAAAGAGACTGTCTGCGCGCCGGAAAACGACGCCCGACTTCCCCGCGTGGAAAAGAACGACGCAAGTCTGTGTGTGCTGAGAGGAAATCGACGCACACACCCCTTTTTCCACGCATCTCTTCACCTGTGGCCCTCTGAGGATATTTTCCACCAGAAACCAGGTACTTTGTGCTTGAAAGACCCTGTATTACATTCTAAAGACTTAAGACACTTTATATCACTTTCCTGTGATAGTTCTACAATTTTCCATTGCATCTTTATTCTTTTTGACCTACAATTATCCTGATAAATATTATATATTTTTCTAAACACTGTGTGGTGTATTTTTGTGGTGCTATATGGTGGTATTGTATGATTTATTGCACAGATACTTTACACATTGCCTTCTAAGTTAAGCCTGACTGCTCGTGCCAAGCTACCAGAGGGTGGGCACAGGATAATCTTGGATAGTGTGTGACTTACCCTGACTAGAGTGAGGGCTTTTGCTTGGACAGAGGGTAACCTGACTGCCAACCAAAAACCCCATTTCTAACAGCATGCTCCTATCTCAATATTGCCTTAACTCACGTTACAGAAGAAAGGGGTTTCTTATAACTTATTTTGGGGTTTCATAGTAGCAATAAAGTTATAACAGACTCTAGCATTATTGCCTTTTATTGGTCTGCATAAATTCTTTGACAGTGTATATGTACATACAAGGGAATTCCTTTAGGCAATTTTCCTTTTACTCTCACTCTGCTGTTCACATCCACACCATAAAACATTAATGTGCTGTAGGGAAAACTACAAAGCCTTTACGAAAGTAAACACGCGTTGGCAAAGCCAAAAGGTCTCAGCATCCAGAGCTATTGGTGTTGTCAATGTTTTTAACCATGTTGAATAGCAGTGGCATTTACCAAATGTTAAGTCAGCCTTCCATCCTTCAGAGGTTGGAAAATTGAGTACCTTTATATTAAAGGTAATAGTAACAACTCTTATTTAGCTCTTAGAAAAAGCAAAAAGCAATAGTTTGGGCAGCATGTCTCTTTAGAACAGTGCATGCGCTGTCTAGCTGAGACCTAAAAATAAAAATACAAAAAAACACTCCCTACAGTTCGGTTTTCACATGCACTATACCCAGCGATGGTTTCTCCTTGAGGGTGGGGGAGAGTCACCCCCACCCCACCCTACCCTCTGTGAGCTGCGCTAAACTTGAACCATAAATGGAAAAGAAATGATTTAATTGCCATTTAATTTTTCACACGCACGCCGCAGCAGTATTTTCTGCACGGGAGCCAGGAGAAATAGGGGGCTTGTCCTCCTTTGAACAGAGAACTAGAGAAGTGCTGGCCAGACACTGCAAAGTACATATGTCAGTTTGACCAGCAGACTTGGACCGGCCAAACTGACAAGCGCACTTTGAAGCTCTCCACTCGGCTGCCTTGGACAGCTGGGTGAAGACCAAGCACAGGCCTAAAGGGCCTGAAAGAGCATTTGCCCTGCCAGCTCCGTCCAATCCTGGCGCTGCTCTCACAGGGGAGCAGCACCAGAATTGCTTAGGGAAGTTTCCTCTTTCATTCGTGCAGGTCAGAGTTTGGGATGGACACAGAGAACGACACTGCCCTGGTGTGTACATTTGATTTATTTTTTATTTTAAGATAATGCATGCTTGTGTTTTTATTGTGCATGCTTGTGTTTGTGTGCTTTTTTCATGCGGTGGGGCACTTCGCTCGCCCCACCACTTTGATACATTACTGGCTGCTGCTGACTATACCTAGCAGCAACTATAAAGGAGATGCTTTTCCAGTCCTGACTCTCTTAGTACAGAAAAGCGTATTCTGGAACTTGTAGTTTCAGTTTTAACATTACGCGCAGGCTCCAAAAATCCAGCATGCAAAGTGATGTGGACTGTCCGGGAAGACTGCCTGAAAGTGTCACACTTCACCACCTGTTACAAAAGTGTTATCAAGTACATACGAATTAATGGTGAAGCTAATGGTTGTGGAACCGGGATCCTTGAGCACTGAAGCTCAGTACCGTGGTGGGCCACACAATGATCCTGGGCAAATAAAACACTGATCGCACCTAGAAACAGGCAGAATGCAGCATTCAGCGCTAAATAAAGCCAAAAGATATATGTCGAGGCACACTAGGCGCACATCATGGTCCCAGAGCACAGTGGCCCCTTTACTTCACACGTGTCTCGCTGCCAAGACCAGCAGCATTTGGGGAGCAACGCTGAGCAGCCCCATTATTGGGCCTCCAGAGTCACATCCCCCCGCTTGTGATGTGGCAGATTGTCAAGAGTTCAGCAGCATCAGGATCTCATCACACACGAGGCCGGGTGTCCAGGGTGGTGATGAGAGGCAGCAGGGGGCATTGTCCAAATGTCATCTCGCCTGCATGCATTAATGGGGTGCTCTGTTTACGGGTGTGAAAACCCAGCCCATATGAGGGACTGTGAGACACATCAAACCGTCTCTGTGCATTACTGGGGGTGCTGCGCTTCATTAAATGTCTCGGGTGTAACACAGGCGATATGGGGAAACACGTCAAATTGCGTATATGCTGCGTATTAATAGGGGCGCTTTGTTTAATGGTCCTGAAAAGTTGGCCTAATTGGAAAGATCGCATCGCAGACATGCATTGATCGGGGTGTTCTGTGACAACCCGGCCTCGCAGAACAGAATAGAATAAATAGAATAGAAAGTCTGTTGTTTCTTTATACGGGGACCAATCACTATCTTACGTGTTTGACCCGTACTGATCATGTTTTAATGTCCTCTTTCGTTGCTTTTGGAGGCTGCGCTGAGGTGTCAGTACCACAGCAAAGAGCAAAAGACTCTAATACAGCCATGGAAAATAATTACTTTGTCCTACCTCACCCGTTGTAGTAAAAGATACTTACAATCGTGGGTAAGTGGATCTCCTACCTACTGGCGCTCCGCTGTCACTGCACCTGCTGCACTAATGATACATACACCGCTATGATGCGCTCTTTCTACTCCCCTGTGTCTCCATGAGCATCTCCATGTCACTTTCAATCTCCCCGCGCACTCCACAGGTTTGTATTGGAAGCAGCCCCACGGTAATACAATGACTCATGTAATGAGGCATCCTTAACTGAAACGACAGTGTATACAGCGGATGCCAGGAAAAAGCCCTTGGCTAGAGTACAGCACCAGCACAGAAGGTGAAAATACAGTTTATACATCTAAATCATGCACAGTACCAGGCTGGGGATTTTCTGAAGTCTCGTCATGTTCCAGCATATATTTGATTCTATAATCTGAGAGCCTAAGGTAACAGCGACAAGACAAACACTTGAGAGAAGAGCTTTCAACTTTGCCACCTGTGCGGCGATAGCTATACTTTCAATACTTAACTCCTGAATTGACGATTTTTCTGTTGAGGCAGTGTTTTCTCCTTTCATTGTCCATTAGCATTCTTGCTTTCCGAGATCTTACATTTCTATTTCTCTCTGTTTCGAATGCTTATTTGACCTGAATGAAGCAGCATAGTTCTTTCAAGAAGGCCTTAAAACCAGGCTTTTATCCCTGTAACAAGGCTAACTCTGACGTTATCTGATTTCTTCATATGTCGTCTGTTCTCTGGGTTAGGGATCAGCGCCTTGACGCCTTTGAGCATTGGTTGTGCTATATAAATCTATATCATTTCATCATTTGTCTCTGCAATTTTAGAATCGTTTCCCATGAGGCATATTCATTGCTTACAGACGAGTCCAACGAAATATATGTGCATCAGTTCAGTACCGAAAACACATAAGCAATAAGGTCATTTCACATCCCACATCCTGATGGTGAATCTGAGGTGCCAAATAACCATACAGTGGATTTTGTATTTGGATGTGTATTATACCATACATTATTATCAAAATAGATTAATTTATAAGAATTTGATATAGAGGAAGCAAATAGTTACATAAAGGGATGGATGATGGAAATAGCTGGTGAAGGGAACTGCGGAAGGTATTATCGTGTTTTGCTATATAGGTGGAAATAAAGAATGTGATGGTTTAGATTTATTGTAAAGTGGTTTTGGCTTAAGTATAAACATAATTCTCTTTCAGACAAGGAGAATGTACAGCCACTGAGACACACATTTTTTAAAATATGGTTTAAAACAATTAAAATCACTTCCATTTTAAACCGTAAGATAAGGTAGTAGGATATTAAAGTTATTCACTAAGGTACATTTAAAATACAATGCATCATTTCGATTTAGATCCATAACATACACCAGTGCAATATAAAAGTTCTCCCTCTAGCACTACTGCTTCTAACTTCTGCCAAGCTTGCTATATTGCCTGAAACTTCGCCCGTACGTCCCAGCTTATCCTTAGATATTAAACTAGTTGCTTAGTTGTAACACTAGAAAAATCAACATAATTGATTAGAAAGAACAATTTATCTGCTGCAGTCTCTAATTGTTCTTAGTATACAATCTTGGCTATTGTGTGTGATCTGACCTTATAATACAGATGACAATGTAACATAAAGTGCACAAAGCCCTCTTTTTCCCCATAGGAACATTTGCTTGAGGATGCAGGGTTTCTTCTGTTCTTGATAGCATTCAGTAGCAGGCAGCCTTTCCCTGCTAATTCAAACAGTCTTCTTTCCCTTTGGTTTCCTAGAAGAACAACATACTAATAGGCACTGGATAATGGATCGAACAGGCCAACATGACATCTCAGATTAAATGATCTAGGGCGCTATTTTATGTTTGTGCTTTAAACTGAGGAATTGCTTGCTTATGATGTTATTTACCTTTTTACACATCAACAAGTTCATGTTCACTGTCAAAGACAAACCAATACTCTTGATTTCCTATTCCCATTGGATTACGTGAGTTGATTTGGTGTTCATGTCCAAGTGTTCTTTCTAGGCATAATCCACTAACTATGTGCCTTGCAATTTCATTTTCTTTGGACCATACTTAATGAGGCCATCTGACATCGAGGTTCAATTGAGGAGTAGCCAATGTTTTATTCTTACTGTTGAAAAGCTTGATGGCAGGTTGAGTAGAGATTTTCAGAACTTTCTATCAAAATGACCTACCCCTTGCATTGACTTGTCCATTCCTCATAGATCTGATCCATATGCTTTTTGGCTTCTGACCTTGACCTGGAAGACTTTATCGGTATAGCTTGAGAATTGATGACTACGTTTGCATGCCAATCATAGTATGGAATTTGCAACAGCTTTAGATTTCTCTATAGTTGATTGTATATGGGTTTTCCAACTTCACGTTCTAACTATTGTAATGCCTAGTTACCTACATGATGACACTTCTAGTTTTTTTTTATTTGTAACAAAGGAATACTTCCTCAAGTGCTTGGTCTTAAAGGTCATTATCTTGGTCTTCCCGGTAATGATTTTTATTTTTTTTAATTTACAGTAATCTTCCATAGGTGCTAAGTGTGCTTGCAAGCCATTAGGCTTTTTGCTATCAAGAGGGAATCATTGGTGTAAAGCAAGGCAGGGACCTTGAAGCTGTTTACTGTTGAAATGTCATTGGTGGCTATCTCATGATACAGACCGTTTATGTACACCGAAAACAAAATGGGGCCAAGAGGCAACCTTGCTTGACCCCTATGTTGGTATATAATGTTTTGCTGATAAACCCTGGTTGGTTGAGTCTTACCTGGGAGGTACTCCCGGTATACAGCAGTTGAATTAATACCAGGAGCCCAGGATCAATGACCATTGCAGTCCTGTTTTCCTAAAGTCGACTTCTTGGACGAAATCAAAATCAGACAAAAAGTTTACAAATGCCACATACAAGGGCATTTTGATTGCTTTGCTAGATTATGTGTTAGAATGAAAATCTGGTCCATTGGAAATAATCCTTCTCAAATGCCACCTTGTACTGGTTAGAGAACATTACCATTGGTGGCACAGTCATCCAGGACCCTCAAAATCATTTTAGAGAAACGTTTGCAGTCTGTGCCATTTAAACATATTGGTCTATAAGACTTCGGTTCATCTTTATGACCCTTCTTGTGTAGCAGCTCAATGAATCTGGGCAGTTATTTGTCCTTAAGATCTCTGCAAAGACTTTTCCAAGTATTTCAACCCACCAATCCGCATATGCAAGAAAAAACACTTGGAGTATCATATCAAGACACTGCACTTTCCCCTTAGTCACTTCTTGTATGGTTCCCTTCAATTTATACTTCGAGAAAGCTTCTGAAATATTAACATTTGGTAGCCTGGTCAGAATGCCCTCAGTTAGGGTAGCAATCGGGTGCAATATATTCTGTGCATTGTCATCCATGGAGTTGAAGATTGTGTAAACATGTGTTGTCCAGAGTTCTTCTGAGATATTCGATTCCAAGTAGTTTCTCCTTACTCCAAGCTCTTTCCCTAACTTCCTCCAAAAAACGTGCATTTTTTTCCATGGCAGCCTGCCACTTTCTGTTCGATTATTCAATATTTTTCTACTTTATTAGGGCTTTATAGCTTACTCTTGTGCCCTTTATTATTTCTCGAGGGATTTTTCTGCTCAGGCAGTTTACAAATCTGTTTTCTATAGTTTGTATTCTTCCTTGAACCCCATCTTCGCCGGAATTAGTTATTGCCTGCATTGTTTTAAATGTGCACGTCCTTGAGACAATTGAAGTTAGTGTTTTCAGTAAAAAGTCATAACGCAGTAGCGTGGCTCTGACCCCGGGGATATTCACCAACTGTTCTTGTATCTCGATTGTTAGTGGACCTGTTTTCCTCTCCTCTACGATTGGTTCAAGATTTTGATTCCATCCGATTCTGATTTCTCCTCCCAGATGTCATTTAGCTTTTTACTTTCTATAGGTGCTAAAGGTATATTCTTTTTTTTAGCTCCATACAAAGGGGATTATGATCACTCTCCAATTTACACTGTACTTTCATATTTTTGAACCTGCTCCAGTCGGTGATCTTAATCAGGTTATGGTTGATTACAGATTGTGCTCTATGGCATTTTATGTTGGCACAACAAGGTCTTTATTTTCAAAAGAATTACGGGCAGCGATAACATCTTCGACAGAGCAGAAGAGGACCACTTCTTTGCCTTTGGCATCTTTCTTGGGGAAAGCATGTCTGATTCAAGGATGCCACATGCAGCTTTCTTCTCCATTAGAGCTTCGTCCTCCTTTTCCTAATCCTCCATCGTGCAGCAGAAATCACTGCACATACGATGAAGATCTTAGATTTCCGTGGCAATTGTAATACTTCCTTAATACATTTTGGAAGGTGAATAAACCCTGCCATCTTTTATTGTTGAACGTGGGGGTTTATTAATCTTAGAGTTGAGTTATCTAAGAGTTTGCTATCCACAACCTGGAGATTTTCATGGGTCTCCTCCCTTACTTCGGTTGACAAGCATCTATAATCTCTGCACGATATCTGTAGTCCTCTACTGCTTCTTGTTTTCGACAACTCTTTCACACGTTTTGTGTTAGTGGTGTAGGCTAGTAAAACCCACGAAGATGAGGCCTATGTTTCTTAAATCATAATTACATCAAGGTATGTTAGGAAATTTAAGATGTCAGAGTCACACGTTTTTTTTCGGCGATTCGTGTCACGTTCCAGGAGAGAAAGGGGCTTTTGTTGCCCCCCCCCCGCTCCTATTGGGTTCAAAATAGCCCGTGTATGTCTTCGTGAATTGGTTGGTCCAGAGTAAATGCTTCCTACACTTGTTCATCTGGCCTGCCTCATCCATCAGTCTGGGCCCACCTAAAAAAAAGTCCTATTTTGACATAATTTGGCAGCTCTAGAATGTGTGGGACCTTGGACTTGTTCTCCTGGGGTCTGGTGTCCTCAGGTCTGTGACTACCTCCGATTTTTATTTCCCCATCAACTGCCAATTTACAAAAATCTGATTCCATGTCAGTGGCCATGTTCTTGGGCGTTATACCCGTTTGGATATCTGCGTTGGTCTGCACTATCGCACCACTTGAAGATGACAGTTTGATAGTAATTACCATTATTTAGGGGTCACTTATGCTTTTTCTACCTTGGATCAAGATCGATCACAACTCCGGAGCCCGAGAAACGATTTGCTAGTTGCACAGTCCTATGCATATACTCAATTAAAGTTGTGCGTCCTGTACCGACTAGAATGTATCTAGAGTTGATTCCAAGACTGGTTTGGTGGCGTCTCACGATCTGCAGGTCATTCTTCTTAATTGCATTATCTCCTAATGTATCGATTGGCCAGTTGTATGTTCTGTTTTCCAGTTTCCATCCAGTGGACCATTCATTCTTTCTGTTACAATTGGCAGGTTACAGATAGCAAAGGTGTTCGCCTCTTTTATGCAGTTTTGCACCACTGGGTGTATAGTTCTGTGCCTTCCTTGCTGTATCAGGAAGAGTTTTTCCCTGTCAACTGAATTCTTGATTCTCGGCCATTCTGATCTGTTGGACGAATAGCTTTTTCTTGTGTGATCTGCTCCGGGCAATTTCTGTTTTACTTTTCCTTTTAGAATCATGCTCTTCGGGAGCATTATTATTTGTTGGCAGGCAGGATGTCAGTATTTCTTCAGCCTTTTCTTGCTTTGGCTCTTGAATTTCCTTTTCCTATTCCATAATTTAAAAACAGAGTTTATTTAGCCATCGCACAATGTCTCTGCAGTTAAACGTCTCACTTTTGCCCAGCTGCATTATGTGGTTTCCCCTTCTCCTTATACACTGACTGTCTAGTCCAGGGCATGCATTTTCCAGTACCTTCTCATTTTCGGCTTGGAGAAACTTATGTTTCTTAGCTGAGGGCTTGCTGTCTGTAGATTGTCTACTTGGTACATGCAGGAGTTATGACATTATCTGTTTCCTGTCAATCAATCAATCAAATAAGGATTTATAGAGCGCACTAATCACCCGTTAGGGTCTCAAGGAGCTGGGGGGAAGCTACTGGTCGTAGAGCCATGTCTTGAGGCGTTTCCTGAATGTCAAGAGGTCTTGGGCCTGGCAAAGGTGGAGCGGTAGGGAGTTCCAGGTCTTGGCGGCTAGGTGAGAGAAGGATCTTCCTCTGGCGGTGGTGCGGCGGATGCGGGGGATGGAGGCGAGGACGAGGCTGGCAGAGCGAAGATTGCGGGTGTGGTGTGGAAGGTGAGTCTGTCGTTGAGGTAGGCTGGGCCTGTGTTGTGGAGGGCCTTGTGTGCGTGGATGAGGAGGTTGAAGGTGATCCTCTTTGATACTGGTAGCCAGTGAAGGTCTCTGAGGTGGGGGGAAATGTGGTCACGGCATGGGAAGTCCAGGATGAGGCGGGCAGATGCGTTCTGGATTCTTTGCAATTTGTTAGGAGCTTGGTTGTTATTCCTGCATATAGGGTGTTTCCGTAGTCCAATCGGCTGCTGACCAGGGCATGGGTGACAGTTTTCCTGGTTTCGACGGGAATCCACTTGAAGATTTTGTGGAGCATGCAGAGAGTGTTGTAGCAGGAAGAGGAGAGTGTTGAGTCCAAGATGAAGCCTAGGTTGCGTTCGTAGGTGGTGGGTGAGGGCGCGGTTCCTAGGGAGGTGGGCCACCAGGAGTCATTCCAAGTTGAAGGGTTGTTGCCAAAGATGAGGATTTCTGTCTCGTCTGTGTTGAACTTGAGGTGGCTTGATTCCATCCAGCTGGCGATGGCGTGAAGTCCGTTGTGCAGGTTTTTCTTTGCAGTTGTAGGGTCTTTCGTGAGGGAGAGGATGAGCTGAGTGTCATCTGCGTAGGAAAATATGTTGATGTTGTGGGTTCGTGCGATGTTGGCGAGGGGGGCCATGTAAACGTTGAAGAGCGTGGGGCTGAGCGAAGATCCTTGGGGAATGCCACAGATGATTCTGGAGGCTTCTGACAGGAATGGTGGGAGGCGGACTCTCTGGGTTCTGCCTGAGAGAAATGACGAGATCCAGTCGAGTGCCTTGTCGCGGATTCCAGCGTTGTGGAGGTGTGTGCAGAGAGTGTGATGGCATACCGTGTCGAAAGCTGCGGAGAGGTCCGGGAGGATGAGTGCTGCTGTTTCTCCTTCATCGAGCATGGTCCTAATGTCGTCTGTGGCAGCAATGAGTGCAGTCTCAGAGCTGTGGTTTCTGCGGAATCCGGATTGGGAGGTGTCAAGTACCTTGCTGTCTTCTAGGAACCGGGATAGTTGGCTGTTTACAATTTTTTCGATGACCTTTGCTGGGAAGGGGAGGAGGGAGATCGGCTGGTAGTTCTTGGCGTCGTCTGGGTCTGCCTTTGGTTTCTTTAGCAGGGCGTGGATTTCTGCGTGCTTCCATCTTTCTGGGAAGGTGGCTGACTGCGAAGGAGCTGTTGATGGTTTTGCAGAGGTGGGGGGCGATGATGATGTTTGCCTTATTGAAGATATGGTGTGGGCAGGGGTCCGATGGTGATCTGGAGTGGATGGAGGCCATGGTGGTGGCGGGGTCCTCCATGTTGACGGGGGTCCAGGTCAGGGGTATCCTGACATATACAGTCTGCTGCAAATGGCCTTTTCTGCAGGGTCATCCCCACTCTTTTTGCCTTCCTTCTACTCTTTTCTTCTGACTCAGGTTTTGTTGGCTTTAGGACTCAATGCACCTTTTCAGTGCTAAAGTGCTGGTGCTCCGTGTTTAAAACATGGTAACATGGGCTTCTCCATGATTGGCATATTTGATTTACTAGTACGTCCCTAGTAAAGTGCACTAATTGTGCCTAGGGTCTGTAGGTCAAATGCTACAAGTGGGCCTGTAGCCATGGTTGTGCCACCCACTATGACAGCCTTTCAAACATGTCGCAGGCCTGCCATTGCAGAGCTTGTGTGTGCAGGTTAAACAACCATTTCGACCTGGCAAGTGTACCAACTTGCTAGCGCCAAACCTTCCTTTTTATTACATGTAGGCCACCCCTAAGTGAGGCACTGGTTAGCCCCAAGGGCAGAGTGCAGTGTTTTTAAAATAATGAGCATGTACTTTTAAGTTTAACATGTCCAGATAGTAGAAAACTCTTACATTTGTTTTTCACTATTGTAAAGACTGTCTGTCGCATGGGCTATGGCTGGGGATACATTGGAACATGTTCCAAGTGTAATGTACAATTGGGAAAAGATAGAAAAATTTAATTTGGTGTCTCTGGACTCACAAATTAAAAATACATCTTTTGGTAAAGTTGTTTTCTTAAATTGCAGGTCTGAAAATGACAATTTTATAAAGATCACATTTTCTTACTCTAACCATTATGTGCCTTAGCCAGTCCCTGAATACAGTTCTGGGTTTAGGCAACAGCTAGATTTGTGCATACTTTCCAGACAGCCACAAACAGGAAGAGCTGGGTGTGACAGGAGATACAACTGCATTCATCTGCATACTGATAGTCGTCTTAAGCAGGGAGAGGCAATTCACACTTTCATCTGAATAGGCTGTGTCATGCCCTTGCACAAAGGGCTGATGACCCCTTACTGGTAGTCTGGGGCCAGGGTTGAGCTGAATCGGAACCTTCTGCACTTCAGAGAATTCTTTTCAAGTTGCCCCTGCAGCAAAGGCCATTTTGGGTATAAGTACTGGGCCTCTGACACCATATATTCAGAACACTTCTGGACATTCTACCAGGAAGAAGGACCTCTGTGCTGTCAGAAGCACTGCCACTATGCTGTTTGCTTTGCTGTGTGGAACTGCTGCCTGCTAGTTCTTGCCTGGATGTGAGAAGACTAGATCTAATTCTCTACATCCTGCAATTTAAAGTTTCTCCAAGGGCCTGACTGAGCTTGCCTCCTGTTTCTGAAGTCTCAGGGATATCAAAGACTTCACCTGCATCTTGCTACCAGTATCTAGGCTCCTCTGTTGTGAGTTCTGCTCTGCCAAGTGGTGCCAAATCTAGTCCTGGGCCCTTGGAGGTGAGTGTGGTGCTGCAACACAAGAACTGATGCAACAACACAGCGCATGATTGGAACTGGCGCATCCTGCTGCAGAAACACTGCTTTGCTGTTGCTTGCATCAAAGCAGTGGACACCACTTGTCATCTGTCTGACGCAACAACCCAGGCTTACAAAGTAGCCCTGGGTTGGTTGATGCAGCACCAACACCTCAGAACCAGTACTCATCACTTCTGGACATCGACACATCAACAACGTTTCCCAATCAGGAAATGACACATCAGCTGCAAATGTGATGCAACCCCTCCTTTGGATCAGTGTATTGTTACCGAGCATTGACACAACAAAGGTACTGTCAGTGGCTGTGCGTGACTCCTGTACCCAACCCCTGTTTAATCGTGGTGGTACTGCACTTTTAGATTTGTCCCCGTCAATCACGAGCAGATAGTTCCGGTTGGAGCTATTGTCTTCTAAGCACTGAATTCTGATTTCATCTTTAAAAATTCATAACTTGACGTTTGTATGTTGGATTTTTGTCATTTTAGTGTTTGACTCAAGTAAATATTGCCTATTTTTCTAAACTGATGCGGATCCCCTTTTGTGGTGTTATCACTGTGTTACTCTGAGTGAGCACAAACACTTTACACATTGCTTCTTTAGTTTAGCCTGACTGCTCTGTGTCAAGCTAACTGAGGGTGAGCACAGGTAAACTTTTAGTTTGTGTCCTACTTGCTCTGACTAGGATTGTGGTCCATACTTGGACAGAGTACAAACCTCTGCCAACTGGAGACCCAATTTCTAACACAGGCTCTCACCAATTCACTTCCTAGTCAATGGTTTTGCCTCCTGTTGTCTTTTTAAATTATAGAGGTGGATTTCCTCGCTTTGACTTTCCATTGTATTCGTAGCCAGTATTTCTTTCCTGCCCAGGCTTGCAGCCATACCTCTGTATGATACACTATTATGATGTTGTACTGCTTGATTCCCCTTTAAGGTTGGTGTTTTTGTAGATAGATCAACTTTCAGGGTGATTTCAGGACATTCAGTGGTGCTTTTTTTGAAGCCTCGATAAAGGACAGATATAGGGGGTTTAATTTGATCTCCTTTTGGTAAATAGTATATTCTCTAGAAGTTTGTGGCTGCAAATTAGTAAGGCTGGGCAAAAAAGTCTGCTCTACTGGCAGAGTTTGCAGAGTTTTGCCCACTCCACATTCTGCTTGGAGTGCTGAGTTCGGGCAAAACTTTGCCAGCTGGCGCGTGGCACAGTTTCTTCTCATGCGCAGCTGCAACAATAAGGTGGTGAGTGCGAGCTAAAATTTTAGTCCTTTAGCATGATATGTGGGCACTGGAACACCTGCTGGAACAGTTTCTCACCACGGGCGGCAGCAGCAGGTTGCTACCTCTCAAACTGAGATTCCGCTCACGTTGAGAAAGTAGAAAATCTACTTGAGCTGCAGGAATAAGCAGCATACTCTGGTGCACCACGTGGTGCAGGTCACACAAATTTGAGAGCGTGGGGCCAGCTCATGGTGCTAAAAATCAGTGCAACATACTGAAATTTTGCCACTCACCGATCTCTGCTGAATTTCACTGAGTTTTTAGGTAGCTCTATGGAATTCCATGGAGTGAAACTCTAGAAATCTCACCCAGGCCTTTCAAATTGGCCCTTGAAGAGGGCTCTGAGAATTTTGTGAAAGTTTTGTTGTGGTTTTGTAAAATACAATATCATAACCACTTTTGCGCAGTTCACTGTCATGTCTCTCTTCCCCAGGTGGGATTTTTCCCATGGGGGTCCCATTTAAAATTTCAAGCTTCTCAAAGAGCAAGTGTGAGGGCATGACAAATGACTCCTAGAACATTTGATTCCCCTAGGAAAATTCTTCAGGTTGTAAATTGAAGGTGAGGAGCTTTGTATTTGCTTGCTCTTTCTTTATGTCCAAGGACATACCTACTCCATCTGCAGAGGCTGTTTCAACCATAGTCATCACCACAGTCGTCATTAAATTTGACTTATTTATCTTGTTGTCACGTCTTGATAGTAGTGGGCTCATCCAGTGTAAACTCATGGCCGTTATGAGGTACCTGTGCCTCTATCACCAGGAGCTTTGGCTCGGCTGACGCAAATGGACTAGCATGTTGAAAATGTTGGGTATGTGATTGGTCTCTCATTTTTTGGGTGATTGATTATGTTGGCACCTGGCTGGTTTCATATTATTCCGATGCCTCGGTATCAGTTTCCAAAGCCACAAGCACTGTCCTCTGCCAACACTCAGGCCAGTACTTTAATAGGTTTGTCTTTTTTCCTAGGGGTATAAGATAGGATAGGCCCACATCTTTCTCATACACCCACCCACCCCTCATTTGCCTTAGTTGCCTCAGTTGCCGTCAGCTTCTGGCCTCTCTGTTTTTTCAGAGATATTGCTGCAAACCTCTAAAGACAGGCGGTATACTGATAAGTACCAGAATTCAGGTCACAGCAGTCCAGCAGCAATAAGAGCCACAACTAAAGTGCAAGAGCATAAATTCTACAGCATAAAGCACAACAGGAGGCACAAGGCACAAGATATTCAAAAACCTTCTACTAAAAGCATTACAAGAAGAACCAGGATAACCACATCCCTCCTGCAGTCCCTTGTCAGCATGATCAGCTACTCAGTTCAGTTCACACAGATCAGACAGAACAGAACGACCTGGCAGCAGCCAGCTGCACCACAGCAGGCCTGCATCCTCGTACTCCCCCTGTGCTGAATCACAGCCACACCAATCATAGATTGCAGGGATCGAGTAAGGTGGACAATTAACTACTTGCGGCAGTGGAAACGGCGAGGTGGCATGCCAGTAGAGGCAGGAGGATGGGTAGGCAGGCATGCTGATGAGCAGGCAAAGCTAACCACCATGACGAAACCACTGATGAAATTGTTGCCGGAGCGCATGCAAGCTTGCTGCACCGGGAGCTCTGCCTGCCTGCTTCTACACTGAAATACACAGCCGCATCATCAGAAGCCTAGCGTCTTTCCACCCCACAGAAAGCCAAAGATATGCAGTGAATAAGAAGTATCTGTATCTGCATTGCACTGTGAGAATGTGATGAGAAACTGTGAAAGCCAACATAAAGATGGAACCAAATGCAACATGTGATTGCTGCTCTCGGTAGTACAGTTATTTTATTTCGGTCAGACAAGACCATAAAAATACACAAAAACAATTAAAAGAACATTAAAAGGGCACATCCATACAAACCTACACAGAAGTATCAGAAACCCAATCAACAAAATGTAGGTATAAAGTTCGGTCAGCAAATGTGGTCTTAAGATGCATATGTACACATGTGGGGAACACAGTGCTTAATTTGTGCTTGTTGTTTCCGGTGCTGAGCACCAGCACTTATTTATGAGGGCAGGGGCTTATTCTTATGCCTCAAGCATTTGCTGCGAGCAAAAGACACATATGTGAAGGACGGAAGAAGTAAAAACTAAAAAGTGTCATAAAGGGAGAAATCAGAAAGTTGCAGGACGAGTTGAAGGGGCAGGTGTGGCCGTAAATGGATTGAAGAGGTCCGAGATGGCTTCAGGGTTATGCTGCTTCATTATTCAGTGCTGGCAAATTTAATTATAGCAGCCTCGTGGTTAAGAGAAGGGCTTTGAGCACCAGCACCTCTTAATTTACAAATTAGGCACTGGGGGAACAAATACAAGCATGGGAGTACAGTAATTCTCAGTTTAAATATACAGACATCCCACGAAACATTCACCAACTCCAGCATGTTTAAAAATAAGCAATAAGCCTTAAGATGCATATATAATCCTATAAAAAGCAGGAACAAATTTGATAGACAAATGTGCTCAAATTATGTCAGTAATCTACCCGCAATCAGCCACCCAAGGCAAATGTCTAAGGGTGGTTGAATTAAGTTCTGTTCTTGAGACGTGATTAAACAGCCCATAGGCCTCCCAAGATTAAAGTGCAGGTGCAAACGGACAATATATGATAACAAGCATTTGCAATGCAATAGGTCTCACATTTGCGAGAGTTAGAGCTATTGGCATTGTAAATTAAAACGTCTTTTAACCATGCGCTTTTGCTTAGAGTGTTGTGGATGTATGTGTGAGGAGTGGAATTATGTGGGTTGGACAGGAATTGCTAGGCATTATGATAAACACTGGGAAGACTTGTGTGATGCGTGATGCATTCCTCAGACAATCTGAAACCCACGTGAAAGCTTGTTAGAAAATAGTCCGGAGCCCATTTGACTTTAAGGATGTTAATAGATCTATACCACTATAGTGACCAACCCATGGCATTACAGTAAACCAGGCTTAAGCAATGTGCTGGGTGCTATAGTAGAGTCTGCACTGTACAAAGGATTTGTATTAGTTTGTTAACATCAGGGTACTTTGACTGCAGTCAAAGTATGAATTAGGAAACAGATTTGATGTGAGTCACCAACGCAAAGTACTAAAAACTGAATCATAAAAGAGCTGCTTACCATGGACACCATCGGTGAGTGAGAGAAAAGTACTAAAGAGGGGGCCAAAAGGTATGCTTTAAGAATAAAAAGCTGTAAAAATGACTTGCATTTATTCGAATTTACCCCCCTTTCGCTGTTCCATTTAGCCTGAAATGACTGACCCTGACACGTCTCCGGCGGGTAAGTAAATTTGGCAGCTAGAGACCACATAACTTACACAGAGGCTCAAAAGAAAGACAACTGAGGAGAATGGCTTAAACAGTTTCACTTTATAAAGCACAGGTTAACTACATCACACATTATACAACGTTGATGAATTACTTCCCTACACGATTAGAGTTTGAGTATGTGCAGTAAGCAGTGACAAACATTAAAGCATGATGGCATGTAAAGCCTGCCTCTGGCTTCCCTTTTCTGGTCCACCAGGATACCACAGCAGCCATGGCTGTTTTTTGTTTGTCCAGCTCCCTCTCATGCCATCATTGAGGAAGAAAAAGGACTTGAAGTGGACTAGACAAAGAAGACAGTCGGTAGAGTTGAAGATCCAGCAGTAAATGACCCTTAGTAGGTGCTGCTATTTTGGAGTGAATTATTTTTAAAAGCATCATATGTAAAGCACTGAAATATTGTACATAAGCACACTAAATTCTTGGAAATGTCACACATACTGCACACTTAGCACTTGGAAGCTATGCTCTTCAAATATGCCCAGTGAAAATGAAGTTTCTACTACAATCAATAACATACTGTGAAATCTCTGAATGCTGGAAACGCAGCATGGAGTATGGTGGCGTAGAGTGGAGCAGAGTTGCATAGAGTCCAGTGGTGCAGAGTTGATTGTTTCTGAGTGGAGTGGTGCAGAGTAGAGTATAGTGGTGCAGATTAGAGTGCAGTGGCATAAATTAGTGATGTAGAATGCAGTGGTATAGAGATGTGCAGAGTTGATTGCAGTGCCGTAGAGTAGAGTTGCGCAGCATTGATTACAATGGTGTAGAGTGGCGCAGAGTGGAGTAGTGTGGTGTAAGGTGCAGTTGCATAGAGTGCAGTAGCGTGAACTAGATTGTTTCATAGTAGAGTGAAGTGGCTAGAGTGGAGTGGCACAGGGTTGAGTGGAGTGGTATAGAGTAGTGGCACAGAGTGCAGAGTTGCAGAGTGGAGTGACGTAGAGTGGAGTGGTGCAGAGCATAGAGGCATAGGCTGGAGTGGGGTAGAGCACAGTGGCAAAGAGTGAATAGTAGAGTGTGGTAGAGTGTACTGGCATAGAGTGGAGCAGAGTATAGAGGCATAGAGTGAAGTGGCGTAGAGTGCAGTGTCAGGGTGCAGTGTTGCACAGTAGATTAGAGTGGCATAAAATGCAATACCATAGAGTCCAACAGAGTGTCATAGAGTGGTGCAGAGTAGAGTGCAGTGGTGCTGAGTATAGTGGCATAGAGTTCAGTGGCAGAGAGTGCAGTGGTGTAGAGTAGAGTGGCATAGAGTATTGGTGTAGAATGCAGCGGCATACATTGGTGCAGAGTAAAGTGACGCAGAATGGAATGGTGTAGAGTAGAGTGGCAGAAAGTGCAATGCTGCAGAGTAGACTGTTGCAGAGTGCAGTGATGTAGAGTGCAGTGGCATACAGTAGTGCAGAGTACGGTAACAGAGTGCAACAATGTAGAGTGGAGTAGTGCAGAGTGCAGTGGCACAGAGTGGAGTATAGTGGCATACAGTGCAATGGTGTAGAGTACAGTGGTGTGGTGTGGCGGGGTGTGGCACAGAGTAGACATATGTAAATATGACTTTTGCTCACGTTATCGCAGTCAGAGAATCTCCAGCTTAAATGTGTAGTGAGGGTGTGTTCTGAAAGGTATTCCCAGGCAGATCATAAAATGCTGCACTGAAAAACACACACGACTTAGTGAACACTGTCTACTCAATGTAAATTTATGACTGGACTGCTGCCATACCAATACAGTTTTTGCAACAAATAACGTCCTCATTTAAGACAGTTGCCCCACTTCCTACACAATGATGCAAGATCCCAGATACAGACCAGGAGGCCTCAGCTTTTGTAAGTAGAAGAAATTTTCCAAATACGACTTATAACTTGACACACTGGATATATTAAAACACCCTTCACATGACATGCATTCCTAGAATGTAGGTGGCATGCAGTGTAACTTTCCAAAGTAAACATTAGGGATTTGGAATTTACCCCCCTTTCGCTGTTCCATTTAGCCTGAAATGACTGACCCTGACACGTCTCCGGCGGGTAAGTAAATTTGGCAGCTAGAGACCACATAACTTACACAGAGGCTCAAAAGAAAGACAACTGAGGAGAATGGCTTAAACAGTTTCACTTCATAAAGCACAGGTTAACTACATCACACATTATACAACGTTGATGAATTACTTCCCTACACGATTAGAGTTTGAGTATGTGCAGTAAGCAGTGACAAACATTAAAGCATGATGGCATGTAAAGCCTGCCTCTGGCTTCCCTTTTCTGGTCCACCAGGATACCACAGCAGCCATGGCTGTTTTTTGTTTGTCCAGCTCCCTCTCATGCCATCATTGAGGAAGAAAAAGGACTTGAAGTGGACTAGACAAAGAAGACAGTCGGTAGAGTTGAAGATCCAGCAGTAAATGACCCTTAGTAGGTGCTGCTATTTTGGAGTGAATTATTTTTAAAAGCATCATATGTAAAGCACTGAAATATTGCACATAAGCACACTAAATTCTTGGAAATGTCACACATACTGCACACTTAGCACTTGGAAGCTATGCTCTTCAAATATGCCCAGTGAAAATGAAGTTTCTACTACAATCAATAACATACTGTGAAATCTCTGAATGCTGGAAACGCAGCATGGAGTATGGTGGCGTAGAGTGGAGCAGAGTTGCATAGAGTCCAGTGGTGCAGAGTTGATTGTTTCTGAGTGGAGTGGTGCAGAGTAGAGTATAGTGGTGCAGATTAGAGTGCAGTGGCATAAATTAGTGATGTAGAATGCAGTGGTATAGAGATGTGCAGAGTTGATTGCAGTGCCGTAGAGTAGAGTTGCGCAGCATTGATTACAATGGTGTAGAGTGGCGCAGAGTGGAGTAGTGTGGTGTAAGGTGCAGTTGCATAGAGTGCAGTAGCGTGAAGTAGATTGTTTCATAGTAGAGTGAAGTGGCTAGAGTGGAGTGGCACAGGGTTGAGTGGAGTGGTATAGAGTAGTGGCACAGAGTGCAGAGTTGCAGAGTGGAGTGACGTAGAGTGGAGTGGTGCAGAGCATAGAAGCATAGGCTGGAGAGGGGTAGAGCACAGTGGCAAAGAGTGAATAGTAGAGTGTGGTAGAGTGTACTGGCACAGAGTGGTGCAGAGTATAGAGGCATAGAGTGAAGTGGCGTAGAGTGCAGTGTCAGGGTGCAGTGTTGCACAGTAGATTAGAGTGGCATAAAATGCATTACCATAGAGTCCAACAGAGTGTCATAGAGTGGTGCAGAGTAGAGTGCAGTGGTGCTGAGTAGAGTGGCATAGAGTTCAGTGGCAGAGAGTGCAGTGGTGTAGAGTAGAGTGGCATAGAGTATTGGTGTAGAATGCAGCGGCATACATTGGTGGAGAGTAAAGTGACGTAGAATGGAATGGTGTAGAGTGGCAGAAAGTGCAATGCTGCAGAGTAGACTGTTGCAGAGTGCAGTGATGTAGAGTGCAGTGGCATACAGTAGTGCAGAGTACGGTAACAGAGTGCAACAATGTAGAGTGGAGTAGTGCAGAGTGCAGTGGCACAGAGTGGAGTATAGTGGCATACAGTGCAATGGTGTAGAGTACAGTGGTGTGGTGTGGCGGGGTGTGGCACAGAGTAGACATATGTAAATATGACTTTTGCTCACGTTATCGCAGTCAGAGAATCTCCAGCTTAAATGTGTAGTGAGGGTGTGTTGTGAAAGGTATTCCCAGGCAGATCATAAAATGCTGGACTGAAAAACACACACGACTTAGTGAACACTGTCTACTCAATGTAAATTTATGACTGGACTGCTGCCATACCAATACAGTTTTTGCAACAAATAACGTCCTCATTTAAGACAGTTGCCCCACTTCCTACACAATGATGCAAGATCCCAGATACAGACCAGGAGGCCTCAGCTTTTGTAAGTAGAAGATATTTTCCAAATACGACTTATAACTTGACACACTGGATATATTAAAACACCCTTCACATGACATGCATTCCTAGAATGTAGGTGGCATGCAGTGTAACTTTCCAAAGTAAACATTAGGGATTTGGACAGTGGTTACTCACGTGTTTTCTCCTTCTGTAGGCAAAATTTTATTTAACACAACAGCGTGGATACAGAATGAAACACATTGTTCTTTTTATGCTACGTAAAATACAGGAATACAATATTTTATATCCAAACTATAGAAAAGAATAGCTTATTACAGACAGCTGGAACCATATAGCACATTGTAGTGCACGTTTTGCCTATGCAGCACTCCTCACGCAGTGTTGGGGATAAGCTTTGCTCTCCATAAAACACCTTATTATCTAGAAGTTACTTGTGCAAGGGCGGGGTGGGAGGGGGTAGAGAGGGTGCGAGGATCACGTTGCACTTCAGTGACACAAATATTGATTTAGATAACAGTTAACAAGAATTTTGTTGATGTTAATTTATTAAGTTAAACTCCAGTTGTCATGTTTCTCTGTAAAATGACAAATCCACACAAATGATCGTGTCAATTTGATTTAAAAAAAGGCGCATTTAATCAAGGAAGGTGAAAGATCGTATTTTTCACACCCTTTGCTCCATAGCTTTACGGCACGTGGGAGGACCATAGTGTGAACCCTTTAAAAGAAAAATAAACTGCAGGCATACCCCGTCAGCATGTTTATTTTCAAAGCGCTCTCACACAACACGGTGCTGGCTGCGGGTCTCATTGCTGCAGCTGCTCTGAGGGAAGAGCCGCTCCTGCGCTGAAGGATGTTAAGGGCTGGCGGAAACAAATAGAGGTCAGCTCACAAGCTGTTCAGCTCCAGCAAACAACTTTCTTCTGGAAATATGGGCACATCAACCATTTCTGCTTTCAAAGCCCTCTGGTTTAAATGACTGCTCTGAATAAGCATAAGTAAAAAACGCATTTATGAACCGACAACCAGGTAATATCTCGACAAAACATCGAAACTAACCATCACATTTTAGATTAGGCCGAGGACTAACATTAGCTGCTGCACAGGAAAAACACTCGACTGATGGTCCGTGAAACAAGCAACAGCGAAGAAAAGAGAGGGTCTCAGAATGACAAAAATGACGTCATCGTGCATGACGTGCGGTGGCCATTTTGAATTGGGGGAATATACTTTAAATAGTGTAAAAATAGCGATTTTCTCTACGCATCGGCAGTGAGTAAGAAAATCGATTGTCTTTGCATGGGGAGGCAGGGGGCAGAAATAGGCACCCTCATAAAACAGCCTCTAACATTTGACCTAGGTCTTTAAATGCACAGCACATGTAACCAGAGAAGAACATGATTTAGAGCCCTTTTAACAAAAACAGCCTACAGCCACTGGAAACATCCAGCCCTCTGGTCAAATGCTATTAGCCTAAGAAAAAAGAGGTCCCCAAGCACATGCTACATTGGCACAAGTGGAAGAGTACAAGTACTGGGGCCATGCTCTAGGGGAGTGTACAACTGAGGAAAAGGTGGGACAAAGAGCAAGTATTGACCACTAGCAAGCAAAGATTTTTTAAGGACACTGAAACAAACCAATGAAAAAGCAGAGAGCCCACAAAGAAGTATAGAAGTATATACTAAAGTATATACAAGAGGTCTTGAATGCTCGACCTAAAAAGCACACATGCTCATGACAATGAAGTAAAATATCATAAAAAGAGGAATGGAAAATAAAAAAAAATGTCCCTGCTCAGGGAGCATCGTACAGGAAGGCGCTTGACAGGCATTAAAGATATCGTCTACCCGGTATGCTCCAAATGAAGTGATAAAGTGCTCTTTTTAAGAATAATATATAAAATGTCAGATGGCTAATGTGCCATGCATGTTCAAGGTATTTTGCTATCACCGTCTTCGAGTCCTATTTGAAAACTCCCAGAGCCTCCCAATAGTGTCTAGCATCCAAAAATGTACTGACTGCAATTATCCATTTCCTATGTGGCTGTAAGTACTAGGGGCAAAACAACAGAAAATACTCTTCAGTTTCTTTTATTCACGAGCAAAAGTAGCAAAAGTTGAGGAGTCTGACCTATCCCATTTAGCTATTAAGGGTCTCAGTGGTAGAGACCCGTACCTAAATTGAAGGAACAGCTGCTTCGCAGTGGGAGGATAGATTTCATCCTTGAAAGCTTTGTATGATGGTGAACAATTAACATTTAAGTATTGCCAGGTCAGGTTCTCAGAATCATTGTTTACCCAGATCTGTTCCAGAGCATAGTTCCAAAAAGCTCTGTTCACTGTCTGCCTGGCGCCCACTGCTGGCAAGTTCCAAATGTCATTCATTTTCAGGTGCTCACACTGCAGTTTAATATTTTTCAGCCAGGGTGAGACTACCTGTGAATCACAGGAAATTAAATCAACAAGGGAGTCCCTATAGGGTGACAGCTCCTCCATTGTCCACGGCCTTACTAAATACAGTAGGGGTTTTAGCCCCCCCTGCCAGATCTATGAGGTGAAATGCTAAGTCAAACTTTAGTGTAACCGGGGGGCACCCTTTAGTAGCTTGAATAAGCCCCTGATAAAATAGTTCTCGACCATTACAAGGGTGGTGGCATCAGCAAAACCCCATAACTCTGCCCTATAGGAGACTGCCGCTAATGCAGTGGCTTTATAGATCTGGAGGACCGGCAACACTTACCTCTGCCAGTTAGCTTCTGTTTCCTACCAATTTGATTTGCTCTCTGTTTAAGAATAGTTTTGCTTGCTTTTCTCCATCTGGTAGAGCCAAGTCAATGTGCCATCAAGCCGGACCCCTAAATAGTCAAAGTTTTTAACTTGTTCGAATCTAGTGCCATCAATTGCCATCTTCTGTCAGAGTCACCAGATCCTTGGGGTAGGAGCGCATTCCCAACACGTCCACCACAAGACAGCTCCAATACTCCGATTAGAAAGTCACGGAGTCTAAAAGAGTCCAAGTGGGGAAAAGGGGATTAGGTAGGGAATAGCTGGGAAGGAGACCTGTAGGAAGCAAAAGGTTAAACACACAATATCAAGATTGTTAGAAATGGGGTTTCTGGTTGGCTAGAGTATGCACCTCAGCCAGGCAGAACCTACCCACTCTAGTCAGGGCAAGGGAGTTACACATCTAGGATAACCCCTGCTCACCCCCTTGGTAGCTTGGCACGAGCAGTCAGGCCTATCCCAGAGGCAATGTGTAAAGCGTTTGCACAACACACACACACACATGTGACGCAAAATGTACACCACAAAGTAAACACGACACTGAGCTATGTAAAAATAATCTGTATTGCACAAAACATAATTAGACCAACATTACACGTAAGTAATACCCTGCTACCTTAGCAGTTGTCAGATCGTTACACAAGTTACTAATACTCTGCAAGAATACGCAGTTGTCACATTAGAACACGTAAGTACTCAGGATTCTGCAACATAAGCAGTAGTCAGGAATTACAATAAGAGTTATATGCACTTGTCATGAATAATTCCTAAATACCCATAAAAGGAACATTAGAGAACATCTCACAAGTCATACAAATACATATCAGCTAGACATGCCCATGACCCTTGATCCTGGTGGGGCCCTCTTGGGCCTCTGATGGCCATCTCCCAAGAGGGGGGGGGCCCAAAGCCACAAGAACTGAGTAGTGGTGGCGATCGCGCCCCTAATGCAATGACCGGGGAAAAGGGAACTCCCTTTCCTCCCCGTGTCCTGCTTACAGGGAGGCAGCCGCCCTTGTCCACGGCACGGCTGCCAGAAAGGAGAGAAAGAGAAGCAGGGGCTTCCGATGAGGCTTCCCACCTGCTCTCTAATGCGGCCACACCCGATCCGGTTGGACCAAGGACGGTGCCTGCCTGTGCCCCGGGGGCGCGCCAGAAAGCGCGCTTCGCCCCGGGGGCACTTATGGAGCGTACTCGCGCCAGTCCTTTTCTTCTTGGGTGCCCCGCAGGCACGAGAAACAGCATGATCCTTGCGCTGACTGCAAATGAGACTCCCGGGTCGTGGCAGTGATTTATTCAGCAGAGGAGCGCTTATCAAAGCGCGGGGCACTTCTATAAGCCCGGGCTGCGGCGGTGACTTCTGGCATCCAGGGAGCGATTAGAGAAAGCGCTGAACAGCCACACAGGAGCGCTCCCAAAGCGCAGAGACCGGCAAAACAGCACTCCTTGTGCTGGGGTGATTTACAGGGGTCAGGGGCCACAGCACCCTGCCTCTGGAGACAACAATTGAAGAAAGGGGCACAGGGCTGGCGAACCCAGCAGCAGGTCAACACAACAAGGAGTTACCAGCAGTGGCAGTTCTTCCTTGTGACCAGGCAGGTCACAGGTCAGCACAGCAGCAGCAGCAGTACAAGGTGGTCCTAGCGAGTACTCTCTCAGCATCCTGTCCAGCTCCAGGTAAGGTTCCTGGAGTTCCTAGAGTGTCCAAAATGATGTCTGAATTGTGGGGACAATTCCCCTGTACTTATACTAGGTTTACAGTGTGTTTTACAATGGCCTGGAGAGGGGGTTCCAACCAGTTACAACTGGTTCTGGGAGTGCCCTTTCTCTCCTCCAGCACAGGCTCCAAACATAAGTGGGGGGGTAAACAACCCTATTGTGTGGGGCCAGGGCACAGTCTTTACAAATGCAGGTGTGCCCCGCCTCTCCCTTCTTTCAGCCCAGGAAGGCTTTACAATATGTAGATGCACCTCTGTGACACCTCCACCCTCCCTGTGTTCAGGCTGTCTGAGAAGTAGGCACAAAGCCCCAACTGTCAGTCTGCCCAGACGTGGATTGGAGGCAAGCTGCAAAACACCAAAGTCATAAGCACAGATAAATGCGCACTTTCTAGAAGTGGCATTTCTGTGATAGTAATAAAAAATACACCTACACCAGTAAGCAGCATTTCTGACCACTATCACAACCATACCAAACATGCCTACGCTACCCCTCATAAATCAGACAATACCCCTTACACATAAGGCAGGGCATTTCCAATGCAATCTTATGAGGAGACAGCACTCACAGCAGTGAGACACCAAGTTAGGCTGTTTGTCACTACCAGGACAGGCCACGCAACATGGCACATGTCCTTCCTTCTACATACATGGCACCCTGCCCAAAGGGCTAGCTAGGGCGTACCTTAGGAGTGACGTACATGTAGTAAAAGGGGAGTTCTGGGCCTGGCAAGTAAATTTAGATGCCAGGTCCCTGTGGCAGGAAACTGCACACACAGGCTCTGTGCTAGCAGGCCTTAGATAGGTTTGACAGGCTACTTCAGTGGGTGGCGCAAGCAGCGCTGCAGGCCCACTAGTAGCATTTAATTTACAGGCCATGTGTATAGGGATACCACTTTACAAGGGACTTATAGGTAAATTAAATATGCCAATCAGGTATAATCCAATCATACAAAATGAGCCAATAAGCACTCCTAGATTGTCTATTTTGTTCAGGGTGCAATTTTCGGCAGAGTGCTCGGAAATCCTGCTTAAACCTGCTGCCCCCAAAGGTTTCTCCATAGCCTTACTCTTGCCCATACTCTGGCAGCAAGTTCAGTACAGTTACATACTCCATGGTAAAAGAGAGAATAAAATATAGCAGTCCTGCACGGAAAGGGGATTCTTATAAATAGTGCCATAGGAATTGATAATTACATTTGTCATACAAATCTTAAAGAGTGTAGCTCTAGATCAAACCTTCGTGCCTCACTCAATAATCCAATATAGCTGAAATATGTTGCTGTGCCCCTGTAGCCAGCTCACCCAGGATGTGTTACAAATACCCTTGTAAAGCCTCTCCCTGCCCCACAATAATGTTACAACAACTAGGTCGAGGCAACTAGCACCTAGTGCCAAGTTCAGAAACAAGTCAAGCGTTCACCCTCAATCCTGACTTCAGGAAAGTATGAGCTGTAGCGTGCCCCTCACCCCAGGGGTATTGGCGTGCTTTAATAGAATTAGGTTTGCTTCATCTGTTGGGCACAGGACAGCCTCCTGGGGCCCAGTGCCTGCTGAATGTAGGAAAACTGAGGTCCTGAATTATGGAAGGAATGAGCTATAGTGTGTACAGCACTGCGTAAATTACCTGTATTTCATGGGTATAGGCTAAGTCCCCCATATTCAAGGACACTGCCACAGGCACTTTCCCCACTTATCTCTTGTCGTAGGGCTATGCTTTTCAAATCAGACCAAACACCAGGTAAACAGTACCAAAGGGGAGAGGGGAGTTTTTCAAGCTGGGCTTGCAAATGCTTAGGGTTTCAACTCTTACAGTCTCAGGCCCATGACCGCGGGGTTCTTTTACTTTAGAGTTTGGAGTTCTTGTGGTGTTGGCCTGCAAGGACTTTTTGGCTCATGGGCTCCTGGAGTATGAGGATCTTGGGGTCACGGAGTCCCAGAGGCTTCACTCACGGACTCACAGGCTCCTAGCCCCTGGGCTCCTGGAACCTGGGCTCATCTCTAACCCACTTTTGTGCCTACCACACACCATACCACTTTACTTTATTCCAGGAGCAGGCACCCAGGAGCTGACACCAGGGAGCGGACACGTCGGGCAGTATGTCAGTATGTCAGTATGATGGCCAATAGCGGGCAAAATAGTAGTGCAGCACAGTTAATGGCAGGTAGACCTTTCCGTGTCTTTTTCAGTGGCTCCATGTATGTCGACACAGTGGCATGTAGCGGCTGCCCCAGCTCTTCCGTTCAGTTCCCCCTACGTGTCACCCTCCGCTCTTGCTGCACACAATTCTCGCCTCCATACTTCCTCACACCTATCTTCTCCCCACCACCGCTTTATGCTTTATATTCCAAGCTATTCCAGGCACATAGGTTCCTTCTCATTGCGTCCTCGTCCTTGTCTGGGTCTCCCTGTGGTAGCAGGTAGGGTGGTGGCAGGCAGGGTGAAAGTGGCATGGCACAGCATCACGGTTCAGTTTAGACTGGACCAGACCGCCCATGAGCCCGCGGTGCCTGTTACTCCCCACAGAAGCACAGAAACAATGGGCAATAGTAGTTCCTGTCCCTTCCCCTGGAAGCGGGTGGATGGGGGCAGACGCAGTGCGGTGCCTGCAATGCCCTGCACCTGCGCCCCGTGCTCCGTGGTTTATGCTGCATACTGCGTCCTGCGACATCCCAGAGCAGTATCGCACAAGTGTTAAAACCATGCGCCCATCACGCCAAGGCTCATGGAGTGCTCACAGACAGCTCAGCTCCCTTCGGAGACAATGTCAATTATGTTCAGTTAGAAAGCACAGTTTCATGGAAAACTAAATCTGGTTAGGAGCTGATATTTTTTTACTATTTATCCCTTTCTCTGTAGTGGAACCATCCAGACTATGGCCCTCTTTATGACATTGGTGGTAAATCCCACTTACCGCCATGTTGACTGCCGCCAGCATACCGCCGCCGCAGCGGAATACCACCACCCATATTATCACCCACATACCAATCCATCACTATACAGCCACACACACATGTCCGCCAGCCCAAAGGTCAGTGATAAACTGGTGGTAGTAGAACCCACACCGTTACGCCAACAGCATTATGACCCACGAATCACCACGGCAGACATTCAATGGTGCTAAGCCATTGGCAGTACATACCGCTGTGCTCAAACTTCACACATACTAACCAAACACCATCACATTGGACAACTGAATAACACACACTTGACACACATACACACACCACACCCGCACACCACTATAAAACACACACACACACAATACCCACAACCCTTTACAATTACAAACAAGTGCGACAAGAGAGATAGCAAAACCACAGACAAGACCACAGACACACTCCACCATCACCTATACACAATCCACGCACCTTACATTACACACCCCAACACAGCACCCCTCACACCCTCACCCACATCACCCGCAATACACCCATGGCACCTTAATGACACCCCAGGTTCTCAGAGTAGGAGCCAAGGGTCATGGTGGAGGAAATCATCTGGGTAGAGCCACAGCTATTTGGATCATAGGTGCAGCAGATGTCCATTGAACGGAAGATGGCGCTATGGCGGAGGATCGTGGACAGGGTCAACGCTGTGGGACAGAACCCCAGAACAAGGGATGACATCAGGAAGAGGTGGAATGACGTATGGGGGAAGGTGTGTTCCACAGCAGCAAGACACCAAATAGCTGTTCAGAGGACTGGCGGTGGACCCCCACCTCCTCCCCCACAACTAACAAAATGCGAGGAGCAAGTCTTGGCAATCATGCATCCTGAGGGCCTGGCAGGAGTAGGAAGAGGACTGGACTCTGGTAAGTCAAATCTCTATTACTATCACCCACCCTACCTGCATGCTATCACATACCCCTACCCTTACCCTCACTCCCATCACAACACCACCTCCCACACACTCCACCATCACAACCCACCCCTCCCAATACCAAACCCTGCATGTAACACCAATGCACGGACCTCAATCACAGACCTGCATGGACACCTATCGCTAAAGCATGCACATTAGAGTGAATCACCTAGCCCACAAAATCACTACTCACACAAGGCAAAGCTGCCAGGGCAATAACAACCATACAGGGCAACACACCCATGCACAAGATGACACACACAGAAACAATAACACTGCATTTACATCCCCACAGGTCCGCACCCGTCACTGGAGAGGAGGTGCCAGCAACTTCCATTCTACCCCCAGAAGAGGCCCACAGTGATGACAGCAGATCTGGATGCCTGGATCTGGATGACCAACCTGGCCCATCAGGGATTTCCGGACAGTCGGTTACCTAGGCACAGTCCCATACCACCACAGAGCCTCACCCCTCAGGAAACACCACCAAAGTACCCACCCAGGAGTCCCATACCACTGTTCCCAGGACACATCAATCAGCAGTGTGTCCACCACTACAGGGACCCCAGGCCACTCCACAAACACAGGACAATCGGGGACCTGGGTTCAGTGGCGGTGGGCACACGGTTCAGGCGACAGAGGCACAGGACAACAGGGAAGCTGGGAGGACTGCTGTGCAACAGGGGGAGGACAGGCCCAGGGAACCAACTCTCCAGGAGGCACTCACCAACATCCTGGAAGCATACCACCATTCCCAGAAGATGGTGGGCCAGATACTGGACAAGTAGCAGGAGACCCAGTGGCTGCAGGAGGGACAGTACCTGAGGATCAGGGAGGACTTGAAGGACATCCACACCACCCTGGTCACCATTGCAGGGGTGCTGGCAGACATGGCCAACACCATGAGGGAGGCAGTGGCACACCACCGGGCCCCTGACACTAGCCAAATGACAGGTTGAAATGAGGCAATGAAACCTGGCCTTCAGGATGCTGAATGTCCTTTCTATTATTCTTCGTGTTCGCCCATGTGCCTCATTATAACGTTCCTCTGCACTTGTCCTGGGATTCCTCACAGGGGTTATTAGCCATGAGAGGTTGGGGTAACCAGAGTCACCTGCAAATATCGCGGGGCACCTGTTAGACGCACACTAACCCTTAGGACCCACTATCTGCACATTCATGGAGTGAAAGCTCTTTCGATTTCTGAACACCTGTTCATTTCCCCGGGGGGGAGGTGGGAAATGCTATATGTGTACTATCAATGGCCCCAATAATGTTGGGGATATGTCCCATAGCATAGAAATCAGGTTTCACTGTGGCCAAATCCTCCACCTGAGGGAAAATGATGTAGCTGCGCATGTGTGTAATCAGGGCAGACAATACTCTGGTGAGCACTAGTGAGAACATTGGCTGAGACATTCCTGCTGCCAAGCCCAATGTCACTTGGAAAGAGCCACTTGCCAGGAAATGGAACACAGATAGGACTTGAACAAGAGGGGGGATTCCCGGTGAGCTGATGGATAGCAGATATCAGGTCAAGTTCCAATTGGGCACACAGCTCTGTGATTGTGGCTCTGTTCAGTCTATAGGTGAGGATAATATGCCTGTCCTCCATTGTTGTCAAGTCCACCAGGGCCTGTACACGGGGGGATGTCTCCATCTCCTATTCATCCACAGCGGTTGCAATTTAGGGGGCAAACTGTGAGTAGCTGGTCAGTATTACGTATTTCCAAACACTACATTGTATTGCATGTTGTGACTGTAACACAATATTGCTGTATAGGCCCAAATGGTGCCTATGTGTATTGTGACGCGGTAAGTTGCCATGGCTTGCCCCCCCTTCTGAAATGGTGTCCGCCTGTCCTGTATGGAGGGACAGGTGGAAATGAGGTAATTCCGCTGACGTTGTGCGCCGTTGTGGGAGGTGGTCGAAAACCGCAGTGCAACTCCTAATTGGATCCCATTGGGCCCTATGGGTTACAGTGGCCAATGGTGATGTACGCCGGCAGTGACGGTATGCACCGCCGCAGACGTAGCCACCATTTTCTATCTGTTCACCCACTTGCTACCTGACCTTCAACAGGAGAGGACCTAGACTTCAAGTGCTGCTGTGACCTGTGTCTGTAACCGACCATGGCTCGTGTCACTGGGAGAAGTACCCCTGCCTTCATCGTTGCAGAGTTGGAGAGACTGGTGGATGGGGTCCTACCCCAGTACTGAATGCTGAATGGGCCTCCAGATCAACATGTGAGTACACTGTGAGCACGATGCATGGGTCATGAATGCATGGAGTGCTGTGTGTGAGGTCCTTGTGTGAGGGGGTTGGTGGAAGGGCCCTGGGCTGCATGCTACATGCATGGTCGGCAATGTCTGTGTGTAAGGGGATGGGAGGGCTATGGTGGGACATGAGTATAACAGGCCGGACGGTCTGACTGATACCTTTTGCTATGTGTATATTTCTGCAGGTCAGTGCCCATCAGAAAACGGGTATGATGTGCGGACCCTGGGGATCTATGGCAGGTGTAGCAACCACTGTCGCAAACGGTGGGAGGACTTGAGTCACTGGGCAAGGAAGACGGCAGAGGCCCAGCTGGGGATGGCCTCCCAACGATGAAGGGGTGCCCATCGAACCCTGACCCCCCTGATGGCCCGCATACTAGCGGTGGCCTATCCAGAGCTGGATGGGTGCTGGAGGGCACCACAGCAACAACAAGGGGGCGAGTACAGTTTCCCAAAATACTACTTGCACGTGGTGGGGTGGTCTCTGGGTGGGGTATGTGGGCCTGTGGGTCCCCTTAGGCCAGGCCGGACATTGCAGGGTAGGTCCCATGTTGGGCAGGGTATGATGTGAACCACCTCCAACCATGCTGGTAGGCATCCACTACTGGGCAGCGGTCTGTGGGTCTCAGGTATTCTATTATTAGCGTTAGGTATTACTGTCCACGGCCTGGTGACTAGCATTGAGACTGGTAGTCCATTGCCTAATGCGTAGGGCTGTTCCCTGTGTGTGTGTGTGTGTGTCGTGTACACCAATATTGGTGTTGTTGCAGCCATTGACCAAGTGTATCCTTTGTCTCCCCGCCTTTTTGTTTTGTCACCCTGTCCTTCTGTGCATTAGCATCATCTGGCGGAGGAGCAGAGGCACCGACGAAGGAAGGAGCTGCCTCCCACATAGCCCAGAAGGCCGAATCCACTGACGGTGAGGGCACCAGTAGGACAGAGGGGGAGGGGAGCACCACAGCAGAGATAGGAGGGGACAGTTTTGACAGTGATACCTCCTCCGATGGAAGCTCCCTGGTGGTGGCAGACACCTCTGTGGCCACTCCAACTACAAGTACAGCTGCCACCCCGTACCAGCACCACCCTCCCAGCAGCCCCTCAGCATGTTTCCCAGGCCCACTCACCCAGGAGGGTGGGCATCTCCTTCGCCCCAAGGCACCTCAGGCCCTGCCCCAGTCAGCCCTGCTGCCCTCAGTGAGGAGGCTATTGACCTCCTGCAATCCATCTCTGCTGGGCAGTCAACCATTGTGAATGCCATCCAGGGGCTGGCAGGCCATTTGCAACAAACAAATGCATTCCTGGGGGGCATTCACTCTGGCATGGTGGCCCAACAGAGATCAATCCAGACTCTGGCCTCCTATCTGATGGCAGCCATGTCCCTGTTTCTAGCCTCCCCCCTCCACCTTCCTCTACCCAACCCCATTCCCCTCAACCCCAACCTATCCCAAGCACACAGGCAGACCTGCATGCACACAGGACAACACACAGGAGTGGCTCAGGCAAACACAAGCCCCACACATCATCCCACAGGCACTCACACAAACACCATCCAGATGCAGACATACCAACATCCACTGCCTCCACTGTGTCCCGCTCCTCCTCCTCATCCACCTCCCTCCCAGTAGTGTCTACACTCACACCTGCATGCACTACATCCTCATCCACTACCTCCATCACCAGCACACCTATCACTACACACCCTTCACTGGCAGTCACCACCCCCACATCAATGCACACATCCCCTGTGTCCTCTCCCACTGTGTCTCTGCCCCCTCCTCCCAAAGTACACAAATGCAACTACTCAGACATATAACAGCCATCCACCTCACAACAGCATCCAGCCCATGTACCTGCACCCACACACAGCAGACAGACACCTCCTACAACCACTTCCTCTTCCTCCACTCCCAAACCTTCACCCTCTTCCCACCGCAATGTCCCTAAGAAGCTTTTCCTCTGCACCGTTGACCTCTTCCCTACCCCTCCCCCCTGCCCTTCATATCGGGCCAGGGTGCTCAGAACCCAGGCGAGCACCTCAGCCACCCAGTCCACAGCCACAGTAGTGTCGACAACTACTGCAGGTGGGAGAGGATCCCAGGAACCCACCAGCAGCACTGAAAGTGTACCTGCACCAGGTGCAAGAAGGAAGGACAAGGAGGCACCACCAGCTGCGAAGGAGGCACCACCAGCTGTGAAAGGGAAGGGAAAGGAGGCACCACCAGCTGCGAAAGGGAAGAGCAAGGAGGCACCACCAGATCGAAAGGGAAGGGCAAAGGTCCTACACCTGCAGGCAGGAAGGCCAGGAGGCCTGGTGGTGGGACTCATTTGGAGCCCCCACCACCAACCATGGCGGTTCAGCCGTCCGAGGCTGCAGGGGAAGGGCTGGAGCCTCCCCCCACCACTGCCAGCACCGCCACCAGACCCACTGCCTGCAGAAGCAGCCCCAGTGGGCAGCTGTCCGAGGCTGCAGGAGAAAGGCTGGAGCCTCTCCCCACCACTGCAGCACCGCCACCAGCACCACTGGCAGCAGCAGCAGCCCCAGTAGGCAGCTGTCCGAGGCTCCTGGGGAAAGGCTGGAGCTACCACCACCACTGCCAGCTCCGACACCAGCCCCACCACTGTCACTACTGAGCAGCCATCACTGCCGGCTGCCAGTGTTTTGTCCTGCCTCCATGGGCTGTAGTGTGTCCTGGACCCTGCAAATCCTGTAGGTGGGAGAGGATCCCAGGAACCCACCAGCAGCACTGAAAGTGTACCTGCACCAGGTGCAACAAGGAAGGACAAGGAGGCACCACCAGCTGCGAAGGAGGCACCACCAGCTGTGAAAGGGAAGGGAAAGGAGGCACCACCAGCTGCGAAAGGGAAGAGCAAGGAGGCACCACCAGATTCGAAAGGGAAGGGCAAGGGTCCTACACCTGCAGGCAGGAAGGCCAGGAGGCCTGGTGGTGGGACTCATTCGGAGCCCCCACCACCAACCATGGCGGTTCAGCCGTCCGAGGCTGCAGGGGAAGGGCTGGAGCCTCCCCCCACCACTGCCAGCACCGCCACCAGACCCACTGCCATCAGCAGCAGCCCCAGTGGGCAGCCGTCCGAGGCTGCAGGGGAAGGGCTGGAGCCTACCCCCACCACTGCCAGCAATGCCACCAGTACTGCCACCAGCACCACTGCCCGCAGAAGCAGCCCCAGTGGGCAGCCGTCCGAGGCTGCAGGGGAAGGGCTGGAGCCTCTCCCCACCACTGCCAGCACCGTCACCAGCACCACTGGCAGCAGCAGCAGCCCCAGTAGGCAGCTGTCCGAGGCTCCTGGGGAAAGGCTGGAGCTACCACCACCACTGCCAGCTCCGACACCAGCCCCACCACTGCCACTACTGAGCAGCCATCACTGCCGGCTGCCAGTGTTTTGTCCTGCCTCCACGGGCTGTAGTGTGTCCTGGACCCTGCAAATCCTGTAGGTGTGACACCCAGGTGAGAGACTGTGACCTTGCACTCCCCAAGATCTGCATCACAGGGCACAATGCCCCCTCCAGAACTAGTGGAGGAAGCCATCCACTCACTGCATCCTTCCCAGGATGAAGCACACTGGGCACAATGCCCCGTCCAGAACCAGTGGAAGAAGCCATCCACTCATCGCATCATTCCCAGGATGAAGCACATTAGGCACAATGCCCCCTCCAGAACCAGTGGAAGAAGCCATCCACTCACTGCATCCTTCCCAGGGTGAAGCACACTGGGCACAATGCCCCCTCCAGAACCAGTGGAAGAAGCCATCCACTCACTGCATCCTTCCCAGGGTGAAGCACACTGGGCACAATGCCCCCTCCAGAACCAGTGGAAGAAGCCATCCACTAGAGAGACTGTAGCCTTGCGCTCCCCAGGACCAAGCAGTGGGCAAACCACCCACTTGAGAGACTGTGGCCTTGCACTCCTCAGGACCAAGCGGTGGGAAAACCACCCACTTGAGAGACTGTGGCTTTGCACTCACCAGGACCAAGCAGTGGGCAATCCACCCACTTGAGAGACTGTGGCCTTGCACTCCCCAAGACCAAGCACAGGGCATGTTGCCCACTCCAGAGCATGTGGGCAAGTCAGCCACTTGAGAGACTGTGGCCTTGAACTCCCCAGGACATCGTACAGGGCATGTAGCCCCCTCCAGGACCAGTGGCGTTGTATCATCTTCCAGCTGAGGTGCCCTCCCCATTCCCCGTCCCCCTGAGGTGCCTGTGTATTTTTCGACCTGATGCCCCCACAGTGTTTTCTCTGTGTTGTTGCAGGAGTGAGGTAGGGCCTTGGCCTATGTGATGTGGTCCTGTGGCCCACAGAAATTGAGGACTGGGCAGATTTGTAAATATGTATATACATTTGGGTGGATATGTAATGTTTGTGCTTCTGTTTGTGTGTATGGTGTTGGGGGTGGGGGTGTTGTGTGTGTGTGTGTGTCACTTTTCCTCCCCCCTCCCTTGTGCAGTAGGCGGCAGTACTTACCGTGGTCGTCTCCACTGGCGTTGCTGCTCATAATGCAGAAAAAGGTAGACGAGCATTGGGAAAATGTGCAACTCGGGCTCCATGGCATCCTGATTGTTCCCTGAGTCTCCAGAGGTGAGTCCTTTGACTTCTGTGTTCTGTTTCTGCCGTGCTTTTGATGTCGTTGGTACTGCCCCAGAAGAGGTAGCGGATAGGCCTGTCATAATACAGTGGGCTTTACATTGTCTTCTGCCTGGCTGTTGGCGGTTACTGCTGTGGTGCTTGTTGCTACCGCCGTGGCGGTCAGTGTGTTAAAGTGGCTGTCTGTCTGAGCAGTTTCCACTGTGGTCATAATTCCTTTTTTTACCGCCGGCTTGTTGGCGTTATTACCACCTCTTTATCACCGACAGCCAGGGTTGTAATGAGGGCCTATATATTTTAAGGCCCTCCTCAAAAACAGTCAGGCCTTATTTATTTATGCAGTCTTTATTATCTCTATTAATTTGTCCCTCGTACCACCTCTGCCCGCAGCCTATCTTCCACACATTTCACCTTGTAGCTTACGCTGCTCCTATGGCATATATAGTGCAAAGGCCTCATTCACCTCTGCCTGCCTCCTGCGCGGGCCTAAGCTGCACTCCTGCAGTGCCGCTCACAATTCAGCTGGAGCTGTAGGGAGGTTGCTGCTCGATGGCCCCGACAGCAAGGCTCCCTTTATGACTCACTCCCTACTTGGATGTTGAAAGGGGGTCTCCAGCACTAACCCGGCTGGCTTTCACCAGGCACCTCGCACACCCACAGGCAGAGCGGGGGAGGGGTGACCGGTCCATAATGCATGCCACTCACCTCATCTCATCATTTCAGGTTGCATGCCACATATGTTCCTTACCTGCACAGCACCTCCTGGCCAACTCTCACACCGTAGCTATCCCTCTCCCACAGCTGGGGCACTGGTCCCTCTGAGGGACCGCTGGGTCGCCTCACTCTCTGCTACTCGACAGCGGCGATGCACCAGGTTCTTCACAGCCCCTCATCTTGCAGTAAGGTATCCCGGGAGAGGAAAACCAGCCACACCCCTGTTCCTGCAGCTCACAGCAGGCACATGCATCAGCCTCATCTCTCAGTATAGCTTATGAGTGGGCAACATGTTTACTCCACCATCGTAAGTAGGCGAAGTCTGGAATTTTTGCTCTTTGCAAAATTTGGCAAAGTTCACCAAATCTATTTGCTTCATCGATGTGAAGCTTCCCAACCCTAAGCAGGAAATCATTCTTCTGCTCCAAACTATTGGATGGGATGGACTTCCAGCAGCAAGAAATGATCACTTGACAGCTTCCTGCTTCAGGATTTCCGGTGGGTGATCGCAGTGCAGAAAAGACATTCATTGTTGGGTTTGCCATGAGGTGGGGAGGGGGGTGGAGTCGTAAGATAGAGGCAGCTGGACTTTGCTTTGGGAGGTAGTCGGCATGACAGAAGCAGCAGGTCATTGCTGTGCATCCCTGTAGAGCCCCACACTTTTTAAAAATGTTGATATTTTTCTACCCTCACAAATGTTTAAGAGTAGGCTTGTGAACTTGTGAGTACATAGTTTGCCCATCTTTGAAGGACCCTGAGTAAAACAAAACAATGACTCTCGGTCTGCCATGCCATTGTGACATGGCAAACTTGTCAGCTCTTCTGTTTTTACTAAGAAAGACTCACAAAGCATAGTCTTTGTTCATGAAAAACAAAATGAATGTTCCCAAGTTCAAGGATTTTTCTCTCAGTTGGGGGGGGGGTGACATTTGTGGAATTTTCTTTTACATGGCAGCTCCAGACAGGGAAAATCCTGTAGGCAATAGTGTCAGAATTGGCACCCTCTACAGACTTACCTCACTTGCACCATTCTCAACAGAGTTGGGTGCCTGCAATAGTTTGTCCAATAACGAAACTCAAAGGCGGCCAATTCTCAGCAGGTATATCTTTAATGTCTAAATTTAAATGAGGCCCTATTTTTGTTTAGTGAGACATGGTGGTTTTTTGTAGGGTGGCTTAATGGTGTAGTCTGCTGGTTAGGGAGAGAATTACATTATTGCAAAGTCATGGGGTTAAACAGGAAAATCATCTTGGGGCATAATTTAGATTATTATTTAGTTTAAAAGATGCATTAAAGAATAAAAAACAATCAATAACAAGTCATCACAATGAACAGCTATATTATTATAATTAAAATTGAAAATAATGAAAAACAATACTAATTAAGCTCTAGGGGTGGTGTAGAAAAGGAAAAAGGAAGAGAGAAAGAAAAAGAAAAAGGAATATGGAATGTATTAATTAAGTATTGAATTGAATATTTGTAAATAATTAAAATGCCTACATAGAAAAGATCATAACTTTAAAATAAGTACTTGAAAATCAAGAATCAAACAATTTATACAGGAACATTCTAGGAGGCTTATCAACTTCTTCAATTGATGGAAGATGAGAACTAGAGTTTTCCGCAGATGAATCTATAAATTCGGTGACCCGAGGGGTTCTCTTTGTATGGTGAAAGTCAGTCGAGGGTTGTAAAAAATATCATATTACCATGCTGGAAAGGAAATAGATAATGAGTCTTTCCAATTTTTGCTTATTTGCTGAAAAGCAACTGCCAATAAAAGATCAAATATATTAACAATACAAGCAGATCTTTTCAAGTCTTCTAATAAACTGTCTAAAATATAGAGACACCTTTGTATGAAAAATATCGTTCATTTGGTTCCATACATAACGGCCAAAATGGATGTCTTTGAGGCAGGAGAAAAGAGTATGATATGGATCAGCTGAGTGTGCCTTACATGACCAGCAGTCGGGGGAAATGTTAAAGATCATTTTATTTAAAGAAATGGGTGTTTAAAGAGGTCTATTATATACAAACAAAACAATGTTTGAATAATATTTGCTACTCTAAAGGACTTTCGGTCCACATTTTATTCCATAGTTCTATTGACAATAACATATCAAAATATCTTTTTCCCATTGGGGTTCAATTTTAGTCTTATCTCTTGAACCACTGAACACATTGATGTCCCTATGAAGTTAGACGGGGTTTAACCAAATACTGGGAGATTTTAAGGATATATGAACATCTAGTGGGTGCTATAGCTAAGAAACCTCAAATAACGTTTAGGAGATGTAGGTCCCTGAAGGATAACTTATGTAGATGTTTAACTAAGTCTACAGGCATAACAAGACAGTCATCAATACGTGTTTTTTATGTTTACGGAGTAGTAATAACTATCAGCAAATCCAATTGGCTCCACAAATATCACCATTTACCATAAAAAATTTGACATGTAATACAGATTTTTGTGTGTAAGCCTTAAGTTGTCAGTGTGAAAAATATTACATAGGCAGCACAATTCATAAGGCTTAGAAGCGTGTTTTGCAACATATGAGGGCTATCTCAAAGGAAGATAAGGCTTATCCCGTTGCAAGACACCTTGCAACATTCCAGCAGAAAAATGTGAATCTTCTAATATTTTGTCTTGTAGATAGCATCCCAGTTCGCATAAGAGGTGGTAACAGAAAACAGGACCTATGAAGATTAGAATCTAAATTTATTATAAAGTATGCAACTACTTACCCTGGCGGCCTTAACCTGGATGAACTGTCAGTACATCTGGGATAATATAAGTAAACAAATAATACAAGGAACAGGATTTTTGTACAGTATCTTCCAGTCCTCATAAACAGTACTGAAGGCATTAACCTACGGTATGGTAGGAGGTATATGCATGTTTATAATTAGCACAGTTGTGTTATGTAAGCACTGTGGGATGTGATAAATAATAATAGATATACATCTTTAGTTTTATGTTTTTATAGGCTTATGTGTTGGCACCTGGACAATAATATGAAAAGCAATAGACCTTTTATATTCTACTTGGGTTGGAACAGATAACATAAACAAGTCATAGTTATGATTGATTTAAAGCAAGATGAAAATCGAGGTAAAAAATTTAAGTGATATTTGATGACAATATTTTTGATGGTATAGTCATGACATATGCAAACTCAACAGTTCTGTTTAAGTTTATTTGCTTAAGATAGTAGAATTACTTTGTTGTTTTTGTCATGTTAAAAATATTTCTTACTGTCCTCATGAACTTTCATTTTGCATTATTATAAGTTCAATCAGATGAGCGTAATACTTTGAAGATGCCGACATAGTAGGTCTTCTGTGTATAAAATAGAACATTTGTATAATGTTTCAAGATGGCCGAGACGTTTCAAGGATGTTGTATTGTTCTTTAAGTCCCTCGTTTATGTTTAGTACAGAATTAAACAGTGCAAGTGGCTATTTAACGTAGTTGTAAAGATGCGACTGTGGTAACCTGTGATCAAGGAGCTTTTCGCTCCGAAACGTGTCAGGTTTTTTGCATTATTTGTTTTGCCAGAGAAAGCATTAAAGCGCTTGTTGGGCATACTCAGAGTTACGGCTAGTTGTTTTTGTTTTTCTGAGTTTTCTCAGACTTCTTCTCGGATTCACGGGACAACGGTATTTGTGGTATATATATATATATATATATATATATATATATATATATATATATATATATATATATATATATATATAGATATATATATGTGTTAAAAAGTATATATGTGTATTGAAAGGTAGATAGATATATAGATAGATAGATAGATAGATAGATAGATAGATAGATAGATAGATAGATAGATAGATAGATAGATAGATAGTAAAAGAGAGAGATAGCTAGATAGATTTTGCCTACTGGCAATTGCCAATAGGTAGTTATAGTTAGGACCATGTTTCCATTGAAAAAGCATTTTTTTTGTACTTGCCTTTATCTTTGTGTGCCTGTGATTCTTGTTGTGCATGAAAAGTTTAGGGGTAATCTGTAAAGCAGAGGCAAGAAAAATGGGGAGTCAAAAAATTTTCATTTCCAATGTGAATTCCCATAAGAGGTTTGAACATGACTACAGCCAAAACCCCTAGTCGGAATTACACCAAATCTGGCAGAAAGGTAGCTCTTGGTTTAGAAAGAGTGCGTTTCTGGTCAGTACTTTTTGAAATATTAAAAGAAAACTAAATAGAAATATCTAGAGGCACAAAGGGTTCACGAAAAATAACAAGCTTGTGCAGGGAAATGCAAAGCTCTGATTGACTGCCAATACTTGATCCAGAAATTATTGCTAGCCATTTTGGGTCTAATCTTCAGCCTAGTTTAAAAACAAATGAAAAAAAGGGTTCAATTAATGTCACAAGGTCTTGGCTAACACCAGACTTAAAAAATGTTGTTTCATAAATAGAAAAACATATATATATATATATATATATAAAAAGAGAGAGAGAGAGAGAGAAATATATGTGTAGGTGGCAGTCACTAATAGGTAGTCATGGTTAGGCCCTAGTTTCCATAAGAAGAGCTTTTCTTGTTTTGCCAATACCTTTGGCACAGCTTGACAAATCTTTCCCAAAATATTCAAAACTTATACTTTAGTCAGTTCAGCTGCTGTTTTGAAATATTTGGGTGACCCATCAAGTGGAGGCCATGAAAAAAGGGAGTCCCAGAACATGTTTTTCCCATGCATTTTCCCACGCATTGTCCCACATGGATTTTGGACATGACTAGAGCCCGAACCGCTGGACGTAATTAGACCAAATTTGGCAGAAAGCTAGCTCTAGTCCAGAAAGCGTACTTTTTGTGATTTGGTTATAATCCGTCCAGTAGTTTTTGAGATATTAGAGTTTAAAAAATATAGATACCTAGGGACGTGGATCCTCCACTGATCCAACTGTCCCTGGGCTGATATCTGATTGGCTGCCAACACTTCAACAAGGATTTGTTGGCAGCCATTGTGGGACTCAACTGCAGCCAAGTCCCACAAAAAAAAGAGAAAAAAAAGAGATAAAGGGCCAGGGTTGGGACACCCTGAGCCCCTAGCCTTGATGCAGGGACCCCCAGGGACCCTGCCCGGGCTAAAAAGCATTTTTTTTAAATCTCAGAAAATATCCACTGATGGATCTGCGTATTTTTCCAAGATCCGTTTAAAAAATGGTCTCCTGTGCTTTTCTGTTGCTTTGGTTCTAAGTGGGCCAAATCCCTGCAACATCGGTAGTGGGTCTAGAGAGGGGGCAGCTTTTCCCCATTCCCTTTTATAATAAATATTTGGCCCCAGAGAGGTGTTGGTCCTTGGGGCCCAGGGGGTCCTAGTACCCCCCCTTTTAAATATTTTAATAGTAGCCCTGGGAAGGTGGTGGTCTCTGGGGGGTCCTTGCAGCCCACCCCACATGATCATAAAATGTATACCTGGGGAGGTGATTGTCGCCGGGGCCCAGGTGGGTCCTAGTGGCCCTCCAAATTTTGTTTAACTGTTGTCCACATGAGGTGTGGTCCCTGTAACATGTGAGGGTGACCTAATTTTTTGTATTGAAGCTCTGGGGATGTGTTGTTCGCCGGGGCTGAGGTGTGCGTGTAGCCCAATATATTTTTTTACTGTTGTTCCAGGGAGGTTGTGATCCCCAGGACTGGTGGGTGATCTGTGCGGATCCAACCCAATTTTTTTTTGTTATGTAGCCCTGGGGAAGTGGTGGTCTCTGGCGCTTGGGCGGGGGAGGCATGCAGCCCCCTAAATATATATTTCATGTTGCCTCCTTTAATGTCGAAAACCATTTGGCCATGCATGGCATGCTGTTTGGAGCTTAAACAGGGTTGATCGCAGGTTCTGGTCACATGCCAGGACATGGGGCCAACCACCGCTGTGAAAGTCCAAAGGACATGCGCAGGTTTGGGTGGTTAAAAGGGGTGGCAGCAGGACCTGGCGCGACAGCAGGGTTGGGTAGTTATAGGAGCTTGGCCGCATGGCCTCGCCACAGGCCAGGGCCTGCAGCCAATGTCCTTTGGCCGTGCATGGCGGTGGTTGGATTCAAGTATAGTAATTAAAATTACGCCATGTAAAAATCTACTAAAAAAGGTTACAGTGACATTATAGTTAGGAAATAAAATTAAAAGTACATAGAAATTTGCTTAAAAAATAAAGGTTACAGGGATGTTATCGGCAGGTTCTGAATGTACTCACACAAAACCATAGCAACTCAGCAGTTAAAGATAGTTCAAGTAACTATAACTCACAGCCTAAGGTAACCATAACTTGCGTCCTCGCTATGCATTGCTAATTACCCAAGATATTACAGCACTCATGACAACTTCTATATTGTCATTGAAATATATATGAAACATTAGCAGTCAAATAATTGAAGAAAAACTGTGCATGGTGAGGGGCGACTTATAGTTACCTTAGGCTGCGAGTTATAGGTACTTGAAATAACTCTAACTATAACTCCTGAATTTCTATGGTTTTGATCAAGCAAATTCAAAACCTAACTATAATGTCCCTGTAACCTTTGGTATATATGTCAACATAAACGACGGAGCCACCCTCCGCGCCCTCAAGACTGGCTGCTCTCCTGCCAGCCTTCAAGCCTCACCACAGACCACCCGCGGACCCTTCTCCTGCCGGAACTGCACCTTCACCAGCCTCCATGCCAACGACCTACCCACCAAGGCAGGATGCAACCATCTCAGATGTATCCTCCTCAACACCTGCTCCATCCACGAGCATGCAGTAGAGCTATGTAATCTACTCGACTCAGCCTCCCCAGACGTCGCCTTCCTGAACGAGACCTGGATGAACCCCTCCTCAGCGCATGAAATTGCCATAGCCACCCCGGGCGGCTACAAGATCACCTGCAGGGACCGCTGCAACAAACCAGGAGGATGCATCGCCATCATCCACAAGCACACCTTCAGGATCACAACCAACACCAAAGACATCCTCAACATCGCCAAACAACTGAATGTCCAAATCCACACTGACCCAAACACCACCCTCTGAGGGACCCTCGTCTACAGGCCCCCCGGCCCACAACAGCAATTCAGCAACTCCATTACCGACATCATCAGCACTCATGCTCTCGCATCCACTGACTATATAATCCTCGGACACTTAAACTTCCACCTCGAGAACAACAACGACAACAACAACACCGCCACCCTGCTCGACAACCTCCCCAACCTCAGCCTCAAACAGCTCATCATGACACCAACCCACTCCGCAGGACACACACTCGACCCTATTTTCTCCACCAGCAATCATGTCTCTTTCAGCCACACCACCGAACTACACTGGACAGGCCACTGCTGCATCCACTTCTCCTTCAAGAATCCCACAATGGATCCGCCACCGCAGTTGGAACAAGGCCACTGAAGACCAACTTATCGCGACCTTCTCCCAGAACCCACCCATCGACACCACCAACACTGATGCAGCTGCCCCCAACTTCAGGCAATGGGTCAACACCTGTGCCTATACTCTCACCCCAATCAAGAATCCATCCAACAGATGCACTGACAGAAAGGCCTTCTGGTTTCCTGTCGATCTCCACGAAGAAAATGGTGCCAAGATCAGATTCGGGACAACCTCACAGCCTTCAAAAACGCCATCTGCAGACACCACCAACTCATCCGAGCCGCCAAGAGAACCGCCTTCAAAGACCGAATCAACAACAACGCCCACAGCCACAAGGAGCTCCTGAACATTGTGAGGGAACTCTCCAACTCCAGCTCCAACACCAACGACATCTCACCATCCCAAGACCTCTGCAACTCCCTTGCCTCCTACTTCTACTGCAAGATTGCAGACATCCATGACAGCTTCAGCACCCAGATCCCTCCGGCAACCACCAACACCACAGATTCACCTCCAACCAACCTCCTGCTCTCCTGGAACCCTGTCAACAACAACAATACCATCAAAATCATGAAAACCATCCACTCCGGCTCTCCATCTGACCCCTGCCATCACCACATCCTCAACAAAGCAAGCTCCATCATCGCACCTCAACTACGGAAGATCATCAACAGCTCCTTCGAGTCCGACACCTTCCCAGAGAGCTGAAAACACGCCGAGATCAACACCCTCCTCAAAAAACCCAAGGCGGACCCAAAAGACCTAAGGAACTTCCCGCCTATCTCCCTGCTCCCCTTCCTGGCAAAAGTAATTGAGAAAGCTGTCAACAGACAACTAACCCGCTTCCTCGAGGAGAACCGCACCCTGGACCCTTCCCAATCTGGATTCCGCAACAACCACAGCACCAAAACTGCCCTCATCACTGCCACCGACAACATCAGAACCATACTAGACAGCGGTGAAAAGGCGGCCCTCTTTCTCCTGGACCTCTCGGCCGCATTAGACACTGATTTCCACCACACCCTACGGTCACACCTCAGCAATGCTGGAATCCGTGACAGAGCCCTGGACTGGGTCACCACCTTTCTCGCTGGCAGAACCCAGACAGTCCGCCACCCCCCATTCCACTTAGAGGCCACCAAAATCATGTGCAGTGTACCCCAGGGTTCGTCCTGCAGCCCGACCCTCTTCAACGTCTACATGGTGCTGCTTGCTAACATCGCCCGATCCCACAACCTCAACATAAAATCATACGCCGACGACACCTAGCTGATCCTCTCCCTCACCAGGGACTCCGGCAATACCTACCACCACAAAGGAATGAACACCACCGCCGAATGGATGAAGAGCAGCTGCCTCAAACTCAATTCCAACAAAACGGAAGTGCTCATCTTCGGCTCCACCCCCTCCGCATGGGATGACTCCTGGTGGCCTGCCACTCTCGGAACCACTCTGACTCCCATCGACCACGCACGCAGCAGAGGATTCATCTTGGACCCCTCACTGTCCAGGACCCAGCAAGTCAACGCCATCTCCTCCTCCTGCTTCAACACCTTCCTCATGCTCCGAAAGATCTACAAATGGATACCCACCGAAACTAGAAGAACAATCACCCAGGCCCTCGTAAGCAGAAAGCTGGACTATGGTAATGCCCTCTAGGTAGGATCCATGGCCAAACTCCAGATGAGGCTGCAACGCATCCAGAATGCCTCCGCACACCTCATCCAGGACATCCCCCGCCACTGTCATATCACAGACCACCTTAAGAACCTGCACTGGCTCCCAGACAACAAGAGAATCGCCTTCAAACTCCTCACCCATGCTCACAAAGCACTGCACAACACTGGATCAGAATACCTGAACAGACGACTCTCCTTTTACACCCCAACCCAGCATCTCCGCTCCGCCGACCTCGCACTCGCAACCGTCCCATGCGTCCGCAGAACTACAACTGTCAGTAGATCATTCTTGCGGCTCGCCGCCAAAACGTGGAACACTCTTCCCACCCACCTGCGCCAGACTAAAGACCTCCTTACCTTCAGGAAACTACTTAAGACCTGGCTGTTTGAGCAGTAGCAGCACCTCTGCCCCCCCTTCTCTTCCCTCCCCTCCTCAGTGCCTTGAGGCCCTAACAGGTGAGTAGTGCGCTTTACAAATTCCTGATTGATTGATTATTCTTGGTGGGGCAGGGGGATGTAATTGAGGTGATTTGAAAGTCGTGGAATAACATAGATAGAGAGGGTGTGAGCTTAGTTGGGTCCATGGCACTGGACGGGTCGGCATGCTTAGAAGACTGTAGGGAATTGGGACTCCTCCCAGGTAGAAGATCCAGATAATGACCCTGAGACCTTCCATTTACAGCTTATCTTCAGGGGACTCATCTTGAGCTCTAACTCCCTCCAGCAAGGCATCCTACTCCATAGATATAGGATTTTTACCTAGCCCTCTATTTTCTTTGCACTATAAAGCCTCGCTTTCAGCCTGTCTCCAATGTAGTACCTTCTCCAGCCATCTGACCACCCTGAGGGCCAATGGGGATTTCCAGTGTTGAGTTATCAATCATCGGACTAATTAAAAATAGCACGTGTTCTGTGAAGCGTGTCACTACCTTGTGACATTTGGGCCTGTGGTATAGTCTGGTATGCACTGGTCTAGTGTGGTCCTGCAGTCCAGGCCTGGTACCTTAGACAATACCATAGATAACTCCCTCCAGTATTTATCTAATGAAAGACAGGACCATAACATATATGAGATATTGGCGTCCATAGCATGACATTGTGGACACGCTGAGGAGGCTGCTGGGAGCATATTACTGATTTTACAAAGAGTTAAGGAGGCTCTGTATATAATAGTCAATTTAATGAATTTAAACTGCGAGTTACTCAACACCTTCTTAGGGTGTTCTAAGAGGTTGGCCCATTCCTTATCCATCAACTCCTTGCTCAAATAGCCCTCCCATTTGAGGGAATCAAAAGGGGTGTCAATTTGCTCACAGAATACTCTGTAAAGCCATCTAACTAAATTCCTACCTTAACACATAGTATACAGTGCCTGGAGCAGCCCGTGAGTTTGGAGTTCCTTTCTGCCCAGGGCCCTATGCTGACATATAGCGGGCAATACTAGTGAAAGTGAGAAAAAGAGTTTCAGGCAGTTCATGAGTGTGGACAAAGTCAGTGTGTGTTATTAATGTGCTGTCTGCAAATAGCGACCCAACAGTTGTCACTCCAGCCTGTTCGCAGTGGTTTAACCTGCGTGCTGTCAGTGTACCAGAAGGTGTGGGTAACCCACTGAGGGGGATGTGTGATGAATACGACAGACATCTCAATGTATATCGTAGTGCCATCTTCCAGTAGTACAAGGCAATGTGCAGGAGGAGGGAGACCATGTGTGGTAAGGTAGCGTTTGGACAAATCAATCTGGGCAGCAGACCCAGGCGAAATTGAGTCATTGTGTAGCCTGTTTCTGGTAAACAGTAGCCAGCCAGTCAATATGGCATCCATTTTAATTGTCCAACTACACAGGAGGCCTTATACTCTGGGGCTCCCATACTCCCTTTGGTAGCCGGTAAGTAGAGAGGTGTAAGGCTAACTCAGTGGCTGCTGCTCCCCAAATGAGTTCAATCAATGTGGTGTTTAGTAAATGGAACACCCACGCAAGTATGGCAATCAGTAGATTCACAAAGTGGTACAGTAACTGAAGCAACATTACCATTTTTGCCCAAGACCAGTCACCCAGCCACCAAGAGGAAAAGCAGTGATTGTATAAACTATGTTGGTTCACGATACTCTTGAATCCCTACATAGCGAAAAGTGCCTGGTTCTACTTATATCTGGGCTCCTCCAAACCTGGCTGGGTCCAAACTGGGGTGGCATGGTGAGCAAAAAAACTATGGATTAAACCCAGATCTGTGACTGGGGTGAGTGTCTGACAATGTTCAGCATTCCGTCCATCACTTGTTGTTTTTGCTCTGTTCTGTGTATGTGCCTGAAAATGAGTAGGTTCATGACCATGCAACATTTATTCGTAGCCCAGACAATTGACTGAACTTCGACAGTAAGTGGGACATCACCAGTTGTTCCTCATGCAGATCCCACTGGTATATGATCATGTCATCTGTGTACAGTGAAATGACATGTGCTATCTCTTTATTAAGGTCCCTTTATCCCCTGCCTCCTGTCACAGTCTTGTGCTAAGGGTTCCACTGACAGAAAAAAAAGGAGCAGGAGAAGGGGGCAAACCTGTTGTGTGCCTTGTATCACCTGATATGGCCTCCAGACATATGACCCTGTCTTAGCTCTTGCCATTTGGCTCTATACATAACAATTTCACCCAAAAGGAAGAAGGCAGGAGGTATGACGTTTTAGAATAGAGCCACCAATATATATTTCCAGCTGAGCATATCACACGCCTGGCGAGCATCTAGTGACAGGCAACAAGCATGGGGCTACCGGTTATGATCTGTATCCATCACATAGAATAACTACCGGATGTTCAAAGAGGTGTTATGTCTGGGGACAAATCCACATTGGTCTGCATGTACCAACTGTGGGATTAGTGGGAGCAGTCAGTTAGCAAGCATTTTACTGAGGATTTTGTATTCTATGTCTAGCAGTGAGATTGGACTGTACGAAGTCCGCTCAGTTGGTGATTTGCCAGGCTTCAAGAGGGAGGTGACCAGCACCTCTCTGGTTGTAGGGGGGCAAGAAGCCCGAAAGGACGTATATAACTTCACCAGGTGTAGAACCAAAAGAGAGTCGTAGGTGGAATAAAATTCCACTGGTAAGCCATCAGAACCTGGTGTTTTCTTGCGGGTCATCTGCCCCCCTTGTTTCATTTTCTGTAATAGTTGTGCCCAGTGATTCCTCAGCATCTGGCGATACCCTAGGGAGTCACGCTCAAGGCAAGAATGTCAACAGTTAGCAGTAGTCAGGGGGTGGTGAGGCCATGTATAATGCAGTATAAAACTCACAGAAGGCTGTTTTAATTCCCAGTTGAGTCACAACCAGCCTAATAAGTGGGGGTGTTGATTTATAAGATGGGAGTATGACTTGGATTTGCATGAATCAACCGTGCCAATAAAGTGCTTGACCTGTTCACCTCTGCATGCATTTTTTGCAAATAGGCTCCATAGTCTAACACACAAAGGCTTTCTAAGAGGCCGGCCTATGCAATCCTGGCCGTTTGTAAGGCAGGATCTGCCATTTCGGCAGGAGCTGCCTCTTTCTCCAAGGACCCCAGTCAACTCTTCAGTTGCTTTAGTTCCCTATGAATTTCCCCTCTAGCCCCCACCACTGATCCAATCGATGTACCTTGCACTACCACCTTAAATGTCTCCCATTCTGTCAATGGTGAGGAGGCAGCGTCTGTGTTTTTTTGCAAAATATGTTTCAATGGCCAAAGCTCGGGTCTATTTAAAAACTGTGTCTTGCAAGAACTCTGGCTGTAAACACCAGTTCAAGATTGGGGTCACGCTCAACCACAAGCGGTGGACATTTCTAACAGGGCATGGATGGAGATTATCTTTCCCAAAAAGGTAGTAATTGTTATGTAAGGCAGGAGGGCAAAAGAAGCAGTCAAGGTGGGAGTAGAGAGTATGCGGGTAGTAGTAGTAAGAGTATTCTCTCATACCCACAGCACAGCTATCCAACAAGCCCCATCAGTCTACCCAGCATTTCAGCATTCAGGCTTGTTGCTCAATACATATTTCAGGCAGGGGTGGGTGTGAGCAATCCAGTGATATGTCCAGTACCGCGCTAAAGTCCCCACCCAATATCCAGGTATAGGTGACCCAGTCTGTCAGTACACTCAATAGGTGGGTCAGGAAGGTATCCTGTTCCGTATGGAGGATTTAAATGCACTTATCTGAGCATGAGGAACTGAATATGCTCAATTAGTATTCCAGTAGATCATTAGCAGTCTGTGGCGTGATGGATGGGAACAGTGCCATACTGCCAATGGAGTCAGAATCTGAGGCACTGTCCTGTGATGAACTGGAGTTAATAAGTGGCTTTGCAGTTTGCAGGGTGGACACAGAGTGGATTGCTGCCAATTGACCCTCCAGCTCTTGATGTGGGGAAGGCATTTCTCCTTTCCAACTCCGGGGAGCAGTCCCTCTGCATTGTTGTCTCGGTGTCCTTTGTACGTTGGGCAGAAAGGATCCAACAGTTTATCTTTGCAACATGTTCAGAAAGCTTTGTTCTAGTAATTCCCAAGCTGAGTCTAGGATCTCAAAATAATTGGTGCACTGTTCATGGATTACTTTAAGTTTTGCCTAAAAGAGCAGGGCACAGGAGAGGCTGGCTGCACGTAAATTGTTTTTCAATTCTTGGAAGGAGACATGTTTCTGCTGTACCGTAATGGTGAAGTCTGGGAACAGGGAGATCATTGAGTTATTGGCAAGTATTGGTGCCTTCTTGCAAGCTCTTTGAAGCAGTAAGTCACATTCTCTGAAATTCAGGATCTTGCCCACTATGGGCCCGGTGGAGCCCCAGGCACAGGATTTATTGTGGGGACTTGATGTGCCCCTCCAACTGTGAAAAGCTCAGTTAGGTTAGTCATAGCCAACACATTTGATGGAACCCTCAATTTCCACTGACATCCCAATTATTCAGAGGTTATTTCTGCAGGCCCTTGCTCATCTTTGGCCCGTTCCTGCAGTTGGTCCACCTGGTCGTGTAGCTGGCGGAGCTCTGTGGTGTGTTCTCTGTGACCCACTGACAGGGTAGTAATTGGCATTTCATTAGTTTTGACTCTGTCCACTAATTTACAATGTCTGTCATCCATCAAGCCGATTACCATGGTGATGGTCCTACTCGCCGTTCAATAGCCCAACGCAAATCACACATTTCCTGAAGTATGACGTCCGGGTCATCCATTGGGTGTGCAGGGGCAGTGGAGGGTATGTAGTCTTTTGGCGTCTGGGCAGGGGAACCCTCTGATGATGTAGACCTTGCTTTTGAGTTGGTAGTGGAACTAACAGTCTTGGCTTTAATACAATCCATTTTGTTGTGTGCCTGCTTTATAATATGTCAGAGTAGTGGAGGTAAGGTGGTTTCAGAAATATCTACGCAGGTCCAGCACTCTCTGTGACCACGCTGTGGTCAATACATACAACTGTTAGGGCAATGGTGTCTTAGCCGACCTTTGCAGGAGAGTCCTCAACAGTCTGGGGTCCCCAAGGAAGGCAGGACAAGAGAGGCCTTGGCCACAGTGTTAGCGCAATGACAGGGACGCAATGATGCATGGACAGGTCTGCTACTGAGTCGATGGAGCACAGCTTTTTCCAGGCACCACGTAACAGTTCAGTTTGTGGGGGGGAGTGACGTGAGGGATCCAGGTACCCTCTGCACCACTCACTCAAGGGTGCAAGCCATGGAGTTTTGCACATAATCTCCCTCATGCTGCAACTATCACCCAGTAGAATGTTGCAGGATGGTGCCCCACAGCCAGGCCCCAGACACACTCCTGCACATGAAAGAGTATCAGAAGTCATGTCCCTTTACTGGTGTTGTGCCTATATGGTGTCCGGCAGTGTTATTTGGTTGATGCAGGTATACACAGGTCCTGAGGTCCCTTCGGGGAATATATCAGGTGGCCAAGCGCCATGAATCTCTGCAGCAGGGCAAGCCCAACCCACCTTCACTAGTAAACTGTGCTTGGCAAGAGGCTGTCACCCACGCATCAATCTAACCAGTCATTATATCAGGATGTAGCCAGGCCGGGGCTCTTCCCAGGGCCTCAGGAAGCACCCACAACACAGGCCCCCATAACACAGTTCCATGGCCACCAGCCTCACTTGCATCAGTCAGCATTGAACACAGCAGAATAATGGGGCCTCAGCCACCTACCCCGTCAGATGTCCGCAGTTTGGTATTCATCAGGCGCTGCATGGCATCTTCACATGTGGCGGCTTTGCCTGGCCCACACTGTGCACAGCAGGCACTTGCGTCATTGTCAATCTGAACAGTCTCTGCTGTTGTGTTAGGCAGAAGAGGCCCCAGCAGCATCATGGAGAGAGCCTAGTGCACCCAGAGTTGGGGCACTGGGAGCTTGTTCAGATTGCGGGCTGCTCCTCTTTAGCTGCCATAATAGCTGTTCCAAACGGGTGAAATATGGCCAGCTTTTGGGCTCAGATGTGAATCATCTCCACAGGTTTTGTTGGATGATGAGTAGTGGGGCTGCCGGTTGGTTTCCCTGACATTGATCCTGTGGCTGAAGGGCTTGTAACATTAGACTGCAGGCCCCTGGAGCTGAAGGACTACGTGTCTGATATTTTGGACAGTTGGCCACTCCCCCTTCAGGGAACTTGTGCTAAGAAGAATAATATATTCTTATTTCAGTTTTCCAATCAGTTTTTTTCTGTGTCTACCTCTGGAGTTTGCAGCAATCCTGTAAATTCCAAAAAGGAAAGTGTGTCATGATTTTGTTTTTGTTCCTGCATTTTCCCTTTGTCATGATTATTATTATTATCTTCATCTTTTTCATTTGTAGCACTGAATGGTTCAGTATGATTTTTCCTCAATACTGCTTGATAGCTTCATTAAGCTTTAAGGATTGTAAATCTTGTTACAAAATATGAGGCAATTTGTTTCCCATCTATTCTCCTTTTTTCCCTGTTTTTGTTATACATATTTTGTAATATTTTTCTTACCATTTTTTGTTCAGGTATTGATAATGTCCTGAAGTAAGAAGATTTGATTTTGAAATGGGGCACTAGACATAGATGCTTACGATAATCATGTTTTCAATTCAATGAGAAATAGGCCACATGGCACAACTTATTTTCAATATCTATGTTGATATAATATATTTCTCGGATGAATTATATATCATATATATTTTCATTTTTTCATTGACTTAATGACTGGCATTAAGGGATTTTTGTAATTTTCTTTTATGATTTATACCATTGAGAGCAATAAATAAGAATTACAGAAAATACAAAATAATATGGTGTCAGTGCTAAAAATAACATTTCATTCACTTAGTAGGTCACATTTGTTTTTTTCTGTAATATGTTCGTAATGTTTAAGGTTTTCACTGTTTCATTATTCAATGTTCAACACGTTTTCAATATTAAATTGATGAGTACTCATACAGCCTTGTAACTGTTGCAAAAACATTACTGTTTCTAATGCACAATCATAATAATCTAAAAACAAATACTTCATAGATCAACTCAAAATAATCTAAAATTAGACAGAGAATAATAAACAGCAGAGCCCCAGAGGGCTATTCCGCTGAACAACTGATCTCTGCAAACAATACCCTAAAATAAACCACTAAACAAATATAACCTTGCAAAATAATCAAGCCTAATGGGCAGTACCTTGCATGTCACAATACATTTCACTATTCATTATTTATTTCATATTCCATTTGTTATTCATACTAATCACTTTTGGATTGATAATCATAATTAACTTTTCTTACTTATCATACTCTAGTCTCCTGTAAACTATTATTTACAATTCCAACATGTCCATGAATGGTTGTGTGTGTGTGTGTGTGTGTGTGTGCGTATATATATATATATATATATATATGATTCCTGGTTTGCTGACTGCCACCATGCTCCATATAAAAGGGTGTGTCATCTACATACAGAGACACCACTCTCCAATCCATGTCATTCTCACTCCTTGCAAATGTCCAAGCAAGGACGCTGACACTGATGAGTGCTTGGGGTGTTATTTTATTTCAGTGCTCTTGTGCTACCGGCATGAGGCATTTTGGCTGTATTATAGCCTTCTTCACAATACATTTTCTTTTTCCCTTTTAAGTGCATATATCATAGACATAGAAGATAGACTTTTACTGTGTTATAAATATATATTGCCTTTAGATCATTCCTATTTACTACATGCATGTTTTATTTTTCCATGTTGTAAAATGCAAAGTGCTTTACAGTACTTCATATTAAAACTTAAATTGCTCATGTCATTATTATTGTTCCATATTTTTTAAAGTGCAACGTGCATTACAGTACTTTTCATTAAAACTCAAATTTGTTAATTTCATATTATCATGCTACATTTGAAAACAGATATATAATAGTATTTTCTTTCATTCTTAACCACTTGAAGTGACAAGGCTATTAGTTAATTTTGTTCAACCCATGTGGGCATCTATCACTGTTCCATTACTGCATGGCTACTTTATCTCTAAATATCGGTTTTGATCTGCACACACCACACTGTATCACTGATAACACACCAGTTTCTGTACTTCAACACGTTCCTTGAAGAGGGCTTAGTTCATGCATCTTGAGAGCTAATTTTGTGCTCAAAATACAATGGGCCTCATCATGAAGTCCCGCCAGCCACAAGACTGCCAGGGATGACGGTCTTCAGACTGCCATATCATGAATGCTGGCGGCTCTCTGCCACAATTTAAGTGGAGAGCAGCCAGCAACCATACTGGCGGTCGGCGGTGCAGTGGAGGCTGCTCCTCTTGCCCCGCCACGTCATCACAACACCGCCATGCCTATTACGAGTTGGTAATAGGCGTGGCGGTGTTGTGGTGACAGGGTACTGGCGGCGGAGCAGGCCCCAAAGATTCTGTCCCCTCCTGGACGACCACTGAGAAAAGGTAAGTGCCCGTCCAATAGAAGGAGGTGATGAGTGGTGCGTGTGTGCATGGGGGTGTGTGTTTGTGTGATTGGAGGCGGGTGGTGTTTGTGTGCGTGTATGAGTGTGATTGTGATTGTCTGTGTGAGTGCATGAATGGATGCAGGGGTGTGTGCGAGTGTATGTATGTGGCTGTATGAGTGTGTGAATGAGTGATTGCATGTGTGTGTCTCTGTGTGTGGTGCATGCATGCTTTGATGGGGTGAGGGTGGGGGTCTCTATGGGGTTGGGGGGTTCCTATGGGGTTAGGGGGGACCCTGGCTGTATGTAGGGGGTCTGGGGGAGTCCGCTTACGCTTACTCTCTATGTCACACAAGATTACTGCTGACCTTCTATCTTCACCCCTATGGACAGTATGCTTTTCAGATGAGACACCCTTTATTACAGACACAATTTTGCCTATCGCTGCGACGTACTGTTACTTCATCTTAAGTGCGCCAGTGTAAAATTTTAAACCATCATCATTAAAACTTTGCCTCCTAAAATTTACACTCAACTTCAGGAAAGGGGTAAGTTACACTATTAAAGATCAACTCACACATCCTCTATTTCCCTTTTTAGGTGGGTATGCAGACCTTCATCTATGTTCGAACCCCCAGGGGTTTTTGTATTGAGCTCACAAAGGTACAGGGACCTTAGAGTTAGGAAACAGAATTTTAAAAAAACGTAGAAATTAGATTATAGTTAATTGAGGTAGCTATACCTTAAGCCCTTCAGCCCACTGCAATGCACTGCTTATGGCCTCACATATTACATCACTCATTGTAGGAAAGTCCTCCTTTTTGCTCTGGTCACCCCCAAACTTTATGGACAGATACTGGTGGTTACTGACTCTTGGCTGTGCCCTGGGTACTGCTTACCAGTCCCAGGGCCAGTGCTCTAAGTAAAGTGGATATGCAAATTAGTCAAATTATAATTGCCCATATTAACCTATCAATAAGTCCCTAGTATGTGGTAGGTCACGTAGGTTTAGGGACCGTAGCATAGGAAGTGCACCCATAGGTGCACTGCTGAGGTGTCCAGTGCCATTTTAAAGGCAGACCGGCCTTGCTGGCTGCTTTTAAACTAAAGTTACATGCACATTCGACTTTGGAATTAAATGCACCTCCAAAGTCTTAAACTACCTTATATTTACATATAGGTCACCCCTAAGGTGTGCCCTGTGTGCCCCTCTGGTTTGGTGCCATGTAATTGTAAGCAGGGACCTTGTAAAAATAGTGTTATAAGCCCTGGTGAGGTACTACAGCCACATTTGTTTTTCCCTTATTGTAGTGAATGGCCTCCATAGGCTAGAATGGGAAGACTTTATTTTAATGTATAAAGTCCCCTTAAGTGTCAGATACCTCAATTTTGGTATCAAATGAATTGTTATAATAGATCCCACAACTTACAATTGTTGGATTTGCTATAACTTGTTCAGGTAAAGAGTTTTAAACTCTACCTCAAAAATGTTGCCAACTTCAGCCCTGTAGTGCTCTGCTCTGATTGGCCAGGCTCTGGCAGCCGGCCAGGCTGCCTTGATGAGGTGTGAAGTAGCCTGGACTGAACACAAAGAGATGTGCCTGGGGGAAGAGAACTTCCCTCAGCAAGTGGAGAAGCAGGAAGGGGGAGGGCTGCCAAACTGGTCTTCAAAGGCAGGAAAGGACATTTGGAGCAACCCAGCACCTCCTTCACATCCTGCAAACTCAGACAATCTTGATTAGATTAGGATAGGGCAGGAGAGGGGTGTGTTTAAGATTTTTAGCCATACCAGTCCGGGGGGCCCAATCAGATGTAACCTTCAGAAATCAGTTTCAGTCATGATGGATTTTTGAGGAATTATGCTCCCTGGGATTGATTTTTGCCACATTTCCTAGGAAGTGGTCATCACAAAGGGAAGGACCCTGCACCTGATTGGAGAACCGGGACCCCCCTGTTTTTCACCCTGGAGCAAGGATAAAACCGGCATACCTGAAGCCACACCTCAGATCCCTACCAGATCCCTTCAAGGAAGAACATCAGGAAAAGAAGGATTGCCCTGATGGAACCCTGACCTGCACCTGGACACTGTACTCTGACGGACTTCCCCAGCTGCACACTTGGGCTTAACCATAAGAAGAACTTTGCCTGGCTTCAACTGGTTCATGAGGGACTCGCTGTTTGCTACAGGTGACAAATTGCTAACCAGAGTCCCCCGCCTCAGATCCTGAAGAAACTGATCAGCTGACCACTCTCCAGTGGCCGTTTTGGAGTTTGAGCCAGGTGCATTCTGGGAGTAGTAGTCCACACCCTCAAGGAGCAACTCAGAGCTTCTGGAGCCTTGGGGTGAGCTGCAGACTCCTAAAAGACCTTAAAAGACCTTCTGGAAGAAGATCCAGAAGTTTGGAGAATTTTTTTGAAAAAGCTCCATAGAGGGTCCAACCCACCACAGCAACTCTAGACAGTTTGCCTCAATCATGACCCGGCCTGACTTGCAGGTTCATCCCACTGAACAAAACCTCTGAAAAAGTGACTAAGTCAGAGCGTAGAAAGTTGAAAGGAACCTCCGAAGAGGGTTCCCAGGATGTCAGATCAAGATTCAGGTTTGCCCCAGTCGAAGGATTCTCATCTCGAAAAAATCATCTAAGTCCTAACGTAGAATTCTTCACCAAGGGCTCCCACGACGTGTATCCGAGGAAGGGCTCTAGGGAGGTCAGATAGGACTGGAGGCTTTGTCCCTCCGAAGAAAATCTTCACGAAAACAACTAAGTCCGAAGGTAAACTTTTGACCGATGCCTCCTGCTTGCTGTAGCCCAGCAGGGCTCCATCGCGGTCAGACTTAAACTTTGGCTTTGCGCCAGTTGAGGTGCGACGAGATGACCAGATTGGCGCTATTTGTTTATAAGCACCACAAAGCATTAATTCTTTAAAAATTCATATTTCAGGCTCCCTTTCTCTGAATTTATTCGTTTTAAAGCTAAAAATATTTCCTATTTTTATAAATTGGCTTTGGATTTTTAAAGTGTTTCCTGTCTTTTATCTAATTACTGTTTTGTGATAGTTGAATGCTTTACGCTTCGTCTCCTAAGTTAAGCCTTGTCGCTCGTTGCCAAGCTACCAAGGGTTGAGCTAGGTTTAATTAATTGAGACCTAACTGGACCTAAGTGGAGGTTAGTGGCCTATTGCTAAGTGTAGGCACTTACCTGCCCTTACCAATAACCCATTTTCCAACATTCATGACATGGTCAGTAGCATCACTGATGACATCACTGATGGCATCTAGAATGAAATCACTATGGAGTTGTGGTTAGGGTTATAGAAGAAAGGAATTTCTTGGATTTTTCACCATTAATAACTTTGCACCCATTTTACGAATCTCCACAAAACTTTGAAGACCTATTTTTCCTTCTACATTGGTGAATGGTGCAAAGGGGAAGCAAAGATAAGGGGACATCCCTAAACACATTCTTCCACCAACGCATTTTCAATAGATTTTTTTATCTTGCATAGTGCAAAAATCGCTTGTCCGATTTAAATGATAATTGGCAGGTTTAAACATTATGGTGCACAGATGATCTTTTTGGGTACTGTAGGTAATCTGGGTAAGTATTTGTTAAGTTATAAGGCATTTCAACTTAGTGATATTCGTGGTTAAGATGTTTTATCAAAATGCAATGGTATTTTGCAGTATCTCCCTGGAGTACTTCCTCTTTCAGATTGAACCTTCATTCTGCCTTGTGTTAAGAGATCGAATTCTTTTAAAATGTTGTTTTTTACTTCTCCAGCCTCAGACTGAGTGGAGGCATCCTTTTACTGTTATCACACTCCTGTTCATTCTAGTTAGCCAAAATTCCATCACTTGCAAGTACTGTATTAGGTTCAGCATTCCTAGGATTACTATCCATACAGCGAAGAAGCAGGTATTGGAACATGCCCGGGCTATTGTACATCAAGAAAAAACGTATTCAATAGCCAGACATTTTAAGGAGTTTGAGTCACAGAAAGTGAATTTGATGAGGTTTGTAGTTCTGACAGAATTGCAATCAGCGAAAGAGGAGGCAATAGAACTTTCCTGTTGAGAAGATTGGAGTAAAAATATGTTATAAGGTTTAATACACTCCATCCAATAGGTCTTTACTTGGATGAGGAGGTGGTAGTACATGTAGGTGATTAGCATTTCTTAGTTGGGCATGAAAAACAGGTGCCTTGTTGTCTGAAGTCAAATTAGGGCATAAGCTAGTATCCTTAGTTGATTAAATGGGTTCTTGTATATAATCTGATTGTTTATCTGTAGATTACGTTACGTCTTTGGCATGTTTTAACGTTTTTAATGTCAGTTTTATATTTTATATTTATCATTTTTTTTTTTCACAGTCACTGTGGTGGTAGAATACGAAGGGTAATATTGAGTGATTTCCAAGCAGGGCAACTAAGAGTTGGATTGAAGACAAAAGAGCTATTATATCCTTTTTATAGGTTGACTATGGAAATTAGGAGGTTAATATAAGAAAAATGTTTTTTACAGATAGTAAATTGTAGGAATAACATAAGGAAAACTGTTATACATGGATAAAAGATTGTCTTGTGTTCTTTTAATCCTCTATATTAACTTAATAGTGTTGGCGTAAATAAGCCTTAATTACTCTCAGGAGCAATATCAAACCCACTTTGGCAGCCTCTAAAGCAATTATGGGGGATGAAATTATCAGCTTTATTTAAATTGTTATCATGAATATTCAGTGTTAGACATCCATTTTGAAGATGGCCGCCAAAATTTGCTCCTGGGTGAATGCATTTATAGCATTACTGTTAATCCAGACAGAGATGGAACAGTCATAGCAATTACTGTCAGTACCATTTAGCCTCTGTTATGTAGTTGAAATAATGATATGTTGTAGCACCCTGTTTTAGAATGTTTTATAGCTTTTTTGAATTGTCGTTGTTATTACTATTGTATAAAATCTAACCATCGAAAAATGGCTGCCATAATTACGGAACGGCTGGGTATAGAAGATTATGTAGTCTGTTCTTTGTGTTAACTGTAGTTTGACGTAGAGGGATATAAACAGAAATTGTTATTATGTTTGTTGCTCGCGAACAAGGACATTTATTTTCCGAAACTCATCAAGTATTTTTGTGTGCCAATAAAGGCTCACATTAGCAAGCCATTGGGACTGGGACTTTCTTTGTTTCTTGGCGGATATCGATTGCTTGAAGCAAGACGACGATTTGGTGGAATTTAATAGGGTGTTGCTACCCAGTCCTGGTCTGCCGCATTGTGGCATTAGGACTAAGCAACTTTTACAAATGGATAAATATATATATACGTATACATTTTCCCTGGAAAAAAACAAAGGGTACAGGCATGTTATTGTTAGTTTCTGTATTGACTCGCACAAAACCATAGAAATTCAGCAATTCTGGTTAGGTTAACTCAAGTAGCTGTAACTTGCGCCCTAATGTAACTATAACTCACCCCCCCCCCCCACCACGGACAGTTTTCTCAACAATAATTTTATTGCAAATACTGCAGTGGTAATATCAATGATGCCATAGAAGGTGTCATCAATGGTGTATTGTGTGGAGTGCATGGCGAAGGCACAAGTGTTAGCACATTGATCCTTAATAAGTAAACTTAAAAGGGGACGTGTATAGGTCGATGAACCTTTTGATTTGTTTAAGATGTTCTTACCATAGATTCAGTACAGAGACAATGATAAATGCATAATAATCAATAACCATTACTCAAAATCAATAATCAATGGAGTCAGTAAAATTCACACACCATGACTCTTCAGCTATGTATAACCACACCTTTAATTATAAGTATAGTAAGTTTATTTCCCTATTATTAACAATTCTAAAGTCATGAATCTTAATCACCCACTCAAATCCAACTAGATTAATAATGTTTGTTAATCAGTAAGTCATAAGAAACTGAACTAATAAAAGCTTGAATCAAAAGACATTCCAATGCATCAGCACAAAGCATTAGTAAAACCCATTTAAGCAAGACTAAGATGTCCATAAAGTTCAGCAAAATAGTCCATCAACCATTTGTTGCTGCAATTCATCAGTCGTCATGTGAGTAACCTCAACTAACCAAGATTAGCATCAGCATGTGTGGCTTCATGCAAAATAATTTAGATCACAAATTTGGAAAACATCTACCTAAAGAAAGTATTTAGACAGCGCAGTTGGTACCTAGAAAGAAAAGGCATAAAAATGCAATTCAGTCATTGTCATATCTACCTATCCACAGTATGGGTCAGGAAGCAGAATCAGTCTTCGTCTTGAGGTCATCAATCGATCAGCAAAACATCAGGCTGTCAGTCAGAAAGTATGACCCCAACGACGGAATCTCAAATCTCTTCTATGTCTCAAATATCGCATCACAAATCTGAATAAGGTCTGAAAGTCTTTTCCCTCTGTCACATTGTTGTATCAAAGTTTCCCAAACTATCGCCTAATTTCCAATTGGTCAATTAATCTTACGTTATTGCTCTGTCCAATAGTGTCCATATACTAAATCTATGAATTGTAATATTTCACAGTTCATATGTCGTTGATTGGTCCACTTTACGGCTTGTCAGGTATCAATTTTGTTTTGAATCTTCGCCTCCAGTCAATGTCTTCACTGTTCACCTCCAGGGAAAGAACCCTTTGCACATTTTACACATTTTTTGTTACTTTATGAGAGACCTCATCTCCTGTCTATCAATTCCCATAGAAAGCTTCTGCTAAGCATTTTATTAAAACAATGAGCATTTCCCAGTTCACTCTGTCAGCATTTTTTTTCATTAAATGCTTAGAAATACAGCTTCTGCATGAGGCCTGGCAAAACTAGTCCAAGATGCTCGCTAAGTTAAGGCCTACATTAAATAAGCGAGAACATAATTTATATTATAATTTATAATATTACTACATTAATCTAATACATTAGTACATTTTTAACATGTCATATATTTTATTATTTATCCAGCACATTTTGTGAACACTGATGGCCATTCTTCGAGGTCACAATTTCAAACATGCACATTATTTTTCTTTACATTATTTATTTTCTACAGAATTCATTATTCAAAATACGTAAACACTCATTAATAATTCCTAATTAAGACCTCTGCTTCAGCACAAGGTATAGTTACCTTAGGGCACGAGTTATAGTTACTTGAGTTGACCATAACTATAACTGTTGAATTGTTATGGTTTTATTCAAGTAAATTCAGAACCTTGATTTTTATGGGAATTTCAGTTTTTTTAATTTGATTTCCTAACTATAATGCCCCGGTAACCTTTTAAGTGTACACACATGCACTCATATATATGTGTGTGTGTGTGTGTGTGTATATATATATATATATATATATATATATATATATATATATATAAATATAAAACCCACTTACAGTCGCCAGTAGGTAGTTATAGTAAGGACCATGATTCCATTGAAAAAGCATTTCTTGACTTGGCGAAATCTTTGGCATCGTTTGACGAATCTTCACGGAAGTTGATAAACACAAGTGTTCCTGAGAATTTTGTTGAACATGGGACTTTTTGGGGTGATCTATCAAGCAGGGGCCAGGAAAAATTGGGAGTCATAAAAAGTGTGTTTCCCTTAAAACCTACCATAGGGATTTTAGGCACAACTACAGCCCAATCCTCTGGATGGAATTACACCCTGTTTGGCAGAAAGATTACTCTTGGTCCAGAAAGAGTGCTTTTTGTTATTTGGTGTAAATCCATCCAGTAGTTTTTGAGATATTAAATGTAGATATCTAGAGGTGTGGTGGACTTTTTAATAATAATGAGCTTGTGCAAGGAAATGCAGAGTTCTGATTGGCTGCCAACACTTCAACCCGGAAGGGTTGTTAGCCATCTTTGGACTCGGCTTCAACCGATTACCAAAAAAAAAAGATTAAAAAAGAAAAGGGGCGAGAGCAGGATCACCCTGACCCCTTAGCTCTGGTGCCTGGGTCCCAGAGGGACCCTCCCAAAGCAAAAAAGCATTTGTTAATTCATTTTAGCCACAAGCTGTGGAGGCTCGAGTGGAAATTAAAAAAAGAATTATGAAATTTAATGAAGCCCCTGGGTGTGCCAGGACTCTGGGGCATTGAAAAAGGAGGGGATGCATGGGGCCCACCTCCTACGGCTTCTATTAGCCCCAGGGACCGCCACCTCCCCGGGGCACTTTTTTTTTTTATGTGGGAGGGAGGGGTTAAAGCCTCTTCTGCAGCCCCAAGATAGAATTGTATGTGAGGGGGCACACAGTCCCCCTGCAGCCCTGGGGACTGCCACCTCCCAAGGCAAATGTTGAATTGTATGAGGCAAATATGCCTGCAGGGAAACAGGTAAAAACATTGCACCCGCAAGCAATGAGCTGCTATTTTAAGCATCTCAGTGCTTGATAGAATAATGCTGCATCCCGCAGGACATGTGGAGCTGGATAGGACTTCAGGCCCCCCCGTGGTCCTGTCACTCTTTCTCTCTCATCCATCACATAAAGGGATGTAAGAGAGAAAGAGAGATATTGTTTTTGCGATGGTGCCTCCAATCAAAGACTTGAAGGCATCAAAGTAGTAAGATGTTTGATTCAAATTTTATACTTATGGTTAAATCCACAGCACAACAGAGTCAATTGTGGCCTACTGGTAAAGCTCTTGGACTGCCACTAAGTAGGTTGAACATTCAAATCCTGGTATCTCATGCAGTGTGTCTGTTTATTTTTGAGTATTTTGACTGTTAAACTTTTCTAGTAATGGAACAATAAAGTCTTTTTCCCATCAAAATCTGTGGGTTGAATATCATAAGTAAGTCTGAAAAAACACAGCAAGCACTCACTTCGAGCCTTGTGGTTAAGTTCTCAGACCCTCACACTGAAGATTGAGGGTTCCAGTCTAGGTAAGTCTGTGCCATTTTTCTGCCCTAGTTTATTTTCAACTTGACTTTTTATGGTACATACTGAAAGGTAATCCCACTCTTTTTAATAGACAAATATTTTCCTTTTCAGTTTGTCACAGACCCATTAAGATGTCACACATCCATTCACAGTCTCACTCAGACCCTCACTCAGCCACTCACAGACCCACTCAGATACTGATATACCAACTCACAGACCCGCTCAGACGCTCATGCACCCACTCACATACCCACTCAGACCCTCAAGTATCCACTCACAGACCCAATTAGACACTGACACACCCACTCACAGGCCCACCCAGACACTGACGCACCCACTCAGACTTACTGAGACTGTGACAAATCCACTATAACTTGCGCCCTCGCCATGTACTGCTAATTTCCCTAATTATTACAGTAATCATGACAACTTTTGTAACGTAATTAAAAATATAATTGAAGCATTAGCAGTCAAATTAATCGAGAAAAAACTGTGCGTGGTGAGGGCATGAGTTATAGTTACCTTAGGGCATCAGTTATAGTTACTGGAAACTATAACTGCTGAATTTCTAAAGTTTTGTACGAGTGAATTCAGAAACTAACGATAATGTCCCTATAACCTTTGTGTTTTTAAAGTCAATTTCTATGTTTTTTAAATTCTATTTCCTGAATATAACACCCTGGTAACCTGTGTTGTTCAAGTGAATATATATATATATATATATATATATATATATATATATATATATATATATATAATGTGTGTGTACGTATGTGTGTTTGTACACCACAGTCCCTGCCTCTCGGTGTCTGTGCCTGCGATGACTTGTGGCCTCTGTCATACATCCAAGAACGTTCAACCTCCCTTAGGGAAAAAGGAACGTGACCCACCATCTGAAGGAAACCAATTAATTCCTGCACACAGAAACAACGCAGTTCAGCTATAGTAAGCCTTTGCCAAGTTAGAAAAGTGCGTTCAATTACTCATAGAAATAAACCTTTGCTTTATAAATATGGAAAACATACTATTGATCATAATGTCTTTCTTCATATTAGTAAAAAAAATGTTGAATCATGACAGTGACCAAAACAATAAAATGTCACCAACAGCTCAAGATTTCATCTAGTATTCCAGTCATGAAAATAAAATGAATTACATTTTTTCATTATAGGTGTGTCAATATTTCCACAACCGCATTAGGCGAGAACGAATTAGTGGATATTCATAGGTGCTCAAAAACAAATTAAAATAAAATGTGTCAACCAATCAAAAGAAATAGCAACAACCTCGATGTGAATATTGGGGTTCTTATCACATATGAGACTGCTAATCAACCAATCAATATATATCACTTAATAAAAAATTATTGAAAAATCAGTCACCAAAATAATCAATGTGGTCAGTCACCTCTGGGCAAGTGTCCGAATTAAGTAATTAAAAGAACACATCCACAAATAATCAACATAGTCCTCAGCGATAAACTCATTAACAATTTGAAACTTTAATTCATTCATATTTGTTGCATTCCCAAAGGTATCCTATACCCTGTAAGGAAAATAATAAAGAAAAAAAAAGTTTTTACCAACAGAAGATGACAAAGACATGAGTGTCAGAAACAAAAAAACATAAAAATCATAATGAAGAGAATGTAACAGAGGATTAATCGGAAGAATATTGGTAGTAAATGAAGACAGGCATACACTAGCGTATACAAAAGAAGCTGAAGAAGTTGAAATGGATACTGGTTGCAAACATAAGTATCTCAATACTTGTAACATCCTAATATGAACTGCATGTTCTTCATAACTGTGTAAACCACTGAGACATTTGTTTTTTAATAAAATGATGTGACGTGATTCCAGGACTCTTAATTGTCTTTCAGCCCCTCTGATATGTTTGATGATTCTATCAACACCAAAGAAACATAATAATTCATTGTTGCTATTGTGTTTCAGATGAAAATGTCTTGTAACTGAATTGTCATTGTTCTTGATAGCACGCATGTGCTCCGAGATTCTCTTTTTTTAGGGGTAACTTGGTGCTACAACATACATTAGTTTGCACGGATACTCGAAAGCACACGCTACAAACTCAGACAGACGTGATGAATTTAGAAACTTTTTTGACTTTTCCCGTAGAGTATACTGATCATGATTCCTACTATGTTTGCATGCCTTGCAAGAACCACATTTGAAAAGGCCACCTTGTTTGCTTAACCAAGAGGGAGTTTTTTAATTCGAACCCATGTGGCTTCGTGCCAATATCTATCTAATTAATTTAGGCTTTCTATAGGAGGAAGCTGGAAAACGTCCTACATCTCTTCCATATCACTGGATCAGCAACCAACAAGCCCCAATGTTGTTTCATGATACCTTTAAACCTGTACAATCTCCTGTTACTTCCAGTAACAAATCTAGGTGTTTCATCTTTTGCTCACAGTGTTTGGAATTCTCACAGAAAAGGACATCCTACTGTTTTTTAATCTGTATTTAGCCTGTACTAAAATCTTATGGGAAAAGCCTTAAGAACACCGTAAGATGTTATCTTCTTCCTATATATATATTACCTAGTGGCGGTTACAGTTAGGTAGTTATAGTTAGGTTCTAGTTTCTATAGAAAAGGCAATTTACACTTGCCTATATCTGTGGTGCTGGTTGATGAATCTTCACAAAATTGTCCCCAAAAATTCACCATTCACGTCAGCTGCTGTCTGAAAAGTTTTCGGGTGATCCGTCAAGCGGAGTTAAAGTTATCTTAGGGCACAAGTTATAGTTACTTGAGATAACTAATTATAACAGGTGAAATTCTATGGTTTTGTACATTTAAAATGTGAGCATAATTATAACGTCCCTGTAACCTTTGGTCTTTTAAGTGAATTTGTCTGTTTTTGTTAATTCTATTTCCTAACTAACTATAACGCCCCTGTAACCTACTGGTTGTTGCCAGTGGGTAGCTATATTACAACCGAATTTCCACAGAAAAAGCGTTTTTTGTTCTGCTAATAACTCTTGAATTGTTTAATAAATCTTTACAAAAGTTTCAAAACTAGGATGCAAGTCATTGTAGCTGCTGTGTAGAAAGTTTCAGGATGATTTGTCAAGTGGGGGCTGAGAAAAAGAGTGTCCAAAATGCTTTTTCCCAACACAATTCTCCATAGGGAATTTAGATATGGCTACAGCCCGAATGACTACACAGAATTACATCAAACTTGGCAGAAAGCTAGCTCTTGGACCAGTGAGAGCCCTTTTTGGAATTTGGTATAAATCTGTGCAGTAGTTTTGAGGTTATTAAAAAAAACAAAAATAGGTATCTAGGGACGCAAATTCTCCATGGATCTGGCAGATCTCATGCTGAGATCTGATCGCTGCAAGCACCTGAACCAGACAAGTGCTGGCAGCCATCTTGGGATTCGGACTCTGTTAAGTCCCCAAAAAAATGACAAAAATAAGCAAGGGGACAAGATTGAAATACCTTGATCCCCTAAACCTGGTTGGACCAAATGTTTTTAAAAATTTTATCACACAATTGCAGAATATTCACAAACCTGGTAAATTAAAAAAAAATACAACCACAGATGCTGTAGTTGTTTTCTATATACCGACTGGGTGGGCCCGGTCTCGGGGACATACTAATTTATAGAATTTGGGAAGGAGGCACATGCGTACCATCTCACCAGACCATTTTTGGTCCCAGATATCACCATCTCCTCAGGGGAAGGCTACCTAAAATATGGGGGTGGCGGGGTCACATGGCCCTCTTCTGAGCTGTTGATGGACCCAGAGACCACCAACTTTTCAGGGCAAGGCAGTTTTAAAGAACAGGGCAGAGGGACGCGCCACCTCCCTGGTGCATGCCGTGCAGTTTAAATAGAGGGGGACTTGCAACCACCCCTCCTTGAGCCATTAATGCCCTTGGGAACTGCCTGCCTCCAGGGCCAGCTCCCTATGTCCTGAGGTGCCCACCCTCAGGACATAGCTGTTTGCTCTTTCTTGGTGTGAACCCCAGTCACCTACCATATAGTGGCCATGCCCCAGAGGATGGGGTCCCCAGGCCTATATTACCCTGGGGAGGGGGTTTGTGTGCCCTTCCCCCTTTTAGTGTATGGCCAGGCCCCACGAAATGGGGTCCCTGGAGCCAGAATCATCCCGGGAAGAGGGCTCCATGCCCCCTTCTCACTTGAGTAACTTGATGGGCCCCAGTGTATGAGGTCCTTGGGGCTTAAATCGACCTGGGGAAGAGGGCTTATTGCCCCCACTGTGCATAACTTAAGGGATAGGTGTCCCCAAGGCCAAATATGTCACAGGGAGAGGGGTCACGTACCCCAAGAAAATAGGTGACAGGCTATGATGGATGTGAACCTGGGGCCAAATTATGCCTGGGGAGGGCAGCTGCATGCCTTTGGGGGCTTGGCTACAGGGCCTGACTACAGGCCAGACCCCGTGACCTACCCCCTGCTTCACACACCCTTCGACCCCTGCCACACACGGACTTTGACATAGGTTGGATTATCATATGGTAATTAAATATTACTTTACATTAAAAAAGCATAGAAATTCAATCGAAAAAACAAAGGTTACAGGGACAGAGTTACAAAATAAAATTTAAAAAACCCTTAGCAATCCACCAAAAAAAACAAAGGTTGTAGGACGTTATATTAGATTCATATTTTAAATACACAAAACCATATAAATACTGCAGTTATAGTTACATTTATCTGAAATAACTATAACTTGTGCCCTAAGGTAACTATAACTTGTGCACTTGCGATGCACTACCAATTCCCACATAATACTTCAGTTATGACATCTTCTATGACATCTTTTATAATATCGGTGTAACATTTGCTGTAAAATTATTCATGAAAAAAACTGTTCCATTTTTACACTCTTTGGATTCCTGCTACAAATCCAGCCGTGATTTCTTGAGGAACTTCCATAAATGGCATGAGGTGCATGAAGGGAATTTGATAATGAGATACTCTCGTGTGATTTCGTTTTACATATCATTGGTGTAACAGGGTGCTTGTTCATTATTTTGCTTATCTTGTGTTTCTGAAGCTATACATCCCTACTTGAAATACTCCAAGGCCACTTAGTAAGACAGATAGACATGTAGTAAGAAGATTAATGATCCTTGTGAACAAATTAAACCAGACCATGGATGAGCTGCACGCTGGGAAAACGGGCCTCTTAGTCTCCCATATGCCTTAGACATTCATAGACTTTTAGCTGACTAGAGCCCCTGAAAGATTGAGGGGCCCCTGAATGGTTGCCCCCCCCGACCCTTGCACTGCAGGGGCTGCAAGGGACTGTGTTACTCTTCTCCCCGGCAGCCAAAAACTGCTGCCAGACTGCTTACTTCTTTTATTGTACTTCGTGCACACTCCTTTTCACTTCAAGTCCTATTCTGAATGCCTTGCGCCCTTCTCCCCATATATATATTTTTGAATGCTTTTATTTATTTATCCCAGTGGGCCCAGCAGCTTCAAAGTGCTACTTAGTCCCTTTCTTCCTCTATAGTTATTCATGTGCATTTTGTTTTCAACTTTTTAAATACTATCCTCGGTGTCCTTCATTTCATTTTCGAAGTGATCATTTTTGATGCTTTTTAGAAGCACAAGCTGGTAATAGGCACCGTCGCAAAGCTTGGGGTGTATGAAAAATGCTGTAATTTGCATATTTATACGAAATTTGAGCACATTTACACATAATTATGCAAAATGCAATTCAGTCATTTTGCGCTATATTTTAAAGTGAAATGCATTCTAGCGTCTGGTTTTGACAAGACATTGAATTTCGCTCAAAAAATCAAAAACACTGCAAACAACAAGGGTTCTCATTCTGTTGATTCAATGCGTTCGTAGTAAATTTTTATTGCGAATAAAGAATCGGAGGCTGTGAATTATGCTTAATTCCGATAAGTGGTGTAATCATTTAACCAACATTAGTTGAATTACACTGGCGTAATTTGAATTTCTCCAGGCCTCCTCTTCAAGTGAAGTCTAAACTGAAAAAATGCACTCTCCACTCAAGAATCAATTCTAAAGATTTGGCATTATTAATGGTGGCAGAAGTATTGTTTTGGGCTAAGAAAGTGGAAAGCTGTAATTTTATCAGAATAGATACCACTGATGTGAAAAACGTAAATTCAGTCTTTCAGGGTCTGGTCTGTATGGATGCTAGAAACAATTTTGTACATGTCTGTTAATTTCCTTTCAGTTTCTCAGAGTATGTACAAGGGTTTCCTGATATATCATATCAAGCTCCACTGATAGGTCTGAGAAAATCAGAACACAGAATATTAAGTGCATAATCAGACATTTGGAGTAAGAATGGGTAGGCATGTACTCCAGTTCCCCAAAACATTACTTCAGTGAGAGGGAAGACTTCTCTGGGTAAAGCTAGGGCAGCACCGTGGACGAAACCCTGTCTTAGCCAGATGTTAACAGGGTCACACCATTTCATGAGGGGGTGATGCAAAACCTGCCGGAAATAAAAGTCTGATGAGATGCAGATGAAGGGAATGATGAAAGGGCTAGAGTTGATGAAAGGTCTAAGGTTTGATAGAAGGGCCAGAGTTGATACCTGTTAGAAATGGGGTCTTTGGTTGACAGTCAGGTTACCCCCTGTTCAAGCAAGGACCCTCACTCTAGTCAGGGTAAAAGAGAATCACCCTCAGCTAACCCCTGCTTGCCCCCTTGGTAGCTTGGCAGAGCAGTAGGCTTAACTTCAGAGTGCTAGGTGTAAAGGATTTGTACCAACACACGCAGTAACTTAATGAAAACACTACAAAATGACACAACACCAGTTTAGAACAATAGGAAATATTTATCTAAACAAAATAAGACCAAAACAACAAAAATCCACAATACACAATGTTAGAATTGGGGTCTTTGGTTGGCAGTCAGGTTACCCCCGGTCCAAGCAAGGACCCTCACTCTAGTCAGGGTAAGTCACACACAATCCAAATTATCCTGTGCCCACCCTCTGGTAGCTTGGCACTGAGCAGTCAGGCCTAACTTAGAAGGCAATGTGTAAAGTATTTGTGCAATCAATCATACAATAACACAATATAGCACCACAAAAATACACCACACAGTGTTTAGAAAAATACATAATATTTATCTGGATATTTGCAGGTCAAAACGATAAAAGATGCAATAAGAAATTGTAGAGATATCACTGAAAAGTGATATGAAGTGTCTTAAGTCTTTAAAAAGCGAACAAAGTTGCTTTCAAGCACAAAGTACCTGGTTTGGAGTGAAATAATCTCCGCAAAGGGCCGCAGAGGAGGAGATGCGTGGAAAAATGGTGTGTGCGTCGGTTTCGCCCCTTCACAAACAGACTTGTGTCATTATTTTTCCAGCGGGGAAGACGTGGGTCAATTTCCGGCACGCGGACAGGTCCCCTCAGTGGGTCGCAGGGTTTTCAGATGCCCTGGGGTCTGTGCGTGGAATCCTGGGCTTGTTGTCCAGCTGTGCATCGTTCTGGTGGGCTGTGCATGGAATTTTCTTCCTCACGGCAGTCGCCGCGTCGATCTCCTCTCTGGAAGTCGGGCAGCGTTGTCAAGTCAGGCCGTGCGTTGAAGTTCCAGTTGCATTGCAGGTGTCACGACGATCTTTTCCTCGCGGGGTCGAGCGGCGTCTTTACGGGTCAGCGTGAGGTGAATTTTTCACCGCGGAGCAAGCTGTGCATCAAATTTTTCACCGCACAAGGAGTCCAGTTGAAAGAAATAAGTCTTTTTGGTCCTGAGACTTCAGGGAACAGGAGGCAAGCTCTATCCAAGCCCTTGGAGAGCACTTCAGTAGCAAGGCAAGAGTTCAGCAAGGCAGCAGTCCAACAGCAAGGCAGCAGTCCTTTGTAGAAAGCAGTCAGGTGAGTCCTTTTGGCAGCCAGGCAGTTCTTCTTGGCAGGATGCAGGTTCTGGTTCAGGTTTCTTCTCCAGCAAGTTATGTTATGTTATGTTATAATTGCTTATATAGTGCCTAAACTGCCCAGAGGCCTCGTAGCGCTTATACTGCAATAGCGGAATTGTAACTGTTTATATTTGTTTAGGAATTAAGTTTTAAATAACCATGTCTTCAAGTCCTTCCTAAAAGAAATCTCTTGTGAATTTGATCTGATATTAAGAGGAAGGTTATTCCAAAGTAAAGCACCGTGATATGCCAACGATCTTCCTCCCCATCTTGCTTTCTTCACATTCGGCACTATGGCGGTCATTCCAACCTCGCCGCCCGCCAGGCGGGAACCGCCAATCGGCCGCCACGCGGCCAAAAGACCGCTGCCGGCATTCCAACCTTCCCGCTGGGCCGGCGGGCACTAACCATGTTAGCGCCCGCCGGCCCAGCGGGAAGGAGGCCTGTAACACAGAAGCCCGGCGGTGTTGCGGGCGTGCGACGGGTGAAGTTGCACCCGTCGCGCTTTTCACTGTCTGCTAGGCAGACAGTGAAAAGCTTCATGGGGCCCTGTTAGGGGGCTGTTAGAAATGGGGTCTTTGGTTGACAGTCAGGTTACCCCCTGTTCAAGCAAGGACCCTCACTCTAGTCAGGGTAAAAGAGAATCACCCTCAGCTAACCCATGCTTACCCCCTTGGTAGCTTGGCAGAGCAGTAGGCTTAACTTCAGAGTGCTAGGTGTAAAGTATTTGTACCAACACACACAGTAACTTAATGAAAACACTACAAAATGACACAACACCAGTTTAGAAAAATAGGAAATATTTATCTAAACAAAACAAGACCAAAACGACAAAAATCCGACATACACAAGTCAAGTTATGAATTTTTAAAGATTCAACTCAAAAATAGCACTTAGAAACAAAAAAAATGCTTCAATGAGATGTTAACACGGCGTCGTGACGAAGTCGTTCCCAACAAGCCGACACCAGCGGCGCCGGACACGGAGTCGCTTAGACCCCCAAGTACAGTACCTTTGGTGAAGTGTGAAAATAAGCCGATGCACGAAGTTGGGGATCGTGGCGTCTGTGCGAAACGTTGAATCCACGCACTTCGAGCGGCGTCGGTCACGACGTGGTGCAGCGACTTCCACGGAGTTACGGACTTCAGCGGGGCTGCAGCGGCGTCGGGCCTGCGAAGAGTGTCGCGTTTCAGCGAAGGTCACGGCGTCAAGTGCAGGCGGCGTTACCGGATTCAGCAGCGGCGTCGGTCCGGAGTCGTCCAAAGTCGATTTCCTTGGATTTCCACCAGCTTTCCTTTCAAGGGCCAAGGGACTGGATAGGGCACCACTTGTCAGAGCAGGAGTCTCTCCAGAGACTCCAGGTGCTGGCAGAGAGAAGTCTTTGCTGTCCCTGAGACTTCAAACAACAGGAGGCAAGCTCTAAATCAAGCCCTTGGAGATTTCTTCACAAGATGGAAGGCACACAAAGTCCAGTCTTTGTCCTCTTACTCTGGCAGAAGCAGCACTGCAAGAACGCTCCACAAAGCACAGTCACAGGCAGGGCAGCACTTCTTCCTCAGCTATCAGCTCTTCTCCAGGCAGAGGTTCCTCTTGGTTCCAGAAGTGTTTCTAAAGTCTGTAGATTTGGGTGCCCTTCTTATACCCATTTTAGTCTTTGAAGTCACCTTTCTTCAAAGGGGACTCACACCTACTTGTGAAATCCTGCCTTGCCCAGGCAAGGCCTCAGACACACACCAGGGGGTTGGAGTCTGCATTGTCAGAGGCAGGCACAGTCCTTTCAGAGGAGAGTGACCACTCCACCCCTCCCTCCTAGCAGAGATGGCTAATCAGGAAATGCAGGTTACACCCCAGCTCCCTTTGTGTCACTGGCTAGTGTGAGGTGAAAAACAACCCAACTGTCAAACTGACCCAGACAGGGAATCCACAAACCAGGCAGAGTCACAGAATGGTTTAAGCACGAAAATGCTCACTTTCTAAAAGTGGCATTTTCAAACGCACAGTCTCAAAATCAACTTTACTAAAAGATGTATTTTTAAATTGTGAGTTCAGGGACCCCAAACTCCACATGTCCATCTACTCTCTAGGGGAATCTACGCTTTAATCATATTTAAAGGTAGCCCCCATATTATCCTATGAGAGAGACAGGCCTTGCAACAGTGAAAAACGAAGTTAGCAGTATTTCACTGTCAGGACATATAAACCACATTCCTATATGTCCTACCTTATCCATACACTGCACCCTGCCCTTGAGGCTACCTAGGGCCCACCTTAGGGGTGCCTTACATGTAAGAAAATGGAAGGTTTAGGCCTGGCAAGTGGGTACACTTGCCAAGTCGAATTTACAGTGTAAAAATACACACACAGACACTGCAGTGGCAGGTCTGAGACATGATTACAGGGTTACTTGTGTGGGTGGCACAACCAGTGCTGCAGGCCCACTAGTAACATTTGATTTACAGGTCCTGGCACCTCTAGTTCACTTTACTAGGGACTTACTAATAAATCAAATATGCCAATCATGGATAAACCAATCAACAATACAATTTACACGGAGAGCATATGCACTTTAGCACTGGTTAGCAGTGGTAAAGTGCTCAGAGTTGAAAAGCCAACAGCAACAGGTCAGAAAAAAATAGGAGGCAGCTGGCAAAAAGACTTGGGATGTCCCTGCATAAGCAAAAGTCCAACACGACCCCCTACCAGCCTAAAGCCAGGGGAGAACAATCAATGCCTTGATGTACTTCCCTGATTGGGGCGATAGAACAAAGACCCAGGCCCACAACAGCAGGGGCATGTTCCAGTTCTACGCCTTCCTGACTCCAGTTGGATCCCTCTGTCCATACTCTCAGGGCCCACTAAGCTAACCCATGGGGAACCCTTCTCCACATCTACAGACACCATCTGTGCAGCACCTAACTTTACTTTGCTCACAGATGTATTGCAATGGACAGATAGTACCACCAGGGCCAACACAGTGGTGTTGCCCACTCCATCCCGGTGTGTGACTCTCGCCCCCCCCCCGGGGCAACTCTGTCCACCAGGACAGCAAGCCACAGTGGCCCCAGACAACTGTCAGGGATGAGAGCCCGACCTCAGGCCTCTCCAAGCACTGTGACTGCGGAGAGTGGGGGGCAGTAGCCCCAGGTGCCTGACACCCTTTGACCACTCTCCCTTCCACCAGGTAGAGAAGATAACCTGACCCTGGTCCTCCCCTCTGGGGCTCTGTACCCTCCCTCCAGGAGCGGCACCCCCAGAGTAAGAAATTGTCAGGGTGCTTGTAGAAGCAGTCCTGCACAATTCTTCCACTAGTGCAGGGATGTTAACCTGCAACTGATCCTCCAACCCGGGGTCTGTACCTTCAGGTTGGGCCAGGGGTAAGGCTTCCCTCCCCCTGCCCTCTCTTCTGGGGTCCTGAACCACCCAACTAGGAGTGGCCCCCCCAGAAGACAACATGGTAGGGGCACTGTTAGCAGTAGCCCCTTCCTCCAGGTCAGGGGGGACACCCTGAACCTGGCCTTCCAATCCAGGGTCTGTACCCTTAGATTGCTCTGGGGTCAGGGGTGAGTCTTTCTCTCCCCTTCCCCTACTTTCAGGGTTCTGCACCCACCCCACAGGGAGAGTACCCCTTGAAATCACACCAGGGGGGGTGATTGGGCAAACCGCCCCCCCCCCCCCTTCAGGTCAGGGTTTATCCCCTGCACCTGATCCTCCAGTCCAGGGTCTGTACCCACAGACAGGACCACTGCCTGGCAACCCAGGAATTCCTGGGGGGCATACCTACCCCCCTCCAGGTCAGAGTTTACATTCTGAACCTGGTCATCCAACCCAGGGTCACCACCCTGCGGTTGAACCACTGCCTGGTGCACCAGGACTTCCTTGGGAGCACACTTACCCCCCCACCAGGTCAGAGTTTACCTCCTGAACCTGATTATTCAAACCAGAGTCAACACCCTGCAGTTGAACCACTGCCTGGCACACCAGGACTTCCAGGGGGCACACTTACCCCCCTCAAGGGACACACTGTTCCCAAGGGCCACACAAGAGTCTGGCTGGCGCAGGTCTCCTGACCTCTGCCCATCTGACAGAGTCTGGATTCCCCCCAACCCAGAAATGGTCTCACCAAGGTCATTCCTGGGGGGCTCTGCTCTCAGAGCTGACCCCTGACCCTCCAGGTTCTCCACTGGGGTCCGCAACCCCCTCTCAACCCTCTGTCTGGACTTCTACAACCCCTCACTAGGAGTGGTACTGCCAGACACCAGAACTGGTGGGACGCTGGCTACAGCCGCCCCCCCCCAAGTTCTCCTGACACTGTGGGATCGCCCTCAACAGATGGCCCTATGGTACAGGCTAGGCTCCCCTCCTGGTGTTCCCTCATAGAACCCTCCAGGACCTGGGACCGGATCTCGGGCACCTTGGACCTCAGCCCATCCCCATTCCCTCTCCTCAGAGACTGGACATCGGGTCCCTCACCCATCCCACTACACTGGGACCTACCTGGGACACTACAATCCTTCCCTGCCTCACCTGGTTGGGAAATACCTAGACCACTCCTCTCAGGAGCCCCCCAAATGCCTCTTCAGACTCTCTGGTACTCACCAAGAGGTCTGCCTCCATTGTAAGCTCCCTGGGGTCAGAGAACTCACAGTCCACCTGGTGTTGGCGTAGCTCTGGAAAATAAGGACTAGACATATGCTCTCCAGCAATTACATCACTCAGCCCCTTACATGAATTAACCAAAGTACCCTTCACCCAACCATCCAGTGACTCTGCTTTGGAAAAGCACCCCACATCACCCTTCTGAGACTGGTGAGACAGTACCTGACTGTCCCTGACACTCAACCCACACTCTTCTGGGATGTCTTCACACTCCATAACCAGGACTTCTACCTTGGGGGAACCCCTCTCCCTGTCACTCTCACCTAGAGTCAGTAGAGTGTCCCTCCCACCAGTAGGAATATGACTCCCCATGCCAGTTCCCCAATCCACCTCAGGGACCCTGTGCATCAATGGAGCTACCTCATACCCCTGAACCTCCTGGCGTGTGTTAACTCCCTCCTTCAAGTAGGGCACCACATCTCTGGCCATGTGCACTTCTTCAGCAGTACTGGATACAAGATTTTTGCTGCCACCATCTGAACTGGACTCAGCCCTCATGGCCTCCAGCTTCAGCTCTTCACAGCTCAGCTCTTGAGCTGTAATCCTTTCTTTTTCCAGGACTAAGGATCTCTTCTCCTCAGCCCTGTCAAGCTCTGCATCTAGCTCTTCCAGACTCCGGATTCGAGCTAGGAGCCAATCATCTCTTTCTGTTCCCTCCTCAGGGCCACTGCCCTCCTCCTCAGAGTAGTCCTCCTCCTCAGAGTAGTTATCCTCCTCAGACTCATTTGGTGGTGTTGCCTGACAATGTTTCAATTCATACTGAAACAGGGCTGACTCAAGATCCTCCCTTCTGGATTTCTTGTTCACAGCCAGTCCCCTTTCCATGCAGAATGATTTAAGCTGCCACTTTTTATACATAAATAGGTGCCAGAAATTGACTTCCATTCTGCAAAGGCTTCACAACCAAAAACCAAAGTCCAAAAATATTAGCAATACTTCCAGGAGGACATCAGAGAACAAAAAGCAGAATCACAAGACAAGTAGTATGTCACGTAGTGGTCTGAACTCAAAACAGTAGTGTACACTTAATCACTGTATGTCGAGTACAAATACAAGTCCAAATCCCAACCGCTGATCACCAATGTTAGAAATGGGGTCTTTGGTTGACAGTCAGGTTACCCCATGTTCAAGCAAGGACCCTCACTCTAGTCAGGGTAAAAGAGAATCACCCTCAGCTAACCCCTGCTTACCCCCTTGGTAGCTTGGCAGAGCAGTAGGCTTAACTTCAGAGTGCTAGGTGTAAAGTATTTGTACCAACACACACAGTAACTTAATGAAAACACTACAAAATGACACAACACAAGTTTAGAAATATAGGAAATATTTATCTAAACAAAACAAGACCAAAACGACACAAATCCGACATACACAAGTCAAGTTATGAATTTTTAAAGATTAAACTCAAAAATAGCGCTTAGAAACAAAAAAAATGCTTCAATGAGATGTTAACACGGCGTCGTGACGAAGTCGTTCCCAACAAGCCGACACCAGCGGCGCCGGACACGGATTCGCTTAGACCCCCAAGTACAGTACCTTTGGTGAAGAGTGAAAACGAGCCGATGCGCGAAGTCGAGGATCGCGGCGTCTGTGCGAAACGTTGAATCCACGCACTTTGAGCGGCGTCGGTCACGACGTGGTGCGGCGCCTTTCACGGAGTTGTGGACTTCAGTGGGGCTGCAGCGGCGTCGGGCCTGCGAAGAGTGTCGCGTTCCAGAGAAGGTCACGGCGTCAGGTGCAGGCGGCGTTACCGGATTCAGCAGTGGCGTTGGTCCGGAGTCGTCCAAAGTCGATTTCCTTGGATTTCCACCAGCTTTCCTTTCAAGGGCCAAGGGACTGGATAGGGCACCACTTGTCAGAGCAGGAGTCTCTCCAGAGACTCCAGGTGCTGGCAGAGAGAAGTCTTTGCTGTCCCTGAGACTTCAAACAACAGGAGGCAAGCTCTAAATCAAGCCCTTGGAGATTTCTTCACAAGATAGAAGGCACACAAAGTCCAGTCTTTGTCCTCTTACTCTGGCAGAAGCAGCACTGCAAAAAAGCTCCAGAAAGCACAGTCACAGGCAGGGCAGCACTTCTTCCTCAGCTATCAGCTCTTCTCCAGGCAGAGGTTCCTCTTGGTTCCAGAAGTGTTTCTAAAGTCTGTAGATTTGGGTGCCCTTCTTATACCCATTTTAGTCTTTGAAGTCACCTTTCCTCAAAGGGGACTTACACCTACTTGTGAAATCCTGCCTTGCCCAGGCAAGGCCTCAGACACACACCAGGGGGTTGGAGTCTGCATTGTCAGAGGCAGGCACAGTCCTTTCAGAGGAGAGTGACCACTCCACCCCTCCCTCCTAGCAGAGATGGCTAATCAGGAAATGCAGGTTACACCCCAGCTCCCTTTGTGTCACTGTCTAGTGTGAGGTGAAAAACAACCCAACTGTCAAACTGACCCAGACAGGGAATCCACAAAAAGACAGAGTCACAGAAATGGTATAAGCAAGAAAATGCTCACTTTCTAAAAGTGGCATTTTCAAACACACAATCTTAAAATCAACTTTACTAAAAGATGTATTTTAAAATTGTGAGCTCAGAGACCCCAAACTCCACATGTCCATCCGCTCCCAAAGGGAATCTACACTTTAATCATAATTAAAGGTAGCCCCCATGTTAACCTATGAGAGGGACAGGCCTTGCAACAGTAAAAAACACATTTAGCAATATTTCACTGTTAGGACATATAAAACACATTACTATATGTCCTACCTTAACCATACACGGCATCATGTCCTTGGGGCTACCTAGGACCTACCTTAGGGGTGCCTTACATGTAAGAAAAGGGAAGGTTTAGGCCTGGCAAGTAGGTACACTTGCCAATTCAAAATGTACACTTACAAACTGCACACACAATCACTGAAGTGGAAGGTCTGAGACATGATTTCAGAGCTACTAATGTGGGTGGCACAACCAGTGCGGCAGGCCCACTGGTAGCATTTGATTTACAGGCCCTAGGCACATCTAGGGCACTTTTCTAGGGACTTACTAGTAAATCAAATATGCCAATCATGGATAACCTAATCAACCATACAATTTACACATAGAGCATATGCACGTTAGCACTGGTAAGCAGTGGTAAAGTCCTCAGACTTCAAAAGCCAACAGCAGCAGGTCAGAAAAAATAGGAGGCAAAAGATTGGGGATGACCATACAAAAGGGCAAAAGTCCAACACGACCCCCTACCAGCCTAAAGTCAGGGGAGAACAATCAATACTTTGAATTACTTCCCTGGTTGGGGCGATAGAACAAGGACCCAGGCCCACAACAGAAGGAGCATGTTCCAGTTCTATGCCTTCCTGACTCCAGTTAGATCCCTCTGTCCATACTCTCAGGGCCCACTAAGCTAACTCATGGGGAACCCTTCTCCACATCTGCAGATACCATCTGTGCAGCACCTAACTTCCCTTTGCTGACAGATGGGCAGATAGTACCACCAGGGCCAACACAGTGGTGTGGCTCACTCCACCCCCGGAGTGTGACTCCCCCCCCCCCCCGGGGGAAACTTTGTCCACCAGGACAGCAAACCACAGTGACCCCTGACAACTGTCAGGGATGAGAGCCTTACCTCAGGCCTCTCCAACCACTGTGACTGTGTAGAGTGGGGGCAGTAGCCCCAGGTGCCTGACACCCTTTGACCACTCTCCCTTCCACCAGGTAGAGAAGATAACCTGACCCTGGTCCTCCCCTCTGGGGCTCTGTACCCTCCCTCCAGGAGCGGCACCCCCAGAGTAAGAAATTGTCAGGGTGCTTGTAGAAGCAGTCCTGCACAATTCTTTCACCAGTGCAGGGATGTTAACCTGCAACTGGTCCTTCAAACTGGGGTCTGTACCTTCAGGTTTGACCAGGGCCAGGGGTGAGGCTTCCCTCCCCCTGCCCTCCCTTCTGGGGTCCTGCACCCCAACTAGGAGTGACCCCTCCAGAAGACAACATGGTAGGGGCACTGTTAGTTAGGGACACCCTGAACCTGGCCTTCCAATACAGGATCTGCATCCTTAGATTGCACTGGGTCAGGGGAGAGTCTCTCCCTCCTCTGCCCCTACTCCCAGGGTTCTGCACCCCCCCCCCTTGGGGAGAATACCTCTAGCAATCACACTGGGGGTGGTGATTGGGCCAACCACCCCCCTTCAGGTCAGGGTTTACCCCCTGCACCTGATCCTCCAGTCCAGGGTCTGTACACTTAGATTGGACCACTGCCTGGCAAACCAGGACTTCCTGGGGAGAACACCTATCCCCCACCAGGTCAGAGTTTACCCTCTGAAGCTGGTCATCCAACTCAGAGTCACCATCCTGCGGTTGAACCACTGCCTGGCACAAAAGGACTTCCTGGGGGGTACACTCACCCCCCCACAAGGGACACACTGTCCCCAAGGGCCATCCAAGAGTCTGCTGGCGCAGGTCTCCTGACCCCTGCCCATCTGGCAGAGTCTGGATTCCTCCAACCCAGAAATGGTCTCATGAGGGTCGTTCCTGGAGGGCTCTGCTCTCAGAGCTGAACCCTGACCCTCCGGATTCTCCTCTGGGGTCCTCAACCCCCTTTCAACTCTCTGTCTGGACTACTGCACCCCCTCACCAAGAGTGGTACTGCCAGATATCAGAACTGGTGGGACGCTGGCTACAGCCACCACCCCAAGTTCTCCTGACACTGTGGGGTCTCCCTCAACAAATGGCCCTACGGTACATGCTAGGCTCCCCTCCTGGTGTTCCCTCATGGAACCCTCCAGGACCTGGGACCGGATTTCGGGTACCTTGGGCCTCAGCCCATCCCCATTCCCTCTCCTCTGAGACTGGACATGGGGTCCCTCATCCATCCTACTACACAGGGACCTTCTTGGGACACTACAATCCTTCCCTACCTCACCTGGTTGGGACATACCTAGACTTTCAGGAACACCCTCAGATGCCTCTCAGACTCTCTGGTACTCACCCAGAAGTCTGCCCCCAGTGTAAGTTCGCTGGGGTCAGAGAACTCACACTCCACCTGGTGTTGGCGTAGCAATGGAAAATAAGGACTAGACATATTCTCTCCAGCAATTACATCACACAGCCCCTCACATGAATTAGCCAAACTACCCTTCACCCAACCATCCAGTGACTCAGCTTTGAAAAAGCACCACACATCACCCTCCTGAGACTGGTGAGACAGTACTTGACCGTCCCTAACACTGAACCCACACTCTTCTGGGATGTCTTCACACTCCATTACCAGGTCTTCTACCTGGGGGGAGCCCTACTCCCTGTCACTCTCACATAGAGTCAGAAGAGTGTCCCTCCCATCAGTAGGAATTTGACTCCCCATGCCAGTTCCCCAATCCACCTCAGGGACCCTGTTCATCACTGGAGCTTCCTCATACCCCTGAACCTCCTGGTCTGTGTTAACTCCCTCCTTCAAGTAGGGCACCACATCTCTGGGCATGTGCACTTCTTCAGAAGTACTGGATACAAGATTTTTGCTGCCACCATCTGAACTGAACTCAGCCGTATGGCTTCTAGCTTCAGCTCTTCACAGCTCAGCTCTTGAGCTGCCAACCTTTCTTTTTCCAGGGCTAAGGCTCTCTTCTCCTCAGCCCTCTCAAGCTCTGCATCTAGATCTTCCAGGCTCTGGATTCGAGCTAGGAGCCAATAATCTCTTTCTGTTCCCTCCTAAGGGTCACTGCCCTCCTCCCCAGAGTAGTCCTCCTCCTCAGACTCATCTGGTGGTGTTGCCTGAGAACGTTTCAACTCATACTGAAACAGGGCTGACTCAAGATCCACCCTTCTGGATTTCTTATTCACAGCCAGTCCCCTTTCCATGCAAAATGCTTTAAGCTGACACTTTTTAGATAAATAGGTGCCAGAAGTTGACTTCCATTCTGCAAAGGCTTCCAAACAAAAACCAGAGTCCCAAGATATCAACAATATATCCAGGAGGACATCAGAGAACAAAAAGCAGAATCACAAGACAAGTAGTATGTGGTCACGTAGTGGTCTGAACTCAAAACAGTACTGTACACATAATGCCTGTCTGTCATGTACAAATACAAGTCCAATCTCGCTGCTGCCACCTATGTTAGATATGGGGTCTTTGGTTGGCAGTCAGGTTACCCACTGTCGAAGCAAGGACCCTCACGCTAGTCAGGGTAAAAGAGAATCACCCTCAGCTAACCCCTGCATACCCCCCTTGGTAACTTGGCACAAGCAGTAGGCTTGACTTCAGAGTGGTAGGTGTAAAGTATTTGTACCAACACACACAGTAACTTAATGAAAACACTACAAAATGACACAACACAGGTTTAGAAAAATAGAGAATATTTTTCTAAACAAAACAAGATGACAGAAATCCACAATACACAAGTCAAGTTATCAATTAAAAAGCAAAAAGAGTCTTCATGTAGTTTTAAACACACACTAACACTGTTAACATGAAAATGTACCTTGGGTGCGTCAAAAATAACCCTGCACGGTGAATGTGCATCAAGAAGGGCTTATGATGCGTCCATTTCACTCACGAGCGAGACCTTGCATCATTTCTCCTTTCATTGGGTCGGGCGCATTGTTTCTTCTCTCCGCAGGAGAGCGATGCATCGATCCGGTCAGCACTCTCCGGTGCGGGCAGGCCTTGTATTGTTTTTACGTGCCCAGCGGTGTTTGTGCCGGAAATCCAGCTTCACGATGATACGAAAACCACGCAGCGCGGGTTGTGATCTCACCAGTCTCTGTCAGCGATGCTGCACGTCTTTTCTTCAGCTCCGTGCATCGATTCTTCAGTTGCGTTGCGTTGCAGGCGATCATTGATTTTCAGCCGCAGAAACTACTGGATTTTGAGTGGCAGAATCGCCTGCGGTCTGGGAGACTGAGTCTGACCCGCTACAGGTGACACCTGTCTCTCCAATCCGGGTTCTGCTCTGGGTAACTAGCAGTGTCACGTCTCTACCCAAAAGCAGGGATGATTGGCCAGCTGAGCGCATGACATATCTGTTTTTTCAGGGAAGCCGTGGTCACTCAGGTCTCATCCGTTTCTCTCAGTTACATTAGTCTTACACACACAATAACAAACAGAGGCAGCATATATTTCAATAATGCTTTAATGAAGTGACTGCATCTTAGATAGCAAAGCGTGGACTGCAATAACCAGAACGATACAGCATGACAAGATTAAAATTGTGACAAGGAGAGTAAAACATAAAAATAATTCTACAATATTGTCACTAGAGTCCATAGACTAATTCCTACCTAGACTATAATAGAGCACAGACTGTTAAGCTTCCCCATACCTGAGCAAAGGCCCGAAGTCTCCAAAAACAGCTGTAGTAAAGCATTTGGCAAACAGCATACAGTTGTGGTTCTCTGGCTGGAATCTCCCTCGAACGTGTAAGGAACAGGGAAGTGTTTTTATAATAAAACAGCTGATGTTCTGAGAAAATGTCCCCACATAAGGATTTGTGTTTTCTATGAATGTCAAAGAATAAACTCATACCATGTTCACCGGCAACCTATCTAGCCTTGGAAAAAGCACAGAGTGAGCAGGAATGTCTTGTTTGAGAACAGAGTGCTGGCCTAGGCGAAAACAGTTGGCTAGAAATAAATAAAACAAGACCGCAAAAGTGGCTATTGTAACAATAATAAAGCAAAGCCAAATAAAATATGTCTAGAATAAAGTGGCCAGCGACAGGCCTAGTAGGTTAAATAACATGCATGGAGCTAAACCTAAAATGGCTACACAACTCCACTAGACACTAGGGTTTGTTTTTTTTATGTCAGTTTCACGCAAAGGGGCTGACCCCGTAGACAAGGGTCACTCCCCTGGGGGGGGGGGGATTTATTTTAGGCCATTTCTGGGCACGTTCTTGGCTGATCACCTTATTTAAATTAGGCCGATTAGGGATTTTTTTTTGCAACCCCGTAGGCAAGTGTCGCTCCCCTGGGAGGCAAATTTATTTTAGGCCATTTCTGCCCCACCCCCCCTTTGGAGCAGATTGGCCTATTTATATTAGGCCGATCTGCCCCCAGGGGGGCAGAAACCACTTAGGCACTAGCGATTTGTGTGTGTGTTTTGTTTGAGGGGGCAGCCCTTTGGGAAAGGGTCGTTCCCCATGGGGGCACATTACTGTTAGCCATTTCTGCCCCTCCTGGAGACATATCGGCCTATTTTTGGAAGGCCCATCTGCCCCCAAGGGGGCAGAAAGCCCACCAGACGGCAGGGACATACCCTCACCCCAAATAAATGGGGACAAAGTTGTTCTGCCCACCGGTGGGCAGATGGGGCAATTACCCTTGATCCACTCCCCAGGGGGTTGAAAGCCTACTAGATGCCAGGGAATAAAAAAGAAAAGAAAAATATGTTGGGGTGATGGCTACCAACCAGTATGGCCATGGTTATGCCCCCACCCCAACTAAAGGGGGTAACAGTCTCTCAGCTCTCCCCCGCACACTAAAAGATCTTATCCCAACGGTAAAGAGGACATTTTAATATTTTGGGTTTTGGTTTTACATTTGGGCTATGAGAGCTTGTCTAACTCTCAAAATCATCACACTTGGGATGGTGAGGGCTGCACTATTTAAACTTTTGGACGATGCTATGTAGAAAAATCTATGAGACCTACACACATCTGAAAACTAAACATCTTGGTGAGTCCAGAGCAGTGGGCTTCACATGCACCCCCAACACCATTTTCTTATCCACAACACTCTGCAAACCTCCAACTTTGCTTGAAATAACACTTTTTTCCCACATTTTGGTGATGGAACCTTTCGCAATCTGCAGGAATCCACAAACGTCCTACCATCCAGCATTGTCGCATCTATACCAAAACAAATTCTGCCCCACTTGTCAGCCTAAAACTGTTTTTTTTCAAACTGTCCTTTTGGACCTGCTTTGATTCCTCCTCAATTTCAACATGTTTTTGGTTCTTCCATGTCACAGGCACTTAGCCCACCTACACAAGTTAGGTCTCAATTTTAATGGGAGACTGAGGGGAACGTTGGGTGGTAGGAAATTTGTGCAGGTGCAGTGAGCCCACACAGAAATGTGGGAAAAGTGTGATTTTGTTAGCTAAATTTGAGGTGTGTTGAGGATCCTGGGTAACAAAACATTGGGGGATCCACGCAAGTCAAACCTCCCTGAACTCCTTCGGGTGTCTAGTTTTCAGAAATGTCTGAGTTTGCTAGGTTTCCCTAGATAGTTGTTGAGCCCAGGACCAAAAACACAGGCTCCACCCGCAAAAACAGGTAGTTTTGTATTTGATCATTTTGAAGTGTCCACGTAGTGTTTTGGGGCATATCCTGTCACAGGCACTAGGCCTACACACACAAATGAGGAACCATTTTTATCGGAAGGCCGGGAGGAATGCTGGGTGGAAGGGAATTTGTGGCTCCTCTTAGATTGGAGAACTTTCTATCACCGAAATATGAGGAAAAATAGTTATTTTTGCCAAATTGTGAGGGTTTGCAAAGGACTCTGGGTAACAGAACCTGATAAGAGCACCACAATGTACCCTATCCTGGGTTCTCCTAGGTATCTATTTTTCAAAAGTGTCAAGGTTTGGTAGGTTTTCCTAGGTGCCGGACGAGCTATAGGCCAAAATCCACAGCTAGGCACTTTGCAAACAAGAGGTCAGTTTTCTTTGGGAACATGTGATGTGTCCATGTTGTGTTTTGGGGCATTTCCTGTGGCGGGCACTAGACCTACCCCACACAAGTGATGCAAGTGAGGAACCATTTTTATCGGGAGACTTGGGGGAATGTTGGGTGGAAGGGAATTTGTGGCTCCTCTCAGATCCCTGAATTTTCTATCACCAAAATGTGAGAAAAAGTGTTTTTATTGCCATATTTTAAGATTTGCTAAGGTTTCTGGGTAAGAGAACCTGGTGAGAGCGCCAGAAGTTATCCCATCCTGGGTTCCCCTTGGTGTCTAGTTTTCAAAAATGCACAGGTTTGGTAGGTTTTCCTAAGTTCCGGCTGGGGTAGAGACCAAATGCCACAGCTAAGCACTTTCCAAAAAACACAACAATTGTCAATGTAAAGATTTGATGTGTCCATGTTGCGTTTTGGGGCATTTCCTGTCACGGGCACTAGGCACAAGTGAGGTACCATTGTTATTGGGAGACTTGGGGGAATGCTGGGTGGAAGGAAATGTGTGGCTCCTCTCAGATTCCAGGCCTTTCTATCACTGAAGTGTGAGGAAAAAGTGTTTTTTGCCAAATGTTGAGGTTTGCAAAGGATTCTGGATAACAGAACCTGGTGAGAACCCCACAAGTCACCCCATTCTAGATTTCCCTAGGTGTCTAGTTTTAAAAAATGCACATGTTTGGTAGGTTTCCCTAGGTACCGGCTGAGCTAGAGGCCAAGATCCACAGCTAGACACTTTCCAAAAATCAAGTCAGATTTCAATGTAAAAATGTGATGTGTCCATGTTGCGTTTCCTGTAACGGGCATTCGGCCTACCCCCACAAGTAAGATACCATTTTTATAGGAAGACTTGGGGGAACAAAAAATAAAAGAACAAGTGTAATTGCCCCTTGTCTTTCTCTACATTTTTTCCTTCCATATGTAAGACATTGTGTAAAAAAGACGTCTATTTGGGAAATGGCCTGTAATTCACATGCTAGTATGGGCACTCCAGAATTCAGAGATGTGCAAATAACCACTGCTTCTCAGCACCTTATCTTGTGCCAGTTTTGGAAATACAAAGGTTTTCTTGATACCTATTTTTCACTCTTTATATTTCAGCAAATGAATTGCTGTATACCTTGTATAGAATGAAAACCCATTGCAAGGTGCAGCTCATTTATTGGCTCTGGGTACCTAGGGTTCTTTATGAACCCACAAGCCCTATATATCCCTGCAACCAGAATGTCCAGCAGACATAACGGTATATTGCTTATAAAAATATGACATGACAGGAAAAAGTTGGCTGTTTTTTCACCTCAATTTCAATATTTCTTTTTATTAAATCTGTTATTTTCTGGAGGAAAACCTTGTAGAATCTACACAATTTACCCCTTGCTGAATTCAGAATTTTGTTTACCTTTCAGAATTGTTTAGCTTTCTGGGATCCAGCATTGGTTTCACACCCATCTTCGTCACTAACTGGAAGGAGGCTGAAAGCACAAAAAATTGTAAAAATGGGGTATGTCACGGTAAAATGCCAAAATTGTGTTGAAAAATTGTTTTTTTTTATTCAAGTCCGCCTGTTCCTTCCTGAAAGCTAGGAATATGGTGATTTAAGCACTGCAAACCCTTTGTTGATGCCATATTTAGGAAAAAACAAAAGCCTTCTTCTGCAGCCCTTTTTCCCATTTTTGAAACATTTTGGCTAATATCTGGGTCTCCTTCAGGGGCACCCACGAAGTTTGGGTACCTCTAGAATCCCTAGGATGTTGGAAAAAAAGGACGCAAATTTGTTGTGGGTAGCTTATGTGAACAAAAAGTTATGGGGGCCTAAGCGGAAATGGCCCATAATAGCCAAAAACAGGTCTGACACCTGAGGGGGAAAAGGCCTGCAAGCAAAGGGGTTAAGCAAAAAATCACATTTATTTAATTTGTAGTTGTCAAAACAGACTTTTGAATGGAGCTTATGTTTGCCGCATGCCCTTAATAGGGAGAGTGTGAATGCCTCCTACTTCCGCATTCACTATCTACTCAAGCATGCCATTCTTAGAATGTACAGTTTTATTACTGCACATTTAATATTTTAAGGCATGTGTGAAGAAAGTAGGAAGATGCAGGTCTTTATTAAGGCCCTCATTTTGAGTATAGAGTGCAACCTGCTGGCCCGAAAGGTCAGCAAATGCTTTGGTTCCAATCTGCTGATAGACAACTGCCTGCCATATCTAGAGACCCCCACAAGACTGATAGGTAGAGATGTACATGCCTTGCCTTCAGTAGATCCACCTGAACTGACGCTCCGCAAAGCAGGCACCATGATTTCTGCAAGTATTCATTTTTTAAAAGCAATGACCCAGATACCAGGAAGGATTCTCCCTTCCAATGAGGACCATTGTTTGTTTATTCTACCCGTGACCACCATACCTTGCATGGCAGACCTAGGTTTAATAAATGAGAGATGAATGCCTTGCTGTAAACAGAGTAGGGTGACCGTCACTTTGCCCTGACAAGCCTGTGGTGGAAGAACTCTCAAGGAACAGGTTTCTGATGGGAGGGCATGCTAATGTTCCACTATCTGAATCCCAGTGCTTCCCTCAGCTTTAACTAGAGCTGAGGAGCAGCAAGATGGTGGGTAGGGAACACCAGCTATTTACAGAGGTGCTCTGCAGGCTCTAAATGACCCCCCCACACACACACACAGTTCACAGTAATTACAATTTTATGCTCATATTAATTCATTGTTTCCAGTAGCAATATTCTCTTAGATCACAATTTGAATATAGGGACAAATTCAATAATACCTGCAATGGATGTGCATGTTGCTTGCACGTTTAAAAAGAGAAAAATGAAAGCTATGTAATATCTGTAGCTTCGTCTTGTTGTCCTCACTTTATTCTTCCTCTCTCCTACTTCTCCAATGTGATGCATGACTTTTCAACCTTTGTAGAGTGCACATTATCTAACTGTTATTTGTTTGAAGAGCATGCTACTGTGAGTGAGAAAGAGGCAGAGTTATTTGCCTGTCAGGCAGTTCTTATATAACATTTGTGCCAAAGATGCCACATTTTCAACCGAGGCACACATTCTTTATTACATCTTCTCAAGTGTCACTGAGTGCACTTTAAGTCTGTTTTTGGCAACTACACAAAGTCAAAATTGCTCTTCTTTTTCAGATGTGATGATGTGATGAAATTAATCTTAAACACCCACTCTTCCTCTCCTCTCACTGTACATTCTGTCCCTTCTCTCAAATCCGCCTAAATCCTGAAAACCATCTTATTGCTTCCTGCTTATCACTGAGGGATTTTCTCACTCACCATCACTATTTTAGGCCTGGATGAAATGTTAAGTACACTGGAGTCATTTCAGTAATTACGTATTACTCGTGATGCAAAATTACAAAACATTACATGATAACACCAGCTTCAGTGATTAAAAGTAATTTGAGGCACAAATCCCACCACAGGAGCGCATGAACAACACACTAAGAGACAGTGAGTGGCTATCTGGCTGCCGCTGTTTATCTCCCGTAGCATTTAGTGCTATTTGCTTAGTGCAGAATGCATCCTCAGACCCATTTTGGGTGCTAGGGTGAATTTTGCACTAAGAAAATAGCCTAAATACTGGATTACGCTTCTCACGTAATTATACATAGTAACAAGTAATCTTGTGGTAATTACAAGTAATTATGCTAGCGAGAATTATGCCAGTTATGCCCACTCCTACACGTTCTCTCCCATTCTACAGTTAATCCTGGTTAAAGAAAATTTCTTAACTACTCCTCTGCTGGTAAATTAGATTCTGTTTACCAGATCAAGTGATCTCACTAACTGCAGTTTACATTAAAGTTTGTGTCTACTGAAAAGGAGATCTGACACTTTCTGAATATAGAGCTCTCCATATTTCAAGACTTTTTAGCTTTCACCTCTTACATTCCTAGAGTGAAAATATTCATATTTATGGAAACTAATTACATTTTACAGTACCAGTTGTATCATTGGCACCCACCTGCTGTTTGTCAGGTTGCATGTCAAAATATTTTTTCAAACATTGCACTAACATGATACGTGGGCAAAGTATTGCGAACTGAAACATAGAGAATGTAAGTGCAAGTAGGAAATAATTACTTTACTATTCTTAACTCCACAGCCATGCACCTTGAAGATATATAAATGTTGTCAAGGTACATACATTTATGTGGAGTTTAGTGAAGAAATCCTGTTCTTATCTTTGTATTGTTATCCTGTCAATATTTTGGTCCTTGACATTGTTCCCACAATATTCAGGTAGGATAACATTTTTGAAACACTATTTAAGTGAAATACTGTTTGTCACTGGGTCATCAATATTGTACCCATAGTTTTAAATACAAGACAAGGGTGTAGTGTGAGTTCATGGATCAATGTGAACATATATAAATAAATCCCCGTGTGTGCATAATCCAATCACACAGTACTTTCTGAATTGTGTGGCTTCTGCACGGATCTCTTTGTGATCACAGGGAAACTCTGGATCAGTTATTAATCTCGTCACTGTTGATTGAATTGTTACTAATTTTAATTCCAAGTACCAAAAGGCCCCTGACTTTGTACTATGTGCTGTGTAATTTGGAAAACTATAACCTAAGAGTACATTACTTGAAATCACTTGACATATTTTATCAGAAGTAATCCTATTCTGTAACTATTTTCATCACTCACCTTCAGGTTACTGTATACAAATTAAAGCCACAACTCAAATATAAAAGAAATGCCAGTTAAATTAATTGTTGGGAAGTACAATCTTACGTTATGAAACATAAATTTAATCACCGCAGTTGGCTGTGTGTTTAATCAGAAAATAATAATAGTTAATCCTTTACGGTGCAGTGGGGAATAGTAACTTTTGAATTTATAGTGCTAAGAGATCCAAGCCTGGGACAGACAGCACTGTGACTATAGTAATTACCAAAAAATTGTATTCCACAGTGTATAACATAGGCTGCTGCAAAATGTACAAAAAAATGTAATGCTTTAAATAAACAAGTGCTTTCAAAATATGTCATTTAGTAAAACACTATTTTTTATGGGTTTCCACTCAAAGGATGCACTCTGGAACCCTTAATATCATGTTAATTTATACTGTGTATCTTTCATATGTGACTGAGAAACCATACAACTCAACATTTAAAAAGTTTTTTAGGGAAGGCGGAGTGCCACCAAAACAACTGTTGTGCTCGTCACCACCAACAAAACATTGGCCCTGCACTACTGTGTGCATTTGTAAAGATGTATTGGCAAAGGAAATTGTGCTGGTATTTAATTAAATGAAGCTCGATACTTCCAAACAGGCAATCACTCATCTTCCATACAAGCTGTAATTCATCTTTGTACTTTTGCATCTATTCATCAATGTATTGACTCATTCTTGCATTCACACACTCACTATTCAAATATGAAGCACATTCAGTTGTCAGACAAACCTACTGGCTTTGCTGATCTGTGAAGGCTGTGAGAGTGCGCCCAGTACTGCGTGGCAGCTAAACTGTGAGGCATGTGTCAGTGGCGTCAGACATTTTGTCTCCTGACCTGTGAGAAGTGAAAGAGTGCTTTTGCTAGTGTATGACTTCTAGTTTTTGAGAAGCATGAAAGTGTTTCCGGTAGCACCCAACCCACTGTGTGAGTAGTGTGAGTGTTTCCTGTAGACTATGACTGCTTCTCACTAAGAAGTAACATTGTGTATTTAGTAGTATGCGGTCGCAAATCTATGAGAGGTGTGAGAGTGCTTTTGGAAGTATGCAACTGCTAGGTCTGTGGGGCATGTGGGCGTGCTTCCAGCAGTATATACTCTTGGAGTAGTGTGAGATTGTCATTGGTAGCATGTGACTGCTAATCTCTGTGGAGTGTGAGAATGGTGTTGTAGCCTGTGACTGCTAGTGAATATGTAGTGTGACTGACACTTTAAGAAGAGTGTAAAGGTGAATTTGCTGGAGTGGCAAAGCAACTTTGGGTTCTGAGAGAACTAAATGTTAAAACGACTATTTATTTTTGCTTGAAGTACCTGTGTATTCAGAGCTCCCAGATTTACCAAGATCATGCTTACGTAGCTCTTTTAGACCAGGTTTTTGCACCAGTACTGTGATCCATATGGCTCTGACAAAGCCTCAGCTTGTAGTTGGTGCTGTATTGAGATGCTCTCCGCACATTGTTCAACATCCAGAAGGCATAATGCCCTTTTTCACTCTGGTCTTGATGTCACTGCTTGCTCCCCTATCATATCAGATAATATTGCCGAGATAGGTGAACTTTTCGTTCATGGATAGGTCCTCTCCATCCACTTTGTTTTTTGAAGGGCTTGGGAAGTTCAGTGGCATGAATTCTGATTTCTTCGTGTTGATCTTTGTTAAATCTGGCATTCTTGGTGTTGTCTCCCCTAACTTTGTGCCTCTACTTCCCAGGTTGTTGGTGCATGCTGGACTCTGTTTTTGCTGTTTTTGTTACTCTGGGCACTTTACCACTTCTGACCAGTGCTAAAGTGCAAGTGCTTCCTATGTCAAATTGTATGTGTAATTAGCTTTTCCATAATTGGCATATTTGATTTACTAATAAGTCCCTAGTAAAGGGCACTAGAGGTGCCTAGGGCCTGTAAACCAAATGCTACTAGTGGGTCTGCAGCACTGATTGTGCTACCCATATGAGTAGCCCTGTAAACATTACTCAGATCTGCCACTGCAGTGTCTTTGTGTGCAGTTTTAAAATGCCAAATCGACTTGGCAAGTGTACCCACTTGCCAAGCCCAAACCTTCCCTTTTTATACATATAAGGCACCCCTAAGGTAGGCCGTAGGTAGCCCCATGGGCAGGGTGCAGTGTATGTTAAAGGTGAGATATGTACTGATGTGTTTACATGTCCTAGGAGTGAAATACTGTCAAATTTGTTTTTCACTGTTACAAGGCATATCTCTCTCATAGGTCAACATGGGGGCTGCCTTTAAATATTCTTAAAGTGCAGTTTCCCTTTGACAGTAGATAGAGATGTAGAGTTTGGCGTCTCTAAGCTCACAAATTAAAAATACATCTTTTAGTATAGGTGGTTTTTAGATTGTTAGTTAGAAAATGCCACTTTTAGAAAGTAGGCATTTTCTTGCTTAAACCATTCTGTGACTCTGCCTGTTTGTGGATTCCCTGTCTTGGTCAGACTGACAGTTGGGCTGTTTGTGAATCTCATCGAGACAGTGACGCAAAGGAGCTAGGGTGTAGCCTGTATATCATGATGAGCCATCTGGGCTAGAGTGGCGGGAGGAGTGGTCACTTACACCTGAACTGGCTGTGCCTACCCTTACACAATGCAGTCTCCAGCCCCCTGGTGTGTGTCTGGGGCCTGCCCTGGGCAATGCAGGATCCTCTAAACAACAACGACTTTTCTTTGAAGTTGGGCAACTTCAAGGGCAGAAAGGGGTAAAAGTGTTGGAGCCAAAACTCCAGCCTTGAGATTACTTCAAGGATTCAAGAGAAACCTTTACCAGGAGAAGAGCTGAAGAGATGAGGAGAATTGCTGCCCCTGCCTGTGACTGTGCTTTGTTGGGATATCCAGCAGTTACTGCTTCTGCCTGTGAAAGGGGACAAATACTGGACTTTGTGATATATTCCTGCTTGAGAAGAATCTCTAAGGGCTTGGACTGAGCATGCCTCCTGTTTTTAGAGCTTCAGGGACAGTAAAGGCTTCACCAACCAGTATCTGAGTCTTCATGCTGTGGACTCTAGCTTGTCAGAGGGTGCCATTCCAGTTCCTGGGCCCCTGAGAGTGAATTTCTGGTACAAACCTGTGAAACAATGCTGGATGACACTGAGTGACTTCACAAGGATGCTGCTGCACAGAATCTTGTGATGCCACCTGCACCTGAAGCTGTGACCCTCGTAGACGCATGACAACCCCACTGACATTGCAGGCCCCGCATCACCACTGCTGCTGACATCCCAAGAACTCGCAAGATCAGAGTTTTGTAGCACCGACGTTCATGACACCTGACATCGTCGCATCACCTGTGACGTGACCGTGAGGTCGACCCGCAGCACCGTGACTTTGCCAGACTTCAATTTTGATGGAGGTCCCCAGGGACCAACTCCTCACAACTGACGCCGCCTCACCTCCACCGCTCCGCAGCGGGACCCGACGCCTCTTCGTGAAATCTCTGCTCCTTCACTCCACAGCACCGTAACTGGAGACGCCTCAGATCCAGCGATGCCTTGCGCCCCAACTTCATGCACTGGCCTGTTTTCCACACTTTTTGTTAAGGTACTGTACCTGGGGGTCCGTGTGACTCCGTAAATGTTGCCAGTGGCAATGCAATGTGTGAAATGAGTCCATCACGATGCGGCAAATTGCAGCATTGGTGCTTCTAAGCACTATTTTTGTGTTTTTAATTGCTAAAGTCATATTTTTATTTGTATATTGTGGATTTTTATTGTATTTGGTCTTGTTTAGTTAGATAAATATTTACTATTTTTCTAAACCTGTGTGGTGTCCACTTTGTAGTGTTTCACTGTATTACTGTGTGTGTTGGTACAAATACTTTACACATTGCTTCTGGGTTAAGCCTTTTTGATCATGCCAAACTACCAAGGGATGAGGGGGGTTAACCAGGTGTGTTTCTCCTTTGCCCTGACTAGAGTGAGGGTCCTTGCTTGGACAGGAGGCAACCTGACTGCCAATCAAAGACCCAATTTCTAACAATCTTCAAGCTCATTTTCTGTGCATGGATGTTTAGGTGGGACACTTTCCCTGCAAATGCTGGTTTGTGGGAGACAGCAATGCTAGGTCATCTGCAGAGCCCAGGTTTCTCCAGTGTACAGAATAATGTCCACCTGAAGCCTCTGTCTCGGTCTTCTGTTGGGTGCTGTATCACTCATTCGATGACGCGGTTGAACAGCAATGCTGACATCTCTGTCTTGTACTGGTCTTGACTTAGCTATACTCACTATCCCTCAGTTTGCAGGTAAAATGATCATAGAAGCTCTTGATGAGGAGAACTACCTGCTGCTGTATTTCATAAGCTCTCAGTATATTCCAGGGGCTGTCATGGTGGATACTGACAAAGGCTTTCTCAAAATCAATTAAATTGATGTATAGTTGTCTCTACCACTTTGTGCACTGCTATACAATGTTGTGTAGATTTAGGATCTGATCAACACACCCTCTGCCCACGGGGAAGCTAGCCTGTTCCTTTCTTAACTGCTTGCTCACAGCACCAGAAATGCAATGTATAATGATTCCACTCTTGTAGTACTGAAATGATAAATACCTTATGAAACAGAGATTAACGTTCTGCCGGATAGAGTTCAGTTGCAGAGGGCACCTTAAATGCCACTTTTGTGTTGAGTAGCAGAAATGATTTTGAAAGTTCCCTTACACGTGCTGTGCTTAAGGCTGCAGTTGGTTACGAGTCAATAATAATATTGCAATTATGCTGCAAATGGAGGTGTGAGGTTCGTGAGATTATAGCTTGGCGGTGAAGAAGATTGTCAATAAAGAAATGGCATTGGCGTGTCAATCTGTGTAGGCTCTGCACTGCCCTGATAGTTTTTGGTGCCAGACAGCTCATCAGAAGATGCTTCCTCATCAAGCACCATCAATAATACTGCAATGATTCTCTCTATAGGGAGGGAGGAAGGTGCTATTCTATCTCTGTTTCCACTATGCAAAAACGATACCTGGAGAACTAGTACAGTTTTGCTGGAGAGGTGACCTCCTTTCCATTGCAACATTTTCCTCTTCTGTGAGGGGGCATGTAGATAGTTAACAGGCAAAACATTATCACTCAGAATGACACACATTCCAAACACCCAGTGGGTATCCTGTAGGCTGATCCATTGTGTGCTTGAAAATACAAACAGGCCAGTCCTTAAGGTTACTGGCCACATGTGAGCTGTTTCTGCTTTAGTCTTGTCAGCTTGCCCAACATGTGAATAACATTTCAAAAGAATAGTGGTTAAAAGAGGCTAACACAACGGCCCTCATATGCATTAATGTATTCATTAATTTTGGTAAATATATGAGACTGAAAGACAGCTAGGGCTGGCTCTAGGTCAAACCTAAATTGTGTCTGACTTAACAGCAATGGTAAGTGTTCAGATGTAATTCTATATGAATCATTATTATTCCCATGCCCTTCTCCATATCACAGTTGATCAGCACTCTAGAGACAGAATCCCAGTTGGTCTTTCATATAAAACCTAAATGTGCGCCCTAAAAGTAATCTTAAGTAAATTGTTTGTACAGGCCCCTCGCTGTGTGTATAGATGTGGTCTTCTCCACTATCATTCATGTTATGTGTCTTGTCTTTGAGGAGGTTTCCCTTTGGTTTTGATCCCACCTTCAGCATAGTTTTTTAATTGTGCTGTATAGTTTTAAGAACCCTTTGTGCATATCTGGTAGGACTCTTGGACGACTATTAATGTTCACTTCTGTTGTCAATGCAGGACATGGAAGGTTATGTATGGGAAGGAGCAGTTGTTACAAGTCATCTGTTCTTAGTCATAGGAACAGTGGCTTTTAAGGAACATCCGGATAACACTTTACACAAAACTGTAGTTCCCCACAGCCACATGCTTAATTCTATATAGTATAACCTGCACTTGAGAGGCACTTTGTAGGAGTATCATTGTTGGGTGCAGCACTTGAGCAGGGTCACAGGTGCAGCCATGGTTTGTGTGTGCTTGCCACAGTCCATATGCATGGACTTGGCTGAGTATTCTTGGTGCATTTCAGGACAGGTGCTGGGTCATGGTGCAGTCAGTCTGAGTGCATGTGCTAAGTTCACACTCTTCTGCTACATGTTAGGATCTCACAGGATGAGGAGGTGCAGCTAGGCTGTCTGACAACCCTGAAAACGTTGGGAGCAAATCTTGTATTCAGCATCCGGTAGGGTGCATGTACTGGTGAATTAGTGAAACAGGCTATAGAATTGCACAAACATATTTATTGCTGTTTTCTATGGTCTGCTGGAAAAGGAAACTCCTGGGTCTGTGTTTTTTCTAAACAATGCTGTGAGATCTACTAGACTCAAGGGGGCATATTTTATACTCCGTTTGCGCCGAATTTGCGTCGTTTTTTTCGACGCAAATTCGACGCAAAACTAACTCCATATTTATACTTTGGCGTTAGACACGTCTAGCGCCAAAGTTCATAGAGTTAGCGTCATTTTTTTGCGTGAACATCTTCCTTGCGTTAATGATATGCAAGGTAGGCATTCCCGTCTTAAAAAATGACTCCGATGCTATTGCGTCGGATTTATACTCCCGGGCAAAAATGACGCCCGGGAGTGGGCGGGACTAAAAAACCTGCATTTGCGCCGTATTTTAGCGCCTGGGTCAGGGCAGGCGTTAAGGGACCTGTGGGCTCAGAATGAGCCCAGAGGTGCCCTCCCAAGCCCCCAGGGACACCCCGTGCCGCCCTTGCCCACCCCAGGAGGACACCCAAGGATGGAGGGACCCACCCCAGGGAAGAAAAGGTAAGTGTGGTAAGTATATATTTTTTTTTTGTTGGCATAGGGGGGCCTGATTTGTGCCCCCCTACATGCCACTATGCCCAATGACCATGCCCAGGGGACAGAAGTCCCCTGGGCATGGCCATTGGGCAAGGGGGCATGACTCCTGTCTTTGCTAAGACAGGAGTCATGTTAATGGCGTCTGGGCGCCCAAAAAAAATGGCGTAAATCGGGTTAAGACGTTTTTTTTGCCTCAGCCTGACTTGCCCCATTTTTGGACGCCCAAACGCCATTTTTCCCTACGCCGGCGCTGCCTGGTGTACGTGGTTTTTTTTCACGCACACCTGGCAGCGCCGGTCAGCTAACGCCATTCAATAAATACGGCGCCCGCATGGCGCTTCAGAATGGCGTTAGCCGGCGCTACTTTTTTTGCTGCTAAACTGCGTTAGCGCAGTTTTGCGTCAAAAAGTATAAATATGGGCCAAGGTTTGCCTACCTCGCCGTTTTGTGTTAATGCTGGTTGGTTTTCAATGCAACTAAAACACTTTCTAGCCCAGCCACCCAGAACGTCTAGTAGAGCATTTACGGGCAAGCACTGACAAAGCCAAAAAATCATGTGATGCTTTTTTGCAAAATGACCTAATTTGAAAAAATAGAGAATAATTCAAGAGTAAGAAAGTAGCCTAGATACTGACGTGCACTCCATTTCAGGCAGGTGTGCAAATGTGATGGGAAAAATGCAGACATTCACAGTGTCACAGGCAAGGAATGGATTCAATGGGCTGCCCTATTGCCGCATGCTGTACAATGTGGTGGGCAGAAACAAAGTGTGAATTACACCTGAAGAGACCAAATAATAAAGATAACTTAAAGGCCACTTTATATATAGAAAAGTTATTTGGAGCCTGTGTAGCCACAGCAAGAACTAAAGTTATCTCTCGCCAGACCTAAGAATGTGATCTTAAAGTGGCCCATGGGGAGTTTCAGATATATTTTTGGCTTGCTAAACTTTCAATAGAGCATATATTGATCGGCATAGTGCCTACAGTTTAGATGTGACTGTTTGTAGTGGACCCATACATAGATCAACCTCTTTTATAATAATCTTGCCAGGAAATACTTTAAACACTAGAGTTATCCTACTAGGGTTATATCAAACGTGCTATATACACATATCTTTATAGCAGGGGTATTAGCCAAGTAACTAAGCTAGAATACCATAAATACCACCATATTTCCTTTGCCAATAACTTTGGAGCAAAATATGTTAAAAGGCTGAGAATTATTATTAACGCTACCCTTCGTGACGCCGATTCTCATAACTCCACCCAATTTCTACCAACCAGTTTGTGGGTCCCCCAAGTAAATGTCCATTTATAGCACTGTTGGCGTTTCTATGCGAGCATATTTAGACATGTGATGCCTCCACACGAGTGAAACAAATCTAGGATTGCTTCCTCTCGCCTTTCTGGAGCAGTAGCCATGCCTACGTGCACTAAAAGGGAAAATGGGCCTCGTTTTCAAAGACTTCAGGATCCATTAAAAGAACAGGGGAAAACTGATCTATACTCCAATAGCAAGCTATAGGGAGATTCCACATCACCCCACCTCCTTGATATCACAGGTTTTCTTTTGGAAAAGCAGGCATGCTTGCAAGAGACAGAGTAAGACATGCGTCACAGTGTATTAGAAAAGGAGACTGCTGAGGTAGGCTTTGCTAAGGGCCTGACCCATAATCAACATGAAACTCTACCCTCTCCTTATAGCAAAATTAATGTCATTAACAAAGGGGCAATTCACCAAAAGGTCTTTGTGAGGGTTAATACGTGTATCTTCTTGAAAGCCCTTGTAATAGAAAAAATAATACTCAGACTGATGTTAGCCTTACCAAGAGGAAGTTCTGTGAAAATTGACGGTGACCTACAATCGATTAAGATTAAAGGGTCATTTTTAGAGCTGTCAGTAACAGCAGATTGCGTTTGTTTATTATAGACTACAAAGTGGCAGAAGTTAAATATGTAGCCAATGTAAACACCAACATTGTATACAGTTTACGTGTTGAAACGTTCCACTGGAGGAGTCTTGCTGGGCCTGTCCTATTTGATTATATTATCTAGTTTAACCCCTTCGCTGCCAGGCCTTTTCCCCCTCCTGTGCCAGACCTTTTTTTGCCTATTTGAAATAGTTCTCGCTTAGGCCCTCATAACTTTTTGTCCACATGAGCTACCCACGCCAAATTTGCGTCCTTTTTTTCCAACATCTTAGGGATTCTAGAGGTACCCAGACTTTGTGGGTTCCCCTGAAGGAGGCCAAGAAATTAGCCAAAATACTGTGAAAATTTAGTTTTTTTTAAAAAAAATGGGAAAAAAGGGCTGCAGAAGAAGGCTTGTGTTTTTTCCCCTGAAAATGGCATCACAAAGGGTTTCCGGTGCTACAATCACTAGCTTCCCAGCTTTCAGAATCAGAAAACCCAATTTTTCATCACAATTTGGGGATTTTACTGGGACATACCCCATTTTTATGATTTTTTGTGCTTTCAGCCTCCTTCCAGTCAGTGACAGAAATGGGCGTGGTACCAATGCTGGATCCCAGAAACCTAAACATTTCTGAAAAGTAGACACAATTCTGAATTCAGCAAGGGGTAATTTGTATAGATCCTACAAGGGTTTCCTACAGAAAAATAACAACTTAAAAAAAAACAATATTGAAATTGAGGTGAAAAAAACAGCAATTTTTCTCTACGTTTTACGCTGTAATTTTTTCCTGCAATGTCAGATTTTTAAAAGCAATATACCGTTACGTCTGCTGGACTTTTCTGGTTGCGGGGATATATAGGGCTTGTAGGTTCATCAAGAACCCTAGGTACCTAGAGCCAATAAATGAGCTGCACCCTGCAGTGGGTTTTCATTCTATACCGGGTATACAGCAATTCATTTGCTGAAATATAAAGAGAGAAAAATAGCTATCAAGAAAACCTTTATATTTCCAAAATGGGCACAAGATAAGGTGTTGAGGAGCAGTGGTTATTTGCACATCTCTGCATTCTGGGGTGCCCATACTAGCATGTGAATTACAGGGCATTTCTCAAATAGACGTCCTTTTTACACACTGTCTTATATTTAGAAGGACAAAATGTAGATAAAGACAAGGGGCAATAACACTTGTTTTGCTATTCTATGTTCCCCCAAGTCTCCCGATAAAAATGGTACCTCACTTGTGTGAGTAGGCCCAGTGCCCGCGACAGGAAATGCCCCAAAACACAACGTGAACACATCACATTTTTCCACAGAAAACAGACGTGTTTTTTGCAAAGTGCCTACCTGTGGATTTTGGCCTCTAGCTCAGCCGCCACCTAGGGAAACCTACCAAACCTGTGCATTTTTTAAAACTAGAGACCTAGGGGAATCCAAGATGGGGTGACTTGTCAAGCTCTCACCAGGTTCTGTTACGCAGAATCCTTTGAAAACCTCAAAATGTGGCTAAAAAAACACTTTTTCCTCACATTTCAGTGACAGAAAGTTCTGGAATCTGAGAGGAGCCACAAAATTCCTTCCACCCAGCGTTCCCCCAAGTCTCCCGATACAAATGGTACCTCACTTGTGTGGGTAGGCATAGTGCCCGTGACATCGAAATGCTCCAAAACACAATGTGGACACATCAATTTGTTTGACAGAAAACAGAGATGTTTTTTGCAAAGTGCCTACCTGTGTATTTTGGCCTCTAGCTTAGCCGCCACCTAGGGAAACCTACCAAACCTGTGCATTTTTGAAAACTAGAGCTCTAGGGGAATCCAAGATGGGGTGACTTGTCGAGCTCTCACCAGGTTCTGTTACCCAGAATCCTTTGTAAACCTCAAAATGTGGCAAAAAAAACACTTTTTCCTCAAATTTCGGTGACAGAAAGTTCTGGAATCTGAGAGGAGCCACAAATTTCCTTCTACCTAGTGTTCCCCCAAGTCTCCCGAGAAAAATGGTACCTCACTTGTGTGGGTAGGCATAGAGCCTGGGATAGGAAATGCTCTAAAACTCAACGTAGACACATCCATTTTTTCTACAGAAAACAGAGGTGTTTTTTGCAAAGTGCCTACTTGTGGATTTTGGCCTCTAGCTCAGCCGCCACCTAGGGAAACCTACCAAACCTGTGCATTTTTTAAAACTAGAGACCAAGGGGAATCCAAGATGGGGTGACATGTTGAGCTCTCACCAGGTTCTGTTAGCCAGAATCCTTTGCAAACCTCAAAATGTGGCTAAAAAACCACTTTTTCCTCACATTTCGGTGAAAAAAGTTCTGGAATCTGGGAGGAGCCACAAATTTCCTTCTACCTAGTGTTCCCCCAAGTCTCCCGATAAAAATGGTACCTCACTTGTGTGGGTAGGCATAGAGCCTGCGATAGGAAATGCTCTAAAACGCAACGTAGACACATCCATTTTTTTCTACAGAAAACAGAGGTGTTTTTTGCAAAGTGCCTACCTGTGGATTTTGGCCTCTAGCTCAGCCGCCACCTAGGGAACCCTACCAAACCTGTGCATTTTTTAAAACTAGAGACCAAGGGGAATCCAAGATGGGGTGACATGTTGAGATCTCACCAGGTTCTGTTACCCAGAATCCTTTGCAAACCTCAAAATGTGGCTAAAAAAACACTTTTTCCTCACATTTCGGTGCCAGAAAGTTCTGGAATCTGAGAGGAGCCACAAGTTTTCTTCTACCCAGTGACAGAAAGTTCTGGAATCTGAGAGGAGCCACATATTTCCTTCCACCCAGCGTTCCCCCAAGTCTCCCGATAAAAATGGTACCTCACTTGTGTGGGTAGGCATAGTGCCCGCGACAGGAAATGCTCCAAAACACAACATAGACACATCAATTTTTTCGACAGAAAACAGAGGTGTTTTTTGCAAAGTGCCTACCTGTGGATTTTGGCCTCTAGCTCAGCCGCTACCTAGGGAAACCTACCAAACCTGTGCATTTTTTAAAACTAGAGACCTCGGGGAATCCAAGATAGGGTGACTTATCGAGATCTCACCAGGTTCTGTTACCCAGAATCTTTTGCAAACCTCACAATGTGGCTAAAAAAACACTTTTTCCTCACATTTCCGTGCCAGAAAGTTCTGGAATCTGAGAAGAGCCACAAATTTCCTTCCACCCAGCTTTCCCCCAAGTCTCCCGATAAAAATTGTACCTCACTTGTGTGGGTAGGCATAGTGCCCGCGACAGGAAATGCTCCAAAACACAACGTGGACACATCAATGTTTTCAACAGAAAACAGAGGTGTTTTTTGCAAAGTGCCTACCTGTGGATTTTGGCCTCTAGCTCAGCCGCCACCGAGGGAAACCTACCAAACCTGTGCATTTTTGAAAACTAGAGACCAAGGGGAATCCAAGATGGGGTGACATGTTGAGATTTCACTAGGTTATGTTACCCAGAATCCTTTGCAAACCTCAAAATGTGGCTAAAAAAACACGTTTTCCTCACATTTCGGGGACAGAAAGTTCTGGAATCTGAGAGGAGCCACAAATTTCCTTCTACCTAGTGTTCCCCCCAAGTCTCCCGATAAAAATGGTACCTCACTTGTGTGGGTAGGCATAGAGCCTGCAATAGGAAATGCTCTAAAACTCAACGTAGACACATCCATTTTTTCGACAAAAAACAGAGGTGTTTTTTGCAAAGTGCCTACCTGTGGATTTTGGCCTCTAGCTCAGCCGCCACCTAGGGAAACCTACCAAACCTATGCATTTGTGAAAACTAGAGACCTAGGGGAATCCAAGATGGGGTGACTTGTCGAGATCTCACCAGGTTCTGCTACCCAGAATCCTTTGCAAACCTCAAAATGTGGCAAAAAAAACACTTTTTCCTCACATTTCGGTGACAGAAAGTTCTGGAATCTGAGAGGAGCCACAAATTTCCTTCTACCTAGTGTTCCCCCAAGTCTCCCGAGAAAAATGGTACCTCACTTGTGTGGGTAGGCATAGAGCCTGGGATAGGAAATGCTCTAAAACTCAACGTAGACACATCCATTTTTTCTACAGAAAACAGAGGTGTTTTTTGCAAAGTGCCTACCTGTGGATTTTGGCCTCTAGCTCAGCCGCCACCTAGGGAAACCTACCAAACCTGTGCATTTTTTAAAACTAGAGACCAAGGGGAATCCAAGATGGGGTGACATGTTGAGCTCTCACCAGGTTCTGTTAGCCAGAATCCTTTGCAAACCTCAAAATGTGGCTAAAAAAACACTTTTTCCTCACATTTCGGTGACAAAAAGTTCTGGAATCTGGGAGGAGCCACAAATTTCCTTCTACCTAGTGTTCCCCCAAGTCTCCCGATAAAAATGGTACCTCACTTGTGTGGGTAGGCATAGAGCCTGCGATAGGAAATGCTCTAAAACGCAACGTAGACACATCCATTTTTTTCTACAGAAAACAGAGGTGTTTTTTGCAAAGTGCCTACCTGTGGATTTTGGCCTCTAGCTCAGCCGCCACCTAAGGAAACCTACCAAACCTGTGCATTTTTGAAAACTAGAGACCAAGGGGAATCCAAGATGGGGTGACATGTTGAGATCTCACCAGGTTCTGTTACCCAGAATCCTTTGCAAACCTCAAAATGTGGCTAAAAAAACACTTTTTCCTCACATTTCGGTGCCAGAAAGTTCTGGAATCTGAGAGGAGCCACAAGTTTCCTTCCACCCAGCGTTCCTCCAAGTCTCCCGATAAAAATTGTACCTCACTTCTGTGGGTAGGCATAGTGCCCGCAACAGGAAATGCTCCAAAACACAACGTGGACACATCAATGTTTTCGACAGAAAACAGAGGTGTTTTTTGCAAAGTGCCTACCTGTGGATTTTGGCCTCTAGCTCAGCCGCCACCTAGGGAAACCTATCAAACCTATGCATTTGTGAAAACTAGAGACCTAGGGGAATCCAAGATGGGGTGACTTGTCGAGATCTCACCAGGTTCTGCTACCCAGAATCCTTTGCAAACCTCAAAATGTGGCTAAAAAAACACTTTTTCCTCACATTTCGGTGACAGAAAGTACTGGAATCTGAGAGGAGCCACAAATTTCCTTCCACCCAGCATTCCCCCAAGTCTCCCGATAAAAATGGCACCTCACTTGTGTGGGTAGGCATAGTGCCCGTGACAGGAAATGCTCCAAAACACAACGTGGACACATACATTTTTTCGACAGAAAACAGAGGTTTTTTGCAAAGTGCCTACCTGTGGATTTTGGTCTCTATCTCAGCCACCACCTAGGGAAACCTACCAAACCTGTGCATTTTTGAAAACTAGAGACCTAGGGAGATCCAAGATGGGGTGATTTATCAAGATCTCACCAGTTTCTGTTACCCAGAATCCTTTGTAAACCTCAAAATGTGGCTAAAAAGACACTTTTTCCTCACATTTCGGTGACAGAAAGTTCTGGAATCTGAGAGGAGCCACATATTTCCTTCCACCCAGCGTTCCCCCAAGTCTCCCGATAAAAATGGTACCTCACTTGTGTGGGTAGGCATAGTGCCCGCGACAGGAAATGCTCCAAAACACAACATAGACACATCAATTTTTTCGACAGAAAACAGAGGTGTTTTTTGCAAAGTGCCTACCTGTGGATTTTGGCCTCTAGCTCAGCCGCTACCTAAGGAAACATACCAAACCTGTGCATTTTTTAAAACTAGAGACCTCGGGGAATCCAAGATAGGGTGACTTATCGAGATCTCACCAGGTTCTGTTACCCAGAATCTTTTGCAAACCTCACAATGTGGCTAAAAAAACACTTTTTCCTCACATTTCCGTGCCAGAAAGTTCTGGAATCTGAGAGGAGCCACAAATTTCCTTCCACCCAGCTTTCCCCCAAGTCTCCCGATAAAAATTGTACCTCACTTGTGTGGGTAGGCATAGTGCCCGCGACAGGAAATGCTCCAAAACACAACGTGGACACATCAATGTTTTCAACAGAAAACAGAGGTGTTTTTTGCAAAGTGCCTACCTGTGGATTTTGGCCTCTAGCTCAGCCGCCACCGAGGGAAACCTACCAAACCTGTGCATTTTTGAAAACTAGAGACCAAGGGGAATCCAAGATGGGGTGACATGTTGAGATTTCACTAGGTTATGTTACCCAGAATCCTTTGCAAACCTCAAAATGTGGCTAAAAAAACACGTTTTCCTCACATTTCGGGGACAGAAAGTTCTGGAATCTGAGAGGAGCCACAAATTTCCTTCTACCTAGTGTTCCCCCCAAGTCTCCCGATAAAAATGGTACCTCACTTGTGTGGGTAGGCATAGAGCCTGCAATAGGAAATGCTCTAAAACTCAACGTAGACACATCCATTTTTTCGACAAAAAACAGAGGTGTTTTTTGCAAAGTGCCTACCTGTGGATTTTGGCCTCTAGCTCAGCCGCCACCTAGGGGAAACCTACCAAACCTATGCATTTGTGAAAACTAGAGACCTAGGGGAATCCAAGATGGGGTGACTTGTCGAGATCTCACCAGGTTCTGCTACCCAGAATCCTTTGCAAACCTCAAAATGTGGCAAAAAAAACACTTTTTCCTCACATTTCGGTGACAGAAAGTTCTGGAATCTGAGAGGAGCCACAAATTTCCTTCTACCTAGTGTTCCCCCAAGTCTCCCGAGAAAAATGGTACCTCACTTGTGTGGGTAGGCATAGAGCCTGGGATAGGAAATGCTCTAAAACTCAACGTAGACACATCCATTTTTTCTACAGAAAACAGAGGTGTTTTTTGCAAAGTGCCTACCTGTGGATTTTGGCCTCTAGCTCAGCCGCCACCTAGGGAAACCTACCAAACCTGTGCATTTTTTAAAACTAGAGACCAAGGGGAATCCAAGATGGGGTGACATATTGAGCTCTCACCAGGTTCTGTTAGCCAGAATCCTTTGCAAACCTCAAAATGTGGCTAAAAAAACACTTTTTCCTCACATTTCGGTGACAAAAAGTTCTGGAATCTGGGAGGAGCCACAAATTTCCTTCTACCTAGTGTTCCCCCAAGTCTCCCGATAAAAATGGTACCTCACTTGTGTGGGTAGGCATAGAGCCTGCGATAGGAAATGCTCTAAAACGCAACGTAGACACATCCATTTTTTTCTACAGAAAACAGAGGTGTTTTTTGCAAAGTGCCTACCTGTGGATTTTGGCCTCTAGCTCAGCCGCCACCTAAGGAAACCTACCAAACCTGTGCATTTTTGAAAACTAGAGACCAAGGGGAATCCAAGATGGGGTGACATGTTGAGATCTCACCAGGTTCTGTTACCCACAATCCTTTGCAAACCTCAAAATGTGGCTAAAAAACACTTTTTCCTCACATTTCGTTGCCAGAAAGTTCTGGAATCTGAGAGGAGCCACAAGTTTCCTTCCACCCAGCGTTCCTCCAAGTCTCCCGATAAAAATTGTACCTCACTTCTGTGGGTATGCATAGTGCCCGCAACAGGAAATGCTCCAAAACACAACGTGGACACATCAATGTTTTCGACAGAAAACAGAGGTGTTTTTTGCAAAGTGCCTACCTGTGGATTTTGGCCTCTAGCTCAGCCGCCACCTAGGGAAACCTATCAAACCTATGCATTTGTGAAAACTAGAGACCTAGGGGAATCCAAGATGGGGTGACTTGTCGAGATCTCACCAGGTTCTGCTACCCAGAATCCTTTGCAAACCTCAAAATGTGGCTAAAAAAACACTTTTTCCTCACATTTCGGTGACAGAAAGTACTGGAATCTGAGAGGAGCCACAAATTTCCTTCCACCCAGCATTCCCCCAAGTCTCCCGATAAAAATGGCACCTCACTTGTGTGGGTAGGCATAGTGCCCGTGACAGGAAATGCTCCAAAACACAACGTGGACACATACATTTTTTCGACAGAAAACAGAGGTGTTTTTTGCAAAGTGCCTACCTGTGGATTTTGGCCTCTAGCTCAGCCGCCACCTAGGGAAACCTACCAAACCTGTGCATTTTTGAAAACTAGAGACCTAGGGAGATCCAAGATGGGGTGATTTATCAAGATCTCACCAGTTTCTGTTACCCAGAATCCTTTGTAAACCTCAAAATGTGGCTAAAAAGACACTTTTTCCTCACATTTCGGTGACAGAAAGTTCTGGAATCTGAGAGGAGCCACATATTTCCTTCCACCCAGCGTTCCCCCAAGTCTCCCGATAAAAATGGTACCTCACTTGTGTGGGTAGGCATAGTGCCCGCGACAGGAAATGCTCCAAAACACAACATAGACACATCAATTGTTTCGACAGAAAAAAGAGGTGTTTTTTGCAAAGTGCCTACCTGTGGATTTTGGCCTCTAGCTCAGCCGCTACCTAGGGAATCCTACCAAACCTGTGCATTTTTTAAAACTAGAGACCTCGGGGAATCCAAGATAGGGTGACTTATCGAGATCTCACCAGGTTCTGTTACCCAGAATCTTTTGCAAACCTCACAATGTGGCTAAAAAAACACTTTTTCCTCACATTTCCGTGCCAGAAAGTTCTGGAATCTGAGAGGAGCCACAAATTTCCTTCCACCCAGCTTTCCCCCAAGTCTCCCGATAAAAATTGTACCTCACTTGTGTGGGTAGGCATAGTGCCCGCGACAGGAAATGCTCCAAAACACAACGTGGACACATCAATGTTTTCAACAGAAAACAGAGGTGTTTTTTGCAAAGTGCCTACCTGTGGATTTTGGCCTCTAGCTCAGCCGCCACCGAGGGAAACCTACCAAACCTGTGCATTTTTGAAAACTAGAGACCAAGGGGAATCCAAGATGGGGTGACATGTTGAGATTTCACTAGGTTATGTTACCCAGAATCCTTTGCAAACCTCAAAATGTGGCTAAAAAAACACGTTTTCCTAACATTTCGGGGACAGAAAGTTCTGGAATCTGAGAGGAGCCACAAATTTCCTTCTACCTAGTGTTCCCCCCAAGTCTCCCGATAAAAATGGTACCTCACTTGTGTGGGTAGGCATAGAGCCTGCAATAGGAAATGCTCTAAAACTCAACGTAGACACATCCATTTTTTCGACAAAAAACAGAGGTGTTTTTTGCAAAGTGCCTACCTGTGGTTTTTGGCCTCTAGCTCAGCCGCCACCTAGGGAAACCTACCAAACCTATGCATTTGTGAAAACTAGAGACCTAGGGGAATCCAAGATGGGGTGACTTGTCGAGATCTCACCAGGTTCTGCTACCCAGAATCCTTTGCAAACCTCAAAATGTGGCTAAAAAAACACTTTTTCCTCACATTTCAGTGACAGAAAGTTCTGGAATCTGAGAGGAGCCACAAATTTCCTTCCACCCAGCATTCCCCCAAGTCTCCCGATAAAAATGGCACATCACTTGTGTGGGTAGGCATAGTGCCAGTGACAGGAAATGCTCCAAAACACAACGTGGACACATACATTTTTTCGACAGAAAACAGAGGTGTTTTTTGCAAAGTGCCTACCTGTGGATTTTGGCCTCTATTTCAGCCGCCACCTAGGGAAACCTACCAAACCTGTGCATTTTTGAAAACTAGAGACCTAGGGAAATCCAAGATGGGGTGACTTGTCGAGCTCTCACCAGGTTCTATTACCCAGAATCCTTTGCAAACCTCAAAATGTGGCTAAAAAAACACTTTTCCTCACATTTCGGTGACCCAAAGTTCTGGAATCTGAGAGGAGCCACAAATTTCCTTCCACCCAGCGTTCCTCCAAGTCTCCCGATAAAAATTGCACCTCACTTGTGTCGGTAGGCATAGTGCCCGCGACAGGAAATGCTCCAAAACACAACATGGACACATAAATTCTTTCGACAGAAAACAGAGGTGTTTTTTGCAAAGTGCCTACCTGTGGATTTTGGCCTCTAGCTCAGCCGCCACCTAGGGAAACCTACCAAACCTGTGCATTTTTTAAAACTAGAGACCTAGGGGAATCCAAGATGGTGTGACTTATCAAGATCTCACCAGGTTCTGTTACCCAGAATCCTTTGCAAACCTCAAAATGTGGCTAAAAAGACACTTTTTCCTCACATTTCGGTGACAGAAAGTTCTGGAATCTGAGAGGAGCCACATATTTCCTTCCACCCAGCGTTCCCCCAAGTCTCCCGATAAAAATGGTACCTCACTTGTGTGGGTAGGCATAGTGCCCACGACAGGAAGTGCCCCAAAACACTATCTGGACACTACAAAATTATCAAATAGAAAACTACCTGTTTTTGCGGGGGGCACCTGCGTTTTTGGTCCTTCTAGGGAAACCTACTAAACTCAGACATTTCTGAAAACTAGCCACCCGAGGGAGTCAAGGGAAGTGTGACTTACGTGGATCTCCCAATATTTTCTTACCCAGAATCCTCAGCAAACCGCAAATCTAGCTAAAAAATCACATTTTTACCACATTTCTGTGTGGGATCACTGCACCGGGACAAATTTCCTACCACCCAATGTTCCCCTCAGTCTCCCGGTAAAAATGATACGTCACTTGTGTAGGTGGGCCAAGTGTTTGTGACACGGAAGAGCCAAAAACAGGTCAAAATTGAGGGGGAACCAAAGTGGGTCCAAAAGGGCAGTTTTGATAAAAAACATTTTTAGGCTGACAAGTGCAGCAGAAATTTTATCGGTATAGATGAGACAATGCTGGGTGGTAGGAATTTTATGGATTACTGCAGATTCCGGAAGGTTCCATCACAAAAATGTGGGAAAAATGTGTGCTTTCCAGCAAAGTTGCAGGTTTGCAGGACATTGTGGGTAAGGAAATGGTGCGGGGTGCATGTGAAGCACACCACCCTGGAATCAACTAGATGTTTAGTTTTCAGATGTGGCTAGGTCTTGTGGATTTTTCGACATGGCAGCGTCCCAAAGTTAAAAAAAGTGCAGCCCTCACCATTCCAAGTAGGACGATTTTGAGAGTTACCAAGCTCTCATGGCCCAAATGTAAAATAAAAACCAAAAATAATCAAATGTCCTCTTGCTTGCCATGGGTTAAGATGTTTTAGTGTGCGGGGAGAGCTGAAAGACTGTTAGCCTCTTCAGTTTGGGTGGGGGCATAACCAGGCCCATACTGGTTGGTAGCTACCACTCCACTATATTCTTTAATTTTTAGTATTCCCTGGCATCTAGTAGACTTTCTGTACCCATGGGTTGTGGACCGGGGGTAATTGCCCAATCTGCCCACTGGTGGGCAGAACAACTTTGGCCCCATTTATTTGGGGTGGAGGTATGGCCATACCCCCAATCTCTTATTTTGAAAAGAAAATCTTCCCTGGTCTCTGGTGGGCTTTCTGACACCCTTGGGGGCAGGTGGGCCTTCCATAATAGGCCAGTCTGCCCCCAAGGGGGGCAGTTATGGCCAACAGAAATGTGCCCCCATGGGGAGAGACCCTTGTCCAAACAAAACACACACATACACACACACCAATCCATGGTGTCTAGAGGTTTCTACCCCAAAGAGGGCAGATTGGCCTAACAAACATAGGCTGATCTGCCCCCAAGGGGGGCAGAAATGGCCTAAATCCAATTTCCCCCCCAGGGGAGCGACCCTTGTCTAAGGGGTAGCTCCCCATACATAAAAACATAAAGTAAATAAAAAATATATATATCCCTGGTGTCTAGAGGTTTCTGCCCCCCCGGGGGCAAATCTGCCTAATTATATTAGGCCGATCTGCCTCCGGGGGGGGGGAGCAGAAAAGGCCTAATAATAAATCCCCCCCCCCCGGAGCAACCCTTGCACAAGGGGTCGCTCCCCAAACAAACAATAAATCCCCAAAAAATAAAGAACATTTTCCCTGGTGTCTAGTGGATTTCTGCCTTCCCTGGGGGCAGATCAGCCTAATAATATTAGGCCGATCTGCCCCCAGGGGGGCAGAAATGGCTTAGAAATAATTTGCCTCCCCGAGGAGCATCCCTTGCCCAAGGGTCTGCTCCCCTTACTTCAAATAGCCCACAAAAACATATATTCCCTGGTGTCTAGTGGTTTCTGCTCCCCCTGGGGGCAGATCGCAAGGCCGATCTTCCCCCACGGGGGACAGACAGAAATGGCCTAATAATAATTTGCCCCCCCTGGAGCGACCCTTACCCAAGGGGTCGCTCCCCAAACATACAAAAAAATAAAAAAAATAAAGAACATTTTCCCTGGTATCTGAAGGATCTGCTCCCCTTACTTCAAATAGCCCACAAAAACATATATTCCCTGGTGTCTAGTGGTTTCTGCTCCCCCTGGGAGCAGATCGCAAGGCCGATCTTCCCCTTGGGGGACAGAAATGGCCTAATAATAATTTGCCCCCCCTGGAGCGACCCTTACCCAAGGGGTCGCTCCCCAAACATATAAAAACAAAAACAAAATAAAGAACATTTTCCCTGATGTCTAGTGGATTTCTGCCCCCCTGGGGGCAGAGCGGGCTAATAATTGTAGGCCAGTCTGCCCCCAGGGGGGCAGAAACAGCCGTAAAATGATTTGCCCTTTGCTCCCCTTATGTGTACATATAAAAAAAAATACAAATCCCTGGTGTCTAGTGGTTTCTGCCCACCTTGGGGACAGATTGGCCTAATAAAAATAGGCTGATCTGCCCCCAAGGCAAGCCCTAAACCTTCATTTTTAGCATGTATAAGTCACACTCAAGGTAGACCTTAAAAGTCCTTATGGCAGGGTGTCTGGGTATTAAAAAGTTAGGCATGTCTATTTGATATTTTACATGTCCTGACAGTGAAAAACCTACAAAGCCATTTTTTTACTATGGCAAGACTGGACACTTGTTTACAATATTACATTTAATAAGTGCTATGTCCAGTGTGCAATTAGCTAGAAGAATGGTTTAATGACCCATTTTAAATCTAATTTAAATTAAATCCATCTTATTGGTTAAGTCAGATTTTATATTATTATTTTGGAAATACCATTTTTAGAAAGTTGTAATTTTTATGTCTCAAACCAAAAGGCCTTTCTGTAAGTATATGGCTGTCACCGTACCACCCTGTTGGCTCTGATATGGTGCAATGTATATTGCTCCTAGACAGTAATCAAATGACTCTGGGTGTGGGAATGGGCACTCCTCCATCGATAAGATGGCCTGTAGGCTGCGCCAAACAGCATACTGAGATTCACAGAATGCCTACCTTGTCACTGGCAGATGAAGCTCATACCTAGGCCTGCCTTCCTTTTCTTTCTCTAATCAAGCTGGCACCAAAAACAGACAGAGTGGAGGAACTGACCAGAAATGGTGTAGTGGTGAGCAAAGGCCTCCACCCACATGCTGGCACTGGGCATTGAAGATGATCTTGCAGCCTTCTCATCAGCACACTCCTGGACTTGTGGAGAATCAGAAGGACTGCCCTGTTGTCTGATGAACCTGATGGAGGACTGGACCTGCCTGCTTTGAAGCCAGGACCCCAGCAGTGATCCAAGGTTCTGATGCAAGATCTTCTGTTTGAGCTACTGGACCACAATAGACTACCAGAGACCTCTCTCCCTTCAACTGTCCAGCTGACCAGTTCCAACTGGACCTAGCCTGGTCTGTGCTGCTAGCCTTTGTTGGAGTGAGTCATAACCCCGAAGTGATTCTCCCCAGGTCCTGAACCTTAGGCTTGTGTTGAGGTGTACCTTTCTTGTCCCGAAACTGCAAGAAGTGGTACTCAATAACTTTTTGCCAACTTTCTGCCTTGAGAACCAATGAAGACTGACCTCACTGTTAAAGTCAGAGCCATTGACATCAAGTCGCCGGTTGGCTTCAACTTGCTAGTTTGCCCCACGGAAGGAGATCCCGCTTTCAGAAAAAAAGTCGATGTCCAAACATGGGGGGCTTCACCAGGATCAATGCCGAGCAGCATCCTATCAATGTCAAGGACTTCCTGAGCTTTCCTGCCTTTGTCAATGACCATACTAGATCCCTGCTCTTCAGGTTCAGTTTGCTCTGCTGATGACTCATTAATAACCACTTTTCTAAGTTACAAAGTAAAGTTTCCACTGAGATAAACCTGTCGCTGTGTCCAAACCATGCACCATCGCAGTTAGCTTTAACGTTTGAATTTTACCTGAGCAAAAACAACCAGACACTTGCAGTTGACACTTTGTGCTATTTGGTGCCATTTTTTGATTCATACTATAGACATTCATATCTGTGGTTCTCTTTATTGGGCTTTGTAATATTGGGAGCCACATTATTTATTACACTATTTAATTATTAGAATGCTCTCTACCTTTCTAAATTAGTTTTGGATTATTCTTGTGTTGCATTTTCACTTTGTTACTGTTTGAGTGCTGCATAAATGCATAAATGCTTTACACATTGCTGGTAAGTTAAGCCAAACTATGCGAAGTTGAAACATTTGTTTATCTGGTGAGGTTAGAGGTTGACCCTAACAAGGATTGTAATTATTATTTGAATAGGTTCTTATTCTTCTTAAATAATACTCCAATTTCTTACATATACTAAAACAACAAACACAATCTCTTCTTCCACTACAAGTGGTGACCTGTTTCAGTTCTGAGGGGATATAAACCATTAAAAAGATCAATATCATGAACCTTAATTGTTCAACAGAGGTACAAAAAGGCACAATTTCAAAAGGGTGATGTAGAGCAATAATGTTTACACACTTTATCATTCAACAGGCTTCCAAGGACTTCTCACTTTCCCAGAGCACCATTCCAAACAAAACCAAATCCTAGGGTTGTGGAACTGTACCCTCTACTTATAGCAAAATTAATGTCCCTAAAAAAGTGCCAATTCACCATAAGGTCATTGTGAAGGTTAATAAGTGTATCTTCTTGAAAGCCCTTGCAAAAGAAAAAATAATACCCAGATTGATGTTAGTCTTACTAAGAGGAGATTGTGTGAAAACTGGCGGTGACCTACAATCGATTAAGATTAAAGGGTCATTTTTAGAGCTGTCAGTAAAGCAGATTGAGTTGTTTTACTGTAGACTACAAAGTGGCAGAAGTTAAATATGTAGCCAATGTAAACACCAACATTGTATACAGTTTACTTGTTGAAACATTCCACTGGATAAGGCTTGATGGGCTAGTCCTATCTGATTATATTAGCTAGTTTAAATCTTGCAACATTTAGCAATTTTTAACGCTTGTCTTTTCTGCACGGTTGCCTGGGACTATTTGTTTTGTCTTTTTTGTAACCCTACTTTTCATAATTATAGACCTCTGCGCACTTCAGCCTATTAGCCAGAGGTAAAGTGTTTGTGCTCTCCCACATCTGCTTGGCACATTTAATTTATTTATTTATTGGACCCTACTATATGGCACTACATGTACCCAAGGCCTGTAAATTAAATGCGGCCCATGGGCTGCAGCACTCATTGTGCCACCCACATCAGTAGCATTTCAAACATGTGTCTCAGCTGGCCACTGAAACCCGGGAGGGCAGTTTTAAACTGCCATTTCAACCGGGAAAAAATAAAACTTGTACACGTCCTAAACCTTCATTTTTACAACTTATAATTCACCCCCTAGGTAGACCTTAAAAGTCCTAGGAGGGTATCTGGGTATTAAAAAGTAAGAAATGTATATTTGATGTTTTACATGTCCTGGCAGTGAAAAACATACAAAAACAATTTTACTGTGACTAGGCTGGCTCTCCCAAAGGTTAACACTTTTCTACAATTTTACATTTAATAAGTGCTATGTTCAGTGTGCTATTAGCTAGAAGAATGGTTTAATGACTCATTTTAAAAGTAATTTAAAATAAATCCAATTTATTGGTCGTCAGATTTTATATTATTTTGGAAATGCCACATTTAGAAAGTTGTAATTTTTATGCCTCAAACCAAAAGGCCTTTCTGCAAGTATATGGCTGTCACTGTACCACCCTGGTGGCTCTGATGTGGTGCAATGTGTATTGCTCATAGACAGTAAACAAATGACTCTGGGTGTAGGGAGGGGAACTCCTCAATCAACAGGATGGCCTGCAGGCTGTGCCAAAACTCTTACCGAGATTCAGAGGATGCCTACCTTGTCACTGGCAGATGAAGCTCATACCTAGGCCTGCCTTCATTTTCTTTTTCTACTCAAGCTGGCACTAAACCCATAAAGAGTGGAGGAACTGACCAGAAATGGTTTAGGGGTGGGCAAAGGCCTCCACCCACATGCTGGCACTAAGCATTGAAGAGGATCCTGCAGCCTTCTCATCGGCACACTCCTGGACCTGTGGAGAATCAGAAGGACTGCTCTGCTTTCTGATGAACCTGATGGAAGACTGGGCCTGTCTGCATTGAAGCCAGGACCACAGAGGTTATTCAAGATTCAAATGCAAGTCTTCTGTTTGACCTACTGGGCCACAACAGACTTCCAGAGACCTCTCTCCCTTCAACTGTCCAGCTGACCAGTTCCAACTGGACCTAGCCTGGTCCGTGCTGCTGACCTTTGTTGCATTGAGTCATAACCCCGAAGTGGTGCTCCCCAGGCTCTGAACCTTTGGCTGGTGTTGAAGTGTACTTCTCTTTGCCCAAAACTGCAAGAAGTGGTACTTAATAACTTTTTGTCAACTTTCTGCTTTGAGAACCAATAGAGACTGACCTCACTGTTAAAGTCAGAGCCATTGGCATCAAGTCGCCGGTCGGCCTCAACTTGCTAGCTTGCCCCATTGAAGGAGACCCCACTTTCGGAAAAATGTCTATGTCCAAACATAGAGGGCTTCACCCGGATCAGTGCAGAGCAGCATCCTATCAATGTTGAGGCCTTCCATGGCATGGACTACGCCCACACAGAGCTTTCCTGCTTATGTCAATGACCACACTAGAACCGTGCTCTTCAGATTCCACTTGCTCTGCTGATGACCCATCGACAACCACTTTTCTAAGTGAAAAAGTAAACTTTCCACTGAGAGAAGCCTGTCACTGTGTCCAAACCACGCGCCATCATAGTTAGCTTTAGCATTTGAATTTTACCTGTTCGAAAGTGTTGAAGTAGATATGTTAATTACAATTATTAATGAGTGTTTATGCATTTAGAATAATAATAATAATATAGAGAAAATTTATGTAAAGAAATAATGTGCACGTTTGAAAATGTTCCTACGAAGAGTGGCTGCCAACTCACATGAGTTATACTAAAATGATAAAAAATGCATGAAATATTGAAAATGCGTAATAAAAATGTAGTAATGTGTCACATCGAGATGTATAACGTATGTTCTGCATTATATTGTAGAGTTAACCCCTTCGCTGCCAGGCCTTTTCCCCCTCCTGTGCCGGGCCTTTTTTTGCCTATTTGGGGCAGTTCGCGCTTAGGCCCTCATAACTTTTTGTCCACATAAGCTAACCAAGCCAAATGTGCGTCCTTTTTTTCCAACATCCTAGGGATTCTAGAGGTACCCAGACTTTGTGGGTTCCCCTGAAGGAGGCCAAGAAATTGGCTAAAATACAGTGAAAATTTTGTTTTTTTCAAAAAAATTGGAAAAAGTGGCTGCAGAAGAAGGCTTGTGGTTTTTCCCCTGAAAATGGCATCAACAAAGGGTTTGCGGTGCTAAACTCAGCAGCTTCCCAGCTTTCAGGAACAGGCAGACTTGAATCAGAAAACCCAATTTTTCAACACAATTTTGGCATTTTACTGGGGCATACCCCATTTGTGCAATTTTTTGTGCTTTCAGCCTCCTTCCAGTCAGTGACCGGAATGGTCATGAAACCAATGCTGGATCCCAGAAACCTAAACATTTCTGAAAAGTAGACAAAATTCTGAATTCAGCAAGGGGTCATTTGTGTAGATCCTACAAGGGTTTCCTACAGAAAATAACAGCTGAAAAAGAAAATTATTGAAATTGAGGTGAAAAAAACATCAATTTTTCTCTACTTTTTACTCTGTAACTTTTCCCTGCAATGTCAGATTATCAAAAGCAATATACCGTTACGTCTGCTGGACTCCTCTGGTTGCGGGGATATATAGGGTTTGTAGGTTCATCAAGAACCCGAGGAACCCAGAGCCAATAAATGAGCTGCACCCTGCAGTGCGTTTTCATTCTATACCGGGTATACAGTAATTCATTTGCTGAAATATAAGGAGTAAAAAATAGCTATCAAGAAAACCTTTGCATTTCCAAAAAGGGCACAAGATAAGGTGTTGAGGAGCAGTGGTTATTTGCACATCTCTGAATTCCGGGGTGACCATAGTAGCATGTGAATTACATGGAATTTCTCAAATAGATGTCTTTTTTACACACACCCCTATATTTGGAAGGAATAAATGTAGAGAAAGACAAGGGGCAATAACACTTGTTTTGCTATTCTATGTTCCCCCAAGTCTCCCGATAAAAATGATACCTCACTTGTGTGGGTAGGCCTAGCGCCCGCGACAGGATATGCCCCAAAACACAACGTGGACATATCACAGAAAACAGAGCTGTTTTTAGCAAAGTGACTACCTGTAGATTTTGGCCTCTAGCTCAGCCGCCACCTAGGGAAACCTACCAAACCTGTGCATTTCTGAAAACTAGAGACCTAGGGGGATCCAAGGAGGGGTGACTTGCAGGGCTCGGACCAGGTTCTGTTACCCAGAATCCTTTGCAAACCTCAAAATTTGGCTAAAAAAACACATGTTCCTCACATTTCTGTGGCAGAAAGTTCTGGAATCTGAGAGGAGCCACAAATTTCCTTCCACCCAGCGTTCCCCCACGTCTCCCGATAAAAATTGTACCTCACTTGTGTGGGTAGGCCTAGCGCCCGCGACAGGATATGCCCCAAAACACAACGTGGACATATCACAGAAAACAGAGCTGTTTTTAGCAAAGTGACTACCTGTAGATTTTGGCCTCTAGCTCAGCCGCCACCTAGGGAAACCTACCAAACCTATGCATTTCTGAAAACTAGAGACCTAGGGGAATCCAAGGAGGGGTGACTTGTGTGGCTCGGACCAGGTTCTGTTACCCAGAATCCTTTGCAAACCTCAAAATTTGGCTAAAAAAACACATGTTCCTCACATTTCTGTGGCAGAAAGTTCTGGAATCTGAGAGGAGCCACAAATTTCCTTCCACCCAGCGTTCCCCCACGTCTCCCGATAAAAATGATACCTCACTTGTGTGGGTAGGCCTAGCGCCCGCGACAGGATATGCCCCAAAACACAACGTGGACATATCACAGAAAACAGAGCTGTTTTTAGCAAAGTGACTACCTGTAGATTTTGGCCTCTAGCTCAGCCGCCACCTAGGGAAACCTACCAAACCTGTGCATTTCTGAAAACTAGAGACCTAGGGGGATCCAAGGAGGGGTGACTTGCGGGGCTCGGACCAGGTTCTGTTACCCAGAATCCTTTGCAAACCTCAAAATTTGGCTAAAAAAACACATGTTCCTCACATTTCTGTGGCAGAAAGTTCTGGAATCTGAGAGGAGCCACAAATTTCCTTCCACCCAGCGTTCCCCCATGTCTCCCGATAAAAATGATACCTCACTTGTGTGGGTAGGCCTAGCGCCCGCGACAGGATATGCCCCAAAACACAACGTGGACATATCACAGAAAACAGAGCTGTTTTTAGCAAAGTGACTACCTGTAGATTTTGGCCTCTAGCTCAGCCGCCACCTAGGGAAACCTACCAAACCTATGCATTTCTGAAAACTAGAGACCTAGGGGAATCCAAGGAGGGGTGACTTGTGTGGCTCGGACCAGGTTCTGTTACCCAGAATCTTTTGCAAACCTCAAAATTTGGCTAAAAAAACACATGTTCCTCACATTTCTGTGGCAGAAAGTTCTGGAATCTGAGAGGAGCCACAAATTTCCTTCCACCCAGCGTTCCCCCACGTCTCCCGATAAAAATTGTACCTCACTTGTGTGGGTAGGCCTAGCGCCCGCGACAGGATATGCCCCAAAACACAACGTGGACATATCACAGAAAACAGAGCTGTTTTTAGCAAAGTGACTACCTGTAGATTTTGGCCTCTAGCTCAGCCGCCACCTAGGGAAACCTACCAAACCTGTGCATTTCTGAAAACTAGAGACCTAGGGGAATCCAAGGAGGGGTGAATTGCGGGGCTCGGACCAGGTTCTGTTACCCAGAATCCTTTGCAAACCTCAAAATTTGGCTAAAAAAACACATGTCCCTCACATTTCTGTGGCAGAAAGTTCTGGAATCTGAGAGGAGCTACAAATTTCCTTCCACCCAGCGTTCCCCCAAGTCTCCTGATAAAAATGATACCTCACTTGCGTGGGTAGGCCTAGCGCCGGCGACAGGAAACACCCCAAAGCGCAACGTGGACACATCCTAAATTTTGGAAAAAAACAGAGGTGTTTTTTGCGAAGTGCCTACCTGTAGATTTTGGCCTCTAGCTCAGCCGGCACCTAGGGAAACCTACCAAACCTGTGCATTTCTGAAAACTAGAGACCTAGGGGAATCCAAGGAGGGGTGACTTGCGGGGCTCGGACCAGGTTCTGTTACCCAGAATCCTTTGCAAACCTCAAAATTTGGCTAAAAAAACACATGTCCCTCACATTTCTGTGGCAGAAAGTTCTGGAATCTGAGAGGAGCTACAAATTTCCTTCCACCCAGCGTTCCCCCACATCTCCCTATAAAAATGATACCTCACTTGTGTGGGTAGGCCTAGCGCCCGTGACAGGATATGCCCCAAAACACAACGTGGACATATCACAGAAAAGAGAGCTGTTTTTAGCAAAGTGACTACCTGTAGATTTTGGCCTCTAGCTCAGCCGCCACCTAGGGAAACCTACCAAACCTATGCATTTCTGAAAACTAGAGACCTAGGGGAATCCAAGGAGGGGTGACTTGTGTGGCTCGGACCAGTTCTGTTACCCAGAATCCTTTGCAAACCTCAAAATTTGGCTAAAAAAACACATGTTCCTCACATTTCTGTGGCAGAAAGTTCTGGAATCTGAGAGGAGCCACAAATTTCCTTCCACCCAGCGTTCCCCCACGTCTCCCGATAAAAATGATACCTCACTTGTGTGGGTAGGCCTAGCGCTCGCGACAGGAAACGGACCAAAACACAACGTGGACACATCAAATTTTTTCATGGAAAACAGTGCTTACCTGTGGATTTTGGCCTCTAGCTCAGCCGGCACCTGGAGAAACCTAGCAAACCAGCACATTTTTGAAAACTAGAGACCTAGGGGAATCCAAGATGGGGTGATTTGCGGGGCTCTGACCAGGTTCTGTTACCCAGAATCCTTTGCAAACATCAAAATTTGGCCCGAAAACACTTTTTCCTCTCATTTCGGTGACAGAAAGTTCTGGAATCTGAGAGGAGCCACAAATTTCCTTCCACCCAGCGTTCCCCTAAGTCTCTCCATAAAAATGGTACCTCACTTGTGTGGGTAGGCCTAGCGCCCACAAAAGGAAATGGCCCAAAACACAACGTGGACACAACATATTTTTTCACAAAAAACAGAGGTGTTTTTTGCAAAGTGCCTCCCTGTGGATTTTGACCTCTAGCTCAGCCGGCCCCGGGGGGGGGGGGAAATGCCCTAAAATAAATTTGACCCCCCCTCTGCCCAGGAGCGACCCTTGCCTACGGGGTCGCTCCCCCTGCGTGACATTGGCGTCAAACAACAAATCCCCGGTGCCTAGTGGTTTCTGCCCCCTTGGGGGCAGATTGCCCTAAAATTGACCAATCTGCCCCCAAGGGGGGCAGAAATGGTCTAAACACACTTTGCCCTCCAGGGGAGCGACCCTTGTCTGATGGGTCGCTCCCCATCTCTAAAAAAACAAACAAACAAACAAAAAAACACAAAAAACAAATTTGTCCTGGCGCCTACAGGTTTCTGCCCCCCCTGGGGGCAGATCGGCCTAATAATAGGCCGATCTTCCCCCAGGGGGGTCAGAAATGGCCTAAAATAAATTTGCCCCCCGAACCTCCACCCCCCCCGGGAGCGACCCTTGCCTACGGGGTCACTCCCCCTGCGTGACATTGGCGCCAAAAAACAAATCCCCGGTGCCTAGTGGTTTCTGCCCCCTTGGGGGCAGATTGACATAAAATCAACCAATCTGCCCCCAAGGGGGGCAGAAATGGTCTAAACACAGTTTGCCCCCCAGGGGAGCAACCCTTGTCTGATGGGTCGCTCCCCATCTCTAAAAAAACAAACAAAAAAAAAAAAAACATTTGCCCTGGCGCCTAGAGGTTTCTGCCCCCCCTGGGGGTAGATCGGCCTAATACCAATAGGCCGATCTGCCCCCAGGGGGGGCAGAGATGGCCTAAAATAATTTTGTCCCCCCCACCCCCCCCGGGGAGCGACCCTTGCCTACAAGGTCGCTCCCCTTGCGTGACGGCGCAAAAAAAAGATCCCTGGTGCCTAGTGGTTTCTGCCCCCCTTGGGGGCAGATTGACCTAAAATCGGCCGATCTGCCCCCAAAGCGGGCAGAACTGGCCTAAATACATTTTGCCCCTCCAGGGGAGCGACCCTTGTCCAAGGGGTCGCTCCCCATCTGTAAAACGAAAAAAACAAAAAAATCCCTGGTGCCTAGTGGTTTCTGCCCCCCTTGGGGGCAGATCAGCCGAATCAAAATAGGCTGATCTACCCCCCAGGGGGGCAGAAATGGCCTAAAATAACCCCCCACACCCCCAGGCAGCGACCCTTGCCTAAGGGGTCGCTCCCCTTGCGTGAAATTCGCACGCAAAAAAAAACCTCCCTGGTGTCTAATGGTTTCTGCCCCCCTTGGGGGCAGATTGGCATCATCAAAATAGGCCAATCTGCCCCCAAGGGGGGCAGAAATGGCCTAAATATATATTGCCCCGTAGGGGAGCGACCCTTGCCTAAGGGATCGCTCCCCACAAAAAAAAGATCACCACAAAAAAAAAAAAAAAAAACCCTGGTGCCTAGAGGTTTCTGCCCCCCCTGGGGGCAGATCGGCCTAATAATAGGCCAATCTGCCCCCAGGGGGGGGCAGAAAAGGCCTTCCCAAAAAAATGCCCCCCCTGGGAGCGACCCTTGCCCAAGGGGTCGCTCCCGTTGCGTGAAATTCGCGCGCAAAAAAAAACTCCCTGGTGTCTAATGGTTTCTGCCCCCCTTGGGGGCAGATTGGCCTCATCAAAATAGGCCAATCTGCCCCCAAGGGGGGCAGAAATGGCCTAAATATAATTTGCCCCCCAGGGGAGCGACCCTTGCCTAAGGGGTCGCTCCCCACCTACAAAAAAAGAAAACATCACAAAAAAAAAAAAAAAAAAAAAAAGGTCCCTGGTGCCTAGAGGTTTCTGCCCCCATCGGCCTAATAATAGGCCAATCTGCCCCCAGGGGGGGCAGAAAAGGCCTTCCTAAAAAAATGCCCCCCTGGGAGCGACACTTGCCCAAGGGGTCGCTCCCTTTTGCCAATTTCATTGAGAAAAAAAAAATCCCTGGTGTCTAGTGGGGTTTCAAAAGCCGGATTGCAAGCAATCCGGCTTTGGAAACCTGTGAGAGACTTCAAAGGGAAGGAAATACATTTCCTTCCCTTTTGAAGCCTCTCGGGGCCTCCCCCAGTGATTGAAAGAGAAATGCAAAAGCATTTCTTTTTCAATCGCGCTGGAAGCTCTGCTTCCAGCGCGATGGGGGAGACCCTGTGACTAATCAGCGCGCGCTCGCGCGCTGACGTCACAGGGGGGGTTGGGGGGGTCGGGGGTGGAAGGGGAAGGGCTTCCCCTTCCATCCCTGACTTTGGCGGGGTGGGGGGAAGCACACAGAGGGAGCGAGAGCGCTCCCTCTGGGCTGTGTGCCGAGGACGTAGTGGTTACGTCCTCGGCACAGCAGCACTGTGCCGCAGGACGTAACCACTACGTCCGCGGCACAGAATGGGTTAACTTAGCCGATGTTTTGGCCTAGTTTTGCCAGGCCTCATGCAGAAGCTGAATTATCGTGCAATGTAGAAAAGTTGATGCGTTGAACTGACCATGAACCACTTATGTTAATAGAATTTGCTTAGCTAGAATATTCTACAATGAACCAATGGACAGGAGATGAGGGACTAGAGAATGTGACCATTTCAGTGTAAAGCAGATAAGATATTCTTTCCCAGGATTTGAACAATAGAGACACTGACAGGAGAACAATATGCAACATTTTCGATACCTGATGAGCCGGATGATGAGGACATCGTACAGTGAACCAATCAACAACCTGAGAGCGACGAAATATTAGAATTCATAGATATGTAAAATAAAAGTCATTGGCTAGCGTCAAATAGGGTGATTAATTGACCAATTAGGTATTAGGGGATGGACTGAGTAACTTTAATATAATGTCGTGACAAAGGGGAAAAACTTCAGAACTGTTGGGGAGATGTTAGAGAACTTATTCCAAAATTGATGTGATACAGGGGAGAAGAGATTTGAGATTCTGTCATTGGGCTCATGCTCTTGAGACCCTGATGCTATGCTGATCGATTGATGATCTGAAGATGAAGACTGACTTTGTTGCTGATCCATACCATGGATAGGTGTCTATGACAATGTGTCTGACTGACTTTTTGTGTCTTTTCTTTCTAGGTACCAACTGCGCAGTTTTTTAGTTTTGTTCTAGCTAGATGTTTTTCTAAATTCATGTTCTAAACTGTTTTCACATGAAATCCCACATGCCAATGCTAATCTGGGTAAGGTAGGGTTTCCTATTCTGAGACCTTGACGTATACGGTGACTAATGATTGATGGACTGAATTGTTGAACTCTGCTATCCATGTTAACGCATTATTTTTTATTGGCTTATTTTGAGGCGTTAGAACGCATGTTTTCTGGAGTTCTAATTAGGTTATGATATTGTTGGTCACTAATGAATTAATCAAGAGTGAATTTGAAGAAAGATTGAATTAACCTTATGACTTAGAATTGTAATAAATATGGGAATAAAATTGTTAAAACGTATAATTGAGTTGTGGGTATTGATGAGATGTTGACGTTATTCACTAATTATTAATGTTTTGCTTATGGTTTATTGATTTATGTATTGATTATTGATGGTCATTGATTACTACATAGCTAGAATAATCCATGCAAATCAAAAGGTTCATCGACCTTTATGCGTCCCCTTGTAAGTTTACTTTCTTAGGACCAGGCACGCTAGAAAAAGCAACCAGATACTTGCAGTTGGCACTTTGTGCTATTTGGTGCCATTTTTTAATTCATACTTTAGACATTCATATCTGTGCATCTACTTATTAGGTTTTGTAACAATGGGAGCCATTTTATTTATTACATTATTTATTTATTAAAATGTCTCTACTTTTCTAAATTGGTTTGGGATTTTACAAAGCTTTACACATTTCCTGCAAGTTAAGCCAAGCTACCAGCAGTTCAAGCATTCGTTTATCTGTTGAGGTTAGTGGTTGACCCTAACAAGGACTGTGATTATTATTTGAATAAGTTCTTATTCCCCCTAACTAATACTCCAATTCTCAATATATACTAAAGCAACAAACACAATCTGTTATTCCACTACAAGTGGTGGCCTGTTTCAGTTTTGAGGGGATGCAAACCATTAAAGAAATCAAAAGTATGAACCATAATTGTTCAACAGAGGAAAAAAAAGGCACAATTTCAAAAGGGAGATGTAGAGCAACTATGTTTACACAATTTATTATTGAACAGACTTCCATATGCTTTTCACTTTCACAGAGCACTATTCCAAACGAAAATAAACATTAGGGTTCTGGATCCAGGAAACCCTTTTGTTGCCAAAAAAGATGCAACACTTGCATTGGTCAAGTATCTGTGGGTTTCCTGGATCTCATTTGACACTGTGTTCATTGTCAACTGAGACACCATTGCTGTACCCCAGGTGGAAATCCGCAACAATGTCCTATGCACTTGGATGATTTTGTCTATTAATTGTGTTTGACAATCAACAAAATGAATGGCTATTTGAGCTCCACCTCTAGGTGAAGCAGTTAAAATGAAAGATGTATGTAAAATATGTCAGGGTGCTACTTTTCTTCTATGGTGTTAGAGTGCATTTATCTCACCTCATTGGAAATAAAAGTTCACTTTATATTTTGTGTCTGTATGCTAGTGAAGAATTCAAAACTGCCAATAAGGTGGTGAGGCCCAGACAGCTAACTCTTTTCAGCCGGAACATGAAGCTAATACTGCTGAACCCATGTATCAGAGAGATAAAGCTTTCTGTTACAAGCTCTGATGGCAAAATGGAAGTGCTCTGTCAGTAGAGAGAAGACATTAAGCCTGCTAGCTCTGTTTGCAGGAAAATGAGCCAGAAATAGCCAATCACTGCCATCAGAGATGAAATTGAGATCTCTAGCCTTGAGAACAGGGAAATACATTTGAGAGTGTCAAACCTTGCTAGCAGAGAGATGATGATGGGACTCCTGAAACCCAGTAGAAGATAGAGAACTTTGAGTCTGCTGATCCTCCAGCAGATAATTGAAACTGAAGTGACTGAAGAGACGAAAGAGATGAAGATGTGTTGACAAGACTATAATGAGACTGCCGCAAACTGCCATCAGTCAGAAGAGATGGAGAAGAGACTGCAACTCTGTTTAAGCAGAGAGATGAGCCTAAGACTGATACTCTTTATCAGCAGACCATTTATCTCACAATGTTGTTCGCAATTTTTCTGCCACTGGAAATCAAGCAGTGATAGTTGTGGTGAACAGCTTTTAGAAGTCAGAGGGTTGAGGGGAGAGGAAAAGGTACAAGATGCTATGGGTGAAGAGAGTTTAGAGAGCAGCCAGACTGCAGCAAAAAAGAGCAAGTGTTTAGTCATACAAATAATGTTTATTGTATTGAAAGGTGAGATGAAAGACCAGGAGCTATGAAGAGTAGAGGGGGATGGTGATAATGTAAGTGCAGGAGGAGAGGGCGAAGAAGTTACCTGTCGTTATGGGGGTTTTGCTCAAAGTTTTTAGTAGGACCAATGGAAAAGCTCAAGGAGCTAGAATTCTCAGTGAACCACAGGTAGAAAGTAGTAGAAGGCAGGCCAATGGAACACTGGCTGTAGCATAGCAGATGCCTGACAATAAAGATAGAAGCTACCATTATGCAGCTTTGACAGGGTAGCTAGCTGGCAGAGAGGAAGCCAACAGAAAGAACATCACCAGTGTGAACTCTCTGCAGAATGTGCCATCCCCACCCAGCCTCCGAGACTCCGATGAACATGAATTCAGGGTGGTCTGTTCCTCAAAGCAGGAAACACTGACTCCTTCTCCTACCAGGACATGGTATATGCTGAAATGTCTCCATGCACAACAATGTGAACTCACGGTCACAAGCACGGATGATGAATGAGCACAGGCAGCAGATCTTGGTGTTACTCTAAGCCTGAACAGTTTCTGTTGGTAAAGAAAAAACTGCCATTTGCACGTGTTAGGTGCAGATAGATAAACCTCAATCATGTAAAGCTCAGACTGCTTCTGGTGCTGATGGCCCAGTTATATAAATAAAAGATAGGTAGAGGGGATGTTTTCTTTCAATATGCCCCCAGCCCCATCATAAATAATGCAAATAATGTTAAAATGAATAAACATTCTAACGAGATGTGTTGATGTACCTCGAAAACGAAACAGGGGACAAGACCAAATGTCATACAAGAAAACAATTGGAATTGAAGAGAAGGAACAAGAGATGGAACTTGGAGATGAGGCTTGGAATTATTACGTTTTTGAAAAGATCCAGCAGCTATGTCAGAAATGTAAGATGCTGCGCTTGAATAGAACAATTTATTATTGAACTCCATATTGCACAAGTGGGTGGGGGAGTGAAAGAAAAATCCAACTTGTGTCAAGTTTTGCCTATGGCAAATAAGGCTGATCTCTTCTCTGAATCTGTAATGAAGGATTTGGAAACTCTGACATAGGTTATTAACTAGGGACACGATTACGTGAGCAAACATTAACATAAAGCACTTAATGAACTTAAAAACAATGACCGTGTCTTCCTAAAGAAGTCAAACAAAGATGTCAATATGGTAATACCATATAAAGAACTAAATAAGCAGGGGCTTATAAAAAACTAAACAACAGAAATTGCTCTAAGGAGGTACAAAAATGTGAGAAACTACTTTAAAAAATGTATGCCATGAAATTAACTAATTGGAAGGATTCAGGTATACTGAGTGAAGAAAAGTTCCAGTATCCCATGGTTGACCATCCTATGATGCTTATAACATACTTTCTTCCCAAGATACAAAAAGGATACAGTTCTTCCTCCTCACTTCTTGAATTCCACGAGAAGCTGAGGACCCAGCTTTTTTAGTAGTCCCACTAGCCTCTCAGGTCATGGTGTGCTCTACACTTCTGCATAACATAATATCCTCCAGGTTGACCAATAGTGTCCAGTATTGGATCACTTTTTGAGAACACATCTATGCTTATTGATTTGTTGTATGATGGAACCAAGCATGCCGGAACAACGCATGCTTCAACAAAGGAGTCGGAACCATGACCACATTGTTTCCACGCATGCCTTTACCACGCCTGCCTTTACAACGAATTTCCTTGTAAAAGCATGCCTAATAAAGGCATGTGTGGAAATGCATGCGAAACGGCATGAGTGATTCTGTCATGCAACCCCCCACCCACCCTGAGATCCACAACTACCCTCACCCGTATACCTACACTACCCCTCCACCAGCCCTGAGCCCTAAATAAAACACTATCCTAACCCCCAGCCCTATAAACTAAAGCACCCTGACCCCTCACCTGCCCTGAACCCTAAAAAAACCTAAATAACAACTGACCCACCCCTGCCACATAAAACAAAACTACCCTGACACCCCCTACCCACCGTGAGCCCTAAAAAAAAAAAACTACCTCGACCACCCCACCCCACCCCATAAATGTAAACTTGCCCCACCTGCCCTAAGCCTTAAAAAAACACTATCCCAACCCCCAGCCCTAACAACTAAACTACACAAACACCCTCACCCACCCTGAGCCCTGAAACGTTTCCCCTTAATAAGTAAACTACCCAACCCTTCCACCCACTCTAAGCCCTAAAGAAAACACATCCTGACATCCCACCCCTGCCCCTAAAAGCTAACTTACCCCAACCACCCGCCCAGAGCCCTAAAAAAAAATATCCTGACCTTCCCACCATGCCCTTAACACTAAAGTACCCCAACATCCCACACACCCTAAGCCCTAAATCCACCTGTAGTTAAAAGCTACCCACCAACCCCACTCACCTCTCCGTGTCCTCTCCCGATCCTTCCTCCTCCTCTCTTTGCCCTCTTTTCGCCCTTCCTTAAACTTTCCCCACTCCTTTAAAAATAAACTACCCTGCCCCTACCCTAAGCCCTAAAAGAAAATACCCAAACCCCCACCCCGAAGCTAAATAAAAAAATACCGACCCCCACCCTAATCCTTTAAAAAAATAACCAAACCCCCACTTCCACCCCTTAATAAAATAGCCTGCCCCTAACCTCCCACCCACCCTAATCCCTTAAGCCACCCCCCACAACCCAGACCCAGACCCACTTACCTCACCACGTCCTCTCCTGAACAACACATGGCTTTTCCTGTAGCGTAACCACGCATATGCGTAGTTCAGCACATACATTGTTAAAGTAGAGGAAAAGCCATGCGTTTTTCAGGCAAGCGTGGTTACGCTTGCACAGGAAATGTCTGCGTCCTTAAGGACACATTGTTAAGGACGTTTCCTTCATTGATATCCTATCGCCACAAATGTGTCATTACTGATTTCCTATCTACAGAACACAACTGGCTTCCTATGGTGTTGGACCTGGCAGCCTTGGGGTTATCTTTCCCCCCACTTTTGCCCACCCCCTCGACTTTTCTGACCTGATTTTTGTTGGCTTTGAGACTCTGTGTACTTTACCACTGCTAACCAGTGCCAAAGTGCTTGTGCTCTCTCCTTTAAACAAGGTAATTTTGGCTTATCCCCAGCGGGCATATTTAATTTACTTATAAGTCCCTATGAAAGTGCACTACATGTGCCCAGGGCCTGTAAATTAAATGCTACTTTTGGGCCTGCAGCACTGATTGTGCAACCACTTAAGTAGCCGTTTGACCATGTCTCAGGCCTGCCATTGCAGAGCTTGTCTATGCAGTTTTGTACTGTTTTGACCTGGCAAAATAACCTTCCCTTTTCATACAAATGTTACCCCTGAGATTGGCCCTCGACAACTCAGAGGGCTGGATGCAATGTATTTAAAAGGCAGGACATGTACTTTTAAGTCTTACATATCATGCTAGTGAAAAACTCTCAAAGTCGTCACTACAGCAAGGCCTATCTCTGCCATAGGATAGCATTGGGATTACATTATTACATCTTATAAATGTAATTCACAGTCTGAAAGATATACATGTTTTGAGTTTGTTGTCTCTGGAATCACAATTTCAAATCATAACTTGTGTTAAAGTTACATTTCTAATTGTAATTCTGAAAATGCCATTTTTAGAAAGTTTGAATTTTCTTACTTTAGCCATTTGGTGCCCACTGCCTGTCATTGATCACTTGTCTGGGGTGGGTGTCAGCTGGGCTTTGTGTATTCACCCTAGACAGCCACACACAATGGGAGCTTAGGTGGTACTTGATGGGCCTTGATAAGCCATCCTGACAGGATGGGAGGGAGGAGCTGGCCACAGCTTCCACTTTCACCTAGACTGGCTGTGCCCTGTCCCCACACAAAGGGCTGCATAATCCACTGTAGTGAGTCTTTAGCCAGTGCATGAAGTGCAGGACCTCTGTGCACTTTAAAGGCCTGCATCTGAAGTCTCCCCCCACTTCAAAGGCCAAACAGGGTATAAGTTGTGGGCCTCTGACACCACGAACTCAGTACACTTCTGGACCTGTGACTACTCCACCAGGAAGAAGGATTATCATGCTGCTGAAGGACTGCAACTCTGCTGGACATTGCTTTGCTGGACTCCTGCCTTGCTGTGCTGCCTGTTGCATGCTGTCCCTCGGCCTGAGTGAGAAGGACTGGTCCTGCATTACTTGAACCCACAGTGACTCCAAGGACCAGCTGACTGGTCTGCGGGACATAAAAGACTTCCAAATAACCTGCTTCTACACCTGGACTCTGTCATCTGTGAGTCTACCCTGCCAAGTGGTACCAACCCAGTCCTGAACCCTTGGAAGTGGGCCTAAGGTATTTTGCTCCAGAACTAGCAATGCAATGTTTTCTTCTGTGCAAGGTCCCCGCACCCCCATCGACAGCCTTGACAACAATGCCAAAGTCTGCATCTCAGTCACTGCACTCATTATCAACATATCTCCTTGATGCCATGGTCCGGGACCAACTCAACTCTCCTGCACTAGGATTTTAAGGTACTTTGGAGCAGCAGGTCCAGCAGAGTCCCTGTAGCTGACCCGCACTCCATCGTGATCGGCCTGAACTTTTGAATTTGTCTCTCTCTATCTGGTGTGACCAGATATTCCCAGTTGGCACTTCTTGCTTCTAAGTGCTATTTCACAGTTTATTCTTTAAAAACACATGTATTAAGCTCTACTTATAAGATGTTTGGTGTTTTGGTCTTGTTTTATTGATCATATTTTGCTCTATTTTTCTAACTTGGTTTGGAATATTCTTGTATGGTGCTTTCACTGTTTTAGTGTTGCTTGAAGTGTTGCACAAATACTTAACACACTGCCTCTAAGTTAAGCCTGACTGCTCTGTGCCAAGTTACCAGAGGGTGAGCAAAGATTGATTTAGTGCTTGCCTGGCACTTACTCTGACTAGGATTGTGGTTGCTGCTTGGCTAAGGTCATATGTTATTTGCAAAATGCCCCATGAAGTGAAAACTATTACATGGCAACAATGGTTGTAAGGTAGGGTAACGTAAAGTTTATTATGCATGATTATTAAAAACATTTGCATATACATAGCATTATATGCATCCATGAAATTATTTTAAACAAGAAATCTAAAAATGTTGAACAGATACCTCAGAGGCATGGGCTTCATAAAATCTAGGTGACCTTTAAGTAATTAAAGTGCAACAGATGGGCTAAAGTGCATGATAAAGTTTGTTTTTAGGCAAAGTTCAAAAACTGTTGAGCCTGCAAGGTAACCAGTGCTGGGGACCAAGGGGTGTCATTTAGACAATAAAGTTCCACTTAAAGGGAGCGGTGCAATTCATAGCATAGGTCAGGTACAGCTTCTTGTGCCAATTTGATTAGTTTGTTTAGGTCTGCTATTTCCCCATCAATACTTGCCACATATACAGCTAACATGTTTAGCAAGTGATTCTGTATATTCATTTTGGCCGGATAGTAATTTATTGATTCTACAGTAAGTTGAAAAGTTCTGGTAGTGATGGTCAGAGGCCACCATGTTAAGGATTTCTTTTTCTTTCATTTTGGTCCTGCTCATTCTCAGATGTTAGTTGGAGGGTTTTCATCATTTGTGTATGATGCTAGCATCTCGTCCCATTCCTGATGTGTCACATTTTAGAGCACTGTTAGTGTTTCTTAGGGGGATCTACCTTAACACCCTGTTTTCCGATCTGGCAATGAGCTGTTCTGAACCCTTCTAGTTGTCTTCCCTGTGGTCACTTTTTGTGTCCCCCATGGCTCAGATCTATTGCGATGCTATCTTCTCTTTTAAGGGTGCAGGGGGATTAAAAAGGCTGGGCTACTACCAGGCCTTCTCTCATGCTGTCGTTGTTTTGGGGCGTGACTTTCACATTTAAAGATTGATCGACCCTTTCAGCCCTCCAGCTGTTTTCCTCTATAGGTCCTGATTGTGGGTTCCATTGCTGCATACCTCCAGTCTTGAGGCTTGCCACTTTGGGGCCAGAGCCGTCTATGGGGCTTAGCCCTGCATATCTCCAGTGACCTTCCAGGGTTTCTCCCTATTGTTTGATTGCCTTTCTCTGTTCTGACTGACCCTCAGGGCTATCCAGGGCGCGAGCAATTGCAGCCCTGAGGTCTCGAGAAGGAAGCATTGAACTTGGACTTTGCTGAGTTGTAGTTGAGTGAACAGTAGGGTGAGTGATAACTGTGGGTCTCAGGGACAGCAAGGGTAGCACCAAGATTTTGGGGTTGCTTGAAAAAATTGGAACACTTGCATGTTTCAATAATTGAAACTGGTTGACTGTAAGTAGTTGCCTCTGATCTTTCCTGACCTCATTTTGCATCGCAGGTGGTCAGGGCTGCAGTGGATGGCTGCAGGCCGCAGGAGATTGTGTTAACAGGGTGACAGTGTGCCATTGCAAATGGGGCAATTCCAAGTAGTAGTTGCTTTTTACCTAAATTGAGATCTTGGGGCTAGACCCAGCAATGCCAGCAGTGTTGTGTGGTCTCCCGTGGTTGCCAGCAATGTAACAGTTTTTGCGGTTGTCAGATATATATAGTCAGCTGGCTAGAGATGGCAAGGGCTACCCACCCTGATAGCGGGAAGGTGGAGGAGATCACTGCTGCGCAAGCTGCACACACCACTCCATGTCTGCAGGACCCTACCCTGCACTCTGCTAACCTAACTCCTGGGAGCTCGCCTATGTCGCCACCAGAACAGAGCTTCATCCTGCATGTGTATATAGGCCATTGTAGAGACGTTCCATATCCCTAACTCAGACTGGCTCCCTAGTGGTCCAACTGCCGCCTGTTACCCCCAAGCCCCTTTTCATTTTCCTGGCAAGCAGTGAGAGTTTCAGCAAGGTAGGTAAAGCACATTGTTTCAGTTGGTTTCAGATGGAGGCAGAGATACAAGGATACAGGTTTGTCTGGGGGGGAGGTGCAGAAACACAGTTTGGGGGAGTTGTCCGGGTTTGAGAGATTGTTGTGTGAAATGTTGCAGAACAAACTTGTTTGCACCCTTGCTGGCCCCCAACATCCATAGCAACTCCTTACTTCCTCCTTGTTGGGCTGATAGTGTCTTTGGGGGTCATTACAACCCTGGCGGTACAACCCCGCCAGGGCTGTAATGACGGAAGCACCGCCAACAGGCTGGCGGTGCTTCCCAGGTCATTACGACCATGGCGGAAGCGCCGCGGTTGCTCCGCCGGGGCCGGCAGTTTCCCACCACAATGGCCCCGGCGGTAGTAATCCACCAGGGCAGAGCGATCCAGGGAATTACGAGTCCCCCTACCGGCAGCCTTTTCCTGCCGGTTTGAACTGCCAGGAAAAGGCTGGCGGTACGGGGAGTCGCGGGCCCCTACAATATATCGAAAAATCATTGCCACCAACATTGCCTCGCATTCATCTAGTTAACATGACTGTTAGAAATGGGGTCTTTGGTTGGCACTCAGGTTACCCATGTCCAAGCAAGGACCCTCACTCTAGTCAGGGTAAAAGAGACTCACCCTCAGCTAACCCCTGCTCACACCCTTGGTAGCTTGGCACGAGCAGTAGGCTTAACTTCAGAGTGCTAGGTGTAAAGTATATGTACCAACCCACGCAGTAACTTAATGAAAACACTACAAAATGACACAACACAAGTTTAGAGAAACAGAAAATATTTATCTAAGCAAAACAAGACCAAAACGACAAAAATCCACAATACACAAGTCAAGTTACCAATTAAAAAACAAAAAGAAACACAACGCTAACGCTGTTAGCATGGAAATGTACCTGGGCTAGGAGAAAGTGCATCAAATTGGGCTTGCAAAGCGTAAATATCACTCACGAGCGAGAGCGCGCATCGTTTCTCCTTTAGTCAAGTCGGAGTGCATCATTTCTTCTCTCCGCAGGAGCGCAGTGCGTCAATTCGAAACGCACTCTCGGGTCCGGGCAGGCCTTGCATCGTTTTACACGCCCAGCGATGTTTGCATCAGAAATCCTGCTGCACGATGATCCGAAAACCACGCAGCACAGGTTGCGATCTCACCAGCCTCCGCCAGCGATGCTGTGTGTCGTTTCTCCAGCCACGTGCATTGATCTTCCACATTGCAGGCGAGGATCGATTTTCAGCCGCAAAGCTGGTGGCATGTGGATTTTTCAGCTGCAGATGGGAGTCGCATCGATCTTTTCCCATCACTCACTCTTCGGCTGCCAGCTTCTCCTTTCAGGGTCCCAGGAACTGATGGGCACCACTTGGCAGAGTAGGAGTCTCAGCAGAGGCTTCAGGTGCTGGCAGAGAGAAGTCTTTGCTGTCCCTGAGATTTCAAACAACAGGAGGCAAGCTCTAAATCAAGCCCCTGGACAGTTCTGAACAAGAAGGAAGGCAACACAAAGTCCAGTCCAAGCAGTAGCAGCAACTGCAGGAGGGCTCCACAAACCACAGCCACAGGCAGGGCAGCTCTTCTTCCTCAGCTCTTCAGCTCTTCTCCAGGCAGAGGTTCCTCTTGGTTTCCAGAAGTGTTCTAAAGTCTGTGGTTTTGGGAGCCCTTCTTATACCTATTTTGCCCTTTGAAGAAGGCTTACTTCAAAGGGAAAGTCTCTCTTGATTGTGAAATCCCGCCTCGCCCAGGCCAGGCCCCAGACACACACCAGGGAGTGGGAGACTGCATTGTGTGAGGGCAGGCACAGCCCATACAGGTGTGAGTAACCACTCCTCCCCTCCCTCCTAGCACAGATGGCTCATCAGGAAATGCAGACTGCACCCAGCTCTTTTGTGTCACTGTCTAGAGAGAGGTGCAACCAGCCCAGCTGTCAAACTGACCTAGACAGGGAATCCACAAACAGGCAGAGTCACAGAAATGGTTTAAGCAAGGAAATGCTCACTTTCTAAAAGAGGCATGTTCAAACACACAATCTTAAAATCAACTTTACTAAAAGATGCATTTTTAAATTGTGAGCTCAGAGACCCCAAACTCCACAAGTCTATCCACTCCCAAAGGGAATCTACACTTTAATCATATAGAAAGGTAGCCCCCATGTTAACCTATGAGAGGAACAGGCCTTGCAACAGTGAAAAACAAATTTAGCAGTATTTCACTGTCAGGACATATAAAACACAGTATTATATGCCCTACCTTAACCACACACTGCACCCTGCCCCTGGGGCTACCTAGGGCCTTCCTTAGGGGCGTCTTACATGTAAGAAAAGGGAAGGTTTAGGCCTGGCAAGTTTGTACACTTGCCAAGTCGAATTGCACACACAGACACTTCAGTGGCAGGTCTGAGACATGATTACAGGGTTACTTATGTGGGTGGCACAACCAGTGCTGCAGGCTCACTAGTAGCATTTGATTTACAGGCCCTGGGCACCTCTAGTGCACTGTACTCGGGACTTACTAGTAAATCAAATATGGCAATCATGGATGAACCGATTATATACACATTTTGTATAGGAGCACTTGCACTTTAGCGCTGGTTAGCAGTGGTAAAGTGCCCAGAGTAATAAAAACAGCAAAATCTATGTCCAGCATACATCAACAACCTGGGAAACAGAGGAAAAAAGTTAAGGGAGATCACGGCATGGATAAAAAGTGGGGAGCAACTACCCAACCACATGGGAGTTCTCATCACTAAGGCTGAAGAATCTGGACAGACCATCAACATTGGCGTGTTCTGTACCAAGGTGGTGTTTCACCATAAAGTCCATCCCCTGTAGGGAAATTGACCACCTCAACAGTTTTGGATTCTCACCCCTCTTCTGCATTAACCGTCTGAGGGTCCTGTGGTCGGTCTGAGCCTGGAAGTGAGTACCAAACAAGTAGGTCCTTAGCTTCTTCAGCACCCAGACCACAGCAAACGCTTAATGTTCTATGGCACTCCACCTACGTCCCTGGGATGTAACCCCCTGCTAATGAAGGCTACGGGTTGATTTAGGCCCTCTTCATTAAGCTTTGAGACTACTGCTCCAGTACCATGCTCTGAGGCATCCGTTGCACAACAAACTCCTTGGAGTAGTCAGGTGCCTTCAGCATGGGTGCTGTGCACATGGCAGCCCTCAGGGTATCAAAAGTGGTCTGGCAAGCATCTGTCCAGATCACCTTCCTTGGTTGTTTCTTAGAGGTCAGCTCAGTCAAGGGGGTCACAATGGGACCATGCTCCTTGACAAACCTCCTGTAATAGCCAGTGAGGCCTAAAAAGGGCCTCACCTCAATCTGGGGTTTGGTAGGATCCCAAGCCAGAATGGTGTCAATGTTTGGCTGTAGGGGTGCCACCTGGTCACTACCTACCTGGTGTCTCAAGTACACCACAGAACCCTGCCCTATTTGGCACTTGCTTGCCTTAATAGTGAGGCTTGCCTTCTGCAGGGCCTCTAATACTCTCCAGAGGTGTTTCAGATGTTCCTCCCATGTGGAACTAAACACAGCAATGTCATCCAGGTAGGCGGCACTGAACTCACCCAGCCCAGCCAACACCTGTTTGACCAACCTCTGAAAGGTGTCAGGGGCATTCTTCATCCCAAATGGCATCACTTTAAATTGAAAGTATCAATCTTGGGTAGAAAATGCTGACCTCTCCTTGGCCCCCTCAGTTAAGGCAATTTGCCAGTACCCAGATGTTAAGTCAAACATACTAAGAAGGTACTGGGCAGCTCCAAATCGGTCAATCGAGCTCATCAGCGCGGGGGATGGGATGTGCGTCAGTCTTGCTGGCCGCATTGAGTCCCAGGGCAGCCCACACAGAACCGATTTTCAGCCGCAAAAGTGGCGACATGTGGATTTTTCAGCCGCAGATCAGAGTTGCATCGATCTTTTCCCACCACTCACTCATCAGCTGCCAGCTTCTCCTTTCAGGGTTTGAGGAACAGGGTGGGCACCACTTGGCAGCGGAGGAGTCTTAGCAGAGGCTCCAGGTGTTGGCAGAGAGAAGTCTTTGCTGTCCCTGAGACTTCAAACAACAAGGAAGGCCACACAAAGTCCAGTCTTTGTCCTCTAGCACAGGTAGAAGCAGCAACTGTAGGATAGCTCCAAAAGCACAGTGACAGGCAGAGCAACTCTTCCTCCTCAGCTCTTCACCTCTTCTCTTTACCTCTTCAAACAACTGGTCACCACACCCACCCACTCAGCAGGACACACACTCAATGCAATTTTCACCGCAAGCCAACACATAGCCTACACCCACACCACCGAACCCCTCCGGACTGACCACCACTGCGTCCACTTCTCCTTCACCAAACCCCCCGCACACTATCATCAACACAACACACCCTACTGCATGTGGGACAAGATCCCCACAGAACGACTAAACTCCCAACTGGCCCACAACCCCCCCTACGCCAACGACCCTAACACAGGAGCACACAACATCTCCAAATGGATCGCTACCTGTGCAAACACACTAGCCCCCCTCAGAAAACACATCGCCACCCACAACATCAAGAACGCCCCATGGTTCACCCCTGAACTCCAAGACTCCAAGGGCAAATGCTGCCAAGCTGAGAAAATATGGCGACTAGAACCTTCCTCAACCAACTTCTCCATCCTCAAAACCACCGTTCGCACCCATCGCCAACTCATACACACCGCCAAAAGAGATCACTACAAGACACGCCTTGACATCAACTCTCAAAACAGCAAAGAACTCTTCACCATCATGAATGAACTTGCAAAACCCAAAGCCAGCAACATAGACCCCACACACACACACAGCCCCTATGTGACGCCCTTTCCAACCACTTCCTCCACAAAATCCTGGACATCCACAACAGCTTCATACCACACACACCCACCACACACACCCCTCACTCACCCAACCCAATCCCCACTCATGACCCCCCACCACACTCTCCACCTGGACCCCCACCACACACGAAGAAACCGAAAAAAAACATGAACTCCATCCACTCCAGTTCCCCCTCCGACCCCTGCCCACACCGCATCTACAACAAAGCTAGCCCAACCAGCGCCCCCATACTCTGCAACACAATCAACTCCTATTTCGACTCCGCCACCTACCCAGACCCCTGTAAGCACGCGGAAATCACCGCTCTCCTAAAAAAAAACAAGCCGACCCGGAGGTCCTCTTCAACTACCGCCCCATCTCCCTCCTCCGTTTCCCCGTCAAGGTTGTAGAGAAATTAGTCAACGCCTGCCTATCCCACTTCCTCGAAGCAAACAACACTCTTGACCCCTCACAATCTGGGTTCCGCAAAAACCACAGCACGGAAACCGCTCTCATCGCATGCACTGACGACATCAGGACCAAGTCGACAAAGGTGAAACTGTAGCACTCATCCTCCTAGACCTCTCCCCAGCCTTTGACACTGTCTGCCACCACACACTCCGCACACGCCTCCACAACATAGGAATTCACCATAAAGCCTTAGACTGGCTCACCTCCTTCCTCACCGACCGAACCCAGAGAGTCCGCCTTCCACCCTTCCACTCCAACACTACCAAGATCACTTGCGGCGTCCCCCCAGGGTCCTCCCTCAGCCCCACACTCTTCAACATCTACATGATCCCCCTAGCCAACATCCTCCGAGCACACAGAATCACCATCCTCTCCTATGCAGATGACACCCAACTCATACTCTCCCTCACCTGCAACCCCACCACCGCCAAACCCAACCTACACGCCGCTCTCCTCGACACCGCCAACTGGATGACCACTAACCACCTCAAGCTCAACTCAAACAAAACCGAGCTCGTCATCTTCGGCCCCAACAAAACCACATGGGATGACTCCTGGTGGGCCACCGCCCTAGGCCCCGAACCCACCATCGCAAACCACGCACGCAACCTCTGCATCATCCTTGACCCCTCCCTCTCCATGACACAGCAAATCAATGCTCTAACCTCCTCCTGCTTCCTGACACTCTGCACTCTAAAAAAATCCTTCAAATGGATTCCCTCAGAGACCAGGAAGACAGTCACCCATGCACCCATCCGCAGCAGACTAGACTACAGTAACACCCTCTACGCCGGCACCACACTCAAACGCAAACACCAGAGAATCCAGAACACAGCTGCACGCCTCGTCCTGGGCCTCCCCTGCCACAAACGAATCTCACCACACCTTAGATCCCTTCACTGGCACCCTATAGACAAGAGAATCACATTCAAGATCCTCATCCACGCACACAAATCCCTCCACAACACCAGCCCAACCTACCTCAATTAAAGAGTGAACTTCCTCACTCCCACACGCAACCTCCAATCAGCCAACCTCGCCTTAGCCACAGTCCCCTGCATCCAACGCACCACCACAGGAGGCAGGTCCTTCTCCTACCTCGCCCCCAAAACCTAGAACTCCCTCCCCACCAACCTTCGCCAAACCAAAGACCTCCAGCTCTTCAGAAAGAACCTCAAGTCATGGTTGTTCGAACAGTGACCCTCCCTGCCCCCCTTTGACCCCACTTCCCAGCGCCTTGAGACCCTCACGGGTGAGTAGCACGCTCTATAAATTTTTTGATTGATTGATTGATTGATTGATTGAAACCTACAACTTGGATGCACTTTTCATATTTCACGGGGTGAAGGTCCCTGACCTGCACCACAAAAGCTGTCACCTCTTCCTCTCTTCAAAACCTCAGTCGCACATGCCTCTTTTCAGACCAGGACAGGTACCTTGGATGATCAAAAATCCATTCACTGCCATATAAGGCTGTGCAGCAATTAGATTTCTGACACAATGCGAGCCACGTGGTAGACGCACATTGCCAATCAAGCGGCTGACTGGCAGCCACACCAGTGGCCCAGCAAGATGTAATCTGCTCACCCACTTAAAATACATCTTCAGCATTACCCACCGTAGACTCTCTGTAGAGGACTTGCTTGTTCTCTGGAACCACCCTGTCATCTCTTCAGGGACTGCAGATCCTAAAGGCCTCATCCTGCACTTCAAGATGGCAGCCTTTGGTATTCAGGCTGTGCCGAAACAGTGCTCTCTTCCAGATTCATCTGATCATCAGGAGTGTTCTGAGTTGTGGCTGATTGCATAAAGGGATTTCCCATCCTTCCGCCTTGGTCATCAATGTCTCTGGGTCTCCTACACCCCCAAGCAGAACAGCCTGGGCCTTGTAAGATGGCAGATAAGAGCAGCAGTTGTCTCACTTCATGTGAATCACCACCTAACACCACCGGTGAAAGGTAGTGGTTCAGCACAGATGCCAGCCATGTTGATCCACAAGAGAGATTTTTGAACTGTGAGTTAATTTAGTGGCATAAATGTAAACAGATGTCAGCAGGGCCCGAGTGGGGCTCTTAGGAATAACAACTGTCTCATACCCCATCAGTGGAATGTTTTAAATGAACTTCCAAACTCTTTCTGGTGGGTCCTGTTGTGAAGGAACAATACAATCAGCTCATTTCCTTGCCGTCCACCTTGTATGTGGATCTAAGTGGTTGAGCATTGCGGTAGACTACAGGGAAATTGGAACATCTTTTTTATTGCTCTGAAATTTTCATTGTTCATGGCACTTCAAAACAAAAGGCGGTGTTGACTTTGCTTTGAATAATTACAACTACAGACAACCAAAAGCAAAAGCTAATATACACTATTTGAGTGAAATTGGGGAAGCGCCGTGTTCAACTAATTTAAGTTATTGCTTCTGCCTATTTGAAAGCTCTTCCCGAAGGTTCAGGAAGACAGTACCTTTATTTCATAAATAAAAACCAACAGTTATATTATGCACATTTTTGTAATGCTGGAGAGAATTTGATTTATTTTAATGACTGAAAGCACAGAAACAAGCAAACATAGATGAACCTGCATTATTGAAAGCATTTAATATACACTAATGCTGAGCAAAAAATACAGAAATGCAAGCTATGCAGGGGAGGTGACATGGGGTAAGTGATACTCGTATCCTCGTATCATGAAAATAATGCTCTGTAAATTCGATATTTCCTAATATCTCTGTCCTATAGGATAGGTTTAGATCAATGGTGTTAAAAGTCATGAAGAGGTCTATTATGACTAATGCACACACATGCCTGATGAAAGGACTTCTTCACGTATATTCAAACGTGTTTTAGTTTCATTGTCTGATATTAGGTCAATGGTCGCTCATGGGGCTTCTGAATTCAGAGATATTTCTCATGGTAGAGGTATCAAGGACCTCGATGACACAAGGTAAGATGCAATGTGCCTGAAGCTGGCTCATATGTTTGAGTCACAATTGTTTCACATCTTAGTGGATGACATGCTTCATACTGGAGGATAGGTTCCCACAGCAGGCAAAGAGATGATGAGTAAGAAGATAATGTTGAAGCCAGGCTTGGTAGGAGGGGAAAAAACTTGAATGTGGAAAGGATCTTGACTTTGTGTTTAATATGGTGGGAACTGTTTAATTTATTTTGTGACACTGGTCTATAAACTGCAGGGCTAGATAGTGTAGTACGTAGTACATCTTAAGGGGGTAAGTGTTCGGTATAATTAATCATAGTTTGTTGTTTTTGGTTTTTCTTTGAGGAATGGCAATAGATTGTGACAGCACTCTATCTGTAAATGTAACAAAGAAAGTAGATGAGTGTTCACCTTCATAGTAATTTTAACTAGAGAATTGGTTAATGTTCAAGCTTCTCCCAGAGCATAAGATTTCTTCATAAGATTTTTTAAAATGTCTCTATTGGTGGTTGTTGGGTTGGCTGGTGGCATTCCTTATCTAATCATATATAGTTCATCTAGGTCTTTTTACCCATGTATTTCAACACATTTCATTATATTTTGAGCTTCGTCTGTCAAAATCGGTAGCTTTAACCTATAAATAATGAATTCCATTATTTATACTCAATAAAAAATAGATACATATTTTTCTACTAAAGTTATCTGTAAGCATCTTATTGTTGTGAATCCTTAAAGTAGAAATATAACCAGCATATTCCATATAAAGGTTCACTAATAATTGCTTGCACCCGAATTCAGATTTGAGTTTGGCACAAATATTAATGTCTCCAGTTTAAAATGCACAGATTTGCTTGAGGGAAACATATCTAAACGGGGTAAATACACGGTTTCACAGATCAGTTGAACCTTGTTGAGTTTGTATCCTCATTCCAAAATACAAAGCTTGAAATCCCCCACTAAAACAATTTGAGGTAAAACACAATGGGGAACATTACAAGTTTGTTGGAAGTTTTCTACCGTCCGCCGATCTTCTGACAGGGAGGTTGCCACCACACAGGCTACCTCCCCGCCAGCCCCATTAAGAGTTTCCCGCTATGCTGGGGGTGGAAACCTCGCCAGCCTAGTGGGAAACAGGCTACAGCATTGTCACTAGCCCGTAATCGAGCCGCAGGGAATGCTGTAGCCCTCAAGGTGCACCAGCAACCACACAATGTTCACTGTCTGCATGGCATGTGGGTGTGCTGGGCAGGGGAGCCCATGGGAGTGCATGGGCAGTGCAGTGGCCCCTTGTGGCTCCCTGCACCTGTTCTCTACCAGACTTTTCGTGGCAGTAGGCTGTCGGAGAACGAGGTCGTTCTCCACTGTCAGACCACTTGGATCCAAGATCCTGGCAGTGCTGGCGACCGCTAGGGTTTCAATGTGGTGGTGGGACCACCGAATTGGCAGCAGTCCAGACTGCCAACGCGAGTGTGGTGGTCTATAGACTACCACTCTCGTAATGAGCCCAATATGTTAAAGGTATTTCCACTATGTGGTTTTACCAGGAGTTAAGCTGCCTTATTCTGAAAGAGGAGATTAGTCTCAGATAAGAAACCTTAGAACTCTGGAGATTATGTGTTAGTGTTTCTATATGATTAGGTACGCTTGAGCATGCTGGTTGTTTTTTCGATTTACTAAAGTTAGAGAAATAAAGAAAGAAAATTGCTCCAACAGGGTTACTCCAACTTCAAATGCATATATCTTAACTATGAATTCCTGAAGTATTCCTAGGAATGCCTGGAAGGCCCCAGAGACCCAACATACGTAAGCATTACACATACCGAAAAAGTGCAAATTACCTGCAAATGTTTGATAAATATTCATGAAGTTGTAGGTTTGTCTGAGTTCATAATTTTTTATCCATAGACCCACCCAAAATGCCTACCAATGTGATCTGAAAAACGTTTCGTATTGATGTGTTTGAGCAAGTTTTGTTTGCAAGGGTAAAATCCCTCCATTTACGAATCTGAAGATTAGTCATGGAAGTTTAATCTCACAAATTCAGTTACTTGAACATCTAATGTGCCTCACTAAAAGAAGAAAAAAAAATTGTTTACCCTTATTATTGTTCACTATTTAGTGTTCGTATTACAGATATTCCTGAGGAAATCCAAGTAAAAAGTAGGTTTTGCTGAATAAGAAATTGCAAATCCCACGTGATGGGAGAATTATCCTTGGCAAAAAAACGTCCAAGAGCATTTGCCTCCACACAAAGCTGTGTGAAACGTTTTTACACAACTTTTCTGATGAAATATTAATTTTGCATACGCTGCCAACAATTTGCTCTAATCTTCAAACCTTGGTATCTGGAGACACAGCCGATCACAAAGTGTAATACAGCACTGCGCCATAATCTGTTGTAGCAAGTTTGCCAATCTCATAAAGTCGCTTGGAACGGATTTTGATTAATTTCTAAAGGCACTTTATATCCTGAGTTATAGCGATATCTCCTTCTTTAACTGCCCCGGTGCGTGGAGAGACCTGGAGGTCAAAACCTGGAGAAACATGACAGTCTCATCAACAAAAATCGCGTGACAAGAAACTGACTTGTTTATAATTTATTCACAACCTTTCGGATCTTTCCTGCAGCCAGACCATTGCTTTCCTATACACGTGTTTTACTAGTTTAGCTCCCCTCTTTCCATTCATGTCTGTTTACCAGAGCATCTAACGTCACCTTAGGCCAACCTAAAAGCCCTAGGTTTTACAGCAACATCGGGGGACAAAGAAAGAGGGATTGTGGGTACTTGGAATCCAACCAGATACAGGGTGAGGCCACCTAGCAGAGAGCCAAGGGGTGCTTTGCCCAACACAATACGCCCTGGTTTCTTTTTTGGGATTCCTTCAATTGCCCTTCACATAGCCTACTTAGTTTACTGATAACTATAGATTGGAGAAGTCAACTGTGTGATGTCATCAGAGGTCAGAGGGTGAGTGATGCCTCTTCCAAATTCATTAACATGTTGGAGAACCAACGTCCGGGGCATCACATTTACAGAAGCGGTATCGTCTTAGAGTAGCTCCCTTAAAGCTCCTTTTAGCTTAACAATGATGAAGTAAAGAATGCGTTCAGCATCTCAGAACACAGACTTCCACCTATGACTGCATTGTTTTCAGGTACTTCTCAGAGAAAGGTCAAGTGAAAGGCTTAATAGCCTTGATGGGCAGGCATCAAAACCCTGGGGCATTGATAACATAGTAGAATTCAGACTGCGTGGTTCTGCTGAAACAGAGGGGGTTAAAGGTCAGCCCCGCACACAGACGTGAAGGGACTCAGAATTCATGGGGGCTCTATGTTGTTCTGCTGTCTGGTGACGTGGAGCAAATGTCTGTTACCTGTCCACAAATACACCGAACAATAAATATAGCTATTGTAGTTTAAAATAAATCCGAAACATTTCCTGCTGCTCTGAATGCTGTTTCATCCACAGAAAACATAAATTAATTATTCATGTTTTTGAAAACATGTTTCCGGAACTAATTGTGTGGGATGCCAATCCCCTTCGGGAAGCCATGGGAGGTCAAAATGTGCTTACGTACATTAGTATTTATAGTTATCAGAGATTGTTCATGAACATTAAAACAATCAAGAAAAATATACAAAAACGTGTTTTCGAGGTTGGAAGATCTGTGCCGGTGTCAGTAAAGTGAGGGTCCACTCCAGAGTCGTGCTGAACGCATCAACCAGGGGTTTGAATTGGCTGGGCATGCTGTACCCCACTGCACCCTGCAAGAATGAGCCTGCGAATGTAAGGATCTCAAATGCACGCAGACATCACAATGGTACATTGATTACTTAAAGACTATTGCTGGCAAATCTCTGACAACCTGCCACCGATTTGGAACACGAGGACCCCAATGCACTAAAATCATATCACCATCAGAAAGTCGGTAATGCTTAAAGATGGATACATTTCCTCTTCAATAGCGTAGCAATGTTGTTATGGACCCCAGCCGCAAGCAAGAAAATGTACATCCGGAGTGCTGTTTGGGTAGCAAAATGCAGCAATGACCAGGATTCAGTGGGCCCTGCTAGCTTCTGGGACTAGGTGCTACTGCACCTGGTGCACTACCGACAGCTACGCCCCTGTTCCTCATCAGTTATAAGAACTGGCAGAAAAACTTTCCCCCTTATCTAGGGAGTTAGGATAAGAAATACCATCTTCCCATGGTGCCATAGCAGAGGTACGCTTTTAAAAACTCTTAATTGTGACAATCAACAAGACACATGCGTCGTGCTTTCTGCTTTTGAGCCGCCTTGCATTTTAGTTATTGATGTAATTAAGTGCATATTTATCATGTATACATGCCATCTTAATTTACTATAAATTAGACATGAATTATACATTTGTATCTTATAATTTTTGCTTTATTACAGGTAGACAGTAAATCAATTGCTCAGATGCAGGTATTATAATTTTTCAGTTTCCCAGTTTCAAGTTCGGGAGCTGTGCAAGAGGTCAGAAGGTCAGACCCCTAAAGTGGAAGAGGAGAATTTTATGTATATTGGTGCAGGGACCCGAGAATTGTTCCAAGCAACGCAGCAACATGTGAAGCCGCAAGTAAAACAGCACACCATCAGCGCACAGGGATACCAAATGGGTGATATACCTTTACCTTGAGAACCCACTCCACCAGTTCCAAACCAATTTATATTGCTAGTGGCTTTATGGCCTGCATGAATAATAGTAGGGACAATGTGCACCTCTATCGAGTGCCCCCTTTTATATTCCAATATGTTTGAGACCACTCTGCCTTTTCTCATTCTGGCTGTGGGTCACTCATTGAGTTATTGTACCCATTTACAGAACGGTACTGCCATACTTTGCAGCACCTTCCGTAGATATTCCCTGTTAAGGGTACCGAAGGCCTTTTCCAAATCAATTGCTACAAGGGCCATTTTATCATCTCTGCCCTGTACTGAGTGTAGCATGTGCGTTAGGCCCTGGAGGTTCATGGCTGTGTTCCACTGTGGTACAAAGCGGCACTAGGCCTCCCTCCATCCGTCCAAACCTTTCGCTAAGGTTTTGCATAGTATTTTTATATCAGAGTTGATCATGGTGATTGGTCAGTACGAGGTCAAAGAGGTTTTGCATAGTATTTTTATATCAGAGTTGATCATGGTGATTGGTCAGTACGAGGTCACAGAGGTTTTGCATAGTATTTTTATATCAGAGTTGATCATGGTGATTGGTCAGTACGAGGAAGGGTCCAGTTCCTCTCCCCCTGGTTCTCGGATCATTCAGATTATTCCTTCTCTCAATGTGGGTGATAGGACCCCAACAGCAAATGCCTCCCAGAGGACGTCTAGTTGATTTTTTGGTGACTGGCTGGAAAACAATTGGTATAGTTCAGCTGGGAAGCCATTCCCTGGCGGTGTTTTATTTTTGAACAGCTGTTAGAGAGCTTCACTGAGTACCTCAAGTGTGAGTTCTCTTTCAAGTCCCACCCTCAAGGTGAGCTCCAGCACGAGTAAGGGAGGGTGCATCTAGCTTTTGAGTTATGAGGACAGGTGCTCTCTAAGGCATATCTGTTGTAAATGCTGGACTAATACATTGTTTACAGCACGCTGTGTGACAGCTATGGCATTATCTTGAATATGCAATGCCAAGATCTTGGTGTCCTGGTTCTCTCTTTTTAGTATCCAGGCCAAAAACCTACTTGGCTAGTCTCCTCCCCAGTGAAGCCTCTGGGAGTACTCCTTAGGAGTATATTTATCTAGTCCATCCCAGGTTTCTCGCCATATCCAGAAGCGGCTGCCGAGATGAGGGCAGAGTGGGAGAGGACTGCTGAAGCTCTGCCAGCAACATCTATGCCTTTTGAACCACCCTCTACAACTGCCCTCAAACCGCACAAACCAGCTAAATAAATCTCCCCCAAATCACCACCTTCATGGGGTCCCAATTGTCTCTCTGGAGTCGGTGGTTTGGTAATTGCCATCTAAGTAGTCTGATGTGCAATTCAGCCAGGTCAGAAAGTAAGCCCCTCAAGATTTGCCACAAGGACAGTTCGGGGAGCGTCTCCTAATGCATATTCTACTGGCAGGGGAGTGCTGTCCGGCAAAAGTCTGCTCAGATATCAGGTAGATTGTATTGCTGGTGCCACACAAGCGGTCATCAGGTTTCAGTCCAGTCTACTAAGAGTTTAGTGAGTCAAGGAATGACAGAAGTACTCTTTGGTGAGAGAGTGCTGCTCCCTCTATATATCAACACACACTATATTGAGCATGGCTTTGCGTAGTGTTCTTGTCATACACTGTTTTGTGTCTGGTATCAGAGGGAGCCTGTCCATTGTGCCATCCAGAACACAATTAAAGTCACCAGCCCATATGAGTGAAGAGTCCACACAGACTGATAGGAGACATTATGAGTTTGGCAGTCTTCAGGCAAGACCGTCATGGAAAATCCCGCCACTGTTGGCAGTACAGTGACCGTCGTATTACGAGACACAAGCACCAAGCAGTTGAAACACAGCCAGAAATCCAACACCGCCAGTGGCACTGACGGTGAAAGAGCGACTGTCCTCCCGCCGGGCCCGCCATGCCAACACCATTCCGGCCACCATATTATGAGTCACATTTCAGCACAGCAGAACATGCATGCCGGGAAACCATTGGTGGTGCGCACCACGGCAGTCTAGAAAATCACCACCAATGGAAGGCAACACCAGATTGGACAGGTCGCATACCACACACTTGAAACACATACACACACCTGTTCACCGCACCATAATACACACCCCCTCAAACCCTTGCAAATACTTCCCCGACCCAGAGATATACAACCCACGAACCACTGCACATTGAGCATTTATTTTACACGTTGCATGCACCCCCACAACATGTCACACCAAAAACACCCAGGCTTCACTGACAATGAGTTGCTGGTCATGGTGGACGAGATCATCAGAGTCAAGCCACAACTGATGGGAGCACAAGTCCAGCAAACATCGATGGCCAGGAAAACCGAGCTTTGGCAGAGGATCGTCAACAGGGTGAACGCAGTCAATAGCTACCCACTCACAAGGGAGGACATCAGAAAGAGGTGGAATGACCTCAGGGGGAAGGTTCATTCTATGGCATCCAGGTACATCACCCTCAACAAGACTGGTGGTGGAACCCCACCTCCTTCCCTCCTGGGAGAAGAAAGACTAGGACATAATGCATCCTGAGGGCCTAACTGGAATCATCAGAGGGATTGACTCTGGCAAGGAAGCAATACCCCCCTTGAGCACTAACCACTCCAGTCCTGCATGCCTCCCCATCACCCACCACTCCCCATACCATCACAAACCACAAGACTGCATCCCCCACTATCACCCCATCTTCCTACTCTGCATGCCACACCACCCCTCTCCCGCCATCCACACACCCATCCTGCGCAATGTACGCTAAACCTTCACAGTCTCCTCAACTACTACTCCCACAATCCATCATTACACAGGCCAGATCCGAGTCACTATCACACCTCACAGTGGATCACCTGCATGGACAATCATCCCACAGCCCACCCGGACTGCTAGCCAACACCGCCTCACTACCTATGGCAATTACAGCAATGTCAAACAGCAAACCCAAGACTACATACGATATGAAAAGCATGGGCCAAAGCCCATTCATCATGCAGTGTCTGAATTGCTGCAAATGTCATTGCCTTGCCTGGGTAACGAATCCACCCACTGCAAGCAGCACACCATGACACTACAATTGCATATCCACGTACTAACGCTCACCCTTTCCATCCACATCAAACCCTGCTACTGCCACCAAGCAAAGGATGGCAGGGTCAGACAGCCCTCTTTCTAGAATGAAGGCCTCAGTGAATGTCTGGAGGACGACGAATTGCCTGGGCCATCTGGGGTGACTGGCTGATCCACCCCCAGCAGCCCCAACCTGGACACCCTGGACTCTTCCTCCCTGGGGGCTACAACACCTCAGCTAGCCCCTCCTCCCCAAACCTGTGCCTCAGGGACCACTCAGTTAGAGGTGTGCCCCACAGTTCAGGGACCTGAGTCAAGGGCACCCGCCCCAGACAATGAAGGCCCTGGTGCTACTGGGAGTGGGCACACTGTGCCAGGGGCACAGGCACAGGGGACCAGGGGTAGTGAGAGGGGATCTGTGATCCAAGGGAGGGGACAGCAACAACATCAGACTGACGAGGAGCCCCTCACCCAAGTTCTGGGTGCATGCCATAAAACCCAAGACACAATGGCCCAGATTCTCGCTACCCTGCAGGAGACCGAGAGGCTTCAGAGGGAGAACCATAAGGAGGCCATGCAGCAGTGGCAGACCCACAATGCAACAATGGCCTCCATAGCAGAGGTGCTGACAGAACTTACCATCATCCTGCATCACTCCACCTTCGACCAGCAGGCCCCTTCCATTAGCCAGATCACTTTTGAGCCCACCACGTCAGGTGCAGCCAGTGGAATGGAGGCCCTGCCACAGGACACGCAGGACACACAGGGCACCAGCACCCCTTCCCCTGTAGCTGAGGGGCCCAAACGCAAGTGAGGACGTCCAATCAGACATCCAGCCTCCAATGATGCCAAGACCAAGACCACTGCCAGGAAGTGAGGCACTTCAGAACATACCCCCTTGTGTGTCATAGCGACACCCTGTTGACTGTCCACTGTTATAACTCCGTTTTCATATGGCCATCATACTGGACTTTGACTCCCCACGGGTAGGTTAAGTACTCTGATGATCCCACTCACCATGACTCCACTCATCAGCCCTTGCATTTGTCTTATAAAATTAAACACCCTTGAGCACAGTTACTGCCTACGTCTTTATCTAGCATGATTACAAAATAGACATGTGTAACAGGCAGACCATTGTTCTACCAATGTATGTGACAGTGCCAGAAGGGGGAGTAATGATTTACAAGTTCTGACAAACAGATAACAGCACAACATCTAAAGTTATGGGTTCACCCAAAACCCATATCGAATACACAACCCTGGTGCCATGCTACTGGTTACATAGCATGGCTTTTACACATACCTGTATGTCAGTGGAAGTATTGTTGTATCAGCTCTGCTCTGGAATCAGCTGCATCCTCGTCGTCCTCCTCCTCATTACTCTCCATGTCCCCTTTATCCGCCACTGGCACAGCTTCACCCTCCTCAGCATCCAGTAATGGGATGTGACGTTTGAGAGTCAAATTGTGTAACATGCAGCACGCTACAATGATCTGGCACACTTTTGCTGGTCTGTACAGTAGGGACCCTCCAGTAAGGTGAAGGCACCAGAATCTGGCTTTCAGCACCCCAAAGGGGTATTCGATGACCTGTTGAATCCTACCATGGGCCTCATTGAAATGGTTTTCAGCTGCTGTAGTCGGATGCCTGAGAGGTGTCAGTAGCCATGTCAGGTTGGGATATCCAGAGTCACCTGTGTGCACAGAGGTAATAGGCATATTGAAAACTGTAGGTAAATCGGGCATGTGGTGTAGAGTGTTCAGAATACAGAGGCACACATATAAATATACATGAGCCAGGCACAATCCCTTTGCAGTGGTGCCATCATGTGTGGGATGCTGCTGTTCTGCAGAATGTAGGCATCATGCACTGAACCTGGGAACTGGGCAGTCACTTGTGTGATGTAGATTTCTGCAAGACATACCACCTGCACATTGATTGAGTAGAAGTTTTTACGGTTCCTGAACACCTATTTAGTCCTCCTGCGTGACACCAGGGCAATGTGGGTCCCATCAATAGCCCTGATCACATGTGGCACATGTGCTACAGCGTAGAAGACTGCTTTCACAGTGGGCAGATCGTCACATTGGGGGAACCTGATATAGCTGCCTGTATGTTTGAGTAGGGCACATAGGACGTTCTTCAAGACGTGGCTGAAGATGGGCTGGGACATTCCGGCAGTCCAGCCCAATGTAATTGGGAAGGACCCGGAGGCAAGGAAGTGGAGGACTGACAAAACGGTACTGTGGGTGTGATAGCATTGGGATGATGAATACCAGGCCGCAGATCCGGCGCCAGTAGCCTCACAAGCTCCATGATGGTCTGACAGTTTGGCTGATAGCACTGGATGACGTGCTACTCTTCAAGGGTGGCAAGACCGACCAAGGGCCTGTAGACAGGAGTATTCCTCACCATCATTCTTCCACCATACCTGGGAATAGGATGGAGTAACCATCATTATGTGCATAAAGGACTGTGTGGACGTAGTGGAGCTCTGCACAGGTCACTGTGAAACATCCATGACGCACCTCATAAACCCCCTCTATACACATTGTAGATGTAAAATTTCAGCCGCTTGCCCTGCATGCACAGGACAGATGGAAGTGAGCGAATCCCACTGGCGTAAGACGTCATGGTCGTAGGCAGTTTCAACCGCCGCACAGGACAGATGGAAGTGAGCGAATCCCTCTGGCGTAAGACGTCATGGTCGTAGGCAGTTGCAAACACCGTGCAACTCCTCATTGGTTAACATGGTTGCCTATGGGAGACATAAGCCAATGGTGATCACCGCCAGCTGACTTGTGGAAGGACCTGGCTGAGAGCTGAGAGGACAACTGGAATGTTGGAATGTGCATATGATCATGAAATGTGTTTTGTCCAATGCAGTCCCTAAGATGCCACGCTACATGACTGTCTCCTTTTCTCCATGTCATCCATGCAGGTGAGCACCCATCAGAAGATGGCATGCCATCGCCAAGCAAGTGCGGACTCTGGGTGTCCATGCCTGACGGAGCAACCACTGCAGGAAGCGGTGGGAGAACCTGAGACGATGGGCCAGGAAGACCGGTGAGGCCCAGCTTGAAATGTCCTTCCAGTGAGGGAGGGGTGCACATCGGATCCTGACCCCCTTATGTCCTGCATTTTGGTGGTAGCGTAGCCTGAGGTGGATGGGCACTTGAGGGCAGCACAGCAGTCACAAGGGGATGAGTACAGATTCGTACTTAGGTTATGTGGTGAGTGATAGGTGCAGCCTGTGCAATGTGTGAAGGCTGTGGAATCTGTGCTAGGTAGCTACTGTCAGACTTGGCTTTGGACACATAGATGCTGGCTGTGCTACATACGTGTGTTAAAATGCCGTGCAGGATGTGAGTTGAGGTTAACTTAACTGCTAAGTAGTATCGAAGACATGGCAACTGTGTAGTAGATGAGCAGGGGATTAGATGTGGACATGGGTGCCTGCTATTGGAGTTCACACGCATTGTACTCCCAACTATCCAAACGGTTTGGCTGAGGCCATATCCTTATCTGCTGTCTGCTGGCATGTGGTGTATGAGAAGAGTGCAAAGCCTGAGGTTTCACATCACACAGCTATATGTGCATGGGTTATGTGGCTGTGCAAGAATGCCTCCAAATGCCCGTAGAGTATTTAGTTTGGGTCTTCTGATCGTAAGGAGCCATGACTCAATGGGCTAGTTCAGCCATGCGTTGAGGGTATGGCTTTCATCCTGTACAGGATTGAATGTGTGTCAGCATAAGTGGAACACATGTGCATGACTGTGGTGGCATGTCTGTTATTGGAGTGGCATGTGTGAGTGAAGGAGTGGCATGCATGAGTGAAGGCGTGGCATGTAATGACATGGCATTAAGTATGTTGTGGTGACTTGTGTGTGGCTGTTGTGCTGTGTTGGACTTTTTTGCTTATGCAGGGTCATCCCCAATCTTTTTGCCTCCTTCTCCTATTTTTTCTGACCTGTTGCTGTTGGCTTTTGAACTCTGAGCACTTTACCACTGCTAACCAGTGCCAAAGTGCATATGCTCATTGTGTAAAATTGTATGTAATTGGTTTATCCATGATTGGCATATTTGATTTACTATTAAATCACTAGTAAAGTGCACTAGAGGTGCCAGGGCCTGTAAATCAAATGCTACTAGTGGGCCTGCAGCACTGGTTGTGCCACCCACAGAAGTAGCTCTGTAATCATGTCTCAGTCCTGCCATTGCAGTGTCTGTGTGTGCAGTTTTAACTGTAAATTCGACTTGGCAAGTATACCCACTTGTCAGGCCTAACCCTTCCCTTTTCTTGCATGTCAGACACCCCTAAGGTAGGCCCTAAGTAGCCCCAAGGGCAGGGTGCAGTGTATGGTTAAGGTAGGACATATAGTAATGTGTTTTATATATCCTGACAGTGAAATATTGCTAAATTCGCTTTTCACTGTTGCAAGGCCTCTCCCTCTCATAGGTTAACATGGGGGCTACCTTTAAATCTGATTAAAGTGTAGATTCCCTTTGGGAGCAGATGGACATGTGGAGTTTGGGGTCTCTGAGCTCACAATTTAAAAATACATCTTTTTGTAAAGTTGATTTTAAGATTGTGTGTTTAAAAATGCCACTTTTAGAAAGTGAGCATTTTCTTGCTTATACCATTTCTGTGACTCTGCCTGTTTGTGGATTCCCTGTCTGGGTCAGTTGACAGTTGGGCTGGTTGCACCTCACACTAGACAGTGACACAAAGGGAGCTGGGGTGTAGCCTGCATATCCTGATGAGCCATCTGTGCTAGGAGGGAGGGGAGGAGTGGTCACTCCACCTGAAAGGGCTGTGCCTGCCCTCACACTATGCAGTCTCCAACCCCCTGGTGAGTGTCTGGGGCCTGGCCTAGGCAAGGCAGGATTTCACATTCCAAAGAGACTTTACTTTGAAGTAGGCCTACTTCAAAGGAGAAATTGGGTACAAAAAGGCACCCCAAACCACAGACTTTAGAAACACTTCAGGAACCAAGAGGAACCGCTGCCTGGAGAAGAGCTGAATAGCTGAGGAAGAATAGCTGCCCTGCCTGTGACTGTGCTTTGTGGAGCTATCCTGCAGTTGCTGCTTCGGCCAGAGTAAGAGGGCAAAGACTGGACTTTGTGTGCCTTCCATCTTGAGAAGAAATCTCCAAGGGCTTGATCTCGAGCTTGCCTCCTGTTGTTTTAAGTCTCAGGTACAGCAAAGACTTCTCTCTGCCAGCACCTGGAGTCTCTGGAGAGACTACTACTCTGCCCTGTGGTGCCCATCCAGTTCCTGGGACCCTGAAAGGAGAAGCTGGCAGCCTTAAGACAAGAAAATCCACGCACAGAGCGCCGTGCGGGGAAAAGATTGACGTGACTCCGATCTGCAGCTGAAAAAACGACGTGCCGCCGGTTCCGCAGCTGGGAAAGCGACACTTGCAGGAAACGCGATCGAAGAATCGACGCACGGAGCAGAAGAAACGACATGCAGCTTCGCTGACGGAGGCTGGGAGATCACAACCTGCACTGCGGGGATTTCGGATCATCGTGCGGCTGGATTTCTGACTCACGTACTAACTACGCCCGGGTCAGGTGCGGGAAATACGGGGAATTAACAGACAGATTCCCCGTTGACAGGGGGGTTAGACAGGGCTGTGTATTGGCACCGACCCTGTTCTGCCTCTTTGTCAACGGGGTAATCGCCCATCTCAATGGAACTGAATACACTGATGCCCCAAAATTGAATGGCAGCAGGGTGCCTGCAATCATGTTTGCAGATGACACCCTGCTGCTGTCCAAAACCCCCATGGGGATACAGAGGATCCTTGATTCTTTTGTGGCTTTTTGCACAGATAGGGGGTTAGAAATCAATGTTAACAAAACCAAGTTTATGGTTATGAACCCAACCCCAAGATCACGCCCGAACCCCTTACTGGGAGCTTCACGTTTAGAGAGAGTCTCCACCTTTGAATATCTAGGTGTAACGTTGAATGAAACCATGTCCTGGGGAACTCACCAGACTAGGGTTAATCTTAAATTAGTGCAGACCACTGGCGGCATTGCTCGGTTGATGAGAAGCTCCACATATCGACCGCTGGGGCCGCTTATCCAGATATACAAGGCACAGGCTAGAGGAGCTCTGATGTACGGGGCGGAACTGTGGGGTCACACAGCTTCCTGCAGTTTGTCTATAACTGAGAACAACTTCATTAGACAGATAGTAGCACTCCCGTCCAGTACTCCGCTCCTCCCCCTGAGGATGGATCTGGGTCTGAGACCAATAGCAGATGAATTAGGTCTCAGACCCATAGTCTTCTGGCGAAGGCTATGGAGCACCGAAGAACTCTCTTCTTATAGGGCGGAACTGAGGGAGTTTTTAACCTACCCTAAAGCTCTACAGATCCCGTGGATAAAATATATAAAAAAGTCCTGTATGGGATTGGGCCTCCCTGACCTGTGGTCGGACCCAGCTAACGCCTCACTAAGGATCCCACGAAGAGCTTTGGTCAGTGCTTACCACGAGCAGAAACTAGCTATGGCCCTAGACTGCAAGAACGAGGGGTCATTAACATCTGTATTCGCGCAAAGCAAGGACTCATACCGCTTGGAGAGGGTTCTGGATGCTATGTCTCCTGTGCTGGCCAGGAAGCTATTTCTCCAATGGAGATATGGCACATTGCCTCTGCGATCTTACACCTGCTCCTGGTCAACACTGCCATCTACCAAGCTATGTCCGACATGTGTGGGAGCAGAGGAAAGCGATCTGCATGTGGTCTTGTTTTGTCCAACTTACAAGGCCGCCAGGAAATATTGGCTCCTACCACTTATTAGAAACCTTGGTTTTAGGGAGTACCTCCCGGTGTACAGAATTTTAAAAACTGATGTTTCAGGTCCAATTGTGTTTGCACTAGTTAAATTCTTTACCAATGTCTGGCATATTCGTACCCGTATTTTAAAGTTGCAGGCTCCTATCTAATTTTAAGTTTTTATTTTAATTGTATGGTCTCTTATCTGATGTGTTTCCTGTTTACTTTTCCTTGATGGTTTTACATGTTCATATGTGTGTTTTTTGTGTACATCTTTTATGGCCAAATTGGCCGAAATAAAGATTAAAGGACTCACGTACCACCGTGTGGAGTTATTTTTTACGCACACCAGGTACATTTTCACTCTAGCGGCGCTAGTGTTGTGTTTAAAACTACGTAAAGACTCTTTTTGCATTTTTATTGATAACTTGACTTGTGTATGGTGGATGTTTGTCATTTGGGTCTTGTTTTGTTTAGATAAATATGTCCTATTTTTCTAAACTGGTGTTGTGTCATTTTGTAGTGTTTTCATTAAGTTACTGTGTGTGTTTGTACAAATACTTTACACCTAGCACTCTGAAGTTAAGCCTACTGCTCTGCCAAACTACCAAGGGGTAAGCAGGGGTTAGCTGAGGGTGATTCTCTTTTACCCTGTCTAGAGTGAGGGTCCTTGCTTGAACAGGGGGTAACCTGACTGTCAACCAAAGACCCCATTTCTAACATGCTGGCATTGACCAATTGCTCCCTGTCTCTCTCTCTTTCTCCCACCCTGTCTCACTGACCCATCCTCCCTCTCCTCCTCTGTCTCTGTGTGCATCAGCATCATCTGGTGAAGGAGACGGGGCACCGGCGAGTGGGGAAGCTGCATCCCACGGGACCCAGAAGGCTGATACCAGCGGAGCCGAGGGGACCAGTGGGATGGAGGGCAAGTGGAGCACCACAGGGGACGCAGGAACAACTACACCATCCTCAGATTCTTCCTCTGATGGTGATTTCCTGGTGGTGGCGGAACCTTCAGGCCCTATGCCTGCACCATTCTTGTCCGCCACCCCTCTTACCAGCACTGCCGTCCCTGTAGCTCCCCACCCCGTCGCCTGTGCCCGCCCACCCAGGGGTGGGCATCTCCTTCGCCCCAAGCACCTCTGCCCCTGCCCCAGTCAGCCCTGCTGCCCTCAATGAGGAGGCTATTGACCTCCTGAGGTCCATCTCTGTGGGGCAGGCAACCATCGTGAATGCCATCCAGGGACTGGAATCCCAGGTGCAACAGTCAAATGTGTTCCTGGAAGGCATTCACAGTGCCCTGTCTGCCCTTCAGAGATCATTTCAGGCTCTGGCCTCCTAATTGACCCCTGACCTGCTTTGGCCGGGAGTCCACGCGGCTGAACCAGCCTGCCCCAGTACTCCTGACCCCCCTACCGCCACCCGGACAGCATTTCGAGCCCCTCACTCGGACAACCCATAAGTATTTCCCCGGTGTTTTTCACCTCTGGTATTCTCTCCTCTCGCTCGTTCGTTCTTTTGCCCCACAGTACTCCATCACTTTGCATTTTTCACATGTCAATGCCTTTATTCTATATGCACATTCCGTTGTTTTAACCGTTTTGCCTTTTGCCGCCCATTTCTCTGCCCATTGTATATTGTGCCTCATCTGTGGTCCCAGCCTATCTGCCTTCTCTACCGTTTTATTCTCTCTCCTTCGTACACTGTGTTTCCATTCTTTTTTCTCAGCCTGCTCGCCTCTCTCTGCCCTTTTTGTTTGCCCTGTACATATAGTGTGTTTTTTGTGATCTTACTCTGTTTTTCCCACTGTTTATGGTGCTCTCTCAGCCTTTCCGCGCTCCCTTGACCCTGCTGCCCCCGCGCCCATCTGTTGCCTCTCTCCCCCTCCCCCGCCCGATCCCTCTCTGATCCCTCGGTTCCCTGGCACTGTCTTCCCTGCGGCCCCTCCCACGCGCACACCCATTGGCCCCCACCCTCTTCACAGCTGCTCCACACCGTGCCGCTGGCGCGCCAATGGCGCACCAGAGACAAGCCCGTCTGCGCCCGTCCGTGCCTGGACCACACCCAGCACATCAGCACGCACGCCCTCACCTCCACAGACTACATCCTCCTCAGTGATTTCAACTTTCACTTGGAGAACCTTCAAGACCAAAACTCCACCTCTCTCATAGGCAACCTCACCAACCTCGGACTCAAACAACTGGTCACAGCACCCACCCACACAGCCGGACACACGCTCAACGCAATCTTCACCTCAAGCCAACACATAACCTACACCCACACCACTGAACTTCACTGGACCGACCACCACTGCGTCCACTTCTCCTTCACCAAACCCCCCCACACACCACCACCAACACACCACGCCCTACCGCATGTGGGACAAGATCCCCACAGAACGCTGAACTCCCAACTGGCCCTTAACCTTCCCCCCTCACCAAAGACCCCAACACCGGAGCCCACAACCTCTCTAAATGGATCACTACCTGCGCTGACACACTATCCCTTTTCAAAAAACACATCGCCACCCGCAACATCAAGAACACACCCTGGTTCACCCCCGAACTCCAAGAATCCAAGCGCAAATGCCACCAAGCGGAGAAAGGCTGGCGACAGGAACCCACTACAACCAACCCTCAAAACTTCTATTAGCACCTACCACCAACTCATACACACCACTAAAAGAGCACACTACAAGACACGCCTTGACAACAACTCCCAAAACAGCAAAGAACTCTTCACCATCATTAAAGAGCTATCCAAACCCAGAGCCATCAACATAGAGCCCACACACACACAGCCCCTCTGTGGCACTCTCTCCAATCACTTCCACCAGAAAATCCTGGACATCCACAACGGCTTCATACCACTCACACCCACCACACACAACCCTTACCCACCCAACGCAAACCTCACTCATGACCCCCCATCATACTTACCACCTGGGCCCCAACCACACACGAAGAAACCAAAAAAGCCATGAATTCCATCCACTGTGGATCCCCCTCTTACCCCTGCCCTCACAGCATCTACAACAAAGCCAGCCCAACCATCGCCCCCATACTCAGCGACACAATCAACTCCTCATTCGACACCGCCACCTACCCAGATCCCTGGAAGCACGCAGAAATCACCGCTCTCCTAAAAAAGCCCAAAGCTGACCCAGAAATCCTCTACAACTACCGCCCCATCTCCCTCCTCCCTTTCCCCGCCAAGGTCGCCGAGAAAATAGTCAACGCCCGCCTATCCCACTTTCTTGAGGAAAACAATGCACTAGACCCTTCCAAATCAGGGTTCCGCAAGCACGAAACCGCCCTCATCGCGTGTACTCACGACATCAGAACCAGAGTCGACAAGGGCGAGACCGTCGCACTCATGCTCCTAGACCTCTCCACGGCCTTAGACACTGTCTGCCACCACACACTCTGCACACGCCTCCACAACACAGGAATTCGTCACAAAGCCTTAGACTGGCTCACCTCCTTCCTCACCAACCGGACCCAAAGAGTCCGCCTCCCACCCTTCTACTCTACTGCTCCCAAAATCATCTGCGGAGTCCCTCAAGGTCCTCCCTCAGCCCCACCCTCTTCAACATTTACATGACCCCCCTCGCCAACATCCTCTGAACACACGGTATCACCATCCTCTCCTACGCAGACGACACCCAACTCATTTTCTCCCTCACCCGCAACCCCACCACCGCCAAAACAAACCTACACGCTGCACTCCTTGACACCGCCACCTGGATGACAACAAAGCACCTCAAGCTTAACTACAACAAAACCGAAATCATCATCTTTGGCCCCAACAAAACCATATGGGACGACTCCTGGTGGCCAACTGCACTAGGCCCTGCACCCACCCCCGCAAACCACGCCCGCAACCTCGGAATCATCCTGGACCCCTCACTCTCCATGACACAGCAAATTAACGCAGTAAGCTCCTCCTGCTTCCATACACTCCACACTCAAATGGATTCCCTCAGAAACCAGGAAAACAGTCACCCACGCACTCATCAGCAGCAGGCTAGACTACGGTAACGCCCTCTATGCCGGCACCACACTCAAACTCAAATGCAAACTCCAGAGAATCAAGAACACAGCCGCAGGACTCATCCTGGACCTCCCCCGCCACAAACAAATCTCACCACACCTCAAATCCCTTCACTGGCTCCCCATAGACAAGAGAATCACTTTCAAGATCCTCATCCACGCACACAAATCCCTCCACAACACCGGGCCAACCTACCTCAACAAAAGAGTGAACTCCCACCGCAACCTCCGGTCTACCGACCTCGCACTAGCCACTGTCCCCCACATCCAACGCACCACTACAGGAAGCAAGGCCTTCTCATACCTCGCCCCCAAGACCTGGAACTCCCTCCCCACCAACCTCTGCAAAACGAAAGACCTTCTGCTCTTCAGAAAAAACCTCAAGACATGGTTGTTCGAACAGTGACCACCCCCCCTGATCCTCCTCAAAGTACATTGAGACCCTCACGGGTGAGTAGTGCGCTCTATAAATCTTTTTGATTGATTGATTGATTGATTGACGGCAGCCAGTGTTCCTTCTTCTTCCACCCCCTCCAACTACCTGTTCCCACCCACTCATCCATCTCCCATTTCCCATCCAAAGCACACTTTCATACCAGCATGCATCTCGTCCAATAGAGCCAGAGTGCAAGGACAATCTCATGCACCACAAAAGCAACCACCACCATGCACACAGCTGCCATTCAGATGCACACACAACATCCACTCCCTACACTGATTGCCCCACCTCCTCCCCCTCACAGTCACATCGCCACTCACACCTGCAGACACCACATCATCAGTCCCAGGTTCAGCCACATGTGCTGTCACTGTCACCATCACTACAACAGCAGACCCCATACATGGACCCCATACACCACATCCACACGCACCACAACAGTCAACACAGCCACATGCAGCACATCCACCCTACCTGCACACACAACCCCAACATTCACTCACACATCCCCCTGCCATCTCCTTGTGTCTCCTCCACTCCTGCTTCCAGTACACCTATACGTCCTATACGCCCACACTCATCCACCCAACACACACCCAGCACACACATATCATACGCCCACACACCAGCACCCAAACCACTTCTACGTACACACCTATCAACCTTCTCCTCTCCCTCCACTCCCAAACATCTTACCCAAGACATACCTGCTACCCCTTAAAAAAGATTCCTTCATGAGTTTTCCCTGTTCCCATCCCCTGGTCCAGTCCCTGTTTCCCCACATGCCCTGCTACCCTTCCCAGAACCCTGCCTTTCACCTCCCTGTCCTCCTCTGGGTTGAGCCATGCCCCACAGACAGCAGTCTGCAGTGCTGCCACAACAAGCAGACCTGCCCCTCACACCTCCAGGCCTGATACCACTCCATCTGGGTCCCCTGCTGTCATAGCCTCCACCGCCCTCACATCAAAGAAGGTAGGAAAGAGGAGCAAGGCTAAGGTGTCCCCCCAAAAGCAGGACATTAAGGAGTGGAAGCCTAAAGACAAGAGGAGGGTCCCCCCATCCAAACCCTGATCACTCCCCCTCCCAGGCCCCCTCCCTGAGGTGCCTGCATGCCCCATTGTTGCCCCTGCCCTGTGGAGGTCTGCACATTGCAGTCAGGAGTCAAGTTGGGCACTCCTCATGTGACCAGAGTGCATGGGACATTTGGACACACATGCACTGGCCCTAGTGGCATTTTGTAAATAGTTGTTTTAATTAAGATTTTAAAATAACAAGTTACATTTACCTACAATGGCACCATTGGTGTCGATGCTACATAGCTTGTCTTGGCTTTCCTTGCACATGTACTTGAGGTGAATGAGCGTTTGTACATGTGTGTGTGTACTAAAGTCCTTCCCTCCAGTGTGTGCTAGGCTAGGGTACTTATGGCTGGTGTCTATGTCAGCGACGCTGGTCCTGGATGTCAATGGCCAGAATGAGCATTGGAAAGATTTGCAATTCGTGTGCCATGGCGCCTACGGACGTGCCTGTGTTCCAGAAGGTGAGTGCTTCCTTTTATGTTGTTCGTTCCCGCCATGCAGTTAGACCACCCCGGAAGTCCTGCAGTGTGCAATCTCATAATACAGTGGGTGGAAACTGTCTGACCGCCGGCTTGAAGAGGCCTTCCACTGGCTACAGAAGTCCACCCACAATTGCAGTCCGGACAGAAACTTGACTGCGTTCAGTAGGTGCCTTCCCATTACTCGTAATATGGTCGTCTACACCACCAGGCCCACGGCGGTGCGACAGCCATCTCCACCGCGGTGGTCCACTGTCCGCCAAACTCGTAATGATCACCTCTGTATTTTAGGGAAGAATGATTCATCATCCATATTTGTGGCATAAATATTAAGGAAAGTAATGTACCTCCCATCTATTGGACCATGTAGTAACAGGTACCACCCCTCAACATATGCCTCCGAATAAATCCACTTAAAGGGGACTTCCATTGAGATCCATATGGACATCCCTGAGGTGTAAGTTGAATAAGTGGAGAAATACAGTTTTCCCTGCCAGTTTGTGGCCTGTTTAAGTGCCTCTGCATCAGTGAGGTGAATTTCCTTGAGGCATGCAACATCAATTATATATCATTGAAGGAAGGAGAGTGCTCTATATCTTTTAGCATAAGTTTCCAGGCCCATGACGTTTCAGGTCAGTAAGTTGCACATCATGGCATGTCATGTATTGTGGGAGACTGTCCCTTGTAATTAGTCCAGCCACCCAAACGCTCCCAGAGGGAACCTTTCCGGAGGTCTATTCCATCTGTGACCCAATGCTAGTACTGTCAAGCCACTTCAGTGTAACATCATCCCCATTACCCCTAAAGCATAAACCACAAAGGGTGTTGTTGTCCTAACTATGGGCCAGATGCAGGAAACGATTAGCGAGTCGCAAACGGCAAAAATTGCAGTTTGCGGCTCGCTAATCGCATTTCCTGATGCAGAAATGCATATTGCGAGTCGGACCGACTCGCAATATGCATTTCAGAATCGCAAATAGGAAGGGGTGTTCCCTTCCTATTTGCGATTCGGAGTGGCATGCAACACCATTTGCGACCGCATATGCGGTTGCAAATGGTATCGCAGTTACCATCCACTTCAAGTGGATGGTAACCCACTCACAAATTGGAAGGGGTCCCCATGGGACCCCTTTCCCTTTGCGAATGGACCCAAAACCATTTTTTCAGGGCAGGTAGTGGTCCAAGGGACCACTACCTGCCCTGAAAATATACCGAAACTAAAGGTTTCGTTTTTTTTTTTAAGTGCAGCTCGTTTTCCTTTAAGGAAAACGGGCTACACTTAAAAAAAAAAACTGCTTTATTGATAAAGCAGTCACGAACATGGAGGTCTGCTGACGACAGCAGGCCTCCATGTTTGCGAGTGCCTAGACTCGCTATGGGGCCGCAATTTGCGACCCACCTCATTAATATTAATGAGGTGGGTCATTGCGACCCCATAGCGACTCGCAGACGGTGTCTGAGACACCGTTCTGCATACCAATTTGCGAGTTGCAAATTGCGAGTCACAGGGACTCGCAATTTGCAAGTCGCAAATTGGCATTTTCCTACATCTGGCCCTATATTTGGTCAAATATGCGCAGGAGCTTCAATGTAACTCCCCCAGCCTCCTAGAAGCTAAGGTCAAAGAAGGAGAGACAATCACTCCAGTCGCCCTATCTAAAGTGTGTTACAACCAATGCTCATGGTCTTATTGTGTTCATGACCGGGAGTGCTACCCCAGTGAAACGGGGAGATACCGGGGAGAAGGCCCCAGTTATGCCTGATGAGGTAACCTCACACCAATTCCATAGCACTGCTCTTTTGTGAATAAAAATGCAATGCATCATCAGAACATGCTTATGAGCCAGGATGCTCAGCCTTATGCTGCGACCAGTCCGCCTTCACCCGTTCTGACTGCTAGGTCTCCATCAGGCCCTCCGTCGCCGCCGTCACTTGTTCAGCCTGCGTGATTGCGTAGCAAACAGAGTCACCAGGGCTTCTTGCTGCCCCTCTCACCACCCAGCGGGGAAGCCTGCCGCTCAGTGGCCACAGCAAGCTGAGTCTGGGATCTCCTGTCACCCATCCACGGGCTTGTGACACGCTGCCAGGCAGGCTTGAGGCCTCACTGTGAAAATGTGGTCTCTATTTGGTGCGGAGCTGCAAGCTTCACTTGGTGGGCAGTCGCTGTGGCAATACAGCAGCTATATCATTAGAATTACTGGGTGTTAGAAATTGGGTCTCTAGTTGGCAGAGCTGTGCACCCTGTCCAAATAGGGACTAAAATCCTAGTCAGAGTAAGTCACAACACAACCCAAATTATCCTGTGCTTACCCGCCAGTAGCTTGGCACAGAACAAGCAGGCTTAACTTAGAAGGCAACGTGTAAAGTATTTGTGAAATAACTCACACAGTAACACAGTGAAAGTACTCCATCCCAGTTTTGAAAAATAGATATTTATCTGAATAAAATAGGACCCAAGCAACAAAAATCTAAGATGCACAAGTCAAGATATCACTTTTTAAAGGTTTAGATGAGTCTCAATCCTTAAAAATCAGTGGTTGTATCATTTTAACAGACAATACCTGGGATGCATCAAAATAACAACACGGACAGCCACAGAGAAGATGCATCGGAAAGTAAAGAGATGCATTGGTTTTCCGGTGGATCCAGGTCCAGTAAATATACCAAAATGTGCCTTTGAAATGTGGGAAACTTCAAAGAGTGTTTTTGAAGTGCACAGGTTCCCCTTTCAACCCAGCCCTGTCCGCCAGGAGGTCTGTTGGGGTTATCAGTCCTTTGTGTAAGGGCAGGCCACTAGGCTTTGATGTGTAAGTGAGACCCTTTCCACCCTTCTTGCCCAGGAAGACTCATCAGTATGCAGATAAATGCAGATTCAGTTGAGTGTTCTGTGTTTATGGCTGTCTGGGACGGAATGCACAAGGGGAACTGTCAACCAGCACAGAACAAACATGGATTTGAGACAGACCGCAAGGTACAGAGAGCAGTAAGTGAAAAGAAATGCCTACTTTCTGAAAGTGTCATTTGAAAATAGTAATGTAAAATCCCACTTCACCAGTAAGTAGGACTTCTCACTACCATTCCAACCATACCAAACATGACAAGGCTACTCCTCTCAGATCAGAAATTACCAAGTATATATGGGAATTTCCAATGCTGGCCTATGAGGGAAGCAGGCTTCACAGTAGTGAAAAATGACTTTGGGAGTTTTTCACTACCATGATATGTAAAACGTACAAGTACAAGTCCTGTGTTTTAGTTACATAGCACCCTGCGCTGTGGGCTACCTAGGGCCTATTTTAGGGTTGACTTATATGTAATAAAAGGGGAGTTTAAGGCTTGGCAAGTAGTTTTAAATGCCAAGTCTGGTGGCAGTGAACTGCACACACAGGCCTTGCAATTACAAGCCTGAGACATGGTTAGAGGAGAACTTATGTGAATTGTACATTCAGTGCTGCAGGCCGACTAGTAGCATCTAATTTACAGGCCCTGGGCACATGTAGTGCACTTTACTAGGAACTTACAAGTCAATTCCATTTGCCAATAGGGTATGAGCGAATCTTACCATGTTTTAGTGAGAGAGCACATGCACTTTAGCACTGGTTAGCAGTGATAAAGTGGTCAGATTCCTAAAGCCAACAAAAATTAGGTCAGAAAAAGAGGAGGAGGACGGAAAAAGGGTTGGGGTGACCCTTCAGAGAGGGTCATTTTCCAACAGTGGGGTAGCCTCCAATATAGGCAGGATATTGACAGATGCTTTTGTGATTCACAGAGCTTGTGGTGACTATGTATTTTCATCCATGTTGCCTGGCGACGCCCACAAAAACATTCTAGATTCCACACACAAAAAAAAGGCCCATAGAATACACTATCAGTCATCCATTCATCAATCTTGCTTTCTGAGCTAGTTTTACAGTAGCCCTTGCTGTGGCTGGAGATTTGCATTTTCTTTCTTAACAAAGGACTCCAGCCTGTCTAATTTTACTGTCATCTCAAAATACAAAGGTGAGACATGCCCTCTGGTCCCACCATGTACCTTATTCCCACTGCATGAATGAAGCCGTAAGTCCTGCTAAGCACCTCAGAATGGTACACTTCTCTGGAATGTTTAGCTCTACTGTATTGCTTTTGAACCGTACCTTCATTTTTCTATTTTTTGCTTTGTTTATAATTATATAATCTTTATGCTTTATATTAAACCCTGGTCTATGCATTTTAGTTCTCTATTGTTTTAACTGGGTTTGCTTATATTTAGTACCCCATGAAGTGCATACAATTCTGCAAACCTATTCTAGAATTGCTAAGCAACAACAGGTAATCAGTGTACAGCAAGTTGGATAGTTGGTGACAGCTAAGAGAAGGAGGATTAGCTGACTGGCTGTCTAACACAGTAGAAAGGTCTACAATATATAGGTCGAAGAGAAGTAGTGCTAAGACACAACCTTGTTTTAAGCCAGCTGTTGTTTTAACTGCCATGAATAAGTGAGAGACCTTCCTGTGCTTTATTTTTACCCATGTATCGGAATAAAGTAGTCTGATGTCATTCAAAAAAGTGGAAGGTAGCCCCCATCTCTGTAATTTTGCCCACAGGTTGTCACTGGGGACACAGTCAAAGGCTGCTTTAAAATCAGCAAAGCACATATAGAGTGGGGTCCCTGTTGTCTTTGCTCTATTAACTGTCAAACCCAGCGCCAGAAGATTAGTTAATATGCCTTGACTCTTAATACAGGTGGTTTCATTAATGGGAAGTCTGCCATTATCTACGGCCCAAGGCTCTATATGCTGCAATAGGCATATAGAGAAGTATTTAAGGTCCACGTCCCAGAGGGCGATTGATCAGTAATTACTTGGTGAGGCAGCCTTCCCTCCCTCATAGATGAGATTGATTATTAATCCCTTCCAACTAGCCGGAACAATTCCAGTTGACAGGGTGCCATTAAACATCACTGCAAGGAAGGTTTCCCATCTCATCATTGACTGTTTAAACAGTGCTTGTGGTAACCCATTAGGGCCAGATGCGCAGTCTGATCCTGATTTACCAATAATCCTGATTATTTCTGATGATGCAAATACAGTAGTATTCTGTTCATCAGATCCCCGAGAAAGTCTCTCCCATTTACTGAAGAGATATCGACCGTAAAACTTTCTTTAAAATGTGATTTCAAGTAACCAACCTAAGCTTTCTCGCTTATGTTTGCATTGTGGGCAGCTCTTGGGCCTTTTCCCAATGTTGTTAACCAGTTTTCAAAAACAATTTGATCCGCGGATGCTGGCACATACTGCAATTTAGCCCATAATGTTTCCTGCTGGGATATTTTTAAATACCATATTTCATTTTTTAAGAGCTTCCTTTGCTCCCTGAGGATACTTAATAATGTTTCATCATCCGGAAATTTACGCAGTTGCCTCAGCAGCCTACACACAGTTGATTTTCTCATGCGCACTGAGCGCAGCATAGATATAACATTACGATGCTCTTGTTCATTCTTTTCAAAAAGCCTTGGCTTGTGAGTTCTTTAGTGAAGGCCTACTATACAAATTTGTCAAAAATACATGCCAGGCTGGCCACTGCCTCTTCTTCTTGAGTTTTGGCTGAATGGGAGTTCCACTTCAATCGCTTTAAGTTTTCATTGCTGATCTCCCCCTTAAGGACTGCTGCTTGTTCCTGCTTACACACTGTAGTCTGTATCTTAATTATCTGGGGATTATGGTCACTTTCCCCCTGACCTAGAACTCTGAAGTTGCTCACATACTTGTACAATAGAAAATTTACCACCGTGCAATCTAGGTATGAAACCACCTTTTCTGAGGATCTTGTCCATGCAGGAGGGATATCAGCTGGATTCCGCCGATTCAGGGCAAATAGGCCAGCTAACATATAGGTATTTATTTACTTCTCTCCAAAGTTATCTTACTTTACATGCAATAGCATGCTTTGACTTGGCACCAATACCACTGTTTGTACATTTTTCTCGGTTGGGTGATGGAATAAATTGAGGTTGAAGGAACCGGAGACTAGACAATATGCCAGACTAATTAAACTTTTTAAATGAAGAAAATGTTCTACAAGCTTATTAGCTTCAACAGCTTTTCTTTTTGGATTGACATATACGTTAATGAAAATCAGGGATTCATGTGTGTTCTTTACCCAACCATCCAGTCGGACCAACAGGAAGGGCTGATCCTCCGTATAGAGTTTTGAGGTCTTGACAGAAATATGAGTACTAATGTAAATCGTTAGGCCACGTTTTGCCCTTCCGAACATTCTGTTTTTCTCTGCAGGCTTAATAAATTCTTCGTACCCAACTAAGGGTATACACACTTGTGCCCAGGATTCCTGGATCATTATGTTATCAAATGAGCCTACAAATTTAGTAACTACTGGAACTTCCAATTTTGCCTGTATGCCGCCTATATTCCAAGAACAAATGCTCAATGCTCCTTGTGGGAGTAGAGTCAGTTAAGTTGTTATTCAACTTTTATGGGCCATTCCAGATGATAAAACTATTCGATGGGTAACCAGCTCCAGTTATCCTGGGAGGTCATATCTTGTTACGATCTTTGTTTGTCCCTCCTCTTTCCAGATTTGCACTCTCAAGTTGGACTGGGCTGCAGCTCCTTGGTTGACTTCTTCGGAATTGGTTTCCCAATTGCTCCTCGTAGCACAAACAAGGGAGAATGTATTTTCTTATTAAGATTATACTCCTCTAATAATTTGGATGGACATCTATCTCCTTGGTATACGGCTACTTCAATGCCCCAGGCTTTCAGGAGCCTTTTCCTTTCCAGGATTTGCTTAGGGAGGCCCGGAGTCACGAAAATAACTAGAGCTGGACCCGATTGCTGACTCCCTCTTGCTTGAATAACTTTTATAGCAGCAATATTTTAAGAGGACACATGATCTAGGCCAGGAAGTGTTTTTATTAGTTTTAGGATACTAGAGCAATTAAGTACATCTTAGGGGCCGCTTGATTTAAATTCAGGGATTCAAAGTAACTGATGTCCCGGCTCCAGATTAATCAGATTTTGATGATTTACAAAGTTCGACTGTTGCATGGCCGTATACACTCTTCTTAGTGTTGTAGGGCCATTCCACGTTGGGGGATCATCCCTTACTGCCATTAGGCTCTCAGTCACAGGGCCTAATTGTCCACCAATAGAGCCTCCACTTTCCTCCAAGGGCACTTTTGTAGATAAAGATCGCCTGTATATTTGCAGTGCCAGAGCTTTCCTGGGGATACATTCTAACTCGGGCACACTAATCGCCAATGCTACGGGGAATACAGAGGAGAACCATCTGACTTTTGCATTGTCCTTGGTGTTTTATCTTCCTCGTTTCCTTCCTCTAATATTGCCACTGTTGCCTTTGTGATACCTAGGTGGCCAGGTGGGGCATTCTTCCTAGCCTTTTTTGCACATTTCCGCTCTCTCTTTGTCGGAAGGGATGCCTTTCTAATTCCCTTGGATCTGGTAAGTAAGCCACAACCTCAAAAACCTCAATCACATTTTTTTGCTTGTCTTTGGAAGCTGACCTTTTATCACTTTCCTCTTTGAAATCTGTTCTTCCAGCTAGGTCTTCTTGATCTGTATGCTGGCTATCCTTCATGCTCTCAACGGATGGAGCTGCTGATAACATGCCATATGGCAAATTGACATGTGTACACTCCTTTACATTGGTTGTAAAAACCTCTCTCAGTATTCCTTTCAGGATTGCCGGCAGTTGAGCCAATCTATCCACTACCTCCTTACATGAGCAAATAGTAAAGTTGTTAAGCTGATTTGTTTTTGCCCTTGTTCTCAAAGAGTTTAAGTCTTATAGCTTGCCATTAATTCCAGAAACAAACACGTCCAGAGTATTTAACAAATCTACCTGAATATCCATTTTGTTGAAGTGAAACTGAAGGGCTATTATTGTTGCCTCCATCGAGTTCAGGATTGCAGCCCACATGTCAGTCACACTGTTTATAGCTGTAGGGTCTACTTTTTCCCTAGAGTATGTCCTTTAATCTTCTGCTGGTGTTTTCCAGTCATCTCTCTCTGGATGGGGCATATCCCCTACACTAGGCCTCCTACTTAGGTCAGGCAATCTTATATTAGCTAACCCCAGCTCCCTATTGTTTGATCTCTAGGCTGGGAAGGAGTAAAGCATAGACCTGGGACTCTTTGGTAGATATTGGGGCTCCTCATTTTCCTCAGTTTCAATATTAACTTCCTCTTCTATGTCTGGTTTAAGTGGATTAAACAAATTATGCAAGCTCTGCTGTTGTGGGTAACTTTGTGACAGAATATTCCACTGCTTAACAGTTTCCTGTCCTACTGATGTAGGTGTTAATACCCACACCCCCTAATAATACCTTGTCTCAAGCCTTCGAGGGGGCAGCTTCAGAGGGCCCACCACACAATAGCTGATATTCTTTGGTCACAACAGGGGGAATTCTCTTTTAACTTCCAACCCCCTTCGAGGCCCGGAAGCCTAGGCAGATGAAAGTAAACCTCAAGGACTTTCTGCTTAGGACTAAATGAAGCCCTCTTGTCTCCTTGCCTACTCAGGGCACCAAAGTAATATGTTATCTTATGGCAGTCGAGTTGACATGGAAATTTTTTCTCTTATTCATTCTAAAAATTATCAATTACCACCTGGTCCATTCCTTTTGCATTCGCCATATAAACACTGATATTTCGTGTTGGCGAACTCCTGTTGATTATACTGGTTACACTTGATGCCCTGGATGGCCTAGGGGTCTGAACTGCACTGTTGGCCCTCCTTTTTGATGCCATTTAGTCTGATACCGGTTCCCTTTTCCTTTTCCTCTTATTAGAGATTGGGACCTTGCCTCTTGTTTTGCCCAATCTCATTCTTAGCAGATAATCAAAATAACCAGGACTCCGGAATTTAAATGCCTCAGGAGACTCAGGGGGAGGATCAGCACTTCAGCAGTTCAGAAGGGGTTTAAAAAAGCACCTTCCAATGGCTATTGCAATGAGCATAAAGAACACTCTTACCCGGGCTCAGGAATATCAGCGTAAATTCAATGTATCCATCTGCAATGGCAATTCCCAAAAATCAATTGTCAATCAATTGTCAAAAATTATCAAAGCGATTGTAAGGGCAATATGTCAACTACATCAGCCTACAATCTTTCTTGTTAGTTCACTTGCTCCCTCATTGGGCACTTTAGTGGTAATTGGCGCTGGAAGGCTCCCATGGTCCCACAGTTTAGGTTTCTGAATTGCACTAAATTGCTCAGTGTAAAACAAAGTTTAAGCTTCCGACAGCTCAATCTTTTTATGCTTTATACTTGCTGGGGGTGGGTAAGAAGGAAGCAGGTTTCACCAGACACCCCACAAGCGGCATCCAGACCTAGCTGGGCGGCTTCTGTTGGGGCCTGGGGTGCACACTCAGCGGCAGCCACCTGCGGCTGCAGCGCTCACATTAACCTGATTTGCCCTTACCTTGGCCATGGCCTCCGCAGCCTCTTAGGCCCCTGCCTTCCACCGCAGTCACCTCAGGTCACCTTAGGCCCCCTGATGTCCTCGCTATCCATGCGGGGGCAGTGGAGCAGCAAGGCGGCAGGACAGGCGCCGCCACCTTCCACTGTGGTCCCCTCAGGTCGCCACAGGCCCCCGATGTCCTCGCTATCCGTGTGGGTGTGGTGGAGCAGCAAGGTGGCAGGACGGCGGTAGGGAGGCGGAGAGGTGGAGCGGCAGCTCGGAGTGGTTGCTGGTAGACGCATGACCGTCAATGCGCTCTTCTGAGAGTGCTTCTGGGCATTGATCATTGAAAGATAGTAAACCATCATAATTAAGGTTTAGTTGGCTCCTCGTGCCTGCAGCACCAATCATTATTTATGCTCCTTTGTGTTACAAATTGGCAGGGGTGACTTGGGCTTTAATGTTAACAAGGAAAATGGCCTCCACTCCACTTCATTGTAAGACAGCCATAATTGAGCAGCAGTGGCCACTTACACACCTTGCAACTGTATCTGCTAAATAAATAAAAGCCCCCTTATATCATCCTCTTTCTTGGGGTATCTCTTTGAGGACGTGGTCTCTTGCCATTTGTAAACATAAAAATGGGCACACACACAGTGCTTCTTCTTTTGGTCCATCACTTTGACAAAATCAATGAATCTATCTCTTTTCCTCCATTTCCTGGACCATTACTCTGAAGACCCAGGAGTCAAGAGGAACAGGGCTCTGCATTTGAGTGCAACCCTATTGGCCTCCTCCTTGCCAACCACAGGACTCTGAATAATTAATGCTGAATTTATGGCGCCTCTGCCTGAAAGCAAGGGCAGGGTGGTGGTGCAGAGAGCTAAAGAAGAAACAAGCCTTCTTCCCAGCCATTAATTGATTGAGGGCGTCATTCTGATTTTGGCGGGCGGCGGACGCCGCCCGCCAAAGTAACCCAGTCGAAAGACCGTGGGGGTCATTTCGACTTTCCCGCTGGGCCGGCGGGCGACTGCCAAAAGGGCGCCCGCCGGCCCATCGGGAAAGACCCTGCAACAATGAAGCCGGCTCCGAATGGAGCCGGCGGAGTTGCAGGGGTGCGACGGGTGCAGTTGCACCCGTCGCGATTTTCACTGTCTGCATAGCAGACAGTGAAAATCTTTATGGGGCCCTGTTAGGGGGCCCCTGCACTGCCCATGCCAGTGCAGTGCAGGGGCCCCCAGGGGCCCCACGACACCCGTTCCTGCCATCCTGTTTCTGGCGGTGTAAACCGCCAGAAACAGGCTGGCAGGAAGGGAGTCGGAATCCCCATGGTGGCGCTGCAAGCAGCGCCGCCATGGAGGATTCTCCGGGCCAGGGGAAATCCGGCGGGAAACCGCCGGATCCCCTTTTCTCACCGCGGCTTTACTGCCGCGGTCAGAATGGCCCTGGAAGCACCGCCAGCCTGTTGGCGGTGCTTCCGTGTCCGGACCGCCAGGGTTGGAATGAGGGCCTGAGTCACTTAAAGCCAGGATCATTAGAAATATGAGTTTCTGAGTCAGCAGCCTTTTCCGCATAGCTATGGGTTTACCTAATTTGCCACATAGTCCATAATCTGCTGCATAATCTGCAAATTTTAACAAAGAATTGATTCTATCTCAAATGGATTAAAAGTTACTTGACCCATTGGGACTTGTGCTCCGGAGAAGTACAAGGCCCTTCATAAAGGTTGGTTGGTCATCTTGCATTTGCTTCTTGCTGTATTTGCAAATTCAATTGGTACTAATGGGATATAACATTTCCCCTAACAGGGTTAGTAAAAAGGACAAAAATCCTCCATGGCGGCGCTATTCTCCGGGCCAGGGGAAATCCGGCGGGAAACCGCCGGATCCCCTTTTCTGACCGCGGCTTTACTGCCGCGGTCAGAATGGCCCTGGAAGCACCGCCAGCCTGTTGGCGATGCTTCCGTGTCCGGACCGCCAGGGTTGGAATGAGGGCTTGAGTCACTTAAAGCCAGGATCATTAGAAATATGGGTTTCTGAGTCAGCAGCCTTTTCCGCATAGCTATGGGTTTACCTAATTTGCTACATAGTCCATAATCTGCTGCATAATCTGCAAATTTTAACAAAGAATTGATTCTATCTCAAATGGATTAAAAGTTACTTGACCCATTGGGACTTGTGCTCCGGAGAACTACAAGGCCCTTCATAAAGGTTGGTTGGTCATCTTGCATTTGCTTCTTGCTGTATTTGCAAGTTCAATTGGTACTAATGGGGTATAACATTTCCCCTAACAGGGTTAGTAAAAAGGACAAAAAAGGTCAAAATAATGAAGTTCTTCTAATCATAAAATGTGCCGCATTACGCCGCATAATTTATCATTTCTTGTTGCATAACTGAGTCAACCCTGCTGCATTATTTGGTCCTGTCCTGTCACATAATTCCAGTGGCCATGCTTAAAGCTTCATGGTGACAAAGATTTATTCTTTTTGAGAGGTAATGTAGGGATATTATAAGCTGAATTCTGGAATGATGGAGATACTTATAAAAATGCTTGCATTTGGTACAGTCTGATTACTTATTATTAAAAACTATGGCCCTCAGTATGACCCTAGTGGTTGGAGTTAAAGCAGCGGTAATACTGCCAACACGCAGGCGGTAAGAAACATGGGATTATGACCCTGGTGGTAGCCGCCAACACAGACAGCCACTTTAACACACTGACCGCCAGGGTGGTAACGGCCGCTGGGCTGGAGACTTCAGTCTCTAGCCCGGCGGCCATGAAAATCCCACCCTCGGGATTACGACCCGGCCTACCGCCATGGTTTTCGTGCCAATCATACCACCATGAAAACCATGGCGGTAGGCACTATCAATGCCAGGGAATCCCTTTCTGGCACTGATAGGGGTCTACCTGCCCTCCTCCCCCTCCCAAGAGTCCACCCCTACTATCCCCATCCCATCTCCACCCACGCACGCACCCATATACATCCATGAACACACGCTTACCCACATCCAATGTCAATATATTACTACATTTGTCTTTGCAAGTCAAAATATTCTCTAGAAGATTAACTGTACCAATAATCTATTGTTTTTATCTTTCTTTATTTCTTACATCAGCACCCAAAGCCAAGAAGAGGGTATTAGAGGATTGGGCGAAGGAGGGTGCCAACGCCAGTGTCGCAGTGGGTGGAAGTACCACCACCACCATCAAGTTTTTGTTAATAATATTTTATTTCTCTACCTTTTACCTCTCCCCATTAGAATCTTTATCTCTCCTTTCTCTTATACTGACTTTTTTTCCAAATCCTGTTCATTCTTTTTAATGTTTTATCTTGTTATCCCTCCATGCATTATCCTTTTCTCTAGATTTCTTGTATCTGTAACTGACTTCCTCATGTCTGTACTCATCTGTAGCTTAAGCTTTCTTCTTCTCGGCTATTAAGATTTCACTCCCCCCATGACTTATATACCCTGTGGACTGGTACTGTAAGACTAAGACAATAGATTATGTAGTCTGCTGTGGAGAATGCAGAGTTTGCAGACCCAAGCAAGCTTTTCTACGCTTGATTGTTGAAAAGGCTTTCTATTTCTTTCTCATACTCAAATGACAAGAGACTGGCTATGATTATGGTGACCTCCCAATCTTTTATTGTATTCTATGAATTATTCAATATCCCAGCAGTTTCAATGACAGTGCAGCATGGCAGGAAAGTAGTATGAAGACAGACTCATTGCAAGTGCCAACCAAAACCAAATTTCCTTCATTGACCAATATTTTTTACCCCTTCATTGAGCTTCAAATGACTCACAGTCCTCATCATATCTCTACCCCTCCATTAGGATTGGCTTGACTACTGGCTTTTCTAACATTGTCAACCAACAAAATGCCCAAAGTGATATTTTAGATGGGAGAGAAGAACCTGCAAAGTAAACAGTACTCATGGTTTGCGGTTGTATTTTGTTCAAAAATGAATGGAGGGAGGTGTATCTGGTATCTAAAAGGTGTAATGTTTTTACTATTAGCTGCACTGACCACCAGTGCCCAGGCCTGCACCCGTGCTCCAGATGACACAGCATCAGCTGAAGTGGGAGTCTCTGTGGTAACTCACATTGCTTGGTTATTGACAATTACTCACTGTATTTGTTAATTGAAGTAGATACCATCCATCATCATCCATGACCTCCCTGCCTGTGGCATTTTGTGAACCTTGAGCCATGATCCCACCTAAATTCAGCATGGTTCAATTCAGCACTGCAGTGTTGGCTATGAAATGTGTGTTGGCTTCTGTTAATGTGGCATTTACAAAGCTTTCAAATGCAAACTGAAATGAAAAGAAGGTGTCTTTCCCTTCCCTTCCAGTGCCACATGTTACGGGACAAGTAGTTCATATGGCTTCTGTTAGAAATGGGGTCTTTGGTTGGCAGTCTATTTGCACTCTGTCCAAGCAGGGACCCTCACTCTAGCCAGGATAAGGAAGATACACAGCTCAGATAACTACTGATCACTCCCTGGTAGCTTGGCCTAAGAAGTAAGCCTTATCTAAGAGGCAATGTGTAACCTATTTGTACCAACACACACAATAACACAGTGAAAACAACACAAAAGCACTCAAAACCAGTTTAAGACAATAGCCAATACTTATCTAAGTAAACCAAGACCAAAATGACAAAACTCCAACATACACAAGCAAAGTTATGAATTTTCAAAGATTAAACTTCAAAATAGCACTTAGAAACACAAATGCTTCAGGTGCGTTTTAGCACAGCATATTGACAGAGTCGTTCCAAACAATCCGACACCAATGGCACTGGTCACGGAGTTGCACCGACCCCAAGGTAAAGTACCTTTTGGGAGTGAGGAAACAAGCCAGTGCACGGAGTCAGGGAAGCAAGGTGTCACTGGATCCAGTGTAGCAGCGATTCTGGTACTGCAGAGCAGTGGAGCGGAGGAGTCGGTGTGAAGTGTCAGGTCCTTGCTGCAGGCCAACGGAGATGAGGCAGCATCGGTGCGAAGCATCAGTTCCGTGCGCTGTGGTGGGGTCGATGTCCGACAGGTCAAGAAGTGGTGGGGTGACCTCACGGGGTCACCGTCATGCCACGGGACTGCAGGTGCTGCGACAGAGTTGGACGTCACCGACATCAGTGACATCAGTGACACGGTATTTGGGATTCATGAAATCATGTTATGTCAGTTGGGCTGCATCTGCGTCAGGCCTGTGATGTCAGTCGGGGGTGACCGCACTCCTGTGGGGACCACAGCTTCAGGAGCAGGCGGCGCTGTGGGGTCAGGCGGCGGTGTCAGTCTGGGTGTCCCTCAGTGTTGGTGCACTTGGGCTTTCTTGGTTTTCAACCAGCTTTCACTTTCAAGAGCTCAGAGACTGGAATAGGCGCCTCCTAGTGAGTTAGGGTTCACAGTAAGTGAACCTAGAGGCTGGTAGGTGAAGTCTTTGCTGTCCCTGAGACTTCTTAACAGGAGGCAGGCTCAGTCTAAGCACTTGCAGAAACCTCACAAGCAGGATATTCAGCAAAGTCCAGTCTTTGTCCTCTCTAAGGCAGAAGCAGCAAACTGCAGGCCAACCCAGCAAAGCACACACAGCAAAGCGGCAGTTCTCCTTAGCTCTGCTTCTTGGCAGAGGATCCTCTTGATCCAGGAGTGCTTTAAAAATCTGGGGTTTTGGGTCCACTAATTATACCTATTCAGCTCTTTCATGTGCAGGTATCAGGTTCTCCCACCCCACTCTAGACAAGGAGACTCATCAGGATATGCAGGACACTCCCCAGCTCCTCTTGTGCCCCTGTCTAGAGGGAATTCACAAACAGCCCAACTGTCAGTCTGACCCAGACATGGATTCCACAATTAGGCAGAGGCACAGTATGGTTAGGCAAGAAAATGTCCACTTTCTAAAAGTGGCATTTTCAAACTGACATTCTAAAAAACATCTTTACCAAAAGATGTATTTTTAAATGGTGAGTTCAGAGACCCTAAACTCCATTTCTCTACCTGCGTGCTTGCAATGTGAAACTGCACTTCAAAGATATTTAAAGGCAGTCCTTATGTTAACCTATGGGAGAGATAGGCAATAATAAAAACTGAATTTGGCAGTATTTCATTACCAGGACATGTAAAACACATCAGTACATGTCCTACATTTTAATTACACTGCACCCTGCCCATGGGGTTGCCTAGGGGTCCCACCTTAGGTGTGACTCACATGTAGTAAAAGGGAAGGTTTGGGCCTGGCAAGTGGGTACACTTGCCAGGTCGTATTGACAGACAAAACTGCACACACAGACACTGCAGTGGCAGGTCTGAGACGTGCTTACAGGGCTACTCATGTGGGTGGCACAATCAGTGCTGCAGGCCCACTAGTAGCATTTGCTTCACAGACTCTGGGCACCTCTTGTGCACTTTACTAGGAACTTACTAGTAAATCAAATATGCTAATCATGGATACAATTTAGACAGAAAGCATATGCACTTTAGCATTGGTCAGCAGAGGTCTAAAGCCAACAAAAACAGGTCAGAAAAAATAGGAGGAAGGAGGCAAAAGGTTTGGGGATGAACATGCAAAAAGTGCCAGGTCCAACACAACCCCCACCAGCCTAAAGCCAGAGGAGACCATTCAATACCTTGATGGACTTCTCTGACCGGGGTGATAGAACATGTACCATGGCCCTGCAAAAAAGACAAGGTCCTACAGCTTCCATAATGGATGTATGCCTGTTGAAATGTTTCCCATTTGACATTCATCAAATTTCAATTTCAACCACATTGATTGATTAGGCCTAAGCTTAGCCACATCATCAGTGAGCCCACCTCCCCCCACCACCATTCTATAGGAAAACCTTGACGGTATACACCTGGCCTTTACCCTGTACCTTACCCTGCTGCAGCAGACTAAGTCAATGAAAGGAAACTTTATTGAGCTCTCTATATAGGCCATAAACACACATACATTTTACTTTAAAAAAGTTCAGCTAAAACAGCGAGACTAAAATGTTCACTTTCAACCCCACACAAGTAATAACACCTTCCCATACCAAAGAAAACACTTCCGCATAATGGGAAATAACCAGATAAATCAGCTTATCTAAAAACAGTTATTCACAGTTAAAAGACATCCCTTGTTTGTGCAAAAAAAACAGAAGTTAATTTGTCATAACACAGCTTTTTCCTAGTGCAAATTGCTATGTAAATAAATGAATGAAGCAACCATATAACAAATGGCTGGTTGTTCCACGGCACTCAAAAGGCACATAGCAACTTTGAAGTCCCTAACATTATGAGCAATAAATGAAGGTTTCAAAAATTGCTTCCTTAATTTGACATGGAACCGGCAAAAAAAGCATAAAGTGCAGAGTGCTTTGCTTAGAATTTCCGTCACACAAACACATAATAGCTGTCAGATCCCATTGATCAATTCTAGGGAATAAAACAATTTAGTGTGCCCTACTTAACCATAATCTATTAAGAACATAGCAATGTTGAGGATTTGTCACCCAGGTTAAATAGGGTTGAAGGTTGAGGGGTAAGGTATATGACATATATGTTAAAACCGTTTGCTTCCACAGAGGCACTGTTTCTCCTCCTGGCATCTAACAGGGCAGCTTTCACTACTGACTTTTCTAACATCCCAATCCTAGTCAGATTTGCAGGTCCAGGGAAACCACATATCATTTTGAGGGAGTTATTAATAAAAAGAAAGCCTTGGTGTGTTAAAGGCATGATCCAGGTATAGGCAGTCCTGTATGAAAGACTTTGTAAGTTCAATTTCAGGTTTGGTCCATACAGAGCACCACAAAGAGAATGAATTAGATGTTAAATCGTCCTCCAAGTGGCACAGTCCTACTTCACTATGCATAATGGTGGATAATGCTAAGGAGGTGGCGTACAACAGGTGCATTACGAAATTTATTTCCTCAAACTGTAAGGACTTGCTTGGTACATAACCCCATACACCTCCACCATAAGTTGCAATGGATACAATCTTGGTTTATAAATGGTAATAATTTATTTATTGGCCTGACTTTTCAGGTTGCTAGAGAATCTGAACATCCCCTCACACACTCTTTTCATCTTGAGCCTTGTGTTATAAACATGTTTGGCACAAGTACCATTTGCAAGGAACATCAGGCCCAGATATCAAAAAGACTTGACCTTTGCTATCTAGACACCTAAGATGAATTTCCTTGCAGTCTTTGGAGTTTTCCCATGTGCCATTTTGAACCTCTTTGATGCATTAATGTTTAGTTTCCTGGAGTCCAAGAAACTGCAAAATAGACCATTAATCTCTGCAGCCCTACTGTGGTCCTTGATAACTAAACCAAGTTTCCTTCCATTACTGCCAAGTGTATGTGTTTGATTGAAATAATTTGTATTTGAGGCTGAGGCCAGGGTGTAAAGTGGTGTTAGGTGTCTGTGATTTTTTGTTTTGCTGATGGTATACTCTGTGACAAACGCTTCCAATAAAATGTATGTATCCTGTTTCTTTCCCTGTACTGCATTGCATCACTTTTCCCACCATCTACTTACTGCAGACAGGATATCTATTATCTACATGTTGCACATGATGTGTGTATATTGCCTACAGAAACCTAGATAAACAATTATTTATCTCATCTCAGTATAGTTTAGTTATGTACTAACTAAAGTAGTTCACTTCACCCCATAGTTCTTTTACCTGAATAGATGAAGTGATGGCCAGCGACTGCTCCCTCTGTCAATTTTCCACCACCTTACTTGAGGGTTTCCCAAGATGCCTTTTTTTACGGTAGTGCGCTAGCAGGGAACTACAACAAGCAAGGTCCCATTCCCACCTGGAGCTCTCTAACTGTTGGAATAAGCAAAAGGTTTATCCATTACAGGCAACTAAATTGAAAGAAAAACACAGAGATAGTAGTTTAAATGTAGTTTATACATATACATTTACTACCACCATTGCGCATTAAAGAATACCATATATTATAACAAAAGCTAGCAATAGTAAATTATTCTGAGCAATGGTGAGCATGAAATTTAATAACAAACAATGTTAAGAAATCCCCATGTCAGGAAAAGTATACTCAAAGTCTGTTCTTTGTAGTCGATAAGGATAAGCATTTATTTACACATAACAAATGCCTGAATGATGATGTTGACATTGAGGAATGATGTTTTTATGTGTGGTTGGGCATGTGGTGTGGGCTATTGCTCAAGCAATAGGACATCCTGAGTGAGTTGGTGTTGCATTTAACCATATCCTCCCTACCAAGTATTTGGTGTAAATTAACAACACCTCAAAGAGGATTAGGGGTTGTCTTAATGGATGAGAAAGAGAATTTGGGAAACGGTGTGACAAAGACAAAAACAACACAAGAACAATATTCATCAGGGCAATGAGCAGCACATCGTTATCAATCTGTTGTGGAAGGAAGTGAAGGAATGAGTATGACACAGTTCAGTTAAATGTATTGCAAACAGCCCTTCTACTCCAGAGACCCAAGTTATTTAGATAACTAAATGGTCTATCGTCTAGGTTTGAAAACATCAAATTATAGAGGAGTGAATTGAACCCATCCATCTCTAAAAGATGTGATCACTAAAAGAAAAAGAAAAATGTACTGCCAAATTGGACAATGCATCTCCATTCTCCTCCAGAATGCCTGTCATACTTGAGTGCCTCTCTGAACTGGTACAGCAGGTAAGCAGGAATGTTGAGCTCAGCTTTCGCCTTTCATTCATGCAGGAGAAGAGAAGGCTTGCATATTTTAAAACAGGTGCTGTATTGCATAGTCAAGGAGGAGAACAGAAGAAAGGTAAGCTTCATGTAAAGTGTACCAAGAAGACTCATAAGCAGAGCAGAAACAAGAGGAGCTTCACCAGTACAATACACACACTCAGCAAAATTACCCAAATCAATTCCCCTCTCTCCATTCCTCAGAGTCCTCATCATCATGTTTTCCCTTTGAACTCGATAACTTCCTTCTTTTAGCTATTGAGGTAGTCTGCCTTGAGTCCTTCCATCCTCCTCCCGACTCCGAGTAACTCCATCCCAGTCCTGACATGAGTGAAACCGACCTGTATTGCACTGCGGTTGAGAAACAAAAGTATAGAAACAGAATTACAATAGTTTGTATGGATTTGTGTTTGATAACGAAATTGACTGGTCTGGTCTCTGAAGAGCCAGAGAAAAGGAGTGAATCACGAAGGAACAATTTTGTATGTAAGTTTGTAAAGGCCAATCACCTTCAGGAAATATGATCTTCCATCAGGTACCAAACATTGCAATTTATTGCAATCAAGTTTACTATTAGTTGAATACCCTCCCTCACTGTCTGCCCCCCATAAATCATCAATCATCACTCACAATCACTCACTCATTGGTGCAATAGGTGTAGTTACCTCTTCCAATCCAAGCACGGTGATAGGTACACAATTTTATCTTTGATCAAGCAACACATTGGAATTTGGTAATGGCAGTCTTGTAAGTCAATGATCTTCTGGGGCAGACCTGCTAAGTGATGCAAGAAAAAGGATAGGCATGCGAGGCAGGCAGGCATTGTCTGTATTGTCCTGAAGGAATTGTGGAGGCTTCTTCACTGCACACTGGTCCAACTCTAACCCAGCAACACATGTGACTTAAAAATGGTGGGCCAGCATAAATCAGACACAAACATAATACACCACTAGCTATTTTTTTCAATGACAAATAATTAAATAGTTGGTGACACTGGCATACTCAGTCAGGGTTCACCCAGAAGTTGGCCAACTAGCAAACTTGATTTCAACCAGTCATCTCCCTCTTTCTCATGTGCTATTTCAGGAATGGTGCGAATGTGTGGTATGCAATGTTGGTTCATTTTGATCATGGTCAATCTCTCCAAGTTTTGAGGTGAGAGACTGGTCCTTCTCACTGTGACAACTGTGCTAGCTACACCCAACACATGCTTAGTAGATACACTGGCTACAGGACAAGTCAGATACTTTATTGCCAGCCTGCTAAGCTGTGACCACTGGCACATCTTCCCATAATGATATTCCAACAGGTTTTGATCCACATAGACCACTTTTGGGTCATCCAGATATTCATGGAACATCCTTTGAATGGCCATTGTTGCTGCCATTTGTTCTACCTCTTTTGCCTCTTCCTCTGCACTTGACTTAAAACCTGCCCTTTGAAACCAAGCCAATGCAGAGGTTGCTGTTGTTTTCAGTCTTCTTGTTGCTGGTGTTGGCTGCTATGAGACAAGACTACCTTCTCTGGAAGTTGAATACAGTACCCTAGAACTGCAGAGTTGGACTTTAAGTTCCAGCTGTTCTTCTTCAAGGACTCTGGCTTGCTCAAGCATCCACGTCTTGCATTTTGAAACATCCCCTTCAGAAAAAGGAATACAATTGGGCAGAATTCTTTTTGTACCATGGATCAAATACTGTGGCACAGATGCTCTCTTTGGACAGCATGATGTTGTTTTGCAGCCTTGCATTACAAACCAAGCGAAGGATTAAGCTTTCAACCAAGGCATGTGGTTCTGAGTTTTGTTCACACTTGTGACTGTGAGCCTTTTAGACGCTTTGCTTAGCTGGTCCTGTAGCAGATGTAACAATGGGGTAGACTGGCCCACTGTACTGTCCTCCTTGCTAACTTCCCATGTGAAAACCTCAAAAGGGAGTAGCATCTGTGTCAGACATTGGAGTAGGCCCACATGTCCACATCCATGGTCACAGCTTTCCCAATTGCATTGCCTCCTCTTTCAATAACATGGACATGTATATGCCTGGACTCCTCAGACAGACGTTGCAGCATGTAATAGGTTGAGTTCCAATGTCTTGGCACCTCCTGTATTAGGGCTTTTACTGGTACTCTATTAGCACACTGTATAATCCACAACTGTTTCCAGGCTTCATAAGAATGGCTCAAATAAGTGCAGAGTCTTCTGAAGGTGATCAGTATGTTGCTAACTCTGTCTTCTTTTTTGAGAAACTGTAGCACAACCAGGTTGATGCAATGTGGCAAACACAGGACTCTGAAATAGCCACCATCTGCTATGTCCCTGACTATATTACTGCCACTGCCCATGGCAAGAAATCCAATTTGGAAGCCTCTGGGTTGCAATCATTGAGAACCTTGCTATTAAATGTTTTCAAGATGTTTGCAGCTGTATGTGATTTCTCTGTGGCGAACATGGCTAGTGTTTCATGACGCTGAACCCTGCCAAAACATTCTTCAGAGCTAAGAGATGAAGATAGCTATTGTCTTACCCCCCTAAAAGACATCCAGTGTGCACAGGTGCAAATATAATCATTCACCTGACAACTGGTCCACATGTCTGTCAGGTGGGTAGTGTGAACAGCACTTTGCTGCAAAGCTTGTCCAACCGATTGCAGCACATTGTGATGCAGAACTGGAACAGTAACTCTGGCAAAATAGGTCCGACTTGGAATCTTCCATTTCAGGCAGATGGACACCACAAATTCTCCTTCCACAAAAAAAGGAGGCGGTCCTGAGCTAACATTTATGCCAACTTCCAGTTGTACAAATGTGCTGCTGAGTGGTTGCTGTTGTAGGACCTCTCCTGCCTAAACATGCCCATAATAGTAGCCTGGATTTTTTTCTTTTCTTGGGGCACTGATGCAGGCGATGTTCAAGAAGTAGGTGGTGGTAGACTCAATGTGCGTCTCTGGGCAGTGACTGCTCTGGTGTCTCCATCTGACTCTGAGTCTTGTGCCATTTTGAGGTTGATGAGGCGGGTGATTTTGGTGCACTGCTGGGGACAGGACTGCTTTGCATGAAGATGTCACCCTCCTCTTCTTCATGACCTCCCACCATGGTTGTACTTGGAGCTGATGTTTCCTGACTCTCCTCACCTTCACCATGACCACGTTCAGCAATTTTTAAGGTGCTCCTCCCACCGCATTGTGTGATGTTTTTTTCATATGGCTCCAGTATCATAATGTGAACCAGGCTTACCTCTGCAGACACTTGTATGGCAAATGGAGCATATTGCAATGTTCTCCTCCTGTGTCCTAATAGTAAAAAAATCAACAACTTGGGAGGAATACTTTCTTAGTGGGCCAATGCCTGAAGAAGGACTGGAGGTAGGTGCGTGTGTTGTTGATTGGCTCTCTGCAGGTCTCAGCTGGAGCTCCACAAATATAGGAGCTGGTGGTGCTACCTGTGCCACAGCCTCTGAGCAGGTTGAAAAGGAGCAGTAAGGCTAATTCTAAGGTTTTCAGGATTTTCTATTTTTCCTTGCCTCTCCTGGTGTCTCTTGGACACTTCTGGAGCCCACTCCATGTCCCCATCATCATCATCATCATCAGAAGTGGTGCTTGGATAGGATGGTAGAGTATCCTTCCCTTTTCTTGCTGGAGATCTGCGAGCCAATGATTTTAAAAGAGGAGTTTTTTGTATAGCAGGAACCTCCTATTCTGCTCTAACTTCAGGAAGGTATATTGCTGGCATGGCTGCTGTCCACTTGGCTCTGTTTCCTGAAACGATTGGGCACTAATTTGTGAAAGGGACAAATCTACTTCAAAGTCATTGCTTGTCGGCATTGCCATGGATGCAGTGGCTGCCTTGCTGACAAACTGGGCTTGGGTTTCAGTTGGGGTGGTACTGTTGTTGTGGGAGTGCTACTTCATGGTTCCTCCGCGAAGGCCGGTGAGGCAGGCACTCGTCTCCCGTAAAAGGTTATGGTCAGCATGCCAGTGATGGAAAACTGTTTCTTCTCACTGGCCACTTTCTTGACAGAAGCTTTCTTTGGGGACATCTTGAAGCTCTCTGTTGGTTGGATAGGCTGTGGCACTAAGATGCACAAGTAGAAGAGTTTGGAGGACTGCTGTCACTGTATACCCTTCTATTTCACAGTACTGTGTGTGATGTCTCTTCTTTTCTTGTGCACCTAAAAGCAAACAATAAAGAAAAACTTTTAGAGAAATGTGGCATTTCATTTCCAATTAGGATAACACAGCATTTCCAATCAGGCTAACAAATACAGATATGGCTCTTTCCTCTATGTGCATCTCTTCTAAAGGAGATACCTGGCAGGGAGGGTGTACAGGAGGAAGTGGAAGTATACCTAAAATATATGAACACTGTTGTTTGGCTGTGCACCTATGGTGGATGGATGGATTGAAGCAAGATGCATACAATTTCTTTCCAATCAGGGTAACACAACATACAGAATAGCTCTTTCCTTTATGTGCATCTATTATAAAGGAGACACCTGTGCAGTCAGGGAGGTAAATTTATGAATGGAATAATCCTTAAAAAAATATGAAGGTTTGTGTGCACCTATTGCAGGCAAGGTAGTCCAGGAGTAAATGGAATAATCATTTAAAAAACGAATGATGATGATGTGTTTGCAGTGCTACTCCTCTATGGCAGGGAGGATATCCAGGAGGAAATGGAGTTATACCTAACAAAATGAATGATTTTGTGTGGTTGTGCACCTATGGTTGATAGATGGATTGAAGTAAAATGCAAAAAAAAGAAAAGAATAGAAACAAAATCTAAATAAAAAATGTAAAAATAAATAAATAACAATGACATTAAAAAATGATAATTACTTGTTGATGTTTGTATGGGAGTATGAGACACCTAAGGTGAGGCAAGGTGGTGCAAATGAAAAATGCTAAAACAATATGTATTATGTGAAGCACTGTTCATCATAATCATATTCATAATACACATATACTTCAATGATCCCCAAACATATTATTAAACCGATATTGCATATGTGCAAGCCTGTGACAAAAGCACTCTGGCTGGATGCGCAAAATGGCTGCCTGCCACATGGTCAAACAGCAACAGTAAGCAAGGAGGCATGGGGAAAAAAGAAAACATGCAATCTCATGGAAGAAGCACACTGAACGAATGCACAAAATGGCTGCCAGTCACATGTTCAAAAAACAACAGAGAACAAGGAGGCATGGGGAACAAAGAACGCAGGCAAGCCTTTGGCACAAGCACACTGGCTGATGCGCAAAATGGACACCAGCCACATGGTCAAACAACAATAACAAGCAGGGAGGCATGGGGAACAAAGAACACATGCCTGCCTGTAGCAAAAGCACACTGGCTGGATGCACAAAATGGCCGCAAGCCACATGGTCAACCAACAACAGTGAGCAGGAAGGCATGGGAAAACAACAAACACATACAAGCATATTCAAAATGCACACTGGCTGGCTTCACAAAATGTCCACCAGCCACATGGTCAAACAACAACAGCGAGCAAGGAAGCATGGAGACCAAAGTACACATTCAGGCCTGTGGCCTATGGACACAGACTATACAAAATGGTCCCTGGCCACATAGCATGGAGAACAAAGGAAAATGGTGGCCGATGATGAACACACACACACACACTGGCCAGAAAAATCAGGCATGGTCACACTGAAAAAACACTACCGTTAATTCAGCAATGTAAAACACAAAAATTAACAAAGCTATAAACTTTTTACAACAGCACAAATCCTATTATGGCATCAAATATTACCCCACATATACACTTATTGCTGAAAAAATAGTGAAATGCAAAGGATAGCCAACATTTTTAATTTAATCCAATGCCACCCCTGCCTTAATGATGTTTTAAATACGTATATCACAGAAACATTTGTTTCATGCAGTAAAAACTAGTAATGGGCCTACTGGCTGGATTGCCCATCAGAAGACTAGACCATTTAGCAAAATAAATGAATACTGCAAATGTAACAAACAAAGAGAAAAGGTCCTTAACTTTGCAACATTTTTCCTTTACAAAAGGTGAAAAATGAAACGCAAAAAAAAATAAGTAGGCTGCTACTCAATCAATTCACAAATTATTATATTTGGCATAGCCATTAAAAGTATAAAAACAATAAAATTTACACATTTTTTCTACATACTACATTCACATACAAAATTCTTAAATCATTCGAAGTCCTTTACAAAAGGTGAAAAATTAAATGCAAAAAATAAGTAGGCTGCTACTCAATCAATGTTAGGGTTTGTGGACAGCAAAGAGCATGTCCCCTCTCACTGCACTAGTGGGTTCTGTAATAGCTCCCTTTTAAACTTACTATTCAAACCCTTTCTTGTTATCTCACCTTCCCCCCCCCTTAGGCTTCTGTGTATGTTGTTTAATGTGCTGTTTTGTTTACACATTGGGCCTTGCTTTTACCAAGGCTTCTTTAAAACACTCCTCCCTAGGCCATGTGTTAATTCAACTCATTTGCATAATAACTGAAACTCTGCACACCTTTCAAGAACATGTGCAGCATGTGAGGACCACACCCAGCCCTTCAAACCACACCCAGCTGTGCTCACCTTTCAAGAACATGTGCAGCATGTGAGGACCACACCCAGCCCTTCAAACCACACCCAGCTCTTCGAACCACACCCAGCCCTGTCTATAAAAGGCAGCCCCCGAGCCTCACCCAGTGCTTGTGCTCGTCTACCTCCCGCTTACCTGAGAACAGATCCCTCGGTGCTGGCACTCCTGCTCTCTACAGACTTTCATTGGCTTCAATGGGCGCAACTGCTGGCTCTTCCTTCTTCTGGTTTCCGGTTCCTCCTTGCCTCAGCCTCTCTCCTACAAACAACCTGCAAAAGAGAAAGAAGACAAGGTTAGACTGATCAGTATCTCTTGCCAGCAACAAGTAAGTGCAAAACTTTTTATTACCTGAAGGAACTTTGACAACAATTTCTGGATTCGTGTGTGGACGGTTTGAAGCAAGATACCTTCCACGAACATTGTGATTCAGGCTCTTTGTTGCAAGAATACCTTGCGGAGCTTTGTGAAACAAACATTGTTTTTTTTTTTATGGAACTTTTAAGAATCGAACAGTGGAAACCATTAACAGCAAGGCAAACAGTAAATCAAGGACTTGCACAAATTACATGCTGTATTTTGATGTAAAAGTACAGTATTTATTTTCCAAAAGATTCTGGAGATATGGGAAAAGTGAGTCTGCTATTAGGAATTTAGGCTTTAGTTATATTAAGATGAATGTTTGATATTGGTAATTCTGATAACAGTATTTGTTTAATGTTTTAGAAGCTTTACAGTAATAGAAAGCACATCCCAGAGCAGTAACACATTCCAAACCTGGAAACTCGAGACCAGGATCCAAGAAGTACTTTTAGAAGAGAATTTCTAATAAATAAAGGGATAGTCAGGAACCCATTTAGGAATAGGTTGCACTTATCTGTTCTTTGTTTATGTTTCATTAGGCACCAGTTTCTACAGAAGTCAGAAAGGGCCGCAGATTTGTGCAGCACTTCAACAGTGGAAACGCAAGAACGGTGTTGTCTCTCTTTTTTATTTTATCCACTTCCCCCCTACCCTTGAGCTTCTGTTCTTAGTGCACTGTGTTAAAAACTAGTGTGCTGGAACAAGCAGTTTCAGGGTGGGGTCGGATTGTCTTCAACCTCCATCAGAACTGAACAAGAACTCAGGTGAGCTGGGCTTTGACAGAAGCACAAGCCTTAAAAAATTTCAGTTCTGGTGGACGATGAATACCGGGGAAGAAATAGAGGGCATTGACGTCACGGATATGGCTCAGGCCCTAAATGAGGACTTGGCTCATAATGAATCAGTGTCTGGCATCTTACAACATATGCAAGAGGAAATAGAGAGATTAAAGATGGAGAATACCTCTTTACAGTAAAACAGGATTTAAGCAGGTATAAATTTAGGGGATCTCAGTGGAACACAGCTTTTACGCCTTTGTTTAAAACCACCTCAGAGACAGGGGCGCCATCAAAACATACAACTTTGCCTCCCCCAGTTGAGGTTACTGTTAATGTTCCTAATGCTGTGCCCTTAGCAGCACCTGAACGTTTTCATGGAGATAGTAACAAATTCCATGTTTTTATCCATCAATGTCAATTACACTTTGTTTGTAAGCCACAACAGTTCCCTACTGATGCTACGAAAGTGGCATTCGTCTTGTCTTATTTGGGTGGCACAGCAGCCAATTGGTCAATTCCTTTCATGGATAGAGATGATCCCATCCTCCATAATTGGAATCAATTTAAACGTACCATGACCAGCCTTTTTGCAAAACACACTTTCATGCAGGCAAGTGATAATGAGCTTTTAAATCTTAAACAAGGTAACAAAGATTTATTGACCTATCTCACTAGTTTTAATCGTTTACTCACCGAGACACAGTGGCCAGAAGGAAAGCGTGTCTCCCTTTTTTATAAAGGTTTGAGAGACGAGTTAAAAGACGCGCTGGCTCATATCGTTGATTTGCCAGAAGACTATTCGGGCTTTGTAGATTTAGTTGGGAAATTAGAACATAGACTAGGAGAAAGAAAGGGAGATAAATACAAACTGGAATCACGGTTAACTTTTATTAAACACGAGAAGAAAGACACAGATAATAAACTCCCTGAACCTGAGCCTATGCAAATAGGGACACTCAGAGGTCCACTCACATCAGAGGAAAAAGAAAGAAGGAGAAAACTTCAATTATGTTTATATTGTGGCAGGGCAGGTCACTTTGCCAGAGAATGTCCAGTAAAGCCTAAAACTCCACAAAAGGGTGCTGTTTCCTCCACCTCCTCAACTGAATCAGGAAACGATAAAGCTCGACAAGGGGAGAGGTTACTTGTTCGAGAAAACATCTTAATCAAACCTCTAATGCTGCAGCCTTCATGGTACCGCACATACCTAGACATTTCATAATTCAGGTCGTTTTAATTGTTACTACCCAAGTGAGGCATTCTCTCCCTGTCCTACTGGACTTAGGCGCGACAGGAAATTTTGTGGATAATAAGTTAGCTGAAAACTTAGGACTTCCTATGTGCCTAAAGCCTTGTCCAGAAGCAGTATGTGCAGTGGATGGGTCAGAATTGACCTCTGGATTAATCACAAAACAAACAAGTCCACTTGTTATGGTCTGTCAGAACGGGCACACAGAGGTGATTAGCTTTGATCTGATAGATACTCCTAATTTTGGTTTGATTCTCGGGGTACCCTGGTTAACAACTCATAACCCAAAAATTGACTGGGTGAATAGAACTGTTACTTTGGATTCCTCTTTCTGTAGAACCAATTGCTATCAAGAAGCAGGTACAGAACAGAGCACAGTATTACACTGTGCTAGTGTTACACAAGATGAACCAAGTCTCCCTCCTGAATATTCTGACTTTAAAGACGTCTTTGATCCAGTAAAGGCTAGTGTGCTGCCCCCACATCGGTCTTATGACTGCCGTATAGATCTTATCCCAGGGGCCCCTTTACCTAATAACAGAGTATATGCTTTGACTGACGAAGAAACCAAATACTTAAGAACCTACCTAGATGACCTACTACAGTCTGGGTTCATCCGTCATTCCACATCTCCGGTATCATCTCCACTCTTTTTTATCCCGAAGCCGGATAAATCCCTGCGCGCGTGTATCGATTATAGAGGACTAAATAAGGCTACAATAAAGAATAAATATCCTCTTCCTCTAATACCTGTGTTGTTGGATCAATTAAGACATTCTACTGTATACACTAAACTAGATCTGCGGGGAGCTTACCACCTGGTCCGAGTAAAAGAGGGGGATGAGTGGAAGACAGCTTTCAAGACAAAGTTTGGTTTATTTGAGTACACAGTAATGCCCTTTGGGTTATGTAATGCCCCTGCGGCCTTTCAGTTCTTTATAAATGAGGTCCTACACGAATTCCTGGACGTTTGTGTCATAGTATACATAGACGACATCCTCATTTACTCTAAGAACTCAGAAGAACATACCCAACATGTTCGTGCAGTATTATCAAAGTTAAAAGAAAATCATCTTTTTGCTAAGTTAGAAAAGTGTACTTTTAATGTCAGCAAGGTGGACTTTTTAGGATACTGCCTGTCACCTCAAGGAATAACTATGGATGTAAAGAAAATCAGTGCTATTGCTGATTGGCCAGAACCATCCTCTGTAAAAGATATTCAGAAATTTCTGGGTTTCGCCAATTTTTTGTAGGAGGTTTGTTGCACATTTTGCAGACATTGCGGCCCCAATAACTACCTTGTTGCGGAAAGGGCAACTATTTCTTTGGACTGATGAGGCGGCACACGCCTTTCAACTCCTAAAACAAAAGTTCACTTCAGCCCCAATTCTGAAACATCCTGATCCTGACTTGCCCTTTTTTGTTGAAGCGGATGCTTCACAAGTAGCTTTAGGAGGAGTTCTCTCTCAACGAGATATAGTAGATGGCCAGTTACATCCTATAGCCTTCTATTCCAAAAAGTTATTACCAGCTGAACAAAATTACTCTGTGGCTGAAAGGGAACTACTAGCTATCAAAGTAGCCTTTTCAGAATGGAGGCATCATTTAATGGGAGCCAAGTACCCAGTTACAATCTTTTCTGACCATAAGAACCTACAGTTTTTTGGATCACTTAAAGCACTAACACCACGTCAGATGCGCTGGTTAAATTTTTTTAGCACATTTGACTTTGTTATAACCTATAGACCAGGTGCACAACAAATTCAATCTGATGTGTTATCTAGATACGGACATACCTCAGACATGAAACAAGATAAAATAGGAGAACCCATTATTCCTCCCCAAAAGTTTTTGGCACCAGTACAACAGAAGGATTTCATCACAGATCTATATAATGCACACATGCAAATAGCACCTCAGGATTGGTTAAAGGATTCCCATAACACAATACAACGAGGTTTATTGTATCACGACAACATGCTGTTAGTGCCCACCTCTGAATTACAAACACAGGTGATAATTTGGCATCACGCCTCACCGTTGGCAGGTCATCCTGGTTGGGTAAAAACCCTGGAAAATGTGCAAAAACACTTTTGGTGGGACACTATAAGAAAGGACATTAAGCAATTTGTCACTACCTGTCCAATTTGTGCAAGACATAAATCTTCTCATAAGGCCCCTGACGGCTTGTTAATACCAATGCCAACACCCAAGCAACCTTGGCACACTGTGAGCGTAGACTTTATTGTAGGCTTACCACCTGTAAAATCCTTCACAACAGTGTTGGTTATAGTAGATTTTTTATCTAAAATGGCACATTTTGTACCATTACGGAAATTACCCACAGTGGCAGAATTTGCCGATATTTTTATAAGGGAAATTGTGCGTTTACATGGTTTGCCAAGCAAAGTGGTGTCAGATCGAGGGAGCCAGTTCAACTCTAGATTTTGGAAAAAATTATGTGAAAAACTGAAAATAGATGTGGCATTATCCACTGCTTTCCACCCAGAGACAGATGGACAGACTGAACGACTGAACCAAACCTTACTTCAAACGCTACGTTGTTTATTGGCTGATTATTCTAGTGAATGGTTGGAAGCTCTCCGTGTAGCGGAGTTTGTTTATAATAATACTGAGCATTCAGCTCTACTTTGCTCACCATTCTATTTCTTGCAGGGGTATCATCCAAGAGCTATACCCATTTTGTTAGAAGAGTCCCTGTTGCCTACAGTAACGGATAGACTAACGAGGTTAGGTGACATACAAGACAAAGCCAGGAAACATTTATTAAAGTACAAGGAAAGCATGAAAAGACAAGCAGACAAACACAGATCTGAGGCCCCAATGTATAAAATTGGTGACAAGGTATGGCTCTCCACAAAGAACCTAAACATAGAGGGATCCCGAAAGCTGCAACCACGTTTCATTGGACCCTTTAGTATAACTGCCATAGTAAACCCGGTAACAGTAAAATTAAATTTACCAAAAGAATATCCAGTACATACTACATTCCATGTGTCCTTGCTTAAGCCGTACAACCCAAAAACCCGACCTGAACCACCACCTCCACCCATACCAATTAAGGGAAATCTAGAATATGAAGTGAAAAGCATAAAAGACTCAAAAAGAATTAGTGGACGTCTGTTTTATTTAGTAGAATGGAAAGGATATGATGAATCTGAGAATTCATGGGAACCAGCATCATATGTACATGCCCCACAGCTGATTAGACGGTTTTATTTAAAAAACCCAGGAAAACCCCGTCCTGTAGGAGGGCCTTTGAGGGGGGCAACTGTTAGGGTTTGTGCACAGCAAAGAGCATGTCCCCTCTCACTGCACTAGTGGGTTCTGTAATAGCTCCCTTTTAAACTTACTATTCAAACCCTTTCTTGTTATCTCACCTTCCCCCCCCCTTAGGCTTCTGTGTATGTTGTTTAATGTGCTGTTTTGTTTACACATTGGGCCTTGCTTTTACCAAGGCTTCTTTAAAACACTCCTCCCTAGGCCATGTGTTAATTCAACTCATTTGCATAATAACTGAAACTCTGCACACCTTTCAAGAACATGTGCAGCATGTGAGGACCACACCCAGCCCTTCAAACCACACCCAGCTCTGCTCACCTTTCAAGAACATGTGCAGCATGTGAGGACCACACCCAGCCCTTCAAACCACACCCAGCTCTTCGAACCACACCCAGCCCTGTCTATAAAAGGCAGCCCCCGAGCCTCACCCAGTGCTTGTGCTCGTCTACCTCCCGCTTACCTGAGAACAGATCCCTCGGCGCTGGCACTCCTGCTCTCTACAGACTTTCATTGGCTTCAATGGGCGCAGCTGCTGGCTCTTCCTTCTTCTGGTTTCCGGTTCCTCCTTGCCTCAGCCTCTCTCCTACAAACAACCTGCAAAAGAGAAAGAAGACAAGGTTAGACTGATCAGTATCTCTTGCCAGCAACAAGTAAGTGCAAAACTTTTTATTACCTGAAGGAACTTTGACAACAATTTCTGGATTCGTGTGTGGACGGTTTGAAGCAAGATACCTTCCACGAACATTGTGATTCAGGCTCTTTGTTGCAAGAATACCTTGCGGAGCTTTGTGAAACAAACATTGGTTTTTTTTTTATGGAACTTTTAAGAATCGAACAGTGGAAACCATTAACAGCAAGGCAAACAGTAAATCAAGGACTTGCACAAATTACATGCTGTATTTTGATGTAAAAGTACAGTATTTATTTTCCAAAAGATTCTGGAGATATGGGAAAAGTGAGTCTGCTATTGGGAATTTAGGCTTTAGTTATATTAAGATGAATGTTTGATATTGGTAATTCTGATAACGGTATTTGTTTAATGTTTTAGAAGCTTTACAGTAATAGAAAGCACATCCCAGAGCAGTAACACATTCCAAACCTGGAAACTCGAGACCAGGATCCAAGAGGTACTTTTAGAAGAGAATTTCTAATAAATAAAGGGATAGTCAGGAACCCATTTAGGAATAGGTTGCACTTATCTGTTCTTTGTTTATGTTTCATTAGGCACCAGTTTCTACAGAAGTCAGAAAGGGCCGCAGATTTGTGCAGCACTTCAACAGTGGAAACGCAAGAACGGTGTTGTCTCTCTTTTTTATTTTATCCACTTCCCCCCTACCCTTGAGCTTCTGTTCTTAGTGCACTGTGTTAAAAACTAGTGTGCTGGAACAAGCAGTTTCAGGGTGGGGTCGGATTGTCTTCAACCTCCATCAGAACTGAACAAGAACTCAGGTGAGCTGGGCTTTGACAATCAATTCACAAATTATTTTATTTGGCATAGCCATTAAAAGTATAAAAACAATAAAATGTACACATTTTTTCTATTACATACTACATTTGCATACAAAATTCTTAAATCATTCTAAGTCTTAATAACCACCTCTACTTACATAGATCATTAATTTAAGGTTCAGGTTCTTATAATTACATAAAGTGCAGTGTGCCAACCAGATTATCCCAAAAACAATTCTGATTAGACTCAGGTCCTTACAATCTCATAAAATGCAGTTTCCGATATAAAATGCACCGCATTTTATCGTATTTCATTAAGGCGAGGCAACAAGTCCTTAGAATCTCATAAAGTGCAATTTCCGATATAAAGTACTCTACGTTTAAATTCTTACCTCGCTATAACTTAGCACAATATTCTAAAATACCATCAACCAGTTGTAGTATTTAAAACTCTTCATTCCTGTTTACTTCCTACATCATACTGGAGCCTATAATTCCAGTTAAAACACCTCTTAGGCTATTTAAAAATAGGCCCAATGTGCAGGTTACATTTAAAAATCTCATATCAATGAGTAATCTAAACGCTTGTTCCCGATTAATAATATTATGGGGGTTATTACAACTTTGGAGGAGGTGTTAATCCGTCCCAAATGTGACGGATATACCACCAGCCGTATTACGAGTTCCATAGGATATAATGGACTCGTAATACGGCTGATGGTATATCCGTCACTTTACCGTCACTTTTGGGACGGATTAACACCTCCTCCAAAGTTGTAATAATCCCCTATATTCCTTATAAATTGGTTTTAAAAACTTATTACGCACTTCTAAAAACCATTAACAATCCAAAAGTAGGTTTTGCATAGTATATTTCTATTGTAAGCCACATGTACATAGACCCTGGGCATCCTTAAGGAATGCTTTTAACTTGGGATCTCTATAGCCTGGATTCAGCCCAATTCGGAACTGTGACACTGAGGGCTAGATGTAGGAAGCTGTTTGCATGGTGCAAACTGCGAAAATCGCAGTTTGCGCCATGCAAACAGCCTTCTGCAATGCACATTCACAATTTGCGAGTCGGTACCGACTCGCAAATTGTGAATGCGACTCGCAAATAGGAAGGGGTGTTCCTATTTGCGACTCGCATCGCAATGCAGAATTGCTTTGTGACCGCGAATGCGCTCGCAAAGCAATTAGCAGTTACCACCAGTGTCACAATGGTGGTAACTCATTCGCAAAAGGGAAGGTGTCCCCATGGGACCCCTTCCCCTTTGTGAATGTGGGCAAAAAGTTTTTTTCAGAGCAGGCAGTGGTCCAATGGACCACTGCCTACACTGAAAAAATGAAACCAAATGGTTTCGTTATTTTTTTTATTTTGCAACTTGTTTTCCTTTAAGGAAAACGGGCTGCAAAATAAAAAAAAAACTGCTTTCTTGAAAAAGCAGTCACAGACATGGAGGTTTGCTGACTTCAGCAGGCCACCATCCCTGTGAGTGCTGGGACTTGCTATGGGGTCGCAAAATGCGACCCACCTCATTAATATTTATGAGGTGGGTCTTTCGACCCCATAGCGAGTCGCAGACGGTGTCTAAGACACCGTTCTGCATCCGAATTTGCGATTCGGAAATTGCGAGTCACACCGACTCGCAATTTCCGAATCGCAAATTCGGACCTTGCTACATCTGGCCCTGAGTTTCTTAATCTTGGGTTAGGTAGAGCCTCTATACAGGGAAAGTTTTCCAGATTCCTCCATCCGACAACCATAGCCTGAGTTTATATTTTGCTCTCTAAGAACTTCAGGTCTAGTTCTCTTGCTCTTTCCTTCACTATTCTTTGTAGATTAGATTTCGGAATTTGTGCACCACACCACTGGTTGCCGTGTAAGCCTAAGAGGACACAGATCTTTTCTAACCATCCTCTCACTTGTAGCGCCCAATGTAACTCACTTGTTATTTATTTTTTTCACAATCTCGCGATCTTACAGTTCCCTTCATCTCTTATACTTAACCAGAACCAGAACTTCAGTGTTGCTTGTAGTCCCAGGTAAATCCATGCCATCATTTGACATTCTGCTCTTATAGCTTGTAGCATACTTGAAGAGGCAAGTGAGAGCATACGCTTTACGCAAATGCTTTCTTCTGTCTCCCAATTTAATTTCCTAGAAAATGTTAGAACTTCCACTCCATATTGAAACTGGGGACGTACCATAGCATTAAAGGCAGAAATAACCAGCTGCAAGGAAGGACCCCCATATTTATTATTGAATAGTTTTAATCCCCAAACTGATGATAGAGCTTTATTTTTTAGGGCTTCGGTATGGACTTTCCATCTCAAATGTGAGTCAAACCATATGCCTAAATATTTATATTCTTTTGCCTTCTCTATTTTTTCTCCTCCTAGAATGTAGGTACATGCACTTTTCTTTTTCCCTATAAACATTATTTTCATTTTCTCCATATTTACTACAATTTGTTTCTTTTGACAATAGGAGTAAAACACCTCCAATTTTCTTTGTAGCCCTAACTCCATCATATCCATTATCACTAGATCGTCAGCATATAATAAACAGGAAACATGTACACCATCAATTTCTGGGCTTAAGCCTTTGGCCTCCCGTTACAACCCGGGCAGGTCTGACAGAAATAATGAGAATAATATTGGGGCCAACACGCAACCGTGGCGAAGGCCATTCTTTATGGGGATCCTTTTTGAAAGTGAACCGCTCATATCTAAAATTACTTGGGCCCACTTTTGTGAATGCAGACCCTGAAGGAGTGATAATAAATCCAAACCAATCCCTAACTGTTTTAACACATCCCATAGTAATTTCCTATCTACCAAGTCAAATGCGGCACGAAAATCAACGAAGCAGCAAAATAGGCAGCCTTGCATCTCCTCTGATTTTTTTGCTAATGCCCACAGACTAAAGCAGAGGTCGATTGTCGAGTGCCTTTCTTCAAAGCCACCTTGTTCTACTGGTATCAAAGTATCAAATCATTATCATCTGCCCATTCTTTGATTAACCCCAGCAATAGCTTTGTAAATACCTTTGCACCTACATCTAATAGGCTTATCAGCTGATAATTTTTTGGTTGGCTGCTACTGAAACTCGAGGCCACCCACCACAGTGACATTTAAAATATAAATAGTACAAAGAAATACTAGTGCATGCCCTATTCCTATCAAACAAACCACACCCTTATATATTAGTTTTTTAACTTACTTGTGTGATATCACAAAAACAAAGTCCATAATCCAATGTTATATATCCAGCAGACAAAGAGAGTGATCCTTCCACCTCAAAATCTAAGTGAAAAGTGATCAGGAGATGGACATAGCACTGGGAAATGCCTGCTGGACAGGAACAGAAAGTTGGAGTCTCTAGGGCACTAGACTTCTATTACTAAAAAACAACTTGAACGGTCTAATGTAGAAAACAAATCCACTCCCTCCAAAAACATAATTTTGAGTTCATTTAGCTGCTTCTCGAGTAGAGAACGTACTCACGTGTGGCATTATACTGGCACCGTCATAGCTGGAAGCTAGCGAGTGGGTGCAAAATCTGAGAATATCACGGTGCTTGCAAGTAGGAACAGAATCAAAGCTCACCGCTTCAAGCCAGATGGCGAAATTCAGGTATTCAGTGCTTCTCCACATAGTCAAAGTGCCAGAATTCCAGAAAATCCAAAGAGCAGAGCTGAGTTTACCACCTGGGCCTCGATTTAACTGACCTTAAGAAGGTACCTTGACAAGCCTCAGTTTGGGATGTTCTATCCAAGCATGTTCCCAGACTTAGTTCAAATCCCCAGTGAGGAGAATAACCACAGTGATAAAACCTCCCAGTGTATTAAGAAAAGAACGCAGAAATGTATCTTAGTTGACATTATGAGCACAGACATTTACTATAGTGAGGCAATTACCCTGAGGGATACGGCTGATATAAGATATCAACCTTCCTTATCTGCCTTGCATCCGGTAGTTGAAATCATAATGAATTACTGAACAATAGTGCTACTCCATTGAGTATGGTGGTAATGGAAGAATACAATGCACAAGAATATAGCTTCTGCTAAAGGTGGTTTTCATCTTGCTTGGTGATGTCTGTCTCCTGTACAACAACTATATCATAGCATCCCTCCCTGATGTGTTACCACAATTTGGTACATATGTTAGAGGAAAGTAGACCATTTGCATTCAACAAAAAGCACATTAAAATGGTGTCTCCCAGATTCAGCCTCAGGGAGTCACTCCTTGGTCTATCATTCAAATTAGGTAAGTTTCTAGGGAGCCTAAACCAATAAAGTGAGTGTTCTATTGCATCAGAAGCCTGTCCCCCACTCAAACCAAGTAACAACAAGCAACCACATAACAACAAAGCAGAGTTTTAATAGGAAGACCAAGGAAATGTGGAATATGAGGCAATGTGTGTAAGTAACCCCAAAGGGGACTGACCTGGTAAATCCAAGCAACCCTGGTCATCCTTATGTAGTAGTAGTATGGCCAAGAATACCATGTTCCCAGAAACCCACCCCCTGCATTGACGAGCATAATATCTATGCAAAATACTGTTCTCACAGTAATACTGCACCATCACAGCTATAGCTCTGGTGCCAGAACATTAACCTTATGTCACCCCATAAAAAGCCGTCCTGTACAGGATACTTGAATATTAAAGTCTTGAAAAGCATAATCTTGTATTTCAAGAAAAGAAGATGACAGAGAGAGGGAAGAGGATGGATGATTAGTGGAATTCAAAACAACAACTTTCAAAGTGCCAACGTGTACATAACACTTAGGATAGATCATGGAGGTATATCCTTCTAGTGTTGAGAAGGGAGTCTAAACTAACACCATTGTTGCATACCTGATTTCTCCCATTACTTCCAGTCATCTGGTTCTGTGGTGGCATCTTTTTTTAGATGAGGGCAGTTGAGTTCCAATCTGTGAAATTCTGAAGTTTATTTTGACATTGAAAAGGAATACCAAAAAAGGAAACGTCTACCTGTATTTGATTTTTTCCTTTTCCAGCTTATCTGTCACTGATCTGAAGGATTGTAGCCTAATATGGGTGGCAGGATCAATATTCTGATATAGCTCACAATCAATCAATCAATCAATCAAAGAAATTTGTAGAGCGCGTTACTCATCCGTGAGGGTCTCAAGGCGCTGGGGGGGGTGAAACTGTGGAGGGAGGCCAGGGAGGGTCACTGGTCGAACAGCCAAGTCTTGAGGTTTTTTCTGAACACCAGTAGGTCTTTGGTTTTGCGAAGGTCGGTGAGGAGGGAGTTCCAGGTTTTGGGGGCGAGGTAGGAGAAAGACCTGCCTCCTGTGGTGGTGTGCTGGATGCAGGGGATTGTGGCTAGGGCGAGGTCGGCTGATCGGAGGTTGCGTGTGGGAGTGTGGAAGTTTAATCTTTCATTGAGGTAGGTTGGGCCGGTGTTGTGGAGGGATTTGTGTGCGTGGATGAGGATCTTGAATGTGATTCTTATGTCTATGGGGAGCCAGTGTAGGGATTTGAGGTGTGGTGAGAGTCGTTCATGGCGGGGGAGGCCAAGGATGAGGCGCGCAGCTGTGTTCTGGATTCTTTGGAGTTTGCGTTTGAGTTTGAGCGTGGTGCCGGCGTAGAGGGCGTTGCCGTAGTCCAGTCTGCTGCTGATGAGTGCGTGGGTGACTGTCGTTCTGGTTTCTGGGGGGATCCATTTGAAGGATTTATTTTTAGGGTGCGGAGTGTGTGGAAGCAGGAGGAGGTTAGAGCATTGATTTGCTGTGTCATGGAAAGGGAGGGGCCCAGGATGATGCCGAGGTTGCGTGAGTGGGTGGGTGCGGGACCTAGGGCGGTGGGCCACCAGGAGTCGTCCCACGTGGTTTTGTTGGGGCCGAAGAAGATGACTTTGGTTTTGTTTGAGTTGAGCTTGAGGTGGTTAGTGGTCATCCAGTTGGCGGTGTCTAGGAGAGCGGCGTGTAGGTTGGTTTTGACGGTGGTGGGGTTGCGGGTGAGGGAGAGGATGATTTGGGTGTCATCTGCATATGAGAGGATGGTGATTCCGTGTGCTCGGAGAATGTTGGCTAGGGGGATCATGTAGATGTTGAAGAGTGTGGGGCTGAGGGAGGACCCTTGGGGGACTCCGCAGGTGATCTTGGTAGTGTTGGAGTGGAAGGGCAGAAGGCGGACTCTCTGAGTTTGGTCGGTGAGCAGGGAGGTGAGCCAGTCTAAGGCTTTGTGGCGGATTCCTATGTTGTGGAGGCGTGTGCGGAGTGTGTGGTGGCATTCGGTGTCAAAAGCTGTGGAGAGGTCTAGGAGGATGAGTGCGACGGTCTCGCCTTTGTCGACTTTGGTCCTGATGTCGTCAGTGCATGCGATGAGGGAGATTTCTGTGCTGTGGTTCTTGCGGAACCCAGATTGTGAGGGGTCAAGGGTGTTTGTTGCTTCAAGGAAGTGGGATAGGCGAGTGTTGACTAATTTCTCTGCAACCTTGGCTGGGAAAGGGAGGAGGGAGATGGGGCGGTAGTTGGAGAGGATCTTCGGGTCAGCCTGTTTTTTTTTTTTAGGAGAGCATTAATTTCCAAGTGCTTCCAGGGGTCTGGGTAGGTGGCGGAGTCGAAAGAGGAGTTGATTATGTTGTAGAGTATGGGGGCGATGGTAGGGCTAGCTTTGTTGTAGATGCGGTGTGGACAGGGGTCAGAGGGGGAACCGGAGTGGATGGAGTTCATGGTTTTTTCGGTTTCTTCGTGTGTGGTAGGGGTCCATGTGGATAGTGTGGTGGGGATCTTGAGTGGGGGTTGAGTTGGGTGAGAGAGGGGTATGTGTGGTGGGTGTGTGGGATATGAAGCTGTTGTGGATGCCCAGGATTTTGTGGAGGAAGTGGTTGGAAAGGGCCTCACATAGGGGCTGTGTGTGTGTGGGGTCTATGTTGCTGGCTTTGGGTTTGGCAAGTTCATTGATGATGGTGAAGAGTTCTTTGCTGTTTGGGAGTTGTTGTCAAGGCGTGCCTTGTAGTGATCTCTTTTGGCGGTGCGTATGAGTTGGTGATGGGTGTGAATGTTGGTTTTGAGGGTGGAGAAGTTGGTTGAGGAGGGTTCTAGTCTCCATATTTTCTCAGCTTGGCGGCATTTACGCTTCGAGTCTTGGAGTTCAGGGGTGAACTATGGGGCGTTCTTGATGTTGCGGGTGGTGATGTGTTTTCTGAGGGGTGGTAGTTCTGCGCAGGTAGTAATCCAGGTGTGCTCCTGCGTTTGGGTCGTTGGTGTGGGGGGGGGTTATGGGCCAGTTGGGAGTTTAGTCGTTCTGTGGGGATCTTGTCCCACATGCGGTAGGATGTGGTGTGTTGATGGTAGTGTGTGGGGGGTTGGTGAAGGAGAAGTGGACGCAGCAGTGGTCTGTCCAGAGGAGTTCGGTGGTGTAGGTGTAGGCTATGTGTTGGCTTGAGGTTAAGATTGCGTCCAGAGTGTGTCCTGCTGAGTGGGTGGGTGCGGTGACCAGTTGTTTGAGTCCGAGGTTGGTGAGGTTGTCTATGAGGGAGGTAGTGTTGTGGTCTTGTGGGTTTTCTAAGTGAAAATTGTAATCACCGAGGATGATGTAGTCTGTAGAGGTGAGGGCGTACGGGCTGATGCTGTCGGCGATGGTGTCGCAGAAGGCGAGGTGTGGTCCGGGTGGTCTGTAGATAAGAGTACCTCTGAGGGTGGAGTTGTTGATTTGGATGAGGAAGTGCATGTGTTCAGTGTTGCCGATAGTGTCTTGGGAGTTGGTGGTGACTTTGATGGTGTCTCTGTGTAGGATGGCGATGCCCCTGCCTGGCTTGTTGAGGCGGTCTTTGCGTTGGAGTTTGTATCCCTTGGGGATGGCTATGGCTATGTTGGGTTCTGAGGAGGGGTTGGTCCAGGTTTCCGTGAGGAAGGCGATGTCAGGTGAGTGTGAAGTGATGAGGTCCCGGTGTTCTATGGCATGTTTGTGAAGGGAGCGGATGTTGAGGAGCGGGCAGTTCAGGTGGTTGTGGTGGGTGGCGTTGGTGTGGTGTGTGAGGGTGTTGTTGCGGGGTGTGTTCTGGTTGTGGGCTGGTGTGCTGCGGGGTTGGTTGGGGGGGCAGGGTGGGTGAGTTTTGTGTTGGGGTGTTGTGTTTGTTGAAGGTGGGGTCGCTATGGTTGGTGTGTGGTGTGAGGGATGATGAGCAGGGGAAGTGGCAGGTGTAGCAGGTGAAGGGGCCATGAGTGTGTGTGGGGCTAGATGTGGTGCATGTGGGGAGGGGGCCTGGGTTGAGAGAGTGGAGGGTGAGGGGGGAGTAGGTGTGTCTGAGAGGGCCAGGGGGACTGGCGCTGGGCGCGGTCAGGGCGCAGACGGGCTCAGATGGGCTTGCCTTTGGAAAGGGCTGGCGCCACAGGGGACGCAGCGGCGGGAAAGGGCAAGGAAAGGGCAAAGAAGGAAACAGTGAGAAAAGGAGGGGGGAGGCAGGAGGGGCCGCACGGGACGCAGCGGCGGGAAAGGGCAAAGAAGGAAACGGTGAGAAATGGAGGGGGGAGGTGGGAGGGGCTGCAGGGGCTGCAGCGGCGGGAAAGGGCAAAGAAGGAAATGTGAGAAAAGGAGGGGGGAGGCGTGAGGGGCCGTAGCGGGAAAGGGCAAAGAAGGAAACGGTGAGAAAAGGAGGGGGAGGTGGGAGGGGCCGCAGGGGATGCAGCGACGGGAAAGGGCAAACAAGGAAACGGTGAGAAAAGGAGGGGGGACGTGGGAGGGGCTGAAGGGGACGCAGCGGCGGGAAAGGGCAAAGAAGGAAACGTTGAAAAAAAGAAGAGGGGAGGTGGGAGGGGCCGCACGGGACGCAGCGGTGGGAAAGGGCAAAGAAAGAAACAGTGAGAAAAAGGAGGTGGGAGGCGGCAGGGGCCGCAGGGGACGCAGCGGCGGGAAAGGGCAAATAAGGAAACAGTGAGAAAAGGAGGGGGGAGGACCTTCCTGCAAGCAGGGTCAAAGGTTGCTCCTCAAAGTCTTGGAAAGAGATTTAGCCTGCCTGCCTTGATATCATGAAAATCTGTTCCTTAGTTTTAAAGATTAGAAAGTTTGCCAGGGAATCTCTTTATTTGGCTATGTCTCCATGCTTACTCAGATTCACCCTATGTGGTCTTTCAGTTTTGAGAAGGGCATAGGGATCCCTGAGAACATGTGGAAAAATGCTCAACACAAGGACATCCAGGTCTGAGACCTCAGCACCTTCTTGTAAGTTCTTGATGCAAATATTGGCCCACCGGAGACAGTTCTCCAAGTCTTTATGTTTTAGTGTTAGAGGAATCAACTGCACTATGGTGCAGGAAAGCAGCTTTTTTATATTTTCCTTTCCTCTCTCTGTCCTTTTGAATCCATTTCAATCAAATTCGAGCTAATATGTTATTTGCCCACTGTTAGACCTGACAAGCCTTAGGGTGGTCACCCCTAACTTTTTGCCTGCCTCCCTCCACTTTTTGGACTCCTTTTTTTGCTGGCTTTTAGACTCTGCGCACTTTTCCACTGCTAACCAGTGCTAAAGTGCATATGCTCTCTCCCTTTAAACATGGTAACTTTGGATCATACCCAATTGGACTATTTAATATACTTATAAGTCCCTCATAATGTGCACTGTATGTGTCTAGAGCCTGTAGATTAAATGCTACTAGTGGGCATGCAGCACTGGTTGTGCCACCCACTCAAGTAGCCCCTTTACCTTGTCCCAGGCCTGCCATTGCAAGGCGTGTGTGTTCAGTTTCACTGCCACTTCGACTTGGCATTTAAAAGTACTTGCCAGCCTGAAGCTCCCCTTTTTCTACACATAAGTCACCTCTAATGTGTGCCCTAGGTAACCCCTAGAGCAGGGTGCTGTGTGGGTAAAAGGCAGGACATGTACCTGTGTAGTTTACATGTCCTGGTAGTGCAAAACTCCTAAATTTGTTTTTACACTACTGTGAGGCCTGCTCCCTTCATAGGCTAACATTGGGGCTGCCCTCATGCATTGTTGAAGTGGCAGCTGCTGATCTGAAGGGATTAGGAAGGTCATATTTAGTATGGCCAGAATGGTAATACAAAATCCTGCTGACTGGTGAAGTTGGATTTAATATTACTATTTTAGAAATGCCACTTTTAGAAAGTGAGCATTTCTCTGCACTTAAATCTTTCTGTGCCTTACAATCCACGTCTGGCTACGTTTAGTTGACAGCTCCTTGTGCATTCACTCAGACACACCCCAAACACAGGGTACTCAGCCTCACTTGCATACATCTGCATTTTGAATGGGTCTTCCTGGGCTGGGAGGGTGGAGGGCCTGTTCTGACACAAAGGACTGCCACATCCCATACTGGGACCCTGGCAGACAGGATTGAACTGAAAGGGGACCTGGTGCACTTCTAAGCCACTCTTTGAAGTCTCCCCCACTTCAAAGGCACATTTGGGTATAAAACAGGGCCTCTACCCTACCACCCCAGACACTTGATGGAGAAGAAACCTGAACCAGAACCTACATCCTGCCAAGAAGAACTGCCTGGCTGCTCAAAGGACTCACCTGTCTGCTTTCCACAAAGGACTGCTGCCTTGCTGTTGGCCTGCTGCTTTGCTAAACTCTTGTCTGGCTGTAAAAGTGCTCTCCAAGGGCTTGGATAGAGCTTGCCTCCTGTTTCCTGAAGTCTCAGGACCAAAAAGACTTCTTTCTTTCAACTGGACGCCATGTGCGCCGAAAAATTCGATGCACAGCTTGTTCCGCAGTGAGAAATTCACCGCACGCCGATCCGAAAGACGCCACTCGACGCAACGCTTACGGTGCGATGGGAACTTCGACGCACGGCCTCACCTGGACAATGCCGCCCGACTTCCAGAGAGGAAATTGACGCAACACCTGCTGTGAGGAAGAAAATTCCATGCACAGTTCCTCGGAACGACGCGCAGCCGGTCAACAAGTCTAGGATTCCACGCACAGACCCTGGGACATCTGGTAATCCCGTGACCCACAGAAGGAGTCGGCCTGCGTGCCGGAAAACGACGCACGTCTTCCCCAAGTGAAAAATAACGACGCAAGTCCATGTGTGAACGGGCGAAACCGATGCACACACCATTTTTCTTCCCGCAGAACGACGCACGTCTCCCCGCGTGAAAAATAACAATGCAAGTCCATGTGTGAAGGGGCGAAACTGACGCACACACCATTTTTCCACGCATCTCCTCCTCTGCGGCCCTCTGTGGAGATTTTCCTCTCCAAACCAGGTACTTTGTGCTTGAAAGAGACTTTGTTTGCTTTTTAAAGACTTAAAACACTTTATATCACCTTTCAGTGATATTTCTACAAATTCTTATTGCATCTTTTATTGTGTTGATCTACAAATATCCAGATAAATATTCTATATTTTTCTAAATACTGTGTGGTGTATTTTTGTGGTGCTATATTGTGTTATTGTATGATTTATTGCACAAATACTTTACACATTGCCTTCTAAGTTAAGTCTGACTGCTTGTGCCAAGCTACCAGAGGGTGGGCACAGGATAATTTGGATTGTGTGTGACTTACCCTGACTAGAGTGAGGGTTCTTGCTTGGACAGAGGGTAACCTGACTGCCAACCAAAAACCCCATTTCTAACACCCACCCTGTCAACGTGCTCAGAGAAGTATAATTCCCGACAAAAAACACAATGTCAATGGCAGACAGGAGACATGGAGCATGCACAATGCAATGCTCAGCGAGACCTCTTATCCATAACAGTGGGAATTTGCATTCGATGGGGAGAAGACAAAAAGCTAAAATAAAGGTTTGTAACCCCCCCAATGAAATCAGTTATAGTTGTCCCCTGCAGATATTTCATTCGGTCACAGGCTTGTAACGGCTTTGCAAAACATATGCCTTTCGATTCTCACCATTAATCAGAGAATCAAAAGGGTGAATTAAGCGTCAGCCTCCATAGCAACCCTGGGGAAACATAATTTTGAGTTCATTTAGCTGCTTCTCGAGTAGAGAACGTACTCACGTGTGGCATTATACTGGCACCGTCATAGCTGGAAGCTAGCGAGTGGGTGCAAAATCTGAGAATATCACGGTGCTTGCAAGTAGGAACAGAATCAAAGCTCACCGCTTCAAGCCAGATGGCGAAATTCAGGTATTCAGTGCTTCTCCACATAGTCAAAGTGCCAGAATTCCAGAAAATCCAAAGAGCAGAGCTGAGTTTACCACCTGGGCCTCGATTTAACTGACCTTAAGAAGGTACCTTGACAAGCCTCAGTTTGGGATGTTCTATCCAAGCATGTTCCCAACCTTAGTTCAAATCCCCAGTGAGGAGAATAACCACAGTGATAAAACCTCCCAGTGTATTAAGAAAAGAACGCAGAAATGTATCTTAGTTGACATTATGAGCACAGACATTTACTATAGTGAGGCAATTACCCTGAGGGATACGGCTGATATAAGATATCAACCTTCCTTATCTGCCTTGCATCCGGTAGTTGAAATCATAATGAATTACTGAACAATAGTGCTACTCCATTGAGTATGGTGGTAATGGAAGAATACAATGCACAAGAATATAGCTTCTGCTAAAGGTGGTTTTCATCTTGCTTGGTGATGTCTGTCTCCTGTACAACAACTATATCATAGCATCCCTCCCTGATGTGTTACCACAATTTGGTACATATGTTAGAGGAAAGTAGACCATTTGCATTCAACAAAAAGCACATTAAAATGGTGTCTCCCAGATTCAGCCTCAGGGAGTCACTCCTTGGTCTATCATTCAAATTAGGTAAGTTTCTAGGGAGCCTAAACCAATAAAGTGAGTGTTCTATTGCATCAGAAGCCTGTCCCCCACTCAAACCAAGTAACAACAAGCAACCACATAACAACAAAGCAGAGTTTTAATAGGAAGACCAAGGAAATGTGGAATATGAGGCAATGTGTGTAAGTAACCCCAAAGGGGACTGACCTGGTAAATCCAAGCAACCCTGGTCATCCTTATGTAGTAGTAGTATGGCCAAGAATACCATGTTCCCAGAAACCCACCCCCTGCATTGACGAGCATAATATCTATGCAAAATACTGTTCTCACAGTAATACTGCACCATCACAGCTATAGCTCTGGTGCCAGAACATTAACCTTATGTCACCCCATAAAAAGCCGTCCTGTACAGGATACTTGAATATTAAAGTCTTGAAAAGCATAATCTTGTATTTCAAGAAAAGAAGATGACAGAGAGAGGGAAGAGGATGGATGATTAGTGGAATTCAAAACAACAACTTTCAAAGTGCCAACGTGTACATAACACTTAGGATAGATCATGGAGGTATATCCTTCTAGTGTTGAGAAGGGAGTCTAAACTAACACCATTGTTGCATACCTGATTTCTCCCATTACTTCCAGTCATCTGGTTCTGTGGTGGCATCTTTTTTTAGATGAGGGCAGTTGAGTTCCAATCTGTGAAATTCTGAAGTTTATTTTGACATTGAAAAGGAATACCAAAAAAGGAAACGTCTACCTGTATTTGATTTTTTCCTTTTCCAGCTTATCTGTCACTGATCTGAAGGATTGTAGCCTAATATGGGTGGCAGGATCAATATTCTGATATAGCTCACAATCAATCAATCAATCAATCAAAGAAATTTGTAGAGCGCGTTACTCATCCGTGAGGGTCTCAAGGCGCTGGGGGGGGTGAAACTGTGGAGGGAGGCCAGGGAGGGTCACTGGTCGAACAGCCAAGTCTTGAGGTTTTTTCTGAACACCAGTAGGTCTTTGGTTTTGCGAAGGTCGGTGAGGAGGGAGTTCCAGGTTTTGGGGGCGAGGTAGGAGAAAGACCTGCCTCCTGTGGTGGTGTGCTGGATGCAGGGCATTGTGGCTAGGGCGAGGTCGGCTGATCGGAGGTTGCGTGTGGGAGTGTGGAAGTTTAATCTTTCATTGAGGTAGGTTGGGCCGGTGTTGTGGAGGGATTTGTGTGCGTGGATGAGGATCTTGAATGTGATTCTTATGTCTATGGGGAGCCAGTGTAGGGATTTGAGGTGTGGTGAGAGTCGTTCATGGCGGGGGAGGCCAAGGATGAGGCGCGCAGCTGTGTTCTGGATTCTTTGGAGTTTGCGTTTGAGTTTGAGCGTGGTGCCGGCGTAGAGGGCGTTGCCGTAGTCCAGTCTGCTGCTGATGAGTGCGTGGGTGACTGTCGTTCTGGTTTCTGGGGGGATCCATTTGAAGGATTTATTTTTAGGGTGCGGAGTGTGTGGAAGCAGGAGGAGGTTAGAGCATTGATTTGCTGTGTCATGGAAAGGGAGGGGCCCAGGATGATGCCGAGGTTGCGTGAGTGAGTGGGTGCGGGACCTAGGGCGGTGGGCCACCAGGAGTCGTCCCACGTGGTTTTGTTGGGGCCGAAGAAGATGACTTCGGTTTTGTTTGAGTTGAGCTTGAGGTGGTTAGTGGTCATCCAGTTGGCGGTGTCTAGGAGAGCGGCGTGTAGGTTGGTTTTGACGGTGGTGGGGTTGCGGGTGAGGGAGAGGATGATTTGGGTGTCATCTGCATATGAGAGGATGGTGATTCCGTGTGCTCGGAGAATGTTGGCTAGGGGGATCATGTAGATGTTGAAGAGTGTGGGGCTGAGGGAGGACCCTTGGGGGACTCCGCAGGTGATCTTGGTAGTGTTGGAGTGGAAGGGCAGAAGGCGGACTCTCTGAGTTTGGTCGGTGAGCAGGGAGGTGAGCCAGTCTAAGGCTTTGTGGCGGATTCCTATGTTGTGGAGGCGTGTGCGGAGTGTGTGGTGGCATTCGGTGTCAAAAGCTGTGGAGAGGTCTAGGAGGATGAGTGCGACGGTCTCGCCTTTGTCGACTTTGGTCCTGATGTCGTCAGTGCATGCGATGAGGGAGATTTCTGTGCTGTGGTTCTTGCGGAACCCAGATTGTGAGGGGTCAAGGGTGTTTGTTGCTTCAAGGAAGTGGGATAGGCGAGTGTTGACTAATTTCTCTGCAACCTTGGCTGGGAAAGGGAGGAGGGAGATGGGGCGGTAGTTGGAGAGGATCTTCGGGTCAGCCTGTTTTTTTTTTTTAGGAGAGCATTAATTTCCAAGTGCTTCCAGGGGTCTGGGTAGGTGGCGGAGTCGAAAGAGGAGTTGATTATGTTGTAGAGTATGGGGGCGATGGTAGGGCTAGCTTTGTTGTAGATGCGGTGTGGACAGGGGTCAGAGGGGGAACCGGAGTGGATGGAGTTCATGGTTTTTTCGGTTTCTTCGTGTGTGGTAGGGGTCCATGTGGATAGTGTGGTGGGGATCTTGAGTGGGGGTTGAGTTGGGTGAGAGAGGGGTATGTGTGGTGGGTGTGTGGGATATGAAGCTGTTGTGGATGCCCAGGATTTTGTGGAGGAAGTGGTTGGAAAGGGCCTCACATAGGGGCTGTGTGTGTGTGGGGTCTATGTTGCTGGCTTTGGGTTTGGCAAGTTCATTGATGATGGTGAAGAGTTCTTTGCTGTTTGGGAGTTGTTGTCAAGGCGTGCCTTGTAGTGATCTCTTTTGGCGGTGCGTATGAGTTGGTGATGGGTGTGAATGTTGGTTTTGAGGGTGGAGAAGTTGGTTGAGGAGGGTTCTAGTCTCCATATTTTCTCAGCTTGGCGGCATTTACGCTTCGAGTCTTGGAGTTCAGGGGTGAACTATGGGGCGTTCTTGATGTTGCGGGTGGTGATGTGTTTTCTGAGGGGTGGTAGTTCTGCGCAGGTAGTAATCCAGGTGTGCTCCTGCGTTTGGGTCGTTGGTGTGGGGGGGGGTTATGGGCCAGTTGGGAGTTTAGTCGTTCTGTGGGGATCTTGTCCCACATGCGGTAGGATGTGGTGTGTTGATGGTAGTGTGTGGGGGGTTGGTGAAGGAGAAGTGGACGCAGCAGTGGTCTGTCCAGAGGAGTTCGGTGGTGTAGGTGTAGGCTATGTGTTGGCTTGAGGTTAAGATTGCGTCCAGAGTGTGTCCTGCTGAGTGGGTGGGTGCGGTGACCAGTTGTTTGAGTCCGAGGTTGGTGAGGTTGTCTATGAGGGAGGTAGTGTTGTGGTCTTGTGGGTTTTCTAAGTGAAAATTGTAATCACCGAGGATGATGTAGTCTGTAGAGGTGAGGGCGTACGGGCTGATGCTGTCGGCGATGGTGTCGCAGAAGGCGAGGTGTGGTCCGGGTGGTCTGTAGATAAGTGTACCTCTGAGGGTGGAGTTGTTGATTTGGATGAGGAAGTGCATGTGTTCAGTGTTGCCGATAGTGTCTTGGGAGTTGGTGGTGACTTTGATGGTGTCTCTGTGTAGGATGGCGATGCCCCTGCCTGGCTTGTTGAGGCGGTCTTTGCGTTGGAGTTTGTATCCCTTGGGGATGGCTATGGCTATGTTGGGTTCTGAGGAGGGGTTGGTCCAGGTTTCCGTGAGGAAGGCGATGTCAGGTGAGTGTGAAGTGATGAGGTCCCGGTGTTCTATGGCATGTTTGTGAAGGGAGCGGATGTTGAGGAGCGGGCAGTTCAGGTGGTTGTGGTGGGTGGCGTTGGTGTGGTGTGTGAGGGTGTTGTTGCGGGGTGTGTTCTGGTTGTGGGCTGGTGTGCTGCGGGGTTGGTTGGGGGGGCAGGGTGGGTGAGTTTTGTGTTGGGGTGTTGTGTTTGTTGAAGGTGGGGTCGCTATGGTTGGTGTGTGGTGTGAGGGATGATGAGCAGGGGAAGTGGCAGGTGTAGCAGGTGAAGGGGCCATGAGTGTGTGTGGGGCTAGATGTGGTGCATGTGGGGAGGGGGCCTGGGTTGAGAGAGTGGAGGGTGAGGGGGGAGTAGGTGTGTCTGAGAGGGCCAGGGGGACTGGCGCTGGGCGCGGTCCAGGCGCAGACGGGCTCAGATGGGCTTGCCTTTGGAAAGGGCTGGCGCCACAGGGGACGCAGCGGCGGGAAAGGGCAAGGAAAGGGCAAAGAAGGAAACAGTGAGAAAAGGAGGGGGGAGGCAGGAGGGGCCGCACGGGACGCAGCGGCGGGAAAGGGCAAAGAAGGAAACGGTGAGAAATGGAGGGGGGAGGTGGGAGGGGCTGCAGGGGCTGCAGCGGCGGGAAAGGGCAAAGAAGGAAATGTGAGAAAAGGAGGGGGGAGGCGTGAGGGGCCGTAGCGGGAAAGGGCAAAGAAGGAAACGGTGAGAAAAGGAGGGGGAGGTGGGAGGGGCCGCAGGGGATGCAGCGACGGGAAAGGGCAAACAAGGAAACGGTGAGAAAAGGAGGGGGGACGTGGGAGGGGCTGAAGGGGACGCAGCGGCGGGAAAGGGCAAAGAAGGAAACGTTGAAAAAAAGAAGAGGGGAGGTGGGAGGGGCCGCACGGGACGCAGCGGTGGGAAAGGGCAAAGAAAGAAACAGTGAGAAAAAGGAGGTGGGAGGCGGCAGGGGCCGCAGGGGACGCAGCGGCGGGAAAGGGCAAATAAGGAAACAGTGAGAAAAGGAGGGGGGAGGACCTTCCTGCAAGCAGGGTCAAAGGTTGCTCCTCAAAGTCTTGGAAAGAGATTTAGCCTGCCTGCCTTGATATCATGAAAATCTGTTCCTTAGTTTTAAAGATTAGAAAGTTTGCCAGGGAATCTCTTTATTTGGCTATGTCTCCATGCTTACTCAGATTCACCCTATGTGGTCTTTCAGTTTTGAGAAGGGCATAGGGATCCCTGAGAACATGTGGAAAAATGCTCAACACAAGGACATCCAGGTCTGAGACCTCAGCACCTTCTTGTAAGTTCTTGATGCAAATATTGGCCCACCGGAGACAGTTCTCCAAGTCTTTATGTTTTAGTGTTAGAGGAATCAACTGCACTATGGTGCAGGAAAGCAGCTTTTTTATATTTTCCTTTCCTCTCTCTGTCCTTTTGAATCCATTTCAATCAAATTCGAGCTAATATGTTATTTGCCCACTGTTAGACCTGACAAGCCTTAGGGTGGTCACCCCTAACTTTTTGCCTGCCTCCCTCCACTTTTTGGACTCCTTTTTTTGCTGGCTTTTAGACTCTGCGCACTTTTCCACTGCTAACCAGTGCTAAAGTGCATATGCTCTCTCCCTTTAAACATGGTAACTTTGGATCATACCCAATTGGACTATTTAATATACTTATAAGTCCCTCATAATGTGCACTGTATGTGTCTAGAGCCTGTAGATTAAATGCTACTAGTGGGCATGCAGCACTGGTTGTGCCACCCACTCAAGTAGCCCCTTTACCTTGTCCCAGGCCTGCCATTGCAAGGCGTGTGTGTTCAGTTTCACTGCCACTTCGACTTGGCATTTAAAAGTACTTGCCAGCCTGAAGCTCCCCTTTTTCTACACATAAGTCACCTCTAATGTGTGCCCTAGGTAACCCCTAGAGCAGGGTGCTGTGTGGGTAAAAGGCAGGACATGTACCTGTGTAGTTTACATGTCCTGGTAGTGCAAAACTCCTAAATTTGTTTTTACACTACTGTGAGGCCTGCTCCCTTCATAGGCTAACATTGGGGCTGCCCTCATGCATTGTTGAAGTGGCAGCTGCTGATCTGAAGGGAATAGGAAGGTCATATTTAGTATGGCCAGAATGGTAATACAAAATCCTGCTGACTGGTGAAGTTGGATTTAATATTACTATTTTAGAAATGCCACTTTTAGAAAGTGAGCATTTCTCTGCACTTAAATCTTTCTGTGCCTTACAATCCACGTCTGGCTACGTTTAGTTGACAGCTCCTTGTGCATTCACTCAGACACACCCCAAACACAGGGTACTCAGCCTCACTTGCATACATCTGCATTTTGAATGGGTCTTCCTGGGCTGGGAGGGTGGAGGGCCTGTTCTGACACAAAGGACTGCCACATCCCATACTGGGACCCTGGCAGACAGGATTGAACTGAAAGGGGACCTGGTGCACTTCTAAGCCACTCTTTGAAGTCTCCCCCACTTCAAAGGCACATTTGGGTATAAAACAGGGCCTCTACCCTACCACCCCAGACACTTGATGGAGAAGAAACCTGAACCAGAACCTACATCCTGCCAAGAAGAACTGCCTGGCTGCTCAAAGGACTCACCTGTCTGCTTTCCACAAAGGACTGCTGCCTTGCTGTTGGCCTGCTGCTTTGCTAAACTCTTGTCTGGCTGTAAAAGTGCTCTCCAAGGGCTTGGATAGAGCTTGCCTCCTGTTTCCTGAAGTCTCAGGACCAAAAAGACTTCTTTCTTTCAACTGGACGCCATGTGCGCCGAAAAATTTGATGCACAGCTTGTTCCGCAGTGAGAAATTCACCGCACGCCGATCCGAAAGACGCCACTCGACGCAACGCTTACGGTGCGATGGGAACTTCGACGCACGGCCTCACCTGGACAATGCCGCCCGACTTCCAGAGAGGAAATTGACGCAACACCTGCTGTGAGGAAGAAAATTCCATGCACAGTTCCTCGGAACGACGCGCAGCCGGTCAACAAGTCTAGGATTCCACGCACAGACCCTGGGACATCTGGTAATCCCGTGACCCACAGAAGGAGTCGGCCTGCGTGCCGGAAAACGACGCACGTCTTCCCCAAGTGAAAAATAACGACGCAAGTCCATGTGTGAACGGGCGAAACCGATGCACACACCATTTTTCTTCCCGCAGAACGACGCACGTCTCCCCGCGTGAAAAATAACAATGCAAGTCCATGTGTGAAGGGGCGAAACTGACGCACACACCATTTTTCCACGCATCTCCTCCTCTGCGGCCCTCTGTGGAGATTTTCCACTCCAAACCAGGTACTTTGTGCTTGAAAGAGACTTTGTTTGCTTTTTAAAGACTTAAAACACTTTATATCACCTTTCAGTGATATTTCTACAAATTCTTATTGCATCTTTTATTGTGTTGATCTACAAATATCCAGATAAATATTCTATATTTTTCTAAATACTGTGTGGTGTATTTTTGTGGTGCTATATTGTGTTATTGTATGATTTATTGCACAAATACTTTACACATTGCCTTCTAAGTTAAGTCTGACTGCTTGTGCCAAGCTACCAGAGGGTGGGCACAGGATAATTTGGATTGTGTGTGACTTACCCTGACTAGAGTGAGGGTTCTTGCTTGGACAGAGGGTAACCTGACTGCCAACCAAAAACCCCATTTCTAACACCCACCCTGTCAACGTGCTCAGAGAAGTATAATTCCCGACAAAAAACACAATGTCAATGGCAGACAGGAGACATGGAGCATGCACAATGCAATGCTCAGCGAGACCTCTTATCCATAACAGTGGGAATTTGCATTCGATGGGGAGAAGACAAAAAGCTAAAATAAAGGTTTGTAACCCCCCCAATGAAATCAGTTATAGTTGTCCCCTGCAGATATTTCATTCGGTCACAGGCTTGTAACGGCTTTGCAAAACATATGCCTTTCGATTCTCACCATTAATCAGAGAATCAAAAGGGTGAATTAAGCGTCAGCCTCCATAGCAACCCTGGGGAATCCTGAGTGCTGTTTTTCCACAGATGGCTGGAGCTTCACCATTGGACACCAGGTTCAGAGCATGAAAGTCATCTCTGCCCCATGCCCGGGCCTTTGCCTTCACTAGGCTGCACTGTGGCAGCAGGTCTCTGCCCCCTGGTGTGCTCAGTTCAGCCTCACTCTCCAACAATGTGACATACTCATCCCTCCAGCCCTCCAGCCCTCCTCCATGCTAACCTACTGTGATAGAAATGGGAGAAGTGGGCAGATGCACATGTTATGAGTAGTTTAGGCAAGGCCCTACAAATCAATTTGTGGAGCACATCTAACCAGTCATTCTGGCAGGCCTCACCCCAGCTAGCTGTTTCTTTATCCTCAGTGACCTCTTCTTCACTACAAAGACTCTAGGCAAAAGCAATTTATAATTTTGTAGCAAAGCCTTCCTACTTATCCCATTGCCTGACACCCCATACCTTAGCTCACGTGGCTGTGAAACTGACTTCACTGTACAGGCTCATATACATTGTAGGGAAAGGAGGCCAGACATCACATTCGACAAATCATACAGAGTCAACAACACACTTCCAGCAACTTCAACAGCCCCTGCAGCGGAACTGAGCTCCTGTGAGACCCAATTACTGTAAATGTGTACCCTTCATCAAGTTATCAACGCTCTCTAGCCTTGTATCAAGCCTCATAAAGTGGGCTATGACAAAGTTCCTAAACTCACAAGATTCACATGATGCCTTATCCGTTGTATCCTGATGCCATGGTCCACCTTGCCTTGCTTTGCATGGCTGTCCTAGGCAGGAGAAAAGATAGTTGGAAACACTTCCCTTGATTCCCTAGTTGTGTACATTCTCTGGCAGCAAGGCCACAGGAAGTGGTTTCCATCCAAAGCTCTGCTGTCTGCAGCAAATTAGTTCCTGCACCTTTAATGAGGTGTGGAATTTAGAGGTGGATTTTTGGGAAATCAGGTAAACTTACAGTTAGTGTCCATCTCTATTTGAGGCCATAGACACTACCTGAGACACGAGGTATACTTGGAACCAGCGGCCGCTGCTGTAAATGTGAAAGGGGTTTGTGGGGGGGTACGGCGAAGAAGGGGGGAAACAAAGAAAGAAAAAACATTTACTGTTACTACTGCTGCCTCCTGCCGCGTCTCTCCTCTTCTATTTGTGTCCTAACATTCACATGGCTTCCCATTCAATCCTGGTGCTGCTATCATGCTAAGCCTCGCATCAGAGTAGCGTCAGGATTGGTCTGAGTGGTCTGGACTGCCACTCAGACACTGCCCTGGAGTCTGTGCAGTTTCTACAGCCCAGCGTGTACAACACAGCCAGGCTGGAGAAACCTAAGTGCGCATGTGTGTTTGGTTGGCTTAAGATGGCCAGCCAAACACACATGCGCACTTAGTGAACTCCACTCCTCCTCTCCCCTCCCATGTCCCAGTCCTGCCCCTCCCTGCACCTGCTGGCTGACCTGGCAGCAGAAAAATATAAAACAATATTAAAATATTTTTCTGCTGCTGGCGCCATTGTGGAGGAGCCAACCCTGAAACAAAACAGATCATACCAGCTCAAAGGATGACTAACGGAATGTTCGGGCAAAGAACCGATAAAAATACAATGAGACTCTTCGTATTACAATGGTGATCTACGACAAATTAAGTCACCATAATGATGGAATGAAAATTAGCCACCTGTTGCAGCCTTGCCATTCCTCATTAATAAGTCCACAAAACAAGCCTAAACCATGAGAACGAGACCGGCTAGGAAATGTGAACAGAATACAGCGATGCTGACAACTTGTGTTCTTTTTCAGAAAGCAAGGCAGATTCTCTTGGCGTTCCCTTATTAGGAAGATCCCTTACCGTCGCTACAGGCACATACATTTCTGCTCAACCTAGTGATAGTGCCCCCAAAATCAAAGCGACAAATAAATAAATGTTTGAGCCTGAATATATTTCAATTAATCTACCATCGGCATTGTAAATACATTACTTTACGATGCATTACAATGGGTACATTTTAAAATACACTGAGTGGCCTGTCATGCTTTGTAAATGTGGGGAAGTTATTTTGCATCGCAATTAAAATTTTCATGGCACACACTACTGAATTTGCATTTTGTGAAACCATCAAAAGAAAAGGTTTGCTTAGCAGAATGTTCGCTGGTCCTGCTAGGGAATGCAAATATACACATATGTTCTTAAGGAATCATGCAATGAATGCTTCTTTCAGCCTTGCAAAGTATGTGGCTAATGTTTTGTGTGATTACGAACCAGTTGCCCTTCCAGCTTTAGCAGTCAATGCAATTTATGTTGGAATATTTGGATACTACAGGTTTCCCTTGCAGCGGGCTGCAGACAGCCACCTTATAATTTTGAAAACAGGGCTTGGCAAAGACAATAGTTATCCAACGTGAATTCTGTTGTTTTGCCAATGCAGATATCAATGTTTAGACAGCATATGTAATTTTTTGCAAGACATATCCAGTTCTTTTGCAACATGTATTTCCCTAGGTCTAGGTTGAATGTGTTCACTCTGTGACATTCCGCGAACCACATAAAAGTATTGTAAACCAGAAAGTCAAGGAATAAACTTTTTTGTTAAATCGTTTATGAAAAAGAGAACATACATAACATCTAATAGAAATCGTTGCTGTATTGACTCCACTACTACACAAATTTCCATCTGACTTTTCACGAGGAACAAATGCAGTTTGCAACAAATGTTGGTCCTCTCATAGGGCCAGATGTAGCAAAAATCCAATTTGCGACTTGCAAATTGCGAGTCCTTCCGACTCGCAATTTGCAACTCGCAAATTGGTATGCAGAACAGTGTCTCAGACACCGTCTGCAAGTCGCTATGGGGTCACAAAGACCCACCTCATTAATATTAATGAGGTGGGTCGCAAATTGCGGCCCCATAGCGACTATAGGCACTCGCAAACATGGAGGCCTGCTGTAGTCAGCAGACCTCCATGTTCGTGACTGCTTTTAAATAAAGCAGTTTTTTTTTTTAAGTGTAGCCCGTTTTCCTTAAAGGAAAACGAGCTGCACTTAAAAAAAAATCAGAAACCTTTAGTTTCGGTATTTTTTCAGGGCAGGTAGTGGTCCCTTGGACCACTACCTGCCCTGAAAAAATAGTTTTGGGTCCATTCACAAAGGGGAAGGGGTCCCATTGGGACCCCTTCCCATTTGCGAGTGGGTTACCATCCACTTCAAGTGGATGGTAACTGCGACTCCATTGCGGTCGCAAATGGAATTGCATTCCACTGCAAATCGCAAATAGGAAGGGAAAACCCCTTCCTATTTGCGATTCGGAAATGCATTTTGCGAGTCGGTCCAGACTCGCAAAACGCATTTCTGCATGGGAAAAACGCATTTGCGAGTCGCAAACGGCAAATTATTGCCGTTTGCGAGTGGCAAAGTGTTTCCTGCATCTGGCCCATAGTTCTGCCTACCATGGCGCAAACACAGAAGAGAGGGGACAAAGTGGAGTTCCGTCTGCTAGCAGTTCAAGCTTCGATCTCTAAATTATATAGAACTGTTTAGATGCAATGTGTGGGAAATACATACATTTGCATTGGCTAGAAATATTACACAGCACCTGCTTTGGGACAAAAACGTCAGTCTTCCTTTTTGTGGTATTTGAAACCTAGCATGCTGCAAGACTGATGATTCCACACTCAGAGCCAGGAGGTAATAATGGACACAGTGTAGCTATTGCCTTCTTATATATGTCTGTCAGCAAGTCAGAATTTACTAACATTCACTGAATGTCCACTTTCCGGAATTGACGTCCTCTCCAACCCTGCGATTTTCAGTGACACCATTGATAGGCCACATCTTTTACTTCATCAGTGGTCCCAGGATGCTTGTTTCCGGTCCAGGGTGAACCTGGCCTGGCAGTTTAGCCTGGACTGTTCCCCTGGGGAACAGGGTCAAGACTGATGTGTATATGGCTAAGACCAAACTGGGGTGGTGTGGTGAGCAGAAGAATTGGTGGATTAAACCCGGGTCTGTGACTTGTGGTGAATGTTTGCTTTTGTTGCCCTAAGCATGTCAGGAATGCCCAGCCCTGGGTCCCGGGCTCACTATCCCACTGGGTTCAAGCTAGCCTGGCTGATGAGGTGTGATAGCCCGAAAACGGTCCCAGGATGCATGTTTATGGTCCAGAGAGGGCTTGGCAGTTTGGGCTGGACTGTTTCCATGGAGAACAGGGTCGAGACTGATATGCATATGGCTAGGGTCCAAACTGGGGTGGTATGGTGAGCCAAAGAATTGATGGATTAAACTCTGATCTGTGACTGGGGGGGAATTTTTGATTTGTTCTGTATTCTGTCCATCATTTGGCTTGTTAAGTTTCTAAAAGTGGTGTTTTCAAAATTATAACTATAAATCCAACTTTACCATTAAGGAGAATTTATTATTACAATTCCACAGGTACTAAACATGATATATCTACTCCGTCTCAATTAGGAATAACATCTTATTAAAAGTAATAAGGAATCCCCAGTGTTAACCTATGACAGGAGTAGGCCTCACAGTAGTGAAAAGTTAATTAGGGAGTTTTTCACTATCAGAACGAGTGAAACTTAAAAGTATATGTCCAGCATTTTCATTACATAACCCCCCACCCTATGGGTATCTAGGGCCTACCGTAGGGGTGACATATAACTTGGCAAAAGGTTTTAAAGGCCATGTCGACAAGGCAGTGTAACTGCACATACAGGCAGTGGCAGGCATGAGACATATGTAAGGTGCTACTTGAGTGGGTGGCACAAGCAGTGCTGCAGTCCCATTGGTAGCACATGTGGCTCACTTTACTAAGGTGTTGGACTTTTTTTGATTTTGCAGGGTCATCCCCAGTCTTTTTGCCTCCTGCCTCCTATTTCTTTCTGACCTGTTGCTGTTGGCTTTTGAACTCTGAGCACTTTGCCACTGCTAACCAGTGCTAAAGTGCATATGCTCTCTGTGCAAAATTGTATGTAATTGGTTTATCCATGATTGCATATTTGATTTACTAGTACGTCCCTAGTAAAGTGCACTAGAGGTGCCAGGGACTGTCAATCAAGTGCTACTAGTGGGCCTGCAGCACTGGTTGTGCCACCCACATGAGTAGCTCTGTAATCATGTCTCGGACCTGCCACTGCAGTGTCTGTGCGTGCAGTTTTAACTGTAAATTCGACTTGGCAAGTGTACCCACTTGCCAGGCCCAAACCTTCCCTTTTCTTACATGTAAGGCACCCCTAAGGTAGGCCCTAGGTAGTCCCAAAGGGAGGTGCAGTGTATGGTTAAGGTAGTGTCAGAGTCACCAGATCCTCGGGGTCTGTGCACGTTCCCAACACTTCCACCACAAGACAGCTCCAATACTTTGATTAGTATTGTCACAGAGTCTAAGAGAGTCCAAGTGAGGAAAAGGCGATTAGGAAGGGAACAACTGGGAAGGAGACCTGTAGGAAGCAAAAAGGTTAAAACACACAATATCACGATTTTATCATATGAATCAATACTAGACTATGGGGGTCATTCCAACCCTGGCGGTCGGTGTTAAAGCGGCGGCTAAACCGCCAACAGTCTGGCGGGAAAAAAAATGGAATTCCGACCCTGGCGGAAACCGCCAACAGAGACCGCCACTTCAACACACCGCCCGCCACGGCGGGACAAACAAACAGCACGGCGGTCACCGCCAACAGACAGGCGAGAGTCAATGTACCGCCCACCCCATCACAACCTACCAATCCGCCACCTTTTCCGGGGCGGTAGCCCCGCCGATAAAAACACGGCAGAAACAGCCATTTCGAACGCAAAACGCTCACCTCCATACACCCCACGAGGAATCTGGACAGCATGGAACCCGAACTACACATCCTCCCAGCGATTGTCTTCCTGCTCCTCTACCAGGAGCACGAACGCCGGCGCAGAAGACAACGGTGAGTCCTGCACATACGACACAGGGGAGGCAAAAAAGTACGGGGACACACATACGTGACACACCCACCCCCACCCTCACCCACCACAACACACAAATCAATGCATAGCAACAACTCAGAGTTACACCCCCCAAACCCCCCGGAAGAATGCAAAGACAAAAGGAAATGATTCTAAACATTGGAATATATTGTATCACTGGCTTATAAATATATCACACATCTAAAACCTTTATATACATAAATTTTAAAGTCCGATCATTGTAGCAGGTTATTGTCCGTGGGCCACTGGGCCCAAATCACATGGGCAGAGGCCACACAGGATACCTGACACCAACGGAGAGAACACTGCAGGGGCATAAGATAGCAAAACTAAAAGCACCTCAGGGGGAAGGGAAGGGGGGGCACCTCAGCCAGATGAGTGCACGACGCCAGAACCAGGAGGGGCCTCCATGCCCACTGTTCCATCCTGGGGAGTGCAAAGCCACAGTCTCTCAAGTCTCTACAATGGGTGGGTTGCCCACTGTGCCATCCTGGGGAGTGCAAAGCCACAGTATCTCAAGTCTCTACAGTGGGTGGGTTGCCCACTGTGCCATCCTGGGGAGTGCAAAGCCACAGTCTCTCAAGTCTCTACAGTGGGTGGTTTGCCCACTGTTCCATCCTGGGGAGTGCAAAGCCACAGTCTCTCAAGTGGATAACAGTCTCCACTGGTTCTGGAGGGGGACTGGTGCCCAGAGTGCTTCGTGCAGCCCTGCCCGACACAGATGCGGGCCTGCCCCTTCCGCCAATGGGCCAGCGGTGCTTGAGACGGCGGTGCCCAGTTCAGCGGTGCTTGAGACGGCGGTGCCCTGTTCAGCAGTGCTTGAGACGGCGGTGCCATGTTCAGCGGTGCTTGAGACGGCGGTGCCCTGTTCAGCGGTGCTTGAGACGGCGGTGCCCAGTTCAGCGGTGCTTGAGATGAAGGGCCCAGTGCAGCGGTGCGTGAGACGGCGGTGCCCTGTTCAGCGGTGCTTGAGACGGCGGTGCCCAGTTCAGCGGTGCTTGACATGAAGGGCCCAGTTCAGAGGTGCTTGAGACGGCGGTGCCCAGTTCAGCGGTGCTTGAGATGAAGGGCCCAGTGCAGCGGTGGTTGAGATGGCGGGGCCCAGTTCAGCGGTGCTTGAGATGAAGGGCCCAGTGCAGCGGTGCTTGAGACGGCGGTGCCCTGTTCAGCGGTGCTTGAGACGGCGGTGCCCAATTCAGCGGTGCTTGAGACGGCGGTGCCCTGTTCAGCGGTGCTTGAGACAGCGGTGCCCTGTTCAGCGGTGCTTGACATGAAGGGCCTAGTTCAGCGGTGCTTGAGACGGCGGTGCCCAGTTCAGCGGTGCTTGAGATGAAGGGCCCAGTGCAGTGGTGTTGAGACGGCGGTGCCCTGTTCAGCAGTGCTTGAGACGGCGATGCCCTGTTCAGCGGTGCTTGAGACGGCGGTGCCCTGTTCAGCGGTGCTTGACATGAAGGGCCCAGTTCAGCGGTGCTTGCGACGGCGGTGTCCCGTTCAGCTGTGCTTGAGATGAAGGGCCCTGTACAGCGGTGCTTGAGACGGCGGTCCCTGTTCAGCGGTGCTTGAGACGGTGGTGCCCTGTTCAGCGGTGCTTGAGACGGCGGTGCCCTGTTCAGCGGTGCTTGAGACAGCGGTGCCCTGTTCAGCGGTGCATTGGATGAGTGTCCAGCTCAGCGGATCCGGCCATGGCATGGAGGTCATTCGCCACCTGACCTGTGGCTGGCGGTGCCTTCCTGCCCATCTGTCGTGTGGCTGGCGGGGCCATCCTGGGCTGCAGTACCGGGCCTGTTGGTGTCCTCCTGCCCTCCTGGGATGGGGCTTGCGTGGCCCTCCTGGGCTGCAGTACCGGGCCTGTTGGTGTCCTCCTGCCCACCTGGGATGGGTCTGGCGGGGCCCTCCTGTGCAGCTGGGCTGGTGGCGGTCTTGTCGGGCGTGCTGCCCTTCCCAGCCTTCCCTGTTCATCTGTGGCCCTTCCCCACCTTTGGCGGTGTGCCAGGTGGCACCACACTTCCTGGCGGTGCCATGGTAGGGATTTTGGTCCCTGGTGTCTTCGGCCTCTTGCGCCGGCCACTGACAATTCTTGGATGTTTCACCAGGGGTGGGCTGGCCGTGCCTTGGCTCCTTACTGAACTGGCTGCCCTTGAGGGTGGGGGACTCCACAGTCCATGGCAGACTGTCATTACAGGTCCCGCTTTTGTGGTGGCTGAGGTGCTGACTGGAGTCCTATGAGATGGATGGGGTGGGGGAGTTTTAGGAAAGAGGTCAAGTTTGGAAAGGAAAAACAATTTAGGAACAGAGGGACGGGTAGGTGTAGTGGGTATGGGAGTGGAGGAAGAGGTTGTGGTTGTAGGAGTTTTCAGTCTGGTGTCTTTGGGTGAAGGTGCTTGGGCTGGAGGCTGTCGTGAGGTGGATGGCTGTTGGGTGGGTGGCTGCCTGCGTTTGTGTAGCTTGGAAGAGGGGGTCACAGACACAGTGGGAGAGGACACAGGGGACGTGTAAATGGTAGTGGGGGTGGTGACTGCACGAGTGCGGGGGGTTCTGGTGGGTGTGCTGGTGATGGACGTAGTGGCTGAAGATGTTGTGCATGCAGGTGTGAGTGGAGACGTGACAGGGAGGGAGGAGGGAGACGAAGAGGAGGGGGACACAGTGGAGGCAGTGGGTGTTGGTATATCTGCATGTGGATGTTGCTTGTGTGAATGCTTGTGTGATGTGTGGTGCTTATGTTTGCCTGAGCTTCCCTTGGGTGTTGAGGTGTGTGCAGGCTGGTCTAATGGTGTGTCTGGGATAGGCAGAGGTACAGGGTATTGGGTCTGGGTGGAGGAAGTTGGAGGGGGGAGGCTAGAGACAGGAACAATGGCTGCCATCAGTGCTGAGGCCAGAGTGTTGAACGATCGCTGAAGGGCAGCCTGACCAGAATGAATGCCCTCCAGGTAAGCATTACTCTGCTGCACCTCCCTTTCTACACCCTGGATGGCATTCAAAATGGTAGACTGCCCAACAGTGAGCTTCCTCAGGAGGTCAATGACCTCCTCACTGAGGGCAGCAGGGGTGACAGGGGCAGGGCCTGAGGTGCCTGGGGCGAAGGAGATGCCCACCTTCCTGGGTGAGCGGGCACGGGGCAAACGCTGAGGGGCTGCTGGGAGGGCGGTGCTGGTGCGCTGGGTGGCGGCTGTACCTGTTGTTGTGGGGGGCACAGATGTTGCCGCCACCACAAGGGAGCTCCCTTCAGAGGACGAGTCGCTGTCACTGACATCTGCACGAGTCCCCGCTGTGGAGCTCCCCTCGCCCTCCGTCTCACTGGTGAATTCCGAATCCGTTGCATGGCCCGCCATGGCCATGTGAGATGCAGCTCCCTCGTGCTCCGATGCCACTTCTCCTCCGCCTGATGATGCTAATGCACACATGAACAGGAAGACCACAAAAAAGGGGGGGGGGAGAAAATAAAGACATGTTGAGTACATGCATTGACGACACCGTTGGCGGACAGGACAGACACAGAAGCCCCCTGCACTACGCCGCGCACTTGGGGTCGACTACGCAATCCGTGGGACATGGCCTATAAACCTATGAGCGACATCTGCACACATAAATGACACAGGGCAATGAATAGCTGTACTTGGCACCCTACAGAGGTGGGGGGCGGGGGCACAGGGCCATGCCTTACGGAGGGGCCTAGCCTACAGAAATCGCCCTGGCCTAGGGATAGCCACAGCCCTCCTCCCCACCCAGACACCTCCACTGCGCGCAAAGTCAGCAGAATGAGAATGTACTCACCCCCTTGTGTCTGCTGTGATGTCCTCACGCGCCCATCCAAATCGGGGTAGGCCACCGCCAGGATCCGGGACATCAGGGGGGTCAAAGTCCGACTGGCACCCCTCCCACGTTGGGAGGCCATCCCCAGCTGAGCCTCCGCCGTCTTCCTGCTCCAGCGTCGGATGTCCTCCCATCTCTTCCGGCAGTGGGTGCCCAGTCTGTTGTGGACCCCCAGGGTCCGGACGTCCTTGGTGATGGCACGCCAAATGTCGATTTTCTGGTGGGCGCTGACCTATGTGACATGTACAGGGAGAGAAAAATATTCATCACCTTCTGCATGCTCGATGTGAGTGGCCCCCCATCCCCACCCTTGCCATGTGGCACATGCTCTCATCTGTCGTTTGATGCATGCCTCAATCGCTTCCCTCCCCACCATCTTTCATCCACCCCACTCAACACAGGCATTGCCCACAAAGCATGGTCCCTGTGTACTTACCTGTTGGTCTGGAGGACCGTACAGTAGCGCATACTGGGGGAGGGCCCCATCCACAAGTTTCTCCAATTCCTGAGCAGTGAAGGCAGGGGCCCTTTCCCCAGTCGCATGAGCCATTGTCTCTTCCAGACCGAGGTCACAGCAGCACTTGCAGTGTAGGTCCTCTCCTGTGGAAGATCAGGTATCGAGTGATTAAGCAGATAGAAATTGGCGGTCACGTCCGCGGCGGTGCGTACCGTGGCGGTGCGTACCGCGACCGCCGGCGCACATCGTCATTGGCTCCTGAGACCCATAGGATTCAATGTTAACCAATGCTGCTTTGCGCCGCGGTCTTCGACCGCCTACCACCACGGTGTGCCACGCCAGCGCATTGACCTCACATCCCATTGTCACACTTCACAGGTCAGGCAGCCGCCATTTCAAGGGCCCACATGGCTTACTTTTAACTGCGTCACACATACCTAGGCCTTGCATCGACAGTCATACAAACCATTCAGTGCATTGGGAATCGTGTTTTTAGCAAACTGTGGTTACATACCTGTGGGCTGATTGACTCTGTGCTCGCTGTTGTCCTTCATAGGCACCGTCCCCTGGGACATGCGAGGAGATGGAGAAATCTTCCCATGTACAGACCGCTGGTGGACCTGTCGACAATGGAGGAAAGACATGTCATACTGACATACAGGCTTGACCGAGCCACTATTCATGAACTGTGTGCCCAGCTGGAGGCAGACCTGATGTCACCAATCCGCCAACCCACAGGGATCCCCCCTCTAGTGCAGGTGCTGTCAGTACTCCATTTCTTTGCAAGTGAGTAATTTCAAACAACAGTGGCCATATCATCAGGGATGTCTCAGCCTATGTTTTCCAAGGTGTTGTCCAGAGTGTTGTCTGCCCTGCTGAAACACATGCGCAGCTACATCATTTTCCCTGAGGTGGGGGATTTGGCTACAGTGAAGGGTGATTTCTATACCCTTGGACATATCCCCAACATCATAGGTGCCATTGATGGGACACATGTTGCTTTGGTCCCCCCCAGCAGGAGTGAACAGGTGTACAGGAACAGGAAGAGTTATCATTCCATGAATGTACAGATGGTGTGTATGGCTGACCAGTACATCTCCCATGTGAATGCCAAGTTCCCTGGCTCAGTGCATGACGCCTACATCCTGCGGAATAGCAGCATCCCTTACGTGATGGGTCAACTCCAGAGGCACCGGGTGTGGCTATTAGGGGACTCTGGTTACCCCAACCTGTCATGGCTACTGACCCCAGTGAGGAATCCCAGGACAAGGGCAGAGGAACGCTACAATGAGGCTCATGGGAGAACTAGGAAGGTGATCGAGCGGACCTTCGGCCTCCTGAAGGCCAGGTTCAGGTGCCTCCATATGACAGGTGGATCCCTAATGTACTCACCAAAGAAGGTGTGTCAGATCATTGTGGCCTGCTGTATGTTTCACAACCTGGCTTTGCGACGCCAGGTGCCTTTTCTGCAGGAGGATGGTCAAGATGGTGGTGTTGTAGCAGCTGTGGAGCCTGTGGAGAGTGAAGACGAGGAAGCCGAAGAGGACGACATAGACAACAGGAACACTGTAATACAGCAGTATTTTCAATGACACACAGGTAAGATTCCAACCCGGCATATTACATATACTTAACCCCTACTACCTCTCTACTGTCTGACCTTTTACCCCTGTGTATGGTAACTGAGTTGTGACTGTCCCTTCCAATTTCAGAGATTTGGGCCATACTGCGTGACATCTGCTTTGTTTCCCCATGGACTACAGCTGTGTGACAGTGGTATGTTGGCATCACAATGTAAATAAGCATTTTGGGACGGTAATGTCTAATACATTTGTTCGAAATCACAGCCAGACTCCTGATTGTTTTGTGCAATAACTGTGTTTATTTCAGTGCTCTATATTGGTGGGTGGTTGCAAATCGGTGAGGGGTGATGGTGGAGGATTGTCCATGGCAGAGTCCAGACTATTAGTTTCACAGGTGCAATGTCCAAATGCCTGTGGAAAATGGAGCATGGGCAGTATAAGGATGGACAGGGTGACAATGTGGGACAGTGGGATGACATTTAGGGAGGTATCCTTTCCTGGCGGGGGTCTTGATATCTTACTCTGTCTTCTTCCTGGATCTCAGGGCCCGCTTGCGGGGTGGTTCTCCTTCTGCAGGGGGTGGGGTCCTGGTGGCCTGTTGGTCCTGTGGCGGGGCCTCCTGTCCACTAGCGCCGGCAGAGGTGGTAGGCAATTCTTGGTCCATGCTAGTGTCAGGGGCCCTTTGTCCTGCCACAGTGACCCGCAATGTGGTGACTACCTGATTCAGAGCCCCTACAATGGGGGCCAGGGCGGAACAGATGTTTCGAAGTTCCTCCCTGAACCCCATATACTGTTCCTCCTGCAGAAGCTGGATCTCCTGAAACCTGGCCAGGACCGTCGCCATCGTCTCCTGGGAGTGGTGGTATGCTCCCATGATGGAGGTGAGGGCCTCGTGGAGAGTGGGTTCCCTGGGCCTGTCCCCCCCCCTGTCGGACAGCAGCCCTCCCAGTTCCCCTGTTTCCCTGGGCCTCTGTCCCCTGGACCATGTGCCCACTACAACTGCCCCCAGGTCCCTGTTGTTGTTGGGGTGGTGGGTTAACCTGGGTGCCCTGTAGTGGTGGACACACCGCTGATTGACGTGTCCTGGGGACTGAGGGATGGGCCCGCTGGGTGGGTGCTGTGCTGGTGTTCCCAGAGGGGGGAAGGTCTGCTATGGGCTGTGGCTGTCTGTGGGGAACCGACTGTCCAGAGGTCCCTGATGGGCCGGGCTGGTCATCTAGATCCAGGTCGACAGAGGTGCTGTCCTCACTGTGGGCCTCTTCTGGGGGTGGAGTGGACATTTGTGGACCCTCCTGCGCGGTGACGTGGCTTTCGGGTCCTGCAGGGGTATAAAAGTATGGTTATTGCATTTGTGTGTGCCATAGCGTGTAATGGGTGGGTGCCCTTGTACCCCAGTGCTGGCATTCCCGTGTGGGGGCTTTAGTGATGGTGATTTGGGGGGGATGGGTATGTGCAGTGGGCATGCTTTGGTGATGGGTGTCCATGCTTTGTGGTCGCATGCAGGGCTTGGTGTTGGGATGGGTGGCTTGTGATTGTGAGACATTTGCAAGGAGCAGGATGGGATGGGGGTGAGGGTGGGGGTATGAGTTGGAATGCTGAAGTAGTGAAGATAAGACTTACCAGAGTCCATTCCTCCAGATACTCCTGCGAGGCCCTCAGGATGCAGGATCGCCAAGACTTCTTCTGGGGGAGGAGGTGGGGGTCCGCCGCCAGTCCGCTGCACCGCAATGTTGTGCCGGGATGCCATAGAACGCACCTTCCCCCGTAGGTAGTTCCACCTCTTCCTGATGTCGTCCCTATTTCTTGGGTGCTGTCCCACCGCGTTGACCCTGTCGACTATTCTGCTCTATAGCTCTATCTTCCTGGCAATGGTGGTGTGCTGCACCTGTGTCCCGAAGAGCTGTGGCTCTACCCGTACAATTTCCTCAACCATGACCCTGAGTTCTTCGTTAGAAATCCTGTGGTGTATTTGCGGTGCCATGGGGTGGTGTGGGTGATGTGTGGGGTGGATTGTGTGGTGCTAAGTGTGGTGATGTGTATTGTTGTGTTGTGTGAAGTGCGTGCTAATATTGCTGGGTGACAGTAAAATGCGCGTCTGGGTGCTTGGATGTCTTTTCTCTGTGGGTGGTCCCGATTCTCTAGGAGTGGAGGTTTGTGGGTGATGTGGGTGTGTGTTTTATATTGTATTGGGTGTGTGGGAGTGGTGTGTGTATGTGTATCAGGTGTGTGTATTTTGAATTGTCCAATGTGGCGGAGTTTTGTTGAAGTGTGTGTATTCTGAACGCGGCTGTGTGTGCCGCCAATAGAATACCGCGGTTGAAGGACCGCCACGAGGATTCGTGTGTCGTGATAGTGTGGGCGTATTTCTGTTAGTGTGACGGTGGAGGTTTGGTCATCGCCAGTTTCTCGCTGCCCTTTGGTGTGGCGGACTTTTGTGGATGTCTGTATTTTGGCGGTTTGCCATTTGTGGGTCAGAATGACCGTGGCGGTTTACCGCGGCCACGGCGGTTTTCTGGCGGTCTTCTGCACGGCGGTAAGCACCTTTTACCGCCAAGGTTGGAATGAGGGCCTATGACTCTAAACATTGTCATTCTGAAAACATGGACAACCTAAGCATAGACTTAAAATGACTAGGCTTTAAGATGACTGGGTACCTCTGAGGCAATCAGTAGAGGTTAAATGCAACTTTCAAATTCAAGTACCATTCTATGCCTGAGGATCAGGAAACAATCTGAATGATTTCTAAACCATCATAGGAATCAGGTTTTTAGGAACACACAACATTACATCTTGAACTCTGACTTGTTGTTCCCTCAAATTGCTGGAATATGAATTGCGCACATTACAGATTTTCACATAGTTAGAAAATACCATTGAATGATTTGTGCACCATAAATAACACAAATTAAAACTCGGGAAATAAATCATGTGACTTGCGAACTCGAAAACCACCAAGTAAATGCCTTAGAATGGTAGCACATAATGAACACCGTGATTTTTTAACACAGAAAAGGAATCGCGCGGCTTGCCAATTCGAAGGTCATCAAACGAATGTCAGGAAATGGTAGTGTACAATGAATAACATGAATAACACGCAGGGAAAGAATCGCACGTTTTGCCGATTCGAGCACCACCATAAAAATGCTTAGGAATGGTAGCGCATAATGAATATCAAAGGTTAGAGCACAAGAAAACGAATTGCGTGTCTTGCCGATTCGAAAGCCACCATGTAACTGCCATGGAATGGTAGTGCACAACGAATAACATGAATTAAGCACCAAAAAAGAATCGCACGTCTTGCCGATTCGAATGCCACCGTGTAACTGCCTAGAAATGGTAGCGCACAATGAATATCTAGGGTTGAAGTACAAGAAAACGAAGCACGCGTCTTGCCGATTCGAAGGCCACCATGTAATTGCCAAGGAATGGTAGAACACAATGAATAACCTGAATTAAGCACGAGAACAGAATTGCGCGTCTTGCCGATTCGAATGCCACCATGTAACTGCCTAGGAATGGTAGCGCACAATGAATATCAGGAGTTGAAGTACAAGATAATGAATCGCGCGTCTTGCCGATTCAAATGCCACCATGTAACTGCCAAGGAATGGTAGTGCGCAATGAATAACATGAATTAAGCACGAGAAAAGAATCGCGTGTCTTGCCGATTCGAGTATCCACATGTAAATGCTGTGAAACGACCAAGCGCACATTCAGACCCACACAAGAGTCAAATTGCTCATTATGCAAAGATTAGGCCGAAGAACTCGAGCGCCTTAGATAACGGAGTCAGGGGGCCAGCCCGACCTCCGTCTTACCGTCCTGATCTAGGATCACCAAATGAAGTAAAAAAAAGGGTGAGGCCTGGAGGATCAAAGTAGGCCGCCGGAACAGGAGCTCAGGAAGTTGCTGCTGCTCTGCACCGGGACCTCTGAATAGTGAGCACGTGGAGCTGGGCTGGCTCCCTTATATAGAGTCTTGGCCCAGCCCACAAACCACACCCATGCATGATGAAGGGAAAACTTCTAGAAGGCTCTGGAAGGGGATCACACCCTGACACAGTCTGAAAGCCTGCTGCAGTACATCACATGTGAACAGTGTTTTTATGCATGCTGAACATAAGTCTTCAAGATTAAACTCTGCAATGCAAAAGGTTAAACAACATCCTGTCAGCACAATGCATAAATTATGTTAGCTTGAAATTGCTAGGTTTTTGCATTTTAGTCACCCGTAGAGCACGCACTGCCTTGATGATGACAGGTAGGACATATAGGGGGTTATTACAACTTTGGAGGAGGTGTTAATCCGTCCCAAAAGTGATGGTAAAGTGACGGATATACCAACAGCCGTATTACGAGTTCCATAGGATATAATGGACTTGTAATACGGCTGGTGGTATATCCGTCACTTTACCGTCACTTTTGGGACGGATTAACAACTCCTCAAAGTTGTAATAACCCCCATAGTAATGTGTTTTATATGTCCTGACAGTGAAATATTGCTAAATTTGTTTATCACTGTTGCAAGGCCTGTCCCTCGCATAGGTTAACATGGGGGCTACCTTTAAATATGATTAAAGTGAAGATTCCCTTTGGGAGCGGATGGACATGTGGGGTTTGGGGTCACTGAGCTCACAATTTAAAAATAAATCTTTTAGTAAAGTTGATTGTAGATTGTGTGTTTGAAAATGCCACTTTTAGAAAGTGAGCATCTTCTTGCTTTTACCATTTCTGTGACTCTGCCTGTTTGTGCATTCCCTGTCTGGGTCAGTTTGACAGTTGGGCTGATTGCACCTCACACTAGACAGTGACACAAAAGGAGCTGGGGTGTAGTCTGCATTTCCTGATGAGCCATCTGTACTAGGAGGGAGGGGAGGAGTGGTCACTTACACTTGGAAGGGCTGTACCTGTCCTCACACAATGCAGTCTCCGTCCCCCTGGTGAGTGTCTGGGGCCTGGCCTGGGCAAGGCAGGATTTCACATTCAAAAGAGACTTTACTTTGAAGTAGGCCTACTTCAAAGGAGAAATTGGGTATAAGAAGGGCACCCAAAACCACAGACTTTAGATCACTTCTGGACATCAAGAGGAACCTCTGCCTGGAAAAGAGCTGAAGAGCTGAGGGGAAGTGCTGCGCTGTCTGTGAGTGTGCTTTGTGGAGGTATCCTGCAGTTGCTGCCTCTGCCAGAGTAAGAGGGCAAAGACTGGACTTTGTGTGCCTTCCATCTTGTGAAGAAATCTCCAAGGGCTCGATTTAGAGCTTGCCTCCTGTTGTTTGAAGTCTCAGGGACAGCAAAGACTTCTCTCTGCCAGCACCTGGAGTCTCTGGAGAGACTCCTGCTCTGACAAGTGGTGCCCTATCCAGTCCCTGGACCCTTGCAAGGAAAGCTGGTGGAAATCCAAGGAAATAGACTTCGGACCGACGCCGCTGCTGAATCCAGTGACGCTGCCTGCAACCGACTCTATGATCTTCGTTGGAACACGACGACCTTCACAGGCCCGACACCGCTGCAGCCCCGCTGAAGTCGCTGCACCACGTTGTGCATCGACTTGTTTTCACTCTTCACCAAAGGTACTGTACTTGGAGGTCTACGTGACTCCGTGTCCGGCGCCGCTGGTGTCGGCTTGTTGGGAACGACTCTGTAACAACGCCGTGTTAACACCTCATCAAAGCATTTTGGCGGTCATTCTGACCGCGGCGGGCGGCGGTCGCCGCCCGCCATGCGGTCACCGCCAAATGGACGCTCCGCGGTCAGGAGACCGCGGATGCCATTCTGGCTTTCCTGTTGGGCCGGCGGGCGACCGCCAAAAGGCAGTCTGCCGGCCCAGCGGGAAAGCCCCTTAAACATAGAAGCCGGCTCCGAATGGAGCCGGCGGTGTTGCAGGGGTGCGACGGGTGCAGTAGCACCCGTCGCGGTTTCACTGTCTGCAAAGCAGACAGTGAAAATCTTCATGGGGCCCTGTTAGGGGGCCCCTGCACTGCCCATGCCAGTGGCATGGGCAGTGCAGGGGCCCCCAGGGGCCCCACGACACCCGTTCCCGCCATCCTGGTTCTGGCGGTGTAAACCGCCAGAAACAGGCTGGCGGGAAGGGGGTCGGAATCCCCATGGCGGCGCTGCAAGCAGCGCCGCCATGGAGGATTCCCTGGGCCAGGGGAAAACCGGCGGGAAACCGCCGGTTCCCCTTTTCTGACCGCGGCTTTAGCGCCGCGGTCAGAATGGCCCTGGAAGCACCGCCAGCCTGTTGGCGGTGCTTCCGTTGCCCTCCACCCTGGCGGTCATAGAACGCCAGGGTTGGAATGAGGGCCTTTGTGTTTCTAAGTGCTATTTTTGAGTTTAATCTTTAAAAATTCATAACTTGACTTGTGTATGTCGGATTTGTGTCGTTTTGGTCTTGTTTTGTTTAGATAAATATTTCCTATTTTTCTAAACTGGTGTTGTGTCATTTTGTAGTGTTTTCATTAATTTACTGTGTGTGTTGATACAAATACTTTACACCTAGCACTCTGAAGTTAAGCCTACTGCTCTGCCAAGGTACCAAGGGGATAAGCAGGGGTTAGCTGAGGGTGATTCTCTTTTACCCTGACTAGAGTGAGGGTCCTTGCTTGAACAGGGGATAACCTGACTGTAAACCAAAGACCCCATTTCTTACATAAAGCATACAAGTAAAATAAATATGCCAATTGTGGATGTACCAATCAAACCATGCTTAGGAGAGAGAGCACATGCACTTTAGCACCGGTTGGCAGAGGTAAAGTACTCAGAATCATAAGACCAATGAAAAAATAAGCAAAAACATGAGGCAAACAGGTAAAATGTGTGGGGGACGACCACCCTAAGGCTGTCAGGTCTAACACAAGGTTTGAAGAGAAAATTATATCAGAAACAATTGTGTGTCAAGATGGACTGCAGTAGAGCTGATGAAGAATAACTGAAATATAACAGTACCAATGGCCTTTTTAAGTGGCATTACATAAATAAGGAATTATAGTTCTGAAAGCATTTTACAACCAAAATTTACTAACTAAATGTAAACATACATTAATACCGGAGGCAATATGCTTTGCAGTAAAAGCTGCCAAGAAAACATTTTGGTGGTCATTACAACCCTGGCGGTCGGTGTTAAAGTGGCGGTAAAACCGCCAACAGGCCGGCGGGAAAAAAATTTAATTATGACCAAGGCGGAAACTGCCAACATAGACAGCCACTTTTACACTCCCACCGCCACGGCGGTACAAACAAACACTGCGGCGGTAACCGCCAACAGACAGGCGGAGGACAACGTACCACCAACACTATTACAACCTACCAATCTGCCACCTTTTCCAGGGTGGATTTCCCGTGAACAAAACACGGCGGAAACAGGACTTCGAAGGGAAAACGTTCACCTCTACACAACCCACGAGGAATCAGGACGCCATGAAACCCGAGCTCCAGATCCTGCCAGCCTTTATCTTCCTGTTCCTCTACCAGGAGCACGAACCCCGGCGGCGAAGACAACGGTGAGTACTGCACCTACGACACAGGGGAGGGGGGAGGGAAAAGAGAGTGACACACATGCAACACCCCCAACCCCACCCTCACCCACTACAACACACACGGTAATATATATTGATACATAACAATTACACCCTCAACCCCCCCTGGAAGAATGCAAGGACAAAAGGAAATGAGTCGAATAATTGTGATATATTCAATTACATACATCAAAAATATTTACAAATACCTACAGTTATACTATATACAATTATATACACCAAGAACACAAGTCCAAGGGATTCCACCATCATAGTCCGTGGATCACTGGGCCCAAAAGGCATGGGCGAGGCCCACACTCAATACCCGATCAAAACGGAGAGAACACTGCAGGGGCATCAGATAGAAATAAAATAGGCACCTCAGGGGGAAGGGAAGAGGGGATACCTCAGCCAGTTGAGTGCACAATGCCAGATCCACGAGTCATCTCCATGCCCACTGTTCAATCCTGGGGAGTGCAAAGCCACAGTCTCTCAAGTCTCTACAGTGGGTGGTTTGCCCACTGTGCAATCCTGGGGAGTGCAAAGCCACAGTCTCTCAAGTCTCTACAGTGGGTGGGTTGCCCACTGTGCAATCCTGGGGAGTGCAAAGCCACAGTCTCTCAAGTGGACAACAGTCTCCACTGGTTTCTGGAGGGGGCCTTGTGCCCAGAGTGCTTCATCCTGCCAAGGACTGAGGCAGTGGATGTGATACTCCACTGGTTCTGGAGGGGGCCTTGTGCCCAGAGTGCTTCATCCTGCCAAGGACTGAGGTAGTGGATGTGATGCTCCACTGGTTCTGGAGGGGGCCTTGTGCCCAGAGTGCTTCATCCTGCCAAGGACTCAGGTAGTGGATGTGATACTCCACTGGTTCTGGAGGGGGCCTTGTGCCCAGAGTGCATCATCCTGCCCGTGGCGGACTCAGTAGCGTCGGAATCATTGGCACTGACTGGCCTGCGGGGCTGCTGGCGGCGGTGTCCTGGGCAGCGGTTCAGCTGGTGGCAGTCTTGTCCTGGCCTGTGGGGCTGCTGGCGGAGGTGTCCTGGGCAGCGGTTCAGCTGGTGGCGGTCTTGTCTGTGGCAGTGTGGCTGCTGGCGGTCGCTTCCTGGGCAGCGGGGCTGCTGCTGGCAGTCCTGTCTGTGGCAGCGGGCTGCTGGCAGTTGCTTCCTGGGCAGCGGGACTGCTGCTGGCGGTCCTGTCTGTGGCAGCGGGGCTGCTGGCGGTTGCTTCCTGGGCAGCGGGGCTGCTGCTGGTGGTCCTGTCTGTGACTGCGGGGGTGCTGGTGGTCGCTTCCTGGGCAGCGGGGCTGCTGCTTGCGGTCTTCTCCTGGGCAGTGTGGCTGCTGGCGGTCTTGTCTGCTGTGCTGATCTTCCCAGACTTGCCGGTTTTACTGTGCCCCTTTCCCACCTTGGATGGTGTCACAGCTGTCTCACACTCCCAACTGTACCCCTGGGAGCGGCTTTGGTGGCTGGTTTCTTTCCGCTCTCCCGCCGGGCACTGGCCAACTTTTGATGCTTGACAGGTGGGGGACTGTCCGTGCAGTGGCTCCTTGCCACACTGGCTGCCCTGCTGCCTGGTGCACTCTATAATCTAGTGACTACTGGCACCACTGGTCCCGCCAATGTTGTGGCTGAGGTGCTAGGTTGGGACCTGGAGAGTCGGGCCCTAGGAGACTGACGGGGTGGGGGAGGTGAGGGAAAGAGGTCAAGGCTGGCCAGGAACAGTTTCTTAGGCACACTGGGACGGGTAGCTGGAGGGGGTTTGGGAGTGGAGGAAGAGGTTGTGGTTGTAGGAGGTGTACATTTGCTGACTTTGGGTGAAGGTGCATGGGCTGAAGGCTGTTGTGATGTGGATGGCTGTTGGGTGGGTGTGTGGCTGCGTTTGTGTACCTTGGGAGGTGGCCTCACAGACACACTGTGAGAGGACACAGGGAACGTGTGAATGGTAGTGGGGGTGGTGATTGCACATGTGTGGGGTGTGGTGGTGGGTGTGCTGGTGATGGACGTAGTGGCTGAGGATATAGTGCATGCAGGTGTGAGTGGAGATGAGACAGGGAGGGAGGAGGGAGACGAGGAGGGGGGACACAGTGGAGGCAGTGGATGTTGGTGTGTCTGCATGTGTGTGATGCTTGCGTGAGTGACTGTGGGATGTGTGGTGCTTATGTTTGCCAGAACTTCCCTTGTGTGTTGAGGCGTGTGCATGCTGGTCTGATGGTGTGCTTGGGATAGGCTGAGGTACAGGGGTGTGGGTCTGGGTGGAGGAAGTTGGAGGTGGGAGGCTAGAGACAGGGACAATGGCTGCTATCAGTTCTGAGGCGAGAGTCTGAAAAGCTCACAGAAGGGCTGTCTGACCACAATGAATGCCCTCCAGGTATGCATTCATCTGTTGCAACTGCCTCTCTACACCCTGGATTGCATTCAAAATGGTAGACTGCCCAACAGTGAGGGACCTCAGGAGGTCAATGGCCTCCTCAATGAGGGCAGCAGGGGTGACAGGGGCAGGGGCTGAGGTGCCTGGGGCGAAGGTAATGCCCACCCTCCTGGGTGAGCGGGCACGGGGCAAAGGCTGTGGGGCTGCTGGGCGGGCGGTGCTGGTAGGGGGGTGGCGGCTGTACCTTTAGATGCTGGGCACAGATGGGGCCGCCACCGCAAGGGAGCTCCCATCAGAGGAGGAGTTCGTATTGCTGGTGTCAGCTCCTGTCCCCGCTGTGGAGCTCCCCTCGCCCTCCGTCCCACTGGTGAATTCAGAGTCCGTAGTGTTGCCCTCCAGAACCATGTGGGATGCAGCTCCCTCCTGCTCCGGTGCCACTGCTCCGCCGCCTGATGATGCTAATGCACACAAGTACAGGGTGACCACAAAAAGGGGGGGGAAGACAGAAGAAAGACATGTTCAGTGCATGCAATACCGCTACCGTTGGCGGACACGACAGACACAGAAGCCCCCTGCACTACGCCGTGCACTTAGGGTCCAGTATTCAATCCCAGTGACATGGCTTACAAGGCTATGGCCGATTTCTGCACACATGGATGTCACAGGAGCCTGACTTGGTGTAGTTGGCACTGTACACAGGTGGGGTGGGGTGCCACAGGGCCTGCCTGAAGAAGGGAACTTAACTAGCAAACTCGCCCTGGCCTAAGGGAACCCACAGCCCACCTCCCCCACCCAGACACCTAAAATGCACGCTAAATCAACAGAATAAGAATGTACTCACCCCCTTGTGGCTGCTGTGATGCCCTCAAGCACCCATCCAAGTCCGGATACGCCACCGCCAGGATCCTGAACATCTGGGGGGGTCATGGTGCGACGGGCACTCCTTCCACGTTGGGAGGCCATCCCCAGCTGGGCCTCCATCGTCTTCTTGCTCCAACAGCGAATGTCCTCCCATCTTTTACGGCAGTGGGTGCTCTGTCTGTGGTAGACCCCCAGGGTCCGAACTTCCTTGGCGATGGCACGCCAGATGTCCTTCTTCTGGTGGGTGCTGACCTACAGGAATGTTACAGGGGAAAAGAGAAGTAATTACCAACTGCACGTCACAGTCATTGGCCTGCATCCCTACCCTTGCCATGACGCACATGCACTCACTGTCGTTTCATGCACGCCTCATTTTCACCCCCCCCTATCTTTCATCGACCCCACTCCACACAGGCATTGCCCATACAGCATGCTCACAGTGTACTTACCTGTTTGTCTGGAGAACCGTAGATTAGCGTGTACTGGGGGAGGACCCCATCCACGAGTTTCTCCAACTCCTCCGTGCTGAAAGCAGGGTCCCTTTCCCCAGACACATGAGCCATTGTCTCTTCCAGACTAATGTCACAGCAGCACTTGCAGTGTAGGTCCTCTCCTGTAGAAGATCAGGTACCGAGTGATTGAACAGATAGAAAATGGCGGTCACGTCCGCGGCGGTGCGTACCGTCACCACCGGCGTACATCGTCATTGGCTCCTGGGACCCATAGGGTCCAATGTTAACCAATGCAGAATTGCGCCACGATCTTCGACCGCCTACCGCAACGGTGTACAACGCCAGTGCAGTTACCTCATATCCTCTTGTCCCACCTTACCGGTCAGGCAGCCGCCATTTCAGGGGCCCACATGGCTTTATTTTTGACTGCGTCACACATACCTAGGCCTTGCCTAACCACTCATACAGGCAAATTTCAATTTATGAATATGTTCAGAGTAAGCTGTGTTTACGTATCTCAGAGTTGGTTGACTCTGTGCTCGCTGTTCTCCTCCATAGGCACTGTCTGCTGGTGCATGTGAGGAGATGGCGGCATCCTCCGGTGTACAGACCGCTGGTGGACCTATCAACAATGGAGGAAAGACATGTGATCATCACCTACAGGCTTGATCGTGCCACAATCCAGGAACTGTGTGCCCATTTGGAGCCAGACCTGATGTCAGCTATCCGCCATCCCACTGGAATCCCCCCTCAAGTGCAGGTGCTGTCAGTACTCCATTTCCTAGCAAGTGGGTCTTTTCAAACAACAGTGGCCATAGCATCAGGGATGTCCCAGCCTATGTTTTCCAACGTGTTGTCCAGAGTGTTGTCTGCCCTGCTGAAACACATGCGGAGCTACATCGTTTTCCCTCAGGTGGAGGAATTGCCTACAGTGAAAGGTGACTTCTATGCCCTGGGACATATCCCCAACATCATAGGTGCAATTGATGGGACACATGTGGCCTTGGTACCCCCCCAGGAGTGAACAGGTGCACAGAAACCGGAAGAGTTACCATTCGATTAATGCGCAGATGGTGTGTTTGGCAGACCAATACATCTCCCATATTAATGCAAAATTCCCTGGCTCAGTGCATGACGCTTACATCCTGCGGAATAGCAGCATCCCTTATGTGATGGGGCAACGACAGAGGCACCGGGTTTGGCTATTAGGTGAGCACCTGGACCCAAATCAGTGGGAATATTTGTCTGGGTCTGTGGATGTCCCTATGAGTTAGTGTTTGTCTAACAGTTGTCCCTCGCCATTTGCATGTGACTCTGGTTACCCCAACCTGTCATGGCTACTGACCCCAGTGAGGAATCCCAGGGCAAGGGCAGAGGAACGCTACAATGAGGCCCATGGGTGAACTAGGAGGATTATAGAGCGAACCTTCGGCCTCCTGAAGGCCAGGTTCAGGTGCCTCCATGTGACAGGTGGTTCCCTATTCTACTCACCAAAGAAGGTGTGCCAGATCATCGTGGCCTGCTGTATGCTTCACAACTTGGCTTTGCGACGACAGGTGCCTTTTCTGCAGGAGGATGGTCCAGATGGAGGTGTTGTGGCAGCTGTGGAGCCTGTGGACAGTGAGGACGAGGAAGCAGAAGAAGAGGACATCGACAACAGGAACACGGTGATCCTGCAATACTTCCAGTGAGACACAGGTAAGAAGACAAACCTGCCTGCTGCATCTAATTTAAATCGACTACCTCTCTACTGTCTGTCATTTTCACCCAGTGTATGGTCTCTGAGTTGACACTTTCCCTTACGATTTCACAGATGTGGGTCCCACTGTGTGACATATGCTTTGTTTCCTCATAGACTAGCGCTGTGTGACATAGGTATGTTGACATTACATTTGAAAGAGCATTTTGGCACTGTAATTGCTAATACACTATTTCAAAATCACAGACAGACTCTAGATTGTTTTGTGCATTAAGGGAGTTTATTTAAGTTCTCAATATTGGAGGGGTTTGTAAAATGGTGAGGGGTGATGGTGGAGGAATGTCCACGGCAGAGTCCAGTCTATTAGTCTCACAGGTGCATTGTCCAAAGGGGCATAGGAAGTGGAGCTGGGGCAGTTTAAGTATGGACAGGGTGACAAGGTGGGACAAATGAATGGCAATCAGGGCGGTCTCATTTCTTTGCGGGGTCTTGGCATTGTTCTCTGTCTGTGTCCTGGATCTCAGGGACCGTTTGCGGGGTGGTTCTCCCTCTGCAGGGGGTGGGGTGTTGGTGTGGTGGTCCTGTGGCGGTGCCTCCTGTCCACTAGCACCGGCAGAGGTGGTGGGCAGTTCATCGTCCATGCTAGTGTCAGGGGCCCCTTGTTGTGCCACAGTGTCCCTCCTGGTGTTGAGGAGTTTCTTCAGCACCCCTAAAATGGTGTTGTTGGAGTGGTAGGTTAGCCTGGGTTCCCTGTAGTGGTGAACACACTGCTGCTTGACGTGTCCTGGGGACAGAGGTATGGGCCCGCTGGGTGGGTGCGGTGCTGGTGTTTCCAGAGGGTGGAAGCTCTGTAGTGGCCTGTGCCAGTGTCAAAACCGACTGTCCCGAGGTCCCAGATGGGCCGGGCTGGTCGTCTAGATCCAGTGGGACAGAGCTGCTGTCATCACTGTGGGCCTCTTCTGTGGGTGGAGTGGACATGTCTGGACATTCCTGTCCGGTGACGTTGGGTAGGGGTCCTGCAGGGGTGTAAAAGCATGATTATTGCATCTGTGTGTGCAATGGTGTGCAATGGGTGGGTGACCGTGTACCCCAGTGCTTGCATTCCTGTGTAGGACCTTGTGTGATGATGGTTTAGGGGGGTGTATGGGTATGTGCAGTGGCCATGCTTTGGTAATGGGTGTCCATGCTTTGGTGTTACATGCAGGGCTTGGTGTTGGGATGGGTGGTTTGTGATATTGGGACATGTGTGAGGAGTGTGAGGAGTAGGAGTGATGGGGGTGAGTGCGAGGGTGGATGCAGAATAGCCAAGACCTGCTCCTCCCATGTTGTTAGTTGTGGGGGAGGAGGTGGGGGTCCGCCGCCAGTCCTCTGTACCGCAATGTGGTGTCTTGAGACCACGGAACGCACCTTCCCCCGTAGGTTGTTCCACCTCTTCCTGATGTCATCCCTATTTCTTGGGTGCTGTCCCACTGCATTGACCCTGACCACAATTCTTCGCCATAGTTCCATCTTCCTAGCTATGGAGGTGTGCTGCACCTGTGATCCAAATAGCTGTGGCTCTACCCGGATGATTTACTCCACCATGACCCTTAGCTCCTCCTCAGAGAACCTGGGGTGTCTTTGCCGTACCATGGGGTGGTGTGGGTGATGTGTGGGGTGGTGTGTGTTGTGATGTGTTGGGTGATATTTAGTGGTGTGTTGTGTGAGGTGCATGGATGTTATGTGGGTGATGGTGTTCAGTGCCTTTGGATGCTCGTTTATAGATGGTGGTGTTTCTCTGTGGCCTTCAGTCGCAATTGTGGTTGTAAGGGTTTGTGGGTGATGTGGGTGTGTGCTTTATATTGTATTGGGTGTGTGGGAGTGGTGAGCGTATGTGTATCAGGTGTGTGTATTTCGAATTGTCCAATGTGGATGTGTTTTGTAAATGTGTGTGTGTTTTGAGCGCAGCGGTGTGTACCGCCAATGGAATATCGCAGTTGAAAGACCGCCGCGTGGATTCGTGGGTCCTGATAGTGTGGGCGTATTCCTGTTGGCGTGACGGTGGAGGATTTCTTATCGCCAGTTTATCACTGACCTTTGGTGTGGCGGACTTGTGTGGGTGTCTAGATTTTTACAGATTCCGTCCTTTGGGTCATAATGACCGTGGCGGAATTCCGCAGCCGCGGCGGTGTCTTGGCGGTCTTCTGCATGGCGGTAAGCGGCTTTTACCGCTATTGTTGAAATGAGAGCCTTTATCTGGAATCAAAGATTGTGTTTTAGACATTGTTGCATATCACTCCCAAATGCCCTCAATTTCCACTCTTTGGGCATATGTACAGAGGACCTGCAGAGACAGAGCTGACTCACGACAGAGACGCTAATGGTAGTTTGTAAATTAAATCATGTATCATATAAACAGTAAATTATGTATCCCTAATTTAGAGCACACACTCCTGTGCCTGGATAGGTGACAGCATCCATTATAGTGGGAAAATACCAAACATTCAGATTTAAACAATGGGGGAAAGAGATTAATTTCTTTACACTTGTTGTAGGATTACTACAGTGAATATATTAAGAAGATGATGATCCTAATAAATTGATGTTTGCTCCCACATTGATGTTACAATGATGTTGATACGGTATATGGATGTGTGTGCCACTACATGCAAGATTCAACATTTTAGTGACAATCAGCTTCCTTAATTGTGTACCATCATCAACCTTCTCTTTGTATGTCCGTATGTCAGTCCAGCTCACATGTAAACAATGTGACATTTTATAACGATAGATGTAAGCGGTACAACGGATACACTGTAAATCCTCACCTTACGTCTATGTACTAGGAGCATGATATCCACGTTTTTCCACACTGTTTTTGCAAGCTTTTCAGCTCTTACGTGCAAAGAAACATTCAAGGTTGATAATGCCTTTCTTTCTTTGCCCACAGATGGCTGTGCACCAAGTAGTTTTTTACTAAATTCAGTAGCTTCTTGCCAGAGGAGCCATACTTGAGTAACAAAGTGATCAAATATCATGCTCCAAAAAAGTATTCCCATTTTTAATTAGGAGACGCGCATAAAGAATGTTTTCAGTCTTGAGATGTAGAAGAAATGCAGATTTTTGTTGGGGTTAACGGTTTGAAAAGAACTGTTTGGTTCACCTTAGTAAAGCTGCATTTCTGTGGATACTCTCAGAAAATAAGAAAAAACAGCTTGTTCAGAGTCAAAAATAGAGAGAGTAGACAACATTTTCTTTTAACCAAGGCAGACTCGTTTTTTAGTGCTGACTATACCATTTTAAAAAGCCTAAAGCAGTTAAAAGGCAAAACAAAGAAGGGATGACATAGGCATTAGGTCTCACCTATACAAGAGTTACTGGCTTTCCCTTAGCTGTGTAACTTTGGTTTTAAACAAAGACAACATCCTTCTTTTACAATTACTTAGTGTGACTGTAGCAGTGCAGTGATTTGGATAGCTATCCCTGATGCTGAAATTATTCTAAGTGGTATTAGAACGTTCTGCCCTCTAGTGGCAGAATGTTCTAATAGCCTTATAGCCCTTCATAGCTGGGCTATACTGGCAATTAAAGTACCGCTCCCTTATTAACAGACTTTAGCAGGCCTTTCTTGGCCGGTATAGCACACTCTGGTGGGCTCTAAGGCTATATTATTTGTAGCTGGCAGCATGGCTGTAAAAGGCGGTTCATTGCCTTTACCGGTATTTGTTTTGGCTTCAAAGGAGACATACAACAACATATGTTGCCATCTGTAAAACTGTCCTAAGGCCTTTGTCTCAGAGGAGGAAACATGGAGAGGTGATTACAGGCAGAGCAGCAGACTTTGAAATTGGGGAAGTAGATTTGATTCTTGGAGTCGGCTGAACATCCTGTGATTCTGGGCAAATCACTTAATCTCACAGTGCCTAAACCATGAATGTGAACCTGTGGTAAGACAAACCAATCAGCTCTTAAAATGAGTTAAACCCATACCAACAGTGTGCACAGCAGAGCAGCAAAAGCAACATGGTATGTGAGTGTCAGATGTTTTATGTGGGGTTATTTCATGCATAAACCTTTACAATGTGGTATCTGCCTTTACCACATTGTGCCCACACTGCCAATGTATACATATATCACAATAAATGGGGTTACACCACAAATTGAACACAGTCACACCTCAAGGTGAAGGAGGAACTCCATTTGGAGAAGGTTGACTTCTCACCATGAGCACAACTACTGTGCAGTAACACCTCCATGTAAAGGCAGACGCCGAATGGCAAACTCCAATGAAAGAGACAGTGTACAATTGACAAGTTAGAACACATTAATGCCGGGACTATCGTTTAACATATGTAATGGTTTGGAGACTTTACCAGTGATGTTCATAGTGTACGCCTGATAATGGAGACACGGTTCTTTTCCTCCTCTTGCTCTCTCTGCAGCGTTTAGCTCTTTGAATAATTCAACAGGAAAACTCGGAAAAGCTCACAGATGAGGAAAGCTTCAATTGTTAATGCACATGCGGTATATGTTCTAATGTGACTCACAGCTACTCTGCTGTTTCCTTTGCTGCAACAGTGTGATAAAAGGAAGAACGGAACGGCCCGCATGTGCCTTGGCAACATCCGGTAAAGTTCATCTGCTGTGTTGTGACCCCAGGCGTTCCTGATTTGGCCTCTGCCTTAAAGACTAGGTTGGCCACGGAGTTTGTGATGCAAGCAGCCCAGTTCATTTTGCAGTAAATAAACAGATAATGAGAGTACTTTGTTTGAAGTAAAATGGTGAAGCAACCAAGAAAATTTTACAGCAGAAGCCTTATAGAAGCATTTGAAAATTAATCTAATTGAAAACACTGCATACTATACTATGTCTAATACAAATGTGCAGCAACATACGATCACAATTTAAATATTATAATACCAGACTCCGCGGTCAGCTAAAATAATGCGCTTTTTGTGTTTGCTGACCCATGTGGCAACATGAAAGCATGAATGATCAAGGTCATACTTATAAATCATTTAACAGCCAGTTCAAACATTCAAACTGGTGGAATGCTGTGCTGTTCAGCTACAGGTATGACCACCAAACTGCTAATTAAATGTAAACCTAGATAGAGAGGAGTAGTATAAGGGGATACCTTCCATCAAGCTTTTGACAGGTACCAAGCCATGTGGAGACATAGGCAATGACGAAGGCAGTGATGTGGGTGCCCCCGCCCCATGCTGACGTAGGCCCTGATGTAGGTGTAGGTGTGTCATGTGGGCTGTGACATCCTGGGGTCACGTGTTAGCCATGTGCCAGGGTCCCAGTCCCTTGTGTCTAGGTCTATGGGCTGCGTAAAATGAGGGCCGTGGTGGTGTGCAGCCTGTTTCAGAGCCTAAGAGGACAGGTCTGGACATGTCAGACATTCAGGACCAAGTGGCTGCTTGAGGGCCTCCTCACAGGGCGGAGCACTGGGAGTGCAGGCCAAACCTCCACACTGCTGGCTAATCCAAAAAGAGGTGTGGGGAAATACTGCAAAAGCCATGATATGTGATTGGCACCACGTGTAACCCCAGCAGCGTATTAAAGCCATCAAGGAGAGCATGTGACCGCTATGTGTTGTAGAGGCATACGTCCTTTTTAAACCATAGAATACACATAAGGAGTGGGTTAGAGCAGCATGCCAAACCGTGAACCACTGCTGAAACAGGTTGTCAAGGCAATATGAAGGGATACAATCTGCTAACCAGAAAAACGGCCTCCTCAGCAGACTTCCCCTAAACATGGGGGTTCCGATGTTACTGGGTTTCAAGAGGAACTTTGCCAGCGTCTTCAAAAGCTCAGCCTCAAGGATTTGCCGCAACTGGTATCCCTGATCAAGGTTGACAGCAGCAGCAGCAGCTAAGCCTCAAAAGACAAATTAAGTGATGCAATCAATTTCATCGACACTGAAGATGATGAAGGTGTAGGATCACCGAATTCACCGATCTATGAAGACATGGGCTTTTCAGGGGGACCCTGAACCAGAGGCAGTCGTGGTACAACCGACAAGTGGAAACTCCAAAGCCACTTATACACGATGGACCTATGCGACTCGTAAGATTTAAGAGAAGCCACAGAGTGTAGCGAAAATGCTGAGGTTAGTAAAAACTCGATAAACAATTATTGTGTATTCCCCAATATCATACTTTTAACTAATAGTATGTTTTTTGCTTTCTGTTTGAACCGTAGAAAACAACAGCAGAAAGAGGTAACAGCGGATAATTTGTTAATGGTGTGGAGAACTGTGTATGGAAGTTGTCTCGAGGCGAAGGTCAAGAAACTGCTTTAAAAGAAGGGGATCTTGTCCGGGTTTCAAAGTTGAAGGGCGTCTTCACCAAGGGCTCCCAACAGACATTTAGAGATGAGATATTCATAGTGGAAAGTGTGGAGCATAAAGAAGAGTTATATATTTACACGTTTAAGGACTACAACGGAAACAGGGTAACGGGTGTCTTTTACAACAAAGAGTTAAAAAAGGTGCCCTACGATCCTAACAGGGTGTACAGGGTTGAAAAGGTTCTGAAAAGGAAAGGCAGCGGAGCTATGAGACAGGTGCTGGTCAAATGGCGGGGGTGGCCTGAGAAACTTAACAGTAGGGTTTTGGCCAGCTTGCTGCACGGTGTGTGAGGTCACGCTGTAAGCGCAGAGATGGAGACCTCACCTTTTTATATCACGCTACCGCCAGCACCTCAGATTTCGAATTATACGGTGAAACTGGCTAACCGGTGAACCGGAAACGGTCCTGGGAGGTTGCCCTAACACAGATACAGTACCCTAGAACATGGAATACATTTACAAAGCACAAAGCTAAATTTCATAGAAATCACTCTTAGGACTTCTTGAGCTTCCCCGTGAGTTTCCCACATGGGTATTACACCACCGTAGTGGCGGTGGTCGATGCCATCAGCAGAGCCATGGTCGGCGTTGAAGAGTATGCGAATATACATTTGGTGTTGGATAACGTTGGAAGAAAAGTGCCTCGGAGCTCGATACTAGGTTTACCTGTGCCGGCAAATTACAAAGAGTTTTAGGAACCGTACAACAAGTGAAAAGATAGGTGGATCCAGACCTTATGTGCACTGATATTAACAGTGGAATTTATACACTCTACGTATGTAGCGGCATCGTAGAACCTCAGAGGATAGGGGATTGTCATTTGCCGTTGTTGAGATGGGTCCCGGTGAAGGGCAAAATGAACACAATGGTTAATATGCAACATCACAAACCCTACTATGTGCCAATTTCCCAAATACATTTTGAAACTATAACCATCATGATCTACGATGATCAGTCAGAGCCTGTGGCCTTTAAATACGGGAAAGTTATTGTTAAGTTTCATTTAAGGCCGTGCCACGACGGTGAGTATTAGGCAAATGCAATGGTCCCTCTATCTACAGGGACTATTATAGAGTTCAGGCCGGCTATGGAGGACCACTGCCCTACTTTCAAGGGGCCCCCGTTATGTACTGGAGCCAGATTGGGGTGCTTCTTTCAGAGTTTGTTTAGAAGAGCCATGCCATTTCTGAGAGGAGGATACGAAACTGCAAATCCTCACGTTAAAGCGGCTGCCGCAAACATAGCCCATGACGTTGTGGGCTCTGTAATGTCAGCTGTCTCAGAGCGCATAAACAAACAGCTCCAGGATGGAGCTGGGTTACTGTGCAGGGCGAGTGCAGGTGTTAAAAGGAAGCAAAGGGCTTCGAGGTGTAGGGTCGTCCCGCCAATGCCCTGTAAAAAATGGAGGACTTCTTCAAAAGTCCCACTCAAAAGAAGAGTCGTGAGACGGAGGAGATCTTCCAAGAAGAAGAAGAAGGGACCACGCTCTAGTGCGAATATGTTTTGAATCCGCTATCATGGCCTTCGTACACTGCACCTCAGGTGAATGCGCCAAATCTGAGCTAGGTTTGTTTTCTCTTAAACCCACACAGGACAGCATCGAGAATGAAAGTATCGACTCTAGCTGCTCTGACGCCGACAGAGTTTTTTGTGTCGGGGTCCAGGTATATTTATTTGGATCTCAACAACACTCTGCTACACCTCACCTGCAAAATAACTAAAGCAAAAAGCACCAACATTGAGGCCAATGCTAAAATGGCGCCGATAGCCCACCCTATCACAACCATGTTTAATCAGGTGGACATTAACCTGGGCAATCGACTTGTCACGCAGAGTGATAACATGTACGCCTACCGGGCCTACATGCAGATTATTCTAAATCACAGTCGCGAAGCCCTGGACACACAGCTTTCAGCGGGACTCTTCTAGAAAGATACTGAAGCACATTTTGAGGACACAGCGTTGGACGGGGACAACAATGGTTTTAAAAAAAGAGCCAGCTTTGCTGCCGGCAGTTGGCATTTTGACCTCCTGGGGCGCATACATTCAGACCTTTTCTTCAAAGATAAGCTTCTAGTCAACGGTATAGATCTTAAGATCAAACTCAACCACAACAAGGACATCTTCTGTCTCATCAGTGGCGATGCGGAGCAGTATAAACTGATTATATTGTCCGCGAGCCTGTTTGCAAAGAGAGCGAAAGTGTCACCAAGTGTCAGACTGGCCCACGATGAAACTTTACAACTATCGAACCCCAAGTACACCATTGAAAAAGTGGCTCTAAAGATATTCAGTGTCCACGCCGGTACTAGATTAACGCAGCAGCAGAATCTATTTTTTGGGCAACTACCAAAACTCATCATCATAGGGTTTGTGGAAAATACAGCTTTTAGCAGGCTCTATACCGCTAACCCTTTCAACTTCAAACACTACAACATCAACTACATCCCTTTGGTCCACAAGGGAGCTGTTATCCCTACAAAACTATTCACTCTGAGTTTTTGGAACATCCAATTTTGTCAGGGAATATCTCGGTCTGGTCTCAATAACGGGGAAACATCTGTGGGACTCAGGAGTCGTTGTTTCAAGAGAGGGGTACGGGGTCGGCTACACGTTGTTTACGTTCGACCTGACTCCTGACATGGAAGATGGTGACCACTACAACTTGATCAAAAATGGAAATATAAAAGCTGAAATACGCTTTACACAGGGGCTGGCTACCAACGTGAATATGGTTGTATTCTTGGTATTCAACAGCTTTATCCAGTTCAATCACACCTGACAGCCTCTGTTTGACTATCATTAAAAAGATTGTAAAATGGACACTGCGGAGATACGTGCCTTCTTAAGTAGGCATAAGTACGCAAAGAAATACTTTTTACGTGTATTTCCTAGCGACGGGCTACCTGAAAAGATAGGCCCAGAAAGAACCTGCACCCTAGTCTTTAACATCAACCCGCATTACAAGGGTGGTACACATTGGGCAGCCATGTTTCTGGATGTAGACAAGGTTATAGTGTTTGACAGTTTAGCGGAGTTCCCCAAGAATAACATTTATACAAAACCGATATTCAAATATGTAAACAAAAATCACCCGTGGTTGAATATAACAAGTGGCATGTACAGGATTCTCTAGCCATCACATGCGGGGAACATTGTATATATTTAATTAGTGAAATGTATGAAGGTATGACATTTAGAATTTTTTTTAATCTGTATTCCACTGATCTAGTAAACAACAATGGTATTGTTATGAAATATGTGAATGAAAACACTAGGCCTATGTCGAGCGTTGTTAAAACAGAATACGGTATTTGTCAAAAGTGTAAGGCGTTGTGAAGCTTCTATTTGTACTGATGGTTGTCCACAATAAAAAACATTTTAAACACAAATTCAAACCACGCATTTTTATTCACCCACCGCACATTTTTTTAAACCATTTTTAAAAAGATGACTGACGACTGTTGAAAAGTTAAAAGTGTTAATTACAAACAGTTTTCAGCACAAACATGTACACGGGTAAAGAAATAAATGCAGTATAAATCTTTTGAGACGTGAACCTTTTTAACAAAACTATACAACGATTCAAATTTCGTGTTTACATTAGAGCTGTAACCATGTGTTCATTTTGAACAGTCTCTTTTTAGGCTCCATGTGTAGAGCGTCGCTGCTCCTAGACTGTGTTAGCTGACGATAGAAAGGCGAGGTCGGCACAGTAGGATTCATGGTAAAAACACCAGGGGTTGGATCTTTCAAACTTTCAAGCCTTCACCGGTGGTCGGCGTTACTGACAATCGTGGAGGGATGCTGAGTTCAGCGGCAGAGCATAGAAACTGCTCCCATCCTCTAGGAGCATTTTGTGTCAATAGGGTTTTACTGTGCATGAGACCTCTGACCAGATCGTACATGTGTTATCCAGCAACCGGTTGTCCCTTGTAAACAAATTCACCCCGGTCATTCCAAGAGGTCAGATCTTTAGTCGCAGTCATTTTACCGAGCAGCATCTGCTCCGCCCCTCTATACCTCTGACTTATATTTCTTAAAAGGTCTTGGACAACAGCATCCACGGGAACCGGGGGGCCCAGGTCTTGAGGGGCTACAGGGTATGCTGACAGCTGTTCAATTTGTTTTTTTCAGATGCTAATTGTTTGTAATACTGTAAAAAGTTTTGAAGGGCTCCTGAGTAAAGCCCCGCTTTGTCATGTGGTTTTTAAATCAGTTCAGTTCAAAATGGCTTTGATCTCAGTATCAAGATGATGTGTCTCGTTTCTGCGTGTGTCCCAGACGTCGGCGGTAGAAGAGCCCAACTGTTCCATTTGATGGCGAGGCACAAGGTACATTTTTTGGGAGTGCTCCATCATGTCCTCGACAGAAGACCTGTTCTCAGCGGTATGGCTATACCCAGCAGCACCACTATAAAACCTCCAGACTGTTTGACCAGTTTCCTTTTAGAAAGGAGCGACGCCCTTTTTTTGGTGAGCTTCTTAATAATATGGTGCTTCTTCTTCAGCACGTGGAACTGGCTCGTTGATATCGGGATATTACCTTTTAGGGTGTTGAGGGCTATTTCTAAAATGGCCGCCACTAAATCGTCTGAAGCAGCGGACAGGATAGCCTTTCTTTTCAGGGGGCTGGCTGTGACCAGCATTTTTTAGAAGGTCTAAATTGTGCCATAGCCGCGCAGACATGGTAGTGACCTTATATTACAAGGTTTAGAGTGTAAATGTTATAAAAGTCTTTTTAAGGGGTCTTTTTATAAGCTTTGGGGACTGTTTTAGGCATGTAAGCGACTGGGAAGATACAGGAATGTAGTCTGTAGTCTTCTAGAGTATTGGGTTTTAAATTTATCAGTAAGTAGCCGTGGGGTTTTGCGGTAGCGTCGTTAAACGCTTCCACGCTTCCATTAAAAACTGTGTGTTTCCAGGGTATATCTGTTGAGCTATAATTGATATCTGAAGTTTGTCGCAGGGGTTTTCAAGTAAGACCAAGTATGAGGCGTTGAGGGTTATAGAACAACTGCTTTTACCCTTTGTAGAACAAGTTCTGCACAATGTAGCATATGCTCAGATGACGATGATTTGAATATTGAGTAAAAGCCCTCTCGATCTCGGGGTGGTCCCCGCCTTCGTGCATGAGATCATCCACAACGGCCATGTTTACAAGGTGTTTAGATAACAAGTTGTTGTCGTTGAGATGACTGGGGATGCCTTCTATAAATCGGATGTGTGGGAACTTTAGGGGGAATTCTGTGTAAAGATCTTGCTGTCAAGAAAAAAGCCATACAATGTTCTTAGGGGTCTGAGATGAAACACCGGGAGCGTTTTCTAACAGTTTCATTATAAAATAACTTTTACCGCTATTTATGGGACCAGCTAGAACGCAAGAGAATGGGTGTTGCAGCCTGGTGTCCATAGCGGTTGGGCTTCGCCACTCTAATGTCTTTTAATAACCGTACGGCAGTGTTTCGTAGTCCTCGGTGAGGACCCATTTATCAAACACTACGCTCAGTGTTTTACACAACGGCTGTGTTGTAATTTCCTACCTTTTTTTGGACCTGACTATGCTAGGGTGGTTTACGACTATTGCTTTGCTAATTTCGTGATCGCTTGATGTGTAGTACTCGTGCACCAGAACCTTCAGACTGTCAAAATGTATTTTAACCATATTGCTGCCGTTTAAAGTGATACCCTTGTCTTTCATGCAAACCCTGTTGTTAGAGGTTTTGTAACTATAGGTCTTGGTCCAGGAGGAAGTGTATTCAAGAATGTACTCATACTTTTCAAGATCGCTGGTCATATCCCTTAGATAATCACCCAGCAGAGGATCTTCATCACCCTCTTTACTCACAAAAATAACAGAGTCGGTGTCGTCGTCAAACAACAATCCTGAAGCTTATCCAACAGCCTGTAAAGCTCTAGACGAGTGTGAGCGGTTGTGAAGCATGCTAAGAAGATGTTTATGTTGTTACTCGTTGTGGGGTACTCTTTGGCGTATTTCCAGCATACAACCGCCATCTCATCATCTATTAGTTCACATCTGGACACGTTGTAAGACGGGGCAAATAGATACTTAAAAAGATCGTCTGGATTTGTGACGATGGATGTGTTTGACAAAATGGTACGCTAACTGGCGTCTGGTGGGGTTAACCTTAATGAACTCAGGTCTCAGCATAATACTCTCGTGAGCTTGGTAATCAGCAATGTAATTTTGCTTCGAGGGCTCATCAACGCACTTGTCGGGATACCCCAATGCCTCATGTTTGTCTCTGAGAAACAAGTTGATGTAACCAGAAAAGAGTTGCGTTGTGGTATGTGTAAAGTGCCAAATTTCCAGTATTTGATCAAGATGGTACCCTTTCTCGAGGGCTGTCTCTGCACTTCTTGGGCAGAAAATTAAAGGTGTCTATAAATCTAATTTCAAAAGGCACAACCTTTAACAATATCAGTTTGGAACCCTGGGTGATGAGCTCCACGGCCAGTATTTCATGAATCTGGTCCCGGAGAATAAAGAACGAGTTGCACGCTTTCAAGTTGTGTGCCATCATTGTGCACTCTTGGTATTTCCGTTGCATGAACATGTTGAGGAAATCATTCACGCATGACTGGCCTTCACACTCCCAGTTTTCATCGGCTGTTAGATGATGGGCATAACTATAGTTAGGCTGGCGCACACCCATCTCCTGCGTACACTCTATATCGAATACGATATAGTCTTCTGTTTTTTTTCTGGGGGAAGCCTTCGAACATGGAACATTCGTGAGCTACTCTGGCTATAAACTACACTTTACACCTGGGACATTGCATAGCTTTACATTCGTGGTCGTCGGCCTTGTAGCGCCCGCAAGCCCTACAGTCTGATTTACTGACGGACTGTGCAAGGCTGGTGTGTACGTTTAAGCAGGCTTGCGACTGACAAATCATCTTACATGTCGAGCAGTGCACCTTCGGAGCGTCATCGTCGACACACCCGTCCCTCTGACACATTTTACAGTGCATTTCACAGTGGTGTCTGGTCCGGTTGTTGTATATGTGGTCACAATGTTCGCACACATACTTTGCTACCCTTCAGGTTCAAGATACCGTAAAAGTGTTTTTCATGACGTAGCACATAAACTGTCTTGTTTTTCACACTCTCATTGGTAGTGAAGTACTTCCAAGAACCGCTGTGGTACAGAACTTTTACCATAACTGCATAATGGTTCTCAAAAAGGCCCAGGTCCCCAAATCCATCCTGTCTGTTGGGCGGTATTTGAAGCGCCTCATGGGCTGCCGCCGCCATAGACATAATGACGTTGCCTGGGGTAGCTCGGTCCACCAACAACCCCGCGATGCTCGCCGCCAAACACATAGCTCTGGTGTTATAGTCGAGCAACCATCAATATTTTTTGCCGATGATTTTACTGTACATGACGCTCTTTAAGGTTCTGGAAGCACCGCCCTCAAGACCCCTAACAATGAGGGCGATCATTCTAAAGGTCCCGTACGCCAGTAATTCAGCCTTGCTCTGTAAAAGCTTAGATGGGTTTTCAAGACATGTCACAGAATCAAAAAGTGGACTATTGAGACCCTGCCCCTGAAAACGCATCTGAAAGACATTGTTAGGCCCCACATTGTGTAACAATTGTTCTATGAACGTTTGCATGTCCTGGTGTACAGCTATAACACTATGATCAGAGGAGTTTAGACGGTCTAGGTTAACAAACCTAAACTCCTCAGAGTGCCCTGTTGCGTTAAACCTCACGACAGTACGACTGTACCTTCTTACACTTTCCAAAAACACTGGTTCTGAATCCTCAGCTTGAGGACCGTCGGAGGTTGGAGGGCTCCCCGGGGTATTGTCTGACAGTAGTTTACAACGGTTCGTTGTTGGTGAATTTTTATGCCTCATTGTAACGCTTAGTCTGGCTTTCTTTAATTTTCTTATCAAAAGCTTATGGTTTCTAGTGCTAATAGCCCAATTCTGTTTCTTACAAGCCCAGCTGGTTTTTGGCAACCGACCACAGCCTATTTGAACAATAGTTGGGGTATTTACAGGAGGTGCCCTTGACATTCAACCTAATATGGGCGGGGATTCTTCAGAATGTTTGAGGTCGAGCCTGCTCTAAACTTTACCCCTTGAGGCCCTGTAAATGCCTATATTCTCTCCTAACTTTATATTTTGAGGCTTTATGGGGAGTGTTTTAGGTGTTGAGGGTTCTGCTTTTCAGAGTTTTAAACAGAAAGGGGCTGTCTCTCGTTGCTTTTTGGTTTTGAGCACTTGTAAAACAAGTAGAGCTTTACTAAGTGCATCCTGGGTCTTTTTACATTTAGACCAGTATGAATAAATGTGTCCCTTACATTCCCTAGGTCCGCCTGCATTCATAGTCACGTGGGTATATTACTTATGTCTACAACTGCTGAATTGCAAGATTGGACCACCTCATTTCTACACTGTGCCAACCTCTGTATTAAAGCCCTCACAGTAGCTCTGGAGGGCGCAGTATTCCATCCGTTCTCACCCAGTCTTGAGGCATAGTCTGAATTTTAGCTGTCTAACACATTGGTGTATTTCTTTTATATGTGTGTCCAGGACTCTAGTACGGTCCGAAGCGCCATGTGTTGGGTCATTACTCGAGGCATTAGATGGTTGATTGACATTTCCCTGAGCCGCCACAGCTACAGGTCCCCAGTTAAGATTACTACCCCCTTGCTGAATGGATGGATTGGAACGGGTCAAAAAAGCAGGGCTCCAATGTGAACACCCTGGTGTATGGGAGGCCTGATCATCGCTAGATGGTGTTCCAAAACTCTGATTTTGTGAACAGCTACATCCTGTACTGCTGGCAGGCTATATTGAGGTGGAGGGTGAAGACTATTGTGAGCTGGCATTTGGTGTCGGGCTGGTGGGGTCGTACCCTCCAGGGGGTGTAACTGGTGACATCAGGCATGGGGAAGTTAAATGCTGGTCATAATAACGCAAGGCCTCGGATGCATAAGTAGTGTTGTGGATGGGTGTTGGTGATTGAGACCCTAGTGATTGCAACCCTGCAGTGGACGGTTTAGAGTCACAAGGCATTGCTGTGGCTTCAGAACTCTCTACCAAACCTGCGTGGACCTTGAGAAGTCCTATACACACAGACTAAGGATCCTCTATGGCGTGATAATTTTCCAATTGTGTGTCCCAAAGACTATGAGGGATAGTTATACAGGTTGTTGGTGCTAAGTCACCGTCGGACCTTCCTATATTAGACTCCACAAGCGTTGAACATTTAGAACGTTGGGGGCTAGGTGGAGCAGTCTGAGCCTTAACAACTTTTTAAAAAGACAGGTCCAAAGGCAAGGCTTGTAGCTCAGGGGTCTGCAGCTTCTTCTTACGGTTATTTAAGGACAACCAATTAAATTTGGGATTATTGCACTGCTTAGGGGGCCCTCCAGAGGTTTTACACGGTACAGGATGGTGTGTGTCTGAGGTTGTAAGCGTGACAATGTCAGAGTGTCAAAGCCCCTGCACATAGGTGGATGCTGTAGAATGTGTTTGCGGTACTTGGCATAGCCTTTCTAACTGTTGATGCAGTGTCGCTAAGAGCTGTACCTGGGCCATGACGGCTGTCTGTAGAGCTAATGCTCGGTTGGCCTGGGGTCCTGCGACGTTCACATTCTTTTGAAGGGTCACTTTGTTGGCCTTTAAAGACTATGCCATCCGCTTAGCCTGATGGCCGACTCCTACAGAGCTCTTTTGTGATGAGTATAGGATGTAAAGATAACAAAATACATATTAGGTGTTGTTATAGCCGCTATACCATGGTGATGAAAGTGGTTTGATACACACTAAGGATTGAATTCATCTGGCTCTACAGTTTCTAAAAACTCACCTGAGGTGTTCCGTTGTGAGGGACCTTTCTTAATAGGTGAACCTTCCTTAGACGCTGGGGACTTCCTTTTGCAGACCGCCTTTTTAATGCCCCCTACCACATTCTGGGTCGTTGCCACAGGAGTCGCTTGTACCGCAGGGGGGCCTGGAGAAAGAAGAATAAAATGTTACATTGCCAACAATATAATACACAGACTATACAAGCTCTCTGCGGGTTCCTTTGATGCTGTTGATGGGGGCTTTTTAGGTTTTTGTGGCATTTACACAAGGACTCCTTTTATTTACCTACAAAAGCTGCATCCTGAGACCTGTAGCTTGGACCATCTTGAGCCTGGGGGATTTGTTGCAGAGCACCAACCGCAAGCTGTAGTTCTGCATCATAACTTGTAAAAGCTCACAAACATATAGGAAACCATTAATGGTCAAATGAAAAAAATTATAATCATGACATCTTTGTTTAGAACGGATGATGACCTGGATCTCTGATATACCTTGTTGCATTGCCTCCATTTCCCATGGGGACATCACAGGCTCTTGGGGATCCTACACACAAAAGAGACAGAATTGCCTTTAAGCATAACTCATTCAATATTAAATGCATAACCTACTCATAAAATCTCACAAAAGGCTTTTAAGGAAAAAAAAAAAGTCTCTCAAGAAGCCATCTGTTAAGCCCCTATGCACTGAAGGTACAATACACAAAGCCATTTGTTCACATTCTCTCAAAAACTATACATTGTTTATTAAAAAGGTCCACAGGGCGGTGCTCCTGTGCAATATAAGCTCTGGGATTCTCTCTATAAGCCAATATTTATGTAGTTCCAAGGGCTCCATGACCTTATTTTATGCATTTTACAATGCCGCCTATGGTATTTATTGCATCATCTAATTACACTAATTATAAAAATAAATAACTCAGCACAATTTAAAAACATTACAGTTCATCGAATTTATACATATACAATAGACTGTAAGCCGGATCCTAGGCTCCAGGCCATGTTTTCGCCCTAGCTCTCCAATGTTCTGAACCATGTGTGGGGACAGAGCTCAATTGAAACTCCAGCCTCTAGGGTGTAGCAGATAGGCAGAGCCAGCTCCAACACGCTAGGCACAGTCTTTTTGAAAAAATTACAGGCTGTGGAGGCAGCATGTGGGGTCCCCGCATCTTTCTCACCACCATGCCAGGACAACAGGACCCTGACATAAGGTGAATGGCTGGGGGTTTGTGGGGCCTGAGCCTGCTTCTCAATGCCCCCAACCACAGATAAGCTGTATGGTTGGAGCTGGGGGTTACAGGGCAGAGGACACAGAGCACACGTGGAAACACACACATACATACACATAAACAGTGTGCTCTGTGTCCTCTGCCCTGTAGCCCCCAGTAATAATCTGTTTAGTTTTTTTTGTTAGTATTGTTATTTTTTTATTAATTTATTTATTTGTATTTTATTTTATTTAGTTTAAATAAAAAAAAAGCTGCCAGATTGGCCCCTGGGGGCCCCAACCTTATTTGATACTGTAAGGGCCTGAGGGCCTAAGTGCACGAGGCTCGGGCCCTCAGGCCCGCACCTTGTGCCATCAGAGTCTTCTCAGCCACATATGGTGGCAGGAGACCTCGCACAGCACTAGACCCCCTCTATTCCTAAGGGGGCTAGAAGGGTCTAACACAGTGGGTCTAACATGGTGGCAGGAGGCCTGCTCTCAAAGGGCACCGGGGACACCGTGCAGCTTCTGAGAGCAAGTGAGTAGGGTTAATAACAGAGACTGCTGAGCTGCAACACGCCCGGCAGTCTCTGTTATGAAACCATCCAAATTGTTCTCAGAAGCCGCGGGGTGTCCCCTGCGGCCTCTGAGATTAGAAGTGTTAGTTATTAGCTGGAGGTCCCGAGAGCTGTGTGGCTCTGGGGACCTCTGTTATCAGCAGAACAGATCCGTTCTCAGAGGCCGTGCGGTCTCTGAGAACAGAGCTGTTCTGCTGATAACGGAGTCTCTGAGGTGCACCCAGCTTGGATACCCTTGTTATTAACTTAACATCTCCACTCTCAGAAACTGCATGCTGGTGCCCAAAACCTTCCTCTTAATCATTTGCCTGCTGCAATTAAATGTGCGAACACTGAATACTGAGGCTGAGTAATCCAAACGTCATCTCGGAACTCTTCAATCCACTTAAAGCCACTCCCTCGCCCTACAGCTCACTCTTGCAGCTTTCTGCTTTCTCCCATTGTAACGCTTTTTCATTTTTCTCTTCCCCCATCTTTCCTATATGTGTCTTTTGCTTGCAGTAAATGTTTGAGGCAGTAGAATAAAAAAATAAAACAGGTGCAAATGCTCAGCACCAGAACCAGCAAGTACAAATCAAGCGTGGCCTCCACCCCTCCAAAATAAGTGAGGACCCTCAAACATATGTGCAAATGCTTAGCACCAGAACCAACATGTACAAATTAAGCATTGCCTCCACCCTCCCAAATTAGTGCAAATGCTCAGCACCAGAACCAACAAGTACAAATTAAGCATTGCCTCCACCCTCCAGAATAAGTGCAAATGCTCAGCACCAGAACCAACAAGTACAAATTAAGCAATGCCTCCACCTGCCAGAATAAGTGCAGACCCTCAAAAAATAGGTGTAAATGCTTAGCACCTGCACCAACAAGCACAAATTAAACATTGGACCCCACATCACACCACAGGCCTCCTTCAACATATATTAATATCATTTAAAAAAGTGTTTGTAAAGGTAGGCTTTACCTGGCTGCTCAACTCTCCACATATAGTTCTGTTTTGTGCAGCCTGCATCTTAACCCACTGCGCTACTTTACGAGTCATCAACACAACCTCTAAACAAAACTTAGGCTTGAATGTTAATTACAGGCTGTATCTTAACATTATAAATGCACCCTAAAGACAATTTATAGTATGTGTTTTTACATTGTTAGCTTAATAAGTTATTGCTAAACATAGCGATCCCTGAGACCAGCACCACCTTGTCCACATCACCACCAACCCTAAAGTAGACTCTGCTAATAACCATTTTAAAACATACAGGGGGTCATTCTAACCCTGGCGGTCGGCGACCGCCAGGGCTAAAATGACGGAAGCACCGCCAACAGGCTGGCGGTGCTTCCCTGCCCATTCTGACCGCGGCTGTAAAGCCGCGGTCGGAAAACCGGGTCCGGCGGTTTCCCGCCGGATTAACCCTGGCTGGGCGAATCCTCCATAGCTGCGGCGCTGCAAGCAGCGCCGCCATGGGGATTCCGACCCCCTTCCCGCCAGCCTGTTTCTGGCGGTTTTTACCGCCAGAAACAGGATGGTGGGAACGGGTGTCGTGGGTCCTCTGGGGGCCCCTGCACTGCCCATGCCACTGGCATGGGCAGTGCAGGGGCCCCCCAACAGGGCCCCAGCAGGATTTTCACTGTCTGCATAGCAGACAGTGAAAATTGCGACGGGTGCAACTGCACCCGTCGCACACCTGCAACACCGCCGGTTCCATTCGGAGCCGGCTTCAGTGTTGCAGGCCCTTTCCCGCTGGGCCGGTGGGTGCTCCCTCGGCGGGCGCCCGCCGGCCCAGCGGGAAAGTCAGAATGGCCTCCGCGGTCTTTTGACAGCGGAGCGGCCAATTGGGGGTTCCCGCTTGGCGGGCGGCGCCCGCCGCCCGCCAATGTAGGAATGACCCCCACAGTGTTTGATAAACCTATTGTATAAAAAACAACAGAGTAATAAAATTGTGTTCGCCTAAACTAAATAGCTAAGGATTACAATATTAAAAACATTTTAGTCATCATGTATATTGGTCTATAAATTTAGACACTTCTATTTTTACCACAACCATTGTTTTTACGCATTTAAACATACTGTACAACTCTACATATTGAACAACTGTTTTCAACATGGTATAACTGTATGTCTCAAAATAACCTGTAAAAAACATGTGCATTTTACTCTGCTATGTATAGTTAATAAAAGGTTGGGGCTAATGTCTATGTTAAACTACAATAGAACATATACATGCATAACATAGTTACATACCTTAAGTAGAAGAGGTTTATCATCACCAGCCTGTGCTGTGCCCTTCATATTTTTCTCCTTGAGGTGCTCTGGAAGCCCAAGCTCTCTGTAAAATCCAGTATGTAGTTCAGAAAAAAAAACCTGTGAATGTGGGGGTGTTTTTAAATGGCCCACACTGTGCTGATTATGCATAGGTTTTTGTGGAGGGGCTGGGCTTAGAAATAGACATATGTTTTAGGGGGGACATTGCTTGTATTCTGTCTATTTCCAAACATTTTTTAATTGTCTGGTCACTTTAGACTAGGCCATCTGCTAAACACCTTTGAACCCTGGCCTGGGAACACTTATGGCTACATCTGTTTTAGGTTTGCAGTGTCTGTGTTCTGCTTATTTGAAAACTTTTTTAATTGCCTGGTCACCTTATACTCTGACATATGCTGAGCACCTTTGAACCATGGCCTGGGAACTCTTAGGGCTACATATTTTTTAGACTTTCAATGCATATGTTACCTAATATCTTTAGGTCCGCACTCGAGGCAGAGCTTTGCCCTGAGTGCGGACCTCAAAATACTACTCGCAAATGGCCTTTGTGAGTTCCCAAAGTCATAAACTTAGAAGTTTGGTCCATGTTTAGAACAAATGTCTACACTTACCAATGTGAATCGGGTCCAAGGACGGGTGAGGTACCCTCTAATATTGAGATTTTGTAAATTTGGCATTAATGTTAAAAATAGCTGTTTCCATTTAACTGTGGCCAAAGGAATTGAAAGTTTATGACCCATCCAGTTTAGGTGTTTCTTTTCTGTCGGCACTCATACCATAACCAGAAACTCAGTATGTTCAGTAAATGTTCAATGATATATTTCTGTGATGTTTACCAATAGCATGAGTCTTCAGCCTATTGATAGGTGACCCAATCCAAAAGACTCTGTTGATTTATAAGCTCGCCTCCGTCAAAACCTTCAACTAGTTCGAAAGGTCTTAGGTAATTAAAGCAATTACAATTGTGCTTCTGTATGGTTGTTTTGATCAACCTTTGCTTCAATGTCAGACTCTTTCATTGTAGCGTTTTGGGACTCACTAACACTCAATTGCGTCCATTACAGTCCTCCCATCAATATTTGCTGTCATATATTATTTGACACTTCTTTAAAAGGCTATAGACCTCAAATTTACACTAATATTGCATCCAACCAAGTGTTTGGAGGAGATTACTTTAGTCAAATTGACTCACTTTAAGCTCTGCTATCAAGGCAGCCCTGAAATGCAAACTCCCTATCTGAATTAGAAACAGGTAACTTCCAAAACGTATAACCGGCGATTTTCCTGTAACTTTCTTTCCAACGCAAAACCCAGCTAAATGCATGCATTTCAACAGAACTTTCTTAACAATGCAAATAAATTACCCACAAAAATGTAGAAGGCTAAAAAACGCAGACACGTCTTCTTCTATTACATGAAGTTCAAAAATAAGGACAAACCTAAACCCCCTTGTGTAAAGACTGACTTGTAAGTAAAATAAACTTTCAAATCAAACATATAATGCTTATTTGATGACTGACAAATCTTAAGAAAAAATATTTACAAAGGTTGAAATTTGTGCTTTATCAAAAAAAGAAGCAATTAATCACCACTATCTTGTGAGAACGCATTTCCACCAAAGATACAACGGAAAATAAAAAAATGACTGAAACCTCATATACAGCCACAATTTGAAGTCAATGCAACTGCAGAACATTAAATGACAGCACATAATCCAGAGAGTCGAACTAGCAGTACTCAAAGAGCATGCAGAATTGCAAGCAGCTCAGTTCCATTGCCAGAAGAATTCATAGGAATGTTAATTTGTACTAAGTATTTGCAATACTAATAAAGGTCAACTCCAGAGAGCACTCTACAAACTTTCATAATTCAAAAAATGTACCTTGAATAAAGCCACCAATCTCCTGAACTTTCAAACCACACCACAGAAATGAAAAAATTACTGGTAATCTTCATTAATCTGAATGATAGCCCTCCCCTTCTCAGTCCTGACAAACATGAGGAGCCCCACCTCACAGGCCAGATTATAGTAACACACTTACTAATGTATTTAAACACTGTGAGACATAAGTCCCTTCTTTATGTCTTTGTGCATTGCTTAAAAATTTTCCCTTCCCTCCCATCTTTCTGCAACAGCAAGTTATGTACAATTTGGAGGTGCAGATGACGGGAGGAGAAGGGAATTAGGACTGGGATGTGAGCGACTATGATTTAGGGGAATGAATCTCAATGTTGGAGTAGAATCCTTTTTTACCAGTGCCGAAGGAAACTCTGAACTCCCACATTCAATCTGAATCGACCATTAGGATCTTTTTTTTTCTGTCTAGTGTAGATGGACAACCTGACCCACCATCAGCCTTAAGTGCTCAGAGAACTACCTCCTGTGAAAGGTGGAAAGGTGACTGGTGATAGAGCGGAACGCGGTAACAATTTTCCTGCGTTCGGATGCTCTTTAGGTCGATGAATCTTTTGGCTAGGTGGGAACTCTCTGTACCCTTAATCGATCAATCACCTCTTATCGATAATCAATAACGAACATAAGCAACACCTTGAACAACATAACACTTAACAATTAATCCAGAATACATTTCGGCGAACCCTGACCTTTCAGTCAGGAATAACCACACCAGTTTATTGCAAAGTTAGTGAATTTATTTCCCTATATTAACAAAGCTAGCACAATATAAATGTGTCTCAACACCAAATGATAAACATAAATGAACATTAATAGCTGTCCATATCGTCGAAACAAGTGTAATCTATGTAGCATTTGAATCACAAGACATTCGATAGTGGCAATGCAAAGCACTAATACGATAATCTGTAATGGGCTAATTGCGTACATTTAGTCAGCATAACAAGATCTCCAATTGCATCGTGTGACGTATGGAATCCTCGTCTAACCTCAAATTAGCATCAGCATGTGGGACTTCATGCAAAAACAATTTGGCAACATCAATTTAGAAAACTCCTAGCTAGGGCCCTTATCAAAATTCAGCAGTTGGTTACCTAAAGGAAACACAATGCAATTTTACAATTTCCTTTCATATTTACCAATTCTAATCAGCAATCAATGAAGTCTTCGTCTCACAGGTACCGTTTCTCGATCAGCATGGGACGGAACAAAGGGGCAGGGGTGAACGGGGCAATTGCCTCACGGCGGCAAGTTAAGGCTACTATTTTATGCAAAGGGACAAGTCAAAGTTAAAGTCTCTAGGGCAAGAATCATTAAAGTCTCTTTCTCTCGACTAGAGAAAGCATCAAAAGACTCTCAAAATGGCGTCGCAGCAAAATGGGTCATAGTAGCTACGAAGTCAAAATGGCAGGATGTCCGAAGAGAGAGAGAGCTTCCCTCTCGTGCACCTGGGTTTTATAGACAACAATTCAAGTCCTGTAGGGTCTCCATTGGTGGGTTCATAGGTTAGCTTCAAATCGACCAATCCAAAACGACAGTTCTCAAGCTTTTACTTAAGCATACATTATCCTTGGAGATGGGTACGCAATTTGCAACATTGTTTCTCGATTAGCTTACTCTCAGAGGCTCCATTGTCCGCACCTGCAAGCCGACCTTGAATTTAAGAGAAAATATGCCATGCTGGCACCAACTTTAAGATAAGCATGCGAGCAGTCTCTGTGGAAAAGTACAGCTTCAAGCAGAAATACACGTTTAATAGCACAGTGGAAAAATACGAACGTTTAAACCATGAGACCAGGCAACTAGGCCAAAGCCTCCGCTAAAGTAATGCTAAGCTAAGGCATTTCAAATAAGCAAAATCGTAGCACACGTTTATGATTATGTCGAATTAGTGCATTCCTAATACACCACGTTATATAAAGCACGCGTATGAATGATGGCAAACTACTCTGAGGGCACATTTTGTCCCCGTACAATCTTTATTAATTCGGTTAATGTCACACATGATTATTTCAGCACTACGTTTATGCGTTAATAAATCAAAACCTTCATTTTCTGCTTCATCACTGGAATTTCAGAACAGATTTAGGGTATGGTCTCAGAACTATCCTATCAGGAAAAACATGAGAGGGATGTGTATTAACTAAAGACTTGCAAAAGCTATTGCAATTAGGAAAGACGTTTTCGAAGCCAGACGGATAAACTTTGCTATCTTTGAAAACCTTTCAAGGCAACTGATAAATCTCCGGATAAGCATGGATTAGGTACTGCCAGATTCTGAAACTCTTCAATAAATGAGAAACGAAGGGGTAGATATTTGAAATATCACTAAGAGAGCTCGCAAAAGCTTTACCTGCTGCCCTATTGGGTAATATGGCAGATACTACCCCTTTCAAGAAACTATCTCTCATGAATTTCAAGATTTGGAAAGGATCAGTACTGATGGGATCTTATTGTCAGGACGGGCACCTTTTTTGAAACACACCCCAATGTTTAATATATTATGAGAGAGCAAAGGGTTCCCAGGTAGACTGAATATCAGCTGCTACCTTTTAAGAGAAGCCTAGAAACTCTAGACCATCCTTTCAAATTCCAAATGACTAGATATATGTCAAAGCCTGCCCCTCAATAACATGGAAAATTGAGCAGGTGGATCTATTATGGACATATCTAGAATGTGAGGAAACCATGACACCCTGGTCAGAATGGAACAAGAAATGCTGTGAGCTGTTCTAACTGAACTTTCTATAATACCATTGGAATAAAGGGAATTGGGGGAAAACCATACAGCCATCCTGGAAGCCAGGGACCAACATTGTATCCACCACAAACGCCTGAGTGCACCAAGACTCCGTGTAGGACACAGTAAGGACAGCGTTTTAAGGGGACGCAAATATATCTCTCCATGGAAGACTGAATTTGAGATGAATTTGCTTGAAATGCCATTGCAATATCTGAAATGTCACAGAGGAAGGAAGATTGTGGCTCAGGCTGTTCGGCTGATATTTAATAATCCCCCTTAATATAGAAAGATTTTAGGGCTGTCAGATTCTTCCCTATCCAGCACAGATTTGTCAAACTACTTCGTTCAGCTGTTTGCACTTTGGACCCCCTGATGATTTAGGTAGCATCTGGTCCTAAGATTATCCATTATGACCATCATGCTTGCTTCCTTGAAATGTAACTGGAATGATCGCATTGCTTCTCAAACTGCAGACAGCTCTCTCCATATGGATGAGAGAGATTTCTACTCATTGGACTGTTGTCCTTTTATCTTCAAATGACCCATCTTTGCTCCCCAATCACAGAGGCTGGTAAAAGTACTGAGAAGTTTTAGGGGAAGGTAATTGGAAGACAACACCCTTTAGAAGGTTGTCCTCTTCCATCCACCACTTCAGATCTTGTGATATCTACTGTCATTTGAATCAGCTATTTGTAATTCTGGGTCCAGAGATCCTGAAGATGGTTCACTAGTGGTTTAAAATGAAAACAGTACCAGGGTATTACTGCTGTTGTCACTGCCATTAAGCCCTGCAATCTGAGCCAGGCTCCCACAGGGGCTTGCTATTGTTGCAGAAGATGCAAAAGTTGGGATTGAACAGTTAACTATCCAGTGCAGGGATAAACACTTTCTCTTGTGTCTTAAAAAAGCTCCAAGAAAAGTGACTTCCTGACTTGGAATTAGCTTTCACTTCAAATGGTTGATTAGTAACCCTTATTGCTGAAGTGTTGAAAATACTGTCTCCACATTCTGTTGAGGCTTTAGCAGGAAAGAAGAATACAAAAGTCAATCATAAAGAAACACTTTATTTTAAAACTACCAAAACCAATGCAAGTACCTTTGTGAAAGCTTTCTGAGAGGTTCATAAGCCAAAAAGGAAATTTGGAGCTATTAATTTTATTCTTTGATGTTAACCTCAGGACTCGTTTGGTGTCTGGGTGGATCAAGACATGAAAATAGGCACTCTGAAGATCTAACAATGCCAAAATAAAGGGAATTATAATTTGCAGAGAAACCATCCTGAGTGACTCTACCTGCGCATATTTGCGTAAGGCCTTCAATATAAAAACTAGGCATAACCTCCTATCCCTATCCTGTTTTGTAACTAAAAACAGGGTTTTATAAAATCTATAGCGTCTCTGGTTTTCTGGAACCCGAAATATTGCCCATTTTTGTAGTGAAGAAGCTAGTCTCTGAAGTGTGGGTTTTTGCTTTATGATTGTCGATGTCCAGTGGCGTAACAAAGGCCCACAGCACCAGTGGTCTAGGGCGGGCCTGGGCTACAGGGGGCCCACTCAGCACAGCACTTTGCCTGAGTGAGTCTTGGGGGGGCCTCCAGTTTCATTATACCACTGATGATGTCTACTGATAATGGTGTAACGTTGTAAAGTTGATCTGCCGATTTGGAGGTGGAAATCTGAAAGGAACCTCACAACTGTCCTTTAGAATTGAGAGTACAGATGAGTTGTGACTCAGATTCTTACACTGTGTGCCAAACAAATTAATTCTTCATCACACTGCCATATATTTATTAGGTTCCATAATCTTGGGATTGAGAAGGTTAGACCCAGGATGTAAAGGCAAAAGTGGGCTTCTGGCCACTGGCATAGAAACGGAAGGCACACTTTACTTGCTGTTACAGTATTGGCTTTTTATATTCTTTGGAACAATTTAAAAGGTTTAAAGATTTCTTTTTTCTTCATACTTCTGCACCATATAACTATTCACATCACCGAAGAGTTTTTATTTTGAAAAGGGAAGCTTCCTACACAAGGACCTCTGGACATCATCCAACTTTAAGAGTAGCCTCTTTCCTGCTATGGCCTCCCCTGCTGAAGAAGCTAAAGACTATACACTATGGAAGTTCACCTCAGAGGAGAATTGTGCAGTCAATTCCATGTTTCACAATATGGGGATGTTATCTTCCCCTTCCTGAAGACAGTCATTTAAGGTCTGAAAATATTTAAGCATTACTTAAGTAACGTATGCTGCATTTGTGCTTGATCGCAAAGATAAAATTGAAGATACAGGTGCTCTTTATAAATTACCTCAACCTTTACTGTCAACTACATCTGGTAGTGTGAAATCTTCTGTAGCTAGAGTTGAAGACAACTGCACAAAATAGAGAACAATATTCATCAAATTTCTCCAGTTCCAGTTAACACATTTCACTTAAAAACAAAGGATATCACTGTTATCGAAATCCTTTCACTCTTTGAGTATTATATTTTTTATCTCATCATGGAGAGCAAGGTCTTTTGCAACAAAACCAATATATTGCAACTAAAATTAATCTTCATCTTGTGGTTTCTTTTCAAACCCCAGGGTCTGTCTAATATGCATGAGCATCTCCTGCATTTTAATGTCTTGCACAAATTTATCACTGGGACTTGTGTTCTTTCCGCAATCAGAATCAAATCTTTGCTTCCTATTTTGAGGTTCATTTAAAGCTTTATCAACAACTTCTTTTAATTATGGCCTCAAGTTCAGGCTGAAAATATGGAGAATTTTCTCATCCTCTCCTTGTAAAGTTTCAATGTTAGGGGTGTTGTTGTGTCAGACCTTAATAAGTAAACCTACAAGGGGACACGAATAGGTCGATGAACCTTTTGACCAACGTTTGAGATGTTCCCACTGTAGAGACCCAACAACAACATCAATCAATATCCAAATGTCAATTATTAACATCAATTATCAGCACTCATCAATAAGATTAGTAATCAATAGGAGTCAGTATTTGACGCACCATGGCCTTACAGTCATAAATAAACACACCTTTGTAAAAGTTAGAATATTTATACCTCCATATTAACAATGCTAATGTCACGTAGGTTAATCTCAAAATCAAATGATAAGCATACAGAAACAACACTGGCTGTCCAAAGCGGCGAAAGAAACACAATCTAATCAAGGCTTGAGCTACCATGCATTCCAAAATAACAGTGCAAATTACTAGCAAGAGTATTTACGCAAAGTTTATTACATACATTTATTCTGCAAGGAATAGGCAACAGTTGTTATTCCCCATATTGAACTTCATTAGTAAGAACCTTAATTAACATCTGATTAGAATTAGCATGTTGCTTCATGCAAAAAGATTTTAGTCAACACAAATTTGGAAAAACATCTAACTATGGCTCTGTCAAAATAGCGCGGTTGGTACCTAGAAACAAAAGCAAATAGATATAATAATCAACATTCTAATTCATAATACCTATCCTCAGTATGGATCAGCAAGCAGTGTCAGTCTTCATCCTCAGGGCATCAGTCTGGTCAGCAAGGAATCAGGACTCAGCATCAAAGTTCAGGAAAGGCAAAGTCTCTTTAAGCATTAAAGTAAGCACGTCTCTTATCCAGACACTCAGAAATTAATAACAAATGAATGGGCTCGGGGAAAATGCGGGTGGTGAAGAGTGTCTGCTTCTCAGTGCAGTCCCATTAAGTTAGATTTCCTAAAGTTACTCCTCAAATCCCATTGCTCAGGGGATTGCATGTTCACACTTTGTCCAATAAAACTAAAACATCAAATCTAAGTTTCTGCTAGTACATGGTTCACATGTTGATGATTAGCTCTTCTTGTGACGTTCTCATTATCCGGCTCATCAGGTAACATTATTGTTGCAGCTTATACTCTAGTTATTGTTCTCCTCCTGAGAAAATCAGTCCTAAACATGTTACATTTACTCTGTTGCATTCAACAGGACACCATCTTCTAGTACGCAGTTCTCATGAGAAAGACTTTTAGCTATAAGCACATTTGATCAGTGCAGTGGAAAATCACAGTTTAATTCTCTAAGACAACCATTTTATTAAACGTTTAAGAAATTCAGCTTGACAGGAGGCCGTGCAAGACCTCCACTAAGTTAAGGCTTTCGATTAATAAAGCAATTACAGAATGCTTAACCCTTAATATGATGTAATATTACATTAATCAAACAAATGCTAATTTTTTAATATTAATAAGCCATTAATAAGTACACTTCGTGAACATTGGCAGCCCCTTCTCGTGGTCATACTTTCAAATGCGTGCATTATTTTCCCTACATTATTATATTTTCGATGCAAATTGAACACTTAAGATACATGAATAGTCAACAATAATTCTGTTAAAACTCCTGCGCTAGCAGGGGTTATGACTTGGGCCTTGATCCCATGATGCATGCAAGATAGCAGAAAACAAGGGAATACTACTGTGCTATAGCAGTGGTTTCCTATTAATATCCCTTTACTACAAACCAAACCTAATTTCTTGCGAGGTCCGGTCGCTAGTTAAAGGGTTCAGCCTTCACCCAGGGGTCAGCTTCAAGTGACACACCATGGGGTGGAGGGCACCAACAATGTGTCCCATTGAACGGCCTGCCTGATGCTCTGCGTTTCCTCCCCACCTCAGTCCAGCACAGGAGAACAGAGCAGGAAACAGAGCACTGCATTTCCCGCCAGCTTAGTCAAACAAGAATGCATATAGAACCATGAAAATAACAGTAAGATATGCATATACATTTTGAAAACTAAAACTTTACCTGTTAGGAGACAGGGAAAAACACAGAAACATGGGATGTGAGGAAGAGGATTTATGAATAGTACATAGAGGGGACATACTTATATTATTGTTTAAACAAATCAAGAGGCTTGTTACTAAAATCTGTAAGGGGAGGCGGGGCTCCTCATGTTGTTCAGGACTGGGAAATGAAAGACGGATGATGAAAATGTTTTAATTTCTAACTGTTACTTTGCAAGTGTTCCTTCATGATATGTATGTACTAAGTGAAATATGTATTAATGTGGCGAACACAAACCCTAAGTTGTTTTCCTAATATTCATGTCCTGCAACCTTTGATGGTGTAAGAGAGCCTTACAGAGTCCCATATGGCAGCCGTCTGATTGTGTGGATGTCCTCTGATTAGGGTCATACATGGCAAAATTGACAAATAGGTTTTAAGACTTGCTAATTAACCTGTATCTCTCCAAATATGTCAGCACCTTCTTAAACACATCAAGATGCTATAGACGTTATTTATTAGGAACAGAGGAGAGAGAGACTTGAAGAATCACTTTATGAGATGTTGTATTTGAAAGAAAATCTCTGGACCAAGGATATGTCGGTACTAAGAATCAGTGCTTCTTTATGAACTGATGAAAAGAGTTCCTGGAAGAACTAGGGGCCTAATTTAGGGTTTGGAGAATGGGTTACTCCGTCACAAATGTGACAGATATTCCGTTCATATTATTACAAGTGCTATTGGATATAATACTCTTGCAATATGTTGGACGGGATATATGTTACCTTCGTGAATGAGTGACCCATATGTCAAACTCTAAATCAGGCCCTAAGTAGTTCAATTCCCTCAAACTCCAATCCAACATGATTGTTAATAGACTGTCAATTTTCCAAATTAGATTGTGATCTGATGGAAATTGCATTTTTTGCAGGGTCATACCCAAACGTTTTTCTTCTGACCTCCTGTTTTTGATCCTGTGCTGAATTTAGTTTTTACTGGCTTTAAGACTCTGGGTCATTTATCACTGCTGACCATGTACCTAGTTTATTGCACCTTGTGTGCCCAAGGACTGTAAATCAAATGCTACCAGTGGGCCTGTAGCATGGATTGTGCGACCCACAGGAGTAGCCCACTAAACATGTCTCAGACCTGCCACTGCAGTGTCAGTGGGTGCAGTTTTGAACTGCCAGTTCGACCTGGCAAGTGCACTCACTTGCCAGGTCCAAACATTCCCTTTGACTACATGTAAGTCACCCCTAAAGTAGGCCAAAGGCAGCCAAATGGGCAGAGCCTGGACATGTACTGTTGCGTTTTACATGTCCTGATAGTGAAACACTGCTAAATTCAGTTTTCACTATTGCAAGGCCTATCTCTCCCTTAGGGTAACATGTGGATTGCCTTGAAACATATGTCAAGTGTAATTTCCTATTGGGAGCAGATAGTGATATCTAGTTTGTGGCCTCTGAAATCACAATTTAAAAATACATATTTTTATGAAGTTGTTTTTTAAATTGTAAGTTTGAAAATGCCACTTTTAGAAAGTGGCATTTTCTTGCTTAACCATTCTGTGCCTCTGCCTATCTATGGAATACGTGTCTGGGTCATGATGACCATTCGGCTGTTTGTGAATTCATTCTAGACAGTCACATAAAGGGAACTGAGGTGTGCCCCGTATATCCTGATGGGTGTTCCTGGGCTAGAGTAGTGGGAGGAGCTGATACTTGCACCTGAATAGGGCTGTGCCTGTCCTTGAACAAAGTAGTCTACAACCCCCTAGAGTGTGTCTAGGGCTAGGACAGGAAGGGCAGTTTCTTGTGTACTACAAAGACTTTTCTTTGAAGCTTGCCTACTTCAAAGATAGAAAAGGGTATAAGTACTGGACCTCTGACACCACAAAGTTGGAACACTTCTGGATTGAGGACATTCTGCCATGAAGAAGAGCTCAATGCCATAGGAGGGACTGCCAATGTGCATGTTGCTTTGTTGTGCTGGCCTGTTGCTTGCTGCTTCTGTCCTGGGAGTGAAAGAACTAGACTTTGCTTTCTACATCCTGCTTTCCAAGGTTCTCCAAGGGCTTGAACTGAGCTTGCACTCTGTTAGAAGTATCAGGGACATCAAACAGTTAATCTGTCAGTGCCTGGGCTCTGGTGCTGAGAGTCTTGACTTGCCAAGTGGTGCCAACTCCAGTCTCAGGGCCCTTGGAAGTGTCGGCTGGTTACTTGAAGAAGAAAATCCATGAATCGATGTGTTGCAGCAAACAAATTGATTCAGCGCCTGTCCCGTGGCTGATGATTTGATGCAGCACCTGTCTCATGGCTACAGAATCGACACAGGGCCTGTTTCACCATGGCTCCATCAACACATCACGTCTGTATTTTCCACACATCATCCCCAAGGCATCAATTTCTCATCGACCCCGCACCACAGCAAGGAATCGTGGCTGGAAATCAACACATTTCCTTTCCTGCTAGGAAAGGATTAGCACATCATCTCTTCTGCCAGTCAGGGTCCGATGCATTGCATCTCCTGCGAGGAAAGAATCAACACATCACCTTCCCTGCACAGTACGGAGCAAAAGCATTGCTTTACTTTTCGATGCCTCACCTCCCCTGCATTCTGCATCCTCTTTGTTTTTGACACATCCAGGTACTTTGTGCTTAAAAGATGCAATCAATGATATCTATGGATTAAGACTCATTTCCACTTTTAAAAAGTGTTACTGCTACTTATGTATGTTAAATTGTTGGGGTTTTGGTCTTGTTTTACTCAGATAACTATTAGCTATTTTTTCTAAACTACCATCAAGTACTTCTGTGATGTTTTCACTTTATTACTGTGTGTGTGTCTTCAAATACTTTACATTTTGCCTCTGAGATAAGCCTGACTGTTTATGCCAAGCTACCAAGGGGATAAGCAGGGGTTATCTTAGCTGTGTGACAAACCCTGACTCGAATGAGGGTCCCCACTTGGACAGGGTCCAAACCATTGGCAACTAAAGACCACATTTCTAACAAGTGCAAACATATACCTCTGCCTAAAGACCCTGTTAGACAACTCAGGAAAGGTATGATTGTATAACACTAATCCTTGGTGAGCAGCAGCACCTTAGTAGTCTGGATAACTGTACCTCTCACCTTCCAGACATTCCAGGGACTAGATTAATGTGCAGAGAGTATTAGAGCTATGGAAATCCCTGCCTTCAAAACCCCAAACCCTTAATAGTAGGTACAACTGTGACTCACTCCATGAGTAACCTGTTATTGGAGAAGAGGAAAACTGTGAGTTTTTTCACACTTGGACCATTGTTAGCTGATGGAGGGGTAAAATCAACAGAGCCTGATTCAAAAGGAGTCCGCTGGACCATTTTAGCTTGCTAATGAATAACCAGTCAATCATTGGCCAGAATGAAAGTGAAATGAAAGACTCACATTTCCACTGAATGTTTATTTCAACCATCTACAAATTTTCAGGTATTTGCTAATAGCAAATTATCTCTTTAGGGCAAATGGACACTTCCTCTGAAGCTGATAACATGCAGATGTTACCCTGAAAGTTATCAAATTCCCTGATACGTGACTATGACAGACTCAAGAGATATACTTTTTTTCATGAATCTTGCAGGGAGCCTAGACAATTTAATACTTTGGGTCTGATTTATATATTGGCTGAGAGAGTACTCCATTGCAACAGCAACACAATTATCTTCCCGCCAATATAGTGGTCCGTCCGTCACATTTAATTGCCAACCCACCTTAAGTTTGACGACAGTGGAGAATACTCTGTCTCCTACGTGGCCTGCCATGCCTAAACTTCTCTGATGACCCTGGGGACCAATGGCTGTAGGAGTAATAGTTACATGCCCGCCCACCCAAGTTAGATAGGCGGATATGTTGTTATTCTATTTTACTGTTCCTTACCGCCAGGTAAAACCTGTTGACAAGGAGCAATAAAACCATCCTAATGTTCCCCTCACCATGGGAGCAGCCTGCCATGGTGAGGGGAGTATTATTTTATTTCCTTTTAAAATGAAAATACAGCTTCAAGGTTTTATTTTTTAAAAGAAAAACAGAATACTGTTTTCTGCAGGGCTGCATCCTTTCGACGCAGCCCTGCAGCAAACAGTAATATACATTGACAGGACCAGCCATGATGGCAGTTCTGGAAAATGCCTTTATAAATGACCATCTACTTGGAGGTCATTTCTGAATTAGGTGGGTGGCCTTTCCACTATGTGGATGGAGCAATCTATTCCATCTCCATGGTGGAATGGCAGGCAGCCACCTAAATATAAATCAGGCCCTTGGATCTTGCCCTGCATTGCTGGTGAACATAAATGTATGTATACATCAACTATTCTCTTTTGCATCAATGGAAGGAAATGCCTGAGACCTAAAACCCCTACCCACTCACTCCAGTTAGAATATCTTGCCTCCTCAATTGACCATCTGACTTGTAAATATGTGGAAACAAATGTTAACCACATGCTCATCCCACTGGTATCCATATTTTGTAGCACCAAATTGTCTTGTTCTTCCACTAGAACTAGGACTAGCGCTTCAAATCCCTATGTTGTTGGGAAGTACCAGTAGTGGACATGTATCAGCAAGGGATCAGACTGGAAACCAGGAATACACAGGTCTACCATTAACTCGAGCAAGATCTGTCACTGACGAGCCAGTGTCAGATGTTGCACTAGGAAACTGCAAAGCTGATTTTGTACTTCGACTGTCCTGACCCATTGGTCTGAAATTGAGACCGAAGTAATATCGGGTTCTGTTCTAATGTCATTGTCTTGCTTTTCAGATGATGAGGAAGCTGTGTACTTTTAGACAATGGCATACCTCACGGATACTGTTCCCCAACTCTAACAGGAAAGATTAATAGAATGGGAAATTGTCAAAGTATGGGCAGAGTAACAATCTTTTAGGATGCAGGAGGGCACTGCCTCCAACAGCGCAGATGTAGCCTGCTGAACATATACAGAGGTTGCTGCTTGTCTCTTGGAATTGTTTCGTCAAAACTTCTACCAATGTAGGTGGAGCTATTTTGGCAAAAACTGACAATGATGATTTTCATTTCAAACACAAGCCACACCAGGAAGCTTGTGTGTAAAAAATGTAAAATCATTGCCTCTAATGCTCTAAAGGTTTCAGCCAGCATATTGAGAACTGCCATGCACAGCACAGCTGTCCTGACCAGAAGAAAACATGACTAACACGGTGTCGGAAGGCCTGTCTTAAATAGAGCATGTTCTTGATAATTTGTCAGCCTGCTGTGCATAGAGTATTTACAACACTGAAGTAGAATATACTTGTGCCACGTGAACCCCAGTTCTTCCCTCAATTGAAAATGAGGGTGGTGGAATCTGGAGGTTGGCAGGTGAGGCAACCACACACTAATGGTAGTTGACCATGAATGCTTTTAAAACTGACATCCATGGCATGGTATTCCCCTAGACTTTTTGCCATCAACCCCCTATGTTTGCTCAATTTGTTTTGCTGACTTTAGGACTCTGTGGACTTTACCTCTGGTAACCAGAAGAAAATGTTTGTGATTTCTCCCTTATATATGGTAAAACTGACATACACTTAGTTTGTGCATTTAACTTACCTATAGGACCCCAGTAAATGGTAGTACTTGTACTCAGGGCCTGTAAATTTAATACTACTAGTAGGCAGCAGCTATTATTGTGCCACCCAATAAGGTGGCACTGCACAACATGTCTCAGCCCTGCCACTGCAGTCTGCAGTGTAGTTTCAAACTGCCAGTTAGACCAGGCAAAATTAAACATTTGCCAGGCCTATACCTTTCTTTTGAATACTAAAAAGTCACCCTAAGGATAGGCCTTAACCTCATAGCTGTGTCTGCCCCGTGCTGAGCCCTTTTTTTGTTATTTGGAGTTGTTCGCGCTTAGGCCTTCATAATTTTTGTCCACATAAGCAATCAGCGCCAAATTTTGTTCTTTTTCCCAACATCCTAGGGATTCTAAAGGTAGCCAGAGTTTGTGGGTTCTCCTGGAGGAGATCAAGAAATTAGCCAAAATTCAGCTAAAAGTAAATTTTTTTAGAAAAATTGGAAAAATGGGAAACAATGAGAAAAAGAAGAAAGCATGTGTTTGTTTCCTGAAATAGGCATCAACAAAGTTTTTGTTGTGCTAAAATCACCAACTTCCCAGTTTCAGGAACAGACAGACGTGAATCAGAAAACCACATTTTTCAACACAATTTCGGCATTTTACTGGGACATACCTCATTTTTATTATTTTTGAAAACTAGACACCCAGAGAAATCCAGGATGGGGTGACTTCTGGGGCTCTCACCATGTTCTGTTACCCAGAATCCTTTGCAAACCTCAAAATTTGGCAAAAAACCACCTTTCCCTCAGATTTTGGTGCTGCAAAGTTCTGGAATCTGAGAGGAACCACAAACTTCCTTCTGCCCAGCATTCACCCAAGTCTCCCGATAAAAATGGTACCCCACTTGTGTGGGTGGGCCTAGTGCCCGCGACAGGAAATGCCACAAAACACAACGTGGACACATCACACTTTCCCCAAAGAAAAATTTCCTTTTTTTTGCAAAGTGCCTAGCTGTGGATTCTGGCCTCTAGCTCATCCGGCACCTAAGAAAACCTAGCAAACCTGGACATTTCTGAAAACTAAACACCTTGGGGAGTTCAGAATTGGGTGACTTGTGGGGCTCTCACCAGGTTCTGTTACCCAGAATCCTTTGCAAACCTCACAATTTGGCAAAAAACACTTTTCCCTCAGATTTCGGTGCTGCAAAGTTCTGTAATCTTAGAGGAACCACAAACTTCCTTCTGTCCAGCATTCACCCAAACCCCTGATAAAAACTGTACCTCACTTGTGTGGGTAGGCCTAGTGCCCGTGTCAGGAATGGATCACACAATGGTCAATGCTAGTCCTTACATGAGGGCAACTGTTGACCCTGGGGTGGTCCATTCCTGATGCAGTCACTAGGTACAGGAACTCAACTTGGGTAGTATTTTTATCAGAACAGGTGGGGAAACACTGGGTGGTAGGAATTTGGTGGATCCCAGCATATTCCTGTAGTTTGTGTGACAGAAACGCAAGAAAAAATAGAGTTTTATTCAACATTTCACCTTTGCAGGGTAAGAAACTTTTGGGGAATCCACACAAGTCACACCTTTGTGGACTCCCCGGGCACCTAGTTTCCAGAAATGTCTGGGTTTGGTAGATTTGCTTACGTGGCCACTGAGCTTGGGACAAAAAAGGCAGGCGCCTGCCTTACAAAACCAGGTTGTTTTGTGATAGATCATTTTGATGTCTCCACAATACAATTTGGGCGGTGGAATTTGGGGCTGAACTAAATTCAGGAGTTCCTAAGACAGCACTCTCTCTGTGCTTGCTGCCACATGCACCTGCTCTCTGTGTTGGGCTAACTCACTATTGTCCCGCTTCACAGACTGTGCTTGCGAAGGGAAAGCAGGACTGTCCTCATCACCACCCTCAGATTGAGTGGAAGAGGAGTTGTCAGAAAAATCACTCCCAGAGTCTTTGTCATTGTCCTATCCCTCAGATGCTGTTTCAGTATATGCTGTCTCAGTCTCTGATCCTACGTCAGAGCTGTCTTCTGTAACCTGAGTTAAGGCTTGAGCAGCAGTCATCCAACGAGATGCCATCTCTGCTACTGGCTAAACTGTCGCTCTAACACACCAGCCTACATAGACAGTCATAAAATTGCTGTTGGGTGTGTGTGAAATGCCTGCAACAGTAAAGGTCAGTCACCTTACCTTTGCTTCTTCCCTCAATCAGCACGTTCTATCAAGACACTAAAAAAAAATGACACACGATTACTTCACCTTGTCACATACCAATCGTCACCATCTTTAGCGCCTCTGGCCCCCAGTCCAGCAATCATTATTGGTGCTCCCACTCCCATGGCCTCCTCCTCGGATTCCCTCACTACCCCCCAGCAAAAGCGCACTTCATCTCTCCATAGCCCCCCTCACACATACATTTCCTTGGTATTATAGCGCAGGTAATGGCTGGCTTTACTAATCCACTCAGCTATTTACATAAAATACAGATTTGATCGCAGCCTCCAGGGAAACCACATATGCATTGATATATGTATATATATATACATATTCATCTATAAATATATATCTATATATATATATATATATATATATATATATATATATATATATATATATATATATATATATATAGATATATATTTATATACACAAATCTATATACATATCTATATATAGATATATCTATCTATCTATCTATATATATATATATATATATATATTGACATGTCTATATATAGATCTATATAAATATAGAGATCTATATTTTTTTAAGAAGTGTATGGTTGCCCTGGGGGCTATAGTGGCCCCCAGGCAAACCATACAACTATTAACAAAAAGATTGCCCCACAGGGGGTTGCCTGCCCATGGGTGACCCCCTTTCAATTTCATGTATTTTTTTTTTTAACACATTTTTAAAGATGTTTTTAACTCCTGGGGTGAACTGAATTTTATTTTCAAAATATGCCCCCCCGGAGGGGGGTGGCCCATTTCCAGAGGGGGCCTACCCCTCCCAAGTGAATTCCCTGGTGTCTAGTGGGGTTTCCTGGCCTTCTTTCAAACAAGGCCTTCCCGAACGGAGGGGAGGCCCGTTTAGGCCCATTTTCCCCACTGGAGCAGGAAGCGGCCTTTCGATGCACACACCGGAGGATTTTTTAACCCCCTCCCAGGTGTCAGCCACTGGTCGTGAACTACACCAGAGGGGTTAAGGGATCATGGGGAAGGGATACCTTCAGTTTGGAATCAGATAGAGAAATATGTATTTCACTCATTTAAACCTTAAATTAAAATCCTTATTGATGGTAAAGTTGGATTTTAAGTTACTATTGTGAAAATGCTACTTTTAGAAAGTTGACAATTTTCTGCGTAAACAAAATGTGCCTTTCTGCCAGTGTCCCGGATCACATGACTGTGAATATCTCTATGGTGATGTATGATATTTCTTCTAGACATGGGGATAAATGTAAGCATGGGCAAATTCTGCAGTGGAATCGGAGGAATTTGGTAATTCCACTTTACTCCTGTAACATGGAATTCTGCTACTCCACCAGCAGAATTAATCTGCAATAAATGCATGTTTCTAAATATGGCTGGAAGAGGGTGCAGTACCTCGATGTTTAAACAGTAATCTGCAATGGTTTTAAAACATTGAGGAACTGCTCCATCTTCCGTCCCTCTTTAGAAACCAATGCAGTGCAAATACTTCAACCCCCCTGCATACTCTGCAGTTTTTACTGCAATATGCAATAAGCAACAAGGTACACATAAACTCATCGCAAAGACTGCCAACGCTGGATTACAGGCAGATATCTCTTGCTGATTTCCAACAAATAAAAAAAAAGTGATCCTTAATTTACCAGGTGGTCATGGAATCTTTAAGTGTGCTCTACAGTTACACATTGGCTACTGGTCTGAGAAACAACATTTGGGTAAACAAGTAGAGCTGGAATTGATCAAAGAGATTAGATTATATTAAACTCCACTTTTTTGGATGGCCATCTGAGCATGGAAAACCTGACAGTGTGCACTGTCTCACTCTGTAAGCATTTTTTGTCTGCACTACATTGGCTGCTGTTGGAAGCTGACCCAGCGGGACTGGGTTAGAAACCTCTGCTCCAGAGGGAAAGAGATTATTTAATTGAAAAAAATCTTGAGAATGTGCTATCCAAATGAAGAGTAACAAGGTAACTAAAGAAGAAATAAAAATAATAAGATCTAAATATAGAAAAGGTATTGGAGGATAGGACATTTGAAAAAGAAAAGAAATGGACTGAGCTCGACAAAGTGGCAAAATCAATGGTCTCGAGGAAATTGTGGTACTCTAATAATCAGCATTCATCAAAGAAACCTCAAATGACTACAATCAATATTACTTGAGTTAATTGATAGCGACTTATTGCAAATCAATATATATGAAAATAGCTTTCTCTGTCTAGAGGGCAAACCGATGAGCATTGAGCAGGGACCAAAGTAAAGAAAAAGTTGTCAAGCCGTCCTTAACTTTGCAGCAAGTAGTAGCTCCATTAAAGTTATTGGAGCTGGGAGTGAAGTAGGCCCAAGTGGCATTCTGGCAACCATATTTAAGCATGCTGGCACGTTTACCCCTTTTTAAAACCTGCTTGGCTTCAAACTCTATTCCAGAGAGTTGGAGGGGGTCATTTTAGTGCTGGCACATTGAAATGGTACATTTTGCACTGTTTAGATCTTCTGTTTATTTGCCCTTTTAGATGTGGAAGTCAAATGCTTTGCCAGAATATTAAACCAAGAGAATCAGCAATGGGCAGTGGAGAATCAATTAATTGCACCCATCCAAACATGAGTTCAGAAGAGATGTAATATTGAGGATAAACTTTTATGTGTAACTGCACTGGTGAAGCTAACAATGAGGCCTAAGGAAAGATCTGCATATTTAGGATTTATCGATTTAACCACGGTATTCAATAGTGTCATTAGAGGCTATTAATGAGACAAATTGATTGGCCAAATAGGGTATTAAATGCCACAATAGGTTTGTGCTCAGGTACCTGGGTTAAAATTAAGGGAACAACAATATGGTCTGTGACTAGGAAAATATTCACCAATAAAGGAATAACACAAGATTAGATACTAGCCCCTCTTCTCTTTACTCTAAAGGTAGCAGACATGCAGATATGAAGCATGCATTTGATATCGCATGGGGCATTCACCCAGATATTGGTTGAGGCTAAAATCCAAGCTCTACAGTATGCAGATGATTTTATTCCAATGGATCAGATGGCCATGGATTAAATACACATGTCTCCTGACATTTGAAAAATGAGAGTGTGGAGATCTTATCATAACATAAATATTTAGGAGTATGGATCAATGAAAGGTCGCAGGCCATGTAAAAGGCTTAAAGTGCTCGGCCTAAGCTGTAAACTTTGCAGTTCAAAGAATATTAAGGAACATGACAGGCCCAAACACAGACTGCACATCATCATCACAAATTTGTTCAGAATTTAATCTCACTAGAAAAGAGCCAGTAATAAATGCACAATTTCTCTCATACTTTGCAAAACTGAAGGTGGCGGCTGACTCTGGTTCAAATAAAATATTTATTGTGGCAGGCAATAATAAAGGAGATATTGCAGTGGAAAAAATCTTTACAAAATGTGGAAGTGCATTAATTATTGAGGGTCAACCTTTCACCCAGACAACTAGCAAATGCACTGTTAAAGCAATCAAACAGAATATCTGCAGACTTAACTATTAAGAATCCGGATAGGAAGTTAGATGGGAAATTTTCAGTAAAACTGTACAATCCCCCAAATATAGTATTCTTAAGGAACCATTGGTAATAGACTACAAACTACAACTATTTAGGCTGTAATTTGTGCTTATTCTTTTTACAGTCTGTTAGAATGGGAGATTAAGTGGCAATACCAACCTACTTTGTGTACTATGCAGTGCAACCCCAAACACATTAATTCATATTGTAGGCACCTGTAAGAAGCTTAAATGTTGGTTATGTCCAATCTTTAGACCTTTTCCAGTCGTACTGAAGGGAGAATCTAGCCAACTATCAGCATGATTTTTGAAATATATTAAACCACAATTAAGGAACTGAACTGAATAATGAACAACATTAGTATAAGGTTAATCATTTGTTGGTGATAAGGAACTAATTTTAATATGACTGTTTCATAATTGTAATAAGTAAAGTGGCACTGTTTTGAGCTGATCAAATAATATTCTACTGCGATGAATGAAATAATCAAGTGTTATTTATTCCTCTTAACTGATATTGAAAGTACAGAAATGAGTAATGACTTTTTGTACAATAAATAAATATATATTGTTAGACCTATCAGCCTTAGGGTGGTCTTCCCCCCACACGTTCTGCCTTACTCCTCCATATTTTTCTGATCTTGTTTTTGTTGGCCCTAGGACCACTTCTAACCAGTGCAAAAGTGAATGTACTCTCTCTGTAAAACATGGTAACACTGGTTTAACCCCAATTGGCATATGTAATGTAGTTATAAGTCCCTAGTAAAGTGATAGTGGTTGTAGCCAGGGCCTGTAAATTAAATGCTACTAGTGAACCTGCAGCACTGGTTGTGCCACTGACTTCTGCAACCTAGCAAACCTGCCTCAGGCCTTCCATTGTAGCCTGTTGTGCAGTTTTAAACTGCCATTTTGACCTGGCAACAACAAAAAAAACTTTTTCTAGGGTCAAATTGCCCTTTTTAACACATATACAGCACATATAAAGGCCTTAAACAGCTCACAGGGTGTAATGTATTTAAAAAGTAGGGGATGTCATTTTAAGTTTACATGCCCTGGTAATGAAAAACTCTTGCATTCATTTTTTACTACTGCAAGCCCTGCTACTCCCATAGGATAATGTTGGAGAACATTTATTACATTTAATAAGCTATAACTTCCAAATGAGAACAGGTAAAGATTTCATGTTTGGAATCACAATGAAAAATCCTCTTTTAAAGTGATGCCACTTTTAGAAAGTTGACATTTTCCCTCCTTTGCCATTTAGTGCCTGTGGTCTGTCTCTGGGTCACTTGATTGGGTGTAGTTGGCAGTTGGTCTTAGTATATTCCTTCTAGATAACCACACTCAATAGAGAGCTGGGGCATCCATGGATGGGAGGACAGAGTGGGACACACTACCTTACACCTGAATAGGCTGTGGCCTGCTTTCCTTCAAAGGATTGCATACCTCCTGTAGTTAGTCTGAAGCTAGGGCAAGGGAGGCAAGAAACATCCACACTTTAAATTGAATCCTCTAGAAGTTCTCCCACTTCCACGAATACACCAGGTATAAATATTGGACCTCAGACACCAACTCTTCAATACAATCCTGGACCTTTGAATACTACAGAATACTGACTGCTCTGTGCCTTGCTGCCAGAATGACTGCTACTCTGCTGCTCTACTGCCTGCTGCCCTGCTTGTTTGGAATGAAAATTGGACCTGCATCTTCCATCCCAGGCTGAAGTGACTCCAAGGGTCATTCAACTGACCTCTTGTTCTGAGTTACACGGATGTAACAAGCTCCAGAGGCTCTCCACAACTGCTCAGCTGATCTGCTGACCTGCTGCCTGAACCAGCAACTGATACTGCAAGTGATCCTGCAACTGAACCTTCTGAGCCCTGTTGGCCTCTGCTGGAGTGAGTTCCCGACCCCCAAGTGGTGCCCCTGAGTTTCTGGACCATTGTTGTGGCTTCATTTGAGCTCCCCAGAAATTGTAGGGCTCTTTGCAAATGCGAATTGGCACTTTTGCAGCAAGGTCTTCCAGCCCATACTGTCTGCCAATGTGAAGTTCCGATGAACCCATCTCTTTGTGCCACAACAACCACTAGTGACTCCCAACAATGCAGGATCTACATGTCAAGCTATAGCATTGATAGTTCGCAGTGATTGCCAAATCAAAGCTCTAGCAACGACCATCTACGATGCCAGACAAAAACTCTGTGCTGCAGTGATGACTATCTGTGACGCCCGGCCTGCTATTTGCTCTACATCGACGACTGTACATGATGCTGTCCCTGCTCCTCAAGGGACCTTCCAGCCCACGTGGAATTCTTTGTGCTGGACTTTAAAGGTAACTCTTTCAGTGGGACTAATCTGGTCCCTCAATCTGGCCCGCGCTCCATCAAGGTCGGTCTGAACCTCTGACTTTCACCCTGTCTCGCACAACCAGATAGCTACAAGTGGTGATTTGTCCTTTTTGAAATCTATTTTCACCTAAATCTTTAACATTGCATAGCTCTTGTTCTACTAATTGGAATTTTCTTGCTTGGAAGTCAAATTGTTTATTACATTGTATTTTATGTTTCTAAATTGGTGTTGAATTATTCTTGTCTTATGGTTACACTTTGTTACTGTTTGAAGTGCTGCATAAATGCTTTACACATTGCATCTAAGTTAAACTTGCCTGCTCTGTGCCAAGCTACCAGAAGGTTGAGCACAGGTTAATTTGGGGTTTGCTTGTGACTCCACCCCCTCAACAAATAGCAACATTCCTTCTATCAATCTATCTATCTATCTGTCTATCTATCTATCTATCTATCTATCTATCTATCTATCTATCTATCTATCTATCTCTATCTGGTAGATTGGCACAAAGCGATCAGGTTAAAATTAAAGACAATGTGTAAAATGTTTATGCAGCATTAAAAGAGTAACACAGAGAATATATAGCTAATGAAAAATGAAAAATCCAACAATCATTTAGAGAAGTAAAGTAAATGTTACTAAAGTGACACCAAAAAATGACAAAAACCCAATAAGTAGAAATAGAGATATGAATCTTTCAAGGGTAAATTTTAAAAAAGCACTGAAATCACAAGACCAGGAGTGTTCTGATGAGGTGTTATGCTCTTTATACCCAATGCCAGCCTGTAGTGGAGTGCAGTACTTTGTCCACCCCTTAAACAGATTCTGGTCAGTTCTTCTATTTGTTTGGCACCAGCCCTGGAAAGATAAAAAGGAGGAGGCGTAAGCTTTACCTGCCTGTGACAAGGTAGGTATCCTGTGTGGCTAATGAAGGGGCTGGGCAAAACCCTCATGCCTTTCTGTCAAGGTAAGAGTCCGTCTCCACACTCCTAAAGCCCTTTGTCCACTGTCTGATAGAAATGCACATCTCACCAGAGGGGCGGGGCGTCAGGTGCCAGGAGATAGCCTTTTGATTCTGGCAGAGAAAAGACAACTTTTTTAAAGCATCTTTTCTAAAGCATTAATATAAAATTCGACTTGACTATTAGGTTTTGAATTACTATTAAAATAAGTCATTAAACCATTTTTCTACCTAATTCCAAATGAATTTAGCCGTTATTAATGGTTGTATTTTAAGCCAGAGACCCAGCCTTACTACAGCGAAAACAACTCTTGAGGTTTTTCACTGCCAGGACATGTAAAACATTAATTATACATATCCCCTATTTTAAATACCTTGCACTCTGTCTTATGGCCATGTAGGTCCTACCTTATGGTTTCCTTACAAGTAATAAAAAGAAAGGTTTAGTCCAGGCAAGAGGTTTGTTTTGACAGGTCTAAATGGCAGTTTTCAAACTGCACACCCACGCTGCATTGGCAGGCCAGGAGGCATATTTACAGCCCTGCTGTAGAGGGTGACACAGTGATTGCAGCAGGCCACTAGTAGCTTTTAATTTACTGGCCCTGGGCACATGTGGTAATATACACTAGGGACAAAAAGAGGTGCAAATAAGGTGTATGTCAATATTAACAGATTCAAAAGGGAGGGCAGAAGTACTTTACCTCTTGTGCAAATAATCTACAAAAATCAGGGATGAGCATGCAGTAAAGGCAAATTTCCAACAATTATTATTAGTTCTAATTTTATTATCATTATTGATTTTATTATTAACATTACTAATAATATTGTTATTAGTAGTAGTAGTAATAGTAGTGGTAGTACTAGCAGTAGTAGTAAAATTTTAAAGGTGCTCCTTCGCTGAACAGATTGCAGTAACAAAGTAATACTGTAGCATGAAAGAACAAGGCCATTAAATTCAGACAGAAACATTTGTTCTAGTTGAAAGTCACTAATGACACAGCAAATTATTACATAAAAACACTTTGACAAAGGGTCCTTACCTTTGTTGCACCTTGGGAATGCCTCCATGCTTGTAGATCTTTACTGTGTGAACCAAAAAACAGTAAATCCAAGAACATGTTATCGTAGCCGCAAACTCATCATCGTCAAGTCACTTTATTCGGTTTGAAAATGTTCAACCATAAGAACACAGAAATAAACAACACATCACATATCTCTCAAACCTCATAACCCCCAATTATTTTTAAAAACAATTAGAAAGACAATTACATTAAAAAATTACAGTACTCAATTGATGGTTCCATGAAAGAATACAAATGCATATAAGCACTAACAAAAGTTAAAAGTTAACACTATTCCACCATGTTATAGCTCATTTTAAAAAGGAGCCTATCCCTTGCAACACCAACGCATCAGAAGTCATTCACAACCACATAAAGGCTGGGCGGTATTGCACAAAACCCCTGTCCCTCAAAAGGGGGACTAAGTAGCGTTTCCTAACAGGTGCATAAAACTCACAAAACATAATAAAATGAATTAAGGTCTGTGGGGATACACCGTCACACGGACACAATTTTATGGAATTTTGGTCAAACTGCCCTAGTGGGAAACACAAATTGCTTCTAATTACTTCCCATACATTTGTAACCTCCAAGAGGTAGGTGTCTGGGCCCACCCCCATCTTTATCATAATAAAGTCCCTCACTGATTTTTTTCCTTAGCCCTACCTCCTCCCCCTTGGCCCCTAAATTTTTTAAGAAGTTCTCCTTCACCCACCGTTTGTCCAAGCTGGTTAAACCCTCTGGTGCATCAAAAATATCTGAACGCCCCAATACACTGGCTACCTTTCTTACATAAGACAACCAGGGAATTTCCTTAGAGTGATCTCATAGCAAACAATCCAGCAGGATTTCCCTGTTGACGGATGCAAACTCATTAGTCCAAATTGAAATCCACAATAAAAGAGGAGCTATTTTAATGGCATCTTCTATAAAATCCAGATCCAACTCAACATGCAAGCAAAACCCAGGAATATTTTGACCCACCCCTAGTAAGCTTCTGCAAAAACAATTTTCCTCAATCGTAGGGGCCCTATTTCCCATATAGCCCCAAAGTGGGGCCCCATACATCAGAACTGGAAGGCATTTATGCCTGTAGACCTCGAGCAAGGGCTTAATAGGTTCATTGCCCACCCTGGCAGCAAACTCAAACGTTGCACCTACAGTGGAGTTAAAAAGCCTCCCTCTCTTAGAGATACATGGTTTCCAGGTGCCCTTATCATCAAAGTTCACCCCTAGATAAGGGAAATCCTGTACTTTCCCAATTACCTGCTCCTTTATTTTCAGCGCACCCACCCTACTCAATGGCTTACCATAATGCATAAAATGTGATTTGCTGCAGTTTATCTCTAAGTCTAAAGCTGACATAAAAATTTCATAAGCTTTGACTGCCTCACGTAGTCCATTCATGTGCGGGCCATTAGGACGGCACTGTCCGCATAAATCAGAACTGGGATACTTTTACCATTGATTTTAGGAGCATCCTTACATCTTTCAGCTAAAAAATCATACGGTCCATTTGTATATAACAAAAAAGGGTAGGGGCCAAGACACACCCCTGTCGCATGCCCTTATTTAGTTCAAACAGTTCCGAGCTCTCCCCATGCTGCCACAACCCTCACATTTGCATTTGTTCCTGAGTGGAGATAACGAAGGAGCTCCACAATGTGGGAATCCATGCCCAACTTTGTTAGCCTATCCCATTGCTTACTACGATTAACCTTATCAAAGGCGCAACTTAAATCCGTAAAGGCAAGATACAAAGTACCCCTCTAGGCTTGTGTATATTTGCCAATCATCATAAGCAGGTTTAGGCACTGCTCTAGGGTGCCTAACACTTCCCTAAAGCCGTACTGAACCCTAATCAAGATTGTGTTTTCAGACATCCAGTCCTCAATACGTCTTAAAATAATCCGATCCGGAATTTTTGCTGAGGAATCAAGTAGTGAGATCGGACGGTCCAACTTCAGGTCATTACGGTTGCCCTTTTTACAGACAGGTACTATTCATGCCGATCTCCAAGTAGATGGGATTCCTACACTAGCCGCTGCATTGAGGACATTTAGCAAAATAGGTGCCCAGAGCTGTCTGCAATATTTGTATATATCCATAGGTATAGTATCAGGGCCCAGGGCTTTATGGCTAGCGCTGCGTTGCAGCGCCTCCTGTACCTCCTCAAGGTTAAATCTAATGGCTAAGTCTGGGGAGTGTCCATGCCGATTGCCCTTTAGGTGCCCTATAAGGACCCCTGAAAAGATCCCACAGAAGTGGGCCATCCAAGTCTCAGGGGCGATATTACAGCCCAAACCCTCAGAGGTTTCCATCTCAAAAGTGCCCCTGTTGACCATCTTCCAGAACAGGCCTGGATTCTTATATATTGATGCACATTCCAAATCCTCTCAGGCCCACTCCTTAAGCTGTTGTTTCCTGGCCCTCAAAACAGATTTATAGTGGGCCCTCGCATCTCTTACAAGAACCGTGTCTCTCGGTTGTTCCTTTAATGCCTTCCTCAGAGATTTCTTAGCCTCATAACAAGGCTTACTAAACCAACCACCCTGTTGCTTACACAGAGGCTGGACAGCTGGGGTCATCCCTTCTTTGATAGCTTTGTTAACTTTAAATATGGCATCCATGACTTCCCCTGGACTGGAGGAGTCAGCCAAGAGGGTGCCTAAAATCAGGTTTTAATTTCTACCCACCACCTTCTCTGTTACTTGCTGAATGTTTACCTGTTTCCAGCCAAGTTGTCTACCCTGATATTTGGTTCTCCCCAAGACTGGCCCACCCCAAACTGGTTTCCGCATTGTCTCAGGAAAATGAAAAGAAATCCTGAGGGGATTATGATCACTGAAATGCTGCACTACTACTTCACCATCCTTGACCACATTCCTTATAGGTGGGGACACAAAAATGTAGTCAAATGTTATCATAGCAGCAAACTAAAACTAGGCAAGGGTGAAATTGTATTTATGAGAGCCTAATTTAAGTAATTTTAGATATGTCATGTTATGCTTGTTATGTGAAATGCCCAATATTACACCACTTTTCGAATTTACAAGCTTTTCATATTAAACATTGAAAGTAAACATATGGGAACAACAGAATGAGAGTGGCTGTCTTTTCAAAGTGCTTTTGTTTGTTGCACTATTTGTACTGCAAATGTTTACACAAAGGTGCATTTCGTGCTAACATACAGCACTAAATTATGGATTCAAATTTTGAATATTTATGCATACTTTTGGTGCAATTTCTGAAAATTACACAAAAACAAATTGTGCCAAATTTGCAAACTCCTATTCAAGACCGTTGGTGCATAGCACAGTAGCTTTATTTTATGACTTAGGCATCCAGACAGCCAGCAGTAAAGCAACAAATCAGCAGTGAAAATGTTCCTGTGCCAATGAAAAAACACTATGTCAAAGAAATCAAACCGAGTCTCAGTCTCAAGCTCTGCTGCGTGTTGCAGCTGGACTTGATATCATTAGCAAAATCCAATGTGAATACAAAAGGGACAATGTACCCATCTTATAAATTCCATGATCTTGATTGAACAGCCTATTTAAACAATTGCAAATAATGAAAAACACATAAACCCTTATGTCTGAGAAGGTCTGACGCAAAGCCCGCTCTCTCCGTACTTCTTTATACTTCTTTTTATAATGTACTGATAACAATAGCTCAAACAACAGATAGCCAAAACTCTATCAAGCAAGACCCACAAATACTGTTTTGTGTGAAAAAAGTATAGTTCTATGTATACAATGGACATATGGCAAAAAGAATTTCATGTGTAATGAATGAGGGTACCAAAGGTCTTTCGTACATTGTACTGGAAGTAAGTAGGATACAATGAACATTGCAAGAGTATGAATAAGAGACACATATTTCAATGAAGTAGATCCAAAGCCTTCTGCTACACCTTTTGCATTATTTAGAAACCATAGACCCTCTAGCCAAATCACAAGTTCAAAGCCAATTTAACTCAAGACGGAGAATCTGGGGGATTGTAGCCTAAAAGATCTACAGATTATATTATGATGGTGTGTTCCAGACAATTATTTGTTTTATTGTTAACATTAGTATTAGTTAGTTCCAAAAGTCCCTTCACCATGGATGGACATACACAAATTATCTACTCAATACCTACTCAATATATTTGAATGTCTTTATTACAAATAATGCCCTAATCTAGTGCTGATAATATGTACAGACAGGACTTTAACGATAAACACAATAATGGAAAACACTTAATACACAAAATATTTAAGGGAATTGCAACATTGTAATGGTGTTTCAGTAATTCCTTGCATTGAATGATTTAACCAGCGTTTGACAACCAACCACTCCCTTCTAGCCCCTACCTAAGCTATTTTAGAACCAAATCAGTCCCTCTAAGTTTCTTTCGTTAGCCTATAACCCGCTTACCTGAACAACAAGTCTTTTGAGCTGTACTTCGAGAAGGCGTCTGTCTGCCTTAATTATGGTGTTCCTGAGCTGATAAGGCCCTACTGGCTTCAAGAAGCTCACAAACTTCATCAGGGATGTTTGCAGCTCAGCTAGTACAATCTGTATCCCAGGCAGCCAGATGAAGAATACGTATTGCCTCTATGATAGTTGTCTATACCAGGCTACACAAGACCATGTCAACACTCTATGGGCCTCATTATGACTTTGGAGAACAGAAAAGCCCATCCACCGAAGTCCAGACGGTAGTTTGGCACCAGTGTTGCAGCCTCCTCGCTGGGGGCATTACAAGTTTCACGCTGGCCCAGCAGGAAACAGCCTACAATATTGTCTCCGGCTCATAATAGTGTTGGCGGCAATGCTGTAGTGCATAGGGTGCACCAGCACCTGTCTCAATGTTCACTGCCTGCTGACAGGGCTGGCCAGGGAGGCCCCTGCATTGGCCATGCCAAATGCATGGGCACTTCTCCACGCACCTTTTTATGGTGGGTTTACTGCCATGAAATCGCTGGCGGAGAAGGGGATCGTAATGCCCAAGTCGACGCTGCTAGCAGCACTTTCCTGGTGGATTAGGACCGCCAGACCATCGTGTGGCATTACTCTACCATGATGTTATTGGGGTTTTAGGTATAATAATTACAATAGGGTATTCTTTTTCTAAACACCACACCTGGCTGCACAAGGATAAATTAAACACCACTTCAGGAGAAAGATATTTAACAAAGCTGCCATTTACTATACTGAAATTCATCACTGCCTAATATATTTACACTGAAATTCTTTAACTTTGCATAAAGGTGCATGTAATATTATGTAAATCAGGCACACTTTGCGCTGCATATTTTTTACAGTATACATAAAAAATACTACTGAATATGCATTAGCAAATGTTTCTTTAGGCATCATCCTCCTCTTGAGATGCTTTCAGAGTATGCAAATACAGTATGCCTAAAAATATAAGTTTGCAAATACATCCAAATATCTTTTTGAAACACTAGGGCCCGTATTTATACTCCGTTTGCGCCGAATTAGCGTCGTTTTTTTCGACGCAAATTCGGCGCAAAACTAACGCCATATTTATACTTTGGCGTTAGACGCGTCTAGCGCCAAAGTATGGGCAAATAGCGTCATTTTTTTGCGTGAACGCCTTCCTTGCGTTAATGAGATGCAAGGAAGGCGTTCCCGTCTAAAAAAATGACGGCGACGCAAATGCGTCGTATTTATACTCCCGGGCAAAAGTCACGCCCGGGAGGTGGCGGGTCAAAAAACCCCGCATTTGCGCCACTATTTAACGCCTGGGTCAGGGTAGGCGTTAAGGGGCCTGTGGGCTCAAAATGAGCCCACAGGTGCCCTCCCCTGCCCCCAGGGACCCCCCCTGCCACCCCTGCCCACCCCAGGAGGACACCCAAGGATGGAGGGACCCACCCCAGGGACATTCAGGTAAGTTCAGGTAAGTATAATTTTTTATATTTTTAAATTTTTTTTGGGTGGCATAGGGGGGCCTTATTTGTGCCCCCCTACATGCCACTATGCCCAATGACCATGCCCAGGGGACATAAGTCCCCTGGGCATGGCCATTGGGCAAGGGGGCATGACTCCTGTCTTTACTAAGACAGGAGTCATTTAAATGGCGTCTGGGCGTCGAAAATAATGGCGCAAATCGGGTTGAGGCGATTTTTTTGCCTCAACCTGACTTGCCCCATTTTAAGACGCCCTAACGCCATTTTCCCCCTACGCCGGCGCTGCCTGGTCTACGTGGTTTTTTTCCACGCACACCAGGCAGCGCCGGTCTGCTAGCGCCGGCTAACGCCATTCCATAAATACGGCGCCCGCATGACGCTTCAGAATGGCGTTAGACGGCGCTAAATTTTTTGACGCTAAACTGCGTTAGCGCAGTTTAGCGTCAAAAAGTATAAATATGGGCCTAGGTATGTTCATTTTGTGTCATGGACAAATTCTACATTTCAGCTGTCATAACTGCAAAACCATGCTCGTTTAACCCAGCGTTTTTAATGCTGTGCAATGAGCGAAAATCATATTTTGTGGTCTTGCATCTCTTCCATGTTTGCATGAAATGTAATGCCACCCTTGTAGAGGGAATCTGCGACTTGACATTTCGCTTTAGTACGCAGGCCTGTCTAAATTCACATTATTGTGAAGAATTGCCCGTGATTGTAATTAGGAATTTGGATATTTTGCAAAAGTGATGTGGTACATCATGTGTAATGAGTGCTTTATTCAAACACAGTGCTGTCCTGTTATTGGGCGATCCCATGTGATATAATTACCTATCGTCAACTTGTCCCAAGAAAACTGAGTGAATTTGGACTGCATTGTCGATTCCTGCCTCTCACTGTCTTGCATCAACTCTTTCACCTATAAGGCACTTTTCACCAATTGTCCGAATATACTACAGGTTTCAGTTCTCTTTCATGAGATATTAGGGGACATAAATTCATTTACCAATATTCGCTGAAGGTTAAAGCCAATATTCCACAGGTAGTTGATACAAAGTGATACTTAAACAACCTTGTATGGAAAGGATGTTTGTTGAGCCTTGAAACAAACAGAAAAGACTTTCTGGGCAGTCACGTCACACATAGGGGCATATGTGTCAAAATGTGGTGCTTTGCTGCCCTAGAGCCAAAATTGTTGGCACTAGTGTAGCAAAGCATGGGAGCTCATAGATTAATATGGGTGTCACTTTAATGCCTGCCCTGAGCAGATGTTAAAAATAATGGACAAAATGTATAAGATTTCATGGCCTCCCTGCATGGGAACATCACCCCTTGCATACTTATGCCTGGAGCAGGCATGATGTGGCACAAGGGATTGTAAAGTGGTGAAATGCATGCATTGCGCCACTTTGTAAATATGTCATGGGGGAATGGCCACCTTAAGGCTGCCTTAGTCTCATGAAAATGACGTGAAGGCAGACTTAAGGTGGCACAAGGGGCTTGTAAATCTGCCCCATAGTATATGGCCATAGCTGAATACACTCTAGAGTTGTATCTCTTGGTTGGTAAATCTGAGGCTTCTGTGGTCTAAAGTTTCGGTTTTGGAAACCTCTAGCAGCAGTGACTATCGGTCAGAATTATAGCAGGCATATTTTGTCATTCTAGACTCTAAGGGGGTCATTACAACATTGGCAGTAAAAAATGCTTACCGCCGTGCAGAAGACCGCCAATACACTGCCGCTGCCGCGGAATTTCGCCACAGCTATTATGACACACATCTCGGAATCCGCCGATATTCAGACACCCACACAAGTCCGCCACACCAAAGGTCAGTGTTAAACTGGCGAAAACAAAACCTCCACCTCCATGCCAACAGAAACACGCCAATGCTATTACGACACACGAATCCACGCGGTGGTCTTTCAACATCGGTATTCCATTGGCGGTACACACCGCTGCGCTCAAAATACACACACATCTCCAAAACGCTGCCACATTGAACAATTCAAAATACACACACCTGATACACATACAAACAACACTCCCACACACCCAACACAATATAAAACACACACCCACATCACCCACAAACACCTACGACCAAAACTGATTGACAAAGGCCAGAGAGAGAGCACAGAATAGACAACCCCACCATAGAGGCACACAACACCATCACCCACACAACATCCACGCACCAAACACCACACTCCACTACACATCACCACACACATCAACACTGACACCGCCCCACACATCACACACACCACCCCATGTCACGCCAAAGACACCCCCGGTTTTGCGAGGAGGAGCTCCGGGTCATGGTGGAGGAAATCCTACGGGTAGAGCCACAGCTATATGGCTCACAGGTGCAGCACACATCTATAGCCAGGAAGATGGAGCTATGACGCAGAATAGTGGACAGGGTCAACGCTGTGGGACAGTATCCTAGAAATCGGGAGGACATCAGGAAGAGGTGAAATGACCTACGGGGGAAGGTGCGTTCAGCGGTCTCCAGGCACAACATCACAGTTCAGCGGACTGGCGGCGGAGCCCCACCTCCTCCCCCACAACTAAAAACATGGGAGGAGCAAGTCTTGACCATCATGCATCCAGAGGGCCTCGGAGGAGTCGGTGGAGGAATGGACACTGGTAAGTCAAATCTTAACTATCATATCCCCCACCCTACCTGCATGCTATCACACCCCCCCATCCTCACACCCTCCCGTACCACCCCAAATCCACACTAATGTACCAATAACACAAACCACCCATCTCAACACCAAGCCCTCCATGACACAACTAAGCATGGTCACCCCTCACCAAAGCATGCTCACTGCACATACCCAGAACACCCCCCCAAACATCATCACACAAGCCCCCACACAGGAATGCTTGCACTGGGGTACACGGTGAGCCACCCATTGCACACCATGACACACACACATGCAATAATCATGCACTTATGCCCCTACAGGATCACGAAGGACCGTCACCACACCGGAGGGTCCAGACAACTCCACTCCACCCACAGAAGAGGCCCACTGTGACGATAGCAGCTCAGCCCTACTGGATCCTGATGACCAGCCCGGACCATCGTGGGCCTCGGGACAGTCTTTTCCCCTTGCACAGGCACAGCCCAACACTGACCTTCCAACACCAGCACAGCACCCACCCAGCAGGCCCATACCTCCGTACCCAGGACAGGTCAATCAGCGGTGTGTCCACCACTACAGGGAACCCAGGATAACCCACCTCCCCAACAACAACAGGGACCTGGGGGCAGTGGTAGTGGGCACACGGTCCAGGGGACGGAAGCACAGGAACACAGGGGAACTGGGAGGGCTGCTGTGTGACAGGGGGGGACAGGCCAAGGGAACCCACTCTCCACAAGACCCTCTTCTCCATCATGGGAGCATACCACCACTCCCAGGAGACGATGGCGACGGTCCTGGCCAAGTTTCAGGACACCCAGCGCCTGGAGGAGGAGCAGTATTTGGGGTTGAGGGAGGAGCTCAGGACCATCAGCTCTGCCCTGGGCACCATCGTAGGGGTGCTGAAGGACATACAGCAGACTTTGAGGGACACCGTGGAACTCCAAGGGGCCCCTGACACTAGCCTTGACGATGAACTGCCCACCACCTCCGCCGGCACTAGTGGACAGGATGCCCCGCCACAGGACCACCACACCAGCACCCCACCCCCTGCAGACGGACAACAACCATGCAAGCGGTCCCTGAGATCCAGGAACAGGACAAAGCAAGATGGCAAGACCCCCACCAGGAAATGAGACCACCCTGATTGTCCTCCCACTGTCCCACTTTGTTACCCTGTCCATACTTTAACTGCCCCAGCTCCACTTCCTTTGCCCATATGGCCAGTGCACCTGTGTGACCAATGGACTGGACTCTGCCATGGACATTCCTCCACCGTCCCCCATCACCATATTACAACCCCCCTCCATTTTTGAGCACTTAAATAAACACCCTTGAACCACAAAACAATCTGGAGTCAGTCTGTGATTTGGTAAAATGTATTGTCAATGACAGTGTCAAAATGTGTTTCTAGTTGTAAAGCCAACATACCTATGTCACACATCACAAGTCCTTGAAGGATGCAAGCAGATGACACACGTTGGTAACCACACCTGTGAAACCGTAATGGAAAGGTACAACTCAGTGACCAAATAATGTTATGAAATTACACACAGGATAGAGGAAGACGTGTGACAGTGAATGTAATGGTAAAAATGAAAATGTTCTCACCTGTGTGTCACTGGAAATATTGCTTTATGACTGACTCCCTGTTGTCGATGTCTTCTTCCTCAGCTTCCTCCTCATCACTGTTCACAGGCTCCACAGCTGCCACAACACCGTCATCTGGACCATCCTCCGGCAGAAAAGGCACCCGGCGTCGCAAAGCAAGATTGTGAAGCATTGAGCAGGCAATGATGATCTGGCACACCTTCTTCGGTGAGTAGAATAGGGAACCACCTGTCATATGGAGGCACCTGAACCTGGCCTTCAGGAGGCCGAAGGTGCGTTCGATCACCCTCCTAGTCCGCCCATGGGCCTCATTGTAGCGTTCCTCTGCCCTGGTCCTGGGATTCCTCACTGGGGTCAATAGCCATGACAGGTTGGGGTAACCAGAGTCCCCTAATAGCCACACACGGTGCCTTTGGAGTTGACCCATCTTATAAGGGACGCTGCTATTCCACAGGATGTAGGCGTCATGCACTGAGCCAGGGAACACAGCATTCACCTGGGAGATGTAGTGGTCGGCCAAGCATACCATCTGTACATTCATGGAATGATAACTCTTCCGGTTCCTGTACACCTGTTCACTCCTGTGGGGGGGGACCAGAGCTACATGGGTCCCATCAATAGCACCTATGATGTTGGGGATATGTCCAAGGGCATAGAAGTCACCTTTGACTGTAGCCAAATCTTCTACCTCAGGGAAAATTATGTATCTCCTTACGTGTTTCAGCAGGGCAGCCAACATTCTGGACAACACTTTGGAAAACATAGGCTGGGACATCCCTGATGCCATGGCCACTGTTGTCTGAAAAGACCCACTTGCAAGGAAATGGAGCACTGACAGCACCTGCACGTCAGGGGGGATTCCAGTGGGATGGCGGATTGGTGACATCAGGTCTGGCTCCAACTGGGTACATAGTTCCTGGATAGTGGCACGGTCAAACCTGTAGGTGACGAGTAAATGCCGCTCCTCCATTGTCAACAGGTCCACCAGCGGTCGGTACACCGGAGGATTCCGCCATCTTCTCAATTGTCCCAGCTGACGGTGCCTAGAAAGGACAACAGCGACCACAGAGTCAACTATTTTCCAGGTATATACCCACAGATACACAGAACTCGACACCAAACACAAAACCCTTCCTGTATGTGTGTTGAGTGTAGGCCTAGCTATGTGTGACGCAGAAGTAAATGAAGCCATGTGGGCCCCTGAAATGGCGGCTGCCTGACCTCTAAACTTGGACAATCGTATTGTGAGGTAACTGCGCTGGCGTTGCACACCGTCGCGGTAGGCGGTCGTAGACCGCGGCGCAATGCTGCATTGGTTAACATTGGACCCTATGGGTCCCAGGAGCCAATGAACAAGTGCGCCGGCGTTGATGATACGCACCGCCGCGGACGTCACCGCCACGGACATCATCGCCATTTTCTATCTGTTCAATCACTCGATTCCTGACCTTCGACAGGAGAGGACCTACACTGCAAGTGCTGCTGTGACCTCAGTCTGAAAGCGACGATGGCTGCTGCGTCTGGGGAAAGGGCCCCTGCCTTCACTACTCAGGAGTTGGAGAAACAAGTAGACGGGGTCCTCCCCCAGTGCACGCTACTCTACGGTCCTCCAGACCAACAGGTAAGTACACAGGGAGCACATTGTATTGGCTAGGCCTGGGTGGAGAGGGCTGGTTGTAAGAGGGAAGGGGGCAGAGTTCAGGGAACATGAATGCATGTGAATGCATGTGCCACATGGCAAGGGTAGGGAGGGGGGGACACTTACATCGATGGTGCAGTTGGTAATGACTTCTCTTCTTCCCTTGTGCATGTCATGTAGGTCAGCGCCCACCAGAAGAAGGACATTTGGCGTGCCACCGCCAAAGAAGTCTGGACCCTGGGGGTCGACCAGAGACGGGGCACCCACTGCCGGAAAAGATGGGAGGACATTCGCCGCTGGAGCAAGAAGACGGCGGAGGCTCAGCTGGGGATGGCCTCCCAACATGGGAGGTGTGCCTGTCGCACCATGACCCCCCTGATGTTCCGGATCCTTGCGGTGGCCTACCCTGAGTTAGATGGGCGCTTGAGGGCATCACAGCAGACACAAGGGGGTGAGTACAACCTCATTCTGGGTGTACCTAGGCCAGGCAGAAATACGTAGGCTAGGCCCCTCCGTAATGCAGGGCATGTGGCACTCCACCCCACCTCAGTAGTGGGCCAAGTACAGGTATAGATGCCCCTGTGGCATCCATGTGTGCAGATGTCCACCATAGGCATGTAGGCCAGATCCCAGGATTTACTTCTGTAGAGGCCAAGAGCACGGCGTAGTGCAGGGGGCTGCTGTGTCTGTATTGTCCGCCAACGGTAGCGGTAAGCCATGCACTCAACCTGTCTTTCTTCTGTCGTCCCCTCCCCCTTTTTCTGCTCTCCCTGTTCTTTTGTGCATCAGCATCATCAGGCAGAGGTACAGTGGCACCGGGGCACGAGGGAGCTGCATCCCACATGGCCATGGAGCGCCACACCACGGACTCAGAATGCACCAGTGGGACGGAGGGCGAGGGGAGTTACACGTCGGTCACCGGATCACCAACCAGCGACACAGACTCGTCCGCCGATGGGAGCTCCCTTGTGGTGGCGGCACCATCTGTGCGCCCCACTTCTACAGGTACAGCCGCCACCTCCCCTACCAGCACCGCCCTCCCAGCAGCCCCTCAGCGTTCGCCCCGTGCCCGCTCTCCCAGGAGGGTGGGCATCACCTTCGCCCCAGGCACCTCAGGCCCTGCCCGTGTCACCCCTGCTGCCCTCAGTGAGGAGGCCATTGACCTCCTCAGGTCACTCACTGTTGGGCAGTCTACCATTGTGAATGCCATCCAGGGTGTAGAAAGGCAGTTGCAACACACTAATGCATTCCTGGAGGGCATTCATTCTGGTCAGGCTGCCCATCATCAAACCCTGCAATCTCTGGCCTCAGCACTGATGGCAGCCATCGTCCCTGTCTCTAGCCTCCCCCTTCCAAATTCCTCCGCCCAGACCCAATCCCCTGTACCCCAGCCTGTCCCAACACATCATCAGACAAGCATGCATACACCTCAACACACAAAAGTAGCTCAGACAAACATAGACGCACACAACCCACAGGCACACACACAAGCATCACACACATGCAGACACAGCAACATCCACTGCCTCCACTGTGTCCCCCTCCTCGTCGTCTGCCTCCTCCCTCCCAGTCTCGTCTACACTCTCACCTGCATGCACTACATCTACAGGCACCAGGACTTGCACCAGAACACCCAGCACCACACCCCGCTCACCTGCACTCACCACCTCCACTCCCATTTACACATCCCCTGTGTCCTCTCCCAGCGTGTCTGTGACGCCTCCTCCCAAAGTACACAAATGTGGGCACCCACACACCCAACATCCATCCACCTCACGACAGCCTCCAGTACCTGCACCTGCACCCAAAACACCTAAAGTGACACCTCCTACAACCACCTCCATCTTCCTCCACTCCCAGACCCCCTCCAGCTACCCATCCCAGTGTTCGTCAGAAACTGTTCCTCTGCAAAGTTGACATTTTTGCCCCCACCCCGCCCCTCCAATTCATCAGTCCCGTCGTAGCGCCTCAGCCAAAAAGCCTCCAGTACCAGTGGTGCGTGTTACAGGTGTGTGGAGTGCACCGGCCACCAGGGCAGGCAGTGTGACATAGAGCCAAGGCACTGCCAGTCCACCCCCTGTAAAGGCTCTGAAGTTGGAAAGTGGCCGACGAGACCGGGTGAGAGTCCTGAAGGCACAAAAACTCACAGGGGTCCCAGGGGGATTGCAGAGTCAGCTGTGACTCCTCCAAATGTGGGAAAGGGCCAGAAGAAGTCTGCACAGCCTGGTGTGAGCATCACAGTGGAGAAGGGCGGCATCCTTCCCGGCGGCCGGGACGCCACAGCCAGCACCGTCGTCACAGGTCAGGAGACCACCGCCATGGGCATTGCCCAGGAGGGCACAAGTATTGTCACTGGTCAGGAGACCACAGCCAGAGTCATTGCCCAGGAGGGCACAAGTATCGTCACTGGTCAGGAGACCACCGCCAGAGTCAGTGCCCAGGATGGCCCCAGCAGCCACAGCCCCGCTGGGCAATGAGGGACCATCATGCCAGACACCAATGCACAGGTCAGAGACCGCCATGGCAAAACACCGCTGAACAGTCCAGAGACCGCCATGGCAAAGCACCGCTGAACAGGGCAGGCACTGCTGAACAGGGCAAGCACCGCTGAACAGTCCAGAGACCGCCATGGCAAAGCACCGCTGAACAGGGCATGTACCACTGAACAGGGCAAGCACAGCTGAACAGTCCAGAGACCGCCATGGCAAAGCACCACTGAACAGGGCAAGCACAGCTGAACAGTCCAGAGACCGCCATGGCAAAGCACCGCTGAACAGGGCATGCACCGCTGAACAGGGCAAGCACCGCTGAACAGTCCAGAGACCGCCATGGCAAAGCACCGCTGAACAGGGCATGCACCGCTGAACAGTCCAGAGACCGCCATGGCAAAGCACCGCTGAACAGGGCATGCACCGCTGAAGAAGGAAAAGACCGCCACATGAAGCATCGTTATCCCATGTGCAGCTAGGACAGTGACGGGACAGGAACTGTCACGGGGAGACTAATCCAGTCTAGGCACCATTCCCTCTCCAGAACCAGTGGAGAGACCCATCCACTACCTCTTTCCATCACAGGATGAAGCACTCTGTGCACCAGTCCCCCTCCAGAACCAGTGGAGAGATCCATCCACTACCTCTGTCCTTCACAGGATGAAGCACTCTGGGCACCAGTCCCACTCCAGAACCAGTGGAGGCTGTTATCTACTTGAGAGACTGTGGCTTTGCACTCCCCAGGATTGAACAGTGGGCAAACCACCCACTGTAGAGACTTGTGAGACTGTGTCTTTGCACTCCCCAGGATACATCAATGGGCATAGAGCCCTGTCGTGGATGTGGCGTGGTGCTGTAATCCGGCTGAGGTGCCCCCCCTTCCCTTCCCCCTGAGGTGCCTATTGTTTTTCTCTCTGATGCCCCGGCAGTGTTCTCTCCGTTTGTGGACAGGTATCTTGTATGGGCCTCGCCCATGCATTTTTGGCCTAGTGGTGCACGGACATTGAGATGTGCATATCTGCACTACTTAATGTATATACCTTTGTATGAGTTTATATATATCTGTATATATTTGACACATGTATTTTGATACATTACAATGTTTGAACTGATTTCGTTTTGTCTTTGCATTCTTCCGGGGGGGTTGTGGGTTGTTACTGTGATGTTTGTAAATGCATTGGTGTGTGTGTTGTAATATGCGAGGTTGGGGGTGTTGCGTGTGTGTCCCCCTGACTTTTGCCTCCCCCCCTCCCATATGTCGTAGGTGCAGTACTCACCGTTGTCTTCGTAGATGAGTAGGAATACAAGGGCAGGTAGGATTTGTAATTCCGGCTCCATGGTGTCCTCCTTCCTCGTGGGATGTGTTAAGGTGAGCATTTTCCCATTGCAGAAACTGTTTCTGCAGTGTTTTTATCCACGGTGAATCCGCCCCGGAAAAGGTGGCGGTTTGGCAGGTTGTGATACTATGGGTGGTACATTGTCTTCCGCCTGTCAGTTGGCGGTGACCACCGCACTGCTTGTCTGTACCGCCGTGGCGGGCGGAATGTTAAAGTGGCTGTCTTTGTTGGCGGTTTCCGTCACGGTCACGATTCCCTTTTTTTGCCTGCCGGCCTGTTTGCGGTATTACTGCACCTTTAACCCCATCCGCCAGGGTTGTAATGACCCCCTAAATGTCAAGTGTAGCATGGATTGTTTGTCTGCAGTGAATGATTTGCCAGAATCAATAATCCACCCTTTCAGATTTCTGATTTTACACAGGGCTATGGCAAGAATGTTGTATTATTGACGATGCTAAGGTTCAGTTGGCTTTCGTACTCTTTCAGTCTTACGTTGGCTATCAGAAAAACTATGTCTGAAAGGAAATTACATCAGAAGCAAGGGCCCTCAGGTATCATCATCAGGCTTGCTCCACACCAGACTGGTACTGCAATGTCTGATGGGACCCTCAATGGGGTCACTAGGCCAAACTTCTGTGTAGAACAAACAAAACAGTGGAGAGCAAAAGAGTGAAAACAAAACATCAAACTAAAATTGACTCAACTGTCCTCAAGAACTTATTTTAATTAATAGTAGAGGATGTTGGTCAAGATTAAAACCATCAAGAGAGTTGAAGGGAAATAATGGCCCTTCACTCTTGCAAAACCATGGTTGAGAATATTACCTCTGACACCACTGAATAAGTTAACATGTTTCGTGCCTACTTTAGTCTAAACAGATCTCTTGGCACTTCTTCAGGACTGTAAACAATCTTCTCCATCAAACAACAAAACAAATAATTTTATCGCACAGGAATCAAATGGTGAGAATCTAATCACTCAATTATTCACTGAACTCCTGCATATCTCCCAGACCTGGAATCAAAACAAGACTGTGTCAGTCTGTTAATAGTACACATAAGACCAGCAATAAAAACCGGTTGTTGTCCTTACCACCGGTTAAAGGACACTTTCCATGTAGTAACTGTAATGTTTGTTCCTTGACTGAACATACAAAGATGATCACACTAGAACCAATTGGCATGTGGCATCTGAACAGACACACTAATTGCAATACAACTAACTGCATTTATATGATCCGTTGTCCATGTGGATTACGCTACATAGGGATGACGTTGAGACCAGTCAAGATTAGAATCAATGAAGACAGGAGTATTATTCGTTGTGGCCGTTTGACAACCAAACTAAGCATTCACTACCTTGATGCCAAACATACTCCTGATGATCTCTGGTGGATCCTCTTGGAAGTTGTGCAATCACCAACAAAAACGCTTTTACAAGTTGAACAATGCTGGGTGTTCAAACTAGGCACAGACATTCTGGGGTTGAACGACAAGATACCCTGGTTAAGTGTTGCGGGGGGCTATAGATGACCGTAACCTTGGTTACTGTATTGTCAGTCTTTCTCCTCCACCTAGCAATAATGTAGATATAATCTTTTCTTAGTGCAATCTTATTTAGTTTGGTTCTCCCATCTTCAAGGCCTCCTTCTATTAACTGACCTCTTTTGATTATTACACTGCATTTTAGTATTCCCTCGAGACATATACTTTCTGCCTTTGAACTCATGGTTGTCACTTTTTTTAACAGAATTATATCCTGAATAATGACTGTCAATTGATAGCAGTTCTCTCCATATTGTAGTGAATACTATATTCCTTCATAGGAATCACTAACGTCCATTTTGGTATATATATCTTTTTTGAACTTTGATGTCATATATACACGCTCCTATTGAGGGGTTTGCATTTTTTACTTTAATGTATGTGGACAAGTTGTTTACTTAACTGTTACTGTTTATTTTATATCTTGTACCCCTCTTTAGGTTTTTTGTATTGCACCATGTGGATCAACTGTTTGAAACTACAAAAAGTTTTATTTTGCTTATTATACACTAAGACATACGTTAATTACCAAAGGTATTCTTTTTTTCTTTGATTCAGAACATTTGTCTCACCGATGATAGTCAGTAGTCTTCTTTTTGTGTCTGACACAAAACTATCGGTGTAATGGAGGATCGCCCAGGACTTTTTCTTGGCTTAGTTTGTTTTCTATTTCTATTTCTTTTGATGGCATCACTTTCCCCAGAGCTTTCGCGTTTGGACGGCTCAATTCAGCACGTCCTTCATTTGTACAGCGGCAACCGAGAAATCCACTCGGAGGCTCCATACTTGTAAGTAGACACGGCATGTTGCTTTCCTTGTGGCTGAATCATAATAACGTAAATTTTGTTTGTACCTGTGTCTTGATTTTCACTGTTACCGAATAAGTCTGTTTGCCCTTTAATACTTAGGGGTCGCAATGATTTTATCGGCAACATTTTACGGTCCTTTTGTTCCTGTTACTGACGTATGAGGTTTAAAACTGCAAATGGCACATTATGTGATAACTTATGTACTCTGTCATTCCAAACTGTCGTTCAAGTTGAAAGTCTGCTATCATGAAGCACCATTATAATTGAGATAACTGGGATGTGTCTTGCTCACTTTCATATAAGTCTATATATATATAGAAGTCGTTTTTCATTTGTCCTTGGGCACACACTTCTTCTTCCTTTTGCAGAAATAAAGCAAATTGCCACAGTGATCTCATTTAGGAGATACCACACCTCCAGACTAGGTGGCAAGGCTTTCCTTGGTTTCCTTTTTTCCTTCTTTTTTCTGAGTTTCCCTCTGTTTTCCAATAGAAGTGCAATTCTTGTCTCAGTCTTACTATTTTTTGCTGAATTTCTCTATTTGTTACAGTCGTGTACATATACAAAAGACAATTATGTGCACTATAAACAGACTGTCACAGTGTTGTTTTGATTCCAGGTCTGGGAGATATGCAAGACTTCAGTGAATAATTGAGTGAGCAGATTCTCACCATTAAATTTCTTGTGCAATAACATTATTTGTTTTGTTGTTCGATGGAGAAGATTGTTTACAGTCCTGAAGAAGCTCCAAGAGATCTGTTTAGACTAAAGTAGGCGTGAAACATGTTGACTTATTCAAGGATGTCAGAGGCAATATTCTCAACTACGGTTTTGCAAGAGTAAAGGGACATTATTTCCCTTGAACTCTCTTGATGGTTTTAATCTTGGACAAAATCCTCTACCATTAATTAAAAGAAGTTCTTGAGGAGGGTTGAGTCAATTTTAGTTTAATGTTTTGTTTTCACTCTTTTTCTCTCCACTGTTTTGTTTGTTCTACACAGAAGTTTGGCCTAGTGACCCCACTGAGGGTCCGGTCAGACATTGGGTAGACCTAGCCTGATGATGATACCCGAGGGCCCTTGCTTCTGATGTAATTTCCTTTCAGACATTTTTGGAATCTTGTAAATTTTGGAACAGTGCACTTTTTCGAGTATCACTTTTTTGAGTATCATATCAGAAAAATTATCCTCTAATGATAGTTGCAGTCATATTACAGAAATCTGCAAGCGTTGCCTTAGCTTTAGTTTTGCTGAACCTGAGATTAGTGGTGTGTGATGTTGCAAGGGCTTTCCTCTGGAATCTTTGTGAAGTTGTTTTCAAAGATTTGCTAACTTTGCAAAGCTTCTGAACTTTTAATAATCACTAAAATGTTTTTTTTTAAATCTCTGAGAAAACATGTTTGAAATGGAAGACGTCTTCAGAAACGTTTTTCTATGCAAGGACCACATCCAGAAATAATTTTATGACGGTTACAAAACCTTGCAACCTGTGCAAAGTCCAAAGTTTATAACGTTTGACGAACTTTGAAGTCCAAAATTGTATTTCACATGCTGCCACCTGTGATATTTTGTTCATGCCATATTCGACTATAAAATCTGTAATTTAAGATTGGGACATTTACTCATTTTGTGTGTCAGGTTTCAAGATTTTTACTGCATTCTTAGAAGAGATAAGAATTGTTGTTTATACGAAAAGGTGTTGATACAAAAAAATGGTGACTCATTTCATGTTCTTTCTCAAAATAGACTGTAAGTGTACCATTTATATTTATTAAAACATGCATTTAGTCCACTTCGTTTGTAATGAAAATGCATCAAGGGCTACATTTAAATGGTGGAAGACTTTCCATCTCTGTTAGAAGCCAGGTTATGTGAGAGTGATTAGTGCATAGAGTTTGCATGTCTTTGCATTCGATACATATCACGGGAAACAGGAAGCAATTCGATCATTTGGGCTGTTGTGCAGCCCTCATCAAAAACTTGAGACATAACGAGAATGCCTACAACAGTTTTAGTCGGAACGTGTATTTCTAATCAGGCAGCAAATGACATTTGAGATTAAGAGAGGTTTGAGTATTACCTGACAGTATCACAGAAATCTAGGTCTTTCTCCCCCTTCAATTGTAGTAAGATCTGTGGTGTCCGCTCTATGCAGATGACATCCAGACACTGTTTCCACCTAACAATGATGCATGGACGTGCCCCTGATAGAGTCCAGTCGGTTGAAATTGTATTTCGGGGCAGCTGATATATTATTTAATTAATTAAAGTCTCCCATAGCCTCTGCGCAGTTGTGTTACTCCAAAGTAATTAAAGAGTCTGAACGCTATTCACGTAAGAAGATACAGCTAAAGGCTAAAGATTTGGAAGTCTGCAATGGAAAAAGAAATGTTCTGCATCAAGCGTTACTTTTAGTGCACCCTCGCTGAAGATGTATAGTGGGACAGCAAGCAAATATCTCCTTCCAGTGCACATTTTCCAAACCCGTGGATTTAGTGACATCACAGACCACTATTGTCTCAAAAGGAAGTTCCTTGCTCATAAAACTGACACATCAGTCACAAATATAGCTGTATACTGCCAGTTATCTAAGGGCTGACACATTTTGTAGTTACTGGGTGAGTACTTTAAGACATTCACAGACAAAGTTGGCACAACCTATTGAATAGACTTGGAAAATGACCACTCCACACCCTCTGTAGGCATGCTATACTCGAAAGCTTCTATTACGGAACAAATAAATGGCTTTATTTAAATGTTCTTGTGAAGTTATAGCAAAATAAGACACACAGGTTCCTCACCTAGGGAACACGTGTTTGGGACTGTACAAGTTTATTTAGCCATAATTGAGAGAGGGATAAGCTAGTCTGTTGATTCATAAGCAGCTTCTTTCTTTCAAGTATTTAACTTAAGCTCCGTCCAGTGTTTGATTGCCATATTGTGTTTATTCGGATTCATTTAGCTTTCTAATGAGGGGATGAAATATTTGGTTCAGCGCTAGTTGCGTAGTTATAAACCCACAGACCACAGACTCATATTGATGCTTGCAAGATCCTAAATAAAGATAAAACCCAGAGCAAGAAGAACAGTGTCAAAAACCACAGTGTTAGTGGGTACAATTTGACAAATAGGGAGCTAGTTGAACCGTGGACAATGGGCTGTGAGACAGCAACAGCATGAATAAGAGGAAGTTCACTTAACCCTAGGCTGGCCAATTGTTTGATCATAATCAATTGAATGATAGTATCCCAGGCCTTCCAGAAGTCCAATACAACCTAAGAAACAATGTAACATCAGTCTATTGTTACATTGATTTTTCTTAATCACAACTGCAACATATTTATCATAATCTTTAGCTGTGAACTTGCAAATTATCAATTTCTAAAGGCTGCATGAAACTATTTACTTCAAGAGCCTTGCAGGATATGGTATGCTGATGCTTGATCAAAACTCACTGTATTTGGAGGTCTAGTGAAACTTTTTTACCATTGCTCGAGACAGAGGCTGATAATGAAAAGTAGGTGCAGTATAACACAGGAAGTAACGACTTTCAAAGATAAATATTATATTCACATTTGGAATTCTTCACCAGCTTAATGAATAAGTCCTGGGAGACCAGCACAAGAAAATTATTCATGTGTAGAGACCTCTCAAAGGCTCAATTGCACAGATGAAGATGATATTCATCTGTAGTATGACTTTATCTAGAGAAAAACAATATTGGATTACGCAAATATCGCCAGCAAAATCGACAATCAAAATATCATGACCCTATGCTCGACCAATAAATACAAAAATATCTAAAACTTAAATATTGCTGACACACAACAACCATGAAAACTAAAATATTGAAAACTGGAATATTACACAAAGATGTTACATGAGATCTATATGTGTGTGTGTGTGTGAGAGAGAGAGAGAGTTGTGTGGTAATGTACATTACAGTAAAGTTAATATACTTTAAATAGAGAAATAACACATTAATTAGCATTTACCATAAATGCTAAACAAAAACAAAAAACTGCTCTCCAAATAACCTATCAAGTTAAACCTAAATTAGTGAGAGAATAGTAGCACTCGCCCAATAAATAAAACAGGAAAAAAATGAAACAAAGTACACAACTAAAACCTTTCTGCACCACAATTACAGCAGGACAATGTCACTTATTGCATGGATTGTAACACTGCAAAAGAATATTTCATCACTTCAAAGAGCCACTAAATACTAGAAACACAGTAAGTTTGACATCAAATAATAGTTAACAATACCAGTAAAAACTAAAACTACTTTAAGACGACAAATAAAAACGACTACGCCACTGTTAGAAATGGGGTCTTTGGTTGGCAGTCAGGTTACCCCCTGTCCAAGCAAGATCCCTCATTCTAGTCAGGGTAAGTCACACACAATCCAAATTATCCTGTTCCCACCCTCTGGTAGCTTGGCACTAAGCAGTCAGGCTGAACTTAGAAGGCAATGTGTAAAGTATTTGTGCAATAAATCATACAATACCACCATATAGCACCACAAAAATACACCACACAGTGTTTAGAAAAATATATAATATTTATCTGGTTAAATGCAGGTCAAAACGATCAAAGATGCAATAAGTAAATGTAGAGATATCACTGAAAAGTGATATAAAGTGTCTTAAGTCTTTTAAAAGCAAACAAATTCTCCTTCAAGCACAAAGTACCTGGTTCGAGTGAAAAATATCCACAAAGTGCCACAGAGGAGGAGAAGCATGGAAACAAAAGGCTGTGCGTTGATTTTTCGGGCCGCACACGGCGATGTGTCATTTAGTTTCCACGCAGGGACAGCTGTGCATCAATTTCCGGCACTCAGTCGTGGATCCTCTTCGTGTTGGAGGGTTTTCAGTCACCCGCCCTGGGAATGGTGCATGCATTTCCTGCGCTGACAGGGTGAAGTCACGGGAGCTGCGTCAATCCGGTGGGCATTGAATCAAATTTTCTACCGCACGGCAGGCGCTGCATCGATTCCTCTCTAGAAGTCGGGCTGCGTCGTACCAGCTCAGCTATGCCTCGATCCAGTGGGCCGTGTGTCGAATTTCCGGTCACTAGGCTGGCGCTACGTCAATTTTCTCATTGCGAAGTCAGGCTGCGTCATTCTGGTTCGGCGTACGGTGACATTTTCACCGCAGTGCAGGCTGTGTGTCATTTCTGGCAGGCTGTGCGTCTAATTTTGCCACACATGGAGTCCTTCTTGAAGATATGAAGTCCTTTTTGTCCTGACACTTCAGGGGACAGGAGGTAAGCTCTATCCAAGCCCTTGGAGAGCACTTCTTCACCTCAGCAAGAGAGCAGCAAGTCAGCAGGGCAACAGCAAGGCAGCAGTCCTTCACAGAAAGCAGTCAGGTGAGTCCTTTGGGCAGCCAGGCAGTTCTTCTTGGCAGGATGCAGGTTTTGGTTACAAGTTTCTTTGCCAGGAAGTGTCTGAGCTGGTAGGGGAAGAGGTCCTGTTTATATACCCAAATGTGCCTTTGAAGTGTGGGAGGCTTCAAAGAGTGGCTTAGAAGTGCACCAGGTACCCTTTCAGTTCACTCCTGTTTGCGATCCCAGTAGGGGGTGTGTCAGTCCTTTGTGTGAGAGCAGGCCCTCCACACTCCCAGCCCAGGAAGTTCCATTTAAAAAGCAGATGTATGCAAGTGGGGCTGAGTATCCTGGGTTTTGGGTGTTTCTGAGTGAATGCACAAGGAGCTGTCAACTAAACCCAGCCAGACGTGGATTGTAAGGCACAGAAAGATTTAAGTGCAGAGCAATGCTCACTTTCTAAAAGTGGCATGTCTAAAATAGTAATATTAAATCCAACTTCACCAGTCAGCAGGATGTAATGTCACCACCCCGGCCATACTAAATATGACCTTCCTACTCCTTTCAGATCAGCAGCTACCACTCAAACAATGTATACCCCAATGTTAGCCTATGAAGGGAGCAGGCCTCACTGCAGTGTATAAACGAATTTAGGAGTTTTACACTACCAGGACATGTAAACTACCTAGGTGCACGTCCTGCCTTTTGCCTACACAGCACCCTGCCCTATGGGTTACCTAGGGCATACCTTAGGGGCGTCTTATATGTAGAAAAATGGGAGTTTTAGGCTTGGCAAGTACTTGTAAATGCCAAGTCGAATTGACAGTGAAACTGCACACACAGGCCTTGCAATGGCAGGCCTGAGACAAGGTTAAGAGGCTACTTAAGTGGGTAGCACAATCCGTGCTGCAGGCCCACTAGTAGCATTTAATCTACAGGCCCTGGACACACATAGTGCACTCTACTAGGGACATATAAGTAAATTAAATAGTCCAATTGGGTATGATCCAATGTTACCATGTTTAAAGGGAGAGAGCATATGCACTTTAGCACTGGTTAGCAGTTGTAAAGTGTGCAGTCTTAAAACCAGCAAAAACAGTGTCCACAAAGTGGAGGGAGGCAGGCAAAAAGTTAGGGGTGACCACCCTAAGGATGTCAGGTCTAACAGCTACTTATTTATTTCTCCAACAAACAGGTGTGTATATCCAATGCAGAAAATTAAAAGAAATAAAATGCTAAAAGGAAAATAAAATACAAGCAAGTACACTGAAATGCCTGAAGTACAAAGAAAACCACCTCAAAATTATGAACTAGAACTAGAGAAGAAAACTAACATTTAAATCATAAAATAACTCTTAGACATAATTAAAAATAAACTAAAGCTAACAAACGCTAAATTAAAATTAAATTACTAACTAAACCAACACAATTAACAAATCTCCTCCTTGCTAAAACTGCACTAAAATGGTAATTGTGCCAAAAACAACATAAAATAGGCCAGCAAAACAAAAATCTACAAATAAAACAAAACAACATTGAAAATGTAAGTAAAAATGTGCAACTGCAATGCAAAAATGTGCAACTAAATATGATAACACATTATTTATATATATATATATATATATATATATATATATATATATATATATAAGGGAAGCTGTTATTAAGTTATAGAGATATAAATACAGTAAGAGGAGCAACACAAGTGAAGTGAAGAAAACACAGTGGCTGTGCACAAAATATTATTCTATCATATGTTATGGCAAGGATACCACTAAAAATGAAAAGTCAATAAATTTAGGGAACATAACCATCACCCTAACAGACTTGAAAGAGGCCTGTAGAAGCTGACAAATTCGACTGGGCAAATACGTAAACATAGTTCTTGAAAAGGCAATGAGTCAACTCCCTGGCATACCAAACCTAAAAAGATGAATTGCCTTAGGACACAGAACAAAAAGGGCATCACTAGTCACACCTGCACAGATATGAAGAAATGGATGCACCCCAACACTTACTAAGCACACATGAAGAAGAAACCTTTTTACAATACAACCACCAACACTTACTAAGCACACATGAAGAAGAAACGTTTTTTACAATACAACTACCAGGATAACAATAAAAAGTATTATTTATGCAAATAATTACAACGTATTATCCTAAGCACAATGTAACACATGGATACTGTGTTGCGTAAACTGAGACAGTTCTACAAGGTTTGTTTTGACACCCACTGCTGACATGAGTGAACTTAGTTCAATGCTCCAGTGCTGAATGTGAAAAACTGGTTATTGCAACCTCATAGAAACCCACCCAATAGATAAATAAGGTGGCCTCAATGCTTTTGGGTTACTAACAGGGATCATTCATAATCAAAATGATCATTCAATAAAGTTTTACACAAAATCATTAGAAATGGAATATGTATTTCAAAATATATTTTTTAAACAGTTTTATTTTTAAATGACAAGATCTAGTGCATGTAACATTCATAAGGAAGTGAGTTACTGGTTGATTGGGCTGAACCCCTATATAAGCAGGAACCACAACCCTTGTTAGGGTGAAGTAAAAGGTAAACCCTAAATTAGCCTATGCTCAACCCTCTAGTAGCTTAGCACTACTCTTTCAGACTAAACGTAGAGGAGATATGTAAAGTATGTGTGCAACACTTTAAACAGTAATAGAATGAAAATACACCACAAAAGGTATCCCACACTAATATAATAATCATCAATAAATAAAACAAAACCAAACTGACAAAAATCCAATCAGTAGAACCAGAAATATTGCAGGTTTAAATATTTCAGTAGGAGAAAAAGCAAAACAATGGCAACTGTTGATATCTGGTTGTTGCAGACTAGGACACAGCCACAAGTTCAGGCCGACCATGATGGAGCATGGCTGGCCACAGACACCCTGTTAGGTCCTCTGAACAAGAGTATCTTATATCCTGGATTTGGAGAGTTGCAAGATTCTATGTCAAGGATGTGCTGTGCAGCAAAGGTGATGCATCGGTTCTAAGGAGCTGAGAGGCTACAATTCAAGAACCTGCATCATAGTCGAGGCTGCCATTGATGAGAGATTTGAGATGTGAGGGCCTATGATGTGGAGGTGTCAAACAGTGTTGGTTCTGTTGCGGGCTACAAAGTCGATGCAGAGTCCTTGTTCTGCACCTTGCAGCAGAGATGTGTTGGGTCTGCTGGATCCACACGTGCTGGCAGAGCACCTTCAGGCACACTTTCAAGGGTCCAGGAATGGGGAGGCACCACTTGGCAGGGTAGGACTCCCAGATGGCAGAGTCCAGGTGACGGGGTTAAGGTTGTTGGATCCCTCTTTCCTGAGTCTCCAGTCAACAGGCCAGCCAACTATCCTTTGGAGTCACCCTAAGGTCCTGGGGTCAAAAGAGGCAGGTACAGTAATTCTCGCCCATGCAAGAGGGCAGCAGGCAACATGTAATCACAGTAGGCCAGCAGCCCATCAGAGTTGCAATCCTTTCTGCAGCACAGCAGTCCTTCTTCTTGGCAGCATCTCTACAGGTCCAGAAGTGAACTGAAGGTTTGGTGTTGGATGCTAAATATTTATACATGGGCCTTCATTTGAAGTGGGAGAAGCTTCTAGAGGTTACCCTTTGAAGTTCACAGGCTGCATGCCTTCCCTGGCCTGGCTCCAAACTAACTATTGGCGGTATGCATCCCTTTGTGTGGAGACAGCCTATTCAAGTGTAAGTAGGGCTGTGCGCAGCAGTAATGGTACACCTAAGCACTCTATTGTGTGGCTGTGTAGGAAGAATACACAAAAACCAACTATTGGCTACATCTAGTCATGTGACCCAGAGACAACCTGCAGGTACTAAATGGCTAAGGCAGAAAAATGCCAACTTTCTAAAAGTGGCATTTTAAAAATTGTAATTTAAAATCCGACTGTACAATAAAGAAGAATTTTTCATTTAATTTCCAAAAGACCCTAAACATGGATTGGTTACCAGTTCCCATTTGGAAGTTACAGCTTATTAAATGTAATAATGTAACTTCAATGTTATCCTATGGGAGATTAGGCCTTGCAATCTTGAAAAACAAATGTAGGAGTTTTTCACTACCAGGACATGTAAAACTATAAAGTACATATCCCATATTTTAAATACACTATACCCTGCCCTCTAGACTGTCCAGAGCATGCCATAGGGGTGACTTATATGTATTAAAGGGAAGGTTTGGGTCTTATTTTGCCAGATTGAAATGGCAGTTCAAAACTGCACACAGGCTGAAATATGACTTTCACTCTCTAAGATCGATTCATGGCTGGTTTAAAATATAGTCCGCAATTAGGACTTTACATCATAATGACATGCAGTATCTCGGCCAAAGGTAAACTCGCTGGACACACTAACTAAGATAGAGATTATAGCAAAAAAAGGAACCAGTCCTGTATGTCATTGGTTCCTAAGAGTAAAAGAAAGAAGACTAAAAGCAAGTTTCTGATCTCACTTTTCAGATATATTCATTATGCATTTACAGAGAAAAGTCACAAGCCAGAAATGTGCATTTAATGTCTTCAACTGAAATTAAAAAGGGGTGTTTGCACTGAAAGACATTATCCTTACAACAGATGGGTGGCACTTTTAAGTCAATCCTTCAACCATTCAATAAAATTTAAGACATGGTAAATATTGAGACATGGTCAATATCAAAACACAAACATCCAATCAGGATATGTACAGTTACCTAACAAAGTGTAATTTACAATGAAATGTGAACTCATATAAAACAACAAACTAACAACCCTAAAATAAAATCATAGACTTTGAAGAGGCAATGCTTTCCACATTACTAAAAATCTACCAACACATTGCAATTCAGGGGTAATACTATTATTTTAACCAGAGCATATCCAGGAACATCTAAATATCTTGAATATAGAATATGCAATTAACCTAGAATTTGCACATTAAAAATGAATAGCCTTAGCAAACATCCCTGTAACAGAATTGACTAAACATTACAACGTGCTTACTAAATATCAGAGGGGGCTCCTCTGCTATGGCGGAGGAGCCTCGCCCTCCCGCCAGCAGCAGCAGCTGCAAAACTTTTATAATAAAATCATAATAAACTTTGTTTATTATGGTTTTATTGTAAAAGTGGCAGGGCCATGGGCAATAACAGGGACGGAAGAGGAGTGCACACCACTTCCCCTCATTGTACATGTATGTTTGGCCAGCTGTCTCGCCACTGGCCGCCCTGCCTATCCGCCCCACCACAAGCCACGACTGTTGAATCCCCTATTGAATCCCATATTATCAAAAGCATGAAACAAAACTTTACCTACTAATGGATTATTATGAAGATACGTGGGTTGATTGCCAGCAACCATCAGGTCACAGATGCCAATTCAGGTATCACATTCAGTGGTGGAATGTCTACAACAGTACCATGTCATAAAAAGCAAATACAAATAATGAAGTGGATGGGCTGCATACTTCCTTTTATGGAACACTTGGAAGAGGCAGCAGTAGACTACTAATTCCTGGACATACTTAAAAAATGACAAAATTACCAGGAACTAAGATTGAAACAATCCCTGACCCAAGTCAAGTAAAAAATATCCAAACAAACCTAAAGAATGCATGAAGTCATAGCATTCATAAGTCTTTGCTAGCAACCAATGTCTACCACATGTAGACTCAATAGCAAAAGCCCCACTTTAAAAGCACCATATTAACAAACGTGTTTACCTCCCTGAACACCAAACACTAATAGTTTAATAATATTTAATTTTACATTATATTAAAACATCTTTAAGTTAGAAATCTGAACAAATAAGTAGTTCAAAACAGAAATATTCAAATTGATGATTAAAAGTTGCTGTAATAAATAATAGCCAAAATAAGCAACAGTATTTTGAATAACCAAACAGTTTACTCACTTATATACATGGCCTAATATAAGAAAAAAGTTACAGATATACTTAATAAATCAACATATATAACACATATGGATTACCATTGCCCACCAAATGACAGCAATAAGTAAAAAATCACTATTTTGCAGATAAGGTCCTGGTAACTGAAAGGAGAATAAAAAAATACTTTGTCAAAAAGTATAGACAACAATAATAGAACATCAAACATAACTCCACAAATCCAAGAAATGGATCCAGACTCCAAAGATAAGACAAAAAAACAAGGAAAACATTAAAAAAAAAATGTTGGTTTATTTAAAAAAAAAGTGTCTTGGTCAAAAATTAAAGTTTAATGTCTAAAAAAACATGTTAAGTAAAAACATAAACCCACCTGAATAACTTTTAAAACCCTCATATTAAATACCTCATTGGGAAAGCATTAAAAACAATACTCGGTTCACAGAAAACACATATAAAATACATATAAATGTTACATTTTGTTATGAGATTTACATAACACTTTAAGCCAACAAATACTACACTAACAGACTGTGAGAAAGGGCCTCTTTTGACATGGTTAGCCCCCAATTTTTGCCTGGTATTTGATAAAGTTTCAAAGTTGTTAGTGCCCAAGGCCCTTGCTAACCAGGTTCCCTGGGCCAGATCTCTTTCCCAAAATGGTTGTGATGCACAATTGGAAACACCTTTAGGCAACACTATCAGTCCCTATCAAATGGTACTAAAGTACCCAGGGCATGAGGCACTAAGGGTAGGCCCCTGAGGGCAGCAGCACAGCTTGTGTCGCCCTCATGGGTCATGCATCCAAGTGCACCTAACACTGCTATTGCAGACTGAGTGTCCTTGTGCAATCCTAAATTGCAAAACTGACATGGCACACAGCCTTGCATACACTGCATGCAATTAAGGTACGCCATCTCTCTGGCAGGCCTTCCAGCTCTAAGGCAAGGTGCCCTTTACTGCATGTGTGGCAGATGCTTGAGCAATATGTCCCTAGTGTGTCATTGCCAAACCTCGGACATAGTAAGAACAGAGCAGCCATTTTACATGCATGTGCTGGACACTGGTCAGTACGAGTTTCACAGCTCCTTGATGACCACTTTACACCCTGGGTATCAAACAACTCAGAATGACAAATTCAAACTGGTTCAATTATTGAATTTCTTGCAAAATGTACCAAGGGGCCACCTTAGCTAACTACTCCTGCATGGTCGCCGGCCAGTCACAACCAGCCTCCCAACACCAGACAAGATTATGGAACCATGGGGAGAGAGCTATTGCTCTCTGGGTCCAGAAAACAAAGTCCTTCCTGGGCAGAGGTGTTGCACCTCATTCCCCAGGAGTGTGCACAGCCCTGCCTGCGAGCTTCAATGGCTACCCCATTGCAAACCCCTACTTTTGATGGGAGCAACAGTGGGAAAATGCACAAAGGACAGGGGGAGTGGCCACCCCAGCTTGCACCACCAGTAGAGTGTTGCATGAGAGGCGACCTCTCCATTTCATTTTCCTCCATCTTTCATGGTTGGAAAACAGCCTATCAGGGATAGGGAAGTGACCGCTGCCCACAGGAAGTGATCACAATGTGGGTGTAGCAACCCTTAGGTAGATGATCCATTGGTCACTACTAGGTACTCCCCTAAATGCCCACTAAATGCAGTATTTAGTGGGCACCCCTAGACCTGCACATCAGATGTCAAGGGGATAAGAAGGTCTGCAACAACGGAGACCCAAGGTTTGAGATCTGCATTCCTGCTACACAAAGAAAAAGGCACTAAACCCTACCTGCTGCACCCAGGACTCGACAATCGCTGATGAGGGTTTGCAAAGTTTGCACAGACATTGGACAGACTCTACAAAATGAAGGCTTCACTCCCTGCAACAAAGAAGCAAAAGTGAACTGGACAGCACCTACCGGCTGCTGACCAAGGAACCAAACAGAGCAGCCAGACCAAATTTCACCCAATGAACCCGAAGGACAAACCCTGTAAGTGTGCCAGGTTTGGTGGCACTGCAACCTCTGGTGGCTGAACCGTGCAAAATCCAGGGGTACTGCACCCCCAACTTCAGACACCCAGAAGAAATGGTGGAGTGCTTGACTCCCAAGAGGTGTCTCCCCAGGTCCTGGAACCTTGGCTGGCATTAGGCATGTACTTCTTTTGGCACTATTGACAGTTCATCAGAGCTGACGCAGGACTCTGTATCACAGTCTCTGTTCGGCAGCTTCATTAGAACCGATACTTCACAATGCATCTCAACATGACTCTGCATTGTGGCTCTGATTGCCGGCCTTATTGGCCTTGATGCTGCATAATGCATCTCAGAACTGAGGTGTGCCTCACAGCTCCTGATCAATGGCTCCATCAGCACTGATGCAGCATGAAGCATCTTGATGCAGGACCTCACCTCGCAGCTTCTAATCCGTGGCTCCAGTGAAACCAACACATAGCATCACAGGCCCACACAGACCTTGTATCTTGACCCCAAACGATACGAGGTACAATCCTCAGCAGATTGAACTGGGTCCTGTGTCTCTGTTTCTAGCAAAACATCATATAACCATATGATTGGTACTAATGATTGGCACTTGGCACGCCTATGAAAACCTGGGCATGGTAGTCCACCATGGATCAATGGGACCCAGGCCGAGAGGCCCACACATCTGGTAAACCAAATCTGCTATGACCAGGAGATATTAGAAGTTTCAACCCCGCAGGAGCTGTGGAACACTCCTAATCCTGGACACTTTGTGACTCCAAAAGCAACAAATGGAGCTTAAATCCATTGGACAACATGCTGTGCCAGACTGGAGCTCTGATTGGGATCCAGTCAGAAATGTCCACCCTGACAAAGCAGGAAAAGTCTCTGGGCCTGCAGAAGTGCATCCTAGGTAGCTCTGGATCTGCCACATGTCTGAATGAGTCCTGGAAGAACTTTCAACCCTGCAGGAACTGAGACACCCTCACATGCATGCTTGCAGAATCCTCTCCTAAGCATGGAAGGATAGAACTGGCTAGGGGTTGAGTCTGGAAGTCTCCATGGCCCTAATATAAGTCTTGCCACCCCTGCAGCAGCCCCTCTCTCCAAAAACCGTAACTATCTGGGGAAAGGTGGCTAGGCTCTCTTGGGTATCTGAATATCCTTTGGACAGAGCAGGATTTCTGAGTGAAGGCAGCCATCTCATGGTGCCCCCGCAGCTAGAAAATACAAACTAGCTCTCTTCTGGACTAGCCAGGATTTCTGGACTTTGTATTCCACCCAACAATTGCATGTTCTTTGTGTATATAAAACACTTCCGGTGATATTGACATGACAATATTGCACACCTCTTGGTGTGATGAATGTCAAACTGACATAATTTTGCAACCCAGCACTCTTATGATCAGTGCACCGGCATCTGACCAACTGAATGACAATAGTCGTCTACATAGACTGCTTGTGACAATGTAATTGGCCTCTAGTCACAATGTTGCACACTGCTTTATGTGAGCTAATGTTTAAACTCCTGTACAGTCCAGTGCACATTGTAACCCACTCTCCTTTAATACAATTTTTTTTAATCTGCATAGAAATGATATTAGTCAGTGCACTCATACTGTAAATGTCAAGGAATTTGAAGATTGGAGGTTTAAAATGTCATTAATATCCTCAGATTTATTTGTGGGAGTAGTGCAGGAGCATCAAACAATATAGGCCCTCATTATGACATTGGAGGTAAATCCCACTTACGGCCACGCTGAAGGCCACCAACTTACCGCTGCGCTGGCGAATATCCGTTCACCATATTATGACACACACACACACACCAATCTGACAGAATACAGCCACATACACAAATCCGCCAGCCCAAAGGTCAGTGATAAAGTGGCAGTCTGAAAACCCACATCATTATGCCAACAGAACAACGCCCATCACATTATGATCCACAAATCACCACGGCGAACATTCAAAGGTGGTAAACCATTTGTGGTGCATACCGCTGCGCTCACAATGGACACCCACACACAAAACAACACAACATTGGCCAACACGAAAAACACACATCTGACACTCATACACACATCACACCCACACATCCCCACCACTATAAAATACACACCCACATTACCCACAACCTTTTACCAACAACTATTGCCACCACAAGACTGAGAAGAAGAGCACAGAGACAACTAGACACACACATCGATGACATCTATACACCCCTCACACACTCCACATCACACACCCTCCGGTCTTCCCAACACACCCTCAGCAACACACATCACACCAACCAACCATGGCACCACAAAGGCACCCCGTTTCACTGAGGAGGAGTTAAGGGACATGGTGGAGGAAATCTTCAGGGTAGAGCCGATCTCTTTGGAGCACAGATGCAGCAGATATCAATAGGAAGGGAGATGGAGCTATGGCGGAGAATCATGGACAGAGTCAACACCGTGGGACAGCACCCAAGAACAATGGACAAAATCAGGAAGAGGTGGAACGACCTGAGGGGAAGGTACGTTCCATAGCAGCAAGAAACTAGCTCACCATACAGAGGACTGGGGTGGACCCCCACCTCCTCCCCCACAACTCACAGCATGGGAGGAGCAGGTACTGGCAATACTGCATCCTGAGGGACTCGCCAGAGTTGGAGGAGGACTGGACACTGGTAAGTCAACTTTTAACAATTATCACCCCCCATACCTGCATGCCATCACACACCCTCATCCTCACTCCCATCACTGCACCACATCCAACACACTCCACCATCACATCTCACTAATCCCAATGCCAGGCCCTGCTTCCTGTACTAATGCATGGACAACCCTCCCAGCCCTGCATGGACACTCATCACTAAAGCATGCGCAGCATATGGAAACTAACATTACCACAATACAACAACATACACAATCAAAAGCTGGCAGGGGAAAAACAACCATAAAGGGGAAGCTACAGAAGTACACATGTCAGACACTTGAAGCATAATACATTATTTACATCCCCACAGATACCCCAGACAATGTCACTGGAGAGGAAGTGCCACCACTATCCAGTCCCCCAACAGAAGAGGCCCACAGTGATGACAGTAACTCTGGACTTCTGGATCTGGACGACATACCTGGCCCATCAAGGACCACTGGACAGCCGGTCACCCAAGCCTACTGACAGACCAACACAGAGCCTCCCCCATCAGGAACCAACACCGCAGCACTCTCCCAGCGTACCCACACCTTTGTCCCCAGGACACGTCAATCAGCAGTGTGCCCACCTGTAAAGGGACCCCAGGCCACACCTCGCCCACAAGACAATCAGGGACCTGGGGTCAGTGGCAGCGGGCACACCATTCAGGGTGACAGAGGCACAGGCCAACAGGGACACTCAGCGGAGTGCTGTGCGCCAGGGGGCAGACAGGAGCAGGGAACCAACTCTCCAGGAGGCACTCTCCGAGATCCTGGGAACTTACCAACATTCCCAGGACATGATGGGCCAGATCCTAGACAACGTGCAGGAGAACAGGCAGCTGCAGGAGGGACAGTATCAGAGGATCAGGGAGGACTTGCAGGCTATTAACAACACCCTGATCTCCATAGCAGGCGTGCTGGTAGACATGGCCAACATCATGAGGGAGGCAACAGCACACCAGTGGGCCCCTGTACTAGTCAGTCATCTGAACAGCCCTCCACTTCCGCTGCCGCTGGTGGCCAGGAGGCCCAGCCACAGGACGAACAGGCCACAAGCACCCCTCCCCCTGCAGAAGGTGAACCACTCCTCAAACATCCCCTGTGAAACAGGCAGAAGCCAGACACTTGCCAAGACCACTGCCAGGAAATAAGAATCTTCTGATTGTCCCTCTTTTGTCGTATTCAGTCACCTTGTCCACCTTGAACTGCTATTGCTTGCCTTCCTATTTCCCCATGGACAATGCACCTGTGCTACAAACAGACTGGAACAATACCCTGGACTTTCCCTCATCATCACCCCATTCCATTGCACTTTCCCTCTATATTTTAGCACAACAATAAACACACTTGGATAAAACTCGACTACTAGCATTTCATGTATTGCAAATTTGTACTGATTGAAACAGCTACAACCATTGCAAATGAACTGTAAATAGTTTGAACATAGAATTATTGACCTGTAGCTCGCTGTTGTGGTCACATCAGGAGAATGTTGTAATATCACCAACATCTGTAAAATGAATATCCATAGGTAACAGTAGGTAGGGAAAAGAAGTGGGTCATGCCAGCATGCCAATCCCACACAAAATACACAGTAGTCATAGAAATGTGAAGTGTCACTGCCTCACCTGTGTGTCATTGAAAGTACTGATGTATTACCAATGTTCTGTTGTCCACATCCTCATCCTCTGCCTCCTCATCCTCACTGTCCTCAGGGTCCACTGCTGCCACAGGGGCATCTCCAGTCTCCTCCTCCTGAAGAAAAGGTACATGGAGTCTGAGGCCCAGGTTGTGCAACATGCAGCATGCCACTACTATCTGGTAGACCTTCTTGGGTGAGTAGCACAGTGATCCACCTGTCTGTTGGAAGCACCTAAAACTGGCCTTTTGGAGGCCAAAGGTCCTTTTAATGATCCTTCTGGTCTGCCCATGTGCCTCATTATAACATTCTTCTGCCCTTGTCCTGTCATTCCTCACAGAATCAGCAGCCATGATAGGTTTGGGTAACAAGAGTCACCTGCAAATATTGAGGGACAACATTTATCCACACACTATCCTTTATGGCCAAAACCATAGGCATACACCAAATATACTGGGTGGGAACCAGGGCTCACATATTAGCCACACCCTGTGCCTCTGTAGTTGGGACATCACATTTGGGATGCTGCTATTCCTTAGGACAAAGGCATCATGCACCGACCCAGGATACTTAGCCTTGATGTGGGAGGTGTACTGATCCACCAGGCACACCATCTGCACATTCATGGAGTGGATACTCTTACTATTCCTGTACACCTGTTCATTTTGCCGCGGGGTAAAAATGCAATATGCATTCCGTCAATCGCCCCAATTATATTGGGGATATGTCCCATTGCATAAAACCCAGGCTTCACATTGGCCAAATCCTGCACCTGGGGGAAAGCAATGTAACTGCACATGTGTTTTATCAGGGCAGACAAGACTCTTGCTAGCACGATTGAGAACATTGGCTGTGACATTCCTGCTGCCAAGCCCACTGTCTCTTGGAAGGAGCCAATTGCCAGGAAATGGAGCACAGATAGAACTTGAACAAGAGGGGGGATCCCAGTGGGGTGACGGATAGCAGATATCAGGTCAGGCGCCAATTGGGCACACAGCTCTATGAATGTGGCCCTGTCCAGTCTATAGGTGAGGATAATGTGCCTGTCCTCCATTGTTGCCAAGTCCACCAGGGGTCTGTACACGGAGGGATGTCTCCATCTCCTATTCATCTGCAGCAGTTGCAATCTATGGGGCAAAACAGAGAGCAGCTGGTCAGTATCTCATTTTTCCAATCACTACAATTCAGTGTTGTGATTGTAACATTATATTGTGGGATAGGTCCAAATGGTGCTTATGTGTACTGTGATACAGTTAGGTGCCATGGCCCCCCACCCCCCCCGAAATGGCATCCGCCTGTCCTGTATGGAGGGACATGTGGAAATGAGGTAATTGCGCTGACGTTGTGTGCCATTGCAGAAGGCGGTCGAGAACCGCCTTGCAACTCCTCATTGGTTATCATTGGGCCCTATGGGTTATAGTGGCCAATGGTGAAGTACGCCGGCAGTGACGGTACGCACCACCGTGGATGTGACCGCCATTTTCTATCTGTTCACTCACTTGCTACCTGATCTTCAACAGAGGACCTACACTGCATGTGCTGCTGTAACCTGTTTCTGGAACGGACCATGGCTCGTGTGATGGGGGAAAGGGCCCCTGCTTTCACCACGGTGGAGTTGGAGAGACTGGTGGATGGGATCCTACCCCAGTACCGAATGCTGTATGGGCCTCCAGACCAACAGGCGAGTACACTGTGAGCACGATGCATGGGGCATGAATGCATGGAGTGGTGTGTGTGAAGGCCTTGCGTGGGGGGGTTTGGTGGAAGGGCCCTGGGCAGCATGCTGCATGTATGTTTGGCCATGTCTGTGCATAAGGGGATGTGAAGGGCTATGGTGGCCCATGAGTTTAACAGGCAGGATGGTCTGACTGATACATTTCCCTTTTCCTATGTGTATTTCTCCGCAGGTCAGTGCCCATCAAAAGAAGGGTTTATGGCGTGCCATCACCAAGGACGTGCGGACAACAGAAGTCTACGTCAGGTAGAGCACCCACTGTCGAAAACGGTGGGAGGACCTAAGATGCTGGGCACGGAAGATGGCGGAGGTCCAGCTGGGATTGGCCTCCCAACGAGGAAGGGGTGCCCGTCGAACCCTGAACCCCTAATGGCCCGCATACTGGCAGTGGCCTATCCGGAGCTGGATGGGCGCTTGGGGACATCACAGCAGGCACAAGGGGGTGAGTACAGTGCCCCAATATACTACTTGCGCGTGGTGGGGTGGTATTCGGGTGTTGGAGGTGGGCCTGTGGGTGCCCCTAGGCCAGGCAGGACATTGCAGGGTAGGTCCCATGTTGGGCAGGGTCTGATGTAAACTTCCTCCAGCACAGCTAATAGGCATCTACTACTGGGCAGTGGTCTGTGGGTCTCTGGTATGCAATTGGCGTTAGGTGTCCCTATCCACGGCCGGGTGACTAGCATTGTGACTGGTAGTGCACTACCTAGTGGGTAAGACTGTTCCCTGTGTGTGTGTGCCTCGTGTACGCCAAAGGAGGGGACAGTTCGGACAGCGATACCTCCTCCGATCAAAGCTCCCTGATGGTGGTGGACACCTCTGTGCCCCTCCCTAACTACAGGTACAGCCACCACCCCGTACCAGCACCGGCATCCCAGCAGCTCCTCAGTGTGTTTCCCGTGTTCGCTCACCCAGGAGGGTGGGCACCTCCTTTGCCCCAGGCACCTCAGTCCCTGCCCCAGTTAGCCCTGCTGCCCTGAGTGAGGAGGCTATTGACCTCCTGCGATCCATCTTTGTTGGGCAGTCAACCATTGTGAATGCCATCCAGGGGCTGGCAGTTCAAATGCAACAGACAAATGCATTCCTGGAGGGCATTCACACTGGCATGGCAGTCCAACAGAGATCAATCCAGGCTCTGGCCTCCTCTCTAATGGCAGCCATTGTCCCTGTTTCTAGCCTCCCCCCTCCAGCTTCCTCTACCCAATTCCATTCCCTTCAACCCCAACCTATCCCAAGCACACAGGCAGACCAGTATGCACACAAGAACACACACAGGAGTGGTTCAGGCAAACACAAGCAACACACATCATCCCACAGGCACTCACACAAACACCATCCAGATGCAGACATACCAACGTCCACTGCCTCCACTGTGTCCCCCTACTTGTCGTCGTCCACCTCCCTCCCAGTTGCGTCTACACTCACACCTGCATGCAGTACATCCTCATCCACTACCACCATCACCATCACGCCTATCACTACATGCCCCTCACTGGCAGTCACCACCCCCACACCCATGCACACGTCCCCTGTGTCCTCTCCCACTGTGTCTGTTCCACCTCCTCCCAAAGTACACAAACGCAAGCACTCAGACCCCCAACAGCCATCCACCTCACAACAGCATCCATTCTATACACCTGCACCCACAATCAGCAGACAGACACCACCTACAACCAATTCCTCTTCTTCCACTCCCAAACCTTCACCCTCTTCCCATCCCAATGTCCCTAAGAAGCTTTTCCTCTCCACCGTTGACCTCTTCCCTACCATTCCCTCCGTCCTTCATGACAGGCCAGGGTGGTCAGAACCCAGACGAGTACCTCAGCCACCCAGTCCACGGCCACAGTTGTGTCAACAGCTACTCCAGGTGGGAGAGGAGACTGGGCACCAGGCAGCCACACTGAAAGGGTGCCTGTACCAGGTGCTGCAAAGAAGGCCAATGAGGCACCACCAGCTGCGTCAAGGAAGGGCAAGGAGGCACCCCCAGCTGCTACAGGGAAGGGCAAGGAGCAATCCCCGGTTGCTGACAGGAAGGGCAAGGGGCCTGCACCAGCAGGAAGGAAGGCCAGGAGGCCTGCTGCTGGGGCTCATTCTGAGCCCCCACCACCAACAATGGGGGTTCAGCCATCCGAGGCTGTGGGGGATGGGCTGGAGCCTCCCCCCACCACTGCTAGCACCACCACCAAAATCACCACCAGCACCACTGCCAGCAGCAGCAGCCCCAGTGGGCAGCCGTCTGAGGCTGCTGGGGAAGGGCTGGAACCTCCCCCACCACTGCCAGCACCGCCACCAGCACCACTGCCACCACTAAGCAGTAGTCCTGCATCCATGGGCTGTTGTGTGGTATGGCCCCTGTAAATCCTGTGGGTCTGACACCCAGGTGAGAAACTGACCTTGCACTCCCCAAGATCTGCATCACAGTGCACAATGCCCCCTCCAAAATCAGTGGAGAAGCCATCCACTCACCTCAACCTTCCCAGGATGAAGCACACTGGGCACAATGCCCCCTCCAGAACCAGTGGAAGAAGCCATCCACTCACCCCATCCTTCCCAGGATGAAGCACACTGGGCACAATGCCCTATCCAGAACCAGTGGAAGAAGCCATCCACTCACCCCATCCTTCCCAGGATGAAGCACACCGGGCACTATGCCTCCTCCAGAACCAGTGGAGAACCATCCACTAGAGAGACTGTGGCCTTGCACTCCCCAGTGCCAAGCAGTGGAAAAACCACCCACTTGAGAGACTGTGGCCTTGCAGTCCCCAGGACCAAGCAATGGGCAAGTCACGCACTTGAGAGACTGTGGCCTTGCACTCCCCAGGACCAAGCAGTGGGCAAAACCAACCACTTGAGAGACTGTGTCCTTGCACTCCCCAGGACAGTGCACAGGGCATATTGCCCCCTCAAGGACCAGTGGTGTTGTACCATCATCTGGCTGAGGTGCCCACCCATTCCCCGTCCCCCTGAGGTGCCTCTCTATTTTCAACCTGATGCCCCTGCAGTGTTCTCTCAATTTTGTTGCAGGAGTGAGGTAGGGTCTTGGCCTATGTGTTGTGGCCCTGTGGTCCACAGACATTGAGGACTGGGCAGTGTCCCTACATTTGTAAATATGTATATACGTTTGAATTTTGATGCACTTATTCATAGTATTTTATCGTATTACACTCATTTTCTTCAAACCATTTTGTCCTTGTATTATTCCTGAGGGGTACGAGGTAAATATGTTAAGTTGCTGCTTCTGGTTGTGTGTATGGTTTTTTAGGGGTGGGGGAGTGTTGTGTGTGTGTGCGTCACTCTCTTTTTCCTTCTCCCTCCCTTGTGTGCTAGGCGGAAGTACTCACTGTGGTCTCCTTCGCCGGCGTTAGTGTTCATAATGAAGCAGAAGTTAGATGAGCATGGGGAAAACTTGCAGCTTGGGCTCCAAGTAGTCGTGGTTCTTCCCTGAGTCTCCACAGGTGAGTCCTTTGACTTCTGAGATCTGTTTCCACCAGGCTTTTGATGTCGTTGGTACCGCCCCAGAAAAGGTGGCAGATAGAGTGGGTGGTACATTGTCTTCTGCCTGGCTGTTGGCGGTTACTGCCTGGTGCTTGTTGATTCCGCCCTGGCGGCCGGTGTGTTAAAGTGGCTGTCTGTCTGAGCGCTTTCCACCGTGGTCATGATTCCATTTTTGTTACCGCTGGTCTGTTGGCGGTATTACCGCCACTTTATCACCGACCGCCAGGGTTGTAATGAGGGCCAGAGTCAGTATTTTATCATTATTCTTATTCGCTCAACATACACCACAGAGCAATTTAGATAATCAAATTGTTTATTCACTCAGTCAAAAATGACTGACATTATGGGCCTCATTACAACATTGGCGGTAACTAACGCCTACCGCCAGGGCGACGGCCACCAACATACCGCTGCGGTGGCTACCAGCCATTTATGTGTATCATGACCGCTGACGTTATACCGCCAGAATGATCGCGGAACACTTCCGATAGTCATGGCGGCGGACGGCAGTAAGGCGGCGCTGCTGACAGCAGCACCGTCATGCCAGCAAAACACTGATGACCGTATCATGACCAATGATATGGTGTGGAAGTGCTATGCTGGTCGGACGCTGCTGATGACAGCAGCGCCGCGGACCGTCTCCAGCAGGAGGACACCCTGCAAGCAGGTAAGTCGTGTTCTCTGACCAGAGGGGGGTGGGGGTTGTTGTGTGTATGTGGGGGGTGTATGTTTTAGAATGTGTGCATGCGGGTGTGAGTCGCATTGAATGCATTCATGAATGCGTGATTGTGAGTGTTGTGTGTTGTGAATGCATGTGTGTGACAAGGTATGTTGGTGTGTGTTGCAGTGTGTGGGTATGTATGTGTGCATGTGTGGGTGGTGGTGGGTATGCGTGTGTGCATGTGTGTATATGGGTGCGCGTGCGGCTGTGTACATGTGCGGGGGCAGGAGAGGGAGGGGAAGGGTGAGGGAGAACTCTGGGGAGTGGGAGAGCGGCAGGGGAGACCCCTATCAGTGCCAGGGAAGGGACTCCCTGACACTGATAGTACCTATCGCCATGGTTTTAGTGGCGGTACGTTTGGCACGAAAACCATGGCAGTAGGCCAGGTCGTATTCCCAAGGGTGGGATTGTGACGGCTGCCGGGCTGGAGTCTGAAGTCTCCAGCCCAGCGGCTGTTACCACCCTTGCGGTCGGTGTGTTAAAGTGGCAGTGTTTGATGGTGGTTACCGCCAGGGACATAATCTGAATTCTTTTACCGCCGGCCTGTTGGCAGTAGTAACACCGCTTTAACACTGACCGCCAGGGTTGTAATGAGGGCCTATTTGTTTAATCTTCACTAAAAACATTGAGATTCTGTCATTTTCTGAAGTTTCAGTTTAGAGGGTATAATAACAATAGCTTACTTGTGCATACTGTTTCTGCTGTTTCAGAGCACTGTTGTTCAGAGGTGTCACTATTACCAAATTAAATATTATTTATTTTGCAAATCTTGGGAGTCTGTGTTGGTATTGCAAGAATTCAAACTATTGACCTGTAAAAAAAATGTCAGCAGTAAATGTTAACCCACTGAGCTGGCTACCTAACCAGCAAAGTGGCATTAGGAGTGAAATGCCCAATGAGGTAATTGGAAAATTGTGACTTTTAGGATTGGAAACTCTGATGGGGGCAGTTTCACTAATACCTCGCCAGATACGTGCTGGGAGCAGCTCCTGCGCTTAAATTCAACATTGGAATGGACAGATTTGTTTTATATGGACTTAATTGAGGGCTGAGGAATTGCTCCTGAGGGCAAACCTTAACAAGGCCAAGACTAGAGTGAATGCTTCGGCTCATTACTCCTACCATCAGGCTTTCTTGATCGTGGACATGACCCTGTAGAAGCCATTTTATCAAATGAATGTGTGAAACAATTGCAGATTGCTTGGTTATTATTGTACACAGCGTATACTCCACGCCTGCCATGCGGAATGGTGGAAATAATCAAACTGTCAGCCCAGATGCTTTTAAGACCCACCTACAGAAAAAGAAATATATTTTCACTTTTTAAATCCGAAGTATGTTTGCAGTCTCGGTTGTCTCGTTACAGGAAGGTTTCGCTTTTTATCACAGACAGCTACGTAGCCAATAATTTAGCATATAATGAAGTGAGCCTGCCCCTTGCACTGGAGTCCATACATTTCTATCTATTTCACTTTTCTGTTTCTGAAAAGCTGGCTTTCCTTACAAATCTTGTGCTTATCAAGGGAGCATTATAGTTTTGGATGGGTAAATTTTATCATTTCACTACTTACATCAGGGATATATTTTTCCTTTTATATTTTTCCTTTTAATTTCACTGTTAGCGCCATGTAGGAAATGCAGAGCTTCGTCACCTCTCTCCCCTGCTGGCGGTGTTCTTGCTCCTTCCTCTCTCCTGGTGTCTCTCACACTCCTCTTACCCCATCATCACCTCCTGCCTCTATGTGTCTGTGTTTCTTTTCAATCCCTCACCACTTCCACCACTCTTCCTTGATCGCTCTCTCCTTTCCTCCCCATCTTGCTCCTGTTCCCCAGTCATCACTTCTAAGAGGTTGCACCTGTGCAGTGGTCGTTTCCCTTGTAATGGCATATGTGAGGCACTAAACAGTAGGAGGCAGTGTACCCTAATGGATGAAGCCACTATTTTGCAATTCCAGGTTATCTAAGGGAATCTGCCCAACTCTACCGCTAGGGGTGTTACTTGTTGTGTTTAAACAAGAGATGTATAGTTCTATTATAGTTGCATAAATAAAATAGCTAAGTCTTCTCAGAACAGTCCAAGCTCGCCTCTGAAGTTAACAAAGTAGTGTACATCTGTTGGACGGTAGTTCCTCCTATGACGGAAGCTATTTCTCATGCATGAACTTCAAAGGGAGTGGTGTTCCTTTGTTTGCTTTCCTAATGATCTGCTTCTCTACAGTGCGAGTCCTTTTTGCTGAGTTGCAGTGATATTGTGTCATATCACGGTGAAAGGTTCTGTTCTTGTCTTTGCACTACTTGTAGGGAAGCTCCAGGGTGGCCCCTGCTTTCATTGCCCCCTCTCTCTGCTGCCAGTACTTGGCTTCAACGCAGAAAGATACACCACTCCATCCCTGTTTGAATGTTACCGTGGAAAGACTGTCTTTGAGGGTGCAGTGAACAACATCATCAGAAGTGTCAACCTGCTGGCTGTCTATTGCGGGACAGGACAGCCCTTTATGAAAGGATCCTACTACAGCCAATGGAGATAAACACATTTTTGGAGGGTTGTGCAGGGTAGCACGGAGAGTTACCTAATGGATGTCTGTGGAAGCATGTTGCTTTTTAGAAGAGTGAATATTATTGAAACCACATGAGGGTGAGTTGATAGGAATGTATTCCAGTGATTACTGCAAAGATGAACGCTCCGCTCGTTGACTAAGGAGGTGTATGTTTTGACCACAATAAAGAGAAATCTCAAGCTCACTCCTCTTTTAAAGATGCAAAAAATATGTATTTTTTGTCTTCGCATTATGTTCCAGTTATAACTTTGAAACGGTCTTCCTGACAGACAAAATCCACAGGGACGACCTGTTTCTTCTATGCCAATTTGCCTTTTTCAGTCATGCAGCCTTTGCCACTCTTTTTGGTCAGACAGGGAACTTCTGCATCTATCTAGCGCACACGCAAATGCAATACCATTCTTCTCCAGTGGGGCCTGGTCACTGAACAGCACTCCACTGAGCTAGTATCTTACCTGTGCATCAGACCAGTTCATCCACAAAACCTTTCCAAAATAATCTCTGCTCAGTTGCACTTTTCTTAGCCTGGTCGAAATTCTTAGCCTGAGGAAGAGCAAGTCTGTTTCCCTAAAGCCAGCTTTTGATGGGCCAAAAAAACACAGCTCCCCACTTTGCAAAAAATGTGCCAGTTTAGCGCAGAAAAATTTGATGTATCTATGTTGTGTTTTGGGCCATTTTGTGAAGTGGGCACTAGGCCTACCCACACAAGTGAGGTACCATTTTTATCAGAAGACTTAGGGGAATGCTGGTGGAAGGAAGGTTGTGGCTCCCTGCAGATTCTGGACCTTTCCATCACAAAAATATAAGGAAAACATGTTTTTTAGTCAAAGTTTGAGGTTTGCAAGGGATTCTGGGTAATATAACCTGGTGAGAGACATGCAAGTCACCCCATCCTGGATTCCTCTATGTGTCTAGTTTAATTTTTTTTTACATGTTTGCTGGGTTTCATTAGGTGCCAGCTGAGCTAGGCTTAAAAATCCACAGCTAGGCCGATTGCCAAAAAACAAACCATTTTTCAGTGGAAAAATATGATGTGTCCATGTTGTGTTTTGTGCCATTTTCTGTCTCAGGCACAAGGTACACACTTTTATCTGGATACTCAGAGGAATACCGAATAGTAGAACAAATGTTATTACTAATTGTATTTCTTTGTGTTTGCACTTTCCATTTGTAAGACAATGTGTAGCTTCTAAACTTCTTTTCATGTGCTCATTTTGAAAAAAAGATTCCTTGATACCCATTTTTCTTTATCTATATTTTACTATATGAATTGCTTTATACCCAGTACATAATGAAAAGCTATTTCAAGGTGCAACTCGGTTATTGGCTCTGGGTACCTCAAGTACTTAGAAAACCCACAAACCCCATATCTCCCCACAAACATAAGGGTCTAGCAGATGTTATGGTATATAGCGTTTGTAAATCAGCCATTATGAGAAATTACAAATGAAAATGTTGCCACAAATGCTTGTTTTATCTTAGTAATTTGCAATTATTATTTTTTATTTCAAGACGTGGTTTCTTTGGGAAAAATTTGAAGGATCTACACAAACAAAAATTGCTGAATTCAGAATTTGGTTTAGTTTTTAGAAATATATAGCTTTCCGGGATCCACCATGGGTTTAACCCCTATTTCATCCACAAACTGGAAGGAGGTTGAAAGCACAAAAATATGAAAAATGTCTTACCTCTCAGTAAAACGGCAAAACTGTGTTAAAAGCTCTGGTTTCTGTATCAAGTCTGGTTGTTCCTCTAGCACTGCAAATCTTTCATTGACTAAGGTAAGCCTGTCTGCCCTGTGCAATAGCTAACAGAGGGTTGAACTCGGGATTAATTAAGTGACTTTAAGGGTTCATCCAAACAAGGACTGAGAATATTACTTGAGATGAGTAGTCACCCCTCTCAACTGATAATCACATTTCCTACAGTTGCCTTCTCTGACATCCCTGGGTGTAGAAGATAGCACTTTGACAATCTCTGTTAACCTCTATTAAGCAAGGTTGCATATTATTTTTGACAACTCTAATTGTGTACATATTTGCAGTTTGATGGCTGTATTACTTTTGGTTGCCTTGTAATAAAACGTATATGCAATACAGTAGGACAAAGCCAGTTATGAAGTGTGGTGGGCGGTTTGCCCAATCACCCACTGGTGTTATTTCAAGGGGTACTCTCCCTGAGGGGTGGGTGCAGAACACTGAAAGTAGGGGAAGGGGAGAGAAAGACTCACCCCAGACCCCAGTACAGTCTAAGGGTACAGACCTTGGATTGGAAGGCCAGGTTCAGGGTGTCCCCCCTGACCTGGAGGAAGGGGCTACTGCTAACAGTGCCCTACCATGTTGTCTTCCTAGTTGGGGGGTGCAGGACCACAGAAGAGAGGGCAGGGGGAGGGAAGCCTCACCCCTGGCCCTGGTCCAACCTGAAGGTACAGACCCCAGGTTGGAGGGCCAGTTGCAGGTTAACATCCCTGCACTGGTGGAAGAATTGTGCAGGACTGCTTCTACAAGCACCCTGACAATTGTGAACTCTGGGGGTGCCGCTCCTGCAGGGAGGGTACAGAGCCCCAGAGGGGAGGACCAGGGTCAGGTTATCTTCTCTGTCCTGGTGGAAGGTAGAGTGGTCAAAGGGTGTCAGGCACCTGGGCCTACCGCCCCCCACTCTCCACAGTCACAGTGGTTGGAGAGGCCTGAGGTCAGGCTCTCATCCCTGACAGTTGTCAGGGGTCACTGTGGCTTGCTGTCCTGGTGGACAGAGCTGCCCCTGGGGGGGGGGGGGGGGGGAACGAGAGTCACACCCCAGGGGTGGAGTGGGCAACACCACTGTGATGGCCCTGGTGGTACTATCTGCCCATTGCAATACATCTGTGAGCAAAGTAAAGTTAGGCGCTGCACAGATGGGGTCTGCAGATGTGGAGAAGGGTTCCCCATGGGTTAGCTTAGTGGGCCCTGAGAGTATGGACAGAGGGATCCAACTGGAGTCAGGAAGACGTAGAACTGGAACATGCCCCTGCTGTTGTGGGCCTGGGTCCTTGTTCTATCGCCCCAATCAGGGAAGTACATCAAGGTATTGATTGTTCTCCCCTGGTTTAGGCTGTTAGGGGGTCGTGTTGGACTTTTGCTTATGCAGGGTCATCCCCAGTCTTTTTACCTCCTCCTACCTCCAATTTTTTCTGACCTGTTGCTGTTGGCTTTTCAACTCTGAGCACTTTACCACTGCTAACCAGTGCTAAAGTGCATATGCTCTCCGTGTAAATTGTATGTCATTGGTTTATCCATGATTGGCATATTTGTTTTACTGTTAAGTCCCTAGTAAAATGCACTAGAGGTGCCCAGGGCCTGTAAATCAAATGTTACTAGTGGGCCTGCAGCACTGGTTGTGCCACCCACACAAGTAACCCTGTAATCATGTCTCAGACCTGCCACTGCAGTGTCTGTGTGTGTATTTTTACACTGTAAATTCGACTTGGCAAGTGTACCCACTTGCCAGGCCTAAACCTTCCCTTTTCTTACATGTAAGGCACCCCTAAGGTAGGCCCTAGGTAGCCCCAAGGGCAGGGTGCAGTGTATGGATAAGGTAGGACATATAGTAATGCGGTTTATATGTCCTGACAGTGAAATACTGCCAACTTCGTTTTTCACTGTTGCAAGGCCTGTCTCTCTCATAGGATAACATGGGGGCTACCTTTAAATATGATTAAAGTGTAGATTCTCTTAGAGAGTAGATGGACATGTGGAGTTTGGGGTCCCTGAACTCACAATTTAAAAATACATCTTTTAGTAAAGTTGATTTTAAGATTGTGCGTTGGAAAATGCCACTTTTAGAAAGTGAGCATTTTCTTGCTTAAACTATTTCTGTGACTCTGCCTTGTTTGTGGATTCCCTGTCTGGGTCAGTTTGACAGTTGGGTTGTTTTTCACCTCACACCAGACAGTGACACAAAGGGAGCTGGGGTGTAACCTGCATTTCGTGATTAGCCATCTCTGCTAGGAGGGAGGGGTGGAGTGGTCACTCTCATCTGAAAGGACTGTGCTTGCCTCTGACAATGCAGACTCCAACCCCCTGGTGTGTGTCTGAGGCCTTGCCTGGGCAAGGCAGGATTTCACAAGTAGGTGTGAGTCCCCTTTGAAGAAAGGTGACTTCAAAGACTAAAATGGGTATAAGAAGGGCACCAAAATCTACAGACTTCAGAAATACTTCTGGAACCAAGAGGAACCTCTGCCTGGAGAAGAGCTGATAGCTGAGGAAGAAATGCTGCCCTGTCTGTGACTGTGCTTTTTGGAGCTTTCCTGCAGTGCTGCTTCTGCCAGAGTAAGAGGGCAAAGACTGGACTTTGTGTGCCTTTCATCTTGTGAAGAAATCTCCAAGGGCTTGAGTTAGAGCTTGCCTCCTGTTGTTTGAAGTCTCAGGGACAGCAAAACTTCTCTCTGTCAGCACCTGGAGTCTCTGGAGAGACTCCTGCTCTGACAAGTGGTGCCCTATCCAGTTCCTGGGCCCTTGAAAAGAAAGCTGGTGGAAATCGACTTCGGACGACTCCGGACCGACGCCGCTGCTGAATCCGGTGACGCCGCCTGCACCCTATGCGTGACTTTCGCTGGAACGCGACGCTCTTCGCAGGCCCGACGCCGCTACAGCCCAGCTGAAGTCCGTGACTCCGTGGAAGTCGCTGCACCACGTCGTGACCGACGCCGCTCGAAGTGCGTGGATTCAGCGTTTCGCACAAACGCCACGATCCCCGACTTCGCGCATCGGCTTGTTTTCACTCTTCACCAAAGGTACTGTACTTGGGGGTCTACACGACTCCGTGTCTGAAGCCTCTGGTGTCGCCTGGTTGGGAACGACTCCATCACGACGCCGTGTTAACACCTCATCAAAGTATTTTTTGTTTCTAAGCGCTATTTTTGAGTTTAATCTTTAAAAATTCATAACTTGACTCGTGTATGTTGGATTTTTGTCGTTTTGGTCTTGTTTTGTTTAGATAAATATTTCCAATTTTTCTAAACTGGTGTTGTGTCATTTTGTAGTGTTTTCATTAAGTTACTGTGTGTGTTGATACAAATACTTTACACCTAGCACTCTGAAGTTAAGTCTACTGCTCTGCCAAGCTACGAAGGGGGTAAGCAGGGGTTAGCTGAGGGTGATTCTCTTTTACCCTGACTAGAGTGAGGGTCCTTGCTTGAACAGGGGGTAACCTGACTGTCAACTAAAGACCCCATTTCTAACATGAAGAGAAGCCAATGATAAAGGAAATAGGTCTGAGTGTAAAAGCTGTGGGAGATGCCATAGGTTTGATCTGTTTATTATGAAAAAGTTACAAAAAAAACAGTAGTCCTGAATATATTGTGAAATGAATATGCTAAAGCCAATAGACATTAAAGGGGGGATTGATATTTGTGTTAAAGACTCAAGACAGTTATGTTGTTAGATGAACTTTCACACATTACCTTAGAAAGTAAGGATTTTGTTGTAGTTGCCCCCACTGGCTTACTTTGGATGTAGAACATTGGCATTTTGACAATCATTCTTAACCCTTCGGAGGTAATGTTGTCTATTACTTTCCCACATTCCATTTTGTACATATTTGTAATTTTATGACTGTATTCCTGAGGGAAAGCATGCACTTCAGTAGGATGAGTTAGTAGTGGTAATACACCAATTATAAAGGCTATAACATTTTTCTGTGCAAGCCACTCACCTGAATTCCAGGTATTCCGATGGGGCAATGACAATTCCCCAATCCCGGAGGGACTAACGTGACTGCGATGAAAAGTACATTGCCCTCTCGCAAGTCATCAAGGGGAAAAGAGTTTTGGGAAGAGGAAAAGAGAAAATACCAGTTTCTGCTTCGTGGACTGCAGAATCGGACTGCTGCACCCTAGACTATTTGTCATGTTGGGTGTCAGGACTTCTGATTTCTCAAAATACAGGTTTCTTGGTTGTTAGGATTCTGGGCTGCAAAACAATTACTTCATTAATACATTGAACTTGCATAAACTATTGTACATTGCACAATGTCAGTTATTGTTGACACATTGTGCATACATTACTATAAGGCTGAACAAGTCCCTTCCTCTTTTTACAATAATTTCTGAGTCTCTGACGCAATGTCCAAACTCAAAAACAATCAACTTGACTAAAGGGCCTCTTTGTGATCCGGTGCAATCTCTTGCCAATAATAGTTTTAATAAACATGATCTATTTCCAATCTCCTAATTCTTAGGGGAGCACTTGTTACAGGAAATACATCTTTCCTTAATGTCTGTTTAACGGTATCTTGGACTCCCACTCAAAAGATAAATCACAATAGTTCTTATTGCCATAAATTATTTAAGAGACAGAGCTCTGTTTAGTTTCACCTAGGCAAAAAATCTTTCTTTACCTTGAAATGAAGTTACTTGCTTGAAAATTTCAGAAAAACCCAAACTGTTTTTTTTTTTACCTTTCTTATTTTCTCTCTTTTACAAGAAATACGGGATCATTGGTAGAAGACGGAAGAGGAGAGCCGGGACTCTGCAGGAAGCCAATCGGATGGATTGCTGGCACTCAACTGGGGGCTGTTCAGAGTACAAGAAATGCTGGAATTTGACTGGAAGCTGGTCAGAGAACGAGAAATACTGGAACTCGACTGGAGGCAGGCTTGACAACAAGAAACTTGACTTGCACTGGAACTCTACTGGATGCAGGCTGGAGGACAAGGAGCTTGACTTTACTGGCAACAGGTGAGCATAGCAATAGGTATGAAGCCAAGCAAGGCCTCAGAATCACAAGCCTCCTTAAAGAATCAAATGTGCACATGTGCCTTTTGGCAGTTGATTACTTGTTAAGGAAATGAGCAATTATCCTCCTGATTGTGGCACATGCTCAATACAGATCACTTTGTGAAGAGCACGTGTTTTGGCAGTTACAGTTGGCACAAGTTTAGCAGGTGGGATACAATGTGCATATTCGACAAGCATTGGTTATAATAAATGAGACATTTAACAAACATTGGTTATTGTAAACGTCATTTTCAAGGATGTAATGAATATACCTAAATAAGTCTCAGGTCCTCATTACGAGTCTGGCGGTCCTAAGACCGCCAGACTCATGGTGGCAGTCCAGCCTCCACATTATGACTGTGCAAAAGCGACACGGTCGGATCGCCGGCACTGCCACATTTGCGCCGGCTGATGGCCTGGGGGTGCCGGTTGTCTAAATCTGCCAGCACAGCGCTGCTAGCAGGTCTGCTCTGGGGATTACGACCCCCGTGTCTGCCAGCTTCTGCATGGTGGTTCCACTGCCGTGCAAAGGCTAGCAGAGATGGGGTGTTGGGGGGCCCATAAGGGGCCCTGCGCTGCTCATGCACTTGGCATGGGCAGTGCAGGGGCCCCCATGGACAACCCCGTCACTCTTTTCACTGCCTGATTTACAGGCAGTGAAAAGCATGAAGGCTGCTGTGGCACCCAACGCTCCGCAACATTGCTGCCAGCTCTATTACGAGCCAGCGTCAATGCTGTGGGTAGCTTCCCACTGGGCCAGCCGGCAGAAGTGCTGTTTTTGCCCGCTGGCCCAGCAGGAAACTTATAATAGGGTTAATTGGTGGAATACCAAACTGGCAGTCTTTCAGACATGCGAGTTTGGCGGGCCACCTCCGCCACCCACCAAACTCATAAGGAGGCCCTGAATGTTGCAAGTAACAGCACCTTAATGTAATCGAGCTCTTGGCTGTGCTAGTGAACACACAGCAAGCATAGGTCTGATTTAATCATTGGGAAACGTTGTGTCAGAAGCCATAGGGCTCATCTGTTTATTAGTAAGAGTTATGACAAAAGCAATAGGCTTTTCTTATATGTTTGTTTAAAGTGTATGTTAAAGCCAATAGGTATTTAAGGTAGGACTGGGCAGAATTTAAATTACTCTGGCCTAATTTCATAATTTCAGAAATTCCATGTTATGTTAGTTGCGCGAAATTCCCTAAATCATGCCATTATGCTAATTAATATAATTATGCACTATTCATGGCAAAAATTACCACAAATGGTGTGAATTGTGGTAATATTTACCACAAATGCATAAAAACAACATATCACGAGGGCGTTAAAATATAAAGACAAATGACTGATTTAGTTTTTGCGGAATTAAATGATATTTGGCTGTATTTTGTGTAATTTTGTAAAAGCAATCTATGTAGATTTCACGCACCCCTAATTTAAGGGTGATTTGTTATCACACTGTGTGAAATCCTACAAACAAGTTTGTTTTACATTTAATCTTACAAATTCATGTAATAAATAAGATTTGGTATTATTCACCCGCTCTATCAAACCTTGGGAGGCAGAAGATTCACACTTTAATAATCCTCATTAACCTTTCTTAGAAGAGGTTGTAAAATGTTTTGCCAACTTTAATTGTGTACACATTTGCCATTTATCAATGGTATGCTAGATAGCTGCCTTGTAGGAAAGCTTCAGGCCAATGCAGCAGTCCTGAGTTTGTCATTGTGACAAACCTATAACAAAAGCAATGGGTCTGATTTGTTCTTCCTTAGAAGATTTGTCAAATAAATAGTTCAGTTCTCTCTGTTATTAAAATTATGACAAATCATCTCACATTTTACATGAGGGCTTAGGTACTGATTATACCCTTTGACAAACCTTGAGGTAGAAGAGTTGCACTTTTAAAATCCTTTTTAGGCCCCTGTAAGAAATGTTGTTTATTGTTTTCTCAACTGTATTTCTTTGCATACTTTGAATATTAAGCCAGACAGGTTTAGTTGTCTACAAGATCCTGTATTTAAAAACAATGTACTCTTAGAATTGTTTTAGATCCCTTTAATAGAATTGTTTATTGTTTTCTCAACCGTACTTCTGTGCGTATTTCGAATTTGATAGTTGTCTTGAGGAAAAACGTATTCTCAAAATAGCTGGCATGTGTTGCTTAAGTTTCGACTAGGCAATTTTAAAGGATACAAACCTGATTGGTTCATTTGGAAAGGCTATACCTGATGCCATAGGTTTAGTCAACTTATTGTGAAATGTTACAACAAAGGTAGTAGTTCTGACTGGCTTAGTATAAACAAAATGTTAAACCCAGTAGGCCTTTAAAGGCTATGTATTTTATTTTAAAAAAGCCATAAAATATATTGAGCCAGTCCTCTTCTGCCAGTGGGCTGTTTGAGTGTCATCTACATTTGCTTCTGCTCATGACAACATACAACATGAGGCAATGTCAGCCCACTTTAGTCATTGGCTCTGTTGTGTTATGAATGACGTTTTTTGTTTGATCACATGTGGACATGACCTAAAAATGAATGTGCTTCAGCGTCTTCAATGGTGGGCCAATCTATCAGTTTTCCATTTTCCCTTTTATAGGTCCATTTTCATGTCTTTCATTCTCTCTACAGTGTTATCAGGCTGTTTGTTTACTGATTCAGCTTCTGTGCATAAGATCCTGTGTGATCCATGCTTCTAAACCGAAAGGCCATCTTGGAATATATTATCCACAGTCTATCATTGTTTTACTCTTACAAGTTTGCCGACACGCTTAAAAGCAGAATGTCATCCATTATGCAACTGTTCAATGTTAAACTATGCACAGTATTATTCCAAGTTGGCAACCCCAGTGTAATGTTTACTGAATTATAATTCTGGATTGGTATTGTGCATAGTGTATCATTGTTTTATTACTCCAAAGTGGCCAACACTGTGCTTCTAAACTGTTGCCATGTTGGAACTTTAAAACAACAGGACGCTATGTACAATACCATTTGCTAGGCAGCAGCTCAGTTCTATATTGAATTTTATTTTTATTGCAAGAATATGTCTGCAATGTTTAGGTGATGGCGTGTTTTCTTGTTTCTACTTTTATTCCTATAATTTGTATTGCAAATGCTTGTTGAGTTTACATGTTTGTTTTACGGTGAATGGGTACGTGGGTAAATACAAAAAGGAGCCATTCAGTAGATGAATGGAAGCATGTGTGTAAAAATAATTCACAGAGTGCAGGTATGGTGATGACTTAATGAGTATTTAAAATCGACAGTCATTGAAGAAGTGGTTTCATTTATAAGCCAGTCCTTTTGGCAGTGCAAACTTGTGTTTCAGTCACTTAACATTTGGGATATCAGCAGTTCTCACTTGTGAATTAACTGCAGCTAGTGTATCTTACCAGACCCAGACATTTTTTCAAACTAAAGAACCAGGACAATCATGGGGTGAGAGAGATCAAGTGTTATTAATTAATTAGTGACATAGAAGTAGCAAATGGCAGCTAATAAACATGCATTTTAAAAGCCATAACAGAGAAAAAATAAAGTAGAAATGAAAATGTGCACATTTAAAATGTGATGGACATCGGTGCTTACCTTTCGTATTTTTGACATCACGTTTAACATGAAGACATGCATTTGTATTTGAGTGAATTATTAATAAACATTAACCTGAAAGTATTATTTTTAGGTAAAAACAGTAGAAATTAAATGTATTATGAGCATTAAATGAATATGAATTAAACACGCTAATATAGAACTGAATTGCTTTCATCACGTGAAAAAAATACACATTTTAAATTACTTTGACAACATGAATAATGTTTCAATAAAAATAAAAATAATTTGCTTTGCACATTCGATTTGAATTTATGGGTGAGAAATAGGTTTTATTAATATAATAAATGTACTACTGTGCATTTTGTTTTCTTAACTTGACTAGGCCTTACGATTCATTTTAAGGCAGTCATGGAAAAGTTTACTTGCTCATTTCTATCTCCTCTAGCCTGAATTCTTTCTCTAGGCTGAAACTATAATGCTGAATGTTCTGTTGTATTCCAGGAGAAGGACATGTTTCTGATGCAATAATGTAACACTATTTGTTCTAGCTGTGGATTGGAGCAGGAAGCTACAGTGCTCCTGTGAAAGAATATTAGTTTAGTTTATCGTGTGCCAGGGGAAAGAAACTGCACGTAGCAGATTATTAGAGAATGTCGTATTTTGGCAGAATACTGTAACCGGAGGAAGATGACAACACACATCTGCTGTGAAATTTTATAAATGTAGCGAAACTTGGTGGTGCCATCTGCAATGATTGAATGCTGAAGAAGATCCTCAGTGTGTGCCCACCATGAGGACCAATCAAATGGATTTACGTTATTTTAATTAGTGAAGAACTTTTCAACAGGAGTTAGTTCCTCTCAGAACCTGGTTGATTCAGTTCCCCCTGAACCTTTTTAGGGACAGTTAATGTCTTCTTAAGTCTGCTCTCTCACACTCTGTATTCGCTAAGTTTCCTGATGAGTTTTCTCATCATAGTCTTAACTGCCCTATTCCGTTATGTAGTTCAGTACTGATAAGGCCAACTAATTCTGAACTGCTGATCTATCCTATGTGTTCTGCGCTGTTCTAATGCTGCTTTCAACCGAAGCCAGAAGATAATGACTTCCTGTCTAGATGAATCAAAGTTGTATGCTGTCCATGAGGAGAGGTGTTAGACCTGGCATCCTTCGTGTGGTCTCCCCTGTCTTTTTTGCCTTGCTTCCCATTTTTTGACTGTGTGCTGGACTCTTTTTTTGCTGTTTTTGGTACTCTGGGCACTTTACCACTGCTGACCAGTGCTATAGTGCAAGTGCTCCTGTGTAAATTATATGTGTAATTGGCCTATCCCTGATTGCCATATTTGGTTTACTAGTAAGTCCCTAGTAAAGTGCACTAGGGGAGGCCCAGGGCCTGTAAATTAAATGCTACCAGTGGGCCTGCAGCACTGGTTGTGCCACCCTCCTGAGTAGCCCTGTAAACATGGCTCAGACATGGCACTGCAGTGTCTGTGTGTGCAGTTTTAACCTGCCAATTCAACCTGGTAAGTATACCCACTTGCCAGGCCTAAACCTTCCCTTTCTCTAAAGGTAAGGCACCCCTAAGGAAGTTCCTAGGTACCCACATGGATAGGGTGCAGTGTATGTTAAAGGTGGGACAAGTACTGGTGCGTGTTACATGCCCTAAGAGTGAAAAACTGCTAAACTCAGATTTCACTCTTGCAAGACCTATCTACCTCATAGGTTAACATGGGGGCTACCCTTAAATGATATTTAAGTACCGATTCCCGTTGGGGCCAGATAGAAACATGGAGTTTGGTGTCTCTGAACTCACAATTTAAAAATACATCTTTTGGTAAAGTTGGTTTTTAAATTGTCAGTTTGAAAATGCCACTTTTAAAAAGTGGGCATTTTCTTGCTTAAACCATTCTGTGACTCTGCCTGTTTGTGGATTCCATGTCTGGGTAAGACTGACAGTTGGGGTGGTGTGAATTCCCTCTAGACAATGAGACAAAGGGAGCTGGGGAGTAGCCTGCATATTCTGATGGGCCATCTGAGCTAGAGTGGAGGGAGGAGTGGACACTTCCACCTGAATGGGCTGTGCCTGCCCTCACACAATGCAGTCTCCAACCCCCTGATGTGAACCTGGACTCTGGCCTGGGCAAGGCAGGATACTGTGAACAACAGAGACTTTCCTTTGAAGTTTGCCAACTTCAAAGGCAGACCCAAAACCCCTGGAAATCAGATTTGTTCAAGGATTCAAGAGGAACCTCTTCCAAGGAGAAGAGCTGAAGAGCTGAGGAGAAGTGCTACACCTGCCTGTGACTGTGCTTTGTTTGGGTATCCTGCAGTTGCTGCTTTTGCCTGTGAAAGGGGACAAAGACTGGACTTTGTTGTGCATTCCTGCTTGAGAAGAATCTTCAAGGGGTTGAATGGAGGTTGACTCCTGTTGTTGCAGTCTCAGGGCCATCAAACACTTCCTCTGCCAGCACCTGGACTCTCTGGTGAGGCTCCTGCCCTGCCAGGTTGTGCTCCATCCAGTGCCTGGGTCCTTGAAAGGTGAAGCTGGTGGAAAAGGACTGAAATCCACGCAAACATCACAGAGTAGGGACATTTTTGACGCACCATCCGCAACACAGCTGATAAATGACGCACCGCCGGCCTCGTGGCTGAAATCGGTGCTCTGCCTGCATCACGACTAGAAGATTGACACATCGCAGTTGGAGAAACGACACCCAACACCCGCTAGCAGCTGCTGATAACTGCACAAACCCCACGCAGTGCTGTTTCCTGACACCGTGCGACTGGATTTCAACGCAACATCCCTGGACGTGAAAGATTGATGCAAAGCCTGCCCGGACCCAAGGTGCTCATCGGGAAATCAAAGCATCACTCTCTTGCGAGGGAGAAAAACGATGCATCGCTGACCCGACCAGAGAAGGAAACTATACACGGCCTCACTTGCGAGTAAGAAATCGATGCATCGCTACCCTTTTCAGGGGCACGCCCACCCGTGCGGCTTTATTTTTGACGCTAACCAGGTACTTTGTGTAACAACAATGTTCTCGCTTTTTTTTTTAAGGATTAAGACTCTTATCATTTTTTAAATTAATATCTTGACTTCTGTATGTTGGATTTTTGTCATTTTGGTCTTGTTTGATTTAGATAAATATTACCTATTTTTCTGAACTAGTGTTGTGCCCATTTTGTAATGTTTCACTGTATTACTTTGTGTGTTGGTACAAGTACTTTACACATTGCTTCTGGGGTTAAGCCTTTCTGCTCGTGCCAAGCTACAAAAGGGGTGAGTGGGGGTTACCCAGGTGTGTTTTTCCTTTACCCTGACTAGAGTGAGGGTCTCTGCTTGGACAGAGAGCAAACTGACTGCCAACCAGAGACCCCATTTCTAACAAGAGTTATAACTAAATGTGGTTTCTTGTTGCTAATTAGTAACTTACATCAGCATATTTTTAAAGCTATTTGCTCTAGTTAAATGCTTTCCAAATTATTATTGTCTTCTTTTATTTTTGCTTTTTTTTTTTTTTGCATGAGTTAGCCCGTTCCCACACATGCAAGTCTCAATTCTGGTTAATGTTCGGAATGTCCCAACTCTGAAATTCATTGTTGAAAGTGTAATTTGATGATTTACTTATGTCATCATCATCTGCTTTGAAATCTGAAAATAATGTTCATATTGCGTTGTTACTAATCTACATTATTCTTTTGGAGTGTCTAACAGTATTGATGTTTAGTAGATTGAACCTTTTCAGACACTTCGATCAGCCTATGGATTTCATGTATGTTTATAATTTAATTTTGGGCCCCATTTATGTGACATTGATTTTGGGATTGTAATAAAGCTTTGAGCAGTATTCGGTTTGGAGTTTGATTTAGAATTATATTGTTTATGGTGTCAAGTAATGCTTATGATACAATGTCATTGATATTGTGATAGTGTCTCACCTGCGCTCAGGTCGTTGTTTAATCCAGAAAAGGAGACTAAATACTCCTTTCTTGAGTCCCGACGGCGCTCCAGCAGGGTATAGATCATATTGGCCTTACTTACTAACTGATATACTGCAAATACCAAGTAAATTAATAATAAATCAATATTTCTTCATAACTCTGTTTAATAAATCTAGGTTCTCCCTTTAAAAAATTAAACCCAACATGTGTGGAATGAAACGATTCATAAAAGATACAAAATGGAGGGCATAGTAAATGCATTTTAGTATTTGTATTTATATTTTTTTAAATAGGAGTTTGGCATACGAGATGTGATTTTGGTAGACAAGGTGGGATTCTAGAGAGTCCAGCAAGGTAGAAAATCCTTAGATCAGATCAGCATTAAGTACCCAAAATGCACAGGAAGCCTTAACTTTTTTTCTAGAAACACAACTTTCACCAATTCACATGCGACAATAAACACAGACATATACAGCCAGCACCAAAATTCATTACCATCCGTGTTTCCACACTACTCCTGATTAAAAAAGTATCCCAAATGTGTAGATTACCGTACCTCACAGGAGAAAAACGGGCATTACATTTTTAAGAGGGATGTCTGGAGTTTTTCGTTCTGGAATTTTGCAAATACCAGGAAAGGCTATCCTCCCGAGACATTTTTGAGAATTAAAGAAACACAGGAATCCAAAAAGCACGAGTCCTGCATGGACTTCAATTCACAAAAAAGTCAGGGGTAGCTGAAGTGACGTCACACCCCATTTCATTTTTACTTTTACTCACACACATGCTTGCACAAACACACATTCACTCATACACACACTCTCTTTTACATAAGCATACTCTCACCTGCTAACATGCACACAGCATACATTTAAAAGTGTTCTACTTACCTCAACTACCAAGGAGGGTCTGTACTCCTTTTTTATTACACTAATAGTGAATGAGGTATTATTCACCATTAGCGTAATTTAAAAAACTGTTTGAAAACAAGGAAGTAGAGCCTCAAGCAAAGTCCAGAAGGACACGATAGCCCTGTGTTCCTGGCACTGATTTTGTCACCTCTGAGGTCAGGGGTCGCAGAGGCAGTGCCAGGGTTCGCAATGGTCAAGCTGGGAGGCTCAGCTGTGACCCCTGGCGACCCCTAAATGACGTCTATGGAGCTCTGTAACTTTTACCAGCTTTCATGTCTAAAATGGCCTTGAAATATAAACACTTAAGAGGAAAATAATGCCCGCACATGCCTCGGATAGTAAACGCCCCCCTCTACTGCATTCTCCACACTTCTCGCGGTAGAAAACTCTACTCACATGCGGTTGGGCACACTAAGTGGCAGAGTATCAGTACAATACTGGGAGCGTATCAAGAACATTTCAGAGGATCCCCGATTCCAGGGTTTGTGACCCTTACATCAGTCGGTACCTGGTTAAATCTATCAACTCTAAAACCACCTTAAAGTACAGGACCCAGTGGGAATATATTATATAGCATGTGACGTTTGTGAACAGCAGCAGCTGTTGTTACCCGGAATAACCATCGGGCCGAAACATGAAATGACCACGACACTCGCTTTAAAGGGGTAAAAGGCCGCTTTAATATAACAGGTCTGGCAAAATACAACCTTGGCATAATAGCCTCACAAAACTACCCAATCCTCACTAATACAAAATTCATCACCTAAACCCTCCCCCTCCCTCTAAAATGACCCCACTGCACTACCCCTTGTCCCATCCCCACCTTGACTCGACCAACCATTGACCCATGTGTCCTGCAGTCACCTTCTCCAGTTCCCCTAGTCTGTGCAAACTCCCTGCCCTCTCATCTTTCTGATCTACCCCTTCCCCCCAAAAGGCCACTTCTTAAACATATCACCCACCAGACCTGCCTATCAGCGGCAAAAATAAAAAACCACCCCCCCTTATTCAATTATCTATGTAGTTATCACCATAAACGAAAAACAAAACAAAACAGGGTTATACCTGTCCCATTCTAACAAAAGTTAACGCTCAATCCACAAAAAACTCCCGAACAAACATAATGTTCAATTCTACAAAAAACCCAAAACGCAACAACAATGTCTAACAAAATTACTGGGAGGGCGGGCGGGCACAAAGACAAAACGCCCACTGGGTGTGACAACGGCCAAAGAGGCCGCCCACACCCAGCCCTTGCCCTTTATCCTCCTGCCTAAGCCTCCGCCCCATACTGCCAGCCAACCAATCCCCGTTTGTGATCGTGGTTCATACCACGTCAGCCCGATAAGCCCGGGGGGAGACCGGGCAAGCCCTTTGCTCCCCCCAAGCCTCCAATGACTGACAAATTTAATAACTACCAGTGATTGACAAATTAACAAAGAAATAATGACCAGTGATTGTCAAATCATCAACTAAATAACAGTTCTCCTAAAATTAATGTGATGTACAACTCAAACGTTTAATGGCACCTGCAAACGCTTACCATCATGTGTTCCTACATTTCTGCCAATAGAATTTGCACCCATGTTTGTGAAACGACACACTGCATAGGATAGAAACAGAGTCAATCCAGGGCCCTAATCTAAAACTCTCGACATTTTATAAAGCTATAGATACTGGTGAATCTAGAGAGGCTTAAAAATTTACCCCAATAGTTTTTCTTACCCAGAATGCTGTGCATCGTTAAAACACTAGCTCCTCCGGTTTATTTTCTCTAGACACCAAAATGGCAAGCGTGGCACAATCTTGCTGTTCCGCACAAACTCTCTTGGTGCAAATAAAGCTATAAATGTGTGAAGTGTACCCATCACTTTGAATGTTCCTTCTTTTCACAGACCTTTGCCTTATGGGATGACTGCAGTGCTTGTCCCTACGGGTGTGCGACACATGGAGAAACCTAATGACGCCAGACACTCTTAAATGTACCAACACGGGGAATCCTGAGAGGTGTGATTGGTGTAGATTTCTCCACATTTACTGGCACATGGGAATGGTGATTTCAGTATTCTTTGAAACTGCAGTTCCCTGCTTGTTAGGACAAGAAAATGAGGCTGCATTTAATTCTGAAAAATAATCAAAATGGGGAATGGAGACCGAAACACAAATTAGCATTTGGTTTTTCAGACACAATATTAAAATTTCGTTTTCTATCGCACACATAGACAGTGACCATGCTGTACCCTCCAAACATTCCAGCCACGCCTCCACAGCGAACATGTTTTTTAGCAAAATCTTTTCATTGAGTTGAAAGTCAGTACATAAACCACATAGTGTATTGCTGGAACACGTCTCACATTAGCACATTAGCAGTTGGAAACTCAAAGTTTTTATCAGAACAGGAGATTCCATCCAGCTATTTGCAACATGCATATACATTCAATCATTTTTATTAACAGAAAAAAAGAAAAAAACAATATCTTCTACTAGACAGAACCTAATAAGGGTCTAGAGCGTTTGTGTGGCTTAGTAGGCAGTAGAGGGTGTTGGCAGGCAGAAGAGGAATCATTGTAATCTTGCAGGGGCCCTTGGGTGGGCTACAAAGCAAGGGCACCGGAGGGGAGCTGTTCCCAGCTGACAGAATGGAATAGATGAAGTTCCCTTGTGAGTGTGGGGCAGGCTGTCAATGGCAGGCCTACTGATAAATAGGAGACCAGGGGTCCATACGCAAACTCAAAGTTTTTAAATTGATCTAGAAATATGTTTGCCATCCTTTCCAATGTAAATGTCCTCCAGAGGCAGGCATGCCCTTTAGTGAGTGCTGTAGCCTCCCTTTGTATCCTAAGATATCATTTATGTGCACTGGAATATAATTCCAGAAGGGTCGAATAGTAAGACACTTCCACCATATGTGGCAGAAATCACTCAGTAGACCATACCCCCTCCGACAGAGGCCTGAGGTGGTAGATAAAATCTTCTTCAATTTGGTAGGGTATAAATACCAATCATATAGAAGCCTATACTATGCTCCCTTCCATCCATTGAGTGGTTGAATTTCATAGTTTATCCATTTTACGTCAGGAATATTGTCCCCAAAGAATGTGTCCCCAAAAGATTATATGGCGGGCCATGAGGGCGTTAAAGTGGCAAGTAACATGGAGTGGAGAAAGGATGTGCACCCTCTAGTAGTGCCTTCACGGTGGACAGATTGTTCAAAGGGGGTCAGTTCTCATGTGGCTGCTGAAAGGACTTGGGGTTGTAACACCCAGTGTCGAAATTTTATGTAGTGGTAGAGTTCAGTGTGAGAAAGATTAAACTTCCATTTGCAATTCTCAAGAGTCAATATGTCCCAATTATGAAAAAGATCCGCTAATGTGAGGCAGCCCCAATCTCTCCAGGCATCAATGGGTCCTGGTCCAAGACCCAGAGGGAAAGCTGGGTTGTAGTGTATGGGTTTGTGAGGGGAGGAAAGAGTCATCCAACCTGCTGTTCTAGTCACCCCATCCCATATTTAGAGGGTTGTTTTCGTCAGCATGCTTAGATAAGGAGTTGTGGGGGTAATCTGCTTTCGGTTTCCAAAGGAGATCCCATATTACCTTCCCTGCAATGACTCTGTCCATATGCAACCAGTGTTTGTTAGATACTCGGCTTGACCATTCAGAGATAACCCTTAGTTGGGCAGCTTTGTTGTACAGCTGGAAGTCTGGGAGTGTAAGACCCCTGAATCCTTCAGCAGGTGCAGTGTTTTAAAGGGCAGGCTCGCCTGGCTTTTCTGTCAGATGAATCATATGGTAAGGGTACGCAATTTTGAAAATAATTTGTGATCAACATCTATGAAAAGACTTTGGAAAAGATCAAATACCCTAGCCAGAATAGACATTTTCCCCTTATTTATTCTTCCTATCCAGGAAATATAGAGTGACATGTTTTCAGTTCTACTGTTAATCAAGCCAGTAGGCTGGAAGTTCACTCGGTAGACATCTTCAACTTGTGGTGTAATTTTAATTCCGAAATAAATTATGTACCGTTTTGCCCACGCGAAGGGGGTGAGAGTAGCCAGAGCCTCCATCTCAGTTATAGATAGTGTCAGGTTTAGCACATAGGATTTAGTCAGATTCATTTTGAAGCCCGCTACCTCTTCAAAGAGGCATAGCTCCTCCTGAAGGGAAGTGAATGAGGGGCCAGGGTTGGAGAGAGTCAAAAGCATGTCATTGGCGAATTAGGAAATCTTATTTCCCATCAAGTCAAACAGGATCATGTGAATAGTGGAGGAAGATTGGATTCATGCAGCTAGGGGCTTTATACTGAGTGCAAGAGGTCAGGTAGGGAATCAGGTCTGAATTATATTTGGCCGTGGGGCCATCAGGCTACAGGGATTTGTGAAGTTTTAGGTTAGCAATCACCAACGGCACCTCTTCTTCATCAATGAGCACACTTAATAGTTCATTCTGGGTGGGAGACACCTTGACAAGGTTGAGTTCGGAGCATTTGGCTGTAGGCTCTGCTGCATATAATTCCTGATAAAAGTCCTCAAATAAATTTGCCTTCTCTGCATCTGAACTGTTGAGTTCAGTGGTGAATTGTTTTATATCTCCTGTGTACTCCTTCACTCTTTTAACTTTTGTCTCACCAAATTGGTACCCACTTTGATCCCCTGTTCATAAGATGTCCATTAGGAGTGCAGTAGGGTGAATTCTGCCCTGTTCATATATATGGCATTTAGTTTACCTCTCAATGCTGTAACCTTGTACCTGTTCCAAGGATTGCAGTTCAGATTCAAATGCAAGGCTATCTTTCTCCCTTTGTTTATTCAGTACTGCCATCAGGGAGATACAGTTCTCTAGGAACGCTGCTTTGAACAGGTTCCAGGTGACACACGGGTTAGAGTCAGCAGGGACATTGAGTGAGAAGTATTCTCTAATGGTTTGGCGCAGCTCGTCCTGGGAAAGTTATGTATGGTGGGAATGAGAAAAGAAGATATAATCTTGGACGTCGGGATGAAGCGTTCTCCAGGCATTGACCAGACCTAATACTTGTATCACATGCTTCAATGCTACCACATTATATTATAATGTTGATCCAACACTTCCAAAGTGTGTGATGTTTAACACGGAAATGTAAGCCTTCAATGTTCCAGGTAAATGTTGTTACTGCCATGTCTGGAGATCAATTGTACGACTGCGCATGTCCCACCCTTGGGAAATGTGTACAGCCCCACCTGGGAAGTGCACCCCCGCTAGTTGCCAGACCCTGATATCATGTCCCTGATATCCTCCGTAGGGGAAAAACTTGGAGACTATTCTTGCAGTTTCTGAATGTCGTTCCAGCCTGATTTCCAGGTTGCTCACTCCTTCAGCTGGGGGGTCCCGCCTTGGTCAATGTGTGGGCTTCCTGTCTGATGGTTTCCCATCCATCTCACCGGATGGCTTTCTCCCCCTTCAATGGCAGCTGGCCTCCAAGGTTGGCTGCATGTGGGGGCAACTGCCATTCCCCCGGCCTCCACTGTGTTTTTGTTTAGTTATACCCACTGGGGATCACACAGCAATGTGCAGCAAGGTGTCCTCGGTAGTTGCTAAGATCAGGCGCTGACTGTGCGCCATCTTTAGGATAAGCAGTTAGTTAAAATAAACTCATCACATGATCTCTCCAGCCCCTTTGCATCAGCGGTTGTCTTGTGGAAATCAGTGCCTTTCTGCACCAGAGGCCTATGTCGCTCCGGGTTCGCCGACTGGTCTTGCACACGTTCCTCTTCCCAGTCAATCACGCTCACCGGCAGGCTCCTCGGTGTTGGAGGGTCACCACTGTTGCTGCCATCTCTGTTTACGGGCTGGTCACAGCTGCTGTGTCAAACATCCCGGCCGGGGGCTCCGAGCCACTGGCATGTGCCCTGTCTTCAAGGCCCAAGTGTGGACCTCTGAATCCTTTGCCATCAACTGTTGCAGCCGCCCACAAATGGCTTATCAGTGTGCCTCCATTATCCTCTCAGTTTAGGGGCATGGAGAGGGTGGATTTGTGCCTCCAGCAATGGACATTGCCCTAACTTTGCAACTGAAGACAGTGGAGCTGAAGGGGATTACATCTGTTCTGCCATCTTGGCAGGCCACCCAGAGGAAACATTTTAGAGCTTGATTTTTAATTGCGCCATCAATCCAAGATTTCTTTCTGTTGCATGCATGAAATAACAATACCATATCAGCCTACCACTGTGAAAAATAAGTATAGGACAGTAGCGCTGCTCTGACTATTCAGGCACTGTGACATTTATGCATTTATGCTATGTGTTACTGGCGGACTGCTTTCAATGCTGCATACAAACATGAACGGTGCCAGGGCTCCGTTGTAGCTTTCAATACACACTCAAAATGATTTCTGGCGAAGCAGTAATGTATGACACACTACAACAATGTAAAACTTGGCATAGGAATGTTCAACCTTCATTTTGGTAGAAAAACTAAAACTAGCATCTTGCCAGAGCATATAAATGAATTGATAACTTAAATGGAAACATGAGTCAGTGTAATAAGAAGCCTTCACCAGTGCTCCAACTACCAACAAGGCCCTACCACCGTGGCGAGTCCCCAGACCAGATTCCCCCTGAAACTTCAGCAAGTCTTAGCCTGGAATCCACTGACCCTTGGGATCTACAACACCTACTCAAGGGTGATTAAGACTATTTAGCAAATCAAATAATATTAGCAGATTAATAAAGCATATACAGATAAGAAGTAAACTGAAAATTTTCTGTAAATATAAAGACTAAAATGTGGGGCCCAGATTTGCAAAGGGTTGATTCCTCGCAGAACAACAAGCAACTTTTCTGAGCTACGTTGAGTGAACTGTAGAGAGCTGAACTGCCCATATCAACAAAGTAGTAGTGCAGTTCTGCTCTCTTCCTGCACTGACACTCTTTCAGCAGTCATACATCATATTGCCAGGGCGTCTGTGTTGTGGTCAATATAGTGTTTATACAGGAAGGATCCCTTCTTGCACATAAACTATGCTTTAAGGAAATTTGCTCTCTGTATGTGTGCTCTGGAATGCGGGATATATGCAAAGAGGAAAAACCAAGAAGAAATACAAATATTTCTCCTCTTTATTCCAGCATCAGGTAAGCACCACATTTTAGTGCAAATTTATTTCTACAACATTTTGTGGACACGTATCTGAGTCCTAAGCCATAACTGGAGGCACATGGACGCTCATGCACCACCCGTCGAAAGGCCCCTTGATGTCAAGTAATAAGGAGGCAGTGCATTGTGTTTTGTTGCGTTAGTTTTGGTTACAAACCAATGCAAATCGCACTTTGCATTGGTTTGTAAATACCAACCAGGATTTTGCACTGGATCTATGTTACAAAGTTAACACAGCCCTGATAAAAAAGTATTTTCAAATCTGGGGCTAACTTGGTAGGAGCTGATTTTTGGGACTAGTGCAAGTACAGCAAACAGAATCTAGTATCAATGATTTGAGGCCTCAATTGAAGCACTGATTTGCACATAGAAAAAGACAGCATGGATTAGGAGCAGAAAACATAAATAAAGGGAAATGCTAGAGTCCAGTATATCACTTTGTCTTTTAGAAATTAAATCCGTTTTGAAAAGCTTCAATCCTCCCATTAAAATTAAAAAGATGCATATATATATATATGTATATATATATATATATATATATATATAAGTGTTTGTTATTTAAACAAACATGTTCATTTGTTTAATGTGTACACTTGTTTCTGCCTTTTTATGTATTGTTTTGAAGTTCAAATTGTAGAAATTGTTTAGGTCCTGGTCCTTGATTAGCATTAGTGATCTAGTAGGCTTCCAGAGAAGTTCACAATTTATGACCCAATCACCTAGAATTTAAAACAGTTTTTATTTCTCTTAGTTTTGTATTGCCATTTCTTCAATTGAACAAACAGCAACTGGTCACTATTGCATCTCCTGGACTACATTTTGTACCTGAAATGAATATTTTGTTATACCGAATGTTAGAAATGGGGTCTTTGGTTGACAGTCAGGTTACCCCCTGTTCAAGCAAGGACCCTCACTCTAGTCAGGGTAAAAGAGAATCACCCTCAGCTAACCCCTGCTTACCACTCTGGTAGCTTGGCAGAGCAGAAGGCTTAACTTCAGAGTGATAGGTGTAAAGTATTTGTACCAAGACATACAGTAACTTAATGAAAAACACTACTAAAGGACACAACACAGGTTTAGAAAAATAGGAAATGTTTATCTAAACAAAACAAGACCAAAACGACAAAAATCCACAATACACAAGTCAAGTTATTAAAAAAATGCAAAAAGGGTCTTTAAGCAGTTTTAAACATACACTAACACTGTTAGCGTGAAAAAGTACCTTGGGTGCGTCAAAGATAACCCCGCACGGGCAAGTGCACATCAAAAGGGCTTGCAAGGTGTTGATTCCACTCGCGAGCGGGACCTTGCGTCGTTTCTCCTTTCGCTGTGTCGGGCGTGTCGTTTCTTCTCTCCAAAGGAGAGCGATGCGTCAATCCGGTCAGCACTCTCGGGTCTGGGCAGGCCTTGCGTTGTTTTTACACGCCCAGCGGTACTTGGGTCGGAAATCCAGCCGCATTATGATCCGAAAACCACGCAGCGTGGGTTGCGATCTCCCAGCCTCCGTCAGCGATGCTGCACGTCGTTTCTCCTGCTCCGTGCACCGATTCTTCGGTCACATTTCCGGTGAGCGTCGATTTTCAGCCGCTGAGCTGGCGGTGCATCGTTTCTTCAGTCGCAGATCAGAGTCATTTCGATCTTTTCCCCGCACAGTGCTCTGTGCATGGATTTTCTTTTCTTTAGGCTGCCAGCACCTCCTTTCAATATCCCAGGAACTGGATGGGCACCAGAGGGCAGAGTAGGAGTCTCTCCAGAGACTCCAGGCGCTGGCAGAGAGAAGTCTCTGCTGTCCCTGAGACTTCAAACAACAGGAGGCAAGCTCTAAATCAAGCCCTTGGAGTATTCTTCTTAAGATGGAAGGCACACAAAGTCCAGTCTTTGCCCTTTTACTCTGGCAGAAGCAGAATAACTGCAGGATATGCTCCACAAAGCTCAGTCACAGGCAGGGCAGCTCTTCTTCTTCAGCTCTTCAGCTCTTCAGCTCCTCTCCAGGCAGAGGTTCCTCTTTTTACCAGAAGTGTTTCTAAAGTCTGTGGTTTTGGGTGCCCTTCTTATACCCAATTTCTCCTTTGAAGTAGGCCTACTCAACGTAAAATCTCGTTTGAATGTGAAATCCTGCCTTGCCCAGGCCAGGCCCCAGACACTCACCAGGGGGTTGTAGACTGCATTGTGTGAGGGCAGGCACAGCCCTTTCAGGTGCGAGTGACCACTCCTCCCCTCCCTCCTAGCAGAGATGGCTCATCAGGATATGCAGGCTACACCCCAGCTACCTTTGTGTCACTGTCTAGTGTGAGGTGCAACCAGCCCATCTGTCAAACTGACCCAGACAGGGAATCCACAAACAGGCAGAGTCATAGAAATGGTATAAGCAGGAAAATGCTCACTTTCTAAAAGTGGCATTTTCAAACACACAATCTCAAAACCAACTTTGCTAAAAGATGTATTTTTAAATTGTGAGCTCAGAGACCCCAAACTCCATATGTCCATCCGCTCCCAAAGGGAATCTACACTTTAATCAGATTTAAAGGCATCCCCTATGTTAACCTATGAGAGGGACAGGCCTTGCAACAGTGAAAAACGAATTTAGCAATATTTCACTGTCAGGACATATAAAACACATTACTATGGCCCTCATTACAACCCTGGCGGTAAATCCCGCTTACCGCCGTGCAGAAGACCTCCAACATACCACTGCAGCCGTGGAATTCAGCTACAGGTATTACGACCCACAGCCCGGAAACCGCCACAATACAGACACCCACACAAGTCCGCCACACCAAAGGTCAGTGATAAACTGGCGATAACAAAAACGACACCGTCACGCCAATAGGAATACGCCCACACTATCACGACCAACGAATCAATGCAGCGGTCTTTCAACCGCGGTAAACCATTGGCAGTACACATCGCCATGCTCAAAATACACACACATTTACAAAACACAACCACATTGGACAATTTGAAATACACACACCTGATACACATACACACACCACATCCACACATACAATCCAATATAAAGCACACACCAACATCACCCACAAACTCTTACTACCAGAACTTTGAAACCAAGCCAGAAAGATACACTACCAAAAACAACACCAGCATCCACAAACACAACACACCATCACTTACACAACATCCAGGCACCTCAAACAACACACACCAACACCCCCCTCATACATCACAACACACACCACCTCACACATCACCCACACCACATCATGGCACCTCAACGACATCCCAGGTTCTCTGAGGAGGAGCTCTGGGTCATGGTGGAGGAAATTGTACGGGTAGAGCCACAGCTATTCGGATCACAGGTGCAGCAGACATCCATTGCAAGGAAGATGTAGCTATGGCGGAGAATCGTCGACAGGGTCAATGCAGTGGGACAGTATCCAAGAACTAGGGATGACATCAGAAAGAGGTGAAACGACCTACGGGGGAAGGTGCGTTCTGTGTTCTCCAGACACCAGATTGCTGTACAGAGGACTGGCGGTGGACCCCCACCTCCTCCCCCACAACTAACAACTTGGGAGGAGCAAGTCTTGGCTATACTGCATCCTGAGAGCCTCACAGGAGTAGCAGGAGGACTGGACTCTCGTAAGGCAAATTTTTACTACTATATACCCCCCACCCTACCTGCATGCCATCACATATGCATACCCTTACCCTCACACCCATCACCCCAACAACCCACAGATATCCCACCAACACAACACACACATCCCAAAACCAAGCCCTGCATGTAGCACCAATTCATGGACACCCATCACCCAAGCATGTCCACTACAGAGACTCACTCATGCGCCAAAATCACCGATCACACATGGACCAAGCCAATAATGCAAGCACTGGACTACAGTGCCAACCACCCATTGCACACAATGACACACATACAATAATTATGCATTTACACCCCAACAGGACCCCTACCCAACGTCACCAGACAGGAGGTGCCAGACATATCCAGTCCCCCCACAGAAGAGGCCCACAGTGATGGCAGTAGCTCTGCACAACTGGATCAAGATGACCAGCCCGGCCCATCTGTGACCTCGGGACAGTCGGTTCCCCTGACACTGTCAAATGCCACCACAGAGCCTCCCCCATCAGAAAACACAACCACAGCACCCACCCAGCGGGCCCATCCCTCTGTCCCCAGGACAATATCAATCAGCAGTGTGTCCACCACTACAGGGAACCCAGGCAAACCCACCAACCCAAGAAAATCAGGGACCCGGGGGCAGTGGCAGTGGGCACATGGTTCAGGGGACAGAGGCAAAGGATAACAGGGAAACTGGGAGGACTGCTGTGTGACAGGGGGAGGAAAGGCCCAGGGAACCCACTCTTCACAAGGCACTCTCCAACATCATGGGAGCTTACCATCATTCCCAGGAGACGATGGCAACGGTACTGGCCAAGTTTCAGGAGACCCAGCGGCTTCAGGAGGAACACTACCTTGGGATCAGGGAGGACTTGAAGTCCATTAACACCACCCTGGTCACCATTGCAGGGGTGCTGGCAGACCTCGCCAACACCAGGAGGGACACAGTGGCACAACAAGGGGCCCCTGACACTAGCCTGGACGATTAACAACCCTCCACCTCCGCCGGCGCTAGTGGACAGGAGGCACTGCCACAGGAACAACAGGACACCAGCACCACACCCCCTGCAGATGGAGAACCACCCCGCAAATGGTCCCTGAGATCCAGGAACAAGACAGAGAACAATGCCAAGACCCCCAGCAGGAAATGAGACCCCCCTGAATGTCACCATTCTGTACCACTATGTCACCCTGTCCATCCTTAAACTGCCATTGCTCCACTTCCTATGCCCCTTTGGACAATGCACCTGTGAAACAAATAGACTGGACTCTGCCATGGACATTCCTCCACCACCACCCCAGCCCATTTTACAACCCCCTCCACATATTTGCACAGGAGTAAACACACTTCAATCACAAAACAATCTGGAGTCAGTCTGTGCTTTCACAAATGTGTAATTGCAATAACTATGGACTATAGCAATGCCAATTTACTTGTTCACATACCAATGTAACACAGCTGTAGGTCAGCAGTAAACATAGCAGAGGGCACAAAGTGGGACCCAAATCTGTGAAATGGAAAGTCAAAGTGACAAGTCAGGGTCCATACACTAAATGAAAATTACACACTTATGCTAGTTCCAACAATAGAATGAGATGTGGGAAGCAGTGGTATCTTCTTACCTGTGTCTCACTGGAAGTATTGCCTGGTGATGTTGTTTCGGTTGTCAGTAACCTCTTCTTCTCCCTCCTCTTCTTCACTGTCCACAGGCTCCACAGCTGCCACAAGACCATCATCTGGTCCATCCTCCTGCAGAAAATGCACCTGGCAAAGCCAGTATGTGCAGCATACAGCAGGCCACGATTATCTGGCACACCTTCTTCGGTGAGTAGTAGAGGGATCCACCTGTCAGATGGAGCCACCGGAATCTGGCCTTCAGGATGCCGAAGGTGCGCTCGATCCCCCTCCTAGTTCGCCCATGTGCCTCATTGTAGCGTTCCTCTGCCCTTGTCCTGGGATTCCTCACTGGGGTCAGTAGCCATGACAGGTTGGGGTAACCAAAGTCACCTGCAAATGTCGAGGGACAACTGTTAGACACACACTAACCCTTAGGGACAACCCCATACCCAGACACCTATGTCAACTGTATTGGGACCTTGACCTCACCTATTAGCCACACACGGTGCATCTGGAGTTGGCCCATCACATAAGGGATGCTGCTATTCCTCAAACTGTAAGCGTCATGCACAGAGCCAGGATACTTGGCATTGACATGGGAGGTGTACTGGTCTGCCAAACACACAATCTGCACATTCATCGAATGGTAGCTCTTCCGGTTTCTGTACACCTGTTCATTTCTGCGGGGGGAGGACAAACGCCACATGTGTCCCATCAATTGCACCAATAATGTTGGGGATATGTCCCAGGGCATAGAAGTCACCTATGGGCAAATCCTCCACCTGAAGGAAAACGATGTAGCTGCGCATGTGTTTCAGCAGGGTAGATAACACTCTGGACAACACGTTTAAGAACATTGGCTGGGACATCCCTGATGCCATGGCCACTGTTGTTTGAAAAGACCCACTGGCCAGGAAATGAAGTACAGACAGGACCTGCACTAGAGGGGGATTCCTGTGGGATGGCGGATAGCTGACATCAGGTCCGGCTCCAACTGGGCACACAGTTCCGGGATTGATGCACGATCTAGTCTGTATGTGACCAGGATGTGTCTCTCTTCCATTGTCGACAGGTCCACCAGGGGTCTGTACACCAGTGGATGCCGCCATCTCATCATCTACCCCAGCGGACGTGCCCTATGGAGGAGAACAGCGAGCAGAGAGTCATCCTATACTGAGGTATCACAATGTTTTATTTTCAGAAACGTAATTAATCCGCAATGTGCCGGTATCTGTCTATATTCCCGACCTAGATAGGTGTGACGCAGTTAACATCCATTCCATGTGGCCTCCTGAAATGGTGGCTGCCTGACCTGTAAGGTGAGGCAAGGGGATATGAGGTAACTGCGCTGGCGTTCTACACCGTCGCGGTGGGCGGTCGAAGACCGCGGCGCAATTCAGCATTGGTTAACATTTGGCCCTATGGGTCCCAGGAGGCAATAACGATGTATGGCGGCGGTGACGGTACGCGCCGCCGCAGACTTGACCGCCATTTTCTGTCTGTTCACTCACTTGATACCTAACCTTCAACAGGAGAGGACCTACTCTGCAAGTGCTGCTGTGACCTCAGTCTGGAAGTGACAATGGCTCATGTGTCTGGGGAAAGGGCCCCTGCCTTCACCTCGGAGGAGTTGAAGAAACTAGTGGAGCCAGTACATGCAACTGTACGGTCCACCAGACAAACAGGTGAGTACACCGTGAGCATGCTGCATGGGCAATGCCTGTTTTGAGTGGTGTGGATGGAAGATACATGGGGGGGGCTGAGGCCTACATGTGCGGATGGGGAGTGTATGTGCGTCAGGACAAGGGTGGGAACTGGGGGGCAATGAGTATGACAGTCCAGACGGGTAAGTAATTTTCATTTCCACCTGTACCATTCCTCTAGGTCAGCGCCCACCAGAAGAAGGGTTTTTGGCGTTCCATCGCCAAGGATGTCTGGACCCTGGGGGTCTACCACAGACAGAGCACCCACTGCCGTAAAAGATGGGAGGACCTGCGCCGCTGGAGCAAGAAGACGGCGGTGGACCAGCTGGGGATGGCCTCCCAACGTGGGAGCGGTGCCCATCGCACCATGATCCCCCTGATGTTCCAGATCCTGGCGATGGCGTATCCGGAGTTGGATGAGCGCTTGAGGGCATCACAGCAGCCACAAGGGGGTAGGTACACTCTGATTCAGCTGACTCTGCGTGCATTACCAGGTGTCTGGGTGGGGGAGGTGGGCAGTAGGTCTCCCTAGGCCAGGGCGAAGTTTGTAGGCAAGGTCCCTTGTGAGGCAGGCTATGTGGCACCCCAACCCCAACAGTGGTAAGAGCCATCTACATCTAGTCAGGCTCCCGTGACTTCCAGGTGTGCAGCAATTGGTGTTAGGCCTCGTACCCCATGGTCAGGTGAAATTTCTAGGAACTGTTAGTGCATGGCGTAGTGCAGAGGGCTGCTCCATGTGTGATGTGTCCACCAACTGTAGTGGTGTTGGATGCACTGAACATGTCTTTCTTCTGTCTTTCCCCCCCCCTTTTTTGTGGTCTCCCTGTTCTTGTGTGCAATAGCATCATCAGGCGGAGGAGTATTGGCACCGGAGCAGGAGGGAGCTGCAGCCCACTTGGCCGGGGAGGGCGAAACAACAGAGTCTGAAGTCACCAGTGGGACAGAGGGCGAGGGGAGCTCCACGGCGGGGACAGGAGCAGACAGCAGTGACAGTGACTCCTCCTCCTCTGATGGGAGCTCCCTTGCGGTGGCGGGCACAGCCGCCACCCCCCTACCAGCACCGCCCTCCCAGCAGCCCCTCAGCCTCTGTCCTGTGCCCGCTCACCCAGGAGGGTGGTCATCTCCTTTGCCCCAGGCACCTCAGGCACTGCCCCAGTCAGCCCTACTGCCCTCAGTGAGGAGGCTATTGACCTCCTGAGATCCCTCACTGTTGGGCAATCTACCATTGTGAATGCCATCCAGGGTGTCAAGAGGCATTTGCAACAAACACATGCATACCTGGAGGACATTCATTTTGGGCAGGCAGCCCAACAGAGAGCATTTCAGGCTCTGGCCTCAGCACTGATGGCATCCATTGTCCCTGTGTCCAGCCTCCCCCCTCCAACTTCCTTCACCCAGACCCAATCCTCTGTACCTCAGCCTATCCCAAGCACACCATCAGACCATCATGCACACTCATCAACACACAAGTGTGGCTCAGGCAAACATAAGCACCACACATCCCACAGGCACTCACACAAGCACCATCCCCATGCAGACACAGCAGCATCCACAGCCTCCACTGTGTCCCCCTCCTCCACGTCCGCCTCCTCCCTCCCAGTCTCGTCTCCACTCACACCTGCATGCACTACACCCTCAGGCACTGCCTCCATCACCAGCATGCTCATCACCACACACCGCTCACGTGCAATCACCACCCCAACTACCATGCACACATCCCCAGTGTCCTCTCCCAGTGTGTCTGTGAGCCCTTCTCCCAAAGTACACAAACGCAGGCACACACCCACCCAACAGCCATCCACCTCACAATAGCCTCCAGCCCATGCACCTTCACCCAAATTCAGCAGACGTACACCTCCTACAACCACTACCTCTACCTCTACCTCCACTCCCAAACCCCCTCCATCTTCCCATCCCAGTGTGTCTAAGAAACTCTTCCTGGCTAACATTGACTTCTTCCTTACACCTGCCGCCCATCCTTCACTTAGGGCCAGGCTTTCCAGGTCCCAGCCCAGCACTCAGCCACCAAATCCTCAAGCACAGTGGTGCCAGCAACTGCGGAGTCATCGAGTGCGCCACCCATCAGGGCTGCCAGTGTGCCACTTAGCGAGGGCAAGGACATTCCACCACCTGCCAAGGTGAAAAGGTGCCCACGTCCCGGAGGGAGAAGCCTAAAGTACCAGCCACCAAGGGCTCAGCAAAAACCAAAGGGGGTAGTGGCAAAACAACTGCGGCACCATCAAAGATGGGGAAGGGCCAAAAGCTGAAGAGCAGGTCAGCAGAGGGCATGCTGGTGCCGACTGAGGGACCAGTGTCACACTTTCTGTCCACGACCACGCAAACCTGGACGGCGGCGAACACCAATAGATACCCCGCCACCACAACCGCCACCACAACCACCACCTGCACCGTCACCTGGACTGCCCGCGGCACGTCTACAGCCTCAGCGACAGTCCCCAGCATCTTCACCAGTGGGCAGCCGTCCGATGCTGCAGGAAACATCCTGCTGTGTCCCTCTGCAGGTGCTGACCCATGCACCGACGCAAGAACCGCCGCGACAGACACTGCTGCAGGCACCGCCACCAGCCCCGCGGTGTCCTTGGACACAAGCCCCACCGCTGACATAGCTACCATCCCCAGTGGTCAGTCATCTGAGGCTAGAGGAGAGTTCCTGGACCCTGGGCAGCTTCCATGAGGCATTTCTTCCATCACCGTTTGCACCTGCTTGTGGAAGGCGCAGCCTTAGCAGTGTGGGGTATGTTGCTGCCTCCATGGCTTATCATGCTACCTGAACCTTGCAAATCTCGTGGCACGCACACCCAGGTGAGGGAATTGTACCGGCCACACTGCACATGGAGCACTCTGGGCACCATGCCCCCTCCAGAACCAGTGGAGATTGACATATACTACCTCTGTCCTTGGCAAGATGAAGCACTCTGGGCACCAGGTCCCCTCCAGAACCAGTGGAGAGATATATCCACTACCTCTGTCCTTGGCAGGATGAAGCACTCTGGGCACCAGGCCCCGTCCAGAACCAGTGGAGATTGACATCCACTACCTCTGTCCTTGGCAGGATGAAGCACTCTGGGCACCAGGCCCCCTCCAGTACCAGTGGGGAGATACATCCACTACCTCTGTCCTTGGCAGGATGAAGCACTCTGGGCACCAGACCCCCTCCAGAAGCAGTGGAGATTGACATACACTACCTCTGTCCTTGGCAGGATGAAGCACTCTGGGCACAAGGCCCCCCTCCAGAACCAGTGGAGATTGACATCCACTATCTCTGTCCTTGGCAGGATGAAGCACTATGGGCACCAGGCCCACTCCAGAACCAGTGGAGAATGATATCCACTTGAGAGACTGTGGCTTTGCACTCCCCAGGATGCATCAGTGGGCAAACCACCCACTGGAGAGACTTGAGAGACTGTGGCTTTGCACTCCCCAGGATGTAGCAGTGGGCAACCCACCCACTGGAGAGACATGAGAGACTGTGGCTTTGCACTCCCTAGGATAAAGCAGTGGGCAAACCACCCACTGGAGAGACTTGAGAGACTGTGGCTTTGCACTCCCCAGGATACATCAATGGGCATGGAGCCCCCTCGTGCAGCAGTGGCGTTGTGCGTTCATCAGGCTGAGGTGCCCCCCTCCCCTTCCTCCTGAGGTGCCTGTATATTTTCGATCTGATGCCCCTGCAATGTTCTCTCCGTTTCGAGTCAGGTATCATGTGTGGACCTCGCCCATGTATTTTGGGCCCAGTGGTCCACAGACAATGATAGGTACACTATCCGGACTTGTGTAGTTGGTGTACATATTTATATATACTGAATTTTGACTTTTGAATACTGGATTTTTCTTGATTACAATGGTTACAATCATTTCCTTTTGTCCTTGCATTCTTCCAGGGGGTGGGGGGGTGTATATGTAATGTTGCTGTATATATTTGTGTGTCTGTTGTGTGTGGTGGTGAGGGTGGGGGTGTTGCGTGTGTGTGTCACTCTGTTTCCTCCCCCCTCCCCTGTGTTGTAAGCGCAGTACTCATCGTGGTTGCCGCTGCCGCCGTTCGTACTCCTCATAGAAGAGGGGGTAAACCAGCATGGGCAGTACATGGAGTTTGGGCTCCATGGCATCCTGGTTCCTCGTTGGGTGTCGAGAGGTGAGTGTTTTCCCTTCTGTGTACTGTTTCCACCATGCTTTTGGTAGTGCTGGTTCCGCCCCGGAAAAGGTGGCGGATAGGCCTCTTGTAATAGGGTGGGCGGTACTTTGTCTCCCGCCTGTCTGTTAGTGGTGACCGCCGCGCTGTTTGTTTCTATCGCCGTGGTGGTCGGAGAGTTAAAGTGGCTGTTTATGTTGGCGGTTTCCGCCACGGTTGTAATCCCATTTTTTTCCACCAGCCTGTTTGCGGTATTACCGCCGCTTTAACACCAACCGCCAGGGTTGTAATGAGGGCCTATATGTCCTACCTTAACCATACACTGCACCCTGCCCCTGGGGTTACCTAGAGTCTACCTTAGCGGTGTCTGACATGTAAGAAAAGGGAAGGTTTAGTCCTGGCAAGTGGGTACACTTGCCAAGTCGAAGTTACAGTTAAACCTGCACACACGGACACTGCAGTGGCAGGTCTGAGACATGATTACAGAGATACTTATGTGGGTGGCACAACCAGTTGTGCAGGCCCACTAGTAGCATTTGATTTACAGGCCCTGGCACCCCTAGTGCACTTTACTAGGGACTTACTAGTAAATCAAATATGCCAATCATGGACAAACCAATTACATACCATTTACACAGAGAGCGTATGCACTTTAGCACTGGTTAGCAGTGGTAAAGTGCTCAGAGTTCAAAAGCCAACAGCAACAGGTCAGAAAAAATAGGAGACAGGAGGCAAAAAGATTGGGGATGACCCTGCATAAGCAAAAAAGTCTAACAACAAACATATATTTTGTTAGACACACACATGAGTTCCTGCTTTGGAGCAATACCACTTATGGCTACTCTGGTACAAACTGAGAATTGGAAAATGTCATTATTTCCCTTCTAGATCTACCTGTAATTTGTAAAGCCTTTAGCCAACCTATTTGAAAATGCATAGTATAAACCCACACAGTTCGTGCTCATGTTTTCTAAAATGTTCTTTGGGGGACTACCACACCTTCACTAAGAAGAGTTAGCGCACTACACTATCTTGGTGTAATATGATTATAGTTTGAAACTTGGGGCATGTTTGTGATGCCACTCTCTCCACCTTGAGCCACATTTGCATCATATATTTACCAAATGTGATGTTAAGGTGGCATTTCCCGTGCGCCATATTTACAAAGTGGCGCAGTGCAAGCATTGCTCCACCTTGTAAACACTTGCACCCCATTATGCCTGCACCAGGCATAATGTATGCAAGTGGGCATTCCTAAGTAGTGAGGTCCAGAAAAATGGTGCAATGTAATTTACTAGATTTCACTGAACCATTTTTAGCGTCATTCTTAATGCCTGCCTGCGGCAGGTGTTAAGATGAGGCTCCCATTGAAAACAGTGGGCCTCCCTGTGCTTTGCGCATTAGGACCATAATTCATGGCACTAATGCAGCAAAGTGCCACATTAGCTCCATAAATTATGATGCTAATGTGGACACAACTGCCATGGTGCACCGTATTGTAAATACGGCACACATATGGTGTCGTTAGGGGGACACAATTGGGCGCAAGACAATTGGCACATCATGAAAGATGAGCCACTTTTCCATAAATATGCCCCTTTTTAGTGTTCTGAAGTCCATTTATTCAGCTTTCAGGGCAAGACACAGTTAACCAGTGTTTTAGTCTATTTTCTCAGTAGGTTTGAAAAAGAAACAGTACACCTCAGCATAACATTTGTAAATAAATTGCTCTGCTCAAGAATGGCCAAATGGTATAGTTCTACAATAATCAAAGCAGTGTTGCTATAATGTTCCAGTGGTCTGAAACTTCTTTAGACTGGTTCTACAAGGGCAGTGCAGTCACGAGATAATGCGATCAATTAGAAATAGTCATAGCACCCAGTAATAATGGGATCAATTAGGGATAGTTATCAGACCCAGTAGATACCTCCCGGCCTACCCTTTTGTACTTTGGCATGGCATTTGGTCTGAAAGATCATATGGAGAGCAGCAGAAACTACAACATGGTTGAGGTAACCCTGTTTTTTCTGTAGTTTTCCCTTAAAACTATTTTCCTTTTTCAAGATCTAGTAGGGGCTTAGTCGTGGGCTGATAGAATTCTGATGTGATGCCACTGATCCTCCAGCTCAGAGGAGAGATTTGGAGGGTATGAGTTCAGCTGCACCCCACATTTTACCAGTGGGAAAGTGGGGAGTAGAAAGAGATAGAAAACACTGCTTCCAAAGGCATCTTCTTGTGATGGGTTTGACCACTGCTTACTGGCTCAGAAGAACCCCTTACAAGCCACCAGAAGGAGTAACACAATGCTTTCTAAACATATAAAGAATCTTAGTATGACAAAAAAAAGGATGCAATAGAATACAAGCATGAACCCCCTACAAAGATACAACCTACCACCTCTTTCAATAGAAGATGTAGCTAACAGAATGGAGGGCCAGGGTACGATCACAAAATTCAGAAACACCTCAGTTTCCAGAAGACTGTAGCACAAGAAAAGAGCAAAGAAAATTGAGATAAAAGGCACAAATAGGAACCACAAGTAGATAATGTTAGAGCTAGGGAACTAAAGGGCATGCAACCTAGGGAGAGACGAAAGTAAACAGTGAGGGAGAGTAATGAATGGCATCCCGAAAACCATAGGAACCATCCAATGAACCAACAATGCAAGCCACCTGCTGTGTACTTCCTACTTTTGGTAATCTGGAATAAAACCTTTTGGTGCTGTGCCTGTCCTCCCTAGCTCCCTAAAATCATGAAAGTATACCCCACTCTTTTGTGCCACAGCCCCCAAAGACCCATCCACCAGAGTCTCCAGGGCTTTCAAATATTTTTCCCCATGGGAGAGCGAGGAGTTAGTTTATTAGAAACATGACATCACAGTGATTCCTGTCATGCATGTTACATCCTGCACCTTCTCTTCCTGTTTGTATCTTTTAGTCCTGCCAACCCTCACAAGCAAATATCAGGCTGTTTGAGGGCTGATGATGGGACAGGACTTCAACCATGTGATGCCACTAGACAAAGAGCCCATGACGTAATTTCTCAATTTTCTGTCAAATATTCAGAACAATTGGAAGTAAGTATTCATGCACTCACTCAATAAATCACTGTGCTGATGTGCAACGGTCTGGGTAGAATGTACCATCTGATTCCAGTTCAACAACCACCAGTGCACAGGTGAGACACCATCACCAATCTCACCTATTGAGGTTGACTAAATCTTTGGACTTAGTGAAGAGTGTAGTAGTCAGAATCATTTAGTCACACATCGTTGACATTATAGTATAAAGAATTCTAGACATCATAAACAATTTAACACAAAATCAAACTCCAAACTGAATAAAGTTTCAAAGCTTTATTACAATCCCAAAATCAATGTCACATATTTGATGCGCAAAACTAATTTATAAACATCGATGAAAACCATAGGCCTACTGAAATGTCTGAAAAGATTTAACCTACTAAACATTAATACTTTTAGACACTTCAAAAGAATAATAATATAGATAAGCAGTAACACTGTATACACATTATTATTAGAATCCAATGCAGATGATGGTAATATCAGTAAAGTTTTCATAATCAATTTCGGATTTCAAATTTCAGAGCTTGGTCTTTCCTATCACCAACACAAATTAGGACTTGCATGTGTGGGAACAGGCTAACACATGCGGGCAAATGCAAAACTAAAAGACTGGGAAAAATAATTTGGAAAACATATAACTAGACAACTCACTATAAGAATTACACTTGTGTAAATAACTAACTAAAAGAAAACAATGAGCCACATTTAGTTATACCTCTCCTCATAGGACAGCAGACAGGAACAGTTCGTCAGGCAGGATGGTCATCTTCTTCTGGCATCAGTTGACAGCTGCATTAGAACAGTGCAGAACACGAGCTGTACATAGGACAAATCAGCAGTTCAGAGAGGGCAATCAGACTGAAATGAGAAAACTCATCTGGGTACAGAAGGAATAGGAATGGGAGGGCAGACTCAATACAGAAATGAACAGCTTCGAGGAAGGAGGGAAACTAACTCAAGACTTTCTCATGACCGACTGACTTCAGTTTCAAACTTCCTCACCAATTAAAATATACACATTCCATTCGATTTGTCCTTCAGGTGGGCACACTCCGGACGTCAGTTTCAGCATCCAATGGCTAGCAGTGGTGCCACCAAATCTGCAACTTTTCTGAATCTTCTCAGCCAAAGATCATTGTTTTACCCCATGACTCCACATATTTCTGACAAAATATTACATTCCCTAGTTATTTGTTACTTGAGATCCATTCTCATGCCAGAGAGTAAACTAAACCAACATACATTTCACATGAGAACTACACATTTCCTATTCAGTTCAACAGCCAGAACAGATAGTGTTACAATGTAATTCTGAAACATGTTAATTGCCTTCAATACAATAGGACATTCCACTTCACATGAGCAGCCCAGGAAAAAATCACGTTAGAGGGGACAGGATAAACAAGTGATTTTCATTACTGAATTTAATGCTTCAATTATCAATCTACATTTAACACAACGTTCTTAAAGTTAGCTCATTTTAGTAATTTAATTTAAATGCAAACTCTCATGTTAGAATGTAGTGCACAATACGAATGGTGGTCACATGGTTCATCATAATTCAAATGTGCACATTTTGCAACTCGTTATTTTCTCTGTTAGGCCTTTAAATACATATTAATTGATTACCATATGATAACTTATATACTACTAATATTAATACAATTTGATCTCTCTCGATTGTATGTTCAAATGAATCCAACATTTTGAAAAAAACATGCACATGGAATTCATTATAAATCTTGACACTTTAAAAAGTGATCACCATTCACATTTTACTAGTATAATTAAGTGAATAAAGAAATTAGAATTTCATCCAGATTGTAATAGTATCCAAATGTATCAAAGGTTGCAAAGCATTTTTCTTTAGCAGTGAACAATAACCCTATTTATTTAAATAGATTTTAGACCTGGCTCATGGACATAATTTCTTTGCAATTCCTATTTATAACATCAAAGTATTAAAGCAGTAGCAGAGATTTTAAGCATTCCATAGAGTACTAACCAATAACATCCAAAATCACCAATACACAGACGATACACCAATGTACTTAAAAGCCTTCTCTGCTGCTGACATTAAGGGGGTCATTACAACATTGGCAGTAAAAGCCGCTTACCGCATTGCAGAAGACCGCCAAAACACTGCTGCGGCTACGGAATTCTGCCACAGCTATTATGACCCACATCTCGGAATCCGCTGAAATTCAGACACCCACACAACTCCGCCACACCAAAGGTCAGTGTTAAACTGGCGAAAAGAATTCCTCCACCGTCACGGCAACAGAAACACGCCCATGCTATCACGACCCACGAATCCACGCAGCGGTCTTTCAAACGCGGTATTCCATTGGCGGTACACACCGCCACACTCAAAATACACACACATCTCCAAAACACCGCCACATTGGACAATTCGAAATACACACACCTGATACACATACACACACCACTCCCACGCACCCAATTCAATATAAAACACACACCCACATCACCCACAAACCCCTACGACCACAATTCACGAACGAAGGCCAGAGAGACAGAGAGCACAGCAATTGAGAACCCCACCACACAGAGGCACACAACACCATCACCCATACAACATTCCACGCACAAGACACCACACACCACTACACATCACCACACACATCAACACTTACACACCCCACACATCACCCACACCACCCCATGTCACGCCAAAGACATCCCCGGTTTTCCGAGGAGGAGCTCAGGTTCATGGTGGAGGAAATCCTACGGGCAGAGCCACAGCTATTTGGCTCACAGGTGCAGCACACCTCCATAGCCAGGAAGATGGAGCTATGGCGCAGAATCGTGGACAGGGTCAACGCTGTGGGACAGCATCCAAGAAATCAGGAGGACATCAGGAAGAGGTGAAACGACCTACGGGGGAAGGTGCGTTCAGTGGTCTCCAGGCACAACATTGCGGTACAGCGGACTGGCGGCGGACCCCCGCCTCCTCCCCCACAACTAACAACATGGGAGGAGCAAGTCTTGACCACCATGCATCCAGAGGGCCTCGGAGGAGTCGGTGGAGGAATGGACACTGGTAAGTCAAATCTTAACTATCTTATCCCCCACCCTACCTGCATGCTATCACACACCCACACCCTCACCCCCTCTCCTATCACTCCAACTCCTCACTAATGTACTAATAACACAATTCACCCATCCCAACACCAAGCCCTGCATGACACAACTAAGAATGGTCACCCCTCACTAAAGCATGCTCATTGCACATACCCATAACACCCCCCCAACCATCATCACCCAAGCCCCCACACAGGAATGCTTGCACTGGGGTACACGCACACCCACCCATTGCACACCATTACACACACACATGCAATAATCATGCTCTTATATCCCTGCAGGGCCACTAAGGAATGTCACCACGCAGGAGGGTCCAGACATCTCCACTCCACCCACAGAAGAGGCCCACAGTGACGACAGCAGCTCTGCCCTACTGGATCCTGATGACCAGCCCGGACCATCGTGGGCCTCGGGACAGTCGGTTCCCCTTGCACAGGCACAGCCCAACACTGACCTTCCACCCTCTGGTAACACCAGCACAGCACCTACCCAGCGGGCCCATACCTCCGTACCCAGGACACGTCAATCAGCTGTGTGTCCACCACTACAGGGAACCCAGGATAACCCAGCACCCCAACCACAACAGGGACCTGGGGGTCGTGGTAGTGGGCACACGGTCCAGGGGACGGAGGCACAGGAACACAGGGAAACTGGGAGGGCTGCTGTGCGACAGGGGGCGGACAGGCCAAGGGAACCCACTCTCCACGAGGCCCTCTCCTCCATCATGGGAGCATCCCACCACTCCCAGGAGACGATGGCGACGGTCCTGGCCAAGTTTCAGGAGACCCAGCGCCTGCAGGAGGATCAGTATTTGGGGTTCAGGGAGGAGCTCAGGACCATCAGCTCTGCCCTGGGCACCATCATAGGGGTGCTGAAGGACATACAGAAGACCTTGAGGGACACCGTGGCACTCCAAGGGGCCCCTGACACTAGCCTGGACGATGAACTGCCCATCACCTCCGCCGGCGCTAGTGGACAGGACGCCTCGCCACAGGACCACCACACCAGCACCCCACCCCCTGCAGACGGACAACCACCATGCAAGCGGTCCCTGAGATCCAGGAACAGGACAGAGCAAGATGGCAAGACCCCCGCCAGGAAATGAGACCACGCTGATTGTCCTCCCACTGTCCCACTTTGTTACCCTGTCCATAATTAAACTGCCCCAGTTCCACTTCCTATGCCCATATGGGCAGTGCACCTGTGTGACCAATAGACTGGACTCTGCCATGGACATTCCTCCACCGGCCCCCATCACCTTTTTCCAACCCCCCTCCATTTTTGAGCACTTAAATAAACACCCTTGAAACACAAAACAATCTGGAGTCAGTCTGTGATTTGGTAAATTTGTATGATCAATGACAGTGTCAAGGGGGCGTGGCCAACTACTGGGAGATGGCGCACGCTTGATCTCCCGGCTCCGGAGGGGCCGCTAGAACTTGTACAAATAAGCGTGCCATCCTCGGGTGCCACAACGACGGAGGGCGACCGCTGGACTGGGGAAGGTCCCCGGATGCCGCACGGCCACCGTCCTTGATCCGGGACGCACGTGGAGCTGGAATCGGCCTGTCGGCTCCGAGGCGGGCTTGCGGCCTTCCTTGCCCCGTGGAGCCTCGAGTAGAGCCGGGAGCCGCGGCTTGGTCGCCGCGGACCGATGAAGCGGCCCCGGCCGAATAAATCCCGGTGCCGCGGGTCGGAGTTGTGAGGCCTCCCCGGGAGGAGCAGAGGCGGGGCAGGGCGGCGCTCGGCCCCGGGAGCAGCAGGTGAAGTCAGAGGCGGCCGGCGGGAGAGACACGAGGCTGCCCTTTCATCCAACAGGAGCTGAGCCCTGGAATGGTCAGAAAACAACGCGGAGCAGCTGCGGGGGCCCCAACGGGACCACACCCCGAGGGGGACAAGTAAAATGAGGAATTCATTAAGGGAGGAAAAAAAATAAACGAAGGGGGAAAAAAAAAAAAAAGCAACAAGTGGTAAAAGGACACTACAGGAGGGGAGTGGCAGAACCCCAAAAACCAAAATAAAAAGAATATAGAAAATAAGAGAAGAAATAGAAACTTCCCAACCTAGAGTGAACGGCTGTCCCAGAGCCCCCCTAGGGACTATTATCGGAGCGGCTGAAGTCAGAGCCCAGTAAGCGGGCAGAGGGTGTGGACTCCGCTGGTACTGCGCTGACGGGCCCAGCCTGATGCCGATCTGGGGGACTAAGTCTGAGCCCACGCTTGCTGTGATGCGGGAACGTGAGATAAAGTGGGCCTGAGTAGTGGCTCGGGCCTGCACCTAAAGGTGCAGTCCTCCCCGCCCACCCTGGCCGATGCCCCCCAAGGCCCGTCACAAGAAGAAAATCATGGACACTGCATCCCCACCAGCGTGCAAGGAAATGGAAGAACAGCCCCACCTTCAATCCAACGTACAGGAAACCCTGGACAAAATTCTGGGGGCAATTGAAGACACAAAGACAACGCTACAACACGACATCAACCAAGTAGTGGTCGAAGTGGGCCTCCTAAGGGCAGAACACCACAAACTGGCGGACAGGGTCAAGGAAACTGAATCCACATTGGCAATTGTTGGACCGAAACAGAAGGATCTTGCGGCGGAGGTGACTCCCCTGGCTGCTAGAGTAACACGCTTAGAACAAAGGGCCGAGGGCGGAAACAGGAGGAACAATGTGCAAGTAGTGGACCTTCCTGAGGGAGCCGAAGGGACCAACATGGTGGACTTTTTGGAGAAGTGGTTTAGTACAATGGTTGGGCCTGGATGCCTAACGCCCTTTTACACATTGGAACGTGCACACAGAATGCCATCAAGACCTCTGGACCCCTGTAGGCCACCCAGAGTGGTGATTGCCAAATTACTGCACTACAAAGACAGAGACACTCTCATTCAGAAGGCCAGAGAGATGGGCCCGTTTAAGGTAGCAAATGGGGAGGTGACGCTATTTCCGGACTATACTTTGGATGTTCAAAACAGACGAACCTCATTCCTAGCAGTCAAAAGGGCCATTAGAGACGAAGGGATTCAATATTCATTGTTGTATCCGGCCAGACTGTGAGTGATACTGGAAGAGAAAACCACCTTCTTCCAAGCGCCAGTGGAGGCATGGGAATGGCTCGAGAAGCGGGGGCTCCGGGGGAGGATACCCGTCGGTGAGGGAGCGACTGCAGACCGGACTCGACGTGCTCGTGAATTGCGGTGGCCTGGGTATCGACCGAGGCTAGCGCCAACACAAACACAAAAAGAAAAAGATTAAAGAGCGGCTCTAGAGGCTGCGGCCCGAGTCAGTGGTGGAGCTTCCCCCTCGGGGAGCTCCGGCTCAGGAGAGGACTCAGATGATACATTGGTGTCTTCAGCTGGGGACTTCAACTGCTCGACACGTGCCCCCAAGGTGACGCCGAGGACCGCTGATGAGCTTGGTTAAGCATTATACGAGTGGACCTGGCGATGCGGCACAACAAAAAGACGTGCGGCCCCTCCAGACTTGACCGCCCTCTGAACCAGTACCTCGCTGGTCTAGCTAACCTGGCGAGAACTGTAGCTATATGTTTGAACAAGTTGCAATGTTGCGTGATTTTCTGGGCTACCTGCAGGTTAGTAGGCGCCCCGGGGTGGGGGAGTTGGGTTTTACAGTTATCAGTTAACTTGGCTAAGTGGGTGGCGATACACGATGGTAGTAAATGTTTGAACATGGGCAGGGATAGGGTGGTAACCGGGGGGAGCCAAGGACGCTATTATCAAATTACCTTATTAAGATGGCAGAATATAGGCCCTCATTACGAGCCTGGCGGTCTGTGACCGCCAGGCTCGCGGTTGGCGGGAGCACCGCCGACAGCCTGGCGGTGCCCCTTAGGGCATTCTGACCGCCGCGGTCAGTGAAGGAAAACCGGCGGTCTCCCGCCGGTTTTCCGCTGCCCGTCAGAATCCTCTAAGGCGGCGCAGCATGCTGCGCCGCCTTGGGGATTCTGACACCCCCTACCGCCATCCTGTTCCTGGCGGTTCGCCCGCCAGTAACAGGATGGCGGTAGGGGGTGTCGCGGGGCCCCTGGGGGCCCCTGCAGTGCCCATGCCAATGGCATGGGCACTGCAGGGGCCCCCGTAAGAGGGCCCCGCTAGTATTTCACTGTCTGCATAGCAGACAGTGAAATACGCGACGGGTGCAGTAGCACCCGTCGCACCTTCCCACTCCGCCGGCTCGATTACGAGCCGGCTTCATGGTGGGAAGGTCGTTTTCCCCTGGGCTGGCGGGCGGCCTTTTGAAGGCCACCCGCCAGCCCAGGGGAAAACTCAAAATACCCGCCGCGGTCTTGCGACCGCGGTACGGTATTTTGGCGGCTCCCGCCAGGCGCGTGGTCACCGCGTCCGGCGGGAGTCGTAATGACCCCCATAATCTCTTAACATGGAATGTCAGGGGGATGAGCACACCTGCCAAAAGACACAGAGTCCTCACCTACTTGAAGAGAAGAGGGGTGCAGGTGGCAATGCTGCAAGAGACCCACTTGATAGCTGGGGAGGTTGAGAAACTGAGACGCAGATGGAGGGGACAGGTGTTTGCCACAGAGTACTCGGCTTATGCGAGGGGTGCATTGATATGGGTCAGAGCCGGGGTCCCACTGACAATAGACTCATCCAACATAGATCGAGAGGGTAGGTTTGTGGTGTTTGAAGGGAGACTGCATGGTATTCCAGTTGTCATGAGTTGCATTTATGCTCCCAATCAGGACCAGGTCCCCTTCCTGACCAAACTATCGAGCCACCTTACCCGCCAATGCGCAGGAGAATTGCTAGTGGGGGGGGACTTCAATGCAATACTGGACATTAACATGGACAGATCGACCCCACCGCTGCAGGGCGCAGCGTCCACTAGAATAGCCAAAAAGCTCTGTGAATGGTTGGACTCCTGGGGGCTAGTGGATGTCTAGCGGGAACAACACCCAAGCGACAGCGACTACTCCTATTACTCAGGCCTCCACCGGCTACACACAAGAATTGACAGAATAACATGTGCCACGGGCCTGGCACGTTATGTGACCCACGCAGAGTACCTGGGCTGCACACTATCAGACCATAACCCCTTACTGGTGACACTAAGTATCTTAGGGGACAGATCCCCAATACCATCATGGAGACTGTCCCCCGCTGCGTTAGAGGATCAGGCGTATAGAGAGGCCCTTCGTGTCCACTTGACAGAACATACCAAGATTAACAGCAGATCTACCGCGTCTACGGCCATAGAGTGGGAAATGTTTAAAGTGGTGACGAGGGGTTTCTGCCTGGGTCAGTCGGTGGGGGTGAAACGCACACTTGAAAGGGAACTGACCTACTTAGAGAAGAAAATACATGAATGGGAAGTGAGACGGGATTCTGGAGCCCAAGAGTACGAGGAATATAAACGTGCCCGTAGAGAACACTCCCAGTTAGAGGCACAGCTTAGGTGCCATAGCACACAAAAATACCTGACATCAGTACAATCAGAGGAAGGTAGATCAGGAAGGCTTCTAGCCTGTCTGGTACACCCAGGCGGAGGGGGAGAACCCATCACAAGTGTGCGAGATAAAGAGGGAATTCACAGGCGAAGCCCAGGCCCAATCAATGATGCTTTTAAGGGATATTACATGCACTTGTATAGGAAACCCCAAGACCTAGGGGTTGAAGCCTTTCGAGATTTCCTGCAGCGAATCACTCTCCCGACCTTAGACCCAGAAGGGAGAGATAAGCTAGGGGGTCCAGTAACAGTGGAGGAGATAAGCGAGGCCATACTGCAATTAGCTCCCGGAAAGACCCCCGGTACCGATGGCCTCCCAATGGACTTTTACAAAAAGTATAGGACATTGGTAGTGCCCCAACTGGCTGAGGTATACGTGGAGGCTTTGCACCGAGGAGAGCTACCAGTCACACTGCGGGAGGCCTTGGTTGTGCCGCTACCCAAAACAAAAAACGGGGAGGTACCGGTGACCGACTTCTGCCCTTTATCAATGCTGAACAGAGAATTTAAGATCCTCAGTAAGATCATGGCTAACAGATTACTCCCCCGAATGACCACACTAGTGCACGCGGACCAAAATGGTTTCGTTCCTGGCCGCAGCACATTGTTGAAGCTGAGGCGGATCTTTGCTATTTTACACATGCCAGCAGCAGAGAAACCCCCCACAGGGGCCTTCTGAGCAGTAGACTTCAAAAAGGCCTTCGACTCGATCAGGTGGGACTACCTCAGGGCTGTGATGCTAGAGATGGGACTAGGAGAAAATTGGGTGAAGTGGGTGGACCTGCTGTACGCCTCCCCGCTAGCTAGGGTGAAGACAGGCAGAACAATATCTAATTCATACCCGGTATATCGGGGAACCAGGCAGGGATGCCCCCTATCCCCGCTACTATTTGCCCTGGCAATCGAACCCCTAGCGGCCAAACTACGACAAACTACGACAGGACAGAGTCGGTAAAGGAATTATCTGGGGCCCAAACGAGCATATTATTTCCCTATACGCAGACGATATCTTGGTGTACTTAAGAGACGGATCCAGTGGCCTCCCGTGGGTGTTAAAGAACCTAGAGGACTTCGGGGAACTATCGGGACTGCTCCTTAATCGAGGCAAAACATTTGTATTCCCCATAATGCCAAACAGCGTGTGCCCGAAACGTGCCCCAGAGATGTGAGTTGGGCCCGCCAACTTTTAAATATCTGGGGATCCAGATATTCCACGAGCTGGCCAACCTCCGGGATGGCAACTTGGGTAGGGCACTCCGGTCACTGAGCACCTCAGTTGCGGTCACTGAAACTAACAACAATGGCTAGAGTGGCATTGTCTAAAATGGTGATGCTGCCCCGTCTCCTATACTTCTTTGCTAACGGACCGCTATGGGTCCCCCCGGCATGGTTTCGAGAACTGAACGCACTGCTTCCGGAATTGATATGGGATGTAGGTCGTAGGAGCTCCGCACTGTCGACTATGTGCAGACCGACACAAGCTGGGGGCCTAGGGGCTCCTGACTTTGAGGCATATTATTTGGCATCCCAGCTGCAGTGGGTGGCGAGCTGGATGGTGGGCAGAGGGCAGCTAGACATATTTAACTCCCAAGGCTCATTGGACATAGACCGAATAATAGCGCGTATGATAGGGCCAACTTAATGACTAGCACTGCGTCAGCGTGCTGGAAAAGGTGTATGAGTAGGATTGGAGTTAGTCCACCCTACTCTCCTGCGCTGCCACTCACGGTAATGGTGGTGGAGCCGAAGAGTACCAGACCAGGGGGACGAGAGTTGGGCACATGGACGGATGCGGGAGTGGCGACGGTGGGGGAACTCTATAGGGAAGGTAAACTACAGAGCTTCACTGAATTGGTGGGAAAGGGGATCCCTCAGGGTCAATTTCTTATGTACAGGAGGCTAGTGCACACTCTGAAGGACCATTGGGACACGATTAATGCTGAACCCGGGGTTCACGGAGTATTACACCTCCTGCTAACGTCGGAGGAAGAGTCCCACCTGATTACGAAAATATACCGAGCCCAGATAGAAGCTGCATTGGATCCCATGCGCGCACTAAGGGAGAGGTGGGAGAAAACAATCGGGCATGAGCTAACTGAGACACACTGGAACAGAGCTCTGGCTTATCCCCGGAGGATCTCACGTAATACCCGGCTACAATATATCCAATATAACTACTTGCATAGAACATATCTTACCCCTCACCGACTGTTCCGCATATATGGGGGGACCCCCAGGACATGCCCCAGATGTGGCAGCTGCGAGGCAGACTTTGACCACATGATGTGGAAATGTGAAGTGTTACAGTTGGGCTGGAAGGCAGTTATAGAGCACATGTCAGGATTATACGGCACGGTACTGCCGTTCACCCCCGATGTCTGTCTATTGGGTGTAAAGACGAATATGTCACAGGGGAAGATTGGGGGGTCGCTTCTTGGATCTCGCCCTGGCCCTCTACAAGAGATTAATCACGAAGGGTTGGAAAGCTTCAAACCATCCCTCACTGTCTGAATGGAAAAGCGACGTCACGAGGTGGGCTGGGGCGGAATTACAGGTTTTAAAGACAGAAGAGGCAAAGGGGGTGCGGCAGTCCCCCATGGCCCCAGGGTGGGAAGAACTAATGATGAACTGGGTTACTGCAGGAGAAAGACCACTAACTCCCAACACAACACCAGCAGAAGCAGAAATCTGAACGTAAATGGAAAGTAGACAGGGGATATCCCCAACAATACCACTAGCGGGAAAAAGGAAAACGCTAATGGGAAAAAACTAGTAAAGAAGGCAGTCAGCTCACGGCAGGCCACAAGGAACAACCCAGAGTTGTGTACAGGTATACGTAGAGAACAGTAGTTAAACACACGGAAAAGGTTGGCAGTCCCCCCCCAAATACAACTCCCTCAGGGAATCACCCTCGCCACAGCAAATTGTTAATTGTTAATAAAAATATATTAAAAACAAAAAAAAATAAAAATCAATGACTGTGTCAAAATGCATTCTCAATTGTAAAGCCAACATACCTATGTCACACATCACAAGTCCTTGAAGGATGCAAGCAGATGACACACGTTGGTAACCACACCTGTGAAACTGTAATGGAAAGGTACAACTCAGTGACCAAATACTGCTATTAAATGACAGACAGGATAGAGGTAGAAGTGTGAAAGTGAATGTAATGGTAAAAAAAAATGTTCTCACCTGTGTGTCATTGGAAATATTGCTGTATGACTGACTCCCTGTTGTCTATGTCTTCTTCCTCAGCTTCCTCCTCATCACTGTCCACAGGCTCCACAGCTGCCACAACACCGCCATCTGGACCATCCTCCTGCAGAAAAGGCACCTGTTGTCACAAAGCAAGATTGTGAAGCATCGAGCAGGCGATGATGATCTGGCACACCTTCTTCGGTGAGTAGAATAGGGAACCACCTGTCATATGGAGGCACCTGAACCTGGCCTTCAGGAGACCGAAGGTCCGTTCGATCACCCTCCTAGTCCGCCCATGGGCCTCATTGTAGCGTTCCTCTGCCCTGGTCCTGGGATTCCTCACTGGGTTCAAAAGCCATGACAGGTTGGGGTAACCAGAGTCCCCTAATAGCCACACACAGTGCCTCTGGAGTTGACCCATCACATACGGGATACTGCTATTCCACAGGATGTAGGCATCATGCACAGAGCCAGGGAACATAGCATTTACCTGGGAGATGTACTGGTCTGCCAAACATACCATCTGTACATTCAGAGAATGATAACTCTTCCTGTTCCTGTACACCTGTTCACTCCTACGGGGGGGGGACCAGAGCTACATGGGTGCCATCAATAGCACCTATGATGTTGGGCATATGTCCAAGGGCATAGAAGTCACCTTTAACTGTAGCCAAATCCTCCACCTGAGGGAAAACGATGTAGCTCCTTACGTGTTTCAGCAGGGCAGACAACACTCTGGACAACACGTTGGAAAACATAGGCTGGGACATCCCTGATGACATGGCCACTGTTGTCTGAAAAGAGCCACTTGCAAGGAAATGGAGCACTGACAGCACCTGCATGTCAGGGGGGGATTCCAGTGGGATGGCGGATTGGTGACATCAGGTCTGGCTCCAACTGGGTACATAGTTCCTGGATAGTGGCACAGTGAAACCTGTAGGTGATGATTAAATGCGGTCGGTACACCGGAGGATTCCGCCATCTTCTCATATGTCCCAGCTGACGGTGCCTAGGAAGGACAACAGCGACCATAGAGTCAACAAATTTCCAGGTATCTACCCACAGATACACAGAACACGACACCAAACACAAAACTCTTCCTGTATGTGTGTTGAGTGTAGGCCTAGGTATGTGTGACGCAGTAGTAAATGAAGCCATGTGGGCCCCTGAAATGGTGGCTGCCTGACCTCTAAACTGGGACAATGGGATGTGAGGTATCTGCGTTGGCGTTGTACACCATCGCGGTAGGCGGTCGTAGACCGTGGCGCAATTCTGCATTGGTTTACATTGGACCCTATGGGTCCTAGGAGCCAATGATGAGATGCGCCAGCGGTGATGATACTCACCGCTGCGGACGTGACCGCCATTTTCTATCTGTTAAATCACTCAATACCTGATCTTCGACAGGAGAGGACCTACACTGCAAGTGCTGCTGTGACCTCGGTCTGGAAGAGACAATGGCTGCTGCGTCTGGGGAAAGGGCCCCTGCCTTCACTGCTCAGGAGTTGGAGAAGCTAGTCGACGGGGTCCTCCCCCAGTACACGCTACTCTACGGTCCTCCAGACCAACAGGTAAGTACACAGGACCACGTTGTATGGGCTATGCCTGTGTGGAGAGGGCTGGTTGTAAGAAGGAAGGGGGCAGAGTTCAGGGAACATGAAGGACTGTGAATGCATGTGCCACATGGCAAGGGTAGGGATGGGGGCCACTCACATCGACGGTGCAGTTGGTAATGACTTTTCTCCTTCCCCTGTGCATGTCATGTAGGTCAGCGCCCACCAGAAGAAGGACATTTGGCGTACCATCGCCAAGGACGTCCGGACCCTGGGGGTCCACCAGAGACGGGCATCCACTGCCGGAAAAGATGGGAGGACATTCACCGCTGGAGCAAGAAGACGGCAGAGGCTCAGCTGGGGATGGCCTCCCAACGTGGGAGGGGTGCCCGTCGCACCATGACCCCCCTGATGTTCCGGATCCTGGCGGTGGCCTACCCGGAGTTGGATGGGCGCATGAGGGCATCACAGCAGACACAAGGGGGTGAGTACACTCTCATTCTGGGGATTTTGCATGCAGTGGAGGTCTCTGGGTGAGGGAGGAGGGCCGTGGGTTTCCCTAGGCCAGGGGGAGTTACGTAGGCTAGGCCCCTCCGGAATGCAGGCCATGTGGCACTGCACCCCACCTCAGTAGAGTGCCAGGTACAGGTATACCTGCCCCTGTGGCATCCATGTGTGCAGATGTCCACCATAGCCATGTAGGCCAGATCCCAGGAATTGCATCTGTAGAGACCAAGAGCACGGGGTAGTGCAGGGTGCTGCTGTGTCTGTATTGTCCGCCAACGGTAGCGGTATCCGATGCACTCAACCTGTCCTTCTTCTGTCGCCCCCCCCCCCCCCTTTTTCTGCTCTCCCTGTTCTTTTGTGCATCAGCATCATCATGCGGAGGTATAGTGGCACAGGAGCACAAGGGAGCTGCATCCCACATGGCCATGGTGGGCCACACCATGGACTCAGAATACACCAGTGGTACGGAGGGCAAGGGGAGCTTCACGTCGGTCACCGGATCAGCAAACAGCGACACAGACTCGTCTGCCGATGGGAGCTCCCTTGTGGTGGTGGCACCATCTGTGCCCCCCACTTCTACAGGTACAGCCACCACCTCCCCTACCAGCACCGCCCTCCCAGCAGCCCCTCAGCCTTCGCCCCGTGCCCGTTCACCCAGGAGGGTGGGCATCACCTTCGCCCCAGGCACCTCAGCCCCTGCCCCAGTCACCCCTGCTTCCCTCAGTGAGGAAGCCATTGACCTCCTCAGGTCACTCACTGTTGGGCAGTCTACCATTGTGAATGCCATCCAGGGTGTAGAAAGGGAGTTGCAACACACTAATGCATTCCTGGAGGGCATTCATTCTGGTCAGGCTGCCCTTCATCGAACCCTGCAATCTCTGGCCTCAACACTGATGGCAGCCATTGTCCCTGTCTCTAGCCTCCCCCCTCCAACTTCCTCCACCCAGACCCAATCCCCTGTACCCCAGCCTATCCCAAGCACACCATCAGACAAGCATGCATACACCTCAACACACACAAGTAGCTCAGGCAAACATAAGCACCACACAACCCACAGGCACTCACGCAAGCATCACCCACATACAGACACAGCAACATCCACTGCCTCCATTGTGTCCCCCTCCTCGTCATCTCCCCCCTCCCTCCCAGTGTCATCTACACTCTCACCTGCATGCACCACATCTAAAGGCACTAGGACTCGCACCAGAACACCCAGAACCACACCCCGCTCACCTGCAATTACCACCCCCACTACCATTCACACGTCCCCTGTGTCCACTCCCAGTGTGTCTGTGACACCCCCTCCCAAAGTACACAAACACGGGCACCCACACACCCAACATCCATCCACCTCACGACAGCCTCCAGTATCTGCACCTGCACCCAAATCACCTAAAGTGACACCTCCTACAACCACCTCCTCTTCCTCCACTCCCAGACCCCCTCCAGCTACTCATTCCAGTCTTCGTCAGCAACTCTTCCTTAGCAACGTTGACCTCTTTGCCCCTACCCCCACCCCTCCAATTGATAAGTCCCGTAGTAGCACCTCAGCCCAAAAAACTCCTGTACCAGTGGTGCGTGTTAAAGGTGTGTGGAGTCCACCTGCCACCAGGGCAGCCAGTGTGACACGGAGCCAAAGCACTGCCAGTCCACCCCCTGTTAAGCACCTCAAGTTGGAAAGTGGCTGACGGGACAGGGTGAAGACTCCTGGCGGCAAAACTGCTCACAAGGGTCCCAGGGGGATTGCAGAGTCAGCTGTGACTCCTCCAAAGGTGGTGAAGGGCAAGAAGAAGTCTGCACAGTCTGGTAAGAGCAGCACAGCGGAGAAGGGCGCCATCCTCCCCGGCGGCCGGGACGCCACCTCCAGCACCGTCGTCACTGGTCAGGAGACCACCGCCAGAGTCAATGCCCAGGAGGGCAGCAGTATCGTCACTGGTCAGGAGACCACCGCCAGAGTCAGTGCCCAGGAGGGCAGCAGTATCGTCACTGGTCAGGAGACCAGCGCCAGAGTCAGTGCCCAGGAGGGCCCCGGCAGGCACAGCCCCGCTGGGCAATGAGGGACCATCATGCCACACACCAATGCACAGGTAAGAGACCGCCATGGCAAGCACCGCTCAACAGGTCAGAGACCGCCATGTCAAAGCACTGCTGAACAAGGAAAACACCACCATGGTGAAGACCGCTGAACAGGGCACAGCACCGCTGAACAGGGCAAAGCACCGCTGAACAGGTCAGAGACCGCCATGGCAAAGCACCTCTGGACAGGGAAAACACCGCCATGGTGAAGACCGCTGAACAGGGCAAAGCACAGCTGAACAGGGCAAAGTACCGCTGAGCAGGTCAGAGACCGCCATGGCAAAGCACCACTGGACAGGGAAAACACCGCCATGTTGAAGACCGCTGAACAGGGCAGAGCACCGCTCAACAGGGCAAAGCACCGCTGAACAGGGCAAAGCACAGCTGAACAGGTCAGAGACCGCCATGGCAAAGCACCGCTGGACAGGGAAAACACCGTCACATCAAGCATCGTTATCCCATGTACAGCTGGGACAGTGACGAAACAGGAACCGTCACGAGGAGCCTGATGCAGTCTGGGCACCATTCCCCCTCCAGAACCAGTGGAGACATGCATCCACTCTGTCTGTCCTTAACAGGATGCAGCACTCTGGGCACCAGTCCCCCTCCAGAACCAGTGGAGACGGTTATCCACTTGAGAGACTGTGGCTTTGCACTCCCCAGGATGGAACAGTGGGCAACCCACCTACTGTAGAGACTTGAGAGACAGTGGCTTTGCACTCCCCAGGATAAAGCAGTGGGCAAGCCACCCACTGTAGAGACTTGAGAGACTGTGGCTTTGCACTCCCCAGGATACATCAATGGGCATGGAGCCCCGTCGTGGAGCTGGCGTGGTGCTGTAATCCGGCTGAGGCCCCCCTTCTTCCCTTCCCCCTGAGGGGCCTGTTGTATTTCTATCTGATGCCGCTGCAGTGTTCTCTCCGTTTGTGGACAGGTATCTAGTGTGGGCCTCGCCCATGCATTTTTGTCCCAGTGGTGCACGGACATTGATATGTGCATACCTGCACTACTTCTCGTAATGTATATAATTTTGAATGTGTATATATATCTGTATATATTTGGTAACTGTATTTTGATACATTACAATGTTTGAACTGATTTCCTTTTGTCTTTGCATTCTTCCGGGGGGGGTTTTGGGTTGTTACTGTGCTGTTTGGAAATGCATTGGTGTGTGTGTTGTAGTGGGTGAGGGTCGGGTTGGGGGTGGGGGTGTTGCGTGTGTGTGTCCCTAACTTTTGCCTCCCCTATGTTGTAGGTGCAGTACTCACCGTTGTCTTTGGCGCCGCCGTTGTTGGTGTTCGTAGATGAGCAGGAAGACAAGGACAGGGAGTATTTGGAGTTCCGGCTCCATGGTGTCCTCCTTCCTCGTGGAGTGTGTTACGGTGAGCGTTTTCCCATTGCAAAAGCTGTTTCCGCCGTGTTTTTATCCACAGTGAATCCGCCCCAGAAAAGGTGGCGGATTGGCGGGTTGTGATACTGTGGGCTCAATCAGTCCAAAGCTGTTCTTGGGTTGTTTGTATGCTCAGAGAGGACCTAGCTTGGCAGTTCTGACTGGACTGTTCCTACTGGATCAGTACCAAGGCTGATTTGCATCTAGCTGGGTGGAACCTAGGGTGGCCTGGTGGGCAAAAGAACGATGTGCTGCAATGCTACTTTGAGAGATTGTAAGCTTGGGCACATTGCAAGTATTCCTTCCATCGCCATTTGTGCATTATTGCGATGTGATAGACCAGATAACTGCATAATTTGCAAAGCAAAAGTATTCTAAGGTCGTAAACTGGTCACAGTGCAAAAAGCGTGTCTGCTTTGCTACCTAAGAATGATTCAACAGGCCCCTTAATATTTACACTGCTTAGGAGGGGTCAATGTACATTTAAAACGTTGTTGTTGTTTAATATTGTCTCCTTGTCTTTAGTGCCTGTATTGTATGGATAAGAAATGAACATAAATACTGGGAAAGTACGAAACGCACAATTCACTTTGCATAAATGTACGAGGAGAGAGTCGAGTGTTACCTGCAGATTTACGGTGGTGTCTTGTGACCCAGTGTGCCTTATGAATAGGTACAAAAGAAGTTGAATACTAACTGTTAATATTTGCCCAATAAGGCGTCTGAAATCCATATTAACAACATGTGGCCAACCAAACGTGACAGGGAAATTCATGGTTCATGAAATGTCAGATTGATTTACAGAAGATGCTTAGTCATTGTACTGGGTGGAGGCAAAATATTCTCACACATAATATACTGCATCCATTTTAGCATGGGCTTCTCATACCAACAGTGATGTAGTGGATTTTTCAATTAAAATTGGCAAATGATTAACTGGCGTGTGGGCGTCTTTCATACTAATTTTATAACTTTACTTGAATGCGACGACTTGCCCTAAGTAGATTTTTACACTGTTTACTTGTTTGTTTGCCACAGAACACATTTTGAACAGGAATATTGCGTATGACGACACCCTGTTCGATACATGGGTGGCTTTGGAGTCGATGTCATTCATAAGAGAAGAAAATTGGCAATTAACAAAATGTTGCTGTGTGTCAATAAAGGCTTAAACAAAGAAATTACATATTACATATCAAATAATAAGCAACAGCTACATGTAGGGTTTAGGTTTAATATTTACATATTTCTACTGTTAATTTGAGACTGTGAAAGATGCTAGCCATTGATTTCAAGTGACAGTGGATAGTTTTCAATATATATCTTTGTTGGAAAATGGGTTATTGGTAGGGCAGGTAGGTAGCTACACCTAGCAACAAGCCACAAACCTCCACAAAAGTACAGTTAGGTCTCAGTAAATTAATCCCAGCTCTACCCTTGGTAGCTTGGCATCGAGCGTCAAGGCTTAACTTAGGAGACAAAGTGTAAAGCATTCAAATATCACAAAACAGTAATTAAATAAAACACAGGAAACAGTTTAAAAATCCAAAACCAATTTATAAAAATAGCTTATATTTTTATCTGTAAAATGACACAAAAACGATTAAAATCGGTTCAGGGGAACCGGAGATATGAATTTTTAAAGTATTATTATTTTCTAGCGCTTAGAAACAAAAAGCGCCAATCGGGTCATCTGGTTGCACCAGGACCGGGGCAAAGTCAAACTTTCAGGCCGACCGCGATGGAGCCCTGCTCGGCTACAAGTCGCGGGAGGCCTCGGTTAAAAAGTTACCTTCTGACTTAGTCTCTTTTTTGATGTTTTTCTTCCCCGGGACGAACCTGCCAGTTGAATCCGACCTCCTGGAGCCCTTGTCCGGATACGCGAAGTCGGTTTCCTCTGTGGTGATTTTTACCTTCGGACTTAGTCGTTTTTTCGAGATGAAAATCCTTCGACCAGGGTAAACCTGGATCTTGATCCGACGTCCATGGAGCCCTTCTCGGATACGATGGCTGGGAGGTCCCGGTCAACTTTTTACGTTCGGACTTAGTCTCTTTTTTGGATGTTTTTCTTTACCGGGACGAACCACGAAGTCAGGCCGGGTCGCGGTTGAGGCAAGCCGGCTAGAATTTCCGCGTCGGGTCGGTCACTTTATGGAGCTTTTTTTTAAAAATTCTCCAATCTTTTCCAAACTTCTGGGGCTTCACCCAGATGTTCTTTTAAGGTTCTTTTGGGGTCCACAGCTCACCCCAAGGGTCCAGAAGTTCTGTGATGGTCCTTGGGAAGTGCGGACTTCAACTCCCAGAATGCACCTGGCGCAAACTCCTTTTTGGCCACTGGATAGTGGTCAGCTGGTCGCTTTCTTCAGGAGTTGGTGCAGGGGACTCTGGTTAGCAATTTTTCACCTGTAGCAAACAGGGAGTCCCTCCTTGAACCAGTTGAAGCCAGGCAAAGTCCTTCTTGTGGTGAAGCCCAAGTGTGCAGCTGGTGCAGTCCTTCTGAGTGCAGGTTCCAGGTGCAGGCCAGGGGTCCAGCAGGGCAGTCCTTCTTCTTCTTTAGTTCCTTTCTTGTTGAATTCTGGAGGGGATCTGAGGCGTGGGTGCAGGTCTGCCAGTTTTATCCTTGCTCCTGGGTGAAAAGCAGGGGGGCCCTGGTTCTCCAATCAGGGACAGGGTCGTCCCCCTGTGATGACCACTTCCTGGGAAGTGTGGCAAAAATCCATCCCAGAAGGCAACAGTCTCTAAAAATCCAAAATGGATGAATCTGATTTTTGGAGGAGAGATCTGGCTGAGCCCACCCACTGGTGTGGCTAAAAATCATAAACACACCCCTCTCCTGCCCTCTCCTAATCTAATCAAGGGGGCACCTAGCTGTCTGGGGTTGCAGGATGTGGGGGTGTTGCTGGGTGCTCCAGATGTCCTTCTCTGCCTTTGAAGACCAGTTTGGCAGCCCTCCCCCTTCCTGCCTCACCATCTGCTGAGGGGAGATTCTCTCCCCCAAGCACATTCCTTTGTGTGAAGCCAGGCCACTTCACACCTCATTAAAGTGGCCTGGCAGAAGCTGCTGCAGGCTGGCCAATCAGAGCACAGCAGCAAAAACAATGCAGAGCTGAAATTGGCAACTTTTTAGGTAAAGTCTAAACTTTTTACCTGCACTAGTTATATTAAATCCAACAACTGGAAGTTGTGGGATTTATTATAACAATCAATTTGATACCATAATCTTGGTATGTAACATTTAATGAGACTTTCAAATTTAAAATAAAGTCTGCCCATTCTAGCCTATGAGGGCCATTTACTTCAATGAGGGAAAAACGAATTTGGCTGTTTTTACCTCACCAGGGCTTATAAATCTATTTTTATAAAGTCCCTGCTTATAGTTACATGGCACCCAGCCCTAGGGGCACATAGGGCACACCTTAGGGGTGACTTATATGTAAAAATAAGGTAGTTTAAGACTTTGGAAGTACCTTTAATTCCAAAGTCGAATTTGCATATAACTTTAATTTAAAAGCAGCCAGCAAGGCAGGCTTGCTTTTAAAATGACACTGGGCACCTCAGCAATGCACCTAGGTGTGCACCACCTATGCTGTGGTCCCTAAACCTACATGCCCTACCATATACTAGGGACTTATAGGTAGTTTAACTTAGCCAATTATAATTAGCCTAATTTGCATATCCATTTTACACAGAGCACTGGCCCTGGGACTGGTAAGCAGTACCCAGGGCACAGCCAAGAGTCAGTAACCACCAGTACCTATCCAGAAAGAGTGGGGGTGATCAGGCAAAAAAAAAGGACTTTCCTACACTGCCCCCCCCCAGATGAAAGGTGATGGGTACTAACCTACACCCTGGTAGTCCTCATCAGCTAAGTGGAAAAACCTGGAAAGGCCATCTGCATTGGCATGAGCAGTCCCAGGTCTGTGCTCCACTGTGAAGTCCATCCCCTGTAGGGAAATGGACCACCTTAACAGTTTTGGGTTCTCCCCCCTCATCTGCATCAAACATCTGAGAGGTCTGTGGTCAGTTTGTACACGGAAGTGAGTGCCAAACAAGTAAGGCCTCAACTTCTTCAGGGACCAAACCACAGCAAAGGCCTCCCTCTCAATGGCACTCCATTTTTTCTCTCTGGGGAGTAGTCGCCTGCTGATGAAGGCAACTGGGTGATCATGGCCCTCTTCATTAACTTGTGCTAACACTGCCCCAATCCCTTCCTCTGAAGCATCTGTTTGCACTACAAACTCCTTGCTATAGTCAGGGGCCAGTAACACTGGTGCTGAACACATAGCCTGTTTGAGGGTGTCAAAAGCTTTCTGACACTCTGGGGTCCAAATGACCTTCTTGGGTTGTTTCTTGGAGGTAAGCTCAGTCAGAGGGGCCACTATGGTCCCAAAATTCTGAACAAACCTCCTGTAATACCCAGTCAGGCCAAGAAAGGCCCTGACCTGAGTCTGGGTTTTTGGAGCCTCCCAATCCAGGATAGTCTGGATCTTGGGCTGGAGAGGTTGTACATGGCCTCCACCAACAAGGTGGCCCAGGTACACAACAGAACTTTGCCCTATCTGGCACTTGCTTGCCTTGATAGTCAGGCCTGCTTGAAGCAGGGCCTGAAGCACTTCCTTCAGGTGGACCAGGTGGTCCCTCCAGGTGGAACTAAATACAGCTATATCATCTAGATAAGCTGCACTAAAAGATTCCAACCCAGATAGGACTCTATTCACCAACCTTTGGAAGGTGGCAGGGGCATTTTTCATGCCAAAGGGCATCACCTTGAACTGAAAGTGGCCCTCTGGTGTGGAAAATGCTGACCTCTCCTTAGCTCTTGGACTTAAGGCAATCTGCCAATATCCTGAGGTCAGATCAAATGTGCTCAGGAATTTGGCAGCCCCCAACCTGTCAATGAGCTCATCAGCTCTAGGTATGGGGTGAGCATCAGTCCTAGTGACTGCATTTAGACCTCTGTAGTCCACACAGAATCTTAATTCTTTCTTCCCACCTTGGGGATTAGCTTTGGGCACCAGTACCACTGGACTGGACCAAGGACTATCAGAGGGCTCAATTACCTTCAGGTCCAACATCTTAGCCACTTCAGCTTTGATGTTGGCTTTGACCTGGTCAGACAGCCTGTACAGCTTGTTCTTGACAGGCAAGCTGTCACCAGTGTCAACATCATGGACACACCAATTGGTGAGTCCAGGGGTCAGGGAGAACAGACTAGCAAACTGTCCCAAGACTTGCTTACAGTCTTGTTGTTGCTGATCTGTCAATTTGGGAGAGAGTACCACTCCCTCCACTGACCCATCTTTTTCCTTTGAGGACAGGAGGTCTGGCAGAGGTTCACCCTCCTCCTCCTTCCCTTCATCAGTGACCATCAGCATGGTCATGTCTGCCCTGTCCTGGTGGGGTTTCATCCTGTTTACATGCAGGATCCTGTGAGGATTCCTGGGGGTGCCAAGGTCCACCAAGTAGGTGACCTCACCTTTTTTTTCCAGAATTGGATAGGGCCCAGTCCATTTGGCCTGTAGTGCCCTAGGAGCCATGGGCTCCAAAACCCACACCAGCTGTCCTGGGTGATACTCAGGCATGGTAGCCTTTTGATCATGCCAGAGCTTCATGAGCTCCTGACTGGCCTCCAGGTTTCTGCTTGCCTTCTTCATATATTCAGCCATGCGAGACCGCAGGCCTAGTACATAATCCAGCACATTCTCCTTGGATTCTTTGAGAGGCTTTTCCCAAGACTCTCTCACCAAGCACAATGGGCCTCTTACAGGGTGCCCAAACAGTAACTCAAAGGGGCTGAATCCAACTCCCTTCTGTGGCACCTCCCTGTAGGCAAACAGCAGGCATGGGAGGAGGACATCCCATCTCCTCCTGAGTTTGTCAGACAAACCCATGATCATGCCCTTCAGGGTCTTATTGAATCTTTCCACCAGACCATTGGTCTGTGGATGGTAGGGTGTGCTGAACTTATAAGTAACACCACACTCCTCCCACATGGCTTTCAGATAGGCTGACATAAAGTTTGTGCCCCTATCTGAGACCACCTCCTTTGGGAATCCCACTCTGGTGAACACACCAAGTAGGGCCCTAGCCACTGTGGGTGCAGTGACTGTCCGGAGGGGTATTGCCTCAGGGTACCTGGTGGCATGGTCCACTACCACCACAATGTACCTGTTACCTGAAGCAGTTGGTGGGTCTAGGGGACCAACAATGTCAATCCCCACCCTCTCAAAGGGAGTCCCAACCACTGGCAGTGGAATTAAGGGAGCCTTTGGCTTGCCCCCTGTCTTGCCACTGGCTTGACAGGTGACACAGGAGCTGCAAAACTCCCTGACTTTTTCTGACATTTCTGGCCAAAAAAAATGGTTGACCAGCCTGTTCCAGGTCTTGGTCTGTCCCAAATGACCAGCTAAGGGGATATCATGGCTTAAGGTAAGGAGGAATTCTCTATACTTTTGGGGGACCACTACTCTCCTAGTAGCCCCTTCTTTAAGGGTCCTAGCCTCAGTGTAGAGAACTCCATCCTCCCAGTAAACCTTGTGGGTACCACTGGTATCCCCTTGTTCTTGCCTGGCAGCAGTCTGCCTCAGGCCCTCAAGAGTGGGACACTCTCTTTGTCCCTGGCACAAATCTTCTCTGGTGGGCCCACCTGCCCCTTGCAGTTCTGCCAAGTCAGGCAGAGTTTGCAGGGAAGGTGTCCCTCCCTCAGAGTTCAGATCCTCCCCCTCAGGGTTGGATTCTTCCTGACCCTCTGTACTTGTTGGGGCTGGCAAGCCAGACCCAGTGCCTTTTCTCTTTTTCTTGGAGGCTTGGCCCATTGTTCCAGGGTCCAAGTGTCCAGCATTCCCCTGTTGTGCCGCCTGTGACCTGGTCACAGCACACACCCATTCAGGGAGGTCCAGCATCTGTGCATGGACCCTTCTCTCCACTTCTGACCATTCAGATGCTTCAAGATCATTTCCCAGTAGACACTCTACTGGGAGGGCAGGAGCTACAGCTACTTTTTTAGGGCCAGTCACACCTCCCCATTCCAGACTCACCATAGCCATGGGATGGAGTTTGGTTCTGCTATCTGCATAAGTCACCTGGTGGAAGACACCAGGTAAGACCTGCTCTGGAGAAACCAGCTTTTCTGTGACCATTGTCACACTGGCTCCTGTATCTCTCAGAGCTTCCACTTCAGTCCCATTGACTTTAGGCCTCTGCCTATACCTCTGCATGATGGGAGGTAAGGTGGCCATAGTTGCAATGTCCACCCCACCCACGGATACTAAGGTGACTTCAGTGTACCCTGATTCCACCCCTGGGCCAACTTCCACCCCCAACCCTACACTAGCAATCCCCTGGGATTGCCCACCAGTGGGGGGCTTCTTGGTGCAGATAGCATCTCCTCTTTTATGTCCTGGCTGATAACAGTCAAAACACTTGCCGGCCTTAGCAAGCTCCTGAAACTTTCCTGCTTTAGCAGGATCAAAATTCTTTCCCTGATACCCTTTCCCTTTAAAAGTGAATTGGCTCGGGGTTCCCCCTCCCTGAGAAGTTTTTGGGGACTCTTGTGAGGACTCTTTGGGTTTTTTGTCATCTTTCCCCTGGTTCTTCCCCTGAGAAGAACCATGTCCTCCCTTTTTCTGATCACCCCCTGGGGGTCTCTGGTTAACTCTAGTTCTTAACCAGTCATCTGCTGCCTCCCCCAGCTCTCTGGGGTTGGTCAACCTAGAGTCTACTAGATACTGGCGGAGCCTCTCTTGGACACAATTAGTTAGAAGGTGCTCCCTCATAATCAAATTGTACAGCCCCTCAAAGGTACTTACCCTGTTGCCCTGTATCCAGCCCTCCAGTGCTTTTACTGAAATGTCCACAAAGTCCACCCAGGACTGGGTGCTTGTCTTTTGGGTGTCCCTAAACTTAAGCCTATACTGCTCTGGGGTTAGACCAAACTTTTTAGTCAAGCAACTCTTCATACTGGGGTATGAGTCTGCATCCTCCCCACTCATGGTTAGGAGCCTATCCCTCCCAGAGTTGGGAACTAACTCCCAAAGGAGTGAACCCCAGTACTGAGGCTTGACTTTCCTCATCTGGAGGGCCCTCTCAAAGGCCCCCAGCCACTTATCTATGTCATCCCCCTCTACATAGGCAGGAACCACCCCTTTGGGTAATCTGGGGGCAAAACCCCCACCCAGGGACACCTCAGTTTCTTTCTCGCTGCCTCCCTCTTTTTTTTCTTTGCTTGCCCACTTTTTCTTTTCTAGGGCAAGCTTATCTGCTTCCAAAGCTATGTAGGCTAGCTGGGCTTCCAGCTCTCTTTCCCTGATGGATGGGTTCTCTCCTCCTGAAAGGACCCTCTTCCTACCACTAGCTTTGGGTCTGCCCCTAGTGACTGTATCCAGTGAGGACCGTTCCTCCTCTTCCTCACTTGGGGTCTGATGCCTTCCCTCCCCTGAGTGGTTAGAGTTAGCATCTTCCTCTTTTTCTTCCTCCTCTGGAGCTTCCTCTGTCTCTACCTCTTGGGCCTCAGCCCATGCTGTCAGGGATTTAATCAGGATTTGCTTCCTGAGATCAGGGGTTGCAGGCAACCCCCTCTCAATACACAACCCCCTAAGCTGGACTACTGTCAGTGTGGGTAGGCTAGCCAGATCAAGCTCCATGGTTCCCTAGTTTTGTGTCAACAAAAACTTTTTGCAAAAATTGGAAACAAGAATTTAGAAAAAATTACAAAAATTCAATAATTGAAATTAATCCAAATTAGTTTAAAAAAAAAAACTTAAAATTAAAAATTAAAAACAATTTTTGCACTAGGACAATTTAAAGGATTTTTAATTTGTTTTATCTAAAACTGTAACGTGATATTGAACACAAGTACAGGATCCCGTCGCTGCTTCCAATTATGTTGGAAAATGGGTTATTGGTAGGGCAGGTAGGTACCTACACCTAGCAACAAGCCACAAACCTCCACAAAAGTACAGTTAGGTCTCAGTAAATTAATCCCAGCTCTACCCTTGGTAGCTTGGCATCGAGCGTCAAGGCTTAACTTAGGAGACAAAGTGTAAAGCATTCAAATATCACAAAACAGTAATTAAATAAAACACAGGAAACAGTTTAAAAATCCAAAACCAATTTATAAAAATAGCTTATATTTTTATCTTTAAAATGACACAAAAACTATTAAAATCGGTTCAGGGGAACCGGAGATATGAATTTTTAAAGTATTATTATTTTCTAGCGCTTAGAAACAAAAAGCGCCAATCGGGTCATCTGGTTGCACCAGGACCGGGGCAAAGTCAAACTTTCAGGCCGACCGCAATGGAGCCCTGCTCGGCTACAAGTCGCGGGAGGCCTCGGTTAAAAAGTTACCTTCTGACTTAGTCTCTTTTTTGATGTTTTTCTTCCCCGGGACGAACCTGCCAGTTGAATCCGACCTCCTGGAGCCCTTGTCCGGATACGCGAAGTCGGTTTCCTCGGTGGTGATTTTTACCTTCGGACTTAGTCGTTTTTTCGAGATGAAAATCCTTCGACCGGGGTAAACCTGGATCTTGATCCGACGTCCATGGAGCCCTTCTCGGATACGATGGCTGGGAGGTCCCGGTCAACTTTTTACGTTCGGACTTAGTCTCTTTTTTGGATGTTTTTCTTTACCGGGACGAACCACGAAGTCAGGCCGGGTCGCGGTTGAGGCAAGCCGGCTAGAATTTCCGCGTCGGGTCGGTCACTTTATGGAGCTTTTTTAAAAAAATTCTCCAATCTTTTCCAAACTTCTGGGGCTTTACCCAGATGTTCTTTTAAGGTTCTTTTGGGGTCCACAGCTCACCCCAAGGGTCCAGAAGTTCTGTGATGGTCCTTGGGAAGTGCGGACTTCAACTCCCAGAATGCACCTGGCGCAAACTCCTTTTTGGCCACTGGATAGTGGTCAGCTGGTCGCTTTCTTCAGGAGTTGGTGCAGGGGACTCTGGTTAGCAATTTTTCACCTGTAGCAAACAGGGAGTCCCTCCTTGAACCAGTTGAAGCCAGGCAAAGTCCTTCTTGTGGTGAAGCCCAAGTGTGCAGCTGGTGCAGTCCTTCTGAGTGCAGGTTCCAGGTGCAGGCCAGGGGTCCAGCAGGGCAGTCCTTCTTCTTCTTTAGTTCCTTTCTTGTTGAATTCTGGAGGGGATCTGAGGCGTGGGTGCAGGTCTGCCAGTTTTATCCTTGCTCCTGGGTGAAAAGCAGGGGGGCCCTGGTTCTCCAATCAGGGACAGGGTCGTCCCCCTGTGATGACCACTTCCTGGGAAGTGTGGCAAAAATCCATCCCAGAAGGCAATAGTCTCTAAAAATCCAAAATGGATGAATCTGATTTTTGGAGGAGAGATCTGGCTGAGCCCACCCACTGGTGTGGCTAAAAATCATAAACACACCCCTCTCCTGCCCTCTCCTAATCTAATCAAGGGGGCACCTAGCTGTCTGGGGTTGCAGGATGTGGGGGTGTTGCTGGGTGCTCCAGATGTCCTTCTCTGCCTTTGAAGACCAGTTTGGCAGCCCTCCCCCTTCCTGCCTCACCATCTGCTGAGGGGAGATTCTCTCCCCCAAGCACATTCCTTTGTGTGAAGCCAGGCCACTTCACACCTCATTAAAGTGGCCTGGCAGAAGCTGCTGCAGGCTGGCCAATCAGAGCACAGCAGCAAAAACAATGCAGAGCTGAAATTGGCAACTTTTTAGGTAAAGTCTAAACTTTTTACCTGCACTAGTTATATTAAATCCAACAACTGGAAGTTGTGGGATTTATTATAACAATCAATTTGATACCAAATTCTTGGTATGTAACATTTAAGGAGACTTTAAAATTTAAAATAAAGTCTGCCCATTCTAGCCTATGAGGGCCATTTACTTCAATGAGGGAAAAACGAATTTGGCTGTTTTTACCTCACCAGGGCTTATAAATCTATTTTTATAAAGTCCCTGCTTATAGTTACATGGCACCCAGCCCTAGGGGCACATAGGGCACACCTTAGGGGTGACTTATATGTAAAAATAAGGTAGTTTAAGACTTTGGAAGTACCTTTAATTCCAAAGTCGAATTTGCATATAACTTTAATTTAAAAGCAGCCAGCAAGGCAGGCTTGCTTTTAAAATGACACTGGGCACCTCAGCAATGCACCTAGGTGTGCACCACCTATGCTGTGGTCCCTAAACCTACATGCCCTACCATATACTAGGGACTTATAGGTAGGTTAACTTAGCCAATTATAATTAGCCTAATTTTCATATCCATTTTACACAGAGCACTGGCCCTGGGACTGGTAAGCAGTACCCAGGGCACAGCCAAGAGTCAGTAACCACCAGTACCTATCCAGAAAGAGTGGGGGTGATCAGGCAAAAAAAAAGGACTTTCCTACAATCTTGAACTATTGCTAGGCCATAGCGACTGGAAACACGTTTAAAGTGAAGGGCTCCTACCCACTAGGTGGACGGATCGATATCTGGATGCAACACAGGGCGATCTGGCTGAAGTTATCAGCTCTTAGGTTGCGGGTGCGTTTATAGTCATTAGATATCTAAAAGCTATCTGAGAGAGAGGGAGCTTGGAGATATGCCATATGTGTTTACAAATGTCTTAACCATTTCTTTGACAATTCGTTGCCAAAAAATAGCCGACGAGGTGATGATAATGGTGTATGCCTTGAAGTTTAAAACTGGAAATGTCTCTCCTGTTGGGTGATATAGATTTTACCTGTATAATGAATTAAAAGAGCAACTTCCTGCTGTATGGAGTTAAAAAACAACTGTTTATCCTATAGAGTTAGAAAAAGCGAGCTTTTCCTGCTTCTGGGTGCTGGTCATCCCTGGATACTACATGGATCCATGCTCGCCACCGTTGGCCATGATGCTCAAAAAAGTCCCAAGTCAGCAATAAGCGACTGAGCACTGGTATAACTGATACAGAATGAGAAGTAAAAGCTACAGCTTGTTTGAAGCATGTAATAAATATTGTTTATGGATGGCTACTTAGATATCCACCAAAGAGATTTGGTTGTTTGTCAAAGTTTTCAAAGTACACAGATCAAAATTTGCGTTTGTATGATTAAAAGAGGAAGTTCTTCCCTCCTGATTTTTTTTGCAGGGTGGAAGAATATATTTGTTATACTTCAGACCAGCCACTATGGGACTAGGGACTTCAAGTATTTGCAAAATGAGACTAATCCAAAAGCAGGTCCTTGAGCTTTTGTAATTGAACTGAGCAATTGCATTAGCCAGCTCATAAAACAAGGGGTCCAACATTGTCCATGACTTTTGTGGTCTGAGATCTCTTATCAAAGTTTGAGAACTATGACCAGGAAACTAACATGTGTCCAGGGTTTCATAGCCCATGAATCCAGTATGCTTTCCAAGAAATGGGCGAGTAGACTCATCCTCAACCTCCCACACAGAACTCACGTCACGCCATACCTCAGTGAACTTCACAGGCTCCAGTCACACAAACATGTTCAATTTAAACTCCTCATACACACATTCAGGGTACTACAGAACTCAAGCCCACAGTTGTATCTTCTTCCACCATCCACCTAGACACCTCAACTCCACAGGACTCCTACTCGAACACATCCCACATATGCACATAACAAGATTAGGAGGATGGGTGTTCTCTCTCATATCTCCTTAAGCAAGTGACCTCCCACACCACATCAGAACATCCTCCTCTCATCTTGAATGCCACAAGAAGCTGAAAACCTGGCTTTTCAATTAATTAGCTACCATAGGCAGGGTAGGTACACACACCTGCTCAGTGCTGGCATACCTTCACGAGTGACAGTGCACTTTTTAAATAAACATAACATAGCATAACATAACACAACACAGCATAGTTTGCAGACCAGCAAGGTGTGTAAGTTTGCAAACCTCTGAGCATGGCCATGGTCTTCTGCCTTTCATGATTCCAAAACTCTGCGATGAACTCATGGACCTGGCTCGAGGGGGGGGGCTTTGCCTAGGTTTGTGGTCAGAGTGTGTCCACCATGCCCCCTTATGTGCCCTTTTGGTTAATTTTAGGATGTAGAGGCCATGCCCTGCTTCCTGTAAGGATGGCTGCTAGAGAAACATATTTCTTGCTCCTATCCAATCGAAGCCTTCTGGTCTTCAACGAGGTCTGGAATTGCAGACCCGAAAAAAATTACAGAAGAAAACGTTCACCTAACTTGTAAGATCTGTTTATTTTCAAATTTAGGTCAGTAAATTGTACGCCACCTTGAGTTTCTGAACATTTTCGAACTTACTATTCCAAAATTTTAACCCTTTGAAATTCACCTAATACATTTTTACAATGGAAATTTATTCGCTAAATTCTGAACATGTGTCGACCAAACCACGCAACAGCACTCCTCAGAGTAAGGTTTGGGGTAATTTCATTGAGTGTTTTTTTCTGTAGCAAAGAATAAAGATTTCTAAGGGGTTTAAAATGGTAAATGCTGCTTTTTTTATTTTATTCCAAATATTTACTGCAGCTCCCGATGGATTTGAATGAAACTTGCTGAATCTAACCTGAATCCACTTTAAAAAAAAAAAAAATTCTTGCAGATTCTCCTGGGGAAAAGGGGAGGAAAAAGGCATATTTCACAGGAAAATTTAAAATATGGAGACTATTTCACTGTCTCCTTTGAAATATGGATTTCATCATTATAATGGCAGCCCCCAAACGTCTCTGCAGAGCAATACCATCGTCAGGGCTACTAGAATTATGTAGCATGGCATAACAAATTATGTAGCAAATTGTTCAAAATTATGCACCAAGAAAAAAATATGTGGCACGTTTTCTGGTAGTAGAAAACTCATCAATTTGAAGTAGGTACATTGGCCCAGATTCACTAAGCCTTTGCATTGTCCTTGCGAAACAGAAAGCAAAGTAACAGCAACTGAAAGGCTTCAGTGAGCTATGCAAAGCCATACAAGCTGCAATTTACACTGAATTTTGTGGCTTTGTAAAGTGATGTAATGCAACACAGCTGCTTGCTCTGTGTTACATTACAATTTGAAATGGAAGGCATTCCATCGGTGGAACATGGCCATTCCCAAGCACCTACCCATGGATTTGACATAATTTCAGATTTACAAAAGTTTGTAAGCCTGGGACTGCATCAAATCAGTACGCCTCCCACAGGATGTTAGGCAGCACACAGTGTGCCAGGACAAGGAGAGAGCAGAAATGTCCATATATTTGAAAATCTGGAATGTGTCTGCTCTCTGCCTTTTAGACAATGCAGCACAACAATTTTCTTTTCCTTCTCTGTGTTGTGTGAAATATTTGTAACAATGCCACAAAATGGATTTATGGACATCTGCACATGATGCAAATTATGTGGCAAAAGCAGCAAATCTATGATTATGTGGTAAAAGACTGCAGCTTTTGAATCAAATAAATCTACTGGCATCCACCATTGTCCATTGTTTTATGAACAAGTTATTCATGAACGGTAAACAAAACCTAAACATATTAAATTCAATCTGTTCCCATTTTGCTGTATTTTGAAGGAAACAGTTTATCTAAGCTAACAATCCCAAATAAAAATGTAATCTTTAAAATATGTAACAGAAACACATACATACACAGAGACACACGGTCAGGAATGGGGTTGGTAATTTGGGAGGGGTAGCAGTACCAGCTTCATAAATCTACTCTGGTTACGTCAACATACAGTTCTGAGAGAATCTCTGTTCAATGCCTGGTGCCTATCACAAAATGAGCAGGGTGCTGAGTGGGTGAAAGGCAGGACACTTCTTAACCACTCTTTGAAGTCTCCCCCACTTCAAAGGCACATTTGGGTATAAAACAGGGCCTCTGCCCTACCTCATCAGACACTTGCTGGAGAAGAAACCGGAACCAGGAACTACATCATGCCAAGAAGAACTGCCTGGCTGCTCAAAGGACTCACTTGTCTGCTTTCTACAAAGGACTGCTGCCCTGCTGTTGGCCTGCTGCCTTGCTGAACTCTTGTCTGGCTGTAAAAGTGCTCTCCAAGGGCTTGGATAGAGCTTGCCTCCTGTTCCCTGAAGTCTCAGGCCCAAAAAGACTTCTCTTTTTCATTTGGACTCTTCGTGCGCCGAAAATGTCGACGCACAGCTTGCTCCGCAATGAGAAAATCGTCGCACACCGACACTGATCGACGCGACACCTTCGGGGTGACCGGAACTTCGACGCACGGCCTTGCAAGGACAACGCCGCCCGACTTCCAGAGGGGAAATCGACGCGACGCCTGCCGTGAGAACGGAAATTCATGCACAGCCTCCCGGAACGACGCACAGCCGGAAAACAAGCTGAAGAATCCACGCACAGACCCAGGGACATCTGGTAATCCCGCGAACCACAGAAAGAGACTGACTTCCCCGCATGAAAAATAACGACGCAAGTCTGTGTGTGCAGAGGAGAAATCGTCGCACACACCATTTTTCCACGTATCTCTTCTTCTGCGGCCCTTAGCGGAGATTTTCCACTTTAAACCAGGTACTTTGTGCTTGAAAGAGACTTTGTTTGCTTTTAACAGACTTAAGACACTTTATATCACTTTTCAGTGATATCTCTACATTTACTTAATGCATCTTTGATCGTTTTGACCTCCATTTATCCAGATAAATATTATATATTTTTCTAAACACTGTGTGGTGTATTTTTGTGGTGCTATATTGTGTTCTTTTATGATTTGTTGCACAACTACTTTACACATTGCCTTCTAAGTTAAGCCTGACTGCTCAGTTCCAACCTACCCGAGGGTGGGCACAGGATAATTTGGATTGTGTGTGACTTATCCTGACTAGAGTGAGGGTCCTTGCTTGGACAGGTGGTAACCTGACTGCCAACCAAAGACCCCATTTCAAACACTTGCCTATAGAGATGACATGGTCAAAGGTGGTTCTCTACCATGCTGTGATTGGGGAATGACTGTCTTGGTCTGGGAGAGTCCTGAGAATGAATAAGAGAAGCTCTTCCATGCATCACAAAGTAAAACAAGCATTTGCAATTCAATGAATCTCGCGTTTGCTTGCATTAGAGTTATTACCTTTGTAAATTCCTATCTCGACTTTTCTTTCCATATAAATTGAAAATGAAAAGCAAACCAGTTGACATAAGCAAGTGGATTCAAAGTGCCACAGCTGTGGTACTGAAAATTCTGGACCCGTGTTATAAACATCGTCGTATCACAACGATTTTGGTATCAGCAGACCGAGAATGATTAGAATAGTATGCACAAGCATTGTATTCATATTCGGGTAACGAAATCACCCGAATATCAGAGTTTCTGTCCTGAACCCTCGTATTCCATTTAAACGACAGCCATTTTGTGATTGCCCTCACATAGGCCAATGTCTAATGTTGAAAACGAGTCTGAAGGACACGTACATCTTTGCTGACTCCTCTGTGACCTGGGCAAGCTGACTCCACTGCCTGAAGCCAAACCTGTTCGGCCAGTTTCTTTCCCAGTGGCCGAATGAGATTAGTATCAAGGGTCAACACATCATAAAACCTTTCATCACACACAAACCATGCCTAATCTTACACACACCTGTCCCTGTTCCTTTCTTTATGACTTGCTTTACAAGGAGGAGGTGCCTGTTTATATTAGGGGTCCGTTGATATCTGATGAAAGTACTGAGCCTTGCCGGGTAATTGATTGAGGGCTGGACAAACTGAAATATGGGCTTGTCATCATAACCCTGCTATTTCTTTGTAGTGAAAATATGTGAATGGTCAACTGTAAAATAAGGAATGTTTGCCCAAAGCATAATATTTTGTATAAAAGAGAAGGATAGCTTTGCAAGAGGAGCAGTCTCCTGAGAATATACACTGTGTTGTACTTCTAGGATACCTGTTACTGGCTGCAGCCAATAAACAAGATCTTTGACTTCACCAAGAAGACTCTGTGTTTCTGTAGTCTGAAACAGGAAGGACTCGAAGTCTTAGGGTGTGTTCCCTGGCACCACTGGGTTCTGAAAAACCCAGTACTTCAGTTGGCGCCCAACGTGGGGCGATTTCAGCGGTACCAGTCCAAGCCAGAGGTTCGTGAGGAGCTTCGTGTGAAAATTCTGGAGGGAGGCCGCCACTTCATCGACCCCTGTATGTCGACGTGGTCCGAAAGTCTTTGCTGCGAGGTTCCCCACTTCCCGACGGCTACGAAGGACTGCTGCCCTGACTATCGCCCTGTTTTGGACCCTTGATGATTTGGTAGAGCGAAACGATAAACGAGTCTTCTGGTGACGTCATCGATACCTCAGTTAAGTATAAGTGGAGCGTCTCCCAGTCCTTAGTTTGGTTCTTAGTTTGGTATCCCCTTGGGATCTTGGATTTGGAACTTGCAAGTACCAAAGCCGAGGGATTCGTGTATTCACGAGACTATCGTATTCGATAATCCTTTGAAGTTTGACGCTAGACTAGAGAGCGAAGATGCCTGGTCTTAGCAGACATGGAAATTAGTTTTGTCTTGGTTATAATAGGGATTCCCGATTGGAGGACTCGTGTCCGGTTCCTCCGATTGGAACTCCAACCTATGAACTATATGTGAAACATGGCATAGGCCCCCTCACATATAATGAAGTATGGATCCGATACACCAGGAAAGATGGTGTTTTAAAATGGCCCCAATATGGTAGTTTTGACGCAGAGATTCTGAATAATCTGGAGGTTAAACTTTTTAAGAAGAAAGCCCGGCCGGCGATGTTTGGCTCTTTCCGCCTATGGCGTAAGGAAGCCAAACAGAAGGAAATTAAATTAGCAAAGAGAAATAAGAGGGAAGAGGGTATCTCGATAATGCAAGCTGCCATGCAGTTTAAAGATGATGAAGAAGAACAGATGAATGAGCAGTTGCACAGGCAACGTAAATTGGTGACCGATAAATGTTATCCAGTTTTTCCGCTTCTTCAGCAAGATGCAGCAAAAGAACTTGAGAAAGATCCTTTAATGTCACACTTGTTGAGTTCGCCACCCCCTTATGCGCAGAATGCTACAGCACCCCCGCAACCTTTAGCTGTGCAACCTCCAGTTATTGTGCCTGAAGCTCCTCTTCAGTTGGCTCCTATTACTATGATGCAGTCCCTTCAAGGGCCGCCGACTTCGCTACCTGCTCCATCTGTACCTCCTGCGACTTTATGTACTACATCGACTGCCTCTTCTGGTGTTCTTCCTGATACTGCCTCTGCGTCTGCTTCTGCGTCTGCCTTGCCTCCCTCTGTTTTTCCTCCTGTTCTTTCATCAACTTCTCCTTCTGTCCGACAGAGAATGACAGATACTGTTGCCAGCCTTATATTTCCTCTCTTTGGGTCGTCTGGTGTGACCCCAGATTCGGAGTGTAAACAGTCGCGTGGTCAACTGCCTAATTCTCAAGAGAGAGAAATGTTTGACCGTATGGCGCGTAAATGGGTTGTTTACCCTTTAAGATACGATGTAGAGTCTGTTATGGATGCCTTCCGTCAATGGGGAGCACCGAAACAAAGATACGTTTTTGAGAAAATGTGTGCTTTCCTTTGTGAGGAATTGGAGGATAATGATTTGGAAACAAATCCGCCTGATTTGTGCCGTGTACGGTTTGAGTTTGAAAAAGGCACGATTGTGGGTCCCGATGTTGAGAAAGCAGTTGCGACGTTGTTGTCCTTTAGGAATAAGGATCCTTCTCAGTCATTGTTCCAACATGACTCCTCTGTTAAAAAAAAGGTGCGACAGTACCCAATGAGAGAAGTCCCTCCGGTATGGAAGGACGCCGTTGCGGCTGATGTTGCTAATCAAATTGATGCTGTCCCAGCTCATTTTCAGCGTGTTTGGGTACATGTTCCGTGGAAGCGAGCTGAAGTTTTAGCCCTTAAGCAGACTTTGCCTGATCCCCGTAAAAACCCTGCAGGGTATTATAAGGAATTATCACAGACTGCAGACTCATGCATTATGAATTTAGCCGACATAGACATGTTATTTGGGAATGTTGTTCCACAGCCTTTGTGGGGATTGATTCGCCATACAGATCATGCGCAAGAGTTAGGTGACTCATGGGCTAATATTAGTGCTGTAAATGATAGACAAGTTGGTGGTGCCAAGCCTGAGCCTTTGGTAGCAGAACTGCCTGCTAGGATCATTACTTACATGAAGACTTTAATGCCTGCGATGCGTGTGAATTGGGATAAATTGTCTGCGTGTAAGCAGAAGAAAGATGAAACAGTGTCTGATTTCTTCACCAGGTTTGAGGAAACGTTTATCGACCACAGTGGTCAAGATATGAGTACAGAAGGTGGTCAACAGTTGTTCGTCGACAAGTTTGTGCACAATTTGCTTGCCGAGCTGTGTAAGAAATTGAAGGATTCAGAGAGTTCTTGGGCCGTTTCCTCTTCAGCACAAATATTGGCTACTGCACAGTACTACGAAAATAGGGATAAAGATGAGAAGGATAGAGCAGACAAGAAAACTAAAGAATTTAAGACGAGGGTTCTTTTACAACAGGCGTATCCGCCACGTGGTGGTCAGAGTAACTATCAGCAACCTCAACAGTTCCAGAAAAACTCGCAAAGGTTCGAGTTTTCTCAACCACGTGTTCCTATAGGTCCCAATCAGTGTTCATATTGTAAAGAAGAGGGTCATTTCAAGTATAGTTGTCCTATTTTGTAACAGCGTACGAATGGTGCTTCTGGCGCAAGAGGTCGAGGTGTTCAACAAGCTCCTAGAGGTAGAGGACGTGGAAGTTTTCCCCAGAACACACGTTCCTTTCCGTCTCAAAACTCAATAAATAGTTTTGACCAGCATCATAACGCGTCTGGTAGGACGGCTCAGTACTATGCTGACGACTACTATGCAGAAGATGAGAATCTGGAAGGTAATAATTGCTAGGACAGCCATAGACGAAGAGAGGGAGTTTTTTTAGTTCCAGTAGATCAGAATGGACCTTATGTTAAGGTGATTACATCAGGTGTGTCGGAGCCTTTTCTGTTGGATACTGGTGCTACAAAGAGTTCTATTATGCACTCAAAACTCCCTGGCGCACCTTTGTCTGGCGAGATGAATGTTTCAGTAGGTTTTTTCTGGCGCCCCGGTTAGGAACCCGATTTCTAGTCCTATGTCCCTTTCTGTTGGACCTTGTGAATTGGAAGCACCCCTTATTCTGATGACAGGTTGTGGTGAAAACTTGTTAGGATTGGATTTGTTGAAAAGATTGTATGTGACATTATATTGTTCTCCTTCGGGAGTACAACTTACACTGGGTAGGAAAATGGTCTCTCCAATGTATTTGTCGAAGTATAAACTTCAGACCGAATTGTCGTTTCTTCCTGATACCATTTGGGCTACTGGTCCTAATGATGTGGGTCTTTTGGAAATACTGCCTTATGTTGTGACATTGAAAGCCAACGTTAAATTACCACGCATTCAACAATACAAGATCTCTAGTGAAGGTGAAAAGGCGTTGCTAGCGATCATTTATGATTTAATTGAAAAAGATGTAATTGAAGAGACAAGAGGCAATGTTTGTAATAGTCCTGTTCTGCCTGTTTTGAAACGTACTGACCCCTCTAAACCACCTGTTTACAGGCTCGTGATTGATCTTAGAGAGGTAAATAAAATAGTTGTGCCACAGTTTCCAGTTGTTCCTAATATCACTGCCCTATTGACTATGATTCCAGCTTCCGCCACCTGGTTCTCGGTGATCGACTTAAAGAATGCTTTCTTCAGCATCCCGATTGCAGAGGAGAGCAGGGATATTTTTGGCTTCAGTTTAGGAGGCCGAAGTTTCCGCTTCAAACGCGCTCCACAAGGCTAATGTGAAAGTCCATCAATATATAGTCAGGATTTAAATACACAGCTTGATCCAATTGTTTTACCTGACGGCGCTACCCTTATTCAGTACATTGATGATTTGCTAGTCGCTACAGATACTGAAGAGATTTGTAAAGAAGCCACCTTGTTGTTGTTGCGTCATTTGTCTGATTTACATCACAAAGTGTCCCTTTCAAAACTGCAATATTGTCGACAAGAAGTGACCTACTTAGGTCATCTCTTATCGAAGGAGGGAAGGAAACTGACCTCAGAAAGAATTCAGGCAATTGCAAAATTGAGTGTGCCAAGGACACAGAGAGAAGTACGTGCTTTCTTGGGCATTACATCATACTGCAGACAATGGATACAGAATTTTTCTTTGCTGGCCAAACCTTTGGTAGCATTGACCTATAAAGATACACCGAACCCCGTTCTGTGGTCTGAAGTCTGTCAGAAAAGTTTTTCCAAATTGCGTAATGCATTGTGTTCGGCTCCTGTGTTGGGTACCCCCGACTACAGTAAGCCCTTTACACTGTATGTCCATGAGAAAGAGGATTGTGCATTGTCAGTGCTGACACAGTCTTTTGGAGACAAGCAGCGCCCATGCGCATATTTTTCGTCAACTTTGGATCCGGTAGCTAAAGCATTGCCGAGTTGCTTGAGAGCCACAGCGGCCGCAGCTGTTTCTATTCAACAGTCTGCTGGGTTAGTGATGAATAATATGTTGATTGTGATGGTTCCACATGCAGTGGAAACGTTGTTAAACAGGACTAAGACACAGCATTTAACTAGTGCTCGATTGTCAGGTTACGAGTTGACACTGTTAGCGAGTCATGTGCACATAAAGAGGTGCAATACGTTGAATCCAGCCACATTATTGCCGATTTCAGTAGAGACAGATGATGTTGAACAACATGATTGTTTTCTTAGGACAGAAGAAGAAACGAAAGGGAGAGTAGACCTTAAAGATACTCCTCTTGTAAAATGTGATGGTACCTTATGGGTGGATGGTTCATGCTTCAAGCTTCCGAATGGTGATACGACTGCAGCATATGCTGTCAAATCTTTGCATACGATTGTTGAACCTGCACGTATACCACATAATTCAGCTCAAGCAGCAGAGCTGATTGCACTTACGAGAGCGTGTGTGTTATCGAAAGGAATGAAAGTGACCATATATACCGACAGCCAGTATGCGTTTGGTGTGGCCCATAGTTTTGGACGATTGTGGAAAGAACGAGGGTTCCTGACTTCGCATGGAGCTAAAATTCAGCATGGTCAGTTGGTGAATGAGCTTCTTGAGTCACTGACCTTGCCATTACAAGTTGCGATTGTGAAATGCAGTGCACACAAGAAGGTTACTGATGATGTCGGTCGTGGCAATGCATTTGCTGACGAAATCGCAAAAGAAACAGCAACAGATGTGATGAATCGAATGTATGTTGCAAGCCCCGCAAGATGGGTTTGTGACGTTGGAATATGTGAAGATACGATAGAGGGTGTGAAGTCTCTTCAAGCTGAAGCTTCAGAGAAAGAGTTGAGTGTGTGGAAAGAAAGTACCTGTAAATTGGATGAAAATGGTTGTTGGGTTGACTTGTCAGAACATCAGCGATGGTTGTTACCTGATGCGTATGTGCTTGCAGTGGTGACAATGGCTCATGGAATGGCCCATATCAGTGTGAAAGGGATTTGTAAGTTGTTGGCTCCAGTATGGCAAAATGCTGGAATTCCTAAATGTGCAGAGAATGTGGTCAAGAATTGCATGGTGTGTCTGAAATACAATCCTGGTAGGGGAACCCCAACTCCAGCTGGTCATTTTGCACCTCCAACGTACCCGTTCGAGGTTTTGCAGCTAGATTTCATCCACATGGAAAGGTGCAACAATCTGAAATACGTACTCGTTGTTGTTTGTGCCTTTTCAAAATGGGTAGAAGCATATCCCTTAAAAGACAACACTGCCTTATCCACAGCTAAAGCCCTTGCCAAAGAATTCTTCCCTAGGTTTGGAATGCCGAGAATGGTCTGGAATGATAATGGGAGTGAATTTGTGGGTCGAGTGATGAAAAAAGTATGTGAGGGGCTAGGTATCCAGCAAAAATTCCACGCTGCAAATCACCCCCAATCAGCTGGACAAGTAGAGTGCTATAATGGCACGCTAAAACTGAAGTTGGCAAAGATACAAGCGAGCTCTGGTCTTAAATGGCCTGACGCTCTGCCTTTAGCACTCCTATCAACAAGAATGACTGTGCATTCGCGAGTGGGACTTAGTCCCTATGAAATTGTGTTCGGCCGCCCGGCCAACATATGGGGAGTGCCAAGACCAACAAAATTCAGTGAGATCGAACACCCTGTACTGCTTGATTATTTGTATGAATTGACGGCTAAATTGCGTGTTCTACACCAACAGGTTCACGATACTCTGCCTCAGGTCTCTGAAGCTCCAGGACATCTTATCGATCCTGGATCATGGGTGCTGGTCAAGAACTTCCAGCGGACAAAGAATGACCAGCCCCGTTGGACCGGCCCCTACCTCGTCCTTCTCTCAACAAGATCAGCTGTTCCAGTGGAAGGGAAAAAGAACTGGATCCACAGCGTACACTGCAAGAGGGTCCCTTTTCCTCTATCGTACGACCGGTGGGACCAGGAGGGGATCGCTGACTCTGAGACTGAGACTGTGCCTCGTTTTTTTCCATTTAGCGATGCACGTGTAAAAGGAAAAATTTCTGAACGAGAAAGTGACAATAATTTGCAAGAAGCTGTGCCACCGTCAATTCGATTGAACACTACAGAGCCTGAACTCTTGTTCCAGAACCAGACAGTACCTGGAAAAAGCCGTTATAATTTGAGACCAAGAACTAAGGACAAATCATTTTTTTCCCGTTCCTTTGCTATTTTTTTTTAAAGTGCGGCTCTCTCATCTGAGAAACTTTCTTATTTTTGTTTTTTTCTTTTCGAAACGCCATCCGGGTTCAGCTGTAGGGTCGTGGTTGCCCAAGTCTTTGGAGTGCAGCTGAAGACGTTAGGTCGACAGTTCTGGTCGGTCTAAGGGAGTTGCCCTGGACTGACAGAAGCATTCCCTAGCATAGAACACCCTACCACCACGAGCAGCAATTAGAGAGGATGGAGTTTTTCAAGAATGAGAGACCTGCCAGACAGATGGACTTTAAAGCCAGAATGTGTATAATAATGACAAAGAAACGATTTTTGATATTATGTATTTTCATGTTGCTTAGTGTAATGACGTTTTTAATAGGATATGTTTTATTCTCTTTTCAAGTGACATTTGCACCCATTACACAGCCCATACCTCCTTCTACTGTTTCCTCACATTCTTTTCACCCCCTGCCTGAACACGAGTCTGCCAGAAGATTAGAATTTGTCAACAATTCATTCATTCAGCTTCTACACCAACACCAATTAGTGGTGAACACAACTAACTGTTGGGTGTGTGGTCTTATGCCTCATACTACTGATAAAGGTATCCCTTATCTGGTCCTGCCTTTCAGCCATAATGGTTCTGTATGGGCATATAGAACGGTGTTCATATACGCGTATGAAGCCAACCCCCTACGTTCTGTGAAAGATAATCCTAAGAATAGTGCTCTAGCTAAGGGTATAGTAGATATGATTAGGGAAGATATTTCCTATGAGACTATCCCGAGAGATGAGACACTAGCATATATTGGATGGAACATAACAGGATATGGAGTTATTCTGAGTGGGAACCAGCGAGCAAAGAGATCCTCCCCGATTTGGATTGTACCCCATCAGGGTCACCGATGTCTGCAAGGTAATGGCAAGAATCCCAGAGCTCAGTTAAGGAAAAGTATCTGCACTGAAACATATGTTTTTGCGTCTCAGACTTCTCCTTCGTTCTTAGCAGGTAAGGGTACCTATTTCATCTGCCATAATAGAGCCTATACATGGTTGCCCCCTGACTTCTCAGGCACATGTTTTGTTTTGTTCCTGTTACCTCCCACCTACACGGCCGCGGCAGATTACCATAAGACAAGGATAGTTAGAGGTGTCATAAGTAAAGAAGACACTACAGGACAAGAAATTGGAGATTTCGTAAAGGGTTTTCTGCCGTTTTGGGGTCCTATGGTTAACAGCAGGAACATAAGGCAATTGACAAAGGTGGTTGAATCCACGGTAGTTGAAACCGCCGGTGCCCTTGGTAATTTGACTGCTGAGCTCCAGTCGGATCGCCTTATGACTCTTCAGAACAGGGTCGCATTAGACGTCATTCTTGCAGACCGAGGTGGGGTATGTAAAGTGATCCAATCAAGTTGCTGTGTTTTCATACCAGATAACGCTCCGACAGTCTACCAGGCCATTTCCAAACTGCATAAGATCTCCGAATCTATTCACGTGGATAATGGAGATTGGTCATTGATGGGGTGGTTCTGGGAGCTGATATCCGCCTGGGGATGGAAGACTCTGGTAGTCATTGGGATGATCTTAGCCATTCTTTTCCTGTCCTGTCTGTGTGTACAGTGTGCTCCTGCAATATGTGGCCTCTGTGCTACATCGTGTGTAAGGAAACCTGTATCAAGGGACGAGCTAGGTAATAGGATGATGCTACAGCAACATCTCAACGACTTTATGAATATAGACCTGGACTCAGATTAGCGTGAGTATAGGTTATTGCCTATGTAAGGGCAAAAGGAGGGTCTGTGGTACTGAAAATTCTGGACCCGTGTTATAAACATCGTCGTATCACAATGATTTTGGTATCAGCAGACCGAGAATGATTAGAATAGTATGCACAAGCATTGTATTCATATTCGGGTAACGAAATCACCCGAATATCAGAGTTTCCGTCCTGAACCCTCGTATTCCAATTAAACGACAGCCATTTTGTGATTGCCCTCACATAGGCCAATGTCTAATGCTGAAAACGAGTCTGAAGGACACGTACATCTTTGCTGACTCCTCTGTGACCTGGGCAAGCTGACTCCACTGCCTGAAGCCAAACCTGCTCGGCCAGTTTCTTTCCCAGTGGCCGAATGAGATTAGTATCAAGGGTCAACACATCATAAAACCTTTCATAACACACAGACCATGCCTAATCTTACACACACCTGTCCCTGTTCCTTTCTTTATGACTTGCTTTACAAGGAGGAGGTGCCTGTTTATATTAGGGGTCCGTTGATATCTGATGAAAGTACTGAGCCTTGCCGGGTAATTGATTGAGGGCTGGACAAACTGAAATATGGGCTTGTCATCATAACCCTGCTTTTTCTTTGTAGTGAAAATATGTGAATGGTCAACTGTAAAATAAGGAATGTTTGCCCAAAGCATAATATTTTGTATAAAAGAGAAGGTTAGCTTTGCAAGAGGAGCAGTCTCCTGAGAATATACACTGTGTTGTACTTCTAGGATACCTGTTACTGGCTGCAGCCAATAAACAAGATCTTTGACTTCACCAAGAAGACTCTGTGTTTCTGTAGTCTGAAACAGGAAGGACTCGAAGTCTTAGGGTGTGTTCCCTGGCACCACTGGGTTCTGACAAACCCAGTACTTCACAGCCGCCATGAGTATAAGCACGGAGGAGAGACACAAAAGGAAAAAGAAGTTTGCTCGCAGTCAAACGTATCAGCAAAAGTGAAGTTATCCATGTAATAGGGTTGATGGCCAAAGGCGGTAACAAAAACGTCCCAAGGAGAAACAAACTTAAAGCATTTACCAATGATTACAAAGGATTTTTGAAAGGCAAGCCCACAAACGAGTAATAGTGATGGGTGTGCGTGGTTAAAAGCCCATAGATAGATTGTAACAGATCAGAGTGCTTGCGCTGTCGACCTAAAAAAACACGTCTTGGGTCTACTGTTAAACCATGTATCTGCCATGTGTATGCTTTCTTTATAGCCACATCACTGGCATGAAAAGTAAACAGTCATTTGTTTATCAGAAGGAATGTAACTTTTGTTTACATTCTCAAAAAGGACACCTGTTTTTTAAGCAGCCCTAGTTCCTTACTTGCCCTTTGCAAATCAGTCAGCACACCCTTTAAGGCGTTGGTAACTGACAAATGGTTTGTGACTACAATTGCAGCCATAAATTGTTAATACGATTGTGACACACCATAAGGAAGGGAAACCCATTGCATGCTCCCTCTTAATTCCAATTGAGGATGTCTTGCAAAGTCCCTTTTGCAAGTTCTACTCGCAAAGCTGGTTTAGTACATTGCACATACCACTTTTGCATTTGCACATCCTGTGATTGTGTAAATCGCAGGGTTTGTGAAAACAAACATGTTTAGTACATTGGGTCCTTCTTAAAAAACTGCCTCTTTACCCTCTCACGTCACACAACATCAAATAGTCTGTTTTCCATGTCACAAAGTCATGCATGCCATGTGCAGGGGTGAGGGGAACCTTTCGTGCAATCCTGACCTCTTAAACTCCACCTATGCCTGTCCTCTGGTGGCTGCCTGAATAATCTGTCAGAAGATGTCACATCAGAAACTGGTGTAAACCCCTAGAGAGGTCCCCTGCGCGGTGCAGAGCTGCTCTCACCAGATATTTTGTTGAACGCAAAGAGTATTGTCAAGATGTATTTGTAGTCTGTGATTATAGAAAGCAAGCTTCCATGCCCTTTGCAAGCTTTACTGGAGCCAGAGCATATAGGGCGATCTGGCGTGGTGGGGAGTCTCATCGTTTGTACAGTGAAGGCTTGTTCTAAGCAACTGGAACAAAACGCGTGAGCGATTCCGAGTTTCTAGCAATGTTTCAGGATACTGTGCCATATGTCTGCGTCCCAACCTGCAAATGAGGTTCTCTTGCAGCATTATGGCAAGATGTCAAGAACACCAGTGGGCTGTCTTAAGTTGCTGCATTGATACTCTGGACTTAGAAAGCGGTAAAGGGAGAATACAGGGGCCACTCAGACAATGAATGAAATTCAGCTTAACCAATTTCTTTTCTTTCCTTACTACCCCTTTCTACTCCCTTTCTTTTATTCCACCCAAGGGAAAGAGATGCTCACAGTATTGATTTGTAAAGGTTCATTTAAGAGGGCATGACATTATGAAGCTATTGTCTGGCGGTCTCAGGGTGAGCTTTATTTGTTCGAAGGTAGCCTGACCTGTGATCATAAAACAAATGTCAGCGACAGGCTCTACAGACATATTTGCTTGACTGTTTGATAACATGGTGGTCAGAGTGATTCTACTCCTGGCTTGAGGCAGACTGATTTAAGGAGAAACTGTGAGATTTTATGGCAGGTTGGTGCCTAGCAAGAGCAGGGAATTCTGCTGCTGAGTAATTCATGCTTCCACTTGACTCAGCACTGCTGACCCTTTAAGAAATACTTTTCAGTTTTGCCATCGTGTCTGAGATTCGTGGAAGAGTGGCACCAGAACTGCTCTTGCATTCATTAATTTAGTCGTTTGGGTCTTCACGGAGAGAAACGTCTTCACTGGAGGGAGGTACTTAAAGTAACATGATTGTGTTCAGCTTGTCGGATGATGGCTGTACGCACATTTCCTGCTCAGACTTCGACATCTGCCAAAGACCACGCATTTCATCATTCAATAGCCACGATTTGGATACACCTTGTTTTCTTTCTTACTAGAATTTATACACCGTGCTACATGTCGAAAGGCAAGAAAGTATTGTTTCAAATACATCCATACACTGGTTTACTTTCAACGGCTGGAGCCAATGTAATTGCCTCCAATGGAGCCCATGCCGCCCTGGCGTATGTCTTCTTTCTGCCCTCTATCGCCTTTAGAATCCCCATGTGCCAGGCGTACTGTGAAAGAGGTCAAACGGTTATAGGGAATATGGGGGTCATTCTGACTCCCGCCGGCCGCGGTAACCGCAGGGCCGGCGGGAGCCGCCAGAATACCGCTGCGCGGTCATAAGACCGCCACGGGTATTCTGGGTTTCCCGCTGGGCTGGCGGGCGACCGCCAGAAGGCCGCCCGCCAGCCCAGCGGGAAACACCCTTCCACAAGGATGCTGGCTCTGAATGGAGCCGGCGGAGTGGAAGGGGTACGACGGGTGCAGTTGCACCCGTTGCGATTTTCAGTGTCTGCATGGCAGACACTGAAAATCTTGGTGGGGCCCTGTTACGGGGGCCCCTGCAGTGCCCATGCCATTGCAGTGCCCATGCCCCAGGGGCCCCACGACACCCCATACCGCCATCCTGTTCCTGGCGGCCAAAACCGCCAGGAACAGGATGGCGGTATGGGGGTCGGAATCCCCATGGCGGCGCAGCAAGCTGCACCGCCATGGAGGATTCCCCAGGGCAGCGGAAAACCGGCGGTACACCGCCGGTTTTCCGTTTCTGACCGCGGTCAGAATGCCCTTGGGAGCACCGCCAGCCTGTCGGCGGTGCTCCCGCGATCCCCGGCCCTGGCGGTCCATGACCGCCAGGGTCGGAATGACCGCCTATATCTGCTCAGTCTCCACGACCATCCCCGTGTTGCAGGCGCTCAGTGACTTTGGGAATATAAAGTGAATAGAACATTAAAAAAACGAGCGCAATCGTACTGCTGAAAAATGGAAATGGAAATAGAAACGGTCTCAGGGTCGATGTCATGCAATGCGCTCAACTTCTGCCAAGCGAGATCGTGCTGCAAAAAAAGATAAAAAGTAGTCCACAAGCTGGACTGAAAACAGCAAGCCTTGAATGTTTTCAGTACTTGGTCGCTGCACTCAAGGAGGGCTAGGAAAAGGCATGACATATGCATGCCTTCCACTAATGAAAGCAAGCAGATTTTAAAAAGCAAGCCCACGAACCAATGAAAGACACTGACGCAACATGGGCGGGGCTCCGAGCCCTTTTCTAACTACTACAGCATCTCGCAAGCGCATGCTATCCCAGGCTCGACCCTAAAAATGGTGTGCTGCCAAATGTTCCTGCCTATTCCCAGATAGCTAATCCCTGGAATACACCCTGCTAAGTGGTCAGCAGTTGACACCCATTTACTTTTCCTGAGTTCTGAGTCAGACTATTGTCCTCTAAGCTAGATGTATTAATTCTCCCTGCCAAGGAAGTATATTCTAGCTCTGGAAGTGTGATGAGTGAAGGAACTGGTTTTAAGTCATGCAGCCTAAAGTACATTTATACAAAGGTACTTTTCCACTTAAGTTATTAAAACTGTGACTGTGCTATCAAATAAGAATTTGAAAATGAAGTAGAAAATAACTGTGAAGCATTTCTCTAGCATTCCCCAGATGGATATAGGAGCAGATAGTTTAATTAAATCTGGGCCTGATCAGGGAAAATCTAGCTACAGTCAAATAGTTTATGTGTTTTATTTCACTATGAAAGCACACAAACCCCAAAATGTAATGTGCCATTTTTTATATATTTGCAACCAGTCCTAAAGTCTTAAATAGCACACTTTAACAGTGACCTGTGAATACATACAAGTTTTTTAAATGACAAAAGCATTTTGTCCTTCTATGTGTCACTACAGTGAACTCAGACTGAACTGCAGCACAGTGCTGTGCCTGGCAGACGTATATTTTGTATATATATGTGGATGGTATGAATACAAACTGCATTTAAATAGAAAAATTAGGGGGGGGGCGTGGTCAACATGGCAGCCGGAGCGGACGTGTGAGCCGAGCTTCGCTCGCGGCCCACCACTTATTAGCGAAATTCTGGCATCCCTGCAGCCGTCTAAACACTAGAATCGGCTGCGTGGGGACTTCAGACGTCGGTCGCCACCCCAATTGAAGATCTGGACATTTCGGGAGGGCAACGCTGCGCCGCGCGCAGACCGTGACGAAGGGGGAAAGGCCTTCCCCCTCTGACAAGGCCCGGATCCGGGAGAGGCCGCATCGGACCGAGGAGAAGTGCCGAGACGGGGCGGCAGCCCCCCAACTACAGGTACGACCCCCCTTCTGAGTGCCGCGAAGCGCTGGAGATAATTCTCGCGTGCGGCGGCAACAGGGACGTGCGGCATTCGAATTTCCATGCCGCGTACAAAAACATCGTAACGGGGAGACGGAAGAAGAGTCCCCCAGCTTCCCCCTTCACTAGTAAGCGCAGCCCCCAGGACAGCGGTGGGGGGGCGAGGCAGAGTGGCAACCCCTAAAATGAAAAAATAAAAAGGATAAGCGCGGTCCCCACCCTTGGATAAGCGGGGCGCTGGTGTTGCCTTTCGGGCGAAACAATTGGAAAGGCATTTGAAGGAAGAGACGGCTGTTCTTGCAAACCACGAACAGCACATCGAGTCGAGAAGACAGAAGAGGGCCCCATCAGTACTTTCCTTCACCGGTGAGCCGGTTCCCACAAAAGCAGAAGATGGGCAAGAGGAGAGCACCGTAGTGAAGGAAGGAAGATGGGAGAAGAAAGAGGAAGAAAGGCGAGTGGTATAGGAGAGAGGAGAACGAGCAGGAAAGCAGTGGAAGGGAGAGCAGCGGAGAAGGGAAAGGCGAAATAAGGGGAAAAAAAATAGAAAAAATTTGAATACAAATTGTTTACCTCTGCTGTTTTAGGGCCAGAGAACTCGAGCTGCAGCGCTACACAAATGACCAGAATGCAAGCAGCAGCCGTTTGCATTTGTGCCAAAACATGATGCTAAATGCCATATATACAGTTCTCATTCTCAAAATTGCTTTTTTATGTTGTATCCAAGAACTGGTAAGAGCTAGACCACGTGTAGCTAATATTTAAACAAGATACATATTTTGATCCTCAACTGCAATTTGTTTGAGGAAGAAAGCACATGCTCCTGGACATCATTTGGACATCACCAAGGGTGGAAGATGCAACCCCCTTGCTAGCCTCTTAGTATCCATGGTTTTCAACTTGTGACCCCTAGTCTGAAAAAGGCAGCATGCAAAGCGAAGGAAAATTGTCTCTAAAGTGTCCATCAGCTATCATCTCTTTTGCCCCTCAGCGAACAGATGTATACTTGTGTTAATCAGCATGACAACAGTTTCTAAATTCACTGTGACACTGATGATTGGGTGTGTTTTTTGGTCACAACCTTCCCTCCGCATGGTACTGGTTGCATGTACCTCTCAGTGCTCACATGCTCAGCATGCATAAGCATGCGAAAACGTTTTTCATACATTGCAATACGATCAGAGGAATTTAGAGTAAATACTTTTCTCTGCTCATGCGCATTGCTGTGGCTGCACTGCCCTTGCTATGGTGTTTTAGAAATCCTACACTACCAAGCTATGCAGAAGCACTACTGCTAGACCCCCAAAGTACATCTAGGCCAAATTTTAAAAGGTCATCTAGTCCTGCTTTTTTTTTTAATAGTAGAAGTTGAAACACTGTTTTTTATTTTGAAAATAAAACCACATTTACCACAACTCAAGTAAAAAGTGAGTGAAAATAGTATAAGTTGCAATGCTGTTTTTTATTTAGACAAAAAACTACATCTACCACAACTCAAGGAAAGTGAAGGAAAGGGGGGTATGGCCAGCCAAAATGGCTGAGTGGACATGAGCCACATGGGCTTCACTGCAATAACAACGAAAAATCAAAACACCTGACCCCCAAGCACCCCAAGTGTAACCTCCAAGCAATGTTAGGCTTGTGGAGAGTGGGGGGCATCACAGGGTAGTTTTTTAACTTCTGGACCGGCAGAATACGTCGCCTCACAGACATGTGTTGGCCACTGTGCTGCCTTGACGAGAGGCTCGCTGGCTTAGTGAGTGGAGCCGCAACAACCAACTTACCCCACCACGAACCTTGCAGCAACTTGACTACTGGGGCTATAATTTGAGTTGAGGAGGCTCTCAGGGACACTCCGGACAGAAGAGAGTGCAGCCCCACAGAACCATAGGCCCTGCGGCACCTAATGGCAGACTCAAGACCTACCTTGGAGGCACGGTGGCAATGAGACTGGGGTCAGTACACCCTGCTGAGCTGGGTACTACCTAGGGAAATGTGATTTGCAGTTGAGTGGGGCTGCAGAGAGGCCCGCACCACAGACTGCATGCATGAGGGAAACAATGCTTGGGCCCCAGTGCCTGACTTTAAAATAACAGCACCGCCAAGCTGGACACGTCAACAGTGTACATGATGACCTCTCCCAACACGGACCATACACAGACAGCAACTGGATGTGGTGAGATGCCACTGTCCTCAGTTCTTTAGTACATGAATTTAGTCACTTTTAGCACCAAGAACAGTAACAGCTGAGTCCGGATGACTGATCTCAACATGGTGGTCTTGCCATGAGATGAGCGTTAATAACATACAAGATGACCTCACTCTACAGGCTTACACAGAAATAACGAGTTAATGTGATGAAGTGCCTTTACACCTGGCTCTAATCTGCTTGTAATGCTGTTGCTTTAAAGAGCCTAGTGAAAGAGGTTAACATTGCTCCTATTGGAAGGATGGGGTGCTTCTGATGCATGCCCCTCACCGTCTCAGGCTGAGCACAATAGGGTGCCCTCACCTTTCTGCATCTTGGGCCACATCGGAGAACTGGTAAAAATACAGATGCTCCCTCCTGCAATGGCTTGATTCTTCCTCTGGCTGAATACTCATAGATCAGCCACTTCTTCACTACTGAGGACAAGGAGCCTTAGCCTCCTAAACAGAAAAGAGACTGGTTATACAGGCAACGCACAAGACCCAAGGGCTACCCTTACCTCACTGCTGCAATGTTGATCTTGACGTCACTATATAGAATCTGGCACAATGTCTAATACCATGGAACATGTGTGATGGTAGACCCATCTTATGAATGACAAGCTGCAATAAAAAAATGACACCATAAAGAAATGCTCAACACTTACTCTTTTAGCACACCTGGTGTAGATGCCATCAATTTATAGCCAATTCCTCTGCTGAAAAAGCCCCAGGCCAACAGAGCGTCTATTTACTTCACACTGACCGACGCTAGGGATGCCTCTCTCACCAAAGAGGACACTCTACACTGCTTCCAAGGCTTGAAAAGGGAGCCCTGAAAATAACTAAAGGTTCATTTAGCCTCCTCACTAGAAACTCTCAAATCTGACATTATTATTTAACTCACCTCCCTACAACAAGATGTGTACTCAGTGGGCACCTGCATACTGGATCACAGTACTAAAGTACAAGCATCAGAACAATGACATGTCCAGATGGAAGACTCAACTGATCTCCTCTGCACACAATTCTGGTCTCTATCTTGAAATGTGAAGATCCAGAAAATAGATCACAGCGAGACAACATTCAAATTTGAAATCTGGGAGAAGGTGTAGAAGGCCCAGAACAGGAACTCTTTGTAATAGGCCTGTTTTTGGATCTGCTGGAAATGAGCAGATGAAGATCAAAATCAACAGAGTCCATTGATTGGGACTTCAAATCTCCAGGGAGAGGAAACGCTCTTGTGATGTCCTGGTGAAACTCCATTCTTTAAGATAAAAATCTTAGTTTTAAAGGCTGCATGGAATACGGACTAAATCTCATTTCAAGACACCATGTGCACTCTTTTGCAAGACATTGCCCCTGCAACATTGGCCTGTTGCCTACTGTTGGACTTTTTTTTACTTTTGCAGGGTCATCCCCAATCATTTTGCCTCCTGCCTTCTATTTTTCCTGACCTGTTTTTGTTGGCTTTAGAATTCTGAGCACTTTACCAGTGCTAACTAGTGAAAAAGTGCATATGCTCTCTGTGTAAATTGTATTGTTGATTAGATTTCCATGATTGGCATATTTGATTTACTGGTAAGTCCCTAGTACAGTGCACTAGAGGGGCCCATGGCCTGTAAATCAAATGCTACTAGTGGGCCTGCAGCACTGGTTGTGCTACCCACATTAGTAACTCTGTAAACATGGCTCAGACCTGCCACTGCAGTGTCTGTGTGTGCAGTTTTAAACTGTCAATTCGACTTGGCAAGTGTACCCACTTGCCAGGCCTAAACCTTCCCTTTTCTTACTTCTAAGACACCCCTCAGGTAGACCCTAGGATGCCCCATGGGCAGGGTTTAGTGTATGTTTAAGGTAGGACATATACTAATCTGTTTTATGTCCTGACAGTGAAATACTGCTAAATTTGTTTTTCACTGTTGCAAGGCATGTCCTTCTCATTGGTTAACCTGAGGGCTACCTTTAAATATGATTAAAGTGCAGATTCCTTTCGGGAGCTGATAAACGTGGAATTTGGGGTCTCTGAGCTCACAATTTAAAAATACATCATTCAGTAAAGTTGGTTTTGAGATTGTGTGTTTGAAAATGCCACTTTTTAGAAAGAGGGCTTTTTCTTGCTTAAACCATTTCTGTAACTCTGCCTGTTTGAGAATTCCCTCTCTGGGTCAGTTTGACAGTTGGGCTGGTTGCACCTCTCTCTAGTCAGTGACACAAAGGGAGCTGGGGTGTAGTCTGCATTTCCTGATGAGCCATCTGTGATAGGAGGAAGGGGCGGAGTGGTCACTTACACCTGTAGGGCTGTGCCTGCCCTCACACAATGCAGTCTCCAAACCCCTGGTGTGTGTCTGGGGCCTGGTCTGGGCAAGGCAGGATTTCACAAACAAGACAGACTTTTTTTAAAGTAAGCCTACTTCAAAGGGCAAAATGGGTATAAGAAGGGCACCCAAAACCACAGACTTGAGAACACGTCTGGAAACCAAAAGGAACCTCTGCCTGGAGAAGAGCTGAGGAAGAAGAGCTGCCCTGCCTGTGACTGTGCTTTGTGGAGCTATCCTGCAGTTACTGCTTCTGCCTGTGAAAGAGGACAAAGACTGGACTTTGTGTTGCCTTCCTTCTTGTGAAGAACTCTCCAGGGACTTGATTTAGAGCTTGCCTCCTGTTTTTTGAAGTCTCAGGGACAGGAAATACTTCTCTCTGGCAGCTGTCAGCCCAAGAGTGAGAAATCCACGCACAGACCGCCGTGCGGGTAAAAGATCGGCGCAACTTCGATCTACGGCTGAAAAATCGTTGTACCGCCGGCTTCGTGGCAGAAAATCGACGCTCACCTGCAACATGACCGGAAGATTGACCTCTGCGGCTGGAGAAACAACACGCAGCATCGGTGACAGAGGCTGGTGAGATCGCAACCCGCGCTGCGTGGTTTTCGGACCATTGTGTGACTGAATTTCTGACATAAACACTGCTGAGCATGTAAAAACGACGCAAGGCATGCCCAGACCCAAGAGTGCTGACCGGATTGATGCATCGCTCTCCTGCGGAGACTAAACAGACTATAGGAAAAACGACGCAAGGTCTCGCTCGTGATTGAAATCGATGCATCGCAAGCCCTTTTTGATGTACACTCGCCCGTACTAGGTTATTTTTGACACACCCAATGTTTTCATGCTAACAGCTTTAGCGTTGTGTTTAAAACTACATGAAGACTCTTTTTGGTTTTTAAGTGATAACTTGACTTGTGTATTGTGGATTTTTGTCATTTTGGTCTTGTTTTGCTTAGATAAATATTCTCTATTTTTCTAAACCTGTGCTGTGTCATTTTGTAGTGTTTTTATTAAGTTACTGGGTGTGTTGGCACAGATACTTTATACATACCACTCTGAAGTTAAGCCTACTGCTCGTGCTAAGCTACCAAGAGAGTGAGAGGGGGTTAGCTGAAGGTGATTCTCTTTTACCCTGTCAAGAGTGAGGGTCCTTACTTGGACAGGGGGTAACCTGACTGCCAACCAAAGACCACATTATTAACACCTACAGTTTCACCCAGTCACAGATAAACTGCATCAAGATTGCATCAAATATCACTGAATGTATACATTGGAAGTTACCTTTGATTTCCAAAATAAAACACACCATTTCACAGAACTCTCAAAAGCAGCAGTCTTGCTGGGAGTATCAACCCCAGAAACTCAGCAAACCAAAGGAGGTCTGGAAGGCCAAGGTGAAAGCTCAGCTGTCAACATAGGAAAGGGACAGAACTTTCACAATGACGCCCAAGAAACCAGAAAGAAACATTAAACGTATGGCACTAACTTTATTCCTCAAGATGTGAGCTAATAATTACTGCTGGCAGGCCAAGACATGGCCACCAGCTAATCCCTTAGGGGATGTGAGACTGTAAGTCTTTCATTCCTTCCAGGGTGTGGCTGCTGACTTGGAGAGAATACACAAACTACAAGATAGTAGTCTCTTGTCTGCTAGGTTTCTTATTATGTAATGACAGTGTGCCTTGATAACAATATGCTTCTCTTGAAATGCATTAGTGGTTATTGTCCAACACGCTTGAAAATGTGTATTTTCCTGATAACATGGCATTTGATTGGGGACTGAATGCCCCATTTGCTACAGTTATGTGGTACAAGTTGTTTTTACTCATGGTACATGAGAGGATACAGTCAATAGAGGCATGGGAGAGGAAGGGAAAGTGGACTAACACGCAATGCAATCTTATACAGGAGCTGGGATGGATGGGGGGATCATGTTGGGAGACGCCTGTGGAACATTTTTGATGCTCATGTTGGCTAAGCTATAATGGTAATCATCACGCTCACATGGAACATTAAGGAGCTAAACTCACCAGTCAAATGCCACAAACTCTGGAAATATTTGCTTTACCAGAGACACAATATGGTAGCACTGCTGGAGACAGGCCTCAGATGCGACGAGGATCATGGATTATGACACAAATCCTATCTCATAATGTATAAATCCTCTGCTTCTACCAAGCAAAACAGTGTGGCCCTTTTCTTCCACTCATCCTTAAAATTCCAGCCTGAGGGATGCAAAACAGATAAGGAGGGTAGAATTGTAACTGTGAAGGGATGACTTGTTGACCGATGTTTGCTTTTGCTTCTGTTTATGCCCCTAACACTAATCAAGCTTTGTTTATACATTTACTTCTACCTTCACTAGCTGGCTTTTGCTTTGAAGAAGGCGAGATATTCTAATTGGAAGATTTCAATCTAACCTGGGACGCACCCCTATCAGTGCCTGGGAAGGAATTCCCTGGCACTGATAGTTCCTGCCACCATGGTTTCAGTGGTGGTACCAAAACCACTGAAACCATGGTTGTGGGCAGGGTCATAATGCCACGGGTGGCCTAGTGACAGCTGCTGTGGCAGTTGGTGTCGTACATTGTCGGTTTGGCTTTGGCCAAACCGCCAATGTCATAATAGAGGAGGTAGGTACCGCCAGCCTGTTGGCGGTAATACCTCCACTAGTCCACCAGGGTTGTAATGAGGGCCTAAATTCTAAAACAGTTAGGATACATTTAAAGTAGTATTAAGAGAATATGTGTGTCACTTTTGTCCACCCTGAATAAACAGGGATCACAGGACAGACTTGCCATAGATGCAGAACTTTAACGAGCAGAACAAGCCCATAAAGATAATCTGACTCTAGCCCTACAGTGGAAAGCCACCGCCCTGGGGGGGAAATCTCAACACAATTTACACCAATAGAGCTGAGTTCACTCTCTTATGTCTTAAATACATGACCTATGAATAGGCCAACAAAGTGCGATCACATTTGGCATGACAACTGAGAGCAAAGCGCAAAAACAAATACATAGGAAGTATCAATCGGGAGTCGGGTGCATTGGCTGTTTCACCCAGTAAAAGAAAAAGCCTAATTAGGTTACCTGGATGGACTGGTGTCCACCATGTGATGGAGGCTAAAAACTGGATTCTGTGTGGCATTATATGCGAAGGCAAGACTACATAAATCACCTGGACCACACAGGTTACGGCCCTCACTTGATGGCTCTGGTCAATTACATTGCTGAATCTACCATGGTTCTCCTCTGTAGGTGTAAAGCATTGTTAATGGTTATCCTGAAACCGGACAAAGACCCACATTCCTGTGGCTCATACAGACCCATTGCATTGCTCAACCTGGATGCAAAATAATATTTTCGAAGATCCTACCTATCAGATTGGGTGATATTATGCCCAACCTGATCCACCCAGCGTTATCAAGGGCAGACAAGCACATGATAATTTGTGGAGGGTGATCCAACTGGTCAAAAAACCCATGTCAACTCTTTTCTTGGCCCTTGAAGTGGGAAAGCTCTTGACTGGATGGACTGGGCCTTCCTCTTCCACACTTTATGACGGGTTGGCTTCTGTGATCAAGTCATAGCCATGATACAGGCCAACTATGCCATGCTTTTGATTGGGGAAAGGGACAAGACAGGGGATTCCCCTCTCCCCACTCTTATGGAACCCCTGGAATTCAAAATCTGCAAGACTCCTTCTATTTGAGCTCTTTTTTTCTGATTGACAGAATACAAAGGCCCCTATCTACAATAAATGATGCATTGCTGTGTTGCATCAGCAATGCATACAAAAAAAATGTGCACTGCTCCGACAGAATCATACACCATGGATACTTCGTATTTACAATACAGTGTACAGGATCCTGCTTGCATAAAAAACTGAGACATCTGTGTGAGTGATGTCATAACTAAATTTGACACTACTGCTGCAAAAGGGATGAAGGGCCGACCTGTGGCACGTAAAGTGATGCAAATCTTCCCTTCATCACTTTCGAGTGCAGAATGCATCAAAAAAGTACAAAACATGATACAGTATGAAAATAAATGTCATACTCCACAGAAGGCAGCCATCAGACAGCAGCAACAGAGACAACAACCCCATCACAAGCCAGGATGTCCAGACAGACTCACAGGGGAAGAGAAAGAGGAAGTATAACTTTAGTGATGATGAGAATTACATCTCGATCACAGAGATGACAGAACATCAACATCAGCTATTTGTCACCTCACAATTGCCACTAGGGAGGAAAGCGGTCATTTGGCAGACTATCGTAGAGAAGGTCAACAGCGTGGGATAAGCAAAGAGGACCATTATCGACTGCAAGAAGTGCTGGCATGATTATAAATGCCGGACAAAGGAGAAACTGACCAAGAACTTGAAGGCTGTAATGCAGACCAGAGAAAGGAGCCCTGCACCCCTAGAGGAGCTGGATGCCTTGGAGGAGCCGATGGCAGATGTCATCCCAGACAAGTTTGTGTTCGGAATCTTCGAACAAGGCAGTGCAGCATACGACGAACCACCACAGACATAGGAAAGTAACAATAAGGGGCAATGGGTGCAACAAATGCAAGGTATGCACTTCCACTAAGTATGTCTCAAGGCTCTGCTGTGCTGTCTGTGGGGCATAGGGCAGGAGTCAGGATTATGTCCTGTAAAATTACACTGACAATTCACTCATGCTGGCCAGTAAAATGTTGCACAGCTCAGCCAGGCTCCATAACATGTACCCATAAAAATGTGAATGTGCAGCACCAGTCCATCCTAACTCGTGGATTGTGGGACATGTAGTGCAATGAGCAAAATGAGTCTGCAAAACTACGGGTCATATTTACAAGTGGCTAGCGCAGCTGATGCATCTCTTTTTTGGATACACTGATGGTGCAGGATGAAGACCCCTATCTACCAGGCCATGCAAAGCGATCCAAAGTGTCTTTGTACGGCCTTGTACAGCTGAAGTAAGGCAGCGCAACGCACGTTGTGGTGGGTATTCCCAAATGTCATACATGGATATTGATGCATTCAAACTTGAAAATACATCAAAAGCTGAATATTCCCCAGGAGAGGTGCGAGTGAGGTGCAATGATGAGATTTACCTCCATTTATCATTGATTCTTCCTTTTCCTATGTGTGCTGCATTATGTAGCACACATAGAAAGAAGAAAATGCCTCTCAGCATTGTTATTGTGCAGGAGGGTATCCCTTTATGCACAAAACAATCATCCCCACAAAACAGACACCCTAGTACCATAGATCAAGGGTGTCTGCATTGAAGGAATGAATATGTATGTGCAGGAAGCAACACCTTTTCTGCACAAATGCAATCATGTCAGTTTCAGTCCACCTCCAAAGTGTGTGGCAAATAATAATAACAAGTAAAAATAGCATAATCAATGACACAGCTCCTTGCTATGGGACACCTGGGGAGGAGTTTTACTTATTGGCAATACCAGAATCACAAAATCTTGTAAGAGACATTTCTGTAGGTGGAACTGCCACTTTGTCTGAATGGGAAGACAGTGCATAGCAAGTATAACATAGTTGATGTGTGTCCTGAAAGATAGCATAAACAATACACATGCACTTTGTTGCTGCTGGGAACGGATGACAGAGAACAGGCCATTGTGTACAACCGCCTACATGTTATGTGGTTCTGGGTAAAGACGTAGCATCAGGCAGGAAGGGTTCTGCAGGCAATTTGGGCCACCTTGCTACGTATTTCTCAGTTGGATCATGTGATCCATAAGGAGACATGTAAAAATAGTCAGTCAGCACAAAATGCAGGAGTCAGTGATGTTTGGATACTGAGGTGGAAGCTATCAGTCATGTTGCAAAAGTAGTTGGATATATGCCACCATTTCCAGCATGACTACCATGTGGGGTAATGCTTGAACTATAGTCCATGACAAAAGAAAGACATCTCAGTATATTGCACATGGTTTCACATTTTGTTGGTGTTGTAGGCACATGAGGTTCAATGTATGACATGGGGCACATCACTCCATGGTAGTAAGTAGTCTCCCTGCCCCCAAAATGGCAAGTTGTAGAGGAGGCATGTGCTTTTCCAAGTGAATATACTTCAGTCGAAGGATGTGTCACCCTATGCTGATGCTCAAATCTGACCAGTATCAACTCGGGTGGCTGTCAGTGCTACCAATATCCATTGACATTCACCATAGCCTATGATTTTGTACATAGTGCCCATTGTCACAAGGATGGCCGCAAAACTGTGTGCTAGTATTACAAATGAGAAGACAGTTTACTACATGGGAAGTACATGCCCATACATATTTCTACAGTCTAGCACTTTTCTAATGTGTGTAGGATTGTGCAGGATAAATGTAATAATTCCAACCATTGACCACATTAACACGTAATGTGCATGGTAGACAGCAAAACAACCCAAAGTATCATAGTGTACATTGTGAAACCCAGATAGCTGGATCATAAGGACATAATGAGCAGAGCCACATCACATGCACAGGAGCAGTGGGATAAATACTGGTACAGGGAATGCAGAACAGTAGGGGGCACAACATGTCAAAAAATTACAATAAAGGCATCATGTTAAACAATGCAAATCAACTTGAAAAATTTGGACAAGATTTCTTTGCACATGCCCAGGAATGGTATGCTCAATGACCTGTCTAACAATGATGCAATATGTGACATGAGCCTAAAAGCTGATTTGGCCACACAGTGGGCATAGTGATAATGCAGAGATACTGTCATTTGAAAGGCAATTACAGTGCAACGTGTACTCCAAGACTCCTTATAACATTCATCCTAGACAAAAATATTACTTAGAAAGTCAAACATTAACAAGTCAGAATGTCAAACAGTTTAACCATGTCAACATCTCACAAAGGGCACCCTAACATTGCTCTCTGTCTTTGCAGCTACTGGCCCAGGATGACAACCTGGCTGAGGATGACAGCCTGCCCACCCAGGATCAAGGCACCCCCCAAGAAATCCTGGGCTCCCTTGACACACCATCTTCAGTTATGGGAAGGGCCAACCCGACAGCGTTGCGGGGTCTCTAGAGGATCCACCCAGCACACAACAAACACCACCTGCCAGACCACCCCTAGTCTAGGACTTGTATTTACGGAATGGTTTGGTTTTCTACCTCCTTTTAGTGGTGTATACTGTTTTATTAATGTGGGTTATTTATTGTGTTGAAGAGCAACAATTATTGTGATTTAATTGACTTTGACACATTGTCCTGAGGATGGTGTCAAGGATGGTTTGAGCCTTGGGAGACCGAAACATCAACCTTATACTCTCCATGATGCAATTCATCGCATGAGCTGCTGGAGTCCATTAAGAGTGATTTCTGATTGTTTGAAAGACTGCATATAGGACTCAAGCCTTTTGAGGTTGGAGAGTCAGGAGGGTTGGTGCTCTCCTTCTGTCCCTTGGATGTAAAGGGATTGTGGACTAGAGTGGTTACCAGTGCGTTTGTATAAAAACACTAAATTGTCTATTTGTTGCTTTGCTATGTTTATGAATATATTATTAGTGAATATATAAAAAAAATAAACATTCCAGAAATGAATTACACAATGTTTGAAGATGTATTCATTTATGGAATTTGATTTATGGATAATTACAACATTAATATTATTTAATATTGCTGAAATATGTGTTTGCAAATGATTCATCCATGAGCATTGTGTGGTTTACAGTTCAGTCCAAATAAGGACACCGCGTCCGCTATGCGAGGCAACTATACTCTGCTCTGTGGACTCCAACATTCTCTGGCTTATATTGCTGGTGTCATGAGGCAGAGGCATGAACAACTGTCCTTCCAAAGTGGCACCAGCAGGCTTGCCACACAGCTGGGGCTATATGCAAATGCTGGAGTCAATTGAGCAGAAGCATGACAGATACATCACCACTATTGGTGTCTACCACTGAGGCCTTGGGGCTGTGTTGTCAAACTAGCAGGCCCTTCTCAGTGCACTGCTGCTTCACCTCTTGCCACAGAGAAATGCTGCTGTGGACTGAGGAGCCATGTCTTCTGCCCCTGATGTGTGTGTGTGTGCAACCTTTTCCATCACCTCCAGCAGCTACAACAACGCCCTCACGGGAAGCGCCACACACAGCAGAAGGGGGAGATGTGGATTTCACCAGTTTTCAATGTAAAACTGCCTGCTAGCCATTTTTTGTGTCAAGATGCCACTTTCTCATTTGTCCAGTGCTTATGAGTATGCTAGTAAATTATGCAACTGTTAATGATCTCCATTTGCTGCCCCACTCATTGACCTCGCCCATGTGTGTACTCATAATGTTGTCTTCCCTTAATGGCAATTTGTTTATTCTCCTCAACACTGAACCACTCCTACTCCCCATGACACATGTAGGGGTTCCCCCATGGACTCTGTCTGAACATTCTATGGCAAAAAACCGTTTTGAGTTGTTGCTGCAACAATTGTACCTGTGATTTAAACATTATTGCACATGTAAATAAATGCACTGAAACAAATCTGTGTGTTGTATGTGAGTAGGACTATGGCCCTCATTATGACATTGGCGGTAAGTACCGCTTACCGCCATGCTGACTACCGCCAACATACTGCTGCCGCAGTGGATTACCACTGCCCATATTAAGACACACACATAGCAATCCGTCACTATACAGCCACACACACAAGTCCACCGGCCCAAAGGTCAGTGATAAACTGGTGGTAGCAAAACCCACACCGTTACACCAACAGAACTACGCCACAGCATTATGACTCATGAATCATCGCAGCGGACATTCAATGGTGGTAAACCATTGGCGCTACATACTGCCACGCTCAAAATACCCACACTCAAACAAAACAACACTGCATTGGACAATTTGAATAACATACACCTGACACCCACACACACACCACACCCACACACCCACACCACTATAAAACACACATCCACATTACCCACAACCCTTTACGACTAAAAACAATTGCCACAAGGGAGATAGCAAGACCACAGACAAGAACACAGCCACACACCACCATCACCTATACACCATCCATGCACCTTACATCACACACCCAACACATCACCTTACACACCCTCACCCACACCACTCACACTACACCCATGGCACCACAACAACACCCCAGGTTCGCAGAGGAGGAGCTAAGGGTTATGGTGGAGAAATCATCTGGGTAGAGCCACAGCTATTGAGATCACAGGTGCAGCAGACATCATTGCTAGGAAGATGGAGCTGTGGCGGAGAATCGTGGACAGGGTTAACGCCGTGGGACAGCACCCCAGAACAAGGGATGACATCAGGAAGAGGTGCGTTCCATAGCAGCAAGACACCAACTCACTGTACAGAGGACTGGTGGTGGACCCTCACCTCCTCCCCCACAACTAACAAAATGGGAGGAGCAAGTCTCAGCAATCATGCATTCTGAGGACCTGGCTGGAGGAGGACTGGACTCTGGTAAGTCAAATCTCTATTACAATACCCCCCCCACCTGCATGCCATAACCTACCCCCACCCTCACTCCTATCACTCCACCACCTCACCACACACCCCACCATCACAAGCCACCCCTCCCAATACCAAGCCCTGCATGTAACACCAATGCAAAAAACCCCATCACAGACCTGCATGGACAGCCATCACTAAAGCATGCACACTAGAGAGAATCACCTAGCCCACCAAATAACTACTCACACAAGGCAAAGTTGCAGAGCAATAACAACCATAAAGGGCAACACACCCATGCCCAAGATGTCACACGCAGAAACAATAACACTGCATTTACATCCCCACAGGTCCCCCACTGAACATCACTGGAGAGGAGGTGCCAGCAACATCCAGTCCCCTCCAGAAGAGGCCCACAGTGATGACAGCAGCTCTGGACTCCTGATATGGATGACCAACCTGGCCCATCAGTGACCTCCGGACAGTCAGCTACCCAAGCACAGTCCCATACTACCACAGAGCCTGCCCCCTCAGGAAATACCAGCACAGAACCCACCCTGTGCGCCCACACCTCTGTCCCCAGGACACGTCAATCAGCAGTGTTTCCACCACTACAGGGACCCCAGGGAACCCCACAAGCACAGGATGATCAGGGACCTGGGGTCAGTGGCAGTGGGCACATGGTTCAAGGGATAGAGGCACAGGACAACAGGGAAGCTGGGTGGACTGCTATGCGACAGGGAGAGGACAGGCCCAGGGAACCAACTCTCCAGGAGGCATTCACCAAGATCCTGGGAGCATACCACCATTCCCAGGAGACAATGGGCCAGATACTGGAGAGGTTCCAGGAGACCCAGCGGCTGCAGGAGGGACAGTACCTGGGGATCAGGGAGGAATTGAAGGATATAAACACCACACTGGTCACCATTGCAGGGTTGCTGGCAGACATGGCCAACACAATAAGGGAGGCAGTGGCACACCAGCAGGCCCTTGACACTAGCCAAACCACTGAACAGCCTTTCACCTCTACTGCCGCTAGTGGACAGGAGGCCCTGCCACAGGACCAACAAGCCACCAGCACCATTTCCCCTGCAGAAGGAGAACCACTCTGCAAGCTGTGATCCAGACAGAAGCCAGAGACTATTGCCAAGAACCCCACCAGGAAATAAGATTCTCCTGATTGTCACCCTTGTGTCACACTCTGTCACCCCCTCCACTTTGAACTGCCATTGCTCCCCTTCCTATCCCCCTTGGACAATGCACCTGCGATCCACATCGACTGGACTCCAACCTGGACTTTCCTCCATCATCACCCTAGCCCATTGCATGGCACGAAAACAACAACACCCATCTGGTAGAGGAGCAGAGGCACTGGCGACGGGGAGAGCTGCATCCCACAAGGCCCAGGAGGACGAATCCACCAACGGTGAGGGCACCAGTGGGACGGAGGGTGAGGGAAGCACCACTGCAGAGACTGGAGGGAACAGTTCTGACAGTGATACCTCCTCTAATAGAAGCTCCCTGGTGGTGGCGGACACCTCTGTGCCCACCCCAACTACAGGTACAGCTGCAACCCCATAACAGCAGCGCCCTCCCAGCAGCCTCTCAGCGTGTTTCCCGTGCCCACTGACCCAGGAGGGTGGGCACCTCCTTTTGTCCCAGGCACCTCAGGCCCTGCCCCAGTTAGCCCTGCTGCCCTGAGTGAGGGGGCTATTGACCTCCTGCGATCCATCTCTGTTGGGCAGTCAACCATTTTGAATGCCATCTAGGTGCTGGCAACCCATTTGCAACAAACAAATGCATTCCAGTAGGGCATTCAGTCTGGCATGGTGGCCCAACAGAGATCAATCCAGGCTCTGGCCTCCTCCCTGATGGCATCCACTGTCCCTGTTTCTAGCCTCCCCCCTCCAACTTCCTCTACCCAATCCCATTCCCCTCAACCACAACCTGTCCCAAGCACACAGGCAGACTAGCATGCACACAAGACAACACACAGGAGTGGTTCAGGCACACACAAGCACCATATATCATCCCACAGGCACTCACGCAAACACCATCCAGATGCAGACATACCAACACCCACTGCCTCCACTGTGTCCCCCTCATCCTCCTTGTCCACCTCCCTCCCAGTTACGTCTACACTAACACCTGCATGTACTACATCCTAATCCACTACCACCATCACCATCCCGCTTATCACTACACGCCCCTCAATGGCAGTCACCACCCCCACATCCATGCACACGTCCCCTGTGTCCTCTCCCACTGTGTCTGTGCCCCCTCCTCCCAAAGAACACAAACTCAAGCACTCAGACACCCAACAGCCATCCACCTGACAACAGCATCCAGATCATGCACCTGCACCCAAAATCAGCAGACACCTCCTACAACTACTTCCTCTTCCTCCACTCCCAAACCTTCACCCTCTTCCTACCCCAATGTCCCTAAGAAGCTTTTCCTCTCCCCGTTGACCTCTTCCCTACCACTCCCCCATCCTTCACGTCGGGCCAGGGTGGAAAGAACCCAGGCAAGCACCTCAGCCACCCAGTCCACGGCCACAGTAGTGTCGACAGCTACTGCAGGTGGGGGAGGATCCTGGGCACCAGTCAGCAAAACTGAAAGGATGCCTGCATCTGCAGCGTCTAGGAAGGGCAAGGAATCACCACCAGCTGCAACAGAGGAAGGGCCAGGGGGCACCACCAGCTGCGACAGGGAAGGGCAAGGAGGTGTCAGGATTCTCCAATGTGCCTCCTGCATTATCTGTCAGCATCCCCAGGGATCAGGGTTAAATCATATCTCTGTTCTGGTTACAACTTCATGCTACTAAGTAAACATGGTGTGCTGTGTTACACAATTGTTTTTTTCAATGCTTGTTTTACCAGTGCTTGTTTGCTAATGTGAGCAGGTGTAGACATGTGCTTCTAATTGGGTGTGGTGTAGACATGTGCTTCTAATTGGGTGTGGTGACTCATCTACATGTGGAGACTCAACTGCTTTCCTGATTGGCTATAAACAGCAGAGTGAAGCATGCCTACCTGCTTGGCTTTGTTTTGCTTCCTGATCTCAGCATCTGATTTAGCAGTCCAGCCCCCTGTTTAAACCCAGAGTGGACATTTGGATTTCTTGGATTGTTTTTGTTCCTTTTAGTTTAACCTATTCATGCAGGAAGGTTATACGTGATATAATTAATGCCCTTGTTTGTCTTTCTTCTGCATGATAAGTGCAACCACAGTTCTAATTGTAGTGTGCAACAGTGAATCACTGTGAAGCCAGCCCTATTGTTGCAGTACTTCTTATAGTACTCAGTTTGGATTTTTGGTAAAGCAGTGTTAGTAATTGTGCCAACAGTTATTATTATCCAAGAAAAGTGTGGGAGCATCCTAGTGTTCTTCTACCGCTCCCGTGCCCATATCAGAAAGAGAGATTCAGTTTCAAGGAAGTTGAGTGCACTGACTCTACTATCACTCTGTCAACAACGACCTGCCCCCCCAAACATACAGGGTGCCTGGCTGGACCGGCAAGACGTGGCAGTGTTTTGTCTCTTTCTCGTCCACTCCCCCTTTCCTTTTGGGACACCTGCTGGGGTTTCTGTGTCCACCAGTGAGTGCCGAGAGGTGTTTCAGGAGGTGGGGGGCCATACCATCACCCCTGAAGACATTCTGCTTTTCAGGTGAGTGGCCCCGTCTCAACAACATGTCTTTATTGCACACATTGTTAAGGATGATTTAATTTGACACACATTGGCTGAGCCACAACATGCATCTGGTGGCCAGTTAGTGGTATCCGTTGAAATACTCCAAAATGTCCCAAGGGTAGCTGACTTTCATGGCTTTGGGCACCTAAATAACTCACATACAACACTCTGCAAGGTATTGTATTTCTTGTGCCTTTCTCATATCTTTACATGTCCATTACTCTGGTATACAAATCACACAGTGGCCATCCTTGTTCTTTAGCTTATCCGACATCAGCACCAGTCAACGCTGCATAATACCATGTATTTCCATGTATGTCCTGTGCAGCTCCAAAGATGATACTTTGTAAGTAGAGCACTAACATTTTTTAAATACTTTCAGATGTGTCTAATACATTCTGTCATACACTGTAACAAAGTTACATGTGAGTGGGGCTCCCTGTAACATATATCTGGTCTCCTTTAAAAGAGGCATGATCAATTGAAATGTCAATTCAAGTGTCAATTATGAGTAGCACTCCAGTGGTTCAGCCCTCTCGGTCATATCGATGAGTCAATGCCATGTCACCCTGTGTGGATTTGCATGAAATCAGAGGTATGGAGTGAGGCAATGTAGTGCAAACCACAGCCATACTCTACAACAAGGAGTCTTACCTTTACCATTGCAATTGCTGTCCCACACAACAGAATTTGTTTTTTACACCTGCTCAGGATACACAATCAATGTGGAGCATGTAAGGCCTCATCACTGGATACCTACCCAGGGGAGGCATAATGATGAGGAGCATCACCATCTATCTTTGACTTTTTCAGTAATGTATGTGTGCTGCATTACAATGTACACATTTCAACAGGCAAACACCGCCATTGAATGTCTTTGTGCAGGAAGGTGTCCCTTGCTGTCCAGATACAAATGTGTCAACAATGAAAACACACCTGCACCATGGTGCAAGGATGGCTAGGTTTGCACATGCCATTCCATTGTGCACCAGTACAGGGGAAAAGGACAGGAAAGCTTCATTTTTTATAGATATGGTGCATTTCTGCACTTTTAGGGCCTTATTTCCAAACGTTTGATGCAGGGCAGCACTGCAAGCCTTCTTGCTGTGCTGCCCTGCGTCAAAAGAAAAGGGCAGAAATGCACTATATCCAGAACATATGGCGCATTCCTGTCCTTGACTCTGCGCTGGCATACAATGGTGCAAGGGTGCCTGTGTTGTGGGGATGATTATTTTTGTGTAGGAAGGGATCCCTTCCGGCACAAAAACAATCACAAGAAGAGTTTAGCTTTTTCTATGTGTGCTGCAGAATGCAACACATAGAAAAAGGAAAAAAACAAGGAGCAATAAAGATATTTATCTTTGTTATGTGTCCCCTAGGGAGGCATAGGCTTTTTAAGCATTCCCATGTTTACAAAACCTTGTAAATCTGAATATGTGTCAAATGACATGGGCGTTATGCGGCAACTCCCACCGTAACACCCGTGGCAAGCCTCCCTGCGACTTGCGCTGTGTTGACTTAGTTTGTGTTTACAAGGCCATAGAGGGTGACTGTACATGGTCTTTATATTGTCCAGCAGTGTGCTCCGCCGACTGTCACTAAAAGTGATGTTCTGGAGGCACAAGGGGCCTTGTAAATATGACCCCAATTTTTGACAAAGGGCAGCACAGCAGTATTTTTTGCAGCACTGCACTGTGCAAAAAAAAAAAAATTATACCCCATAGTTTAGTGGGGGCATGATTCTTTTGTGTATACACATATGTGGGACATGTAAAGTATGAACCCAAATCATTTATAGTGAAATTAAACATGGGTAAGTAATCACCAAATATGTGCACAATTTCTCCTCCAACAAGGATGGGGATGTATCGCAGGAGGTTGCACTCATGGCGCACCACATCACCCAGCGATGTTTTAGTTGGTGGACCATTTGCTCTATCTTGAACATGCAAAGCATGTGTCTGTGAACTTTCTCCCTCCTCTACTTCTGCTCCTTTGTTGGCTAGTCTTGTATGACCCATTCAACACTGGCTATCTTTCTTGTGAGATAATGTGTCAGAAGTCACAGGAAACCTCCGAACTCCTGGGCAGTCATTTTCTTTGCCCTTCCCTTACCAGATATTTTCCCCCAAATGAAAATAGCCCCAACACTACGTAAATACCCCAACAAACCCACAACAACCCCTAAGAACAATGAAACCCCAAAAGACAGACTCCCAACAATATAACACACAATTACAATGCAAAATACAAATCTTTAGTGATAGTATAGGGACAGCACACACTACAACATTAGCAAAACAACACCAAGATACCAGAACAATCCAAACACACCCTCAACCTAGGATAGACAGATACGCTGTGAGGCAAAGTGAACCTCACTCCTTACTTCCTTGTTTGCAGCCCAGCCAGAGCCATTGTATCAGTCCCTGGTTGAATGCATCACGTTTTCAGTGAATGCGTCTTTTTTTCCATGCATCCAATCAATACATAGCCAATGCATGATTTTTGCACATGGCCCAACAAGTTACCATATGGTAATTCAGACGAACCTGTTGGGGTGCATCACATCTGCATGACGCGCTGGCTGCAAACGTTCACACACATGCATGTATTTTTTAACACAATGGTTCAAATGTGTGTTTTACGGTGTATTTTGTGTTGAAATGCATGTAAATAAGTACATAGATCAGCATATTGCATAAGGCTATTGGAGGGGACATGCTTGGTGTTAATGAATGTGTGACATGTGCCTGTTGGGAGTAGGCCTGGGCGGAGCTCGTGGATTTTCGCTCTGCGGAATTCTGCGGAATTCCCAAAAAACTCTGTCAAATTCCGTGGAGTTGCGCAACCTGGCAGAGTATTGCTCAGTCATGCCTAGTATTTAGAAGTGGCCCAAACGCCTTTGTTTAAGATAAGCTATTATCTTGTATGCCACTTCTGTGGGAGGCTATGGTTCTTGCCATTTGTTAGAAATCCAATATTTATCCTTTGATGAAAAACAATTACTCCCAAAGTGTAAACTCTCCCAAACCATGAAATTGACTTATAGTTCTGCAAGTTTTCACACAATGCAAATATATACGTAACAGCTGTTATATGGGTGAGAAACCATGACACAGCTATGAAACACATCAACTTGATTTACAATATTTACAAAGATTTAATTACTCTCTAGTTCCCTGCCAGAAACACCTTTCAGCACAGAAACAGAACTCTTGCTGTGTGTCTGATTAATATGGTAAATAACTCTTACTGCCATTCAGTACATGCCTTAGAGATGAAGGCAAACTTCATATGATCAAGGAAGAACTAACTTGCCTATCTCCACGAGGAAGACGTACCTGGATGATGGTAGGGACTAAGCTATACCTGACTAAATCAAGGATGAGATAAAGGGTTTATGTACCCTCCTGTCTGTATCCACTAACAGGGCGTGACTTGGTGATGATATATCTGATGGTTACAAGGAAGTGGTTTCACGTCTATATCCACGACGAAGACATACCTGGGCGACACTGAGGAGACACGCGCTTTGGACCACAAATCCCAAGGGGACAGATGCACTTGTGCTGGAATGCTGAGCCACGTGCCCGGTGCCCTCTGAACATGGGCTGCCGCCTGTGCACCCTGCCGAAGACCGATGAGCGCTACAAGCTGCGCTATGAAGTCTGCCAGGTAAGACTCTTCAGACTGCAAGCATTTCAGGAGTTTTTATTAACAGATTCAATGCTCCACATTTTATCAGCCTCCAAAGGATGAGAAACAAAGTCCCTCAAACAATAGCTCAATGGAGATCGGATGTCTGCAGTAGCTGCACCAATACCCTCTACCATCCTCGTGAGATTGGAATATGTTTCCAACAGATTACACGCAGATTTATGCGGCATGTGCCTTAACACCATGAGTTATCTCAGCCTGCACGCTTGTGCCCCTGGGAGTTGTGGGAGCTGGTGATAAAATGACCTAGCAACCTGTTTAATAAGTAGAAGTTCGAAGTGGCAGAAGTGCTGCACGAGGCGTTGTTTAAAGAACAAGTTATTGCATCCTTTATTACAATTTATATTATTGAGAGACTATCTCTGTTTTCTCATGTCCCCTTCAGGATCTGGTCTGTCTCGGTCTCATATCTCAGCATAATGATGCATTTCCTGTGGGGTTCTGTGATGATGACATTGTGGTTACAGCCAGGTTCAAATCGTGCCGGGTCTACTTAGGCTTTCATCCTTCAGAGGTCAATAAACTGAGTATCATTGAGTAGGGCAATAATAAATATCTGTTCAGTGCCAAGATGCTCTTCAGAAAGTGAGCATTATAAAGAAAAGGTTCTATGTTTCTCAAAAAGTGGTGGCCAGCTGTTTCTGCTGTTTAAGAGTGATGGAACAAGATGTGACAACTGGATCACGGCATAACTCCTCTTTAAATTTTATTGATTTTACAAATGCTAGCGGATAACATCACTGGCATTTACATAGCACTTTTGGAAAGGTAATTTTTGCTATGGCACTTAAGTGCAGATCTTATCATCATCACCAAGGCAATGGTATTCAAGACTCTGGTCTAGGGCCGAGGGGTACACAGACAACTATGCAGCAGGTGCATAATCTACACAGCTAACCAAGGACCAGATGTATCAACAAACCAATTTGCGATTCTCTAATAGCGATTTTTAAGAAATCGCTATTTCTGAATCGCAAAATGGTATGTATCATATTTGCGATTCGGTAATACTGATGTCTTAAAAATCGCAAATGCTATTACCAAATTGCGATACCGGCCCCATTTGCCATATTTGTGAATTTTTGCATTTCCCAAATTGCGAATTCCTAACTGGAATTTGCAAATTTGGGAAATGCAAAACCCAGGGTGCTGGGGGCCTAAGGCCCCCTCTGCTGCACCCCAAGAATTTCTTTAAGGACATGTAAGGCGCACACATGCCAAAGTGGCATGTGTGCATTACATGTCAATTTTAAAAATGCATTTTCATGCATTTTTTAAATTTGCACATGCTTACCACCAAGTTAAACTTGGTGGTAATAGCGATTCCTTAATGCCCAATTCGCATTAAGGAATTGCTTGTTCCATGTGCTTTAGAAATCGCAAATAAGGATTCCTTATTTGGGATTTCTTATTTAGAGAATCGCAATTTGCGATTCTCTAAATGGGCTTGCAATTTTAAGGAATCGCTATTTTAGCGATTCCTTAAATTTGCATTGCGAATGCCTTTCATAAATACTGAAAGGCATTTTTGCATTTGCAAACGGCCATTCGCACCGTTTGCGAATGCTAAAATGGATGATACATCTGGCCCCAAATACCATATAATAGCTGGTCAGCCAGCTGGATCAGTACAGTGATCCCAAAGTCATGAGAAAGGGAGAGATATGTTTGCTGAAAACTCTCAGTGTGTCAGGAGATTATGTGGTAATGCAGTCAAGCCAGCTGGCATCATTGGAGCCATTAGGCCCACTTTTCAGGCCCTGATTGAGATGCAGCTGCACGCAGACAGAGCCTCAGGTCGATGGGCATGCTGCATGCAATCTGAATATGGTGACAGAAAGCAAAATACTTGGATTTACCAACAGAGAGCACACATCTCAATATTCTGACTGAGGGAACAGAACTGGATTTCATGGCAGAGAGGACATAGCCCCATAAAACAAAGAGGGATGTAATGACTTACCTGTCAGGATAATATATACAGAGACGAAATAACTAGTTATATGGGCAGAAAAGATATCGCTGGGTGATATTGACAGAGAAAACATGGAAGGATGATATTATCAGCAAAGAGCACCAAATTGGAAATGCCGATAGAGAGCACATATCTGGAAAATACTGACAGCGGGCAGTCTGAATAATACTTACAGTCTGAAAATAGCTTTTTATGGGTGAGTGCACTTGTAAACCCTGCTCTGCCAGTAGTCCCTTTGTAAATATGGAGCACTGAGGGGCTCATATACAAGAACGGAAGCATCGCTGCATTGTAGGAGCGATGTGTCAGAAATACTTGTGCGCGTTAAAACAGTTTACGATGCCATGGATGTGTGATATTTACAATAGGGCAGTGTAGGATCCCAGGATGCATCAGAAATACTGTTGCATCCGAGGGAAGTATGCCACAAGGCATCCACCCAAAAACTGAAGCATTGCTGAAGTTGGCATCAGAACTGATACAACTTTAGCAACGCATCAGAAATGCGTCACTGTAGATTGACGCAAGGAGCCTAATGTGAAAGGGCAGATGTAAGAGAAAATAAAATGGCAAAATATCACCATCTACACTTTTGCATTGGTCCTGGATGTAAGAGCTAATGTATACAGTATGGCTATGTGTAATAAGACAGTAGCATTGTCTACTACTGTGTATGTGTGACATAGGGAGTGACAGTCTAATGTAAATTAATATAAGTATATGTTGGAATGTGAAGTGGATTCCAGATGAGAAGTGGCATGAGCTCTGGAGAGACATCCCCAAATGTAACCATACTTAATATGTAAGAGAGAGGCACACTACAAAATACTTTTTGACTGGTACCGCTACCCTGCCAAGATGAAAAAAAAATCCTGGCCACATCTGATCTCTGCTGGAGGGGATGTGGGTTGCAGGGGGATTTCCGTCACATATGGGGAGAATGTCCAACCATTCGCCCATTCTGACTGAACTATTGGCCCAAATTAAAGACATTCTGGGATAACCAGCCCCGGACTCCCCTGGATTCGCCCTACTTGGATTGTGTGATGACTCTCTTGTAGTGTGGTCAGTTTTATGTATCCTTTGCGCGTTAGCTTCAGGCGTTAGGCCTTTGTGCACTTTGCCCTGGATGTATTTTATTCCTTTGCTCGCAGCATAGAGCCTCTGTGCACTTTGCTCTAAATGCTTTTTATTCAGCTTCGTACTGTTATTTTTCAAATAGCCAGTTCTACGGTCTTGTTTTATTTTTTATATCACACTGTTTAGCCTACTTCAGCACTGGAGTTTTCAAATAACACATTCTTGTTAACCCTGTGCTTCAGTCAAGGATACAGTCTGGTACATTGCCGATAGACGTGGTAGGAGTTTAGTCTTTGGCATTCTTGTGTAGGGACATTTTGTGATCACATTGACATATTAGTTATAAAAACACTTCCTTGTCCTAATACACGCAAGAGGGAGATTCCGACCAGGGAACCACAACTAGACGCTGACTGCCTTGTTGCAGATGCTGAACCAGATCACAGGCCTTTGCTCAGGCATGAGGGTTGATGGCTTCCGGGGGGATCTGAAAGGCAAGTTAGTAGCTTAACATGCTGTGCTCGAAATATAACTAACTGAGAGAATAGAATCCAGTAACACCATGATAGCGTTGTTTTTATGTTTCACTCTCATCGTGACTATTTCAATCCTACTGTGTTGTATGGTTCTGGTTATTGCGGCTCATGCCTTATTATCTAAAATGCAGTCGTTTTATTAAAAGCAATATATAAAACTCAAACTGCCTTTGTCATTTGTATATGAGATCATACTGTAAATGAGAGAGCTGGTTTGGATCTGAGTAACCACGACTTCCCTGAGAACTTCCAAAGATGTCATGCGCTCGGCTGCCCAATCACACTGCTAGTTAGCCGGAGCAAAACCGCATTGACGGTGACAAAGGTCCTTCCAAGTGGGTCAGACTCAATCCCCCACACCAGGAACGATCCTGCTACCTAGAAATCCAGTAGTCTCATTTAGGATAATGAGAGCCCACGCGACATGGCGCCCAACGATTGGTCTGGCTCTAATTTTCAGGTCCGGCTGACTCTCTCGGTCTCATATATATATTGACTCCTCGGTTCCGTTAACGGAGACATCCGTGGTACTGAGGATTTCTGCCACCGCGGTATAGGTAGATCCTTTTATCTTGTGGTTGGTTGTTCAAGCTTGAACTCTGAAAGGAAAACCCCGATATTGGTGTGCCTTCTCTGAACTAGCGCTGTTTTCATAATGGCGAATCCCCAAGTAGTGAGCATCGCACTTAATATGGGACAACCGCTCACAGGACATCTGATAGCACATGGTCTGATGAACCAGGGGGGTCCGGTCACGTTTGTGGTGGACGCCCATGCAGCATATAGAACAGAGCTTTTCTATTCTTGGGTCGTATTTCCGGCAGTTGATGGGGCATCACACACTTTTCATGATTACACTGTTGCAAATGCCTCTGGACAATACAGGGCATATGCATACTTAGAGATACCTTTATCTTATCAAGAACACCATAATTGGCTTGATGGCGCCCTCCCACACACCATAGCACAAGTTAGGTTAGGTCCACTAAGTAATGATGGTCCTACCTGGCCTCTATTGGCTACATATACACCACATCCTGCGGTTGCTCAATTGGCAGTGGCTGAAGTTCGTCGTTTATATACAGACTTAACGGCTACATATAGACGCTTAGTTAAATTTGTAATGCAGACACTAAATACAAATGCAGCGCGTGCTGCTCCGGCGCAACGACATGCAGTGGTTCCGGGTATCAATCCGAGCACTGTACACTCGGTTATGGGCAAAGTTCCGGCTAAACGAGAGGAAACTCCATTTTGGCTGGCGCAAAAAAATTATATGCTGGAAGCAGTATTTCCCCATACGGGACCTCAGGATAAACATAGAATATTGACGATGTGTTTACCGTTTGGTATGGTTCCTACTGTGGACCATTGTAATACATGGGGCACGGTGTTTGCTGCGCTCTACACTACAGCACACGGTACACCAACATTGGCTAATTTACCGGACGTGCTTAAACAAATTCAAGATGAATATGGGGCTGCCCCGGCCTTGGATCTAGGGATGCAACTGATTGGCAATTTTGCCACGGTTTCTTCCATCATACTGAGTAATCTAAAAGGGGAGGCAGTGGCACTAGCAGTGCGCATGCGTCTTTGTGACGTCCCGCAACTCGATCAGGAGCGGGAGCGGCCGAGAATAATAGCGGAAACATATTCGAGTATCGGTCGTGATAGCCTAGGGGCTAGACCGCAAAAACCTCAGTTTCAGGGTAAGAATAGTAAGGATACTACTAAACAACAGGCCCCTGAGGGTAATAAAAAGCGCTGGGAGAAAAAACAACAAACACCTAAAAAGGAAAGGGGAGAATCTCCGCGACCGGAGACCCCGCAGACTAGGTATAATCTCAGAAATAGGGATAATTTGAAGACGCCTGATAGATATCAATATACTGATACATGCCAATCTCGTTCCTTTCAGGACTCATCGGAAAAGAGAAATGAGAGAGGTGGGCGGTCAGAGCGGAGAACAGAGTACGTGAAACCGAGGCAGGAATCACAACACTCAACTGAGGTTTCTGTCAAGAAAGAAGAGAAACCGACCCAACAAAAACAGCAGTTTAAAAAGAAGAAGGTGGCGGCAGTCTCAGTTAGACATGCCACACAAGAAGAGAGTTCTCTTGAAGAACAAGACATGGGCGTTAGCACTGTTAGATAGCGCGGCAGAGGTCACAATAGTTCGCCGGAATCTTCTAGAGCATCTGGAGGTGAAAGCAACTGATGACTTCATACAAGTCGAAACAGCAGATATGCGTGTCTCTGATCCCGATAGAGTTTATACAGTAACTTTGCAATTAGAAGGGGACATTGAGCGCACTATAAACGCCATCTTTTGGGATCCTGTAGTCAAATTATATGACATTCTGCTGGCCGAACAGGATTGGCCCCCAGGCTTTGTTCGCGACTGTCCAGTTGGGGAGGAGGTTATTACACCTTCGTTCTCACCACTTGTTCTGGGAGAACTTGCAGAGTCCTATAGTAATGCATGGGCTCTGGCACAGGCACCCGCCTTATATAGAAATCATGTGGGGTGGGATAGGGATTCACCTTATCATGTAATTCCGATTAAGGGCGAACCTCAGCCGCAACTGCAATATCCCATAAAATTTGAAGCAAGGGCATCAGTAAGGAAAATACTTAGACAATTGGAGTACCAGGGAGTTATTGAATCCTGTGTCTCGCCGATGAATAATCCCTTATTTCCTGTAGCTAAACCGGATCATTCTTATAGGATAGTGGTGGATTATAGACATTTAAATGGACATACACGCACATATGCAATACAAAATTCACACAGCGCTGCGCTTATGAATAATATTGTGCGTAAGAAATACAAAACAACTTTGGATATCTCGAATGGTTTCTTCTGCCAGAATATAGCGCCCGAAAGTAGGGATTTGACTAGCTTTAGTGCGTTTGGCTCTCAGAATTTTTTTTGTTGTTTGCCTCAGGGGTATGAGAATAGCCCAGGACTGTTTTCGGCCCATGTGACTGAAATTTTGCACGAGTTGGACCCTGAAGCTTTGTCATATGTCGACATAAACAACATTTAAGGCGGGTAGCCCGCATTGTTGTGGGATTTGCCGACATTGGCTACAAATTTAACTTTAAGAAATCTAAAATTGCCTTCCTCAGCGTCATTTTCCTGGGATATGAACTGTCGAATGAGGGCAAGAGCTTAGCGCCCACACTTTTTGGAAAAATTTGCTCAGTTGCAACCTCCTAATACGATTAGAAAACTCCAGTCATTATTGGGATTTCTAAATTTTGGCAGAACTTACATTCCTGATTATGCTACACGTATAAAGCCATTATACGAGTTGATTCACCTGAATTTTTCAAGTAACTTTTGGACGATTGAGCATACAAATATTCTTCGAGATTTGCAAACTGATCTCTTAGCGGTAAAGCATTTACACACACAGGACAATAAGACACATCTGGTCATGAGGGTTATAGCTGGGGCGTTGGGTTTACATATGTCACCTTTAATGAGGGTGAGACCGTCCCAATAGCATACAAGTCCCACTTGTATTCTGCTGCAGAACAACGTTTTGCACAAGCTGAGAACATTCTCACTGCTGTACAGATGGCTGTGATTAAAGAACGTCCTCTTGCCCAGGGCCAACGCATCATTGTCATTTCCCCGATTCCAGCTTTAGAAGCTGTTACGAAAGCAAGTGTTCCTAATTCGAAAGCATTACACCCTCGATGGATACAATGGGCAACGTCTTTGACAGCCACTGATGTAGATTACAAATTTGACCCTAAACTGCAGACTCAGGAATTTCTTCAATATGAAATGGAGTACCCAGTTCCCGCTGGCACATTGCCTATTGATCAATATCAGGTGGTCATGTACACCGATGGCTCTGCGCAACCAGCGGTTGAGACTAAACAACAGTATTCTGCTGCATGTGCGGTGGTGAGCGGCAGTATGGAGGGGGAGAAATTCTGCCCCCAACATACTTATACACAGACCTTGGGAGACTGTACAGCACAATTGGCTGAACTGAAAGCTCTGTTGTTAGCCTTGGAACGTGTGGATCTGGCACTGTTCACACTGATTGTTTGTGATTCCTATTACTGAGTTCAGTCTTTCAATGAATATCTGCATTACTGGAGGTTAAATGGGTTCAGAGATTCCAATGGCAACACCATCAAACACAGGTTGCTGTGGGGGAAGGTTGCGGATCTGAAGGAGATGCTTCCTAAAGTCCATGTTGTGCATACACTTGGACACCAGCACGTTGGAATACACGTTGCTGGAAACACTTTGGCTGATGAAGCCGCAAAGTCGGCAGTGGCAGTTGCCACTGTGGCCGCAGTAACTCGTTCGAGTTCCAAACCAGACACTGAGATTTTGCCTGCCATAAAGGCTACAGCTGATGGCACGCCTTATCCTAAAGGATTCCCTTCTAAATATCATTACTCTATGGGTGGTATGCTGAACGCTGAAGTTAAAATACCAGGCGTTGGTGTACGCGAAGTGCCCAATAAAATTGTGCGACCTCAATTGATTACTGCAGCACATGAGGGGGCCGGCATCTGCACATGCTGGCGTGGCTGCCACAATTTCACTCTTACAGGCCCATTACTGGTGGCGTGGTCTCTATAAAGAGAGGAAGCAGTATGTCCTTTGTTGTGACATCTGTCAACAAATTAAAGTTTCCACGGCTAGACGCCCGCAGCAGACGCCCCTTCTGATATCGAATAAACCTTTACAGTGTGTGTACTTGGATCATTGTGGTCCGCTAACACCAGATAGTGCATACAAATATATATTGGTAGCTGTAGATTAGTGCTCCAAAATTTGTGTGGGTCTGGCCACAGCGCTCGGCTGACGTTCGAACTGTTATTAAAGATTTGCGCATCTTTGTCGATACATATGCAGTTGCGGCTTTTCATTCAGACCAGGGCCCTGCTTTTGCCTCTAAGGCATTCAGGGACACCATGGCTTCGTTGGGGGTCCAGCTCCAGTTCTCGTCTCCATTTCATCCCGAGGGAAATTCTGTCGTAGAGCGTTTAAATCACGATTTAAAGCAATCCTTAACGGCCAGAGTTATAGGTACGGGTCGCTGCTGGCTAGCCCACCTGTATCGAGTACAGAGAGCACTTAATAACTTGCCTAGAAGGTCCCTGGGGGGTCGTACTTCATATGAGTGCCTGTTTGGAACACAAATGTAGATTCCTGATCCAGATGGTCCTGGTGTGGAGACGGCAGATACGCCCTTTGACATAAATGATCGTGTCACTGTTTTGCAGGATTTACAACAATTCCGTGAAGATAACTCTTCTGCCAATGCTGCCTCCACAGGAATTAAGGATGAACCGGTAATGTCTACTGGTTGGATTCCCAGAATTGGGGATCTTGTGCGTGAAAAGGTCGCAGTGAAAAAGGAATTTGGCCCTTCATATCGAGTACCAGTCCCTGTACTAGGGATTCAAGGCTCAAGAACTGTGATTTTGCCACCTCTGCAAGGGGCCAAAGGAAATCGCTTTGTATCGATCGACAATGTCAAGTTACAACATGTGGCCGATTCTGCACAGCAGACCAAGAGGAACGCCCAGTAGTTCCCGAATCCCTCTCACTACTGAGGACGATGTTCCGCTGCAGGTGATTTGCACCGACGCTGTTTCCTCTCCGAGTTTGGGGATGGTGGAAAATGATCTGGCGATTGTTCCACTAACGGCGAATAATTTGGAATCTTTTGATCAAGTTGCTGTGACTACTGATGTTGCTGAAGGTCTTATCTACAGCGTACCACGGCGGGAGACACAATCTGCTCCTTTGTTTACGGTTGCACCTTTTGCGAGAACTGCCTCCGGCTGCTTTAATAACAATGATGATACCGTGTCGTACTCTTCATCCTCTTCAACACCAGCCCTGGGTTTACGTTAGCTGCTGAGTTGGCTCAAAAACATATATTTTGTTTTCCTTAGAACTACCTGTGGCTTTTAATGACTGTGATGACTTTTTTCCTGTGGCTGGGGTTTGTTGTTACCGTTTTTCTGGTGATACATGGTCATTTTCTTCCTGAACGATCTGAGATTGAGCAGGTGGAGAAGGTGTTGAAACCGCATTTTTCTTCACATATGGTTCGAAGAGACTTGTGCTCTGTGAACATTTCTGCTGTACCAATTCCGGATGGGATTGTGTGGGATAAAGTAATGTTTGATATATATGGTCCCACTGAAATAATTCAAATACCGTATGTTCTCAAACTATCAATGAATGATATTGTTATACCAGGAATTGTATCTGATGATTGGGATGTGAAGACAGTTGATTCTATGTTGACAGAATTGCAATATTATACTGTCTATGAAAATGAAGATGCTTACCAGTTTAGAGATAATTATGGTGACATGTTTTGTTACAATTATTATGGATACCACTTTATTCATAAAGCTAGTAGCCCTAAATCAATATTTGAGTATATGCAATGGGAACATTGCCCGACTCCTCCACAGGGGAGTTCTAAAACTTATTCTGATAAATTCGCATATTTTTCTGGGCATCATCAACAGAGTGCTAAGTCTTACTAATTTAAAGTTACTCCGCATGTTAATAAGCAAATGTTGTTGACTGATACTAAATTATTGTATTCAAATTTGTTTGTATCCAAACTATCGGTTGAGGGGTATGAATACTGCTCCAAAACTGTTGATTTGAAAAGCGTTTGGGGAATGAAAAATTGGCACATGCGGGGTAGGGACACATTGTTTAGGGCATGTATTATTCCTGTCCAAATGATTTTCTTAAATGACACTGTACAACAGACTAGCTGTTTGGGCTTAGTAACAATTAGAGACTTGAATTTGCCTAGCATACCAGTCCCTTCCAAAATGAAAAATTGGCAGCAATATATAAATGCCACGTTTAGTGAGCTTACAGACTGGGTCCAGAATGGTGCGCTTAACACTTCATTGACACGTCCAGGCGGGTGGTTATTGTGGCCCATAGACACTAATGGGTGTCATCAGCGTTTTGTCACCTCTTCGGGAAAGTTCAGGACTAGTAGGGCAGACCCTCGCTACATATCACCGGAACATGCTGATATCATTACTATATATAGCGTCGGGAAACTTTGTCAACAATGGTCAAAGTCATCCACGCTGGATGCAGTTGAGACACATCTCACGTTACTGTCTAATTATACTGACTTGCAAGATTTTTTGTCAGGTCCAAAAGTGCCCCGGAAGAAACGTTTTTTTGTATGAAGTGTACAATGAGATATGGAAACTTTCACAGCAGGAGGCGGTTGAGGCAGATAGATCAAGAGAATTTGAAACATGCATTGTCTTTTGTGGATAATGCAATGCATACCCTGTCCGACCGTGTATATACGTTTGATAACATTGTTTCCTTTGCTATAGACATTATTAGATCAGATATGTCTTCTTTATATCATGGGCAGAGTCAAACGCGGTCCATTATGCAGTTGGGTTGGACTCTACAGACATTAAAGGCAGGTCGCGTTCCGTGGCAGCACATCCGAGCCAGGGAGATATTTCTTTCCTTTAATTTGATACTTCGACAACAGCTAATGGCTAAAAAGGAAGCGACATATGTTATGTTAAATATTGAAAAGTTGGAGAAGTTGCCTTTTACTGTGGCTGAGATTCCGTCAGCTGAGTGGTTGATACACAGGGTTATAAATTTGCCTATTTCCACTCTGCAATTCACTTCTTGTTTGAAGCATATTCCGGTCGGCAGATATGAGAAATTGGGAGACAGTTATATACATGAGGTGTGGGAGCTTCTCTTTTTATACAGATGTCTTAATGGTATGAGGGAGGTTTTTCTTAGCGGTGGTGAATGCAAAACTTCTGTCAGCCATTCGATGGTTTGTAAGCAGCTGTCTTTGCATGGGGCGTGTAATGCCTCGGTTGCGAACTTGGCTTGCTATCTAAAGGGAGTTCCAGTCCCCGTGATTAAAAACACTTTCCAGGTGCTTTCAAACGGCAGCTACGTCCTTCTTAACAGTGAAGCCTGTTGTGGCATGCGTGCCGGAATAGTTTACGTGGTCGTTGTCACCAAGGCCGTTACGTGCTGCGGGAATGTGTTGTTTCCCCCCACTCAATTTAGGGAGGTAGCGGACATCTGGCCTCACATTGCTACTTCCAAGGTAAATTTCTACAAGTTGAGTCGACTGAACGCTCTATTGTTTCAAAAGCATGTGGCCCTTACATCTGCACGCGAGACCTACGCACTTCAGGTGGCGAGGTCATCAGCAGAAATACAGTCCCTATTAAATACTAACTTTCCGAGCCACTTTGGTGAACTCGTGGGATGTATATTTAATGCGTCCAGCACTGCTGCAATTGCACATTTTTTCAAAGCCGTTGGTGTTGGTTTTGCTCATACCTTCTCTTCAATATTCGGTTTGATACCTTCGGCTATTCATTCTATTTTCGGAAGCATTTTTGGGGGATTTCCAATTACTTTGGCTTTATTGACCGGTGTTTTGCTGTTGCTGTTGTTCTTCCGCAATGGCTGTCCCACCGCAACGAGATCCAATATTGGCGCTCCCGTCAGCGCAGCTGTGTCGTGAACGCATGATGCAGCATTTTGGAGCAACACTCCTGGGACAGTTGGAGTGTGACAGGTCTCTGCAATTCCGACCAGTTTTGGATTGTGTGCAACCCGGGTTTCTGTGCCTTTGGTGCTCGTTTGAACATGCACTGGCTCTCTGTCTCTCACTACAGCGCCCCCCAGTGGTTGATGCTGATCTGTTGATGTTCCCGATTAGGGCTCATTCCCAGACTTGTGCACTACGGTTGCGTTTGCTTCATGAAGCAGTTTACGAGATTCCCTTCCTAGAGGAAGATGGTATTGTCTCATTCATGGGCCCTGCACGGGGTACCGCCTTGGATGGTTCTGGGGCTTTGGAACACACCTGCTCCATGATAGTATTTGGTGTGGATTTTCCAGTGTTGACATCTGTCGAAGTGGAGGATCTCCTGCTTTCCGTGGCTTCCATTTAAAATTGGATATATTTTTTTTTTTTTAAATTGACATTGTAACGATTTGGCTTTTCCGTCACATGCTTACAAATTTAAATTTAGTTTTAGGCTTCGGTGTCCTCTGGACTTGTCGAAATGTATTTTGTATATTTTTATATCTGGGGCATATTTTTATTTTTGTTTTGATTAGAACCACTTGCTACCAACAAGGGGAGGGTGTAGTGTGGTCAGTTTTATGTATCCTTTGCACGTTAGCTTCAGGCGTTAGGCCTTTGTGCACTTTGCCCTGGTTGTATTTTATTCCTTTGCTCGCAGCATAGAGCCTCTGTGCACTTTGCTCTAAATGCTTTTTATTCAGCTTCGTACTGTTATTTTTCAAATAGCCAGTTCTACGGTCTTGTTTTATTTTTTATATCACACTGTTTAGCCTACTTCAGCACTGGAGTTTTCAAATAACACATTCTTGTTCACTCTGTGCTTCAGTCAAGGATACAGTCTGGTACATTGCCGATAGACGTGGTAGGAGTTTAGTCTTTGGCATTCTTGCGTAGGGACATTTTGTGATCACACTGACATATTAGTTATAAAAACACTTCCTTATCCTAATACACGCAAGAGGGAGATTCCGACCAGGGAACCACAACTAGACGCTGACTGCCTTGTTGCAGATGTTGATCCAGATAACAGGCCTTTGCTCAGGTATGAGGGTTGATGGCTTCCGGGGGAATCTGAAAGGAAAGTTAGTAGCTTAACATGCTGTGCTCGAAATATAACTAACTGAGAGAATAGAATCCAGTAACACCATGATAGCGTTGTTTTTATGTTTCACTCTCATCGTGACTATTTCAATCCTACTGTGTTGTATGGTTCTGGTTATTGCGGCTCATGCCTTATTATCTAAAATGCAGTCGTTTTATTAAAAGCAATATATAAAACTCAAACTGCCTTTGTCATTTGTATATGAGATCATACTGTAAATGAGAGAGCTGGTTTGGATCTGAGTGACCACGACTTCCCTGAGAAGTTCCAAAGATGTCATGCGCTCGGCTGCCCAATCATCTCTCCCTTTTGGGAGAGATGAGGCACTGCTAGTTAGCCAGAGCAAAACCGGATTGAGGGTGACAGAGGTCCTTCCAAGTGGGTCAGACTCAGTCCCCCAAACCAGGAACGATCCTGCTACCTAGAAATCAAGTAGCCTCATTTAGGATAATGAGAGCCCACGCGACACTCTTAAGCGTCAAACGTCTGATAATCGAGCAATATCGTGTTGTGCCATGGAGCTGCTAAGCTTGTTCTGGTGAATGCTTGGAAGAGGAAAGTGGCACCATTGTTGTCTCAGTGACATCGGCAACTCTGGCAAGACGTCACTATGGAAAGGATGGCTGATATCCTCTTAGATAATTATTTTAAAAAAAAATACATTTGGGGGCCCTTATGGACTACCTATCAAGAAGTTCCCCACTATGTATATGCCCTACACGCACGAGGGCACTTCACCTTTTTCAATTCTGGTATTTGCCAACCATCACCAATCCTCCCAAGTAGCTGCATTCCCATCCCTACACTTGAGCATTTCTCATGCCATTTCAGATACTACTGACAATGTCACACTCATGTACCTCTGTATATGGGTTAATATTTGGGGGGGGGGGTAACTAAGTAAAATGGTTGTTCTATTGAGAGATCTGATCGACAGTATTATAATCTAAAGCTGTATTGTTTCATTCGGAGATGCCTTCTCAAAGTGGAAACTGTTAGCCAAGCTAGTTATTCTGTTGTATGATATCGACGTCTGATTCGGACAAAACTGTCGCTATTTGATATGTACGAAAATCAATAAAGAAAGTTTGGATTAAAAAAAGGGAGTGAAACACTAACTCCTGACATGGACACGTCTGTTATTCTGTGTGGAACGTTGCAACCACGAACCCCGTGACTTGAAGTGTATATGTTGTTGCACAATTCAATTTGAGTAGCTCCAAGATGTACATACAAGAAGACTGTACTCTGTAAGTAAAGTATCTTGACTGGGCTTACACTTTAAAAATAACTTGGTATTTTAACTGAGAATTCTAAAAACTGGAAATAAAACACATTGGGCATAATTTGGAGTAAGGTCGTCCGCCGAAATCTAAATCACGCCTATTGTGTCTTTTAAAAACGAATTGGGGGGACTTTGTATAAGATCGCAAATACTGCCTACACAGTTCTCAGCAGCCGCCAATGTTTTTCAAGAGCTATTAAACAGTCAAATGACAGTGTTATAAATGCTGCTAAGCAATTTTTCAAACTCTCTGGTACCTGTAGATTTGCTTTCTCAAACACGGATCAAGAGCACCAAAGACCAGAATGCAGAAAAAATAGACAGCATGAATTGCGCACTCCTGACATGAGACAAACTGAGAGGTCTAGATCTTGGTTTGCTTTGTTGTTTATTAGTGAGCAATGATGTTGCTTTATGTATATAATACATCTACGACAAAGAATGCGCCGTCTGAAGATTCGGTATAGTTTGGGATTGAACACAGTCCCTCGTGCTTGGTAATGCGAAATGTAACACCAAAAACCAATAACGTGCAAGAAAATAATACTATTCTAGATGGAGCACAACCCACCTCGGTATATTTTAAAGAATTGGTAATAACAGGTCATTGCAGGAAGCTGCGCTGTCAAGCCTGACCTGATTGGACCCTCGGTGCCGACAGCTGGTGAAACATATAGGACCCTGATGGACATATAGGAACATGCAGTCACCTTCTAAAGTAGCTCTAAGAGAAATTGAGTTCTAATGTAAAAGCCAGCCATTGAATGATCTCTATGCTACCTCTAAACACACAGCTGGGGCTTTGCTTTGTAGAACAATGATTTCCTCATCATGTTCATGGCATTGAATAGGGTAGGCAAGCACTGCATCTGTTCATTGCATGCTATTTCCAACTGCACTATATATTTGTCCGAGTTCAGCCACTATAACATATAAAACTAATATGAGCTGAGAAAGCACAAAACATAATTTTATTACAAGACCGGAGGCTCATATTATGCAGTCTTTTCTTGCTTTAATTTTTAATAGCAGCCAAGTAAAAGAACTACAGTACCCAGAAAAACACAAACTACAACGATGACATCATAGCTGAACAGCCAATAGGGTATCAGACAGCAATACTAATATCTTAACTGCGAGCAACAAGTCCTCTTTTCTTGCTGCTCGCAGTCAAGATAAGTACCTTCATTATTCTCTCCATATTATGTTTATACCAACTGTTTTCACTTATTTCTCATTGCACTATGTTTCTGTATAAACGCGCGTTTGCTGTTCCTGCTTAAACGCGCGTCTTCTTCTTTTTCTCTGCAGCGCGTCTTTCAACGGTCGTTTTTCGGCCGTTGTAGACGTGCGCGTGCACGCGTGGGCATTCCTGGCATTCCTCTCATATTCACCATACCTTCTTGACAGGGCCCGCGCCGCATCCAGTATTCCGGCATTTCGAGCGTATTTTCGCTCGTTTTTCTCCCGGCTGGTTTCTGCACCTCATTTCAGCCGCTCTCAAGCTTTCGGTCTCGGCCAGGTTCTGCCTTCATTTTGGTAACCGCCCCTATTTCCTGTTTCCTGCCCCTTCAGCCACTCCGTCCCTTTTTCTTCATATTTAACCCCTGCTTCTCCAGTTTCCTATAGATTTCAGGTTTATTTTTATTTTTATATACTTATTTTATATACTTATTTTAGTATATTTTACTGGCTTTGTCATTATGACTGAGGAAGAAGATTCCCAAGTCTTCCAAGAAAATTTAAAATCCTTTATTAAGGACTCTGTACAACAGGCAGTGGTTGTTTCCATGTCAGATATCACAAAAAATTTAGAAGCCTCCTTTTCCAAAATTATGTCTTCTTCCAAGTTGCCTGTTAATAAAGGCAAGAAATGTGTGTCCACCCTCCCGGTGCCGTCCAAAGGCGTTTCTTCTGGTCCTTCCACCCGAGAGGTATCTAAATCGGGTCCCCCTCCTTCTCCAGTGCATGTTACACAATTGAGAGACACTGATGATGATGATTCCAGTCATGATGATGATATCGACGGATCTGCAGATCAATTTTTGTGTGGGCCTCTGGAGAAAAGGCGTAAAATTTCTCAGAGTGACGGTGGTGACGTTCACCCTGTGTCTCATGTTTTGGTTGACCATGCTGGCGAACCCTTATTCGACCCTTCCTTCATGGTTCATCCAAATTCAAAGGAGTGGTATCCATCTGATCATGTAGCTGATTATGTTTCTTTCTTTTTACACCATCCCCTCGACAAAGGTACTCGCAATAAGCTTAAGTCTGAGTGTCCTCGTCCCTCACTACCAGATAACATTACTTCAACCCCGGTTATTGATCCCAACATGCTGATGTTTTTCACCAAATTTGGCAAAGATCCCAAAAAGGGCGTTGACAGAGCTTGGTCAGGTTGTCAGGACAAGCTCCTGGATTTGGTGGGTCCTCTCACCAGAATTTTTGACTTGGCGGAAGAGGCTAAAATGGACAACAGTCCGATAGATCCTGAAGTTCTTTCGAACTGGGTGCAACGCGCCATCTGCATGCTGGGGAATGCCAATACTCAGCTATCTATTGAAAGGAGGAAAAGTCTCCTATTGAAGATTGATCCTAAACTGGCCTCTTTAGCCTCCAAGGATGATGGCCCGTTGGCTAAGGGCAAATTATTCGTGGACTCTTTCATCAAAGATCTGGGGAAATATGTGTCCACCTTTGCCTCCCTGGACAAGGCCCAACTTTCTATGAAAAAGATCTTTTCATCTCGGGTTTTTGCCAGGGCCGGCAAAGGCAGGAGTCGCTTTGCCGGCCGCTCCATCAGAGGCCAATACGCCAACAGAGACTCCTACAATCAGCAATCCCAGCTTGAGACCTACACGGGATATAAACCAAGATTCTATCCCCGTCGATCAAGAGGCTACCGTCACAGGGGCTACGCCAACAGGGGAGACCAAACCTCCGGGAAGTGTTTCCAGTTCTTGCCTTCCTCCAGTAGGAGGCAGACTTGCTCTGTTTCTAAATTCATGTTTTTCTCTCACCTCAGATCCCTGGGTAACTCAATCCATTCAAGGGTACCTGTTCGAATTTTATCAAACCCCAATTCAATCCTGTGTTCCTCTTCCCCTGGTTTTTTCCCAAGATCAAACCGAGCTTCTGCGCGTCGAAATCCACTCTCTCCTTTCCAAACGGGCGATAGAACCCGTCCCTTTCGACTCTTCGGGGTTCCTCAGCACCATCTTCCTCGTCCAAAAGAAAAATCAGAAATTTCGTTTGGTGTTGAACCTAAAGGCTTTCAACAACTTTATCGTTTATCGACACTTCAAGATGGAAACTATTCTCCATCTCAGGGACATTCTGCTTCAGCACGATTGGCTGGTCAGATTAGACCTTCAGGATGCCTACCTCACAGTGCCAATTCATCACTCACACAGGAAATTCCTTCAATTCCAGTGGCTAGACTCCTTTTATCAATTCAGAGTTCTTCCCTTCGGGCTTTCTTCCGCACCTTGGTGTTTCACCAAAATTCTCAAACCTGTTGCGTCCTTTCTCCGTTCTCACGGAGTTCGTCTAATCCTTTATTTAGACGACTTTCTGTTGATGGCACAGGACAAACGTTTGCTTCTAGACCATCTTCAACTTTGTCAGAACCTTCTTCTCATCCTAGGCTTTCTTATCAATGTTCAGAAGTCTGTCCTAATTCCGACTCAAAAGTTAGAGTTTCTCGGTTTTCTGACAGACACTACTCTGTCGGTGCTGCAGCTCCCTCAACACAAAGTATCCTTAATCAAGAAAGAGATTTGTCAATCCCTATCTCTCCCTCATATCTCCCTAAGGACTCTGGCACGTCTAGTAGGACTTTTGGCTTCCTCTATTCAAGCCATCTTCCCAGGTCCTTTACATTATCGCGCCCTCCAGCGGCTCAATATCCGTCATCTTCACAAGGGTCTCGCTTATTCGGATCCCTTGGTCCTAGATGCCGAATCCAAGGAAGAACTTCTGTGGTGGTTGACACATCTAGATGCCTGGAATGGCAGAACTATCTTCTCTGCCGCCCCAGATCTTGTATTAGAATCCGATGCAAGTCGGACTGGTTGGGGCGCAAGATGTGGTCAGTTCTCGACTGGGGGCGCATGGTCTCTGAAGGAGTCCTTCTTGCACATCAACAGTTTAGAGATGCTTGCAGGTTCCTTTGCCATCCGCACTTTTGCAAAAATCAGAGTAAGTTGCACCATCCTCCTCAGGATGGACAATTTGTCCGCGGTCAGGTATATCAACCACCTAGGTGGTACCAAATCCAAGCTTCTTTCCACGTTGGCGAAGCATCTTTGGGAGTATTGTTTTCCTCGTCGGATCTCGGTCAAGGCAGTGTTTCTGCCAGGCAGACTGAATACAGTAGCGGATTGGTATTCCAGACATCTTCACGATTCCAGCGATTGGCAATTGCACCCTTCAATATTCAGGCATCTTACTTCCATCTTTGGCGAAATGTCCATAGATCTTTTCGCTTCTCGCCTCAACTCTCACCTTCCTTCCTATTTCAGTTGGAGGCCAGATCTGCAGGCTCTAGCCACGGATGCTTTCCTTCAGACTTGGCCGTCATCCCTTCTTTGTCCCTCATAGCCTGGAGAATTTCGGGTCGTCCTGGAGAACCCCAGGAATTTCGGAAGATGCTGCTAAACTCATCCAGCAGGCCAGGGCCCCTGGAACCTCCAGAGCCTACAAGTCTGCATGGGCCCTTTGGAGCAGCTGGTGTTTGGACAGGAATTCAGATCCCTTTTCAGCTAATGTAGTTTTACTTATAAATTTCCTGGCTTCTTTAGCCTCTCAAGGTAAGGCCTATCGCACTATTAACATTTACAGGTCTGCCATCTCTGCTGAACATCAAAGAGTCGATGGTAGGCCAATTGGTGAACATCCTCTCGTCTGCCAATTATTAAAGGGAGTAAGATACGTTTTTCCACCGTCTCCTAAATATAATGTCATGTGGGACGTTAATCTGGTATTACGATTTCTCACCTCTTGGCCCGATAATGATTTGCTCTCTCTCAAACAGCTTTCGGCCAAGTTAACCATGCTTTTATGTCTAGTCTCTATCAAACGTGTCTCAGACGTTAAGGCATTGGATGTTACTTCCTTTTTCTTCTCCCCCTTTGGTGTTTCTTTCCAGGTCAAGCGACGTACAAAAACTAATTTAGCTTGTGTTAATTATCAATTTTTTCCCTCTCAACCCAAACTATGGTGGTCATTCTGACCTCGGCGGTAAAAGGCGCCTACCGCCGGTCAGAAATCCTCCATAATCCCGCCGCGGTCGCGGAAACCCGCCACGGTCATTCTTAACCGCAGAAGGCAAACCTCCGAAAATCCGACCGCCACAACAGACCGCCAGACCAGCGGTCGGCGGAAAGGTGGAGGTGACCAAACCTCCACCGCCACGCCAACAGAAATACGCCCATCCCATTACGACCCACGAATCCACGCGGCGGTCATTCAAACGCGGTATTCCATTGGCGGGACACACCGGCGCGGTCAGAATACACAGAAACGAACAAAACTCAGCCACATTGGACGATTTGAATCCCACACACCTGATACACATACACACACCACTCCCACACACACAATACAATATAAAACACACACCCACATCACCCACAAACCCCTACGCTAAAAAATTAGTCAAGAAGGCAAGAGCGAGACACCAGCATCCAAAAAATAACAGCCACAGCAACTCAACACCATCACCCACACACTATCCACACACAAAACAACACACACCACCACACTCAACTCACTTAAATACACATACTCCACCCCACACATCATACACACCACCCCATGGCACCCCAAAGACAACCCCGCTTCACAGACGAAGAACTCAGGGTCATGGTGGAGGAAATCGTTCGGGTAGAGCCCCAGCTGTTCGGCACACAGATACAATACACCAGCATTGCCCGGAGGACGGAGCTATGGCAGAGGATTGTCGACAGGGTGAACGCAGTGGGACAGCACCCCAGAAATCGGGAAGACATCAGGAAGCGATGGAACGACCTACGGGGGAAGGTGCGTTCCATGGTATCCAGGCACAACATCGCCGTGCAGAAGACTGGCGGAGGACCCCCACCTCAACCCCCACAATTCACATCATGGGAGGAGGAAGTCTTGAACATCCTGCATCCTGACGGCCTCGCAGGAGTCGGCGGAGGAATGGATACTGGTAAGTTGAAGCTTCAATACTGCTTCCCCCCCACCTGCATGCCAAATCAGACCCCAACCCTCACCCCCATCCTCGAACCCCACCCTCACCCCCACCCCCATCCTCACCCCCACCCTCACCCCCACCACCATCCTCACCCCCACCACCATCCTCACCCCCACCCCCAGCACACCTATTCCCCGCCAATGTCTCACCATCACAACCCACACATCCCAAAACCTAGGCCTGCATGCGTCCACTAAGCATGGACACCCATCACCAAAGCATGCCCAATGCATATACACATCCCCCCCACAAGCCACCCTCACCAAAGCCCCCACACACGAATGCCAGCACTTGGGGACACGAGAACCCACAGATACACCCATATGCGACACATTGAAACTATAACCATACCTCTATACCCCTGCAGGACCCGACCGTCAACACACCGCGGCGGAGGGGCCAGAATTCTCCACACACCCCACCCAAGAGGCCGTCAGCGATGACAGCAGCTCTGTCGACCTGGACACCGATGACCAGCCCGGACCATCGGGGACCTCTGGACAGTCGGTTCCCCTCACACAGGCCCAGGCCACTACAGACCCAAACCCCTCTGGGAACACCAGCACAGCTCCCACCCAGCGGGCCCATGCCTCTGTCTCCAGGGCGCGTCAATCTGCAGTGTGTCTACCACTACAGGGCACCCAGGATAACCCACCACCCCAACAACAACAGGGACCTGGGGGCAGTGGTAGTGGGCACACCGGCCAGGGGGCAGAGGCCCAAGGAAACAGGGGAACTCGGAGGGCAGCTGTGCGACAGGGGGGGGAGGAGAGGCCCAGGGAACCTACTCTCCACGAGGTCCTCACCACCATCATGGGAGCATACAACCGCTCCCAGGAGACGATGGCGACGGTACTGGCCCGGTTCCAGGAGATCCAGGTGCTGCAGGAGGAACACTATCGGGGGTACAGGGAGGACATCAGAGCCATCAACACCACCCTGGTTACCATGGTAGGGCTGCTGCAGGACCTCGTCAACAACAGGGCGGACACTGAACAACACCCAAGGGCCCCTGCCACTAGCCTGGACCAAGAACAGCCAACCACCTCCGCCGGCGCTAGTGGACAGGAGGCCCCCGCACAGCAGCAGCCCACCAGACCCCCACCTCCTGCAGGAGAAGAACCACCCCGCAAGAGGGCCCTGAGATCTCGCAAGAAGACAGAGTAGGATGTCAAGACCCCCGCCAGCAATGGATACCACCTGATGTCATCCCACTGTCCCACATTGTCACCCTGTCCATCCTTGAACTGCCCATGCTCCATCTCTCCACAGGCCTCTGGACAATGCACCTGTGTGACTGTTACTCTGGACTCTGCCATGGACATTCCTTCACCATAGCCCCCACCCACTTGAAACCACCCATCCCATTTTGAGCACTTCAATAAACACCTATTTTGCACCAAAATATCAGGAGTCTGGCTGTGATTTCAATAGATTGTAATTGACATGACAGTGCAAATATGTCCTTGTACATGGTGAAGTCAACAAACAGCTGCCACAAAGCTGTAGTCCATGGGGAAACGAAGCACAGGACTCGTAGTGGGGACCCCAGATCTGAAATAGGGAGGGAAAAGCCAAAACTCAGTCATCATACACTGGGGCAAATAGACAGGCAGCAGAGATGCTGGAGAGTAGTTAGCATTTACTAAATTATCTTTGAAATGTTACCTGTGTCCTATTGGAAGTACTGTTCAATGATTCTGTCCCTGTTGTCTGTTTCAGCCCCGTCGTCTTCCTCCTCGTCACTCTCCTCAGGTTCCACCGCTGCCACAACACCACTGTCTCGACCATCCTCCTGCAGGAAAGGCACCTGGCGGCGCAAAGCCAGGTTGTGAAGCATGCAGCAGGCCACGATGATGTGACACACCTTCTTAGGTGAGTACATTAGGGATCCACCTGTCATATGCAGGCAGCGAAACCTGGCCTTTAGGAGGCCAAAGGTGCGTTCGATCACCCTCCTAGTACGCCCATGGGCCTCATTGTACCGTTCCTCTGCCCTGGTCCGGGGATTCCTTACTGGGGTCAGTAGCCACGACAGGTTGGGGTACCCAGAGTCCCCCACTAGCCATACACGGTGTCTCTGTAGCTGTTCCATCACGTAAGGGATGCTGCTATTCCTGAGGATGTAGGCGTCATGCACTGACCCTGGGAATTTGGCATTTACATGCGAGATGTACTGGTCAGCCAAACACACCACCTGGATGTTCATTGAATGGTAATTTTTTCTGTTCCTGTACACCTGCTCCCTGTCTCTTGGGGGAACCAAAGCCACATGGGTCCCATCAATGGCACCAATTACGTTGGGAATATGTCCAAGGGCGTAGAAATCACCCTTCACTGTAGCCAATTCGCCCACCTCAGGGAAAATGATGTAGTTCCTCACGGATTTCATCAGGGCAGACAACACTCTGGATAACACCTTCGAAAACATGGGCTGAGACATCCCGGAAGCAATTCCCACGGTTGTCTGAAATGACCCACTTGCCAAGAAATGGAGTACTGACATGACCTGCACCAGAGGGGGAATCCCTGTGGGTTGGCGGATGGGGGACATCAGGTCGGGCTCCAGCTGGGCACACAGTTCATGGATAGTGGCACGGTTAAGACGGTAGGTCAGGATAATGTGGCGTTCTTCCATTGTCGACAGGTCCACCAGCGGTCGGTACACAGGAGGATTCATCCGTCTCCTCGCCCAACCCAGCAGACGGTGCCTAGGAAGGACAACATGGAGCACACAGTCAAGCAACCCACAGGTACGTACTCACAGCTAGCACAGTATACGATTCTCTATGCAGTGAATGGCGTGTCTGAGTGGCTATGCAAGGCCTAGGCCTGTGTGACGCAGTTGAAATTGAGCCATGTGGGCCCTGGAAATGGCAGCTGCCTGACCTGTGAAGTGTGACAATGGGATGTGAGGTCAATGCGCTGGCGTGGCACACCGCGGCGGGCGGCGGGCGAAGACCGCGGCGCGAAGCCGCATTGGTTAACATTGAAGCCTATGGGTTTCAGGAGCCAATGGCGAAGGGCGCCGGCGGTGGCGGGACGCACCGCCGCGGTACGCACCGCCGCGGACGTGACCGCCATTTTCTATCTACTTATCCACTTGCGACTTGAACTTTCACAGGAGAGGACCTATACTGCAAGTGTTGCTGTGACCTCGGTCTGGAAGGGACAATGGCTGCTGCGCCTGGGGAAAGGGCCCCTGCCTTCACTGGAGAGGAGTTGGAGAAACTTGTGGATGGGGTCCTCCCCCAGTATGCGCTACTCTACGGTCCTCCAGACCAACAAGTGAGTTTAATTCAATATGGATTTGGGGCCACTGGCTGGCTTGGGGGCCTGGCGGGGGGCCTGGTGGGGATGGGGGGCATGTTGGGCCTGGCGGGGGCATGGCGGGGGGCCTGGTGGGGATGGGGGGCATGTTGGGCCTGGCGGGGGGCATGGCGGGGGGCCTGGCGGGGATGGGGGGCATGTTGGGCCTGGCGGGGGGCATGGCGGGGGGCCTGGCGGGGATGGGGGGCATGTTGGGCCTGGCGGGGGGCATGGCGGGGGGCCTGGCGGGGATGGGGGGCATGTTGGGCCTGGCGGGGGGCCTGGCGGGGATGGGGGGCATGTTGGGCATGGCGGGGGGCATGGCGGGGGCCTGGCGGGGATGGGGGGCATGTTGGGCCTGGCGGGGGGCATGGCGGGGGGCCTGGCGGGGATGGGGGGCATGTTGGGCCTGGCGGGGGGCATGGCGGGGGGCCTGGCGGGGATGGGGGGCATGTTGGGCCTGGCGGGGGGCCTGGCGGGGATGGGGGGCATGTTGGGCATGGCGGGGGGCATGGCGGGGGGCCTGGCGGGGGTGGGGGGCATGTTGGGCATGGCGGGGGGCATGGCGGGGGGCCTGGCGGGGATGGGGGGCGTTGGGCCACTGGAAAGGAAAATGCTGAGAAACTTGAACGTGGTATTTCTCCCTCCCTGTACGTGTCACATAGGTCCGCGCCCATGAGAAGATCGGGATTTGGCGTGCCATCGCCAAGGAAGTCCGGGCCCTGGGGGTCCACCATCGACGGGGCACCCACTGCCGCAAGAGGTGGGAGGACATCCGCCGCGGGACCAAGAAGACCGCCGAGTCTCTGCTGGGGATGGCCTCCCAACGTAGGCGGGGTGCCTGCCGTCAACTGAGCCCCCTGATGTTCCGGATCCTGGCGGTGGCCTACCCTGAATTGGATGGGCGCGTGAGGGCAGCACAGCAGACACAAGGGGGTGAGTACAAGCATTATCTACTCTGTTGTCGCGCAGTGGAGGTGTCTGGGTGGGGGAGGAGGGCTGGGGGTCCCCCTATGCCAGGGCGATATCTGTAGGCTGGGCACCCCCGTAAGCCCCTGTGTCCCCAGCCACCACCCTCAGTAGTTTGTCAGTACAGCCATCCCTGGGCCGTGTCATCCATGGGTGCAGTTGTCAACTCTAGGCGTGTAGGGCATGTTCCACGGAATGCGTAGCGTACATCAAGTGCGCAACTTAGTGCAGGGGGCATCTGTGTCTGTCATGTCCGCTAACTGTACCGGTGATCCATGTACTCAATATCCCTTTATTTCTCTCTCCCCCCCCCTTTTTGTTTGTCTTTCTGTGCTTGTGTGCATCAGCATCATCAGGCGGAGGAGAAGTGGCATCGGGGCAGGAGGGAGCTGCATCTCACATGGCCCAGGAGGGCCATGCCACAGAGTCAGACTGGACCAGTGAGACGGAGGGCGAGGGAGCTCCACGACGGGGACGACTGGACCCTGCAGCGACACGGACACGTCCTCGGAAGGGGGCTCCCTTGCGGGGGTGGCACCATCCGTGCCCCCCGCCATTACAGGTACAGCCGCCACCCAGCGCACCATCTCCGCCCTCCCAGCAGCCCCTCAGCGTTCGCCCCGTGCCCGCTCTGCCAGGAAGCCGGGCATCTCCTTCGCCCCAGGCACCTCAGGCCCTGCCCCTGTTACCCCCGCTGCCCTCAGTGAGGAGGTCATTGACCTCCTCCGAACGCTCATTGTTGGGCAGACTACCCTTTTGAATGCCATCCAGGGGGTGGAGAGGGAGGTTCATCGCAGCAATGCGTACCTGGAGGGCATTCATTCGGGTCAGGCTGCCCATCAGCGATCGTTCCAGGCTCTGGCCTCAGCACTGACGGCAGCCATTGTCCCTGTCTCCTGCCTGCCTCTACTAACTCCCTCCTCCCAGTCTCCTGTTCCTCTGCCTGTCCCACCCACACCATCAGACCAGCCTGCACACACCTCAACACCCAAGAGAAGCTCATCCAAACATAAGCACCACAGATCACGCAGACATTCACACACGCAACATTCCGATGCAGACATGCCAACAGTCACTACCACCTCTGTGACCCCCACCTCCTCGTCTCCCTCCTCCCTCCCTGTGACGTCTACACTCACACCTCCATTCACCTCACCATCAGCCAGTGTTTCCATCACCAGCACACCCTCCACTCCAGTCCGCACACGTGCAGTCACCACCCCCACTGCCATTTACACGTCCCCTGTGTCCTCTCCCACTGTGTCTGTCACCCCCTCTTCCACACCACACAAACGCAGCCACCCACCCACCCAACAGCCATCCACCTCACGACAGCCTATCCCTCCTGCACCTGCACCCAAAGACAGCAAACGTGACTCACCTACAACCACATCCTCTCCCTCCACTCCCATTCCCACTGTACCTACCACTCTCCATTGTCCCAAGAAGCTCTTCCTCGCCACTACTAACTTCTTTCCTGACCCTGAGCCCCCCCCTCCTTCTCGTCGGGGTAAGAAGAGCACCTCAGCCACCACCAGCCCTGCAGCCCCCTTGACAAGGGTGCAGGGGTATTGGAGCCCGCCAGCCCGCATGTCTGGATCTTCGCCCAGCAGCAAGGGGACAGCCAGCCCACCCCCTGGGAAGAGGAGCAGAAGGCGGAAGGGGCGCCGCAGGAGCCCGCCTTCTACATCCCCCCCGGACACCACCCAGAGACAGTCACCAGCCACAGCTCCAAAGGGAGGAAAGGGCCACAGGCCCACGACTAAGGAGGGCAAGGGCAGCAAGTCGGAGAGGTCAGGCAGCAGGCCTGCTGCCCAGGAGGAGCCCACAACCCCCATAGCCGCTGCCCCGGGAGGAACCCGCACAGCTGCCCCGGGAGAGCCCCCCACCCCTATAGCCGCTGCCCAGGGAGAACCCAGCCCAGCTGGCCAGGAGGGCCCCACCACCCACAGCCCAGGTGGGCAGTGAAGGAGCACCATCCCCGCTGCCCAGGAGGGCACCACCAGGCAATTAGCAGTTGGCCATAGACCGGCCGCCGTCTCAAGAACCGCTGAACTGGGCCCCGCCGTCTCAAGAACCGCTGAACTGGGCCCCGCCGTCTCAAGCACCGCTCCGCTGGGCCCCGCCGTCTCACGCACCGCTCCGCTGGGCCCCGCCGTCTCAAGAACCGCTGAACTGGGCCCTTCAAGGCAAGGAGCGCTGAACTGGGCCCCGCCGTTTCAAGAACCACTGAACTGGGCCCCGCCGTCTCAAGAACCGCTGAACTGGGCCCTTCAAGGCAAGGAGCGCTGAACTGGGCCCCGCCGTCTCAAGAACCGCTGAACTGGGCCCCGCCGTCTCAAGAACCGCTGAACTGGGCCCTTCAAGGCAAGGAGCGCTGAACTGGGCCCCGCCGTCTCAAGAACCGCTGAACTGGGCCCTTCAGGGCAAGAACCGCTGAACTGGGCCCCGCCGTCTCAAGCACCGCTCCGCTGGGCCCCGCCGTCTCACGCACCGCTCCGCTGGGCCCCGCCGTCTCAAGAACCGCTGAACTGGGCCCTTCAAGGCAAGGAGCGCTGAACTGGGCCCCGCCGTCTCAAGAACCGCTGAACTGGGCCCCGCCGTCTCAAGAACCGCTGAACTGGGCCCTTCAAGGCAAGGAGCGCTGAACTGGGCCCCGCCGTCTCAAGAACCGCTGAACTGGGCCCCGCCGTCTCAAGCACCGCTCCGCTGGGCCCCGCCGTCTCACGCACCGCTCCGCTGGGCCCCGCCGTCTCAAGAACCGCTGAACTGGGCCCTTCAAGGCAAGGAGCGCTGAACTGGGCCCCGCCGTCTCAAGAACCGCTGAACTGGGCCCCGCCGTCTCAAGAACCGCTGAACTGGGCCCTTCAAGGCAAGGAGCGCTGAACTGGGCCCCGCCGTCTCAAGAACCGCTGAACTGGGCCCCGCCGTCTCAAGAACCGCTGAACTGGGCCCTTCAAGGCAAGGAGCGCTGAACTGGGCCCCGCCGTCTCAAGAACCGCTGAACTGGGCCCTTCAGGGCAAGGACCGCTGAACTGGGCCCTACAAGGCAAGGAGCGCTGAACTGGGCCCCGCCGTCTCAAGAACCGCTGAACTGGGCCCTTCAGGGCAAGAACCGCTGGCCCTTTGGCAGACGTGGCAGGGCAGGATCTATCTCGGGCAGGGCTGCAGGATGTCCTCTGGCCAACTTGCCTCCTCCAGTGGCAGTGGGGTCTGTTATGGACTGTATGGACTGTGGCTTTGCTCTCCCCAGGATGGCCCAGTGGGCAGGCCACCCACTGTATGGACTGTATGGACTGTGGCTTTGCTCTCCCCAGGATGGCCCAGTGGGCAGGCCACCCACTGTATGGACTGTATGGACTGTGGCTTTGCTCTCCCCAGGATGGCCCAGTGGGCAGGCCACCCACTGTATGGACTGTATGGACTGTGGCTTTGCTCTCCCCAGGATGGCCCAGTGGGCAGGCCACCCACTGTATGGACTGTATGGACTGTGGCTTTGCTCTCCCCAGGATGGCCCAGTGGGCAGGCCACCCACTGTATGGACTGTTTGGACTGTGGCTTTGCTCTCCCCAGGATGGCCCAGTGGGCAGGCCACCCACTGTATGGACTGTTTGGACTGTGGCTTTGCTCTCCCCAGGATGGGCCAGTGGTCATGGAGTCCCCTCGTGGATCTGGCGTCGTGTACTCAAGTGGCTGAGGTGCCCCCCCTTCCCTTCCCCCTGAGGTGCCTGTCCTATTTTCTTTCTGATGCCCCTGCAGTGTTCTCTCCGTGGAGTTCTTGTCGTGGGACTGGGCCTTGCCCCTTTGCACAGGACCCCTGTGATCCACGGACAGTGGTTGGACTACATTTAGTAGCTGTATATATTTTGTACATAGTTTATTTATTTATTGGGATTACTGGTGTACATATTTCAATATATCTGCCCGTTTATGATCTCTTCTTTTGGTCTTTGCATTATTTCGGAGGGGGGTGGTTTGTGGGTTGTGACAGTGATCTGTGGGAATGCATTGATGTGTGTGTTGTAGTGGGTGTGGGTGGGTGGGTGTGTGCCGGTAATCTTTTCCATCCCCTGTGTCGTAGGTGCCGTACTCACCGATGTCTTCCGCGCTGCCGGGCGTGCTCCTGGTATATGAGCAGGAATAGGAGTGCGGGGATGACCTGCAACTCTGGCTCCATACTGCCGGAATCTCGCGTGGAGTGCGTAGAGGTGAGCGTTTTCCCGTTCGTAGTCTGTTTCCGCCGTGTTCTTATCGGCGGTGCTCCCGCCCCGGAAAAGGTGGCAGATTGGTGGGTCGTAATAGGGTGGGCGGTACTTTGTCTGCCGCCGGGCTGTTGGCGGGAACCGCCGCGCTGTTTGTTTGTACCGCTGTGGCGGTCGGAGTGTTAAGTTGGCGGGCTGTGTTGGCGGTTCCCGCCAGGGTCAGAATTGCATATTTTAGACCGCCGGCCTGTTGGCGGCTTGGCCGCCGCTTTATCACCGACCGCCAGGGTCAGAATGAGGGCCTATGTGTTGGAAATTGTTTGAAAAGTTATGTGACTCGTACTGCAGATTTGAGATCATCCTCTGCCTCCCAATTACTTATTTCTTTTCGGAAACCACATAACCCTGTTTCTTCCCCTACTCTGGCTCGTTGGGTTAAATGGGTCATGTCCCTAGCTGGCATTAATATAAGTTCCTTCGGTGCCCATTCGGCTAGAGGTGCTATGGTCTCTCGCACCTTTTGGGCAGGATCCTCTTTACAGGATATTCTCAATTCTGCAGATTGGTCGAATGAAAGTACGTTTAGGACTTTTTATTGTAAGCCAATTTCTCATGTTTCAGATTCAGTCATTGCTATGCTTTGAACATGCATAATATGAGCCTCCGGTCTTGTAATAAAATTGAGATTTTCCTAGCCTTGGTGTCTGAAAGGCTAGATTTTATTAAAGACACGGAGGCGAGTATTATCCCACCACTGTTTTAACCCGCCCTGTATCTTTCTTTCAGTGCCAACTCCCTCTTCCAGCGTTGGCTCGTCATGATTCACACGAACAACTCCTACCGATTTTGGATTCGACCTTCAACGTCTATTCTTCCCAGACGGCACGCCGCTTTCGCCATTTTCGAGATTGTTGCATGGACATTGTGACTTTGGTTTCTATTTTCTATGCCGTTTTGTTTGTTACTTCTCCTCTTTAGTTTTGCGTCAAGAAAAGAGGACTTGTTGCTCGCAGTTAAGATATTAGTATTGCTGTGTGATACCCTATTGGCTGTTCAGCTATGATGTCATCGTTGTAGTTTGTATTTTTCTGGGTACTGTAGTTCTTTTACTTGGCTGCTATTAAAAATTAAAGCAAGAAAAGACTGCATAATACTCGCCTCCGTGTCTTTAATCAAATCTAGCCTTTCAGACACCAAGGCTAGGAAAATCTCAATTAGTATTTGTTTCATAAAGGGCAAGCAAGACAGCTAAGTTGTTCGAGGTCCTCTAGACAGAGGTAAGCTGATGCGCCTTCTTTGTGAAGTGTAAATCTATTGCCTAAAGCTCATTAGCAAGCTTGTGATGTTTCCATAGTTTCAGTGTGAATGGTTGAGTGACTGTAACATCAAATGCGTGGTTTGTTGATTTTGCTTCAAACAAGATTTCTCAATTGGTACCCATTAAAAGCGACGTGCCCACATGCTCTTTCATTTAGATGAAACAAATATGTTGGCCCTTTGTCAAAGGTATCTACTATGCAATATATTGCTCTGTGTACCTTTTAGGTTCGCTACTTGCAATGCAAACTTCATCTTCTGAGCCCTTTTCATAAAGCTCTTCTTTGAAGACACAGCTTAACTGTGTGAATGCAATCTGTTCAGATGAGGAGCGCTACTTTCAGCTTTCCTACTTTTGTTGCTCAAGATGTTGCTTCATGATGGGATTTTTTATCTATGACAGCTGGTCCCATGTTGTCAAATGAGATCACTTTCCTGGTTTGTGCCACAACCCTCCTTAAACAGGTGTGCCTGGTGCAAACAGGGAAAGTGCACCCTACTACAGTGAATACACTGCCCTAGGACAGTCATGAAGTTGCTCTGCACTCGGGGCAGTGCACGCAAGTGAAATACCAAGCAGCTAATTCAGAGCCTCTCTGTGTTTTATTGTGCAGGCCACAACCCACCTGTACTTTCAAGAGGGGAGAAAGATCCCCTTCCAGGTGGATGCAGTCAGTGATTGTAACCGCCTGCAAGGGGATATCTGGGGGATCTATGGGACCCCCCCTTTCTCACCTCTAGGGACCTGCCTTTAGGAGGTGCATTGAAAGTATATGACCTTTTTGTGGCAACTTTCAGTGCACCTCGTAAAGGCATGTTTACCCCTGCAGCCACGCCCTTAGTACTGCTTGGGGTGCAGAGGCAAAGCAATTCCATCATACACGCCCATGTAAATGAAAGAACACCCTATAATGATACTGCTTGTGCTACACGTGTTACAAAAGCGGCTGCACAAGCGTCTGCAACCCCTTCTGTAATACCAAAGTGCCCCGAGGTACACAAAGCAAGTACACATGCCCATTGCGCTCCTGGGGCCCTCTCTGTAATTGGGCGCTGGTACAACGCACATAGACCTCGATAACAAGTGCATCATAAAAACACTGCTTCCACAGGTTTCAGATTTTATATATTTACAGGTAAAATCTGATAGTTGCATTTTTACCAAATATCAAACTTGCAGAAATGTAATGTGGAAGAAAAGGCCACATTTCCCATAACAAGATGGTATTTTTCTATTCAGACTTTGCAGAATGTTTACTATACTCCAAATGTTTTTCTATTTGTATTTGTTTTTTAGACATGTTCTCTTTGCTGTTAAGGCCGAGATAAAGCAGGTTAAAAGTAGAGCACGCTCTATTGTGGCTTTCAATAACATCTTACACAATTGTAGACATTATTGCATAATGGCAAATCCTTCCTTGGACTATACAGAATTATGTATTTGCTTAAAAAACACATTTTATTCCCATTTATCAATGCACTTATATTCAACAACACAGAGTTTTGTGGCATACGGTTAAGACATATATTTATAATTACTCTATTTGTAGCATAAACACGTTTTTACCAAGTAAAACTTGTGAGGATTAATTGTGCAGCACCTAATCAATGGAAGCACGTTCATTCATAATGCAATCATAATGGCCCGAGCATGGACAGCAATCATGTATTTTTGATTGGGCAGCATTAGACCAGTAACACCTCTAGTAATGAAACAGGATTTGATTACACAGGAAAAGTGTTCGCACATTTCTCATTGATTGGTATTCGTGCTCACATTTAATTTGCAAGTAGAAAATGTTATTCAGCTCGAAGCAGCAAAAATGCCAAAAATATGGAGAAAACAGTCATATTTAATTCATAGCTTACCTGACAGGCTAAATTGTGTGAGTAAATAAAATATTGAAACATCAGGGACAGTATTTGTTTTCACTAATGGAGAATAAAGCAAATAAAGCCGAGATGAATTATAGTAAATATGCCGCGTAACTTAAAAATGTGTATTGAGGGAGAAACAAAGGGGTTTTGACCTTTTATTAAATCGCGAATGTTACCTACATGTATTTGACTAACATGCAGCAGAATGGGCGTAAGGTGGAAGGACTCACTCTTCCAACCACGCATATTAAACCTGCCTCCCACAAACTTTGCAAAGCATCCATAGGACCTCGTTCCCCACCAGTGGAGTTATCTTGCCATGTAATACAATTAGAAACCTTTAAGGAAGCTTACATTTTTAATGTGGAGAGTCTGGAATCTATAGCTGAGAAGGGCGGTGCACGGTCGGTCTGATTATTAATCAGCCCCCTTGTAGCGTTGAACTGTGTGCCAAAAAAGTCAAACCCGGAAAAACACTCCTGCGAAACCACCGGGGATGCTTCTGTTTTTAGGTAGGATTGGCACCTTATCTCAAATTTCCCACCATGTGTTTTACCTACCTATAAAGTCCAGTAATTTTGGTATACTGAAGCCAGCGTTTTCCAAAAACTCAAGACTGATTTCCTGGATGCCAGTTCAGGGTTTCACGGATGCCGATCCACTCCACTTGAAATTGCCGAAATCGAACTAGCCCTGGATATTTCTTTATACCAGCACCAACTTACTTTGTCAATAGGACCTTCAAACTTTCCAAGTAGAGGCAGAAGAAGCGGATCCACTGGTTCGCGTCCAGGCAGCAATGCATCCTCGGTTTCCTCAACTATCTGCGCTCACAAGCCACAGGGACAGGCCTCAAAGGCTGGACCTAGGTCTTTGTGTCATTATAGGCCAATAAGAAACTAGTGCCACTGATCAGCTTTTTGGCGCCAGAGATCCAGGATAGACCTGAAGACAACTCTTTTCAGAGTCCTGGGTCAGGCAGACTGGAACTATTTTTGTAGATATTATAAAAAGTCACCTTTCCCATTTATGTTTCAGGTAGCTATCTCCTTGCTGGGGAGCATAGGCAATGTATTTGAAAGGTTCGTAAACTGTTTGCAGAAAACGTTGAATGAATAGAACTAAAATATCCAGGCTTTCATCTCCCTTAATGTGCAATTCTATAATCTAGATTCAGTTACAGGGATATGCTTCCATGTCCCTTTCAACACAGAAACTGTCAGAATTTAGCTTTTCATTCCTTGTGCTCAGCTTTCCAGTGCTTTTTCCCCATGCTAGGCTACAGACGTGTGCAGCAAGGGAATTATATACATCAAGGACATTTCCACCTAAATGCTCCCACCTGATCCAGCCCCTCTGTAGTGTTTGGCTGCATTGCGCTACTTCAGTATCAACATTTTAAATAGAGAAACGTTAAATAATCCTTTCAGAAGCAGATGAGATCTGGAAGGACTGGGGTCTTAATCTTCCATCCATCCTTGCCTACTGTGTACATTGTGTTGCTCTGAAGTAGCAGAAGCTTGCTCTTTCAGGCAATGGAAAGCAAGTGGTTATGAAATAAGACCAGTCAGAGATCTGAATGCTTTTTGTCAAGCACTGCAGTTGAGTTTTGAAAGACAATAACTATGTTCCAGTTTGGATGAAGCACCATAATTAATAATAAATCTGACAGGTCCAATGAATATTTCACACTGGGGTATACACATGCTTGGATTTTGATTTTAGTAGGGCTTTCCCATTAAAAGTTACAGTGCCTCTTTTTGAAGTTTGGCGGGTTGACTGAAATAACCCCAGAGTGGCAGAAACAAAGCCCCCAATGGCTCAGCTCGACTGGCTTGAAAAATGTGAAATTTCAACCGCATTAGCACTTGTTGAAAGTCAGAGTTACTCCTGTACTGTAGATGGCAGGACTAAGGCGGTCATTCTGACCGCGCCGCCACGCGGTTACCGCCATATGGCCGCTCCGCGGTCAAAAGACCGCGTCGGCCATTCTGGCTTTCCCGCTGGGCCGGCGGGCGACCGCCAAAATAGCACCCGCCGGCCCAGCGGGAAAGGCCCTGCAACAAGGAAGCCGGCTCCAAATGAAGCCGGCTGAGTTGCAGGGGTGCGACGGGTGCAGTTGCACCCTTCGCGATTTTCACTGTCTGCTAAGCAGACAGTGAAAATCTTTATGGGGCCCTGTTAGGGGGCCCCTGCACTGCCTATGCCAGTGGCATGGGCAGTGCAGGGGCCCCCAGGGGCCCCACGACACCCGTTCCCGACATCCTGTTCAGGATGGCGGGAAGGGGGTCGGAATCTCCATGGCGGCGCTGCTTGCAGCGCCGCCATGGAGATTCAGCCCATGCAGGGGAAATCCGGCGGGAAACCGCCGGATCCCCTTTTCTGACCGCGGCTTTACCGCCGCGGTCAGAATGGGCTGGGAAGCACCGCCAGCCTGTTGGCGGTGCTTCCGTGGTCCCCGGCACTGGCGGTCTTGGACCGCCAGGGTCGGAATGACCCCCTAAATCTCTTGGGAGCAGACCACTTCCAATATTGGTGGACGTGTGGGAGGTGTTCATGCACAAAATAATTTCTCCATGAAGAAAAAAAAGAAACTGAAAAATTATGTATTTGCTCACAAGGAAAACATCCATGCTCATACACTATGCACATCCATACATTTGTAAATGACTCCATATTTGATCGAGTGAAACTTCACAAAGGTTTTGCAAACACACATTAGGATCTTCTTCCCTACCCCGGAGAGCACACAGATACAATCATTGCTTCCATGTTATTTGTAATTAATTTTAGTACTGCTTTACTCCTTGAAACAGTTCTATAAAATATATATTTGCATTTTAGAAAACGAATACATCTAACAATGACATTTAATTCCAGATCACTTCACAGATTTATATCCAACAATAACGTGTTCTGTAGAGAACGCAAGCCCCAAACTCGCTGAAAATATTCACTATTGGTATTTTTGTATTTTCTCTTTGGGCTTTGCAAGTCGCTCTATCACCCTTATTGGGGTATCATTGTGCTGAGACTAAAGATTGTTGAATATGCATCGGTACACCAAAACTACGAAGTGCCACAAAATTCGGGAAGTAACCCTTTTTCAGCATCTTTTTCAAATCAGATTCAAAACAAAGATACAGGATCACCAAATTCCATGGACTGCAGCCTCGGTCAATGAGGGCGTGTCACCCATTGATTTTAGATGAGATTTTGAGGTCACAAGAAGATAAAGGTTCACAGATCTCAATGCCCTGAAGGAAGTTAACACTTAAACCATGCGGTGATCTACTGGGAGAATAAATAGCTTTGTGACAAAAAAATAAGTAATTTCAAAAAAATTTGCTTCTTTATCAGCAGCCAAAGTCTTGGGCTAAAAGAAGCGGGATACCATTCTTGCGACTGACGCCACATGCCAACCTGCTGCATAATTCTAAATCAGGTGTAATTTGGGGATAAAAAAGGAGGGCAAACTAAGACAGATGGCGGCGATACAGTAATGTAAACCTGAGGTCGTAAAATCATTCAAAATGTGAATCTTTTCAGCAGGGCCTAAAAGAAACAGTACACGCCTCAAACTACGTAAATGAAAAGGAAAGGGTTTTACCACCTCCGAAATCTTGACTGCTAGAATTAGTGCCAAGTCACTTATTTCGAAATTCGTCACCACTTTCACAAGGAGGGAGATTGGGCCCAGTGAGGAAGTCCGGTGAGAAAATTTCAGAAACTTCAGGGATTTAGGTGAGCACAAGATCTCGGTCTTGCTTCCATTAACTTTGAGAGAAATTCTACTCATGCAGCACTGCCTATTGATGAGGTAATCGGGCAGTTTAGCCGCAGCAGTGAGAAGGATGACCATCGAGTTTGAAAATAATCTGGACACCATCTGTATATATAAAGAAGTTGAACCCAAAAGACTCATTTAGGTGGGTGTCAGTGTTAGCGCGTCACACCTTAACCTCTTAGCTGCTAGGCCTTTCCTCCCCCAGTGCTGAGCCCTATTTTGGCTAGTTGGGGTAGTTCGCGCTTAGGCCGTCATAACTTTTTGTCCACATAAGCTATCCACGCCACATTTGCGTCCTTTTTTTCCAACATCCTAGGGATTCTAAAGGTACCCAGAGTTTCTGGGTTCCCCTGGAGGAGACCAAGAAATTAGCCAAAATACACCTAAAATTTTGTTTTTGTTTTAAAAACAATGCGAAAAAAGGGCGGCCGAAGATGGCCTGTGGTTTTATTCCCTGAAAATGGCACCAACAAAGGGTTTGCGGTGCTAAAATCACCATCTTTCCAGCTTTCAGGAACAGGCACAGTTGAATCAGAAAACCACATTTTTCAAAACAACTTTGGCATTTCACTGGGACGTACTTCATTTTTACTATTTTTGGTGCTTTCATCCTCCTTCCAGTTAGTGACAGGAATGGGTGTGAAACCAACACTGGATCCCAGACAGCTAAGTATTTCCAAAACGTAGACAAAATTCTGAATTCAGCAAGGGGTCATTTGTGTAGATCCTACAAGGTTTTCCGACAGAAAATAACAGCTGAAATAAAAAAATAATGAAATTGAGCTGAAAAAAACAGCCATTTTTCTCTACGTTTTACTCTGTAACTTTTTCCTGCAATGTCAGATTCTTTAAAGCAATATACCGTTACGTGTGCTGGACTCTTCTGGTTGCAGGGATATATAGGGCTTGTAGGTTCATCAAGATCCCTAGGTACCCAGAGCCAATAAATGAGCTGCACCTTGTAATGGGCTTTCATTCTATACAGGGTATGCAGCAATTAATTTGCTGAAATATAAAGAGTGAAAAATAGGTATCAAGAAAAGCTTTGTATTTCCAAAATGGGCATAAGATAAGGTATTGAGCAGCAGTGGTTATTTGCCCATCTCTGAATTTCAGGGTGCCCATACTAGCATGTGAATTACAGGCCATTTCTCAAATAGACGTCTTTTTTACACACTGTCTTACATTTGGAAGGAAAAAATGTAGAGAAAAACAAGGGGCAATAACACTTGTTGTGCTATTCTGTGTTCCCCCAAGTCTCCCGATAAAAATGGTACCTCACTTGTGTGGGTAGGCCTAATGCTCGCGACAAGGCAACATGGAAACATCACATTTTTACATTGAAATCTGATGTGTTTTTGCAAAGTGCCTAGCTGTAGATTTTGGCCTCTAGCTCAGCCGGCACCTAGGGAAACCTACCAAACCTGCACATTTCTGAAAACTAGACAGCTAGGGGAATCCAGAATGGGCTGACATGTGGGGCTCTGATCAGGTTCTGTTACCCAGAATCCTTTCCAAACCTCAAAATGTGGCCAAAAAAACACTTTTTCCTCACATTTCGGTGACAGAAAGTTCTGGAATCTGAGAGGAGCCACAAATTGCCTTCCACCCAGCATTCCCCCAAGCCTCCCGATAAAAATGATACCTCACTTGTGTGGGTAGGCCTAGTGCCCACGAGTTGAAATACCCCAAAACACAATGTGGACACATCACATTTTCACAAAGAAAACAGAGCTGTTTTTTGCAAAGTACCTAGCTGTGGATTTTGGCCTCTACCTCAGCCAGCCCCTAGGGAAACCTAGCAAACCTGCACAGTTTTGAAAATTAGACACCTAGGAAAATCCAAGATAGGGTGACTTGTGGGGCTCTGATCAGGTTCTGTTACCCAGAATCCTTTGCAAACCTCAAAATGTGGCCAAAAAACACTTTTTCCTCACAGTTCGGTGACAGAAAGTTCTGGAATCTGAGAGGAGCCACAAATTTCCTTCCACCCAGCGTTCCCCCAAGTCTTCCGCTAAAAATGATACCTCACTTGTGTGGGTAGGCCTAGTGCCCGCAAGTTGAAATGCCCCAAAACACAACGAGGACACATCACATTTTCACAAAGAAAATAGAGCTGTTTTTTGGAAAGTGCCTAGCTGTGTATTTTGGCCTCTAGCTCAGGAGGCACCTAGGGAAACCTACCAATCCTGCACATTTTTGAAAACTAGACACCTAGGGGAATCCAGGATGGGGTGACTTGTGAGGCTCTGATCAGGTTCTGTTACCCAGAATCCTTTGCTAACCTCAATATTTGGAAAAAAACACACTTTTTCCTCACATTTCTGTGACAGAAAGTTCTGGAATCTGAGAGGAGCCACAAATGTCCTTCCACCCAGCATTCCCCCAAGTCTCCCAATAAAAATGGTACCTCAGTTGTGTGGGTAGGCCTAGTGTCCGCGCCAGGAATAGATCACACAACGGTCAATGTTGGTACTTACATGAGACGACTGTTGACCCTGGGGTGATCCATTCCTTACGCAGGAACTAGGTATAGGCACTCAAGTGGGGTAGTGTTTTTATCAGGACAGGTGAGGAATCACTGGGTGGTAGGAATTTTGTGGATCGCAGCATATTCCTGAAGTTTGTGTGACAGAAATGCAAGAAAAATTGAGTTTTTATTCAACATTTCAGCTTTGCAGGGTATTCTGGGTAAGAAAACTTTGGGGAATCCACACAAGTTACACCTCTGTGGACTCCCCTGGATGTCTAGTTTCCAGAAATGTTTGGGTTTAGTATGTTTCCCTAAATAGCCGCCGAACCCGGGACCAAAAACACAGGTGCCTGCCTTACAAAACCAGTTTGTTTTGTGATAGATAATTTTGATGTCTCCACAATACAATTTGGGCAGTGGGATTTGAGGCTGAACTAAATTGGGGAGCTCCCAAGAGAGCACCCTCTCTGTGCTTGCCCGCACATTCACCTGTCTCTGGGTTGGGCTAACCCACTATTGCCCTGTTGCACAGACTGTGCTTGCGAAGGGACAACAGGACTGCCCTCATCACCTCCCTCACAATTTACTGGAAGGAGTTATCCAATGGGACTCCTCCAACTGACAAATCACTTCCAGAGTCTGCGCCATTGTCTTATTCCTCAGATGCTGTCTCAGTATCTGCTGTCTCAGTGTCTGATCCTATTTCAGAGCTGTCCTCTATAACCCGAATGACGTCAGCAGCAGTCATCCATCAAGATGCCATCTCTTCTATTGGCTAAACTGTTGCTCTAAAACACTAGCCTAGGTAGACAGTCACAAAATTGCTGGTGTGTGCGTGTGATACGTGCAACAGTAGAGGCCACCTTGCCTGAGCTTCTTCCCTCAATCAGCACGTTCTTTCAAGACACTCCAACACCTTGTCACATACCATTCGTCACAGTCTTTAGCACCTCCTGCGCCCAGTCCAACAATCATTATTGGTGCTCCCACTCCCATGTCCTCTTCCTCGGATTCCCTCATTAACACCCAGCTACCGTGCTCTTCATCTCTCCATAGCCACCCCCCACCCTGCACATACATTTCATTTGTATTATAGCGCAGGTAGCAGCTGACTTTACTAATGTACTCAGCTATTTACATAAAATACAGATTTGCTCTTTGCAGTAGGCATATAAACCGTCTGCACTTCTTTATGGCACTAAAACTGCCACTAGACAAAAGTCTAATCCTTTTATAGCAGAAACATAATCACAAGACTTACTTGACTTTTTTATTGCTGCCTAAAGCTACAGTTGAAATGCGTCAGGTGAAGTATGTGCACTGCTTTGAAGACGCAAGCTGCAACTGCAAGACAACTGGTGGCAAATATATATATATATATACTGTATATATATACTTTTTCCTGGGGGCCCCCAGGGAAACCACACATGCACTCACAAAAGTGATATATACTGTATATATATATAGATATATCTATCTACATGGATATATCTATAGATAGATCTATATACATATAAATCTATATATATATATATTTATATATATATATATATATAGATATATAGATATATACTGTATATAGATATATCCATGTAGATAGATATATCTATCTACATGGATTGATATATCTATATGCGTGCGATTGCGGCCCCCCCAGGGGCACCAACCTTGAAATAAAAAAATATGGCTGGGGGGGGGGCGCCGGCCCATTTTCCGAGGGGGTCCGACCCCCCAAGTGAAATCCCTGGTGTCTAGTGGCGTTTCCTGGCCCTCGATCACAGCTGTGCTGCGATCGAGGGCCGGGAAACGCGTTCAGGAAGAGTCTCCCCTTTCATACGATGCCTTCCTGAACGTGGGGAAGGCCGTTTGGGGCCATTTTCCCCATCAGAGCAGGAAGCGGCCCTACGGCTGCTTCCTGCTCCGATGGAAAACAACACTGTGACGTGGCGGGTGGGGGGCGAGGGGAGACACAGAGGAGCTTCCGTGTCTCCCAGGGGTTTAAAAAAAAAAAAATCCTCGGGTGCGACACATCTGAGGATTTTCGAACCCCCTCCCTGGTGTCGGCCACTGGTCGTGACCCGCACCAGGGAGGTAGTGCGGGCATCGGCCAGTGGCCGATGCCCGCACTTAACGGGTTAATAAGTATACTTACAAGGGGACGTGAATAGGTTGATGAACCTTTTGACTCGCAATTAAGAAGTTCTTACCACAGCTCCAGTACATAATCAATAATCAATACATAATAATCGACAATTATTAACAATCAATACAATCAGTAATCAATGGTGTCAGTAATTGTTAAGCACCATGACCTTTCAGTCATGAATAACACCTTTAGTAAAAGTTCAGAATGTTTATTTCCCTCTATTAACAATGCTAAAGTCATGTAGATTAATCTCAATATCAAATGAAATACGTATGCGCAATCTAATCTAAGCTTGAACTACAACACATTCTAGAGTTACAGTACAAATCAATGAGTCATCCTCATTAACAAGATGTAATACATGTAGTGAAGCAGAGGAATCTATCAAACATTAGTGTCTTTTGTCATAGTCAGAATCCTTAACTAATACCAGATTAGCATCAGCATGTTGGGCTTCATTCAAAACAATTTAGTAACACAAATTTGGAAAACATCTAATTATGATAAAGCCATAGACAAAACAGCGCAGTTGGTACCTAGAAAGAAAAAGCAAATATGCAGAATAATCACAGTTTTATCGCATTATACCTGTCCTCTGTCAGCAAAAGCAGAATCAGTCTTCGTCCTCAGGACATCAGTCGATCAGCAAGGCATCAGGCTCTCAGTCAGGGAATATGAGCCCAATGTCGGAATGAATGTCTCTGTCCTAAAATCTGTAAAGTCTTTCAATCTGCTAAAGTCTCAAATCTCTCATAATCTGAATAAATCTTCTGAAACTCTTTCCCTCTACTGAAGTCACATAAACTATCCTCTAGTTCACTATTGGTCAGTTAATCGTATGTTCACAATCTGCCCAATAACATTACTATACCAAATCTATGAATTCTAATATTTCTACTTTCTCATACAGTTGATTGGTCTGTCTTACGATGTTCTCATCATCTGGCTTGTCAGGTAACAATATTGTTGCGGCTTACACTCCAGTCAGTATCTTCATTGTTCTTGTCCTGGGAAAGTCCATCTCACACACATTTCACATAAAATGTTACATTAGCAAGAACGTCATCTCCTTGCATTCGGTTCTCATGAAAAGCTTCCGTTAAGCAAATTTAACAATACAATAGACATTTCACAGTTTAATTCACTTGGTCAGCATACTCCAAGAAATGCAGTTTCTGCATGAGGTCTGGCAAAATTGGCCAAGACACTCGCTAAGTTAAGGCCTACAATTAATAAAGATAAAGCATACTTGATAACCCTTAATATGGCATATTACTACATTAATCTAATACTCTTTCAACATTTCATATGAATTACTCATTAAATAGTACATTTGTGAACATTGGTGGCCATTCTTCGAGGTCACATTTTCAAATGTGCGCATTATTTTCTACATATGTGCATTTTCTACATAAACTCATTATTCAAAATACATAAACACTCATTATTAACTCTAATTAAAGCAACTGTGCTAGCATCTGTGGCAGCCGGTAATTTTAGGAGGGAGGGGAGCGGGCGGGAAGCATACTCACACTAACTCATTCACACACGCACGCACATCCATTCACAACACTCATCAAATATTCAAACATACACGCATGCACCAAACATTCATTTAAAAAACACACACTTACCTTCAGCTTGGATGTCCCAGGAGGTTTGAGACTGCTGCCTTCCCTCAATGGCTGACCTTAGGAGAGGCAGGAGTCCCAATTTCTTCACAGAGTGGGATGGGGGTCAGTGAGACTGCTGACCCCTCCTAACTCTGTGACGCGGTGTCACTGATTGACACGTGCCCTGGGCGCTTCAGGGTTTAAACCTGAAGCACCCGGGTCAAAGTCAATGGGTGACGCTTCCCCTCGCCTCCGAGGCTGAGGGTCTCGAAGCACCTTTGCTGAGCTGAGGAGGTCACGCCCATAGGAGCTGTGACCTAACCTGAACATGAAGAATGTCTGTCACGCTGACCTTTGCTTAACGTGACAGGCACTCTTCATGAAGGGCAAAAGGTGGGGGGGCATGGCCCCTCCGCCCTAAAGGACGAGCACGGCTGGTGGGTGTTAGGAATAACATAGCAAGTGAAAAGCTGTGGTTACAGAATAAAGCATTGAGGTGCCCAGAATGCTTCCTTTACTTACCGAAAAAAGCATTAGTCCTTCTCCTTTGCCTGCCATGCTGAGAGACTTTGTCAGTGTGGCCTGCACACTACCAAAGAGCATGTAACTCCTCTCCTGCTGACCTAGCAAGGAAATGGAGAACGAGGCCCCTCAGACCCTGTCTCAAGGAAAAGCAGGTAAGTGTGAAGAGACAAAAATAACAGGAGTCGGAGGGCGTGGTAGTAGCTTTCATTTTGAGAAGAGAGGAGTCTGAATGGAGGCAAAGGAGCCTCATGTATAAGAAAGGAAGGCGAGAGAGGGACATGGAGTTAATGGTTTAGATCTTTCAGAAGACTTAAAGGGTGCCCACGCCACTTGCAAAGATTTCTGGTATAAAAAATTAGCAGTTCAGAGTAAAGATTGTGCAGTGATGCCAAGTTTGGAGCTTAATCATAAAAACATCATGGTTGACCATATCGAAGGCTACAGTTAGAACCATTAGGTTCAATGCAATGGGAATACAGACACCAAGATCAAGTCATAAGTTGTCACTCACTGAAACAATTCTGAGTTCAGTGCCATAACCTCCATAGAAACCCACCTGGGAGGGAGATTACACTCTGCTACTGGTCACAAAACATAAGAGTTGTTAATAGACTGCTTTAGCCAGTACCTTATAAGGAAAGGCAATTGCTTGCTGAGTTTATAGTTAGATTCAAAGAGCGTTTCTTCAATAGGCAAGATACAACAGGGGAGTGCCCTTTCTAAGATACCCAGGACACACCCTTCATGATCATATGAAATTCATGACAGCCTTGGCTCATATCTAGCATGAGGTACTCTTTATACAGAGTACCTGGGACAGGGTCCTAAGGAGAGTTAGAAGGTTTACGTTGAGCAACCAACATGCCAAGTTCCTTGTCATTCAAAGGAGAAAATGGAGATAGAGTGCCACGATTAGAATAAGGAATGAGTTCCTGATCCCAAGAGGTGCACCTCTGATCTTGGACCCTTGGCTGGCATCAGTTCAGCTCCCCTTATGAAGAAAGGTGAAATCCTGAAGTTTTGGGATATTCTAGACCCCAGTGCATGCTGTTTCATGCCAATAGTTTGCTACCTTTGACAATCAACAACGCGAAGCACAGTGAACCTGACTCTTCAGGCTACAGAGAATACCACCAACTACTGACAATGTAAGAGTTGCACTTCCCGCTACAGCAACATCAGTCTGTGGTGACTGCCAATGCAAAGCTCCAGCAATGATGGTCCACAACAGTGATTGGCTCTTCGAGCTACAGCTTTGACAGCCTGCACTGCCTCGGCTGCTCTCCACGCAACCACTATCCATAGCGCTGTCCTTGCACCTTGTGGCCACCTCCACCATGAATCGAATTCTTCACTCCAAACTTTGAGAAGGTAACCTATTCAGCAGAATAAACCTGGTCCCTCAATCCAGCCAGCACTCTTTTGCAGTCGGCCCAAGCTTGTGACTTTCCCCCAGTCTAGCACAATGAGATGACCATGAGGGGCATTCTTTGTTTTTAGGCACTATATCATAACTTAAAAATCTAATATCTTCAATTCTACTAATTGGATATCATTTTACTTATTAAAATTCACTTTAGTTTTCTAAATTGGTTTAATATATTTCTTGTGTTGTTTTTCAGTTTTTTACTGTTTATGTGCTGCATAAATACTTTACACATTGCCTTTAAGATAAACATGGCATGCACTCATAATATTCACCAAAAATCTGTAAAACCTATTAATTCCCCTCCATCCGGAATTACCATGACTCCCATTACTGGTAACTGGTGGGGTGAAAATAATGAATCTATGTTCAAGCCATTGCTAATGATGGTCCTTATACATGGTGTAGCCAGCAAAAACACCTGAAGTAATTAAACCTTCATATGAGGAAAGAATACACACAGAATAATGATAAAAGGAAGAAAAGAGGGATGTCATAGGAGTTGTGTATGGAAATCTTGGGACAATTCATGGAAAAGAGAAAGGGACCTCGTGGGAAAATCCACTTTTAGGCAACACACTTTAAAATGTGTGCACAATGGCATTGGTGTCCAGAGAAGTGGATCACTCATTTTGATATGGGCTTGGGTACCACACTTGCTTTGGAGGCAAGATCTCATGAAATCTCAGTGGCAATGCCCCAAGGGATGATATTTCATGAGCTCTCAGCTGTTCCAAATCTTGGTGCACATTTTAAAGAACCCAATTATGAAAGGGGGTCAATTCCCTTTTTCTGTGCTTATTATTTAAGATAATCCTGGAAGTGACTATGGGTCAGATGTATGACATTTTGTTTTGCAACTCGCAATTTGCGATCCTTTTGGGAATCGCAAATTGCGAGTCACAAAACAAAATGTACAGCAGTGTAAAGCACACTGTTTTGTATTCCCAATAGTGGGGCAGATTACCTATCTCATCAATATTCATGAGGTAAGTCGCAATTTGTGACCCCACTGGGAATGGCCGCACTCACAGGGATGGTGGCCTGCTGAGGCTTGCGGACCACCATGTCTGTGACTGCTTTTTAAAAAGTAGTTTTTTTTCTTCTAATGCAGTCCATTTCCTTTAAAGGTAAACAGGATGCATTACAAATAAAAAAGAAAAGTAGTCTTGTAATTTTTCAGAGTAGGCAGTGGTCCATGGGACCACTGCATGCTCTGAAAAAAAGGTTTGCGCCCCCCAATCAGAAAAGGCAAAGGGTCCCTTGGGGAGCCCCTTCCCGTTTGTGAAAGTTTACCACCAACTTGAAGTTGGTGGTAACTGTGAATGTTTTGCAAAACATTCATACATGCCAGTGTTATTCGGTTTTAGGAAGAGATGTCCTGAACTCTCCCCTTCCTGTCACCGAATCGCAAAATCAAAATGTGATTCAGTAAAAAGTTACCAAATCACATTTTGCCTTTTGTACATGCCAAAATGCATTTTACCAGTCACAAGTGGCACAATGGGCCGTTTGCACCTGATAAAATGATTTGTACATCTAGCCCTATGTTCCCTAACAAGAGTCTGGGAAACAAAAGAAACCTATGTTTTTAAGGAAACGTTTGGTGAGCCACTGTAAGGTTGGGCGTTTCACAGGTAAGAGCGGAGTCTTTCTTAAACTGTTAAACAGAATAAATGAATTACGTGTGAATGCTTCCCCAGGTAATATCCAGCACTGATGGCTAAGGACACATGAACACCTGGAAAGGAAGGATTCTTTAGAATCTCTGTTATGGTTAAGGGGAACCCTGAGGAAGACATTGCCTCATAAAGTATTTAAGGTATTGGGTGTTAAACTAAGTGATTAAGCAGAACTTAGAATTCCAAAAAGGTGCTCTGGAGAGACAGTAGTTACTGTGAAGTGATTACCATGCACTACTGCATTAACACATTAATATTGCGCATAAAGGATTACATCTGAAATTTCTGTTTCTTTTAAGAAGTAAATTAATTTGCCCTAGCAACTAAACAGATTCAGCAATTAAGCCCTTGAAAAAATGGTTGGTTGAAAGACATTTGGGCAGATATTTCTACTTGTGAAATAGGACTTGTGCAAGAGAAAGTTGTGCATTAACATTTCTTCCTTGCACATGAGAAAGTAAGAACATATATTGGTCACTGTAAGACCAGAAGAAGATTTAGATCAAGTTCACTGATCAGGTTCGTTGATATGGCTTATCATCTCTTTTCAGATCTCCCTCCCCACAATACCTTCCCTAACATCCCTTCCATTCATTCGGCCCCATTGAAATTTTACTGATCTAATTCTTATGTTGGTGCATCCGAAGGGTAGGATTCTGAGACAATAAGGCCTCAGATATGAGCAAACTGTGATCCATTACAGTTGATGCAATCAAAATGAAGCACTAGACGTTGCAAAATCCCTATGGAGAACGTGAAAAGCACATAATTAAATCTCCATGTAATCATCGTGTTCACCGTCCAAACCCCTCCCTATAGAGGCAGACAGAGTTTCTGCCAGGCCAGTAAATAGGTCAATGTGAAATCAGTCTAGGTCTGGAAATTGTCCCTCACTATATTGTGTAGGCCTTGATTTACTAAGATGTGCAGGATGTCCAAAGATTCATAGCTTTTGCCTTGAAAAAGGAAGACAACAGAGTCGAACTGGCCTAGAGGCCAACCAGGCAGGGCCGAGTGGACTGGTCTAACAGATCATTGTATGAGCCAGTGATCTGGCAGTTATGAGCTCAATTGATGGCCAAGTTGTTTTACCTGATATTACCACTTTTTAACTATCTATTTTGCTAACTGATCAACTATTTTTGTGTCCGGGTCTGTTTTTTGTCCAGTCCAACCCTGAAAGACAACAATGGAATATAAACCATTGGCCACAGACTTCTGCGCTCAGAATAATGAGCATATAATTTCCATCCTGGTTATCGGAAAAGAAGGACCGAAGTGCCAGACATCTTTTCCTATTAGCTAATGAAGAAATCTGTATAGGAATGCTGAATTGTATATATGTCTTGCATATTGAGACTATGCAATGGAATTACATTTCCTACAGTTTTGATTTTTACTGTATTGTTTTATACCAGTGATGTGGAAATATACCTCATGCAGATGAGATGAAATAAAAACGATCCAAAATGAATACAGGTTTTAATCTGTCAACATATATATTAATATATATTCATGTATATTTAATGGAATAGTTCTAAGGAGAAAAGACATTCACTGTAATTGAAAGGGACCCTATCACTTAATTTGTAATACTTTTGCAAAGCAGGATTTGATATGCAAAGAGGCCCAAGTAAAGTTCAAAAGCTGTAAGAAAAAGTACATGCATGGAAAATGGGCGGCTCATCCCCACCTACCTCCTTGTTGTTTCCAGGAGAGATAAGTTGCATAGCTGAAGATGCAGTCATAGAAATAGATCACACCCTGTCTATGTGGGTAATAAAATAAAATGGTTGTTGGTCATATAAATTTCAGATGACTTCCTTTAAAATGGCAAATCTGTGAGTTTGTGTGTGTGTGTGTATTGCCACTGTCGTAGTTATAGTTAGGATCATGCTTCCAAAGGAAATTCATTTTTTGATTGCCTATATCTTTGGTACCATTTGACAAATCTTCATAAAACTTTCAAAAAAAAGTTTCCTCCTTGGGTCCTAACAGGAAAGTTTGTGGGTGGGGGAGGTCCGTCAAGCAAGAGCAAAAACAAAAGGTGCTGTCCCAAAATGAGGAAATTTAGACACATCTACAGCCCAAATCGCTCTATGGATTTGCACAAAATTTGACAGAAAGCTAGATCTCAGACAAAAAATAGTGCTTTTTAAGATTTGGTGATTTGGTGTAAATCTGTTCAGTAGTTTTTGAGCAATTAAGGCTCAAACATGTTGTATATATCAAGCCACAGAGGGTCACATAGTAAGAGGCTGTATGAAGAACATTGTTGGGTGCCATCACCTCAACAAGGATGTGGTGGCATCTATCTCAGGTCTCCATCCTTAGCCCTAGAAAAAAAAAGTTTAAAAAAACCATAAGGGGGCAGTGTAGAGATACCCTGACCCTAAAGGCCTGGTGGTGAGTTCTCACAGGAACCCTGCCTGGTGTTCGCCTTTTTTGTCAAATTTTGCCACAAATTCACAGAGTATCTGAGATTACATAGTAACATTTAAAAAAAGACAGGATCCTGCTTGTTTAAAAAAATACCCCCCCCCGAGGGGGACAGGGCCCGGGGCTCCATGCATTGAAAATTACGGAGAAGGGGTGTGTACCCCCCCTCCTCAAGCCTCTAAGAGGACCCAGGGATCCCATCCCCTGGGCTGACATCTTATTAAAGTGGAGAGGGTGCACACCTTGCTTCATAAGCCTAAAAACACCTAAGGGACCACATCTTCTGGGACTGTAACTTTCATAAAGAGGAGGGGGGGCACACAGCCCTCTCCCTGAGCCTGAAAAGGCTCTGGGGACCCGATCCCCCTGGGTCACAAGTCACTGGATCAGATGAGGGGCCAAGCAGCCCGCCTCCCAGAGTAATACCATACCCCAAGGACCCCTTCCTCCTGCCAGTAGAAAATACACAGAATTGCTCCTGCCCTGCCGGAGCAAAAAAAAAACTGCTCCTGCAGGGTGGGAACAATGCCAGCTCCCTTTGCACCAGGGATGGGGGCTGTGGAGACCCTGGGTCTCCTCCTGCAGCCCCCAACACAGGACCAGCAGTGGGGTGCCCAAGAGGGCACTGGGGCACCCCACTAAGGAAAAGGCCTGCTCCTTGGGTTTCCCCTGTGCTCCCAAGAAGAATAGTGGTCTGGGGTGCCATGGTAGGACACCAGGGCTCCCATTACAAAAAAAAAAATGCAAGCAACCGTGCAGCCCTGAGAAATAGGGCTGCTTACAAGGAGCTGTTGGGCCAGCAGTCCCTATCAAAAATAACAGTAGGTGTCCCGGGTGGGGCCAGGACAACCAGAATTAATTTTTAAACAAAAAAAACTAAAAGTGAAAAATAAATGAGCTTCCACATCCGTTCTTTTATTATTCACTGCTCCTTCATGGAGCATCCTATAGTCCCCAGCCAGGGCTATTGATACATTTTTGTTTTTGGTGATGTCCCTAGAAGGGGCAGGGATACCACCAAACTTTTATTTAATGTTGCAGGGAGCTGAAGGGAGTTATCCAGCCCCCCAGCAACATTAGAAAAACAGTAAGTCACCTGGGTCTTTGAAACCAATACATCTTTAATAAATATCTTTTAGGTAATCAATATTAATACACATTGCAGTGTGTTTATTATTGAAATACACTTTTGATTACAATTCTTGTTTATTTTTGGAGAAAGGAGATAGATCTGCTCATTATATAGGGGTTTGGGTGCCTCAGTGGATGGGGAAGGGGATGGCGTTTAGGTTGGAGATGGGGATGGGGCTGGGAATGGTGTTGGATAGGGTTGGGGTTGGGAATGGGATGGAAATGTAGATGGAAATGTGAAAGGAGAAGGAGAAAGGGTAACAGAAGAGGAAGGGGAGGGAAAGGGCAAGGGGAGGTGAGGGGAGAGGCTAGAGGAAGGGGTGAAACAAGTGAAAGGGGAAGATGAAAGAGAGAGAAAGGGGGAATGGGAGGGGTGGGGGAAGAGGAAGGGGAAAGTGAGGTGACAGGGAGGGGTTTTGGCCACAGAGGCTGGCCACAGCCCAAAGGCTGTGCACAGTGAGGGGTTAACAGCACCTGTGGGGGGTGGGGGTGAATGCAGGGCCTGCAGCCAAGCTCCCATGGTGGGAGTTTGCCTTTACACATGGTAGTAAACTATTGCTTTACCTAAAAAAATCTGGAAATTCACTAACAAAACAAATGTTAAAGTGACGTTATAGTTAAGTGAAGATGTCAGTTAAAAAATGATGTTTTAAACTAAAAAAACACTGACATTCAGCAGTTATAGTTATCTCAAGTAATTATAACTTAGTCACAGACATGTATATTGATAGAACTTTATTGAATATTTTTAGGGAATCACTATTTGTAAATATTGCAATGAGTGTATTATTGAAATATACTTTTGATTACATTTTTTGTTGATTTTTGGAGAACAATGGTAGATCTGTTTTATTCATGGGGGTGGGGTGCCTCAGTGGACGTGGATGGGTTTGGGTTTGAGGATGGGATTGGGGTTGGTGTTCTAGGTGGGGATGGTATTGGGTATGGGCGGGGATGGGGTGGGGGATAGGGATAGAGTTGGGGATGGGAATGGGGACGGGGATGTGAAAGGGAAAGGAGAAGGGGAGGAGGAATGGGCAGTGGAAAGGGATGGGAAGGGGGAAGGTGAAGGGTTAGGGGAAGAGGAAAGGGAAGTGGAAGAGGAAGGGGAGATGGAGATGAAGTGAAGGAAGAGTGAGGAGGGCAGAGGGGTTTTCCCCACAAGTGCTAACCACAGCAGTGGGCGGTCGGAAAGCTTCCCTGTAGGAGGTTAATGTCATTTGAGAAGTCATCAGTGATGTCACAAATGATGTCATAGAACAAGTCAAGAGTGATGTTATATGTGGTGGTATAAGCAGTGCATGGTGGGTTGATGGGGCGCAAGTTATCATTAGGTCTGCTAACTATAACTGGTGAATTTCTGTAGTTTATTTATTTCAAAATGTTATTGTTGTCACTGACAACTCAAATTCACCTAACGTTGTAACGTTGTACAGTGAATATGTATATACATACATATATATACATATATATATATATGTATGTATGTATATATATATATGTATATATATATATGCATACATATATATTATGTGTATGTTGCATATTACATCACTTATGACATCATTTATGACATCGCTGATGGCAGCTCAAAGGACATAATTGATGACATCACTGATAACATAATCCAATGTTAGTTTGTTTTGTAGTTTACATAGTGGCTGGTAAATACCATAATATTTTTCTACCTAATTTTGATCTAGCCTGTGGCCAACTAATGGGTGTAAGAGCTTACGAATCAAATGTGCTCCTGATGTGTACAGGTACTGAACAGCTAGAAACCTTTGTGCTGAAGAGTAACTCTCAGCCTCATTACAAGGCTGGCAGTCCTAGGACCGCCAGCCTTGCGGTGGTGGTCAGACTGCTGCACTCCAGGCGGTCCGACTTTGACGGGCAGACCCGTCCAAAGACCACAGTCCCCGTAAGGAACATGGGGCCACATGTAGCAAAGTCCGATATTGCGACTCGGAAATTGCGAGTCTGTCCGACTCGCAATTTCCGAGTCGCATTATCGGATGCAGAACGGTGTCTCAGACACCGTCTGTGACTCACTATGGGGTCGCAAAGACCCACCTCATCAAAATTAATGAGGTGGGTCACATTTTGCGACCCCATAGCGAGTCCCTGCACTCACGGGGATGGTGGCCTGCTGAAGTCAGCAGACCTCCATGTCTGTGACTGCTTTTTAAATAAAGCAGGTTTTTTTTCTTCATTTTGCAGCCCGTTTTCCTTAAAGGAAAACGAGTTGCAAAATGAAAAAACTTCCAAAACCATTTGGTTTCATTTTTTCAGAGTAGGCAGTGGTCCATAGGACCACTGCCTGCTCTGAAAAAATATTTTTGTCGACATTCACAAAGGGGAAGGGGTCTCATGGGGACCCCTTCCCTTTTGCGAATGAGTTACCACCAGTGTGACACTGGTGGTAACTACGAGTTGCTTTGCGACCGCATTCGCGGTCACAAAGCAATTCTGAATTGCGATGCAAGTCGCAAATAGGAAGGGAAAACCCCTTCCTATTTGCAAGTCGCATTCACAAATTGCGAGTCGGTACCGACTCGCAATTTGTGAATGAGCATCGCGTTAGGCTGTTTGCATGGCGCAAACTGTGATTTTCGCAGTTTGCACCATGCAAACGGCTTCCTACATCTGGCCCATGGTTCCTGGTGTGGTGACAGCAGTCGGGGTTTTACTCTGCCACAACGGTGCTGAACTCAGCACTGTCAGACTGATTACAACCGCACTTTTCACCAGCCTTTTCTTGGCAGGGAGCTCTTCATAAAAAGGCTGGTGCCCTCCATGAAAAGGCTGGTGGAAAGCCAGTGCTCGGGCCCCTGCACTACCCATTCCCATTGCATGGGCAGTGCAGGGGCCTGCTGCCCAGCACCATTGCATTCCGAAGGTGCTGGTTGGCCCACTCTGTGCTACTGTATAGGACTCGGCTCCCTTAAGGTCCTATATCGTACCACTGTTCCCACCGGACTGACCGGCGGAAACAATATTCCTGCTGGTCATCTTAGGAGGATCAGGAAAAGGGGTCAAGCTTACTTGAAAAAGATGCAAACTCTCTGATTTATTGTCAGAGGTTGCTCCTACACCGTGGATTTTGCCTAGAGATTTAAGGCTAAAGTGGTCCTACTCAACAAAAATATACAACCTTAGAGACCTTTTCGTAATTTCAGCTTCCAGTTTTGAGATGTATTGTATGGCTTTTCTATATTTTCAATGCTACATACAAAAGAGGCCAAGCTGTATGCCTACATAGCATAGTCTTTCCGCATCTCAGCTTACAGACAGAAATGCCTTGTGTTAGTTCCATGCCTGAGGAACCAGAAAGATGCAAACACCAGTATCTATGTGCTTCCCATAGTTAAACGGAGGCATTGTTCACTTGCCAGTGTAGTGAGTACAGTAACTAAGTGTGAGTACCCTTCCTCAGGCTTTAAAATCTACTGGGTGTGACCTCAATCATTTTGGGGCATGTGACAGCCTTGTTCAATAGAACATTTCCAGCCTCGAGAAAGATTTCTATTTGTCTTTCTTTTAAAGTTTATTTGGTATTTATATAGCATGCTGATTTATGAGTGATGCCCAAAGGCAGCATACATTATACCTGCCTTGAGCAGTTTGTTGGAGCATGGTACACTGAGAATGGTTGGAAGAGTGTGAGTTTCAAGAATATGTCTTCCACTGAGAATGATTGGAAAAGATTCTTCCTGGAAAAGTGACAGCTTCATCTTCTAAGGAGCATTCCTGAAAACCTTAGAGAATTGTACAAAGGTCATTAATATCTTCAAAGTGTGTACCATTTCTTATATCTTGAATATATGAGTATTAACTGTGATGTTCATGAGAAGAATTTAATTACTTTGTTTTTCATCTTTTTGAAAAGTGTTGTTTGCAATCACGAGTTCAACAAATCTAGACACATGTACTGTATTTGCATCTTGGAGCTACAGCTTTAATGTAGCCATGAAAAACATATTTACAGCTTGCATTTTCTTGTTGTGGGATGAAAAGTTAATAGTTTGTGAAGTGTGCTGGTTCATGCAACTCTTGGGTCTTCAAATGAAATATCTGTTCTGGTTGATTGTATGAATTTCAGAGGGAATAGAGCTACTTACCTGCCCACCAGAATGGGCATGTAAAGATTAGGTCATGGGCATTTGCAATCAGCAAAAGTCATAGGAGAACCCTAAACCTTTAGGTAGCCATCAATAATTATTCTAAATCAATCACACCCATTACATTCAACTGATGCAGAAAGAGGTCTGCCAACCAGACTGCAGAAGACTCTGCTTGAGAGTGCCCAGGAGTCACTGTAATTCTACAGCCAGCTCTGTGGCTAGTTCTAATCAGTGGAGGCTGGCTGACAGTGGCTTCCAAATGTAACAGGAATCAACCTATATGGACTCCACCACAGTCAGCTATGATTAGTGGAGGCTAGATAAGAAACACAGGCCCTCATTCTGACCTTGGCGGGCGGCGGAGGCCGCCCGCCAAAGTCCCGCCGTCAGGTTACCGTTCCGCGGTCGAAAGACCGCGGCGGTAATTCTGACTTTCCCGCTGGGCTGGCGGGCGGTCGCCTTCAGACCGCCAGCCAGCCCAGCGGGAAAGAGGCTTCCACGATGAAGCCGGCTCGGAATCGAGCCGGCGGAGTGGAAGCTGTGCGACGGGTGCAGTTGCACCCGTCGCGTATTTCACTGTCTGCGCAGCAGACAGTGAAATACATGTAGGGGCCCTCTTACGGGGGCCCCTGCAATGCCCATGCCAGTGGCATGGGCACTGCAGGGGCCCCCAGGGGCCCCGCGACCCCCCCTACCGCCATCCGGATCTCGGCGGTCCGACCGCCGGGATCTGGATGGCGGTAGGGGGGGTCGGAATCCCCGCGGCGGTGCAGCAAGCTGCGCCGCCGCGGAGGATTCAATGGGGCCGCGGTACACTGGCGGGACCCCGCCAGTGGTGCCGGTCCGACCGCGGCTTTACCGCCGCGGTCGGAATCCCCATTGGAGCACCGCCGGCCTGTCGGCGGTGCTCCCGCGGTCCTCCGCCCTGGCGGTCAAAGACCGCCAGGGTCAGAATGAGGGCCACAGTCCCTTGGTGGTCCTGATGAAGCACTTCTTGCCCACTTGTCTATTGCAACAACAGAGTGGAACTTCCATGGGACACACTTATACTGTTATAAATAACACCATCAATGCAACTAAACCAGCCCACTCATTGTCAAAGTGGATAGGCAGACAATGCCTGCAACATGTAACTGGTATCCTGGGGTTTTTTCAGGTAGCCCATCTCTACAGGTGCTGATTTTATCCTACACTGCTGTCAAAGCTGTGCATCCTTTAATAAATCTCCTAATGACAACTGTAATCCAGGTCCATCTCTATCCAACACTGAGAGATTGGTCTGCCCTATTGTTTTATGGAGCACAAGATCTGAATTGAAAAAATACAAACAAAATTCACTCTGGAACTGCAGAACAAATTACAGCAAAAAGCTAATTTCAGTACATATATGTCTCTCCTATCCTTCCTACATCATGCTATTAACCACTGATCCCCAAGACACAGTCTCCACCCTGGTCACTTCTGCATTACATCAAAGAGCTTAACGCATTAGCTCATTGCAAAGTACAGCACTTGTTCCAACCAAGCACTTCACCATTGTGTAGCCTACCTCTCGTCCGATAATATTATTTGGCACCCTACAACAGGTATAAACCTCTATATAAATACTATTAAAATACATTTACAATACAATAAAGTTCAAATTAATTGTCATACGAATTGCATCTCATGTTTACTCAACCTACGCAATCAGTATCTGCCAATGTGTGTAAATCAGAACGTGTTGTGGTTGTGTGCCTTATAGATCATGATAATTTCCTGAAACTAAATTGCATTACTGACTCAGAATCATTCATAGTGTACCAGAGTCTAGTTTTTTCACACATTACCCTGGCAGCACTATGGCACCCTCACTGTGTGCACAAGATGTAGATAGGGAGCATGTGTTAAATATGCTATATTTGATACATATGTATCTATCCTCAGGTCAAATTCATGCTTGGAAAGGATAGCCCTCTGAAGGGTCAATGTGCAATTGCATCTGTGGTTGCACCCTCATGTGGGGAAGAGTTGGAGTTCTTTGGGGCTCCTTTGAAGAGAAGTGGCACTGACTGCACCACTACATAAGTACCACATAATCAGTGCTCCTCCTGATGGCCTGTTTGTCCCTACACTTGCATCTGCAATAAACCATGGGATCATGAACAAAGTAATGCACCATTTCAATCATTTGAATTACTGCGTATTTGCTGTGCTGGAAGCCGGACACTCGCATCCGCAATTTTTACTCTTGACCGTCGGCATATCCGACATCCACCATTTTTGAAGGGTCAGCATTCTAGCTGTCCGAGAATACAATCTCAGACCTGATATAAAGCGTGATGCTGCGGGCAAGCCCGTCTGCGTCCTTCTGCACCAGAACAGGGCCAGGGGCTAGTCTCCCTGTTCCGGTCTCGAGAATGGCGATTGCCTACTCCTCCAAAGCCATGTTCTCTCTTAGACCGACTACATCCGACACTTGCCAATTTTGCCCATTTTCGAGCAATGGCACATGGCTCTGTCCAGCATGCAGGTGGGCACCCCAATTTAAAAATCTGAGTCCCCCCTCAACATTAATCCTCATACATACATGCTGGTTTCTTCTCCTCGCCTGGTGGGACTCCAAGTCCCAGGCTCCACTGGTGCTGCCCCTCACCTGGGGACTATTATTACAACAACGTGGGCGCTATAAGCGCGCCGCGCATCGCTGTCACTGCTGCTGGTTTCTTCTCCTCGCCTGGTGGGACTCCAAGTCCCAGGCTCCACTGGTGCTGCTCCTGACCTGGGGAATATTATTACAACAACGCGGGCGCTCTAAGCGCGCTGCGCATCGCTGTCTCTGCTGCTGGTTTCTTCTCCTCGCCTGGTGGGACTCCAAGTCCCAGGATCCACTGGTGCTGCCCCTCACCTGGGGACTATTATTACAACAACGCGGGCTCTATAAGTGCGCCGCGCATCGCTGTCACTGCTGCTGGTTTCTTCTCCTCACCTGGTGGGACTCCAAGTCCCAGGCTCCACTGGTGCTGCTCCTGACCTGGGGAATATTATTACAACAACGCGGGTGCTATAAGCACGCTGCGCATCGCTGTCACTGCTGCTGGTTTCTTCCCCTCGCCTGGTGGGACTCCAAGTCCCAGGCTCTACTGGTACTGCCCCTCACCTGGGGACTGTTAATACAACAACGCAGGTGCTATAAAGAGCGCCGCACATCGCTGTCACTGCTGCTGGTTTCTTCGCCTCGCCTGGTGGGACTCCAAGTCCCAGGCTCTACTGGTGCTGCCCCTCACCTGGGGACTATTATTACAACAACGCGGGCGCAATAAGTGCGCCGCGCATCGCTGTCACTGCTGCTGGTTTCTTCTCCTCGCCTGGTGGGACTCCAAGTCCCAGGCTCCACTGGTGCTGCCCCTGACCTGGGGAATATTATTACAACAACTCGGTGCTATAAGCGCGCTGCGCATCGCTGTCACTGCTGCTGGTTTCTTTTCCTCACCTGGTGGTACTCCAAGTCCCAGGCTCTACTGGTACTACCCCTCACCTGGGGACTGTTAATACAACAACGCGGGCGCTATAAAGCGCGCCACGCATTGCCGATGCGCGGGACGCGCGCGGGCAAAGCCCGGGCCAAGGGCGGGGCCGTCTGCACCTGTCAGAGACTGTCTGAGGCTGGGCTGGGCCCCCCTCTGGGCTCTAAGGTACGATATTGGGCTTTTTTTGCCATTATGATTGTTAAAGAGATACTCTGCATGCCAAACACTTTATATAATTAATTAAGCCGCTAGGTTAGTCCGGGGTGGTGCCAGGTCTTTCACCAAGTGACAGAGGCTGGATAAATCACATTACTTCCTTTTTATAAAAAAAACAAGTGTACTGGGCAAATTTTATTATTTTTTAATTCTGTGACCTGTATATTGTCAGCACCTAGCAATAGGAAAACGCAAAGCTGTGGATGTTCCAGCCCCCCAGAATGGCACTAAGAAATTGAAAAAACGTTCTAAAAACCAAGCGAGTCCCACAATTAGCAAAGGAACTATTCCCTTGGATGAAATCGATTTGCTATTCAAGGAGGTTGATGCAATTCTGAAAAGCAATTCTCACTCACCTTCAAAAAAGGGCGGAATCCCAGGGGCGGGGAAAATTCAGGGAATTTTCTCCAGGAAGAGGAAGACACCAACAACACATTCCTCACTTCTGACTTCTCAAAGCGAGGCTTCTCTTTCCTCCAAGGGCAAAACTATGCATATGACAGAAGCAATTCCCTGCAGTACTCCTGACGCTCCACTCAGCCAGTCGGATTCTTTTCCCATGGGTATCATGGCTAATCCCCTCCCACTAAGCCCATAGACTGTGGTGATTTCTAACATCCCGTGTTTAAATCGATTTGGGCCATTGGAGGAAGAGGGAGATTCGCCTGCCTGTGTAACACATGTCCTGCTTGAAGATGCCACTGAGAATAAAATCCAGCGAAATAAGACCCATGCTTCAGATGGCGTGCAAATCACTCATGAGAACGTTAATTTAGCCCTTGTTTTACAAAAGGTGGACGAAGTTAAGACCTTGGTTGTATCTTTAATGGGGCTGTTGAGAGAGAATCTGGTGCCAAAGCATGGTTGTAGCTGCCAGACAACAAAAAAGAAGGTGGGAATGAGTGGGGGACGACTGTGTCCAAGTTAGGATCACAATTAGTTATTCCTCCCCCCAAGGCAGCTACGAATCCCCTTCTACTCGATCCACTCTTGTCCTTTGCTAGGATCAACGAGCCAGAATTCGTAAGGTCACGGCAGAAGCATACTGGAGTTTCCAATATTAGGGGTGCCCGGGGAGTGTTCACACTGCGCCACGGCCTCGCCCCATGGAAGGTGTACCCGGGGGTCTGCCGCACCCTGAGGTTTAGGTGGAGCAGCTGGTCCTCATGGGATCCCCACCGGATTAGGTATGCCTCTAACTGGCATTACACGGCAGGTACGACAGATAGAACATTTGGGACAAACAAGTAGAGACAGTACAGTCTATATGATTAATGTCCCTAAATTGCCACCTGGTTCCCCCGAGGATCATGAGTCTTTGACCAATAAGGTCATCCATTGGTTACCCTTTAGATGCGATTGCCTTTCGGTTATCCGCTCTGACATCCTTGGGGTAGGAAGACACAGCCAACCTGGGCTCAATCATGACTATGGGGGTTATTCTAACTTTGGAGGAGTGTTAATCCGTCCCAAAAGTGACGGTAAAGTGACGGATATACCACCAGCCGTATTACGAGTTCCATAGGATATAATGGACTCGTAATACGGCTGGTGGTAAATCCGTCACTTTTCCGTCACTTTTGGGACGGATTAACACCTCCTCCAAAGTTAGAATAACCCCCTATATCTCTGTTTGTATGATTAAAAAAGCTATGGTGGAACAACTTATGGAATTTGTAACTAGAACTTGTGATTTGCGGGCTAAGAGAAGGGTTGGTATTAACCTCTCATTAAAACCGCCCTGCATTTGTACAGAGAGGTACATTAGTGAGTTAGCCCCGGCCCTGGGATGCGAGCCCTCCTTGGATCATAACTCTTCTCACTCCCTGGATGCTATTGATTGACTAAATAGAAATCAGGAAGTGTGGTCTGGTGCTATTACTGGGGACAATTGTATGGAAGAGGGACATAGCTCCGCTTATAGTAATGACATAGCCAACCCCAAGCTTCTAATTCTAACATGGAACGTAGTCGGTCTTGGCAAGAAGCTGGGGGATTTGGAGTGGGCTATTTTTATTAATAATTTCCATATTTGTTTGTTCGAAGAGACCTGGGCTGATGGGCATATTTATATAGATGGGTTTTTTCCTATAATATTCCCGCTCAGCTACCAGAGAAGGGTCAAGGCCGTGCCAAAGGGGGATTGCTAATGCTCATTAATAAGGATTTGCAATGTGAACACTTATTGCTAAAAACAGATTCAGTTGATTTAATGGGAGTTCAATTCACGCTCCACCGGGAACTCAAAATTATTGTCATTAATGTATACGCTAGATCGGTTCCAAGGGGTTCTGAGTCCCAAACTTTGATACAGTTGACAGAACTTCTTGATTCCTTACATCCCCCGTTCTATTTAATAGTAGAAGGAGATTTAAACTGTACCTTCAAAACTTCCATATGGTTACTGGACTAACAGATGAGGAAGATGAAATGTGGGGAATCCCACAGCTAACGAACAATCATCAATGCACTCGATCCTGTGTAGCTCTCCAGCTAGCTACGCTATGTTTAAAGTATGGACTCAGGGCTTGCAACGGTCGTACTCCCTCAGATTTAAACATGGCATCTACCTTTAAACGAGGGATGCCCTCAAGTGTAATAGACAATTTTTTACTTGATGTCAGATTGTGGCCTCTACTAACGGATATGAAGGTGGAAATTCGATGTGAAAGTGACCACAACCCATTGCTACTAACCTTGGACGCGGATGTTTTTAGGAGAACTCTGAACACACAACGTACAGTGGTTCCCTCCCCATTGTTGAATAATAATAATTATACTAGTGTCTCCTGGCCCAAGGTTCTGTCTAGTTTGTATCCGATAATTGGGATTTATAAATTGTTTATAGATGAGCTGGCAATCTATGAGGATTATGAAGTTGATAACATCCCTATTTTGGATATTCACCAAGAGATGTTGAACGGTTTGCAGAGGTTCTTCTATAAAAAGACTAGTTCTAAATTTTGTGACGATTTTCCCAAGGATGATAGAGGATGGTTTAATGAGGACTGCAGCAGGGTCAAATCTGCATTAAAAGATGCTATTAAGACTGGCTCCCTAGAAGAGATTCAACCAGCTAGGCTCAAACGCTAGCAAAAAAGCTATGGGAAGGCTTGATATGGCAGGGTTTGATTCTTGCAACTGAAAACAACAATAATGTGATGTTTTGGGAATTATTGTCCAGAGGGCAAGGAGGGGGCAGGAGGTGCATAAGGAACCATATTCAACCTGAGATTTGGGTAGATCATTTCACCCAACTTTACGCCGCCCCTCATAACCCCTCAGCTGGACATTTTTCAGCATGTGATTCAATTACCACACGGCTGGTTAGCCTGGGTGACTGTTCTGAACCACTTGTCTTTTCCATAGAGGAAAATAAAACCGCAATCAATTCCTTAAAATCAGGGAAAGCACCCGGGCCTGATAAGATACCAGGTGATTTATACAAATCAGAAATACCTATTTGGTCCTGGTACATTAATTTGATTTCAAATAGAATCGCCGTCGGTGGTGCAATCCCTAGTACCTGGAAGGGAGCTGAAATAATTCCCATCTTCAAAAAGGGTAACGCAAATTCCCCTGCCAATTACAGACCCATTAGTTTGATTGACAACCTGCAGCAAATTTTTGCTAAACAACTGCTAGAGAGGCTAACTAGCTGGGTTCAAGACCATCAGGCCCTTTCCACGCTGCAAGCGGGCTTTCGTTCCAAAACTAGCACGATAGATCAGGTTTTTAGACTGAGGGGGTCATTACAACATTGGCGGTAAAAGCCGCTTACCGCCATGCAGAAGACCGCCAATACACCGCCGTGGCCGCGGAAATCCGCCACAGCTATTATGACCCCCATCTCGGAATCTGCCGAAATTCAGACACCCACACAAGTCCACACACCAAAGGTCAGTGATAAACTGGCGAAAACAAATCCTCCACAGAAACACGCCCATGCTATCACGACCCACGAATCCACGCGGCGGTCTTTCAACCGCGGTATTCCATTGGCGGTACACACCGCCGCGCTCAAAATACACACACATCTCCAAAACACCGCCACATTAGACAAATCGAAATACACACACCTGATACACATACATACACCACTACCACTCACCCAACACAATATAAAACACACACCCACATCACCCACAAACCCCTACGACCAAAAATTATTGCCGAAGGCCAGAGAGACAGCACAGCACAGACAACCCCACCACACAGAGGCACACAACACCATCACCCACACAACATCCACGCACACAACACCACACACCACTACACATCACCACACTCATCACCACATACACCACCCCACACATCACCTACACCACCCCATGGCACGGCAAAGACACCCCAGGTTTTCCGAGGAGGCGCTTAGGGTCATGGTGGAAGAAATCGTACGGGTAGAGCCACAGCTATTTGGATCACAGGTGCAGCACACCTCCATAGCTAGGAAGATGGAGCTATGGCGAAGAATAGTTGACAGGGTCAACGCAGTGGGACAGCACCCAAGAAATCGGGACGACATCAGGAAGAGGTGGATCGACCTACTGGGGAAGGTGCGTTCCGTGGTCTCCAGATACAACATCGCGGTACAGCGGACTGGCGGCGGACCCCCACCTCCTCCCCCACAACTAACAACATGGGAGGAGCAGGTCTTGACCATTATGCATCCTGAGGGCCTCGGAGGAGTCGGTGGAGGAATGGACTCTGGTAAGTCAAATCTTAACTATCATATCCCCCACCCTACCTGCATGCTATCGCAGCCCCCCACCCTCACCCCCTCCCCTATCACTCCAACTCCTCACTAATGTACTAATAACACAAACCACCAAGCCCTGCATGACACAACAAAGCATGGACACCCCTCACTAAAGCATGCCCACTGCCCCCCAACCATCATCACACAAGCCCCCACACAGGAATGCTAGCACTGGGGTACACGCTCACCCACCCATTGCACACCACGACACACACAGATGCAATAATCATGCTTTTACACCCCTGCAGGACCACTACCCAACGTCACAAGACAGGAGGGTCCAGACATCTCTACCCCACCCAGAGAAGAGGCCCACAGTGATGACAGCAGCTCTGTCCAACTGGATCCAGATGACCAGCCCGGACCATCGTGGGCCTCGGGACAGTCGGTTCCCCTCGCACAGGCACGGCCCAACACAGACCTTCCACCCTCTGGAAACACCAGCACAGCACCCAACCAGCGGGCCCATACATCCGTACCCAGGACACATCAATCAGCTGTGTGTTCACCACTACAGGGAACCCAGGATAACCCACCACCCCAACAACAACAGGGACCTGGGGGAAGTGGTAGTGGGCACAAGGTCCAGGGGACGGAGGCACAGGAACACAGGGGAACTGGGAGGGCTGCTGTGCGACAGGGGGCGGACAGGCCAAGGGAACCCACTCTCCACGAGGCCCTCTCCTCCATCATGGGACCATACCACCACTCCCAGGAAACGATGGCTACGGTCCTGGCCAAGTTTCAGGAGACCCAGCGCCTGCAGGAGGAACAGTATTTGGGGTTCAGGGAGGAACTCAGAACCATCAGCTCTGCCCTGGGCACCATCGTAGGGGTGCTGAAGGACATACAGAACACCATGAGGGACACCGTGGCACTCCAAGGGGCCCCTGACACTAGCATGGACGATGAACTGCCCACCACCTCCGCCGGCGCTAGTGGACAGGACGCCCCGCCACAGGACCACCACACCAGCACCCCACCCCCTGCAGACGGAGAACCACCCCGCAAGCGGTCCCTGAGATCCAGGAACAAGACAGAGCACGATGCCAAGACCCCCGCCAAGAAATGAGCCCACCCTGATTGTCATCCCACTGTCACACTTTGTAACCCTGTCCATATTGGAACTGCCCCAGCTCCACTTCCTATGCCCATATGGGCAGTGCACCTGTGAGACTAATAGACTGGACTCTGCCATGGACATTCCTCCACCATCACCCCTCACCATTTTACCACCCCCTCCAATAATTAGCACTTCAATAAACACCCTTGAAGCACAAAACAATCTGAAGTCAGTCTGTGATTTTGAAAATGTGTATTAGCTTTGACAGTGACAAAATCCGTTCTCAAATGTAATGTCAACATACCTATGTCACACATCACAAGTCCATGAAGAATGCAAGCAGATGACACACGTTGGTAACCACACCTGTGAAACCATAATGGAAATGTACAACTCAGTTACCAAATACTGCTTGAAATTGACAGACAGGATAGAGGTAGAAGTGTGAAAGTACTTGTAGTAGGCAAGAAAGTGTTCTCACCTGTGTGTCACTGGAAATATTGCTGGATGACTGAGTCCCTGTTGTCAATGTCTTCTTCCTCTTCTTCCTCCTCATCACTGTCCACAGGCTCCACAGCTGTCACAACACCGTCATCTGGACCATCCTCCTGCAGAAAAGGTACCTGGCGTCGCAAAGCAAGATTGTGAAGCATACAGCAGGCGATGATGATCTGGCACACCTTCCTATGTGAGTAGAATAGGGAACCACCTGTCATATGGAGGCACCTGAACCTGGCCTTCAGGAGGCCGAAGGTGCGTTCGATCACCCTCCTAGTCCGCCCATGGGCCTCATTGTAGCGTTCCTCTGCCCTGGTCCTGGGATTCTTCACTGGGGTCAGTAGCCATGACAGGTTGGGGTAACCAGAGTCACCTAATAGCCACACACAGTGCCTCTGGAGTTGACCAATCACATAAGGGATGCTGCCATTCCGCAGGATGTAGGCGTCATGCACTGAGCCAGGGAACATAGCATTTACCTGGGAGATGTACTGGTCTGCCAAACATACCATCTGTACATTCATCGAATGATAACACTTCCGGTTCCTGCACACCTGTTCACTCCTGTGGGGGGGATCAAAGCCACATGGGTCCCATCAATGGCACCTATGATGTTAGGGATATGTCCAAGGGCATAGAAGTCACCTTTAACAGTAGCCAAATCCTCCACCTGAGGGAAAACGATGTGGCTCCTCATGTGTTTCAGCAGGGCAGACAGCACTCTGGACAACACGTTGGAAAACATAGGCTGGGACATCCCTGATGCCATGGCCACTGTTGTTTGAAAAGACCCACTTGCAAGGAAATGGAGCACTGATAGCACCTGCACTTGAGGGGGGATTCCTGTGGGATGGCGGATTGCTGACATCAGGTCAGGCTCCAACTCGGTACACAGTTCCTGGATTGTGGCACAATCAAACCTGTAGGTGATGATTAAATGTCGCTCCTCCATTGTCAACAGGTCCACCAGCGGTCGGTACACCGGAGGATTCCGCCATCTCCTCACATGTCCCAGCTGACTGTGCCTAGGAAGGACAACAGCGACCACAGAGTCAAGCAACTCAGAGGTATGTACCCACAGCTACACAGAACACGAAACATAATCCAAAAAGTTTTCTGTATGTGTGTTGAGTCCAGGCCTAGGTATGTGTGACACAGTTGAAAATGAAGCCATGTGAGCCCCTGAAATGGCGGCTGTCTGACCTCTAAACTGGGACAATGGGATGTGAGGGAACTGCGCTGGCGTTGTACACCGTCGCGGTTGAAGACCGCTGCGCAATGCTGCATTGGTTAACATTGGACCCTATGGGTCCCAGGAGCCAATGACGAAGTGTGCCGGCGGTGATGATACGCATCGCCGTGGACGTCACCGCCGCGGACGTCACCACCATTTTCTATCTGTTGAATCACTCCATACCTGATCTTCGACAGGAGAGGACCTATACTGCAAGTGTTGCCGTGGCCTCGGTCTGGAAGAGACAATAGCTCGTGCGTCTGGGGAAAGGGCCCCTGCCTTCACTGCACAGGAGTTGGAGAAGCTCGTGGATGGGGTCCTCCCCCAGTACACGCTACTCTATGGTCCTCCAGACCAACAGGTGAGTACATAGGGTGCAAGTTGTATGGGCTATGCCTGGGTGGAGAGGGCTGATTGTAAGAAGGAAGGGGGCAGAGTTCTGCGAGCATTAACGACTGTGAATGCATGTGCCACATGGCAAGGGTAGGGATGTGGGCCACTCACTTCGACGGTGCAGTTGGTCATGACTTCTCTTCTTCCCCTGTACATGTCATGTAGGTCAGCGCCCACCATAAGAAGGATATTTGGCGTGCCATCGCCAAGGACGTCCGGACCCTGGGGGTCCACCAGAGACGGAGCACCCACTGCCGTAAAAGATGGGAGGACATTCGCCGCTGGAGCAAGAAGACGGCGGAGGCTCAGCTGGGGATGGCCTCCCAACGTGGGAGGGGTGCCCGTCGCACCATGACCCCCCTGATGTTCTGGATCCTGGCAGTGGCCTACCCTGAGTTGGATGGGCGCTTGAGGGCATCACAGCAGACACAAGGGGGTGAGTACACTCTCATTCAGCGGACTTTGCGTGCAGTGAAGGTGTCTGGGTGGGGGAGGAGGGCTGTGGGTTTCCCTAGGCCAGGGCGAGTTCCATAGGCTAGGCCCCTCCGTAATGCAGCCCATGTGGCATTCCACCCACCTCTGTAGAGTGCCAAGTACACGTATACATGCCCCTATGTCATCCATGTGTGCTGATGTCCACCATAGCCATGTAGGCCATATCCCAGGAACTGCATCAGTAGAGCCCAACAGCGCGGCGTAGTGCAGGGGGCTGCTGTGTCTGTACTGTCCGCCAACGGTAGCGGTAAGCCATGCACTCAACCTCTTTCTTCTGTCGTCCCCCCCCCCCTTATTTGTGCTCTCCCTGTTCTTTTGTGCATCAGCATCATCAGGCGGAGGTACAGGGGCACCGGAGCACAAGGGAGCTGCATCCCACATGGCCATGAAGGGCCACACCACGGACTCTGAATACAGCAGTGGGACGGAGGGCGAGGGGAGCTTCACGGCGATCACAGGATCAGCAACCATCGACACGGACTCGTCCTCCGATGGGAGCTCCCTTGTGGTGGCGGCACATTTTGTGCCCCCCACTTCTACAGGTACAGCCGCCACCCCCCCTACCAGCACCGCCCTCCCAGCAGCCCCTCAGCCTTCGCCCCGTGCCTGCTCACCCAGGAGGGTGGGCATCACCTTCGCCCCAGGCACCTCAGCCCCTGCCCCTGTCACCTCTGCTGCCCTCAGTGAGGAGGCCATTGACCTCCTCAGGTCACTCACTGTTGGGCAGTCTACCATTGTGAATGCCATCCAGGGTGTAGAAAGGGAGTTGCAACACAGTAATGCATTCCTGGAGGGCATTCATTCTGGTCAGACTTCCCTTCATCGAACCCTGCAATCTCTGGCCTCAGCACTGATGGCAGCCATTGTCCCTGTCTCTAGCCTCCCCCTTCCAAAGTCCTCCACCCAGACCCAATCCCCTGTACCCCAGCCTATCCCAAGCACACCATCAGACCAGCCTGCACACACGTCAACACACAAGGGAAGCTCAGGCAAACATAAGCACCACACATCCCACAGGCACTCAAGCAAGCATCACACACATACAGACACAGCAACATCCACTGCCTCCACTGTGTCCCCTTCCTCGTCGTCTCCCTCCTCCCTCCCAGTGTCGTCTACACTCTCACCTGCATGCACTACCACTACAGCCACTAGGTCCTGCACCAGCACACCAACCACCATACCCCGCTCACCTGCACTCACCACCCCACTACCATTTACACGTTCCCTGTATCCTCTCCCAGTGTGTCTGTGACGCCCCCTCCCAAAGTACACAAATGCGGGCACACACCCACCCAACATCCATCCACCTCACGACAGCCTCCAGCGCATGCACCTGCACCCAAATCAACTAAAGTTACACCTCCTACAACCACCTCCTCTTCCTCCACTCCCAGACCCCCTCCAGCTACCCGTCCCAGTGTTCGTAAGAAACTTTTCCTGAGCAACCTTGACCTCTTTCCCACCACGCCACCCTCCAATTCATAGGTCCTGTACCAGCACCTCAGCCAAAAAATCTCCGGTACCAGTGGTGCCTGTTAGAGGTATGTGGAGTGCACCGGCACCAGGGCAGCCAGTGTGACACGGAGCCACAGCACAGCCAGTCCCCCCCCCTGTGAAGCACCAGAAGTTGGACAGTGCCCGACGGGATGGGGGAAGACTCCAGCCGGCAAAGCCGCTCACAAGGGTCCCGGGGGGACTGTCCACTCAGCTGTGACTCCTCCCAAGGTGGGGAAGGGGCAGAAGAAAGCGCCAAAGTCTGGGAAGAGCAGCACGGCGGAGAAGCCCATCATCATCCCCTCTGCCCAGGAAGCCACCGCCAGCCCCATCGTCACTGGCCAGGAGGCCACCGCCAGAGTCAGTGCCCAGGAGGGCAGTCCCATTGTCACTGGCCAGGAGGCCACCGCCAGAGTCACTGCCCAGGAGGGCCCCGGCAGCCACAGCCCCACTGGGCAATGAGGGACCGCAATGGCAAACACCGCTGCACAGGTCAGAGACAGCAAAGTCAAGCACCGCTTAACAGGGCAAGAACCGCTGAACAGGGCAAAGACCGCCATGGCAAGCACCGCTGAACAGGTCAGAGACAGCAAAGTCAAGCACCGCTGAACAGGGCAAGCACCGCTGAACAGGGCAAAGACCACCATGGCATGCACCGCTGAACAGCGCTGAACAGGTCAGAGACAGCAAAGTCAAGCACTGCTGAACAGGGCAAGCACCGCTGAACAGGGCAAAGACCGCCATGGCAAGCACCACTGAACAGGTCAGAGACAGCAAAGTCAAGCACCGCTGAACAGGGAAAGCACCGCTGAACAGGGCAAGCACCGCCAACTCAAGCACCGCTAGCCCATGTGCGGCAGGGGCAGTGACGGAACTGGGACCGTCACGGGGACAGTGATGCACTCTGGGCACCAGGCCCCATCCAGAACCAGTGGAGAACAGCATCTACTCCGTCTGTCCTTAACAGGATGAAGCACTCTGGGCACCAGTCCCCCTCCAGAACCAGTGGAGACATGCATCCACTCTGTCTGTCCTTAACAGGATGAAGCACTCTGGGCACCAGTCCCCCTCCAGAACCAGTGGAGAATGTTATCTATCTATGTGGCTTTGCACTCCCCAGGATTGAACAGTGGGCAACCCACCCACTGTAGAGACTTGAGAGACTGTGGCTTTGCACTCCCCAGGATTGAACTGTGGGCAACCCACCCACTGTAGAGACTTGAGAGACTATGGCTTTGCACTCCCCTGGATTGAACAGTGGGCAACCCACCCACTGTAGAGACTTTTGAGACTGTGGCTTTGCACTCCCCAGGATACATCAATGGGCATGGAGCCCCCTCGTGGATCTGACGTGGTGCTGTCATCTGGCTGAGGTGCCCCCCCTTCCCTTCCCCTTGAGGTGCCTGTTGTATTTCTATCTGATGCCCCAGCAGTGTTGTCTCCGTTTTGCTCAGGTATCGTGTGTGGGCCTCGCCCATGCATTTTCGGCCCAGTGGTCCATGGACATTGAATGGTGCATTACCTGCACTACCAATCGTAATGTATATTTTGTTGAATGTGAAATTGTATCTGTATATATTTGCTTACTGTATTTTGATATATTACATTGGTTGCACTCATTTCCTTTTGTCTTTGCATTCTTCCGGGGGGTTTTGGGGTTATTACTGTTATGTTTGGATATGCATTGGTGTGTGTGTTGTAGTGGGTGAGGGTCGGGGTGGGGGTGTTGCGTGTGTGTGTCCCTGACTTTTGCCTCCCCCCTCCCCTATGTCGTAGGTGCAGTACTCACTGTTGTCTTCGGCGCCGGCGTTGATGATGATCGTACAGGAGCAGGAAGACTATCGCAGGGAGTATTTGGAGTTCCGGCTCCATGGTGTCCTCCCTCCTCGTGGAGTGTGTAGAGGTGAGCGTTTTCCCATTGAAATGGCTGTTTCCGCCGTGTTTTTAACCACGGTGAATCCACCCCGGAAAAGGTGGCGGATTGGTAGGTTGTGATACTGTGGGCGGTACTTTGTCTCCCGCCTGTGTGTTGGCGGTGACCGCCGCACTGTTTGTCTGTATCGCCGTGGCGGTCGGAGTGTTAAATTGGCTGTCTTTGTTAGCGGTTTCCGCCATGGTCATAATTCCCTTTTTTTTTCCCCCGGTCTGTTTGCGCCGCTTTAACACCCCGCCAGGGTTGTAATGACCCCCTGACTCTTTTGTATTGGAAATATGTGGTTCTCGCCAAACAATCCCTACATGTTGTTTTTGTGGACCTTAGATCTACTTTCGATCTGGTTTCCAGAGAAAAGCTTTGGGAAACATTACTTCAGATGGGCGTTCCCACCAATTTAGTTTTTCTCTTACAACGGCTACATGTTAATATGTATGCACAAGTGAAGTGGGGCGACCAAGGAGAACTGACAGACAAAATCCCTATACGGAGGGGAGTTTGCAAGGGCTGCATCTTGGCTCCGATACTATTCACTTTATTTATTAACAAAGTGGTAAAAAAAAAATCCTCATGTTCTAATGATGCCCCCACCTTGAACGAGCAGAAGATCCCAATACTATTGCCTGCTGACAATTCTCTTCTTATCTCCAAGACCCATATGGGCCTCCAAATCCTTGTAGATAGATTCAAGTCCTTCTGTGACGATCATGGTTTGGAACTGAATGCTAATAAAACAAATTTGATGGTGTTCACCCCTGGCTCTTGTTGGAGATGCACCATCAACTTGGATGGGGCCCTATTAAGTAGAGTTATGACCATAGACTACTTGGGTGTGAGGTTATCAAATAATTTGCATTGGGAGGAACAAATCAGCAAAAGTACGGGGCATCTCCAGCACAGAGTGGCTGCTATCCTGCACTTTTACAGGAATTCTTTATCTAAAGCTGTATCTCCAGCCATTAAAGTCTACCTGGCAAGGGCGCAGGGTGCTGCTGCATATGGTGCTGAACTATGGGGATTCTCTGAGAGTAAAAGACTGGTAGTAGGAGAAAACAACTTTGCCAGGGCTCTACTCGCGTGCCCCCGTAGTACTCCTATGATCCCTATGTTTTTGGACCTAGGTTTCAAGCTATCGCTGATTTGATAGCTTTAAGACCTTTGCTATACTGGGTAAGGACGCCGGAAGCTGCCACCATAGTATGGGTTAAGCCCGTATCTAAATGGTTCTGCACCCTGGGACTATGAAGGTTTTGGGAGGAGCCAAACAGTTTGGAGAGATCTGATAAGATCCTCCTGAAGACAGTATATTGGTCCCATGTAAATATTAACCTGGTCCGCTGTATATCCTATGGTCGGCTGACTAATTCATTCACTGATTTCAAGTGGTACCCCCAGTATGAACAATATCTCTATCTGATTCCTGACTTATTAGGGAAGGGTCTTTATGCACGCTTCCGTTTTGGAAGCCTCCCGCTGTCATCTTTAACCAAAAGCTGGGGTACCACTTTATCTACTGATCTCTGCCGAGCTTGTTTTGGCTGCACTGAAACCATTGAACATTTTATGTTTTTTTGCCCTGCTTATACTACCCCAAGGTCAAAATGGATTTGTGCAACCTGTTGAGAGTTGGACTTGAGTCAGTGTTCTACAGCTATTAGGATTTTGAAGAGTGATACTTCCAAATCTGTAATCCTCGCGGTTAGCAAGTTCCTTGCGACCGCATGGCGTATACGACATCGCTCACTGAAATAAATCCTTCATTTTTGTATCTATTATTAACTACTCTAGGATGTAGAAATTAGAAGGTATGAAGTAAAGGGATGTATTTTATCTTGTTATGTTTTAATTACTGTATATATATAATAAGTTATTAAGTCAGCATGTATCTTTTATTTTATGTTTTTAAATCCTTCTATGTATTTTTTTTTTAATGCTTTGATGGCCTCAAAGACCGAATAAAGCTATTATTATTATTATTATTATTATTATTAATCCTCATACATCCTTTCTGCTGATAAATTGCCAGTCTTTACCAGTGCACAAATTAGATATCAACCTTTTGCTCAGTGAAGTGGCACCTACAGCACCGTTTCACGCAGAGACATGGCCACATGATGCCTCAAGTCCTGATATTGCTAAAAGTAGCACAAGGTATATACTATTCACGCAGAATTGAACAAGTTTCTGGCTCCCCGAAAGAGGTTTTTCAAGTGTTCAAAGAAATTTTACATTCTCCCACTAATATCAACTTAACTGAAGCCTCAGTGAACCGTAGCAACCAATTGGCGAGATTTTTCCAACAGAAAATTAGCAACATCTATTTGAACTTGTCCAGGAGTGAGGCCAAGGCGGAAGCCCTGGTTAAACATCTTTTTAATAATACGCCCAACCTATCCAATTTTTCTTTTCTTTCGCAGGCCCAGGCTGCCTCTCTTCTTGCATCTTTGAAGTCAGGCTCCCAATTGGATCCGGCCCCTCCCTCTGTGCTGGCCCTTGGGTCTTCTGTCATCGTTCCGGTTTTGACAGAAATTCTGAATTCCTTGCTGTCCAAGGGCCTTGTCCCTACTCCGTGGAAACATGTGATAGTTAAGTCCTTGTTAAAGAAACCTAATCTGGACCCCTATGAGCTTAGAAACTATAGGCCTATTTCCCTACTCCCTGCTATATCTAAGATTCTTGATAATTTTTTTATTTACAGCTATCCAGGTTTTTGGAAGACAATAACATCCTTCATTCCACTCAGACAGGGTTCAGGCCCTTTCATAGCACCGAATCAGTACTGATAGCGGTCATGGAAGAGGCAAGAAAACGGATGTATCAAGGACACACAACAGCAGTGATACTCCTTGATTTGAGTGCCGCTTTTGACACGGTAGACCATCGTGTTCTGGGCCTTAGGATGTATAATTCTGGTATCAAGGGCTTAGCACTTAGTTGGCTTCTATCTTTCCTTGAAGATAGAACTTTCCAGGTCCTTGACCGCTCCCACTTCTCAGAAAAGCTCCACTGGAGTTGTGGGGTACCACAGGGCTCTTCGCTTAGTCCAAAATTGTTTAGCATATATATGGCCCACTTGGCAGAGTTGGTTAAATCCTTTGGACTGTCGCTTGTCTCATATGCAGACAATACGCAGTTGGTGGTTTCATTTTTCAGGATTGGAAGGAAACTCTTTAGACTCATGCCTCCAGGCAGTTTCCGGTTGGATGAAGCATAGTATGCTCCAACTTAATGGGGACAAAACTGAACTAATGATCCTGGGCCAACATCCTGGCCCCGGTACAAACTTTCTCCCTTTCAGTGTTATTGAGGAATTACCTCCCCCCAAGAAACACATTCAAAGTCTAGGAATCTGGTTGGACCCCCTCCTTATGTTGGAACATCACGCGAAGAAAGTCTCTGCCACCTGTTACGGACTTCTGAGATTATTAAGGAAGGTATTGGGAATACTTCCTCCGCTTGATAAAAGGCTTATTGTTCAAGTAATTATTTTGTCTCATTTAGATTTTGGCAACGGTCTACTCCTTGGTTCACCCAAATATGTAACAAGGAAACGGCAGGTAGTCCAGAATGCTGCAGCACGTCTTCTATTAGACATTCCAAGGCACGCCACAGCAAAATCAGCCCTTGCATTACTTCACTGGCTTCCAGTGGAACAACGTATTATATTTAAATCTTTGTGCGTGATCCACAGATCATTACACAATAGGGCCCCCCCTTTGCTAAAGACTTTAGCGACATTTTATAAGCCCACCAGAGACCTGAGGTCCGCAACTGCCGCTCTTGCAACAATTCCTAAATTAAAAAAAAATAGATGGGGTGGCTCTACGGTGACACATCTGGGCTCTAAACTGTGGAATTCCCTCCCTCTTAGGATTAGACTAATCAACCCTGAATTGAATTTTCATAAAGCTCTTAAGACTTGGTTGTTCTAAGATCAGCTGCCTTTCCACTTAGTCTATGGTTACAGGTCCAGTGCTGGGAGTCCTCTTCTTAGCCATGCTCTATACAAATACAGTTAACATAACATAACATAACATCGGGCTTAGCCTCATGCAAATGAGGGAATACAGTCTAGGCATCACCTGTGTGTTCTATACCACAGAAGGTACCACACATGCATCAAAAAGAAGGAGCAAATGTCCACTGCACCCCAGTGGAACTTCCTGTAATACACCCCAGTCTTCGAGGCCCTATATTTTCTTGAAAATATCCTGAATGGTTACACCTGGACCATGTTCTCTTGGTCATGTCTTAGTACATCCTTTTATGTGCCAAGTACCTTGAAGGACTGTGAACTAAGGGCCATATGTATTAACACATTTTCCCATAGACATAGAATGGGTAAAAACCTTTGATACATCTGGCTCTAAGTGAGATAATATGTATCAGAATAATCCTCAACTGTATCAAAATGTCCATTCAAATCATTGATAGGTTCCTTAAAAAAACATATATATTTTTTTTTTATGCATTCAACTATTAAATCTACAAATCAGATGAGAGACCATTGTTGTTAGAGCGATGATTTCTACATATGACCTTTTTCAGTGTGTGGTAAGCACTTTAATGTAATATAAAATTTCACTTGTTACATGCGTTCTATGGGTTGTTTTTGTCAGCATAATAAGTGCACCTCCATGTGCCATGTGAAAGTTCTGAAAGTGCAACCAAGTCGCTAGTGCGATATTTTGATTAATTCAAGTACATTTAATTTAATGTTGAGTTAAATCTAAATTACATATTATGTTTGTAATGCGAGTCACAAGGTTCATGGACCTATATGCGTTCCCTTGTAAGTTTACTTATTAAGGACAGGCACGCTAACAGACATGGTAGCAGATTGAGGGTTTGTCTCCTTAAGAGCTTGCCATAGACGTCTGGTACAGAGTGACAGGTGTTAACAGAGATGGTAAGAGAATGATGGTTTGTCTTCTTAAGAGTTTACCATAGATGACCGGTATAGACTAATAGACGAACAGATGTGGTAGCAATTTGATGAGTTGGCCCTTTTGAGAGTTCATTATTATTGAGATTTGGATTTTGTTTTCAATGATGATAATTGGAGAGAAAATTATGTTCCCTTAAGCCCAGAAATGACTTTCCCTGATCCTGGATCCTGCTAATGTGTGTTTTAGGATGTTCCAGGAGTTCTAGTGATAGTGTGAGTGAAATGGGTTGTTCTTGCACAGCTTATACCAATCAAAGGTGAATTGTGAGGTTTGTGAGGATTTTAGGGAGTTCGCATACTCCAAATGAAGTTGTAGTAGGAGTGTGCGTACTCCGCAGTGTGAGAGTAGAGAATTTGTCGAACTTCATATGTGTGTGGCGCTTTGTGCTCAAAAATTGTCCACGTGGTTGTTGATGTACGGACTCTACGTGATCTAAGACTCCGGAGTATATTCAAAAGTGTATGAGACACTTGGTTTTATGTTGTAATTTTTCTGGTTTAGTAGGTTGATCGGGTGTGGTCAACGAGTCAGTGTGTGAGTTAAAGTGGGCGAAAGAAAATTTAGACTGAGATTTGGCGAGTCCTATGTGCACCAGGACAGACCCATTGATTAGTTGAGAGTAAAATTTGCAGGTCGAATATTGCTTGCGAATCTGGGAGACCAAAAAAGAGGAGTAGCTGTAAGTGCAGGAAGAGCCATCAGTGAAAAATCTGTAAAGTTTCTGAAGCGATTGTGTTACCTTTCCTGTAGTAAACCAGCAGATTTGTATTGGTTTTTGATTTTGTATTAGTGCTCGCAATATTTTGCATTTGTTTTCTGTGAACTGACGTTTAGGAGGACTAGCTGCAAAACTTTGTCAGCCGCAGTACATGTGAGTGTGACATCATTGGAGCCACAGTGGGATAAGTCGGTTAGTGACAAGGGTCACGCACGGATTGGCATTGGCAGCCATCCGTGAGAGGCAACTGGTTGAGAATGATGTGAAAGGAATCTTGGGATTAAAAGTCACCTCCTGATTTGATTTTGACTAAACAAAAGTAGAAAATATAAAGTTTTTCAAAGCGTTGAAAAGTGCCCTAAGGGGAGATACATATATTGCAGCGAGTGTAGGTGAGGCTACACAATCAGAGAATACACCAGCTTACAATTGCAATGGAAGAGACAGGTGTCACGCCATGTCTTTGGTTAAAGCAATAGTGCAAATTGACAGAGAAAGATGGGATCTTAATGTTTCCTATAAATGTGTAGTTCAATTTGAGGGTTTTGGAGCATTTACGGATGGCGCTATATGAATCAAAGCCCCTTCCGAGACCAGCACAGTTTGAGGCATTAGCGATTTGGGAGCTAGTAGCCATACAGCAACAGCAATTGAAATTCGAGAGGAGGATGAAGAAGGCAGAAAAGACTCTAGCGGAGGCTAGATGGGATTGTGTTGAGAAGGTATGGAGAAAGGAGAGTTTGCAGGGAATGAAGTTGTTTCTGGCGATTATGCAGGAGAATGAGAAGGAAGGAAAGAAAACTACTAGAAAAACTAGTAAAAGTCCATCCGAGAGTTAGGAAGCTAGAAAGTCTTCAGCAGTGGAGGAGGAACCGGACGATGAAGAGTTTATTACACATTTATTGAGAGTTTGGCCACCACCATATTCAGTACACAAGAGTCGTCCGAGTACTAGTGTTGATCCTACAGCCCCGACACAGGTTAATGGGACAGCGAGTCCTGTGCAGGTTAATGTTGGCCTGACACAGAATGCGGTGCAAAGTGGTCTTAATGTGCCTAGTACTCCTGTAGTGCAGACCCAGATGCAACCGCCACAGCTGCAGAGAATATATCCTGATGTGCCTATTGTGGAAATTACTTTGAAGTTAGTGGTGACCCCGGAGCAGGTCTTCCAGAGACCAATACTGGTTCAGACTGAGCTGACTCCGATTTTGTTGCCCCAAGTACAGCCGCAGGTAATGCCAAGAATTACTCCAGTGACAGGGACACAGTCAGACATGACTCCGATGATGAATCAAAATATGGGAGTTACCCTCCCACAGAATGTAGGTGCCAGAGCAGCCCTGGATGCTATATCACTACCTATTACTGTTGGTCCAGTGGTACCATTATTTGCGCAGAAGAAACCGACTGAGGGTGAACAGGGAGCAATGCCCCAGAGCCTAATGAGGGGAGGACATAATGAACATGTCCAGGTAGTCTTATTGTGGGTCAGACTTTTGACGGATCCAGATCATTGTTGGACCTTAGTCCATTCGTAGCACTTCCAGATACAGTGACAGGACCAAATGTCAGCCAGAACATGAAATTGTTGACACCGCAGACTCCGAATGCAGTTGCACAGCAGGTGCCACTGGTCCAAGCGAGTAACATTTTGCTACAAGGACTGACATCTCAGCAATTAACTGAATGGTTAGACAAGCTGAATACCCCACAGAGTGCCCCTCAAGGAGAGGAGTATTTGAATTGTGCTAGACTAAGCGTGGAAGCGGGAGAACTCATTGAGAGACTGATGGGGGTGAGTAGGTTAGAATCCTACACAGAAGCAGAGTTGAGATATCTGTGCCCAAAGATTATGAGAAAAGTGAGCAAGGTGCATCAGAGATTAATAGACTTAGCAGAGAAATATGGCATAGAGATAGAGAAAACAAAGCAGTTGAAAGGGAGTTACAGATTAGATTTCGAGGCGAAAGATTTTGAACACATAAGATCTGCCGGAATGAAGGCACACCTTAAAGAATTACTACAGAATACTCAGACCTGGGGAGCATTAGACAAATGGGAAAGCAGATGGGTAAAGAAAAGAGACAAGAGAAAAAGGGATTCTTTGGAGCTGACTGAAAATGTGCAGCAGGATAAAGATCCGGTAAAGATTTTACCAATGAGAGAGATTCCAGGGGGAAATGTTGTTCATGTCCCCTGAAGCAGGGGTGACATTCTATCACTTACAAATGATTATCCAAAATTAGAGAAAAGCCAGTAGAGTGGTATCAGCAGACAGACAGATTAGTGAAACTTGCGAAGTGTTTGTGGGAAGACTTGAACACATTACTAGAGATAGTGGTTCCAGCTGATTTGTGGATCGAGTGTAAAAGGGGTGTAGATTGGCCAGTAGATGAACCGGAGAGAGATAAGAATACAGGTGCACCATCTCTGAGGTAATGGAATATTACTATAAGGTGATTGAGTTTATGAAATCAAGTATTTCGCCCAAGAATATTGATTGGCAGGGGATTGACAGGACAGCTCAGGAAGCAAAAGAGTCGATACATGCGTATTATGAGAGACTGTTGCAGGCATTCAAGCATCACAGTGGTACAGAAACAATTGAGGCGAAAGACATGCCACATTTTGTGTTCAGATTTGTGGAAGGATTAAGACCTGAAATTAGCCAGATGATTAAGAGCCATTTGATTTGCTGGCAAGCAAAGCCGGTTGATGAGGTGTTGCAGTATGCGAAATATGGTGGTGATGAGATTGAATTCAAGCAGAAAAAGTTAAAGCAATAGTGATGCAAATTAAAGCAGCTCAAACAGGAGTTTTCTGCAGCCGTTACCACAGCAGCAGCAGGGAAATATGATGTTTCAGCCTCAGATGAGAGGTAGAGGTAGATACTGTAGTGGTTCAGAATCATGTGCAGGGAATGAAGAAGCTGTTGCCATGTCACATTTGCGGAGCCGTGGGACATTGGAAACAGGAGCGACCGATGATGGTGCAGGAAGGTGTTGTTCAGCAGAGTAATGATATTAATTCATTCCATAATGTGAAAGGACCGAGAGTAAGGGGTTTTCATCCAAATTTTCATAATAATGTGAATCAAGGGCAGAATTTTCAGCCAATGCAGCAGGTGCAAATGCCCTGTGCACAAATGTCACAGCTGCAGCCCATGCAACAGCAGTTTCACATGGTACCTAGACAGCCAATTCAAATACCTCAAGCCCTGATGGAGCAGCAACAGATGATGCTTTCTCAACAGGCCACAGGACAGAGGCAAAACAGGAATAGTAATACAGTGCATCAATTCCCGTTACACAGTGAGAATGGAATAAATGATGGATGGACAAGTGACAGTTCAGATGAAGAGCCGTGTGTGCTTGAGACTTCCTTAGAAGTAGATCACAGAGGACCCTTTGTGAAGGGAAAGGTTATGGGTCATATAGTTTCATTCCTGGTGGACACAGGAGCTACACGCTCTACAGTGAGAAGTTCAGAGGTTCCGAATTTGCCCCTTTCAGTTAGAACAGTTCATGTTGTGGGAGTAGCTAACCAGTACTTGACAAACCCAATTACAGATCCAGTTCAAGTTGAGATTGCCAATTTTCAGGGATTGCATAAATTTGTAATCTGCGATTCAAGTCTGGTATCCCTACTGGGGAGAGACTAGTTGTTTAAAACAAAATGTTTGATTACATGTTCAAATTATGGGATTGAGATTCAGACGAATAGTGATGATGAAGAAGAACAAGCCCCAGAAATAGAGTGTGAAACTATAAATGGGGAGAACCCTTTCATTGAATTTTTCCCGATGTTCACAATGAAAGAGCTCCATCCTGATTTGCAGGGAACGGTAAAGGAGAAAGTGTGGGATTTGACAGGTAAGGGAGTAGGTTTGATAAAGGGATTGGAGCCAATCAAAGTTACTAAATAACCAAATGCAGTTTTCCCTCAACTTCCACAGTACCGCATGCCACAAGATGTCCTGATGAAAGTGGCTCAGATAATTGCAGAATGTGTAAAGCAAGGGGTTCTGAAGGAAGTATTGAGCAGTCCATGTAATTCAACAATAATGGTTTTGAAGAAGCCCTGTGGGAAGGTTTGAATCATTCAGGATTTGAGAAAAATAAATGAGATTGTGGTCAAATGTTGACCTGGGGTGCCGAATCCAGCTGTGATAATGTTCCAGATTCCAAGTGGTTCACTGTCATCAGTTTGTCACAAGCATTCTTTTCTGTGCCTCTTCATGAGGATAGTCAGTTTCTCTTTTGTTTTAAATTTCTGGATCAAGTCTATTGCTGGTGCAGAATTCCTTAAGGGTATTCAGAGTCACCTTCCATATTCAATCAGATCTTCAAAAAGAACTTAGAGACATTGGAATTGCCTTTCCAATCGACCTTGGTGGAGTACATTGATGACTTACTGATTGCGTCCAAGACAAGGGACGAGTGCAAGTACAATACAATTGCCCTGCTGAACCATTTGGGAAAGAATAGTCACAAAGTGTCTCCACTGAAATTGCAATACTGTCAGAAAGCAGTGAAGTATTTTGGTTACCAGATTGAGAAGGGTTCAAGAAATATATCCAGAGAAAGGATTACATCCATATTGCAGAGAAGTCCCCCAGCCACACAGAGAGATGTCAGGATGTTTCTGGGAATGATGAGATATTGTCGCCAATGCATTCCAAATTTCTCAGTCATTCCAAGACCATTGCAGAAGCTGACTCATAAGGAAGTCACTGACCCATAGTGGTAGACCAGGATGAAATTAAAGCTTTCACAGAACTGAGAGAGAGTTTGTGCAGGGCTCCAGCATTGGGATGCCTGATTAAATCAAACCTTTCACATTGTTTTGTCATGAGCGTAATGCATGTTCTTTGTCTGTCTTGACACAGGTCCATGGAGGTGTAAACTGCCCAGTAGCATATTTTTCAGCTACTGTGGACCCAGTCACAGCAGCCTTACCGGGTTGTTTATGTGCAGTTGCCACAGCTGGCCAAAGCCCTACACAGCATGAGGGCATTGTGATGGGATATCCCCTAACTGTAATGATCCCTCACTCTATTGAGATTCTACTGACAAGGATGAAAACCGAATACTTGACTGGAGGGAGGTTGACCAGAGATGAAACGAGTATTCTGGGGTCACCAAATGTGACATTGAAAAGATGTACAGTGCTTCACCCGGCAACCTTACTTCCAAGTGAAAATGCTGAAATTGAAAAAAAGAAAAATGTTGAACATGACTGTCTCGAAGTAACTGATTTGTGCACAAAACCTGACATGAGAGATACCTGATTGGAAGGAAATGGCCAAATAATTTTTGTTGAAGGGTCTTGTCTGAGAGACAATACAGGGACACTGAGAGCAGGATATGCAATTACAGGTACCTTGGAAGCTTCTTGGCTTCGGGGAGTGTATTCTGCACAAGTGGCAGAACTGGTAGCCCTTACTAGAGAGTGCCCTGTTTCTGCTCAGTTGAAAGTTACCATCTATACCTATAGCCAGTATGAATTTGGAATAGTTCATGAGTTTGGTCAGTTATGTTCACAGAGAGTTTTGCTGACCTCTTCTGGTTCACCAGTGAGAAATGGTGAGATAATCAAAGAGTTGTTACATGCTATTCAAATGACCGCAAAGATTGCCGTGGTGAAATGTAGTGGGAACCGCCAGAAGACCGTTCCGCGGTCAAAAGACCGTGGCGGTCATTCTGGGTTTCCCACTGGGCTGGCGGGCGACCGCCAAAAGTCCGCCCGCCAGCCCAGTGGGAAACACCCTTCCCACGAGGAAGCCGGCTCCGAATGGAGCCGGTGGAGTGGGAAGGTGCGACGGGTGCAGTTGCACCCGTCGCGAATTTCAGTGTCTGCAAAGCAGACACTGAAATTCTTTGTGGGGCCCTCTTACGGGGGCCCCTGCAGTGCCCATGCCATTGGCATGGGCACTGCAGGGGCCCCCAGGGGCCCCACGACAACCCCATACCGCCATCCTGTTCCTGGCGGCCGAACCGCCAGGAACAGGATGGCGGTATGGGGTGTCAGAATCCCCATGGCGGCGGATTCCCATGGGCAGCGGAAAGTCGGCGGTACACCGCCGGCTTTCCGCTTCTGGCCGCGGCTGTACCGCCACGGTCAGAATGCCCGGCGGAGCACCGCCAGCCTGTTGGCGGTGCTACCGCCGACCCCGGCCCTGGCGGTATTTACCGCCAGGGTCAGAATGACCCCCTATGTGTCATTGGGAAACGGATATGCAGATCAAATCGCAAGATTTTGTGCACTGAACTGTATATCATTCAAAGGCAAGTGGGAACTGTTACCTGAAGAAGATGAAGCTTGTATAAGCTATGCATTGAAAAGAATCGATACTTCGTAAGAATTAAAAACGTTGCAGAACAATGGTGACAGGGAGGTGAAACGTTCATGGAGCAAAATGAAATGTGTGCAAACACAAATGAATTGTGGGTTTCTGAGGAGGGTCAATTGGTTTTACAATATAGCCTGCTGTCTCAGATGGTGAGGTACTATAATGGCCAAGCACATACTGGGAGGGATGCTATGGTTTGTTTGTTCAAGCATGAGTGGTTCAACCCAAACTTTAGACAAGTTGCTGAAGCAGTTTGCCATTGATGTGTTATTTGCCAACAGCTAAATGCAGGGAAAGGGACAGTGGTTAATTTGAGCCACATTGGAAGAGAGGAAGGTCCATTTAGCAGACTGCCAATGGATTTTATTGAGATGCCTGTGTGTGGAGGTTTGAGATATGTGCTGGTGATTGTATGTATCTTTAGTCATTGGATTGAAGCGTACCCTACTCGGAGAAATGATAGTCTCACAGTAGCGAAACTACCGCTTAGGGAACTGATACCGCGTATCGAGTTTCCGATCTCTTTAGAATCAGGTAGGGGAAGTCACTTCAACAATGAAGTAATTAACGTATTGTGTGCAGCATTGAACATTGAGCAGAAGATGCATTGTATTTATAGCCAAGAAGCATCAGGACTAGTGGAACAGATGGATGGTACCTTGAAGTCAGTAGTTGCAAAGATGTGTGCAGCTACGAATTTGAAATGGCCTGACGCATTGCCTTTAGTGTTGATGTTAATGAGAAATACACCTGACAGGAAGACAGGATTGTCGCCTCATGAAATCCTCATGGGTAGAGCAATAAGGTTACCACCGGTGCCAGCAAATGCACTTGTCAACATTACAGATGATATGGTGTTGGATTACTGCAAAGGTCTGGCTGATGTGGTCCACTCTTGTTCACAGCAGGTGGAGGCCACCACAGTGCCACCGATCCATGACTCAGGGCACAACCTGAGAGCTGGGGACTGGGTTGTCATCTGAAAGCATGTGAGAAAGACGTGTTTGGACCCTCGTTGAAAGGGACCATACCAATTGGTCTTCACAACTACTACAGCTGTAAAGTGTGCGGGAATTCCGCACTGGATTTATGCAAGTCACATGAAGAAAGTGGCATGTCCACTGAATCATAAAGAAGCATTGTTAAGAGTACCAACAACAGTGAGACAAGTCTCAGGGCCGGAAGGAGCATAAAGGGGAACTGAGAATGGATCTGAGCTCGTTGAGGACGGTACAGTCACTCCTGTGAGAGACGAGGGAGGAGACCTCCAAGAGGGTGATGGAGAACCTATCCCAACTGAAGCAATAGGAAAGCCTAGTCAGAGGAGGGCTTCCCCAGAAGCAGACAATCTTGAGAGACAAAGAGAGCAATTGCCAGACCCAGAAGGGGAAGGAGTTGAGGTGGATGAAAGTCAAAGTGATCTGACTCCTCCTGAATCAGTTGCAGATCCGTCAAGGGAAAACACCACAGAACAAGGAAAAGGTTTACGTTCAATTCTGAAGGAATACTGACAAAGGGTCCACTGAAAGGAGATAGGTGACCGGAATCACAAGTGGAGAAAGGGAAAGAGGTGGTTGTTGAACCAACAATCAAGGAAGAAATAGATACCACAAGGAAAGAAGATCTAAGTGAAGGAGAGCTGAATGGTGATCGAAGATTGAAGCGAAAGAGGATAGCAAGTCGAAAATACACAGGTCCTGAATGGGTGTAAGCAACTACTAATGAATGGCAGCAAGAGTTTTTGTCTTTTTGTTTTGATAGAGAAGTTCCAGGTCAGTATTTTGGCACATGAAGGAAGCTAATGAACTGAACTGTTGAAACAATCTGAGAAAACTTTTGAGAAAGAGACAATTGAAAGTAACCGGAAAAGACATTGATAACTTGATTTTTTTTTAAACATGATTTTGACAAAGCTGCTAACCGATTTTGACAAAGGTTCCTGAAAGTGAAACTGAACTGCTGAAAGAAAGTGTTGTCTGCTTTTGATTTTTGCTGCAAGTTTTTCTAAATTTCTTCTGCTTTCTAATTCTTTACAGACCATGAGTAACATTAGTCAACAAGGTAGAGGTGCTAGGCACTGTAAATACATGAGCATTGGTTTGGCTATTATGTGAAGGATATTGTTTGTGGTGCTGATTGTGGTATGTCTGTTCTTGATAAGAGGGAAGCCAACCATACTTCTGCTTTTGAGACAACTACTGCACTAACGGTATTGGAAAAGTTTAAGTTAGAGGAGAAATATTTGCATGAGGATACTAATGCACAGGGAGAACTTTCTTTTAATGTTTTCTATCACTTATTGAGTGAGTATGTTGAGACAAGGGATGCAAAGAATTGTTTTGTGTGAGCGCAGATTCCTTCATTAGTCGAGGAAGGAGTCACCTATCATAGCTTACCTCTAACCTACGGGATAAGTTGTAGTCTGTTACTAACAAGATTTTATAACCAGGAGGACAATCAGTATTTCTATTTCAACTATGATGTTGTGTTCTTGTTCGTTCCTATAATTAGGTATTGGAGTAGAGTAGCTAAAGATAATGACATAATAATAGTTAGAGGTTTCTTCGAACCCACATTGACGTTTGGCACAGCTTATGCACATAGAAATTATTTGACATGCTTGCTTACACCTTTAGAGAAAAGTTTTTTAGATCACAGAGAACACAGGAGAAAAGCATTAAAAGAGAAATTAGGAAAAGGCTTAGAGAAAAGGACTTACAAGAATGATTATGCTTATAGTGCAATTAAAATGCAAGGGAAATTAGCTTTAGATGCACAACATGTAGGGAAACTTTGTATATAGGCCTAAATCCTGCACTGACACTTTGTTTGTGGGAATGAGTAAATGTAGGCATGTGTTTTTGTTTCAGAGTAAATGGACTTTTTTGTTGAATGGATAGGACCCTGCTATTCCAGGGATTTACTATATTTGTGGACTTAATGCTTATTACCGTATAGGACATGTTATTTGGGGATAGTTTTCCCAAAGATTTATCAAATGGAGGATTTAAAAAAGTTTCCAAAAGTGACTGACTTACAACATAAGAGACAGAGAAGGGAGTCTCCTTCTGCTATAGTGGAAGATATATTTGGACCAGTGATTCCTTCAGTGGGAGTCATTCTGAATTCGATAAAGATTCAAAAGTTGTCTACTATTGTGGATAACATGCTGACAAATTTTTCAGGGGCCATACTCCTGGTAGATACTGAATTAGTTGCTGATAGAACTATGACTCTTCAAAATAGTCTTGCTTTAGACATTCTTTTAGCGAAGGATGGTGGAGTCTGTAGAATGATTAATTCTATGCATTGTTGTTCGTATATTCCAAATAGTAAAGAGATAAGAAATGTACTTACTAATCAGACTAATGCAAGTGCTGATTTAAAGAATTGAAAGAACCAGGTCTTTGGGAAAAGGTTGGCAAAGGGTTTGCTTCTCTGGGAAATTGGCTCAGCAACATTTGGAATCGGGTTGTATTGAAAATACCTCAAGTGATATTAATTGTTGTGGTTTGTCTATTGGGGATATGGGAATTGTGCAAATTATGCAAAATAATCAAATTAAAAAGGTCTAAGAATAATCAGAGGAGGGAAAGAAAGGGAAACATTTTACAGAGAAAATTCAAGGGGAAAACAAAATTATGAAGAAATTGAATTGTAAACCTTTTAGTGAATGCAAAAATATAGGGATAATAGTTAGTGTGATGACACATTAGTCATCAGAGGAGGAATTGCTAGTGCAGGTGTTTTAAAAAAGATTATTACAGAGTGTATTGTATTTTGAATAATAGGTTTATGTAGAAAATGAAATAACGTAGAAAAATAATGCACGCACATGAAAATGTGATCACGAAGAATGGCAACCAATGTTAACAAAATGTACTAAACAATGATTAGTATTTATGAAATATTGAATATATGTTAGAATAATGCAGAGATATGTCATATTAAGGTTTATAAATTAAGCTTAAGCTTTATTAATTGTAGGCCTTAACTTAGCGAGCGTCTTGGCCTATTTTGCCAGGCCTCAGGTAAAAGCTGTATTTCTAAGCGTTGCATAAAAATGCTGACCAAGTGCATTAAACTGTGAAATGTCTATTGTATTATTTAAATCATGCTCATAACAGAAGCTTTTTGTGTGAACCAACTACTAGGAGATGATGTTCTTTCTAATGCAACATTTTATGTGGAATATGTGTGAGAGTGAATTTCCCAGGACAAGAACAATGAAGATACTGACTCGAGTAGAAGCTGCAACAATATTATTACCTGACAAGCCGGATGATGAGGACATCGCAAGATGAACCAATCAACAATATGAGAACGGAGAAATATTAGAATTCATAGATTTGGGATATTAGTTTTATAGGACAGAGTGTGAAAATACTGTTAACTGAACAATAGGGAATTAGGGTATAATTTAGGTGACTTTAATATATTGACGCTGCAGAGGGAGAAGAGATTCATTCCGACATCCTGGCTCATTCTGCCCATATTTTCCTGACCGAGAGGTTATTATTTCTAATGCGTCTTTACAAGAGACGTGCTTAACTTTGATGCTAATGACTTTGCCCTTTTATAATTTCTGATGCTGAAGACTGACTCTGCTTTGCTGATCCATACCGAGGATAGGTGTATTCTGAAATGTGATTTGCCCCATAACTTTAGAATGTGTTGTAGTTCAAGCTTTGATTAGATTGTGTTTCTTCCGCCACTTTGGACAACCAGTATTTTTGCCATATGTGTTCCATTTGATTTTGAGATTAATTTACATGACCTTAGTATTGTTAATATAGGGAAATAAACATTCTAAACTTTTACTAAAGGTGTGGTTATTCATGACTGAAAGGTCATGGGATGTGACGAATTCTGACTCCATTGATTATTGATGTTATAGATTACTAATGATTATTGATTATTGTGAACTGATTATTGATTATGTACTGGAGCTATGGTAAGAACATCTTAATTCCTCTTGTAAGTTTACTTATTAAGGTCAGGGGCATGCTAACAGTCTACCAAGACAGTGTATTCTACCTGAGAAAGATGGAGGATAATAAACGGACTTTCTTTCAGCTCGTAAATGCCTTACACACTACAGAATTTTGAGTAAGATAGAGAAGCAAACACAATACATCAATCTGTGTGACTATCATAACCCTTGTGACCACATACGTAGCATTGATTCCTTTTTCAACACTGACAAAATGGTTCTCTTTAAGATACACCTTTAAGGAAACATTTAGGCCCATATTTATACTTTTATAGCGCCGCATTTGGGGAGCTTTTTGAGGCAAAAGCAGCGCAAACCTCCAAAATACAATAGTTTTTTGTAAGTTTGCGCCGCTTGTGCGTCAAAAAGCGGCGCAATTGCGGCGCTAAAAAAGTATAAATATGGGCCTTAGTTACCTTAATTCTCTCAATAGCATTGTAAACAAAAACATCTCTGCTAAACGTAAACTTGCAGAGGAAAACTGGTCAGTCGTTTTCTTTTGTGCACAGAAAAGCTCGGCAAAAGGTAACCTCGCAGGAAAAAAACGGCACATACTTCCTGCTTCAATGGGTTTGTAAGAGGCAAATAATCTTGCTATAAGGAGAACATCTTTGTGCACACATAACCTCTTCGTTGCCGCTCTCCAGTAGAAAGAAAAAACTCATACTGATAAGGGAACTTTGGAATGAGCACACACCACAATGCTTCTTTGCTTCTATGCTTCTAAAAGTTCAAGCACCAATCATTCTCCCTTCTCTTCTTTGTCCATCTGTAATTAAGTACCATAATGTAAGCCTCAATGGAAAGTGGTCTGGATAGATTTAAATGTTGGTGTGTACCTATGAGAAACGCCAGTTGGCATGAGAAGAATATTCAGGTCTTTCGATTTTTGGGCACTGAAAACTAGACTGCTGCTGGTGACAGAACCCTGTAAACCGTCTCTGCGTGTATGCTCTAGTCAGAACAAACTTTCCTCTTCCATGGCATCCTTGGAGCTGCGGGCTTGTTTGACAGTAGATCACAACAGTTGTTTGCCAGTGAGTGGACTACACATTGTTGTGCTGTCATATTACTACTGTCATGCACAGTTTTAGAATGCTGGTACATGGGCGAGCATGCTGTTACATGTGGATTTGTCACTGTAGTTTTGGCAGTTGCTATGGAATTTCCTGCTCTGCCATTCTGCCTAAGTCAATTACTTGGGAAAAAAAACTATTGCTCACCTTCCCCAGTGTTATTTCATCTTCATTTTACTGATGATGTGCAAGGCATCATTGTTGCCTCTGGTTGTTTCTATTCTCTTAGTCTGATTTGACTCAGGTTATCCATAAGAGGACAGGGTGGAGCCTGTATGCTGTAAGTTCATTACTGTAGATGTGTGATAGGTATTTGACTGGTGATGCAGAGCTTTCTCCAACCTCTCTGTGTTCACCTTAGAGCATGGTAGGTGGTCTTTTCATCCAGTCAGTTGAAGCTTGCACCTGGCTAGGCAGAGCTGGTTTGGTCTACACCGCGTCACTCCCCTCAGCGTGCTTCACCATTGCTTCACACCATCAGCTATCTTCCAGTGTGTAAATTCAAATTCTGGTTGCAGTGGCCATTTTATGGTATGGTTTGCTTTTCTCCAGAAAGAGGGCTGATGTTTTACAATGGAAAAGTAAGACCACTGATGTTCACAAACTATACTTCTAAAATTACTAGTGTCCTAAAGGTAACACAACAGTGGTAGATGTTCTCCAGCCCAGCCTTGGATTAAGTCTAGTACCCCACAAGGCCACTCACAAGTACTACAACACACTCCAGACCATCTAAAGGACCCAGTTATGCTTTCTGAACAAAGTACCTTTAATCCTTGTGCGTGGTCTGCACGGTGTTGCCTTGCAAGGCTGTGCGTTGTCCGGCATCAATTCTGATGAAACAGTGTGGTGAGGCTTTGCTGGGCTTTGGTTTGGCTCCGATGGAGCTGCCAGCTGTGCAGCCAGGCTTTGTAGGGCTTTGCATCACTCTACGTCGATTCTAATGAGGCTGGCAGCTGTGCAGCGAGGCTTTGTGGGTTTGTGCCTCACTTTGCATTTCTTCACATCGGTTTATATGAGGACCACAGCTGTGCAGACACACCAACTTCAAGTCCACTTCCATGGATCCAGGACTGGGGTGGCAGCACTTGGGGATCAGGACTCACAGCAGGCAGAGTCCACATCCAGGTGCAGGGTTCAAGAGTTAGCATATATTATTTATCCACCTGGGGTACATTTAGTACCATTTTACCAGGTACTTACAAATAAATTACATGTGCTTGCCAATTGGGTGTAAGCCAATTTTGCCATGTGTAAAGCACTAGTTACCAGTGGTAAAGTGCACAGAGTCCTAAGGCCAACAAAAACTAGATCAACAAAAATAGAGGAGTAAGGCATAAGGTTTGGGGGAAGCCCACCCTACGGCTGTCAGGTCTAACAAAAGCTTATGGTATGCTATACCTCTGAATATACTTACAATTATTTATTTAATTATATTACTACATATTTTATACTTCTTCACACTTGTACAGTAACTGTTATACTTCAATTGAAATTTCATAAGGTAACAGTGCAGCACCATCATCCCTGGAAGCACCAGGGGCCATATTAGATGTACAGCACACTTTCTCTATGTGCGTCACTGCACACCTTTGAAATAGGTGCACCATATGTATAAAGGGAGAGTGTGCCATATTTATGTGAATGCCCTGCTATCAGGGCAGCCACAAAGGTTTGCTGCCCTGGGGGCAGCACAATCAAGTCAAACACGGAGAGGCTGCCTGAAAGCCACTCTGTTTTTTTACTGTGCAGGTGCCAACCTGCCTCCACGTTTAAGAGGTAGGCTCAGTAAGTCATTGCAGCCACCTGCAAGGGGATGTCTGTGAGATCCAGGCAACCCCCTTTCTCTTCTCTAAAGGGCTGCCTTTAGAAAGTGCACTCTAAGTAAACCATCTTTTGATGGCGCCCTTTCAGTGCATGTTTGGCTCTGCGCCCACATCCATAATGCAGTGCAGAGGCAAAGTGATTCGCTCATTTGGATGGTCAAACCTCAATGCAAATGAGGGAACACTCTCTTCTTAGAATGCATGCACACACACCAGAGCTGTCTGTATTACAGAAGGGGTCGCACGAGTGTCTGCGGCCCCTTCTGTAATGCCAGAGTGCCCCAGGGGCGCACAGAGTGGGCGCACATCCCTGTTGTGCCTTGTTGGCACTGTACGTCACATGGCCCAAGATGAGCCCCAAAAAATAGAAAAACTGGTAAAGGACTTTCTTAGCTTTTGATGGGCAAAGTTATTGCTGAGAGTAAGTGTGCTTTTTGTATTCATTGTCTTGGAAGCAAAGGATAGTATACATATTCCACCATGTACCAGAATATTACCCAGAAGAAGAAACAGTAGTTCTAGACAAATACGGGGATGCACTTTTACATTTATAAAACCATTTTATAACATTGTCTATCATTGTAGTAGAAAGACGTAACTTTTTAATAAGGAAATGAGACAATGAATCAACATGCACATGTTGGCAGTCAGCGGTGAGTATGATAACATTGTGGGGGTGATTCTGATCCCGGCGGTCAGAGACCGCCGGGGCCAGGGTCGGCGGGAGCACCGCCGACAGGCCGGCGGTGCCCCGCAGGGCATTCTGACCGCGGCGGTTCGGCCGCGGTCAGATGCGGAAAACCGGCGGTCTCCCGCCGGTTTTCCGCTGCCCATGTGAATCCTCCATGGGTCTCCCGCCAGGAACAGGATGGCGGTAGGGGGTGCCGCGGGGCCCCTGGGGGCCCATGCAGTGCCCATGCCAATGGCATGGGCACTGCCAGGGCCCCCGTAAGAGGGCCCCACATTGTATTTCAGTGTCTGCATTGCAGACACTGAAATACGCAACGGGTGCCACTGCACCCGTCGCACCTTCCCACTCCGCCGGCTCAATTCTGAGCCGGCGTCCTCGTGGGAAGGCCCTTTTGCACTGGGCTGGCGGGCGGCCTTTTGGCGGCCGCCCGCCAGCCCAGTGCAAAAGCCAGAATCACTGCAGCGGTCTTATGACCGCGGAGCGGTGTTCTGGAGGGGGGAACTCTGGCGGGCGGCCTCCGCCGCCCGTCAGGGTCAGAATGACCCCCTGTATATCATATACTAGGTATGAGAAAGTCATCCTTTTAGCACCAATTTGTTTCTGACTGATTCTGGTGGTAACCGACTATGACTGTGCCCTGGTCTCTGTTACACTAGTCCAGGGCCAGTTCTCTGAATACAAAGGTATATGGTAATTAGGTATAATTACAATTGGCAATGACAGACCCCTGTAAGTCTCTAGTATATAATAACGATAGGGGGTTCCAAACTACCTATAAGCCCCTAATATGTAACAGGGATGGAGGGTTAGAGGCCCAGTAGATTTCCTGCACTGGAATGTGCACTGCTGTGTTACCTACTGTCACTTTTAAAGGCAGCCCTGCTTTGCAGGCTATCATTAAAAGTAAAATTTATGCAAATTCGACTTCGGAATTAAAGGTACATCCAAAGCAAGAATCTGCCTTTTGTACATATACATCACCCCTTAGGTCTTCTCTAGGTGCCCCAGGGTGGGGTGCCATTTAACTATAAGCATGGACATTATAAAATATGTTTTGCATTCTCTGGTGAGGGAAAGCTGCCCAATTAGTTTTTACCCAATTTAGATACTTAGCTCCATAGGCTAACATTGGAATATTTTCTTTAAGTAGAGAATGAGCTGATAAGTGCCTTCATTAAGCAGATGTTATCTAGTGGGGGAAGCTCTGCAACTGCAGAGCACAAGTGTGAGAGAACGGTTCTGACTATCTGGTCCGCCTTGACTTTTTGCTTTTGTATCCCCTGTTTGTTTTACCTTTTACTGAGAGGGAGCCTCATAATTTGCGACTCACCCACAGTAAACTCATGGTAAAATGGACTCTGCATGTTTACTGCTGGTGCCACCTTGTTAAGCAAAAGCTGCAGTGACTCAACAAGGGTAGGAGGCCCATGGCTGGTTACACATGATCAAGTATGCACACGCATATGCACCCATCTGAGGGTTGCCCAGGGAGGCTTCCTGGTGTGCACAGTCAAATAACTGTGCTTAGGAATCCTGGTATAGGAATGGACCATGCAGAGCGGGTGGTGACCTAAAGTAGACCTTATGAGATAGGTGACCACATGTTAGGCATAGTCAGTGTGCCTACTGTCTTGATTGTATTGGCACTCCATTATATGTCATTGGGAAAGGCTGACTTAAGGTGCAACTACAGTTCCTTAGGGCCACAGACTCCACAGCCGCACCAATTTTGCACTGTAACATGTATTAAAAGAAGAATGCAGTAGCTTACAAAAGCATAACTATACAGCTTATGGGTCACCCAGGAATGTCATCTTTCTCTGACTCAGCTCAAGATAATGGCCAATTACTGCTCTGTCCAGCTGAAGGAGCAGGGCCTTACATCAATGAGCCACCTGTCATTCCATGCCAGGAACTGGGCCTGCACTAGGCCCCTCAGCAAGGAAGGGCTCCTTGGAGTAATTGCTGGGAGAGGCTCTGGCAGAAATGTCAGGGAGGAGGGACTTAGTCTCTCAGAGCACATGTGGCAACTGACTCCTAGGCAGCGCCATTTTCAGCTATCCCAGATGACTGTGCAGGATGGTTGGGACAGGGGTGGAGAAGTGATGTGGCACATAAGGATAGGCTGGAGGTGCAGCCCTGCTGGACACTTTGGCCCCCAGTTAAGAGGTCTTGCACAGGGGAGCACTCTCTCTTGGTTGTGCTTCTCTGCAGAACACAGGGACTGAAAGCGGGTGTCATGAACTGGAAAGAAGCCCCTGACTGCTCACTGGGGCAAGGACTCTGCCCCTGAATGATCCTGATCCAGTGGGCACAAGCCCGGGCCAAGTAAGCTGGATCTATTATACCCCCTGAGGACCAGTTAGGGGAAAGACTGAGCTCCGGCGCAAGGAGAGTGCACTGCTCAGATAAAAAAAGGGCACCCAGAGGAAAGGTTGGTGCAGGAAGTCGGTGGGACTGTCCGCCTACCAACTGGGGAGCCTTCTAGGCCAGAAAGCCTGAAGGAAGTGCTCATGATGGCAAGGGCCTGCCACCCAGAGAAACAAAGACAATAAGATTATCCAAAACAGTCTACAGGGGCCTGAGCTATGAGTGCCAGAAAATCTGTGAACTTTGACCTTTCCAGCCCAAGCACTGAAGTGTGTAGGGCTCCGCAGCTGCTCCAGCCTGTGCCCCCGGGGTGGGTCAGGTCCCGGGGGCTGCCCCGAGAAGAATGGAGCCAGGGAGCACCATTTTGCGTCCCCAGCACAAAACGTAGCCATGAGGGAGCGCTGTTGTGCTCTCTTGATGATGGCAAAAAGGGGCCCGTACCTCATCCTGGGGCCACGCAAGGAAGTCAAGCTGGGTGATACCATTGCGCTTACTGGGAGGATGCCTGTTGGTAGGAAGTGAGCTTATTGAGCAAAGCACATTTCAGCTGCCCTATTCACTGATCACTCTGTTAGTCTGTGTGTCTAGTTGACAAGTGACTCAATACTGTCTACACAAGACTTTAGTCCCAAGAACGTTCACTTAACATCAATAGGTGGAAGACACAAGGGGCTGGCAGCTTTCTGCAGAGAACCAGGGCAGACACTAACTACTGTCAAGGAACAGAGAATGGCCAGTTTCCGTTCCCCATGAATTGAAGGCAGATGCATAACATGGTTTGTATGTAGGAATACAAGTGCCCAGACTGCTTTCAGCGCTGCCCTCGCTGGTTCTGTCTCTAGCAATGCTGCCTTTATGTGTGCACTTGCTTTATTAATCTCTGACAAGGGTGGTGATAGCTACTCAGGCAAATCTAATCACTATACAAGCTATTTTGCAGGACATAGGACCTAATTTAGAGTTTGGTGGCGGAGTTACTCCATCACAACGGTAACAGATAGCTCATCCATTGAAATCTAAATCACATTTGATATAATGGGATTGAGATTTCAGCCGACGGGATATCCGTCACCATTTATGTACAACCTTTGACAAAGCAGCAAATTCATTTTTAGGCAAGTTGTTCAAATCTATGACCTTCTGTTGTTGTGATGTTAGTTCAGCAAAGGCCTCTGTCTGAGTCGCCATGGTGAAGCTCATGATCCCAGTGAATAAGACTAAACAGACGATGAGAGACAGATTGGGCGAGACACATGCACACTTGGGGACAATCCATGGTTTTCTCTGCCTCTCCTGCTCTTTCTTTTCCTCTCCTTTTTAGACTATTACTCATGCCACTTATACCAAGCCCTCTGTGTCTATAACAGTCTATGCTTCATGCAGTGCAAATTCCTGGCAGAGTTAGAGGGAGCTTGAAACCATGGTCGCCACTCTCTCCAGGCACTGCAAACTCTGTAGGCCCACTATGGTCCATCACCCCGGCCCCTCACTGCCTGCCTTGTGCTGTGTTCCATTCTGAGGTGAGGCCGCTTGGGGGAAAGGGCCCTGGCTTATGGCCTCTGCCTCCAGGCTACTGCAGAAGTTGCTGATGCTGACTTTGGCTTATTGGCAGAGATCTAGAACTATAAAGATTCTCATCTCTACACTTGTCTCATTGAGTCCAGGTAATTTGTCTTTTCATTCAGTGATTTGCAGTCCTCTTCATCCCATTAGAAATCAGCATTACAAACTCCAGAATGCAAAGAAAAAACACTTGAGGTGCCTGATGAGCTACGTGCACATGTATCTTGAAAACCTGAGATCCATGGGGGTCAGACCAGGCACAAAACTAGTTTGAAACCAGGAACTGGCAGAAGGGGCACACACCGGCTGCACAAGCAGGTTTTCCTCTGTAAGAACTGCATTAGCCAACAAGTACTGCCAGCACGTGGTCTGCCCTGAGAAAGTCCGGAAATAATGCTGCTGCAGGACTCCTCCCCAGCCCTTCCCAACATTTAACCTCACTGCCTACCCCTAAAAAGAACTTGGTACCATCCACCTACTCCCACTTTGACTGCCATCCCGCTGTGCTTTTGTCTCATACATCTTGCTATGGGGCTCTGCAGTGCGGACTCTGCTATGGTCCAAACGGCTAAAACCCCCATACATACATTCCCAGCGGCAGTTTAGGCTGACCCTGGCCCACTGTTTAAGTACTTTAGGCACTCTGGATTTGTACCTTAGAGTGAGAGAAACCTTACCAAAGCATGTGCAACTGAAACACCAAATCGGTCCCAAATACACAATCTCCACCCTGCTTCATCACCAGGCAGCCAGCCCTTTATGCCAGATACTTGGGTGATTTTTCTCCACCATTCTTATCCTCCAATGAATGATGAGGCCACACCCTTTTCCCCCATGCACACCAGCCACCGCTGAGGAGAAGGGCATCATGACCCCCCTCAAAATAATAAGGGCTAGGGCACCATAACTGTAAGGTAACTTTTATGCAATGTCTTTGGAAGCAAATGTGGCCAAATAATATGAAGCTTTTGAAAGAGGTGCACTAATAACTGTACATTAATGCATATATCACTACAGTACAGCAGTCACACATCATTTTATAAACATGGTATAGCGTAAATAGCTTAATTCCAAGCTTAGCTAAATTGTAAAATTACTGGTTTATGGCCTCATTTATTCTGAAGGTACAATTACTTTACAAAGGAAAACAAATGATGAACAACTGATGAGCTAATTAGAAAGTGACATGGATGTACTCACTGTGCTCTGGATACAAACGTTTGTACTGCACATGAAAAACAGTATTGGATAAACAATACATGGGTCAGTGACCGAACCTTAATTAAAATTCATAATTAGGAATATTAGTTTTATTCAGATGGATGACATGGAAGCTCCTGGAGCTTCAGCAAGATCTCTGACAACAAACTCTAAGCACAGTTAATTATACCTTTGCCCAGGAATGGAAATGTACCCAACAGTTCTTTTCTCAGGCAAGGCAAACAGTTGTGCATTTATTATATGTTCAAATCCTTCCTGGTACATTGATAACATTTGTTAAACAGTTCATAGTTCCCATTGCAGATGCAACCTTGAGACGCAGGAGATTCAAGCTTTTGATATATCAGTAAAATTAGTGGTATTATAAAAGATCAAAACTTGACAGGTACGGGTACAACAGGGTGGCCCTTCAATCCCTTCCCTGTGTTCTGTCTCTGCCTCAAATAGACACAAGTCGCCAACAGAGATTTATCTCCTAATTTAGCAGTGAAACCCACAGCAAGTCCCAAATGAACAGCCTCATTACAACGATGTCGGTCCTGGGATTGTCAGCCCCACAGACGCAGTCGGACTATCGCAGCTGTGGCGGTCTGACTACCACATCATAAGATAGACTGGCGGACCTGCCTACAGACCACCGTCCCTGCCAAGATCAAAAATCCTGATGGGCTGACAGTGGTCTTGGTTGTAGTCAGCCATGCAGTGCACAGTTCATGGGTGCTGGTGCACTCTGCATACAGCAGCATTACCATCGGCTCTCTTATAAGCCTGGAACAATGCTGCTGCACCTTTCCCAAAGGGCTGATGGGCGGGATACTTGCAATGAGGCCCTAAGTCCTTTATCCAAAATTACATACCTATTGGCAAGCTGTATAGCTTTGTAACTAGGTATGTGAGTGCCTGTAGGGGTAGGTGACTGGGTGTATAACCGTACATGTGTAAGTTCATGTGTAACTTATGGTCTGAGTGCTAGATACATGAATGGCTGTATGGATGTGTGAGTGGGTGTGACAGTGTCTACATTGGTGTGTGAATGACTATGTAAGTGGATGTATAGGCATGTAAATGAGTGTGTGAATGGTTTTTATGGGTGTGTATAGGCATGTAAATGGGTGTGCGAATGGTTTTATGGGCGTGTGCCAGTGAGTGTCTCTATGACTAGTGGGTACATAAGTGCTTTTTTAGGAGTGTGACTGGGTGTGCAAATGCTTGCCTAACTGTGTGAGTGTGTAAAATTGACATACCCTTAAATTACATACTATAAGTAGTCACTTATAATTTCAAATACATTTATGCATACTGGCTGTTGGAAATGGTCCTTTCTGCAGGGTTATCCCCAAACCTTTTGCCTTTCTCCTCCTATTTTTCTGACCCTCTTTTTGTTGGCTATAGGACTCTGGGCACTTTACCAGTGCTAATCAGTGCTAACGTGCATGTGCTCTCACTCATAAAACTTGGTATAATTGGTTTTCACCTGTTTGGCTTATTTAATTTACCTGTAAGCCCCTTGGAAAGTGCTATACCATAAACCCAGGGCCTGTAAACTAAATGCTACTCTTGGACCTGCAGCGCAAATTGTGCCACCCACAGAAGGAGCCTTTCAAGCATGTCTCAGTGCTGCCACTGCAGTGCCTGAATAGGCACTTTACTACCACACCAACTTGGCAAGTCAAACTATTTGCCAAGGCCTGAACTCCATTTTTACTACACCTACGTCACCCCTAAGGTAGGCCCTAGATGGATCTGTGGGCAGGTTGCTGTGTATGTAAAAGGTAGGACATATATTTTTATGTGTTACATGTCCAAATAGTGACAAACAGCCAATTTAAGTTTTCACTACTGTGAGTGCCGCACCTCTCATAGGTTTGCATTGAGAATTTCCTTATTTATGTCTAAGTGGTGATTTCTGTTCTGTATAGAGTAGCGTGGGCATGTTTGGTATGTTTGGAATAGTAGTGAGAAATCCTGCCTACTAGTGTAGGTAGAATTTATGTTACTGTTTTACTATTTTAGAAATGCCACTTTTAGAAAGTGCAAAAAGAACAGATGATGGACGGAATGCAGAGCAAATCAAACATTCACCCCCAGTCACAAAGACCTGGGTTTAATCCATAATTTTTTGCTCACCACGCCACCCCAGGTTAAACCCAGCCATATGCAAATCAGTCTTGACCCTGTTCCTCATGGGAACAGTCCAGCCCGAACTGCCAAGCCAGGTCCTCCCTGGATGGGAAACAAGCATCCTAGGACCGGTTTCAGGGTATCACCCTTCATCAGCTAGGCTAGCTTGAATCCAGTGGCAAAGTGAGCACGGGACCCACGTCTACAGTGCTATAAAAAGTGGCATTGCCAGGGAACTAGGTTTCCCCAGTGTAGACATTACTTGGCCAAAGAGGGTTAAATTGGCATCAATTCCTGCCTTTGGTTGAAAGCATTGTGTATTGCAACATCCATACCTCATGACTGTGCACTGTTGTGGCAGTGACCTAGACACAATTACCGGGGTAGGACTAAAATTCCTAATGAAGGTTATCCTTGAAAAATTAAAGTAATTTATCCCACATACTGTCTTGGTGTTCTCCAATATTTACCAAAGACGGAAATGGCAGTTGTCAACTGATGTTTTTCCACAGGAAACATAACAATAAAACTATTTCTGTATTACTCCGAGACTACAAAATAAGCTCTATATATAAGAACTACCTACACTTTGAAATGGATAGAGTATATCCAAAAGATGGAGTCCATTTCACAGCCGGACGCAACAGGGTGCATTAACAACTTATAAGAATGCATCCTTTTCTATTTGTTATCATCATCTCCACAGAGGCTGTTTTCATAGAAATCCTTTTCCCAAACACAGGTTCTTTTTGTTTTCAAATCCCTTTTTTCAAATTCTCACTCAGATCTGCGGATCCTTCATGGATCCCCAGCCAAATTAGGGGTCTGCCTGTTATGCTCTTGGAGGATCTATGGATCTGATTTTGCTGTATGGGTGTGTAAGTAGGTGTGCATGTGGCTGTGTGAGTGGGTGTGTGATTGCCTGTGTGGGTCTGTGAGTGGGTGCGTAACTGGCTCTTTGGGTCTCTGAATGGATTTCTCAGTGACTGGGTGTAAGTGGCTGTATGGGTGAGGGAAGAGGTGCTCTAATGGTTTCATGAGCCTGTGAGTGTGTGTGTGAGTGTGTTAATGAGTGTGTTACTGGGTGTGAGTGTGTAAATGGGTCTGTGATGGGGTGAGTGAGAGGCTGGGTTGGCCTATAGGTGTGGGTGCATGAGTAGGTGTGTCAGTGGCCGTGTAGGGTGGTGAGTTGATGTGGTAGTGGTTTTGTGGGTCTGTGAGTATGTGAATGGGTGTGTGACTGGGTGTGAGAATGAGTATGTGTATGTGACTTGGTGTGTGAGTGGGTGAAAGGTGTCAGAGTGGCTGTGTGAGCGTGTCAGTGGGTGAGGTAGTGATTTTGTGGGTTTCTGAGTGGGTGTGCATTTGAATGGATGTGTGAGAGGGTATGTCAGTGGGGTGTGAGTGTGTGAATGGGTGTGTGAGCAGATGTATGAATGGCTATCTGAGTGGCTGTGTGGGTCTGTGAGTGGGTGTTGTAGTGTTTTTTGGGCCTGTGAGTTGCTATGTGAGTGTGTAAATGAGTGTGGGTGTGTGAGTGTGAAGTGTGTGCGAGTGGTTGTGTGGGTGGCTGTGTGGGTGTGTGAGTGGGTGTGGTAGTGGTTTTGTGAGTCTGTGGAGGTGATTAGAAGTGCATGGTAAGGGCACAACTTATAGTTACCTTAGGGCACTGGTTGTTATTTCTTGAGATGACTGAAGGGCTGCAGGGCCTATGACAAGACCCTGCAGCCAACCCCTTGCATGTGTCAAAGCCCTGAAGCTAACCCCATGCTGCACATGGACTTTGGCCATGCATGCCCCGGGCTTGGCTGCAGAGCTTGGCCTGCTACCAGGCCCTCTGACTACCTCCCTGCATGAAGCCAATGCCACGCTGTGGGTCTGTGAGTAGGTGTGTATGTGACAGGGTGTGTGCGGTTGTGCAAGTGGGTGTGTGAGGGTGTGTGTATGTGTGTGTTTGTGTGTGTGTGTGTTCCTGTGTGGGTCTGTGAGTGGGTGTGTGAGTGGTTTTGTGGGTTTGTGAGTTGACGTGTGAATGTCTGTATGGGCGTGTGAGTGGGTGTGTGGTAGACTGGGTGTGTGAGTGGGTGTTTGAGTGTGTGTGTGAGTGGCTGTGTGTGTGTTTGTATGGGTCTCTGAAAGGGTGTATTAGTGGATTTTTGGGTCTGTGAGTGGGTGTGTGAGTGGTTGTATGGGTGTATAAGCAGGTGTGTGAGTATGTGAGTAGGTTTGTGAGTGGGTGTGTGAGTGGCTCTGTGGGTCTGTGACTGGGTGTGGTAGTGATTTTGTATGACTGTGAGTGGGTATGTTAGTGTCTGTATGGGTTTGTGAGTGGCTGTGTAAGTGGTTGTGCAGGTGTGTAAATGTCTATGAGTGTGTGAGTAGATGTGTGAGTGGCAGTGTGGGTCTGTGACTGGCTGTGTTGTGGGTCTGTGAGTAGGTGTATAAGTGTGTGAATGAGTGTATGAGTGGTTATGTGAGTGGGTATATTTTTGTATTTGGGGTCTAGATCCATGGAACTGTTGGGGATACACACGGGGACAGTGCTGAGTGTCGTGGAGTATCAGCAGATCCTCATGCCCACCCCTAAAAAATTAGAGCAATTTTGTGCCCCTGAGGGGTCCCAAAGAGATGACTTCATCAGACCCAGAACACCTTCTATCAGTTTTCCCTTTTATTATTCCTGAAGGAAACAGTGTCCCAATTGACAAAATGCCGGGCACAAATTACCTGTCAGGTAAGCAACCAGCCAATCCTGGACAACCCCATGCTTGCAGCCAACCCCACAGGGTTGTGAGTAGGTGTGTGACATATGTATATATATATATATATATATATATATATATATATATATATATATATATATATATATATATAGTGGCCAGTAGGCAGTTGTAGTTAGGATCATGTTTCCATAGAAAAAGTGTTTTTTGACTTACCTACTATATCTTTGGCACCATTTTATGAATTTTCCCAAAAGTTTCCCAAAAAGTTTCCCGGTGATTCTTTGTGCGCATGGAAAGTTTTGCGGTGATCCGCCACATGGGGGCTGAGAAAATGGGGGCTCAAAAAACCTTGCTTTCCCATTTTAATTCCCATAGGATCTGTCATCACATCTACTGCCCGAACCGCTGGATGGAATTACACCAAATGTGGCAGAAAGCTAGCTCTCAGTACACAGATTGTGCTTTTTGTTAATTGGTGTAAATCCATTCAGTAGTTTGTGAGAAATTCAGCGAAATTCAAATTTCTATTTTTTCTGGCCACAAAGTATTTGCGTACAAAGACGAGCTCGTGCAGGGAAATGCACAGCTCTGATTGGCTGCCAACACTTCAAACCAGGAGGAACTTTTATTTTTTATATGCGGGGGTCCACAGCCCCCTGCTGCCCCGGGGACCTCCCCAGGGTCTTCCTTTTTAAATATACGGGGGGGGGGCGCTGCCTCCCCTGCTGCCCTGGGTCCTGCCACCTCCCCAGAGCTTTCATTTTAACATATGCTGTGGGCCTGTGGCCAAACAGCTGCCCTGGGGACTGCGACCCCACTAGGGCTTTCCTAGGTGAATATGCAGAACTTTTATTATTGAACATGTGGGGAGTGTGGCCACCCGGTCCCCTGGAACTGCCACCTCCCCAGAGCTTCCACTTTAAAATATGTGGGGGGCTGCAGCCCCTCCCCCACTGCCCTGGGGACTGCCACCGCCGCATGGTTTTCAGTTAAAAATGTGTGGGGGCCCGTGGCCACCCTGCTGCCCCAGGGACCACCACCCCGCAGGGCAAATATTCAAAAAAAGAATGGGGGTGCTTTGGGACCCCAAGCTGCAGGGACCACCACCCCCTGGGGCTATTCTCATTGGAGAGGGCCACACGGAGCCAATGAAGGCCTTGGGGACTGCCAGGGCCAGCTCATGGTATGTCCCCATCCCTGGGTCATAGCTGATTGCTGTGGTTTGGCTGTAGTGCTGCAGCTACAGCCAAGCCACAGCAAACACTCTGTGGTTCAACAGTGGGACGTTTAACCTTTTCATTGCCAGGCCTTTTCACCCACCTGTGCTAAGCCTATATTTTTTGGCTATTTGTGGTAGTTTATGCTTAGGACCTCAAAACTTTTTGTCCACATAAGCTATCCACGCCGAAGTTGTGTCCTTTTTTTCCAACATTCTGGGGATTCTAAAGGTACCCATAGTTTGTGGGTTCCCCTCGAGGAGACCAAGATATTAGCCAAAGTACAATTAAAATTTATATTTTTGACAAAATGGGGAAAAAGTGCTGCAGATGAAAGCATCTGCTTTTTCCCTTCAAAGGGCATCAACAAAGGGTTTGCGTTTCGAAAATCACCATCTTACCAGCTTTCAGGAACAGGGAGACTTGATTCAGAAAAACAAATTTTTCACAGTTTTGGCATTTTACTGGGACATACCCCTTTTTTACTATTTTCCGTATTTTCAGTCTCCTTCAAGTTAGTGACAGAAATTGGTGTGAAACCAATGGTGGATCCCGGACAGCTAAACATTTCTGAAAAGTAGACAAAATCTTGAATTCAGAAAGGGCTGATTCATGTAAATCCTTCAAGGATGTCCTATAGAAGGTAACAGCTGAAATAAATAAATATAGAAAATGAGTTTAAAAAAACAGCCATTTCTGGCTCTGTGTTCTTCCGTAACTTTTTCCATCATTGGCAGATTTTTTAAAGTAATTTATTGTTACATATGTGGGACTCTTCTGGTTGTGGGGATATATAGGGCTTGTAGGTTCATCAAGAACCCACAGTACCCAGAGCTAATAAATGAGATGCACCCTGCAATGGGTTTTTCATAGTATACCAGGTATACAGCTCATCATTTGCTAAAATATAAAGTGTGAAAAATAGGTATCAAGAAAATCTATGTATTTCCAAAATGGGCACCAGATAAGGAGTTTAGAAACAGTGGTTATTTGCACATCTCTGAATTCATACTAGCATGTGAATTACAGGGCATTTCTCAAAATGACTTCTTTGTTACACACTGTCTTGCAACAGGAAATGCCCCAAAACACAACATGGACTCATCACATTTTCCCAAAGAAAACTGACGTGTTTTTTGCAAAGTGACTAACTGTGGATTTTGGCCTGTAGCTCAATTGGCACCTAGGGAAACCTACCAAACCTGTACATTTTTGGAAGGTAGAGGGTGACTTGTGGGACTCACTGGGTTCTGTCACACAGAATCCTTTGCAAACCTCAACATTGGGCTAAAAACACTTGCTATTTTGGTGCTGCAAAGTTCTGGAATCTGAGGGGAGCCACAAACTTCCTTCCACCCAGCATTCCCCCAAATCACCTGATGAAAATGGTACCTCACTTGTGTGGGTAGGCCTAGTGTATCATTTTACTTGGGAGACCAAGAGAAATGCTGGGTGGTAGGAAATTTGTGCCGGGGCAGTGATCCTACACAGAAAAAGTGAGGAAAATCTGTTTTGTGAGCTGAATGTGAGGTTTGCAGGGAAGTCTAGGTAAGAAAATGTTGGGGGATCCACGCAAGTCACACCTCCCTTGACTCCCCAGGGTGTTTAGTTTTCAGAAATGGCTGGGTGTGGTAGGGTTCCCTGGGACCAAAATGGCACGTGAGCCCCCCTACCCCTTCAAAAAAACAGGTTGTTTTTGTAATAGTTCATTTTGATGTGTCCACATTGTGTTTTGGTCCCTTCCGTGTTGTGGGCACGTGGCCCATCCAAACAAGTGAGGTAGCATATTTATCAAAGGACTGGGGGGAACTGGGGTTGGTAGGAAGTTTTTAGTTTATTTTTGCTTCTGGAAGAATATGGCATTGAAATGCAAGAAAAATGTGTGATTATAGTCACATTTTAAAGTTTACAGGGCATTGTGGCTAAGAAACTTGCTGGGATCACCAAGAGGAACACAACCCTATACTCCACCAGGTGTCTAGTTTTCAAACTTATCTAGAGTTGGTATTTTTATTCCTAGAGAAGAAGCGAGCACTCTACCAAGACTCTTACTTCTATGAGGTTCCAAACGCTCAAATTGTGAAAAGAAATACCCTTAGGTTTTGTTAGAAAAGACCCCTCTCTGATCCACTTAGTTGTTGGCATGCTTCATCATTGGGGTCCCACCCAGGAATCCTAGCATGTCACCAGTATGCTTTGATGACTGATTAAAGCAGAGCAGGTTTTTTCATGTTTTATTTTACCACACATATACTGTTTGGATTTGGTACGCAGGTGATTGATGGTTCAATAGATAACATTTTATTAACAAGAGATTTCACAAAAATGAAATGCACATGTAAAAGACCACTCATGCCGCTGCCGCAGACCCAGCACCTTACACCACTCGCATCAACAGGCAGCACCATTCAAGGGCCCATCACTTTCATACACTCACATGCCTGAAACAGCAATCACACTACCTGATCGTGTCTGTTGACTGGTGTTTGGCTAGCAGTGTGTAGAATTGACCACCAGCAAGTCACTATTTACACTGCCTACCAAGCACCAGGTCAGACACACTGCAAGCTAAGTGCCACTCCATGCATATCGCCAGCTAAGCACCACTCCATGCATAATGCAGGCCAAGTGCCACTGCTCGCACACTGTCAGCCAAGCGCCACTCCACGCATACCACCAGCCAAGCGCCACTCCACACACACCATCACTTTTTTTAACAAAAAAGAAAACACTAATTATATCTAAGTACAAAACTACAAACTCAAAAGCTCTAACTAAATACATGATAGTAATGCCAACTGTGAAAACTGAACAAAAAACATAAAACAATATAGAACAGACAGTTCAGTTTTACAGTATTTCCCAATAATTCTTCCGGGTGTGGTAACTTCTGAAACAGCTAGCCACAAACAGCCCAGGTTTAGAAGAATAATCTGGGCAGTACACATACGAGTCTCTCTTTGGATACCTCTTCAGGCACAGACTCTATATTTCTTAGTGGGAAAGTAATTTTTGGGCGTGGGAGGAATGTGATCAGTAAAGTGGTGATCTAGGAACTCTTGCCTGTTCCATTACAACGAGGCTCCCTATTACAGACTCCTGAAACTTACCAAATATCATCTTTGACTCAGGAGAAAAATCTTTGAACACAACAAAAGCATTAAAAGTTGCTAAATGGAAGAGATGTATAGCCAACTTCTTATACCAAATGTAAGCCTTACGAACTGCAGTGTAAAGTTCAAACCTCTTATCTGCTCTATCTACACCAACCATGTGCTTATAATAGACTAAAATGCATGCAGGTTTGCACACTTCACCAACCTGACCCCAAACAATCACAGGTGAAGTACGTTCATCATAAATGGTAGTCAGCATGCAGACATCCCTCCTGTCTGCAAATTTCACAGCCAGCAGCTCATCATTACACAAGTCATTTCACTGTCACCTCTCAAGTTTTTTATACACAAGCTCCCTTGCATAGCCTTTACTGTTAGAGCGGATTGTGCCACAAGCAACAGTGTTCACTTTGAACAATTCCTTGAACAATTGCACACCAGTGTAAACGTCATCTGGGTACAAATGGTGACCTTTGTTAAATTGTCATCTACCAAGATCCCACACAATTTTCTCACTAACTCCAAATGTGGATGGACAACCGGGGGGGGGGTTCGAAACTGGAATCCCTACCAGTGTAAACCTGGAAATTATAGACATATCCTGTACTACTCGCGTTAAGCATATACATCTTAATTCCATAACATACTCTCTTGCTGGGAATGTACTGCCTTAAAACCAAACGGCCCTTGAACAGGACCAATGACTCGTCCACAGCTTTTTCTTTCCCTGGAACATAGATCTTATCAAGGGACAAGTAGACCAATATGAAGACAGTAATAGCTTCCTTATCAGCCCCATCAAAAAAGTTAAACCCAAGAACTTCTTTAACTCTTCCAGATTTGTAGTAATCCACTGGGTAGCTCTATAGAGTGGCCTGATTCTGGCACTGTTGTCCCTCAAATATTGTTCAGCATAAAGAATTAGTCTGCTCAACAATCTCTTCCAAAAATACATTGTCAATAAACAACTGAAAGAAAGTGACAGGCAAAAGGTTGTCCGTAATCACTCTACACCCTTGGTGACCAGTAAAGGGAGGCAACACTGGCTGCCCCATGTTCAGGTCTTCCAATGGGAAACCTTTCAGCCCCAGGCTGCTGCACTATTGGCACATCAGTGTCCTCCTCTAAAACAGGCACTTTATCCACACTGAGAGTGGCTTCAATATCAGATGATTCCACTCAGACAGAAACTTCACTGCCAGAATCTTGTGCTTCCTCCTCTGCCTCAGATGCAGAGTCAGTCTCATAATCAGGGTCAGAAGAAGATTCCAAAAGCATACCAATAAAATGCTGAGGGGTCATTCTGCTGCTAGTCATGATCCTTCTTAATAAAAGTAGCTTGACAAATATGTCAACAACAACCAACACTGTTTAAAATAAGTAATAAACAAAGTGTGGCTTCATCACAAAGACCTATATACTCAAAAATTATACTAGTCACTTGCCTTAGACAGCTACACTTATCAACACCTACACTGCACAGGCACAGCAAGCAACATTGATATCCCAATAAAGAGGAAAAACAAAATAAAATTACACATAAGACAACACAAATATCATTGTGCACAAATCTAAGAATAATTTCAAACAAAATGAAACATAAGTCAAATATCCTGCATTTAGTACACCATTTACAAAAAAGTAATTCATGCATGGCAACAATACTCAATTGGAGTAAAGAGTCCCAAAAACTTTTTTCTTACCAAACACATGCAACTACACAAAAAGCAGTTCTACCACTGTGGCAATCACAAGGAGTCACAGCAAAGTAATCAAAAGCTTTGACTTAGAACAAAAAGGAAAAATAAAACATTATGATCACAAATACAAGTAGTTTGCCAGTCTACAAACACCCCGCCACCAAACAATTACAATTTTTCTCTTGTGTCTAGTGGTTTCTGCCCCCCTTGGGGGCAGGTAGACCTAATATAACTAGGCCGATCTTCCCCCAAAAGGGGCGGAAATGGCTAAAATGTATACCCCCATTAAGGGTAGCAACCCTTGCCCAAGGGGCTGCCCCACAAACTAAAAGCACAGACAAAACATAAACCCTGGTGCTGCTGGTTTCTGCCCCCTTGGGGGCAGATGTGCTTCACAAAAATAGGCCGATCTGCCCACAAAGGGGGCGGAAATAACCACAAATAATTTACCCCCATGGGGGAGCAATCCTTGCCCAAGGGGCCGCCCCACCAAGACACAAATATGCACCCACACAGTAATCCCTGGTGTCTAGTGGTTTCTGCCCCTTTGGGGGCAGATATGTCCAAGAATATGGCTGATCTTTCCCAAGGGGGTGCAGAAATGGCCAAAATATATTCCCCCTAGAGGGAGAGCCCCTTGCCCAAGGGGTCGCTCCCTGAAAAATGCCAAAATGTAAAAATTCCCTGGTGTCTAGTGGTTTCTGTCTCCCTTGGGGTAGATTGGCCAACAAAAATGGACGAGCTGCCCCCTGGCAGGCAGAAGTGGCCAAAATATATCCCCCCTAATTGGGAGTGACCCTTGTTCAAGGAGCCACTCTCCTTGCACACAAACATACAAACAAAATCCTGGTATTACTGCTGCACGATTGCGACGCCATGTGGAATCGTGCAGCAGCAATATGTTTCAAAGAGACACAGAGGGAAAGGAAAAACTCTTTCCTTTTCCATCATGCCTCTTTGAAACCCCCACTCCTCCCAGGAGGTAAAACTCACCTCCTTCTTGATCCAGCACTGGAAGCAAATGGTTTCCAGCGCCACTAGCACCATCTGATAATGTTAGCACAGGGGAGTACCAGCATTTCCCCTGCTGGTCAATGCTAGGAAGTAATGGTTACATCCGTGGCACAGCAGCATAACCATTATGTCCTTAGCATTGAAGAGGTTAAAGCAGGTCCCGCTATCAAACAGCAAAGCTCTCATCTCTGTTCCCTGCACGTGTGTGGGGAACAGAAATGAAATGCTTCTGCAAGCATGGAGCTGATGACAAAGCAGCTCCATGCTTGCTGAAGCAATGCCACTGCAGGGGAAGCCTTAAGGTAGCCCGTAAGGGAAATTAAAAAAAATCAAAATATTTGAAAACATAAATAAATATATACATTTATTGGGACTGCAAGGGAGCTCTTGAGGGCCCAGATACCACATAAAGGGCTTTTATTCTTTAAATTAAAAAAAAAATATATATATATATATATAAGGTCTGCGGGGAAGCCCTTGAGGTCTCCCTCATGGTCCCAGATAGCCCATAAAGACCAAAAAAATTATGAAAGAGTCAGTAAAAAAACCCTAGCTCAGTGTGAAGATTGTAGACCTTCACACTGAGTTTTGGGGTTCAAGTCTAGACTCATTTCAATCTTTTTTAAATTATTATATTTAAAAAAAAAAAATTTGTATTTTTAATTGGAAACAAATGACTCATCCTAAGTATATCAGACACCAAAGACTAAAAAACTCAATCTCTCTCCCTCTCACTTTCTTTTGCTCTCTCTCTGTCTCACTTTCAATCAATTCTCCCACTCTCACACCCACTCAGACACTTACATACCCACTCACAGACCCACTCAGACACTTATGCACTCACTCACAGACCCACTCAGACACTCACGCACCCACTCAGAGACCCACTCAGATGTTCATGTACTCACTAACAGCCCCAGTCAGACCCTCAATCACCCACTCAGACCCATTCACACAGTTACGGACCCACTCACACACCCACTCAGACCGTCACACACACACTCACAGACCCACTCACAACCTGATGCACCTACTCACAGACCCGCCCACATACTGACACACCCACTAAAACACTAATGTATGCACTCTCACACCCAGACACTATGACAGCCACTCTTACGCCCAATACAGCCTTTTACACCTATTTCACACCAATAGAGGCCTCAGACAATTTTTGCTGTGCATGCTCAAAGGGCTGTGCACAGCATTGGGTTGGGTGGTTAGAGGGGTTGGCCGGAGGGACTGGCTACAGGTCAGCCCTTACGGGTAACCCGTACTGTACATAGGAGAAGGCCATGCATGGGGCAAGTTTGGGTGCTTATAGGGGGTTGGCCTCAGGGCCTGGCCACAGGTCAGGCCCCCTGGCCAACCGCTACCGCGCCAAAGTCTGTGAGCGGCAGTGGTTGGATTCACATATAGAAATGAAAATTACTAAATGTTAAAAAAACATAGAAATTCACTGAAAAAAACAAAGGTTACAGATACGTTATAGTTAGGTTCTGAATTTACTGATACAAAACAATAGAAACTCAGCAGTATAGGTCTTTCAAGTAACTAAAGCTCGCGCCCTAAGGTAACTATAACTTGTGCCTTTGCCATGCACAGCTAATTACTCCACGTTATATCACTGATGACATATTCTATGCCATCTTTCATATTCTCACTGCAACATTTGCAATAAAATTATTGATGAGACAACTGTGCATGGTGAGGGCTGAGTTATAGTCACCTTAGGGTCACCTTAGGGTGCGAGTATCAGTGACTTGAAAGAACTCTAACTGCTGAATTTCTATGTTTTTGTATGAGTAAATTCTGAACCTCACTATAATGTCCCTTCAGTGAATATGTATGAGTAAATTCTGAACCTCACTATAATGTCCCTTCAGTGAATATATATATATATATATATATATATATATATATATATGCAACACCACTCATTTATCTCATACTACTGGTACTACTGGTACTACTGGTATATAAAGGTAATTGAGAAAGGATGTGATTGAAACATGCTTGGTGCTTTGAAATAAACAATTTTTTGATAAAAGTTTATGGAGTGGGATGAAATTTGTCATGTTTCAAGTAATTGAGGGGGTATGGTAAAACTCCCATACATGCCACCAACAGCCGACCACATTGGCAAAATATATATTTATATATATATATATATATATATATATATATATATATATAGCAGGTAGTTATAGATAGGACCATATTTCGATAGAAAAAGCATTTTTTGACTTGCCTATATCTTTGGCACCACTTGACAAATCTTCACGAAACTTTCCCCAAAAAAGTGTGACAGTGATTTTTGCTACCACAGAAAGTTTCGGGGTTATCCATCAAGTAGAGGCAGAGAAAAAGAGGGGTAACAAAACATGGGTTTTTCAATGTTAATTCCATTAATTTTGAACATGACTACAGCCCAAACTCCTGGATGGAATTACACCAAATTTGGTAGAAAGATAGCTTTCAGTATACAGATTATGCTTTCAGTTACTTGGTGTAAATCCATTCAGTAGTTATTGAGAGGTTTAAGGAAATCAACATTTTTATATTTGTGGCCGCAACGACTTTGCAAATAATAAGGAGCTTGTGCAGAGATCAGCAGAACTCTGCTTGGCTGCTTCCACTTCAACCAGAAAGTGTTGGCAGCCATCTTGGGTCTCGGCTTCAGTTGAGTCCCACAAAGAAAGTAAAAAATAAATAAAGGGGGCAAGGGTAGTGTCACCCTGACCCCTTAGCTCTGGTGCTGGGGCCCAAGAGGGACCCCACTAGGACTTTAAAAAAAACGTTTTCAAAATAATTGTTGCTGTGATTTTTTGATGTCAGAGATTCAGGGGAATAATTAAAAAAAAAACAATTGCAGGCTCTTGCACTTGTTTTTAAGAAGCTCACGGGTGGGCCAGGTCCCTGCGGCATTGTAAAATTTAAGGACAGTTTTATGCCCCAGAACCGCCACCTACCACAGAGTAAATGTATGTGGGGGTAGCATGTACCCCCTTGCAGCCTTAGGAACCGCCAGCCCCCCGGTGCCAATGAGAAACTGTATATGAGGGCTGCATGGTCCCCTCACAGCCCCCAGGGCTGCCTGTCCCCGGGGCTATAGTCAACTACAATGCGGGGTGATTCGTGGCCCACCCACGGCCCCAGTGTCCACCACCTCTCAGGGAAAACAATTAGTTGTGTGAGGGGGGCCGCACTGCCCCCCTGCAGGCCTGGGGACTGCCACCACCCCAGGGCTTCAGTCAAATACAATGCGAGGGGCAGCGCGGCCTCCCTGCAGATCTAGGGAGCATTACCTTTTTTGGGCTTTAGTCAAATACAATGCAGGGGGGCCGTATGGACCTCTGCAGCCCCGGGGACCACCATCTCCCAGGGCTTTAATCAATTACAATGCAGGGGTGTGCAGCCCCCCTACAGCTCGGGGGACCACCACCTCCCTTGGCTATTTTACATTAGTGGGGACAATGCGGCCTCCCTTGAGGAGCTACAGATGGCCCTGGGATCTGGCACCCTCAGGGCCGGCTCCTGCTATGTCTCAGGGGGTGCCCACCCCCGGGACATTACTGTTTACTCTGACTTGGTGTGAGCTTTGACAGTTCCTGCCATGTCAGAACAAACACTTTACTTTCTGCAAGTCAGAGAAGTGACATTTCAATCTGTTTCAATGGACGCAAATATGCATGCAGAGAAATAGATTAAAACATTGGTCCCAGCAAGCAAGAAACTGCTATTTAAGCAGCTCAGTGCTTGCAGGAGCAATGCCGGCTCCTGTAGGATGTGAAGAGCTAGCTAAGACCACAGGGGCCTGCAATGTCCCCCAGCAGTCCTGTTACTCTCTCTCTCTCTCTTCCATCCCATAAAGAGATGGAAGAGTGAGAGAAATTGTTATTGCAATGGTCTCTCCATACAATGACTTCAAAAGGTCAGACTAGCAAGATGTTTGGTAAGAATGTTATAGTTACATTTGGTAGCATAGCTGAACAGAGTCACTTCTGGTTTAATGGTCAACTCTTTTCCCCTCAAAATCTGTGGGTTGAGTGTCATTGCTAAGCTGGAGAGTGTTCAGTCATGAGTCACATCTGGCCTAGTAGTTAAGGTCTCAGCATAATAAAGATTAAGGGTTCTAATCCAGCTGAGTCTGTGATCACTTCCTGTGTCAATTTATTTTGAACTATACATATTTAAGTTACATACTGAAAAGTGATCTCACTCTTTTTAATTGACAAAAAAAAATTTCTTTTCAATTTGTCGAGAAATATCTTATTCTGAGTATATAATTCATCAAAGCCTAAATATCTCTCTCCCTCTCTCACTCTCTCTCCTCTGTCTTCCATCCCACAAAGGATGGAAGAATGAGAAAGATTGGTATTGCAGTGGTCTCTCCCTACAATGACTTCAAAGAGTCAGATGAGCAAGATGTTTGGTAGGAATGTTAGTGTTAAGTTTGGATATAGAGCTGAACCGAGTCACTTCTGACCTAATGGTCAAGGTCTTGTGCTTTCACTCAGTAGCCTGAAGGTTGAAATTCTTGCATCACTTGGCAGTGTGTCTATTTATTTTCTAGTGTTTTGACTGTTAAACATTCCTATTGATGGAACATTGAAGTCTTTTTCCCCTCAAAGTCAGCAGATTGAATGTTATAGCTAAGTCTGGAGACTGCACCACAGGGATTCACATCTGGTCTAGTGGTTAAGGTCTCAGACTTGCATACTGAGGGTTCTAGTCTAGATGGGTCTGTGATCTTTCCCTGCTTCAACTATAAATATATTCATTACATACTGAAAGGTTTAATTGACAAAAATATGTTTCTTTCCAATTTTTCTGGAAATATCTCATTCTACGTATATGATTCATCAAAGTCTAAATCACTTTCTTTCTCTCAATCTCTTGCTTTCTCTCTCTCTCTCTCGCGCTCTCTGTCTCTCAGGTTTGGGTGGTTGGCTGCAGGTCCTGGCCACTAGCCAGCCTTGCGGCCAGCCCTACTGTGCATGGCCGAAGGCCATGTGTGGCGCAAGATTGGGCAGTTATAGGGGGTTGGCTGCTCAAGGCCCATGTTTTGACCAGTGGACTCGTCTGGTCTTGCACTCCATCCCTCTTGGGGAGCTTGATTGCAACAAGTGTTGATCTGGTGTATATATGTATATCTTTAATAAATATATATGTAAATATATATATATATTTAAAACACGTCTTTGTCATTTAAAACATCAAAGTGCTGATATTGGACTATTTCACTTGTATACTATAATAGTAGTTAAATAATGGGCACCTGTATCTACGCAATCTTAAAATTTGTATTATAACGGAAGATTATTTCAGTAATAGTGTTGCCTTCATGTTTTTGCATCACAAGTCTTGTTCAATTGTTTAATGGTGAATAGAGCAGTGTGACTGTCATGTGTGAAAAAGGCCAGTTCTCGTCCAAAATGTGTCACATTGGTTGCGGTATCGGAATAAACAAATTGTGATTCTGAATGATCCTAAGCTGTGTCTGAGCCTGTTTTACACTAGGAACATGTTTTGGGTATATATATATATATATATGTATATATATTTGTTAGAAATGGTGTCTTTGGTTGACAGTCAGGTTACCCCCTGTTCAAGCAAGGACCCTCACTCTAGTCAGGGTAAAAGAGAATCACGCTCAGCTGACCCCTGCTTACCCCCTTGTAGCTTGGCAGAGCAGTAGGCTTAACTTCAGAGTGCTAGGTGTTAAGTATTTGTACTAACACACACAGTAACTTAATGAAAACACAACAAAATGACACAACACCAGTTTAGAAAAATAGGAAATATTTATTTAAACAAAACAAGACCAAAACAACAAAAATCCAACATACACATATCAAGTTATGAATTTTTAAAGATTAAACAAAAAAATAGCGCTTAGAAACACAAAATGCTTCGATGAGGTGTTAACACAGCGTCGTGACGGAGTTGTTCCCAACAAGCTGACACCAGCACCGCCAGACACGGACTCGCGTAGACCCCCAAGTACATGGCCTTTGGTGAGGAGTGAAAACAAGTCGATGCGCGAAGTCGGGTATCTCGGCGTCTGTGCGAAACATTGAATCTGCGCACTTCGAGATCACGGAGTCGGTTGCAGGCGGCGTCACCGGATTCAGCAGCAGCGTCGGTCCGAAGTCGTCCGAAGTCGATTTCTTTGAATTTCCACCAGCTTTCCTTCCAAGGACCCAGGGACTTAATAGGGCACCACTTGTCAGAGTAGGAGTCTCTCCAGAGACTCCAGGTGCTGGCAGAGAGAAGTCTTTGCTGTCCCTGAGACTTCAAGCAACAGGAGGCAAGCTCTAAATCAAGCCCTTGGAGATTTCTTCACAAGATAGAAGGCACACAAAGTCCAGTCTTTTCCCTCTAATTCTGGCAGAAGCAGCAACTGCAGGATAGCTCCACAAATCACAGTCACAGGCAGGACAGCTGTTCTTCCTCAGCTCTTCAGCTCTTCTCCAGGCAGAGGTTCCTCTTGTTTTCAGAAGTGTTTTAAAGTCTGTGGATTTGGGTGCCCTTTATATACCCAATTTCTTCTTTGAAGTAGGCCTACTTCAAAGTAAAGTCTCTTTTGAATGTGAAATCCTGCCCTTCCCAGGTCAGGCCCCAGACACTCACCAGGGGGTAGGAGACGGCATTGAGTGAGGACAGGCACAGCCCTTTCAGGTGTAAGTGACCACTCCTCCCCTCCCTCCTAGCACAGGTGGCTTATCAGGAAATGCAGACTACACCCCAGCTCCCTTTGTGTCACTGTCTAGTGTGAGGTGCAACCAGCCCAACTGTCATACTGACCCAGACAGGGAATCCACAAACAGGCAGAGTCACAGAATGGATTAAGCAAGAAAATGCCTACTTTCTAAAAGTGGCATTTTCAAACACACAATCTTAAAATCAACTTTACTAAAAGATGTATTTTTAAATTGTGAGCTCAGAGACCCCAAACTCCACATGTCCATCCGCTCCCAAATGGAATCTACACTTTAATCAGATTTAAAGGTAGCCCCCATGTTAAACTATGAGAGGGCAGGCCGTGCAACAGTGAAAACGAATTTAGCAATATTTCACTGTTAGGACATATAAAACACATCACTACGGCCTTCATTACAACCATGGCGGTAAATCCCGCTTACCGCCGTGCAGAAGACCTCCAACATACCACTGCAGCCGTGGAATTCAGCTACAGGTATTACGACCCACAGCCCGGAAACCGCCACAATACAGACACCCACACAAGTCCGCCACACCAAAGGTCAGTGATAAACTGGCGATAACAAAAACGACACCGTCAGGACATATAAAACACATTACTATATGTCCTACCTTAACCATACACTGTACCCTGCCCTTGGGGCTACCTAGGGCCTACGTTAGGGGTGCCTTACATGTAAGGAAAGGGAAGGTTTAGGCCTGACAAGTGGGTACACTTGGCAAGTCGAATTTACAGTTAAAAGTGCACACACACACACTGCAATGGCAGGTCTGAGACATGATTACAGAGCTACTTGTGTGGGTGGCACAACCAGTGCTACAGGCCCACTAGTAGCATTTGATTTACAGGCCCTGGCACCTCTAGTGCACTTTACTAGGGACTTACTAGTAAATGAAATATGCCAATCATGGATTAACCAATTACATCAAATTTTACACAGAGACCATATGTACTTTAGCACTGGTTAGCAGTGGTAAAGTGCTTAGAGTTCAAAAGCCAACAGCAACAGGTCAGACAAAATAGGAGGCAGGAGGAAAAAAGATTGAGGATGACCCTGCATAAGAAAAAAAGTCCAACATATAAATATATATATATATATATATGAGGGATGATTATCTCAAGTTCCGTAAGGTAACTAAAACTCGCATTCCCGCCATGCACAGTTTTCTCATCAATAATTTTACAGCAAATGTTGCAGTGATATTATCAATGATGTCATAGAAGATGTTATGCATGAAGTAATATGTGGGGTGGTTAGTAGTGTATAGCGAGGGTGTGAATTATAGTTACCTTAGGGCACAGCTGTGCATGACAGGGGTTGGCCGCAGGGCCTGCCCTGCAGCCAGGCCTGCAGCCAACCCCATATAAGCACCCAACCACGCACCACGCAAGGCCTTTGGCCATGCATGGCGGGGATTAGCTACAGGGCCTGAACTGTGCCCCCCTCCCTGTCTTATTTTGGCCCCAAGACCTCCACCCCCTGGGACCCAGCAAATTATTAAAATAGGGAGAGGGGACCATGTAGTCCCCCTCCCTTTGCCACTTTTGGCCCTGGGGACTCCAGCACTAATAAAAGGGGGGTGGGCTGCATGCCACATGAACATAAAAAGACCTATGTTTTTATGTGTGGAGAGTCGGCACTCATAAAGATACTACTTGTAAATCCCTTTGTGAATAGCAAACAATTGTAAGCTTACAGGAAAGTGTAACTTTACCTTTGTGAATCAGCCCCACAGACTTTCAGAATGAAAATAAGTATTAAAAGGCCATCAGGCCACTCTCTGTGAATTGTTCATTATGAGAGTTTCAACAATGACAAAGAAGGGTTATAAAAGGTAAACATAAGAGGTTAGGGGCTAGAGGGGAACCTTCCTGGCAGGTGGCTACCAGACAGGCCACGCAAAATCATATCACCCATTATCATTGAAGACTACCAGGGATGGTCACATTCAGCAGCCTTCACTTACTGGGTTTATCAGCTCAGCTGACCCTGCACAATGAGACTAGCAGACTCTGCTATTGTACTGAACAGAAAACGTATTCTCAGAGAGGTATGCAGGTGTTAATCATCTTTGAAATTCAAATTAGGCTTTCTATTTTCTGCTGTGGTAGCATCATCTTAGTGCCTAGAAGTAGTAAAATGTGGGTAGGATTGCTATGAAAAGTATACATTTGCCATTTTATTAGTCTTTATTGTGGTTACAGTTCTTTCATGTGTACTAAGATAGGGCTTGATTGCAAAAATTATTTAAAATGTATCCCTCCTTCCCTAGAGCACTTAAGAGTGTTCTTTCATAATGAAAAGGGGTTTGGGTTCCCACTAACTGTCTCTGTAAAGTATTATGGGATTGATCAGTACCTGAAACACATTGCACTGAAATATTTCTCAGTGGGTTGGGGCTGCTAACAGTCTAACTGGTTTTCTGTCTTGGAGTAGACTGAGGGGGTCATTCTGACCTCGGCGGTAAAAGGCCCTTACCGCCGGTCAGAAGTCCACCATACTACTGCCGCGGCCGCGGTAAACCGCCACGGTCATTCTGACCACCAACTGTGAAACCGCCAACAATCCGACATCCAAGGAAGGCCGCCGCATCAGCGGGCCGCCGAAAACTGGAGATGACCAAACCTCCACCGTCACGCCAACACAAACACGCCCATGCCATTCTGACCCACGAATCCACGCGGCGGTCTTTCAACCGCGGTATTCCATTGGCGGTACACACCGCCGCGCTCAAAATACACACACAGCACCAAAACACAGCCACATTGGACAATTTGAAATACGCACACCTGAGACACATACAAACAACACTCCCACACATCCAATCAACTATAAAACACACACCCACAAACCCCCACTAGTTGGAAATCGGAGCGAAGGCGATACAGACAGAGATAGAGAGAGCGAGCACAGCACTAGAAAACCCCAACACACACAGGAACCCCACTTCATCACCCACACCACATCTACACACACATCACCACATATCACCACGCACATCACCACAAACACCACCCCACACCTCATCCACACCACCCCATGGCATCCCAAAGACACCCAAGGTTTTCTGACCAAGAACTCCGGGTCATGGTGGAGGAAATTATGAGGGTTGAGCCCCAGCTCTTCGGCACACAGGTGCAGCACACCACCATAGCAAGGAAGGCTGAGCTATGGCAAAGGATCGTAGACAGGGTCAACGCTGTGGGACAGCATCCCAGAAATCGGGAAGATATCAGAAAGCGATGGAACGACCTACGGGGGAAGGTGCGCTCGATGATCTCCAGGCACAACATCACTGTGCAGAAGACTGGCGGCGGACCCCCACCCACTCCACCCCAATTCACAGCATGGGAGCAAGAGGTGGTAAACATCCTGCATCCTGATGGCCTCGCTGGAGTAGGCGGAGGAATGGACTATGGTAAGTCGAATCTCAACTACTTCACCCCCCCAACCACCAGCATGCCAACCCCCCCCCCCAATCCCAACCCCCCAGAACACACCCTCCCTGCCAATGTCTCACCAGCACAACCCACCCTAAACAACACCAACCCCTGAATGCCAACACAAACCATAGACAGCCACCACCAAAGCATGACCATTGCACATACCCATACACCCCCCCCCCCCCACCACCCTCACAAAACCTCCCACAAGGGAATGCCAGCACTGGGGGACAAGGGCACTCAAAATGCACGCCATGGCACACACAGAAACAATAACCATACTCCTTTACCCCTGCAGGGCCCGAACGCCAACACACCGCCACGGGGGGTCCAGATTTGTCCATCCCACCCCCAGAACAGGCCCCCAGCAAGGACAGCAGCTCTGTCGACCTAGAACCTGACGACCAGCCCGGACCATCAGGGACCTCTGGACAGTCGGTTCCCCAGACACAGACACAGGCCACCGCAGACCCAAACCCCTCTGGGAACACCAGCACAGCTCCCACCCAGCGGGCCCATGCCTCTGTCTCGCAGACGCGTCAATCAGCGGTGTGTCCACCACTACAGGGCACCCAGGCTGACCCAACACCCCAACAACAACAGGGACCTGGGGGCAGTGGTAGTGGGCACACCGTCCAGGGGACAGAGGCCCGGGGAAACAGGGCAACTGGGAGGGCTGCTGTGCGACAGGGGGGGGAGGACAGGCCCAGGGAACCGACTCTCCAAGAGGCCCTCACCACCATCATGGGGGCATACCATCACTCCCAGGAGACGATGGCGACGGTACTGGCCAGGTTCACCGAGATCCAGGCACAGCAGGAGGAACGGTACATGGGGTTCAGCAATGAACTCCGGAACATCGCTACCGCTATGGGGACCATAGTCCAGGCCCTCAACCGGATAGAAACCACATTGCGGGACCATGTGGCACTGCAAAGGGCCCCTGTCACTAGCCAGGAACAGCCTACCACCTCCGCCGGCGCTAGTGGTCAGGAGGCCCCCACGGAACGACGGGCCACCAGAACCCCACCTCCTGCTGAAGAACAACCACCCCGCAAGAGGAACCTGAGATCTCAAAGGAAGACAGAGTAGGATGCCAAGACCCCCGCCAGCCTAATATCCCCCCGGATGTCATTCCACTGTCCCACAGTGTCACCCTGTCCAACCTTGAACTGCCCCTGCTCCATCCTTCCACAGGCATATGGACAATGCACCTGTGCGACCGAGAACTGGACTCTGCCATGGACATAACTCCACCCTCACCCATCACCGTTTTAATATCATGTACCAATATCTAGCACTAAAAATAAATCACTCATTGCACTGAAATCATTCAGGAGTCAGCCTGTATTATTTACAAATGTATAACATATTACTGATCAATAATGTTCTGTTATTTTTGTGATGACAACATACCAGTGTCAATAAGCATTAGTCCATGGGCTAACCAAGCAGAAGTCACGCAGTGGGTCATACAGCACTGAAAAGGGAAGGGAAAATCAAACATCAGTTTAAAGGAACTGGGGGGAAATACACAAAGTAAAGATGCAGGGGGCTTTCAGTAAATGTTAAATGGCGTGGGTGATTTTTACCTGTGTGCTACTGAAAATACTGTTGGATAACTCTGTCCCTGTTGTCTGGGTCGTCCTCTTCGTCTTCCTCCTCTTCACTCTCCGCAGGCTCCACAGCTCCTTCAACACCACCATCTGGACCATCCTCCTGCAGGAAAGGCACCTGACGTCGCAATGCCAGATTGTGAAGCATACAGCAGGCCACGATGATCTGGCACACCTTCTTTGGTGAGTACATCAGGGATCCCCCTGTCATATGCAGGCACCTAAACCTGGCCTTCAGGAGGCCAAAGGTTCTTTCTATGATCCTCCTAGTTCGCCCATGGGCCTCATTGTACCGTTCCTCTGCCCTGGTCCGGGGATTCCTCACTGGGGTCAATAGCCAAGGCAGGTTGGGGTAACCAGAGTCACCAATTAGCCACACACGGTGTCTCTGTAGCTGTTCCATCACATAAGGGATGCTGCTATTCCGCATCACATACGCGTCATGCACTGACCCAGGGAACTTGGCATTCACATGGGAGATGTACTGGTCAGCCAAACAGACCACCTGGACGTTCATCGAATGGTAACTTTTCCTGTTTCTGTACACCTGCTCATCGTCTTTTGGGGATACTAAAGCCACATGGGTCCCATCAATGGCACCAATTATGTTGGGGATATGTCCAAGGGCATAAAAATCACCCTTCACAGTGGCCAAATCAACCTCCTCAGGGAATACAATGTAGCTCCGCATGTGTTTCGTCAGGGCAGATAACACTCTAGACAAGATTTTTGAAAACATAGGCTGAGACATTCCAGATGACATGGCCACTGTTGTCTGGAATGAGCCACTTGCCAAAAAATGGAGGACTGACAGAACCTGCACTAGAGGGGGAATTCCTGTGGGTTGGCGGATGGGTGACATCAGGTCTGGCTCCGGCTGGGCACACAGTTCCTGTATAGTGGCTCGGTCAAGTCGGTATCGTAGTATGATATGGCGTTCTTCCATTGTCGACAGGTCCACCAGCGGTCGGTACACGCGAGGATTCATCCGTCTCCTCGCAAGTCCCAGCGGACGGTGCCTAGGAAGGACAACATGGAGCACAGAGTCAAGCAAATCACAGGTACGTTCACCACAGCATGCATAGCACACGATTATCTATGTATTGAAAGGCGTGTATGTGTGGCAATGCAAGGCCTAGGCCTGTGTGACGCAGTACAAATTATGCCATGTGGGCCCTTGAAATGGCGGCTGCCTGACCTGTGAAGTGGGACAATGGGATGTGAGGTCAATGCGCTGGCGTGGCACTCCGTGGCGGTCGGCGGTCGAAGACCGCTATACGAAGCCGCATTGGCTAACATTGAAGCCTATGGGTTTCAGGAGCCAATGACGAGGTGTGCCGGCGGTCGTGGTACGCACCACCGCGGTACGCACCGCCGCGGGCGTGACCGCCATTTTCTATCTGCTTAATCACTCGAGACCTGATCATCCACAGGAGAGGACCTATACTGCAAGTGCTGCTGTGACCTCGGTCTGGAAGTGACAATGGCTGCTGCGACTGGGGAAAGGGCCCCTGCCTTCATGTCTGAGGAGTTGGAGAAACTTGTGGATGGGGTCCTCCCCCAGTATGCGTTACTCTACGGTCCTCCAGACCAACAGGTAAGTACACTGGGTGCACATTGAATGGGCTATGCCTGTGTGGAGTGGGGTGGATGTAAGTTGGTGGGGTGGGGGGCGAATGAGGAGTGCAACGCACGACAGATGAGAGCATGTGGCATATGGCAAGGTTGGGGAGGGGGGGCCAATCGCATCTAACATGCAGAAAATTGATGAATCTTTTCTTCCCACCCTGTACATGTCAAATAGGTCAGCGCCCATCAGAAAGTGGACATTTGGCGTGCCATCGCCAAGGAAGTCCGGGCCCTGGGGATCCACACAAGACGGGGCACCCACTGCCGCAAGAGGTGGGAGGACATCCGCCGCGGGACCAGGAAGACCGCCGAGTCACTGCTGGGGATGGCCTCCCAACCTAGGAGGGGTGCCAGTCGTACCCTGACCCCCCTGATGTCCCGGATCCTGGCGGTGGCCTACCCTGATTTGGATGGGCGCTTGAGGACATCACAGCAGACACAAGGGGGTGAGTATCAGCACATTCTGCTATCTCTCTGCGCAGTGGAGGCGTCTGGGTGGGGGAGGAGGGTTGTGGGTGACATTAGGCCAGGGCGCTTTCTGTAGTGTAGTCCTCTCCTTTAGGCATGTCCCTGTGCTCCCGGCCCCCACCTCTGTAGGGTGACAAGTACAGCTATCGATGGTCCAGCATCACACATGTGCGCGTTTGTCGTCTCTAGACCTGTTGTCCTAGTCAGAAGTACTGAGTAGTGTACCCCGAATGCGCGGCTTAGTGCATGAGGCTCCTGTGTCTGTCCTCTCCGCCAACGGTGTTGACATTGCATGCACTCAACCTGGTCTTCGTTTTTCTCCCCCCACCCTTCTTCTTCATCTTCTTGTGCATGTGTGCATTAGCATCATCAGGCGGAGGAGAATTGGCATCGGAGCACGAGGGAGCTGCAAGTCACAAGGCCCCGGTGGGACCAGGAACAGACACCGAGGGCACCAGTGATCCGGAGGGTGAGGGGAGCACCACAACGGGGACCGGTGGTGACACCAGCGACAGCGACACATCCTCGGATGGGAGCTCCCTAGCGGTGGCGGCAACATCCGGGCCCCCCGTCTCTCCAGGTACAGCTGCCACCCAGCGCACCAGCCCCGCCCTCCCAGCAGCCCCTCAGCCTACGCTCCGTGCCCGCTCGCCCAGGAAGGCGGGCGTCTCCTTCGCCCCAGGCACCTCAGCCCCTGCCCCTGTTACCCCTGCTGCCATCAGTGAGGAGGTCATTGACCTCCTTCAGACCATCATTGTTGGGCAGACTACCCTTTTGAATGCCATCCAGGGGGTAGAAAGGGAGGTGCATCGGAGCAATGCCTACCTGGAGGGCATTCATTCGGGTCAGGCTGCCCATCAACGATCGTTCAATGCTCTGGCCTCAGCACTGACGGCAGCCATTGTCCCTGTTTCCAGCCTCCCTCTTCTGACTGCCTCCACCCTGTCTCTGTCTCCTGTTCCTCAGCCTATCCCATCCACACCATCAGACCAGCCTGCACACACCTCAACACCCAAGGGCAGCTCATCCAGACACAAGCACCACAGAACCCACAAGCATTCATGCAAGCAACACCCAGATGCAGACATTCCAACAGTCACTACCACCTCTGTGTCCCCCTCCTCCTCGTCTCCCTCCTCCCTCCCTGTGACGTCTACACTCACACCTGCATGCACACCACCATCAGCCAGTGCTTCCATCACCACCACACCCTCCAGTCCAGTCCGTACACGTGCAGTCACCACCCCCACTACCATTTACACGTCCCCTGTGGCCTCTCCCACTGTGTCTGTCACCCCCTCTTCCAAGACACACAAACGCAGGCAGACACCCACCCAACAGCCATCCACCTCACGACAGCCTCCAGCACAAGCACCTGCACCCAAAGACAGCACACCTGACTCTCCTACCACCACATCCTCTTCCTCCACTCCCATCACCACTTCTCCTACCTTTTACCTTGGTCCTAAGAAAGTTTTCCTCGCTAATCTTGACCTCTTTCCCTCCACTGACCCACCCCCTCCATCTGCAAAGAGTCCCAAGAGCACCTCAGCCACCACCAGCCCAGCTTCGAGTGTCACTGTGGTGCATGGGTTCTGGAGCCCACCCTTTGCCAGCAGTGACACGTCAATCAGCAGCAAGGGGACAGCCAGCCCCCCACCAGGAAGCTGAAGGGCCGCCGTGAGAGGACTGACACGGCTGCCCCCAAGGAGCAAAGTTCGCCCACTTCACCAGCCACAACATCTAGGGGAGGCAAGGGCCCGAGAGCCCCATCTAAGGAGCGAAAGGGCAGCAGGGCGGAGAAGTCAGCCAGCAGGAGCGCGGAGCAGGAGGGGCCCACAAGCCCCATCCCGGGTGTTAGGAAGAACACCAAAGGGCCCAGGACTCCGTCCCCGAAGGGTCCAGCAACAGCACGGTCGGAGGGCGACTGAGCAGGGAGTCCAGGCCAGGTCTGGCTCCCTTGACCTACTGGACGAGCACCGCTGAAGAGGGCCCCGCCGTGCAGAAGAGCACCGCTGAACAGGGCCCCGCCGTGCAGAAGAGCACCGCTGAACAGGGCCCCGCCGTGCAGAAGAGCACCGCTGAACAGGGCCCCACCATGCAGAAGAGCACCGCTGAACAGGGCCCCGCCGTACAGAAGAGCACCGCTGAACAGGGCCCCGCCGTGCAGAAGAGCACCGCTGAACAGGGCCCCGCCGTGCAGAAGAGCACCGCTGAAGAGGGCCCGCCGTGCAGAAGAGCACCGCTGAAGAGGGCCCCGCCGTGCAGAAGAGCACCGCTGAAGAGGGCCCCGCCGTGCAGAGGAGCACCGCTGAAGAAGGCCCCGCCATCTCAAGCACCGCTCCGCTGGGCCCTTCCTGTCAAGCACCGCTCCGCTGGGCCCCGCCGTCTCAAGCACCGCTCCACTGGGCCCTTCCTGTCAAGCACCGCTCCGCTGGGCCCTTCCTGTCAAGCACCGCCCCGATGGGCCCCGCCGTCTCAAGCTCCGCTCCGCTGGGCCCTTCCTGTCAAGCACCGCTCCGCTGGGCCCCGCCGTCTCAAGCACCGCTCCGCTGGGCCTTTCCTGTCATGCACCGCTCCGCTGGGCCCCGCCGTCTCAAGCACCGCTCCGCTGGGCCCTTCCTGTCAAGCACCGCTCTGCTGGGCCCTTCCTGTCAAGCACCGCTCCGCTGGGCCCCGCCGTCTCAAGCACCGCTCCGCTGGGCCCTTCCTGTCAAGCACCGCTCCGCTGGGCCCCGCCGTCTCAAGCACCGCTCTGCTGGGCCCCGCCGTCTCAAGCACCGCTCCGCTGGGCCCTTCCTGTCATGCACCGCTCCGCTGGGCCCTTCCTGTCAAGCACCGCTCCGCTGGGCCCCGCCGTCCCAAGCACCGCTCCGCTGGGCCCTTCCTGTCAAGCACCACTCCGCTGGGCCCCGCCGTCTCAAGCACCGCTCCGCTGGGCCCCGTCGTCTCAAGCACCGCTCCGCTGGGCCCCGCCGTCTCAAGCACTGGTCCGCTGGGCCCTTCCTGTCAAGCACCGCTCCGCTGGGCCCCGCCGTCTCAAGCACCGCTCCGCTGGGCCCCGCCGTCTCAAGCACCGCTCCGCTGGGCCCTTCCTGTCAAGCACCGCTCCGCTGGGCCCTTCCTGTCAGGCACCGCTCCGCTGGGCCCCGCCGTCTCAAGCACCGCTCCGCTGGGCCCTTCCTGTCAAGCACCGCTCCGCTGGGCCCTTCCTGTCAAGCACCGCTCTGCTGGGCCCCGCCGTCTCAAGCACCGCTCCGCTGGGCCCTTCCTGTCAAGCACCGCTCCGCTGGGCCCTTCCTGTCAGGCACCGCTCCGCTGGGCCCCGCCGTCTCAAGCACCGCTCCGCTGGGCCCTTCCTGTCAAGCACCGCTCCGCTGGGCCCCGCCGTCTCAAGCACAGCTCCGCTGGGCCCTTCCTGTCAAGCACTGCTCCGCTGGGCCCCGCCGTCTCAAGCACCGCTCCGCTGGGCCCCGCCGTCTCAAGCACCGCTCCGCTGGGCCCGCCGTCTCAAGCACCGCTCCGCTGGGCCCTTCCTGTCATGCACCGCTCCGCTGGGCCCCGCCGTCTCAAGCACCGCTCCGCTGGGCCCTTCCTGTCAAGCACCGCTCCGCTGGGCCCCGCCGTCTCAAGCACCGCTCCGCTGGGCCCTTCCTGTCAAGCACCGCTCCGCTGGGCCCTTCCTGTCAAGCACCACTGGCACAATGACAGTGCCGGATCTGTCTCGAGCTACTGTTCACGGTTCACTGTGCCCACCATGCCTCCTCCTTGACCGGTGGAGACTGTTATCCACCTGATGGACTGTGGCTTTGCACTCCCCAGGATGGCAGAGTGGGCAAGCCACCCACTGTAGAGACTTGAGAGACTGTGGCTTTGCACTCCCCAGGATGGCAGAGTGGGCAAGCCACCCACTGTAGAGACTTGAGAGACTGTGGCTTTGCACTCCCCAGGATGGCACAGTGGGCATGGTGGCCCCTTCGTGGATCTGGCGTCGTGGACTCATGTGGCTGTGGTGCCCCCCCCTTCCCTTCCCCCTGAGGTGCCTGTAGTTTTTTCATCTGATGCCCCTGCAGTGTTCTCTCCAAAGGACTCAGGTCTCCTGTGTGGGCTTTGCCCTTGTGTTGATACACTTTGGCCCATGGACACTTGGAATATCGTTAGATGTGCAGGACTTATTGCCTCGGTTTATCGTATGCACTGGATATTGAATTGTTTTTTTTGAATTGTTATTGCTATTTGACCGTGACTTATCAGTGGTTTTTATTTCCCATAAATTTCGAGTCACAATTTAATTATGTCCTTGCTTTTTTTGCGGGGGTTTGGGTGGTGTCACTGTGACTTGTTGCTCTGCATTGGTGTGTACATGGTTTGGGGGGGTGGGTGTATCGCGTATGTGTGTGCACGTAACCTTTCGTCCTCCCCCCTCCCCTGTGTCGTAGGTGCAGTACTCACCGTTGTCGTCTGCGCCGGCGTTCGTACTCGTGGTAGATGAGCAGGTAGACGAGAGCAGGTAGGATGTTTAATTCGGGTTCCATGCTGTCCTCCTTCCTCGTGGAGTGCGTAGAGGTGCGCGTTTTCCCGTTCGTAGTCTGTTTCCGCCGTGTTTTTATCGGCGGTGCTCCCGCCCCGGAAAAGGTGGCGGATTGGCCAGTCATAATAGTGTGGGCGGTACATTGTCTGCCGCCGGTCTGTTGGCGGTGACCGCCGCGCTGTTTGTCGGTCCCGCCGTGGAGGTCGGAGTGTTAATGTGGCGGGCTGTGTTGGCGGTTCCATTTTTTGGACCGCCGGCCTGTTGGCGGGTTAGCCGCCGCTTTATCACCGTCCGCCAGGGTTAGAATCACCCCCTGAGTCCTTACTGCCAGGGGTGTCTAGAATATTAAACTCTATGTTCTAGAGCAATTTAGAAAATATATCACTTGCAGCAGCCTTACTCTGTGTAGACAATGCCATCTTTGCATATGTCAAGACAACATCAGGGCAGTTGGCTGCTTTCCCCCAAAACTACACTATTGCCTGGTAAAGTAAGGGGGGGCTGCTAACTGTCCAACTGCTTTTCTGCCTTGGAGTGGCACATTGACTGAGTCCTTAGTGCCAGGGGGGTCTAGAAAATTAAAGTCTATGGGCCTGATTCTAACTTTGGAGGACGGTGTTAAACCGTCCCAAAAGTGGCGGATATACCACCTACCGTATTACGAGTCCATTATATCCTATGGAACTCGTAATACGGTAGGTGGTATATCCGCCACTTTTGGGACGGTTTAACACCGTCCTCCAAAGTTAGAATCAGGCCCTATGTTCTAGAGCAATTTAGAAAATGTATCACCGGCAGCAGTCTTACTCTGTAGAGACAGTGCCATTTTTGCATATGTCAAGACAACATCAGGGCAGTTGGCTGCTTTCCCCCAAAACTGCTCTATTGCCGGATAAAGTAAGGGGGGGTTTGACGATAATACAGATCAGCTTGGGCTAGGCTGGGATGGTGAAAAATGTCCCCTCGATCCTTAGTCATGGCAAAGGAGTTAAAGAAAGCAAATGTTCCCCCTCCAACACTGGTCACGGTTTCGAAAGAAAGAAAAACATATGAGGCAACCTTTTTAATTCTCTTTCGGTGTTCACAGATATTGAGAGAATTTTAATGGAAATGTAATTGTTTGTATAATCGAACTACAAGTTTGTTGAAAGGACAGAGTGATATGTTTTTTCCTCATCTCTCTCTGTTTTACAGCATCAAAAGGGAATAAAAAAACATATAACACACCTCTCTTCACCATTGGGTAATAATGAAGGAGGGAATTATGGCTAAAGAACATTCTTCCCTGTCAAACCTTTGGTGATAGAGTGCCACTGATTACCTTTCCCACTCCAATAGCATATTTGTTACCTTCCTTCTTCAGTCTTGTCCAGCTGCAGGTTTTTTTTAACCTCTGTTTTGCCTGTGAGCAGGAGTGTGCTACCCTCGTAGTTGGACAAGATAGATATTACATATACCATACTGCGGTGGCTCCTCCTCAATGGCTGAGTAGCTTAGCCCCCCCGCCGCCAGCAGCAGAAGCTGCAAACCTTTTATGACTAAAGGATGATAAACTATGTTTATTATCCTTTTGTTGTGAGAGGGGTTGGGCCAAGTGGGATGACAGGGCACATGTGTGTTTGTCCGGCCGTCTCCGGTCTGCCAAACTCACATGCGTACTGTGCTTTCTCCAGCCCGGCACTGTGTTGCTGGGCTGGAGAGAGCAGACACAGGCTCCCAGTCTGCCTGGGAGCACCCTGGCTGTGCGCTCCCAGCCAATCCTAACGCTGCTCTGAGCAGCATCAGGATTGGTCGCAGTGTAGGCTGAGAGCCTGTGCATACTAAGAGGAAAGAAGAGTGGCAGCGCGCAGGTAAGGTTTTTAAATTTAAAAAAATATATTAATATCTCCCTCAGCCCCCCCACGCTGGGTGCCGTCCCACACCTTGTAACCCCGGCAAGGCATGACTGAAACCATCCCCACCAACTAACAAGAATATGAGAATAAAGAAATTAATGCACCACTTACATTAGGGAAGGCAAGTGGAGGACATAGAATACACCCCCACTTGCACAAAGCAACGGTGTGTAAGACATCCACACTCCCCACTTGGGCAAGGTAGGTGGATTCAATACTCATGCCAGGATGCGATATAAGCCCTTCACTGCATAGCTTGATTTAAATAAACTCTTCCGATGTTTGCAAAAAATATGAAATCCCCTAACCTTTAGGTAAGAGTGAGGAAGTTCAATGAAAAATAAACACCCCGATAACCTTGGGCAAATTATCAGATGCAGCTGATAAATGGCTATTGTATGTAGTGTCTCAAATATTAGAAGAGCCTAAAATACATCAAAATTATATTGATTACATATTACCTTTACTCCCTCACACCATACACACATTCCAACATCAAAACAAACTCTCCCATACATTAGTACATTGCTCTTTGTACAATTTAATAAATTGCCTATATAAATGAAAGAACATAGACATATTCATTTACTATGACATACAACTTTTATAACACAATCAGATAAAATAATTATCATACGCTGCGATATGAGACGGTTATAATGTGATAACAGATCTCGTGACAATGACAAAAAACAACAATGGTGTACCTAACCTCAGACGCTTTCACAAAATGTCAGGACATTCACACACAAATAAACAATGTGCAAAAAAAATTCCGTTCAGTGTCACTTCATCTGCTAAGTCACACTATCCTTAAAATCCTCTTTTACTCTTCCACATACTTTTTCAGTTCCCATTCTCATTTGCATCTTACACAAATGGTGGTGTGGGCATGTGTTAATGCTGAGTCGGGATAGCGGGGATGGAAGAGAAGTTTTGAGTATTACCAGAATTTCTCATTTTGTAAAGATTTTGGCCCTCATTACAACCCTGGCGGTCGGTGTTAAAGCAGCGGTAATACCGGCAACAGGCCGGTGGAAAAAATTTTTAATCACGACCACGGCTGAAACTGCCAACATAGACAGCCACTTTAACACTCCGACCGCCATGCGGTACAAACAAACAGCGCAGCGGTAACCGCCAACAGACAGGCGGAAGACAATGTACTGCCCACCATATCACAACCCCGCAATTCGCTACCTTTTCCGGGGCGAAACCAACATGAAGAAAAACACGGCGGAAACAGTACAGAGAAGGGAAAATCACTCACTTCTCCACACCCCACGAGGAACCAGGATGCCATGGAGCCAGAACTGCAGATCTTGCCGGTGATGGTCTTCCTGCTCCTCTATCAGGAGCTCCAAAGACGGCGGCGAAGACCACGGTGAATGCTGCACGTACAACACATGGGAGGGGGGAAAAGAGAGTGACACACACACACGCAACACGCCACACCCCCACCCCCACCCTCACCCACAACACCATACACACAAATACATGCTGCAACATTACATATACACCCCCACACCCCCCCATTGAATAAGGCAAGGACAAAAGGAAATGATTTGAACGATTGTAATGAATAAAAATCCAGCAGTCAAAACTCCAAATCCAGTATATACAATTATGTACACCAACTACACAAGTCCGGATAGTGCACCAATCATTGTCCGTGGACCACTGGGCCCAAAATGCATGGACGAGGCCCACACTAGACACCTGACTCCAAACGGAGAGAACACTGCTGGGGCATCAGACCAAAAATATACAGGCACCTCAGGGGGAGGGGGGGCACCTCAGCCTGATGAACGCATGACACCTTGCTCCACGAGGGGGCTCCATGCCCATTGATGTATTCTGGGGAGTGCAAAGCCACAGTCTTTCAAGTCTCTCAAGTGGGTGGGTTGCCCACTGCTTCATTCTGGGGAGTGCAAAGCCACAGTCTCTCAAGTCTTTTCAGTGGGTGGATTGCCCACTGCTTTATCCTGGGGAGTGCAAAGCCACAGTCTCTCAAGTGGATAACAATCTCCACTGGTTCTGGAGGGGGCTTTGTGCCCAGAGTGCTTCATCCTGCCAAGGACAGAGGTAGTGGATGTATCTCTCCAATGGTTCTGGAGGGGGCAATGGTGCCCAGAGTGCTTCATCCTGCCAAGGACTGAGGTAGGGGATGTATCTCTCCACTGGTTCTGGAGGGGGCTTTGGGCCCAGAGTGCTTCATCCTGCCAAGGACTGTGGTAGTAGATGTATCTCTCCACTGGTCCTGGAGGGGGCTTTGTGCCCAGAGAGCTTCATCCTGCCAAGGATTGAGGTAGTGGATGCCTTTCTCCACTGAAAGTGATGCTTCAAGGAAGCTGCCCAGGCTCCTGGACGACTGAACACTGGGGATGGCCGCCCTGTCTGTGGTGGTGCCACTGGCTAAGGATGTCGCTGGGCCGCTGGCAGTGCTGCGGTGCTGTCAGTCGCGGCGGTGCTTGCGGCAGGCTCTGTGGCTGTGGTGCTGGCGGCGGGCTCTGTGGCAGTGGTGCTGGCGGTGGGCACTGTGGCAGCGGTGCTGGTTGCTGGCTCTGTAGCGGCGGTGCAGGTGGCGGGCTCTGTGGCAGAGGTAATGGTTGTGGGCTCTGTGGCAGCGGTGCTGGTTGCAGGCTCTGTGGCAGCGGTGCTGGTTGCGGGCTCTGTGGTGGCGGTGCTGGTTGTGGGCTCTGTGGCGGCGGTGCTGGTTGCGGGCTCTGTGGCGGCAGTGCTGGCGGCTGTGCAGGTGGCGATGCAGGTGGCGGTCTTCTCTGCCGTACAGGTTGGCGTCGACGTGGAAAGAAGTTGTGACACTGGTCCCTCAGTCGGTGACACCATGCCCTCTCCTGACCTGCCCTTCAGTTTCTGGCCCATGCCCCCCTTTGAAGATGTCACAGCTGTCTTGCCACTATCCCCTTTCGTTTTCCCTGACCCCTTGGTGGCAGGTGTTTTCTGCTTCTCCCTCTGGGATGTAGGCAACTTTTTTAGCTTGGCAGGTGGTGGAATGTCCTTGCCCTCGCTCCGTGGCACACTGGCAGCCCTGATGGTTGGCGCACTCCAATAGCCCGCAGTTGCTGACACCACTGTGCCTGGGGATGTGGTGGCTGAGGTGCTGGGTTGGGACCTGGAAAGCCCTAGGGGATGGATGGGGGGGAGGTGTAGGGAAGAGGTCAATATTAGCCAGGAACAGTTTTTTATACACACTGGGACGGGTAGATGAAGGGGGTTTGGGAGTGGAGGAAGAGGTAGTGGTTGTAGGAGGTGTACGTCTGCTGAATTTGGCTGAAGGTGCATGGGCTGGAGGCTATTGTGAGGTGGATGGCTGTTGGGTGGGTGTGTGCCTGCATTTGTGTACTTTAGGAGGCGGGCTCACAGACACACTGGGAGAAGACACAGGGGATGTGTGAATGGTAGTGGGGGTGGTGAGTGCACGTGAGCGGTGTGTGGTGATGGGCGTACTGGTGATGGAGGTAGTGGCTGAAGATGTAGTGCATGCAGGTGTGAGTGGAGACGAGACTGGAAGGGAGGAGGGAGACGTGGAGGCAGTGGATGTTGGTATGCCTGCATGGGAATGATGCTTGTGTGAGTGCCTGTGGGATGTGTAGTGCTTATGTTTGCCTGAGCCACTTTTATGTGTTGAGGTGTGTGCATGCTGGTCTGATGGTGTGCTTGGGATTGGCTGAGGTACAGGCGATTTGGTCTGGGTGGAGGAAGTTGGAGGGGGAAGGCTGGACACAGGGACAATGGCTGCCATCAGTGTTGAGGCCAGAGCCTGAAATGCTTTCTGTTGGGCTGCCTGACCAGAATGAATGCCCACCAGGTATGCATTTGTTTGTTGCAAATGCCTCTCAACACCCTGGATGGCATTCAGAATGGTAGACTGCCCAACAGTGAGTGACCTTAGGAGGTCAATAGGCAGGTCTGACTGGGGCAGGGCCTGAGGTGCCTGGGACAAACGAGATGCCCACCCTCCTGGGTGAGCAGGCACGGGACACACGCTGAGGGGCTGCTGGGAGGGCGGTGCTGGTAGGGGGGGTGGCGGCTGTACCTGTTGATGCGGGGGGCACAGAGGGCCGCCACCGCAATGGAGCTCCCATCAGAGGAGGAGTTGCTGTCACTGCTGTCACCTCGTGTCCCCGCCGTGGAGCTCCCCTCCCCCTCCGTCCCACTGGTGGCTTCTGACTCCATTGTTTCGCCCTTCAGGGCCAAGTGGGATGCAGCTCCCTCCTGCTCCGGTGCCACTGCTCCTCTGCCTGATGATGCTATTGCACACAAGAACAGGGAGACCACAAAAAGGGGGGAAAGACAGAAGAAAGACATGTTCAGTGCATGCAACACCACTACCGTTGGCGGACACTACAGACACAGCAGCCCTCTGCACTACGTCATGCACTTATTGTTCCTAGATTATTCACATGCCCATGGGGTACAAGGCCTAAGCCCGATTGCTGCACACATGGAAGTCACAGGAGCCTGACTAGGTGTAGATGGCACTAACCACTAGTGGGGTTGGGGTTCCACTGAACCTGCCTCTCAAGGGACCTTGCCAACCAAGCTCGCCCTAGCTTAGGGGAACCCACTGCCCACCTCCCCCACCCGGACACCTCATAATGCGCGCAGAGTCAGATGAATGTGACTGTACTCACCCCCTTGTGGCTGCTGTGATGCCCTCAAGCGCCCATCCAACTCCGGATACGCCACCGCCAGGATCTGGAACCTCAGGGGGTCATGGTGCGACAGGCACCCCTCCCACATTGGGAGGCCAACCCCAACTGGGTCTCCTCCGTCTTCTTTCTCCAGCAGTGAATGTCCTCCCATCTTTTACGGCAGTGGGTGCTCCGTCTGTGGTGGACCCCCAGGGTCCGGACGTCCTTGGCGATGGCACACCAAATATCCTTCTTCTGGTGGGCACTGACCTAGAGGAATAGTGCAGGGGAAAAGGAAGATCTTTACCCGTCCGGACCATCATACTCATTGGCCCACGTTCCCACCCTTGCCCTGATGCACATACACTCCCTGTCCGCTCATGCAGGCCTAAGTCCCCCCCCCTATGTGTCTGCCATCCACACCACTCCAAACAGGCATTGCCCATGCAGCATGCTCACAGTGTACTCACCTGTGTGTCTAGAGGACCGTACAGTTAGGTGTACTGGGGGAGGACCCGATCCACTCATTTCTCCAACTTCTCCAAAGTGAAGGCAGGGACTCTTTCCCCAGACACATGAGCCATCGTCGCTTCCAGACTGAGGTCACAGCAGCACTTGCAGTGTAGGTCCTCTCCTGTTGAAGGTCAGGTATCAAGTGAGCGAACAGACAGAAAATGACGGTCACGCCCACTGTGGTGCGTACCGTCACCGCCGGCGTAAATCGTCATTGGCTCCTCGGACCCATAGGGTCCAATGTTAACCAATGCAGGATTGCGCAGCGGTCTTTGACTGCTTACTGCGATGGTGTAGAACACCTGCACACTTACCTCATATCCCCTTGTCCCACCTTACAGGCCAGGCAGCCGCCATTTCAGGGGGCCACATGGCATTAATAATAATTGTGTCACACCTATCTAGGCCTTGCATACACACAGTAACAGGCACATTGCGGATTACTAAATGTGTGCAAAGGACATTTTGTGATACCTCAGTGTAGGCTGACTCTCTGCTCGCTGTTCTCGTCAATAGGGCACGTCCGCTGGGGCAGGTGGTAAGATGGCGGCATCCTCCAGTGTACAGACCGCTGGTGGACCTGTCGACAATGGAAGAGAGACACGTAATAGTCACCTACAGACTTAATTGTGCAACAATCCATGAACTGTGTGCCCAGTTGGAGCCAGACCTGATGTCAGCTATCTGCCATCCCACAGGGATACCCACTCTAGTGCAGGTCCTGTCAGTACTCCATTTCCTGGCAAGTGGGTCTTTTCAAACAACAGTGGCCATTGCATCAGGGATGTCCCAGCCAATGTTCTCTAACTCTAACGTGCTGTCCAAAGTGCTGTCTGCCCTGCTGAAACACATGCGCAGCTACATCGTTTTCCCTCAGGTGGAGGTTTTGCCTACAGTGAAAGGTGACTTCTATGCCCTGGGACATATCCCCAACATTATAGGTGCCATTGATGGGACACATGTGGCCTTGGTACCCCCCCGCAGGAGTGAACAGGTGTACAGAAACCAGAAAAGCTATCATTCGATGAATGTGCAGATGGTGTGTTTGGCTGACCAGTACATCTCCCATGTGAATGCCAAATTTCCTGGCTCAGTGCATGACGCTTACATTCTGAGGAATAGCAGCATCCCTTATGTGATGGGCCAACTCCAGAGGCACTGTGTGTGGCTAATAGGTGAGGACAAGGACCCTATACAGTGTGAATAGGTGTCTGGGTATGGGGTGTGTTCCTACGGGTCAGTGTGTGTCTAACAGTTGTCCCTCGATATTTGCAGGTGACTCTGGGTACCACAACCTGTCATGGCTACTGACCCCAGTGAGAAATCCCAGGACAAGGGCAGAGGAACGCTACAATGAAGCACATGGGAGAACTAGGAGGGTGATTGAACAGACCTTTGGCACCCTGAAGGCCAGGTTCTGGTGCCTCCATATGACAGGTGGTTCTCTCTACTACTCACCAAAGAAGGTGTGCCAGATAATCGTGGCCTGCTGTATTCTGCACAACCTGGCTTTGTGACGACAGGTGCCTTTTCTGCAGGAGGATGGTCCAGCTGGAGGTCTTGTGGCAGCTGTGGAGCCTGTGGACAGTGAAGAAGAGGAGGCAGAAGAAGAGGATATCGACAACAGAAACAATGTTATCCAGCAATACTTCCAGTGAGACACAGGTAAGAAGATGTCACTGCCTCACACATCTCATACTATTGTTTGAGCTATCAGACATCTGTCATTTTCACCCAGTGTATGGACCCTGACTTGTCACTTTGACTTTCCATTTAACTAATGTGGGTCCCTTTGCTATATTTCCTCCAGCCCTACAGCTGTGTTTCATCGGTATGTGGACAATTAAATTGACATTGCTATATTCCATAGTTATTGCGATTACACATTAGTGAAAGCACAGACTGACTCCAGATTGTTTTGTGATTGATGTGTGTTTATTGCTGTGCAAATAAGTGGAGAGGGTTGTAAAATGGGCAGGGGTGATGGTGGAGGAATGTCCATGGCAGAGTCCAGTCTATTTGTTTCACAGCTGCATTGTCCAAAGGGGCATAGGAAGTGGAGCAAGGGCAGTTGAAGGATGGACAGGGTGACAAAGTGGGACAGAAGGGTAACATTCAGGGGGGTCTCATTTCCTGGTGGAGTTCTTGGCAATGTTCTCTGTCTTGTTCCTGGATCTCAGGGACCGTTTGTGGGGTGGCTCTCCATCTGCAGGGGGTGGGGTGCTGGTGTTGTGGTCCTGTGGCGGTGCCTCCTGTTCACTGATGCCAGCGGAGGTGAAGGGCTGTTCATCATCCAGGCTAGTGTCAGGGGCCCCTTGTTGTGCCACAGTGTCCCTCCTGGTGTTGACAAGGTCCTTCAGCACCCCTACAATGGTGACCAGGGTGTTGTTAATGGACTTCAGTTCCTCCCTGATCCCCAGATAGTGTTCCTCCTGCAGCCGCTGGGTCTCCTGAAAGTTGGCCAGTACCGTTGCCATCGTCTCCTGGGAATGATGGTACGGTCCCATGATGTTGGAGAGGGCCTCGTGGAGAGTGGGTTCCCTGGGCCTGTCTTCCCCCTATCGCACAGCTGTCCTCCCAGTTCCCCTGTTTTCTTGTTCCTCTGTCCCCTGAACTGTGTGCCCACTGCCACTGCCCCCAGGTCCCGGATTTTCTTGGGGTGGTGGGTTTGCCTGGATGACCCTGTAGTGGTGGACATACTGCTGCTGGACGTGTCCTGGGGACAGAGGGATGGGCCAGCTGGGTGGGTGCTGTGCTGGTGTTTCCTGAGGGGGGGAGGCTCTGTGATGGCTTGTACCAGAGTGAGGGGAACCGACTGTCCCAAGGTCCCGGATGGGCCGGGCTGGTCATCTTGATCCAGTTGTGCAGCTATGCTGTCATCACTGTGGGCCTCTTCTGTGGGGGGACTGGATATGTCTGGAACCTCCTGTCTGGTGACGTTGGGTAGGGGTCCTGCAGGGGTGTAAAGGCATGATTATTACATCTGTGTGTGCCATCGTGTGCAATGGGTGAGTGACCCTGTACTCAAGTGCTTGCATTCTTGTCTAGGTCCTTGTGTGATATTTGATTTGGGGTCTGTGTGGGTAACTGTTGTGGACATGCTTTGGTGATGGGTGTCCCTGCTTTGGTGTTGCATGCAGGGCTTGGTGTTGGGATGGGTGGGTTGTGATAGTGGGACATATGTGAGGTGTTGGAGTGATGGGGTGAGGGTGAGGGTGGGGGTATGTGATGGCATGCAGGTAGGGTGGGGGATATAATAGTTAAGATTTGACTTACAAGAGTCCATTCCTCCTGCTACTCCTGCAAGGCCCACAGGATGCAGTATTGCCAAGACTTGCTCCTCCCATGTTGTTAGTTGTGGGGGAGGAGGTGGGGGTCCACTGCCTGTCCTCTGTACTGCAATCTGGTGTCTTGAGACCACGGAACGCACCTTCACCCGTAGGTCGTTCCACCTCTTCCTGATGTCATCCCGTGTTCTTGGATTCTGTCCCACTGCGTTGACCCTGTCGACGATTCTGCACCATAGCTCCATCTCCCTAGCAATGGAGGTGTGCTGCAACTATGATCCGAATAGCTGTGGCCCTACCCGGACGATTTCCTCCACCATGACCCTGAGCTCCTCCTCAGAGAACCTGGGGTGTCGTTGTGGTGCCATGATGTGGTGTGGGTGATGTGTGAGGTGGTGTGTGGTGTGATGTGTGAGGGGATGTGTTGTTGTGTGTTGTTTGAGGTGCGTGGATGTTGTGTGAGTGATGATGTTGTGTGTCTGTGGATGCTAGTGTTGTTTTTGGTAGTGTCTCTCTCTGGCTTTCTTTCGGAATTTTTGGTAGTAAGGGTTTGTGGGTGGTGGGGGTGTGTGTTTGTTAGAAATGGGGTCTTTGGTTGACAGTCAGGTTACCCCCTGCTCAAGCAAGGACCCTCACTCTAGTCAGGGTAAAAGAGAATCACCCTCAGCTAACCCCTGCTTACCCCCTTGGTAGCTTGGCAGAGCAGTAGGCTTAACTTCAGAGTGCTAGGTGGAAAGTATTTGTACCAACACACACAGCAATTCAATGGAAACACTACAAAATGACACAACACCAGTTTAGTAAAATAGGAAATATTTATCTAAATAAAACAAGACCAAAACGACAAAAATCCAACATACACAAGTCAAGTTATGAATTTTTAAAGATTAAACTCAAAAATAGCACTTAGAGACAAAAATGCTTCGATGAGGTGAGTCGCGTAGACCTCCAAGTACAGTACCTTTGGTGAAGAGTGAAAACAAGCCGATGCACGAAGTCGGGATCGCGGCGTCTGTGCGAAACGTTGAATCCGAGCACTTCGAGCGGTGTCAGTCACGACGTGGTGCAGCGACTTCCACGGAGTCGCTGACTTCAGCAAGGCTGCAGCGGCGTCGGGCCTGTGAAGAGCGTCGCGTTCCAGCGAAGGTCACGGCGTCGGGTGCAGGCGGTGTCACCGGCTTCAGCAGCGGCGTCGGTCCGAAGTCGTCCGAAGTCGATTTCCTTGGATTTCCACCAGCTTTCCTTTCAAGGGCCCAGGGACTGGATAGGGCACCACTTGTCAGAGCAGGAGTCTCTCCAGAGACTCCAGGTGCTGGCAGAGAGAAGTCTTTACTGTCCCTGAGACTTCAAACAACAGGAGGCAAGCTCTAAATGAAGCCCTTGGAGATTTCTTCACAAGATGGAAGGCACACAAAGTCCAGTCTTTGCCCTCTTACTCTGGCAGAAGCAGCACTGCAGGAAAGCTCCACAAAGCACAGTCACAGGCAGGGCAGCACTTCTTCCTCAGCTATTCAGCTCTTCTCCAGGCAGAGGTTCCTCTTGGTTCCAGAAGTGTTTCTAAAGTCAGTGGTTTTGGGTGCCCTTCTTATACCCAGTTTCTCCTTTGAAGTAGGCCTACTTCAAAGTGAAGTCTCTTTGGAATGTGAAATCCTGCCTTACCCATGCCAGGCCCCAGACATTCACCAGGGAGACTGCATTGTGTGAGGGAAGGCACTCCTGTGACCACTCCTCCCCTCCCTCCTAGCACAGATGGCTCATCAGGATATGCAGGCTACACCCCAGCTCCCTTTGCGTCACTGTCTACTGTGAGGTGCAACCAACCCAACTGTCAAACTGACCCAGACAGGAAATTCACAAACAGGCAGAGTCACAGAAATGGTATAAGCAAGAAAATGCTCACTTTCTAAAAGTGGCATTTTCAAGCACACAATCTTAAAATCAACTTTACTAAAAGATGTATTTTTAAATTGTGAGCTTAGAGACCCCAAACTCCACATGTCCATCCGCTCCCAAAGGGAATCTACACTTTAATCAGATTTAAAGGTAGCCCCCCTTGTTAACCTATGAGAGGGACAGGCCTTGCAAAAGTGAAAAACAAATTTAGCAATATTTCACTGTCAGGACATATAAAACACCTTACTATGGCCCTCATTCTGACCTTGGCGGGCGGCGGAGGCCGCCCGCCAAAGTCCCGCCGTCAGGTTACCGTTCCGCGGTCGAAAGACCGCGGCGGTAATTCTGACTTTCCCGCTGGGCTGGCGGGCGGTCGCCTTCAGACCGCCAGCCAGCCCAGCGGGAAAGAGGCTTCCACGATGAAGCCGGCTCGGAATCGAGCCGGCGGAGTGGAAGCTGTGCGACGGGTGCAGTTGCACCCGTCGCGTATTTCACTGTCTGCGCAGCAGACAGTGAAATACATGTAGGGGCCCTCTTACGGGGGCCCCTGCAATGCCCATGCCAGTGGCATGGGCACTGCAGGGGCCCCCAGGGGCCCCGCGACCCCCCCTACCGCCATCCGGATCTCGGCGGTCCGACCGCCGGGATCTGGATGGCGGTAGGGGGGGTCGGAATCCCCGCGGCGGTGCAGCAAGCTGCGCCGCCGCGGAGGATTCAATGGGGCCGCGGTACACTGGCGGGACCCCGCCAGTGGTGCCGGTCCGACCGCGGCTTTACCGCCGCGGTCGGAATCCCCATTGGAGCACCGCCGGCCTGTCGGCGGTGCTCCCGCGGTCCTCCGCCCTGGCGGTCAAAGACCGCCAGGGTCAGAATGACCCCCTATATGTCCTACCTTAACCATACACTGCACCCTGCCCTTGGGGTTACCTAGGGCCTACCTTAGGGGTGTCTGACATGTTGGAAAAGGGAAGGTTTAGGCCTGGCAAGTGGGTACACTTGCCAAGTCAAATTTACAGGTAAAACTGCACACACAGACACTGCAATGGCAGGTCTGAGTCATGACTACAGAGCTACTTATGTGGATGGCACAACCAGTGCTGCAGGCCCACTAGTAGCATTTGATTTACAGGCCCTGGCACCTCTAGTGCACTTTACTAGGGACTTACTAGTAAATCAAATATGCCAATCACGGATAAACCAATCACATACACATTTTGTAAAGGAGCACTTGCACTTTAGCACTGGTTAGCAGTGGTAAAGTGCCCAGAGTAACAAAAACAGCCAAATCAGAGTCCAGCACACATCAACAACCTGGGGAACAGAGGCAAAAAGTTAAGGGAGACCACGCCAAGGATGAAAAGTCTAACATGTGTCCCCCCCAGCTGAAAGTGGGGAGCAACTACCCAACCTCATGGGAGTTCTCATCACTAAGGCGGAAGAACCTGGACAGACCATCAGCATTGGCGTGCTCTGTACCAGGACGGTGTTCCACCGTAAAGTCCATCCCCTGTAGGGAAATGGACCACCTCAACAGTTTTGGATTCTCACCCCTCATCTACATTAACCATCTGAGGGGCCTGTGGTCGGTCTGAACTCGGAAGTGAGTCCCAAACAAGTAGGGTCTTAGCTTCTTCATTGCCCAGACCACAGCAAATGCTTCACGTTCTATGGCACTCCACCTACGTTCCCTGGGTAGTAACCTCCTGCTAATGAAGGCTATGGGTTGATCTAGGCCCTCTTCATTAAGCTGTGAGAGTACTGCTCCAATACCATGCTCTGAGGCGTCTGTTTGCGCAACAAACTCCTTGGAGTAGTCAGGTGCCTTCAGCACAGGTGCTGTTCACATGGCAGCCTTCAGGGCATCTAAAGCGTTCTGGCAAGCCTCTGCCCAGATCACTTTCTTGGGTTGGTTCTTAGAAGTCAACTCAGTTAAGGGGGTAACAATGGTACCATATCCCTTAACAAACCTCCTGTAATATCCTGTGAGACCTAAAAAGGCTCTCACTTCAGTCTGGGTCTTGGGAGGCTCCCAAGCCAGAATTGTGTCAATCTTAGGCTGTAGGGGTGCCACCTGGCCACTCCCCACCTGGTGTCCTAAGTACACCACAGAACCCTGCCCTATTTGGCACTTGCTCGCCTTAATAGTGAGGCCTGCCTTCCGCAGGGCCTCTAACACTCTCCAGAGGTGTTGCAGGTGTTCCTCCCATGTGGAACTAAACACAGCAATGTCATCCAGGTAGGCGGCACTGAACTCATCCAGTCCTGCCAACACCTGGTTGACCAACCTCTCAAAGGTGGCAGGGGCATTCTTCATCCCAAATGGCATCACTTTAAATTGAAAGTGGCCATCTGGTGTAGAGAATGCTGACCTCTCCTTGGCCCCCTCAGTTAAGGCAATCTGCCAGTACCCAGATGTTAAATCAAATGTACTGAGGTACTTGGCAGCTCCCAACCGGTCAATGAGCTCATCAGCTCGGGGATGGGGTGTGCGTCAGTCTTGCTGACTGCATTGAGTCCCTGGTAGTCCACACAGAGCCTGAGTTCTGGGGTGGCACCAGGTGCAGCAGCCTTTGGGACCAATACCACTGGGCTGGCCCAAGGACTGCTGGAGTGCTCAATAACCCCTAGGGTAAGCATTGTGGATACCTCATCCTTAATGCATGCCCTGACCCTGTCAGTCACCCTATAAACCTTCTGTTTAATAGGTGTACTGTCCCCAGTGTCCACATCATGTGTGCACAAGTGTGTGACTCCTGGGATCAGGGAAAACAGTGAGGAAAACTGTCCCAACACGTGGCGACAGTCACCTTGCTGCTCCTCAGTCAGGGAGGGGGAGAGGATCACTCCCTCCACTGACCCATCTTTTTCTCCTGCAGACAGGAGGCCAGGAAGAGTCTCACTCTTCTCCTCTACCCCATCATCTGTCGCAAGGAGCATGGACAGTTCAGTCCGCTCAAAGTGAGGTTTGAGGCGGTTGACATGCAGGACCCTTAAAGGGTTCCTTGGAGACCGCAAGTCCACCAGGTAGGTGACTTCACTCTTGCGCTCCACCACCTCAAATGGCCCAGTCCACTTATCCTGGAGCGCCCTAGGCTCCACTGGTGCCATCACCCACACTTTTTGGCCAGGTTGAAACTCGACCAGAGTGGCATTCTGGTCATACCACCGTTTCATATCCTCCTGGCTTGCTTCCAGGTTCTCCTGAGCAAGACCCCTGAAGCGGGCAGTCTGGTTTCTCAAAGCCAGCATCTAACTGAATACATCCTGGGGGGGTTTACTAGGAGCTTTCTCCAAAGCTTCCTTAACCAGACTCAAAGGTCCCCTCACAGGGTGGCCATAAATCAGCTCAAAGGGGCTAAACCCAAGTCCCTTTTGAGGCACCTCACTGTAGGCAAACAGAAGGCATGGTAAGAGGACGTCCCACTTCCGCCTCAAGGGCTCTGACAGGCCCATGATCATGCCTTTTAAGGTGGGGTTGAATCTCTCAACCAGACCATTACTTTGGGGGTGGTAAGGGGTGGGGAACTTGTAGGTTACCCCACACTCCTTCCACAGAGACTTCATATACATGGATATGAAGTTGGTACCCCTATCAGATACCACTTCCTTGGGGAAAACCATGCGGGTAAAAACCCCCATCAATGCACGACCCACCACAGGGGAAGTGATTGATCTCAAAGGAATGTCTTCTGGGTACCGGGTGGTGTGGTCCACCAAGACCAGGATAAACCTGTTGCCCATGGCTGTCTTGGGAACCAGAGGCCCCACAATGTCAATGCCTACTCTCTCAAAGGGAGTACTGACAACAGGCAAAGGCTGGAGGGGAGCTTTACATTTCCTCCCACTCTTGCCACTTGCCTGACAAGTCTGACAAGACCTGCAATGTGCATCTGAGTGCCTGCGCATTAGGGGCCAGTAAAAGTGGGTGACAAGCCTCTCAAAGGTCTTGTCCTGCCCCAAATGTTCAGCTAAAGGCACATCATGAGCCAACCCTAGTAGGAAGGCCCTGAAGCACTGGGGTACCACCAGCACATGGGCTGACCCAGGCTCAGGAACCTTAGGCTCGCTATACAGGAGGCCATCCTCCCAATAAATCAGGAGTGATCCTGGCTCCTTGCCAGCCGCCTGGTCTGCCGCCTGCTGCCGCAAACCCTCCAAAGTAGGGCATGACTTCTGTGCTGCACAGAATGCTTCCCTGGTCCCTGGTGGGCCACCCTTCCTGCTGCCACTGCAACAGCTCAGGGACCTCCCCCAGTTCAGCCACCTGTTTCCCTGTAGGCTCTGGGGCGTCACCCTCAGGCTCTGCCTCCTCCCGGACCGTGGGAACTTCTGGGGCCAGTTTCCCGCACCCCCTGCCCTTCCTCTTCTTGGCGGTACCCTGGGCCACTGTTTCAGGCTCCAGGGGCTCTTGATTACCCTGACGGGCTGCCATTGACCGGGTGGATACGCATACCCACCCAGGCAGACCCAACATCTCCAAGTGAGACCTGTGTTCCACCTCCTTCCAAGGGGAATCCTCCAGGTCATTGCCTAGCAAACAATCAACAGGCATGGTTGGACTCACAGCTACCTTCAAGGAACCTGAGACCCCCCCCCCATTCAAAGGGAACCTGCGCCACTCTGCACAGGCGCTCTGAGTTGTCCACTGCAACTACTTGGTGAAGTACCCGGGGATCAATCTGCTCTTCAGACACCAGCTGACTCCTCACTGTAGTCACACTGGCTCCTTTGTCTCTCAGAGCCTCCACCCTCTGTCCATTAATGGTCACCCACTGCCTGTACTTCTTAGTGTTTTCAGGCACTAGGGTTCTCTGGATCATCTCACTGTCCCCTAGTGAGACAAGGGTCATCTCAGCTGGTTCCCACCCACCTGAAACCAACTCCTCCCCAAGCGCTACACTGGCCAAACCCTGGGACGGCGCACCAGTGGGTGCCAGTGTACTTTTGGGGCATTTGGGGTCCCCCCTCACATGACCCACCTGCTCACATGCATAACACGTACGTGGGGGACCACCTTCCACTGGCTTCCCTTGGAGAACCATGGCTTCTTTCCACTGGGGGTTGGGAATCCTTACCCTGGGAATCAGTTTGGGGCCCTTTAGAGAACCCCCCCTGTTTGCCCTCCCCCCCCCCTTTCTTCTGAGAGGGACCCTGCCCACCCTTGGCGTGGTCTCCCCCATACCTCTTTTGGACCCTGGTGCTCTCCCAGTGGTCCGCTTCCTGCGCAAGCTTCCTGGGGTCAGTCAGCTTGCTGTCAATCAGGTGTTGGCGCAGCTCTGGAAAACATAAACTGTACAAGTGCTCCCAAGCAATCAGATTGTAAAGCCCCTCATACGTAGTTACCTTACTGCCCTTCACCCAACCATCCAGTGACCTGCAATAAGAATCAACACATTCCAACCATGTTTGGGATTCATTCTTCTTGTAGGACCTAAACTTATCCTTGTACTGCTCATGGGTAAGACCATACCTTGTAAGCAAGGCATCCTTCATGTTAGAGTAGGTGAGATTCTGAGCATCCCCTAAGGCTGTCAGTGTATCCCTCCCCTCTACCTCAAAGTGCTTCCACAGACCCGTCCCCCCAATGAGCTTCAGGGACCAGATTCATATGGAGAGCAGACTCATACCCCTTGAACCACAAGTATATGTCATCCTCCCTCTTGAAATCTTTCACAAGGTCTTTAGGAATGTGGACCCTCCTCTCAGGCTGCACTGTAGGGTTGCTGCCACCATGTCTACTGGACTGGGTTCTATGATACATCTCTCTCAAGCTAAGCTCATGAGCCATCGCTAACTTCCTCTCCTCAAGAGCTAGCCTCCTCTGCTCTAATTGGTACTCCCTTTCTGCCTGTCTGTCCTGTAATTCCTCAGGTGTCAGACCCTTGGATGAGACACTGCTACCTGCCCTGGAGACCATCTCCCTGGACATAACAAGCCCACCCACAATAGCATTGTGTACTGAACACTCTTCCTCATCCTCCTCATCTTCCTCAACCTCTGTGTGCCGTTCAGCGCTCTTGGCTGTCACCCAGGCCCTCAGCACCTTTTGCAGCTCCTCCTTCCTGGATGAGCTCTTAATGTGACAGTCAAAACTTTTACAAAACTGCTTTAACTGAGCTTTGGTATAACTCTCCAATTTCTCAAGGTCAAAGTCAGCTCCAACTGATGGATCTCCAGCATTGGACATGATGAAGATTCAAAAACAAGTGCAAAGTTCCAAAGGCAGAAAAACAAGTTCCCAAATGAAGTTCCAAAGAAAGTCAATCAAGGAATCAGCGAAAAGAAATGGAAGTAGAACAAAAACAGTCCCAAAGAGAAAAAATCAAAAGATCACCAAACAAGTAGTATGTGGTCACGTAGCGGTCTGAACTCAAACAGTAGTGTACACTTAATCACTGTATGTCAACTACAAATACAAGTCCAAATCCCAACCGCTGACACCAATGTTAGAAATGGGGTCTTTGGTTGACAGTCAGGTTACCCCCCTGTTCAAGCAAGGACCCTCACTCTAGTCAGGGTAAAAGAGAATCACCCTCAGCTAACCCCTGCTTACCCCCTTGGTAGCTTGGCAGAGCAGTAGGCTTAACTTCAGAGTGCTAGGTGTAAAGTATTTGTACCAACACACACAGTAATTCAGTGGAAACACTACAAAATGACACAACACCAGTTTAGAGGAATAGGAAATATGTATCTAAATAAAACAAGACCAAAACGACCAAAAACCAACATACACAAGTCAAGTTATGAATTTTTAAAGATTAAACTCAAAAATAGCACTTAGAGACAAAAATGCTTCGATGAGGTGTTATCACGGTGTTGTGACGGAGTCATTCCCAACAAGCCGACACCAGCGGCGCCGAACACGGAGTCGCGTAGACCCCCAAGTACAGTACCTTTGGTGAAGAGTGAAAACAAGCCGATGCACGAAGTCGGGATCGCGGCGTCTGTGCGAAACTTTGAATCCGCGCACTTCGAGCGGCGTCGGTCACGACATGGTGCGGCAACTTCCACGGAGTCGCGGACTTCAGCGAGGCTGCAGCGGCGTCGGGCCTGCGAAGAGCGTCACGTTCCAGCGAAGGTCACGGCGTCGGGTGCAGGCGGTGTCATCCGAAGTCGTCCGAAGTCGATTTCCTTGGATTTCCACCAGCTTTCCTTTCAAGAGCCCAGGGACTGGATAGGGCACCACTTGTCAGAGCAGGAGTCTCTCCAGAGACTCCAGGTGCTGGCAGAGAGAAGTCTTTACTGTCCCTGAGACTTCAATCTACAGCAAGCTCTAAATCAAGCCCTTGGAGATTTCTTCACAAGATGGAAGGCACACAAAGTCCAGTCTTTGCCCTCTTACTCTGGCAGAAGCAGCACTGCAGGAAAGCTCCACAAAGCACAGTCACAGGCAGGGAAGCACTTCTTCCTCAGCTATTCAGCTCTTCTCCAGGCAGAGGTTCCTCTTGGTTCCAGAAGTGTTTCTAAAGTCTGTGGTTTTGGGTGCCCTTCTTATACCCAGTTTCCCCTTTGACGTAGGCCTACTTCAAAGTAAAGTCTCTTTGGAATATGAAATCCTGCCTTACCCAGGCCAGGCCCCAGACACTCACCAGGGGGATTGGAGACTGCATTGTGTGAGGGCAGGCACAGCCCTTTCAGGTGCGAGTGACCACTCCTCCTCTCCCTCCTAGCACAGATGGCTCATCAGGATATGCAGGCTACACCCCAGCTCCCTTTGTGTCACTGTCTAGTGTGAGGTGCAACCAGCCCAACTGTCAAACTGACCCAGACAGGGAATCCACAAACAGGCAGAGTCACAGAAATGGTATAAGCAAGAAAATGCTCACTTTCTAAAAGTGGCATTTTCAAGCGCACAATCTTAAAATCAACTTTACTAAAAGATGTATTTTTTAATTATGAGCTTAGAGACCCCAAACTCCACATGTCCATCCGCTCCCAAAGGGAATCTACACTTTAATCAGATGTAAAGGTAGCCCCCCTTGTTAACCTATGAGAGGGACAGGCCTTGCAACAGTGAAAAACAAATTTAGCAATATTTCACTGTCAGGACATATAAAACACTTTACTATATGTCCTACCTTAACCATACACTGCACCCTGACATTGGGGCTACCTAGGGCCTACCTTAGGGGTGTCTGACATAATGGAAAAGGGAAGGTTTAGGCCTGGCAAGTGGGTACACTTACCAAGTCGAATTTACAGGTAAAACTGCACACTGACACTGCAATGGCAGGTCTGAGACATGACTACAGAGCTACTTATGTGGGTGGCACAACCAGTGCTGCAGGCCCACTAGTAGCATTTGATTTACAGGCCCTGGCACCTCTAGTGCACTTTACTAGGGACTTTCTAGTAAATCAAATATGCCAATCATGGATAAACCAATCACATACACATTTTGTAAAGGAGCACTTGCACTTTAGCACTGGTTAGCAGTGGTAAAGTGCCCAGAGTAACAAAAACAGCCAAATCAGAGTCCAGCACACATCAACAACCTGGGGAACAGAGGCAAAAAGTTAAGGGAGACCACGCCAACGATGAAAAGTCTAACAGTGTTTTATATTGGATTGGCTGTGTGGTAGTGGTGTGTGTATGAGTATCAGGTGTGTGTATTTCGATTTGTCCAATGTGGTTGTGTTTTGTAAATGTGTGTGTATTTTGAGCGCGGGGGTGTGTACCGCCAATGGAATACCGTGGTTGAAAGATCGCCACGTGGATTCGTGGGCCGTGATAGTGCGGGCATATTCCTGTTGGCGCGACGGTGGAAGGTTTGTTTTCGCCAGTTTATCACTGACCTTTGGTGTGGCGGACTTGTGTGGGTGTCTGTATTATGGCGGATTCCGAGCTGTGGGTCGTAATACCTGTAGCGGAATTCCGCCGCCGCAGCGTTGTGTTCGCGGTCTTCTGCATGGCGGTAAGCGGCATTTACCGCCAATATTGTAATGAGGGCCTTTTTTTGTAGCTGCTCTAAGCGTCTCCTCATCCTTCACTCCCATTTAAATTTAGTTTTTCAGAGACTTTCAATGTGTCTAATATTTACGGTCCTAATGCTTGAGGAGAGTTTTTCAGATGTATTCATGACATGTATGTTTGTAATGCACCTCGTGCTATGCTCCTTAATGGAAAAAGGTCGAGGGCGCCAGAACCTATGGTAACTGGCCTGAATACCAGGCAGGTACTGGTGAGTAAGACATGAGTCTTAATTTTAAAATAGAGATAGCTGCCACTAGGTACACACAGAATCACTCCCAGTAAAAATATAACCTGAAGTTTGATTTCCATAGAAAATTAGTGAACAGAAACGTTTAAGTGGCACATTGTATATCAGAATGGCAAGAATCAAATCATAAGCTTTGAATCATCTTGGGTGAAAGCTGCCTCCCTACTCATTGCTGATAACTCACTGTGATGAACAGTATCCTTAACCTGTGAATCTCATTTTATTTGGAGATTCGAATATCTCGCATCGTTGAATGATTACGTTTGTATTTAATGTTTCATATTTAGTAATGTGTTTTTCACTGGTTGCAATATATTTTTGTGAAATATGATTTTCCATCATCTTGAAGTTAAAAAAATGCCTCTCTCCACGCGGCATTAACGCTGGAGCTCTGGAACATTTCTGGTTAAGAAGAATGGTGACGACACACATGAGTGCACATAAGTAGCGAGCTGCATTGAAGCCATCCTGTTATTCAGGAAATTGAGTCGATGCACTGAAGACATATCCCTTTCTCCACTGCCACATTTACTGCCAGATGGGATAGAAAAACGTGTCATCCTGTTCAGGAGAACAGTCTCAAATATTCTGCTTCACATTTAAGTAAATTAACTTAAAACAAATGCATTCGATAATACATTTATTTCTTGTGTTTTTAACCTCTACGCTGCACGTAATGCACACCTCCAGTCTTTTTGTGTGCTGGATTTCTTTCTCTTTAAATGCACTTTGTGGAAGTGTGTTAAAAAAGTATAGAAACTGTGATGTTGCATGCAATGGGGACTGGGTCTGTAAGCGTAGGGTCAAAGGGGTTGCTAAAAAAATAAAATATTCTACACGTTTTTGGGGTCTTTTACCTTCTGGTAGCTACACAGAAAATAGTGCATAGCTTAAATGAGAAATGCATAAAAAGAATTGAAGTTAACCAGTGGCACAGGCAAAATTGTACATAAATGCACTACAGAGGTCTGGGTTTAAGCAAAGAGACACAAGCTTAAATCTTGATTGGCGCGGCGGCGAATAATGACAAGTGCATTTTTAGCACTACAAGTTCCCAGCCTGTGACAGAAAGCACTGTGAATATGTAACTCATTATTTTAAAATTGAGTTACACACAGTGTAATATAGACTGCTACAAAATGCGAAAAAAGATTAAAAAGTGCTTCCAAAATTTAGATTTCCGTAGTACCCTGACTGTACATGATGCATTTTTTTAATATAGCTGTCCTTTAAAAGCAAGCACTTCACAGTCCAGCTGGCAACTCCCTTGCACTACCCCCTCAAAAAGAGTAAATCTTTGTCATCCCAAAGCTTCAAGTGATTCCTTCAATTAAAGCCAGTACTGACTCTAAAGCACTCTTTACATTAGCAGATTAACCAGTTGCATATATCTGCATTTCTTTCAGGCAAGCAGGCACCATGGCAAAAAGGCTTGTTTTTTTGTTCAGCTGTTTGCACACCTTCTGTTTCACAGCACATGAGATTTCCTGAATGACACTTCAGCAGAAGCATTTGATATCAGAATTAACCATCCCAGAACAGTTGTGTTTTCAAAAAAAGTAGGGGAACACTGTTCTCGTACATTAGAAAAGTAGGCGCATGTTGTGCCCCTCCAATCTCACCCACTTCGACCACTGGTCTTGCATTTGATTTATCAGATGTAGTTACTAACATGTGAACCACAGATTAATTTTATGCACTCACTGTTGCAAGCTTCAGATGCAAGAAGGTACCATTGTTCTGTAGCGCTGTCTTTAATACATTAAAAACTCATCACATTCCATCTTTGAGTCGTCTTTATGATTTCCAGGTGGCTAAGGTCTTTGAATTATATCCAGTGTTCTTCATGTCAGAGCTCGGGCTGTATATTTTTTGATCAAGCCTAGAAAGCTGATTTCTGTTGCCTTCAGTCTATAAATAATGTGCGCTAGACATATGTTATCACAACTCAACCTTCCTGATCAAGTGAGTATGAGAAGTCTTCAATTCTAGTGCAAATTCTTCAGTTCGTTCAAACTGTCTTACCCATAGATCACTGTTAGCCATTTCATCCTTGGCATGGTTTTCCCCCCAATGGTTTTGCTTCAGTCATTCTGTTTTGTTGAATTCAGATTTATTGACATTAGGACCAATGCTAAAGTGCTTTTGCTCTCTCATGGTAAAGATTGTTTACAGTCAATTGGTACATTTGGTTTACTTATAAGTTCCTAGTAAATTAAAACTACATGTGCCCAGGGCTTGTAAATTAAATGCAACTATTGGGCCTGCAGCAAGTATTGCACCATCCACCTAAGTAGCCTTTCAAACTTTTCTCAGGTCTGTCAATGCAGCCTGTTTGCAGTTTTAAACTGCCATTTCGACCTGGAAAAATACATCTTTTGCCAGGCCAAAACCTTCCTTTTTTAATTCATATAAGGTCACCCCTAGGTTAAGACCCAAACAGCCCTCAGGGCATGGTGAATTGTGATTTTAAAAGTTGGACATCTACAGTTTTTATATGTCCAGGTATTGAAAAAATCTTACATTTGTTTTTCACTCCTGCAAGACCTACCTCTCCCATAGCATTGGGTTCCCGTATTGGTAGCAGGTAGAATTATAGGTTTGGTCTCTAAGAACTTGTAGTTTAAAACCACATTTAATGGAAAATTTGAATTTTAAGTGACAATTCTAAAATTGCAATTTTTTGAAAGTTGTCATTTTCTTGTATTGTGGATTTGGTGTCTACATTCTGCACCCTGTTGGCTGTTGGCCTTTGTGTATTCCTCCCAGACAGTATGCAAGAGGGTGACTGGATGATGGCAGGAATGGCCATCCTGGCTTTATGGGTTAGGGTGACAGAGCTGTCACCTACCACACTTGCACTTGAAAGAAACTGCCTCAGCATACACACACAAAACACCTCACACTGTTTTTTGCGTGACTTCAGATATCCTGGGACCAGGGCAGCGAAAGGAAGAAAATTCCAGAACCAGATATGAGGGGAAGCTTAAAAGTATCTCCCACTTCCAAGCTGGCACCAGTTACAAATATTGTGCCCTCAGACCAATACTTCAGTACACTCCTGGGCTGGTGGATGCTACAGAGGTAGGACTGTCGTGCTGCCAGACAACTGCCCTGCTGCCTGAGGTCTTTCCTATTGTCAGAAACGGAAGACATTACCTGCTCCTTTGCTCCCTTCATTTCAGGCTACTTGAAGTGACTCCAAGAGTCAGCTGGCTGACCTCCTGTTCAAAGCTTCAGGGACATAGTAAGCTCCAGATGCCTGTCTGCAACTGCCCAGCTCACTTGCCGCACTGGATTTGCCTGGACCTGAAACTGGACCTGTCTGAGACCTGCTGGTCTCTGGTGGAGTAAGTTCCTGATCCCCAAGAAATGTCTTCCAGGTCTTTGGCCAGTTGTTTGGCAGCAGCTGAGCTTCACTGAAAAAAGGAGAAAATTTGAAGGTTTTGGGCTTTTCACAACTGTGAACCACCATGTTTGCGCCTAGATCTTGACTCTTGTGCTGACCACAAATGTGAAGCTCCAGTGAACCCAACTTTTCAGGTTAAGGTGACTGCCAGCGTTGACCGATATTGCCAGATCTGCACTTTGTGCTACAGCCTTGACAGGTTGCCTTGACAGGTTGCCAACGCAAAGTTCCTGCCACTACTGTCTGCAACACCAAACGGATCTTTGCCATACAGTGATGACCTTCGGCGACACCCAACCTGCTCTTCGCGCAACTGCAGCAACCATCTGCGAAGCTTACCCTGCACCTCATGGCCTCCTCAACCACAGACTGGACTCTTTGCATGGACTTTGAGAATTTCACTTTTTTATTGGGATGAACCTGATTCCTGTATCCTGCCTGTACTCCACGTTGGTAAGCCTGAGCTTGTGACTTTCCCTTGGTCTCACATGAGCAGATTACTGCAAATGCCGCTTTGTGCTTTTGAGTGCTGAACTTACCTTAAATATTTGAAATTCCATATCTCTGGTTCTACTGATTGGATTTTTTTTGGTTTGCTCTCATTTTACTTTATTTTTCTAAATTAAAGTGGGTTTTTTCTTGTACTGTGTTTTCACTTTATTGCCATTTGTGTGTGTTAGAAATGGGATCTTTGGTTGGCAGTCAGGTTACCCCCTGTCCAAGCAAGGACCCTCCCTCTAGTCAGGGTAAGTCACACACAGTCCAAATTATCCTGTGCCCACCCTCTGGTAGTTTGGCACTGAGCAGTCAGGCTTAACTTAGAAGACAATGTGTAAAGTATTTGTGCAATAAATTATGCATTAACACAGTGCAAAACACCACAAAAATATGACACAGGTTTAGAAAAATATAGAATATTTATCTGAGTAGAATAAGGTCAAAACGATCAAGATTTGATAAATACAAGTCGAAATATCACTTTTGTAATGGTAAATTGAGTGTTTAGTTTTTAAAAAGCAATAAGTGTCTCTTGCAAGCACAAAGTACCTGGTTTGCATCTAAATTATCCACACGGGACCGCAGAGGAGGAGATGTGTGGAAAATGGGGAGGTGTGCATCGGTTTCTCCCGGCACACAGATGATGTGTCAATGCTTTTTCACACAACAAGGGCTTTGCATCAATTTCCGGCACACAGACTTGGATCCTCTTTGGTGTACGGGGTATTTGGATGCCCCGGGGACGATGCAGAGAAATCCTGGGCATGCAGGGCGAAGTCACACCAGCTGTCTGAAAGCACCTTGATGGGATTTACCTCCAATTTTAAGGTGGAATATATCTCAGGTGCTGAAAATGGAATAGCTGACTGTCTATCAAGGTTGGTAGGTACAGAAATAATGTCGGAAGATTCAGAAACTCAACATGAAAATATAGATGAATTTAAAGTCTGCAAAATCACAGAAGGTTTTGTAAGTGACGATGAATGGAAGGAACAGAGCATAAGGGATAAGGAATTAATAGGTGTCAGCAAATTCATAAAGGAGGGTTGTGGAGAACGCAAGAGGTTGAACCCATCATACTAGGGATACTGGGAAGTGAGAAATGAGTTTTCGGTTCACAATGGCTTGGTGTGCAGAGGTTCAAACTGATTCCTCTGGTAATACTGAGGTGTAAGGTGATGGAATTAGCACACCAAAGGCATCTAGGTATGAGCAAAACAAAGGAAAGCATAAAGTTACACTTCTGGTGGTCAGGCTTAGATACTCAGGTGAAGTGGATGATCAGAGTGTTTGAACTGTAAGAATATTGATGAAGTGTGCAAGAGAAGGATGCAGCCATAACAATACGAGAGCCACCAGAGAAGTCTTGCGAACAGGTAGCATTGTATGATTTAGGACCCGTCTGCAGTAAGGCCGGACAATTCTACATTTTATTATTGATTGACCTATACTCCAGTTGGCATGAGATTAGGATTACCCCTGGAGTGGAGACAAATCATGGGGTGGAATTCCTTGAGGACATTTTTTCCAGGGAAGGCATACTGGAATCCATGTTAACAGAAAATGAAGTACAGTTAGTCTTTCATGAGATGGAGAAATCCAACTCATGAAATGTGCACTCTATCATCCTACATGGAATGGGGTGGTAGAAGAGCTTAATAGGTTACTCAAAGAAGCCATACAAATAGCCAAACAAGAGGCAGGAGACTGGAGGGAGGAAATGTGAAAACTATTGGAAATGTTTCGCTTTACACCACATACAGTCAAGGGAAGGGTTCCTTTTGAGCTATTCAGAGGAAAGAAGCCCAATTCATTGTTGTGTCCTGCTTGGATCAATCATTTTTGAGAAGGGACCAGAAGGAAGATCGGAGGGCTAAACAACAACAAGCGTTGATCCAAATGAAGGAAAGATATGATGGGAGAAATTCAGTAAGGTGAACAGTAGCTGCAGTAGATGACTGGGTCAGAGTGAAGCTACCCACAAGGTTGGTAAAATCCTCTAAGTATGGGTATCCATGAAGAGTGATTAAAGCTTTTAAGAATGCGGTCAAACTTGATGATAATCATATTTGTAATTTAATTAGGGTCATGGTGGTACAAAGGAAAGAGAACAAACATCAAAGAGAAAAGGAGTATGTGGAAAATTCACAGAGAAGTGACAGTTCTTTAGGTGAGAAAGTGCCCTGTTGCAGCAGCAGAAGAGTGAATTTACCATGACATCTGAAAATGATATGATGGAGGAAAGTATATTTAGTTTTCCTTTGGGTAAATACACTGAGGTAAGGTGATATTTACTGTTGAATTTTTAGCAAGGCAATGATATTATATTTCCTGTTTTATGATTTTTACAGGTATTTCAAACGTTTTCCTAAATATTCCCCTCCCAACTCCTCATCTACTCTTCCCTACCTCTTCCCTTTCTTCCCTGTCATATGAATTGGATTATCTGTTCTTCTATACCCAGGCTTCTAGGACTGGAAGGGTCTCTTAATAAAAAGGGAACGGATAGATCTTTATTGTAAAGAGGAAAGCTGTGTTGTACCTAGGATCCCAAATGAAATGTAGAATGTAAGACCCAAAGGCTTCAGGAAAGGCGGTTGAAGATGGGAGCTGGAGACTGGTGAGCGACAAAGCAGCTTAACTGCTTCGTGGCTGAAGCAAATTACTCTGAACCTAAATAAACAGATAACTTTATCCGTGTGTTGGAGTTGCTTTTCCACAAAACCCCTATTAGGACACAAAGAACAGTAAGCCTAACACAAAGGAGGGTAGACATAGAAAAGCAAAAGAACCATGTATAGGACCTCAGCCCCAAAGAACACACACCATGAGAGAGCACTCAGGTGCCATGAAACAACCCCGGGGGCATGGACCTCAAATGGAACAAAAATGCAGTCCATGCAGAACTGAGAGAGCAATCAATCCAAAAGGCAACTAAATCAAAGTTCTCTTTAGAAGTGCCAAGAAAAAAATGGAAGAAGAACTACTGACCAGCAGGTCAGGCAAAAAAGGCCTAAACCCAGTTCTTGGGAACGGAAAAGGAGACTACAGCTGTCTCACCAAAAGGAAGTAGCTCAATCCCAAAGAGCACTGGGGAATGCCAGAAAGCCATCGAAGGAGGTGAACTGAAAGAATGTGCACCTTGGGAACAGAAGTCCACGGCCAAAAAGCAGCAAAATGAAGTATAGTCTTGTGCAGTAAAACAATATGTGATAGTCCCATTGCATATGTTGGGTACACCCAAATGGACATCAGGAAAAAGAGCCAGACCAGGTGCTGCATGAACCAAATGGAGGTTTCAAATAGAACACAAGAAAAGGAATAGGAACAGTGTTTCTGAGTTGAAGGAGAAGACCCCATAAAGGTAAAGGAGAGGTGGAAGAACTTGGCAGATTCCCAACGAAACATAGGAAGAAGATAGGAAGATAAGCCTCTGTGAAGATAAGGAAGAAGAATAAAGGCCATAGGCTGAGGTCTGAACCCCCTGAGAGACAACACACCTCACTCCTACAGAGGCCAACAGTTGTTAAGTCCAATTACCCCGAAGAACACTAACAGCTAGAGTAAACGTTCCAGTGGCTAGGAAAACAGGCCTTCAGGTGAAGACCAGAAGAAGAACATAGAAGACGAAAAAGCATAAGAAACACAGGAGGTTCAAAGAGCAGAGGTCTCAAGTCAGACTAAGCCTAGCATTACTTTGACTAGCAGGCCAAATTGATCAATATATGCTTGGAGGTCCCCAGAGCCTAGACATGTACAGCCATGCCAACAGAGCAAGAACCGGGGTAGGATCATAAAGGGTAGAAGAATGGAATTCTGTGATGGCCACGCAGCAGTGTGCCAATATTCTAGCAGTGCATGAGTACACTGACCAAGCCCACCAGCCAAAGTTTAGCAAAAGGAAAAAGGACAAGAAGCTTTGCTCAGGACACTGAAAACAGACAATGCACAGGAAGAAACAGAAACATGGCACACCACAGCACAGTAGTGCATGATCCCTCTGCCCATAAAACAGCATTACTAGGTCTACCGACGTAACCAATGATGCAGATGGGTGTCTGAGGCACTGAAGGCGGAGGGAGAACAGAGAGAACAGGTCAACTCTGCATGAATGCATAATATGCATGACCCTTACCAAAATCTGCACACATGCATATACGTACAAACAGGACAACTCACAGTCAAGTCACATGGACTCAAATATGAGTGGGTCATGTCCGGCCACAACCCTCTACTTCAAGACAATTTCAAAGGTAGTTATGAACACTCTACTTAGAGAGTGAACATGGCAGATGGCAATGGATAAGCTGCCTGACTAAAAGGAGACAAGGCCATCACCCACACACGGTGACATGCTTCCCCCTCGAAACTCTTTTAGAGTTGAGGCAAACTGACATCAAATATATCACCTACCTGCCACAGACAGGCTGAAAACAAAATGTCCCATCCCTGAAAGGAGACAAAAAAGCACAAATAGGAAGGACAGGGGTGCCATATTTAAGTTATAACAAGAGAGCCGAAAAATGCTTTTTTGCCTGTGTAATGCTTGCTTGTCTCCAGGAGGTTCAGTCTAATAGAGAGGCGGTTCTTAACCTTTTGATTTCTATATACCACCACTAAGTCATTACTGGAACTGCAAAACCATATACAAAAATACAGAAACTAACATTCATCAAGCAAATATACAGATGATATTTTATTGAATTCACAAACAAATAAACAAAAAAATACAACATTTAATGGGAAGATTGGAGTGTATCTAACTCCAGTTGGGGCCATCCATTGCCCATACTATATCCTTTTTGATGCACTTTCACTGCTCCCATGAATCAATCTGAGGATGCCAACTTAGGGAATGATTCACAAAGGGCCTCCACAGTAGCAGCAGTGGTCCAGCAGTCGTCTCAGTGCTCCAAAGATTGTGGCTGGACCTCCATACTGCAGTTTCCCATTGTGGAGGTCCTGCCATGAGTGCATGGGTGTTGTGCCATGACTGAAGAGGCCCTGTGCAAATTAGGCCCTTAATTTTTAACCTTCAATTTCAAATTCCTTCACATTTACAGAAGGTTTTACAATTTTCGATTTCCGATTTTGCTTATTTATTTATATGCACTTTATGAATCTGTTAATATTATTTCATTTTCTTAACAGTCAGGGAACCACTGAGGTAGGCATAGCAGATCCTCAGGGGTCCAGCAGCCACAGGTTAAGAACAGCCCTAATAAAGACAAGGAAGATGAAAGATTTTATCCAGTGCCCTCTTCCCCAACCTACTGGGGGAACCCTTCATGGTGGTGAGGTACAACACGATTTTCTTAGATGCGCTCAGCTCAAAGCAAAGCAACCCATCAAACATGTCAACAATCGCGCGCCAGCTATAACTCCTTCTGGCATGTAATCACGCAGATTGAAATCGAGTCTGCAATTTGACATTGCAGTGATTGGATAGTGTAGTACACACAGGTATCTGTTCATAGAGCTGTCAGTGTCTGAAAAATACACCCATTACAATGCGAGATGCCTTTCAGGAGCATAGAAATCACGCACTTCAAAATTAACACAACTGAAATCTCCAACGAACTATCGGTCCAGTCAAACGCCTCATTTTTCACAGAATTCGTTTTTCTAGAGGGCGTCATGAGAAGGCGTGGGTGGCAGTGTTTTAGTTGCCCATGTGCAGTGTTTCATACTGCAGCACGTACTGAACGTTTCTGTTAGGTTATCTTCAATTTGTATTGCTCGCAGCTCCAGCTATTCATCTTCGCACGCCAACCGGTCTGAAAGGTTGAGGGCGGACTTTTTTTAGGGTGGTGATTATCTGGTTGAAGGATGTTCCATGTGGGAAGAGATGAATGCAGCAGGTGAGGTCCTGACAGGTTCTCTGGTCGTGTTGCGATGAACTTGTCACTGTTGTTTGTGGGTGCTAGCTGTTGACAGGGTACTTGATAGAGCTGATAGAGCATGCTTCATGTGTGTTCTCAGTGCTTAATTTGAGCCACTGGTTGACGGTGAGGGCAACTACGACTTATTTTTGAGGCGAGCCGTTTAGTTTTCTGCATCACACGGAGCCATTAATGGGCTTGGGGACCCCGTTCCTTATGGCTGGCTCTTGGTATGTCCTTGGTGCCATCTCCCGGACATTGAGGTTTCCCTGCCTGCACTGGCATGGGCGGGGAAACCTGTGTTTGTTCTTGCTTGGCAGGAGCAATGTAAAAGCTCCCACTGTGAGAAAATGGCCGTCTCTGAAGAGTCACCCAAAACTTTTTTCTTCCTACCCCTCCGTTACTGACCTCGTTTTCATTGACTTTAGGACTCTGAGCACTTTACCACTGCTATCCAGTGGTAAAATGGAGGTGCATTCACCTCTAAACATGGTGTCATTGGCTTGTACCCAAATGGCACACTTAAATTACTTATATGTTTCTAGTACATGTGCCCAGCCGTGGGAAGAATTTGTAATGAAATGCAGGGGGGCTGCCCAGCACCCGGCATCCCCAGGGACCACTACCTCTCCAGGGCAGCATTTGAAATAAAATGCGGGGAGGACACCTGGCTCCCTGCAGCCCCAGAGACCACCACCTCCCTGAGGCTGTATAAGTTGGAAGGGGTCTGCGCGGCCACCCTTAAGGAGCCAATGATGGTCACCCCCGGGACATAGCTCTTTGGACTGACTTGGCAGGAGCTTTGAGAGCAAGTCAGATCAAACACACCGGTTTGGTCAAGTGAGAGCTGCCAAACAACTCTCACTTGCTGGAAGCAGAGGTTTCCTTAGTTTTCCTGCCTGCATATATGCAGATAGGGAAACAGAGGAAACAATTGCTCTCACAGACAGGGAGCTGCATGTTTAGCAGCTCCCTGTCTGTGACAGCAATGCTGGCTCCTGCAAAAGGGGGGCTAAGCATCCCCCTCCTGAAAAAAAATGTTTAGGCTAAGCCCCAGGAAATGGGTCCTCAGGGCTGAGATCGGCCCACCGCAGGGGGTCATGCAGCCGTCTCCCCCTCCAAAAAAGATATCAATGCGGTGGGATGGGATCCCCAGGGCCGAATTCGGCAATGGTAGAGAGGGACACATGACCCTCCGGCACCCCCCCAATTTTTTTTCAAAGGCTGGGCCCTGGGGGATGGGATCCCCGGGGCCAGGATCGGCCCAGGGAGGGGGGGGCACGTAGCCCACCTCCCAAAAAATACATATATTGACACCTGGCCCCGGGGATGGGATCCTCAGGGATGAAATCAGCCAGGAAAGGGGGACCATGTGGCGCCCCCCCCAAAAAGTTTTAAAAGGCCAGACCCCAGGGAATGGGTTCCCTGGGGCCGAAATCAGCTGGGGTAAGTGGGACAAGTGGACCTGCAGCTAACTCTCACTGTGCATGTCCAAAGGCCATGCACAGCATGTGGTTGAGTTGTTAAAGGGGTTGGCCTCAGGGCTGCCTTTAGTCCAGGCACTGCTGCAAACCACTGCCAACCATGGCCAATGGACATGCACAGCGGTGGTTGGATTAAGTATAGTAATACAAATTACATTAAAAAAATAGAAATTCACTGAAAAATACTAAAGGTTAAAGGGACGTTAAAGTTAGGAAATAAAATTAAAAAAACATAGAAATGCACTTCACAAACCAAAGGTTACAGTGACGTTACAGTTAGGCTCACACTTTAAACACACAAAACCATAGACATTCACCTGCTAGAATTATCTCAAGTAAATATAATTCATGCCCTAAAGTAACTATAACTCTCACCCTCGCCATGCACTGGTAACTACCCCAGAAATTACGGCACACATGACAGCTTTGATAACATCATTAATAATATTTGCAGTCAAACTTTTGATGAGAAAACTGTGCATGGCGGGAGTGCGATTTGTAGTAACCTGAAGGCACGAGTTATAGTTACTTGAGATAACTCTAACTATAACAAAAATATGTGGCTCCAATTAGTCCATAACACTTATCAGACGTTCAAGTGGATGAATGATTCTTCTAGGTCTCTGACATTGAAGGGCAGCTGAGCTCACTCCCACCGAAACCTCATTCTAAAAATTGGATTATTATTTGGGAGTAGTCACTACCCATCTCAATGAATATTCACAAACATTATCAGGTCCACTAAATTAACCTGAGCTCAATCCTCTGGTAGTTGTGGCACTGAGCAGACAAGCTTATCCTAGGGCAACGTGTAAAGTATACTTATGTAGTACCAAAACGATTAAAAAAACAAAATACAACACAAAAAAAATCCAAATCTGGTTTAGAAACAGAATGAAATTGAATTAACAAGATGGCACCAAATGACAAAAATGCAATAACAGTAACTGGAGATACAAACGTTTAAAGTTTTAAGTAGAAGTTGCTCCAAAAGTACAAAGTGGCAATGATAGCCAATGGTCGTGATAGACTGCGACCTAAGTGCAATTTGACGTTGACCGCAAAGGAGCACAGATCAGATAGGCCAGCCCTGTTTGTCCTAGTCATCCATTTCACCTTCTGACTTTAGTCCTTTAAGTCTCAGTCTGCCACAGAGGTACACTTATAAAGCTCTGCAGAACCTTGGAGTAGGTACTTTGAGACAGACATGGTGGCAGGCAGAGGCCTACAGCAGGGTCCATTCCATTCAATTTGCCATTGGAAGTTGCAGGAAAAGGCTTCATATAGCTAGTTGTGTCTATATAACTTTAACTGGAGGATACCCATATGACCCTTGGAGTCTACTTCTTTGTTCTGGGTACAAGAGGGAGAGTAGGTCCCTACTTCAAGGATCTTCTCAGATCTTCTCAGATCTCAGATTGTAGTTTTAGTCCTCTTCTGTTTTTCCAGAGGCCCAGGAGTGTTCTGAAGTGGGTGCCTGGAGATGCCATATTTTAGCCTTGCAGACAGTAATGAGTGGTAATGGCTCCTGGGCACACCTTAAGCAATGGATTAAAAGTTTTCAGGGCTAACCGAACCTACTTTGAGCATTTTCAAGATGGTGAAAGTCTTCGGTCACACTGTTTGGGATCTGAGGGCTAGGGGTGTGTATGCAGAGTGTACTATGGTAATGCAACAGTGTTTCCACAGTTAACACTAAAATTCAGTTTGGGGCAGTTACTGTACCCAAATAAACCCAGAGACAGAAGTCTGACATAACCAAGCAAGTTGTTCCAGCAAATGGAGAGAGTAAATACTTGAAAATTGTTTAGGCATCCTGTTTCCTTCCCTTTCAAATGCACCCCAGTGTTAAATACAAAAACCCAGAGACAGACGTCTGGTGGGACAAAGGAAGGGTGCTGTTCAGATATCAGCAAACATTTGTCTGTGACAGGGGAAGCCTCCTTGAAGATAATCCAGGTCCTGGGCCCAACCCGCTTGCCATCTGCAGGATTTCTGTCCTTTCCATGTCTGTGGATTATTCTGAATTAGTAGTCTTGCAGACTGCCTCCCACCTATCAGTGTGAGGAGGCATTTTGGCGTTCGTATTGCCAAAAATTGACTGTAAGGCTTCAGTAGAGGAAAAGACAAAAATGCTTGCATGGCTACGCTACAGCAAGGGATTCTTCATTAGCCTCTGAGAAATACATTTCTGGCTTGGTGAGACTGTGGATGGGATGTGCAATGACACATCTTGCTGCTACAGGATCAACATACCTTTGTGCCAGGATAGCTCCATGCTCAATATAGCATGCATCAACAGTTAGTTTGGTGGGTAAAGAGGATTACTGGCTGCTGCTATTTTGTCCTTGATGTCTTGAAATGCTCATTGAAGCCATAAAGACCATGTCAAAGTGGTCCTTTTTGTTTTCAGTTTCCTGAATGGCTCATTCACTGGGGCAAAGTTATGTACCTGGAACTATGGGCAGGAAGCCCAATTAAGGAGTGAAGTCTGCATAAATTAAATAGGGTGGTCAATGTATTTACTCTATGGTGAAGCTGTTGCGATCGGGCCTCAGGCCATCTACCAAGGAAATATGTCCAAAAAGCTTGAAAGAGCTTGTTCGAAGACTGCAATTATCTTACTTAAGTGCGAGATTGGCTTTGTGAAGCACCTAGCATACCTTGAGTAGGGTGGAACTATGCTCTTCCTGAGTTTTTCCATACACCAGAATGTCATTGTGATAGCCGATACAGATTTGGATAGCACCAGTGACTGTTTGTGTTTCTTCTTGAAACATTTCAGCTGCTGATGAGATGCCAAACTCAGGCCCTCGTTATGACATTGGTGGTGAGTGATAAAGTGGCGGTAACACCGACAACAGGCTGGCAGTAAGTAACGCCAAATTATGACCATGGCGGTGATAACTCCCATAGACAGCCAATGTACCACACCAACCGCCAGGGCGGAAACAACACTCACCACGGCGGTAGCCAACAAAAGCCTGGCGGAAGAAAAAGTACCGCCGACCATATTTTGACCCTGCAATCCGCTACCTTTTCCGGGGCGGTACCTGCGCCATCAAAACCCTGGTGGAAATGCATCACAGAAGATAAAGAACTCACCATAGGAGACACAGGGAAAAACAACGCTGCCATGGAAGCCGATCTGCAAGTTTTCCCGATTATCTTCTACGTTATGCTCCACCTGGAACACCAACACCGACAAAGACGACAACGGTGAGTACAGCCGCCTATCACAAGGGAGGGAGGGAGGAAAACGAGAGTGGCACACACTATTCACAAACACACACCGTACACACAACCAGCTGCACATGAAAAACAATTTGCCCCCTAAACTCGTCAGAATAATGCAAGGACAACAGGAATGGACGAAAGTGATTGTAATCAAATCAACAGCTAAATAACTTAATCAATTTGTCAATGAAACAGATATATACACATGTACACAAAGGGACACTGCCCTGTCCAATGTTCAAAGGGCCCACATTGCCACAGGGCACAGTCTAAGGCTCCACTCAAATTCTGACTTTATCTGGATAGTACTCTGCAGGGGCATCAGTTTTCAAATGGGCAGGCATCTCAGGGGTAGGGGGGGGGGACACCTCAGCCGGATGCGGAAACAAGCCCACTGGTTCTGGATGGGGCTCCATGCCCATTGCTCTGTCCTGGGGAGTGCAAAGTCATAGTCTCTGGAGTGGGTGACTTCCCCACTGGTGCTGGATGGGAGAACTTGCCCATTGCTCTGTCCTGGGGAGTGCAAGGCCTCAGTCTCTGGAGTGTGTGACTTTCCCACTGGTTCTGGATGGGGGAACTTGCCCATTGCTCTGTCCTGGGGAGTGCAAGGCCACAGTCTCTCAGGTGGGTGACTTTCCCACTGGTTCTGGAGGGGGCAACTCATACAGAAGCCCCTGGAGAGTGGCCTACATGGTGTCCAGTGGCGGTGATGGCTGCAGTGTGCTTGGAGGTGCCTCCTGGGCAGCCTCTGCAGGTGGCGAATGCTGCAGTGTTGTGGTGGATAGAGGAGCCTCCAGGCAGCCTCTGCAGTTGATGATGGCTGCAATTCATCAGCTGGCAGTGGGGGGGCCATGACAGCTGGTGGTGGTGGAGGTGTCACCCTGACAGCCTCCGCTGGATTAGAGGGCTTTGTCTCCTCCATTACATGGGGAGTGGATACCTTACCCTTTCTGGCAGGGGTGGATGGCCTCTTCCCCTTTTTGGATGGAGGTGCAGACTCCTTCCTCTTCTTGCATGGTGGTGCAGGTTCTTTCCCCTTCCTGGATGGAGGTGCTGGCTCCTTCCTCTTCTTGCATGGAGGTGCAGCCTCCTTCCCCTTCTTGCCTGGAGGTGCAGCCTCCTTCCCCTTCTTCAATGGAAGTGTGGTATCCTTTCCACCACGAGTATGTGGTGCCACTGCTGTTCCCGTGGACTGTTTGGCTGAGGTGCTGGGCTGGGACTTTGGCACCCTTCTCATGCAGGCAGGAAGGGGGAGGGGTAGAAAGAGGTCAAGTTGGGAAAGAAAAAGCTTTTTAGGGACATTGGGGCGGGAGGAGGTAGGAGTGATGGGATTGGAGGATGAGGGAGTGGTTTATAGGAGGTGCTTGTCTGCTGGATTTAGGTGCACGTGCATGGGCTGTATGCTGATGTGAGGTGGATGGCTGTTGGGTGTTTGATTGCTTTCGTTTGTGTCCTTTAGGAGGGGGGACAGACAGGGTGGGGGAGGACAGAGGGGACGTGAGCATGGCTTTTGTGGAGGTGTCTGCCAGTGAGGTGTGTGTTCTGCTTGGTGTGGTGATGCTGGTGGTGGATGTTGATGTAGTGCATGCAGGTGTGAGTGTGGACATGACTGGGAGGGAAGTGGAGGAGGAGGAGGAGGGGAAGATAGTGGAGGCAGTGGATGTTGTCGTGTCTGCAACTGTCTGGTGTTTGTGTGAGTGCTTGCGGGATGAAATGTGGTGCTTGTGTTTGCCTGTGACACTCTTGGGTGTTGTCTTGTGTGCATGCTCGTCTGTATGAGTGCCTGGGATGGGTTGGGTTTGAGGAGAATGGGACTGGGAAGTAGAAGTTGGAGGGGGGACGGTAGAAACAGGGACAATGTCTGACATCAGAGAGGAGGTCAGAGCCTAAATCGATCTCAGTTGGGCCGTGAATCCACTGTGAATGCCATCCAGGAATGCATTTCAATGCTGCATCTGGGATGCCAGTCCCTGGATTCACAATGGTTGATTGCCCTACAGAGATGGATGTCAGGAGAAGGAGATGCCCACCCTCCTTGGTGTGCGGGCAACTCGCTGAGGAGCTGCTGGTATGGGGTACCAGGGAGCTCCCATCGGAGGAGGTATCTGAGTCTATGTTGTCTCCTCCAGTCTCCACCGTGGTGCTCAGCTAGCTCTCCACCACACTGGTTCCCTCTGCGTCGGTGGACTCTGCCTCCTGTTCCTGTGGGATGCAGCTCCCTCTCTCGCAGGTGCCCCTGCTCCTCCACCAGATGATGCTAATGCACAGAAGTACAGGATGACAAAACAAGAAAGGGTGGGAGAGAGACAAAGGATACACTGGGTCAATGACTGCACAATCACCACTATTGGCATACACACCACCATCACACACAGGGAACAGGCTTAAGCACTATGCATTGCACTACAAGTGATATGGCCATTCACTAAGGCAAGGTGAGGAGCTCACACCGCCAACTGCAGCATTCCTGGGACCCACGATGCCCTGATTGAAATGGACTGGTGGCAGGCTAGGTTACCTGTAGTTGTCATGCACCCATTACCCTTCAGATGACCCATGCTGCTATGTCTGGCCTGGCCTTAGGGGCACCTACTAACACACATCCAACACCCGGATACTACCCTACCAGCCAAAATATGTAATGATACCCACTGTACTCACCCCCTTGTGGCTGCTGTGATTCTCTCAAACACCCATCCAGCTTAGGGTATGCCACCGCCAGTATGCGGGCCATCAAGGGGGGGGGTCAGGGTCCAACGGGCACCCCTTCCTTGTTGGGAGGCCATCGCCAGCTCCGCCTCCACTGTCTTCTGTGCCCAGCGTCTCAGGTCCTCCCACCGTTTCCGACAGTGGGTGCTCTGCCTGCCATAGACCCCCAGGGTCCGCACGCCCTTGGCGATGGCACGCCATATTCCCTTCTTTTGATGGGCACTGACCCACAGAGGCAATAAAGACAGGAGAACACCATTAAACAAGCAGTCCAGACTGTCACACAAATAGCCCCCCATACCCGTTTCCATCACAATTGGCACACACATAGCCCAGCGCACACCATGTACACCGCCACAAGACATTCCTCCCACCCTTGCCACCCCCTTACACGATGCTTGCACACACATCTCCATGCATCCTTCCCACATGCATCGTGACCAAAGTGTACTCACCTGTTGGTCTGGAGGCCCATACAGCTGTCCGTACTGGGGTAGGACCCCATCCACCAGTCACTCCAACTCCTCCGAAATGAAGGCTGGGGCCCTTACCCCGGTCACACAGGCCATGGTAGGTACCAGACACAGGTCACAGCAGCTCACGCAGTGTAGGCGTTCTCCTGTTAAAGGTCAGGAAACAAGTGAGGAATCATATAGAAAATGGCAGTCACGTCTATGGCTGTGTACACTGTCCCCGCCGGCGTACATCCCCATTGGCCACAGTACTCCACAGAGCCCCATATTATCTAATGAGGAATTGCACGGTGGTGCAAGAATGCCTTCCACCACGACGCCAAACGTTGGTGGAATTACCTCACTTCCACCTGTCCCTACATACAGGGCAGGCGGTCACCATTTCGGGAGGGGGGAACAGGCATATTGACAATTTCTGCTTCACAGATTAGATTGCCACATACTTCACCATTAACACTGTTCCAATACATAAGTGGACCATGTGGACTACAGTTGTGGTTTTGTTGTTCCAATTGTGACAGCCTACTCACTCATGTGTCCCTTGGATACCTACTGCTGTGGATGAATAGGAGGTGGAGACCTACCCCTGTGTAGAGACCCCTGGTGGACTTAGCTACACGGGAGGACAGGCACATTATACTCACCTATAGACTGGAAAGGGCCACAATTACAGAGCTGTGTGCCCAATTGGAGCCTGACCTGATCTCATCTATCCTTCATCTGACTGGGATCCCCCCTCTTGTGCAAGTGCTATCAGTGCTCCATTTTCTGGCAATAGGTTAATTCCAATTGACAGTGGGCTTGGCAGCAAGAATGTCACAGCCAATGTTCTCAAGCGTGCTGGCAAGAGTGTTGTCTGCCCTAATAAAACACATGTGCAGCTACATTACTTTCCCCCAGGTGGTAGATTTGGCTATTGTGACGGCCGGATTCTATGCAATGGGACATATCCCTAATATTATTGGGGGGATTGACGGTACACATATTGCGTTTGCCCCCTCCTGCCAGAATGAACAGGTATACAGGAATAGTAAGAGTTTCCAAACACTGAATGTGCAGATGGTGTGCCTAGCTGACCAGTACATCTCCCACGTCAATGCTAAGTACCCTGGGTCTGTGCATGATGCCTTTGTCCTGAGGAGTAGCAGCATCCCAAATGTGATGGCCCGACTACAGAGGCACATGGTGTGGCTAATAGGTGAGCCTTGGTCCCCACCCACTGTATGTTAGTGTATGCCTCTGGTGTTGACCCTATAGGAATGTCGGTGACTAAATGTTGTCCTCAATACCTGCAGGTAACTCTGGCTACCCAAACCTATCATGGCTGCTGACCCCTGTGAGGAATGCCATGACAAGGGCTGAAGAACATTATACTGAGGCACATGGGCGAACCAGATGGATCATCGAGAGGACCTTCGGCCTCCTGAAGGCCAGCTTCAGGTGCCTCCATCTGACACTAATGTGCTACTCACCCGAGAATGGCATGCTGCATGTCGCACAACCTGGCCCTCAGACGCGATGTACCCTTTCTGCAGGAGGAGGAGACAGGAGATGCACCTGTGGCAGCAGTAGACCCTGATGACAGTGAGGATGAAGAGCTTGAGGTTGAGGATGAGGACAATAGAACATCAGTTATCCGTCAGTAGTTCCAATGACACACAGGTGAGACAGTGCAACTGCACATTTCTATGACTATTGGTGCATTCTGTGTGGCTTTGGCATGATTGCATTGACTTCTTTTTACCTCTACTGACTGTCACCTATAGTTTGTCAGTTTACAGATGTTGGTGATATAATAACTGTGTACTGATGTGCTGACTACAGCCAGCTACAAGTCAATATTTCTATGTTCTCACAATGTACAGTTCATTTGCAATCGATGTGACTGTTTCCATAAATACACATTTTCAACACATGAAATACAAGTAGTCGAGTTGTGTTCAAAGGTGTTTAGTGTAGTGCTAAGAAATTTAGGGTAAGGTGCAATAGAATGGGGTGAGGAAAGTCCAAGGTATTGTTCCCGTCTGTTTGTAGCAGAGGTCCAGTGTCCAAGGGACCATAGGAAGGGAAGCAACGGCAGTGTAAGGTGGACAAGGTGAATGAGTGGGACACAAGGGGGACAATCTGGAGAGTCTAATTTCCTGGTAGGGGTCCAAGCAAGTGTTTCTGGCTTCTGTCCCGGTCGCAGGCAACATTTGCGGGGTGGTTCACCTTCTGCAGTGGGAGGGATGCTGGTGGCCTGTGGGTCCTGTGGCAGGGCCTCCTGCCCACTAGCAGAGGCTGGGCTGGAAGTGGAGGGCTGGTCAATGGACTGGCTAGTGGTAGGGGCTCGCTGGTGTGCTGTTGCCTCCCTTATGATGTTGGCAATGTCTGCCAGCACCCCTGCTATGGAGATCAGGTTGGTGTTAATGGCCTGTAAGTCCTCCCCGATCCCCTGATACTGTCACTCCTGCAGCTGCCTGTTCTCCTGCACGTTGTCAAGGATCTGGCCCATTGTGTCCTGAGAATGTCGGTAGGCTCCCGGGATCTTGGAGAGTGCCTTCTGGAGAGTGAGTTCCCTGGTCCTGTCCTCCCCCTGGTGCCTAGCAGTCCTCCGAGTGTCCCTGTTGGCCTGTGCCACTGTCCCCTGAATGGTGTTCCCACTGCCACTGACCCCTAATTCTCTTGGGGGCGGGGTGTGGCCTGGGGTCCCTGTAGAGGTGGGCACACTGCTGATTGATGTGTCCTGAGGACAGAGGTGTGGGTACGCTGGGTGGGTGCTGTGGTGTTGGATCCTGATGGGGGAGGCTCTGTGGTGGTCTCTGAGTGGTCTGGGGTGACTGACTGTCCAGTGGTCCCTGATGGGACAGGTTGTTGATCCAAATCCTGAAGTCCCGAGTTACGGTCATCACTGGGGGCATCTTCTGATGGGGGCTGGATAGTCATGGCACCTCCTCTCCACTCACAATGTGGGTATGTAAGAGATGTATTATGCTTCATGCCTGTGACATATTGTACATCCCTATCCTCCCCTCTATGGTTGCCTTTGCCCTGCCACCTTTGATTGTGTATGGTGATGTATTGTGGGATTGTTAGTTCCCCTATGCTGTCCATGCTTTGGTGATGGGTGTCCATGCAGGGCTGGGAGGGCTCTCCATGCATTGGTATTGCATGCAGGGCTTGGCATTCGGGTCAGTCACCTGCGTTGGTGCAGTGTGTGGGACAGAGTAAAGTGATTGGAGTGAGGTGAGGGGGTGAGATAGCATGCAGGTATGGGCGGTGATAAGTCATAATTATTGATTTACCAGTATCAAGTCCTCTGGCTACTCCACTGAGTCCCTCAGGATGCAGTAGTGCCAAGACTTGCTACTCCCATACTGTGAGCTGTGGGGAGGTAGTTGGGGTCCACCACCAATACTCTGTAAGGCAAGCTGGTGCCTTGCTGCTATGAAATGTACCTTCCCCCTGTAGGTCGTTCCACCTCCTCCTGATGTTGTCCCTTGTTTTTGGATGCTGTCACACGGTATTCACCCTGTCCAGAATTCTCCGACATAGCCCCATCTTCCCAGCAATGGATATTTGCTGTACCTGTGGTCCAAACAGCTATGGCTCTACCCTGAAAATTTCCTACACCATGACCCTTAACTCCTCCTCAGTGAAACAGGGGTGCCCTTGTGGGGACATGGGTGCTGTGTGGTGTGCATTGGTGAGAGTGGGTTGAGTAATGTGGTGGGGTGTGTAATGTGGGGTGTGTGAGGGAGGTATGAGTAAGGGTGGTGTGTGTCTAGTTGTCTAAGTGGTCTTGGTATCAGTCTGGTGGCAATTATTTGTAATTGTAAAGGGTTGTGGGTAATGTGGGTGTGTGTTTTATAGTGCTGTGAGTGTGTGGGTGTGGTGTGTGTATGAGTGTCAGGTGTGTGTTTTTCGTATTGGCCAATGTAGTGTTGTTTTGTATGTGGGTGTCCATTCTGAGCGCGGTGGTGTGTACCGCCAATGGGTTACTGCCGTTGAATGTCCGCCATGGTGATTCGTGGATCATAATTTGGTGGGCGTTGTTCTGTTGGGGTAACGGTATGGGTGTTAGTACCGCCACTTTATCACTGACCTTTGGGCTGTCGGATTTGTGTATGTGGCTGTATTCTGTCAGATTGGGGTGTGTGTGTCATAATATGGAGAACGGATGTTCGCCACTACGGCAGTATGTTGGCTGCCATCAGCGTGGCGGTAGGATAATGAGGGCCTGAGTCTTTTGCAGTGGTATAGCCCTCAGAGGGTGGCACAAGTAGTTATATGTCTTGATTCTTCCTGTAACTCCAATTAATGATAGCATTTGATCAAATCAAGGCTTGAGAAAACATGGGCACCATTCAACTGTTGTATCATGTCTTGTGTTTGTGGAAGGAGATGTCTTCCTCTTTGAGTTTCTTGGTTTGGCTGGGGATTGTCAATGTACATGTGAATGCTGCTTTCCATCTGTTTCTTTGGAACATGGACAATGGGGGAAACCCAGGGTGTAGGACCTTTGGGACTTTGAACAGGTTAAATGATGTTATGTTTCTTGACTCTTGTTCAGCTTGTATTTGACTGCTGAACAGAATGTCTCTTAAGTGCAAATGGCAGTGTCTATGTGTAGATGAATCTGGGGGGGGGGCTTCATTTGCCTGTACCATTAAATATTTTTTTAACAGTTTCTCAAAGTTCTTGGTTTCATCCCCTAGTGCCCACTTAGCAATGCAACACAAGACTCAAGAAGACCAAGTTTAACTGCATATCTGAAGCTCTACATACAATCAGTGCCTGCAGCAGGTTTAATGACATAAACCACTGTCGGCTATGATTGATCACTGTGGTCAAGGTGTCAACTAGTAGAGTCTAAGCATTTGAGGTGTTGTTGTGAGCAGGAGGCAAGTATTTCGTGACAACTGTGAGATGTGGATTTCATCCTCTGGTGGAAGCTTTCTTATCAGGATTAAAGTGGGCTTGTGTACTGAGTCATTTCTTACATCCACTCCGGCATAATGACTGAAAGTGACCCCTCTTGCAACAGTTATGACACATGCTCGGTGTGACTGGTGAATATGGTGATCAAAATCCACATCTGAAACTGGTGAGTTTGCCATCGCCTGCAGGTGAACGTATGTTCCCAGCCATGGACAGCAATTCCTCAACTTCTTTCTTGACATTTCATGCTTGTCGCCACTATAATGACCTGGTAATTCCTCGTCAATCAATAGCATATGCAGTGAACTGGAGACAAGCAGTTCCTAGAGCCTCATTCCAGCACTTGGAGAGGAGATGCACCGTAGAGCTAGAGCACTGACAACACTCCATTTCCAAGTCCTCATTGCCCATTTTAGCACAGTGGGCTTCCTATTGATATGTTTATATTTTGTTCTGCAAATCGCAAAAGAGCTAAGAGGATGCAAGATATAATCCAATATAATAGCAAAATTAAGGGGGTAGTAGTAATATGCAAATGACACCTCCTAAGTTGAGTATAGTAAGGGACAAAGTACAAACAACAACACTTAGTCCAAGAGTTCGGCTAGTGTGGCAACAGGTATCCTACTACCCAGGAAACTATCAACAGTGACTGTGCAAAATTGTAAATGTTAGTACCACAGCACACATAAAAATCCGTTCAATTAACATTGTAGAGATAGTTCACATCAATGTAAGTAGGTGGCAGTCCATGTTTTTTTCCATAAATGCATGGATTTAAAGTTTTTTAAATGGTGATAAGGTCCTTAATGCACTCTGAAGTGCGATATATAATGTAGATAGGCAGCCAACACGTGTTTCTTCACCACAAGTGATTTTTTCAAGGCTGTAAACATATATATTATGTTTATGTACACTGAGAACTGGGATAATACCCTTGATACTTGTATTTACAAAGAAAATAATGTAATAACATAGAAATAGACCCTCATGCCGGATAGTAAGTAGGATGGATTCACCAAGTGTTCTCAATGTGCAAAGTAGTCTGAAAGAACAGAAAGTGTTTATAGGAAAGAACGATCTAAGTCAAGGGCACACTATCAAATAGTATAAAAGTGCCAACCAAAGCAAATGCATAGACTGAATGTATTGTGAAACAAACCCCAAAGCAATTAAAGGAATCCATAGAAAACCCCCATTAATTGCAAAGAACTGATATGTATTACTAGACTTGCATAGAGTGTTTTGAATGCGGAGCAAGTGGTGCAAAATAAAGCTTGTGTTATATAAGTCAAGAAATTATTTTTAAGAGGAAGGGAGAAACACACCTTTATTAAATCTCATAACTCATGACAACATCACTCTGATAGGTTGTACATGAAGTGTCAACAGCAGTGCAACTAACCTGTGCAATTGAAGCAAAAGTGTTCTGGTTATAAAGGGAAAACAAACTGGTTATATAATAGTTGAGTCATCATCATGAAAGTTGTAGCATTTGTATATTATTACCATGTAACTTCCTCAGTGGTCTACATACATATTGTGACATGCTCTAAGACCGCATTACGACCATCCAATTAGGGTGTAAAAACATATGAAATCATCATACGCTTATATAATGAAAAACTATACAGCATCATTTCGAAAGCCAAGTCGAATTGAGAAATAAGTGTGGTCATCAAGAACAATCATAGTTGTATTAAGCATAGTAGAGACAAAATAAGTGTGTTTCTCGATAGAAAAAAGAGTCAATTCTTTGTAAAAAGGTAGAAACATTTGATGGTCGGATTGCAAACAACAGAAATGCACCGGAAGGCTTATATCTTCTATATTTACATCAGGGTGTCTATTGTTCAGATTCAATACCTCTACGCTACTTTAATTTGTAAAGTTTCAATTCTCTATTACTGTTCAATTTTGTTTACATTCTCTAGGTTATTCCTAATGGCCCTGATTTGTTCTTCTATTCTATCCTTGTGTGGTCTTATGGTACTATCCACATAGATCTGTTGACATTTACATATGATGCAGTAAACCCCACACTTAGTGTTACAATGAATAAAGTTCTGTGCATAGTATATTTGTTTGGTGCTGTATTCAAATAAGGTAGTTTTATCTCAGAAATATTTGCACATGCTACAGTTAGTACATTTGAAAACACCTTTGGGGTCTGGAGGTAGCAAATTGATCCCTGATGTGTTAGGTTTCATGGAGAAATGTGAAGAACATTGATTGGCCCTTAGCGTCCTTCCTTTACTGTGCGTGATGTGTGGATGTTCTGATAGGAATTTGGCTATGGTGCTATCCAACTTTAGTAGGTGCCAAAGATTCCTCAAAATTCTATAAAATTGTGGCTCTGTAAAGAGTATCCAGTAATTAGTGTGAATCTGTTGTCTATAAGTTTCTAACGTTTGTGGTGTATAAGAAGGGATGAACGAGTGGTTTGGGTGATTCTTTCCCTGGCCTTAGATAAGACATCCTTGCTATAGCCTTTGCATCCCTTCTTCAAATGGGGTAAATGCTCCATGTACCCTGGGGACACAGAGTTAATTTGTACCTCATGCTGTTTATTCAAGGATTATATTTTTCAATGCATTCACACTTACATGCTGTTTAGCCTATGCATTACCTTTTATATAATGTGCACGCCACTAATTGTTAGGTTAGGCACTGGTCATCATCCTGGGATCTCAATATCATGTCCGTTCTCCAGATGTTCATTCTCTGAATCACTAAAACATGACAATGGCCATTGTTAGCTTGTCATTGACTTGTTAGCTCGATAAGTATACATCATCATATGCTGACAGGCAAAGCTATAAGGAGCAGGGCCGGTCAAAATTATTTTATGTGGTTGAAATTTTGCTAGGTTTGGAAACTCTGCAGTATGCAAATTTTGCAAAAATTCTTAAGATTTTGTGGGCATAAAATGTTGCATTAATTTGACCCATGGGAGATTAGTTCAAGCAAAAAATGCCTCACGGCAACAGAAAAACTGTGGTCGAAAGAACTGTCATCCTTAAACCAAAGTTATGATGGTATATTGAGTGACACATGAATGTTAGACACAGGCTCATGTTCAGTTTTCACACCATATACCGGCAAGTATTTTTCATGAATGCAATTTCATTTAATTTGCATGAAATTCCACATATGTTTGTAAATCACTATGCAATGTCACTTAATTAAGAAAATGCATGGCAATTAGTCACATAGGCATTCTCTAACACAAATATGTGCCCACCACAATCTATGACACAATAGAATGTCTCAAATGTCATCACATTATCTCATTCCAGCTCTAGCTATTTAGACACCAATGGCCTGATTTACAAAGGTAACATGAGTTTGAGTAATTGACACTTTTGAGTAAGTTTACTAGTTTTGCTTATTCACAAAATCTGAGTATAAGCCGCTACTAAAAAAATTGAAGTAAATTCAGCACCACATGACCAACCACTGCTACTGCAACACCCTCCCATAGAAAATAATGGAAGTAGGGAATTAAAATAAAACCCATAGAAATCATTGTGAAATTGAATTATTTAATATACTTACAAATATAAACAAATGTCATTGAATGTCAAGAACAAATATACAAATACTACTTTTGTATGTTTTAATTCTAAAATATTTTCATACCTACGTGTGAATTTAAAAATTAACATAACAATAAAGTTACCCTAAAGTGTAAATTACTCAAAAGTGTAAATGACTTTCAATGAAATAGTACTGTTATCACAATTCCTTATACTAATCTCAATAATTTTCATCAAGCTACTAGGCCAGTCAGTTTAGGGGGCGTAAATTGCAAAGGGCCTGGCAAATAATTCTTGCGTACGGAAGAAATACAGCATTGTCTACATAGTGTTCCTTAGGTAAAGAAAGATGCAACTCGAAGAATTCCCTGCTTATAAAAAACAACTGCGATGGCATTCTGTACAGTATGACAATAGACTGGGATGCGGCCAGTTTAGTTACTAGTGGCTGAGATTGATCCAAGCATTCCATCCATCACTTTTTTGTTTAAAATAGCTAAAAAAGCAGTAGCATGGCATTCAAAGCATTGTGTCCCATTGAGATTAAACCTTTAGAGACATTTCTGACTACATACTGACAAGACTAAATAGTCATCTTTACATGTAATTCTATCACACTTCAAACCATTTTATACCAAAACTAAAAAGCGGACTGGTCGGGTTCTGTAAATAAGGCAGGTATTCCTCTGCCAGGGGGCAGTGGCCTCCACTGACATGGTGGAGTGACAGGCCGCCTCCCAGGTTCTAAATGACCCTGTAAGTCAGGAGTGGACATGTTTAATTTAGGGCCAGCCATTTCCAGTTATTTTGTGATGTGTATGTGATAGGTTGTTTTGAAGAACACGCAAGGAGGAAGAGAGTGATAATGTGATTTTCTGTCTTGTGGTCAAGAGTCTGGCTCAAGGATAGAGGGCTTACGATGGTCCAATGCTATGGGTGTAACAGGAGGATTTGGTGCGTTAGATGAACATCTTTGCATCTTGATGTAGCATATATTTAATCACAAGAAACTTTAGCCAAAGAAACCACTGAAATTTGAATCTGTGTTTTCAAAGTGCACCCTATTCCCATTGCCAGTGTTTTTTATTTTATTCCCATTGTGACACTTGTAATTAGTAGATTAGTAGAGCATTAAGTACAAGAATGAAAATGAAATTAATTACATCTGCTCTCCATCAGGCAAAATAGGAGCAGGGCCTAAAAGTGTCAGCCCGGAACCTAATTACTCTGAAGACAACAGAAGACGTCAAGGTTACAGCTTTAAACATTTGAAATGAATGCACATCATATCAAGATCACGCCAAAGCATATTCTATCAAATTATTCACATTAAAATCTACTTCATCAACAACCCAGCTAAAAAAACAGGAAAGCTTCGCCATTAAAACAATGGCGTTGTTAATTTTCATCTTTGATCAATTCAATGTCAACCTACTCAAAACGCATTGAAAGGAGACTAAAAGAAAGAAGTGTTCTGCCTACAAAGATGTAAATTACCATCAGTGTTGGTGCCACAAAATATTCTATAAGAGGGACATAAATGGCAGCCACTAAGCAGGCAGATACAGGTAAACGCTGGCAGTGAGTGACACAAACTGAAAGGCAAGCACTTGACAGGTCGCAGACTCACTCAAGCAGTGACAGTGTCTGGGATGAAAGAGGGAATGACAGCAGAGTTTGGCAACTACTGACAGAATGATGTAAAATGTGATGACAGTGTTAATGGCAGTGAATGATGAGGGTTAGAATGGTAGTCAGACACTCGACGTCATCATGACACGTCAAAAGGCTCATTTACACCCTTGCAGTGCATCCAAAGTCTGACAAATAATGCTTGTGAAAGAAAGGCAGCCACAGTGACAAACGGGAAGTGGCGAGAAAAGTAACGCTTCTTTAGTTGCAAACAGAAACAAACGGCAACAGGCAATGAGAGCCTGTAAGAGGACAGGCCAAGCAGAAAATTGACGTGAATGTCCAGCTTGCAAAAGGCAGAGACAGGAAGAGGCAGGAAGACAGGAAGATATATCTTGGGGAGAAACAAGCTAAGGCGGTTACCGCCAGAGAGAGGTAAAAAAGAATTGACAGCACGCACAATACACTTAGTGATAGATACTGGTGACAATACAGCTAATGGAAGAAAGGGACGAGCAGCCACAGAATGAGACAGCCACTAACACTGAGAGAGAAGTATTGTTATTAAGAGAATCGACATCAGGCATTTAGGGATGGACAGTAGCAGACTGGGTAAGTGAAAGTGGCATGCAGGGGCACTGACAGGCATCAAAGCACCAGTCCGAGGAAAGCAGTGCAAGGAAGGTGGAATGGCTGGCAGAGGTCGTGATGGCAAAGGCAAACTCCATGACAGCAACAACGGAGGTATGGGCAGCGCCGACACTGGCAATAGGAAATGGTACACCCAGCTGACAAATGCCCCAGAATCATGAGAATAATTTTCAGACTGTCCTGAATTTTCAGGCAGTAAGACTAAACATACTGAGGCATGTAGTTTCAGTTTTCATATCATAAGTATGGGCCTGCGCATCCAGTCATTCTTCGTAATGTTGATTGAAGAAGCAGAACGTCATTATCTTGACCCAGTGCCAGCTGACCCCTATGCCACACTGACAAGATGATGGGGTTACCTGTGAAAAGTATCTGTAATATTCAGGCTGAGGTCTCAGTTGATAGTTACCGTAGGGGTAGGGTAAGAATTCTGCTCCGCCGACGGAGTACGCTGAGTTTTTCCCACTCTGCACTCCACGCGGTGTTCCGAAACACGTTAGGTTGGTAAGCGCAAGTGAGAGAAATCACTAAGTTGGTGAGCACAAGCGAGATTTCTGAACGCGATGAGAAAGCTGCCACTTGCCTTGAGGAAGTTAAAAATCTAATTGAGCAGCAAAAAGAAGTTAGCGCCCTCTGGCACTCCGCATGATACTGTTCATGCTGATGATGCGTGCGCTGAAAAACAGTGAGAACAGTGTGCCTTACCCAAGTTTTTTCGGCACTTTGCAGCGTTCTGTGTAGCAGAACTCCGCGAGCTCTGCCCAGATCTAAGTTACAGTCTATGCTAAGTAGGCCAAAAATCAGCATGTGTCACAGACAGGTGCACAGTGTATGGAGGATTGGTGAGGAAGGGGACTGCCCCAGCCCCTCTTACTGTATGTGGGGAGGGAGGTTTTGGTTCCACTGATAAAAACCCTGGTGCTAAAGTGTGGGTTGAATCCCCAAATGGCCCTCCAGAATATGCAGGAATTATAGCAAAGGGCCCCAATAATGTCCTGTTGATTATGAAACCAGGAAAGGAAAAATGGGAACATATTCCAGCTGATAAATGTTATTTGCGAGAATGATCATACTTGTTTCTTTTACAGATCATACTACAGCTTGTTTTTGCAGTGAGTGTTCCCTGTGGTCTCCTTTTTGGCGTGTGCGGTCGGTAGAGACCTAACACGCCCAATCTCAACTTGATTGATCGACCACGTCGTGCAACAACTTTACTGCATCTGAATGACAATATTTGGATTCATTTGGCACTGACCATGCACAACAGATCTGACTTTTGCATGGGTGCCATAAAAAGCACTGTGTATGTTTTGTCATCGTGTTTGATTGCCATTGCCAACACCAACAAGAATCTTGTTAGAAATTTTCAATGCCATTAACCGAGATAAAGATGTGCAAGAACATGATGTTGAAACGCACTTCAGTCCCTACGAGTATTGCAGCAACTGTCAGGAAACAACCGACGAAAAGTGGGACGATTGCACTCAGATAATTACCTACAACATTACTACCGGTGACATGTGTGACTACATGTCCTGAAATTCTTGTGACATTGGAAAATGCATTCAAATGCGTTTAGAAAAGAAAACATCAAGGCGGTCATTCTGACCCTGGCGGTTGAAAACCGCCAGGGCAGAGTGCCGCGGAAGCACCGCCAACAGGCTGGCGGTGCTTCTGGGGCAATTCTGACCGTGGCGGTAAGGCCACGGTCAGAAAAGGGAAACCGGTGGTTTCCCGCCGGTTTCCCGCCGGTTTCCCGCTGCCCCAAGGAATCCTCCACGGCGGCGCTGCAAGCAGCGCCGCCTTGGGGATTCCCGACCCACTTCCCGCCATCCTGTTTCTGGCGGTTTTCACCGCCAGAAACAGGATGGCAGGAACGGGTGTCGTGGGGCCCCTGGGGGCCCCTGCAGTGCCCATGCCACTGGCATGGGCACTGCAGCGGCCCCCTAACAGGGCCCCATTGAGATTTTCAGTGTCTGCTTGGCAGACACTGAAAATCGCAACGGGTGCAACTGCACCCGTCGCACACCAGCAACTCCGCCGGCTCCATTCGGAGCCGGCTTCCTCGTTGCTGGTGCTTTCCCGCTGGGCGGGCGGGCGGCCTTTTGGCGGTCGCCCGCCAGCCCAGCGGGAAAGTCAGAATGACCGGCGCGGTCTTTTGACCGCGGTACGGTCTTCTGGCGGTTCCCGCCAGGCCGGCGGCTTCCGCCGCCCGCGGGGGTCAGAATGACTCCCCAAGTTCTCAAAACTTACAGTGGGAACACAGAGTTTTGTGCTTTTACCGAACGAACAGACATTTAAAAAATATGTCGAATCATATGGTTTGTTGTCATCTAGTGACTGCTGCCAGTCACCTTAAACATGTCAAGTTGCCTGTTGGCTGGCTGTTTTTGTGTCAAAATCTGACCTTTACTTACATTCCAGCTAATATAACGGGCAGGCCGTGTACTTTTACACACCTGGGACTCATGATGTTTCCATCTAACTCTATAAATACTCGTTATCCTAGATACACTATGCAACTAGATGAAAATTATGACTCAGATGTTCAATTATTATCCCTGTCCAAGAATCTAAGCTTAAATCTTTCTATTGTAGGTGTGCCTGATTTAGCTGTATACAATACTAGGGTAATCAACAAGCTTGCATGTCTAATTGTTAAAAACATTAACCATACATCTATTGCTTCATCTGAATTTTTACTAGATGTGCGTGGTACTGAAACAGCTACATTACAAAACAGGGCTGCTATAGACTACCTTTTGATAAAACATAATCATGGTTGCAAGGAGTTTGAAGGCATGTGTTGTTTTAATCTTTCTGACCACTCTAAATCTATCCAGACCCACATTGATACAGTACATACATTAGTGAAAGGGGTAAAGCAGTATATAGATCAGGGATGGTGGGCCTGGTTGTTTCAATGGTTACCTGATTTTGGACAATTACGCAAAGTTTTTGGTGGAATTTTTGTAGCATTTGTTCTTATTATATCATTATGTTGCTGTGTGCAATGTATTCCTAATTTGCTTGCAATGTTTAGACCAAAAAAGTTGATTTTAAACCTATGGGCTACACGACTCACTGTTCAAAGGGCGGAATGTAGTGATATTTATATATTGACCACTGACTTTGTGTCGCACCACTTTTCACTGGGCTTAGCTGCCCTCCGTCACATTAGTGGTCACCAGTTACAGACTACATTTTGTATTCAGCTTAGCCTTAGCTTTATTGCTTCACTGCCACGTTAGAGGTGTGAGTAGTTTTCGGTACAAACATGTTATGTAACCTGTTTTCTATTTCTGTGTGTTCTCTTTCTCACCGAAGAGCTAGGAAATACTATCACCGGAGAGCTAGGACATAATATGGAGGAGTTAGTCAGTCAGCATAATAAGGATGTACTAGACTGATGTTTATGATACAGCAGGGAACGGTTTGACATTTGGAAGGATGCCTTAGGAATTTGGCCAACTCCCAACAAGTTTCTTTCAAAGCTTACCTAAACTAGCCAGTATTTTTGAATGCTTCTCAATGGGAGGGGTTTTCCAGAAAGCTCCTTCTCCGGTTCTATAAAATATAAAAGATGACCCTGGTCGACAGTGGCAAATTTAGAGACCTCAATCAGGATTCAGATGTGGAATGCCTGATATAGATTTCCCGTGAAGGCGGAGATCTCTCTTTCTCGCAGTCGAACGGGGTCACCAGCTTGCTGGCATGCGAAAGATGAAGCATCTGACAGGCCCTACGGTGATGCATTTTTATTAATTATTTGCTTTGCATTGTGTATGAATATATATACATATATCAATATCAGTGTTTGTATTCTTGCATGTATATATTTGCTGTTTATAGATTGAAGATTCTTCATATATGGTCTTACTTCATTGTTGCACATTTTAAAAGTACACTTTTTGCTATTCAAGCCTTCCTTCATGAACCTTGCGAAAGGCTATAATAAATGTCTTCTTCAGATTAAGAAGTGCATTCCAGAGAATCTTTTTGACTCCTTTCAGTGTCTATATTTTGTCTCAGTGAAAAGTAAAGCAAAACAGATGCCAAAATGAGGCCCTCATTACAACCCTGGTGGTCGGTGATAAAGCGGCGGTAATACCGCCAACAGGCCAGCGGTAACAAAAATGGATTTATGACCACAGCGGAAACCGCTCAGACAGACAGCCACTTTAACACTGTGACCACCATGGCGGTAGCAAAAAGCACCACGGCGGTAACTGCCAAAAGCCAGGTGGAAGACAATGTATTGCCCACTGTAATAAGACAGGCCTATCCACCACCTTTTCCGGGCGGTACCAACGACATCAAAAGCATGTCAGAAACAGAACACAGAAGTCAAAGGATTCATCTCTGGACACTTAGAGAACAACCACAACGCCATGGAGCCCCAGTTGCACATTTTACCCATGCTCGTCTACCTCTTCCTGCATTACGAGCAGCAACGCCGCGAAGACGACCACTGTGAGTACTGCCGCCTAGAACACAAGGGAGGGGGAGGAAAAAGAGAGTGACACACAAACGCAACACGCTACACCCCCACCCCCAACACCATACACACAACCAGAAGCAGCAACATAACATACCTACCCCGTACCCATCAGGAATACTGCAAGGACAAAAAGATTGGAAGAAAGTGAGTGTAATACGATGAAATAACATGAATAAGTGCATCAAAATAGAAAGGTATATACATATTTACAAATGGAGGGAAACTGCCCACTCCTCAATGTCCGTGGGCCACAGGGCCACAACACATAGACCAAGGCCCCGCCTCACTTTTGCAACAACACGGAGAGAACACTGCAGGGGCATCAGGTCAAAAACACACATGCACCTCAGGGGGATGGGAAATGTGGGTCACCTCAACCAGAAGATGGTACAATGCCACTGGTCCTAGAGGGGGGCTACATGCCCTGTGCGATGTCCTGGGGAGTGCCAGGTCACAGTCTCTCAAGTGGGTGGTTTGCCCACTGCTTGGTCCTGGGGAGTGCAAGACCGCAGTCTCTCAACTGGGTGGTTTGCCCACTGCTTTGTCCTGGGGAGTGCTAGGCCGCAGTCTCTCGAATGGGTGGTTGCCCACTGCTTGGTCCTGGGGAGTGCAAGGCTGCAGTCTCTCAAGTGGGTGGTTTGCCCACTGCCTGGTCCTGGGGAGTGCAAGTACAGTCTCTTTAGTGGATGGCTTCTCCACTGGTGCTGGAGGGGGCCTTGTGCCCCGTGTGATTCATTCTGGGAAGGTTGGGATGAGTGGATGGCTTCTTCCACTGATTCTGGAGGGGGCCTTGTGCCCAGTGTACTTCATCCTGGGAAGGATGGGGTGAGTGTGTGGCTTCTTCCACTGGTTCTGGAGGGGGCCTTGTTCCCAGTGTGCTTCATCCTGGGAAGGATGGGGTGAGTGTATGACCTCTTCCACTGGTTCTTGAGGGGGCCTTGTGCCCAGTGTGCTTCATCCTGGGAAGGATGGGGTGAGTGTATGGCTTCATCCACTGGTTCTGGAGGGGGCCTTGTGCCCAGTGTGCTTCATCCTGGGAAGGATGGGGTGAGTGGATGGCTTCCTCCACTGGTCCTGGAGGGGGTATTGTGCCCTGTGATGCAGATTTTGGGGAGTGCAAGGTCACAGTCTCTCCTTTGGGTGTCACACCTACAGGATTTGCAGGGTCCAAGATGTACTACAGCCCATGGAGGCAGGACTACACACTGCCTGCCGCCGGTGATGGCTGCTCAGTGGTGGCAGTAGCGGTTCTGGTGTCAGGGCTGGCAGCGGTGCTGGCACTGGTGGGGGGATGCTCCAGCCCTTCCCCTGCAGCCTCGGACGGCTGCCCACTGGGGCTGCTGCTGGTGGTGCAGGTGGAGGTGCTGGTAGCGGTGCTGGCAGTGGTTGGGGGGAGGCTCCAGCCCTTCCCCTGCAGACTCGGATGGATGCCCACTGGGGTTGCTGCTGATGGTGGCGGTGCAAGTGGCAGTGCTGGTGGTGGTACTGCTGCCGGTGCTGGCAGAGGTGCTGGTGGAAGGGCTGTCGGTGGTGGGGGGAGGCTCCAGCCCTTTCCCTGCAGCCTCAGATGGCTGCCCACTGGGGCTGCTGCTGATGGCGGTGCTGGTGGCGGTGCTGGTGGTGGTGCTGCTGGTGGTGCTGGCAGTGAGGGGGTGCTCCAGCCCTTTCCCTGCAGCCTTGGACGGCTGAACCGCCATGGTTGGTGGTGGGGGATCCGAATGAGTCCCAGCACCAGGCCTCCTGTCCTTCATGCCTGCTGGTGCTGGCCCCTTGCCCTTCCCTTTTGCAGCTGGTGGTGCCTCCTTGCCCTGCCCTTTGGCAGCTGGTGGTGCCTCCTTGCCCTTCACTTTTGCAGTTGGTTGTGCCTCCTGGCCCTTCACTTTGGCAGCTGGTGGTGCCTCCTTGCCCTTCCCTGATGCACCTGGTGCATGCACACTTCCAGTAGTGCTGGCTGGTTCCCGGGATCCTCTTCCACCTGCAGTAGCTGTCAACACTACTGTGGCGGTGGACTGGGTGGCTAAGGTGCTCGCCTGGGTTCTGACCACCCTGGCCCAATGTGAAGGAAGAGGGGGAGGGGTAGGGAAGAGGCCAACGGTGGAGCGGAAATGCTTCTTAGGGACATTGGGACGGGAAGAGGGTAAAGGTTTGGGAGTGGAGGAAGAGGAAGTGGTTGTAGGAGGTGTCTGTCGGCTGTGTTTGGGTGCAGGTGCATGGGCTGGATGCTGTTCTGAGGTGGATGGCTGTTGGGTGTCTGAGTGTTTTTATTTGTGTACTTTGGGAGGAGGGGGCACACATACAGTGGGAGGGGACACAGGGGATGTGTGCATCGATGTGGGGGTGGTGACTGCCAGAGAGGGGTGTGTAGTGATAGACGTGATGGTGATGGAGGTAGTGGATGAGGATGTAGTGCATGCAGGTGTGAGTGTAGACACTACTGGGAGGGAGGTGGACGACGGGGAGGAGGGGGACACAGTGGAGGCAGTGGATGTTGGTATGTCTGCATCTGGATGGTGTTTGTGTGAGTGCCTGTGGGATGATGTGTGGTGCTTGTGTTTGCCTGAAACACTCCTGTGTGTTATCCTGGGTGCATGCTGGTCTGCCTATGTGCTTGGGATAAGTTGGGGTTGAGGAGAATGGGACTGGGTAGAGGAAGTTGGAGTGGGGCGCTAGAAACAGGGACAATGGCTGCCATCATAGAGGAGGACAGAGCCTGAATTGACCTCTGTTGGGGCACCATGCCAGAGTGAATGCCCTCCAGGAATGCATTTGTTTGTTGCAAATGGCCTGCCAGCCCCTGGATGGCATTCACAATGGTTGACTGACCAACAGAGATGTATCGCAGGAGGTCAATAGCCTCCTCACTCAGGGCAGCAGGGCTGACTGGGGCAGGGCCTGAGGTGCCTGGGACAAAGGAGATGCTCACCCTCCTGGGTGAGCAGCACAGGAAACTCGCTGAAGAGCTGTTGGGAGGGCGGTGCTGGTACGGGGGTGGCCACAGAGGTGTCCGTCACCACCGGGGAGCTTCCCTCAGAGGAAGTATCACTGTCCGAATTGTCCCCTCGTGTCTCAGCATGGTGCTCCCCCCGCCCTCCGTCCCACTGGTGCCCTCACCGTCAGTGGATTCAGCCTCCTGGACCCTGTGGCATGCAGCTCCCTCTGTCACTAGTGCCTCTGCTCCTCCGCCAGATGATGCTAATGCACAGAAAGAAAGGGTGAAAAAACAAAAAGGGGGTGGGAAGAGACAAAGGATACACTGGGTCAATGGCTGCTTCAACACCACCGTTGGTGTAAACAACACACACACACACACACACACAGTGAACAGCCCTACAAATTACGCAATGCACTAGCAGTCACAATGCTTGTCACCAGCCCATGGACAGTAATACCTAACGCCACTAACAGCATACCAGAGCCCCACAGACCCCTGCCAAGTAGTGGATTCCTACTAGCATGGTTGGAGGTGGTTCACATCATACCCTGCCCAACATGGAACCTACCCTGCAATGTCTGGCTTGGCCTATGGGCACCAACAGGCCCACATCCACCACCTAGGGACCACCCCATCACGACCAAGTAGTATATTTGGAAACTGTACTCACCCCCTTGTGGCTGTTGTGATGCCCTCAAGCGCCCATTCAGCTCCGGATAGGCCACCGCCAGTATGCGGGACATCAGGTGGGGTCAGGGTTTGACGGGCACCCCTTCCTCGATGGGAGGCCAACCCCAGCTGGGCCTCCACCATCTTCCTTGCCCAGCGTCTCAGATCCTCCCACCATTTCCGACATAGGGTGCTCTGCCTGCCATAGACCCTCAGGGTCCGCATGTCCTTGGCAATGGCACGCCATGTACCCTTTTTCTGATGAACGCTGAACTGCAGAAAAATACACATATAAAAAAAGGTAGCAGTCAGACCGTCCGGCCTGTTACACTCATTTCCCACCATACCCCTCCCATCCCCATACACACAGACATTGCTCACCATACATGCAGCACGCTGCCCAGGACCCTTCCACAAACCCCCGCATTACACAAGGCCCTTACACACAGCACTCCATGCATTCATGCATCGTGCTCACAATGTACTCACCTGTTGGTCCGGAGGCCTATACAGCATTAGGTACTGGGGTAGGACCCCATCCACCAGTCTCTCCAACTCCGCAGCGGCGAAGGCAGGGGCCCTTTCCCAGTCACATGAGCGATGGTCAGTTCCAGACACAGGTCACAGCAGCGCTTGCAGTGTAGGTCCTCTCCTGTTGAAGGTCAGGTAGCAAGTGGGTGAACAGATAGAAAATGGTGGTCACCTCCACAGCCGTGCGTACCGTAACTGCCGGCATACATCACCATTGGCCACTGTAACCTATAGGGCCCAATAGGATCCAATGACTAGTTGCACGTTGGTTTTCGACCGCCTCCCGCAACGGCGCACAACGTGAGCGAAATCACCTCATTTCCACATGTCACTCCATACAGGACAGGCGGATGCCATTTCAGGGGGGAGGGCAGGCCATGGCACTTAATTGCGTCACAATACACATATGCACCGTTTGGGCCTATACAACAATCTTGTGTTTCAGTCATAACATGCAATGCAGTGTAGTGTTTTGAAATATGGGATGCTGACCAGCTACTCACCATTTGCCCCCTAGATTGCAACCGCTGGGGATGAATTAGAGATGGAGATTTCGCCCCATGTACAGCCCCCTGGTAAACTTGGCAACAATGGAGGACAAGAACATTTTCCCTACTTATAGACTGGACAGGGCCACAATCACAAAGCTGTGTGCCCAACTTGAACCTGACCTGATATCTGCTATCCGTCAGCCCACCGGGATCTCCCCTCTTTGTGTGAGTCGTATCTGTGCTCCATTTCTTGGCAAGTGGCTCCTTCCAAGTGACAGTGGGCTTAGCAACAGGAATGCCTCAGCCAATGCTCTCAATAGTGCTGACCAGAGTGTTGTCTGCCCTGATTAAACACATGTGCAGATACATCGTTTTCACCCAGGTGGAGGATTTGGCCACAGTGAAAGCTGATTTCTTTACAATGGGACATATCTCCAACATTATTGGGGCTATTGGTGGTACACATATTGCATTTGTCACCCCTCGGGGAAATGAACAGATGTTCAGAAATCGAAAGAGCTTTCACTCCATGAATGTGGAGATAGTGTGCCTGGCGGACCAGTACATCTCCCATGTCAATGCAAAGTATCCTGGGTCTGTACATGATGCCTTTATCCTGGGGAATAGCAGCATCCCATATGTGATGGCTCAACTACAGAGGCACAGGGAGTGGCTAAAAGGTGAGCCCTGGTTCCCACCCAGTGCATGTTGGTGTATCGGTATGGTATGGGCCATAAGGGTTAGTGTGTGTCTAACAGTTGTCCTTCAATATTTTCAGGTGACTCCGGTTACCCCAACCTCTCATGGTTACTGAACCCTGTGACGAATCCCAGGACAAGGTCAGAAGAACGTTACAATTAGGCACATGGGCGAACAAGAATAATAATTGAAAGGACATTTGGCCTCCTGAAGGCCAGGTTTCATTGCCTCCATCTAACAGGTGGATCCCTGTACTACTCCCCCAAGAAGGTGTGCCAGATCATTGTGGCATGCTGTATGTTGCACAACCTTGCCTTACGTTGCCAGGTGCCTTTTCTGCAGGAGGATGAGGCTGGAGATGGGCGTGTGGCAGCAGTGGACTCTGTGGACAGTGAAGATGAGGAGGATGAGGATGAGGACAACAGAAGTGCTTTTATAAGACAGTACTTCCAATGACACACGGGTAAGACACTGTAATTACACTTTACATTGACAGTTTTGTATTTGACATTGTCACTGACAGGCTAATTTTTTAAATTCTATGACCACGTGCTGTACCCTTTGGCATCTCTATTTTCAGATATTTGTGTCCCACTATCGCTCCTGGTGTGTTGACTGCAGCCACCTACAGGTCAATCCTATGTATACAATACAGTACAGTTATATTGCAGTGTTTAAAAATTGTTAAACGAATACAATGTTAAATGATTTGACAGACTCCATACATGTATTTTTTTCAAATAGTGTTTATTTAAGTGCTAATGATTAGAGGAGATGTGCAATGGGCTGATGATGGAGGAAAGTCCAGGATGGAGTCCAGTCTATTTGTATCACAGGTGCATTCTCCAAGGGGGCATGGGAAGGGGAGCAATGGCAGTTCAAGGTGGACAGGGTGACAGAGTGGGTCTCAAGGGTGATGTTCAGGCGAGTCCTATTTCTTGGCGGGGGTCTTGGCAATGTTCTCTGGCTTCTGCTTGGATCGCAGGGACTGGTTGTGGGGTGGTTCTCCTTCTGCAGGGTGTGGCCTCCTGTCCACTAGCGGTAGCGGAGGTGGAAGGCTGTTCATCAGTTTGGCTAGTGTTAGGGGCCTGGTGGTGTGCCACTGCCTCCCTCATGGTGTTGGCCATGTCAGCCAGCACCCCTGCAATGGTGACCAGAGTGGTGTTGATGTCCTTCAAGTCCTCCCTGATCCCCAGGTACTGTCCCTCCTACAGCCGCTGGGTCTCCTGCAACTTGTCCAATATCTGGCCCATCGTCTCCTGGTAATGGTGGTGTGCTCCCAGGATGTTGGTAAATGCCTACTAGAGAGATGGTTCCCTGGGCCTGTCCTCCCCTGTTGCACAGCAGTCATCCCAGCTTCCCTGTTGTCCTGTGCCTATGTCCCCTGAACCGTGTGCCCACCGCAACGGATCCCAGGTCCCTGATCGTCCTGGGTTTGTGGGGTGGCCTGGGGTCCCTGTAGTGGTGGACACACTGCTGATGGACGTTTCCTGGGGACAGAGGTATGGGCCTGCTGGGTGGGTACTGTGGTGGTGTTTGCTGAGGGGGGAGGCTCTGTGGTGGTATGGAACTGTGCCTGGGTAACCGACTGTCCTGAGATCCCTGATGGGCGAGGTTGGTCATCCATATCCAGGCGACCAGAGCTGCTATCATCACTGTGGACCTCTTCTGGGGGTGCACTGGAAGTTGCTGGAACCTCCTCTCCGGTGATATTGGGTGGGATACCTGTGGGGATGGAAATGCAGTTTTGTTGTTTCTTTGTGTGTCATCTTGTGCATGGGTGTGTTGCCCTGTATGGTTGTTATTGCCCTGGAAGCTTTTCCTTGTGGGAGTAGGGATTTTGTGGGCTATGTGATTCTCTCTAATGTGTATGCTTTAGTGATGGGTGTCCATGCAGGTCTGTGAGTGGTGTCCATGCATTTGTGCTACATGTAGGGCTTGGTATTGGGATGAGTGGGTTGTGATGTGGGGTATGTGGGAGGTGGTGAATTGATGGGAATGAGGGTAGGGATAAGGGTTTGTGATGTCATGCAAGTAGGGGGGTTGATAGTAATAGAAATTTGACTTACCAGAGTCCAGTCCTCCTCCTACTCCTGCCAGGCCCTCAGGATGCATGATCGCCAAGACTTGCTCCTCCCACGTTGTTAGTTCTGGGGGAGGAGGTGGGGGTCCACCGCCAGTCCTCTGTACATCTATTTGGTGTCTTGTTGCTGTGGAACGTACCTTCTCCCGTAGGTCATTCAACCTCTTCCTGATGTCATCCCTTGTTCTGGGGTGCTGTCCCGCTGCGTTGACCCTTTCCACGATTCTCCACCATAGCTCAATCGTCCTTGCAATGGACGTCTGCTGCACCTGTGATCCAAATAGCTGTGGCTCTACCCAGATGATTTCCTCCACCATGACCCTTAGCTCCTCCTCAGAGAACCTGGGGGGCTGTTACGGTGCCATGGGTTTAGTGTGACAGGTGTTGGTGAGGGTGTGTGGGGTGCTGTGTTGGGGTGTGTGATGTGGGGTGCGTGGATGGTGTATAAGTGATGGTGGTGTGTGTCTGTGGTCTTGTCTGTGGTCTTGCTGTCTCTTCTTGTGGCACTTGTTTGTAATGGTAAAGGGTTGTGGGTAACGTGGGTGTGTGTTTTATAGTGGTGTGTTGGTGTGGTGTGTGTTTGTGTGGCAGGTGTGGGTAGTTTGAATTGTCCAATGTGGTGTTGTTTTGTTAGTGTGTGTGTATTTTGAGTACAGCAGTATGTACCGCCAATGGTTTAGCACCACTGAATGTCTGCTGCGGTGATTCGTGGGTCATAATGCTGTTGGCGTAGTTCTGTTGCCGTAACAGTGTGGGTTTTGGTACCACCAGTTTATCACTGACCTTTGGTCTAGCGGACTTGTGTGTGTGGCTGTATAGTGACGGATTGCTATGTGTGGGTCATAATATGGGTGGCGGTAATCCGCTGCGGCGGCGGTATGTTGGTGGCAGTCAGCATAGCGGTAAATGGGATTTACCACCAAGGTCATAATCAGGGCCTGAGTCTTTTGCAGTGGTATAGCCCTCAGAGGGTGGTACAAGTAGTTATATATCTTGATTCTTCCTGTAACTCCAACTGATGATAGCATTTGATCACATCAAGGCTTGAGAAAACATTGGCACCATTCAACTGTTACGTCATGTCTTGTGTTTGTGGATGGAGATGTCTTCCTCTTTGGGTTGCTTGGTTTGGCTGGGGAATGTCGATGTACATGTGAATGCTGCTTTCCACTTGTTTCTTTGGAACATGGACAATGGGTGAAACCCAGGGTGTTGGACCTTTAGGACTTTGAACAGGTTCAATGATGTTAAGTTTCTTGACTCTTGTTCAGCTTGTATTTGAATGCTGAACAGAATGTCTCTTTAGTGTTAATGTCAGTGTCTGTGTGTAGATGAATCTGGGGGGGAGCTTCATTTGCCTGTATCATTAAATATTTTCTAAACAGTTTCTCAAAGTTCTTGGTTTCATCCCCTACAGCCCACTAAGCAATGCAACACAAGACTCAAGAAGACCAAGTTTAACTACAGATTTGAAGCTCAGCCTACAACCAGTGCTTGCAGCAGGTTTAACAACATAAACCTCTGTCTGTAATGATTGATCACCATGGTCAAGGTGTAGACTAATAGAGTCTAAGCATTTGAGGTGTTGTTGTGAGCATGAGGCAAGTATTTTGTGACAACTGTGAGATGTGTATTTCATCCTCCGGTGGAATATTTCTTATCAGGACTAAAGGGGGCTTGTGTATTGAGTCATTTCTTACATTCACTCTAACATATTGACTGGAAATGACCCCTCTTGCAACAGTTATGGCATGTGCTCTGTGCGACTGGTGAATGTGGTGATCAAAATGCACATCTGAAACAGATGAGTTTGCCATCGCCTGCAGGTGAACGTATATTCCCAGACATGGGCACCGATTCCTCAACTTCCTTCTTGACTTTATTATGTCCCATTTCATGCTTGTCGCCACTATAATGACCTAGTAATACCTCATATCAACCAATAGCATATGCGGAGAACAGCAGACGAGCAGTTCCTAGAAGCTCATTCCAGCACTGGGAGAGGAGACGCACCTTAGAGCTAGAGCGGTGACAACACTACATTTTCAAGCCCTCATTACCCATTTTAGCACAGTGGGCTTCCTATTTATAGGTTTATATTTTATTCTACAAATCTCAAAATAGCTAAGAGGATGCAAGATATAAGTGGTCATTACAACCCTGGTGGACAGTGTTAAAGCGGCGGTAAGACCACCAACAGGCCGGTGGTAAAAATTTTGGAATTACGACCATGGCGGAAACCGCCAACAAAGACAGCCACTTTAACACTCCGACCGCCACGGCGGTACAAACAAACAGCGCAGCGGTCCCTTCCAACAGACAGGCGGAGGACAATGTACAGCCCACAGTATCACAACCTACCAATCCGCCACCTTTCCGGGGCGGATTCACCGCGGATAAAAACACGGCGGAAACAGGAATTTCGAAGGGAAAACGCTCACCTCTACACACTCCACGAGGAAGGAGGACACCATGGACCTGGAATTCCAAATCCTACCTGCGATAGTCTTCCTGCTCCTGTACCAGGAGCACCAACGCCGGTGGCAAAGACCACGGTGAGTACTGCACCTACGACACAGGGGAGGGGGGAGGCAAAAAACAGGGACACACAAACGCAACACCCCCACCCCCACCCTCACCCACTACAACACACACACCAATACATAGCTATGCATTATAGTTACACCCCCCAAACCCCCCGGAAGAATGCAAAGACAAAAGGAAATGAGTGTAACCATTGTAATCTATTCAAATCCAGTAAGCAAAAATATATATACACTTTAAACAAATATATACACCAAGAATAGTAGTCCAGGTATTGCACCATTCATAGTCCGTGGACCACTGGGCCCAAAATGCATGGGCGAGGCCCACACTCGATACCAGATCAAAACAGAGAGAACACTGCAGGGGCATCAGATAGAAATACAACAGACACCTCAGGGGGAAGGGAAGGAGGGGCACCTCAGCCGGATGAGTGCACGACGCCAGATCCACGAGGGGGCTCCATGCCCACTGCTGTATCCTGGGGAGTGCAAAGCCACAGTCTCTCAAGTCTCTACAGTGGGTGGGTTGCCCACTGCTGTATCCTGGGGAGTGCAAAGCCACAGTCTCTCAAGTCTCTACAGTGGGTAGTTTGCCCACTGCTGCATCCTGGTGAGGGTACAAAGCCACAGTCTCTCAAGTCTCAACAGTGGGTGGGTTGCCCACTGCTGTATCCTGGGGAGTGCAAAGCCACAGTCTCTCAAGTCTCTACAGTGGGTGGTTTGCCCACTGCTGCATCCTCGGGAGTGCCATGCCACAGTCTCTCAAGTCTCTACAGTGGGTGGGTTGCCCACTGTTCAATTCTGGGGAGTGCAAAGCCACAGTCTCTCAAGTCTCTACAGTGGGTGGTTTGCCCACTGCTGCATCCTGGGGAGTGCAAAGCCACAGTCTCTCAAGTCTCTACAGTGGGTGGGTTGCCCACTGTTCAATTCTGGGGAGTGCAAAGCCACAGTCTCTCAAGTGGATAACAGTCTCCACTGGTTCTGGAGGGGGACTGGTGCCCAGAGTGCTTCATCCTGTTAAGGACAGAGGTAGTGGATGCATGTCTCTACTGGTTCTGGAGGGGGACTGGTGCCCAGAGTGCTTCATCCTGTTAAGGATAGAGGTAGTGGATGCATGTCTCCACTGGTTCTGGAGGGTGACTGGTGCCCAGAGTGTTTCATTCTGTTAAGGGGGACTGGTGCCCAGAGTGCTTCATCCTGTTAAGGACAGAGGTAGTGGATGCATGTCTCCACTGGTTCTGGAGGGGGACTGGTGCCCAGAGTGCATCACTCACCCCGTGAGGGTCCCAGTTGCGTCAGTGCCCCAGCCGCTTATGGGCTATCGGTGCTTGAGTTGGCGGTGCCCTGTCCAGCGGTGCTTGCCCTATTCAGCGGTGCTTGAGTTGGCGGTGTCCTGTTCAGCGGTGCTTGAGTTGGCGGTGCCCTGTTCAGCGGTGCTTGTGCTGGCGGTGCCCTGTTCAGCGATGCTTGAGTTGGCGGTGCCCTGTTCAGCAGTGCTTGAGTTGGCGGTGCCCTGTTCAGCGGTGCTTGAGTTGGCGGTGCCCTGTTCAGCAGTGCTTGTGCTGGCGGTCCTTCATGGCCCAGCGGTGCTTGTGCTGGCGGTCCTTCATGGCCCAGCGGTGCTTGTGCTGGCGGTCCTTGATGGCACAGCGGGTCTTGTGCTGGCGGTCCTTCATGGCCCAGTTGGGCTGTGGCTGGCGGGCCCTCCTGGGCAGCTGGGCTGGGGCTGGCGGTGGCCTCCTGGGCAGCTGGGCTGTGGCTGGCGGGGGCCTCCTGGGCAGCTGGGCTGTGGCTGGCGGGTGCCTCCTGGGCAGCTGGGATGGGGCTGGCGGTGGCCTCCTGGCCAGCTGGGCTGGGGCTGGCGGTGGCCTCCTGGGCAGCTGGGTTGTGGCTGGCGGGTGCCTCCTGGGCAGCTGGGCTGGGGCTGGCGGTGGCCTCCTGGCCAGCTGGGCTGGGGCTGGCGGTGGCCTCCTGGGCAGCTGGGCTGTGGCTGGCGGGGGCCTCCTGGGCAGCTGGGCTGTGGCTGGCGGGGGCCTCCTGGGCAGCTGGGCTGTGGCTGGTGGGGGCCTCCTGGGCAGCTGGACTGTGGCTGGCGGGGCCCTCCTGGGCAGCGGGGATGGGACTGGCGGTGGCCTCCTGGACAGCGGGGATGGGACTGGCAGGGCCCTCCTGGGAAGCGGGGATGATGACGGTCTTCTCCGTTGTGCTGCCCTTCCCAGACTTGCCGGGTTTCTTGTGGCACTTCCCTACTTTGGGAGGTGTCACAGAGGAGTCCACACTCCCACCGGGACCACTGGGAGCAGCTTGGGTGGCTGGAGTCTTCCCCCTCTCCCGCCTGGCACTGGCCAACTTCTGGTGCTTCACAGGGGGGGGACTGGCTGTGCTGTGGCTCCGTGACACACTGGCTGTCCTGGTGGCTGGTGCACTCCACATACCTGTGACAACAGGCACCACTGGTCCTGGAGATGTTGTGGCTGAGGTGCTAGTACGGGACCAATGAGATGAACGGGGTGGGGGAGGAGTGGGAAAAAGGTCAAGGCTGGACAGGAAAATTCTTTTGGACACACTGGGACGGGTAGCTGGAGGGGGTTTGGGAGTGGAGGAAGAGGTGGTGGTAGTAGGAGGTGTACGTTTGGTGACTTTGGGTGCAGGTGCATGCGCTGGAGGCTGTCGTGAGGTGGATGGCTGTTGGGTGGGTGTGTGCCTGCGTTTGTGTATCTTGGGAGGGGGCGTCACAGACACACTGGGAGAGGACACAGGGGACGTGTGAATGGTAGTAGGGGTGGTGACTGCACGTGAGCGGGGTGTGCTGGTGAGGGACGTAGTGGCTGAAGAGGTAGTGCATGCAGGTGTGTGTGTAGGCGAGACTGGGAGGGAGGAGGGAGACAACGATGAGGGGGACACAGTGGAGGCAGTGGATGTTGGTGTGTCTGCATGTGTCTGATGCTTGCGTGAGTCCCTGTGGGATGTGTGGTGCTTATGTTTGCCTGAGCTTCCCTTGTGTGGTGAGGTGTGTGCAGGCTGGTCTGATGGTGTGCTTGGGATAGGCAAAGGTACAGGGGATTGGGTCTGGGTGGAGGAAGTTGGAGGGGGAGGCTAGACACAGGGACAATGGCTGCCATCAGTGCTGAGGTCAGAGTTTGAAAGGCTCGGTGAAGGGCCGCCTGAACAGAATGAATGCCCTCCAGGAATGAACTGGTTTGTTGCAGCTGCCTTTCTACACTCTGGATGGCATTCAAAATGGTAGACTGCCCAACAGTGAGGGACCTGAGGAGGTCAATGGCCTCCTCACTGAGGGCAGCAGGGGTGACTGGGGCAGGGCCTCAGGTGCCTGGGGCGAAGGTGATGCCCACCCCCCTGGGTGAGCGGGCACGGGGCGAAGGCTGAGGGGCTGCTGGGAGGGCGGTGCTGGTAGGGGGGTGGTGGCTGTACCTGTAGATGCGGGGCACAGATGTTGCCGCCACCACAAGGGAGCTCCCATCAAAGGACGAGTCCGTGTCGCTGGTCTCAGCTCCTGTCCCCGCCGTGGAGCTCCCCTCGCCCTCCGTCCCACTGGTGAATTCAGAGTCCGTAGTGGGATGCAGCTCCCTCGTGCTCTGGTGCCACTGCTCCTCCGCCTGATGATGCTAATGCACACAAGAACAGGGAGACCTCAAAAAGGGGGGGAACAGAAGAAAGACATGTTGAGTGCATGGATTACCGCTACCGTTGGCGGACAAGACAGACACAGAAGCCCCCTGCATTACGCCGCGCTCCTGGGCTCTACAGTGCAATTCCTGGGAAATGGCCTACAAGGCTATGGACAACATCTGCACACATAGATGACACAGGGGCATGAATAGCTGTACTTGGCACTCTACAGAGGTGGGGTGGGGGCCACAGGGCCATGCCTTACAGAGAGGCCTAGCCTACGGAACTCGCCCTGGCCTAGGGAAACCCACAGCCCTCCTCCCCCACCCAGACAACTCCACTGCGTGGAAAGTCAGTAGAATGATAGTGTACTCACCCCCTTGTGTCTGCTGTGATGCCCTCAAGCGCCCATCCAACTCCGGGTAGGCCACCGCCAGGATCCTGAACATCAGGGGGGTCATGGTTCGATGGGCACCCCTCCCACGTTGGGAGGCCATCCCCAGCTGAGCCTCCGCCGTCTTCTTGCTCCAGCGGCGAATGTCCTCCCATCTTTTCCGGCAGTGGGTGCTCCGTCTGTGGTAGACCCCCAGGGTCCGGACGTCCTTGGCGATGGCACGCCAAATATCTTTCTTCTGGTGGGCGCTGACCTACATGAAATGTACAGGGAAAGAAGAGAAGTCATTACCAACTGCACCGTCAAAGTGAGTGGCCCCCATCCCTACCCTTGCCATGTGGCACATGCACCCACCGTCTTTCATGCACGCAGAACTCTGCCCCCTTCCTACTTACATCCAGCCCTTACTACACAGGCATAGCCCATACAACATGCTCCCTGTGGACTTACCTGTTTGTCTGGAGGACCGTGGAGTAGCGTGTACTGGGGGAGGACCCCATCAACGAGCTTCTCCAACTCCTTCAATGTGAAGGCAGGGGCCCTTTCCCCAGATGCACGAGCCATTGTCTCTTCCAGACCGAGGTCACAGCAGCACTTGCAGTGTAGGTCCTCTCCTGTTGAAGATCAGGTATCGAGTGATTAAACAGATAGAAAATGGTGGTCATGTCCGCGGCGGTCACGTCCGCGGCGGTGCGTACCATCACCGTCGGCGTACATCGTCATTGGCTCCTGGGACCCATAGGGTCCAATGTTAACCAATGCAGCATTGCGGCGCGGTCTCTGACCGCCTACCGCGACAGTGTACAACGCCAGCGCAGTTACCTCACATCCCATTGTCCCACTTTAGAGGTCAGGCAGATGCCATTTCGGGGACCCACATGGCCTAATTTCCAACTGCGTCACACATACCTAGGCCTAGTCTCAACAAACATATAGGCCACATTTTGTGTAAGATTGGTGTTCTGTGTAAACTGTGGGTACGTACCTCTGAGTTGTTTGACTCTGTGGTCGCTGTTGTCCTTCATAGGCACCGTCCGCTGGGACATGTGAGGAGATGGCGGAATCCTCCGGTGTACCGACCGCTGGTGGACCTGTCGACAATGGAGGAGCGACATTTGATCATCACCTACAGGTTTGACCGTGCCACAATCCAGGAACTGTGTACCCAGTTGGAGCCAGACCTGATGTCAGCAATCCGCCATCCCACAGGAATCCCCCCTCAAGTGCAGGTGCTATCAGTGCTCCATTTCCTTGCAAGTGGGTCTTTTCAAACAACTGTGGCCATGGCATCAGGGATGTCCCAGCCTATGTTTTCAAACGTATTATCCAGAGTGTTGTCTGCTCTGCCCTGCTGAAACACATGCAGAGCTACATCGTTTTCCCTCAGGTGAAGGATTTGCCTACAGTGAAAGGTGACTTCTATGCCCTTGGACATATCCCCAACATCATAGGTGCCATTGATGAGACACATGTGGCTTTGGTCCCCCCTCCACAGGAGTGAACAGGTGTACAGAAACCGGAAGAGTTATCATTCCATGAATGTACAGATGGTATGTTTGGCAGACCAGTACATCTCCCATGTGAATTCCATGTTCCCTGGCTCAGTGCATGACGCCTACATCCTGCGAAATAGCAGCATCCCTTATGTGATGGGTCAACTCCAGAGGCACCGTGTGTGGCTATTAGGTGAGCCCCTGGAAGCAAGAAAGTGGGAATGGTTGTCTAGGGTTGTCCCTACAGGTTAGTGTGTGTCTAACAGTTGTCCCTTGCCATTTGCAGGTGACTCTGGGTACCCCAACCTGTCATGGCTACTGACCCCAGGGAGGAATACCAGGGCAGAGGAACGCTACAATGAGGCCCATGGGCGAAATAGGAGGGTGATCGAGCGGACCTTCGGCCTCCTGAAGGCCAGGTTCAGGTGCCTGCATATGACAGGTGAATCCCTATTCTACTCACCAAAGAAGGTGTGCCAGATCATCATGGCCTGCTGTATGCTTCACAACTTGACTTTGAGACGACAGGTGCCTTTTCTGCAGGAGGATGGTCCAGATGGCGGTGTTGTGGCAGCTGTGGAGCCTGTGGACAGTGATGAGGATGAAGCAGAGGAAGAAGACATGCAGAACAGGGACTCAGTGATCCAGCAATATTTCCAGTGACACACAGGTGAGAATACATTCCTGCCTACTACATGTACTTTTACACTACTACCTCTCTCCTGTCTGTCGTTTTCACCCAGTGTATGGTCACTGAGTTGTCATTTTCCCTTACGGTTTCACAGATGTGGGTCACAACTTGTGTCATCTGCTTAGATTCCTCATGGACTAGAGCTGTGTGACATAGGTATGTTGACATTACTATTTCAAGAACATTTTGTCACTGTAATTGAAAATACACTATTTCGAAATCACAGACAGACTCCAGATCTTTTTGTGCTTTAGGTGTGTTTATTTAAATGCAAAATATTGGAGGGGGAAGTTAAATGGTCAGCGGTGATGGCGGAGGAGTGTCCATAGCAGAGTCCAGTCTATTAGTCTCAAAGGTGCAATGCCCATATGGGCATAGGAAGTGGAGCTGGGGCAGTTTAAATATGGACAGGGTGACAAAGTGGGACAGTGGGATGACAATCAGGGTGGTCTCATTTCTTGGCGGGGGTCTTGGCATCGTACTCTGTCTTGTTCCTGGATCTCAGGGACCGTTTGCGGGGTGGTTCTCCGTCTGCAGGGGGTGGGGTGCTGGTGTGGTGGTCCTGTGGCGGGGCGTCCTGTCCACTAGCGCCGGCAGAGGTGGTGGGCAGTTCATCGTCCATGCTAGTGTCAGGGGGCCCTTGGAGTGCCACAGTGTCCCTCCTGGTGTTGAGTACTTCCTTCAGCACCACTACGATGGTGCCCAAGGTGGAGCTGATGGTTCTGAGTTCCTCCCTGAAGCCCAAATACTGTTCCTCCTGCATGCGCTGGGTCTCCTGTAACTTGGCCAGGACCGTTGCCATCGTCTCCTGGGAGTGGTGGTATGCTCCCATGATGGAGGAGAGGGCCTCGTGGAGAGTGGGTTCCCTTGGCCTGTCCGCCCCCTGTTGCACGGCAGCCTCCCCAGTTCCCCTGTGTTCCTGGGTCTCCGTCCCCTGGACCATGTGCCCACTGCCACTGCCCCCAGGTCCCTGTTGTTGTTGGGGTGGTGGGTTATCCTGGGTTCCCTGTAGTGATGGACACACAGCTGATTGACGTGTCCTGGGGACGGAGGTATGGGCCCGCTGGGTGGGTGCTGTGCTGGTGTTTCCAGGGGGGGGAAGGTCTGTGGTGGCCTGTGTGAGGGGAACCGACTGTCCCGAGGCCCACGAGGGTCCGGGCTGGTCATCCAGATCCAGTTGGACAGAGGTGCTGTCATCACTGTGGGCCTCTTCTGTGGGTGGAGTGGACATGTCTGGACCCTCCTGTCTGGTGACGTTGGGTAGTGGTCCTACCGGGGTGGAAAGGCATGATTATTGCATCTGTGTGTGTCATGGTGTGCAATGGGTGGGTGACCCTGTACCCCAGTACTGGCATTTCTGTGTGGGAGCTTGTGTGATGATGGTTTAGGGGGGTGTATGGGTATGTGCAGTGGGCATGCTTTAGTGATGGGTGTCCATGCTTTGTTGTTGCATGCAGGGCTTGGTGTTGGGATGTGTGGTTTGTGACATTGGTACATTTGTGAGGAGTTGGAGTGATAGGGGTGAGGGCGAGGGTGGGGTTATGTGATAGCATGCAGGTAGGGTGGGGGATGTAATAGTTAGGATTTGACTTACCAGAGTCCATTCCTCCACCAACTCCTGCGAGGCCCTCAGGATGCAGAATCGCCAAGACCTGCTCCTCCCATGTTGTTAGTTGTGGGGGAGGAAGTGGGGGTCTGCCGCCAGTCCGCTGAACCGCCTGGTGGTGTCTTGAGACCATGGAACGCACCTTCCCCCGTAGATCATTCCACCTTTTCCTGATGTCCTCCCGATTTCTTGGGTGTTGTCCCACTGCGTTGACCCTGTCGACTATTCTTCGCCACAGCTCCATCTTCCTTGCAATTGAGGTGTGCTGCACCCGGGATCCAAATAGCTGTGGCTCTACCCAGACGATTTCCTCCACCATGACCCTGAGCTCCTCCTCAGAGAACCTGGGCTGTCTTTGGCGTGCCATGGGGTGGTGTAGGTGATGTGTGAGGTGGTGTGTGTGGTGATATGTAGTGGTGTGTTGTGTGAGGTGCGTGGAAGTTGTGTGGGTGATGGTGTTGTGTACCTGTGGATGCTAGTTTGTTGATGGTGGTGTCTCTCTCTGGCCTTTGTTCGTGAATTTTTGTCATAGGGGTTTGTGGGTGATGTGGGTGTGTGTTTTATATTGTAATGGGTGTGTGGGTGTGGTGTGTGTATGTGTATCAGGTGTGTGTATTTTGAATTGTCCAATGTGGTACTGTTTTGTAAGAGTGTGTGTATTTTGAGCGCGGCGGTGTGTACCGCCAATGGAATACCGCGGTTGAAAGACCGCCACGTGGATTCGTGTGTCGTGATAGTGTGGGCGTATTTCTGCTGGCGTGACGGTGGAGTTTTAGGTTTCGCCAGTTTATCACTGACCTTTGGTGTGGCGGACTTGTGTGGGTGTCTGAATTTTGGCGGATTCCGGGCAGTGGGTCATAATGACCGTGGTGGAATTCCGCTGCGCGGGGGTGTGCGGGGGTGTGTTGGCAGTCTTCAGCACGGCGGTAAGCGGATTTTACTGCCAATGTTGTAATGAGGGCCATAATCCAATATAATAACAAAATTAAGGGGGTAGTAGTAATATGCAAATCACACCTCCTGAGTTGCGTATAGAAGGGAGAAAGTACAAACAACACTTAGTCCAAGAGTTCGTGCTAGTGTGGTAACAGGTATCCTACTACCCAGGAAACCATCAACAGTACCTATGTCAAATTGTAAATGTTAGTACCACAGCACACATAACAATCTGTTCAATTAACATGGTAGAGATACACATCAATGTAAGTAGGTTGCAGTCCATATTTCATTTCCATAAATGCATGGATTTAAAGTTTTTTAAATGGTGATAAAGTCCTTAATGCACTCTAAAATGCTATATATAATTTAGACAGGCAACCAACACGTGTTTCTTCACCGCAAGTGAATTTTTCAAGGCTGTAAACATATATATGACGTTTATGTACACTGAGAACTGGGATAATACTCTTGATAATTGTATTTACAAAAAAAAAAATTCATAACATAAAAATAGACCCTCATGCCGGATACTAAGTAGGACGGATTCACCAAGTGTACTCAATGTACAAAGTAGTCTGAAAGAACAGAAAGTGTTTATAGGAAAGAACGATCTAAGTCAAGGGCACACTATCAAATAGTATAAAAGTGCCAGTTAAAGTAAACACATAGACTGAATGTATTGTGAAACAACACCCAAAGCATTTAAAGGAATCCAAAGAAAACCCTGGTTAATTGCTAAAAACTAATATGTATTACTAGACTTGCAAAGAGTGTTGTGTATCCCGAGAAAGTGATGCAAAATAACGCTTGTGTTGCATAAATCAAAAAATGATTTTTAAGAGGAATGGAGAAACACACCTTTATTAAACCTCATAACTCATGGCAACATCACTCTGATAGGTTGTACATGAAATGTCAGCAGCAGTGCAACTAACCTCTGCAAGTGAAGCAAAAGTGTTCTGGTTATAAAGGGAGAACAAACTGGTTATATAATAGTTGAGTCATCATCATGAAAGTTGTAGCATTTGTATATTATTGCCATATAACTTCCTCAGTGGTCTGCATACATATTGTGACATTACGACCACCCAATTAGGGTGTGAAAACATATGTGATCATCATACACGTATGTAATGAAAAACTATACGGCATCATTCCGAAAGCCAAGTAGAATTGAGAAATAGGTGTGGTTATCAAGAACAATCATAGTTGTATTAAGCATAGTAGGGACAAAATAAGTGTGTCTTGATTGAAAACAGAGTCAATTCTTTCTACAAAGGTAGCAACATTTGATGGTCGGATTGCAAACAACAGTTATGCACCAGAAGGTATATGTCTTCTATATTTACATCAGGCTGTCTATTATTGTACAGATTCACTACCTCTGCGCCACATTAATTTGTAAGAAAAACATGCAATTCTCTATTAATGCTCAGACCCCTATCTACAGCCCGCAGTTTGATATTCAATTTTATTCCCCCCTCTAGGTGATTCTTAATGGACCTGATTTGTTCTTCTATTCTATCATTGAGTGGCCTTATGGTACTATCCACATAGATCTGTTGACATTGACATATGATGCAGTAAACCACAAACTTAGTGTTACAATTAGTAAAAGTTCAGTACATAGTATCTTGGTTTGGGCTGTATTGAAATAAGGTAGTTTTATCTTAGGTCTACTTGCATATGTTACAGTTATTACTGTTATCACAATTCCTTATACTAATCTCAATAATTTTCATCAGGATACTAGGACAGCCAGTTCTGGGGGTGTGAATTGCAAAGGACCTGGCAAATAATTCTTGTGTGCCGAAGAAATACAGCATAGTCTACATAGTGTTCCTTAGGTAAAGAAAGATGCAACTGAAAGAATTACCTGCTTATAAAAAACAACTAGATGGCATTGTGTGCAGAATAACAATAGACTGGGATGCGGCCCGATTAGTTACTAGTGGCTGAGATTGATTCAAGCATTCCATCCATCACTTTTCTGTATAATATAGCTAAAAAAGCACATAGCATGGCATTGAAAGCATTGTGTCCAAGTGAGATTAAACCTTTAGAGACATTTGTGACTACATACTGACAATACTAAATAGTCATCTTTCCTTGTAATTCTATCACACTTCAAACCATTTTATACCAAAACTAAAACGTGGGCTGGTTGGGTTCTGTAAATAAGGCAGACGCTCCCCTGCCAGGGGGCAGTGGCCTCCACTGACATGGTGGAGTGACAGGTCGCCTCCCAGGTTCTAAATGACCCTGTAAGTCAGGAGTGGACATGTTTAATTTGGGGTCAGCCATTTCCAGTTATTTTAATGTATTTGATAGGTTTTTTGGAAGAACACAAAAAGGAGGAAGAGAGGAATACTGTAGTTTTCTGCCTTGTGGTCAGGAGTCTGGCTCCAGGATAGAGAGCATACGATGGTCCAATATGCTATGGGTGTAACAGGAGGATTTAGTGCGTTAGATGAACATCTTTGCATCTTGATGTACCATGTATTTAATCACAAGGAACGTTAGCCAAAGAAACCACTGAAATTTGAATCTGTGTTCTCAAAGTGCACCCTATTCCCATTGCCAGTGCTTTTTTTATTCCCATTGTGACACCTATATTTCTGTTTTATAACAGGAGAAGTAGCACATCAAGTACAAGACCGCAAATTGAATTAATTACAACTGCTCTCTTTCTGTATGAGGCAAAATAAGAGCCGGGCCTAAAAGTGTCAGCACGGGACCTAATTAATCTGAAGAAAACAGAAGTCGTTAAGGTTACGGCTTTAAACATTTGAAATTAATGCACATTATATCAAGATCAAGCCAAAGCATATTCTATCAAAATATTCACATTAAAATCTACTTCAGCAACAACCCAGCTAAAAAAACAGGGAAGCTTCGCTATTAAAAAATGGCGTTGGTAATTTTCATTGATCAATTCAATGTCAACCTACTCAAAACGCATTGAAAGGAGACAAAAAGAAAGAAGTGTTCTGCCTACAAAGATGTAAATTACCATCAGTGTTGGTGCCACAAAATATTCTATAAGAGGAACATAAATGGCAGCCACTAAGCAGGCAGAGACACATAGACGCTGACAGTGAGTGCCAAACACTAAAAGGCAAGCCCTTGACAAGTGGCAGACTCACTCATGCAATGACAGTGTTTGGGATGAGAGGGAATGACAGCAGAGTTTGACAACTACTGACAGAATGATGTAAAATGTGGTGACAGTGTTAATGGCAGTGAATGATGAGGGTTAAAATGGTAGTCAGACACTCAACGTCATCATGAAGAAAATAGGATCAAACAACGACATACTAAACAACTACTGCTGAAGCACGAACAAGCCTAAACAACGACTTTTTCAACAATGACATCTGAACAACGAAAAAATACACTTAAACAGCAAAATACCTAAACAACAATATCAAATACAATGAATACCGAAACCCTAACAATACAGAACAAAAAAAAGCGACGAAAATGAAAAAACTGTGTTTTGACTGGAAAAAACCTTTACAACATTATTTCAAATTCTAAACAAGCAAAGTAAAGTGATTTTGAAGAAAAAAAGCATTTCTAGAGGAACAAAAATAAAACAGAATAGAATAAGGAAAACGACACAGCACAAAAACGGAGTCCTACAACTCTGTCAATAGTATTTCTTCTCCTCATGAAACACCGACCAGAACGGACAACATCAAAATTGCACAACTACTAATGACAAAAAATAAATATAAGTTCAGTCATAAAAATATATAGAACAAAAAAAATTCGAAAACACGTTTTATCCTAATTTAAAGTTAACCTTTGAAACATATATATATATTTATTTATATATATATATATATATATATATACATATATATATATATATATATATATATATATATATATATATATAGCCGTCCACCATTTTGAATTCAGTGTTACACAGAATACGATACAGATAAGACGTGTGGAGGAGTAGGGAAAGACAGCAATTAAAATCTGATATAAGAGCACCATCTATTGACTTTAAGAGGTAAATTATATATCGAAAATATATTAAAAATATTTAATTAAGAAAAGAAGAGTAAAGGAACAAAGAAATACATTTACATTTTTCTCTTTAAAATTACAGAGATACATTTGAGACCAATTAACAGGAAAAAAAGAACTCTTTACAAGAAGAAAGGTAATTTACTGCTATTTTGTCAAAATAAATTGAATAGAACAATAGAAAATGTATTAAGAAATGTTTATTACTAAAAAATAACAATTCAATTAAATTCAGCTTACAGAAAAAAAACTGACTTCAGCTACCAAATAAAATAGAAGAGTACATACTACCTAGCGCAAAAGTGACTGTAGGGGGAAAACGTGCAAAAAAGAAAAATAGATTTAAATTTATACTGCGTTCATACCTGAAAATCTATACTAAATAAAAATTACTACACTATTTTGTGTTTATTTATATAGATTGAATATAGGAAAAAAAAACAGAAAAGGACATCGAGAGTTCGAAAAACGTCTTCCAAAAATCAATTAAGGACTATTCACCCCAAAAAAGAGAAAAGTAAGTATAATTTTCAACAACAACAAAGAAATAAGTGTCCTTTCTAATGATAGTGCAATAAAATTAATTTTCTACCAAGTAAAACAGAAACTCAGTGAAAACAAAAAAAAAATGGTATTCTAGCACTACTACATATGTAAAAGGAAGTGCTGAGCAGTAGTACAATTGCCGTATATATTATACCTGCTCTACATACCTACCTCAGAGCAGTGGCAAAATACCAACTAAGAAGCAAAAATAATACTAACATGATAGAATGTGCTGGACAGTGAATATAGAGAGAAAAATACTATTACTACTCCACCAAGTACTTACCTAAAAGCAGGTGTTGGACAGTAACTAGAAGGAAATTACTAAAGAAAGTCCACCAGGAACTTATGTCAGCACACATAGAGGAAGGGGAAAAAAATACTATTCCAACTCCATGAGGTACTTACCACACGGCAGGTAATCTACGAGCAAAATTACTATTCCAACTCCACCAAGTACTTACCTTAGAGCAGGTGCTGGACAGCAAATATGGCCAAATTAACAATCTAACTCAGTTGAGTACTTACCTCAGGACAGGAAATACACAGTCACTAAAGACCAAATTTAGTATTCAAACACCATTAAAAACTTACATCAATGCTGGTGCTCGACTGTAACAATAGGGGAAATTAACTAATACAAATGTACCAAAATCTTACTTCAGGGCAGGTGCTGGACATAGGATAGGGCAAAATTTACTAAACCAACTCCACCAAAATATTACCACAGAGCAAGTGAAAGAGAGTCACTACATGCCAATGTTAGTAAACCAACTCCACTAAATACTAACATGATAGAATGTGCTGGACAGTGAATATAGAGAGCAAAAATACTATTCCTACTCCACCAAGGACTTACCTAAGAGCAGGTGCTGGACAGTAACCCCTAGAAGAAAACTACTAAAGAAAGTCCACCAGGAAGTTATGTCAGGACACATAATGGATAGGACTTAAAAACAAAACTACTATTCCAATTCCACCAGGTACTCACCACAAGGCAGGTAATGAAGAGTGTCTAAGAGCACAATTACTATTCCAACTCCACCAAGTACTTACCTTAGAGTAGATACTGGACATTGAATATTACAAATTAACAATACCAACTCCGTCGAGTACTTACCTCAGGACAAGAAATACACAGTCACTAAATACCAAATTTACCATTCAAACACCATTAAATACTTACTTACTTATTAATTACTTACTAACTTAAATTTTGTCTTTTTGTATTATTTACAGATTTTGAAAGAATGGCATCACAGGGTGAAGCAAGTTACGTCATCTCACGAACACGACACCAACTTCTTAAATTTGAAGGGTATCTTTATGACAGAGATAAAGTTGATCAACTCAGAAGTCATTGGAGGTGTGCACAATACTTCTCTTCACATTGCAGAGGCACAGCTGTTACTCTGGAAGATACCGTGGTTAGGACAACAGATCATAACCACTTTGCCTCTGCAATGGAAATAGAAGTAAGAGAAAATGTACAGAAAATAAAACAGTTTGCACACACCTCCAATGAATCCTGTGGACAGGTGCTAAGGGAAGTAGTGCAAGCAATTCCCGAACAGGTTGCAGGTTGCATGCCTTCAATACCAAATCTTAGACGAATGTTTCAACGAGAAAAAATTGCAAGTAACCCCCAACATGTAACACCGCAATCCTATGCAGATATTAACATCCCTCCAGAACTAAAACGTACCTTCTCGAATGAAGCATTCCTGAAGCATGACAATGAAAACCCTCAAAAGAGAATTTTAATATTTAGCACAACCCGCAACTTACTAATCCTAGAAAATAGTGACATTTGGATAGTGGATGGAACATTTAAATCCACACCACATCCATTCACCCAAATCTACACTATACATGCAACAAAAAATAACACTACAGTACCCCTAGTGTATGCATTACTAACTGACAAACATTCCTCTACTTACACTGAATCTTTATCAATAATCAGAACCAAATCAATGAATAAAAGACCTAGAAAAGTGATTTTGAACTGTCAATGATAAACACAATAATAAAAATATATCCAGAAACACAAATACAAGGCTACTTTTTCCACTTTTCACAGGCATATTGGTGTAGAATTCAAAAGTCATCCTTAAGTAGAGAATATATCTCAGACTGCATACTTCAATTTGAATTAAGGAAACTAACTGCATTATGCTTTGTACCACCTGATAAAGTAGATGAATATTACAGATTCAAACTATTATACAACAAATGAAGAGAAATTGGCACCATTAGTAAATTACTTCGAAGAAAGAGGGATTGGGCACCTAAGCAGATCAGGTCGCAGAAGAAAACCAAGATTTCCAATAGAGTGGTGGAACTGCTACAAGACCTGTTTGGAATGTGGTGCAAAGACTAATAATGCCATTGAGGGATAGCACAACTCCTTCAAGAAAGCAATTGGAAGACCCCACCCAAACCTATATCTTTTCATGGATATTTTAAAGAAAGAGCAACATTTCCAAGAAATGAGGCTTGCTCAATCACTGTCAGGTAGCCTGAACCCACGCACAACCCAAGAAAGCAAAGAAATGTCAGAAAATATATTGGCAAAAATGGAAGAATTTCCTTTAATGGTGGCTTCAGACTACCTTAACAGTCAAGCATATATACTAACTTTTTAACAAAAACTAACATACTCACCATTACTTGTCAGTTTTAAAAAGACTATGAATTAAATTGAAATTTTTGAAATTATTTTTAAACTAAATTATTCCAAAAAACACAAGTTCCTACCTTATGGTGTTTTCTTGTCTTCATGCAATAATCATACCATTTCTGCATCTGTCGCTGTAAACATATTGTTCTTGATTCACATAGATGAAGCATTTTAAGCTGCAAAATTGTAAAATAAACAAATGAATCACCCTGAAAAAAATACAATTGGTGATACAAAATAGAAGATGAAAAGAAAATATATATTACAAAAAATCATTAAAAGTAACATTTTATCAAAGTGCAAAGTATGTGAAATACGGTACACTATATAACCCCAAAAAATGTTTTCTCCCTTAAAAAAGGAAAAAACGTGACGCACACACTAAGAAAAATACAACGTTGAAAAAAAGAGCATAAAGACAAGAAAATGAAACAATGGGGAATACTATTTTAAACGTAAAGAAATACGAAGTCTGTTCACTATGATAAATAATATTTTTTTTAAACCATACCATTGGCTACTCCGTCGATCACGAAAAAATAAAATAAAAACAGCATTACATTTTTATTACATAAGCAGTAGAACTTTTAAAAGACAGAAAAACTGCTAAACCTTTTCTTTTAAACGGATACCGCTATCCATAGGTAACCTGAACGGGAAGAAAACTTAAAAATTATAAGCATTCCCAAATTTGAAACAATACTCCCGAACTTAAAAGTACCTCAGATCCCTGTCTCTGCAATAAAAATACCTTAAAACATATTATAAAAAGAATTTAAATTAACTTACCCGAGTAAGGTGTCTACTTCCATCCAGTCTTGACCGCGACGCTCCACCGAATGAAGAAAGATACGTAAAATGACATAAACAGAGGAAAATGGTAAAAATAGAAAACAGACTATTTTTCTTAAAGGAAACAATGGAAAAGAGAGAAAAATACCACAGAAAATGCTAAAAAAAATGTAAGTAATTTTTTTAAAAATCTGTAAAAATATGTAAATTTAAGTTATGAATAAAAAAAATCTGTATTTTTTTAAGAATTAAAAAAAAAAAAACATTTTCAAAAAAATCTGAAAAATTAGTTTTTAATTTAAAAAAATAGAATTGCATGAGATTTTTTTTTACAATTGGTGCAAAAAAAATGTAAACTGTAATACAATAACACAAAAAATAAAAAATAAAAATATAACTTCTATCACTTTTTTAAAAAAAAATTAAGTAGAAAAATGACGTTAATATTAAAAAATAATAATCATAGAACACACAATATACACAAATAAATATTTATTTTACCAAAAAAATATCATTTCCACAGTAAAAAAAAAAAAAAAATTCAAAAGTATTTATAACATTAAAAAAAATATTTACAATCAATAAAAATTAAGAAAAAAATGTAGAAATTAGAATGAAAAAAGGAAAATTATTTAAAAAATAACAGACATTTTACACATTAACCATCATTACAATTAATATTTCAATATTATAATACACAAGTATTTTAGATTAAACAAATAACAAAAAAATGTAATGAAAAAAACACAAAATAAATAAAAAAGGTAAAAAAAAAATAGGACACAAATATTAAAATTAGTACTAGAATATAAATAACATTCTCCGCCCATAACCACTACATACCATATATCCTGCACCTTGAACCGCTACATGTTTTTAAAACAAATAACAAATCAAAAAAAATAACTCAAGTGTTTAAATTAATACCCAAGTATTAACACACTTCCCCACCCAACACCCCTAAATCCCATATATCCTGCATCTAAATCCATTGCCTCTTTATAAAAAAAAAAAATCATAATAAAAATCATTAAAGAATGTAGTTATTAAATTAATACCTCAGTACTAATACACTTCCCCTCCCATAACCCCTACATCCCATATATCCCGCCCCTTAATCCGCAGTATGTTTTTTTTGCTTTTTTTTTAAATACTCAAATGTTCAAATGAATACCTAGGTATTAATACACTTCCCCTCCCATAACCCCTGCATCACATACATCCCACTCCTTAGCCCAAAATGTATTAATACACTTCCCCACCCATAACTCCTATATCCCATATATCCCACCCCTCATTCTACAGCATGTTTAAAAAAAAAAAAAAAGAAAAAAAAAATACACAAGTGTTTAAATTAATACCTAGGTATTAATACACTTCCCCACCCATGACCCCTGCATCCCAAACATCACGCTCCTTAACCCAATACATTTTAATACACTTCCCCACCCATAACCCCTGTATACCATATATCCCGCCTCTAATTCCACTAGATGTTTCATTGAAAAAAATGTTTAAAAAAATAAAATACTCAAGTGTTTAAATTAATACCTGAGTATGAATACACTTTCCCACCCATAACCCCTAATCCCATATGTCCCATCCCTTATTCCACAGCATTGTTTTTCTTTAAAAAAAAGAAAAATGAAAAAGTTAAAATACATAGGTGTTTAAATCAATACCCAGGTATTAATACACTTCCCCACCCATAAACCCTGCATCCCATACATCCTGTTCTTTAGCCCAATACATATTAATACACTTCCCCACCCATAACCCTGTACACCATATATCCCGCCCTTAATTCCACTAGATGTTTCATTGAAAAAAAGAATACTCAAGTGTGAGACTAACTTTCCCAAGACAAGAACAGTGAAGATACTGAATAGAGTTGAAGCTGCAACAATATTGTTACCTGACAAGCCAGATAATGAGGACATTGCAAGACAAACCAATCAACGATATGTGAATGGAGTAATATTAGAATTCATAGATTTGGGATTTTAGTTTTATTGGACAGAGTGTGAACATATGATTAACTGAACCAATAGGGATTTGGGGGGTAGTTTTAACAGTTTTGACTTAACAAGAGTGGACAGAGAAAAGACAGCATTACTGCCCATTCTTCCTGACCGAGAGTTTACTACTTTTGTTATGCGTCTTGACAAGAGACGTGCTTAACTTTAATGCTTAAAGACTTTGCCCTTCCTGAACTCTGATGCTGAATCCTGATGCCTTGATGATCGACTGATGTCCTGAGGACGAAGACTGATTCTGCTTTGCTGATCCACTCTGAGGATAGGTATACCCAAAAATGTGATTATTATGCATATTTGCTTTTTCTTTCTAGGTACCAGCTGCTTTGTTTTGATAGAGCCATAGTTAGATGGTTTTCCAAATTTGTGTTACTAAATTGTTCTGCATGAAGCTCAACATGCTGATGCTAATCTGATGTTAGTTAAGGATCCTCACTAATGAAACTATGACAACAGGAACTAATGCTTGATGACATTCTCTGCTAAACTTCATGTATGTTATCACGTTTTTTTATTGATTTGCACCATAGCCTTAGAATGTGTTGTTGTTCAAGCTTTGATTAGATTACGTTTCTTCCGCCACTTTGGACAGCCAGTGATGTTTCTGCATGTGTTTCATCTGATTTTGAGATTAATCTATATGACATTAGCATTGTTATTATAGGGAAATAAACATTATAAACTTTTACGAAAAGGTGTAGTTATTCATGACTGAAAGGTCATGGTGCGTGACAATTACTGACTCCATTGATTATTGATTTTATTGATTACTAATGATTATTTATTATTGGGTATTGATTATTGATTATGTACTGGAGCTATGCTAGGAACATCTTAATTGCGAGTCAAAAGGTTCATCTACCTATTTGCGTCCCTTTGTAAGTTTACTTATTAAGGTCAGACACGCTAATAGACATGGTAGCAGACTGATAGTTAGGGGCTCATTCTGAGCCCGGCGGGCGGCGGTCGCCGCCCGCCTGGAGGGAGCCGCCAAATGGCCGCTCCGCGGTCGAAAGACCGCGGAGGCCATTCTGGCTTTCCCGCTGGGCTGGCAGACGACCGCCAGAAGGCCGCCCGCCAGCCCAGCGGGAAACCCCTCCCCACGAGGAAGCCGGCTCCGAATGGAGCCGGCGGAGTGGGTATGTGCGACGGGTGCAGTGGCACCCGTCGCGTATTTCAGTGTCTGCAAAGCAGACACTGAAATACAAAGTGGGGCCCTCTTATGGGGGCCCCTGCAGTGCCCATGCCATTGGCATCGGCACTGCAGGGGCCCCCAGGGGCCCCACGACACCCCTCACCGCCATCCTGTTCCTGGCGGTCGGAGCCGCCAGGAACAGGATGGCGGTGAGGGGGTCGGAATCCCCCATGGCGGCGCAGCAAGCTGCGCCGCCATGGGGGATTCCCAGGGCAGCGGAAAACCGGCGGGAGACCGCCGGTTTTCCTCTTCTGACCGCGGCCAAACCGCCGCGGTCAGAATGCCCTGCGGGGCACCGCCAGCCTGTTGGCGTTGCTCCCGCATCCCCGGCCCCGGCGGCCCTTGACCGCCGCGGTCGGAATGACCGCCTTAGTCTCCTTAAGAGCTTACCATAGACGTCCGGAATATAGTAATTGACAAACAGACTTGGTAGCAGTTTGATGATTTGGTCCTTTTGAGAATTCATTATCACTGAGATTTGTGTTTCGTTTTTCAATGATGATAAATGGAGAGAAAATTATGTTCCCTTAAGTCCAGAAATGACTTTCCTAGATTACAGATGATATGGTGTTGGATTACTGCAAAGGTCTGGCTGATGTGGTTCGCTCTTTTTCTCAGCAGGTAGAAGCCACCACACTGCCACTGATCCATGACCCAGGACACAACCTGAGAACTGGGGATTGGGTTGTGATCCGAAAGCACGTGAGAAAGATGTGTTTGGAGCCTTGTTGGAAGGGACCTTATCAGGTATGTTTGACAACTACCACAGCTGTGAAGTGTGCTGGAATTTCGAACTGGATTCATGCAAGTCACACAAAGAAAGTAGCATGTCCACTGGATCATGAAGAAGCGTTGTTGAGAGTACCAACAACAGTGAGACAAGTCTCAGGGCCAGAAGGAGAACAAAGAGGAACTGAGACCGGATCTGAGCTCGTTGAGGACGGTTCAGTCACTCCTGTGAGAGACGAGGGAGGAGACCTCCAGGATGGCAATGGACAGCCTATCTCAATTGAGGCAGCAGGAGAGCCTAATCAGAGGAGGGCTTTTTCAGGAGCAGATGACCTTGAGAGACAAACAGAGCAATTGCCAGACCCAGAAGGAAATGGAGTTGAGGTGGATCAAAGTCACTGTGATCTGACTCCTCCTGAACCGGTTGCAGGTCCTTCAAGAGAAAACATCCCAGAACACGGAGAAGGTTCAAGTTCAACTCTGAAGAGAACACTGACAAAAGGGTCCACTGAAAGGAGATAAGTGGCCGGAGTCACAAGTGGAGAAAGGGATAGAAGTGGTCGTTGAACCAACAATCGAAGAAAAAGTAGATACCACAAGGAGAGAAGATCTAAGTGAAGAAGAGCTGAATGGTGATCGAAAATTGAAAAAAGAGAATAGCAAGTCGAAGATACACAGGTCCTGAATGGGCGTATGCAACTACGAACGAATGGCAGCAAGAGTTTATGTCTTTTTGTTTTGATAGAGAAGTTCCTGGTCAGTATTTTGGCACGTGAGGAAAGCTAATGAACTGAACTGTTGAAACAATCTGGGAGAACATTTTTGAGCGAAGAAACTGTTGAAAGTAACCAGAAAAGACATTGATAACCTGATTTGACTTTTGAAACCTGATTTTGACAAAGCTGCTAACCGATTTTGACAATGGATCCTGGAAGTGAGATTCAACTGCTGAAAGAAGAGTTGCCTATTTTTTTATTTTTGCTGCAAGTTTTTCTAAATTTCTTCTGCTTTCTCATTCTTTACAGATCATGAGTAACATTAGTCAACAAGGTAGAGATGCTAGGTGGTGTAAATACATGAACATTAATTTGGCGATTATGTGTGGGATATTGTTTGTGGTGTTGATTGTGGGTATGTCTGTTCTTGATTAAAGAGAAGCCAACCATACTTCTGCTTTTGAGACTACTACTGCACCACCGGCATTAGAGAAGCTTAGGTTCGATGAGAAATATTTGCTTGAGGATACTAATGTGCAGGGAAAACTTTCTTCTAATGTTTTACATTGCTTATTAAGTGAGTATGTTGAGACAATGGATGCAAAGTATTGCTTTGTGTGTACGCAGATTCCTTCATCAGTCGAGGAAGGAGTCACCTATTTTAGTCTGCCTTTAACCTACAGCAGGGGTTCCCAAACTGTACACCGCAGCACCCCAGTGTGCCACTTGAACTAACCAAGTGTGCCTCACACATCCTGGGAATGTGGTAAAAGGTAGTTAAGAAGATTTAGGGCGGGGGGGCACACACTTGTTCTTTTTCTGCTCCCTTGATGATTTTTAATTCTATTATTAATAGTTCAAAATTCTGCCAGCTGCGTCAGGCTGTCTGCTACGCAGGCAGCTCCAGCAAGTCAGGCAGTGCACGCAAGTCAGAGTTAGGCCAGGCACAAGTCATGCACTCTAAGCATGTGCCAGCAATGCTAGATTTGCCAGGATGACAAGCTCACAACCTTGAGGCTTCTGATATCACCAGCCCAGCAAAGCCATTGTATTTCTTCCTGAAGAACCTCCCTCACCCATAAAGTTACTCTAGGCCGCTGCGATCTTCAGCTCTGCAGCAGGCAGAGATACACATTAATCACAGTTGAGCAAGCCTCGGTATTAACCCTACCTTGCCCTGCGATTAACCAAACGAGGACGGGTTTAGTGGTAAAAAAAGATGCTGCACCAGCCTTTCATGCACCTCAGGTAAGAGAAATTAAAATTTAGATATTTCTAAAATAAATAGCTCAAAATGCATGCACCTGTTTCATCTCTCAGCCAGCCATAAAAGCGTTAAGCAGTGTTAAACCGTGTGTGTGTGCCATTGTGCTGTATATCAGTTGCGGTAAAACGATAGTCTGATGTTCAGATGTTCAGACAGAGTGATAATAAATGTTAGGTTCTATTAACTACAAGCGTAGTGTGCACTGTAAAATGAAGTGTTTCACATGTGCTTTCAATTTGGCTGCTATTAAGAAACTAACTGCTACAGTTTCCAGCTCCGTAAGGTCGAAAGAATCAATCATGCACTTCAGGATACTAGCTGCAGTCTACAAACTAATTTTTACGAGTTACAGGTGGAAAGCATGAAATCAGTCTGTAAAGCCTTAGCCTTTCAACTATCCAAGGCCAAAAACTTAAATGCCATCATACTACAAAGATTTATGGACACTGCTTAATAGTACAAATGTGTATCTATACTGCTATGAAGCAAAATTAGAGTAGGAGTGAGCACAACCTAAGCATCATGATTAATGATCTAAAAGACGGTGATGCACTGCTAGTTGAACTCAGCACTCTTAGGGGCATATATATAATGCCCTATCACCACCTTGCGTCACATTAAGGTAATTACTTTTGATGTTAATGTGGCCCAACAAGGCCGAAACCCCACGCCGTATTTGCAGCGTGGCGTATTGCATGCGTTGTGCCACTCTGTAACACTTTGTGCTACATCATGCCCGCACCAGGCAAAATGTATGCAAAGGGGGTGTTCCCCCGTTAGGGGAGCCAGAAAAATGGCGTAAGGAAATCTATGAGATTTCCTTGCACCATTTTTTACGCCACTTTTAACGTCTGCTCAAGAGCAGGTATTAAAAGAGGGCTTACATTCTTTAGAATGCGGCCCTATGTACTCTGCAGAAGTAGAGCCAATATTTTGGCACTACTCCTGCAGAGTACAACAATAGCATCGTGAGAAAATATGCTATTTCCCTCTACCCTGCGCCATGGTGCACCATATTTTAAATACGGTGCACACATGGTGGTGGTAGGGGGATGCTAAGTTGCACAGGAAAAGTGGCGCTGCACTAGGTGCAGCGCCACTTTCCATAAATCTGCTGCTTATTGTCCACAAAGAAGAACTAGTGTAAATCTGTGGCTTCATATAGTGACAGAATGATGCATCTGCTAATTGTGACTCCACTTATTGTACAGTTTGCGCTTAATCCCTGAAAATCCTATCTGGCAGCAGAAACATGATCGTTGACACTTCTTGGTTCAATTTTAAATTTAGTACTGGGTGTCAAAAGGGAAGATACAGCATGGGATAGGCACCAGAGATGCCCTGACTGCTGAAGGAGCATGTGGTGGGGGGAGGGAGAGAGGAGTCTGAACTAAACAGCTGCAACGAGTTTCCTTGGGAGAGTTCCAATTCATATCCACCAATGTCATTTAAAGATAAAGTAGGGCAAAATGCCTTTCTTATTTGGGGTTAAACTACTTACACCTGACGTGGCACCTAAGATAACCTCAATCAACATTATGTGAACAGCACTGATGCAAACAAGGAAAGTGACATGCATGCATCAGGATGTCGAGGTTAGGGTGTGTGTGCAAACCACTGAAGGCCTTAATTGAAGATTCATTGATGATTATAATAACTTCAGCGGCTTCATCCCACTTATTTTCAGGGAGAAAAATGGAAGTACTCTTGTGGCCGGGCTTACACCCCATACCCGAAAACAAGTGACATAATGGGGAGCCGCGGGCAAGGGCCTATAGGTCAAGGGAGCCGCAGGTTGAAAAAGTTTGGGAACCACTGACCTACGGGATAAGTGGTAGTCTGTTACTAACAAGATTTTATAACCTGGAATATATTCAGTACTTTTACTCAAATTACGATGTAGTGTTTTAGTTTGTTCCTATAATTAGGTAGAGTAGCTAAGGATAATGACATAGTAATAGAGGTTTCTTTGAACCTACATTGACGTTTGGCACAGCTTATGCACATAGAAATAATTTGACATGCTTGCTTACACCTTTAGAGAAAAGCTTTTTAGATCACACAGATGACAGGAGAAAAGCATTAAAAGAGAAATTAGAAAAAGGCTTAGAGAAAAGGACTCAAAATGCAAGGAAAATGAGCTTTAAATGTACAACACGTCGGGAAACTTTGTATATATAGTCCTAAATCACGCACTGAGACTTTATTTGTGGGAACGAGTGACTGTAGGCATTTGTTTTTGTTTCAGAGTAAATGGACGTTTATGTTGAATGGACTGGACCCTACAATTCCAGGGATTTACTACATCTATGGTCTTAATGCTTATTACCATCTTCCAAGAGGATGGTATGAGACATGTTATTTGGGGATAGTTTTCCCCAAAATTTAACAAATGGAGGATATGAAAATGTTTCTGAAACTGACTGAATTACATCATAAGAGACAGAGGAAGGAGTACTCTTCTGCTATAGTGGGAGATATAGTTGGAGCAGTGATTCCTTCAGTGGGAGTCATTCTGAATTCAATAAAGATTTGAAAGTTGTCTACTATTGTGGATAACATGCTGACAAATTTTTCAGGAGCCATACTCCTGATAGATACTGAATTAGCTGCTGATAGAGCTATGACTCTTCAAAATCATCTTGCTTTAGACATTCTTCTGGCGAAGGATGGTGGAGTCTGTAGAATGATTAATTTTAGGCATTGTTGTCTGTATATACCAGATAACAGTAAAGAGATAAGAGACTTAGGCCCTCATTATAACTCTGGTGGTGAGTGATAAGGTGGCAGTAATACCACCTACAAGCTGGCGGTAAGTACCGTAAAGTTATGACCATGGCGGTGATAACTCCCATAGACAGTCAATGTACCACACCAACTGCCACGGCGAAAACAACAGTCACCATGGCGGTAGCCGTCAACAGCCAGGTGGGAGACAAAGTACCACCCACCATATTATAATGTAGGAAACCGCCACCTTTTCCGGGGTGGTACCAACGACATCAAAAGCCTGGCAGAAACAGAGCTCAGAAGTGAAAGGACTCACCAATGGAGACACAGGGAAGAACCACGTTGCCATGGAACCTGAACCGCAAGTCTTTCCGATGATCTTCTACGACATGCTCCACCTGGAACACCAACGCCGACGAAGGCTATGACAGAGAGTACAGCCACCTAGCACACAAGGGAGGTAAGGTGGAAAACGAGAGTGACACATACACACACACACACACACACACACAACACACATCCAACACACACATACACCATAAACTCAACCAGCTGCACACGTAAACCAATGGCACACAGCATAATTAAACACGGATCATAATGCTAGAGTAACGACGATGTACTACCATAGCAAAATCCACCACACAAACCAAATATATACAAATGTCCATGAAGGGCCAATGCCCAGTCCAAAGACATAAGGGCACACAAGGCCACAGGGCACATTCCAAGGCCTAACCTGTTTTCAGACACAGCTGGAGAGAGCACTGCTGGGGCATAATTTTGCAAGTGGTAAGGCACCTCAGGGGGATGGGGGGTACCTCAGCTGAATACGGAAACATCCCCAATGGTTCTGGATGGGGCAACATGCCCATTGCTTTGTCCTGGGAGTGCAAGGCCACAGTCTCTGAAGTGGGAGACTTGCCCACTGGTTCTGGAGGGGGCAACATGCCCATTGCTTTGTCCTGGGGAGTACAAGGCCACAGTCTCTCAAGTGGGTGACTTGCCCACTGGTTCTGGAGGAGGCAGCCTGCACAGTAGCCCCTGGAGGGTGGCCTACATGACGTCCGCTGGCGGTGACTGCTGCACTGTGGTGGTGGTTGCCGGAGCCTCCTGGTCAGCCCATGCACTGTCTGATGGCTGCATTGTGGTGGTGGTTGGAGGAGCCTCCTGGGCAGCCCCTGCACAGTCTGATGGCTGCATTGTGGTGGTGATTGGAGGAGCCTACTGGGCAGCCCCTGCACTGTCTGATGGCTGCATTGTGGTGGTGGTTGGAAGAGCCTCCTGGGTAGACCCTGCTCTCCCTGATGGCTGCACTTCCACAGCTAGCGGAGGGGCCCTGTGACAGTTGGTGGTGGTGGCAGTGTTAGCCTGACAGCTTCCACAGACATAGAGTGCCTCATCTCCTCCTGTCCATGGGTCATGGATCCCTTATCCTTCCTGGTGGGGTGGATGGGATCTTCCCCTCTCTGCCAGGTGGTGCAGGCTCCTTCCCCTTCTTTACAGCTGGTGCAGGCTCCTTCCCCTTCTTCATAGCTGGTGCAGGCCCCTTCACACTCTTCTCTGGTGGTGCAGGACTCTTCACACTCTTCCCTGGTGGTGCAGGACTCTTCACACTATTCCCTGGTGGTGCAGGCCCCTTCCTCTTCTTTCCTGGTGGTGCTGGCTCCTTCCCCTTCTGTGTTGTAGGTCTGGTATCCTTACCACCACGAGTAGGTAGTGCTACCACTGTCCCTATGGACTGTTTGGCTGAGGTGCTGGGCTGTGTCCTTGGTACCCTGCCCATACGTGCAGGACAGGGGGAGAGCTAGGGAAGAGGTCAATTTGGGAAAGGAAAAGCTTCTTAGGGACATTGGGGTGGGAGGAGGTTCGGCGTAATGGGAGTGGAGGATCAGGGAATGGTTGTTTGAGTTGTATGTCTGCTGGATTTGGGTGCAGGTCCATGGGCTGTATGCTGATGTGAGGTGGATGGCTGTTGGGTGTGTGAGTGCTTGTGTTTGTGTCCCTTAGTGGGGGGGACAGACACAGTGGGAGAGGACACAGGGGACGCATGCATGGTTGTTGTGGAGGTGTCTGCCAGTGAGGTGTGCGTTCTGCTTGGTGTGGTGATGCTTATAGTGGATGTAGTTGTAGTGCATGCAGGTGTGAGTGTGGATGTGACTGAAAGGGAGGTGGAGGAGGAGGGGGAAACAGTGGAGGCAGTGGATGTTTTTGTGTCTGCAACTGTATGGTGTTTGTTTGAGTGTCTGTGGGATGAAGATCAGTGCTTGAGTTTGCCTGTGCCACTCTTGTGTGTTGCCTTGTGTGCATGCTCATCTGTATGTGGGCCTGGGATGGGTTGGGGTTGAGGGGAGTGGGACTGGGAGGTGGTAGTTGGAGGGGGGGATGATAGAAACAGTGACAATGGATGCCATCAGAGAGGAGGCCAGAGCCTGAATTGATCTCTGATGGGCCGCTAATCCACTGGGAATGCCCTCCAGGATTGCATTGCATTGCTGCATCTGGAATGCCAGCCCCTGGATGGCATTCACAATGGTTGACTGCCCTACAGAGATGGTTCTCAGGAGGTCAATAGCCTCCTCACCTAGGGCAGCAGGGCTCACTGGGACAGGGCCTGAGGTGCCTGGGGCGAAGGAGCTGCCCACCCTCCTGGGTAAGTGAGCACAGGCAAATTACGAAGGGGCTATTGGGAGAGCGGTGCTGTTATGGGGGTGGTGGCTGTACCTGCAGCTGGGTTGGCACAGAGGTGTCCGCCACCACCAGGGAGCTCCCATCGGAGGAGGTATCAGAGTCTGTGTTGTCCCCTCCAGTCTCTGCCGTGATGCTCTCCTCTCCCTCCATCCCACTGGTTCCCTCGTCATCGGTGGACACTACCTCCAGGGTCATGTGGGATGCGGCTCCCTCTGTCACCGGTGCCCCTGCTCCTCCACTAGATGATGCTAATGCACACGAGGACAGGTCAATAACTGCACCAACACCACCGTTGACGTACACAGCACAATCACACACAGGAAACAGGCTTACGCAATATGCATTTCACTACCAGTGATATAGCTAGTAACCAAGGCATGATGAGGAGCATACACCCCCAACTGCCGCACACCTGGGACCCACGATGCCCTGCCTGGAAGTGACTACTAACAATCTAGGTTACCTGTAATGTGATGCAACCATTACCCTTCAGACGACCCACGCTGCAATGTCTGACCTGGCCTTAGGGGCACCCACTAACACACAACCACCACCCCGATACCACATCACCAGCAAAAATAGGTAATGATACCCGCAGTACTCACCCCCTTGTGGCTGCTGTGATTCCCTCAAACGCCCATCCAGCTCAGGGTAGGCCACTGTCAGTATGCGGGCCGTCAGGGGAGTCGGAGTCCGAGGGCACCCCTTCCTCATTGGGAGGCCACCCCCAGCTGGGTCTCCCTGGTCTTCCATGCCCAGCGCCTCAGGTCCTCCCACCGTTTCCTACAGTGGGTGCTGCACCGGCCATAGACCCCCAGGGTCTGCACCTCCTTGGCGATGGCACGCCATATTCCCTTGTTTTGATGGGCACTGACCTGCAGAGGCAATAAAGATAGGAGAACTTATACAATGCCCTCAAACACATCTCCATGCATGCATGTCACATGTATCGTGCCCACAGTGTACTCACCTGTTGGTCTGGGGGCCCATACAGCAGTCCATATTGGGGTAGGACCCCATCCACCAGTCGCTCCAACTCCTCCGAAGTGAAGGCTGGGGCCCTTTCCTCGGTCACATGGGCCATGGTAGGTTCCAGACACAAGTCACAGCAGCACATACAGTGTAGGTCTTCTCCTGTTGAAGGTCAGGACACAAGTGAGGATTGATTTAGAAACTGGCGGTCACGTCCGAGGCGGTGTACACTGTCACCGCCGGCATTCATCCCCATATTATCCAAAGAGGAATTGCACGGCGGTTCATGGCTGCCTACCTCCACGACTCCCAACGTCGGTGGAATTACCTCACTTCCACCTGTCCCTCCACACAGGACAGGCGGTCACCATTTCAGGGGGGGTGAACAGGCCTATCGATAATTGCTGCCTCACAGGATAAATAGGCACAGACTTTGAAATTTACACTGTCCGAATACCTAATTGCACGATGTGGACTACTGTTGTGGTTTTACTTGTTCAAATAGTGACAGCCTACTCAATATTGTGTCCCTTAGATACCTACCGCTGTGAATGAATAGGAGATGGAGACATACCCCTGTGTACAGACCCCTGGTGGACTTAGCTACACTGGAGTACAGGCCCATTATACTCACCTATAGACTGGACAGGGCCACAATCACAGAGCTGTGTGCTCAGTTGAAGCCTGACCTGATATCAGCTATCCGTCATCCGACTGGGATCCCCCCTCTTGTGCAATTTCTATCAGTGCTCCATTTCCTGCGTAACTGGTTCTTTCCAAGTGACAGTGGGCTTGGCAGCAGGAATGTCACAGCCAATCGTTCTCAATCGTGCTGGCAAGAGTCTTGTCTGCCCTAGTAAAACACATGTGCAGCTACATTGCTTTCCCACAGGTGGAAGATTTGGCCACAGTGAAGGCCAGATTGTATGCAATGGGACATATCCCCACTATTATTGTTGTGATTGACAGGACACATATTGCGTTTGTCCACTCCCGCCATAATGAACAGGTGTACAGGAATCATAAAAGTTTCCACTCCATGAATGTGCAGATGGTCTACCTGGCGGACCAGTACATCTCCCACGTCAATGCTAAATATCCTGGGTCGGTGCAGGATCCCCAATGTGATGGGCCAACTACAAAGGCACAACGTGTGGCTTATAGGTGAGCCTAGGTCCCAACCGTGTTTATGTTAGTGTATGCCTCTGATGTTAACCTAATAGGATAGTGTGCGGCTAAATGTTGTCCCTCAATGCCTGCAGGTGACTCTGGCTACCCAAACCTATCATGGCTGCTGACCCCTGTGAGGAATGCCAGGACAAGGGCTGAAGAACGTTATAATGAGGCACATGGGTGAACCAGAAGGATCATTGAGAGGACCTTCTGCCTCCTGAAGGCCAGTTTCAGGTGCCTCCATCTGGCAGGTGGATCCCTGTGCCACTCACCCGAGAAGGTCTGCCAGATAGTAGTTGCATGCTGCATGTTGCACAACCTGGCCCTCAGACGCCATGTACCTTTTCTGCAGGAGGAGGTGACTGGAGATGCCCCTGTGGCAGCAGTGGACCCTGAGGACAGTGAGGATGAGGAGGCTCAGGATGAGGAGGTGGACAACAGAACATCAGTTATCTGTCAGTACTTCCAAGGACACACAGGTAAGACAGTGCAATTTCACATTTCTATGACTATTGATGTATTCTGTGTGGCAGTGGCATGCTGGCATTACCCACTTGTTACCTCTACTTACCGTCACCTATGGATTATCATTTTACAGATGCTGGTGATATGACAATAATGTACTGATGTGATCACTACAGCCAGCTACAGGTCATTCTTTCTATGCTCTCACTATGTACAGTTCATTTGCAATGGATGTAGCTGTTACCATCAATACAAATTTTCAATACATTAAATACTAGTAGCCGAGATTTTTCCAAGGGTGTTCACTGTAGTGCTAATAAATAGAGGGGCAAGTGCAATGGAATGGGGTGATGATGGAGGAAAGTCCAGGGTATTGTTCCAGTATGTTCGTAGCACAGGTGCAGTGTCCACGTGGCCATAGGAAGGGAAGCAATGGCAGTTCATGGTGGACAAGGTGACGGAGTGGGACAGAAGGGGGACAATCAGGAGCGTCTCATTTCCTGGCGGTGGTCTTGGCAAGTGTCTCTGGCTTCTGTCTGGGTCGCAGGGAACGTTTGCGGGGTGGTTCACCTTCTACAGGGGAAGGGGTGCTGGTGGACGGTGGGTCCAGTGGTGGGGCCCCCTGCCCACTAGCGGCAACGGAAGTGAAGGGCTGGTCGATGGACTGGCTAGTGGTAGGGGTACGCTGGTGTGCTGCTGCCTCCCTCATGATGTTGGCCATGTCTTCCAGCACCTTTGTTATGGAGATCAGGGTGTTGTTAATGGCCTCCAAGTCCTCCCTGATCCCCTCATACTGTCCCCCACAGCTGCTTGTTCTCCTGCATGTTGGTAAGGATCTGGCCCATCGTGTCCTGGGAATGTTGGCAGGCTCCCTGGATCTCGGAGAGTGCCTCCTAGAGAGTTGTTTCCCTGGTCCTGTCCTCCCCCTGGCACACAGCAGTCCTCCCAGTTTCCCTGTTGGTCTGTGCCCCTGTCCCCTGAACAGTGTGCCCACTGCTACTGACCCCAGGTCCCTGATTGGCTTGTGGGTGAGGTGTGGCCTGGGTCCCTGTACAGGTGGGCACACTACTGATTGACATGTCCTGGGGAGAGAGGTTTGGGTATGCTGGGTGGGTGCTGTAGTGTTGGATCCTGATGGGGAAGGCTCTGTGGTGGTATTTGAGTGGACTTGGGTGACCAGCTGTCCAGTGTCCCTGATGGGCCAGGTAGGTCCTCCAGATCCAGAAGTCCAGAGTTACTCTCATCAATGTGGGCCTCTTCTGTTGGAGAACTGGATAGTGGTGGCACCTCCTCTCCACTGCCATTGGCTGGGGTACCTATGGGGATGTGAGTGATGTATTATGGTTCAAGTGTATGACATTTGTACTTCCCTGCTTCCCCTCTATGGTTGGTGTTGCCCTGCCAGCTTTTGCTTGTGTACGGTGATGTATTGTGGGTATGTTAGTTACCCTATGCTGTGCATGCTTTAGTGATGGGTGTCCATGCAGGGCTGGGAGGGGTGTCCATGCATTGGTTTGGCATGCAGGGCTTGGCATTGGAGTTAGTGAGATGTGTAGGTGCAGTGTGTGGGATAGAGTGGAGTGATGGGAGTGAGGGTGTGGGTGTGAGATGGCATGCAGGTATTGGAGGGGGATTATAGGTAGTAAATATTGACTTACCAGTGCCCAGTCCTCCAGCTACTCCTGCGAGTCCCTCAGGATACAGTATTGCCAGTACCTGCTCCTCCCATGTTGTGAACTGTGAGGGAGGAGGTGGGGGTCCATGGCCAGTATGTATGGCGAGCTGGTGTCTTGCTGCTATGGAACGTACCTTCCTCCGTAGGTCATTCCATCTCTGCCTGATGTTGTCCCTTGTACTTGGTTGCTGTCCAACGGCGTTGACCCTGTCCACGATTCGCTGCCATAGCTCCATCTTCCCTAGAATGTATATCTGCTCTACCTGTGCTCCAAAGAGCTGTGACTCTACCCTGACAATTTCCTCCACCATGACCCTCTAACTCCTCCATGAAACGGGGGTTCCTTTGTGGTGCCATGGGTGTTGTGTGATGTGTGTTGGTGAGGGTGTGTTTGGGTAATGTGGTGGGGTGTGTGATGTGGAGTGCTTGAGGGGTGTATGGGTGTAAGTGGTGTGAGTGTCTACTTGTCTCTGTGCTCTTCTTCTTAGTCTCCTGGTGGTAATCTTTGTTCGCAAGGGGTTGTGGGTAATGTGTGTAATGTGTGTGTTTTATAGTGGTGTGGGTGTGGTGTGTGTATAGATGTCAAGTGTGTGTATTTGGTACTGGCCAATGTTGTGTTGTTTTGTATGTGGGTGTCTATTCTGTGTGCGGCGGTATGTACCGCCAAAGGTTTACCGCCGTTGACTGTCCACCATAGTGATTCGTGGGTCATAATGTGATGGACGTTGTTTTGTTGGCATAATGGTATAGGTTTTGGGACCGCTACTTTATCACTGACCTTTGGTATGTTGGATATGTGTATGTGGCTGTATTCTGTCGGATTGGTGTGTGTGTGTCATAATATATTGAACAGATATCCGCCACCGCGGAGGTATGTTGGCAGCCATCAGTGTGGCGGTAAGCAACATTTACTGCCAATGTCATAATGAGGGCCTTACTTACAAATCTAATGTGACTAGTTAAAATGCTGATTTGAAAGAATTGAAAGAACCAGGTGCTTGGGAAAAGGTTGGCAAGGGGTTTGCTCCAGTGGGAAATTGTCTCAGCAACATTTGCAATGGGGTTCTATTGAAAATGTTACAGGGAATTATTAATTATTGTGGTTTGTCTATTTGGGATATGGGGATTGTGCAAATTATGCAAAAGAATTAAATTGAAAAGGTCAAAGAATGATCAGAGGAGGGAAGAAAAGAAAAGGAAAAAGATTTACAAGGAAAATTCAAAAGAAAAATGAAATTATGATGAGATTGAATTCTCCGAATTTTAGCTTGTGCAAACATTTGTGGGAAATGGTTAGTGTGTTGACATATTTAGTAATCAGAGGAGGGATTGCTAGTGCATGTCTTTTAATAAAATTATTAATGAGTGTTTATGTATTTTTAATTATAAGTTTATGTAGAAAATATAATAATGTAGCAAAATTATGCACGCATTTGAAAATGTGATTACGAAGAATGGCCACCAATATTAACGAAATGTACTAATCAATGATTTAATAATATGAAATGTTGAATATAAGTTAGACTAATGCAGTAATATGTCATATTAAGGGTTATGAATTAAGCTTTAGCTTTATTAACTGTAGGCCTTAAATTAGCGAGTGCCTTGGCCTATTTGCCAGGCCTCATGTAAAAGCTGTATTTCTTAGCGTTTAATAAAATGAATGTTCTAAAGAGTTAAACTGTGAATTTCTAAAGTATTGTTTAAATGTGCTCATAACGTAAGCTTTTCGTGTGAACAGACTGCTAAGACATGATGTCCCTGCTAATGCAACATTTTATATGTAATGTGTGTGAGACTAACTTTCCCAAGACAAGAACAATGAAGATACAGACTAGAGAAGAAGCTGCAACAATATTGTTACCTGAGAAGCCGGATGATGAGGACATTGCAAAACAAACTACTCAACGACATGTGAACTGAGTAATATAGAATTCATAGACTTGTGATTTTAGTTTGAACCAGTGATTAACTGACCAACAGGGATTTGGGGGATAGTTTTAACAGTTTTGAATTAACAAGAGTGCACAGAGAAAAGACAGCATTACTGCCCATTTTTCCTAACCGAGAGTTTACAACTTTCTTATGGGTCTTGACAAGAGGCATGCTTAACTTTAATGCTTAAAGACTTTGCCGTTCCTGAACTCTGATGCTGAATCCTAATGCCTTGCTGATTGACTAATATCCTGAGGACGAAGACTGATTCTGCTTTGCTGATCCACTCTGAGGATAGGTATACCCAAAACTGTGATTACTATGCATATTTGCTTTTTCTTTCTAGGTACCAACTGCGTTGTTTTGATAGAGCCATAGTTAGATGGTTTTCCATATTTGTGTTACTAAATTGTTTTCCATGATCCCAAAATGCTATGCTAATCTGATGTTAGTTAAGGATCCTCACTAATGAAACTATGACAACAGGGACTAATGCTTGATGGAATTCTTGCTTAACTTCATGTATGTTATCAGGTTGACACAGTTGGCTTTGTTATTGATTTGCAACATAACCTTAGAATGTGTTGTTGTTCAAGCTTTGATTAGATTACGTTTCTTCCGCCACTTTGGACAAACAGTTTTTTTCTGTATGTGTTTCATCTGATTTTGAGATTAATCTACATGAGTTTAGCATTGTTATTATAGGAAAATAAACATTATAAACTTTTGCTAAAAGTTGTGGTTATTCATGACTGAAAGGTCATGGTGCATGACAATTACTGACTCCATTGATTATTGATTTTATTCATTACTAATGATTAATGATTATTGTTTATTGATTATTGATTATGAACTGGATCTATGGTAAGAACATCTTAATTGCAAGTTAAAAGGTTCATCAACCTATCGTCGTCCCCTTGTAAGTTTACTTATTAAGGTCAGATGCGCTAACAAAGACATTAAGAGATACCTCAGGGAGAAATAAGCCAAGGCGGTTACCGCTAGAGGGAGGTAAAAAAGAATTGATAGCACACAGAATTCACCTAGTGATAGGTGCTGGTGACAGCACGACTAAGGGAAGAAAGGGACGAGCAGTTCAAGAAGAGACAGCCACTAACACTGAGAGAGAAGTATTGTTATTAGGAGAATCGACATCAGGCATTTAGGGATAGACAGTAGCAGACTAGGTAAGTGAAAGTGACATACAGGGGCACTGACAGGCATCAAAGCACCAGTCCAAGGAAAGCAGTGCAAGGAAGGTGGAATGGCTGGCAGATGTCGTGATGGCAAAGGCAAATGCCATAACAGCAACAATGGAAGGATGGGCAGCACAGACACTGGCAATAGGAAACGGTACAGCCAGCTGACAAATGCCCCAGAATCATGAGAACAATTTTCAGACTGTCCTGAATTTTCAGTCAGTAGCACTAAAGATACTGAGGCATGTAGTTTCAGTTTTCATATCATAAGTATGGGCCTGCGCATCCAGACATTGTTCGTAATGTTGATTGAAGAAGCAGAACATCATTATCTTGACCCAGTGCCAGCTGACCCCTATGCCACACTGACAAACTGATGGGGTTATGTGTGAAGAGTATCTGTAATATTCAGGCTGAGGTCTCAGTTGATAGTTGCAGTAGGGGTAGGGGAAGAATTCCACTCCGCTGGCAGAGTTTGCAGAGTTTTCCCCACTCTGCACTCCACTCGGTGTTCTGAAAAACTCAGCCAAGTGAAGTTTTTTTCTCTCGCTCGCGTTAGCCAATGTTAAGTTGGTGAGAGCAAGTGAGAGAAATCGCTAAGTTGGCGAGCACAAGCTAGATTTACGAACATGATGAGAAAGCTGCTGCTTGCGTTGAGGAAGCTGCAGCTCAAGTTGTAAATCTACTCGAGGAGCAAAAAGAAGTTAGGGGCCTCTGGTGCTCCGCATGATGCCATTCGTGCTGAGATGCCTGCGCTGAAAAACAGTGAGAACAGTGTGCCTTACCTGAGTTTATTTAGCACTTCGCAGAGATCCGTGTAGCAGGACTCCACGAACTCTGCCCAGGCCTAAGTTACAGTCTATGCCAAGTAGGCCAAAAATCAGCATGTTTCATAGACAGGTGCAGAGAGTGTATGTAGTGCTTAAGCAGTCTACCAGATGGGTGTGTTAGGTGCATTTTTAAATTGTTTCTGTCTTGTGCAACTGTTTATGTTGTTGTTAGATAATAACATTGCAAAACGAGGTAAATAAAACAGGGTAAATTCTCAAATTAATAATACTACAGGGGATAGCATTTGGCTACACTTTTGGTAGTGTAACTTGTAGAGGGAGTGTCACATTGAACATCAAAATGTCACACACAGAACCACTGCAAGCATGGAAGGTGCTTCATTTCAGACCCAAAGAAAGCAAATCCCAGTGTACATGGGCAGGATGGTAGACCCTTCAGAGATGTCATCTGGCAATTTGATCTTTTGCTGTGGGCCACTTGCACCACCTCTGTCACTAACACAATGAGAGCACCTCAATAGTGCCCCCTTCCTCAGGCTTAACTGCCAAAGAGCCACTGGTGTAAAGCCAAGAAATACAATAAGTGGTGTCACCAACAAAAAGTAGAAGTGAAGTGGCCTGTGGATGCCAACATGAAGTGCACTGGTGTAAAAAACGTGAGGGGGCCCCCTGCAAAGATCATGAAGGGGTCCCCCTCCGGACTCACTCAGGAGATCTCAGGCCAGCGTACTCTGCTGAAGGGGCCCGCTGGAGCTCCCCCTCCGCTGTGGGGAGCTACAGCGTACACCACTGCACCAGAGGCTCTTCCGTCCGTCATGGAAGTTGTAGCATCCAATAGGGTGTGGCTTGTGCCGGTCTCTTCTTGGAGCTCCACTAAAGGGACACAAAGGAAGCTTTGACATTGTAAATGAGACATGACATGCAGCCCTGTACACAAAGGTTCCCTTTATACATCTGGCTTCCTCAGAATCAAGTCCTAACAAGCAGAGCGAGCAGTAGAAAGTAAATCCTAAGAGAGATTTGTCGGCTGTGCCGTTATGCCTCTTAAACATGAACGTAAATGGGTGGTCACTTTCTGTTGGTCACAATTCGGTGGTCACAGTTCTACATAGCATGAAGAGATGTTTTCATTTAAGTGTCACACTGTAATGCATATGAATAAAGTGCACAATCGGATATAACATTTTAAGTAAGCTATATATAATCATCATTTGAAATGATGTTATTTTAAAATGTTTTAGAAGTATTAATTTATATAATCCTTTTGTATTTCAACTAGAAGCAAAAGAATTCACTCTGCGTGTTTTTCTTAGCTTGGCTGGAGTGAAGGCCACAGTTATTTTTCTTGCCTAATCTTCAACGCAAGGCTGTTTTTGCATGTTTTTCAATGGACTGCAGGTGCCAGGATCCGAGGTTGGACTAATGAAGAGTCCATTGTGTTTGAGAGATAAGAAGATTTGCAAGAAGCGTCGTTATCCTGAGGGGAGTCATTTGGAATGATAGAAGTAACTCTTCTGAAGTTCCTGGGAATGTGAAGGGGACGCAAGATCGGCGTGGAGAGTTTTGAGGTCAACTTGTCAATTAAATATAAGGTACACACCTGTTTTTCAGTGAATATGCTTTTGACATGATGTAAGCTTTGAAGAACGGGGACTTAAAAGTGTGATCTATCCAGTGAAAGCTTCAGATTCCCCTTGTCCTCAGCAGAAAATGGACCGTACTGAGATATATCCATATATTTAGATTCTCCCTGGCTTCATGCCACTGCACCTCTCTTAACAGAAACTTCTACTGAAAATTCTGTTTGCTGACTCCTCACTCAGAAATCTTTAGTATAAGAAAAGTTAAACTTAGATTAAATGGTTAGGCAGGAAAATTTAGAACTTTAAAATGGTCTCAAGAGATTTAGGGGTTCATTATGAACATGGGGGGAAACCCTGCCCTGTTCATCCTGGCGGTCCTTCCATAGACCGCCAGCCCCCTTGAGACCCTGCCGGCCAAATTACAAACATTCTGCTGAGTCGGCGGGCGGAAACAGTGTTTCCGCCCACCGGCCCAGCAGAATGCAGGGCCCGGACATTGCCGACGGCACCACATGGAGCAGTCGTCAATGCCTCAGTGCAGCGGGCAGTGACCTGCGCGACGGGGCACTGCACAGGGCCCCCTGCACTGCCCATGCTAAGTGCATGGGAATTGCAGGCCCCCCCCGGGGGGGCCCAGGGCACACCTTCCACCAGACCTTGCCTGGCGGGGGAACCCACCAGGGAAAGGCTGGAGGAAACAGGATTCATTATCCAGAAGGTGGCGCAGCTTGCAGCACTGCCCTGTCGGATAATTATATCTCCCATCGTCAGACTGCCTGTCGGCGGTAGCTTGGCGGTGGCGGAGGGCTGCCACAGGTGGCCCTCGCTGTGTCCATAATATGGCGTTTCAGACCGCCATGCCGGTGGTGGTATTTACCGCCGCTGCCATCTTGGCGGTCTGAACCGCTGGGTTCATAGTTAGCCCCTTATTGTGTAACTCATTGGATTACACTGTAATTGCTCTGAATAATTTAATACAAGTCCTCCTCATCCCTCAGAATAGAGAAGAAAGATTCATCGGACTCCAGATTTAACAATAGGGCCCAGAGCTCAATCAGATGGTAGCAGCAACAGATGGTATCTTTCCGAAAAGGGAGAACTAGAACTGTATTCTAGAGCAGTTAGTCGCTACAGCCCCAACCCCTAGTGCCCATTTCTAGAGTTGGAGAATTAGCGAAGTTGCGGAGAATTGACAAAGAGTTGTATTGGTAGCCGGAACATGAGTATCAACAGGGCTGTATATTGTAGCAGTTTGTGCTTAGTTTGCAGTGATTATAAAGCTGGATGGTGTCTTGCAGAGATGTTCTTTGTGTTGTGGGAATGTGGTGATTTATAAAGAAGTTGAAGATGCTATCGGGTCTAAAGTGGCCTAAGATCCTGGGATAGTTTAAAAGGCATAGAAGACACCCTATTGCATTACTCAAACAACACGGTTAAGATATGGGTTTACTTTGTATGAATTTGAGACGATTGGTTTAGCAGATCTTAATGTGCAGGGTGAAGCTGTATTGATCAAGTTGATTCCCCCCATGTCAAGGTTTCATCAGAAGTGTTTGAAAACTTTCTTGTGCGTTGGAAGCTGTTCATTCCTTAGTGGAGCAGACAAGAAGTTTCTGTTTTGTATATGTATGTGATATTGCGGAGTGAGTGTTCATGCAGATTGTAAAGGAGGGGCACAGCTGCAAGGAGTAAAATCTAAGACCGCGGCGGTCATTCTGGCTTTCCCACTGGGCCGGCGGGCGACCGCCGAAAGTCCGCCCGCCAGCCCAGCGGGAAACACCCTTCCCACGAGGACGCCGGCTCAGAATGGAGCCGGCGGAGTGGGAAGGTGCGACGGGTGCAGTTGCACCCGTCGCGAATTTCAGTGCCTGCAAAGCAGACACTGAAATTCTTCGTGGGGCCCTCTTACGGGGGGCCCTGCAGTGCCCATGCCATTGGCATGGGCACTGCAGGGGCCCCCAGGGGCCCCGCGGCACCCCCTACCGACATCCTGTTCCTGGCGGGAGAACCGCCAGGAACCGGATGGCGGTAGGGGGTGTCAGAATCCCCATGGCGGCGGAGCATGCTCCGCCGCCATGGAGGATTCTCAAGGGCAGCGGGAAGTCGGCGGTACACCGCCGACTTTCCGTTTCTGGCCGCGGCTGAACCACCGCGGTCAGAATGCCCAGCGGTGCACCGCCAGCCGGTTGGCGGTGCTACCGCCGACCTCCGCCATGGCGGTAATTACCGCCAGGGTCAGAATGACCTCCTTAGTGCCTTGGAATGAGCTGCTCATGTGAGGGATAAAGAGAAATATCAGGGAAGAGCAAAGACAGCTATACATACTTATGCAGATGCCAGATGGGAAGCTGAGCAGAAAAGGTGGAAAACAGATATGATAGAAGGGGAAACTCTGTATCCAGCTTTAACCTTGATGGTGCAGAAAGGGATCAACAAACAAACTAAAGACAGAGGGAGAGAAAACAAAAAGTTGGATCATACAAATGTGGACAGTGATGATTCTGGACATATGGAGTCATGATTCTGGACATGGGGGTCATTATGAACATGGCGGTAAACACTGTTCCCCACCGTGGCGACACTGAACAGGATACTGCCATTGGCGGTGAACAGAAACCCACCATATAAAGATGCAAAAATTTGAATCCGTCAAAAATTTCCCTGCCACTAGTCACCGCCAGGACCTTGTCGGTGAAAATGCTGGACATCCCACCCTGCTACCGCTGAGCACACAAACTCCCCGCCCTCCAAATAAAGACGACCATTGGTGGTACAGACCTCCATGGCCAGCAATGGGACCCAACAGTAAGAATTGCATACATTGGCAAGTATAAAACCCACACACCTGACACACATCCACAACACTATAAAACACTCACAGACACACCCCACAATCCTTTGCACTGCCAATACGACAACTGAGATTGAGAACTCCACAAGCAGACACTGAACGCCACAACACACAAATCACACACCGAACCACACAACAGCACCTTCACCTAGATCCACACAACACACCACTAACAACACACACCATGGCACCCCCCCAGGCACCCAAGCTTCACAGAAAGGGAGCTAAAGACCCTGGTGGACGCAATACTTAAGGTCGAGCCACAATTATTCGGGCACAAGTCCAGCACACACCCATCGCCAGGAAGATGGAGTTATGGCAGACCATTATCAACAAGGCCAACGCAGTCGGACACCATCCATGCACGAGGGACGACATCCGCAAGAGATGGAACGACCTGCGGGGGAAGGTGAGGTCCATGGCATCCCAGCACAACATTGCGGTCTAGAAGACTGGGGGAGGACCTCCACCAACACCACCCGAGTACACTGACTGCTAGGAAAAGGTACTGACCATCCTGCACACTTAGGGCCTCACTGGACTCACTGGAAGAATGGACTCGGGTAAGTTGTCTACATGTACCCCATATCCATCACATCTGTAACTCCACCCCTCCAACAGCCACCAGTACCACTACCCCACCCAGGCCACAATGACAAAATCCAGTCACCCAACATGCCCACAATTCCACCAACAGGCCCACATACCTCTCCCTGTGCACAGCCACCTATCCCTGCAAGTAATCACATAGGCACTACACCACCCACAATGCACCTCCACATCCTAAGCAAAATGCAATGGCAACCTCACAAAGGCAGCCTGCATGGCCCAAAAGTAGAAAACCTGCACAAAGCAGCCCAGCCCTGTGCACCCCATCTGATTATGCAATTGTAACAGGCATGTCCATTCCTCCCAACATGCACTACCACCCATGCCACCCTGACGGACAGGACAATGCGTAGCAGTGCCCCACATGGAGACAGAGGCACCACCCAGGACACTAGAGAGGAAACCCTGGACAGTGAGGAATACCCTGGCCCGTCACACAGTCCTGGACTGTCACCATCCAGCAGCCACACCCAGGACACCACTGACACCCCTACCACCCACCCACCAACATCAGGCCAGGGCCACCGGCCCTACACCTCTGTATCCAGGCCACAGACTGGTGGAACACAAGGACAGAGGCCACAGTCACCACCTACCAACAGGCAGGAAGACGATGGCCCCAGTGTAAGTGTAACCGCCAGACCTGTGCAGAGGACACAGGCACAGGGGGCTAGGCCCAGTGGGAGGGCATCAGTGGCACAGAGGGGAGGACACAGGATGGATGTTTGAGCCCAGGACATGATCTCTGAGGTCCTGGGAGCATACCACCATACCCAGGACAGGATGGGCCAGATTGTGGCCACCCTGGAGCAGAGTCAAAGGCTGCAGATAGCCCAACACCAAGAGACCATGGAGCAGTGGAAACTGCACTATACCACCATGGCCACCATAGCAGGTGCGCTGCTGCACCTTGTCCAAACACAGCCTGAGACCCCCACAGACCAGGAAGCCCTTACTACAGGCCAGGATACAGACTAGCCAACAACAGTAGCAGCAGCAACTGGACTTGTGCCACCATCTAAGGAAACACAGGAGACCAGCACCTCAAACCATACAGGCCAACACCAGGCACCCAAACAGTCCCTCAGGCCCAGATATGGCACTGGAACATCTGCCAAGACCAAGGTCCCCTCTAAGAAGTGACTCTGGCAAGAACTGTCCCCCAAGTGTGCCACTGAACCACCATCCCCACCGTGCAATAGCAACCCAAAACTTGTAAATAACAGATGGACATATTACCACTGCCAACAATCGCTGAGACCATGTAGCCAATATGGACATCCACCAGTAGCCCACTCCCATCGCTGTAAAGAGCACCATGGCATCCCTGACACCAAATAAAACACCTGTTCACCAATGTAAACGTCCCCTGTCATTATGTTGAATCAAATTGAAGTGTGCATGCAATTGTCATTGAAATCATTTATTCATTTCTTTATTGCAGGAATGGCACCCCAAGCATAACATGGGGGGGTGCCAACAGAAACGTCTAACAAGTTGTCCATATTGTCACATGTCCCATGCCAACCTGGTTACAGTGACAATGTCTATAGACTCAACACCCCATAGAGGATAAGGCATACTGACAGTATGCAGCACACACAACCACAGCATCAAATAGTACTACTTAGTTACTGGAAGTACAGTTGGATCAGTTGGTTCCTGAAGTGTACATGTTCCCCCTCCTCCTCATCACCATCACTCTCATCCCCTCTCTGAGGAAGCTGTTCTGGATATACAGCCCCCTCCTCCTCCAAGAGGGGAATATATTTCCTCACAGCCACGTTGTGCAGCATGCAGCAGGCCACCACTATTCTACACACCTTCTCAGGCTCATAGTCCAGGGATCCCCCAGAGATATAGAGGCAACGAAATCTAGCCTTCAGGAGACCTATTGTGCGCTCTCTCACCCTCCCAGTACGTCCATGAGTCTCATTGTAATTAATCTCTGCATCTGTCCTAGGATTCTTCACTGGTGTCAGGAGCCAACACATGTTGGGTAGCCAGAATCACCTGCAAAAGGGGGCAAAACAGGACTGTCACTGACAACCCTCAGTTGCAGACAGCCTGGCTGTCTGATATGTGCCAAAAAGTGTCAGACACACTTGCCTATGATCCATCCTCTGTCCGCTTGTAGTTGTTCCATCATGTGTGGCACACTGCTGTTCCTCAGCACAAAGGAATCATGGACTGATCCAGGGAACATGGCATTCACATGTGAGATGTACTGGTCTTCAGTACACTTCAATTGAATGTTCATGGAGTGAAAGTTTTTTCTGTTTCTGTCCACCTTTTCACTTACTCTTGGGGGGATGAGAGCTATGTGGGTTCCATCGATGGCACCTATCACATGGGGAATGTTGGCAAAGGCATAGAAGTCTGACTTGATGGCAGGGAGGTCAGCACTTTGGGAAAATCTCACATAGGACTGCAGGTGTCGTACAAATGCATTCAGGAATCTGGACAGTATAATGCTAAACTTTGGCTGTGGAAAACATGCACCCATGCCTACAGTCACCTGAAATGAGCCCGTGGCCGGAGAGCACTTGTACTTCAGTAGGGATTGCATGCTGATTCCGATTTGCCGGTCTCAGTGCTGGATCCAGTAATGCACAAAGTTCATGATCAGTAGCACGGTTGAGTCTGGAATTGATAATGATGTGACGCTCCACTATGGTCCCCAAATCAACAAGTGGTCTGTGCACTGATGGGGCCCTCCCTCGCCACATGGGTCTGTACCTAGGATGATTTGAGAGCACATGTGAGGAACACACATACATCTGCCCAACATGTTAATTATTCAGCACTGCTGGCATACAAGTCGATGACACATATGCATAGTAGGATGTTAAACTGGAGTGACATGTCCTCAATGACACATCAGGACTGTTGTGGTGAGTAAATGTATATTTGCTCATGCCTATGGGGGTAGGGGACAATAGGGCCTGTATGGGGCAAATGAGAAATTAATAACTGCGTAGTAACGGCCAAAATGTCTGCCCCCTGTAGCCCAGAAATGTTGTAGTGGAAGTGAACTCATACCACTAGCAGTTGTCGTAATAGCGTAAGGCGGTGTTCACCGCCTTGTGACCATTCATTGGTTAACACGGTTGTCAATGGGGAATCATGATCGCCACCAGTGGTGACGGTGCACACCGACGCGGAGCGTACGCCATCTCTTCACCCCAACTTCACTTGACTCCTGGATTACGTGCAGGCAGGTACTCCACTGAGTGTGCTACTGTGTCCTGACTCTGGTCCTGTGAGTGTCACGAGTGGTAGGGGAAAGGGCCCCGGCCTTCACCATGAGGAACTGGACAAGCTTGTGGACGGGGTCCTACCCCTGTACGCCAAGCTCTATGGTCGAAAAGAGGTACAGATGAGTATGTGGATTGGGGGGCATGGATGTGTGTAATGGTAGTAGATGGCTGTAAACATGTGTGCAAGTTTGACATTGTACAGTCGTGGGATTCATGACCTGCTGCATGTGTGAGGTCCTGTTATGCTGTTGGGAGTGTTCGTCCCATAGGGAACGTATAGCCAGCTGTGTCTAATGGGCATTGTCTGACCTCCCTGTTACTTTTTCTGTGTCCCATATAGGTCAGTCACATCAGAAGAGGTGACTCTGGCATGCCATCACCAGGGAGGTGCGGACCCTGGGGGTCTACAATCGGCAGAGAACCCACTGCCCGAAGCGGTGGGAGGACCTGGGGAGCTGGGCTAGGAAGTCCTGCGAGGCCCAGCTGGGGAAGTCCTCCCAAACGAGGAAGGGGTGCCCGTCGGGCACTAACCCCCCTAATGCACTGCATTCTGACGGTGGCGTATCCGGACCTGGATGGGCGCTTGAAGGCTGTACATACAAAGGCACACATACCAACATCGACTTCCCCCAGTGTGTCCACCTCTTCCTCCTCCCTATCTGTCACCTCTACATGCACACTCACAGGCACTGCACCCTCATTCACTGTTGTTGACCCCAGTCTGGCAGTCACCACAAAATCAGACATCCATTCATGCACCACATACACCAGACCTTCACTCACCACAACTACTTTGGTTGACACATGCAGCACACTCACCAAACTTGCAGACACACAGACAACATACATTTACACTGGCAGCCTGTCTTGTCCCACTGTGTCCACCCCCCTCCTCCCAAGACACTCAAATGTTCCAAGACACCCACCCAACACACATCCACCAAACTTCAGCACTCTGTACAGTCACCTGCACCCACGTCATGCACACCTACACCTGTCTCAACCACTCCCTCTACCTCCACTCCCACTCTTTCCTCCAGGTCCATCCCGATTGCTCCTAAAAAACCTTTCCTATCCCGTGTTGACCTATTCAAACCCACTGGCCCACCCCGTCTCTTCCCTAAATGTGCCCACCACCTTGCCCTGTCCACTCCTCCCGCATCACAGCCCACCCCTGTCTGCCCTTCCCATTCCTGTGCTACCTCCCCTGTGAGCAAGACACACCGTGCTGGCCCAGGTACATCTGCCACACCCCAGTCCAAGACCAGCTTCAAGGACCAGACCGAAGCCCCCTCCACCTCCGAAGCGTAAATCCAAGCCCCCTACCAGTCGTAAGTCCGCACCCCCACCTCCTCCTGCCCCTGTTCCCTGAGGTGCCTGGATGCCCAATTGTTGCTCCTTTAAGGTGGAGTACCATTTGCACTTGTGGGAGTCAAGTTCGGGCCATTTGGGCCCATTGGACTTTGAAATTTGGACTGGCCATTGGCCTTCTGTTGTACTTATGTTGCTCCTGGAGCTTAATAAAATGTTTGTGTGGCCAGTGTTGGTATTGGCACACTCTGGATCCATGGTTCATTGTTTCTTTGTGGGGGGGTGTTGTACACATGTGTGTACTTTGGGCAGGTTGTCTTGGCCTTGTGTCGGGTAAGTACCTCTTGCTCTGGGGTGTATGGCTTGTGCTGTTGTGAGGGATTGTGGGTGCTTTGCGTGGTGGGTGGAGTGGGTGGGTATGTAACTGTGCCCTTTCCTCCCTTATTTATTAGGTTGCGGTACTTACCGTTGTCGTCTTCTTCGGCGGTCTTGGTCGTGGAAGTATATGGCAAGGAGCAGGAATGGCATGAGTTGCAACTGTCTCTCCATGTCTGCTATTGGTGTGTTCTGTGAGCCTCCAGTGAGTGTTTCCTTATATTTGGTTCGTTTCCGCCTGGCTTTGCATGGCGGTGGTTACCACCCCGGCAACTGACGGTGGTCTAGTGCTTCATTATTTGATGGGCGGGAAGGGCCTTTCTGTCGGCCTGGGGGCGGCCTCTGCCGTCGTTGTCGGCACTCCTCTGCTGGCGGAGAGTGGTTTTCAGGCTGCCTGTTTTTCAGTTAGTTCATCATTTGGTGGCCCAGACCGCCTGACTGTTGGCGGTAGTTACTGCCATCGCTGGCAGAGTGGTCTTTCCCGCTGTGTTCATAATGAGGACCTTAGTCTTTATTTTAAACGGGGGATGGGCCCTCTATAAAAAGTTTTTGGCTGGAAGAAGACCGCAATGGTGGAAACGCGTTGCCATTGATGTGAGCCATTAAACAATCTGATTGGAGTTGCCTGGAGTGCTGGCGTTTCTTTCAAAAACTTTGTTACTGTATGTAATATATATATATATATATATATATATATATATATATATATATATATATATATATACATACATATATGAAATAACAAATACCACCATCACCGGTACTTGGAAAAATCGCACTCCAAGGCTTGTGCTATGTGAAAGAAAGGTTTAATGGCAACGCGTTTCGATCTCCAAGAGATCTACGTCACAGCCAATGTAAACATTAAGTGCACCACCACCCTTAAAAACAAGTAAACCACATTAAAAATGGTAAAAAGACTACAAACCATTTATACATTAAAGGAAGTAAGACAATTAAATATATATATATATATATCTATATATATATATATATATATATATATATATATATATATATACAGTATATATATATATATATAATACATCTCCTCTTGAAAGTGACCCATTGTAAGAAAAAATGTGAATTTGGCAATTAAGCGAGCAAGATCACTTTTCAGAATTAACCTTAAACATTTGAAGTTGAACACAAATTTAAAGTAGGGAGATGACCACAGGCACACCAGGACTAAAACCCTCCACATTCAGTGTGAGGGTCCTAGATCGTAACCATTATGCCACAGGTGACTCCCTTCTGTGGTGTGTCAAGACATACCTATGACAGTCAAACAACAGATTTTGATAGGGAGTACATGTGAATGTTCTATCACTACCAACGTTTAAAAGTCAAAACACTTGTAAATAAACAGACACGCTACCATGCAATACTAGGATTTCAACCTTCTGAGTGACATTTCAAGAGCTTTACCAGCAAGCCAGAAGTAACTCTCCAGTTCTGTGCATCAAAACGTAAGTCTGACATTCAAACCAAACATCTTACTAGTATAACTATTTGAAGCCATTGTATGGAAAGACCATTGCAATAACACTCTCTCTCTCTTCCATCCCATCATGGGATGGAAGAGAGAGAAAGAGAAAGACAGAAAGTGAGAAATTGAGAATGAGGGAGAGAAATTAAGAGCAAAAGGTTGACAGAGAGAACCTGCAAGACAAAGGGAGATAACTTGTTTAGGCTTTTATGAATTTGAAGGTGAAAGCAAATTAAATTAGGGAAAGAACCACAGACACCCCTGGAATAAAACCCTCAAATTCCAGTGTAAGGGTCTGAGGTCTCCACAGGTAACTCCTGACTATGGTGTGTCCAGACAAACCTCTGACATTCAACCCAAGGATTTCAATAGAAGAGATACATGAAAGCTTCATCACTATGGATGCTTAACAGTAACAGTGAGACTGTAGAGCTGCTATGTCAGCCTGCACGAGCAGCCTGCTACTCTAGTGTGGCTCTGCCCAGACCAGATGCAGGCAGAAACCTTTTACTGCCCATACTATGGGCCAGTCACCCCTAAGGCAGGCCACCTATAACCCAGGAGGCAGGGTGCACTGTAGCATGAGTGAGGACATATATACATGAGCATATATGACCCTATGTGTCAGGACCCTTCAAACCTGTCATGCCATAACTACAAAAGGTGCCAGAAGAGAAATCAGAATGCAGATGAAGAAGTATCCTCAGTGGAGACAGAGTCGTCCAGGCTGGAGGAAGATCTGCCAAATGGTGTTGCGCCTTTTACAGAAAGGAGGTCGAGAACAGGAATCCAAGATGTCCGCCATGGAAGTTAGTCCAGTTGTTAGGATACGCATGCGAAGCCTGAGAGCTTCGCACTTCAACTGTGCTTTGACGGGAGTCAGATGTTCGGAGAGAGAGCACGTCTGTGAAGAAACATTCTGTGAGGAAAATTTGTCTTGATAGAGAAAGAAAACACAAGCGTCACACAAGCGTCACACAAGCGTCACAGCGAATGAAGACCCAGAAAGCAACCCTGAATTCAAGAATATAAATAACTATATATACATATATATATATGTGTGTATATATATATATATATATATATATACATATATATATATATATATATGTACATATATATATATATATATATATATATATAGATACCAACATTCTTGAGCAAAGGAAAAGAAAAGTAAGCAGAAGAAAAAAGACTCAAAAATTTCTCAGCTAAGAAGCGGACAATTCTTTTATTGAACTGAGAGAGCTTATTTTATAAGAAACTTATTTCCATTTTAATAACAACAGTAAGACTAAATGAGAGGGAGGCAAATTTCCAAGAGAGCTCAGGGTGAGAGATTATAGTATTACTGAGTTGAAACGATTATTTGTTAAGTTAATTGATATATAATAGTGTGTCCTTATTAATTGTGACAATAATCTTTCAGGTGCAGTTCACCAGCTAAATTAACAGTGAGGTGGCAGTCCGCACCTTGATGAAGCATCATCTCTGAGGCAGTCTCTCTAAATCCCATTCCTCTTTCCCCTCCCAGGGTGCTCAATACAGAGGTTAGTTTCGTTGCGAGTAGTCTGGGTTGGGATAGAGGGCCAATCCTCTGCTCCTGAGGAAATCAACTCCAGGTATCTGACACTATGATAGCATTTAAAATGCAAAGCTACCACAAGTAACTGGCAGTCCATAGGAAAACATGGACTGGCATGTGGCCAGTTCCCAGATGGCCAGCTCTGTGATGGCCTAGCCAATTCCCCCCAAGTTTGGTATCAAACCTCATTTTTCTAACCCTGAGCATGATGCCCATGCACAGGATTAACTAGAATGTGCCCAGGTGGCACAGCTAGAGGGTGCCAACAGAGTTACCAAGCTCTCTGCTATTTAGGCAGGCTCTCTGGAGACTCTACCACCACAGACATGAGTCTACCCTCCTGCTGGTTGTGCTAGCACTTCCAGAGGACAGACAGAAAGGGTCTGGGCAGTCAGAAGGTCACACCTCCTCCCTCCCAGGCTGGGTGGTGTGAAAAGGTAATCAAGGAGGTGAACCTCAAAGAATTCACTAGCCCTTGTAGGGTAATTACTTTCCCCAGTGGAGGACAAAGCCCTTCCCATCCTGTACAGCCCAACAGGCCTGAAAACTAGCTATGCAGAAGGTGTGCATCCTCAAAATGCTAGCCACACCGTTAGGGTGGGCTTGGGGTTCTGTACAGCCAAGGAAGAGTTCTTCCAGCTGGGCAACCCTTAGGTTTGGTGGATTCTGGGTAGGAAAGTGCCCCAATTCCACAGTAAGTGGTCACTACAGAGGCAGGCTAGCAGTAGGGACTAGTAGTCCATTGGCCACTGTTCCCTTCACCCTTAATGCCCCCTAAAACCAGGCTTTAAGGGGCTCCTCTGGCATCAGAAAGATTGTTCTTACTTGCAATGAGGAAGAGACACCAAGAAGACGTTGTCACTGCCAACAGGACCTGGACTCCTGCAGCACAAAGAGAGGACACAGAAGTGACCTACGGAGACCACCAATGGAACTGAGTGACCAACGTATGCCTGAGGTGAAAGCTTATTGGTCTCAGCAAGAGGGACTCCAGTGGACACTGAGAAACCAAGGAAGACTCCCCTGATGGGTGGTACCAGCCCCCTGTATACTGCTGAAGTAAATGCTGTGCTGAAGTCAAAGAACTGCAACCCGACAGGCTCCGGGTGAAGGAGTGTAAAGAAAGTCAGTGTCCAGCATTCAAAAAGTGGGAGTGAGGTCTCTGTCACATTTCAAGCCTCTACCCTACACTGCATGATCTCCAGCCATCAAAGTGTTAGCGGACCACCTTTGCAGCTACGAAGGCTTATTTGTCAACAATCCAGAAACCGATGGCCACTCAGACATCACTGACTCTACAGGGAGTGCAGAATTATTAGGCAAATGAGTATTTTGACCACATCATCCTCTTTATGCATGTTGTCTTACTCCAAGCTGTATAGGCTCGAAAGCCTACTACCAATTAAGCATATTAGGTTATGTGCATCTCTGTAATGAGAAGGGGTGTGGTCTAATGACATCAACACCCTATATCAGGTGTGCATAATTATTAGGCAACTTCCTTTCCTTTGGCAAAATGGGTCAAAAGAAGGACTTGACGGGCTCAGAAAAGTCAAAAATAGTGAGATATCTTGCAGAGGGATGCAGCACTCTTAAAATTGCAAAGCTTCTGAAGCGTGATCATCGAACAATCAAGCGTTTCATTCAAAATAGTCAACAGGGTCGCAAGAAGCGTGTGGAAAAACCAAGGCGCAAAATAACTGCCCATGAACTGAGAAAAGTCAAGCGTGCAGCTGCCACGATGCCACTTGCCACCAGTTTGGCCATATTTCAGAGCTGCAACATCACTGGAGTGCCCAAAAGCACAAGGTGTGCAATACTCAGAGACATGGCCAAGGTAAGAAAGGCTGAAAGACGACCACCACTGAACAAGACACACAAGCTGAAACGTCAAGACTGGGCCAAGAAATATCTCAAGACTGATTTTTCTAAGGTTTTATGGACTGATGAAATGAGAGTGAGTCTTGATGGGCCAGATGGATGGGCCCGTGGCTGGATTGGTAAAGGGCAGAGAGCTCCAGTCCGACTCAGACGCCAGCAAGGTGGAGGTGGAGTACTGGTTTGGGCTGGTATCATCAAAGATGAGCTTGTGGGGCCTTTTCGGGTTGAGGATGGAGTCAAGCTCAACTCCCAGTCCTACTGCCAGTTCCTGGAAGACACCTTCTTCAAGCAGTGGTACAGGAAGAAGTCTGCATCCTTCAAGAAAAACATGATTTTCATGCAGGACAATGCTCCATCACACGCGTCCAAGTACTCCACAGCGTGGCTGGCAAGAAAGGGTATAAAAGAAGGAAATCTAATGACATGGCCTCCTTGTTCACCTGATCTGAACCCCATTGAGAACCTGTGGTCCATCATCAAATGTGAGATTTACAAGGAGGGAAAACAGTACACCTCTCTGAACAGTGTCTGGGAGGCTGTGGTTGCTGCTGCACGCAATGTTGATGGTGAACAGATCAAAACACTGACAGAATCCATGAATGGCAGGCTTTTGAGTGTCCTTGCAAAGAAAGGTGGCTATATTGGTCACTGATTTGTTTTTGTTTTGTTTTTGAATGTCAGAAATGTATATTTGTGAATGTTGAGATGTTATATTGGTTTCACTGGTAATAATAAATAATTGAAATGGGTATATATTTTTTTTTGTTAAGTTGCCTAATAATTATGCACAGTAATAGTCACCTGCACACACAGATATCCCCCTAACATAGCTAAAACTAAAAACAAACTAAAAACTACTTCCAAAAATATTCAGCTTTGATATTAATGAGTTTTTTGGGTTCATTGAGAACATGGTTGTTGTTCAATAATAAAATTAATCCTCAAAAATACAACTTGCCTAATAATTCTGCACTCCCTGTAGAAAAGACCCCCAGCATAGAGACTGACGTTGGCAACAACCACTCTCCTGTGGGTCGGCATCTTGAAGAGCGTGACCTTGAGAGGAGCAGCAAAGCAGCATGGCCAGCTCCTGTGGTTGACAGCTAGAAGTCACCTCTGCACCCAGAGCCACCAGACGTGGTGACGTAGTTCCAACTGTGGATTCCTTGTCCTGGCCCCCCAAAGACCTTTACATCCAAAGAGTAGGTCATGTGTCCACCCCAAAACATGTTTGCCAAGTGGTACAAACACACCAGCCACCGCCGACCCATCAGCACCAAGGACAGCCAAAGCACCTCTGCACCCGGACTTCCTGGGCAAGGTAATAAAAAACTGACTGCTGACTCCTGGTCTAGGGCCCCACAGAACCTTTAGTCGGGGTGGGCTCCCCAGAACAGACCCTTTAAGAGCCCGAGTGCACACTTCAATTTTCCTCATTGACTTCAAAGAGAATTATTTAAAGATTGAAAATACCCTATATTCTGAAGCTTCTAAAATTCATAACTCCAGTTGTGTGTAACCTGAAAAGTTCATTTTGGTGTCCAAGGGGGTTATTACAACTTTGGAGGAGGTGTTAATCCGTCCCAAATGTGACGGATATACCACCAGCCGTATTACGATTTCCATAGGATATAATGGACTCGTAATACGGCTGGTGGTATATCCGTCACTGTACCGTCACTTTCGGGACAGATTAACACCTCCTCCAAAGTTGTAATAACCCCCTAAAGTTATATAAAAAAAGTTTTAGTTTTCTAAATTTGATTTGGATTTCTTTCGAGTCATTTCATTTACTTATCGTCCATGTTGTTACTGTGAAATGCTTTACACGTGTTCCACTAAGTAGCCTGACTGCTCTTTGCCACACTACCAGGACTGACCTAGAGTTTACTAGTGTGAACCTTAGGTCTCCTACTGGGTAACATGCTAGTATTATATGGTAAGACTCTCCAGTCATACCACATAATAATGCCACCTTGCTACAGGGTCTGAGAACTTAACCATTATGCTGCAGGTAACTCCTTACTGTGTGGTGTCCAGACATACCTATGACAGTCAACCCACAGATTTTGATAGGGAGGACTTGTGCATGTCCCATCACTAGGAAGGTTTAACAGTCAAAACCCCAGTAAATAAACAGAGAAACTGTCATGAGATACTAGGATTTCAACCTTCAGACTCACAGTCAAAGAGGGTTACCAACAGGCCAGGAGTTACTCTGTACTGCTCTGTATCAAAATGTAACTCTAATACTCAAACCAAACATCTTGCTAGTGTGACTCTTTGAAGCCATTGTAAAGAGAGACCATTGCAATAACAATCTCTCTCTCTCTCTCTCTTCCATCCAGAGACAGAAAGTGAGAGGTTGAAAATGAGGGAGAGAAATTAAGAGAAAGAGGTTGACCGAGAGAAACTGAGTGAGCTAGAGAGAGAGAGAGAGGGGGAGGTTTAAGCTTTGATGAATGATATATGTAGAATGAGATATTTTAGGGGAAATTGACAGAAAAGGTGTATTTGTCAATTAAAAAGAGTGAGATCACCTTTCCATATGAACCTTAAACATTTGAAGTTGAAAATAAATTAAAGTAGAGAAATGACTGTAGGAGGCTGGACTGGCTTGTAGTGAGTACCAAGGGGTACTTACACCTTGCACCAGGCCCAGGTATCCCTTATTAGTGTATAGGGTGTCTAGCAGCTTAGGCTGATAGATAATGGTAGCTTAGCAGAGCAGCTTAGGCTGAACTAGGAGACGAGTGAAGCTCCTACAGTACCACTAGTGTCATATGCACAATATCATAAGAAAACACAATACACAGATATACAAAAAATAAAGGTACTTTATTTTTATGACAATATGCCAAAAGTATCTCAGTGAGTACCCTCAGTATGAGGATAGCAAATATACACAAGATATATGTACACAATACCAAAAATATGCAGTATAGTATTAGAAAACAGTGCACACAATGTATAGTTACAATAGGATGCAATGGGGACACATAGGGATAGGGGCAACACAAACCATATACTCCAAAAGTGGAATGTGAACCACGAATGGACCACAAACCTATGTGACCTCGTAGAGGGTCGCTGGGACTGTAAGAAAACAGTGAGGGTTAGAAAAATAGCCCACCCCAAGACCCTGAAAAGTGAGTGCAAAGTGCACTAAAGTTCCCCAAAGAGCACAGAAGTCGTGATAGGGGAATTCTGCAGGAAAGACACAAATCAGCAATGCAACAACGATGGATTTCCAAAGAAGCTGCTACTGGACAGTAGAAGCTGAGGATTCTGCAGGAACGACAAGGGCTAGAAACTTCCCCTTTGGAAGACGGATGCCCCACGCCGTGGAGAGTCGTGCAGAAGTGATTTCCTGAAGAAAGACCACAAACAAGCCTTGCTAGCTGCAAGTCATGCAGTTAGGGTTTTTGGATGCTGCTGTGGCCCAGGAGGGACCAGGATGTCGCCAATTGCATCAGGGGACAGAGGGGGCGCCCAGCAGGATGAGGAACCCTCTCAGAAGCAGGCAGCACCCGCAGAAGTGCCGGAACAGGCACTACGAGGAGGAGTGAAACGGTGCTCTCCCGAAGTTACACAAAGGAGTCCCACGTCGCCGGAGGACAACTCAGGAGGTCGTGCAATGCAGGTTAGAGTGCCGTGGACCCAGGCTTGGCTGTGCACAAAGGATTTAAACCGCCAGAAGTGCACAGAGGCCGGAGTAGCTGCAAAAGACACGGTTCCCAGCAATGCAGTCTGGCGTGGGGAGGCAAGGACTTACCTCCACCAAACGTGGACTGAAGAGTCACTGGACTGTGGGAGTCACTTGGACAGAGTTGCTGGATTCAAGGGACCTCGCTCGTCGTGCTGAGAGGAGACCCAGGGGACCGGTGATGCAGTTCTTTGGTGCCTGCGGTAGCAGGGGGAAGATTCCGTCGACCCATGGGAGATTTCTTCGGAGCTTCTAGTGCAGAGAGAAGGCAGACTACCCCCACAGCATGCACCACCAGGAAAACAGTCGAGAAGGCGGCAGGATCAGCGTTACAGAGTTGCAGTAGTCGTCTTCGCTACTTTGTTGCAGTTTTGCAGGCTTCCAGCGTGGTCAGCAGTCGATTCCTTGGCAGAAGGTGAAGAGAGAGATGCAGAGGAACTCTGATGAGCTCTTGCATTCGTTATCTAAGCAATTCCCCAAAGCAGAGACCCTAAATAGCCAGAAAAGAGGGTTTGGCTATCTAGGAGAGAGGATAGGCTAGCAACACCTGAAGGAGCCTATCAGAAGGAGTCTCTGACGTCACCTGCTGGCACTGGCCACTCAGAGCAGTCCAGTGTGCCAGCAGCACCTCTGTTTCCAAGATGGCAGAGGTCTGGAGCACACTGGAGGAGCTCTGGGCACCTCCCAGGGGAGGTGCAGGTCAGGGGAGTGGTCACTCCCCTTTCCTTTGTCCAGTTTCGCGCCAGAGCAGGGCTGAGGGGTCCCTGAACCGGTGTAGACTGGCTTATGCAGAAATGGGCACCATGTGTGCCCATGAAAGCATTTCCAGAGGCTGGGGGAGGCTACTCCTCCCCTGCCTTCACACCATTTTCCAAAGGGAGAGGGTGTAACACCCTCTTTCTGAGGAAGTCCTTTGTTCTGCCTTCCTGGGCCAAGCCTGGCTGGACCCCAGGAGGACAGAAACCTGTCTGAGGGGTTGGCAGCAGCAGCAGCTGCAGTGAAACCCCTGAAAAGGCAGTTTGGCAGTACCCGGGTCTGTGCTACAGACCCGTGGGATCATGGGATTGTACCAACAATGCCAGGATGGCATAGAGGGGGCAATTCCATGATCTTAGACATGTTACATGCCCATATTCGGAGTTACCATTGTGAAGCTACACATAGGTAGTGACCTATATGTAGTGCACGCGTGTAATGGTGTCCCCGCACTCACAAAGTCCGGGGAATTGGCCCTGAACAATGTGGGGGCACCTTGGCTAGTGCCAGGGTGCCCACACACTAAGTAACTTAGCACCCAACCTTTACCAGGTAAAGGTTAGACATATAGGTGACTTATAAGTTACTTAAGTGCAGTTTAAAATGGCTGTGAAATAATGTGGATGTTATTTCACTCAGGCTGCAGTGGCAGGCCTGTGTAAGAATTGTCAGAGCTCCCTATGGGTGGCAAAAGAAATGCTGCAGCCCATAGGGATCTCCTGGAACCCCAATACCCTGGGTACCTCAGTACCATATACTAGGGAATTATAAGGGTGTTCAAGTATGCCAATGTAAATTGGAGAAATTGGTCACTAGCCTGTTAGTGACAATTTGAAAGAAATGAGAGAGCATAACCACTGAGGTTCTGATTAGCAGAGCCTCAGTGAGACAGTTAGTCATAACACAGGTAACACATACAGGGCACACTTATGAGCACTGGGGCCCTGGCTGGCAGGGTCCCAGTGACACATACAAGTAAAACAACATATATACAGTGAAATATGGAGGTAACATGCCAGGCAAGATGGTACTTTCCTACAATGACCACAGACACACCTGGACTAGGACACGAGGTGGGTCTCCTCCCTTTCAGTTGGCATGCGGCGGGGGGACAGTTATGGAGCGGTACTCCCCTACTGCAGCACCCCCAGTGTCACTGTATGGTGAGACCATTGCAATAACAATTTCCCTCTCTCTTCCATCCCACAATGGGATGGAAGAGAGAGAGCCCAAAAGTGAGAGATTGAGAAAGAGGGATGGAAATTATGAGAAAGAGGTTGAAAGAGAGAATTTAGAAAGAGAGAAAGGGAGAGAGGGAGACAAGCTTTCTTTAGGCTTTGATAAACAATATCCGTAGAATTAGATATTTTAGGACAAATCGAAAAGAAAAGTGTATTTATCTATTAAAACAAGAGAGATCTCCTTTCAGAATGAACCTTAAACATATGAAGTTGAAAACAAAAAAAAGTAGGGAAATTGCCACAGCCACACTTGGACTACAGCTCTCAAAATTCAGTGAGAGGGTCTAAGTCATTAAGCATTATACCACAGGAGACTCCTTATTCTGCTATTTTCAGCCATACCTATGACAGTCAATCCACAGATTTTGATAGGGAGGACTTTGTGAATGTTCCTTCAGTAGGAACGTTTAACAGTTAAAACAAAAAAACTTCTTGAGGTAAGATGGCGGCGGGCTGACCGGCTGAGTCGGACCTGCGTCCTTACCGGCTTGGTGTTGCAGCTGTATGGAGAAAAGCTATCACCATGGCTGCCGCCCTTCCCTCTGTGTGCTCGGGGGATGAGCGAGGGCGATAATTTGGCTGCGGTTTCATGAGTCTGGTTGGGGTGGCTCTGGGGAGTGTGGAGCTGGGGAGCTGCGGCTGAGAGTGGCTTCTGGAGACCGAAAATGCTTGTGTGCGGGCATAGTGCGCTGCGCTGGGCGCTCTTTCTCTGCGTTTTCGGCCACGCTGAAGGCACAGAGGTGCTGGGTGTGCTGCTGATGGCCCCAAAAATGGAGAAAACTTTTTTAAAAAAGTGTGCTAAAGGGGGGGAAGACTGGCGTAGAGATTAATGTGGAGAAGAGGGATCAAAGGCACATTTTGAGTCCCTCAAAAAAATGGGCTATTGCACAAAGAAAGGCACAGCAGCCAGCTTACTGATGGAAAAGCTGTTGCTTCACACAAGTGACCGGATGGCAGGAGATGTGGCACCACAGATCCCGGAAATGTTCAAACAGCCTCTGAAAGTTCAGACCGTGACCCCCCTCAAGTTTCTGATAAAGAAGGAACACCAGCTCCTCAGGTCTCTACACAGCATGGCAATGGTATTATCGGTATGACCAGCGTGCCTAAGACAGTACATATTCAGGATGGAGCATGTATGACTTTATTAATTGGAGATTTTCGGCTCTGTGATCCAGTCTCCTTGAAGGGGGTTAAAGTGACAGACTCCCTACAGACTGTGCCAGGGGAGGGGGCCGACCTATGGGGGGCAATGAAGGAAGCTGAATCTCCTTGTTCAATTCAAGTGGAGACTCTCCGAGAGACTATAAAGCGGGGAAGCAAGACTCTCTCTATATTGAAAATAGATTTACCCAGCAGCAGTCAAGAGAGACAGGCTGACAATTCATCAGCTGCCTCAGATAATCTTGGGCAGCCTTCCGTGGGGACAAGAATGATAAGGGGGGGAGACTGGGCAAATGAACAACGCAGAGAGCATTTTTTTATTTATCTGATCAGTCGAAAGAGTGTGATGAAGAGATCTCTTCAATAGATATCGATTTGACAGAAAGCTCTACTGCTAGTATATGGGGGTCGAGAAAGCGGACCTGCAGAAGGAAATTAAAATGTTAACAACTTACCAATGTATGTAACCAAGAGGGAATTTACAAAGAAGGACCACTGAATGACAGGGCCGGTGCTGGGGAGATGCAGTGAGATTACACAGCAACTCAACAGATGTACTCAAATATTGGTACCAGTGACAATCCCTCTATAAACCTAACGTCTGGGACTTAAGAACATGTAGAACCATCCTGGTTGGAGCTTATCTATCGTACAAAGGTGTATAACCATGAGCAAGTACAAAAGGATAGTAGGAAAGCCAAGATGGCAAATAAACAACTACAGACCTCAATTAAAAGGGTTGTGAAATCTTGCCAAGATATAAGTGTGTAGATTACGACAATGGAGACCCGCACTGATATATTGGAGACAGAAGTTAAGACTGTAGCTAAGCAGGCAGCTGTGCAGGAACTGCAGCTCTCAGATATCCGATGGAAATTGGAAGAGGCAGAGAATCGCCAACGCCGTAAGAATTTGAGGATCCTGGGCATAAAGGAAGGTCTTGAGGGACAAGACACAAGGGCCTATATAGTTTCATTGTTTAAGAAGGCCTTTCCAGACCTTGTCAGTTGGAATTGGGACAAGGAGATACAAAGAGCACATCGGTTTCCACTATTTTTTAAAAAACAGGAGGCGGGCGTTAATGATAGCCAGAAACATCCTATGGTCATCATTATATATTTTGGTAACTTCTTGCTTTGCCAGGCTGTGTTTGAAAAAGCCAGCCCCAATGCAATGATAAGCGTGGATGGGGTATCTTTTTATTTACGACCAGATTTCGTACATGCTACGGTGGAAAGACGCTGGTGGTTGAGGACATTTATAGCGCCTTTTCAGGAAGAACGGGCTGAGGCGTATCTTTTAAATCCTGCTCGGTTGAAGATTTTATACAAGACTTCAATACGCATTTTTTTCCTTCAGAAAACAAGGCCAGGGATATCTGGCCCAGCTGAATGAGGACAAAAGCAATGAAGGGCCGAAATGACTCAGAAAATCTTGGAACTGGTGGGGGGAAATTAAGGTTAATTGAGGCCCGGGGGGGGGGGGAGCTGGTGGCCAGTGGCCTTTTACAACCTCCCCCCCCTTTTTCCTTGGTTTTCTGAGCTGTTTTCTCTTTCTTTTTCTTTTTTTCCTCTCTTCTTCCTCCCCGTTGATGGGTAGCAGTGGTAGCTTTGAGAAAGGATTCGTATTTCTAAAGGGCAGCCACACAGCAAGTCAGGTGAAGGGCAGAACGACCTCCATCTTACAGACCTTGCAATATGGTGGTCTCACTTAATAGGGTGGGGGGGTGGGATGTGTTGGAATGGGCTGGGATGTGGCGAGGGGGTCTGGACCTCTGATCAAGGTAGAGGGGATTAAGGGGACACATAGCAGTGGGGGCAGTAGTATTAGAGGACCTTAGGGAGGTACAGGTAGGAATAGGGTGCAGAGAGAATAGCTGATTGGTCTATTTGGGAAATAGAACGAAGTGGAGAATATGGGTCAGAAAGGCAAGATACGTATAGTAACTTTGAATGTCTGTGGGCTCAATGATGGTAAGAAATGACAATTGGTAAGAGATGGTCTAAAAGCCTTTGAGCTTTGGGCCCCGAATACCTCAACAGCCGCCTCTCGTTCTACACGCCCACCCGTCAGCTTCCCTCAGCCAGCCTCGCCCCTGTCCCACGTATCTGCAGAACCACTGCAGGAAGTAAATCCTTCACCTACCTGGCAGCCAAAGCATGGAACTCCCTTCCCGAACACCTAAGAACTACCAAGGACCATCTCGCCTTCAGGAAGTTCCTCAAGACTTGGCTTTTTGAGCAGCAGTAACCCTCTCGCCCCCCCCCCCCCCCAGCACCTTGAGAACCTCTCAGGTGAGTAGCACGCTCTATAACTGCTTTGATTGATTGATTGATTGATTGAGGCCAACATTGTTTGTATGCAAGAGACGCCCATTGCAGGGTCGCAGAAATTCCTGGTTGGAAGCTGGCGGCGCATACAAGCCAAGGTACAAGTACTAGAGGGGTAGCTATACTTACATGAATTAACTCACTGGTGGTTTTAAAATGGTTTGCGGATAAAGTGGACCGAGTGGTGTTACTGGAGCATTTAGTTGCTGGGTCAAAATTCTCAATCCGTTCAATTTATGGTTTGAATATAGATGATCCGGAAGTGTTGAATTTCGTTAATAGGGAGCTTACATCCTGCGAGGCGCCTGTGATAATATGTGGTGATTTAAATATACACTTAGATAATATAAATTCTATTCAAGAACACACACTATATCAGGGGAGGAAACACAAAGTTTTTGCTGCACTACAGACATTGATATTGAATTTTGGTCTGGTTGATGCCTGCCAGAATTGTAGGTCTGCACATTTAGGCCACACATTTAGGCCACACATTTTCTCTTTTCCACATAGTAAATCAGTGAGGTTAGACTATTATTTTCTGTCAGCCACTCTGCAGGAGGATTTATGGATTGAAAGATACCTGAGAATAATACCAGACCATAATCCCCTGGTTGCGGAAGTGTGTCTGGGGAGGGATGGATGTCAGGCTAGGACCTAGTCTTTTGATAGAGGTTTTTTAGCCGATTCAGTCTATGTGCAACAAATGAGGGGCTGGATTCCTGAGTTCTTGGAGGTGAACCGCGGCACTGCCTCTAGTCATATAGTCTGGCATACGCTTCAAGCCGCTGTCAGAGGTGAGACGCTTAGATACGCCGTTGATAAAGAGAGACTACGTACTAATCAGCTGGAGTTAATACAAAAGAAACAGACCTCAGCTGAAAGATGGTTGGAGGAGGCAGCGGTCAATGACTATGTAATGTTGGATATCTTAAATTAAGTTGTTGTAGTAAAAGCTGAGATTGTGAAAATATATATGGGAATGGCTGCGGCCAAGTTCTTGGCTCACCGCCAAGAATGTTATGAGTATAGTGAAAAAGTGGTTAAGTTGCTGGCCCTAAAAACAAGACAGAAGATAACCCATAGTAATACTAATATACTTGCAGATACTATATTCACAAGAAATATACCTTCAGTGGGACAAGCTGACCTAATATATGGCTAATATTTTGGTGGCACAGCTACAGGACAGGGAGAAAAATTAGTTGGAGGCCCCTTTATCAGATAGGGAGGTAGGAGCAGGTGTTAGTACACTTTTGAGTGGCAAAGCTGCTGGTCCAGATCAGATTCCTCTCGAATTTTATAAGGCTTTTTATCCGGAGTTAAAGAAAGGGTTGCTTATTTTTGGAGGTACAAGCAGGGTCTCAACCTACGGCATCATGGGCAGAGGCAAACATGGTAGTCTTTTTTTATAAAAAAAAAGGATCCCTGGCTACCGGGCTCATATTGTCATATTTCTTTAATTAATAGCGATGCTAAAATCTATGCTAAGGTATTGACTACCTGGTTAAGGTCAGTGATTACCAACTTAGTTTCTCCCTGGCAACGTGGGTTTATTCTAGGGAAAGGCACGACTGACCACGTTAGGCACGTAATCACATTATTGGACGCCCAGGAAGTGGCAAAACTGCTGATGGCAGTAATACTCCATGACGCAGAGAAAGCGTTTGACCGGGTGCACTGGACATTTTTATGGGCAACCCTGCGCAAGAATAATTTTGGCCTTGGGTTTATTAGGGCTGTTCAAAATTTATATCACAGCCCCATGGCTACTATACAAATGGCAGAATCCAAATCGGATCCTATTTTTATTCAGAGGGGCACAAGACAGGGCTGCCCGTGTTCACCACTGCTGTTTGCTTTATATATTGATCCACTGATCAGAAAATTATTATGTAACAGACGGATTAAGCCAGTGGAGTTGAAAGGGAGCAGCACTAAGATATTGGCCTATGCGGACGACATTGCAGTTGTAACGCCTGACCCAGTGGCTGCTATAAGTGAGATTGAACAAGAAGCCACCCGATTTGGGAGTGTTTCTGGATACCTGTTAAACAGGTCTAAACGTCAAATCTTGACTAGATATGGAGGATGAGCGTAAGGTGACTTGTGCTCAGTATTTAGGGGTCAGGCTGTCATCCAATTTTGACGAGATTGTCAAAATTAATTTGGCCTGGTCTTAGAAAACGCTAAGAAAGAATTGTGTTGTATCAATAATCTACAGCTTTCATTGGTGGGGCGCTGTAATGTGATTACAATGAATTTCCTACCCAGGGTGTTGTATTTCAACAGGACTATACAGCTAGAATTTGGACAGGCGTGGTTTAAGCAGATGGAGGAAATGACCAATAGTTTTATATGGTCTTACGCTAAAACTTGCCGGGCCGCTTGTTATTTAATATTACCAAGAGAGAGAGGGGGATGGGCTCTTCCTAGCTTTAAGCTATACTATTTGGCGGTGGTATTACAATATGCACAGATGTTGTGTTTTCCGAGCACAACTGTACAAGATACCCTCCTTCTATTAACGCACTGATTTTGGGTCAAGAAACCGATGCAGCTTTTCTAAGGATAGTGGAACCCAGCTATTATAAGAAAGTTAAATTTAAAACAATTAGGGCGGTTTTCAAAGCTTGGGCTCAGATTAAGGGCAAAATGGGATTGGGGCGGGTTTCTTATTATACGCTGCTCTGGAATACCCCAATTTGTCTAAAATGGGCCAACCATGGGGTTCAGAAAGTGGGTGACTGTTTTCACAAGGATGGCCAGTTAAAGGCATTTGAGGACCTGAAACTGCAATTTTCCTTGGACGATAAAGAGTTTTTAAAATTGTTGCAGATTAGGAATTTTTTACTGACTACCCTCAAACATAAGGGGTGTGGGGGTAAGATTAGGTTAATGGAGGCTTTGGGCAAAACGGCAGGCTGTACCATCAGTAATCTTTATTCGATTTTGTTAGACTCAATGAAAGATGATCTGGAACTCCTTGCTAGGAACTGGGAGCGGCGGATAGGTGCTAGTGAAGCTGCAGTCTTTAGATATGGCTCAATGTGTATTTTTGTCGGCTGGACAGCAAGCTCAGTATTATAAGGTTCTATTTAATCTCTATTAAACACCTGCTAAGATCACTAGCTGGGGTAGGATAGAGGGTAGTGTCTGTCCTCAGTGTGGGAGCTCAGAAGCTGATCTCTGTCATATGTTTGTTATCTGTGGAAAATTATCCGGGTTTATTAGTGACATCACAGAATTTTTGGGAAAAGTGCTGAAGCAGGATATCAGCCTAACACCCCAGCTGGTGTTGATAAGGGTGGACGAGATAGTTTGCAAAAGTCAATCTTGCTATTTCCATTGCCTGGCAATGGCTGTATTGCGTGGGTGTGTCACATCTGACTAGCTGAAAGCCGAACTCCCCTCCTGGAACCAATGTATAACACGGCTGTTGTCCACGTACCACTTGGAGTCTTGTTTATATAATATCAAAGGTACTACTTCTAAAAAAAAGGGGATAGAAAATTTCGGCCCCTCTGCTGTCATGGTTTCAAAGGACTAAAAGGACAGATTAATAAAAGTATGGTAAGGAATTTGCACCTGCTGTATGTAGCTACGTATTAGTGAATCAATATTCTTCTTTGTTGGATGATGGATTAATGTATTTAATGAATTTGTAACCTGCTGTGTGACCAATAAAATGTAAAAAAAAAAGAATTTTAAACAAAAAACACTGCCATGAGATACTAAGATGTGAACCTTCTGAGTGACAAAGCATGAGTTTTATAAGTAGGCCGGAAGTCACTCTTAACTGCTGTGCATTAAAACGTAACTCTAACATTCCATCCAAACATCTTGCTTGTCTGACTCTTTGAAGCCAATGCATGCAAAGACAGTTGCATTAACAATCTCTCCCTCTCTGCATCTCTTCCATCCAATTATGGAATGGAAGAGAGAGAGAAAGAGAGAGAGAGAGAGAGACAGAAAGTGAGAGGTTCAGTATGAGGGCGAGAAATTAAGAGAAAGAGGTTGACAGAGAGAACCTGAGAGAGAGAGAGAGAGAGAGAGAGAGGGGGGGAGAGAGAAGGAGAGAGTTTTTTTAGGCTTTGATGAATGAGATTTTTTAGGACAAACTGAAAAAAACATTGTATTTGAAAAGACATACATATAACATTCGACCCAAGGATTTTGACAGGAATGATACGTCAATGTTCCATCTCTAGGACGTTTTAAAAGTCAAAATCCTAGTAAATAAAAAGTCACACTGCCATGAGATACTAGAATTTGAACGTTCAACCTTCTGAGTGACTTTCTAGGAGCTTTACAAGCAGGCCAGAAGTCACTCTGTTCTGATGTGCACCAAAACGTAACTCCAACATTCAATCCAAACACCTTGTTTGTCTGACTCTTTAAAGCCATTTTATTGAGACACCATGGCAATAACACTCTCTCTCTATGATGCAAGAGAGAGAGAGAGGGGCAGAAAGTGAGAGATTGAATATGAGGGAGAGAAATTAAGAGAAAGAGGTTGACAGAGAGCACTTGAGAGAGAGAGAGGTTCTTTAGGCATTGATGAATGATATACATAGAGTGAGATATTTTAGGACAAATTGAATCGAAAAGTGTATTTGTCAATTAAAACGAGTGAGATCTCCTTTCAGTATGAACTTTAAACATTTGAAGTTAAAAAACAAAGTAGGGAAATTACACACACCTGGACTAAAACACCCAGACATACCTATGACTTTCAATCCAAGGATTTTAAGAGGAAGGATATGTGAATGTTCCCTCACTAGGAAGCTTTAAGATTCAAAATACTAGTAAATAAAGAAACACACTGCTATGCGATACTAAGATTTGATTCTTTGGCCTAGTGAATGACAGTCCAAGACCATGACCATTAGGCCAGAATTGTCTCTGTTCTACAGTACATCCAAATGCAGCTATAACATTCAAAAACATCTTGCTAGTCTGACTCTTTAAAAACACTGTATGAAGACACCATTGTAATGACAATTTCTCTCTTTCTTTCTATTATGGGATGGAAACGAGAGAGAGAGAAAGTGAGAGCTTGGAAATAAGGGAGAGAAATTAAGAGAAAGAGGTTGACAGAGAGAACTTGAGAGAGATCAAGAAGGAAAGAAAGCAAGAGTTTTTTTTAGGTTTTGATAAATGATATCAACAGAATGAGATATTTTAGGGAGAATTAAAAGGAAAAGTGTACTAGTCATTTAAAATGAGTGTAATCACTTTTCAGATTTGAACCTTCAAAGTGTCAGTCCAAAGCCTTTGTCAGTAGGCCAGAAGTCACTCTATACTGATGTGCCTCAAAACGTAACTCTAACTTTCGAATCAAACATCTTGCTCGTCTAACTCTTTGAAGCCATTGTATGGAGAGGCCATTGCAACAATAATATCTCTCTCTCTTCCATCCAATCATGGGATGGAAGAGAAAGAGTGAGTCAGAAAGTGAGAGATTAAGAATGAGGGAGAGAAATTAAGAGAAAGAGGTTGACAGAGAGTACTTGAGAGAGAGAGAGAGATAGCGGGAGAGAGGTTTTTTATGATTTGTTGAATGATATACATTATCAATCAAATCAATCAATCAGATATATTAGTAGAGCACACTACTCATCCATAGGGTCTGAAGGCGCTGAGGGGTGTGTCCTCAGAGATCAGTTGAAGAGCCAGGTCTTGAGGTCCTTCCTGAACTGATGTAGCAATGGCGATTCTCTGAGGTGAAGAGGTAAGGTGTTCCAACTTTTTGCTGCCAGGTAGGTGAAGGATCTTCCTCCAGCCAAGGACTTCTTTATGCCGGTGTTGACGAGCAACTGCAAGGGGAGTACCAGGTGATGAGGTAGTTGAGGTTGACGGGTCCGATGTTGTGGAGGGCCCTGTAGGCGTGTACGAGGAGTATGAAGTTGATTCTCTTGTTGACGGTAAGCCAGTGGAGGTCTTTCAGATGTTCTGTGTTGTATTCTTGGCGGGGGATGTTCAAGACGAGTCTTGCGACAACGTTCTGAATTTGTTGCACGTAGAATTAAATAGTATTGGACAAATTGAACATTTGAAGTTGCAAAAAGATTAAGGTAGAGAATTGACCACAGACACACACTGGACTTGAGCCCTTGACTTTCAGTGGAAGGGTTTGAGACTGTAACCATTATGCCACAGGTGACTCCTTACTATGCTGTCTCCAGACATACTTATGACAGTCAACCAAAGATTTTGATAGGGAGGATATGTGAACGTTCCATCACTAGGAAGGTTTAAGAGGCAAAACACTAGTTAATATACAGACACACTGCCATGAGATACTAAGAATTGTACCTTCAACATTCTGAGTGACAGTCTAAAAGCTTTACCAGTAGGCCAGAAGTCACTCTATTCTGCTGTGCATCAAACTTAACTCTAACATTCAAACCAAACATCTTGCTCCTCTGTATCTTTGAAGCCATTGTACGGAGAGACCATTGCAATTACAATCTCTCTTTCTTCCATCCCATTATAGGATGTGTTAGACCTGACAGCCCTAGCACAGTCACTCCCCAACCTTTTGCATGCCTCCCTCAATTTGTCTGACCCTGTTTTTGCTTGTTTTAGGACTCCGCAAACTGCTGACTAGTGCTAAAGTGCCTGTATTCTTCCCTAAACATGGTAACATTGGCTCATCCCCAATTGGCATATTTTATTTAACTGTAAGTCTCTAGTAAAGTTAAGTAGAGGTGCCAAGAGCCGGTAAATTAAATGCTACTAGTAGAGTAGGCCTGCTGCACTGATTGTGCCACCCACATAGGTAAACCCCTTACCACGTTTCAGGCCTGCCATTGCACAGCCTTTGGGTGTAGTTTCACTGCCACTTTCACTTGGCATTTAAAACTACTTGCCAAGCCTTAAACTTTCCTTTTTCTACATATAAGACACGCCTAAGGTAGGCCCTAGGTAAACCATAGGGCAGGGTGCTATGTAGGTCCAAGGCAGGACATGTACTTATGTGTTTTACATGTCCTGGTAGTGAAAAACGTACTAATTTGCATACAGATGGGTTTTCCGGGGCAGGAAGGGCGCAGGGGCTTTCTCTTACACTTCAAAGGCCAGTGGCCTGCCCTCACACAAAGGACTGATAATCCCCCTGAGGGATCCAGGCAGACAGGGCTGGGTTGAAAGGGGAATTGTGCACTTCAAAACAACTCTTTAAAGATTCCCCCCACTTCAAAGTCATTTTTGGGTATATGTACTCGGTCTCTGACCCCACCACTTCAGACACTTCTGGACCTACACCTGGACCATGTCAGAGGGACTGCCTGGCTGCACAAAGCACTCATCTGGACTGCTGAGAAGGACTGCTACCCTGTGTGTTGCATTGCTGCCTGCTGGCCCCTAACTCTGCTGGAAGGACCATGCCTTCCACAGAAGTGCTCTCCAAGGGCTTGGATTGAGCTTACCTCATGTTCTGAAGTCTCAGGGCCACAAAGACTTCACCAAAGAGAAGATAATCCATGTTTTCTTCTTTCTTCATTCCCCTTTCTTTTTCACACCCATCACCAAGGCAGAGGTTGGCAGAGGGAGTGGCAGCGCTGAAGCAGCTGCTAGCCGCTTCCCTTGTGGGTGTCAGTGCCTCCAAGGGGTGCTGCCCTGCCCCATCTTCATTGAGTGAAGGTGGCAGTATTAGCCTTCTTTGTGCAGTGCCACTTCCTCTCCATGCTGCAGCAGGTCTGGGAGTGGTTATGCCCTTCATGAGTGTCAACTGCTTTGGGGAGAGGTGCGCCGGTTGATTTGTCAGCACATTGGGGTCCAGCACAGGCAGCAGCAGTTGACGCACTGTTGGGTGGACATCACTGACTGGGAAGAGGACCTGCTTGACCTGCTGGGCATCTAGGTGTTGGGCTTGATAAGTAATAGCTATTTATTTGTTGTCTGTGTTCCACAATGCTATTATTTTTCTAATAGCTGTGCTGACTCTCAGAGGTAAGTTAAGGTTACATTCATTTATTTTGTGATCTAGTTTGAGCTGGCAATGTGAGTCAGTGCATCCTAATTGTACTCGTGGGAGCATGATTGGGCTTATTATTTAAGAAGCTATGCAGACAAAGACGCCTCCTGTCACCAAGAATAAGATAGTGCTAGTAGTAGTAATAAGTAATATCAGTGAGTTAGCATTCCCTTCTCTGTGCCTTTATTTAAGTAGTTTTTGCAGTCCCTCACAATCACAATCTCCAAGTGATGTGTATATCATCATAATATGTATGCATCTATGTATTGAACAAAAATAGAGGATGAGTCGCCCCATCAAAGGTGGTTGAGTGAAGCAAAGATCATTCATTGCAATAGGAATGTATTGTTAGTGATATATAGTTGTAAATGTAGGGCCATATTTATTTACAAGGCCCTTTGTGCTGCCAGAAGTCACATTTAGCGACGGTACGGCAGCGCACACTGCAGAGCCATAGTAACAAGGCCACGTAAAGCCATCCTGTGTGGCTCCTCATGGCCTTGCAAATGTGGACTGAGTCAAAGTAGCACAAGTCGCTGCGTTGACTCACCCTGCAACAGGGAGGAGTACGAAGCGTGTTACAGTAGGTATTTCCACGTAACATCCATGGTAGATTTACAAGGTTTTGCAAACCTTGGAATGCGTCATAAGTCTACACCTCCCCTAAGGGAGACACACAATGAAATGAAATACCTTTATTTCTCCTTGTTTTTTCCTTTTTCTATGTGTGCTGCAATTTGCAGCACACATAGGAAAAGGAAAACTCCTCTTGTGATTTCTTTATTGCTGGAAGAAGTACCTTCCTGCTCAAAAACAATCATCCCCTCAAGGCAGGCACCTTTCCTGTATGGTACAGGGGTGCCTGCATTGGTTCATGTCAGCACATTGTGCGCCGTCAACTAATGCAGGGAAAAAGGACAGAAATGTGCTGTATCTGTTGTAGATATGGCGCATTCTTGCTGTTTTATTTCAATGCAGGGCAGCGAGGGAAAAAGAAGGCTTACAGTGCTGCCCTGCATCAAAAGTTTGTTAATAATATGGCCTGTAGTTTAGGAAATTTAGAGTAGAGCGTAGGTGTAGGAATTAGGAAAGTAAAATAATAGGTCAACTTGAGTTGAGTCCATCATACTAGACCATCTGATTTAGAAAAGTAGAATCTTACTGGGTTTGCCTCTGATTGTCAAAATATTTTTGGGGAGATTAAGTGTACCACTAATCATTTTTTTTAATCTTCTTTCTTTCTTACCTCAGCACCCAAGGGGAAGAAGAGGACAACAGAAGCGGTGGGTCCAGGAGGAGACAAGGGTGCCAGTGCCATCACCAGTGCAAATGCTGGAGGATCTGCCGGCCCCAGTAAGTTTATTATTATTTCTCTAATTTTGACCTCTCTTCATTTCAAATACATTTTCTTTTAGTTTTACTGTGCCTGACTTATTCCTGTCTGTACTAGCTTTCTTTTGCTTGGTTACTAAGATTAGCTTTCCCTTCTCTCCTTATATATTTTGCAGACTGGTACTTAATAATAAGAGGACAGATTTTTAGGACAGAAACTCTACCTTCAAGATTGCATGCCCAAGTCAGCTTTTCTATGCATGTTTGTGAATGTTTTCTTTGCCTTGCTCATGCCATTTAATTTGCCAACCAAGAGCTCACCATAGGTTCTCCTAGACAGACGAAAGTATTCCAGCGCATATTCAAGAAAAAGTGGCATATCAGAGCTGATGCGCTACTTCCCCCCCCCCCCACGGTATCTAACAACACCATGGTTGTGCCGTATTTATAATATCAACATTTTTTATGCTATTGTGGCACTTTGCTACAGTAGCATCAACATTTTTACGCTAGTGTAGCAAAGTGCAAGGAGGCCCATAGGTTTCTATGTGAGTGTCATTTTAATGTCTGTTCTGAGCAGGCATTGAAATTGGTGCCAAAAATATGGCGCAGTGAAATCTATTAAATTTCACTGCGACATTTTTGCGGGCCTCCTAGCGCTGGAACACTCTCCTAGAATACATTATGCCTTATGCCGGCATAATGTTGTGCAAGGGTTTGCAACGCATGAATTGCTCCATTTTGTAAATATGGTGAGTGTAAAAAGCCACCTTAGCGTACAAAATGAAGCTATGGTGGTGCTAAGGTGGCACTAGAGACTCTTAAATATGTCCCAGCATCCCTTTATTATGCTTCAGTGACTTAGCTCTGCCCCTCCATTATGAAACGTTTGCATTTGATTTGTCTGACTTGCTTTTCTAACAACTATCAAAAATTCCTGAAGTGAATGATAGAACTGTAATGATCTTTTGTGGTTGTATTTCATTTGAACTAAAATGTGTAATGTTTTTTCCAGCCAGGCCAACCACTGGTGCAGGGGCCAGCTGCAGGACCGGTGTGCTGGACGTGGCAGCGGTTGGAGGAGGAGAACCAGTGGCAGCAGGGACAGGTGCTGGTAAGTCATATTACTATTGGTCATTGACAATTGCTAACATACTCACTGGAAGGGTACTGCTTGTGAAGCCTCTGCTTTAGCACTGAATCTGCTTGCAGGGTTGAGTTCTTAATGTCCTCTTCTCTCTGCAACTCAGCAGACAAAAGCTCATAATGAACGGACGCTACAAATGATGGCTTGATGGAAAAGTGAACAAAGGACGGAGGACTAAAAGAAAGAATGGGTGAAATGGTACTTGAGTGAAAGGATGCATGGGTCAAAGGAAAAGATGTGTAGGAGATTGATAGGAAATGCATAGATGGGTCAAAGGATGGATGTAAGGGGTGAAAGGGGTAAAAGGAGTGAAAGAATGCCTCCGTGGGCAAAGGGTGGAAAAGTAAAAGCAGATGTGAGGAATGGGTGATGGCACCAAACGATAGTTGGGTAAATGGATAGGTGTAAGCAGGGTGTTTGGATGAGTAGATAATGGATAGGTGTGTGACGTGTATGGATGGTTGGGTGGATAAATATGGATGGCTGGATTGGAATAGTGAAAAAACTGGACAAGAGAGTGGAAAGATTAAATGGTGGGTAACAAGGGGTGAATAGAATAGATGAATGAAGAGATGAATCTATAATTGCTTGGATCAAGAAATAAGGGAGCAATTGTGGAGAGGGTCATGTCTGCTGAACGCTTACTTCACTTGGTTTGCATCGTTATAACAGTTTTGGTTCCAAGTGGTGGTATTTTAATTTTCTATTTTCTCCCTTAACTCACTGTAGTTGAAGCAAGGCATATATGTATTCTCCCACCCACCATCATAGCTCTCTCCCCATTAGTTAGTCACCAATGCTACTATGACTTAACTGCAGCATGGTTCAATACGGTAGTACAATAGTGTGTCCTGTGCAATGTGCATCTGCTTCAGTTAATGCAGCATTTACAAAATTGTCAATGCATTGCAAACTTAAAAGTTGTGTTTACCTTCCCTCCCTTTGCCCACCCTGTTACCTCCTAATACTTCAGTCCTTAAGTTCCTTCCAAAGTTCTGTCAGAGCCACTCACAAAAATTGGAATAAACCTTTGCAGATGCCACATTTATGTATCATTGGTTAATATTTCTTCCATAACTGATTAATTCCGTTCACATTTTACCCTTTTGCCATTCGTCAACTACAGTGAGGCATTTGTGGGCAAAAAATGGCCCTGTGACTCGTCGTAATCAGCCACATCAAATTCCAAGATCTGTAGAGGACCAGCAATTTACTGCTACTGTGCCACTTTACTTTAAAAAAAATGATTTGCACAGAGCATGGTTTATATTTTCTAATTTTCCTTTTTCTTTCCTGCTACAGCTTCTCCTGGCGGACATCATCTAACTTGCTGGGAGATTGCACCCGGGTACAGCGACAGAAGCTGGATGGCATCCGCAATGAATATCGCCAGCTGATGGCCCTTCAGGAGGAGGAGGATGAGGCTGAGGCAGCAGTGGCTGCAGGCGCTGGACCTAACTCCTCCAACCAGCCTCCAGGGCCTCAAGCCTCCCAGCAGTACTACAATCACAGCCGCCAACCAGCATCAGCCTGTCCCCATTCCACTACTGCTGCCCCACCCCTTCTTGCTTAGACTTTATTTTGCAGCACCATGTCCTCCAACACCTTGTGTGCCTGAACTGCCGGACAGCACACATGGAGGCAACCCTTGAAGATCTCTGGACCTGTGTTGAGAATGCCCTCTTCTGAATGCTTTTTGAATTTTTGGTTTTGGTGAGAGAAACACTTGTTGTGGGTGGAGAAGTTATGGAGGGAGTTAGGAAGGTTTTTTTCAAGCACATCACTTACTTCTTATTGGACTTTTCATTGTACATTTTAGGGACAGGGCTATTTGTTTGGGGAGAGGGATATGCCTGTTGTGGGTGGAAAGGGTGGGTTTTTGTATTTGTTTAAAGTAAAGGGGATAATTAATTTTACTCGATTTCTGCACCAAATGTTTATTTTGGTGTTTTAGTTTGCAACGCTGTCTTTTAATGTAGCTTGTTTTTTTAAATCTGCTAAAAAAAGTGTATCTCATTTACTTATACACTTGCTCTATTGCCCTCTTCAATTATATTGGCTGCTAGGGGATGATTGTCATTGCCTATTTAGCCTAGAAAAACCTAGATACACATAGATGAATAAGACAACAGCCTATTTAGTAGTAGTAAATTACTAACGAAACAAGTTAACTTCAGTCCATTATTCTCTCTTACCTGAATAGATGAAGCAAAGGAGTCTTCTTCCTGTAGGGTTTTTCCCAAGATGGCATCTTAAGGGGGTGGTAGGTAGTAGTAGTACCAGGATAGTGCGTTAACAGGAAAGACAGAGGTGCCACTACCAACTATGCCAACTCCAACTGCTGTATTAATCAAGGGGCTATCCATCACTGTCAACTAGATTGAAAGAAAAAAGAGAGTTAGTGGGTCATATTACATCACAACTTTAGGAAGACTGAGACCAGACTACCACAATGACAGTATTTGACACACAACAAAGACCTGATATGATAATAAAACAACAACTAGCAATATTAGCTTCTTCTAAGCAATGGTGGAGAGCTAGTATTTAAAAACTAAGGTTAGGAAATGAAATCATGGAGTCAGTAGAAGTAGGCTGAGAGTCAAGAGTGCTTGGCCAGGGTTAAGTGTGTACGCAACATACAAGGCCTTAATGATGATGATGTTGATGGGGCTGGTGTGGAATATTGCTCAGGTAATGGAAAGTCATGCATTGAGTTATTGCCGCTTTCACCACATCTGCCCCAGCAAGTGGGTGATCCATTTATGGTGTACATTTAAGTCACACTTCAATAAATCACACAGCCCAGGGAAAGAGGGATAGGGTGCTCAATGAATGGATGGGAAAGGGGATTTGGGGAAAGGTCTGGCAAAGACAAACACTACACAGAAGAAACCATGACAATATTCATTGCTGCGCAGAGCAGTACACCATCATCAATCTGTTGTGGAAGGAAATGATGAAGGGATAAGTATGACACAATTCAGTTAAATGCATCAGTCCTTCTACTCCAGAGAGATGCAAGATAGGATATCTCAAAATTTTATATCTTCTAGGGTTTAAAAATACAAATTATGTGGGATTGTAGAATTAAGCTAACCCACCCTGTTCTAAAAACTATGATTGTTAAAAAGGAAAATTATAGTATATTGCCAAATTCTCCATTCTTCTTGGAATGTCCCTCACTCTTGGGTGCCTGGCTGAAACTGTCTGGTAGCTTAACTGGAGACTTGAGTTTTCACCAATATTTGTTCGTGAAGGACTAGGAAAAGGCCTGCAAATTGAAAAAAAGTAACTTTATTACAGAGTAAAGGAAAAGGACAAAAGGATTTGAAGCAAGGTAAGCTTCACGAGGAGTTAGGAGCAAGAAGACTCAGAGGCAGAGCAAGAACATAAAGAGGAGTTTCACGTTTGAGCCAGCAATGCAGCAAACAAACACTCAGCAGCATTTCCCAAATCAATGCACCTCTCTCCAGTGCACAGAGCTGAGAAAGTACTAGGCCTCAGAGAATTTGCCATCACCATGGTTAATATTTAAAGTTGATAACCTTCTCCTTCCAGCTGGTGAGGCAGTCCCACCCTGAGTCCTTCCCTCCTCCTCCTCCTGATTCTGAGGAACTCCGTCCTACTCCCAAATCGAGTGAGGTAGACCTGTGTAGTCAAGTGCATTGCTGTCGAAAAACAAATAGGGAAACATAACTACAATATTTTTTGTAGTTTTGTGTTTGTTAACTGAAGTGACTAGTCTGGTCTGGGGAACCAGAAAAATGGAGTGGACCATGCAGTTAATTTCACTAAGCTCGAAAGACCAATTACTTTGAGGAAAAAATGATCACCCATCAGCCCCCAAACATTGCAAATCATCAGAAACAAGTTTACAAATTTGTTGAACTCCCTTCCTCACTGTCAGACAGCCACAACATACATCTTGCACCATCACTCACAATCACTCAGTATATCACCACTCATTGGTGCAAGTATTAGTGGTTACCTCTTCCAATCCAAGCACATGGTTTAACAAAATACCTTCTCTTTGATGGTATTATTATTCAAAGATGAATCTACCCTGACCTCCAATTTATCCATTACAACTTTTTCTTGTCCATCACCATCCTGCTGGCATCACTATAAGTCTCTGTGTTACAGTAAAATATTCGTAACTCAGATAAATGTCAAGCCCTGAGTCATAGCCAAGCTGTTTTCATTTGAAAATAAGGCAGCTTTAATTTGTTAACATAACCTTAAATCTGTTCCGCCAAAAGTTATGAGAGTCTCCAGTCCCCACCCCTAGGCCATTGTCTACAAAGAGCCCTGCTCCCAAAAACAATAGCAATATCAGGAGCGAAGAAAATGGTTTTACCCCCACTCCATCTCCATTCATCCTTCATGTCCAGGGGCATGCCGACCTCCATACATCCTCCAAAGTTTGCGGTTTCCCAGCCTGCACCTGACCGCAGGTGGTACAATATATATATCTTATATAGATATATATATTTAGGTGGTCATTATGACAATGGTGGTGACTGTTAAAGTGGCGGTAATATCGCCAACAGGCTGGCGGTAATTGCTGCCAAATTATGATCATGGCGGTGATAACTCTCATAGACAGCCAATGTACCACACCAACCACCAGGGTGCTAACACCACTGACCACGGCGGCAGCCATCAACAGCCAGGCGGAAGCCAAGGTACCGCCCACCATAATATGACATAGCAAACCACCACGATTTCCTGGGTGGGACCAACGCCATCAAAAGCCTGGCAGAAACACTGCACAGAAGACGAAATACACACCATAAGAGACACAGAGAAGATCAACACCACCATGGAACCAGAACTTCAAGTCTTCCTGATGCTCTTCTACACCATGCTCCACCTGGAGTACCAACACTGATGAAGACGACAACTGTGAGTACAGCCACCTAGCACACAAGAGAGGGAGGGAGGAAAAGGAGAGTGACACGCACACGCACACGCACAGCACACACCATTCACACACACACCATACAGACAACCAGCTGTAGAGTCAAACCAATCTCACAGGACACACGTCATAGTAATGCACGGACAACATATAGGTATAACTGATATTGTAATTTGATGCCAACAGCCACCATATTGTCAATGTGATAAAATAAATTGGAGTAAATGTTCAGAAAGGGCCAATGGCCAGTCCAAAGTACAAAAGGCCCACTTGACCACAGGGCACAGTCCAAGCCCCAACTTGTTCCCTGACAATATCCGCACTACACTGTGCAAATGCATCATGTTGGAAAAGGGCAGGCACCTCAGGGGGAAGAAGGGAGGGGGGTACTGAATCTGAAGTGGGGAACTTGCCCACTGGTTCTGGAGGGGGCTCCATGCCCATTTTCCTTTGCTGGGGAGTGCAAGGTCACAGTCCCTGAGGTGGGAATCTTGCCCACTGGCTCTGGAGGGGGCTCAATGCCCATTTTCCTTTGCTGGGGAGTGCAAGTTCACAGTGCCTGAGGTGGGGAACTTGCCCACTGGTTCTGGAGGCGTCTCTTTTTACAACAGTCCCTGGAGGGTAGGCTACATGCCCTCTGCTGGAGGTGAGGGCTGCTGTGACCCAGCTGGAGGCGATGGCTCCTTGCCCACTGCTGTTGGAGGGGCCTCTTGTGTCTCTTAGTTGGTGGAGTGGGAACTTTCCCTTTCCTGGGTGGAGGAGTGGGATCTTCCCTTTTTTGGTGGTGGAGTGGGATCCTTCCCTTTCTTGCCTCCACGAGTAGGAGGTGCCTCCACTGTCCCTGTGGACTGTCTAGCTGAGGTGCTGGGCTGGTTTGTTGGGACCCTGCTCTAACGGCTAGGGCGGGAGGGTGGAATGGTAGGGAAGAAGTCAAGTTGGGCAAGGAAAAGCTTCTTAGGGACAGTGGGGTGGGATGAAGGAGGAGGGATGGGAGTGGAGGTTGAGGGAGTGGTTGTTGGAGGGGTACGTCTGCTGAACTTGGGTGCAGGTGCATGGGCAGTGTGCTGATGTGAGGTGGATGGCCGTTGGGAGTCTGAGTGAGTGCGTTTCTGTCTCTTAGGGGGGGGCAGACAGGGTGGGAGAGGACACAAGGGACGCGTGAATGGATGTTGTGGAGGTGTCTGCAAGTGAGGTGTGTGTGCTGCTTGGTGTGGTGATGGTAGTGGTGGCTGTTGATGCAGTGCATGCAGGTGTGAGTGTGGATGGGACTGTGAGGGAGGAGAGTGAGGTGGAGGCAGTGGATGTTGTTGTGTGTCCAACTGTCTGATGTTTGTGTGAGTACTTGTGGCCTGAAGTGTGCTGCCTGTGTTTGTCTGTGCCACTCTTGTGTGATGTTTTGTGTGCATGCTTGTCTGTATGTGTGCATGGGATGGGTTGGGCTTTGTGGAGACTGGGACTGGGAAGTCGTAGTTGGAGGGGGGATGGTGGGATCAGGGACGATGGCTGCCATCAGAGAGGAGGCCAGAGCCTGAAACAATCTCTGTTGCGCCGACAATCCACCATGGATGCCCTCCAGGAATGCATTGCATTGCTGCATCTAGGATGCCAGCCCCTGGATGGCATCCACAATGGTTGACTGCCCTACAGGGATGGATGTCAGGAGGTCAATGGCCTCCTCACTGAGGGCAGCAGGGCCTGAGGTGCCTGGGGCAAAGGAGATGCCAACCCTCTTGGGTGAGCGGGTACGGGCAACTCAGGGAGAGGCTACTGGGAGGGCGTTGCTGATACAGGGATGGCAGCTGTACCTGTAGCTGGGGTGGTCCCAGGGCTGTCCACCACCACCAGGGACCTCCCATCGGAGCAGAAATCAGAGTCAGTGTTGTCACCTCCTGTCTCCGCCGTAGTGCTCCCCTCGCCCTCTGACCCACTGGTTCCCTCAGTGTCTGTGGACTTTGCCTCCTGGGTCCTGTGGGATGCAACTCCCTCTGGCACCTGTGCTCCTGCTCCTCCACCATATGATGCTAATGCACACATGAACAGGATGACAGAAGAAAAAAGGAGTGGAGAAAGAGAGCATTGGGTCAATTACAGCACCAACACCACAGATGGTATACACACACAGGGATCAGGATTGAGTACCATGCATCGCACTGGCATTCCATTGGCTAGGTACCATAGCAAGATGAGAGCCAAACACTGTCACCTTCACACCTCCTGGGGCCCCCTAAGCCCTGTTTGACATGGAATGCAACCTAGCTAGGTTACCAGTTTTTGCAATACACCCATTACACTTGAGCTGGATCATGCTGCAATATCTGACCTGGCATTAAGGGGCACCTACTAACTGACACCCACCACCACCAGGATCCCATGTCATCTGTCAATTATAGTTGTAACCCCCACTGTTCTCACCCCCTTGTGGCTGCTGTGATGCCCTCAAGCGCCCATCCAGCTCTGAGTAAGCCACTGCTAGTATGCAGGCCATCAGGAGGGTCAGGTTCCGATGGGCACCCCGCCCTCATTGGAAGGTCATCCCCAGCTGGGCCTCCATGGTCTTCCGGCCCCAGCGTCTCAGGTCCTCCAAGTTTTTTCGACAGTGTGTGCTCTGCCTGCTGTAGCCCCCAGGGTTCGTACGTCCTTGGTGATGGCATGCCATAATCCCTTCTTCTGATGGGCGCTGACCTGCAGAGACAATACAAACAGGAGGACACCATTACACATACAATCCAGCCTGTCACACATATGGCCCACAAATCCCATTTCCATCTCCATTGGCACACACATCACTCAGCGCCCACCATGTACACTACCACAGACATACCACCTCCCCCAAATGACACAATGCTTGCACACATATCTCCATGCAACCTTGGCACATGAATCGTGCCCATTGTGTACTCACATGTTGGTCTGGAGGCCCATACAGCTGTCCATACTGGGTTAGGACCCCATCCACCAAGCGCTCCGAACCCTCCAAAGTGAAGGCAGGGGTCCTTTCCCTGGTCAGACGGGCTATGGCAGGATCCAGACACATGTCACAGCAGCACACCCAGTGTAGGTGTTGTCCTGTGGGAAGTCAGGAATCAAGTGAGGTCATAGACAGAAAATGGCGGTCACGTCCGCATTGGTGTACACCATCAACGGTGATCCCCATTGGCCACTGTACTCCATAGAGCCCCATATTAGCCAATGAGGAGTAGCACGGCAGTGTAAGACCGCCTTCCGCCATGACGCCCAATGACAGCAGAGTTACCTCATTTCCACCTGTCCCTACATACAGGACAGGCGTTCGCCATTTTATGATAGTAGACAACATTCAGATAATCAAGAACTGCGTCATTGCTATGATTTGCACATACATTGCCATTCCCATAGTGCCAAAATATTAATGCTCAATGTACACTGAGGTGGCGGTTCTATTGTTCAAATTGTGACACCCTATTCACTCTTGTGTCCCTTAGATACCTACCGCTGTGGATAAATAGGAGGAGGAGACAAGACCCTGTGTACAGACCCCTTGTGAACTTGGCAACATTGGAGGACAGGCACATAATACTCACCTATAGACTAGACTGGGCCACAATGATAGAGCTGTGTGCTCAATTGTAGCCTGATTTGATATCAGCAATCCGTCACCCCACTGGGATCCTACCTGTTGTGGATGTTCTATCTGTGCTCCCTTCCTGGCAACTGGTTCTTTCCAAGTGACAGTGGGCTTTGCAGCAGGAATGTCACAGCCAATAATGTCAATCGTACTGACAAGGGTTTTGTCTGCATTGGTCAGACACATGTGCAGCTACATTGCTTTCCCCCAGGTGGAAGATTTGGCCACTGTGAAGGCAGGATTCTATGCAGTGGGACATATACTTAATGTTATCGGGGCGATTGACGGAACACATATAGAGTTTGGCCCCCCTTGCCACAATGACCAGGTGTTCAGGAATCTGAAGAGTTTTCACTCACTCAATGTGCAAATGGTATGCCTGGCTGACCAGTACATCTCCCACGTCACTGCCAAATATCCTCGGTTGTGCATGATGCCTTCATCCTGAGTAATAGCAGCATCCCAATGTGATGGCACAGGGTGTAGCTAATAGGTGAGCCTGAGTCCCCGCCCAATGTATGTCAGTGTATGCCTTCAGGAGTTAACCCCATACCATGGGCTAATGTTTGTCCCTCAATACTTGCAGGTGACTGGCTACCCAAACCTACTGTGGCTCTTGACCCCTGTGAGGAATGCCAGGACAGGGGCAGAGAATCGGTTTAATGATGCACATGGGTTAACCAGAAGGACTATTGAAAGGACCTTCGGTCTCCTGAAGGTCAGGTTCAGATGCCTCCATCTGACAGGTAGATTCCTGTGCTCCACACAGGTCTGCAAGATATTAGTAGCATGCTGCATGTTGCACAACCTGGTCCTCAGACGACATTTGCCTTATCTGCAGTAGAAGGAGAAGGAGAAATGCCCAGGTGGCAGCAACGGACCCTGAGGAGAGTGAGGATGAGGATGCAGAGGATGAGGATGTGGACAACAGAACATCTGTGATAGGTCAATACTCCCAATGACACACAGGTGAGATAGTGTAACTGACCATTGCTCTGACTATTAATGTTTTCTGTGTGGCTGTAGCAGGATGATATTCACTTCCTTTGCATCTCAACTGACTGTCACCTATGTCTTCTCATTTTGCAGATGTTGGTGTTATAACAACAGTGTACTGATGTGATGATTATGGAGCGCTACAGGTCTTCATTTGTATGCTATCACAGTATTCAGATCATTTGCACTAGATTTGACTGTTTCCATAATTGCACATTTTCATTACATGAAACAGTATCACTCATGTTGTGTTCCAGGGTGTTTATTGTAGTGCAAATTATAGACAGTAAGGTGCAATGGAATAGGGTGATGGTAGAGGTAAATCCAGGGTATTTGTCCAGTCTGTTTGTAGCAGAGGTCCAGTGTCCAAGGGGCCATAGGAAGGGGAGCACAAGCAGTTCAGAGTGGACAAGGTGATAGAGTGGGACACAAGGGGGACAATCAGGAGAGTCTCATTTCCTGGCAGTAGTCTTGGTCTTGGCAAATGTCTCTGGCTTCTGTCTGGGTCGCAGAGAACGTTTGTGGGTGGTTCACCTTCTGCAGGGGGTGAGGTGCTGGTGGTCTGTGGGTCCTGTGGCAGGGACCCCAGTCCACTAGCTGCATCAGAGGTGGAGGGCTGGTCAGTAGACTGGCTAGTGGTAGGGGCCTGCTGGTGTGCTGTCCATTCCCTCCTGATGTTGGCCATATCTGCCAGCACCCCTGCTATGGAGACCATGGTGGTGCTGAGGGCCTGCAAATCTTCCCTGATCTCCTAATGGTGTACCTCCTGCAGCCGCTTGTTCTCTTGCATGTTGGTAAGGATCTGACCCATCTTGTCCTGGGATTGTTGGTAAGCCCGCATGACATTAGTGAGTGCCTCCTGAAGAGTCGGTTCCCTGGGCCTGTCCTCCCCCGGGCGCACAGCTGTCCTCCCAGTGTCCCTGTTCCCCTTTGCCTGTGTCCCCGGAACGGTATGGCCACTGACCCCAAGTCCCTGATTGTCTTGGGGGTGAGGTGTGGACTGGGGTCCCTGTACAGGTGGCACACTGCTGATTGACGTGTCCTGGGGATAGAGGTGTGGTGACGTTGGGTGGGTGCTATGGTGTTTGATACTGATGGGGGAGGCTCTGTGGTGGACTGTGAGTGGGCTGGGGTGGTTGACCGACTAGTGGGCCACCCAGATCCTGAAGTCCAGAGTTACTGTCATCATGGGGGTGTCTTCTGTTGGGGGACTGGATAGTCTTGGCACTTCCTCGCCACTGAGATTGGCTGGGGCACCTATGGGGCTGTAAGTGATGCATTATGCTTCATGTCTGTGACATATTGTACATCCCTAGCTTCCCCTCTATCGTTGCTGTTGCCCTGCCATCTTTGTTGGTGTATGGAATGTTAGTTCTCCATGCTGTGCATGCTTTTGTGATGGGTGCACATGCAGGACTTGGAGGACTGTACATGCATTGGTATGGCATTTAGTATTTGGCATTGGGGTTAGTTATATGTGAAGGTGAACTGTGTTGGATGTAGTGGAGTGATGGGAGTCAGGGTGAGGGGGTGATAAGTAGTAAATATTGACTCATCAGTGTTCAGTCCTCTGGCTATCCAGTGAGTTCCTCAGGATGCAGTATTGCCAAGACTTGCTCCTCCCATGCAGTTAGTTGTGTGGTAGGAGGTAAGGGTCCACCGCCAGTCCTCTGTATGGAGAGCAGGTGCCTTGCTGTCATGGAACGTACCTTTCCCCGTAGGTCATTCCACCTCTTCCTGATGTTGTCCCTTGTTCTTGAATGCTGTCCCACGGCTTTCACCTTGTCCACAATCCTGCACCATAGCTCCATCTTCCTGGCAGTGAATATTTGCTGTACCTGTGCTCCAAACTGCTGTGTCTCTACCCTGACTATTTCCTCCACCAAGACCCGCAACTCCTCATCAGTGAAACAGGGGTGCCTTATTGGGGACATGGGTGTTGTGTGGTGTGTGTTGTGCAGAGGGTGTTGAGTAATGTGGTGGGGTGTGGAATGTGGGGTGCGTGACGGATTAATGGGTGTTTGTGGTGTGTGTGGGTAGTTGTCTCTGTGATTTTTGTGTCTGTCTTGTGGCAATTTCTTCGTAAAGGGTTGTGGGTAACGTGAGTGTGTGTTTTATAGTGCTGTGGGTGGGTGTATGTGGTGTGTGTATGAATGTCAGGTGTGTGATTTTCGTTTTGGCCAATGTTGTGTTATATTTGGGTGGCTATTCTGAGCACGCCAGTGTGTACCACCAATGGTTTACCACCATTGAATGTCTGCCGTGGTGATTTGTTTGTCATAATGTGGTGGGCGGTATTTTGTTGGCGTAACTGTATGGGTGTTTGTACCGGCACTTTAACACTGACCTTTGGGCTGGCGGATATGTGTTTCTGGCAGTATTTTCTCGGTTTGGTGTGTTTGTCTACTAATATTGCAGATTGATGTTCGCCACCTCAATGGAATGTTGGTGGGCGTCACCTCGGCGGTAAGCGGCATTTACCACCAATATCATAATGAGTGCTTTAATGTTTGAACCACCAAAAATGATATTAATATATATATATATATATATATATATATATATATATATATATATAGGTTTAAACCTCCAAAAATACCCTTGCCTCCCTAGTACCCTACCCACCCCTAAAACCTAAAAAACCTTTACCATCCTCTACCCCATACCCACCCCTAAACCATAAAACCACCCTTAAAACCCAATCCCCTAACCCACCTCTAAACCCTTAAAATACCCTTTCCCCCAATACCCTTACACACCTCTAAACCCTAAAAACACCATTGCAACCCAACACCCTTGGCCAGCCCTGAACCCTAGAAATACCCTTACAACCCAATATGCTTACCCACCTCTAAACCCTAAAAATACCCTTATAACCCCATACTTTGACCCATCTCTAAAACCTAAAAATACTATTTCCACCTAATACTCTTATTGCCAGTAGGTTGTTATAGTTAGGACCAACTTTTCCCATAGATGAAAATATTTTTGTTTTGCTAATAATTTTGGCGCTGTTTGACAAATCTTTACAAATATTGCAAAACTTGTACACTAATTAGTTCAGCTGCTGTCCAGAAAGTGTCAGGATGATTCATCAAGATGCGGCCCAGAAAAAGGGGGAGTCCAAAAACACTTTTTCCCCATGCAATGTCTATGGGTATTTTACAATTTTTGAACGCGATTACAGACAGAACCGATAAACAGATTTGCACTGCATATGGCAGAACGCTAGAGCTTGGTCCAGAGAGACCTCTTTTTGTTATTTGGAGCAAATCTGTTCAGTAGTTTCAGTGGTATTAAAAGAAAAAAAATTTGATATCTGGGGACGCTGATCGTTAGCGGATCCACGGGTACCCACAGATCCGAAGCCCAATGGGGAGAAAATTCAAATCACCGACCCACCATACCCCTGCCATGTGCAGCTTGGGGTTGGGTGCATGTGGGAGTGCTGGCGCAGGGCCCTGCCCCAAGCCAGGCCCTGTGGCCAACCCCCACCACACATGACTAAAAGCTGTGTGCTGCAGTGGTTGAATTAACGTATGCCATTTATATATCACTTTATGTTAAAAAACATAAATTCACTAAAAAAAAACAAAGATTACATGGACGTTGTAGTTAGATTCATGTTTTACCCACACAAAAGCATAGAAATTCAGCAGGTATAGCTATACTTATAGTTATACTCTTCTGAAAAAACTATGGGCGAGATGTATGACCACTTTGGATTGTGACTCGCAATTTGCAAATTTTTGTAATTCTCAAATTGAAAGTCGCAATCCCTAATGTACAACAGTGTCAGAGGCAGTGTTTGCTATTTGCAAATGGGTTGTAAGGGACCTGCCTCATCAATATTCATGCGGCACATCACAATTTGCAACCCACTGCATATGGCTCCAATCACACGGATGGTGGCCTGCTGAGGTCAGCAGACCACCATGTCTGTGATTTCTTTTTGAAAGCAATCTTTTTTTTAAATGCAGCCTGTTTTTCTTAAAGGCAAATGGGATGCATTTAAAAAACAAAAATGAAAAGTTTCCTTTTCAGTTTTTCAGAGTGGGCAATGGCCCATGGGACCACTGTCTGCTCTGCAAAAATGTTTGAGCCCCATTCACAAAGGGAAAGGGGGCCCTTGGGGACCCCTTACCATTTGCTAATGGTTTACCAACGATTTGAAATTAGTAGTAGCTGCGATTGTTTTGCAACCACATTCCTGGTCACAAAACAATAATACATTCCCCTGCGAGTCGCTTTTAGAAAGTGAACCCCTTGGCATGCGCCTTCCTAATAGCGAGTCGCAATCCCTATTTTGTAAGTCAGTAATAAGCTACTGAGTCACAAAATAGGGATGGCACATGCTACAAGGTCTTTTTGCGTTTCCAAAAGACAAATTGCATCATTTACGACTGCAAAATAGCTTTGTACATCTGCCCATCAAACTCGAACCGGAAAGTAACTTCAAGCTACAAGTTATAATTTCTTAAGGTAAGTATAACTATAAGTATAACTATAACTGTTGTAACTGTTGTATTTCTATGGTTTTGCATGGGTAAAACATGATTAGTAGGTAGTTATAGCTGGGACCTAGTTTCCATAGGAAAAGCATGTTATTGTTTTGTTAATGACTTTTGACAAATTCAGCCAATTCAACTGATTTCTGTGAAGTTTTGGGGTGATAAGACTAGCGGGAGTGAGAAAAAAGTGGGGGGGTCACACTATCAGTTTTCCCCAAGACATTTCACATTGGGATTTTAGACACAACTATAGCCCGATCAGCTGAACGGAATTACACCAGATTTGCCAGAAACCTAGACATTGGTCCAGAAAGAGTGCTTTTTGTAATTTGGTGTAAGTCTGTTCTGCTATGGTGTTGTGTGTGTAAAATCTGAACCTAACTCTAATGTCCTTGTAACCTTTTTTTTTCAGTGAATATATATACATGCATACACACACACATACACACACAACAGCAGATGCCTCACTCTGCAGCTCATTGCTATAATATTGCAGCTTCGACATTCAGACTAGCAATCTCACCGATATCTTAGCTGACCTCCACCAGCTGTATTATGCATGTGTCAGGCAGGGGCTGTTCCAGTCTGTCCTAACAGAGACTCAATGCATTTCTGACATGCTGCATTAGCATTAGGAATTGAAGCATGTCAGATAATGGTGATTTAGGACCTGTCCGTCATGTGCCCTTATGCCCCATCAGAAGTCACAATAAGGTAAAAAGGACAGCCTCCAGTCCTGTCTAAGCTTCTGAGTAGACATAAGGTAGGGGGCCTAGATGTGGGACTGTTTGTTAGATCTCAAAGTTTGGCTGGGAAGTGTGGTAGGTGTTTAAATTGTTGCACAAAGTGGGTGTCAGGTATGTTTTCACCTCAGGTGTACGAGTGTTTATGTGTTTGTCTGGAAACATGCACCAGTGTGTGGGTGTATGTGTGAGTGTTTATGTGCCTGAGGTTGTTTGCCATTTTCTCAGAGGAATAAAGCAGCGGATACAGGAGGTCAATGACCATCGGGCGAACAGGCAGCACTGCTACAGGCCTTTGAAATTGTTGGCATGCAGCAAAACAAGGATCACAGAGAATGACAAGTGGTGCACTTGCTGGTGGCCAGCAGCAGCAGTTGTGGACTTAAACCATTAAGCTGTACACTGGCCATGAGGTGAGGGAGAAGAGAAACCTTACTGGCGGGAACCTCTGGACAGTTGAGAGCAGCTCAGAAGCCAGTTCTTCACTATGTTTGAGCATGACGTTCTACTTTCGTAATGCAGCATTTCCGCCAGAAGAGGCTACACTTGGTCTCTTTTCATGTCTCATGGGTTTCAGAGTGTGGAAGTCAATACAGCCACAGTGGTGTGCTGGAAGCCCTGGAGCACTTTGGTGCCTAGTTACCAGGGGTAGTGGGTGCAATATGGATCCAAATGCAATTGCAGTTACAATAACTCATCTTAGGGGAAAACAGTAGGAAGAATTTCTTTGGCACACAGACGCATTTACATTTTGAATGTCAGAGTGTCACATTACCGAAGAGTATTTATTAAGGGGTGACAGTTTTTCAATGTGAGCTTTTTGTGCATTCACCCTTTCTTTCATCACTGTTGATTTTTACTTCATGTTTTTGGCTTTCACATACATCAGTACTGTCTTGTATTTCGCATGGATGCCTTTTCTCCTGCATCTCTGTACCCTATTCGAGCAGCTAGATGCTTATTGTGCATTCAGCAAGTATGTGATCTGTTGCATCAAACAGAGGATTGGTTTCTCCACAGCACATGCCCTGAAGTCATTTGTTTGAAGGTTCTCTGATGTATGATGGTGAATAGGGGGGGCATGTTTCGGCTCAGTGAAATGGAGTGTTCTCTACTTTTTGCAGTTTGGTTACTGGATGTCTTTTTCTTACATTAACATTTGGTTGTTTGTCCTTGATTCTTGGTGGATGGGATCGGAGCATTGGATGGGAGACACAGGTGGTTACGAGGTTGGTGGTCCCCGGACCACCAAGCTGGCTGTGGGGGTCACACTGTCACCAGGCTGGCGGAGTAGATGCCATCTAATGACCATGGCAGTGACCCGAACGGAACACATCTAATATACCGCCAATACCGCCAGTACCACTAGTGCGGACAGACTGCCGCAGCCGGCGGTAGACATTTCCAGGCTGGTGGAGATAATGTTTCTACTGAGCATATTACGAGGTTGCACACCGCCAGGATTTCCGGGGTGGTCGCACTGTCACGAAAAGCCTAGCAGAATTGAACAATATAAAAGGAGACACTCACCTTCAGGAACACAGACACGTCTGCAGGCACCATGGAACCCAAACTTGAAGTCTTCCCACTGCTCCTGCTGCCATACAACTCCAGAACCAGTGACGGTGATGAAAACAACAGCCATAAGTACACACTCCAAGCACACACTGGAGGGAAGGCTATTAGTACACCTCCACGTACAGCACATTCAGCCGGCATGGCTAGCGACAGCCACAAACACATGCAAACAGCTGTAACAACACACACACACCTACCTACACACACGCGCACAAACAACACACACCCCCGTCACTGTCAAACACATTCATACACAATACCACTGAGTCACACAACGACAATACCATTACAAACACACAAACACATTGGCCAAGAGGCACACCGCACACCTAAATAGAACAACACATACTGGCAGCAACACGTAACAACACCACACAACCAATCCAAACCAAAAGACTGCCAAACAACGTGTCAGATCATGCCACATCCACCCAACACAAAGCACATCACAGATGCATCATTACACACACAGACGCACACACCACTACCACACAGTGCCACACAACACCATCACAACACATCACAACAAATCCATAGCACAAGTCACCTACACAACTCATGCTGTTACACAAACACATCACATACACAGAAGACACACAGAAAATCACAGAAATAGAACACATACATGTGGAAGGAAAGGCAGAACAAGTTTGTTACCCCAAACATCAACATTACTGTGGTGCAGATATATTCAAATAAATATGGCATTTGAAAATTTAAACTATGTACAACATAGGCCTATTGGCCAGTCCAAAAGGTGTTAGTGCCCCAAGCACACTGAGCAAAGTCTCTGGCCCCAACTTGACTCCTGACTGCAAAGTGGCCTCCACATGGCAGGGGCACCAATGGGGCATTCAGGCACCTCAGAGGTAAAAGGGGGGGCTGAGGTGGGGGCTTGGTATGGGGGGCTTTGGGTTTTGTTTTAGGCTTTGGGGGAGGGCCCTTGGTCTTGGGTTAAGGGGCTGACCTTTGGTTTGGTCGGGGTTATATTTTTTGCGGGGGGAGGGGCATGGGCAGAACCAGGGTGGTCATGGGAGTACTGGGAGGAGGAAGAACTGGGTTTGGGGAGGGTAACCGGGTGCTTGGGGAACCACGGGCTAGGACAGTGGGAGGGAACAGGGAAAACTCATAAAGGAATCTTTTTTAAGGACACAAGGGCAGTCATGGGAAAAATGTTTAGGAGTGGAGGGAGAGGAAGTGTTTGTGAGGTATGTACGTGTAGGTGTCTTGGGTACAGGTGCGTGAGTGGAAGCAATGTGTGTGCTGGGTGTCTGTTGGGTGGGTAAAAGCAGGCGTTTAGGTGTCTTGGGAGGGGGTGGAGGAGATGAAGGGAGATGCCAGGGTGGATGTGTGAGTGTCTGTTGGGGTGGTGCCTGCAGGTAAGGTGGATGTGCTGCCTGTGGAGGTGTTGGTAGTCGTGGTGAGTGTACATGTGGTGAATGGGGTGGATGTATGTGGGTCTGCTATTGTGGTGATGGTGGGAATGAGGGGACTTGTGGATGGAACCGGGAGTGTTGATATGGTGGTAGCAAGTGTGAGTGGTGTAGGGTCTGTGAGGCAGGAGGTGGTGGAGGAATCTGTATAGGGAGTGGAGGTTGTTGTGTCTGCATGTGTGTTTTTTCTGTGTGCATGGCAGTGGTGGGTCTTGTGGTGCCTGTGTTTGTCTTTGCAAACCGCATCTGTTGAGGTCGATGAATTGTGGTCTAACTGGGGTTCTGGACGGATCTGGAAGAGGGGTGTGGGTTTTGGCATAGGAAGCAGTAGGGGGACAAAAGACCAAGGGACACTGGCTGCCATCAACGAGGAGGCCAGAGCCTGAACGGATCTCTGCAGGCCAGTCAGGGCACAGTGAATGCCTTCCAGATAGGCGTTGGTTTGCTGCATGTGTGATGCCAGTCCCTGTATGGCATTCACAATGGTTGACTGTCCCCGGAGATGGACCTCAGGAGGTCAATAGCCTCCTCATTGAAGGCAGCAGGGCTGACCAGTGCAGGGGCAGAGGTGCCTGTGGTGAAGGAGACGCCCACCCTCCTGGGTGAGCGGGCAGGGGTAACTGGGTGAGGAGCTACAGGGAGGGCGGTGCTGTAACCGGGGTGACGGACAAGGATGGTGCTGGTCTTGTCCCAGATAGGCCCAGTACCACCAGGGAGCGTCCATCAGAGGAGGAATACGAAGAGGATGTTGAAGATCTGGTCTCCCTCATGGCACTCCCCTCACCCTCCATCCCACTCGTCCCCTCAGCTCTGCCGGTGTCAGCCTCCTGTGTCCCGTGGGCTGCAACTTCCCCACTCGCTGGTGCCCCTTCTCCTTCACCTGATGATGCTGATTCACACAAAGACAGAGTTGGAGAGGAAGGGAGGGTGGGAGAGAAAGAATGTGTGGAATGGGTCAATCCCTATCCATCATTCACACAGAGTAACAATGTTTTTTTCAGCTGGTATGTCATGTAAGGGAATGCCTTTACATTGACATGCATAACTGTGGGAAATCAGAAGGGAAACAAAAGCTTTGTTGAAAAACCTACTAATGTGGGAACATTGGCACTCATTTACATGATAAATTTTAGGAGGATGGCCTGGATTGTAGTGGGTACCTAAGGTATTTACACCTTAAACCAGGTCCAGTTATCCCTTATTAGTGAAATGTAGACAGTGTCTACAAGCCAGGTTCTCTAGGGGTTCTGTGAGCGAGCAGCAAAGGCCTAACTAGGAGACATGCAAAGCTCATTCAATACTACTGTAGTCACACAATACTCATACACATGAAACAAAATACTCACACCCTCATTACAACTCTGGCGGTCCAAGACCGCCAGGGTTGTAGTGGCAGATTTCAGAAATCCACAGTATTCGCTGCGGTCGCACCGCCGGGACTGACGGTTTCCCGCCACATTGGTCCCGGCAGATTTAATCTGCCAGGGCAGCGCTGCTAGCAGCGCTGCCCAGGGGATTACGAGTCCCCCTACCGCCAGCCTTTTCCTGGCGGTTTGAACCACCAGGATAAGGCTGGTGGTACGGGGAGTTGCGGGCCCCCTGACACCGCCCCATGCAGCTTTTCACTGTCTGCTATGCAGACAGTGAAAAGCGCGACGGATGCAACTGCACCCGTTGCACGCCCGCAACACCGCCGGCTCCATTTGGAGCCGGCCCCTGTGTTGCGGCCGAGATCCCCGCTGGTCCGGTGGGCGGAAACCTGGTGGGCGGAAACCTGATGGCCGCAGTGTTACAAAAAAGTGTTACAAAAAAGAGACTATGGGGGTCATTACGACATTCCCCCATTACGCGGCCCCCATTACGACATTCCACTGGGCCGGCGGGGATGAGGCCGCAACATAGGAGCCGGCTCCTAATAGAGCTGGCGGTGTTGCGGCCGTGCGACGGGTGCAGTTGCACCCGTCGCGCTTTTCACTGTCTGCTATGCAGACAGTGAAAAGCTGGCCGGGGCCCTGTTAAGGGGCCCCTGCACTGCCCATGCCAGTGGCATGGGCAGTGCAGGGGCCCCCAGGGGCCCCAGGACCCCCCTTACCGCCAGCCTCTTCCTGCCGGTGCAAACTGCCGGAAACAGGCTGGCGGTAGGGGTGTCATAATCCCCAGGGCAGCGCTGTCCTGGTGGATTATCACCGCCGGGGCTAAAACGGCGGGAAACCGCCAGCCCCGGCAGTGCGACCGCGGCGCTACTGCCGCGGTCGTAATAAGGGCCTCCGTACCGCCAGCCTGTTGGCGGTACGGACGCTACTTTACCCCTGGCGGTCGTAATGACCCCCTATATTCCCTTAGGAGGTAAGTAATACCCATTTTATACAATAGTATGCAGAAATAGCTATAAAACAGTTGCAAAACAGTGCAAATAGTGACAATCACAATAGTTTAAAATGGGCCTGGGGGAACACAAATCATATACTAAGAAAGTGGAATGTGAAAGTCGGTTTACCACCTAGGCAAGTGTAGTGTGTAGAGGTAAGTAATAGAACCCACCCCAGAGCCCAGGAAAGCAGGACTACATCACAGTAACTTTCCTAGAACGCACCGGAACACAAGAAAGAAGATATTGCAAGAACCAGAAGAGACTGCAAGCCACCAACAATAGATTCCTGGAACTGAAGACATGTGGAAGAAGGGAACCAAGTCCAAGAAGCACTGAGTCCAGAGAGAACAGGAGCCCCTGCTAACCCAGATGAAGGTGCAAAAGAAGAACTACCGGTGAAGAACAACAGTCGGTACTGCACCCAAAGAGACAGATGCGGGTTCCCGGTTGGTGCAGATGATGTCCCTGCTGAATGGAAGATTGCAGTCTGGTTTGCGTCACTGGATTGGTCCTGCCTGGGACCAGGAAGGACCAGGTGGACTCTACCCAGGATGGGGAGTTAGCAGGGCTCTCAGCAACTCAGAGAGCCTGCAGAATACCAGACAGCATGCACAGGAGTCCTACAGCATGGGGACAAAGAAGGTGCAAAAGAAGGCCCTATGCAGCACTACAACAAAGGGTCCCACACCACTGGAAAACCATGCAGTGCATTGCAGGAAGGAGTGCTGGGGGCTAGAGCTGCATGGTGCAGATAGAACTTGATGGAAAGATGCCAACAAGCCTTGCAACTCCAAAACACGCGGTGCAGGGGGGGGTACTGTCTTATGTGGGGAGGCAAGCTCCTACGTCCACCGAAGTTGGACAGTTGGGCGTCAGGACTGTCAGGACCACTTCAGCTCACAAAGCTGTGATGCAGGATCCACGCAACTCATCAGGAGAGGGGACCCATGCAGCCAGTCGCAGCCGGTCGTCAATGCAGAGAGGTACCTGCTGAATCAGGGGAGTGACTCCTTCACTCCAAGGGAGATTCCTTCATTCTTCTGGTGCAGGCTGAAGACAGGCTGTCCTCTGAGGATGCACGACCAGGAAACAGTTGCAGTGGCTGGCAGGAGCTGAAGATACAATGTTGCAGAAGTTGTCTTTGTTTCTTTGTTGCAGTTTGTAGAGTTCCTGGATGGTCCAGATGCAGGTTCTTTGGTAAGAAGGTGAAGTAGAGGATGGAGAGGATTCCTGCTGGAGTCTTGCAATCCGAATTTGAAAAACCACCCAGCAGAAAGACCCTAAATAGCCCTAAAAGGGGGAATTGGTCAGCTACACAGGTAAACACCCATCAGGGGAGGGGTCTAACATCACCTGCTGGCACTGGCCACTCAGATGCTCCAAGGGCTCCCTGCCAACTTCGAATCCACGATGGCAAAACCCAGGGACCCTCTGGAGGATCTCTGAGCTCTGAGCACCACCCCTGGGGTGGTGATGGACAGGGAAGTGGTCACTTCCCTTTCCTTTGTCCAGTTTTGCACCAGAGCAATGACTGGGGGTCTCTGAACCAGTGTAGGCTGGATTATGCAAGGAGGGCACCAAATGTGCCCTTCAAAGCATTTTCAGTGGCTTGGGGAGGCTACCCCTCCCAAGCCTGTAACACCTATTTCCAAAGGGAGAGTGTGTAACGTCCCTTTCCCCCAAAAAAACCCTTTGTTCTGCCTTCCTGGGCTTGACCTTCTCAAGCAACAGGAGGGCAGAAACCTGTCTGAGAGGTTGCAACATCTGGTGCTGCCTGGAAACCCTCAGAAGGCTTAAATGGCAATAGTGGGGGGTCCTCTAAGTAGCCCCCAGAGTGCATGGAATTATACAACCAATGATTGCAAAAGTCTTGGGGCATTATTCCAACATGTTTGATATCAAACATGCCTATGTTCTGAGTTACCATTATGTAGCTGGACATAGGTAGTGACCCCTCTTTAGTTGTGCCATCATGTGTGAGACATTGCTGTTCCTCAGAATGTAGGAGCCATGCACAGATCCAGGGAACTTGGCCATCACATGGGAGATATACTGGTCAGCGAGACACGCCACCTGGACATTTATGGAGTAAAAGGTTTTTCTGTACCTGTTCACTTGTTCACTGGCACTGGAAGGAACCAAAGCAATGTGGGTGCCATCTATGGTCCCTGTCACACGAGGAACATGTTCCATATCACAGAAGTCAGCTTCAACAGTGGGCAAATCCGCACGTTAGGGAAACCTGATGTAGCTATCCAGTTGTTTGAGTAAAGCACACAGTACATCCTTCAACACAAGACTGAACATCATCTGTGACATCCTGCTGCTAAACCCACTGTAATCTGGAACAAGCCTGAGGCAAGGAAGTGTAGCACTGATAATACCTGTACTGTGGGAGGGATGGCATAGGGATTACGTATGAAAGGCAAGAGATCCGGCTCCAACTGGGTGCAAAGTTCCATGATTGTCTGACAGTTCAGGTGATATGTCTGGATGATGTGTCTCTCCCAGTTTACCAAGGTCGACTATGGGCTGGTACACCGGTACATGTCTCATTCTCACCATTGCACGGTATCTAGGCATTGGAGAGAGGAAAAGCCACAGTTTGATGTCGACAGTTCACATGCTACCTAACACTATACTTGTAGCACACAATAGTACTGTGGACTTAACACTGAAGTATACACAATCCTTTTGGGCATGTAGACTGGACGTGTAGTCTATCCTAGATTACTGTTGCAGCCCTAGACAAACAGCTTGCAACACACGGAACATGTGACACTTCCATTTAACAACACCCTGTTCCCCCAGGTAATAAGGTGTATTTAACTTTTGAACATACAGATATTATTAGCCCGTCTATGAGGCAGCAAGTGACTGCACATGTCCTGTCTTAGTCATCAGTCCATCTAAGTACACTGTCCATGAATGTCACATGTGTGAAGCCAGCTTTGATGTGCGAAAATAGTCAATCTATGCACATATCACTACAATTAATCCATGACGCACTTATTATTCACCTACAATATACTAATGACATGTAAAGTGGAGAGAGAGGGCCTGGCTCATTGGTATGTATCCAATTGTATGTGTGCAACTGTAATGTCACCTCTCTTCACATTCTGCCCTGTGTCTCTAACGGTATTGTGATAACCTTTGTGAACACAGGTAACTCTGGCTATCCTAACCTTTCGTGGCTGCTGACACCCATGAGATACACGACAACAGATGGGAAAAACTGTTTCATTGAGGGCCACGGAAGGATGAAGTGTGGCATTGAGAGGACCTTTGGGCTACTGAAGGCCAGATTCCAGTGTCTTTACGTCTCAGGAGGTGCCCTGCTCTACAGACCACTAAAGGTCTGCCAGATCATTGTTGCCTGCTGCAGGCTACCATTACTGGATGTTGAGGAGGTGGCAGCTGGACCAGTGGCTGATGATGGTGACGTAGAAAGTGACGAGGAGGCAGATGATGAGGATTCAGCTGACTCTAGAACAGAGTTGATCCACCAATACCTCAAATGAAATTCAGGCATGCATTAACTGTATTGTATGTGAACTTTACTCCTGTCTGCCTTGTGACATTGCTCTTCCTCATGTGTGCCATCAGTGGAGGTGTTAAGTGCAGCTATCTCTCTGTGTGGAATTGGGGCAAAGACATATTACGCATCAGGGGAGGTGTTACTGTTCATATATCAGAGCTATGTTTACTATGCTGTTGGCTAGTTTCACATCTGCAAATGATTGGGCATGTTGTATTCTTCAAGTAATGCCATGTCAACTGCAAATTGACTGCCAACCAATGTATTGTTATCAGTATTGCTACTTATCCTCACTGTACACAATGTACGAATATGGAACCCAACTTATACTGACAGTGGAACTTGGCTTTAGTTGGATAATGTCACCTGTGAGGGATCGACCATTGGGAATGCATATCTTGAAAATGTGGATCTGCCATAGTAGCTGTGCTCAATTGTGCTTAATGTGATTCCCAAGTGCAATAGGTGATGAGTTGGGTCATGGTGGATGAAATCCTCAGAGCAGTTGGCCTAGCTGTTGGTAGTACAGGTCCAGTATCCAAGGGCCATGGGAAAATGGAGACATAACAGTGGATAGTCAACAGGGTGTGTCAGTGGCACACAAGGGAGAATTTTCAGGAGAGGGTCACTTCCTGGCAGTGGTTTTAGTCTTGGCATCAGGTCCTGCAGGATGTCTGGATGGATGACGTCATTTGCTTGGGGGTTCCTCAGCTACCGAGAGAGGGGTGCTAGTGGCCTGTGGGTCCTCTGACGGTGCCTCCATTCCACTAGCTGCGGCAGAAGTGGATGGCTCAGTTGGTATGTGGCTAGTGGAAGGGGCCTGCTGGTGGGTGGAGGACTCATGCAGGGTAGTTGTTAGTTCCTTGAGCACCCCTGCAATGGAGGCCATGGTGGCATTGTGACCCTTCCATTGCTGTATGACCTCCTGGTGGTATTCCCTTTGCAGCCTCTGGTTCTCATGCAAGGTGGAGAGTATCTGGCCCATCTCGTCCTGGGATTACTGGTATGCTCCCAGGACTTAGGAGATGGCCTCTTGCCCAGTTGTTTCCCTTGAGTGCCCCATCCCTTGGCCTACAGGTACCCCCCATGGCCCCTTGTGCTTGTGCCCCTGGCACGGTGTGCCCACTCCCAATTCTTTCAGATGCATGCTTAATACAGGAAACCCAGCATACAACACTCTACCAACATGTCGTGTTTCAGGCAGACAGGGTATTCCCAAAAGGTTTACGGGAGTGTTTATGAAACTAGGACAAGAGAGATTGACTCTCCATATACTTCTCATTCTTTCATGTTTTTTCAGAGAAAGGTGTTCTATTCACCAATTATAGAAACAATTGTATTATTCTCCACATTAAACCGGTCTATTTAGAAGGGACAATTGTCATATCTTAATATATTGACACTAACATTAGATATGGCTGTAATATACATGTATTTGTTGCTTAGGATACCGAATGCTGTTAGGTCATGTAGAATGTAGAGGGAGAGGGTCTAAGATCAGAGACAAACTGGGGAGCAGGTTGATAAAGTTGGAAGGAATAAACCTACTTTTACTTTGGATCTCTTGTCTCATGAGTATGATTAATTGACCCCATGCTACACTGGCGGAGAGGATCGGATGATATCCAGAAGGTCTTAACACTGTTATTCTATAAGTGTTTGTTCTTGTAACAGACCTCCTTAGCTCTAGAGTGCGCAAATGTCACTGAGGATTGTTGCTTAAAGAAGGCTTGATACTTCCCCGTAGTTTCAGGTCTTCAGGAGACACTGTGGGATTTGAGCTTTGGACACCTGAGATCAAGGGTGAAGTAATCTTGTCATGGACCAGTGGATGCCTTATTGACGTTTTGATTTGTGGAGGAGCTTGTAGCTATTTTTGGTGTTCCACACAGAGAAGATATGAGCCCAGTGAACTGTGGACTGCTAACGAAGGTTTTTTTTGTTTTTGGTCATTTTTGCGTTTTTTCACTTTACTGATAATAGAACTGACTTGCATCATTGCAAGACACTTTCCATTGTTTGGAATGCAAGTGATTCAGTTATGAGTGCACAGTCACACAAGAGCCTTGAGGTGAAGGATGTCTTGTAGAGCTCACGCACTGTGAGTAACAGAAAGGCAGCATCAAGGTGGTGCGAGGAGCCCTTGTGTACAGTGCATGTGGAGTGGTTTGAAACGCAACTGAGTGCAGGACAGCACATTAAATTCTAGGAGGGGTTCAATAGGTGTCAGCGCATTGAATTCTGGGAAGTGCCTGAGTGTGAAGGTGCATTCCATCTTAGGCATCTTAGGTGCTTGTGTCTAAGTATGCGTCTGTGTTTTTACTGCCCATCAAAACATTAAAGGTTTCATCCTGGGAGGAGACTATGAAGATTTTGTTTGTCGTGACTTAAGGAATTTGTGAGGAATATATAAAAATTACCTTGTACAGTCAAGCCTTGGATCTTCTTGAGGTATATTGACTTAGTGGCTAGATTGTGTGTGGTGCTTCAATTTCTGTCTCTTACTTTTCTTGTGAGAGTGGCTTAATTGAGTCAGGGAAACATCTAGATTGCACACCTCAGTGTTTTAACCTGTGTTCTGGTGGAGGGTTACTTTTAGTGCTAACTAATTTCTTTTCAGGTTTCTCTGGCACATTGATTAGACGCTGGTGCTTCTTATCAATCTTTGTGTCTCTTTACTATTTTGTTTCATCATCTTTGTGTGATTTTTCTTTTGTTCTACTCTGTTGCTATGTCATTCATAAAGGTGATAGGTGCATGGCAATTTCTCTCTCTCTTTCTTTCTATTATGGGATGGAAACGAGAGAGAGAGAAAGTGAGAGCTTGGAAATAAGGGAGAGAAATTAAGAGAAAGAGGTTGACAGAGAGAACTTGAGAGAGATCAAGAAGGAAAGAAAGCAAGAGTTTTTTTTAGGTTTTGATAAATGATATCAACAGAATGAGATATTTTAGGGAGAATTAAAAGGAAAAGTGTACTAGTCATTTAAAATGAGTGTAATCACTTTTCAGATTTGAACCTTCAAAGTGTCAGTCCAAAGCCTTTGGCAGTAGGCCAGAAGTCACTCTATACTGATGTGCATCAAAACGTAACTCTAACTTTCGAATCAAACATCTTGCTCGTCTAACTCTTTGAAGCCATTGTATGGAGAGGCCATTGCAACAACAATATCTCTCTCTCTTCCATCCAATCATGGGATGGAAGAGAAAGAGTGAGTCAGAAAGTGAGAGATTAAGAATGAGGGAGAGAAATTAAGAGAAAGAGGTTGACAGAGAGTACTTGAGAGAAAGAGAGAGATAGCGGGAGAGAGGTTTTTTATGATTTGTTGAATGATATACATTATCAATCAAATCAATCAATCAGATATATTAGTAGAGCACACTACTCATCCATAGGGTCTGAAGGCGCTGAGGGGTGTGTCCTCAGAGATCAGTTGAAGAGCCAGGTCTTGAGGTCCTTCCTGAACTGATGTAGCAATGGCGATTCTCTGAGGTGAAGAGGTAAGGTGTTCCAACTTTTTGCTGCCAGGTAGGTGAAGGATCTTCCTCCAGCCAAGGACTTCTTTATGCCGGTGTTGACGAGCAACTGCAAGGGGAATACCAGGTGATGAGATAGTTGAGGTTGACGGGTCCGATGTTGTGGAGGGCCCTGTAGGCGTGTACGAGGAGTATGAAGTTGATTCTCTTGTTGACGGTAAGCCAGTGGAGGTCTTTCAGATGTTCTGTGTTGTATTCTTGGCGGGGGATGTTCAAGACGAGTCTTGCGACAACGTTCTGAATTTGTTGCACGTAGAATTAAATAGTATTGGACAAATTGAACATTTGAAGTTGCAAAAAGATTAAGGTAGAGAATTGACCACAGACACACCTGGACTTGAGCCCTTGACTTTCAGTGGAAGGGTTTGAGACTGTAACCATTATGCCACAGGTGACTCCTTACTATGCTGTCTCCAGACATACTTATGACAGTCAACCAAAGATTTTGATAGGGAGGATATGTGAACGTTCCATCACAAGGAAGGTTTAAGAGGCAAAACACTAGACTAAAAGAAAGAATGCGTGAAATGGTACTTGAGTGAAAGGATGCATGGGTCAAAGGAAAAGATGTGTAGGAGATTGATAGGAAATGCATAGATGGGTCAAAGGATGGATGTAAGGGGTGAAAGGGGTAAAATGAGTGAAAGAATGCCTCCGTGGGCAAAGGGTGGAAAAGTAAAAGCAGATGCTTGGGTGAGGAATGGGTGATGGCACCAAACGATAGTTGGGTAAATGGATAGGTGTAAGCAGGGTGTTTGGATGAGTAGATAATGGATAGGTGTGTGACGTGTATGGATGGTTGGGTGGATAAATATGGATGGCTGGATTGGAATAGTGAAAAAACTGGACAAGAGAGTGGAAAGATTAAATGGTGGGTAACAAGGGGTGAATAGAATAGATGAATGAAGAGATGAATCTATAATTGCTTGGATCAAGAAATAAGGGAGCAATTGTGGAGAGGGTCATGTCTGCTGAACGCTTACTTCACTTGGTTTGCATCGTTATAACAGTTTTGGTTCCAAGTGGTGGTATTTTAATTTTCTATTTTCTCCCTTAACTCACTGTAGTTGAAGCAAGGCATATATGTATTCTCCCACCCACCATCATAGCTCTCTCCCCATTAGTTAGTCACCAATGCTACTATGACTTAACTGCAGCATGGTTCAATACGGTAGTACAATAGTGTGTCCTGTGCAATGTGCATCTGCTTCAGTTAATGCAGCATTTACAAAATTGTCAATGCATTGCAAACTTAAAAGTTGTGTTTACCTTCCCTCCCTTTGCCCACCCTGTTACCTCCTAATACTTCAGTCCTTAAGTTCCTTCCAAAGTTCTGTCAGAGCCACTCACAAAAATTGGAATAAACCTTTGCAGATGCCACATTTATGTATCATTGGTTAATATTTCTTCCATAACTGATTAATTCCGTTCACATTTTACCCTTTTGGCATTCGTCAACTACAGTGAGGCATTTGTGGGCAAAAAATGGCCCTGTGACTCGTCGTAATCAGCCACATCAAATTCCAAGATCTGTGGAGGACCAGCAATTTACTGCTTCTGTGCCACTTTACTTTTAAAAAAATGATTTGCACAGAGCATGGTTTATATTTTCTAATTTTCCTTTTTCTTTCCTGCTACAGCTTCTCCTGGTGGACATCATCTAACTTGCTGGGAGATTGCACCCGGGTACAGCGACAGAAGCTGGAAGGCATCCGCAATGAATATCGCCAGCTGATGGCCCTTCAGGAGGAGGAGGATGAGGCTGAGGCAGCAGTGGCTGCAGGCGCTGGACCTAACTCCTCCAACCAGCCTCCAGGGCCTCAAGCCTCCCAGCAGTACTACAATCACAGCCGCCAACCAGCATCAGCCTGTCCCCATTCCACTACTGCTGCCCCACCCCTTCTTGCTTAGACTTTATTTTGCAGCACCATGTCCTCCAACACCTTGTGTGCCTGAACTGCCGGACAGCACACATGGAGGCAACCCTTGAAGATCTCTGGACCTGTGTTGAGAATGCCCTCTTCTGAATGCTTTTTGAATTTTTGGTTTTGGTGAGAGAAACACTTGTTGTGGGTGGAGAAGTTATGGAGGGAGTTAGGAAGGTTTTTTTTCAAGCACATCACTTACTTCTTATTGGACTTTTCATTGTACATTTTAGGGACGGGGCTATTTGTTTGGGGAGAGGGATATGCCTGTTGTGGGTGGAAAGGGTGGGTTTTTGTATTTGTTTAAAGTAAAGGGGATAATTAATTTTACTCGATTTCTGCACCAAATGTTTATTTTGGTGTTTTAGTTTGCAACGCTGTCTTTTAATGTAGCTTGTTTTTTTAAATCTGCTAAAAAAAGTGTATCTCATTTACTTATACACTTGCTCTATTGCCCTCTGCAATTATATTGGCTGCTAGGGGATGATTGTCATTGCTTATTTAGCCTAGAAAAACCTAGATACACATAGATGAATAAGACAACAGCCTATTTAGTAGTAGTAAATTACTAACGAAACAAGTTAACTTCAGTCCATTATTCTCTCTTACCTGAATAGATGAAGCAAAGGAGTCTTCTTCCTGTAGGGTTTTTCCCAAGATGGCATCTTAAGGGGGTGGTAGGTAGTAGTAGTACCAGGATAGTGCGTTAACAGGAAAGACAGAGGTGCCACTACCAACTATGCCAACTCCAACTGCTGTATTAATCAAGGGGCTATCCATCACTGTCAACTAGATTGAAAGAAAAAAGAGAGTTAGTGGGTCATATTACATCACAACTTTAGGAAGACTGAGACCAGACTACCACAATGACAGTATTTGACACACAACAAAGACCTGATATGATAATAAAACAACAACTAGCAATATTAGCTTCTTCTAAGCAATGGTGGAGAGCTAGTATTTAAAAACTAAGGTTAGGAAATGAAATCATGGAGTCAGTAGAAGTAGGCTGAGAGTCAAGAGTGCTTGGCCAGGGTTAAGTGTGTACGCAACATACAAGGCCTTAATGATGATGATGTTGATGGGGCTGGTGTGGAATATTGCTCAGGTAATGGAAAGTCATGCATTGAGTTATTGCCGCTTTCACCACATCTGCCCCAGCAAGTGGGTGATCCATTTATGGTGTACATTTAAGTCACACTTCAATAAATCACACAGCCCAGGGAAAGAGGGATAGGGTGCTCAATGAATGGATGGGAAAGGGGATTTGGGGAAAGGTCTGGCAAAGACAAACACTACACAGAAGAAACCATGACAATATTCATTGCTGCGCAGAGCAGTACACCATCATCAATCTGTTGTGGAAGGAAATGATGAAGGGATAAGTATGACACAATTCAGTTAAATGCATCAGTCCTTCTACTCCAGAGAGATGCAAGATAGGATATCTCAAAATTTTATATCTTCTAGGGTTTAAAAATACAAATTATGTGGGATTGTAGAATTAAGCTAACCCACCCTGTTCTAAAAACTATGATTGTTAAAAAGGAAAATTATAGTATATTGCCAAATTCTCCATTCTTCTTGGAATGTCCCTCACTCTTGGGTGCCTGGCTGAAACTGTCTGGTAGCTTAACTGGAGACTTGAGTTTTCACCAATATTTGTTCGTGAAGGACTAGGAAAAGGCCTGCAAATTGAAAAAAAGTAACTTTATTACAGAGTAAAGGAAAAGGACAAAAGGATTTGAAGCAAGGTAAGCTTCACGAGGAGTTAGGAGCAAGAAGACTCAGAGGCAGAGCAAGAACATAAAGAGGAGTTTCACGTTTGAGCCAGCAATGCAGCAAACAAACACTCAGCAGCATTTCCCAAATCAATGCACCTCTCTCCAGTGCACAGAGCTGAGAAAGTACTAGGCCTCAGAGAATTTGCCATCACCATGGTTAATATTTAAAGTTGATAACCTTCTCCTTCCAGCTGGTGAGGCAGTCCCACCCTGAGTCCTTCCCTCCTCCTCCTCCTGATTCTGAGGAACTCCGTCCTACTCCCAAATCGAGTGAGGTAGACCTGTGTAGTCAAGTGCATTGCTGTCGAAAAACAAATAGGGAAACATAACTACAATATTTTTTGTAGTTTTGTGTTTGTTAACTGAAGTGACTAGTCTGGTCTGGGGAACCAGAAAAATGGAGTGGACCATGCAGTTAATTTCACTAAGCTCGAAAGACCAATTACTTTGAGGAAAAAATGATCACCCATCAGCCCCCAAACATTGCAAATCATCAGAAACAAGTTTACAAATTTGTTGAACTCCCTTCCTCACTGTCAGACAGCCACAACATACATCTTGCACCATCACTCACAATCACTCAGTATATCACCACTCATTGGTGCAAGTATTAGTGGTTACCTCTTCCAATCCAAGCACATGGTTTAACAAAATACCTTCTCTTTGATGGTATTATTATTCGAAGATGAATCTACCCTGACCTCCAATTTATCCATTACAACTTTTTCTTGTCCATCACCATCCTGCTGGCATCACTATAAGTCTCTGTGTTACAATAAAATATTCGTAACTCAGATAAATGTCAAGCCCTGAGTCATAGCCAAGCTGTTTTCATTTGAAAATAAGGCAGCTTTAATTTGTTAACATAACCTTAAATCTGTTCCGCCAAAAGTTATGAGAGTCTCCAGTCCCCACCCCTAGGCCATTGTCTACAAAGTGCCCTGCTCCCAAAAACAATAGCAATATCAGGAGCGAAGAAAATGGTTTTACCCCCACTCCATCTCCATTCATCCTTCATGTCCAGGGGCATGCCGACCTCCATACATCCTCCAAAGTTTGCGGTTTCCCAGCCTGCACCTGACCGCAGGTGGTACAATATATATCTCTTATATAGATATATATATTTAGGTGGTCATTATGACAATGGTGGTGACTGTTAAAGTGGCGGTAATATCGCCAACAGGCTGGCGGTAATTGCTGCCAAATTATGATCATGGCGGTGATAACTCTCATAGACAGCCAATGTACCACACCAACCACCAGGGTGCTAACACCACTGACCACGGCGGCAGCCATCAACAGCCAGGCGGAAGCCAAGGTACCGCCCACCATAATATGACATAGCAAACCACCACGATTTCCTGGGTGGGACCAACGCCATCAAAAGCCTGGCAGAAACACTGCACAGAAGACGAAATACACACCATAAGAGACACAGAGAAGATCAACACCACCATGGAACCAGAACTTCAAGTCTTCCTGATGCTCTTCTACACCATGCTCCACCTGGAGTACCAACACTGATGAAGACGACAACTGTGAGTACAGCCACCTAGCACACAAGAGAGGGAGGGAGGAAAAGGAGAGTGACACGCACACGCACACGCACAGCACACACCATTCACACACACACCATACAGACAACCAGCTGTAGAGTCAAACCAATCTCACAGGACACACGTCATAGTAATGCACGGACAACATATAGGTATAACTGATATTGTAATTTGATGCCAACAGCCACCATATTGTCAATGTGATAAAATAAATTGGAGTAAATGTTCAGAAAGGGCCAATGGCCAGTCCAAAGTACAAAAGGCCCACTTGACCACAGGGCACAGTCCAAGCCCCAACTTGTTCCCTGACAATATCCGCACTACACTGTGCAAATGCATCATGTTGGAAAAGGGCAGGCACCTCAGGGGGAAGAAGGGAGGGGGGTACTGAATCTGAAGTGGGGAACTTGCCCACTGGTTCTGGAGGGGGCTCCATGCCCATTTTCCTTTGCTGGGGAGTGCAAGGTCACAGTCCCTGAGGTGGGAATCTTGCCCACTGGCTCTGGAGGGGGCTCAATGCCCATTTTCCTTTGCTGGGGAGTGCAAGTTCACAGTGCCTGAGGTGGGGAACTTGCCCACTGGTTCTGGAGGCGTCTCTTTTTACAACAGTCCCTGGAGGGTAGGCTACATGCCCTCTGCTGGAGGTGAGGGCTGCTGTGACCCAGCTGGAGGCGATGGCTCCTTGCCCACTGCTGTTGGAGGGGCCTCTTGTGTCTCTTAGTTGGTGGAGTGGGAACTTTCCCTTTCCTTGGTGGAGGAGTGGGATCTTCCCTTTTTTGGGTGGTGGAGTGGGATCCTTCCCTTTCTTGCCTCCACGAGTAGGAGGTGCCTCCACTGTCCCTGTGGACTGTCTAGCTGAGGTGCTGGGCTGGTTTGTTGGGACCCTGCTCTAACGGCTAGGGCGGGAGGGTGGAATGGTAGGGAAGAAGTCAAGTTGGGCAAGGAAAAGCTTCTTAGGGACAGTGGGGTGGGATGAAGGAGGAGGGATGGGAGTGGAGGTTGAGGGAGTGGTTGTTGGAGGGGTACGTCTGCTGAACTTGGGTGCAGGTGCATGGGCAGTGTGCTGATGTGAGGTGGATGGCCGTTGGGAGTCTGAGTGAGTGCGTTTCTGTCTCTTAGGAGGGGGGCAGACAGGGTGGGAGAGGACACAAGGGACGCGTGAATGGATGTTGTGGAGGTGTCTGCAAGTGAGGTGTGTGTGCTGCTTGGTGTGGTGATGGTAGTGGTGGCTGTTGATGCAGTGCATGCAGGTGTGAGTGTGGATGGGACTGTGAGGGAGGAGAGTGAGGTGGAGGCAGTGGATGTTGTTGTGTGTCCAACTGTCTGATGTTTGTGTGAGTACTTGTGGCCTGAAGTGTGCTGCCTGTGTTTGTCTGTGCCACTCTTGTGTGATGTTTTGTGTGCATGCTTGTCTGTATGTGTGCATGGGATGGGTTGGGCTTTGTGGAGACTGGGACTGGGAAGTGGTAGTTGGAGGGGGGATGGTGGGATCAGGGACGATGGCTGCCATCAGAGAGGAGGCCAGAGCCTGAAACAATCTCTGTTGCGCCGACAATCCACCATGGATGCCCTCCAGGAATGCATTGCATTGCTGCATCTAGGATGCCAGCCCCTGGATGGCATCCACAATGGTTGACTGCCCTACAGGGATGGATGTCAGGAGGTCAATGGCCTCCTCACTGAGGGCAGCAGGGCCTGAGGTGCCTGGGGCAAAGGAGATGCCAACCCTCTTGGGTGAGCGGGTACGGGCAACTCAGGGAGAGGCTACTGGGAGGGCGTTGCTGGTACAGGGATGGCAGCTGTACCTGTAGCTGGGGTGGTCCCAGGGCTGTCCACCACCACCAGGGACCTCCCATCGGAGCAGAAATCAGAGTCAGTGTTGTCACCTCCTGTCTCCGCCGTAGTGCTCCCCTCGCCCTCTGACCCACTGGTTCCCTCAGTGTCGGTGGACTTTGCCTCCTGGGTCCTGTGGGATGCAACTCACTCTGGCACCTGTGCTCCTGCTCCTCCACCATATGATGCTAATGCACACATGAACAGGATGACAGAAGAAAAAAGGAGGGGAGAAAGAGAGCATTGGGTCAATTACAGCACCAACACCACAGATGGTATACACACACAGGGATCAGGATTGAGTACCATGCATCGCACTGGCATTCCATTGGCTAGGTACCATAGCAAGATGAGAGCCAAACACTGTCACCTTCACACCTCCTGGGGCCCCCTAAGCCCTGTTTGACATGGAATGCAACCTAGCTAGGTTACCAGTTTTTGCAATACACCCATTACACTTGAGCTGGATCATGCTGCAATATCTGACCTGGCATTAAGGGGCACCTACTAACTGACACCCACCACCACCAGGATCCCATGTCATCTGTCAATTATAGTTGTAACCCCCACTGTTCTCAACCCCTTGTGGCTGCTGTGATGCCCTCAAGCGCCCATCCAGCTCTGAGTAAGCCACTGCTAGTATGCAGGCCATCAGGAGGGTCAGGTTCCGATGGGCACCCCGCCCTCATTGGAAGGTCATCCCCAGCTGGGCCTCCATGGTCTTCCGGCCCCAGCGTCTCAGGTCCTCCAAGTTTTTTCGACAGTGTGTGCTCTGCCTGCTGTAGCCCCCAGGGTTCGTACGTCCTTGGTGATGGCATGCCATAATCCCTTCTTCTGATGGGCGCTGACCTGCAGAGACAATACAAACAGGAGGACACCATTACACATACAATCCAGCCTGTCACACATATGGCCCACAATCCCATTTCCATCTCCATTGGCACACACATCACTCAGAGCCCACCATGTACACTACCACAGACATACCACCTCCCCCGAATGACACAATGCTTGCACACATATCTCCATGCAACCTTGGCACATGAATCGTGCCCATTGTGTACTCACATGTTGGTCTGGAGGCCCATACAGCTGTCCATACTGGGTTAGGACCCCATCCACCAAGCGCTCCGAACCCTCCAAAGTGAAGGCAGGGGCCCTTTCCCTGGTCAGACGGGCTATGGCAGGATCCAGACACATGTCACAGCAGCACACCCAGTGTAGGTGTTGTCCTGTGGGAAGTCAGGAATCAAGTGAGGTCATAGACAGAAAATGGCGGTCACGTCCGCATTGGTGTACACCATCAACGGTGATCCCCATTGGCCACTGTACTCCATAGAGCCCCATATTAGCCAATGAGGAGTAGCACAGCAGTGTAAGACCGCCTACCGCCATGACGCCCAATGACAGCAGAGTTACCTCATTTCCACCTGTCCCTACATACAGGATAGGCGTTCGCCATTTTATGATAGTAGACAACATTCAGATAATCAAGAACTGCGTCATTGCTATGATTTGCACATACATTGCCATTCCCATAGTGCCAAAATATGAATGCTCAATGTACACTGAGGTGGCGGTTCTATTGTTCAAATTGTGACACCCTATTCACTCTTGTGTCCCTTAGATACCTACCGCTGTGGATAAATAGGAGGAGGAGACAAGACCCTGTGTACAGACCCCTTGTGAACTTGGCAACATTGGAGGACAGGCACATAATACTCACCTATAGACTAGACTGGGCCACAATGATAGAGCTGTGTGCTCAATTGTAGCCTGATCTGATATCAGCAATCCGTCACCCCACTGGGATCCTACCTGTTGTGGATGTTCTATCTGTGCTCCCTTCCTGGCAACTGGTTCTTTCCAAGTGACAGTGGGCTTTGCAGCAGGAATGTCACAGCCAATAATGTCAATCGTACTGACAAGGGTTTTGTCTGCATTGGTCAGACACATGTGCAGCTACATTGCTTTCCCCCAGGTGGAAGATTTGGCCACTGTGAAGGCAGGATTCTATGCAGTGGGACATATACTTAATGTTATCGGGGCGATTGACGGAACACATATAGCGTTTGGCCCCCCTTGCCACAATGAACAGGTGTTCAGGAATCTGAAGAGTTTTCACTCACTCAATGTGCAAATGGTATGCCTGGCTGACCAGTACATCTCCCACGTCACTGCCAAATATCCTCGGTTGTGCATGATGCCTTCGTCCTGAGTAATAGCAGCATCCCAAATGTGATGGCACAGGGTGTAGCTAATAGGTGAGCCTGAGTCCCCGCCCAATGTATGTCAGTGTATGCCTTCAGGAGTTAACCCCATACCATGGGCTAATGTTTGTCCCTCATTACTTGCAGGTGACTGGCTACCCAAACCTACTGTGGCTCTTGACCCCTGTGAGGAATGCCATGACAGGGGCAGAGAATCGGTTTAATGATGCACATGGGTTAACCAGAAGGACTATTGAAAGGACCTTCGGTCTCCTGAAGGTCAGGTTCAGATGCCTCCATCTGACAGGTAGATTCCTGTGCTCCACACCCGAGAAGGTCTGCAAGATATTAGTAGCATGCTGCATGTTGCACAACCTGGTCCTCAGACGACATGTGCCTTATCTGCAGTAGAAGGAGAAGGAGAAATGCCCCTGTGGCAGCAACGGACCCTGAGGAGAGTGAGGATGAGGATGCAGAGGATGAGGATGTGGACAACAGAACATCTGTGATAGGTCAATACTCCCAATGACACACAGGTGAGATAGTGTAACTGACCATTGCTCTGACTATTAATGTTTTCTGTGTGGCTGTAGCAGGATGGTATTCACTTCCTTTGCATCTCAACTGACTGTCACCTATGTCTTCTCATTTTGCAGATGTTGGTGTTATAACAACAGTGTACTGATGTGATGATTATGGAGCGCTACAGGTCTTCATTTGTATGCTATCACAGTATTCAGATCATTTGCACTAGATTTGACTGTTTCCATAATTGCACATTTTCATTACATGAAACAGTATCACTCATGTTGTGTTCCAGGGTGTTTATTGTAGTGCAAATTATAGACAGTAAGGTGCAATGGAATAGGGTGATGGTAGAGGTAAATCCAGGGTATTTGTCCAGTCTGTTTGTAGCAGAGGTCCAGTGTCCAAGGGGCCATAGGAAGGGGAGCACAAGCAGTTCAGAGTGGACAAGGTGATAGAGTGGGACACAAGGGGGACAATCAGGAGAGTCTCATTTCCTGGCAGTAGTCTTGGTCTTGGCAAATGTCTCTGGCTTCTGTCTGGGTCGCAGAGAACGTTTGTGGGTGGTTCACCTTCTGCAGGGGGTGAGGTGCTGGTGGTCTGTGGGTCCTGTGGCAGGGACCCCTGTCCACTAGCTGCATCAGAGGTGGAGGGCTGGTCAGTAGACTGGCTAGTGGTAGGGGCCTGCTGGTGTGCTGTCCATTCCCTCCTGATGTTGGCCATATCTGCCAGCACCCCTGCTATGGAGACCATGGTGGTGCTGAGGGCCTGCAAATCTTCCCTGATCTCCTAATGGTGTACCTCCTGCAGCCGCTTGTTCTCTTGCATGTTGGTAAGGATCTGACCCATCTTGTCCTGGGATTGTTGGTAAGCCCGCATGACATTAGTGAGTGCCTCCTGAAGAGTCGGTTCCCTGGGCCTGTCCTCCCCCGGGCGCACAGCTGTCCTCCCAGTGTCCCTGTTCCCCTTTGCCTGTGTCCCCGGAACGGTATGGCCACTGACCCCAAGTCCCTGATTGTCTTGGGGGTGAGGTGTGGACTGGGGTCCCTGTACAGGTGGCACACTGCTGATTGACGTGTCCTGGGGATAGAGGTGTGGTGACGTTGGGTGGGTGCTATGGTGTTTGATACTGATGGGGGAGGCTCTGTGGTGGACTGTGAGTGGGCTGGGGTGGTTGACCGACTAGTGGGCCACCCAGATCCTGAAGTCCAGAGTTACTGTCATCATGGGGGTGTCTTCTGTTGGGGGACTGGATAGTCTTGGCACTTCCTCGCTGCTGAGATTGGCTGGGGCACCTGTGGGGATGTAAGTGATGCATTATGCTTCATGTCTGTGACATATTGTACATCCCTAGCTTCCCCTCTATCGTTGCTGTTGCCCTGCCATCTTTGTTGGTGTATGGAATGTTAGTTCTCCATGCTGTGCATGCTTTTGTGATGGGTGCACATGCAGGACTTGGAGGACTGTACATGCATTGGTATGGCATGCAGTATTTGGCATTGGGGTTAGTTATATGTGAAGGTGAACTGTGTTGGATGTAGTGGAGTGATGGGAGTCAGGGTGAGGGGGTGATAAGTAGTAAATATTGACTCATCAGTGTTCAGTCCTGTGGCTATCCAGTGAGTTCCTCAGGATGCAGTATTGCCAAGACTTGCTCCTCCCATGCAGTTAGTTGTGTGGTAGGAGGTAAGGGTCCACCGCCAGTCCTCTGTATGGAGAGCAGGTGCCTTGCTGTCATGGAACGTACCTTTCCCCGTAGGTCATTCCACCTCTTCCTGATGTTGTCCCTTGTTCTTGAATGCTGTCCCACGGCTTTCACCTTGTCCACAATCCTGCACCATAGCTCCATCTTCCTGGCAGTGAATATTTGCTGTACCTGTGCTCCAAACAGCTGTGTCTCTACCCTGACTATTTCCTCCACCAAGACCCACAACTCCTCATCAGTGAAACAGGGGTGCCTTATTGGGGACATGGGTGTTGTGTGGTGTGTGTTGTGCAGAGGGTGTTGAGTAATGTGGTGGGGTGTGGAATGTGGGGTGCGTGACGGATTAATGGGTGTTTGTGGTGTGTGTGGGTAGTTGTCTCTGTGATTTTCGTGTCTGTCTCGTGGCAATTTCTTCGTAAAGGGTTGTGGGTAACGTGAGTGTGTGTTTTATAGTGCTGTGGATGGGTGTATGTGGTGTGTGTATGAATGTCAGGTGTGTGATTTTCGTTTTGGCCAATGTTGTGTTATATTTGGGTGGCCATTCTGAGCACGCCAGTGTGTACCACCAATGGTTTACCACCATTGAATGTCTGCCGTGGTGATTTGTTTGTCATAATGTGGTGGGCGGTATTTTGTTGGCGTAACTGTATGGGTGTTTGTACCGGCACTTTAACACTGACCTTTGGGCTGGCGGATATGTGTTTCTGGCAGTATTTTCTCGGTTTGGTGTGTTTGTCTACTAATATTGCAGATTGATGTTCGCCACCTCAATGGAATGTTGGCGGGCGTCACCTCGGCGGTAAGCGGCCTTTACCACCAATATCATAATGAGTGCTTTAATGTTTGAACCACCAAAAATTATATTAATATATATATATATATATATATATATATATATATATATATATATATATATATATATATATATATATATATATAGGTTTAAACCTCCAAAAATACCCTTGCCTCCCTAGTACCCTACCCACCCCTAAAACCTAAAAAACCTTTACCATCCTCTACTCCATACCCACCCCTAAACCATAAAACCACCCTTAAAACCCAATACCCTAACTCACCTCTAAACCCTTAAAATACCCTTTCCCCCAATACCCTTACACACCTCTAAACCCTAAAAACACCATTGCAACCCAACACCCTTGACCAGCCCTGAACCCTAGAAATACCCTTACAACCCAATATGCTTACCCACCTCTAAACCCTAAAAATACCCTTATAACCCCATACTTTGACCCATCTCTAAAACCTAAAAATACTATTTCCACCTAATACTCTTATTGCCAGTAGGTTGTTATAGTTAGGACCAACTTTTCCCATAGATGAAAATATTTTTGTTTTGCTAATAATTTTGGCGCTGTTTGACAAATCTTTACAAATATTGCAAAACTTGTACACTAATTAGTTCAGCTGCTGTCCAGAAAGTGTCAGGATGATTCATCAAGATGCGGCCCAGAAAAAGGGGGAGTCCAAAAACACTTTTTCCCCATGCAATGTCTATGGGTATTTTACAATTTTTGAACGCGATTACAGACAGAACCGATAAACAGATTTGCACTGCATATGGCAGAACGCTAGAGCTTGGTCCAGAGAGACCTCTTTTTGTTATTTGGAGCAAATCTGTTCAGTAGTTTCAGTGGTATTAAAAGAAAAAAATGTTGATATCTGGGGACGCTGATCGTTAGCGGATCCACGGGTACCCACAGATCCGAAGCCCAATGGGGAGAAAATTCAAATCACCGACCCACCATACCCCTGCCATGTGCAGCTTGGGGTTGGGTGCATGTGGGAGTGCTGGCGCAGGGCCCTGCCCCAAGCCAGGCCCTGTGGCCAACCCCCACCACACATGACTAAAAGCTGTGTGCTGCAGTGGTTGAATTAACGTATGCCATTTATATATCACTTTATGTTAAAAAACATAAATTCACTAAAAAAAAACAAAGATTACATGGACGTTGTAGATAGATTCATGTTTTACCCACACAAAAGCATAGAAATTCAGCAGGTATAGCTATACTTATAGTTATACTCTTCTGAAAAAACTATGGGCGAGATGTATGACCACTTTGGATTGTGACTCGCAATTTGCAAATTTTTGTAATTCTCAAATTGAAAGTCGCAATCCCTAATGTACAACAGTGTCAGAGGCAGTGTTTGCTATTTGCAAATGGGTTGTAAGGGACCTGCCTCATCAATATTCATGCGGCACATCACAATTTGCAACCCACTGCATATGGCTCCAATCACACGGATGGTGGCCTGCTGAGGTCAGCAGACCACCATGTCTGTGATTTCTTTTTGAAAGCAATCTTTTTTTTAAATGCAGCCTGTTTTTCTTAAAGGCAAATGGGATGCATTTAAAAAACAAAAATGAAAAGTTTCCTTTTCAGTTTTTCAGAGTGGGCAATGGCCCATGGGACCACTGTCTGCTCTGCAAAAATGTTTGAGCCCCATTCACAAAGGGAAAGGGGGCCCTTGGGGACCCCTTACCATTTGCTAATGGTTTACCAACGATTTTAAATTAGTAGTAGCTGCGATTGTTTTGCAACCACATTCCTGGTCACAAAACAATAATACATTCCCCTGCGAGTCGCTTTTAGAAAGTGAACCCCTTGGCATGCGCCTTCCTAATAGCGAGTCGCAATCCCTATTTTGTAAGTCAGTAATAAGCTACTGAGTCACAAAATAGGGATGGCACATGCTACAAGGTCTTTTTGCGTTTCCAAAAGACAAATTGCATCATTTACGACTGCAAAATAGCTTTGTACATCTGCCCATCAAACTCGAACCGGAAAGTAACTTCAAGCTACAAGTTATAATTTCTTAAGGTAAGTATAACTATAAGTATAACTATAACTGTTGTAACTGTTGTATTTCTATGGTTTTGCATGGGTAAAACATGATTAGTAGGTAGTTATAGCTGGGACCTAGTTTCCATAGGAAAAGCATGTTATTGTTTTGTTAATGACTTTTGACAAATTCAGCCAATTCAACTGATTTCTGTGAAGTTTTGGGGTGATAAGACTAGTGGGAGTGAGAAAAAAGTGGGGGGGTCACACTATGAGTTTTCCCCAAGACATTTCACATTGGGATTTTAGACACAACTATAGCCCGATCAGCTGAACGGAATTACACCAGATTTGCCAGAAACCTAGACATTGGTCCAGAAAGAGTGCTTTTTGTAATTTGGTGTAAGTCTGTTCTGCTATGGTGTTGTGTGTGTAAAATCTGAACCTAACTCTAATGTCCTTGTAACCTTTTTTTTTCAGTGAATATATATACATGCATACACACACACATGCACACACAACAGCAGATGCCTCACTCTGCAGCTCATTGCTATAATATTGCAGCTTCGACATTCAGACTAGCAATCTCACCGATATCTTAGCTGACCTCCACCAGCTGTATTATGCATGTGTCAGGCAGGGGCTGTTCCAGTCTGTCCTAACAGAGACTCAATGCATTTCTGACATGCTGCATTAGCATTAGGAACTGCAGCATGTCAGATAATGGTGATTTAGGACCTGTCCGTCATGTGCCCTTATGCCCCATCAGAAGTCACAATAAGGTAAAAAGGACAGCCTCCAGTCCTGTCTAAGCTTCTGAGTAGACATAAGGTAGGGGGCCTAGATGTGGGACTGTTTGTTAGATCTCAAAGTTTGGCTGGGAAGTGTGGTAGGTGTTTAAATTGTTGCACAAAGTGGGTGTCAGGTATGTTTTCACCTCAGGTGTACGAGTGTTTATGTGTTTGTCTGGAAACATGCACCAGTGTGTGGGTGTATGTGTGAGTGTTTATGTGCATGAGGTTGTTTGCCATTTTCTCAGAGGAATAAAGCAGCGGATACAGGAGGTCAATGACCATCGGGCGAACAGGCAGCACTGCTACAGGCCTTTGAAATTGTTGGCATGCAGCAAAACAAGGATCACAGAGAATGACAAGTGGTGCACTTGCTGGTGGCCAGCAGCAGCAGTTGTGGACTTAAACCATTAAGCTGTACACTGGCCATGAGGTGAGGGAGAAGAGAAACCTTACTGGCGGGAACCTCTGGACAGTTGAGAGCAGCTCAGAAGCCAGTTCTTCACTATGTTTGAGCATGACGTTCTACTTTCGTAGTGCAGCATTTCCGCCAGAAGAGGCTACACTTGGTCTCTTTTCATGTCTCATGGGTTTCAGAGTGTGGAAGTCAATACAGCCACAGTGGTGTGCTGGAAGCCCTGGAGCACTTTGGTGCCTAGTTACCAGGGGTAGTGGGTGCAATATGGATCCAAATGCAATTGCAGTTACAATAACTCATCTTAGGGGAAAACAGTAGGAAGAATTTCTTTGGCACACAGACGCATTTACATTTTGAATGTCAGAGTGTCACATTACCGAAGAGTATTTATTAAGGGGTGACAGTTTTTCAATGTGAGCTTTTTGTGCATTCACCCTTTCTTTCATCACTGTTGATTTTTACTTCATGTTTTTGGCTTTCACATACATCAGTACTGTCTTGTGTTTCGCATGGATGCCTTTTCTCCTGCATCTCTGTACCCTATTCGAGCAGCTAGATGCTTATTGTGCATTCAGCAGGTATGTGATCTGTTGCATCAAACAGAGGATTGGTTTCTCCACAGCACATGCCCTGAAGTCATTTGTTTGAAGGTTCTCTGATGTATGATGGTGAATAGGGGGGGCATGTTTCGGCTCAGTGAAATGGAGTGTTCTCTACTCTTTGCAGTTTGGTTACTGGATGTCTTTTTCTGACATTAACATTTGGTTGTTTGTCCTTGATTCTTGGTGGATGGGATCGGAGCATTGGATGGGAGACACAGGTGGTTACGAGGTTGGTGGTCCCCGGACCACCAAGCTGGCTGTGGGGGTCACACTGTCACCAGGCTGGCGGAGTAGATGCCATCTAATGACCATGGCAGTGACCCGAACGGAACACATCTAATATACCGCCAATACCGCCAGTACCACTAGTGCGGACAGACTGCAGCAGCCGGCGGTAGACATTTCCAGGCTGGCGGAGATAATGTTTCTACTGAGCATATTACGAGGTTGCACACCGCCAGGATTTCCGGGGTGGTCGCACTTTCACGAAAAGCCTAGCAGAATTGAACAATATAAAAGGAGACACTCACCTTCAGGAACACAGACACGTCTGCAGGCACCATGGAACCCAAACTTGAAGTCTTCCCACTGCTCCTGCTGCCATACAACTCCAGAACCAGCGACGGTGATGAAAACAACAGCCATAAGTACACACTCCAAGCACACACTGGAGGGAAGGCTATTAGTACACCTCCACGTACAGCACATTCAGCCGGCATGGCTAGCGACAGCCACAAACACATGCAAGCAGCTGTAACAACACACACACACCTACCTACACACACGCGCACAAACAACACACACCCCCGTCACTGTCAAACACATTCATACACAATACCACTGAGTCACACAACGACAATACCATTACAAACACACAAACACATTGGCCAAGAGGCACACCGCACACCTAAATAGAACAACACATACTGGCAGCAACACGTAACAACACCACACAACCAATCCAAACCAAAAGACTGCCAAACAACGTGTCAGATCATGCCACATCCACCCAACACAAAGCACATCACAGATGCATCATTACACACACAGACGCACACACCACTACCACACAGTGCCACACAACACCATCACAACACATCACAACAAATCCATAGCACAAGTCACCTACACAACTCATGCTGTTACACAAACACATCACATACACAGAAGACACACAGAAAATCACAGAAATAGAACACATACATGTGGAAGGAAAGGCAGAACAAGTTTGTTACCCCAAACATCAACATTACTGTGGTGCAGATATATTCAAATAAATATGGCATTTGAAAATTTAAACTATGTACAACATAGGCCTATTGGCCAGTCCAAAAGTTGTTAGTGCCCCAAGCACACTGAGCAAAGTCTCTGGCCCCAACTTGACTCCTGACTGCAAAGTGGCCTCCACATGGCAGGGGCACCAATGGGGCATTCAGGCACCTCAGAGGTAAAAGGGGGGGCTGAGGTGGGGGCTTGGATATGGGTCCTTTGGCTTGGGTTTTGGTATGGGGGGCTTTGGGTTTTGTTTTAGGCTTTGGGGGAGGGCCCTTGGTCTTGGGTTAAGGGGCTGACCTTTGGTTTGGTCGGGGTTATATTTTTTGCAGGGGGAGGGGCATGGGCAGAACCAGGGTGGTCATGGGAGTACTGGGAGGAGGAAGAACTGGGTTTGGGGAGGGTAACCGGGTGCTTGGGGAACCACGGGCTAGGACAGTGGGAGGGAACAGGGAAAACTCATAAAGGAATCTTTTTTAGGGACACAAGGGCAGTCATGGGAAAAATGTTTAGGAGTGGAGGAAGAGGAAGTGTTTGTGAGGTATGTACGTGTAGGTGTCTTGGGTACAGGTGCGTGAGTGGAAGCAATGTGTGTGCTGGGTGTCTGTTGGGTGGGTAAAAGCAGGCGTTTAGGTGTCTTGGGAGGGGGTGGAGGAGATGAAGGGAGATGCCAGGGTGGATGTGTGAGTGTCTGTTGGGGTGGTGCCTGCAGGTAAGGTGGATGTGCTGCCTGTGGAGGTGTTGGTAGTCGTGGTGAGTGTACATGTGGTGAATGGGGTGGGTGTATGTGGGTCTGCTATTGTGGTGATGGTGGGAATGAGGGGACTTGTGGATGGAACCGGGAGTGTTGATATGGTGGTAGCAAGTGTGAGTGGTGTAGGGTCTGTGAGGCAGGAGGTGGTGGAGGAATCTGTATAGGGAGTGGAGGTTGTTGTGTCTGCATGTGTGTGTTTTCTGTGTGCATGGCAGTGGTGGGTCTTGTGGTGCCTGTGTTTGTCTTTGCAAACCGCATCTGTTGAGGTCGATGAATTGTGGTCTAACTGGGGTTCTGGACGGATCTGGAAGAGGGGTGTGGGTTTTGGCATAGGAAGCAGTAGGGGGACAAAAGACCAAGGGACACTGGCTGCCATCAACGAGGAGGCCAGAGCCTGAACGGATCTCTGCAGGCCAGTCAGGGCACAGTGAATGCCTTCCAGATAGGCGTTGGTTTGCTGCATGTGTGATGCCAGTCCCTGTATGGCATTCACAATGGTTGACTGTCCCCGGAGATGGACCTCAGGAGGTCAATAGCCTCCTCATTGAAGGCAGCAGGGCTGACCAGTGCAGGGGCAGAGGTGCCTGTGGTGAAGGAGACGCCCACCCTCCTGGGTGAGCGGGCAGGGGTAACTGGGTGAGGAGCTACAGGGAGGGCGGTGCTGTAACCGGGGTGACGGACAAGGATGGTGCTGGTCTTGTCCCAGATAGGCCCAGTACCACCAGGGAGCATCCATCAGAGGAGGAATACGAAGAGGATGTTGAAGATCTGGTCTCCCTCATGACACTCCCCTCACCCTCCATCCCACTCGTCCCCTCAGCTCTGCCGGTGTCAGCCTCCTGTGTCCCGTGGGCTGCAACTTCCCCACTCGCTGGTGCCCCTTCTCCTTCACCTGATGATGCTGATTCACACAAAGACAGAGTTGGAGAGGAAGGGAGGGTGACAGAGAAAGAATGTGTGGAATGGGTCAATCCCTATCCATCATTCACACAGAGTAACAATGTTTTTTTCAGCTGGTATGTCATGTAAGGGAATGCCTTTACATTGACATGCATAACTGTGGGAAATCAGAAGGGAAACAAAAGCTTTGTTGAAAAACCTACTAATGTGGGAACATTGGCACTCATTTACTTGATAAATTTTAGGAGGATGGCCTGGATTGTAGTGGGTACCTAAGGTATTTACACCTTAAACCAGGTCCAGTTATCCCTTATTAGTGAAATGTAGACAGTGTCTACAAGCCAGGTTCTCTAGGGGTTCTGTGAGCGAGCAGCAAAGGCCTAACTAGGAGACATGCAAAGCTCATTCAATACTACTGTAGTCACACAATACTCATAAACATGAAACAAAATACTCAGACCCTCATTACAACTCTGGCGGTCCAAGACCGCCAGGGTTGTAGTGGCGGATTTCAGAAATCCACAGTATTCGCTGCGGTCGCACCGCCGGGACTGACGGTTTCCCGCCACATTGGTCCCGGCAGATTTAATCCGCCAGGGCAGCGCTGCTAGCAGCGCTGCCCAGGGGATTACGAGTCCCCCTACCGCCAGCCTTTTCCTGGCGGTTTGAACCACCAGGATAAGGCTGGTGGTACGGGGTGTTGCGGGCCCCCTGACACCGCCCCATGCAGCTTTTCACTGTCTGCTATGCAGACAGTGAAAAGCGCGACAGATGCAACTGCACCCGTTGCACGCCCGCAACACCGCCGGCTCCATTTGGAGCCGGCCCCTGTGTTGCGGCCGAGATCCCCGCTGGTCCGGTGGGCGGAAACCTGGTGGGCGGAAACCTGATGGCCGCAGTGTTACAAAAAAGTGTTACAAAAAAGAGACTATGGGGGTCATTACGACATTCCCCCATTACGCGGCCCCCATTACGACATTCCACTGGGCCGGCGGGGATGAGGCCGCAACATAGGAGCCGGCTCCTAATAGAGCTGGCGGTGTTGCGGCCGTGCGACGGGTGCAGTTGCACCCGTCGCGCTTTTCACTGTCTGCTATGCAGACAGTGAAAAGCTGGCCGGGGCCCTGTTAGGGGGCCCCTGCACTGCCCATGCCAGTGGCATGGGCAGTGCAGGGGCCCCCAGGGGCCCCAGGACACCCCTTACCGCCAGCCTCTTCCTGGCGGTGCAAACTGCCGGAAACAGGCTGGCGGTAGGGGTGTCATAATCCCCAGGGCAGCGCTGCCCTGGTGGATTATCACCGCCGGGGCTAAAACGGCGGGAAACTGCCGGCCCCGGCGGTGCGACTGCGGCGCTATTGCCGCAGTCGTAATAAGGGCCTCCGTACCGCCAGCCTGTTGGTGGTACGGACGCTACTTTACCCCTGGCGGTCGTAATGACCCCCTATATTCCCCTAGGAGGTAAGTAATACCCATTTTATACAATAGTATGCAGAAATAGCTATAAAACAGTTGCAAAACAGTGCAAATAGTGACAATCACAATAGTTTAAAATGGGCCTGGGGGAACACAAACCATATACTAAGAAAGTGGAATGTGTAAGTCGGTTTACCACCTAGGCAAGTGTAGTGTGTAGAGGTAAGTAATAGAACCCACCCCAGAGCCCAGGAAAGCAGGACTACATCACAGTAACTTTCCTAGAACGCACAGGAACACAAGAAAGAAGATATTGCAAGAACCAGAAGAGACTGCAAGCCACCAACAATAGATTCCTGGAACTGAAGACATGTGGAAGAAGGGAACCAAGTCCAAGAAGCACTGAGTCCAGAGAGAACAGGAGCCCCTGCTAACCCAGATGAAGGTGCAAAAGAAGAACTACCGGTGAAGAACAACAGTCGGTACTGCACCCAAAGAGACAGATGTGGGTTCCCGGTTGGTGCAGATGATGTCCCTGCTGAATGGAAGATTGCAGTCTGGTTTGCGTCACTGGATTGGTCCTGCCTGGGACCAGGAAGGACCAGGTGGACTCTACCCAGGATGGGGAGTTAGCAGGGCTCTCAGCAACTCAGAGAGCCTGCAGAATACCAGACAGCATGCACAGGAGTCCTACAGCATGGGGACAAAGAAGGTGCAAAAGAAGGCCCTATGCAGCACTACAACAAAGGGTCCCACACCACTGGAAAACCATGCAGTGCATTGCAGGAAGGAGTGCTGGGGGCTAGAGCTGCATGGTGCAGATAGAACTTGATGGAAAGATGCCAACAAGCCTTGCAACTCCAAAACACGCGGTGCAGGGGGGGGTACTGTCTTATGTGGGGAGGCAAGCTCCTACGTCCACCGAAGTTGGACAGTTGGGCGTCAGGACTGTCAGGACCACTTCAGCTCACAAAGCTGTGATGCAGGATCCACGCAACTCATCAGGAGAAGGGACCCATGCAGCCAGTCGCAGCCGGTCGTCAATGCAGAGAGGTACCTGCTGAATCAGGGGAGTGACTCCTTCAGTCCAAGGGAGATTCCTTCATTCTTCTGGTGCAGGCTGAAGACAGGCTGTCCTCTGAGGATGCACGACCAGGAAACAGTTGCAGTGGCTGGCAGGAGCTGAAGATACAATGTTGCAGAAGTTGTCTTTGTTTCTTTGTTGCAGTTTGTAGAGTTCCTGGATGGTCCAGATGCAGGTTCTTTGGTAAGAAGGTGAAGTAGAGGATGGAGAGGATTCCTGCTGGAGTCTTGCAATCCGAATTTGAAAAACCACCCAGCAGAAAGACCCTAAATAGCCCTAAAAGGGGGAATTGGTCAGCTACACAGGTAAACACCCATCAGGGGAGGGGTCTAACATCACCTGCTGGCACTGGCCACTCAGATGCTCCAAGGGCTCCCTGCCAACTTCGAATCCACGATGGCAAAACCCAGGGACCCTCTGGAGGATCTCTGAGCTCTGAGCACCACCCCTGGGGTGGTGATGGACAGGGAAGTGGTCACTTCCCTTTCCTTTGTCCAGTTTTGCACCAGAGCAATGACTGGGGGTCTCTGAACCAGTGTAGGCTGGATTATGCAAGGAGGGCACCAAATGTGCCCTTCAAAGCATTTTCAGTGGCTTGGGGAGGCTACCCCTCCCAAGCCTGTAACACCTATTTCCAAAGGGAGAGTGTGTAACGTCCCTTTCCCCCAAAAAAACCCTTTGTTCTGCCTTCCTGGGCTTAACCTTCTCAAGCAACAGGAGGGCAGAAACCTGTCTGAGAGGTGGCAACATCTGGTGCTGCCTGGAAACCCTCAGAAGGCTTAAATGGCAATAGTGGGGGGTCCTCTAAGTAGCCCCCAGAGTGCATGGAATTATACAACCAATGATTGCAAAAGTCTTGGGGCATTATTCCAACATGTTTGATATCAAACATGCCTATGTTCTGAGTTACCATTATGTAGCTGGACATAGGTAGTGACCCCTCTTTAGTTGTGCCATCATGTGTGAGACATTGCTGTTCCTCAGAATGTAGGAGCCATGCACAGATCCAGGGAACTTGGCCATCACATGGGAGATATACTGGTCAGCGAGACACGCCACCTGGACATTTATGGAGTAAAAGGTTTTTCTGTACCTGTTCACTTGTTCACTGGCACTGGAAGGAACCAAAGCAATGTGGGTGCCATCTATGGTCCCTGACACACGAGGAACATGTTCCATATCACAGAAGTCAGCTTTAACAGTGGGCAAATCCGCACGTTAGGGAAACCTGATGTAGCTATCCAGTTGTTTGAGTAAAGCACACAGTACATCCTTCAACACAAGACTGAACATCAGCTGTGACATCCTGCTGCTAAACCCACTGTAATCTGGAACAAGCCTGAGGCAAGGAAGTGTAGCACTGATAATACCTGTACTGTGGGAGGGATGGCATAGGGATTACGTATGAAAGGCAAGAGATCCGGCTCCAACTGGGTGCAAAGTTCCATGATTGTCTGACAGTTCAGGTGATATGTCTGGATGATGTGTCCCTCCCAGTTTACCAAGGTCGATTATGGGCTGGTACACCGGTACATGTCTCATTCTCACCATTGCACGGTATCTAGGCATTGGAGAGAGGAAAAGCCACAGTATGATGTCGACAGTTCACATGCTACCTAACACTATACTTGTAGCACACAATAGTACTGTGGACTTAACACTGAAGTATACACAATCCTTTTGGGCATGTAGACTGGACGTGTAGTCTATCCTAGATTACTGTTGCAGCCCTAGACAAACAGCTTGCAACACACGGAACATGTGACACTTCCATTTAACAACACCCTGTTCCCCCAGGTAATAAGGTGTATTTAACTTTTGAACATACAGATATTATTAGCCCGTCTATGAGGCAGCAAGTGACTGCACATGTCCTGTCTTAGTCATCAGTCCATCTAAGTACACTGTCCATGAATGTCACATGTGTGAACCCAGCTTTGATGTGCGAAAATAGTCAATCTATGCACATATCACTACAATTAATCCATGACGCACTTATTATTCACCTACAATATACTAATGACATGTAAAGTGGAGAGAGAGGGCCTGGCTCATTGGTATGTATCCAATTGTATGTGTGCAACTGTAATGTCACCTCTCTTCACATTTTGCCCTGTGTCTCTAACAGTATTGTGATAACCTTTGTGAACACAGGTAACTCTGGCTATCCTAACCTTTCGTGGCTGCTGACACCCGTGAGATACACGACAACAGATGGGAAAAACTGTTTCATTGAGGGCCACGGAAGGATGAAGTGTGGCATTGAGAGGACCTTTGGGCTACTGAAGGCCAGATTCCAGTGTCTTTACGTCTCAGGAGGTGCCCTGCTCTACAGACCACTAAAGGTCTGCCAGATCATTGTTGCCTGCTGCAGGCTACCATTACTGGATGTTGAGGAGGTGGCAGCTGGACCAGTGGCTGATGATGGTGACGTAGAAAGTGACGAGGAGGCAGATGATGAGGATTCAGCTGACTCTAGAACAGAGTTGATCCACCAATACCTCAAATGAAATTCAGGCATGCATTAACTGTATTGTATGTGAACTTTACTCCTGTCTGCCTTGTGACATTGCTCTTCCTCATGTGTGCCATCAGTGGAGGTGTTAAGTGCAGCTATCTCTCTGTGTGGAATTGGGGCAAAGACATATTACGCATCAGGGGAGGTGTTACTGTTCATATATCAGAGCTATGTTTACTATGCTGTTGGCTAGTTTCACATCTGCAAATGATTGGGCATGTTGTATTCTTCAAGTAATGCCATGTCAACTGCAAATTGACTGCCAACCAATGTATTGTTATCAGTATTGCTACTTATCCTCACTGTACACAATGTACGAATATGGAACCCAACTTATACTGACAGTGGAACTTGGCTTTAGTTGGATAATGTCACCTGTGAGGGATCGACCATTGGGAATGCATATCTTGAAAATGTGGATCTGCCATAGTAGCTGTGCTCAATTGTGCTTAATGTGATTCCCAAGTGCAATAGGTGATGAGTTGGGTCATGGTGGATGAAATCCTCAGAGCAGTTGGCCTAGCTGTTGGTAGTACAGGTCCAGTATCCAAGGGCCATGGGAAAATGGAGACATAACAGTGGATAGTCAACAGGGTGTGTCAGTGGCACACAAGGGAGAATTTTCAGGAGAGGGTCACTTCCTGGCAGTGGTTTTAGTCCTGGCATCAGGTCCTGCAGGATGTCTGGATGGATGACGTCATTTGCTTGGGGGTTCCTCAGCTACCGAGAGAGGGGTGCTAGTGGCCTGTGGGTCCTCTGACGGTGCCTCCATTCCACTAGCTGCGGCAGAAGTGGATGGCTCAGTTGGTATGTGGCTAGTGGAAGGGGCCTGCTGGTGGGTGGAGGACTCATGCAGGGTAGTTGTTAGTTCCTTGAGCACCCCTGCAATGGAGGCCATGGTGGCATTGTGACCCTTCCGTTGCTGTATGACCTCCTAGTGGTATTCCCTCTGCAGCCTCTGGTTCTCATGCAAGGTGGAGAGTATCTGGCCCATCTCGTCCTGGGATTACTGGTATGCTCCCAGGACTTAGGAGATGGCCTCTTGCCCAGTTGTTTCCCTTGAGGGCCCCATCCCTTGGCCTACAGGTACCCCCCATGGCCCCTTGTGCTTGTGCCCCTGGCACGGTGTGCCCACTCCCAATTCTTTCAGATGCATGCTTAATACAGGAAACCCAGCATACAACACTTTACCAACATGTCGTGTTTCAGGCAGACAGGGTATTCCCAAAAGGTTTACGGGAGTGTTTATGAAACTAGGACAAGAGAGATTGACTCTCCATATACTTCTCATTCTTTCATGTTTTTTCAGAGAAAGGTGTTCTATTCACCAATTATAGAAACAATTGTATTATTCTCCACATTAAACCGGTCTATTTAGAAGGGACAATTGTCATATCTTAATATATTGACACTAACATTAGATATGGCTGTAATATACATGTATTTGTTGCTTAGGATACCGAATGCTGTTAGGTCATGTAGAATGTAGAGGGAGAGGGTCTAAGATCAGAGACAAACTGGGGAGCAGGTTGATAAAGTTGGAAGGAATAAACCTACTTTTACTTTGGATCTCTTGTCTCATGAGTATGATTAATTGACCCCATGCTACACTGGCGGAGAGGATCGGATGATATCCAGAAGGTCTTAACACTGTTATTCTATAAGTGTTTGTTCTTGTAACAGACCTCCTTAGCTCTAGAGTGCGCAAATGTCACTGAGGATTGTTGCTTAAAGAAGGCTTGATACTTCCCCGTAGTTTCAGGTCTTCAGGAGACACTGTGGGATTTGAGCTTTGGACACCTGAGATCAAGGGTGAAGTAATCTTGTCATGGACCAGTGGATGCCTTATTGACGTTTTGATTTGTGGAGGAGCTTGTAGCTATTTTTGGTGTTCCACACAGAGAAGATATGAGCCCAGTGAACTGTGGACTGCTAACGAAGGTTTTTTTTGTTTTTGGTCATTTTTGCGTTTTTTCACTTTACTGATAATAGAACTGACTTGCATCATTGCAAGACACTTTCCATTGTTTGGAATGCAAGTGATTCAGTTATGAGTGCACAGTCACACAAGAGCCTTGAGGTGAAGGATGTCTTGTAGAGCTCACGCACTGTGAGTAACAGAAAGGCAGCATCAAGGTGGTGCGAGGAGCCCTTGTGTACAGTGCATGTGGAGTGGTTTGAAACGCAACTGAGTGCAGGACAGCACATTAAATTCTAGGAGGGGTTCAATAGGTGTCAGCGCATTGAATTCTGGGAAGTGCCTGAGTGTGAAGGTGCATTCCATCTTAGGCATCTTAGGTGCTTGTGTCTAAGTATGCGTCTGTGTTTTTACTGCCCATCAAAACATTAAAGGTTTCATCCTGGGAGGAGACTATGAAGATTTTGTTTGTCGTGACTTAAGGAATTTGTGAGGAATATATAAAAATTACCTTGTACAGTCAAGCCTTGGATCTTCTTGAGGTATATTGACTTAGTGGCTAGATTGTGTGTGGTGCTTCAATTTCTGTCTCTTACTTTTCTTGTGAGAGTGGCTTAATTGAGTCAGGGAAACATCTAGATTGCACACCTCAGTGTTTTAACCTGTGTTCTGGTGGAGGGTTACTTTTAGTGCTAACTAATTTCTTTTCAGGTTTCTCTGGCACATTGATTAGACGCTGGTGCTTCTTATCAATCTTTGTGTCTCTTTACTATTTTGTTTCATCATCTTTGTGTGATTTTTCTTTTGTTCTACTCTGTTGCTATGTCATTCATAAAGGTGATAGGTGCATGGCATTAGTACAATGCATACCGTCATAGCTGTCATTTTTTTAACAGCACCTGGAGTTCTGCCAATTAAATGGCAGAAAAAGAAAAAGGTTTTTGAGAGGTATGGCAAAGTTAGTGGTGCATCTTTAAGCTCAGAGAGGAAAACTGCTCTTCTTCTACAGTGTTTGGGCACTGAGGGACAAGAAGTTTTCGATCATCTTGCTGATGTAACTGATGAGGACGATCTTGACCTGAAAGAATACGAAATCTGTGTAAAGAAAATGGATAGGCATTATCTACCAAAAGTTAGTTCCATCTTAGAACAGAATCATTTTTGAAGGAGGAATCAGAAAGAAGGTGAAACAGTAGAAAGTGATGTTACTTATTTAAGAACATTATCTTCAGCATGTACATTTGGACCTTTATTAGAGGAAAGAATCAGACCAATTTATGTTGGGTTGCAATATCAAGCAAGACAAGATCTTTGACAGAAAGATAACCTGTCTTTAGATGAGGTGATGTTGATCGCTGAAAAAATTAGACATTCAATAAGATGTGTACAGGTTATAGGGATTGCAGGGGGCAAGGGAGACAGTGTTCATGTGGTTAAGAATAGCTCAAAGAAACAAGAAAAAAAAGTAATTTCAATGGTGGAAAAGAAAAGTACTTTGCAAGGAAAATGTTTTAGGTGTGGGAAACCTGGTTATATGGCCAATGACAAGGGGTGACCAACATTCAAAACAGCATGCCACTTTTGCAAGAAAAAAGGACATTTCCCCAATATATGCAGAATGAAGGGCTTCAAAAGAAAAGTATTTGAGGTTGGAAATTAATTGACTCATGAGTGTGACAGAGAAACTGATTTTTAGTGTGGGCAGATTGTTTTGAAAGTAAACAGTGATGAAGGAACCAGCCCTGTAGATTAAATATTTGCGGAGGGTCAAGGAAAAATGATTCTCTTCGATTTTGAAGCAAACATCACAATTGTCTCTAAAGAGTTTTATCTTAGCAAACTCAAAACAAAAATCAAATTATTAAAAGCAGATATTAAGCCTTACACTTATGGAGGTGAGACAGTTTTGATGTATTGGTATTTTTGGGGTTTGATTGAATATGAGCAAAGGTACATTAATGCAAAGATCTATGTTTCACAAAGAGGCAACAGCATATTGAGCTGGTTCCATCAAAATGATTTGGGTGTGACGTTTGATACAAACAGTTGTCCACCCATAATATTGAAAAGGAACTTCAAGGTGAATGAAGTGAATGTGCTTGAGACATCTAATGATGCGTTTATACAAGATTTGAAAGAAGGTTTCCCTCAAGTTGAAAAGCTTGGTTGTTTATAGCATTGTGCATCACATGCGGTTGGTGGATGGAGCCAAACCAGTATATAGAAAGGTTCACAGTGTACCTTTCCCTGTAGATGAAGAAATGTGGTTAAAGTTCGAAAAACATGAGAGAGATAGCATAATTGAAGAAGTGGAAGGAACTGAGGCCCTCATTACAACATTGGCAGTATTGACCACCTATCGCCACGGCGATGGGTACCAACATACCACTGCCGTGACTACCAGCCGGTAACGTGTATTAAGACCACCGACCGTACAGCCGTAAGGCAGCGCTGCTGACAGCAGCACCGCCACGCCAGCAAAACATCGCCAACCGTATCATGAGCAATGATATGGCCTGGTGGTGTTTTGCTGGCGGACGCTGCTGCTGACAGCACCGCCGCGGATGGTCTCCAGCCAGAAGACACCCTGTAGGCAGGTAAGTCGGGTCCTCTGACCAAAGAGTGGGTAAGGGGTGTTGTGTGTATGTGGGGGGGGGGTGTATGTTTTGGGATGCATGCATGTGGGTGTGAGTCACGTTGGATGCATGTGTGAATAAGTGATTGTGAGCGTTGTGGATGCATGTGTGTGAAAAGCTATGTTGGCGTGTGTTGTGGTGTGTGGGTATGTATTTGTTCATGCGTGTATGCATGTGTGTATATGGGTGCGCGTGTGGGTGTGTATATGTGCGGGGCAGGAGCGGGTGGGGGAGGGATGGGGAGGACTCTGGGGAGGGGGTGGGGGGCAGTGGAGACCCCTATCAGTGCCAGGAAAGGGATTCCCTGGCACTGATAGTGCCTACTGCCATGGTTTTCATGGCTGTAAGTTCAGCACGAAAACCATGCCGGTAGGCCGCATCGTAATCCAGAGGGTGGGAATGTAAAGGCCGCTGGGCTGGAGACTGAAGTCTCCAGCCCAGTGGCCATTACCACCCTGGCGGTCAGTGTGTTAAAGTGGCGGTGTTGGATGGCGGTAACCGTCAGGGTCTAAATCCCATTTTTTTACCGTCAGCCTGTTGGCGGTATTACCACCGCTTTAACACCGACCGCTAGGGTTGTAATCAGGGCCTGAGTGGCTAGCTCCAGCAATTGCAGGAAGGAAAGCAAATGAGACTTTGCCCTTACATATTGATGTTAGGGAGTTGAACAAACATATAGGCCCTCATTATGACCCTGGCGGTAAATCCCGCTTACCGCCACGCTGACAGCTGCCAACTTACCGCCGTGGTGGCGGAAATCCGTTCACGATATTATGATACACATACACCAATCTGACAGAATTCAGCCACGGACACAAATCTGCCAGACCAAAGGTCAGTGATAAAGTGGCGGCATCAAAACCCACACCGTTACGCCAACAGAACAACGCCCACCACATTATGACCTATGAATCACCACTGTGGACATTCAATGGCGGTAAACCATTGGCAGTGCATAATTCAGCGCTCACAATGGACACCCACAGACAAGGCAACTCCACATTGGACAATTCAAACAACACACATCTGACACCCATACACACTTCACACCCACACACCCACACCACTATAAAACACACACCCACATTACCCACAGCTCCTTACGAATACAAATCATTGGCACAAGACTGACACAACTGCATACACACACCACATACCCCCTTACATCCCTCATGCACCCCACTTCACACACCCCAACCCATTACCCAACACACCCTCACCAACACACGTCACATAACACCCATGGCACCACAAAGGCACCCCTGTTTCACTGAGGAGGAGTTAAGGGTCATGTTGAAGGAAATCATCAGGGTAGAGCCACAGCTATTTGGAGCACAGGTGCAGCAGATATCAATAGCCAGGAAGATGGAGCTATGGCGGAGAATGGTGGACAGGGTCAACGCCGTGGGACAGCATCCCGGAACAAGGGATGACATCAGGAAGAGGTGGAACGACCTATGGGGGAAGGTAGGTTCCATAGCAGCAAGACACCAGCTCGCTATCCAGAGGACTGGCGGTGGACCCCCACTTCCTCCCCCACATCTCATAGCATGGGAAGAGCAAGTCTTGGCAATACTGCATCCTGAGGGCCTGCTCAGAGTCAGAGGAGGACTGGACGCTGGTAAGTCAACTCTCTACTATTATCACCCCCCTACCTGCATTCCATCACATACTCTCACTCCCATCACTCCACTACATCCCAAACACTCCACCATCAATCCCAATGCCAAGCCCTGCATGCTGTACCAATGCATGGACACCCCTCACAGCCCTGCATGGACACTCATCACTAAAGCATGCACAGCATAGACAACTAACACTCCCACCATACACCAACATATACAAATAGAAGCTGGCAGTGCAACACCACCATCGAGAGGAAGCCAGGGATGTACAATATGTTATACACATTAACCATAACACATCATTTACATCCCCACAAGTACCCTGGCCAATGTCACCGGAGAGGAGGTGCCAGCACTATCCAGTCCCCCAACTGAAGTGGCCCACAGTGATGACAGTAACTCTGGTCTTCAGGATCTGGATGATCTACCTGGCCCATCAGTGACCACTGGACAGCCGGTTACCTAAGCCCAGTCACAGACCACCATTGAGCCTCCCCCATCAGGAACCAACATCACAGCACCCACCCAGCATCCCCAAACCTCTGTCCCCAGGACACCTCAATCAGCAGTGTGCCCACCTGTACAGGGACCCCAGGCCACACCTCGCACACAAGACAATGAGGGACCTGGGTTAAGTGGCAGTGGGCACACCATTCAGGGGACACAGTCACAGGCCAATAGGGACACTGGGAGGACTGTTGTGCACCAGGTGGAGGACACGACCAGGAAACAGACTCTACAGGAGGCACTCTCCGAGATCCTGGGAGCCTATCAACATTTCCAGGACACAACAGGCCAGATCTCAGACAATGTGCAGGAGAACAGGCGGCTGCAGGAGGGACAGTACCAGGGGATCACGGAGGACTTGCAGGCCATCAACAACACCCTGATCTCCATAGCAGGGGTGCTGGCAGACATGGCCAACATTATGAGGGAGGCAGTGTCACACCAGAGAGGCCCCTGCCACTAGCCAGTCATCTGAACAGCCTTCCACTTCCACTAGTGGCCAGGAGACCCCGTCACAGGGCTCACAGGCCACCAGCACCCCTCCCCCTGCAGAAGGTGAACCAGTCTGCAAACGTTCCCTGTGATCCAGACAGAAGCAAGAGACACTTGCCAAGCCCACCACCAGGAAATGAGCCTCTCCTGATTGTCCCCCTTGTGTCCCACTCAGTCACCCTGTCCACCTTGAACTGCCATTGCTCCCCTTTCTATGTCCCCATGGACAACGCACCTTTGCTACAAATGGACTGGAACAATATCCTGGACTTTCCTCCATCATCACCCTATCCCATTGCACATTCCCCTCTATATATTAGCACTACAATAAAGACTCTTTGATAAACATCGATTTCGAGTATGTCATGTATTTCAAATATGTATTGATTGACACCAGGAGTATTTGTCAAATCACCAACATCTGCAAAAGGAATAGCCAAAGGAACAGTAAAAGGGCATAGAAGTGGGGAATACCAGCATGCCAATGCAACACAGAATACAACCAAAGTCATTGAAATGTAAAGTTGCACTATCTCACTTGTGTATCATTGTAAATACTGACGGATTACAGATGTTCTGTTGTCCACATCCTCATCCTCTGACTCCTCATTCTCACTGTCCACAGAGGCCACTGCTGCCACAGGTGCATCTCCAATCTCCTCCTACTGCAGAAAAGGGACATGGTGTTTGAGGGTCAGGTTGTGGAACATGCAGCATGCCACCACTATCTGGCAGACCTTCTTGGGTGATTAGCACAGGGATCCATGTGCCTCATTATAATGTTCTTCTGCCCTTGTCCTGGCACTCTGTATAGGGGTCAGCAGCCATGATAGGTTTGGGTAACCAGAGTCACCTGCAAATATTGAGGGACAACATTTAGCCACACACTATCCCATATGGCCAACACCATACCCATACAGCAACATATACTGGGTGGGAACCAGGGCTCACCTATTAGCCACACCCTGTGCCTCTGTAGTTGGCCCCTCACATTGTGGATGCTGCTATTCCTTTGGACAAAGCATCATGCACCAACCCAGGATACTTAGAATTGACGTGGGAGATATACTGGTCCACCAAGCACACCATCTGCACATTCATGGAGTGTAAACTCTTATGATTCGTGAATACCTGTTCATTCTGGCGGGGGGCACAAATGCAATATGTGTTCTGTCAATCGGGCCAATTATATTGGGGATATGTCCATTGCATAAAACTCGGCCTTCACAGTGGCCAAATCCTCCACCTGGGGGAATCCAATGTAGCTGCACATGTGTTTTATCAGGGCAGATAACACTCTTGTCAGCACTATTGAGAACATTGGCTTTGACATTCCTGATGCCAAGACGACTGTCACTTGGAAAGAACCAGTTGTCAGGAAATGGAGAACTGATAGCACTTACATAAGAGGGTGGATCCCAGTGGGATAACGGATAGTAGATATCAGCTCAGGCTCCAATTTGGAACACAGCTCTGTGATTGTGGCCCTGTCCAGTCTATACTGTAGGTGAGAATTATGTGCCTGTCCTCCAGTGTGGCCAAGTCCACTAGGTGTCTGTACAGGGGGTAGATCTCCATTATCCTATTCATCCACAGTGGTAGGTATCTAAGGAACAAAAGATTGAGGAGGCTGTCACAAACTGAACAATGGAGCCACAACAGTAGTCTGCAATCTGTAAACATGTAATGGGACAGTGTGATTTGTCAAGTATGTGCCTATTTCTCCTGTGATGAAGCATTATTCCATAGGCCTGCCCCACCTCTGAAATAGCATCAGCCTGTCCTTTGTGGAGGGACAGGTGGAAGTGAGGTAATGCCGCTGACGCTGTATGCCATGGCGGGAGGCGGTCGGGAACCGCTGTGCAATTCCTCATGGGTTAATATTGGGCCCTATGGGGTACAGTGGCCAATGGTGATCTATGCCGACGGTGACGGTATGCACCGCCGCGGACGTGACCGCCATTTTTTATATGATTCCTCACTTATTTACTGACCTTCCATTGGAGAAGACCTATACTGCATGTGCTGCTGTGACCTGTGTCTGGAACCTACCATGGCCCGTGTGACAGGGAAAAGGGCCCCGGCCTTCACTTCAGAGTAATTGGAGAGACTGGTGGATGGGGTCCTACCCCACTACAGACTGCTGTATGGGCCTCCAGACCAACAGGCGAGTACACTGTGGGCACAATGCATGTGGCATGAATGTATGGAGGTGTGTGTGAAAGCATCATTTAAGGGGGAGGGATGTCCTCTTGGCGGGGTACATGTTGAGTGCTGAACTATGTGTGTGCTAATAGTGATGAAAACGGGTATGGTGGGTCATTTGTGCTACAGGCTGGACTGTTTGGTTAATGGTGTTCTCCTGTCTGTATTGCCTCTGCAGGTCAGTGACCATCCAAGGAAGGGTATGTGGCGTGCCATCACCAAGGAGGTGCGGACCATGGGGGTCTATAGCAGGCGTAGAACCCACTGTTGGAAACGGTGGGAGGACCTGCGACGCTGGGCACGGAAGACCGTGGAGGCCCAGCTGGGGATGGCCTCCCAACGAGGAAGGGGTGCCCGTCGAACCCTGACCCCCATGATGGCCTGCATACTGGCGGTGGGCTATCCAGAGCTGGATGGGCGCTACAGTGCATCACAGCAGCCACAAGGCAGTGAGTACAGTGGCCATCATTGAGGAAACAACTGGAGGGGTGGTATCTGGGTGGTGGGTGTGTGTCAGTGGGTGCCCCTAGGCCAGACATAGCAGCATAGGTCCTCTGGTGGCCAAGGGTCTGAAGGGGTAATACTGCCTACCTAGCTTGTTAGCATCTACTACTGGTCAGGGCTGCATGGGTCCCTGGTGTGCTGCAGTTGGCGGTGTGTGCTCCTCCTCATGCCTTGGTGGCTAGCAATATCACTGGTAGTGCAATGCATAGTGCGTAGGCCTGTTCCCTGTGTGTGAGGGTGCTGTGTACACCAACAGTGGTGTTGGTGTAGTCATTGACCCAGTGTATCCTTTGTCTCTCTCCCCCCTTTCTTGTTTTGTCACCCTGTCCTTATGTGCATTAGTATCACCTGGTAGAGGAGCAGAGGCACTGGCGATGGAGGGAGCTGCATCCCACAGGACCCTGGAGGCAGAGTCCACTGACGCTGCGGGCATCAGTGAAACGGAGGTCGAGGGAAGCACCACAGCGGAGACTGGAGGGGACAAAACAGACTCTGATACCTCCTCCGATGGGAGATCCCTGGTGGTGGCGGAAACCTCTGTGACTACCCCAGCTACAGGTACAGCCGCCACCCCCATACCAGTACCGCCCTCCCAGCAGCCGCTCAGCGAGTTGCCCGTGCCCTCTCACCCGGAGGGTTGGCATCTCCTTCACCCCAGGCACCTCAGACCCTGTCTCAGTGAGCCCTGCTGCCCTGAGTGAGGAGGCCATTGACCTCCTGAGATCCATCTCTGTAGGGCAAATCAACCATTGTGAATGCCATCCAGGGGCTGGCAGCCCAGATGCAGCAATCTAATACATTCCTGGAGGGCATTCACAGTGGATTGGCGGCCCAACAGAGATCGATCCAGGCTCTGGCTTCCCCTCTGATGGCAGCCATTGTCTCTGTTTCAATCATCCCCCCTCCAACTACCACTTCCTAGTCCCATTCTCCTCAACCCCTCCTAAAGTACTCAAACGCAAGCACTCAGACACCCAACAGCCATCCACCTCACAACACCACACACCCCATGTACCTGCACCCAAATCCAGCAGACAAACACCTCCAACAACCACTCCCTCTTCCTGCCCCAATGATCCTAAAAAGCTTTTCCTTCCCACCATTGACCTCTTCCCTACCCCTCCCCCCTATCCTGCACATTTGGCCAGGGTATCAAGAACCCAGCCAAGCACCTCAGCGAAACAGTCCACGGGCCCAGTTGCATCAGCACCTACTTGTGGTGGAAAGGATTCCAGGCCACAAATACTGAAGGGGAAGGAGCCTGCACCAGCCAGCAAGAAGGGTAAGGAGCCTGCACCAGCCAGCAAGAAGTGGAAGAAGCCTGTACCAGCCATTAAGAAGGAGAAGGAGCCTGCACCAGCCAGCAAAAAGGGGAAGGAGCCTGCACCAGCCAGCAAAAACGGAAATGAGCCTGCACCACACAGTAAAAAGGGGAAGGAGCCTGCACCAGCCAGCTAAAAAGGGAAGGAGCCTGCACCAGCCAGCAAAAAGGGGAAGGAGCCTTCACCAGCCAGCAAGAGGGGGAAAGAGCCTGCACCAGCAGCTGGCACAGTGCCCCCACTGTCAACCGTGGTTGTTCAGCCATCAGTGAGTGCAGGGTCTGAGAAGGAGCCTCCCACTACCACCATGACAGTGCAGCCATCGTAGGGTGCAGGGGCTGAGCAGGAGCCTCCCATTACCACCACCACAGTGCAGCCATCGGAGGGGGCAGGGGCTGAGCAGGAGCCTCCAACTACCACCACCAAGTGCAGCCATCTGGAGGGTGCAGGGTCTGAGCAGGAGCCTCCCACTACCACCACCACAGTACAGCTGTCACCGCCGGCGGATGCCATATGACCCAGCCTCCATGGGCTGCTGTGTGGCCTGCCCCCACCAGGACCAGTGAGCAAGTCACCCACCTGAGAGACTGTGGCCTTGCACTCCCCAGGACCAAGCACAGGGCATGTTGCCCCCTCCAGAACCAGCGGGCAGGTTACCCACTTGAGAGACTGTGGCCTTGGACTCCCCAGGACCAAGCAATGGGCATGTTTCCCCCTCCTGAACCAGTGGGAAGGACACTCACCTGAGGGACTGTGGCCTTGCACTCCCCAGGACCAAGCACAGGGCATGTTGCCCCCTCCAGAACCAGTGGGCAAGTCACCCACTTGAGAGACTGTGGCCTTGCATTCCCCAGGACCAAGCACAGGGCATGTTGCCCCCTCCAGAACCAGGGGGCAAGTCACCCACTTGAGATACTGTGGCCTTGCACTCCCCAGGACCAAGCACAGGGCATGTTGCACCCTCCAGAACCAGTGGTCTTGTTTTTGCATCCGGCTGAGGTGCCCTCCCCTCCCCTTGAGGTGCCTGCCTATTTGCCAACTGATGCTCCTGCAGTGTTCTCTCTGTATTGGTGCAGGGATTGAGCGGGGACTTGGACTTTGCCCTGTGGCCACGTGACCCCTGTGTACTGTGGACTGGGCAGTGTCCCTTTTTTGTACATTTGTACATATCTGTTGCATTGCCACATCGACTTATTATTTTTGATATTGATCTTATTACAATCACTTTAGTCAATTCCTGTTGTCCTTGCATTATTCAGCCAATTTACAGGGATAAATAGTTTTTCTTGTGCAGCTGGTTGTGTGTACTGTGTGTGTGTGTGGTGCGTGTCTGTCACTCTCATTTTCCTTCCCCCTCCCTTGTGTGCTAGGTGGCTGTACTCACCGTTGTCGTCTTCGCTGGCGTTGGCGTTTGTGGTGGAGCATAACGTAGAAGATCATCAGAGAGACTTGCAGTTCTGGTTCCATGGCGGCGTGGTTCTCCCTGTGTCTCCAATTGTGAGTCCTTTGACTTCTGAGCTCTGTTTCTGCCACGCTTTTGATGGCAATGGTACCGTACCGGAAAAGGTGGCTGTTTGGCATGTCATAATATGGTGGGCGGAACTTTGTCTTCTGCTTGCCTGTAGGCGGCTACCATCGTGATGACTGTTGTTTCCGCCCTGGCGGTCGGTGTGGTACATTGGCTGTCTTTCGGAGATATCGCCGCCATGGTCATAGTTTGGCGGTAGTTACCGACAGCCTGTTGGCAGTATTACCGCCACTTTATCACCGACCGCCAGGGTCGTAATGAGGGCCATGGTTGTAGATAGGTACCCTTTGCCCAATATCTCTGATATGCTGATCTTCTCAGATGGGGCTACAGTTTTTTCCACTATTGACCTTACATCAGGCTATCACCAGATTAGTCTTGATGAGGGGTCCAAGGACCTCACTGCTTTCATTACACCTTTCAGGACTTTTAGATCTGCTAGATTACCCATTAGCTTAATATATGTTGCCTCTGTATTCCAAAGAGCATTAGAGAACGTTTTAAAAGGTCTTGAGGGAATGAGAATTTATCAAGGCGATGTGTTAGTTTTGGGAGAGATATGCCTCAACATGATGAAAGAGTAAGACAGGTGTTGGAGAGGCTTGGTAAATTTAACTTAACCATCAGAGTAGAGAAATGCAAATTTATGCAGGGACTCCATAGATTATTTGAGCCATATTATCAAATGAGAAGACATCACGCCCAAAGAATATCTAATCAATTCCATACAGAAACTTGTCATCCTCCAAAAAGGAAGGAGTTAATGTGATTTTTAGGTATGATGGAGTATTACATAAATTTCTAAAGGAATTTGCTGAAATCTGTTTTAACATGAGGCGGATGCTTTGCAGACAAGTAGAATTTGTTTGGAATGATGGATGTGAAGCAAAATTCAAGGAGAAAAATGAAAAACTGATTATGGCTCTCAAGTTAAAGAATTTTGAATTAAGATGCAAATCCCTTTTTATTACTGATGCCAGAATCAAGGTCCTAGGTGTTGTTCTGCAGCAGGGTGGGTGCAATTTTGAAAAAGATATTTTGTTTTTGTCACGAGCACTGAAGGATGCTGAACTACGTTACTCTGTCATAGAGAGGGAGGCTCCAGCTGTATATTGGGCTGTTAAGAAACTCAAGAAGCTCTTGTGGGGTTGCTCTGCAACAGTATAATGTTGAGGTGAAGTACAAAACTGGTGTTTAGAGCAGAGTGATAGATTCTTTGTAAAGATTACCACCTTTGAATGAGGATGCTCAGGATGAGACTGGGGATGATAATGAATTAGACAACAAAATGGTTTGCGAAATCAATGTCATTGCTGTCACATAAGACAGATGGTGCTCTGAATTTAATTCTGACAAAGTCACGTTGGAAGTTTTGTGCTTGATCAAAGAAGGGTGGTGTACCAGGGTGAAGAGGAGTGATGAGAGCAAGACATGTTGGCATGTCAAGAAAGACATAGCTTGATTTTTAGAGGCACAATATTAGTTCCACCGAGTATTTGAGAGAAGAACAAATTTTTCTTGCTCACTGTGGTCATCAAGATATGTCAAAAACTGAAGAAAGGCTCATATTGACATACTGGTGGCCAGGCATAGATTGCCAATTTCAGAGGGTGATATAGAAGTGTATATAATGTGCAGTGAGTGAGAAACCTGTAAAACTAAGAGTGCAATCTATGGTGATCAGAGAGCACCCAACTCATCCTTAGGAGAAGGCTATTTTAGACATTTTGGGACCCATACATGGTGAGGGCTGTGAGACCTATTTGATAGTTCTCATTGACTTGTATTCTCAATGTTTTATTTTCCAGAGGAATCGAAACAAACATGTTGCAGGATTGTTAAAGGAGTTATTTGGTAGGGAAGGCATACCTAGTGTAATAATCTCCGACAATGGAATACAATTTAGGTCCAGAGAGGTGGAAACGTTTTTGAGAGACCATGCAATACAGCACAAGAACTGTGCTTTCTATCACTCTGAAATCAGTAGCATGGTTGAACGTTTCAACAGATTGTTGAAGGAAACCATAGCCATGGCTAAAGACAATAGGTTGAATTGGAGGAAGGAAGTGGTAAAAAGGGTTGAAGCATTCAGAACGACTCCACACTCTACTGCATGAAAAAGTCCCTTTGAGTTATTCAGAGGCAGGTAGCCAAACACACTGGTAGCACCCACATGGGTCAATGACATGGAACTTAAGTCAAGCAAAGTAAATCTTGAAAAGATTGGAGTTTGAGAGAGGCAAAGAAAACTGCAGCCCTCAAAGAGAATTTTGATGAAAGTAAATCTGTTAAGGAAATGGATGTTAAAGGGGTGATTAGGTGATGATTAGAAAACTGATCAAAAAGTGGGGATGTTCAGGGTTGTCAAAAACATTAAGAGTTGTTAAGATATTCCTGCAGCGAAGACAGAAGACTTCCGTATTTGGAATCTAAATAGAGTGGTGGTCATCAAAGAAAAAACTTAGTTCATGATGATTTGTGGATGTCATGATCCCTTGAGCAAGCAGGGAGTACCCACTCCTGTAATCGAGGTCCAACAGAAGAATTGGTTCTCCTTTTTATTTAAAAGAATATGTTAGATAAAAGTTCTCCTCTGTCTTTGTATATTGAACACACTTTATTGATATGCATATTCCGCTGCATAAAAATTGTTACAATCCACAAAACCGTTATACTATTGTTTTCACTTTTAGTCGTTTCTGTTGTTTTGTATGACATGTAGCATAAGATTTTAAACATTTGAAGGATGGGGGTGTTTAATAGCCACGCATTATTTGCTTAAGAAATAGAATGCTGTTTGGTCATATAGAATGTAGAGAAAGATGGTCTAAGAACAGAGGGAGACTGGAGAGTGGTTGATAAGGTTGGATGATATCTGGAAGGAATAAAAGTACTTTTACTTTGTACCTCAATATTGGTTTATAAAGTAGGAATATAAGTGCTCTTGTAGCTCAGCTGAATAGTGAATGCAACAAGTGAGCTTGTTTTGGAGCTGAAAATACTGAAATGGTTGGGAAAGTCTCTGCTTCCTGTTTAAAGTTTGAAAGACAAGATTTAGCTAAAGGAATAAAGAGTCAGAGGTAGAAGCATGAGGTCTGAAGCCAGAGTCCTGAGAACTCGGGTTATTTCTGTCTTTATAAGTGTATTATTGCTTTTACAGTCCACATTTCCATTATAGCCTTAGAACCCGCCGCAGTGAGCTCTACCGGCTATTAAAGGCCCGCTCCCCGCGTTAAATGCAGGAGCCGAAGGTGAGGGCATTGAACAAGGGAGAGGGACTTTAATAGCCGGTAGAGCCCGCTACGGCGGGTTCTAAGGCTATTAGAACATTCTGCCACTCAGGGTAGAATGTTCTATTAAAAAAAAAAATGTTCACGGAGCCCGAGGGGATTAAAATGTGATGTTCACTACTAACTAGTGTTGATGCAGAAGCTGTACAAAAGAATTGCTTACGAATTCTGATCTTCTAACGTGCTCATGTTCAGGAAAAGGGTGAAAAGAGTGCAAAGAAACAATAGTAGGAAAAGACATAGGTTGGGAAGTGGGTGCAGAAGTCAATTGAGTAGAGAAAAACAATCCTACCCATAAATGACAACGTCATGTTTAAAAGACACTAGAAAACACGTTATTAAGAACATATAGACAACGGGAGAAAGTAGTGACCACTATGAAATAATAATTTTTCACAACCCTAACCAAAAAGCAAATCCTAAAATTATCTAGTAACATTTTTAGGGCTCCTCTGCATTTCAGTAATTTTTGTATGTTCAGGTGGAACAGTGGTGACTCTCATCAATGTTCTAAGGTGAAAAGGGGGTACTCTTTCCACAGAAAATGGACTTTATTCTGCTTTTACTAAACAGAATAGTACTTTAAAACAATGCCAGCAAAACAATCAGTCTCCTAACACCTAGTCTATACAATCACACGGAAACCTCTTGTGAAACCAACTATGCCCAGAGTCCGTTCAAAAAGCCTCTCTGGCAGGCTTCTATTGTCCATCAAATTCTCTTTTGTTGTTTTCTTTCGCATGGGCCTCTCAATTCAGGCCTCTTCGTGAGAAAAGTACTGCTTAGTTGGAGTGCCCTCCTGGCAAACACCCACAGCTCACTCGAAAGTCTCAATGTCTTAAAGCAATGCACCAGTGTCTCTCCTCTGTGGCAGATACTACAAACAATGTGCTCTTCATTGATCAAGGGCACAAATCATCTCGTGCAGACCCAAGCACCATTAATTGGGAAATAGCTCAAGCTCAGCAGCACTTTCAGACTCCAACACTCATTATTTAGTGTCAGAGGACGCTCAAGCTGCTCTTTCATGGGCACCAAAATATAGTGCCTTTTTCCAAACTTGAAATCTCCGGTGCACTGCCCTTCTTCCGTTGGAGCAAAGAAAAGGGGGTGTGTGGCCAAAACTCAGGCCAAGGGGCTCAAGGGATTGCACACTGTCAGAGGTTACCAGCACATGACAGGTAGAGAAATGAAACCTCAAAACAGCTCTGCCATCAACAACAGGAATCCTTCTCTTTAGCTCTTTTACACTGAAACTTTGGTTTTGTGATGTCCAACGCCGTCTGATGGAGCAAGTACGATACCATGCGCTGGCGATCGCTGTCCAGCTTTGCTACTTTCTGGGTGCTGAGACTGTAGGGCCAAGACGTCCGTCTTTCATCTGTAGCTGTCACTGATGGGAATTAGGCTTAAATCAATGTCCTGCAGGTTATTATGACTTGATACCTGCAGAATCTAGTGACGTAGGAAGTGTGCCACAGCTGTTAGTTTCCTTCAATTTAGTACAAAAACAGTTCATGGTTTTTAACAAGGGGACTGCAAGCAGGTGGTCTGCAATCTTCAAAGGAGTAGCCATTCACCATGGGCAAAAAATACAAAGACAAAGGCAGAAGGGCAAAACAGGGTCTCTAGCATCTTTAATTGGGTTCTCTCCATTATTCTCTGCCATCTATAGCTACATGAGAATTCTATCTGAATGGATTTCCTCACACAGTGGCATTGTCTAATGGGGTAAACACATAGGTGGTCATTCTGACCCTGGCGGTCAAAGACCGCCAGGGCGGAGGACCGCGGGAGCACCGCCGACAGGCCGGCGGTGCTCCAATGGGGATTCCGACCGCGGCGGTAAAGCCGCGGTCGGACCGGCAACACTGGCGGTCTCCCGCCAGTGTCCCGCCGCCCCATTGAATTCTCCAAGGCGGCGCAGCTTGCTGCGCCGCAGAGGGGATTCCGACCCCCCCTACCGCCATCCAGATCCCGGCGGTCCGACCGCTGGGAACCGGATGGCGGTAGGGGGGGGTCGCGGGGCCCCTGGGGGCCCCTGCAGTGCCCATGCCACTGGCATGGGCACTGCAGGGGCCCCCGTAAGAGGGCCCCTACAAGTATTTCACTGTCTGCTGCGCAGACAGTGAAATACGCGACGGGTGCAACTGCACCCGTCGCACAGCTTTCACTCCGCCGGCTCGATTCCGAGCCGGCTTCATCGTGGAAGCCTCTTTCCTGCTGGGCTGGCGGGCGGCCTGAAGGCGGCCGCCCGCCAGCCCAGCGGGAATGTCAGAATTACTGCCGCGGTCTTTCGACCGCGGAACGGTAACCTGACGGCGGGACTTTGGCGGGCGGCCTCCGCCGCCCGCCAAGGTCAGAATGAGGGCCAAATTTGCCTCAATGATTAAGTCTAGGTGTTCCTCCTTACCTTAGAACATCTCAATAGAGAAATCACATGATACCGATTATCAGGGACATGTAGAAACCTTCCTTTAAAAACTGTGCATCAGGTGCACTATGCAATACACAGGCTAATAGTCAAATGTGCAAACAAAAAGACAAGAACTAGAGGGTCCTGATATTTGCATGATTAGGACACATCTGATCCCACCAAAAATTAAAGTAGCAGGAACAGAAGGGAACCGAAAACCAAATTAAAATAGACATTGAAAATTCGTCATGTTCAAAAAGGTAAACATAAGATATCTCCTATTGAGATGGAAAACTTGTCTTACTATAATATTGAGTCAGTTAACCAGTCTATCGCTACCCTGACAGTCAGGCTGGAAAACATTGAAGCAGGCCTAAGGCAAATTCTTGAAAACCAGTCTGGTCATACCAAAGGGAATTATACATAACATGGGGGTCCCTGGTATATCACTGCAGTCTGGAAATGTGAACCTGAACAATACATCAATAATAATAAAAAGGGCTGACTGGTGAAAGGAATTCGAAAAAGAGAAATGGGACTAGGACATAGCTAAAATCTCAATAACTAAGCATGATGCGACATTGGTCAGGGGAAGTAACAAAAGAAAAAATCTATAGGAAGAACAAAAAAAAAATATTTGGGTGATAGTCAGGCATGTGACACAACACCGAGAGTACGGGTGATACACAAAGGCCAAAGTTACACAAATTTTAACTCTACCGTTGGCGACTACAACATATACGGTACTCCTAGCTAATGTTTCAGTTCCTTCTTCAGGAAAAAATGAAAACCTGGTTTTCTTTTAAGGAACGAAAGCCATATGCTACTTAGGAAACACAACATCGTTAACTAATGTAATATAGAAATTAGGCCACCTTGAGTCACAGATCTATAATTTCATCTTTAGGTCCAATCAAGGATACATAAATGTAGGGCTGCCTGTTCCTTTAAGGGAAGGGGCAGTAACGTGACTAACTGCAGGTGACACACTTTGATCCTGTATATCTCTTTTTATTTTCCTTCAATACCATTATAGCCAAATAGACATTCACTGGTGAAGTGTTGTCTTTTATGTTCACAGCATGAAATATCATTATCTGTGGAATTTAGTAACCAGAACAAGTTCAACCAACTGTTGCGTAGCGATGGGCATCGTCATGACCATCCCCTCACAACACAGGGGAGCTTGTAATAGTATCAAAAGCAGCAACAAACATGCAAAAAACAAATAAAAAATAATAAAAACGCACAAAACGTCAAGCCATCAGATATACTTGCTGTGTATCAAGCACAAAAAGCATAGACAAAACAATAGCATGTGTGAATAAGCGGTGGCACACAATACCATGTCATGTACTTTATGCACTGTAAACCTGCAGCCCAAAACCCAATATTTGGGCCTGTTTAATTTGTCAGGTTTAAAATCCTTACCCTCCTTTTGACAGTAGATCACCAGGCAATGGAAATCTGCTGTCAAATATAACTTTACTGTTTCTCGTCTAACATACAGGACCAGCAAGAACAATTCATGATAGGACCAAATACATGAAAATAAATTTCCATTACTTAACTGTTACCCTCTTGTCAGTTACTTCGCAACATCAAGCCACCTTAGTTTTACCTTTCTAAAAGTAAAAATTGTTACACTGACACTCCATATTAATTTGGCACCTACAATTTCCACTGTAAAAAAAAATCATCTCTATTTCCAGATTATTAAACTACATTTACTGTGAATAATTCACACACCTTAATAACACACATACCAGTTGTTAGAATAAATGCTTGTTGCAATCCCATGCAATGGTACATATTTCATCAACCTCGAATGAATGAACGTCTCAGTAGGCCCAGCTGAAGTTAGAACCTTCAACCTTGATATTAAAACAAGCCTTTGTACTGGCACATTGACTCATTGAATCATAAGAAGGCATAACCTGCAAATATATATCAAACCTAAATGTATGCATTTACTGAAGCCTGAGACACTTTAAAAAGTACTCTGAATGAAAGAAAATGCAGTTTAAACAGTGCTTTTGCCCAAAATCGACTTTGATATTTTAGGCATTAAAAAATCAATATCCTACAATTTTCTTGCATAATATGCATTACCAGAATGTCTATTACACAATCCATGAGTCAGCCATTGAAAATATTAACTTATACTTTATAGAAATGAGCTTGTTTGCTCCTGCGCCAAGGGAAAATTGCACATACAAATGTCATTTTAGTGGTGCAACATAACTTGAATTTTAATGTTAGGAGGTCATAGTATAGGTATTAAGCTTTATAAATATAAATATTAAAAAACGATTTTGAAAGGCACTTATTTTTTTAAATAATTTTTCCATAATTAATAATTTTCTTTAAAAAAAAAAAAAAAACCAATTATTATTTTTTTTGTGATAATTCCACATATAAAAGCAAGCTGCATCCCTTGCCTATTATTTGGGATATATTAACTCACAAGCCTAAGCGCATAAGCCTAACTTGAAATGCGTCACATTTTTGCGCCACTTTCATTGTGGCTGCAACCAATTGACAAGTGTCCTAGAAGTACAACAGCACGATTTGTATGTTCTCAGGAGACTGTGTGTCAATGCAAAATCAGGTTTCCTTATATACAGTTTTTTAAGCTTCAGGCAAACATTCTTGACATTTTGGTTGGTCATTCACATGTTTTCACTACAAAGGAAAAACCAGTGTCATGATGAAACCTCATATTTCATGTCATCCAGCCCATAATAAATTACCCGGCAAGGCCTAGAATTTCACATCAGATAAGTGTGGACCCCCAATAAAAACGGGCACCTCCCCCTCGTAAAGTAAGAAGAAGAAAAGAGCATGTGCAGGTGTGAGCAAGTTAGGCAGGGTGTGTGAGCGATAATAAGGGTTTTATGGCCTGGTGTGCCTTGATGCTATCTGATTCGGCCACTGGGAGAGGGACTGACCAAACAGGTTTGGCCTGAGGCAATGGTTCCAGCTTGCCCAGGTCAGAGAAAAGTCAATCAAGGTGTACGTGTCCTTGGAATCAAATCTGACTGTATTATAAGCCTATGTGAGGGCAACTTTTAAAAATGGCTGCCGTGTATAAAATGGGAGCCACGAGTGCAGGACGAAAATGGCGATTTCGAGGTGAAAACGCTGCTGGAATTGAGCGAAAATGCTCATGCTTAGTGTACTAGTCATTATCGGTCTTTTGATACTAAAATCGTACTGCTGTGGCAAAGTAAATTACAGGCTTTGTTCACAGCTGCTGCTGTGAACAAAGCGAACATTGGAATGTTGGCGCTGAGGGCTTTTACCGGCCAGTAAAAGCCCACAGCACTCCATTGTTTTCAATGGAGCCCCCAGCATTCCAATGTTCTAATATGTATTTCAACACTCACATAGATAATTTGAAGTATCCATAGCAACAAACAACACCCCATACAACAAATTAGTGATTGTTTTCTACCTCTAATATCTATATGTGGTTTGAAAGAGGCATGAGTAGCATTAAAATCAATGTGCAAAGAAATGATGACAACCGAACTCATCATTGACGGGGGAAATTTGATGGCCACAGAGGAAATGGCCTGCTGTTGTCCTCCATGAACAAACAGCACATATGTAGTCATGCAGGAACATGTCCTGCAAAGCTGGGAGACAAATCTAACAAGTAATACCACCAGCACTGAAATAGAAAGCATTATGCATGTAGGGACTACCACGCCGAGTATGACGGAAGTACATCCTATGTATCTCTTGTTCGTTGAGAGCTCCACAGATGCTGCTCATGCTGCTCATGTCATCCTCGTGTGAGGAAGGAAGCTGTGGCTGAGTTGGTGAACTGCAAATGTATGCATGTGCGCGTACATTCGTGTGTGTCTGTGGCAATAAACGAAGGATCCACGGCAGTGAGTCTGGCAACTGACTACTTTGCCTCTTCATACTCACCCCCTCCTGATATGGACTCCATTTTAAAGAGGAAAATTCTGTCACTTGTATTCACTGATACTCAAATCACTGAATAGTTGTACAGTGGACTGATTCAAAATATGAAAGACTCTTCCAAAGAAAGCAATGCCTAAAGAAGCCTTACTCATAGTCCTACTCTTTGTACACAGAGATGAAAGCTGATCCAAAATGTGAATCATACTTCTATACTTCTATCAATAAGGGTTATATGGGAGTGACTCAAAGATCGCCTACATGTATTTTCTTCTTTATTAGATGAGCTCTAGCAGACAGTGAAAGAGGTCAAACCAGGGTTGGATTGGGACAGACAATAAGCCTGGGTATCAAAATAAAAGATTGCCCTCATTAGTGAGTTAGATAGGTAAAAAGTGGCCCATGGTTGCAAACAGAGGCAGTTTTGAACTTGCAAATGCAAGATGGATAGATGTTTTCCAAAGTTTGGAGGACTGCATGGATTTGAGATTGCTGCGTGCAATGTTTATTTTAATATCTGGGAAATCAACAATAAAAACCATCTCAAAAGACAACATAACAGCCCCAGAGACTGCCCAAAAATGTCCCACACAATTCTCTGTAAGACTAGCCCATCAGGCACTGCCTGATTGCCCTGTAAATCTGTGCAATCCTGGGTCAAATCAGACCTCATGAGCATGCTTCACTCAGAGTATGACAGCTGTATAGGGCACACAGTCAAAGTAGGTTGGATAATGTGAAAACTCTCACAGCTGATAGAGCTGAATATAATTTTGCAGTAACAGGGGCCCAGTGTTGCTGTAGAACGTCTATATATGATTTGCACATTGCATTACAATTGACTTACTTCTCAAACTAAATCCACTGTAGTGATCGAATGGCTGGAGAATCACATTTGATTTTTTTCATTTCAAGAGAATATAAGTCCATAAATTCTAAGAGATTCTGCTTTTTCGCAGACTGCCATATACATGCTTGCAGATGGGGAAAAGATAGATAAGGAAGGAAGGGCCAGATGTAGGAAACAAAATTTTTGCGACTCGCAATTTGCGAGTAGGTGCGACTCACAAATTGCGAGTCGCAAAATGAAATGCAGGTACAATGTCAGTGTTGAAATAGCGACTCGCACCCGGAGTCGCAACGCAGAGAGCGAGTCCGCTGATTGCGAGGTCGCTTTTTGCGACCGTGCAAAAAACGAACTCGCAATTTGCGAGTGGGTGTCGCAAATTGCGAGTACCTTGTAAATTTCTTACAGGTGCTGCAGAACACTCCAGAAACCACTCCAGGACACTCTGGAAACACTTCCTGGCACATGATGATGACATCACAGCCAGGAAGTTTACAAATACACCTGGGAGGAGGGAGGACCACACCCTTTTTAACTGCTGAACTGCACACAGTAGAAACAGCAGCTGCAATGGAAGGAACTCCTAGGAAGAGAAAACTTAAATTCTCAGAGAAGGAGCTGGAGGTGCTGACAGATGAATGCTGTCAGCACTATGACGAATTTTTTGGGAAGGCAGCCCTCAATGTGCCAGAAGCCACCAAAAGGCAACTGTGGCAGGACATCCAGGAGAAAATTAACTCCCTGGGGGTGAGCCACAGGAGTGTTGACGAAATAAAAAGAATGTGGTATGACCTCCGCTCCCGGACCAAGGAGAGGGTGGCTGAAAGGCTCCGGGAGATGAGAGGCACAGGAGGGGGACCATCTTCAGTACCACCACCCACACCCCTGGAAGAAAGGGTGGAGGAGACCCTGGAGCAGGAGGCAGTATCAGGATTTGGAGACCTGGACACCTCAGAGCCCACCACATCAACGGGTGAGTACCATGTGATATGCCTGTACCCCTATCAAAGCCATACCCCCACCCACCATGTAGACAGGGGCATGCTCAAACAAGATAGCTCCATTTCAGGGTAGCAAACACCAGAATGATGCATTATGGGAAATGTAGTAAAGTAGGCAGTTAATAGGCAATTGTTTATTAGGAAGTGTGCAACAGATAGTAGACACTGACAGTCTGTTCCCCATGTCCCACAGGTCTCCCACAAGACACCACCACACCCCACAGCAGCCAGCCCCATGAGGACAGCGCAGGAGCCGCCAGCACTCCCACCTGCACAGCCAACATCATCCCTGAAATGTCAACACCTGCTGCAACTGTGTTCGAGGAGGCTGCGGCAGCAACAGGCAGGAGTGATACAGGTGAACACACAGGGCAGCCACCGCTGCGCAGGCGACGCAGGTACAGGAGATCAGGGCTGCAGGCTGCGTCCGGCCGTCAACCTCCCAGCCACAGTGAGGCACAGCTGCTGCGTGGTCAGCGCCTGCAAAATAACATATTAGGGAAGATTAGTGGTGTGCTGCACCGCTTTGTCCGCAATAACGAGGCCAGCATGCAGCATCTTAACTCCAGAATCGACCTGATTGCCACGAACACTGGGCAGGCACCTCAGGGGGACGGGGAATGGGGGGCACCTCAGCCAGAAGATGGTACAACGCCACTGGTCCTGGAAGGGGAAAGATGCCCATCACTCTGTCCTGGGGAGTGCAAGGCCACAGTCTCTCAAGTGGGTGACTTGGTAACATGCACTGGAGGAGGCTGCTGATGCTGGGAGTGGTGCTGGTGTTGGTGCTGGCAGTGGTGGGGGGAGGCTCCAGCCCTTACCCTGCAGACTATGGTGGCTGCCCACTGGGGCTGATGCTGCTGGCAGTGGTGCTGGAGGCAGTGCTGGTGGTGGTACTAGCAGTGGTAGGGGAGGCTCCAGCCATTCCCCTGCAGCCTTGGAAGGCTGCCCACTGGGGCTGCTGCTGCTGGCAGTGGTGCTGGTGGCAGTGCTGGTGGAGGGGCTGGTGGCGGAGCTAGCAGTGGTGGGGGAGGCTCCAGCCCATCCTCTGCAGCCTCGGATGGCTGAACCGCCATGGTTGGTGGTGGGGGCTCCGACTGAGTCCCAGCACCAGGCCTCTTGTCCTTTTTGCCTGCTGGTGCAGGCCCCTTGCCCTTCCTGCCAGCAGCTGGGGATAGCTCTTTGCTCCTTTTGGCAGCAGCTGGGGAATGCTCCTTGCCCTTCCTCTCAGCAGCCAGGGATTGCTCCTTGACCTTCCGTTTACCAGCTGGGGGTGCCTCCTTGCCCTTCCTTGCAGCACTTGGTGCAGGCACCCTATCAATGTGACTGCCTGGTGCCCAGGATCCTCTCCCACCTGGTGCAGCTGTGGAAACTACTGTGCCCCTGGACTGGGTGGCTGAGGAGCTTGGCTGGGTTCTGACCACCCTGGCCTGACATGAGGGACGGGGGAGGACTAGGGAAGAGGTCAATGTTGGCGAGGAAAAGCTTCTTAGGGACATTAGGGCAGGAAGAAGGAGATGATTTGGGAGTGGAGGAAGAGGGATGGGTTGTAGGAGATGTCTGTCTGCTATGTTTGGGTGCAGGTGCATGGGCTGGATGCTTTTGTGAGATGGATGGCTGTTGGGTGTCTGAGTGCTTGCATGTGTGTACTTTGGGAAGAGGGGGCACAGACACAGTGGGAGAGGATACAGGGGATGTGTGCATGGAAGTGGGGGTGGTGACTGCCGGTGAGGGGCGTGTACTGATAGGTGTGCTGGTGATGGGGGTAGTGGATGAGGATGTAGTGCATGCAGGTGTGAGTGTAGACGCAACTGGGAGGGAGGTGGAGAATGAGGAGGAGGTGACCACAGTGGAGGCAGCGGATGTTGGTATGTCTGCATCTGGACAGTGTTTGTGTAAGTGCCTGTAGGATGAAGTGTGGTGCTTGTGTTTGCCATGTCCACTCTTGAGTGTTGTCCTGGGTGCATGCTCGTTTGCCTGTGTGCTTGGGATAGGTTGGAAGTGAGGGGAATGGGATTGGGTAGAGGAAGTTGGAGGGGGGAGGGTACAAACAGGGACAATGGCTGCCATCAGAGAGGAGGCCAGAGCCTGGATTGATCTCTGTTGGGCCGCCATGCCAGTGTGAATGCCCTCCTGGAATGCATTTGTCTGTTGCATTTGGGCTGTCTGTCCCTGGATGGCATTCACAATGGTTGACTGCCCAACAGAGATGGATTGCAGGAGGTCAATAGCCTCCTCACTCAGGGCAGCAGGGCTAACTGGGGCAGGGCCTGAGGTACCTGGGGCGAAGGAGATGCCCACCCTCCTGGGTGAGCAGGCATGGGAAGCTCGCTGAGGGGCTCCTGGGAGGGCGGTGCTGGTACGGGGGTGGCAGCTGTACCGGTAGCTGGGGTGGGGAAAGAGGTTTCCACCACCACCAGGGAGCTTCCATTGTAGGAGGAATCTGTGTCTGAACTGTCCCCTCCTGTCCTCGCCATGGTGCTCCCCTTGCCCTTCATCCCACTGGTGCCCTCACCGTCGGTGGAATCAGCCTCCTGGGCCCTGTGGGATGCAGCTCCCTCCGTCGCCGGTGCCTCAGCTCCTCCTCCAGATGATGCTAATGCACATAAGGACAGGGTGACAAAACAAAATGGGGGGAGGGAGAGACAAAGGATACACTTGGTCAGTGGCGGCAACAACACCACTGTTGGCGTACACGACACACACACACAGGAAATAGCCCTACGCATTAGGCAATGCACTACCAGTCACAATGCTAGTCACCAGCCCATGGATAGGGACACCTAACGTGAATTGCATCATACCTGAGACCCACAGACCCCTGCCCAGTAGTGGATGCCAACTAGCTTGGTTGAAGGTATTTTACATCAGAACCTTGCCCAACATGGGACCTACTCTGCACTGTCAGGCCTGGCCTAGGGGCACCCCTAGGCCCACATCCCCTACACAAATACCACCCCACCAGTGCAAGTTGTATATTGGGGCACTGTACTCACCCCTTTGTGGCTGCTGTGATGCCCCCAAGCGCCCATCCAACTCTGGATAGGCCACCACCAGTATCCAGGCCATCAGGGGGGTCAGACTTTGACGGGCACCCCTTCCTCATTGGAAGGCCATCCCCAGCTGGGCCTCCACGGTCTTCCATTCCCAGCTTCTCAGGCCCTCCCACAGTTTGCGACAGTGGATGCTCTGCCTGCCATAGACCCCCAGGGTCCTCACGTCCTTGGTGATGGCACATCATATACCCTTTTTCTGATGGGCGCTGACCTGCAGGGAAATGGACACAGGGAAAGATATTAGTCCGACCGTCCTGCCTGTTACACTCATGGCCCACCATGCCCCTTCCCATCCCCATTAGCACAGATATGGCCTACCATACATGCAGCACGCTGCCCAGGGCCCATCCACCACACACCCCCTACATGAGGCCTTCACACACAGCACTCAATGCATTCACGCCCCATGCATCGTACTCACGGTGTTCTCACCTGTTGTTCTGGAGGCCCGTACAGCATTCGGCATTGGGGTAGGACCATATCCACCAGTCGCTCCAACTCTGTCGAGATGAAGGCCGGGGCCCTTTCCCCAGTGACACGAGCCATGGTCAGTTCCAGACACAGGTCACAGCAGCACTTGCAGTGTAGGTCCTCTCCTGTTGAAGGTCAGGTAGCAAGTAAGTGAACAGATTGAAAATGGCAGTGACGTCTGCGGCGGTGCATAACGTCACCGCCGGTGTACATCACCATTGGCCACTGTACCCCATAGGGCCCAATGTTAACCAATGAGGAGTTGCTTTCGACCGCCTCCCCCAACGGCGCACAACGTCAGCGAAATTACCTCATTTCCGCCTGTCCCTCCAAACAGGACAGGCGGACGCCATTTCAGAGGGGGCAGGACATGGCTCCTAACTGTGTCACAGTACACATATGCACCATTTGGACCTCTCCAACAAAATACTGTTACAATCAAGACATGCATTGAAGTCTAGTGTTTGGAAATAAGATACTGACCAGCTGCTCACCATTTTGCCCCATAGATTGCAACCGCTGAGGATGAATAGGAGATGGAGACAAACCCATGTGTATAACACCTAGTGAACTTGGCAACAATGGAGGACAGGCACATTATCCTCACCTATAGACTGCACAGGGCCACTATCACAGAGCTGTGTGCCCAATTGGAGACTGACCTAATCTCTGCTATCTGTCACCCCACCAAAATCCCCCCCTCTTGTGCAAGTGCTATCAGTACTCCATTTCCTGGCAACTGGCTCCTTCCAAGTGACAGTGGGCTTGGCAGCAGGAACGTCTCAGCCAATGGACAATGACCAGAGTGTTGTCTGCCCTGATTAAACACATGTGCAGCTACATCATTTTCCCCCAGGTGGAGGAATTGGCCACAGTGAAATCTGATTTCTATGCAATGGGACATATCCCCAACATTATTGGGGCAATTGATGGTACACATATTGCATTTGCCTCCCTCACCCTGGCAAAATGAACAGGTGTTCAGAAATTGAAAGAGCGTTCACTCCATGAATGTGCAGATGGTGTGCCTGGCAGACCAGTACGTCTCCCACGTCAATGCAAAAGATCCTGGGTCTGTGCATGATGCCTTTATCCCGAGGAATAGCAGCATCCCATATGTGATGGCTCAACTCCAGAGGCACAGTGTGTGGCTAATAGGTGAGCCCTGGTTCCCACCCAGTATATGTTGGTGTATGGGTATGGTGTGGGCCCTAATAGTTGGTGTGTGGCTAACAGTTGCCCCTTGAAATTTGCAGGTGACTCTGGTTACCCCAACCTCTCATGGCTACTGACCCCTGTGAGGAATCCAAGAACAAAGGCAGAGGAAAGTTACAATGAGGTACATGGGCGAACAAGAATTATAGAGAGGACCTTTGGCCTCCTTAAGGCCAGGCTTTGTTGCCTCCATCTAACAGGTGGATCCCTGTACTATTCATCCAAGAAGGTCTGCCAGATCATCGTGGCATGCTGTATGTTGCACAACCTTACCTTACATCTCCAGGTGCCTTTTATGCAGGAGGATGAGGCTGGAGATGGCCATGTGGCAGCAGTGGACTCTGTGGACAGTGAAGATGAGGGGGCAGAGGATGAGGATGAGGACAACAGAAGTGCAATAATTCGTCAATTCTTCCAATGACACACAGGTAAGACAGTGTAACTTCACATTTAATTGACAATTTTGTGTTTGACATTGTCACTGGCAGGCTGATTTTCCCCACTTCTATGGCCACTCACTGTAGCCTTTGGCATCTCTATTTGCAGATATTTGTGCCCCACTATCGCTCCTGGTGTGTTGACTGCAGCCAACTACAGGTCATTCCTATGTATACATTTCTGTACCATTGATTTTCAATGTTTAAACCTTGCTAAACAAATACATACTTAAGTCATTTGACATACTCCATACTTGTATTTTTTCAAAGGGTGCTTATTTAAGTGCTAAGAAGTAGAGGAGGATATGCAATGGGCTGGGGGGGGGTGATGGAGGAAAGTCTAGGTTAGAGTCCAGTCTATTTGTATCACAGGTGCATTGTCCAAGGGGGCATAGGAAGGGGAGCAATGGCAGTTCAAGGTGGACAGGGTGACAGAGTGGGACACAAGAGTGACAATCAGGAGAGTCTTATTTCCTGGCGGGGGTCTTGGCAATAGTCTCTGGCTTCTGCTTGGATCGCAGGGAACGTTTGCGGGGTGGTTCACCTTCTGCAGGGAGAGGGGTGCTGGTGGCCTGTTGGTCCTGTGTCGGGGCCTCCTGTCCACTAGCAGCAGCGTAGGTGGAGGGCTGTTCATCGGTTTGGCTCATGGCAGAGGCCCGGTGGGGTGCCACTGCCTCCCTCACCGTGTTGGCCGTGTCTGCCAGCACCCCTGCAATGGAGACCAGGGTGGTGTTGATGTCCTTCAAGTCCTCCCTGATCCCCAGGTACTGTCCCTCCTGCAGCCACTGGGTCTCCTGCACGTTGTCCAGTATCTGGCCCAGAGTATCCTGGAATGTTGGTATGCTCCCAAGATCGCAGTGAGTGCCTCCAGGGGAGTTGGTTCCCTGGGCCTGTCCGCCCCTGTCCCACAGCAGTCCTCCCGGCTTCCCTGTTGTCCTGGTGTCCTGTGCCTCTGTCCCCTGAACCGTGTGCCCACTGCCACTGACCGCAGGTCTCTGATCATCCTGTGTTTGTGGGGAGGCCTAGTGTCCCTGTAGTGGCGGACACACTGCTGATTGACGTGCCCTGGGGACAGAGGTATGAGCCCGCTGGGTGGGTGCTGTGGTGGTGTTTCCTGAGGGGGAGGCTCTGTGGTGGTGTGAGAGTGTGCCTGGGTAACCGATTGTCCGGAGATCACTGATGGGCCAGGTTGGTCATCCAGATCTATGCAAGCAGAGCTGCTGTCATCACTGTGGGCCTCTTCTGTGGTTGGACTGGATGTTGCTGGCACCTCTTCTCCAATGACATTGGCTGGGGGACCTGTGGGGATGTAAATGCAGTGTTATTGTTTCTGCGTATGACATCATGTGCATGGGTGTGTTGCCCTCTATGGTTGTTGTTGCCTTAGCAGATTTGCCTTTGAGTGAGAGCTATATGGTGGGCTAGGTGATTCTCTCCAGTGTGCATGCAGTGGTGATAGGTGTCCAGTCAGGTCTGTGACGGGTGGCCATGCATTGGTGTTACATGCAGGGCTTGGTATTGGGATGAGTGGGTTATGATGGTGGGGTATGAAAGAGAGGTGGTGAAGTGATGGGAGTGAGGGTATGGGTGGGAGTTTGTGATGGCATGGAGGTAGGGTGGGTGAGAGTAATAGAGATTTGACTTACCAGAGTCCAGTCCTCCTCCTACTCCTGCCAGGCCCTCAGGATGCATGATTGCCAAGACTTGCTCCTCCCATGTTGTTAGTTGTGGGGGAGGAGGTGGAGGTCCACCGCCACTCCTCTGTACAGCTAGTTGGTGTCTTGCTGCTGTGGAACATACCTTCCCCCATAGGTCATTCCACCTCTTCCTGATATCATCCCTTGTTCTTGGGTGCTGTCCCATGGCGTAGACCCTGTCCACGATTCTCCGCCATAGCTCCATCTTCCTTGCAATGGATGTCTGCTGCACCTGTGATCCAAATAGCTGTGGCTCTACCCAGATGATTTCCTCCACCATGACCCTCAGCTCCTCCTCAGAGAATCTTGGGTGTCGTTGTAGTGCCATTGGTGCAGTGTGAGTGGTGTGGGTGAGGGTGTGTTGGGTGATGTGTTGGGGTGTGTGATGTAAGGTGCGTGGATGGTGTATAGGTGATAATGTTATGTGGCTCTGGTTGTGTGGGTGCTCTTGCTGTCTCTCTTTGGTGGCAATTCTTTCTAGACGTAAAGTGTTGTGTGTAGTGTGGGTGGGTGTTTTATAGTGGTGTGGGTGTGGTGTGTGTAGTCTGAATTGTCCAATGTGGGGTAGTTTTGTTTGAGTGTGTGTATTTTGAGCGCAGCAGTATGTACAGACAATGGTTTACTGCCATTGAATGTCCGCCGTGGTGATTTGTGGGTCAAAATGCTGTGGGCGTAGTTCTGTTGGCATAACGGTGTGGGTTTGGATACCGCCAGTTTATCACTGACCTTTGGGATCGCTGATGTGTGTGGCTGTATAGTGACGGATTGGTATGTGTGTGTCATAATATACTTGGCGGTTATCTGCTGCGGCGGCATTATGTTGGCGGCAGTCGACATGGCGGTAAGTGGGATTTAACGCCAATGTCATAATGAGGGCCAAAGTGTCTCTGCTGAAATTGCAGTACTGTCAGAAAGGAGTGAAATATTTGGGTCACCAGATTGAGAAGGGTTCCAGAAAGATATGGAGAGAAAGGATTACAACCATATTGCAGATAAATTCCCCAACTACACAGAGAGATGTCAGGATGTTTCTAGGGATGGTAGGTTATTGTCGCCAATGGATTCCAAATTTTTCAGTCATTTCAAGACCATTGCAGAAACTAACTGATAAAGAAGTCACTGATCCCATAGTGTTAGACCAGGATGAAATGAAAGCGTTCACTGAATTGAGAGGGAGTTTGTGCAGGGCTCCAGCGTTGGGTATGCCTGATTACATGAAACCTTTCACATTGTTTTGTCATGAGCTTGATGCATGTTCTTTGTCTGTCTTGACACAGGCTCATGGAGGTTCAAACTGTCCAGTAGAATATTTTTTAGCTACTTTGGACCCAGTCGCAGCAGCTTTAGCAGTTGTTTACGCGCAGTTGAAGTAGGTGGTCAGAGCCTTACAAAGTGTGAGGGCATTGTGATAGGACATCCCTGACTGTAATGGTCCCTCACTCTATAGAGATTCTACTGACTAGATATGAAACAAGTATTGTAGGATCACCAAATGTGTAATTGAAAAGATGCACAGTGCTGAACCATGCAACCTTACTTCCGAGTGAAAATGCTGATATTGAAAAAGAGGAAGATGTTGAGCATGATTGTTTTGAAGTAACTGACTTGTGCACAAAACCGAGACCTGGCATTAGAGATACCCGATTGGAAGAAAATGACCAAATTATCTTTGTCGATGGTTCTTTTCTGGGAGACAATACAGGGACACTGAGAGCAGGATATGCTGTGTGCACAGTTACAGGTACCTTGAAATACTTGGCTTTGAGGAGTGTATTCTGCCCAAGTAGCGGAACTGGTAGCCCTTACTAGAGCATGCCATGTCTCTGCTCAGCTAAAAGTTACAATCTATACGGATAGCCAGTATGGATTTGGAATAGTTCATGATTTTGGTCAGCTGTGGTCACAGAGAGGTTTCCTGGCCTCTTCTGGTTCACCAGTGAGAAATGGTGAGAAAATTAAAGAATTGTTACATGCTATTCAAATGCCTGGAAAAGTCGCAGGACTATGCGTCATTGGGAAATGAAAATGCAGATCAAGTGGCAAGGTTTTGGGCATTGAACAGTATATCGCTCAAAGACAAGTGGGAACTGTTACCTGAAGAAGATGAAACTTTTACAGGCTATGCATTGAAAACAATTGACACTTTGGAAGAATTTAAAATGTTGCAGAATAATGCTGACACAGAGGAAAAACTTTAATAGAGCAAAATGAAATGTGTGCAAAGAAAAGACGAATCGCGGTTTCAGAAGAGGGTCAGTTGGTGTTACCAAATAGCCTGTTGTCTCAAATGACGAGGTAATATCATGGTCAAGCACATATTGGGAGGGATGCAATGGTTTGTTTGTTCAAACATGATTGGTTTAACCCAAAGTTTAGACAAGTTGCTGAAGCAGTTTGCCATCGATGTGTCATTTGCCACAACTAAATGCAGGGAAAGGGACAGTGGTTTATCTGAGCCACATTGGAAGAGCGGGAGTTCCATTCAATAGAATGCAGATAGATTTTATTGAAATGCCTGTGTGTGGAGGTTTGAGATATGTGTTGGTGATTGTCTGCATCTTTAGTAACTGGATTGAATATTTACCCTACACGAAGAAATGATAGTCTCACAGTAGCAAAACTACTGCTTAGGGAACTGATACCGCGTTTTGGGTTTCCTATCTCTTTAGAGTAAGATAGGGGAAGTCACTCCAACAATGAAGTAATCTAATTACTGTGTGCAGCATTGAACATTGAGCAGCAGTTGCTTTGTAGTTACCACCCTGAGGAAGAAGGACTAGTGGAACAGATGAATGGTACATTGAAGTAAAGAGTTGCAAAGATGTGTGCGTCCATGAATTTGTCATGCCCTGATACATTGCCTTTAGTGTTGATGTCACTGAGAAACACACCAGACAGGAAGACAGGATTGCCACCGAATGAAATCCTCATGGGCAGAGCAATGAGGTTGCCAGCGGTGCCAGCAAATGCGCTTGTCAACATTACAGCTGATATGGTGTTGAATTACTGCATAGATCTGGCTGATGTGGTTCGCTCTTTTTCTCAGCAGGTGGAAGCAACCACAGTGCCACCGATCCATGACCAAGGACACAACCTGAGAGCTGAAGACTGGGGTATGATCAGAAAGCACGTGAGAAAGACGTGTTTGGAGCCTCATTGGAAGGGACCTTATCAGGTAGTTTTGACAACTACCACAGCTGTGAAGTGTGCTGGAATTCCAAACTGGATGAATGCAAGTCATACGAAGAAAGCGGCATGTCCACCGGATCATAAAGATGAGTTGTTGAGAGTACCAACAACAGTGAGACAAGTCTCAGGGCCGGAAGGAGAACAAAGGGGAACTGAGACCAGATCTGAGCTCATTGAGGATGGTTCAGTCACTCCTGTGAGAGACGAGGGAGGAGACCTCCAGGATGGCGATGGAGAGCCTATCTCAATTGAGGCAGCAGGAGGGCCTAGTCAGAGGAGGGTTTTCCCAGAAGCAAACGATCCTGAAAGACAAACAGAGCAATTGCCAGACCCAGAAGTGGAAAGAGTTGAGGTGGATCAAAGCCAATGTGATCTGACTCCTCCTGAACGGGTTGCAGGTCGGTCAAGAGAAAACACCACAGAACAAGGACAAGGTTCAAGTTTGACTCTGAAGAGAACAAAGGGTCCACTGAATGGATATGAGTGGCCAGAGTAACAAGTGGAGAAAGGGAAAGAAGTGGTTGTTGAAATAACAATGGAAGAAAAAGTAGATACCACAAGAAGAGATCTAAGTGAAGGAGAACTGCATGGTGATCGAAAACTGAAAAGAAAGAGAATAGCAAGTCGAAGATACGCAGGTCCTGAATGGGCATACGCAACTATGAACGAATGGCAGTAAGAGTTTATGGGCCTCATTCCGACCCTGGCCGGCGGCGGTAGCCGCCGGCCTGGTGGGGCCCGCCAGAATACCGCTGCGCGGTCAAAAGACCGCCGCGGGTATTCTGGGTTTCCCGCTGGGCTGGCGGGCGACCGCCAGAAGGCCGCCCGCCAGCCCAGCGGGAAACACCCTTCCACGAGGATGCCGGCTCCGAATGGAGCCGGCGGAGTGGAAGGGGTGCGACGGGTGCAGTTGCACCCGTCGCGATTTTCAGTGTCTGCATGTCAGACACTGAAAATCTTTGTGGGGCCCTGTTACGGGGGCCCCTCGACACCCCATACCGCCATTCTATTCCAGGCGGCCAAAACCGCCAGGAACAGGATGGCGGTATGGGGGTCGGAATCCCCATGGCGGCGCAGCAAGCTGCGCCGCCATGGAGGGTTCCCCAGGGCAGCGGGAAACCGGCGGTACACCGCCGGTTTTCCGTTTCTGACCGCGGCTGTACCGCCGCGGTCAGAATGCCCATGGGAGCACCGCCAGCCTGTTGGCGGTGCTCCCGCGGTCGTTGGCCCTGGCGGTTTTTACCGCCAGGGTCAGAATGACCCCCTATGTCTTTTTGTTTTGATAGAGAAGTTCTGGGTCAGTGTTTTGGCACCTGAAGGAAGCTAATGAAGTGTTGAAACAATCTGAGAAAAATCTTTTGAGAAAGAGACTGTTGAAAGTAACTGGAAGAGATATTGATAAGCTGATTTGACTTTTTGAAACCTGATTTTGATAAAGCTGCTAACCAGTTTTGGCAGGGGATCCTGGAAGTGAAACTGAACTGCTGAAAGAAGAGTTGTCTGTTTTTGAATTTTACTGCAAGTTTTTCTAAATTTCTTCTGCTTTCTGATTCTTTACAGATCATGAGTAACATTAATCAACAAGGTAGAGATGCTAGGTGCTGTAAATACATGAGCGTTGGTTTGGCGATTATGTGTGGTGTTGATTGTGGGTATGTCTGTTCTTGATAAAAGACAACCATACTTCTGCTTCTGAGACAACTACTGCACTAACAGCATTGGAGAAGTTTAGGTTTGATTAAAAATGTTTGCATGAGGATACTTATGCACAGGGAGAACTTTCTTCTAATGCTTTTTATTGCTTATTGAGTGAGCATGTTGAGACAGTGGATGCAAAGAAATGCTTTCTGTGTACGCAGATTCCTTCATCAGTCGAGAAAGAAGTCACTTATGATAGTCTGCCTTTAACCTACGGGATAAGTTGTAGTTTGTTACTAACAAGATTTTATAACCAAGAGTATACAGTATTTTTACTCAAACTAGGATGTTGTATTTTTGTTTGTTCCTATAATTAGGTATTGGAGTAGAGTAGCTAAGGATAATGACATAGTAATAGTTAGAGGGTTCTTTGAACCTACATTGACATTTGGCACAGCTTATGCGCACCAAAATAATTAGACATGCTTGCTTACACCTTAGGGAAAAGCTTCTTAGATCACACAGATGACAGGAGAACAGCATTAACAGAGAAACTAGAAAAAGGCTTAGCAAAAAGGACTTACAAGAATCATTACGCTTATAGTGTAATTAAAACACAAGGGAAATTAGCTTTAGATGCACAACAAATTGGGAAACTTTGTGAATATAGGCCTAAATCGCGCACTGACATTTTATTTGTGGGAACAAGTGAATATTGGCATGTGTTTTTCTTTCAGAGTAAATGGATGTTTATGTTGAATGGACAGGACCCTGCTATTCCAGGGATTTACTACATCTGTTGACTTAATGCTTATTACCGTCTTCCAAGAGGATGGTATGGGACATGTTATTAGGGGATAGTTTTCCCTAAGATTTATCAAATGGAGGATCTGAAAAAGTTTCCGACAGTGACTGAATTACATCATAAGAGACAGAGGAGGGAGTTCTCTTCTGCTATAGTGGGAGATATATTTGGAGCAATGATTCCTTCAGTGGGAGTCATTCTGAATTTGAAAGTTGTCTACTATTGTGGATAACATGCTGACAAATTTTTCAGGAGCCATACTCCTGATAGATACTGAATTAGCTGCTGATAGAGCTATGACTCTTCCAAAATATCTTGCTTTAGACATTATTTTAGCAAAGGATGGTGGAATCTGTAGAATGATTAATTCTAGGCATTGTTGTTCGTATATACCAGAGAACAGTAAAGAAATAAGAGACATACTTACTAATCTGACTAAAGCAAGTGCTGATTTGAAAGAATTGAAAGAACCAGGTGTTTGGGAAAAGGTTGGCAAGGGATTAAATTGGAAAAGTGAAAGAATGATCAGAGGAGGGAAGAAAAGGGAAAAATTTGATAGGAAAATTCAAAGGGGAAACAAAATTATGAAGAGATTGAATTGTCAGAATTTTAGCTGGTTCAAAAATTTGTGGGTAATAGTGTGATGACATATTTAGTCATCAGAAGAGGGATTGCTAGCACAGATGTTTTTATAAAAAATTATTAATGAGTGCTTATGTATTGAGAATAATAAATTTATGTAGAAAATATAATAACAGAAAATTAATGCACGCATTTGAAAATGTGATCACAAAGAAGGGCCACCAATATTAATGAAATGTACTAATCAATGATTTAATACTTATGAAATGTTGAATATATGTTAGACTAATGCAGTAATATGTCATAGTAAGGGTTATGCAGTAAGTTTTAGTTTTATTAATTGTAGGCCTTAACTTAGCAAGTGTTTTGGCCTACTTGCCAGGCTTCATGTAAAAGCTGTATTTCTTAGCGTTTAATAAAATGAATGTTCCAGAGAAAGTTAAACTGTGAATCTCTCTTGTATTGTTTAAATGTGCTCATAACGGAAGCTTTTTGTGTGACCTACTGCTAGGAGATGATGTTCTTGCTAATGCAACATTTCATATGTAATGTGTGCGAGACTAACTTTCCCAGGACAAGAACAATGAAGATACTGACTAGAGTAGAAGCTGCAACAATATTTTTACCTGACAAGCTGGATGATGAGGACATCGCAAGACAAACCAATCAACGACATGTGAAAGGAGTAATATTAGAATTCATAGATTTGGGATTTTAGTTTTATTGGACAGAGTGCGAACATATGATTAACTGACCAATTGGGATTTAGGGGGTAGTTTTAACAGTTTTGACTTAACAAGAGTACACGGAGAGAAGACAGACACTCTTGAGACATTCTGCCCTTGCAGTCATTCTAATGATTGCCCATATTGTGTCTTGACAAGGGACATGCTTAACTTTAATGCTTAAAGACTTTGCCCTTTTTTAATTCTGGTGCTGAATCCTGATGCCTTGCTGATCGACTGATGTCCTGAGGAAAAAGACTGATTCTGCTTTGCTGATCCACTCTGAGGATATGTATATCCAACACTGTGATTATCATGCTTATTTGCTTTTGCTTTCTAGGTACCAACTGCGCTGTTTTGATAGAGCCATAATTAGATTTCTTTTTCAAAATTGGTGGTTCTAAATTGTTTTGCAAGAAGCCCAACATGCTGATGCTCATCTGATGTTAGTTGAGGATTCACACTAAATGAAATTTTGATAACAAGGGCTAATGTCTGATTAAAATCTCTGCTAAACTCGATGTATGTTATCATGTTGAACCAGTTGACTTTATTACTGATTTGCACCATAACCGTAGAATGTGCGTTGTTAATGCTTTGATTAGATTGTGTTTCTTCTGCCGCTTTGGACAGCCAGTGTTTTTTCTGTATGTATTTCATTTGACTTTGAGATTAATCTGCATGACCTTAGCATTGTTAATATAGGGAAATAAACATTCTAAACCTTTACTAAAGGTGTGGTTATTCAGGACTGAAACGTCATGGTGCGTGATAATTACTGACTCCATTGGTTATTGATTTTATTGATTGCTAATGAATATTGATTATTATGTATTGATTATTGACTATGTACTGGAGCTATGGTAAGATAATCTTAATTGTGAGTCAAATGGTTCATCGATCTATTCGCGTCCCTTTGTAAGTTTTCGTATTAAGATCAGACTCGCTAACATTATCCAGGAAGTACTTTCACCCATGCACCTTTTGAGAGGCACTGTGATTTCACCCACATTATTACTCGAAGATCTTAAAAGATACATGTTGAGTCGGCAGGGGTGTTAAGGTGTCAGTGGGTTTACAGTACATCCAAAGGCAGAATAAAGCAAACTGTAATAGCTCCAATAGATTCAGTAGATTAACACTTCACCAACATTTTATTTTTGTATTACCCCTGCAGAACCAGAAAATGTAGTCAACAAAACCCACTAAGAACATATAGAGTAGGAAAAGAGAAAAGGTCAAGGAAAAGAGGGCAAAGTGAGGCAAAAAAGTCAGGATAGTTTGAACTCTAACTTTAGTTATAAGGTTTTTCATTCTAAACCCTCCAAGAAAGCTAGGAAAGTGTAATCACCTGTCATCATAACCATGTAATGCTATTACTATATCCCTGTCTCAAAGCTCCTCCATCAGTCTCTTACATTTCAATTTATTTGATGGATCTCTCTCCACCCCCTTTGTCTCCAGATCATCTTTTTAGAGCACAGTTGAAAAGTTCATCATGAGGTATAACTGCAATGCTCAACTTAATATCTGGCAGTACCAGTTAGACCAAGTCATGGTAGTGGTCCACGGGACAACAAGATGCATCATATACCAACTTACATATCTTAACTATTGTTGTGCCTGGGTTAAATGATGGTTCTTTGTAGAATTTTTGACCCATGTTAGGCCTGCTGTTCTAGGGTCTTGCTTGCATCCATCTTAATTGTCATGGTGTAATTGCTCCCAGGTTACTTTAAGGCGTGGACCCCAAGGGTTTTTTCTCTAAGGAAAAGAGAGGTGGCTTTCCATCTTTAAGTGTACCACTTAGGCACCTCTTTTAAGGCCATGAAAAACATGTCCTCATCCTGCAATCACATCTGCCTACCAGCAGCTGATATTCAACCTTTGTCTTCTGTCCTCAAAGTAGCTAAGCTTCAACCATACGACAGCTCTCTTCTCTAACACATTATTTCACACACAAAGCTCCCTCAACATTCCAGCACAGCATCCAATCAGAACTTTCCTTATCACTCATAGTGCACAAGTAACCTGCAAAACCATTTCACCTTATATTACTTCCCAGTGAAAGTATTTTGCCATTATATATCAACATATATTCTGTAAAGATCCTAAAAATTGGATTTCAGCAACCCATCTCATGACTGGATATCTTTGTTATTATTCTCACTTTCCTGTTCAAGATTCACTTTCTTCCCTCCCTTTTGTTGTGCTTGTCCTACCCCAGGGGCATTTCTATATCACAATGTTTTGATTGGAGGATATATAGTTTCACAGCTGAAGTCAAACTGTGCTTGCAGTGAATGGAGTTTTTTTTTCCCCTCTCTCTCCATTTATCTACCGCCCCTCCCCATTTCTCTCTCTTTCATCCCTTTCCCACTCTCCTTATCTAGCACCCAGTATCATCTGGCACTCAGCCTCCTTGTTTTCTTTATTTACCTTTTACACCTACGGTATTATCAGTGGACTGCCATCTTACCATCTTAAAATGTTTTTTACTATGCCAAGAAGGCAGCCCTATGCATGCACAGTGGGCTTCTGGGATGATATTTATTTATTTTAACAAATTTCATGATCTCATTCAAGGATAGTCTTCAAGAATGTGCAATCATCCATTGTGGCCTTCTTTAAACGTAATATATAAAAATAAAATGCATTAAAATATGATCACAAATTCATCGAGTAGAGCATCTTTGAAAAACACTTCATAAAACATATGAAAATGTACTAAAAAAGGAGTGGAATATTTATATCGATCACAGAATAGTGATGGTGCTTTTTATCAAAGTCATAATATTGTGGGTATCATATCGAAGTAATAAGTATTGATGTTAAGTATACAGGTTTTCAGAACATCAAAAATATATATTACTATCATGAGTTTTAGTATTGTTTTTATGTTGGTTGTTAGACTTGGCATCCATGGCGTGGTATCCCCTAACTTTTTGCTCTGTTTCCCAGGTTGTTGATGTGTGCTGGACTCTGTTTTTGCTATTTTTGTTACTCTGGACACTTTACCATTGCTATCCAATGCTAAGGTGCAAGTGCTCCTATGTAAAATGTATGTGTAATTGGCTTTCCATGGTTGGCATATTTGATTTTCTGGTAAGTCCCTAGTACAGTGCACTAGAGGTGCCCAGGGCCTGTAAATCAAATACTACTAGTGGGCCTGCAGCACTGGTTGTGCCACCCACATTAGTAGCTCTGTAAACATGGCTCACTGCAGTGTCTGTGTGTGCAGTTTTAAACTGCCAATTCAACTTGGCAAGTGTACCCACTTGCTGGGCCTAGACCTTCCCTTCTTATATGTGTAAGGCACTCCTAAGATAAGGCCTATGTAGCCCCATGGGCAGGGTGCAGTGTATGTTTAAGGTGGGACTATACTAATGTGTTTTATATGTCCTGAAAGAGAAATACTGCCAAATCTGTTTTTCACTGTTACAAGGCCTATCTCTCTCATAGGTTGATATGGGAGTTGCCTTTAAATATTATTAAACCACAGATTCCCTTTGGGAGTAGATGGACATATGGAGTTTGGGGTCACTGAACTCACAATTGAAAAATACATATTTTAGTGAAGTTGGTTTTGAGATTGTGTGTTAGAAAATGCCACTTTTAGAAAGTAGCCATTTTCTAGCTTGAACCATTCTGTGAAATTGCCTGTTTGTAGATTCCCTGTCTGGGTCAGTTTGACAGTTGGGCTGTTTACACCTCTCTCTAGACAGTGACACAAAGGGAGCTGGGGTGTAGCCTGCATTTCCTGATAAGCCACTTGTGCTAGGAGTGAGTGGAGCAGTGGTCACTCACAACGCAGTCTCCAACCCCCTGGTGTGTGACTGGGGCTTGGCCTGGGCAAGGCAGGATCTCACAAACAAGAGAGACTTTCTATTGAAGTAAGCCTACTTCAAAGGCAGAAAGGGGTATAAAAAGAGCACCCCAAACCCCTGAAAGAGGAACCTCTGACAAGGAGAAGAGGTGAAGAGCTGTGGAGAAGTGCTGCCCTGCCTATGACTGTGCTTTGTAAAGCTATCCTGCAGTTGCTGCTTCTGCCTGTAAAAGGGGACAAAGACTGGACTTTGTTGTGCATTCCTGCTTGCGAAGAATCTCCAAGGGCTTGAACTGAGCTTGCCTCCTGTTGTTGAAGTCTCAGGGCGCTCAAAGACTTCCCCTGCCATCTGCTGGACTCTCTGCTGAGACTCCTGCCCTGCCAAATGGTACCCCATACAGTTCCTGGGCCCTTGATAGGTGAAGCTGGCAGACAAAGACTGAAAATACAGGCACAGACTGCCATGCGGGGAAATGTTTGACGCACCTTCCCTGACACAGCTGATAAACGACTCGCCGCCAGCTTTGCGGCTGAAATCAACATTCCACCTGCATTGCTGAAAAAAAGGCATGCAACACCCGCTGATGGAGACTGATAATGACACAAACCCCACGCAGTGCGGTTTTGTGATATTGTGCGACTAGGTTTTCAATGCAACATCGCTGGGTTGGGAAAAACAACACAAAGCCTGCTTGGACCCGAGGTGCCTGCCCAGATCGACGCATCGCTCTCTTGTGGGAGAGGAGAAACGACGCACGCTGACCCGACCGGAGGAGGTACGACGCACGGTCTCGCTTGCGAGTGAGTAATCGACGCATCGCTGGCCTTTTCTAATGCACACTCGCCCGTGCGGTGTTATTTTGATGCTACCCAGGTACTTTTGTACGCTAACATCGTTCTCACTATTTTCTAAAGGATTTAAGACTCTTAGGCCCCTCATTACAACCCTGGCGGTAAATCCCGCTTTCTGCCGTGCAGAAGACCGCCAACATATCGCTGCGGCAGCGGAATTCCGCTACAGGTATTACAACCCACAGCTCGGAATCTGCCACAATACAGACACACACACAAGTCCGCCACACCAAAGGTCAGTGATAAACTGGCAATACCAAAACCCACACCGTCACACCAACAGGAATACGCCCACACTATCACGACCCACGAATCAACATGGTGGTCATTTGACCACGGAAATCCATTGGCGGTACACACCGCTGCGCTCAAAATACACAAACACTTACAAAACACAACCACATAGGACAATTCGAAATACACCTACCTGATACACATACACACACCACACCCACACACCCAATCCAATATAAAGCGCACACCCTCATCACCCACAAACCCTTACAACCAAAATTTTGAAAAAAGGCCAGAGAGAGAGACTACCTAAAAAAATACCAGCATCCACAGACACACAACACCATCACTTACACAACATCCACACACCTCAAACAACACACACCAACACATCCCCTCACACATTACAACAGACACCAACTCACACATCACCCACACCACATCATGGCACCTCAAAGACACCCCAGGTCTCTGAGGAGGAGCTCAGGGTCATGGTGGAGGAAATCGTCCGGTTAGAGCCACAGCTATTCGGCTCACAGGTGCAGCAGACATCCATTGCAAGGAAGATGGAACTATGGCGCAGAATTGTCAACAGGGTTAACGCACTCGGACAGCATCCAAGAACACGGGATGACATCATGAAGAGGTGGAACGACCTATGGGGGAAGGTGCATTCTGCGGTATCCAGACACCAGATTGCTGTACAGAGGACTGGTGGTGGACCCCCACCTCCTCCCCCACAACTAACAACATTGGAGGAGCACATCTTGGCAATAATGCATCCTGAGGGCCTCGCAGGAGTAGCAGGAGGACTGGAATCTGGTAACACATATCTTTACTACTTTATCCCCCACACCCCACCTGCATGCCATCACATACCGCGACCCTTACCCTCACACCCATCACCCCAACAACCCACAGATACCCCACTAACACAACCCACACATCCCAAAACCAAGCCCTGCATGTAAAACCAATGCATGGACACCTATCACCAAAGCATGTCCAGTACAGAGACTCACTCATGCCCCAAAATCACCAATCTCACAAGGACCAAGCCAATAATGCAAGCACAGGAGTAGAGGGCCACTCACCCATTGCACAAGATGGCACACACAGATACAATAACTATGCATTTACACCCCAATAGGACCCATACCCAACGTCACCGGACAGGAGGTGCCAGACATATCCAGTTCCCCACAGAAGAGACCCACAGTGATGACAGCAGCTCTGCGCGCCTGGATCAAGATGACCAGCCCAGCCCATCAGGGACCTCGGGACAGTCGGTTCCCCTGACACAGTCACAAACCACCACTGAACCTCCCCCCTCAGGAAACACCACCACAGCACCCACCCAGCGGGCCCATCCCTCTGTCCCCAGGACACGTCAATCAGCAGTGTGTCCACCGCTACAGGGAACCCAGGTAACCCCACTAACACAGGACGATCAGGGACCTGGGGGCAGTGGCAGTGGGCACACGGTTCAGGGGACAGAGGCACAGGAGAACAGGGAAACTCGGAGGACTGCTGTGTGACAGGGGGAGGGCAGGCCCAGGGAACCCACTCTCCACGAGGCACTCTCCAACATCATGGGAACTTACCACCATTCCCAGGAGACCATGGGCACAGCACTGGCCAAGTTTCAGGAGACCCAGCGGCTGCAGCAGGAACACTACCTCGGGATCAGGGGGGACTTGAAGTCCATCAACACCACCCCGGTCAACATTGCAGGGGTGCTGGCAGACCTTCTCAACACTAGGAGGGACACAGTGGAACACCAACGGGCCCCAGACACTAGCCTGGACAATGAACAGCCCTCTACCTCCCCCGGTGCTAGTGGACAAGAGGCACCGCCGCAGGAACAACCGGCCACCAGCACCCCACCCCCTGCAGATGGAGAACCACCCCGCAAACGGTCCTTGAGATCCAGGTTCAAGACAGAGAACATTGCCAAGACCCCCGCCAGGAAATAAGACCCCCCTGAATGTCACCCTTCTGTCCCACTATGTCACCCTGTCCATCCTTAAACTGCCATTGCTCCACTTCCTATGCCCCTTTGGACAACGCCCCTGTGAAAAAAATAGACATGAATCTGCCATGGACATACCTCCACCATCACCCCAGCCCATTTTACAACCCCCTCCACTTATTTGCACAGGAATAAACACACTTCAATCACAAAACAATCTGGAGTCCGTCTGTGCTTTCACAAATGTGTAATTGCAATATCTATGGAATATAGCAATGTCAATTTACTTGTTCACATACCAATTTAACACAGCTGTAGGCCAGGAGTAAACATAGCAGGTGGCACAAAGTGGGACCCAGATCTGTGAAATGGAAAGTCAAAGTGACAAGTGAGTGTCCGTACACTGAGTGAAAATGACCGACTTATGCTAGCTCCAACAATAGTATGAGATGTGGGAAGCAGTGACATCTTCTTACCTGTGTCTCACTGAAAGTATTGCATGATGATGTTGTTTCGGTTGTCAATATCCTCTTCTTCTGCCTCCTCTTCCTCACTGTCCACAGGCTCCACAGCTGCCACAAGACCACTATCTGGCCCATCCTCCTGCAGAAAAGGCACCTGGTGTCACAAAGCCAGGTTGAGCAGCATACAGCAAGCCACGATTATCTGGCACACCTTCTTCGGTGAGTAGTATAGGGAACCACCTGTCAGATGGAGGCACTGGAATCTGGCCTTCAGGAGGCCGACGGTGCGTTCTATTATCCTCATAGTTCCCCCATGTGCCTCATTGTAGCGTTCCTCTGCCCTTGTCCTGGGATTCCTCACTGTGGTCAGTAGCCATGACAAGTTGGGGTAACCAGAGTCACCTGCAAATGTCGAGGGACAACTGTTAGACACACACTAACCCTTAGGGACAACCCCATACCCAGACACCTATGTCAACTGTATTGAGACCTTGGACTCACCTATTAGCCACACACGGTGCCTCAGGAGTTGCCCCATCACATAAGGGATGCTGTTATTTCTCAAAATGTAAGCGTCATGCACAGAGCCAGGATACTTGGCATTCACATGGGAGATATACTGGTCTGCCAAACACACCATCTGCACATTCATCGCAGGGTAGCTTTTCCAGTTTCTGTACACCTGTTCACTCCTGAGGGGGGGACAAATGCCACATGTGTACCACCAATGTCACCAATGATGTTGGGGATATGTCCCAGGGCATAGAAGTCACCTGTCACTGTGGGCAAATCCTCCACCTGAAGGAAAACGATGTAGCTGCGCATGTGTTTCAGCAGGACAGACAACACTCTGGAAAACACGTTGGAAAACATAGGCTGGGACATCCCTGATGCCATGGCCACTGTTGTTTGAAAAGACCCACTGGCCAGGAAATGGAGTACAGACAGGACCTGCACTAGAGGGGGTATCCCTGTGGGATGGCGGATAGCTGACATCAGGTCTGGCTCCAACTGGGCACACAGTTCCAGAATTGTTGCACGATAAAGTCTGTATGTGATTATGATGTGTCTCTCTTCCATTGCTGACAGGTCCACCAGGGGTCTGTACACCGGAGGATGCCGCCATCTCATCACCTGCCCCAGCAGACGTGCCCTATGGAGGAGAACAGCGAGCAGAGAGTCATCCAACACTGAGGTATCACAATGTGTTATTTGCAGAAACGTTAGTAATCCGCAATGTGCCAGTATCTGTCTGTATTCCCGGCCTAGAAAGATGTGATGCAGTTTTCATCCATCCCATGTGGCCCCCTGAAATGGCGGCTGCCTGACCTGCAAGGTGGGACAAGGGGATATGAGGTAACTGCGCTGGCATTGTACACCGTTGCGGTGGGCGGTCGAATACCGTGGCGCAATTCTGCATTGGTTAACATTGGGCCCTATGGGACCCAGGAGTCAATGACAATGTACGGCGGCGGTGACGGTACACACCGCCGCGGACGTGACCGCCATTTTCTGTCTGTTCACTCAATTGATACCTGACCTTGAACAGGAGAGAACCTACACTGCAAGTGCTGCTGTGACCTGTGTCTGGAAGCGACAATGGCTACAGTGACTAGGGAAAGGGCCCCTGCTGTCACTTCGGAGGAGTTGGAGAAACTAGTCGATGGGGTCCTGCCCCAGTACACGCAACTGTACGGTCCTCCAGACAAACAGGTGAGTACACTGTGAGCATGCTGCATGGGCAATGCCTGCTTTGAGTGGTGTGGATCGAAGTTAGATGGGGGGGCTGAGGCCTGAATGTGCGGATGATGAGTGTATGTGCATCAGGGCATGGGTGGGAACTGGTGGGCAATGAGTATGACGGTCCGGACGGGTGAATTTCCTTTCCCCCAATACCATTCCTCTAGGTCAGCGCCCACCAGAAGAAGGGTATTTGGCGTGCCATCGCAAAGGACGTCCGGACACTCGGTGTCTACCATGGACGGAGCACCCACTGCCGTAAAAGATGGGAGGACCTACGCCGCTGGAGCAAGAAGACGGCGGAGGCCCAACTGGGGATGGCCTCCCAACGTGGAAGGGGTGCCCGTCGCAGCATGACCCCCCCGATGTCCCGGATCCTGGCAGTGGCCTATCTGGAGTTAGATGGGGGCTTGAGGGCTTCACAGCAGCCACAAGGGGGTGAGTACACTCTCATTCAGCTGACTCTGCGCGCATTACGAGGTGTCTGGGTGGGGGAGGTGGGCAGTGGGTTTCCCTAGGCCAGGGTGAACTTGGTAGGCAAGGTCCCTTGTGAGGCAGGCTATGTGGCACCCCAACCCCACTAGTCGTAAGAGCCATCTACACCTAGTCAGGCTCCCGTGACTTCCAGGTGTGCAGCAATTGGGCTTAGGCCTCATACCCCATGGTCATCTGAATTTTCTAGGAACTATTAGAGCATGGCGTAGTGCTGAGGGCTGCTCCCTGTGTGTTGTGTCCGCCAACAGTAGTGGTGTTGCATGCACTGAACATGTTTTTCTTCTGTCTTTCCCCCCCTTTTTGTGGTCTCCCTGTTCTTGTGTGCAATAGCATCATCAGGCGGAGGAGCAGTGGCACCGGAGCAGGAGAGAGCTGCAACCTACTTGGCCCTGGAGGGTGAAGCAACAGAGTCTGAAGACACCAGTGGGACGGAGGGCGAGGGGAGCTCCACGACGGGGACAGGAGCAGACACCAGTGACAGCGACTCCTCCTCTGATGGGAGCTCCCTTGCGGTGGCGGGCACCTCTGTGCCCACCGCATCAACAGGTACAGCCACCACCCTCCCTACCAGCACCACCCTCCCAGCAGCCCCTCAGCGTGTGTCCCGTGCCCGCTCACCCAGGGGGGTGGGCATCTCCTTTGCCCCAGGCACCTCAGGCCCTGCCCCAGTCAGCCCTTCTGCCCTCAGTGAGGAGGCTATTGACCTCCTGAGATCCCTCACTGTTGGGCAATCTACCATTTTGAATGCCATTCAGGGTGTTGAGAGGCATTTGCAACAAACAAATGCATACCTGGAGGGCATTCATTCTGGGCAGGCGGCCCAACAGAGAGCATTTCAGGCTCTGGCCTCAGCACTGATGGCAGCCATTGTCCCTGTGTCCAGCCTCCCCCCTCCAACTTCCTACACCCAGACCCAATCCCCTGCACCTCAGCCTATCCCAAGTACACCATCAGACCAGGATGCACACACATCAACACACAAAAGTGGCTCCGGAAAACATAAGCACCACACATCCCACAGGCACTCACACAAGCACCATCCCCATGCAGACACAGCAACATCCACTGCCTCCGCTGTGTCCCCCTCCTCCACGTCCTCCTCCTCCATCCCTGTCTCGTCTCCAATCACACCTGCATGCACTACATCCTCAGCCACTACCTCCAACACCAGCACGCCCATTACCACACATCCCCTATGTGTTCTCCCAGTGTGTCTGTGAGCCCTCCTCCCAAAGTACAAAAAAAGCAGGCACACACCCACCCAACAGCCATCCACCTAACAACAGCCTCTGGCCCATGCACTTTCACCCAAATTCAGCAGACGTACACCTCCTACAACCACTACCTCTTCCTCCACTCCCAAACCCCCACCATCTTCCCATCCCAGTGTTTCTAAAAAAACTTTTCCTGGCAACCCTTGTCCTCTTCCCTTCACCTCCCCGCCGTCCTTCCCCTAGGGCCAGGCTTTCCAGGTCCCAGCCCAGCACCTCAGCCACCAAATCCCCAGACACAGTGGTGCCAGCAACTGCGGGGTCATTGAGTGCGCCACCCATCAGGGCTGCCAGTGTGCCACGTAGTGAGGGCAAGGACATTCCGCCACCTGCCAAGGTGAAAAAGGTGCCCAGATCCCGGAGGGAGAAGCCGCACCTACCAGCCACCAAGGGCTCAGCAAAAACAAAAGGGGATAGTGGTAAGACAACTGTGGCACCATCAAAGGTGGGGAAGGGACAAAAGCATAAGAGCAGGTCAGGACAGGGCACAGTGGCACCGACTGAGGGACCAGTGTCACACCTTCTGTCCACGACCACACCAACCTGTACGGCGGCGAACACCGCAAGCTGCCCAGCTACCACAACCGCCACCTGCTCCACCACCTGCACCGCCCCCTCACAGCCACCGGCGGCACGTCTACAGCCTCAGTGACAGTCCCCAGCCTCTTGCCCATTGTGCAGCCGTCCGAGGCTGCAGGAGACGTCCTGCTGTGTCCCTCAGCAGGTGCTGACCCATGCACCACCGCCAGCACCGCTGCCACAGACACCGCCGAAAGCACCGCCACCAACCCCGTGACATGCTCGGACAGTGGCACCACCGCTGACATGGCTACCATCCCCAGTGGTCAATCGTCCGAGGCTGGAGGAGAGTTCCTGGACCCTGGCCAGCTTCCATGAGGCATGACTTTTATCACTGTTTGCACCTGCAGGTGGAAGGCGAAGCCGCAGCAGTGTGGGGTATGTCGCTGCCTCCATGGCGTGTCATGCTACCTGTACCTTGGCAATTTCGTGGCTCACACACCCAGGTGAGGGAATTGTACAGGCCACACTGCACGTGGAGCATCCACTTCCTTAGTCCTTGGCAGGATGAAGCACTCTGAGCACCAGGCCCCCTCCAAAACCAGTGGAGAGATACATTCACTACATCAGTCCTTGGCAGGATGAAGCACTCTGGGCACCAGGCCCCCTCCAGAACCAGTGGAGAATGACATCCACTTGAGAGACTGTTGCTTTGCACTCCCCAGGATAAAGCGGTGGGCAAACCACCCACTTGAGAGACTTGAGAGACCGTGGCTTTGCACTCCCCAGGATAAAGCAGTGGGCAAACCACCCACTTGAGAGACTGTGGCTTTGCACTCCCCAGGATTAAGCGGTGGGCAAACCACCGACTGGAGAGACTTGAGAGACTGTGGCTTTGCACTCCCCAGGATTAAGCGGTGGGCAAACCACCGACTGGAGAGACTTGAAAGACTGTGGCTTTGCACTCCCCAGGATAAAGAGGTGGGCAAACCACCCACTTGAGAGACTTGAGAGACTGTGACTTTACACTCCCCAGGATGAAGCAGTGGGCAAACCAACCACTGGAGAGACTCGAGAGACTGGGGCTTTGCACTCCCCAGGATACAGCAATGGGCATGGAGCCCCCTCATGCAGCAGTGGAGTTGTGCGTTCATCTGGCTGAGGTGCCCCCATACCCCCCATTGAGGTGCCTGTATATTTTCAGTCTGATGTCCCAGCAGTGTTCTCTCTGTTTCCAGTCAGGTATCTTGTGTGGGCTTCGCCCATGCATTTTGGGACCAGTGGTCCACGGACAATGATTGGTACACTATCCAGACTTGTGTAGTTGGCGTACATATTTGTATATACTGAATTTAGATTTTTGACTATCAGATTTTTCATGATTACACTGGTTACAATCATTTCCTTTTGTTCTTGCGTTCTTCTAGGGGGTGATGAGCTGCATATGTAATGTTGCTGCATGTATTTGTGTGTATGTTGTTGTGCGTGAGGGTTGGGGTATTGCATGTTGCGTCTATGTGTGTCACTCTCTCTCCCCCCTCCCCTGTGTTGTAGGTGCAGTACTCACCGTGGTCATCGACTGCGTCTCTCCTGCTCCTGATAGAGCAGGCGGAAGAGCAGCATTGGTAACACCTGCAGTTTGGGCTCCATGGCGTCCTGGTATCTTGACATGTGTATGTTGGATTTCTGTCATTTTGGTCTTATTTTATTAAGATAAATATTCTCCATTTTTCTAAACCTGTGTTGTGTCATTTTGTGGTGTTTTCACTGAGTTACTGTGTGTGTTGGTACAAATACTTCACACGTTGCTTCTGAAGTTAAGCCTGCCTGCTCATGCCAAGCTACCAAGGGGGTGAGCGGGGGTTAACTGAGAGTGATTCTCCTTTACCCTGACTAGGGTGAGGGTCCTCGCTTGGACAGGGGGTAACCTGACTGCCAACCAAAGGCCCCATTTCTAACATTAATAATTGTTACTTGTATTTTCTAAATGTGTATTATGTTTTTCTTTATTGAAGTGTTTTTATTTTTTTCAGTTCAATAAAAAAGGTCCTTATTACGACTTTGGCGGTCTTACAAAAAGACCCCCGAAGCCGCGGGCACCACTATACCGCCAGTGCTGGCAGTATTTGTTGCTCCCTATTTTGACATTTCCACAGGGCCAGCGGACGGAAACAGCGTTTCCGTCTGATGGCCTAGCGGAAAAGTCACATCAACATTGCAGCTGGCTTATAATAGAGCCAGCAGCAATGTTGATTTGAAACAGGTGCAGTAGCACCCGTTGCGCATTTCACTGCCCAAAATTTGAGCAGTGAAATACGCAATGGGGCTGTGCCTCGGGGCCCCTGCACTGCCCATGCCAACTGCATGGGCAGTGCACGGGCCCCCAGGGGCACCCCGAGTCCCCCTTACCACCAGCCTTTCGGCGGTTGGGGATTATGACTGCCTGGCGGAAGCCTGGCGGCCAAGTGGAGGGGCCGGCAGCATGGCCGTGGCTAATGCGCCACGGTCATAATACACTGGCGGTACACCGCCAGCCTGTTGGCGGTGTTACCGTCAGTGAATCACCAGCTGCCAGGGTCGTAATGAGGCCCAAATTGTTTAAATACAATGTATAATTGTTATGTTTATGGATTGTTGGGTGATGTAGGGGTTTGGGTAGAGGGTGTTTTGAAATAAAAAGTAGACCCTGAGTCCATCACTTTCCCTAATCTTGCTCTGTTCGGAGTGGGAAGAGTACATCTTAGTCTTCCTTCCAGATGGCAACGATTTCTCCAATGTTGCTCAGTTTGGAGTTGAAATGGGAAATCTAAAGCCTACATTTTTCCTAAAGTAAATTGGAATTGAGTTACGATAGTCAATTTGACCCCACTAATATGCATTTTCTCTAATGTTAGCTGGATTGGAGTTAGAATGATAAATCTGACGCCATCCTCTAAATAGGTGCACTTTCCACAATTTTAGTTGGTTTCGAGGTAGAATAGTAAAGTACATGAAAATGGATTATAACATAAAACATTATTTAAAATATTGTGACCCTGTTTATGACATTGACGGTAAATCCTGCTTACCACCACGCTGACGGTCGCCAACATTCCGCCACGGTGGCAGATATCCATTCACCGTATTCTGACACACACACACCAATCCGACAGAATACTGCCACATACACAAATCTGGCATACCAAACGTCAGTGCTAAAGTGGCGATACCAACACCCATACCGTTACGTCAACAAAACAACACCCACCACATTATGACCTACGAATCACCACTGTGGACATTCAACGGCAGTAAACCATTGGCGTTACATACCGCCGCGCTCAGAATGGACACCCACATACAAAACAACACTACATTGGCCAATATCAAAAACACACACCTCACCCCCATACATACACCACACCCACCCACCCACACCACTATAAAACACACACCCACAATACCCACACACCCTTATGAACACCAATTGCTAGGAACTTGTCAGGGTGGAGCCGCAGCTCTTTGGAGCACAGGTACAGCAGATTTCCATTGCAAGGAAAATGGAGCTATGATGAAGAATCATGGACAGGGTGAACGCCATGGGACAGCACCCAAGAACAGAGGATGACCTAAGGAAGAGGTGCAACGACATACAGGGGAAAGTACGTTCCATTGCAACAAGGCACCAGCTCTCCATACACAGGACTGGTGGTGGACCTCCACCTCCTCCCCTACAGCTCACAGCATGAGAGGAGCAAGTACTGGCAATGCTGCATCCAGCGGGACTAGCTGGAGTAGCCCAGCACTGGTAAGTCAACTTTTACTACCTATCACCTCCCCATACCTGCATGCCATCTCACACCGTCACTCCCATCACTCCACTCCATCCCACACACTGCACCTACACATATGACTACCCCCAGTATCAAGCCCTTCATGCCATACCAATGCATGGCCACCCCTCCCAGCCCTTCATGGACACCCATCACAAAAACATGCACAGTATAGGGAAACTAACAAACCCACAATACATCACCATACACAAGCAAAAGCTGACAGGGTAACACCAACAATAGAGGGGAAGCCAGAGATGTACAAATGCCATACACATGAAGCATAATTCATCATTTACACCCCTGTAAGTACCCCCGCCAATGTCAGTGGGGAGAAGGTGCCACCACTATCCAGTCCCCCAACTGAAGATGCCCACAGTGATGACAGTAACTCTGGACTGGAGGACCTACCTGGCCCATCAGGGACCACTGGACAGACAGTCACCCAAGCACAATCACAGTCCACCACAGAGCCTCCCCCATCAGCATCCAACACCACAGCACCCACCCAGTGTACTCACACCTCTGTCCCCAGGACACGTCAATCAGCAGTGTGCCCACCTGTGCAGGTACCCCAGGCCACACCTCACCCCCAAGACAACCAGTGACCTGGGGTCAGTGGCAGCGAGCGCACCATTCAGGGAACAGGGGCACAAGACAATAGGGACACTGGGAGGACTGCTGTGTGCCGGGGGGAGACAGGACCAGGAATCCGACTCTCCAGGATGCACTCTCTGAGATCCTGGAAGCCTACCAACATTCCCAGGGTACGATGGGCCGATCCTTGACAATGTGCAGGAAAACAGGCAGCTGCAGGAGGGACAGTATCAGGGGATCAGGGTGGAATTGCAGGCCATCGACACCACCCTGATCTCTATAGCAGGGGTGCTGGCAGACATGGCCAATATCATGAGGGAGGCAACAGCACACCAGTGGCTTACCACTAGCCAGTCAACTGAACAGACCTCCATTTCTGCTGCTGCTAGTGGCCAGGCAGCCCCGCCACAGGACCCACAGGCCACCAGCATCCCTCCCCCTGCAGAAGGTGAACCATGTCGCAAATGTTCCCTGCGACCCAGACAGAAGCCAGAGTCAATTGCCAAGACCACCGCCAGCAAATGAGACTCTCCTGATTGTCAACCTTGTGTCCCACACTGTCATCTTGTCCACCTAGAACTGCCTTTGCTCTTCTTCCTATGGCTAGTTGGACACTACACCTGTGCTTCAAATAGACTGGAACAATACCCTGGACTTTCGTCCACCGTCACCCCATTCCATTACACTTTCTTCTCAACTTATTAGTTCTACAAAAAAAACACCCTTGGAGAAAACTTGACTACTAGTATTTCATGTATTGAAAATGTGTATTTATGGAAACAGCTACATCCATTGTAAATGAATTGTACATTGTGAGAGCATAGAAATAATGACCTGTGGCTGGCTGTAGTCAGCACATCAGTACACAGTTGTTACATCACCAACATCTGTAAAATGACAAACCATAGGTGACAGTAAGTAGAGGTAAAAGTAACTTAATGCTATCATTTCACAGCCACACAAAATACACCAAAAACATACAAATGTTAAGTTGCACTGTCTCACCTGTGTGTCATTGGAAGTACTGATGGATAACTGATGTTCTGTTGTCCTCATCCTCATCCTCAACCTCTTCACCCTCACTGTCATCAGGGTCTACTGCAGCCACAGGTGCATCTCCAGTCTCCATCTCCTGCAGAAAAGGTACATGGCATTTGAGGGCCAGGTTGTGCAACATGCAGCATGCCACGACTATATGGCAGACCTTCTCAGGTGAGTAGCACAGGGGTCCACCTGTCAGATGGAGGCACCTGAACCTGGTCTTCAGGAGGCCGAAGGTTCTCTCGATGATCCTCCTGATACGCCCATCTGCCTCATTATAATGTTCTTCAGCCCTTGTCCTGGCATTCCTCACAGGGTTAGCAGCTACAGGTTTGGGTAGCCAGAGTCACCTGCAGGTATTTAGGGACATCATTTAGTCACACACTATCCTATGAGGTTAACATTAGAGTCACACACTAACATACACTGGGTGGGGACCAAGTCTCAACTATAAGCCGCACCCTGTGCCTCTGTAGTTGGGCCATCACATTTGGGATGCTGCTATTCCTCAGGACAAAGGCATCATGCACCGACCCAGGATACTTAGCATTGATGTGAGAGATGAACTGGCCTGCCAGGCACACCATCTTCTCATTCATGGAGTGGAAACTCTTACGATTCCTGTACACCTGTTCATTCTGGCAGGGGGGGACATATGCAATAGGTGTCCCGTTAATCGCCCCTATATATATATTGGGGATATGTCCCATTGCATAGAATCCAGCCTTCACAGTGGCCAAATCTTACACCTGGGGCAAAGTTATGTAACTGCATATGTGTTTTACCAGGGCAGACAAGACTCTTGCCAGCAGGATTGAGAACATTGGCTGTGACATTCCTGCTGTCTGATGGTGTGCTTGGGACAGGCAGAGATACAGGGGATTGGGTCGGGGTGGAGGAAGTTGGAGGGGGGAGGCTAGAGACAGGGACAATGGCTGCCATCAGTGCTGAGGCCAGAGTTTGCAGGGTTAGATGAAGGGCAGCCTGACCAGAATGAATGCCCTCCAGGAATGCATTTGTGTGTTGCAATTCCCTTTCTACACCCTGGATGGCATTCAAAATAGTAGACTGCCCAACAGTGAGGGACCTGAGGAGGTCAATGGCCTCCTCACTGAGTGCAGCAGAGGTGACAGGGGCAGGGGCTGAGGTGCCTGGGGTGAAGGTGATGCCCACCCTCCTGGGTGAGCGGGCACGGGGCACACGCTGAGGGGCTGCTGGGAGGGCGGTGCTGGTAGGGGGGGGTGGTGGCTGTACCTGTAGAAGTGGGGGCACAGATGTTGCCGCCACCACAAGGGAGCTCCCATCGGAGGACGAGTCCGTGTCGCTGGTTGCAGATCCTGTGACCGCCGTGGTGCTCTCCTCGCCCTCCGTCCCACTGGTGTATTCTGAGTCCGTGGTGTGGCCCTCCATGGCCATGTGGGATGCAGCTCCCTCGTGCTCCGGTACCACTGTACCTCCGCCTGATGATGCTGATGCACACAAGAACAGGGAGACCACAAAAAGGGGGGGGAACGACAGAAGAAAGACAGGTTGAGTGCATGGCTACCGCTACCATTGGGAGACAATACAGACACATCAGCCCCCTGCACTACGTTGCGCTGTTGGGCTCTACAGATGCAAATCCTGGGATATGGCCTACAAGGCTATGGACGACATCTGCACACATAGATGACACAGGGGCATGAATACCATTACTTGGCACACTACAGAGGTGGGCTGGGGTTCCACATGGCCTGCATTACGGAGGGGCCTAGCCTACGGAACTCGCCCTGGCCTAGGGAAACCCACAGCCCTCCTCCCCACCCAGACACCTTCACTGCACGCAAAGTCCACTGAATGATGTTGTACTCACCCCCTTGTGTCTGCTATGATGCCCTCAAACACCCATCCAACTCAGGGTAGGCCACCGCCAGGATCCGGAACATCAGGGGGGTCATGGTTCGAAGGGCACCCCTCCCACGTTGGGAGGCCATCCCCAGCTGAGCCTCTGCCGTCTTCTTGCTCCAGCAGCGAATGTCCTCCCATCTCGTCCGGCAGTGGGTGCTCCGTCTGTGGTGGACCCCCAGGGTCCGGACGTCCTTGGCGATGGCACGCCAAATATTCTTCTTCTGGTGGGCGCTGACCTACATGACATGTACAGGGGAAGAAGAGAAGTCATTAACAACTGCACTGTCTAAGTGAGTGGCCCACATCCCTACCCTGGCCATGTGGCACATGCATTCACATTCCATCATGCATGAAGAACTGTGCCCCCTTCATTCTTACAACCAGCCCTCTCCACAAAGGCATAGGCCATACAACATGCTCCCTGTGTACTTACCGGTTGGTCTGGAGGAACGTAGAGTAGCGTGTACTGGGGGAGGACCCCGTCCATGAGCTTCTCCAACTCCTCTGCAGTGAAGGCAGGGGCCCTTTCCCCAGACACACGAGCCATTGTCTCTTCCAGACCGAGGTCACAGCACCACTTGCAATGTAGGTCCTCTCCTGTCTAAGATCAGGTATCGAGTGATTGAACAGATAGAAAATGGCGGTCACGTCCACGGCGGTGCGTAACATCACCGCCGGCGTACTTCGTCATTGGCTCCTGGGACCCATAGGGTCCAATGTTAACCAATGCAGCATTGCGCCGCGGTCTTCGACCGCCTACCGCAACGGTGTACAACGCCAGACCAGTTACCTCACATCCCATTGTCCCACTTTAGAGGTCAGGCAGCCGCCATTTCAGGGGCCCACATGCCCTATTTACCAACTGCGTCACACAGACCTAGGCCTTGTCGCACAACACAAATACAGGCCAGATTTTGTGTATGAATGGTGTTCTGTGTAGACTGTGGGTACATACCTCTAAGTTGTTTGACTCTGTGGTCGCTGTTGTAATTCCTAGGCACCGTCTGCTGGGACATGTGAGGAGATGGCGGATTCCTCCGGTGTACCGACCGCTGGTGGACCTGTCGACAATGGAGGAAAGACATTTGATCATCACCTACAGGTTTGACCGTGCCACTATCCAGGAACTGTGTGCCCAGTTGGAGCCTGACCTGATGTCAGCAATCCGCCATCCCACAGGGATCCCCCCTCAAGTGCAGGTGCTATCAGTGCTCCATTTCCTTGCCAGTGGGTCATTTCAAACAACAGTGGCCATGGCATCAGGGATGTCGCAGCCTATGTTTTCCAACGTGTTGTCCAGCGTGTTGTCTGCCCTTCTGAAACACATGCGGAGCTACATCGTTTTCCCTCAGGTGGAGGATTTGGCTACAGTTAAAGGTGACTTCTATGCCCTTGGACATATCCCCAACATTATCAGTGCCATTGATGGGACCCATGTAGCTCTGGTCCCCCCCCACAGGAGTGAACAGGTGTACAGGAACCGGAAGAGTTATCATTCTATGAATGTACAGATGGTATGTTTGGCAGACCAGTACATCTCCCAGGTAAATGCTATGTTCCCTGGTTCAGTGCATGACGCCTACATCCTGCGGAATAGCAGCATTCCTTATGTGATGGGTCAACTCCAGGGGCACCGGGTGTGGCTATTAGGGGACTCTGGTTACCCCAACCTGTCATGGCTACTGACCCCAGTGAGGAATCCCAGGACAAGGGCAGAGGAATGCTACAATGAGGCACATGGGCGGACTAGGAGGGTGATCGAACGGACCTTCGGCCTCCTGAAGGCGAGGTTCAGGTGCCTCCATATGACAGGTGGTTCCCTATTCTACTCACCAAAGAAGGTGTGGCAGATCATCGTGGCCTGCTGTATGGTTCACAACTTGGCTTAGCGACAACAGGTGCCTTTTCTGCAGGAGGATGGTCCAGATGACGGTGTTGTGGCAGCTGTGGAGCCTATGGACAGTGATGAGGAGGAAGCAGAGGAAGAAGACATTGACAACAGGGACTCAGTTATCCAGCAATATTTCCAGTGACACACAGGTGAGAACACATTCCTGCCTAGTACAAGTACTTTCACACTTCTACCTCTATCCTGTCTGTCGATTTCTACCAGTATATGGTAACTGAGTTGTACATTTCCCTTATGGTTCCACAGGTGTGGTTTCCAACGTGTGTCATCTGCTTACATTCCTCATGGACTTGAGCTGTGTGACATAGGTATGTTGACATTACATTTGAAAGAGCATTTTGCCACCGTATTTGCTAATACGTTGTTGGGATGTGTGGTTTGTGATGTTGGGACATTTGTGAGGAGTTGGAGTCATAGGGGAGGGGGCGAGGATGGGGGTCTTTGATAGCATGCAGGTAGGTTGGGGGATATGAAAGTTAAGATTTGACTTACCAGAGTCCATTCCTCCACCAACTCCTGGGAGGCCCTCAGGATGCAGAATCTCCAAGACCTGCTCCTCCCATGTTGTTAGTTGTGGGTGAGGAGGTGGGGGTCCGTCGCCAGTCCGCTGTACCGCGATGTGGTGTCTTGAGACCACGGAACGCACCTTCCCCCGTAGGTCGTTCCACCTCTTCCTGATGTCTTCCCGATTTCTTGGGTGCTGTCCCACTGCGTTGACCCTGTCGACTATTCTTCTCCATAGCTCCATCTTCCTTGCAATTGAGGTGTGCTGCACCTGTGCTCCAAATAGCTGTGGCTCTACCCGGACGATTTCCTCCACCATGACCCTGAGCTCCTCCTCAGAGAACCTGGGGTGTCTTTGCCGTGCCATGGGGTGGTGTAGGTGATGTGTGGGGTGGTGTATGTGGTGATAAGTGTGGTGTTGTGTAGTGGTGTGTGGTGTTTTGTGCGTGGAAGTAGTGTGGGTGATGGTGTTCAGTGCCTGTGGCTGCTAGTTTGTGGATGGTGGTGTCTCTCTCTGGCCTTCTCTCTGTAATGGTAGTCGTAGGGGTTTGTTGGTGATGTGGGTGTGTGTTTTATATTGTAATGGGTGTGTGGGAGTGGTGTGTGTATGTGTATCAGGTGTGTGTATTTGGAATTGTCCAATGTGGCTGTGTTTTGTAAATGTGTGTGTATTTTGAGCGCGGCGGTGAGTACCGCCAATGGAATACCACGGTTGAAAGACCGCCGCGTGGATTCGTGTGTCGTGATAGTGTGGGTGTATTTCTGTTGGCGTGACGGTGGAGGTTTTGATTTCGCCAGTTTATCACTGACCTTTGGTGTGGCGGTCTTGTGTGGGTGTCTGGATTTTGTCGGATTCCGAGCTGTGGGTCATAATAGCTGTGGCGGAATTCCGCAGCAGTGTGTTGGCGGTCTTCTGCACGGCAGTAAGCGGCTTTTACCACCAATGTTGTAATGACCCCCTTAGTGCTCTACAAGGACAATTATATTCTACATATATTAACCGTTCCCCTGGAAGTTGAATTCCATTTGTAAAGTGTCTGCACCACTTGATACAACACTTCCCAGCTTACTCTCATGTTGTAATTTTTCTTCAAGCCTACAACTGCCTTCACTCCGCAATTTGTGTTAGTCCTTCCTCTGGTCACATACCTGCCCTGGCTGCCTATTTGTCAGTAAAGTGATAGTTGCACATTTCATTTGAAGGTTATGCCAGCTCAGTCCACTGATTTCAATCATTCGACTTTTTGAATAGCAGTCATTATGGGTCACTTTGTCTCCAGGTAGGTTTTGCTCTTTTTTTATGGACAGGACACAGGGACACTGAACTCATCACCTGAAGGACCTACTTACAGGGTCAATGACTGACACCAGATATGTTGCATAGTGTTCAGGAGGGTAGACTGGGATTTGAATTACTCGTTCTTGTTGAGGGTGGGTGTGTTGATTAAGAGGACTTAATTACACTGTGGGGGCCTAAACTCAAGTCTCCACCAGGCAACGTCTTCTAAATGAAACAAAATAATTTCATGGACATCTATGTTAATTTTTATAATGTTGTTATTAATTATGCATGTGTCTAGTACATCAGCCTTAAGCACATCAAGAAATGTAGGTACACTTTATGCTAGCCACAGGCAGGAGAATCATTTAATTGCAAAAGCAGCATGTATTTCAGAATATTTTGCTATCGAAGTAGGGTATTGTTTTATCCCCTTAGCTGCTGTCCCCGCCTGAGCCCTTTTTTGGCTATTTGAGGTAGTTTGTGCTTAGTGCTCCATAACTTTCTTTCCAGATAAAGGGGGTCATTATGAGTTGGCGGTCTTCTGTGGTGGCTGCCAAAAGACCGCCATATTGGCGGTCATCCAACCGCCATATTAAGAGTCACACTGTGAAGTCCACCAAAAAACTGCAAAATTTCCAAAACTCAAAGGACACTGGAGGACGGAAAAGAGGCGGTCCTACCACCAGCACCGCAACAAAAATCCAACCATCATTTTACGATCCTCAAATCACGACATCAGTTCCTCCGTTACGGAAAACTATTGGCGGTGCGAACCGTGGCGGTCTCAACTCACATCACACTGAACACAGCACCACATTGGATAGTTTGAATACCCCACACCTGACACATATCCACACACCGACAAACCTGCACACTGCACTATAAAACACATCCATAGACAACCCACAATCCTTTTCAAACAGAATGCCACACACAGAAACAGACAACCAACTTTTTAGAGAGATACAAAAAGCAAAAACAAGCACCCATTTAGATTTCCCTATGCACATATCACATACCTGCACACTATACCCAACACACATTTTACTACCACACAATCCACAACCGTCACCCACTCGCATCACAGCACCTACACCTCACCATTTACCTTTTTCTGCAGCCTTTTTCTTTGAACACTACCACACCATCTTCACTACCACTACCATCTCTCGGCAAAAACACCCACGTTTCATGGATGATGAGTTCAGGATCAAGCAAACATCAATTGCCAGGAAATAGAGTTGTGGCAAAGAGTAGTCGACAGGGTCAATTCCGTAGGCAGCTATCCACGCACAAGGGAGGACATGAGGAAGAGGTGGAACGATCTCAGGAGGAAGGTACGTTCCATGGCATCAAGGCACCAGCTGGCTGTAATGAAGACTAGCGGTGGGTCCCCACCTTTTCCCCCTACTTTCACATTTTGGGAGGCAAAGATATTAGACATATTGCATCCTGAGGGCCTGACAGGAATACCTGAGGAAGTGGAGTAGGGTAAGACCCCACAAAATCCATTACACCCAATCGTCATGTCCTGCATGCTCCCTCACCACCTTAACCCACCCCAATTAACACCACCTACTACACCCCTGTCCAAAAGTTCCAATACCCCACTCTGGCATGCCACATGTCCACTAAACACGCTTGGCTCCACAGCCCCTGGAAATATCAGGTGAAGGACAGGCAACTCACAGCACTACTACTCCCAGAATGCAATATCCCACCATTGTGATTAGCTGAACAGTGCACCAAGTGTGGGATGTCATGCATGTGAAACTAACTACCAATCTAACCCATCTTGTAGTTGCAAGTCTGAAACAGTTAATGCCAGTTCCAGCAATTCAATGGCCAACTCCCACTACCATCACAAGCAAAACACAGCTATAGCTGGGTGCCCAATCCTAAGGCCCTTAGAAAAAAGATTCCTAAGATTGAAATGTACTCCCTGGGGTGGAAATCTAGATGCCAAAGTGGATACACATTTAGTACATCTAGTTACGTGTCAATGTCTATTACTTACTCCCATACTGTGTCCATACTCTGAAACTATTGTGCATTGTACAGCTCTTTTGTGTGCCATGTATACTGTAGTGTCATACACTTCACTAGGCAACAAAGATGAGCACCCATGTCAATAATCCGACAACATAAGATGGTATCAGCAGTCCAATCACTACCAACTTCGTTTAACAGCTTCAAGCATGGTATATGGTATTGAAATTACAGAGTCTCATGTTGTAAAAAGTAAGATTGTGCAGCAGCTGTCATTTTCATTTCTGGGGATCATGTTAAGGCACTGTCTGCATCTCACACAACATCAATAATGCCCTAAATGTAACAGAAACTCTGTGTTTCACTTCTACAACATGTAACCTTGCCAATGTCACCATGGACAGGATACCAGAGACTGTCACTACCCCTCTGGATGAAGGACCCAGTGAGGACAACACCCCTGGATGTGTGGACACTGAAGACGAAGCTGGCCCATCAGGGACACCGGCTCAGTCAACAACTGTCAGCCTCACTCTGCCCACATCAACTCCTCCCAGCCCTGTTGCATCAACATCACAGGCAACCATTCAACCCCAAACCTGTGTCCCAAGGCATGTCTTACCCATTGTGTTCCCCACACTACAGGTACTTCACTCTCTTCTTGTCACCCCTGACAATGATGGTCCTGCCACCATTGGGAGTGGGCACAATTAGCCTGGGACACTGGCACATGGGGAAGGGTGTGTGGGAGGGATGCTGTGGGTTAGAGGATGGGGGCTCAAAGGGACAATACTAACTAGGAAACTACCTCCCAAGTCGTGGGAGCCTACCAAAATTCCCAAGGCATGATTGGCTAGGTAATCACCATGATGGGGGAAATCCAAAAGCTGCAAATGGACAACCACAAGGAAGTCATGCAGCAGTGGCAGGCACAAAATGCCATCCTGGCTTCCCTTGCTAGGGTGCTGAGGGACATCAACACTACTCGGAGTAGGTCTGCCACACAACATCAGGCCTCTTCCACTAGTAATGAGTCATCAGGCCCTTCAACATCTGTGGCTGCTAGTGGAATTGAGGCCCAGCCAAGTGAAGGACATGCCTCAGACACCCCACCATCTGTAGCAGAGGAACCCCCGCACAAACGTGGACGTCCACCCATATATCCAGGAGCAGCAGATGCCAAGACCAACCCCACTTCCAGGAAGTAACCTTTCCTGACTGGTTCCCTTTGTGCGCCATAGGTACACCCTGTTGACTGTTCTGAAACCTATCTCCATTTTTCTATGTGTACATTTCTTTAATCACAAATCCCTCTGTTACACAGCTTTAACTACTCACATGCACAAATAGGCTACTAAACCTGAAGGCAGTACTAACTGATAGTTAGCACAATATAGGAAATCGTACATGATCCAAATTCCAAAACTTTTCCATACATGAAATGTGGTCAAAATGGCAGCTGTCTGACCTACTTTACTGGACATGTGGCAGTGACCTAACTCTACCGGTGGATGTCGTAATGGCGGTAATCAGGCACAAACGCGGTGGAATTTGCCATTGGAACACATTGCAGCCTTTGACAGTCTTGGGCCAATGGCGATCTCTGCCGGCAGTGACGGTCCTGTATGTGGTGGACATGACTAACATCTTCTGCAGTATTGCTTATTTGACTGCTGACTCTGCTTCCAGCAAGACCTCTATTACCTGAGCTGCTGTGTACTGCCTCTGGGAGCTATCATGCCACATCCTGCAGGTAATAGGGCCCCAGCATTTACCCCAGAAGAGCTGGACAAGCTTGTGGAGGAGGTCCTACCCCTCTATGAACAGCTATATGGTAACCAGAGTAGCAGGTGTGTCCAATGCTATACCAATGTGTGAAAGGTGTGAGATGGTATGGATGAAATGTTGAGCAGTGACATTTGTTCTGCCTGCAGATGCTAAATTGTTCATAAGATTGAACCAAGAGGATGGGAATGTTTGCCTACTTGGTGTAACTGAAGTGCTCTGTCCTCTTGTATTGGCATGGTGCATGAAGACATCATTGTTTCCTTTGGTCTGTGTCATCCATGCAGATCAATGCCCATCAAAAAAAGGAAATCTGGCGTGACATCGCCAAGCAAGTGCGGACCCTGGTGGTCCACAGCTGGGGAAGCACCCACTGTAGGAAGCAGTGGGAGGACCTGAGACACTGGGCCCGGAAGATCACAGAGGCCCAACAGGGGATGTCCTCCCAATGAGGGAGGGGTGCCCCTCGGACCTTGACCCCCTTAATGGCCCACATTTTGGTGGTGTCCTACTCTGAGGTGGATGCGTGTTTGAGGGCAGCACAGAAGCCACAAGGGGGAAAGTACTGACTACACACATGTACATCTATCTGCCAGTTAAGTGTGTGATGTCCAAGTACCTCAGCTGTCTCAATGTGGTAAGTGCTACCGGTAAAGGGTTTCCTAGGAAGACATGGTACTATAGTTGCCAACATTGATACACAGATGTGGACATTGTATTGTGTATAGGGACACATTACTCACCTATGCTGACCAAATTGTATGACAGCATGCGGTGATGCACATGTGACTGTGTCATATGTCTAACTCTACACTTCTATACATATGTGTAACCTGCTGTGTCATCCTTCCCACCTACTGATCCACAGTCCATGTACCAAACTGGTAAATTGTCCAGCTCTTTGGTCTCTGATCATTCCTATTCCACTGGATCTAGCTCTGTGTGCACACCATAGGATCTGACAGATGAGTAACAGGGCAACATATTCCTGTGTTTTGAAATAGATGGGAACCTCATGTGAGGGTGTTATCCCAATCAGAAATTCGACATGGCATTCTTACTACACTCCCTCTGAGGTGTGAGGAGGTGTCCCCATTGTTATGTCTAAACTACACATTGGATGTTTCATCAGGGTGGACATCCTACATGATAGAAAGTATGATGGTAATAATACATTAACAGTACAGGACATATCATTGACATGTGTTCATACAATTTGTACCATGTAGATGGTATTGAGAAGGTAAGTGGCTAGCCTGCTGATCCCTTAGGCCATATATTTTGCGCATGCTACATAGTGCAGGACCATACCTATATGGGTGCAACATACACTATTTTTGGCCTACATCATATGTCAATTTGTACTTTGTTCCTTTTTTATGTTGAGGGCTCTACTTAGCCATGCTTACTGTTGCTAATCTGAGGCTGTTGTGACACAACATGTAATGGATCAGCTACTTTCAGCCTAACTCGATAGTGTAGCAGGTGACCTAGTTGACATTTACATGTTGGTGGAATGGGAAATGTTGTCAGTCTATTTGCAGGATTCTAGGTGTATGTATCAAACATGGTTACATTAGAAGTGATTTATGTCAGTGTTGCTTTAGTCCTAAAAGTTTAGGTTAGATATGTCTGGACAGTTAGTAGAGATGTAGGTTTTTTCATGCTGTCATGTAGGGGGTTCTACTCAGCATGAATAGTGGAATGGTATGTGGCCTTTATGCACATAATTGGTGTCCATTGTATTGAAGGTATTGGTATGCTTCCTGTGGTTGTCTGTGGGTGTATACTGTGTGCTAATTAGGCCCCTATTGCTGGACATCATTTTGTTGTCTATGTGTCAATGAATAAGATAAGTGGGTACAGAAACTCTATTTAAACGTTTTTTAAAGACTTTTGATAAATGTTTTACTGACCTGGTATGTAATTTTATGTGCCTCACTCTTTGGGTATGCCATATTGTTAGAAATGGGGTCTCTAGTTGGCAATCAGTTTGCACCCTGTCTAAGTAGGGACCCTCACTCTAATCCGGATAAGGGAGCTACCTGCTCAGATAAGCACTGCTCACCCCCTTGGTAGCTTGGCATCAGCAGTCAGGCTAATCTCAGAAGCAATGTGTAAAGGATTTGCACATAACACACAGTAACACAGTGAAAACACTACAAAAGGACACCACACCAGTTTTAGAAAAAATAGCCAATAATTATCTATATAAAACAAGACCAAATAAAATAAAAATCCACCATACAGTTATAAATATATGAATTCTGCAAGATTTACTCAAGAATACAGTTCCTTGAAGTCAAACGCTCCACCTGAGGCTGTCACAGCCTCGTGATCAACAAAACCGACAGTTTAGGCCAGTCATGGCATTGCGGGCCAGCAATGATGTAGGAAAGACCCACAACAGTACCTTTTGAATTGCAGGGCATCATGATCCTCGCAGTGAGCTCCGGAGAGCAGCATCGCTGGTGTTGCATCGTCGGTTCAGGAGCCGGTGTGGGAGTCGTCGGGCCATTGAAGTCATATGAGTTGTGGATCGAACTTCAGGCTGATGATGTCAGGAGCACTGGCGTGGATGGCGTTGGGGCTGCAGTGTGAAGCGGGATGATGCGATGTGCGGTGCCCATAGGTCACGGTGCAGGCAGCGGCTTGTTGACTGCGTCCAGCGGCGTAGGTGAGATGAGGGCTGTGGTGTGAAGTGGAACAGTGCGACATACAATGTCACTCGGTCACGGTGCAGGCAGTGGTGTCATCATTGCTGAAGCGCTGTCATCGGTAGGCCCAAGCCGGCAATGCAGGACAGTGCCGTGCTTCGTGACCGTCACAAGCGGTGTCCACAGGCCATGGTGTGGGCAGGGATGCCTGGTGACGACACTGGAGTCGATTGTGCTGGGGTCAGTGGACCGGGGCTGCGGTGCAGGAAGGGGCAGTGCTTCGTACTCCTGACGAGTGGTGTCCACAGGTCACGGCGCAGGCAGTGGTGCCAGTGTCAGTAGGAGCGGCGGTGTCGGGGATGCCCTGGCTGCGGTGTGAGCAGGCGATGCCGGAGTGCGGGGCCCACAGGTCGCAGTGCAAGCAGCAGCTCGGTGAAGTTGTCCGATGACGGAATTGGTGCGACCACAGTCATGGTGTGGAGCGCAGCAGTGCGGCTCCGTGCAGCGTCGGCAGGTCATGGCGCAGGCCAGTGGCTTCGCTGGTGGTGTCGCTGTGGTTTCTCTTCTTGAACAGCACAAAACACACAGTTCCCAGTGCTACAGGTCGAGGAAACTGAAGCCTTTGGTGTCCTTTGGTTTCAATAGGAGGTAAGCTCTACTCCAAACTCTTGGAGAACTTTCTCAAGCAGGACACACAGCAAAGTTCACCCTTTGCACTCTTTTCAGGAAGAAACAACAACTGCAGAAAGGTTCTAAAAGTCTGGGGTTTTGAGTCCAATACTTATACCCCTTTCTGCCTTTGAAGTTGGCAAACTTCAATGAAAAGTCTCAAGTGTTTGCAAGATCCTCATTGTCCAGGCCAGGCCTCAGACACACACCATGGTGTTGAAAACTGCATTGTCTGAGGACAGGCACAATCCTTTCAGGTGTAAGTGACCACACCTCCCTCCCCTCTAGCTGAGATGGCTCATCAGGATATGCAGGCTAATCCCCAGCTGCCTTTGTGTCACTGTCTAGAGAGAGGTGCAAACAGCTAAACTGTCAAACTGACCCAGACAGGTAATCCATAAACAGGCAGAGTCACAGAATGGTTTAAGCAAGAAAATGCCTACTTTCTAAAAGTGGCATTTTCAAACACACAATTTAAAAACATCCCTTACCAAAAGATGTATTTTTAAATTGTGAGTTTAGAGACCCTACACTCCCTATTTGTATCTGCTCTCAAAGGTAATCTGCACTTTATTAATATTTGGCGTTGCCAACAAGATGGCTGACTGGACACACTAAGCGAGTGCTCCCTGCCCTGGCGATCGAATGCTGCACCATCCTGCCACCCTGGGTTGCCGCTGGCCCAGCGAACTGATGCGCGAGAGGTGGGAGACGGCGGTGAGGACGGGGAGAGGGAAAGGCGCCACGGAGGCTCCATGGAGCGGCACACACGAGGAGTACCTGACTCCAAGATGGGGGCCATGGCGGCGATTGTCGGCATCTAGAGCCCGAGGCGCATGTGAGGCACTGTAGGGGCCTGACTGAGGGGCTCTGAGATGGGGGAGGTGCGTGGCTGGTTTGCTTGTGCTTCAGACCCCCCCACGGCTCTGTGGAGATTTGTGCCAGAGAGACCTCTAAGTACGGCCTGGTGGGCTGTTGGAGTGACAGTGAGGATGGTCCGGCAACGGGGCTAGATATGGTGTGCAGAACGGCTGGGGCGACACGGGGCGCCTGACCGTGCACTTCTGGAGTGGACCTGAGACTGGTGTGAGACAGTGATGGTCCGTTGGCAGAGGGGTTGAGAAGATCCGGAGGTGACCAGGACTTTGTGTCTGGGTTGACTGTTTTGGATGAAGTTGCCTTCATCTCCCTCCCCCCCTCCACGCTGGGAGGTAGATGCCTGTACTCCCTGTTGGCACTTGCATGAGCCGATAATTAGATTGCTGGAGTGACGACGGAAACTGTGCCTATATAGGTGGAATGGACTGGATGCACTGACTCTTTAGTGTGTTTCAGACAGAACCGCTGCCTGCCGAGGCCCTGTGAGACTGTTGGTTGTTGAGGTCGCAAATAAATACACAATGTGCAAGGACACAACAAATAAAGGTGCACAGCAGACCATGATAGATCGACATACCACCCAGAATGCAGGAGGGAGCCTACAGAAAGACCCCACATGGCCACGGGTACGGGGGGGACAAGCCCACCGGAACGCAGATCCTAGCAGCCATTGAGTGGAGTGTGCAAATCGCAGCTATGGCTGTGGACGTTAACTTGTTAAGAGTGGATTTGAGGGTGGTGGCAGAACCCTCTGTTGCCACTGAGAAGCAGGTGACATCCCTACAGACGGATATGGATACGTTGAAAGCCACCGTTCCCACCCTTGAGACTAAGATGCGCAAGCTGGAGGTGCAGTAGCCGAAGATGCAGAGGGGAGAGCGAGGAGATGCAACTTACACGTGGTGGGCTTCCCGGAGGGGGTGGAGGAGAATGCCCCAGAGGCCTTTCTATAAGAGTGGATTTAAAAAACAAATTATGCCCTCTGCCCCCCTGTCGCCGGTGTTTGTGGTTGAGCGGGCGCATAGGACGTTAGCTGACCCCCACCTCTTGGGGCTCCCCCTAGAACGATTATCTCCAAGATTCTCAACTGCATCTTACAGGAAGTGCGCAAACATGGAGATCCCTCCTATGAGAACCATACCATACGGTTCTTCCCTAACTAGACTAGGGCAGTGCAACTCCAGAGACAGTCGTTTATAGGAGCTAAACAAAAACTGAAAGAACTGGGTTATACTTATATGCTCCTTTATCCTGCAAAACTGAAGGTATTACATGCAGGCCTTGTGCATTTCTTTCAGTCGCTCGAGGCAGTCTGGGACTGACTGGAAATGAAAACAGGAGAGGGACCCCTGTGGACACCGTACAGGGGGATCAGCGAAAGAGATCCGAGGGTAAGTGACTCGCAGGCCACCTCATGCAGAAACAGCAGACACCGCCGCACTGGCTGTGGAGACAGAGTAAAGATGCACCCGGAGGATACCCTGAGTCTGGAGCGACAGAGACAGGAATGCGAGGAGGCCACATTATTAGTCCAATAGGTAACCTTGGAGACATCATTGCGCTCTGGATCACCAAACAGTGGTGTAGACCTGACACCGAACTCAAATATTGCAGAGAGCTGAGAGTGCAGCTGCACGCCATGAAGGACTGCCAGTCTCGAATCTGTATCAGGTCTGGAAATATTGCCATTATTAGTGTTCTTCTCTTTCTAGTTTTTCTCCTCACCCTTCCCCCTCTTTTCCCCGTCTTACTATGCTGCTGTCTGTTGATGCTGGGGGGGCGGTGACTCGGAATGGCATAATGTGGGGCGTTGGAGTGATCTAACAGGCACGCTCTTTTACCTTCTACTGCGGTTGGCCCCACCCTGCACCTTGTTATTATGTATAATCCATTTTTCTATTGCAATAGTAGGTTACTATATTGGGTGTAGTGTGGGTGAGATTTGGAAGTTTGTTTGTGAAATGAACCACACCATCTCAATCAGTTCCTTGCTATCATGTGGGAGTAGTATTTAGCTCTGCCTCTCCTCTGGACCCTAGAGTAGATAGCGGGGCGCATACACAGGGTGGGCAGACACTAGATAGGGGTGGTGTGTACCCGGGGCAGGTTGGGGATGTGGACTGCGATGTTGAGTTACATTTGATGTTCTATGTTATACACTTGGGAACTGTATGTATTGTGAGGTTGAGGGGGCATGGAGCTGCAATATTGAGCACACGTTGGACCAGAATATGTAGTGGAGGTGAACCTGGGTATGATGGGGGGGTGGTGAGGCATCTGTTGGTAGGCTTAGCTCAAGATGAGTACTTTGATGAGAATTATCACATGGAATGTGAGGGGGCTAAATTCTTTTGTAAAGCATTATAGAGCATACACTTACCTTAGACGTATGGGTGCCCAGATTGCTCTACTCCAAGAGATGCACTTGATGAATAGAGAAACGCAAAAGCTATGGAAAAAATGGCAGGGGAAATTGCACTCAGCAACTTATTCCTCGTAAGTTATGGGAGTCTCTGTTTGGGTTGCCCCTGGGGTACCTTTCCATTTCAAAAGCGTAACAGCAGATGTACAGGGCAGTTATATATCCTTACCCGGAGATGGTGATTGGCGCGAACACTGCATCCTGAATATATATGCCCCTAACTCAGATGATGCAGAGTTCTTTAAACCACTGCAGCAAGGGTTGGCACCCTATATGGGAATGTCCGTCATCTGGGCGGAGACTTGAATTGTGTCCTGAATGGCGCTTTAGATAGGACCCCCGCTGAAACTTGGCACTAAGCCACACATGACAGCTCAACTACGCGAGGTTATGAATAGCTTGCATTTTGTGGACACATGGAGGGAACTACACCCTGCTTCCTCAGTGTACACCTGTTATACACCTACACATGTGGCATTTAGCAGACTGGATAGAGTTTTGCTGGCTAACATGGGTGCACTAGATGTTCTTCTTGTTGCCTATCAGGTGCGGTTTCTGTCAGACTATGCCCCTTTGTTATTAGAGTGCAAGACCCAAACCGACGATCCCCATGTGGAGGTTGGGGCCGGGATCCAGAATATAAAGTTGACATACGGATGGCCCTAGGTGGATATTTTAGCGTGAATTGATCTACAACTCGAACACGAGGCATAGAATGGGAGGCCCTTAAGGTAGTTATTTGGTAAGTCCTATGGCATTAGAAAAAAGTCAGAAAGGGAACTCACGCAACAGGAGGAGATCCTGACTACTCTTCAGTCCCAAGTGACTAGTGGAGATATCTCTGAGGCGGATTGTTGTGTGACACCCACATAAATAAGGAATATTTGGAACTGGCTGGATAGTTATTTATTTCAGGATTACAGACAGAGGCTGTACAGGGAGGATGACCGTTCAGGGCGTGTGCTGGCCTGGCTCCTTAAGCGCAAGCGCCCGGTGCCAGTAATTCTATCATTGCAAGGTCCGTCCGGGGAGAGGTATTTGGGACAGGTGCGTGTGAAACTCCTTTTGCCGGATTACCTGAAATACATATACAGTTCCCTGAAGACGCAAGCTCTAGGCCAGATGTACAGGTATTTAGACAGGATCCACATTCCCAGGCTCACTGAGGATCAGACGGGGAGCTGGATAGGGAGGTGTTGTTAGAGGAGCTAAAGGAAGCTGTGGGCGCCATTTCGCACTGTAGGACATCGGGTCCAGATGGGCTCCCAACTGAGTTTTGCTGTGCGTATTCTGCAACGTTCCTTCCCCGATTGTTAGACATTTTCTGCAAAGCCCGCGCTGTAGGCATGCTCCCAAATAACACGAGAGAAGCACTGATAGTTATGATTCTGAAACAAGGGAAGGATCCAATGGACCCTGGGTTCTACGGACCATTGTCTATGCTCAATATTGATGTGAAGTTGCTAGCTAAAGTCTTGGCAACCCAACTGCGGCGGGTCGTGGCCCATCTTGTTAGAGACGATCAATGCGGATTTATCCCGAGGAGGGGAACACATATGCCTCATTAGTGACCCTAGACATAGAAAAGGCGCTAGATACCTTGTCCTGGGAATACCTATGGTAGGTGCTATGCAGAATGGGCATGGGACCAAACTTCCTGGCATGGGTACACCTGCTGTTCACAGCACCGCGAGCAAGGGTGCGAACGGGGATGATGGTGTCAGACCCTTTGGCTATTGACCGAGGTACCTGGCAGGGCTGCCCGTTGTCACCACTATTATTCACGTTGGCTATGGAGCCTCTAGCTGTAGAATTGTTAGCTTAGAATGGTGGGGCTTCAGAGTGGGAACCAGAACGCATGTCGTATCGATGTTCGCAGATGACACTCTGGTGTATGATCTGGAGAGATCAATCCCTCTGTTGCTACAAAAGATGGCGGACTTCGGAGAGATATCTGGCCTCCAGGTCAATCGGCGAAAGACTTTACTGTTCACCATGTTGAGGCTGGCAACAGGTGAGGCGCCGGTGCTGCTGCAGGTGGGGTTGACATGGGAGGCCAAGGCCCTCATTACAACCATGGCAGTCAGTGTTAAAGCGGCAGTAATACCGTCAACAGGCCAGAGGTAAGAAAAATGGGATCACAACCACGGCGGAAACTGCCAACACAGACAGCCACTTAACACTCATACCGCCACGCCGGTAGCAACAAACACTGCAGCGTACACCGCCAACAGACAGGCGGAAGACAATGTACCGCCCACCCCATTACAACCCGCCAATCCGCCAGCTTCTCTGGGGCGGTACCAACTCCATCAAAAGCACGGCGGAAAAAGTGTTTGCAAGGGAAACCACTCACCTCTCAACACTCCCGAAGAACCAGGACACCATGGAGCCCGAGTTACAGGTCCTGCCCATGCTTGTCTACCTCCTCATACACTAGGAATATCAAAGGCGGCAGCGACGACCACGGTGAGTACTGCACCTAGCACACAGGGGAGGGGGGGAGGAAAAAGAGAGTGACACACAAACACGCCACAAGCAACACCCCCATCCTCACCCACAACACCATACACACAAACACATGCCGCAACATTACAGTTACACCCCGCAACCCCCTGGAAGAACGCAAGGACAAAAGGAATAGAGTTAAATCATGTGATATATTACAAATAGGCAGATATATGTAACGAATATAACAACAGTATTTACAAATATTTACAATATGTACATAAGACCGTACATTGTCCTTTCCAGATGTCCGTGGGCCACTAGGCCAAAAGTCATGGGCCAAGCCTACACTTGACTACTGCCTCAATATGGAGAGAACACTGCAGAGGCATCAGGTCGTAAACACACAGGCACCTCAGTGGGATGGGGCAGGGGGGGCACCTCCGCCAGAAGATGGAATAACGCCACTTCTCCTGGAGGGGGCTCCATGCCCACTGCTTGGTCCTGGGGAGTGCAAAGCCACAGTTTCTCAAGCGGGTGGTTTGCCCACTGCTTGGTCCTTGGGAGTGCAAAGCCACAGTCTCTCAAGTGGGTGGTGTGCCCACTGGTTGGTCCCGGGGAGTGCAAAGCCACAGTCTCTCAAGTGGGTGGGTTGCCCATTGCTTGGTCCTCGGGAGTGCAAAGCCACAGTCTCTCAAGTGGGTGGTTTGTCCACTGCTTGGTCCTGGGGAGTGCAAAGCCACAGTCTCTGGAGTGAATGGCTTCTCCACTGGTTCTGGAGGGGCCTTGTGCCCAGTGTGCTTCATCCTGCCAAGGAAAGGGTGAGTGGATGCATATCTCCACTGGTTTTGGAGGGGGCTGTGTGCCCAGTGATGCACCACTTGGTGTGTGGCAGTTCATATTCCCTCACCTGGGTGTCTGAGGCACGAGATTTGCAGGGACCAGGTAGCATGATAGTCCATGGAGGCAGGGCCAGACTCCATCCTGGGGTGACTAAGCCTGAAAACTGGTGGTAGTGCCGGTGCTGGTGGGGGTGCTGCCAGTGGTGGTGGGAGGCTCCAGCCCGTCTCCTGCAGCCTCGGATGGATGCACATAGGGCCTACTGTGAGCAGCCTCTGACGCCTGAAGTGCCTTGCCTTGGGTTTTCTGCCCCTTCCTCACCTTGGCAGATGCTGTTGTGACCTTGGCTCTGGCAGCTGGAGTTTTGGAGGAGGCCTTGCTGGGTGGGTCATGCTCCTTGCCCTTGCTGCATGCTATCCCCTTCTTCACCTTGGCAGATGGCGGAATGACTTGGTCCGTTGCAGGGGTCGGTGGCACACTGGCAGGCCTTATGGGTGCCCCCTTTGTATGTAAAGGTATTTGGTAAACTAGTAGGAAAAGATAAACAATCATCAGTCGCATTCAATGAAGCAATAAATCTGTCATTGAGCACGCAATTTAACTGCTCTTCAATCTAATCATCTTTGTAATTACCCAACAATAAAGAGAAACAATCCAATTATAACCATATTTTATATACACAAGAAAACATAAACACAATGAAACGATTTTGTTTGTACAACATAAACATTTAACAATAGCCATTGACCGTCAGTAATTGTGAGAGATGGTTGCCTATTCCTTCGCAGTCCCATAACATCCTTATTTTCATCCCTGTCCAAAAAGGAAAAAAAGGGGAGGGCCTGTGGTATAAAGACCTCAAAGGATAAATTCAATATTCCTTGCAACCTCTCATTTATTAATGGTCGACTCGTTTCAGCCCCTTCGACTATGGGACTCCTCAGGACTAATGGAGAGAGTCACACCTGATGAATATAAACAAAAAATGTGGACACCTTGACTTTCAATCTAAAAACCCTTAACTAAATGCCACCATAAAAATCACCAAGTGCATGAAATTGAAATGGAAATAGGAGTTCTAAATTACAGAATTACAACACTTAAGTGCTAAAGAATATTGTGCATGTTGTTTAGAAATTATTGCCAAAATCTATAAATTGCACCCATGTGTCTCATGCTATTTTTTCATTTTCTTAAGAAACCAAGAATCAAGACCAATTTAATAAAATATTTGAAACACTACACTCACCCATAGAAAAAAATCCTACTTTATAATCCCGATAAGCAATGATTATTGCTATTCCTTCCTTGCACTGGTAGGCTGTAAATTATACAAGAACATTAAAAAACAAATAAAACAATGTACCAAGAGGCAAGTCCGCTTAACCACCATGTTAGCTTGTTAGTGCTTACTTGTTTAGCAGTGACGGCAGGCGCTGCAGAGATCCATTCGTATCTCTTAGCAGCTGGCAAAAAGCTCAGAATCTCGGGGGACAGAAACAATCAGTGCCACGCTGGAGTACCTAATAACCGGCTACTCCTGTGGAAGCCATATTTAAACTATTCTTTCTCTGATGGCGGCCATATTGAAAGACCTACTTTGCTTGGGACGCAGGTGCTTGTCTATCTAGTATTTTAATAAATGTACCCGAGAACTTTCCTACTGTCCTTGTTTCTTTTAGAAAACTAGTAAGGACTCCTCAAAGAGAAGAATGGAAACACCGGAGGCAGCTCAAAAACATTGCTTGCCCTGCGGTGGCCATCTTGGAAGTGCAAAATGTTTCTACTACGGTGGCCATCTTGAAATTAATATTGTTGAATTGCCCAGAAAAAAGTATCATTGAACTCTCGCTAATCTAAACTGGAATATATTCAGGATTGTTTATAAATATATGTCAACAAATACCCACATTATTATTGCGTTGATACTGTAAAAACAAATTGCATATGCATGATCTGTTAATCACTCTAAACAACATCTAGCACATAAACAGTGAACCACCATATTTTTGACATTCGGAAAATCATATATCTTAACAGAATTATTTTACATCAATATAAGGATGAGAAGTTCAACTTATTTATGCTCCTACAGTCCAAGATATTTGCTTTCTTCCTTTTTGGAGAGTTCATAACTTAGCCAGATCCCTGGTTCAGTTATATCAGTGACCACATTTCATCTTGGTCATTCAGACATGTCTAGCTGTTCAAAATTTCTCAATCAATCATGCTTCCTTCTTCGTTAAGTGATGCAAGACCGGTAGTCCACCTTCTTTGGTATGGACCACCTCCAATACTGTCCACCATATATCATCTGGTGAGTGATTAAATACACAGAAATGTTGCACCAGTGGCGTACTCCTGATGGCGCATTTAATCCTTGATCTATGTTGAAGTAATCTGGTTTTCACTGGTTGTGATATCTGTCCTAAGTAGATCAACTCACAGGGGCACTCAATGCAATAAATTACATTTTTAGTATTGCAATTTAAGAAATTCACTTGTCGGTGTACCAATCCATTAACATTAACTTCATTCAATTCACTAGTGAATTGACAAGCTACACAGTTCTTACATTTGTAATGTCCCCGTAAAGGTGGTAGTTGTAACAACTCTCTAAGGTCTTTTTTCTTTTCAATAGGGTATGTTGCCCTCACCCAATACTCCCCTAAATTACGAGCTCTTTTGAACACAAACAATTTTTTTTCAATGTCTAATCCTGCCAGAATTCTCCAATGCCCCCTTTGAGCCTCTGGGAGTTGCAGGTACCACAGCGGACGCCGACTTGGTGGCTGAGGTGCTGGCCTGGGTTCTGGACACCCTGGCCCGAGGGAAAGGACAGGGGGGTAGGGAACAGGTCAATTTTTGCCAGGAAAAGTTTTTTAGACACACTGGGGTGGGAAGATGGAGAGGTTTTGGGAGTGGAGGAAGAGGGAGTGGTTGTAGGAGGTGTCTGTCTGCTGACTTTGGGTGAAGGTGCATGAGCTGGATGCTGTTGTGAGGTGGATGGCTGTTGGGTGGGTGGGTGCTTGCATTTGTGTATTTTGGGAGGAGGGGTCACAGACACACTGGGAGAGGGCACAGGGGACGTATGCATGGTTGTGGGGATGGTGACTGCTCATGAGGAATGTGTTGTAATGGGCGTGCTGGTAATGGAGGTAGTGGATGAAGATGTAGTGCATGCAGGTGTGAGTGGAGATGCTACTGGGAGGGAGGTGGACGAAGAGGAGGAGGGGGACACAGTGGAGGCAGTGGATGTTGGTATGTCTGCATGGGTATGGTGCTTGTGTGAGTGCCTGTGAGATGAAGTGTGCTGATTATGTTTGCCTGAGGCACTTATGTGTGGTGATTTGGGTGAATGCAGGTCTGAAAGTGTGCTTGTGATAGGCTGGGGTTGAGGGGATTGGGTCTGGGTGAAGGAAGTTGGATTGGGGAGGCTAGACACATGGACAAGGGCTGCCATCAGGGAGTTGGCGAGAGCCTGAAATGCTCTCTGTTGGGCCGCCACGCCAGAGTGAATGCCCTCCAGGTATGCATTTGTTTGTTGCAAATGCCTATCGACACACTGGATGGCATTCAGTATGGTTGACTGCTCAACAGTGAGGGATCTCAGGAGGTCAATAGCCTCCTCACTGAGGGCAGCAGGGCTGACTGGGGCAGGGCCTGAGGTGCCTAGGGCGAAGGAGATGCCAACCCTCCTGGGTGAGCGGGCACGGGAGACACGCCGAGGGGCTGCTGTGAGGGTGGTGCTGGTAGGGGGGTGGCAGCTGTACCTGTTGTTTGGGTGGGCACAGAGATGTCTGCCACCGCCAGGAAGCTTCCATCGGAGGAGGAGTTGCTGTCTGTGGTGTCCCCTCCTGTCCCCGTCGTGATGCTCCCCTCTCCCTCCGTCCCACTTGTGCCCTCACCGTGGGTGGATTCAGCCTCCAGGCCCATGTGGGATGCAGCTCCCTCCGTCACCGGTGCATCTACTCCTCCACCAGATGATGCTGATGCACACAAGGACAGGGTGACAAAACAAAAAGCGGGGGGAGAGACAGAGAGAACACTTGGTCAATGTCAGCAACACCACTACTGTTGGCGCACACAACACACAGGGAGCATCCCTATGCACTAGGCCATGCCCAACCATTTACTAAGACAGTCACCAGCCCATGGGGTACAATGTCTCACACCATCATCTTCACACCAGAAGCCCACAGGACCCTGCCCAGGGGCAGAGGCCCACTAACACTATTGGGGTAGGAGTGCTCCAGAGCCTTCCCAACAAGGGACCTACCCTGCCATGTTCGCCCTGGCCTAGGGGGACCCACAGCCCACATCCCCCACCCAGGTACCTCCTAACAAATGCAAAGTCAGGTTTCAGATTCAGTACTCATCCCCTTTTGGCTGCTGTGATGCCTTCAAGTGCCCATCCAACTCCGGATAGGCCACCGCCAGGAAGCAGAAGGTCAGGGGGGGTCATGGTGCGATGGGCACCCCTTCCTCATTGGGAGGCCAGACCCAGCTGGGCTTCCGCCATCTTCTTTGCCTAGAGGCACAGGTCCTCCCACCTCTTGCGGCAGTGGGTGTTCTGCCTGTCAAAAACCCCCCGGGTCCGCACCTCCTTAGCGATGGCACGTTAAATACCCTTTTTCTGGTGGGTGCTGATCTGCAGGGAAAAGACAGCAGAACAGGGAATTAGTCACCTGTCCGGACCGTCAGACTCATTGCCCACCAGATCCCACCCATCCCCTGATGCACATACATTCCCCACCATACATGCTGCATTCTGGCCAGGACGCCTCTGCCCCCCTCCCTACATGTGGCTAACACACACAGCAATCCCTACATTCATGGCCCACACATCATGCTCACAGTGTACTCACCTGTTTGTCTGGTGGATCGTAGAGTAACGTGTACTGGGGTAGGACCCCATCCACCAGTTTCTCCAACTCCTCCGCAGTGAAGACAGGGGTCCTTTCCCCAGACACATGAGCCATGGTCGTTTCCAGACACAGGTCACAGCATCACTTGCAGTGTAGGTCCTCTCCTGTTGAAGGTCAGGTAGCAAGTGAGTGAACAGATAGAAAATGTCGGTGACGTCCGCGGCGGTGCGTATCATCACCGCCGGCATACATCGCCATTGGTTCCTGGAATCTATAGGGCCCAATGATAACCAATGCGATTTTGCGCAGCGGTCATCGAACGCCTATCGCGACGGTGCACAATGCCAGCGCAATTACCTAATTTCCACTGTTCCTCCTCACGGGTCAGGCATCCGCCATTTCAGGGGAGCACAGGGCATGGCACCTAACTGCGTCACAGCAGACACTGGCACGGCAACTGATTGTCGGAATCACATTTTGTTTCTGTAAAGTAAACAAATCATCATTAGTGCAATAGATGTGTGAATATGACCCTCTGCTCCCTGTTCTCTTCCATAGGCTTCAACCGCTGAGGCAGAATATGAGATGGCGGCATCCTCCGGTGTACAGACCCCTGATGGACCTTGCGACAATGGAGGACAGACACCTTATAATTACCTACAGACTTGATTGTGCCACAATCCAAGAATTGTGTGCCCAATTAGAGCCAGACCTGATGTCAGCTATCCCCCAGCCCACAGGAATCCTCCCTCTAGTGCAGGTCCTGTCAGTGATCCATTTCCTGGCAAGTGGTTCCTTCCAAACAACAGTGGCCATGGCATCAGGGATGTATCAGCCAATGTTCTGTAACGTGTTGACCAGAGTGTTGTCTGCCCTGCTGAAACACATGCGCAGCTACATCGTGTTCTCCCAGGTGGAGGATTTGGCCACAGTGAAGGCTGACTTTTATGCCCTGGGCCATATCCCCAACATCATTGGTGCTATTGATGGTACACATGTGGCATTTGTCCCCTCCCGGAGAAACGAACAGGCTTACAGGAATAGAACAAGCTATTATTCTATGAATGTGTAGATGGTGTGTTTGGCAGACCAGTACATCTCCCATGTGAATGCCAAATATCCTGGCTCTGTGCATGACGCCTTTATCTTGAGGAATAGCAGCATCCCATTTGTGATGGGCCAACTCCAGAGGCACCGGGTGTGGCTAATAGGTGAGCCAAAGGTCACCACCCAGTATAAATTGGTGTATGGGTATGGAGTTGTCCCTAAGGGTGAGTGTGTGGCTAACAGGTATCCCTCAATATTTGCAGGTAACTCTGGTTACCCCAACCTCTCATGGCTACTGACCCCAGTGAGGAATGCCAGGACAAGGGCAGAGGAACGTTACAATGAGGCACATGGGCGTACAAGGAGGATTTTAGGAAGGGCCTTCGGCCTCCTGAAGGTCAGGTTCCGGTGCCTCCATCTGACAGGTGGATCCCTGTACTACTCACCCAAGAAGGTGTGCCAGATAAACGTTGCATGTTGCATGTTGCACAACCTGGCCTTGAGACGCCAGGTGCCTTTTCTGCAGGAGGATGTGCCTGGAGATGGTCTTGTGGTAGCGGTGGAGCCTGTAGACAGTGAGGAAGAGGAGGCAGAAGAAGAAGATGTTGGCAAAAGAACCAATATAATTCAGCAGTACTTCCAGTGACACACAGGTAAGACGCTGTAACTTCACTTTACATTTCAGTTATCTGGTGGCCATTGCACAAGGCAGCCTCTTTCCCTATGTCTATGGCCACTGACTGTACCCTTTGACATCTATATTTTCAGACCTTTGTGCCCCACTCTGGCTCCTGCTATGTGCACTGCTGCCCACCCAAGGTCATCCTAAAGTATATTTCACTGTATATTTGAGCTGCAATGCTTTGATAATGTTATACTAATACATTTATGAATCATTTGACAGACTCCAGATTGGTATTTGTTCCAAGGGCGTTTATTTGGGTGCTCATAAGTAGAGGGGGATGTGCAAGGGGCTGGGCTGATGGTGGAGGAAAGCCCAGGGTAGAGTCCATTCTCTTGGTATCACAGGTGCATTGTCCAATGGGGCATAGGAAGGAGAGTAATGGCAGTTCAAGGTGGACAGGGTGATAGTGTGGGACAGAAGAGTGAAAATCAGGAGAGTCTTATTTCCTGGCAGGGGTCTTGGCAATGTTCCCTGGCTTCTGCCTGGATCGCAGGGACCGTTTGCGGGGTGTTTCTCCTTCTGCAGGGGGTGGGGTGCTGGTGGCCTGTTGGTCCTGTGGCGGGGCCTCCTGTCCACTAGCGCCGGCAGAGGTGGAAGGCTGTTCCTCGGTTTGGCTAGTGTCAGGTGCCCGTTGTTGCGCCACTGCCTCCCTCATGGTCTTAACCATGTCAGCCAGCACCCCTGCAATTGTGACCAGGATGGTGTAGATTTTTGTTAGGTCATCCCTGATCCCCAGATACTATCCCTCCTGCAGCCGCTGGGTCTCCTGCAACTTGGCCAGTATCTGGCCCATCATCTCCTGGGAATGGTGGTATCTTCCTAGGATGTTGGAGAGTGCCTCGTGGAGAGTGGGTTCCCTGGGCTTGTCCTCCCCCGTCGCACAGCAGTCCTCCCAGCTTCCCTGTTCTCCTGTGCCTCTGTCCCCTAAACAGTGTGCCCACTGCCACTGACCCCAGGTGCCTGATCTTCTAGGGTTTGTGGGGTTGCCTGGGGTCCCTGTAGTGGTGGACACACTGCTGATTGACGTGTCCTGGGGACAGTGGCATGGGCCCCCTGGGTGGGTGCTCTGCTGGTGTTTCCTGAGGGGGGAGGCTCTGTGGTGGGTTAGGGACTGTGACAGGGGAACCGACTGTCCAGAGGTCCCAGATGGGGCAGGTTGGTCATCCTGATCGAGGCGTGCAGAACTGCTGTTGTCACTGTGGGCCTCTTTAGGGGGGGGACTGGATGTGGCTGGCACCTCCTCTCCGGTGACGTGGAGTATGGGTCCTGTGAGAATGCAAATGCATTGTTAATGTGTCTGCGTGTACCGTATTGTGCATTGGTGTGAGTGGTGATTTTGTGGGCTGGGTGATTCTCTCTACTGGGCATGCTGTGGTGATGGGTGTCCATGCAGGTCTGTGATGGGTGTCCATGCATTGGTGTAGCATGCAGGGTTTGGCATTGGGATGGGTGGGTTGTGTTAGTGGGGTATATGCGAGGTGGTGGAGTGATGGATAGGGGTAGATGTTTGTGATGACATGCAGGTAGGGTGGGGGGATAAAGTAGTTACAATTTCACTTACCAGAGTCCAGTCCTCCTGCCACTCCTGCGAGGACCTCAGGATGCATGATCGCCAAGACTTGCTCCTCCCAATTTGTTAGTTGTGGGGGAGGAGGCGGGGGTCCACCGCCAGTCCTCTGTACTGTTACCTGGTGTCTTGCTACCACGAAACGCCTTCCCCATAGGTCGTTCCACCTCTTCCTGATGTCATCCCTGGTTCCTGGGTGCTGTCACACAGCGCTGACCCTGTCCACGATTCTCCGCCATATCTCCATCTTCCTTGCAATGGACGTCTGCTGCACCTGTGATCCGAATAGCTGTGGCTCTACCCAGATGATTTCCTCCACCATGACCCTTAGCTTCTCCTCAGAAAACCTGGGCTGTCTTTGGGGTGCCATGGATGTGGTGCAAGTGGTATGTGTGAGGATGTTTGGGGTGATGTGTTGGGGTGTATGCTGTGATGTGCGTGAATGGTGAATGGGAGATGGTGTTCTGTGCCTCTTATTGAGTGAGTGCTCCTAGCTTGTCTCTCTCTGCTTGCTATCTTTTTTTTGGGGGGTAAGGGGTTGTGGGTAATGTGGGTGTGTGTTTTATAGTGGTGTGGGTGTGTGGGTGTGGTGTGTATGTCAGGTGTGTGTATTTTGAATTGTCAAATGTGGTGTAGTTTTGTTAGTGTGTGTGTATTTTGAGTGCAGCGGTGTGTACCGCCAATGGTTTACCGCTGTTGAGAGACCACCGCAGTGATTCGTGGGTCGTGATACTGTGGGCGTCTTCCTGTTGGCTTAATATTGGGGGTTTTGGAATCGCCAGTTTATCACTGGTGTGGCGTACTTGTGTGGGTGTCTGTATAGTGGTGGAATTCTCAGTGTGGGTCATAATACCCATGGCGGAATACCGCCACGGACACAGTATGTTGGCGACCATCAGCATTGCAGTAGGCAGCCTTTACCGCCACAGTTGTAATGAGGGCCCAAGTCTTTTCAGTACTTGGGAATGCAAATAGCTCAATCCCCTCAGCTGCAATGCGAATTGAACATGGGAAGAATAATGGATGGTTTCCGTGCCTCTATTTGGTTCTGGATCACCCTGCCATTGTTGGTAATGAGTAGAATAGCACTCAGTAAAATGGTACTACTCCCACGGTGTCTATATGTCATGCAAAATTACTTCTGTGAATTGCCATCTTCGTTGTTTCGGCAGATTGCTAAACTGCTGCAATCTTTAATTTAGGTAGGCAGACGATGCAGAGTTCACCTAGAGGTTTTGATATTAGACTTAGCTGACGGGGACTGGGGCTGCCTGACCTCCATTTATATTATATGGCAAGTTTATTACGGTACGCGCCATGTGGTGTAGTGATACCCCCAATTAGGAAAAATAATTACTAGCAGGTTCTATATGTACATCTAGATTGCCAAGCCTGCTCATGAGTGGAGCTGGATTACCGCGAGATAGCCCCTTTTTGGTGGTTCAGGAAGATGTGGGAGAGAGCAGTCACACAGGTATTGCAGAGAGCGCCATATGCACCTTCTCTCACTCTGGTGGATTTGCCCTTTTGTTAGGGCATCCGAGTTACTGGAATTTTCCAGATGGCGAACAGGCGGATGTAACACTGCAGGGAATTTATAGCTAAATGGCACATTTGTCACGCGAGAAGAAGCTGAGAACCTTTTTGGCACAGACCAGGGCCAATCCCTACAATATGCCAGTTTACTGCAGAGAGCTCAGAAGATTTGGACCTCTTTTCCTGCAGAACCCACTGAATCTCACCTTGCGATGGTTATTATTGACCCAGGATGTGATTGTGGGCTTCTTTCTAGCACCTATAAGGCCATCAAGAAAGATAGGCAGATCAATATCACCGGAATAAGGGATAAGTGGGAGGCAGACCTTTGATCCCAGCTTACGGGCGGGGATTGGAATAGGGCCTGTGGGTTAGTGCGTGAGGGGACTAGCAATGCCAAGTTTAAACTGACAAATTTCTTCTATCTACATAGAGTATATCTGACACTGCAGCACCTACATAGGCTGTTCCGGTTGCGTTCTGAGGGCTGTGCTCAGTGTGGCATGTCCTCCGCCAATTTCAAGCATGTTGTGTGGACATGCAACTCTATCATACAGTTTTGGCGCCAAATAGTGCTAACGCTAACAGGGATAACAGCCATGAAACTGCAGGTAATGATGAAACATTGTTTACTGGGCCTTCTCTCACTCCCTAAAAAAGGGCGCAAAATGGCATTTAAAATTGCGCAGTTAGGGCTTGTTTTGGCTAAGAGGTGCATTGCGATTTTAAAGGGCAAGTCTGGCCGCTCCGGTACAGGAGACATGGCTGAATGACCTCATTGTGTGGGCCACTGCAGAGGAGGGTCACCTTCACAAAACACGAGCAGATGAGCATGCAGAATGCAATCTTGAACTCTGGCATGGCATGCTTTGGAGTCTATGGGAGAGGCCGGAGACCCCCTTGGAGGATGATCACTGAGTTTTGGGATGCAGGTGCTGTCATACACTGTTGGGCGGCGTAGTGGCAGTGTGAGATACATAGTTGTGTATGTCTGGGTGATGATGCATCCCCCCCACCTCCCTTGTCGGCTTCATTGTATAGTCCGGGTCTCCTCCTTTCATTGTTCACTCAGCTTATGTGGTCATGGCCTGGGGTTGGCTACCTATTTTGGCACTGCCGCCTGGATGGGGTAGACTGGCCTGGTAGTGTGCGGCAGCGGCTCTTTCTCCCCACTCGTATCTTGTAAAATGTGTTACAGTATTGCAATTTAGTTGTTATAAGTTGAATATACTATGCAATGTATTGACATGAGCTAGATAGTCCACTACTAAAATATGCCACTGTTATGTAGAAATGCCGAACATTTGTTTAAGTATTTTTGCATTACCTGACCCTATACATCATAGATTATACTCTGAACAAGCCCGAAAATGACTAACTTGCTTAGGACAATGTTATAATGCTTGGGGCAAGATATAGGGGGTTGCTACAACCCCGGCGGTTGGCGTTAATGTAGCGGTAAGTACTGCCAACAGGATGGCGGTACTTACCGTCGTATTATGACATTGGAGGGTTGGCTGAAGCCAACCCGCCAATGTACCACTCCAACCGCCATGGCGGTAACAGCTGCCTGGCTGGAGATATCCATCTCCAGCCTGGCGGCCGCCATTGTTCCACCTGCAGGATTATGACCCCGCCTACCGCCATACATAAACCATGGCGGTAGGCCATATCAGTGACAGAGAATTCCTTTCCTGTCACTGATAGGTGTCTCCCCCCCCTTCCATTCCAGTTACCACCCCCACCGCTCCAAAACCCCCTCTTACCTCCCATCATTCACGCCCCCTTCACACACACACGCATACACACACCCATTCCCACATTCTTACACGCATGTATACATCCATTCACACACAGATCCGCACACACTTTCAAACATACACACAGACATGCATTCACATAACACAATATACAAGCACTCACACCTCCATATATGCACAACCCGCAACACAAACCCGCATCCACACACACACAAACATTCACACACCCCGCACAGACACACAACACCCCCCAACCCCCTCTCCTGTTGATCCAGGGGGTCCTCCGGCAGGGAACGGGGCACTGCTACCTCCAGCAGCGCCCGCCAGCAGAACACTGCCAGGTCATATTATGGGTCATAATACAGCTGGCGGCAGTCTACTGGCGTGGCGCTGCTGGTGGCAGCAGAGCCATCTTACTGCCATCCATCGGCATGGCCACAGCCGGATTTCCGCCATTCTTGTGACCTCCTCCTTGATGCTGGCCTTCACTCTGTCAGCCAACCTGTGTACCTTGTTTTTTACAGGCAGGCTGTCCCCAGTGTCCACATCATGCATGCATAGATGGCTGACACCTGGAGTGAGTGAAAACAGAGTTGCAGAGTTTCCCAGTAACTGGCAACATTCACTCTGCTGCTCTAGAGTTAGAGAAGGGAGAGGACTATGCCTTCTACTGACCTATCCTGCTTCTTGGCAGGCAGGAGGTCAGGGAGAGGTTCACTCTCCTCTTCCGCCCCATCATCTGTAGCCAGAAGCATGGTTAACTCAGACCTCTCAAAGTGCGGTTTGAGGCAGTTCACATGTAGAGCCCTCAAGGGGTTCCTTGGAGCCTGCAAGTCCACCAAGTAGGTTACGTCACTCTTGTGCTCCTTCACCTCAAATGGCCCTAACCACTTGTCCTGCAGAGCACAAGGCTCTATGGGGGCCATGAGCCACACTTTCTGGCCAGGCTGAAACTCAATCGGAGTGGTAGTATGGTCACACCAGTGTTTAATGTCCTATAGCTTCTCTTGTGGGAGTTTCCTGAAGCATGCAGTCTGGTTTCTGAAGGCCGGCATGTAGCTAAATACATCTTGGGGTGGCTTCCTAGGAGCTTGCTCCCAGCCCTCTTTCAGCAGACTCAGAGGTCCTCTGACCGGGTGCCCATCCAACATTTCAAAGGGGCTAAAGCCTACCTACCTTCTGTGGTACTTCCCGGTAGGCAAAGAGAAGGCATGGTAAGAGGACCTCCCACTTATGCCTCATGGAGTCTGACAGACCCCCAATCATGCCATTAAGGGTTCGGTTGATATCTTACTTTGGGGTGGTAAGGAGTGGTGAATTTTTAGTTCACTCTACATTCCTCCCACATGGCCTTTATGTACATGGACATAAAGTTTGTACCCTGGTCAGATTCCACCTCCTTGGGGAAACTCACTTGGGTAAAGATCTCCATCAGTGCCCAGGCCACAACGGGCACCGTCACTGTCCTCAGAGGGATAGCTTCCGGGTACTGGGTGGCAAGGTCCACCAAGAACAGGATAAAACTGTTGCCTAGGGCTGTCTTGGGGTCCAGAGACCCCACTATGTCAATGCCCACCTGCTCAAAAGGGGCGCGCACTACAGGAAAGGGTTGGAGGGGGCTTTACATTTCCCTCCTCTTTTGCCACTCGCTTGGCAAGTCTGACAGGATCTACAGAATGCATCTGAATGTTTTCTCATTTGGGGCCAATAGTGGTGTGTGACAAGCCTCTCAAAAGTCTTGCCCTGCCCCAAATATCCTGCCAGAGGCACATCATGAGCCAAACCCAGTAGGAAGGCTCTGAAGCACTGGGGTACCTCCAGCATATGCGCTGCCCCAGGCCCAGCAGCCTTAGGCTCACTATACAGTAGATCATTCTCCAAATATATCAGGTGATCCTTGGGCTCAGCGCCAACTGCCTAGTCTTCGGCCTCCTGCCTAAAACCCACAAGACTAGGGCACACCTTCTGCTCTGCGCAGAACTCCTCCCTGGTGGGACCACCTTCTTGCTGCCAATGGGTCAGCTCAGGTAGTTCTCCCAGTTTGGCCACTTGTTCCCCTGTAGGTGCCAGGGCGCCCCCCTTGAGGTCAGCCTGCTCCCAGACTGTGGGAACCTGTAGGGCGGATTTCCCACACCCCTTGCCCTTTCTCTTGGCAGTCACCTGTGCCACTGTTTCAGGTTCCAGGTCTGTCTGATCACCCTGTCTGACTGCCTAGACCGAGTGGTCACTCATGCCCACTCTGGCAAACACAACATCCCCAAGTGTGACGTGAGCTCCACCTCCTTCCAGGTGTAAGTCTCCAGGTCGTTTCCCAGCAGAGGTTAAACTGGCATGGTGGTCCTCACAGCTACCCTCAAGGAACCTGAGAACCCCCTCACTCAAAAGGAACCTGCCCCACTTTATATTGGCACTTCGAGTTGTCCACTGAAATTACTTGGTGGAATGCACCAGGGACAATTTGCTCTTGAGACACCAGGTGACACCGGACCGTGGTCACACTGGCTCCAGTATCTCGGAGAGCCTCTACCCTCTGCCCATTGATGGTCACCTACTGCCTGTATTTCTTAGTGTTATCAGGCATTAGGTTTCTCTGGACCATCTCACCGTCCCCTAGTGAGATAAGGGTAATCTTTGTGGGATCCCCACACCCACATGGGACTACCTCCTCCCCAAGTGCTACAATGGCCAACCCTTTGGTCTGCCCACCTCTGGGTGGCGGTGTCCACTTGGAACATTTGGGATCCCCCTTCATATGACCCTCCTGGTCACAAGCAAAGCACTTATGGTGCCCTGCCTCTGTAGGCTTTCCTGAAGAGGCCCATGGTTTCGTATCTCCTGGGAGGTGGGATTTCTTACCCGGGTTACTAGATTGTGGCCCTTTGGAAGACTCCTTTTGTTTGCCCTGGCCCCCCCCACTCTGCTTCTGGGAACTATGGCCACATTCGGAAGAATCTCCCCCATATATCTTTTTGTGGACTCTGGTACTCAGCTTACTATCAGTGGAGTGCTGATGCAACACTGCAAAACACAGACTAGACAAGTGCCCCTATGCAATTAAGTTGTCCAGCCCCTGAAAATCTCTCACATTACTGCCCTTCACCCAACCATCCAGTGCTCTGCAAAAAGAATCCACACATTCTAACCACGTCTGGCCATCAATTTTCTTACTCTGCCTAGACTGATCCCGGTACTTGTCAAGAGTGAGACCATACCTAGTGAGGCGGGCCTCCTTCATGTCAGCGTACATGAGGTTGTACCCCTTACTCAAAGCGAACAGAGTGTCCCTCCTGTCCCTCCCCTTCTCTGTGAATTGGTTCCACAATCCTGCCCCCAAATTCTTCTCACGGACCCCAATCATGTGGATGGATGCCTCATATCCCTGAAAACACCTCTGTATGTTGTCTCCCTTCTTCTACTCTCTCCCTACGTTCATCATTGCTGAACCTGCTCCTCACATCCAGCTCCTTTACTTTAAGCTCGTGGTCCAAGAGCATTTTCTTCTCCTTCATTTTCAATCTCTCCAACTCAATCTGGTGCCTCCTGGCTTGTCTCCTGTCCTCTAGCTCCTCTGGTGTCAGGCTTTTAGAACCACCACTGCTGCCTGACCCAAAGGGTACCTCCCCCCAGCAGCTCCAGCACCCTCAACACAACATCTCATGGATTTGGGTACACAGACTCCCCCATTGGATCCACAGACTGCCCACTGGCAATTCTGGCTGCTACCCAGGCCCTCAGTGCCTTTTGTAGTTCCTCCTTTTTGGTGAGACCTCTGACTTGGATTTTGAGGTTTTTACAAACTGCCTTTAGTTCCTTCACAGTATAGGTTTCCAACCTATCATCCTCAAAAAACAACCCTGGGATGCAACTGAAGATGCTCTTGACTGAGACATGATGTGGTTGGAGTTCACTTGAACTCAAGATCAAAAATAGGACAAAGAGAAAAAAATCAAAACAAAAACCTGTATCTGGTATTTAGAGGTCTGTGACATGGTAGTATTGCACACCAATCACTGTGGGTCAAGTGCAAATGCAAGTCTTATCCTCACCGCTGACAACCAATGTTAGAAATGGGTTATCTATTTGGCAGTTGATTTGTACCTTGCCCAAATAGGAACCCTCACTCTAGTCAGGATAAGGGAGATGCCTGCTCAGATAACCCATGCTCAACCCCTTGGTAGCTTGACATGAGCAGTCAGGCTTATTTCAGAAACAGTGCGTAAAGCATTTGCACATGACACACAGTAACACAGTGAAAACACTACAAAAGGACACCACCCCAGTTTTAGAAACATAGCCAATATTTATCTATATAAAACAAGACCAAATACAATAAAAATCCACCACACAGTAATAAATATATGACTTCTGCAAGATTCACTAAACAGTACAGTTCCTTGAAGTCCATAGCTCCACCTGGGGATATCACGGTGTTGTGATCAACAAAACCAGCTGTTTAGGCCGGCCGCAGCATCGTGGGCCAGCTAGGGTGTCGGGAAGGCCCGCAAACAGTACCTTTGAAATTGCAGAGATCATAATCCTCATGGTGAGCTCCAGAGAGCGACATTGCGGTGTCGGTTCAGGAGTCGGTGTGAGAGTCATCGGGCCCTTGAAGTCACATGCATTGCGGATTGAACTCTGGGCTGATGAAGTCAGAAGTGCTGGTGGGGAAGGCGTCGGGGTTGCAGTGCGAAGTGGGATGAGGCGAAGTGCAGTGCCCACAGGTCACGGTGCAGGCAGCGCCTCGGTGACGGCGTCCAGCGTCATCAGTGCGACCATGGCTGCGGTGTGAAGAGGGGCAGTGCAACATGCAGTGTCACCAGGTCACAGTGCAGGCAGCGTTGTTGTAATTGCTGAAGCGCTGTACATTGGTAGTCCCAAGATTGCGGTGTGGGACAGGACGGTGCTTCGTGACCCTCACGAGCAGTGGCCACAGTGCAGGCAGGGATGCCTGATGACGACACTTGAGTCGATGGTGCTAGCGTCAGTGTACCAGGGCTGCAGAGTGGGACTGGATGGTGCTTCGTACTCCTCATGCGCGGTGTCCACAGGCCACTGTGCAGGCAGGGGTGCCGGTGTCAGCAGGAGCGGTGGCGTCAAGGATGCCCAGATTGTGGTGTAAGCAGGCGATACCAGAGTGCGGGGTCCACAGGTCACGGTTTGAGCAGTGGCTTGGTGAAGTCGTCCGATGACAATGTTGGTGAGACCAGGGTCGCGGTGCGAAGCAGGGCAGTGTGGCTCCATGTGGCATCGGCAGGTCACGGTGTAGGCCAGTTGCTTCGCTGGTGGCGTTGCGGTGGTTTCCCCTCTTGAACAGCACAAAACGCACAGTTCCCAGTGCTGAAGGTCAAAGAAACTGAAGTCTTTGGTGTCTCTGAGACTTTCAATAGGAGGCAAGCTCTACTCCAAGCCCTTGGAGAACTTTCTCAAGCAGAACACACAGAAAAGTTCACCCTTTGCACTCTTTTCAGGCAGAAGCAGCAACTGCAGGCCAGTCCAGCAAAGCAACACAGCAAAGGGACAGTACTCCTCCTTCAGCTCTTCAGTTCTTCTCCTGGGCAGAGGTTCCTCTTGATTCCAGAATGGTTCTAAAAGTCTGGGGTTTTGGGTCCAATACCTACACCCATTTCTGCATTTGAGTTGACAAACTTCAAAGCAAAGTCTCAAGTGTTTGCATGATTCTTCCTTGTCCAGGCCAGGCCCCAGGCACACCCCAGGGGGTTGGAGACTGCATTGTGTGAGGGCAGGCACAGTCCTTTCGGGTGTGAGTGACGACTCCTCCCTCCCCTCTAGCTCAGATGGCTCATCAGGAAACAAAGACTACACCCTTTGTGTCACTGTCTAGCGAGAGGTGCAAACAGCCCAACTGTCAAACTGACCCAGACAGGGAATCCACAAACAGGCAGAGTCACAGAATGGTTTAAGCAAGAAAATGTCTACTTTCTAAAAGTGGCATTTTCAAACACACCATTTAAAAACAACCCTTATCAAAAAATTTAGTTTTAAATTGTGAATTCAGAGACCCTAAACCCCATATTTCCATCTGCTCTCAAAGGGATTCTGCACTTTAATAATATTTAAAGGCAGCCCCCATGTTAACCTATGAGAGGGATAGGTCTTGCACAGTGAAAACCGGATTTAGAAGTATTTCACTGTTGGGACATGTAACATACATAAGTACATGTCCCACCTTTAACATACACTGCACCCTGCCCATGGGGCTACCTAGGGCCTACCTTAGGGGTGCCTTACATGTAGTAAAAGGGAAGGTTTAGGCCTGGCAAGTGGGGACACTTGCCAAGTCGAACTGGCAGTTCAAAATTGCACACACACACTGCAGTGGCAGTTCTGAGCCATGTTTAAAGGGCTACTAATGTGGGTGGCACAGCCAGTGCTGCAGGCCCACTAGTAGCATTTGATTTACAGGCCCTGGGCACCTCTAGTGCACTTTACTAGGGACTTACCAGTAAATCAAATATGCCAATTATGGATAAACCAATCACCAGACAATTTCTATTGCGAGCACTTGCACTTCAGCACTGATTAGCTGTGGTAAAGTGCGGAGAGACAATAAACCAGCAAGAACAGAGTCCAGTACACCATAAATACAGGAGGTCAGAAGGCAAAAGGCCAGGGAATACATGGCAAAAAGCTGCCAGGTCTAACACATGTGTAGTCATTTCTTCAGAGATATTTGACATTGTGAATGTCATGGACAGAGTCATGTGATTGCAAAGCGACATGCTGTGTTGTAGTTGAAGTGAGATGAAACATGACTACTGGTGATGGAGTGGGAAAGTGTGGATTAGGGGAAGGCATGATATTGTGATGTCAGTTAACACCATTTGCTAAGGATGATTTGTTGGTACACAGTGATGTTCTGTATTAGGAGAGGCTTTTGATGTTGCCAAATCATCTTGTGCATTAATAGTTTGTGTTATAGCTGAATTGATGGGTTTGTGATGTACTGATCAGATGCTTGGCTTATGTTGCTGGTGAGACTGTTGTCACATAGGATTGTTGGAAGTATTTAGTTGTGACATGATGTAGTCTCAAAATGGTTCCTACCTGGAGCTTTCCTATGCTTAGATGTGATGTTATTGTTGTGAATGGCGTAACGTAGGTTAAGAATGTGATGACCCTCTCTATCTGTTTCTCTGCATCAGCATTGGCAGGCGAAGGAGACGGGGCACAACTGAGTGGGGAAGATGCTGGCCACTGGACCCGGAGTGCTGATACCATCGACACGAGGGACCCTGTGGCCCAGAGGGCGAGGGGAGTGCAACAGGGAGACAGGATCCAGTTCATCATTTTCAGAATCCTCCTCCAGGGAATACTCCCTGGTGGTGACGAACCCATCTGGGACCACCCCAGCATCATCTCTGTCCACCACCCCCATTTCTATCACTGCTCTCCCTTTAGCTCCCCACCCAATTGGCTGTGCCCACTCACCCACCTCTGCCCCAGCCCCTGTCAGCAGTACTGCCCTCATTGATGAGGCTATTGGTCTCCTGCGGTCCATCTCTGTGGGTCAGTCGACCATCGTGAATGCCATCTAGGGACTTAAAGCTAAAAAAACAACAGAATAATGCATTCCTGGAGGACGTTCACGGTGCACTGGCTGGTCTACAGAGATCCTTCCAGGCTCTGGCCACCACACTGACGGCAGCCAGTCATCCTTTGTCTCCCGTCTCCCCTCCACCTTCCTCTTACCAGTCCCAATCCCCCCATCCCTGACCCAGCCAAAGCTGAAGGTGAGCCACAAAACCACATCAAGGCACCAACTGCTTTATGATCCATTCACATGCCATTCACACAGCACAAAGAAGACTTTCCTACCGCTGGCTGCCGGCCCAATCCAACCGCACAGTGCACTCAGATCAACATACTATCTCCATGCAAGGGTCCATCACATTCGTACGCCCCAGGACGGAATCAAGGACTATATTTTACCACCTGTCAAGTAACCACTGCCATTTTATGAACATTACTGAACGCATGCCTAGTGAACCTTTACTAATGGCACCTATGCCAGCCACATGAGGTTCAGGAATACATGTCTTACATGCATCTTTATTGCACTAACATAGGTAAATCCAACTCTTTCCAGTTTGTGGGTGCAATTTGGGAGAGTCCGAGTATGCCTCTGAGGTCTATTCTTTGAACTGGGAGAGCATATCTACCTTTGAAACTAAGGCAAACATGTTGATGAATACTGCCAAAGTTCACTAAAGTCTGTGAGAATGTAGCATATTTGCCATCCATTGTTATGTACAGTGTGGTGACTGCAATGAACTTATCATACAACAAACTAAACATTTACTAAGTTCTGATGGAGGATGAACATGACACGCAGGTCAAGCATTTACCCATACATGCCAATGTAATACATTATAAGGGCAAGAGCTACACCAATGGGTTCCAATCCATAGGTCAAGATGAAGTCATAGCATGTCAATGTGTACTTCCTTTACCAAATGCCTTCTACTTAAGTAATTTCCTTGGGAAAGCACACCTACTGTAAGCTTTTCTTACCTGTTCTTGACTCTGTCCTCATCAGAGTCATGGCTAATCCTGTATAATTGGCAAGAGAACCTATGTTAATGCCTACTGTACTAGCTACTTGAAGCTCAATAAAGCATGTCTTTCATGCACAATCAGCACACTTTCTGTGCTAAATCCAACTACTTCCAGTTTGTGGATGCAAGTTGGGGATGCCCGAGTATGCCTTAAAAGGCCTGTTCTTTGAACGTGAGCATATGTACCATTGAAACTAATGCAAGCATGCTGGGGAATACTGACTAAGTGCCTGAAAATTAAGCCAAAGAAATGGCCTGTGGACTCATTCAACGACACAGCTACTTTTTCTTTAAAAGTGTGAAACCTCAATTACTAACTTGGATCATACGAAATGTTACTGAAAAAGGGTACAGGACAAATATTTTGCATGATGATTGTTTTCATATCATATACGAAAGGTGTGAAGCAATCATCATACAAGATATTGTGCCCTGTACTCCTTTTCAATAGCATTGGTTATGATACAAGTTACTAATTGAGATTGCATACTTTCAAAGCAAGTAGAAATAAAATGTTGGTGAATACGTCCCATGGGACCTTTGTTTGACTTATTACACTTACTCTGGTTCTCGTGGGCTGTCAGGGTGGTCCTTGTGCAGTACACAGAAGTTTCCTAACAAGCACTTCAAAATCCAATCAAGCCTTTAACATTTTGCCACACAGGGTACTCAATGGCAACATGGCATATGTTCTGTCCACCAGTATATGCATTATGGGGACTATAATGCGCTTGTCAATCAGCAAAAAGAACACCTACCACATTCTGACAGTGGATTAAGGTGTCAAGCAGGCCATAAGGAAGTCCATGATTTCCCCAAGTAAAGGAAGTACAATTCTGCGGCTTCTTACCTAGCGAAGCAGTGGCCCATCTGTGCATGGTTGGTATCCATGCACAGACATTGAAAGGTTTATCTAAAGTCAGCTCTACCTTAGTCAATTTCTCAGTACTTCACTTTTGTATAATACAACATAAAGCAAGTGGGAAAATACAGGGCTGGCAGAGATGGGCATGGGGGACAGTGTGACAACTATTCTTTCCCTGTTGAGAGCAGACTTTACGACGTGGCCGAGCCTTCTTAGGTGTTCCAGGAATGAGATCAGCAAAGTGTCACTCCTGCAGCCGTGCCACACCCTCCATAAATATGAAGTGGAGGCTGTTGCTTCTGTAGCAGTAAGTCTTGCAATGACAGATAACTGAAAGTCAAGTAAAGACATGAGTCTTCCTGTGGTTTTCTGACGATCAACAACATACACATTGTATATTGACATCTGGATCAGGTGGGTAAACAGTTTGTACCAAGTGTGAGTTTTACGACTCGCATTGTGTGGCTAAAGAACATGTTCATTCTTATCCACTCCATCCATGTACTTGCTATAATCAAGTATACAGGTAGGCTTGTGAGCTTTGGCATTCTGAACCCAAACTGTGGGAAGTGCTCTGATCATGAATTGTAGAGGGCACGTACAAATCACGCCTATCTGAGGACTTGACTACAAGCAGTTCACTGAAACATAACTCAATGATGTGGGAATTCGAGAGCTTCTTACAAGCAAGTTCCTGTGGGAATCCTTTGTGGTGACAACAAACTGTACCACAGGCCACAGTTTAAGCTTTGTGCATCTCCATGAAAAGCTCTATTCCTGTACAGAAATTGCCCACATAAAGGTTAGAACGTTTGTGATGGAGTGACTGGACAAGCTCCCATACAATCTTTCCTGTGACTCCTAGTATGGGAGGGCAAACTTAAAGGTTTAGAGTGGAGTCCTATACACTTTCTAGCTGTACACATAGGAAGTAGTGCTCTCACACAGCCTTTACAACTTGATACCATAGCAAACTCGTTTGATCGCAATGTACTACCTGAACAGCAGCTGCCCTTTGTACCGAATGAAAGACTCATCGAAGGCTATATTCTTTCTAGGAGCATACATCTCTGTAAACTTGGCAGACAAATGTTCCACGACAGACTGAATTTTGAACAACCTGTCATGGTCTTGCCCGCAACATGGACAGTTTTTTCGTCAAATCTTTTACTGCAAATATTACATTGCTATTGTCAGTGATGTTATCAAAGATGTCATGAGTGCCATAATTTGTGGGGTAATTAACAGTGCATGGTGAGGGCACAAGTTATAGTTACCGTAGGGCATGACTTATAGTTACTTAAGATAACGCTAACTATAACAGGTGAATTTCAATGGTTTTGCACATTTAAAATGTGAGCCTAACTATAAAGTCCCTGTAAGCTTTGTTTTTTTAAGTGTATTTCTGTTTTTTTAAATTCAATTTCCTAACTACAATGTCCCTCTAACCTTTGTTTTTTTCAGTGAATTTCTATGGCTTTTTTAACATATAGTATTTTTCATTACTATACGTTAATCCAACCACTGCGGCACATGGCCTCATGGCCTCAGGCCCCTGGGCAGGCGCTGTAGCCAACCTCCTATAACCAGCCAACCTTGTGAGAGGGAGATAGTGAGAGATTGAGAGAGAGAGAGATTTGGGCTTTGATGAATTATATAATTAAAATGAGATATTTCTGAACAAATTGAAAAGAAAAATGTTTTTGTCAATTAAAAAGAGTGAGATCACCTTTCAGAATGTAATGGAAATATTTACAGTTGAAAAGAAACTAAACCAGGAAACAGCCACAGACTGAACTAGATTAGAACCCTTAACTTTTAGGGTGCATGTCTGACACCTTAATCACTAGGGCAGAGGTGACTCCGTAGTGCGTACTGTCTAGACCTAGCTATGACATTGAACCCAAAGATTTTGAGGGAAAAATACTTCAATTTTCCATGTCTAGGAATCTTCAACAGTGAAAACACTAGAAAATAAACAGACACACTGCCAAGCAATACTAGGATTCAAACCTTCAGCCTACTGAGTAATAGCACAAGACCTTGACCATTAGGCCAGAAGTGAATCTATTCTACTCTGCATCCAAAAGTAACTATAACATTCGAACCAAACATCTTGCTTGTTTGACTCTTTGAAGTCATTTTATAAAGTAACAATTGCAACAACAATTTATCTCTCTCTCTCTCTCTTCCATACCATTATGGAATGGAAGAGAGAGGGAGAGTAATAGGACCATGGGGGGGGGGGGGGGGGGGCAGCCTCAAGGCCCCTGCAGACCTAGCTGGCTCCCTGTGTCCTGATGGAGCCGGCATTGCTCTCACAAGCAGGGAGCTGCATTCAATTTCTGTAAAGCCCCAGAGAGGTGTTGGTCCGCTGGGCCGTGGGGGCGCCAGGCGAACCATGCATTAAATTTCTTTAAAGCCCTCGGGAGGTGGGGCCACTGGGGCTGCAGGGGGGGGGCTGGGCAGCCCCCACATAGTATTTGTTATTAGCCTTCGGGACGTGGTGATCCACGGGTCTGTTGGGGGAACTGGAAGCCCCCTGCATCTGATGAGAAATTGTGTTTCCCCGGGAGCTGGCAGTCCCTGGGACTGCGGCAGGGGCCATGCGCCATCCCCTGCATTTGATGAGAATCATTGCCCTGGGAGGTGGTGATACCTGGGCTTAGGGGGGGACAGGTGGCCCTCCATTCAAAATGTCAATGCTCCCAGGACCTGGCCCACCTGGGGGCTTCTTAAAAATAAGCATGGCAGCCTGTGCTTGTCTTTTTAAATGTTTCCTGCAAATGTGTGACGTCGTCACAAAATTGCTGCAACATTATTTTTTAAAAGTTATTTTTAACCCTAGTGGGGTACCTCTAGGTCCCTAGCACTAGAGCTAAGGCGTCAGGGTGACTTCCCCTCACCCTTTGTCTAATTGTTTTGCTTTTTTAGGGACTCGGCTGAAGCAGAGTCCTAAGATGGCTGTCAACACTTCCTGGTTTGAAGAGTTGGCAGCCATTCAGGGCTCTGCAGCTCTGTGCACAATCTCTTTTTATTGACTAAGTCGTTGGAGAGGATCTGTGGCCCTAGATTTCCCTTTAATATCTCAAAAAACCCTGAACGAATTTAGGTGAAATAACCAAAAACACCTTCTGCAAAACAATATCTAGCTTTCTGCCATGTTTGGTGTAATTCTCTCCAGCAGTATGGGCTATAATTGTGCTCAAAACTCCTACAGTAATTAACATGGGAAACACATGTTTTTGACTCCCCCTTTTTCTCTGCCCCCGCTTGACAGATCACCCCAAAACTTCCCTTGCACAACAAGAATCACCATCACACTTTTTGGGAAAATTTCATGAGGGTTCGTCAAACAGTGTGAAAGATATAGACATGTCAAAAACTTGTTTTCCATTGAAACATGGTCCTAAGTATAACTACCTAGTGGTGACAGCCCTGCAGTCAAACCCTGCTGTGCAGTGCAGAAGGCTGTGCATGGCAGGTGTTGGGTGGTTATAAGACGTGCGCAGAGGAGGTTGGATTAACATAAAGTAATTAAAATGACCTAACGTTAATAAAACCATCGAAATTCACTGGAAAAAACTAAGGTTACAAGGACATTATTGTTAGGAAATAGAATTTAAAAAAAACATAGAAATTCACTTAAAAAACAAACGTTACAGGGATGTTATAGCTAGGCTCGCATTTCAAATGTACAAAACCATAGAAATTCAGCAGTTATAGTTAGAGTTATTTGAAGTAACTATAACTATACCGATAACTATACTATACTATACTATACTACACTATACTATACTATAACTGTAACCATAACTAGAAACTATAATTTGTGCCTTCGCCATGCACTGTTAACTACCCCATATACTACATCACTCATAACATCACCTGGGACATCATTGAAAATATCACTGCAATATTTGCAGTAAAATTATTGATGAGGAAACTGTGCGTGACGAGGGCACAAGTTATAGTTACCTTAGGGCGCGTGTTAAAGTTACTTGAGATAACCATGACTATGATTGCTGATTTTCTATAGTGTTGTGCGAGCAAATTCAGAACCTAACTATAACGTCCGTTTGTTTTCTTAAGTGAATTTCTATGTTTTTTAATTGTATTTTCTAATTATAAAGTCCCTGTAGCCTTTGTTTTTTTGTGTGAATATATATGTGTGTGTAAATATATATATATATATATATATATATATATATATATATATATAATACATATATGGCACTTGCCACTAGGTAGTTATTGTTAGGACCATGCTTCCATAGAAAAAGCATTTTTTGACTTGTCTACATCTTTGGGACTATTTGACGAATCTTCACAAAATTTTCCAGATAAAGGGGGTCATTACAACATTGGCGGTAAAAGCCGCGTACCGCCGTGCAGAAGAGCTGCCAACACACCGCCGTGGCCGCGGAAATCCGCCACAGCTATTATGACCCACATCCCGAAATCCGACAAAATTCAGGCACCCACACAAGTCCGCCACAGCAAAGGTCAGTGATAAACTGGCGAAAACAAAACCGACACCGTCACGCCAACAGAAATACGCCCATGCTATCACGACCCATGAATCCACACGGCGGTCTTTCAACCGCGGTATTCCATTGGCGGTACACACGGCCGCGCTCAAAATACACACACATCTCCAAAACACCACCACATTGGACAATTCGAAAGACACACATCTGATACACATACACACACCACTCCCACACACTCAATACTATATAAAACACACACCCACATCACCTACAAACCCCTACGACAAAAAATATCTGAAAGAAGGCCAGAGAGAGACACCACCATCCACAAACTAGCAGCCACAGGCACTTAACACCATCACCCACACTACTTCCAAGCACAAAACACCATACACCACTACATATCACCACACTTAACACCACATACACCACCCCACACATCACCTACACCACCCCATGGCACAGCAAAGACACCCCAGGTTCTCGGAGGAGGAGCTCAGGGTCATGGTGGAGGAAATCGTGTGGGTAGAGCCACAGCTATTTGGATCACAGGTGCAGCACACCTCCATAACTAGGAAGATGGAGCTATGGCGAAGAATAGTCGACAGGGTCAACGCAGTGGGACAGCACCCAAGAAATAGGGACAGCATCAGGAAGAGGTGGAACGACCTACGGGGGAAGGTGCGTTCCGTGGTCTCCAGACACAATATCGCGGTACAGCGGACTGGCGGCGGACCCCCACCTCCTCACCCACAACTAACAACATGGGAGGAGCAGGTCTTGACTATTCTGCATTCTGAGGGCCTCGCAGGAGTCGGTGGATGAATGGACTCTGGTAAGTCAAATCTTAACTATCATATCCCCCACCCTACCTGCATGCTATCACAGACCCCCACCCTTGCCCCCTCCCCCTCCCCATCACTCCAACTCCTGACTAATGTACTAATAACACAAACCACCCATCCCAACACCAAGCCCTGCATGACACTACAAAGCATGGACACCCATCACTAAAGCATGCCCACTGCACATACCCATAACACCCCCCTCAACCATCATCACACAAGCCCCCACACAGGAATACTAGCACTGGGGTACACGCTCACCCACCCATTGCACACCATGACACACACAGATGCAATAATCATGCCTTTACACCCCTGCAGGACCACTACCCAACGTCACCAGACAGGAGGGTCCAGACATCTCCACCCCACCCACAGAAGAGGCCCACAGTGATGACAGCAGCTCTGTCCAACTGAATCCAGATGACGAGCCTGGACCATCATGGGCCTCGGGACAGTCGGTTCCCCACACCCAGTCACAGGCCACCACAGACCTTCCACCCTCTGGTAACACCAGCAAAGCACCCACCCAGCGGGCCCATACCTCCGTACCCAAGACACGTCAATCAGCTGTGTGTCTACCACTACAGGCAGCCCAGGATAACCCACCAACCCAACAACAACAGGGACCTGGGGGCAGTGGTAGTGGGCACACAGTCCAGGGGACGGAGGACCAGGAACACAGGGGAACTGGGAGGGCTGCTGTGCGACAGGGGGCGGACAGGCCTAGGGAACCCACTCTCCACGAGGCCCTCTCCTCCATCATGGGAGCATACCACCACTCCCAGGAGACGATGGCAACGGTCCTGGCCAAGTTTCAGGAGACCCAGCACCTGCAGGAGGAACAGTATTTGGGCTTCAGGGAGGAACTCAGAACCATCAGCACCGCCCTGGGCACCATCGTAGGGGTGCTGAAGGAGATACTGAACACCAGGAGGGACACTGTGGCACTCCAAGGGGCCCCTGACACTAGCATGGACGATGAACTGCCCACCACCTCTGCCGGCACTAGTGGACAGGAGGCACCGCCAGAGGACCACCACACCAGGACTCCACCCCCTGCAGACAGAGAACCACCCCGCAAACGGTCCCTGAGATCCAGGAACAAGACAGAGCACGATGCCAAGACCCCCGCCAAGAATTGAGACCACCCTGATTGTCATCCTACTGTCCCACTTTGTAACCCTGTCCATATTGGAACTGCCCCAGCTCCACTTCCTATGCCCGTATGAGCAATGCACCTGTGAGACTAATAGACTGGACTCTGCCATGGACATTCCTCCACCATCACCCCTCACCATTTTACAACCCCCTCCAATATTTAGCACTGCAATAAACACCCTTGAAGCACAAAACAATCTGGAGTCAGTCTGTGATTTTGAAAATGTGTATTAGCAATGACAGTGACAAAATGCGTTCTCAAATGTAATGTCAACATACCTATGTCACACATCTCAAGTCCATGAGGAATCTAAGCACATAACACACGTTGGAAACCACACCTGTGAAACCGTAATGGAAATGTACAACTCAGTTACCATATACTGGTTGAAATCGACAGACAGGATAGAGGTAGAAGTGTGAAAGTACTTGTAGTCGGCAGGAATGTATTCTCACCTGTGTGTCACTGGAAATATTGCTGGATAACTGAGTCCCTGTTGTCAATGTCTTCTTCCTCTGCTTCCACCTTAACACTGTCCACAGGCTCCACAGCTGCCACAACACCGTCATCTGGACCATCCGCCTGCATAAAAGGCACCTGTCGTCGCAAAGCCAAATTGTGAAGCATACAGCAGGCCACGATGATCTGGCACACCTTCCTTGGTGAGTAGAATAGGGAACCACCTGTCATATGGAGGCACCTGAACCTGGCCTTCAGAAGGCCGATGGTGCGTTCGATCACCCTCCTAGTCCGCCCATAGGCCTCACTGTAGCGTTCCTCTGCCCTGGTCCTGGGATTCCTCACTGGGGTCAGTAGCCATGACACGTTGGGGTAACCAGAGTCCCCTAATAGCCACACCCGGTGCCTCTGGAGTTGACCCATCACATAAGGGATGCTGCTATTCCGCAGGATGTAGGCGTCATGCACAGAGCCAGGGAACATAGCATTTACCTGGGAGATGTACTGATCTGCCAAACATACCATCTGTGCATTCATGGAATGATAACTCTTACGGTTCCTGTACACCTGTTCACTCCTGTGGGGAGGGACCAAAGCCACATGTGTCTCATCAATGGCACCTATGATGTTGGGGATATGTCCAAGGGCATAGAAGTCACCTTTCACTGTAGGCAAATCCTCCACCTGAGGGAAAACGATGTAGCTCTGCATGTGTTTCAGCAGGGCAGAGCAGACAACACTCTGGATAATACGTTTGAAAACATAGGCTGGGACATCCCACATGGCCACAGTTGTTTGAAAAGACCCACTTGCAAGGAAATGGAGCACTGATAGCACCTGCACTTGAGGGGGGATCCCTGTGGGATGGTGGATTGCTGACATCAGGTCTGGCTCCAACTGGGTACACAGTTCCTGGATTGTGGCACGGTCAAACCTGTAGGTAATGATCAAATGTCGTTCCTCCGTTGTCAACATGTCCACCAGCGGTCGGTACACCGGAGGATTCTGCCATCTCCTCACATGTCCCAGCGGACGGTGCCTAGGAAGGACAACAGCGACCACAGAGTCAAACAACTCAGAGGTATTTACCCACAGTCTACACAGAACACCATTCATACACAGAATCTGGCCTGTATTTGTGTTGTGCGACAAGGCCTAGGTCTGTATGACGCAGTTGGTAATTAGGCCATGTGGGCCCCTGAAATGGAGGCTGCCTGACCTCTAAAGTGGGACAATGGGATGTGAGGTAACTGCGCTGGCGTTGTACACCGTCCCGGTAGGCGGTCGAAGACCGCAGCGCAATGCTGCATTGGTTAACATTGGACCCTATGGGTCCCAGGAGCCAATGACGAAGTACGCCGGTGGTGATGCTATGCACCGCCGCGGACGTGACCGCCGCGGATGTGACCGCCATTTTCTAGCTGTTCAATCACTCAATACCTGATTTTCAACAGGAGAGGACCTACACTGCACGTGCTGCTGTGAACTCGGTCTGGAAGAGACAATGGCTTGTGCGTCTGGGGAAGGGGCCCCTGCCTTCACTGCAGAGGAGTTGGAGAAGCTCGTGGACGGGGTCCTCCCCCAGTACATGCTACTCCACGGTCCTCCAGACCAACAGGTAAGTACACAGGGATCACGTTGTATGGGCTATGCCTGTGTGGAGAGGGCTGGTTATAAGAAGGAAGGGGGCACAGTTCTGCGTGCATGAAGGACTGTGAATGCATGTGCCAAATGGCAAGGCTAGGGATGAGGGCCACTCATTTCGACGGTGCAGTTGCTAATGACTTCTCTTCTTCCCCTGTACATGTCATGTAGGTCAGCGCCCACCAGAAGAAGGATATTTGGCGTGCCATCGCCAAGGACACCCGGACCCTGGGGGTCCACCACAGACGGAGCACCCACTGCCGGAAACGATGGGAGGACATTCGCCGCTGGAGCAAGAAGACGGTGGAGGCTCAGCTGGGGATGGCCTCCCAACGTGGGAGGGGTGCCCGTCGAACCATGACCCCACTGATGTTCCGGATCCTGGTGGTGGCCTACCCTGAGTTGGATGGGCGCTTGAGGGCATCACAGCAGACACAAGGGAGTACAACATCATTCAGTGGACTTTGCGCGCAGTGAAGGTGTCTGGGTGGGGGTGGGGGGCTGTGGGTTTCCCTAGGCCAGGGCGAGTTCCGTAGGCTAGGCCCCTCCGTGATGCAGGCCATGTGGCACCCCACCCCACCTCTGTAGAGTGCCAAGTACAGGTATTCATGCCCCTGTGTCATCTATGTGTGCAGATGTCGACCATAGCCATGTAGGCCATATCCCAGGAATTGCATGTGTAGAGCCCAACAGCGCGGCGTAGTGCAGGGGGCTGCTGTGTCTGTATTGTCCGCCAACGGTAGCGGTAAGCCATGCACTCAACCTGTCTTTCTTCTGTCGTCCCCCCCTTTTTGTGGTCTCCCTGTTCTTGTGTGCATCAGCATCATCAGGCGGAGGTACAGTGGCGCCGGAGCACGAGGGTGCTGCATCCCACATGGCCATGGAGGGCCACACCACAGACTCGGAATACACCAGTGGGAGGGAGGGCGAGGGGAGCTTCACGGCGGTCACAGGATCTGCAACCAGCGACACGGACTCGTCCTCTGATGGGAGCTCCCTTGTGGTGACGGCAAAATCTGTGTCCTTCAATTCTACAGGTACAGCCGCCACCCCCCCTACCAGCACCGCCCTCCCAGCAGCCCATCAGCCTTCGCCCCGTGCCCACTCACCCAGGAGGGTGGGCATCACCTTCGCCCCAGGCACCTCAGCCCCTGCCCCTGTCACCTCTGCTGCCCTCATTGAGGAGGCCATTGACCTCCTCAGGTCACTCACTGTTGGGCAGTCTACCATTTTGAATGCCATCCAGGGTGTAGAAAGGGAATTGCAACACACAAATGCATTTCTGGAGGGTATTCATTCTGGTCAGGCTGCCCTTCATCGAACCATGCAAATTCTGGCCTCAGCACTGATGGCAGCCATTGTCCCTGTGTCTAGCCTCCCCCCTCCAACTTCCTCCACCCAGACCCAATCCACTGTACCCCAGCCTATCCCAAGCACACCATCAGACCAGCATGCACACACCTCACCACACAAGGGAAGCTCAGGCAAACATAAGCACCACACATCCCACAGGCACTCACGCAAGCATCACACACATACAGACACAGCAACATCCACTGCCTCCACTGTGTCCCCCTCCTCGTCGTCTCCCTCCTCCCTCCCAGTCTCATCTACACTCTCACCTGCATGCACTACCACTACATCCACTACGTCCCGCACCAGCACACCCACCACCACACCCCGCTCACATGCAGTCACCACCCCACTATCATTTACACGTCCCCTTTGTCCTCTCCCAGTATGTCTGTGACGCCCCCTCCCAAAGTACACAAACGCAGGCACACACCCACCCAATAGCCATCCACCTCACGACAGCCTCCAGCGCATGTACCTTCACCCAAAGTCACCAAACGTACACCTCCTACAACCACTACCTCTTCCTCCACTCCCAAACCCCCTCCAGCTACCCGTCCCAGTGTTCCTAAGAAACTTTTCCTGACCAAGCTTGACCTCTTTCCCACCCCCCCTCCAATTCATAGGTCCTGTAGTAGCACCTCAGCCAAAAAATCTCCGAGACCAGTGGTCCCTGTTGCTACAGGTATGTGGAGTGCACCGGGTACCAGGGCAGCCAGTGTGACAAGGAGCCACAGCACAGCCAGTCCCCCCCCGTGAAGCACCAGAAGTTGGACAGTGCCCGGCGGGAGAGGGTGAAGACTCCAGCCAGCAAAGCCGCTCACAAGGGGGTAGTGTCGACTCAGCTGTGACTCTTCCCAAGGTGGGGAAGGGGCAGAAGAAATCGCCAAAGTCTGGGAGGAGCAGCACGGCGGAGAAGACCGCCATCATCCCCGCTGCCCAGGAGGCCACCGCCTGCCCAATCGTCACTGGCCAGGAGTCTACCGCCAGAGTCAGTGCCCAGCTGCCCAGGAGGGCCCCGGCAGCCACAGCCCAGCTGCCCAATGAAGGACCGCCAGCCCCAGCCCAGCTGGGCAATGAAGGACCACCATGGCAAGCTTCGCTGAACAGGGCAAGCACCGCTGAACAGGGCAAGCACCGCTGAAAAGGGCAAAGACCGCCATGGCAAGCACCGCTGAACAGGGCAAGCACCGCTGAACAGGTCAGAAACTGCAAACTCAAGCACCGCTGAACAGGGCAAAGACCGCCATGGCAAGCACCGCTGAACAGGTCAGAATCTGCAAACTCAAGCACCGCTGAACAGGGCAAAGACCGCCATGGCAAGCTCCGCTGAACAGGGCAAAGACCGCCATGGCAAGCACCGCTGAACAGGGCAAGCACTGTTGAACAGGTCAGAAACTGCAAACTCAAGCACCGCTGAACAGGGCAAAGACCGCCATGGCAAGCTCCGGTGAACAGGGCAAAGACCGCCAACTCAAGCCCCGCTAGCCCATGGGCGGCAGGGGTAGTGACGCAACTTTGGACCGTCACGGGGTGAGTGATGCACTCTGGGCACCAGTCCCCCTCCAGAACCAGTGGAGACATGCATCCACTACCTCTGTCCTTCACAGGATGAAGCACTCTGGGCGCCAGTCCCCCTCCAGAACCAGTGGAGACATACATCCACTACCTCTGTCCTTCACAGGCTGAAGCACTCTGTGCACCAGTCCCCCTCCAGAACCTGTGGAGACTATTATCCACTTGAGAGACTGTGGCTTTGCACTCCCCAGGATGGTACAGTGGGCAACCCACCCACTGTTATCCACTTGAGAGACTGTGGTTTTGCACTCCCCAGGATGGTACAGTGGGCAACCCACCCACTGTAGAGACTTGAGAGACTGTGGCTTTGCACTCCCCAGGATACATCAATGGGCATTGAGCCCCCTCGTGGATCTGGCATCGTGCACTCATCCGGCTGAGGTGCCCCCCTTCCCTTCCCCCTGAGGTGCCTGTTGTATTTCTATCTGATGCCCCAGCAGTGTTCTCTCGGTTTTGATCAGGTATCTTGTGTGGGCCTCACCCATGCATTTTGGGCCCAGTGGTCCACGGACAATGAATGGTGCATTACCTGCACTACTAATCGTGGTGTATATTTTGTTTAATGTGTATATATATATATATGTAGATATTTGCTTACTGTATTTTGATATATTACAATGGTTCCACTCATTTCCTTTTGTCTTTGCATTCTTCTGGGGGGGGTGGGGGTTGTTACTGTAATGTTTGGATATGCATTGGTGTGTGTGTTTTAGTGGGTGAGGGTCGGGGTGGGGGTGGGGGTGTTGCGTGTGTGTGTCCCTGTCTTTTGCCTCCACCTCCCCTATGTCGTAGGTGCAGTACTCACCATTGTCTTCGCCGCCTGCGTTGATGATCGTCTGTTGGACCTGGCTTTTTGACGGGGTCATCCCCAAACTTTTTGCCTCCTTCCTCCTATGTTTTCTGACCTGTTGTTGTTGGCTTTTGACCTCTGGGCACTTTACCACTGCTAACCAGTGCTAAAGTGCATATGCTCTCTGTGTAAATGGTACTATTGATTGGTTTATCCATGATTGGCTATTTAATTTACTTATAAGTCCCTAGTAGAGTGCACTATATGTGCCTAGGGCCTGTAGATTAAATGCTGCTAGTGGGCCTGCAGCACTGGTTGTGCCACCCACTTCAGTAGCCCTTTAACCCTGTCTCAGGCCTGCCATTGCAAGGCCTGTGTGTGCAGTTTCACTGCCACTTCGACTTGGCATTTAAAAGTACTTGCCAAGCCTAGAACTCCCCTTTTTCTACATATAAGTCATCCCTAATGTGTGCCCTAGGTAACCCCTAGAGCAGGGTGCTATGTAGGTAAAAGGCAGGACATGTACCTGTGTAGTTATATGTCCTGGTAGTGTAAAACTCCTAAATTCGTTTTTACACTACTGTGAGGCCTGCTCCCTTCATATCCTAACATTGGGGCTGCCCTCATACACTGTTGAAGTGGCAGCTGCTGATCTATAAGGAGCAGGAAGGTCATATTTAGTATGGCCAGAATGGTAATATAAAGTCCTGCTGACTGGTGAAGTTGGATTTAATATTACTATTCTAGAAATGCCACTTTTAGAAAGTGAGCATTTCTTTGCACTAAAATCTTGCTGTGCCCTTCAATCCACGTCTGGCTAGGTTTAGTTGACAGCTCCTTGTGCATTCACTCAGACACACCCCAAACACAGGGTACTCAGTCTCACTGGCATACATCTGCATTTTGAATGGGTCTTCCTGGGCTGGGAGGGTGGAGGGCCTGCCCTCACACAAAGGACTGCCACACCCCCTACTGGGACTCTGGCAGATAGGATTGAACTGAAAGGGGGCTTGGTGCATTTCTTAGACACTCTTTGAAGTCACCCCCACTTCAAAGGCACAACTTAGTATAAAACAGGGCCTCTGCCCTACCTCATCAGACACTTGCTGGAGAAGAAACCTGAACCAGAAACTACATCCTGCCAAGAAGAACTGCCTGGCTGCTCAAAGGACTCACCTGTCTGCTTTTCTACAAAGGACTGCTGCCTTGCTGTTGGCCTGCTGCCCTGCTGAACTCTTGTCTGGCTGTAAAAGTGCTCTCCAAGGGCTTGGATAGAGCTTGCCTCCTGTTCCCTGAAGTCTCAGGACCAAAAAGACTTCTCTCTTCCACCTGGACGCTCCGTGCGCCAAAATTTTCGACGCACAGCTTGTTCCGCGGCAAGAAAAACGCCGCACACCGACGCTGATCGACGCAACGCCTTCGGGACGACCGAAACTTTGACGCACGGCCTCGCAAGGACAACGCCGCCCGACTTCCCGGGAGAAATCGACGCGACGCCTGCCGTGAGATCGAAACTTTGACGCACGGCCTCGCAAGGACAACGCCGCCCGACTCCCCAGGAGAAATCGACGCGACGCCTGCCGTGAGATCAAAACTTTGACACACGGCCTCGCAAGGACAACGCCGCCCGACTCCCCATGAGAAATCGACGCAACGCCTGCCGTGAGATCGAAACTTCGACGCACAGCCCCGCAGAACGACGCGCAGCCGGAAAACAAGCAGTAAAATCCACGCACAAACCCGGGACATCTGGTACTCCCCGCGAACCACAGAAAGAGACTGTCCGCGCGCCGGAAAACGACGCACGACTCCCCGCGTGGAAAATAACGACGCAGGTCCGTGTGTGCTGAGGAGAAATCGACGCACACACCAGTTTTCCACGTATCTCTTCTCCTGTGGCCCTCTGAGGAGATTTTCCACCAGAAACCAGGTACTTTGTGTTTGAAAGAGACTTTGTTTACTTTCTAAAGACTTAAGACACTTTATATCACTTTTCAGTGATATCTTTACAAATTCATATTGCAACTTTGATCGTTTTGACCTGAAGATACCCAGATAAATATTATATATTTTTCTAAACACTGTGTGGTGTATTTTTGTGGTGTTATGCTATGGTGTTGTATGATTTATTGCACAAATGCTTTACACATTGCCTTCTAAGTTAAGCCTGACTGCTCGTGCCAAGCTACCAGAGGGTGGGCACAGGCTGATTTTGGATTGTGTGTGACTTACACTGACTAGAGTGAGGGTTCTTGCTTGGACAGAGGGCAACCTGACTGCCAACCAAAAACCCCATTTCTAACATCGTCGTATAGGAGCAGGAAGACTAGTTCAGGAAGAATATGGAGTACCGGCTCCATGGTGTTGTCGTTTCTCGTGGAGTGTGTAGAGGTGAGCGTTTTCCCTTTGAAATTCCTGTTTCCGCCGTGTTTTTATCCACGGTGAATCCGCCCCGGAAAAGGTGGAGGATTGGTAGGTTGTGATACTGTGGGCGGTACTTTGTCTCTCGCCTGTCTGTTGGCGGTGACCGCCGCACTGTTTGTCTGTACCGCCGTGGCGGTCTGAGTGTTAAAGTGGCTGTCTTTGTTGGCGGTTTCCGCCATGGTCATAATTCCCATTTTTTAACCGCCGGCCTGTTGGCGGTCTTACAGCCGCTTTAACACCGCCCGTCAGGGTTGTAATGACCACCAAAGTGTTGCTGTGATTCTTGCTGCACACGGGAAGTTTTGGGGTGATCCATCAAGAAGAGTCAGAGAAAAAGGGAGGGTGAAAAAAGTTGTGTTTCCCATGCTAATTCCCATAGGACCTTTAGACGTACCTACAGCCCGAACCGCTGGACAGAATTACACCTAATTTAGTACAAAGCTAGCTTTCGGTACGCAGATCACACTTTTGCTTACTTGGTGTAAATCTGTTAAATAGTTTTTTTAGAGATATTAAAGGGAAAATAAATGTGTATATCTCTGAACACAATGAATTCACAAATATTTAATGAATAATTAGCAAATTTGCAATTTTTTCATGAATACCCAGGTGAAAAGAAGCTTTGCAATTGGCTGACCGCAACCTGACTAGAAAGATGCAGATGCCATTCTATTTCATAGGACACGATCCTCGGGGGTGAAAGACCAAATTGAGCGTGGCATAAAGGGTCAGGATGAAGGTACCCTCACCCCAGGGGTGTGATATAGGTGTGTTTTAGGGACAAATTATAGGTTTAAAATAATTTTGCATCACCATGCCCAATATTTACAAACATTTGCAAATTTCTGTGAATTATTTGCAAATATGGAAAATTTTAAAGACAACCCACAGTTTCATTCATACACAAAGCCCCTTGTTATGAGTCTGGCGGTCCTAAGACCGCCACTCACAGTGGTGGTCAGACTGCCACGTCACGACCATGGCAAAAGTGCCACAGTCAGACCGCTGGCACCGCCAGTTTCCCTCCACAGGAAGGGCTGGCAGTGCTGCCAGTGCCGGCGGTCCTAATCTGCCAGGGTAGCGCTGCTTGCATGCAGCGCTGACCTTGAGATTACGAGTCCCCTCTCCATCAGCTTTTGCATGGTGGTCTCACCGCCATGTAAAAGCTGGCGGAGACAGAGTGCAGGGAAGTCCCATGGGGACCTGCTTAGCAGACAGTGAAAAGCGGAACAAGTGCTGTTGCACCCTATGCATCGCAATATTCCCACCGGCTCAGTTACGAGCCAGTGTCAATGTTGTGGGCTGTAATAGGAGCTGCGGGAAGGTCACCGCACTTGTGGTGACCTGACCGCAGGTAGTTTGGCCAGCGGCCTTTTCCGCTTGCCAAACGTGTAACTAAGGGCTAATTCATTCACTCATACATGCACTCAGAGACTCATGTCCCCAATCAGACACTCATGAACCCACTCAGACTCACACTTACACTTTCATACTGACTCAAGTGCTTACGCACCCACTTACAGATCCACTGACAGAGACAGGCCCTGTGGCCAACCTTTGCTGCCCATGACCAAAGGACATGCGTGGGACGGATTTGGGACGGATTTGGGTGCAATGCCTGACCGTTGGCCGGGCCTTGCAACCAACATCCGCAGCGCACGGCTGAAGGCCGTGAGCAATGGGGATTGGAAATAAAGTATAGTAATTAAATGTGCTCTCCGTAAATAAAACAGAAATTCACTGAAGGGCACAAGTTACTTAAAAGAACTATAACTATAACTGCTGATTTAATTTCTATGGTTTTGTACAAGTAAATTACGAACCTAAATATAACATCCCTGTAACCTTTGGTTGTTTCAGTGAATACATATATATCTCATACCCCCAAAAGCTGTACTTTGTCCCGGAGGCCACTTATGATATGATGGCCGTACATATGGGCGGGAACTGTCCGTATATCATCCGATACCGATGCACCACATGTCTTGCTCAGGAGTCGTGGGGTCAGCCATTACAAGGACATAAATAATGCATTTCAAGTTACATGAAAACAAACAGAGGATTAGTGTTAGAAGTCAAAACCGTTTCCACAGCAGCAGACATTTTGAAACATTCAATGTGCATATACTATCTATGCTATGGTCTCTTGGAATGGCCAAAAAATGAACTACTGATCTACAAAATCACATCATATATTTACAAATGTTGTGAGAATGTTTTGTAATCAATCTGATTTCAGAACAGATTTCAAACATATGTGCAGTACAAACAACCTTGTTTATATCCAATGTTCATAAGAAACATTAAACACATGCTAGTTGATAACAAACATACAGTGATTTAATTTTCTTAAATGTCTAAGCCTGATCCCAACACCTTATTGTACAACATACTTAAGTGCCATTAGTATTAATGAATCTTGGCAATAATGTCCAAACAAGATACATGTTGTCCTGTGGCTTCTACAGAAATAGTCCATTAAATTCATACCACAAATTTGTGGCACAGATTGAACAAAAAAATGAATAAAAAAAATACAATTCACAAACATTATTATTAAAACATTTAATGATAAATGATAAAGTAAAACAAATAATGTACATAAAAAGGTGCATGGTTATCAATTAATCAACTAAATATTATTAAATAATTTTAACAATTATTTTAGGATATATTATAGTTTTAGTACTTTCTACCCTTCCCATACAAAACGGACAACTCACTTCAAACATATACATTACTAAGAAAAATGTAAATGTTTAAATACTGTAAAACGTTTTAAAAAATGCAATAATTGAACAATTACAAAAACATATTTTACATACTCGATTATAAATTAGATAATTAATTAACCATTAAAATTGAGCAGCATTAAAATTAAATTGTGTGTTCTATATTTACCTTCCCGATTTATTCCCATACAAAACCAAGAATCTGCTACAACATGTAAATTAAAAAAAATATATATTTTTAAATGGACTCTAAAATTTGAAAAATAAAAAATCCAAATAGTTAAAAACACACTAAATAGTTAATTAATAATCACATATTTGATAAACAATTAAAAGCTAATTAGAATTAACATGAACTTAATGATCATTTTAAAAACTTCCCACCCTTTTCCCCAGCAAAAACCAGCAAACCACCACCACAATTAAAATCATTCTTTAAATTGTAAAACGTGAATATACATTTAAAATAAAAAAACTCAAATACATATAAAACATCTTAAACATTCAAATAATTTGAATAATTAATAATCAATTCAATTTTAATTTACATTACCAAATTAATTGACAAAGTAAATTATTTTCCGTTTATATTTCTTTCCACCCTATTCCCCTACAATTCCAGCAAGAACACGCTGCTACAATATAAATGACTAACTAAATTGAAAAAGGTGCATTAAATATAGTGAACATTTTTGAAAATGATAACATTTAAAAATAATATTTTAACTAATACATACTATTTGAAAGACAAATGATGTTTTTTTCTAACAATATTTAAGTAAATAATTAAACAATATTTTTTAAAACAATATCATACACCGAAAAACAATATTCTTGACTCCAGTAGTCTGTGACACTAAAAACCTCTACTAAATATATTTTTGGCACAATATTTATTTACCACTAAAAAGCACTAAAGTTTGAAAGACATAAAAGATGCACCCTCTTTAATTCTGTCTCCTATGATAGATTAGCAGAAAATGTGAAATACCTGACATAATAATAGAATACCAAACCTTACAAGCTTCTGCCAATTGTTTTACAGATTTTTCATGAACCGCCAAAGCAATTGAACACTTTTTTGAACCCCTCTCTTTTTTAACAAGGCCCCCGTGAAAGGAATCTACTCATACTTGAAATACCAAGAATAGGCTAAATGCAGTTTGTCTCTGCCACATTTTATGCAGTGCCATCAAATGTTGCCAAAGGTATTTGTAAATCAAAAATGTTTTGCTCTCCCTTTTCAACTCCCCCCCCATGCCACTGGATGTGCATGAAACACGAAATAGCTGAACCTTGCAGTTGGAGTAATTTATTAAGTGACAGTATCACTCGATTTAGATTTATCAAAAAAACTAAAGTTATATGTAAGTGAATATGTTATTTTCCCACCTTTCAAGTCCCCCCTCTTTTGTTGGATTGTCACAAATCTTGAACTAATCCTGTCAAGCGTCTGCTAAATGGTGGGCAGATTAAAAACACAATCCCAAACTAATTGGCAAAGTAAAAAGTTATAGCCTTAGAACACGCCGTAGCGGGCTCTATCGGTTATTAAAGGCCTGCTCCCACGTTAAATTTGACAAGGGAAAGGGCCTTTAATAGCCGGTAGAGCCCGCTACGGCGAGTTCTAAGGCTATTAGAACATTCTGACACTCAGGGCAGAATGTTCTATTAAAAAAATCAATTTGCTCACGAGCCCGAGGGGATTAAAATCCCCTCGGGCTCCTGAGGCTTTGTTCACAGCTGTTGCTGTGAACAAAGCGAACATTAGAATGTTGGTGCTGCGGGCTTTTAACGTTCCAATGTTCTAATACTAAATGGAAGGGGGCTAGGCAAATTTGAGGAGTGGCTTTGGAGGGACACTAAATGCAAACACATACCTACAAAAGAGTAAGACAATTACAATTCACAAAATGCAATTCTTAAGTTAACACTGCCCTAAATGTATCAAAACAGGTGACAACGTACTTCTGTTCATCCTTGGAAGAAATCTAGCACCGCACATGACCAACCACTGATTCTGTAACACATTCCTATGTAAAACAATTGAGGCAGACATTTAATTAATATTTTTAAAATGTTTCATCATTTAATGCACTTTTAATTTGAGAAGTTAAAGTGCTGAAAAATGTTATTTAATAATTTTCAGCTTAATAATATTTTTTAAATTTAATTTACACTATACAGTGAAATCGTTTTTTTCTTTCATAATAAACTAATTAACATTCCATATTCTTTCCCATAGGATCATCTTTATGTCGGATGTCTTTGTTGGATGTCACTACCCTGGTGGTAGAAATGTCCACCACCAAACAGGATGAAAAAATAAAGTCATAAACTTACTCGATTGTGAGTACAATAGTTGAAGGCTACACCACCTCATTACAGGGGATGGAGACCTCAATGAATACACCTAGACGTAAATCTGTACTTGGAACTGCTGAATAGCAAAACAGCAGTGTTCCATATAGGTGTGGTCGTAAATATATTCATGAGTAAACACACATGTGACCTACTTTTCTGCCAAATTACATGCACATTCATCAAATGGTGAAAACGTTGTAAGTTAATCAACAAAGAGCTTTTCAAGTGAGAAGCTATGCAAAAGTGCTTGAAGTCTACCCAGTATTTTTGTCAAGCGCTAATATAGCCTAAGAACCCGCCGTAGCGGGCTCTACCGGCTATTAAAGGCCCGCTCCCGCGTTAAATGCCCGAGCCGAAGGCGAGGGCATTTAACAAGGGAAAGGGCCTTTAATAGCCGGTAGAGCCCGCTATGGCGGGTCTAAGGCTATTAAAACATTCTGCCACTCAGGGCAGAATGTTCTATTAAAAAAAACAAATTGCTCACGGAGCCCGAGGGGATTAAAATCCCCTAGGGTTCCGTGAGGCTTTGTTCACAGTTCTTGCTGTGAACAAAGCGAACATTGGAATGTTGGCGCTGTGGGCTTTTACTGGCCAGTATAAGCCCGCAGCACTCCATTGTTTTCAATGGAGCTGCCAACTTCGAATGTTCTAATACTGCAAAAACCACCAAACAGATTTACCCCAAACCAACAAAAGCACACTTTCCGAGTGAAGTTCTGCTTTCATGCCAGGCTTAATATAAATCTATCCAGCAGTTTTGTCTGTAGATGCAAATACAATTTCTTATGGGAGCTAAAATGGTAACATATATTTTTGACTACCCTTCCTTCCCCATTACCTTTTTTACATCACAGATATGCATGAAAGACTACCTATCAGAACATAGGTGACTGTACTAAGTGGAAACCAAATTTGTTGGAGATCAATGTATCACAGCCAAAGCCATAGGCAAGTCAAAAAAACATTTTCAATAGGAATTGCAGCTGAATCATAATTACCAGAGTAGAGCCTTCTATTGTGCAATATTAACATTGTTAATTTTGTATTTTACATGATATCTAGCCAGTTTATAGGCATACAAATAAAGACTATTATGTCAGATTTAGGTTATTTCAGAATCACAGCTACTGCAAATTTGTGTAGTACTAGCCACTTCATCTTTATAGCTTCAGTTTGGAAAATGTGTTTCTAATTCTGATAAAAAAGCTGAGTGCGGTAGCAGTTTTGTTCATGGCAAGAGTAGCTTTGATCCTAGAAAATACTGCAGAGGGACCAGGGCACAAGGGCTCACTACATGGCCTGTCAGTGCAAATGGTTCCCAGGGGTAGAGAAGGTCATTGATACCCTTCTCCTGCCAGCTCTTCAAGCCCTACTCTTCCAGGCAGTCTTGTCTTCATGCAGAGATCCTTTCAGTACCCCCATCCATTTTATTTTTCTAGGCAGTTGCAAGGCAGTTCTCTTTATAGCAAGATGGAGATGTTACAGGTTTCTGGTCCTGATCTTGGCAAGGGGAGTGGCAGTCAGTGACTGCTACTCTGGAGCTCAAAGAACTTTTGTTGTCTTCACTGAGTTGGACTTCATATGACGAGCAAAGAGGGAGACTGGTGATTTCTGTCCCACACTTATACCAAGTTTGCAGACAGAGTTTATGCATTCCACAAGTACAGCTCTGGGACAGGTTTCAGGCCAATCCTGACATTTTAGTATTACGCCCTGACTGGTCAAGGCACAGATGTTGTCCTCTATTGTCAGTAGGAAGATGGGGAGGGACTCAGATTGCCCTGCCAGGTAAGATCCAAAAAGGCATAAAAGAGGGATATGATTCCTTGCTCAATAAATCTCAACCTGATAGAATTACACCCATGGGTAAAAATTGATCAAGAAGGGGACCAGGACTGTTCCCACACTAGAAGGGGACCCTCTATCTCCTTTCCTCCACATCTTAAGGTGGAATGCTTTGGAGAAGTCCTGCGATTCACATTAGCGTTTAGTTCGGCCTCTCCAACCTCCCTCTTATGCGTACGAAATTCAACTAGACCCCTTGAATGCACAGAACACGTGCTTCAAGCACATCCTACTACACATACCAATGGTGATCATACATGTGCCATCATTATTTCACGTGGATGGAGCAAAGGACTTGGTTTTAGGAGACTGATGAACCAATTTAGAGCAGAAGAGGCCAATAGGCAGCTCTCAATGGTAGGCCCATCCTTCCACTATAATTTGCTGCAGCCACCACTGTTGGCCCACAACAGGGCAATGACCTGACCAAACCACAGAGCCCAATTCTGGGTCTACTTCCATACCACAGTGGGCCTTCTGCACATGTGTAATTGCTGTATTCACTAAGGCCCGTACTCAAAATGCCACATAACCTTGCATTGAAAAACACAAGGAATGGGGTTCACTCCAGATCCAAGCAAAGGATATTTTCCATCCCATAAGGCAGTTTGCTGCAACTACCTTCTTTTGTTACCAGAAATCCTGGAGTGAAAAGGACAGAATTCTATAGTTCATACTCTCTAATGTACCCCCCTTACCAATTAGGTAAACCCCTCATTGTTCTATAAAACTATTCATGCCTAATCAGTTGCAGCTTCACTAAGGCAGACATCCAAGCAATCTGTGCTAGTCACAGATCGTGAGCAGACTAGTCCTGTCTATCCTGGGATCATAGAGTGCAAGGGCCTGCCCTACTCACCCTAGAGATGGGGCCTCAATGGAAACCTGATGTCCTTGTTCTCCCACAAGTCCTGAGCATTTAGGAAAATGAGAGAACATGCCACCCGGAGTCCCGTTGTTCCCTCCTCTCTTTATAATGCTCTGCACCGTATGTATAACCAATGGACATGGAAATTAATCAACAAGGGCATTTCCTTATAGTCATGTCTGGCAAAGTTCTGGAAAACACTGGGCCAGAGCATAGACCAAACTTGAGACAGAGAGGAAACATGACTCACACTGAGGGAAGAAAGCACTGACAAGCACAACATAATCAAAACACAAGACACCTTGATCATAGCTACTCTGTCTTTGGCAGGTGCCAAGAACCACATCACAGGAAAATAGAGACAACCAGATGACAATTGTCAACCCACAAAGCAATACGTAACTGTGTTAAAAGGCCATGGAAATGGTGAATGCTGCTGTATAAAAATACTACCTAGCATAACATGCCTGTTGTCAAGTCTCGCTCTTGGGCAAGTCAATAGTACATAAGTACCATCAGAAGGTGATTCTTGATTGCCCCTGCATGTAGCAAGTGTTGTCTCACTTCTAGGTCATGGAGGTCTAAATGTCACACTCCCCAGGGTGGGTGGCAAGTATCCGTGCAATAGCCATTTAAGGTCCTTTTCACTCTTATTTGAAATGCACTGAAATTGCTTACCATGGCTCTTTGCAATGAAGTTAGATCAGTTACTCTGGGCCTCATTACGAGTTTGGTGGTCAGACCTCAAGACTGCCATGTTGGCAGTCATAAAAAGATTGCTATGTTGGAAGTCTTTCAGACCACCCTATCACAAGCTATACAGACAGGACAGCGGACCGCCAACCAAAAAAGAGAGACACTATAAAACAGACCCCTTCACAGACCACAATAATTTGCATTTACACTGCAACACACAGAAGCCAGAGCGACTTTTTTCCACACAGTATAGATACTAGGCACCACTTTTTTCACCATCCCATACAACACCCTGCACACACATTTATCCATTTACACTTTTTTGGACTTCTCCCGTTTTGTAACTCACTGTCACCCGTTTACTTTCCCCACTATGTCACTTTCCAAAAATGTCACCAAAATGCAATGTCATGCATGCTCACAGATCACCTTTTGCCACTTTTACTGTCACTCCACTCACCAGCCCAAAGACCTCCATTTGGCAACTCACATTTGAAGTGTACTCACTTGTGGAGATGACATTTGTATAGTGTGTGTGGTGCAGGGATTGACATGACTCCATGTCACTGTTCTAGAACTCCAAACACCAGACCAGTTGTCACTTCTCCAAATACGCCTGTTTGGTACCTATCAATTTAAGGGTACACACCTGGGAGATAACATTTTGTCGCATGTGTGGAGTACAGGCACTGACATGACTACAGCTCCCAGGAGGCCCTATTCCTGTGACTACAAACACTAGCACAATGGTCACATGCTATAATACACCTGTTAGTGAAATCTCAATTGAAGTGGACTCACCTAGGTGGAGAACATTGGTCAAGTGTGTGTACTAGAGAGAGTGTCCTGTCTGCAACTCACATAAGGCACTGTTTCAGCAACTCCAAACATCAGAACACTTATCTAAAGACCACTGTGTGACAGCTCACAATTTAACTTTACTCAGCTGGGAGGATGCCATTTGTCAACTGTGGGAAGTAGAGGAAGTTACATGACTACTAAGGTCAGGAAGGTCCTGTGTTTGTAAAACCAACCATCAGCCCAGTGTTCGCTTGACCTAATACCATTGTTTAGTAACTCTCAATTGAAATGGACTTACCTGGGAGGATAGCTTTTATATAGTGTGTGTAGTATAGGGAGTTACATGACTGCATTTTTAGCAGCCTTTGTGTCTGTTACTCTAAACACCAGCACAGGGTTCATTTGCCCAAATACACCTGTTTGTAATCTCTCTAATGCTCTTCACTCACCTGGAAGTATACCATTTGTCAAGTGTTAGGAACTAGACTGCAACTCCCAGCAGTCCCTGTATCTGTAACTCCAAACACCAGACCAGCGTACTCTTGTCCAAACATCCCTGTGTCTTAGCTCTCAAATGAAGTGTACCCTCCTGGGAGGATGATATTTGTATAGTGTGTGTAGTCTAGGGAGGTACATGACTCCAACTCCCAGCAAGTCATGTTTCTGTAACTCCAAACACCAGCACAGTGGTCACTTGCCCACATACCCCTGTTTGTCAACTCACAAACGAAGTATACTCACCAGGGGGGAGAACATTAGAAAACTGTGTGAACTAGATGGAATAACCTGACTACAACTCTCACGAGGCACTGGTTTAGCAACTCAAAATAGCAGAACAGTGTCTATTCGTCGAAAGACCCCTGTTTGGGAACCCTCAGTGTAGGTTTACTCAGCAGGGAGGATACCATTTGTGTAGTGTGTGTAGTAGAGGGACTGGCATGACTGCTAATGCAAGGAGGGACCGTCACTGTTACTTTACTCACCAACCCAGTGTCCTCTCCTCCAAAGACTTCTATTTGTTAACTCACAAATGAAGTGTGCTTAACTGGGGGCATAACATTTGTATAGTATGTGTAGTACAGGGACTGATATGACTGCTAAGGCCCAGAGGTCCTGTTTCTGTAACTCCAAACACAGGCACAGTGTTTTCTTGTCCAAAGACCCCTGTGTCTTAACTCTCAATTGAAGTGTACTCACTGGGGGGATAACATTTGTATAGTGTGTCTAGTAGAGAGAGTGACATGACTGCAACTCCCAGCAGGCCTTGCTTCTGTAACTCCTAACACCAGCCCAGAGTTCTCTTGTCCAGAAACCCTTGTTTGGCAACTCACTCCCAAATAAAGTTTACTCACTGGGGGGATACCATTTGTCAAGTATTGGGGAGTAGTGAGAGTGACTTGACTGCAACTCCAGGGAGGCACTGTTTCTGTAACTCCAACCACCAGCACAGCGGTCACGTGCCCCAATACATCTGATGGTCAACTCTCAAATTAAGTTTACTCACCTGCGGGGAGAACATTGGTCAAGTGTATTTACTAGAGAGAGTGACATGACTGCAACTCCCAACAGGCACTGTTTCTGTAACTCCAACTACCAGCCCAGTGTTCTCTTGTCCTAAGACCCCTGTGTCTTAACTCCCATTTGAAGTGTATTCACATGGGAGGATAATATTTGTATATTGTGTGTAGTACAGGAAGTGACATGACTGCTAAGGCCAGGAGGCACTGTTTCACTAACACAAGTCCAGTGTTCAGTTCTCCAAATGCCATTCTTTCTAAACTCACACATGAAGTGTACACACCTGTGGGGTTTCATTTATCAAGTGTATGAAGTAGAAGAAGTGACATGACTGCTATTGCCTGAAGGCTCTGTCTCTCTAACTCCAAACAAAAGCCCAGTGTTCTCATACCCCTGTGTGTTAACTCACAAATGAAGTTTATGGGTACAAGCAACTTTCCCTAATAAATGGTGTTGCGGTTGAGGCCTACAGGGATACAGGAGCCAGTGTCACTATGGTGATTGAGAAACTGGTTCACCCTGATCAACACCTTCTTGGTCAGCAGTACCAAGTGACTGATGCTCATAACAACACTCTTAGCTATCCCATGGCTGTTGTGAATCTCAACCGGGGGCGGGGGTTACTGGTCCAAAGAAAGTTGTGGTAGCCACTGATTTACCTATAGACTGCTTACTAGGCAATGATTTGGAGACATCAGCTTGGGCTGAAGCGGAGTTGGTGGCTCATGCAGGAATGCTGGGCATTCCAGGGCATATCTTTGCTCTCACAAGGGCTCAGGCCCAGAAGCAAAGAGGACAGGGAAGCTTGGATCCTGGAACAATGGACCAAGTGCTCCCAAAAGCTAGGGGTAGAAAGGGTAAATCCTTGCCCACTATCCCTCCCTCTCCAGAAGATTACCCTTTTGAGGAAGAGGAATCATCTCCCTGTGCAGAACCTACACCAGATGAGCTGGCAGCAGACACTGCTGAGCTTTTGGGTGCAGGGGGCCTGCTAGGGAAGAGCTGTGTGTGGCACAGCAGATCTGTCCCACACTAGCTGTCAAACAGCAGAATGGGGATGTTACTGATAGCCATAAGGTCTATTGGGAAGACAACCTCCTTTATACTGAGCCAAGGGATTCTAAACCTGGATCTGCCAGGAGATTGATTATCCCTTTGCCGTACAGGGAGTTTCTTCTGACCTTGGCACATGACATTCCTTTGGCTGGGCATTTGAGCCAGAGTAAAACTTAAGACTGACTTGTTCCATTGTTTCACTGGCCTCACATGTCAGAGGACACTAAGGAGTTTTGTTGCTCCTGTGTGACCTGCCAAACCAGTGGCAAGACTGGTAGCACACCTAAGGCCCCCTTAATTCCACTCCCTGTGGTTGGGGGTGCCCTTTGAAAGGGTAGGGGTTGACATAGTTGGCCCCCTTGACCCTCCAACAACTTTAGGCAATAGGTTTATCCTTGTGGTAGTGGACCATGCCACTAAGTATCCTGAAGCAATTCCCTTAAGGACCACTACAGCTCCTGCAGTGGCAAAGGCCGTCCTAGGAATCTTTTCTAGAGTAGGCTTCCCTAAGGCAGTGGTGTCAGACAGAGGTAGTAACTTCATGTCTGCATACCTCAAATCTATGTGGAAGGAGTATGGTGTAACTTACAAGTTCACTACTCCTTATCATCCACAGACAAATGGTCTGGTTGAGAGGTTTAATAAAACTCTCAAAGGTATGATTATGGGACTCCCTGAAAAACTCAGAAGGAGATGGGAAGGCCTGTTGCCATGCCTTCTTTTTGCTTACAGTGAGGTACCCCAATAAGGAGTGGGCTTTAGCATATTTGAGCTTCTCTCTGGGCACCCTGTGAAGGAGGGTTGGGAAGAATCTTTAAAAGCTCCAAAGCAAGACATTGTGGACTATGTACTTGGCCTAAGATCCAGAATGGCTAAGTACATGAAAAAGGCCAGTAAAAATCTTCAGGCCAGCCAAGAGCTCCAGAAGCAATGGCATGACCAGAAGGCAGTCCTGATCCAGTACCACCCAGGACAGAAGGTGTGGGTATTGGAGCCTGTGGCCCCAAGAGCACTCCAGGACAAATGGAGTGGACCCCATCTCATTGTTGAAAACAAGGGTAAGGTTACCTATTTGGTAGACCTGTGCACTGCCAGGAGTCCACTTAGGGTGCTCCATGTCAATCGCCTAAAACCCTACAATGACAGGGTTGACTTAACTCTGCTCAGGGCAACTGATGAGGGGCAGGAAGAAGAGAGTGACCCTCTCCCTGACCTCTTCTCCACCACTGAAGCTGATGGCTTAGTGGAGGGAGCAGTGCGTGCAGATTGCCTTACTGCTGAGCAGAAGGACAACTGTGTAAATCTCCTAGGCTAATTCTCTGACCTTTTCTCACTGATACCAGGTACAACTACCTGGTGTGAGCACACAATCAACACTGGAGACAGCTTACCTGTCAAAAGTAAGATTTATAGGCAGCCTGACCATGTCGGAGATTGCATAAAACAAGAGGTACAGAAAATGCTGGACTTAGGAGTGATTGAGCCTTCAGAAAGCCCATGGGCTAGCCCAGTGGTGCTTGTCCCGAAACCTCACAATAAAGATGGTAAAAGAGAAATGAGATTTTGTGTTGACCACAGAGGTGTCACAGTGCCCTTTCCTCGGGATCTGCATGCTGCTGAACAAAAGGCCCACCTCCCGGCATCACCATCTCAGAAGGCTATTATAGCACAGAGTTATGATGAAGCCAGGCGGGGGGAAGGGAATTAGGGTAGGCAACTGCAAGGAAAGAGATCTGAAAAGAAACGGTTAGAACAAATATGCATACATTAATTCATAACAGTATAACTCACCAATAGACTCTTGAATAAAGGTGTCTCCGTGCTATCAGATTGAGACCCTTTGTGATTTGGGCGTAGCCCCTTCTTTGAATCATGGAACAAGAACAAACTTCAACCTCTAAACCTAGAGATGGCAAGAGCTTTGGACTGTGGTCATACTCTAAATATCAATCATGTAACAATTATGCATTCATAGGATAAACGTTTGATCTCAGCCTAGAAATTTTCAAAGACTTAAATATGTATCTAACATATTATGCTTCCCAAAAAACAATGAAACTATAATTTGCTTATCTCTGAAACGTTTTCACATTTACTACCTAGGCCTGAAAGTTTACTCATTGAACTTGAAGCGTTTTGTTCATTGGGCAGAAGCGCCTTGCTTGTTGTTCATGAAACGCTCTAATCATCATACATGAAGCGGTTTGTTCAGTATGCCAGAGAGCGCTTTTACTTGCTTTGTCTGAAGCGCTATGCTCGTTATGCCAAGGGGCGCTTTATTCATGTGGCCTGAAGCGTTTTGATACTCGTGCCCAGATCGCTTTACTCATGTAGCCTGAAACGCTTTGATTGTCATACCAAGGGTGCTTTACTCTTGTGCCTTGAAGGGCTTTACTCATTGTGCTAAGGGGGCGCTTTTACTCATGTGGACTAAAGCGTTTTGATCCTCGTGCCAAAACCGCTTTACTCATGTGGCCTGAAACGTTTTGATTGTCGTGCCAAGGGGCGCTTTACTCATGTGGACTGAAACGCTTTGATTGTCGTGCCAAGGGCGCTTTACTCATGTGGACTGAAACGCTTTGATTGTTGTGCCAAGGGCGCTTTACTCATGTGGACTGAAACGCTTTGATTGTCATGCCAAGGGCACTTTACTCATGTGGACTGAAACGCTTTGGTTGTCGTGCAAAGAGCGCTTTACTCATGTGGACTGAAACGTTTTGATTGTCGTGCCAAGGGCGCTTTACTCATGTGGACTGAAACGCTTTGATGGTCGTGCCAAGGGTGCTCTACTCATGTGGATTGAAACACTTTGATTATCGTGCCAAGGGCGCTTTACACATGTGGCCTGAAGCGCTTTGCTTGTTGTGCTAAGGGGCGCTTTACTTCTGTGATCCGAAGCGCTTCGATCGTCGCGCCAAGGCCGCTTTACTCTTAGAACTGGAAACGCTTTGCTCGTTGTGCTAAACAGCGCTGTACTTTTGGAAATGACAACTTCCTTCAAGATTGGGCTAATCAAGACCTTGCCGCTACGAGTACGACCTACTCGTATCTGAATTCACCATGGAAACAAGGATACTCCGACTTGCTGTCAATCTGCCATGCAGGAAATCTGCTCTTCTTCAGAAGAACCCCCACGAGGTCTGACTGCATCGAAGTCTTCAAAATAGTGAGCAATGTGCTTGGGTGTGGCTGGACTTTATAGGCCTGCCTCACCCCAAGATGGCCGCTGCCGCTAAAAACCTGGGAATTGTAGTCCCTTCATAGAATAGCACTGATAAGTGCATCTTGTCCACCAATGTCCTGACCCTGCAGCTACATGAGCTTTACCACAGGGCAGGCAATGCTGATGACCACTTTTAGAACAGGAAGGGAGGGCAAGTGGTGCACATGAAGCACCGCAAATATGCACCGCTGAATTTCGGGCGGGACCTGGACCGCGCACAGCCTTATTCCTGACAAGAGGTCTCAATCAAGTAACCAAAACTGATGATCACCCTATACCCAGGGCAGATGAGCTAATAGATACACTGGCTTCTGCCAAGTATCTAAGCACTTTTGATTTAACTGCAGGGTATTGGCAGATTAAATTATCAGAAGATGCTAAACCTAAAACTGCATTTTCCACCATTGGAGGGCACTATCAGTTCACTGTTATGCCCTTTGGTTTGAAGAATGCACCTGCCACTTTTCAGAGGTTGGTGAACACAGTCCTGCAAAGTTTGGAAGCTTTTAGTGCAGCATTTCGAGATGATATAGCTGTCTTTAGCTCCACGTGGGATGAGCACCTGGTCCACCTATGGAAAGTTTTGGAGGCCCTGCAAAAGGCAGGCCTCACTATCAAGGCTTCAAAGTGCCAGATAGGGTAGGGGAAAGTGGTTTATCTGGGCCACCTCGTAGGTGGGGAACAGATTGCACCACTGCAGAGGAAGATCCAGACCATTATGGAATGGGCTCCCCCTACAACTCAAACCCAGGTGAGAGCCTTTCTAGGCCTCATAGGGTACTACAGGAGGTTCATCAAGAATTATGGCTCCATTGCCGCCCCTCTTAATCACATCACTAGTAAGAAGATGCCTAAAAAGGTATTGTGGACAGTTAGCTGTCAAAAGGCTTTTGATGAGCTCAAACAGGCCATGTGCTCTGCACCTGTCCTAAAAAACCCTTGTTACTCTAAGAAGTTCATAGTTCAGACTGATGCTTCTGAATTGGGGGGGCAGTGCTATCACAGCTTAACACTGAGGGCCAGGATCAACCTGTTGCTTTTATCAGCAGAAGGTTGACCCCTAGAGAAAAGCGTTGGCCTGCCATAGAGAGGGAGGCCTTTGCTGTGTCTGGGCACTGAAAAAGTTGAGGCCATACCTGTTTGATACTCACTTTATTGTTCAGACAGACCACAAACCTCTATTATGGCTTAAACAAATTAAAGGTCAAAACCCTAAATTGTTGAGGTGGTCCATCTCCCTACAGGGAATGGACTATACAGTGGAACATAGACGTGGCAGTGCCCACTCCAATGCAGATGGACTATCCAGATATTTCCACTTAGACACTGAAGACTCATCTGGGCAAGGCTAGCCTTATTGTCCCTCGTTTGGAGGGAGGTTGTGTAGGAAACTACCATCTTGCCTGGCATGTTACCCCCATTTTTACTTGTGTGTCAGTTTGTTTTTGCCTGTCTCACTGGGATCCTGCTAGCCAGGATCCCAGTGCTCATAGTTTGTGGTCTGAATGCGTTCCCTGTGTGGTGCCTAACTGTGTCCCTGAGACTGTTAATCAGAACCTCAGTGCTTATGCTCTCTCTGTCTTTCAAATTGTCACTGCAGGCTAGTGACCACATTTACCAATTCTGATTGGCACACTGGAACACCCATATAATTCCCTAGTATATGGTACCTTGGTACCCAGGGTATTGGGGTTACAGGAGATCCCTATGGGCTGCAGAATTTCTTTTGCCACCCATAGGGAGCTCAGACCAATATTACACAGGACTGCCACTGCAGCCTGAGTGAAATAACATCCAAGTTATTTCACAGCCATTTCACACTGCAATTAAGTAACTTATAAGTCACCTATATGTCTAACCCTCACTTGGTGAAGGTTAGGTGCAAAGTTACTAAGTGTGAGGGCACCCTGACACTTGCCAAGGTGCCCCACATAGTTCAGGGCAATTTCCCCAGACTTTGTGAGTGCGGGGACACCATTACACGCATGCACTACATATAGGTCAATATCTATATGTAGCTTAACAATAGTAACTCCGAATATGGCCATGTAACATGTCTGAGATCAGGGAATTGTCCCCCCATGCCAAATCTGGTATTGGGGTGCCAATCCCATGCATCCCCGGGGCTCCAGCATGGACCCCGGGTACTGCCAAACCAGCTCTCTGGGGTTTTCACTGCAGCTACCGCTGCTGCCAACCCACAGACAGGCTTCTGCCCTCCTGGGGTCTGGGCAGCCCAGTCCCAGGAAGGCAGAACAAAGGATTTCCTCTGAGAGATGGTGTTACACCCTCTCCCTTTGTAAATAGGTGTTGTGGGCCTGAGAGGAGTAGCCTCTCCTGGCCTCTGGAAATGCTTTGAAGGGCACAGATGGTGCTCTCCTTGCATAAGCCAGTCTACACCGGTTCAGGGATCCCCCAGCCCCTGCTCTGGTGTGAAACTGGACAAAAGAAAGGGGAGTGACCACTCCCCTGTCCAATACCACCCCAGGGGTGGTGCCCAGAGCTCCTCCAGTGTGTCCCACACACTACCATCTTGAATGCAGAGGTGTGAGGGCACAATGGAGGCCTCTGAGTTGCCAGTGCCAGCAGGTGACGTCAGAGACCCCTCCTGATAGGAGCTTTCCTGACTAGGTGGCCAATCCTCCTCTGAGGGCTATTTAGGGTCTCTCCTGTGGGCTTCTCTTCAGATAACAAATGCAAGAGGTCAGCAGATTTCCTCTGCAGCTCCCTATTCAACTTCTGCCAAGGATCGACCGCTGACTGCTCCAGGACACCTGCAAAACTGCAACAAAGTAGCAAGAAGACTACCAGCGACATTGTAGCGCCTTATCCTGCAGGCTTTCTCGACTGTTTCCTGGTGGTGCATGCTCTAGGGGCAGTCTGCCTTCACCCTGCACTGGAAGCCAAGAAGAATACTCCTGTGGGTCGACGGAATTTCACCCTGCTAATGCAGGCACCAAACGTCTGCTTCACCGGTCCTCTGGGTTCCCTCTCATCGTGATGAGCGTGGTCCCTGGAACACAGGAGCTGGGTCCAAGTGACCCCGACAGTCCAGTGGTCCATCTGACCAAATTTGGTGGAGATAAGTCCTTGCCTCCCCACGCCAGACAGTAATCCTGTGTACTGCATGAACTGCAGCTGCAAGGCTTCTGTGCACTTTTGCAAGGAATCCTTCATGCACAGCACAGCCCAGGTCCCCAGCACTCCGTCCTGCATTGCTCAACTCACTGAGTTGACCATCGGCTTCGTGGGACCCTCCTTTGTAGTGTTGAGATGACCGCCATGCTCAGTTTTCTTGAACCCGTGTTCAAGTTTTTCTGTGGGTGCTGCCTGCTTTTGCATGGGCTCTCTGTGTTGCTGAGTGCCCCCTCTGTCTCCTCCTCCAAGGGGCGAACTCCTGGTCCTTCCTGGGCCCGAGTAGCACCCATTTTCTTCAACTGCGACCTTTGCAGCTAGTAAGGCTTGTTTGCGGTCTTTCTGCATGTAAACAACTCTGCATCCTCCAGCACGCCATGGGACATCTTTTGTGCACAGGAGAAGTTCCTGGCATCTTCCGTTGTTGCAGAATCTTCCGCTTCTTCCACCCGGAGGTAGCCATTTTGCACCTTCATCCAGGGTTTAGTGGGCTCCTGCCCCCCTGGACACTATTGTGACTCTTGGACTTGGTCCCCTTCCTTTGCAGGTCCTCATGTCCAGGAATCCATCTCCAGTGCTTTGCAGTCAGTTGTGGTCTTTGCAGAATCTCCTATCACGACTTTAGTGTGTTTCTGGGGAAGTAGGGTAACTTTACTCCTACATTTCAGGGTTTTGGGGTGGGGTATCATGGACACCCTTAGTGTTTTCTTACACTCCCATCTACACACTACACTAGGCCTGGGGTCTCTACGTGGTTCGCATTCCACTTTCTTAGTATATGGTTTGTGTTTCCCCTAGGCCTATTGCATCCTATTGTATTCTAGTGTTTGCACTACTTTTCTAACTATTTACTTACCTGATTTTGGTTTGTGTGTATAGTTTGTGTATTTTACTTACCTCCTAAGGGAGTATATCCACTTAGATATTTTTGGCACATTGTCACTAAAATAAAGTACCTTTATTTTTAGTAACTCTGAATATGGTGATTCTTATGATACAGTGCCAGATGATATAAGTGGTATAGTAGGAGCTTTGAATGTCTCCTAGTTCAGCCTAAGCTGCTCTCCTATAGCTACCTCTATCAGCCTAAGCTGCTAAAACACTACTAATCTACTAATAAGGGATAACTGGACCTGGCACAAGGTGTAAGTACCATCAGGTACCCACTATAAGCCAGGCCAGCCTCCTACACGGACCCATTGGGACATACCCCTATACCATCTTTGTCCGCCGCCCCCCATTCTATCATCACCCTCCCTGTTGCTCCCCACCCAGATGGCCGTGCCCACTCACCCACATCTCCATTGCAGCAGGCACCTCTGCCCCAGACCCAGCCCCTGTTACCCCTGCTGACTCAGTGAGGAGGTTATGGATCTCCTGGTGAGTACCTCTGTGGGTCAGACAGCCAATGTGAATGCCATCAGGGACTGGGAACCCAACTGCAGCAGACACATGCATTCCTGGAAGGCATTCATGGTGCAATGCCTGGCCTACAGAGATCTTTCATGCTATGGCCTCCACACTGATGGCAGCCATTCATCCCCCATCTTCCATCTCCTCTCCATCTCCCTCTTCCCAATCCAAATCCCCTATTCCCCTACCTACCCCAAGCACACAGACCAATCAACACGCACCCACCTTAACACACAAGAGCAGCACACAAGCACTGGCACACATGCAAACAACAGACACCCACACACACATCAGTCAGAACTTTCCCAAACACCCCCACTACTGCCACACGACATCAAGCATGCCCACAGGCACCACCACAACAGTCAGTGATACAACCACCACACCCAGCATACTTGCAGTCACCACTACAACAGACACCCACCACATCCAGCATGCCCGCAGACACCTCAACAGACACACAAACATACTCCACGCCATCTCCCAGTACCTCCACCTCTCAGCCCCCAAGACACAAAAACGGCCACACTCACTCACACAATAGACACCACCCAAACACAAGCATAGCTCCCACATTCACACACCGATGACATCCACACTGACACAGCAGACAACCACTCCACTGATCTCCAAACTTCCACCCCTTCTGCTGATCGTCCCTGTGATCCTAAGAACGTTTTTTGTTTAACGTTGACCTTTTCCCTGCTCCCGTCACCCTGTCCCAAAACCAAGATACCCCTACTCACCTAACAACCCATACCTTCCACCTCCAAGTCCTCCCCTATCACATCTGACCCTCCTGCAAGCACCCATACCCTTACCCCCAAGAAGAAGCCCACCCCTCCTAAGAAGCAGCCCAGCCCTCCCAAACCCATACTCATTCTTGCCAAATCTGACTTCCCTCACCCCCAAAGATGATCCCTGAGGTGCCTGCCTACCTGCTTGATGCCCCTTCCTGTGGAGGTTCCATGACAGTTAGGGGTCAAATGACAGCACAGTGATGTGCCTGTGTGTATCAAAATGGACTGGTCAATGGCCTTTGACTTTGCAAGTTTGAATTTAATAAACCCAAACATTTGTTTTGTTGGGTACACATTTGTCCTGCAAATCCTTTTCTACCTTTATGTTGTTCCTGAGTGACTTGTGTTGTCTGCCTACAAATTTCTGCGTTTCAGCCTGTTTGCTGATCCATTTGCTGTTGTTTGTAGTATATGACTTTGTGGGCAGTGCAAGTGTCCCTCAAGACAAGGGTATGTGTTGAATGTATGGCTATGTGGGTGTAAATGCAATGGTGGTGTCATGGCATTGTGTACTGCTTGGTATGGTAAGTATTTCATCTTGTGTTGTCCAATGTGAGCATATATGGTATTAGACTTGTCCCCCTGATATGGAACATGGATTCATCTAATGTGTGGCAGCTTGAGTTTTGTTTGTGCAGACATGGAGTGTGTTCAATTGTGTTAGCTTCCTTTGCATTTGACTGTGCATGTATCCTTTTTAGCTGTGTGTCTTGCAGCTACTTCATGTAGAGGTAATTCCTTGCAGTTGCAGATAGGCATGTCATTTGGGTCTAGTATTGTGTGTCCCTGAGATACATGAAGGGCCAGTTAGCGTGCAAATATTGTTTAAGGCACATACTTAAAGCTATAAGTGTGCCAGTGAAGACTCCTTCCCTGTGTGCTCTTGATGGCCCCATCCTTAATTTGCAGGTATTGTTTGCATAGTGAGCTTTGCATATTTGTCTCTCTGTCTATTGTGATCCCATTGTCTTTCCATTGTGCAATGTGGGATGATGTGTGTGTCCATTGCAGGGCTGTTTACTGGGAGTCGTGTTTGAGTTCCATGACACATCCATGCATATGTTTGCTGAATGTGATGACAGTCCATGGCATGTGATTAATGTGAGTGTGTGAGTTGTGTATGTATACTCGATGTTGCTGTGTTGTTGGTGTTGTGTGAGACAATGTTGTGTACACTTCACTGTCCCTGTGCCTGAGATGAGCAGACATATGGTTTTGTGTAATATTGTGGTGAAGTGTGAGTAACCAGTCCAAAGGGAGCATATTCTGACTATGAATGTGTCCTTCTTTGTGTCGAATTCCGATGTGGGACACAATGACAAGTGTAGTTGGTGTCTGTAGCGTGACTCCCATACAAAGTGGATGATTGCGCGACGATCAATTGTTGAGCATAGTGACACAGGTAGGTGTGTGTACTTATGGCTGGTTGCGTCCACGAGGGTGTGGATTTTGTGCTTCATCGATGATCAGCAGCAGCGATATGGCATGGTGAAGGGCTCCATGGTGGCACTGGATGTGTGAGCCTGCCTGCAGGTGAGTGTCTCCATTTATACTCCCCATTTCTGCCTGCTGAGACCTGGTGGTTGGACCGCAATGGTCACATTAGCGGTGTGCAACCTCATAATGTGTATGGCGGCAACACAGGTTCTGCTGGCCTGTTTGTGCTGCCTCATGACCACGGAGGTCTGTGCTGCCTGGTAGTGCCAGCAGGAATGCTGCAGTGTTTGCTCCATAGGCCTGCATGACTCATAATAGGGTGGTCTGACTGACAACCCAATGGCAGTCTGACACCAACGCCACCCTGGCGATCAACGGACCACAAAGCTGGTAATGAGGCCCTCTGTCTCTCACTCATTCTAGGACTTCTACAAACGTAAAGTGCATTTTAGATACACGGTGGCCCTCTCCTAGTAATGCATTATTTTTTAGCAGTTTTGCCAGAGATCCGATGCCTGAAGTCAGCTGGCAAGGATGTATGTCAAAAATAAAGAGGACAAGAATATCTACCTGTATTGACTATAGAATATTGACTTCTAACATATGGTTAAGGTAGGCACTTAGCACATTAGATTTACTGGTCTGACACCATATATATTTAATTTAACAATATTTTAGTAGTCAATATTATTCAGTGGTATAATAGTTATTTTGGTAGAGCACCACCAGCAGGACTGCTTTCAAGACAACTTCAATGTAAGAGGCTGGCCTGGTTTGTATTGGGTACCTAAGGTACTTACACCTTAAACCTTAAACCTTATACCTTAAACCAGGTTCAGTTATCCCTTATTAGTGAAATGTAGGGAGTGTCTAGACGTCAGGCTCTCTAGGGGTAGTCGTAGCTGAGCAGCCAAGGCTTATCTAGGGGACATGCAAAGCTCAGGCAATACCACTGTAGTCACACAGTACTCACTCACATGAAAGAAAATTCTCAGTGTTACAAAAATAAAGGTACTTTATTTAGGTGACACAAATGCCAAAAATACGATAGAGCCTATACCCCCAGGAGGCACGTAATACACACTAGTATGCAGAAAAAGCTGTAAAACAGTTAGAAAACAGTGTAAATAGTGAAAATCACAATAGTTAGAAATGGGCCTGGGGGAACACAAACCATATACTAAGAAAGTGGAATGTGAATGTCGGTTTCCCACCTAGGCAAGTGTAGTGTGTAGAAGGGTGCTGGGAGTATTAGAAACACCAAAAGTCAGTATTAGAACACACCCCAGAGCCCAGGAAAGCAGGAGTAAAACACGGTAACATTCCTAGAACACGAGAAAGAAGATTAAGCAAGAACCAGAAGAGACTGAAAGACACCAACAATGGATTACTGGACCTGAAAACCTGTGGAAGAAGGGGACCAAGACCAAGAAACACAGAAGAGTCCAGAGAGCACAGGAGCCCCTGCTAACCCGGAAGAAGTAGCAAAAGAAGAACCACCTGTGATGAACAACAGCCAGTACTGCACCCCAGGTTCCAGGTTGGTACAGATGATGTCCCACACCGGATGGATGATTGCAACCTGGTTTGCATTGCTGGATTCCACCAACAAGCCTTGGCACATGCAAGGCTCACTGTCAGCAGACAAATTGTGCTGCCCAGGACCAGGAGGGACCTGGCGGAGTCAGAGGGGGCTCTCAGCAACTCAGAGAGCCCTCAGAAGACCAGGCAACATGAACAGGAGTTCCACAGCACAGGGACAAAGGAGGAGGAAAAGGAGGCCGATGCAGCACTACAACAAAGGGTCCCACGGCGCCGGAGAACCATTTAGAAAGCTGTGCATTGCAAGAAGGAGTGCTGGGAGCTGGAGCTGCAAGGTAAACAAAGCACTGTGTGGAAATATACCACCAAGCTTCAGCAACTGCAAAACATGTGGTGCACAGGAGTATTGTCTTGCTTGGGGAGGCAAACTCTTACCTCCACCAAAGTTGGATAGTTGGATGTCAGGACTGTCAGGACCACTTCAGTCCACCACCCATGATGCAGGATCTGCGCAGCTCATCAGGAGAGGGGTCCCACACAACCTGTCGTCGTTGCAAAGAGGAGCTGCTGAAGCAGGGCAGTGACTACTTCACTCCATGGGAGATTCCTTTGTTCTTCTGGTGCAGGCTGAAGACAGGCTGCCCTCTGAGGATGCATGACTGGGAAGCAGTTGCAGTTGCTGGCAGGAGCTGAAGATACAATGTTGGAGAAGTCGTCTTTGCTTCTTTGTTGCAGTTGTAGAGTTCCTGGAGGGTCCAGATGCAGTTTCTTCTATAAGAAGGTGAAATAAAGGATGCAGAGGATTCCTGCTGGAGTCTTGCAATCCAAATCTGAAGAACCAACCAAGAAAGAGACCCTAAATAACCCTGAAAGGGGGATTGGTCAGCTGACAGATAAGCACCTATCAGGGGAGGGTTCTGACATCACCTGTTGGCACCGGCCACTCGGATGATCCCAGAGATCCCTGCCAACTTGGAACCCTAGATGGCAAATGTAGGAGGCTGGCCTGGCTTGTAGTGGGTACCAAGGGGTACTTACACTCTGTACCAGGTCCAGTTATCCCTTATTAGTGTAGAAGAGGTGTTTCTAGCACCTTAGGCTGATAGAAGGTAGCTATAGCAGAGCAGCTTAGGCTGAACTAGGAGACATGCAAAGCTCCTACTATACCACTGGTGTCATATGCACAATATCATAAGAAAACACAATACACAGATATACTAAAAATAAAGGTACTTTAATTTTATGACAATATGCCAAAAGTATCTCAGTGAGTACTGTAGGAAAGTACCATCTTGCCTGGCATGTTACCCCCATATTTCACTGTATATATGTTGCTTTAGTTGTATGTGTCACTGTGACCCTGCCAGCCAGGGCCCCAGTGCTCATAAGTGTGCCCTGTATGTGTTACCTGTGTTATGACTAACTGTCTCACTGAGGCTCTGCTATCCAGAACCTCAGTGGTTATGCTCTCTCATTTCTTTCCAAATTGTCACTAACAGGCTAGTGACCAATTTCACCAATTTACATTGGCATACAGGAACACCCTTATAATTCCCTAGTATATGGTACTGAAGTACCCAGGGTATTGGGGTTCCAGGAGATATCTATGGGCTGCAGCATTTCTTGTGCCACCCATAGGGAGCTCTGACAATGCTTACACAGGCCTGCTACTGCAGCCTGAGTGAAATAACGTCCACGTTATTTCACAGCCATTTACCACTGCACTTAAGTAACTTATAAGTCACCTATATGTCTAACCTTTACCTGGTAAAGGTTGGGTGCTAAGTTACTTAGGGGGTCATTCTGACCCTGGCGGTCTATGACCCTCAGGGTTGCGGATGACTGAAGCACCGCCAACAGGCTGGCGGTGCTTCAAAGCCCATTCCGACCGCGGCGGTAAAGCCGCGGTCGGAAAACCGGGTCCGGCGGTTTCCTGCTGGATTTCTCCCGGCTGGGATAATCCTCCATGGCGGCGCGGATTCTGACCCCCTTCCCGTCACCCTGTTTCTGGCGGTTTTTACCGCCAGGAACAGGATGGCGGGAACGGGTGTCCTGGGGCCCCTGGGGGCCCCTGCACTGCCCATGCCAATGGCAGGGGCAGTGCAGGGGCCCCCTAACAGGGCCCCAGCCTGCTTTTCACTGTCTGCCTAGCAGACAGTGAAAAGCGCGACGGGTGCTACTGCACCCGTCGCACACCTGCAACACCGCTGGCTCCATTCGGAGCCGGCTTCAGTGTTGCAGGACCCTTTCCCGCTGGGCTGGCGGGCGCTAACTTGGCTAGTGCCAGCCGGCCCCGCAGGAAAGTTGAAATTGCCCCAGCGGTCTTTTGACCGCGGAGCGGCCATATGGCGGTCACCGCATGGCGGGCGGCTACTGCCGCCCGCCGCGGTTAGAATGAGGGCCTTAGTGTGTGGGCACCCTGGCACTAGCCAAGGTGCTCCCACATTGTTCAGGGTAAATTCCCCGGACTTTGTGAGTGTGGGGACACCATTACACGCGTGCACTATACATATGTCACGACATATGTATAGCGTCACAATGGTAACTCCGAACATGGCCATGTAACATGTCTAAGATCATGGAATTGTCACCCCAATGCCATTCTGGCATTGGGGAGACAATTCCATGATCCCCCGAGTCTCTAGCTCAGACCCGGGTACTGCCAAACTACCTTTCCCGGGGTTTCACTGCAGCTGCTGCTGCTGCCAACCCCTCAGACAGGTTTCTGCCCTCCTGGTGTCCAGCCAGGCCTGGCCCAGGAAGACAGAACAAAGGACTTCCTCAGAGAGAGGGTGTTACACCCTCTCCCTTTGGAAAAAGGTGTCAGGGCTTGGGAGGAGTAGCCTCCCCCAGCCTCTGGAAATGCTTTGATGGGCACAGATGGTGCCCATCTCTGCATAAGCCAGTCTGCACCCGTTCAGGGATCCCTCAGCCCTGCTCTGGCGCAAAACTGGACAAAGGAAAAGGGAGTGACCACTCCCCTGACCTGCACCTCTCCTGGGAGGTGCCCAGAGCTCCTCCAGTGTGCTCCAGACCTCTGCCATCTTGGAAACAGAGGTGCTGCTGGCACACTGGACTGCTCTGAGTGGCCAGTGCCAGCAGGTGACGTCAGAGACTCCTTCTGATAGGCTCCTTCAGGTGTTGCTAGCCTATCCTCTCTCCTAGGTAGCCAAACCTCCTTTTCTGGCTATTTAGTGTCTCTGCTTTGGGAAATTCCTTAGATTACGAATGCAAGAGCTCATCAGAGTTCCTCTGCATCTCTCTCTTCACCTTCTGCCAAGGAATCGACTGCTGACCGCGCTGGAAGCCTGCAAAACTGCAACAAAGTAGCAAAGACGACTACTGCGACCTTGTAACGCTGATCCTGCCGCCTTCTCGACTGTTTTCCTGGTGGTGCATGCTGTGGGGGTAGTCTGCCTCCTCTCTGCACTAGAAGCTCCGAAGAAATCTCCCAGGGGAGGTGCAGGTCAGGGGAGTGGTCACTCCCCTTTCCTTTGTCCAGTTTCGCGGCAGAGCAGGGCTGGGGGATCCCTGAACCGGTGTAGACTGGCTTATGCAGAGATGGGCACCATCTGTGCCCATCAAAGCATTTCCAGAGGCTGGGGGAGGCTACTCCTCCCCAGCCCTGACATCTTTTTCCAAAGGGAGAGGGTGTAGCACCCTCTCTCTGAGGAAGTCCTTTGTTCTGCCTTTCTGGGCCAAGCCTGGCTGGACCCCAGGAGGGCAGAAACCTGTCTGAGGGGTTGGCAGCAGCAGCAGTGAAACCCCGGGAATGGTAGTTTGGCAGTACCCGGGTCTGTGCTAGAGACTCAGGGGATCATGGAATTGGGTGACAATTCCATGATCTTAGACATGTTACATGGCCATGTTCGGTGTTACCATTGTGACGCTGTACATAGGTAGTGGCCTATGTCCAGTGCACGCGTGTAATTGTGTCCCAGCACTCACAAAGTCCGGGGAATTTGCCCTGAACGATGTGGGGGCACCTTGGCTAGTGCCAGGGTGCCCACACACTAAGTAACTTAGCACCCAACCTTTACCAGGTAAAGGTTAGACATATAGGTGACTTATAAGTTACTTAAGGGCAGTGGTAAATGGCTGTGAAATAACGTGAACGTTATTTCACTCAGGCTGCAGTGGCAGGCCTGTGTAAGAATTGTCAGAGCTCCCTATGGGTGGCAAAAGAAATGCTGCAGCCCATAGGGATCTCCTGGAACCCCAATACCCTGGGTACCTTAGTACCATATACTAGGGAATTATAAGGGTGTTCCAGTATGCCAATGTGAATTGGTGAAATTGGTCACTAGCCTGTTAGTGACAATTTAGAAAGCAGAGAGAGCATAACCACTGAGGTTCTGGTTAGCAGAGCCTCAGTGAGACAGTTAGTCATCACACAGGGAACACATACAGGGCACACTTATGAGCACTGGGGCCCTGGCTGGCAGGGTCCCAGTGACACATACACTAAAACAACAAATATACAGTGAAATATGGGGGTAAGATGGTACTTTCCTACAGCAAAACCCAGGGACCCTCTGAAGGAGCTCTGAGCGCCACCCCTGGGGTGGTAATGGACAGGGGAATGGTCACTCCCCTTTCCTTTGTCCAGTTTCGCACCAGAGCTGGGACTGGGGATCCCTGAACCGGTGTAGACTGGATTATGCAAGGAGGGCACCATCTGTGCCCTTCAAAGCATTTCCAGAGGTTTGGGGAGGCTACCCCTCCCAAGCCTGTAACACCTATTTCTAAAGGGAGAGGGTGTAATACCCCTTTCCCAAAGGAAATCATTTGTTCTGCCTTCCTGGGCTTGAGCTGCTCAAGCAAAAGGAGGGCAGAAACCTGTCCGAAAGGTGGCAGCAGCTGGGGCTGCCCGGAAAACCTCAGAAGGCTGGAATGGCAATACTGGGGTTTCTCTAAGGAGCCCCCAGAGTGCAAGAAATCATGCAACCAATGCTTGCAAAAGCATTGGGATATGATTCCAACATGTCTGATACCAAACATGCCTATGTTCTGAGTTACCATTATGTAGTTGGACATAGGTAGTGACCTATGTCCAGTACACATGTAAAATGGCATCCCCACACTCACGAAGTCCGGGAAAATGGTCCTGGAGGTCGTGGGACCACCTCTGCTAGTGCAGGGGTGCCCTAACACACAAGTACTCTGCACCCTATCTTCAGGGATCAAGGGCCTGCTATAGTGGTGGCTTATAAGTGACTTTGGGCCAGATGTAGCAAATAAAATATTTGCGAGTTGCAAAGTGCGAGTCCATGCGACTCGCAATTTGCAACTCGCAAATTGGTATGCAGTACGGTGTCTCAGACACCGACTGCGACTCGCTATGGGGTCGCGATGACCCACCTCATGAATATTCATGAGGTGGATCGCAAATTGCGGCCCCATAGCGAGTCAAGGCACTCGCAAACATGGAGGCCTGCTGTAGTCAGCAGACCTCCGTGTTCGTGACTGCTTTAAATAAAGCAGTTTTTTTTTTTTTAAGTGTAGCCCGTTTTCCTTAAAGGAAAACGAGCTGCACTTAAAAAAAAAAAAAGAAACCTTTAGTTTCGGTATTTTTTCAGGGCAGGGAGTGGTCCCTTGGACCACTCCCTGCCCTGAAAAAATATTTTTGGGTCCATTCACAAAGTGGAAGGGGTCCCATGGGGACCCCTTCCAATTTGCGAGTGGGTTACCATCCACTTCAAGTGGATGGTAACTGCGACTCCATTAAATGGAATTGCATCCCACTGCGAGTCGCAAATAGGAAGGGAACACCCCTTCCTATTTGCGAGTCGGAAATGCATTTTGCGAGTCGGTCCCGACTCGCAAAATGCATTTCTGCATAGGAAACTCACATTTGCGACTCGCAAACGGCAAGTTTTGCCATTTGCGAGTCGCAAATCGTTTCCTACATCTGGCCCCTGGTGCATTGCAAATGGCAGCAAAAGGGTGCATGCACCTTTTCATGCAGGCTGCAATGGCAGTCCTACAGAAGTCTTTGCATTGGGATCCCTGTGGGTGGCAAACGAAATGCTTCAGCCTATAGGGATCCCCTGGAACCCCACTGCCCTGGGTACCTAGGTACCATATACAAGGGACTTATAAGGGGGCACCAGTGTGCCAATTTTGGGTGAAATATTGGGTTACCAGTATGCAGTGACAAAGTTTAGAGGAGTGAGAGCATAATCACTGGGGTCCTGGTTAGCAGAATCTCAGTGAACACAGACAAGCACACTGACATCAGCCAAAAAATGGGGGTAACCATGGCAAAAAGATGGCACTTTCCTACAGTTAACAACTATTCAACATTCAGGAAATGTATGTCGTACTAAAATATTTTTGTTTGTGTACTAGATCGTACATCCTTCTCTGACTCTTTCCCAGCCTCTTTCCATTCAGATAGTAATCGTGGCATGTTTCAGTATATTTAAACTTTAACCTCTTGCGCTCAGTTTAAATCTACAAAGACCCCCACGGTCTCTCTCGTCTGATGCTAACGGCTGTTCTCAGGAGCAGTGCCGCCAGCACTGACTGGCATTGCGCACGCATGACAGAAGACGAAGAGCACAGATGCCAAAAAAAAGCATGCGTGGTTCTCAGCAAGCTATCAACTACAATCTTTCGGTTCCAATGGTGATATTTCCTACAATTAAAAAAATTAAAGGCAACCTCTTCCTTCGTTCAATGGGAAATAACTGACAATTGAAATTCTATTGCTGGAGGCAACCTATCGGTTAGACTAATGAAGGGGCCGGGAACATTGCCACTGAGAGATGCATAACACAATTAATAGTGTCTGGTGGCATGTCACAGTCAGCTGGTTTGACTTTTTCCAGAACTTATTATTATTCACAAATAGCTGCTTAAAATGTAGTTTGCATGCAAGTTATGCCTTTTTACTTTCATTATACCTGTATCCAACTTCAGGGCATCTTTTTTACAATCGTACATAGAAATCCACACACCTGTTTTTGGTTTAATTAAAAAAACACAAAGAAACTGCCCAGCAGTGAAAGTTCAACGCCTAAAAAAAATGTTAAGGATCTTCTCAGTTAGAAGTTCAGGGCTATTCACAAATGGAAATTTAGCTGTAAACACACGTTTTCGACAACATGTACCTCATTTAAGCCTGTCAGTATTTCTCAAATAGATTTCTGGTAGGTTTAAGGGCCTGATTTAGAACTTTGCAGAGGGGATATTCTGTCGCAAAAGGATTGCCTCCGCCGCCGTATTAAGATCTCCATAGGATATAAAGGGATTGTAATATGTCAGACTGGAAATCTGTCACGTTTGTGAAGGAGTATTCCCCTCCGCCAAGTTCTACATCATGGCCTAAGCGCCTGATTTACAGTTTGGTGGATGGGGTTACTCCATCACAACTATGACAGATGTCCCGTCCACCGTATTACGATTACATTTTATCCTAAGGAACTCGTGATATAGCGGACGGGATATCCATCACGTTTGTGACAGAGTAACCCATCTGCCAAACTCTAAATCAGGCCCTAAGTCTTTTAGCCAGTGTGAGGATCTGCACCATATGTGTGGAGATCTCCACAACCACTAAGTACCACTTGGGTGGGGTTTAGGGCATTCATGGATGTTCCATAGCATTGAGGTTTGTGAACACTCATAAACAAATATGTTTTGGAGCATGTATAGACTAGTTTGATTCCCCTTTCCACCCTGGAAAGCTATTTATTACAGCCAAGCGACGGACTGATGTAAATATCCTTTCCAGGAGGCAATAGGGACACCCTAATATTTTCCATGGGAAAAAAAAACATTTCCACCAGTGCTGACATTCTGGAGAGAAAACCATCTTTTGACCCTGGCAGAGGGGATAAACTAGAGGAGCGCTACAGCTCCTCAAGGTGGAAGAAGGTGTCAACTTAGACATAAGATGACATTCCATATAATAGACTCAACAGCACTTTTCCTTTTTTAATGTTCTTTTTTAAAACAATATTCCTCCTTTTCAGGATACGCAGACACTGAGTCAGTACGCTTCAGCGTTGGACCGTGTTCCAAATTAGATGGAGTGTGCAATACCCAACGGTCTCCTTAAGAGGAGCACATTTTAGCAATCTCTTCAGTGTTCACAAAACTCCTTCATTTTGGTGCCCGGGGATCTTTATAGAAAGGGGAAAAGTTATTGTATAAAATTACCTGAGTATAGTATGGAAGTTATTTTGTTTCTATTATTTGCTAGCAACAATCTTTAATCATACGATGATCAACATGTCTCTGATGTACTGTCCATCTGGGTTGTTGGCATTCATCAGGACAGGTCAGAGTAAGCAGTAATCTAAATGTAACCCTCCGGAGGGATATGGATACTATAATGCAAGGGATTCTGTAAACCGTGTATAGGGAACAGTTTCTGATTTCTTTATAATGGGTGACTTGTGATGCACCCAGTTGCCAACTATAAAGAAAATATATCAGAACTAGACTATTATAAGTTATGACAGACGAGTTCAGATGTAACAATGCCTGCTGTCAGAGCCAGCAGCCAAGGTGAAAGGCAGGTTAGGTCATGGAGCATAATTGAAGCAGTTGTTTAAAGCAATGAAAACACATGTTCATTTTCTATCTTCTGCTCTATTTAGTTTTGCGTACAGTGAGACGCAGAGAGAATATGTTTATTTTTTTGCACTCCTTAGAGAAAAGCTGGAATCTTTCTGTATGTTTCTAGACATTCTGAGCTACTGCAACCTTTTTATAAACAAAGCTGACTTGTGTTGAACTGTTTTAATATCTGTTTGACATGTATCTAACAGGTGTTTTATGTGTTTACTTTTGCACAAGAGGTTTTATTTTTATTCTTCATGTTTACAAACATTCTCGTTCTTTCATATGAAAGATCTACGCACCAAGGTTTTAAGTGGTCTGTGGGAAAGGTGATGGTGTGACCTTGCATTATATAGGATAAAGCAGTGGTTCCCAACCTGTGGTCCGGGGACCCCTGGGGGTCCGCGAAGCCTTCTCAGGGGGTCCACGACTGCTAAGAAAATTAAAAAATATTAACAAATATTGACAAATTATGTCTAATGCTTCCAGTCATTACTCAGTGGGGGTCCCCGGATTCCAATGATGATTCAGTGGGGGTCCCTGGGTTCCATTAATGATAAGTGGGGGTCCACAGAAGTCAAAAGGTTGGGAACCACTGGGATAAAGTATATCATGGCATACAGGGTAAACATATTGCAAATCACCTTGGAGCTCCATAACCTTATAAATGCCTTTTGCCTCATTCCTCTATATGGTTAAAGAACTCCTCAGTGACTTGCAATGTCTTTATAATGTATGTCAGGGGTTATTATATCCCTTATATAAAACACACAACCACAGACATATATAAATAACAATTTTAAAACAGACAAGTGTAATTATACTAAACTGGATGGTCTGGAGGTTCTTCAGACCTGTCAGAAACAGATAGAGCAACATGAGATCTTTACATATCCTTCATTACACTGTGGTTAAATGATCATCACTCATATACATAAACATTACTTGTAACTCACTGTGAGTAAACACAGCACTTTAGAACAACAAAGCACACTGTGAGTTTAAAAAGAGCAGCCAGTTACACATAAGTACATTGTGGATAACCAAAGAAGAAAAGTGAAAAAGAAATACATATGAACGCAGACGGTCCACTTATCCTAACCCAGCATCAGGATTTCCTCAACGGAATTAGGGCCCTGCTAGCCTGCTAGTCACATTCTGCAATACAAATGTACTCCTAAAAATAATGCATACAAGGTGCAAGCTGGCATAGTCCATACACTAATACACTACTTCATGAAGAGGGTGCACTTGCTATTAACCTATGGCTTGGAGGTTCCTGTTCCCCAATGACACAGTGTTGGTGAATAATCCTTCCATTTCAAGAGCAGGAGGGCTGATGTGAGGCCGGAAGAGTAAGGGCTTGGGGCCTGCAACTTCACAGCGTTACATATACATGTTTCAAATCGTCATGGTGCCGCTAGCAAATAACTAGGATGAATGTCACAAAACATGAAAAACTGCTTATGTATGTTTTTTAGAAGACTGAAGGATGCCATGTGTGCGTGCCTAAAGATGTCACAAGGCTTCTCAAAAGCACCAGTATGCAAAGCGCTGAATGTAGGAGGCTGGACTAGCTTGTAGTGAGTACCAAGGGGTACTTATACCTTGCACCAGGCCCAGGTATCCCTTATTAGTGTATAGGGTGTCTAGCAGCTTAGGCTGATAGATAATGGTAGCTTAGCAGAGCAGCTTAGGCTGAACTAGGAGACGAGTGAAGCTCCTACAGTACCACTAGTGTCATATGCACAATCTCATAAGAAAACACAATACACAGATATACTAAAAATAAAGGTACTTTATTTTTATGACAATATGCCAAAGTATCTCAGTGAGTACCCTCAGTATGAGGATAGCAAATATACACAAGATATATGTACACAGTACCAAAAATATGCAGTATAGTATTAGAAAACAGTGCAAACAATGTATAGTTACAATAGGATGCGATGGGGACACATAGGGATAGGGGCAACACAAACCATATACTCCAAAAGTGGAATGCGAACCACGAATGGACCCCAAACCTATGTGACCTTGTAGAGGGTCGCTGGGACTGTAAGAAAACAGTGAGGGTTAGAAAAATAGCCCACCCCAAGACCCTGAAAAGTGAGTGCAAAGAGCACTAAAGTTCCCCAAAGAGCACAGAAGTCGTGATAGGGGAATTCTGCAGGAAAGACCAAAACCAGCAATGCAACAACAATGGATTTCCAGACGAGGGTACCTGTGGAACAAGGGGACCAAGTCCAAAAGTCACGATCAAGTCGAGAGTGGGCAGATGCCCAGGAAATGCCAGCTGTGGGTGCAAAGAGCTGCTACTGGACAGTAGAAGCTGAGGATTTTGCAAGAACGACAAGGGCTAGAAACTTTCCCTTTGGAGGATGGATGTCGCACGCCGTGGAAAGTCGTGCAGAAGTGTTTTCCTGTGGAAAGACTGTAAACAAGCCTTGCTAGCTGCAAAGCTTGCAGTTGAGGTTTTTGGGTGCTGCTGTGGCCCAGGAGGGACCAGGATGTCGCCAATTGCGTCAGGGGACAGAGAGGGCACCCAGCAAGATAAGGAGCCCTCTCAGAAGCAGGCAGCACCCGCAGAAGTGCCGGAACAGGCACTACAAATTGGAGTGAAATAGTGCTCACCCAAAGTTGCACAAAGGAGTCCCACGCCGCCGGAGGACAACTCAGGAGGTCGTGCAATGCAGGTTAGAGTGCCGTGGACCCAGGCTTGGCTGTGCACAAAGGATTCCCTCGGAAAGTGCACAGGAGCCGGAGTAGCTGCAAAACACGCGATTCCCAGCAATGCAGTCTGGCGTGGGGAGGCAAGGACTTACCTCCACCAAACTTGGACTGAAGAGTCACTTGACTGTGGGAGTCACTTGGACAGAGTTGCTGGATTCAAGGGACCTCGCTTGTCGTGCTGAGAGGAGACCCAGAGGACCGGTGATGCAGTTCTTTGGTGCCTGCGGTTGCAGGGGGAAGATTCCGTCGACCCACAGGAGATTTCTTCGGAGCTTCTAGTGCAGAGAGGAGGCAGACTACCCCCACAGCATGCACCACCAGGAAAACAGTCGAGAAGGCAGCAGGATCAGCGTTACAGAGTTGCAGTAGTCGTCTTCGCTACTTTGTTGCAGTTTTGCAGGCTTCCAGCACGGTCAGCAGTCGATTCCTTGGCAGAAGGTGAAGAGAGAGATGCAGAGGAACTCGGATGAGCTCTTGCATTCGTTATCTAAGGAATTCCCCAAAGCAGAGACCCTAAATAGCCAGAAAAGAGGGTTTGGCTACTTAGGAGAGAGGATAGGCTAGCAACACCTGAAGGAGCCTATCAGAAGGAGTCTCTGACGTCACCTGCTGGCCCTGGCCACTCAGAGCAGTCCAGTGTGCCAGCAGCACCTCTGTTTCCAAGATGGCAGAGGTCTGGAGCGCACTGGAGGAGCTCTGGGCACCTCCCAGGGGAGGTGCAGGTCAGGGGAGTGGTCACTCCCCTTTCCTTTGTCCAGTTTCGCACCAGAGCAGGGCTGAGGGGACCCTGAACCGGTGTAGACTGGCTTATGCAGAAATGGGCACCATCTGTGCCCATGAAAGCATTTCCAGAGGCTGGGGGAGGCTACTCCTCCCCTGCCTTAACACCTTATTCCAAAGGGAGAGGGTGTAACACCCTCTCTCTGAGGAAGTCCTTTGTTCTGCCTTCCTGGGCCAAGCCTGGCTGGACCCCAGGAGGGCAGAAACCTGTCTGAGGGGTTGGCAGCAGCAGCAGCTGCAGTGAAACCCCTGAAAAGGCAGTTTGGCAGTACCCGGGTCTGTGCTAGAGACCCGTGGGATCATGGGATTGTGCCAACAATGCCAGGATGGCACAGAGGGGGCAATTCCATGATCTTAGACATGTTACATGGCCATATTCGGAGTTACCATTGTGAAGCTACACATAGGTAGTGACCTATATGTAGTGCACGCGTGTAATGGTGTCCCCGCACTCACAAAGTCCGGGGAATTGGCCCTGAACAATGTGGGGGCACCTTGGCTAGTGCCAGGGTGCCCACACACTAAGTAACTTAGCACCCAACCTTTACCAGGTAAAGGTTAGACATATAGGTGACTTATAAGTTACTTAAGTGCAGTGTAAAATGGCTGTGACATAACGTGGACGTTATTTCACTCAGGCTGCAGTGGCAGGCCTGTGTAAGAATTGTCAGAGTCCCACTGGGACCCTGGCTGGCAGGGTCCCAGTGACACATACAACTTAAACAACATATATACAGTGAAAAATGGGGGTAACATGCCAGGCAAGATGCTACTTTCCTACACAACCCCCCCCCAAACGAAGGACAATAAGACTAGCCATGACCTGATGAGTCTTCATTGTCTAAGTGGAAATATCTGGAGAGTCCATCTGCATTGGAGTGGGTACTCCCAGGTCTTTGTTCCACTGTATAGTCCATTCCCTGTAGGGATATGGACCACCTCAACAATTTAGGGTTTTCACCTTTCATTTGTTTTAGCCAAAGTAGAGGTTTGTGGTCTGTCTGAACAATGAAGTGAGTGCCAAACAGGTATGGCCTCAACTTCTTCAGTGCCCAGACCACAGCAAAGGCCTCCCTCTCTATGGCAGACCAACGCTTTTCTCTAGGGGTCAACCTCCTGCTGATAAAAGCAACAGGTTGATCCTGGCCCTCAGAATTAAGTTGTGATAAGACTGCCCCTACCCCTAATTCAGATGCATCAGTTTGGACAATGAATTTTTTGGAGTAACAGGGGCTTTTTAGGACAGGTGCAGAGCACATGGCCTGCTTCAGCTCCTCAAAAGCTTTCTGACAGCTAGCTGTCCACAATACCTTTTTAGGCATTTTCTTGGATGTGAGGTCATTAAGAGGGGCTGCAATGGAGCCATAGTTCTTTATGAACCTCCTGTAATACCCAGTGAGGCCTAAGAAGGCTCTCACCTGGGTCTGAGTTGTAGGGGGATCCCAATCTATAATAGTTTGGATTTTCCCCTGAAGTGGTGCAATCTGTTCTCCACCTACCAGGTGTCCCAGATAAACCACCTTACCCTGCCCTATCTGGCACTTTGAAGCCTTGATAGTGAGGCCTGCCTTTTGCAGGGCCTCTAAAACTTTCCATAGGTGGACCAGGTGATCATCCCAGCTGGAGCTGAAGACAGCTATATCATCTAGATATGCTGCACTAAAAGCTTCCAGCCCTTGCAGGACTGTATTCACCAACCTCTGACAAGTGGCAGGTGCATTTTTCAATCCAAAAGGCATTACTGTGAATTGGTAATGGCCTCCAATGGTTGAAAATGCAGTTTTTGCTTTTGCATCTTCTGATAATTTGATCTGCCAATACCCTGCAGTCAAATCAAAAGTGCTTAGATACTTGGCAGATGCCATTGTATCTATGAGCTCATCTGCCCTGGGTATAGGGTGAGCATCAGTTTTGGTTACCTGGTTAAGACCTCTATAGTCTACACAAAACCGCATTTCCTTCTTTCCATCCTTGGAATGAGGTTTTGGTAGAAGTACCATAGGAGAGGCCCATGGACTTTCAGAGTGCTCAACCACTCCTAGTTCAAGCATTTTCTGCACCTCTTGCTTTATGCAGTCTCTGACATGGTCAGGCTGCCTATAGATCTTACTTTTGACAGGCAAGCTGTCTCCAGTATCTATAGTGTGCTCACACCAAGAAGTGGTGCCTGGTACAGTAGAGAAGAGTTCAGAAAACTGACCTAGGAGATTTATGCAGTGGTCTTTCTGCTCAGCAGTAAGACAATCTGCCAAAACTACACCTTCCACTAGAGCATCTTGTTCTGTGGAAGAGAAGAGATCAGGGAGAGGGTCACTCTCTTCTTCCTGTCCCTCATCTGTTGCCATGAGCAGGGTGAGATCAGCCCTGTCATAGTAGGGTTTCAGGCGATTGACATGGAGCACCCTAAGGGGACTCCTGGCAGTGCCTAAGTCAACTAAGTAGGTGACTTCACCCTTCTTTTCAACAATTATGTGGGGTCCACTCCATTTATCTTGGAGTGCTCTTGGGGCCACAGGCTCCAAGACCCACACTTTCTGCCCTGGTTGGTACTGAACCAAAACAGCCTTCTGGTCATGCCATTGCTTTTGGAGCTCTTGGCTGGCTTGAAGGTTTTTACTGGCCTTTTTCATGTACTCAGCCATCCTTGATCTGAGGCCAAGTACATAGTCCACTATGTCTTGCTTTGGAGCTTTTAAAAGTTGTTCCCAACCCTCCTTAACAAGTGTTAGAGGACCTCTCACAGGGTGTCCAAATAGGAGTTCAAAGGGGCTGAAGCCCACTCCTTTTTGGGGTACCTCCCTGTAAGCAAAAAGGAGGCAAGGTAACAGGATATCCCATCTCCTGCGGAGTTTTTCAGGGAGTCCCATAATCATGCCTTTGAGAGTTTTGTTAAATCTCTCCACCAGTCCATTTGTTTGTGGATGATAGGGTGTAGTGAACTTGTATATAACACCACACTCCTTCCACATGGCCTTTAAGTAAGCAGACATGAAATTGCTTCCCCTGTCTGATACCACCTCTTTTGGGAAGCCCACCCTGGAAAAGATTCCCAGGAGGGCCTTTGCCACTGCAGGACCTGTAGTGGTCCTTAGAGGAATTGCTTCAGGATATCTGGTGGCATGGTCCACTACCACCAAGATAAACCTATTGCCTGAAGCAGTAGGAGGGTCAAGGGGGCCAACTATGTCAACCCCTACCCTTTCAAAGGGAACCCCAACCACAGGCAGTGGGATATGGGGTGCCCTTGGAGTGCCACCTGTCTTGCCACTGGCTTGACAGGTTTCACAGGACTTACAAAATTCCTTTGTGTCCTCTGACATTCTAGGCCAATGAAACAAGGGAACAAGCCTGTCCCAAGTTTTCATTTGCCCCAAATGTCCAGCTAAGGGAATGTCGTGGGCTAGAGTTAGGAGGAACTTTCTGTACTCCTGAGGAATCACCAATCTCCTGGCAGTTCTAGGTTTTGGATCCCTTGCTTCAGTGTACAAGAGGTTGTCCTCCCAGTAAACTCTGTGAGAGTCACTGACATCCCCATTTGCTTGTTTGACAGCTTGCTGACTTAGACCCTCTAGTGTGGGACAGGTATGCTGTGCCACACTCAGCTCCTCCCTGGCAGGCCCCCCTTCACCCAAAAGCTCAGCAGTGTCTGCTTCCAGCTCCTCTGGTGTAGGTTCTGCACAGGGTGGAAATTATTCTTCCTCAGAAGTACAATCCACTGTAGAGGGAGGGATAGTAGGTAGTGCTTTACTTCTACTAGCCCTAGCTTTAGGGAGCACTTGGTCCATTCTTCCAGGATCCAAGTCACCCTGTCCTTTTTGCTTTTTGGCCTGAGCCCTTGTTAAAGCAAAAATATGCCCTGGAATGCCCAGCATTGCTGCATGGGCCTCCAACTCCACATCTGAACAAGCTGATGTCTCTAAATCATTCCCTAGTAGACAGTCTACAGGTAAATCTGAGGCAATCCCAACTTTCTTTGGACCAGTAACCCCCCCCAGTTGAGATTTACAACAGCCATGGGGTGGCTAAGTGTGTTGTTGTGAGCATCGGTTACTTGGTACTGGTGACCAAGTAGGTGTTGTTCAGGGTGGAACAGTTTCTCTATTACCATTGTAACACTGGTGCCTGTGTCCCTGTAGGCCTGAACCTCAACACCATTTATTAGGGGTAGTTGCTTGTACTTATCCATGTTAAGGGGACAAGCAACCAAGGTGGCTAAATCAATAGCCCCCTCAGAGACTAACACAGCCTCTGTGGTCTCCCTAACAAGACCAACCCCAACTATGTTACCAAAAGTGAGCCCAGCTACTCCCTTGGATTGGCTATTAGTAAGTTTGCTCCCACCACCACTGCTATTACTAGGGGCACTAGGTGTAGCAGCAGGGGTTGTAGTGGTAGGAGGCTTGGTGCTTTTCTTTGGACAACTGGGATCTGTTGTCCAATGGCCTTTTATTTTACATAAATAGCACCATGGTTTCTTTTCTTTGATTTGATTTGAAGAGGATTTGGGCCCACCACCCCCACCAGAGTGTTTTTGTGGGCCTGATGAAGACTCATTTTTAGATTTGTCCCCACCCTTGTCAGAAGACTTACCATCCTTCTTCTTGCCATCTTTGTCACCCCCTGTATGAACTTTTCTGTTCACCCTTGTTCTGACCCATTTGTCTGCCTTCTTTCCCAATTCTTGGGGAGAGGTCAGATCAGAGTCCACCAGGTACTGGTGCAACAAATCAGACACACAATTATTAAGAATATGCTCTCTCAGGATCAAGTTATACAGGCTTTCATAATCAGTAACTTTACTGCCATGTAACCACCCCTCCAAGGCCTTCACTGAATGGTCAACAAAGTCTACCCAGTCTTGTGAAGACTCCTTTTTGGTTTCTCTGAACTTCATCCTGTATTGTTCAGTGGTTAAGCCATAACCATCTAGGAGTGCATTCTTAAGAACTTTGAAATCATTGGCTTCACTTTCTTTCACAGTAAGGAGCCTATCCCTACCCTTTCCACTAAATGATAGCCATAGGATAGCAGCCCACTGCCTTTGAGGGACATCTTGTACAACACAGGCCCTCTCAAGTGCAGCAAACCACTTGTTAATGTCATCCCCCTCCTTATAAGGGGGAACTATCTTGTGCAGATTCCTAGAATCATGCTCTTTTGCAGGATGACTATGGGGAATACTGCTGCTGCAACCATGGGTTTCTAAGCCCAATTTCTGTCTTTCTCTTTCCACTTCTAAGGACTGCCTATCTAAATCCAGCTGTTGCTTCTTGAGCTTTAGCCTGGTTTGTTCCACTCTCAATCTATTGAGCTCCCTTTCTAACACTCTGTCATCAGAGTGGGTGGGTGGGGCATGCCTTGAAACAGAAGTATGGTGAGAATGAACAGAAGGAGACCTGTCCCTAACAGATGGCACCCTAACAGCTTGGCTAACAGAAACATCACTTCTACTATGATGAGAAGGAATACTCTTACTGTGATGTGAGACAACACTATCAGTATGGTGTGACTCTACATCAGTACCAGCTATGCTAGGTTGTCTGATAATGGGCAGGCTAGGAAGTTTCCTTTCTAAATCTTTTGATAGGGGTGCCCCAGGGTCAGATTGGGAACCATCAGCTAATTTCTCAACAGAAGTGGCACCTCTGGCCTTATCCTGTTCAACAAGCATATTAACCAACAGTTCTCTAGAGGGATTCTTCCCTACACTTAAACCTCTTTCTATGCAGAGACTCCTTGCTCCTTTCCAGCTAAGGCGATCATAAGCAAGTTTGGACAGATCAACAGTTTGGCCTGTGCCAGACATTTTCGAAAGTGTTTAAGTGATAGAAAAAGTGAGAAAAAGCTTTTCATAACTTTTGGAAAGACAGAAAAAAACTTTTAAAACTTTTTAAGAACTTTTTAGAAAGTTTAGGGGTACTTTTCAGCACTTTAGAAAAGAAGTGAGAGAAGAAAAGCAAAACTTTTTGGTTAGGTGTACATACACTGAACTTGTTTTGTATATTTTTCTCTTATGAAAAGTACAATGACAAAAGTGGGAAGTAGTTGCAAAGTACTTATCCCACCGCTGCCACCAATGTAGGAGGCTGGACTGGCTTGTAGTGAGTACCAAGGGGTACTTACACCTTGCACCAGGCCCAGGTATCCCTTATTAGTGTATAGGGTGTCTAGCAGCTTAGGCTGATAGATAATGGTAGCTTAGCAGAGCAGCTTAGGCTGAACTAGGAGACGAGTGAAGCTCCTACAGTACCACTAGTGTCATATGCACAATCTCATAAGAAAACACAATACACAGATATACTAAAAATAAAGGTACTTTATTTTTATGACAATATGCCAAAGTATCTCAGTGAGTACCCTCAGTATGAGGATAGCAAATATACACAAGATATATGTACACAATACCAAAGATATGCAGTATAGTATTAGAAAGCAGTTCAACAATGTATAGTTACAATAGGATGCGATGGGGACACATAGGGATAGGGGCAACACAAACCATATACTCCAAAAGTGGAATGCGAACCACAAATGGACCCCAAACCTATGTGACCTTGTAGAGGGTCGCTGGGACTGTAAGAAAACAGTGAGGGTTAGAAAAATAGCCCACTCCAAGACTATGAAAAGTGAGTGCAAAGTGCACTAAAGTTCCCCAAAGAGCACAGAAGTCGTGATAGGGGAATTCTGCAGAAAAGACCAAAACCAGCAATGCAACAACGATGGATTTCCAGACGAGGGTACCTGTGGAACAAGGGGACCAAGTCCAAAAGTTACGATCAAGTCGAGAGTGGGCAGATGCCCAGGAAATGCAGCTGTGGGTGCAAAGAAGCTGCTACTGGACAGTAGAAGCTGAGGATTCTGCAAGAACGACAAGGGCTAGAAACTTCCCCTTTAGAGGATGGGTGTCCCACGCCGTGGAAAGTTGTACAAAAGTGTTTTCCTGAGGAAAGACCGTAAAATAGCCTTGCTAGCTGCAAAGCTTGCGGTTGGGGTTTTTGGGTGCTGCTGTGGCCCAGGAGGGACCAGGATGTCGCCAATTGCGTCATGGGACAGAGGGGGCACCCAGCAAGACAAGGAGCCCTCTCAGAAGCAGGCAGCACCCGCAGAAGTCCCGGAACAGGCACTACAAAGTGGAGTGAAATGGTGCTCACCCGAAGTTGCACAAAGGACTCCCACACCGGCGGAGGACAACTCAGGAGGTCGTGCAATGCAGGTTGGAGTGCCGTGGACCCAGGCTTGGCTGTGCACAAAGGATTCCCTCGGAAAGTGCACAGGAGCCGGAGTAGCTACAAAACACGCGGTTCCCAGCAGTGCAGTCTGGCGTGGGGAGGCAAGGACTTACCTCCACCAAACTTGGACTGAAGAGTCACTGGACTGTGGGAGTCACTTGGACAGAGTTGCTGAGTTCAAGGGACCTCGCTCGTCGTGCTGAGAGGAGACCCAGAGGACCGGTGATGCAGTTCTTTGGTGCCTGCGGTTGCAGGGGGAAGATTCCGTCGACCCACTGGAGATTTCTTCGGAGCTTCTAGTGCAGAGAGGAGGCAGACTACCCCCACAGCATGCACCACCAGGAAAACAGTCGAGAAGGCAGCAGGATCAGCGTTACAGAGTTGCAGTAGTCGTCTTCGCTACTTTGTTGCAGTTTTGCAGGCTTCCAGCACGGTCAGCAGTCGATTCCTTGGCAGAAGGTGAAGAGAGAGATTCAGAGGAACTCGGATGAGCTCTTGCATTCATTATCTAAGGAAATCCCCAAAGCAGAGACCCTAAATAGCCAGAAAAGAGGGTTTGGCTACTTAGGAGAGAGGATAGGCTAGCAACACCTGAAGGAGCCTATCAGAAGGAGTCTCTGACGTCACCTGCTGGCCCTGGCCACTCAGAGCAGTCCAGTGTGCCAGCAGCACCTCTGTTTCCAAGATGGCAGAGGTCTGGAGCACACTGGAGGAGCTCTGGGCACCTCCCAGGGGAGGTGCAGGTCAGGGGAGTGGTCACTCCCCTTTCCTTTGTCCAGTTTCGCGCCAGAGCAGGGCTGAGGGGTCCCTGAACCGGTGTAGACTGGCTTATGCAGAAATGGGCACCATCTGTGCCCATGAGAGCATTTCCAGAGGCTGGGGGAGGCTACTCCTCCCCTGCCTTAACACCTTATTCCAAAAGGAGAAGGTGTAACACCCTCTCTCTGAGGAAGTCCTTTGTTCTGCCTTTCTGGGCCAAGCCTGGCTGGACCCCAGGAGGGCAGAAACCTGTCTGAGGGGTTGGCAGCAGCAGCAGCTGCAGTGAAACCCCTGAAAAGGCAGTTTGGCAGTACCCGGGTCTGTGCTAGAGACCCGTGGGATCATGGGATTGTGCCAACAATGCCAGGATGGCATAGAGGGGGCAATTCCATGATCTTAGACATGTTACATGGCCATATTCGGAGTTACCATTGTGAAGCTACACATAGGTAGTGACCTATATGTAGTGCACACGTGTAATGGTGGCCCGCACTCACAAATTCCGGGGAATTGGCCCTGAACAATGTGGGGGCACCTTGGCTAGTGCCAGGGTGCCCACACACTAAGTAACTTAGCACCCAACCTTTACCAGGTAAAGGTTAGACATATAGGTGACTTATAAGTTACTTAAGGGCAGTGTAAAATGGCTGTGAAACAACGTGGACGTTATTTCACTCAGGCTGCAGTGGCAGGCCTGTGTAAGAATTGTCAGAGTTCCCTATGGGTGGCAAAAGAAATGCTGCAGCCCATAGGGATCTCCTGGAACCCCAATACCCTGGGTACCTCAGTACCATATACTAGGGAATTATAAGGGTGTTTCAGTATGCCAATGTAAATAGGTAAAATTGGTCACTAGCCTGTTAGTGACAATTTGAAAGAAATGAGAGAGCATAACCACTGAGGTTCTGATTAGCAGAGCCTCAGTGAGACAGTTAGTCATAACACAGGTAACACATACAGGGCACACTTATGAGCACTGGGGCCCTGGCTGGCAGGGTCCCAGTGACACATACAACTAAAACAACATATATACAGTGAAAAATGGGGGTAACATGCCAGGCAAGATGGTACTTTCCTACGCTGAACCTAAGGCATATTTTTAGGTAGAGCATAGCAGCGCGCAATCGCAGCTTTTCTGGCATGTTGGTATCTATGTTGGCTTTTAACCATGCCCACCTCATGCCCATCACTTTCACTCGCATGTGGGCTTGCCTTTCAAAAATCCTTTGTATTCATTGGTAAATGCTTTACATTTGTACAAACGTGGCTTGCGGGAGGAGAGAGGGGTGGGGTGGCATGCCCGTAGTTGTGGGTAGGGGGACCAAAAAACAAATAAATAATAATAAAAAGAAAACTTACCTTTCTCCAGTGCCATGCCCCCCACCCCCACTCTGCTTCATCTTGCATTGCAGCCACAGGCTCCCAGCCTGCTCTGCGTCCAATCGTACTGCTGCTTTCATGCTGCCAGCAGCTTCAAAGCAGCGGTAGAATTGGACTCCATGGCAGAGAGGGAGCCTCTCCCAGCTCTCTCTAACCCAGCAACGCAGTGCCAAGTTGGAGAGAGCCTGGAGGGCATGTATACTTAGCCAGTCCTCCGCTGTCCTTGTCACACCCGTGGCCCTACCCTTTTTATAGTAAAAACATAAAAAACTGAGTTTATTATGTTTTGACTGTAAAAGATTTTCAGCTGCTGCTGCTGGTGGGGGCACAACTCCTCTGCCATAGTGGAGGAGCCGCCTCTGCGTTTATCCCTCCTTGGGGCGGTTTTGTTACCGCCTTGAGGACCAACCCTGTTACATGGATAATTGCATGTTTGCAATATGTTTGACTGGGAGCAAATGTCTTTTTCCTTTTGTGTGTCTCCTTTGCGCTCATGCTCATGGCGGCAGTGGCACTTTGAAGTGACTCACTTAAGTGAACTGTTTTACTTTTCATTTTTCCGTTTGTGTGTTTCCTTGGTGCGCATGTTCATGGTGGCCATAGCGCTTTGAATCGGCTCGCTTATGTCAACTGTTTTACTTTTCATTTTTCCATGTATGTAACAAGAAAAGTCCAGTTAGGAATTTACAACGCCAATAGCTCTAACTCGAGCAAATGCAAGACCCATTGCATTGCAAATGCTTGATCAACTTCTGGTTTGATTTGAGTTTGTTTATCAATACATATGTTAAGTTGCACTTGTTGCAACAGTTAATGTGTCACTTTGTAATTATTTTATTATTTTATAGGAAAGATATGTTTTGTAAATTGGCTTAAGATTGCATATTTTGGTAGATGAGGTTTCGCAATGCCTGTAAACTTATAGCCGAATGGTATTTTCCTTAGGGCACTCATGGGTTCGAGACTCAATTGAAATATAACAGGCAAGTACGTTTGTCACGCTTTTGCTTTTCAAATGGATGTATCTTTTTAACTATGTTCTGATAAGGTTTTGGTATTATAGATCATATTTGATCCTTCCACTGATGAATCCTGCTTATTTGAATCCAAATGAAAAGGACTGGGGTAACTTGTTGAATAACAATAGGAACAAATCTTTGTATTTCTTGCCACCTGATTGGTCCATTTGAATGTCTTTTTTCAGATATTTACCTAATCACCTTGCCTAGTGTTAATGGTTGGTAGATATTAGGGTCAGCTTTATATAAATTCAGGACGATTCCAGAGCTTGCCGTGACTTAAAGGTGGTTTGATGGAAGCTATTTGAAGGTATGTAGGGAACAGTCACAACAGAGTGAGACTTGCACTATAGACACTGACATTAGTTAAATGGTGAAGTTGAATCACGCCCCTTTTGCTTTGTTTTAGTGGTCCTTCTGTTTTCTTGACATGGATACATATTTGTGCACTTAGTGAAGTCCACCCTGCAGGGAACCTTGACTTAGCTGTGACCGCACCCCCAATGATTTTGGATACTATGTAAACAATGCGGGATCTTGGAGAGTTAAAAAGATCTTAGTTGTTTGATGGTGAGTATGTATCCGTCCCAGCAAAAATGTTCCTTTATTTAATTTACGGTACATTGAGATCGTTTCATTAGGGTCGAGTGTGCAAGCGCTCCGTCCCTGTTGTAATCTCTTTTTGGGCTATTAACCACACCCATGTCACGCCTGTCACTTTCATTGGTTCATGAGCTTGCCTTTTAAAATCCACTTGCTTTCATTGGTGAAAGGCATGCATACGTCATGCCTTTTCCAGTGTTTAGCCCTCCTCGAGTGCACTGGCCAACTACTGAAACCTTACGAGGCTTGATGTTTTCAGCCTGGTTATGTACTACTTTATCTTTTTATTTTCTACGTAGCGCGATCACGCTTGTTTTTTTTGTTTTCAATTTCAGCTCGATCGCACGTCGTTTTACATTCATTTTTCTTTCAAGTTGGTTGTCAAGAAAAGTCAGGTTAGGAGTTTACAATGCTAATAGCTCAAACTCGAGCAAATGTGAGATCTGTTGCATTGCAAATGCTTGTTTTTTCAATGTGTTTTAACCAGCAATTCGCTCTCGTGGTAGGAGCTCACCCGGATGACTACTGCTGTTAAACTTGTCAAAAGCGGCATCAGGAGAGCAGTTGGTTGTACTTTATATTCCGTTGTGTCACTTCATATTCCGTAGTGTGTGCACGTTTTGGGAGCGTGATTATAAGTTTAGTTTTGGTTCTTTTAACACTTTTATAATGCCATGTTCTCGATGTATAATTCAAACTGATTCAAGAGAGTTTGTGCATTATATTGAGGGGTGTGTTATAGTGTTGGATGCACGTTTGAAAGCTAGCGTTTGGTTGGTTTAGCACTGACATGATGGAATGTTCTAGATGTACATTTTAAGTTGATTTGAATTGTTACTTGAATGGATATTCTTGCCATATACAGTAATTAAGAACAATTGTTTGCCTTTTATTAATAGGTTAGGTTTTCAGTTCTAGCCTATCTTGTCAGCATTTAGTTGTAAACTACATTAATGCACATCTCTTCAAATATTCACTGTATGTCTCTAGTTGGTTTACAGTGGAATAATATCAAACGTGTGACTGTGAATGACCACGTTTCACCGTAGCTTTCAACCATTGTGTCGACATAGTTAGATTTATGGTAAGCACATCGTGTATTACAGAGGTTCAAGCTGAGATAAATCGTGGTATTATTGGGTAGTGTGACTTTTTTTCTGCCATTTTACATGCTTTTCCAACGATTGTTTCTATATCTCCAGATAAGTGTTGAGAGTAAAAGAACGCTTTTTTGATAACACCATTTGCAACTAGGGATAATTTGTAAGATTTTTTTGGGGAAGTCCTACATGGAAGGAACGTGTATAAACTGGGATATAGAATGGTATAATAAGTACTCTTAAAGATGTTTTTTTTTGGAGTCCTGCATGGAAAGAACATGTGTAAACTGGGATACTCTGAAGGATGTTTAATTCTTGGAGATGACATGGGACATTGTTCCTCCTAGTTACCTCTGAGTTTATATTTCATACACATTCTGTACATGGACATCAATTCAACAAAAAGCCAGGGGTAGCGGAAGTGACGTCACATGCCATTTCTTTTTTACTTTTCCTCACTCACACATGCTTGGACATCCACACAATCACTCATACACAACCTCTTTTTTACATAAGCATGCTCTCACCTGCAAACATGCACACAGTGTCTATTAAAGTGTTTTTAATTACCTCAGCTACCAAGTAGGATCACATTCCAGCTAACTGCACTCCATTTTTTATTACACTATTGGTGAATAATATATTATTCACCAATAGTGTAAATAAAAAAAACTGATTGAAAATAAGGAAGTGGAACCCCATGCAACGTCCATAATAACGAGCTGCCCCTATGTTCCAGGCACTGATTTTGCCACCTCTCAGGACAGGGGTCGCAGAAGCGGTGCCAGGGGTCGCAGTGGGCAAGCTTGGGGTCTCAGCTGCGACCCCTAAATGACGTCCATGATTTTATGTACATTCTCTATTCTCTTCCATTCTCCTTTTTAAGTCCTTGTGACCTGTGCTAAGTATAAAGGATTTTTAACCACACCCACCTCACACTCATCACTTTCATGAACTCATGGGCTTGCCTTTCAAAATTCCCTTGATGTCATTGGTAAATGCTTTACATTTGTCCCATCCTGGGGCAGTTTTGTTATGCATTCCCCACTGACCCTGTTATATGGATTATTGCACGAGTCTTGATATGTTTTATTGCGAGCAAACAATTTTTTTCCCTTCGTGTCTCGCCTTGGCGCTCATGGCGATCATGGCACTTTGAATCGGCTCCCACTGCCGTCCCCCAGCGCCTCTTGCCCGTCCTTTCATTTCCTGTTCGTGTCTGCCCATCCTCACCACCCCTCCCACGTCGTTGCTTGTTAATCAAAGGTGTTCTGGTTCATTGGCGAGTTTGTGCATGTGAGTGCCTTTGGGGGAATGCATAGGGGAAAAGACTGTTACCTCAAATTCTCACCAATAACCCACCGAGCAAGCGTTGCATGCAGCCACATGAATGCCATATTTTATTTATTTATTTATTTATTGGATTTATATAGCGCACAGCTACCCGGAGGTTTCCCGGCGCCTAGGACAATGCAAGGCAAAGGCAGGATTAGGAGATCAACTTGGACGGTTACTGGTTAAAGAGCCATGTCTTAAGCTCCTTACGAAATCTAATGAACACCCTTTCATGACGTAAGTAGGAAGGAAGAGAATTCCAGAGAGAGGGAGCTAGGAAGGCAAAAGAACGTCCCCCCATTTTGGCACGTCTGATTCTGGGCACCTGGAATTTTAGTTGATTGGAAGATCGAAGCAAACAAGAGGGCCGGTAGTGTTGGACCAAAATTCTAAGGTAGTTGGGAGCTAGGTCCGTATTAATTCTATGCATGTAGCATAGGGCTTTGAATTTGGTGCGGTTCTCAATTCTCAGCCAATGTAGTTCACGAAGTGCACCAGAAGTAGGAGCGCTTCTGGGAAGTTGGCAAAGAAGCCTGGCCGCAGAGTTCTGAACAACTTGAAGTTTGTGTAGTACTTCTTTTTTCGCACCCAGATAGAGCACGTTTCCGTAGTCCAGTCTAGAAATAACCAGCGCTTGGACCACTGTTCTTTGGGTAGCCGCAGGAAGCATCCAGAGAATTTTACGAAGCCACTTCAGGATAGCAAAGCAGGTAGAAGCTACTTTGGTCACCTGTTGTTTCATAGTCAACTGGTCTTCGATGATGATGCCCAGGTTACGTACAGAGAGAGAAGGAATTGGGGGGATACCCATCTCAGAGGGCCAATGTTGGGGGCCCCAGAGTGATTTTTTGTTTCCAAATATGAGGAGTTCTGTCTTTCCTCCATTAAGTTTGAGATTTATTAAAGTGCATCCAGTTGGCTATCTTAGATAATCCTGTTTGCAAAGAGGGTGGGTTGGAGGTTTCTTTGGAAGAGAGTGAAAAAATAAGTTGAGTGTCATCAGCGTAAGAATAGATAGTTAGACCAGCTTGTTCTGCTATGCTCGCCAATGACTGACATATATATTGAAAAGTAGTGGACTGAGAATGGAGCCCTGGGGAACTCCATAAGGGGATGCGTGAGTCAGGGAGGAAGCTGTGTGAGAGAAAACCTGAAAAGTCCTATTGGATAAAAAGCTGGACAACCACGAGAGGGCTTTGCCGCCAATCCCCTTGATGTTAAGAATTTTTAGGAGAGAGGAGTGAGATACAGTATCAAAAGCTGCGCTTAAGTCCAATAGGATAAGAGCTACTGTTTCTCCTTTGTCAATTTGTTGGCGGATATTTTCGGTCACACCCAGTAAAGTCGCCTCAGTTGAATAGCCGGCACGAAAGCCAGATTGATGAGGGTGAAGGATGTTACTGGTTTCCACAAACTGGGTCAATTGAAGATTAACGTGTTTTTCCACAATTTTGGAGAAAAAGGGAAGGAGAAAAATTGGGCGGAAGTTAGAGAAAATTTCAGGATCAGAGTTCATTTTCTTTAGTAAAGGAAGGACCATTGCGTGCTTCCACGATGCAGGAACATAAGCTTCCGTAAGTGACATGTTAAGGAACTGCATGATGGAGAGAAGTATGGGGGGGTCTAGTTTTTGGAGTACCGTAGTGGGGATAGGATCTTGCGGAGAACCAGACTTAGGCCCTGATTCTGACCTTGGCGGACGGCGGAGGCCGTCCGCCAAGGTACCGCCGCCAAATGACCGCACCGCGGTCAGAAGACCGCGGCGGCCATTCAGACATTTCCTCTGGGCCGGCGGGCACTCTCCAAAAGAGCGCCCGCCGGGCCAGAGGAAATGCCCCTGCAACGAGGACGCCGGCTCAGAATTGAGCCGGCGTAGTTGCAGGGGTGCGACGGGTGCAGTTGCACCCGTCGCGTATTTCAGTGTCTGCAAAGCAGACACTGAAATACTTTGCGGGGCCCTCTTACGGGTGCCCCTGCAGTGCCCATGCCATTGGCATGGGCACTGCATGGGCCCCCAGGGGCCCCGCGGCACCCCCTACCGCCATCCTGTTCATGGCGGGTTTCCCGCCATGAACAGGATGGCGGTAGGGGGTGTCAGAATCCCCATGGCGGCGGATGGAGGATTCTCCCGAGCAGCGGAAAGTCGGCGGGAGCCCGCCGACTTTCCGCTTCTGACCGCGGCTGAACCGCCGCGGTCAGAATGCTCGTGGGAGCACCGCCAGCCTGTTGGCGGTGCTCCCGTGGTCGGTGGCCCTGGCGGCCACCGGCCGCCAGGGTCAGAATGACCCCCTTAATACTTGTGAGGATATTAAGAAAAGAGGCAGTATCTATAGGGAGCCATTCATTAAGTAAGTTAGTGTTATTAGCTTGGGTCGTTTCTTGAGTGATAAGAGGAGGTAAAAAGTGGATGGATTGGGGTTTAATACTGGTGCTGGGGTGATTAGAGTAATTGTGAAATTCGGAATAAATTTTGTCAATTTTATCCACAAAGAAAATTGCCAGATCGTTGAATTTTTTGGAATCAAGGTCAGGGGGCTTGGATAAGCGGAAGTCACCAGAGAGTTCCTTTACTACTTCAAACAGCACTTTGGGACAGTTCTGAGATTGTAAAATAATCTCGGTGGCATATTCGGCACGTGCGGTGTTACACAATCGGTGATAGTTAAGAAGGGCTAGTTTGTAAGTAGATTTCCTGTCTGGATCATAGTTTTTTCGCCATTTCCTTTCCAAGTTCTTGCATTTAGTTTTTTCTGTTTTAAGTATTTCTGAAATCCAGAGGGCAGGGGGATGCTGATAGCCCTGTTTATTATTTTTATTTGATAGAGGAAGACATTCATCAATGGCAGAAGTAAGCCAATCATGGATAACCGCGTCATCTCTTATATTCGTGATCGATGGTAAGGTTTTTTTCAACGTTGAGTTCAGAGTATTAATATCTAAATTTTTCCAGTTTCTATAAGTACTGGATTTGGCGAGGGATGCGGAGTGAGTCAGACCCTGTTTTTGTGTAATCATAAATTCCACCAGAAAATGATCAGACCATGGGATGGGAGTGGCTTGTTTACATGAAATGGTAGCAAGGTTGGAAAAAATAGGGTCTAATAAATATCCTGCCTTATGCGTGGGGCCTGAGTTATGTAGAAGAACATTTAATGCCGCTAAATTAGCTAGAAGAGTATCACTCGTAGTGCAAGATGCATCATTAAAATGTAAGTTCAGGTCACGTAAGATCAAAAAATTAGTGGTTTCTAATAGAAGGGGAGCAATAAGGTCAGGGAGGGTCGATGCCCAAAGACCCACGGGGCCAGGAGGGCGGTAAATAAGGGCCCCGGAAAGAGTAAAATTAGGTGATAGCAGGAGTTTGAAAAACCCGGCTTCACAGTTTTTAAAATCCAGGCCTACCCATTTACATGTGTAGTCTGTCTTAAAAATTAAAGCTATGCCCCCACCAGTACGATCAGTGCGATTTCTTCCATGATAGGTATAGTTGGGGGGAAGCGCATACGCCATATCAGGTCCGGAACTCTCATTGAGCCAGGTTTCAGTTAGAAAGAGGGCATCAGGTTGTAGGTCCATAAGAATATTCAGAATATCGCCCTTATGCTTAGGTAGTGAGCGGCAATTTAGGCTGAGAAAAGTGAAGGGGGTGAGAGATAAGTTAGTCTTGTTAGTCTTGTTGGTCAGAGGAGGAATTCGACTAGACTCATAACAAAGGGAGCTCCAATGAAGGGGTGGTGGGAGGGTAAAGCTACAGCAAGAGCAGCTGTATGGGGCTGTGTCAGGGATAAGGAGTGAGCAGAGGGAGTTGAGGGCAGGTCGTAGGGTCAGAAGATTATTACGAGTGTAAGCAGCAGAATTTTGGGCAGGGGTTTTGGCCCCAGGCCCCGGACGGCCACGGACGGGCGCAGACGGGCTTGCCTTAGGCGCGCCTTTGGCGCGCCGGCGGCGCACCCGCTGCGCGTCACGGGAGGCATCTGAATTGAAGCTGAATATTCAGCTGTGGAGCTTCTAATTGGTGGGCGACCCGGAAGTCGTAAATCACTTCCTGTTACACTAATCGTCCCTCCACACAATCCAAACAATTGGCGGCGGACCGGGGACACAGTGCAGGTGAGGGGAATGACTGAGTGATTAATAATGTGCTAGCCAAAAAGTTCATTAAAATAATACAGTACAGAATAAGGTTTTTATTTTAAAAAGCACGGCACGAGAAATGCACAGGTTAAGTAAACCGGAGCCCTTTACCAGGCGCTTGTCTATTACCAAGGACTAGGAGAGCTGCCACTCGTCAAGCGCGTCCGCTGCACGTCGCGGGAGGCATCTGAATTGAAGCTGAATATTCAGCTGTGGAGCTTCTAATTGGTGGGCGACCCGGAAGTCGTAAATCACTTCCTGTTACACTAATCGTCCCTCCTCACAATCCAAACAATTGGCAGTGGACCGGGGACACAGTGCAGGTGAGGGGAATGACTGAGTGATTAATAATGTGCTAGCCAAAAAGTTCGTTAAAATAATACAGTACAGAATAAGGTTTTTATTTTAAAAAGCACGGCGCGAGAAATGCACAGGTTAAGGAAACCGGAGCCCTTTACCAGGCGCTTGTCTATTACCAAGGACTAGGAGAGCTGCCACTCGTCAAGCGCGTCCGCTGCGCGTCGCGGGAGGCATCTGAATTGAAGCTGAATATTCAGCTGTGGAGCTTCTAATTGGTGGGCGACCCGGAAGTCGTAAATCACTTCCTGTTACACTAATCGTCCCTCCACACAATCCAAACAATTGGCAGTGGACCGGGGACACAGTGCAGGTGAGGGGAATGACTGAGTGATTAATAATGTGCTAGCCAAAAAGTTCGTTAAAATAATACAGTACAGAATAAGGTTTTTATTTTAAAAAGCACGGCGCGAGAAATGCACAGGTTAAGGAAACCGGAGCCCTTTACCAGGCGCTTGTCTATTACCAAGGACTAGGAGAGCTGCCACTCGTCAAGCGCGTCCGCTGCGCGTCGCGGGAGGCATCTGAATTGAAGCTGAATATTCAGCTGTGGAGCTTCTAATTGGTGGGCGACCCGGAAGTCGTAAATCACTTCCTGTTACACTAATCGTCCCTCCACACAATCCAAACAATTGGCAGTTGACCGGGGACACAGTGCAGGTGAGGGGAATGACTGAGTGATTAATAATGTGCTAGCCAAAAAGTTTGTTAAAATAATACAGTACAGAATAAGGTTTTTATTTTAAAAAGCACGGCGCGAGAAATGCACAGATTAAGGAAACCGGAGCCCTGACCAGGCGCTTGTCTATTACCAAGGACTAGGAGAGCTGCCACTCGTCAAGCGCGTCCGCTGCGCGTCGCGGAAGGCATCTGAATTGAAGCTGAATATTCAGCTGTGGAGCTTCTAATTGGTGGGCGACCCGGAAGTCGTAAATCACTTCCTGTTACAATAATCGTCCCTCCACACAATCCAAACAATTGGCGGTGGACCGGGGACACAGTGCAGGTGAGGGGAATGACTGAGTGATTAATAATGTGCTAGCCAAAAAGTTCGTTAAAATAATACAGTATAGAATAAGGTTTTTATTTTAAAAAGCACGGCGCGAGAAATGCACAGGTTAAGGAAACCGGAGCCCTTTACCAGGCGCTTGTCTATTACCAAGGACTAGGAGAGCTGCCACTCGTCAAGCGCGTCCGCTGCGCGTCGCTGGAGGCATCTGAATTGAAGCTGAATATTCAGCTGTTGAGCTTCTAATTGGTAGGCGACCCGGAAGTCGTAAATCACTTCCTGTTACACTAATCGTCCCTCCACACAATCCAAACAATTGGCGGTGGACCGGGGACACAGTGCAGGTGAGGGGAATGACTGAGTGATTAATAATGTGCTAGCCAAAAAGTTTGTTAAAATAATACAGTACAGAATAAGGTTTTTATTTTAAAAAGCACGGCGCGAGAAATGCACAGGTTAAGGAAACCGGAGCCCTTTACCAGTCGCTTGTCTATTACCAAGGACTAGGAGAGCTGCCACTCGTCAAGCGCGAATAAAGTCTGCCTCTTTATCTTCGGGGTGTAGTTTTTGCATTCCTGCCCTGCCCTTCCATAATTGTGAATGAGTGTGGCCGAGAAAAGGGCAGAGGGAAGCAACAGTCGGAGAAGATTTTTTATTCTTACTCTAGCCCTTGGTCCCACTTGCCCCCTACTGTGCCCTTGCTTGCTCCATTGTTGTTGTTTACTCTTCCCGGATTACTTTTTAATCTGTTACTTGTCTGTACGTATGTATGGTCAGGAGATTCATGACATGCTTTCAGTCACTGATTTTCCACAGGGAGTCTGCTCTGAAGCGCAATCAGTCCTTTTCTGTTGTCCACCTTAGATGCTGTGGTTGGCAGCGCGAGACAGGCAAGAAAGAAAATGTATTTGAAATTAGACTTCAGGAAGTACTGAAAAATTAAACTCGTGCAAAAAAGTGTCAGGGGCACTGACTGATAAAGCTAATTGATCTGGTTTAATTTTGCTGTTGCTTGCCTTCTCGTTGTGCTGCATAGTGTTGCTGTTTGTATGCACTAAATCCACCTGGTAGATATCGGTATTTCCTTGACTGTCTTCGGTGCGCTGCAAACAACAGCAGTAGTTGCAATTATCGACCCAAAAATATGAAAGGATGATGATGCCTTAATTGCACTAGAGTTCATGGCTTAGACAGAAGTCAGGGTGTATATATAAGGACCAAGGACTCAGCTATCTTGCCAGGAACACATGTCTACACATTTCAGTCACATTTCTCACAAATAACTGCACGTCTGGACACAACACTAAACTCCCATTTATCCTTCATTTAGATCCCAAATGAATGGAAAGCAGCTAGTTTTGAGTGCCCTGCCAAACCCCACAGCTGCTTATTTTGCAACCAGGTCTGCACAAAAAACACTGTGCCATAAGAATGTAATTTAGAAATGCAATGAAATGCAATGATCTCCGTGCCGTTAGGTCATATTTTGCCTTACACAGGGCCAACTTGGCCCTTCATATTCCTAAGGGAAACGAAAGGATTGCCCCTAACTTGAATAACACCACTGTTACTTATTGCAGTGCTCTCATAGTCCACATGTTAAATGGTAAATTAAAGCAAGTTACAAATTGTAATTTCCATTTTTAACCTTCTTTTTAATGTTGTTAGTTTAATTATGTAAATACCGTACTTTTAATTCCAAGAATAGAGTACACATAGCAATTTCCCTCTCTGGGGAGAGGATGGCAACTAAATTCCTCACACTGCAAATATGAGAATACATTTTTTTTCCAAATATTTCTTCATATCACTCACTCAGTGCCTCCACAGAAAGTGCCACAATGCTGCTCTGCAATTAGTAAGTGGCATTAGCATGCAAGTTAATGGGATCAATTCTCGTTTTACCTCTTTGGATTAAGGACTGAAAGTGGGGTTGTCTTACGGGGATTACATTTAAATGGTGTGATTTACAGGTCAATCTATTTAGGAGGCGCTCTGCCCGAGCATCGCAGCACTCTGGAGCATGCAATCCTGTGCACTGCATTTCAGTGAATACTAAGGAGTAACCAGTGATATGTGTGAAAGTGCCTCACGATCTGTGCCGCAGCTTTCCTTTGCTGGAAACTTGTGCCCTGAGCATATCAGTATTTTGCATAGTCTTTCATTCCTAATAACTAGTATTTCCAGCCTTGTATTACTTATGCTGTCTACCTCAATAAAATGACCTGTGGTGTGATTGGAACCTGTAGAAGCATTAGGGGAAAACTGCAGGACCACCTACATGCATTTCTTGCTTGTATTCAGGGCATATGATTAACAAAGAGCCTGACTCTCTGAAAAGACAGGGGCTTGGTGTGTCAGATCCTCCCACCTCTTCAGATATAGGTCCTTTCTAAGACTCTGAACGTGCACTGCATTCCAGTTCTGGTTTAACCTCCAACTACCACCAGCGACCCTTCTTCTGGAAGCCATAAAATCACTTAATTATGCCAATTGTCAAATAACTGGGTTATTGCTTCATGCAATGCCATTCTTTCTGTCCCTTGAACAAAACCAGGTCAAATGATACGAATTTCAGATTAATTTTATTTTTTTGTGCTGTTGGATCAAAAGTGCGCACTTTCATATGATAATACTGACCAGTTGCTACGTCTCATTATAATGTTGTGATCTTTCATCAGGAGACTAATGGCTAAGGCACTGTCCCTTCCTCACCCAAAACACTTCTGCATCTATTTTACCGTTCTGGATCTATACTGGTGAGAGCCCCTATAAAGGATTTGCAGTTTACTTGGCTCAAAACGTGCCATAAGTGAGCGCCAAAATCATTTCTTTGGATCAATTTGTGGCTCTGAGGACCTTGAGTGAATCCAAACCAAAATACATAGGTAAAAGACATTTGCCCTCATTACAACCTTGGAGGGCGGCGGATGCCAATGCGGCCGCAATCCCGCCAGCCCCATTTTGACATCCCCGCTGCCGCTCGCCGGCCCAGCAGGGATGTCGGCCCTGACATGGGAGCCGGCTCCTAATGGAGCCGGCGGTGTTGCGGCCGTGCGACGGGTGCAGCTGCACCCGTCACGCTTTTCACTGTCTGCTGTGCAGACAGTGAAAAGCAGGGTGGGGCTGTGCCTGGGGGCCCCACTACTCCCCTTCCCACCAGCCTTTCCATGGCGGTCTCTACCGCCATGGACAGGATGGCGGGAAGGGGACTCGTAATCCCCTGGGCATTGCTTCAAGCAGCGCTGCCCTGGAGGATTAAAACTGGCGGGACAAACATGGCGGTAAACCGCCTGTTCCGGCGGTGCGACTGCGGCGCTTTCGCGCGGTCGCAATGAGGCAGATTGTACTGCCAGCCTGTTGGCGGTACAATCGCCAAAACAACCCTGGCAGTCTTTGACCGCCAGGGTTGCAATGAGGCCCATTGTCATTTACAATGCCAATAGCTCTAACTCTTGCAGATGCTAGACCTATTGCATTGCAAATGCTTGTAACATGAGTTGTTAAAAGGTGCCATATTACTTACACTCTTTGCGATCAGCTTGAAATTGCAACTAAGTCCTGGCCTACCAAGAACTGCTACTTTGTATTAGCACTTTACTGTACCTTAGTGCTTTTTGCCGTAAAATGTTAAAAATACATACCTCATTTTTAGATGTATTTTTTTCATTAAATGTTTCTCAATTTTTTTAGTTGGTTTGGAACTTTTATTGTGTTATTTCCGTAATATTAAAATTGCTACTACTGCTTGAAGTTACCATGCATTTATCTCGGAAATTGCCATAGCTACCAGCGGTCAAGCAGACCTTCTGTCAGAATTGTGTTTTACCCTCATCCATTATGTTTATTAAGTTAAAAGGGATCTCCTCCCCACCCCAAGTTAAAACCCCAGTTTCAGACAGTCCTGGTTGGCTGTCTTTGCTCTCATACCTGGCACTAAAGTAAATACTCTAGGAATTTTCAATGTATTGCATGACAACCTCTTGAACTGTATTCAGGTTTTGCATTCCATTCTTAATCCAAGTCAGATTTTAGAATACTTTCCATTTCAAAATCGCCATTTTGAATTTCAAAGAGCCCCTTACACATGCATTTGTCTCCACCCACACAGGTATTGGATGGGTGTCCCAAAGAGTACTCATGTGCCTGACGTGGGCTAATGCCAAGTGATCACAAATGAGGCATGTGCTCCTTATATAGCTCCTAAAGTCCCTAGTGATCGTTTATATGACCTTAGTGATAGATGCACAACTCCTGTTATTGATTACCCATCTGTTATCGAGAGATTCATGGTTAGGGTATTTGCTTATGCAAGGAATTGTGAGTGAACAGAGTTTAGTTGATTGCACTAGTTTAATTAACTAACGCTAGCTAGTGCTGCATCTTTGTTTCCAAACTTAGCACTAGTTAGTAATGTTTCATGAAGTAGAACTTTCTAGCAGTACTTGTTTCTTGATCTAACATGCATTTGTAGTAAAGCCTTTTAAGCTTGCACTGCTTCCAGTGCACTCACTGTTCTCAGTCATTTACTTCTTCTCTCCCTGTACTCTCCCCTTCACCCTTCTCTAGGTGAGGGACTGGTGCCTGGATTGCAGTGAAGCATTTTCTGTGGCTTTCCATGACCCTAAAGAAGCATGGCATGAACAAAAACAAGTTATTAGCTCTCATTTTTAGGTCACAGCATACCAGACAGAGCAGTGTTCTGGTTTGCGAAGAACATCTTGGGGACTTTAGGAAAGTTGACCTAGGAATGCATTTCAAGCGTTAATTACCATTGGCTTTGTGGTTTGTAACCTACATTTTCTGGCTTCCTATTTGCTGGATTTATTTCCTTTAGGCTCTCCAGGTTGAGCAAGTCCCTCCTGTTGCCTAAACCATGTTTACAGTATCACAGTGAAGAGTTTTGCTTCTAGCACACAACAACATTTAAATGAACTGTGCAAGTATTTCAGAATATATCAAAATTAGAAACACAAATGAAGCACATTTTTTGGTATTTCTGAAGCGTGTTGGAAGCAAATACTTTAATATGATCAAAACAAATCATTACACTAGGTGATGTGATTTTCACACATTTGTATTTGTGCACTTTACAGTTTTATTAGTAAAACTGTATGTCTGTGCAAATGTAATGGTCATTTCAATTAAAAATGTGCTGTCTGTAATTGTAGTGCACTACTATGCTATGCATACTCTGCTCTACACCACTCCACTCTACTCTGCATCACTCCACACCAGTGCACTATACTCTGCACTACTCCTCTTTACACCACTCCGCACCATTGCACTCTGCACCACTCCACTCTATGCCTTTGCACTCTATGTCACTTCAGCCTACGTCTCTCTACTCTACCCTGTACAACTCTACTCCAAGCCAATGCACTCTTAGCAACTGTACTCTTTAGAACTCCACTCATCACCACTGCACTCTTTGCCACTTCACTCTATACCACTGCAGTCTAGGCCACACCCATCTACTCTGCCCAACTCCAAGCTACGCCACTGTGCTCTATGCCACTCTACAACACTGCACTCTCCACCAGTCCACTGTACACCACTATAATCTACTCTGCACCACTGCACTCTATGCCACTGCACTCTGCACCACTTTAAACCATTACACTCCAGGCCACTCTACGCAACTGTGATCTACCCTGCTCCACTCCACTCTATGCCACTTCTTCACTCTGAAGCAATCTACTCTATGCTACTGCACTCTATGGCACTCTACTCCACTCCACTCTATGCCACTACACTCTACACCTCTCTGCTCTTAAACACTACACTCTACTCCAGTGCACTCTGTCACTGCACTCTAAGCCAATGCACTCTACTCTGCATCACTATACTCTATGCCACTGCTCACTATGCCACTCTACTCCACTGTACACCAATGCACTCTGACGCTCTACTCTACAACAAAACATTTTCTACCATTGAACTCTATGCCATTCTACTCTGCACTACTCCATTCTATGCTACTCCACTCTACACCACTGCACTCAATGCCACTGCACTCTACAGCGCTATACTCTTCCCTGCACTATTCTATGTCACTGTACTCTGCACCACTCTACACCACTGCACTCTATGCCTTGCAACTGTACTCTGCACTATACGCACTGCACTCTATGCCACTCAACTCTACTCTGAGCCACTGTCTTCTGCATCACTTAACTATATGCTACTCCACTCTGGGTCACTCTGCTCTGGGCCACTCTACTGTGGACCACTCTACTCTTTGCCACTTTACCCTACACCACTTCACTCTGCACCACTGCACTCTACTATATACCACTCTAATCTACTCAACTGCATTCTATGAAGTTGACTTATATGCAGCTGTATTTAATGTAATTGCACTCAATGCCACTGCACTCTACGCCACTATACTCTGCAACAGCCAAAGCACTCTATATTGGTCCACTCTACTCTATGCCAATCCAGTGTATGCCACTCTAAGCGACACCACTCTATGCCACTCCAATACACAACACTCTCTGCCATTCCACTCTACAACACTCCACTCTTCGCCATTACACTCTACAACACTCCATGTGACTCTCCTTTACGCCACTAACTTTTAGCCATGCTGAAAAGCAGCCAAGCTGATGTACAACAAGGCTAAAACACATCAGCAAAGCCAATAGCTCTCTTGCATAGGCGAGACTGATTGGCTTTGCCAATGCTTGTTAGAACATCCCTCTCACAGACTTTTGAGTGGTTCCCTCCTGCCCAGTTGAAGGAATATTGCAATGAAGGCAAAAACGTAAATGACCTGGGTCAGTAGCAGCACTCCCTCCATCATTTTTTGATTTGTGATTCACAGGTCAACTTATAAAGGACAATAAAGCCACTCTACATCTTGTGAACAGCTGCTCAGCCATATATTGTGACCCCAAATTAAGAGATTGTGCTTGCAATTGGTTTGTCTGTTTTGGACTAAATTTCTCTCTCCCTTACGAAACTTGTCATTTTGCAGCTGGTTACTGCACAGTCACAGGGGTTTGAAGGGAATGCCAAGATTGTGTATTGGAAGTGCCACTGGAAGTAGGGGTGTGGGAGCTGGAGAAGGGGGTGCTGCAGCACCCCCAGAAATCCTTGATAGAGTTTAGTTGGAGAATTAACACTAAAGAGGCCAGTAGTTTTAGTATTGAAACATTTACTGTACAGTCAAGCACAGACTGTCACTTGGCTGGTAAAAGAACTGTGTTTAATGATTCTTTCTCTGGTTGCAAATTGAAGGTGTTTTCTGAACCCTTTTCAGTGGCCCATGGGAAAAGCAGGAGCTACTAAACCCAATCTTGTTACTGAGCCCTTTTACTCCTAATTTCCCTGGGCCTGACCTATTATGAATACTGCTCAAATGGGCCATGCACCACTTCTGCGCAAGACGCTCATTTGGGTAGCTTCGGACAAGCAATCAAGGCTCTTTTGGGGAGGAACGCATTTACAGATCTGTTAACACAACTCACAACTCAATGTGCAAACAGAGAGAACAATAAATCAATGCAAGTCAAATACTTGTTTTTATATAAAAAGAAGTATGTTAATTCTAATTCCACACATAAAATGATAAACGATATTCAACAGCAATAACACAATCCCCCTTGAGGTTGGAGCTCTAGTAGTTGTCAGGCCACTCCCAGTCCTACTGCATTTCGTGCTACAGGATGTTCCAAATCCTGTTATAAATCACCCTCACAATGATGGCAGGGAAGAAGCTGCAAAAGCAAAGACATTTTGCAACTCTTCAAATCTGTTTTTCTTTCTTTTTATTCAGAAAGATTTCTTTTATTTCCACTTCAAACAAACCCAGCCAACGTGTTATGTTCCCAAACAAGGAATTTCATCAGGGTGTTACATGAAATCTCTTTAGCTGCCATTCGTAATTATGTGTATCATTTTCTTGCTCCATTAAAAAGGTGTCCTGTTTTCCGTTGGGCACAACACTTTGTCACTCAGCCAGCCTGTCGGCTACCAGGCAATCGGTTGCAGGGAAGCTGACAGACTGGCAGATCCAGTTGTTTTACCCAATGGACAACAGGACACCATTTTGGTAGTCCTCCTTCAGTGGTAGTCATTTTGGTATAGAGAGGTTGTGGGCAGTCACATCCGTGGGAGTTAGCATTGAGGCTTATTGAATTTGAGGAACTTGACCTGTGCAGCGTTTGAAGCCACAACTGCTTTTTTGAGTTTTAAGTGCAACAGGTTTGAGGTTATTCCCCATTCATTGATGTCCATATCCAGGGAATGCAAACTAATAGATTGTACTCAAGAGTTCTCCCCTCTGGCTCCTTTCAGGAGTTCAGCCAAAAGTCTACAAGGTCACAGTACCAATGGCAGTATAGCTCTGGGACCCCAAAGGCCCAGTTCATCGCTTACCCGCTACAGCGGTATTGGAACCCTTAATGGGTTCAGTAAAGTCCTACTCTAGATTTGCACAGTCATGCTGCCTGGGTTCACAAGCGGCAGCCCCTAGTAGGCACAGGCTCTCTCCTCCGAGCTACACTTCAAGGTTGGTTTTAGTGATCAGGGGTGTTTCTCCTCTGATGATTGCATGGTAAGTCCCAGTTATCTTCAGGGGGAAGGTTGACCTTGCTCCGACAGAGGCACCGGCGATGTAATTTGATCCTCAGGCTTCCTTCAATGCAGTTTTCAGAATGCAGCTCATACAGGCCTTGTTCACAACAGCAGTTTCTCAGTCCAGGGCCACAGCCCAAACTCTTGTCCTCAGTGTTTCTGGCAGCCCTCCTGGCATAGAAGGTCACTGCCCCGGCACTCACAAGTCCGGTCATGCTGACCTGGCATGGAGGCTCACAGTGCCCTCCCTTGCTTGCACATGGGGTCACTCATTATCAGGTTGTGCAGGCCTGGCAGCCTCCACGCACCCCTCGCTCATCTGCTTAGCACACCTTGGCCACTCCAGGCACACAAGGGTTGCCGACACAATCCATCACATAGGCTACAGCCTGATCAGTGCAAAAGTGGATTACTTACAATTCATACAGTGAGTCCTCATGATAAGGATCTTTCATGGACCTTGCTCCTTCCTCCTTCCATTGCTCTCCTCTTCTTCACTGGGCACACCGGTCTTGACGACTAGGGAAGGTGGTCTTGGTTTTTCTGGGTGGTAGCCCCTCACCCACCAGGGAGACTGACAGGCCTAGGGCCCCAGTCCTGGTCACAGGCAGAAGTCTTGCAGAGCTTCTGCTCCTCACACAGCCCATCTGGCTGCTCGACAGATGACAAGGTTGAGGGTCTCAAACTCCCCTATTTATAGTCCTTTTCCAGACACAAAATGTAATTTAATGACTGAGACTTTTAAGTTTTATGATTCTTTGAAATGACCATCTTTCCTCTTTCTTCTTTCTCCTGAAGGGTGTATGTAATAGCAGACAGAAAGCTGAAGCTGATTGACTTACAACAAGATTCATGGGAATGACCAGACTCCACACCCGGGTGTCAGCCACATTGATATGTGCATCAAAAGGTTAATCCAGGGCTCCCAGCCCTACTCTCCATGGTTCCTTTCCCAGCCCAATCTCTTCTCTTCCTGTGATGTGTCCAGGCCCCTTCATTGTTATCTATCATTGAATCAAAGAGCCGTTAGAAATGCACAGAGAGCCTGGGTCGCTCATCCTCTAGTGCATGTCCCTTCCAACTTACAGGAATGCAGCAATGCACAGATCTATCTGAGGGATTCCTCTGCTCCTCATGTTTTCATTAGGAGACCTCGGCTTCCAAAAATGAAACTGAAGGTCCTCCATGTGATGTATCATTGCAGGCAAACGTTCACCCAGTGTACACCCCCTGCCCATTCACTGCACAACACAGTTATTCTCATGTATTATGCCACCACATGTGAAAACCACATGCAGCTGATGAAGCAGAAAATGAAGGTTTTGGTTTATTAACGCTTAAACGTAGTGCTGAAATAATCATGTGTGACTTTAACCGAACTAATAAAGATTGTACGGGGACAAAATGTGCCCTCAGAGTAGTTTGCCAACATTTATACGCGTGCTTTATATAACGTGGTGTATTAGAATTGCACTAATCCGACATAATCATAAACGTATGCTACGATTTGCTTGTTTGAAATGCTTTAGCTTAGCATTACTTTAGCGGAGGCTTTGGCCTAGTTGCCTGGTCTCACGGTTTAGATGCTCGTATTTTTCCACTGTGCTAATAAACGTGTATTCTTGCTTGAAGCTGTACTTTTCCACAGAAACTGTTCACATGCTTATCTTAAAGTTAGTGCCAGCCTGGCATATTTTCTCTTTAATTCAAGGTCGACTTGCAGGTGCGGACAATGGAGGCTCTGAAAGTGAGCTAATTGGGAGACAATGTTGCGATTTGCGTACCCATCTCCAAGGATAATGTATGCTTAAGTAAAAGCTTGAGAACTGTCGTTTTTGATTGGATAATTTGAAGCTAACCTATGAACCCTCCAATGGAGACCCTACACGACTTGAACTGTTGTCTATAAAACCCAGGTGCGCGAAAGGAAAGCTCTCTCTCCATTTTGGACAACCCGCCATTTTGCAGACTTCGTAGCTATTATGGCCCACTTTGCTGCGACGCCATTTTGAGAGACTTTGATGCTTTCTCTAATCGAGAGAAAGAGACTTTAAATGATTCTTGCCCTAGAGACTGTAACTTTGATTTGATCCCTTTGCATGAAGTAATAGTTCTACCTTGCCGCCGTGAGGCAATTGCCCCGTTCACCCCTGCCCCTTTTGTCCCGTCCCATGCTGATCGAGAAACGGTACCCATGCTGACTGAAGAACGGTACCTGTGAGACGAAGACTTCCTTGCATGCTGATCGTAATTGGTAAATATGAAAAGAAATTGTAAAATTGCATTGTGTTTCTTTTAGGTAACCAACTGCTGATTTTTGGTAAGATCCCTAGTTAGGAGTTTTCTAAATTAATGTTGCTAAATTGTTTTTCCATGAAGTCCCACATGCAGATGCTAATTTGAGGTTAGACGAGGATTCCATATGTCGCACGATGCAATTTGAGATCTTGTTATGCTGACTAAATGTACGCAATTAGTTCATTACAGATTATTGTATTAATGCTTTGCATTGCCATTATCGAATGCCTTGTGATTCAAATGCTACATAGATTACACTTGTTTCGACGTTATGGACAGCTATTAATGTTCATATATGTTTATCATTTGGTGTTGAGACACATTTATATTGTGCTAGCTTTGTTAATATAGGGAAATAAATTCACTAACTTCGCAATAAACTGATGTGGTTATTCCTGACTGAAAGGTCAGGGTTCGCCGAAATGTATTCTGGATTAATTGTAAAGTGTTATGTCGTTCAAGGTGTTGCTTATGTTCGTTATTGATTATTGATTTGATGCGACTGATCGATATAAGAGTACAGAGAGTTCCCACTTAGTCAAAAGATTAATCGGCCTAAAGAGCGTCCGAACGCAGGTAAAATTATTACTACGGACCGCTCTATCAGTAGATGGTAGCAGAGGACGGTTACGTCTTTTGGGACCCTGTACTATTAAAGTACATGGTGTCGAATTAACGGTTACGCATTTTGAGACCCCATTCGAGAAGTTGAATTAGATTTTCTTGGGTAGAACGGATTGACAAGATGATGATGGGCTAGGTCCACCGCGACTTTCCCGGGATCTCGGAGCTTGCGAATGGAGAGAACGGAGGTGTGGAATCAGCACTGGCGGTACTAGTGATGGTATGAGTGGAGTTAGGGTTTTGCGCTTGCACAGCTTATTGCCGCAGGGTGTGTGAAAAGGTTGTGAGGATTTTCTTTTTGAGGATTGCGGAGGTGCGACTCCGAGTGTAGAAGTAGTGAAGTCGTCGAACTTCATAGAGTTAGCGGAGGTGCGGCTCCGAGTGTGAGAGTAGGGAAGTCGTCGAACTTCATGTGCGTGTGGCGCTTTGTGCATAAAAAGGTCCACGTGGTTGTTGTTGTTGAGACGGGCCCTGCGAGGTCAAGAGACTCCGGAGTATGTTGATCCATGTTGTGGTCTGGGCGGTTTAGTAGGTTGATCGGGCGTGGTCAACGAGTTGGTACGTGTGTTAGGGAGTGAAAGAAACTTCGACTTCGGGCTTTGACAAGATTCTAAGTGCACTAGAACAGATCATTGACAAGTTGAGAGTAGGTCTGCGGGTCAGATTTGCTTGCGAATGTGGGGACTGAGAAAGACGGAATAGCGGCCAGAGGCTAGTGAAAAGTCCCGAGGCTAGTGAAAGGTCCCTAAGGTCCTGAAGCGACTGTGTTACCCTTCCTGTAGTAAACCGACAGATCTGTTTTATTTTTTGGTAGCTCGCAATATATGCAGAAGTTGTTACGAAAAGGGGTGAGTGAAGGAAGACTGGCCGCGAGGCTTTGTCAGCCGCAGTGTGTGAGTGTGACGTCACTAAGAGCCGCACTGGGATAGGTTGGTTGCAGAGAAGGGTCGCGCACGGATTGGACGCAGTCCGTGGGACTCGATTGGAAGGGGAAAGGCAGGTGAAGAGTATTCCGGGAATTAAAGTCACCTATTGATTACAAATTTTGTGGAATAAAAGTGACCTATTGACTATAAACTTGGTGAAATAAAAGACGAGAAAATGAAATTCCTTAAAGCGTTTAGGAGTGCGATGAAGGGGGAGTCTTACATTAAAGCGAGCGTAGGAGAGGAGACGCCGCCCGAAGGTACACAGCTTACATTGTAATGGAAGAGAAGGGGGTAGCTCCGTGCCTTTGGCTAAAGCAATGGCACAAGTTGACAGAGAAACATGGGAGCGTAGCGTTCCCGATATATGGGACATTCAATATAAAGATTTTAGAGAATTTGAGATTCACGATGTACGACATGAAGGTGCCTCCAAGGCCAGCACAGTTTGAGGCTCTAGCGATTTGGGAACTAATGGCCAGACAGCAACAGCAAAAGAAGTTCGAGACCAGAATGAGGAAGGTAGAAAAGACACTAGCGGATGCTAGGTGGGATAATGCACAGAAGGTGTGGAGATCGGATGTGTTGCAGGGGATAAAATTGTTTCCAGCAATTACTAAGGAAGGAGAGGAGACAGGGAAGAAAGCTACCTGTAAGACAGACAGAAAGTGTACAAAGGATAGAGAGGACGAGGAAAAGTTGAGAAGAGAAGAGGAGTTAGAAGATGAGGAGTTAATAATGCAATTGCTGAACGACCGTCCACCGCCTTATGCAGAGAATGGACAAGGTCCAAGTACCAGTTCTGCCCCTCCAGCACCGGTACAGAGCAATGAAACACAGAGTTCAGGAGCGTCATCGGGATCTAAGGACCCGAGTCTGCTGTTCACCCCGCAGATACCGCAGGTTAGGAGAATATATCCAGATGTGCCCGTGTTGAAACCAGCAGGAAATTATCAGCCGCAGATGCCAGGGTACTACAGTAGTGATAACAGTGCAGGAATGATTCTAGATCCAACCGTAAGGGGAGTACAGAATGGTTACAACCAAACAATGGCACAAGCTGAATCAACTCAGTTTATGATGCCTCAAAAGCAGATGCAGGGAGGAAACGCACATGCTCAAATGACGGGGAGCCAGATGGGCATGCCGGCAATGATGACCCATGGTGTGGGCATGAACATGCCACAGAACATGGGGAATGGACAGAACCCAGACGCGATATCCTTACCCATTACTGTAGGTCCAGCGGTACCTCTGTATAGTCAGCCTAATTCGGGTCTGAGCAGTCAGGGATCAATGCTGCAGAATGGGACAGAAAGAAGGTGCATAGAAAACACTCCAGGGATAACTCCGATAGCGGCTCAGCCAACTGGGTCTGGGTCCTTGATGGAGTTTAGTCCCATATGTGCTCAGTCAACACTGGTGAGGTCGAGCCCCCCACTGATAATACCATTAACATCGAACACTGAAAAGCTGCCGCAGCCATCGATGGCAGTCGATGTGAACGCTACCCTGATGGGGGTGAATGCGCAACAGCTGACACAGTGGTTCAACAGTCTAAATTCCACACAAAGTTCAGACAGTGGGAAAGGAGAAGATTACCTGAATAGGATGAGGCTGAACATGGAAGCACAAGAATTGGTGGAAGGGAATATGGGTGTGAACAGGTTAGAGTCCTACACGGAAGAGGAGCTGAGGTATCTATGTCCAAAGATCACGAAAGAAGTAAACAAGGTACATAAAAGTTTGCAGGAAGTAGCGGACAGAAATGGGATTGACATAGGCAAGACGAAACACTTGAGCAGGAGCTATAGGTTGGATTTTGGGACCACAGATTTTGAACACATGAGATCAGCAGGCATGAAGGCACACCTTAGAGAATTGTTGCAGAGTGCACAAGTGTGGAGGTGCTTAGACAAATGGGAAAGCAGGTGGGTAAAGAGGAAGGATAAGAGGAGGGACAGTGCTACAGAGCACAATGAGAAAAGACCGCAGAGTAGTGATACAGTAACAATGTTACCAATGAGGGAGACAGCAGGGGGAAAATTAGTATATGTACCATGGCACAGAAGCGACATTCAGTCTTTTACGAATGATTTTCCCAAACTGAGAGAGAAGCCGATTGAATGGTATCAACAGACTGATAGGTTTGTGAAGCTTGCGAAATGTCTCTGGGAAGACCTGAACACTCTATTCGAGATTGTGGTTCCGGCAGATTTGTGGGAGGATTGCAAAAGAGCGGTAGGTTGGCCGACGAGTGAACCAGAGAGAGACAGAGAGACGGGTGCACCATCACCTATGGTGATGAGCTTGTACTATAAGGTGATTGAGCATTTGAAGACGAAGGTTGCCGCGAAAAATGTGGATTGGCAGAAAATTGATCGAACTGCCCAAGAGGCTAAAGAATCGATTCATAGTTATTATGAGAGGTTGTTGAAGGCGTTTAAGGACTACAGTGGCACGGAAACAATTGAGGCGAAGGACATGCTCCATTTTGTGTTCAGATTTGTGGAAGGGCTGAGGCCAGAGATAAGTCAGATGATAAAGTCGCATTTGATTTGTTGGCAGTCGAAACCGATTGACGAAATCTTGACTTATGCGAAATACTGTAGCGACGAAATTGAAGTGAAACAGAAAAGGCTGAAAGAGAAGGTGATGATGATGCAGCTTAAGGCAGCTCAAACAGGTTTGCAAGGTCTGCAAGGTCTGCAAGGTTTGCAAGGAATGCAAGGGTTCCACCAGCAGGTACCACAACCGCAGTTGCAGATGCAGGGAAACATGGCGTTTCAACCACAGGCCAGAGGCAGAGGCAGAGGAGGTTTTGTGAATAATGGTCCGGATTTGAACACTGTTGTGACGGGTGTACAGGCAATGAAGAAGGTGATGCCGTGTCACGTGTGCGGAATAGTAGGTCATTGGAAACGCGAGTGCCCAATGGTGGTGCAGGAAGGTGCAGGTGCAGGTCAGCAAAACAATGATGTCAATGCATTTCAGACAATGAGGGGACCGAAATTGAGAGGTCCAAGCCCAAATTTTCAGACCATAAATCAATTGCAGGGATTACAACCCATGCAGCCGCAGCAGATGCAGATGCCCCGTATGCAGATGACGCAGATGCAGCCGATGCAACAGCAGTTACCTATGGTACCTAATCAGCAAATGCAAATACCTTTGGCACCAATGAGTCAGCAGCAAGTGATGGTTCCTCCACAGGTAACGGGTCAGGTAATGAGTACAAATGGCACCGTACAACAGTTCCCATTGCACAGTGAGAGTGGAATAAACAACGTATGGGAGAGCGAAAGTTCAGGAGAAGAAGGAGATTGTGTGCTTGCGGCATCCTTGGAAGTTGATCAAAGGGGTCCGTACGTAGAGGGAAGAGTAATGGGTCATCGTGTCTCATTCTTGGTTGACACGGGAGCCACACGTTCAACTGTTAAGAGCAGTGAAGTACCAAATTTGCCACTCTCAGGGAGGACAGTTCAAGTGGTGGGAGTAGCAAACAGACATCTGACGAACCCAATTACAGATCCGGTACCAGTCAACATTGGTAACTATCAAGGGGTACATCAGTTTGTGGTGTGTGACTCAAGCCCGATAGCACTGTTAGGAAGAGACCTATTGTGTAAATTGGGTTGTTCGATAATGTGTTCAAACGAAGGAATAACAATACAAACGAGCAATGATGGGGAAGACGAGGACAGTGTAGAGGGGGATGAGATGGAAACAGTCGACGAAGAGTATCCTCTGATTTGTCTTTTCCCGATGATAACTGAAGAAGATATCCCAGCAGAATTACGGGAAAAAGTCGGAAAGGAAATGTGGGACATGACAGGGAAAGAGGTGGGATTGATGAAAGGAGTGGAACCAGTAAAAGTGATGGTAAAGCCCAATGCGATCTTTCCCCAGACCCCACAATACCACATGCCACAAGATACTCTCATGAAAGTTGCCCAACTTATTGACGAATTCGTAAAGCAGGGAGTACTGAAAGAAGTGTTAAGCAGCCCATGTAATTCACTGATAATGGGACTAATAAAGCCAAGTGGGAAAGTCCGACTCGTGCAGGATTTGAGGAAAATAAATGACATCATAATAAAGTGCTGCCCTGTCGTGCCGAATCCAGCCGTGATAATGTTTCAAGTCCCTTGCGATGCTGAATGGTTCTCAGTCATCGATTTGTCACAGGCATTCTTTTCTGTGCCTCTTCATGAGGACAGCCAATTCCTCTTTTGTTTCAAATTCCTAGACAGAGTGTACAGTTGGTGTCGAATTCCTCAAGGGTTTTCTGAGTCGCCGTCAATATTCAATCAAGTTCTAAAGAAAGATTTGGAAGAATTAGAATTGCCATACGAGTCAATTCTAGTACAGTACATTGATGACTTACTGGTTGCATCCAAAACGGAAAATGGCTGCACAGCCGATACCATTGCTCTGTTGAACCATTTGGGAAGGAATGGACATAAGGTGTCTCCTTCCAAATTACAGTTCTGTCAGAAGTAAGTGAAATACTTGGGTCACCAAATAGAGAAAGGGTCACGGAGAATAATGAAGGAAAGAATTACAAGTATACTCCAAATGAGTTCACCTAAGACAAGGAAGGAGGTGAGGAAGTTTTTGGGAATGGTGGGATATTGTCGCCAGTGGATTCCCAACTTTTCGTCTCTAGCGAAGCCCCTACTGAAATTGACCCAAAAGGATGCCTTGGATGAAATTGAGCTGAAAGGAGACGAGATGGATGCTTTTGTTGAACTGAAAGAATGCATGTGCAGGGCTCCAGCTTTAGGTATGCCTGATTACACGAAGCCTTTCACATTGTTTTGTCATGAACGTGATGCATGTTCTTTGTCTGTCTTGACCCAAGCCCATGGTGGCGTAAACAGACCAGTAGCGTATTTTTCAGCTACTTTGGATCCGGTCGCAGCAGCACTCCCAGGGTGTTTGCGCGCCGTAGCAGCAGTTGGTATCAGCCTCACTCAGAGTGAAGGAATAGTGATGGGACACCCAGTAACAGTCATGGTCCCTCACTCAGTTGAGATACTTTTGAACCGCTCCCGAACGCAACACATGACTGGAGCAAGACTCACAAGTATGAAAAGATTATTCTGGGCTCACCGAATGTGCAGCTGAAAAGGTGCACTACGTTGAATCCAGCTACCTTGCTTCCTGGAGAAAATGCTGAAATTGAGAACGCTGAAGACGTCGAGCATGACTGCCTTCAGGTGACTGAATTTTGCACAAAACCCCGACCGGACATCAAGGATACTAAACTTGATGAAAATGACCAAATTCTTTTTGTTGATGGTTCATGTCTAAGAGATGGGATGGGGATTTTGAAAGCAGGATATGCTGTATGTACTGTAACAGGTGTCTTGGAAGCGGGCTGGCTTCAAGGAGTCTATTCTGCACAAGTAGCAGAACTTGTAGCCCTTACAAGAGCATGTCAATTGTCTGCATTGATGAAAGTCACCATTTACACTGATAGTCAATACGGGTTTGGGATTGTGCATGACTTTGGACAACTATGGTCACAGAGAGGTTTCCTGACTTCTTCAGGATCCCCAGTGAAGAACGGGGAAAGAATAAGGGAATTGTTACATGCCATTCAAGTACCAGCTGAAGTTGCAGTGGTAAAGTGCAGTGCTCACACGAAAGGACAGGACTATGTGTCTCTGGGAAATGCATATGCAGATCAAGTCGCAAGATTTTGTGCTTTGAACTGTATATTGCTAAGGGATGATTGGAATACAATAAGTGAGCCAGAACTCGAACCAGCTGAAGCATTTGCCTTGAAGGTCGTAGATACAATAGAGGAACTAAAAGCACTACAGAATAATGTCAGGGAGGATGAAAGAGATTCCTGGATTAAATCACAATGTATAAAGAGACAAGACGAGTTATGGGTCTCACACGAGGGAAAATATGTTTTGCCAAATAGTCTCTTATCACAGCTTGCGCGGTTCTATCATGGGCAGGCTCACCTAGGGAGAGATGCCATGATAAGATTGTTCAAAACTGATTGGTTTAACCCCAGATTTCGTCAAGCTGCAGAAGCAGTTTGCCATCGATGTGTCACTTGCCAGCAGATGAACCCAGGAAAGGGAACAGTTGTGAACGCGAGTCACATTGGTAGGGCAAGCGGACCTTTTAGTCGAATGCAGATGGACTTCATTGAGATGCCTGTGCATGGGGGTCTGAAATATGTGTTGGTGATTGTGTGCATTTTTAGTCACTGGATTGAGGCATACCCCACACGTAGGAACGACAGCCTTACAGTTGCCAAGCTATTGTTGAGGGAGTTAATACCACGTTTCGGATTCCCGATCTCTTTAGAATCAGATAGGGGAAGTCACTTCAATAACGAGGTGATAAAGTTACTTTGCGAAGCACTGAACATTGAGCAAAAGCTGCACTGTAGCTATCGCCCTGAAGCATCAGGACTGGTGGAGCAGATGAATGGTACACTGAAATCGAGAATGGCAAAAATATGTGCATCGACAAATTTGAAATGGCCTGACGCATTGCCCTTAGTGCTAATGTCAATGAGAAACACTCCTGATAGAAAAACTGGATTGTCTCCGCACGAAATTCTCATGGGCAGGGCTATGAGACTTCCTGCAGTTCCCGCAAACATGCTTTTGAATATTACAGATTATATGGTGTTAGACTACTGCAAAGGACTGGCTGACGTGGTTCGCTCTTTCTCTCACCAGGTGGAAGCGACCACCTTGCCACCGATCCAAGGTCCAGGACACGCACTGAAAGCAGGTGACTGGGTCGTGGTAAAAAAGCACGTGAGAAAATCGTGTCTGGAACCCCGTTGGAAAGGCCCTTTTCAAGTGATCCTGACGACAACTACCGCTGTCAAGTGTGCGGGGGTTCCCAACTGGATTCACGCCAGTCACACAAAGAAGGTGTTGTGTCCCACAGATGAGGAAGTTGAAGCGCTGAAAATACCAGTGCCCGATAAAACAGTGCCGAGTGCTGAGAAAGAACAGAAGCGAACTGAAAGCGAACAAGCAGAAGTAGGAGAGAAGGAAATATTATTGGAGGGTGAAGAGTCTGACTCACTTGGGGAAGACCAAGAAGAAAGTTCAGACAGCGACGAAGAAGCTGCAGGTGACAAAGAACCTGAAGCAGCTGAGGGTAGCAAAAAGCCTGAAGCAGCTGAAGGTGACAAGGAGCCTGAAGCAGCTGAAAGTGATAAAGAGCCTGACGAAAGTAACGGTGACGAAGGGGTCGAAAAAGGTGAAAAAGCAGGAGAGCCTGATCAGAGGAGGGCTTTCCCAGAAGCAGACGATACAGAAAAAGAAAAAGAGAACGTGATTGATTCCCCAGAAGGAGGGGACGAGGCAGAACAGAACGAAAAGGTTCAAACCTCTACAGAAAAGATCGCAGGTCCATCAAATGGACATGGTGCAAAAAGAAGACTAAGGGCCTCATTATGACCCTGGCGGGCGGCGGAGGCCGCCCGCCAGGATCCCGCCCTCCAAATTACCGCGCCACGGTCAAAAGACCGCGGCGGGTATTACGAGTTTTCCCCTGGGCTGGCGGGCGGTTCCAGTTAAACCGCCCACCAGCCCAGGGGAAAACGACCTTCCCACGAGGATGCCGGCTCGTAATCGAGCCGGCGGAGTGGGAAGGTGCGACGGGTGCTACTGCACCCGTCGCGTATTTCACTGTCTGCAAGGCAGACAGTGAAATACATTTTGGGGCCCTCTTACGGGGGCCCCTGCCGTGCCCATGCCATTGGCATGGGCACGGCAGGGGCCCCCAGGGGCCCCGCGACCCCCCCTACCGCCATCCTGTTCATGCCGGCTTTCCCGCCATGAACTGGATGGCGGTAGGGGGGGTCAGAATCCTCATGGCTGCGGAGCGCGCTCCGCAGCCATGGAGGATTCCAATGAGCAGCGGAAAGTCAGCGGGAGACCGCTGACTTTCCGCTTCTGACCGCGGCTGAACTGCCGCGGTCAGAATGCTCATTGGAGCACCGCCAGCCTGTCGGCGGTGCTCCCGTGGTCGGTGGCCCTGGCGGCCACCGCCCGCCAGGGTCAGAATGACCCTCTAAGTATCTCACCGATAAAAGAAAAGGGTAAAGAAGGTTTGAACGAGGGAGGGAGACCAAAAGTGAAAGAGAAAAGAAAGGAAGTGACTGTTGTGGAACAATCGTCAAGTGAGGAAAAAGACTTGACAAAAGAGGAAAGTACCAGCGATGCCGAGTCGAAAAGAGAAGCAAAATTGAAAAGAAAAAGGATACCAAACAGGAGGTATTCCGGTCCTGAATGGGCATACGCAGTCAATGATGATTGGACTGACGAGTTTGTATCTCTAAGCATCGAGAACGAAGAAGAAGAAGAGATACCAATAGAAAAGAAAAGTTTCATAGACTCGGTCGATTGAAAGAGTAAATGATATTGCTTGCTACAATCTAACGTGAAAGAAACAACCAGCTGAGACATTGTTAAACAGGATGAGACATTTGCTAAACTGATAAAGACTGAGTTATTGCCGAATTGAGACAAATGCTGCTAACCGAAAAGTGACTGGCCTTTTGAAGAAGACGGTGTGAACATTGCGCTCGTTCAGCTTTGTAACTGAATCGCTAAAAAGTTTCTTTTATAGGTGCTTCTAGCTCTCTGATTCTATACAGATCATGACGCAAAACAATAGAAAGAAATATTGTAAATACGTGTGTATAGGCTTGGTAGTAACATGTGTAATAATAATAATGGCAATTGTGTTTGGAATGCATGGAAAGGGTGAGAATGAGACTATTGCTGCTTCTACCATTGCTCCTGTTACTGTCACTGAACTAACACCATTGAAAAGACTGGCATTGGATGAGAGACTCTTGCATGATAAGAAAGAGCTTTCGTATAACGTTTTCTATCGCTTATTAACAGAGTATGTTGAAACTATGGATGCGAAAGATTGTTATGTGTGTACACAGATACCGACATCAGTAAAGGAAGGGGTGACTTATCACCACATGCCTCTTACATATGGGATTACGTGTAGTATAGTAATGTCTAGGTTTTATGGTCAAACTAACATACAGTATTTTTACTCGAATTATGATGTTACCTTTGCTTATGTTCCTATAATAGCGCAGCTAAGCCAGACTGCAAAATATTGGGATTTTAAAATTATGAGGGAATTTTTCGAGCCAATGCTACCTTTTGAGACGGCTCATGCTCATAGGGAGAACCTTACTTGCTCAGTCTCTGCTGTAGAAATAAGCTTTTTAGATCGCACAGATGATAGAAGGGCACAGATGAAGGCGAAATTAGAAAAAGAGCTGCATAAGAGGACTTCAGTAGATAATTATGATTTTGCTGCTATAAAGACACAAGGGAAAATAGCTTTAGATGCTTGGCATGTAGGGAAATTTTGTATATATCGAGGTGAATCTTATTATGACAATATTTTTGTAGGAGCGAGTGAGTGTAAACATACGTTTATTTTTAAGGCCAAATGGACATTCATGATGAACGGACTTGACCCTGTCATTCCAGGGGTGTATTACATTTGTGGGCATAATGCTTATTATCGTCTTCCAAAGGGATGGTGGGGGAGATGTTATTTGGGTATAGTGTTCCCAAAGGTTTATCAACTGGATGACGTATCGATGATTCAAAAGACATCTGGATCCCATCGTATCCAGAAAAGAGAGACCGCAGCTGCTGTGGTAGGTGATATATTTGGAGCCATGATTCCTTCGTTGGGAGTTGTGCTGAATTCCATCAAAATACGAAAGTTGTCTACTATAGTGGATAACATGTTGACAAAGTTTTCAGGTGCTATAATCCTGATAGATGCTGAGCTTGCAGCGGAAAGAGCTATGACTCTTCAAAATAGGCTTGCTTTAGACATTCTTTTAGCAAAGGATGGAGGCGTTTGCAAAATGATTGGTGCACGTCACTGTTGCACCTATATACCGGATAATAGTGTGAAGATTAAAACTATGCTTGCTAATCTAACAAAAGAAAGTGCAGATTTGAAAGAACTGAAAGAACCAGGAGTGTGGGAGAAGGTTGGAAAGGGAATAGCTTCAGTGGGACATTGGATTGGGGGAATTTGGAATGGAATATTATTGAAAATAATAGAAGGAATATTAATAGTAATAATTTGTGTATTTGGAATTTGGGGAATAAAAAGGGGAATAATAATGATTATGGAAAGAATTAAAAGAAGAAAGGAGGAGAAAATTATGAAAAGAATGGCAGAAGAATACAAAGCGCAAACTAGGGGAATTAAAAGGAAAAGGGAACTGACAGAATTTTAATGGAATAAAATTTGTGGGCATGATTTGTGTGATGACAAGTAGTCATCAGAGGAGGGATTGATGAAGCAGAAAATGAAGGTTTTGGTTTATTAACGCTTAAACGTAGTGCTGAAATAATCATGTGTGACTTTAACCGAACTAATAAAGATTGTACGGGGACAAAATGTGCCCTCAGAGTAGTTTGCCAACATTTATACGCGTGCTTTATATAACGTGGTGTATTAGAATTGCACTAATCCGACATAATCATAAACGTATGCTACGATTTGCTTGTTTGAAATGCTTTAGCTTAGCATTACTTTAGCGGAGGCTTTGGCCTAGTTGCCTGGTCTCACGGTTTAGATGCTCGTATTTTTCCACTGTGCTAATAAACGTGTATTCTTGCTTGAAGCTGTACTTTTCCACAGAAACTGTTCACATGCTTATCTTAAAGTTAGTGCCAGCCTGGCATATTTTCTCTTTAATTCAAGGTCGACTTGCAGGTGCGGACAATGGAGGCTCTGAAAGTGAGCTAAGTGGGAGACAATGTTGCGATTTGCGTACCCATCTCCAAGGATAATGTATGCTTAAGTAAAAGCTTGAGAACTGTCGTTTTTGATTGGATAATTTGAAGCTAACCTATGAACCCTCCAATGGAGACCCTACACGACTTGAACTGTTGTCTATAAAACCCAGGTGCGCGAAAGGAAAGCTCTCTCTCCATTTTGGACAACCCGCCATTTTGCAGACTTCGTAGCTATTATGGCCCACTTTGCTGCGACGCCATTTTGAGAGACTTTGATGCTTTCTCTAATCGAGAGAAAGAGACTTTAAATGATTCTTGCACTAGAGACTGTAACTTTGATTTGATCCCTTTGCATGAAGTAATAGTTCTACCTTGCCGCCGTGAGGCAATTGCCCTGTTCACCCCTGCCCCTTTTATCCCGTCCCATGCTGATCGAGAAACGGTACCCATGCTGACTGAAGAACGGTACCTGTGAGACGAAGACTTCCTTGCATGCTGATCGTAATTGGTAAATATGAAAAGAAATTGTAAAATTGCATTGTGTTTCTTTTAGGTAACCAACTGCTGATTTTTGGTAAGATCCCTAGTTAGGAGTTTTCTAAATTAATGTTGCTAAATTGTTTTTGCATGAAGTCCCACATGCAGATGCTAATTTGAGGTTAGACGAGGATTCCATATGTCGCACGATGCAATTTGAGATCTTGTTATGCTGACTAAATGTACGCAATTAGTTCATTACAGATTATTGTATTAGTGCTTTGCATTGCCATTATCGAATGCCTTGTGATTCAAATGCTACATAGATTACACTTGTTTCGACGTTATGGACAGCTATTAATGTTCATATATGTTTATCATTTGGTGTTGAGACACATTTATATTGTGCTAGCTTTGTTAATATAGGGAAATAAATTCACTAACTTCGCAATAAACTGGTGTGGTTATTCCTGACTGAAAGGTCAGGGTTCGCCGAAATGTATTCTGGATTAATTGTAAAGTGTTATGTCGTTCAAGGTGTTGCTTATGTTCGTTATTGATTATTGATTTGATGCGACTGATCGATATAAGAGTACAGAGAGTTCCCACTTAGTCAAAAGATTCATCGGCCTAAAGAGCGTCCGAACGCAGGTAAAATTATTACTACGGACCGCTCTATCACAGCAAACGCAGTCAGGGCACACTGTTCAGTACTGCAGCCTTTTTATATTGTAACAAAGTGTGTTATTTTAAACACACACACTGTCAGCATGATCACTCTGTATCACACTTCACCCCTTTTGTATTGTACTTGCAAGCACACATACACTCAGCACATGTTTGAATCATGCAAGCACTTCCACATCTTTCTGATGTAGGCCAGGGGTGACTTAGTACATACCCGCGGAACCTTTAAAAAGATGAGTGAGCCTGTAGGTCTTACTTCAGTGACACAGGGTGAAAAAGTCCTGTTCACTACTACTGATACTGCACAGTATGCTGCATCCACCATGCCTGTTCTGCTTAGCTCCTGGTGAAGACCTTAGCCTTCCACCACTATGAGGAAAGCACTTTGGGTGCCCTTTCCGGTCCAACAGGACCGCATTCCATGAGAGAGGCCTCTGCCATGGCACAAATGTAGGACCCATGCTCCCCCATGACAAAAAATCAGAATTAGGGAACCAGCCAGCACTCCGTCCAAACAGGTATCTTATAATTTTAATTAATGACACTCTTGCTGAGATACAGATGAAAGTATTTCAGAGAGTAAATAAAGACACATACTTTCTTTACAAACTAAAGGACAGACGTCACAAAATGTATGCCAGAAGCATAGAACTATATCACGGCAAGGATGCCATGGGCCCTTACGGATGCAAGGAAGACAGCCTCTTGGACTGTGGTTTGATAGTGTAAAAAAGTGTTGTAATTGGGGTGAAGAGTGTCGATCATCACACTAGGTTCTGGTGCTACTGCGCATCCTTCTCTATTGATGGCTATTACCTTGGCAGTAGAGCACAACAGACTTAAGTCAGGTGATATTTAGCGCCAGCACCCCCACTCTGGCGCTTCTGAATTTTATGGTGGTTGTAATACAACTCTGTAATAGAAAAAACAGTTATTTTATGTCCCTCCTCATTTTGAAGTTTGTTTCCCGAATGTAGACTCTTTTGGGTTTTCCAAAAATTCCAGAGCTTGAGGACGTTTCTCACTATTTTAGCAGAGACACTACGTAAGATAACAATAATTGCCTAGTTGAAAATTTCACTGTCGTCTTAGAATTCGCCCAACATTCATTAACGTCCCCGCATGCGGAATTTGACTTTTTCTCACAGCAGCTCTGAGTACAGCAACACGAATTATTCACTAGAGGATAACACTGGAGTCTAGAGGTCAAAGTCGTCACCCTTTCATCCTCTCGAAAAACGTAATAAAAGCAATGAGGCGCTGAGCACATAGTGAACCCGGCGGCTCGGTGGCTCGCCGCATGATGGCGGCTGTTTGTGCCCGGCTCACTGGTTGAATATCATCCAAGTTGTTAGCAGCTGCAAATGACTAGCACCGAAGGCAATTGAATGAAAAAATCGAATTCGCTCCATGCTGCTTTACTTAAACCTTAAAATACGCTTCAGAATGTCAGGCCATAAAACTAAACTAACTTGTTGCAAGTGACACATAAAGAACGATGATGAGTTTTTTCAGAATGTTGCATTCGGCCCCCAATGACATCATATTTTGAATGCTTCACAGCCCCTTATCTCTTGGCTGCTAAGCCTTTGCACTCGTGATGCAAAGCCCTTTATGTATATTGGCGATAATTCGAACATAAACCTTCATTATGTTTTTCACAAATGGCATTGATTAGAAATGTGCTTACATTTTTCCCAAAAAAAAGCCTGGGGATTCTTAAGGAACCCAAGATTTTTTGATTCTCTTGGAACCGCGAAAATAGCCAAAATGTAGCTAAACATTACATTTTGGGGGTCAAATGGGAAAGTTGCTGTGCAAGAAAATATATATTTTTCTAAAAATGGCGCCAAAGAATGGTTTGCTGTACAATAATCTATTCTGGACATGACCAGTGCCATAGCCACCTGCTTTCAAGCTGAGAGAGCCATATAGGGATCACTTTTCCTTAGTTTCCTTATAACAGACAAACAGGTCACTACTGTACAATTGGCCTGTTCATTAAGGAAAGGTTTACTGTCACGTATCACCCCAAGATTAATGGCCTCTTCTTGAGGAACCGAAGATTACCTAAAGTGCCCGGCCTTCAGTTGTCATTCCTAATCGAGGAATGGACCCTTAACAGCAACACCTCGGTCTTTTCTCCATGAAATTTTAGAACATTCCTTCCCATCCAATCCGAAACCACAGACATGCAACAAGATAAGTTATCGGTGGTAGCTGCAGTGTTCTTAGGGATTGACACAAAAATCTGTGTATCCTCAGCATATGATATTGCAAGCAGTTCAAAAGAACAAATAATGGTAGCAAGTGGTGAAACGTACAAATTAAACAATGTAGGGCTCAAAGATGAGCCCTGAAGTATTTCACATGGCAAAGAGAAAGCATCTGAGTAATGCTGCTTTAGCATCAGCCTCTGAGAGCGATCCTTAACCCCTTCGCTGCCAGGCCTTTTCCCACTCAGGTGCCAGACCTTTTTTTGGCTATTTGGGGCAGTTTGCGCTTAGGCCCTCATAACCTTTTGTCCACATAAGCTACCCACGCAAAATTTGCATCCTTTTTTTCCAACATCCTAGGGATTCTAGGGGTACATGAGTTTGTGGGTTCCCCTGAAGGAGACCAAGAAATTTGCCAAAATACAGGAACAATTTCCTTTTTTTAAAAAAAATGGGAGAAAAGGGATGAATAAGAAGGCTGATGTTTTTTCCCCTGAAAATGGCATCAACAAAGGGTTTGTGGTACTAAAATCACCAGCTGCCCAGCTTTCAGGAACAGGCAGACATGAATCACAAAACCAAAATTTTCAACACAATTTCGGCATTTTACTGGGACACACTCCATTTTTACTATTTTTTTGTGCTGTCAGCCTTGTTTCACCTAGTGACAGAAATGGGTATGAAACCAATTCAGGATCCCAGAAATCTAAACATTTCTGAAAAGCAGACAAAATTATGAATTTACAAAGGGGTCATTTGTGCAGATCTTACAAGGTTTTCCCACAGAAAATAACAGCTGAATAAAATAATATTGAAATTGAGGTAACAAAACAGCCATTTTCTCAATGTTTTACTCTGTAACTTTTTCCTGTGATGTCAGATTTTTGAAAACAATATACGGTTACGTCTGTTGGAATCTTCTGCTTGCGGGAATATATAGGGCTTGTAGGTTCATCAAGAACCCTAGGTACCCAGAGCCAATAAATGAGCTGCACCTTGCAATGGGTTTTCATTCTATACCGGGTATGCAGCAATTCATTTGGTGAAATACAAAGTCTGAAAAATAGGTATTGAGAAAAGAAAACCTTTGTATTTCCAAAGTGGGCACAAGATAAGGTGTGAAAATCAGTGGTTATTTGCACATCTCTGAATTCCGGGGTGCGCATACTAGCATGTGAATTACAGGGCATTTCTCAAAATAGACTTTTTTTTACACACTGTCTTACATTTGGAAGGTAAAAATATAGAGAAACACAAGGGGCAATAACATTTGTTTTGCTATTCTGTGTTCCCCCAAGTCTCCTGATAAAAATGGTACCTCACTTGCATGGGTAGGCCCAATGCTCGCGACAGGAAACTCAACATGGTCACATCACATTTTCCCAAAGAAAACAGAAGTGTTTTTTGCAAAGTGCCTAGCTGTGGATTTTGGCCTCTAGCTCAGCCGGCACCTAGGGAAACCTACCAAACCTGCACATTTTTGAAAACTAGACACATAGGGGAATCCAAATGGGGTGACTTGTGGGGCGCTGACCAGGTTCTGTTACCCAGAATCCTTTGCAAACCTCAAAATTTGGCCCAAAAAACTCTTTTTTCTTACATTTGGTGACAGAAAGTTCTGGAATTTGAGAGGAGCCACAAATTTCCTTCCACCAGGCGTTCCCACAAGTCTCCCGATAAAAATGGTACCTCACTTGTATGGGTAGGCCCAGCGCCCATAACAGGAAATGCCCCAAAACACAAAGTGGACAAATCACATTTTCCCAAAGAAAACAGAAGTGTTTTTTGCAAAGTGCCTAGCTGTGAATTTTGGCCTCTACCTCAGCCGGCACCTAGGGAAACCTACAAAACCTACACATTTCTGAAAACTAGACACCTAGGGGAATCCAAGATGGGGTGACTTGTGGGGCTCTCACCAGGTTCTGCTACCCAGAATCCTTTGCAAACCTCAAAATATGGCAAAAAAACACTGTTTCCTCTCATTTTGGTGCCAGAAAGTGCTGGAATCTGGGAGGAGCCACAAATTTCCTTCTACCAAGCGTTCCCCCAAGTCTCTCGATAAAAATTGTACCTCACTTGCATGGGTAGGCCTGACGCCCGCGACAGGAAATGCCCCAAAACACAACATGGGCACATCACATTTTCCTAAAGAAAACAGAAGTGTTTTTTGCAAAGTGTCTAGCTGTGGATTTCGGCCTCCAGCTCAGCTGGCACCTAGGAAAAACTACCAAACCTGTGCATTTTTTAAAACTAAACACCTAGGGGAATCCAGAATGAGGTGACTTGTGGAGCTCTCACCAGGTTCTGTTACCCAGAATCCTTTGCAAACCTCAAAATCTGGCCAAAAAAACACTTTTCCCCCTCATTTTGGTGACAGAAGGTTCTGGAATCTGAGAGGAGCCACACAATTCCTTCCACCAAGCATTCCCCCAAGTCTCTCGATAAAAATGGTACCTCACTTGTGTGGGTAGGCCTAGCACCCGCGACAGGAAATGCCCCAAAACACAACATGGGCACATCACATTTTCCCAAAGAAAACAGAAGTGTGTTTTTTGCAAAGTGCCTAGCTGTGGATTTTGGCCTCTAGCTCAGCCGGCACCTAGGGAAACCTACCAAACCTGTGCGTTTTTGAAAACTACACACCTAGGGGAATCCAGGATGGGGTGACTTGTGAGGCTCTCACCAGGTTCTGTTACCCAGAATCCTTTGCAGACCTCAAAAGTGGCCCAAAAACACTTTTTCGTCACATTTCGGTGACAGAAAGTTCTGGAATCTAAGAGGAGCTACAAATTTCCTCCCACCCAGCGTTCCCCCAAGTCTCCCGATAAAAATGGTAACTCACTTGTGTGGTTAGGCCTAGCTCCCGCAACAGGAAATGACGTAAAACACAACATAGGCACATCACATTTTCCCAAAGAAAACAGAAGTGTTTTTTGCAAAGTTCCTAGCTGTGGATTTTGGCCTCTAGCTCAGCCAGCACCTAGGGAAACCTACCAAACCTGTGCATTTTTTAAAACTAGACACCTAGGGGAATCCAAGATGGGGTGACTTGCGGGTCTTTCACCAGGTACTGTTACCTAGAATCCTTTGCAAACCTCAAAAGTGGCCAAAAAACACTTTTCATCACATTTCGGTGACAGAAAGTTCTGGAATCTCAGAGGAGCCACAAATTTCCTCCCACCCAGCATTCCCCCAAGTCTCACGATAAAAATAGTAACTCACTTGTGTGGTTACGCCTAGCTCCCGTTATAGGAAATGCCCTAAAACACAACATAGGCACATCACATTTTCCCAAAGACAAAAGAACTGTTTTTTGAAAAGTACTCAGCTGTGGATTTTGGCCTCTAGCTCAGCCGGCACCTAGTGAAACCTACCAAACCTGCACATTTTTGAAAATTAGACACCTAGGGGAATCCAAGATGGGGTGATTTGTGGGGCTCTCACCAGGTTCTGTTACCCAGAATCCTTTGCAAACCTCAAAAGTTGGCACAAACATTTTGGTGACAGAAAGTTCTGGAATCTGGGAGGAGCCACAAATTTCCTCCCACCCAGCATTCCCCCAAGTCTCCAGATAAAAAATGGTAACTCACTTGTGTGGTTAGGCCTACGTCCCGCGACAGAAAATGCCCTAAAACACAACATAGGCACATCACATTTTCCCAAAGAAAACAGAACTGTTTTTTGCAAAGTACCCAGCTGTGGATTTTGGCCGCTAGCTCAGCCAGCCCCTAGGGAAACCTACCAAACCTGCACATTTTTGAAAACTAGACATCTAGGGCAATCCAGGACGGGTGACTTGTGAGGCTCTTACCTGGTTCTGTTACCCAGAATCCTTTGCAAATCTCACAATTTAGCCAAAAGAACACTTTTTCCTCACATTTCAAGTGACAGAAAGTTCTTGAATTTGAGAGAAGCCACAAATTTCCTTCCACCCAGCGTTCCCACAAGTCTCCCAATACAAATGGTACCTCACTTGTATGGGTAGGCCTAGTGACACCCGCAACAGGAAATGCCCGAAAACACAACGCGGACACATTACATTTTCCCAAAGAAAATAGACTTGTCTTTTTCAAAGTGCCTAGCTGTTGATTTTGGCCTCTAGCTCAGCCGGCACCTAGGGAAACCTACCAAACCTCTGCATTTTTTTAAACTAGACACCTAGGGGAATCCAGGATGGGGTGACTTGTGGGGCTCTCACCAGGTTCTGTTACCCAAAATTCTTTGCAAACCTCACAATCTGGCCAAAAAAACACTTTTTTCCTCACATTTTGGTGACAGAAAGTTCTGGAATCTGAGAGGAGCCACAAAATTCCTTCCACCAAGCGTCCCCCGAACTGTCTCGATAAAGATGGTACCTCGCTTGTGTGGGTAGGCCTAGCACCCGCAACAGGACATGCCCCAAAACACAACATGGGCACTTCACATTTTCCCAAAGAAAACAGAAGTGTTTTTTGCAGAGTGCATAGCTGTGGATTTTGGCCTCTAGGTCAGCCGGCACCTAGGGAAACCTACCAAACCTGTGCATTTTTAAAAACTAGACACCTGGGGAATCCAAGATGGGGTGACATGTGGGGCTCTCACCAGGTTATGTTACCCAGAATCCTTTGCAAACATCAACATTTGGCCAAAAAACACTTTTTCCTCACAGTTCGGCAACAGAAAGTTCTGGAATCTGAGAGTTGCCACAAATTTCCTTCCACCCAGCGTTTCCCCAAGTCTCCCGATAAAAAAGGGGCCTCACTTGTGTGGTTAGGCCTTGCGCCCATGACAGGAAATGCCCTAAAACACAACATAGGCACATCACATTTTCCCAAAGAAAACAGAACTGTTTTTTGCAAAGTACCTAGCTGTGGATTTTGGCCTCTAGCTCAGCCGGCACCTAGGGAAACCTACCAAACCTGCACTTTTTTGAAAACTAGACAGCTTGGGAAATCCACGATGGGTGACTTGTGGGGCCTGTCACCAGGTTCTGCTACCCAGAATCCTTTGCAAACCTCACAATCTGGCCAAAAAAAACACCTAGGGGAATCCAAGATCGGATGGCTTGTGGGGTTTTCACCAGGTTCTGTTACCCAGAATCCTTTGCAAACCTCAAAATTTGGCAAAAAAACACTTTTTTCCTCACATTTTAGTGACAGAAAGTTCTACAATCTGAGAGGAGCCACAAATTTCCTTCCACCAAGCGTTCCCCCAAGTCTCCTGATAAAACTGGTACCTCATTTGTGTGGGTATGCCTAGCGCCCGCGACAGGAATTGCCCCAAAACACAACATGGGCACATTACATTTTCCCAAAGAAAACAGAAGTGTTTTTTGCAAAGTGCCTAGCTGTGGATTTTGGCCTCTAGCTCAGCTGGCCCCTAGGGAAACCTACAAAACCTGTGCGTTTTCTAAAACTAGACACCTAGGGGAATCCAGGATGGGGTGACTTGTGGGGCTCTCACCAGGTTCTGTTACCCAGAATCCTTTGCAAACCTCAAAATATGGCCAAAAAAACACTTTTCCCTCACATTTTGGTGACAGAAAGTTCTGGAATCTGAGAGGAGCCACAAAATTCCTTCCACCAAGCATTCCCCAAGTCTCTCCATAAAAATGGTACCTCACTTGTGTGGGTAGGCCTAGCGCCCGCGACAGGAAATGCCCCAAAACACAACATGGGCACATCACATTTTCCCATAGAAAACAGGAGTGTTTTTTGCAAAGTGCCTAGCTGTGGATTTTGGCCTCTAGCTCAGCCGGCACCTAGGGAAACCTACCAAACCTGCACTTTTTTTAAAACTAGACAGCTTGGGAAATCCACGATGGGTGACTTGTGGGGCCTGTCACCAGGTTCTGCTACCCAGAATCCTTTGCAAACCTCAAAATCTGGCCAAAAAAAACACTTTTTCCTCACATTTTGGTGACAGAAAGTTCAGGAATCTGAGAGGAGCCACAAATTTTCTTCCACCCAGCGTTCCCCCAAGTCTACCGATAAAAAGTGTACCTCACTTGTGTGGGTAGGCCTAGTGCCCGCGACAGGAAATGCACCGAAAACACAACGTAGGCACATCACATTTCCCCAAAGAAAAAAGCCCTGTTTTTGCAAGGTGCCTAGCTGTGTATTTTGGCCCCTAGCTCAGCCGGCGCCTAGGGAAACCTACCAAAGCTGTGCATTTTTTAAAACTAGACATCTAGGGGAATCAAGGATGGGGTGACTTGTGGGGCTCTCACCAGATTCTGTTACCCAGAAACCTTTGCAAACCTCAAAATCTGGCCCAAAAAAACACTTTTTCCTCACATTTTGGTGACAGAAAGTTCAGGAATCTGAGAGGAGCCACAAATTTTCTTCCTCCCAGCGTTCCCCCAAGTCTCCTGATTAAAATGGTACCTCACTTGTGTGGGTAGACCTAGCGACAGGAAATGCCCCAAAACACAACATGGACACATCACGTTTTCCCAAAGAAAACAGCTGTTTTTTGCAAAGTGCCTAGCTGTGTATTTTGTTCTCTAGCTCAGCCGCCACCTAAGGAAAACTACCAAACCTGTGCATTTTTGAAAACTAGACACTTAGGGGAATCCAAGATGTGGTGACTTGTGGGGCTCTCAGCAGTTACCCAGAATCCTTTGCAAACCTCAAAATTTGGCCTTTCCTCACATTTTGGTGACAGAAAGTTCTGGAATCTGAGAGGAGCCACAAATTTCCTTCCACCCAGCGTTCCCTCAAGTCTCCCGATAAAAATGGTACCTCATTTGTGTGGGTAGGCCTAGTGCCCGCGAAAGGAAATGCCCCAAAACACTACCTGGACACATCAAAATGATCAAATACAAAACTACCTGTTTTTGCGGGGCATCTGCGTTTGTGGTCCTGGGCTCAGCAGCCATCTAGGGAAACCTACCAAACCCAGAGATTTCTGAAAACTAGGCACCCGAGGGAGTCCAGGGAGGTGTGACTTGCGTGGATCCCCCAATGTTTTGTTAGCCAGAATCCTCAGCAAACCTCAAATTTAGCCAAAAAATCTATTTTTCCCCACATTTCTGTGTGGGATCACCGCACCGGGACAAATTTCCTACCACCCAAAGTTCCCCTCAACCTCCCGGTAAAAATGATACCTCACTTGTGTAGGTGGGCCAAGTGCCTGTGACAGGGAAGAGCCCAAAACATGTCGAAATTGAGGGGGAACCAAAGCGGGTCCAGAGGCCAGTTTGAAGAAAAAACAAATTAGGCTGACAAGTGCAGCAGAATTTTTATCAGTATAGATGAGACAATGCTGGGTGGTAGTAATTTTGTGGATCCCTGCAGAGTCCGAAAGGTTCCATTGCAAAAATGTGGGAACAATTTGTGATTTCCAGCTAAGTTGGAGGTTTGCAGGGCTTTGTGGGTAAGAAAATGGGGTGGGGTGCATGTGAAGCATATCACCCTGGAATCACCCAGATGTTTATTTTTCAGATGTGTCTAGGTCTTGTGTTTTTTTTTACATGGCAGTGTTCCAAAGTCCAAAAAGTGCAGCCCTCACCATTCCAAGTGGGACGATTTTGAGAATTAGCCAAGCTCTCATGGCCCAAATGTAAAACCAAAACCCCCAAAAATCAAATGTCCTCTTGCTTGCCGTGAGATAAGATGTTTTATTGTGTGAGGGGAGAGCTGAAAGACTTACCCCCTTCAGTTGGGGTGGGGGCATAACCAGGCCCATACTGGTTGATAGCCACCACCCCACTATATTTTTTTTAAATTCCCTGACATCTAGGAGACTTTCTGACCCCCAGGTGTAGAGGTAATTGACCCATCTGCCCACTGGTAGGCAGAACAACTTTATCCCTGTTTATTTAGGGTGGGGTTATGGCCATACCCCCCACCCTCTTATTATGAATAAAAACATCTTCCCTGGTCTCTTGTGGGCTTTCTGCCCTCCTTAGGGGCAGATGGGGCTTCCAAAAATAGGCCGATCTGCCCAAAGGGGGACAGATATGGCCAACAGTAATGTGCCCCAATGAGGAGCGACCCTTGCCCAAGGGACTGCCGCCCAAACAAAACACACATATATACACACATCAATCTCTGGTGCCTAAGTGGTTTCTGCCCCCCCAGGGGACAGAAATGGCCTAAAATAAATTTGCCCCCCAGGGGAACGACCCTTGACTAAGGGGTCGCTCCCCTTGCATGAAATTGATGTAAAAAAAAGACTTGGTGTCAGGCCTAATAAAAATAGGCCAATCTGCTTCCAAAGGGGGCAGAAATGGCCTAAATTGAATTTGTTCCCCAGGGGAGCGGCCCTTGCCTAAGGGTGTCGCTCCCCATACATAAAAACGTAAAACATAAAGTAAATTAAAAAAATATATATATATCCCCCCGGGCAGAAAAGGCCTAAAATATTTTGCCACCCTGGAGAGCGGCCCTTGCCAAGGGCCTGCTCCCCTTATGTGTAAGTATATAAAAAGAAAACAAATTCCCTGGTGTCTAGTGGTTTCTGCCCCCCTTGGGAGCAGATTTGCCTAATAAAAATAGGCGACCTGCCCCCCAAGGGGGTCAGAAATGGCCTAAAATTAATTTTTCCCGCTTGGGAACGACCCTTGCCTAAGGGGTTGCTCCTCACATATAAAAAAATTACAAAATAAACCCCAAAAAATATCCCTGGTGTCTAGGGGGTTTCTGCCACCCCCTGAGGGCAGAAGTGGCCCAAAAATATTTTGCCACCCTAGGGAGCGGCTATTGCCCAAGGGGCCACTCCCCTTATTCATAAGTATAAACAAAAAAAAATACCTGGTGTCTAATGGTTTCTGCCCCCTCTGGGGGCAGATCGACCTAATTATAATTAGGCTGATCTGCCCCCAGGGGGGAAACAAATGGCCTAAAAATAATTTGGCCCCCCGGGGAGTGACCCTTGACCGAGGGGTTGCTCCCCACATATAAAAAAAAATACTAAACAAAAAAAAATGTATCCATGGTGTCTAGGGGCTTTCTGTCCTCAGGTGGGGCAGAAATGGCCTAAAAATATTTTGCCCCCTTGCCCCATATGCGTAAGTATAAAAAAAAAAAAATCCCTGATGTCTAATGGTTTCTACCCCCCCCCCCCGGGGGCAGAAATGGCCTAAAAACCCTTGCTTAAGGGGTTGCTCCCCACATATAACAAAAAAATGAACAAAAAAATGTTAGCCCTGGTGCCTAGGGGGTTTATGCCCCTCCCCTTGGGGCAGAAATGGCCTAAAAATAATTTGCCCCCCCGCCGGGAGGGGGACTCTTGCCTAAGGGGTCACTCCCCACATACAAAAAATAAAAATAAATCCCTGGTGTCTAGGGGTTTTCTGCCCCCCGGGCCTAAATATAATAGGCCCATCTGTCCCCATGAGGGGGCAGAAATGGCTTAAAAATAATATGGCACCCTAGGGAGCAACCCTTGCCCAAGGGGCCACTCCCCTTATTGAAATATAAAAAATAAAAAAACTGGTATCTAGTGGCCATTTCTGCTGCCCGATCGCATTGCGATCGGGCAGCAGAAATGCTGAGAGAGACATGAAAGGAAAGGAAAGGTCTTTCCTTTCCTTTCACGCCTCTTCCGCCCCACCTCCCGATCGGAAGGGAAATGCTTTTGCATTTCTCTTCCGGGATCGCGCTGGAAGCATGCTTCCAGCATGATCCGAGGTGATCTTTGATGAGGTCAGTGTGCGATTTGTGCACTGACATCATCAGACGTCACTGGGGGAGATAGGGAGGGGGTCACGGGTGCAAGGGGAAGCGATTCCCCTTCCATCCCTGCCCTGGGGGGGTAGGCCGGGAGCTGGTCTCGTCCCTGGCACAGGCACCCTGGGGGTTAAGGAAGGGCAACAAGGCCAGTGGAGAAATGAAGATGGTATCAAAGGCTACGGACAAATCTAACAGGATTAGTGCCATGCCTTGCCCTTTTTTCACTAGCCATCTAATACTGTCTGTAGCCGCAACCAGTGCGGTTTTGGGTCCATGATGTTTCTGAAAACTGAACTGAGATATGCCCAAAAGTGCTTGAGCCTCACCAAACTGTCCATTTAGATGTTTCTCAAGACTTTGGCGGGAAAGAGGAGTAGTGAGATGGAAGGTAAATTTTAGGATCTTCATTTATTTATCAAGATTGTGTTTTTTTAGAAGACGCCTGATCACTGACTCCTTCCAAAGCTGCGGAGTAGCTAGAAGAGATAGCTTTATTAACTAAGGATGCGTAAGCTTTGAATGATTTTTATTAATGTACCAACCATGCAGGGATTCATACGGTAAAATATCATGAATGGAAAATGGGCATGAAGAAAGTTATGTGTTTCTAACATGTGCAAAAATTCTGAGTTTAAGAGCAGTTGTTTTTTTATTCATCTCTAAATTTGGGGTTACCCATACAATCATGTGATTCAAGATGTCTTCTTTCTTGCAAACTAGCTTTCATTTGGAAGCCAAAAAATGTATAGGAACCCACATGTTAATAACACATGTTCTACTAGTCTTTGTTCCCACATGTCTTTCCCTACAAATGGTACCCAACTTGTGTGGCTGGGACTAGCGAACGTGACACAAAACACCCCCAGACATGACCAGGAGGTCACATATTACTCATCAAAATAAATGTTTTTTTCGCATTGTGGGTAGCTGTGAAATATGGGCACTAGCACAGCTGGCACACAAGGAAACCTACCAAACCCTGACATTTCTGAAACTAAGCATATAGGGGAATTCAGGATGCTGTGACTTGTGTGGATCCTGTAACTATTTTTTTCATCCAGGTTGCCTTGCAAGCTTCAAACTTTCCCAAAAATATACATTTCCTCACATTTCTGTAAGGGAATATTCCATAATCTGCAGGGATACATTAATTTCTTACCACTGAGCATTCCCACAATTGTCCTGATAAAAATGGTACTCCACTTATTTAGTAGGGCCCAGTGCCTGCGACAGGAAGGGTCCCAAAACACAACATGAACAGATCCCACTCAAAAAGACACTTTTTGTTTTGCAGTGGAGCTGCTGTTGATCTTGGGATTTGGCTCAGCCACCACCATAGATGTCCACCAAACTTAGATATTCTGAAAACTAAACATTTGGTGGTCTCTTGGGTGGTGTGACATTTGTAGATCTCAAGTCTCATGACGTTTTTCCGACTCATAAGCCTTTGCAAATTTAAAAAAAGTGGCTAAAGACAAGCATTCTTCTTACATTTCTATGAGAGAAAATTTTGGAATCTCTGCAGATACCCAAAATTCCCACATATTCCTGCAGCACCACAGGTCTCCTGATAAAAATAGTACCCCACTTGTGTGGATGAACATAGCACCTTCAAAATAACAGGCCCCAAAACACTATGTGGACACAACATTTCCTATCATAAAATGACCTAATGTGGCTGTGGGTTTGGTGTGGTGCTTGATAAAGGACTCCCATTGTCCCAGTTTTGATCTTTTCCTGCTGGGACTCTATACTCATCCACACGAGTGTTTTTATTAGTCCAAGTGGAGGAATGCTGAATGGTAGAAAATGTGTGAATCCCTACAGATTCCAGAAGTTTCCATCTCAGAAATGCAAGGTAAATGTATAGTTTTAGATAAAGTTTAAGGTTTGCAGTGCTTTGTGGGTAAGAGAATGTCATTGGATCCACACAAGACACACCACCCTGGATTTCTCCCTGCACACTGAACACCCATGGGTGGATAGTGTTCAGAAATCGCAGGGTATGGTAGGTTTCCCTAGGTGGCTGCAGACCTTGAGCCCTAATAGTGTAGTCATTCCGCGTGGCGAGTGGGGTGAATTTGGGATATACTCCTCTCTACTGGCCCACAAATAAAAAGAATGACAAGAAAATTAAAATTCTCTCTCACTCGTGATGAGGATGGGGATAGTTTGGTCCCGAGGGGATCAGACAGACAGTTTAGGCTTAAGGAATGAAAGCAGACATGACGTCAGGATAAGCCAGACCCCATCCCATTACTCTATGTGAAATATTCCTGCATCCAGTGAGCTTTCTTCATCCCTATCCTTGAGATGCAAATTGGGTCAAACCCCTCTGCTGCTTGGTGTCTGACAGAAAGGTTGTATTTCTTCTTTTGGTTGGAGGTATGGCCCAATGCCAGGGTGCAATGCCTGCAACCCTTTTTAAGCTCTTCTTAAAATCCCTGGTGTCAGGTGAGCTTTCTATCACCAAGGGGTGAAATTATTGCCAAACTCCTAATCGGGGCAAACCTCCTATCTGCCAGGAGAGCAGAAATAATCTCTGGGATGGGGATATGGCTTGATGCCAAGATGGGCCACTCCCATCCTTTTGTTTGTTTTGGCATCATTTTAAAATCCCAGGTGGCTATTGGGCTTTCTGCTTCTCTCCCAGGGTTAGGGGGCGGTGGGCAGAACAAAGGGCAAACACCCATCTGCCTCTCGGGGAGGCAGAAAGTCTGTATGGCCCCCTTTTTGGGTGGGGGCTTGGTCTTACACCAGTGTGGACAAACTTCACAGCCCTTTGATTTTTTTTGTAAATAAATCCCTGGCATCTAGTGGGCTTTCTATTCCCAGGGGGTGCCAATTGGGGACAAACTCTCAATCTGACTCCCAGGGGCAGAAGCATATATTGGCCTTTTTTGGGGTAGGGGACATAGCCCCATACCAAAGAGGTCTGTCCACAACACTTTCTTTATCTTTTGTAATAAAAGTCCCTGATGAATGGTGCATTCCCGGCCGCAGGACACTGATTGGGGAAAATCTTGCATTCCACATCACAAAGTTGTAAAACACTGTAATACCATGCATTTGGTGTGGTGGCATGTCCCTGTGCATGGTGGACCATCCTCACATTTTTTTTTTAATTTCCCAGTGTCCAGTGGGTGGCAGATTGTGGGTAGACACTTAATCCTCCCCTGGGGGAAGAGGGCAGAAAGGCTGAAAATACTGAGGGTTGTGGGACTACGAGTCCTAGCCGAAGTGACTGCTCCCCCATAAAAAAAAATCCCTGGTGTCTAGCGAAAGAGGCAGTCACATGCTACTGTGATCGCCTGGTGCTTTGCAGGGTATGAAAGATATCACAGGAAAGATGAGTGTTTTTTTAGTCTTCATTTGTATCTTTAGTATGCTAAGGGAGCACTCGAAAATGGCAAAGACAATGGCGACCCCCTCCAAAGCTAAGCGGTGGGCACCTCTACCCACCAAAAAGGCTGGCAAGCTACACTCAACCAAGTTAATCAACTGTGGGGTCCCTTTGTGGAAATCATCTGCTCAACCTTCCCCCGTTATGCTCTACAAACTGTGCCATTTTTCCCATAATTCCCAAAATGTAGTTCTCTTCATTCGGGAAGCACTCCTAACTAGTTGGTTAGTTCTTACAGCTGACGGAACCCATTCCTCTACTGTGGGGGGAGAAGGAAGCACCCATTTCATGTATACTTTCCTATGTGCTAATAGTGTTAGTAAAAAGAGTAGATGTTTTTGAGTATTGTGCATTTTTGAGGGGGGCCTGACCATATACCACAAGACACTAAAAATTACCAAGGTTATGCTCGCCTTAGCTTCTAGCCCTACCACTTCTAAGAGCACCTTCCCGATATCTTGCCAATAGAACTGGATCATAGGTCACTGCCAGAATATATGGACGTCATCCGCTTTCACTTTGTCACATTTGGGGCACTTTGTCTCTCCTCGGCCACTCAGGTTCACTCTGTGTACTGTAAAAACATGATTTCTCCTTAAAGGTACTGACTTGCATACCTCCCAAAGCATAGACATTGATACTTGCCATAAGGTTGTGACGTCCCACGACGGCAGGTCCCTTCCCCAGATCTCTGTTGGCAAGCTAAACTCTTCCGCCCCAGGGTCCAGCAGCATCCAGTACCATTTTGAAACCTCTTTACGTTGGAACACACTTTCTTGCAGTTTCTCTTCCCAAGTACTCAGTTATTTCTTACGTTTAACTGAGACTCTAGCCCAACTCCCCAACTGATAGTGCTTGAATTTAGACGGCTAGCCCTCTGTACTTTCTATGAAGGAAGACCAAGGATACTGGACATTACCCAGCATAATTTGTCCCCATTTGTTTATACCACTTTCCCTCAAGGGAATTGCTAATTTGTTCTCAAGACATTCAGGGCTACCCGACGAGTCCCAGAATTTGACCAGAACTGCTGTAATGAGATATTCCCAAAATCCATCTCATGTAGTATCATAGCCTACAAACGGCCTCTACAATCTTCAATCTGACAGTCCTAAAATATTTTACATGACCAAACTTAAACAGAAAGTGGTCTCCCTCCTTAGACAGGTGACTTGTCAGGGCCTGAAAGCGCCCCCAAGTTGCATCGCTGGATCACATTGTGCAAAAAAAGGCCATCTAACTCTATCAAATGCTATAGCTGTGTCAAAAGTGAGTACCACCAAACAGAAGCTATCCTTGACTGCCAGATCAGTAGCTCTGAAAACATCCTGCGTCAACTCATACAACTTCCTTTCCTTCATTAATCCCTTCTAATCTTTGTGTATTAGCAACTCCATTATCTTTTCCAATAATGTAGCCATAATCTGAGTATTAATCTTACAGTCTGTGTTTAGTAGAGAGATCGGTCTATAAGACTAACACTGTTTTGGAGCTTTATTTGGTTTTAAAGCTAAGATGATAATAGCTTTGCCGAGGAGTTTGGTGCATCCAACCCTTGAACGAAAGCTTGATTTATTACTTCTACGAGGCCTGGCACCAACTCTGTTTTTAACCAGATGTATAATTCATTAGGTAAACTGTCAGGGTCAGCTGCCTTCCCCCTTCTCAGTGTTTTGATAGCTTCTAACACCACCTCCATGGTTGTATTTTGCATCCAACTCTTGCCTTCATCTTGTAGAATGGAGAAAGCATTTTCATCTAGGTAGTTCACAATCAGCTCATTATATACCTGACAATCCTCCATGGGCAATGTTTGGGAAAAAAAAGCTAAAGGCCTGTTCTATCTTTCTTTCTCCAGTACAGATTCCACCAGTTGTTTCGTTAAAGATAGCCCCAGTGGTGTTTCTGGTTTGCTCCACCTTAATTTTCTAGGATACTCATTTTCAACATCCATCCCCATACTCATAATGAGCCAATTTACTTGCTTACCATTTTTTTTTTAGTTTAATTTCTAAAAGATTCACCAGGTCGGCCCTTACCCCCTCAATCTGCTCTCTATCTCTGCAAGCCTCTTAACTTCTTAACATTAGTAAACAGATAAGTTTGCCCTTGCATGTGCAGAATGGTAGATTCCAAATGAAGTATTTTTATCTTCTTTGCTTTACTAGAATAAGCAACTAAGCTGATTAGTCTACCTCTAATAAATGACTTATAAGCATCCTGTACGATATGAATCGGAGCAGTGCTGTGATTTAATTGGAAAAACTTCTTGGTTTTTTGCTTTAGAGCTTCTATAACCTGTTCTAAAAACAGTAGACGGTTCACAGTCATTTTGGTGGAGACATAGGGTTTATCTAAGCTGAGATGTAACCTTACAGCGGAATGTCAGAAAGGTGTTCAGGAATATGTTCCACTTTTTTAACATTCCCACTCAATTTTGTGGCTATAAGAAAGAAATATATTCAGGAATAATGCCCCCCTTAACCTCCAAATGTCAACAAGGCTGATATCTACCATCATCTGTCTCCATTAGCTGATGGTCTAGAGGTTGATTTATCCAAAACTGGATCAATTGGTACATTGATGTCTCCCCCTAAAATTATTGGGAGACCTATCCCCTGTAGATGGCTGCATGAATCTTGTAATAGAGCCGAATCATCTGTATTTGGGCTGTAATGGCCTACAAACGCCAACGAAAGCCTATGGATTTTAGCCTTTAAGATCAACCACCTCCCTTTAGCATCAGTTATCAACCCATCCAGTGTGGTACTTATAGAGTTCTTGAAATAAATTACTATCCCCTTAACACAAAATGATTGATTTGTGCAGGCATATTGGTTGACCCCTCTTTGTTTCTTCATTCTGTCTTCCCATTCTGTCTTTAAGAAGGAAGACCCTGAAGGAGAATTACTTCTTCGTCTGCCTGTCTCAGATATTTGAGTGCTCTCCACTTTCTGCTTTTAACTCTCAAGCCATTAACATTCCACAAGAGAACCTTTAAGAGAGTTGATACAATCTTAGGCATATTTACCCCTGTGGTGAAGCCCTAAATTATAATGATTTGAGATCTCAGATAGGTTGCTCGGTTTTAAAGTGACAAATGAGGACCAAAAGTTTTTTTCTTTTTTCTTCCACATGCTCCCACACCCTGTGATTGACTGAAAATAGCAAATTTGCGGTGCCCATTGTCCCCTCCCCCTCCCCACCCTGGTGTACGGTCCTTATAGCCATTTGTTCTCTAATGTTATGCATTTTATTTTTCCACATGATTCTCAAGGTGGCAGGGAATCGCATTTGTGCTGTGGCTCCCATTGATCTTTGCTCCTGAATTAATTTTCCTAGCTCCAACTGCCTATCCCGTGTGACTCTAGAAATGCCTGATCTTAAACAAAAAGGCTTTTCCCCTTTGGAGAAATTATTAACTTTATGAGCCTCGACAGATTTTTTTTTTTCTGGAGTGAGTTTTAAAGTTAATTAGTATTTTGAAGCGATTTTTACTATCTCCACTCTTTGGAAATTTTAGATGGGTCAGGGTGAACTCTTCTCCAGGGCCTTATGATCTACCGACAAGAAACTCCTTTATTAAATCTATCACAAAGCTTTTGACATTGTCTCTCTCTAAATTTTCCAAGGCGTTCAATACTCTAATATTTCTTCTCAAGTTGTTTTCGACTGTCACAAGTTTCTCACTCAAATCTTTTTCACCAGTCTTTCAGCTCTGTAATTCCTTAGGGTTTTAATCCAGCATCCTGTTCAACTCCTCCACTGAAGCTTCCATCACTCCAAACCTATCCGTCAATGCATTTTTTTTCATTTCCATAGCCTCACACATCTCCTTATTCTTTCTTGATTTTTCTCTAACATTGCACATTTCCCACTAATTGCCTCTTTCAAGGTTACACGCAGGTTCTGCATGCATACTTGTTCTTCCCTCTCTAAGGGCATCAAAGAAGTCTGTAAAGGGGGCTGGGTATTGGCAGTGCCTTGAGCTAGCGCTTGAAATCCGTTAGCAGGCTCAAAAGTCTCAGGCCTGTTCTCTCTGATGGGGCTTATGCTTCTGCTGGCCTGCATTTTGTAAACCACATCCTCCCCCTTAATAGCCTCCACTTTAAAAAAAGATCTTAGAGATGGAGTAATACTGACCCTTTCAGACTACCAGGTAGGGCTAGCTAGAGACAGCTGACAGTGTGTTGGACATGCATGGGTCTGAAATGACCTTTCTTTGCACCACGTGCCATGACATGAGACTTGGAATAGTTAATGTTCATATCCAGCGACAGCATAAAAGAACAGTAAGGCTCTGTTTGATGCAATAGACTTCTGGGAGTGCTGGGCAGCAAGACAATATCACCCACCTTAAGTAAAGCTGACACCTGCTGCTTGCCAATCAGTGGTACCCCCTGCCCACACTCTAACAAGGGGTAATTCGGGTTGATAATGTAAAGAATGAACAATAATGGTGCCAGGATGCACCCCTGTTGCACCTCTTTGTGAAGTCGAAAAGGCTGAGAGTATTCCCCATTCTGACCATATCTAACTCTGGTAGATAGATTAATCTAGAAAAAGTGCAGAAAATGAACAAATGAGGCATCAAGGCCCAAGTCAAGTAGGAAAAACTATAGCTTGGGCCTATTCACACAGTCTGCAGTGTATGAAATCAAGCAACAGCAGGCAGTGCCTGACGACTACATACTTACAGATGATAAGACGCAGGTTCAGGGACTGCTTGACAGTACCCAGTCCATCCCTAAATCTGCACTGGCAAGAATTCAGGATATTGTTGGTGTTGACCCAGGATCTCATCCGATTGTAGATCACACTGTCCAGAATTTTATTGGAGGATTTCATGAAGAGTATTGGCCAGTAGTAGCACACTACAATTAAAGATGAGGCCCGTGAAGGAGGAAAAGATGTAACATTCAATCAATTGTAAAAATTAGCACAGGAGCCCAAAGTTCATAATTGTACTTAAGTAGATCAATTGGGACTCTGTCAGGACCAGGACATTTGTTGTTAGGGCTTTCCATGAGAGGGCAGGTGACTACTTCCAGGTGAAACATAAGATTTGAAATGGAAGCATCATGTGCAAACTGGACTGTGGTAAGATCTGCTGCCATGGCAATAAACATTGGAAACATGATTGACCCAAAGATCAGCGGGGATATGTAAACTAAGGGGGGTCTTGCTAACACTGCCATTCCTGATTTACTGTATACAGAAAAACCTTTGGCCTCTTTAGTCTTGCTGGCTTTCATTAAAGAACTGAGATTTGGTGGCTCTGATCTCCCACTTCCTCTGCAGCAAGGTTTATTTGTAAAGAGCCATAAACCTTCTAACTGCATCGAGATTCCTTGGATTATGCCCCTAAAAAGCTGTTTTTCACTGTGGCTGGCCCTCCTGTGGGAAAACAGCATATCATGCTTAATTTCAGTTTGGGAACAGTTAGGGAAATGATTCAAGGACTCATTTTAATAGTAACTCAAATCCAACTTAATAGTAAAGTTGAATGTTAGATTACTTTTTTGAAATAACACTTTTAGAAAAGGTTGACATTTCTCTACCATTGACAAAAAGTCCTTTCTGCCACTGTCCAGTGTCACCTAACCCTTGATGTCTCCCCTGGAGTGATATGTTTATTGCTCCCAGATAGTGGAATAAGGACCCAGGGATTAAAAGAGTGGTTCCTCCCATGACAGGTTAGCCTGGGGCTGCTTCCAGCCCCTTCCAGAGCTTCAAATAAAGCCTACCTTGTCACTGCTGATGAAGCTCACTTCCAGGCCTGACTTCCCTTTGTCTATCTAGTCAGGCTGCCACCAAACCGAGTGGGGGTAGAGGAACTGACCAGAACTGGCTTAGGGGGTTGACAAAGGCTTGCCACCCTCTACCACCAGCCCATAGGCTGGCACTGGCCTTAAATGTGGACCCAACAGAATTCTTATCAGATACCTCCTGTACCTATGGAGAATCATAAGAAGGACTGGTCTGCTGTCTGAAGAACCTGAAGGAAGACTAGACCTGCTTTCCTTGAACCCAGGACACCACAAGTGCATTAAAGGATCAGTTGTCTCTGTCGTAGTTGGGGCCTCACTCTAGGCAAGAATGCTTGTTTAGGGATGACAGCACTTTTGCTTGTAGGCAACAAGGTCAATCCTACAAGTTACAACTGTTGGCCCAACCCTCCCGGCTCACAAACAGTACCTCACCACAAACCCAAACAGTAAAAGGTGATTTATGGTGGCCTTTACGCATGGACTCAGGAGTGCAACATCTCAGGGGAGACATGGTTAAACGGAGATTACCCTTTTCTCACATGAGAAACAAGTCTCATTCACACGCAGGCAATGAAGGAGATGCAGTAAACTGTTCAATAGGTTGTATTAACAAGACTGTAATCTACTTTAAAAAGCATGTGCTGCAATGATTAGGATATTGAACAATGCGAGAAAGAGAACTGTAAAAATGAGAGTCATGAATATAAAGACCCCTGCCATCTTGCAATAATATGAGATGTAAAATAGGCCCTGATAACCTAGCATGATTAACCTAATCTCTAACCTAAAGAGAGCTAGGTGTGATAAATGTAATGTGCAGTACTATGTTCATGAGAAGAGCCCCCCAACTCTTGTTATCTTGGAATGAGGTCTCTAGATCAGACTCTGTGGGGACACGAAGGCTGGGTCTACATCAAGATAGCATTGATGGCATCTGGGAGGAATCCCTCTGAAAACTCTGTCTCCGTGAGATGTATTTATACAGATCTTGTAGGACTGCAGACACAGGTATGTTCCCGAACAATAGATAGCAAGGCATGCTCGGGCGGCAATTATACAGTATAAACAGTTCCCTGAAAAGGCACATTATGTAACTGTCACATGTAAGTGGGAAAATACATGAAGAGAATACCTACAAATATCACTTATCTTTGACACTGATAGTGATGCCTTCACAGAGTGTCACTGATAATGTTAAGTGAAAACATCTTCCTAACTATAAACATACCAGCCATTTAGGAAACAAAATAAATAATAAATGCGCTAAAACGGAGCAGGCTAAGTAGTTTAAAAGTCACTAAGTGATAAGGGCACAGGCCTGCAAGCCATAAGGCTAAGCTATCTCCTGATTCCTAATAAAACCAAATAGAATCCACTACACCATCCCCATTGCGGGAACAAGTATGATGCCATAATGATGACGCTACAGAATGTGAATGAACCCAAGCTAAAATGTTCTGAACTAAAACAAGCTGAAATCATATTAAAATATACCTAAAATCTAAGTAAAAACTTGTTAAAAATAGCTAAAACATTCAAAGAGACAGAATATCAAACATGCTGAGCACAGCAGGCCAAAGTTAAAGGCAATGTTTGGCAAAACTTTGAAACTTTAGAATAAGTCAATAGTCAAATTCATTTAACAGTACTTATGATCTTGAAGAATGTCTTTGAAGCCTTTAAAAGGAAGGGTATCCAGGAAAGAAACCACATCATCAGACGTCAGATCGATGACAGGATTTGCAGACAGATCCATGGAACAGTAATGCGCAGCAGCTTTCAGGTGCAGTATCATCCACGGGGGCAGCACCATGCAAAGTGCCTAAAGGAGTCATATAGTCCACCAAGGGTGGCTGGTAGGTGGCCTCGCGAATCAACCTCAGTCTCATGGGAATGACCATGAACGAACCCTTATCGGGAATATCAGCAGTTCTTGGTCCACAGGAGGCACAAACGGAACAGCAAGGCACACTGAAAGTAGGTTTTCAAAGAGGCACCAGGTGCAATGAAAGACAGGTTGCACACGCCATAAGATTGTTTCAATCATGCTCCAATTCTTCCAGTAACGGAGCATGAAAGAATTGCACCATGCGATCACCGCACAGGTGGGCTGCTGGTGGTAGTAGCTCCATCACTCTGCATAGCTGGCAAGACACAACCACTGCGTATCCGGAACAGCAGCAGCATTAGTATACTGTCAATCAATGCCAAAGTCACAGGAAAGCTGCCAAACACACTGGGAAAAGAGTGAATGGATGGCTGAATGAATTACTCTGAAGACAGTCTGGAAGCTAGACACAAATCCAGACCTGACAGCCTTAAAGAAGTGCACAATCCCTGTTTTGCTCAAAGCATTGAATGTTCTAGATACCAGCTCTCCAAAGTGCTTGGGGAAGTTAATATTTAATAGGAATTGCATCTAGGGTGATGATCTTCTATCTGGAGAGTATACGTCTCTCTAGCCAATGTGAACGCAACTTGATCCTGGAACTGTAGCGCCTTTACTCTGCTCAGCTTGTCATAATTTACATTAGTAGTATCAATGTGAGGCCACATTTCTGCTACTCTTATCTTGTGTTCACAACACATCACAATCTTGGAGATTGAAATTGAGTAGTTGTTAATTCAGGTCCACATAACTTCCATTCAAAAGTATATGAAATGGTGGGTGAATCAAAGGGATGGGAGTACCTTTTGAAAAACAGGCCAACTTTACTACCCTCACCTTGTAAAGGCCATGAAGGGACACTTGTTTACAGATCATTGAATGACTAACAGTCGTCTCACATTCCCTTCCGCTGATAGACTTCTGTTTCACGGGACCAAGATGCTTTAAGCATTTCAAAAAACAAAAGGTGGAAATTGGCAGATTTATAATACCATGCACAAGCCATACTGTTGATGGACTTTCTGCAACTGTGAAAGGCAACTTTTCTAACTTTTCTATATGAAGCATGGTAAAACTTGCTTCCCTTTTAGACACTGTCTGTTATTATCTGGATGAATTAAAAGCAGCAAACAAGTCACTACTGTTAATGTACTTCCATGGAACCCAGCTATTTTTCAGAATCTGTAGTGTCCAACCTTACTGCATGATGGAACGCAGTTGACTTTGTCCATGGTGTAGAGAGGGCATGTCATTCTGAATGATGTCAATTGCAGATGACTTTATGACCCTCATTACAACCCTGGAGGACGGCGGTATTTTGGAGAAAGGTACTGCCAACAGGCTGGCTGTACCTTTCCCCAAAATATGACATTGGCGGTTTGGCTCAAGCCAAACAGCCAATGTATGACTCCATCCACCAAGGTGGTAACATCCAGCCTGCTGGAGACATCAGTCTCCAGCCAGGCGGCCATCACTGTCCCACCTGCAGGATTATGACCCCGCCTACTGCCATGGTTTTCGTGGGTTTCTTACTGCCATGAAATCCATGGCGGTAGGCACAATCAGTGCCAGGGAATTCCTTCCCTGACACTGATAGGGGTCTCCCCTGTCCCCTTCCCCAGAGCCGGCTAATCTTGAAACCCCCTGAGGAATTCATAAAATGCACCTGACTCTCATTCGTGTCTATTGGCCTCAAAAAATTATGGGTACCATTATAGGTACCAGCCTGAACCTTTGCCCGAACCTTTGCATCCTATTCTTTCTCAGTGATGTTTAGGAAGGACTACCAAGGGGTTGAATTTTGGCGGTGTGGGGATACTGGGCACATTCATTTCTTTCATTTTTGCTAACCCCAGACAAGATGTCAGTTGAATTGTGTCATTTAAAAAGATAATTTGAACAGAATAAGACACACTCTAAATAAAGCTTCCCAATCCTGAAACTGCCAATCTTGTGTTCCCCATACATTTTTTCAATAGTGTTCTTCCAGTATTCGTATCCTTCAACTGCAAGTCAGGAAACAAAGGAATCTGAATAAATCAATTTTGGTTCTGTTTGCAACATTTTCCTAATTTTAGAAGGTGATCACTTGAAATAGTATGATTCTGCATTCTTAATGTCAGGCCCAGAAACATATACAAATTTATCTGGATAATGGTATGGGCTCCACAAAAGCGGAGTTGAACAGTCTTCCCACTGTGTGTAATTAAATAATGATCTAGTTGCTCTGTGCAGGTAGTAATGTCCCCAGTTATTATAACAGAATTGTTAGAAATGGGGTCTTTGGTTGGCAGTCAGGTTGCCTCCTGTCCAAACAAGGACCCTCACTCTAGTCAGGGTAAAGAAGAATCATACTCAGTTAACCCCCGCTAACCCCCTTGGTAGCTTGGCACGAGCAGGCAGGCTTAACTCAGAAGCAATGTGCAAAGTATTTGTACCAACACACACATTAATACAGTGAACCGCAACAAAAAGACATAACACAGGTTTCGAAAAATAGTAAATATTTTATCTAAATAAACAATACCAAATATGATAAAAATCCACAATACACAGTTAAAAATATGAATTTATCACTTAAAAGCACCAAAATAGTGCCTAGAGGCACAAATGCTGCAAGTTGGTATTAAGCGTGTCGTGACGGAGTTGTTTCCTACAATGCGACTCCAATGGCGCCGTTTACGGAGTCGTTTGACCCCCCAGGTACAGTACCTTTGCAAACAAGTAGAAAACAGGCCGGTGCACGTAGTCGGGGAGTGAAGAGTTGCTGGATCAAATACAACGTCGGTTTCGGTGCTATGGGGAAGAAGGGCAGAGGCGTTGCGGCATCGGGTCCTCATGGTAGAGCGGTGAAGGCAAATCGGCGTCAGTTGCAGTCGGTCCCTTGGTTCTAGCATGCACGAAGTCTGGCGAAGTCACGATTCTGCGGGGCAACCTCACGGGATCCCGATGATGTCACAGGACCGCAGGCGCTGCAATGGCATTGGATGTCATGGACATCAGACTTAGGACACTCCAAAGCCAGTGAAGTTGGGAGGGATCAGCAACTGCAGCAACACGAAGCCTACAGAATCATCAGGGTTGTCGCACTTCTGCGAGGTCCACAGCCTCGGGGCATGCAGTGTCATGGTTCCGGGCAGCAGTGTCCTTTGTGAAGTAGCACAGCGTCGTCCGGCGTCGTTAGACAGGTTTTTCTCCAGAAACTCACTTCCAGGGGCCCAGGAACTAGAATGGCACCCTCTGGCAAGCTAGACTCCACAGCAGCAGACTCAGAACTGGGTGGTGAAGCTTTTGCTGTCCTGAGGCTTCAAAACAGGAGGCAAGCTCTACTCCAAGCCCTTGGATATACCTTTCAAGCAGGAATGCAAAACAAAGTCCAGTCTCTGTCCCCTTACACAGGCAGAAGCAGCAACTGCAGGATAGCCCAACACAGCACAGTCACAGGCCAGGGCAACACTTGTCCTGTTTGCAAGATCCGGCCTTGCCCAAGCCAGGGCCCAGGCACATATCAGGGGGTTGGAAACTGCATTTTGGAGGGCAGACACAGCCCTTTCAGATGTGTGATCACTCCTCCCTCCCCTCCTAGCACAGATGGCTCATTAGGATATGCAGGCTACACCCCAGCACCCTTTGTGTCACTGTCTAGGGGAGAGGTGCAACCAGCCCAATTGTCAAACTGACCTAGCCAGGGAATCCACAAACAGGCAGAGTCACAGAATGGTTTCAGCAAGAAAATGCCTACTTTCTAAAAGTGGCATTTTCAAACTCCTAATCCAAAACAAACTATACTAAAAGATGTATTTTTAAATTGTGAGTTCACAGGCCCTAAACTCCACATTTCAATCTGCTCTCAAAAGGAATCTGCACTTTAATAATATTTAAAGGCAGCCCCCATGTTAACCTATGAGATAGATAGGCCTGGCAACAGTGAAGACTGAATTTAGCAGTACTTCATGTAACACACATCAGTAAATGTCCCACCTTTAACATACAGTTCACCCTGCCTATGGGGCTACCTAGGGCCTACTTTAGAGGTGCCTTATATCTATAAAAAGGGAAGATTTAGGCCTGGTAAGTGGGTACACTTGTAAAGTCGATTTGGCAGTTTAAAATTGCACATACACACTGCAGTGGTAGTTCTGAGCCATAGTTATAGGGCTACTAATGTGGGTGGCACAATCAGTGCTGTAGGCCCACTAGCAGCATTTGAATTACAGACCCTGGGCAACTCCAGTGCACTCTACTAGGGACTTACTAGTAAATCAAATATGTCAATCATGGATAGCCAATTACACATACATTTTACACAGGAGCACCTGCACTTTAGCACTGGTTAGCAGTGGTAAAGTGCTCAGAGTATCAAAAAACAGTAAAAACAGAGTCCAGCACGCATCAATAACCTGGGAAGCAGAGGCAAAAAGGTAGGGGAGACCATGCCAAGGATGCCAAGTCTAACAAGAACATTTTCCCCATAATTCTTTGTGTTAGTGTACAGATCATCACTTTTTTTCAATACAGTGTAATCCTGGAACCCATATAGGTAATGAGGCCAACTGCAGACAGTGAAAAGCTGTCCGGGCCCTGTTAGGAGGCCCCTGCACTGCCCATGCCAGTGGCATGGGCAGTGCAGGGGCCCGAGGGGCCCCAGGACACCCCTTACCGCCAGCCTCTTCCTGGCAGTGCAAACCGCCAGAAACAGGCTGGCGGTAGGGGTGTCATAATCCCCAGGGCAGCGCTGCTTGCAGCACTGCCCTGGCAGATTATCACCGCCGGGGCTAAAACGGCGGGAAACTGCCGGCCCGGCGGTGCGACCGCGGCGCTACCACCGCGGTCGTAATAAGGGCCTCTGTACCGCCAGCCTGTTGGCGGTACGGACGCCACATTACCCCTGGCGGTCTCTGACCGCCAGGGTCGTAATGACCACCTAACTCTTTAGGACTGCTTTGGATCTCGATTCCTCCTTTTCACAACCAAATTTCCCTCAGGATGGTAGGGTGAGGAGTAATGGAGTTCAACATCCATCGTCCTCATACTGTCCCTGAATCCCTTAAGGGCAAAGGCAGGGCCCTGGTCCGAATGGAATGCTGCAACCACATATGTACCGATAAAGATCAGCAAGTCTTTAATAACAGTTTGAGTATCAGCTGACCACTGTGGCCATACCCACACAAATCTAGAACCATTATCTACAGAGACTAAGATGTATTTGCATGCACCATCAGGTTGAAGGGGACCACAGTGGTCCAGGTGCACACATTGTAGTGGCCTATTGGTCACTAAGAACGATGTCTGTGGTGGGCGATTGATATCTGAGCCCCTTATCTGATGGCAAATGTCACAACAAAAGATATATTGCTTGGTCTATTTGTATAGACCTGGCCACCAGAAGCATTTCTATAAGAGTGTTATTGTGGCTGCAACACCAGCATGTGTAGAGGTGACACACTCATGCGCTGCTTTGATTAGATCTAATCTCTGGTCTTTATTGGGGATCACTCGATCTTCCACCCCAGAAAGTGTTGCATAGGCAACATTCTGTGCACTGATGCGGTAAGAGTATTTTGTAGGGTACACTTTTGGGAGAGGCTTGCCTCCAGCCATAGCTTTCACGGCAGCCAAAATGTCACTATCCAATCTCATATGGGAATGATTCACTGCAGCCACAGAAGCCATAGCTTCTGCGGATTTGGCTGTTTCATCAGCCAAAGTATTGCCAATTACGTGTACTCCTACACTTTAGTGGCCCAATGTATGGACAAAATGAGCATTAGGTTGCTTATCCTTAAGATCAGCTACCCTCCCCCACAGAGTTCTGTGTTTTATGGTGTTCCCCTTTGAGTCTCTGAACCCGTTCAATTGCCAATGATTTAGATAATAATTGTAAGACTGAACACAGTAATACGAACCACAAACAATCAATGTGCGTTGTCCTGGATCCATATGTACCAGTGCTAAGACGAGGGCTTTCAGTTCAGTCCGCTGAGTTGTGCAGTCCCCCAGGGTCTGCATGTAGGTATTATGAGGGTGGAATATACCATCCTTCATCAATCCACTCATGGCTGGGCAAGCTTCTGACTACTAATGTTTAGTACCAACTGCTGGTTGTGCTGAAACATCAGTGTAAATGACAGTATGGTCTCTGTCAAGTGGCAAAACGTCTAGAGGTGCAGGGTACTCCTATTCATATTGGAGAAATTCTTGCGTTTAAAGTTTTGAATCAAAATGTAATCAACATCGGTGGGAGTCAGGGAGGTTGCCCAATTAATCCAAAGTGGATGTAATGCTTTGGCGTTAGGAACACTAGCTTTGGTGATGGCCTCTAAGGCTGGCACCGGGGTAACAACAATAATGCGTCTCCCTTGGGCAAGTGGTCTCTCCTTGATGCCAGCCATCTGTACTGCAGTTTTTTCTGTGGGTGCAAATTGTTGTTCTGCATTGGAATATCGATGCGGTTTATATGCTATGGGCACTGTCTCGCCTTCATTTAAGGTGAAATGGGTGAACCCAATGGCACCAGCAATTATTCTGATGACCACATTTGTATTGTTATCAAGGGTGTGTTAGCGTTTTGCGTCTAGCATGCCCTGTTGCAATTCTCTAAGGATACATGTGTGTTCTACTGTCCAGTGTCTGCTAGAACAGTTAGGGCATATTAAGGCCCATATTTATACTTTTTGACGCAAAACTGCGCCAACGCAGTTTTGCGTCAAAAAAATTAGCGCCGGCTAACGCCATTCTGAAGCGCCGTGCGGGCGCCGTATTTATTGAATGACGTTAGCCGGCGTTAGCCGCTGGCGCCGTCTGGTGTGCGTTAAAAAAAACGACGTACACCAGGCAGCGCCGGCGTAGGGGGATATGGAGCTTGGGCGTCAAGAAATGGGGCAAGTCAGGTTGAGGCAATTTTTGCGCCTCAACCCGATTTGCGCCATTTTTTTTCACTCCCAACCCCCCTTAGCAAAGACAGGAGTCAAGCCCCCTTGCCCAATGGCCATGCCCAGGGGACTTCTGTCCCCTGGGCATGGTCATTGGGCATAGTGGCATGTAGGGGGGCACAAATCAGGCCCCCCTATGCCACAATTTTTTTTTTTTTAAAACACTTACCTGAACTTACCTTAATGTCCCTGGGATGGGTCCCTTCTGCCTTGGGTGTCCTCCTGGGGTGGGCATGGGTGACAGAGGGTGTCCCTGGGTGCATGGGGGGACACCTGTGGGCTCCTTCAGAGCCCACAGGTCCCTTAACGCCTGCCTCTTGCAAGCGCTAAAAAACGGCGCAAAAGCGGCCGTACGTAAAAAATTTTGACCCGCCCACTCCCGGGCGTGATTTTTGCCCGGGAGTATAAATCCCACGCACATGCCTCGGAGTCGATTTTTTAGACGGGAACGCCTACCTTGCATATAATTAACGCAAAGTAGGTGTCCACGCTAAAAAATGACGCTAACTCCATGGACTTTGGCGCTAGACGCGTCTAACGCCAAAGTATAAATATGGAGTTAGTTTTGCGTCGAAATTGCGTCAAAAAAAACGATGCAATTTCGGCGCAAACGGAGTATAAATATGCCCCTAAGTCATAAAGTGGTTTGATATGTTGTGAATAGTATGGAATGTAAGTCCTGCCAAAATTAAAGAAACCAAGTGAAGACTGTAGTTTCTTGATAGTATTTGGGGGCTGGAGTTGAGCGCATTTCTTTAAAAAGTGCAGGGACAGGGTCTTGCCCTTGTTTGATAGCTCATATCCCAGGAACAATACACTGAGAAAGGCTATTTTAGTTTTCCTAAAAGAAAATTTGTAACCAAGGGCTATGAATCCCAGAACAATCCGATCAACACTGGCAATTTGAATGTTGAGGTCATCATCTGTGAGATAGATGTCATCTACATAGGACAATGCCTAAGGATCAATGTCATGCAATATTGATTTTACACTGGCAAACGACAGAAGCATTTTTGTGAACCAAATGAGAATGAACTCAGCTCAGGTCCCGACGTTCGTGTGCTAAGGTTTGGCAGAAAAAAATATTGGAGATATCCAAGGTTGTTTATTATTTTGTACGCACTGTGTTGATAATTAGTGCTGTGCTGTGTAAATTTTGTATTGCCTAAGTGTGTGTATGACTGTTTAAGTGTCTGTAATCTAAGACTATTCTATATGAATGGTCAGGTTTTCCAATGGGGACTAATGGGTTATTCATTGCAGAGACACAGGGCTCAATTACTCCCTGGTAATCAAGCTGAGTGAGGATCTCCCTCACTGGAGCTTTAGCTTCATGTTTGGCAGGGTATTGTGGCTGAGGCTGGGGTGTAGACCTAATCAGTTTTACCTGGTAAGGAGAATCCTTATCCCAACCTACATTGTTGCGATATAGCGTAGGTGCCAGCACTAAAGCCCAGTTGACAGCATAGGCCTGTTTCACCGCCCCTATAACAAGATCAGAGAAAAAAGGCAAAATGACATCTTCCCCATGTGGGAGCTTACGGACGTGCTCAGGTGGCCAGTCTCTTTCGGCAAATAGGATATCACAACTAAGTTCACCCCAGAATATTGCACTAATGGTGTGCTTTATGTCTCCTTCAATTTGGATATTTAAATCCTACACCCTGTTGAGTGGGACAACACACTCATCCGAAGTCTCGACTGCAGTAAAGTCGCTAGTTGCTGTTGTATCCAGATGACACTACCCACACCTTGTTCTTCAACAGTGTTCTCAAGTTTACTTCCATTTTTATTTGAAAGTGCTGCCACCTTTTTCCTTTTAAACTATGGCTTTTGTTGTGGGGACTTGTCATCTTTTTTGTCTGAAGACCGTGGTGGGTCTTTCTTCTGTTTCACGTAGCCAGGACATTGCTCTGACTGGCCCATTCTCTTGATATGTCTATCCGGTGCATCCTGAAAGGAATGAGAGGGACATGAATCAGTATAGCTGTCAGGAGCTTTTATATTTTCTCTATTTCTGAGATTATATCTCCTTTTGGAGTTCTCCGGGTGTGGAGAGTCTGCTCTCTGATTTTGTCAGTCTTTAATTTGCTTTTGTTTATCCCAATGCTTTTTGGAACTCTGCTGTACTTGTTCAGTACCTTCTTTAGGGATGGTACTTTGTATTTCAGGCTTTTTCGACTTGGCTCCCAAACTATCCAGACTTATACTAGTATAGGTATCATAAATCATTTTCGGTAGCTGTTTCTCCTGTTCTAAATGTGTGGAATCTCTCGGTGCCTCCGGCGTATAGCCAATGCTACTGATTCCTCTTTAATGTTACTGAGTATAATTGAGGTGACTGCGTTGAATTTACGCATCAATTTCATCCCCAATTCTAGGGTTGGAGCAGCCCAGTGTTTGTTCTGAATTTGTTTTAACACTTCTGGTAAATTGGCAAGTGTCGGGATACCATGTGTGGTCACATAAATCGGAGCGAAGACTGTACGCCATGTGGTGCAGTCATCCATTGAGGGATCCATCCCAAATGGCAAGCCCATTGTGAGAATTCTATGTTTTTCCAGTGGTTCCCCTATTGGGAAACACAGCTTCCAACTGATTCGTTTTCTAGGCTATGCAGAATTGGATTTTCTCTTGTTCCATAGGCACTTTGCCCATGATAGAATGTACTGTTTGTAGATTAATCCTAGTGGTGGCCAATTGATATCCAGAATGTGCTGATGGTGCTGGACGGGCTGGTTTTGTATTCAGAGTTTGCATTATGAACTGAATGAGTTGTCTATATAGTGTTCATTGTAATGATTGCGCAGATCAGCTGCCTGCATGTTTTGTACACCGGGGTCAGGTGTATATGTGGCAAACATTGGCCATGTTGGTCCTTCATTACCTAAGAGACCTAATCTCACAGATTGTATTATGTATGGTAGGGCGCCATTAAACCAGTTTTGATGTTCTTGATAAGTAATTGGTATTTCAAGATACTGGTATGTGTGGTACTGTTGTACGTTTCCAATTCTGTTTGTGTGGAATGTGAATGTGCTAGGGTCTTCCTCAGGAAAGGTAACCCAGGAATAGAATGTTTCTGTTTGGTAAGCTTCATTAGCTTCTACAATCAATGTAACATCCCCATCCTTATCTGACATGCCGTGCCCTATCAGGTGGAGTGTCAATGGCTTTAGCCATATTATGAAATGGGTAAAGAGATGGAACACCAAGTCAGGAGAAAGTCCTTTTAAGAGTTCTAGCTTGAACAACTGACAGCCGAATTAGGTGCTCCCTGTTCAGCTAAGGATGATCTTTCCAAAGACCACAGACGTCTTCGTATAATTTTACTTATGGTACCTGTTGTGTGTGAGACAGTGATACTCAGGGCATCCATAAATTAGTGCCAAAACACCATCATTGGTGGCAACATGTTGCAGTTGGACTCTTGCTCTCTGCAAGACTGCTGGTTTAGCGATGACAGCACTTTTGTTTGTAGGTGACTAGGTCAATCCTGCAACAAGCTGCAACTGTAAGGGCCAACCCTCCCGGCTCACAAGCGGTACCTCACCAGAAACCCAAACAGTAAAAGGGGATTAATGGCAGCCTTTACGCATGGACTCAAGAGTGCACAATCTCAGTGGAGCCGTGGTTAAATGGAGATTACCCTTTTCTCACATGAGCAACAAGTCTAATTAACACTAAGGCAATGAAGGAGATGCAGTAAGGTTTTCAATAGGTTTTTATTAAGAAGACTGTGATCTACTATAAAATGCATGGGATGCAATGATTAGGATAATGACCAATGTGAGAAACAGAATTGTAAAAATGAGAGTTGTGAATATAAAGACCACAACCATCTTGCAGTAACATGAGGTGTGAAATAGGCCCCAATACCCTAGCATGATGAATCTGATCCCTAACCTGAAGAGAGCTAGGTGTGATAAACGTACTCTGCCAGTACCATTTCCATGAAAAGAGCCCCCAACCCTTGTTACCTTGGAATGAGGTCTCTAGATCAGACTCCGTGGGTACATGAAGGCTGGGACTGCATTGAGGCAATGTGTAGCATAGATAGCATTGATAGCATCTGGTAGGAATCCCTCTGATAACCCTGTTTGCGTGAGATGTATTTATACAGATCTTGTAGATCTCATGACACAGCTATGTTCCCAAACAATAGAGAGGAAGGCATGTTTGGGGCGGCAATTATATAAACAATTCCCTGAAAAGGTACATTGTGTTACTGTCACACATAAGTGGAAAAGTACATGATGTGAACACCTATGTATATCACTTATCTTTGATGCTGATAGTGACTCCTTCACAGAGTGGCACTGATAACGTGAAATTAATATATCTTCCTAACTATAAACATAGTAGTAATTTTGAAAGAAATAATTAGATAAATGTGCTAAAACAGGCCAGGCTAAGAAGATTAAAAGTCACTAGGTGATGGGGCACAGGCCTGCAAGCCAGAAGGCTAAGCTATCTCCTGATTCCCATTAAAACCAAATAGGATCCACTAAAGCTCTTGTTTGAACTATAGGTTTAGAACAAGCTTCCAGAGGCCCTTTCCTGCTAGTGCCCAGTTAATCTGTACCAACTGGATGTGCTCTGGATCCTGCTCCTGGCTACTGTTAGAGTGAGTCCTAAACTCCATGTGGTGCCCACCGAGGTCCTGGGCCATTGGCTGATGTTAGAGTGTACTCCTCCTGTCCCTAAACCTCAAGGTCTGAGATTTATAATTTTTATGCCAACTTCCCCTCAAGAGATTCATCAGAAACCGGGAGCACCATTGAAACCACAGCCATCAGCACAGAATTGTCCGTTGATCTTCACTTGCTGGTTTGGTCCACTAAAATAGATCTGACTTCCGATCTGAATGCAGAGGGCTTTATCTGAACCGACGTTGAACAGCAACCCACAAACATCGTAGACGTCGAGGATTCATGGGCACAGATTTCTGACTTCACTCGCTTGGTGGTTTCCCTCTGTCGATGACCACCACACTATGACTCTGCTATCCAGCCACCCACCATCATCAAGCCCTGCTTTAGCTCCAGCTTGCAGTTTGCCCCGCTAGAGACTCAGCAACAACCTCTTTTCTCCAGAAAATTAACCAAAGGTAAAGTTTCCAAAGGGATGAACCTGGTCCCTCTTTCCGACTGTGCTCCATTGTGCTCAACATGAACTTTTGACTTCGGACCAGTTTTGCAAAACCAGATAGACATGGTTGGTGCTTTGTGCTTTCTGGAGCTATATTTATTTTCAATCATTCAATTCAACCTTTAATAGTTCATATCAATGGTTCTACTGATTGAATTTAAAAGATTTGGTATCATTGTCTTTATTAAAATTTACTCTATGTTTTTTTAATTGGCTTGGGATTTTTCTTGCGTTTCTCCTTTGTTACTGATTGAGCACATCATACATTACAAATTGCCTCTCAGCTAAGCCCAGCTCTTCGTGCTCAGCTACTGGACGGCATGCACAGGTTTATTTAGTGACTTTAGTGGTTCACCCTGTTAACAATTGTGATTGTTATTTAAGGTGGGCTTTCAAGCCCCAAGCGCCCCACCAAATATTACTCCAACTTCTTACTTTGGTGTTCAGCAGTGGGATTCAGTACTTGTGTTTTCCAATGCCTCTCAGTGATATATGTAAAAACCACAAATTTCTTTATAGTCTAATATCAAAATTGATTTTTCTTAAATGTCTGTTCATTTTTATTTAGTCATTTTTCTTGTTTTCTGACTTTTTGAAATGTAATTCCTGGCTGGTATGTTTGCACCTGTACTTTTTGCTAGGATGGAGGTTAATCTCAGCAACATTGAGAGATTCAAAGTGGTGGAAATGAAGAAGATCGGCAAGCAGAGGGGGCAAACCTTGAGGAAAGGATTCACTATGCTGGACTTTCAGGTAATCCCCTTAGCATATGAGGAGGTGCATATGAAGGAAATTTCAACACAGGAGCAAGAGGGAGATAACCCTGATGATGATGAGGAGGAGCATGAGGAAGAAGAAGAAAATTACTTGGTGGCAAGCCCAGAGTCAAACCCAGATGTGCCTACAGGGATGAGGTCACCTACAGTATCTGTGGCCGGGCCATGTTTCCTCTGCCAGCCTGACACAATCAGAAGACAGGCTGAGAGAGACCTGGGACTACAGCTAGCCAAGCTGAAACTGGTTGTGAAAGAGAAGAGAACACCTACTGAGAAGATCAGATGCTGAGAGAGCCTTAGAGGAAAAGTGGTCCGCTCTGAAGGAGGAGAAAATTCTGCTGGCCCATGATATTAGCCAGAAAGAACTGGACCTGAAAGCCAAGAGAGTCCAGAGTCCAATGAAGATGGCAGTGACTCTGAGGTGCCTAAAGTAAGTGAAAGGATCCACATTACTGAAGACCTGATGGCTAGCTTTGTGGTGGGGTTGATATTGACAGGCGGTTTGAGGCCTATGAGTTGGACTTGGGAATACACAGAGTCCCCGAAGAGGATTGAGGGGTAAGTCTCTGGAAGCATATGCCCACTTTGCATTAGTGCAAAGAAAGTGTGAGAGAATGAAGTATACTCTTGTGATGGAAGCCCTTGTTGTTAAATATGGCCTGATCTCACAGAAGTGAGTTTAGGGACAGCCATAAACACTTTCACCAGCCTTACGTGGACTTCATGGATTAATTTAGGAAGGCACTAAAAGGATAGGTGAAGGGCAGAAAACTGAGTGACTATGATGATCTGTGCCATCTGCTCTTGAGAGAGCATGTGTTCAGTAATTGCTTTACAGAGCTGCACCACCACCTCATTTATTCAAAGCTCACTGTGCCCAGTGAGCTTGCGAAGGAAGCTGACCTCTGGATTTTTTTCAAGGTGTCAATGAAAGTATCTTAATTGGGCACTAAAAGACTGGCCAGGGTCCCATCGGAAAAAGAAGGGGAGAGGCAGAGAAAAAACAATGGAGTTCTCTACAGGCCCCCAAAAGAGTTTTCATAGGAAGGAATCTCAGTCTAATCCTGAGCAAAAGAAGGGTGGTTGTAATGGGTAGAATTACTTGGGCTATTTCCAGCCTAAGTGCCATGAATGCTACCAGTATGGGCATTCTAATGGGAATGGCTTCAGTACCCACAGAACTCAACTCACCACTCGTAGGGCTACACTGGGAATGGCCAGCGTAGCACTGAAGGAGAAAGGTGCCCCAGTTAGTTTTGGAGGGAGTGCAGAAGTTACCCAAATGTCTCTGGGTGACAAGGAGATAGTGCCAAAGGTTCAAATGCCTGATATTATCAAAATGTATAGGCAGTGGGTCACCATCAATAAGAAGAGGATGGAGGCTCTGAGAGACACAGGAGGCAGTGTGACTACTGTTATGTGTCATCTGATGTCTTCAGAGCACGTAGTCACAGATGCAATCCAGCAGGTTTTGGCTACTCTTCTGAGTAGCTGTGCGCTAAAGAAGTAAATCTCATTCAACAGACAACCAAGCGAGTTCCTAGTCAGTGGCTCTAGTTCCCTTTGAATGGGGACGAAACATCTCATGTTCCTGAAAGGCAGATGAGTGCTACCATGCCTGATCATTGTCTGTTGGGAAGTGTCCGTGAGAACACTGTGAGGGCCGAATCCCAATAATCACGTGAACACCCTAAGTTTTACTTAATCACTTGGGCTTCAAAACCTCCAGATGATTTAACGGTTAGCAACTTCATTGTGCGTATCAGTCCATCATTTCTTTGACCATTGTGGCACCTCAGATTAGACCCAACCATATGCAAGTCAGCCTTGGTCCTTCTCCAGTCGGAACAGTTCAGCCTGAACTGCCAAGCCATGTGTTCTCCAAACTGGAACACAAGCAACTCCATATTGGTTTTCAGTCAGGTACAGCTTCCTTCCAGCTCTACAATGAGCACAGGACACTTTAGTCTATGCTCAGTCTCTGTGCTCCAAACGCAATTTGAATGCCAGCTCCTAGCTAGATTCAGGGACAGGGACAACAGCAGTTCAACTAGATTATAGAATGTGTTGTGTGTAGTTACTGAACCCCTCAGCACACTACTAATAGTTTGTGTGCAGGCCCAGTGAACTTTTGATTAGGGAAGTCCTGCGTTCTGCACTGTTGATTATGCTGGGTTGTGTTGTCATTCCTGTTTCCTGCTCCCCATACTAGAGTGTCACTACACCATAGGCTGAAGGTTTGTGGAGATTTTAAATGAGCTTGTCTCCTCCCCACCTGGATACCAGTGCAGTAACAAAGTCTTCTTAATTCCGCTTTCTGTCTCCAGGATTTTTCACTTAGCTCATGGCTGAAAATAGGGACAGTGACAACAACACTAGTCATTATCTATTATGGGACTTAAATTCAGAGCTGCTGAAGAACTCTTCCCTTTTTCACAAATACCAAGTGTGCACACAATCGTTGGGGCATTTAAGTTGGGGGAAGCCCCACCCCAACCTGGATTTATGGGTAGAGACAGCACCATCACAGATGCTTTCTGGGCCTCGTAGTCAATAATGACAGCACTCTCTCCATCAGTACACCACTCCACAAAGAGGAATTGAAGTTGGGGGTGATGTGGGAGTCCAGTTTTAACTGAATTGCTGTCGTTGTTATTGCTAACCCACCTACATGGATGAACATTCTATTGTTGAGTGTTTATCTCGGGTCCCCAGTGATTGATACAGTTGTATGACCACAACCTGAATTGTGACATTCATTAGTTCTGCAGTTACAATATGAGAACTTTGTCCGTCACTTGACAATCTGAGGCATTAGATAGTGGCCACTGACACATGATTCTCTGTATTGCCTAGTAAGCTCCAGATCCAGTCATCTGTAGCATCAAATTAATTAAAGACTTCAACTTGTATGATCAGTGTGGGCTGGCTTATTGGTAGCTCAGGCTCTGCCAGAGGGGCTCTCTTGGAAATGCCAATATGTGGGCTTTTTTTCCATTCTGTCTCAGCCCACGAGACCAAAAAAACAGCACATACACTGGCCCTATCAAGCCGGCCCAAGAAGCAGTGCAGATCTCCGATAGGTGTGTTCCATACAGTGCATGATTGGGAGGGGTGAACATAAGATATTTTTACTGAGGTGCTGCAGTGCTCCACAGGGCTTTACAAAAGTTCATGTGTTATAATAAAATGCTGTCATCATCTATTGTTGACATATAATCCACTCTCAAATGCCCCCTACCCGTGATTACAGTGTAAGGTGTGAACTTTTTTGTAGGAAGCTATAGTAATGCCCATTGTTGTGGCGATGATATGGCGTGCAGATGGAATGTGAACACCTAACACTAATGTTAACCCTGTTGCACTAAAGCAAAGACAAAAGCATTTCAAAGATGGAACTTGAAAGGGAAAGGGTAGTTTATGTTTAGTAGCATTTATTTTTCATCAGTTTTTTTTAGCACTTGCTCCCCAGTGCTCCCTTCCTGCTCACCAACTGATTTGAGATATGAAATAGCCTTTCATGCATTCCAAGGGAGGCAGATGATCATAACTGTTGGAGCGGATATGTTAATTAAGAAATTATTAACGGCTTATATGTGTTATAACGGCTTATAATAAATTATTAATGGATTATTAACTGCATTTATTAAATGAGAAAAATGTATAGAGAAATTAATAGTAGAAAATAATGTGCGTGTTTAGAAATGTGCCCTTGAGGAGTGATCACCATATGTACTAAAGTGACTAAAATATGCGAAATAATAGAAACATATGAGAAAAATGTACTAATATGTCATAATGAGATGTATAACCAATGTTTTGTATTAATTCAATAGTTTTATGTTAGCTGTACCAGAGGCCTAGTTTTACTGGGCCTTGCTCGCTCTGAACATGGAGAATTTGAACGCCTTGCAAAGGACTGGTAACTGGAGATAGAGACCTTGAACTGCTCAGAGTTCAAGTCGCTTAGCTAGAACATTCTTCAATGTATCGACGGACAGGAGATGGTGAAGACAATTTGAAACAATTGTGTGTAGTGTAGGCTAAATGTACTTTCCCAGGACTTGAACAATGGAAGCACTGACTAGAGATCCATGTGCAACAATTTTGATACCTGAAGAGCCGAATGATGTCCTCATCGCAAGAAGAACCAATCAGCGTTTTGTAAAATATAAGAATATGATTTGGTAAATAAAATCTATATGTTAGAGTCATATCTTCTGACCGATTGACCAATTAGCAATTAGTGGGATGGACTGGGAGACCCTAATAAAGAGTCATGACAAGGGATGAGGAATCAGAACTGCGAGGAGAAAGTTGATGATGTCAGGAGACGCTGTCCGAGGTGCTGATATTGGGCTCATACTCTGTGAGCCTGATCTGCAGCTGACTATTGATGACCTGAAGACGAAGACTGACTTGTTGCTACCTATGAAAATGTGACTGATAATTTTGTGCCTTTTCTTCTAGGTACCAACTGCGCTGTTTTATAGAGATTCACACTTAGGTATATTTTTTCCAAATTAATGTTTTCTCTAAAGTGTTTTCGCAGGAAGAAGCACATGCTGATGCTAATCTTGGTTAGCTACGTTGTTAGGGGTGACGTTGACGGTGACAAATGACTGACAAACTTAATTGCTGAAGTACATTATTAATGCTGATATTCATAGCTTATGGTGTTGCTTTGCTACATATGTTTTCTTCAAGTCTTATAAAATAATGTCTTATAACTGATGAATTAATGAAGAATTGATTTGAATAAAGATTGAATTAACAGATGATTAGAATAGAAAGCAATAGGGTATACAACTTGTTAACCACTTGTTAACCATTTTCATGAGTAGTGGTTATTTCTGATTAGTATGGTTTGTATTGTGGTTGGTTGATTGATTGATTGATTCCATAAAGTGTTTATCTTGATTATTGATGTTGGTTACTGATTCAGTGGTCACTGCATGACTAGGATACTCCATGCAATTCAAAAGGTTCTTCGACCTATACGCGTCCCCTTGTAAGTTCACTTATTAAGGGCCGGGCGCTAGCAGTTTTTGGTAGTGGCTTGATGGTTAGTTTCCTTGGAGAACTAGTTATGTGGTGATGGTACTAGTCTAAGTTAGGGTTAGTTGTACGTATTTTTATGAGATTTGAATTTTGTTTTTCTGAAATGACAATTGTAGCAAATATGATGTCCCCTTAAACACAGAAATGACTTTCCCAGATCCTGGATCCTGCTAGTAAAGTTGGGTATGTTCTCTGCATTTTTGAGATAGTGTGGAAGGTGTAGGTTGTGCTTGCACAGGCTTAAGCAATCGCAGGTGGACTGTAATGTATGTGAGATAAGTAGGGAGTCTGCGTACTCCAGTTGAAGTTAGTAGGAGTGTGCGTACTCCGTGGAGAGTAGGGAAGTCGGCGAACTTCATATGTGTGTGGCGCTTTGTGCTAAAAAATTATCCACGTGGTTGTTGGAGATGTATGGACCCTGCGTGGTTTAAGACTCCGGAGTATATTGACAAGTGTAGGAGACACTTGGTTATATGCTGTAATCTGTCTGGTTTAGTAGGTTGATCAGGCGTGGTCAACAAATCGGTGTGTGTGAGAATCGAATAAAAGTAATTCCGACTGAGATTTGCTGAGTTCTATGTGCACCAAGACAGACCCATTGATCAGTTGAGAGTAAAATTTGCGGGTTGAATTTCGCTTGCGAATGTGGGAGACTGAGAAAGAGGAAGAGCTATATGAGCTAAAGGGCCATTAGTGAAAATCTGTAAGGTCTCCGAAGCGAGTGTGTCCCTTCCTGTAGTAAACCAGTAGGTTTGTTTTAGTTATTGGTTTTTGGTAAGTGCTCGCAATAATTTGCATCAGTTGTGTGAATCGAGTTGAGGAGGACGAGCCGCAGGACTTTGTCAGCTGCTGTGTGTGACATCAGAGTGTGCCAAGCTGGGATAGGTCGGCTAGTGAGAAGAACCGCAAGCAGATTGTCAGCCGTCCGTAAGAGGCAATTGGTTGAGTAAGCGGGTGAAGGGAATCTTGGGAGTAAAAGTCATTTCATTGTTGAATCAAAGTAAACAAAGCAGGCAAAATGAAGTTTTTCAAGGCATTTAAGAGTGCGATGAAGGGTGATACTCATATTAAAGCGTCAGGGGGGGAGCCGACCCCACCGGAAAATACTCCGGCTTACATTGTGATGGAGAAGCGAGGTGTAGCACCGTGTTTGTGGTTGAAGCAATGGTGTAAGTTAACTAAAAACCAAGGTTCTTTAAGGTTTCTGGAGCATGGAACGTTTAATTTGAGAATTTTGGATCAATTGCGAATGTCATTGTATGATATGAAGCCGTTACCAAGACCAGCACAGTTTGAGGATTTAGCGGTTTGGGAGCTAGTGGCCAGACAGCAACAAGAGATGAAGTTCAAAAGGAGGATGAAGTGAGTAGATAAATCTTTAGCTGAAGCTAGATGGGATTCGGAACAAAAGAAATGGAGAGTAGTGATATTACAGGATGTTAAATTGTTTCCTGCAATTATGGAGGGAGATGAGGCAGAAAGGGAAGATAGTGCTAAAGCGGATGAGAGTGCAGGAAGAAAAAAAAAAGAGAAAGTCTGATGTTGATGATGAATATTCTGATGTTGAGGATCTCATTAAGCAGCTGTTAAGATATCGACCTCCACCTTTAACAACCTTTTCAGGGGGTCCAGGCACAAGTGCCACGTCACCACAGCTGCTCCGGCCCAAACCCAGGGAGCTGAGTGAGCTGTACAGGCAGAAGGCGGACAAATACCAGGGGTAGTACAGAGTACACCTAATGCAGCAACTGCTTCTGTAGCTGAAGTGCAGATACATCCACCTTCAGTGCAGAGAATTTATCCAGATGTGCCATTTCTTGAGACAGTCTCAAGCATAATGGTACTGAGGGAGCAAGTGCTTCTGAAGCCAATGCTGATTCAGACAGATCCAACACAATGTTATTACCTTCAGCACAGGCGCAGGGTTTGCAGAAGTTTACACCACTGGCAGGAACGCAGTCAGATATTACATCAGTCATGAATCAGGCAATGGGGGTAACATTCCCGCAAGGTGCAAGTGTTAGGATAGCTCCAGATACAATATCGCTACCAATTACTGTTGGTCCAGCGGTGCCCTTATTTGTGCAGAAGAAATCAGATGCAGGAGAACAGAATGAAATGTCACAGAGTCTCGTGAGGAGGGGAGTGAGTGATCCTGTGCAGATGATGTCATCTGCAGGACAAACTTTCAATGGATCTAGACCTTTAATGGATCTTAGTCCACTTGTAGCGCTTCCAGATGCAGTGAATGGCCGAATGCGAGTCAGAGTTTGAAACTTTTCACCCCGCAAACTTCAGGTGTAGTGGTGCAACAGCTACCAGTGCCAAACGCAAGTAATATTTCATTACAGGGATTGTCAGTTCAGCGGTTGAGTGAGTGGTTAAATTGTTTAAATACACCTCAAAATGCATCCAAGGCTGAAGATCAGATAAACCGTGTGAGGCTGAATATAGAAGCAACGGAGCTAGTTGAGGGAACAATGGGTGTAAACAGACTGGAATCTTACACCGAAGAAGAGCTGAGGTACTTATGCCCAAAGATTCCAAGAGAAGTGAGTAAAATACATCAGAAATTGGCAGAGCTAGCAGAGAAGCATGATATTGAGATTGAGAAAACAAAGCATTTGAAACGCAGTTACAGGTTACGTTTTGAGGCAAAGGATTTTGAAAACATGAGATCACCGGGAATGAAGGCACCCTTGAGAGAATTGCTGCAGAGTGCACAGATTTGGGGAGCATTAGAGAAGTGGGAAGGTAGATGGACAAAGAAAAAAGATAAGCGAAAACAGGATTCACAAGAAGGGTCTGAAGGTGTCGACAAGGGAGAAACAGTTAAGATGCTTCCAATGAGAGAAATTCTAGGAGGGCAGTTTGTTCATGTTCCATGGCACAGGAGTGATACATTATCATTTACAAATGATTATCCAAAATTGAGAGAGAAGCCGGTTGAGTGGTATCAACAGACAGAGAGATTTGTGAAGCTTTCCAAATGTTTGTGGGAAGTCTTGAACACGCTATTGAAAATAGTGTTACCAGCTGACTTGTGGGTTTAGTCCACTGGCCGACAAGTGAACAAGAAAGGGACAAAGTTACAGGTGCACCTTCACCTGAGGTAATGAAAAATTATTATAAGGTGATTGAGTTTCTGAAGACAAGGTTTTCTCCCAAATACATTGATTGACAGCGGATTGATAGAGCGGTCCAAGAGTCTAAAGAGTCAATACATAGCTACTATGTAAGATTGTTGAAAGCATTTAAGGAGTACAGTGGTAAGGAAGCAATTGAGCCGAAGGACATGTTGCATTTTATGTTCAGGTTTTCAAAGGATGGAGACCAGAAGTAGGGCAGATGATTAAGAATCATTTGATTTGCTGGCAGGCAAAACCAATTGATGAGGTGTTGCAGTATGCAAAATACTGTAGCGATGAGATTGAATTGAAGCAGAAAACGTTGAAAGAGAAGGCAATGGTGATGCAAATAAGCAGCCCAAACAGGAGTGGAAGGGGCTATAGTACCGCCTATGCTGCAGCAGCAGAAAGCTGTTATGTTTCAGCCTCATGTGAGAGGTTGAGGGCATGGAGTTGACATGATGGGTGGTCCGGATTTAGGGACTGTGGTTGTCCAAAATGACATGCAGGGAATGAAAAAGATGTTACTGTGTCATTTGTGCGGAAACGTGGGACACTAGAAGCGGGAGTGTCTGTTGATGGCTCAGGATGGTGTTGTTCAGCAAGGTGACGTCAGTACATTTCAAACTGTGAAAGTCCCAAGAATGAAAGGATTTATTCCTAATGTTCAGAATCGAGGACAGCATTTCTTACCAGTGCAGCAAATGCAGGTGCCACGCGCACAATTTACCCAATTGCAACCAGTACAGCAGCTGGTCCTTATGGTACCAAGACAGCAAATGCAGATACCTCAAGCCCCGATGGAGCAACAACAGGTGATGCTTACTCAGCAGGTCACAGGTCAGAGACAAGACAGTAGTAATAACACAGTGCATCAGTTTCCATTTTACAGTGAGGATGAACTAAACGAAGAATGGATGAGTGACAGTTCGGATGCGGGAGCTTGTATGCTTGCTGCTTCCCTAGAAGTAGATCACAGAGGACCTTTTATGAAGGGGAAAGTGATGGGCTACAAGGTCTCATTCTTAGTGGATACAGGAGCTATGCGCTCTACAGTAAGAAGCATAGAAGTCCCGAATTTACCTCTTCCAGGCAGAACAGTTCAAGTTGTGGGTGTGGAGAATAGACAGTTGACCAACCCAATCACAGAGCCAGTGCAGGTTGAAATTTGAAATTATCAAGGATTGCATAGATTTGTGGTGTGCGATTCAAGTCCTGTATCCCTACTGGGAAGAGACTTACTGTGTAAGACAAAATGTTCCATTAATTGTTCAGACACTGGGATAGAAGTCCAGTCAAATAATGATGATAAAGAAGAACAGGCGACTGAAATGATGGTTAACAATGTCTATGAGAATACCCGTTGATTGAATTTTCCCAATGTTTACTGTGAAAGAATTGCATGCATACTTGCAGGGACCAGTAAAGAAAGAGGTCTGGGATTTGACAGGGAAAGAAGTCGGTCTGATTAAGGGACTGGAGCCGATTAAAATCACCTAAAGCCCAATGTAGTGTTCCTGCAGCTACCACAGTATAACATGCCACAATATGTTTTAATGAAGGTGGCACAAATAATTGGAGACTTTTTAAAACAAGGAGTGTTGAAAGAAGTGCTGAGCAGCCCATGTAATTCACCGATAATGGGTTTCAAAAAGCCATGTGGGAAAGTGCGTGTTGTACAAGACTTGCGAAAAGTGAATTACATGGTGGTTAAATGTTGTCCGGTAGTGCCCAATTTAGCAGTGATACTGTTTCAGATTCCTTGTGATGCAGAGTGGCTCACAGTAGTAGATCTGTCACAAGCTTTTTTTTCTATACCTCTTCATGAAGATAGTCAGTTTCTTTTTAGTTTCAAATTCCTAGACAGAGTCTACAGCTGGTTCAGGCTTCCACAAGGGTATACGGAGTCACCATCCCTGTTTAATCAGATTTTGAAAAAGAACTTGGAATCACTGGAATTGGCATACCAATTGACACTAGTGCAATACATTGATGATTTGTTGATCGCATCCAGGACAAGGGACGAGTGTAAACATGACTCGATTGCCCTGTTGAATCGTTTGGGAGAATTTGGGCATAAGGTTTCACCTGTGAAGTTGCAGTGTTAGACCTGACAGCCTTAGGGTGGACACCCCTAACTTTTTGCCTGCCTCCCTCCACTTTTTGGATACTGTTTTTGCTGGCTTTTAGACTCTGCGCACTTTAACACTGCTAACCAGTGCTAAAGTGCATATGCTCTCTCCCTTAAAACATGGTAACCTTGAATCATACCTGATTGGACTATTTAATTTACTTATAAGTTCCTAGTAATGTGCACTCTATGTGCCTAGGGCCTGTAGATTAAATGCTACTAGTGGGCCTGCAGCACTGGTTGTGCCAACCACTTAAGTAGCCCCTTTTCCTTGTCTCAGGCCTGCCACTGCAAGGCCTGTGTGTGCAGTTTCACTGTCACCTCGACTTGGCATTTAAAAGTACTTGCCAAGCCCAAACCTCCCCTTTCTCCACATATAAGTCACCTCTAATGTGTGCCCTAGGTAACCCCTAGGGCTGTGTGCTGTGTGGGTGAAAGGCAGGACATGTACCTGTGTAGTTTACATGTCCTAGTAGTGTAAAACTCCTAAATTTGTTTTTGCACTACTGTGAGGCCTGCTCCCTTCATAGGCTAACATTGGGGCTGCCCTCATATAGTATTGAAGTGGTAGCTGCTGGTCTGAAAGGAGTAGGAAGGCCATATTTAGTATGGCCAGAATGGTAATATAAAATCCTGCTGACTGGTGAAGTTGGATTTCATATTACTATTCTAGAAATGCCAGTTTTAGAAAGTGAGCATTTCTTTGCACTTAAATCTTTCTGTGCCTTACAATCCACCTCTGGCTGGGCTTAGTTGACAGCTCCTTGTGCATTCACTCAGACACACCCCAAACACAGGGTACTCACCCTCACTTGCATACATCTGCATTTTGAATGGGTCTTCCTTAGCTGGGAGGGTGGATGGCCTGCTCTCACACAAAGGACTGCCACACCCCCTACTGGGACCCTGGCAGACAGGATTGAACTGAAAGGGGACCTGGTGCACTTCTTAGCCACTCTTTGAAGTCTCCCCCACTTCAAAGGCACATTTGGGTATAAAACAGGGCCTCTGCCCTACCTCATCAGACACTTGCTGGAGAAGAAACCTGAACCAGAACCTGCATCCTGCCAAGAAGAACTGCCTGGCTGCCTAAAGGACTCACCTGACTGTTTTCTACAAAGGACTGCTACCTTGCTGTTGCCCTGCTGCCTTGCTGAACTCTTGTCTGGCTGTGAAAGTGCTCTCCAAGGGCTTGGATAGAGCTTGCGTCCTGTTCCCTGAAGTCTCAGGACCAAAAAGACTTCTCTTTTTCACTTGGACGCTTCGTGTGCCGAAATTTTCGACGCACAGCTTGTTCCGCGGTGAGAAAAACGCCGCACACCGAAGCTGATCGACGCCCTCGGGACGACCGGAACTTCGACGCACGGCCTCGCAAGTACAACGCCGCCTGACTTCCAGAGGAGAAATCGATGCAGCGCCTGCCGTGAGAGCAAAACTTCGATGCGCAGCTCCGCAGAACGACGCGCAGCCGGAAAACAAGCAGGAGAATCCACGCACAGACCCATGACATCTGGTAATCCCCGCGATCCACAGAAAGAGACTGTCCACGCGCCGGAAACGACGCACGACTTCCCCGCATGAAAAATAACGACGCAAGTCCGTGTGTGTTGGGCAGAAATCGACACACACACCATTTTTCCACGTTTCTCTTTTTCTGTGGCCCTCTGAGGAGATTTTCCACTCCAAACCAGGTACTTTGTGCTTGAAAGAGACTTTGTTTGCTTTTTAAAGACTTAAGACACTTTATATAACTTTTCAGTGATATCTCTACAAATTCACATTGCAACTTCATTCGTTTTGACCCATAATTTTCCTGATAAATATTATATAATTTTCTAAACACTGTGAGGTGTATTTTTGTGGTGCTAAATGGTGGTATTGTATGATTTATTTCACAAATACTTTACACATTGCCCTCTAAGTTAAGCCTGAGTGCTCGTGCCAAGCTACCAGAGGGTGGGCACAGGATAATCTTGGATTGTGTGTGACTTACCCTGACTAGAGTGAGGGCTTTTGCTTGGACAGGGGGTAACCTGACTGCCAACCAAAAACCCCATTTCTAACATGCAGTATTGCCAAAAGTGAGTGAAATATTTGGGACACCAGATTGAGAAAGGATTGAGGAGAATCTCCAGGGAGAAGGATTACTATGATTCTGCAGAGGAGTCCCACAACTTCACAGAGAGATGTCAGAATGTTTCTGGGAATGGTGGGGTACTGTAGACAGTGGATTCCAAATTTTGCTGAAATTGCTCAACCTTTGCAGCAGTTGACACATAAGGAAGTTACAAATCCCATTACCTTAGATGAAGATCAGATGAAAGCATTCACTGAATTGAGAGAGAGTTTGTGCAGAGCTCCAGCGTTGGGAATGGCTGATTACACAAAGCCTTTCACATTGTTTTGTCATGAACGTGATGCTTCTTCTTTGTCTGTTTTGACACAGGTCCATGGATGTACTTATCGCCGCAGTTGGTCAAAGTCTTTCCCAATGTGAGGGGTAGTCATGGGATACCCTTTAACGGGAACAGTACCACACTCTGTTGAGATTTTACTGACAAGGACAAAAAACACAATATTTGACGGGTGCAAGACTGACAAGGTATGGGACGAGCATATTGGGTGCCCCAAATGTAACATTGAAAAGATGTACAGTGTTGAATCCAGCGACTTTGCTTCCAAGTGACATAGTTGATATTGAGCATGATTGTCTTGAGGTAACTGAGCTGTGTACAAAACTGAGGCCTGATATTAGAGACCTGCGTTTGGAAGAAAATGACCAAATTGTCTTTGTTGATGGTTCATGTCTCAGAGATGGAGCAGGTACACTGAGAGCAGGATATGCTGTGTGCACAATTACAGGCACATTAGAAGCTTCATGGCTTCCAGGTGTGTATTCTGCACAAGTAGCAGAATTAGTAGCTCTTACCAGAGCATGCTATGTTTCTGCAAAATTAAGAGTCACAATCTATACTGACAGCCAATATGGATTTGGAATTGTTCATGATTTTGGTCAGTTGTGGTTGCAGCGAAGTTTTATGACCTCTACTGGAACCCCAGTGAGAGATGGTGACCAGATAAAAGAGTTGGTGTACGCAGTACAGTTACCTGAAGAAATTGCTGTGGTAATATGAGTGCACACCAAAAGGCACAGGATTACATTTAATTGGGAAATGGATATGCGTATGAAGTCGCAAGGTTTTACGCATTGAACTGTATATTGTTTAAGGACAAGTGGGAACTAATGCCTGAAGAAGAAAATAACTGTGCAAGTTTTGCTTTGAAAATAATTGATACACTAGAAGAATTGAAAACATTGCAGGAAAATGCAGACAAGGAAGAGAAAAAGCTTTGGGTGAAGTTCAAGTGTGTTCAAAGACCTGATGAGATTTGGATTTCTGAGGAGGGTCCGATGATACTGCCAAACAGTTTGTTGACTCAGATGGCCCGTTACTACCATGGCCAAGCACATATTGGAAGAGATGCCATGGTTAGGCTGTTTAAAGTTTATTGCTTTAATCCAAAATTCAGACAAGCAGCAGAGGCAGTATGTCATTGATGTGTAATCTGTCAGCAATTAAATGTGGGGAAAGGGACAGTGGTAAACCTGAGCCTTATTGAAAGAGCAGGAGGACCATTCAGCAGAATGCAGTTGGATTACATTGAGATGCCTGCATGTGGTGGATTGAAGTACGTGTTGGTGATTGTGTGTGTCTTTAGTCATTGGATTGAAGCATATCCCACCCGAAGGAATGATAGTCTCACAGTAGCATAGCTATGGCTTAGAGAGTTAATACAACGGTTCGGATTTACGATCTCTTTAGAATCAGATAGGGAAACACACTTCAATAATGAAGTGATTAAACTCTTATGTGCAGCATTAAACATTGAGCAGAAGTTGCATTGCAGTTACCATCCAGAAGCATCAGGACTTGTAGAGCAAATGAATGGGACACTGAAATCAAGAATTGCCAAAATGTGTGCAGCGACAAATCTGAAAATGGCCAGACGCATTACCTTTGGTATTGATGTCAATGCGAAATAGTCCTGACAGGAAGACAGGACTGTCACCCCATGAGATTCTCATGGGCAGAGCAATGAGGTTGCCAGCAATTCCAGCTAATGCTCTTGTCAATATTACAGATTATATGGTGTTGGACTACTACAATGGTCTGGCTGATGTGGTTCGATCTTTCTCTCAGCAGGAGCAGGCTGTTACCCTGCCTCCCATCCATGACCCAGGTCACAATCTGAGAGCTGGAGATTGGGTCGTCATCAAAAAGCATGTTCGAATGACTTGTTAAGAGCTGCATTGGAAGGATCCATACCAGGTGTTGCTGACAACTATGACAGCTGTGAAGTGGGCAGCACTGCGGAATTGGATACACGCAAGCCATACAAAGAGAGTGGTGAGTCCGCGAGAACATGAAGAAGTGTTGTTGATAGCATCAACAGCAGCGAAACAGGTGGCTGTACCTGAGCCAGAACAAGAGCAGATTGAACCTGAGATTGATCCTGAACTGGTGAAAGATGGGTCAATCACACCTGTAAGAGACGAGAGTGAAGAATTACAGGAGGATGAGCAAGAGTCTACAACCCAACGGATACAGCAGGAGAACTGAGCAGAGCAGGGGTTTTCCCAGAAGCAGACGGTGCTGAAAAACAAACATAGCAAGTGCCATATCAAGAGGGTGAAAGAGTTGAGACGGATCGAAGTCAAAGTGGTCCGACTCCTCCTGAACCCGTTGCAGGCCCATCAAGAGAAAACACCATAGAAAGAGGAAAAGAGAAGAGTCCAATTCTGAAAAGAATATTGACAGAAGGAACAAGAAAAGGAGACAATTGGCCTGAATCGCAATTTGGAAAGAAGAAAGAATTGGTTATACATGAACCAATAGAGGAAGAAGTGGATGCCACGAGAAAAGACAAATTAAATGAAGGAGAATTAGGAGGAGAACGAAGTTTGAAAAGAAAGAGACTAAAGAGTCAAAGATACTCAGGTTCTGAGTGGGCATATCTAGCATATCTAGCAACAAGTGAATGGCAAAACAAGTTAATGTCCTTTTGCTTTGACAGAGAAGTTCCGAATCAGTGCTTTGATGCAACCTGAAGGGAATCAATAGACTGAGTTGTTGAGCTAATCTGAAGAAGAATCTAAAAAGAGGCTGTTAAAAATAAAACCGGAAAAGACATTGATAACCTGGTATGACACTTGAAAACCTGGATGTGACAAGCTGCTAACTGATTTTGACAAAGGAAAAAAGGGTTCCTATGTGAGAAACTGAACTGCGAGAAAGAAATGTTTTTCTTTTCCTTCATTTTTAGATTTTTCTGTTGCACTTCATCTAAGAGTTGATCTTACTTTCTGATTCTTTACTGAGCTTGGCTGAATTAAATAATCACATTAGAAATATTACGTATTGTAGATATTTGAGTGTGGGAGTGGCAATTATGTGTGGAATAAAGTTCATAATAATGATTGTGGGTATGTCTATTCATGAAGTGAAGGAGGCTATTATTGCTTCTGTTCCTGAAACTACTAAATTAACAGCTTTAGAGAGGTTTGAGTTAGATGAAAAATATTTGCATGATTAAACTAATGCACAAGGAGAGCTTTATTCTAATGTGTTCTATCGGTTGTTGAGTGAGTATGTTGAGATGATGTATGCAAGGAATTGTCTTGTGTGTATGAAAATTCCTTCCTCTGTGGAAGAAGAGGTTACGTACCATAGCTTGCCTTTAATTTATGGCATAACTTGTACTTTGCTACTGACCAGATTCTATAACCAAGAGTATATCCAGCATTTCTATTCTAATTATGATCTTGTGTTTTCCTTTGTTCCTATTATTAGATATTTGAGTAAGGTAGCTAAAGAGCATGATATGGTATTAGTTAGGGGATTCTTTGAGCCAACACTAACATTTGGAACTGGTCATGCGCATCAAAACAATTTAACCTGCTTATTAACCCCATTAGAAAAGAGCTTTATAGGGCATACTGATGACAAAAGGAAGGCATTGAAGGAGAGGCTAGAGAAGGGTTGGAGAAAAGGACTTATAAGAATGATTATGCTTACACTGCTAATAAAATGCAAGGGAAACTAGCCTTAGATGCATTACATGTAGGGAAGCTTTGTATATATCGACCGAAATCACGCACTGACACCTTATGTGTGGGAACGAGTGAATGTGGGCATGCGCTCTTGTTTCAGAGTAAATGGACTTTTACGCTGAATGGTCAGGACCCTGTGATTCCTGGAATTTACTATATTTGTGGACTTAATGCTTATTACCGTCTTCCTAGAGGATGGTATGGGACATGTTGTTTGGGGATAGTTTTTCCTAAAATCTATCAGATAGATGATTTAATGAAAATTCCGAAAGTGACTGAGTTATATCATGAGCGACAGAGGAGGGAAACCTCTTCTGCAACTGTGGGAGATATTTTTGGTGCAGTAATTCCTTCTGTAGGAGTTATTCTGAATGTAATTAAGATACAAAAGTTGTCTACTATTATGAATAACATGCTGACAAACTTTACAGGGGCAATACTCCTGTTGAATACTGAATTGGTTGTGGATAGAGCTATGATGCTTCAAAATAGGCTTGCTTTAGACATAATTTTGGCAAAAGATGGCAGAGTCTGTAAAATGATTAATGCTAGGCATTGTTTTTCCTACATTCCAGAGGATGATAAGGAAATAAGAGACTTACTTACTAACTTAACTAATTCAAGCAAGGACTTGAAGGATTTGAAGGAACCAGGGGTTTGGGAAAAAGTTGGAAATTGATTTGCCTCTGGGGGTAATTGGTTTAATCAAATTTGGAATGGGGTATTGTGGAAAATTGTCCATGGAATATTAATTGTGATTGTTTCCATATTGGGATTATGGGGTGTTAGAAATGGGGTCCTTGGTTGACAGTCAGGTTATCCCCTGTTCAAGCAAGGACCCTCACTCTAGTCAGGATAAAAGAGAATCACCCTCAGCTAACCCCTGCTTACCCCTTTGGTGTTCTTGGCAGAGCAGTAGGCTTAACTTCAGAGTGCTAGGTGTAAAGTATTTGTACCAACACACACAGTAACTTAATGAAAACACCACAAAATGACACAACACCAGTTTAGAAAAATAGAAATATTTATCTAAATAAAACAAGACCAAAATGACAAAAATCCACAATACACAAGTCAAGTTATCTATAAAAATGCAAAAAGAGTCTTTATGTAGTTTTAAACACACACTAACACTGTCAGCTTGTAAAAGTACCTTGGGCGCGTCAAAAATAACCTAGCACGGTCGAGTGCACGTCAAAAAAAGCTTGCGATGCATTGATTCCACTCATGAGCGGGACCTTGCATCGTTTCTCCTTTCAACAGGTCGGGCACATCGTTTCTTCTCTCCGCAGAGAGCGGTGCGTCGATCCGGTCAGCGCTCTCGGGTCCAGGTGGGCCTTGCGTTATTTTTCCACACACAACGGTACTTGAGTCCGAAATCCAGCCACACCATGACCCTGAAAACCCCGCAGCGCGGGTGGTGATCTCCAGCCTCCGTCAGCGATGCTGCACGTCGTTTCTCCTGCTCTGTAAATCGATTCTCCGGTCGCGTTTCCTGCGAGAGTCGTTTTCTCAGCTGCGGAGCCGGCAGCGCATCGTTTCTTCAGCCGTAGATCAGAGTTGTGTCGATCTTTACCCCGCACAGCGCTCTGTGCGTGGATTTCCTTGTCTTTAGGCTGCCAGCTTCTCCTTTCCCAGGAATTGGATGGGCACCACAGGGCAGAGTAGGAGTCTCTCCAGAGACTCCAGGTGCTGTAAGAGCCTTTGCTGTCCCTGAGACTTCAAACAACAGGAGGCAAGCTCTAAATCAAGCCCTTGGAGATTTCTTCTCAAGATAGAAGGCACACAAAGTCCAGTCTTCGCCCTCTTACTCTGGCAAAAGCAGCAACTGCAGGGTAGCTCCACAAAGCACAATCACAGGCAGGGCACTCTTCTTCCTCAGCTCTTCTCCAGGCAGAGGTTCCTCTTGTTCCAGAAGGGTTTCTAAAGTCTGTGGTTTTGGGTGCCCTTCTTATACCCAATTTCTCTTTTGAAGTAGACCTACTTCAAAGTAAAGTCTCTTTTGAATGTGAAATCCTGCCTTTCCCAGGCCAGGTCCCAGACACTCACCAGGGGGTTGGAGACTGCATTGTGTGCGGACAGGCACAGCCCTTTCAGGTGTGAGTGACCATTCCTCCCCTCCCTCCTAGCACAGATGGCTCATCAGGAAATGCAGACTACACCCCAGCTCCCTTTGTGTCACTGTCTAGTGTGAGGTGCAACCAGCCCCAACTGTCAAACTGACCCAGACAGGGAATCCGCAAACAGGCAAAGTCACAGAAATGGTATAAGCAAGAAAATGCCCACCTTCTAAAAGTGGCATTTTCAAGCACACAATCTTAAAATCAACTTTGCTAAAAGATGTATTTTTAAATTGTGAGCTCCGAGACCCCAAACTCCACAAGTCCATCCACTCCCAAAGGGAACCTACACTTTAATCAGAATTAAAGGTAGCCCCCATGTTAACCTATGAGAGGGACAGGCCTTGCAACAATGAAAAACACATTTAGCAATATTTCACTGTCAGGGCCCATAAAACACATTGCTATATGTCCTACCTTGACCATACACTGCACTCAGCCCTTGGGGCTCCCTAGGGACTACCTTGGGGTGTCTGACATTTACGAAAAGGGAAGGTTTAGGCCTGGCAAGTAGGTACACTTGCCAAGTTGAATTTACAGTTAAAACTGCACACACCGACAATGCAGTGGCAGGTCTGAGACATGATTACAGAGCTACTTTTGTGGGTGGCACAACCAGTGCTGTAGGCCCACTAGTAGCATTTGATTTACAGGTCCTGGGCACCTCTAGTGCACTGTACTAGGGACTTACCAATAAATCAAATATGCCAATCATGGATAAGTCAATTACATACATATTTTGTAAAGGAGCACTTGCTCTTTAGCACTGGTTAGCAGTGGTAAAGTGCCCAGAGTAACAAAAACAGTAAAATCAGAGTCCAGCAAACATCAACAACCTGGGGAACAGAGGCAAAAAGTTAAGGGAGACCACACCAAGGATGAAAAGTCTAACATGGGGTACATGCAAATTATGGCAAAAGATACAATTAGGAAAATCTAAGAATGATCAGAAAAGGGAAGAACCACCTAGGAGACAACTTTATAGGGAAAATATAAGGAAAAGGCTAAATACATCTGAAACAGAATTATAAATTATTGATAAGAAAGGTGTGTTGACATACTTAGTCATCAGAGGAGGGACTGTTGGAGCAGATATGTTAATTAAGAAATTATTAACAGCTTCTATGTGTGTTTATGAAATGAGAAAAATGCATTGAGAAATTAATAGTAGAAAATAATGTGCATGTTTAGAAATGTGCCCTCTGGGAGTGATCACCATATGTACTAAGGTGACTAAAATATGCGAAATAATGAAAACATATGAGAAAAATGTACTAATACGTCATAATGAGATGTATAACCTATGTTTTGTATTAATTCAATAGTTTTAAGTTAACTATACCAGAGGCCTAGTTTCACTAGGCCTTGCTCACTCTGAACATGGAGAATTCAAACACCTTGCAAAGGACTGGTAACTGGAGACAGAGACCTTGAACTGCTCAGAGTTTAAGTCACTTAGCTAGAACATTCTGCAATGTACCGATGGACAGGAGATGGTGAAGGCAATTTGAAACAATTATGTGTAGTGTAGGATAAATATACTTTCCCAGGACTTGAACAATGGAAGCACTGACTAGAGAACCGTGTGCAACAATTTTGATACCTGAAGAGCCGGATGATGTCCTCATCGCAAGAAGAACCAATCAGCGTTTTGGGAAATAGAGGAATATGATTTGGTAAATAAAAACTATAGGTTAGAGTCATATCTTCTGACTGATTGACCAATTAACAATTAGTGAAATGGACAGGGAGACCCTAATAAAAAGTCATGACAAGGGATGAGGAATCAGAACTGCGAGGAGAAAGTTGAAGACGCCAGGAGATGCTGTCCGAGGTGCTGATGTTGGGCTCATACTCTGTGGCTGACCATTGATGACCTGAAGATGAAGACTGACTTGTTGCTTATCAGTCTTGGATAGATAGCTATGAAAATGTGACTGACAATTTTGTGCCTTTTCTTCTAGGTACCAACTGCGCTGTTTTATAGAGATTCACACTTAGGTATATTTTTTCCAAATGAATGTTTTCTCTAAATTGTTTTCGCATGAAGACCCACATGCTGATGCTAATCTTGGTTAGGTAGCTTTTTAGGGGTGACCTTGGCGGTGACAAATGACTGACAAACTTAATTGCTGAAGTACATTATTAATGCTGATATTCATAGCTTATGGTGTTGCTTTGCTGCATATGTTTTCTTCAAGAAATAATGTCTTATAACTGATGGATTAATAAAGCATTGATTTGAATAAAGATTCAATTAACAGATGATTAGAATTGTAAGCAATAGGGAATAAAACTTGTTAACCCTTTTCATGAGTAGTGCTTATTTCTGATTAGTATGGTTTCTATTGTGGTTTCATAAAGTGTTTATCTTGATTATTGATGTTGGTTATTGATTCAGTGGTCCCTGCATGACTAGGATACTCCATGCGATTCAAAAGGTTCATCGACCTATACGCCTTCCCCTTGTAAGTTTACTTACTAAGGACCGGGCGTGCTAGCATAACTAAACAGCCAATAGAAAGCTTGTAAGACTGAAACACCCCTGTAGGTTGATCCAGTATTTTATTGAAGATGTCTCAAGCCAATAGTTGAAGGTCCTGAAAAAGCTAATGGTTGAAGGAGACCGGATCAAAGCCCCTTAAATTATATATAAGATACAATGTGTTTGATATAAATGGTGCAAACCTCATACATTTCAATCCTAAAATTGGAAATAAGGTAACATTGTTCGAAGTAGTCATACGAAATGTATTATTTTTTGCCACAAGGAGCTAATTTACAGACTGCTGGTTGTGGGCAGGTTAGAAGCACGTATCTTTATCTTATTACAGCCGTTTAAAGCTGCTTTGGTACATTTGAGGGCACCACTTTCACTGAAGTACAACTGAGGATATCCATGAAATAATAAACTTTTAGATACATCACAGCATATATTAGTTTATCATAGTTGGACCAACCCTATAAAATGTGTATGATCAACATCAAATGGGACATTCGGAGCTTAGCAGCCATGAGGCTTTTTACGGAAATGAAGACCTGCAATGCATTGCAAGCAGGAGTTGCGCTGGATAAACATTCACGCAGAGGTCAGGACAGGGTTTGAATGAGGTGCTTAGACAATGACTACCTTACCTTGACTTGTCCTTTGGGCTTGCTGCTAACACGTACTGTTTAAACCAACAGTGTAGTTTGGATTTGCGTATTGGACCGAGACCTGAGTTAGAGCCAGAAGAAGTTATGACTGAGTAAGTGTATGCCTCGACACTGGACTGCCTGTGCCCATTGGTTTGTTTTGCCTCTGGCTTTTTCCTAGCTTTGTCAGGTGCCAAAGCAGCTGACACTTCACAATCGACATTTTGTCACGTTCAAGAGCTGGGACTGCATGTACTTTCATAAACTGCTGAAAGGCAAAGTCACCTGACGAATAACGGGATATGTTTGTTAGACGCTCGACCGGTTTCAGCAGGTGGTTTGCTTTCTGATTGCCTTGGTGACTATAGTGTTGGTATGTGTGAAAATGATGCCAAGAAGTGCATGAGTACCTATGTAGGTACCTGCTGTCAAATGGGACTAGGGCCAATGTCTGTATGTGAAAATACTGCACTCTCCAGGAACTTTCTCACGGGCTTTCACAGCAAAGCCCAAGATGCTGAATACACTCTCTTTATTCCCCCTTGCATTTTGTTCATTATTTCTGCTTTTGCCACCCCTTTCCACTCCCCCCCCGCCCCCCCACTGTTTTGGACTACATCCGTTTGGGTGGGTGTAGCTCATGGTGCTGTTAGAGTGCATCATCACCTAGGTGTGCGTTTGTGCTTGCATAGATGATGAGGCATACATACACCATACTTTACGTAAACACGGTGAAGGTGTTACACAGGTCGAGGTTACCTAAGGCAGTAGCCTTACATGTCCTGGATATGTGGCCCAGGGCTCCTTTCAGCCACCTTATAAAAGTACACAGCTAATTCTAATAACCAAAATCAAATTGTAATGACATTAATATTAATAATCTGTTATTTATAATTGTCTTTCGCCGAATTATTGTACCTAGTGAATGTTTACAGACAATTATTAAGCACTGATATCAAGCTATTTCCTCCAAGAGCAGGTGGAGTTGAGTGCAGGAGGGTTTTGTTCTACATCGCCAAAGTTGGGTGATACAACCGAGAACATTGTTCTGGCGTTTTGGGTGCTTCCCTGTTTGAAAATCTCCCTTATCCAAGGTGGCAACTTGGAAAACCAGCAAACCTAGCTGTGAGGTCTGACAGGAGAGCAGAGTTCTTGCTCTGTCTTCTCAAAGGTAGGTGAAACCTGGAAACTGATTAGGTGAGAAAAACGGGGGTCGGGGGGCAGGCACAAAGGACTTCGATCCAACAGAGTTGATTCTCAAATATAATCAAAGGGCCTTTGCCAGCTATTGCTCACTCTTCAGAGGGTGGGAATAGGACAGACAATCAGCCCAAAGAATTACAATTAAAGTCCCCCCATTAATGAATCAGGAATGTTACCAAAATGTTAGCAAATTGGGACAGTTTTTAACTTGTGGGGACATACTGTATAAATGTTTTGCAAAGGACATACACAGATTTCAACTTGCTGCAAGCACTGTTTGTTGTATTTTCATGGAAATCAATAGTAAAACAGGCCCATCAGACCATAAAACAGACTCACAAATCTGTCAGCCCAGCCCTTCGCGCAATACCTGGCAGACCTACAGGCCAAGTCTGACCCTGCTTCAGGTTCTTGTATTACTGATCATCTTTTTACTACCGCAATCACATTCCCACCACAAGAGACACAGGTGTCTAACACATTCAAAGAAGCAGGCTAATATGATTATCGAATCGCTTTGGTAAATACAAACATTCTTGCCCCCATGGATTGCAAATGGCAGAAGTGGCGCCTGCTTTTAGGTTCCTATTCAAGTAATCATTGCAGCCACTAGTTCAACCATGAACTCTACAGTGAGCCACTTTAGTGCATCTCATGACATATATGACTCATATGACTTTATGCCATATAGCTGTGGCATGAATAGTTGTGCACTTACTCCAAGTGCATCTTGAAGGCTGAACAATCATATTCACCTGCAACCCATTATTTATTTCAAGTAAACTGAGTGAAAGGGAGGCCAATGGACAAATGAGACCCCTCTTTTCCATTTTAGAGAAAGGCAAACCTGCGCCCCGATCTTTCTGCTGCCTTGTTCTCGGTTGACCATACAGTGCTGCTTATTTGCTTCTAAACCATGATGAGTTTGCAACACACACCTCGCCACGATCAACGCATTCCTTCCAGACAGAGGTCAACAGGAGGGCCCCGAAGCACTTATAGCTGAGAGAGTTCGCATCTAATGTGGGTTTCGCAAGAGGTCACTATTCTTCTGTTTAACATGCGCAGGTAACTATTGGGCAGGGAATTGCTCACTGTAATTAGTGCTCAAATGATGCTCAAATATTTTAAGGTCTCCATCTTTCTGATGTTCTGCTGTGTGTTTAGTTCTAGAGGGAGGACATTTGTTCTGTTACAGTCACAGCAAGAAACACATCCGCTTCCGCGCTCGGATTCCTCAAGGGATGTACCATTTTCGTGACTGTCATCCTTGGAACTATGCTAACAATTTGGTGGAGCCTTCAAGAAATCTGAGTGTGATATTCGCTAGAGAGCTCGCTTTCGAGTAACAGGCGGTGCCTAAGAAGGCCTGGTCCCATCAGTTGCCTGTGCCGCAGAAGTCACCAGCCCATAGATGAAAGGTTCTGCTAAAAATGTTGGTCAGTTTTAGCGGACATTTCTTTCAGTTTTGTTATGAGATATTGCAGGTTTGTGTGGTGATGTATTTTCTCTTGTACGTGGGCGCAGTGTGTTCATGTATATGCAAAGTGCCAGCATAGTGAGATTTGTGCACATCAGTGTGCATGTTTTTCAGTTCAGCGACTCATGACGCTAGATATATGTGTGCAGTGAAATGAACCAGTGCATGAGCAGGGTGTTATAATGTTTAATATGTGCTCGGGGAAGTACATTATTGTGCGTTAATCTAGTTCTTAAGTCTCGTGTTGTTTAGTGCAGGATGGAGGTGGGTGTGTGTAGTGTTATAGTGTTTGGTATGTGTGTGCAATGCAATTTGCCAGTGTGTGTATGGATGAAGTTCTGAAATTCAGAGTATTAATTACTACGTGTTTTTGCAATGTGTTTAGAAAGAGTGTAATCTAAAAGCGTGTGTTCAAGATGGTTGTATGACAACCACGCATGCCAGAACCATGCATGCCTTAGCAATGTGTTTGGAAGCGCAACCGCATATTTTCCACGCATGCCTTTACCACGCATGCTTTTACAATGAATTTCATTTTCAAAAGCATGCTTAGTAAAGGCATATTGTAATTGTAATTGTAATAGTATTTATATAGCGCTTACTACCCCTGACAAGGCGTCAAAGCGTTTTCAGCGAGTAGCACGCTACTCCGGAACCCAACAAGAATTAGTGATGGATTAGTATCGGAAAATATGAGTACAGATTTAGTATTATTATGAGTTAATTTGAGCCGTGGATATGAGAGTTTGTTAGTTAGATTGACAGGAGTAATGGAGGGGTGGAGGAGGAAAGAAATCCAGAAGTGTTAATTGGGAGTACACCCCTCATTTACTCATCCCAGGGGCTTGGGATGAGCAAAGGGGGATGGAGGAGGGAAGATTTTGTGGAAGGGTTAGGGAGATTATAGTAGCAGGGTGAGATAAATGAGGGTGAATTTAATAGGGTTGTTTGGGAGGTCATGGTAGTAGAGTGAGGTTTTTGTGAGTTAGATGTGGAAGCGGAGGGAAGAGCTTAGGTAGAGTTATTTAGGAGTTGAAAGTAGTAGAATGGATTTGGGAGGAGTCAGAGTGGGGATGGAGGATAGATTGATAGAGACCTGACATATGATGATGGGTAGATAAGATAAGTGTGATAAGAGGAGAGCAGGGATTCATAGATATTGAGTATAACAACCCACCCAGGAGCCATGCAATGACCCACGAACATGCCAAGCACAGAAACAACATACACATACATATATATATACATATATACACACACACACACATGAATACACACACATGTGCAGAAAAATATGTACATACAATACATAATTAGAACCATGGGTAAATATACTTAGTCAAACAGATTTAAAGAGTGTGTGTGTATTTTATTGTTATGACATAGTAGCGATACATATTTTCTAAAGAACTATACATAACTAGAAATATACACATAATCAGAAAAAATATTTATCAACATAGGCATATGCAGCCCATAGTTGTATGAATATGGTGGTTATGAAGGAAAGAGCCAACTCTTGAGTAGTTATCTGAAGACAAGAAAGTTATCTGTGGCTCTTACAGTTGGGGGTAATGAATTCCATAGTTTGGCTGCTTGAACTGAGAAGGATGTACCACCTATGGTCTTTTTCTTGTATGGTGGTGTTCTAAGGCGGGGTGCCAATCTTGAGCGGAAGTTTCTTTTTTAGATGTATTTGGTTATTTTGTTTCTGATAAAAAGTGGTCCTGTTCCATATAAAGCTTTGTGGGTGATACAAAGCAGCTTGAAAGTGCATCTTCTGGCAACGGGTAACCAGTGTAGTGCTCTCAAGGCAGGGGAGATGTGGGCTTGCGGCTTTACATGTAATAGTAGCCTGGCTGCGGAGTTCTTGATACGTTGTAGTTTTTTCATAATAGATAGAGATGATCCATGGTAGAGGCCATTGGCATAATCCAGTTTGGACAGTACAAGTGAAATAGTAGCTTGCACCTTGTGTGGAAATCCGAGGTGGGGGAAGACGCGTCGTAGAGTCTTCAAGGTGATGAAGCTTGTTCGTGCTAATTTGTCCACTTGGGCATTCATAGTTAACTTGGAATCCATGGTGATTCCAAGGTTTTTAACGTCCTTGGATAATTGAGGAGGTGGTCCGAGATCGTCAAGCCAGACGCATAGAGGGTCATAACTTTTCCAGTCACCACATATGAGTATTTCTGTTTTGGAGGTATTTAGTTTGAGATTGCTCCAGGTCATCCACTGATCAACGGCTCTGAGGCAACTGAAGATTTGTGAGTTTTCAATGTTTTTGGGGCATTCTAATTTAAGTAGTATTTGTGTGTCATCTGCATAGTTGTAGCATGTGAGATGAAAATCATTGATCAGTTCTGGTAATGATATCATGTAGATGTTGAAAAGCAAAGGTGAGATGATTGATCCTTGAGGGACCCCTGCTTTTGTGACGTAGGGTTTGGATGAGAAGGGGGGTGAGTAGATGATATTAGATCTTTTTTGAAGATAAGAAGTAATCCAGTCGAGAGCAGTCCCTTGTATGCCGGCTTTGTGGAGTCTTTGAATTAGGGTGTCATGGTCAACCGTATCAAAGGCAGCCGAGAGGTCCAAGAGAAGTAGTGGAAATGGCATGCGTGGTTGTGCCATACAACCTCCTCTCTTAACCTTAAAAAGTACACCAACCCCTCCACCCACCCTGAGATCCAAAACTACCCCACCCCTCATAAGTAAACTACCCAGACAACCTCACCCGCCCTGAGTTCTAAACCTTCTCCACCCCTAATAACTAAACTACCCCGTCACCCCCACCCACCCTAAGCCCTAAAACAAATGACCCCACCCCTATAGAAATAAATTACCCCAACACCCCACCTGCCCTGACCCCTAAAAAATAAACTTCCCCAACCCATCACCCCTGCCACTAAAAAACTAAACTACCACAAATCCCTCCAACCACCCTGAGCACTAAATCCAACGCAACCCTAAAAACTAGCTCCCCAAATCCTGTCCCATTTCCCTCACCACATCCTCTCCCCATCCACTAGACTGCTCTCTGCCTTTTTCTCTTTCTTCACCACGCATATGTGTAGTTTGGCACATGCGTGGTTAAGGCAGAGAAAAAGGCAGTCGTTCAGGCAAGCATTGTTCTGCTTGTGGGAGAAACAACGTTGTTGATTATACGTTGCTTAGGACGTTTCCAGTTCAAGATTATTGTGTGCAGTTCAGTATTGCAGAAAGTGTGAACCTTATTCATAGTGTGTAATGTTGTTTGCAAGTGAATGTGAACAGTGTGTGCAGTGCAGTAAACCGGCAAAGATGCAACCAGTTTAGTGTATTAGATGCAGAATATCACTGTGAATGAACATTTCCCACGTGTGCATCACTGGATGCCTTTTCTTGAGTGGTATTGCCACCCACTGTGTTGGAACACATTGTCAGCAAGGTGCTGTATGTGTTCTTGTGGTGTGTTGTATCCAGAAATACACTGGTCACTTGTCTGTACATTTGTGTGACTTGAAGCCAAGCGGTATGGTGTGGTGTTAAGGATACCGTATATCCATTGCACTAGAGTTCAGTGTCCACCGTGCTTATAGAGCTGTATGCAGTAAGGTGGAATTCACTAATCATCTTTGTGATCTGTGATAATTGTTTGTATGGGTTTATTTGTATTTGTTTTCTTTTTGTTTATGTCTTTTGTGTCTGTGATGTGTAACCATTTGTTGCATCAGCCAGTTACTCCTGTATGTGTGGTTCCTGTGTTTTCTTTTTTAAGGAAAGAGGAATGTTGTGTCCTCTGTTGCGGTTTGTCTTGTGCATGTCAGTGAGTCATGTCTGTAAGCTTCCGTATTCCTGTATGTAAAGTATGAGATTAACTCAATTGTTACATTTTGTGCCTCACAGTTTTTAATTACCTGTGCTCACCATCTCAAAAGGACAGGGTCGGCGTGGTCATCGTCAACTGTGACTCCCTCATAATAGTATAGAACATTGTCCCACTCTAATGCATATGAAGTCATGGCCACTACTGTTCTACTCCTCTGACAATCATGGTCCATTTTCATCCCTTTGGGTGCATCCACCCAGTCAAGCACTCACATTTTGATCATGTATTGACATTTTTTAGTTCTCTAATCATCTCTTTATATTATCAGTAGATGCCTGTGACATTTTCGTCATCACTGGAATGCTCCCTCTAAGCTGTTACTTTAAGGACCATCTGGGTGATGTATCTTAGTTTCATTTACAGAAATCTCACACTAATAACGTAGTAGGTAAGTAAGAGGTGAAGCAGAGGCGCAGACGCAGCTGTGCAAAATAGTGCAGGATTGTGCAAAGTGCTTCCGCAAGACTCTTGCAGCCCAACAATATCTCCCAATTGCATCAGGGTTCATCCAATTCAGCAGGACCTACAAATGCAGTAATGGATGAACGAGGGGGCGAGGGGCCCAAGCCCATGATCTGTTAGACGGACAGAGACCATAGCTCCAGTTACCTAACTAGCTGAACGAAACCACCTGTTCTGCCCGGAAAAGTATTGAAGAGAGAGCAGGAAAATTGATTACACAGAACAGTATTGATTTATAGTATACAAAGCCATACCATTCCCTGATGACAACAGCAGCAGAGAGGATTTTAAGACTACTAGTCGATTAATACACTTTGTAAGCAAGGGAGAATATAAAAAACCTGCTTAGATGAAAGGGCCACTTTTAGATACACTCTTGCGTTCTAGGTGTCAGGAATGTACACTCAGCCTGAAAGTTGACTATCAGTGAACATCAATACATTCATGCATTAATTTCAAGGTACACAACCACAGAACAATGTATTTAATAACATATAGAAATAGACTTATCTCAGGGCCTTATGTTCAGGAATATCCACCACCAGGGAAGCAGCAACTGCACTGCACAGTGGGCTCATGGTGTACATATGCTGAACATCAAAGACGATTGACTTGTATTTTATCGAGCCTTGACAAGCCAATCCCTAGGAACACTACAAAACATGGTATGTGGGTTCCTCCACTTACTTCCCCGACAACAAGGATTGCAACCTGAGGAACAGCTATGAGCAGCCAGACATTACCAAGGCCAGACCTTCATCAGCACCACAAAAGAGTGACATGAACAAATGTAGCCTCCTCCAACTCCTGCTACAGTGGCGGTGAAATTAGCTTATTTAAAAGACTTGATCACTTCCTATAAACCCTGATAGTTTCATAAGATGCAACTCATCAAACTCTAGCTCTCATGATGAGGGTGGATTGGACCTGAACAAGAAATCCACCTGGCCTTGAAAACCCTGGAAGGGACTTGGCTTAAAGCTCTCCATAAGATGTATCCCCGAACTCTTACATTTCAGAAAGCAAACTCTATGTGAATGAGACCAGTCAATGGAAATAGACGTACACCCCACCACCCTCACCCAAATCTACCACCCCCTCTCAACTACAAATAAGGATCATTGCTTCCCTTGACAAAGAAAACAAGCATTGGCATAGCCAAAAGGTCTCTCCTTTGAGATCTTCTGTGTTCATCCATGTGTAGGAGGCTGGCTCTCTATATGGTGTACGAAAACGAAGTGTACAATGCAGAGAGTCTGAGCTACCCTATGTTGGTTCAGGTAAACACTAGACCACCAAAAGCTCTAGTTTTTGTGATAGCTTGGTCCAGCAGTTAGGCCAATCATGGAGAAGTTCTAAGCAGTTATTGTGCTAACAGTATCGATAAATGTGGGCACACACTCAAAAGAATAACTCAAGACCAATTTATAAAAATACTTCTGATTTGTATAACATTTTTAAAACCAAGATCATCAAAATTGGGGGAGTACTTTTTAAGTTATGATTTTTCGAAGTTTAGCAAAAATAGTCTTTTTTGCGTAATTACGCACCTTAGGAATCAATCGGAGAAAATGTAAAAATCAGGCAATGCTTTCACAAATGTCACCTTCCGGTTTTAGGTCGAGGTCATTGAAATGTCCCGTGGGCCAGCAGAGAAATTCTGGCAGTTCCCGGTTCAAGTGGGAGCAGTGGCTGAAGGTCCTGGAGGTGGTGCAGGACAGGCAAGGAGACCACTTGGAAATGCACTGCACAGGTGGACTTAAAGGTGAGTCCGGTGGGTCCCCTTGGAGTGTAGAGGTTGAAAAGGGTTGGGGGACTTCTAAAGCACAGCGGGTTCTCCAATGCAAGGGCCAGGGAGGCCAGGTACAGAGCAAATAGGTCAGCTAAAAGCTGTGTATAAGGGAACCTTTGGAATCAGGGGGAAGGCTATTTGGAGGGTGGATTGCAGGCAAGCAGGGCCACTCTGGAGAGGGTTTCTTGGTTTTTCTGAAGTCCCTTGACTGGTGCTTGCTTTTGGTCCTAAGTGAGTATGGAGTAGACTTTACTTCTGGGTGTCTGATGTTGGGGGTCCAGTACCTCGGGCTATTGCATGCATTAGCTACTGAAGGTTGCATTGCCATCAAACTTTGCACACTTGCCGAGTTTGTCCTCTTGGTCCATTGGGAGAAATTTGGTCCAGCTGCTCTGTCTGATTCCTTGGTCAGTGGCTTTTCAGTGTCAGTGAACTGGACTTCACTGGTTCTTGCTTGCTGGTTTCAGGGAGTGATGCCTTCACTCTGGAGGGAGGTTCTTGGCAATTTTCAGAAGGTTGGAGGTCCTCTGTTTTTTTTTTGGGTCTGTCTGTTGTCCTGTCGACCCCTCAGCGGCGATTGTCGAGTCCTGGGTGCAGCAGACAGAGTTTGGGGCTTTTTCCTTCTTGCAGAAGGACTTCAGTTCTCAATCTTTGGGTCTTATTCCTTGCTGGTCTTTGTTAGTCCTGGAATCATTGGTATGGTTTCCTCTGTCTTTTTTCCTCTGCTTCCTGTGTTTTGACTGTGTGCTAGACTTTGTTTTTGCTGCTTTTGGTACCCTGGGTACTTTACTACTGCTGAGCAGTGCTATAGTGTAAGTGCTCTCTGTATAAACTGTATGTGTAACTGGCTTTTCCATGATTGGCATATTTGATTTACCAGTAAGTATCTAGTAAAATTCACTAGAGGTGCAAAGGGTCTGTAAATCACATGTCACTAGTGAGCCTGCAAAATTGATTGTGCCACCCACATGAGTAGCCCCGTAAACATGGCTCAGACCTGCTACTCCAAAGTATTTGTGTACAGTTTTAAACTGCCAATACCACCTGGCAAGTGTACCCACTTGCGAGGCCCAAACCTTCCCTTTTACTACACGTAAGTCACCCATAAGGTAGGCCCTAGGTAGCCCCATGCTGGGTGCAGTGTATGCTAAAGGTAGGGCATGTACTGATGTGTTTTACATCTCCTGACAGAGAAAAACTGCCAAATTCAGTTTTCACTGTTGCAAAGCCTATCTTTCTCATAGATTAACATGAAGACTGCCTTTAAATATCTTTTAAAGTGCAGTTTCCCATTGGAACAGATAGAGATTTGGAGTTTGGGGTCTGTGAACTCACACTTTAAAAAATACATATTTTGGTAAAGTTGGTTTTTGGATTGTCAGTTTGAAAATGCCATTTTTAGAAAGTGGGAATTTTCTTGCTTAACCACTCTGTGCTGCTGCCTGCCTATGGAATCTACGTCTGGGTCAGACTGGTAGTTGGGCTGTTTGTGAATTCCCTGTAGACAGTGACACAAAGGGAGCTGGGTGTAGCCTGCATATCCTAATGAGTCTCCTGGGCTGAAGAGGGGAGGGAGGAGCTGGCACTTACACCTGAAAGGGCTGTGCCTGTCCTCATACAATACAGTCTCCAACCCCCTTGTGTATGTCTGGACCAGGCCTGGACAAGGCAGGATCTTGTGAACACCACAGATTTTCCTTTGAAGTTTTCCTACATCAAAGGCAGAAAGCAGTATAAGTAGTGGACCCAGAACCCCAGAACTTGAGATTACTTTTGGACTCAAGAGGAGCCTCTGCCAAAGGGAAGAACTGAAGAGCTGGACGAGGAGTACTCCCCCTCTGCTATGACTGTGCTTTGCTGGGTTGGCCTGCAGTTGCTGCTGCCTGAAAGAGGACAAGACTGGACTTTGTGGTATATTCCTACTTGTAAAGTGCCTCCAAGGGCTTGAACTGAGCTTGCCTCCTGTTTTGAAGTCTCAGGGCCATCAAAGACTTCCTCTGCAAGCACCTGGACTCTCTGCTGAGACTCCTACCCTGCCAAGTGGTACCCAGTCCAGTCCCTGGGGCCTTGTAAGGTGAAGCTGGTGGAACCAAGGTGGAAATCCACCCATAGGAGCCATGCGGGGGACATTTTGATGCACCATCTGCAACACAGCTGTAAAAATGATGCACCACCTGCATCACTGCTGAGAAATCAATGCACCATCTTCATTGCGGCTGGAACCTGCATCGTGGCTGGAGAAACAATGCAACAGCCACTTCCAGCTGCTGAAATCAACGCAAGCCTCACGCAGTGCGGTTACCGATCACCGTGCAACTGGATTTCGCACGCATCGTCGCTGGGTGTCAAAATCGATGTGAACCTGCCAGGACCCGAGGTGCCAGTCTGTAAATCGACACATCGCTCTCTTGCGGGAGAGAAAAATTATGCATCGTCTACCCGACCAGAGAAGGAACGACGCATGGCCTTACTTGCAAATAAGGAATCGACACATCACTGACTTTTCTGACACACGCTCGCCCATGCAGCTTTATTTTTTTATGCAAACCAGATTCTTTATGTAACATCAATGCATCCATCGTTTTCTACGGAGTAAGACTCTTTTTACTTTAAAAAATCATAACTTTACTTGTGTATGTTGGATTCTTGTAGGTTTGGTCTTGTTTGATTCAGATAAATATTGGCTATGTTTTTAAACCAATGGGGTGTCCATTTTGTAGTGTTTTCACTGTATTACTGTGTGTGTTGGTACATATACTTTAGACATTGCCTCTGAGATAAGCCTGACTTCTTGTGCCAAGCTACCAAGGAGTGAGCAGGTGTTATCCTAGGTGTATATCTACCTTACCCTGACTAGAGTGAGGGTCCCTGCTTAAACAGAGTACATACTGACTGCCAACCAGAGACCCCATTTCTAACAGTTTTCTTGTGTCTGTTGAATCTGATCTGAAGGTCTAGGGATGCCCACTATATACTGCATTTAGGGGATGTTTAGGGGAGTACCTGGTAGTGCCTAATGGGTCAACCACTTTAGGGTGACTACATCCACTATGTGCCCACTTCCTGAGGGGAGAAGTCACATCCCTAACCCTGATTGGCTACTTCCCTACCATGCAAGATGGAGGAAAATGAAATGGAATGGTCACCTCACCTGCTACACCTGAGGGGTGGTGCAGGCAGAGGGTGGCCACTCCTAGTGTTTGTGCATTTCCCTCCTGTTGCTTCCACCAAAAGTGGGGGTTTGCAATGGAGGCAGCCATCTGCTGCTAGCAGCAGGGCTGAGGGTTGAATTTCAAAGGTGTCAAGCCCTTTGAAACTTGCAGACAGGCCAGTGCACATTCCTGGAGGAGGAGGTGTAACACCTCTGCCAAGGAAGGGCTTTGTTTTCAGATCAGAGAGAGCAAAGGCCCTCAACCCCAGAGATCCAGAATCTTGTCTGGTGGTGGTAGGCTGGTTGGGACTGGCCAGCAACCATGCCAGGGCTAGTTAGCTTTGCAGGGGTCATCTCTACAGTGGACCTGGGAACATTTTGCAATATATTGAATACTGGCACCAGCTTGGATTAGTTGTTCTGAGTTGTTTGATACCAAACAATCCACGTTTCAGAGTGGCCTTCATGTAGCTGAAATCTCATACTGATCAGTGTACAGCACATCCATTCAAAATGGCTGCTCTGTACATTTACTATGTCCCAGGTTTGGCAAGGACACAGTAGGTGCATGTTGCGCATGCACCTATGCCCACACATGCATTATTGTGCAACCTGTCTTAGGCTGTAAGACCTGCCAGAGTGGTTGCTTACCTACATTGCATGCACTGTGTAGTGGACAGGTCATACAGGCTGTGTGCCATGTCCTGTTTGCATTTTAGGACTGCACCAGGACACTCAGCCTGCAGTGGCCGAGCTGAGTGCACTTGGATGCAAGGTCCCTGAGGGTGGCACAATCTGTGCTGCTGCCCCTAGGGGCCTACCATTAGGACCCTATGCCATGGGTACCTAAGTACCATTTGCAAGGGACTTTTAGTGGCAACTAAAGGTGTTGCCAATTGTGCCAATGCATCACAACAGTTTTGTTTAACAGGGGCCCAGGGCACTTACAACTTTTAAACCACTTCATATACCAAGCAAAAAAGTGGGGGGCTAACCATGTCAAAAAGAGGCACTTTCTCACACTATGCAGCACATTATCCAACATATATCAGACTACCCAATGCATCACAAAGCCTAAAATAATTCAATAAAAATGGTCTGAAAATCATCAACTACCTTCCAGAGACAACCTGCAGCATGTAATGAGCTTGTGGGGCACTTGAAAAGGAAGTGGTAACTGCTAGTCTCCTATAAAATCAAAGATTATAGACCAAAAGCAAGGAAAGGGTGCAGTAGCACAGGCTTTTACTAGGTGACCCTATGGAGTTACAAAGGGACCTCTATTAACCACATAAGGTACTGCACCCTTAATGTAGCCTTCTAAAGGATGTTTTTCTCATCTTTTCTGTTGAATGCAGTATCAAAGGTGCGGCTAGAACTGAACTCAGACCATTATTTTTAGCTCTTACTCACATTTACAGACACACACACACAAATACAGCTGTAGACTTTAAATGTAAACAGAAGCACATATAACTTTATTGCACAGTGGAAGGGGAGAGAAACCATTGTGGTGAGGCTGCACTGCAGAGGCGGCGGTGCCGTTTAAAACACTCAAGAAACGTTCATTATGGTCAGGCAAGTGCATAATCATGTTCTTCCACAAATCATGAGTCAGTTGTGATCAGGGAAATGGGCTGTTGTGCTTTGTTAGAAATGGGGTTTCTGGTTGGCTAGGGTATGCACCTAAGCCAGGCAGAACCCACCCACTCTAGTCAGGGCAAAGGAGTTCCAAGCCAAGATAACCCCTGCTCACCCCCTTGGTAGATTGGCATGAGCAGTCAGGCCTTACCCGGAGTGTTAGACTTTTCATCCTTGGCGTGGTCTCCCTTAACCTTTTGCCTCTGTTCCCTAGGTTGTTGATGTGTGCTGGACTCTGATTTGGCTGTTTTTGTTACTCTGGGCACTTTACCACTGCTAACCAGTGCTAAAGTGCAAGTCCTCCTTCACCAAATATGTATGTAATTGGCTTATCCATGATTGGCATATTTGATTTATTAGTAAGTCCCTAGTACAGTGCACTAGAGGTGCCCAGGGCCTGTAAATCAAATGCTACTAGTGGGCCTGCAGCACTGGTTGTGCCACCCACAGAAGTAGCTCTGTAATCATGCCTCAGACCTGCCACTGCAGTGTCTGTGTGTGCAGTTTTAACTGTAAATTCGACTTGTCAAGTGTACCCACCTGCCAGGCCTAAACCTTCCCTTTTCTCACATGTAAGGCAGCCCTAAGGTAGGCCCTAGGTATCCCCAAGGGCAGGGTGCAGTGTATGGTTAAGGTAGGACATATAGTAATGTGTTTTATATGTCCTGACAGTGAAATATTGCTAAATTCGTTTTTTAACTGTTGCAAGGACTGTCCCACTCATAGGTTAACATGGGGGCTACCTTTAAATCTGATTAAAGGATGGGAGGATGGGAGCGGATGGACATGTGGAGTTTGGGGTATCTGAGCTCACAATTTAAAAATACATCTTTTAGTAAAGTTGATTTTAAGATTGTGTGTTTGAAAATGCCACTTTTAGAAAGTGAGCATTTTCTTGCTTATACCATTTCTGTGACGTTGCCTGTTTGTGGATTTCCTGTCTGGGTCAGTTTGACAGTTAGTCTGATTGCACCTCACACTAGACAGTGACACAAAGAGAGCTGGGGTATAGCCTGCATATCCTGATGAGTCATCTGTGCTAGGAGGGAGGAGAGGAGTGGTCACTTACACCTGAAAGGGCTGTGCCTGCCCTCACACAATGCAGTCTCCAACCCCCTGGTGAGTGTCTGGTGCCTGGCCTGGGCAAGGCAGGATTTCACATTCACAAGAGACTTTGCTTTGTAGTAGGCCTACTTCAAAGGAGAAATTGGGTATAAGAAGGGCACCCAAAAATACAGACTTTAGAACACTTCTGGAAACAAGAGGAACTTCTGCCTGGAGAAGAGCTGAAGAGCTGAGGAAAAAGAGCTGCCTTGCCTGTGACTGTGCTTTGTGGAGCTATCCTGCAGTTGTTGCTTCTGCCAGAGTAAGAGGGCAAAGATTGGACTTTGTGTGCCTTCCATCTTGTGAAGAAATCTCCAAGGGCTTGATTTAGAGCTTGCCTCCAGTTGTTTGAAGTCTCAGGGACAGCAAATACTTCTCTCTGCCAGCACCTGGAGTGTCTGGAGAGACTCATGCTCTGACAAATGGTGCCTTATCCAGTCCCTGCGCCCTTGAAAGGAAAAGCTGGTGAAAATTCAAGGATATCGACTTCGGACGACTCCAGACCGACGCTTCTGCTGAATCCGGTGACGCCGCCTGCAAACGACTCCATGATCTTCGCTGGAACGCGATGACCTTCGCAGGCCCGACACCGCTGCAGCCCCACCGAAGTCCGCGACGCCCATATAAGGAACATTTGAAAATGTATGGCAAGTCATAAAAACATATTACCATTTTATGCCCATAAAAGGAACATTTGCATTCACATATGAAGTCATCATAAATCAGAAAAGTCTCTAGCAAGAACTTAGGCCATATATATTGTCTGATAGGGATACCTGCTTTTCTGATGAGGCACCTCCAGTGCCAAGTAATGGAGAAGGGCCCCCCAGTGCTCCTGTGCACAATGTGGGGGCCTCCTTAAAACTCTAGGGTAGAGGGGGCAGCAGGCACCTCCTCTGCACTCCTGATGGGCCCCTCTTGGGGCCTGCGATCACGGGGGCCCCCCTGGGCCTCCACCGGCCCTCACGCGGGGGGCCAAGGTCGGCGAATACTTTTCATAAAAGGAGGGGGGGCACTATGCACCATCTTGTCCAGGCCCAGCAAGGGCCCTATGGTGCCCCGGGGGCGCCCCTCGGAGTGATCCTTGCCCCGGTGGCACCGCTAGGAGCACACTTGCTCCAAAACCAATTTTGATGCTTGCTTCCTGCCCCGGGGGCATAGAAAACAGCGCGACTCTGGCACTGCCTTTGCATACAGCCCGGGTTGTGGTGGTGATGTTGGGCAGCACTCAGGTGAAGTATGCCCCAAGGGGCTGAAAAAGAAGAAACAGAGGCGCTTCCCAGTCGCTGGGATCCACTTCTGATAGAGCGATTTTCCAAGCGCTATGAAATGGAAATGAAGCGCTCCTCCTATGCTTCAGCAGCTAATACCAGGGGACATGGGCCACACCACCCTGCTCCTGGGGGACAGATTCTCAAGAAAAGGCCGACAGGTGGAGGGGTCCAGCAACAGGCCAACACAAAGAAGATGCAGCAAGTGGCAAGTCCTTTACAGTGACAAAGCAGGTCACAGGTCAGCACAGCAGCAGCAGTCCATGGCGGTCCCTGGTGAGTCCTTCCAGCATTTCTGTGTCCAATTCCAAGATGTTTAAAAGAGTCTCCAAATTGTGGGGAAAACTCCCATGTACTTATACTCAGTCCTTACAGTGTTTTACAATGGTGGGGGAGAGGAGGTTCCAACCAGTTACAACTGGTGCTGGGAGTGCCCCCTCTCTCCTCCAGCACAGGCTCAAAACATCACTGGGGGTAAACAACCCTATTGTGTGAGGCCAGGGCACAGCCTTTATAAATGTAGGTGTTCGCCGCCTCTCACTTCTCTCAGCCCAGGAAGACTATTCAGTATGCAGATGCACCTCTGTGACACCTCCACCCTCCCTGTGTACAGGCTGTCTGAAAAGTATGCACAAAGCCCCAACTGTCACTCTGCCCAGACGTGGATTGGAGTCAAGCTGCAAAACACCAGAGTCATAAGCACAGAGAAATGCTCACTTTCTAGAAGTGGCATATCTGTAATAGTAATAAAAAATACACCTACACCAGTAAGCAGCATTTATTATCACCATCACAACCATACCACACATGCCTATGCTACTCCTCATAAATCAGACAATACCCCTTATACATAAGGCAGGGCATTTCTAATGCAATCCTATGAGAAGGCAGCACTCACAACAGTGAGGCACCAAGTTAGGTTGTTTGTCACTACCAGGACAGGCCACACAACCTGACACATGTCCTGCCTTCTACATACATGGTACCGTGCCCATGGGGCTAGCTAGGACCTACCTTAGGGTTGACTTACATGTAGTAAAAGGGGAGTTCTGGGCCTGGCAAGTAAATTTAGATGTTAGGTCCCTGTGGCAGAAAACTGCGCACACAAGCCCTGCGCTAGCAGGCCTGAGACAGGTTTGGAAGTCTACTTCAGTCGGTGGCGCAAGCAGCGCTGCAGGCCCACTAGTAGTATTTAATGTACAGGTCCTGGGTATAGAGATACCCTGTACAAGGGACTTACAGGTAAATTAAAGATGCCAATTAGGGATAAGACAGTCATACCAACTTTAGATGGGAGAGCACCTGCCCTTTAGCACTGGTCAGCAGTGATAAAGAGCTCAGAGTCCTAGAGCCAACAGCAAGAGGTCAGAAAAAATAGGAGGAATCAGGCAAAAAGTCAGGGGGTGAACCTGCCACAAGGGCCAGGTCCAACTTGCTTGTTCTTCGCCGGAGACAAAGAATGAACAGCTTAAAGGCACAAATCATGAAAAGTCAATTGTACTCCAGGAAGCGCATTTTTATTGTGACTTGAACAGACACCAAAAGACAAAAATAGTGCAAACAATGCAATGTAAATAACATGAAGGAGGGGGCAATCCTCAAGGGAGGTTACAAAAGTAGGAAAGGAGGGACTACGAAGCATATTACCCAAAGAGAAAACCACGCATTTACGAATGACAAAAAAAAGCCCAATGAAAAAGATGGGCGGTACTTGAAGCACATATGGATATTAAAGCATGTTTCGCAGAGACAGCACGCATGCACTGCCTGGTGAGACCAAAAAAAACTGGTAGGGGACATACGAAATGTAAGCAATCGCCATATGGCAGAGTAGAACTACGGTCCCAGGTCCTGCACGTCACAGTTCGTACTCCAAAGGAAACAAATACCTCCAGGATTACCCCAGGACAGATCCTACTAAAATGAAATAAATATTAATTCACTACAAGAAGTGATCTAGGCCAGTGCTTAATTTGTAAATAACAAGGTGCCCGTGCTCAAGCTCTCCTCTTAAACTTGCGGCTGCTGCAATTAAATGTGGAAACACAGATTATTGAGGTAGCGTAACCCTGAAGCCATCTCGGGTCATTCCAATCCATTTAAAGCCACTCTCCGCCCCTTCAACTCACTTTTGCAGCTTTCTGCTTTCTCCCATTGTGACCTTTTTTCGTTTTACCCTTCCTCCGTCTTTCCCACATGTGCCTTTTGCTCGCAGCAAATGCTTGGGGGGTGAAGAATATAAGTGCCGGTGCTCAGCACCAGAAACAACAAGCTTAAATTAAGCACTGGTCTAGGCAGAGCCTTGTCGGGCACATCCTAACCAAATCAAAGATAAGCAAAAATATAAAAGAGGGTTTGTACAAGCCGCCTCCAAAATAGAATCTGCATTAGGAAGAAAGACAAAACCTGGCTTCTGGGTAAAAACGCCATATGCTTCAGATACTAGGACAAAGCAAGAAGACAAGACGTTATTTTTTTAATTTACAGGGGTTCCACATTGCATATTTCCGGAGCATGGGCCTGCTTGTAAAATATGGACTAACGAGTGATTTCCAAGGGTCTCCACTCTGGTCAATCAGAGTTTAATTCTCTAAGCGCCACTAAAATAATATTATTTGTAATCTTAGATGAGGTGTTTAAATTCAGAGAAAATACCAGACCAACAATGCAAGCCTTTGCTAATCAGCAAATTTCAGCGATTAGATCAGATTTTTCTAAAACCTCCTTTTGTGCTAGTTCAAAGCAGTCGGACCAGAATTGTCTAGCCAGCAAATTGGTTCAGGGTTCCACATTTTGAAGCAGAATTATTTCTATGTTCAACAAGTCACGAGAATTTAAAATCGGTTTCGCAATTCACAGAAATCGTATAAGAGGATACTTGCACAGTGCTGTCTCGTTTTGGTGTGTGAAAGCTAAGGACACTGCTTTAATACAATGTACAGTCTCGTCAGTAACAGGGACTGTCAATTCTAATCAGTTTAATGATTATACTGTACTGTAATTAGGAGAAGACTCCAAGTGCACACTTCATTAAAATGTTTCCGCTCTCGGTAAACCTTCTCTGGGTCTTTTATTCTTTGTTATCGTTTCCTCAATCCATGATGGCTGTCGCTCAAATCTGATTGTAGGTTCCTGGCCTTAAAGTTCATCTTCCGCGCTCCCGGCTGGGATTTTGTTTGACACAAAACGACCCTGTTATTTCCACTTGAGATTATTACACCTTGGCGCCCCTTGTTTGCCGTTCATTTCAGGATGCAGTATAGAATGTGTTTAAAGGTAGGATTCATAGCTTCGGCGTTACAGTTATTTTTTAATGTATGAAGAGCATATATAAATGATGTGCATCCCTGACTTGTTCCCCATTGGCTAGCGATCCATTGGTAATGCATGCTTCTCAGCGAAGTCTGGATTTTCTTAGGGATAGCCGGTCGGCTATGCTGTGTTCAGCCGGCAGTGACAAGTTCGCATTCCAGGTTCACCTCATCTTCCTTTGAACCTGATTAAATACATATCCTTAAGTCGAGGTACTAATACATTATTTTTTCCAGTACATTAACTAGGGTGTCCACCCGTCCGTAAATTTCACGGACTGTCCGTAATTTCACCCTGCTGTCCGTTGTCCGTGATGAAAGCTTTAACGGACGGCATTTGTCTGTAATTTTAGGCTTTCACCTAAAGGGCAACGGAGGCAGGGCGAAATTACGGGCAGAGGAGTTTCCCCAGCCGGCTGGAAGGCAGGGGGTCTCCTGTGCTCTGAGAGAGGGAGGGGCAGACAGATAAGAAAAGGCCTTCTTGCCAGGGGGTCTCCTTCCCTAAAGACATGCAAATGTGTGTAACTGGTAAATCTACAAATACAAAGGGGCTTGAAAACCTGCATTGACTTTACTAAAAGGAGCCACTTGAAGTTATCTGGTGGCAAAGATATTTCTTTCAGAGAGGTATTGTAATGGTGTTCCAAGGTGAGCTGTGGAGTGTGTGGTTTTAATGGAGTGTTATAAATTTTTTTTAGCACTAGGTATAAACTGTATATTATTCAAATCTGTATTTGAGAAGCGTTTTTTTTTTAATTTCACCGAAATGTATTTGCGCATTTTGTAGCAGCCTTTATTATGATGTCATTGTATTTTTTACAGTTCTTTCAGGTACTTCGGTACCTCATAGTACTAACAAACATTGGCAAAGCAATAGGTCTCATCTACGAAAGAGTTATTGGCTTTGCTAGTGTGTTTTAGCCATTAGCCATGTTATGCACCAGAGTAGCTGCTGTTCAGCATGGCTTAAAGCTAGTGGCATAGTGGTGTGGAGTGGAGTAGAGTAGCATAGGAGCAGTGGCGTAGAGCCCAGTGGTGCAAAGTACAGTGCAGTGGGGTACAGTGCAGTTGTTTAGATTGCGTTAGCGTAGAGTGCAGTGGTTTAGAGTGGAGTGGCGTGGGACAGAGTAGAGTGGTATAGAGTGCAGTGAAGTAGAGTGGCATACAATAGAGTGGCAGAGAGAGCAGTAGTGTAGAGTAGTGCAGTGGCATAGATTGCAGAGTAGACTCACGTTGCAGGGAGTGCAGTGGTGTAGTGTAGAGTGGTGCAGAGTAGGGCAAAGTGCTGTAGAGTGTATTGATGCAGAGTAGAGTGGCATAGAGTGCAGTGGCATAGAATGCAGTAGCACATAGTAAATTGGTGTATAGTACGGTGGTGGAGAGTGCAACACTGCAGAGTAGAGTGTCAGTGCAGCGATGTAGAGTGGAGTAGAGTGGCACAGAGCAGTGGCGTAGAGTACAGTGGTACAGAGTAGAGGGCAGTGGCGTGCAGTTGTTTAGAGTGCATTGGTGCAGAGTGCAGTGGAGTAGAGTGGCATACAATAGAGTAGCAGAGAGTGCAGTAATGCAGAGTGGTTCAGTGTCATAGAGTGCAGAGTAGACTCATGTGGCATAGAGTGTAGTGGTGTAGAGTGGTGCAGAGTGAAGTATTGTAGAGTGGTATAGAGTATAGTGCCTAGAGTGCAGTGGCATAGAGTAGAGTGGTGTAGAGTGCAGAGTTGCAGAGTAGAGTGTCAGTGCAGTGGTGTAGAGTGGTACAGAGAACAGTGGCATAGAGTACAGTGGTGCAGAGTAAAGGGCAGTGCAGTTGTTTAGAGTACACTGGTGTAGAGTGCAGTTGCATAGAGTGACATTGGGCAGAGTAGAGTGGCATAGAATGCAGTGGAATAGAGTATTTTGGTGCAAAATGCAGTAGTACAGAGCAGAGTGGTGTAGAGTATAGTGGCGGCCAGAGCAGTGTTGCAGAGTGTCAGCTTGCAGTAGTGTAGAGTGCATTGAACTAGAGTGCAGTGGTCAGAGTGGTATAGAGTACAGTGGCGTAGAATAGATTGTTTCAGAGTAGAGTGCAGTTGCATAGAGTGGAGAGGTGCAGGGTAGGGTGCAGTGGCATAGAATGCAGTGGCACAGAGTGCAGTGGCATAAAGTAGATTATTTCACAGTAGAGTGAGGTGTCTTAGAGTGGAGAAGTGCAGGTTAGAGTGGAGTTGCATAAAGTGGCATAGAGTGTGATGTCATAGAGTAAAGTAGTGTAGAGAGCCGTGGCATAGAGTGCAGAGGTGCAGAGTAGATTAGAATGATGTACAGTGTATTGATGTAGAGTGCAGGGGCATAGAGTTGAGTGTTAAAGAGTAAAGTGCATTAGCATAGAGTGTATTAGCTTAGAGTGCAGTGGCGTACAGTGCAGCGTTGCAGAGTGGCAGAGAGTGGAGTTGTGTGGATTAGATTTGTGTTGCCTAGACTGGAGTGAAACAACGAAGCGGGGTGTAAAATGAGGATAAATGGCGCTACGGGTAATGATCTACCCCCAGTAGATATCGGGGAACCTCTTCAGGGAAACACCCTACCCTTGGAGGAAAGCACCTCCAACTACAGACTTGATGTGGCGAGGGTCCCTTCTTATTATATAGAAAACCAGGAATATTAAATGAACACTTCAAAAAAAACTTTCAATTTCAATACATCAGTCCAAAATATATCACAATGGTCCTGGAGTCAACCAGTCAAGTTGATTGATGAATCCAAAGTCTTTATTCCAAATCTGATTCACATTACACATTCTGTAATCCACAGGTTATAATCCTTCCAGCCAACACGTGTTTCGTCTTGGGAAATTATATATTTCTTACGACTTCTTCAGGGCTTCTTAATTCAGGCACTAATCGTCAACAGTCAAAAATGTGAATTTCTCCACTCTAAATTTCGATCCATAACACCGGTAGTATTTCAATAACCCATTATTCCGCCACTCCTTATTTAATGGCTACAGCGTCTAACAGTAAGGACGCCTCGCGAGTACGTCCTTACTGTTAGACGCTGTAGCCATTAGACAGAAGACAAGAAGACAGAGCCTGACATTTGACTTTGTTCTTTGAATGCACAGCAAATATGATAAGATAAGAACAAGATTTACAGGCCTGTTTACAGAAAGGGAGCACTCGGCAGGATACTGTAAATAAGGTTTTGTCAAGGGAAGGGAGGAATTCAAGCTGCATAGCCTAAAACAAATAAAGCCAGCAAATTGAAAGCAACAAATTGTGAGTTACAAACCACAAGGCCAATGGCAAGCAACGGGCAGAATGCATTCACAAGGAAGCACTATGAATTTACTTAAAGTGACAGCTGTGGGATACTTTGTGGGGAAAGTCCAGTATTTTAGTCCATATCTTGCAGAGGTTTGGTACATCAATCACCCAGGTAGTATGACAAGAAGACCTGGAGTGGTTTCCATGTTGCAGGATAGGTCTGTACACCCATTCAATCAGTTTGCCACCATTTCCTATGGTGCAGAGCTTCTGGCACACCTCTTGTAGGGTTAGTGCTAGGTAGCAGACATGAAATAGGGCATTTAATGATTATTTAAGGTGGTTGTAAGTAAGGAGTTGACCGGGGTGAAGATGGTAGTCTGCCACAAGGGTTTGGAAATTTAGTAGCTCTCTGTTCAGAAACAAAGTCCCCAACTTTATGACACCTGCAACATGCCACTGATGGAGTTGCTCTGAGCACAGCCATCCTGTGCGAGTGGGAATGCTTAGCAAAGGTAGTGCAGGAGCATAGGGTTTCTTTGTGTCAGTGAGTTTACAGGTTCTGACCAGGCAAGAGAAAGCCATGCATGATAACCCCGGATTGTGAACCATAGAATGGTCAGTAGGAAACGATGAGCAGTGCATTAAGCCTTCCTTAAAAGTCTTTACTGGCAAACCCCATCTCATGCAGGGAGGTGGGCAGAAAGCCAGTGAGCCACCCATTGGACATCCGCAGCTGAATAAAAGCATTCTAAGTCCAGAAGATCTAATCCACCCGCAGTGACAGTTAGCTTTAGAGTGGAAAGAGCTCCCGATGGCGCCGCAGCGACCAAATCAGATGTGTGGCCTGTCTGAAGAAGGAATGAAGGACGGGCAGGGGAAGGTTTGCAAAATAATACTATCATTGGGGTAGCACACCATCTTCGCTAGTGCCACATGGCCTCTACAGAAAGCAGAAGAGAAGACCAAAAAGCAAACTGGGCTTGGAGGGAACGTTCGCTCTGCCGAGATTTTCATCCTGGAAATCAGTGTAAGAATGGTAGATATTAATCATTAGGTATTGAAAGGTAACTGGTTCCCAGTTCAATCTGAGATCTAATTGTGTATGAAGGTGAAAACAGTGCCATATGTTAAAGAAACACTAATTACATTTTAAAATTTGTAAATTTTCTTTGTGCAATTTACATCCCAACTATTTTGAAGGTTCTATGTGTACTTGACACTTAGGGATAACCCAGATCTCTAGTTTGGCTTTTGCTCAATTTCAAAACCATATAAAGACATGGACTAAGCAGGCAATTGCCTTGCACAACCTTGCAAGGGGTCTAGCCCCTGCTCACGCTTCACAAGCACTAACAGCGGACCATTGCACCAGAAGAGTTTGCCAAGGTGGATGGGTGTTAATTGTTCAACCACTTGACAGTGCCCCTTCTGTTTCGCTCCTGTGTGCAGACAACTCCCCAGGTACCCAATACCTTCAAATAGTCTTGGTGGACCCATCTTGTCTGATTTTAGGAATTGTCCCACCTTGTTCTTCTCTTCTTTATTTGTCCAGTTGTTAGCAACAACCCTTTGAATTACTTGCTGTGGATCTCCCATTTGATCTCGATTTCATCCTACTCTTTTATTATCTTTGATTGGTAGTCCGGGCTCCCATTTCTGAGATAAATGTAGAGTCCCAAACATACACTCTAGTGCAGTGAGACTACAGACAAGTTATGGCTACATCACATCCTGTCATTAGGTGTGAGACTGTCACCCACACCATCCGCCCTGCCTCTTTAAAAAAAATTGGGTTGAAAGTCCATGGGCGGTTGGGGTAAGCCAGATGTTTTTGTTCAATTTGTTTAAACTAGCATAAGGTTAATTACCTTAATGTTTCCCAAACTGTTTGCCAGGGGTTTTTAAATGTTCAGAAACATAATCAAAATGTTGCTGTTACTTTCTCTTCAGGAAAGATTGGGTAGATTTGGGTAGGGGTGATGGCCTTGCCGTGAAGGGCATTATTTACTACTGAACAAGGACGTAATGTGACACCTGAATGTAGCACACCAGGAGGAAATCACAAAAGGTCCACAGTGAATAAATAGTGCTATGTTAAAAAAGAGTAAATAAATGCACTGACAACATAGTGAGGCATGGCCTCTCTTGTGTGTGTCTGTAAAACTGACGTTTGTTCTTGAATTTTTGTCCTGAATTTTGACCCTTTGTCCTGAATTTTTGTCCTGAATTTTGACCCTTTGTCCTGAATTTTTTACAGTCCTGTCCAGAATTTGCCTCAGTGCCAGGTGGTCACCCTAATTTCAACCTATAGCTAGTAAGACTTATACGCATATTTCATTAATATTGTTGAGTTTATCATGTTAGTATGAAGAGACAGAAGGTTCTTTACTTAAGAGTCCGCCTTTGCGTGTTTGAGAAGGCTGAAAAGAAATAACAGTACACAGATCTTAGTGCAACCCACTTCAGCCAGGTAACTCGAGATTCCTAGTGTGGCTTGAAGCCGCGATATGAATAGCACCAGGTGACGTCACTCGTGGGAAATGCGTTGTCTCTTTTCTCTTTCGTCCTGTCATAATGGCATTAGTTATCTAAAATCACCACATTCTGCTCTCCAGCCTTCTCAAAACAATAGGTGCACACCCATGCTTTGATGTCACTCCCTGATTAAGCGGGATAACTACATTAAATATGATGTGTATTCCTTGTTCATGATACTGGGGCATATATCGTCTTTTTTTCAATATCTGTTTTAAAGGCAAATATCGGAATGATTTAGCCTGTGCCCTGACTTCCCTTTCATGATGAAGTTTTCACACTTTGTTCAGTTCGACGCAAATGAGAAATGTTTCCGACACGGCTTTGTGAGCAATTGGACAGCTCCCCCTGTCGACAGTCCACAAGGGCAGTGCTATCTGGTGGTCTGCAATATTCTGTATTGAACAAATGTGCTGTGCCATGCAGATGTGCGAAGCCTGATCTTGCTTTGTGCTAATAGTAATGTTGTAGTTTGTATAATTGTCAATAATCTTGATTGCCTAAGCGCCCATCGGTATAAACACTGCTAAGTTATGGAGCTATCCTTAGGTCACAAGCTTCAAACAAGATTTGCTTGCAAAGTCTTGATTTTGTTAAGGAAACGTTTGTTTATGCTTTGTTTTAATACTAACTAACAACATAGCAGAACCCCTAATTCCCTTGAGGCTTAGTAAAACAGGCCAATGGCAAACAAACTGTAGTAGCGGAATTAGGGAGACAACACTATAATGTAATTTGCTGCCAGCAAAAAACCCTCTTTTATGGCGCAAGAAATTAATTACATTTTATAGACAAGCAGCAGACAAAAACAATACAAGCAGCCAATAGTAGAATACAGAATTCTTAAGAAAGCTCAACAAAGTTTCTAATTGCATGAACTGGTAACTCCGAACACATGTACAGCTTCTAAAAGGACCAATGAAGAATCAGTTAAAGGACTCGAATGTATCGAAATGCAGCTGGAAGTAGAACCTTTATTGAGTGCTAGAGGTAAGTCTGCCATTCGGAGATTGTCCTTTAACCTAGATCCAGCCAAAATACTTTAGATGCCATAGCACCTGGGGTGGAAGAGCCCCCAAACACCAATGTCAATACAAGAGACAAAACCCATTTGAATAACCGGACATTTAAGATTTTCTGAACCAAATCACTATCTGAGAGGACAAGGTAGTTCTTATATTTCAGTTCTTTGCTCGTTAACCATAATGAAGTTACCTGAAAATAACTTTGGCTGATACAGGAAATATGGATAACATACTGTCATTACATTTTTTCCTTCTGCTAACATTAAAATAAGCAACTTTTGTGGTGTATTGTCTTGGAGAAATATTTAAAGGTTTACATCTGAAAGATGTTTAATAGAAACAAAAAACAGGATCATAATCAGTTTAGCAGGTAACATTTTCAGTGATAAAAGAAAATTGTCAGACCTCAAAATAAATTAAAGATTGTACTAACATCCCACAAGTAAATATAGTTAGGCATAGGTGGATTACAAAAACGTACTCAACAAATCAAAGGTTCAACATGTTTTACAGCCACTCAGATGTGTTCTGCTGCAATTACTGAAAAAAGGTCTAGAATGTCCAGTAGGGTTTCCCTGACCTGCTGAAAAGGCTACATTGCAATAAGATTTAAAACTACAAGGGATCAGCAGCTTTTTCCAAACACTTGCTAATCACTGCTGATGGTAGAAGTCTATATATCGTTGAGTTAGCCGGATGTTCATATGAGCTCTACAGCTCTTGACAAATCACCTCTAGGATGTCCCAAGTTGTTATTCGCATGTATTGGTTGTGAATAAGGTTGCAAAATTGTCCCCAATGATTCTGGAGCAGATATGGAAAGGATGGAATGAGAGCGAGATGTTTTAAGTTTAATTCCAATAGTGTTGAGAGACATACATTCGACTGCCAGAGTCTTCAGTCCCTTAACAATACCATTCCCTGAACCCTAAAAACCCTTTACTATCCATTAATGCTACCCTTCACTGAACCTAAAAACTCCATACTTACCCTTATTGCTACCCTTCCTTCAAATTTAAACTCCTCCTTACTAGTTTGCTCCCTTCCCCCTGAACAAGTATGCTCACCTTTGCCATATAAGGCACAACAATTTAAAGCATTTTTGAACCCACGCATTTTTTATTCTATTTTTTCAGGAGATTACATTTTTGACCATACTTTTTCAGTCTACTGTTTCTCATGATAATCCATGTGGAATGCCAGCCTGTATTGAGAATACGGGAAAAATATTCTGCGTGGCCTGAAATCTTGCGCTGGAGGAAGGACCCTTAAAATCCCCTTCCAACTGCAGTAGGGGTGGACGTTTTCCCCATATGTAAGTGTTTTATTTTACAGCCATCAGATTCCCCATTGGTATAAGTATTCCACAACTTGCCTTGGTTTTTATAAACTGTGGATGGGAAGAGCCAAGAGCATCTCTAAACACTTTGTACACAGAGATGACTCCTTTTTAACCCCTTCACTGCCAGGCCTTTTCCCCCTCAGGTGGCAAGCCTTTTTTTGGATGTTTGGGGCAGTTTACGTTTAGGCCCTCATAACTTTTTGTCCACATAAGCTACCCTCCCCAAATTTGCATCCTCTTCTTCCAGCATCCTGGGGAGTCTATAGGTACCCAGACTCTGTGGATTTCCCTGAAGGAGACCAAGAAATTAGCCAAAATACAGCAAAAATGTAGTTTTCTAAAAACAAAATGGGAAAAAAGTCTGCAGAAGAAGGCTTGTGGTGTTTTCCCTGAAAAAGGCATTAACAATTTTTTTACGGTGCTAACATCACCATCTTCCCAGCTTTCAGGAACAGGCAGGCTTAAATCAGAAAACCCCATTTTACAACACAATTTTGACATTTTACTGGAACATATCCCATTTTTACTATTTTTTGTGCTTTCAGCCTCCTTCCAGTTCGTGACAGACATGGGTGTGAAACCAATGCTGGATCCCAGAAAGCTAAACATTTCTAAAAAAGTAGACAAGATTCTGAATTCAGCAAGGGGTAATTTGTGTAGATCCTACAAGGGTTTCCTACAGAAAATAACAGCAGTTATTAAACAAATATTGAAATTGAGGTAAAAAAAACAGCCATTTTTCTCCACGTTTTACTCTGTAACTTTTTCCTGCTATGTCAGATGTTTTACACCAATATACTATTACGTCTGCTGGACTCTTCTGGTTGTGGGGATATATAGGGCTTGTAGGTTCATTAAGAACCCTAGGTACCCAGAGCCAATAAATGAGCTGAACCTTGCAGTTGGTTTTCATTCTATACCGGGTATATAGCAATTCATTTGCTGAAATATAAAGAGTGAAAAATAGGTATCAAGAAAACCTTTGTATTTCAAAAATGAGCACAAGATAAGGTGTTGAGAAGCAGTTGTTATTTGCACATCTCTGAATTCCGGGGTGCCCATACTAGCATGGGAATTACAGGGCATTTTTCAAATAGACATCTTTTTTACACACTGTCTTACTTTTGGAAGGAAAAAATGTAGAGAAAGCCAAGGGGCAATAACACTTGTTTTGCTATTCTGTGTTCCCCCACCTCTCCTGATAAAAATGGTACTTCACTTGCTTGGGTAGGCCTAATGCTCACAACAGGAAACGCAACATGGACACATGACATTTTTACATTGAAATCTGACATGTTTTTTGCAAAGTGCCTAGCTGTACATTTTGGCCTCTAGCTCAGCCGGCACCTAGGGAAACCTACCAAACCTGCACATTTCTGAAAGCTAAAAACCTAGGGGAATCCAAGATGGTGTGACTTGTGGGGCTCTCAGCAGGTTCTGTTACCCAGAATCCTTTGCAAACCTCAAAATGTGGCCAAAAAAACACTTTTTCCTCACATTTCGGTGACAGAATGTTATGGAATCTGAGAAGAGCCACAAATTTCCTTCCACCCAGCGTTCCCCTAGGTCTCCCAATAAAAATGGTACCTCACTTGTGTGGGTAGGCCTAGCACCCGTGACAGGAAATGCCCCAAAACACAACATGGACACATTACATTTTCCCAAAGAGAACAGAGTTGTTTTATGCAATTCCCTAGCTGTGGATTTTGGCCTCTAGCTCAGCCGGCACCTAGGGAAACCTACCAAACCTGCACATTTTTGAAAACTAGACACATAGGGGAATCCAAGGTGGTGTGACTTGTGAGGCTCTCAGCAGGTTCTGTTACCCAGAATCCTTTGCAAACCTCAGAATGTGACCAAAAAACACTTTTCCTCACATTTTGGTGACAGAAAGTTCTGGAATATGAGAAGAGTCACAGATCTCCTTCCACCCAGCATTCCCCTAAGTCTCCCGATAAAAATGGTACCTCACATGTGTGGGTAGGCCTAGTGCCTGCAACAGGAAAATGCCCCAAAACACAACGTGGACACATTACATTTTCCCAAAGAAAATAGACCTGTCTTTTGCAAAGTGCCTAGCTGTGGATTTCGGCCTCTAGCTCAGACGGCACCTAGGGAAACCAATCTGGACACCGGCACCTAGGGAAACCTATCTGGACACATAAAAATTATCAAATACAAAACTACCTGTTTTTTTTTAATGGTAGGGCCCCACCGCCCACTGGGCATGGGTGGCGGGGCCCTGGGGGCATGTATCTTTTTAAAAAATGTTTAAGGTCTAACTCTTTCTTGTTATGTTCTCGGAGGAAAGAATCTGCTGTTTCTAGAGCCATTGAGCAGTCTGGTTACTACAATATATGCTTGCTGCTGCACAGCGTGGGTAAGTCTTAGTTAATGTACACTTTTGGGGATATAAATAATGCACCCAGAACTGTGAAGCCCTACTTACAATGGGTGGGAGGACTCATTATTTATCATGTTTATCCCAGACAATCCTTGCTGAGATGGTCTGCGTTTCACAGGAGCAGCCCAATGTCAACTCATAGTTTTGCTGCTGAATTCTATGTATTCCTGTGTCTTTTTTTCAAATGTGTATTTATGTATTTATTTATGTTTTGCAGATCAATACACTCTTTGGGGGTTTTGGATACACATGATTTATAGCATTTGGCTAAAAGGCATTGCATATACAGTTTTTTTTTTTATTGCTTTGTTTTGGGTGGTTTGGAAAAACTTTTGGATTTTCATTACACATCCTTTATGCAGTGTTGGCTGCTCTTATTCTATCCCCTCCTTCCCTCCAAGTACCCAATTTCAACTCATGATTTTGCTTAGGAATTCTGTGAATCCCAGCATTTTTGTTTTTTAAATGTGTAAATGTGTGTTTATGTAGGTTTTAAAAATTAATACACTGTTTGGGGATTTTAGGTACACAGCAGATATAGGCCCTCATTATAACATTTGCGGTAAAAACCACCTACCGCTGTGGCGACGCCTGCTAAAATACCATCGCCGCGGCTACTACTTGTCAGCTCAATTATGACCGTAGACGGAATTCCGCCTGAAGGATGGCGGAATTCCAGCTGTGGCTATGCCGGCGGATGGTGGTAAGGTGGCGCTGCTTCCAGCAGCAGTGCCAAGCCAGTAGACCGCAGCAGACGGTATCATGACACATGATATGGCCTGGTGGTGTTATGCTGGTGGATGCTGCTGCTGGCAGCAGCGCCCCATCCCGTCTCCTGCCGAAGGACCCTCTGAAATCAGGTAAAGTTGGGTGCTCCGACAGAGGGGGTGGTGGGGGGTGTTGTGTGTGGGGGTGTGTGTGTATGTTTGCGTGTGCATGGATGCGAGTGTACATGTATGGATGTGTGAGTGTGTGTATGTTGTTTTGTGTGAATGACTGTGTGCATGTATGTATGTAAGTGTGTGTGGATGTGTGTGTGAATGGATGTATTAATGCGTGGATGAATGTGGGTATGAGTGTGTATATGCATGTGGTCGATGGTGCGTGAAGGCGTGTGTATGTTGGGGGGTCTGGAGTAGGAGGGGAGGTGGGGGTGAAACCAGGGGAGGTGAAGGGGGGTGACGAACACCCCTATCAGTGACAGGGAAAGAATTCCCTGTCACTGATAGTGCCTACCGCCATGGTTTTCTTGGCGGTAAGGAAGCCACGAAAACCATGGCGGTAGGTGGGGTCATAATCCCGCTGGTGGGCTAGTGACGGCCGCCTGGCTGGAGACTGATGTCTCCAGCAAGGTGGCTGTTACTGCTGTGGCGGACGGAGTGGTACATTGGTGGTTTGGCTTGAGCCAAACCGCCAATGTCGTAATATGGGGAAGTCGACCTTCAAACTGTTGGCAGTACATTGCTCCATTTTACCGCCGTCCACCAGGGTTGTAATGAGGGCCATAATGTTTAGCCAAAAGGCATCACATAACAATTGTTTTTTAAACTTCTATGTTTGGAGGAGAGTCAGGGGGCATTTTGGGGCAGTTTGGAACAACTTTTGGATTTATTTTCCTTACACCTCCTTTATGCACTGTTGGCTGATGTTAGACTTGGCATCCTTGGAGTGGTCTCCCCTAACTTTTTGCCTCTGTTTCCCAGGTTGTTGATGTGTGCTGGACTCTGTTTTTGCTGTTTTTGCCCAGGTTGTTGATGTGTGCTGGACTCTGGGCACTCCTATGTAAAATGTATGTGTAATTGGATTTCCATGATTGACATATTTGATTTACTGGTAAGTCCCTAGTACAGTGCACTAGAGGTGCCAGGGCCTGCAAATCAAATGCTACTAGTGGGCCTGCAGTACTGGTTGTGCCACCCACATAAGTAGCTCTGTAATCATGTCTCAGACCTGACACTGCAGTGTCTGTGTGTGCAGTTTTAAACTGCCAAATCGACTTGGCAACTGTACCCACTTGCCAGGCCTAAACATTCCCTTTTCTTACATGAAAGACTCCCCTAAGGTAGGCCTTAGGTAGCCCCAAGGGCAAGGTGCAGTGTATGGTTAAGGTAGGACATACAGTAATGTGTTTTATATGTCCTGACAGTGAAATATTGCTAAATTCGTTTTTCACTGTTGCAAGGCCTGTCCCTCTCATAGGTTAACATGGAGGCTACCTTTAAATCTGATTAAAGTGTAGATCCCCTAATAGTACTGCTAAATTCTATTTTCACTATTGAAAGGACAATCTATCCCATAGAGCAACATGGGGATTGCCGTGAAATATCTTTTAAGTGTAATTTCTCATTGGGAGCAGTTAGAGGTAGAGTTTGGGGTCTCTGAGCTCACAATTTAAAAATACATCTTTTAGTAAAGTTTATTTTAAGTTTGTGTGTTTGAAAATGGCACTTTGAGAAAGTGAGCATGTTCTTGCTTATACCATTTCTGTGACTCTGCCTGTTTGTGGATTCCATGTCTGGGCCAGTTTGACAGTTGGGCTGGTTGCACCTCACACTAGACAGTGACACAAAAGGAGATAGGGTGTAGTCTGCATTTCCTGATGAGCCATTGTGCTAGGAGGGAGGGGAGGAGTGGTCACTTACACCTGAAAGGGCTGTGCCTGTCCTCACACAATGCCGTCTCCAACCCTCTGGTGAGTGTCTGGGGCCTGGCTTGGGAAAGGCAGGATTTCACATTCAAAAGAGACTTTACTTTGAAGTAGGCCTACTTCAAAGGAGAAATTGGGTATAAGTAGGGCACCCAAAACCACAGACTTAGAACACTTCTTTCAACAAGAGGAACCTCTGCCTGGAGAAGAGCTGAAGAGCTGAGGAGAAGTGCTGCCCTGCCTGTGACTGTGCCTTGTGGAGCTATCCTGCAGTTGCTGCTTCTGCCAGAGTAACAGGGCAAAGACTGGACTTTGTGTGCCTTCCATCGTGTGAAGAAATCTCCAAGGGCTTGATTTAGAGCTTGCCTCCTGTTGTTTGAAGTCTCAGGGACAGCAAAGACTTCTCTCTGCCAGCACCTGGAGTCTCTGGAGAGACTCCTGCTCTGACAAGTGGTGCCCTATCCAGTCCCTGGGGCGTTGAAAGGAAAGCTGGTGGAAATCCAAGGATATCGACTTCGGACGACTTCGGACCGATGCCGCTGCTGAATCCGGTGACGCCGCCTGTACCCGATGCTGTGACCTTCGCTGGAACGCGATGATCTTTGCAGGCCCAATGCCACTGCAGCCCCGCTGAAGTCCGCGACTGTGTGGAAGTCGCCGCACCACGTCGTGACCGACGCCGCTCAAAGTGCACGGATTCAAAGTTTCGCACTGACGCCGCGATCCCCGACTTCGCGCATCGACATGTTTTCCATCTCCACCAAAGGTACTGTACTTGGGGGTCTACGAGACTCCGTGTCTGGCGCCGCTGGTGTCAGCTTGTTAGGAACAACTCCGTCACGAATCCGTGTTAACACCTCATCGAAGCATTTTGTGTTTCTAAGCGCTATTTTTGAGTTTGGTCTTTAAAAATTAATAACTTGACTTGTGTATGTCGGATTTTCGTCGTTTTGGTCTTGTTTTGTTTAGATAAATATTTCCTATTTTCCTAAACTGGTGTTGTGTCATTCTGTAGTGTTTTCATTAAGTTACTGTGTGTGTTGGTACAAATACTTTACACCTAGCACTCTGAAGTTAAGCCTACTGCTCTGCCAAGAACACCAAAGGGGTAAGCAGGGGTTAGCTGAGGGTGATTCTCTTTGACCCTGACTAGAGTGAGGGTCCTTGCTTGAACAGGGGGTAACCTGACTGTCAACCAAAGACCCCATTTCTAACACTGGTCATCGTTGTTTCTGTGTTATAATCAGCAGCACAATATTTGGCTAGATTGCGGTTGTTAAGAAGAATTGCATATACACAAACAACATTAAAGACTTAGGAGAAAAGCATACAGGTTCCTTGGTTATCATTGCTTTACAGGTTTATGTCATATGTGTAGACCTTGCCCAAAAGCAACTTGTCTCTGTTAAAAATGGGGTCTCTGGTTGGCAGTCAGTTTGCACGCTGTCCAAGCAGGGAGCCTCACTCTAGTCAGGGAAATGGATATACACACTTAGGATAACCCCGGCTCACCCCCTTGGTAGCTTGGCACAAGCAGTCAGGCTTATCCCAAAGGCAATGTGCAAAGAATTTGTACCATCACGCACAGTAATACAGTGAAAACACTACAAAATGGACACCACACCAGGTTAGAATAATAGCCAATATGTATCTAAATCAAACAAGACCAAAACAACAAAAATTCAACACACACAAGTAAAGTTATGATTTCTTAAAATAATAAAATAATCAAATCTTACTCCATAGAAAACAATAGAAACATTGTTGTTACACAAAGTACCTGGTTTGCATCAAATATAAAGCCGCATGGGCGAGCGTGCGTCGGACAAGTCAGCGATGCGTTGATTCCTTACTCGAAAGTGAGGCCATGCGCCATTTCTTCTCCGGTTGGGTAGGCGATGCATCATTTTTCTCTCCCACAAGAGAGCGATTTCCAGAGAGGCACCTCAAGTCCGAGAAGGATCATGTGGATTTTTAACACCCGGCGTAGTTGTATGCGAAATCCAGCTGCATGAGAACGAGAATCCCCGCTGCATGGGGTTCGCATCAATTTTAGCAGCCACAAGCTGGTATTGCATACTTTCTCCAGCCGCAATGCAGGTGATGTGCCGGTTTCCCAGCCTCGATGCAGGTGGTGCGTCGATTTCAGCCGCAATGCAGGTGGCACGTCATTTTTACAGCAGTGTTGCAGGTGGTGTGTAAACATTTTCCCTGCACGGCTCCTGTGCATGGATTCCCACCTTGGCTACACCAGCTTCACCTTTCAAGGGCCTAGGGACTGGATAGGGCACCACTTGGCAGGGAAGGAGTCTCAGCATAGAGTCCAAGTACTGGCAGAGGAAGTCTTTGGTGGTCCTGAGACTTCAACACAGGAGGCAAGCTCAGTCAAAGCCCTTGGAGACACTGCACAAGAAGGAATATACCACAAAGAACAGTCTTTGTCCTCTTTCAGGCAGGGGCAGCAACAGCAGGCCAACCCAGCAAAGCACAGTCACAGGCAAAGGGGCAGTACTCCTCCTCCAGCTCTTCAGCTCTACTCCTTGGCAGAGGTTCTTCTTGGTTACTGTCAGGGAGACCAGATCCTTGGGGTCTGCGCACATTCCCAACATGTCCACCACTAGACAGCTCCAGACTCTGATAGATAAATCACAGAGACTGGGAGAGTCCAAGCGGGGGAAAACAGGATTAGGATTGGAACAGCTGGAAAGGAGACCTGTAGGAAACAAAAGGTTAAATCACACAATATCAAGATTATATCACATTGACATTTACTAGACTATGATTCTAAGCATTGTCATAATGTAACCATGGATAACTTAAGAAAGGACTAATAACTAGGCCTCAAGACTTCTGGTTACCTGGGAAGGAATCAAGAATGATTAATACAACTTCTCAATGAAACTTTTCATGAAATGTTACACATTGACTAGGAATATAAGAACCTTCTAGAATTATGTTTTCAAAATCAAAAATGGTATTTTGCATGAGGACAAAAAATAATCTGAACGTTTTCCTGGAACACAATAGGAATTGTATTAAGGTCTTATTATACACATATAATGTAACATCTAGAATTTTAACACCTAGTTTTAAATGCAGAAAAAATTCATCGCGCACACTGCCGATTTCAACAAGAATATGCAAATGCCATGAAATGATCGTGCACTCTGCAAGTGATCTGAAACATCAAGTTTTAAATGCAGGAATAAATCGGGCGTCTTGCCGATTCAAATGCAACCATGTAAATGCCAAGAAATGGTTGTGCACAATGATTGTCAAAGTTTTAATTGCAAGGAATGAATCGCCCGTCTTGCCGATTCGAATGCCACCATGTAAATGCCAAGAAATGGTAGCGCCCAATAATTATCAAGAGTTAAATGTAAGGAATGAATCGCGCATCTTGCCGATTCACATGCCACCATGTAAATGCCAAGAAATGGTAGCACGCCACGAGTATCAAGGGTTAAACACAAGGAATGAGTTGCGCGTCTTGCCGATTCGAATGCCACTATGTAAATGCCAAGAAATGGTAGCGCACAGTGAGTATCGAGAGCTAAACACAAGGAATGAATCGCACAACTTGCCAATTCGTATGCCAATATGCAAATGTCTAGAAATGGTCACGCACACTGTTGCCGACCCGAATCTCAAAAGTCAAATGCCAAGAATGAATCGTGTGTCATGCTGATTCAAATATCAACATGTAAATGCCAGAAACCAAGAGCACATTCACACGCACAAGAAAAAATCTTCCAATATGAAAACAAGGCCCAAGAACTCGAATGCCTTTGAAAACGGGATCGGGGACCCAGCCCGACCTCTGTCTTACCGTCCTGATCAAGGATCACCAATACAATGAAGGGCAAGGCCTGGAAGATCAAGGTAGGCCTCCGGAACAGGAGCTCAGGAAATTGCTGCTGCTCTGCACCGGCACCTCTGAATAGTGAGCACGTGGACCTGGGCTGGCTCCCTTATATAGAGTCTGGCCCAGCCCACAAACCACACCCAGTCATGCTGCAGAGAAAGCTTCTAGAAGGCCCTGGAAAGGGACCACACCCTGACACACTCTGAAAGCCTGCAGCAAGACATTGCAAATGAACAGTATTTACAAGCACCTTGAATATGAGTCTTCAGGATTAAACTCTTCAATGCAAAAGGTTAAAGACAGCATATAAACATAATGCATGAATTACGTTATCTCATAAGTGTTGGGTTTTTGCATTCCAGTCGCCCGTAGAGCGCACACTGCCCTGATATTGACAGTTCCAGAAGTAATCAGACAATCTGGGGCTTTGGGTCCATTACTTATACTCCTTTCTGCCTTTGAAATATGCAAACTTCAAAGGAAAGTATCTTTTGTTCACAAGATCCTGCCATGCCCAGGCCTGGACCCAGGCTCCCACCAGTGGGTTGGAGACTGAATTGTATGAGGGCAGGCACAGCCAATTCAGGTGTCAGTGTCAACTCCTTCCACCACTCTAGCCCAAATGACACCCTTAGGATATACAAGCTACACCCCAGTTCCCTTTGTGTAACTGTCTAAGATTCACAAACAGCCCAACTGTCAGTCTGACACAGACAGGGAATACACAAGCAGGCAGAGTCACTGAATTGTTTAAGTAAGAAAATGCCCACTTTCTAAAAGTGGTATTTTCAATCTGACAATCAAAAAAACAACTTCACCAAAACATACATTTTTAAATTGTGAGTTCAGAAACCCCAAACTCCACATATCTATCTGCTCCCAAAGGGAAACTGCACTTAAAAGATATTTAAAGGCAGTCCCCATGTTAATCTATGAGAGAGATAGGCCTTGCAACAGTAAAAACTGAATTTGGCAGTATTTCACTGTTAGAACATGTAAAACACATCAGTACATGTCCCACCTTTAACATACACTGTACTCTGCCCATGAGACTTCCTTGGGCTTACCCTAGGCCTGGCTTTCAGGTAGTAAAAGTGAAGGTTTCGGCTTGGCAAGTGGATGCACTTGCCAGTTCGAAATGGAAGTTTAAAACTGCACACACAGACACTGCAGTGGCAGGTTTGAAACATGTTTACAGGGCTACTTGTGAGTGGCACATTGAGTACTTCAGGCCCACTAGTAGCATTTTATTTACTGGCCCTTGGCACACATCGTGCACTCTACTAGGGACTTACTTAATAAATCAAATATGACAATCATAGAGAAACCAATCACCAATAGATTTTAGATAGAGAGCATATGCACTTTAGTACTGGTTAGCAGTGATAATGGGGCAGATATATCAAACGAATTTGCATAAGCAAACGGTGCGATTCGCAAAAATCGGCTGATTGCGAATGCAAAAACGTGATTTGCGATGTATGAAAGGCATTCGCAGACCAAAAACAAGGAATCGCAAAAATTTCACATTTTTGCGAAGCAACATGGTTTTGCGTGTCGCAATGTGCGTATTGCATTTTGCGACATGAAATACTGAATCGCTATTTGCATATCGCAAATTGCGAGTCCGAATAGGGACTTGCAAATACAGATTCGGTATTTCTCGTTGCAAATTGCGATACGCACGTTTCGACACGCAAAACCATGTCGCAATTTGATGCATCAAAAATTAGCAAATTGCGAATATTTGCAGAATGGCCTTTTCCACAAGCAAATTACCACGGATTGAAACCAGGTGGTAACCAGGTGCAACCTATATAAAGAGGCCCAGAATGCCTCAGCCTCTTTTCCACAATGGCTGTCCTCTACGTCATGGCGAGGAGAATGAGGATCTTGGCAGGTTTGAGGAGAGGGAGGAGGAGACAGGAGCGCATTTTCAGAGTGCGCATTACCTTTTTTGATCAGACTAAGGAGGAAATATTTGAGAAGTACAGGTTGAGCTCAGCCATGATACTTGACCTGATAGCTGAGCTACTACCCATACTGCAGCGCACAACACACAGGATCAATAGCATACCCACCAATGTGCAGGTATTATGCTCCTTGCACCTACTTGCCTCAGGGAGCTATCAAGTGGTCATAGCAGCAGCTGGAGCGGTCTCACAGAGTGCCCGCTCTAGTTTTTTCAATGCATTTCTAAATGCCATGCTGAGCAGGATACACCAGTACATCAGATTCTCCCACACCCCACAGAAAATACAGCAGACAAAAATAGATTTCTACCAGATAGCACAGTTCCCCCACGTCCTAGGTGCCATAGCTGGGACACATGTTGCAATCTGTCCACCATCAGCCACAGAGTATGTGTACCGCAACAATAAATACCAACATTCAATGAACATACAGGTGATATGCAATGCCTCCTACATCATAACTGATCTCGTGGCCAGGTACCCAGGGAGCACACATGATTCGTACATCTTTTGCCACAGCGGGATTCACACAGGACTGCTAGCTGGGGAATTTGGTGAACGATATCTACTAGGTAATTTCCCTCTTTACAGTGGTGCATTGATGGCAGTGTGATGTCAGATGGCACAGCTACTCATTATACCCTCTGTTCCTTCCAGGAGACAGTGCCTATGCAGTGCGCACCTACATGATGACGCCCTACCTAAATCCTGCAACACCAGCAGAGCGGAGATACAATTCAGCACACAAGTCAACCCGCAATGTGGTGGAGCGCACCTTTGGCCTGCTTCTGATGCATCCACAAAAGTGGAGGGGCACTACAGTACAGCCCGGACACGACCTGTAGAATAGTGGCCACATGTGCAATCTTGCACAATATAGCTACCACCAGGGGCATACCTGTGGAAATATTGGAGCCAGACTCAGATGAAGATCATGATCCCATACCACCCCTACAGCCAGCAGACAGGACCAGTGCAGCAGAGGGCAGGCAAAGACGGGCTGACATCACGCACAACCATTTCAGATGTAAGTTATGACAACACAAAATCACTGACATCTAATCTGGTAGTTAGCACCTTTATTACCTTGACTTCAGGTAATATACGTGTCACTAGGACAAAGCAATACACATGAGTCAGACATGAGCCATTAACAGTGTCATACTATTGTCATCATAATTTACTGTATAGCTACATGTGAAGGTAGTCCCCAGTGGCCCTCAATGTCACTTTCATACGACCACACATTCCACTTGAGTGCGCAGTGGCCTCGCTGGCACCTCTTGTATCAGGCTCACAGGCAGTTCTGTGCCTGGCACTGCGACGCCTATGATCCATCACGGAGACTGCAAGACTGCTGAGACTAGATGACTCCTCAGTATCCCCAAATCCCTGTTCGCTGGGTGTAGCACTGCGTGGTGTCAGCATATCATCCAGAACATTGGTAATTTGCACCAATCCCTGGGCAACATCCCGACTGCTATGTGCTGCCTCCACCTATGCGGCCACAGCGCGCCGTGATATCAGAGCAGTAGATGTAGCAAGATGATTTACAGATCTGCAAAAGCCATAGAACATTCCCATGAATTGCCTTTCGCGCCTGCGGTGGCTAACTCGCTCATGCCTGATCTCATTACAGAGTTCCTTAATGGCATTTGTCAGTTCCTTGGTGTTCTGCGCAGCTGTTTGCTGTCCCTCATGCAGCTTGCTGATGTTTGCATTCAGACACTCCAACTGCTTGTGCAGCCCCCCCATATTGGCATTGTGAGACTGCAACCGCCTATGCATTGCCCTCATGTTTTTGTATTGCAGGCGCTGCACTTTGAGCATGGACGCTTCAAGGCCACCAAAGAATGATGGGCCCTCACCTACATCTGTGTGCTGTGTGCCTGAATCGTGAGGCCTCCTGTGGGGAGTTGAGTGAAGCTGGGGCTGGGGCCTTCTTGTGGATCTAGCTTCTGGGGGTGGTGTGTGGCCTTCATCCGGCATGTCATCGGAGTCCAAGTTCAAATCGTGGAGAGGTAACACCCTTGCCCTGCGTCTGATTGGTGCTATACACAATGACTCGCTGGTGTTGGATTCGGACAGAGGCTGTGTTTCTGCATCCCCCACATTGGCACATTCAGCTGCTGCTGGGCCTGAGCCATCTGCAGCGACAATGTGCAGCATGTCATTTATGTATGTATCACCAAATGTGGCACAATGGTAATAAATGTACACTTACATCGTATCACTATGAACTGGGTGTTTTGTTCTTCTGGGTGTCGCTCTACTGAATTTCATTCTATGTGCTATTTTCAGCTCTGGGTTGTGGACTACCACTCCCATAAGGCATTGTTGAGCCGCATGTAAGATGTGGAATGGACTACTTATCACAATGGTTTGCACTACTTGCTATTTCCTAAGGGGCATTTGTACATGCACATATGGGATTACATATCATTATTGGACTTACCTTTACTGGTGCTGGATGTGCCAGAAGTGTCAATGTCAGTGACCCCACTGACAGCTTCTGGAAGCAGTGTGGACTCCACCAGGTCTTCCATGGGGTGGAGGGTGTCTGGGTGGATGGTCCGCCTCCTGTGCTCCTTGCCTCCTTTAGCCTGCTGGCCACCCTCTCCTTGGCATGGGAACGCAGGTCGTACCACCTCTTGCGTATCTCTTCCACTGAGCGCTGCGCAACTCCCACTGTGAAGATTTTGGTCTGGATGTCAGCCCAAAGTTTTCACTTCTCACTCTCTGGCATCTGGAGTAAGCTCTTCCCAAAGAGCCGGTCATGGCTCCTGACCACCTCCTCAGTGAGCACCTCCAGTTCTTGCTCACTGAATTTCAGCTTCCTCTTTGCTTTCTCCTTCCCATTACCAGCATTGGCCATGTTGATGTCAGGTCCTTGCTTGCTCACAAACTTGCTCCCTGGGGCTGGTCTGTGACTATCTGACTGGTCCTGTGGGTGTGGTACCTGGAAACAGCATGGGCTGACTCACTTCCTGCTTGTGAAGTCACCAGGCTGTGCCAGGTGACCGTTTTCGCAATTTGTGATTTTCAAATACCGAATCACAAATATTTTTGCGATTCGGTATTTGGACCTCGCAAATTGCATTAGCGAATTTTAAGAAATTGCTAATTCCGACTCGTGATTTTGTTACATCACATTTTGCTTGCCGGAAATAGCAATTTCTTAACTTCGGTATTAGGGACACGCAAATGACTTTCTTCATACATCTGGCCCAATGTGCCCAGAGTCCTAAAGCTATTAAAGACAGGTCAGAAAAAATCAGAGGTGAAGGCAAAATGTTTGTGAATAGCCCTACAAAAAGGACTAGCTCCAACAGCAAGGCAGGCATAGAAAACTCAAAAAAGGGTTACCTGATCAAGGACTGGAAGTGTGCAGAATGAGCTAGAAACTCTGGAATACAGGGCAATGAATCTGCTATAGAGTAAAGAACCACTAACTGATAAAATGCATAGGAATTCAGAAACAATACTATCTATAGTACCAAAACAGTATTCAGCAACCAAAGGAGCTTTTTGCATCAGAACAGGATTTAGGATCATAACAATCTACAGGAACAGAAGGAACTATATTACTGAAAAAGAAATAAATGATCAATAAAACAGAAATCTGCAAAGTGACAGGAAGCAATGACATGACCTTAAAGTAAAAAGCAGCAAAGAATGACAGCTTTGAGTCTCATTAAATAAGATGATTTGAAGAACAGGAAGTGTTGATTGCATGTGTATTATATAGGAAGCAACTTAGAATGGCATTGCAGATGGCAGTGAATCTGTAGATGTCCTGAAACAGAGCTTCACCCCAAGACATGATCATCAAAAATGTACTTTGAGTTACAGACCCACATAGAAAACCACAACTTCTTTGGTGACCACGAGTCCAGATTCAATGTCTACTGCAGCAGACAAGCTGTTACAGCTGAGAATATAGTTAGCACTCTTCTTATAGTGGACAACAGTATGCTCGGCTGCTTGGGAGTATTGGATTTCTCAGCAGCATGCAACATTGTGGAACAAGTTCTACTTGCTATCTGACTTTCCCCAAATTTAAATTACATTTTACTCTGGTTCACACGGTACATTAGTAATAGTGAATATTTCATCCCATGCAGAGTCTTCCTGAGCTCTGTCTCCTTCTTTTTGGTCTTCAACCTTTCAAATTATGCATGAAACTATTAAGGATCATCCAGGTTGTTCACAGACTCAGCATGTGTCAGGATCCACTGTGTCAAGAATGGCCTGTCAATCACTGAATCCTGGATGTCTGGTCCATGACTAAATCTCAGCCAGTTCAAAACAATGTGTGTACTCACACCTTCAAACACTGACTTATCCCTCTAGGAGTCATGAATCTCTGGCGACTGACATCTCAGGTCTTAACTTCCAGAAAGTTTCACAGGTTTTACATTAAAAGCAAAAAACAATTTACAAAAAAATCACAGACAAATCCCAGACAGCATGGTATACTCTGTCTTTACTTCACACACAAACACAATGTCTAATGCAAGAAGAATCCATGCTAACCTTAAAGTCCTGAATATTTTCAATCTTGACAATGAGATAGCCATCATTGCTAGCATCCTGGATTTCCCTTGGCAAACTTGAAACATTTTTCCTATCTCATCAAGGTATAATAGAAATTAAATCACAACACACCTCACGGCTTGATCACCTGACATTGGCTTTGCAAAGGTTTATCATCTCCAAAGTCTTTTGCATCACCTACAAAGCTGAGATAGAAATTCTCTAATCTACCTGCCACTGTTCACCATTGCATCACCATACTTGCTCTTCAAGAGCGCAGTAAGACAATACAAAAAACAGCCCTTCTCACTATGTAAGTGACTTTATCTTGAGCAGCTCAGAGATTCTGAAAAAATCTAAAATTCATTGTCATCAATATATGGATGATAAACAGGTTTACCTGAAGACTGCATCCCCTAGACAGATCAGCCTTCTCTCCCTAGATGGAATTAAACAATGATGACTAACCATCACGCATAACTCAAACCTGCAAAACTGATTTTTCACTAATCTCACCCAGAGATTGGTTAGAATCTTTCTCTCCACTGAACTAGAATCTGTCCAAATTCCAAATCAATGAGCTTTATCCTCCAAAACCATCTTGACCTTTAGAGTCAAATCTCGGCCATGGCCAAAAGTCACACCAGCTAAGATGGCTCTCTGGACATAGGTGGCTCATCCTTACGCACGATTTGAAATCTGTGGACCAAAGGTTGATTCATTGCAGGCCGGATTATGGGAACTCACTCCTCCCCGGTCTACCTACAGCACATCCTGAACCCCTGAAAGCAGTACTCTGCAGCAGCCCACTTTATGGCATGACAAAATAAATTCAAGGATATCTCTCCTATTCTCCGGTCTCTGCAATAGCTTTCTTAGTGGCAAGTGACAATTTCAAGGCTTCATGAATTATCCATTATGTTGTTCACAATTCCGCACCTTCCTTCCTGGTTTGAAAACTGAGAGTTTCCGGACGGGACTCAAGAAAGGCTGAATCCTTCCTGCTTAAACCTCTGACTTTCAGGCAAGAACACTGTATGAGACAATTCTTCTCTGGTAGTGCAAGAAGGTTCTGGAACTTCATCCCACCATCTCTTCATCCTTTCACTCATCCAATTGTCTAATTAAGTTTAAAAGGAATCTCAAAATCCTCTTTTTGAGAGACACTTTTTATTAAAGTGAGGATCATTGCTTTGCCTTGACTGACCTCAACTTCCTAGACCAATTTGACCTGACAGCTCTGTAATTTTTCTGATGCTTAATGGTGTTTTTTTTTATATGAAAGGTTTCTAATTACTTTTTGCCTGGCACAATTTATGTATGGACATAATCTGTCTACTCCATTTGAATCTTTCGAGTGAATCAGTTTCTTTGTGTTGTTTATTATATTAACCACACATCTGGCTCTCTGTAAGGTACTGAGCCAGTGCTATGGAAAACTGTAAATAAAATAAATGTAATGCAGTGCTGTAAAACAACATCCCAGCACACGTCAGGTATCCCTCAGCTCACAGTTGAGACAGGACCATGCATAACACTCTTCAAGAAGAGCCTGAATTATTTACCTAAACAACATTCTCCCTCAACTCATCAATTGGGCTTACGTGACCATGACCCAAGTGCCTCCAACTTCGAGATCCTATTTCCAGTTTCCAATCACCATGCAGGAAAAATTCACAAAATACCCCCTATTAATTAGGAAAAATGCATAGAACATTAGAGAAATTAGTATTTAGTATGTTCTTGCAAAATATCTCCATTTAGGGGTCTGTCTTTATAAAAGAAATGTGCAGACTGATCTATCATACCATGTATCACTATTATAATTATTTGGATCTGCTCCCAACACATATGGAGTGGCTTTGCAGGGACAAATGCTGGTACGGTGGGAAACTTTAGCCATGGCGAACTGGGAGCGAGTGTGCCTCTGCCACCCCAAATATAAATTAATTTGACTTTTATTGTTTAATTGCCACCCAGTCTCCGGAAGAATAGTGGTGATTTAGTCCCAAATAGCAGATTCTGGAGGAATAGTGGACTAGATATCAGGAGCGAACCCTTCCCTTTCAGAAGTAGGGAAAGTTAATCAGCAGAAGATTGGGCACTACAGCTGAAGGAGAGTCTTATGAGCTGAAGGGGAGTCTCATGAGCTGGTTTGGAGTGTATGAACCAAACATGAAGAACCCAACCACCAAATTAAGTCAAGGTCTCATGTGTGGAACTGAGATACAACAGAGCTCTATTATATCAGAATAAGGGAAATCAAGGAAACATCAGTTCTGTGTCCTCTTTCTTCAGTAACATTCTTGAGCGATACTGTGCTGTTCTACTTTGCTCAGCTATACATGGTGGCAACTTGTTTAAGGCACCCTAGACTCAGACAGGTTACTGAGCTCAAACCGCAGCAAATAGAGTATTTTCTAACTGGTGTTGTAGGGATTTACCCTGCAATTGAGCTAGAGGTAGAGCACAAAGTCAACCTGTTCACCACTTCGAATACTGTGGTCAAGCAGTCCAAGGCTTACTCAGTAATACCTGCATTAAGAATAACAGCCAGTGACTGAAAGTCTAGCCAGTATTTTTATCTGTAAGAGAAAGGACTTTAAATCTAACACACCACATAATGCATACATTTAAAACTCCGATGGCAGAATACTAGTGTACAGGTGTTCAGATGTCAATCACATGCAGGGAAAACTATCCATTACTTACTTGAATACTTACCCCGTTAACATTGGCTACTTCCCCTGTCAACATATGTTATTGCAAAGAGATTGTATTATGATAAATACAAAAAATGCCAAAGCAATTCTATAGTTTTCATGGAGGAAAAATAAGTGTGATCGATTTAGGTGTCCCTCCAGATTCTCCCCTATCTCTTCAAAAATTACTTTTGGGTGATAACTGGATAGCATGTAGCACAGGTTTCCTTGGTTCACAGTTCTCCTCACATGGCACACTTTAGCTTTCATTTTAGCCTGACACAGGCTGGCCTACATTTGTTGGCTGAGAGCGGGGGAGTGTCAACTCCCTCTGGTGTGAGGCGCCACACAGCCTTAGAACCTGGCTGAAATTGCTAGTGTCTCTGACTTCACATTGACAAGCACAGGCCATGTCCTACTCAGTGTTGGATCATGCTTCGTGGATACTTCGTGGATGAGTTTTCATCAGGCCTAACACAAAAACATACCACCAAAACAAGTGAAGAGCCCAGCCTGGACATTGGCAATGATCCAACACAAAGCAGAGGAATCTTCTGATGTGGAATGCAATCTTCTAGGACGGTCCACCTCAATTGGGTTTTGGTGAGTGTAGTCACCAACATAAAGTCACAGTATTTCGGGTTCAATCACAGGCTCTTAATCACGGCACAGTCAAAAGAGACAACAGGCATGTGATCTTTTAAAGTGCCAACTCGTCACAGGTGATTAACCCTAAACAGATGGCACAGTCCGCATGGCCCCTATATTTCACCACCTATCTTGATACTGCCATTCCTTACCATGGGTTGCAACATGCTGCACTCCAGACCTCCTGCCCACAGCAGTTCTCCTTTTCAAGAAAGCATCTTCTTCATCCAAGGGCACTTCCAGTTCTCATCCTCTTCAGCAGTCAGGGAGCTTCTTTCATCAAGGTAGGCCTCAGACCGGCAGCTATTCACATAGCAAGTTGCAGAACTTACCAGGTTCTTGGGCCACACCTGGAGAAGGGGAGCTGGCACTCAGTGACCTCAGCTTTGGCAAACAAGAGTTTCTTATTCATCACAGCTGTTGGACCCCATTGTTTTTTCTCCCCTGTTTATACCAAGTTTGCAGACAGTTTGTGTATTTCATTGTTCAAGTTCTGGGACCTGTTTTGGACAGTTCTTGCGTTTTGCTTACATTTCCCAAATTAGTGCAGACATAGGCCCTCATGAGACCCCCAGGCTCGCTGTGGTGGTCCCACCGCCAACAGGCTGGAGCCACCACGGTTGGACCACCTACACCGCCAGGTTGCCACAAGCTGGCAGCCTGGCGGTGCCGGTGGTTGTAATCCGCCAGGGCAGTACTGCTTGCAGCTCCGCCCTGGGGATTGCTAGTCTCCATACCGCCAGCCTTTCCATGGAATGACTGGCAGAATGAGGGTGGTTTACACCGCTATGGAATGGCTGGCAGAATGAGGGTGTCTAGGGGGCCCCATGCACAGTCCTGTCATGCATTCCACTGCCCAAATTACGGGCAGTGAATGCACGACGGGTGCTGCTGCACCAGCCGCACTGCCACATTGGCACTGGCTCTATTAGGAGCCGGCGTCAGTGTTAAGGCCCTGTTCACCCCAGGGCCGGCTGCCAGAAAAGCTGTTCCACCTACAGGCCCTGCGAAGAACTCGTAAGAGGGCCGGCAGTGTTCAGGCCGCACAGGCGGCCTGAAGGCAGAACAAGTTTGGCAGGCAGCCAAACTCAAAATGAGGGCCATAGTCTTCTCCTTAGGTTGCTGACAGGAAGATTAATTGGACTTGGGAGTCTTCTTTAAGGGGTAACCATAAACAAGCGCACAAAGACGTTAGAGACTGCCCCACGTAAGCACATGTTAACATTTTATGAATTTCAATTCTTGTGAGGTATGGAGCACATAAAAAGATATGGGAATTTCCTTACATCTCATAAGGACCTTCTCTGTCCTATTCTGTCTACCCAACAGTCTGGTCCACTACAATCGATCTCAGAAACGCTTTGGAAAAGCTGTGTAATTCACATTGTTGCCTATTACTTTTTTCAACCTCAATCATATGTGAATCTTTGGTTCAGGAAATCAAAATGGATTCCTGTGTGCCACAACAACATGTAATGGATATATTCCATGAGAGTCTTTTGTATACTGTTAGAAATGGGGTTTCTGGTTGGCTAGGGTATGCACCTCAGCCAGGCAGGACTTACCCACTCTAGTCAGGGCAAGGGAGTTACACGTCCAAGATAACCCCTGCTCACCCCCTTGGTAGCTTGGCACGAGCAGTCAGGCCTATCCCAGAGGCAATTTGTAAAGCGTTTGCACAACACACACAACACACGTGACACAATATCCCCACCACAAAGGAAACACAAGACCAGATTATATGAAAATATACTGTATTGTACACAACGCAATTATCAGACCAAACATCACATAGCAGTACTATCCTGCTACCTTAGCAGTGGTCAGAACGTTACACATTAGTTACTCTGCAAACTATCAGTAGTCACACATAAAACACAGGTTACTCAGTATTCTGCAACATAAGCAGTAGTCAGGAAACCCGTTATTACACCAAAGCACTTGTCATAAGACTATCATAAAATGCCCATAGTAGGAACATTTAGAAAACATATGGCAAGTTAGAAAAACATATTAGCAAGCATGGCCATAAAAGGAACATTTGCATATGCACACAAAAACATCATAAAACAGGTAGGCAATATATATTAATTCGCAAAGAACTTTAGATTATTAACATATTGGTCCTATAAGGAATACCTGGAAATGATGAAGCAGGCACCATCTATGCCAAGAAGACAAAGAAGAAAGGGCCCCCCAGCTCTCCTCTGCACAACGCGGGGGCCTCCTTAAAATCATGGGGAAGAGGGGGGCGGCACGCACCCCCTCTGCACTACTGACTGGCCCCACCTGGGGCCTGCGATCACTGGGGACCCCCCCAGGCCTCCATGGCCCTCATGTGGGGGGCCCAAGGTCACCCAATACTTTTATGGAGGAGTGGGGTGCCACGCACTCCCTCCACTTAAGGATGGGCCCCTCCTGGGGCCTGCCAAGCACAACAAAAGGGCCCAGCGGCGCGGGAAGCCTCTGACGAGGCTTCCACCTCGCCCGTTCAGAAGCTGTGGCCCAATAAGGAGAGAGGGGGCCCTGCGAGCATCGGTCCTCCTCCGACGAGGCCACTCGGGCCTCAAGAAATTAATTGCGCTCCTCCGGGAGTGAGTGCTGAGCCTGCCGGGGCTCCCGGCCGGCCCAGCCACTCCCTAAGCCAGAAAAGGAGCACTTTGGTGGCTGGACAACCTTGCTGGTTCCCCGCTGGTTACTGGCGCCGCGCCCAGGCTCCCCTGCCCGACCAGCAGGCGAACTCACCTTCCCCTGGGCCACTGCGGTGAAGATCTCCAAAGGAGGATTCTCGTTGGTATCCCCTGGGCACTATCAAGAGCACGTTGGGTCCTATCAACGTCAGGTTGTGCCCCGGGGGGTCTGATGCAGCGCGTTTCACTCGCGCTTGGTGGAAACAGCCTCCCTGGGCTGCGCCGGTGATCTCAGCCACCACAACGCGCTCTCTGAGGCCAAAAGGAAGCCCGGGTCGCGACGGTGACGGTCTCCTGCCACCATGGATAAAACTCTGGAAAAGGGGAAGTGCTTTCAAGCGCTAGGGGAATCCCCAAAGGAGCGCTTTCCTAAGCACTAGCTTAGGCCTCAGGTGAAGCACCCCTCGTGCTTCAGGGTCACTGCAGGGGTCAGGGGCCACAGCACCCCGTCCCTGGGGAGCAAAGGTTCAAGAAAATGCCCACAGGTGGAGGGGCCCAGCAACAGGCCAGCACAAGGGAAAGGCAGCAAGTGGCAAGTCATTTACAGTGACCAAGCAGGTCACAGGTCAGCACAGCAGCAGCAGTCCATGGCGGTCCCTGGTGAGTCCTTCCAGCATTTCTGTGTCCAGTTCCATGATGTTCAAAGAGTTTCCAAATTGTAGGGAAAATTACCCTATACTTATACTCAGTCCTTACAATGTTTTGCAATGGTAGGGAGAGGAGGTTCCAGCCTGTTACAACTGGTTCTGGGAGGGCCCCCTCTCTCCTTTCAGCACAGGCTCCAAACATCAGTGGGGGGTTAAGGACCCTATTGTGTGAGGCCAGGGCACAGCCTTTACAAATGTAGGTGTGCCCCGCCTCTCCCTTCTCTCAGCCCAGGGAGACTATTCAGTATGCAGATGCACCTCTGTGACACCTCCACCCTCCCTGTGTACAGGCTGTCTGAAAAGTATCCACAAAGCTCCAACTGTCACTCTGCCAGACATGGATTGGAGTCAAGCTGCAAAACACCAGATTTATAAGCACAGATAAATGCGCACTTTCTAGAAGTGGCATTTCTGTGATATTAATAAAAAATACACCTACACCAGTAAGCAGCGTTTATTATCACCATCACAACCATACCAAACACGCCTACGCTACCCCTCATAAATCAGACAATACCCCTTACACATAAGGCAGGCCATTTCTAATGCACTCCTATGAGAAGGCAGCACTCACAGCAGTGAGACACCATGTTAGGCTGTTTGTCACTACCAGGACAGGCCACGCAACCTGGCACATGTCCTGCCTTCTACATCCATGGCACCCTGCCCATAGGGCTATCTAGGGCGTACCTAAGGGGTGACTTACATGTAGTAAAAAGGGAGTTCTGGGCCTGGCAAGTAAATTTAGATGCCAGGTCCCAGTGGCAGCAAACTGTGGGTGGCGCAAGCAGCGCTGCGGGCCCACTAGTAGTATTTAACTTACAGGCCCTGGGTATAGAGATACCACTGTACAAGGGAGTTATAGGTAAATTAAATATGCCAATTAGGTATAAGCCAATCATGTCAACTTTAGATGGGAGAGCACCTGCACTTTAGCACTGGTCAGCAGTGATAAAGTGCTCAGAGTCCTGGAGCCAACAGCGAGAGGTCAGAAAATCCAGGAGGAAGGAGGCAAAAAGACTGGGGATGACCCTGCGTAAGGGAAAAAGTCAAAGACATACACACAACTTACAGATACTCATGCAGCATGTTTGACTCACATGAATGGCGTGAAGACCCTGATGCTTGGGGCTGGCATACCAATTAGTAATATAACTGGAAAAACCAGTAGGTGACTTTCTGTAGCAGTTGGTAAGTAAAATTTGTGTCCAGAGACTATAATCTACTGCTGCCATTACTATCACTCCTCAACAGCCCAGTGAGTTGACGGTAGTCATGCTCAGTAAATGAGGGCACACTTGGTGTGACAGCATAGGCCACAGAGCCCAGTTTCTGGTCTTGTTCCAAGTAATGGACAATGCTCTTAACACATGCATTATTGTCATATGTACTGAGCTGATAAGTCAAGAAACAACAGAACTTGCTATGGATAGCTCAAGGCAGGGCTGCACAGTTCTCCAGAGCCATTCAGGGGTTCTTATCCATCCAAGCATGCCTTTTCTGAGAAGATATGTTAGGGCTCCGCCTTCTCTAATTTCTGCCATTTTAAACAATAAACTGTTATTCATTATAAGTTTAGTAGAAATAAAATGCAACCCTCACTGGGATTGAGTACCAAGCAGCCTGAGACAGTGAAGTCTGGTTGATGTCTGGAACATATGCACCAAGACACCTGCAACAGTCCCTAAAATGATTGTTCAAGGCTGACAAAGTAGTAGCCCTAGTGTCAGGGGCCAGCTTTCTGTTGATGCACTGCAACATCAGCAGCAAAGGTAGTCCTGGGCACTGTATGTTCCAGCACTGCAGTGCCGCAGTCTACGAAGCCATCAGCCTGTCATACCGCCCTTTCCTAACCGAACAGGATCAGCAACCATGAGATAGCGTTCAGTGAGCCTCACTGACTCCATCCCACCCTGCAACGATTTGGTAAAGGGTGTGTTCACCATTCAAGATGCCGCTCTGCATTTAGCTGAAAGTTAGAGCCTGTGCATTGCATTAGTATGAACAATATTTTGTATACACCACAAAGGATTCAGCTGCCAGTTATCTGATTCAGGGCTTCAGTTGGAAATCGTGAACTGGACGGAACTGTGTGCCTCCCAGAGAATCTGTACAGCGTCAGCAGCTTAGGAGTGGAAGCAAGACCAATGCATGCAGCTAAAAGCTAAGTTAAAACACGTCTCTAAAATGTTGAGTGAATGCGTGGGGTTAGAGTCTGTGTATGAGAAGATATGTGAGAGCTTGTGTGAAACTGTAACAGTGAAAGAAAGACTACATGTCTATCTGTGCACGAGTGAGAATCAGTGAGAGTGAGTGAGCGTGAGTGACAGAGAGTGCGCATGTTGGGGAGAATGGCAGTGAAACAGTATGTGAATGTGTGATCTTATGAGTCAACATCTGAGTGAATATGTGAGTGAGATAGTGTGTGAGTAAGGTAGTGTGTGGTTGAGACAGTAAGCAAGGCAGTGAGTGATAACATGAATGAACATGTGAGGGTCTGTGAGACAGTATTTCAGTATGTGAGTGAGACACTATGTAAACTGGTGGGTATGTGTGTAACAGTATGTGAGACAGTGTGTGATTGGTGCATGTGTGAGCATGTGAGAGTAAATAATTGTGGGTGTGTGTGAGACTTACCTGGCATGCTAGAGGTACTTTTTTCCTTATCGATGCACACTTGGCATAATTCTGGCTCTGGTATCTTGGAGGTCATGGTTGTGGCAAAACGCAGGCTCTAGCATACCGCATAATTATTGGTTTATGGCATATTGGAGGTTATCTTTGCCATAAGCGATGACAATCATGTCATAAAGAAAGGTCATGGGGCAATTATGAGAAAGTGCTGGCTCTGAGAAACTGTGAGTCATCTTTGACATATGGGTCACCCATAGTGCTTAGGTGCATAAGTAATTGTTGGCTTAAAGGAAACATTGAAATCATTAGAGGAGAATGTAAGACAAAATGCTGGAGATATGTTATTGACATGGGGAAACCCATAGCATATTTTCAAAAAATGTGATCAATATCTCAGAAAAATCAGGCTTTAATGGCATATCATTCAGGTTTATGAAAAAAAATGTGCTTTAAATGAAGCCTGATTTTTAGGGTTGAGCACAAAGCGCTGTGTCCCTGGTGTAATCTCTCTGTGGGCTTTTAACCATGCCCATGTCAAGCCCATCAGTTTGGTTGGTTCGCGGGCTTGCAATTTAAAATTAGCTGGCCAGCTACTGAAAACATATGAGGCTCCATGTTTTCCGTATGGTTTCTGCACTTTTTTTTTCTTTAGTTCACAGGCAGCGCGATCTCGCTGGGCAGTAGTAGAGCGCTTTGCATGACATCGACCCTGTTACATAGATATTTGCACTTTTGCCAGTTACATGGATAATTGCACTTTTGCCAATAAGTTTCACTGCAAGCGAACTTCTGTTTCATTTTGTGTGTTTGCTTTGTCCTCATGGCTGCCGTTGGCTCTCTTATGTGAAACTGTTTCACTTTTCAGTTTGTGTGGCAAGAACAGTCCATTGTATTGCAAATGCTTGTTTGAAAAGCAATTCTCTGGGAAGAACCAGCTTGAACATTTGCAGTAGAATGTGCCTTAGAACAGCAGTTCCCAACCTGTGTACGTGAATCCCCAGGGGTCCGTGACACATTCCTGAGGGGTCCACAGGCATATCAAGGGCTCGACTGGCAGAAGGCACTACTCCAGCTGGGGCCTCTGACAGAAGCAGGAGTGTTTTTATATTCCTTACTTTATTTGTACAGCAGTTTTAAAAGCACTGCAAAGTTCCATGGTATGTCCAGCAGCTTTAGGGCAAAAATAAAAGTGTCAAGATAACTCTAATGATTAATGTACCTGCTAGAGAGAGAAGGGAGTTTTGTCTAGTGGCAGTTTTGACTCATCGAAGGTAGCGCAGATGGTTAATATGCCTGCTGCAAAGAAAGTGTATCATGCATATCAGAGAACATTATTTTATGTGCCTAGCACAGTGGGTTACTGACTTTCTCACTGAGATTTTTTTTTAATTGTGCAGCTCCTAAGTTACAGTCGTAATCTAGCACAGTGCGCCATGAACTTCCATCAAAGAGCTGTATGGAAACTGCATGGTACAAGTTGGAAAGTTATGTCTTTTTCCCAGTCTTTCATTATCCTGATGCTGCTAAAAAAAGGTTTGTGTAGAAATAAATTCTTATTATTAAAGTTGACACTAACCACTGTGTTATGTTCTGCATCCTGAGTTTGTGCTTCTCCAGATCAAGCACTCCTAGAAAATACCTACCAGTGTGGGTGTCATGTGAATCCTACACCTTGTAGTCCACTTTGCATTATGTAACATTTTCTTTATACTGATTTACACTTGTAAATTAATTGCCTCTGTATGGGTGTGATGTAAAGTCCTTTGACACCCCACACTGGTATGAAAGGTGCTATAAAACAAATAAATTGCATATGACAATGCGGCTATGGAGAGATGAGAGGCACTTAAGATTTTACTGCCTTTCCCCACCACATATTTATGTGAAAAAGCTTTCTCAGATCTCATGTACCTAAAAATAAATACAAAAATTGCTTGGGAAATGTAGAATCTGGCCTGAGGATTCAATTTACGAAATAAAAACAAACATAAAAAATGTAGTCCACGAGATGAGGTACCAACCCTTCCATTACATTTTGTCCTTTTTTGCATATTTTTGTCAATATGAAATAATTATATCTTGAGTATTTGCTTGTTGTGTACTTGTTTGCTTTTTGCAAATTACTGTTTTAATGTTTGAAACTTAATATGTACAGCTCCATCCGTCAATGTTAAGGCCCTGCTTCCGCCCGCTGGCCCTGCTGTGAACTCTTAATAGGCCCGGAGGTGTTCAGGCTGCACAGGCAGCCTGAAGGCAGAACAAGTTTGGCAGGCCGCCCACCAAACTCGTAATGAGGGCCTTAATTTGTATCATCTAAAAGATTGGAAACCCGTGTAAGGCTCACATGCAAATTTGAGTAATGCTTTTTTCTTGTCCTCATTCCATTTTCACAATGTACTAAAGCCTTTTTATGGGTCAGAATAGCCTTTCTGATACATAAAAGGGCTTCTGTGATTCTCCCTCTGAAGGCCGAAGGACAGCACTTAAAGGCAAAGGTTGCATATGCCAAGAGACCAAAATACTTCAACATGTATCTGTTACTAAGAAATTAGCCCTACCTGGCAATAACAGTTGGAATTTCAAGTCCAAACAGAGGGTCCTTTGAACACAGTGTGCTCAGATTACTCCCGGATAAAGGAACCAAGCCAACCCTGAGACAGAGGTTTTATGCGCATTTATTGTGATTAAAAACAGATAGAATAATGCACCTATATAATTATAATTGAACGGATAGAATAATACACATTTCCATGTCAAAATAACTTGAATACTTCCTGTTTAGTCTGATGGTCTAAACTCTTGTTTCTTGGTATTGCACTGAGACCTAGCTCACGGATAGGTCCTGCTCTGTCCTGATGCCCACCCTCAGGAATGGCAGTTTTGTGACACAGCACCATGTCCCTAGGTCTCTGTCGAGTCTCCTCCACATGTACGAGGCGCAGACTCATACAGACAAAATTATGTCAACTGTCCTTTAAAGAACCATCCAGACCTTGTCTGTTCATCACATTTTGCACAGTCTGCGGTCTTGTTCCGTCTGGCTGCCTGCAAGGGCTACTTCCCAAGACTAGTCAAAGTAACACGTGATCAGTCACCTGCATGTTCACACTCTGTGAAGCTCCAATGCTGACCACATGAACTCTATTTTATGACTAGGCCCAGGCTTCTCCTGCTTCTAAGAGCACTTCTAACTTAGAGAATGTTAACTTCCAGCACCGGGCACTTCTCGACCTTCATTCATGCTTCACTGCAGAATCATGCCAAAGTGCCAAGTTATACTTGTTTGTGTTCCAAAAGAATACATAATCCTGCACTCTTCCTTGTTAATTCTGCATACTTCTAATTGCTATCCCTGTGTCTAAGTGCTAATCAGAGTGTACACGAACAACAGCATAGTACAGATCCTCTCTGAATCGCAAATAGGAGGGTGCATGAAACGTGACTTCTCTTCTATGTATGATTTGTAAACAGATCGATCAATGTTTTTGACAGCAATTGAGCTGAGGTTGCTACAGCTTACTAAAGGGGAAGTTGCACCAATGGGATAGCTTTCCCTTATGGAATGAAGGCGAAGGCCTCGAGGGGTAGAATCAATGATATTGAGGACCACTGCATGCTCCCCCTCCAGTCTTCCCGAACGGAAAACAATTTTTAATTAAAGTACCACCTGTCCCTTTCATAGACAAGGGCTACGGTTAAAAACAAGTATTGGTAAAGCCAATGATGCTAACATTTGCAAGCCAGCGTTCTAGTCACGGATTTTGTTTTTATTGCAAGCATATGCCACACAAAAAAAAAGAAGGAATGCAAAGTAAACCTGCCACCAGCTAAACATGGGGCCAAATGCTTGAAAAAAACATCTTCATTAAAAAATACCATTGTATATAGTTTTATTAGAATAGCACAGGATATTCCTACCAAGCAGGTGAACTTAGAACTGTAGTAGAAACATTATTATTTGTAATGCATGTCATAGATATATAATAATTATTGTGATTCCAAAGAAAAGTTGTCATTGATTTTAAAATACTAGAACACAAGTGCATAGGTTAAGAACACAGTGATAACTTAAAAAAATAATAATAAAGAATGAAAAGAAATAAGCAGAGGCAAAGTGAACTACTAGCCCTGGCACTGACATGCATTTCTTTTTAGGTGAATGTGCGCATGTCATCAAGCAAAATACTGACATTCACAGTACAAGAGCACCCATGGCTGAAGAAGACAGACACATAACCTGTGTGCTGCAGTGGGCAGAAGCAACATGTGACTTACCAATGAACAAACCAATGGATGATGAAGAAGACTGTTCCACAACCCTTCTATATTACACTGTGGCGTCACCACTTAGGGAAGCTTTGGCACAAGTTGTGTGCAGGGGTGACAAAGTGGTTTCCGATATAAAGTTTCTTAGGACATTTTTCCCTCTCCTACAACCTGAAGGATGACAGATTACACCATACCTAGCCTGAAATTTGCGTTTTACTAAGAAAGTATGTTTTTGAGGTTTGGTGTAAATTATTTTAGTATTTTTTTAATAAAATATTATGTTTATAAATGTTACAGAGCAGGGTTTAAAGGCTTAATACATTTGTATATCTCTGCCGTTTCAACTTGTGTGTCGTCACTTGCAAACTAGTTAAACATATTTTGAATTTTTAAGAAATGTTAGTGGTTGATTAAGGGTTCTGATAATCTGTTTCTTTACTGTTATATAGAAACTTGCAAGTCAGCTTCAACTCGCAAGCTGCGCCCTGTGGAAAATATTTCGAAAGCCAGAGAGTGGGTCAACCCTGGAGGTGATGGACCCCAGGGTGTTGCTAAGAGGTACTAAGAGGCGTGGATAATTCAAGAACCTCAATAGAAAAAAGTGCCCAAAACAGTATGTAACTCAATAGACAAATAATTTTCAAGCTAGTGAGCGCCTATTATAGGTGCCGGACTCTACTGACATTTTGAGCTTGACTCGTGAATACCTTCTCACCTCCAAGTTTCAGGCAGTGTAAAAATCAGCACAAGTAAGTCAAATCAATAATGAGTCCATGGCTGTGCTTTCAAGGTGGGAGGTAGAGAGCAGCGCTTGGTCTGCAGGCAGCATCAACACACAACACGTGGTCGAAGGCTGTGCATAGACGATGTTGCCTGCTGGCAGGCGACCTTGCCCTGTGCCCAAATCTCAGTACGCACGGCCTGAGTCTCGTTGCCCGTAGAGGGTTGGGCACAAGGCCTGGATCTGTACCCAAACCCAATTGTGCACACCCTTAAGCGGTGTGCAGTGTGGAGGCACTGAGCAGTGAGGACTGGAAAATAGTGCTTCAAAAGTCACAAAAACGACAAGCCACTGAAAAAGGCTAGTTATGTTTACCAAAGAACACAATACATACAATAACTCATGCCGCCTGCCATGCTCAATGGCACAGATAGAAAAAAAGAGCTTAATGGCGATTGCTAGCACAGGTGTTTTAATAAGAGTTATTAAAGAGTGTTCATGTATTTTGAATAATGAGTTTATGTAGAAAATGAAATAACATAGAAAAATAATGCATGCATTTGAAAATGTGACCTTGAAGAATGTCCATCAATGTTAACGAAGTTTACTAATTAATGATGAATACTTATGAAATATTGAAAAAATGTTAGATTAATGCAACAATATGTTGTATTAAAGGTTGTGAAGCATGATTTAGCTTTATTAATTGTAGATCTTAAGTTAGCAAGTGTCTTGGCCTATTTTGCAAGGCCTCATGTAAAAGCTGTATTTCTTAGCGTTTAATAAAAATGCTGACCAACTGAACTGAACTATGAAATGTCTATTCTATTGTTTAAATGTGCTTAACTGAAGCTTTTCGTGAGAAATGACTGCTAGGAGATGATGTTCTTTCTAATGCAACATTTTATGTGTAATATGTGTGAGACTGACTTTCCCAGGACAAGAACAATGAAGATACTGACTAGAGTGGAAGCTGCAACAATACTGTTATCTGACAAGTCTGATGATGAGAACATCGAAAGGTGAACCAATGAACAATATGTGAACTGCGAAATATTAGAATTCATAGATTTGTTATAATAGTGCTTTTGGACAAAGGGCCAGATGTAGCAAAGGGTTTTTCCCATTCTGTGTCAATGGGAAAATTTGTTCGTACATATGGCCCAAAGTGTGAACATATGAATACCTGACCAATAGGAAATTAGGGGATAGCTTAGGTGACTTTGTTATAACAATGCCGCAGAGGGAAAAGTTCAATATTTTTTAGAAGGAAGAAGATTATTCAGACATCCTAAGATATTCTGCCCACATTTCTTGACCAAAAGGTTATCACTTTCCTATGCGTCTTTACTAGAGACAAGTTTAACTTTAATACTAAATTAATTTGCCCTACTTTCCTGACCGAGACCTGATGCCTTGCTGTTCTCCTGATGTCCTGAGGACGAAGACTGACTCTGCTTGCCTACCCATACCGAGGATAGGTATAATGCGGTAAACTGTGATTATTATGCATATTTGCCTTTTCTTTCTAGGTACCAACTGTGCTGTTTTGATAGAGCCATAGTTAGATGTTTTTCCAAATTTGTGTTGCTAAAATTGTTTGCATGAAGCCCAACATGCTGATGCTAATCTGACGTTAGTTAAGGATCCTCACCAATGACTGAGATCACAGGGACTAATGTTTGACAAATTCCTCTGCTGAATTCCATGTATGTTATAACTTTGTCGCAGTATATTTTGCTATTGATTTGCACCATAACTTTAGAATGTGTTTTAGTACAAGCTTTGATTAGATTGTGCTTTTTCTGCCGCTTTGGAAAACCAGTGTTGTTTCTGTATGTGTTCCATTTGATACTGAGATTAATCTACGTGGCCTTAGCATTGTTAATATAGGGAAATAAACATTCTAAACTTTTACTAAAGGTGTGGTTATTTCATGACTGAAAGGTCATGGTGCGTGATATTTACTGAATCCATTGATTATTGATTTTATTGATTACTAATGATTGTTGATTATTGTGTATTGATTATGTACTGAAGCTATGGTAAGAACTTCTTAATAGTGAGTCAAAAGGTTCATCTACCTATACACGTCCCCTTGTAACTATACTTATTAGGGTCTGACGCGCTAGCATGATTGGTGCAAGCTATAGCATGTGTGGTGTACATTGGTAACCATAACTGTTTAATTTAAGTGGCTTCTTGCATTAGCCTCAGAATCATAACTCACTAATAAACTTTGCTTTTTCAGTGAAAATGTATGTACGTATGTATCTTTTATTTACCAATATTTGTTTACATTAGACTGTTGACACAGCTAAAGCAGCCTGTGGGTCAAGATTTTGAAACGCTTCCTGTTGGAAAAGCAATACATGGGGGTCAGCTGTCCATACCTGCTCACACTGAGTCACAAATGGCAACCTGCCTAATTGATATTTTTTAAGCAGGTCATTTTTGGAAACTCTGTGAATGGATAATTTGCAATTCAACCAATTAGGATGCATCATAAATTGCGTGCTATTTGCAAACATGTCTGTGTTCAAATTGCACACCACTGATTTGCAACTGTGAATAGTACCTCAGGATTCTCCCATGCAAAAAAAGCTATTTTTACTCTCTAATTTTGAGTTCCTGATTCACAAAATGAAGTACAATTAATATTTGGAGCTAATTCCACTTGAAAATCTGTTTGTATAATTGACTTTCTGCCGTACTATTTGTAGGGTTAAAAAACAGAAAAAGAGTATTGGTGGCTGGAAGCAAAAACACTTGCAACACTTATGAAATATACTTTATTGGTTATTTATACATTTTTAATATGGTCTTTCCCACCCAGGAAACACACCTAATCTTAACTTTAAAACAGAACCCATATTTTCAAGGTGACAAAGGGAAGGAAAATACATCAAATTTCAATGGAGTGTGGAGAAAACAATTTATCAACTTCGCAAGTGCAAAATTCTGCTGCATTTGCTAGTGCAAATATACTGTCCTGCAGACATTATGCATAAGAAAGTGCAGAGGAGAACGAACAGAGACATACATACATTTCCAATGGCAATTTTAGTTTATTTTTTTGCAAGTCCCCAAAACGTCAGAAATCTATCATGCGCAAATATACAACTAAAAATTCCACTTGTGAATCATGCACTTTAACTTCAACATAGAGGGCCTAGTTACGATTGTGAGGGTCCTCGGACTGCCATACTCATGGTGGCTGTTGAACTACATCTGTTGTGGCTGTCCGACTGCCACATGACGAGGTTGGCGGGCAACCCCGCGAACATTCTGCCATCTCCGCTGGGAGCGAAGATTCTGACGGGATGATGGTGGTGCAGGTTGGAATCAGACAGGGCGGCGCTGAGTTCAGCGCCACCCTGACTGATTCCAACCTGATTCTCCACCAGCCTTCTCTTGGCAAATTCACCGCCCTGAAAAGGCTGGTGGAGAACAGTTGCAGGGCAATGCAGGGGGACCCTGACAGACAGTACGCATTACGAGGGTGCTGGTGCCCCTTGCAGGTGGCAGCATTCCCGCCAACTTGATTACGACAATTCTGCCGCCACTTTCCCAATGGGCTAACCGGCGGAAACCCTGGTTTTCGCCAGTGAGCCCAACAGGAATGTCTTAATGTGACTGGTGGGGAGAGAGCCAGCATGGTAGCAACCACCCTGTCGTGAGTTTGGCAGACGGGTGTTCCTGTCTGCCAAACTCATAATGCGGCCCTTAGTGGTTTCACTAAGCGTGAAGGCACTGTATTGGTCAATGCAGTGGACCAGGGCATACGTGACAATAATTCACTTAGCCTTAGGAAATGGTAAGGCTTTTTATGTATTTTGATACTTTTATTAATTCCGCTCAATTTTTCCATTCAATTTGCAGTGTATTATGAATTTTTCGAGCCATTGTGCAAATAAAACAATACGACTTTCACCATCATTTGATTTTGCAGAATAAATTTCATGAAAGTCAGAAACACTATTTTTGCTAACTGGAAACTGCTGGGGCAACAAAAGCATTTCGAGGTCTCACAACACTGATTTTTACCATTAGAACAATAAGCTTTCTCATGAATATACATACGCGATTACAGTTATCATGAGGAATGCTGCTAATGCCCTACAGTAAGCTAAATTCATCAATCTCGTCGAGATAGCTAAATTAAAACGTCAAGCATGCAATGACTCACAACTCTTTTCCTCTTTCAAAATTTGAAAGATCATAATCAATTAACGCATTTGTATTTATTGTAGACGTCAGCAAAGAAGCCCTGCATCATTAAAACCCTGTCTCTAAACCTAAATAAATTATCCTAATTTCACGCATGGTGCAATTATGCCCCGCCGATTTCCAGTCCGCCCAATGATGTTTGCCTCAGAGAAGCAGTCATAAGCTGTTCGGTGACTGTGAAGTATGGTCACATTATGCAAAGGACCAGACAGGTCAGTGGCTGCTGTCTGATGACTTAGACCACCATTTCACATTCTGTTTAGACCCATGCCACTCCATATTGAATCCAACAATGATTACCATGCTTTGAGACTGAAACATTTAGGCAATGTTTAGGTCTTCTGATGTAATGGACAGAAAGGAAGCATTGCCTTCTGGGGCCACTTTGCTGTCCCGTTCCTTACTGTGCTCAGTAATGCAGATGCAACATGGTCCTCCTCTCTAACTCTCCTCCGCTCACACACCAGGAAAGAGACATGAAAAGAGTCCACACATGCCTACAGTTTGTCACCAGTGACCATGGCAGTAAGTTTCTCTGACTGCACTGCAGACATCCTGACTCACCTCCTCCTTGCTGGAGCTGAAACATCTTGTGGAAACTGAGGGAGCAGCTGCTGTCTCTACTCGGAAAGGTATTAAAGACCCACCTTCAGTATCCTAGGTCAGTGCGAGGTGGGGAAGTATCTAGTGGGTCCTTGTTCATTAATAGAATCTCCCTATTGCCCATTTCATAGTAAGTATGAATCGATTTCGTCATGGGGCTTTTGTAATTCCTTAAAGAGTGGGTGTCTCTCTGTACCATCAAACGTCTGTTTTACCACCTTGCTTAGAATGGTTATTCATTTTCTGGTTGATCAAGGACCTCGTTCATATGGGGTGGGAGGGACTGGTAAGATTGTCAGACCATAGGTCCTTTTGCAGGTTCCTCGATCTAGGCTTTGATAGCAATCAATTTTGGGGTTGCCCCTCTTTGCCGTGACAGATTGTCTAATATTGTAATTGTTTAATGTTCCTCTGGCATGCCAGAGGTTCAGCTGCATGCTCTCTTGCTGATTTTCTCCTCACCTTCCCCTTGATCTCCTGTGACTGCAAACAGTTGTATATGTTTCTGTGATTAGAGGCAAGACCTGCTGGACCTGCCCCTTTTACAGGGTCATTTCCCAAACGTTTTGTCTTTTTCCTCCTTATTTGTTTGACCCTTTTTGGTTGACATTATGACTCTGAGCACTTTACCACTGCTAATCAGTGCTAAAGTGCATTTGTTCTCCCTTGTTAACTTGGTATGATTGGCTTATACCTAATTGGCATATTTAATGTACCTATAAGTCGCTGGTAAAGTGGTATCCCTGAACCCAGGGCCTGTACATTAAATTCTACTAGTGGGCCTGCAGCGCTGCTTGCACCACCCACTGAAGTAGCCTTTCAAACCTGGCACAGTTTTCTGCCACCGGGACCTGGCATCTAAATTTACTTGGCAGGCCCGAACAACCCTTCTACTATATGTAAGTCACCCCTAAGGTACGCCCTAGCTAGCCCTATGGGCAGGGTGCCATGTATGTAGAGGGAGGGGGCACACCTGCAGTTGTGAAGGTTGTGCCCTGGCCTCACACAATAGGGTCGTTTACCCCCAACTGATGTTTGGAGTCTGTGCTAGAGGAGAGAGAGGGCACTCCCAGAACCAGTTGTAACTGGCTGGAACCTCCTCTCCCCTTCCTTTGGAAACACACTGTAAACTGAGTATAAGTACAGGTTTTTTTTCCCCACAATATAGACATTCTTGGGACAAGAAACATGCTTGGAACTGGACACAGGAGGCTGCTGGAAGGACTCCCCCTGGAACCATCTTGGACTCCTGCTGTTGTGCTGACCTGTGACCTGCTGGGTCACCAGGAGGACTTGCCACTGATTGCATTTTCCTTGTGCTGGCCTGTTGCTGGGCCCTGCCGCCTATACCTCCATTTATTTTCTCCAGGGGCTAGGTGCTGTGGCCCCTGTTCCCCTGCCACCTTTAATGCTCAAGCAATGGAAGAGTACTCTTATTCCTCCAAAGCACAAGGACAGCGCTGTGTTTAGGGGCCCCAGTGCAGGTGCATAGTGCCTGGAGAAGTGCCCTACCTAATTGGCTGGAAGCTCCTTGGGAGCATCCTATTTATGATCTTCCTAGCACTTGGGAAGCAATTGCGGCGATCGCTGTTCCCCTTCTCGCCACCACAACCCGTGCGCTATTATTACTGTTGGAACTCACCTCCATGACCCAGGCGTGCTGAGTCTGCCAAGCGCTTCAGAAACACACTCTTTCGAGTGCCCCTGGGGCACGAGTAAAGCAAGAGTGGAGCGAGCGCACTCCTAACGGTGCCCCCGGGGTTCTGTACGCTCCGAGGAGTTCCCCCGGGGCACTAACAGGCCGCAACCCTGGCCTGATCACCGCTGCGGCCGGGAGGAGGAGAAAAAACGTGCGCACCAGATTGGGTGCGGGCGAGTGGGTGGCAGCGGCCCCAGGAGGGAGGGAGACCTCGTGGGAGGTCTCCTCTGGATCCCAGACCCTCCCTGAAAGCAGGACTCGGGGAGAGGCAAGGGTAACATCCCCCCGAGGGAGCACAGAGCGCCAGGGGGCCCATTTTTTATCTTCCTGGCACTGGAAGTGCCTTCATCATACATACAGGTACTTTCCTTGGACATACCTAATTCAGATGTTCCTAATATGGACTTTATGATTTTTCTTATGCTAACCTGTTTGGTTTATGATGTACCATATATGTTTTGCTGAGGTGCCTTTTATGGACCTGCTCTGCAGATATACTTTAGGACTTGCCATATGTCCTCTAACGTTCCTTTTTATGGGTATTATGATGTGGTTATGACAAGTGAATTTATTTATTTACTGTGATTCCTGACTACTGCTTATGTTGCTGAATCCTGAGTACACATTGACTCTGGGTTAGGCCTGACTGCTCGTGCCAAACTACCAAGGGGATCAGCAGGGGTTATCTTGGACGTGTAACTCCCTTGCCCTAGAGTGGGCGGGTTCTGCCTTGCTTACATACATACCCTAGCCAACCAGAAACCCCTTTTCTAACAGGACCTATTTAAATACCCCACACTGTGCTCTGGCCACATTTACATCTTTCATAGGTCTGCCAGGTCTCAACTTCCTTGGTCTTGCTGCAATGGATCTCTACCATGAAAGCTATTGGTCCACAAATATCTTGCTTGCAGTTTCCTCTCTTTTTGGTGAGGTCATTCAGAGAGTCTTGGTTGTCTCTGTTTCTTTTTGAGATTATCATGTGATAAAGCATATATTTTAGTGCTGTCCCTTGTGTGGCAAATGTAATCAGAAAGTGAAAAATTTGAGTTTATGAACATAAATGAGTGGAAAAAATAACGTAGAAAAGCTGCTCTGACACGCATTTTAAATGTACAATTGCTTGTATTTCAAAGTTCGACTTAGGTGCCTTTTAAACTGAATCACATGTTAAAAGGTTAAAAGTGATGTTAAAATGTAATTCAGACTCTAAACTAACAGTGCATATAGAAACAAAATTGGATTTCTTGTGATTAATGAACGACTAATGCCTTAAAAAATATGTGCAAGTAAGAGAAATTAAATTCTCTGTTATACTTAATGGATTGCAATAATAAAATGTTTTGTTTTAAATGAAATGTTTTACTTATACTGATGAGATATATTAATGTTGAATTCATTAATTTGCATATTGTATGTGATATATTAAAACATTAATTAAATGTAATGGCATGATTTTTGTGTTAGCATACGTGCTTGCTGATCCTGATGTCTTGCTAATCAAGATTCCCTGAATGCTGCATTGCTTGGAGAGGTAACTTCCTGTCTGCTGTTTACCCTTACCCTTGAAATACCTTTTCAGATTTAGTGTCCCTTTATTTTATCCTTTCAGAAGACTTCTGCCTGAGCTTCTGATATGCTTATGCTTTCTTTTTTTACTTGCCTTTTGCCTAAGTTAGTTAGTATTCTGCAGTGCTAGATTATCTTTTTTTTAAATAATTTATGTCCGATTTGTATACCACTTTTTGGATGGATGAGCATGATATGAGGGGGGAGGAACATAGTGATTTTCACTGCTGCACTTCTCTAACATTACCAAACACCCTGCATGCAATAAGAATGAATTAATGAAGTTTCCCAGCCCTAGCAGACCACCCAGGTAGAAAATGTAAACTCTTAAGAGCTGCTTGATTTGCAAATGTAGGCACTTTTTTATTACCTAGTTTGCAAATGAGGGCCACTTTCATTTTGGTCCCCGGGTCTATTTGCTGTCCCAATATGGCCCTGCTTGTCTTGATGATCCTCACCCACTTGCCTGCTCAAAACCTCTTTGTGAATTCTCACCAGTCACTGATACTAATTTCAGAAACATCTTTGTCTGTTTAAACAAAATTCTTCCTTTCAGAAGATGATTTGTAAGGTAAAAGTGGTTCAACTGGGTCTCATTACACTGTTGGCTTTCACCAGCACACTAATCCATACCTTGTCTCTGTCTGATCAAAATCCCCAAACATGTTATAATCAATCCTATTGTAAAGAAAACTTCAGCTATCCTAGAATTTCTTTCAAACCACATACACATCTGAAACTTATTCAGAGTGTAAAAGATACTTGAAACAATAGTCATCCATCAACCTTCATCAAACCTCAAATCCAAATGGTTATTTAATATCCAGGGCCAAGGTAAACAATGAGACTTGACTTTACTAGACGCTCAGCCATGTTTCAACACTATCAACTGCAACATGCTTCTTGACAGCCCATCTCATTTGGTTGACATCAGTATTACAGTTTTATGTAGGTTATTCTCTCTTCTATTTATTTTGATTTTTGTAATGCACTCCTGAAAATGTTTGAAAAGCCTCAATATGGCATGAATCAGCTACAATAAAAACTGAAAATTGATTTAGTGTTGATCAATAAGATCACATATTTCAGAGTGGTGGTATCAACTGAAGGAATCCATCAGCTATGTATGCTGATACAAAGGTGGCACTGTAGAAGAGTATGGGACCTGCTAATTCAGTGACACAAGTACTTGTGATTTATCTACCAGTTCAAACTGTTAATACAGCACAGTTCATTTCAAGTCCAGTTGTAAATCAAGCAGTACTAAGCCCGGTTATGAATCAGGTCATGCCAAATCCTAGTGTGAGTCAAACGGTGCAGACTCCTAATGTGACTATGCCTGTGCACAATTGTAATCCGAAGTAGCCTATGCCTCTGTTTACACTAGCGCAGACAAGGTCAATTGTTACCCCAAATCAGACAGGACAGACATTCAGTACTGTTTTAACAGGCCAAAGTACTGGTATGACAATTCTAAGGAGTCAAACAAATGTGATGGGTACCGATGCCTAACACTTACTGTGACTATAGGACCTGTTGTTCCCTTGTATCCTTCAAGTAACCATGGAAGTAATGTCCATTCAATTAATGTTTCAGCAGTTTCTATAATGCCAGCTGCATTTAGTGGGATATCACCAATTAGCATAGAGAGATCAGTTCATTCAAACAGCTCAGAGATGGAGAGATCAGCTTCTTTTGGTCCATCCTTGACCGTTACATAGATTGCAGAACCTAACTAGATGTTAAATCAGGTAGGACCAGTTCTTGAGGTGAGGTTTTCACAGGGAACTCCTCACATGCCCACACCAGATCAGATTATGAGTGTACATTGCAGCACCCAGCATGATGTACCCCTGAGAAATGATATCAGTTTGCAAGGGCTTTCAGCACAACCGTTAACGGACTGGTTAAACAATCTGAGCCCACAAGGTGCAATGGGTGCAACACATGGTAATGTTCGATGAGAACAGACACCAAAGAGAGATAGGGCAATGAATGTGGCCAGATTAAAATTAGAATCAAACAAATTAATTTTGAGAGAGCTAGATGCAGAGCAATTGGAAATATACACAAAGATGAATTTTGATTTATGTGTAAAGATGTTACTCAACGTGCAGCACTGGCTTATGAAAGATTAGCAGCATTAGCCAAAAAATATGAAGTGGACTTAGAAATCTAAACCTCTAAATAGAAGTTACAGATCAGAGTTTAGCACCAAGATATTATTAACATGAGATCACCCAGAATGAGAATTCACATTAAGGAATTAATCAAGTACATTCAAGCATGAGGAGAATTAGATAGATGGGAAGGCAGATGGGCAAAGAAAATAGATCAGAAGAAAGCAAAGCAGAATTTGGATCTGGCTTGAACAAATCAAGCTGAGGACAATGTAAAAATGATGCCTCTGGGAGAAATACCCGGTGGAGGTTGTGTGCATGTACCCCTGAGTAGGATTGATTTACTGTCATTCACAAATGATTACCTGAGATTGAGAGAGAAGCCAGTGGAATGGTATAAGCAGACAGAAAGGTTTGTGAAACATTCAAAATGCATGTGGGAAGATATGAATACATTATTTGACATTGTAGTCCCAGCTGACTTTTGGACTGAGTGCAAAAGAAGTGCTGATTGGCCTGAGTGTGAACCTCCAAGAGATCCAGTAACAGGTGAGCAGTCCAAAGAGGGATGATGAAAACATACTAAAAGGTAATAGAATTTCTGAAGAACAAAGTGTCCCCGAATGATATTGATTGGTAGAAAATTTACAGGACATCACAAGAAACTAAAGAGCCTATTCATGCTTATTATGAGAGACTATTTCAAGCTTTCAAACAGCATAGTGGTAGAGAGAACATACAGCCAAACGATATGGGTCATTTTGTGTTTATTTGTGCAAAGATTGAAGCAATGTTCTGTAGCAATGAAATTGAACTGAAGCAGAAAAAGTTGAGGAAGAAGTTGATGATGAGGCAATTGAAAGCTGAACATAGAGTCAGAGCAAACCAATGATGTTAAATACAACTGGTTTGCAAGGTGTGCAACAGCAGGGGAGCAATGTGGTTCATTCTAGAGAAAGAGGACATGGTGTTCGGATAGATCAGAGTGGAAATTTGGTTGACGTTCAGTCACTGAAGAAAACAAATCCATGTCATGCTTGTGGAAGTTTTGGTCATTGTCAGAGGGAATGTCCCTATAATAATGTGAATAATTTGGTACATAATGCTGGAGTTGCTCAGACTCAAGCTAAAAATCAAGTTCAAATTCAGAAATTCCAAAGACCACGAATCCCAAATGTAGGAGTATCCCCAGTACAACAGATGCAGGTACCACAAGCCCCGCTGACACAGCAGCAGCTGATTGTTCCTCAACAAAGTATTACTCAGTTAGCAAATGCCAACTCAAATCAATTGACAAATGCAAACGTGAACCAAATAGTAGCACAATTTCCATTAATTGATTTGAGAGATGAGGAATTATTAGAAACATTCAGATGATGAGAATTGCATTTTAGCTGCATCCTTAGAGGTAGTTCAGCGTGGCCCTTATGTAAATGGCAACATTACGAGATGTGTCATTCTTGGTTGACACTGGAGGTACACATTCCACTTTCATAACAGCAGAAGCGGCAGACTGGCCCCTACCAGGGGGGAGAATTGAGGTTGTAGAAGTAGCAAATAAGCAGTTGACAAATCCTGTTACAGAACATATTCAAGTAAAAAAGGTTCATTTGAAGATAAGTACCAGTTTGTGGTTGGCGATTCAAGTCCAGTAAATCTGTTAGGACTTAACCATTTGTGTAAGCTAAACTGTTCTATTTGCTGCACACCTGAATGGATAGAAATACAAACACATGAGGAACAAGTTGTCCCTTGTAAAATTGCAGAATAGTACCCACTTGTTTTGCTGCATCCAGTGATGATATGTAATGATTTGCCCAAAGAATTGCAGGAGACATTTCTTCCTGAGGTTTGGGATTTTTCAGGAAAGGATATCGGTCTCATAAAAGGAGTTGATCCAGTCAAGATAATAGTGAAGCCAAATGCAGTGTATTCGGGGATACCATCTTACAAAATGACACCTGTGACAATAGCAAGAATAACAACCATTATTGAGGAAGGTGTTCTGAAGGAAATTTTGGGAAGCTCTTGTAATTCCCCTATTTTAGGACTGCGGAGGCCCTATGGAAAATACTCATATTTCAGGATTTGAGATAAGTGAACAAGATTGTTGCTCCACATTGTCATGTGGTACCACATCCAGCAGTGAATTTATTTCAGGTCCAATGTGAAGCAGAGTGGTTTACAATCATTGATTTGTCGCAGGTCCTCTTCTTTATTCCCTCGAATGAGGAAACCCAATTCTTCTTTGCTTTTAAATTTGGCAGTCATATTTTAACATGGTGTCATACTCCACAGGTGTATATGGAATCGCTATAAATTTTTCATCAGATATTGAAGAAGAACTTGAAGTACCTTAACATGCTCTATCATTCAGTCTTAGTGCAGTATTTTGAGACCTTTTTTCTGAGTCAAATACTCAAGAAGTCTGCAGGAGAGTTACCATTGCTCTCTTGAATCATTTAGGAGAAAATGGACATAACATTTCCCCAGCTAAATTGCAGTACTGTAAAAAGGAAGTCCGATACTTAGATCCCCACACAGAGAAAGAGGCAAGGAATGAGTACCAAGAGAGAATTTCAGTAATCATGCACCTGAATCCCCCAGTTACTCAGAGAGAAGTCAGAATGTTTCTGGGAATGGTTGACTACTGACACCAATGGGTTCATATGTTTTCTCTTTTGTCCAAGTCCTTATAGAGGTTGACATGCAAGGATCTGTCTGGTCCAATACCATTTGATGACAAGTGCAATGCATGCCTTCACTGAGCTGAGAGTAACCTTGTGCTGAGCCCCAGCTCTGGGAATGCCTGATTACCATAACTATTTGTCTTTCTTTTGCTGTGAGAGGGATGGATGTGCTCTTTATGTTCTGACACAGTTAAATAAAAATGCAAACAAGCCTGATTTTTCAGCTACACTTGATCCTGTAGCTGCAGCGAAGCCTGGTTGTCTAAGAGCCATGGAATCCCTTAGCATCAGTATCAAACAATGTGAAGGCATTATTATGGCCCATCTACTGAACGTTTTTCTTTCCCAATCAGTGGAGATTTTGTAAAACCGTACCACGACTCAGTACCTGGAAAAAAGCAGGTTTGACCTGCTATGAACAGAATATTTTGGGTTCTCCAAATGTCAACATAAAAAGATGTGATGTTTTAAATGTGGCACTCTTTTGCCAAATCCCGTTGAAAATGCAAGTGACCTCGAAAATTAGCTTGAGCAGGGCTGTCTTTATGTGACCGACCTGTGGGCCAAATCAAGGCCCGACATTCAGGATGTCCCCTTGGACAAAACTGACTGTCATGTTTGTTGATGGCTCCTGTTTAAGAGATCCTGATGGTGCCCTGAGAGCTGGTTATGCAGTGTGCACAGTCTCAGGTGTGATAGAAGCCTCTTGGCTTTGGAGTGTTTTCTGACCAAGTAGCTGAATAAATTGCTCCTACTAGAGCATGCTGTGTTTCTGAACAGCTAAAGTGACCATATTCACTGATAGCCAATATGAGTTTGGTGTCATTCATGACTTCGGACAGTTGTGGTGCCAGAGAGGCTTCATGACCTCTTCTGTATCCTGTATACGAAACAGTGACTTTTATCAATTTCTGAAAGCAATACAGTTACCTGTGAAAATTGCAGTTGCAAAATGTGTAGCTCATCAGAAGTCAAGTGATTATATATACTTTGGGCAATACATATGCAGTCGAAGTAGTGAAGTACTGTGCCCTGCATTGCACTCCCTTTAATGAGGAATGGGGCTATGGAAATGACGATGAGACAAGTCAAAATTTCCTTATGACTGCCATTGATACTTGGGAAAAAGTCAAAAGATTGCAGAAAGACATTACACAAGAAGAAGAGAAACAGGTTTGGAGTAGTGCAGTATGTGTTCAGAGGAATGAGGATGAAATTCGGATGTCAAGTGATGGTAAATCAGTGTTGCCAAATAGCTTATTGTCCCCGATGGCAAGATATTATCATGGACAGATTCATACTGGTAAGGATGCAATGATCAGAACATTCAAACAAACATGGGACAACCCGAGATTTAGATTAGTTGCAGAAGCAGTGTGTCACAGATGTGTAATGTGTCAGCAGATGAAAGTAGGGAATGGCACAGTCGTTACACTGAGTCATATAGGTAGATCAGGAAGACCATTCAATAGAATGGAGCTTGGTTTCATTGAATTGTCAGTGTGCATTGGGCTGAGGTACATTTTGGTGGTGGTGTGTGTATTCTCCAATTAAGTACAGGCTCACCTAACTCGAAGGAATGATAGTCTCATGTTTGTGAAACTATCATTGAAGGAGTTGATACTTCGATTTGGTTTTCTGACTTCTCTGGAATCACACCAAATAACTAATTTCAACAGTTAGATTTTTAAATTATTATGTGCAGCATGGCAAGTTGAGCAAAGATTGCATTGCAGTTACAGACCAGAAGCTTCAGTACTGGTAGAGCTGATAAATGGAACACTGAAGTCTATTGACTTGAGAAAGTATGTGAATCTACAACACTGAAATGACCAGATGCATTGCCTCTTGTCCTGATGAGTATGCGCAGCACACCTGACAGAAAGACAGGCTTGTTTCCACATAAGATCATCATGGGGCAGGCTATGAGATTGCAAGAAGTGCCTGCAAATGTTTCTTGTGAACATTACAGATGACTTGGTACTGGATTATTGCAATGGACTAGCTGATGTGGGTCATTCTTTGTCTCACCAGGTTAGAGAAGCAACTGCACACCCCATGGCTGTTTCCACCCACCGGCCGTGTGGTGAACTCGTAATAGGGCCGGCGGTGTTCTGGTCGCAATGGAGGTCAGGTGGCGGTATGAGTTTGGCGAACGGCCTCCATCGCCCACCAAACTCGTAATGAGGGCCTGAATTTCTTGTGATTAATGAAAGAAAGATGAATTTAGAAAAATTTGCAAGTGAGAGAAATGCAGTTCTCTGTCATACTTAATGGAATGCAATAACAAAGCTTTTCATTTTAAATTAAATACTTTACTTATACTGATGAAGTATATTATTGTTGAATTTCTTAGTTTGCATATTGTATGTGTTCTATTAAAATGTATTAATTAAATGCAATGTCATGATTTTTGTATTAGCATACGTGTGGCATGTACAGGTTGCATTTTGCAGTCATGTAAAAATAATGAATTATTTTTCATAACCTGAAGTCTCTTTCAGATTCAGATTTCGCTCCCATGAGAAGCAAAGTCCTTTTGCAATAAGTTCATTGTTTAAGCATGGAGAGATGTACCAATATGTCCTTGGAAACATTACATTGCAGGAACAAGAACTGAGTTCATATACATTTGTTTCAAACCTGCTTGGAGTCACACGGAAAGTAAATGTTCCCATGACAGACTTTGGGAAATTGTCGAACTGTTGCAACCTGAAGTCTGGTGATCAATTATAATTGGATGATACCTATTCAATGTTACATGAACCAACATCATTGACAAATCAGAACATTTCTTGCGAATTGATGAATCAATTGATATTTCAACTATGGTCAGTCGACAGCATTTTCCCGAGCAGTCCTGAGCAAACCATTGAGGCTTGCAGAGGTTGTCCTGATGCTTGCTGCCCTTTATCTTGAAATGCCTTTTTAGATTTAGGCCCTCATTACGAGCCTGGCGGTCTGTGACCGCCAGGCTCGCGGTTGGCGGGAGCACCGCCGACAGCCTGGCGGTGCCCCTTAGGGCATTCTGACCGCGGCGCTTTGGCCGCGGTCAGTGCAGGAAAACCGGCGGTCTCCCGACGGTTTTCCGCTGCCCGTCAGAATCCTCCAAGGCGGCGCAGCATGCTGCGCCGCCTTGGGGATTCTGACACCCCCTACCGCCATCCTGTTCCTGGCGGTTCGCCCGCCAGGAACAGGGTGGCGGTAGGGGGTGTTGCGGGGCCCCTGGGGGCCCCTGCAGTGCCCATGCCAATGGCATGGGCACTGCAGGGGCCCCCGTAAGAGGGCCCCGCTTGTATTTCACTGTCTGCATAGCAGACAGTGAAATACGCGACGGGTGCAGTAGCACCCGTCGCACCTTCCCACTCCGCCGGCTCGATTCCGAGCCGGCGTCCTCATGGGAAGGTTGTTTCCCGCTGGGCTGGCGGGCGGCCTTAAGGCGGCCGCCCGCCTGCCCAGCGGGAAACTCAGAATGCCGGCCGCGGTCTTCAGACCGCGGTGCGGTATTCCTGCGGCGCAACTTTGGCGGGCGGCCTCCGCCGCCCGTCAAAGTTGTAATGAGGGCCTTAGTGACCCATTTTTAGCCCTTTCATGCTACTCATGCCTTAGCTTCTGATATGCTGACGCTTTCTCTTTTTACTTACCTTTTGCCTAGCTTAGTTAGTATTCTGCAGTCCGAGATTACCTTTTTTCAAATTATTTTTGTCCCATTTGTACTTTTTGTATTTTGCTCCCATGTATTTCCCTAATTTGTTTAGCTGCAGAGATGACCTGTACCCAGCCAAAGATTACTGACTCTCCTAAATTTGAAAAGACTAATTGTAAATTCTGAGCATCATGTGATATCTTGGTTACAGATATTTTTAATGACGCTATGTGTTATTCTTCTTGAGTGTTTAGTTTTAATAATTTGAGTTAACCTGAATTTATTTCATCCCCTTGGGCAACCCTTGGTGATTATGTAGCTTAATAATTTGGTTTGGCGTATTGTCAACATGAGTTTGAGCTTGTGTATGAAATAAATCTTTCAACTTTATTCCCGATTGGAGTTTTCCTTCTGTGGCCACATTGGTCATGGTGTCAACATTTTTGGGCATTGTTATTTATTGTTGATGGTTCGCCACACACCTTTCTGAGTTCAAAGGTCCATCAACCTTGTTGTGCATTTAATTCCTGTGAAGAATGAAACATGCACCCTCACATACTTCCAAGATACTTGGTGTTTCTCTGGAACCAGTCCAGTACACCTCTGCTTGAGAGTTCAGAGTAGGCTCTAACTTTCTCCTCCAGATTCCAGAGTCTTGTCTCTTCATTTATAAATGGGCTCCATAAGTATGTAATGATCTGCCTGATATTGGATTAGTCGGTCGCCTTTTATGCTGTTGCTTGTTCTGAAGTGTTTGATTCATTTCACCCCTTCTCTCTATTGAGACCTGTTCCGCTCTCCTGATCTACAGACACCCCAGGATTGCTTCTGGCTGGCTTAGGAGACATACAGGCTTTGTATATGCATTGCCACTCATGCTCAGTTTACCTGAGATGTTCTAGGGTTGTTGGCTCCAGTGTTGGCAGCTCTTCACTTTGTGGGAAGGAAGGTCTACCCAGTGTGGTTGGAGGGCTGCTCTTTAGTGCGCTCTCATGCTTGTCATGATCTGTCACATAGACATGTCTTTCTGCACTCATTAGTAGTACACTCATTCCAGGAGGTAAGGTCTGGCAGTGCTTCTGGATCATCATCTTTGCTTGGCACAGCAGAACAGCACCTGCAAACAAAACTACATTTCCCATTAATCCACTAAACTCTTACAAGAGTTTCTAAATGATGGTGGGCAGTTTGAGTTTATTGAGTATACTTTTCTTCTTGATTCAGAGCATCCTTGCTAGGCAATTAAGATACTTTGTTGCTGCAGCCAGAATCATGTTATCAGATATTGTGACAATTTGTTTCCTTTTTGGAAAGCCTGTTTGAAACATTAGACAGAGAAATATTCTAAGGAATCAAGGGCCAGATGTATCAAAAAAGCCTTTTGCGATTCGGAAATAGCGATTTTTAAGAAATCGCTAATTCTGAGTCGCAAAATGCTATGTATCATATTTGCGATTCGGTAATAGCGATTTCTTAAAAATTGCAAATGCTATTACTGAATCACAAATTGCGATACAGCCCCCAGTCTCTGTGCAGTTTCAAGTTCCCCCAGGATTTACCTCACGTTCTTAGGGCCCTACAGCTTCTTTTTTGTATCCTAACGAGAGGTTCCCCAGGGGTTCTGGTCTTTCATGGTTCTATTTTACTTTGCTTTCATTTCTACTTTACAGTTGGTTGACTCCTGTTCACTGCTTTATATACTGCCCTTTCTTAGTGTGTTTCCTTATGTAGTTCTCAGATTGGGTCCTCAGTAAATTTTAATTTGAGTAAGTGGGTGCTGGTGGAGGGCCACAGCACTTATTTTTGTGGACCAACACTTATTTCCCATATTTCCTGCATCGGATATTTACTGAGTGCAAGAGAGGAGAAAACACACAGTTCAGAAAGACACAGGAAGAGAAAGATTACAAAACTGTCACAAAGGGAAAAAGCAAGATGTTGCATGGGTGAGAAAATGTGACATGGAATTTCTGGTACGGTTTAAAGACTACCGGTCACCATATTTGGTACACCAAGGTTTAATTGCAATGACCGAGAGCTTCGGACACCAGCATTCTTTCTTTCACAAATTAGTCACTGGTCCTCAATTTTTACCTAAAGTCATCTCAGGTGGAATCTGGAGTAGAAACCTATTTTTTGTTCATTCTACTCTGATTCTATGTCAAGCAGTGTTGCTATAACGCGTTTTAGAATGGGGGTACTGGCAAGGATTATCTGCTCACAAAAATCATCAGGAGCTTGAAATATCTCTGCATTACTGAATGAGCCACATAGCATACTAGAAAAACTCTTTCAAAAGACAGTGTGTGAGCTTCTTTGTAAACATGGATTCCTGTAATGCATACTGACAGAACACTAAACATAGAGGTAATCATTGTGTGATTCATGGAAGCACATTGTCTATGGAAATTGTATTTTGATGCTAATAAATGACAAGAATATCCAGTGGAGAGTCTAAGAGCCTGATTTAGAGTTTGGTAGAGGAGTTTACTTTGTCACACACATGACAGATATCCTGCCCACCATATTACAATTCCATTATTGCCTTTGGAACTTGTAATACAGCGGACGGGACATCTGTCACATTTGGGACGGAGTAACCCTTCTGTCAAACTCTAAATCAGGCCCTTAGTTTTGTAATGACTGTGCCACAACTGCTCTTCACAACATATGATGATCTGATAGAGATCTTGTGAATTTGCATGTCACACTTTTCAATAGTGCTCAGATGTTGCAGTCTCATTAAGCACTAATGGTATTTATATGTCCATGCCTAAATGGTATATTCAGAACTGTGAAAGTACAAACAACCACATTTTGCCACTCACCTTCCTTCATCAAGCCATACCTAAAGTACTGCACATCGCAAATACAATTCTAAGGCAAATAATGACTTGGAAATGGCCCTTTTTGCAGGGTTATTCCCAAACTTTTTGCCTTCTTCCTCCTATTTTTTCTGATCTGTTTTTGCTGGTTTATTGTCTCTGCGCATTTTACCACTGCTGATTAGAGTTAAAGTGTAAGTGCTCCCTATGTAAATTGAATTGGTGATTGGTTTATCCAGAATTGGCATGTTTGATTTACAGGTAAGTCCCTAGTAAAGTGCACTAGGGGTGCCAAGCGCCTGTAAATCAAAAGCTACTAGTGGGCCTGCATCACTGGTGTGCCATACACATTATTAGCCCTGTAAATATGGCTCAGACCTGCCACTGCAGCGTCTGTGTGTGCAGTTTTAAACTGTCAATTCGACATGGTAAGTGCACCCACTTGCCAGGCCCAAACCTTTCCTTTTTATACATGTAAAGCACCCCTAAGGTATGCTCTAGGTAGCACAATGGGCAGGGTGCAGTGTATGTTAAAGGTTGGACATGTACTGATGGGTTTTACATGTCCTAACAGTGAAATACTGTCATATTCGGTTTTCACTGTTGCAAGGCCTTTCTCTCTCCTAGGTTAAGATGGAGGATGCCTTTAAATATCCTTAAAGTGCAATTTCCCTTTGAGAGCAGATAGAAATTTGGAGTTTGAGGTCTCTGAACTCACAATTTAAAAATACATATTTTTGTGAAGTTGTTTTTTAGATTGTTAATTTGAAAATGGCACTTTTAGAAAGTGGAGATTTTTTTGCTTAAACCATTCTGTGCCTCTGCCTGCTTGGGTATTCCACGTCTGGGTCGGACTGACAGTTGGGCTGTTGTGAATTCCCTCTAGACAGTTACACAAAGAGAGATGGTGTGTAGCCTGCATATCCTGAGGGGCCATCTGGGCTAGAGTGGGGCAGGAGTGGTCACTCAGACCTGAAAGGGCTGTGCCTGCCCTCACACAATGCAGTCTCCGACCCCCTGGAGTGTGTCTGGGTCCAGGCCTGGGTATGGCGGGATCTTGTGAACAACAGAGCCTTTCCTTTAAAGTATGCCTCCTTCAAAGGCAAAAAAGGGTATAAGTAGTGGCAAAACCCCAGACTTTTAGAATCTTTCTGGATCAAGATTCACCTCTGCCAAGGAGAAGAGCTGAAGAGCTGGAGGAGGAGTACTGCCCCTTTGCTGTGTTGCTTTGATGGGTTGGCCTGCAGTTGCTGCTTCTGCCTTAAAAGAGAGCAAAGGGTGAACTTTGCTGCGTATCCTGCTTGTGTACAGCTTGCCTCCTGTTGAAAGTCTCAGGGACCCCAAAGACTTCAGTTTCATCTGCCCACAGCCCTGGGAACTGTGTGTTTTGTGCTGTTCAGAAAGAAAAACCACTGCGATACCAACAATGCCACTGGCCTGCTCCGTGACCTGCCGATGCCACACAGAGTCGCACTGCCCCACTTCACATCTCAACCCTGGTATCACCGACGCCGCAATCTGATGCCGTAACTGAGCCACTGCTTGCACCGTGACCGGTGGGCCCCACACTCCAGCACCATCTTGCTCCCATCGCAGCCTGTGCATCCCCGACAACACCGTTCCTGCTGACACTGGTGCTGCTGCCTGCACCGTGGCCTGTGGACACCACCTTTGAGGAACACAAAGCACCATACCATCCCTCACCGCACCGCAGCCCCAGTCCATCGACGCCAGCACTATCTACTCCAGTGTCGTCAACAGATGTCCCTGTCTACATCGCGACCCGAGGACGCCGCACAGAGACCGTCCCATGCTGCAACGCTGACTTGGGCCTACCGACAACATTGCTTCAGCAAATACAATGCCTTTTGACACCGCACGTCGCACCACCCCACTTCACATCGCAGCCCTGGTCACACTGACGCTGCAGTATGCCATCACCGAGCTGCTGTCTGCACCGTGACCTGTGGGCACCGCACATTGTATCATCCCGCTTGGCACGCCAGCGCTCCTAACTTCATCAGCCCGGAGTTCAAACTGCAACACATGTGACTTCAGGGGCCTGACAACTTCCGCACTGACCTCTGGAGCCAACTCTGTGATGCCAGTGACGCCACTCTCTGGACCTCATCGCGAGGATCACGATTCCCTGCAATTCCAAAGGTACTGTTTGCGGGTCTTCCCAACACCGTAGCTGGCCTGCGATGCCACAGCCAGCCGGAACTGTTGGTTTTGTTAATCAAGATGCCGTGACAGCCCCAGGTGGAACTATCGACATCATGGAACTGTATTCTTAAGTTAATTCTTGCAAAATGCATATTTTTATTACTGTATGTTGGATTTTTCTTGTTTTATATAGATAAATATTGGCTAGTTTTCTAAAACTGGTGTGGTGTCTTTTTGTAGTGCTTTCACAGTTTTACTGTGTGTTATGTGCAAATGCTTTACACATAGCTTCTGATATAAGCCTGACTGCTCATGCCAAGCTACCAAGGGGGTGTGCAGGGATTACCTGATCTACTGTCTCCCTTATCCTGACTATACTGAGGGTTCCTACTTGGACAGGGTGCAAACCGACTGTCACCTAGAGACCCCATTTCCAAAAATGACTATCAGTAATACATGGAATGGTGAAACCCTCACAAGAAAAGTACTACAATTAAAACACTGCTATCCCAAATACTATGTTCCAACTAGAAAGAAATGTCAAAAAGTAGTGCAAAATGCCTCAGCAAATACTATGTCATAGAACATTGTTTCTCAACATATTAGGCCCAGATCATGCTAGCAAGTGACTAGGTGACACAAATTGCTTTGAGAATATTGTGTTAGAGCTACATTCTCATTGTATTTACTTACTAGAATGAAGACGATTTGCAAATACTTTGAAGCATATATCTCAATAGAATGTGAGAAGCATGAAGAGAAGTAATTATGTTTTGTGTTTTCTTCAAATTCGTTTAATAATTTTTTTAAGATATTACTTGAAAATAAAAGCAAACTCCCTCCACTGTGGGCAATTATTTTGTTAAAATACTTCAGATCTGGCCTTAAAAATACCCATAGTCGCTAATAGCAGTCTTGCTTTATGCAAAAAATTAGTGTATTAGTTGAGGAGGGTGAGAACCCACCTCAAATAATAGTCACAGTCCTTGTCGAGGTGAACCACAAGAGTCACAAAATAAAGCTGTGTTTAACCCTCTAGTAGTCTGGCAGAAAGCAGTCAGGTTTAACTTAAAGGTAATGTGTGAAGTATTTATGAAGCAATCAAACAGCAAAAACACAACACAAGACAAAATCCCCAAACAATTTAGAAAAATAGAGAATCTTTTTTAAATAAAACCACCAGAACAACAAAAATCCAGCGACTACAGCCCAAATCTCTGAACGGATTACACTAAAATTGGCAGAAAGCTAGATCTTTGCCCAGAAAGGTCCATTCGGTAGTTTTAGAGTTATTAAACAAAAAGATTTCTGCATATCTAGAGATGTGGATGATCAGCTAATCCCAAAGATAACTGCAACCACTTCAACCAGGAAGTGGGGGCATCTATTTTGGGACTCCGACTCAGCCAGATCCTAGGAAGAAACGTTAAAAGAAGACAAGGGGGCACCCCTAGATGTGGTGGTGAGTTCCCACAGGGACCCCACTGGGTGCCAAAAACATGTTTTATTTAAATTTTCTAGTGAATCAGTGGAGATTCCATGGATCAACAGAAACATTTTAAAAAGAAAAAAAATAAAGCAAGCACGGTTTCTCTCACTTGTTTTTACTAGCCCCTGGGTGGGCCAGGTCCTTGGGGGTGGGGGGGGTGATCAATTATTATATAATACGGAGGGGGTGAATGTGGCTGCCTTGGAAAACATGAAGGGGGCACACTGCCCCCCTCATGGGCTAATTTTGGCCCCAGAGACCCTATCCCCTGGGTCCTGGACATGAATTTAATGGTAACGGGGACGCACAGCCCCTCCTGGAGGCATTAATGGCCCTGGGAATCCCATCCTCAGGGCCAGCTCCCACTGTGTTCCAGGGTGCCCACTCCTGGGACATAATGGTTTCCCTGCACACACTGGTGCAGGCAGGTAAACCTGTGTGTTCTCTTGCTTGTACTTGATTAAAAACTATGAGGAGATTAGTAGATTGAGATCCATGAATCATACATAGGATTTGAGGAAATATGTATGAATTGATTATTTTACGGTGGTTGGTATGTTTAAATATATATTTGATTTTTATCTATTAATTGATGTTTACTGTATGTGTATGCCTGGGTCTGAATGAGGTATAAATAGAGATATTGCTAACGCGTCCTTCTATGATAATTTATTACACATCAGGACTCGTTTTAGGCCAATGAATCTTTTGACCCAGTTGAGAGACACCTTAGGACGAGATAACTAATCAATATGTCAATCAATACGTCAATAATGTCATCAATATTTATTACCACAATGCATTTTATTTTAGTCAAAGACATTAATCAATTCAGGACACCACCATGACCTTGCACTCATGAATAACCACACCAGTTTAGTAGAATTTTATGAAGTCTATTCCCTATTGATTACAATTCTAAAAGCAGGTGTATTAATCTCAAAACCAAAACACTCAATAACACTGTCATAATTTGGCAACTTGAATAAGACTTCATCAAAGCAAGGAACACAATTATTAGAACATAACACAGCGTCAACATAGGTCAATTTCAGCAGAGTGTCATCAACACATCAGTTCAACAAAACATAGATTCAGTCATTTGTCTATTTGCGTTGGTGTAGTGAACCCCTGTCCTAACCACTAATTAGCATTAGCATGTTGGACTTCATGCAAAACAATTTAGAACACCAATTTGGAAAACATCTAGCTATGGTCTCTGTCAAAAGTAAGCAGTTGGTACCTAGAAAGGAAAACCAAACAGACAAATCACAATTTCATTGTCATAGTTACCCTCCAAGGTTTGGGTCAGCAATCATGTTCAGTCTTCGTCTTCAAGACATCAGTTAGTTCACCATCAGTCAAAACTCAGCTCCCAGGGAAAAAGGGGCACTTCCCTCATAAGGAGATAAAGTGTAAAATGGGCAATCTAAGGACGAGGATGGTTTGAGTAAAACCCATAAGTCACTAAACAAAGTGACAAAGTTTCTGGATCAAATCGACAGCATTCCCTAACCAATCTATCTGGCTCCCCGTGTCATGGGTTTTTATCCCTTTTTTGTTGTACATTCCCCTAAAACTTAATTGGATGAATGTTACACCCCACTATCTTTAGCCAATAAAAATGGATTATGCCATTAAATCTTTCACCCCTCATTAATTCACAGACAGTTTATTGGTCCATATGATTGACGTCTTCATAGGTGGCACGTCTGGTATGATTTCATCCTTCTGTAATTCTTTGCACATCTTTTGGTCAGTAGCTCCATTGTCTGTACCGGTTTGAGTGACTTAGTACATTACAGTAATCTACACTGTTGCCTTTTTGCTAATACTTTTCTACAAGCAATATGAATTTCATGAGAATGGATCTACTATGGTTACATTCAGCTTCTAATTTGAAGAAAACAAGAGGTCATGTCCTTTTGCGAGTCAGCACACTGCACGTTTAGGAAAAATACATTTAATATGAGAGCCTGCCAGCTAAGCTTGGCTCATGCTAATTTAAGGCCTACAAGGTTTATTAGCAAAACTTCAATAACATAATCATTAATAATTAGTATACACCTATCCTCTAATATATAATTCATCAACATTAGTCGTTTTTATTAGTCCACGTATACATTGGCGGCTACTCCCCGTGGTCACATTTTAAATGCACGTTTGAGCAAAACCTACTGATACAGTTTTCTATGCAGCATTATTGCACATTATTTCAGAAACATCTCATGTTAATATAGATTATATAAGCTAAGCTCTCTCAATATCTTGTAGTATATTTGTGGTGTTTTTCCTGTGCCTGGGGGGCTTGCTTTTGTTTCTATATATGGAGTATTTTTTTATAATGTACAGAAAGGAATGATTTGTATATATAAAAAAACAAATTAAAGTTTTGGATATTTCAGTAAAGAAGATACTGTAAGATATATATACGGGCCCGAGAGATATCCAATCTAATTCAATATAAAAAGATATTTATCTAATGTTTGTCTTGGGTGGTCCATTGTCGTATCAATACCGGTCCATATTATTATCTGAAATGTGTGTTGACGCTTAGCATGCATTCGAATTTCGGGTATATCTGTGACTGTAGTAGGGATTAGAATAATTCCCCCACTACAACCCAGTCTCTCAGTGACCCTACCATTCGAACTTCAACAGGTCTATAAAGGATAATAATGACGCCTTGAATGTAGTCCGTTTCTTTTCTATGTGAAACTAAGACCCAAAATACACTTTACCAGTGTTGCTTTAAATGCTAATGCATGTAATCACAATCATGCCAAATGGGCTGTTTTGCGCGTTTGGCTTTGCCAATGTTTGTTTTAACAGGCAGTTTGTCATGTGCATAGGACATTGCGTTGTTGTGTTTTTTAAAACTGGTCATCACGTGGAGCGCTGCTCTTTCCAGTCTGAAAAAAAGCACATGAAAAACTGTATGGATTTGTGGGATGGATGAGCGTCACTGAGAGACTGGGGTGTAGTGGCTTGGGAAGGTACTTTTCCTTGCTTGTATTAGAATCCGCACCTCCACCCGAATTTCTAAATATGATTTAGATAGTTTTCCTCCAGGTTTAGAAGACACATTATGATAATGGCCAGTGCTAAACAAGAAAAAAATAAGGTTTTCAGAAACATTTATAATGAACCCGGATTCGAAAGAAACATACGGACGTTTAACGTTCTACTTGGAAACAAACACCTTTGCCTTTACTTTTTCTTTGAGTTAACACCGAGGCAGGAGCAATTCTCACATGCTATAAGGTGTTTTTTCCAAGCATCACTCAGGATCTGTTAAATAGACTGTTCTATTTTTAAAACCACCAGGGAGATTGTGAAATGCCCCCAGTCACTTCCAGAAAAAAATCGCAGCTCAGCCCATTTCCAAATCTCATCAGTGCGGCTGAGCTCTTCATTTGCCAGTGAAGTTCAGTGTTTTACATTATAGATTCTGTGGTAGGGTTCGTGTTGTAAATTGCTGTTGTACATTATAGCTGTAAGACTACGTATTTACGAAAGTAGGCGAGTCTCTGCTTGAACGAGAGAGTATGAGCTCATTATGAATCCATCTGCCATTAGTGTGCTACTAGGACTCTGGAATGTTGAGAGCTTCATTGAAAACAGCGAGGCAGCTCAGGGCTTATCATGGCTGGTATAAGCCTTCTGCTCCAGTATTCCAATGTCTGCTTTTCTGTTTCTCCCTCTCTAACTTAAAACATTCTTTCCTCAGTGGGTGAAATGTCATAAGAGCCATATTGCCCTTCTTCCTTAAGCTATACTGGTTGTTAAAGGCCCTCTCCCTCGGATATAGGCCGTTGGTGTTCCTGGTCTTTAACAATCCTTATAGCCCTCAGGAGAGGGTTATCTGGCAATACTGCACCCAGGAAATACTTATACCATGGGGTAGGTATTTAATGGGTGTGATGATTTTTCCACATAATAAAGAGTCCTCTATCTTTGAATGTGGAAGGATGTAGTTTTAGAACATTGGAATGTTGGGAGCTCCAGTGTAGAGAAGGGAGTGGTTCAGGGCTATGATTTACTGATATATGCTTTCTGTCCCAACATTACATGTGCATTTCCGTCTCTCATTTTTAATTAGAGCATTCTACTGTCAGTGGGTGGAATGTTCTAATAGCCTTACAGCCCTTCTGCTGTGGGATATACAAGTTGTTAATGGAGTTCTCACTCATAATAGTCTCTTGTTAATTGGGTTCAGGATCTTTAACAGGAATGTCAATTAAGGCCCACACTACCATTTGTACACCTCAGTTTGGCCAAAGTATGAAAATGCAAACTTTCTAAAAGTAGCATTTTCAGAATTGCAATTTAAAACATAACTTGTGAATTTAAATTGTGATTCCAGAAACACAAAACTCGAAAAACGTATCTCTTCCAGATTGTGAATTACATTTGTAAGAAGTAATAAGGTAATCCCAATATTACTGTATGGGAGAGATAAGCCTTGTGAAAAACAACATTGGGAGTTTTTTATTACCAAGACATGTAAAACCTAAAAGTACATTCCCAGCCTTTCAAATAAATTGCACCTTGCTCTCTGGGTTGTCCAGGACCTACCTTGGGGTCACTTATGTGTATAGAAAGGAAAGGTTTGGGCATGGCAACAGTGTTATTTTTCCAGGGCAACATGGTGGAGTAAACTGTACATGCAGGCTTCGTAATGGCACAAACAGTGCTGCAGGCCCACAAGTAGCATGTAATTTACAGGCCATGGGCACAAGTAGTCACATTTATAGGGACTTATAAGTAAATTAAATATACAAATTGGGGATAAGCCAATATCACTGTGTTTAGGGGAGACAGCACAAGCACTTTAGCAGTGGTTAGCAGTGGTAAAGTGCCCATAGTCCTAAAGTCAGCAAAATCTAGGTCAGGTAATTTGAGGCAGTAAACAATGAGTTGGGTTGGGGAGAGTGCCCTAAGGCTTCCAGATCCGACAGCAACCAATTCCATATAACAAGCTGTAGAATATTGAAATATTAAAAACAAAAATGAATGTTCTGAGTTCCTTGCTTTCTTAGAAGAGATATAATCTACCTTCTGTTATGAGGTGGAAGATGAAGAGAGGAAGGAGCTGTATACACTCTAAAAAAACTATTTCAGCAACCACAGCAGGCGGGTGGATATGAATCTAAGAAAAAGCGGATGCTAATTATGTTTGTTTGAAATGGGCTCTCTGGTTAGCAGTCAGTATACACTCTGTCCAAGCAGGGACCCTCACTCTAGTCAGGGTAAGTGAGTTACACTCCTAAGACAACCCCTCCTCACCCTCTTGGTAGCCTGGCACAAGCAGTCAGGCTTATCTCAAAGGCATTGTGTAAGGTATTTGTACCCACACACAAAGTAACACAGTGAAAACACCACAAAAGGACTTATTAACAGGTAAGAAAAATAGCCAATGTTTATCTGAGTAAAACAAGACCAAAACCACAAAAATCCAGCATACACAATTCAAGTTATACATTTTAAAGTTTAAACTTCAATATAGTGCTTAGAAACACAGATGCCTCAATTTGGTGATATCACGGCATCAGGACAGATTAGTTCCCAACAGCCTGATGTTAATGGCGCCGGGCACGGAGTTGCATGGACCACCAGGTACAGTACCTTGTGAAAATGAGGAAACAAGCCACTGCACGGAGTCGGGATCGAGGTGTCACTGGAACCGGTGTGGCGTTGATTCTGGGGCTGCAGAGCAATGGAGATGAGGCTTCAGTGTGAGGTGTTGTGTCCTTGCTGCCGAGCTGTGGAGGTGAGACACCGTTAGTGCGAAGCATTGGATCCGTGCACTTCTGGTGCAGTTGACATCCTGCGGTCATGGCGTGGTGAAGTCGGGTGTCACAGACGTCGGTGACACAGCACTTAGGCACTAACGGAGTCATTGACATCAGTGAGACTGTGGCAGCATCAGGCCTGCAGGTTCATCACACTCCTGTGAGAACTACAGCTTCAGTTGCAGGAATGGGCACGGAATCTGGCAGCGTCGTCAGTCCGAAGTCGGTGTACCTGGTCCTTCTTGATTTTTCACCAGCTTCTCCTTTCAAGGGTCCAGGGACTGGATTAGGCATCACTTGGCAGGGTGGGAGTCTCAGGAGAGAGATCAGATGCTGGTAGAGGAATTCTTTGATGGCCCTGGGACTTCAGAAGAGGGGGTAAGCACAATCCAAGCCCTTGGGGGCACTTCACAAGCAAGAATATACCACAAAGTCCAGTCTATGTCCTCTTTCAGGCAGAAGCAGCAACTGCAGGCGAACCCAACAAAGCCCAGTCACAGGCAAAGAGGCAGTACTCCTTATCCAGCTCTTCAGCTTTTCTACTTGACGGAGGCTCCTCTTGAGTCCAGAAGTAATATAAAAATCTGGGGGTTTGAGTCCACTACTTATACCCCTTTCTGCCTTTGAAGAAGGCAAACTTCAAAGGAAAGTCTATGTTATTGATAAGATCCTCCCTTGCCCAGGATTGGCCCCATACACGCACCGTGGGTAAGAGACTGCATTGTGTGAGGACAGGCACAAACCATTCAGGTATGTCAGCTCCTCCCTCCAATGTAGCCCAGATGACCCATCAGAATATGCAGGCTACACCCTATTTCCCTTTGTGTCACTGTCTAGTGGAGGTTCAAAAGCATTCCACTTGGCAGTCTGATCCAGACAAGGAATACACAAGCAGGCAGAGTCACAGAATGGAAAACTTTACCAAAAGATGTATTTTTAAATTGTGAGTTCAGAGACCCTAATCGCAAAATCTCTATCTGCTACCAAAGAGAAACTGCACTTAAAAGTTATTTAAAGGCAGCCCCTATGTTAACCCATGAGAGAGATAGGCCTTGCAACAGTGAAACCCGAATTTGGCAGTATTTCACTGTTAGGACATGTAGAAACATGTCCTACCATTTACATACACTGCACCCTGCCCATGGAGCTACCTATGGCCTACCTTAGGTGGGCCTAACATGTATAAAAAGGAAAGGTTGGGGCCTGGCAAGTGGGTATACTTGCCAGGTCAAATTAGCAGTTTAAAACTGCGCACACAGACCCTGCAGTGGCAGGCCTGAGCCATGATTACAGGGCTACTCATGTAGGTGGCACAGTCATTGTTACAGACCCACTAGTAGTATTTGATTTACAGGCCCTGTGCACCTCTAGTGCACTTTACTAGGGACTCACTAGTTAATATCCCAATCATGGAAAAGCCAATTACACATACAGTTTACACAGGGAACACCTGACCGTTAGCGCTGATCAGCAGTGGTAAAGTGCCCAGAGTAACAAAACCAGCAAAAACAAAGGCCAGCACACAGTCAAACATAGGAATCAGAGGCAAAAAGACAGGGGAGACTATGCCAAGGATGCCAGGTCTAACAACGTTATTACCTGTTGACTTTATTTTTGAAATCGCACAAAACCTAGAATACTGTACTGGGCATAAATAGATGACCAATAGGTAATGTTCGAATGAGAGACATTACCGATTGATGAAAGCTACCTATTATTTATTGTACAACAAAAAATTAGTCCCAAATATAGTGGAGCTAACCACACCAGAAAGGGTCTTGAAGTGAGATTCACTAAAATTTGTAATGTATTAAAATCTGCAGCACTGCATTACACCAAGGGTAAACAAGCATTTGAAATCCAATGGGTCTCGCATTTCTCCGAGTTAGAGCTATTAGCAGTTGTAAACTCCCATCTGGACTTTTCTTGCCACATTAAATGGAAAAAAAGATCGCGATCACACTGCTACAGTTCACTCTTAGTGAAACCTATCGACAAAAGTGAAATGATCCATGTAAACGACAAAAGTGCAATTAACTATGTAACAGGGTCAATGTCATGGAAAGCTCTCGACTTCTGCCAAGCGAGATTGTGCTGCGAAAAAAGATAAAGAGTAGTCCACAAACCGGACGGAAAACAGCGAGCCTCGCATGTTTTCAGTACTTGGTCGCTGCGCTCAAGGAGGGCTAACCACAGGAAAAGGCATGATGTATGCATGCTTTCCACTAATGAAAGCAAGCGGATTTTAACAGGCAAGCCCACAAACCAATGAAAGATACTGACGTGACATGGATGGGGTACCGAGCTCTTTTCTAACTACTAAAGCACCTCCCAAGCGAAACACATGCGCAAGCGCATGCAACACAGGCTCGACCTGAAAATTGCACAGCTCTGTGTTTACACAGAGTAGCTCACGAAGGAGGTAATTAGGAGCACTCAGACAAAAAATTGATTTCTGCAGTATCAGCGCAAAGTAGAGCGAGAAGTGTTTAATGAGATTTTTACTTGAGGGAAACACACATACGACACATGGAAGAACAGAATGTTTTTGTAAGTAACTTTACTTTGACTCTCATTTCTTTTCTCCAGTGCTTCCAGAATTGAGGTGTGTTCCCTTCCATAACAGATGATCTTTTGCCAAAATTAGCAAAATACAATAGTTAACCTCCAAACTACTTCTTTTATATCCCAGTGGAGAGCAATACAATGGCCCTTCCTAACCGAGCACTCCAGGATTTGAGAAAGTAGCTTTCCTGGAAGAGTGTATGGGTCGAGTGTCAGAGTAATGAAGATTACCTTCACGTCAGCAAATAAGTAGCCCTGTAATATGTATCTTGTTGGCTGTCTTATAACACTTCTATCGGTCTTATAAGGCTTTCGGTGACTCTGTTTTTTCTGTCACTGTCCAGGCATAATGTTTTATGTTGTTTATAATATTATATAGTTATTTTATACAGTGAGATGTGGAATGTGTAGAGTAAAACCCAAATATTCAACTTTTCTATGGAACTACATTTATTCCTGTTTCATAAAGTTCACACTAGAGTGGTGTGGTTCTCTTTCAAGTACCTTTTGCTGCCCTGGAGGCACAGCCTTTGTGTAAAGTGATATTTCTTATAGCAAGAAGCGCAGGGGCTGACTCCATGCTGGAGCACCGACCACAAGTACATAATGAAGTGTGCGATCTTCCTGAAGAAGCAATCAGTTACAGCCAAAGGACAGGTCTGGTGTTGAAATTTCCTCTCCTTGATAAACAGAAGCTGGAGACCCAGCCTTGCCATCCACCAAATGGCAGTGTCCAGAAGACTAATCTGCTTCTCCTTGTCAAGCAAAGGCCTCTTGAAATTTCTATGGGTAGCCTGGTCTCTCCCTCCTCACTTGAATGTTGGGGTCTCCAACCACAAGTGAAAGGAATGCAGGCATTAACTTCCACTGTCTAGGAAGTTTTCCTCACCCCAATCCAGTGCCCTGCTAAACCAGGGGAATCCGAATGGATATCATTTTAAGTAATTAATACTGTGAGGCAAACTTTAAGGGTATAATACAAATGGGGGACAGGGAGAGTTAATGGTCCAGTGTATAGCCTCCCTAAATTCACTCTAACAACTGAAGATACACCTTTCCAAGACAGAGAGAAGAGGACACAGGGAAGTCCTATTGTCAGAAGCAAAAACCCTCACATATCCCATGGATGTCATGCTTCATCATCAGGCCTGCTCCTCGTCAGACCCCCATAAGGGGGGCTCTTTGCCGGAGATCTTTTCTCAATGGTAAGGTGCCATTAACCAAGGTATAGGCACGGGAGGGAAAGGAGAGAGAAAAGGGAAAGGTTAAAATTAGCTCAAGATCCAACTATAGAAACAAATGATTTATTAATCAAAAGTGGGTATTGGCCAAGGTTAAAACAAAAACAATTAGGAGAGTAGGAAGTGAGGTAATGCTCACTCACTCTCTACAACGCATATGAAGACAGGGGGCAAGTAACTGCCTCACAACCCCTTCAATAGGTCAACATGTTTCGCATCTCAGGGGTCCATAAGGATCCAGTGACGCTTCTTCAGGACCAAATAACTCAATACTTCTCCTATTATTCAACATATAGACCTCACTCAGTCTAAAAATATAATTCTCAACGTCTCCGGTCACTTACAAAAGTCAACTGCACATCAGACTAGTCACATGTAAAGGTCAACTGTCCCCAATATGGAACAGGCTCCATAGGAAATAACGGGCCTGGAGACTGGCACAAATACTATAAAGGCTGCCCAATCTCTGGTAGTACACCTTCCCATGGCCACGTTCCTACAAAGACGTCTTTAACATCCATGGGATGTGTGAGGGTTTTTGCTTCTCACACTAGGACTTCCCTGTGTCCTCTTCTCTCTATCTTGGAACAGTGAATCTTCAGTTGTTAAACTTTAAGGGTAAACATCAAAAGAAATTCACTCCAGCATTTGAAGATTCAGTCATCCTTTGAAAGTCATCCTACAATTTAGCAACCCCTAATCTCCTCTAGCTCATTGACTAACCCCATCAACTCTCTGATTGAACTCACATCCCAAGGCCCCAACTAATGGGCCCACTTAACACTTACTAATGTAATCCACCACAGAGACACTGGAGTGAATGCATGGCCTCTTTGAGAGCACATGACTAATTCCAGTAACCAACAGTATCCAAAATCCCGCAAACCCTGGGTGCCAGAGCAGTGTGCTGCCTGGCATATAAGCACTTTAATACCTCCTCTTTTGTAGTAAGCATTACATAAATGACATGACAATACACTATGTATTCTATTATGTGTCCTAGTAGTTAAAGGATTGAGCCGTCACTAAAACAGTAAAAGTTTGTCACAAATAAATCAACAAAAACATGATGATCATAGGTAAAATTAAATGCAGCCATTTTAATTAATAGAATTACCCATTAATACAATTGCACAAGTGTGTTGTGTTCTGTAATGTGTGCCCGCATTCTCCACTCCGGAATGTGTTGACATTGGAGTGGAGAATGTTGACATTTAAGTGTGCGGGATGTTTGGGAGAGACAGAAGGAGGATTCGGTTCGCACAGACCTGTCATACCTCTGTGGCAGCTCTTTACATTAATAGCAATTATAAACTTTGCTGGTTCCGCTTCCCTACTGTCTTCTTCATCCATCCAACGACTCTCTTGTCACTACAGAGTGGCATAAACAAGATGATCTTATAAAGGAACTACAGAGGTGCCCTATCACCAACTGTAAGAAATTGGGTTGTTGGTGGACTGGAGTGTAAGCCCTGGTCAAACAGCAACCAGAATCCTTGTCAGGGCAAGGCTCAAGCCAACCCTAAATTAACCTATACTCAACCCTCTGGTAGCTTTGTATTCGGGCTTAACTTAGATGCAAATGTGCAAAGTATTTGTGCAACACTTCAAACATAAAGTGAAAACACCACACAAAAGGGACCCCAAACCAAGTTACAACAATAGAAGTATTTCTAATAAATACCACAAGACCGGAGATATGTAGTTCTAAAGATTTCAGCTAAAATAGTGCCAAAAAGCACAAAGCACCAACTGTGGACCTCTGGTCGCACCGGACTGGGACTAAGTCACAAGTTTAGGATGAACATGATGGAGTGCGGGATGGCTACAGGGTCCCAGTTAGGCCCACTGAACAAAGTAACTTATATGCTGGTTTGCAGAGCATTGTGAGGGTCCATATCGAGGATGCATCACACAGCCAAGGAGTAGGCACCTGGACACCTAACCTGCCACTTGCCTGTGGCCTCCAGTTTCTGCTTTTCCAGACTGATCCAGTGACACTGCAGCTGCCTAGGTTTTCCCGATGGGGTTTTCCCCACCGGGTTTTCCCACTCACCATTCTTCCTGTTCACAGAAGTCCCATCCACCCTAGGACATATTTAATGCAGGCCGCAGCGCGACCGTGCAGCGGACGTGTGCAGCAGTTGCGCCGCTGGCACGCCGAACGCATGTCAAAGGCAAGCCTGTCTGTGCCCGTTGGCATCTGGACTATACCCAGCGCCAAGACCCCTGTCCCTTCCTTCCCCTGAAGACACATCCATCGCCGAGCTCTACACCCTCAACCTTGGATACCGCAACAAACACTGCCATGGCACTGACCCACACTCCACATTGGGAACCTTTACCTGCACCCACTGTCATCTCACCTTCCACTGCACACACACCAGCCCACCAACCAGCCCCAACACACTACAGATGCCACCTGAACAAAAACACTAACTCACATGCACCCTTCTCAACACACGGTCACTATGCAAGCATTCCACCAAATTTTTGGATCTCATTGCCACCCTCACCTAGACTTGGCTCAACCCAACATACTCCCCAAACTTTGTCACAGCCATCCCTGATGGATATAAAATCAATCACCAGGACTTCACCAACAAGCCGGGAGGAGAAACAGCCATCATCTACAGAGAGACCATACAGTGCACCACCACCACGGACAATACCACCACCCCCATGGAGCATTTCAACTTCAAGCTCCGCATGGTCAACAAAACAACCATCAGAGGCACCCTCGCATACCGACCCATAGGCCCGCGCACCAGTTTCTGCAACATCATTGCAGACTTCATTGATCCCTAGCCTCAGAGTCTAAGCACTACATCTTCCTTTGCGATCTAAATTTCCACATAGATGACCCCAATGACAACAACACTGCACACCTCCTTGACAGTATGAGCATCCTCGGATCGACCCAGATCATCCATGGCCCTACACACACAGCAGGACACACACTGGACCCCATTTTCCCCTTCAACAACCGCGTCAAATACAGTCATGTTTCAGAACTCATGTGGACCGATCACTCCATCGTCCACTTCAGCATCTCCAGCCCAGCACCCCCAACACCAAGATGACCAGCACCTCCCACCAGAATGGGAACAAAATTTCAGAGACCAGCTGGGTGGACGCTATTAACACCTCCAACCCTGCTACTGCCACCAACCTCAAACAGGGAGTGAAAAACTTCAATGCCTCGATCACCAATTGTGCCAACAGCATCGTCCTCATCAAGTGCAACATCTAGAGAAAATCCCCCATAAAAGCCAGGTGGTACACCCAAGAACTCAAAACAGCAAAACAAGACAGCAAACAGATGGAGATGAGATGGCACATCAGCAAGGACACCTCCAACAGAGCAGCCATCAAGACCTCTGTCAAACTGTACCACCGCCTGCTGAGGGCAACAAAGAAGACAGCCTTTGCCACATGCATTGAAACCAGCACCAACAACACCAAGGAACTTTTCAACATTGTTAAGAAATTCTCCAACCTGGCTGCCAGTAAAAACAACATCACACTTTCACAGGAGCCGTGTGACAACCTTGACCACTTCTTCCACGGCAAGATCGCAAACATATACAGAAACCCTGAATCCCAAACCACACCTACGGACTTCCTTGACAGATATGCCACCACCGTAATTGATACAAACCACATACTGACTACCTGGAACATCCTCTCCACCCAGGACATCACTTCCATCATGAAATCCACCCACTCGGAGCTCCCACAGATCCATGCCTGCACTACATCTTCAACCTTAAAAACCAAAGGATCAGACAGGAACTCACCACGCTGTGCAACACCACCATCAACACCACAACATTTCCCGATGCCTGGAAATATGCCAAAGTCAGACCACTACTCAAAAAACACCCTACTGACGATAGTGAACCCAAAAACTACAGGACAATCTCCCTGCTCCCATTCCCAGTGAGGGTACTAGTAAAGATCATCAACAAGCAACTTATGACATACCTGGAGCAGAACCAGCTACTCAATGCCTACCAATCTGGCTTCCGCAGCAATCACTGCACTAAAATTGCCCTGATCGCAGCCATCAATGACATCAGAACCCTCCTCGACTGAGCACAAACAGCAGCTCTTCAACCTCTCTGCAGCTCTTCGACACTATATCCCAACACATGCTGATCGAAAAACTCCACTGCATCAGCATCCAAGGGGGCACATTCAGATGGATCACCTCCTTCCTCACCGAAAGAACCCAGAAGATCTACCTCCCACCTTTCATCTCTGAACACAAGGATCATCAGCTGCAGTATACGGCTCATCTCTAAGTCCAACACACTTCAACCATATATGACCATGTTGGCCAACATCATCAGATCCCATAATTTCCTACGCAGACAACACCCAACTCATCTTCTCACTCACGGACAACCCCTCCACCACCAGAACCAGCTTCCACAGATGCATTACAAGTGTTGCTGATTGGATGAAGAACAACTGCCTGCAGCTGAACACAGGCAGGATGAAAGTACTGATCTTTCTGGCAACAGCAGCAACACATGGAACAACTCCTGGTGGCCATCAGACCTAGGACCCACACCCACTCCCTCCGACCAGGCCAAAAATCTCAGAATCATCATTAACAACAAGCTCACCATGAAATCACAGATCAACGCTGTCTCCTCTGCTTGCTTCCTCACTTTGCACATGCTATGTAAGATCTTTAAGTGGCTACCTCTACACACGAGACGCACCGTGCCACAGGCCCTCATTACCAGCCAACTGGACAACGGCAACGCCCTTTATGTAGGAATTGCTGTGCACCTCTACAGAGATTTTAGACCATACAGAATGCCGCAACCAGACTCATCCTCGGCCTTCTCTGACAAACTCACATCACACCCCAACTCAGGCAACTCCACTGGCTCCCAGAACAGAAGAGATGCCAATTCAAGCTGCTGACCCACTCATTTAAGGCTTTACACAACCAAGCATACATTAACCACTGCATCAACTTCCACCATCCGGTGAGAAAACTACGCTCTGCCCCCTTTTCACTTGACCTTACTCCCCACATTTACTGAAGCAGAAGTGGAGGACGCTCCTCTCATGTTGCAACACAAACCTGGAACAAAACCCGGAACAGCCTCCCCACTCCCTTCCAGACCATCACCTCACTTCCAGAATTCCGAATGGCCCTCAAGACCTGACTGTTCGAATATGCCTCTGGGACCTACAAGTGCCTGGATACCCTATCAGGTGATTATCCATGCTTTATAAATCCTGAGTGACTGATTGATGCATTGATTCTGGGATGGGGTGAGGCTGCAATGAAAGGTCCTGCATTGTCATCGAGGATTCTGTCAATGAGGGCTTGCAATGTGAAGTTCAGCATCTACAATGCATTGAATTGACAAGGCGATGCGTTGGTTCTGAGGAGCTGCAGGGCTGCAATGTGGAGTCCAGGGTAATCATTGAGGCTGTCATCAATGAGCTATGTGAGTGCCTGCATTGCGGATGCATTGTTCAGTGGCCGTTCTGATGAAGCGACAGGCTGCAATACAAGGCTTTGCGACAGAACCAAGCCCCTCAGCAGAAGTAATGCATTGGTTTTGCTCGGGGCTGCACTGTGCCACAGAGGAGATGTATCAGTTAACCTGGATTCACAGAGGCTGTCAGAGCATCTTAGGCCCACTTCCAAGGGACTAGGACTGCAGTGGCACCACTTGGCAGGATAGGACTCACAGATGGCAGAGTCAAGGTGCTTGGGGCAAGGTTCACGGAGACCTCTGTCCCTGAAGCTCAAGGTAGGAAGCCAGCCAGCTAGCCCTTAGCATCACTTTGGGGTATATGGTTCACCAGATGCAGGTACAGTCCTTCTCACCCAGGCAGGACACTAGCAGGTCAGCACAACAGGGCAGAAGTCCTTCAGAGCAGCAGTACAGCAGGGTGCAGTCCTTTCAGCAGCACAGCACTCCTCTTTTCCTAGCAGAGTATCTACAGGTCCAAAAGTGTCCTGAACAATTGATTTATGAGGTCCAGTATTTATACCCAGTTTTGCTTTGAAGTGGGGAGAAGCTTTTAGTGATTTCCCATTGAAGTCCTCAGACACCCTGCCCTTCCTGTCCTGGCTGCAGCCTAACTACAGGGGGTGTGCAGCCCTTTGTGTGGAGGCAAGACACAACCTTTTCAGGTGTGAGTAGGGCTGTGCCCAGCTCCACCCTCCCAGTCTGCCAATAATGGCAAATTCAGGTAGCAATAAGCTCTTTACTGTGTGTGGATCTCCATGAGGAATACACAAACCTCAACTGCGAACTATACCCAGTCATGTGACCTGGAGACAGGCTCCAGGCACTAAGGGCCATATGTACGAACACTTTTTCCCATAGACACAGAATGGGTGAAAACCTTTGCTACATCTGGCCCTAAATGGATAAGGCAGGAAAATGCCAGATTTCCATAGTGGCATTTTCAAAATTGTAATTTAAAATCTGATTTCACCTTCAGGTATGATTTTTCATTACAATTCCAAAGACACCAATCATGAACTTCTTTACTGCTCCCATTTGGATATACAGCGTATTAAATGTAACAAATTAACTCCAATGTTATCCTGTGGAAGAGATTGGCCTTGCAGTAGAGAAAAAATAATTTAAGGGTTTTTCTCTACCAGCACATGTAAAACTTACAAGTACTTGTCCTCCTTTTTAAATACAGTGCACCCTGCCTTCTGGGCTGTCCACTGCCTACCCCGGGGGTGATGTATATGTATTAAAATGGAAGGTTTGGGCCTGGCATCAGGTTTGTTTTGCCAGGGGTCTACATGGCAGTTTAAACTGTGCTTCAGACCCACTAGTAGAATTTAATTCACAGGCCCTGGGTACAGGTAGTGCCACTTTACTAGGAACTTACATGTAAATTAGATATGCCAAAGGGGTGTAAGCCAGTTTTACCATGTATTAAGGAGAGAGCATAAGCACTTTAGCACTGGTTAGCAGTGGTAAAGTGTGCAGATTCCTAAAGTCAGAAAAAGTGAAGTCGGCAAACAGGAGGGTGAAAGGCAAAAAGTTAGGCGGAAAACACACCAAACATGCAAAGTCTAACACCAACCATCTGCTGGTAGTGAGACAAACACAGTGTGCGGTTGGCTACCTGACAAGTGTCAGTAACTGAAGTGTCACTTCGTTCACCAATGTGAAATCTTCCCACTCCTGGGTCTATTTCTTTGTCACAAAACAGTAAAATAACAAAAGCATGCCATTTCCATCTACAATGCAATACATCCATTGTAATTCATAGAATCACCAGCGGAAACAATCATAGTAGAGATGGAAGTTTTCATTCCATGACAAGCCAAATAGTAAGTTGTCACAATACCAACAGGCCATCACACAACAGAAATAGATATGAATAGGCCTAGTGATATCCACCAAGTGGCAAGCAGCTTCTTCCCCTGAAACCAGGTTTGAAAAAAGGGGATTAGAGTTATCTACTGTTCCTGTTGAAAGTAAAAACACACACTTGGAAAACACACCTTGGCAAAGCGAAACACTACATCCACAGTGGATGTAAATACACTGGCCTAGACATCAAAGCTCCTAGGGTCAGATGTACTAACATTTGGGATAGCGATTTCCAAATTCTGAATTTCTGCAAATCACAATTGAGAATTTGCTATTCCTAATGAATGAAACTTTTTTTTTCATTAGTGATTCTTAGTACATCTCAAATTAACCTACTTCAAGATTATTAATAAGGTAGGTCACAGTTTGAGGCCGGTTAGGCATGATAACCATCACAGGGATGGTGGTCTGCTGGGGTCAGCACACCACACCTGTGATTGCTTTTAAATTAAGCCATATAGGTTTTTTTTTTTTTTAATGCAGCCGGTTTCCCTCAATTTGAATATGGGTGTGTTTAAAAAAATAAAATGAAATAGTTAACTTTCATTTCTTAAGAGTAGGTAATGGTAGGACTAATGACGAGTCTCCTCATTTTTGAGTCATATATTGGGCCTGATTATGACCCTGGCGGACGGCGGAGGCCGTCCGCCAAGGTACCGCCGCTGAATGACCGCACCGCGGTCAAAAGACCGCGGCGGCCATTTAGACATTTCCTCTGGGCCGGCGGGCGCTCTCCAAAAGAGCGCCCGCCGGCCCAGAGGAAATGCCCCTGCAACGAGGACGCCGGCTCAGAATTGAGCCGGCGGAGTTGCAGGGGTGCGACGGGTGCAGTTGCACCCGTCGCGTATTTCAGTGTCTGCTTAGCAGACACTGAAATACTTTGCGGGGCCCTCTTACGGGGGCCCCTGCCGTGCCCATGCCATTGGCATGGGCACGGCAGGGGCCCCCAGGGGCCCCGCGGCACCCCCTACCGCCATCCTGTTCCAGGAACAGGATGGCGGTAGGGGGTGTCAGAATCCCCCATGGCGGCGCAGCAAGCGGGAGACCGCCGGTTTGCCTCTTCTGACCGCGGCCGAACCACAGAACAGGGATTCTGACACCCCCTACCGCCATCCTGTTCGCCCGCCAGGAACAGGATGGAAGTAGGGGGTGCCGTGGGGCCCCTGGGGGCATGGGCACGGCAGGGGCCCCCGTAAGAGGGCCCCGCAAAGTATTTCAGTGTCTGCTAAGCAGACACTGAAATACGCGACGGGTGCAAACTGCACCCGTCGCATCCCTGCAACTACGCCGGCTCAATTCTGCGCCGCCGTCCTCGTTGCAGGGGCATTTCCTCTGGGCCGGCGGGCGCTCTTTTGGAGAGCGCCCGCCGGCCCAGAGGAAATGTCTAAATGGCCGCCGCGGTCTTTTGACCCCAGGGGCCCCGCGGCACCCCCTACCGCCATCCTGTTCCTGGCGGGCGAACCGCCAGGAACAGGATGGCGGTAGGGGGTGTCAGAATCCCCCATGGCGGCGCAGCAAGCTGCGCCGCCATGGGGGATTCTAAGGGCAGCGGTAAACCGGCGGGAGACCGCCGGTTTGCCTCTTCTGACCGCGGCCGAACCACAGAACAGGGATTCTGACACCCCCTACCGCCATCCTGTTCCTGGCGGTTCGCCCGCCAGGAACAGGATGGAAGTAGGGGGTGCCGCGGGGCCCCTGGGGGCCCCTGCTGTGCCCATGCCAATGGCATGGGCACGGCAGGGGCCCCGTAAGAGGGCCCCGCAAAGTATTTCAGTGTCTGCTAAGCAGACACTGAAATACGCGACGGGTGCAAACTGCACCCGTCGCATCCCTGCAACTACGCCGGCTCAATTCTGAGCCGGCGTCCTCGTTGCAGGGGCATTTCCTCTGGGCCGGCGGGCGCTCTTTTGGAGAGCGCCCGCCGGCCCAGAGGAAATGTCTAAATGGCCGCCGCGGTCTTTTGACCGCGGTGCGGTCATTCAGCGGCGGTACCTTGGCGGACGGCCTCCGCCGTCCGCCAGGGTCAAAATCAGGCCCATATTCTTTAAAGAGACTGTATGCAATTCTCTCCACCCTAAACTTTCTCCCAAGTCTATTTCTCCATTTTTGCTGTCTTCCTTCGATTTACTGTTGTTATAACTTTCACTGTAGAAAGAAAATAATATTTTTATGGTTATTTTATGTACAGCACACTAACGCCCTTGTAAGGAATGAGATACTCTATATTAAAAAGTAAAATAAATTAACACATTTATATATGGTGTGTGCTTAAATGTATAGTGTGCGACTGACTGAATTTCTTTACCTTTGCTCTAGGTGTGAGTGATTGTAAGGTTGCTTCTCATCCTGTTCTCTCTCTTAGAATCTAAACGGACTTTCTTCCTTCCCTCATATCTGTTACTCTGATTTTATATTTGTTTGTGCTTGATTTGCCTTGTCCAGTATGTTATTGCCAATTGCAGTAATGGAAAGAGCCCTGCCAGAAGTTTTTTTTACTGCTGATCTGTAGTAAATCTCCTTTACTCCACGCGAAGAGGCATCGTAGACCGGAGCGTGATGGGGGACCAGGGATGTGGAAACAATTGGGTAGAGGAGGAATGTAAGTGAAAGGACACCAACCTGGATGTGCTGCCTCTCTGTTTGAAGGACTCTGGTGTGCTCGCGCTTAGGAAGAGGCATCTGAAATACGCGGCAAAGCAAAAGAGGGTTCCTGTACGCTGCATTTTACTGTAGTTGTATGCTTCTTTTTTTAAAACAGTTTTCAGGTCTGTGCCGTGGACTGCACCGATTGTATATTTTCGAAATCAGATAAAGTATCATAATAAGGGGAGTGGATGGGAATACAGCTGCTGAGATTTTTTCACTTTGGCCACGGGAAAACAACTTAAATGCCTCAGCGTTTGACAGCTCATGAAAGCATCGTCACTGCTTCCCTTCAATTAACCTTTTCGACCAGATCGACTCATCCATGTGACGCGAGTATAAATTAACACAAGGTTTGCAGGCCAGAGCAGACAAATTAAGATTGAATCCAAGAGGGACAAAACAGCACCGTTGCAGACAATAGGTGAGGTAATTTGGATGGAACCTTTAACCACGGAGCAATTAAGAACTTTTTCAGCAATGACATGAATGGATTAGAAATTGTTTCTAATTTTATTTATAATGACCATTCTTTTACCTGAGATGTGGGCATTCAAGAGGTACAAATTACTGCGTTAAAAAGCGTGAGCTCTGCTCTCCACATGACCTGGTTACTCAGTGGCAATGTTCATTATTCCGAGTCCAGGGCTTCCTGACGGAGTCCTTACAGACTGAGCGGTTTCCCCAGCTCCACAGAATAGTATTAGGTAGCCAAAGTCCAAATGTTCTTCCAAGATGGCCGCTATTCCCATCATGCATGACGGGCACTTGGAGATGACCAAAAGAGATCAACTGTCACCCTTCTAGGGGTAGGGGGAAGAAGTGTCTCAGGGCTGTGACAGGAAGACCTGGACTTGGAGTAATGAAGATTACGAGATCATTACCTCCTCAGCCATCTTCCTGCCGCAGTACGTACAGAGTGAGCTAGTACTCAAGCTGTAAAATAGAAATAAACACATAGTCAAATTCTTATGCTTAGACCGTAAATTTTAGTGCAGAAAGTGCAAATGAAAGGTCATCAACTGAAGACAATACACAAGCACCAAACTCCTCTCTGAGGGTATCAAGAGTATGGAATTTGTCTTGTTCAGGAGACTTAGGGCTGGGATAGAAAATGGGTAAATCCTCCTCAAAGTGAAATTGAGAGGGAGTCTTAGGAATGGAGAGAACTAGATGTGAAAATCATCTCAGCCTCAGAAAGCCTCAGAAAGATGCTAGAAGGATCCCAGGGTCTGAACAAATGGCCAAAAAATAGACCTTAGCCAAAAGGAATTTGAGATCTACAGATTGTAACAGTTTAAAGGGATGTGTCATTAAAGCATGGAGGACAAAGGAGAGATCCCAGTAAGGAATAGAAGAATGGGAAACTGACTGTTAGAGAAAGAAATGTCTCTACAACTGCAGAATCATCTGACCCTCTAAAAGCTTGAATCCATACGCACTGAGCACAGATAGATGATACAACCAACCTAATGAAAAAACATCCTTTAAAAGACCAGGGGTTCAGCTTATTTATTGTTACACCAAATATCAAAATTCTACTACTGGCATGAATAGGCTTTCAGAGTGGACAGTTTTCTAGAAAGCTGAATAGCTTCTGCTACCTCAGGAGAGCAGCTCTGGACCAGAAGCGTTGCTTCTCAAAAGCTAACCTCCCAGATTGAGACATCGGAGAAAGTTGGTGTTCAGAAGGGGAGCTCGTAACGAGGGTGGGTGCATTGGAAATCACCACCTAGGACCTCTATGTAGTTCCAATTAGAGAGGGACCTAGGGCCTCCTGATTCTCCCTGGAGACACCAGAAGAACTTCCACTCAATCTCGTTGAATCTTTTTCAGGAGTCTGGGACTCAGTGGAAAGGAAGGAAAAGCATAAAGAAATAAGTCCAACCGGACTCAGGTAACTGGCAGGCTCATTCTTCTTCCCCAGAAGATATACTGCTGATAGAGGGAGAATATTCTCCTCAGTCCAAAGACCTATCTTCTGGGAAGAGAGATAGAGTTGGGGATGCATACCTACCTGGAAGTTCACATACACCCCACCAATCTGATTGTCCATATAAATACAGACTGCCCAGCTTTGAAGGAGTGAGGAAAACCAAAGAAGGACCTTCAACAGAGCTGCAAGTTCTTTACAGTTGCAGGATTGAGCCCTCTCTGGAATATCACAATTGCCCAGTGCCTTCTGGCCCTCCCAAATGGCCCCCTAACTTAGGCCACTGACATCCGTCATCAGAAATGTGACAAGAGGAGAATTGAGACAGTGACCTTTGCCCAAATTCTCTGTAGCCAGCCAGCACTGGATATCCTGAAAAAAGGCTAAGGTTATCAGGACTAGAGTCTCATAGTCCTCAGAGAGAGGTTTCTGGTGCTGAAGGAGAAGGTTGACCAATGGATATTGATACAGGAGACTCCAGGGAAGGACTGCCAGAACTGAAGCCATATCCACCTGACTCCTCAGCCAAAGCCTTGTTGATGCTTGGGGCCTGGCAAGAAGCAATGTCAGATGAGTCACCAGTTTTGTTACTCTTTAGTTGGTCAAGAAGACTTTACCAGAGTCTGTGTAAAACAAAGTTTGGATGAACTGCATTGTCTATGATGGAAAGAGACTGGCTTTTTTGTAGTTGAGTAAAAGCTGTGCTTGCTCAGGAAGTTGCAGACTTTCCAGACATGTTTTTCTGCTTTAACAAGAGAAGAAACAACAATTATCCAGTTGTGGAAGTATGGGTAGACTTGAATTCCTTGACAATGCAAAATTCCCACCAAAACTTTGTAAAAACTGTTAGTGCTGAGAAGAGGCCGAATGGTAGTACTTGAAACTGGCAGTGTTTCTCATTGAGTTCAAATCAAAGGAACTGCTGGTAGGTTTGTGGATAAGTATGTGAAGGTATACCCAAGGATGCCAGAAAGGCTTCATGATTGATCAGCTGAGGGATGGTTTGCACAGTCACCTTTTTGAAGGGCCTGTGGGGAATGTACTTGTTACTCCTTTGATGTCCAGCACAGGGCAAAAATCCACAGACATCTTTCTTACTAAAAAAAGAGTGGGATAAAATCCTAGAGCCTGTTCCTCACTTGCAACAGGAAAATTGCTGATTTCTCCTGCAGCAGTATAACTCCAGAAAGAAAAGTTTGACGTCATACTGGATCCTTTCGTATTGTTGTTTGATGCAAATTGACATGTTGGTAACTTGAAAATATGATATGATAGCCCTTTGTCACAGTTCGAAGAGCCTAGCTGTCTGACACTGGGAGGCACCACTCCTAATGAAGAAGACAACCTCCCACCAGACGATTGACATAGTCATGCCTTTGGAGTGGCTGTGGTTGAAGAGGAGAAGACGAGTGTTGATAATGGGTTAGTATGGGGATTTGTTATTGGCAGGGGCCACCTGGCCTCAACCTCTACCACGAAAGGGATTGTTAGCTGATCTCGAGTAATAAGGTCCAAAAGCTCTTTGGTATCTGTTGGACCTGTCAGCTCTTGGCATGGTTTAACCTGTCTTTTTGCTTCGCATCTCTTGTTTTTGATCCTGTGCTGAATTTTGTTTTTGATGGCTTTATGACTCTAGGCACTGTACCACTGCTGACCAGTACTAAAGTGCAAGTGATCCTTGTATAAAATATATTGGTGATTGATTTCTCCGTGACTGGCTTATTTGATTCACTAGTAAGTCCCTAGTATGGTCAGAAGGTGTGCTTAGGGCCTGTAAATCAAATGCTACCAGAGGGCCTACAGCATGTCCCAGGCTTGCCACTGCAGTGTCTGTATGTGCAGTCTTAAACTGCCATTTCAACCTGGAAGGTGAACCCACTTGCCAGGTCCAAACCATCCCTTTTACGACATGTAAGGCACCCCTACAGTACGCCCAAGGTAGCCCATGGACAGGGTGCAGTCTATTTAAAAGGTAGGGCATGTATTGGTGTGTTTTACATGTCCTAATAGTACTGCTAAATTCTATTTTCACTATTGAAAGGCCAATCTATCCCATAGAGCAACATGGGGATTGCCGTGAAATATCTTTTAAGTGTCATTTCTCATTGGGAGCAGTTAGAGATAGAGTTTGGGGTCTGTGAACTCACAATTTAAAAATACATCTTTTGGTGAAGTTGTTTTTTGAACTGTAAGTTCGAAAAGGCCCCTTTAAGAAAGTGGGCATTTTCTTGCTTAACCATTCTGTGCCTCTGCCTGTCTGCTGAATGCATTTATGGGTCAGAATGACAGTTGGGCATTCACTCTGGACAGTCACACAAAAGGAGCTGAATATCCTGATGGCCCATTACCAGGCTTATGGATCTTCCTTAGCTAGATGGTGGGAGGATCTGACACTTGCACCTGAATAGGACTGTGCCTGTCATCACACAAAGCAGTCTCTAACCCCTTGGAGGGTGTCTGGACCAAGGCAGGAAAAGGCGATGTCTTGTGCACTGCAAATACTTCTGTTTGTAATTTGCCTACTTCAAAGACAGAAATAGGCATAAGTACTGGAGCCCTGACACCACATAGTTGGAATCCTTCAGGACGGAGGACATTCTGCCAGGAAGAAGAACAGGATGCTGTAGGAGAGGCTGCTACTCTGCCTGTTGCTTTGTTGTGCTGGCCTACTATTTGCTGTTTCTCTCATGGGAGTGAAAGGACTGGACTTTGCCTTCCACATCCTGCTTCCAAAGGTTCTCCAAGGGCTTGGACTGAGCTCGCCTCCTGTTAAGAAGTCTCAAGGACATCAGAGACTTTGCCTACCAGCACCTGGTCTCTTTTGCTGAGAGTTCTGTTTTTGGCATTTATGCTAAGGGCATGATGATCGTGCCAGTTTTAACTCCATACAGCAGATAACTGCCTTTACTGCAAGCACGCATTTCTCCTTTGCTCATGACTCTGATATTTGTATCGACTTTGCAAGGGAACAAGAACCCCCAATTGTCTTTTGGCTGAATTTCATGAGAGAACAAATACAACAGCTCCGGTTCTAAAGGAGCCAGCAATCTACAGCCAGGGCCTAGGGTGTCACAACGAGGGAGGTGAGTGTGACAAGGGGTGCCAGTACAATAAAAATAACTCAAGATCAGCATTATAACTCTTACCAGTACCGAAGCCAAGGCACCAAGATATACATGGTTGCAACCACTCCTACTGCAAGACAAATGGGGAAAGAGTGGGATCTATGCCTGTGAATGACAAACGACTGCCCTTATGCAAGGAATGAAACTCTAATGCCCGAAACCATGACACTAAAGGCATGCCAGGCAGCCTGGTACAGACAGCCCAGACTTAAATGCATCAACTGGTTTAGAGTTATGATCACATCTCTGAACAAATGTATTTATTTATTATTTGTTACTATAAGTGTGCAGGAATTTCAGAGGGGCTCAGCCCCTCAGCCTAAAGGAGAAACCTCCCCTTCCTCCTAAATCAAAACTTCAAGTCAAACTCTAGCTCTCCACTTTGAGAAAGGCAATTATCATGTTGAGAGTACCACATGGATGGCATTGCCTTGTGTAGGATTCACTGTCTACATGAACCAAGAGTTTTACTGAATATATGCCAGTCCTGTTATTTAGCCACTTGCTGGTCTGATTGACTGAGCCTGCTGCCAGTGCCAGTTACAGCTATCAAGCAGCTGGGCTCATATTAAAATGAGTGCTGTGGGCACTGACGTGGGTGTCCCAAGACACTTTGTTATTATGGATGTGGCTGCAGATGCTTGTGTCCATTCTATAATATGGATCATGCTGGCTCACATTTTGCATCAGTGCAATCACATTGCAGTGCTTCCTCATCTGGATAGGAGTGCTGTTACATGTAAGTGAGGGAATACTTTACTTTGCACTCGCACCGTGTAACAGACATATGTCAGAAAGAAGCTGCACAGCGGTGCACCAAATGGAGGTGATGCCAAGCTAGAGTTCCATCTGAGATCACACCTAGGAGTGGTGGTATGTGGGTCACAGTGATGCACCCAAGCATCCTCCGTCGTGTCGATGCACTATTGCCCCACAGCAACCTGCTGGGGGTGCCTTTGCACTCCTCAAACAGAGGCTAGTGTACCTACAGCCAGAGACGGATCCACATGGCATGTCCCTGCTTGCACGAGGACAAAAGAAATAGAGTCTGATGTTTGTGCTACAGTTATTCCTTGTTATCAAAACTCTTTGTACCTCATTTGTACTTCTACAACTGTGGGAGCTGGCCTCCCCTCATGCTCTTTCTGAGCTATCTCTTTCCATCATGTATTATTCTTCAAACACCTCCTGTCCAGTCCTGGGGCAGGAAGCGGTGTCCAGTGTCCTGGCTGTGGGTCTGGCAGAGTGCTATGCTACAGGTTCCTATTGTCCTTATGACATGACATTGTTACATTCCTAAAAGAGTGATGACACACCATTTCCCCTATTTGAAGAGAAAGCCCTTTAGTCTTTTCTTGTACCTGGTCTTGCCTCCTCCGTTTTGATTGAGTCAGTCAATTTCCCCCTGTTATTGTTAATAGTTTGATATTTGGTGTGGCTCCAACTGACATGTTATGCTGAGGGCTGAAGCTGGTTGTTCTGTTGCAAAATCAGTATATGGTGCTAACGTTTCAAAATGGAAGTGGATCTCTGAGTCAAATGTCTTTTTTGGTTCTTTTCTGCCAGGTTAATCCTGGACCTTGCTGTTTGGTTGTATGTATGTTGTCTTGGACATGATGTGATTGATGATTGTATTGAACCCCTGGAATGTCATGGCATACTGTCTTAGTCTAGTTCAGTCAGTTCAGCAGGCCATGATGAAATGCTTCATGCCATGAGCTTTGGGTAGTTTTCTGGCTGGCATCCCTCCATTTAATTAATCAGCTTTTCCATCTAGTATATAAAATGACACCAGTACTTTGCTTGGATAAGAGGTGCTCACATTCTTTCTCATCATGGTGTTATGGCTGTTGTTGAATGTTGTTGATGTGTGTTTTTTTCTCCACCTCGTCTGTACTTCCTCTCACTCCTTTTATGTAACAGTCCTCTCCCCTTTGTTTGTCTTTCTCAGGAGTATTTGTGTGCTGATTTCTAGGTTATGATTGTTTTAAGAGAATTTCTGAGGCTTTATTCCTTCTCACTCACACTGGGTTGTTGTTTGAGTCACTATAATGAAGATGCCGCTGCTTGACCTTACACTTTCTCAGAGATGTCTATGAGTCTGGATGCTTCGAGTGACATACAACATCTGTCTTTCTGCGAAAGTGTTGGCCTGGTCTCTGGATGATGAAGACTGTGACTCATTTTCCTCTTCTCTGGTGTGTGCCCACTCTTTCTTGCCCTCATCTCTTGCATTGTTGAGTGGTGCTTTGTCTTTGTCTTGCTCAACGGCTCTAGCCCTCTTGGTGATTTTGCTTTAATAAGCGTGCTTTTTGAAGGAGCTTGCACTGTGCGGTTGATGACAGGAAATCCTCAATCATCCTCATTCGAGCAGTGTCTGCCTTTGTGAATAAATTGAAGGCAGAGTGTTCTGTCAGTATTTCTAGCCTTGTGACAAAAAAGCTAATAACTCACCCAGCTTCTTAGGTGGCAAGTTAAAAATGTGAAATTCTTGGTCCATATCCTTTTTGGGGTTAAGGCATGTACATTTTGCTTCCTTGAGCTTGATGTACATCTCAATCTATTTTACAAACAAGTTCTCATTAACCCCTCGGGGGCCCGGGACGTAATGGTTACATCCTAGTTTGCACTGCTCGGGTGCTGAGGATGTAACCTTTATGTCCTGCTATGGGCCCTCGAGAGAGAGAGCTCCCCCCAGTGGCCAAGCACCCCCCTTGCCTGGGCAGGGATGGAAGGGGAATCGCTTTCCCTTCCACCCCCACCCCCACCCCCACCCCTTGGATCCCATCTGGGGTCTGATGACGTCAGCGTGTAATCACGCTCTGACCTCATCAGAGGTTTCCCCCACCATGCTGGAAGCTCAGCTTTCAGGGCGGATCTTAAGAGAAATGCAAACATCAGCTGCCATGCCTTATTAGAGCAAACAGAAGCTGCAGCTTTTGTTTATCCCTCGATTCAGCTTTGAGGAAGTCATCCAATGAATTGAGACACTTCTTCTACCTTGGCCTCAGGCTTTTCTGGATGTCCTCTAAAACTGGGGATGATATCTCCAGGTAAGGTATGAAAAATGTGAGACTCCCACACCTCTTTTCAGACATGATAATGCTTGCAATAGAGTTCTGTATGTATGCATGTACCGGTGAAAGGGCGTCGTGGGCCGGGCTGAGAAGGCAATACCCCAAGGGTACTGCAAGGCATGCGGAGTCCGTGCTGGAAGGGGCGGGGCACATTCAAAACGGCGTTGGTGAAATGGAGGAAGATGGTGACAGGAGGTGCACGGGAAGCAGCAATGGAGAGACGCAGTCACAGCCAGGAGACGGGGCAACAAGGAGACAAGGAGAAGAGGTGCAATCAGGAGACGGTGAGCCGCTGGCTCAAGGGGGAGAGTCACAAATCAACAACAGTGAAACACGCCCACTCCGAAAGAAATCGCAGCCGGGGGACGGAGATTCAGAGATATCGGGAGACGGAGGAGGGAGAGGACGCGCTGCAGCCACCACGTTCTAGGAAGAACGTGGCCAGGCCGGGAACGGATGTGTACTGGGGAATGGGTAGGTAACGGGAAGGAGGTTGAAAGATCACAATCAACAGGGCACATAATCCATAAGAAAAAACATCAAGGGAGGCATGCGGTGAAAGGGGCAGCACTTTACAAACAAAAGAAAAGAAAAAAAACACAGATATACATTTAAAACATAAAGCACAGCAGTAAGGCATTAGATAAAGGAAAAGAGAAGATCCGATTATCATGAAAGGAAAAGTAACTCTACCCTAACTGCACAGAGCAAAGAAATAGGGGGAAGAGGGAGAATGAAAGCAAGCTAGAAGAGGAATAGAGCAAAGACAGGGAAACAGGGCTCTACGTGTTCAACCAACATATCTTCAAAAAAACGGTTTCTTCTTTCTCCCTCTTTCGGTATCTTCATACGAGGAACTCCAAGCTGACTACCTGGATGGATAAGAAGACCCAGTTAGAAAGATCCTGAAGAAAAGAAGAAGAAAGATCAACAAAACCCATAAATCAACAAAAACAGAGACCTGGGAAAGAGAGACAAACATATAAAATATAGAGAAAGAATGTGTGAAGAACTAAAAATAAAAGACCACATACCACAGTCTATTACGCCTTCTGGTATCCATTATTCCTCGCCTGTCACAAGTGGTGTCAGAAGTGGGATCCTCTAAGAGTCCCTAAAACAGGAAAGAATAATGGAGGAAATACTCACGTTGGCCGATATGATCGCTCAGTTGGCAGAGGGTCAAAGACACTTGCAATTGGTCTGGGAAGAACAACTAAAGGAGGCAAAGGAAGAATGTGAAGCTTTACAAACAGCATTGAAAAGTCAAGCAATGATTATTGCCAACAATCAGTTGGTACATGAGACTGCTCTAGGAAAACTGACCGAAACTACAGCTACTACCAGAGTGCACCCAAAAGTACCCAGTACTGTGTTACAGAAATACCAGGAGCATGACGATCTGGACGCATTCTTTAACAACTTTGAACGGGATACCAGTTCGGCTAACTGGCCTATGGAAAGATGGGATCAATATATTGCTCGGCTCCTCACCGGGCATCTGCAGGCGGCTTATCAAGCAGTTAACCCTGGGGGCATAACCCTCTATGATGATATAAAAAAGTCCATCCTGGAACGGGTTCAATTAGATCAGGAAAGTTATTGCCTCAGGTTTAGACATACTAAATGGGTAGGTCAGGAAAATCCCCAAACATTGTGTTATAGGTTCATCACAAAGTTAACAAATGGTTGAACCGGGCTGAAACCACCAAGGAAGAAATGTTTGAGGCAATAGTATTGGAACAATATCACAAAGCACTGCCTACCTTCACAAAGAACTGGATTCAACAACATCCTGTGCTGCATAACTCCACCTCTGCGGAATTAGCCTGTGCATATATCGCGCTCCCGACTTCCGGGGCACCAGCATGAGACCCACCAGTTCTCCTTCTCAGAAATCAATATCACCTCAATCCATTCCAAACAAACCAGTAGTAGGGTCCGAAATAGAAATACTGTCAATTAATCATACTCTCTTAAAAGAACCCCTGACCACTCTACAGTGTTTCAACTGTGCATCATGGGGGCACATAGCCTGATACTGTCCCCAGAAAAAAAATTAAGGGGAGCCTATAAAGATCGGGATGACCAAAGGAAGGGTAATATGGTTAGGCAATACAATGACTCAGTATTCCACCTTTCTTCTGGTAAATAAAGAAAGAAGACAGACATTAATACATTCTGGGTGTAGTCAGAGTGTAATCAACCAAAGGTATGTCAAACCAGATCAGTGGATCAAGGGTGAACAAGTTATAATCACCTGTGTACATGGGGATAGTAGAAAATTCCCCTTTGCTCTAATACAAATAAACTGGCGAGGAAAGGAAGAGTCCGTGGTAGTAGGAGCTATCCCAAATCTTGTTGAAGAACTTATACTAGGCACAGATTATACCTAATTTTCTGAACTATTAGATAGCCTCCATTCTAATCATCAGACAGAATCCTGGTGGAAGGAGGCACCTTTTTCGACATCAGAAATTGAAAAACAGATCCGAAGAAAACACTTAACTAGATCACAAAAACAAGAGCAAAATAAGTCATACCGCAGGAGTGACAATAACGGGAATGGCCCTCACTCTGATTCCGTGAAACAGATGTTTTCCATCGCAGGACAATTCTGGCAAGCTCAGCAAGAGGATCCTATTTAAAAAAAAAAAACACCTGGCCAGCTGTTGTGACAACAGAGCCCCAGAGGTTAGGTCCACACTTTCAAATTAACAATGACTTGTTATATCGCACCCTACCAGGAAATACAAAACCCCAGTTGTTAGTTCCACACAATTGCAGAGACCAAGTCCCTCACCTAGCACAGGGCAATACAGGAGAAGGACATCTGGGCAGGGATAAAACAGAGGAATATATGACCAAGAGATTTTATTGGCCTGGAGTATATGGTGATGTACAAAAACATTGCCAACAATGTCCAAAGTGTCAGTTACTAAACCCCTTTAGAGATCCTAAGGCTCCTCTCCTTCCATTACCAATTATAGAGACCCCTTTCACCTGGGTGGGTATGGACTTAGTGGGACCCCTGATACCCTCCTTTGAAGGTCACCAATACCTTTTAGTCTTGGTAGATTATGCAACCAGATACCCGAAAGCCATTCCCTTGGCAAGTATGACTACCAAGAGCGTGGCTTAAGCCATGATGCAATTTTTCTCTCGAGTAGGATTCCCTAAATAACTCCTGACAGACCCGGGAACTCCTTTTATGTCCAGGTTAATGTCCGAGATATGTCATACTCTTGAGGTCCAACAAATACGGACATCCGTATATCATCCTCAGACCGATGGTTTGGTAGAACGATACAATAAAACTATCAAAAGTCTTTTGCGGAAAGTCATCAGTGAATCCAGTAAAAATTGGGACAGAAAGTTACCATGGGTATTATATGCCATAAGAATACACACACAATCTTCCACGGGGCATAGTCCCTTTGAACTCCTATTTTGAAGACAACCACAGACCATGCTAGAGATGTTGGCTGAACAATGGGAGGAAACCGAAGAAGTAACAAAAGGCGTACTCACATTTACTAGTGAGCTAAAAGACAGCTTTCATACCATATGGGAGGACGTCCATAAACAGCTACAGGAGGCACAGATGAAACAGAAAGCTCTCTACGATATGAATAGAAAAGTCCATGAGTTAGCGAACGGGCACAAAGTGTTAATCCTTCTGCCTACTACAGAGAATAAATTACTGGCCCGTGGGCAGGGACCATATACGGTACTTGAACAAATAATCCCAGTAACATATAGAATAGAAATACTGGTGGGATCGGGTAAAAGTCTGATATATCACATCAATCTCCTAAAGTTGTGGCATGAGACAGATGATCAGATTCGGAATCCATACATTACTTCTTGTTCTCAATCAAATATCCCTATGTATCCTACATCTTCTGATCCTGAACAAGATAGTATGCCCCGATTTGGTACTCGTCTTACTCCTTCTCAATGCTCTCAATTAAAAGGTGTAGTCCAACAGTATCAGTTGGTATTCTCAAAGACACCCAGCCGGACCCAAATCATAAAACATCACATTCGTACGATAGACGGACGGATCTCCTGACAAATACCCTATCGCCTACCTGAAGCCAGGAAACAGATGGTAGAAGAGGAAGTTATGGAGACTTTAAAAGCAGGGATCATTGAACCATCATTCAGTCCCTGGTGCTCCCCTTTAGTCCTGGTTCCCAAACTAGACGGCTCTATCCTATTCTGTATATACTTCCGACAGATTAATTCCCTTTCCCACTTCAATACTTATCCCATGCCTAGTATAGTTGACCTCCTAGAACGGTTAGGACGGGCAAAATATCTAACCACTCTAGATTTAACCAAAGGCTACTGGCAGATTCCCCTAGAAACAGAAGATAAGGAAAAAACAGCCTTTGCGACTCCCTCCGGGTTATACCAGTTCACTGTATTGCCTTTTGGACTTCATAGTGCTCCCGCCACTTTCCAGAGGTTGATTGATATTGTATTACGACCCTTTCAAGCCTACTCAGAAGCCTACTTAGATGATATTGTCATATATAGTGAGATTTGGACATGAAACACCTGTCACGCATTAGAGAAACCCTTCGACAGGCAGGTTTGACAGCTAACCTGGAGAAGTGTAACTTAGCAAAGAATACTATTAATTATTTAGGGTATGTGATAGAAGAGAGAACCCTTAGACAGCAAATAGAGAAGGTAGAAGCCATTACTCAAATTCCTGTCCCAAAGACAAAAAAATATGTCAGATCCTTCCTGGGGATGGTAGGTTACGCCCTACTGGAAAAGAAACGGCTCAATCACATATCCATGTTAACCGACTTAGAGAGACAGCATTTTCATAATTTGAAATCCTTATTGACTACTGAACCCATTTTGCAATGCCCAGACTTCCACAAACCCTTCCAGGTACAAACTGATGGGTCGGATCAGGGCATAGGAGCTGTGCTGTCCCAAGAAGGGGACAAAGGACACTATCATCCCATTGTTTATATAAGTAGAAAACTCTTACCCTGCAAACAGCATTATGCAACTGTCGAGAAGGAATTCCTGGCAATTAAATGGGCCGTGAAAGCCCTTCGCTACTATCTCCTGGGAAGAACCTTTACCCTCCTTACAGACCATGCCCCTTTGACTTGGCTTTCTAAGCACAAAGATACAAACTCCCACATCCTACGGTGGTTCTTATCACTCCAATCTTTTTTTATTTCAGATTCAACATTCCCCTGGTTCCCTGCTGACGAATGCAGATTTTCTATCTCTCTATCCGTCCAATCGGTGGCTTGAACAGCCACTCTCTAGGGGAAGTGAATGTGGTAGGGCACCGTGGGCTGGGCTGAGAAGGCAGTACCCCAGGGGTACCACGAGGTATGCGGAGTCTGTGCAGGAAGGGGCAGGGAACGTTCAAAACGGCCCATGCCAGAAAGCCGAGGACGGCATTGGTAAAACGGAGGAAGATGGTGACGGGAGGCACACGGGAAGCAGCAACAGAGAGACGCAGTCACAGCCAGGAGACAGGGGAACAGGGAGACAAGGAGAAGAGGTGCGATCAGGAGACGGTGAGACGCTGGCTCAAGGGGGAGAGTCACAACTCGACAACAGTGATATGCGGCCGCTCCGAAAGGAATTGTAGCCAGGAGATGGAGATTCGGAAACATCGGGAGACGGAGGAGGGAGAGGACGCGCTGCAGCCGGCCACGTTCTAGGAAGAACGTGGCCAGATCAGGTACGGGGTGTGTACTTGGGAATGAGGAGGTAACGTTAAGGAGGTTGAAAGAACACAATCAACAGCGCACATTATCTTTAAGAAAAAAACATCAAGGAAGGCACGTGGTGAAAGAGGCAGCACTTTACTAACAAAAGAAAAAAAACACAGATATAAATTTAAAATATAACGTACAGTAGTAAGGCATTAGATAAAAGAAAAGAGAAGATCCAATTATCATGAAAGGAAAAGTAACTCTACTCTAGCTGCACAGGACAAATAAATAGGGGAAAGAAGGAGAATGAAAGCAAGATAGAAGAGGAATAGAGCAAAGACAGGGAAACAGGGCTATACATGTTCAATCAACATACCTTCTAAAAACTGGCTTCTTCTTTCTCCCTCTTTCGGTACCTTCATGCGAGGAATTCCAAGCTGACGACCTGGATGGATAAGAAGACCCAGTTAGAAAGATCCTAAAGAAAAGAAGAAGAAAAATCAACGAAGCCCATAAAAGGACAAAAACCTGGGAAAGAGAGACAAACATGAACAATATAGAGAAGGAAAGTGTGAAGAACTAAAAATAAAAAACCACATACCACAGTCTATTATGCCTTCTGGTATCCATTATTACTCGCTTGTCACAGTACCTATGTATGTATGTTTGTGTTAATATATCTATGTATTTATGTACATACGTGTTTCAGTATTATAGCACAAACCTATTTAAAAGACAGCAGCATGCTGTGCATGGTGAAACACAAGTGTAAAGGTCAACAAGTGATAGGAAAGGTAGCTGATCTGTGAATAGCTGATGCATTGTGATGTAGTGTTCTTCAACTCTTTCATAAACTACAGCATTGGTGAGGCACTCCTGATGGACACAGGCATGTTGTTCCGGATCCCTGGAGCAAGGATGGAAAAGTCCTACTGTCTGCTTTGTTTTTTTACACTTCTAATAGTCCGATAGCGTCCAGGCTCTGCATGTGAGCTTGTCTGCAAGATGAGTGGGGGGGTGCATTGTGGATAATGTCTATTTCTATCGAGGGATGCATGTGGTGGATTCTCAGTTGATGTCTGAGACACTTTATACCATTTCCTCAAGCATCTTTGCACTTAACTTTGATGGTGGATTTGTGTTTCATAGCTTTGATCCTGTCTCAATTTGCATGTGCATATGAGTCATGTTTAACCTCTCTTAAAATCTCTAAATACTGTGGTAAGCTCAGTGAGCAAAAGGTGCATTCTTGCTCAGCTCAATCGTAGTGAATGTTTCATTCACAAAAGGATAGATGTCAGAGACAGTTGCTGCTCGGTTTCAGCTTAGTGATTGGCTGGAAATTATTTTGCTACTTCTATGTATTCATTGAGATGGGTTGGCTCTGCTTGTGCAGGTTCTGTTTTGTGTGTTGGTGGTGATTCTCCAATGGTTTTTCATTCTAGTTTGATGTTATTGCATGTTATTTGCTCATTGCTTTAATTAAATGTTCATTTATTTTTTCATTGTCTTTTTCTCTTACCCTCCCCAGATTGTTTATTTACCTTTCATTTTTCAGTTGTTTGTTTTCTATTGTTAATGTTGTTTTTTTACCACTCCTTCATTTCATCAACTTGCTCTTTAAAAATGTAGTGCCAGTCAAATTTGTTGTCTATTTACAGAATTTTATGTCTATTGTTTAACGCTTTCGGTCTCTTCTAGCGTTTGGTCACTCCAGTATGGATGTCACAATTCTTTCTCTGTTTTAACTTCCCCTTCCCCTTCCCTTCTACCTTCTCTGCCTATATGCTTTTCTTTAGTCTTCCCTTTCCTCTTCCTTCCCTCCGAAAACTGCAGCATTTTCTCATGTGGTTCTTTACTGGTGCTTATACCGCTCCTTCTCCCCTTGGAAGATTGTCTGGGTTTTTCTTTAAAGCTTCACTACACCTGAATGCACTTAAGTGCTGCCACTGCTCAAATCCTGGGTCTTTTCTTTAATGCCCAGCTGGAAATCTGCTCAGGTAACAGGAATGAGAAATCCCTTGGCTGCAACTTGAGCTGCAGACACATCCAGTAGTAGTTGCAGTACACTGAGGCCGTCATTATGAATATGGCGGGCTGTGGACCACTGTGGTGAAGGTGGAGGTCGGAGCATTGAGGGCCCATAGGTGAAGACCGCCATATTACGAGTCGAAGGAAGGCAACCGCAGAACACAGCCTGGTTTCCGTCCGAACCGCCAGTGTGGATGGACTCCCGCAGCCAGCGGCACGCAACTCCAGGCTGGCGGTCCGGTAGTTTTCCATGACCGTATTACGAGGATTCACACTGCCAGGATTTCTGGGGTGGTCTCACCGCCACAAAAAGCATGGCGGAAACAAGCAACATAAAAGGGAACACTCACTGTAAGGAACACAGGCATGTCCGTAGGCGCCATGGCACGTGAATTGCAAGTTTTCCCAATGCTCCTGTTGGCCATTGACTTCCAGGACCAGCAAAGTTGACCAAGACACAACCGTAAGTACACCAGCCTAGCACACACTATAGGGAAGGACACTAGTACATACACACAACACACACACAAGGCATGGCAAGCCATGCCCACACACAAACACCCATATCAACACACACACATACACACACACACACATACACACATGCCAAATCAATAACTCTGACACATACATGTGGAAGGAAATACAGGACCAGGTTGTCTCCATCGACACCAATGGTCCAGTGGTGCAGATATAATAAATAACTTAAAACCAATAAAATTATGCACAATGAGGCCCAAGGGCCAGTCCAAAGGGCCAAATCCTCACACCCACCCTCCCTCCCTCTCATCCTCTGTCTTTGTGTGCATCAGCATCATCTGGTGGACAAGAAGTGGCACTGGCGAGTGGGGATAGTGCAGCTCATGGGATCCAGGAGGCTGATACCAGCAGAGCCGATTGGACCAGTGGGACGTTGGGCGAGGGGATTGCCACGGGGAAGACAGGATCGACAACACCATCTTCAGATTCCTCCTCTGATGGATGGTCCCTGGTGGGGGCGGACCCATCTCGGACCATCCCAACATCGTCCTTGACTGCCACCACCCTTACCAGCACCACTTTTCCTGTAGCTCCCCACCCACTTGCCCGCTCACCCAGGAGGGTGGGTGTCTCTTTCACCGCAGGCACCTCTTCCCCAGTCCCAATCAGCCCTGCTGCCCTCAATGACAAGGTTATTGACCTCCTGAGGGCCATCTCTGTGGAGCAGACAACCATTGTGAATGCCATCCAGGGACTGTCATCCCAGATACAGCAGACCAATGCATTCCTGGAAGGCATTCACAGTGCCATGTCTAGCCTGCAGTGATCGTTTCAGGCTCTGGCCTCCTCCTTGACATCAGCTAGTGACCCTTCTTTTTCTGTCCCCCCTCTAGCTACCTGTTCCCAAACCCACATCCCTCTCCCCTCACCCATCCAGAGCACACTTACTGACCCACATGCACCCACATCAACACACACGGTAAGCAAGGACAGACACAGGCTCCACAAATGCCACCATCGCCATGCACATACACAACATTCAGATGGAGACATGCCAACATCCCCTCCCTTCACCGACTCCTCCACCACCTCCCCCTCACATTCACAACACTAGTCACACCTGCAGTCAGCACCTCATCAGTCCTAGATCCTGCCACATGTGCCCTCACTTGCACTGTCACCACAATATCAGACCCCCATAGATGCACCCCATACACCACATGCGTACACGCCATGACAATCAACACCCTCACATGCAGCACATCCACCCTACCTGCAGACACTACCCCAACATTCACTCACACATCCTCCCTGCCATCTCCCTGCATCTCCTCCACCCCTCCTCCCAGTACACCTAAACGCCCACACTCACCCACCCAACACTCACCTAGCACACACGTGGCACACACCCATGCACCTGCATCCAAGGCACCTCGACATGCACACCTCTCACATACCTTCTTTCTCCACTCTCAGACATCCTTCCCATGACCTTCCTGGACTACAGAACCAACAGATTCCTGCATGGCTAGTTGGCCTGTGAACTAGGCCATTGTCAAATTGCACTGTGACATCTTGGCCCACGCTACCTCACTACACATACAGTACCTGGCTGCAGATTGAGGACTCAACAGTCACCCCTGGCACAGTGAGTGGCATCAACTGATTACACTGGCCTGACACCACAGATGCTATGATCTTGGTGGCATGTGCTGCCTAGAATATTTTGGTAGTATGTGGCAACACAGATACCACATTGGAGCTCACTGCACCTCCATTCACAGACTGCATTGCCACACATCCATGATGCAAATCCTACCCGGCTGGCTAATACCCATAGTGGCCATAAATCCTCCTAGTATCCATGCTACAGCTTCCCAGTAGTGCACACCCAGAGCCACAATGGCGACACACATCGTAAGTGATAGTGTGTACTCACCCCCTTGTGGCATGCTGCCCTCAAGCACCCATCCACATTAGGGTAGGCCACCACCAAAATGTGGGCCATTAGGGGGGCCAGGGTCAGACAGGCCCCCCACCACATTGGGAGGATGTCCCCAGCTGGGCCTAGGCAGTCTTCTGGGCCCAGGGTCTCAGGTCCTCCCACCTCTTTGTGCAGTGGGTGCTCCACCAGGCATGGACCCACCAGGGTCCGCACTTGTTTGGCGGTGCCACACCATATCCCCTTTTACTGATGGGTGCTGACCTGCATGGGTGACACAGACAGAAGGACAAATTAATGTAGAGTGGCATCACAGGATAGCAGTGGACAGCACAATCTCATGACTACACTCAAATGTCATCAATCCACGGAGGCTCAGACTTCTCACCCATGTCCATTCTCCAGTCAGACTGACTCGTCCCAAGGCCCCTATGCCCATATGCACCACTCATAGACAGGACAGTCACATTGGCCACACCTGCTGCTCTGGTGCCCCTTACAACTGTCCATACAGGGTAGGAACCCCTCCACAAGGTTTTCCAATTCTTCCTGGGTGAAGGCTGGGGCCCTATCTCCTGCAGCACATGGCATTTTGGCTACCAGAGTCAGAACACAGCAGCACTTGCAGTGGAGGTCTTCTGTGCACAACTGTCAGGAGTCAAGTAAGCATGAGCACATGAAATGGCCGTCACGGCCACCGTGGACATCACCATCCACGCCGGCAGCAATCACCATTTGCTCCTGTCTCCCATAGGCAACCATGTTAACCAATGTGGAGCTGCATGGCGTTTTAGACCGCCTACCACCATGATATAGAACGTGGGCGGGATGAGCACACTTCAATCAGTGGAGTGCATGCAGGACAGGCTGCTGCCATTTTACATGTGCAATGTGTATTCAGGGTGCATTTAAGGTGTGTCAAGGGTGACATTTGTTGACCTGTGGACAGCTGATAAGCGTCCACTCAGTCAATGTTGTACATCATGATTTCTACTCCCTCCCATTTGCAGGCACGGTGGAAGGTTGAGGATGAGGAATGCTCCGGTGTAAAGACCCCTAGTCGACCTTGCCACCCTGGAAGAACGACATGTCATACAGACCTATTGTCTGAACCGTCAGACCACCACGGAGCTGGTGACCCAGTTGGAACTGGAGCTATTGCCTGCCATTCGTCATCCTAATGCTATCCCTCCCACAGTACAGGTGTTGCCACTCCTCCACTTCCTTGCCTCAGGGTCCTTCCAGATGACATTGGGTTTGGTAGCAAGGATATCACAGCCCATGTTCAGCAACGTGCTGAAGGACGTCCTATGGGCCTTGCTGCAAAATATGGCCAGCTACATCAGGTTCCCACATCGTGCTGATTTGCCAAATGTGAAAGCTGCCTTCTATGATCTGGCACATGTCCCTCATGTGATAGGGGCCCATAGATGGCACCCACATTGCCCTGGTGCCACCGAGGAGGAGTGAAGAAGTGTGTAGGAACCGTAAAAACCTCTATTTCACTAATGTGCAAGTGGTGTGTCTGCTGGCCAATATATCACACAAGTGATAGCCAGGTTCCCTGGGTCTGTGCTGACTTCTACATTATGGGAGACAGCATAGTCCCACACATGATGTCACCACTACAGAGGGACCAGGCCTGCCTCATCAGTATGTATCCTCACATATGTGTGCCCCTCTGCTCTCAACACTCTTTACAACCTACACTACACTCTCCTAATCCTGACATGGCTTTTACTTCTGTGCACACAAGTGATTCTGGCTATCTCAATGTTCCCTGGCTACTGACACCCGTGAGGCATCCGACTATAGCTTTTGTAAACAGGTACAATGAGGCCCATGGTAGTACAAGACGAGTGATTGAGTGGACCATTGGCCTGTTGAAGGCCAGGTTCCGGTTTCTGTACATCTCCAGCGGTGCCCTACTCTGCAAACCACAGAACATGTGCCAGATCTTTGTTGCTTGCTGCATGCTACACAATCTGGCCCTGAGATGTCACATCCCATTGCTCAATGTAGAGGAGGTGGCAGCTGTACCAGTGGCTGATGAAGGGGACATGTGGAGTGATGATGAGGAAGACGATGAGGATGCAGCTGACTCTAGAGCAGAGCTGATACGACAATACTTCCACTGAGATACAGGTATGTGTCAAAAGTATGGGATATGTCCAGTTCCACCGTCTGCCTTGTGCCATGCTACCAGTTGATGTCTCTGATAACTGGAGATATTGGAGCTCTGGCTCTGGGTGGTTTGGGGGGGGGGTTACATGGGGCTATGATTTGGGTTGTTACTGTGCACAGGTCAGTGCTATTCTCATCCTGCTGTAGTTTTGCTGCACTTGTGATATCTATGTGCAGGACCATTGTTTCCTGAATGGCCAGACCCAGTGCAAAATGTGTGCTACACTAGGTGGTTACCTCTGTATTGCATCCAGTACTGGGCTTCGACATTGGGAGGCAGTGCAACATTACTGTTCGTGGCAGTGTAAACTGCCTAACGTGTGGCTCTGTTTGCCGTGAGGGAGGGACCACGCAGGAGGTATGTCTTATGAATGTGGGTTTGTTAAGACCATATGTTTTTAGCCTTGACTTGCCATCTCTACCTTGGCTCCCTGTACTTACAGTGCATGTGTGTTGATTTGGCATTTGTGACGCCTATAGTGATTGATGTCCCTGTCTTGCTCTACTTTCAGGACATTGTTGGAGTGCACTCTGGTCCCTGCCTCACCTGTTGCCTCCCTTGACCCATCTCTCCAGCCACTGCCTGGTCCACTGTAATCCTTGCTACATTTTGCTTCCCCGCTGTTACTCACACATACATTGGCAGGACTTTGGGTTAACTGTTGCACACGTAATGGCTGTATCTTTTTTGCTCATGACAATAAAGACATAGGCAGTAATTGTGGTCAATGGTGTTTATTTGGGATATACAAGTGCAAGGGGTGATGAGTGGGGTCATGGCGGGTGAGCTCATCAGAGTACTTGGGCCAGCCTTGGGTAGTCGAGGTCCAGTATGGTGGCCATGAGTGTACGGAGACATGACAGTGGACAGTCAACAAGGTGCCTCAGTGACACACAAAGGAGAATGTTTAGTAGAGGTCACTTCCTGGCAGTGGTCTTGGCATCAGTTCCAGCAAGAGGTCTGGTTGGACGCCCTTGTTTGCGTGGGGGCTCAATGGCTACAGGGGTAAGGATGCTGGTGTCCTGTGGGTCCTGTGGCAGGGCCTCCATTCCACTAGCTGCCGCTGACGTGGAGGGATCAGAAATGATGTGGCTAATGGAAGGGGCCTGCTATTGATAGATGGTCTCATGCAGGATGGTGGTGAGTTCCTTCAGCACCCCTGCCATGGAGGCCATGGTGGTATTGTGTGTCTGCTACTGCTGCATTGTCTCCTGAAGGTATTCACTCTGCAGCCTCTGGCTCTCCTTCACAGTGGCTAAGACCTGGCCCATCGAGTTCTGGGTTTGGTGGTATGCACCCAGGATTTGAATGAGGGCTTCCTGGGCAGCCAGTTGTTGGGTCTGGCCAGTCTGTTGAGCCACTGATCCCCTCCTACTGCCACTTGCCCCCTGTGCCTGTGCCCCTGGCACAGTGCTCCCACTCCCAGTAGCATCAGGCCCTTCATTGTCTGGTGTGTGTGCCCTTGACACTGGCCCCTGTACTGTGGGGCATACTTCTGATTGAGAGGTCCCTGGAGCACAGGTTTGGGGAGGAGGGGCTGGCTGAGGTGTTGTGGCCACATGGGAAAGGGAGTCTGGTGTGTCAAGGGTGGGGCTGCTGGGAGTGGACTGACCAGTCACCCGAGATGGCCCAGGCAACCTGTCCCCATCCAGACATCCACTGGGGCCTTCATCACGGGGACGGTTGTCTGAGCTTGGCATCCTCTATTGGGTGGCAGTGGCAGAGTTATCTGTGGATTAAAAGAGGGAGAGTTTGTATGTGGATGTGTAGTTGTCAGTTTCATGGTGTGGTGTATGCAGTGGCTTAATTTGATTCCCAGTGAAGGCAATGACAGCTGCACCATTGATTTGGTTATGCCGACTGTGCCATTGTTTCTATGTGCCATTGTGGGTTGTTGTTGGTGGTTGGCATTGCTGTCATTGCAATTTGCTGGGAGGCAATTGTAGCAAACAGTAGGTGTGGGCTGTGATATGGTTGTCCATGCAGGTGTCGCACTGTGAGGTGGTACAGTGGATTTGAGCTGTGTGGGGTGTGATGCATTGTGGGAGTTGTTGTTCTTCACACTGTGATCGTTATCCGTGCATTAGGGGAGGAGTGTGTGAGTATGATGGGAGAGAGGTGGTGGGTAGGCATGCTGGTTAGGAGGGGTATTGTTGCCTTACCAGTGCCAAGCCCTCTGTCAATTCCAGTAAGTCCCTCCGGATGCATGATATCCAAGACATTCTCCTCCCAAGATGTTAAGTCAACGGGTGTAGATGGGGGCCCACCGCCAATCTTGTTCAGGGCCATCCTGTGCCTGGACGCTATGGACGGACTTTCCCCCTGAGGTCATGCCACCTCTTCCTGATATCCTCCCTTGTGCGTGGATAGGTGGCAAGTGAAATGACCCTGTCGATGATCCTCTGCATTAACTCTGTTTTCCTAGCCAATGCTGGACCTGGACTCCCATCAGTTGTGGCTCAACTCTGACAATCTCATCCATCATGACCCGCAACTCATTGTCTGTGAACCGTGGATGCTTCTGCCGTGACATGTTGGGGGGGTGCTGTGTGGGGAGGGTGCAGCGCGGGGTGATTGTTGGTGTGGCAGTGTTTGGATGTGGGTGCTGGTGGGTTGTGGTGGTGGTGTGTGCAAAGTGTGCAATGTGCAGGTGTTTGTTTTGTATGGGGTGTGCTTCATGGCTCGTGTCTCTCTGGCTGGTTGTGGTAAGCGCACAGGATTATTGGTGTGTAGGGTGGGTGTTATATGATGCCGTCAGCAGGTGTTTGTTGTGGTGTGTATGTGTTTCAGGTATGGGGTATTTGAACTGTCCAGAAGGGTGTTGGATACTATTGGCAGTGTGTTTCTGTACTGCTGGGGTGTGGACCGCTGTTGGTTTACTGCCATGCGTGTGTCGTTGAGCTGTAAAATGACTCTTAATAGGGTGGTCAGAATGGGCCCGGCGTGGCAGGTCTGGCAGTAGATTAGTCAGCATTTCACCATCGGATGGCCTGGCGGTGTTGGTTTTGTGGCTGAATTTCTGCAGTTTGTTCTTTGTGACTCGTAATACGGCAGTAGCTGTATCGCCACCACTGCCGGTATGGTGGTGGCATTTTGCATGTCGGTCTTGCCCAAAAACAGCGAAAGTTGTAATGAGGGCCTAGGTCTCCTGCTCTGCCGTGTTCATGCTGTGCATGTGGGTGACTTGCCACACTTTCAGATACCATGCTGACCTCCATTGGCTCTCCTGCCCCGATCTTTCACAGTTGGAGCTCCTTAACTCTTGCAGGGTACATGCGCTATAGCTCCACCCTCTCTCAAAAGTGATGGTGGCATAATTGTTGTTCCACTAGTGGTGGCAATCTGGAATCCAGATAGTAACTTAATTATAAGAAACAGAGCTCTTGCGTCAGATTCATTTGAAAACAACATTCTCCAAAGTCAGGCTGGCACCTGTCACTTCAAGAGGTGTCCTGGGACAAGAACAAGTCTGAGTGACTATCTTGTTTTTGGGAAAAGGAAGGTTAATATTTTAACAGGCCAGCCAATGAGAGGGCTTACAGTATGCCACATGACCATGAGGGGGTTGTCATCTTTGAAATTCCCAGGATAAAGTTTTGTCAATTATTTGCAGTAGAATAGGGGAAGTGCTCCAACAGAACCAAAGAAGACGTAACTGGTGTTGTGGAGCTCTCACTGGCTACAGTATTGCCTTACTATGCTCATGGATTTTGAGCTCCAGAAATAAGGACTAGGGCTTTTTTAGTGTGTTTCAGAATGCCTGTCAGCTTCATAGGGTAGTACAGGCTATGACTTCTGCTTTTTTGTGGCAGAGGAGTGCCCGCCAAATTTAGAGATCCCCACTTGCCTGGTGAAGATTCTGGTGGTCATTACAACCATAGCGGTTGGTGTTAAAGCGGCGGTAAGACTGCCAACAGGCCCCCGGAAACAAAATTGAATCACGACTGTGGTGGAAACCACCAACAAAGACAGTCACTTTAACACTCCGACCGCCACGGTGGTACAAACAAACAGCACGACGGTCACCGCAAACAGACAGGCGGGAGACAATGTACCGCCCACAGTATCACAACCTACCAATCCGCCACCTTTTCTGGGGCGGATTGACCCCGAACAAAAACGCGGCGGAAACTGGACTTCGAAGGGAAAACGTAAACCTTTTCCCCCCCCCCACGAAGAACCAGGACGCCATGGAACCAGAGCTTCACATTTTTCCAGCTGTTATCTTCTTGCTCCTCTACCGGGAGCACGAACACCGGCGGCAAAGACCACAGTGAGTACTGCACCTACGACACAGGGGAGGGGAGAGGGAAAAAACAGGGACACACACATGCAACACCCAATACCCCCACCCCCACCCATGACAACACACACAGTAATACAGCATGATACATTACAGTTACACCCCCAAACCCCCTGGAAGAATGCAAAGACAAAAGAAAATGAGTGTAACCATTGTAATCTATTAAAATCCAGTACGCAAAAATATATTTACACTATAAACAAATATATACACCAAGAATAGAAGTCCAGGTATTGCACCATTTAAGTCAGTGGAACACTGGGCCCACACTGCATGGGCGAGGCCCACACAAGATACCTGAACATGAAGGAGAGAACACTGCAGGGGCATCAGATAGAAATAAAACAGGTCCCCCTGGGGGAAGGGGAAGGGAGGCACCTCAGCCGGTTGAGTGCACGACGCCAAATCCATGAGGGGCCACATGCCCACTGTTCAATCATGGGGAGCGCAAAGCCACAGTCTCACAAGTCTCTACAGTGGTTGGTTTGCCCAATGTATAATCCTGGGGAGTGCAAAGCCACAGTCTCACAAGTCTCTACAGTGGTTGGTTTGCCCACTGTACAATCCTGGGGAGTGCAAAGCCACAGTCTCACAAGTCTCTACAGTGGGTGGTTTGCCCACTGTACAATCCTGGGGAGTGCAAAGCTACAGTCTCTCAAGTGGATAACAGTCTCCACTGGTTCTGGAGGGGGCACTCTTGGTGCCCAGAGTGTTTCATCCTGCCAAGGACAGAGGTAGTGGATGCCTTTCTCCACTGGTTCTGGAGGGGGCTTTGTGCCCAGAGTGCTTCATCCTGCCAAGGACAGAGGTAGTGGATGCCTTTCTCCACTGGTTCTGGACGGGGCTTTGTGCCCAGAGTGCTTCATCCTGCCAAGGACAGAGGTAGTGGATGTAAATCTCCACTGGTTCTGGAGGGGGCTTTGTGCCCCGAGTGTTTCATCCTGCTCGTGCCGGACTCAGTAGCGTCAGTGCTCTTGGCGCTCATGGGCCAGCGGTGCTTGTGGCGGCGATGTCTTGTTCAGCGGTGCTTGTGGCGGCAGGTGTCCTTGGCAGTGGTGCTTGTGGCGGCGGTGTCCTGTTCAGCGGTGCTGGTGCCGACGGTGTCCTGTTCAGCAGAGCTTGCGGTTGCAGGTGTCCTTGGCAGTAGTGCTTGTGGCGGCGGTGTCCTGTTCAGCGGTGCTTGTGGTTGCAGGTGTCCTTGGCAGCGGTGCTTGTAGCGGCGGTGTCCTGTTCAGCGGTGCTGGTGGCGGCGGTGTCCTGTTCAGCAGTGCTTGCGGTAGCAGGTGTCCTTGGCAGCGGTGCTTGTGGCGGCGGTGTCCTGTTCAGTGGTGCTTGTGGCGGCGGTGTCCTTGGCAGCGACTCAGCTGCTGGCGGTCCTGTCTGGGCCAGCGGGGCTGCTGCTGGCGGTCCTGTCTGTGCCAGCGGGGCTGGTGCTGCCCAGATCCTGGGCAGCGGGGCTGATGACGGTCTTCTCCGCTGTGCTGCTCTTCCCAGACTTGCCGGGTTTCTTGTGCCCCTTCCCCACCTTGGAAGGTGTTGCAGCTGACTCCACACTCCCACCTGTACCCCTCGGTGTGGCTGTGGTGGCTGTTGTCTTCCCCCACTACCGCCGAGCACTGGCCAACTTTTGATGCTTGACAGGTGGGGGACTGTCCGTGCTGTTGTTCCTTGCCACACTGGCTGCCTTGCTGCCTGGTGCACTCCAGAATCCGGTGACTACTGGCACCACTGGTCCCGCCGCTGTTGTAGCTGAGATGCTAGGTTGGGACCTAGAGAGTCGGGCCCTAGGAGACGGACGGGGTGGGGGAGGTGAGTGAAAGAGGTCAAGGGTGGCCAGGAAAAGTTTCTTAGGAACACTGGGACGGGTAGCTGGAGGGGGTTTGGGAGTGGAGGAAGAGGTTGTGGTTGTAGGAGGTGTACATTTGGTGACTTTGGGTGAAGGTGCATGCGCTGGAGGCTGTTGTGAGGTGGATGGCTATTGGGTGGGTGCGTGGCTGCGTTTGTGTACCTTGGGAGGTGGCGTCACAGACACACTGGGAGAGGACACAGGGGATGTGTGAATAGTAGTGGGGGTGGTGAGTGCACGTGAGCGTGGTGTGGTGGTGGGTGTTCTGGTGATGGAAGTAGTGGCTGTGGATGTAGTGCATGCAGGTGTGAGTGGAGATGAGACTGGGAGGGATGAGGGAGACGAGGAGGAGGGGGTCACAGTGGAGGCAGGGGATGTTGCTATGTCTGCATGTGTGTGATGCTTGCGTGAGTGCCTGTGGGATGTGTGGTGCTTATTTTTGCCTGAGCTTCCTTTGGGTGTTGAGGTGTGTGCATGCTGGTCTGATGGTGTGCTTGGGGTAGGCTGAGGTACAGGGGATTGGGTCTGGGTGGAGGAAGCTGGAGGGGGGAGGCTAGAGACAGGGACAATGGCTGCCATCAGTGCTGAGGCCAGAGCCTGAAAAGCTCGCTGAAGGGCTGCCTGACCAGAATGAATGCCCTCCAGGAATGCATTGGTTTGTTGCAACTGCCTCTCTACACCCTGGATGGCATTCAAAATGGTAGACTGCCCAACAGTGAGGGACCTGAGGAGGTCAATGGCCTCCTCACTGAGGGCAGCAGGGGTGACTGGGGCAGGGCCTGAGGTGCCTGGGGCGAAGGAGATGACAGCCTCCTGGGTGAGCGGACACGGGGCAAAGGGTGAGGGGCTGCTGGGAGGGCGGTACTGGAGGGGGGGGTGGCGGCTGTAGATGCGGGGGCACAGATGTTGCCACAAGGGAGCTCCCATCAGAGGACGAGTCCGTATCACTGGTGTCAGCTTCTGTCCCCGCCGTGGAGATCCCCTCGCCCTCCGTCCCACTGGTGGCTTCAGACTCCGTTGTCTCGCCCTCGAGGGCCATGTGGGATGCAGCTCCCTCCTGCTCTGGTGCCACTGCTCCTCCGCCTGATGATGCTAATGCACACATGTACAGGGAGACCACAAAAAGGGGGGGAAGACAGAAGAAAGACATGTTGAGTGCATGCATTACCGCTACTGTTGGTGGACACAACAGGCACAGAAGCTCCCTGCACTACGCCGCGCACTTGGGGTCCACTATACAATTCCTGGGAAATGATCTACAAGGCTATGGCCGATACCTGCACACATGGATGTCACGGGAGCCTGACTGGGTGTAGTTGGCACTGTACCCAGGAGGGGTGGGGTGCCACAGGGTCTGCCTGAAAAAGGGGACTTAACTAGCACACTCGCCCTGGCCTAGGGAAACACACAGCCCACCTCCCCCACCCAGACACCTCCACTGCACGCTGAATCAGCTGAATGAGTGTGTACTCACCCCCTTGTTGCTGCTGTGATGCCGTCAAGCGCCCATCCAACTCTGGGTACCCCACCGCCAGGATCCTGAACATCAGGGGGGTCATGGTGCGACTGGGCCTCGGCCGTCTTTTTGCTCCAGCGGCGAATGTCCTCCCATCTTTTCCGGCAGTGGGTGCTCCGTCTGTGATAGACCCCCAGGGTCCGGACGTCCTTGGCGATGGCATGCCAAATATCCTTCTTCTGGTGGGCGCTGACCTACATGAATTGTACAGTGGAAAAAAAGAAGTTATTACCAACTGCACCGTCACAGTCATTGTCCAGCATCCCTATCCTTGCCATGTGGCACATGCACTCTCCGTCGTTTCATGCACGCATCATTCTCCCCACCCCTATCTTTCATCCACACCACTCCACACAGGCATTGCCCATACAGCATGCTCCCAGTGTACTTACCTGTTTGTCTGGAGGACCGTAGAATAGCGTGTACTGGGGGAGGACCCCATCCACGAGTTTCTCCAACTCCTCCGTGCTGAAGGCAGGGGCCCTTTCCCTAGACACACAAGCCATTGTCTCTTCCAGAATGAGGTCACAGCAGCACTTGCAGTATAGGTCCTCTCCTGTCGAAGATCAGGTATTGAGTGATTGAAATGATAGAAAATGGCGGTCACGTCCGCGGCAGTGCGTACTGTCACCGCCAGCGTACATAGTCATTGGCACCTGGGACCCATAGGGTCCAATGTTAACCAATGCATGTGAGGAGATGGCGGCATCCTCTGGTGTACAGACCACTGGTGGACCTGTCGACAATGGAGGAAAGACATGTGATCATCACCTACAGGCTTGATCGTGCCACAATCCTGGAACTGTGTGCACAGTTGGAGCCAGACCTGATGTCAGCTATCCCACAGGAATCCCCCCTCAAGTGCAGGTGCTGTCAGTACTCCATTTCCTTGCAAGTGGGTCTTTTCAAACTACAGAGGCCATAGCATCAGGGATGTCCCAGCCTGTGTTTTCCAACGTGTTGTCCAGAGTGTTGTCTGCCCTGCTGAAACACATGCAGAGCTACATCGTTTTCCCTCAGGTGGAGGATTTGCCTACAGTGAAAGGTGACTTCTATGCCCTGGGACATATCCCCAACATCATAGGTGCCATTGATGGGACCCATGTGGCCTTGGTCCCCCCACGCAGGAGTGAACAGGTGTACAGAAACCGGAAGAGTTATCATTCGATGAATGTGCAGATGGTGTGCTTGGCCGACCAGTACATCTCCCATGTTAATGCCAAATTCCCTGGCTCAGTGCATGACTCTTACATCCTGCGGAATAGCAGCATCCCTTATGTGATGGGTCAACTTCAGAGGCACCGTGTGTGGCTATTAGGTGAGCACCTGGAACCAAGTCAGTGGGAATAGTTGTCTGGGTCTGGGGATATCCCTACAGGTTAGTGTGTGTCTAACAGTTGTCCCTCGCCATTTTCAGGTGACTCTGGTTACCCCAACCTGTCATGGCTACTGACCCCAGTGAGGAATCCCAGGACAACGGCAGAGGAATGCTACAATGAGTCCCATGGGTGAACTAGGAGGATTACAGAGCGGACCTTCGGCCTCCTGAAGGCCAGGTTCCGGTGCCTCCATATGACAGGTGGTTCCCTATTCGACTCACCAAAGAAGGTGTGCCAGATCATCGTGGCCTGCTGTATGCTTCACAACTTAGCTTTGTGATGACAGGTGCCTTTTCTGCAGGAGGATGGTCCAGATGGAGGTGTTGTGGCAGCAGTAGAGCCTGTGGACAGTGAAGACGAGGAAGCAGAAGAAGAGGACTTCAACAACAGGAACTCTGTGATCCTGCAATACTGCCTACTACATGTACTTTAATACTACTACCTCTCTACTGTCTGTCCTTTTCACCCAGTGTATGGTCACTGAGTTGTCGCTTTCCCTTGTGATTTCACAGATGTGGGTCCCACTGTGTGACATCTGCTTTGTTTCTTCATGGACTAGAGCTGTGTGACATAGGCATGTTGACATTACATTTGAAAGAGCATTTTGTCACTGTAATTGCTAATACACTATTTCAAAATCACAGACAGACTCCTGATTGTTTTGTGCTTCAAGGGTGTTTATTTAAGTGCTCAATATTGGAGGGGTGATGGTGGAGGGATGTCCATGGCAGAGTCCATTCTATAAGTCTCACAGGTGCATTGCCCAAAGGGGCATAGGAAGTGGAGCTGGGGCAGTTTGAGGATGAACAGGGTGACAAGGTGGGACAAAAGGATGACATTCAGGGCGGTCTCATTTCTTGGCGGGGGTCTTGGCATCGTTCTCTGTCTTTGTCCTGGATCTCAGGGACCATTTGCGGGGTGGTTCTCCATCTGCAGGGGGTGGGGTGCTGGTGTGGTGGTCTTGTGGCGGTGCCTCCTGTACACTAGCGCTGCGGAGGTGGTGGGCAGTTCATCGTCCAGGCTAGTGTCAGGGCCCCCTTGTTGTGCCACAGTGTCCCTGGTGTTGAGGACTTCCTTCAGCACCCCTACGATGGTGCCTAGGGTGGAACTGATGGATCTGAGTTCCTCCCTGAACCCCAACTGTTAACATTCCTTTCTCCGTTAAACCCAGCCTTCGTTTATAACCTTGGTATTTGTAAATACTTGCTTTTTAAAGTTCGTTATTCTTTTGACTTTGGTATCTTAAACAGGAACCTTGTAAACATAAGGTTTATTCATACATTAAACTCTGTAGCCTTGCCAAACCTCCACTGGAACAGTCTACTATCAAACTCCTTGAATAAACCTTGACAATATTTATTAAATTTTCTGTAAAATAGTCTTCAAGTGTAATTTTACCTCACAGGAGTTTCTGCTCTGAAGCGCGCTCTCTCTCCACACAGCTGATTCCTGTCAGACCTCAGTTGAAGTGTGAAGCTTCCAGCTGGTGAGCTCGTAACCTAGCAACCAACCAATTGCAAGACTAACTAACCTTCAGGACTCACGACGGCCATCTTGAATCTTCTCTTCTTGATTCTTCCTTTGAAATAAGCGCAAGATTACTCTGCAAACCTTCTTCCAGTTTGGGCTTTGCTGTCTCCACTGAGGATATCTCTTTGCTTTTCTCAAGCATTTCTTTGATTTGATTTGGCAAGTTTGTGTGGTCATGACACTAGCTTTCCTTTACCTAATGATTATTGCTGAAAGTGGTGGACTGAAGACAAAAGTGTACTATTTACATCTTAGGCACAATTGTTCTGAGGTCCAAGTCCATGCCAAAAAACTCTCAGAAAACTTGCCAAGAAAAACTACCCACCTCACTTGACGGCAAAGGCAAATAAAATGGTCCTAAACAACAACAGGGATCCTCTTCTGTCTATATGTAAATGAAATGTTCAGGACAGCTGAATTTTATCACCTATAGTCCATGTTCCAATATGTTAAGGAAAATTGTAAAGAAAAACTGGAATATTCTGACATCAGGTGTCTAAATCTCATTACAGCTATGTTCTCATTCCGGAGAGGCAGAAACCTCAGGGATTTTCTAGTGCACACACTCTCAAAACAATCCAAAAAAAGAACAAGCAATCCCCCCAGTGGAATCTACCTACTACTATATGACACTCTACCTGTGGCAATTGTAGCATTTGTGTCTTTACAAAGATAATAACAGAGATAGACCTTGGTCTAAAATTGTCTCAGAAAGTCAAACAATTTACAGTCTGTAACTCAAAGGATGTGGTGTATATCATCATATGCCCTTGCAATCTCATATATGTAAAGGTGACAACGAGGAGTGTAAACATCAGAATAATAGAGCATTGAAGTATTATTATAAGATGTAAATGAGATTCAACTAAACTCACTAAACCTTTTATTGAGGAAGGGCATACTAACAAGGACCTGACATGGATATATCATCTGCAAAGACATGACAATACTTCTACTGATATTTGAACAGTGCTGGGAAAACAGACTACGCACTGACACAAAAGGATTGAATGATGAGGTCTCTTGTTTCAGCTTGAATACTCCAGGACACTAACTAAATACTTCACAATACTTCACCTCTGCTTCCATTTATCACAGACAGGTACCTTATGAGAATCTACCTTAGGTCCCTTACCATAGTCATGTGATATTGGGCCACCTCCCTAATCTACCATTGCTTTTGAATACAGTTGCCATCTAGTGAGGATAACACCACAATGTAACAAATTGCCGGAGCCCTGTATGTCCTTCAAGGTAATTTGATTTGCTGAGGCAGCAGCTCCTACTGCCCCTTCTTCCCATCGCCTGCTAATCGTTAGTCAGTACCTAGAGGTACACCTTGTGAAGTACTCATGATTGTGATTTGCATGAACATATACATGCAGCATTGGGTTCCGATCAATCAATCAATCAAGTGAATTTTATAGCATGACTCCTGACCTCTCTCGTGCCAGTCCCTTGAGGAATATGTGACTACAGGGAGGCGTTCCCACTGAGACTGGTAATTCCTGTGTATGTGTATTGGTAAGGGACCATTGAGTCCACCAGATTGTTTTGCTAACTCATCTACTAAATAAGGTTTAGGGTTTTTGGAAGGATCTAATGTCCTGATAACGGCCGTCAGACCTACAAGGGCATAGTGAAAAGGTCAAAACATGTTGACACAGTAGCAGATGGCAGGGGTGAATGGATGATGTTAGAAATGGGGTCTTTGGTGGCAGTCAGGTTACTTCCTGTCCAAGCAAGGACCCTCACTCAAGTAAGGGCAAAGGAGAAACACACCTGGTTAACCCCCACTCGCCCCCCTGGTAGCTTGGCATGAGCAGGCAGGCTTAACTCAGAAGCAATGTGTAAAGTATTTGTTCCAAACACGCAGCAATACATTGAAAACACTACAAAATGGACACCCCACCAGTTTAGAAAAATGGGTAATATTTATTTAAATCCATCAAGACCGAAACAACAAAAATCCAATGCAAGTTAAAATATGAATTTTCAAAAGATTAAGGCCCTCATTACAACCCTGGTGTTCAGTGATGAAGCGGCGGTAATACCGCCAACAGGCCGGTAGTAAGAAATATGAAATTATGACCATGACGGAAACTGCTCAGACTGACAGCCACTTTAACACACCGACAACCAGGGCAAAATCAACAGGCACCACTGCGGTAAACACCAACAGGCAGGCGGAAGACAAAGTACCGCCCACAGTAATATGACCCACCTATCCGCCACTTTTTCCGGGTGCTACCAACGACATCAAAAGCCTGGCGGAAACACTGCACAGAAGGGAAACGACTCACCTTTGGACACTCAAGGAAGAACTATGCCACCAAGGAGCCCAAGTTGCATGTCTTCCCCATGCTTTTCTACCTTCTGCTCCACTATGAACACCAACGCCGGCAAAGATGACCACGGTGAGTACTACCACCTTGCACACGGGTGGGGGGGGTGAGAGTGACACCCTCCAACACCAACCAACCACGCATGCAACCTGGGCTTCGTCCTCGACTCCGCCTTCACCATGTCCAAACAGGTCAACGCAGTTTCCTCCTCCTGCTACAACACCCTCCGCATGCTCCGTAGAATCTACAAATGGATCCCCACGGAAACCAGAAAAAATGGTGACCCAGGCCCTCGTCAGCAGTAGACTGGACTACGGCAACGCACTCTACACAGGCATCTCAGCAAAAGACATCCAACGCCTCCAACGCATCCAAAACACCTCTGCCCGACTGGTCCTAAACGTACCCCGCTGATGCCACATCTCCCACCACCTGAAAGACCTCCACTGGCTCCCAGTGGATAAGAGGATCACCTTCAAACTCCTCACCCACGCACACAAGGCGCTCCACAACGCCGGACCTGTCTACCTGAACAATAGACTCAACTTCTACGTCCCCTCCCACCAACTCTGCTCCGCCGCCCTCGCCATCGTCCCCCCCTTCCAACGCAAGACCTCCAGCGGCAGATCCTTCTCCTATCTCGCCGCTAAGACCTGCAACGCCCTCCCGACCACCCTGCGACAGACCCAGGATCTTCTCACCTTCAGGCGACTCCTCAAGACCTGGCTCTTCGACCAGTAGCAGCAGCCACCCCCCCCCCCCCCAGCGCCTTGAAACCCTAACGGGTACGTAGTGCGCTCTATAAATACTATGATTGATTGATTGATTGACACACACGCAACATGCAACACCCACACCCCCAATACCATACACACAACCAGATGCAATAACATTACATATTCACTCCTTACCCCTCAGGAATAATGCAAGAACAACCAAAACAGAGTAAAAAGAGTGGAATATGATTAATATATTAGTAATACGTGCATTGAAATTAAAACGTATATACATATTTACAATGCAAGGGACACTGCCCAGTCCTCAATGTCCGTGGGCCACAGGGCCACATCACAAAGTACAAAGTCCAACCTCACTCCTGCAGCAACACGGAGAGAACACTGCAGGGGCATCAGGTCAAATATAGGCAGGCACCTCAGGGGGAGGGAGAATGTGGGGCATCTCAGCTGGAAGATGGTACAACGCCACTGGTCCTGGACGGGACAATATGCCCATCACTCTGTCCTGGGGAGTGCAAGGCCACAATCTCTCAAGTGGGTGACTTGCCCACATGCTCTGGAAGGGGCAACATGCTGTGTGCTTGGTCCTGGGGAGTGCAAGGCCACAGTCTCTCAAGTGGGTGATTTGTCTACTGCTTGGTCCTCGGGAGTGCAAGGCCACAGTCTCTCAAGTGCCTGACTTACACACTGCTTGGTCCTGGGGAGTGCAAGGCCACAGTCTCTCAAGTTGGTGATTTGCCCACTACTTGGTCCTGGGGAGTGCAAGGCCCCAGTCTCTCAAGTAGGTGATTTGCTCACTGCTTGGTCCTGGGGAGTGCAAGGCCACAGTCTCTCAAGTGATTGATTTGCCCAAAGCTTGGTCCTGGGGAGTGCAAGGCCACAGTCTCTCAAGTGAGTGATTTGCCCACAGCTTGGTCCTGGGTGGTGAAAGGCCACAGTCCCCCAATGGGTGATTTGCCCAGTGCTTGGTCCTGGGGAGTGCAAGGCCACAGTCTCTCAAGTGATTGATTTGCCCAAAGCTTGGTCCTGGGGAGTGCAAGGCCACAGTCTCTCAAGTGAGTGATTTGCCCACAGCTAGGTCCTGGGTGGTGAAAGGCCACAGTCTCTCAAATGGGTGATTTGCCCAGTGCTTGCTCCTGGGGAGTGCAAGGCCAGGCAGCACAACAACCAATGGATGGAGGACTACACACTGTCCGCAGGTTGTGACGGCTGCTCAGTGGTGCCAGTGGCGGTGCTGGTGGCGGTGCTGGCAGTGGTGGGGAGAGGCTCCAGCCCTTCCCCTGCAGCCTCAGAAGGCTGCCCACTGGGGCTGCTGCTGCTGGTAGTGGTACTGGTACCAGTGCTGGCCCTGGTGGGGGGGAGACTCCAGCCCTTCCCCTGCAACTCCAGACAGCTGCCCACTGGGGCTGCTGGCAGTGGTGCTGGTGGCACTGCTGGCAGTGATGGGGGGAGGCTCCAGCCCTTCCCCTACAGCCTCGGATGGCTGCCTGCTTGGTCTGCTGCTGCTGGCAGTGGTGCTGGTGGTGGTGCTGGCAGTGGTGGGGGGGGCGGCTCCAGCACTTCCCCTGCAGCCTCGGATGGCTGCCCACTGGGGCTGCTGCTGCTAGCAGTGGTGCTGGTGGCGGTGCTGGCATTGGTTGGGGGAGGCTCCAGCACTTCCCCAGCAGCCTCAGAAGGCTGACCCACCATGGTTGGTGGTGGGGGCTGCGACTGAATCCCAGCACCAGGCCTCTAGTCCTTTTTGCCTGCTGGTGCAGGCCCCTTGCCATTCCTGCCAGCAGCTTGGGATGGCTCCTTGCGCCTCTTGGAAGCACCTAGGGACTGCTCCTTGCCTGTCCTTTTAAAAGGTGGGGGTGCCTCCTTGCCCTTCTTTGCAGCAGCTGGGGGTGCCTCTTTGCCCTTCCTTGCAGCAGCTGGGGGTGCCACCTTGCCCTTCCTTGCAGCACTTGGTGCAGGCACCATATCAGCGTGGCTGCCTGGTACCCGGGACCCTCTCCCACCTGGTGTAGCTGTGGAGACTACTGTGCCCCTGGACTGGGTGGCTGAGGTGCTTGCCTGGGTTCTGTCCACCCTTGCCTGACAAGAGGGATGGCGTGGGGGAGGGCTAGGGAGGAGGTCAAAGGTGGAGAGAAAAAGCTTCTTAGGGACATTGGGGCGGGAAGAGGGAGATGGTCTGGGAGTGGAGGTAGAGGGAGTAGTTGTAGGAGGTGTCTGTCTGCTGTGTTTGGGTTCAGGTGCATAGGCTGGATGCTGTTGTGAGGTGAATGGCTGTTGGGTGCTTGCGTTTGTATACTTTGGGAGGAGGGGGCAGAGACACAGTGGGTGAGGACACAGGGGACGTGTGCATGGATGGGGTGGTGACTGCCTGGAAGGGCGTGTGCTGATAGGTGTGCTGGTGATAGGGTAGTGGATGAGGATGTAGTGCACGCAGGTGTGAGTGTAGACACAACTGGGAGGGAGGTGGACAACGAGGAGGAGGGGGCCACAGTGGAGTGGATGTTGGTATGTCTACATCTGGATGGTGTTTGTGTGAGTGCCTATGGGATGAAGTGTGGTGCTTGTGTTTGCCATGTCCACTCTTGTGTGTTGTCCTGGGTGCATGCTCGTCTGACTGTAGGTTGGGGTTGAGGGGAATGGGATTGGGTAGAGGAAGTTGGAGGGGGGAGGCTAGAAACAGGGACAATGGCTGCTATCAGAGAGGAGGCCAGAACCTGGATTGATCTCTGTTGGGTCGCCATTCCAGTGTGAATGCCCTCCGGGAATGTCTGTTGCAATTGGGCTGCCAGCCCCTGGATGGCATTCACAATGGTTGACTGCCCAACAGAGATGGATCGCAGGAGGTCAATAGCCTCCTCACTCAGGGCAGCAGGGCTAACTGGGGCGGGGCGAAGGAGATGCCCACCCTCCTGGGTGAGCGGACATGGGAAACAAGATAAGGGGCTGCTGGGAGGGTGGTGCTGGTACGTGGGTGGCGGCTGTACCTTTAGCTGGGGTGGGCACAGAGGTGTCCGCCACCACCAGGAAGCTTCCATTGGAGGAGGAATCCATGTCAGTACTGTCCCCTCCTGTCTCTGCCATGGTGCTCCCCTCGCCCTCCGTCCCACTGGTGCCCTCACCGTCGGTGGATTCGGCCTCCTGGGCCCTGTGGGATGTAGCTCCCTCTGTCGCGGGTGCCTCAGCTCCTCTGCCAGATTATGCTAATGCACATAAGGACAGGGTGACAAAACAAAAGGGGGTGGGGGGGCGAGACTAAGGATACACTTGGTAAATGGCGCAAACAACACCAACATTGGCGTACACGACACACACACAGGGCACAGCCCCACGCACTATGCAATGCACTACCAGTCACAATGCTAGTCACCAGCCCAGGGATAGGGACACCTAACGCCACTTGCAGCATACCTGAGACCCACAGACCCCTTCCCAGTAGTGGATCCCTACTAGCTTGGTTGGAGGTATTGTACATCAGAACCCTGCCCAACATGGGACCTATGCTGCAATGTCAGGCCTGGTCTAGGGACACTCACAGGCGCACATCCCCCACCCGGATACCACCCGACCACGCACAATTTGTATATTGGGGCACTGCACTCACCCCCTTGTGGCTGCTGTGATGCCCCCAAGCTCCCATCCAGCTCCGGATAGGCCACCGCTAGTATGCGGGCCATCAGCAGGGTCAGGGTTCGACAGGCACCCATTCCTCATTGGGAGGCCATCACTAGCTGAGCCACCGCCATCTTCCGTGCTCAGCGTCTCAGGTCCTCCCACTGTTTGCGACAGTGGGTGCTCCGCCTGCCGTAGACCCCCAGGGTCCGCACGTCCTTGGCAATGGCATGCCATATACCCTTTTTCTGATGGGTGCTGCAGGGAAACGGACACTGGGAAAGATATTAGTCTGACCGTCCTGCCTGTTACACTCACCGCCCACCATGCCCCTTCCCATCCCCATTAGCACAGGCATGGTCCACCATACATGCAGCATGCTGCCCAGGGCCCATCCACCAACCCCCCCACATGAGGCCTTCACACACAGCACTCCATGCATTCACGCCCCATGCATCATACTCACAGTGTACTCACCTGTTGGTCTGGAGGCCCATACAGCATTCAGTACTGGGGTAGGACACCATCCACCAGTCTCTCCAGCTCCTCCGAGGTGAAGGCAGGGGCCCTTTCTCCAATGACACAAGCCATTGTCAGTTTCAGACACAGGTCACAGCAGCAATTGCAGTGTTGGTCCTCTCCTGTTGAAGGTCAGGTAGCAAGTGAGTGAACAGATGGAAAATGGCAGTCACATCCGCAGCAGTGCATACCGTCACCACCGGCGTACATCACCATTGGCCACTGTAACTCACAGGACCCAATGTTAACCAATAAGGAGTTGCACTGCGGTTTTCGACTGCCTCTAGCAACAGAGCACAAGGTCACCGGAATTTCCTCATTTCCACCTGTCCTTCCAAACAGGACAGGTGGAAGCCATTTCAGGGGGCGGGGCAGGCCATGGCTCCTAACTGCATCACAGTACACATATGCACCATTTGGACCTCTCCAACAAAATACTGTTACAATCACAACATGCATTGAAGTGTAGTGGTTGGAAATAAGAGATACTAACCAGCTCCTCACCATTTTGCCCCATAGATTGTAACCGCTCCGGATGAATAGGTGATGGAGACATACCCCCATGTACAGACCCCTGGTGGACTTGGCAACAATGGAGCACAGGCACATTATCCTTACCTATAGACTGGACAGGGCCACAATTACAGAGTTGTGTGTCCAATTGGAGCATGACCTGATATCTGATATCCGTCACCCCACTGGGATCCTCCCTTTTGTGCAAATGCTATCAGTGCTCCATTTCCTGGTAACTGGCTCCTTCCAAGTGACAGTGGGCTTGGCAGCAGGAATGTCTCATCCAATGTTCTCAATAGTACTGACCAGAGTGCTGTCCGCCCTGATTAAACACATGCACAGCTACATCGTTTTCCCCCAGGTGGAGGATTTGGCCACAGTGAAAGCTGACTTCTATGCAATGGGAAATATCCCCAACATTATTGGGGCAATTGATGATACACATATAGCATTTGTCCCCCCCCCCCCCCGGGGAAATGAACAGGTGTTCAGAAATTGAAAGAGCTTTCAATCATGAATGTGCAGATGGTGTGTCTGGTGGACCGGTACATCTCCCACGTCAATGCGAAATATCCTGGGTCTGTGCATGATGCCTTTATCCTGAGGAATAGCAGAATCCCATATGTGATGGCTCAACTCCAGAGGCACAGGGTGTGGCTAATAGGTGAGCCCTGGTTCCCACTCAGTAGATGTTGGTGTATGGGTATGGTGTGGGCCCTAAGGGTTGGTTTGTGGCTAACAGTTGTCCCTCGATATTTGCAGGTGACCCTGGTTACCCCAACCTCTCATGGCTACTGATCCCTGTGAGGAATCCCAGGACAAGGGCAGAGGAATGTTACAATGAGGCACATTGGCGAACAAGAAGAATTATAGAGAGGACCTTCGGCCTCCTGAATGCCAGGTTCTGTTGCTTCCATCTAACAGGTGGATCCCTGTACTACTCACACAAGAGGGTGGGCCAGATCATTGTGGCAAACTGTATGTTGCATAGCCTTGCCTTACGTCACCATGTGCCTTTTCTGCAGGAAGATGAGGCTGGAGATGGCCGTGTGGCAGCAGTGAGCCCTGTGGACAGTGAAGGTGAGGAAGCAGAGGATGAGGATGAGGACAACAGAACTCCAATAATTTGTCAATACTTCCAATGACACCCAGGTAAGAAAGTGTAACTTCACATTTAATTGACATTTTTGTGTTTGACATTATCACTGGCAGGCTTTTTTTCCCACCCCTATGGCCACGCACTGTAGACTTTGGCATCTCTATTTGCAGATATTGGTGCCCCACCATCGCTCCTAGTGTGTTGACTGCAGCCAACGACAGGTCATTCCTATGTTTACATGTCTGTGCCCTTGATATTCAATGTTTAAATCTTGTTGAACTAATACATACTTAAATCATTTTACATACTCCATACTTGTATTTTTTCAAAGGGTGTTTATTTAAGTGCTGAGAGGTAGAATGGGATATGCAATGGGCTGGGGTGATGATGGAGGAAATTCCAGGGTATAGTTCCAGTCTATTTGTATCACAGGTGCATTGTCGAGGGGGGGATAGGAAGAGGAGCAATGGCAGTTCAAGGTGGACAGGGTGACAGAGTGGGACACAAGGGTGACAATCAGGAGAGTCTTATTTCCTGGGGGGTTCTTGGCAATAGTCTCTGGCTTCTGCCTGGATCACAGGGAACGCTTGTGAGGAGGTTCTCCTTCTGCAGGGGGAGGGGTGCTGGTGGTCTGTTGGTCCTGGGGCAGGGCCTCCTGTCCACTGGCGGCAGCGGAGGTGGAGGGCTGTTCATAGGTTTGGCTAGTGGCAGAAGCCCAGTGGGGTGCCACTGCCACCCTCATTGTGTTGGCCATGTCTGCCAGCACCCCTGCAATGGAGACCAGGGTGGTGTTAATGTTCTTCAAGTCCTCCCTGATCCCCAGGTACTGTCCCTCCTGCAGCCACATGTTCTCCTGCAACTTGCCCAGGATCTGGCCCATCGTCTCCTGGGAATGTTGGTATGCCTTCTGGAGAGTCGGTTCCCTGGGCCTGTCCTCCCCCTGTGGCACAGCAGTCCTCCCATCTTCCCTGTTGTCCTGTGCCTCTGTCCCCTGAACTGTGTGCCCACTAATCCCAGTTCCCTGATTGTGTTTGTGGGGTGGCCTGGGGTCCCTGTAGTGGTGGACACACTGCTGGTTGATGTGTCTTGGGGACAGAGGTATGGGCCTGCTGGGTGGGTGCTGTGGTGGTGTTTCCTAAGGGGGGAGGCTCTGTGGTGGTGTGAGAGAGTGCCTGGGTAACCGACTGTCCAGAGATCCCTGATGGGCCAGGTTGGTCATCCAGATCCAGGCAAGAAGAGCTGCTATCATCACTGTGGGCCTCTTCTGGGTGGGGACTGGATGTTGCTGGCACCTCTTCTCTTGTGACATTGACTGGGGGACCTGTGGGGATATAAATGCAGTGTTATTGTTTCTGCGTGTGACATCATGTGCCTGGGTGTGTTGCCCTCTATGGTTGTTGTTGCCCTGGCAGATTTGCCTTTGAGTGAATAGCTATTTGTTGGGCTAGGTGATTCTCACTAGTGTGCATGCAGTGGTGATAGGTGTCCATGCAGGTCTGTGAGGGGTGTCCATGCATTGGTGTTACATGCAGGGCTTGGTATTGGGATGAATGGGTTATGATGGTGGGGTATGTGGTAGATGGTGGAGTGATGGGAGTGAGGGTAGGGGTGAGAGTTTGTGATGGCATGCAGGTAGGGGGGGGTGATAGTAGTAAAGAGTTGACTTACCAGAGTCCAGTCATCCTCCTACTCCTGCCAGGCCCTCAGGATGCATGATTGCCAAGACTTATTCCTCCCATATTGTTAGTTGTGGGGGAGGAGGTGGGGGTCCACCGGTAGTCCTCTGTACAGCTAGTTGATGTCTTGCTACTGTGGAACGTACCTTCCCACCTCTTCCTGATGTCATCCCTTGTTCTGGGGTGCTGTCCCACAGCGTTGACTCTGTCCATGATTCTCCGCCATAGCTCCATCTTCCTAGCAATGGATGTCTGCTGTACCTGTGCTCCAAATAGCTGTGGCTCTACCCGGATGATTTCCTTCACCATAACCCTCAGCTCCTCCTCAGAGAATCTGGGGTGTAGTTGTGGTGTCATGGGTGTAGTTTGAGTGCTGAGGGTGAGAGTGTGTGGGGTGATGTGTTGGGGCGTGTGATGTAAAGTGCGTGGATGGTGTATAGGTGATGATGTTATATGGCTCTGGTTGTGTGGGTGCTCTTGCTGTCTCTCTCTAGTATACATTTTTTCTAGTTGTAAAGGGTTGTGGGTAGTGTGTGTGTGTTTTATAGTGGTGTGAGTGTGTGGGTGTGGTGTGTGTATGTGTATCAGGTGTGTGTAGTTTGAATTGTACAATGTGGTGCTGTTTGTTAGTGTGTGTGTATTTTGAGCTGGGCGGTATGTACCGCCAATGGTTTACCGCCATTGAATGTCCGCTGCGGTGATTCGTGGTTCATAATGCTGTGGGCGTAGTTCTGTTGGCTTAACGGTGTGGGTTTGGATACCGCCAGTTTATCACTGACCTTTAGGCTGGCGGACTTGTGTGTGTGGCTGTATAGTGACGGATTGGTATGTGTGTGTCACAACATGCTTGGCGGTTATCTGCCTCAGCAGCATTATGTTGGCGGCAGTCGGCATGGCGGTAAGCGGGATTTACTGCCAATGTCATAATGAGGCCCTGAGAGTCTTACTCCATATAAAAAAATAGAAACGTTGATTTTGAACAAAGTACCTGGTTGGCCTCAAAAATAAAGCTGCATGGGTGCATCTCTCTTCTACCTTTCCCAGCCAAGGTAATAGAAAAGACCGTCAACAAACAGCTGACCACCTTCCTGGAAGACAACAACCTGCTCGACCCTTCACAAACCGGATTCCGAACCAACCACAGCACGGAAACCGCCCTCATCTCAGTCACAGACGACATCAGAACCCTGATGGACAACGGTGAAACAGTCGCCCTCATTCTCCTCGACCTCTCGGCTGCCTTTGACACCGTCTGTCACCGCACCCTAATCACCCGCCTACGCTCCACCGGGATCCAAGGCCAGGCCCTGGACTGGATCGCCTCCTTCCTCGCTAACCGCTCCCAAAGAGTTTACCTCCCTCCGTTTCGCTCAGAACCCACCAAGATCATCTGCGGCGTACCTCAAGGCTCATCGCTCAGCCCGACACTCTTCAATGTCTACATGAGCCCCCTCGCCGACATCGTACGCAAGCACGACATCATCATCACCTCCTACGCCGACGACACCCAACTTGTACTCTCCCTCACCAAGGACCCCGCCAGCGCCAAGACCAACCTACAAGAGGGTATGAAGGACGTCGCAGATTGGATGAGGCTCAGCCGCCTAAAGCTGAACTCTGAAAAAACGGAAGTCCTCATCCTCGGCAACACCCCGTCCGCCTGGGACGACTCCTGGTGGCCCACGGCCCTCGGCACCGCACCGACCCCCGCAGACCACGCCCGCAACCTCGGCTTCATCTTGGACCCTCTTCTCACCATGACCAAGCAAGTCAACGCCGTGTCCTCCGCCTGCTTCCTCACTCTCCGCATGCTCCGTAAGATCTTCCGCTGGATCCCCGCCGACACCAGAAAAACCGTGACCCACGCCCTCGTCACGAGCCGCCTGGACTACGGCAACATCCTCTACGCCGGGACCACAGCCAAACTCCAAAACCGCCTGCAACGCATCCAAAACGCCTCGGCCCGCCTCATCCTCGACGTACCCCGCAACAGCCACATCTCCGCACACCTGAGACACCTGCATTGGCTCCCAGTCAGCAAAAGGATCACCTTCCGTCTTCTCACCCACGCACACAAAGCCCTCCACAACAAGGGACCGGAATACCTCAACAGACGCCTCAGCTTCTACGTCCCCACCCGCCCCCTCCGCTCCGCTGGCCTCGCACTTGCTGCCGTCCCTCGCACCCGCCGCTCCACGGCGGGTGGGAGATCTTTCTCCTTCCTGGCGGCCAAGACCTGGAACTCCCTCCCCACCAGCCTCAGGACCACCCAGGACCACTCCGCTTTCCGGAGACTCCTAAAGACTTGGCTGTTCGAGCAGCGATAACCCCCCTTTTCCCCCCTAGCGCCTTGAGACCCGCACGGGTGAGTAGCGCGCTTTATAAATGTTAATGATTTGATTTGATGGGTGAGAAAAGTCAGGGATGTGTTGATTCTTTCCTCGTAAGGGAGGTCGTGTGTTGTTTCTTCTCTGGTCGGGTCAGCGATGCATCATTCTTCTCCCTCGCAAGAGAGCGATGCGTCAATTTCCGCATGGGGCATTTCGAATCTGCGCAGAATCGGGATGACTTTGACGCCCAGGGACATTGCGTGGAAAATCCAGTCGCACTTTGTTAGAAAACTGAACTGCGTGGGGTTTGCATTGTTATCAGCAGCCGCAAGCGGGTGTTGTGAATCGTTTCTCCAGCCACAATGCGTTTATCTCCCAGCCACGATGCAGGTGGAGCATTGATTTTAGCTGCAAAGCTGGTGGTGCATCCTTTATCAGCTGTGTTGCAGATGGTGCGTCAAAAATTTCTCCGCACACAGTTTTGTGTGTGGATTTCACAGCTCTTGTTCTGTCAACTTCACCTTTCAAGGGCCCAGGGACTGGATAGGACACCACTTGGCACAGCAAGAGTCCAGGTGCTGGCAGAGGAAGTCTTTGATGGCCCGGGACTTCTAAACAGGAGTCAAGCTCAGTTCAAGCCTTTGGAAATTCTTCTCACTTTCTAAAAGTAGCATTTTCAAACTGACAATTTAAAAACCAACGTAACCAAAAGATGTATTTTAAAATTGTGATTTTAGAGACACGAAACTCGAAGTTTCTATCCGCTCCCAAAGGGACTTTGCAGTTTAGTAATATTTAAAGAAAGCCCCCATGTTAACTTACAAGAGGGATAGGCCTTGCATAGAGAAACCCAAATTTAGCAGGATTTCACTGTTAGGACATGTAAAACACATCAGTACATGTCCCACCTTTAACATACAGTGCACCCTGCCCATGGGGCTACCTAGGGTCTGCATTAGCGGTGCCTTACATGTACAAAAAGGGAAGGTTTGGACCTGGCAAGTGAGTACGCTTTACAAGTACGCTTTCCAAGTCGAATTATCCGTGCAAGACTACACACATAGACACTGCAGTGGTAGGTCTGAGCCATGTTTATAGGGCTACTCAGGGGGTGGCATAACAAGTGCTGCAGGCCTACTACTAGCATTTGATTTATAGGCCCTGGGCACCTCTAGTGCACTTTACTAGGGACTTACTAGTAAATCATATATGCCAATCATTGATAAACCAATCACCAATACAATTTACTCAGACAGCATAGGCACTTTAGCACTGGTTAGAAGTGGTAAAGTGCCCAGAGGTACCCAGGGCCTGTAAATCAAATGCTATAAGTAATGGAGGAAGGAGGCAAAAAGTTTAGGAGCCAGGGCCAACAGGTGATAATTCCTACTGGCACCACCACAGCACAAAGCTTTTTAATCCTATCCAATGAGCCCATAAATAAATAAAATGAGGGTACCCATGAGATAGTTTTAGTATGTGTTCTGTGAGTAAGATCCTGAGGTTTATGTTTATGTACTGTCTATGCACCTCCATTGTTTGCTCCTTCCCCGACGTTGGCTATTGCGGAGAAGTAGAAGCAATAACCTGATGATGAGGCATGTCACAATAAGTGGGTGAGGGCATTTTTAAGAAGCCAATGTGTTTTCCTGGTAGGGTGGAACTTTGACAAATTTTATGAGGTGTCCACCTTCCTCCTTGTCCTATTTTATGTGTATTTGACTCAGTGAAATAGCCAGGTCTTGAGTGTTCTCCAGAATTCCAGTAGAGAGGTGGAGGTCCATAGCAGCAAAGGGAGGTGGTTTCAGGATTTTGCCATGAGGTAGGAAAAAGAGCGTCCTCCGCAGTTGCTTCGCTGGATACTGGGGGGTGTGGGTGAGTTAGAGAGAGACAGAGCGTAGTTGTTTTGTAGGATGGTGGAAGTTCAGGTGACAGTTGATGTAGGCTGGTCCTTGGGTATGAAGTGCTTTGTATATGTGCATCATAAGCTTGAATTGGCAGCTCTTCTGTATAGGGCACCTGTGGAGTTTTTGAGGTGGGGGATAATGTGGGCCCATCTGGGGAGGCTAAGGATGAGTCTAGCAGTGGAGTTTGTTATGGACTGGAGTCTCTGCAGAAGGTGTGTGGTGTTCCCAGTTTTGAGTGCATTGCCATAATCTAATCAGCTGGTGATTAGGGCCTGACTGATGGTATTTCTGATATTCAGGGAAGCCATTTTGAGTCTTTTCATAACATACGAAGTATGCAAAAGCAGGCAGAGGCAACTGCATTGATCTGGGATCTCACAGTCAGTTTGATGTCCAGGATTATGTTGAGGTTTCTGGAATGGTGGGTCGGTTTGGGTGATGGTCCTAGTTCCTAGGACTACCAGGAGTCATTCCAAGGGGTGGTTTTGTTGCCAAAGATCAGCACCTCTGTTTTGTCTATGTTGAGCTTAATGCAGTTGCCCTTCGTCCACTTGACAATGCTCGTCAAGCACCTGTAGATGTTGGTTCTTGTGTTGGTGTGATCTAATGAGAGCGAGTAAATGAGCTGGGTGTTGTCTGTGCAAGATACGATGTTCAGCCCGTGGGATCTGAAAATGTTAGCCAAGTGGGTCACGTAGGTGTTGAAGAGGGTGGGGCAGAGGTAGGATATGCGAGGGACACTGCAGATGATGCCCTTGGCTTTGGAGGTAAACGGAGGTAGGTGTACCTTCTGCATCATTCCTGTGAGGAAGGAGGCGATCCACTTGATGCATTTCTTTGGATACCGATGTGATGCAGTCGTCTGATCAGGGTGTGACGAGTTACGGTGTCAAAGGCTGATTGGAAGACAAAGAGGATCAGAGCTGCTTTTTCTCCTCAGTTGAGGAGGGCTCTGATTTAATCTGTGGCTTCAATCAAGGCAGTCTTGGTTCTCTGATTGGTGCAGAATCGAGATTGGGCAGTGTCTAGGAGAAGGTTCTGTTTAAGATATTTTGTGAGTTGTCCGTTGATGGCTTTTTCCAGGACTTTGGTGGGGAAAGGGAGAAGGAAGATGGGGCGGTAGCTTTTCAGTTTGCTTGGTTCAGCAGATGATTTCTTGAGGAGTAGTTTCTCTTCTGCCTGCTTCCAGTCTTCAGGAAATGTGATTGTGCCAGGTGATGAATTTGAAGAGGGTGGTGACCTTGCTGCTGATCCTGCAGATTCTGAGGTTAAAACTTTGGCGTGGGCAGGGGTCCGTGGGGGCTCCAGAGTTCATGATGATGGTGGTGTTGTATGGGGTGAGCCGGTCCCATGAGGTAAGTCTGTGGACTGTGTTGATTTTCAGTGAGTGCATGGAGGTGAAGAAAGTCTAAGGACTTGGACGGGGTATCGAAGTTCTTACAGAGAGTTATGATCTTGTCATGGAAGAAGTCGGTGAGTTTGTCACATAGTTCTTGAGAAGGGGTGATTTCCTTTTCTGTTCCTGTAGAGTTCATGGACTCTATGACAATATTGAAGTTCTCTCTTTGCTGTGGTTGGAGCTGGACTTGCTGTGACCTGCTAGGGCTTTCCTCTATGTCTCTCCCAGTAGCCGGTGGTAGAGCTTGACGGAGATCTTGATATTGATAGTGATAAATTATTGTAGGAAAGTACCATGTTTCCTAGCATGTTACCCCCAATATTACATGTATGTCAGTATGTTTTTGCCTGTCTCACTGGGATCCTGATAGCCAGGATCCCAGTGCTCATAGTTTGTGGCCTAAATGTGTGTGCCTGTGTAGTGCCTAGCTGTGTCACTGAGGCTCTGCTAATCAGAACCTTAGTGCTCAAGCTCTCCCTGCCTTTAAATTTGTCAGTATAGGCTAGTGACTACATTTACCAATTTCAATTGGTAGATTGGACACCTCTTATAAGCCCCTAGTATCTGGTACCTAGGTACCCAGGGCATTGGGGTTCCAAGAGATCCATATGGACTGCAGCATTTCTTTTGCCACCCATAGGGAGCTCAGACAAACCCTTACACAGGACTTCAATTGCAGCCTATGTGAAATAGTGCACACACTATTTCACAGCCGTTTTCACTGCACTTAAGTAACTTATAAGTCACCTATATATCTAACTTTCACTTACTGAAGGTTAGGTGCAATGTTAAGAAGTGTGAGGGCACCCTTGCACTAGCAAAGGTGCCCCTACATAGTTCAGGGCCATTTCCCCGGATGTTGTGAGTGCAGGGACGCCATTGCACGCGTCCACTACATATAGGTCAATACCTATATGTAGCTTCACAATGGTAACTCCGAATATGGCTATGTATCATGTCTAAGATCATGGAATTGTCCCCCTATTCCAAATTTTGTATTGGGGAGCCAATTCCATGCATCCTGTGGGCTCCACCATGGACCCCCTGTAATGCCAAACCACCTCTCTGAGGCTTGTACTGCAGCTACAGCTGCTGCCACTTCACAGACAGGGTTTTGCCCTCCTGGGGTCTGGGCAGCCCAGTCCCAGGAAGGCAGAACAAAGCATTTCCTCTGAGAGCAGGGTGCTACACCCTCTTCCTTTGGAAATAGGTGTTACAGGCTGTGGAGGGGTAGCCTCCCTCAGCCTCTGGAAATGCTTTGAACGGCACAGATGGTGCCCTCCTTGCATAAGCCAGTCTACACCAGTTTAGGGAACACCAGTCCCCGCTCTGGCGCAAAACTGGACAAAGGAAAGGGGAGTGACCACTCCCCTGTCCATCACCACCCCAGGGGTGGTGCTCAGAGCTCCTCTAGTGTATCTCAGACCGCTGCCATCTTGTTTTCAGAGGTGTGGGGACACTCTGATGGCCTCTAGTGGCCAGTGCCAGCAGGCGACGTCAGAGACCCCTCCTGATAGGTGCATACCTGGGTAGGTAGCCAATCCTCCTCTTAGGGCTATTTAGGGTCTCTCCTGTGGGCTTTTCTTCAGATTTTGACTTGCAAGAATCTACCAGGACTGCTCTGCACTTCTCTCTTCGACTTCTGCCAAGGATCGACCGCTGACTGCTCCAGGACGCCTGCAAAACTGCAACAAATTAGCCAGAAGACTACAAGTGACATTGTAGCGCCTAATCCTGCCGGCTTTCTTGACTGTTTCCTGGTGGTGCATGCTCTGAGGGCTGTCTGCCTGCACTAGAAGCCACGAAGAAATCTCCCATGGGTTGACGGAATCGTCCCCCTGCTCCAGCAGGCACCAAACTACAGCCTCACTGGTACTCTGGGTCCCCTCTCATCCTGACGAGCGTGGTCCCTGGAACACAGGTGGTGGGCCCAAGTGACCCTGACTGTCCAGAGGTCCAACTGTCTGAATTTGGAGGAGGTAAGTCCTTGCTTCCCCTCCCCAGGCAGTATTCCCGTGCACCATGTGATCTGCAGCTACAAGGGCCTCTGTGCATATTTCCAAGAAACCCTGCTTGCACAGGTGAGCCTAGGTCCCCAGCACTCCGTCCTGCGATGCTCAGCTCCCTCAGTTGACCTCCAGTGTTGTGGGACCTCTCTTTGCAGTGTTGAGACGGCCGCTGTGTTCAGTCTTCTTGAACCCTTGTTCAAGGACTCCTGCTGGTGCTTCCCTCCTTCCAGTGGGCTTTCTATGTTGTTGAGGGCCCCCTCTGTCTCCCCTCCTGGGTGGCCACATCCTGGTCCTTCCTGGACCGGGGCGGCACCCTTTTCTTCAACTGCGAGCAAGGCTTGTTTGCTGTATTTTGCCATAGAAACCACTCTGTATCCACCAGCACGCTGTGGGACATCTTCTGCACAAAGCAGAACCTTCTACTTCACTCTGTTGGTGCAAAACCAGAATCTTCTTCCAACCGGAGGCAGGCATTTTGCACCTTCTTCTGGGGTATAGTGGGCTCCTGCCCCCCCTGGACACTTTAGTGACTCTTAGACATGGTCCCCTTCCTTTACAGGTCTTCAGGTCCAGGAATCCGTCTTCAGTGCTTTGCAGTCTGGTGTGGTCCTTGCAAAATCCTTCATCAAAACTTTAGTGTGTTTTGGGGGAAATAGCAGTACTTTACTCCTGCTTTCCTGGGTCCTGGGGTGGGGTCTCCTCTATACCCTTGGTGTTTTCTAACACTCCCAGCGACCCTCTACACACTACACTTGCTAGGGGTGTATTTGTGGTTTGCATTCCACTTACTTAGTATATGATTTGTGTTGCCCCTAGGCCTATTGCATTCTATTGTGTTCTACAGTGTTTGCACTATTTTCTGACTGTTTTACTTGATGTGGTTAGTGTGCATATTTTGTGTATGTTACTTAGCTCCCAAAAGAGTATATCCACTGAGATATTTTTGGCACATTGTCACGAAAATAAAGTACCTTTATTTTTAGTAACTCCTAGTATTGTGTTTCTTATGATATGGTGCCTATATGATATAGAGGGATTGCAGGAGCTTTGCATGTCTCCTAGTTCAGCCTTGGCTGCTCTGCTATAGCTACCTTTATCAGCCTAAGCTGCTAGAACACTTCTACACTCTACTAATAAGAGATAACTGGACCTGGTATACAGTGTAAGCACCATTGGTACCCACTACAAGCCAGGCCAGCCTCCTACAATCATATAGAGTGCGTGATTGCCTGCAGGCATATTATCCCCAATGTCTGCTAGAAAGTCATAAAAACTTTATCTAGCTGACTAAAATGTTGTTGTTTTCTGAAGCAGAGATGATTAGTTTGATTTCTGAGATGTCAGGACATTTTATTCCAGAGTTTACTGCTTGTGAGAGTAAAACGTCGACCACACCAAGATACTTTATTAAAGTGGAGAAGTTTAGCCGAACGGAGGGCTAGACTGGTACTCAGGGCCAATATTATGGAGTGATTTATGAGCAGGTGTTGAGGGTGTTTCTGTCTGAGGTGTCCTTGCTTGTGCGCCATCTTCTTTACGATTGCTTGAAGTGGTGTTTTGCTGTTCTCAATTCCTTGGTGTACCATCTTGCCTGCTTGGTGGATCTCCTGTGAATGCTGGATTTGATAGGAGTGATGATGTTGGTGAAGCTGGCGATCCATGAATTGAAGTTTTTGACAGTTTGGTCCAGATTCGGTCATGATGTGTTGAGGATGTTGATTCATTGGCTCTCTGTTACTTTTCTCCAGCTGTGGTTGGGCTGGGTGGCTCTGTGGTGGAGGTGTGGAGGCTGGAGATGTTGAAGTGTGCAATGAAGTGGTCAGTCCAGGTGAGTTCGGTGATGTGACTGTACTTGACCCTGTTGCTGGAGGTAAAGATGGGGTTCATCATTTGTCCAGCATTGTGGGTGGGGTCAATGAGGAGTTGTTTATGCTGTCAAGTAGGCTAGTGGTGTTGATGTTGTTGAGGTTGAAATTCAGATCTCTGAGGAAGTTGTAGTCTTTGGAGTCAATGAGGAGAGGGGCAATGAACTTGAGGATGACAGTGCAGTAGCTGTGACATGGCTAGGTAGTCTGTAGGAGAGGGTGCCTCTGATGATGTTTTTTTCCTTCTGTTTGGAGTTTGAAGTGGAGGTGTTCCATGGTCTGGATGGTGTCCTCTGTCTTGTTGGTGCAGTGAATGTTTTCTTTGTGGATAATGGTGATCCCTCTTCTTGGTTTGTTGGTGTGGTCTCACTGTTTGATCTTGTATCTATGGAGTGTTGCTGTGGTGATGTTCGGAGCAGACGCAGGTGTGAGCCAGGTCTCAGTAAAGAAGATGACATTGGGGGTAAGGGTGGTAATCATGTCCCGGATCTTGGTTGCATGTTTGCAAAGTAAGCGTGTGTTGAAGAGGCGGAAGGCAAGTTGTTGTGAAGTAGATGTATTGTGTTGTGTGTTGGTTGGTTTGTGTGGCGGTGAATGACATGTTAATGGGCGCCTTGATGATGAAGTAGAAGGAGCAGTGGATGCAGGAGAAGGTTCTACTGAGGAATGAGGGGAGGTGTGGCAGCAGCGGATGTCGTGGTTGAGGACTCAGAGTTCGGTGATGATGTTGGTGCGGGGTGCAAGAGAACCAGGGTTCCTGATGCTGGAAGCGGTCCAGGCGCAGATGAGGGCAGACGGACTTGCCTTTGGCACAGCTTCGGTGCACCAGTGGCATGGCCACACTGCGGCCTCCATTAAGTAGGCACTGGGAGGAGGGAAGGGTGGTGGGTGCAGTGGGTGGGGCTGGCCATAGGGGAAAAACAAGGGCAGCAGCAAAACAAGCAGGAGAAAAAGGAGCTTTAATGAGAGCTTTAATGGTTCTTATTACCTTGCTCCCTCTCCACCAGAAATAACTTCTGTTTTGTGACTCTTCGTTATTAGAATAGTAGCTCCAGCTATTAAGACAAATATTCAAGCAGGCCGGATCGTACACACTGCATATTAAATTAAATTTCCCATCATCCCTGAATAGGGCTTGCACCACGGTATGATGTGAGACACCACCTAAACTAATGCCAGCTCCTGCATTGGCACATGACCAACTGGGGACCGGAGCACCACTAGGCACACTGTATGATAAGCCTCTTGAGGAAGTAAGTGACTGGCTTGGAACCTCTAGGAAGTAATGCATTCCTTCTTAAAGATAATATAGGGAATTTTATATAATGCATTATGGCCCTCATTACAACATTGACGGTAAATTCCGCTTACTGCCGCGCAGAAGACCGCCAACACACCGCTGAGGTGGCGGAATTCTGCTACAGCTATTACGACTCACAGCTCGGAATCCGCCATAATCCAGACACCCACACAAGTCCACCACACCAAAGGTCAGTGATAAACTGGCGATAACAAAACCTCCACCGTCACGCCAACAGGAATACGCCCACACTATCACGACCCACGAATCCACGCGGCGGTCTTTCAACCGCGGTATTCCATTGGCGGTACACACCGCCGCACTCAAAATACACACACATTTACAAAACACAACCACATTGGACAATTCGAAATACACACACCTGATACACATACACACACCACTCCCACACACCCAATCCAATATAAAACACACACCCACATCACCCATGAACCCTTTCTACCAAAAATTCTGAAAGAAGGCCGGAGAGAGACACCACCAGAAACAACACTAGCATCCACAGACACACAACATCATCACTCACACAACATCCACGCACCTCAAACAACTCACAACAACACATCCCCTCACACATCACAACACACACCACCTCACACATCACCCACACCACATTATGGCACCTCAACGACACCCCAGGTTCTCTGTGGAGGGGCTCAGGGTCATGATGGAGGAAATCGTGCGGGTAGAGCCACAGCTATTCGGATCACAGGTGCAGCACACCTCCATTGCTAGGAAGATGGAGCTATGGCGCAGAATCGTCGACAGGGTCAACGCAGTGGGACAGCATCCAAGAACTAGGGATGACATCAGGAAGAGGTGGAACGACCTACGGGGGAAGATGCGTTCCGTGGTCTCAAGACACCAGATTGCACTACAGAGGACTGGCGGTGGACCCCCATCTCCTCCCCCACAATGAACAACATGGGAGGAGCAAGTCTTGGCAATACTGCATCCTGAGGGCCTCACAGGAGTAGCAGGAGGAATGGACTCTGGTAAGTCAACTCTTAACTATAATATCCCCCACCCTACCTGCATGCCATCACATACCCCCACCCTCACCCTCACCCCCATCACTCCAACACCTCACATATGTCCCACTATCACAACCCACCCATTCCAACACAAAGCCCTGCATGCAACACCAAAGCAGGGACACCCATCACCAAAGCATGTTCACTACAGTTACCCACACAGACCCCAAACCAAATATCACACAAGGACCAAGATAAGAATGCAAGCACTGGAGTACAGGGTCACTCACCAATTGCACACAATGTCACACACAGATGCAATAATTATTGCATTACACCCCTGGAGGACCCCTACCCAACGTCACCTGACAGGAGGGTCCAGACATATCCAGTCCCCCCCACAGAAGAGGCCTACAGTGATGACAGCAGCTCTGCACAACTGGATCAAGATGACCAGCCCGGCCCATCTGGGACCTCGGGACAGTCGCTTCCCCTGACACTGGCACAAGCCACCACAGAGCCTCCCCCCCTCAGGAAACACCAGCACAGCACCCACCCAGCGGACCCATACCTCTGCCCCAGGACACGCCAAGCAGCAGTGTGTCCACCACTACAGGGAACCCAGGCAAACCCACCACACCAAGAAAATCAGGGACCTGGGGGCAGTGGGCACACGGTTCAGGGGATAGAGGAACAGGAAAACAGGGGAACTGGGAGGACTGCTGTGCAACAGGGGGAGGACAGACCCAGGGAACCCACTCTCCATGAGGCCCTCTCCAACATCATGGGAGCGTACCATCATTCCTAGGAGACGATGGCAACGGTACTGGCAAACTTTCAGGAGACCCAGCGGCTGCAGGAGGAACACTATCTGGGGATCAGGGAGGAACTGAAGTTCATTAACACCACCCTGGTCACAATTGTAGGGGTGCTGCAGGACCTTGTCAACACCAGGAGGGACACTGTGGCACAACAAGGGGCCCCTGACACTAGCCTGGATGATGAACAGCCCTCCACCTCCGCTGGCGCTAGTGGACAGGAGGCACCGCCACAGGACCACGACACCAGCACCCCACCCCCTGCAGATGGAGATCCACCCCGCAAATGGTCCCTGAGATCCAGGAACAAGACAGAGAACATTGCCAAGACCCCCACCAGGAAATGAGACCCCCCATGAATGTCACCCTTCTGTCCCACTTTGTCACCTTGTCCATCCTTCAACTGCCCTTGCTCCACTTCCTATGCCCCTTTGGACAATGCACCTGTGAAACAAATAGACTGGACTCTGCCATGGACATTCCTCCACCATCCCCCCTGCCCATTTTAAAACCCCCTCCACTTATTTGCACAGAAATAAATACACTTCAATCACAAAACAATCTGGAGTCAGTCTGTGCTTTAACAAATGTGTAATTGCAATAACTATGGAATATAGCAATGTCAATTTAATTGTCCACATACCGATGAAACACAGCTGTAGGGCTGGAGGAAATATAGCAGAGGTCACAGAGTAGGACCCACATCTGTTAAATGGAAAGGCAAAGTGACAAGTCAGGGTCCATACACTTGGTGAAAATGACAGACTTCTGATAGCTCAAACAATAGTATGAGATGTGTGAGGCAGTGACATCGTCTTCCCTGTGTCTCACTGGAAGTATTGCTGGATCCACAGGCTCCACAGCTGCCACAAGACCTCCAGCTGGACCATCCTCCTGCAGAAAAGGCACCTGTCGTTGCAAAGCCAGGTTGTGCAGCATACAGCAGGCCACGATGATCTGGCACACCTTCTTTGGTGAGTAGTAGAGAGAACCACCTGTCATTTGGAGGCACCAGAACCTGGCCTTAAGGAGGCCGAAGGTCAGTTCGATCACCCTCCTAGTTCGCCCATGTGCCTCATTGTAGCGTTCCTCTGCCCTTGTTCTGGGATTTCTCAATGGGGTCAGTAGCCATGACAGGTTAGAGTACCCAGAGTCACCTGCAAATTTCGAGGGAGAACTGTTAGACACACACTAACCCGTAGGGACAACCCCATACCCAGACAACTATTCACACTGTATAGGGTCCTTGTCCTCACCTATTAGCCACACACGGTGCCTCTGGAATTGCCCCATCACATAAGGGATGCTGCTATTCCTCAGAATGTAAGCGTCTTGCACTGAGCCAGGGAGATGCTACCATTCGATGAATGTGCAGATGGTGTGTTTGGCCAAACACACCATCTGCACATTCATCGAATGGTACCTCTTCCAGTTTCTGTACACCTGTTCATTCCTGCATGGGGGTACCAAGGCCACATGTGTCCCATCAATGGCACCTATGATGTTGGGGATATGTCCCAGGGCATAGAAGTCACCTTTCACTGTAGGCAAATCCTCCACCTTAGGGAAAACGATGTAGCTGTGCATGTGTTTCAGCAGGGCGGACAACACCCTGGACAGCACGCTAGAGAACATTGGCCCACCAGAAGAAGGATATTTGAAGGACATCTGGACCCTGGGGGGTCCACCACAGACAGAGCACCCACTGCCAGAAAAGATGGGAGGACATTCGCCGCTGGACCAAGAAGATGGCGGAGGCCAGCTGGGGATGGCCTCCCAACGTGGGAGGGGTGCCCGTTGCACCATGACCCCCCTGATGTTCCGGATCCTGGCGGTGGCGTATGCGGAGTTGGATGGGCGCTTGAGGGCATCACAGCAGCCACAAGGGGGTGAGTAAAGTCACAGTCATCTGACCCTGCGCACATTACGAGGTGTCTGGGTGGGGAGGTGGGCTGTGGGTTCCCCTAGGCCAGGGCGAGCTTGGTAGGCAAGGTCCCTTGTGAGGCAGGTTCAGTGGAACCCCAACCCCACTAGTGGTTAGTTACATCTACACCTAGTCAGGCTCCTGTGACTTCCATGTGTGCAGCAATCGGGCTTAGGCCTTGTACCCCAGGGGCATGTGAATAATCTAGGAACTATAAGTGCATGGCTTAGTGCAGAGGGCTGCTGTGTCTGTGGTGTCCGCCAATGGTAGTGGTGTTGCATGCACTGAACATGACTTTCTTCTGCCCCCCCCTTTTTGTGGTCTCCCTGTTCTTGTGTGCATTAGCATCATCAGGCGGAGGAGCAGTGGCACCGGAGCAGGAGGGAGCTGCATCCCAGTTGGCCCTGGAGGGCAAAACAACGGGTTCTGAAGCCACCAGTGGGACAGAGGGTGAGGGGAGCTCCACGGCGGGGACAGGAGGTGACTGCAGTGACAGCGACTCCTCCTCTGATGGGAGCTCCCTTGTGGTGGCGGGCCCCTCTGTGCCCCCCGCATCAACAGGTACAGCCGCCACCCCCCTACCAGCACCGCTCTCCCAGCAGCACCTCAGCGTGTGTCCCGTGCCCACTCACGCAGGAGGGAGGGCATCTCCTTCACCCCAGGCACCTCAGGCCCTGCCCCAGTCAGCCCTGCTGCCCTCAGTGAGGAGGCTATTGACCTCCTGAGATCCCTCACTGTTGGGCAGTCTACCATTCTGAATGCCATCCAGGGTGTTGAGAGGCATTTGCAACAAACAAATGCATACCTGAAGGGCATTCATTCCGGCCAGGCAGCCCAACAGAGAGCATTTCAGGCTCTGGCCTCAGCACTGATGGCAGCCATTGTCCCTGTGTCCAGCCTCCCCCCTCCAACTTCTTCCACCCAGACCCAATCCCCTGTACCTCAGCCTATCCCAAGCACACCATCAGACCAGCATGCACACACCTCAACACACAAGGGTGGCGCAGGCAAACATAAGCACCACACATCCCACAGGCACTCACACAAGCATCATACCGAGGCAGACATACCAATATCCACTGCCTCCACTGTGTCCCCCTCCTCCACGTCTCTCTCCTCCCTCCCAGTCTCATCTCCACTCACACCTGCATGCACTACATTTTCAGCCACTACCTCCATCACCAGCACGCCCATCACCACACTACCATTCACACATCCCCTGTGTCCTCTCCCAGTGTGTCAGTGAGCCCTCCTCCCAAAGTACACAAACAAAGGCACACGCCCACCCAACAGTCATCCACCTCACAACAGCCTCCAGCCCATGCACCCTCTCCCAAATTCAGCAGACGCACACCTCCTACAACCACTACCTCTTCCTCCACTCCCAAACCCCCTCCATCTACCCATCCCAGTGTGTCTAAAAAACTTTTCCTGGCTAATATTGACCTCTTCCCTACAACTCCCCCCTGTCCGTTCCCTAGAGCCAGGCTTTCCAGGTCCCAACCCAGCACCCCAGCCACCACATCCCCAGGCACAGTGGTGCCAGCAACTGCGGGCTATTGGAGTGCGTCAACCATCAGGGCTGCCAGTGTGCCACGGAGCGATGGCTACGACATTCCACCACCTGCCAAGCTAAAAAAGTTGCCCACATCCCAGAGGGAGAAGCAGAAAACACCAGCCACCAAGGGGTCAGCAAAACAAAAGGGGATAGTGGCAAGACAGCTGCACAACCATCAAAGGTGGGGAAGGCCAGAAACTGAAGTGCAGGTCAGGAGAGGGCATGGTGGCACCGACTCAGGGACCAGTGTCACACCTTCTTTCTATGTCGATGCCAACCTGTACGGCAGAGAAGACCGCCACCTGCACCGCTACCTGCACCACCACCAGCACTGCTGCTACAGAACCTGCCGCCCCACCTCTGTCACAGACCCCCGCCACCATCACCGCCGCCACAGACCCCGCCACCACCACCATCGCCACAGAGCCTGCTGCCAGCACCGCTGTCACAGAGCCCGCCGCCAGCACCGCTGTCACAGAGCCCGCCACAAGCACCGCTGCCACAGAGCCCGCAACCAGCACCACCGCCACAGAGGCCGCAACCATCACCGCCACCACAGAGCCTGCCGCAAGCACTGGTGCCACACAGCCCGCAACTAGTACCGCCGCCACAGAGCCTGCAACCAGCACCTCCGCCACAGAGCCCACCGCCAGCACCGCTGCCACAGAGCCAACCGCCAGCACCTCCACAACTGAAACCGCCGCAAGCACCGCCAGCGGCCCGTGACATTCTGAGCCAGTGGCACCACCGCAGACATGGCTGCCATACCCAGTGGTCAGTCGTCCGAGGCTGGTGGTGAGCTCCAGGTGCCTGGGCAGCTTCCATGAAGCATCGCTTTCAGTGGAGAAAGGCATCCACTACCTCAGTCCTTGGCAGGATGATGCACTCTGGGCACAAAGCCCCCTCCAGAACCAGTGGAGAATGACATCCACTATCTCAGTCCTTGGCAGGATGAAGCACTCTGGGCACCAAGCCCCACCAGAACCAGTGGAGAGATACATCCACTACCTCAGTCCTTGGCAGGATGAAGCACTCTGAGCACCAATCCCCTCCAGAACCAGTGGAGACTGTTATCCACTTGAGAGACTGTGCTTTGCACTCCCCAGGATAAAGCAGTGGGCAACCCGCCCACTTAAGAGACTTGAGAGACTGTGGCTTTGCACTCCCCAGGATAAAGCAGTGGGCAACCCACCCACTCGAGAGACAAGAGAGACTGTGGCTTTGCACTCCCCAGGATAAAGCAGGGCGCAACCCACCCACTGGAAGGACTTGAGAGACTGTGGCTTTGCACTCCCCAGGTTAAAGCTGTGGGCATCCCACCCACTTGAGAGACTTGAGAGACTGTGGCTTTGCACTCCCCACAATACATCAATGGCATGGAGCCCCCTCGTGGAGCAGTGGCGTTGTGCGTTCATCAGGCTGAGGTGCCACCCTCCCTCTACCTCTGAGGTGCCTGTATATTTTTGGTCTGATGCCCCAGCAGTGTTCTCTCCATGTCCAGTCAGGTATCTAGTGTGGGCCTCACCCATAAATTTTGGGCCCAGTGGTCCACGGACAATGATTGGTGCACTATCCGGACTTGTGTAGTTGGTGTACATAATTGAATATACTGGATTTGGAGTTTTGACTACTGGATTTTTATTGATTACAATTGTTCAAATCATTTCCTTTTGTCCTTGTGTTAATGAAAAAGCACTTTGCGATGCACAAACCCAGTTTTGCGATTCAGTAATCTGGTTACCAAATCGCAAAACGGGTTTGTGACTCGCAATTAGGAAGGGGTGTTCCCTTCCTAAATGCGACTCGCAGTGCAATGTAGGATTGGTTTGTGACCGCGAACGCGGTCGCAAACCAATCGCAGTTTGCACCCATTTCAAATGGGTGCTAACTCATTCACAAAAGGGAAGGGGTCCCCAGGGGACCCCTTCCCTGTTGTGAATGTCACTGTAAATATTTTTTCAGAGCAGGCAGTGGTCCTATGGACCACTGCCTGCTCTGAAAAAATGAAATGAAAACATTTCATTTTTTGTTTTTGTAATGCATCTCGTTTTCCTTTAAGGAAAACGGGCTGCAGTACAACAACAAAAATGCTTTATTGACTAGCAGTCACAGACATGGTGGTCTGCTGTCCGCAGCAGGCCACCATCCCTGTGAGGGCCACCATTCTCAAGGGGGGGGGTCGCAAATTGCGACCCACCTCATGATTATTCATGAGGTGGGCATTTGCGACCCCCTTGCGAATCGCAGATGGTGTCAGGGACACCATCCTACATTCGGACTTGATTCGCAATTTGCGGGTCGCCAATCCGAAATTTCATACATGTGGCACCTAGTGTTTTAAAACATTCCCTATACGTACTAATTGGTATTTCCATGCACTACCAGACCAGGTTTTATTGTATTTATCACAGTTATGCAGACACAATGAATATCTTACATGACCAGCTCTATTATTATCACTAGAAAACAGGGTTTTCTTAAAATAATTTATCTATCCAGACTTTTTGTTTCAGAATATGTGGCCCCCATGAAGCAGCGCCTGCTTCTGAAGAATATATTACAGCACTGACCCCCCTAGGAGTTAGTAGAGATAGCATAAGGGATGCTTACATTGTCCCAGGGAGATTTTAAATAAATTACGGAATTATTCCATATTTCTTTAGTGTGTTACTGTCGAGGATACCATATCCTTGAAGTCTGGTATCTCTTAAGTTAGGGTAAGATGCCTGCAACCATGTTTGGGCATGAATTCACCCAATATGCGTGTTCTGTTTGCAGTGCAGTGTCACATATGTTTTACACTTTATGCATGCTAGTAATCCGCATGCACCCTTTGATTTCAGTGCCAATTAACTTCTTGAAAATGTTTATCTTATTTTTCGTATGTTCAATAACCTTTTAGGAAACATACTCGAGCTAAGTTTTAGCAACAAGAGCTCGTTGCACACTAAAAAACCAGTACGAACGGCCCAACCCGGTGCATCAGAGGGCATTACTCCTTAAGTTAGTTTTGCTACTGCCACTCGAGTAGATTTTCTACTTGAGTGATGCTTTCTCACCATAAATGTTTATGATTGCTCCTCGACCAGTTGCGGTGAGAAAATCTTGCTGGGTTGCTTCCTAGTGCCCAGAAGTCACACTGGTGGATGCCATTTCTCACTCGTGCTCGCCAACTTACTTCTAGGAAGCCACTTATGAGAAAAAAAAAGTGCATCACATGGTGGTTGGTGAAATTTGGCCAGAACCCCGTGTTACAAGCATAGTGCGGAATGTCCAAAATTCCACCAACGGCGTGCAAAGTTTATAACCCTCACCTATTTTTATCTAAGAACTCCCAGTCACTTAAGATTGAGTCTGTCCTGATGGTATTATCTTACCTAGATGGGGTGATGTCACCAATAATGAAGCATGCTACAAATCGCAGGTGAGGACTCCTCTTCCAATGAAGTCAGCATCTCGATTGGAAAATTCCAATGTCCAACTCTGAATAAACTTTGGCATAGACCAATGTAGCTCTATACCGTGATATCTGTAATCATGATATCTGTAATTAACTTTTTGCCTAGACCTGAACTTTGGTGCAAAACCTCATGGAGAGTCCCAGCCAGTGTCCTGATTTGCCCTGCTTGAGGATTTCAGCTTCAACTTTGAACACCAAGGGCCTTGGTGGAAAAAGTACTCCTTCAAAAACATGGCACATGTTCCATTTGCAAAACTTGTCTTTTCCCTATTCTATTCAGAGTCAGTGTTAGCAACATGTTTCTTGATGGCAGAGCCTATGCTGGCTCTGCAAGAGGAAACCTTTGACCAATGTTCTGTCAGACATTGGGCCATCAACCAAAGTACCTAAGACTATTTGTCCTACTTAAAGTGAACATACCAACATACTTTTTTCTGTTCTTGAATGCCATGGAAAGCATGCAGAGCCAAACAGAAAAACAAAGAACTTATCCTAATGCACTAGGAGAAAATTCCTACCATGTCAAGAACATTTCTTATTTTCAAGAACAGCCTCCTAGTTTGGGAGCTTGTTTTTGAAAAACAAAATACATTGTAAGTGGGTGCAATAAACATTGCAGCATCTCGCCAAGGTTTTAGTGTATTTAAAAGAGGCACCACAATAGATGGCCTTCTTAAAACAAAGAGATCTTTGTCTGCAAAGTTGAGATTTGCAGGTATGGTGGCCAGCCTTCCCCCAAGCCAGTGGAGTGCATCTTTCTGCTACCATAGAAGAACGGTTGAACAGCTGCCATACACTAAACACACACCAAACAGTCCCTCCATCAAAAAAGCATTCCTATCTGAAAAACTCACTGTTCCATGTTTCCATGTTCGAGGCCTATGTTATCTCCATTAGCAAAAACCTTTGACCGATTAACCATTGGACTTTGGTCTATGGGTTCTAATTACCTCAGAGTGTCCACCATATTTAGGGCAGATGCTACAATATACTGCTCAGGCCCCCCCCAGGGAAAGCCTAAAAGGACCAAAGAAGATACCTAAGGAATGGCCCTCACATTCTTATTTTGTTAATAACAAACGTCCTCTGTAAGAATTTGTTTTTGAAACACAAAAAACAGCTGTTTGTATTCCAGTCATTTACATTATTTCAATGCTCCTGCAACAAAATGTTGCCACAATTATGGCTTAAGTGTGGGAATTTTAAGTAACAACCGTGATGGGAAACTTTGGAAATGAAGGTGGTATTCCAGAAATGTCACCAGGGCCCAGCTTTAACATGGTTACGCCTCAGGTTCAGGTCTTCCCCCACTGTACTCATTCCCTCAGACTTCAGTTTTTAAAGTTTCTGACCACCAAAGTGGATCCGTTCTTCAGCAGCGATCCAGCTTTCTTCTCAAGATGATCACCTACTTCTGGGAGGTGGCACAATTTCAGCAAATCATCTGTGATCTCCCCACTGGCTGCTGAGATTCTTGCCAAGCAGATGTGGATCTGGTGGTCCTGCTTCAGGTTGTCCCTCGTAGTATCCTATGGCTGTAGAACAAAATGGGAGCAATGGCCCCCAAAAAAGTCTAATCATGGTGTGAATAGTTGAGCCCTGCACTGGCTGATCTTTTGTTCTCTGTGTGTCACCTCCAGGCTGATTTTTTGGGGCTGGTGCAGCCAGCAACAATCTGATCGGCTGTTTGGCGTGCAGCCATGCACAGGCTGATATTCTAATTGTAATGCAGCCAAACACAGGCCAATATTCTGAGAGCAATGAGGCACACACAGGTTGATCTTCTGACAACAATGCAGTCAACAGACCAATCTTTTGATGGTGATGTATTTATGAACAGGCCTATTTTATGCTCATGGCATGGCCATGCACAGGGTGAATTTTAACTAAGGATCACAACCCCGACTGTGCCTTGTCCAATCACAGTTTTAGTCTACACGTTTCTCTCCAGAGTTACCAGGGGGGGACTGCAGGCCCACAGACACCAATGTCCACAATTCGCTCTCCCCAGTCTTCTTCCTCTTAATGTCCCACAGACACTGTGAAAGCACTGCACCTCACACCTCTTGGATAGACAATCCTCCTGCATGGTTAGCATGCTCCTCCCTGTTTCAGCAGACAGCTAGACTTCTAGGTGCCTCAGGCCAAGTATACAGCTCATCCAGCCTGAGCTCAGACTTAGGTCATGTCCCCTCACCTCTGTGAATCTGGCATCAGGCAGACACCAGTTCTGGTTGCACACCAGTCTTTTGAGTACTGGGACTGGAACAACAAGTGGTGTAGGGGATCTCACTTTTATATAACAAAATCAGAAAGGAGAAGTGTGCTCTTTGTCGACATCTTCATAGTCACTTTGGGGTGGTTCTCCTTTCAAGTGTCCCTTTCAAGCTCCAGTGCAGAAACAGACATTCTGTGCAGTGATGCCTCTCACACAAGGATATTCTCCAGCTTGAAGCACCCTCATCAGAAGCACAAAGAGGTGTTTGTATTTTGCATCTGCCTGTCATCAGCCAAACTGACAGTGTGATCAGGGAAAGACAAAAGGCTGGGCCTCAATTAAAGAGTCCCTTAACTTTGCACAAAAGAGGCTGCATTCTTCAATTAAAGAGACCCTTAACTTTGCACAAAAGAGGCTGCATTCATAACCTTCTTCCTCCCATCACAAAATGGAAGCATACACAAATACTAATCAGCAGCTTCTTTGCCAAGGCCAAATTGAATCTCTAAGGAGGCTTGTCTTCATTCCCCTCACTTTAACATAACGTTTGGTAACTTACCTTTACTACACAGCCTTTATCCTGCATTACATTCACCCAGCAATCTTTATTCAGTAGGTAGCTCTACTGTGTATGCATTTACCCAGCATGGTATTAGTAAACAAGGTAGGTATAGGGAGGTAGTTAAGAGGGTTGCTTTACATGTAGTGTAATATGTATTTTAAAATAGTTTTACACCCTGAAAAATAAGTATCAAAAGGGAATAAATTAAGGGCCTCATTTTGAGTGTGGCAGTACAAGGACTGTCACACTCGCATTGGCAGTTGGTCCACCGCACTACAGGTGGTCCGACCTCCCAATTGTAACCTTGGCCGGCGGACCCGCAAGGGGACCGCTGTCACCCCCACGAACATGGTTCCCAATGGCATGACAGCTGTCAGACCAGCGGGAACATTGTAATAGGGCAGGAGGGGGTTGTTACTGCAATGGTGGGTGCATCCTTCCTGTGAGTTTTGTGGTCCCGCATAGGAATTGCCAACCATAAAAAGAATGGTGGAGAGCCAGCTTTGAGGGCCACAGGAGGGCCCCTATAGGGGCCCCCCTTCCAGCACCCTCAGAATGAACACTGTCTGCAGTACACATTCAGAGGGTGCTGGTGTGCCACGGTATTGGCCTTGGTTCTCTTAAAGGAGTCGAGAGCAAGGCTGTGGCACTGTTTCTGCTGATGTGTCCGGTGGAAACGTTGTAATACGATATTCCCACTGGCCAGCCCAGTGGAAACATCCTAATATGACCGGGTGGGAGGCCATCGGTATAATGGCGCCGTCATCCCCGCGGCTTTGGCGGTTGGATAATTCAGACAGCCAAAGTTGTGATGAGACCCTATGTGTAATAATAATACTTTAGTATTACTGTTATTAGAAGCTTTATATTACTTTTTTTAAACATATTTAATAGAATTAAGTTGACTAAAAATTGGGAGAAGAGTGTTAGAATATGGGTGGAGAGTGTATTGATTCTCAAGTATTATTTTATATATTTATTAATATGACATCTGAGTAATATATACACAATATATACACAATATTAATGAAATGTTTTTTCCAAATAAAAATAATGCAACTAAGTATTCTAACTGCATTCTTAGGAATAGGATATTGGGGCTATAGGAGTGAAAATTGGGGAGAGTAATAAAACTCAGGCATTAAGTTAAATAATTACCTATTTTTTAACTGTTGAAATTTAAATAAAAGGATAATCAGTGTTAACATGTAATATGTTTATAATTAACCAATTATACAACTTAGAAGTAGAGCATTAAGATTATAAGGGAAAAGGGTGCGTAGTGTATTAATATTCACATATTTATTTATTACATTTCTAAAATTAGTACTTGAGTATTAACTGTAGAGACTATTTGATAAAATGAAATCAACATAATATTAATCTATGTTATAAAATAGTCACTCTTTAAAAACCTGTATTACCTATATTGCTATAGAATGGTGAGTACAAAACACATTAAACCTACATATATTCTCTTACAAATAAATAATAAGAAACAATTAATAATAAATATACATTTAATTAAATAAAAAATATCATAACATACAAAACACTCAAATTCTACAAACATATATTATAAAGTCACTTGTTATTTCTAATAAATACATACAATATTCTTTAATGTAAAACGTATCAAAAACAATAAAAAAGTTACATTTATTCAAATGTTAATGCACTATAATATTTGATAGGGAATAAAACATATGGGGCCAGATGTAGCAAACGTTTTGCAACTCGCAAACGGCAAAATTTGCCGTTTGCGAGTCGCAAAACGCGTATCCCAATGCAGAAATGCATTTTGAGAGTCGTTACCGACTCGCAAAATGCATTTCAGACTCGCAAATAGGAAGGGGTGTTCCCTTCCTATTTGCGAGTCGCATTGGGATGCAATACCATTTGCGACCGCATATGCGGTCGCAAATGGCATCGCAGTTACCATCCACTTCAAGTGGATGGTAACCCAATAGCAAATTGGAAGGGGTCCCCATGGGACCCCTTCCAGTTTGTGACTGGAGCCCAAAATATTTTTTCAGGGCAGGGAGTGGTCCAAGGGACCACTCCCTGCCCTGAAAAAAAACCGAAACTAAAGGTTTCGGTTTTTTTTGAAGTGCAGCTCGTTTTCCCTTAGGGAAAACGGGCTACACTTCAAAAAAAAAAACTGCTTTATTTAAAAGCAGGTCGCTAACATGGAGGTCTGCTGACGTCAGCAGGCCTCCATGTTAGCGAGTGCCTATACTCGCAATGGGGCCGCAATTTGCGACCCACCTCATGAATATTCATGAGGTGGGTCATTGCGACCCCATTGCGAGTTGCAGTCGGTGTCTGAGACACCGTACTGCATAGCAATTTGCGACTTGCAAATTGCGAGTCGCAGGGACTCGCAATTTGCAAGTCGCAAATTGCTTTTTTCCTACATCTGGCCCATATTTCACTATTTTTGCATTATAACCTATGGGGTGTAATTGTCCTTTGTTTATTTCAATGACTGTGGCTATCGTTTTATGTATTTGCTGTTTCAGTGTTGTTTTCTACAGTCGGTATGTGAATGGAGACATGCAGATAAGTTCTGAGGTTAAGTACATTTTAAATGTTCTGAATAGTAATAATTATTGTATGGATTACTAAAAAACAGACTAAGGGCCTCATTGCGACTTTGGCGGTCTTTTTGCAAGACCACTCTGGAGGTGGCTGCCAAAAGACCGCCATGTTGGTGGCCATCCGAACCCGTATTAAGAGTCACACAAGAAGACCTCCAAAAAAACTGTGACACTGCCGGGACACTGGAGGGTGGGAAACAGGCAGTTCCATCATCAGCACTGCCAGCCCAACAACTTTCCACCCACCAGATTATGACCCACAAATCACCACAAATGTTCTTCCATGGCAGAAAACCATTGGTGTTCCGAACTGTCAAGAAATCGAGAGTGCGGTTCGAACTGACGCATCGTTCTCCTGCAGAGAGAAAAAACAACACATGCAGACTCGACTGAAGGAGAAACGTTGCACGGTCTCACTCATGAGTAATATTGACACATTGCAAGCCCTTTTTGATGCACCAGGTACATTTCCACGCTAACAGCGTTAGTGTTGTGTTTAAAATTACTTGAAGACTCTTTTTGGTTTTTTATTGATAACTTGACTTGTGTATTGTGGGTTTTTGTTGTTTTTGTCTTGTTTTGTTTAGATACATATTTTCTATTTTTCTAAACTTGTGTTTTGTCATTTTGTAGTGTTTTCCTTAAGTTACTGTGTGTGTTGGTACAAATACTTTACACCTAGCACTCTGAAGTTAAGCCTACTGCTTGTGCCAAGCTACCAATGAGGTGAGGGGGGGTTAGCTGATGGTGATTATCTTTTACCTTGACGAGAGTGAGGGTCCTTGCTTGGACAGGGGGTAACCTGACTGCCAACCAAAGACCCCATTTCTAACATTGGTGATCAGCGGTTGGGATTGGATTTGTATTTGTACTTGACATACATTGATTAAGTGTACACTACTGTTTTCAATGCAGACCACTACGTGACCACATACTACTTGTCTTGTGATTTTGCTTTTTGTTCTTTGATGTCCTCCTGGATACATTGTTGATATCATGGGACTCTGGTTTTTGGTTGTGAAGCCTTTGAAGAATGGAAGTCAACCTCTGGCACCTATCTAGCTATCAGACGTGGCAGCTAAAAGCATTCTGCATGGAAAGGGAACTGGCTGTAGATAAGAGGTCCAGAAGGGAGGATATGTTTCAGTATGAGTTGAAATGCTATCAGGCAACACCACCGGATGAGTCTGGGGAGGAGGACTACTCTGAGGAGGAGGGCAGTGGCCCTGAGGAGAGAACAGAAAAGGATGAATGGGTCCTAGCTCAAATCCGGAGGCTGGAAGAGCTAGATGCGGAACTTGACAGAGCTGAGGAGAAGAGAGCCTTAGCCCTGGAAAAAGAAAGGCTGGCAGCTCAAGAGCTGAGCTGTGAAGAGCTGAAGCTGGAAGCCATGAGGGTTGAGCCCAGTTTAGATGGTGGCAGCAAAAATCTTGTATCCAGTACTGATGAAGAAGTTCACATGCCCGGAGGTGTGGTGCCCTACTTGAAGGAGGGAGTTAACACACACCAGGAGGTTCAGGGGTATGCTGTAGCTCCAGTGATGCACAGGGTCCCTGAGGTGGATTGGGGAACTGGCATGGGTAGTCATATTTCTAGTGGTCAGAGGGACACTCTACTGACTCTAGGTGAGATTGACAGGGAGAGGGGTTCCCCCCAGGTAGAAGTCCTGGTTAAGGAATGTGAAGACATCCCAGAAGAGTGTGGGGTGAGTGTCAGGGACAATCAGGTACTTTCTCACCAGTCTCAGGAGGGTTAAGTGGGGTGCTTTTTCAAGGCTGAGTCACTGGATGGTTGGGCAAAGGGTACTTTGGTTAATTCTTGTGAGGGGCTGAGTGAGGTAATTGCTGGAGAGCATATGTCTAGTCCTCATTTTCCAGAGCTACGCCAACACCAAGTTGAGTGTGAGTTCTCTGACCCCAGGGAATGTACACTGGAGACAGACCTCTGGGTGAATACCAGAGAGTCTGAAGAGGAATTTGGGGGTGCTCCTGAGGGGAGTGGTCTAGTTATATCCCAACCAGGTGAGGTTGGGAAGGATTGCAGTGTCCCAGGTAGGACCCAGTGTAGTGGGATGAGAGATGGACCCCATGTCCAGTCTCAGAGGAGAGGGAATGGGGATGGGCTGAGGCCCAGGGTGCCCGAGATCCAGTCCCAGGTCCTGGAGGGTTCCATGAGGGAACACCAGGAGGGGAGCCTCGCCTGTACCATAGGGCCATCTGCTGAGGGAGACCCCACAGTGTCAGGAGAATGTGGAGGGGGGGCTGTAGCTGGGGTCCCGCCAGTTCTGGTGTCTGGCAGTACCACTCCTAGTGAGGGGGTGCAGAAGTTCAGATAGAGGGTTGAGAAGGGGTTGCGGACCCCAGTGGAAAACCTGGAGGGCCAGGGGTCAGCTCTGACAGCAGAGCCCCCCAGGAATGACCTTGGTGAGACCATTTCTGCGATAGGGGAATCCAGGTTCTGCTAGATGGGCAGGGGTCAGGAGACCTGCGCCAGCCAGATTCTTGTTTGTCCCTTGGAGATGGTGTGTCCCTGATGGGGGGTAGGTGTGCTCCCAAGGAAGTCCTGGTGCACCAGGCAGTAGTTTAACCGCAGGGTGGTGACTCTGGGTTGGATGACCAGGTTCAGAGAGTAAACTCTGACCTGGTGGGGGGGTAGGTGTACCCCTCAGGAAGTCCTGGGTTGCCAGGCAGTGGTCCAGTCTGAGGGTACAGACCCTGGACTGGAGGATCAGGTGCAGGGGGTAAACCCTGACCTGAAGGGGGGGGTGGTTTGCTCAATTTCCCCCCCAGTGTGATTTCTAGGGGTACTCTCCCTGAGGGGGGTGCAGAACCCTTAGAGTAGGGGGAGGGAAGGGAGAGACTCACCCCTGACTCCAGTTCAATCTAAGGGTAGAGTCCCTGCATTGGAAGGCCAGGTTCAGGGTGTCCCCCCTGACCTGGAGGGAGGGGCTACTGCTAACAGTGCCCCTACTATTTTGTCTTCTGGGGGGGGCACTCCTAGTTGGGGGGTGCAGGACCCTAGAAGGAAGGGCAGGTGGAGGGAAGCCTCACCCCTGACCCTAGTCCAACCTGAAGGTACAGACCCCAGGTTGGAAGTCCAGTGGCAGGTTAATATCCCTGCACTGGTGGGAGAATTATGCAGGGCTGCTTATACAAGCACCCTGACAATGTTGGACTCTGGGGGAGCCACTCCTGGAGGGAGGGTACAGAGCCCCAGAGGGGAGGACCAGGGTCATGCTGTCATCCCTGACCTGGTGGAAGGGAGAGTGGTCAAAGGGTGCCTGGCATCCTGGGATACCGCCCTCCACTCTCCACAGTTACATTGGTTGGAGAGACTTGGGAGGCCTGGGGCCTGGCTCTAATCCCTGACAGCTGTCAGTGGCCAGTGTGGCTTGCTGTCCTGGTGGACAGAGTTGCCCCTGGTGGGGGGACAAGAGTCACACCCAGGGGGTGGACGGGGCAATACCACTGTGTTGGCCCTGGTGGTACTATCTGACCCTGGGATATATCTGTGAGCAAAGTAAAGTTAGGTGCTGCACAAATGGTATCTGCAGATGAGGAGAAAGGTTCCCATTGGGTTAGCTTAGTGGGCCCTGAGAGTATGGACAGAGGGATCCAACTGGAGTCAGGAAGGCATACAACCGAAACATGCCCCTGCTGTTGTGGGTCTGGGTCCCTGTTCTATCGCCCCAATCAGGGAAGTACATCAAGGTATTGATTGCTCTCCCCTGGCTTTAGGCTAGTAGGGGGTCATGTTGGATTTTGCCTTCTTTGCAGGGTCAAACCCAATCTTTTTGCCTCCTTCCTCATATTTTTTCTGACCTGTTTTTGCTGGCTCTAGAACTCTGAGCACTTTACCACTGCTAACCAGTGCTAAAGTGCATATGCTCTCTGTTTAAATTGTATTGTTGTTTGGTTTATCCCTGATTGGCATATTTGATTTACTAGTAAGTCCCTAGTACAGTGCACTAGAGGTGCCCAGGGCCTGTAAATCAAATGCTACTAGTGGGCCTGCAGCACCGGTTGCGCCACCCACATGAGTGGCCCTGGAATCATGTCTCAGACCTGCCACTGCAGTATCTGTGTGTGCAGTTTTAAACTGCCAATTCGACATGGCAAGTGTACCCACTTGCCAGACCTAAACCTTCCATTTTCTTACATGTAAGACACCCCTAAGGTAGGCTCTAGGTAGCCCCAAGGGCAGGGTGCAGTTTATGGTTAAGGTAGGACACATAGGGGGTCATTACAACCCTGACGGACGATGTTAAAGCTGCGGTAATACCGCAAACAGGCCGGCGGACAAAAAAAGGGAATTACGACCCTGGCGGAAACCGCCAACTAAGACAGCCACTTTAACACACCGCCCGCCACGGCGGTACAGACAAACAGCGCGGCGGACACCGCCAACAGACAGGCGGAAGAAAATGTACCGCCCACACTATCACAACACACCAATCCGCCACCTTTTCCGGGGCGGATTCACCGTGGATAAAAACACGGCGGAAACAGCTTTTGCTATGGGAAAACGCTCACCTCAACACATCCCACGAGGAACGAGGACTCCATGGAGCCGGAACTACAAATACTCCCAGCCCTTGCATTCCTGCTCATCTACGACCAACAGCGACGTAGGCGCAGACCATACTGGTGAGTACTGCACCTACGACACGGGGAGGGAGGAGGCAAAAGTTAGGGGGACACCCACCAAACACCCCCACCCTCGCATATCACAACATACACACCAATGCAGTCACAAAAATCACAGTAACAACCCATAATCCCCCCCGGAAGAATGGAAACACAAAGCAAATTGCGGTCAAACTTTGTATTGTGCCAATATAGTACTCATAAAAATATATACTGATACTTATCACAAAATCTGTCAAAAATAAATGTACAATACAAGAAGTAGTGCAGATATGTACACAACAATGTCCGTGCACAAACAGTCCAAAAATGCATGGGCGAGGCCCACAATAGATACCTGACCAAAATCCGAGAGGACACTGCCGGGGCATCAGATAGAAACAATACAGGCAGCTCAGGGGGAAGGGAAGGGGGGGCACCTCAGCCACATGAATGCGAAGCCAGATCCACAACGGGGATCCATGCCCATTGATGTATCCTGGGGAGTGAAAAGTCACAGTCTTTCAAGTCTTTTCAGTGGGTGGGTTGCCCACTGTGCAAAGCCATAGTCTCTCAAGTCTTTTCAGTGGGTGGGTTGCCCACTGTGCCATCCTGGGGAGTGCAAAGCCACAGTCTCTCAAGTCTTTTCAGTGGGTGGGTTGCCCACTGTGCCATCCTGGGGAGTGCAAAGCCACAGTCTCACAAGTCTCTACAGTGGGTGGTTTGCCCACTGCATTATCCTGGGGATTGCAAAGCCACATCTGTCACAGTCCCAGCTGCACATGGGAGAACGATGCATGATGTACCGGACTATTCATACCCACACGGTCTTTGGCCTTGTTCAGCGGTCTTCACCATGGCGGTCTTTGCCCTGGTCAGCGGTGCTTTGCCATGGCGGTCTTGGGCCTTGTTCAGCGGTCTTCACCATAGCAGTCTTTGGCCTTTTCAGCGGTGCTTTGCCATGGCGGTCTTGGCCTTGTTCAGCGGTCTTCACCATGGCGGTCTTTGCCCTGTTCAGCGGTGCTTTGCCACGGCGGTCTTGGGCCTTGTTCAGCGGTCTTCACCATGACAGTCTTTGGCCTGTTCAGCGGTGCTTTGCCATGGCGGTCTTGGCCTTGTTCAGCGGTCTTCACCATGGCGGTCTTTGCCCTGTTCAGCGGTGCTTTGCCATGGCGGTCTTGGGCCTTGTTCAGCGGTCTTCACCATGGCAGTCTTTGGCCTGTTCAGCGGTGCTTTGCCATGGCGGTCTTGGCCTTGTTCAGCGGTCTTCACCATGGCGGTCTTTGCCCTGTTCAGCGGTGCTTTGACATGGCGGTTCTGGTACGGATATTGGTGTGTGGCATGATGAACTCCATACTGGACATTGGTGTGTGGCATGACGAACTCCACACTGGACATTGGTGTGTGGCATGACGGACTCCACACTGGACATTGGTGTGTGGCATGACGGACTCCACACTGGACATTGGTGTGTGGCATGACGAACTCCACACTGGACATTGGTGTGTGGCATTACGAACTCCATACTGGACGTTGGTGTGTGGCATGACGGACTCCACACTGGACGTTGGTGTGTGGCATGACGAACTTCACACTGGACATTGGTGTGTGGCATGACGAACTCCATACTGGACTTTGGTGTGTGGCTTGACGTTCCATCATTGCCCAGCGGGGCTGTGGGATTCTGGACCCTCCTGGACACTGACTCCGGCGGTGGCGGTGGTCTCCTGACCAGTGACGATACTTGGGCCCTCCTGGGCTGTGACTCCGGCGGTGGTCTCCTGACCAGTAACGATACTTGGGCCCTCCTGGGCTGTGACTCTGGCGGTGGTCTCCTTCCCAGTGACGATACTTGGGCCCTCCTGGGCTGTGACTCCGGCGGTGGCGTTGGTCTCCTGACCAGTAACGATACTTGGGCCCTCCTGGGCTGTGACTCCGGCGGTGGTCTCCTGACCAGTAACGATACTTGGGCCCTCCTGGGCTATGACTCTGGCGGTGGTTTCTGGACCAGTAACAACGGTGCTGGCAGTTGTGTCTGGACCGCCGGAAATGATGGCGCACTTCTCCGCCGTGACACTCACAACAGGTTGGGGAGACTTCCTCGGGACCTTCCCCACCTTCTTTGGAGTTACAGATGACTCACCAATCGCCTTCGATCCCATTTCACTTTTTGTCCCACCAGGAGTCTTGACACGGTCCCGTCGTCCACTCTCCAATTTCAGAGCCTTTACTGGGGGTGGGCTGACAGTGCCTTGGCTCCGGGTCCTACTGCCCACCCTGGTGGACGGGGCACTCCAAAAACCTGGTACACGCACCACTGGTACTGGAGGCTTTTTGGCTGAGGCGCTATGACAGGGCTGATGAACTGGAGGGAGGGTGGGGGCAAAAAGGTCAATTTGACAGAGGGACAGTTTCTGATGGACACTGGGATGGGTAGCTGGAGGGGCTCTGCGAGTGGAGGAAGAGGAGGTGGTTGTAGGAGATGTCACTTTAGGTGTTTTGGGTGCAGGTGCAGGTACTGGAGGCTGTCGTGAGGTGGATGGATGTTGGGTGAGTGATTGCCGGCGTTTGTGTACTTTGGGAGGGGGCGTCACAGACACACTGGGAGAGGACACAGGGGACGTGTATATGGCAGTGGAGGTGGTGAGTGCAGGTGAGCGGCTTGTGGTGCTGGGTGTCCTGGTGCGAGTCCTAGTCCCTGTAGATGTGGTGCATGCAGGTGTGTGTGTAGACGAGACTGGGAGGGAGGAGGGAGAAGAGGAGGAGGGGGACACAGTGGAGACAGTGGATGTTGCTGTGTCTGTATGGGTGTGATGCTTGTGTGAGTGCCTGTGGTGTGTGTGGTGCCTATGTTTGCTTGAGCTACTTGTGTGTTTTGACTTGTGTGCATGCTGGTCTGTAGGTGTGCTTGGGATGGGCTGGGGTACAGGGGATTGGGTCTGGGTGGAGGAAGTTGGAGGGGGAGGCTGGACACAGGGACAATGGCTGCCATCAGTGCTGAGGCCAGAGATTGCAGGGTTCGCTAAAGGACAGCCTGACCAGAATGAATGCCTTCCAGGAATGCATTACCATTTTGCAACTCTCGTTCTACACCCTGGATGGCATTCACAATGGTAGACTGCCCAACAGTGAGTGACCTGAGGAGGTCAATGGCCTCCTCACTGAGGGCAGCAGGGGTGACAGGGCCTGAGGTGCCTGGGGCGAAGGTGATGCCCACCATCCTGGGTGTGCGGGCACGGGGCGAACGCTGAGGGGCTGCTGGGAGGGCGGTGCTGATAGGGGAGGTGGCAGCTGTACCTGTAGAAGTGGGGTGCACAGAAGGTGCCGCCACCACAGGGGAGCTCCCATCGGCGGACGAGTCCGTGTCGCTGTTTGGTGATCCTGTGGCCGACGTGAAGCTCCCCTCGCCCTCCGTCCCACTGGTGAATTCCGAGTCTGTGGTGTGGCCCTCCATGACCATGTGGGATGCAGCTTCCTTGTGCTCCGGTGCCACTGTACCTCCGCCTGTTGATGCTGATGTACAGAAGGACAGGGAGAGCAGGAAAAGGGGGGAGACAGAAGAAAGAGAGTTTTAGTGCATGGCATACCGCTACCGTTGGCGGACAAGACAAACGCAGCAGCCCCCTGCATTACGCCGTGCTCCTGCCCTCTGCACATGCATTTTCTGGGATATGGCCTACATGGCAATGGTAGAAATCTGCCCACATGGATGGCAAAGGGGCAACAATACATCACTTAGGCCTATTTTAGAGCTGGTGTAGAGTGCCACATGGCCTACATAACGTAGGGGCCTTGCCTACCTAACTCGCCCTGGCCTAGGGACACCCACAGCCCACCACCCCCACCCAGACAGCTCCACTGCACGCAAAGTCCATAGGATGAGAGTGTACTCACCCCCTTGTGTCTGCTGTGATGTCCTTAAGCGCCCATCCAACTCCGGGTAGGCCACCTCCAGGATCCGGAACATCAGGGGGGTCATGGTGCGACGGGCACCCCTCCCACGTTGGGAGGCCATCCCCAGCTGAGCCTCCGCCGTCTTCTTGCTGCAGCGGCGAATGTCCTCCCATCTCTTCCGGCAGTGGGTGCCCCGTCTCTGGTGGGCCCCCAGGGTCCGGACCTCCTTGGCGATGGCACGCCAAATGTCCCTCTTCTGGTGGGCGCTGACCTACATGACATGCACAAGGGAAGAGGAACAGTCATTACCTACTGCACCATCGTTGTAATTGGCCCCCTCCCAACTCTATCCCTGTGGCCCATTCATCCCCATGCATGACTGTTCTATGTACTCTGCCCCCTTCCCTCATCCACCCAGCCCTCTCCACCCAGGCCTAGCCCATCCAACGTGCTCCCTGTGTACTAACCTGTTGGTCTGAAGGACCGTAGAGTAGCGTGTACTGGGGGAGGACCCCATCCACAAGTTTCTCCAACTCCTGTGCAGTGAAGGCAGGGGCCCTTTCCCCAGACGCTGAAGCCATTGTTGCTTCCAGACCGAGGTCACAGCAGCACTAGCAGTGTAGGTCCTCTCCTGTCGAAGGTCAGGTATCTAGTGATTGAACAGATAGAAAATGGAGGTGACGTCCGCGGCGGTGCGCATCATCACCGCCAGCGCACCTGTTCATTGGCTCCTGGGACCCATAGGGTCTAATGTTAACCAATGCAGCATTGCTCTACGACCGCCTACCGCGACGGTGTCCAACGCCAGCGCAGTTACCCCACAAACCCATTGTCCCAGTTTAGAGGTCAGGCAGCCGCCATTTCAGGGGCCCACAGGGCTTCAATTACTATTGCGTCACAAATACCGAGGCCTACACTCAAAACATTTCCCGGATGGGTTAATTGTCTGTTGTAGTCTTGTGTGTAACTGTGGGTACATACCTGGAGGAATGGTGACAGTTCCTTCGCTGTTGTCCTTCTTAGGCACCGTCAGTTGGGACATATTGGAAGATGGCGGAATCCGCCGGTGTACCGACCGCTGGTGGACCTGTTGACAATGGAAGAGCGACATGTCATCGTGACCTACCGGTTTGACCGTGCCACAATCCAGGAACTATGTACCCAGTTGGAGCCAGACTTGATGTCACCAATCCGCCATCCGACTGGAATCCCCCCCCCTAGTGCAGGTGCTGTCAGTACTCCATTTCCTTGCAAGTGGGTCATTTCAGACAACAGTGGCCATGGCATCAGGGATGTCACAGCCTATGTTTTCCAACGTGTTTGTCCAGAGTGTTGTCTGCCCTGCTGAAACACGTAAGGAGATACATCATTTTCCCTGAGGTGGCGGATTTGCCTACAGTGAAAGGTGACTTCTATGCCCTTGGACATATCCCCAACGTCATAGGTGCCATTGATGGGACCCATGTAGCTCTGCCCCCCCCCCGCAGGAATGAACAGGTGTACAGAAACAGGAAGAATTATCATTCGATGAATGTCCAGATGGTCTGTTTGGCAGACCAGTACATCTCCCAGGTTAATGCTATGTTCCCTGGCTCAGTGCATGACGCCTACATCCTGCGGAATAGCAGCATCCCTGATATGATGGGTGAACTCCAGAGGCACCGTGTATGGCTATTGGGGGACTCTGGTTACCCCAACCTGTCCTGGCTACTGACCCCAGTGAGAAATCCCAGGACCAGGGCAGAGGAACGCTACAATGAGGCCCATGGGCGGACTAGGAGGGTGATTGAATGCACCTTCGGCCTCCTGAAGGCCAGGTTCAGGTGCCTCCATATGACAGGTGGGTCACTATTCTACTCACCGAAGAAGGTGTGCAACATCATCATCGCCTGCTCCATGCTCCATAACTTGGCATTGTGACGCCAGGTGCCTTTTCTGCAGGAGGATGATCCAGATGACGGTGTTGTTGCAGCGGGTGGGCCTGTGGAGCCTGTGGACAGTGATGAGGATGAAGCTGATGAAGAAGAAAACGACAAGAGGGAGTCAGTCATATAGCAATATTTTCAGTGAGACACAGGTGAGTACAATTTCATGTATCACATAATATTAACTTTCACACGTCTACCTCTATCCTCTACCTACATTTCACTCCCTATTTGTTAACTGAGTTGTCCCCTTCCATTTCAGTTACACTATTGTGGTAACCTACGTGTCAACAGCTTGCACCCTTGAAAGGCTTGTGATGTGTGACATTGGTATGTTGGCCTTCCAATGGGTAACCTTTTTTAACACTGTAATTGACAATACAAAGTTCACAATCATTGACTGACTCCAATATTATTGAGGTTTCAAGGGTGTTTATTGAAGTGCATAAAAATTTAGGGGGGTTGTGAAATGGGGATAGGTCATGGTGGAAGAATGTCCATGGCAGAGTCCAGTCTATTAGTCTCACTGGTACATTGCACATCTGGCCATTGAAAGTGGAGCTGGCGCTGTTCCAATGTGGACAGGGTAACACAGTGGGACAGTGGGGGGACAATCAGGGTAGTCCTATTTCCTGGCGGGGGTCTTGCCATCTTGCTCGGTGGTTCTCCATCTGCAGGGGGTGGGGTGCTAGTGTGTTGGTCCTGTGGCGGGGCGTCCTGTCCACTAGCGCCGGCGGAGGTGGTGGGCAGTTCGTCGTCCATGCTAGTGTCAGGGCCCCCTTGGAGTGCCACGGTGTCCCTCAATGTCTTTTGAATGTCCGTCAGCACCCCTACGATGGTGCCCAGGGCGGAGCCTATGGTCCTGAGCTCCTCCCTGAACCCCAAATATTGTTCCTCCTGCAGACGCAGGGTATCCTGCAACTTGTCCAGGACCGATGCAATCATCTCCTGGGAGTGGTGGTATGCTCCCATGATGGAGGAGAGGGCCTCGTTGAGAGTTGGTTCCCTTGGCCTGTCCGCCCCCTGTCGCACAGCAGCCCTCCCAGTTCCCCTGTGTTCCAGTGCCTCCGTCCCCTGGACCGTGTGCCCACTACCACTGCCCCCAGGTCCCTGTTGTTGTTGGGGTGGTGGGTTAGCCTGGGTGCCCTGTAGTGGTGGACACACCGCTGATTGACCTGTCCTGGGTAGGGAGGTATGGGCCTGCTGGGTGGGTGCTGTGCTGGTGTTACCAGAGGGTGGATTTTCGGTGTTGGGCTGTGGCTGGGCAAGTGGAACCGACTGTCCTGAGGCCCACGATGGTCCGGGCTGGTCATCAGGATCCAGTAGGGCAGAGCTGCTGTCGTCACTGTGGGCCTCTTCTGGGGGTGGAGTGGTGTTGTCTGGACGCGATGGTGTGGTGACGTTTCTTCGGGTTCCTGCGGGGGTATAAGTACATGATTTTTGCATGTGTGTGTTTCATGGTGTGCAATGTTTGGGTGTGTGTGTATCCCAGTGCAAGCATTCCTGTGTGGGCGCTTGTGTGCTGATGGTTGGGGGGTGTTGTGGGTCTGTGCAGTGGGCATGCTTTAGTGATGGGTATCCATGCTTAGTTAGGTCATGCAGGTTTTGGGGTTGGGATGGGTGGTTGGTGTCATGGGTAGATAGGTGAGGATTTGGAGTGATAGGGGAGGATGTGAGGGTGGGGGTGTGTGATAGCATGCAGGTAGGGTGGGGGATCTGATAGTTGAAATTTGACTTACCAGTGTCCGTCCCTCCAACGACTCCTGCGAGGCCCTCAGGATGCAAGATGGACAAGACTTGCTCCTCCCATGTTGTTAGTTGTGGGGGAGGAGGCGGGGGTCCGCCGCCAGTCCGCTGTACCGTGATGTTGTGCCTGGATACCGTGGAACGCACCTTCCCCCATAGGTCGTTCCACCTCTTCCTGATGTCCTCCCTATTTCTTGGGTGCTGTCCCACAGCGTTGACACTGTCGACTATTCTTTGCCATAGCTCCATCTTCTTGGCTATGGATGTGTACTGTACCTGTGATCCAAATAGCTGTGGCTCTACCCTGATGATTTCCTCCACCATGACCCTGAGCTCCTCCTCGGAGAAGCGGGGGTGTCTTTGGCGTGACATGTGGTGGTGTGTGTGATGTGTGAGGTGGTGTATGTGCTGATGATTGTGGTGAGTGTAGTGGTGTGTGGTGTTTTGTGCGTGGATGTGTGGGTGATGGTGTAGTGTGTCTCTGTGTGATGGTGTTCTCTATTCTGTGCTGTCTCTCTGTGGCCTTCGTCTCTAATTTGTGGTCGTAGGGGTTTGTGTGTGAAGTGGGTGTGTGTTTTATATTGTATTGGGTGTGTGGGAGTGTTGTTTGTATGTGTATCAGGTGTATTTTGAATTGTCCAATGTGGCAGAGTTTTGGAGATGTGTGTGTATTTTGAGCGCGGCGGTGTGTACCGCCAATGGAATACCGCGGTTGAAAGACCGCCGCGTGGATTCGTGGGTCGTAATAGCATGGGCGTGTTTCTGTTGGCGTGGAGGTGGAGGATGTGTTTCTGCCAGTTTCACGCTGACCTTTGGTGTGGCGGTATTGTGTTGGTGTCTGAATTTCGGCGGATTCCGTGCTGTGGGTCATAATAGCTGTGGCGGTCTCCCGCCGCCGCCGCGGTGTATTAGCGGTCTTCTGCACGGCGGTAAGCGGCTTTAACCGCCAATGTTGTAATGACCACCATAGTAATGTGTTTATATGTCCTGACAGTGAAATACTGCTAAATTTGTTTTTCACTCTTGCAAGGCTTACCCCTCTCATAGGTTAACCTGGGGACTACCTTTAGATATGATTAAAGTGTAGATTCCCTTTAGGAGCGGATAGACATGTGGAGTTTTGGATCTCTGAGCTCACAATTTAAAAATACATCTTTTAGTAAAGTTGATTTTAACACTGTGGGCCTGATTCAGACCTTGGCGGACGGCGGAGGCCGTCCGCCAAGGTTCCGCCGCCGAATGACCGCACCACGGTCAAAAGACCGCGGCGGCCATTCAGACATTTCCGCTGGGCCGGTGGGCGCTCTCCAAAAGAGCGCCCGCCGGCCCAGCAGAAATGCCCCTGCAACGAGGACGCCGGCTCAGAATTGAGCCGGCGTAGTTGCAGGGGTGCGACGGGTGCAGTTGCACCCGTCGCGTATTTCAGTGTCTGCAAAGCAGACACTGAAATACTTTGCGGGGCCCTCTTACGGGGGCCCCTGCAGTGCCCATGCCATTGGCATGGGCACTGCAGGGGCCCCCAGGGGCCCCGCGGCACCCCCTACCGCCATCCTGTTCATGGCGGGTTTCCCGCCATGAACAGGATGGCGGTAGGGGGTGTCTGAATCCCCATGGCGGCGGAGCGCGCTCCGCCGCCATGGAGGATTCATTGGGGCAGCGGTAAACCGACGGGAGACCGCCGGTTTACCCTTTCTGACCGCGGCTGAACCGCCGCGGTCAGAATGCCCTCGGGAGCACCGCCAGCCTGTTGGCGGTGCTCCCGTGGTCGGTGACCCTGGCGGTCACCGGCCGCCAGGGTCAGAATGACCCCCTGTGTGTTTGAAAATGCCACTTTTAGAAAGAGGGTACTTTCTTGCTTAAATCATTTCTGTGACTCTGCCTGTTTGTGGATTCCCTTTCAGGGTCAGTTTGACAGTTGGGCTGTTTGCACCTCTCTCTAGACGGTGACACAAAGGGACCTGGGGTGTAGCCTGCATAGCCTAATGCGCCATCTGTGCTAGGAGGGAGGAGAGGAGTGGTCACTCACACCTGAAAGGGCTGTGCCTGCCCTCACACAATGCAGTCTCCAACCCCCTGGTGTGTGTCTGGGCCCTGGTCTGGGCAAGGCAGGACTTCACAAACAAGAGAGACTTTGCTTTGAAGTAAGCCTACTTCAAAGGGAAAGATAGGTATAAGAAGGGCACCCAAAACCACAGACATTTGAACACTTCTGGAAACCAAGAGGAGCCTCTGCCTGGAGAAAAGCTGAAGAGCTGAGGAAGAAGAGCTGCCCTGCCAGTGACTCTGCTTTGTTGAGCCCTCCTGCAGCTTTTGCTTCTGCCTTTGCAGGAGGACAAAGACTGGACTTTGTGTAGCCTTCCTTCTTGTGAGGAACTCTCCAAGGGCTTGATTTAGAGCTTGCCTTCTGTTGTTTGAGTCTCAGGGACAACAAAGACTTCTCTCTACCAGCACCTAGAGCCTCTGCTGAGACTCCTACTCTGCCAAGTGGTACCCATCCAGTTCCTGGGACCCTGAAAGGAGAAGCTGGCAGGCTAAGAGTGAAAAATCCATGCACCGAGCGCCATGCAGGAAAAAGATTGACGCAACTCCCATCTGTGGCTGAAAAATCGGCGGGCCGCCGGCTTCGCTGCTGAAAATCGCCGCTCGCTTGCAAAGCGACCGGAAGATTGACGCACGCAGCTGGAGAAATGACACAAGGCCTGCACGGACCCGAGAGTGCGGTTCGAATCGAAGCATCACTGTCCTGCAGAGAAAAGAAACAATACACGCCGACTCGACTGAAGGAGAAACAACGCAGAGTCTTGCTCGTGAGTGATATCGATGCATGGCCAGCCCTTTTTGACGCACACGCGCCCGTGCAGGATTATTTTTGACGCACCCAGGTACATTTCCACGCTAACAGCGTTAGTCTTGTGTTTAAAATTACATGAAGACTCTTTTTGGTTTTTAATTGATAACTTGACTTGAGTATTGTGGTTTTTTTTTTTCATTTTGGTCTTGTTTTGTTTAGGTAAATATTTTCTATTCTTCTAAACTTGTGTTGTGTCATTTTGTAGTGTTTTCATTAAGTTACTGTGTCTGTTGGTACAAATACTTTACACCTAGCACTCTGAAGTTAAGCCTACTGCTTGTTCCAAGCTACCAAGAGGTGAGCGGGGGTTAGCTGAGGGTGATTCTCTTTTACCCTGACTAAAGTGAGGGTCCTTGCTTGGACAGGGGGTAACCTGATTGCCAACCAAAGACCCCATTTCTAACAATAGAGTACACAGAGAATTAACATTGTAACTCTGCACCTTAGATGCAATCAGTCACCTCTCGCAAGGCACAGAGAGAGATAGGAACACAATACACCACCACTGATGATTCTAATCAGGAGGACCATTGACACCAAACAATGTGGAAATACAACAAGTTCACACACAACATACCTATATGTTACTGGAAGTACTGATTGATGATCTCTGTTCTGTAGTCAGCTGCATCTTCCTCCTCTGCCTCCTCATCCCTTTACATGTCTGTATCACCAGTCACTGGTCCAGCTGTCTCCTCATCATCACCTAGTAATGTTATCTGACATATCAGGGTTAGATTGTGGAGCATGCAGCAGGCAACTATGATCTGGCATGCCTTTTGGGGAATGTAGAGGAGGGCACTTCCAGAGAGGTCCAGCGACCTGAATCTTGCCCTCTGTAGGCCAAATGTTCTTTCAATTACATGCCTCAGCCTGCTGTGGGCCTCATTGAAATGGAGTTCTCCTTCCAGGGCAGGGTACCTCACTGGTGTCAACAGCCAGGAAAGGTTAGGATAGCCAGAGTCACCTGTGTGCATAGAGGTGGGACCTGTTACAATACAGGTACAGGCACAGGGAAGATTGTGTTGCTAGAACAGGAACACACATCCAAATACATACATACTAATGAGCCAAGCCCTCTCTCTTTGTGCCCGTGCCATCATGTGTGGGACATTGCTGTTCCACAGAGTGAAGGAGTCATGCACAGATCCTGGAAACTTGACTGTGACTTGGGAGATGTACTGGTCTGCCTCACACACCACCTGAACATTGCTGGAGTGGTAGGTTTTCCTGTTTCTACACACTTGTTCATTGGCAGTGGGAGGGACCAATGCTATATTGGTGCCATCTATGGCCCCTATCGCATGAGGGATCTTTCCCATCTCATAGAAGTCTGCCTTCATATAGGCCAAATCCTCACATTCGGGGAACCTGATGTAGCTGTCAAGTGTTTCAAGAAAGCACACAGTACATCCTTCAAAACTAAACTGAACATGGGCTGTGACATCCCTGCTGCCAAGTTCACTATATTCTTAAAGAAGCCTTTGGCAAGGAAGTGTAGCACTGACAGGAATTGGACTGTGGGAGGGATGGCATAAGGATTACGTATGGCAGGCAAGAGTTCTGGCTCCAACTGCATACAAAGTTCCATAATGGTGTGACAATTCAGATGATAGGTCTGATAATGTACCTCTCCTCCTAGGTTGCAAGGTTGACTAGCAGACGATACACTGGTGCATGTCTCAATCTCCTCCTGAAAGTCCATCTAGGATAGAGAGGAGAGAATGTACAATGTGAGAAGCACTCCATACATGTTAGTTGAACATGTCCTCATTGCACACACCTAACACTGTAGACATGCCTCGCACTTCTGACACACACTACATTGGGCATGCTTGTTGCACATTGCTGTCCCTGATCAATAGTTTGTGATGCTCATGACTTGTGTAATGTTCCCTATCTGGTACACTGAGCTGTCCTGCACTGAGCATATATGTAGTCATGCTATATGCCTATATGGTTACACCGCCCATGAGGCTCCGAGTATCTGGATATGCACTTCATGTGACAACCGGTCATATGACATCACTGTGTCGTGCATGTCACATGTATCAGGATAACCATGATGGCACAACATATGCTTGCTACGCATTTAGGTCACTAAACGTGTATGGTGCACTTATGTAGCTGCAGCAAGGCATGATATGTCCATAAAATGGTGGCTGTTTCTCCTGCTGCACAGGACAGTTGAAAGTGACCTAAGTCCGCCGGAGTATGTCGTCATGGCAGTAGACAATCGCAACCGCAGTGTAACTTCTCGTTGGTTAACATTGCTGCCTATGGGGACTGGGGCCAATGGCGATCACCGCCGGCGGTGATGGTCCTGTGCATGGTGGCGATGACTGTCATTTTCTGCAGCCTTGCTCACTTGACTCCTGACACCCTTGGAAGCAAGACCTCAATGACCTGAGCTGCTGTGCACTGTCTCTAGGATCTATCATGCCAAATCCTCCAGGTGATAGGGCCCCAGCCTTCACACAAGAAGAGTTGGAGAAGCTGGTGGAAAGGGTCCTACCCCTGTATGAACAGCTGTATGGGGCACCAGAGGAGCAGATGAGCCCAATGCCATAGTCATCTGTGATAGGGGTGTGTGTGAGGGTGAATAGCGTAAGTGTACCAGTCAGGGAGTACATGCATGTAGGAGGTATGGAGTTAAGGTGTGTGAAGTGTGATGATGGGTATGTGTGAGCATTTGGTGAGTCTGATGTTTATAGTCCACTGCTGGTGGTATGGTGCCAGTCTACATGACTATCTCCTTCTGTCTGTGTCACCCATGCAGGTAAGCGCCCATCAGAAGGGGATATGGCGTGCCATTGCTAAACAAGTGAGGACCCTGGGGGTTCATAGCCGGTGGAGCACCCAATGCAGAAAGCGGTGGGAGAATCTAAGACGCTGGGCCTTGAAGACCACGGAGACCCAGCTGTGGATGTCCTCCCAACAGGGGAAGGGTGCACGTTGGACCCTGACCCCCCAATGGCCCGCATATTGGTGGTGGCCTACCCCGAGGTAGATGGGCGTTTAAGGGCAGCACAGCAGCCACAAGAGGGTGAGTACTGACTGTATCCTGGGACTTGCCTGGCCTTAGATGGGATTGGGTGCCTCACAGGAGGCAAAGTGACATTGTTGTTTATGCTACATATAAATCATCAATTGGTAATGGGTATTAGGAGCCCTGGCAGAGTATCTTCAGTAGATGTATTTCCTGCTTTACTGTCAGTGAATGTACATTTCACATTTCCATACCTCTCCATGACTCCATCATGGCCATACAATGGATGTGAGTGCTTGGATCACCCTAAGCATTGTGTATGACCAGCTCCATGCATCTGCATTAGTCGCGCTGAGGTGTCAGTCCACTACTATCTGTGTAGCCTACCTGTACGTGCTACTGTGTGACTCTCCTTAAACTGCGTCTGTGCACTTCAGGTACTGTATCTGGTATTGGCACATTGTGGGGCTGGCATTCCTGTTCCACCACAGGAATTGCCCTCATGAGACAGGAGTATTTGGGTGATCTGCTGACTGTAGGGAATGTGTAGGTAGCCAAACTGGGATACTGAAATATGTAGAATCTATGAGGCCTGTTTGCAGAGAACATGCATGCCTAGGAGCTATACTTGGGGGAATGTGCATTTCAAACCTTTGGGATGGTACTAGAGGTGGTAAGTGACCTGGGAGATCCATTATTTGTCACCATGGTGTGTACATGACATGTATGACAAGGCCCTGGTAATTTCTCTGCTGCAATGCTGAGTAACTGTCTACATCATGTCACAATTGATATTTGGGGGCACATCTGATGGCCTGTGACTATTACAGGTTGACTTGGGTAATTGGTAATGGCACATTAGGAGTGGTTTGGATATTGTATGACACGTGGCGTGTTGATGTGATTCAATATTTGGATTCAGTCTCATCAGGCTGCCTTATGTGGCAGTGGGATGTGTAATTGGTGAACAGCCAGTGGTGTTTGTCCATGTGTGCCTATTGAATGCAATACGTTCCCCTCTGAGATGTGTGATGTCTTGGCTCTGTGACAGGTTTTGCCATTTGTAGAATGGTGTGTGTGAGGCTGGAGGAGTAGTCCAACTGGTGTACCTGCATGTGTGGTGGCATTGGAAGTGGTCCATGATGTCATTTGCGTGTTCCATTGGTACATCTGTTGTGACATTGCACTGAGTGGATATTTTTGGATGTGTTGTATGTGGTACATTGGGCCATTGTTGGTGCACTTAGCAGTATGCTAAGTTGTGTTATATGTGTTGGGTGTCAGCTGCACTGGCACTGTGTTAGGGTCTGACTGATCACATAGCACACATCAGAAGTGAACTTTTTGGGTGTCTGACTTGTACTGGGTAAAACATAGTTGTTCTCCATAATGGCATAACTGTACTGAGTGACCAGCCATGTAATATGACAGGTAGGTGCAATGTGGTCTGTGAGTGGAGTTGCCTTCAATGTGATTGACATGTGACGAAGGACATGGACTTATCAAATGTTATTACTGTAGAAGCCTGAAGTGTTGTGCTCAGTCAGCTGCACATCCAATGGGTGTAAGGGGTATGGAGATGGAAGTTGTGTATTCAGGCATACTGTTGATACTGCATCCAGGGCATGCTGTGCCAGCTAAAAGGTCTTTGGTTGACATAATGGGGATGACTCTAGTAGTGCTCTCCTACTTAGGTATTGATGTAGGTGTGAGTGTTGGCATACAGGTGTGGGTGGTAGTGACATGTAAAGACATGATGTAAAGAATGAGTAATGCCAATTGCCATTGCCTAGCTATGATTTGTAATGTTTAGCTGTGTCTATAAGTATATGTTGAAATTTTTCCCCCATCTGTCTCTCTCCCCCTCCTTCTCTCTCTCTTTGTGTGCATCAGTGTCATCTGGCGAAAGAGAAGGGGCACAGGCAAGTGGGGAAGTAGCAACCCATGGGACCCATGAAGCTGGCACCAGCGAGAGCAAGGGACCCAGTGGAACGGAGGGCGAGGGGAGTGCCACGGGGGAGACTGGATCTACCACCACCTTCTCTTCGGAATCCTCTTCCAGTGGACACTCCCTGGTGGTGGCAGACCCATCTGGGACCACCCCAGCACCACCTTTGTGCGTCACCCCCCTTACTACCACCACCCTCACAGTTTCTCCCCACCCATTTGCCCATGCCACCTCATCCAGGATGGTGGGCGTCTCTTTCACCACAGGCACCTCTGCCCCAGTCAGTCCTGTTGCCCTCAGTGAGGAGACTATTGACCTTCCGAAGTCCATCTCTGTGGGTCAGTCGACCATCATGTATGCCATCCAGGGACTCGCATCTCAAGTTCACGGTGCCACAGCTGGCCTACAAAGGTCCTTTTAGGCACTGGCCTCCACTCTGATGGCAGCCAGTTTCCCTTTGTCTCCTGTCTCCCCTCCAACAACCTCTTCCCAATTTCAAACCCCTCTCCCCTTACCCATCCAAAGCACACATACACACAAGCATGCATCCACCTCAACAGACAAGGGTAGCTCAGACAAACACAAGCATCACAAGACCCACCCCCGGCATGCACACCAGCAACACCCACCTGCAGACACAGCAACATCCAGTCCCTGCACTGGCTCCCCCTTCACCACCTCCTTCACAGACACTACACTAGACACACATGCAGCCACCACACCATTATTGACGGATCGAGTTACCAGTCCTATCTTACCCACAGTCAGCACAATAGCAGACCCACTAACATCCACTCCAGTCACCACATCTCCATCTATACAACCACCGACACCCCCACATGCAGCACATGTACCATACCTGCAGACAGTCACCCCAATAGACAGTCATCCATCCACCACAGCATCTCCCAGCAGCTCCTCTTTCCTCCCAAGGCACCTAAATGCCTGCACTCACACACCCAACAGATATCCAGCACCCACAAGCATTCCACGCACGCACCTGAAAGCAAGACATCAACCAAGACACATCTCACAACTACTCCTACACCCTCCACTCCCAAACCCTTTCGCCATCACTGCCCCCGTGTGTCTAAAATAATTTCCTCTCAGAGTTCTCCCTGTTCCCTACCCATCTCCCACCCTGAGAAACCCCGAAGCACTTGGTGTCCCTCCCCAAGTCCTGGCCTTCCACCTCCAAGTCCTCCCCTGCCCCCAGTAGTGCCCATGCCCCTCCCTCTGCCAAGAAGTCTTCCCCTCCCAAGCCCAAGCCAAATGCCCCCTCCCCCCAAGCCCAAACACAAGCCCAAGGACCCCCTCCCAAGCCCAAACACAAGCCCAAGGACCCCCCTTCCAAGCCAAAACCCAAACCCAAGGACTCCCCTCCCAAGCTCAAACACCCCTCCTCCCCACTCACCCCTGAGGTTCCTGCCTGCCTTCTTGATGCCCCTGCCCTGTGGAGGTCATTTTGCAGTCAGGAGTCAAGCAGGAGCACAGTGAACTGCCATTTGTGCCTTTGGCAGGATGAACATTAGACTGGCTAATGGCCTTATGATAGTAAATAGTATCACTATTCTTCAGTGTTACTAGGTTGGGAAGAGTTGCAAAGATTAGTATTTTTTAAAAGAACTCTCATTATCATATATTAGAAAGGGTTTGTGAGTGTATGTGTCTTCTGTTTTAGTTCTGTCTTTTTCTACTAACCATTACTTTTTTAAATTTTGGAATGGTTGGTAAGTCTTCGGCCACATGGGTAGGAATATTACTTGCAAACTCTCTTAACACTGAATCAGACAGGTCAATGGAGTTGCCAGCTAATGCTTTTATTTGCTGGCCAGTGCCCCTTATTGTTAACCCTGTTGAAGAGACAGAGGGGGTTATTCCAACTTTGGAGGAAGTGGTAATCTGTCCCAAAAGTGACGGTAAAGTGACGGATATACCACAAGCCGTATTACGAGTCCATTATATCCTATGGAACTCGTAATACGGCTGGTGGTAAATCCGTCACATTTGGGACGGATTACCATCTCCTCCAAAGTTGGAATAACCCCCAGAGTTATTTATGCTCAGTGCTTTTTTCAACTCAATCTCCAACAGTAACTACTCTGTCTGTGCGAGAGGTTGAGCAGTAATTTACAGACCTCTGGTGGAACTGTGGTTCAGTGTTTCTGTCCTTACAATAAACATTTCATTACATTTTAGTAATGTTTCCCTCCTAAACATTATCTAGGATGCAAGGTGCATGTATTCCATTTTAATACTGGTTTTTAACAAACAAATACTTTTGTCCTAATACAGTGTATATCACAATGTTTTATTGTTTTTATGTTGTTTTCTAAGAATAGATTCCCATCTCGTTGTCTGATAGACTGTAAATAAAAAGTTAATTGTTTCCTTAAATATGTTTCATGGCTAGTATAGAATAGATTCTGTTTTTTTGTTTTTAGTTGTCCATTTGACTTTGTTACTTATTTTTGTTACTAATTTACAAGAGAAAAGTTCAGGTTTAAAAATTTGATATTTGGTGGATTTGTTATTTACCTCGTGGGAATCTGGATATTGCTTGCTGATCTCTCTTCTAGTATTGCAGATTGTTTTGATTACTAGGACTTGAAACAACATAGAAATATAAAAATGCTGGTTTATTCTGTTTTCCTCACTGAAAATCAATTTTACTCTGCACTTGGCCACCTTTAATATTTGGATTTGTTGGAATAATAAATTTGCTAATATAAGAGAAGGTGTTAGTAAAAACTTTATTTGTAGCATTGTTTCATAAATATTTAAATTTTCAGATGGTATTTTTGGGGACAGTGTTCTGATAAATTATTGATTCTGATGGTTTCTTATTTCAGGTCACCTACTGATAAATAATAATGTGTAATACTTATTTAAATGCTTTTATATAAAATATGTAATAATTATTTCTCCCCTGAAGACATTTCTAGTAAAGAGATTTAAATATTAACACTTGAAATAATTTATGATATGACACGATGTAATTTCCTTGAAAATTAATCACAGTCTACTCTTTTTATCCACTCATGCAACTTACTATTATCCAGATATGTAAATATAAAAACAGGAAATGCACTGAAATAAAAATTAAATTGGTAAGGGGAGAAGCTGTTGAAAATATTAAGGTATGTTCATGTTTTCCTTACCTCTCCTGGCATATGGTAGCAAGTGTCAAGCTCTATCAAAGTTGTGTAATTTCCTTAGAGTCAGACGCTTGGCTGGTAACAAAATGGTGGACATCCTCTTTGTCATAGTTGTAAAGGCTAAATCATAATTTTAAACAAAAACTGATCCAGAATCTATAATTTTCCAAAAGCTTTCATGACTATACATAATGCATTGAAAAAAACATTTTTACAATATTTTCACCTTCCTCTACAGCTTAAGGGGATTGACATCTTGGTGTAAGCAAGTTTAAAAATGACTTTTAAGCATAAAATACTAATGAAAACAACAATATTCTATTTTTAAGAAAACTACTAAATTAATAGAAAGGACTTTGAAAAATATGAAAAAATTTAAGTAGAATTACTTACATGTAGTAAAGACATGAATCGTTAAGAACTTGTGGGGTAAGAGCATGTGTTGTAAAACTCACAGAGCAAAGTCCTGTGGGGAAAAGGCATGTAGGGTAAAGTCTAATATTCTCCGGGTCTCCCCTCTGTAGCTTCAGTAATGTCATCAATACACGTCTACTGTCTGTAAAACAATCTCACCTGCATCTTGTGTGAAAGGCCAGGAATGGATCCTAGAGACACATCTGTTATTCTAGCTTACTCACACACATCAAGCACGTATCTTGCAGGCTTTATGGACAAATACACATATACTTGGGATGTTAGTGCTATGAATTGCATGGAAGGGGTACTTTACATGAGTAGACCAGTAGGCCTGCACTCTAGAGGCACAGATAAAGATCTCTGGTTACAACTATGGATACACAAAACACTATACCCTGCAACCTCACATCTGGCCTGACTGCGTATGCTCATCTATCAGTGGAAGGGATGTTAAAGACAGTCTGTGTTTGGCTTGTTGTACTAACTAGTTAGTAACCCTGCCTGTTTTAGTATGGTTCATGTGTACATTACATACTTTTTCACCTATGTCATCCATGCAGGTCAACGTCCATCAGAAGAAGGGGTCTTGGTGTGCCATTGGCAAGAAAGTGCGTACCTTGGGGGTCTACAGCCAGCAGAGTGCCCCCTATCAGAAGAGGGGAAGGACCTGAGATGCTGGGCCAGAGGGACAGCAGAGGTCCAGCTGAGGATGTCCTCCTAACGAGGAGGGGGTGCCCATCGGATGATGACACCCCCAATGGGCTGCATTTTTACGGTTGTCTACCCTGAGTTGGATGGGCGTTTGAAGGCAGCACAGCAGCCACAGTGGGGTAAGTACAGACCTAACTCATATTTGTCCCTTTAGCAGGTGATTGAGTGAGGTAATAGAATGTAGGCTTTGACAATGTGGTAAGAGCAAAGTGTCACAGATTTTCTGTGTACATATTGATATACCGCAGCCAATCTATAGCACACATGTCTGCACATACAAACGTGTTTACAAGCATATTACTCAACTATGTTGTCCCCTCAGTACAATAGCATAATATGGTGCACATATGGCTGTGTTGTATGTGTACCACTATACAGCATTTTCTACTCTGGTGGTTGCTAATACCCACCAACAGGTCAATCCTCCCAGTGTCATGGTGGTAAGGTGTGCAGGTCCTTGATCTCTTTCCTCTGAAATGTCTAAAGATTCCTGTCTATGTGCAACCTAGAGTCAAATATATTCAAGTCATCTCTAATTTTCTAATACTTTCTGATAAGTGACAGCAGCATGTGAGGCTTTGATGTCCATTTGACATGTCACATGACATACAAGGTTAACATCTTCACACCTGCTGCAAGGTAACCCGACTTGGTAGGTGAGGTATGTGCATAGACATTTGTGAAGTCTCATCAGAGTAGACAGCATGCATGTTGGATACCATTGAGGTGTTGCAACATTTCTATGGGCACACATATATTAGTATCAAAGGCTAGGAATGTTACTACCTTGCTAATGTTCTGCTACTGGAAAGTGGCCACACAGCTTTGTCTTTGGACATACTGTTGTAGGCATGACACATACGCAATGGTAGCTTATTCACAGTTAGATTCTTGACAGATATGTATCGACATCAGGTATCAATTGAAAGGTTCAGTAATAAATCAACATTGGAAATAGTTATGTCTATTTGCTGTTGTTATGAAAGATGTGACAAATGAGTCCTTGCTGTTTGAGAACCTAATGTTATGACACCTATGTAGTGCAGGTGTGACAGTTCACATACACATGTGAGTAGTATTGTAAGTGTATCTAGCTTGCTTCTGGCTTGCATCATGTTAGGTGTATGTGTCATGTTAGCAACACATATGTTTTGGCCCTGAGAATCCTCCTCAAACAGATGTAAGGCTTGGCATGTCTGATGTGTGTGTAGTGATGTACCCACTCAGTCAGTGGCCTACTGATGGACTAATTTCATTATGAAGTAGGTCTGATTGTCATCTTTCTGCACAGTATGATAGTCCATATGTAAAGTACACTCTTTTTGACATGTTGTGGTTGTGTGAGGGACATAGGTCTGAGCGTACTTGGCTCTTACTTGACTGATAAAGTTTGTTTTCAGAAGACCAATGACCTAGATGATTTGTTCCACTCTGTATTTTCAATCCTTGATACATCACTATTGGTGGGTGTGTGTATGTGTGATGCGTTCTGACTCCTTGACCTAAAATTGAAATGTATGACAATTTGAGTTGTTAGAGGTTTGCATGTTTCCATTGTATATGGTTCTAAGTATGTGAAATGAAGAAGATATGGTTTTCTACACTAGGCTTGCTTGCCTTTACTTTACAACATGTGTCATAGTCTGGTACATGATATCAGAGTAAAATATGTGTATGTGTTGAGTAAGTGATTATGATTAGTGATAAGCAATGTCACAGTCCCAAACTATTATTTGTTTGGTGCTTGACTATGTTGTTCTGGATAGGGAACCTGTATCTCGTGGCAAAGTCACCTTGTCATGGTATTATCAGTGTGATTGGTCAACTTCATCCATGGCATTGTATGTGTCAGTTAGGTAGCTTGGCTTGCGTTAAACACTGTTTATATTGAGGGACATACATCGTATTTTGATGTGAAATGATGTTGTCACTTCACTGGCACTACCTGGGGATGTTGGTGAACAGGATGTAATGAGACTTATGTGTACTGTACAATGGAAGTGTTATTTTGTGAATGTGATGACCCTACCTGACTTTCTGTTTTTCAGTATCAGCACCTACAGGTGAGGAGATGGGGCACAGCCAAGCAGGGAAGCTCCTAGGCCCGGGATCTCCAGTCACGAGAACACTGAGAGCGAGGGACCCAGTGGCCTGAAGGGCGAGGGGAGTGCCATGGGGAGACCAGATCCACTACATCTTCTTTGGAATCCTCCTCCAGTGGCCAGTCCCTAGTGGTGATGGACTCATCTGGGACCACCCCAGTACCATCTCTGTCCACTGCCCTCAATTCTATCACCGCCCTCCCTGCACCTTCCCATCCAAGTGGCCATACCCGCCCATCCAAGAGGGTGGGTGTCTCCTTCGCCACAGGCACCTGTGCCCCAGCCCCTGTTAGCCCTGCTTTCCTCAGTGAGAGGGCTACTGATCTTCTTAAGTCAATCTCTGTGGGTCAGTCGACCATCGTGAATGCCATCCAGGGACTGGCAACTCAAATCTAACAGAGCAATGCATTCCTGGAGGGCATTCACTGTGCACTGGCTGCCTTACAGAGATAATTTCAGGCTCTAACCTTTTTACTGACAGCAGCCAGTCAACACTTGTATACTGTTCTCCCTCCAACTTCCTCTTCCTAGAAGAGTCCCCCCTTCCCCGAGCCAGCCAAGGCACACAAACAGACAGGCTTGCTTCCACCTCAACATCCAAGGGTAGCGCAGACAAACATGAGCACCACAAGACATACCACCAGCACACATAGAGAAAACATCCACCTGCAGACACAGCAACAGTCATGGCCTGCCCTGACACCTCCACCACCTCCAACATCACAGACACAAAAACTGACACACCTGCAGACAACACACCAACATTCAGTGATCCAGCCACCACACCTATCCTACCTGCATACAGCACACTAGCAGACTCTCCGATATCCACCTCAGTCACCACACCCTCAGACACCACAACTATTAACATGCCTAAATGCAGCACATCCAGCACACCTGCAGTCACCACCCCAACAGACAGCCATCCACTCACACAGCATCCCCCACCCCTCCACCCCATCAGCCCAAGACACATAAACACCCTCACTAACCCACCTAACAGACACCCACCACCCGCAAGCACAACTCCCAAAATACGCATCCAAGACATCCACACATCCATGTCAAACAACCACTCCCCCACCCTCCACACCCAATTGCCCTTCTGATAACTGTCTCCATGTGTCAAAAAAAGGTTGCCTTTCCGAGTGTGACATCTTACCAGCTCCCCTGTTATACCCCTAAAAGAACTGTTTCCCTCCCCAAGGCCATCCCGTCACCTCCAAGGCCTCCCCTATCCTCCCTGCCAGCACCCATGCCCCTCCTGCAACAAAAAGACCACCCCTCCCAAAAAGAAACAACTTCCTCCCAAGCCAAAGCCTAAATCCCCCCTCCCAAGCCTAAATCCCCTCCCCCTCCCCCACCACCATGAGGTGCCTGCCTGCCCCCTTGATGCCCCTACCTGTGGAAGTTACATGGCAGCCAAATATGGGCACCATTTAATGCCTTTTTGTCTGTTTTTAAGTGCAATGGACTGGTCTATGGCCTTGAACAATCTTATTCAATTCCATTATTTTCAAAAAATTAAACCAATGACTTGTTGGTTTTCTGGTTACAGCTTTGTCCTGCATTTCCCTTCCTAGAATTGAGTTGTTCCTGGCTGACATTGGTTGTGTGGCAGTATTTGTGTGTGTATGTGTGTGATGCTTGATGCTTCCAGTATTGTCTGAGCAGTCTGTGAGGTTGTGTGCAGTGCCTTTATCCCCCAAGGACAGGGTTTTGTGTGATGGGTATGTAGCTGGAATGTTGCTGTCATGCTGGTGTGTTGTTAGTGTTGATATGTGTTCGTTGTCATACTGTGTGGCTTTGCATGTTTAGAATGTTTGATTCTGCGTTTAATGTGTATGGCATAATAGGTTTGGTGCACTGTGTGTGTGTGTGTGAGTGTGTGTGATGTGATGTGTTTGTCGATGGCTGGGTTGGATGAGGGTATAATTGTGTGTGTTTCATCACAGATGGTTGTATATTGTGTTGAATGTGTGTGGAGTCCCTGGCCTATATCGGTTGTGAGTGTTTGACGTGTTTATATTTGTGTGGTTGTGGTGTTGATGTTACGAGTTTGTATGTTGTATTTGAATTTGTGAGGCTGTGCCTCTGCTGTGTTGCAGTGCGTAACTGTGTGTTATTGACGTCTGGTGTGTGTGTGTGTGCAGGCTGCATTGTGTGTGCTGTGTATGTGTGGGTGTAATTGTTGCTGTATGTGAGTGTGTGTATCACTGTACTATTACATGTGAGTATAGCCTACATACCCACCTCCCTATGGTGTGTTATGTAACAGTTCAAATTGATATCTTTTACAAATGTAACAAGTAAGTGTGTGTGCTTACGGTTGTTGTCTTCCTCGTTGGCGATTATTCCGTTGTCTTTCTGTGAGCAGGAGCAGCAGGATGATGTCTAGTTGTGGTTCCTTGGCGGCTCCGGATGAGAATGGCTTCCTGGAGGTGAAAGTCTCTTTTTATACTGTTCGTTTCCGCCTGGTGTTCCGTGGTAGTCCGACCCTGGCTGAAATCTTAGCGGTGTGTAACCTCATCATGAGTCTGGTGGAAACATGGTCTCCGCTGGATTGGTAGTGGCTCCAATCTACCGCAGCGGTCTAACTGCATTGACGGTGCCGGCAGTGCTTTGACGGGATTCTGTTGGCAGTCAGACCTTCACCGCCAACATGATGGTCCTCGGACCGCCAGCCTCGTGATGAGGCCCTAAGGCCAGCATCGGGGTGTGGGCATTCAGGGGAGCTCTTGCATTAATAAAGATCAAAGTGTGGCTCACATCCTCTAGAGTATAGGGAATGGGTCCATGTGCCAAGGGGATGAGAGAGAAGTAGTTTAATCAGGGGTGTCAAGGACGTCCCAGTCAGGGCTGCCGTTCAGTGACATCCACCTGTTCTACCATAACCAATCCTTCTCCACTGTCTCCGTCCAGTCTTGTAGTTCAAGAATCCTCTTCCGTAGCTACTTTGTCCCCCTGTTCTGAGTCGGAGTCGCTCCTCTGATTTTCCCAATTACCCCAAATCCCCCTCCAGAGACCTGCCAGTTGAGGACCTTAGAAGGGGCAGGCCTAGGCCTCTGTGAGCACACAAAATTAGCATGACCCTAGGGCCAAAATCAAAGACCAGGATGCTAGAAACATGCAGTTGGGCACTCAGGGCAGGAAAACCCAACTATGCACCATGCAGGGGTCAGTCACATCCCAACAGCAGTGTTCCTACATAACTCATAATGAGTAGTTGCTCTGTGGACCTGCCAGCATATTGATGTCATGTTTTTCCAGCTGCAAATTGAAATAAATGCTACCAGCCTTTGGCTAAGGACATGTCCTGGCAATAAACTAAACACAAAGTCCACGAAAAATAATCTGACTGGATAGTTTTTCAGAGGTTATTGATGACTCCGCAATAAACGCGCTGTCAAATAAATGCCTAACAATGTTGCCATTATAGGGGTCTGTCTTTGTCCCCTGCAGGATGGCAAGCAATAAACATCCGTAAATGTGTATGATGTGTTGATGGTCCATCAATAGCCTGTATCTCTATCCATGAATAAATTATGATTGCATCATTAAAATTGATTGCCATTAACGGTTTGCATGATTATGCCCTGTATGAGGAATATTTGTTTAAAATCGCGCAGCATTTGTTCTATTGATTTGGGCTACTGTCTGTGATTGACAGCTTTTTAAAGAACGGAGATGAACAAGGCTCCGCTGGAATTGTGAACTCAATGATTTGTAATTTGATTTGATTCCTAACATTTTCTAGTCCACTGAAGCACTGGCCTGATGTACTTAGGGCACATGTTTTCAATTGTTCGATGAACTAATTATTCTGTCTAGTCTTCGTAATGCCTAATAGGGCATCAAGTGGAAATGTTGCAAAAGTAGAGATGCAGTCCGAGAATCATACCATGGAACTCCTTTAACCATATTGTTACTGACACTAGATGTTTTGTTTTATGACGTTTGAGGTCGGAATTTATTTTGTCCTGTTTTATTGCATTTCCACGTGGATTTTTTACAGCAACGAATATCTGATAGGTGGTAATATAAATGGGAAAAAATAATTCCAGATGTTGATCAAACTGTGGGATTGATTAGCAAATATTTTGCATGAATAAATGTGACTTGCTTTTCTACTACTCCTGCCTTACTCATTATTTTCTGAAGAACGCCAGTCAGTTCCAAAATGCAGTAGCAAGCCACAACAAATTCTTTGTGGAAAATGTTGTGTGGTACGTGCGGCGATCGCAATGCACACGCACATAAATAAATACACAACACCTGGACAGTAACTGTCCACCAGTCAGCTCGGGGATCGGCGCTCACTGCCATCCTGCTCTTTTCTTGCCTCTCCCCGCCCACTGACGTATCTTTATTTAACCACATGCCCCTTGTGACCAACAGGGTCATCGCATGGGGCTCACACAGAAGGGGGAGTCAGGCGAACATCCCCTCCATCCATCCATCGCGTAAATGGTAGTGCCCGTGACCAATTGCGTAACTGGGGTGACACCACATTCCTCCCCAACAAAGAAAATGAAAAATAGGTAAGGCCATCAGCCGCTAATCAAGAATGATACCCGAAAGGTTAGTTTACACCAGATGGTCCCGTAACTTCTGAGATGGAGCTGGATTACCTCTCAAGGCATACCTGGTGCGCGTGGATCTATCGCCATTGGCATCAGTCCTCTGATTATCGGAGGGTTTTCCATCATCCAGAACATTGTCAGGAAAATTGGGGACTCACCCTGAGGCACCGGATGAGGCCACGGGACTGTCAAGTGGACCACATACTGAGTCTTGATCATCATCTGATAAGGAACCCCTCTCTTCACCTCTGTTCAAGGAAGGGGGAATAAAACGTCTTGAACATGGATATATTCCTGGTGACTGTGGAAGCGCCTCTTCGGGCAACAACCATGGCTCCACTTCTCTGCATAATGACTTAGGGGCTTTGATCAAATGATAAGCGGAATTTGCTCCTCTGCGACTGTGCTTTCAGTAGGACTGTATCTCCGACACCTAAATCGGAAGCCTTCACATTCTGCCGGCGACAAGTATGTTGGTTCCTCTTGACTCGTCGTTGGTGCACATGGAAGTCACTTATTGTCCCAGGCTTCCAGTGACGATAATGAGGTATGGAGTCAACCACTACCCTCCCTAACGACACATGAGCTGGAGCCTATCCAGTGGTGGAATGAGGAGTCTGTCAATAGTTCCTCAGGAAAGAATATATGGCATTTTCCACAGGTTGCCCCTCAGCAGAGACAATTTGCATGACTTTGTTCAATGTCCTCATTAAACGTTCAACTTCCCCATTCGCTTGGGGTCAACGGGGTGTGATTCTCCTGTGTCAGATGCCGGCGGCTTCAAAGTATGATGCTAGTTCTTGGCTTTGAAAAGGAGGGCCATTATCAGTCTAGACTTCTGTAATGATGTCATGGGTGTCTTAAGAATCTTCTCGATCTTGGTAATCACAGTGTCATCTATCAGGGCTGAAATTATCTCTACTTCTGGGAACTTAGGGTAATCATCAATCATCACCAAGGTGTGCCTTCCATCAGGGAGGCTCCCAAAGTCTAAGCTCGCTGATACCCTGGGTTGTTGTGGTCCGGTCTTGGTTTCTATTGGCGCAGGCCTGCTGGATTCTCCTGACGCCTGCCACCATTCACAGGAGTGTGCCAGCTGTTTAACCTTTCTATCCATCAAGGGGAACCAGACCTTGTTCGTAGTCTATTCTTTGTCTTGACCATCCCTTGGTGCCCATGATGGGCAATTTGGACAACTCTGTCAGCAAGGGAATAGGGAATAACCAGACAAGGACCCCTTAATAGACATCAGTCTGGATCGACCGACAGCACTTGCCTAACATGGTACAAGCTCTCTAATATCCTCTTGGATTCAGGTTTAAGTGCTGACATCTGTTTCCTGACGGCGTGCCACTGGTTGGTTCGTGTAGCCTATATGGCCTTTTGCAGGAAATCATCTTGTCTGGTAGCTTGAATGATGTCCTACTGCTGGCACGGTCAATGATCGTGATCTGTCAGCTACATACCTTACATACTCCTCAACCTCTTGGGCGTAATGCCGTTTCTTTGGAGTAGCCTCATTTCTGGCGGTGGAGCATCAACCCTGAGTCTTTAGCCGTTGTAGCACTCTTCGGAGACGGGTATGGTGTTCTGGAAATGATTTGGCATGAACCAGAATATCATTGCTGACATTCATGACCCCAGGAAGGTCGCAAGGAGCTCGTTGATTACATTCTGAAACACTTCAGCAGCGCTGGATATGCCAAAGTTGAGCCTCTTGTAGCGCCGGAGTCCAACATAAGTGGAGAATATGGTGATATAGCGTGATTCTTCCGCAAGAACTAGTTGGTGGTATCCTGAGCGTAGATGTAACTTGGAAAAACAGCAGGTCCCACTAAGTTTGCTGATCAAGTCGTCAATGATGGGGGTCAGATGCCTTTCACGCTTGTTAGCGACATTGGGGAGGCGCATGTCCACGCATATTCGCACTTCTCCCGGTTGCTTCAGTTTTCGCACAACCACAATCAGCGATACCCACGATGTGGGTCCAGAGACTCTTTCAATGATGCCAGCAGACTCAAGTTTGTCCAGCTCCTTCTCCACTTTTGGTCAGAGGTGAAAAGCAATGCGCCGATTTCTGAGCGCTACCACCTGTTCGTACTCATCGATATGTAGCCATATCTCTTTGTGGCCTATGCCATTGAACAGTTCTTGGAACTGTTGTAGGACATCAGCCATGGATTCTTGATGTATCCCAAAAGCAAACGACACCAGTCTCAGGGCTTCGGCGGTCTGACACCCTAACAGCATTCCGTGTCCTCCTTCAGCCACATATACGGGAGCATTAATGGAGCAAGGTCCGTAGGCAATGGATGTTCAAACCGGCTTCCGAGTGCAAGGGGACTGTTCTGTACATAGGCATATACTTTCACGTTTGTAGTTTTTCGGTTGGGGCAGGATTCATCTGGCGAAATATGTCTGCTGCTAAGAGATTAATTGAAGCTCCTGTGTCGATGAAAGCAAGGGTGTGGTGTTCACCTACTCATATCTGGCATCACAGGAGCTGTTTTGAGGGTTGGCTGGCTGCGCTTATCATGAAGATAGAGTGTATGACGTGTTCCTCAGCTTCGTCGTTGTCCATATCACTGCTCCTATCTGGTTGGCTCATGGCTGTATTGACAACGTTGTTTTCAGGTCGCGGTTTGCTGGATCTACACACTTTTGCAAAGTGATTTACCTTCCTGCATCCTGCGCATCTCTTCCCTCTTGCGGAGCAGTCGGAGGGTTTATGTTGAGGTCCCCACAGTATTCACAGGATTTTGGGCTCCTGCCAGTGTTTCTTGGTCTTGTCTTGTTGGGGGACTGCATCACAGCGTTGACGGGCTCTTGCTTTAATGGCCTTTGGAGTGCCGCTTCCATATGGGATGCTCTGGCTTAAGAGAGTTCTTTAGTACACCCCATTGTAAGGATGTCAGGTAGTGCCCTCCCTGATTCCTCGAGGATTCTCTCTCTGAGCTTCACAGATGCACACCCTTGGATTATCTGACCTCTTATTTCTTCAGTTCCATCCGCAAACGCACAGGTGCTAGCCAGCTCCTTTAACCGCTTGTAGAACGAGTCAATCGATTCTTCTGCTTGTTGGCAGGCCTATGAACTGTTCATAATCTGTGTTGGCCATAGGTTCAAAGTGCATGTTGAGGGCCGCTATGAGAGTTATGTGTGTCTTGGGGGTGGCCTCCGTAAGATTCTTTGAGATTTTGTAGATGTCTTTCTCTCCTAGGTGTAGTAGCATGGCTCTCTTTTGGGCATCCTTGACTCTGGTGGCTTCAAAGAAAATTAAGACCCTTTCCACCCAGTCTTTCCATCTGAACGCTTGCGCAGACGGGGCCCTTTTGATAACAAAAGGTTCAACTGGAGGAATGTTGGAAGTTTTGGAGACCACACTATGTGAGCTGGTAGGTTTTTAACGTGTGTGGCTGTAGCAGCAGAGAAGTGGTGTTTTTAAGTGTCTCAGGCTGACTTGATAATTCCCACTTTCCTTGCAAAATGCTAGGGGGACTGCTGTCTGGGAATTGTAACGTGAAGTGTCCGCTTTACAGATTAGTCCAGTGTTTTTTTTTGTGGAATCTGATTAACTCTTACCAGAGCAGAGGACTGAATCTGCTGGATTGTGGAATCTGCAAATTTTCAGCACAAGGGACCTGGGGCCTGGAGGCACTACGTCCGCGTCTTGTGCAGGCCGGCACGGGGACAGCCGTGTTCACACAGGGTGAGGCTCCTCAGCACTGTTGAGGCAGCTATCTTCTCAGCAGGAGAAACTGCCCTTATTTCTGGCACTCGTGCACACCGAACAGCAGCAGAGGATGCCTGATGGAGGTGACCAAGTGGCACGAGCACCAGACGGTGAGGCACGGCTGCCGACGGGTGGAGTGGCAGGTGGGTGGCGTCCCAAACTTGTTGCCAAATTGTTGACAGTAACTGTTCACCAGTCAGCTCTGGGATCGGCACTCACTGCCATCCTGCTCTTTTCTTGTCTCTCCCCACCCACTGACGTATCTTTATTTAACTACATGCCCCTCGTGATCATCAGGGTCATCACATGTGGCTCACACAGGATAGGGAGTCGGGTGAACTTCCCCTCCATCCAACTATCGCGTAAATGGTAGTGCCTGCGACCACTTGCGTCACTGGCGCAGCACCACAAAAAGAACCCTTTGTGTATTTGACTAGTGGGTCAATAGTTAATAGAAGGGCAAAAAGTAGAGATATAGGCCCTCATTCCGACCCTGGTGGTCGGTGATAAAGCGGCGGTCCAAAATATGCAATTCTGACCCTGGCGGGAACCGCCAACACAGCCCGCCGCATTAACACTCCGCCCGCCACGGCGGAACAAACAAACAGCGCGGCGGTCCCCGCCAACAGCCAGGCGGCAGACAATGTACCGCCCACCCTATCACGACCCACCAATCCGCCACCTTTTCCGGGGCGGGAGCACCGCCGATAAAAACACGGCGGAAACAGACTACGAACGGGAAAACGCTCACCTCCACATACACCACGCGAGATTCCGGCAGTATGGAACCCGAGTTGCAGGTCATCCCCGCACTCCTATACCTGCTCCTGTACCAGGAGCACGCCCGGCGGCGCGGAAGACATCGGTGAGTACTGCACCTACGACACAGGGGAGGGCAAAGATTACCGGCACACACCCACCCACCCACACCCACTACAACACACACATCAATGCATTCCCACAGATCACTGTCACAACCCACAAACCCCCCCCTTCTGAAATTATGCAAAGACCAAAAGAAGAGATCTCAAACGGGCAGATATATTGAAAAATGGACAGCAGTAATCCAAATAAATAAATAAACTATGTACAAAATATATACATCTACTAAATGTAGTCCAACCACTGTCCGTGGACCACAGGGGTCCTGAGCAAAGGGGCAAGGCCCAGTCCCACAACAAGAACTCCACGGAGAGAACACTGCAGGGGCATCAGAAAGAAAAAAGGACAGGCACCTCAGGGGGAAGGGAAGGGGGGGCACCTCAGCCACTTGAGTACACGACGCCAGATCCACGAGGGGACTCCATGACCACTGGCCCTTCCTGGGGAGAGCAAAGCCACAGTCCAAACAGTCCATACAGTGGGTGGCCTGCCCACTGGGCCATCCTGGGGAGAGCAAAGCCACAGTCCATACAGTCCATACAGCGGGTGGCCTGCCCACTGGGCCATCCTGGGGAGAGCAAAGCCACAGTCCATACAGTCCATACAGTGGGTGGCCTGCCCACTGGGCCATCCTGGGGAGAGCAAAGCCACAGTCCAAACAGTCCATACAGTGGGTGGCCTGCCCACTGGGCCATCCTGGGGAGAGCAAAGCCACAGTCCATACAGTCCATACAGTGGGTGGCCTGCCCACTGGGCCATCCTGGGGAGAGCAAAGCCACAGTCCAAGCAGTCCATAACAGACTCCACTGCCACTGGAGGAGGCATGTTGGCCAGAGGACATCCTGCAGCCCTGCCCGAGACAGATCCTGCCCTGCCACGTCTGCCAAAGGGCCAGCGGTTCCTGCCTTGAAGGGCCCAGTTCAGCGGTTCTTGCCGTGAAGGGCCCAGTTCAGCGGTTCTTGAGACGGCGGGCCCCAGCGGAGCGGTGCTGGAGACGGCGGGGCCCAGTTCAGCGGTTCTTGCCTTGAAGGGCCCAGTTCAGCGGTTCTTGCCGTGAAGGGCCCAGTTCAGCGGTTCTTGAGACGGCGGGCCCCAGCGGAGCGGTGCTGGAGACGGCGGGGCCCTGTTCAGCGGTTCTTGCCTTGAAGGGCCCAGTTCAGCGGTTCTTGCCGTGAAGGGCCCAGTTCAGCGGTTCTTGCCGTGAAGGGCCCAGTTCAGCGGTTCTTGAGACGGAGGGCCCCAGCGGAGCGGTGCTGGAGACGGCGGGGCCCTGTTCAGCGGTTCTTGCCTTGAAGGGCCCAGTTCAGCGGTTCTTGCCTTGAAGGGCCCAGTTCAGCGGTTCTTGCCTTGAAGGGCCCAGTTCAGCGGTTCTTGAGACGGCGGGCCCCAGCGGAGCGGTGCTGGAGACGGCGGGGCCCAGTTCAGCGGTTCTTGCCTTGAAGGGCCCAGTTCAGCGGTTCTTGCCGTGAAGGGCCCAGTTCAGCGGTTCTTGAGACGGCGGGCCCCAGCGGAGCGGTGCTGGAGACGGCGGGGCCCTGTTCAGCGGTTCTTGCCTTGAAGGGCCCTGTTCAGCGGTTCTTGCCTTGAAGGGCCCAGTTCAGCGGTTCTTGCCTTGAAGGGCCCAGTTCAGCGGTTCTTGCCTTGAAGGGCCCAGTTCAGCGGTTCTTGAGACGGCGGGCCCCAGCGGAGCGGTGCTGGAGACGGCGGGGCCCAGTTCAGCGGTTCTTGCCTTGAAGGGCCCAGTTCAGCGGTCCTTGCCGTGAAGGGCCCAGTTCAGCGGTTCTTGAGACGGCGGGCCCCAGCGGAGCGGTGCTGGAGACGGCGGGGCCCAGTTCAGCGGTTCTTGCCTTGAAGGGCCCAGTTCAGCGGTTCTTGCCGTGAAGGGCCCAGTTCAGCGGTTCTTGAGACGGCGGGCCCCAGCGGAGCGGTGCTGGAGACGGCGGCCATTCTATGGCCAACTGCTCATTGCCTGGTGGTGCCCTCCTGGGCAGCGGGGATGGTGCTCCTTCAATGCCCACCTGGGCTGTGGGTGGTGGGGCCCTCCTGGCCAGCTGGGCTGGGTCCTCCCTGGGCAGCGGCTATGGGGGTGGTGGGCACTCCCGGGGCAGCTGTGCCGGTTCCTCCCGGGGCAGCGGCTATGGGGGTTGCGGGCTCCTCCTGGGCAGCTGTGACGGGTCCTCCATGGGCAGCAGGCCTGCTGCCTGACTTCTCCGCCTTGCTGCCCTTGCCCTCCTTAGTCGGGAGTCAGTGGCCCTTTCCTCCCTTTGGAGTTGTGGCTGTTGACGGTGGCTGGCTAGTGTCCTGGGGGGATATCGAATCCGGGCTCCGGCGGCGGCCCTTCCGCCTTCTGCTCCTCTTCCCAGGGGGTGGGCTGGCTGTCCCCTTGCTGCTGGGCGAAGATCCAGACCTGCGGGCTGGTGGGCTCCAATACCCCTGCACCCTTGTCAAGGGGGCTGCAGGGCTGGTGGTGGCTGAGGTGCTCTTTTTACCCCGACGAGAAGGAGGGGGGGCTCAGGGTCAGGAAAGAAGGTAGCAGTAGAGAGATAGATTTTCTTGGGACAATGGAGAGTGGAAGGTACAGTGGGTATGGGAGTGGAGGGAGAGGATGTGGTTGTAGGCGAGACAAGTTTGCTGTCTTTGGGTGCAGGTGCAGGAGCGGGAGGCTGTTGTGAGGTGGATGGCTGTTGGGTGGGTGGGTGGCTGCGTTTGTGTGGTGTGGAAGAGGGGGTGACAGACACAGTGGGAGAGGACACAGGGGACGTGTAAATGGCAGTGGGGGTGGTGACTGCACGTGTGCGGACTGGAGTGGAGGGTATGCTGGTGATGGAAACACTGGCTGATGGTGAGGTGAATGAAGGTGTGAGTGTAGACGTCACAGGGAGGGAGGAGGGAGACGAGGAGGTGGGGGTCACAGAGGTGGTAGTGACTGTTGGCATGTCTGCATCGGAATGTTGCTTGTGTGAATGTCTGCGTGATCTGTGGTGCTTATGTTTGGATGAGCTGCTCTTGGGTGTTGAGGTGTGTGCAGGCTGGTCTGATGGTGTGGGTGGGACAGGCAGAGGAACAGGAGACTGGGAGGAGGGAGTTAGTAGAGGGAGGCAGGAGACAGGGACAATGGCTGCCGTCAGTGCTGAGGCCAGAGCCTGGAACGATCGCTGATGGGCAGCCTGACCCGAATGAATGCCCTCCAGGTACGCATTGCTGCGATGAACCTCCCTCTCCACCCCCTGGATGGCATTCAAAAGGGTAGTCTGCCCAACAATGAGCGTTCGGAGGAGGTCAATGACCTCCTCACTGAGGGCAGCGGGGGTAACAGGGGCAGGGCCTGAGGTGCCTGGGGCGAAGGAGATGCCCGGCTTCCTGGCAGAGCGGGCACGGGGCGAACGCTGAGGGGCTGCTGGGAGGGCGGAGATGGTGCGCTGGGTGGCGGCTGTACCTGTAATGGCGGGGGGCACGGATGGTGCCACCCCCGCAAGGGAGCTCCCTTCCGAGGACGTGTCCGTGTCGCTGCAGGGTCCAGTCGTCCCCGTCGTGGAGCTCCCCTCGCCCTCCGTCTCACTGGTCCAGTCAGACTCTGTGGCATGGCCCTCCTGGGCCATGTGAGATGCAGCTCCCTCCTGCCCCGATGCCACTTCTCCTCCGCCTGATGATGCTGATGCACACAAGCACAGAAGGACAAACAAAAAGGGGGGGGGGAGAGAGAAATAAAGAGATTTTGAGTACATGGATCACCGGTACAGTTAGCGGACATGACAGACACAGATGCCCCCTGCACTAAGTTGCGCACTTGGGGTCCGCTACGCATTCCGTGGAACATGCCCTACACGCCTAGAGTTGACAACTGCACCCATGGATGACACGGCCCAGGGATGGCTGTACTGACACACTACTGAGGGTGGTGGCTGGGGACACAGGGGCTTACGGGGGTGCCCAGCCTACAGATATCGCCCTGGCCTAGGGGGACCCACAGCCCTCCTCCCCCACCCAGACACCTCCACTGCGCGACAACAGAGTAGATGATGCTTGTACTCACCCCCTTGTGTCTGCTGTGCTGCCCTCACGCGCCCATCCAAATCAGGGTAGGCCACCGCCAGGATCCGGAACATCAGGGGGGTCAGTTGACGGCAGGCACCCCGCCTACGTTGGGAGGCCATCCCCAGCAGAGACTCGGCGGTCTTCTTGGTCCCGCGGCGGATGTCCTCCCACCTCTTGCGGCAGTGGGTGCCCCGTCGATGGTGGACCCCCAGGGTCCGGACTTCCTTGGCGATGGCACGCCAAATCCCGATCTTCTCATGGGCGCGGACTTATGTGACACGTACAGGGAGGGAGAAATACCACGTTCAAGTTTGTCTGCATTATCGTTGCCAGTGGCCCAACGCCCCCCATCCCCGCCAGGCCCCCCGCCAGGCCCAACATGCCCCCCATCCCTGCCAGGCCCCCCGCCAGGCCCCCCGCCATGCCCAACATGCCCCCCATCCCCGCCACGCCCCCCGCCAGGCCCAACATGCCCCCCATCCCCGCCAGGCCCCCGCCAGGCCCCCCGCCAGGCCCAACATGCCCCCCATCCCCGCCAGGCCCCCCGCCAGGCCCAACATGCCCCCCATCCCCGCCAGGCCCCCGCCAGGCCCCCCACCAGGCCCAACATGCCCCCCATCCCCGCCAGGCCCCCCGCCAGGCCCCCCGCCAGGCCCAACATGCCCCCCATCCCCGCCAGGCCCCCCGCCAGGCCCCCCGCCAGGCCCAACATGCCCCCCATCCCCGCCAGGCCCCCCGCCAGGCCCTCCGCCAGGCCCAACATGCCCCCCATCCCCGCCAGGCCCCCCGCCAGGCCCACAAGCCAGCCAGTGGCCCCAAATCCATATTGAATTAAACTCACTTGTTGGTCTGGAGGACCGTAGAGTAGCGCATACTGGGGAGGACCCCATCCACAAGTTTCTCCAACTCCTCTCCAGTGAAGGCAGGGGCCCTTTCCCCAGTCGCAGCAGCCATTGTCCCTTCCAGACCGAGGTCACAGCAACACTTGCAGTATAGGTCCTCTCCTGTGAAAGTTCAAGTCGCAAGTGGATAAGTAGATAGGAAATGGCGGTCACGTCCGCGGCGGTGCGTACCGCGGCGGTGCGTCCCGCCACCGCCCTTCGCCATTGGCTCCTGAAACCCATAGGCTTCAATGTTAACCAATGCGGCTTCGCGCCGCGGTCTTCGCCCGCCGACCGCCGCGGTGTGCCACGCCAGCGCATTGACCTCACATCCCATTGTCACACTTCACAGGTCAGGCAGCCGCCATTTCGAGGGTCCACATGGCTCAATTTCAACTGCGTCACACAGGCCTAGGCCTTGCATAGCCACTCAGACACGCCATTCACTGCATAGAGAATCGTTTACTGTGCAAGCTGTGAGTACGTACCTGTGGGTTGCTTGACTCTGTGCTCCATGTTGTCCTTCCTAGGCACCGTCCGCTGGGTTTGGCGAGGAGACGGATGAATCCTCCCGTGTACCGACCGCTGGTGGACCTGTCGACAATGGAAGAACGCCACATTATCCTGACCTACCGGCTTGACCGTGCCACTATACATGAACTGTGTGCCCAGCTGGAGCCCGACCTGATGTCCCCCATCCGCCAACCCACAGGGATTCCCCCTCTGGTGCAGGTCCTGTCAGTACTCCATTTCCTGGCAAGTGGGTCATTTCAGACAACAGTGGGAATTGCTTCTGGGATGTCTCAGCCCATGTTTTCGAAGGTGTTATCCAGAGTGTTGTCTGCCCTGATGAAATACGTGAGGAGCTACATCATTTTCCCTGAGGTGGGCGAATTGGCTACAGTGAAGGGTGATTTCTACGCCCTTGGACATATTCCCAACGTCATTGGTGCCATTGATGGGACCCATGTGGCTTTGGTTCCCCCAAGAGACAGGGAGCAGGTGTACAGGAACAGAAAAAGTTACCATTCCATGAACATCCAGGTGGTGTGTTTGGCTGACCAGTACATCTCGCATGTAAATGCCAAGTTCCCTGGGTCAGTGCATGACGCCTTCATCCTGAGGAATAGCAGCATCCCTTACGTGATGGAACAGCTAGAGAGACACCGTGTATGGCTATTGGGGGACTCTGGGTACCCCAACCTGTCGTGGCTACTGACCCCAGTAAGGAATCCCCGGATCAGGGCAGAGGAACGGTACAATGAGGCCCATGGGCGTACTAGGAGGGTGATCGAACGCACCTTTGGCCTCCTAAAGGCCAGGTTTAGGTGCCTGCATATGACAGGTGGATCCCTAATGTACTCACCTAAGAAGGTGTGTCACATCACCGTGGCCTGCTGCATGCTTCACAACCTGGCTTTGCGCCGCCAGGTGCCTTTCCTGCAGGAGGATGGTCGAGACGGTGGTGTAGTGGCAGCTGTGGAACCTGTGGAGAGTGACGAGGAGGAAGACGACGGGGCTGAAACAGACAACAGGGACAGAATCATTGAACAGTACTTCCAATAGGACACAGGTAACAATTCAAACATAATTTAGTGAATGTGAACTACTCTCCTGCATCTCTGCTGCCTGTCTATTTGCCCCAGTGTATGATGACTGAGTTGTGGCTTTTCCCTCCCTATTTCAGATCTGGGGTCCCCACTACGAGTCCTGTGCTTCGTTTCCCCATGGACTACAGCTTTGTGGCAGCTGTTTGTTGACTTCACTATGTACAAGGACATATTTGCAATGTCATGTCAATTACAATATTTTGAAATCACAGCCAGACTCCAGATAGTTTTGTGCTAAATGGGTGTTTATTTAAGTGCTCAAAATGGGATGGGTGGTTTCAAGAGGGTGGGGGCTATGGTGAAGGAATGTCCATGGCAGAGTCCAGAGTAACAGTCACACAGGTGCATTGTCCAGAGGCCTGTGGAGAGATGGAGCATGGGCAGTTCAAGGATGGACAGGGTGACAATGTGGGACAGTGGGATGACATCAGGTGGTATCCTTTGCTGGCGGGGGTCTTGACATCCTACTCTGTCTTCTTGCGAGATCTCAGGGCCCTCTTGCGGGGTGGTTCTTCTCCTGCTGGAGGTGGGGGTCTGGTGGGCTGCTGTTGTGCGGGGGCCTCCTGACCACTAGCGCCGGCGGAGGTGGTTGGCTGTTCTTGGTCCAGGCTAGTGGCAGGGGCCCTTTGTTGGTGTTGAGTGTCCGTCCTGGTGTTGATGAGGTCCTGCAGCAGCCCGACCATGGTAACCAGGGTGGAGGTGAGGGCTCTGATGTCCTCCCTGTACCCCCGATAGTGTTCCTCCTGCAGTACCTGGATCTCCTGGAACCGGGCCAGTACCGTCGCCATCGTCTCCTGGGAGCGGTTGTATGCTCCCATGATGGTGGTGAGGGCCTCGTGGAGAGTGGGTTCCCTGGGCCCGTCCCCCCCCTGTCGCACAGCTGCCCTCCGAGTTGCCCTGTTTCCCTGGGCCTCTGCCCCCTGGCCGGTGTGCCCACTACCACTGCCCCCAGGTCCCTGTTGTTGTTGGGGTGGTGGGTTATCCTGGGTGCCCTGTAGTGGTAGACACACCGCAGATTGACGCGCCCTGGAGACAGAGGCATGGGCCCGCTGGGTGGGAGCTGTGCTGGTGTTCCCAGAGGGGTTTGGGTCTGTGGTGGCCTGTGGCTGTCTGAGGGGAACCGACTGTCCAGAGGTCCCCGATGGTCCGGGCTGGTCATCGGTGTCCAGGTCGACAGAGCTGCTGTCATCGCTGACGGCCTCTTGGGTGGGGGGTGTGGAGAATTCTGGGCCCTCCGTGGCGGTGTGTTGGCGGTCGGGTCCTGCAGGGGTATAGAGGTATGGTTATAGTTTCAATGTGTGGCATATGGGTGTATCTGTGGGTTCCCGTGTCCCCAAGTGCTGGCATTCGTGTGTGGGGGCTTTGGTGAGGGTGGCTTGTGGGGGGGATGTGTATATGCATTGGGCATGCTTTGGTGATGGGTGTCCATGCTTAGTGGACGCATGCAGGCCTAGGTTTTGGGATGTGTGGGTTGTGATGGTGAGACATTGGCAGGGAATAGGTGTGCTGGGGGTGGGGGTGAGGATGGTGGTGGGGGTGAGGATGGTGGTGGGGGTGAGGGTGAGGGTGGGGGTGAGGATGGGGGTGGGGGTGAGGGTGGGGTTCGAGGATGGGGGTGAGGGTTGGGGTATGATTTGGCATGCAGGTGGGGGGGAAGCAGTAGTGAAGCTTCAACTTACCAGTGTCCATTCCTCCGCCGACTCCTGCGAGGCCGTCAGGATGCAGGATGTTCAAGACTTCCTTCTCCCATGTTGTAAATTGTGGGGGTTGAGGTGGGGGTCCTCCGCCAGTCTTCTGCACGGCGATGTTGTGCCGGGATACCATGGAACGCACCTTCCCCCGTAGGTCGTTCCATCGCTTCCTGATGTCTTCCCGATTTCTGGGGTGCTGTCCCACAGCGTTGACCCTGTCGACAATCCTCTGCCATAGCTCCGTCCTCCGGGCAATGCTGGTGTATTGGACCTGTGTGCCGAAGAGCTGGGGCTCTACCCGAACGATTTCCTCCACCATGACCCTGAGTTCTTCGTCTGAGAAGCGGGGCTGTCTTTGGGGTGCCATGGAGTGGTGTGTATGATGTGTGGGGTGGAGTATGTGTAGTTAAGTGTGTTGAGTGTGGTGGTGTGTGTTGTTTTGTGTGTGGATATTGTGTGGGTGATGGTGTAGTGTGCCTCTGTGTGATGGTATTCTGTGTTCGATGATGTGTCTCTCAGTGCTTCTTTCTGAATTTTTTGTCGTAGGGGTTTGTGGGTGATGTGGGTGTGTGTTTTATATTGTATTGTGTGTGTGGGAGTGGTGTGTGTATGTGTATCAGGTGTGTGGAATTCAAATCGGCCAATGTGGCTGAGTTTTGTTAGTTTGTGTGTATTCTGACCGCGGCGGTGTGTACCGCCAATGGAAAACCGCGTTTGAATGACCGCCGCGTGGATTCGTGGGTCGTAATGGCATGGGCGTATTTCTGTTGGTGTGACGGTGGAGGTTTGGTCACCTCCACTTTTCCGCTGACCGCTGGTCTGGCGGTCTGTTGTGGCTGTCGGATTTTCGGAGGTTTGGCTGCTGCGGGTCAGAATGACCGTGGCGGGTTACCGCGACCGCAGCGGAATTATGGAGGATTTCTGACCGGCGGTGGGCGCCTTTTACCGCCGAGGTCAGAATGACCACCATAGTTTTGAAATTTTCTAGTAAGTCCAAAATAATCAAGTGGGGACCCCTGGGGCAATCCTGTTTTTAACTTTTATTTTTTTGCACCATGGACTTTATTTGCAACGTTTTCAGATGATTTAGTTGCTCTAGCTGCTTACCTCACCAGTCAGATCAAGCGAGGACTGTAGTGTCAGCCGCCTTTGTTAGTGGTTGCCTGTCTAGTCTTTCGGGGAGTCTACTTTAGTGGTGGCAGAGCACGACCATGCAGTGGACAGTAAGTCAACAATATTCAAGTGAGGAGCCATGGGGCAATCCTCTTTTTAACTTTTAGGTCTTTGCACTTTGGATTTTATTTGTGCTGTTTTAGATGGTTTATTTGCTCCAGCTGCTTATCCGACTCACCTGTCAGAGTAAGTGAGGACCGTAGTGCTGGCCAACCATCGTCTTGTGGTTGCCGGTCTAGGCTTTTTGGGTGTTTATTATTTCAGTGGGGCCATGGCGTGACCGAACAGTGGACAATAAGCCCACAGTATTCAAGTGGGGACCCGTGGGACATTCTTGTTTTTAAGTTTTAGTTCTATACACTTTGGATTTTATTTGCACCATTTTCAGGTGGTCTAGTTGCTCTAGCTACTTACCTGATTCGTCTGTCAGAGTGAGTGAGGACTGTAATGCCAGCCCTGGAACGATACCATTGAACTCCTTTCGCCATATTGTTACTGAAACTAGATTTTTTGTTTTATAATGTTTGAGGTAAGGATTTATTTTTTCCTGTTTCATTGCACCTACATGTGGATTTGTTACAGTAAGGAATTTCTGATAGGTGGTAATTTAAACGAAAAAAAAGAAGTCCAGATACTCATCAAACTGTGGGCTTAATTAGCACATTTTGTGCATGAATAAATGTGACTTACTTTCCTACTACTCCTGGCTTACTCATTAATGTTTGAAGTACGCCAGGAAGACATCTGGCTTAGTTCCAGAATTCAGTAATAAGCCACAACAAAATCTTTGTGATAAGGACCCTTTGTGTATTTGACTATTTGACTAGTGGGTCAATAGTTAATAAAAGGGCAAAAAGGAGAGGTATGTTTTGAAATTTTAGAATTTTCTAGTAAGTCCACAATATTCAAGTGGGGACTCCTGGGGCAATCCTGTTTTTAACTTTTAGTTCTTTTGGACTTTAAATTGTATTTGTGTCATTTTCAGATGATTTAGTTGCTTTAGTTGCTTACCTGACTCGCCTGTCGGAGCGAGCGAGGACTGTAGTGTCTGCCGCCATTGTCTCATGTTTGCTGGTCTAGTTGTTATGGGAATCTGCTTTAGTGGGGGCATGGCACGATTGTGTAGCAGGCATGTCAATGTCATGCCGAAGGTGCATCTAAAGCAAGAATTTCTGTGCCCGTCCACGCCTGGATATTGCCAGGGGCCAGGATACCTGCTTAGTTGGATGCAATCTCAATGTGTCATACAGCGATAGAAATCAATTGTCTTGCCCTGACCATTGCGGAGGATTGCTGACACATGTTAGATGTTACCAGTGGGGCCAGTGGCTGCGGTAGGTGTAATTTTCTGTTTTCAGCCCCACAAGTTGGGTCTTTGGGGGGATGTCAGAACCAGTCCAACTCAGTTAGGGCACTCTAATATGTGCTCAACTCTCAATCCCTTGTGAAGCATAAACTAAGGTTTTTGATTTTCTAACAAACCATCAGCCAGATGTTCTATTTCTTTTTGAGACATGGCTTACTGAGTCTATGGCGCTAGAAATTCCAGCTGCAATTCTGCAGGATTATGCAATTGTGCAACTGGACAGACAGATCCAAGAAAGGTGGGGCGGGGGTCGCTATTATTTTTAGACAAAACCTCTATTGTACTTCTTCAGCAACAAACATTGCTGGCAGTGAGGCAGCTAATTTTTATTTGGCTTTATTTTTGACAATTTTACCCAGGCAGTGTTCTGGATTTACCTACTACCGGGTTTGACCTCACATTTTGTCACTGTTTGGCTGATACTCTGCCCTCTCATCTACTGCGTTATTTCCATTTCTTAGTTTTAAGTGATCTCAATCTTCACATGGAAGATGCAAGGTGTAAGTTGGCTACCACACTTGTAGAACATCTTGAAGTTCTTCAGAGTGTCCAACTGTTACATCTACCCACAAATAGGATGGGTCACACGTTGGATCCCATCTTTTCTAATTTTTCAGGGGTTGTGGTGGATTCTCCTGCCCCCCCCCCCTTGTGACATACCTGTTTAGATATCAGCTCCTAGTTTTATAGTGAGCACAAGCTCAGGTTGGCAGAATAAATCACGCAGCTGGAGGTCGGGTCATCCCTGCTGCATTAATGGAGGGCTTGGCATTAAATAATTCTACTTTATGTGGGAATGTGGGGGCAGCCAATTTACAGCTAGATAATTTGATTTCAGATGTGCTTGACCATAATGCATCCGTGACGTGTCATATAGCTAAGCAGCTTAAATCTTCAGCTGAATGGTTTAACAAAGAGCTGTGGATGCTTAAAAAGTCTTGCAAGCCTGTCGCTAGCCCTGAAGTTATAACGCTCAGGATGAAGCTACTTAGCACAAGGCCTTGAGAGGGTATCATAAGCAGATCAGAAAGATACAATGCCTCTTCCATGCCAGTAAAATTGGGTAATCTCAGTATTTCCCATGGGAGTTATTTTAGACCTGAGTACGACCTTGGCAGATGGGATACTCCATCACAAACGTGACGGATATCCCGTCCGCCCTATTACAAATTCCATTATATCCTATAGAACTTGTACAACAGCGGGTGGGGTATCTGTCACGTTTGTGACAGAGTATCCCATTCGCCAAGGTCATAATCAGGCCCTTTATTTGTTAAAGCACTGTCTTTCACCGACTACCACTCCCACTGAGGAAGGGTGTAATGTGATCGCGGACTACTTTCACGGCATGGACCCGAGCACTTATTATTGTTTTCGAAAGGAGGTTGCAAAGGCTTTAAAACAAATGGAGGCAAAGTCAGGGCTCTCTGATTTTCATCCTCTTGACTTAGATCAATTGCTTGCTTTGTAGGGGAGGGTGAAAATAGGCTCCCCCAATGACATGACCTCTCCCATGATTCAGGTGGGAAATAAGGAGGTAATTCTTCCAGGGTTATGTGACCCGCTTAACATGTCTTTTACAACAGTACAAATTCCCTCAAGGTGGAGGAGGCCATAGTGTTGCAGTTAATCTGCAACTGATTTCTCTGCTTCCCTTTTTTTGCTAAAGCGGCAGAGAAACACGTGAGAGCTCAGCTCATCAACTTTATTGAAGCGAAAAAGCCATTACATGAGCCCTGTTCGAGATTCTGCCCACAGTTCAGCAGGGAGTCGGCACTGCTGCTCGCGTCTTGTCAACATCAGGACAGTGCGCGCTCTACGGGCGACAAAAATGCAAAAACCCAGTCTTTATGCAAGAGCATAAATCATGCATTGTGTTTATATGCAGTATGTTAATCTTTTGCATTGCAAAGTTTAACCTTGAAAAACACTATTAATGATGTTTGCAATAACTGTTCATTTACAAGGTATTGCTGCAGGCTTACTGAGTGTGTTAGGCTGTGGTCCCTTTCTAGGACCTTCTAGAAGCTTTCCCTGCAGCATGACTGGGTGTGGTTTGTGGGCTGGGCCAGACTCTATATAAGGGAGCCAGCCCAGCTCCACATGCTCACTATTCAGAGGTCTCGGTCATTATATTGGTGATCCTTGAGCAGGGCGGTAAGGTGGAGGTCGGGCTGGGCCCCTGACCCTGTTCTTAAAGACTTTCGAGTTTTGGGCCTAGTTGTGAAACTTTCAGTGTGCGCAATCGTTTCATGACATTTGCACATTCTTGTTTGAATCAGCAGAGTGCGCGATTCATTCCTAGCATGTAAACCTTGACGTTCAGATCGGCAACAGTGTGCGTGATCATTTCATGGCATTTGCATATTCTTGTTCGAATCGGCAGTGTGCGCAATTGATTCCTAGCATTTAAACCTTGACGTTCAGATCGGCAACAGTGTGCATGATCATTTCATGGCATTTGCATATTCTTGTTCGAATCGACTGTGTGCACGATTCATTCCTAGCATGTAAACCTTGACGTTCAGATCAGCAAAAGTGTGCACGATCAAATAAAATCAAATCATTAACATTTATAAAGCGCGCTACTCACTCGTGCGGGTCTCAAGGTGCTAGAGGAAAGGGGGGGTTACTGCTGCTCGAATAGCCAGGTTTTTAGGAGTCTCCGGAAAGCGGGGTGGTCCTGGGTGGTCCTGAGGCTGGTGGGGAGGGAGTTCCAGGTCTTGGCCGCCAGGAAGGAAAAAGATCTCCCACCCGCCGTGGAGCGGCGGATGCGAGGGACGGCAGCGAGTGCGAGACCAGAGGAACGGAGGAGGCGGGTGGGGACGTAGAAGCTGAGGCGTCGGTTGAGGTATTCCGGTCCCTTGTTGTGGAGGGCTTTGTGTGCATGGGTGAGAAGTCGAAAGGTGATCCTTTTGCTGACTGGGAGCCAATGCAGGTGTCTCAGGTGTGCGGAGATGTGGCTGTTGCGGGGTACGTCGAGGATGAGGCGTGCCGATGCGTTTTGAATGCGTTGCAGGCGATTTTGGAGTTTGGTTGTGGTCCCGGCGTAGAGGGTGTTGCCGTAGTCCAGGCGGCTCGTGATGAGGGCGTGGGTCACGGTTTTTCTAGTGTCGGCGGGGATCCAGCGGAAGATCTTGCGGAGCATGCGGAGGGTGAGGAAGCAGGTGGAGGACACGGCGTTGACTTGCTTGGTCATGGTGAGAAGAGGGTCCAAGATGAAGCCAAGGTTGCGGGCGTGGTCTGTGGGTGTCGGTGCGGTGCCGAGGGCCGTGGGCCATCAGGAGTCGTCCCAGGCGGACGGGGTGTTGCCGAGGATGAGGACTTCCGCTTCCGAGGAGTTCAGCTTTAGGCGGCTGAGCCTCATCCAATCTGCGACGTCCTTCATACCCTCTTGTAGGTTGGTCTTGGCGCTGGCGGGGTCCTTGGTGAGGAAGAGTATAAGTTGGGTGTCGTCGGCGTTGGAGGTGATGATGATGTCGTGCTTGCGAACGATGTTGGCGAGGGGGCTCATGTAGACATTGAAGAGTGTCGGGCTGAGCGATGAGCCTTGAGGTACGCCGCAGATGATCTTGGTGGGTTCTGAGCGAAACGGAGGGAGGTAAACTCTTTGGGAACGGTTTGAGAGGAAGGAGGCGATCCAGTCCAGGGCCTGGCCTTGGATCCCGGTGAAGCGGAGGCGGGTGATTAGGGTGCGGTGACAGACGGTGTCGAAGGCAGCCGAGAGGTCGAGGAGAATGAGGGCGACTGTTTCACCGTTGTCCATCAGGGTTCTGATGTCGTCAGTGACTGAGATGAGGGCGGTTTCCGTGCTGTAGTTGGTTCGGAATCCGGTTTGTGAAGGGTCGAGCAGGTTGTTGTTTTCCAGGAAGGTGGTCAGCTGTTTGTTGACCGTCTTCTCTATTACCTTGGCTGGGAAAGGCAGAAGAGAGATGGGGCGGATGTTTTTCAGGTTGCTCGGGTCAGCCGTAGGTTTCTTTAGTAGGGCGTTGACTTCGGCGTGTTTCCAGCATTCGGGGAAGGTAGCAGAAGAAAAAGAAGAGTTGATGACGGTCTGGAGGTGCGGGGCGATGATGTCGTCGGCTTTGTTAAAGATGAAGTGAGGGCAGGGGTCCGAAGGGGCGCCGGAGTGGATAGAGTTCATGATGGATTTGGTTTCTTCAGTGTTGATGTGGGTCCAGTTGTTGAGGGTAATGGCCGGGGGTGCGGGTTCGGTGGTGTTATGTTGGGTCTGGTGTCCGAAGCTGTCGTGGAGGTCGCTGATCTTGCGATGGAAGAAAGTGGCGAGGGATTCGCACAAACCCTGTGACGGCGTGACGGCGTTGGCGTTGGGGTTGGAGAACTCCTTGACGATGCTGAAGAGTTCTCTGCTGTTGTGGCTGTTTTTGTCCAGTCTGTCGGTGAAAAAGTTCTTTTTAGCAGCGCGGATCAGGCGGTGGTGTTCGCGGGTAGCGTTCTTGAGGGCAGTCATGTTGTCAGCGGTGTGGTCCTTGCGCCAGGCCTTCTCGAGGGCGCGACAAGTTTTCTTTGATTCTTTGAGGGTGTCAGAGAACCAGAGAGGTTTTTTGGTGTTGGTCTGTCGATGCGTGCCTTTGAGGGGAGCAAGGTTGTCTGCGCAGTTGGAGATCCAGTTTGTGAGGCTGAGGGCTGCGTCGGGGTCGGTGGTGAGGGTGGGTTGGTTGGCGGCGAATGCTGAGAAGAGTTGCTCTTTAGGGATCTTGTTCCACTGTCGACGAGGGATGGGTTGAGTGCGGAGGTGGCGGGTCTTGCGCCGGAATGTGAAGTGGACACAGCTGTGGTCGGTCCAGTGTAGAGCGGAGGTGTGGCTGAAGAAGACGTGTTTGCTGGCGGAGAAGATAGGGTCAAGCGTGTGTCCGGCGATGTGGGTGGCGGTGTTCACCAGTTGTTTGAGGCCGAGGTTGGCGAGGTTGTCGAGCAGGGTGGTGGTGTTGGGGTCGTTGTTTTGTTCCAGATGGAAGTTGAGGTCGCCTAGGAGGATGTAGTCCGGTGAGGCGAGGGCGTGCGGGGAGATGAAGTCGGCTATGGCGTCGCTGAAGGGGGCGCGTGGTCCGGGAGGACGGTAGACGAGGGATCCTCTGAGGGTGGTCCTCGGGTCGGTGCGAATCTGAAAATGCAGGTGTTCAGCGGCGAGAGGGGTGTCTTCGGTGGAGGTGGTGACGCTGATGGAGTCTTTGAAGACAATGGCGATACCTCCTCCCTCTTGGTTGGTGCGGTCTTTTCTGGAGATCTTGTAGCCTTCGGGGATGGCGGTGGCGATGTCTGGAGCAGAGGAGGCGTTCATCCAGGTCTCCGTGATGAAGGCGACGTCCGGTGCTGTGGAGTCCAGGAGGTCCCAGAGTTCAACGGCGTGCTTGTGGACGGATCGAGCGTTGACCAGGATGCACTTGAGGTGGTTGATGGCGCGTGGGCTTGTGGTCGTGGTAGTTGCGTGGTAGAAGATGCGTTTGCAGGAGTTGCAGGCGAAGGGTCCATGGGTACGATCATTTCATTGCATTTGCATTTTGTTTGAATCGGCAGAGTGCGCGATTCATTTCTCTCATGTAAACCTTGGCATTCAGATCGGCAACAGTGTGCGCGATCACTTCATGGCATTTGCATATTCTTGTTTGAATCGGCAGAGTGCGCAATTTATTTCTCTCATGTAAACCTTGGCATTCAGATCGCCAACAGTGTGCACGATCATTTCATGGCACTTACATATTCTTGTTTGAATCGGCAACAGTGTGCGAGATTCAGCCCTGGCATGAATCGCTTGCCTCTTAGTTCAACAGTGTGCGCGATTATTTCATGACATTGAAAACTTTGGTGTGTTGTGTTTGTTGAGCTGCACACATTTATCCTGAGCTTTTGGATTTTCTGTGAAGATGCTTAATTCAAAGTGCAACATTCTTTGTGCATATTAAGTCCCTAGTACAGTTCCTGTTGTTTCCAGGGAATGTTTCAGATAGCCTTTGTCCTCATGTAAAAATGCAATGTTTGTTCTGAAACATTATTCTAGAAGGTTCTTGTATTCTAGACAGTATGTGATATTTCATGAAAAGCTCATATGAAACATTGTATTAACCCATTCTTGATTTTTTTTCCAGGTACCTAGATTTCTTGAGGTCTAGTTATAGTAATTTCTTAGGTTATCCAGGGTTACAGTATGAGAACTCTTAGAACCATAGTCTATTGAAAGTCAATGTGATTATATCTTGATATTGTGTTGTTTAACCTCTTGCTTCCTACAGGTCTCCTTCCCAGCTGTTCCCTACCTAATCCCCTTTTCCCCCACTTGGACTCTCTCAGGCTCTGTGGTATTTCTATTGGAGCTTTGGAGCTGTCTAGTGGTGGACATGTTGGGAGCGTGCGCAGGCCCTGAGGATCTGGTCTCCCTGACACGTCTGCATCTCTGAGACAGATAGTGAATAGGGGTAAAACTGCTGCTCTGATTATGTTGGATTTAAGTTTAGCTTTTGACACCATCTCCCATGGTACTGTGTTAGAATGGTTGTGGAATAACCGAGTTGGGAACTTGGCTGTGCACTGAATAGCTTCTTTCCTTCAGAACCCTACCTTTCAACAAGTTCAAAAACTAGTTTTCTTGGAGGCAGTTTCTCTGCAGCCAGAGGTCCTGCAAGGCTCAGCAATGAGCCCTACTTTGTTCAATCTGTATATTCTCCCCCTTGCAGATGTCATCGACCGTCATGGCTTTAATATTGTATCATACGCCGATGTCACGCAGCTTATTATCACTCTTTCTCAGGACAGAGGAGCTTTTGCAACTCGGCTTACATTCTGTCTGGTTGACCTTGCGGAGTGGATGTCTCAGAGTTGTCTCAAGCTAAATGCTGGCAAATCCGAGGTACTGCTAGTAGGGAAATAGACATTTATTTAGTAATCTGCATGGTGGCCAGATATATTTGGGCCTGTACCAATGCCTAAGCCGAAAGTGAAGAACCTTGGTGTCTAGCTTGATGAAAATGTATCCTTCGATAGCCAGATCTTCTGGCTGGTGAGAAAGGGCTTCAGAACTTTGAAAATTCTGAGTAAAATCTTAGGCTGTCACCCAAAGGCGAACAGGAAATCAGTAGTCTAGGCCTCAGTCATCTCTGGGCTGGTCTACTGTAATGTGTTGCATCTTAGGGCCTCAGTATGAGTTTGGAGGTCCATGGACTGCCATGTCAGCACTGGCGGTCAGACCTCAATTGGTTTGACCGTCGGACCGCCATATTACAAGTCATGCTGACCTATGAAGCAAAGACTGTCGTCGTCCCGCTGACACCACCACGCAGCACAAACTGACATGGTCACAAGGCAGAACAAACAGGCCGGCAGATACAGTGTTTCCACCGAACACATTATGAGGTTGCACACCGCCAATGTGACAGGGACGGTCCAACCACCATGTCTCAGCAGGAGGAAAAAAGACAGTAAGAAGGGAGACACTCACATGCAGGCAGCCTCACACGTCATGTGCCACCATGAAGCCCATCACAAATGTCCTGCCGCTCCTGCTGCTCATCAAAGGTGCTCAAAATCCATGCTGCCGTTGGTGCAACCAACCATAAGTACACACACCTACCTGTGTTATTAACTGTAACAACAGATTGTTGTGCCGTCATCATATGGGGATCAAACTACGGGCACCAAGTACACTTGCCATTGTGTCCTGTGTTGAAATCAGACACAAAGAAGGGCACATCCACAGTCACATTACACCTCCCTTGGGCAGGTCACTCACAATGCACAGCAACATTACACAAAACACATGTCTGCTCATCTCAGGCACAGGGTCAGTGAAGTGTACACAACATCGTCTCACACAACAACAACAACACACCAAAATCACATTTATAAATACAACTCACACACTCACATCCCTCATATGCCATGAACTTTTGTCACATTGAACACACATATGTATGGATGTCGCATGGAACACAAAAAAACGTACCATCAGACAGCCCTGCAATGGGGACACACATCACCCATATTGCAACACAATTGAAGGACAATGGGATGCAAAATAGACAGAGATACAAATATACAAAGATCACTAAGCAAACAACACCTGCAAAATACGGATCAGGCCAGCAGGAACACTCAGGGAAGAAGGCTGCACTGGGATATAAATCACTTTGCACACACCCTAAAAAAAAATTGCACAGAAACTGGCCCTTTAGGTATCTCTGGAACAAACAATACTAGACCCAAATGGCATGCCGATCTGCGCAGTGTGGAGGTACAAGTCAACAAAGCACATACAACTCCAACTGCATGGGACATACATCTACATGAACACAGCTATATGGACACATGCACAGTCAAATGCAAACAAAGGTAGCACAATTTTACATACTCCATGTCTCCACAAACAAAGCTCAAGCTGCCACACATTAGATGAATCCATAATCCATATCAGGGGACAAGCCTAACGCCATACATGCTCAAATTGGACAATACAAGATGAAATACTTACCATCCCAGGCAGTATACAAAGCCATGACACCACCATTGCATTTATACCCACATATCCATACAGCCAACATATACCCTTGTCTTGGGGGACACCAGCAGTGTCAACAAAGTCAGACACTGCAAACAACAAGAAATGGATCAGCAAGCAGGCTGAAACACACACAACTGTAGTCAGACAACACAAGTAACTCAGGAACAACATAAAGGTAGAAAAGGAATTGCAGGAAAAATGTATACCCAAACAAACAACTGTTTGGGTTTAGTTTTAGCCAACTTTCAATAGTCCAAGGCCTTTCTCCCGTCCATGTACTTTGGTGCAGCTACATCATGGTGCCGTCACTTGACTCCTAACTGCCAGGGAACCTCCTCAGGATGGGGCATCAAGTGGGCAGGCAGGCACCTCAGGGATCATCTTTGGGGAGGGAGTCAGATTTATAAGAATGGTTTGGTCTTAAGTTTGAGGGGGTTGACTGCTTTCTGGGAGGAGTGGGCTTCTTCTTGGGAGGGGAACTTTGAGATGGAAGGAAGGGGTTGGGAGGTGGGTGGGGGCCTCTTGGGTTTGGGACGGTGGTGGAGGGAACAGAGGAAGGTCCAACATAAAAACTTTCTGGGGACGGTCAGCAGAGAGGGATTGGGATTTGGAGGTCGAGGGAGTGGTTGTCTGCTGTGTCGTGTGGATGTCATGGGTGCATGCTTCTTGGAGGTATGCTTGTGTTTGGTTGGTGTCTGTTTCATGGGTGAGTGAGTGCGTTTGTGTGTCTGGGAGGTAGAGGTGCTGGGAGATGGAATGGTGGATGTGTGTATGTCTGTTCGGGTGGTATCTAGGGGTATGCTGGTAGTGGTGGATGTCTGTGTGTCTGTTTGGGTGGTGTCTGTGGCTATTGTGCTTGTGGTGGATGTCTGGGTGTCTGTTGGGGTGGTGTCGGTGGGTATGCTGGGTGTGGTGGGTCTGAAGCTGACTGTTGTGGTGGTGTCTGAGGGTATGCTTGATGTCATGTGTGTTACGCTGGGGATGCCTTGCGAAGTGCTGACTGATCCTGTGTCTGTTGTTTGCTTGTGTGCCGTGTGTTTTGTGGTACTTGTGTCTGTGCTTGCTGCTCTTGTGTGTTGAGGTGAGTGCATACGGATCGGTCTGTGTGCTTTGGGTAGGTATGGGAAGGGGAGATTTGGATTTGTAAGAGGAAGGTGGAGGATGGACGGAAGGTGGGGTGGTGACTGGCTGCCATTACTGTGGAGGCCACAGCCTGAAAAGATCTCTGTAGGCCAGACATTGCACCATGAATTCCCACCAGGAACGCATTTGTTTGCTGGGGTTGAGTTGCCAATCAGTGGATGGCATTCACAATGGTTGACTAACCCACAGATATACTTCCTTCTCAGGAGTTCAATAGCCTCCACACTGAGGGCACCATAGGTAACAGGGGCTGGGGCGGAGGTGCCTGCGGCTAAGGAGACGCCTACCCTATTGGGTGAGTGGGCACTGCCAACTGATGGGGAGCAACAGGGAGGGTGGTGAAAGAACGGGGTTGTGGACAAATATGGTAGATGGGCATGCCCAATGGGTCAATCACCACTAGGGAGTGTCCACTGGAGGAGAAATCTGATGATGAAGACAATGTTCCGGTCTCCCCCGTGGCACTCCCCTTGCCTTCCGGGCAAAGAGGTCCCTCTGTGTCAATGGTATCTTGACCTGAGGTCCCATGGGCAGTTGATTACCTACTCGGCTGTGCCCTGTCTCCCTTGCTTGCAGGTGCTGATGCTGCAAATACAAAGAGAAATAGGGTCATCACATGTCCATGATCACACTTGAAACACAACTCTGATTAGCAAGCATTACCATGATATCAAGTAGGCCACAGCAACAAACTCCACCTAAATGGCCCACTCATGTGCCATACCATATGCATGCATGCCATATGACCCTTGCCCACAGGAAAATCAGGATCTCAGACAACTACAATTGTATGGCTAAAGTTGTGCAATCACAGTACCTATTCAACAAGTAATCAACCTCATCACCCTCAAAGCTTTGCTCCATGGAGCGGACCTCACTTTCCTGTTGTCATACAAGAGTAAGCCAATGCATTCTCACAGATCCCACACAATGTCATGCACACATGTATTTGTCACATACATGTCAAGCCTCGAAAAATCATAAAAATGTTAGTAGACCTGCAGGTGAGTAGCTTGAATAATCTATTCAACCTAACTGTAATGTGCTTGACCCGGAAACGAATCTCAAATTGTGTGATCCTAGGCAAATATTGTATTTTACAGTAGCCTTTTTCTTCATTCTCACATATGAGTGCACCTTCAAATATGTGAGTTCAGTATTTCTGCTATAAAAAAGTTCTCTTTTGTTTGATTAAATACACTAAACGTTTGCTCCATGTATAATACATCTAGCCAACAAATAGGGTACACATGATCCATGCATGACTTGCCTCTTAGTTTACTAATAGCTTTGCCATCAGGGCAGGAGTGTTTCTCATTTTATGTTTAAACACTCACTTTTAATAAATATATTACTAAAGCATGATGTGGTAACGCACGTCACTTATAGACAGTAAATTTCCAAGAAATATCTAAAAACCTTCCCACTAACTTGCAGCCTTACTGATAAAACTATATAGTGTATTAACAATAATCTGTGAAAACTGTGTTTCAGAAAACATTTATCATTTACACAATCACCAAGTGAAGGTTTTTGACTTTTTTTTCCGTCCTATTAAAGTATTTCTTTCATCACACAGAAGTACAAAAAAATGGTCTTTCACAGCTACCGAAATATATTTTGAAATGTTTGTAAAGTTGACTTAGTTTTATAAATGTTTTTTGTTAAGAAAAACCTGATACCAAAAGCCTTTCATTTCATATAGGTCACCTTACATAATCCTGGAACTCTGAAGCCACAAGGAAGTCACAAAAATTCAGTTTGTCTTCTTGCATTGCAAGAAGACAAACTGACTTTTGACCTATGTCTCTGAACACAGAGCAAATGTGACAAGAATAAGATTTAAACCCATTTTAATTGCTAATCCAGTTTCTGACTGAACAGAACACCTGTTCTTAGTCCTCTCTAAAAATAGTTCCACCTCATAAAATAAAACTTGGTGGAGTAGATTTTTGAGCCCTGCATAGTGACGCAACTATAAGAAATGATGCTCCAAATTCCTGCCATGTTGATGACAAAAGTACAATAGCCTGGAGAAGGTGACATGGAAATACTCATGTCACACTGGAAACATATCACAAAGCACACTTCACCAAGTGATATTTGTTCCAGTACAGTCATGGAGGTGGTACTAATGCTGCTCAGATAGACCACATATGTGGCATGGAAAAGTACACTGTAAACATCACATGCAATATGTCAGGGAGAGATGTCCCCAAAATCCACAATGCCATGAATCAGCAAACCCCAGGGTAATCACCATTAATGTCTGGCACCCCTTGTAATGGCATGCTATGAGTACATCAGTAGATGCCATTAGTCCCTTGGATGTTGGACAGGCCCAGAGATTTGCAAGTCCTTGTTGAAGGCCCTCAACATGTTGCCCAATTGGAAGCTACATCATTGTCTCCTTTATGGTCATGCAGACCCTGAAGTCTGTCTGTGGATAAATGTGTTGCGTGGGCTCTCATTATCCTAAATGAGACTACTGGATTTCTAGGCAGCAGGATCGTTCACGGTGTGGGGGATTAAGTCTGACCCACTTGGAAGCACCTCTGTCACCCTAAACCCGTTTTTGCTCCGGCGAACTAGCAGTGCCTCATTTCTCCCAAGGGGAAGAGATGATTGGGCAGCTGAGCTCATGACATCTTTGGAACTTCTCGGGGAAGTCGTGGTCACTCAGATCCAAACCAGCTCTCTCATTTACAGTATGATCTCATATACAAATGACAAAGGCAGTTTAAGTTTTATATAATGTTTTAATAAAACGACTGCATTTTAGATATTAAGGCGTGAGCCGCAATAACCAGAACCATACAACACAGTAGGATTGAAATAGTCACGAGGAGAGTGAAACATAAGAATAACGCTATCATGGTGTTAACAATTTCTACTCTCTCTCAGCTAGTTCTATTTCGAGCACAGCATGTTAAGCTTCTAACTTGCATTTCAGATTCCCTGGGAAGACATCAACCCTCATACCTGAGCAAAGGCCTGTGATCTGGTTCAGCATCTGCAATGAGGCAGTCAGCATCTAGTTGTGGTTCCCTGGTCGAAATCTCCCTCTTGCGTGTATTAGGACAAGGAAGTGTTTTTATAACTAACATGTCAGTGTGATCACAAAATGTCAATACGCAAGAATCCCAAAGACTAAACTCCTACCACGTCTATCGGCAATGTACCAGACTGTATCCTTGACTGAAGCACAGAGTGAACAAGAATGTGTTATTAAAAACTTCAGTGCTGAAGTAGGCTAAACAGTGTGATATAAAAAATAAAACAAGACCGTAGAACTGGCTATTTGAAAAATAACAGTACAAAGCGGAAAAACAAGCATGTAGAGCAAAGTGCACAGAGGCTCTATGCTGCGAGCAAAGGAATAAAAGACATCCAGGGCAAAGTGCACAAAGGCCTAACGCCTGAAGATAACGCTCAAAGGATACCTAAAACTGACCACACTACACCCTCCCCTTGTCGGTAGCAAGTGGTTCTAATCAAACTGAAAAATAAAAATATGCCCTAGATATAAAAACATACAAAATATATTTTGACAAGTCCAGAGGACACCAAAGCATAAAACCAAATCTTAAATTTGCAAGCATGTGACGGAAGGCCAAATCGTCATATTGTCAATTTTGTTTTTTACTGCTGTAAAAAAATCTAATTTCAAATGGAAGCCACGGAAAGCAGGAGATCCTCCACTTCGACAGATGTCAACACTGGAAAATCCACGGCAAATATTATCATGGAGCAGGTGTGTTCCAAAGCCCCAGAACCATCCAAGGCGGCACCCTGTGCAGGGCCTAGGAATGAGACAATACCATCTTCCTCCAGGAAGGGAATCTCATAAACTGCCTCACGAAGCAAACGCAACCGCAGTGCACAAGTCTGGGAATGAGCCCTAATCGGGAACATCAACAGATCAGGCTCAATCACTGGGGGGCGCTGTAGTGAGAGACAGAGATTCAGTGCATGTTCAGACGAGCACCAAAGGCACCGAAACACGGGTTGCACACAATCCAAAACTGGTCGGAATGACAGAGACCAGTCACACTCCAAATGTCCCAGGAGTGTTGCTCCAAAATGCTGCATCATGCGTTTACGACACAGCTGCGCTGACGGGAGCGCCAATATTGGATCTCGTTGCGGTGGGACAGCCATTGCGGAAGAACAACAGCAGCAGCAAAACACCAGCCAACAAAGCCAAAGTAATCGGGTATCCCCCAAAAATGCTTCCGAAAATAGAATGAATAGCTGAAGGTATCAAACCGAATATAGAAGAGAAGGTATGAGCAAAACCAATACCAAAGGCTTTGAAAAAATGTGCAATTCCAGCAGTGCTGGACGCATTAAATATACGTCCCACGAGTTCACCAAAGTGGCTCGGAAAGTTAGTATTCAATAGGGACTGTATTTCTGCTGATGACCTCGCCACCTGAAGTGCGTAGGTCTTGCTTGCACATGTAAGGGCCACATGCTTTTGAAACAATAGAGCCTTCAGTCGACTCAACTAGTCAAAATGCACCTTGGAAGTAGCAATATGAGGCCAGATGTCCGCTACCTCCCTAATTTGAGTGGGGGGAAACAACACATTCCCGCAGCACATAACGGCCTTGGTGACAATGACTACGTATACTATTCCGGCACGCATGCCACAACAGGGTTCACTGTTAAGAAGGACGTAACTGCTGTTTGAAAGCACCTGGAAAGTGTTTTTAATTACCGGGACTGGAACTCCCTTTAGATAACAAGCTAAGTTAGCAATCGAGGCATTACATGCTCTGTGCAAAGACAGCTGTTTACAAACCAACGAATGGCTGACAGAAGTTTCGCATTCGCTACCGCTAAGAAAAACCTCCCTCAAACCATTAATGCATCTGTATACAAAGGGAAGCTCCCACACCTCGTGTATGTAACTGTCTCCCAACCGTTCATATCTTCCCACCGGGATGTGCTTTAAACATGAAGTAAAATGCAGAGTGGAGATAGGCAAATTAATAACCCTGTGAATCAACCACTCAGCAGATGGAATCTCAGCAACAGTAAAAGGCAATTTCTCCAACTTTTCAATATTTAACATAACATATGTCGCTTCCTTCTTAGCCATCAGCTGTTGTTGACGAGTCAAATTAAAGGAAATAAATATCTCCCTGGCACGAATGTGCTGCCACGGGACGCGACCTGCCTTTAATGTCTGCAGAGTCCAACCCAACTGCATGATGGACCGCGTTTAACTCTGCCCATGATATGAAGAAGACATATCAGATTTAATAATGTCTATAGCAGAGGAAACAATGTTGTCAATTGTATATACACGGTCTGATAGGGTATGCATCCCATTATCCACAACAGACAAAGCTTGTATCAAATTTTCTTGATCAATTTGCCTCAACCGTGCAGCTGCTTCCTGTTGTGAAAGCTTCCAAACCTCATTATAGTTTGCTGCCAATTGTTCAATTTAGAAGGGACAGGAATGCTAGGCAAATTCAAATCTCTAATCGTAGCTAAGCCCAAACAACTAGTCTGTTGCACAGTGTCATTTAGGAAAATCATTTGGACAGGAATAATACACGCCCTAAACAAAGTGTCCCTACCCCGCATCTGCCAATTTTTCGGCCCCCAGACACTTTTCAAGTCAACAGTTGTGGACCAGTATTCATACCCCTCAACCGAAAGTTTGGATACAAACAAATTTGAATACAATAATTTAGTGTCCGTCAATAACATTTGCTTATTAGCATGCGGAGTAACTTTAAAATAGTAAGACTTAGCACTCTGTTGATTATGCCCAGAAAAATATTCAAATTTATCAGAATACGTTTTAGAGCTCCCTTGTGGAGGAGTCGGGCAATGTTCCCATTGCATATATTCAAACATTGACTTAGGGCTACTAGCTTTATGAATAAAGTGGTGTCCATAATAATTGTAGCAAAACATGTCACCATAATTATCTCTAAATAGGTAAGCATCTTCATTTTCATAGATAGTATAATATTGCAATTCTGCCAACATAGAATCCACTGTCTGTACATCCCAATCATCAGATACAATGCCTGGTATAACGATATCATTCATTGATAATTTGAGAACATAGGGTATTTGAATTATTTCAGTGGGACCATATATATCAAACATTACTCTATCCCACACAATCCCATACGGAATCGGTACTGCAGAAATGTTCACAAAGGACAAGTCTCTTCGAACTATATGAGGCGAAAAATGTGGCTTCAACACCGTCTCCACGTGCTCAATGTTAGATCGTTCAGGAAGAAAATGACCATGTATTACCAAAAAACAAGTAACCACAAATCCCAGCCATAAGAAAAGAGTCATTACTGTCATAAAAAGCCACAAATAGTTCCAAGGAACAACAAAATATGTGTGTTTAAGCCAACACAGCAGCTTACGTGGACCCCGGGCTGATGATAAAGAAGACGAGAGGTCCGACACGGTATCATCAGTGGTGTTGAAGCAGCCAGAAGCAGTTCTCGCAAAAGGTGCAACCGTAAATAAAGAAGCAGAAGGTGGCTCTCGTCTGGGCACGCTATAAACCACATTTTCAGTAATATCAGTAGAACGTACAGCAACTTGATCATAAGAATCCAAATCAGTCGCAGTATGTGGAACAATCGCAAGATCAGCTTCCACCCTCCCCAAGCTCGGAGAGGAAATAGCGTCGGTGCAAATCACCTGCAGCGGAACTTCTTCCCCAGTAGTGAGAGGGATTCCGGAAATACTGGGTATCCCTCTTAGTCTGCTGTGCAGAATCGGCCACATGTTGTAACTTGACATTATCAATGGAAACAAAGCGATTTCCTTTGGCCCCTTGCAACGGTGGCAAAATCACAGTTCTTGTGCCGCTGACCCCTATCACAGGGACAGGCACCCGATAAGAAGGACCAAATTCTTTTTTCTCTGCGACCTTTTCACGCACAAGATCCCCAATCCTGGGAATCCAACCAGTAGACGTCACTGGTTCACCCTTAATTCCTGTGGAGGCAGCACTTGCAGAAGAGTTATCTTCACAAAATTGTTGTAAATCCTGCAAAACAGTGACACGATCATTTATGTCAAAGGGCGTATCCGCCGTCTCCACACCAGGACCATCTAGATCAGGAACATACATTTGTGTTCCAAACAGGCACTCATATGAAGTACGACCCCCCAGGGACCTTCTAGGCAAGTTATTAAGTGCTCTCTGTACTTTCATACAGGTGGGCTAGCCAACCACGACCCGTACCTATAACTCTGGCCGTTAATGATTCCTTTAAATCACGATTTAAACGCTCCACGACAGAATTTCCCTCGGGATGAAATGGAGACGAGAACTGGAGCTGGACCCCCAACGAAGCCATGGTGTCCCTGAATGCCTTAGAGGCAAAGGCATGGCCTTGGTCCGAATGAAAAGCCGCAACTGCAAATGTATCGACAAAGATGCGCAAATCTTTAATAACAGTTCGAGCGTCAGCCGAGCGCTGTGGCCAGACCCACACAAATCTGGAGCACAAATCTACAGCAACCAATATATATTTGTATGCACTGTCTGGTGTCAGCGGACCACAATGATCCAAGTACACACATTGTAAAGGTTTATTTGATATGAGAAGGGGCGTCTGCTGTGGGCGTCTAGCCGTGGAAACTTTAATTTGTTGGCAGACATCACAACAAAGGACATACTGCTTTGTCTCCTCATAGAGACCAGGCCACCAATAACGAGCCTGTAAGAGTGAAACGGTGGCAGCCACGCCTGCATGTGCAGAAGCCGCCCCCTCATGTGCTGCAGTTATTAAGCGAGGTCGCTCAATTTTTTTAGGCATTTCACGTACACCAACGCCTGGGATTTTAACTACAGCGTTTAGCATACCACCCATACAGTAACTATATTTAGGGAATCATTTAGGAAATGGCGTTCCATCAGCTGTAGCTTTTATGGCAGCCAAAATCTCTGTGTCTGGTTTGGAACTCGAACGAGTTACTGCAGCCACAGTGGCAACTACCACTGCCGATTTTGCGGCTTCATCCGCCAAAGTATTCCCAGCAACGTGTATTCCAACGCGCTGGTGTCCAAGTGTATGCACAACATGGACCTTAGGAAGTGTTTCTTTCAGATCCGCAACCTTCCCCCACAGCAATCTGTGTTTAATGGTGTTACCTTTGGAATCTCTGAACCCATTCAAACCTCCAGTAGTGCAAATATTAATTGAAAGACTGAACACAGTAGTGGGAGTCACAGACCAGCAATGTAGTTATCGCCGGATCCGCGTGTTCCAAGGCTAACAATAGAGCTTTCAGCTCAGCCAACTGTGCCGTACAATCTCCCAAGGTTTTTGTATAAGTATGTCGGGGGCAGAACACTTCCCCCTCCATATAGCCGCTCACCACCGCACATGCAGCAGAATACTGTTATTTAGTCCCAACCTCTGGTTGCGCAGAGCCATCGGTATACATGACCACCTGATATTGGTCAATAGGCAATGTGCCAGCGGGAACTGGGTACTCCATTTCATATTGAAGAAATTCTTGAGTCTGCAGTTTAGGGTCAAATATGTAATCTACATCAGTGGCTGTTAAAGACGTTGCCCATTGTATCCATTGCGCGTGTAAAGCTTTCGAATTAGGAACACTCGCTTTTGTAACAGCCTCTAGAGCCGGAATCGGGGAAACAACAATAATGCGCTGGCCCTGGGCAAGAGGTCGTTCTTTAATAACAGCCATCTGTAGAGCAGTGAGAATTTTCTCAGTTTGTGCAAAACATTGTTCTGCAGCCGAATACAAGTGAGACTTGTATGCTATCGGGACTGTCTCACCCTCATTAAAGGTGACATATGTAAATCCAACGGCACCAGGGATACCCCTGATGGCCAGATGCGTTTTATTGTCCCGTGTGTGTAAATGCTTTACTGCTAAGAGATTTGATTGCAAATCTCGAAGAATATGTGTATGCTCAATCGTCCAAAATCTACTCGAAAAATTCGGGCGAATCAACTCGTATAAGGGTTTTATACGTGTAGCATAATCAGGAATGTAAGTTCTGCCAAAATTCAGAAACCTCAATAATGACTGAAGTTTCGGAACCGTATTAGGAGGTTGCAACTGAGCACATTTCTCAATAAAAGTGTGGCCCTAAGTTCTTGCCCTCATTCGACAACTCATATCCCAGGAAAATGACAATGAGGAAGGCAATTTTTGATTTCTTAAAATTAAATTCGTAGCCAATATCAGCAAATCCCACAACAATGTGCGCTACGTGCCTTAAATGTTGCAGTAACTCATCGTCGTCAGATATATATCATCAACACATGATAACGCTTCAGGATCCAACTCGTGCAGAATTTCTGTTATACGAGCAGAGAATAGTCCTGGGCTATTCTCATACCCCGGAGGCAGACGACAAAACTTTTTCAGAGAGCCAAACACACTAAAGCTCGTATAGTCCCTACTTTCGGGCGCTATATTTTGGTAGAAGAATCCATTCGAGATATCTAATGTTGTTTTGTATTTCTTACGCACAATATTATTCATGAGCGCTGCGCTGTGTGAATTTTGTATTGCATATGTGCCTGTATGTCCACTTAAATGTCTGTAATCCACCACTATCCTTTAAGAATGGTCCGGTTTAGCAACTGGAAATAAGGGATTATTCATCGGCGAGACACAGGATTCAATTACTCCCTGGTACTCCAATTGTGTAAGTATTTTCCTTACCGATGCCCTTGCCTCAAATTTTATAGGATATTGCGGTTGCGGCTGAGGTTCGCTCTTTATCGGAATTACATGATAAGGTGAATTTCTATCCCACCCCACATTATTTCTATATAGGGCGGGAGCCTGTGCTAGGGCCCATGATTTACTATAGGACTCTGCTAGTTCTCCCGGAACAAGTGGTGAGAATGAAGGTGTAATAACCTCCTCCCCAACTGGACAGTCACGAACAAAAGTCAGGTGGCCAATCCTGTTCAGCCAGCAGAACGTCATACAATTTGACCAATCGGTCCCAAAAGATGGCGTTTATAGTGCGCTCAACATCCCCTTCTAATTGTAAAGTTACTGTATAAACTCTATCGGGATCAGAGACACGCATATCTGCTGTTTCGACCTGTATGAAGTCATCAGTTGCTTTCACCTCCAGATGCTTTAGAAGACTCCGGCGAACTATTGTGACCTCTGCCGCGCTGTCTAACAGTGCTAACGCCCATGTCTTGTTCTTCAAGAGAACTCTCTTCCTGAGTGGCATGTCTAACTGAGACTGCTGCCACCTTCTTCTTTTTCAATTGCTGTTTTTGTTGGATCGGTTTCTCTTCTTGTTTAACAGAAACCTCAGTTGAGCGTTGTGACTCCTGTCTCAGTTTCACGTACTCTGTTCTCCGCTCTGATCGCCCACCTCTCTCATTTCTCTTATCCGAGGAGTCCTGAAAGGAACGAGATTGGCGTGTATCAGTATATTGATATCTATCAGGCGTCTTCAAATTATCCCTATTCCTAAGATTATACCTATTCTGCGGGGTCTCCGGCTGCGGAGATTGTCCCCTATCTTTCTTAGGTGTCTGTTGTTTTTTCTCCCAGCGCTTTTTAGTACCCTCAGGTTGCTGTTGTTTAGTAGTATCTTTACTATTCTTACCCTGTAACTGGGGTTTCTGCGGTCTAGCCCCAAGGCTATCACGACCGATACTCGAATATGTTTCTGCCATTATTCTCGAAAGTTCCCGCTCCTGATTAAGTTGCGGGACGTCTCAAAGACGCATATGCACTGCTAGCGCCACTGCCTCTCCCTTGAGATTACTTAAAATAATAGAAGAAACTGCGGCAAAATTGCCCATCAGCTGCATCCCTAAATCTAAGGCTGGGGCAGCCCCATATTCATCTTGAATTTGTTTTAGCACTTCCGGTAGATTAGCCAATGTCGGTGTACCGTGTGCTGTAGTGTAGAGCGCGGCAAACACTGTGCCCCATGTATTACAATGGTCCACAGTAGGAACCATTCCATACGGCAAACACATCGTCAATATTCTATGTTTATCCTGAGGTCCCGTATGGGGAAATACTGCTTCCAGCGTATTAATTTTTTGCGCCAGCCAAAATGGAGTTTCCTCACGTTTAGCCGGTACTCTACCCATAACTGAGTGTACAGTGGCCGGATTGATACCCGGAACCACTGCCTGTGGGTGTGCAAGAGCAGCACGCGCTGCATTAGTATTCAAAGTCTGCATCACAAATTGAACCAGTCTTCTGTATGTAGTAGCTATGTCTATATATAAACGACGAACGTTAGCCACCGCCAAGTTAGCAACCGCAGGATACGGTGTGTATGTAGCCAATAAAGGCCAGGTAGGACCATCATTACTCAGTGGACCTAACCTAACTTGTGCTACTGTGTGTGGGAGGGCACCATCAATGCTATTATGGTGTTCTTGATAAGATAAAGGTATCTCTAAGTATGCATATGCCCTGTATTGTCGAGGGACATTCGCAATAGTGTATTCATGAAAAGTGTTCGTACCCCCATCAACTGCTGGAAATACGACCCAAGAATAAAAAAGCTCTGTTCTATAGGCTGCATAGGCGTCCACCACAAACGTGACCGGACCCCCCTGGACCGTCAGTCCATGTGCTATCAGATGTCCCGTGAGCGGTTGGCGCATATTAAGCGCTATGTTTATTACTTGAGGATTTGCCATTATAATAACAGCACTGGGTCAGAGAAGGCACACCAATATCGGGGTTTTCCTTTCAGAGTTCAAGCTTGATCAACCGACCACTAAGGAATAGGATGTACCTATCTCGTGGTGGCGGAAATCCTCAGCCCCACGGACGTCTCCGTTAATGGAACCGAGGAGTCAATATATATATGAGACCGAGAGAGTCAGCCGGACCTGAAAATTATAGCCAGACCAATCGTTGACGGCGCCATGTCGCGTGGGCTCTCATTATCCTAAATGAGACTACTGGATTTCTAGGCAGCAGGATCGTTCACGGTGTGGGGGACTAAGTCTGACCCACTTGGAAGGACCTCTGTCACCCTAAACCCGGTTTTGCTCCGGCTAACTAGCAGTGCCTCATTTCTCCCAAGGGGAAGAGATGATTGGGCAGCTGAGCTCATGACATCTTTGGAACTTCTCAGGGAAGTCGTGGTCACTCAGATCCAAACCAGCTCTCTCATTTACAGTATGATCTCATATACAAATGACAAAGGCAGTTTAAGTTTTATATAATGTTTTAATAAAACGACTGCATTTTATATATTAAGGCGTGAGCCGCAATAACCAGAACCATACAACACAGTAGGATTGAAACAGTCACGAGGAGAGTGAAACATAAGAATAACGCTATCATGGTGTTAACAATTTCTACTCTCTCTCAGCTAGTTCTATTTCGAGCACAGCATGTTAAGCTTCTAACTTGCATTTCAGATTCCCTGGGAAGACATCATCCCTCATACCTGAGCAAAGGCCTGTGATCTGGTTCAGCATCTGCAACGAGGCAGTCAGCGTCTAGTTGTGGTTCCCTGGTCGGAATCTCCCTCTTGCGTGTATTAGGACAAGGAAGTGTTTTTATAACTAACATGTCAGTGTGATCACAAAATGTCCCTACGTAAGAATCCCAAAGACTAAACTCCTACCATGTCTATCGGCAATGTACCAGACTGTATCCTTGACTGAAGCACAGAGTGAACAAGAATGTGTTATTGAAAACTTCAGTGCTGAAGTAGGCTAAACAGTGTGATATAAAAAATAAAACAAGACCGTAGAACTGGCTATTTGAAAAATAACAGTACAAAGCGGAATAACAAGCATGTAGAGCAAAGTGCACAGAGGCTCTATGCTGTGAGCAAAGGAATGAAAGACATCCAGGGCAAAGTGCACAAAGGCCTAAAGCCTGAAGCTAACGCGCAAAGGATACCTAAAACTGACCACACTACAAATGCTTGTACCCAAACATGATTTCAACATAACTGCATGTCACTCTATGATACATGCCAACAGTCAGGACACAAACCTTACCCATTACACACGTGCAGTGCACTTTGCTACAAGATGCCAAATCAAGGGCTTAGAAATGCACATTGATGCTCAAAACTGTAGTCCTACCTGTCATGTCCCTCTTTGCTCCTGCTGTTGTAAATGCCAAATTACATGCTATGATGCATGAGAGAAGGTGTCAGCCAATAAACAATGGTGACACACTTCTGCATGTGGAATTTACGCAGGATGACAACATTTAGTTCGATTGACACTGAACAAGGGAGGAGAGATTGTAGTGATGCCTATAGAGATACGAGTAGTGGTTATATGTTAATTCATGTTCAAGAGTTGGACAGACGTGTTGCCAGTAATGAACTGAGAAATAATGGATCAGAGGGAGACAGTATAGGAGGTGATATTACAAGAGACAACATGGGAATTTACGGTTGACAAAGGCCGCTAAGGGTGAGGAAGCAACCAAGTTATTTACATGACTACTCCATGGAGTGATCTTGTTTTGTTGTGATATCATGTTGTTAAATGCTCTCTTTTATTATCTCTATGTTCCATCTACTTCATGCAATATTCAGATTTCTCAACCATTTTTTCAATTTCGATGGCGCCTTTGAGAAAAGGATTTTTGGCAGCCCACAAACATTCTTGTGTTTTCCTACTCCTACATTGAACAATGAGCTGATCTCTTATCATCTCTTTTGTCATTGCTCCGAATCTGCATTTCAGAGATAGTTCTCGAAGTTGTGTTACAAAGTCATCTATAGATTCACCCACTCTTTGGGGTAAAGTATACATTTTGTTCAGCCTCATCACCACATTTGTCTCTTTAGCAAACCTCTTTTCCCAGGGTACTCAAAAGAATAGCTTGGTTCCTACTCGGTCTAAACTTTGACCGTCGATAGCTTCCAAATAGTTGTCAAACATTTCCACCCATTCATCTCATTTAATAGGTGGAACTATTGGTTGAGATAAGAAACACTAAGGTTGTGAAATTGTGGTGATATCCATGTTATGGTATTAAGAATATAAAAAATCCAAAACAAAGGAAATATGTAATTTGTCTGTCCTCCCTCAGTATTTTCCTTCTTTAAAAAAAAAATAATAAATAACTATTCATCGTGTATAAATACAACTTTTTTAAATTGAAGAAAACAGTTTAAAATGTTTAAAAACTGTTGTGAACACTAATTCTATCCTTATTTTCTACACTTTCCTTAATTTACTTATTTTTTTAACCATAATTCACCCGGCATTAAGTAATTTTCCTGCCCTTTAATGAAGCTTGAGGAGTGAAAGATAGTATGATGGAGGTAATTAATCATGTTTGCCAGATGAGACGCGTGCTACTTGTACTTTTCTTGGCTGGATGGATTCCGCTTTGAATCATGTTGGCGTCTGACACTTTGGGCCTCATTCCGGGCCTCGGGCAACGGAAGCACCGCCAACAGGCTGGCGGTGCTTCATTGCCCATTCTGACCGCGGCGGTAAAGCCGCGGTCAGAAAAGGGGATCCGGCGGTTTCCCGCCGGATTTACCCTGGCTGGGCTGAACCTCCATGGCGGCGCTGCTTCCGACCCCCTTCCCGCCAGCCTGTTTCTGGCGGTTTTGACCGCCAGGAACAGGATGGTGGGAATGGGTGTTGTGGGGCCCCTGGGGGCCCCTGCACTGCCCATGCCACTGGCATGGGCAGTGCTTGGTCCCCCTAACAGGGCCCCAGCATGATTTTCACTGTCTGCATAGCAGACAGTGAAAATCCCGACGGGTGCAACTGCACCCGTCGCACCCCTGCAACACCGCCGGCTCCATTCGGAGCCGGCCTCTGTGTTGCAGGGCCTTTTCCGCTGGGCCGGTGGGCGCTCCCCTGGCGGGCACCCGCCGGCCCAGCGGGAAAGTCAGAATGGCCTCCGCGGTCTTCTGACCACGGAGCGGCCATTTGGCGGTTCCCGCCAGGCGGGCGGCGTCCGCCGCCCGCCCGGGTCAGAATGACCCCCTTTGTCTTTAACAAATTGAGTGGCCTGCCCTTCAAACGAGGCTCGTTGAGTAGGGAAATGGGTCTCCTCCCCCTTGATCACTACGACACAAAGGATGTGTTGTTCCTTCAGTCTGACACGCTGCCTAATGATGAGTTACCTACACAATAACAACGGGCATAAATATAAATAACCCCATGGTAGCATTTTATTCCACGGTCCGACAGATATTCAAACCACAAAAACTTGTTGCGCAGCTCTGTGCAAATAAAGAAAAATATAGCATTGCAGCACTTATCACATGATCGGTAATGCGTAGGTTCTCCTCCACATGAGAAGAGTCACTGTTTCTGCGTTTCTGTCGCTTGTCGCCAAATTAATGTTGTAATGCAAGAGTCTTTCCACACAGCAATTAACACAAATGACTCTATTTTGAGACTGACACTCCGCGTCGTGGTACCCTCATCGACCAGCTAGCGGCAACTGCCCCTTCAGCTAGGTCGCAAGCATAACACCATGACAACAAAACAATGAGTACATAACATTCGAGCCATAATGAATGGTCATGCTGTACCAGTTACTTCAGGTTACAACACTATCCAATCTTGAATGCATAGGAACCACATGCAGTGAATCCTACCTTAGATAAAACCAATAATATTTTAGGCTGCCTGTAGGAACATAAAAGCAAAGCTGAAAGGACCACCTCAAGAAACCCTCATATAAGCACTGTGTGATCACATGTGACACTACACACTTCACAGCAAATCTTAGTGATAAGTGGCCCAAATCATGCAATAACCCCCTTACTTTAAAAAACAAAATCCATGCTTTCTAGCAACTAGGAGGGATGCTATCTCTCCTGCTCCTATTTTTGATAGCCCTTAATATTAATATGGATGGTCATAAGCTAATCACCCTTACCCTAAATCAAGAGACTATGGCCCTCATTACAGCCCTGGCGGTCGGTGTTAAAGGGGCGGTTATACCGCCAACAGGCCAGCTGTTAAAAAAATGGAATCACGACCATGGCAGAAACCGCCAACATAGAAAGCCACTTTAACACTCCGACCGCCACAGCGGTAGAAACAAACACCACTGCGGTAACTGGCAACAGACAGGTGGAACACAATGTACCACCCACTGTATTACAAGGCATCAATCCGCCACCTTCTCCGGGGCGGTACCAGCGCCATCAAAAGCATGGTGGAAACAGTCTTTGGAAGAGAAACCACTCACCTCACAACACCCAACGAGGAACCAGGACGCCATGGAGCCCGAGTTACAGGTCCTGCCCATGTTGGTTTACCTCCTCTTCTACCAGGAGCAGCAAAGACACCGGCGACGACTGTGGTGAGTACTGCACCTAGCACACAGGGGAGGGGGGAGGAAAAAGAGAGTGCCACACACATGCAACATGCAAAACCCCCACCCTCACCCACAACAACATATACACAAACATATGCAGCAACTTGACATTTACATCCCGTCACCCTCTGGAAGAACGCAAGGACAAAATGAAATGATGTAACGAGTGTAATCATCGAAAAATCAGATAGGCCAAAATGTAAATCATCAGTATATACAAATATGTACGCCAACTACACAAGTCCAGATAGTAATGCTATCATTGTCCGTGGACCAGTGGTCTAGTGGTCCCAAAATGCATGAGCGAAGCCCACACATGATACCTGGCTCGAAACGGAGAGAACACTGCAGGGGCGTCAGATCGAAAATAAACAGGCACCTCAGGGGGAGGAGAAAGGGGGGCAGCTCAACCGGATGAACGGACGACGCCACTGCTCCACGAAGGGGCTCCATGCCCACAGTTTGGTCCTGGGGAGTGCAAAGTCACAGTCTCACAAGTCTCTCCAGTGGGTGGTTGCCCACTGCTTTATCCTAGGGAGTGCAAAGCCACAGTCTCACAAGTCTCTCAAGTGGGTGGTTTGCCCACTGCTTTATCCTGGGGAGTGCAAAGCCACAGTCTCACAAGTCCCTCAAGTGGGTGGTTTGCCCACTGATTGGTCCTGGGGGGTGCAAAGCCACAGTCTCTCAAGTCTCTCCAGTGGGTGGTTTGCCCACTGCATTATCCTGAGAATGACATCCAAAGCCACAGTCTCTCAAGTGGATGTCATTCTCCACTGGTTCTGGAGGGGCCTTTGTGCCCAGAGTGCTTCATCCTGCCAAGGACTGTGTGAGTGGATGCTTTTTTCCACTGTTTCTGGAGGGGGCTTTGTGCCCATAGTGCTTCATCCTGCTGAGGATTGGGGTTGTGGATGCTTTTCTCCACTGGTTCTGGAGGGGGCTTTGTGCCCAGAGTGCTTCACCCTGCCAAGGACTATGTGAGTAGATGCTTTTCTCCACTGGTTCTGGAGGGGGCTTTGTGCCCAGAGTGCTTCATCCTGACAAGGATTGGGGTTGTGGATGCTTTTCTTCTGGAGGGGGCTTTTCTTCTAGCGGGGGCTTTGTGCCCAGAGTGCTTTATCCTGCCAAGGACTGTGTGAGTGGATGCTTTTCTCCACTGGTTCTGGAAGGGGCTTTGCGCCCAGAGTGCATCATCCTGCCAAGGACTGGGGTTGTGGATGCTTTTCTCCACTGGTTCTTGAGGGGGCTTTGTGCCCAGAGTGCTTCATCCTGCCAATGATTGGGGTTGCGGATGCTTTTCTACACTGGTTCTGAAGGGGGCTTTGCGCCCAGAGTGCATCATCCTGCCAAGGACTGGGGTTGTGGATGCTTTTCTCCACTGGTTCTTGAGGGGGCTTTGTGCCCAGAGTGCTTCATCCTGCCAAGGACTGTGTGAGTGGATGCTTTTCTCCACTGGTTCTGGAGGGGGCTTTGTGCCCAGAGTGCTTCACATGCAGTGTGCCAGGTCCCATTCCTTCACCTGGGTGTGTGTGCCATGAGATTGGCTGGGAACAGGTAGCATGATGCTCCATAGAGGCAGAGACACACTCCACCCTGCTGCGACTTCGCCTGCCACCTGCAGGTACAAACAGTGCTGGGTGTCATGCCTCATGTACGCTGTGCAGGGTCCAGGACATCTCCTGCAGCCTCAGACGGCTGCCCACTGGGGATGATAACCATGTCAGCTGTGGTGGCACTGTCTGAGCACGTAAAGGGGCTGGTGGCGGTGGTTGCGGCGGTGTCTGTGGTGGAGATCCTGGCAGTGGTGCATGTGTCAGCACCTGTGGAGGGATACAGCAGGACGTCTCCTGCAGCCTCGGATGGCTGCCCACTGGGGATGATGCTGGGGACTGTTGCTGAGGCAGCAGGCGTGCAGGTGGCGGTGTCCACCATTGTACAGGTTGCTGTTCTGGTTGGCAGAAGGGGTGACTCTGGTCCCTCAACCGGAGGCTCTGTGCCCTGTCCTGACCTCCCCTTCACCTTGTGTCACTTCCCCACCTTTGATGTCACTGCTGGTCCCTTGGCACTGTCCCCTTTAGGCTTGGAGGAGCCCTTGCAGGGTGATTGGTGCGGCTTTTCCCTAGGGCATGTGGGCACCTTCTTCACCTTGGCAGGTGGTGGAATGGGCTGAATCTTGGCCTCACTAGATGGCACACTGGCAACCCTGATGGGTGCCGCCTGCAATGTGACAGGACTTGCTGAGACCACAGTGGTGGAGAATTTGGTGGCTGAGGTGCTGGGCTGGGACCTGGACATCCTGGCCCTAGAGGAAGGACGGGGGGAGGTGTAGGGAAGAGGTCAATGTTATCCAGGAAGAGTTTCTGGGACGGGAAGATGGAGGGGGTTTGGGAGTGGAGGAAGAGGTAGTGGTTGTAGGAGGTGTACGTCTGCTGAATTTGGGAGAAGCTGCATGGGCCGGAGGTTGTTGTGAGGTGGATGGCTGTTGGGTGGGTGTGTGCCTTCGTTTGTGTATTTTGGGAGGAGGGCTCACAGACACATTGGGAGAGGACATAGGGGATGTGTGCATGGTAGTGGGGGTGGTGAGTGCACGTGAGCGGTGTGTGGTGATGGGCGTGCTGGTGATGAAGGTAGTGGATGAAGATGTAGTGCATGCAGGTGTGAGTGGAGATGAGACAGGGAGGGAGGAGAAGGACGTGGAGGAGGGGGACACAGTGGAGGCAGTGGATGTTGGTGTGTCTGCATGGGGATGGTGCTTGTGTGAGTGCCTGTGAGATGTGTGGTGCTTATGTCTGCCATGTCCACTCTTGTGTGTTGATGAGTGTGCATGCTGGTCTGATGGTGTGCTTGGGATAGGCTGAGGTACAGGGGGTTGGGTCTTGGTAGAGGAAGTTGGAGGGGGGAGGCTGGGCACAGGGACAATGGCTGCCATCAGTGGTGAGGCCAGAGCCTGAAATGCTGTCTGTTGGACCGCCATACCAGCATGAATGCCCTCCAGGCATGCATTTGTTTGCTGCAAATGCCTCTTGACACCCTGGATGGCATTCAAAATGGTTGATTGCCCAACAGTGAGGGATCTCAGGAGGTCAATAGCCTCCTCACTGAGGGCAGCGGGGCTGACTGGGGCAGGGCCTAAGGTGCCTGGGGCGAAGGAGATTCCCACCCTCCTGTGTAAGCGGACATGGGAAACTCGATGAGGGGCTGCTGGGATGGTGGTGCTGGTAGGGGGGGTGGCAGCTGTACCTGTTGTTGCGGTTGGCACAGAGGTGCCGGCCACCGCAAGGGAGCTCCCATCAGAGGAGGAGTCGCTGTCACTGGTGTCTGCTCCTGTCCCCGTCGTGGAACTCCCCTCGCCCTCCGTCCCACTGGTGCCTTCAGACTCTGTAAATTAACTCTCCAGGGCCATGTGGGTTGCAGCTCCCTCCTGCTCTGGTGCCAGTGCTCCTCCACCAGATGATGCTAATGCACACAAGGACAGGGTAACAAAATAAAAAGGGGGGAAAGACAAAGAAGACACATGGTCAATGCCTGCAACACCACTACCGTTGGCGGACACAACACACAGGAAGCAGCCCTATGCACCGCCAGGATCCGGCACATCAGGGGGGTCATGGTGCGGTGGGCACCCCTTACACGTTGGGGGGCCATCCCCAGCTGGGCCTCTGCCGTCTTCTTGCTCCGGCAGCGCAGGTCCTCCCATCTTTTAACAGCAGTGGGTGCTCCGTCTATGGTAGACCCCAGGATCCGCCCTTCCTTGGCGATGGCACGCCAAATACCCTTCTTCTGGTGGGCGCTGACCTAGAGGAATAGTGAAGTAAGAAAGGATGTTACTCCCCCGTACAGTTCTTCTCACACATTGGCCACAAACATCCCACGCTGGCCCAGAATAGCATACACTCACCATCCTCACATGCTGTCCTGTCCCCCACATGTCTTTTCCATCCACAACACTCCATACAATCATGTCCCATCCACCATGCACACAGTTTACTCACCTGATTGTCTGGAGGACCCTAGAGTAGCGTGTACTGGGGGAGGACCCCATCCACCAGTTTGTCCAACTCCTCCGCAGTGAAGGCAGGGGCCCTTTCCCCAGACACTGTAGCCATTGGCGCTTCCAGACGCAGGTCACAGCAGCACTTGCAGTGTAGGTCCTCTCCTGTTGAAGGTCAGGTATCAAGTCAGCGAACTGATAGAAAATGGCGGTCGCGTCCACGGCGGTGCGTACCGTCACCGCTGGCGTACATCGTCATTGGCGCCTGGAACCTATAGGGCCCAATGACAACCAAGGCTGAATTGCGCAGCACTTGCAGTGTAGGTCCTCTCCTGTTGAAGTTCAGGTATCAAGTGAGGGAACTGACAGAAAATGGCGGTCAAGTCCGTGGCGGAGCGTACTGTCACCACCGGCGTACATCATCATTGGCTCCTGGAACCCATAGGGCCCAATGATGACCAATGCTGAATTGCGCAGCGGTCTTTGACAGCCTACCGCGACGCTGCACAACGCCAGCGCAGTTACCTCATTTTCGCTTGTCCCTCCTCACAGGTCAGGCCGCCGCCATTTCAGGGGGCCACATGGCAGGCCAACTAACTGCGTCACAGCAATTTTGGCCAGGAATACGGACAGACAAAGACACACAGACATTATTTCACGATTGTGCTAAACAGCCTTGTGCAACCTATGTGGTGTATGACCCTCTGCTCACCCTTCTCCTGCATAGGGCACGTCCGCTGGGGCAGGTGATGAGATGGCGGCATCCTCCGGTGTACAGACCCCTGGTGGACCTGTTGACAATGGAAGACAGACACATCATTATCACTTACAGACTTGATCGTGCCACAATCCAGGAACTGTGTGCCCAATTGGAGTCAGACCTGATGTCGGCTATCCACCATCTCACAGGAATCCCCCCTCTAGTGCAGGTCTTGTCAGTGCTCCGTTTCCTGGCATGTGGGTCCTTTCAAACAACAGTTGCCATGGCATCAGGGAAGTCACAGCCAATGTTCTCTAACGTGTTGTCCAGAGTGTTATCTGCCCTGCTGAAACACATGCGCAGCTACATCGTTTTCCCTCAGGTGGAGGATTTGCCCACAGTGAAAGGTGACTTCTATGCCCTAGGACATATCCCCAACATCATTGGTGCCATTGATGGTAACAAGTGGCATTTGTACCCCCCCCCGCAGGAATGAACAGGTGTACAGAAACCGGAAAAAGCTACCATTCAATGAATGTGCAGATGGTGTGTTTGGCAGACCAGTACATTTCCCATGTGAATGCCAAGTATCCTGGCTCAGTGCATGACGCTTACATTTTGAGAAATAGCAGCATCCCTTATGTGATGGGGCAACTCCAGAAGCACCGTGTGTGGCTAACAGGTGAGTCCAAGGTCCCCACACAGTTTAAATAGGTGTCTGGGTATGGGAGATTCCCTAATGGTGGGAGGATGTCTAACAGTTGTCCCTCGATATTTGCAGGTGACTCTGGTTACCCCAACCTGTCATGGCTACTGACCCCAGTGAGGAATTCCAGGACAAGGGCAGAGGAACTCTACAATGAGGCACATGGGTGCACTAGGAGGATAATAAAGCGCACCTTCTGCCTCCTGAATGCCAGATTCCAGTGCCTCCATCTGACAGGTGGCTCCCTATACTACTCACCGAAGAAGGTGTGCCAGACAATCGTGGCATGCTTTAAGTTGCACAACCTGGCTTTGCGACAGCAGGTGCCTTTTCTGCAGGAGGATGGGCCTAATGCTGGTCTTGTGGCAGCTGTGGAGCCTGTGGACAGTGAAGAAGAGGAGGCAAAAAAAGAAGATATAGACAACCGAAACAACATCATCATGCAATACTTCCAGTGCGACACAGGTCAGAGGATGGCACTACTTCACACATCTCATACTACTGTAGGACATATCATAAATCTGCCTTTTTACCTCTGTGTATGGACCCTGACATGTCACTTTGGCTTTCCATTTCACAGATCTGGGTCCCACTTTGTGCCCCCCGCTATGTTTACTGCTGCCCAACAACTGTGTGACCATGGTATGTGAACATAAACATTGACATTGCTAGATTTCTGAAGTGTTGCAATTACACATTTGTGAAAGTACAGACTGACTCCAGATTGATTTGTGATTCAAGGGTGTTTATTTATGTGCTAATAAGTGGAGGGGGATATGCAATGGGCTGGGGTTTTGGTGGAGGAATTTCTATGGTAGAGTTCAATTTCTTTGTCTCACAGGTGCATTGTCCATCGGGGCATAGGAAGTGGAGCAATGGCAGTTTAAGGTGGACAGGGTGACAAAGTGGGACAGAAGGGTGACAATCAGGAGGGTGTTATTTCCTGGCGGGGGTCTTGGCAATGTTCTCTGTCTTATTCCTGGATCTCAGGGACCGTTTGCAGGGTGGTTCTCCTTTTACAGGGGGTGGGGTGCTGGTGGCCTGTTGTTCCTGTGGCGGGGCCTCCTGTCCATTAGCGCCAGCGGAGGTGGAGGGCTGTTCATCGTCCAAGCTAGTGTACGGGGCCCGTTTGTGTGCCACTGTGTCCCTCATGGTGTTGGCCAGGTCTGCCAGCACCCCTGCAATGGTGACCAGGGTGGTGTTGATGGACTTCAAGTCCTCCCTGATTCCCAGGTAGTGTTCCTCCTGCAGCCGCTGGGTCTCCTGAAACTTGCCCAGTACCGTGCCCATGGTCTCCTGGGAATGGGGGCATGCTCCCATGATGTTGGAGAGTGCCTCCTGGAGAGTGGGTTCCCTGGGCCTGTCTTCCCCCTGTTGCACAGCAGTCCTCCCAGCTTCCCTGTTATCCTGTGCCGGGCTGGTGATCTTGATCCAGGCGTGTAGAGCTGCTTTCATCACTGTGGGCCTCCTCTGTGGGGGGACTGGATATGTCTGGAACCTCCTGTCCGGTGATGTTGGTATGGGTCTTGTTGTGGTGTAAATGCTTATTTTTATTATCTGTGTGCGCCATTTTGTGCATTGGGTGAGTTACCCTCTACTCCTGTGCTTGCCTTGTTGTGTTTGCCATTGTGTGATTAGTGTTTTGGGGTCTGTGTGGGTATCTGTACTGGACATGCTTTGGCAATGGGTGTCCATGCTTTGGTGTTGCTTGTAGGGCTTGGTATTGGGTTGGGTGGGTTGTGATAGTGGGGCATATGTGAGGTGTTGGAATGATGGGGGTGAGGGGGTGGGTGGGGGTATGTGATGGCATGCAGGTAGGGTGGGGGGGGGTAAATTAGCAAAGCTTTGACTTACCAGAGTCCAATCCTCCTGCTACTCCTGCAAGGCCCTCAGGATGCAGTATTGCCAAGACTTGCTCCTCCCATGTTGTTAGTTGTAGGGGAGGAGGTGGGGGTCCACCGCCAGTCCTCTGTACAGCAATCTGGTGTCTGGATACCACTGAACGCACCTTCCCCCATAGGTCATTCAACCTCTTCCTGATGTCATCCTGTGTTCTTGGATGCTGTCCCACTGCGTTGACCCTTTCGACGATTCTCCACCATAGCTCCATCTTCCTAGCAATGGAGGTGTGCTGCACCTGTGATCCGAATAGCTGTGGCCCTACCCGGATCATTTCCTCCACCATGACCCTTAGCGCCTCCTCAGAAAATCTGGGGTGTCTTTGAGGTGCCATGATGTGGTGTGGGTGATGTGTGAGGTGATGTTTGTTGTGATGGGTGAAATGTTGTGTTGGTGTGTGTTGTTTGAATTGTGTGGATGTTGTATGAGTGATGGTGTAGTGTGCTTGTGGATGCTGGTGTAGTGTTGGCTATTCTCTCTCTGTGCTTCTGCACCAAAATTTCATTGTAAGGGTTTGTGGGTAATGTGGGTGTATGTTTTATAGTGTTGTGGGTGTGTGGGTGTGGTGTGTGTATGTGTATCAGGTGTGTGTATTTCGAATTGTCCAATGTAGTTGTGTTTTGTAAATGTGTGTGTATTTTGCAATTGTCACCCCAAGTGGGAAGGGTATGCCCAGACGTGGGTCCCGTGCTCACTATGCCACCTGATTCAAGCTAGCCTGGCTGAAGAGGGGTGATACCCCGAAACCGGTCCCAGGATGCTTGTTTCTGGTCCAGGGAGGACTTGGCCTGGCAGATCAGGCTGGACTGTTCCCCTGGGGAACAGGGTCAAGACTGATTTGCATATGGCTGGGTCCAAACTGGTACGGCATGGTGAGCAAACAAACTGATGGATTAAACCCAGATCTGTGACTGGGGGTGAATGTTTGATTTGGTCTACATTCCGTCCATCAACTGTTCTTTTTGCGCGGCGGTGTGTACCGCCAATGGATTACTGCGGTTGAAAGACTGCTGCGTTGATTCGTGGGTCGTGATAGTGTGGGCGTATTCTTGTTGGCGTGACGGTGTAGGTTTTGCTATTGCCAGTTTATCACTGACCTTTGGTGTGGCGGACTTGTGTGGGTGTCTGTATTGTGGCGGATTACGAGATGTGGGTCGTAATACCTGTAGCGGATTTCAGCCACGGTATGTTGGTGCCCTTCAGCACGGCGGTAAGCGGGATTTACCACCAGGGTTGTAATGAGGGCCTTTGTGCTTCCTGGTCAGGGAGAGGGACAACGCACTATATATAGTCACACTCTAACATATGAGAGACAAAGACACAAAACAAAGACATGCCCCAGCGGGACAACATTTAGACAGGAGCATTAGTTGTGTTGTTCAAGAATGTCATACAACAATCATGTACGCACAATATCTAGAGCATGAGGTTCTGGCTCGTTAAATTGAGTACTGGATTGCACAGTTCCCCCCTCTTTTTTTACTATAAACAAAGGCCAAGGTTATCATGCATGGAACCTTCAGTTATTGCAGTGCCCCTCTTCTCATTCGATTGGCATACCATGCCTTTTTGTCCACTATGATCTCCACTACAATGGTGCCAAATGGGTCAAGAAAAAATGCCCTTGTACTCACTACTCCAAAGGATGCATTGATCCTTCAAGCCTATGACATTCCCTCACCATCCCAAATTGGTGACCACGCACAACAAAGGATCCGCTTTTAATATCAAACTGGGGTTCAATTGGTTTCCTCAGCTGCAGGTGGAAAACTCACCTCAGCTGCCTCGAGGGAATATATCATTAATGTGCACATTCAGGGGGAGCCAGGAACTGAAGTCCACCCCTCGCATTTTGATAAGGGGCCTCAAAATCTACGTGCAGGCTAGTACCACACTATCCATAAAGAGTCCCCCAACCAACCATCAGTGTTAGACAAAGAATTTTCACAGTGTAGTGTGTGTTGGTCTATATAGCACCTCTTACTCAAACAAAAAAGAGACGTGCTATATACATGACACCACATGTGTTACCATAAGTCAACACAATAAACCATTCTTTTTATTAGACAAGGTCCTACATGGATTTTATGCAGACCACTACTTTCTCCAAATGCACTGGTTCTCCCAGCAGTGGAGGGATGGGGAGGTTAGGATCTTATTGTTTCCCTACCTGTCAAAGATAAAGGCTCCAAAAAGGAGACCCGATATGATGGTGTGCAGGGTGATAACCACTCCTCACTTCCTATAACTACTAACGTCCTCGATAACAACATCATATCGTATATTCTCAGTCACTTTTTGATCAATTCATGAAACCCATACTTATAACACCCCCCAATGGGAGGCTTGCTGGCCCATAACTTTGGGCTGTGCAGTCTTCTGAACATATGGTCAGGTTCTTATGCTCTTCCATGAAACCTCATAATTGTGACCAAACAGGTCTGTCAGGAGGTGGTAGGTCCACTGTTGCTCAAACAGTAGCAGGGACTTTGTCATGTCAAGGAGTGTTTGCTCTAGTTTCTCCAGTGCACATTACTCCATTTCATCCTTGCCATGTTCTTTTTCACTGTAGTGTCTGGTCAGCTTTGTCGCATCCCTTTTGTACCTAATGGTGCTGCAATCTTCGACAATCCATGTCCACATATTTCTGTAGGCCATGCCTACACAAAGCAAATTGCATGGACATCTGATCATATAGATTCCATTTTTTGTGTTGCAGTTATTTTCATTTCCCCACGACTGGCTATTAATACAAAAATCAGACAATCTCAGGCTCCTTTACAATATAATCCTGGTAATTTGTGGACCTCCCTTTTAAAGTTCGCTCTCTATACTCAAGTCAAATTCAGAACCCTCAAATAGGATGGGCATGTCAATTCAGAAAACTCCCCAGATAGAATACGCATGTGTGGTTGCCAGAGTTCTTTAAAGTCCTCACTCCGATGCAGCGAGGCCAGGGTAAGCTTTTCCATAGCGAGCATAAACCTGAGCTTATGTAACCATGAAATCGTTGTCGGGATCTGCTCAGACCCCCACACGGAGAGCAATAATTGTATTGCAGCATTTAAAGCTAAAGCCATCTGTCGTCCCCTCAGTGACCTCAAAGGAAAAGTGATAGGGTTGGGAAGGCACAGCAAAATGTATGCAGGGAATCGGGGAATCTGAGTGTCAAAAAGCCATGTCAACAGTGTCCACTATGTATTCCCAGCACCGGTGTAGCTTGGGGCAGTGCCACAGTAAATGCACAAGTGACCCTCCTCCCCCACACACCCTCCAACAAAGACTGGATTTAGTGTGATTCCAGGCATGAATCCTTGTTGTGGTGTAATACCAGGAGGTGGCCACTTTATAAGCTGTCTCTGTACCTGCTGCGTTATGAGCTGTGTGGTGCGCTCTATAAAAAACACTCTCCCACTCATCCTCGGATAACTCTCTCCCCAACTCCTTCTCCCATCTCAGTTGACCCTTAGTCTTGGGCAGGGGGGCCTCCCCCGCAAGAGGGCATAGAGTTCAGAAACCACTCGCTTAACACTCTTTTTCGTGAGAATCCATTTTTCAAACGGTGTTAACGGCCTGTCAATTACTGCTCTATTGGCTGGTTGCAGGGCCCAATGTCGAATTTGATAGTACATCATCCTATCCGCCTCGGCCAGACCATATGTCTCTCTAAGCTGGTCAAAGGGGATAACCCTCTGCTCGTCGAATAAGTATCCCACCCTTTTACAACCTCCCTCATACCATCGACATAATGCTTCCAGCTGTAGTCCTGGACCAAAATCAGGATTCGCCCACAGGGAGGTTATTGGGGACAGAAAGGTCGTCAAGCCCCCTCTGCCAGCGACCCGGTCCCACACCCTCTTCGAAACCTCCGTGACCGGGGATATGTACAGCCCCCGTGCTCTATGACGACGCCTACGCCAGGGTTCCTTCCATATGTGAGAGCCGGCCACCGCCTGATCCATGAAACACCAATGCTTCTCGGAAGATGGACGGCTCCATTCCAAGAGGAAACGCAATTGTGAAGCTTGAAAGTACCGAATGAGGCAGTGGGCCGCCAACCCACCCTGCCGCTTAGGACCATACAGTACCTGTCGAGGTAGTCGCACCGCCTTCCCCTCCCATATAAATCTTAGAACCGCCGATTGGAGAGTCGCTAACATTCGTGACGGAGGCTCCAGAGGAAGCGCTTGAAACAAGTACAATATATGCGGTAAGATGGTCATCTTAACTGCTGACACTCTGCCCAGCCAGGACAATTTAAGCCTCCCCCATGTCTCTAGGTCGTGCTGCACCTCCCGGGTCAATTTTGCGTAATTCAATGACGCCGTGCAGGCAACTGTGGAACCCGACTCCAAGCCCAGGTATGGAAGCCCCGAGGGAGACCATATGAAATGGAATCGGGCCCTCAGGTCCCGTTCATGCTCAGCATTGATAAACTTGCCCATAGCCTGCGTTTATAGCATGTTAATTTGGAACCCCGAGACCCGACCAAATTCCTCTGGGACATCCATTCTCACCGGCAGTGAGGTCATAGGTTCCGCCAAGGTAAGGATGACGTCATCCGCGTATAACGATATTAGATGCTCGTCCCCTCCAAACTTCACACCCATAATCTGAGGGTTGTCCCAGAGCCTCTGTGCCATAGGCTCCATGTAAAGCGCGAACAGGAGGGGCGAGAGCGGACAGCCCTGCCTAGTCCCCCTCTGGACCGCAAAGGGCAAACAGAGCGTCCCATTGACTCACAGCACCACTCAAGGCGCCTGATAAATGCAGCGAATCCATGCCAGAAAGCCCGGACCCAGTCCGAAGCGCTCAAGCACCTTAAACAGGTATGGACAGAAAACCCTGTTGAACGCCTTTTCGGCATCAATACACAGAAAGAGCGCTTCCCTACGAGAGCGCTCCGTTTTATCCAATTGATGGACCAATCTCTTGGTATTATCCCTACACTGCCTGTGCGGTATAAACCCCGCCTGATCAGGATCCACCAGGCCAGGCATAAAATAATTGAGGCGCTGTGCCAAGATACAAGTAAATAGTTTGGCATTGATATTCAGGAGGAAAATCGGCCTGTAGGAGGCGCACTCCTCAAGGTCCTTCCCCGGTTTTGGGATAACCACGATAGTGGCATCCAACATGCTAGGCGTGAGGGTGCCCGTTTGACGAAAGGAATTAAAGAATTGCACTAGGACGGGTGCGAGTTCCACACAGAAGGTTTTATAAAAAAGTGCAGAAAAACCGTCAGGGCCAGGTGATTTCCCAGTCTGCAGTCTAGCAATTGCAGATATAACCTCCTCTGCCCTTATAGGTTGGTCTAACGAGTTTGCCTCTTTTACTGTCAAGGAAGTAATAGCAATATCCTGTAAAAAGGATTCTGGTGTTGAGGCACCAGGCTCCTCAGCCCTATATAGGCCTTCATAAAATTCCGCAAAGGCCTCTGCTATTTGGTCGCTCGTATGAGCTTCTGCTCCCGAGGGGGAGCGGACCATTTTTATCAGTGACGCTGCCTGCTGCGCTCTCAACCTATGCGCCAGCAGCCTCCCGCACTTGTTATTTCCTAAATAATACTTTTGTTTAAGGCGGATTGCTGCATATTCTGCCCTGTCCCAGTCCAGCCTCCTCAGCTCCTTCCTCAATTTCTCGAACTCTCGCCATATTCTAGGAGCACCAGTATGTTTATGTGAACGCTCCAGTACCCTCACTCGCTGATCTAACTCCTCCCTAAGTTGTCTCCTTGCCCTATTGTCCCTAGAAGAAAGAGACATCACCTCACCCCTCAGGACAGCCTTCAGTGCCTCCCACAATGTTGCAATACTTATGGCCCCATGATCGTTAAACCTAAGGTATTCGATAATTGCTCTTCGGATCGCCTCTACTGTTGAATTGTTCTGGAGCATCGAGTCCCTAAATCGCCACCCCGGTGTACCCACCCGTACCATGTCCATGTGAATCTCAACTGAAACTGGGGCATGATCCGACAGGGCCCGTGGCTCAATCGCTGAGTTTCTAACCCGGGGGAGAAGCTCCTGAGTTGCCAGAAAAAGGTCCAGCCTAGCATATGTTTTGGTTGCCGCTGAATAAAAGGAATAGTCCCTCAACGAGGGGTGCGCACTCCTCCATACATCCAACAGGCCACACTCACTCAGCCACTGCCGACCAGCATCCGACAAAGACCCCGTCTGCCCATACCGTTGGCCTGATCAGTCCAGATCCCCGTCCATCAACAGATTAAAGTCGCCCCCCAGCAATACGACTCCATCCGGGGATTGGAGCAGCGGAGTCAAAGCCTGTCTTAGGAAGGTTTCTTGTTGGGAGTTAGGCGCATATAGGGAAGCGATCGTAAAAGAAAAAATGCCCAATCTAAGCCTCATGGCTAAAAGCCTCCCCGGGACCTCATGCAATTGTGATACCACTTCCCCAGGGAAGGAGCGAGAGAGAAGTATTGCCACCCCTGCATGCTTTGATGATAGAGAAGACCAGAACTGCCTGGGGAACCACCTAGATCGCATACGATAGGTGTCCTTATGAACAAGATGAGTCTCCTGGAAGAGACATATATGACTCCCGGATCTCTCCAAGGCAGACAGGATGGCAAGCCTCTTAGTGGGGTTATTGAGCCCCCTAACATTTAAGCTTATAGATTTAATGGTCATAACCTATGCGTAGGGGATCAAGCAAATAAGCAGAATCACACCAGGGGACCACCCCCACAAAGAACTCTAGACCACTTAAAACCCCCGGGTCCAGGAGTGTCACTGCAGAGAGCCAGTATTGCAGGGAAACCCAGCAACAAATAACTAACAAGCACAACAGGTGCCTACAACACAATAGTCCTCGATCATCGAACACCTCGAGGTAAAGTCTCCACGGGGCAGTATATCCACCCATGCCAAGTAACCAGGTCCATCGCCCCCGCAGCCCCGACCCTCTTCAATAGTCAGCATGTTGTTAGCAGAGCCGCCCAAAGCAAACACGGACACCCCCGAGCCTCCTCCTAGGTCAAAGTTCCGGCCGCCACATTGTTCAAAGCAGATTCTCTCTCCGATCTCAGCTCTGAGGCCGTCGGGCTCTGCACCTTCATTCTCTTCTCTTTTCTCCACCAATGATGGGGACCCCCCGACGGAAGAGCCGCCCCCTCATAGGCCTCTCGGCCTATATCCTCCAGGCCGGGACGGATTTCACCTGCCGAAGCTGCTCCTCCCAGTGGAAGACCAAGCAGAACGGATGGCCCCAGGAGTACGACATGCTGTGCGCTCTCAAATGATCCGTGATCGGTTTGAATTCTCTCCGCCTCTGCAGGGTCCGCGCAGCTAGATCGTGGAATAACTGTAGATCATGCCCTCGAAAGGCTACGTGCTGAAGATTGCGGGCCCGCTGTAGAATCTTTTCTTTAAGAACAAAGTTATGGAGGCAAGCTAGGATGTCTGGGGAGCAGCCTCCGGGGCCCCCAGCACGCCCAACCTGATGGACCCGATCCAGGATGACCTCCTGCGTCCACCACGTAGGCTCCGATGTCCTCCTTTTCCGCGCCGACCGGGGCCCCTCTAATAAGAATATTTTGTCACCTCGAGCTGTTTTCCAAGTCCTCAACCGCCATCTGGAGGAGATCCTGCTGCTCATGGAGGCGGACTACCTCTTGCTGCAGTCCCGCCACCTCTTCGCCACGAGGGATCTCATTATCTTCTAGCTGCAATACACGTTCACCCAAGGAGGAAACCTCTCCTCTCAGCTCCCTCACCTCCTGTGAGATGTCCCTGCGTAGCTCTTGAATATCGCCTCGGAGCGAATCAAACAGGGAGGTCAAAAAGCCCTTCGTAACCGGAGAGCTCTCCACTGAGTCCATCTCCGCCCAGCTCTCCGGGTCCCTCGTCCCAGACACCTCCTCCGGTGCAGTCCCCGATGCCAGGCGCGTTCGGGCAAGCATGTCCCTCACTGAGCACTCACGTTTTGATTTTGCCATCGCCATTTCGCACAGACCTGATCAAGACTAGCCGGCTCAGTCCCACAGGGCCACCAGAGTCTCCGTCCACTGCCGCTCTGCTACTGCCTCCCAGTTAGGGACCGCACCTGGTCCAGCCGACAGGAGCCACCGCTCACAAACTTGTTCAGGAGTCAATCGGCTGCAAGCAGCAATGTAGGGCCTGCCACCGGGCCCTCAGCCTCCATCAGGGTCCTGCGCTCCACCAGGCCCCAATCAGCCAGTCCGCAGCAAGGAGCACCGTCCCGGGGCCCCTGAGCCAAAGGCACAGGCTGGGGCTCCCAACTTCTCCTGGGCGCCCAGGCAGCCGAGGGCCAGTGCCCGTGACACAAATACACTGTTCAAGGGGCCCAAGGAGAGCCCCGGGCCCCCCTACTCTGCCGGCACCAAACTCCAAGGGCCGTCGGTGGAGAGCACGTCCCGCGGCCCAGACCACCTCCCTGGCCGGGCCGCGACCATGCCCCAGCTCCAAGGCCGAGCTCTGCTCTCCAGCGGGAGCCGCCGAAACCTGGTCCGGCCTGCCGCCGAATGGTGAGTGCCCCGAGGGTGCCTCACAGCTCGGGGGGAGCCTCCAGGCTTCCCCCAGGCAGGCCGCGCAGTGCTTATGTGGGACGAGACGGCGGAGCGCTGAAGGATCCGTCCTAGTGCCCTGCCATCTTGGACACGCCCCCATCGTGTCTTTAGACCCACATTCACCTCTTCTTTCTTTCTTCTGAGGGGACAGACGCCACAGCTACCGCATGGTGAGTGGCCTGAAGGGTGAGGTACATTCTAAAGGGCCATCTGGTTCCACCATGTACTCTTTCTCCTCTGCTGTGTGTGTATCAGAATGCCCTTGATATTCTTGGCTCTTTTGAAAGAGTACATGGGGCTCTCTAATTCAAGGCCGCCTGAGGGTAAGATCTTTGAGCGTTTGTGAATGATCCTTTGTTATCTATTTGATAGTGGGTGAAGGTGGTTACTCAGATTACTCTTTCTTTCTGCTCCCTCACAAAAGGCATCAGGAACTGTTCCCTATAGGTTTTAAGAGCTCTTTTATTTGCTGTCTTATTCAACCTACTGGGATAGTTCTTTTCCAGAAGCTTTCCAGATAGTCTCTTGGCGTGTGACTTATACTTCACTAAGTCATAAGAGTTATGTCTTAATCGCCGGAACTGCCCCACAGGTAAGTTTTCCCTTAGTGCTTGTGAGTGAAAACTGTCAAATCTCAAGAGGCTATTGTGGTCTGTTGGTTTATAAAATACCTCAGTTTTCCAGACATCCCTCCTTAGCCCTTATAATTAGGTCTAGGAATGGTAATTCTCCTCTGCCCACCATAGCTGTAAAATGTAGGAAGGGGTTTAGTGCATTCAGCCAGTCCACAAAAGTAGCTGCTTCTTCCCGTGACCCTCTCCAGATGAGGAGGATGTCATCAATGTAACATTTCCAAAGACGGATCTTTTCTCTGAAGTGGTTGGATTCGTTTAGAACACATTCTAATTTGAAGTCATGCACATACAGACAGGCCAGGCTGGGAGCAAAAATACTTCCCATTGAGGTCCTGTGCAACTGGTGGAAGAACTCGTCCTTGAATTCAAAGGTGTTCCTTGTCAATGCCAAAAGTGCCAAAACCATCCTATAATCTTGGGGTGTTATGTATTCCTATTCAGTGTCCCCAAGGTTTTATCTATCACAGCCAGAGTCGTTTCCTGTGGGATGTTTGTGTACAAGGACTCCATGTCCTTGTAGATGAGCAGCTCACTGGAAACATCAAAGGGAAGGTCACTTATCAGATTGAGGGCATCCTTAGTATCCTGAAGGAACAGAGGTATGTTTCTCACCAGGGGACGGAAGAAAGAAATCACAAAACTGTGATAAAGGTTCCAACAGAGAGCCAATCCCCATGGCTAGTCATGTTTCCGGTAGGGAATTTGTTGTTATGCACCTTAGTTAAAATATGAAAACACAGCATCTTAGGTTGCTTCTGGGTCAAGAAATCAACCGTGTGTTTGGTGATTCAGCATTGTCGGGGCCTGTCATGACTAGAAATGCAATTTTTTCTTGAACATCAGAATTCGGATCTCTCGACAGGTGTTTATAGTTGTGTTCATCATTCAAAAGTCTGAAACACTCAGCTCTGTACATGCTCTCAAGAAGGACGACTATTGTTCCCCCTATATCCTCTAGTTTTATTACTATAGACTCATCTGTTGCCAGTGCGCACATGGATCTCTTTATTTCATTACTCATTTTAAAATGGTTCGGGATCTCTCCCTTTAATTTGTCAATGTCCCTATAGACCGCCTTTTCAATGGCCAGCAACTCCAGTGGCATCTCAAATGCAGGAGACAGGAAGTTGGACTTTGCACGTAGGCCAGTATTTTTCTTATAATCTGGGCTGGGTCTATCTTGAAAGAAAACTCTCAGTTTTATTTTTCGTAGGAACTCTGCTACCTCAGTTTTTAAATTAAACACATCACACTGAGGTGTTGGAACAGGCCCAAGACCTTTATTCAAAAGGCTGGTTTCCACCTCATCTAAGGCTCATTTGCTGTAATTTATCACATTGTCCTTAGGTGTATCTAGGACTTGCTTGTGCTGGGAGGTGCATCGCCCAGCTGGTTCTGTTCTTGTAGAGTATTCCTGTCCTGACATGTTACCCCTCTTCTTTTTCCAAATCCTCTGAATTGGCCTCTCTCTAAAGAAGATGGATTATTGTAGTAAAACAATGGCTTGTTCGGGGGGCAAGAAGGTAGGTATTCCATATCCCGGAGGGATGCCATATTTTGGTGCCCAACCCCATGCATTGGCATTCGGGGTGGTAGAAAGCAGTGAAAACCTTGAGGGCTCTGTGAGCCTCTTTGCCCCCATCTCTTCCACCTCCTCTGATGACCACCATTTCTCAAGTTATCATCCGTATCTGAAGAGGAGCTACTCCTAGAGGAGGTGTCTGAAATGGAAATTGTTTTTGGTACATAGTCATCCTTCGAGTAGGGGTACACTTTTTATAAGGAGAATCTTTTGAGGTCCTTCTGAATCTTCTTGATTTTTTTGTTGTGTTAAGTACTCCTTATATTCTGCAATTATCTTATTGGATTCCTAGAGCTTCTTCTTAAATGCCACATTTCTCTATCCTGTTTTTAAGCTGATTTCACTAGTTTTAATCTCAACCAGCAAAGCATCACCCAACCTCGTTGCTGTTTGTATGATGAGAATTAACCAGTCACATGTGCACCTCCAAGCTATGAGTGCCCAGTCTTTATCATCCAGGAAGACCCTGGGTTCATTAGTACCTAAGGCTGACTTTTACAGTTTTTCACACATCCCACATGTGGTGGGTGCCATTGATGGTACACAGGTAGGCTTGGTCCCACTGCAGGCCAATGAACAAGTATACTGCAACAGAAAGAACTTCCATTCCATCAACGTGCAAGTTGTCTGTTTGGTGGATCTCTACATTTCACAGGTCTGTTCCCATTATCCGGGTTCAGCTCATGATTCCTTCATAATGCAGAACAGCAACATACTCCACCTGATGTCACAACTCTACCTAGAGAAGGCCTGGCTGGTTGGAAAGTCACATCTGTCGTGTTTGTGTGTCTGCAATGTTTGGTGCTACAATCATGAAGTGAGTGACTCATTGTTGCACATATGTCCCTTTAATAAACAGGAAGCACCGCACATTCAAACCGTCCTTGGTTGTTGACGCCAATAAGGAATCCAACTACGCCAGGGGAAGTCACTTCAGTGAGGCCCATGGAAGAACAAGGTGGGTAGTGCAGCAGGCTTTTGGGCTCCTGAAGGCCAGATTTGGATGTCTGGACTGGACTGGTGCAACCCTTCTCTACCCAGAAACGTTTGTCAGATCACTGTGGCATGCTGCATGTTCCACAATACCAACCTGCAGAGGAATATCCTGTACATCCCAGAGAAGGGGGAGCCTGCAGTGCCACTGGGTGAGACTCCTGGAATGCCACATGAGGATGAGAATGGTGAAGAGGAATGAGCTGACTTACGGGAAGATCTCATCGACAGCTACTTTTCATGAGTGTGTGTCATGTGATGTAATTAATATGACAGGACAATGTACTGTAGGTCTGATAATGTGTGGAGTTGAGTGTTTTAGCTACAACTAGGGAGCTGATACTCTACAATATTCAGCCAAAGGGTGTCTGAAGAGTTAGCCTTTGACATATCCCCATCTTGATGATGCTGCTTTGTTTGTGTCAGTCTCTTGGCAATTTAATTTCCTTTCCAGATGCTTGCTGTATGACTTGTGTGATGGGTATGTTTTTGAACCTACACTCCTTGTTTTGTCTTTGTACAGGTACTTTCACCATGACATCCTTATGTGGGCATTTCAGAATTGTGACATTGGCAGGTATATGATGCTGTTCTGACATACAAAGTAGACATGCATTGTTCCAGGTAATGTAGGCCACAGATTTGAGGCGTATGAGACCTGTGCCAAGGCAGCTTGAACGGTGTTTGGATGGAAGGTCAAAAGTACACATTGAACTTGTTTTGTGTGCTGTGTTGGGCTGATTGCATCATGTGTATGTTCTTGTAGCCATGAAATATGTAGTCATCAAATGCGAGCAAGGCATTCACCCTTCACAATGGCTAAACACTCTTCTTGTGTGACCTGTAGGTAGATGTGTTTCATCATTGCAGGCCACAATGACATATGTTTGTGTCATACCACCAAATGCATGGTCATTGGATAATGATGGCATGTGATAAGGGACTGTTGTAATACCCTCTGTCTGTACCTTGGTTTATGTGATGTTGGATTACTGTGGTGTGGTATGTGATAAGGCTCAAGATGGTGACACCATCCTTTTCTGTTTGCCTATCCTACAGGACAATGTCTGACAACGCCCTTCCTTCTGTGGTCTGGGGCGTACCATGGTATGTGTACCTTCACTCAATATGAGTCAGCCATTCTTGGCTATGACAGTCCAGACATTTCAACAGCCTATGTGCTGTACAGTCCAATAGAATGTTTGGTGTGACCAGACACTTGTAGCAATGTGTTTGTGTGTGTTGTTGGTAATCCTTACCAGGAAACTGTACTTGTAACATATCCCTCCTTGCATTAGTATCTTGTGTCTTCCTCATTTGCTTTACATGGTCTTACAACTCTACATAGCAAAATGTGGAACAGAAGCAAGCAATGACTTTGTGATAAGTGGATTTATTGAAAATGTGTGCAGAAAATAAAATTGGGACATGATTTAACAGAAAAGTGAAGGTGTCAGTCATGGTGGATGTAATCATTGGAGTAGATGCCACACCATTGGAAGTCCAAAGTCCGGATACTCCTCCCATTGGAATTTGAAGGTAGTTGAGAAACGGTCAACACAGTGAATATGTGGCACACAAAGGAGGTCATTTTGGAAGAGGTCACTTGCTCGGAGTGGTGGGCGTCTTGCCATCCGCACCTCCTGGATTCCTCACTGGATGTCCCCACAGGCATGGGGCGGGGGCCTGCTTCTACAGAGGCAGAAATGTCTATGGTGGGTTCTTCGGCTGACAGGGCCTCGCTACAAGTGGCTGCCACCAATGAAGGGCCTGGTGTAGATGTGCCAAAGGTAAGAATAGAGTGTTGTTGTCGATTCCTGCTGAGGGTGGTATTAATGTCTCTCAGCACCCCCATTAGGGAGGTCATGTTGGTATTGTGAGCCTCCCACTAATCACACATTTCCCGATGGAAGCCCCTCTGCAGCTGCTTCATTTCATGGAGTTCTGAAAGTAACTGGCCCATTACACCTTGGGAGACTCCTGATAGGCTTCCAAGACGTGGCTGATGGTGTGTTGGCCAGGAGCAGCCTCAGTGGCCTCACCCTGCTGGCCCACAGCATCCCTTCCACGCCCCCCCCACAGGCCTGCCCCCTTGCCACTGGGTGCCCTCTCCCACTGGTTCCTGGACCATCATTGTCAAAGGTGTTGTGGTGTGAATCAGGATCAAGGACTGGGGTGCACATGATGGTTGATGCTGTGCTAGGGATGAAGTTTGGGGGGGAACATGGTTGCCCGTGATGTGGAGGCAACCACGCTGGGAGGTGAGGTAGTGGCCACAGTGAGACTAGAACCATCCTCCTAGTCCAGATATTCAGAAGTATCTTCATCACTCAGGGCTTTATTCACTGAGGTAGTAGCAGTCTCTTCAGTGACCTTTGTGTGGCCCATGGCAGCTCGAATTGTTGATGAGACAGATACAATGTAACTAGTTGTACTGTGACATCTACCTCCAAAAACTTACAGTGAAACTTTGCAAACACCTGGTACATTCTTGATTTTCAGGTAATCATATTGTGATAGGTACCCATGGTTTTGGTTGTATTGACATGAGATTTGTGGATCATGCCAGATCTCCTTCCCTGAAACAGCTGCTGAAATGTGTAAAACATTGTCCATTGGGGGGGATGGCCTGAGAATGTCATCTTTCCACCGGTGCAGGCAAAACAGTGTCTAGGCATGCTAGGTTTTTGGCCCATTTTGAATCCTAGTTGAATGTGATGCAGGCAGACCCAGGAGTCTGTAGTATTTATGACAGGACTCATCATGTGGTTACTGTAGTGCTAATGTTCCTGCTGCCAATACCATTCTGGTGTTGCATTTTGCAACCTTTGGGGTCATTGTTGTGCACACTGGGTAAACTGTCCTGCCTGTCCTCAATAGTTTCATCTTGGGTTAGCATGTCAAGATGAAGCTAGGTAGCCACACACATTTCAGAGTTGGCCATGATCTGTAACCTGGCCACTCCATAATGAGTAAACCTCAAATATGACTTACCAGGCTAGGTTATTTGATCAAGAGACCACTGGTGTGGTGTTGTGCTTTGGGTAAACAGTGCCTATTGGGAGTTAAAGTCATGTCACTGTCTCTACTGCAGACATTTGACAATTTTCATCTTCCCAGATGTGTAGGGTTCATTTGGGAGTTCTCTACTAGACGGATTTGGGCAAGTGAAACTGATATTGTTGTTGGAGTTAGGGAAACAGGGCCAATTGGGATTTGCATTCTGCTCACTCCCTCTACTTCCCACCATTTTTCAGATGGTATCCTCCCAGGTGAGTAACCTTCAAGTAGGTTTTTAAAGACATGGCTATTTGGGCATATGGACCCTGAGCTTGTGTATGGAGTGAGTGATACAGAGCCTCTTGGTTTTATCAGTCAGGTCAGTCCCTCTACTACACAAACTTTACAAACGGTATCCTCACATCTGAGTAAACTTACATTGTGATTTTCCAAACTGGGCTCTTTGATCAAATGTACACTGTTCTGATCTTTGAAGTCAAAGAAACAGTGCCTCCTGTGAGTGTCAGTCAGGTTATTGTATCAAATTCACACAGTAGACCAATGTCATCCCTCAAGGTGAGTAAACTTCAATTGTGAGTTGACACACAGAGGTCTTTGGACAAGGGAACATTGTGCTGGTGTTTGGGATTATGGAAACAGTGCCTCCTGTGATTTGCAGTCCTGTCACTCTCTCTACTACACACACTATACATAAGTCATCCCCACACATGAGTAAATTTAATTTGGGAGTTACCAAAAAAGATTATTTGGAGAGTAGGAAACTGTGCTGGTGGTTGGGGTAACAGTATCAGAGCCTCCTGGGAGTTGCATTCATGTCAGTTCCTTTACTAAACACACCATCCATATGTTGTCCCCCCAGGTGAATACACTTAGGGGGTCATTCTGACCACGGCGGTAAAAGGCCCTTACCGCCGGTCAGAAGACCGCCATCATACCGCCGCGGCCGCGGTAAACCGCCACGGTCATTCTGACCTCCAACTGCCAAACCGCCAAAAACCCGACATCCACGGAAGGCCGCCTCATCAGCGGGCAGCGATAAACTGGAGATGACCAAACCTCCACCGCCACGCCAACACAAACACGCCCATGCCATTACGACCAACGAATCCACGCGGCGGTCTTTCAACCGCGGTATTCCATTGGCGGTACTCACCGCTGCGCTCAAAATACACACCCAGCTCCAAAACACGGCCACATTGGACAATTTGAAATACACACACCTAATACACATACAAACTCCACTCCCACACATCCAATCAACTATAAAACACACACCCACATCACCCACGAGAGCACAGCTAACAAAAACCCCAACACACACAGGAACACAACATCATCACCCACACCACATCTACGCACACATCACCACACACCACTACTCACATCACCACAAACACCACCCCACACCTCATCCACACCACCCCACGGCACCCCAAAGACACCCCAGGTTTTTGGACCAAGAACTCAGGGTCATGGTGGAGGAAATAATAAGGGTAGAGCCCCAGCTATTCGGCACACAGGTGCAGCACACCACAATAGCCAGGAAGGCGGAGCTATGGCAAAGGATCGTCGACAGGGTCAACGCTGTGGGACAGCATCACAGAAACCGGGAAGACATCCGAAAGCGCTGGAACGACCTACGGGGGAAGGTACGGTCGATGGTCTCAAGACACAACATCGCTGTGCAGAAGACTGGCGGCGGACCCCCACCCACTCCACCCGAATTCACAGCATGGGAGCAAGGGGTCTTGAACAACCTGCATCCTGCGGGCCTCGCTGGAGTAGGCGGAGGAATGGACTCTGGTAAGTCTAATCTCAACTACTGCCCCCCCCCAACCGCCAGCATGCCAACCCACACCCCCACCCTCACCCCCAACCCCCAGCACACATCCTCCTTGCCAATGTCTCACCAGCACAACCCACCCAAACCAAAACCAAACCCTGAATGCCAACACAAACCATGGACACCCATCACCTATGCATGACCACTGCACATACCCATCCCCCCCCACAAACCACCCTCACAACTCCTCCCACAAGGGAATGCCAGCACTGGGGGACAAGGGCACCCACAAATCGCACGCCATGAAACACACAGAAGCAATAACTATACTCTTTTACCCCTGCAGGGCCCGAACGCCAACACACCGGCCAGGAGGGTCCAGATTTGTCCATCCCACCCCCAGAACAGGCCCCCAGTGATGACAGCAGCTCTGTCGACCTGGAACCTGATGACCAGCCTGGACCATCGGGGTCCTCTGGACAGTCGGTTCCCCACACACAGACACAGGCCACAGCAGACCCAACCCCCTCTGGGAATACCAGCACAGCTCCCACCCAGCGTGCCCATGCCTCTGTCTCCAGGACGCATCAATCAGCGGTGTGTCCACCACTACAGGGCACCCAGGCTGACCCAACACCCCAACAACAACAGGCACCTGGGGGCAGTGGTAGTGGGCACACCGTCCAGGGGACAGAGGCCCGGGGAAACAGGGCAACTGGGAGGGCTGCAGTGCGACAGGAGGGGGAGGACAGGCCCAGGGAACCCACTCTCCAAGAGGCCCTCACCACCATCATGGGAGCATATCACCACTCCCAGGAGACGATGGCGACGGTACTGGCCAGGTTCCAGGAGATCCAGGCACAGCAGGAGGAACGGTACATGGGGTTCAGAGACGAACTCAGGACCATCGGTACCGCAATGGGGACCATCGTCCTGGCCCTCAACCAGATAGTCACCACATTGCGGGACCATGTGGCACCCCAAAGGGCCCCTGTCACCAGCCCGGACGACGAACAGCCTACCACCTCCGCCGGCGCTAGTGGACAGGAGGCCCCCACACCACGACAGGCCACCAGAACCCCACCTCCTGCTGAAGATCAACCACCCCGCAAGCGGAACCTGAGATCACACAAGAAGACAGAGTAGGATGCCAAGACCCCCGCCAGCATAAGACATCCCCTGATGTCATCCCACTGTCCCACGTTGTCACCCTGTCCAACCTTGAACTGCCACTGCTCCATCCTTCCACAGGCATATGGACAATGCACCTGTGCGACTGAGAACTGCACTCTGCCATGGACATTACTCCACCCCCACCCATCACCGTTTTACTATTATGGACCTATACGCAGCACTTTAAATAAATCACCAATTGCACTTCAAATGTCAGGAGTCTGCTTGTATTCTTTACAAATGTATTACACATAACGGTGCAATAATGTTCATTTACATTGTGATGACAACATACCAGTGTCAATAAGCATTAGTCCATGGGCAAACAAAGCAGAGGTCACGCTGTGGGTCATACAGCTCTGAAAAGGGAAGGAAAAGTCAAAAATCAGTGAAAAGGAACTGGGGGGAAACACAGAAAGTAGAGATGCAGGAGGCCAGAAGTAAATGTAAAATGGCGTGGGTGATTTTTACCTGTGTGCTACTGAAAATACTGTTGTATAACTGTGTCCCTGTTGTCCGTGTCGTCCCCGTCGTCTTCCTCCTCTTCACTCTCCACAGGCTCCACAGCTGCTACAACACCACCATCTGGACCATCCTCCTGCAGGAAAGGCACCTGGCATCGCAAAGCCAGGTTGTGAAGCATACAGCAGGCCACGATGATCTGGCACACCTTCTTTGGTGAGTACATTAGGGATCCACCAGTCATATGGAGGCACCTAAACCTGGCCTTCAGGACCCCGAAGGTCCGTTCTATAATCCTCCTAGTTCGGCCATGTGCCTCATTGTAGCGTTCCTCTGCCCTGGTCCGGGGATTCCTCACTGGGGTCAATAGCCAAGGCAGGTTGGGGTAACCAGAGTCACCTATTAGCCACACACGATGTCTCTGTAGCTGTTCCATCACATACGGGATGCTGCTATTTCACATGACATACGCGTCATGCACTGACCCCGGGAACTTTGCATTTAGATGGGAGATGTACTGGTCAGCCAAACAGACCACCTGGACATTCATCGAATGGTAACTTTTTCTATTTCTGTACACCTGCTCATCGTCTTTTGGGGGTACTAAGGCCACATGGGTCCCATCAATGGCACCAATGATGTTGGGGATATGTTCAAGGGCATAGAAATCACCCTTCACAGTGGCCAAATAACCCTCCTCAGGGAAAACAATGTATCTCCGCATGTATTTCATCAGGGCAGACAACACTCTGGACAAAACCTTAGAAAACATAGGCTGAGACATCCCTGATGACATGGCCACTGTTGTCTGAAAAGACCCACTTGCCAAAAAATGGAGTACTGACAGAACTTGCACCAGAGGGGGAATCCCTGTGGGTTGGCGGATGGGGGACATCAGGGCTGGCTCCAGCTGGGCACACAGTTCATGTATAGTGGCTCTGTCAAGTCGGTATCGCAGTATTATATGACGTTCCTCCATTGTCGACAGGTCCACCAGCGGTCGGTACACGGGAGGATTCCTCCTTCTCCTCGCATGGCCCAGCGGACGGTGCCTAGGAAGGACAACATGGAGTGCAGAGTCCAGCAACCCACAGGTACGTAACCACAGCTTGCACAGTACACGAATCGCTATGCATTGAATGGCTTGTATGAGTGGCAATGCAAGGCCTAGGCCTGTGTGATGCAGTAGAAATTAAGCCATGTGGGCCCTTGAAATGGCGGCTGCCTGACCTGAGAAGTGTGACAGTGGGATGTGAGGTCAATGCGCTGGCGTGGCACACCGTGGCGGTAGGCGGTCGAAGACTGCGGCGCTAAGCTGCATTGGTTAACATTGAACCCTATGGGTTTCATGAGCCAATGACGAGGTGCGCCGGCGGTCGCGGTACACACCGCGGCGGTACGCACCGCCGCGGGCGTGACCACCATTTTCTATCTGATTAATCACTCGAGACCTGATCATCCACAGGAGAAGACCTATACTGCAAGTGCTGCTGTGAACTCGGTCTGGAAGAGACAATGGCTGCTGCGACTGGGGAAAGGGCCCCTGCCTTCACTTCAGAAGAGTTGGAGAAACTTGTGGATGGGGTCCTGCCCCAGTATGCGCTACTCTACGGTCCTCCAGACCAACAGGTAAGTACACTGTGTGCACGTTGAATGGGCTATGCCTGGGTTTTGTATGGTGGATGTAAGATGGTGGGGTGGGGAGAGAATGAGGAGTGCAAGGCATGACAGATGAGAGCATGTGCCACATGGCAAGGTTGGGGGGGGGGCAATCACATCTAACATGCAGATAATTAATGATATTTACTTTTCCACCCTGTACATGTCAAATAGGTCAGCGCCCATCAGAAAGTCGCCATTTGGCGTGCCATCGCCAAGGACGTCCGGGCCCAGGGGGTCCACGACAGACGGGGCACCCACTGCCGAAAGAGGTGGGAGGACATCCGCCGCGGGCCCAGGAAGACCGCCGAGTCTCTGCTGGGGATGGCCTCCCAACGTAGGAGGGGTGCCAGCAGACAATTGACCCCCTTGATGTCCCGGATCCTGGCGGTGGCCTACCCCGATTTGGATGTGCGCGTGAGGACATCACAGCAGACACAAGGGGGTGAGTACCAGTACATTCAGCTATCTTTTCACGCAGTGGAGGCGTCTGGGTGGGGGAGGAGGGCTGTGGGTGACATTAGGCCAAGGCGCTTTCTGTAGTGTAGTCACCACCTTTAGGCATGGCCCTGTGCCCCCGCCCCCAACCTCTGTAGGGTGCCAAGTACAGCAATCGAAGGTCCAGCATTACCCATGTGCGCATTTGTTGTCCATTGACCTGTTGGCCTAATCACAAGTACTGAGTAGTGTACCCCGATTGTGCGGCGTAGTGCATGAGGCTCCTGTGTCTGTCCTCTCCGCCAACGGTGTTGACTATGCATGCACTCAACCTGTCTTTATGTCTCCCCCCACCCTTTTTCTTAATCTTCTTGTGCATGTGTGCATTAGCATCATCAGGCGGAGGAGAATTGGCATCGGAGCACGAGGGAGCTGCAACTCACAAGGTAAGAGGACCCGTAAAGTCAAGGGCCGCCGCGAGAAGGCTGACACGGCTGCCCCCAAGGAGCAAAGTCCTGGCCCGTCACCTGCCACAACATCCAGGGGAGGCAAGGGCCAGAGAGCCTCATCTAAGGAGGGCAAGGGCAGCAGGGCGTAGAAGTCAGCCAGCAGGGGCGCGGACCAGGAGGGCCCCACAAGCCCAATCCCGCGTGTGACGGAGGACACCCAGGGGCCCAGGACTCCGTCACAGAAGGGTCCAGCAACTGCATGGTCGGAGGGCGACTAAGCATGGAGTCCTGGCCAGGTCTGGCTCCCTTGAAAGACACGACAAGCACCGCTGAAGAGGGCCCCGCCGTGCGGAAGGGCACAGCTGAAGAGGGCCCCGCCGTGAAGATAGGCACCGCTGAACAGGGCCCCGCCGTGCGGAAGGGCACCGCTGAAGAGGGCCCCGCCGTGAAGATAGGCACCGCTGAACAGGGCCCCGCCGTGCGGAAGGGCACCGCTGAAGAGGGCCCCGCCATGAAGATAGGCACCGCTGAACAGGGCCCCGCCGTGCAGAAGGGCACCGCTGAAGAGGGCCCCGCCGTGAAGATAGGCACCGCTGAACAGGGCCCCGCCGTGCAGAAGGGCACCGCTGAAGAGGGCCCCGCCGTGAAGATAGGCACCGCTGAACAGGGCCCTGCCGTCTCAAGCACTGCTCCGCTGGGCCCCGCCGTCTCAAGCACCACTCTGCTGGGCCCTGCCGTCTCAAGCACCGCTCCGCTGGGCCCCGCCGTCTCAAGCACCGCTCCGCTGGGCCCCGCCGTCTCAAGCACCGCTCCGCTGGGCCCTTCCTGTTAAGCACCGCTCCGCTGGGCCCCGCCGTCTCAAGCACCGCTCCGCTGGGCCCTTCCTATCAAGCACCGCTCCGCTGGGCCCCGCCGTCTCAAGCACCGCTCCGCTGGGCCCCGCCATCTCAAGCACCGCTCCGCTGAGCCCTGCCGTCTCAAGCACCGCTCCGCTGAGCCCTGCCGTCTCAAGCACCGCTCCGCTGGGCCCCGCCGTCTCAAGCACCGCTCCGCTGAGCCCTGCCGTCTCAAGCACCGCTCCGCTGAGCCTTGCCGTCTCAAGCACCGCTCCGCTGGGCCCTGCCGTCTCAAGCACTGCTGGCCCATTGACAGTGCCGGTTCGCTGTCGAGCTAGTGTTCACGCTGCACTCTGGGCACGATGCCTCCTCCAATACCTGTGGAGTCTGTAAGCCACCTGATGGCCTATGTGTCTGCACTCCCCAAGATGGCACAGTGGGCAGCCCACCCACTGTAGAGACTTGAGAGACTGTGGCTTTGTACTCCCCAGGATGGCACAGTGGGCAGCCCACCCACTGTAGAGACTTGAGAGACTGTGGCTTTGTACTCCCCAGGATGGCACAGAGGGCAGCCCACCCACTGTAGAGACTTGTGAGACTGTGGCTTTGCACTCCCCAGGATGGAACAGTGGGCATGGTGGACCCTTCGTGGATCTGGCGTCGTGGACTCATGTGGCTGAGGTGACCCCCTTTCCCTTCCCCCTGAGGTGCCTGTCGTTTTGTCATCTGATGCCCCAGCAGTGTTCTCTCCAACGGACTCAGGTCTCCTGTGTTTGCCCGTGTGTTGATACACTTTGGCCCACGGACAGTGGAAATTTACGTGACTGTGCAGGACTTATTGCCTATATTTATCGGTTTCGCAATGTTCTTACTTGATTTTTTAACATTTCTTTTTGCTATTTTACCCTGACTTCAAAGAACCTATTTTATAGATAAATTTTGTTTCTCACTTTAATTATGTCTTTGCATTATTCCGGGGGGTTTGGGTGGTGTCACTGTGACTTGGTGCTCTGCATTGGTGTGTAGATAGTTGGGGGGGGGGTCGCATATGTGTGTGCCCGTAACCTTTCGTCCTCCCCCCTCCCCTGTGTCGTAGGTGCAGTACTCACCGTTGTCTTCTGCGCCGGAGTTCGTACTTGTGGTAGATGAGCAGGTAGACAATAGCTGGTAGGATGTTTAATTCGGGTTCCATGCTGTTCTCTGTCCTCATGGAGTGCATAGAGGTGAGCGTTTTCCCGTTCGTAGTCTGTTTCCGCAGTGTTTTTATCGGCGGGGCTCCCGCCCCGGAAAAGGTGGCGGATTGGTGAGTTGTGATAGGGTGGGCGGTACATTGTCTGCCGCCTGCCTGTTGGCGGTGACCGCCGCGCTGTTTGTCTGTCCCGCGTTGGCGGTCGGTGTGTTAAGTTGACGGGTTGTGTTGGCGGTTCCCGCCAGGGTCAGAATTCCATTTTTTGGACCGCCGGCCTGTTGGCGGGTTGGCCGCCGCTTTAACACCGACCGCCAGGGTTGGAATCACCCCCTTAATTTGGGAATTAACAAATAAGGGTATTTGGAGAAGGAAATACTGGGCTGGTAGTTTGAGTAACAGTAACAGTGCCTCCTGGGAGCTGTAGTCATGTATCTCCCTGCACTACACACACTGTACAAATGGTACATCCTCCCCCCACCCCAGGTGAGTACACTTCAATTGTGAGTTCACAAACAGAAGCATTTGGAGAAGAGGACACTGTGCTGGTGGTTGGAGTTATTAAAACAGTGCCTCCTGGGGGTTGCAGTCATGTCAGTCCCTGTACTATGCACCCTATAAAAATGTTATTCCCCCAGGTGAGTATATTTCAATTGGGAGTTCACAAACAGGGGTCTTTGGAAAAGTGAAAACAGGGCTGGTGAGTGGGGTAACAGTAGATGTGGCAAAAGGTGAGCTTTGAGTATGCATGACATTGCATTTTGGTGATATTTTTAGTGTTCTGACTTACCCGACTCTACTCCCCCAGGTATTCTTGTCAAGCCCTCTGGATGCAAGATGGCCAAGACCTTCTCCTCACACGGAAAGAGGAGATGTAATGGGCCATTGGGAGGACCACCACCAGTCTTCTTGGCCTGCAGTTGGTGCCTGGAGACAAGGGAATGGACCTTGCCCCTGAAATCATTCCATCTCTTCTTGATGTCCTCCTTTGTCCGCAGGGTGGAGCGTACAGCATTCACTCTGTCAGAAATCCTGTCCCACATTTCCATTTTCCTACTGAGAGGAGTATACTGCACTTGTGCTCCAAACAATTGTGGCTCTACTCCCATGGTTTCATCCACCATGACTCTCAACTCATCTTCTGAAAAACAGGGATTTTTGAATATGACATGATGGAAAAAAATAAATAAATATAAAAACATGTGAAGTGACATACTAAACAGGGTTAGCACAATAGAGTGTGAATGGAGTGAAATGTGTGCAGGGTGTTTGGGATATTGAAAAAAGAGGTGCCTAATTTATGGTGTGTGGATTAGTAAATTTGGTCTATCTTTCTGGGTCTTGCTGTGAAAATGCAGAGGATTGTGGAGTGTGAAGGGGTGTGTTTTATAGTGTCTTTTGCAGGTGTGTCAGCTGTGTTGTTTTTAAATCCACTCTATGTGCCATTGTGTATTACTTTGGTGACTGCGAACCACTGTGGTTCAGATCACCATTGGCTCACCACCATGGGTGTCCGCCACAGTGACTTTGTGCTTGTGATAAGGGCAGCGGTTGGTCGCTGAGCTGTCGCGCTGTCCTTTTGAGGTACTGGTAAAGAAGCTGACTTTCGGTGGGAAAACTCTGAGTGGGAGAAATTCTAAATTTGCACCCAAGGAATGTCCCACACCTTTCCAGATCCTTTTGACCCCTTCTCCCGTTCAACATGTCTACATTCACACTTTTCTGGAGCTTGGATTCCTCCAGAAGGGCAAGGCTGCAAGCTGTAGCTGAACAGGGCCATATAACCTCTCCATGATGTCCAGCTATAATATCCGTATTGCTGTGGAAAAGCTCAGAGCGGAAGCAACCTGAATCTTTGATTCAGCCGCAACACACATTCATTGGATTGACATGACAGGTTTGTCCCGGTCTTCAAGAGGTCTTTGGAGCCAAAAGATTCTTAAGACCTGGGTATTTTAGGACCTTAGGAGGACTACACTTTGAAACAGCCAAGGGTTCCAGGACCTAAGGAACAGCACTTTGGGGGTCAAGACTCACTCCAGCCAAAGCCACCAGCAGGATCTCAGGTAGTTCCAGTTGGAACTGATCTACTGGCCTCTTCAGGAAAGGGCTTCTAGCAGCTTGCAATGGCCCCATAGCTTAACAGAAGGTCAACTATTTAACCCTTTTAGTCCACATCTTTGTCCTGGGTACATGTCAGAGCAGAACCAGCATTTCAGCTCTCTTCACAGGTTTCAACAGCAGGTGCAGTCCTTCTTCCATCTTCCACAGGTCCAGTAGTATTCTGATGAAGGTATTCATGGGTTCTACATTTATGCCTGACACTAGCCTTTGGGTTGGGGTGACTCTTGGCCCCTCCCTAACTGATAGGAGAAAGGTTTCCTGGGTTAACCATACCTACTTTACAGCAATGCCTCTCTCTGTCTGACTACAAGATAAGATAGCAAAACCCTCCTCCTCTTGTGCAGAGCCACTGTGCTTACCCCCAGTGGTGTGAGCATGGAAATGAGCAACCTCTCTTCTTTTGCTACTTCAAAGCAGTTTGGGGAGTAGCTCTTCTTCCACTGTGATTGGTGACTAACTGTCTGGGGTATTCTGTTCAGCTGGCAGCTACATTTGGCTGTAACAGGGTAGGCCTCTTTGAGGTTAATCAAGTTCCTGGGCACAGCCCAAATGATCAATCTGTCAGAGCAACAGAAATACCTCTCCACACCCAAGGCCTTTGTCCTGCTCTTGAAGCAGTTTTCACACTGCATTAAGGGCGCTATTCAGCTGCTAAGTGACAGTTGGAACGCATGCACATGGGCCCCCAGAGGCTTTAAGCAGCAAAAGGTAGCTTTCTAAAAGTACGTTTTCCTAATAGTTATTACAGATTTGATTTTACCATTGAATTAGATTTGAAACCAAAATTAAAAAGAGCCTTTGAATTATATTTCCAGATGTTTCCTAACAGAAATTAGCTTTATTGTACGTGGTAATGTAATCCAGTGCTTGTCCATACAAAAGTTTGTTATGCTAAAGTGAAAATAGAGTTTGGGACTTTTTCACTGTAGGGACATATGTAACATTACATTTCTACATATCCTACTTTTAAATACCATGCACCCTGCTTCAGGGCTTATAGGCCTACATCGAGGTGACTTATTAATATTTAAAAGGGTGGTTTTGACCTGTCAAAGGGTTATTTTCACAGGTAAAATTACAGTTTAAAACTGCCACAGGCAGGTCACAATGGTCTTGAACTCAGTGCCGCCATGGCTGACCATGACTCTGACTGCCACCACCCTGTCAGGAACCTTGTTCCTGGCAGTTGCGGTGGTCCGACCGCCAGGGTCATAATCTGGCTGTCAGACCACTTGGGGTGCCGCAGCCGACTGCCACAGAGTGGGCCCAAAGATGCCCTTTCTGTACATGTAAGTCACTCCTAAGCAGGCCTCAGACAGCCCAGAGGGTAGAGTGCAAAGTGTTTAAGATACAGGACATGTAGTTTTACGTTTGACATGTCCTGGTGCTCAAAAACTCCCAAAGTTGTTTTTCACTACTACAAGCCTATCTCTCCCAAAGGATACAATTGGGATAAACTTATTACATTTTAAACATGTTACTCACAATCTGGAAGAGAGATACTTTTTAAGTTTGGTGTCTTTAGAATCACAATTTAAAATCACAACTTATTGTGAAGTCAGATTTGGAATTATAATTCTGAAAATGCTACATTGAGGAAGTTGGCATTTTTTTACTTTAGTCATTTGGTGCCTGTTGCCTGTCTCTGATCACTTATCTGGGGTGGGTGACAGCTGAGCTTTGTGTAGTCCCCTAGACAGCCACACACAAAGGGAGTTTAGGTGTGACTTGATGGGCCATCCTGGGGGAATGGGAAGTAGGAGCTTAGCACAGCCTCACATACACCTAGTTATGCTGTGTCCTGTCCCCACGCAAAGGGCTGCATAGCCCCCTGTAGTGAGTCTGGAGCTAGGGCAGGACCTCTGCGCATTTCAAAGACCTGTCTTTGAAGTCTCCCCTATTTCAAAGGCCCAACTGGGTATAAATACTGGACCTCTGATACCACCATTTCAGTACACCTCTGGACCTGTGAAGCCTCCACCTACAAGAAGGGCTGATGTGCTGTTGAATGACTGCCACTCTGCTGGACTGCTGCTTTACAGGGTGTGGTATCTTCATGTACTGGGCATCTCATCTCTATCTGTAGAATGCTATTATGTAAAGGGTTGTTGGAGTCTTGTGGGGATTCTGGAAGGTGGGAGGAGAACTGGTTGAGAGGAGGAAGATAGTGGGAGGTGTTGTGAGCTGCTGGATCGTTTATTGTGGATGAGATAATTACTTTGGACTTAATAAAATCCCATTAAAACAACCTACTTTGGATTATAACTTCACATTGGCGACGAGGATGGGATACGTTGGTGAAATTATCTCAACACAGATATTGGAACTTCTACTTTGAACACAGAACAGGAGCTCTTATATTGGATGACTTTATTTTGGATCCAACAATTGAAACAACAAGGTATGTGGCAAAAATAGGAGGACTTGTAAGGATTTATTTCCATAATTCGTTCTTTGGATTGTCTGACTTAAGCCCTGTCTCCTAAAAGAAATGACTTGGAATTAATAACTGTGATTTACAGTCTATGCAGAGGGCTTAATTGACTAAGGTCAGGTTTGCTGTACAATTTCATCAAGTTTAATAATACTCTATGGACTTGATGTGTTAGCCTTACCAACAGTTGCCGCACGACGCCGGTATATTTTTGAATATTTTGCTCACTGCGTGAAGCTGGCACGCGTCGTTTTCAATTGCCTGGTTCTGTGATTGATGCGAGCGCTCGCGCTTCCTCTGAAGCTGCGTTCCATCTCGTGCGCTCACCGATTTCCTAAATAAACAAACAGGAACTGCCGCGTGTGTGTCTTGTAAAGTGGAGCACGAGCGCACGCGCTTCTTCTGAAGCTGCATTTTCATTGCGTGCGCTTGCCGATTTATAAACAAACAAAGACGAACTGCTACGATTCACTGCGCCTCCCGGATTTTCAGTGCAGATGTTTAAAATGTTCCTTGGGCATTTTCTCAGTGTATAAACACAAGAAATACATTTACGAGTATTTATTACAGCCTCATTTTCATAAAACAAGACGAACTCAACGTAGAAAATAGCCTCTTCGTTTTGTGTATCACATTGAGGGCTCAAAGGTACTAAATGTTTGCTTGTATTTTAGACTGAATTTGGGGAAGACTATAAAGTGAAGGAGCTGTACATTAGACTTTACATTTTACATTTTAGTTCAAACATGCAGAATATACCACCTCCTCCTTTTTTCTTAACTGTACCTGGAGATGCTCCTATAATTTGGTCGAAATGGAAAAAGTCATTTCTTCATTACACAAGAGTTTGTGGTTCATCTATATCTAATGAAAGGAAAGTCTCACTCCTCATGCATTGTTTGGGATGTGAAGGCTTGGAAGTCTTTGAAACGTTACCTGAGCCTGAGGATGAAGGGGCAGAATTAAATGAATTTGAACTTTGCATAAAGAAACTGGATCTTCATTATCTTCCAAAGATTAGTACAATTTTGGAACGCTACCATTTTGGTATGAGAGAACAAGGACAGAATGAGTCTATAGAGGAATATATAACAGCCTTGAGGTAATTGGCTGCAACTTGCAAATTTGGGGTGACTCTTGAAGAACGCATAAGGGATCAGTTTATGTTGAAGTGCTCCAGTGACAAAATCAGACAAGAACTTTGGAGTAAGGATGATCCTACGCTTCATGAAGTGATAACTATTGCTAAAGGTGTTGAGCACACGTTGGCGTGTGTTGGTGAATTAGAGAAAAATAAGTATCCTTCTGTGAATAAAATTGGTCCGAAGAATGAATCACAAGAGAACAATGTTTTAGAGGTTGATGGAAAGAAGGATGAACTTAAGTTATCACAGATACAGAAATCTAAGTTTAAAGATACAAAATGTTTTCGATGTGGAAACCTGGGTCATTTTGCGTCTTATAAAAAATGTCCTGCAATTGCTGCTGTGTGCAAATTATGTGGAAAACGTGGACACTTTGCAAAATGCTGTAGATCGCCAAAGGAATTACCTTCTACTTCTATTAAGGTGGTGCAAGACCGTATCTTGATGGTGGAGGATCGTGTCACTGAGAAGAAACATCCTAAGGACATTGTAAACCTGGGGGGTGTTATGTGTGAAGTCCTTTTTGATTCAGGAGCTTGGTTAACTCTTATGTCTAACAAAACATTTGATAAATATTTGAGTCATTCAGTGAAACTAAAAAATCCCGATGTGGTTCCAGGGGGTTATGGTGGCCAAGCTATAGATCTGAGGGGATATTTCGAATCTAAAATAGAGTTTAAATCTAATTCTATTGTGGGTAAAATATATGTACCAGTAAAAGGTGACAGTGTTATTAGCTGGCCACATCAGAAGGATCTTGAAGTTATTTTGGATCCTAATAATCCTACGCCTGTGATGTTGAAAAAAGATTTTAAAAATGATGTTAACAGAATATGTAAGATATCTGATGTGGTTAGTGACAGTGTTTTTCCAGATTTTGTGAACGAATTCAAGAGCGTGTTCACTGATACATTGGGATGCCTTACTAAGTATGTACACCGTATAAAGCTTAAAGAAAATGCAGTACCAATCGTGTGCAAGGTGCGACCCATACCAATTTCTGTTAGGGAGGATGTTCAGAAAGAACTACACAGGTTGTGTCAGTGTGGTATCATAGAACCTGTTGAAGCCTCGGAATGGGTTTCACCGGTAGTGGTGGCACGTAAACCATCTGGTGAGATTCGTCTCTGTGTGGATTTGAGGAATCTCAATAAAGCTGTTGTTAGTGATGTATTTCCTCTTCCCAATATCTCTGAGATGGTAACTTTGTTGCATGGAGCTAAATATTTTAGTACATTAGATTTAGCTTCGGCATACCATCAGATTATGCTCCATGTGGATTCTAGGGATCTCACAACCTTTATTACACCTTTTGGCACTTTCAGGTTTGTGAGGATGCCTTTTGGGTTGGTTTCAGCTTCCTCTGTATTTCAACGTGTGATGCATGATTTGTTTGGCTCAGTGGAAGGAGTGAAGTATTTTCAGGATGATATTTTGGTTTTTGGTCGGACAAAAGAGGAACATGATGTGAGGGTTAAGGGAGTTCTTAGAGTGTTGGGTGATCATGGTCTTACGTTGAAACTGAACAAATGCCATTTTGCGAAGGAGGAAATAGAATATTTGGGACATAGAATTACTTCTTTGGGGTTGTATCCCAAAAGAGAGCTGGTAGAGAGTATTTTGAATCTGCGACCGCCTGAGAGCAAAGAAGAGCTTCAGGCTTTCTTTCGTATGGTGGAATTTCATGGGAAATTTCTTCCAAATCTTGCTGCCAAAACTGAAAGTATGCGTAAATTGCTAAAGAAAGGTGTTAGTTTCAACTGGTGTGAAGGTTGTGAAAGGGAATTTATTGAGGTTAAGAATAGCTTATCTAAGGTAGGGTGTTTGAAATCTTTTAATCCTAATGAACCGTGTGTTGTTATGACTGATGCTAGTACTAGAGGTTTGGGTGCTGTGCTTCTACAAAAAGGTGATGTACATGATTTAAAACCTGTGGCATATTGTTCAAGGACTTTAAGAGGTTCAGAACAGAATTACTCAACTATTGAAAAGGAAGCTCTGGGTGTTGCTTGGGCGATAGGGAAATTGAAAAATTTTGTATGGGGAAGATCCTTCAATGTGTACACGGATCACAAACCATTAGTTGAGGTGTTCATGAAAAAGGGCCTTGATCAAATTTCATCCAGGATTAGTAGATGGGTAGTAAATTTGCAAGATTTTGATTTCAAGGTATTTTACGTTCCAGGGGCATGCAATAACACGGCTGATTGCTTATCAAGACTTACGTTGGTTTCAGAGGAGGACAGTTCTGAGGAACAGGAGGATAAGTTTAGTGTGTGTAGCATTACGGAGGGAGTTGTTAGTCATGATGAATGGGTACGTGAGGTTGCTAATGATCCTATTCTACAGAGTGTATGTGATTTCATAAAGAGCAAATGGAAATTTGCAAATTTAAGGAACTCTGAAAAATTAAAAGGGTTTTGGATGATAAGAGATGAATTGTCAATTTCTGATGGTGTGTTACTACGTGGTGAAAGACTAGTAGTTCCTGGTACTTTGGTGGATAGGATCATTCAACTTGGACATTCTGGTCATCAAGGAATAAGTAAAACCAAATCAAGAATTCGCTTGAATTATTGGTGGCCAGGAATGGATGTGGGTATAGAAAGGGTGGTCAGGGATTGTCCTGACTGTTGTAACAGTGACAAGATCTATAGAATGAGAGTACCATCGATGTGTATCAGAAGTCCGGCTAAAAGACCGTGGGATATTGTTGGCATGGATATCGTGGGTCCTATTTATGGTAGAGGTGGGATTAGCTATATTTTGGTTTTGGTCGATCATTTCTCCAGGTGGGTGGAGATCGGTATTGTGCATAGTGTTGAAACCAAGAGGATTATAGTTCTTCTGGAGGAAATCTTTGCTCGGGAGGGTTTTCCCAATGCTATTCTCACGGACAACGGACCACAATTTGTTTCCAAAGAAATGGAAGAGTATCTCATGAAGTTGGGAATTAAACACAAGTTGTGTTCCCTCTATCATCCTGAGGGAAATGGAATTGTTGAAAGATTTAACAAATGTGTCAAAGAGTGTGTTCAATTAGAAATGGCAGCAAGAAGATGTTGGAAGGAAGGATTGAAGAGATTTTTGATGGCTTATCGTTTTACTCCACTTACTTCCACAGGGGTTGTTCCGTTTGAGTTGTTTAGGGGAAGGAAGGCTAATACAATGCTGGTCCGTGGTTGGGTTGGTGGAGGCAAGAATGATGCCGTGTCTTGGTCTGGTAGAATACATGAGGAGAAGGCGGCGGATAGGAGGAAGGATTATTTTGATATGACGAAACGTACTTGTGATGTGAATGTGGAAGTTGGGGACAAGGTTCTGATTAAGAGACCAACCTTTGGTAAAAGTGGGAGCAGGTTTTGGGGACCATTTACTGTTATAAAGTTGTTTCGAAATGCTGTAAAAGTGTGTGATGGAAGAATTTGGAATTTCAATCGCATTGTTGTGTCTAAAAAAAAAACGTCTGTGTAAAGATTCCATGTTGAATCTTTTCCTTGTTTATTATTCTACTTCTCTATATGCGTTTTTTTTTATCTTAGTATTATGATATTGTACAAAGTTTCTGCTGTTACATGTTTTTGTTTATTCTGTTTGCTTTGGGGGGAAAGATGTGTGGTATCTTCATGTACTGGGCATCTCATCTCTATCTGTAGAATGCTATTATGTAAAGGGTTGTTGGAGTCTTGTGGGGATTCTGGAAGGTGGGAGGAGAACTGGTTGAGAGGAGGAAGATAGTGGGAGGTGTTGTGAGCTGCTGGATCGTTTATTGTGGATGAGATAATTACTTTGGACTTAATAAAATCCCATTAAAACAACCTACTTTGGATTATAACTTCACACAGGGCTCCTGCCTTGCTATGCTTCCCTGCTGCCTGCAGTTCCCCTGTCTGAGTGAGAAGGACTGGACTTGTATCACTTGAACACAGAGTGACTCCAAGGGCTAGCTGGCTGGCATCCTGATTGAAACTCTCAGGGACATAGAAGACTTCCAACCACCCTGCCATCTGTGAGTCTTTCCTTCCAAATAGTGCCACCCCACACCTGGGGCCTTGGAAATGGACCTGAGGAGTTTGCTATAATCGAACCAATCCATCCTCCTCTGCGGGAGCAGATTCGATGACTCACAGCTCTTGAGTGGATCAGCAGTGGTGCATCATTGCGTGGGTCGGAACCAAAGCAAAAGACCTGTATCGCCGTATCTTGAGCCTGGCACATCACCTTCAGAACTACACTATGTGACACTTTGCCTGGCACCAGCTCCTTGCATTCCTTGTTAACTGCACCTCGTGATAATGCTACAGCTCTGCATTGCAGCCTCTATCCTCATTGGGACTGCTGCATCACCTCAGCTGCGCAAAGCAGCTTTGACCTCGGCATTCTCAATACAAGCCACGTAGAAGGGATCCTTGATGACAAAGTAACAGGACCACGCAGCTTCGTCACAACTCAGAACAGATGCAGTGCATCAGCTGTGTGACCCATCTGTGTTTCAGACCCACACAATGCTCCACAACCAGGATTTAAGTTACTTTGGTTCCGCTGGCCTAACTGGGAACCTGCAGCTGGCCTGCAGTCCACAGCAGTCAGCTTAACTTTTGACTTAGTCCCTGTCCTGCACGACCAGATCTCTCCGGATGGTGCTTCTAGTTATTTTACAGTTCACTCTTTAAAAATTCATAGCTCAAGTTCTACTTATTGGATTTTTTTTATTTTTTATTTATTACATTAAGTTCTATTTCCTTAAGCTGATGGGAGATCCTTTTTGTGTGGTGTTGTCACTGTTTTACTGTTTGAAGTGTTGCACAAATACTTTACACACTGCCTCTAAGTTAAGCATGGCTGCTCTGTGCCAAGCTGCAGAGGGTGAGCAAAGGCTAATTTAGGGTTTACCTGATGCTTACCCTAACCCAGTCAATCAACAACCAAGTAGTCTGAGTTGATATATATTCATCATGCTGGTTCATGATATGTCTCGGATTAATGGAAAGTCCCCCAATGTAGGACACAATTCAGTTGTCTACCTTATATAAATATCATGAATTAATCACTGAATGAGAGAACTTTTGGTCCTAGATTATCAAACGAAGTTGTGCCAGAATGCTGCAACATACATTCCCTTGTGAGAGTGTGAATTTTCCAACATGTTTATTAATGATTTTAGCATATTAATTATACTTTGAATTAACATGTAAAAACTGGTGACTTTTGAAAACGGTCACCACGGTTCATTTTCTGTTCTTAACTGAGTAAAATTCTAATTAAATGTTGTAGTTATTTTCCATAATTCAATGCTTACATAAAAGTGTATTTGATGCTCTAATAGATGTGCCCACAGCTACCCCTAGTGGGTTGCTGCATTATGTGTTACAAGGCCATGTTTAACTGAATTCTTGAATAAGCTGAGTGTTCTATTGTTTGAGAATGTTACTAATACGTGGTTTCTTCCTCGAGGATGGAAGTGGATGTAGCAAGTGAGAAAGTTTCTTCCTGAGAAGAGAAATTTAGACAAAATGGAACAATGGAGCTAAAGACGAGACGGAAGAGAAAAAGTCACTGTTGAGAAAATATTTTTGTTAACATGACATCGTCGTATTTTACGTTATCAATTAAAATTACTATTGGCTGAAACGTAACCACCCCATGAACTGACCAATCATAAGCTTTTTGAAGATTAGTATAACAACTTGAGTACGATTTTTCTTTAGGCAGATTTTAATTAGAGAGATCAAATTCGTTAGATTCCAGAGTTCCTGCTGATGGTTCGAGTCGCATTAGCAGTGTGGGTTTAGCTGGTGTTAGGCCCAATTCTTCTGAAGACATACCTAATGGTGTCCCCTTGCAGAAGCAGTCTACATGTTGTTATCGATTAGGGTAACGTATGATATTGTAATGTTATATGTTTCTCTTTTCCTTTGCAGGTACAAGCTATAATTTGATTGCTGCATACATTTTTTTGTTTTTTTATAATAACCCGAGTTAAAGAGATTTTTTCTAAATTTGTGTTTTTAAATTCTTTTTATATGAAGCCCAACATGTTGATGCTAATTTGTGGTTAGTGAGGGTATTAACTTAGAATGCTCAAGATTCATATTGACATCTTTTGAACGTTGTACAAATGCATACTTTGCCATTGTTACCAATTCTGGTGCCATAAACAAGTGTAATCCTTTTGGAGATTATTTGTTTGATTGTTTTGATTAAATTTAGATATATAAAACTTTCTAATCAGCCACTATTAATTCTATATGCTTATTGTTGGACCTGGCCCTTTTACAGGGTCATTCCCCAGACTTTTTGCTTTTTGCCTCCTTATTTTTCTGACTTTTGTTGGCTGACGTTTTGACTCTGAGCACTTTTTCACTGCTAACCAGTGTTAAAGAGCATGTGCTCTCCCTTACAAAATTGGTATGATTGGATTATACCTAATTGGCATATTTAATTTACCTATAAGTCCCTTGTAAAGTGGTATCCCTATACCAAGGGCCTGTAAATTAAATGCTGCTAGTGGGCCTGCAGCGCTGCTTGGGCCACCCACTGAAGTAGCCTGTCAAACCTATCTATGGCCTGCTAGCGCAGAGCCTGTGTGCGCAGTTTTCTGCCACAGGGACCTGGCATCTAAATTTACTTGCCAGGCCCAGAACTCCCCTTGTACTACATGTAAGTCACCCCTTAGGTACGCCCTAGCTAGCCCTTTGGGCAGGGTGCCATGTATGTAGAAGGCAGGACATGTGCCATGTTGCGTGGCCTGTCCTGGTAGTGACAAACAGCCTAACTTGGTGTCTCACTGCTGTGAGTGCTGCCTCCTCATAGGATTGCATTGGAAATGCCCTGCCTTATGTGTAAGGGGAATTGTCTGATTTATGAGGGGGTAGCGTAGGCATGTTTGGTATGGTTGTGATAGTGGTGAGAATTGCTGTTTACTGGTGTAGGTGTATTTTATATTACTATCACAGAAATGCCACTTCTAGAAAGTGCACATTTATCTGTGCTTATGACTTTGGGGTTTTGCAGCTTGTCTCCAATCCACGTCTGGGCAGACTGACAGTTGGGGCTTTGTGCATACTTCTCAGTCAGCATGAACACAGGGAGGGTGTAGGTGTCACAGAGGTGCATCTACATATTGTAAAGCCTTCCTGGGCTGAGAGAAGGGAGAGGCGAGGCAAACCTGCATTTGTAAAGGCTGTGCCCTGGCCTCACACAATAGGGCCTTTAACCCCCCTACAGATGTTGGGAGCCTGTGCTGAAAGGAGAGAGGGGGCACCCCCAGAACCAGTTGTAACTGGCTGGAACCTCCTCTCCCTACCATTGGAAAACACACTGTAAACCCAGTATAAGTACAGGGGAATTTTCCCCACAATCTGAACACAGAATGCTGATGAATGGACTCACCAGGAAACCACCTTGGACTGCTGCTGCTGTGCTGACCTGTGACTTGCCTGGTCACTAGTAGGAACTGCCACCATCTGCACCCCTTGTACTGGCCTGTAGCTGGGCCCACCAGCCTGTGCTTTTCCTTGTTATTTTGCTGTTCCCAGGCGGAGGGTGCTGTGGCCCCTGACCCCTGCACCAATCTCTACAGCTTTGTCTTAGCACTTTGAAAAAGCGCTCACTCTTAAAAATTGCTGCAGAAGATCACCGCCGCAGCCCGGGCCTCCAATTTGCCCTAGCGCTTTTAAAGACGCTTTATTTCTGCTCCCCGAATCACCGCCACAGCCCGGGGAAGTTATTTTGGCAAAGCGTGAGTGTAGCGCGCTTACCGGTGCCCCCAGGGCACGAAGAAAACCTTCTTCTTTTCATCTGGAGCAAGCGTGCTCCTATTGGTGCCCCCGGGGTGAGGACCGCTCCATGGAGCACCCCGGGGCACCGGTAAACCCTGCCTTGGGCCAGGACGTCATCGATAGTCGGAGGGAGAGGAGGACACCTCTCCCTCCCTTGTGGAAGTCCCGGAGGACTTTCCCTTGTCGGGAGGCCAGGCAGTAGTCTCACCGGATGCTCGCCCGGACCGCTGGCTTCCTGGTTGGCCCCCTCGTTGGCCAGTGGCATTTTCTTGGGGGTCTCCCCCCCTTGAAGGGCCGACGGAGGCCCAGGGAGACCCCAGGAGATTGCGGGTCCCTGGAGGGGGGTGTGTGGCAGCCCCCTCCTTCCTCAAAGGATTTCCCTGACCCGGGGCCCCCCTCGTGAAGGCCTAACGAGGGCCCCAATAATCTCAGTCCCCAGAGGGGCCCGTTAACAGGATTGAGGAGGTGCGTGCCGCCCACTTCTCCTCACCAGGAAATCCGAGAACCCCGTTTTGCGCATAGGAGCGCCGGGGGGCCCATTGTTCACCTTCTAGGCACTGGAGGTGCCTTCATCCAACCAGGTACTGTTCAAAGGACCAATAATAGTTGCAATCCAAAATTCTTTCTACCAACTTTTATTGATTCACATATTACCTACCTGCATTTGATGTTTTTACATATGTGCTAATGTTTCTTTTATGTGCATGACAAGCGGATATGTATTTATATGACTTGTGAGATATTCTCTAATGTTCCTTTTATGGGTATTTAGGAATTGTTCATGACAAGTGCATATAACTCTTATTGTAATTCCTGACTACTGCTTATGTTGCAGAATCCTGAGTACTTACGTGTTCTAATGTGACAACTGTGTATTCTTGCAGAGTATTAGTAACCTTGTGTAATGATCTGACAACTGCTAATGTAGCAGGGTATTACTTACGTGTAATGTTGGTCTAATTATGTTTTGTGCAATACAGATTATTTTTACATAGCTCAGTGTTGTGTTTACTTTGTGGTGTACATTTTGCGTCATGTATGTTGTGTGTGTTGTGCAAACGCTTTACACATTGCCTCTGAGATAGGCCTGACTACTCGTGCCAGGCTACCAAGGGGGTGAGCAGGGGTTATCTTAGACATGTAACTCCCTTGCCTTGACTAGAGTGGGTAGGTTCTGCCTGGCTGAGGTGCATACCCTAGCCAACCAGAAACCCCATTTCTAACACTTATCATTTGTGTTTGAGAGTTATTTTTGTGACATTAGCATTGTTAATCTAGGGAAATCCATTTTATAATTATTTTAATAAACTGGTGTGTTTCTTGCTGGAGGTTCGAGATCTTTGATTATATTGATTATTGTTAATGATTACATTCCACATTGATGACATCCCCTCATTCCTATGTCGTACCTATCCATTGACCTCTAGTGCAGAATCCACTATTCAGTTCAAGTAACAGCTAGGATTTCGTAGCGCTGCAGCATGCTGAGAACTGTCAATGAGAAGCGATGAGCTGAGCGGAGCCCAGCTGATGTATGTTTTCCTTCTGAGGAAACACTCGCTCCTAACTGAAGTCTGATAATACAGTTTCTCCACTGTTAACAGGTATGCAGTGTGCTGAGTCCCAAGAAACTCTGGAGGTATGTGAGCTACTCCATGCTTTCATAGTGTAGCACACAGAAAAAGTATTTAGTGTGTAAGGATGCTGGGAACATTATCATCATGTTTGAAATGTTCATATTATTTTTGCTGCTGATAACGTGCCTTAGCACTTTTCTAATTATATTCTGTGTGGTTATTACTCATGCACTAAGGAACAGGATGAGAGTGTTGAAAGAAACACTTTTAAACATAAATAGTGTATTGTCTTAGGGCAGAATGTGTGTGTTCTATTGTTATTCTATCTTCTATATTGTTATCTGTGTGTTGTTATTCTAAAGAACAGAATTGGGTTTGAATTACCACTGTGTCTCTGACCTCTTTACGGGACTGTTAGTAACCTAGAAAGCACGGATACCAACCCGGCAGATAGGTCAAGTGGGGCTGCGTGGGTCTACATTAACCTGAACTTCCTGCTTTAGAGCTGGGACACTGAACTCAGTCCAAGCACCTATGGGTAGGAAAGCCAAACCTTGTAGAGGTAGGACTGAGCCCTAGTTTACACAACAATATAATGAAATTTGATGAACAAAGATCTCATAACTAACATTTATAAAGTGAAATATCCGAAAGCAATTATTAGCAGACATTTTTACTGTACTGAAATGTTCCAACTTCATCGCTCCTAGAAAAGGGAAACCCTGCAGTTTGACAATATGTTTGCAACTGTTGTATTTGTTTTACAGGATGACTTTTGAAATGTGTTGTGGCAAATGCTTTTTAAAAGTAGTGCCAGTATCTCATTAGTGAGATTCCAGTAAACACAGCTAATCAGAACAGGACTGGTCCACGGTAGCTCAGCAGATGTATTCAATTCACAATATAGGTGCATATATGGCAGCTGGCTTGTGACCTCTGGGTATAGTGTTGTGAGCCCGTCCGGCCTTATTTGGCTTTCATAATTTATTTATAAGGCGACACATTAGAGGTCAAATGGACCTTTGGACTCCGTTAAGAGGGATTTATCATAGTCACCAAATTTACTCATAACCCAAACATGAACAGCAAATTATTTTCAACATTCCAATACTATCAGAATAGGAGTCAGTAAATTTAACACATCATGACCCATATGGCCATAAATAACCACACACTTATCTCTCAGTACTAAATGATAAGCATATAAATACATTACAGGCTGACCAAAACGGCAGAAGAATCTCAATTTAGAGAAAGCATTTATCAGTAAACATTCAAGAGTTATCATACAAATTAATAACAACAATAACTGAATAATAGAGATGGTATACATTTAGAATCAACAGATGAATACATTCAAACCTTTGTTAATAACGTGTTTGAAAAGTGACACACTAACTAGCCTTCTAATTCAAAAAGCATGTTTGGACTTTATGCAAAAGAGAAAAATAAACAAAAATCTAATTTAGAAAACATCTAGCCTGGGTTCTAACAAAAATAGTGGTTGGTACCTAAAAGAAAAGAACAAAATCTGCAATAAAGACAAATGCATATTTGTTATACCTCTCCTAAATGGATCAGCAAGCAGAGGCATCTTCGTCAGTGGGGCATCCTTCTGGTCTTTATTAGGCAAGGAAAAAAGAAGAGAATTGGTTCTGTCAAAGTTGGGCGTAAGCTAACCAAACTGACTAAGCAATGGCATGAGGCTAAGGGAGACAGCAGTAACAGCATCTGGACATAAAGGTTCTGCTACAGAATATTCCCCTCTCTCAGAAGAGGAAGTCTTGATATATTGAAATCCTAAAAAGTAACTAGTAAGCTTTCCATTGGTCAGCCTCATGGGGAGTTCATGTCAGAACCAATAGGTTTTAACTTTCCATTTGTGATAAAGGTTTGACAGTCTTTCACATGTTTATGATTAGATCCTCTTCTCTCGGTCCCATCACCAGTTCCGTCCTGTGACATTTTTGTTGCAAAACATAACTTCACACAGTAGAACCATTGTCACGTCCTGGGAAAAGCAGGTCCTCATGCACGAAAGCTATTATTTGTAAGGATGATTAGAACATAACATTACAGCACATGGTTCTCACAGGAAAACTTGAAGAATCAATTTAACATTGTAATATTACATCAGGTCAGCACTGTGCGAACAAGGAATAATGAACAAGTGTGAATTTTGCTGAGAAAGAGAAAAACATTCACAAGCATCCTCTATTACATGAAACTTAATATGAGGTCCTCTCGAGTAGGCCCTTTATTGCAAAAAACTTTCATGTCTATTAAAATTTATTGCAAAACAGCCAATTAATTTTTGTTAATATAAATCTATAATACATTTTATTATATATGTGCACATTATTTCTCTAAGCAGTTAATTTCCATTAATATTTAATATGTTGTACACGTTATTTGCATGGTGCATGTTAATTCTTGACTCAGAATCATTGAAATATGTATTAGCACTATGTTATGCTCTCAAAGTGTTACCATTCCAGGAGCAATTTCTAAAAGTTTTTTAGCTTGTACCTGCACAAGCCACAAGTCAAACACGTGTGTGCACATGAGAGGGACTAGGGACTTTGAGAGGAGAAACAGAAGAAAATTAGATAATTGGTTAACTTCAAAAGATCACAACTGGCTGAAATACAACCTATTGGAGCAGGCTGGGGGGGGTCATAAGCTATCAGCTGCCTTTCTGAACTTTCGCCGGTTCCCCTCGCTTGTGTATTGGAACTTTGTGGTTACCTCTAGGAATGACAATTCTTAATTTTCAAAGTGTTCAAAATAAAAAGTGCCAGTACTTTGAGTCTCTGAGTGAAAGTCAATTTACATCATTGTACAGGACAGAATTCTGGCCTTAATCAGTTATCTTCCACTTGATTAGCCTAACAATCAACAGCAACCACCATGTATGGGTGCATAAAAGAGATGTTTTTTTATCTTGAGCCTTTCTGTCCGAAGGATACCGTCCTTATCCTAAAAAAGTAACCGAATTAACAGTGCTTGTAAGTGTTCTTGCTTATTTCTCTAAGGAGCTCTTGGTTCACCTTGATAACTATCTACGGTTCTCATTAGGAGGTCCCTAGCAAAAGAATCGGTAATTCCACCCAGATTTATGATTACAGTCCAGCACAGTAACTGCTGGAGCCAGAAAAGTCACTCCGTTTCGAATTGGACTTTGAAGGTCTATGAGGGAGTAGGGAATAATTGGGGAATCTGAATTATCACATCATATTCTCCTGGTTGCTTCATAGTCTTTTCTGTACATGTATTTTGTACCAAGGTTTCAGCAATGTTGAGGAGCTGGAGTCCATGGAGGAAACAGCCTGTTTTGTACGTATGAGAATTGTTCTATCCAAAGCGTCATTTAGTATGTTTGTGTGGCCTTTTCAGAGTTCATTACTGTAATGAGCCCCTTGGTAGATGGTTTGGTAGGTGTCTGGTCAGTGTTGAATGCACAATAGGTTTTCTGGCTGGTGCGTTCTGTTGGATGTTTGAGTGGTGCTTCTCAAGGTAAGCACTGTTGGGAGTTCCATGAGAGCTGCCTTATGAGAGTTGACCTGTGCCCTATGTGACATTTATGTGGTGTTCTTGGTGGCAAGTGCTTTTGTAAGCCAAACCGTAAGCAACTCTAAGTCATATCTGATCTGTGGTCAATGTGTGATATGTGACACTTTTTTTTAACACTTTTATCACCTTCAAAGCCCTGCCAAACTTAGACGCACCTTTCCTCACAAAACCTGTCTCACGCACCTTTACCCAATCACCAACCGAAAACCTAGGTTCCTTCACTTTCCACTTGTCATCATATCTCTTCTTAAATTTCTCTTCTTTCCACCTCACCCTTTCTCTAACTTACTCCACTGAGACATTCTCCCAGTCCGTACTCAGTTTCTTCTTAAACCACCACGGACACAATTTAGACGCAGGATGTCTTCCTTTCAGTAATTTGAATGGACTCACTTCCGTGGTACTTTGCGGGGTAATGCAATAATACCACAACTTCTCCCTTAATTTCTCTTTCCACATTCCCCCAAATCCTCTTGCCCAGCAAATACTATCATTAAGAACTCGATTGAATCTCTCTACTTGACCATTCCCTTGACGATCATACAGAGGTGTAGTAACATGTTTGATATTACTATATTTAAAAAAACTTTGCATTTCACCAGAAGTCAGTTGGACGCCATTATCTGAAATCAACACCTCCGGATATCTTTCCCTAGCAAATACGTCCTTGAAAAACTCAATAATAGCTGCAGATGTCGCCTGTGCAACCAACTTCACCTCTGGCCATTTGGAAAAATAGTCAATTAACACCAAAGCATAACGTGTATCTGTTGGAAGAGAAATAAATGGGCCAGAAACATCAAAACCTAACTTCTGCCATGGACAGTCCGGCCAGGGAACAGGTGCAAGGGGAGCAGGTACTGTTCTCAGCATTTTCTCAGCATTTACACACACACAACACTCCCTCACAACCCGATCTGCCATTTTGTCTAAACCAGGCCACCAAAAACAAGTGCGTATCAATCTTTTCATAGAAGATATTCCTGGATGACCACCATGTGCCAATTTCAAAATCACATCTTGCATACCCTTGGGTGGAATGCACTTCCCATTCTTAAACAACAACCCATTCTCTATATGCAATTCATCCCTAACTTTACCATATGGTTCTAACTCAGCAGCTATACAATTCCTTCCTGGCCAACCATCCCTCACATATCTCTTAACCTCTTGGAAAACTAAATCCTCCTCATCACACCTCATCCACTCATCTTCATGTATACTACCAAACTCGGCAGACATGTATCCAGACACAGAAGATACTACATCACTTTCCAAAATACTCACAACACCATTCCCTTCATCCTGTGGAAGACGCGACAAACAATCCGCTATAGCATTACTTCTACCGGGCACATACTCAATTTTAAAACAATACTCTTGCAACCTGGAAACAAGTCTGGCAATACGGGCAGTGGCATTCCAACCTCCACAGGGAGATAAAATACCTACCAAAGGCTTATGATCTGTCTGCAGAATAAAATTGGACCCCCAAATATAGTCCAGAAAGTGCTCCACAGCCCAAATGCATGCTAGCAATTCCTTCTCAATTACTGCATACCTTCTTTCTGCATCCGTCAATGTGCGAGAGGCAAACGTAACATTCAATTTGTCTTTCCCACATCTCTGAGATAAAACCCCACCAATCCCATACATGCTTGCATCAACAGTTACTATGCATTGTGCCCCCACACAAAAAGGCCTCAAAGTAGGCGCCTGTATTATTTCTTTTTTAATCCTCTCAAATGCATTACTCTGTTTTTCTGTCCATACATACTGGACTCTTTTACGCGTAAGCTCCCTCAAAGGCTCCATTTTTGTAGCAAAATTCTCAATAAATTTGCTATAATACTCACACAAGCCAGTGAATGATAATAATTTTTCACGATCGTCAGGAGCAAGAGCATTTACTATTGCTTCTACTAGAGATCGTTTTGGTACAACCCCTTCTCCCAAAATTGTATGACCTAGGTACTCAACAGATTTCGAGAAGAACTTGCACTTCTTCTCCCTTAAAGTCAAACCACTCACACTCAACACTTTACAAACATTTTCTACATGCAGTTTGTGTTCAACTTCATCTTTTGAGAAAATTAAAACATCATCCTGAAAACACTTCACATATTTGTCCATGTCTTTAAACAAATGAAACATCGCTCTCTGGAAGACTGACGCTGCTGACGCCAATCCAAACGGCATCCTCTTAAATTGGTATAACCCTTGTGGGGTGATAAACGCCGTGAGATGTCTAGAGTCTTCCGTTAATTCAATTTGGTGATACGCCATTCTCAAATCCAGTGTGGAAAAAATATTTGCCCCCTCCAGCATACTAATGACCTCATTTATCTTGGGTAAAGGATGGCAATTCACAATGATGTTAGCATTTAAAGCTCTCAGATCCACACACAGTCTCAAAGATTTGTCAGATTTTCGTGCTAAAACGATCGGAGAAACCCACTCAGAAGATTCAATCTCTTCTATCACACCCTCATTCACCATTTCTGATAAGATCTTCTTTAATTCTTCTCTGACACTAATGGGAACATTCCTAAGTTTCTGAATTACAGGTTTGGCATTAGCCTTGACTTTAATTCTGTGGCTGTAGTTGGTCAATTTGCACAATTTACTAGTGAAAACTTGTGGAAACTTAGAAGTAACCCACTCTGTTGCCTCCCTTGACTCTATCACTAATACAGGTTCACTACACCGGGGATTCAAAATTACACCCAATTTTCCTTGGTCCCTCCATCCGAGGACATTAACCCCCTTAACTGCAACATACAATTTAATATTGGCACGTCTCTCTTTAAAAATGATTACAGTTTCAACGAAACCAGTCACGTCAATAGTCCTCCCTTCAAAACTTTCAGCAATAATATCTGGTTCCTTCAAATCGGTCAAATCCCAAATTCCTTCAAAGACTTGCTTAAAATAATCTTGTGTAACAATTGGTCAAGGTGACCCCGAATCTACCATTAACTCCAGCCTCCTCCCAGCAATTTGTACCTCACATCTAGGTCGTTTTATCCGTTCGCACACTATTTCATCCCCATGCTTGAGTGACAACACCATGCCCTTTTGCTCATTATCACACTTCAGCCAATCATCACCATCTTTACCACTACTAACACACGCCATCTTCCCTTTGGCAACATAGTCATTTTTCTTGAAATCTTTACATACCCCAGCAAAATGTCCCAACCTTCCACATTTCATACATTCTTTTCCAACTGCCGGACACTGGGTCGACGATGCAAGATGGTTCACACTACCACAACGGAAACAGGATAGTTTCTCCACCCTATCTTGTCTCACCCATTTCTTACCAACACCAGTATTCTTGACACCAGGATTACCACTCCAATTACCACCCATCATTGCACCCACCACCTCAGATTCAATATTATTAACTTTATCGACATCCTGTACAGATCTCATCCACTTCTCAGATTGCTCTAGAGCTTTCGCAGTAGAGATTACGTCTTGCAATTTAGGATCCCCCATAACCCACAGATGTTCTTGGATCTTCCTGCTTTTCACATGCACTATAATTTGATCCCGTATCATCTCATCAGTCATATCACCAAAATTGCAATGTATAGATAATCCTCGAAGTGCTGTTAAAAACTCATCAAATGTCTCATCAGAATGCTGTGCCCTGGTATAAAACTTGAATCTATTTAATGCTAGACTTGCAGTAGGTTTAAATCTCTTCTCCAATCTCATTAGCGCTTCCTTGAAAACGTCCACTTCTCCCTCCATTTGATTTTGTATCAGTACTGGGGGTAAAGTTCTGAAAACCATCTGCCCCTCAGAGCCTAAACAATGTAATAAAATATTTTTCTTCCTATCTTGTGACATATCGTCATCATCAATAGCTTTCATATAAGTCAAAAACTCTTCCTTCCACCTAGTCCAATGCAATGGTGGTTCTCCCTTGTTCTGTAAAAACTTTGCAGGAGGTTCAAACTGCATCTTTTCTCCCTTTTTCTTTTAATACGTATATTTATATATAAAAAGAGGGGGGGAAAAAAAAAAAATGAATTTATGTAACTGACTTTACTTGTTCATAAAGTTAATCCATATTTGTCACAAAGATGTTGCTTTTCTACATTTTTCCTTTAAAGTCCTTCTTTAGGGACAATAATTGAAGAAACCGTCCGATAGTCCTCTGTTTGTGTCTAGGAGACAAAGTCCCGGCTCCACCCAGAACAATATGCAGAGAACAGCAAGGACGGCAGGAACAGCAGGAAGCTGGTGTACTCCAGCACAGGGCTGCACAAATAAGTAAGGTATATTCCTAATGTAATCCTCAATACAGCAGACTTCCACTTAAATCCAATCCGGTACGATGTGATGATTCACTACCGCGCGTAGAGCACAATATGTACAACACGCGCTAGGATTCACAAAAGGATGTCACGCAGCGCGTTGATCAAACTGGGCCGCGCGACCAAACCCACAACGGCAGTTCAAACGGGCAGGCAAAGGCAGCGAAGAAGGAAGAACAGAAAGCAAAAAAAAAAAAAAAAAAAAAAAAGCCCACCTTCACTGGCGTGCCTCCATATCGCGCATCCGTTCAATTTATGTGTTTCCTTCTGTAGAAATTGCGTGAAGTACTTCTCCTTCACCTCCTTCGTAGTGTGCGCCCAGAGCACGTCCTGTCAATCCTTTAAAAGTCCACTACTTTTTTCATTGAATCTTCCTTTCCCTCGTCGCCAAAATGTAATGATGATGACACATGTAATCTTGTATTTCTTAAGTTTATTTTCTCAAGATTTTCAACGCATTCTTTCTCAATCGTTTCCAACATCAGAATGACGTCCTCCTCCACCTATGTTCCTCATCCCCACATTCTACATTCCACCCCTCAACCTTCCACTGTACTTACACATACAACAAATGTTTACAGCCATTGCAGCATGGGGGAGACTGGAGGAGACTCTCGCAGTGGGAGATGGCTGAGGCGACTTCAATGGGCACCTTATTTGAAGTAGCCTCCCTTTTAACATTCTAAGATTTTCACAGTCGATACACTATCCCTCAAGGCCACGTTCTTCTACACAGGGCGCTTACCAAGGCGATTGTCAAACATTGGCAGGTCGGACGAGCAGAACCACCCATATCGGGGGTGGCTCATTATCTGACGAATGCTACTGGTACCCACAAAGCAGTGACCTGGCTTTATAAGAAAGTACGGCTGACTCTATGCAAACGGCTTGAAACTCACAAACAGAAATGGGAAACAGACCTAGGCATCCGAATCACGGACGAAGACTGGGAGGACGTATTAGCTCAGACCCCAAAGGTCTCTCGAAACGCACGGTTCAAACTTATAAATATATACGTCTTACACAGGGTCTATCTGATGCCAAGCAGACTTCTGAGACATTTTGGGCTGACAGAGGCCAAATGCCCAAGATGTGGCACCCTGGAAGCAGATTTCCTTCACATGTTTCGAACTTTTCAAAATGCGCGGGAGATTTGGGGGTCGGTTACTGACTCCTTAACAGAAGTGATAGATCAGGAAGTTCCTGATGATCCCAGACACTTTCTATTCAGGGGATATCAACGCAGGGCCCAGTACAAGGTAACCAATCAGTTTAGAGATCTGGCCCAGGTGCTGGCTAAAAGGGAAATAGCAATGACTTGGAAGGCGACTCGGGGACCTCAGGAAAGAACATGGAGAAGGGAGGTACTGAAATGGGTGTGAGCTGAAAACACAGTTAGACACCGGGAAGCAAGGCAGTGACAAGGCTTGTTGGAGAGAGCGCGAGCATAGGGCACTTTGGTATGTGAGTACGAACACTTGGAAGAGACACCCCAGGATGAAACGCCATCCCACTGAAGAACAGGAAAGGATACACATAATGGGGACGAAGCGACTAACTCCTCCACACCGCAAGAGCATACAGAACAGCTGACGAGGAGTGAGGGGAAGCACATACCACAGCAACGAACAATGGGAACATGAAGGCACTTTGCATGAGCAAGGCACACAGGGGAAGGGATGGGAGGGGGAGGACAATTTGTTACCCAATTGGGGCTCTACCTTTGAGAGGCAATAGATCGATATCATAACCCGTCAAGAAAAGACAGGAGATCCGAGATTCATAGCCACCAATCATAATCGAGAGAAAGATGTAATGTTACGTATAATCTGTATATTATTTACTAAGATGTATGTAATGGATTTCGAAAATATGAAAGCAGTGTTTATGACAACTGTAAAGATGGAAGGGAAGAGCCTCAAAAGGGGTTGTTGTACTGTTATAAATAAAGAAACCCAATAAAATGTGTTTAAAAACATCAATAAGAAATAGAACAAAGACCTAAAAGGAAATCTACATGATGGGACTCTTTTAGACAAAATGAAGAACCACCAATCACAAAAACGGATTTTGGATCGAGATCATGCAGATATGCACATCGTCAGCTTTCTTTTATACTGTTGAACATGCTGTTAGCAAAAACATTTTTTTGGCTAAATATTTTGTGACCCGATAACATATCCTGTGTGTCATCGCATCGTTGAACGTTACACCGAGGACCGGACACTGGTAATCAATGAGATTCCTTGGCCACTTCAGTAGGAAAACAGGTTCAGGCATTGGTATATCCTGAGGTATGGTTATTGTTTATTTTTTTTATTTTTTGTAGGACTAATTTTCCCGAGGTCTCAAAGGGATACAGAATCAATGCAGAGCAATAGAAAAGCACACATACTAAAACAAAATATATTGAGGGCGATACTGTTTGAAAAGAAACGTGTTTTACCTCATACCTATAAGTAAAAAGAGAAGGAACAAGTCAAAAAGTACAAAGAGCGTCCCAGGGTCTAGGACCAGCAACTGGGAAAACCTTATTTGTGGTATGTGGGTTTTTAGCGAAAGGGGGACAGGTTTTGGGTGTCACGCATCCTTCTGGACATCTCAAGCTTTCTGGCAAGTAGGAAAGTTTTTTCAGCAGTACAGCCTTTAAAGTAAGCTCAATGTGAACTGAATGCTTGCCCTTAAAGGTAGCTGGTGCTGGATTTATGTGTGCATGAGATGTGCTCACAATTTGTTGAGTTGAATTCCGTCCACGGTCTGAGTGCCATATGGCTTTTAGCAGAGGGAGGCACATTTTGTAACGTCTACTGTTTATTCTGAGCTCTGTGTAGAGAGTTGTGATGATTGCATTACTAAGAGCTTACCAAGGATGTAATGCATTTAGAGGAGAAACGAGTGCTGTATGTGTTAGCAACCAATGAGCTGCTGGACACAGGACTCAGCTTATTGTTGAATGTCACACATCCTAAATTGTTATGGCACCTCCCCACTTATGATCAGAAGGAGAGGTGTTCTGCAAGTTTCTTAGAGCACAGTAAATAAAAGCTATTGGCGGAACTGCAGAATTCAAAGTGGCATGAAAAATTTCAGACTTGGGTTTCTTCATTGTGTTCCATACAAACTGCATGAGTTCCAGGAAGAGGGCATGGACTCACCTTTAAAAAATACCTTTTCTAGATGAAGGCCTGTCTAAAGGATGTTATCCGAGATCCATAATCCAGAATGCTGCAAAAACTGTTCCTGTCTCATCAGTTTTGTTTCAAGCAAATACAGAAAGGTGGCAATCATGAGAGGATAATGCATTAGCTAGAGATGTCATGCCTTTTTGGTTATAATAGAAAGCCAAGACTGAAACCTGAAGTACGTTATTGTCATTTGGACCAGGACATGCTTAGAAGGACCTACTGAAAGTCTTACATCCCATTCAATTGTAATGTCACACCATCTTCAGGTCTTAGGTTTTAGGGCATCAACAGTCCAAGCCGGCAGGCTCACCACCACCATATTATGAACTCCCACCCGGATGGCCAGCACCGACGATGCAACTGCATTGGCTTCGGTTTTAAGAGAGAGCTGAGGTCAATGCAAATGTACTGTTGGTGCAACCAGCACACTCGGAATGTGTACTGTCTGCCACGGCAGAAAGTGCGCATTCCGAATGTGCTGACAGGGGAGCCTCGGCACTGCCCATGACATTGCCCCCCTCTGACCCCATCTCTGCCTTCCCGATGGCCTTTTCATGGCAAGGTCCCCGCTATGTCATAGACGGTGGAAAGGCAAGTCATGATCAGCACCGTCGTGCTTGACCACAACTTGCACCGCCGCCAACCCATCGGGATCTATGATCCTGGTGGTGGTGGCAGTCTTGTGGCAGTCTGACCACCAGCATCATAATCTGGTGGTCAGACCACCAAGATTGCAGAGGTTGGACTGCCACTACAGGTACTGTGGGATTAGGACCGCTGTACTCATGAGTCCCTTAGTGGCAATTTTGATCCAGCTGAAATAAAATGGGCCAGACCCAGTTATTCTGGATCCCAGTAAAAAGAGAAGTTTTGCAGCTCATTATAGCTCATTATAGAATCCGAGGAGGATCCGTGAATAGCTGAAGCACACTTTCTCTACAACTTCCCCATTTAAGGTGACTGCTGGGCCTTCAATTATGTTGTTGTGCAGCATTAGGGTCGAGATTTTTAAGTGACGTGATGGTCATAGAGAAGAGGTGCCTGTTCTGGTAACTCTCCAAAGAAGAACAATCATTTTAAAGAAAGAAGATAAAACCTCACTGAGATTGCTACATGGGAGTGGCAGACCCTTGCAAAGTATGTTGATATCTCCGAGCATCTGGAAGGTATTTTGGGTTATAGCCCCACTTTCTATGACCTTTTACATGCTTGTTATGTACTCTAGGTTGCCTGGATATGGGAAAAGTTAACAGTTTTTCCATAAGAGCTCTAGACATTTGCGGCAATAGACATTCTTAACAACAACCATGCGGTTCTTAGACATGGGCATTTGATGTGTTGTGGTTTTCCAACCCTCTACCAAGTTTAGTGGATTCAGAAATATCAGCTGTTAAAAATAAAACACAATGCATCTGGAGGCCAAAAATCCAGCTAGAGTTTAATGTGAAATAGCAAAGGAATCAGATGACAAAAGCATGACCAGGCGCAGAGGCCTTTGTGTACTGTGGTATTATAAAATACCTTATGGACCAGCCCACAAACTCATCATGTACAAAGACCCTTCACATCTGTGCTTTAATGAGAAAAAGAAGTGCTGGTACTCACTAAATTGAGTCACGATATATAAGGATGGGGTTAGGAGTCGGTTGGATGCTGGTTCTTGGGAGCGGAGGACAGAGCATAAAGGTACAGAGTCATGTTTGCCATTGGTAAAGTATTCTTTTCACTCTTACAAGTATTAAAGGTATATTTAAAAGTCTGCTTCAAATTTCCCACATGTGTTCAATAATTCTGTATATGTGGCACATGAATGACATTTTTATTCAATTAATACCTTGTTTGCTATTGTGACCTTCTGAAATGTTAATGCAGGCCATTTCATATAAAGGGATATATGGAAAATCATTTCTATGTCAAATGTTCTTCAGCACAAATTTGCTAGCTTTACATGTTTGCATGATGGATAGCATGGGCCATATTAGATGAACACTGGCCTTGGCCAGACGCTTTTTGGTCCTCATGTTGGTTCAACACTGTAATCTTGCCCACCACTGTATAACTTGGCTCTTCCTAGAGGGAGGATTGTGGTGTCTTGGGCTAGAACACAGTTGGTTAATTACACGGGCACCATTAGACCCCAGTGGGATATGCACACAGTCAACTGCATTTAAATTTGCAGGTCAAAGTGGACCATGATTCTAAGGAACTTCAGTACAGATTTAACAGGTCAGAGTCTATTCACACTAACCAAGAAATTTTTTATCTTACTCTAGCAATGTACGATGTTGAGCACTGTGGGATTCTGGTTCAGTCTATGTGACCCTAACCCACTCTATATGGCCTTGGGCAGACATAGCCTGAGCATGGCCCATTACTGTTTAGTCATGTCCCAAAAAATGTGAGATCTTAAATCAGTGTGTCAATTTTTGCGCCGCTGTGATTTTAGGTCAGCACTGTGTATTATTGAACCACTGCTCTCCTGTCATGTGCCAGTAAAGATGGATCTTACTTCAGTACTTTTTCATCTAGGTTCAGGGATTTCAAATCTTGAACCACTGCTCTCCTGTCTTGTGCCAGTAATGATGGATCTTACTGCAGTACTTTTTCATCTAGGTTCAGGGATTTCAAATCTTGGTACCACCGTCCCTGCCAGAATTTCAGATCCTGACAGACTGATACCAGTGCAGGTTGTAATTAGCCAGGGCGGTGCTGAACTCAGAGCTGCACTGCTGATTACAACCTTGTTCTCCGCCAGCCTTTTCATGGCAGTTCTACCTGCCATGAAAAGGCTGGTAGAGAACAAGTGCAGGGGACCACAGGGGGGCGCTGCCCATGCCCGTGGCATGCCCATGGCATGGGCAATGCAGGGGTCCCCCTGCCCAGCACCCTTAAAATGCACACTATCTGCTGTGCAGACAGCGCACATGTGCACGGGTGCTGGTGCCCCCTGCATGCAACAACATTGCTGCCAGCTTTATTATGAGCCAGCAGCAATGCTGCAGCACCTTTCCCACTGGGCTGACCTTGGTTTCCGCTGGTCAGCCCAGTGGGAAAGTGATAATAGGGCTGGCGGGGAGGTCACCAGCACGGCAGCAACCACCCCGTCTGAAGTTTTGCAGACGTGTGTTTCCATCCACAAAACCCCTGATCGCCCACAAATTATGAACCCTGCCTCTGTTTTGCTTTCACTAATGACCGAGCTGACAAAAATCTCTGGAATACACTGCTTAGTTTAAAGAAGACATTTATTATTACTTCACCACGCCTGAGAGAGGAGATTAGTAGGTTGGAGGCACACGTTTAAAAATAGTCACAGCAATAAAAGGAAAATATATCAAAGTGATTCTCAACTGCGATGTACACAGCAAATATATGTGATTATATTATAGCATAACTGTCAAGCAAAGAATAAAAGTCAAAATTCATCACCGTAGGGCCTATCACTGCCCGTCATCTTTCTCATGCCAGCAAGTTGATGACCCCTGTTCAACTGCGAGAAAGAGATTTTCCACCCTTGTGGGACAGGTCAGGCAGTTGACATCCACTCCTGAATGAAGTCTGGAAAAATTCCCCCTCATTGCTGCCCAGGGACACCTTTTATAATGTTCAAAACATGCTGGCTACTGTAAGTCAGAGTTGGAAGAAACAAGCGTTGAAAGTTGGCTAAGTTTTCAAGGCTGTCTCTCCCAAGGCCGAAAAACACAAAATATGCGCTTCCTTATCATCCTATCGTGTTAGGTAAGAGAAAATCCGAAAAACACAAGATTAGTTTACCATGTGGAAAAACACAGCTCATCTGCAATGTCTCAACTGCAATGTCTAACGCCACAATAAAGCCAATAGGCAGCTAAACTGAATACAAAATGTAATGTATAAGGCCACGATAAAGCCAATAGGCAGCTAAACTGAATACAGAATGTAATGTCTAATGCCACATTAAAGCCAATAGGCAGCTAAACTGAATACAAAATGTAATGTGCTACTGGTGAACATTGAAACACAAAGTCAGTGGTCAAACATAATTATTTTCATTACAGCCTCCTACTGCCACACTTGCATTGACGTCTGGCCTCCTCACTCCGGGCTGTCTGACCACCCAATTACAACCCTGGTGGTTGGACCCACCAGGGGACCGCCATCCCCACCAGGAACTCCGCTCACTGCCAACCTTTCCATGGCGGTTTCACTGGCATAGAAAGGGTGGTGGTGAGGGTGTGCTGGGGCCACAGGGGGAGGCCTGCACTGCCCATGCCTATGGCATGAGCAGTGCTGGGCACCCCTGCCCAGCACTGTCGAAATGTGTGCATTCCGAGGGTGCTGGTCAGCCCCCACTGTGCTTCATGATAGCACTCGGTTCCTTTAAGGGGGCAAAGTGCTATCTTGAAGCACTGTTTTTAGCAGGAATGCTCTATTGCAATGTTCCTGCTGGTCAGAACATCGTAATAGGGTGGGGGGTGCCACCACCATGACAGTGGCATCCTCCCTGCACATTTGATGGTCCCACTGTGGGACTGCCAAACTTGCAATGAGGCCATTAGGTTGGCAGACTGCACAACTCCAGATACAGATAACAATCCAAATTTAACTTGCACCGTAGTGAAATGTTTACAACAGCACCATGGCTCAAGAAGCCAAAACCAACAATGCAGAAAGATGGCACAATGCCTTCCAAGCGACAATATGGAAAACCCAAACTATACTCTGAAATTCATAGAAGCCCTGCAAAATAACAAAGCTTCTAACAACTGAGAAACAAGCCATCAGTAACCCAAATTAAACCTTAAATAAGTATACAAACCTGAAGAATGTGCAACATGCTACAGTATCAAGTAAGATAAACGAAGGAGTACACTACTTAAATAGCAGAATTCCTATTATAATATACCTATTTACCTTCACACTAACCAAGAAGCCTTAAAATGGGTACACACCACCACAACCTAAGGATTTTTAAATAACATATTATTTTTAACAATTAATTAAAAATGAATACATCAATGACCACAAAGCACAACATTAGAATTAAACACAAAATAAAAACAAGTAAATCAAATACACATACATGTAAAATAACACACTGTAATTACAGCAAATACACATACATATACATAAATAAATTAAACCTGAAGTTGTATACCTGGAGATCTCCATCAGCATCCATTGTAGCAAATTATAATCCACCAAAAACAAAAAAGTGAAGTTCAAAAAAGCCTAAAGAAATGCAAAAATAAAAAATAAGTTCAAGATAAATCCATCAAGGCAATCCAAAGTCATAAGAAAACATTAAAAACCTGAAAAATAAAAAAAGACAAGAAACACTACAGAAACCCAAAAAGTCAAAGGAATAAAAATAAAAATATTGGTTTACCAGAAACCACATTAGTTTCTTTAAAAACAAGAAACCACAGGTCCAGAGCAACAATAATAGTAACAGACATTTGTTAAAGTGCAGCGTTCAGCTGACATGCATCTTGGTGCTATATACCCATGCCAGTTCCAAGAAATGCAAATCCACAGGCGAGATCTTATTTGTAAACTTGTCAACACATCATAGAATACCAACCCACACAAAACACATTGTTCAACTACAACATAAATAATACATTACAAATGTAATAAACAAAAGATATAACATGACAATATCTAAAAGAACACTAGAACACCACCAAAATCTAAGTAGGGATAACACACAACACTACTGAACAATAGAAGGCAAACTATGACTAACTAACTCTCAAAATACATCTAACCCTATTACTCACATTAACTAGTTCTACCCACATCGCCAACCCCAAAACCTTCTAGAAAAAGTTCTTATCTTCTGAAAAATATCAGCACCAGGTCCGTGACTCACTTCTAGCAAATTTGATTTAAAATGACAGAAATACATTACAAAAGTACACCTAGGGACTCAATATGACTGTGGTGGTCTTCAGACGGTGGTGGTCAGGACTTCTGCTGTGGCGGTGGTCTGACTGCCAGGGTTCCACCAGCACTACTAGGATCCATGATCCCGGCGGCTTGGCCGCGGCAGAGATCATAATCAGCCAGGACAGCCCTGCATGCAGCACTGCCCTGAAGATTAATCAATCATTCAATCATTTGTAGAGCACGCTACTCACCCGTGAGGGTCTCAAGGCGCTGGGGGTGGCAGGGGAGGTTCTACTGCTCGAACAGCCAGGTCTTGAGGCGTTTTCTGAAGGTCAGCAGGTCCTGGGTCTGTCATAGGTGGACAGGGATGGTGTTCTAGGTCTTGGTGGCGAGGTGGGAGAATGATCTGAGGCCGGCTGTAGTTAGGTGGATGCGAGGGACAGTGGCGAGGGTGAGGTAGGGGGAGCGGAGTTGACGGTTGGGAGTGTAGAAGGTGAGTCGTTCGTTGAGGTAAGCAGGGCCAGCGTTGTGGAGTGCTTTGTGGGTGAGGAGCTTGAAGGTGATCCTCTTGTTGATGGGGAGCCAGTGTAGATCTTTCAGGTGGGCTGAGATGTAGTTGCGGCGTGGGACGTCGAGGATGAGGCATGCGGAGGCGTTCTGTATATGTTGCAGTCTATTCTGGAGACTGGCTGTGGTTCCAGTGTAGAGAGCATTGCCGTAGTCCAGTCTGCTCCTGACGACGGCCTGGGTGACCATCCTTCTGGTTTCGGTGGGGATCCACCTGAAGTTTTTGCGGAGCATGCAGAGGGTGTTGAAGCAGGAAGATGAGACGGCGTTAACTTGCTGGGTCATGGTGAGCGATGAGTTCAGGATGAATCCTAGGTTGCGTTCGTGGTTGGTGGGTGTCAGTGCGGTTCCTAGAGTGGCTGGCCACCAGGAGTCATCCCAGGTGGAGGGGTTGGAGCCGAGGATGAGGATCTCCATTTTGTCTGAGTTCAGTTTCAGGTGGCTGGTCCCCATCCAGTTGACGATGGCCTTCATTCCGTCATGGAGGTTGGTTTTGGCGGTGGCGGGTCCTTGGTGAGTGAGAGGATCAGCTGGGTGTCATCGGCGTAGGAGACAATGTTGAGGTTGTGTAATCGGACGATGTTGGCAAGCGGTGCCATGTAGATGTTGAAAAGGGTTGGGCTGAGGGAGGATCCTTGGGGAACACCGCAGATGGACTCAGTGGCTTCAGATAGGAAGCGAGGGAGGCAGACTCTCTAGGTTCTGCCAGAGAAGAAGGAAGTAATCCAGTCCAGGGCTTTGTGGTGGATCCCTGCGTTGTGGAGGCATTTGCATAGGGTGCAGTGGCAGATGGTGTCGAAGACAGCCGAGAGGTCTAGGTGGATGAGGGCCGCAGTTTTGCCTCCTGTCTAGCATGGTCCTGATGTCATCGGTGGCAGCGAGGAGGGCGGTCACGGTGCTGTGGTTGCTACAGAAACCATATTGGATATGTCCAGGGTGGTGTTGTCTTCAAGGAAGCGGGTTAGTTGACCGTTGATGATCTTCTTGGTGACCTTCGCCGGGAAGGGGAGGAGGGAGATGGGCCGGTAGTTCTTGAGGTCTCTTGGGTCTGCTTTGGGTTTCTTTAGCAGGGCGTTGACTTGGGCGTGCGTCCAGATTTCTGGGAAGGTGGCAGTCTCAAAGGAGCTGTTGACGATCATTCGGAGTTGGGGCCGATGATGGAGCTTGCTTTGTTGAAGACGTGGTGGGAGCAGGTGTCGGAGGGTGAGCCAGAGTGAAAGGTGCCCATGGTTTTGATGGTATCATCATCGTTGATGTGGGTCCAGGAGAGCAGGAGGTTGGTGTAGCTGGGGTCCTGTGAGTCAGGGGTTGTGGTGACAGCAGCTGTTGTGGGCGTCGAGGAGTTGAAGCTGTCATGGATGTCCATGATCTTGTGGTGAAAGAAGGTAGAGAGGGAGTCGCAGAGGTCTTGCAAAGGTGGGGTGTCGGTGGAGCAGGACCTGGGGTTGTTGAGTTCCTTAACAATGTTGAAGAGCTCTTTTCTGTTGGATGCATTGTTGTTGATGCATTCCTTGTAGGAGGATCTCTTGGTGGTCCTTGCGGATGACGTTCTTGAGGGCAGTGTGGTTGATCTCAGTTTGTTCGTGGCGCCACTTGTTCTCAAATTTTCGGCACTCCCGTTTGGAGGCCTGAAGGTCGGCGGTGAACCAGATATCCTTAGTGCTGGTGCAGTTGTTGGAGGGTTTCTTGATGGGGCAAGGGTGTTGGCGCAGTCGTCTATCCATTGTCTGAGGTTACAGGCAGCTGTGTTAGGGTCGGCGGTGTTGGGTGGCGGGGCTTGGGCGAGGGTGGAGATCAGTTGGTCTTCAGTGACCTTGTTCGAGCTGCAGCGGGGGATCTGTTGTGGGTGGTGGTGCGTAGTGGGTTTTTTGAAGGTGAAAAGGATGCAGCGGTGGTCAGAAGATTATGATCTTGTTCTCCAGTAACAATGCCATGAATATAATGGCAGAGAACAGGTGCAGGGAGCAACAGAGAGGCCCCTGCACTGCCCATGCAGTTTGCATGGGCAGTGAGGAGCTCCCTGCCCAGCACCTTCGCAGACATTGAACACTGTGAGGGTGCTGGTGCACCCTGCGGGCTACAGCATTGTCGCCAACTCAGTTAGGAGCCAGAGACAATGCTGCAGCCTGTTTCCTGCTAGGTCGGCAAATGGAAACTGACGTTTCCACCCTCTGACCTAGCGGGAAACTCTTAATAACTCTGGCAGAATGGTCGCCACGAAGGCAGCAGCCACCCTGTTGGGAGTTTGGCGAACGGGCTTTCCCATCTACCAAACTCTTAATTAGGTCCTTAGCAGTAAAAGAAATGGCCGCTAAGTTAAAAAAAAAGGCGATTTCCTTATGAAAAACAATGGGACTTAAACTACTAATTATTTAAACCAGTTGAAAATGATGTAAAAAGTATCAACAAACTTACTATGAAAATATTGATAATTATGTAAAGTATAAATTAAAAATGAATTCTATACTTTAGTGCTATTTATAACACACTTTAAAAAGTATATCAAACTTGTTATAAAAAATGTATGTCTAACAAATGTAAATGGTTACAAAAATATGCCATATTTCCAAAATTGTTGCAAAATACCAATGTTAAAAAAATATATACAAATTATAACATGTAATGTCTTTAAAAAATAGAAGAAATTTTGTTATAAAATTAACAATAAAAATGTTTTATTTTTTGTTTCAAAACTGTATGTGTTTAAAAAATGTACATTTTAATATTAAATAAAACATTAAAAAAGGAAAGAAAAATACAAAACTCAAAAACTGTGCAATTTGCTGTCCTTTTACAACAATTCAATACTAATGATGCATGTGAAAAATATAACACTTTTAAATCTCATAACAGAAATCTACTCATCTGATTGCTATGGCAAGTCAGATTTTATCAGGATGATCTACTTTTAGGGCTTCATTGCCTGTTTCAGTGAGAGAGCTGGAGCTTGCAAAGCACAAGTGCTCCGTTAACTCTGCAATTAAATGAGCAAAGAGGATGCACTTAAATCTTGTCTTTGGGCCCAAATACGAGTTTGGCAGTCAAGGACAGGCTGCCAAGATAGCAGCATCCTGACTGCTGAATTCCGGGGTGCCCGTGGGGCTGGTGGTGTGTTTGTGCTGCAGTCATTGCAGCGGCACGCTTTGGCTCTAGTAAGAGCCTGAAGACCATGCCGGCCATGCTGTGGGGCTGCCAGCCAGTTGGGTGCACCATGTCCTTGCAGTATCCCTACCAAATGACACAGTGCACTCACAAGACTAGCTGCCACTAGGAGGCTGGGAGTGTGGGAGTGTGTGATAGCTCGCATTACAAAAGGGCATAATTGCCTCAAGGCCATTGTGGCCCTTTCCATGTCTTCCCCTATGCACTAACAGGCATTGAAACATAAGCAGACAGCATTTGAGGTCTGAGGGTGAGGTGACAATTATGAATCTGAAGTATTTTATTCTGTGCTATTTTCAGGTTTTTTTACACCACACAGGACTACTTATTTTGATAGGCTTTAACCCCTTCCCCGCCACGGACGTAATGGTTACGTCCATGGCAGCGCCCGTGTGGGCCATGGACGTAACCATTACGTCCTGGGACTGGCAGTCGGGGGAAGCGCTAGCGCTTCCCCCGAGGGCCGCCCCCCAACACCCCCAGGCCAGGGCTGAAAGGGGAATTCCTTCCCCTTTCACACCAACCCCCCCCCACCCCCCCCATGACGTCAGCGCGCGATCGCGCGCTGATTTCAGGGAAAGGGGGAAAGACGCGCTGGAAGCCATTTGCTTCCAGCGCGTCTAAGGGAGAAGGTGAGTTTTTCACCTTCGTGCGGGGTGGGGGTGCTCTCAGAGAGGCATCGAGGGAAAGGAAAGGGTTTTCCTTTCCCTCGATGTCTCTTTGAGCATTCCTGCTGCCCGATCGCGATGCGATCGGGCAGCAGGAATGCCCACTAGACACCAGGGATTTCAGTATGTGTGTGTGTGCTTATTAGTGTAGGGGAGCGACCCCTTGGGCAAGGGTCGCTCCCCTTTGGGGGCACATGTATTTTACGTCGTTTCTGCCCCCCCTGGGGGCAGATTGGCCCTATTTTTAGGCCGATCTGCCCCCAAGGGGGGCAGAAAGCCACTAGACACCAGGGATTTTATTGTTGCTTTGTATTTTTTGTGTTGGGGGGCGGCCCCTTGGGCAAGGGTCGCTGCCCTTTGGGGGCACATGTATTTTACGTCGTTACTGCCCCCACTGGGGGCAGATTGGCCCTATTTTTAGGCCGATCTGCCCCCAAGGGGGGCAGAAAGCCACTAGACACCAGGGATTTTATTGTTGATTTGTATTTTTTGTGTTGGGGGGCGGCCCCTTGGGCAAGGGTCGCTCCCCTTTGGGGGCAAATGTATTTTACGTCGTTTCTGCCCCCCCTGGGGGCAGATTGGCCCTATTTTTAGGCCGATCTGCCCCCAAGGGGGGCAGAAAGCCACTAGACACCAGGGATTTTATTGTTGATTTGTATTTTTTGTGTTGGGGGGCGGCCCCTTGGGCAAGGGTCGCCCCCAGGGGCCCTCATGTATTTTTGGGCAGTTCTGCCCCCCTTGGGGGCAGAGAGGCCTATTTTTTTTAGGCCTTTCTGCCCCCAAGGGGGGCAGAATCCCAATAGCGCCAGAAATAGTATGTATGTATGTGTGCTTTGTGTTGGGGGGTGGCCCCTTGGGCAAGGGTCGCTCCCCCCAGGTGCGCAATGTATTTATTGTCGTTTCTGCCCCCCTTGGGGGCAGATTGGCCCTATTTTTAGGCCGATCTGCCCCCAAGGGGGGCAGAAAGCCACTAGACACCAGGGATTTTATTGTTGATTTTTATTTTTTGTGTTGGGGGGTGGCCCCTTGGGCAAGGGTCGCCCCCATGGGCCCACATGTATTTTTGGGCAGTTCTGCCCCCCTTGGGGGCAGAGAGGCCTATTTTTTTTAGGCCTTTCTGCCCCCAAGGGGGGCAGAATCCCAATAGCGCCAGAAAGATATGTTTGTATGTGTGCTTTGTGTTGGGGGGTGGCCCCTTGGGCAAGGGTCGCTCCCCCCGGGGGCGCAATGTATTTATCGTCGTTTCTGCCCCCCTTGGGGGCAGATTGGCCCTATTTTTACGCCGATCTGCCCCCAAGGGGGGCAGAAAGCCACTAGACACCAGGGATTTTATTGTTGGTTTTTATTTTTTGTGTTGGGGGGCGGCCCCTTGGGCAAGGGTCGCCCCCAGGGGCCCACATGTATTTTTGGGCAGTTCTGCCCCCCTTGGGGGCAGATATGCCTATTTTTTAGGCCTTTCTGTCCCCAAGGGGGGCAGAATCCCCATAGCGCCAGGGATACTATGTGTGTGCTTTGTGTGGGGGTGTGGCCCCTTGGGCAAGGGTCGCCCCCCCCCAAAGGGTGCAATGTAATCTGGGCGATTTCTGCCCCCTCCCCTTGGGGGTAGATTGGCCTTTTTTTTTTTAGGCCCATCTTCCCCCAAGCAGAGAAGACTAGACACAGGGGAAAATGAAAAAATGGTTAGTGGCGGAGTGTTTGTCAACTGGCGAAGTATTTGCTTTTATGATAATAACAGTTTTTCTCCTTTTTGTTTTAGTTCAAAGCTTTTGCTGACTTTGCTGTGGCTTGTTGCAGTTTTGGCAGTAGTTGTCCTGCGGTTTGCGTAGTTGCATGTTTTAGGTAAGTAAATAAATTTACTCCAAGTGAGTATTGTTGCAATGCATGAATGACATGTTTGTAGGTGGTGTACTGAATGCAGGATTGTGTGTGAAATTGTCCTTAGAGTTATGCACAATGATTATTGTGTTGTCTTATGTCTAATTTGCTTTTTTTTTTCTCTTTTTAGTGGGATATCGTTGGTGATTGCTGTGGCTGTGCAGAGTAGTTGCTGGTGAGTCAAGCTTTTTCAGGCAAGTGAGCAGTATAGTTTTTGAGTTTATAATTCTTAGTGATAAACCTATACTTTGTTAATTATCTTACACAGTGCTGGTTGTTGGTGGTGTATTTGTCCAGTTAATTTTAGTAGGAGGGATCATGGCCAGCCGTAGGATGACCGCTCAGCAGGTTGTTAGTGTGCTTTTTGAGTCATCTTCTGACCATGAATATGAGACTGACTCTGCATCTGAGGCAGAGGAGGAAGTGCAGGATTCTGGAAGTGAATTTTCTGTCAGAGATGAATCATCTGATGATGAAGCCACTCTCAGTGCTGATGAAGGGCCTGTTTTAGAGGAGGACAGTGATGTGCCAATGGTGCAGGAGCCAGCGGCTGAAAGGCTTCCCATTGGAAGACCTGACGCATGGGTTGCACCAAACATGGAGCAGCCACAGTTGCCTGCGTTTACTGGTTTTCCAGGGTGTCGAGTTAATACGGAAAACTTTTTGCCCGTCAACTTTTTTGAGTTGTTTATGGACGATATATTTTTGGAAGAGATTGTTGAGCAGACTAATTTGTATGCAGAGCAGTTTTTGAGGGACAACGCTGCCAGACTTAGGCCACACTCTAGAGCTAGCCGGTGGATTCCCACAAATCTGGAAGAGTTGAAAAAGTTCTTGGGTTTAACTTTTTTGATGGGGCTGATAAGGAAGCCGTCGCTGTCTTCATATTGGTCTACTAGTCCCTTGATGGCAACTGCTATATTTCCTGCCATCATGAGTCGTAACCGGTATGAGCTTCTTCTTCGGATGTTGCATTTTGTAGATAATGCTTTAGCCTTGCCACGAGATCATCCTGATTCTGACCGTCTTTTTAAGATTAGACCTGTCCTTGATCATTTGGTAGATCGGTTTTCAGAGATCTATGTTCCAGGGAAAGAAATATCTGTAGATGAGTCTTTGGTCCTGTTCAAGGGTCGTTTGGTTTTTAGGCAGTACATTCCTAGCAAGAGGGCACGGTATGGAATTAAATTGTATATGCTGTCAGAAAGTAGTACAGGATATGTTTATAATTTCCGGGTCTACACTGGTAGGGATTCCAATATTGACCCCCCTGGTTGTCCTCCCACTTTTGGAGTTAGTGAGAAAATTGTGTGGGAACTTGGTAGACGACTGTTTAACAAAGGTCACCATTTATATGTAGATAACTTCTACACTGGAGTTCGGTTGTTCAAGGAGTTGTTCAGAGTGGACACTGTTGCTTGTGGCACAATCCGCTCTAATCGGAAAGGCTATCCAAAAGAGCTTGTCTGTAAAAAACTTGAGAAGGGACAGTGCAGTGCCTTGCGGAATGATGAGCTGCTAGCTCTGAAATTTGTAGACAAGAGGGATGTATACATGCTAAGCACCATCCATGATGAGAGTACTTCACCTGTGGCTGTTTGGGGTCAGGTTGCCGAAGTGCGCAAACCTGTGTGCATCTTAGACTATAATAAGCACATGGGTGGTGTTGATAGAGTAGATCAGAGGTTAGAACCTTACACTGCTGCTCGTAAGTCTTATGTGTGGTATAAGAAATTAGCGCTTCACTTGTTCCACTTGGCAACTTTTAATGCTTTTGTTGTGTTTAAGGATAGTTCTCCAGAGTCAAGGATGACATTTGTGAAATTTCAGGAGTCTATCATAGCTAGCCTTGTTGTGCTGGAACAGGCAAGAGTTCCAAGAGAAGCAGTGGTGGAGGATGTGGCTAGATTGAAAGATCGTCACTTTGCTGAGCACATTCCTCCCACGGCCAAAAAAAACTTTCCTGCTAAGAGATGTAGAGTCTGTGCTCGAAGAGGTATCAGGAAGGAGACTAGGATGTATTGCCCTGATTGTCCTTCAAAGCCTGGGCTGTGTGTGGGTGGCTGTTTCAGGAGCTACCACACACAGAAGAATTATTGGGAAATTCCGTGAGCGTAAACTGGTGTTTTATATTTTTATATGTTCGGTTTCACGGTTGGCATTAGTCATGTATTCAGTTAGAGCTTTTGTGTTTGTAGTTTTGTACTAATTTATGATTAGTGGTTTCTTTGTTGTTTAAAAACAAAAAAAGGGGTATGGCATGTGTAGAGTGGTGCTTGGCTGGCGGCGTGGGTGTGGTGGCGCTTGGCTGGCGGTGTGTGTGGGGTGGCGCTTGGCTGGCGGTGTGTGTGGGGTGGCGCTTGGCTGGCGGTGTGTGTGGGGTGGCGCTGGGCTGGCGGTGTGTGTGGGGTGGCGCTTGGCTGGTGGTGTGGGTGGGGTGGCGCTTGGCTGGTGGTGTGGCGCTTGGCTGGCAGTGCCGGCCAAACGCCAGTCCACACACTCATCAGCTGGTGTGATTGCTGTATCAGGCATGTGGGCGTATGAAAGTGATGGGCCCTTGACTGGCGCTGTCTGTGGATGCGAGTCTTGTAATGTGCTGGGCCCGTGGCTGGCGGCGTGAATGGTCTAGTGCATGTCATGTATGAAAGGTGTGTGAATGGACTGTAAAGCGGTTGGTGCCTTGTCGTGGCTTTACAGCTCACGAGCTGTGAGTCATTGGTTCAGTTTTTTGGCCTTTCAGTTATTACCAGTGCATTTCACTTTTGTGAAATTTCTTGTTAATAAAATTTGATCTACTGAACCATCACTCACCCTCGTGCCAAATCCAACCAGTATGTGTGGTACAAATGACAAAACCTGCTCCGCTGTAATCAGGCGTCGCAGCACACTTGAGACACGCTAGGTGCCTCAGGTGGGACCCCGATGATGAAGCATGCCACCAACTTGGTTGGTGGGTGAGGGGTCTTCTTCACATAACCTAAGTGTGTTTCTTTTCACAATTTTAGTGTTTGGCACATCACGGACGTATGTGCACACATCAAAGTGATATATTCCAAAAAAACCTGTGTTTGGGGGGGAGGGCCCACCTATGTTTTTGGTCCTGGGTGCGGCCGTCATGTAGGGAAACCCACAAAACCCAGAAACTTTTTAAAACTAGGCACCCCAAGGAGTCTAGGGAGGTGTGGCTTGTGTGGCTTCCCCAACATTTTCTTACCCAGACTCCTCTGTAAACCTCACAATTTGCATAAAAAAGCATATTTTCCTGATTTTTCTTAGTAGGATCACCGCTCCAGCACAAAATTCCTACTCCCCAGTTTTCCCCTCAGTCTCCCAAGTAAAATGACACCTCACTTATGTGGGTCCCCAAAGCAGAGTCCGTCTAAAGATGTATAAAAGAATATGCCCTTATAAACTTGCTGTGCTATCCCTTCTATCCCTTCAGGTTTTGGGCCTTATTATGTTGCAGGCACCTGGGCCACCCACACAAGTGAGGTATCATTTTTATCGGGAGACTTGGGGGAACACTGGGTGGAAGGAAATTTGTGGCTCCTATCAGATTCCAGATCTTTCTGCCACAGAAATGTGAGGAACATGTGTTTTTTTAGCCAAATTTTGAGGTTTGCAAAGGATTCTGGGTAACAGAACCTGGTCCGAGCCCCGCAAGTCACCCCTCCTTGGATTCCCCTAGGTCTCTAGTTTTCAGAAATGCACAGGTTTGGTAGGTTTCCCTAGGCGCCGGGTGAGCTACAGGCCAAAATCCACAGGTAGGCACTGTTTTCTCCCAAAATTTTGGATGTGTCCACGTTGCGCTTTGGGGTGTTTCCTGTCGCAGGCGCTAGGCCTACCCACGCAAGTGAGGTATCATTTTTATTGGGAGACTTGGGGGAACGCTGGGTGGAAGGAAATTTGTAGCTCCTCTCAGATTCCAGAACTTTCTGCCACAGAAATGTGAGGAACATGTGTTTTTTTAGCCAAATTTTGAGGTTTGCAAAGGATTCTGGGTAAAAGAACCTGGTCCGAGCCCCGCAAGTCACCCCTCCTTGGATTTCCCTAGGTCTCTAGTTTTCAGAAATGCACAGGTTTGGTAGGTTTCCCTAGGTGCCGGCTGAGCTAGAGGCCAAAATCTACAGGTAGGCACTTCGCAAAAAACACCTCTGTTTTTTTCCAAAATTTAGGATGTGTCCACGTTGCGCTTTGGGGTGTCTCCTGTCGCCGGCGCTAGGCCTACCCACGCAAGTGAGGTATCATTTTTATCGGGAGACTTGGGGGAACGCTGGGTGGAAGGAAATTTGTAGCTCCTCTCAGATTCCAGAACTTTCTGCCACAGAAATGTGAGGAACATGTGTTTTTTTAGCCAAATTTTGAGGTTTGCAAAGTATTCTGGGTAACAGAACCTGGTCCGAGCCCCGCAAGTCACCCCTCCTTGGATTCCCCTAGGTCTCTAGTTTTCAGAAATGCACAGGTTTGGTAGGTTTCCCTAGGTGGTGGCTGAGCTAGAGGCCAAAATCTACAGGTAGGCACTTCGCAAGAAACACCTCTGTTTTTTTCCAAAATTTAGGATGTGTCCACGTTGCGCTTTGGGGTGTTTCCTGTCGCCGGCGCTAGGCCTACCCACGCAAGTGAGGTATCATTTTTATCGGGAGACTTGGGGGAACGCTGGGTGGAAGGAAATTTGTAGCTCCTCTCAGATTCCAGAACTTTCTGCCACAGAAATGTGAGGAACATGTGTTTTTTTAGCCAAATTTTGAGGTTTGCAAAGGATTCTGGGTAACAGAACCTGGTCCGAGCCCCGCAAGTCACCCCTCCTTGGATTCCCCTAGGTCTCTAGTTTTCAGAAATGCACAGGTTTGGTAGGTTTCCCTAGGTGGCGGCTGAGCTAGAGGCCAAAATCTACAGGTAGGCACTTCGCAAAAAACACCTCTGTTTTTTTCCAAAATTTAGCATGTGTCCACGTTGCGCTTTGGGGTGTTTCCTGTCGCCGGCGCTAGGCCTACCCACGCAAGTGAGGTATCATTTTTATCGGGAGACTTGGGGGAACGCTGGGTGGAAGGAAATTTGTAGCTCCTCTCAGATTCCAGAACTTTCTGCCACAGAAATGTGAGGAACATGTGTTTTTTTAGCCAAATTTTGAGGTTTGCAAAGGATTCTGGGTAACAGAACCTGGTCCGAGCCCCGCAAGTCACCCCTCCTTGGATTCCCCTAGGTCTCTAGTTTTCAGAAATGCACAGGTTTGGTAGGTTTCCCTAGGTGCCGGCTGAGCTAGAGGCCAAAATCTACAGGTAGGCACTTCGCAAAAAACACCTCTGTTTTTTTCCAAAATGTAGGATGTGTCCACGTTGCGCTTTGGGGTGTTTCCTGTCGCCGGCGCTAGGCCTACCCACGCAAGTGAGGTATCATTTTTATCGGGAGACTTGGGGGAACGCTGGGTGGAAGGAAATTTGTAGCTCCTCTCAGATTCCAGAACTTTCTGCCACAGAAATGTGAGGAGCATGTGTTTTTTTAGCCAAATTTTGAGGTTTGCAAAGGATTCTGGGTAACAGAACCTGGTCCGAGCCCCGCAAGTCACCCCTCCTTAGATTCCCCTAGGTCTCTAGTTTTCAGAAATGCACAGGTTTGGTAGGTTTCCCTAGGTGCCGGCTGAGCTAGATGCCAAACTCTACAGGTAGGCACTTCGCAAAAAACACCTCTGTTTTTTTCCAAAATTTAGGATGTGTCCACGTTGCGCTTTGGGGTGTTTCCTGTCGCCGGCGCTAGGCCTACCCACGCAAGTGAGGTATCATTTTTATCGGGAGACTTGGGGGAACGCTGGGTGGAAGGAAATTTGTAGCTCCTCTCAGATTCCAGAACTTTCTGCCACAGAAATGTGAGGAAAATGTGTTTTTTTAGCCAAATTTTGAGGTTTGCAAAGGATTCTGGGTAACAGAACCTGGTCCGAGCCCCGCAAGTCACCCCTCCTTGGATTCCCCTAGGTCTCTAGTTTTCAGAAATGCACAGGTTTGGTAGGTTTCCCTAGGCGCCGGGTGAGCTACAGGCCAAAATCCACAGGTAGGCACTGTTTTCTCCTAAAATTTTGGATGTGTCCACGTTGCGCTTTGGGGTGTTTCCTGTCGCAGGCGCTAGGCCTACCCACGCAAGTGAGGTATCATTTTTATTGGGAGACTTGGGGGAACGCTGGGTGGAAGGAAATTTGTAGCTCCTCTCAGATTCCAGAACTTTCTGCCACAGAAATGTGAGGAACATGTGTTTTTTTAGCCAAATTTTGAGGTTTGCAAAGGATTCTGGGTAACAGAACCTGGTCCGAGCCCCGCAAGTCACCCCTCCTTGGATTTCCCTAGGTCTCTAGATTTCAGAAATGCACAGGTTTGGTAGGTTTCCCTAGGTGCCGGCTGAGCTAGAGGCCAAAATCTACAGGTAGGCACTTCGCAAAAAACACCTCTGTTTTTTTCCAAAATTTAGGATGTGTCCACGTTGCGCTTTGGGGTGTCTCCTGTCGCCGGCGCTAGGCCTACCCACGCAAGTGAGGTATCATTTTTATCGGGAGACTTGGGGGAACGCTGGGTGGAAGGAAATTTGTAGCTCCTCTCAGATTCCAGAACTTTCTGCCACAGAAATGTGAGGAACATGTGTTTTTTTAGCCAAATTTTGAGGTTTGCAAAGGATTCTGGGTAACAGAACCTGGTCCGAGCCCCGCAAGTCACCCCTCCTTGCATTCCCCTAGGTCTCTAGTTTTCAGAAATGCACAGGTTTGGTAGGTTTCCCTAGGTGGTGGCTGAGCTAGAGGCCAAAATCTACAGGTAGGCACTTCGCAAAAAACACCTCTGTTTTTTTCCAAAATTTAGGATGTGTCCACGTTGCGCTTTGGGGTGTTTCCTGTCGCCGGCGCTAGGCCTACCCACGCAAGTGAGGTATCATTTTTATCGGGAGACTTGGGGGAACGCTGGGTGGAAGGAAATTGGTAGCTCCTCTCAGATTCCAGAACTTTCTGCCACAGAAATGTGAGGAACATGTGTTTTTTTAGCCAAATTTTGAGGTTTGCAAAGGATTCTGGGTAACAGAACCTGGTCCGAGCCCCGCAAGTCACCCCTCCTTGGATTCCCCTAGGTCTCTAGTTTTCAGAAATGCACAGGTTTGGTAGGTTTCCCTAGGTGGCGGCTGAGCTAGAGGCCAAAATCTACAGGTAGGCACTTCGCAAAAAACACCTCTGTTTTTTTCCAAAATTTAGCATGTGTCCACGTTGCGCTTTGGGGTGTTTCCTGTCGCCGGCGCTAGGCCTACCCACGCAAGTGAGGTATCATTTTTATCGGGAGACTTGGGGGAACGCTGGGTGGAAGGAAATTTGTAGCTCCTCTCAGATTCCAGAACTTTCTGCCACAGAAATGTGAGGAACATGTGTTTTTTTTAGCCAAATTTTGAGGTTTGCAAAGGATTCTGGGTAACAGAACCTGGTCCGAGGCCCGCAAGTCACCCCTCCTTGGATTCCCCTAGGTCTCTAGTTTTCAGAAATGCACAGGTGTGGTAGGTTTCCCTAGGTGCCGGCTGAGCTAGAGGCCAAAATCTACAGGTAGGCACTTCGCAAAAAACACCTCTGTTTTTTTCCAAAATTTAGGATGTGTCCACGTTGCGCTTTGGGGTGTTTCCTGTCGCCGGCGCTAGGCCTACCCACGCAAGTGAGGTATCATTTTTATCGGGAGACTTGGGGGAACGCTGGGTGGAAGGAAATTTGTAGCTCCTCTCAGATTCCAGAACTTTCTGCCACAGAAATGTGAGGAACATGTGTTTTTTTAGCCAAATTTTGAGGTTTGCAAAGGATTCTGGGTAACAGAACCTGGTCCGAGCCCCGCAAGTCACCCCTCCTTGGATTCCCCTAGGTCTCTAGTTTTCAGAAATGCACAGGTTTGGTAGGTTTCCCTAGGTGCCGGCTGAGCTAGAGGCCAAAATCTACAGGTAGGCACTTCGCAAAAAACACCTCTGTTTTTTTCCAAAATGTAGGATGTGTCCACGTTGCGCTTTGGGGTGTTTCCTGTCGCCGGCGCTAGGCCTACCCACGCAAGTGAGGTATCATTTTTATCGGGAGACTTGGGGGAACGCTGGGTGGAAGGAAATTTGTAGCTCCTCTCAGATTCCAGAACTTTCTGCCACAGATATGTGAGGAGCATGTGTTTTTTTAGCCAAATTTTGAGGTTTGCAAAGGATTCTGGGTAACAGAACCTGGTCCGAGCCCCGCAAGTCACCCCTCCTTGGATTCCCCTAGGTCTCTAGTTTTCAGAAATGCACAGGTTTGGTAGGTTTCCCTAGGTGCCGGCTGAGCTAGATGCCAAACTCTACAGGTAGGCACTTCGCAAAAAACACCTCTGTTTTTTTCCAAAATTTAGGATGTGTCCACGTTGCGCTTTGGGGTGTTTCCTGTCGCCGGCGCTAGGCCTACCCACGCAAGTGAGGTATCATTTTTATCGGGAGACTTGGGGGAACGCTGGGTGGAAGGAAATTTGTAGCTCCTCTCAGATTCCAGAACTTTCTGCCACAGAAATGTGAGGAACATGTGTTTTTTTAGCCAAATTTTGAGGTTTGCAAAGGATTCTGGGTAACAGAACCTGGTCCGAGCCCCGCAAGTCACCCCTCCTTGGATTCCCCTAGGTCTCTAGTTTTCAGAAATGCACAGGTTTGGTAGGTTTCCCTAGGTGGTGGCTGAGCTAGAGGCCAAAATCTACAGGTAGGCACTTCGCAAAAAACACCTCTGTTTTTTTCCAAAATTTAGGATGTGTCCACGTTGCGCTTTGGGGTGTTTCCTGTCGCCGGCGCTAGGCCTACCCACGTAAGTGAGGTATCATTTTTATCGGGAGACTTGGGGGAACACTGGGTGGAAGGAAATTTGTAGCTCCTCTCAGATTCCAGAACTTTCTGCCACAGAAATGTGAGGAACATGTGTTTTTTTAGCCAAATTTTGAGGTTTGCAAAGGATTCTGGGTAACAGAACCTGGTCCGAGCCCCGCAAGTCACCCCTCCTTGGATTCCCCTAGGTCTCTAGTTTTCAGAAATGCACAGGTTTGGTAGGTTTCCCTAAGTGGCGGCTGAGCTAGAGGCCAAAATCTACAGGTAGGCACTTCGCAAAAAACACCTCTGTTTTTTTCCAAAATTTAGCATGTGTCCACGTTGCGCTTTGGGGTGTTTCCTGTCGCCGGCGCTAGGCCTACCCACGCAAGTGAGGTATCATTTTTATCGGGAGACTTGGGGGAACGCTGGGTGGAAGGAAATTTGTAGCTCCTCTCAGATTCCAGAACTTTCTGCCACAGAAATGTGAGGAACATGTGTTTTTTTAGCCAAATTTTGAGGTTTGCAAAGGATTCTGGGTAACAGAACCTGGTCCGAGGCCCGCAAGTCACCCCTCCTTGGATTCCCCTAGGTCTCTAGTTTTCAGAAATGCACAGGTGTGGTAGGTTTCCCTAGGTGCCGGCTGAGCTAGAGGCCAAAATCTACAGGTAGGCACTTCGCAAAAAACACCTCTGTTTTTTTCCAAAATTTAGGATGTGTCCACGTTGCGCTTTGGGGTGTTTCCTGTCACCAGCGCTAGGCCTACCCACGCAAGTGAGGTATCATTTTTATCGGGAGACTTGGGGGAACGCTGGGTGGAAGGAAATTTGTAGCTCCTCTCAGATTCCAGAACTTTCTGCCACAGAAATGTGAGGAACATGTGTTTTTTTAGCCAAATTTTGAGGTTTGCAAAGGATTCTGGGTAACAGAACCTGGTCCGAGCCCCGCAAGTCACCCCTCCTTGGATTCCCCTAGGTCTCTAGTTTTCAGAAATGCACAGGTTTGGTAGGTTTCCCTAGGTGCCGGCTGAGCTAGAGGCCAAAATCTACAGGTAGGCACTTCGCAAAAAACACCTCTGTTTTTTTCCAAAATGTAGGATGTGTCCACGTTGCGCTTTGGGGTGTTTCCTGTCGCCGGCGCTAGGCCTACCCACGCAAGTGAGGTATCATTTTTATCGGGAGACTTGGGGGAACGCTGGGTGGAATGAAATTTGTAGCTCCTCTCAGATTCCAGAACTTTCTGCCACAGAAATGTGAGGAGCATGTGTTTTTTTAGCCAAATTTTGAGGTTTGCAAAGGATTCTGGGTAACAGAACCTGGTCCGAGGCCCGCAAGTCACCCCTCCTTGGATTCCCCTAGGTCTCTAGTTTTCAGAAATGCACAGGTGTGGTAGGTTTCCCTAGGTGCCGGCTGAGCTAGAGGCCAAAATCTACAGGTAGGCACTTCGCAAAAAACACCTCTGTTTTTTTCCAAAATTTAGGATGTGTCCACGTTGCGCTTTGGGGTGTTTCCTGTCGCCGGCGCTAGGCCTACCCACGCAAGTGAGGTATCATTTTTATCGGGAGACTTGGGGGAACGCTGGGTGGAAGGAAATTTGTAGCTCCTCTCAGATTCCAGAACTTTCTGCCACAGAAATGTGAGGAACATGTGTTTTTTTAGCCAAATTTTGAGGTTTGCAAAGGATTCTGGGTAACAGAACCTGGTCCGAGGCCCGCAAGTCACCCCTCCTTGGATTCCCCTAGGTCTCTAGTTTTCAGAAATGCACAGGTGTGGTAGGTTTCCCTAGGTGCCGGCTGAGCTAGAGGCCAAAATCTACAGGTAGGCACTTCGCAAAAAACACCTCTGTTTTTTTCCAAAATTTAGGATGTGTCCACGTTGCGCTTTGGGGTGTTTCCTGTCGCCGGCGCTAGGCCTACCCACGCAAGTGAGGTATCATTTTTATCGGGAGACTTGGGGGAACGCTGGGTGGAAGGAAATTTGTAGCTCCTCTCAGATTCCAGAACTTTCTGCCACAGAAATGTGAGGAACATGTGTTTTTTTAGCCAAATTTTGAGGTTTGCAAAGGATTCTGGGTAACAGAACCTGGTCCGAGCCCCGCAAGTCACCCCTCCTTGGATTCCCCTAGGTCTCTAGTTTTCAGAAATGCACAGGTTTGGTAGGTTTCCCTAGGTGCCGGCTGAGCTAGAGGCCAAAATCTACAGGTAGGCACTTCGCAAAAAACACCTCTGTTTTTTTCCAAAATGTAGGATGTGTCCACGTTGCGCTTTGGGGTGTTTCCTGTCGCCGGCGCTAGGCCTACCCACGCAAGTGAGGTATCATTTTTATCGGGAGACTTGGGGGAACGCTGGGTGGAAGGAAATTTGTAGCTCCTCTCAGATTCCAGAACTTTCTGCCACAGATATGTGAGGAGCATGTGTTTTTTTAGCCAAATTTTGAGGTTTGCAAAGGATTCTGGGTAACAGAACCTGGTCCGAGCCCCGCAAGTCACCCCTCCTTGGATTCCCCTAGGTCTCTAGTTTTCAGAAATGCACAGGTTTGGTAGGTTTCCCTAGGTGCCGGCTGAGCTAGATGCCAAACTCTACAGGTAGGCACTTCGCAAAAAACACCTCTGTTTTTTTCCAAAATTTAGGATGTGTCCACGTTGCGCTTTGGGGTGTTTCCTGTCGCCGGCGCTAGGCCTACCCACGCAAGTGAGGTATCATTTTTATCGGGAGACTTGGGGGAACGCTGGGTGGAAGGAAATTTGTAGCTCCTCTCAGATTCCAGAACTTTCTGCCACAGAAATGTGAGGAACATGTGTTTTTTTAGCCAAATTTTGAGGTTTGCAAAGGATTCTGGGTAACAGAACCTGGTCCGAGCCCCGCAAGTCACCCCTCCTTGGATTCCCCTAGGTCTCTAGTTTTCAGAAATGCACAGGTTTGGTAGGTTTCCCTAGGTGGTGGCTGAGCTAGAGGCCAAAATCTACAGGTAGGCACTTCGCAAAAAACACCTCTGTTTTTTTCCAAAATTTAGGATGTGTCCACGTTGCGCTTTGGGGTGTTTCCTGTCGCCGGCGCTAGGCCTACCCACGTAAGTGAGGTATCATTTTTATCGGGAGACTTGGGGGAACACTGGGTGGAAGGAAATTTGTAGCTCCTCTCAGATTCCAGAACTTTCTGCCACAGAAATGTGAGGAACATGTGTTTTTTTAGCCAAATTTTGAGGTTTGCAAAGGATTCTGGGTAACAGAACCTGGTCCGAGCCCCGCAAGTCACCCCTCCTTGGATTCCCCTAGGTCTCTAGTTTTCAGAAATGCACAGGTTTGGTAGGTTTCCCTAGGTGGCGGCTGAGCTAGAGGCCAAAATCTACAGGTAGGCACTTCGCAAAAAACACCTCTGTTTTTTTCCAAAATTTAGCATGTGTCCACGTTGCGCTTTGGGGTGTTTCCTGTCGCCGGCGCTAGGCCTACCCACGCAAGTGAGGTATCATTTTTATCGGGAGACTTGGGGGAACGCTGGGTGGAAGGAAATTTGTAGCTCCTCTCAGATTCCAGAACTTTCTGCCACAGAAATGTGAGGAACATGTGTTTTTTTAGCCAAATTTTGAGGTTTGCAAAGGATTCTGGGTAACAGAACCTGGTCCGAGGCCCGCAAGTCACCCCTCCTTGGATTCCCCTAGGTCTCTAGTTTTCAGAAATGCACAGGTGTGGTAGGTTTCCCTAGGTGCCGGCTGAGCTAGAGGCCAAAATCTACAGGTAGGCACTTCGCAAAAAACACCTCTGTTTTTTTCCAAAATTTAGGATGTGTCCACGTTGCGCTTTGGGGTGTTTCCTGTCGCCGGCGCTAGGCCTACCCACGCAAGTGAGGTATCATTTTTATCGGGAGACTTGGGGGAACGCTGGGTGGAAGGAAATTTGTAGCTCCTCTCAGATTCCAGAACTTTCTGCCACAGAAATGTGAGGAACATGTGTTTTTTTAGCCAAATTTTGAGGTTTGCAAAGGATTCTGGGTAACAGAACCTGGTCCGAGCCCCGCAAGTCACCCCTCCTTGGATTCCCCTAGGTCTCTAGTTTTCAGAAATGCACAGGTTTGGTAGGTTTCCCTAGGTGCCGGCTGAGCTAGAGGCCAAAATCTACAGGTAGGCACTTCGCAAAAAACACCTCTGTTTTTTTCCAAAATGTAGGATGTGTCCACGTTGCGCTTTGGGGTGTTTCCTGTCGCCGGCGCTAGGCCTACCCACGCAAGTGAGGTATCATTTTTATCGGGAGACTTGGGGGAACGCTGGGTGGAAGGAAATTTGTAGCTCCTCTCAGATTCCAGAACTTTCTGCCACAGAAATGTGAGGAGCATGTGTTTTTTTAGCCAAATTTTGAGGTTTGCAAAGGATTCTGGGTAACAGAACCTGGTCCGAGCCCCGCAAGTCACCCCTCCTTGGATTCCCCTAGGTCTCTAGTTTTCAGAAATGCACAGGTTTGGTAGGTTTCCCTAGGTGCCGGCTGAGCTAGATGCCAAACTCTACAGGTAGGCACTTCGCAAAAAACACCTCTGTTTTTTTCCAAAATTTAGGATGTGTCCACGTTGCGCTTTGGGGTGTTTCCTGTCGCCGGCGCTAGGCCTACCCACGCAAGTGAGGTATCATTTTTATCGGGAGACTTGGGGGAACGCTGGGTGGAAGGAAATTTGTAGCTCCTCTCAGATTCCAGAACTTTCTGCCACAGAAATGTGAGGAACATGTGTTTTTTTAGCCAAATTTTGAGGTTTGCAAAGGATTCTGGGTAACAGAACCTGGTCCGAGCCCCGCAAGTCACCCCTCCCTGGATTCCCCTAGGTCTCTAGTTTTCAGAAATGCACAGGTTTGGTAGGTTTCCCTAGGTGCCGGCTGAGCTAGAGGCCAAAATCTACAGGTAGGCACTTCGCAAAAAACACCTCTGTTTTTTTCCAAAATGTAGGATGTGTCCACGTTGCGCTTTGGGGTGTTTCCTGTCGCCGGCGCTAGGCCTACCCACGCAAGTGAGGTATCATTTTTATCGGGAGACTTGGGGGAACGCTGGGTGGAATGAAATTTGTAGCTCCTCTCAGATTCCAGAACTTTCTGCCACAGAAATGTGAGGAGCATGTGTTTTTTTAGCCAAATTTTGAGGTTTGCAAAGGATTCTGGGTAACAGAACCTGGTCCGAGCCCCGCAAGTCACCCCTCCTTGGATTCCCCTAGGTCTCTAGTTTTCAGAAATGCACAGGTTTGGTAGGTTTACCTAGGTGCCGGCTGAGCTAGAGGCCAAAATCTACAGGTAGGCACTTCGCAAAAAACACCTCTGTTTTTTTCCAAAATTTAGGATGTGTCCACGTTGCGCTTTGGGGTGTTTCCTGTCGCCGGCGCTAGGCCTACCCACGCAAGTGAGGTATCATTTTTATCGGGAGACTTGGGGGAACGCTGGGTGGAAGGAAATTTGTAGCTCCTCTCAGATTCCAGAACTTTCTGCCACAGAAATGTGAGGAACATGTGTTTTTTTAGCCAAATTTTGAGGTTTGCAAAGGATTCTGGGTAACAGAACCTGGTCCGAGGCCCGCAAGTCACCCCTCCTTGGATTCCCCTAGGTCTCTAGTTTTCAGAAATGCACAGGTGTGGTAGGTTTCCCTAGGTGCCGGCTGAGCTAGAGGCCAAAATCTACAGGTAGGCACTTCGCAAAAAACACCTCTGTTTTTTTCCAAAATTTAGGATGTGTCCACGTTGCGCTTTGGGGTGTTTCCTGTCGCCGGCGCTAGGCCTACCCACGCAAGTGAGGTATCATTTTTATCGGGAGACTTGGGGGAAGGCTGGGTGGAAGGAAATTTGTAGCTCCTCTCAGATTCCAGAACTTTCTGCCACAGAAATGTGAGGAACATGTGTTTTTTTAGCCAAATTTTGAGGTTTGCAAAGGATTCTGGGTAACAGAACCTGGTCCGAGCCCCGCAAGTCACCCCTCCTTGGATTCCCCTAGGTCTCTAGTTTTCAGAAATGCACAGGTTTGGTAGGTTTCCCTAGGTGGCGGCTGAGCTAGAGGCCAAAATCTACAGGTAGGCACTTCGCAAAAAACACCTCTGTTTTTTTCCAAAATTTAGCATGTGTCCACGTTGCGCTTTGGGGTGTTTCCTGTCGCCGGCGCTAGGCCTACCCACGCAAGTGAGGTATCATTTTTATCGGGAGACTTGGGGGAACGCTGGGTGGAAGGAAATTTGTAGCTCCTCTCAGATTCCAGAACTTTCTGCCACAGAAATGTGAGGAACATGTGTTTTTTTAGCCAAATTTTGAGGTTTGCAAAGGATTCTGGGTAACAGAACCTGGTCCGAGGCCCGCAAGTCACCCCTCCTTGGATTCCCCTAGGTCTCTAGTTTTCAGAAATGCACAGGTGTGGTAGGTTTCCCTAGGTGCCGGCTGAGCTAGAGGCCAAAATCTACAGGTAGGCACTTCGCAAAAAACACCTCTGTTTTTTTCCAAAATTTAGGATGTGTCCACGTTGCGCTTTGGGGTGTTTCCTGTCGCCGGCGCTAGGCCTACCCACGCAAGTGAGGTATCATTTTTATCGGGAGACTTGGGGGAACGCTGGGTGGAAGGAAATTTGTAGCTCCTCTCAGATTCCAGAACTTTCTGCCACAGAAATGTGAGGAACATGTGTTTTTTTAGCCAAATTTTGAGGTTTGCAAAGGATTCTGGGTAACAGAACCTGGTCCGAGCCCCGCAAGTCACCCCTCCTTGGATTCCCCTAGGTCTCTAGTTTTCAGAAATGCACAGGTTTGGTAGGTTTCCCTAGGTGCCGGCTGAGCTAGAGGCCAAAATCTACAGGTAGGCACTTCGCAAAAAACACCTCTGTTTTTTTCCAAAATGTAGGATGTGTCCACGTTGCGCTTTGGGGTGTTTCCTGTCGCCGGCGCTAGGCCTACCCACGCAAGTGAGGTATCATTTTTATCGGGAGACTTGGGGGAACGCTGGGTGGAAGGAAATTTGTAGCTCCTCTCAGATTCCAGAACTTTCTGCCACAGAAATGTGAGGAGCATGTGTTTTTTTAGCCAAATTTTGAGGTTTGCAAAGGATTCTGGGTAACAGAACCTGGTCCGAGCCCCGCAAGTCACCCCTCCTTGGATTCCCCTAGGTCTCTAGTTTTCAGAAATGCACAGGTTTGGTAGGTTTCCCTAGGTGCCGGCTGAGCTAGATGCCAAACTCTACAGGTAGGCACTTCGCAAAAAACACCTCTGTTTTTTTCCAAAATTTAGGATGTGTCCACGTTGCGCTTTGGGGTGTTTCCTGTCGCCGGCGCTAGGCCTACCCACGCAAGTGAGGTATCATTTTTATCGGGAGACTTGGGGGAACGCTGGGTGGAAGGAAATTTGTAGCTCCTCTCAGATTCCAGAACTTTCTGCCACAGAAATGTGAGGAACATGTGTTTTTTTAGCCAAATTTTGAGGTTTGCAAAGGATTCTGGGTAACAGAACCTGGTCCGAGCCCCGCAAGTCACCCCTCCCTGGATTCCCCTAGGTCTCTAGTTTTCAGAAATGCACAGGTTTGGTAGGTTTCCCTAGGTGCCGGCTGAGCTAGAGGCCAAAATCTACAGGTAGGCACTTCGCAAAAAACACCTCTGTTTTTTTCCAAAATGTAGGATGTGTCCACGTTGCGCTTTGGGGTGTTTCCTGTCGCCGGCGCTAGGCCTACCCACGCAAGTGAGGTATCATTTTTATCGGGAGACTTGGGGGAACGCTGGGTGGAATGAAATTTGTAGCTCCTCTCAGATTCCAGAACTTTCTGCCACAGAAATGTGAGGAGCATGTGTTTTTTTAGCCAAATTTTGAGGTTTGCAAAGGATTCTGGGTAACAGAACCTGGTCCGAGCCCCGCAAGTCACCCCTCCTTGGATTCCCCTAGGTCTCTAGTTTTCAGAAATGCACAGGTTTGGTAGGTTTACCTAGGTGCCGGCTGAGCTAGAGGCCAAAATCTACAGGTAGGCACTTCGCAAAAAACACCTCTGTTTTTTTCCAAAATTTAGGATGTGTCCACGTTGCGCTTTGGGGTGTTTCCTGTCGCCGGCGCTAGGCCTACCCACGCAAGTGAGGTATCATTTTTATCGGGAGACTTGGGGGAACGCTGGGTGGAAGGAAATTTGTAGCTCCTCTCAGATTCCAGAACTTTCTGCCACAGAAATGTGAGGAACATGTGTTTTTTTAGCCAAATTTTGAGGTTTGCAAAGGATTCTGGGTAACAGAACCTGGTCCGAGGCCCGCAAGTCACCCCTCCTTGGATTCCCCTAGGTCTCTAGTTTTCAGAAATGCACAGGTGTGGTAGGTTTCCCTAGGTGCCGGCTGAGCTAGAGGCCAAAATCTACAGGTAGGCACTTCGCAAAAAACACCTCTGTTTTTTTCCAAAATTTAGGATGTGTCCACGTTGCGCTTTGGGGTGTTTCCTGTCGCCGGCGCTAGGCCTACCCACGCAAGTGAGGTATCATTTTTATCGGGAGACTTGGGGGAAGGCTGGGTGGAAGGAAATTTGTAGCTCCTCTCAGATTCCAGAACTTTCTGCCACAGAAATGTGAGGAACATGTGTTTTTTTAGCCAAATTTTGAGGTTTGCAAAGGATTCTGGGTAACAGAACCTGGTCCGAGCCCCGCAAGTCACCCCTCCTTGGATTCCCCTAGGTCTCTAGTTTTCAGAAATGCACAGGTTTGGTAGGTTTCCCTAGGTGCCGGCTGAGCTAGAGGCCAAAATCTACAGGTAGGCACTTCGCAAAAAACACCTCCGTTTTTTTCCAAAATTTAGGATGTGTCCACGTTGCGCTTTGGGGTGTTTCCTGTCGCCGGCGCTAGGCCTACCCACACAAGTGAGGTATCATTTTTATCGGTAGACTTGGGGGAACATAGATTAGCAAAACAAGTGCTATTGCCCCTTGTCTTTCTCTACATTTTTTCCTTCCAAATATAGGAGAGTGTGTAAAAAAGACATCTATTTGAGAAATTCCCTATAATTCACATGCTTGTATGGTCACCCCGGAATTCAGAGATGTGCAAATAACCACTGCTTCTCAGCACCTTATCTTGTGCCCTTTTTGGAAATGCAAAGGTTTTCTTGATAGCAATTTTTTACTCTTTATATTTCAGCAAATGAATTGCTGGATACCCGGTATAGAATGAAAACGCACTGCAGGGTGCAGCTCATTTATTGGCTCTGGGTTCCTCGGGTTCTTGATGAACCTACAAGCCCTATATATCCCCGCAACCAGAGGAGTCCAGCAAACGTAACGGTATATTGCTTTCCATAATCTGACATTGCAGGGAAAAGTTACAGAGTAAAACGTAGAGAAAAATTGATGTTTTTTTCACCTCAATTTCAATATTTTTGTCTTTCAGCTGTTATTTTCTGTAGGAAACCCTGGTAGGATCTACACAAATGACCCCTTGCTGAATTCAGAATTTTCTCTACTTTTCAGAAATGGTTAGGTTTCTGGGATCCAGCATTGGTTTCATGCCCATTCCTGTCACTGACTGGAAGGAGGCTGAAAGCACAAAAAATTGCAAAAATGGGGTATGCCCCAGTAAAATGCCAAAATTGTGTTGAAAAATTGGGTTTTCTGATTCAAGTCTGCCTGTTCCTGAAAGCTAGGAAGCTGCTGAGTTTAGCACTACAAACCCTTTGTTGATGCCATTTTCAGGGGGAAATCCACAAGCCTTCTTCTGCAGCCACTTTTTCCATTTTTTTTTTAAAAAACGAAATTTTCACTGTATTTTGGCCAATTTCTTGGCCTCCTTCGAGGGAACCCACAAAGTCTGGGTACCTCTAGAATCCCTAGGATGTTGGAAAAAAAGGACGCAAATTTGGCTTGGTTAGCTTATGTGGACAAAAAGTTATGAGGGCCTAAGCGCGAACTGCCCCAAATAGGCAAAAAAAGGCCTGGCACAGGAGGGGGAAAAGGCCTGGCAGCGAAGTAGTTAATATTTATTGCAAGATATTCGACGATGTAACCCAGTCTCATACTCAACAAAAAGAAGGTCAACACAGGTTTTGTGTCTATAATGTTTCTTCATCAGGGCCAATAGATACTCTGAATACAATGTAAATAAAAATATTAAGATTTCTGCATCACAAACAAAAGGCGACCAAAACCAGTATTAAGTAGTTAATAGAATGAAACATAAACGGACAAAACTAATAACATGTTAGAACATTACAAAAACATTTTTTAGACATGAAATGTATTCACAGTACCAGGATAAGCCAAGCTACAAACACAATAGGTAGAACATATTAAAACATCAACAAAATAGAAAGAGTAATATAAAAGCCACGGATTCATCAGAGCATACAAAGAAAGAAACCATGCTGTTCATAATACCTCTTGTTTAGGAAGGGAGCCATTGAGTCATTACCTCTTTCGAAGTAGTCATGCCTTACTACTTTGAATTGCTCTCAATCATATGAATTTACAAAAAGGCTTCAAAGCAAAAGGTAAAAGAAAAAACAAACTGAAAGAAAGAGGATACTGACTCCCCTCAACTCCTGCCTATCCATCATTGTGGGTTGCATACACAAAGTTGATACATGCAACAAGTATTTTTAGGTGGATGTTATGATAGTTCCAATGCCTAATTCCTTATCATTGTTAGAAAAGTCCATAGGGTTCCAATCCCAAGGATTCAAAACAGTGATTACCATCACAAACAGTCAATCTAAAGGCCAGGTCATTACAAAACCTATTAAATTATGTTATCATTGTTATAATGAAACCTTTTCCATCTTCCTGCATAGTACTCATAATCTACATATCTTTACATCATCAATAGAAGAGCAGAATAATTCAGAGTTATGTTGGACTTGGCCTTCTCTGCATGATCACCCCTTAGACGTTTTGCCTTCCCCCTCCTGTTTTCTGAACCCATTTTTGTTGGTTTTTATGACTCTCTGCTCCTTGCCAATGTTACCCAGTGCTAGAGTGTTTGTGCTTGCTCTCTAAAACATGGTAAAATAGGTCTACACCTGAATGCCACATTTAATTAACTTGCAGGTCCCTGCTAAAGTGGTACATCTTGTATCCAGGGCCTTTAAATTAAATTTAAATGCTACTACTGGGCCTGCAACACATGTTGTGCCACCCACTTAAATAGTGCCTTAAAATGTGTCTCAGGCCTGCCATTGCAGCATGTGTGCAGTTTTAAATTGCCAATTCAACCTGAATGAACCTCTTGCCAAACCTAAAACTCCAGAGTTAATACATTTAATCCATCCCAAGGAAAGGCCCTAAATGGCTAATAGGACAGGGTGCCTTGTATTAAAAAAAGAGGCATATGTCATTTTAAGTATTATATGTAATAAGTGATTGCTTTTGTTATGGGAGCAGGAAAAAACCTAGGCCCTCATTGCAACCCTGGCGGTCAGTGATGAAGCGGCAGTAATCCCGCCAACAGGCCGGCAGAAACAAAAATAGAATTTTGACCACGGCGGAAACCTCCCAGACAGACAGCCACTTTAACACACCGACCGCCATGAGGGTATCAACAAGCACCACGGCGGTAACCGCCAACAGCCAGGCGGAAGACAATGTTCTGCCCACAGTAATGACACACCTATCCGCCAGCTTTTCCGGGGCGGTACCAACGACATCAAAAGCATGGCAGAAAAAGAACACAGAAGTCAAAAGACTCACCTCTGGAGACTCAGGGAACAACCACGATGCCATGGAGCCCGAGCTGCACATTTTTCCAATGTTCGTCTACCTTCTCCTGCATTATGAACACCAATGCCGGTGAAGACAACCACGGTGAGTACTGCCGTCTACTACACAAGGAAGGGGGGAGGAAAAAGAGAGTGACACACACACGCAACACCCCTACCCCCAACACCATACACACAACCAGATGCAGTAACATTACATATACATCCCGTACCCCTCAAGAATAATGCAAGGACAAAATGATTGGAAGAAAGTGAGTGTAATATGATAAAATAACATGAAGAAGTGCATCAAAGTACAAACATATATACATATTTACAAATGTAGGGACACTGCCCAGTCCTCAATGTCCGTGGGCCACAGGGCCATATCACATAGGCCAAGGCCCCACCTCACTCCTGCAACAACACGGAGAGAACACTGCAGAGGCATCAGGTCAAAAATACACAGGCACCTCAGGGGGACAGGGAATGGGGGGGCACCTCAGCCAGAAGATGGTACAAAACCATTGGTCATGGAGGGGGCTACATGCCCTGTGCACTGTCCTGGGGCGTGCAAGGCCACAGTCTCGCAAGTGGGTGGTTTGCCCACTGCTTGGTCCTGGGGAGTGCAAGGCCACAGTCTCTCAAGTAGGTGGTTTGCCCACTGCTTGGTCATAGGGAGTGCAAGGCCAATGTCTCTCAAGTGGATGGCTTCTTTACTGGCTCCCAGGATCCCTGCAAGTGCCTCCTCAAGAGTCGGTTCCCTGGACCTGTCCTCCCCTGTCACACAGCAGTCCTACTAGCTTCCCTGTTGTCCTGTGCCTCTGTCCCCTGAACCATGTGCTCACTGCCACTGACCCCAGGTCCCTGATTGTCCTATGTTTGTGGGGTGTCCTGGGGTCCTTGTAGTGGGGGACACACTGCTGATTGACGTGTCCTGGGGACAGAGGTATGGGACCGCTGGGTGGGTGTTGTGCTGGTGCTTCCTGAGTCTCTGTGGTGGTATGGGACTGTGCCTGGGTAACCGACTGTCCGGAGGTCCCTGATGGGCCTGGTTGGTCATCCAGATCCAGGCATCCAGAGCTGCTGTCATCACTGTGGGCCACTTCTGTGGGGGGACTGGATGTTGCTGGCACCTCCTCTCCGGTAACGTTGGCCGGGGGACCTGTGGGGATGTAAATGCAGTGTTATTGTTTCTGTGTGTGACATCTTGTGCATGTGTGTGTTGCCCTCTATGGTTGTGATTGCTCTGGCAGCTTTGACTTGTGCGAGTAGTCATTTTTTGGGCTAGGTGAGTGTCTCTAGTGTGCATGCTTTAGTGATGGGTGTCCATGCAGGTCTGTGATGGGGGTCTGTGCATTGGTGTTACATGCAGGGCTTGGTATTGGGATGAATGGATTGTGATGGTGGGGTGTATGTGAGGTGGTGGAGTGATGGGGGTGAGGGTACAGGTGGGGGTTTGTGATGGCATGTAGATAGGGGGGGTGTTAGTAATAAGGATTTGACTTACCAGAGTCAAGTCCTCCTGCTACTCCTGCCAGGCCCTCAGGATGCACGATTGCCAAGACTTCCTCCTCCCATATTTTTAGTTGTGGGGAGGAGGCGGGGGTCAACCGTCAGTCCTCTGTACTGCTATTTGGTGTCTTGCTACCACGGAATGCACCTTCCCCGTAGGTCGTTCCACCTCTTCCTGATGTCATCCCTTGTTCTGGGGTGCTGTCCCACAGCGTTGACCCTGTCCACAATTCTCCGCCATAGCTCCATCTTCCTAGCAATGAATGTCTGCGGCACCTGTGATCCGAATAGCTGTGGCTCTACCCGGATGATTTCCTCCACCATGACCCTTAGGTCCTCCTCTGAGAACCTGGGGTGTCTTTGTGGTGTCATGGGTGTAGTGTGAGTGGTGTCTGTGAGGATGTGTGGGGTGATGTGTTGGGGTGTGTGCTGTAAGGTGCGTGGATGGTGTATGGGTGATGGTGTTATGTGGCTCTGGTTGTGGGTGCTCTTGGTCTATCTCTCTCAGGTGGCAATTTGTTTTAGTCGTAAAGGGTTGCGGGTAGTTTGTGTGTGTGTTTTATAGTGGTGTGAGTGTGGTGTGTGTATGTGATTGTCAGGTGTGTGTAGTTTGAATTGTCCAATGTAGTGTTGTTTTTTATGTGTGTGTGTATTTTGTAGCACAGCGGTATGTACTGCCAATGGTTTACCGCCACTGAATGTCCGCCATGGTGATTTGTGGGTCATAATGTGATGGGCATTGTTCTGTTGGAGTAACGATGTGGGTTTTGCTACCTTCAGTTTATCACTGACTTTTGGGCTGGCGGACTTGTGTGTGTGGTTATATAGTGACGGATTGCTATGTGTATGTCATAATATGGGTAGCGGTAATCTGCTGCAGCGGCTATATGTTGGCGGCAGTCAGCATAGCGGTAAGCGGGACTTACCGCCAATGTCATAATGAGAGCCATAATGTGTGTTGTCTAAGTAGTTGTAAGTTAAAATCCTCTTTAATGGTAAAGTCGGATTTTAAGTAAAAATTCTGAACATGCCACCTTTCGAAAGTGGGTATTTTCTCATCCTAACCATTTTGTGACTGCAGTCTGTTTCCTGGGACACATGACTAGGTATAGTTGTCACTTGGCCTTTGTGTATTCCTCTCAGATAGTCAAACAATAGGGAGATTGGATGTTTGCAGGATGGGAGGTGCAGAGCAGTGTACTGCCCCAGTTAGTCTTGGAAGCAACTGCTTCAGCTTGCACACAAATAATTTCACACTAGACTCCTGTGCCTCAAGACATCCTGGGCGAGAGCAGGGAAGCAGGAATTTCCAGACACAAAGCTTCTTACACTGGTCAGCCCAGTGGAAAACTCCTAATAAGGCAGGTAGGGAGAATGCCAACTCCGCTGTGGTCTCCTCTCCACGGGTCTGGTGGTCAGGTTTTCCGACCATCAAACTCGTAATCAGGCCCTTAGATTGGAATTAAAATAGTGAATGCCACCCCCCCCTTAGTGTCCAAGAATATGTAGTGTTGTCATTTGTCTTTCCCCCAGTAGCACAAACAGTACAGTGATGGTCAGTAGATTTCTGGCTGGATGAATAAGGTCAGGTTGATATATTTAGAGTAGATATTCATTCTGTTGGTTTAAGTGTTCTTAGATAGAGATGGCAAGTTAATGAATTGATTGCTTCAAACTAGCTTGAGCATTGATTTACTATGGTTTGCTTTATTTATACATCAGTCTTAGGACACTGTGTATTTCAAGTGATGGGCTCATATAGTAGCCTTGTGCTTTTAGCAAAATCATAAATTCTAAAGCTGCTCAACGCTCCGTGAGTGCAATATCGGTGATATGTGTTACTTTATTATTTCTATAACTCAGAATAATTTGAATGTGTACTCACAATTGTAATTCGTGAGAAATTGGTCTTTTGGATGAAAGGAGTACGACCCCTTCTCAAGCAGCAGCGACAGTCCTTGCCAGGGTGAATCACACAAAGCCAATAAATTAACCCATGCTTAACACTTTGGTAGCTTGCCACAAAAACTGTCAGGCTTAACTTAGAGGCAATGTCTAACGTATTTATGCAGCACTTAAACAGTAATGAAGTGAAAAAATAACGCAAGAAATATTCCACACCAATTTAGAAATATAGAGTCTATTTTATTAGATTATTTGACACCAAAACAACAAAACAACAAAAATCCATTTGGTTGAACTGGAGAATGAATTTTTGAAGTTTACAGTGAAAAATAGCATCAAAAAGAACAAAGTGCCGTTCGCGGACACCTAGTCGTGCGAGACTGAGGCAAAGTCAAAAGTTATGGCTGACTATGCTGGAAAGCAGTTCGGATAAACAAAGTTGATAAGGCCCAGTCTCCAATTGTCTGCAGACTTAAAAGAATGTTTGGGAAAAAATGTCCATGAAGGTAGAGTTCATCGGAGCAAGGCAGCCAGGAATATCTGAGGAGGAGGCGTCACTGTGGGGATGTCACTGGATGAAGTCACTGTGAAGATTTCTATATTTGGACTTAAAGTCTCATTATGGATGTGGTGGTCAGACCGCCATGTCGGTGGTTAAAAAAAGACCATTGCACTGGCAGTCTCCAGACCACCGTATTATGATGCAAACAGGCAGAACCGCTGCCTTCCAAGCGAAAAAGGCAGACCGCCAGGGGTGTGGTGATGCAGTATCTAGGTGGTCCGACTTCCAGCGCTGTCAGTGTTTTGGACAACCACTGAGCATATTACAAACACACAGTCACTGTGGTAGTCCCCTTGCTGGGGTTGGCCAATGGCAGTTGAATTCCGTGGTATGCATCCACCGACATAAAAGACAAGTGCACATTGAATAAATTCAAAAACAACACAACTGACACACATTGACACAGTGGACACACCTGCAAAGCACACTATAAAACACACCCCTTCACAGACCATGATTTTTTGCATCTCTACGAGTTGAGATTATTTGAGAGAGATAAGGCACCCCTTTTGTTCACTATCTCTTAAACCCCTTCACACACTTTTTTCCATCTATGCCCCACATCACATTACTTTTGTAGGTAACTCCCTGTCACCCACTTTAAATTTGCACCATGTCCTGTCTCAAAATCCAATTTTTTGGAAAATGATTGAGAGTCATGGAGGATGAAATCATAGGTGTAGAGCCACAATTGCTTGGAGCCCAATTCCAGCACTCTCTTAGCAGTAGGAAAATGGAAATGTGGAAAAGGATCATCAACAGAGTGAGTGCTGTAGGCACCACCCTGCACACAAAGGAGGACATTAGAAAGAGGTAGAGCGACCTCAGGGTAAAGGCCCATACCCTGGTATCCAGGCAGCAGCTGGAAGCCACCAAGACTGGCGGTGGCCTTTCCAGTGGCCCATTAAGACTCTTTCCCTGGGAGGAGAAGGTATTGGCCCTCCTGCATCCTGTGATGTGACTGCAACTCCCAGGAGGTCTTGTGTCTGTAACGCCAAACACCAGCCCTGTGTTCACTTGCCAAATACTCCTGTTTGGGAGCTCTCAGTTGAAGTGTATTCACGTGGGAGGATACAATTTGATTCGTTTGTGTAGAAGCAAGAGTGACTTGACTTCAACTCCCAGGAGGCCTTCTGTCTGTAACTCCAAATACCAGCCCAGTGTTCACTTTCTCAAATACCCCTATTTAATAACTCTCAAATGAAGTTTACTCAGTTGGGAGGATACCAATTGTCACGTTTTTTGAAGTAGAGGGAGTGACATGATTACAAAGCCCAATAGGCAATGTTTCTCTAACTCCAACCACCAGCCCAGTGTTCACTTGCCCCAATGCATCTGTTAGTGAAATTTCAAGTGACATTAACTCACGTGGGAGGATACCAATTGTCAAGTGTTTGGAAGTAGAGGGATTGACATTACTGCAAAGCCGAATGTGCCCTGTTTCTCTAACTCCAACAACCAGTCCAGTGTTCACTTGCCCCAATGCATCTGGTAGTGAACTCCCAAATGATGTTTACTTACCTGGGAGGATACCAATTGTCAAGTGTTGGGAAATAGAGTGAGTGACATGACTGCAAAGCCCAATAGGCCCTGTTTCTCTAACTCGAACCACCAGCCCAGTGTTCACTTGCTCCAATGCATCTGGTAGTGAACTCTCAAATGAAGTTTACTCACCTGGGGATATCCCAATTGTCAAGTGTTGGGAAGTAGAGGGGCTGACATGACTGCAAAGCTCAATAGGTCCTGTTTCTCTAACTCCAAACACCAGCCCAGTGTTCACTTGTCATAATGCATCAGTCAGTTAACTCCGGAATGAAGTTTACTTACCTGGGAGTATTCCAACTGTCAAGTGTTGGGTGGTAGAGAGAGTGACCTGACTGCACTTCCCAAGAGGCCTTGTGTCTTTAACTCCAAACACCTGCCCAGTATCCACCTGCAACCATATCATGATGATCTGAAGTACTTGTTCAAGATGAGATATGTTGCATATACAGTGCCCAGCTCGGGATTACAACTACTTTACCCAAACACATACATATAAGTGTCTGGTCAAAAAATACATTTTATTACATTGTTCAGCACAGAGTCTGTCAAAATGTTGGAAACATTGCAAATCATAAATGTTTGAATCATACTGAGTACATGAACATATTGACAGGTACAGACCTCCATACCATGGAAGGAAGGGATTTGTCACATTGTCCTGTAGAGTAGTAAATCATTGAAGTGGTTGATGTTATCGGCTGGAGCCCTATTATCTATCACACAAAAGTAATCCAACATCATGTAATGCTGGACTAAGGCAGATGGCAGTACAACACTTTCTGGTCACAGGGTCAGAACAATCCAGTGCTAATATATCTGGTGTTACGACAGAAACATATGTCAGTGATTTGGCATACTCACTTTGTCCTACAATATTGAAACACATCAACGGCTACATACAGAAAGAAAGAGTGTTTAGCCAATGTGAAGGGTAACTGACTTGACTGTGGCCTACAAGTACATATTTTCTCACTACATGACACACATAATGCATCAGGGCCACCACAGGACAAGTAGCAAGTCCAATGGAGTCTTATGAACGCCCATTCCTATCACTGTGCAAGCTGTCTTGGCACAGGTCTCCTACAACCAAAGTCTGTGACCTACATTCCTTAGTACAATCCATGTCCACTTTGTATGTCCGAGCAGCATCACATACCTGCCAATGTCACAACTCTGAAATGTCCACATGAGGATTCATGGTGAAAGTACCTGAACATAGAACAAAACAGGGAGTATAGGCATGAAGCCTTACATATGACACACGTCACATAGCAGGCTTCTGGAAAACAAAGTACATTGCAATAAATCTGACACAAACAAATCAACATCATCAAGGTGGGGCTATGTCAAAAGCTATATCATCAAACAGCCTCCCTAACTATTTCAAATAATCAACTGCGCACGTTCTCACAACTACTGTACATTGTACAGCCAAGCTCATGACATCACATTCCATACTTATAATCATGAGAAGTTGTCGATGAGATCTTGTCACAAGTCAGCTCCTTTTTCTTCACCACTGTCATCTTCATTTGGCATTTCAGGATTTACATCCAGTGGCACTGCAGGCACCCTCCTCTGGGGTGTAAGGGATATTCCTCTGCAGGGTGAGGTTGTGGAGCATGCAGCATGCCACAGTGATCTAACACACCTTCCCAGGTGAGTAGAGGAGGGCTTCACCAATCCTGTCCAGACAGTGAAATCTGGCCTTCAGGAGCCCAAAAGCCTACTCCACTGCCTGCCATGTTTTTCCATGGACCTCATTGAAGTGGACTTCCCCTGGTATAGTAGGATTCCTTATCGGTGTCAATTACCAAGGACAGTTTGGATATGCTGTGTCTCCTGTTTAGGAATGGGTCATAAGTGCAACAATGAGTCACTCACTTCATGATTGTAGCACCTGACACTGCACACACGCAATCAGAACAGATGTGACTTACCAACCAGCCAGGCCCTCCACAGTGCAGTTGTGACATCAGCTGGGGTAAAGTGCTCTCCCTCATTATGAAGGAATCGTGGACTGATCCAGGGAAACAGGCACATATGTTTTAGATGTAGAGATCAGAGAAACAGACAACTTGCAAATTGATTGAATGGAAGTTTTTCCTGTTGTGATAGACTTGCTCAGTGCCCTGAGGTGGCACCAAGGCAACATGGGTGCTGTCAGTGGCCTGCACCACATGTAGGAGGCTGGCAAACCATAGAAGTCACCCTTCACAATCGTCAAATCCTCACGTTGGGGAACATGATATAGCTGTCAATGTGTTGCAACATTGCTGGTAAGAAATCTCTCAACACAGGACTGAACATAGGTTGGGACATACCACAAGATATGGCCACTAAAAGTTGGAAGGACCCTGTGGCCAGGAAGTGGAATACTGCCACGAGTCTCACAATGAGTGATATGCATGATGGATTGGTGTCTACCGGCATCAGATCTGGTTCCAACGGATGGCATAAATCCATAATTGTTTGTCTATTCAGATGGTATACTTGAATTATGTTGTGTTCTTCCGTGGTTTTGAAGGTCTGGCAACGGACAGTACACTGGAGCTTGTTGCATCCTCCATCTCCCTGGTTACTTATGTGGGAAAATATATGAGTGAGAGCATTAGTCACTGTGTCTCCACTAACATACATGATAAACCCCCAAAAAATCATGTGACAAACCATTTCAGACCTGAAATACATTACAACCAGTACACATCACAGCTGTCAACTACACAAATGTGACCCACATGGTTGACACAACATGTGTCCACAACATGGATTTGTGCAACACCCAACCACCTGCTACTCATTTGCCCCTCCAAATTTAACAGTATTTTCCGACTGCCAAAAATCTGTCAGTGGTGGTGGACAGTGTACTTCTGTCATATGCCATCTGTGCCCAGCAACACTAGACTGGTGATTGTGTGGTAGGACCTACACAACAAGACGGATTTGGGATGTTTGTGATGATCACATGCATATATTGTTGTGATGAATTTAACAGGGCCATTTATTGAATTTCCAACCTCAAAACTGGCAGATGCCTGACCTACTCCACTGGACATCAGGAACCACCCAAGAATGCCAGCGGAAGTCATCCACATGATGGGTGGTACCAACTGTGGCAGACACAGCCATAGGCTAAAGTTGTGGAGGTCACGGCCCAATGGCTATTGGCACCGGTGTTGATGACTGCATACGTGTACTCCGCATTTTGCAAAATCAGTCACTTGACTACTGACACTGGTGCCAGCAACACCTCCTGCTGTGTGAGATGCTATGTGCTGCCTCTGGGAGCAATCATGCCACGTCCAGCATATGAAAGGGCCCCTGCCTTCTTTCCAGAGAAGCTGGAGAGGCTTGTGGATGAGGTCCTTTCCATGTATGGTCGCCTCTGTGACTCACCAGAAGAGCAGGTAAGTACCTAATTGACACAATTGACTCTTCAGCACCATCCTTTCCCTCCTCATAGGTTACAGTATGGCCCTGTGTGCCAGTTAGACTTCTTGTGTGCCTGTTGTTGCAGTCTGTGTGGCATCAATGGGATGTACATGGTGCAGGTATTGGAGACCAGTACTATATGTTGTGGGCATTCACATTATATTGTGTGAAGTTTTTTGAGGCCCTAGATCTTCCTTGTGTTGGATGCATATAACTAGGCAAGGAGACTTTGCTGCCATAGTAAATTTCAGACAACCTGCATGTGCATGACAGCATGTGCTGTGCATGCATCTTGTCTGAGTCATTTCAGGATGTTATAAGCAATGTGTATTGTGCCAAAGATCTTATACCCCACACCTGGTGTTGCCAACCTGTGTCTGGAAGGCATATCATGACTCACTGTGCTCTTGAGGTTGCCACACAAGCCACAATGATGATGGCCACATGCTTTACTATCACGTATTGGAAGTGAGGGAAATCTGAGTGTCATGTAGCTTCTGTATGCTCAGCCTGCAGAGACCAGGCCCGCCAAATGTATCTCAGTATGGGACATACTCTAGGCTGTGGGAGAATAACTGTGGCTATGCAACTATGGCACTGTGCCCATTCCCTGTAGACCTGCAGATCCTGTCACGTGGCCAATGTGAGGCTCTAGTGTCAAAACTAGCCCTAAATTCCTCAGTCCATTGACTAGATTAGGAATGGGCACTGAGTTAAATTCCTGAACTAGTCCATATGTGCATTTTGCATCATTGTCAATGTGTGTTTTTGACTCATGACAGGACCCTCACTCCCACAGCTCTGTTGTCACCTTTACATAAGTCAGATTTGTCCAGTACAGGCATTTTGCACAATTGAAAAACCCACAGTGCAGATAGTGTGTAGATTCCAGGCAGGCCATTACATACAACTCAGTAGCTTGGTTACATAGCAGAAATTGAACCAAACATACCTTAGTATGTTGGATGCCATCTCTGTAGGCTTACCACATATGTTCAAAGGTGTATTATGTGGCACAGGTACATACCACAGAAACCCACCCTGAAGGGGCACAAGTCTATATTTGGTAGGCCAGATGTCCACACATGCATAGGGTAGAGACTTTCTGTGCCCACCATGCCAGCTGTCTCATTGTCACTCAAGTCTTAGGGTGAAGCCTGTACTATAGGAGTTGCCTGTAGGGACTGTATGCATTGAGCCAAAGCTGCTGAGTGTAAATATGTTTGGGAGTTTACCCTTCAGAAGCCACATTGGTGTGTAGTGTTTCATTGTGGCTCACATCACAGTACATTTTGCTGGAACCTGGGCTACCTGATGTCAGTAGGCTTGCTTAGCCATAGTAGACCATGAGTGGGGTAACGGATCAGCCTGCAGATAACTCCAAAAGTGTGTAGTCATGCCCCTGTACTCATCAGCATGTGTGCTTTACACTTGTGGTTTGTTGTTAAAAGTTTGTGCTTGGTGTTTCTGACATGTATGTGCAAAACCTTGTCATTGTAATCCTTTGATTTGCCTTTTGCATCCATACAGGTTGACCACTATCAGAAGAAGGGGATTTGGAGAGCCATTGCCTAGAAGGTGCGGACCCTGGGGATCCATAGCCGGCGGAGCGCCCACTGTCAGAAGAGGTGGAAGGACCTGAGATGCTGGGTATGGAAGATCGCAGAGGTCCAGCTGGGGGGTCCTACCAACATGGGCAAGGCACACACCGGAGCCTGACCCCCCTAATGGCCCACATTCTGGCGCTGGCTTACTTAGAGCTTGATGGGCATTTGAGGGGAGCACAGCAGCCACAAGGGTGGAAGTATAGGACATATCCCTGCCTGTCACATTGCCAAGTCGTTGTGTTAGGTTCCGATATCTCCCCCTGACAACTGGGGATGGGCTATGCCCGACACACAAGATGAGTAACTGTTTGTATAGGTATGGAAGTTGGTGCATACTACTGTGCCTTGCCTATTAGCCCAAGGGGCTAGGACACAACCAAGTACAGTCCACAAAAGATTTGCTCTCCAGGGCCAACACATGGCTGTGTACAGTGATCAATCAAGTAATGTTGGTTGTTGCAACTGTCCACTACTCTTTAGTGTGACAGCCCAAACAAAATGAAGTGATGGATCACTGTCCTCAGTCATGTGTCTGCTCAAGTGAGTAAATTGGCATTTGCCTCCCAGAGGCCACTTTTCTCCAGTGTGTCACGAGTGCTGGTGCTTCACTTCTGCCTGTCATGTGAAAGTGGCCATCATACATGTGACAGAGCATATTTTGTTCTTTGGGTGCAGCTACAGATCAATACTGTCCCTTGGTAAGTGGGAAATATCCATTGACATGATTTGTGTGACATCACTGTTGCCCGCTTTCCTTGTGCCTACATGTTAGCATGTGTTCCTTTCACTTTTGACAAATTATTTTCACTGCTGTTTCATGCATGGTCCAACTGTGTTCACAGGATGATTTCTGTATTACCTCACATGTGTGTGCATGCCAATATATGTTTGGAGTTGAATGTATGTCATGGGGTGGTGCCACAGACAGGAGTGTGTCGCCATTTATTGGTGAATCACACATGCCCTCAACCATCATTGCATGTCATTTGGCATGTGCAATTGCAATAGCATTGGTAGACTTGACAGCTAGGACTGTAGTTTTTACCCTTAATGTGCATTTGTATGCCATTGATGTGGCATCATGTAGCAAGGTGCTCTGCACATGTGAAATGTGGAAGTTTTGTTACCTGACTGTTGGCATGCATCATGGAGTGACTTGCAGTTGTGTTAGAATCATATATGGTTGTGTGCAACAATTCATCCACAGAAATCTTCATTTGTAGGGCCAAAATGGAGACTGTGATTTAGCTTCCCTTTGGGCAACATGGTTACGGGCTTCTACAAGTACTTGAGAATCTTTAGGTCTCTCCAACATTCAAAGGACTATGGGCAACTTCCAAAGCAATCAGAGTATGTGATTGTAAGGGGGGCTATATAAGAGAGGTAATTTCCCTGGGGCTAGCTGATTCATTGTGTTGTGGATTTTGGAGGCATATCTCCCTGGCATCTTTCATTATTTGTCTACAGTGTACATTCCCATGTTAGATGTATACTATATCGAGCAACATTAGTACAAACTCCATGACTCCATTATGACAATTTACACATGGTGAAGTGACCATTGTTTCCAGTGTGACATAGGTATTTCCATGTCCCCTTCTTCAGGCTACTGTACTTCTGTCAGCAACATGCCAGGATTTTGGACCATCATTCCTTATTATTGTGGTATTGTGTGTGTGACAAATAGATGCATGCATGAACTTATGTAGAATCTGTGGGAATGAAATTGGCATTGGCCTACTATTGTATGACAACAGGTAACTAAGGTATGCTAAATGAGGCAAACAATTGAAGGTGAGGAGGTCTCCTATTTGTTCAATGGTTACTGTGTTGCACAACTTCACCCATGCAATTGGAGTGGTCTGAGGTTCTCATTTTCCGGTGGTCAACTATTGACAATTCATGTGGCATGCATGCATATGCTTTGGTAAATGTAGGCAACACTTTCATGGAGTTTGTTGCTGGGGCCTAATTTACGTCATGATAATGATTGCTAATCACAGCTGTTGTTCAAGTGTGATCAGGAACATGTAGTAACTCTATTTCTCTTTGTATTTGCAGCATCATGCCAGGCACGTGGAGGAGACAGGGTGGAACCAAGTGGGTAAGCATCTGGCCATGGTACCTCCATTCATGACACTACCAACACGGAGAGACCGAATGGCTCAGAGGGTAAGGGGAGTGCCACAGAGGATCGAGCTGTTTGGATTCTACCTCCAGTGGTCACTCCCTAGTGATGGCGGACCCATCAGGACCTGCTCCTGTACCATCCTTGTCTGCCACCCCTATTTCTATTGCCACCCTCCCTGGTGCTCCCCACCCAGTTGTCTGTACCTTCTCACCCAAGAAGGTGGGTGTCACCTTTGCCCCAGCCACCCCACCCCAACCCCTATTATCCCTACTGCCCTGAGTGAGGAGGCTATTGACCTCCTGAGGTCTATCTCTGCGCGGTAGACTGTCATTGTAAATGCAATCCAGGGTTTGGCCAGCCAATTTCAGCAGGCAAATGCATACCTGGAAGGCATTCATAGCGACATGTCTGGCCTACCGAGATCTTTCCAGTCTCTGCCCTCCACTACCCACAAGCCTCCCACCCACCACCTCCCTCTTCCCAATCCAAATTCTCTATTTCCCCTACCTGTCCCAAGCACACAGACACATCCGCATGCACCCACGTCAACAAACACAAGCAGCACACATAGACACAAGCACCACAAGACGCAATGAAATGTAAGTACTCAACAGTAACCCACAGGCACCACAACAGTAACCATTTCAACAGATAGCCACACCAACCCCACCGACCCACACACCACAACCACCATACCCACAGATACTACCACCCCACCCAGTGACAAATCCACCACACCCAGACAGCACCTGCAATCCACAGACTCACCCACCCCACACACCATACCCTCAGACACCATCCCAACACAGAATCATCCACCATACCCACAGACACTACCCCAACAAACACACACACATCCACCACTCCCACATCAACAAGCACCTCCACTTCACAGCCCCAATACACACAAACAACCCCACTCACACACGCAGCAGACATCACCCAAACACAAGCATACTTCACACATACACATACCTGCAGCATCAACACCCATGGGCAAGACCACCACTCCCTCAACCTCCCAATTCCTAGTCCCATCTGATGACCCTACCTGTTTTCCAAAATAATGTTTTCCCCCACCCACATCCCAACCTATCCCTTCAACATACAAGTCCTCCCCTGTCAGGTTGAATTATTTACTTATTTATTTACTGACTCACATTACAGAAATGAAGGCCAAATGTGATACTATGCTGATGTTTATACATTTTTTGTTATTCGCAAGCCAAGCTTCATTCAAGTTTGTATATTGTGTAATATATGAGACCTTGACTTCTAGATTCCGGCTTCCTTTCCAAACGTATTTGGCATTTCCACCACTATGCCTATACCAGATTTTTGGCACAGGACACAGCACTTGGTCACACACACATACGCATGGGCATGCACTTATACATGCACACACAACAATCTAGACATGTTTCAAAAATAAAATACTCACTTCAGCCTCTGTTGTGATTCTCAGTCTGAGCTGGATGCCACAACATGCTCACACACGCTAGGGGTCAGAGGCCTTGCGTTTTGACCCAGCATTTATGATCACAGTCAGTGCTTGAAATGGAAAAATAGAAGTGCAGGTACTCTGTATGTAAGTACCTGCTTGTTTCTGAAAAGTGCCGGTACTCTCCAACTAAAAGCATTACGTGTTTCTTGAGAAGTGCAGGTACTCTACCTCTCAAAATAAAAAAGTGCCGGTACTCAGTACCGGACAGTACCGGCCTATTTAAAGCACTGATCACAGTGAAATGCAGGGCCTTCCAAAACAAGAACAGCCACAAATTCAGTTTATATGATCCACTTCTGAATACTTCAGCAGTAGCTCAGCATAGACAGAGCTACAAAGGTGCTTGACTACCAGAGTATCACGTGGACAGCTCCGCTCTCATAGGCTCTTGCTCAGCAGCACTGCATCTGCCAACAAGGCTGAACCTTCTCTGCTGCTCCTTTGAGTACTCTCAGGCAGTTAAACGGAAGAAAATAAGAAGTACTGATACCCAGTAACTGTGAGTACCTACCCATTAATGCTGCCGTTCTACTAGCAAACTCCCAGAGACCCTATACAAAGGTCTATGATTATTAAGAGCCCACCCTTTGTTAAAATCAATAGGCAGCTGTCTCTTGATGGTGAAAGCCCTTTGTTAAAGTCACCAGGCACTGTTTTTTGAAAGTGTTGATTCCTAGAAATATGAAACTCAATTGAGCTGATACATATAGAGCTGAGAATCAATTCAAGTTGAAAGGGAGCCTTTATCCTTTCCCAAGGCTGTTTTTCCCAACAACATATGTTGCTAGATACACTATTTTGTTACATATTTACTTGAGTCTGCGTTTATTGCTTTTGGAAGGCAGGGGGGTGGTGAGCACCATGGACAACAGGAGTGGGGGGGTGTGAAATGGGCAGGAGGGACAGCCGGAGGGAGGGAACAAGCAACACAGACAATGGGAAGGTAAAAAAACACTTTGACATTTCCAGTACTGCCCGCTGTTACATAGGCTTTCCTCCAGTGTTGTGGAGAGAACCATAATTGTGTTGCTGGGTTTCGTGGGGATTCTGTGACTGAGTGCTGGAGGCAAAACGACCAGTTGGCACCTGCCTGGGATGGCACACTGATACTATTTTCTCAAATTTAATTTTCTATCAAGGTGTCCTCCACTTCTTAAGGGTGGTGATAAGGATGGGATGCAAAAGCCTGCAGTCCCGAGAGAGAGAGGGTACATTGTGGAAGTATAACAGGCATCCCATCCCTGTAATTCATCAAAGTTGCCTCATCTTGCATCGCAGTAGCGCTTGGCGATCCAACCTGATGCTGGAAGGGGAGAGATCCAAAGGTTATTTGCCTGCTAAGTACTCTATTTCTGAGATGGCAGTGACGTGCAAGTGGAATCACCAGTGCTTGAATCCGTGACAAGGGAGAACTGGGAGACCAGCACTGTGTGTGTGCTGGTACCGCCAGTGCGTGTACTGTGGACTGAAAGGAGTTGCGAGGCCCACTGTATGTGAGGCTGCAAGCTGGTGCTGTTTTTGCTGGCATTTAGGGATGTGAGCCTGATCACCATGGAAATGCCAAGACGAGCTGCTGTACTCGGAAAGTGGTAGGCCGGGAGTTGGCAGCATTCAGTGACGCTTACCTTAAAATAAAGATTTTCCTAGCTTTAGTGAAGGAAAGTCTAGGTTTTATTAAAGACAGAGAGGCAAGTACTATGCTTCCTTTTTTGCTTAAATTTGATAGCAATATTACAACAAAACTACATCTCCCATGAGCCCATGGGAATAACAAATCACCAATGAAGTCATAAAAACAACTAATAGGGAGACTTCAAGTATAAATACTGTCTTAACTGTGAGCAACAATTCCTCTTTTCCTGCAAGAGCATGTCAAGGATAACAAAACATTGGAATAATTGCAAGAACAATAGGAGTAGCCAGTGATAGAGTAAAAAAGTCCTTAGCGAAATCCAATACTGAAGCTGAAAAGATGTTCAACTGCTACGCAAGTTGCCAGGAAGATAAAATACACCATTGATGTAGTCTCACTGATGTAGACAAATCCGGTGGTATGAACTTGGTAGAATGATGAACATCCATATGTTGAATTAGTAGATGCAGGGGGAAGTGGCACTGAAAACAAAATAGGGAGGGTTATCAAAGAGAAAGCTGTGGGATAATACTCGGCTCCGTGTCCTTGATAAAATCTAGACTTTCCTTTACAAAAGCTAGGAAACTCTTTATTTTATTACAAGACTGGAGGCTCCTAATATGCTTGTTTAAAGCATATTAATAACAGAGTTCGCAACATTAAAAATTGGTTTACAATAAAAGATTTTGAAAGTGGAAACATTAGACCAGTCTGCCTATCTGAGAATGTCCTCCAGTCAAGCACCCACCCAGAAGGCTTTAAAATACATAGCCCTCTCTAGTGAAGTGGGTTCCAAAAGAACTGGTGTCAATACCCGTTGGGGACATAATCCATCTAACCCAATAGGCAAGGGTAGAGGAAGACACAGGTTTAAATGTTCTCAAGAAGGAAATTAACAATTAGAGAGAGGGGGACATTCTCAAATCTCCAGTATTTGTCATATGTGTATTTAAACAATTCCCACACAAAGTTTAGGATCAGAAGGAAAATAGGGATAATGCATTACAGACAAATTTGTTTTTGTTCTTCTATGAATTCAGAAAGACACCCCAGAAAGAGAAAATTGTACTGAAGATACATCTAGAGTTCTAACATCAGATACTCACTTTGATGAAACTAAACATAACAACATTGTTAATTTTGCAGAAAGGTATTTAAGAGTAAGAAACTCATTATCCTACCAAGAAAGGAACAAATTCAAAATTAAATTAATAACTCACATTTGATTGTACTTTGCAGTAGGAGGATTAGAAAATCTTACTTCCTTCAAGAGAGGACAAATCAAAGGATGCTCACCGACGGGTTTCCCATCCACTCAAACATGTTCTGCAGAAATAGCAGATCTATAAGTATTTACTGGTCCGTAGGCCTTCTCTTAAGAAGCTAAGCAGGCTCACAAAATAATATTCAAAGTCATATCAGCTGAAAAGGGATCTGAATTCCTGTCCATACATCATCTACACCAGACCAGCCAGGTGGACTTATAAACTTTTGTTGTTCCTGGGGCCTAAGAGTGTTGGATGTATTGAGCAGCTTCTTCCGAAATTCCAGGGGTTCTCAACGCTGACCCGAAATTTTCCATGCCACTACAGTTATGGAATAATTGAGAATAATGTCAGAGAAAGACCCTCCGGGTTGAAAAGAAGGCTGGGAAAGGTTGGAATAAGAATTGGGAAATTGATTGACAATTCCAGAACAGAGGGCAACCAAGGCTGAGTTTGCCAAAAGGGTATTACTAGAACCAGCGAACATTGTTAGTGGCAAGATTGGCCAAAACCCTGGCTATCATCATGAACGGAGGGAAAGCATAGTTGAGGTGAAGAGACCAGTCTTGGAGAAAAGCGTCCGTGGGTAGAGCCTGCTGATCTAGTCTCAAAATGTAAAAGTGGGGAAGGTGTGAATTCACACGAGAAGCAAAACAAGTCTACTGACATGGTGCCGAATTTCAAAGAAAGGCTTTTGAACATGGAAGAATGAAGATGCCACTCGTTAGAGTCTTTGAGGTGTCTGGAGCACCAATCTTCTATGGTGTTCAGTTTCCCAGGAAGATATTGAGCTGGGACCAACAGTTTTCATTGTAGACAAAATTCCAAAAACCTTTAGGCTAGATCTGCTAATGATTTTGATTTTGTTCTCCAAGATGATTGATGTATTTTACTGTGGAAAGATTGTCCATTCTCAAAAGAATTTAACAACTTACCTTGTCTTTCACAAGTGCCTGAAGCACAAAGGAGACTGCAAGCATCTGTAAACAATGTAGTGCAGTGAGGACTCCTTCTCTGACCATTCACCCCAGTCAAGATGTTGACACACCTTGTGCCCCAAACTATCTGACTTGCAACGGATTATAATACTAGATCCAGGGCCGTAGATTGGACATTCTAAGTGTCCAAGTGATCTAGCCACCATTGGAGTTATGCTTGTGATTCCTGGTCTATGTGGATCACCTCTTAATAATGAAGATGTCATAACTGTAATCTTTGTAGGGCTCTATAATGTAAAGGACCCAGAAAAATAGCTTGGATGGAAGAGGCTAAAAGGCCTGCAATTCTTGAGAGGGACAGGAGGGATAATATTGAAAGACTGAGGACTTGCAGAATTTCATGTTTTATTTGATTTACTTTTTGTTGAGGGAGAAACAAAGAGGATGTTTTGTGTTTATTAGGAAACCCAGAAATTCGGTCTGAGATGAAGGAACAAGAGAAGATTTTTCCATGTTGACTAGGAAACCTAGAGAATCCAAAAGATGAAGACATGTCTCCAAATGACGCAGAAGGAGAACTTTGTTCTGGGCCATGATGAGGAAGTTGTCTAAATAAATGATCATTCTTATTCCTTGGGCTCTTTGATGAGCCACTACCGACTTCATTATCTTCATGAAGCACCAAAGTGCCAAAGTAAGTCAGAAGGGAAGAGCTGTGAATTGGAAGATTGAACCTTCCCATTGAAACTGTAGGAATTTCCTGTAAAACGTGTGAACAGGAATAGTAATCTAAGTGGATCATCCAATCGCCTTTTAAGAAGTTGTCCCTGAGATGAAGGATGGTCTCCATCTTGAAATGATTGTAGACTACATAATTGTTAAATATTCTTCGGTTTATCAAAGGACGAAACTTTTGGTGAAGACTTTCTTTCTTTGTCGCATTCTTTGAGATTAGAGAAAGAATTTCCATGTTGATTAATTGGGTTTGTTCTTGGGAAAATTTTAAAGGGGGGGAATATGAGTTTGATGGGGGGTTTGTAAAGGTCCAAGCCATAACCCTGAAATGTTTGTAGAACCTATGGATCTGCATCATGTACCAATTTGGAAGAAAGAATGGCAAACAATCTTCTGCAGGAAGAGGGCCAGAATAGAAATTTCCTACCTGGGATTTGGCCTCCTCTTTGACAGAAACCTCTGCTCCTGAATCCTCTACCTCTTTGAGGGTAGAACTAGGGTTTGTATTCCTGGGTGATTGCAGAGGAGCCTCCATAGAAATTGCCACGCAGGAGGCAAAGCGGTTGGTAAAGCAGCTCCTCCCTTTACCAGCCCTGCCAAAAACTCTGGAGCTGAAGATCTTTTTTTAGAGAAAACTGAGCCTTATCCATAGTGGCAAAAGTAGTCACATACTTGCTCACTTCTTTTATAAAAGACTCTCTGAAGAGCAACCCATCGGCCTATTGGCCTTCTTCTCTGGTGGCCAAGTTACCCAGCTTTGGATCCATCTTCAAAAATAAGCTTTTGCATCACTCTTGGGAAATGGAACAGTTTGTATTGCCCAGAATGCAAATTGGCCTCTGAGCCTAATTCGATAAAACTTCTGGATCAATTTGTGAGGCTTCCAATCTAGCTTTCTCAGCCAATTCTAAGACTCTGGTTAGAGGACCCGTTAAATCAAGAAGTCTGTTGTGACAATTTTACCAGGCCCTGTCTACCTGTTTTTTAGGGTCTCTGTCAAAATTTGAAAATAATAACACCATGTTAGTATCTATAGCAGGAGTGTCTGTAATGTTGTATGGAAGAGAAGGATAGGAGCATTCAGAACGTAATTTGTTCCTAGTGGATTTATCCAAAGGATGTCTCAAATGGAGAGAAACAAAGTCAGCTACATGATCAGATGGGAACCATTCCATAGAATTTGGATGGTGGATTAAAGTAGGATCAAACATTGGTTCCCCCAAAGAGTGAAATCTCTCTTCTTAGATGAATCACCCATATCCGTCTGAGAAATGTTGTGTCTTACCTCAGGAAGGCCAGGCCAGAGAGTGTGACTCTGTATCCTGGTCATTAACATCATCTAGATCATCTTGAACCATGTCATTACCCGTATCCCTCAACTGGGTAATATTCAGTTGAAGGGAAACCTTATCCACCATGTTAGAATCCTCACAGGGAGGAGGACTGGAATTTTAGGATATATTTGCATTATTTAAGTTTGAATAAACCTTAGAAAATGTGTGTTTCTTCACTTTATTTAATTCAGAAATATTATTTTGTGAGATACATTTTTTAAAAGAAACTTCCCCATTTTGGGACACCTGCAACATGAAAGCTGAGACAGCTTGCTTGACAGAGTCCTGATTAAAAGTGTTCAAACTGTCACAAAATTCCTACGCTTCATTATCATCAATGGCATTAGAGGTGTTTTTTTGATATCTTGAATAAGAATGTGTAACAACTGAAAGAAATAATTAATGTAGACTGGAAAGCTCACAATTACACCCAACAAATATATATATGATGTAAAATAAACAAATGGCCAAAGGAAAGAAATTCCTTAGCTAAACCAGAAATGGCTCAGAAGGGTTAATGAAGGCATTCAGGCAAGAGGCGTGAACAAGAGGAGCACTCTAGAGACTGAGAAACTCCCACAAACCATGTGGAAAAGGATAGATGTAGGACGACTTGACCCACAAATTTCTCTTGCTGGGAAGGACCTAGAGGAGACGAAAAGAAACACCTGGTGCCCAAGGAGGCAAAGTTACCACTTAACGTGTGCTGCAGCTAGTATTTCTCCACAGAGCAGGGGTAGATGCAGAATAAGCCAAGTGGTGAAATGTGTCTCCTCAGAATATGTCGGGCAGCAATGTGGACTGCGCTGGTGAAGAAGGTATCTCCTCAGAACTCAGAGGGCCTGTAATGAGGAGAATCTGTGCTCAAGCACGAAACAGACAGGGTTCCCGACAGAGGAGACAGCTCTACATTTTAAATAAATGAAGAAATCAAGTAATAAAACATAATTAAATATAATATATTATGAAAGGTAAATATATGTAAACAATTAAACTTATCTGGACTGTGAGCATCAGGAAAAGAAGAATTGTTGCTCATCATAAAAACAGTTTTTACACTTAAGGTCTCCCCATTAGGTGTTCCTTTATGACTTTATTGGTGATTTTCTCTTTCCATGGATACATGGGAGATGTAGTTTTGTTGAAATATCTTGGCTGCTATTAAATGAACGCAAGAAAAGGAAGCATAATATGAGCCTCTGGTCTTGTAATAAAATGTTGTATTGCATCCACTCATGCATTTCTAAAGATGTGGAGTCAGTGCTGGTTAGTGCAGCACAAAGAGAAACAAGACTAAAGTTTCATAGAAATAAAACATAGGAGTTTTCCTGACAACGTCCTGTAGCAGCCTGACAATAGGAAAAAGGACTGAAAAGCCAGTCATGTGGATGAGGAGAGTATGTCTACTTTGAAGAGAAAAGTTTAGAAATATATTTACTCTGAAGAGACAAGTCAATGGAAACTGGTGACTGTGGTGACTACCTTTTTTATGTTAGTTAATTTTGTTGTGTGATTTTGGTGTGAGTGAGTTAAAACTTCACATAATGTCTGTGCATGCAATAACAGCTCCCCTAGTGTTCCTGCATGAACATGGAAATCCCAGCATGAGAGGATAGGAGGAAGGCATTTGAGACCTATTTAGAGGCTGTGGAAGGAGATGTGTTTGCGGCAGAGAGAAAATTGTCTATGCTAAAACATAGCTTGGGAGTAGAAGTTAGGAAAGTAATAAAGTAATTGCCCATTTGTATGCCAATTAAAGTAGATGGTGAGAAGGAGGGAGGATCTGAGAAGGATGTCAGACAGGCTGGTGTTGGACTTCTTTGCTTATGCAGGGTCATCCCCAATCGTTTTGCCTCCTGCCTCCTATTTTTTCTGACCTGTTGCTGTTGGCTTTTGAACTCTGAGCACTTTACCACTGCTAACCAGTGCTAAAGTGCATATGCTCTCTGTGTAAATTGTATGGTTGATTGGTTTATCCATGATTGGCATATTTAATTTACTAGTAAGTCCCTAGTAAAGTGCACTAGGGGTGTCCAGGGCCTGTAAACAAAATGCTACTAGTGGGCCTGCAGCACTGGTTGTGCCACCCGCATAAGTAGCTCTGTAATCATGTCTCAGACCTGCCTTTGCAGTGTCTGTGTGTACAGTTTGAACTGTAAATTCGACTTGGCAAGTGTACCCACTTGCCAGGCCTAAACCTTCCCTTTTCTTACATGTCAGACACCCCTACGGTAGGCCCTAGGTAGCCCCAAGGGCAGGGTGCAGTGTATGGTTAAGGAAGGACATATGGTAATGTGTTTTATATGTCCTGACAGTGAAATATTGCAAAATGTGTTTTTCACTGTTGCAAGGCCTGTCCCTCTCATAGGTTAACATGGGGGCAACCTTTAAATCTGATTAAAGTGTAGATTCCCTTTGGGAGCGGATGGACATGTGGAGTTAGGGGTCTCTGAGCTCACAATTTAAAAATACATCTTTTAGTAAAGTTGATTTTAAGATTGTGTGTTTGAAAATGCCACTTTTAGAAAGTGAGCATTTTCTTGCTTATACCATTTCTGTGACTCTGCCTGTTTGCGGATTTCCTGTCTCGGTCAGTTTGGCAGTTGGGCTGGTTGCACCTCACACTAGACAGTGACACAAAAGGAGCTGGGGTGCAGTCTGCATTTTCTGATTGATGAGCCATCTGTGCTAGGAGGGAGGGGAGAAGTGGTCACTTACACCTGAAAGGGCTGTGCCTGTCCTCAAACAATGCAGTCTCTGACCCCCTGGTGAGTGTCTGGGGCCTGGCCTGGGAAAGGCAGGATTTTACATTCAAAAGAGACTTTACTTTGAAGTAGGCTTACTTCAAAGGAAAAATTGGGTATAAGAAGGGCACCCAAAACCACAGACTTTAGATCACTTCTGGACATCAAGAGGAACCTCTGCCTGGAGAAGAGCTGAAGAGCTGAGGAGAAGTGCTGCCCTGCCTGTGACTGTGCTTTGTGGAGCTATCCTGCAGTTGCTGCTTCGGCCAGAGAAAGAGGGCAAAGACTTGACTTTGTGTGCCTTCCATCTTGTGAAGAAATCTCCAAGGGCTTGATTTAGAGCTTGCCTCCTGTTGTTTGAAGTCTCAGGGACAGCAAAGACTTCTCTCTGCCAGCACCTGGAGTCTCTTGAGAGACTCCAGCTCTGACAAGTGGTGCCCTATTCAGTCCCTGGGCCCTTGAAAGGAAAGCTGGTGGAAATCCAAGGAAATCGACTTCGGATGACTTCGGACCGACGCCGCTGCTGAATCCGGTGATGCCGCCTGCAACCGACCCCGTGTCCAGCGCCGCTGGTGTCGGCTTGTTGGGAACAACTCCGTCACGATGCCGTGTTAACACCGAATCGAAGCTATTTGTGTTTCTAAGCGATATTTTTGAGTTTAATCTTTAAAAATTCATAACTTGACTTGTGTATTTCGGATTTTTGTTGTTTTGGTCTTGTTTTGTTTAGATAAATATTTCCTATTTTTCTAAATTGGTGTTGTGTCATTTTGTAGTGTTTTCATTTAGTTACTGTGTGTGTTGGTACAAATTCTTTACACCTAGCACTCTGAAGTTAAGCCTACTGCTCTGCCAAGCTACCAAGGGGGTAAGTAGCTGTGGGTGATTCTCTTTTACCCTGACTAGAGTGAGGGTCCTTGCTTGAACAGGGGGTAACCTGACTGTCAACCAAAGACACCATTTCTAACAGCTGGTGAATATGTTTGTGCTATAATGGCATTAGAGGAGAATTGTGGTAGGAAACTTGTATTTTAGTCAAAAGACGTAAATTTTCTCTTGAGCTCAACTACTAGGGGAAACCATAGAACAGTACATTTCTGGTTTAAAAACCTCAGCGGTTTCAGGAAAATTCAAAGATCCACAGGAAGAAATAATTAGAGAATAAATGATCAGTAGTAGAACTAATAATATGAGGATGCAAGATAACCTATTAGGACTGAAAGATATATCCTTAGAAAAAACAAAAAGATTAGCAAGATAGATGGAAAACACTTCCTGTTATGGCAAGGAGTTAAATGTTTGTCACCCTAATGGTGTGTTAGAACAGGATGGGAAGATATAAAAGTGGTGCAGAATCTTTTGCACAAGAAAGGGAAGAACACTGTGAGTAAGGATGTGTATGAGAATCCCAGTGGTTTCAATAGGAAGTGTTGTTCGAGGTGTGGTGGTAGAAGACCTTTTGCTGATTTTAGTACCTGTCCCACTATTAAGGCAAAGTGTTTTATACTGCAACAAGATAGGACAATTTTCTTGTGACTGTAAGATGGTGAAAACTGATGAAAGAAAGAGTAGGGTCAATTGTATGAAGTAACAAGGTGAAGAGGTGGAAAATTGTAAGGAATTTGAAGGCAGTGAAATTGAGGTATTGGTGGTGTCAAGAATACTGAGCAACAACTTTCGGGTGTATGTGAAGTGTACCGTCCATCCTAAATGTCTACTCAAGATAAATTGTCAAGAGGTACATATATGGGCGGCTTCTTGTTCCCGCTGCACGTTAGTTGATAAGTCAATTTGGCAGAGGTTTGGCCAATGTAGATCCTGAGGGGTTTTGAGGCAAAAAAATACCTGTAATTAGATATTGAGTGGCCAAATTGGAAAACAAGAACAGGTAAGCTTTGGGCAAAGTGTATTTCCTAGAGAATGGAAGGATGTTGTTGGACTGGAAAGAGCAACGAGCTTGGGAGTTGTGTTAAATCCTAATCATCCAGATCAGGTGTTACTTACTGAGTCTAATAAAGTATTCAAGTGGAGTGCCAAATTCCCAGTGCTGTTTACCCAAGAGATAGGGTGCTTAAAAACATGTGAACATTAGATAATGCTTAAAAAGGGGGCCATTCTCAAGGTTCATAAGGTACACAATCTTCCCTTAGCATTGAGAAGTCAATTGTAAGGTGAATTAGACTGATTATGTGAGATGGGGGTTATAGAACCTATTGAGGCCTCGGAATGGCTTAGCCCTGTAGTTGTGGCTAAAAAAGGCAAAGGTAAAATTATAGGTCTGGGCGTGACTCATGGAGTTTCACTCTGTGGAATTCCACAGAGTTACATAAAATCTCTGTAAGATTCCGCGGAGTTCGGCAAGCTGCCAGAATTTGGACACATCACGCTGAATTTTTAGCACTGGGAGCATGTTCCATTCTGTAAAATCAGTTGGAATGGCACCAAGCTGGGTGCCAGAGGGTGCTGCTTCTTTCTGCCACTCAAGTAGCCTTCCTACTTGAGCAGCAGCTTTCTCAACGTGAACAGTTTAGACCAGGTGTGACCTCCCATGTTGAAAAATCTCACTGCGAGGCATTCTAGCCCACATAAATCACACGAGAGTACAAAAATTCTCACTTGCGCTTGCCAACTTAACATTGTCAAGCTGTGCATGAGGAAAAACTCTGCCATGCAGCGGTTGGCAGAGTTTTGCCGGAACTCAGCGCTGAGTGTGCAAAACTCCACAAACTCCACCATCGGAGCAGAATTTTTCACCCTCCCCGATAAAAAACAAATGTGTGTGGAGCTTGGAGACTGGAATGCGAACATCTGGCCTGATCAGCACCCTTTGCCACACATAATTGAAATGCTGATAACAGTGAGAGACGCTTAGTATGGATGAGGTGGAGTACCTAGGACATAAGTTGTCTAACCAAGGTGTCAAACCAAAAGTGAAGGTAGGTGAAACTATTGTGAAGGCTCAAGCACCCAAGGAACAATTACATTATTTCTTAGGTGTGGCGGAGTACTGCTCCAAGACTGTGGAAATCTTTTCCAACAAGGTGCATCCAATGCAGGCCTTGATAAAAAAAATACAGAATACCTGTGGTCAGAAAGGTGTCAACAAGCTTTTGAAAATATAAAAAGATCTATTGCAGAAGCTGTGGAGTTGAAACTATTTAATCTCAATGGCAGAACCATTATAGTGTCAAATGCCAGTGCATATGGCCTGGACCTGTTCTCATGCAAGAGAGCGGGGGGGCATGTTCATTGTTGAGTAAGATGCATGGACTTACTAGCAGAGAACTAACCATGAGGCACTCAAATACTAGTCAGGTGGCAGGCGCATGAATGGTTCTAGTTCACATTTTTAAAACCATGACCATAACTACATAATCTTTAGGAAAATATTCTTATTCGTGCTTCTTTTGCTTTGCCCCTTTAAGAGACTCCCCTCCCTCACCTTTTCCATCATACCTAAAACACTGTATGTTTTGGATTTTACATACGCCCTCGGCTCCACCACTTGAAAAGTTATAGATATGTATTTTACCGAACCTTAATGGCACGGTTTGCACCATTCTAAAATGGGGTGCTGCTCTGTGTTTGCAGTTGGACGCTGACCTGTCGAATGGGCATTAGGCATGTTCCGTCAGGGTAAACCGCTCGTAACACGGCTTCCGGCGTGGGAAGTTGCTTCTCTGTCAGCGTGCCCTTGGTTTGAACGTGGGTGAGGGTGATTGTGCCAGCAGTGCCAATGCTAATCTGGTACAGATTACCGTATCGCTCGTTCTGACCTTGTATCCATAAACGCCTGTCAAAAACCCAGAGGAGGAGCTACGCCATTCTGGATTCATAGGTACCCTCAGTCTTGTTCGAGGAGCACTGCCACTGGGTGGCAGCAAGGTGAGGACAACATACCCTGCACCCAGGGGTGCCTGTGTATGCAGATAATCAAGCATACTATCCCGATATCATCACAGAATAGAGAGATGTCTTATAGTATTTGGGGTCAGAAAAACGCTATTTATATCTTGAAGGTTTTACAGAGAGCGCACGCGGCGCTGGGTGTTAGCAGGAGCGTGGCTCACGTGTGCTATTTAGGAAACTCGCGGGTGCACATCTGTTTACTTCTGAGTTGTATACGTATGGCGCCCTCGGTGCTTTGAGCTTCAGTGACGACTCGGTGCTCGGTTTTCGTTATCATTTGTTACCGCGATCTGTGCAGTAGGTGACTACAACGGAGTCTAATTGAGGCAGAAAATGCGCGCGGTAGGTGCTTCATGTATGACATTTCGCTTCTTGCATTTCCAGGCGTGTCTAACTGCTTTAACTTCGAGGACGAAGCTGTGCCTTGACGCTGAGAGGATCTGTTCTCTTCCACTGAAAGGGGCACGTGTGCAGGGTGGGCGTCACGCATATGTTCATGAAGATTACAAGCAGGTACCTCGGGTAGTGGGCAGAGCGCTAGCAAGCAGTGTGAAGGTTATCATGGCAGGTGTTGTGGTGGCACCGAAGGCACTGTGCCTGCCACCACAGCTGGCGCAGTGCGTGGTAAGTAGTACCCCAACACACAATCGGCTCACAGGAGGCACGCTATGCTGGCTGGTGATGTCATGTGCAGCGCAAAGCCCATTGTTTTCCAGCCATTGAACAATGCGAACATTCGCATACACGTCGCTTCAGCTTGTGGCTTCTTTCTGGGTTAAAATCCCCCAGCCGAGATTGCAAAGGAGGCGTGGCTAGCGAATGGGAATGCATGTACTCAAGTGCATGTAAGAGTGTGCCCCCTCCCCCGTATTTAACTCTGACATCAACGAGGATGCCTGGCGCTGACAGGCAGTCAGAGCGCGCGAGTCTGCGCTGAAGGGCATGTCATTGCACTTGAGACTGCCGCAGAGGCTACCTGAGCAGGAGACGGAGAGCAAGGGAGCGCATAGGAGAAGCTCTGCCAGTCAGGGCAGCTCTCTGGGGTGGCGGCGAGAAGAGACGCCCCTCCCCCCCCCACACACACAAGACGCCCTTTAAAGCACGGGGGCAGTGAAGTGCACGATGACTGCTCTTGAATGGGCTTGGCCAGCAGCACTGGTACACCGAGGAGGTCCTGTAGTGCACGGACTGGACAAAGAGCTGGTGCAGCACTAGGGGCGCATCCAAGGCCCGGAGCAGGACACACGGCACCTGGTGAGCAGGAGCCAGGGGATACACGCGCTGAGGCTCGGGAGCTGGTCCATGAGAGCGCACAGGACCCTGAGCAGGGACAGGACAGGTGTGCAGCGGGACCACGCGCACACAATCCGAATCTGAGGCTGGTGCGTGGGCGCACACAAACTCACAAAGGACTTGAGGCTGGTGCGTGGACACGCATACGGGGGCTGAGGCCTTTGCACGGGAACACACAAATAATCTGAAGGTGTCATGGGCACACAGGATCTGGCGCTGGTGCGATAACGCTGTACTGAATTTGGAGCTCAAGTCATCTGAAGCAAACACGCATAGACGCATACCCAGAGGATTTGTTTGGAGCCGCAGGCATTTAGAGGGGCACACTGGAGGCATTGAGCTATTGAGGCTGTGGAGCAGGGGTTGAGATACACACAAAATTTGGGACTGGTCCTTGGGGCACGTTGGATCAAGAGTTTTTTCAGGACCACTCGGGCGATCTGAGGCAGCAGAAGTGAAGTCAAACACACGGGATCTGGAGAGGCGGACATGGGAACTCTCATAATCTGGTGCAGGGAAGCGCGCGGGGTTTGGCACAAAAAGAGCACACGCTGTTGTACAAAAGCAAATGCAGTGTTTACGGCTGGAGCACAGGCACATGTTCATGATTTATTGTAGTTGCATGTGCGCGCTTAATAACTAAACCAGAAAACACAAGCACACGCACGATCTGTCGCAATACAAGTTCACAGCATGAAGGAATTCAGGCATTCTTAAGACCTTCAACTAGCTCTGGGAGATAACAGACGCAGCCAGACGTGCTGGCAGAGGAGCGCGCGCCGCTTGGTGCAGCCAGGTGTGGTGCTGGTGCAGCAGTGACCGCCCGAATATGACTCAGCTCGGTCGTGCTGGATGGTTCATGCCTCGGATGTGAGGTTGGGCTCCGGGGGTCCAAGTTTGCCCCCAGCAGCCATGCACAGTTTGACCTCGGATAGCGAGTTGCGCCTCACAGCATTGAAGGAGCGGTCCGGACTCCCCTGCTGAAGACGCGAGCTGGTCACTGGTTCTCTCATCTTCATCCGTTGTGAGCCTGTTTCTATTGTTGTCTGAATCTCAAACTGACTGCATGCGTGCACGAATCAGTGCCGTGTCAGACACACCGGGTCTTGAGCAGGGCACCGAGGCGTGAGGTCGCCTTCTGAGGCATGTGCATCGGTAACAGCAAGAGACACTAGGCGAGGATACAACCTGGGCTTCTCAGCTGCATAGATGGTGCCCTAAAGTCACCCGCTGCTGCATATCTCGCCGTCCCCCCAAGTCCTCCTCAACGGCTCTGGTGCCGACCCCTGATACTGTTCAGCTACACGTGTGGCGCTCGGAAAGCACACTCAGATTCACTCTCACCGCACCATGAAGTAATTCTGAGCAGCACGTGTTGTGCCCTGAAATTTCCAAGAGTGGAACTTTGATTTACCCTCTCAGCTGCACTTTCTTTGTGCCATGTGCCCCGAAGCCACTCAGCTGCTCGTTCACCGCAGCCCCGAGCCTTTCTAAGAAGCACTTGGTGTACCCTGAAGCTTGTCTGAGTTGCACACTCCCCGTGCCCGGAGGCCCAGCCCAGTTACACCTCTCGCCCCCTGAGGCTTTGTCAGCTGCCCTCTCAGTGTCCCCCGAGCCTGCTCGCCTGCACTTGCGAAGACCTCAAGTCTTATTGAGCCGCACTTCTTCAATGCCCTAAAGTCCTGCTCAGCTGCACTCTCATCGTGTTGATGTCTTGCCTCAGATGCACGTGCGGTTACCTAAAGTCCTTCTGGGATACAGTCCCGCTTTACCCCGAAGTTCTGCCAAACTTTACCCTCATCGCGCCCGACGTCTGGCCTCATCTGCAAGTGTGGTTATTTACCTACTATCATTCTAAGATGTCCTGCTCAGCTCCACATGAGGTGCCCTAAAGTCGGTTTGATCTGCATGCTCAGGGTGCCCTGAAAACCAGTCAGGTGGAGTTCTGAAAAGCAGTTCGAATTCTGTGCTGCCAAGGTGCCCTCAAAGACCGAGAGAAAGTTCCTTGGATAAGTCATAGGAAGCCGGTGCTGAGGGCTCTACCCGCAGCCGGCTGGGCACCCGAGGGCACCTGTGCCATGTGCTTGAGGGCGCTCGGCGGCTGAGGCTGGTAGTCCCGCCTGGAGTTCCCTCCGGTCTGGGGCAGCATGCCGCAGGGGATCCCCGTATCCCAGGCCATCTACATTGCCATCGAGGTGCTCATCGCCGTGGTGTCCGTGCTGGGCAACGTGCTGGTCATCTGGGCGGTGACAGTGAACCAGGCCCTGCGTGACACCACCTTCTGCTTTATCGTGTCCCTGGCGGTGGCGGACATAGCCGTGGGGGCGCTGGTCATCCCTCTGGCCATCATCATCAGCTTCGGCCTCCAGACGGGCTTCTACAGCTGCCTGATGGTGGCTTGCACCTGCCTCATCCTCACCCAGAGCTCCATTCTGGCCCTGCTGGCCATCGCCGTGGATCGGTACCTGCGAGTCAAAATCCCCACCAGGTGAGACAAGGACCCCGCCATAGAGCCTGGGGTGGAGGGTAAAGCGAGAGCACGTGGGCGCTGTGAGGTAACACTGGAGACAGACAGTAGAACCAGAGCAGATGAGAGAGGGCAGGAGCAGGTTAGCCCTGTGGGGTAACCCAGGACTGGAGACACCCGCACTAGAGCAAGTGAGAGAGGGCAGGGCGGGAAGTAAAGCAAGGCCCAGGAGACAGAGAGCAGCACCAGAGGTAGGAGGGCTCCATAACAGACATCATGGTGGTTCAGGATACAGAGGGCGGCACTGGAGCAAGGAGGGCTGCAGAAGTGGAGCAGGCTCAGGAGACAGAGAATATCGCTGGAGAGCCCGAGAGTTAAAGCAACCCCGGGAGACAGGAGACCCACTGGAGCAAGGAGGGCTCCCTGAGTGAAGGCAGTCACAGCTTGAGCAAGGTGGGAGTCATGAGGTAAAGAAGGGCTCAGGAGACAGAGAGCAGCACTAGAACACCAGAAGTGAAAGCCGGATGGGCACAAGGGCGGAGCTGGGGCAAGGAGGGCCTGAATGAGTGAACGCAGGCTGAGGAGACAGAGGGCAGCCATGGAGTCAGCAGGGAGTCATGAGGTAAAGCAGAGCTCAGGAGACAGAGAGCAGTCTTGGAGAAAGGTGGAGCCATACATTGAAAGCAGGCTTAGAAGAGAGGGTGCAGCTCTGGAGCAGGTTAGGCCTCAGCAGTAGGGCTAGGGAGGATGAGGGCACCATGAGCAGAATCAGGGCTCTTGTGAGACTGGATGCTGTGGCCGGCAGGGTGGGTGCAAGTACCAGTGCTTGCTTAAGGTGACTTAAATTGAGGCGTGAAAAGTGCTTGTATCTGACTGCACTGAAGTGACGCCCTGCGCTCAGGATTTTCTTATTTATCCCTTCCAGCTGCATAGGCGACGGGTGCTCACCAGGGCTTCAAGTGGGATGAAAAAGCGTGGAAGGGGGGCTGGGTTGCTAAAAGGGGTGTGGTCTATGTAATTAAGGGCTTGAGTTAAACATGTAAATTGTAAATTACATTTCTGTGATTCCCATAGAGTGTCACTCAACCAGTATTTTGGTCCTTGATGTGCCTTCTGTTAATGTATTCTGATATATAACACAACAACTGACATTCACTTAAAGGTAGCCAGGACTATTGACTTTGTCAGTGGTTGTTAGCTGTTTAAGATAGATGAGTAACAACGATTTTTGTTTTAAATAATTAATATTGAAAATGTTTCAATTCTGGTATTGTAGGACTGAAACATTACTGAGCTCAGTGGAAGGGGTAGTGGTCTGCAGAGTGTCTCAATCACTCCTGTTAAGTTCACTCTATGATAGACATGTGCACCATTTTTCTCTCAACATCTCCTTCATCTTCCTATCACACACTTCATTTTTTCTCTTCAACACACTCTTTGCACTCTCTCCTAAATGTGCTTCTTCACATCTCCTTCACTTCATCAACCCAAACACGCCCACTCACTGTAAGCACGGTATTTTCTTTTACTTATGCCTTGTCATTATTTTCACAGTACCTCCTTTAGACACGTGCACTGAAGCACAATTACAACTGAAATGCTTGAGCACTCTGTGCTCTCCTCAGAAATGGCGAGGGCTGGATGACAATGTATTCTGAATACCTTTCTGTCGCGTTAGGAGAAGCTCGCCTCCAGAATGCGCTTAGTGGCCCTTTATAAATACACGGTGGCGCCTCAGGTCACAGAATGCACAATGCAAGTGTAATATGTTGAAAATACAGGAACACAACATCCTGTGAATAGCTAACACTCTTAGGGAATACTATAGTAAGTAAAACGTGTGGCCAGCACGAGAGGCAGGCCCTCAGGGGGTCTGACCATCTGGATCAAAACATCACTTAGCTGCCATATATCACAGCTACCTACCGCCTCTCCCGACCTGTTAGGCCTTCGTCTATCCTTTGGGCCTGACTCTGTGGTGAACATCTTTAATATCTACGCTCGAGGGGTCAGGGGGGGTCAAGTCTCCAAAACCCTCTGCGCCCTCGTAGCCCTCTTACAAAATTATCCCCGCCATCATAAAACCATTGTGGCTGGGGACTTCAACGTCACATTCGAACCCCTTGACTGGGACGATCTCAGGTCCACCCGCGAGGAAGATCAAGTCTGGTCTATCCCCGCCCTGTCCATTGCACCCATCAAAAGGTGGACGTCGGTTGCGATTCAGGTAAAATCATTGACCATGGAGTTTGGACTCAGGGCGCTAAATGGCAGAACTAATTCAGACACCAACGGTAGTCACACATACAACAAAACGAACCACACCAGCAGAATCGATTATTGCCTATTCGATATAAGATTATGGCCTCTAGTCATCGATATGACAATCATCGAAAGGACCGAAAGTGATCACAACCCTCTTTCTGTCCACACATTAGCCCTAGGTAACCTCCCAGCCACGTCTAACCCCGCAGCAGTAGCACCCGAGGGTATTAACCTGGCCAACAACAAAAGACACCTAAAATGGGTCAATATTGTGGCCCGGCCCGCACTCATCAATGCTGCCAACAACACCCTAAAATCCACACTAAGGGACCTAGAGGCAGGTTCTGCAACACCCCACCAGGAAATTAGCTCAATCCACACCTCCTGCTTTAGGGATATCGCAACCCACTTCTCAGCACCCCCAGCCCACGACGACAAACGACCCAAAGCCAGGCACCGCTGGTTCAACAAAACGTGCCGGTCCCTAAACAAGCGCCTAGTTCAAGCCATTAAATCCAAGGACCCCATCGCCATCCGCGTAGCTAGGAAGTCCTATAAATCTGCAATATGCATAGCCAAGCGTGATCAAGATAGCAAATGGTGGACATCACTCAGCGACGCTGTGCGCGAGAGAAATTATAGTCTGTTCTGGTCCCTGGCAGCGCGAGGCCCAGAAACCAGTGGTTTGGACATCACAACCAATATTGCCCCAAGAGACTGGATAGCCCACTTTAGTAGTCTGTACTCCCCTGATCATGATAGCCCCACCTCTGTTTGTACGGGCCCCCTCCTATTTCACTCGTTAGCACCAACCACCGCAGCACCCCTGTTGTTCTCCCAAAGTGATATAACTTACTCTCTAAGCACTCTAAAACGCGGCAGGGCCCCTGGTTCAGACTGCGTCCCAGCAGACCTATTCTCAACAGACCTAGCATCCTGGTCAAGATATCTCACCATTCTAGCTAACGCAATAGCATCTGGGGCGCCAATTCCCGACTCTTGGAAAGCGGCCATTGTTATTCCAATCTTTAAAAAGGGCGACAGATCTCTTCCCTGTAACTATAGACCCATTAGTCTAATTGACTGTGTCCAAAAAGTCTTCTGCCACTGCCTCCTAGGGAAGATAGAAGAATGGATAATTGACCACGATATCCTTAGCCCCCTCCAAGCCGGTTTCCGAAAGAAGATTTCCACCACTGATCAAGCCCTCAGATTCCTATTATTATATTGGAAAACAGTGTTCATCGGTAAAGGCAGCCTTTATGTAGCTTTCGTGGATCTCAAATCTGCTTTTGACCTAGTACCTCGCAACAAACTGTGGGTCACTCTCTCTCGGATGGGAATCCCGGAACACATCCTTGCCATTTTGATACGACTCCACGAGGACAACTACGCACAAGTCAGGTGGGGCAACAAGGGCCAACTTACCGATAGAATCCACGTCTCTAGGGGTGTGCGGCAAGGTTGCGTACTTGCCCCGACCCTCTTTTCCCTGTACATCAACGAAATTGTCCCCTCCCTCCTCAGACTGCAGGCTGACGCACCTTCACTTGGCACACAAAAAATCCCAGTCTTACTCTTTGCCGATGACACTCTCTTGATATCTAAGACCCCTAGTGGTCTAAGGAAACTCCTTGCGTGCTTCGAGCATTTCTGTTCATCCCAGGGACTCGAAATCAACGCAACGAAAACCAAACTAATGACCCTTAATCCCCACAGATCTTTCAAAGGGAAATTTACTCTAGAGGGCTCCTCACTCGAGAAGGTGGGCATTTTCAGCTACCTGGGCATAACACTCACTGACAACATGTCCTGGAAGCCACACATAGGAAAACAAGCCCTTAAATTAAGACAAACAACTGGGGCTCTACTAAAAAACTTCCACCTCTCACACACAAAACCAATTCGCCCAGCATTACAATTATACGAAGCCCAGGCAGTTTCCTCAGCGCTCTACGGGGCTGAACTTTGGGGTTATACCAAAACCCAAGACCTAACCACCGCTGAAAACAACTTCTTAAGAAACCTTGTGTCCCTTCCGCTAAGCACCCCACTGTTCCCTCTTTTCAAGGACCTCGGCATCAAACGCATTGGTCACAAAGCCCGCCTGCGACCTCTGCTGTACTGGCGGCGTCTCTGGACCACTCCGGAACTTGTCATCTTCACCGAAGCTCTACAGGTCATCCTAAAAGCCGACCACCTGCACAGAATCCCCTGGCTACGATCCATCAAGGATTTACTCCACTCTATCGGGCTCGATGATCTCTGGAACTCACCAGCCACGTCAGTCTTTCCCTCGAAAAGCGAACTAAAGAAACTTTACTGGCAAAGGGCCAACAACGAAGACACTCAGGCTGCACTCCACACTACATTATCTTGTGACTTTGCCAACCTAAAAGAGTCATGCAAGTACGAAACTTTTTGGGACCTAATCACGGCCCCAAGGGAAAGGAAACTGTACTTCCAGCTCCGCATTGGAACACTCCCATTAAGACTTTTCACCAGCAGCTGGTCACACAACGAATCCACCGCATGCCCTGCTTGCAAAGCCCCCGTGGAGAATCTCCCTCACCTCCTTTTTGCATGCCCCGCGTATACTGCCCCCCGTAGGAAATGGCTGGCCCCGGCATGCAGACTACTGGGAGCACGCTGCTCTGCGCTAGCTCTGCGAATCCTTAGATCAGACACCAGGCCAACGCTAGTGATCGCTATCGCCAAATTCCTCGGAGCTAGTTGGCTTATTAGAGGGAAAACTCTCCTGGACAAAGACTCCAAATAAGACTGTCCTAACATCCTGCAGAGTGCATTTCACTTCATTTCATTTTTTCTAATTTCATTCCATTTTATTCTATCTCATTTTTATTCCATTTTAATTTTTATTTATATTTCATTCCCTTTTATCACCATATTTACCTGCAATTTTATTTTATCATGTGCATTTATTTGTATTTATTACTGCTCGCGCTTTTTTAGCTCTTGTAGCCGCAATAAAGCTTCTTTGAATTGAATTGAATTGAATTGAATTGAAGTAAAACGTGTGAAATATAAACACAAACGAAATCACTGACATGGATTGCCTAAACGTTTTCAACATTAATTTTTAAAATTAGAGTTTTTTTTGCAGTTGCAGTAAAGGGCACGAATAAGTAGGGACCCTTTTCAATGTCTGTTTTTGATTACTACGGGTCTGAGTATTGACCTTCTTAAAGCCCTGGTACTAGCACCGCAGAAGAAAGTGTTCTAGAAAAGAAAACCGGGTACAGGCGGAATGAGGCGCCTGTGAATCAGGAGAGAGACCAACTCTAGAGGGCAAAGGAGAAAGCTTCAGACAAGAATAGCAGGGTCAGGAGCAGGGGCGGCTACACTGCAGTAGGAAAGGCTGTAAATGTATTAAGGTTTCGAGAGAGCGGAAATCCACCATAGCAGGGAAGGGTCTGGGTGGGAAGGCATGGACCAGGGAGAGAGGATGCAGGAGCTCAGGAGGCAGGGAGGGCTTTATATGAGAAGGGGTGGCTCAAGATAGCGGAGGAGCACTGGGGCAGGGAGACCTGCAGAATTAAAAGCAGGGCTAAGGAAGGGGGTCGACGTGCTGGAGAAAAGATGGCACCCTCAGGGATGGGGGTCCATAAGGAGAAGGGGGTGAGGAATTCTGGAGAAAGGAGTTTTCAATGTGGAAAAAACAACATGCATGAGCAGGCAGGGTCCGTGCCTGGGGGGCAGAAAGAGAAAGTGTGCTCAGGGGAGTGGGGCACGGTAGAAGCAAAAAGGGCTCCACGAGAAAAGCAAGGTACAGGAATGTGTGGTCTTGGTGGGATCAATGAGGGTTATAAAGGAGGGCAGGGGTCAATGGAGAAAGACAGAAAAAGGGGTTGGCCCAAAGTGGCCACTAATTAGAAAGGACCCTGGAGAGAGGCACAGAGCTACAGGTGGGAAGGTGGTGGCTCTGTAGGGGATGGACAGTTCTCGGCCAGGGTTGGGAAAGCCTCTGCAGAGGACAGACCATGCTGTTCCAGGGTAGGCTGGCAGTACAAGCAAGATCAACCACTGGCAGATCACTGGTAGATAAATAGAAAAAACAATTATCTGCATAGCAAAGCATCACCCTTCCCCTTTATACAATGAACTTTGACCCAGTCAAAGTAACAGAAGTTGGCGGACTGCTGGTGGGGATTGAAATTCTAAATACCCAGGTAAGGGGGCTCAGACTTAGGCAGTGTGATGTGCTGTCAGAAAATGCTGGTAGGGTGACATCGTGAACAATGGTATTTTCTCTTTTGGTGGCAGCATATTATTGCACAATCTTTTTGCACCCATGTTCTGCTTGCAGAACTTTACACACTGGTGAATGCACATTAGACGGGCACCATGATGCTCCAGTACAAGACCTTTCCTTAACTTTGTTACAAACTCCAGACTAACCAAATAGTATGGAGGTAGAAGAAATGTTGTGTATCCAGGATGCTGTAGAACTTGGATGGGGGGTCTCAATTCTGAAGCTCAGTCTGGTTCTGGGAGACATGTCACAGCTTCCAATAGCGTACAAAACATGCACAAATGGCATGTACATTGCGACAGAGGGAAAAGTTAGTTCTAGACCTTGGGAGACCTGCAGTTAGCTGAGCACCCTTGGGCAAATTCACAAATGAACTGGTAGCACCCGAGTGGTTTGATGCTATTGAAAAAGCATATGTGCATAGAGATTGCACATGAGGATATAGAATCTGGCATAGAAAGCGGTAAAACCGGAAAATATTACCTTTTTCAGATGCAAAATTGCATATCTTGGAAAGGCAAATCCCATCAGGTGGGCACCTAGGACAGGTGCGAAGGTCAAGGAATGGTAGCACGTTCATAAATGTGGAGCAGAGAACTTGTCAATTCACAAAAGTAGAGCTGAGAATTTATGGATTCACAAAAGAGGAACAGGAAGTTTGTGGATTTCCAAAAATGGAGCAGAGAATTTGTGGGGTCACAAAAGTGGACCAGAGGATTTACAAAAGTGGAGTAGAAGAGTTGTACCCTTACTTCATGACTATGAACCGCCTGTATTCCATGCAGGAGCGAGCTGTACTTTTAGGCGTCAGATTGCTCCAGTACTTCTGAAGCCATTGCACAGGTGATATACTCGAGGGCATGAAGAACACAACAACAAATCCTACACAATAACTGTGGTAGGGATCAGCACAGTTGATACTAAATCTAGTCAATGAAGCATGCTGCTGTTAAGTATTATTACAGGCACGCTCTGTCATATGGTGTAGAATTAGTCCGATTGTCGATTTCATTTATTACTGTAATGTGAGCGAGCCACCAGTGTGGAGCACACACATGTAGTGTGGAAGTGGGAAACTTTACCCTCGCAATGTACCCGTTTTTTTTTTTTAAAGCAAACAGCTTCAGCAATCAATGCAATCGATAATCATACCCTAACCAAGCAGGGGCTCAGTCACACACATCAGTAAGTATTACTATCCATGGAAGCAAAGCGTCTGACCCCTCAATAATCAACAATAGCAGCACGCCCGAACGATCCTGTGATCAAGCACGCTAATACAAAATCAAAACAAAATCAAGATGCCTAACCTTGTAGGCAAAGATTCTCCGCAGTCAATAACCAACAGTAGCAGTATGCCCTAACCATGCGAGCGAAGATTATAAGGCATCAATAATCAACAATAGCAGCATGCCCTAATCATGAGGGTGCAGCGTCATGCGGGCGAAGATAATAAGGCATTAACAATAGAGGCATGCCATGACCATGCTGGAGCAGTGTCTCAGATATAATAAGAACAATAGCATGTGCGAACCATGGAGGCAAAGATTATAGGGAGATTTTGTGGATAGCATGTGGTGTAACGGCCAGAGCTGGCAACTTTGCAGTTGGGGTGCCAGGATCGATGGGCATAGGCTCACCATCTTGTGATTCTGGACAAATCACCTAATTTCCCCATGCCTAAAGAAAAGAAAATACAGATGTCCTTCTGTAATGTAACTGATGCTCATGTAAATACTCCAGTACCTTTGGGTCAAGATTACGCTATACGAAACTGAAAAAAAAAAAAAAAAAAAAAATATATATATATATATATATATATATATATATATATATATATATATATATATGTATTTATATATACACACACACACGCACACCACACACACACCACACCACCACCAATGAAACCCTGCTGAATGGAGACTGAAACCCTCGGTTCTACAGGCAGCTGTCTCTGATCTGTTTGCCAACACACATCAGGCAGCAGTAGAGTCTGATAAACCAGAACGCCGAAGAGCTTCGCAGGACAGGGCATAGCAGGCAGCGCAGACTAACAGTGTGCGGTCCTAGAGGTGGACAAGCCACTGAAATGTCGACCCCTCAGCCTGGCTCATCTTGAGGCAGGGCTGACTTTAGCGCTGGTGATGCCTGGTGCGACACTGTTTGTTGGCACCCTCCAATGACCACCTTTGCATTGATTCCCTCACTACGGCCCTTTAACAGCGCCCTCAAGTCTCCATAACCACTCGCTCTAAGATGCTTTTCATTCGTTTATATAGCGCCACTCATACCAGTGTAGCATGTCAGTGCACTTTACATCACAAACACATTAAGCAGAGGCAAATCAATCATATGTGTATAAATTAGTGTTTAAGAAATGTTACTTAAGACAAAGGACTACAAGTTGTAGGACTCAAGCCATCCACACTGGTAGGCAGTATAGTTTTAGAGTGCTTGATCTGGAGAAGCACAAATTCAGCATTTAAAAAGTACCACCATGGTTGGAGTTGTCTTTGCTAATAAGAATTGATTTCTACCCAAATGAACCCTTTTTGCAACATTAGGATAACGAAAGACTGTGGAAAAAAACATAATGCTTTAACCTATACCTTTCTGTTTCTTTGACAGTTTCTAGCTATTTAGTCTATGTTAGGATTTTAACTTATAAACTTCAAGTAAATAGAGGATCTCTCCGACAAAACAGTAACCAACTGACCTATTTAAATTACATGCACTTAGTGATGTACATCGTACACATTCTTTGCAACATCCATATTAACCATCTGCACTACCTTATGATGAGTTAAAACTTCCACTAGTCAAAACTTGATCTTGTTCCAGGAGGTCTAGTAATAACAAGAGTTATCTTGACATTTTAATTGTTGCAGAAGAAGCACAGCAGCAGGTGCTTTGAAAGACATAATTTACTTGCAAACATGGCGCCCCATCCGAAGTCAGAACCTGGTGCGGTGGCACCGGTCGCACCGCCCTAGAGCCAGCCCTGGCTCGAAGTTCTATTGGTCAAGCTTTCAAGTGTCTTCTGCCAGCCACCCTCCCTCTGCCAAGTTTGTGGCATTACAGCCAGAACTGCAGACTTTGGAACTGCCGAATTTCGAAATGGGGAAGCAGATTCCAGTGTCAGCACTGGCCCAGCATCCTATGATTCTGAGCAAATCACTTGATCTCCCATGCCAATAAAGAATTAATATGATGTTTTTGTAATATAACTGGTGCTCACTAAAGCACTCCATCGAGTTTGTGCTGTATAAAAACTCCAAAAAATGTACTAGGAGGTCAAAACAAACTATCGATATCCAACAGGAAAGAAAAATAGATAGTTATTTAGTGGCTGAATTGTAAAAAGTGAAATCAGAACACCTGGCTAGATCACAGCTTAAATTGTGTAATCTTAGGCAAATACTTTATTTCACCAAAACTTCTTTTTCTTCACTATCCCATATAAAAGCACTTTCAAATGTGTGAATTCAGAATACCAGTTGTACAACACGTATTATGTCTGACTGAATAGACTATAATGTTACTCTATAATAATCTGTGCCACATATAGGGGTAACAACGACAACTGTCTTGCCTCTTAATGATTCATGTTTAAAAACTAGCACCTTTAATAAGGGCATGTCAGTACAGTGCTATAATATGATGTATTAATGTCAAAGCTTCCCATGCTAAAGAAATACACTTTTTAGAATTTTGAAGAGACTATCATATTTTACATGATGTTTGTTGTATGATTTACCTAGCAAACATTTTCAGGCTCGGTTTGTGCACAGGCTTAGACCCCTGGCTCAGCTCAGCTCTCCCTCTTAATTGGTTTGCTCACTTACCTCTATGCAGTCTTCAGCTGAAGCTTCAGTAGTAGGCACCAAAAACAATACTCAAGTACAATGCTTTCTTTTCTGTCTGCTCCTGACTGCGCATGAATTTCCGAGGTGCAATTTTCTTTTAGTATAATATTTTATTGATTTTGAATGTACATCAACAAAAACAGAGAAATAAATATATATTGTAATACCTGCATACCCTATCCATGCTTTCTCTCCCCTCATGATCCAGGTGAGTATATGGTACCTGCACATCTATTCTGTTAAGGGGAGGCCTTAAAAACTCTCATTATCTGTTCCGTGCAACTTAGTCTATCCCTGTAGAACCTCATCTTACTTCAATTTTGCTTCATTACTTCATGAGTCCAGGTACCCGTTCCCATTCCCAGAGTGATTGGAGTTTTGGGCAGTCTCTTAAGTGTCTTTTTGGCCACAGGCGTGTAGACACTTCTCGTAACCCACCCTGCCTAGTTTGTGTAGGAGTACCCTGGTACAGTATTCCCTGTGTCATACTTTTAGTTGGATTAGGTGAAAGCGCACCTATATTGCTACTTCTTGTGGGAATTACAGCGCATCTCTCCAGTCCTCGTTGTCTAGGTCCCCTGTAGCTGTATGCCAGTGTAACTGCAATTTGTCTAGTTCACTTTGTGTGTTTCTCATCAGTCTATTCTATGTGAGGGAAGCTGTCTTTGTGATCATAAGTCCATCGAGTAACCATCTATACAGCGGGGAATCCTCTTTGGTTTCCTCTACCGGAGGAATTCTTGCTTGCAGGCTATGGTGCAATTGTAAATATTTAAATATTTGTGTGGTTGCTATGTCATAATCGTCCATAAAGTCTCTGAATGGTACTATACTATTTGTGTCCAATACCTCCTCTAGTGTGGAAAGGCAAATCGTGCCAATCGTGTTTCATTTTCTGAAACCAGGTAGTTTATTCACTGGACCCAGTTTTGTACCTAGCCGTAGGGGATGTCTTCAGTGTTAATCTTTTTTCACTTGCCATTTCTCTCTGTAGCCTGTGCTAGATGGAAATCACTGTTGCCGCCGCTAGTGATGCATCTGGCATCAGCTTGCCTCCATGTAGGAACTCGAGGTACCCTTTCTCACTTAGTACTGCCCTGTCTAATCTAAATGCAGGGTCATCCAGTGGGGCATATGACTATTCATTTATGGTACTGACTTGGGCTGCCTCGTAATATATTCAAATGTTTAGTAGTGCTATATCTCCTTCGTATACCAAACATTGGATGGTTGTGAGTGCTATTCATGGTGGCCCATCTAACCAAGTCAGGAATTTTTTATCGTTTGGAAGAAAGTATTTGGCAGTACATATGTGTTGTTCTGTAGTATGTATGTGAATCTGGGTAGTACAATCATTTTAAAAATCTCTGCCCGGCTCATCAGAGATAGTTATAGTGCTCTCTAGTGTTTTATCACAATTTGTAGTGTGCTAAGTAGTGGGGCCAGATTGTCTTCATAATGCGTTCCTTCAATTTTAGATGGTCACAATCCCAGGTATTTGAAGTGGTGGACTGAAATATTTAGTGGCATGGGGAGGTGACCTGGAAGTATCCAGCGATCCATTGAGAATATCAGGGACCTCTCCAATTTATGCCCAGTCCTAGTATTTTCCGTATATCACAAAAATGTTGCCTATCCTGGGATACCTCAGAGTCAGCTAGATACAACAGGATTTCATCAACATATAATGATATCCATTCTTCCTATGTGGTTTCCCATCTCCATCCCCATACCTGTGCGTCCACCCATATCCATTCTGCCAAGGCTGCTATGGCGAGGGCAAATAAAATCGGCAACACAGTGCATCCTTGTTTCTGTCCCTCTTTATCGTGAATTCGTGAGAGTGGAACCCATTTACTTTGAGTCACGTCCGGGGGTTTGTCTATTGCAATTTGACTTGTTTCAAGATATTAGACTGGAATCCCATTTTGTTCAGAAGCTTGACTGGAAAGAACCATTCCAGTGAGTCTAATGCCTTATTTGTGTCTAGTGATACTATGGCCAACGGTAAACCCTAGTCCCATTGCAGTTGCAGTGTTGTATAGGCGGCAGAGGTAACATTTTGTGAATCTGTGGGGCATGAATCCATTGTGGTCTAGGTGCACTAGATCTAGGATCACCGCTCTCAGTTGGTTTGGTAAAACTTTTGTTACTATTTTTTTTGTCTGAAATGAGGAGCGATATTGGCCGGTAGGAATATCAGCTATTACTAAGTTTCCCTGCCATAGGTAGGAGTAAAATGGTTGCAGTGTCAGATTTAGAAGTTGGCAGAGGGGTTACTCTGTCACAACGGTCACATTATAGTCTACGGATTTAGATTTCAGCGGACGGTATACTCATTACCGTTGTGATGGAATAATCCATCCGCCAAGTTATAAATCAGTCCCTAGGTCTTTAGGAAACATTTCTTTATGGTATGCCTCAATGTACATCTTGTGTAGTGGTGGAATTATCTCATTTGCCATTCTCGTCAGGAATTCTGCTTGGAGGTCACTCGGGCTTAGTGCTTTCCCAGACGGAGGTTGTGTGAGTGCTAACTGCACTTCCTCCTTTCTTAAATCCTTCTGTAGTTCCATTGCTCTGTGACTCGCTAGCCGTCTAAAGGAGCAGCCTACGACAAAATATTGTAGGTCTGTTTAAGATAGGTACAGCCTTTCTGTGTAGAATGTCTGCAGAAGATCTGCCATTGCAGCCGCTATGGCATCACTGCTGAACTGTTGTACCATCTGGGGCTATTTTTTCTCGTATGTGGTTCCTATTTTGTTCTCTACTGCTGAGCCATGCTATTTCCCTACTTTGTCCCTGGCTTCATAAATGCATTTTTGTTTTGCAATATAGGTCAGTTTGACCCATTTGTTGCTATTGAATAGTGTTCGCTCTTTTTAGTGTGATGCTGGCTTTTGTTATCTCTGAGAGTCCCTGAAGGTATTCCGCCTCTAAGACTAAGAGTTCCCTTTCTGCTTCTCTGCAGTGCCTTTCTCTCTTCCTTTTGCCTCCTACTTCCCCAGATATGATCACCCCGAGTATGATAGCTTTCTAGGCCTCCCATAGAGTTGATGAGTCCCTCGCTGTAACAGTGCTGTTTTAAACATAGGCTCATATTTATACTTTTTGATGCAAATCTGCGCTAGCTAGCGCCAGTTATGGGGATGGAGATGGGAAACCACATAGGAAGAATGGATATCATTATATGTGGATGAATTCCTGTTGTATCTAGCTGACTCTGAGGTATCCCAGGATAGGCAACATTTTTGTGATATACGGGAAATACTAGGACTGGTCAAAAAGTTTAACACCGGCTACCGCCATTCCAACGCGCCAGCTGGGCACCTTTTTTATGGAATGACGGTAGCTGGCACTGCGGCCTGGCTAGCGTCAAAATAAATGACGGTAACCGGGCAGCGGAGGCGAAGGGAAGTCTGGGGGTTGTGCGCCAAAGAATGGCGCAAGTCAGGTTAGAGTAAAAAATATTGCCTCTAACCTGACTTGCGCCATTTTTTGACGCACAACACCCATGGAAATGACTCCTGTCTTAGCAAAGACAGGAGTCATGCCCCCCTGCCCAATGGCCATGCCCAGGGTACTTCTATCCCCTGGGCATGGCCATTGGGCACAGTAGCATGTAGAGGGGCCCAAGTTAGGCCCCCATGCCTCTTAAAAAAAGAAAAAAAAGACTTACCTTCACTTACCTGTACTCATTGTTGATGGGTCCCCCATCCATGGGTGTCCTCCAGGGGTGGGCGAGGGTGGCAGGGGGTGTCTGTGGGTGCAGGGAAGGGCACCTGTGGACTGCTTCCATGGTCTCCCACCATGGAAATGAGCCCACAGGTCCCCTAACGCCTGCCCTGACCCAGGCGTTAAACAATTGCGCAAATCTGGCTTGGAGCCATTTTTTAAGGCCTGCCTCCTCCTGTGTGTCATTTTGACGCCGTAGGGTAACTAAGGCGCACATGCCTTAGAGTCATTTTTTGCACGGGAACGCCTACCTTGCATGTCATTAGCGCAAGGTAGGTTTTCACGTACAAAAAATGGCGCACACTCCATAACTTTGACGCTAGATGGGTCTAGCGACAAAGTATAAATCTGGAGTTAAGTTTGCGCCAAACTCTGTTAAGTACTTATTTGCTCCTGAGAAGTGTCAGTACGCTCACATTAAATGTACTCCAGCAGTGCTGAAAAGTGCAGGTCGCTCCAGGTCAAATTAAAAAAAGTGCAGGTACTCTGTACCGAACGGTACATTCCCATTTAAAGCACCGTCTATGCCAAGGCAGTAAAAATAACAGTGGTCCAATAAAACCTGCTTTTGGGGCCCTGAGTACTATTAATCAGAGATGTGCACGCGTATTTATTGTAAATATCAAATTCCACCTCTGTCAATATTCCCTTAAAAATAGCTGGTCCGTATTCACAAGCCTTTGTTCCCTGGTAATGGTTATGGCCTCTCTTCCCTTGATAATAAATGCATATTACAACTGTTTTACATAGGAAAGCAACAGGGCCCATATTCACAAGATCTATTCATTGAGATTGCATCTCATGCTTAGCTTTAATCATATATGTGCTGGTTAGATGCATAAGTTTAGATCTTGTACATTTGAAAAATGGGCATTACATGAATACCCCCTGAAGGTATGGGTCAATTACCACACTCAACAATAGTAAAAGATACCATCTTGTATTCCATGCAGCTGTATATATTATTCTTAGAGCTGGGTGCCAAATTCATACTGTTGTGTATAAATGTGTGTGTAGAAATATGCCTCCATAATATACAGCTCTTACAATGAAAAGGCATTGGTACCTAAATGAAGGTAGCAGAATTATTAAGTTGAAAGGTTTTCCGAATCACACAGTCCACTTCCTTACGCTGGATGATGCAATTCAGAAAGAATATTTTCTCCAGAAAATGTATAATGTTTTATTGAGCGGGGGCTAGGGATTTGTTTGACAAAACTTCAATAGACTGAATGGAAAAATTCAGTTACACCCCTATCTCTATAAAATGTCCGTGTGTTCTGATTGGTGATTTGTAGCCCACATTCCTTTCCTGTGAGGCGTCGATGTGATGATGCACGTTGCTGGTATGCACAGGCAGCGCGGGCAGATAAATCCTGCTATAAAACACGTTTTTCGCGTTGATTTGCCTACACATGCAAACTGAAAAATCTGCTCCTCAACTCTCTGTCGTTATTAGATTCTCTCTGTTTTTTGGCAGAAATGCTACTATCCGGGGCATGCTCTTGGCTCTGCAAATGCCACACTTTGACTGGCTCTTTCTGCACCGTGAATTAAGGGGTTATTAATGATAAAGGGTCTCTTAAGGGGCACCGCCAGCGAGCATACCTAAGAGGTATGGTCTGTGCAATTAAGGATGTGGCCTGGAATGTGATGCTTTTGACAATCATAAACAGAATCTTCATTTATAAAAAGAATAACTGGATAAAGCAGGAACTATATTCGTGATTTAAATAGCACCATTGTATGGGTTTTAGGGAATTATAAAGATACAAGTAAAAACTGAGCAAGGCAATGCACTCAACAGACTCAGCGAATTTTCCCAGGTGCTGCTCATTTCACTAGAGCTCAGCACAAAGGGAGTCACTGTCCACAGCCAAACAGACATTTGTTTTTTCCAAACAAAACAAAGGGCAGACGTTGGCCAAATACGCAGCACCCCACACATTTACAAAGCATTCTTTACCAACATAGTTAATCATTTAGCATTTTCCTAATTCACGTACCCAGGACAGCCATTAGTCAGGCCTAATCCACTGTCCCTCTGCAAAACACATGCACCGGACACAAGCCATTTCGTCAATTATCCTCTGCTCCTCACACTTCACAGAAATACCTCTGTAAAGCAAGCTGGGCCATGTGCTGCCCACAAGTTGGAAGCGGTCAATGCCATGTTAGCAGACTGGCTAACATACCTAAACTTGCAAACTCTCTTCACTATTAGGGTTATCTTGAAGCTGTCTTTCTTCTTTCTACCAGATGAAGACCTCTGTCTCTGAATGCACACTACTGGCTGTCCCGATTGGTCCATTTCAGGTATGCTCTAAACAAGGTCAACAAATCTTTTCACCCTAGCAGGGGGGAGGAGTGGCAAATAACTTAACAATCAAGATAACATAACAAGCAATCAACCCTTAATTCACAGTATAACCAATTTGGCCACACAAAAAAACCCAAATCAGAAATAAAGTTAAATGGTTTTACTACAAACTCATACTCAGGTTAATGTATACAATTCTCAACAAGCATTTGCAATGCAACGGGACTCGCGTTTGCTCATGTTAGACCTGATAGCGTTGTAAACTCCTAACCTGACTTTTCACCTATCGGCAAAAGTGTATTTATGTACGTAACCGAAAAAGTGCAATTAACTGTGTAAAGCGCTCGACTTCTGCCAAGCGAAATCGCGCTAGTAAAATAGAGAAAAAGTAGTCCACGATCCGACAGTAAACAGCGAGCCTCGCATGTTTTCTGTACTTGGTCGCTGCGCTCAAGGAGGGCTAGCCACCGGAAAAGGCATGACGTGTGCATGCCTTCGACTAATGGAAGCAAGCAGATTTTAATAGGCAAGCCCACGAACCAATAAAAAACACTGACGTGATGTCGACAGGGCTCCGAGCCCTTTTCTAATAACTAAAGCATCTTGCTGCGATACGCATGCGCGAGCGCATGCAACGCAGGCTCGACCCTAAAAACAAGCTGTAGAGGTGCAGTTACACCATTGGGTGTCCAAACCTCTGGAAAAAGCGGAGTCTAATTCACATCAAACAACCTAAACATTTAATCACTGCTATACAGAATAACAATAACAACACTTGGTGCTCTGGAAATAAGTGTTGTCCAACCGGTCTAAGCATTAGTGCAAACTGAAATCATCTAAATAGTTAGCTAAGCAATGGGAGTCCCTCAAAGAAATTGTGGTGCTCAGACCGCCAGACTCGGGGTGGCCATCGGACCGCCGCGGTAGTGCCGGTCCGATCTGCCACATACCGCTGTCACTGCCACGCCGGAGATGGCTTCCAGCCTGGTGGTCCTGGTGGCTGTAATCCACCAGGCTAGCGCTGAAAGCAGCGCTGCCCGCCGGATTACGAGTTCCATTCCGCCAGCCTTTCCATGGTGGTTCACACCACTGTGGAAAAGCTGGTGGAATGGGGGTGTCATGTGGCCCCTGGGGGCCCCTACACTGCCTGTGCACTTGGCATGGACAGTTCAGGGATCCTCATGCACAGCCCCATTGCACTTTTCACTGCCCGAATTACAGGCAGTGAAATGCTGCACCCGTTGCATCGCCACATTGGCGCCAGCTCGATTCCGAGCCTGCGTCAATGTTAAGGCCCTCTTCACCACAGAGCCAGCAGGCAGAAACACTGTTATCTCTCGCGGGCCCTACAGTGAAGTCGGAATACGGCCGGCGGAGTCCTGACGGCACCAGCAGTCAGGTGGCGGGTTGAGTTTGGCGGGCGGCATTCGCTGCCTGCCAAACTCAAAATGAGCACCTGAGTGACTAATTGACATGCTGGGCTATAAAACATGGGGGCAAAAAGTAAAAATGAATATGAAGGACAAAAAGAAGTTAGAAAAATGACATCTGAGGCAAAATGCAGCTAACTAAAGTGGGCAAAACGTATGTAAAAAGGGAATGTGTCAGCATCTCAGAAGGTCGGTCAAGAGTCTTTTCATTGGTCAAAGTAATACTAAGTTCTCTCAGCGAGCATCTGGGAAAAGTGTGGGGCAAGGGTAAAAAGGTCTGCACTTCTCAAAGTCCAAGGTATCTCTCATGTTGCAACTGACTGAAAGTGACAAATAAAAGTCCAAAATGAATTATGATTTCTCCATTGGTAACACCATACAGATCGGAAGATTTTATTTTCCATTCCCTTCACATCATACGACAGACAACTGAAATTATGGCTAGAAGTTCCCAAAGCTGTCCTGGGAAGGTGTCCATCCTTGTTGTCCTGTGTGCTACATACTGAATATAACTTGTCTTCACATTCTCTCTTCGCCATGTACTGTCTTCAAGGTTAATTTCTCAGGCTCCCTATGAGTAAAGCAATAGCACATCTATTTTCAAACTAACATTTCATGTGAACAAAATCTGACAGAAATGACATGTTAGCAAAAAGAAAAGTTTTCTCATGTTCTATGAGTCTGGGGCTTATGAGGGCTAAAATGACTGAACTAAAGCAAAATCAGAATTGTGCACTTTATTTAAGTAATCAGAACATATAAACATTCAAATATAAAATTGTCATTAATAATTATTTTACACTTCAGGTTGCAGTAAAATATTAAATGAAATAACTTTGTTAATACATGTTAGTAAATATAGTAGGGAACTACAACCCTCAACATTGGCCTATGTCACCTAGTGCACATTGATTATGAAATTCATTATTGTTTCAATTATAACTAATCTCTAATATCATAAAGAAACATAGAAAATCAAAATAAATTATTATATTTCAATTAACATGGCCATACAACACACATTTAAATTATACACTACAGTGAATGCTCCTCAATGTGGAGTTTTAATGCACCACTTTACAATTAGCTTGTTATCAATACACACAATATATTGTCAATATGGTCACTTATAGATCAACATTGTGATCTCAAAATGATAGCTAAATCTCAGCTGCACCATCACTAACCTTCTTGATGCAGCCCTCCCACCATGATGTCTTTGTGGCTATCTGCAGTACTGGCAAGAAACAGCCGGACCCACCTCACTCACTTCATTTTTAAAGTGACTGCATGAGGTGAGGATGTTTATAACATACATAGAATGGACCCTGAAGCACACGTTGTAGGGCTGCTGCTGCTGCACCCACCCCTTCAAAGTTGAGGGTGGCTGTACAACTATGATCAAAGTAAATGTTGTGGCACATGCTGTGGACCAAAGAAAATGAACCCCAGAATTCTGCAGTTCTGATGCATACACATGTTATCAAAATACATTACACTGGTTGTAGCTCTTAGAACATTCCTCAAAATAAGCTAAATTACTATATTCCGCAGTGGGCTGTCCACTCACTGGATAAAAAATCAGAGGCAGATGCCCCAAAAACAGTGGCCAAAGATGGCATCTATCAGGTTATGTTATGTTAACCAGCGGTTTAAGTGGGTGAGTCCCTTGAGTTCTTAGTCCTGGTAGTAATTAAAAATGGACACCGAAACACGTCCTCATGGGACTTAACATTAATGGCAAAACACTGATCAATTTCTGAATGTACAAAATGTTAGGTTAATCCATTACAGCGATTTAGTTCCAGTTTATATTTCACATTTTACTTAATCTTGTATTCCCTAAGAGTGTTAGCTATTTCAGGGTGTTGTGTTTCTGTGTTTTATTTTCCTTATGGCATATTAATCTGGTTAGGTACATACTTTCAATCGAGTCACCCCCAGGAGTTTATTACTGGTCATGATTGAGTGCTGTGGAGTTGAAGCTGAAGGTAGTGCCAGATTCTCACAGTGTTTATCAGTGGTTCACAAAGGTGTTTACAATACATGGTTATCCAGTCATTGACCTCTCTGCAGATCACACAAGGTAATGGTAACACATTCCACTTGCAAATGTGATTCTGTGCAAATGTGTGTGAAGGAGGTACACCTTTTTTGAAATATTGACAATGCAAAACTAAAAGAAAATGCAATGCTCAGTGATGAGGGGTGCATTGTGTGTTGTGGGTGGTGGTGAAGTGAAGGTGATGCTTTGAAGTCTATTCGGGAGAGAGTGACAAAAGAGTGCTGAAGATGAAAGAGATACAATGTGAGATATGCAGATGGAAGAGATGTGGAGAGAAACATGGTGTACATGTCTAACATAAAGTGAACATAACAGGAGAGATTGAGATGTTCATTTCACAGTTTCACAATTTGAGAATTTAAATATTTTCAATATTATTTAAAAAAAATCATTGTTCTTAATCATTTATCACATATAGCTAATAACCACTGCCAAACCCAATAGCTGTGGCTAGTGTTAGGTGTATGTCAGTTGTTGTGTTGACTACCTAGACACAACAACAAAAAGCTCAAACAGTGGCACAGTATGGGAGTCACAGAAATGTAATTTACATATTTAAGCCACACCTTTCCTTCTATTTACTATATTCATTTAGGGACCCCACACTCTTTTCAACAAACTTAAAGCCCTGATGTTAACCCTTGTGAAAAACAGGTTTAGGACCTTACCAAGGTAGCATAACAAAACTACATGGAGGCCCGCCCTTCCAGACTCACTCCAGAGCTCTCAGGCCAGGTCACTGTGCTGAGGGGCCCCTGGAACTCAGGGGCCCCCCACACTATGAGGGCTTGCGGGCCTTGTTACGCCACTGCCTCAGTAACTTGACATTCAACATCACTAGCCATGCACTTACACACCGGGTAATGTTCATTAAGAGGTGTATTTGAAACTCCACATCGAATACCGCAAGAATGACGGCACATCCTTTGTTTAATCATCTGAACTGCCTGGCCGGTGTATCAGAGAAAAAGGACATTTCATACAATAGCTAGTGGTTTTGGTATTGCAATTTGAAAAGGACGAAAGACTGGGCTGATGTTCCTTGACCTCAAACATTTTTGTGTTACATGTGAATGTACATGCCTGGCATGTCCCACATTTGAAATAATCAACTGTGGGTGGCAAACCTCACAGTCCGGATATTAAAAATGTTGAGCTCTGTTCCTTGTGTCCCCTCACAGCATGGTCCCTAGTTTTCTTACTGCACTTAAACGCAAATAAGGAATAAGGGCAGACATATTACCTTATTACTCAGTGGGTGCCCTGTTTGAAGACTTATTCTCTTCAGTTTATTACTGCCAGGAGTAAATGTACGGACACAACTAAATCTCTTGCACCATGCTTTTTTATCTTTGGAAGCAGTAACATTTTATTGCCTGTTTAGCCAGCTTGGAATGTCTCTTAACTGCCTTGATTGCAGCTAAAACCGGGATAATGCTGTTGGGTAAAGTCGAACAATTCTGGGCTTGTGACTGGTGGGACTAGGCCTTACTTAGCTTGCACAGAAGCTTATTCCATACTGCCCTGCAAGACTTTTAAGATCTAGCGACAAAGCTGTTCTCATGATTCCATGTGTAAAGAAAACTAAAGCAGGAGGTAGAGCCGTTTCATAGCTGGACCCTGCCTACTGGAATTAACTGCCATATGAAATTCGAACTTGGGCTGACCATCTCTCCTGGAGAAAAATGCTCGAGACTACTCTTTTTAACGTTGCATTTCCTCCCGAATGTCTAGAAGTGCTGAGATACCCCTCCTGGGGTGATTTGCGTGCTATAATAAATGAAACTATCATAACATAACAATGAGCCAAGTTATCATCAGGGAGCATTTTCTGCAAAAACTCGTTTGATTTTTGGAAGAAATCATCTCTATTTTTAACAGGTACGGCATTGTTTCAAAATTTCCCATACGGAAGATTGCCCCCAAAGGAGAGTAGGTGATGAACACCATATAGAAGCAATTAATTTCTTTCTGTTGGTTACTTATATATAGTAGCGTGCAACTTAATTTCCCTATGACATATCAGCAAATCTAAATAATGTACTAATTTCTATAGTGGTGTGAAGTGAATTGTAGTTCATTGCTAAACTGAACAGACATTCCTGGTGTGCCAGGACAGGTCCTGTTTTTCAAGCACTGTCCTAGATTTCCAAAATTATTTGCTAGAAAAAATACATGCTCGATTTTTAAGAGAGGGTCGAATGACTGTGGGCATTTCATTGCTGTACATTCTCATGTTTCCACTGCACCTCTTCTCCCTCGATAGACATATGTTATATTCTTTAAAGTGTCACCTGCAGTGCTGCCTGCCCTCATTCACGCAGCAGAGTAGACCTCATTCACGCAGCACAGTAGATTTTAATGAGGGGTGAATTGACCTTAGAGCAGCCCATAAACAAAGGTTCCGGCTCTCTAGACCGCCCCCAGGGCATAACAGCTTGGGGGATGGGTTGTTTTTTTCAGTTGGGATACAGAGTATAGTCCAAGTTTATATATCAAGTCAGAAAAGGGGCCTTGATTGTTTTCCTTCTGATTCCCAGTTTTGGAAAGCAAATAATTCCCATCATGAACCAATGTCTGTCTCTCTTTCCATCCTTCCTCTCCCACTCATAGAAACACATGTAAACCATGTCTAGTCCTGATTTTTTTCCATTGCTTTCTGGTACTCGTAGTCTTGCATTATTATTATTATTATTATTATTATTATTATTATTATTATTATTATTATTATTATTATTATTATTATTATTAGTAGTAGTAGTAGTAGTAGTAGTAGTAGTAGTAGTACAGGACTACAAGTCCCAGAATGTAAAGCAAACAAGTCCATCTGAGCTGCTCATGAATGGTTTGAGGCCACCTATCCTCAGAAGCGCTCGTTTTGTTCATTATGTCCTTTTCTTACCCACAGTCTTATTTTCTATAGATTGTTGGATGCACAGTGTAGCTGTTCTATGTCAGTGGGCATTGTATTGTATGCCTTCAGTATCCATGGGTGGTGCTAATATTTAGTTGTCCTTGTATGTCTGTGACCGTCCTCTGTGTCTATGTCTGTGGCTCTATAAGTGTGGTCTCTATGGCAATAGCTCTAGTTGTACAGCACACATTTCAGATTTCGAACAATGCCAAACCATAAAGACATTGTCTATGACCCTCCAACATAATCATTAATGCTGATGGTAAGAAAGTGAATCAGTGTCAATGCTAGTGTTCTCAAAATCTAAATTCACTTTGTTGTAAGCAGAACGTGCTCCCAATAGGTACTCCCTTCTTTTGAACATAGTAATACGAGTTGAACGAGAAATACTTCTTTGTCACTGCAATTTTACAGCTACTGTTGTGATAAACTTGGTGGGTACGTCTGGGTCTCCTCTCATGTGTTCTATGTAGTACCTTCAGAGTGGCACATTGGAGAATGCCCAGCATCAAAAGATTGTCTTGTTTGACGCTGAACATCAGGTTTTTAATATTGTTAATAAATTCCATACTATTCCTGACATGAGCGAATTTGTGAATCAATAATTTGATAAAAGTGTCAAAACATGTTCACAATGGTTTCAAGATCATCCACATCTGGACATAAATGTTCTACCCACAGGATTGATTGGGCTCTTGTGCATCTTGGCTAATGTGTATATGTCCGGTGCCTGCAGGCATGGTCTGTTACAGAAATATATTTTTACTGACATGTTCTTGTGCTACAGCTCTTTCTGTGACTGGTTTAATTCTGTATTACAATGCACATAATATATTTTCATTGGGGTGCAGATAGCGGCCAGTATTATATAACTGTCCTGCAATCTTCTGTTTGTGGTTGTCAGTGTCTTGAATGACAGTCGCACCACCTTTGTCTGCACGTTTAATTACGATGGCCCTTTGTTCTTAAGGCCATTTCTACTTTTGAAACGTTAGGCGGCATATAAAGATGTGGCTTCTCTGTTTCTTCAAACTGTTATAGAACTGCGATCTCAAAGTCTAATATTTCAGGGGTCATCTTGTGAGTAGGGGCCAGATGTAGTAAAGGTTTTTACCCATTCTGTGACTATGGGAAAAAGTGTTCTTACATATGGCCCTAGGTGAGATGAATGTTGTGGAGGCCGAAGTCCGATTACATCATTGGTTTCTTATGGTTTCTTATTGCAAACTATTTCAGTATAATCTGGGGAGGGTCTGCATACTAAAAATGAAAGAATTCGGACCGTGGTAGACATAACCACGGTATAAAGGATGCTTCTGCGTATAAGCCAGTTCAAGTAATTCAGGTATCATATTTTTGTTAGTCAGGAAAACATGATGCCCCCTTTAGTAGCCTTCAACCCTTTGTTATGTACAAACATATGGAACCATCTGTACTGGTGTCTTCTAGTTCTTTTATGTAAAGTGTGTAGCTGCTAGTAATGTGAGCTGGTGAGACTCAAATCTTCAAGTGACCTAGACGTGAATGGGTAAAAGTGTGCCATCTGCACATAAATGCCCCAATGAACAGATGACATATAGCAGATACCCTGCCTTGTGGCATAAGGCACTATACACATTGAGGACGGGAAATGGAAGCATCAGGGATTAGTTGGATGAGGCAGAAAGCCCTGTGAACTCCAGCACATGATAGGACTTGAATGTATTCCCAGCGGTTTTGGAATTCTGGATTGTCAGATATCGATGCCTATCTCACTTACATAAATATCAGTGGTGTATTTAAAAGCAAATCACAGCGTAGGGCTGGCGGAAAACATCCCTTTCCCAGGGTCTACTTGATTTTCTTCTTAAAAGGATATGCTGTTGCAAAAAAAGGATTACTGTAACGCATTTAGCATTGGCCTTTCAATAGTTTGCTGCTTCAATAGGAAGTCTACCACTTGCTTTTTTTATTGGGTGTTCTTTAGATTGCTGACTTCCATTAGCAGTCAGTGCTGATTGCCAGACTGTCAGTGGATATTGAATAGCCTGCTGTTACAAGATATTCACTATATTCCTGACTTTTGGTATCCGCCAAGAATGTCCTGTCAGTGGGTTAGCTTTCTGCCTGCCATGAGACTCCAAGACTCCTTCAGTGGGTCTGCAACAGCTTAATGTCAGTGAGTACTCATTATTTTGTTGACTGCCGTTAAAATCCAAGACTGTGCTGTCACTGCATATTCAATAGCTTGTTGTCCGTGGGCAGTGCCGGATTACCAAATAGGCAAAGTAGGCACCAGCCTTGGAGCCCCACTCCTTTTACGGGTCCGGGACAACCAATCAAAATAATATTGATTTGATCTCGAAAGAAAATTACAATCAAGTTTTCTTAAATGGTTCCCAAATGATAGAACTAAATGAATCAACTCAAAGAAATGAAAACTTTACATTAAAGAATACTGTATTAATGTACCCACTAACAACTTAAAGTGCATAAACCAGTGACATCGGATTCACATAACAGTTTGTTTCTTGAAAGCTCATCCTCTGTCAGTTTGTAAAAAACTCAGTACAAACGACATACATGTAATGTTTAGCGTTGTGTGATGAAATTGGTTTATTAAAATTGTTGGTTGGTAACATTAAAAATGTATTAGGAGATAATTTGCAAGGGGGGCCGAAAATTGCGACTGACTAGGGGCCTCCACAGGGTTTAATCTGGCACTGTCAGTGGGTATCCATTAACTTGCCCACTGTTTTTAGCCTCTAACAGTGTGCTGCCTGTCAGAAGGTATTCAACAGCTTGCTGTCAGTGGATATTCATTTTTTTGCTGACTTATGATAGCCTCCGACAGCATGCTGACTATGAGTACTCATTAGCTTGCTGACTTCGATTAGACTCAAAGGGTATGCTGACTGTCAGTGGATGTTCGTCAGCTTGCTGACTGCTGTTAGCTTCCAAGAGTGCGCTCTTAGTTGGAATTCATTAGCATGCTGTTACTAGGTATTTGTTAGTTTGCTGACTGTCATAGGCCTCAAAGAATGGGCATTAAATGACATGCTGATTATCAGTGGGTATTCCCTATCTTGCTGACTGCTGTTTGCGTCCAAGTGTATGCTGTCAGTGAAAATTCCTTAGCTTGTTGATTGTTCTTTGCCTCAGACGGCTTGCTGACTGTCAGTGAGCATTCCTTAGCTTGCTAACTGCTGTTGGCTTCGAAGGACATGCTGGCTGTCAGTGGGTATTCCTTAGTTTGGTGACTGATGTTTGCCTTCAAGTGTATGCTGTCAGTGAAAACTCCTTAGTTTGCTGATTGCTTTTTGCCTCAGAGGGCTTGCTGACTGTCAGTGAGTATTCCTTAGCTTGCTAACTGCTGTTAGCCTCGCAGGACATTCTGGCTGTCAGTGGGTATTCCTTAGTTTGGTGACTGATGTTTGCCCTCAAGTGTATGCTGACTGTCAGTGGGTATTCCTTAGCTCGATGACTGCTGTTATCCTCCAAGGGTATACTGACTGTCAGTTGGTATTCCATTGCTTGTTGATTGCTGTTATCCTCTAAGGGTTTGCTGTCAGTGGGTGTTTCATAGCGTGTTGGATTTAGTAGGAATAATCTAGAGTTTTTGGTTGTCAAAAGGTACCGAGTAAAATGCTGTATTTCTGTATCAATTAAAACATTTTCAGATATTCAGTTATTATTCATTAGCCTGCTGGCTACTCCAATAGTATGCTGACTGTAAGTATCCATTTATTTCCTTGTCATGAGTTGACGTTTCATTGATTAACATTTGTGCCCATTCTGAAGGTTGCTGTGAGAAAGTAATTACAACTTGCTAATGGTAAGTATTCAAAAGCTTACCGACTACCATCATCCTCCAAGAGTGTGCTCACTGTCAGTGGGTATTCATAAGCTTACTGACAGCCATCAGCCCCCAGGAGTGTGCTGACTGTCAGTGGGTATTCTATATCTCACTGACTGCCATCAGCCTCGAGGAGTGTGCTTTGGTGGGTATTCGATAGATTGCTGGCTTCCATCAGCCTCCAGAAGTGTGCTGACAGTCGGTGGGTAGTCAATAGCTTACTGACTGCTGTCAGCCTCCAGGTGTGTGCTGACTGTCAGTGGGTAGTCAATAGCTTGCTGACTGCCGTCAGCCTCCAGGTATGTGTTGACTCGGTGGGTAGTAAATAGCTTACTGACTGTCATCAGCCTCCAGGAGTGTGCTGACTGTCAGTGGGTAGTCAATAGCTTGCTGACTGCCGTCAGCCTCCAGGAGTGTGCTGACTGTCAGTGAGGATTCAATAGCTTACTCACTGTCATCAGCCTCCAGGAGTGTGCTGAGTGTCAGTGAGGATTCAATAGCTTACTCACTGTCATCAGCCTCCAGGAGTGTGCTGAGTGTCGGTGAGTATTCACAAGCTTACTGACTGCCATCAGCCTCCAGGAGTGTGCTGACTCTGTGAGTAATCAATAGTTTGCTAGTTTTGGAAGAGTTAGTGAATGTTACCGACCATCGATAGATATTGAATAGGAAGCTGACTTTCAGTGTGATTAAAAAAATCTGCCTGCCCCCTTTAGATCTCCAGTAGCTTGGTAATTTCCAGTTACTTTTCATAAGCTTGCTGGGTGCCATCAAACGCCAATAAAATGCTGCCTGTCAGAAGGTGTCCGGCGCTTGTAGTCTCTTGGTACGCATTCTCCAGCGCACTATTAGCGGCCATCGAATACCTTGCAGTCAGAAGGCACTTACATCTTGCTAAATGATCAGTGGGTTTTTAATATTATGCCGAGGGTCAGCAGAGGTATTCAGAGCTTAATGATTTAGTAGAGATAGTGAGTGGTTTACTGGCTTTATTACAGTTGTTCGGGAATTGCAGCTTCCGAGCTGTCAGTAAGTATTGAATGGCTGGCTGTCACTAGCCATTTAATAGCCTGTCAGTAGAAGTATTCAACTCAACAGCGTGCTGGCTTCAGGGGAAAGATTCAATAGCCTGCTGAGTGAAGGTAGGAATTACATGGCTTCCTGACTGTAGGGTGTGCTCAAAAGCTTACGGGCTGTATTTGAAAAGAAGACCGAGGCTCAGGCATGTTTCATTCTGATGCCGACATTAGTCTACATTTGACCCCGTCAGAAGTGGGCAAAACTCCATTCGTTTTTTGCGTTTTTAGGTCTGGCCTTTGAGACATCTTCGGCGGTCTCATCAGAATATTGCGCAACAAAATAAAACATTGGTTGGATTGCCTAACCAGACGTATTTCCTTTGCCAAGGTTTGTTTAGCAACTTGAGTGGAGGGAACTACTAGGTTCAGTTCAGTTACCCATGGCCAGGTAGCACAGAAAGCTCGACTTCCTATCCATCCTGAATGTCTCTTCAGAGACAGAGAAGTCAGGAACTGAAAGGTCAGGGAATCTATGAAAAAGTGAACCCCCACGAGCAGTCCTATTGGGATATGGTGGATAATGTGAATTATGTGCACATCGTTCTCACTCTTGTAACAATGCAATGTAGACATATGCTTATAGGCGTTTCACGTCACTATGTGCAGTGCACAAGTAAGCTCACTTGCAGTCATTACACTTAGCTGCAAAAACTAGTCATGAGATGTCCAGTTCTTCCTGTGAACATGTATGTTCTGTAAGTAAATGTGAACTCTCACACATTTCTTATGTGTATGTTTTTGCACACCTGTATGAGCACAGGAGACAAAAATGTTATCAAAATAAAAAACAAATACCTAGACAAGTGCGACTGTGGACTTGGTAAAGCTGTAGACGGTGCCTGCACTTCAAGGTGTCTTAGAAATATTATGGGATGAATTTGCGCTAAGCGCCCTCAGAGGCAAAAAGCCGCACAAGGCTTGCTGTTGTTGCCTGACTTTTAACGAAGGCCATTTAGGATCGGCAGAAGAGAATGAGCCAGGGATAGCACGCTGGGCGGGTTAGATCAGAAGATTCTACACCCTTGGTCTCGCATCTAAAACACAATTCACACTGCATAGTGATGACACCCAGAACACCGCTAAATGATCATTAAATAATAAACTGTGAGCAGAAGGGTTGGAACTTGTGCATTGAGGCACAATCTCACTGATAATCTGGGCAACAGGTAGGTTATATTATGCCCTGTGATTTTTTATGTGCATTGAGCTAAGACTGCTATCGGTGTGAAGACAAAAATCCCATATTAGTTCTGCAGTGGCGGCCTCTGGAAATCTCAAGGAGAGGGGAGGTGCGGGGGGCGGAGATGGAAGAAATAATGTTAAAAAATGTAAAAACTAATTGTGTACCTGTCCTGCCCCTGCCGACTGCCTCGCTCCTCTTCTCGCTCCTGATGGTGTACCAGCAGTCCCTGGGACACAGGCTCCCCAGCACTGCTCTCATGCAATACCTAGTATGAAAGCAGCTCCAGTATTGGTCTGAGCGGCTTGGTCTGCCGCTCAGACAGTGCATTGGAGTTTGTACTGTTTCTGTACTGTTTCTCCAACCACGCTGTGCAAAACAGCCGGTTGGAGAAATCTAAGTGTGCATGTCAGTTTGGCCAGCCTAAGACGGCCGGCCAATCTGACATAAGCATTTATGTGCAGTCCACCCCTTCTCCCCACTACCATGCCCCAACCCCGCACCTCCCTGCACACACCAGCTGAATCAGCAGCTGAAAATTAAAATTAAAAGAAACTATTGTTTTATTTTTGAGCTGCTGGCTCTTAGCCAGCAGGGCAGTGCTCCTTCGCCATTGTGGAGGAGTCACTGCTGTATTCCAGGTTACCAGTAAATAATTGTGTCTAGCTTTTTTCTCTCAAGTTGGAATAGCACCTTTATGCAATGAATTGATTTGAAAACTGTTCTCAGACTTAAGGTGAATTGTAAATGGGACTACCTGCTTTAGACACCTCAGAGCCTTCGGTCACACCAGGGTCAGCTCCCACTGGCATAAATTCCAGGTGACCACTTTCAATTGAATGAAATCATATAAATCTGTTGGAATGTCCAGGTTTTGAATTCCACTCATGCATTACGAAGTAGTTTCCTTATGATCCCACATGAATATTGCAAATGATTATTGATATCTGTTGTTTTCAGGTGGTATTCTTTTTTTCACAAGTTTATTTTCCTTTGTTTCCTTCTAATGAATAGAGGTCAATGGCCAAAAATATAGATACTGCAGTTTGATCTATGTGAAACAATTTGTAATTCTCAGAATGGCACTAAGATAATTAAAATAGGTTAAGAGGAACCAGAGTCATTATTTTTTAAGGTTTAAAGGCAAAAAGTGCCAAGAAAAAACAAAGTGTGCATCAAATGTCACTGTACTTGGTTGATTGATATGCATAATTTCAGGCTACCTATGATGGAGAGGAGGGCGGACACATCAAGTGGGATGTCACAGTAAAAGATTTTGTCTTTGGATTTATTTTCTGAAACGGAAGCCATTATCTTCCTGCAGCTAAGGTCCAAGTCTGTGGCTCATATGGATCATTCAAAGCTGTATATGTCATCATTGAGCTCCCACGGATGTCAATGGTTATGGCACCAAAAGCTCTGAGCAGGAGAAACCTGGATTTTGTAACTGCTGAAGTTGCTTCATATCTTTGATGGATATGCCTTCCCAACCTGGTCCAAGGTTTTACTTTTGGTTATTGTCAGTATGATTGAGTGGGGCAAGGCTGGTAGCCGTAGCTGGGTTGTGCTCCATGGGGTTGGATACCTTCACCACCAGTTCCCAACGAACCAGTTTTCAGCACTGCAAGACGCTCTGAGTGGGACAAACCCTTTCTTTCTTGCCTGCCTCAAGTGCAACCTCCCTGAGCTTGTCTCAGCACTTTCTCCTGGACCTTTGGAGATGGAAAAATGTGACTAAGAGACAACTTTTTATAAGTGTTGGAAAAGTTTCTCTTAGTCGTCCCTCCAGTTGTTCGCTCCTCATACAGCCTTTCCAGGGAGATATTCTGCCTAACAGAGTCCTCTGTGGTCAGCAGGCCCCTCTGGGAAACAGTTGTTCTTCTTTTTGTGTCTCTGAAGCAGGCAATAGGAGGACAATCACTTTACCCTTAGAGAACAGGCACATTCCCTGGGTGCCACCGGAACCAGGAGTCCTTGGATCCCTGTGAGTCTGTATTTTCCAGCAAGATTCAGGAAACTTTTTTCAACAGGGCCTTCCTCATCGTGTGAATTCTTCCTAGGTCTAGGAGTATTCTGAGGAGGTGGTGGCTGAAGTGACATATTTATGCTATACACTAGCCAGTGATTGTACAAAGTCTACCACACAATCTAGCTAGTTTCTTGGGGTCCTCTCATCTCTTTTTGCATCACTCCCATTATGCCTTACTGTAAAATTACCCATGACTCCTTGTTTCAAGATGGGAGAACACAGATGCCACCAGGTAGGCCTGTCTTCAGCTCCATAGTCTTCCTCCTATTTTGATTACCCCTCCTCCCTTCTGAAAGGATCTAAACTGGTTTTCTAGCCTACTGTGACTGGGGTTTTACATCAGTGAAAGTCCTGGGAATTAATAGGATAAGACCTCCTTTGGCAAAAGAGGTAGTGCTAAAGATGCCTTCTGTTATGCCTACTGTTCCTGGCCATTCCCAGATAGCTAATTCCTCCTACGTAGTGCACTGTTAACATCCATTTCCTCTCTGTAGACTCAAATGCATTTTATTGTTTCTGAACCAGTATTGTTAACTCTTCCAGCTAAAAATAAGTGTATTCCAGCTCAAGAGCCACGATGAGTCGTATAACTGGATTAGGCGATTCTGGCTCAGTCAATCTAAAGTACATGCTTAAAACGTTACTCTCCCACTTATATTATCAAACGTCTGTTTTCACCATTAAATCAGATTTTGAAAATTAGGCAGGAAATAATTTTGAAGCTTTTTTCTAGAATCTTCTGTAGCAGGGATAGGAAGTAAAGATTTAATCCCATCTGGTCCTGTTCAGGGAAAAGCCTAGCAAGGCCAACAGAATGGATTAGCTATTATTTGAACACTAACCACAACGTGCAGTGTGCCCTATTTGTATCTATTAGCACCAGGTGCAGTCAGCTTACAAGCACACTTTAAGTGTGACCTATGAATATGATAATAGACTTGTCCTACATGGCAAATGTATTTTCCATGAAATATGTCACTACAGTGCATTTAAACTGTAGTGTCCCAACGTAAGGTGTTCCTTGTTGACATACATTTTTGTAATATATGTGGTTGGTATGAATACTAACTACAAGCCTCTTTTGTTATTTGACTTCCATCCCGTAGGTGAATATACAGTTTCAGCTGCAAAGATCTTAAAGGACTGTGAAATAGACCATTTCAGTTAACCCAACTTTACCACTACCATTTAAGGGCCAGATCACACGAACTCTGGCACTGAGTAGCATTTTTACTGGGTACAGAGCCCTAGTAAAAGAAAAAATGTGGCCCAGGAAAAGGCAACAAATCTCGGCTAACCGAGAGGGAAATTTGCTACAATATCCTTTCAGGATGAGGCTTAAAACCTTTTAGTGAAGGGAACATAATGTTTGAAGAGGGTGTTTGGCCCAAGTGCTAGCACAAGAGACCCACATTCATGTACTATTATATATTATGTCCTCAACGGGACATACTTGACATCAGAATTAACACAATGAACACAATCACACTTATGGACTGCAGCCACCCCGGAGCACCCACCAACCCCTGCAGCCACCAGCTCATCAACCTCAGAAGAGACAAGATAAGCCACCAGTTCACCACCATCCTTAATCCCTTGCTAACCACAACCATCTTTCCCAAAGCCTGGAAGCACACAGAGATCAGACCCCTCCTTAAGAAACTCTCTGCAGACCCCAGTGAGTTCCAGATCTGCCGCCCAATCTCTCTGCTCCCATTCCCCGCCAAAGTCCTGGAGAAGGCCATCAAACTCCAACTCACTGAACACTGGGAGAGAAACAACCTTCTGGACCCATCCAATCAGGCTTCAGAGCCAACAACAGCACTGAGACAGCCCTGATCACTGCAACAGATGACTTCCGCTTCCTACATGGCAGAGGAGAATCATCCACACTGATACCGCTCACCCATCCGCAGCTTCCGATACCATCTCCCACCACACACTCATCAATCGTCTATGCCAGATTGGAATCACAGACTATGTGCTCAGATGGATGGCATCCTTTCTCATGGGGCACACCCAGAGAGTCCGCCTCCCCCTTCCTCTCGCAAGCCAAGCACAGCATCTGCAACATCCCGTAAGGCTCTTCCCTCAACCCAACCCTCTTCAACAACTACATGACACTGCTCACAGATATCGTCAGATTGCACATCATCAACATAATCTCCCACTCCGACGACACGCAGCTCATCCTCTTGATCTCAGCAGACCCCACCTTGACGAAGTCCAAATTCTGAAACTGTGTGAAGAACGTATCAGCCTGGATGAGGGACACCTGCCTGAAGCTCAACATGGACAAGACTGAACTTCTGATGTTTTTGAGACACACAGCTGTCTGGAAGGACTCCTGGTGGCAGTCAGAACTCAGTCCCACTCCCACGCCGAAAGATCACACCGCAACCTCGGCATCCTCCTCGAAAATTAACTCTTCATGAAAATTCAAGTCAACGCCATCTCCTCAGCCTGCTTTCACACACTCCACATGCTCCGCAGAGTTTTCAAATGGCTCCCCATCTGCACCAGGAAGACAGTGATGCAGGCCCTCATGACCAGTCGACTTGACTATGGCAATGCACTCTATGGAGGCACCATCACCAAACTCATTCAAAGACTCCAGAGGATCCAGAACACAGCCGGCAGACTGGTCATTACCCTACCCAAGAGAACCCACTTCACCCAGCACCTGAAGGACCTCGACTGGCTCCTGGTCCAGAAGAGATGCTATTTCAAACTCCTCACCAACGCCTACAAAGTCCTCCATGACCAAAGATCTACCTACTTGAATCACCACCTGCACTTCCACTGACATCCAAGGAACCTCCACTCCGCACACCATGCCCTTGCACCTCTCATTTGCTGCTGCCGCTCCAGAGGTTGCTCGTTCTCCCATCCCACCGCCAAAGCCTGGAACACCCTCCACCTCTGCACCCTCGCTGTACCACTTCAGGAAAGGACTCAAGAACTGACTCTGACTGATACCTGCAGCAAGCACCTAAATTCCCTCTTGGGTGACATGCCACGCTCTACAAGTATGATCTGATTGATTGATTGATTAATTGATTGATTGATTGAAAAAGCTACAGGGTCAGGCAAATACGGTTCAGAGTGAGGTAAATAAGTAACTTTCTTCGTTTCACCTGGTTACACAAGGTCACACAGATCCTGCTGCAGGAGATACCAGATATGGCAAAAAAAAAATCAAATTTGTATACTGGCTGAACCTGGTGTTATACATTTAATGTACTCCATACACCTAAACACCTCAGTAAAGCTCCTAGTGTTCACAATGTAAGTTTATAGAGTGCAAGTTGGAGACAGATTCTAAATAGCAGCCTCCCCCTCTATTGTCTACTCACCTCACGGCCACATCTTTACTGCAACTCCCACCATAAGCTCCCTCCATGCAGAAGTTTCAAACTCTGGCCCTGATTGCACAAAAAATGAACAATTGATCTGGTAATGATTTGCTCTGGGGCCCATATCTAACTATGGTGTCAGGGATTGTTGAGGCTGGTCAAACATACTCTAGAACATGGAGTTTCAAATCACAACAGATCATGAAATGAAAATGATTCACCACCATGAATAGCCAACTTAGAATTCAGAGTTGTGATGGGAAATCCTGGTGGTGGTGGAGGTTTATTTAAAGGTGTTGTGCACTATTGTAAGATGTATAATCATAAGCAATGTGTGTCCAAGGAAGTCTTGGCACTGTTGCCAGGTCCCATATGGAGGTCTTTCTCGCCCTATTCTAGATCTAAATCCAGGTTAATGAATGTACAATATCTAATGTGAATCCTGTTTTAACTCTGTGAATGTCTTTTAGCATACTCAAACTCCAGGTGTGAACATTTCTGTATGTTGTTTCATCAGCTATCCCCCACCCCAATGTTCAGGCAGAGGCACACAGCGTGGCACATGACTAACTAAAAATGGTTGATCAGGGTTTGCAGAATTGATATATTCCTATGTTTTCAAACACTTGCAGTGAATGAGGGTGTAGAGCTGTATTGAAGACTCGGCTAAACTAACTACTTGCAAACCTTGATCTTTGCTAAACATTGGTGTCAACCTTGTAAAGCAGAGTGGTTAAGAATAATTCTCCTTATTTGAAACTGTACTTGTGCTTGGCTGTATGACATAGGCCAGAGGGAGCCGATTTCACAGGGCTGGTCCTTTGGCATTGAATATGTGCCCCTTTTACAATCTGAGGTGATTAAGTTGCCCTATCTAGGAGGATATGGGAGGTCTGGTAGCAGTTTTCCACTTGATTAAAGTAATTTGTATATTGAAATGTGGAAATGTGTGGATCAAGTATGACATTTTAAACCCGCCCTGTGCCTATGGGCATCTTCAGAATATCTTTAGTTGTTGACAACAAAAGTGATTATTTTATTTCTCTGCCTTTTTGGTAAATTTCTAACCAAATTAAGACAGCATATAAATAATTCTCCGAGTACGTGAAATGCAATCACCTAAATGCAATCCCCTGTATATCACACCGCTGAAGAGCACAGGCATATCAACGCAGAAGTGTACCTAAGAGAGAAAGGGGTTGCTTAAATGAGTTTGTTCTTTCCTGACACTATTTCAGTTACACTTAAGTGCACAAGGAATGTGGCGGGGGTAAAAGAGACTTGGTTTGTCCTCTGATGACATTCTTTGTTCCAGTGAAACAACACGTTAAGCGCCTCGGTTGGATTTGAGGGACGGTGCTGGAAGTGGCCTGGGCAGATTTGGCTGATGTCATACTGGCATGAAATTATATGGTCACTGCTTATTCATTAATCCACACAACCCACGTCGGACCTCTTTCATGCTTCTGCAAAAGTGACTCATGTGCAGTTCTGCATCCTTAGAGGTGACGGGGACAGGGGAGGCGACGACTGAAGCATTTACTTTTCGCGGGAGGAAATCTAATTTGCACCCACGCAATTGATTTGCTGTTCTAAGCCAAACTGCCAACAGTGAAAATTGCTTGACTGCTGTAAACCCCGTTTGAATTACTCTTCCTTCCCCTGAAGCCCCTCTATTTCCATGAGGCCGAATAATGAAGAGGAGCGTTAGGGAGAGAGGTCGAGGTCAGAAGTGCCAGGGGAGGAGGAGACGGTATGAGATACGCCAAAAACGTTAACTTGTTTTACAAAACACAGAACTACGGAAGCCTTACTTTTCATGATTTGAGAAGTGAAAAACGAATCGCCAAGAAATCAGCATGATCTGGGGGAATGTTGAGTTCCTTGCAAAGCACAATGTAATTGTTTCACGTTTATCACACTTATGGAGCTTTGGATGCGAATTGTTGTCATGCATCAACAATTTTGCGTTGCTTCTGATCACTGGTCTGTTTGTAGCTCACCGAGATACCTCTTTTCCTACGTCAGTGTGCATTTTCCATGCAAACTGGCATGATGTCCTCGTGAGTGCTGGTTTGCCATGCAAAAAGATGTGTGATTTTTCTAGTGACTCAACTTTAAAACTGTTTTCCTCGTGACCTTGGAACTGGTTGGATGGATGAGGAATTTGTTTTTCTTCAAGGAATGGATACAGGCGTCTAGATTTTGACGTGAATCCTACATAAGTAGTAATACATGGCGCTGGAAAGACGTTGAGCTTTCACGCAAGGAAGAAGCTAGAATGGCGGCAGAAAACTACTGAGGAGCGCAGCCCAGCACACAGGCTTGCCCTTGGAGGAATATTCATACATGATCTGAGCATGGCGGTAGGTCCCACAGATGAAGGATCACACGGGGCCTAAATCCATTGAGTATTGGGACTCCTGGACATATTCACACAACAACTGAGTGTGATTAACACAAAGAATATATAAATTTGTGAATGCATGATTATAAGAGAACGTCTAAGAATTTATAATCAATTCAAGGAACAAATATATCAGGTACACAAACATCAATGACGGATCAAATTAGAAACACATTTGTTTAGTTGGTTTAAAATGCCCTTCTAAGGCATTATCAGCCTATGCACCTGGAGACCGCACTTTAGAAAGTACAGTGATCATTCTAGCTGGTCCTTCTCTGCCACACTTGCAGTTCTCTGGCTTTATTCAGAGTCAGGAAAGATCCAGATTTACACAGTGTAAACCTCTGAGCTGGTGACTCGTCCACCCAGGGGTCGCACGGTCACAGTGACATACCCCCAAACTGTGATGGACACAGGCAGGAAAAACACAGAATGGCTCCAACGCACAGGGGGAAAAACTTTTTGTTTTGTTTAGAAATAACAGACTTTCACTTTTGGAAGTTTGTTTTCTCCAAACAAAGAAGTGTTCTGAACAGGCCCTTACAAAATTGTCTCTGCTCGACAAACTTGCTGGCCTGCAAAGGTAGCTAGAGCAGGGGTGGCTTCCTTTACCACACAGAGATCCATCCCTGCGAGGAAGCAGAGGTTCTCTAAACAGGGCAGAGGATTGTTAGAAGGGAGCAGAGCCTTGTCCTCTGTTCCCCAGGTGGACCGACAGTAAGCAGAGAATAATTTACAAAGCAGTGACTTTGCAAATTATTACATTGAAGAGCCATTCATTGAAGGAAAGAAATACAGTGCTCTTGACCAAATGCAGCATCACCATCACTTGCCAAAATTAGGATTATACCATGTTCTTTTCGTTTAGTAATATTAGGTCACGTTTCAGTCCCGTTGAGTCATCATTTATGGAATAGCCCTTATAACTGACTTTCATTGGGTTTATTAATGGGCTATCATGGAAGGCTCTAAGCAGATATAAGGCGTGGAGCCTTCGATTAAGACATTTGTATTTTGTGTTAAAACATGCTAACTTTCCTTTTTCATTCCGATTCTTTTTATTATAAGAATAATGGTAACTTTTTGCATAGCGTCTCTGCAATTTTTAGGAGCTTTAATTATCCATTCTTACTGTTACCCAGTTTATTGCTACTGAATTCAACGATCACAGTGAGGTCGTTAAATTGCTGAGTCTGCCACCTCTGGATTTAAACTTGAGAGCTTCAGATGTTAGCAGGGAGCATTCATTCAGTGTATTTCGTCCCGGATTCTAAATCTGAAAAGGAATGATAATAATGCTTCTTTTGTTTTAAAAAGGTAACGTTTTAAGTTTTTAACAGAAATCGTTATGATTTACTTAAAAAAATGATGAGTGAACAGTAAAGCCAATTGGTCCGGTGTTGACTGTCAGATTTTTGGATTTGACATTGTTTGTTTTATTTTGCCATTCTATTGTTTTTTATAAACCATTGTTGTGGGAGCTGCTGTGTCCTTTCCAATATTACACAAAAAGATTGGAAAAATATTTTTGGGTCCTAAAAACCACACACTGGCAAACGAGTCCCTAGCACTGAAAGGGGTTACGCTGTGTGCGTGCGCTGCCCCTTGCGAAAGAGCAGAATGCTGTCACTGACAAAGAGGTGAACCAATGGCTGAAGTGGGCTGACCATCTGCCCCATGTTGTAGTGGTCTGAAGAAAATAAGAATGGCACAATTGCAGTCCAATGGACATTGAGGGCTAGCTGAAAGCCCCTATAATTAGCTATATTGCACCTATAATATTATTAAAATCAAAAGGGCTTGGCTAACGCCGATCTTAAAAAAATATAAACTCTTTAGTAACTGTTTTATTTATTACGCTTTATTGTGGTTGAGGACGGGCCGATCTGAGAAAAAGCAGTAGGCAAGCAAACCAAACAGTTGCACCCTTGGTTTAAAAATATCTTTTAACCCTCAGAGCGTAATTCACCTGCGTCATATACTATGCCTTCCTCTGCGGTCTCTGCCTGTCACGTCTGAAATATCTTCTCCGGGCAAGGAATTTCCTACCTTGCTCACGAGAAAACAAAGATGCTTATTTCTGAAGAGATACAGAAACTCTACATTTGACACGGCTCTCGCTCTCTCTCTGCAGGCCGGAAAACAGCGTGTGTGAAAAAGAGCCTTGATTCTCTTTGTACCATATCCTAAATATAGGTTCATTCCAGTACAAACGCGCTGCTTTCAATATTGTCGGGAAAGACCATTTTAGGGAACAGGGAGGACCTGAACTGAGCATGTACTGAATGCATTCATCTATTTCTATGATGGCATCTCTCGAGCGCGCATCGAGCTAGGGAGCAGCAGCGTGCTGAATACCGTAGCTATGAAACCAGGTTGCTAGATTGTGTGACATATTGTGGGTACTTTTCACTGGCAGGAGAGCCATGTCAGCTTTTGGCTGAAACCCTGTGCTTGAGGCATTCCTGTATTCATGTACAGGAGTCTGATGACATCAACATTTTGTTGTGAAAATAAACAACTGGAAACCTAGACTTGCATTTCCGGATTACTTATCCATAGGTACTCAAATCTACGATCCCATTTTTTTTAACCTTTATATAGCGCAAAAATGCCTTCTCTAAGAAATAATTTCATATTTTGCATCAAAGAACTTATTTGAAAATGCTGCTCAGTGCTTTAAATAGAGTTAGAGAAGTGCAGGTACTCTCTATTTAGAGTATCTGTTTGCTCCGGAGAAGTGCTGGTACTCATCCATTATAATGTACTGTAACAGTGCCGAGAAGTGCAGGTACTCTCCCCTTCAAATTAAAAAAAGTGCAAGTACTCCTTACCGGACAGTACCTGCCCATTTAAAGCTGTTTTTAATTCAAGTCCACTGATGTGTGAGGATGTGACTTCACACCGAGCCAAGATGACCACTTTTTTAGCGGAGCTTCAAGCCCACTCGGCCGATTTGTTTGAATCCCCATGCTTAGTGGCAAATTGAGGATCACATTACATGTTGCGGCAACGCATGTGGACTCTGAGCGTTCCCCAATGCTTTTGTAATGCGATAACCTCCATTTCACCAACGCAAGCGGATACACATGGTGCAGGACACAGTAGGCCTGGGGATGATAGAGTAGAGTGAACAGATCTTGAGCACAAAAACCCGGGACATTTTGCAAAAATAAAAGAAGCGCTACATTTTTACATCAATGGAGTGCCACACGATGACACCTCTTATTAGCTTCGGAACGCAAATGAGGCAAGAAGAGAATAAATAAAATGTACATTTTTAAAACCAGCAACAAACCTGTTGATTCAACTGCTTACTTGTAACCAGTGCTTAAAATGGGAAAATAGAAGTGCAGGTACTCTGTATCAGCGTACCTGCTTGTTTCTGAAAAGTGCCGGTACTCTCCAATAAAAAGTATTACCTTTTTCTTGAAAGGTGCAGGAACTCTTCATCGGAAAAAAAAAAGTGCCGGTATTCAGTACCGGACAGTACCGGCCCATTTAAAGCACTGCTTGTAACAACTGCTATCTCGCCCTGCTTTAGAACACCTAAAAAAGTGCCTCTCACTTTCTTCAGTCGACATCCTCTAAAAACCAGTTCATAAGCCAAATTTGCTGAAATCTGCCGGGACAGTCGCAGCAGATCCGAGACGCCTGGTCACCCTATGATAGAGGCCTATGGGGAGCATAAGGCCTCATGTACACCCAGTGCGCTAAGATGCCTGGAGAGAATGGAGGTGTTTTCACTTGCTAACTATTCACAGAGGAATGACTGATCATGTGGCGGTGGAAGAGGCTGCCATACGGCATGATCACCATGCTCCTGACCTGACCTATTCAGGAGGAAAATCAAAAATAGCTTACTCTACCAGAGGCTCTTAGCTGGTTCCCAGTTTGGAGCCAACAGGGCCAGTCTTGAAATATGGGCCTGGAGAGATGTGAAGGTGCTGGAGGGGTGAGAGCATCCCTAGATCATATTGCAGACCATACTAGACGTAATCCAGTAACCACTGCAACTAAATTGTGGATGTGTGCTGAACAACAGCCCCTAGAAAAGCATGGACATATAAGTGTGCCAGCTGACTACTGTTCAGTCTTGCTCCTTTGGGGCAACTGATGAATTGGTAGTGGGCAGTGAACTGCGACCATCAACACGTTTTTGCCCTCTCCCCTCGTTTGCTGTTTATCTATGCCATGGGTGGCTAACAATGCACATTGAAGTCCAGAATGCAGTGCCAGAGAGCTTACTCCATCTAGAACACTGCCCCCAACAGAGACAGGGTCCAACATGGGAAAAGGAGACACTCGTCAGGGTAAACTAACATTTAAACTCAAGCAATCTGGCTACACCTCCAAAAATATCAGAGACAAAACTGAGAGGTGCATCCTAGATGCCAGAAGTAATGGAGGCAGAGGAGTGGGGCATTCTGGAGATGAGAAACTGTCAATGAGCCTTTGATGGCAACTTAGATAATCTTCCACTCAGACTGGATAAGATACAGGGTAAAACTGATGGACAAGAAACACTCGCAGAGCAAAGGACAAATGATATAGAAGAAGGATGTTCCTCCTTGGGAAATAAACTGAATGCAATGGAAAAAAACTCTGTTCCAAATCCAAAATGAAAATGAAGATCTTGAAGCTAGGTCTCGCAGATGCAATGTAAGATTAGCTGGTTGACCGAACCCACTGCCATGATAAATATGGAGATCTACATGGAAAAATGCTTGTTGACATAGTTGCCTCTAATGCTTTCTTGCCTATGTTCTCAGTTGAGATAGCACATAGATCCCTTGGGCCCAAACTACCACTGGGAGTCCCTCCGTGTCCTATTGCCATGAAACTCCTTAATTATTGGAAAGGAGACTTCATATTGTGGATGCCCAGAGAAAAAGAAGACATAAAATATCAGGGCACACCATTTTCGTTTTACCAAGACCTCAAGAAAGCTGTTCAACAATCTTGAAAGAGTTTTGTCGCCATTAAAAAGAAACTGTGTGATCTAGATGTGCAATACACTATGATATGAGGTAAGGGTCTGATGGAAAGAAAAATGCATGCATTTAACATTTCAGAAGACGTGGAGGACGTTTTACAAACATACATAGGTAATAAATTATCTAGAAGTACACAGAGAGCTGTGAAAGCACTGGTGAGCGACACAGACTTGAGATGACAGATAGAACACAGTGTCACAGACTGAATTGATTCAATAGCTGGGCCTATAAAGAGTCACTGTATGCGAGACACGCTAATGCATAATATTGGTGCCCATATTCATTTCACTGAAATACACTGTGGTGTATACATGCAGATGAATCCAGAAATGTTATGTACAGTTACAATAATACCAGGATTTGTGTAGAATACAATAAATGTCATGTAATCGTGTATGTATGAAGTCACATAAACTATAAATTTCTGGCTGACGTGGGAGGTGGATGGCTAAACTGACCACCCCATGGATTATATCTATTCCAGGCCCTGCAGTTTTAGTTTGCTATCTTTTGATTATGGTCAACACTAAGGGTGTGCAGTGTCCGTATTTCGGACTGGTGGGGGATGGTTGAATGAGGACCTTTTTTTCCTTTTGTTCTTTTTCATTTCTTGTGTCCCACATGTTTGGAAGTTTACACATTACACATACTAGTCACGAAATAATGAAAAGATTAGTAGATTGGCACAAAGGACATGCTTTCATCTATCACAGACATGACTAACCATGCACCCCACAGAATCCAAAGAGAGTACTGACATTTTTGGACAGTAAACACTAACAACAGTCCTCATGTGTGAACGTTTTATGATGATTATATAATTGAAGGGAACACAAGTAATTATTTGATCCTTGTAATATTTCAATCACAACCATCTCACAGAAATTATTCATATGGTCAGGCATAGGTTCAGTACACTACAGCATACACAGAATAAGAGTACACGTAATACATATTTCATATGTACATGACAAACAGTTACGAACAGTAATACAAAAACAAGATATTTGTTTTATATATATATATACATGTATATATATATACACATATAAAAATATATACATATATATATATATATAATAGACATACATATATATATCTATATACACCCACATATATGTCACTTACCACATGGGGGCGGGTAACTGAAACTCTGAATGGCGTTTTAGAAGACTAAGAGTGTGGGATGTTATTTCAGCCTCTAATGAAGTCATGTGCACATTACTGTGATAGTCAAAGGTCACAAACAGGCAAGGAGGGTACACGTGAGAGAGTAGTTAGACATTTACCATGTGTAGATGAGCTCTCATGAAATCCATTGCAGATATTTGCAGACAGGCTTCCTTAAATTACTCCTTCTGCTAATTGGTAAAATCAATAGCACCAGTGGTGCTGATGAAGCCGAGCTCCCATGCGTCTACCCATTGAAGTTAAGCATCAAAATATAAAAATTTCAAACAAAAGTATGTAGAATGTAACTCCTCTACAGCTAAAAGTACGAAAATATACAATGAGAGGGAATGGGAAATATTCTGAACACTTTTAATGGGAGTGAAGGTGGATCATTAAAGTCTATCTAGTGCCACTCTAGGCGAATGCATGTGCATGTCTAGTCTTCTTATGGTTCTTTTAAGTAGGATCATGACCGTTAGCACCTGAACTTTTAGTGGATCTGCAGGAGTTAAGAATGATATTGGCCGGACAGAAAGTACTTTTTTGGAGCTCTGTACGTTCTTGCGGATGTTGCGGTGTTATTGTTCGGTGTTGCTGGACAGCTACATGAAAAATGATATGATGCCATGAGCTTATGGTCAGAAGGTTTGTGCATGTGCAACTGGTCTGGGCAGACATAGCAGTTTGAGAATGCCGGATGGTTGCTGCTAGGCCCCACTCCTTCCTATAGAAGTAAAACAAGTCAAAGTTTCTGTCTGTGGAGTGTCCTTGTTACTAATAGGCCTTAAGCAGGCTTTCAAACCTCAAAATCTCATAATATTCAGCACTAGTCACCAAATTCCCAGAGGCCCTGCACTATGCTGCTTCCAAGAACAAGAAAGGCAGCACTATACAACCTCTGTGCCCAGAGGACACAGTGCCTTGAACATGTTTTTTTGTATCTGAAGACAGCCTTTCATGGTCTCAGCTGTCAGGACCCCCAGGTCCCTCTTTCCCTTCCCCCTCATTTCCTCAGTCCAAAGACTTCTACCTTCTGAGTGTTGCAAAAGGGCACTGGCAAGGAAGGCACACCTCCAAGGTTCAAGGCAGCCGACTTCCCAGATGTCCTAGGAACATCTGTAGAATATTAACACAAACCCTGGAAACAGCAGGAACAGGCCTGAATCTGTTGTGTAGCCATTTTAGTTATAGCTCCATGCACGTTATTTAAGCACATTAGGCCTGCCACTGTGCACTTTAACCTAGATATATTTTATTCAGCTTTGTTTATTATTTTAAGAGTAGTCACATTTGCGGTTTTGTTTTATTTCTCTTTATCTAGCTATTCTTTGCTTCGGCCAGCACTACATTCTTAAGCAAGACATTCTTGCTCACTCTGTGCTTCTCTCAAGGCTGCAGCGAGATATGTTGCCGGTAAAATGTGGTAACGCTTTTTCTCTGGTATTCATAGAAACATACACATCCTTACCTAGGGACATTTTCTCAGAACATTAGCTGTTTTAATATAAAAACACTTCCCTGTCCCATACACGTTAGAGGGATATTCCAGCCAGATGACCACGACTGTATGCTGATTGCTGAACGCTTCGCTACAGCTGCTTATGCAGACTTCAGGCCTTTGCTCAGGTATGGGGGATGATTTCTTACCAGGAGAACCAGAAGGGCAGAAACAGAGCTTGACATTCGGTGCTCTATCATACCTTAGGTAGGAGTTTGTCTATTGACTTTAGTGACAACATGGTAGCGTTATTTCTATGTTTTACTCTCCTTGTCACAATTTTAATCCTGTCATACTTTATCGACCTGGTTATTGCAGTACATAATTTGCTATCTAGGATGCAGTTGCTTCATTAAAACTTTATTGAAACATCTACTGCCTCTGTTTGTCATTGTATATGTGAGACTAATGTAATTGAGAGAAACGGATGACATCTGAGTGACCACGATTTCCCTGAGGAATCAATTGTGTCATGCGCTCGGCTGCCCAGTCATCCCTGCTCTTGGGTAGGGATGAGGCACTGCTAGTTAGCTGGAGCAAAACCTGGATTGGGGTGACAGGTGTCACCTGTAGTGGGTTAAGACTCAGTCTCCCACACCACAAGTGATTCTGCCACTCAAATCCAGTAGTCTCATTAGAATAATGAGAGACTATGCGATAAATCAAAGCAAACAAGTTCTAACTTTAAATGTTTGAGCTACTAATACTTGCGACTATGCACTCAGACTTGACTACCTGATCGGATGAAAATTGCGTGTCCACCTCCTTTTATCACACAGAGACTACCTGCCAAATACAACTATCCTCTGAGGTTTTTTGGGGTCAATTTTATATAGTGCAAACTCAATTTGAATGCATTGAAGTGCTTTACAGAAGCACCAGTTACAGTACACAAGGTCACATTCATGTTTTTTAGGCACATGAACTTAAGTGATTTGCTCAGATCACAGGATCTTAAGCTTACACTGAGACTCAAACCTGGATCCCCAATTGAAGTCAGCACCTCTGGCCATAACACCATCCTAGTTAGCAAATCCTTTCCCCTACTCTTGCTGAATATTAGCTCTCATCCACCAGAAGACTCTCACATCTGCAGAATCAAACAGTATTTAGTTCAGAAAGTCTACTCCGGCCCTCAGCCCTGTATGAATGGTACACCAGATGGTCTCTTCAATGTAGATTCCCATCCTTAGTTAGTGGTACCTGAATCAACCAGTTTCAAGAGAGAAGTACTGCCTATTTCGCAATGACAGCAGAAAAGTTGGAAGCCTCTGGAGCTAGTGCCAAAGTAACAATTGGCTGTTGGTGTATTTCTACAAAATCCAGACAGCAGTGCTTATCAGGCCGGGAGCCACAGCATTAAAGGAAGTAACGTGGACACAGAGATGGAGACACCATAAGTGAGACAGAGACAAGCAGAGAGAGATCAGCAGTGGTAATCAAAGACTCAGATAGAGGCATTGGATCAATGATGTATCAACACTTTGGCCCTCTGTATCAGTGACCTGGATAATTACGGTGTGTGCGTAACTACTGTTACCACGCATACCGGAATTATGAGTTTGGTGTCAACACCTCAGTCCCACAGTTTTTCCTCAATAAATGCCCACTGGCCAAAGCTTCAGTGGGACACACCGGTGGGGCAGATTGAGGCACAAGCTAACATGAAAATACTTTCACACTCGTGTCTGTTACAGAAATTGGCCCTGGTGAACACCAGTATGTGCGTGCCAGTGTGCATGACAGTAGTGAAATGAGATTGTTAGGTTACTGCAAGATGAAATCAAAGTGGTGAGCGTGAGAACTCACAAATATTACCTGCTCAAGAACAAATACATGTAATACACCTACACGATGTGTCAACACTACACATGTTCAAAACTTCGCCTATTTGCAAATACGGGTTGCTGTTTCAGCTGTGTGATCGGCTGATGGTGGCAACTTATATTTTGCTGCTCCACAGTATTGTATATTGTAGTCAGACCCTGTGGAATGCTACATGCCAGGACTTTCCTCTGTTTTTGGATAGTGTGTAAAGGAGGGTATTAAGCTGGTTTTCAGTGGCCCAGGTCTAGGATAATTCTGATGCTAGTAGGCGTTGGTTCAAGACCAGAGCATGATTTCACATCAAAGAATTATCACCATTCGAATTTATTGTCAGTTGCATAGATGCTGGCAGTTCAAAATGAAATGGTGGACTTTAGCATTACTTACTTACCTCACACATTAAATGAACCTGCTGGTGAACAGGCAGAAGGATTTTGCTTATTACTACTTTCTTGCTGAGGAACTGGGTGGTCGATCTCTAAACCAACTCTCCTGTGCTTTGAATAACGTGGTTTAAGGAGTTGGGGGTCTATTTGCACCCTTTCTTATTAGTGCGCGGGTTGTCACTTCCCTGTTTGTTCTTTGCTTGCTCTTTTCTATTGCTGGAGCTGCTTTCCTAGCTGCATGGTGAGGTTTTCAGAATCTGCTTGTTGTTAACTAAATAAGCACAACTGCCTGTGCACGACTCACAAGAGTCATTGTGACCCGCGCCGAGATTCAGGTTTATCAGCCCTTCATTAATGCTGGCATTCTGAAGACCTCAAACATGGTTCCCCAGACCTTGGTGACTGAAGGTGGGTTGTCCTGGGTGATTCCTTGCTTCTCCCTTCACATTACTGATCACCAGTGTTCATGATCCTAGCAGGGGAGAACTTTAAATTATCCCCTGCTGGGATTATGTCTCCCCTGCTGGGAACATGCCAGATGTAGCCCCGGTTCTGCAATGTGTATTACTATTGTTGTTGTTCTTCTTCTTTTTCTTCTTCTTCTTCTTCTTCTTCTTCTTCTTAATATTATTATTATTATTATTATTATTATTGTTATTATTATTATTATTATTATTATTAGTAGTAGTAGCAGTAGTAGTAGAATTGTATTAATAAAAACAATGTAAATAATAGCAGTAGTAATACTACTACTACTACCGCTGCTACTACTACTAATAATAATAATACTTTGGAAGAAGAACCCCACACCCAAATATTCAGGACACCCTAAAGATTCAATTCACCCCAAAATTTAATCCAGGTGGTTCTACTCCAGATTGAGCGTGCCTAAAAGCCATCCTCCCCAACATTAATTTTGCAGAGTAATAAACATACACAAACTAGGACCACTCAATAACTGAGTTCTGGGTCAGGAGAAAAGTTAAAAAGTTTTATTACAGAAGTTCAAAATCAAGCAATACAGAATAATTTCCATGAAGTCTTGAATGCAGAGCTATATAGAGGTTTCAGGAATCAGAATTATTATCAGAATCATTATGTTTCAGATGAACAGCAAAATCATAAACTATCACTAGCTAAAAGATGTTTAGGAAAAGTTCTCAAATCAGAAATAAACTGGACACAATCACTAGTAAAACAAGAACGTCTTCTGGTTGACCCTCAAAACCAAGGAGTTCTTAGATACAATTTTTGTATACCAAATTAGAGAGAATGATGTTTCATCGTGGCAGGTTTCTGAATCACTAGTGAGTTCATAACCAGGTGTACAAAATATTATGCAACAATTCAACAAAGTATCTCCACACAAATACATGTGAATAGGCCCAGCAACTGAACTACAGCTGAAAGACCTTGAGAAATGTCACAGTTAGCAACACCAGAGAGTTCATTCACAGTAGATGCACACTGTAAAATTCTATGACATCAGTCTGTCTTCGCTCTGCGCAGGCTGTGGAGAGAGCATATGAACAGGGGGATGAAATGGGAAGGTGAAGAGCAGGAGTGAATGTCAGAACAGCATTAGAACAGTATCCATGTTTTCGAATAAGGTGATTTATAAAAATGTAGCGCAACTAAATTACATCAATAAACAAACTTCAGTGTATCATCTTTAAGTCGTTTCAACTGCTATCAGGTTAATTTAATATTTGCATATTAGATCCATCATATAATTATTATTCATGAAATATATATAAACCTATGAAAACGCTACCACAATGCTAATGGCAGAGTAGATGGGTTCCTCACTGAAGGGGAGTTGGAGCATCAGGTGATGCCCTGCCAACTTAAATGGGGTCTGTGTAGTAAGCTCAGATCACTTGTAATCTTCATTCAGAAGGTTACCTGAGGTGGCCTCACATAGTGAGTCTCTCATACTGATCTGGTTGTTTATAGAGATGCAAACTATCTTTACTCTCCTGAGGCAGTATAAGAGAGAAAGTTGTAGATGTGTTTTCTGCCAGTGTGCACCGTTGTTGATTTCATCTGGTTCAGACCAAGGGTCAGATTTTCAAAAGGATTGTGTTGTCCTTGCATCATTCAAGGTGACGCAAGGCCAACACAAGTCTGAAGTGAGATTTACTTTACCACGCAGACTTGCTTGGCTCTGCATGGCACAGTATATCTGGAGTAACACAGCACAAGTCGTGGCCTTGTGTTACTCTGCCCTGGGAATGCATTCCCTGGGTGGAGTGTGGGTATTCCTACACATCCATCTATAGATTTTGGCACATTCTCAGATTTATTACCGGTAGTAAATCTAGGAATGTGTCAAAAAGGGGCCCATTCCAAGGGAGGCGCACTGAGGAGGAATAATTTTATTTCTGTTTGTCTTTTCTTCTTTCTATGCATGCTGCAGAATGCAGCACACGAAGAAAGAAGAAAATGCCTCTACGGGTTTTTTTGTGCAGGAAGGTGCCAGTTCCTGTGCAAAAACAATCTTGTCTGCAACAGACGCACCCTTGCATGATTGTGCAAGGTTGTCTGCATTGGTGCTAGGTTGCACTGTGTGCCAGCGGAGGGGAGAGAAGGAATGCACCATATCTCAGTAGATACGATGCATTCCTGACCTCTCCATGTGATCATAATCACAAAAAATAGCAGGCAGGAACAAATTTAATCAATAATTATACTAACCAAAGTATTCACTTTTGGTTGATCGGATAAATTACTTTCCCATATTTATTTAATTAATTTTCAGAAAACAGTATGTACCTCAGCATGATAACATATACAGAAATAAATGAAAACACATCAAATTACTAACTAATTACAAAACACAAAATCTCAAAACTAAACAAATACAATACATAAAAATGGGAAATGCCCAACGGAAAAACTCAAAAAGGTCACTATAACTAATTTACATTGTGATCCTGCCTAAAGCAAATGACCAAGGGATTAGCACCCAGCTGTAAACACCTAACATTTTTTTTTAAGGTATTATGTAGTGCGTCTCATTATTCAATCTCTCAATTTAACAATTAACACCCCTAAGTCCTGCTAGACTCGTGTCGACGCGTTTCGGCCCCACAACTCGTGGCCTCCTCAGGACAGTCGAAGGGCACTGGCACCTCTTTTTCTACGAACCGGAGAAACAAATTATCAACCAACGAGACACTTTGCCTATTTGAATATTGGTATTGTCCCCAGGCGCTGTTCTTCTTTATTTGAGTAATCTTCTGATTTTACTCGGCGGTAGTGTCTCCACTCACTCAAATGCCTGTACCAAGAGGAAACGCTCTCCTTTCCGCACCCTCCAGCACGGACTGTATCAATGTCAACCTGCTGCCTTCGCTTGCGTCGAAGCAACCGTAGCACAGTGCAGCAAGTTGTCATGCTGTATTGCACTGCATAAATTCTTCATAAATCTGGACCCTGAACTATGCATTTAGTTATTAAAAAACATTTTTCTTCAGCAGATTCACTAATGGAGTGAGCTGGACATGGAGACACAGATTTACTAACGCTTTGCACTGGGTTTGTGTTGCTTGTGTAAAATAAACCAGACACAAAGTATTATGCTGACATTTCCTCAGTGGTACTCATTCTTTAACAAATTAAGCACTGACAATATGGCTCCCGAAGCCAGGAAGTAGTTTGTCATGTATGCGGTTTTAATTATTGTTATTTCCTACCAAGCTTAGGCTGCTCATAATGTGTTTAAGATACAAATTATTCGGGAAAAAACATCCAGCTTATTGGTTCAAAATAGTACGCTAGTCTGCTGCAAACTATTACAGAACAGTCACAGTACTGTCCATTGAGAATCTCCAGCGGTAGCGGCTGCATTATTATCAATGATTAAGCTCCTTTAAACCAGGCATCACTCGATCATAACATTTCTGGAATGCTCTCTCCCCTCACTTATCCATTTGGCAATCAACCAAGTTCAGAATAACTGCATTGCTGTGTAAGTCACGTGGCTGCTGTTAATGTTCCTTGGAGCGAGACCTGTGAGCCACTGAAATATATCCACTTATTGATATGCTGAAGACGCGTGAGCTGTGGCATAGCATTTTCTAAACAATATTTACAGTCTGCATAGCTGAGACTCAGAAGCACATCATAGCGGAAACAGCTGAGTGGCAGAACTGAGGTGTAGCGCATCTGCTCTGAGTTCATTCACATAGACTCGAACTTTCATTCCACAGGGCATTTCCCTGGTGGGTGGCATCTTGCCGGTTTTGAAAGCCTAGGGCTGCTTCTGGTGCCACTCTCACTGTGCCCAGCTACCCGAGGTTAATTACAGCGACCACAGGGAGGCTTCAACAGAGGGAAGGATGGGCAGGCAGAGAGAAAGCTGTGGATGGTGGAGGGACAGATGGAGGGACTGACGAACGGAGAGGGGCTGGTTTGAGGCTTTCCGCCAGTACTGCTTTTGGCTCCTCAGTCCGGCGTTGATAAGACTGGCATTTAGTACACACGAAAGGCAGTAATTGCTTACATCCATTAACTCAGTAGAGAGATTAAAGGATGAACTGGGCTGAATTAGATATGCTAGGGCTCCTTCCCTGCTGGTTCGCAGCTGCTCCACTCAGTGGCTGTTGGTGGCAAGTTACACTGGAAGGATGCAAAACACATACAGAAAGAAACTACACGTAACATTCTAGTATAGCTACACATGCACACTCATATAAATATTAAAAGTCACTTAGCTTGCTCGATGTTCTTTAGCATGTCGTCCGAGTGCAAAGCCCACAGTCAACTCCCTTGTCCAATCAAGGCGCTGTTTTCATGCTGATAAGCAGCATAAAAAAGCATCTTGGTTGGCTGGAGCAGGCCGGCTCCACACTCCAAAAAGCACTGTAGGCCTGTGTCAGCTCTTCAACCCATATGTTTAAGACAGTCGAGTTGGAGAGGTTTGAGATGCGCATGTTGGTTTGGCTATAGCTAAGTAGCCAGTCAAACCAACATGCGCACCTCAAACTGAAGTGCCCACTCCTCACTGCTGCCAATCATTGGCAGCAGTGATGCACTGGCCCCTCCCTGCCCAAACGGTGAGTTTGTGGGCAGAAGGCGTACAAAATAAAATAGTAATAAAGTCATTTTATTACCATGTTATTTTTGACACTTTCTGCACAGCAGTGTGTGAGCAGGGGTTGGGGGCAACGCTCCACCGCTCCCACAGAGGCACTGCTGCTGGCTCTACTGTAGGTGTTCATGTTCCATTCCTACAGTTGTGTTTAGCAGGACACCTTCTGTGTTTCCACTCCTGCCTCTCATTAACGAAGGCTGGTCCTCCACAGGCACTTCTTTCCACCCCATGTTCACAGTGTCTCTGGCCACTTGAGAGACAACAGCCTTTGCCGCTAGAAGGGCTTCTAGCCCTGCTTGAGGCTTCTCAGTCTGCCGCTGTTTACATGAATGGGGCTGCCACATTGACATTCCCAAATCTAGTAGTAACGGAGAAGGTGATAGTTTGATGCACACTGGTCTTCTTCTGGTCTCGTGTTAGTAGGAGAGTTTCTGACTCCTGTTATGTCCTCTCTCACTCACAGTCAGAAGCAGCACTTATTTGCTGCACTTCACTTTAGTTCACACCGCAATAGTTTCGACTATCACAGTGCAGGGTTTCACATCAGGACAGGGTTTCACCATGCAGGAGGTCACAACAGGCTCTCCGTGGGCTCTGACGTCAGTTATTGGCTGCCAGGTTGGCATAGGTACTGGGCTGTGTCGAGGAGCTGGCCAGACTGTATGATTTCTAAGGTAATCTTATCTTAATATTCACTGGCGGAGAACCTGCCAAACCCAATTTCGCAATGGATGAGAGGGAGACAATAGTGACTGGAACAATGCAAAGCTTAAAAGCAAGGCTTCCCTGTTATGTAGCTAAGGAACACTAACATACGACAGAATTATAATGTACCCTGCCTCCACAGGTCTACCTTGCTTTTAGTTAGATTTTGCAAGACAGTATGCCCATATATTAATAAGGGGTATGCAAAATTTACACAAATTCCGTTTACATTTTCGAGCAAATTTGCAAATTTACACATATTGACACAAAATGCAAACCTGTTATATTTTAGTGCGAAATGTATCCTATTTCATGCTAAAATGTAGCACCAAAAACGAAAGTCCTGTGAAAGACAGCCACTTATTGTGGTAATTTACACTGTTTATGTGCTCCTGGCACAATTACATCATTTGGCATAATGCCATAATTTTGGCAAATTTTGCATAAGAAACACAATGAGAAATTCGCAAAATTACGACTATTACGCCAGCATAGTTTTAATTACTGCAGCTCTGCAATGCTTACCTCAATGCATGTCTAGCACATACACCATTGCACCTGGCTTAATTATCCTCCTTAACGAGAGAAGAGTGCCTGATGCCACCACACACTGGTTGTCAATATTCAATTAAAACTCCAAGCGTCCTCAGACTCTGAGCATCGGGTTTCCCATATATCACTCAGGGCAAGAAACCACTTTGAGGATTCAATCACTTGCTGCTGTCAAATTAGGCTGTCATGAAATTGAGATTCACTTCCTACCATGAGGTTGCGCAGCAAAGACTGTACCTGCGCCCTGTGTATTTAAGTGCCTCACTCTGCGCCAGACAGGCCTTTTGTTCCATCAGACATTCCCCTGGTGGGCTGGTGCCCTTCCAGCAGGGTTTTTCAAAGCTGAGGACCGCTCCTGGTGCTTTTGCCAATTTCACTAGCGCCTTGAGTTTGATTGCAGAAAGCATGCAGATTTCGAGAGAGAAGGGAGGAGAAAGGGTGATGAGCAAGCCATCACGGAGGGATAAGGGAGAGAGAGCAGAGGAAAGAGAGGGCATGGATGGAGAGCGATAGCCCAAAAAGGCCAATGGACGAGGGCTGGTTTGAGCATTTTTACCACAAACATTACTAATCGCTGTTAGTGTAGATGTTTCAAATTCCTTCAAATGCATGTATTTTGCCCTTCGTTTCAGATTAGAAGTTGCAAAAATGTTGTCTCACTCTATCTGACAAATATTCAAAAACACACACGGTAAGGTACGGAAAAACTGTTTTGGTACCGTCTAATTCTCACTTTCACTGAAGCCATTCATCAAGCACCTTACTCCATAGCGCGATGACAGTAGCACTTTTGTATTATATATGAACTTGTTTTAAGAGCTCACTCACAGAATATGTGGCTGTAACGTTAACTCTCACGGCCATGGCTCCTTGTTGGGGAGCCCGACACCTATAGCCCAGTCATGGCAGTCCAATGTAAGGAATGTATTTATGTTTAATAAATTCAGTGCCAAAAATGATTAAAAAAAAGGACTTTGGACTGTTCCTGTTTAATCTCTAACCGTAAATAACATTACCAGTTTAAATAATTTCAGACGGAGCAGGCAGAGCTTTTATATCCACCAACCTGTCCTGTTTCTCTATCCTTGGAACTGGTCAGCTTAATAGACATGCCTGAGTCTTAAAGCTACACAGCTAAGTGACAGGTGTGATGAAAATTGCCTTTGCACTCGCGGTGGGCAAATCTTTGGGACTGATGTGCAAAAACCATTCGCAAACCATGGGACTACATTTGCAGTGCAACCTCTCCACTAATATGTTACATGGTCAAATTGCAGTTCACAGTGGGTCACAACTGACTCATGCTATGAATATTAATTAGGCAGGTTGCAATTTATTACCCCCTGTGAACGTCTGTTAATGTAATGGTTGAGGCTGCAAAGGCAAACAGACCACCATTCTGACATTTGCTTTCATAAATCTTTTTTTTTTTCTCCTAAAAGCTGCCTTTGTGCATAAAGGGGACAGGTGCTGCTTTTAAAAAAAGGTCACTGTTTGGGAACGCGTTGAAGGGAGCAATTGTCGGTCCTGTATAAAGCTGCATCTTCTCTCCAGTTCTGCCCAACATGATTCTCAAAAAGGAACCTTTCCTACAGAGACATCTTCCCTTTATAAATTGGATACTATCTCTTTGAGCTGTCAGTATCTGATGGTCGCAAGGATTGATACAGTCCATTATGACTCCCCTATAAGTTTGGGAGACCATTTCACACCTTCTCCTATTCGCAATTTGTAGTGGGTTTCGAAACACATTTATCAAATGAGAAAGACCTTCACAAGTCAAAAGTGTCTTTGATGTATTGTAAAAAGGTGTTTTGCAGTCGCAACCCGTGTTTTTGTAAATTGCAGGCGTTCTGACTGCATAAGACCATTGTACATAAGGTCTTTAATTTGTAGCATCAGGGTGTGCAGGTCTTCAGGGTGCGGATGGCATGAACTACTATGACACATCTGACACTTAGGTTGTTTTCCGTAAGTTTACTGATGGTCAGCAGTAGGAACATCCTCGGATGCTCTTATAGAGGCGTCAGGTGATTGCCCATTATAAATACTTGGAAAACCTATAAGGTTTTGACTTTTTGGGTATTTGATAATATTTGCGATACATTTACCTCCCACCTTTTCGCTCAGACCCCACCGAGATCATCTGCGGCGTCCCACAAGGCTCCTCGCTCAGCCCGACACTCTTCAATGTCTACATGAGCCCCCTCGCCGACATCGTACGCAAACACAGCATCATCATCACCCCCTACGCCGACGACACTCAACTGATACTTTCCCTCACCAAGGACCCCACCAGCGCCAAGACCAACCTGCAAGATGGAATGAAAGACGTCACAGATTGGATGAAACTCAGCCGTCTGAAACTGAACTCAGACAAAACGGAAGTCCTCATCCTCGGAAACACCCCGACCGCCTGGGACGACTCCTGGTGGCCCACGGCACCGCACCGACCCCCTCAGACCACGCACGCTACCTCGGCTTCATCTTGGACCCACTTCTCACCATGACCAAACAAGTCAACGCCGTATCATCCTCCTGCTTCCTCACCCTCCGCATGCTCCGAAAGATCTTCCTTTCGATCCCCGCCGACACCAGAAAGACCGTGACCCACGCCCTCGTCATGAGCCGCCTGGACTACGGCAACACCCTATACGCAGGAACCACAGCTAAACTCCAGAAACGTCTGCAACGAATTCAAAACGCCTCCGCCCGCCTCATCCTCAACATACCCCGCAACAGCCACATCTCCATCCACCTGAGACACCTGCACTGGCTTCCCGTCAACAAAAGGATCACCTTCCGACTCCTCACCCACGCACACAAAGCCCTCCACAACAAGGGACCCGAATACCTCAACTGCTGCCTCAGATTCTACACACCCATCCGTCCTCTTCGCTCCGCCAACCTCGCTCTCGCCGCCGTCCCTCGCATCCGCCGCACCACGGCGGGTGGGAGGTCCTTCTCCTACCTGGCGGTCAAGACCTGGAACTCCCTCCCCACCATCCTCAGGACCACCCAGGACCACTCCGCTTTCCGGAGACTACTCAAGACCTGGCTCTTCGAGCAGCAGTAACCCCTTCCCCCTAGCGCCTTGAGACCCGCACGGGTGAGTAGCGCGCTTTCTAAATATTTATATTTATAAAGGGCTGTCAGATCGGGCTCAGTTCAAGCCAAAAGCATCCTAAAAGGGTGGATGTATCCCATCTTCTTTGCTCCATACATTAGCATGCAGTTTCAGACAGCGTGACCTTGAGAGAACTCAAGTCTCTTCAGAGGAGAGGGTAGATAGCAGAGCACTGCCTCTGTCCAATAGAAAGGAGGATCGGGTCTCTACCACTGTTTTGAGGTCAAGGAGGGAAAGCAGGGTTGAGTTTTTAAGGAGAAGCAACTGGAAGGAGATAGTTTTTGTAGGTTTGAGAATGTTTACTTTAGTTCAGTTTACTCATTTTGTCTTGAGCAAATAACATACAAGGAGCCAACGTAGCTTCAATCATCAGCCATACAATTGTTATGAAAACACAATAACAAACAAACATAACTTAAAACAGAACCTCAGAAACTTGGTAAGACAATATCTTAGCATTATCTACAATGGATTCTAAAACTCATCTCCACCTACAACCAGGAGCTTACAGCGAAGCTTGATATGCTCCATTTCATGAATAACTACTTTGTGGGTTAAAAGTGATAAAGCACATACCAAGGTACTTAGGTGCCATTCTATATAAAGCCTTCACAATGACACAAAGTACTCTTCTCTTAACTTGAGTCATCACCAGTGCACACTTAAGGTTCTTTATAGATTTGAGGTATGAGCATACTTTGTCAGCCCATGTAAAGATCTGAAATATCTTTTATTTGCAGCTTGATAAACAGAGATCATTGAACATAAAGGGCCAGATATTTTGTAGTATGTAAACTAGTACTACAGTAGTAATACTTATCACAAATTGCAGTTCACAAAGCTGTGAGTGGAAATCTCCACCTTTCTACAGTGTGATCTCTGCACTGCTAAGTTGTAAATGTGAGAGGGACAGGAATAGTGGTGGGAAAATGGGGAACATCTACTATTAAATGGGATGGCTTTTCGGAGGAATAAGGAGTGGTCTAAGGAAGAATAAGAAGTGGTTTAGGGAGGCATACAAAGAAGTTTTAGGGACGGACAGGCTTACAGAAACACCCACAAAAGAGTGGGCTGAGCGATGAGTCTTGGGGAACGCCACAGATGATCTCGGTGGGTTCTGAGCGGAAGGGTGGGAGGTAGACTCTTTGGGTTCGGTCCGAGAGGAACAAGATGAGCCAGTCCAGGGCCTGTCCTAGGATTCCAGTGGAGCGGAGGCGGGTTATTAGGGTGCGATGGCACACCGTGTCGAAGGCAGCCGAGAGGTCCAGGAGGATGAGGGCGGTTGTTTCTCCGTTGTCCATCAGATTTCTGATGTCGTCGTTGACTGCGATGAGGGCGGTTTCCGTGCTGTGGTTGGCTTGAAAACCAGATTGGGAAGGGTCGAGCAAGTTGTTAGCTTCAAGAAAGTTGGTCAGCTGCTTGTTGACGGTCTTCTCGATGACCTTGGCTGGGAAGGGGAGAAGAGAGATGGGGCGGAAGTTCTTCAGGCCTTTGGGGTCAGCCGTGGGTTTTTTCAGGAGAGCGCTGACTTCCGCGTGTTTCCAGCTTTCGGGGAAGGTGGCAGATGCGAACGAGCTGTTGATGATGCTCTGGAGATGGGGGGGCGATGATGGAGTCGGCTTTGTTGAAGATGTGATGGGGGCACGGGTCCGAGGGGGAGCCGGAGTGGATGGTGTTCATGGTGCTTCTGGTCTCTTCAGAGCTGATGGGGGTCCATGCGTTGAGGGTAGTGGCAGGGGCTTTTGTTTCAGTGGTGGGCGGCGGGGTCTGGGGTCGGAAGCTGTCATGTAGGTCAGCGATCTTTTGATGGAAGAAAGTAGCGAGGGAGTTGCAGAGTTCTTGTGAAGGCGTGATGGCGTTGGAGCTGGCGCTGGGGTTGGAGAGCTCTTTGACGATGTTGAAAGGTTCTTTGCTGTTGTGGGTGTTGTTGTCAAGTCTCTCTTTGAATGATGCCATTTGGTGGAGCGGATCAGCTGGTGGTGTTCACGGGTGGCGATCTTGAGGGCTGACATGTTTTCTGCGGTGTGTTCTCTGCGCCAGATTTTTTCGAGAGTACGGCAGGATTTCTTGGATTCTTTGAGGGTGTCCGTGAACCACAGGGGTTTCCTGATGTTGGTTCCACTTGGGTGGCTTTTAAGTGGGGCGAGGTTTTCTGCACAGTTGGTGATCCATTGTGTGAGGCTGAGGGCAGCGATGTTGGCGTCGGTGGTGATGGCAGGTGGGTTTTGGTTCAGAGTTGAGAGGAGCTGCTCTGTGGAGATTTTGCTCCAGGGTCTGCGGGGGATTTGTTGTGTGCGCTGGTGGTGGGTCTCTCGTTTGAAGGTGAAGTGGACGCATCAGGGGAGAAATGGGGAAATCAGAAGACAGCAGGAGAGAATAGAAAAATACAGAAGCACAACAGCAGAGAGATGGAGAAATCAGAGGACAACAGGCGAAAAATAGAAAAATACAGAAGCACAACAGCAGAGAAATGGAGAAATCAGAGGACAACAGGAGAGAAAGGAAAAACCAGAAGCACAACAGGGGAGAGAAGGAGATACAGAAGCAAGTGCAAAGGTAAAGAAACCACAAACCAGTGGCAGGGGCCTGGGCAGGTGGAGCTGCAGCGGCGGGGGAGCGACCTACCCGAGGTAGGACAATTGCTTTTATGGACTGTGCTCAATTTTTAGGAAGTAGCTCCATGAACAGCTGTCTCCCGGGCTTAGCTATGTTGTACTTGGCAACTGAAAATGTAAGCTAGGGCCTTTGGATTTGCCAATGCTTCTTCACTTTGGCAGGCTAAATACAATGCATTGAAACAAAGACAATGGGACTGAGTCACAAGGATATTTGTAAATCTGCCTCTACAGTTATGAACCTTCACATAGGCATTGATTTACGAATATTAAGAATTCATAAATATTTTCAGGAATATTTCTTAAAGTTTTGAATATTACATCTATGTGAATTGCTTTCTTCATTTGTAATTGTAAACAGTGTTCATCTGGGAATGGGGAAATGTTGTTGCATTTGCAAAATATCACCTTTTGTTCTCTGTGGGGCAAATATGTTTTGAAAGGGCACATTTTTTCTCACATCCCCACAAAGTTTGGGGGTGTTCTCTTCACATTATCATCCTGGAAAAGGGATTTGTTCCTACTCTTGAAAGGAGTAAAACTCCAACCATTTCTAGGGTGGGAAGGAGTCATGCAAACATTTATGAATACAAACTTGAAAAAGATGGCCACAGCACACAGAGTATATAGTCCAATGGTGTGACAGGGATAAATATCCCTGATAGTATATTGATGAAGTGAAAGGTAGACTGGAGTCCAAGGTCTTGTTTTGCAGATGTTGTCTTTAATTGTAGATGCTAGAGATCATAGTGTCATCAACGAGATACAGCCAACACGTGTTTCGTCACACAAGTGACTTCATCAAGGCTGGGCCATCTGGCCAGAATGGTACGTGACAAAGGTAGGTAGCGAAGGAGCCCCGTGATCAGTTAGCTGGGCTCCAGAAAGTCAATTGTTGCTGGTAGGAAAGATAACAAGGACTTTTAGGAATGGACCTATCGGTAATGTGCCTGGTAAGGGTAATGAACCCGTAAGAAAAGGGCAGTAATGGTAGGCCCTGATAAGCCTGTGGTCGGGAGCCTGAGAAGTTGTGGAGTATGGCACCAAGTAATCGGAACGTTGTGAATACACACTGTTAGAAATGGGGTATTTGGTTGACAGTCAGTTTACCTCCTGTTCAAGCAAGGACCCTAACTCTAGTCAGGGTAAGAGAGAATCACCCTCAGCTAACCCCTGCTTACCCCCTTGGTAGCTTGGCAGAGCAGAAGGCTTAACTTCAGAGTGCTAGGTGTAAACTATTTGTACCAACACACACAGTAACTTAATGAAAAACACTACAAAATGGCACAACACAGGTTTAGAAAAATAAAGCATATTTAACTAAACAAAACAAGACCAAATCGTCAAAAATCTAACATACACAAGTCAAGTTTTTAATTTTTAAATATTAAATTAAAAAATAGCGCTTAGAAACACAAAATGCTTCGATGACTTGTTAACACGGTGTCGTGACGGAGCCATTCCCAACAATCCAACACCAGCAGCACCGGCCACAGAGACACGCGGACCCCCAGGTACAGTACCTTGGTTAAGAGTGAAAACAAGCTGATGCGCAAAGTCGGGAATCACGGCGTCTGTGCGAAATTTTGAATCCGCGCACTTCGAGCAGCGTCGGTCACGACGTGGTGCGGGGACTTCCACGGAGTCGCGGACTTCGGCGGAGCTGCAGCAGTGGTGGGCCTGCAAAGGTCGTCGTGTTCCAGCAAAGATCGGTTGCAGGCGGCATCACCGGACTTAGCAGCAGCGTCGGTCCGGAGTCATCCGAAGACAATTTCCTTGAAGTTTCACCAGTTTTTCCTTTCAAGGGCCCAGGGAGTGGATAGGGCACCACTTGTCAGGGCAGGAGTCTCATCAGAGAGTCCAGGTGCTGGTAAGGGAAGTCTTTGATGGGCCTGGGACTTCAGAACAGGGGGCAAGCTCAGTCCAAGCCCTCGGACAGTCCTTCTCAAGCAGGAATATACCACAAAGTCCAGTCTTTGTCCCCTTGCACAAGCAGAAGCAGCAACTGCAGGATAGCTCCACAAAGCACAGTCACAGGCAGGGCAGCACTTCTCCTCAGATCTTCAAATCTTCTCCAGGCTGAGGTTCCTCTTGATGTCCAGAAGTGATCTAAAATCTGTGGTTTTGGGTGCCCTTCTTACACCCAATTTCTCCTTTGAAGTAGGCCTACTTCAAAGTAAAGTCTCTTTTGAATGTAAAATCCTGCCTTGGCCAGGCCCCAGACACTCACCAGGGGGTTGGAGACTGCATTGTGTAAGGGCAGGCACAGCCCATTCAGGTGTGAGTGACCACTCATCCCCTCCCTCCTAGCACAGATGGCTCATCAGGATATGCAGGCTACACCCCAGCTCCCTTTGTGTCACTGTCTAATGTGAGGTGCAACCAGTGCAACTGTCAAACTGACCCAGACAGGGAATCCACAAACAGGCAGAGTCACAGAAATGGTATAAGCAAGAAAATGCTCACTTTCTAAAAGTGGCATTTTCAAACACACAATCTTAAAATCAACTTTACTAAAAGATGTATTTTTAAATTGTGAGCTCAGAGACCCAAACTCCACATGTCCATCCGCTCCCAAAGGGAATCTACATTTTAATCAGATTTAAAGGTTGCCCCCATGTTAACCTATGAGAGGGACAGGCCTTGCAACAGTGAAAAACGAATTTAGCAATATTTCACTGTCAGGACATATAAAACACATTAAAATATGTCCTACCTTAACTATACACTGCACCCGGCACCCCTTAGGGCTACCTAGGACCTACCTTAGGGGTGTCTGACATGTAAGAAAAGGGAAGGTTTAGGCCTGGCAAGTGGGTACACTTGCCATGTCGAATTTACAGTTAAAACTACACACACAGACACTGCAGTGGCAGGTCTGAGACATGATTACAGAGCTACTTATGTGGGTGGCACAACCAGTGCTCCAGGCCCACCAGTAGCTTTTGACTTACAGGCCCTGGCACCTCTGGTACACCTTACTGGGGACTTAGTAGTAAATCAAATATGCCAATCATGGATAAACCAATCAACCATATAATTTCACAGAGAGCATATGCACTTTAGCACTGGGTAGCAGTAGTAAAGTGCTCAGAGTTCAAAAGCCAATAGCAACAGGTGAGAAGAAATAGGAGGCAGGAGGCAAAAAGATTGGGGATGACCCTGCATAAGCAAAAAAGTCCAACACACACAAACTGGGGAATGTGTGGGTGTTCCCAAACCATACTGGCCACATCTATTCCCTAAAATGCTAGATTCTCACTCCGTGTTAGGATTTACCAATGTGTATATTACACCATCATTGAGTAATACTATACATAGATAAACAGATTTTCAAGTTCATGTTTAGGTCAAGCTTCAAGACATGATGTATACACTTTGTGGGCTTATAGCCTGCCCACTGCTTTTCATTTCAGTGTCCTTCTTTTTCGGGGTGCTTTCCTGCTAGTTGTCAGTCCTTCTTCTTTGTCCCTCCTTTTTGTCTTTCATTTCTTTCCACAAAGCAGAGACAAAGTACTGTGTATGTACGCTTTGGTTGTTTAACTGTTTGTTTGGGGGACTATTTATTTTATTTCTTTCCTGCTCTTGCTACACTGTGGGTGCATATTCAGCTTCAGCACCTGAATGTTATTGCATCTTCATTCTCCCCCCTCTTTCCCATGTTATTGCTGCCATTATACCAGCACCTCCCACTCCATTTCTTGTTGCCCTGTTACTTGTGTTCTGTTCCTAGTCCACCGCGCTTCAGGTATCAACATAGCAGACGCACACCTGACTTTTATCTACACAGGCACATTGTTCATATTTCAGTACAGCACCCGCTTCCATGTTTCTAGATGGCCGCCCAGTTATATTTACTTGTGTTCTGCTCCTAGTCCACCATGCTTCAGGTTTCACCATGGCAAAGGTGCACCTAACATTTATCGACATGGGCACTGCACTTAATATTTCAGCGCAACACCCACTTTCATGTTTTTAAATGGCCGTCCGGTTAGAATTGCCGGTTTTTGTTACTGGGGATTCCCGGAGTACTTTCTCTTCTGGGATTTAGGTCACAGCTTCCAAACTGGAGCCGCTGGCCTGCAGCTTTCCTGCCAGACCATCTCTAGTGTGCAAGGCTATCAGCCTGTTATGCAGCAGTGTAGTGAACCTGGTGGGATGGAGGTGTGCAGACATTACTGTCAGTGTCCTGGCCAGAACCCTAAGGAAGACCAAGCCCAGTAGCTGAGGAAGAATGGAGCCTTCCAAGGAGAAAACCAATATCCTCTTGAATTGTACAGAGGAGATATTTGTGAACTACCTCCATCCATCTGCCCCCATGTAGTATGTTCCAAGCTGCACCAGTTCTCTCAGTTGGTTGCAGAGTCTGCACCACACAGTAGACTTGGATTCCACTTCCCTTACCGGATAGTTAAGCGGAGTACAGGGAGTCATCAGTCCGTGTGGAAGAGCTAGTCAAAAGGGTTGTGTCCTTTTCAACAGGTAAGGAGAGATCCTGCAAAACATAGCGTCGCTTTGTTTGCTTTCAGGTAAGAGTCCTAGCAGGGAACATGTTCTTCAGTTCCAACCCACAGGATCCATGCACCGCATCACCTCCTTATTGTCCTCTAATACACTGATCTTCTGTCTGTTATTACCACACAGGCATCTGTTCAACATGACATCCTGTTCCATTTATGCTGAATTGAACTAAATAAAGGATTTTTTAGGAAAAGCCTTGAAGGGTTAACCTGAATTGTCAGTCAATGATACGGAATGGTTGGTGGTGGATTTTCTCAGACTTTCAGAAACATTAATTTAGTAAATGATTATATTTAGTTTGTCTTTATCTCTTCATCAATCTAAGTTTTCCATTACAGATATCCAATTTTTGCACAATAGGATGGCTCTATATCTAAAAATTAATCCAGGACTGTAACTTTCAGAATATTGTCTTTCTCCTGGTAACCAAATGTACCCCACCTCCCAACTTTCTGTCCTCACAATGCCTGTCAATGTTCCCCTACTGGCTGCCTTATTTTTTAGCTCGGGTTTTTTTTAGCCAGCCCTCTTAATCCATAGATTTGTTGTTGTGTCTTGTACACTTTTCTTCCACTCACTGTAGCATACAGCCTGGGGCACGCGGTCAGCCCTATTTATCCATTGCACGGTGAATTACATCAGCCTGCCCTTTCACAAGGAGTACATCCACACACACTGTAGCTGCTTCAGTACCAGGGACTTCTTGGCACTGCATGCTTTTTGAACACCAAAAAAATTATTTTGCTTTTAGACAATTTGTCTTTTAGCTTGATGAGGGCCTTGCAATTTCCTCAGCATTAGTGTTTCTTTAGTTTTGCGCAGTACCATTATTGAGAAATGTCAAGCTCACTCTCATCTTTGTAGACGTGTGTAAACAGGAAGCTCACATTGCAAAGGCTGCTGTGGTTGGTGATGTGCTCATAATCACAGGTATCTGTAAATCTTCAGTCTCTGTACTGCTGCAGCTCTGGGATCCTTTCATCTGGCTTGGATGCAATGCATCATATTAGCTGTGCAATAAGCCTCACTATTGTGGCTTCCAAAAGCTGGCCAGGCTACGGAGCACTTTGTGCAAGCCTATCAATAAGTGTACTGCATCCCTGTTCTGTGAACGAGCATGGTGTTCGATCCCCTCTGCAGACTAATCCACTTAATGGGATTTTCTTCCCCTGACTGAGGAATAAGACTCATACTCTTGCATTCAATGTTTTTGTCTACTTCCCCTTATGAGGACAATCTTCTTCCATGTTCGGTTTTGAAAACCTAATAAAGCCACATGTAACTCTATTTTAATTTCCATGACATATCTTCGTGTTCCCTGACAGTCCTCTCTAGCATGCTGATGTAATACTGCTGTAAAAGTGGATAAAGCTGAGCATTGCCTCAGATCAAGTGGACGAAAGACTCCTCCTAAGCTCACGTTTCGCACCAGAAGGCTGTCTTTATCCTGATTGATGACAGTCTAACAAGAAGAAGCCACGTTCTGCTGTCTTTCACATGTATGGCTGGCTGGGGCAGGAATGGTTTACTGTAGCAACGTGCAAAATGTCTCTGTTTTAAGCTGCATTGATTTTGGTACATCATTCTGGAGACTATCCTAGATAATGTCAGAGTATGCATCATGAAGCAGAACATGGCAGAGATGAGTGGAGAAGAACAATATACATGTCGGAGACCTTTCCTTTTAAATCCAGAAACCTGCACCTAAGAAGAAAGAGCCTAAACCCACCCTCTGTTTGCAAGCCTTGAACTCAGATTTATGTCTGGCTCCTCGTAATAAGCCATTGCACTGTGCTCACTGTTTATTCTCAACACATACATAATCTTTAGGATGAACCTTTGCGGCATACTGCACCTTGCGTACCCACAATGCATCAGCGTGCATATTCCTGAATTTAAAATGAGATGAGCTGTTAGTCCTTCATGAGCAGTTGTTAGCTGACTTCCTGTGCAACAGGGGACTATGCACAAGACTTCTACTTTATTGACCTCATGCCATTTGATGTTGACGCGGTTTACAATAGATCTTTCTGCCTGGCGCTTAGGGCCACAAGCTATTTCCACACAAACAAAATACCCTTTCTCGATCTGACAATAAGACATGAAGAAGGCAAGCTATTTACTAGTCTGTACGGAAAACCCACCGAGAGAAATATATTAATAAAATACCAGCATTATATCCCGATGGCTTTGAAAGGCGGATTCTTTTTTGGTCAGTTCCTTAGACTCAGTAACTGTAGTCACAAAGGGGATTATTTCCATGAGACCACTATGCTGATGCTGAGGAGCAAATTGATCATGACCACGATTAAGAGAGCCTGGTTTTGGCAAAGGAAAAACTTTTAAACAGAAAACAAAGAACATCCTAAATAACAAAATGTGTGCCACTTAGTTCCCCACTCCTACGCTAACCAGGTGGTTAAAATCATCAAAAGGCACTGGCCTATTGTCCAAACCGATAATGTGTCCCTCAACCTGCAATTGTTCTCATACTATCTTTATACTGAAGAACTTAAAATTGAATTTAGTGCACACAGCAAGAAAACACTTTTAATAGAAACATACCTTAGAAGACAACAGGGGTATGTAGGTATAATCTAACACTTCAGATGCTTTATTTGCACTGCCTAAAGTGTTACTCATTTCCTTTATGTCTGTTATTTTATACTATTGTTTCCTTGGTAGATGTTTTGAAAAGCCTACTTTCGGAGATCTCGCAAACTACATTCTTTACAGTTGGAACTACAATAAATCTTTCTATTCCATCTCCAAATCTTTAATTACAGCCAATGTCTTGGGAAATAATTTTCTTTTTCAAAATTATCGGTATTACACACACTGTGTAGAGTTTTTCATTTCACACATTACTAAGGCCCTTCAATGAAGTATTTGGACTTTGTTATTCTGCTAGGCTTTATCTTGAATGACCAAATACATTTGCCTTCTGGCTAGTGGCATCAAAATGGATCCATGAGATCTTTCCAGCTGTTCAGGATATGAGCGCTTGAAACACTTTTAAGATGGAGTGCATTGCATCAATATCAATGCATTCACATGTCTTAAGGCATCTTAAATATAGTGGCATCTTTTCTGCAACTTGTGAGTATTCTACGTGTTTTTTAAGTGACTTATTTAGTGGAATAGGCTGGTGTTTGGCAAATAAAAGGTATCGCTATCCGATCAACTGACCAATTGTGAAGGGCTGTGACCCCAGCAAGCCAAAACGCTGCTTTGCTTGGAAACCCCGTTAGAATACTTTTATTATATATGCAAACCTACACACATACTTGGTTTCTCTTTACTAATCTGTATCTGTAGTTCCACTTTAATTATGCTCGATTGCATTCTTTTACCATGTGTCCTGAAACAGCCCACTTCAGGACCCAGGACGAAAAGCTCACTCGAGCAGATGAAAATGCCTTGACTAGCCTGATACTTCTAGACCGGCTGTCTACCACCAAAAGAACTTTGGAAAAGACCACACTTATTGAAAGGCTCCTGGTCAGCACCTCAGGACCAACTCTTTGCTTGCTCCAATCTTCCCGGGGGGGTCAGGAAAATGTGTCAAACTCAATCCAGCTCTTCTAATCTGTTTCTGTCGTTTGATTAATTCTACTGCCCTCACTTTACTGATAGATTTCTACGAGCTTCCATTTAAAACCCTTCTCTAATTGCCCAGACACACTTCATGGTCTGTGGAGGACACTAAACACCATTTCCCCTCCTCTCTTTAAAGTCTTGGAGTTCACAGAAATGAGTATGGCAAAAACTTGGCAAACGCAACTACTTCTTACCCCTCAAGTCATTCATTCATCCCATGAAGCTTAACTTCCCCATTAATAACCCTGAGTCAGTCTTAATAATCCCATAAGTACGTTCCTCAAACCAGTGTTATGATCCAAAGTACTTTCTTATAGCTATAGCAGTTCAGAGACTCCTCCTCTGATGACCAACACACCCCAGTGCAACATCCTCATCAGTGGGAAATGTACCATGCCAACATTCTCTGCACTCCACTCTCTGAATAGTATAAAAACACGTCCCTAAAGCTCATAACTGGCCGCATAAGGAACTAGCCCTCACATGGACGTCATTTAGGGGTCAGCTGCGACCCATGGCTTAACCTTTGCTGCACTTGGCACTGCCTTTGTGACCCCAAACATCAGAGGTGACAACATTAGATCCAGGAGCACAGGGGCAGCTCGTACTTATGAACTTCAGTTGGGTCTCCACTCTTTTTGTTTTCTGTCAATTTTTTATTACACTAATAGTGAATAATAGTATATTATTCACCCTTAGTTTAATAAAATTCGAGTACAATTACCTTGAATATGCCCTTTCATGGCTGCTCAGGTAAATAAAACATGCTTTTAAATGTATCTTGTGTGCATGCTTGTGGGTGATATTGTGTGTCTGTGTGTGTGTGAGAGAGAGTGTATGTAAGAGTAAATTTGTACGGATGTATAAGTATGTGTATGAGTGAAAGTGGAGGTCAAAGAGCGTGTGATGTCACTTCCGCTACCCCCGATTTTCGATGATTTGACGTCCATGACTCAGTGCTAAGAAGACAACTGCTTTGCACCTCAATAAAAAGAACAAATTACAGAATCCCCTGCCTAGCCATCTAACAATTTATCCAAGAAGTCGCTCCTATAACTCCGTAGAGGATCGTCAGAAAATGTCCTAGACTGACGTTTTCACTCAACAATCGATTTAAATTGATCGACCCTACTGTGAAAATTAGGAGACAAAGGACACAGTCCGTAAAAGATCCGAACTCTCAAACTTTGGCTCAGCCTTCACCCTCACATAAAATGTCACCCACCACTTGTTGTTCAGAACTGCTTTGTGAATCTGCCCCATTTCCCACAGAAAGGACTAATACAGACAGGCACAAGCAGGGACCATGGTATAGGGCGAAAATGTTTGTAACGTGGTTGCTGTAAATCACTCACATATCTAAAACATAAAATACATTTCCACTTCCATTTATGTTCACTGCTGCCATTTACAACTCTAATCCTTACCAAATCAGCAAACACTGCCAACATTCCAGGGTTAGTCTGTACCAGGCCTTCAAAATGGCTACCAATTAATCAAACTCCTGAAATAAACACCATTTTCCCTGAAATATATTAGTTCTTGTGCAGTTCTCAATATTTGCTTGGAAACTGATCCAAATATGCCTGAGATCTGAAACTGGCTCTGCCTGTTGCTCTTACTGCGACTTGGGAAGAATGAATAGACTGATCCTAAAAGTGGTGGCAGTGGTGACAGCCCCGCCTGTGTGAGCGTGTTTGTTCACTCATATGTGCCACTTATCTAGGGTGCCCCTGTAATACGAGGCTGTTGCCCTAACTGCGGCTTCTCATTTGTTGTGACAGTCTCCATGTGCGCCAAATTCTGTGACTTCAAAGTGTAGCTGAAAATATGTGATATTTGGTGGCCTAATTTTGGGAGCAGTTGGGTTTATCCCTCACCGATTATTTGAGCCGGGCAGTAGACACAGAGGAGGATAACTTGATGTCACCTGGACCACCACACTATCGATTTCTGTTTTCAGGGCTCCAGGGAGAAGAAAACCTGCTATTTCCGGGAAGAATCAGTAACCTTAGCCCTACACAGATATTCCTCAAGAGCATGACTTTTCTGACCACATCGTCCCCAGCAAATGCTCCCTGCCAATGCTGGCGTATCTTCGGATCAACCTGTCTCCGCCGACAGCTACTTTGATGCGAGGAGGGGTGCATTTCATTCTTCCTTTAATCAGAGCAGCTAGGGGAGGAACACACCTGTGCAACCCGTGCTGCACCGGTTACATTCCCACGGCTCCCCGTGTGACAGAGTGAGACCTGCAGCTGGGTGTACACAACTCGTGCTGCAACTACCTTTCAGTGACCGTAGCTACAAGGAAAGGTTGAGGGGGCTTCTCTACCTTTACCAGGAGCCACGAGAAGTGTCAAGCACCTGGTCTGACTTGGTGCAGCCACTGCCAGAATGACAGCTCTAGCCGAGGCCAGCACTTCCTGTCTCTCGTAGTCTGTTATATTGGTCCCATTGATAACCCGAGAATGTGTGAGAAATATGACAGTTATATGGGGCATGTTTTTGGGATAAACATTTCTTTCAAAGGGGTCCCACTTTTCTATGTGTTTTTCTGCCTTCCTCTTATGATATACCTTTATCATACAAGTGCAAGCCTTACTGCCAGGGGAACCTGGGTCTACAATATGCCCAAAACACAACGGTGCTCATTGGCAACAAAATTCATAAAAATATAACTTTGGTCAGCAGCAATGGCTGTAAATGATTACTGTTCATTGTAAAAGATGAAACCCTTACTCCAGATTGCACATTTCACAGCATTTTATGCAGTAAGTGAAATATACATAAAGAACAACATCAAACAAGGACATTGTACCCCAAGTGAAACCAAACTACCCTAAGACAATTATTAAAATATATCCAAATAATAATGGACAAAAGTGTGTTCCACAGAACACAAACAACCAAAAGTTTTTTAGAATCCTTTGGCATGATAAGCCTGTGTGGCAAGGGTCAGTGTGTAAATAACCATGATTTTGGTGAATATTTTTGTGCCAGTAGGAACCAGTGTATTTTTAATATAGGTATCTTCTGAAATTGCATGAAGAACCCATATGTAGTCTCAAAACATATTAGCTGCGTAATAACTGTATTGACTCACTTCTAGCTCATTTGGTTGAACTACCCTAATAGACTCGTTATTTTAATTATTCTAAAAAACCCTTTTCTCCACTTCAACAAAGCCCAACATTGTAGAGCTGCATAGACAACGCCCAAAACTGATTCTGTCTAAATATTCCACCCTTTAATACCTTGACAACGCCGGAAGTTTGTTTTGTAATTGAAATGGTACCTGGTGCATTACCTTCTCATAATCAACATAAAGCATTCTATCTGACAGATGGGATGAAATCGATCAGAGAGGCTCGCAAACGTCATCAGTGTAGAGATAAACTAAAGCGGCCCCATTACACAGCCTTGTCTTACTCTAAACAGTGCGGGTATCTCCAGCCATCTAAAACATGCCTTGTAAAGGGCCTCACTTATTGGCTCCTATGTGTCTCAGTAAGAGCGCCCATACATTGATGCATCACTGTGGTTCATATCGCCTTCCTTATAGCCCCTGAATCAAAGGTGAGCCACCAAAGCCGCCCTGACACGAGGCTTCATCGTCCAGCATCCATTCCCTATAAAGCTGTAAAACCTATAACCCGGCAACATGGTTATTTGAAAACAACAAGGCCTACTGTCCCCTAAATCAAGAGTCACCCACAACTTCTCCTAGGGAGGACAAGATACAAAACAAAGCCATACTGGCAGGGAAAACAGAGAGAGGATGAAATGCTGTAACATGTTGTCAGTGAGAGAAAGGAAAGGATGGGTGCACTTCATTGCTATTACATTGAGCCAGACATGCAAGGCAGACAAAACGATATCGGTGGCTGTTGTTGAAAGTGTCGGAGACCACAGGACCTGGCTTTTGATTACAAATGACTTAATGCAGTACATTCAATGGGACGAGGGAATATGAGTTCCTTATAATTAAACTAAAAACTCCACTAAATATAGTATTTGAAACAACACTTATTTGTAAAGACACATTATCCTACCATACAAAATTTTAAAATGTGATTTTATGTATTAATTTATGTACTATATCCGCCTTTTTGCTATTTTGGAGCACCATGTATACAATGAGTAAGACAAGGCTGATGGTTATACTTGACTTGGGCTACTACCTGCTAGAGTTAGTACAATCGGGATATCCAGTCAGCTGTGGCCAATGGGATAGGTGAAGGTGATTGTGGTGATGTGCCGGAAAGAGGTCATTTGCACCGGAGTACATGGGGAGCTTCAGAAAGCAAGGCACAGTTGTATTTGTACACAGCAAGAATCATGCCTGTTGACATCCTGTTGGACCGGAAGGGAGCGGGGGGATCGTTGGACTCAGTACATTACGGACTTATGTTTTTGTTTTCTTGGCTTCCCGGAGAGTAGAGGAAATGCTTCCATTTTCTTACGATAATGGCATTACTCCTAGTCCTACTCCCTCGCCTTCCTTTTAACCAATGAGGCCTCCCGCCTCCCCTCTAGACCCTCCCTTCCCCTTTCAAAACCCCCCCCCACCCTTATCCCCTCCTGTACAAAAACCAAGCCCAAGCTGCAACTCGGACAGTCCGTACCGGGAGGGTGGGAGGGAACGGAAAAGGAAGGCGAGGGAGTAGGACTAGGAGTAATGCCATTATCGTAAGAAAATGGAAGCATTACCTCCCGTCCCTCCCTCGCCTTCCTTTTAACCAATGAGACATAGCAAGAAAACACACAGGAGACGGACATCGAGTTGCAAGACCTTTATTTAATATCCTGCACCAAGAACATCCCAAACATTATCTCATAGAGGATAAGACCCGGTGACCTAACACCGACTCCAAACTACCCAAGTCCGACAGTCTATAATGACGCACAAACGTCGAAGGAGAAGCCCAAGTGGCGGCCCTGCAAATTTCCACCACGGAAGTCCCCTGAAGCTCCGCCACCGTAGCCGCCATGCCTCTGGTAGATCTCCCCTGAATCCCTTGAGGAGGAACCACCTCTTTCAAGGAATAGGCCAACAGAATTAAAGATCAAACCCACCGACTCAAGGAAGCCGTGGAAGGTTTCTCACCTTTGCGAGCCGGACCAAAATTAACAAACAGTGAATCCCCTTTACGAAAAGGAGCCACCACCCGCAGATACTCTAACAAAACCCTGCGCACATCCAACGAATGCAAACGGACCTCCTCCCTTGAGGAGGGATTCGGACAAAATGAAGGAAGGATGACCTCCTGCCGGGAATGGAACGAAGAATTGACTTTAGGAATAAAGGAAGGTACCGGAACCAGAACCACCCGATCGTGAAAAATCTTACAAAAAGGAAAGGAACAAGCCAATGCCCCCAATTCCCCCAACCGACGAGCCGAAGTAATGGCTACCAAAAAGAATGTCTTCAAAGATAGATGGCGCAAATCACAGTCCCCCAAAGGTTCAAAAGGGGGCTCCGTCAACACATCCAAAACCAAGGACAGATCCCATGAAGGAAAAGAACGTACCGGGCGAGGAAATAAATTAACAAGCCCTTGAAAAAATCTCGGCATCAAGCGCCCTTCATCCTGAAGATTACGCCATGGTCCTCTGAATGCCTGAATAGCCGCCCACTGCACCCGAAGAGATGCCACTGACAACCCTAAATGAGCACCGTCCTGCAGGAACTGCATCACCTCAAAGATAGAAGCGCAGGTAGGATCTAACTCACGACTTAAGCACCATGACGAAAACACCTTCCACTGTCTACCATAAGAAAGCAAAGTGGAACATCTCCTCGAAGCCAGCAATGTAGAACTCAAAGCTACCGGCACCCCCAGACCTGTCAATCCCCGTCGTTCAACTTCCAGGCCGTCAAGTGTAACCTTCTCAATGACCCCAATGGGAGGCAGGGAAACTCCAGGGGAGACGGACAAAGAGGCAGAGGCCACATCCTCCCGTCCGCCATCAGCCTCAACAAGGGGAACCAATTCGCCCTCGGCCAAAGTGGCGCAATTAGGACAACCCTGGACCCCAGATCCCTCACACGTAACAGAAACGCCCTGAGTAGTTGAAAAGGAGGGAACGCATACAAAAGGCCCTGCGGCCAAGGACATGACATCCCGTCCACCTCCCATGCTTGGGGACATCGAAACCGGGAGCAGAAGCGATCCACTTTCGCATTCCCTACTGACGCAAACACATCCAGCACTGGAAGACCCCAAAGCCGAACCAGATGCTGAAACAGAGACTTCCGGAGAGAGAAAAGTTGAGAGGAAGGAATCACTCTGCTCAGCCGATCCGCCCGAACATTCACCACCCCCCGAATGTACGTAGCCCTGAGAGAAGGAACCCACTCCTGAGCCCACACAAAAATCTCCCTGACTAGATTGAACAGAGCCCTTGACCTGGTCCCTCCTTGCCGATTGACATAAGCCTTGGCCACTAAGTTGTCTGTGCGAACCAGAACCGCCGAACCCCTCAGGGAATCCTGAAAATGGACCAGAGCCAGGAATACTGCCCTCAATTCGCGCCAATTCGACGACCGACTCGCCTCCCGAGGGGACCAAAACCCCTGAATCTGAGCCGACCCCATCCATGCCCCCCAACCGGAGAGGCTGGCATCCGTCGTCACCACCACGGGTCTCAGAGGCGATAAAGAAACCCCTATCCTCAGGTGGTCTGCATCCAACCACCATTGCAACTCTCTGTGAATCAATCCGGACCCTGGAACCCTGTCCTTCAGAGAACCGGACCCTGGTGTCCACCTTCTCAAGAACCATGTCATCAAGCACAGGAGATGGAAACGTGCCCAAGGAACCAGAAATATCACCGACGCCAAATGACCCTGCAGACGCAACCATAGAAGAGCTCGGGGAGCAGACCGCAACAATACCTTCTTTACCAAAGCCTGTAGGACACCCAGCCGTTTTTCTGACACAGTCACCAACCCAAGAAGAGTCTGAAACCGAGCTCCCAGAAAAACCAGATCCTGGGACGGCACTAAGTCTGATTTCTCCCAATTGATTAAAAACCCGTGGTTTTGCAGGACCCCCAGAACATGGACCACCTGCTTCTGCAAAAGGTCTCGTGATTGGGCATGAATCAAAATGTCGTCTAGATAAGGATGCAGAAATACCCCTTCTGAATGAAGCAAAGCCACTAGAGGAGCCAGCACCTTTGTGAAAATTCGAGGAGAAGATTTTAGACCGAAAGGCAGAACGCAAAACTGATAATGGTCCTGACCCACAGCAAACCTCAGGAACTTTTGAGAGGATCTTGCCACCGGTACGTGTAGGTAAGCATCCTGCAGATCCAGTGACACCAGAAAGTCCCCGTGTCTGACAAATGGAAAAATAGTCTGAATGGACAGCATGCGGAAATGCACTGTCCTGATCCAGGTATTCACCTCCTTTAGATTGAGCACCGGCCGAAATCCCCCTGAAACTTTCTGCACAAGAAACAAGACCGAATAAGTGCCCTGACCCCGCTCGTCTAGCGGAACGTGGGAAATGGCCCCCTTGACCAGTAAGTCCCGCACTCCGTCCAATAATGCTCTTCTCCGTGACCCCTCTGAAGGCAGAGGTGTGGGACGTACCCCTGAATCTGGAGAAACCACCACAAAATCTATGACATAACCATTGGCCACCATGTCTAGTACCCAATGATCGTTTACACTGTCCTTCCAAGCCGAAAGAAAGTGACTCAGTCTTCCCCCAACCGGCCCTCTGCCAGGCCCACAGTGATTGTCAGGACCCCTTCTTGAAACCACCCCGGGTCGCAGGAGCAGACTTCTTAGGTGAAAAACGCGGCTGAAAACGCCGTTTCCTAAATGAAAAGGATTTAGCATCCCTAGTAGGAGAAGATCTGGAATGTTTCTTCCACCCTTTACCCGAAGAAGAACCCCCTTTATAAGGTAAGGCATGCTTCCGTTCCTTAAAAGCCTTGGAAAGCATGGATGGCAATTGTTCTCCAAACAAGGTACGACCTTCAAACGGCAGTCTCAACAAGGCCGCCTTTTCCCCCGGATCAGCCTTCCAGGAACGCAACCAGAGGGACCTACGAGCCCCAATCAAAGACCCAGATGCCAGAGCCGAAGTACGGACCACATCCGAAGACACATCGGCCAACAATCTGGCCTGCTGCTCCATACCAGCCAGGAGCTCCGAACATTCCGCCCCTTCCTGTACAGCCACTGCCAGTTTATCAAAGTCTTGAACCAATGACTGTGACGCATAAGCAGAATAAATCCCTGCCCTCAGCGCCAGATTTTCCGCAGCAAAAGCCCTCTTAAGACCCGAATCCACTTTACGGTCAGTGGCATCCGTAGGCACACAATCCTCCGGATTGACTGCCGTTTTGCCAATCAGAGTAGCCAAAATAGAGTCCAGGTGTACTGAAGGAGGCAAAACCTCCTCACCCTCAAGTAAGTAAAGTTTCTGAAGGAATCGTGGAACCTGAGCCTTATCCACATCCTTCCACTCACGAAACACCATCTCCCTCACAGGTCCCTGAAAAGGCATGGCAAACTTTGAAGGTGTCTTATATTGAGGAAATAAATAAGAATCCGAGTCTGCAGGTTGAAACACTGGGAAACCCAAATTGTCCCGAACATGTGCCATCACTTCCCACATATCTTCCCTGGAAACATATTTCCCCCCAGATGACGTCGATGGGGCCTCATCCTCACTCTCCGATGAGGATTTCCTAGCTGCTACCGATGAATGCGCACATTTAGACTGACCAGTCCTGGCCACGCCTGCTTGTAGTGCCCTGGTCACCGCCACCTCAATCATATCCTGAACCTCCTCTCTGGACATGAAGGGAGTACCCCTGCTAGGCACCTGTGAGTTCTCAGGAGTAGTAATGCTAGCCTCACCCCCCTCCTCCTCCGAGGAAGAAGAGACAATCCTACGTCTCTTTGCTGGAACTTTAGGCATGGTAAACAAATAATCACTGACTTGAACCCCAAAAAACTACCCTCTATATAGGCACCTGGTCCTCCCCCCAATCAGGGCTCCACCAATCCCTAAAGAGGTCACCTATTTCATCAAAATACATAAAAACCACGGGCCGAACGCCCGTTCTACCTGAGAGCATCTCAGAGTTGAAGTCCCTCGGTTCCCCGCGGCTCCGCGGCGCTGAAACCCGGAAATCAACGTCCCAGCCACAGAGGGCCGGCTGACCCCGTCAGCCGGCCTCCAGGACACGCCTCTCGAGCAACCATGCTGCTCGTTCAAGACGCGACCCAGCCGTAGCACTCCTCGCGGAGCTCCGCGTCCCGAGGAGTGCCTCCATCGACGACCTCCAGGCCCCGCCGTGCAGGTAAGAAAGGGAAAGAAAACCGTCTAGCGTGGGCTAGACAAAAGAACAGGAGGGGATAAGGGTGGGGGGGGTTTTTGAAAGGGGAAGGGAGGGTCTAGAGGGGAGGCGGGAGGCCTCATTGGTTAAAAGGAAGGCGAGGGAGGGACGGGAGGTAATAGTGTTTTCCTCCTAAAGTGCGTTAATCAATGTGTAATGAGAGCTGAAAAGAAACAAATGTTAATTGAATCTTTGCGTGCGATACGGAGAGATGACAATGTCAGAACGAATGAACGTGAATGTTCCGTCCAAGTGAACTAGCTCTCCTACAGGCAGCGTGTACACAACAAATCAGGCAAACCGATGTCATCTCCTCCCTGCACTTTATGTACCATGAAATATGGTCGCATCTTCTGAGTGTGTCAGTTTCCGTGGCCAAGTCTCTTCTCTGGAAGAGTGCTTCTGTCATTACATTCTTCAAGTCATCAGTTCTAGGCTGACCCTTCTGTATCCTACATTGAGGAATCATAAATAATAGTACATGTTTGTGACATGACCCCTGTTCAGCAAGATGCATTGACATAAACAAGGCACAGTCCACTGGATAGGTTGAAGAGCCTGGAATATTGAAATATGAACTCCAGTCCTAGCTTTGCCACTTGGCAATAAATCATATGATACTGATAAAGTTACCCCATACACCTATGGCTCACATTCTATATATGTGTAATGCAAATATCGTATGCTTCAACCTGCTTGGTGTACATGATCTCACATGGTCTCCCAAATCAAGTAGATAAACAGAGTTTAGTTGTGCCTTTTTTAGGTTTGCTTTCTATAAGTACCAAGGCTTATAGCCATGTGCCTACTGAGTTCACTCCCATACAAGATCCCAGGGCTTCGTCCAGGAATGTAATTGTTAGTACCCATAATTGCTGTATTAGTGAGAACGGCCTCATGCTATGGCGCAGCACTCATACTTATTTGTCGCATTTATCATAATTCCAATCTCTCTTCCCCATGCATTCTGCAGAGACGCAGAGTTAAAGGTTGTGTAATTGTAACTCCCCCCTCTGAATCTCCATGGACACTTGTTCATCCTCCTTCGAGATGCATTGGATACAAGCGCTAATTGCACAAACCCAAGGCTTGGGAGTGCTGCAGGGTCTTTAGTCCGAGTGCACCTCACTAAGATAAGATACCATACAAATCATACCCTATCGAAGTCACTAATTGCAGTTGGCCTGGAATCTATGGTTTTGACTTTTCATCGGAATTCAGAATTTGCAGTCACTTGGTGGAATGGAAGAGGTACAAACCTTTACTCTTTGCTGCTGGCACCTCAGTCATCCTTTAATATTTCGAACTTGTGTTTCTACATAGAACAGACGTGATATACGACTGAGGTAGAGTCCCGTGAGGACAGACCAAATGACTGCCTTTTATTGTCTCAAATCCTGGGACGTCATAAAGGAAACTTCGCTCTTGCATTATTCCGGTATATGGTCACACAACTCTTTATTGATTGTAAAGAGCCTCATAACCTACAGTGTGTGCAGTTTATCATTAAAATTATGGTTTTCCAGTAAAGTTCCTTCAAGATCCATTGTCAACTAGTTTCCTGCCTAATATATACGATTCTCTGGAGCCTCCAAAAGAATACGTTGTATAATAATGTTGCTTATTTTTAGAGTGGATTGCAAGGCAGACACCCCACGTTTTACAAGGTGACCATGGGAAAGCCGGTTTAATACTTAACTTACACAATATGTCTAACTCTGAAGGGATTTCCCACAGGTAAGGAACTGCACCTAGACCCGCTGAAGAGGTGGCAAACCAAAGGCTCGAGTTATGGACCACCTTTTACTAGAAAGAGAAGAACTGACCTGAGACAACCAATTATTGCATTCGACAAAAATATTCTCGTGTCATTTTTGTTTCATAATCCATATCTTCCATTTATAACATTTCATGTCAGCTCCTAATAGGCGAATCACAGCTATGATTAAGAGCCATCACCTATATGAGTAGGATAATGTCACACATATGCCGCTTCAAAGACTCTCTTGGGGTCATCAGTGCAGGCTAGTTAGCGTTTGCTCGTGGCATTTATTTCCTTTAGATAAGGCAGCTTGCTGAACAGTTGTTCTGATGCAAAACCTGAAACGTTCTACCAGAGAAATGTTTGAATGAGTAAAGTCAGGACACTATGCAGATGGACAGTAAGCGCAATAAGGAGGTCTTTTGGGCGGGAAATAACAGTTTGAGTAACAGCATACTTAATGAAACAGGCATGTTGCATGGATGGGCAAGATTTGTGATAATCGTGTGGTGATGACGCTGATATTCAGGATCTAACTTCCTTTGACTCTTTGCCAGATTAATACCATTTCATTGTGTTTGTTTTCTACCAGTCACTAGTTAGGATTCTTACGTTTACACAACGAATGTTGCTTGTTTCTGACATTTGCAAGGGTCTCACCGCCAGTAGTAGCAGGTGTTGCTGACTGCTAAGTTCATTTATAGAGATGTTTTCCTCAAAATGCTTCGAGTAAACCAGCTAGATAACTGGTGTACTGCACGTGTTTCTCTATATATTTTGGCGGTTTCTCCTAACACTTAGAGATTGGGAGTTACGGATATGAAGATCTCTGCCCAGACCTCCCCCATAGTGACCTGGTGGTATGCCCAGGTTAGTAGCTTAAGCAGAGACGTCGTCACAAGATGCTCTGCTATTGTTGCTGAACCACAGAGGTGCATTTATGATGATTACTTACACCTTTTCATTTTGTGAATTTCCAGCTACAAAGAACAAGTATTATAGCAAAAATATATCTGTTTAAAATGAATGTGTCTTTTTTTTGTCCTGCCTTAAAACTTAAAATACTCACATCAGGATTAAGCATTTCCTTTTGTCATTTTATTCCTAAAATCCAAAAGTATGGTGTAAAATACCTACATATCAATATCTTATCCGGAACGCTACCAACAATCCTTGTGTCCTGCACTGTACCACGGTAATGATGGGACAAGCTTCCATCCATTGATGCATTAAAAGCACTACAAATATAAGTTATAGGAAATTAAAGAGGCTAGAGACCCTGAAAGAGAAAGGCTTCAGTCTTGATATGATCTGCGGCTGAGTTTCTATCCAGTCATATCAGTGTAGTACCTATAAGTGAATTCAGGTTCTGTCAGCAACCTTGTAAATACCCTCTATATCTTGGAACAAGGCCTTCCTCAGTCAAAACTGCATGTGGCAATTGTACACACCACCAAAACAACACTAGGATGAGGAAATAGTTGAAATTCTCAAGCCAATGTATTTACTACGTATTAATTAAAAAAAGCACACCCAAAAAAGGGAAATAATCCTGATAATTTAATTAGATCAAAACATTCAGATTGTCATTATCAGTGCGGCTAAAACGGATATGGTCACACACCATGCCTGAGTGGCAAACGAGCAGGCTATGGTTGAACAAACTGCACAAAGCCTGGGATCTCGATTCAGCAGTACTGCTAAAACCATTGGGTGTGGGAAATCCTGGAAATCATAATCACTTAAGATACATAATCACTGGGCATGCACTGAGGTTTTTGGTAACTTTTTGCCAGTTTAGCTGTTTACGATGAAATCCATCAGTAAGGTAAAGCTGGGCAAAACTAGGAGTCATGGACAGATAGGTCTGCAGGTGTTCGGATCCTCTTTTCCCACCACGTTTGCTGATGCATCAACTCTTTTATTAAAATGCCCTGAGTGGAACAGGCCACATAATTTTGCCGTCCAAAGTTGTTTCTTCTTCTGGTAAATTTAGCACTTTGTTCCAGTTGTCCTGAAATTAAAAGGTTTCTGAGCTCTGACTTTTTATGGAGTTCTACATCTTCTGTCCTACTGCTCTAAAGTTCCTAAACTTCCAGAGAAGGGTCAGTGGGCACAAGGCCATTGAATCACGTGGAAATATTTTATATGATCAAATTAATAATGGTAAATCTACGTAAGCAAATAATTACAAGATTCCCATACAATGCCTCTCTTACTTCTTAGTACTATGATCGAGTTCCTGGTTCCCAGGGCTGACTGGCTGAAAAGGGGGCTGACAGTACTTTATCTCCCAGTTTTTAAAAAGGCGGACCAAAGCTTCATGCAAAGTGTCAATCCCTTGCCTAGCACCTCCTTCTCCTCCAGCTCCCTTAGTGTAAAAATAAAACACACACATGAAATGCCTGTGCACCTTCCAGTTTGTGAAAACCATTTAAAAGAATCTGGTGTGGAGACTTCTTTGACCCACAGCTGGCAGAACAGAATGTCAGCATCACACAGGGTCGCTTTGTGGGAGCTGCACTCTAACCAGTGTCTACCTTGCTCTAAGAGGGGTCATCAAGGTAGAAAGCAATGACAGGATTATACGCTGAAATTTGATTAGGGCCAACATTCCTACTATAAAACGTCACTACAATGGATGACAGTGACAGGTACGATACCTGTTTATCTGGAAAAGCCATAGTACAGTATACAAGAAGCACTTCTCCAGGTAAGGGAAGATGTGGAAGAAAGCTAGTTACTACAGCCACTGCGGGTGGTGTAGCTAAAAGAAGGAGATTAGGGCCATCAAATAATACTAGATCTCTTAAGGTCACATATATGGCAACATTGTAATAAAATAAACCCTTGCAATGTATAAAATGAAATTCCATGTTCACTGATTATTTTTACTTTCACTTGTTAGGTATAAGTCAGAAGAATTACTTCATTATGTATCTCACAAATAGATTTACAAATAAATAGGCTTTTGAAACAGTGGTAGTTTAAAGCATGCAGAATCACTTGGCTCATATTGTAGTTGAGTATTCAACTCACATTTTAAATTTCAGCAATCACGTAGCTGAGCCTCACATTTACATAGCAAGCTGACAGCTAAGTTTGTTTTTACAATTGCAGAGGCAGGTACCATTTGTATTTCAACTCTCAGGCTTGTCTGCAATATTATATTACTTCATTTTAGCTTATATCATAGATATCTTGGTGAAGGCTTCAATGCAGGATCGCATGTTTTTGACATTTGCACAGCCTTTGCTGTTTGTGCACATTTTAAAGCTCACTTACAAAACATGGCAAAAATTCCAGATGTGAAAATGAAACCGTCAAAATGGTTACCATGGTTTAGGGGTAAACCACAAGCAGTGCTCATAGACTAAAGATTCCACAGGGTTTATTTACAAACTGCATTTTTGTAGTATGTAAAGTAGTACAGTAGTAGTACTACTCACGTAGTAGAAAATGCTATTCACAATACTGAGGATGTGAACCTCCGACTTTTCTATCTTTTCTGCATGGAGATCTCTGTCAGAGTGGTGGAATCTCCACACATGCAGGCAAGCAGGAAATTCCAGACACCTTTATAGGGTGTTTGCTCTAGAAGCTTCTCCCACATCAAAGCGGCTATGAGGTATAAACAGGGAACCCTCAGAACCAACTCTTCAGTACACATCTGGACATATGAAAGACTCAAAAGAAGGACTGCTGTTCTGCCCTGCTGCAAGATGGACTGCTAATCTGCTGCCCTGCTGCCTGTGGGAGAAGGACTGGACCTGCATCTTTGACCTAGGATTGCTAGGGTAACTCCACGGACTTGTTAACTGCCCCCCTGATCAAAGCCTCAGGGACAGAAAAAGCCCCAAGCATCCTGAACCCTCACCTTGACTCTCCATGTTGTGAGTCTTGCCCCTCAAGTGGTGCCATCTCAGTCCAAGTGCCTTAGAAGTGGGCCCAAAGGTGGTCTGCCAGCCTAAGTGTGGTCCCAGAAGAAGTGACACAGTGTGACACATCAGCTCACGACTCTGCATCAGAAAGCCACTGCACGATGTATCCATGATGCAGGATATCACAGCTCCTTGGAACTGCCACTACACAACACATCCTTGAATCAGGACCTCGCTTTGCTGCCCCACAGCTCCTTCAAACCATTGCTGCGCAAAGCATTTTCAGTGCAGGACCTCTCATCCAAGCCCTGCAGCTCAACGGAACCACTGCTGCATGACATATCTTTGACGCAGGACCTCACAATGCTCTGCAACCAGCATTTAAGGTACTTTACTCAGAGACCTAACTTGGTATTTGTATCCAGCCTGGCTCTATCATGGTCAGCCTGAACTTGTGACATTCCCTCGGTTCAGCACGACCAGATTACGACAGTGGATGCTTTGAGCTTTGAAACTGTGGGCAAACATTCAATATAATATTGTACTCAGAGACACTGGAATTATGAGATTCTGTTGCCGCAGCATTTTTTGCATCAATATAGATTTGCCTCATTTGCCACATAATCCATCATCTGCTTTATGATCTGCTGATCTTGACAAAAGAAATTGTTGTTAGCTCAGACGGTCTAAAAGTTGTTAAAAACACAACAATGTGTATTGCGGTTCAATAGAAGGCACTTTGTAAATGGTGACAGGTCACATTTCTGTGGCCTATTGCTATACTGAGGTGTTCAATTGGTGCTAATGAGGTGCAACCAATGCCCAGGCATTGTTAAAAAGTGTAATAAAAATGACAAGTTAAAGAAGTAATACTTCACAAAATGTGCCACATTACGCTGCATAATTTGCCTTTTCTTGACGCATAATTTACCCAACCCTGCCACGTATTTTGGCCCTCCCTGCTGCATAATTCCAGTGGCCCTGATTATACTACAGACCCCCCCAAACTGGGAACAAAGTACCTCTGCACATGGAGCACAGATGGTTTTATGTCAGAATACCAATATCAAAAATATTGTTTGATATAAATATTTTTGCCCCAATATCATCTACAAAACTATTGCTTCAATGATTGTAAATTTTATGTTTTTAATCTCATTGGGGTGCTATTTTTGTAAACTATATTTTGGACACAATATTTTTGTCAGGTGATATTAGGTCATGATAATCTGGTATCAAAATTTGAAGAGTGAGTCCATCAGTGTTCTGAATGCCTTGGGAGCCCGCCCCTTCTTTTCACAGGACCACACAAGACACACTCAGGGACTCCTCAAGCAGAGAAGATCTGTTATTAGTTGTAGCACTCCTTACAAGGGGACATTATTTATATATTCAGCTCACCAGTACCATCCTGCTTTGTTGTTCCCTTGGAGGACTAAACATTTTCCAGGTTCTCAGAGGATATTTTAAAAGTTCCTTGATGTGGGAGTTGTTACTGCACTATGATGGTCTGCAGACAGTCAGGAGACTCACCAGAGACCACAAGGAGCCAGACATATGTAACCTCCTTCAGTGGAGATGTTTCAGGCCCATGGGTTAATCTGATCAGCATTTTCTTTATGATGCTCCTGGTGGCATGCTCCAGCCACTTGAACTGCTCTTGTGAAGTCCATAATATTTTTATGGATTTTATTTTTGCTGTTGCTGGAATAAAGTGTTCTTTCGAGCCAACTTTCACTGCTGCTTTTTCTTTCTGTCAATAGTGCACTAAATTAACTTTCTGCATGACCTCCTGTCTAGACACTGATAATCTAATTGCCTTCAGTGCTCCTACAGCAACACCCTACAGTCAGACCACTCTTCCTGTTTCCATGCCACACACACCCAGCCTTTGAACTGCTTGCATGTTGCCTGTGTGTCCAGCAGGAGTCTGTAGTACCCAATTACTAGTGCACCAAGAACCCAGACCTTTCCATGGCGACCCCGTCTATTTAGGTTTCCTATCAGGCCACCCTTCACTGGCCACCGGTGGAAGGCAGGGAGCATGTGCCACTAGCCCTGGTAAGAGAGTCCAATAGAAGTCCGTGAAGTACAAGTCCAGAGTGTCAATCCACTCCACATATGGATTCACCCATTCTGTAATTCCATCCTTCTTCTTTCTATTAATCCTCTTGTGCCAAAGGCTTTTCCCTCTGCATAGGTTTGAAAATTGAAGTGTGGAGCTCTAGGTAGGTAGGATCCCCTACCCAATGTAAAGATGCCACATTACTCTCCCACCCCTATCTGAGACTTCCAAGGAGTAGTGCCTAGGTCATACAATCACTTGCACAACATTCTGGGAAGCTTTGGTATGGTCTTTTGACAGAAGAGTGGGACCAACCTTGCCTCTGAACAAGACTACTGTCAGTCAGTGCAGGTTTCTTCCCTCCAATGCCTCAAAGAAACCCACTGAGGTGAGTGGTGCCAGAGGCCTGCCTGCTGCCTCTCTTTGTCCCCTTTGTTAGAACCCTGCCAGTGGTTGTCAGAGAGAAGCAGCTAATAATTTGAATGAGATTTCTCCTCCATCCCTACCACTTCCAGAAGATGATTGATCCCACAGTATATTTAAAGTATATTAACTATGTCACTAAAAATTACCTCATGCAGAACCAATGAAGGGGATGGGGGAATCAATGAAAAAAGAATTACAAAAATGAAACGTACCTTTCCCGCCATTCCCACCGACTCCTGCCACCTCGCTCATTGCCCTTCTGCTTGTGGTGTCCCAGCATTCACTGGAAAACCAGCACAGGATCCCCAGCAATCCTGGTGCTGCTTTCATGCTAAACCTAGCATGAGAGAAGCACCAGGATTGGTCTGAGCAGCTTGGACTGCCACTCAGACACAGCCCTGGGGTCTGTGCAGTTTCTGCAGCCTGACTATTAAACACAGCCTGAGACGACCAGCCAAACACACCTGCACACTTAGGTGCACTCTTTCCTCCTCTCCCCTCCCACCTCCCATGACCCAGCACCCCTCCGGACTGCCGGCTGAGCTACCAGATGAAAAATAAAACAATAGTTAACTATTGTTTTATTTTTCATCTCCTGGCTCTTGGCCAGGGGGGTGACGCACCATTGTGGAGGAGCCGCCCCTGATATTCACTGTTCCTAAGAGCATAGGCGTCAATTCACCAAAATGCCAGGGGTAGTGGAAGTGACATCACATGCCATTTGATCTTTACATGGGCCTGATAACGCGCCCCAATCTAGTTAATTTATTCACTCTGAGACCGGTTTTAGGCCAATTAATCTTTTGACCCTGATTGAAGACACCTTAGGACGAGATAACTGATCAACATGTCAATCAATAAGTCAATAACGTTATCAATCAGACTCAGAAACCACCATGACCTTTCAGTCATGAATAACCACACCAGTTTAGTACTATTTTGTGATGTTTATTCCCTATTGATTACAATTCTACTAGCAAGTTTATTAGCCTCAAAACCATGAAACACATCAGCATTGTCATAATATGGCAACTTGAATAAGATCTCATCAAAGCAAAGATCACGAACCTTAGAACATAGCACGACGTCAACATGAATTAACCTTAGCAGAGTATCATTAGTGCATCATTCAACAAAGCATTGATTCTGCATTTGTCTATTTGCGTCTGTTTAGTGAACCCCTTAACTAACCTCGAATTAGCATTGGCATGTTGGGCTTCATGCAAAACACTTTGGTAACACAAATTTAGAAAACATCTATCTATGGTCTCTGGCAAAAGAAGCAGTTGGTACCTATAAAGGAAAGGCAAACAGACAATTACAATTTCCTCATCATATAGTTACCCTCCGTAATGGGTCAGCATACAGAGTCAGTCTTCATCCTCAGGACATCAGTTGATTCGCCATCAGCCAGGGAATTCAGCAAGACGGGTAAAAAGGGGCACTTCCCTCATAAGGAGGAGAAGTATAGAACGGGCAAGATAAGGGCAAGGATAGTTTGAAGAACCAAACAGCAAAGTCTCTATGCAGAGTGACAAAGTGTGGCTTCTCGTGTCAAAGGTTTTTATCCTTTTTCTGTTGTACAGTCCCCTAATTTCTGATTGGGTAGGGTTGGCACCCCACTATCTCCATCCAAAGGGTTTCCAAGGGTGCTATCAAATTTGTCACCCCATAACAGTTCTCACGTAGTTTATTGGTTCTTGTGATTGACGTCTCCAGCGGGTAGAATGTCAGGTATGATTTCATACTCTTGTGGTCCTCTCGCATCCTCAGTCAGTAGTTCCATTGTCTGTACCGGTTTAGGCGACCTTGTACCTGTAACCAGTCTACACTGTTGCATTCAGCAAAAATGTTTCTTTGAGCAAGTCGAATTTCGTGAGAACGGATCTACTACGGTTACACTCATCTTTTAGCTTTGGAAAAGTACGGGTACATGTCCTTCAGCAAGTCAGCACACTGCACGTTAGAAAAACACATTTAATATGAAACCGGGCAGCTAAGCCTCGACTCATGCTAACTAAGGCCTATTGATTTATTAGCAAAACCTTAACATATAACTCTCAATATTAGTGCAAAATCATACAGTAACGTATCAATTATTTAATTATTAGTCAGCTTCATTAGTTATTGTATATATTGATGGCCACTCCCCGTGGGCACATTTCAAGCGCGTGTTTAGCAATAACACATTAATACATTTTCTATGCAGCAATTATTATGCATTAGTTCATAAATATTTCATGTTAATCTTGAGTATAAGATTTACGCTCCCCCAGGCCCACACACATATTGGAATTGTATTTTGTATAGTGCTTGCTACTTGTATGCTTACACATACACACAGTCACTCACACACACACTCTCACCCACAAGCAAGCATAGAACATACATTTAAAAGCATGTTTTACTTACCTTAGCTGCCAGATAGGGTCATTTTCTACTTAATTGTATTTCAGTTTTTTTACACTAATAGTGAATAATGTTATTCACTATTAGTGTAATAAAAAATTGGCAGAAAGCCAGTAAAGTGGAACTCCAACCAGCGTCCATTAAGGTGAGCTACACCGGAGTTTCAGGCACTGATTTTGCCACCTCTGAAGCCAAGGGTCGCAAAGGCAGTGCCAGGGGACGCAAGGGGAAAGCCAGGGGTCGCATCTAGGACCGACTCCTAATGACCCCTAAATGACGTCCACGCCTAAGGGACAGTTGAGAATGAAATGTTGTATATTTTACACAATCACGGAGAAAGTTTTTTTTATACTGTACATTAAAGTGGATTATGTTTAAATACATCGAGAACACTTATACCAAGAGGATGAGCTTACCTTGATTTTAATGCACCATTCTGCTTTAAAATTATGAGAAATGTAAGAATCGGGCACGATTATCGCATGAAAAGAATAATTAATCTGGTACGTTCCAGAGATGTAGCATTCGTGTAAAGGTTATTTTACTGAACGATAAATTAATGTAGTGTTTTTTTTCTGTGGTAGATCACATTATGGCTTAATAAGGACACTTCACAGAGTTGTGTTGCTGCTGTGCTCCACCATAATTATGATTTCCTGTGAATAAGTATATATAGCGTTTATAGCAACTGTTCCAATATGCACACATTAATGGTATAAATAATACTTTAATGAGCGTTTCCTTCTGACATCAGAATTGTCCAGTTATACTGTAAGTGGACAGTTGTCATGCATGCACAATTGCATTCTATATTTATAAACAGTAGTTCTTAACCTGTAGTCGGAGGACGCTGGAGGAGTCCGCAAGGCCTACTCATTGGGTCCGCCACTGTGTTACAAATGAAATAGTATTACACTAATATGTTTACGTTAATAAAGTATATACATTATTGAACACTGCAACGTTCTCCTAAATTGAATGTACATTTTGGTATCATACACAATAATAATGCTCGGTTTATTTTACTGTAGTTCACTTAAAATAATACAATGTAATATTGAGATGAAAAAAACTAACAAAAACAGGAACACGAGTAAGCATTTATATGAGAACACATCAGAAAAAACATATCAATATATAAATGTTTATAAACTTTGCAGCAGCAGGCCTTAAAATACAGAAAATAAAAGTAGTTTACTGCTTGCAGCGTACCAGTAATAACGTGAGCGAACTGATCATTAATGCTTTGGAATACTGAGAACTCCATTGAAGAGGTGGAGTGGCTCAACAATGACTGGTACACAACTTCTGCTTCAATAATCCAATGTTTGTCGCTTTGTTTACTCACTTTTTGATTTAAAACATATCCCCAGTGGGTGAAATTTTCTGAAAGCACTATATCCCGTTGGTTTTTACAGGCGCACACTCTTTATTAGGCTTTATTCGCTAGTGCACACAACTCAGGTTCAGGCCTGAACAACGCATACCTGTAAACAAAGGTGAGCTATGTAATGCAAACAACATCTTCCCAGTAGAACTAGAGGTCAAAGCAAGCACAACTGTGGTAATTTATGGGAACTACAGTTGCTGTCTGCTCAGGATTCTTCAGCCTACCAACTCTATTTTCACATCCATACCTAACTGGTTTTATTGGTTTTCTTGACAGATTTTTTGAGACTGTGTCTGGAACATATCTCCCTAGGTTTATGCTCTTTAGAGGGGCTCTCTGGTATAGGAGAAATTAAAGTCACGGTACTTGCTCAAGATTATTGGTGAGATGTGAACATCCCCTGCATGTTTTTGAGTGTGTGTACACCTACTGTAACCCAATTGGATTTATCCACACTATTTTTTATTTTTAGTCTCCAGTGCCTGCAATAATCATGTATTTGAGATGAGGCCTTAAATATGTAAAAATTGAAGACTCAGAGCACACATCTGTTGTCTGCACCAAGCATACCCTGCTTTTTACACGAGCAAGGCGTGTCAGGTGGCTGGTATTATGATTCTCTGTGGCTTGCAAGTGTGTGGGTATGAAACCAGTGTGATACATTTTGGATTTCCTCTGGTGCCAAGTTTTCAGTAATCAGAATAGGTTGGGCTCCAAAACAGGAGTGGTTTAATAACTCCGCCATGCCTGGAGACCCAGAAAGATGCCCACGGCATCCCTGTGCACAAGTAAGTGTGGCAGTAATATAATGAACACAGATTGCTAATGCCAATAGGTTTCACAAGAAAGATCTATTGGCTTCGTGAATGCTGTTAGCTCTGGCTTGTCTGTAACACCTGTTTGTCAATATCAAGAGAGTGGGCTTTGGGTTGGTGTCCCTCATCCACGAGTTTTTTGTGTTATCCCCCTTTATCCATAGGTTTCAGGCATTTACCGCTCATTTCCATGATATTGAACATCAGGTGTATCATTCTGCCTAGGACGAAGTGTTTCCATTGTGGTATGTGAGGAACTGTGTTACATCTGAAAAGTACAAACAATCGCCTAACCCATAACTTATAGAAACAAACCTTTTTTTGAATGTTTCAGTACAGAAGGTCTTTTCATGTTTTTGCCAGGATTCAGATGGAAGCCTTATCTTAAGATGGGTACATAATAACTTTTTTTTGTGTCCATATCAGGACGGTTTATCTCCAAGCTGCCCATCACTTTTTCTCATGAGATCCCAGCTGCTTTTTTACTCCCCTCCTTGTTATTTTGGCTGATGACACTCCCAATTTCCTATCTGCATTTCTCTGCCGGCGTTTGGGCATCCTGTAGGAGATTTGTCGAATTATTATGCTAATTGTGGTTTGAAAATTGTTTCTTCTAAACACTTTCCCTTGTCCTTCTGCTTGGGCCCATATTTGCAGGTTGGACAATTTAGCTGCACTACTAACATCTACATGATTGTCAGCTTTTTACAAGGGGGAACTTGAAGTAAGATGATAGTTTAAAACACTTTTGTTGGAATAAATATATAAACGACTGATACTGTGGAAAAAGTAAGGAATTTAAAATGTTTTTGTAATAAAGTTAATTATTGATTGGGGTGGATGGATTGGGTACACTATAAGTAATAAAGTCACTAAGCTGTTCAGTGCAGGTGAAGTTCAATAATTTAAACCTGAGTTCAACCCATGGTAGTGGTGGCACAGAAGAGACAGGCTTAACTTAAAGAAAATGTGCAAAGCATTTAGAAGTACCAAAACAGTTTTGCAGTGCAGGTCGGATACGCCAAGTGGGTTGAAGCTGGCCAAAGATTTTACCGTCTGATTTAGGGCCTCAATACGAGCTTGGTGGCCAGAGTTACCCATCATATTGGCTGCTAGACCCCTCCCCCAGTCACATTACAATGTTTCTACCAGGCTGACAGATGGGAACATCATATCATGACGTTCCTGCTGGTCAGACTGGTGGGAACAGTGCTGTGGTATTGGTCTCGGCTCCCTCTAGCCGACCAGAAACCCCATTTTTAACACATATCATGCACATTAGCATCCTCATGTCAGAGTGTAGGCAACTACAACTACCCATACTTAGCCTTTCTATTAAACAAAAAATGCATGTCTTAGCTTGACTAATGATAAATCATAGGATAAGCAATCCTATCTCTTTGTGATCACTACGACACACCTAGGGCCAGGTATACTAGCATTTAATTTTGAAATACAGATCACAAATTATGCACAGACGTTTTCCGAATTAAATCAGATTTTGCAAAGTAACCGATGTGCTAATAGATCAGTTCACTAAATCATCATTCAGAGTGGGTCACACTCTGATCTTTTTCATGAATATTAATGAGGTAGATAGCATATTGCGAACTCCTCTAATCAGTTGCCATCAGAGGGATTCTGGACTGCTGGGGTCAGCAGACTACTGTGTCTGTGATCGCATTTAAATAAAGTACTTTTTTTTTTTTTTTACTTTAGCCCAATTTCCCTTAAAGGAAACAGAGCTGCATGTACAAAAAAATACTTTTAAAAACAAATGTTGTTAAGAGTTGGCAGAGGTCCCCTGGACCATTGCCCACTCCCATAATAACTTAATTTCATTAACAAAGGGAAAAGTGTCCCAAAAGGATCCCTTCCCATTTACAAGTGTCATACCATCTCCTTTGAGGAATCGGTAACCTATCAATGATTTGCACCAAAACGGATGTTGCAGACCATTGAACTATAGCACTGCAAATCAGAATTGGGAAGGAAACCCCTAAACACACCCCTTCCAAACTGCATTTCTAAACACATTTTGTGAATCAGTAACCAGGTAACATTTTTAAAAGCCATTTAGTGGTCTCAAACCCTGACAATTTAGCGAAGGGCAGGCATTGTGTCTGCTACATGGCTTTATACATCTGGCCTTTTATTTCTACGTCAGTTTCAAATTCTTTTGTCTCAAAGACATGGAGATGTCTATATGTTCTTAATGCATCTTGCTCCATCAATCGCAGTATTTTTGCTTAAACGTAAAATATATGTCTTGACTTCTGTAAATCTAAACATTATTAATACAGGCTACCAGAGGCCAGGCTCAGGCCCTCATTTTGACTTTGGCAGGCGGCGGAGGCCGCCCACCAAAGTCCTGCGTCAGGATGACAGCATATGCGACCATCCCTCCGCAGTGCCTATTAGGAGTGTCCTGCTGGCGGGAAAACATCACAACATTGACGCCGGCTCGTAATAGTGGCAATGTTGCAGTGCATCGGGTGTGACAGCACCCTTTGCACTTTTCACTGCCCGTAATTCGGGCAGTGAAAAGTGTGATGGGGCTGTCCTTGGGGGCCCCTGCACTGCCCATGCCAAGTGCAAGGGCCCCCATGGGGCATCCGGCACCCCCTTTCCACCAGCCTTTGCATGGCAGTGGGACCGCCATGCAAAGCCTGACGGAAACGCGGGTCATATTCCTGGAGGACAGCGCTGCTTGCGGCACTACTCTGGTGGATTGAGACTGCTGGCACTGCAAGGCAGTTGGCTGGCGGCAACCTGGTGGTGCCAGTGGTCAGACCACGGCAGCTCTGCCACAGTCGGACTGCCCTTGTTCGTGGCGGTCAAGGTGCCACCGCGAGTCTGGCGGTCCATGGACCGCCAGACTCATATTGAGGCCCTCAATGTTTAAGACCAAAACATTTTCCCCAAATTCACATTAGGTTTCTCAATTGGAAAGTCTGAATGCATAGCAGCATAAAACACTTGTGCGTAGGTAATAAAACCGATGACATATTCAGAATAAAGAATACATAAATTGTTATCAGATTTACTTTCCCTCCCGATCCTTGAGATCTGCCACCTCTAGTCATCCTAGCAATACCCACAATACTTCAAAAGGGGAAACATCCTTTATTACGATGTCTTTTTAACGAAGTCGTGGTTAACGAAAGCGCAACAACGCTTTTTTTAACCACGACTCCGTTATTTTGTGCCTTAACTACGTATGTTCTGAACTACGAACATGCGTGGTTAAGGTACAAAGAAGGGAGTTGGCAAAGGAGGAGGACGTAGGTGAAAAGGGGTCGACTAAGGTAAGTGGGGGGTTTTAGGTTTGGGGTGGGGGTGGGGGGTCAGGGAGTTTTAGGTTTTGGGGTGGGGTTGGGGGGTAGGGGCGTTTTTGGTTTTGGGGAGGGGGTGGGGGGGTCAGGGGGTTTTAGGTTTTGGGGCAGGGTTGGGGGGTGGGGCGTTTTTGGTTTTGGGGAGGGGGTGGGGGGTCAGGGAGTTTTAGGTTTTGGGGCGGGGTTGGGGGGTCAGGGGGTTTTAGGTTTTGGGGTGGGGTTGGGGGGGTGGGGCATTTTTGGTTTTGGGGAGGGGGTGGGGGTCAGGGGGTTTTAGGTTTTGGGGCGGGGTTGGGGGGTGGGGCGTTTTTGGTTTTGGGGAGGGGGTGGGGGGTCAGGGGGTTTTAGGTTTTGGGGCGGGGTTGGGGGGGTGGGGCGTTTTTGGGTTTGGGGAGGGGTGGGGGGTCAGGGGGTTTTAGGTTTTGGGGAGGGGTTGGGGGGGTGGGGCGTTTTTGGTTTTGGGGAGGGGTGGGGGTCAGGGGGTTTTAGGTGTTGGGGTGGGGTTGGGGGGTGGGGCGTTTTAGGTTTTGGGGAGGGGTGGGGGGTCAGGGGGTTTTAGGTTTTGGGGTGGGGTTGGGGGGGTGGGGCGTTTTTGGTTTTGGGGAGGGGGTGGGGGGTTTGGTGGTTTTAGGTTTTGGGGTGGGGTTGGGGGGGTGGGGCGTTTTTGGTTTTGGGGAGGGGGTGCGGGGTGGGGTGAGGGTTGTAGGGTCAATGGTGCCTATTAGTAATGCTTTTATCAGGAATGCCTTTACAACGAAAATCGTTGTTAAGGCATTCGTGGTAAAATCATTAGTAGTAGCAACGAGGTCAGTGTTCCGACCTCGTTGTTAAGGCACAAGTTGTTTAGGAAATCGGTGTTCCGTCATACAACCCTTCAAAAGTGAGCAGGCAGACATTGTTTTGCCTACCATGCTGCTAAACTGTGGAACTCTTTGCCAGGCCAGCTACATACTACTACTAACAATCTTGGATTTAGGAAGCTTTGAAAACCTGGCTGTTTAAGTACTGGTTATTGATGCTTTAGATCACTGTCTACCTGTTAATAGTTCAGTGCCAGGACACTCTTTGTCAGTAAATGTGCACTATAGCAAAACTGTAAATAAATAAAAATGAATACATTAAATTATAACTCCAAAGTCCTAAATCCTGTCAGTGTTATCAATCTGTTAACAGATATCAGAGGCTTGTAATGCTATTCTTTACCCAACCATGGTTGCTTTAGGGCTAAATCACTCCCCTAAGCTGTAGAGAGAAGCTCATGCAAACTCTTACAGAACTATGTCTAGCGATTGGTATTTTCCAGCCGTGGTGTCTTTCGTAGGCAACAGAGGAACAAGGAAGGATATCCATTGGCTCCTGTCTGGAGCTGTCAAGGAGACACCCACTGGAGTTTACACTCTCCTTTTTTACCCCATTCACCCGACCTGGTAACTACTTGCTTGTTGTTTAATGTGGATGTGAGGAATCTGTGTCTAGTGTAGGTTGGTCCAACTGGCAAGTACAGGGCACAGTTTACTAGTCATGAAAACGTTTGATCCATAAGAGAGACAGTCACCAGAGTGTGCTTTATCATACATGCCCTGTGAGTCTTCCACAGCCACAAGTAAAGTCTTTACGAAATGGGATTACATCATCAATGAGAAAAGAAGGGTGAGACACATGAGGAACTCCAATGGGTAGAATTAAGGGTTCTTACCAATGTCATGCTAGCGTCTCCACTTCATGAATCCGCATATGGCCACTGATTAGTTAAAACCTGAACCGGGGAAGGAGGAGGTGCAAAAGAAGGAGAATGAGCCCATGAGGATAAGGAGGAGAAGAAGAAGAACATCAAAAAGAGGAGGAAGAAGAAAAAGGAGGAGGAAAACCAGAAGAAGAAGAGCAAGGAAAGGTGAAGGTGCTAGAGAAGAAGGATAAGAGGAACGAGAAAGAAACGAGGATGAAGGAGAAGAAGTAAGAGGCAAAGATGGAGAAGATGAAGTAAAGAATAGAAGAAGATGAAGTAGAAGGATAAGGATACGGAAATGGAAATGGAAATGGAAATGGAAAAGGAAAAGGAAAAGGAAAAGGAAAAGGAAAAATAAAATAAAAAGGAAAAGGGAAAGAAGAAAGGAGAAAGAGAAGGAAAAGTTACTTTTATTGCCTGAAGTGGACGATCTAATACTCTGCCTGCTGAAGAAATCACTGGGTGAGTTGCCCAGACCTCCATCTTGAATCATTGCCTGCAAACATCTGTTCCAGGGCAGTGGAAAGCAGACTGCATGATAGGCAGCCAGAAATTTAAGGCATGATCTGCTATGGAAAGCCTATAGTAGAACATACTTTCTGACCCTTAATGTGTCTGGAAGCAAAACGTTCAGAAACAGAGGGAACAGTCTGCTCAATCTTGGAAACCAAAGTTAACTGCCAAAGTACTGGACAGACTTGTGGGCCTGACGCTCTCTTGTGAGGACCTCCATGCAGCTAACATAGGGAGTACTTGGCTTACTCAAATCAGTCCTGAAGAAATGAGAAAGCATCTTCGCATAGAAAAATACTTGTGCTTGTTATGGTTCTTCTATGTAACACAAACCAATCTGAGAAGCTACAGAGCACTGTACATATTTACCTCGTTGAATTACACATTTTTCAATTGCATTTAATTTATTTACAGTTAAGGCACCAGGGAGATTACCCAATTTGCCCATAGTCAAACGGTTTTATCCCAGTGCAAAGGCTGGAATTCAAACCACAGCCTCCGAGTTAGCTGCATAACCACTAGACTAATCATTCACACGTGCCTTGTTCTTCTTTAATGAACTGTTAGTTTGGTTAACACTTGACCTTTAACCTGTTGTCTTCATTTGGTTAACAGTTTCTTTAATCCATTGCTTGTTTTTAAACTAAATATATATTTTAACTATATTATTTATTGCTTAGAATATGTGTATGTAACACTTTGTGTAATAGTCTATGCTTATTTCCCTGGGTTTGCCTTAATCTTCAATCCGACTACCCACAGATGAAACAATTATATCCACAGAGAACAAGAATAGTGCCCTCGTGGGACTTTTCCTGTACATATCGTTGAATCTCAGTCACAGTTCACATCAGTACCATAACGTATTTCTCCCAGGACATGCAGTCGGATTGCTTGCTGCTAACAAAGTGTCTAAAATATATTTTGCAACTGGGAAGCTTCAAAATGTAACAACTGAAAAGAGACAGGCGTCTAATCTAAAAAAAAATTACCAAGAAGTCCTATGCACAAGTTTAGCACAAGTTTACCAAGATATCTGACAAACACAGTGATTGGTTTATTGTTAAACTTTGTTGCTCATATTAACAACCCCCATGCAGCTTTCCTACTTCTACTCGGAAACGAGACAGGCCTGTTAATGTTATACTTTAAGGCTCATATTTGTACTTTTTGACTCAAATCTGAGCAAGTGCAGTTTTGCGTCAAAAAGTAAAGCGCCAGCTTGTTGCATACCAGAGCGACAGCCGGGCGCCAAATTTATGGAACCCCGCAAGCTGGTGCAAAGGGTGGGCCAGTGTCTGGGAAAAGTACGTTAGCTGGGTGGGGGTGACGGTATGGGGGAAGGGAGTTTTGCACCCAAAACATTACGTTAGGCTGGTTAGAGGAAAAGAAAATGCTTTTAACCAGCCTAGCATCATTTCCTGATGCAAAACCATCCATACCGCATGATTCCCGTCGCATAAAAGACAGGAGTCATGCCCACCACACCACTGGCCAGCACAGGGGACAAGGGTCCCCTGGGCATGGCCATGGCACCCAGTGCAATGTAGGGTGGCCCATTTCAGAGCCCCCAATGGCACTTTAAAAAATGTTTTAAAGTACTTACCTCTACTTACCCTACATACCTGGGATGGGGTCCACCCATCCTCTGGTGTCCCTCTGGCGTGGGTGGGGGTGTTCCTGGGGCTTGGGGTGGGCACCTGTGGGCTCTTTCCATGGTGTTTGACCATGGAAATGGGTCCACAGGTCCCCTAATGCCTGCCCTGACCCAGGCGTTAAATAATGGCACTAAGCAAGCTTAGCCCTTAATTTAGGCCCGCTTCCCCCATTCACCTTTTTTGCACGGGAGGATAAATAAGGCGCTAAGGGCTTTGAGTCATTATTTGGACGGGAACGCCTACCTTGCATCTCATGACTCAAGGTGGTTTCACGCATCCAAAAAATGACTTTACCTACAATATTTTGATGCTAGACAGGTCTAGCATCAAATTATAAATATGGAGTTAAGTTTGCGCTGAATTTGCATTAAAAAAATACACAAATTCAGTGCAAAGTATAAATATGCCCCTTAGACTGTTACCCTAAGCCATTTGGGTTTACCTCACTATTTAAGACACCAGCCCTGATTAAAGGTTTATCATATGGGTTACTGCATCACAAATGTGATGGATATCCTGCACTCTTTGCTACAAGTACATTTCTTACTCATGCCGTTAGGGTACGAATGAACCAGGTACCTCTTTTGTAGAGGTTGACAGTCTAATTGCATTTTACAATTAAGAGAGAGAGAAGTACAACTGAAAATTAGAACACTCCTGTGCTGCTTTCGGCTGTCAATCATCAATTACCGCAAGAATGAGTGAATGATATGCAGATTTTCACATTTCGGCAGCGGCAAGAACATTATCTTTGACAAGCGCATGAAGGAGCACCTGTAAAAAATCCAGCAGCTGGGAAGACGAGCTATACAGTTATCAAGGGATAAAGATGGGAAGATGGATTTTGGCAGATTCTTTGAAGGAAGCCTCAGTGCCCTTCAGATGCATCAAATGTGTGTCAGATCTTCACGCCACTTAAGACAGAAGCTACATTTCACCCATTCCCTACTTTAAGTAGGGTTATATTTTGTAAATTTACTCAAATAAATTAGTAAGAAGCAAAGGTAATTATTTTTTTCTTGTGACTGATATTAATTGTGTACCAGATATCCTTGTTTCATTCTCACCGTTGTAAAAGGAATTAAAGTAGTGACTGCTTTTCTTTGTCCAAACTCCTCATAGTCAGATATTCTAGACTCCAGAGCAAATCAGTTACTGATCCACCGCCTTTTAAATTGTGCAAAACTTTAACCCGAATCCAATGTATCTTCATGATTCAAATGCACGAGCGCTGCTGTTAGATATTTGGCCCTGGGATTCTATAGCTCTAAATGTTGCTGGTGCATATATCCCAGAATAAGTCCCTCAGTGCCCCTGCCAAGGCTGTTTTCAGTGGAGAGCAATAACTTAGGAATGCAGCAATATTTGCAAGATTCTGTTTTAAAAGGACCATTTCCAATTTCAGTTGAGATTGACGCATGCCTCTGGGTAGATGGAAGATTTTCCCATTAAGGTTGCATTGAGCAGAGTCCAACCATACTTCTAATTTTCAAAGAAAAGCTCTGAACCCATGTGTTAGTGCAGGAAGAAAAGTAGCTTCAAATATGTTCATGATCGGGGAAGCAGAACTGTTCTCAAGCTTTGTGTTTAATCGACTTGTGATATAACCAGTGAGTAGCTTTTTGTCTTCTGCTCAGCTAGACGATGCTAAGGTACAGGTGAATGGAACAGCTCCTCTCACAAACGCCTCCAATCTTTACATTTCTTTGAAAAGACAATAACCTTCATTTTATCACAATGCAGGACTACGTTGTTGGCGCTGTTATAAACATAGGAGGTGCCCAATGATCTTTGCAGACCAGTGCATTCACAATCTTGAATTGCAGTATTGTCCGGTCACTGCGATCATTAAAGATTACAATCTGATATTTTATTTTTGGTGGACACGCCCTCATCTGAGCTAGTGATGCGACTTTGTCTGTAATCTACAGGCTGAAAAGTGGGTGGGCATGTACACTTCCCTACTTTTACCCTTTATTAATGAAGATCAGATAGAAGAGTTGGCCTCCATGCCCACACTTTATTTGGGCCCACATATCACTGTAGATCATCACTTGTAATGTTTATGTTTTTTCGTTTTGTACAGCACAAATTGCAGAACTGTATTGCCTGTTGCTGCTCTGATAAAGGCAAGCCAAATGGCCACGACATAATGAGCACTGCACTTACATAATGGTGCTTTATTATTGCGAACAAAGCATTTTCATGACCATGTATTTCAATGGTAAAATAAGGCACATAAGGGGGTATACAATCCCTCACGGCTGGCCACGCTAAACAGACATTGAGAAATGGTGGCGTGGCATTTTCATTATCAGACACTTAGGGGGTCATTCTGACCCCGGCCGGCGGCGGAAGCCGCCGGCCTGGCTGGGACCGCCAGAATACCGCTGCGCGGTCAAAAGACCGCCGCGGGTATTCTGGGTTTCCCGCTTGGCTGGCGGGCGACCGCCAGAAGGCCCCCCGCCAGCCCAGCCGGAAACACCCTTCCATGAGGATACCAGCTCCGAATGGAGCCGGCGGAGTGGAAGGGGTGCGACGGGTGCAGTTGCACCGGTCGCGATTTTCAGTGTCTGCAGGGCAGACACTGAAAATCTTGGTGGGGCCCTGTTACGGGGGCCCCTGCAGTGCCCATGCCATTGGCATGGGCACTGCAGGGGCCCCCAGGGGCCCCACGACACCCCATACCGCCATCCTCTGCCTGGCGGCCAAAACCGCCAGGAACAGGATGGCGGTATGGGGGTCGGAATCCCCATTGCGGCGCAGCAAGCTGCGCCGCCATGGAGGATTCCCCAGGGCAGCGGAAAACCGGCGGTACACCGCCGGTTTTCCGTTTCTGACCGCGGCTGTACCGCCGCGGTCAGAATGCCCAAGGGAGCACCGCCAGCCTGTTGGCAGTGCTCCCGCGGTCGTTGGCCCTGGCGGATTTTACCGCCAGGGTCAGAATGACCCCCTTAGTATTCACTTTGTGTGGTTGTGATTATTTATGTGATCATAGACTTCGTATTGGAAGAGGTGAGTTTTCAGTTTGGCTCTGATAATCATGGTATCTGTGACTATGGGTATCCACGGGGAGGCTGATAATGAAGTGAAAAAAAGTCAGGACACAGTGTCTGTGGCTTCTGAATTTGAATCTGGTTTTAGGCGTGAATAGTGTTTTGTTTACAGCAGAGCGGAGAAGGTGATAAGGTTTTAATTTATTTTTTAGCTTTTAGCAATTGCACTTGTGATAATGGATCTTTAATAGGATTCTGGCCTACATGGAAAGACATTTTAGATCTTTTAGTGGAGTTGTTCTTATTTATTTTGTACAGTCTGAAAATGAGGCATTCTGTTGCACTGGCAATGAGATGTTAAAAATGCAGCCTAAATTTTTGCTACAGCTATGCCATCTCGGCATTTATGCCCTCCGAGTAACTGTTGTGACTCTCACTGGTTGTGTAGGAGTTTTAATAGTAGAGAGATTAACATTGATGTGATATTAAGTTTGAGGTGGCACTGGGACAGCTAGTCCTCACTGAACCAACTGCAGTGGACCAGATGCTAGATATCTCTGGGAAATGAAGCGCAAAGCTCAGGTTACATATCATCTGCAGATAGATGCATAGAGACATTCAAATGGGTTCCGTACTCCCCCACCGGCTCCATTTACACATTGAAAAGCCTAGATAGAAAGATTGCAGTGTGAGGGGCCCCAAAGGAAAGCAGAACAAAATTAAACTCAGCCCACCTCGCAAACAATATATGATCTCTGTGAGACGTTGTGTAAAGTCCTTGCCAATCCCAAACCATCATACAAAGCCCTGGGATACTGATAAGTAATCCATTATCACCCTTCTTAAATACAAATGGCAGATGAAGAAAGACCAGCAGGTATGCACCTGCAGCATTGAGAGCATGCAGAGGTCCACCGAGCAGCTGCAGAGTGGTAGCGTCAATGCTGCCGCTGGGTTGGAAGCCAGACTAGTACTTGGGAGGCACATTTTGATGCATAATCCCCTGTGCAGACTTGAATTGTGCAAAAGAGGGAAATTAGATGGTAGTGGCCAAGAAGTGCCTGTCCTCTCAAACAGGGACTACTGGAGAGGAATACCTGTCCTCTCAAAAAGGGACTACTGGACAGTACGTACCTGTCCTCCTAAACAGGAACCACATTTTAGTTTAGTTTAGTTTAGTTTTAAGGATTTATAAAGCGCGTAGTGACCCGAAGGCATCCCAGCGCTAAACCTAACCTGACCAGTGCTGGCAATAGGAGAATTGAGAGAGCTACCTACAGAAAAGAATAGTCTTAAGTTTTTTTCTAAAAAGCAGTTCTGAATGTTCATGACGGAGTTCAGAGGGAAGATCATTCCAGAGACGAGCGGCCTTGGTGAGGAAGGAGTTGGCCCCCCAAGCTCTCTTAGACCGCAAGATGGTCACAAGTCGAGAGGAGGAGGACCTCAGACTTCGAGAGGGGACATAAAGACATAGCCGCTTTATAAAGAACATTGGACCCTTATATTTCAGGGCTCTGTGAACAATGCAAAGGGCCTTAAAATGAGTGCGTTGCTTAACAGGGAGCCAGTGAAGTGTGGAAAGAGCCGGCTTAGCGGATAAATGTCTGGGAAGATTGACAAGAAGCCTGGCAGCTGCGTTCTGGACTGTTTGCAGCCTTTTTATAACATAAGCCGGGGCGCTGAGAAAAAGTGAGTTCCCATAATCCAAACGGGAAAGGATAAGAGTTTGAACAAGGATTCTTCTGGCCATAGGGGGAAGAAGATTAGAGATTTTCCTAAGGACTCTTAAAATGCCAAAGCATGTAGAGGAAACTCTTTTTGCTTGATAATCCATTGTCAGGCGAGAATCCACCCAAAAACCAATGCTTTTTACCTGGTCCTTGGGAGGAGGAAGATTATTGAAGGCCTCAGAGTACAGCGATTTTAGCAGCTCAGAGGATTGGTGACAAGCAGAAATCCCGCCTTTCCCCCAAATTAAATACTTTCTGACTGGGAATGACAACATTTGATTGATAGACGCGGCCCCTCGTCTAAATGTAACAGTTATCAACAACATACACCACACCATCAAACATATGCATATAAGTTATCTTTGTCGAAGCAGCTATTCAGCAGATACAGACCTCTTTCTGCTAATATCTGCTCCTGTTATACATAGGTTGAACCTGATTCTCCCACAGCCATTCTTCACGTAGGCTTTTTGCGCTAATATAAACACCTCTGCTTTATAGCCTTCAGCTGTTGACACAATCTTTTCTGGCCATAAGCTTACATGTGTTTAGCTGGTAATGCTGGGATACCATGTCTGTTGCTAGTGAGAAAATATGCGAGGCCTTTCTATAGTTGCTGTCTTTAATTTAGCCAGGATTAGGTTAATCCATCTGATCTCCTAGGATAAAAGGGTCAGAACAGCAGAATGTGCATCATGAATGTCACAATGTATGCAAGGCTGTATCCATGCCACAACATCTGTTTTCCGAGATCTTAGCTTTCATTTGGTTTAAAATATACCTTTTCAAATGTACCATATCACATCCTCTTGCACAGTTTATCTAGTGATAAGGGCAGGAATCTATCGTGTTTGTAAATGCACACTTTGTGGTGATACATTCATAACAATGTTTTGTTGCCGATTTTGCGATTATTTAAGCGTACTAAATGTCCTAATCTATAGGCAGGTACATAAACTTTATAGAGATTGACCTAGCATATGCTTGAGATATTGTGTGTTTCAACATTTTCACATCAGAACATTTATTTACACGTATTTCTATTTAGTTTTTCAAATCTAGATACACAGTGTTGGGAAAATAGATGATTTTGTTCATGGAAAATTATTTTCAAGGAAGGTTTTGTGTTCATATCCTATATTTCAATATTGCTGAGCTTTCTCACACTTACTACCCTGAATTATGTAGGTGCACAGCTTAATAAGTGCTGCAAGTAGTGCTTAATTTGTGCTTGTTGTTTCCGATGCTGAGCACCGGCACTTATTTTTGAGGGCCGGGGCTTATTCTTCTGCCTCAAGCATGTGCTGCGAGCAAAAGATACATATGAGAAAGACGGATGAAGGGAAAAACGAAAAAGCGTCACAAAGGGAGAAAATAGAAAGCTGCAAGAGTGAGCTAAAGGGGCAGGGAGTGGCTTTAAATGGATTGACGAGGCCCGAGATGGCTTCAGGATTACGCCGCCTCAGTATCCCATGTTTACACATTTAATTGCAGCAGCCGCTTGTTTAAGAGGAGGGCTTTGGGCACCGGCCCCTTTTTATTTACAAATTAAGCACTGGTTAGAAGACATTGCAAATGTTCATGAACACTCACAAAAGTGTATCTATCTAGATGCTTGCATCATTTGCTTTGCATTTCCTTAAGAAGAACTTTTGCTTCCCTGGAAAAGCCCACAACTACTCAGAAAGTGCAAATATTTTCAGTGTGTCTAAGTGATACTTCAGCATACGCAAGCGACTTTGTGAGTCACTTGTCAGCCCACCGTGTATTATATTTTATTTCTTGCGGGAGTCCAGTTTATAAATAGGTCAGGGCTGACCATTATGCCACTCTTGCAGACTTGGATGCTGCTTTAAAAGAAGGATGGGCTGCCATGGTCTAAGAAGGCTCCCACCCCATTGTTTTCGAAGTGTCCCCAGTATAGAGCTAGTCTGAACATCCAGGGTTTTTAATGGTGTCATGTCTGACCTGCTTCTGTACTGAACACGCTTTGTAGAAAAGCCCTTGTTAACCTAACAGCAGTGGTCTATATAAAGGTTTACATTGCATCAAAGAAGGTGTAAATCCAGTGTGCTCTGTTTGCTACATTGTTGCACTTCATTCTGTATTAAGCAAATATACTTTAACCGAGGCACATGCAGAACAAAGGTAATTTGCTCTTTGTTTGCTGCTCATTGAAAGATACCCGGCATACATGTTTCTACTTGACATCGCTGAGAATGTCACATTAATACATTGTAGGATCGTTACGAAATGGCAGCACTTTCATAGTATAAACTCATTGGCAGATACAGCCTCGCCCTCGTTTTTTCATAGGGAGCAAGCTTCTAGTTTTCACCAATCACACCCTCAGCAAGTGAGCCCGAGGCTGATCTGGAATGAGCGCAATGGTATTAAAAAGTCAGTGTCCAGAGAAGGCACAAGCTCCCCTCAAACTGGGGAGATGATAGAAGTGGAAGTTAGCAAACCAGTTGCAAAGTGCTGTTCTGCCTTTTACTGACATTTAGACTTCCTGATTTTGGAGATCTGGCGATGCCCCAGCATTCACCCCAGCAGTCACACAATCATACCCCAGCAATTACACACTGCAGTGATGCCAAGGTTCCCTGGAGCGCCAATACCCCTACCAAAAAATTGCCGCTCAGAGGCTCACTCTGTGGCACTTGATAAATGATGAGCCCTGGACTTATGTCAGTGCATGTGATGGCTCAAGGGCAAAGGTATTCATTCCCATGCATGAAGACATGCTTCGTGTCTTGTTGAAAATGAATGGGTGTAAAAAATGCCTCACTTGCCTACATTTCATGATGTAACCTGTGTTGCCATACAAGCTGCCCTCACTTGTATTGTCAAGTACAAGGTTTAGTTTGTCTTACATTCACATCTGTTGGTAGATCTCGCTTGGTCACTCATTGCTGGCAAGGCTAGCAAGGCAGAGTCATGGTGGCATTTTATTACTTATGACTCCCGTATGGGGTGCTGGGTTACCCTTGATGAGGCTAATTCTTACAATGACGGTAAAGGCTACGATCTTAGTGGGTCACCTCTCTTGGAACTATACACCACACACTGTACGCTAGGATGCCTTTGCATATGTATGAGTTCTAATTTTCATGCCCTGGTTCTTTTCCACTACAAATTACCTAAAGATCATGGACCTCTGCAACCCATTACCATTTGTTCATTGATTCGTTACTGGAGGCATGACCTCATAATGTCATTTAATCACTGCGTCTTCTTTGTGTTCTTCCTCTGCAACTGAGTTCCTTCAGGGAACAATTGTTTACTTGCTGATCTGGAGCTTTCCTTTCTGCATGCTATGTAGTTTTTGACTCTAAGCTCTGCTCTGATTTGTGACATCCTAGAGCTGTTTTGCTTTAACTTTTCATTGCCTTGTCTACTTTCCACCTTGTGCAAAGTTGTAGACCTTCTTTCAATTCTTGATCAAGATAGGCTAACATCCTTTAATAGACGTTGGTGTTGTAGAGTGCTTGACAGGTCGCCAGGCTGCTGTCTGAGTTTTGTTGGGTGTCAATGTGGCTCTTCTCGAGACTCATCAGCCTTCATTTCAATCTGTGAGTACTATTTCATGCCTGACAGTGCTTAATTAGGCTGAAACTTGTGTTATAAAATAAGGAGTTTCTGGGCTTTAACAGAAAATTTAGGAATTGCACTGTATAGGCTACTAGAATGGATCACCCATCATTTTCGGGACGATGAGGGATATCTGCAAGGAACTGTTGTAGGAAAGCATGCAGATATTCTTCATTTTGGCTTAGCTCTAGCAAGCTTAGGTTGTTCCATCCTAAATTATTCTCAAGTCACCTTCCTCAGTTAAGAGTTCTTGGATCTCACAAATGTCCAAAATATTATCTACAGTTGTGCAGTTATTTCTTCCAGTATCCTGACACACCACTTGTTATCTGACATGAGCTACTCCAACTGCAATATTTTCCCTATTTAGTTATTTTATCTCATTAATAGACAGCCTTGTTTAAGACCTCACGTCTATTAGTGTGCTTTTTAGTTCACTCAGGATTGTCGCTAATTGATCTCTTGGATTGGTCATTTTAGCAAGAAATTAAGCCACTCCGTAACTACTACATTAGGAATAGTGTCAGAGGGCTTAAATGTGCATGTCAAGTAATTAGAGGCCCGGCGTCTACATCAAATGCCAAAACTACTTCCATCATCCATAGGTTCCAATTCATTAAAGCATATAGTAATTTGTGTACCTTCGGAATGATGGATCCCAGGTGGCCCTGTTTGTTGACTTTATGGGGTAGCTATTCAAAGGTCACTCTAACCAACCATTAATGCCTGCACCTTGCCCAGCAGTCATCCCAGGTCTCAGGGCTTTTGGGATGTATACAGCTCAGATTCCTTTTTCTGGGACTCGTGGTGTTAGCCACATCGTTATTCATGACACAGCCACAGATCCGTGTTCCACTACATGTTGTATAGGGACCAGTCAATCTACAGTTCAACAAGTTACTGTGCATCATGGCCATTATGTCCTCAACTCTTTACAAAGATATATTTTTTGATAACCTGTAAATGTACCTAGGATAAAACAAGTGGCAATGGCATAGGGCAGCATGTTCCTAATTAACATAAAACGTCTTAGGCTTAGATCCATCTTTTCACTCGAAGAGGCGGCAGATGCTTCATCTGCTCTCTCAGTGGCACATCCAGAGTGAACTTACATAGCTGTATCACCTGCCTTCCCCCATCAAGCTCATGTTGTCCATTGCGAGGGAGGATGACTCCCTTTCATCATGGATGCTTCGTCAGCTAGGTTCGCGACTGTTGGGCATCATTCAGGAGGACCAGGATATCACGATTATTTGCATGCTATTTCGAGAGTAACATCAGTTTTCTCCTGGGCAGATGACCATGCCAACTATCCTGTACTCTTCGAAAAGGTATTGGTCAAGTTAGCATTCTGCTCCTTTACCCATAAATTAGAAAAATGGACAAGTGTTTCTATGTTACATAAAACTTAAAATTAGAATAACTTACTTTTTCTTTCAGTGTTCAAACCTCACATGTAGGCAACATCCCTTGAGAGAGCATTTAAAAAATACCTGACATTTCACATATATTGTTGATCTTTTTTTTTTTACTTTGCATTTCTTATACATTGCAAGAGTCAGCTATTCAGGAAAGCAAGTAACCACTGCCCCCATGCAAAAAGAGGCTTGTCAAATTCGTAACCGAAAATTGCTGCAGGCTTTTTGGTTATATTCACCCAGCTGAATTCCACAGCTATTGTAAACGTAGTATAAAACCCTCATGGGTGTTTTGCCCCAGATCACACCAATTGTGCAAAAATAATAAAAATGCAGACCCTCGTCTATTATCACATTCCCTTAGCAAATACAAAAGCAAATTTTCACTTATAACCATAGTGTCAAGAAACAAAGGCAGGTGAAAAATGAAGTAGGACTAAAGAACCAATAGGACATGGAGAAAAGCCACAAGTTCCTCTGCACATGGCATCCCTTCCTTCAATGTGCTTGCATCTTATTAATGTTTTAGAAAATGTCCTATCAAATTTACATTTATTGCATTTGAGGTACCGCCATGGCCCTGATGAATTGATAATAGGACATATGACTCTTACCTGCAGTGAGGAACGTCCAGGCTATTCTCTCTGCTCTATCTAGTGTGCGCTTTGTCATGCACCCTCCTCTTCCTTCATCCACCCACTCCTGCTCTAACAGTTGTGTGCTTCTCCACTTCCCGTTCGAGTCTGGCATCAGCGTTTAAGAGTCTGTGTCTTTTCCACATGCACATCCTACCCCATATGAATCTGATCCTCTCTCCACTACTGTTCTCCACCCGATGGTTACACACGGCACAATTCGCAAACCATTGGCTGGACATTTGGAAATTTACACTCAGAGCTTATGTCTGAGATTTGTGTACATTTTCCCATTCATGGAACTCACTTAAAATTCCAGGAACTGTTGGACCGCTGTGATTGTTGCAGAATCCCACAAATACTTTCCTAAGAAAGTGTAGCACCTCTACATCCTAAAACGAAAAACAAAAGTGCATCTGTATTTTAAACTTTTTTTTCTTCTCCATAGTGAAGCTATTTCCCCCCAGAAAATTAAAACCCTTCCCCTGCACTAGTACCAATTTTGTGAGTATTCCATTCTGTTAGACCTGACAGCCTTAGGGTGGTGACCCCTAACTTTTTGCCTGGCTCCCTCCACTTTTCAGATACTGTTTTTGCTGGTTCTAAGACACTGCACACTTTACCACTGCTAATCAGTGCTAAAATGCACATGCTCTCTCCCTTTAAAAAAGTTAACATTGGATCATACCCAATTGGACTATTTAATTTACTTATAAGTCCCTAGTAAAGTGCAATATATATGCCCAGGGCCTGAGATTTAATGCTGCTAGTGGGCCTGCAACACAGATTGTGCCACCCACTTCAGTAGCCCCTTAACCTTGTCTCAGGCCTGCCATTCCAAGGCCTGTGTGTGCAGTTTCACTGCCAATTCGACTTGCATTTGAAAGTACTTGCCAAGCCTAAAACGTCCCTTTTTCTACATATAAGACACCCCTAAGGTATGCCCTAGGTAACCCATAGGGCAGGGTGCTGGGCAGACAAACGGCAGGACATGTACCTTTGTAGCTTACATGTCCTGGCAGTGTAAAACCCCTACATTCGTTTTTACACTGCTCTGAGGCCTGCTCCCTTCATAGGCTAATATTGGGGCTGCCTTCATACATTGTTTGAGTGGTACCTGCTGAAATGAAAGGAGTTGGAAGGTCATATTTAGTATGGCCAGAATGGTGATATAAAATCCTGCTGACTGGTGAAGTTGGATTTAATATTACTTTTTTAGAAATGCCACTTTTAGGAAGTGAGCATTTCTCTGCACTTAAATCTTTCTGTGCCTTACAATCCACGTCTGGCTGGGTTTAGTTGAAAGCTCCTTGTGCATTCACTCAGACACACCCCAAACACAGGATACTCAGCCTCACTTGCATACATCTACATTTTGAATGGGTCGTCCTGGACTGGGAGGGTGGAGGGCCTGCCCTCACACAAAGTACTGCCACACCCCTTACTGGGACGCTGGTAGACAGGATTGAACTGAAAGGGGACCTGGTGTACTTCTAAGCCACTCTTTGAAGTCTACCTCACTTCAAAGGCACATTTGGGTATATAAACAGGGCCTCTGCCCCTACCAACTCAGACACTTCCTGGAGAAGAAACTTGCAACCAGAACCTGCATCCTGCCAAGAGGACTGCCTGGCTGCCCAAAGGACTCACCTGTCTACTTTCTGTGAAGGACCGCTGCCTAGGTGTTGCCCTGCTGCCTTGCTGCTCTCTGGCTGTGGTGAAGAAGTGCTCTCCAAGGGCTTGGAAAGAGCTTGCCTCCTGTTCCCTGAAGTCTCAGGAACAAAAAGACCTCATCTCTTCGAGAAGGACTCCTTGTGTGTCGAAATGCAATGCACAGCCTGCCAGAAATGATGCACAGCCTGCACCGCAGTGAAAATTTCACCTCACGCCGAACCGGAATGACGCAGCCCGACTTTGCAAGGAGAAGATCGATGCAGTGCCAGCATAGCGACCAGAAATTCGACACACTGCCCACCGAATCGACGCACACCCGAGCTGGAACGACGCAGCGCCTGCCATGCAGTAGAAAGTTCAGCGCAACGCCCACCGGATCAAAGCAGCTCCTGTGACTTCGTCCTGCCAGTGCAGGAAATCCACACACCGTCCCCGGGGTGTCTTAAAACCCTGCAACGCAAAGCGGATCCACGACCGAGTGCCGGAAATCGAAGCACAGCCGTCCCTTCGTGACAACTAAACAATGCATCGCCGTGTGCAGCCCGAGAAATCGATGCACATCAGTTTGTTTCCACGCTTCTCCTCCTCTGCGATTCTTTGCAGAGATTTTTCACGCGAACCAGGTACTTTGTGTTTGAAAGAAACTTTGGCCCTCATTCTGACCTTGGCGGGCGGCGGAGGCCGCCCGCCAAAGTCCCGCCGTCAGGTTACCGTTCCGCGGTCGAAAGACCGCGGCGGTAATTCTGACTTTCCCGCTGGGCTGGCGGGCGGTCGCCTTCAGACCGCCAGCCAGCCCAGCGGGAAAGAGGCTTCCACGATGAAGCCGGCTCGGAATCGAGCCGGCGGAGTGGAAGCTGTGCGACGGGTGCAGTTGCACCCGTCGCGTATTTCACTGTCTGCGCAGCAGACAGTGAAATACATGTAGGGGCCCTCTTACGGGGGCCCCTGCAATGCCCATGCCAGTGGCATGGGCACTGCAGGGGCCCCCAGGGGCCCCACGACCCCCCCTACCGCCATCCGGATCTCGGCGGTCCGACCGCCGGGATCTGGATGGCGGTAGGGGGGGTCGGAATCCCCGCGGCGGTGCAGCAAGCTGCGCCGCCGCGGAGGATTCAATGGGGCCGCGGTACACTGGCGGGACCCCGCCAGTGGTGCCGGTCCGACCGCGGCTTTACCGCCGCGGTCGGAATCCCCATTGGAGCACCGCCGGCATGTCGGCGGTGCTCCCGCGGTCCTCCGCCCTGGCGGTCAAAGACCGCCAGGGTCAGAATGACCACCTTTGTTTGCTTTTAAAAGAGTTAAGACACTTTATATCACTTTTCAGTGATATCTCAACATTTACTTAGTGCATCTTTAATCGTTTTGACCTGGATTTATCCAGATAAATATCATATATTTTTCTAAACACTGTGTGGTGTACTTATGTGGTGCTATATGGTGTTATTGTACCATTTATTGCACAAATACTTTACACATTGCCTTCTAAGTTAAGCCTGACTGCTCAGTGCCAAGCTACCAGAGGGTGGGCACAGAATAATTTGGATTGTGTGTGACTTACCCTGACTAGAGTGAGGGTCCTTGCTTGGACAGGGGGTAACCTAACTGCCAACCAAAGACCTAATTTCTAACCCATTCCTACTCCCAACCTGACACAAACTTCGGCTTTCGGAATGATAAATCCCTGACCCTATTTAGGGGGGTATGTGTCTGCCAAACGTTTGTAAATATCAACATACTCACAAAAAGGCCATTGTTAACATACTTTTGCATGTTCCTGTCCTGAAACACTCACAACCCACAACTATGAGGAAATTTACTCAGGCAGAAACTTCTGCTATTAAGAGGTAAATCCAGTTAACAAAATGCCTATCATGGCTGATTCAGTCAGAGGACAGGAGTCACCCCATCACTCGAATTAGAGACCAGGAGGGTGCTGTAAGGTATACGAAGCAGGATATTCCCGGAACACAGACAACAGTTATATAGCAAACAGATTCCGGTGCAGGACAATGTGGTGGAAACTTTCTTAGACAGGGCAACATTTATCCAGCTGTCAGATGAAGGCCAAGAGGCTTTAGTTGGTCCTATAACTGAACCTGAAATTAGAGGAGCTATTAAAGAGTTAAAAGGGGTAGGTTGTTGGGATCTGACAGACTGCCTGCTGAGTTTTATCAGACATATGGCTCTCTCCTTGCACAACAACTAGAGGAAAAGTATGCTAATGATTTGGATAGTTGCTTCTTAGCAGCCTTCATGATGGAGGCACTCATAGTGTCTATACTTAATCTCAGGGCGATGCATCAGACATCTTACACGCCTCTGTTGAGATTAATTTTAGATCACAAAGTGCTCAGTAAAGTACTGGTGAATCATTTACAGCCATAACTGACACATTTTATTCATGAAAAACAAAAAGGCTACATCCCCAACAGAATTACTTTTTAAATCATCCAGAGATTATATTGTGTTTTGGCTGACACCCCGTTGCTGGAGTTTCCTGAGGTGATTGTGTTTGTTAACATCCAAAAAGTATTTGAGACAGTGCATTGGGAGTATTTAAGGGTGATCATTAGACAAATTAATTTGGGAGAGGACTAGGACACGTGGATATACTTGTTGTATACGTACTAATGGTCAGGTAAGGGTTTGATCGGGTCATTGCACGAGGCACAGCCCATATATCGTAGGAGTACTCAGGGATTACCTCTTTTGCCAGTTGTCTTTGCTTTGGCAGTTGAATTCTTTGCTAGTACTGTTAATGCAGATGACCGGGGTGGTACATAACATTGAGTGATAGAGAGCACAATATTTCACTTCTGCTGAGGATGTGCTCATGCATATTTCGAAAGTGAACAGTGGAATACCCTGGAGCATGAAGTTGTTGGCCAGCCTGGGGGAGGTTTTGAGGTTGTGCATGAACTGGGAGATAACATGTGCCTTCCCCTTTTTCATTGATATGCAGAGGGTGCCAGATGTGGTGAAACAGTTGAAAATTTATTGGGGGCCAGGTACTCTGATACTTAGGAATTTATCATTCCAATGCTGATATTATAAAAGGGCATCTGGAAGGTGATCTGGGGCAACAAAAGGCAGTGTGAGATTTTGACACTCTGAGGCTCCTGATTATGGCCAGAAGAAGCGTATCCCAGAAAGTAATATTATCCAAAGTTTTATATCTCTTTGCAAACCTCTAATTTGGGTTCTGCAGGTCTGGCTTAAATCTTTGAATGCTACCCTCTGGGAGCTGATATGGGATGAGGGATGACAACGAGTATCCCTTCAAACTTTAAAATACTCCACCAGAGAGAGACTAGGGGTCCTGAACTATGAAATGTATTATTTGGTACCCATTTAAAATGTCTTAGCACATGGTTTGCAGGTGAAAACCTGTCCAAACTGGGAGAGTTTAGAGAACCTCAACAAGAAGAAGCCCTAGTGGCATTGTTAATGGGGACGAGTTTAAAACCTGCTCAGAGACCTAGTCCGCTTGCCCTAGCATTATGATGCTGTTCGCGGGCAGCAAAGACAACTAGTCTTAGATCATTGTATGCACCTGTACTGCCACGAAATTGAGTTACATTCAGCAAGGAGAGGGCTCTTTACAACTGGGTGTTTGCACCCTTGAACGGAGGCAGGGATCGATGTGGTTGGGAATCTACCCACCTAAGGCAAACTCAGGGGTCTGTCAGACTTGGTTGAGACATATGGGCTATGGGATACAAAGTTCTTGGAATATGAAACAATGAGACAGGTACTGTGTCAACTGTGGGTGAGTGTACTCAGGAACCACAAACGTAGAAGATAAAACAGATAATGCTCACTTTTTTGCACAGGGCTAAAATTGATCTCATGTTTCTATAAATCTCTTAGTTCTATGACTTCAGGGAACCTGCTGACTCTGTGAAATAGATGGAGGGAATAAAAGAGAAGGAATAATAGAGAAGGAACATGGGTCCATATTTTAAAAAAATTGCGCTGCATTTGCAGCACTTTTTGATGCAAAAACGGCGCAAACTTACAAAATACAATTGTATTTTGCAAGTTTGCACCGCTTTTGCGTCAAAAAATGACGCAAATGCAGTACTAAAAAAGTATAAATATGGGCCCTAGTGCTAAAGAGCGGGGCAAAGCTCCTGTTCATATACACATCATCTCTAGAAATGCCCATTTTCAGGACAGTATGTCAATCAAACACACCTTACACTACAAACATTGAACATCAGGATGCATACCAATAATCTGCAGTGCTCCAGATATGACCTGTGGGTTGCAGATTTTATTCATATGGTTTGGAGCTGCCCAGTAACAGCTAGCTTCAGGTCAGACGTTAGAGGTGAGCTAGCGAGGACATTGAACAGGAGGATTTGAAGAACATGGAGATATGCCTGCTGGGTCTGCATATTAGGCAAAGGCCAAAAAAAGGTGGTAGCATTTTTTTTAGATTTGGCTTTGGGCATTGCCTGATGAGGCACTGCAATGCCTGCGTGCTCCCAAAATGGTCTGCTGCATAGCAAATGAAGGTGCTACCCTAAGGATGGAAGAGCGTAGAGGTCTAGAACTCAAGCCTTTAGCAGACCTCTGGATGGAGATATGTACAGCTTCTACAGATTCCAATAACTAGACTGGTGTTCTAGATTACATGCTGAATGGAGATGAGGGGGGACTGACACAGAACCACTTAGGGCCTTTGAAATACATGGAAATTGTTAAGAAATAGCAATACACCTGATTATAACGGAGCGACTTACTGAAAGATTGTGAATAATTTAGGCATGGGCATGATGCACAAGAAGGATGTATATTGTTTTTGTAGCAATTAAGATAGATAAGTTTAGAAATAATAATTTTGCACATTTAGCAAAAGATGTACTTCAAGAGTGAGCTGGAAATGCAGAACAAGTTTACAGTTATACAAGAAACTTGCTGGCCCATGGAAAGATCCTGAAATATAACAATGATGAAAAAGGCAAATTCAATAAACATATAAAAAATTAGTAAATCTAATTATAAGTGAATTTTGGCATTAAAATTTCTTAGCTAACATTGGCATATTTTTTGCACTTATCACTTGGATATGGAAACATCTTGCAAATCAGTCACATGATTTATGAGGATAATGGTAAACATCTAGGACTAAGGGCCTGATTCTAACTTTGGAGGACGGTGTTAAACCGTCCCAAAAGTGGCGGATATACCACCTACCGTATTATGAGTCCATTATATCCTATGGAACTCGTAATACGGTAGGTGGTATATCCGCCACTTTTGGGACGGTTTAACACCGTCCTCCAAAGTTAGAATCAGGCCCTAAATGTTTGAAAATAGGAGTACTAATCGCCTAAGTGCAATTCTTTATGAATCACAATTAGGTTATCACTATTCCCAATTTATGAAACTCTTTTGAATTTCATTAGCTATCCCAAGTGGGTCGCATATAGACCTACCTCATGAATATTAATAGGGTAGGTAACAATTTGTGACCCACTACTTTTTGCTGACATGACAGGGATGGTTGCCTGCTGGGGTTAGCAGACAACCATGTCTGTGATTGCTTTTAAATGAAGCATTTTTTTAAGGCAGCCTTTAACGCAAGAAAAAGGAAAATGGGATGCCTTTCCAAAAAAACTTGAATCAGAAAAGTTTCATTTTTTAAGAGGAGGAAGTGGTCCCTTGGACCACTATCGGTCCTTGAAAAATATTTTTTCAACCATTCTCAAAGAGGAAGGGGTCCCTTAGTGACCTCTTCCCATTAGCAAATTGGTTACCCCAAACTTTCAATTGGCAGTAAATTGCACATGTTTTGTGAGGGCATTTTGGTTGCAAAACATTCAAGCATACCATTCTAATTCGGTACTAGGAAGTGACGCCATTAACACGCCCCTTTCAAATACAGAATCTCAAACCCAAATTGCGATTTGGTAACAAGTTACTGAATGGCAAATTAAACTTTGTACATCACTAAAAGCATTTTTGCTGTTGCAAATGGCCTGATTTCCAGAATTGTGGCTTTTGCAAGCGCAAAAATGCTTCTTACATATAGCCCCAAATTAGGGACACTAATGTGACACCCCACTAGTTAAAAAATACATAATACTTTTTTCAGCCTAGTTCCCCAATGAAACTAAACACCATTAATGTAATGAAGACATATTTCCTGAGATTTGCTCAATGCAGTGCTTAATTTGTGCTTGCTGTTTCCGGTGCTGAGCACCAGCACTTATTTTTGAGGGCCGGGGTGTATTCTTCTGCCTCAAGCATTTACTGTGAGCAAAAGACATATATGGGAAAGACGGAGGAAGAGAAAAACGAAAAAGCGTCACAATGGGAGAAAGTAGAAATCTGCAAGAGTGAACTGAAGGGGCAGGAAGTGGCTTTAAATGGATTAAGGAGGCCCGAGATGGCTTCAGGATTATGTTTGCACATTTAATTGCAGCAGCTGCGTGTTTAGGAGGAGGGCTTTGAGCACGGGCACCTTTTTATTTACAAATTAAGCACTGGCTCAATGTAGCTGTCTGCCTGACTGTTAGCTCAGTGAGGGCAGGGCCAGACTGACCTTGGCAGGCATTGGGCGTTTTCCCGGGAGACTGGAAGTCTGGGGGTCGGATTTGGAGTGGTGGGGGCCGGTTTTGTTAATGGGGGCCGGTTTTGCAGGCGTGCTGCAATATCGGCCCCCAGTAACAAAAGCAGCAGTGCTTTGTTTGCAATCGGGACAAACATACATTGACACTCATTTCTAGTGCAAAAGGTCATTTATTTAGGACAGGATTTAACATAAACAACAACAACTTTGAACTGTATGAAATCCCTTCTCGCCCAACTTTCAACTTAAAAGCTTCCTCATGCCCTTCCTTCTTTTCTAATAGCTTTCTTCCAATCCCCTCCCCTAGACACTCCCCTCTTCCTTCCATGCCCTCCTTGTTTGTAAACAAACCTCCCCCATTCTGATCCTTCACCTCATTTTTCCCCCTGGAAGGGGGGAACAAGCCCACATCTGGCTCTCCCCCCTCCCCCATTTCCTGCCAACTCTTATGCACTGCACCTGTCCTAACTGACGTCAAACCTAACCCTACCTACCTAATCCCGCCTTTCCCTTGACAAACCCTCCCCTGCTGCCTACCTTCTATGCAGGGTGGGTGGGTGGTCCAAAACTTCCTCCCTGTAATGGTCGGCCTGGAAAGAGGCCGACCCCACCCCTCTACCCCCTTTTAACCCATCCCTAACGCCCACCCCCACTTACCTGTCCGCCAATCCTGGCGCACCCGCGCCACTTCCTGTCGTCCCGAAAAGACCCGCGGAGAGACTAGAGCGAGTCTCTCTCTCCGCGGGCCCCCCCATCGGGACAAACATACATTGACACTCATTTCTAGTGCAAAAGGTCATTTATTTAGGACAGGATTTAACATAAACAACAACAACTTTGAACTGTATGAAATCCCTTCTCGCCCAACTTTCAACTTAAAAGCTTCCTCATGCCCTTCCTTCTTTTCTAATAGCTTTCTTCCAATCCCCTCCCCTAGACACTCCCCTCTTCCTTCCATGCCCTCCTTGTTTGGAAACAAACCTCCCCCCATTCTGATCCTTCACCTCATTTTTCCCCCTGGAAGGGGGGAACAAGCCCGCATCTGGCTCTCCCCCCTCCCCCATTTCCTGCCACCCAGAAAAACCCATGTGGCGTTTTTCTGCCCCACCCGGCAAATCTTCGTTTGCCCCCTGAATTCTACTCATTTTGTAATCCACAGGTTCTCCCCGCATAACTTCTCTAGCATCGGCCTCAAACCCATCCAATAATACGCATTTCCCAATTGCGATAAATGTACTCCATCATCTCTGAACAATGTCCCCTCATGTTCCGTAATATCCTCGTGCCTCCGCACCTTAATCCCTTGTGCCCAGCAAAATCCCCTCATTGCCTTATTCAACTTTTTCCGAGCCCGCTCAATGGCTCCATGATTGATTGCCCCTCTCCATACCCGCCTGGGTATAAACTCTGTCCATACCAGACATGTCCCCGCACAGGTTTTGCTTCAATAGCACCAAATCTTTTTACATAAATTGTATCAATGTAGGCCCTGATTGCCTCACCAAATCATTTTCTCCCAAGTGTATCAGCAACAAATCCGGGCATCCCCACTGCAGCTAATTCCCTGTAATATATGGTAGTACACTCCCCCACCTCATTCCGCTCTTTCCCACCAACGCACTTCTTGGTGTCTGCTGGGCAGTCCCATTGATCTGCCGTATATCTGTTTCTCAGCGAATTTTGCCGCCCAATGTACGAATGAATGGCCGACCAGCCAAGTCACTGTCTTATCGTTCCTCTGTCCGGCCACACACCCTGTAAAGAAAAAACACTATAACAACTGTGATGTACTTCTAAACCCCCCCCACCCCTGGGTTTCATCATGGCCTAACATAGCGCTCGCAGCATCTGGATTTCCATCTACCTATTGCTTTAATCTTAGCCCAATCCCATCCTAAATGAGCTGCTGCTGTTGCTGCCCCGATCCTAAAGGAGTGCGTTCCAAAATCCCCTGCTTGCCGACCAGTCCTATCCAAAGCCGTCCTCAAAACCTGCAGGAACTGATAGCTAGTGGTTTTCTTCCCTGAAGCATGCACAACACCCCTGCTTCCCCCGCCTGTCCCCACTTTTGTTTGAAAACCATCCCCTCCTTCACTGGGCATGCTAGATCATCACCTCCTTTCTCCACCCATACCCACTTCCCTTTCCCTAACTGGTCCGTCTTGGACTTCCTGAGCCATATGCCCAATCTCCCTTGATGCCTGCCGATCTCCCTCTCCTTCACACCGCGGTCCTTGCCTATACCCAACAATTCAGATACCCTAAAAACCCCGAAAAACATCCACACCATACACCACCTGAAGAGTCCTGCTTCGTGTTCATCTGTGCCACATACTGGCAAAACATGCAAAAGTATTTTTTTTTTTTTTTTTTTTTTTTTTTTTTTATTATCCCACAGGTAATGGGCTCTCTTGCCTTACTTCCCTCCCCGGCCCTAAACCTGCCCCATCCTTTCAAAATTTTTTCAAGTAAATCATTCCGTGCTGGATCCGTACCGAAGAAAAGCTTCCCATAAAATGAGACACCTGTTAATTTCCCGCCTATCGTGGCCGGGGATAGCCCCTCCTTGATCAAATACAGCACAAAGCGTAAGGCCCGTGCTTCCAACGCTCAGACCCCTGAGCCCAGAAATTGCCCTCAAACTCTTCAAAAGATTGAAAGTCCAACAATGCCAGCCTGTAACTTTGCCGCGTAGAGACTGCCAAAGACATCTCCACCAACCCCGAGATCATCATGCCCCCCACTCCCAAATGTCTGCCGGGAACGTAATGTTGGACTGCTCCGCTCCTGGCGCCAGGTCGCGAAAACGCCGCCACTGCGAACGAGATAGGGAGTCTATAATCTCGTTGTATACCCCTGGTATGTGTGCAGCTTTAAAGATAACATTGAGAGATAAACATTGCAACATAAAATGACGCAAAAACCCAAAACTCTTAAATCCCTGGCTCTCTGTCTGTTTACCAATTCCTCTACTGTCATATTGTCCACCTGGAAAACTACCGTCCTGTTGGCCAGTTCCCATCCCCAGACTGCCAGTGCCACCAACAAAGGAAAAAACTCCAGAAACGCAATACTCCTCCCTTGTTGCAACCACTGCCGTGGCCATGTCTCCGCGCACCACCTACCGTCCCAGTAAATGCCAAAACCCGACGCGCGTGCTGCGTCTGAAAATATTTGAACTTGCCATACTGTGTCCGCATCTCCAAAACATTGGTACCCCATTAAATTTCTTCAGGAACATCTCCCATACCTTTATGTCCTCCCTCAGACCCAAAGAAACTCATCCTATGGTGAGGTAACACCGCCCCTGACATGGACAGTCCGAGTCTTCCACAAAAATACGTCTTCCCCTCCCTACTCTACAAGCACGGTTGAGATAACCTAGTAGTTTTTGTGTAGTCCGTAACTCCCTTTTGTGCCGAGTTCGCACAGATGCTAGGTATTCTAGTATTTCCTTCACTTTTGACGCTGGCAATCTTGCCACCATTAGCTCCGCATCTAGCTCAATGCCCAAAAAAGGTCATGATTGACAGCGGGCCCTCTGTCTTTTCCGGTGCCAATGGCACTCCTGTCTGCTGCATTAGACTCTGGAAAGGCTGCCAAAGCCCGTCCACATGCCCCATATGCCGCTTCCCCTACAAACAGAAAATCATCCATATAGTGTGTCACTGCTTCGTGGACGCTTGTTTTCACAACAAACCCACTGCAGAGAAGGTACTGAAAGTTTCAAATAGCACGCATGATATCGCGCAAACCATAGGTAGAACCCTGTCCACATATATGGCTCCATCTAACTGCATGCCTAGCAGGTCGAAATCTGCTGGATGAATTGGTAACAGACGGAAAGCAGACTGTATATCGCATTTCGCCATCTCCGCTTTTAAACCGCACCTCAATACTAATTTTACTGCATCCTCCACAGACGCATAAATTACCTTGGTATCTTCCTGTGCGATAAAATCATTTACCAACGCCCCCTCAAGCCATGACAGATGATGTATAAGCCGGAATTCGCCTGGCGCTTTCTTAGGTACTACCCCTAGTGGGGATATCATCAATTGATCCGATGGCCAGTTGAGGAATGGACCTGCTATTCTCCCAAGTGTCACCTCTTTATCTATTTTGTCGCGTATTACTTGCGGCTGCTCTTTTGCAGACCGCAAATTGTCTGCCCATCGCCTCTGCCGAGGACCTTGATAACCTACCCTACCACCTTCTCGAAAACCCCATTCCAATTGTCTGGCCCTATTCTTGTCCGGGTACCTGTGCTGCCACGGCAACAAAAAACTTCTAACCTAACTGGTGTAGGCCCCTTTTGACGCAGGAGCACCTTGTGAGCCTCTTCCTCTTGTCGCCCTCCATTGCTCTGCTGGGCTGTTGAGGGAGAAACATTGTATGACTGGATGACGACCCCCGCACTTGGAGCAGTCATGTTTGACCTACACTGAGCCCTTGAACAGCAACCCTTGTTGAAGTTCCAACAAGCCCCTGTGTTACCCACCTGCGTTTTTTTTTTTTTTTTTTTGGTATTTCCCGCCCCTCCCAAGGCGGGGCGCGCCTGAAAGGGCTTATATGTTGCCGGCAAACCGCTCGCCGTATGAGTGGATGCCGCTGCCTGTGTTGACGCCATCCATTGCCTCCATCGCTCCGGATCCCCGTCCCCCATGGTTTCTCGGGGTTGATGCTCACCCGGGCCCTAAATTTCTCATCATAGTTTTGCCATGCAAAAACCCCCAAAATACATCTGGGCCTTTCTAATGATATCCATGTACTTGAATGGCGCTATGGCCCGGTCTGGGTATTTTTCGCAGTATATACTAGCAAAAATCAAAAAGTGCGGACATCCAGTTGTCCATGCGCGTCACCTTGCTAGCTACACCCCCGTCACCCCAGACTGACCACCATCTCCCCTTACCTCCAATTGGTTCATCCACGTACGCGGTGGTTGCCTTGTCATTCCGCCCCATGGCCTTGCTGGCCTCACACTTGACGGCCCTTCGGCCATGACGTCGTCCTGGAAAAGAAAAACAGAGGCAAGGGGTTGCGCCGCACTTGCGCCCCGCTCCCCCCCCCCTTTCTTCACCCCGATCACATTCTCATCACGCAATTCTCCATCCTCCCAATCTCCTTCCTCTTCGTCATAGACCAATTCCAACTCATCTTCCTCTTCCCAACCTCCTTTGTTTTCCCTATACCCTTGAGATTTGGTCGCCGGTGGTTCTGTTGTACTTTGCCCCACATGGCGTCCGCCAACCTGCTGCTGTCCCCGTTCCCACGGTGTAGAGAAGGCCGCCGTAGACCCCTCTATTGCTTCGTTCCAACGCGCTTGGGCCGTGTTGCGCCCCGTTGGTACCCCTTTTACCTTGCCAACCTCTGACGTTGACATTGTGCTGCCTTTCCCCACATGGCCGCCTGAACCACTGGGGCTTCCCAAGCCAACCTGTCCTTCGGCCGCACCAGCCTCTTGAACCCTACCTTCTCCTGCCTGCGGTACCCAGACCCAGCTTCCTGCTCCAGCCCCTGCTGCCTGTACCCCCTTCCTGTCTGTGACTTCTCGTGCCGCCTCCCCATCTCCTCCCTGTCCCTGCATAATTTTGCCCACCTGGCCTCCGTTTTCGCCACGGCCCTGCGCTGCTCGCGAATTCTAGCTTCCAGGTCCCATGTGGACGGGCCTGCGCAGCCCGTTCCTGTGTCACCTGTACCCGGGTCCTGTGTGCCCTGCGACTCCCCCACGAACATTAGTGGGCTAAATGTGTTAGGGAACTCTGGCCGTACCTCTGTAGCCTGTTCTTGCCTCACTGGGACTTCATCCTTGTCCCCTTCAGAAACCTGTGAGTCGCATGTTGCGATTGCCGCCGCTACGCTGCTTGATGCGGCCCGCGTAGGACGTGTCATGCCCACCCAGGCCTGATCTAATACCCCTGGCCTAAGCAAGTCCGCCCATCAGGCCTCCCCCAGGACCCGGAGCGCCGCCCTGGCCGCCTCTGCATCATGAATGTTGGCCATGTCCCCCACTACACTGCCCTTGACCCTTCCTTATTGAAAAAACCTAAAGAATGTATATATATATATGTTTTTTTTTTTTTTTTTTTTTTTTTTAGGGGCCCCCAATGCTGTGACTCTAGTCCCTGTGGTGTGGCCCGTGTGTCCGTTACCTATATACATCTGCTGTGGGCTGCCGCGCCTCAGGCTCCCAGAAAATATACATATATATATATATATATATACATATACACATATATTTTTTTTTTTTTTTTTTTTTTTTTTAAAGGGCCCGCCCAGGCGCTGTGTTCTATGAGGGCCCTAGTGGCCTGGCCCTATTTAGGAACTTTGCGCCGCGTTTCTGACGCGCGCGCGTGTCGTTGTGGGCCCCCGGCGTCTAAAAGCCGGTAATTATACCTAATCTGGCCGGGGGGGGGGGGCCTTAAAACCCCCGGCGTTGCCCGAGGCCGTCTCGTGGCCTGGAGCGCGTCCTCTCGTGCACCGCGTTGATGTCCGCGGTCACTTGAAAACAGGCCTTCACGCCTGTATCTACAAAATTATTTGTCTCCCTGCCTGAGCAGGGAGCGCCCCCGCGTCCTCAGAGGGCGCGCACCGGGGCGCTGCTGCGGCCCGCGCCGACCGCAAAAACCTTGCACGCCGCCTCCATGCCTTCCCTTGCACGGCCAGGGAAAAACCCCTGGCGTGCACACACTCCCGTCTCCCACCGAGGCCCCCCAAGGGGAAGGTGAAAGAGCCCGGGTGCCCTCCCCGATTCCCCCCGACACGCCTGACTAACCTGGCCTGGGCCCCGCCGCGAAATCCTCCCTACCAAAACTTCCTCCCTGTAATGGTCGGCCTGGAAAGAGGCCGACCCCACCCCTCTACCCCCTTTTAACCCATCCCTAACGCCCACCCCCACTTACCTGTCCGCCAATCCTGGCGCACCCGCGCCACTTCCTGTCGTCCCGAAAAGACCCGCGGAGAGACTAGAGCGAGTCTCTCTCTCCGCGGGCCCCCCCATTGTGCCCCTCACCCCTCTCCCTCCAACCCGGGGGCTGGTGTGACAAAAGTCCCAGGGCAGCTTTGGGTTCCCAGTCCGGGGCTGAGTGAAGGGTCTTGGAAACGAGCCCAGCGCCTTTCAGACACATGCTTGTAGTCCCGTCATTTACCACTGTGTGCGTGACAGGTTATCAGCTGTTGACGTGCTAAGAAGACCAACGTAAACAGATAAAGTGATAGTCTCCTGCATGGTCCTTGCTCTGTGGGTGAAATGCAGGAATTCTTTTTAGCTCTTTCCGTTAAACTTCAACGATTCTGAAATAATTACTTTTGACAAAGTTGGCTGCTCGAATATGTAGAGGAATGTGTCTTTCAAGAGATTGAAAATGTTAGTGGCGTGGCTCCAGGTTGGCGTGACTGACCGACGCTTGCTGCGTCCTTTCTGTAAGGAGCAGGCGAACGCTCCAAACGTTGTTTTAAATGGAAAAAACAGCTAAGAGGAAACACTGGCAAGTGTTAGGTTAAAATATGAAACCTGATACGTAATATAGGCGCATAGGGGTTGAAGCATCTAATGAACAAAGTTGTAAAATCGATGGGCTGCAAAGTACTTCCCCATGAGTGCCTAGACGCACTTTACACTTTGCCACAACTACTACAAAGCAACAGCGCTTTTCACCTTTGGCTTTCCTAAACTAAAAGGCCAGTTTGGCGTCACCCGGACTGAAACTCGGGAACTCCTGTTTGCACACAGCCCTTGGCAGTAGATTCATTAACCTGTGACAGCCGATTAAACAGATTGAAACTGTAATTCAAGACAGAAGCTCAGTTAATTACTTCATCAATTTGCTGTCTGATGTCTGCATGCATGTTGATTTCAACATGTTCATTGTTATAGCTTCAAGAAGTAAGGACATCCAATGAAGAGTTCATCAAACTCTGCGAAGGCAACTCCTAGGGTATTGTATTGGATAGAGTTATTTGTTGTAGCCAGGACCAGCTTTAGGGCGGTGCTACAGTTGTACCAATGCAAACGTAATGCTGGGGATAGGCATGATGGTTATGCAGAAGTGAGGAAGGAAGACAGGTCCTGAGTCAAAGCCTTGTTTCATGTACCTGGTTTGGAGAGTGTCTATTGCGAGTGCCATCGAGGTCAAAGGGCTCGATGAAATGGACGATGGCCAGAGCAGTGCTCGAGTCATGTCATCTTGGACTTAGAGCTTTGCTTAAGGGCTGGGTGAAGTGCAATATCGGACTGGATAAAAAAATTGGATCGGGTTCCAAAACAAAGTGCCCCCCATTAGCATAGCAGCCAGCTTAAAAAAATGGTAATTTCAGGGAAAACAACAGTAAAAACTTGCCCTACCAGCTAGTAACTGCTAAAAGAGGCCCACACATTGTTCTGTGAAACCAGCCCATTGGGCACTGCTTGATTGCTCTGTAGGCCGGTGCAACCCAGGTGAAGTGGGCAATAGCCAGTGCGGTAAACAGGTCATCTTTGTGTGGACTTGGAGCTGTGCTTAAGGGCGTTGTGAAGTGGGCGGCGGACAGAGGGATGCTCTAATCATTTCATTTAGCTGTTGACTTGGAGCTGTGCATAAGCATTTTAGTGAAGTTGTGGAATAAGAGGTAGCTAGAGACATGGTTGTTGGTACCATTTCAGGATGTAAGGAACATTTTGAAAGTGGATGTAAGCTGATTGTAGAGCCCTGTGCTTTATGGTGATGCAGGATAGCAGTAAGGATTACTTCACCCGGGAACAGGGCTCAACTCTACTTTCAAACTCCAGGTCGATAGGCTGGCTTCAGATTATTGCCGGTAGAGGGCTCCAAAGCTTCCCAATCTGAACTTCAAAGAGCTCTTGCGGGCTTGCAACTACGGAACCCTGTGAAAGGTCTGTGTAAGTGCAGTCTATGAATGAGGGCTCTTCTTCATTTGTAGTTGCAGAGGCTGTGTTGGACAAAAATCTTCACAATTTATAAGAACAAACTGGAAATATCAGTAACAATAATAGCATTTGAGTAAGGGGCAAATGTTTGGTGGTGTTCATAGAACCATTGTGGAAACTGCAGCACAGAAAATTATTTTTCTTTTTCTTTTCTATGAAAAGGTCAAACTCGACCCAAAGGTATTGGAGCACTTTACACAAGCACAACTTAGATTACACACGGGCACAGTCATTGTATGTTTTTAAGGCACTAGGACGTTAAGTGATTTTCCCAGAATCACAGACTGTTGAGCCAACACCGTGACTTGAACCTGTCTTTTGTTCAATCAGGATAAACTTGGTGCATATTGCTATGGAATTTAAATAGATTCTCGCTCGTTTGGACCCTTTATCTGAAGTATGTTGTGTGGTATGTTTAATGGTCATTAGCAACTACCTATTAAAATTCTTTGCTCTTTTATCTGCCTTAGCGATCCAGCTGTGGTGGGAAGCAGCAAACCAAGCTCTACAAACACTCACATCCAGCCTAGTAATCAACTGAACCATCCTATCTAAAGTAAAAGTAGTTTTTCCTAAATACCATTGCTTTATTATTGTTGTTAAACACACAAATTAGAGAAGCATCAATAGGGGCATAGCAACCCTAAAGTTTAGGAAAGAAACAAGCAAATTCTTATTTTCACACTGAAATAAAACAGCTAACATGGAGTACGCAAGGTAAAAGCAGACAGATCAATATCGCTACCTTTTCTTGGAAAGAGGCCTCCTCTTCCCAGACACACCAATTAAAGGGCTCTGCAGGGAATGGGGCTGTGAGCAAATGGGAAACAAACACTGGAGCACAGTTTTTATTAGGGAACTAGGATACATGGAAAGGGGAAAAATAATTTCTTACGCCTACAGTGGCAATGTCTTCATCCTGTGTGGAAAATGCAGGAGGGGACACAGCTTTTACCATGCATCCTTTACCACTCATGCCTTTACTACACATGCCTTTGCCGCACAAGGTAAGCATAGTTAAGATATATACACACACACACATATATATATAGTCACACAAACTTGACACTTCTGTCAATGCGGCGATACTCACAGGATTACTCCAATCTCCATTTTAATGTGCAAAATGATACCGACAGCAATCACCAACGCGTTTCAACCCTCAAGGTCTTGCCACAGAGTTGGGTGTCAAAGACGTCGGTTTCTTCTTTGTCATACCAGAACTCACTCCCCAGGGCCCAGGAACTGGCTTTCACATCATTTGGCAAGTTGAGACTCTCAGAAAGAGAGCTAAGGTGCTGGCAGATGAGGTCTTGCATAATCCTGAGACTTCTTAACAGGAGGCAAGCTCAGTTGAAGCCCCTGGGGAACCTTTGGAAGTGGGATGTAGAAAGCAAAGTCTGGTTCTTTCACTCTCAGTACAGACGCAGCAAGCAGTAGGCCAGCACAGCAAGGCAACAGGCAGAGTTGCAGTCCCTCCTACAGCATCCAGCTCTTCTTCCTGGCAGAATGTCCTCAGTCCAGAAGGATTCTAACTTTGTGGGGTCAGAGATCTAGTACTTATACCAATTTCTGTCTTTGAAGCTGGCAAACTTCAAAGAGAAGTCATTGTAGTGCACAAGACCCTGCCTTTCATTTCCCTGGCCTGAGACACACTCCGGGGGTGTTGGAGACTGCTTTGTGTGAGGAGAGGTACAGCACTCTTCAGGTGCAAGTGGTGGCTTCTCTTACTACTCTAGTTCAGGAAGACACATCAGGAAATGCAGAACACACCTCAGCTCCCTTTGTGTGACTGTCTAGAGTGAATTCACAAACAGCCATGTCATCCTTACTCAGATGTGTATTACACAGACAGGCAGAGGCACAGAATGGTTAGGCAAGAAAATGCACACTCTAAAAAAAACACCTTCATCAAAAGATGTATTTTTAAATTGTGAGTTCAGAGGCCCCAAACTCCAGATCTCTATCTGCTCTCAATGGGAAATTACACTTAAAAGATATTTAAAGGCAATCCCCATGTTACTCTGTGGGAGAGATAGGCCTTGCAATAGTGGAAACCAAACTTAGCAGTATTTCACTATCAGGACATGTAAAATAAAGCAGTACATGTCCTACCTTTTAAATGCACTGCACCCTGCCCATGGGGCTACCTTGGGTCTACCATAGGATGATGTACATGTAGTAAAAGGGAAGGTTTGGCCCTGAAAATGGGTGCACTTGCCAGGTCAAAATGGTAGTTTGAAACTTCCCACACAGACACTGCAGTGGCAGGAATGAGACATGTTTAGAGGGCTACTCATGTGGGTGGCACAATCAGTGATGTAGGCCCACTAGCAGCATTTGATTTACAGGTCCTGGGCACACACGGTGCACTTTAATAGGGACTTACTAGTAAATCAAACATGCCAATCATAGATAAACCAATCACCAATACCATTTAGACAGTGATCACTTGCACTTTAGCACTGGTCAGCAGTGGTAAAGTGCCCAGAGCTAAATCCAGCAAAAACTAAATTCAGCACAGGATCAAAAACACGAGGGTAGAAGCAAAAAGACATGGGAAACCATGCCAAGAGCTGATAGGTCTAATATAATCGAAACACATTTTATATCATGTGATACTCAATCTTATACAAAATTAATGTAATTTCTGTTACTCACTCTGGTTTGCCCGCCCGCATGCATCTTCCACCCACAAACTTCAGAAAGAACAGTCAGGCTGGTATGTAATGGTTTCATTCCACTTTTGTGATTGCATTGCTTTTGATGCACTTTCTCCTGTTCCCTATGAACATTATCATGGTCTCTTCAGCGGCCTTCCATGAACACTAGTCTATTCATTCACTGAAAGTTTTATTGTTTAAGTGTTTCATATAAGTTAGACCATCTCCGGTGGGTATTAGCAAAGAGGATGCTGAATATGTTTTTTTTTTTAACGGAATGAGTTTTATGTGTTAAGGTAATGATGTGTATCTTTTGCTATATTCTGATTTGCCAGAGAGATTGTGTTTCACCCAGACCATAATGATTTTGTAATTTTACTAATTTGTTATGTGAGAATTGTACCTAAAAACCCCAAGATTTGGGGGGTGAGCCAGAAGAGTTTCTTGTTTTATTAGGGAGTCTGTCTGACTTCTTTTTGATTTTGCTGCTTATTTGGGATTTAGAATAATGATTTCTGCATCCCCTCTATGATTTTGCATGTAAAAGCCTTAATAGTATTATTTCTGTGCCTCTTAACTTTGAATTTTGCAATAAAACCCCTTTACTTTTTACAGATCTGGAACTCAATTATTGAGTGGGTCACATTATTATTTGAACTGATTTACTCTGCTAATCAATGTTTAAGGAGTGTCTTATAACGTAATTCAACATGAGGGAGAACAGGATGAAGAAGAATTCTGGGGTGTCTGCAATTTGGGAGGGTCACATTTTGCACTGCATTTTTGCTCTCACACAGTGCAGCAAAGCAGCTTGCTATGCTACATTGTGTGAAAGGGAGAGAGCAAATATGCAAAGTATCCACTAAGATGTGGCACACTTCTGCTCTCTCATACTACTGGTGCATTTCAGGCATCCTAGCACCAACTTAGGCCCTCTTGCTTCATGCTGTAAAGGTGCCTGTGTAACAGGCAGGATTATGTTTGTGCATGAAGGGATACCTACTTGCACAAAACATTTTTAGAGGCACATTCCTCTTTCTATGTGTGCTGCAGAATTTAGAAATAGGAAATAATGGGGAAAAATGAAGATAATTCCCCTTGTTACGCCAGCCCCAGTTAGGCATACCATTTTGAAACAAACTCATATATACTGACTTTAGAAAATCTAGGTTTGTGTCAAAATCCATAGGTGGATGCATGGGAGAGCGCATGCTCCACCCGTTGAATGCCTACCCAGTGCAGAGCATGAGCTGCTTTGCATTACTTATTTTCACTAAGCAATGCTAACTCACACAAGTCAGGCTTTGTGTGGCTTATTATGTCTAGAAACACAATTTGTGCAGGGGCTGTGTTAAAAAAGTGATACAACCCAGATGCAAAATGTTAGTACATCTGTGCCTTAGTGTGTAGTATTTTGTACATCAGCTTCAGGGCTCTGAATTTACAACTTCAAATGACAAGTAGCCACAGACAAAGAGATGTGATGTGGCAAGTCCAGAGATGAGCGAGCTGAGCATTTTTTGCATTGCCTTTAGTGTATTGAGCAGGACAGTTTGTGCCTTCAAGGTAGAGTTTAGAATAGTCAGTTTTGGGGCAATCAGAGATGAATTGATCAGCCTGTTAATGGTTTATGTTATTAGAAATGTTTGGCAATAAAGTATTTGAGTGACTTTTCTCAGCTGTGAGCGGAGTTGATGGGCGAAGTAAGGTACTGTACGACTGATGCTAGTAAGCAGCTACTCCCTCTGAAAGTTGTTTGAGAGGGTGATTGTCAACAAAAGACTTAGAAGTACCTCTTTCTTACTTGCAAGTTTTCAAACATTAAACTTACTAATTTTTATTTGACGAAGTGAAATGATTCTGAAAGAGAGCATAGTTTGTGGTTGTATGCACAGCATGCAACTTTCTTCTGCAGAGATATAGTGAAAGTTTGGGCTACAGTGTGCATTCTGGTGATAAAGGTTGGGGTCAGTTTATTTATTTAATATATTAATTATACTGGAAAAGCACAACACTATGAAATACATATGTTTGGCACTAGTCACAAAGGCTTATGGCCAAATTAACTTGTTTTACAGCAGCCTTGCGTTACTCTACCCCAGGGAGCCTTTCTCTGGGTGGAGCATGTGTTTTCCCATGCACCCACCTACGGATTTTAGCGCATTCCAAGATTTACCATTAGTGGTACACCTAGTTATGTCTCAAAATGCTTCATCTCCCAGGGGATGCATAACAAGGAGAAAAATGCTTATTTCTACTAATTATTTCCACCTTCTACGTTTGCTGCATTCTGCAGCATACATAGAAAGAGGAAAATGCCTCGGAGTATTGTTTTGGTGCAGGAAGGGATCCCTTCCTGCACCAAAACAATCCTGCCTACAATACAGACACCCATCCACCATGGCCAGTGCAGGCAAAGAGCAAGAAATGTGCCACATAATTCCTACCCCCGCCCTTTCATGCAGCGCTAGGCAGCTTACTGCATTGTGTGAATATTTGATAACTATGCCCCTGTGTGCTTTTCTTAGTGCATTGGGAGGAGTCCAGCAGCAAAATGCTGTTTTGCCCGGAGTCTCAAACAGTCTTGCATCATAGCTGTATCTCAGACTGTCACAAACCTTTTTCCATATGAACACTGATGGACTCTGATATACAGTACAAGGATCATTTAAACTCTCTTTAAAATGAAAGAGTCCAACATGATACTTCCCTTCAATTCCAAAGCATTCTAGAAATTGTGACTGCAGAGTACAGTGCCTTATCTTGTTACTAAAGGCTGTTTACCTTAAGTACTAACAAGCCACATATTAGCAGGAAGAGCAAAACAATATCTAGGGCCCAGCATTGGGCTTTTGTATCAGTACTCTTGGTAAAAGTTCCTATAAAGGAGACTATGATGTGTGAAATGGGGGGAGGCTGCATTACTCAACATAAAGCAGCTGGAGTCCTACTGTGATCTCAGCCAGTGCATTAATGCTCTATTGCACTTGTATAGGCAGGAAGATCACATTTGCTTTCAGAGTACTGTGATTGTTATAGCTCCAATCCCCTGACAGAGGCCATGTTAATTACTTATGTTGTGTAATGTTATGAAAATGTTGTGTAGATTAGTAGAGCAAATTACCACCTGCGAGGGTACCCTGGCATTGAGCAAGTGGGAGTCTAGCCAAACGTAGGTCCTAGTGGTACTACTCAAAAAGGCAGGTCATTCCATGCTTTGGGGGCAATTTAGAAGGCATGATCATTGATCATTGGATCTGGTTTTCCCTGTGCATGGGATATGTGCAAATAGAAGTCTGAATGAGTGGAGGTATCTGAAAGGTTTGTGAAAGCAGATGCTGTTGTTGAAGTATGCTGCGCCAATGTTAGATGCCATGAAAGTGTGGGTGAGAAGTTTGAATTTTATTGGTTTGTGTATGGGGAGCCAGTGGAGCTCCTTCACAGTGGTGTGTGGGAGGGTGAGAGTGATTCTGCCTTCTGAGATCTGAATAGTCTATAGCTTTCTGGTGAATTTCTTGTTGATCCCAGAACAGAGGGAATCCCCGTAGTCCAGCTTGCTTGTGACCAGGGCATGGATGATTGTTTTTTGGGTGCTGATTTGGAGCCATTCGAAAATCTTCCTCAGCATCTTCAGGGTATGGAAGCATGAGGCAGTAACAGCGTTGACTTAGGTGGTCATGTTGAGTTTGCTGTCAATGATGATTTCAAGGTTCATGGCCTGGTTGGTAGGGGCAGGTGTCGGTCCTAGGTCTGTTGGCCACCAAGTGGAGTCCCACTGTGAAGTGCTCTTTCCGAAGATCATGGTTTTGGTCTTATTGGTGTTCAGCTTCAGACAGTTGGCCTTCATCTGTTAGGCGATTTCAGTCATGCAGGGATTGAACTTGATCTAGGTTCTGGGTGTCTTGTCAGTGATTGAGAGAATGAGGTGCATGTCATAGGAGATGATGTTTATGTCTTGAGAGTGGAGGATGCTGGCTAAATAGATAATGTATGTGTTGAAAATCGTCTCCCAGATAGGATGCTTGCAGAACTCCACAGATGAGTTTGCATCCAAGATGTACAGTGGCAGGGTGACTGACCGGGCCCTTCCAGTCAAGAATGAACAGATCCATCAGAGTGCATGCCCTTGGATTCCGATGTATTGTAGGTGTTGGGTGAGGATGGGGTGGGAGACCGTGTTAAATGCTACAGAGAGGTCCAGGAGGTTGAGGGCTGACGTATCTTCTCTATCTAGATTCATGCTACTGTCATCAGTGGCAATGATGAGGGCAGTTTGTGTGGTGTGGTTGGGTCTGGAACCAGACTGAGTGTGTTCAGGAGTTGGTGGTCGTTTTGCAGAAAGACGTTTATTAGGGGTATGGGGATTTGCCCAACTTACCTTCTGTTCGCTTTAAGGCTTTTTCAGAAGGAAAATATTGAACTTAGGGAACATTATACAGTAAGCAACGTTTTCAAAAAATAATGTGGTTAAAGAAAAGTGTAAAAAGAAGGCTTTTGCCAGAGAAAAGAAAAATATAGGTTAAGAGCATGTATACTACTTCAAGTGTTTGGTATGAGTTTCTTCTGTATAAGAAAAGACAATCTTTCCCTTCACAACTTTTATTTCAATATATATTTTGCTGGAAACTAACTTGCAGGGGAAATTGTGTGAAGTCCTGTGAGGTAAACGTCACCCAACTCTGCAAGTGGTATTACAGCTCTGCATATACTAATGCCTAGGCATGTCAGACAGCACTAAAATAAAACGCAAGGGACCCTATCTATTGAAATGGAGAGAGGAAGAGTCAGGAAGAGTCAGACTGCCCTTGGGAGATTGGAAAGCGCTGTCAGGCCATCAGAAGGTCACCTGCATCGTGGCGATCCTTTTTACTGCCACTGACGATCTTATTCCATTGCTCTTGTGCGTTTATAATGAGTTAGAGTCTGGAAGGGCCACAAAGAAAACTATTTATTTCAGTAAATACATTAAATCAGTTGTGTTTCAGATGAACAAAAGTTGTAAAAAATTGCACGCTCTGATAAACTGATCAACTTCAAAGACATTTGTGTCCAATATTTTCTTTTGTTTTTGTGGTAAATAAATTGAACACCAATGAACAAAATATTTTGAAGGAACATTGTCTTTTTTAAAGTTTTATGATGTGACATAACATAGTGGTTAACAAAGTGTTTGTGATGATTAAATCAGTTTATGTCTCAACATTGAACTGTAAAATATTTAACTATATAAAACTGAATTGTTAACTTCTTGGGGCGAAAATCGAGTGGCACTGTGTGGAGGGTCCAGGAATCCCGCTTAATGTGGCACATTTTATGATTGTAATACTTCGGTATATTGTCATTTTTACACTTGTTAATACTGCCTGGACATTTGTTGCATCTCATTAGTTCCAGTTTAATACCCATATTTAGCAATAAGCAACAAAAAGGTGATCAGTCAACCTTTGCAAAGGGCCATCAACTGCGCAACAGCACCGCTTTCAATCACTACTGAACATTTCGAGCTAGATTTTTTTTTTTTTTGTCAAAATCTGCAAATTATACCGTTGATGATGGATTATGTGGCAAATGCGTCAAATTTATAATTATGTGAAAAATGCTGTGGCCGCTCCGTCACATAATTCCAGTAGCCGGAGTGCATTAAGAGTTAGACAGAGCATTATTATCGGGGGATAACGCCCCACTCGATTACAAGTACACAATGTGCGGATGAGCACCCATTGACTCCTCTGTTTCCGAATGTGAATTCCACCTGTTCTTCTGTAGGAGAAATTCCTGTGTAGAAATGACGTAGTATCCGGTTCAGCATGCAAAAAGGGACCGTAATTCCAGTTACTGCATGTTTTTGCACATTTTAGGCCCAGAAACTCGGAACAGCGCAGTGCAGAATGACAAAAAAAACACAGCGCATCTACTATAAACAACTCCAAAACACATCTAATATAAACAGTAACTAAATCGCTGTCATGCATTCCATTAACACTTTAAAGTTAAAATGTTTAACTTTAAAATGATAATGGGATGCAAGTCAGTAATTTAGTTAGTGTTTATAGTGCTTAAATATTTAAAAAGAAAAATAAATGTTTACTTACCCGCTGGATGCATGCCCTCCAGCCCTCTGAGTCATCGGAGCTCAGGTTCTGGGGCGCCACAGCCAACTCCCCTAACCAATCCAGGCACTGCTCTTGTGATGTTAATAATATTAATCAGTGGGGGAAACTGGTACTTAGTACCTCCCACCCCACCACACACACATTTTGCCTGGCTTCTGGATGCAACTTGGACCAGAGTACACTGGATCCTGCTAATCAGGTTACCAGTGTCAGTGTCCTTTCCCTAAAACATTGCAAAGGTAATTGGATACACCTTTAGCTACCACTATAAGTCCCTAGTAAAAGGTACTTAGGTACCCAGGGCATGGGATACTATCCACTCCGGCGCCCCTTCGGACCCCTGCCCGCACTTCATCTTTAACAAAGCCGACGACATCATCGCCCCGCACCTCCAGACCGTCATCAACTCTTCTTTTTCTTCTGCTACCTTCCCCGAATGCTGGAAGCACGCTGAAGTCAACGCCCTACTAAAGAAACCTACGGCTGACCCAAGCGACCTGAAAAACTTCCGCCCCATCTCTCTTCTACCTTTCCCAGCCAAGGTAATAGAAAAGACCGTCAACAAACAGCTGACCACCTTCCTGGAAGACAACAACCTGCTCGACCCTTCACAAACCGGATTCCGAACCAACCACAGCACGGAAACCGCCCTCATCTCAGTCACAGACGACATCAGAACCCTGATGGACAACGGTGAAACAGTCGCCCTCATTCTCCTCGACCTCTCGGCTGCCTTTGACACCGTCTGTCACCGCACCCTAATCACCCGCCTATGCTCCACCGGGATCCAAGGCCAGGCCCTGGACTGGATCGCCTCCTTCCTCGCTAACCGCTCCCAAAGAGTTTACCTCCCTCCGTTTCGCTCAGAACCCACCAAGATCATCTGCGGCGTACCTCAAGGCTCATCGCTCAGCCCGACACTCTTCAATGTCTACATGAGCCCCCTCGCCGACATCGTACGCAAGCACGACATCATCATCACCTCCTACGCCGACGACACCCAACTTGTACTCTCCCTCACCAAGGACCCCGCCAGCGCCAAGACCAACCTACAAGAGGGTATGAAGGACGTCGCAGATTGGATGAGGCTCAGCCGCCTAAAGCTGAACTCTGAAAAAACGGAAGTCCTCATCCTCGGCAACACCCCGTCCGCCTGGGACGACTCCTGGTGGCCCACGGCCCTCGGCACCGCACCGACCCCCGCAGACCACGCCCGCAACCTCGGCTTCATCTTGGACCCTCTTCTCACCATGACCAAGCAAGTCAACGCCGTGTCCTCCGCCTGCTTCCTCACTCTCCGCATGCTCCGCAAGATCTTCCGCTGGATCCCCGCCGACACCAGAAAAACCGTGACCCACGCCCTTGTCACGAGTCGCCTGGACTACGGCAACACCCTCTACGCCGGGACCACCGCCAAACTCCAAAACCGCCTGCAACGCATCCAAAACGCCTCGGCCCGCCTCATCCTCGACGTACCCCGCAATAGCCACATCTCCGCACACCTGAGACACCTGCATTGGCTCCCAGTCAGCAAAAGGATCACCTTCCGTCTTCTCACCCACGCACACAAAGCCCTCCACAACAAGGGACCGGAATACTTCAACAGACGCCTCAGCTTCTACGTCCCCACCCGCCCCCTCCGCTCCGCTGGCCTCGCACTTGCTGCCGTCCCTCGCACCCGCCGCTCCACGGCGGGTGGGAGATCTTTCTCCTTCCTGGCGGCCAAGACCTGGAACTCCCTCCCCACCAGCCTCAGGACCACCCAGGACCACTCCGCTTTCCGGAGACTCCTAAAGACTTGGCTGTTCGAGCAGCGATAACCCCCCCTTTCCCCCCTAGAGCCTTGAGACCCGCACGGGTGAGTAGCGCGCTTTATAAATGTTAATGATTTGATTTGATTTGATTTGATACTATGGGTAGGCTCCTGAGGGCAGCAGCACTGATTGTGCCATCCTCTAGCGGGTGAACGGTCGGTAGCCACGGCGACAGTATGTCGGCGGCCGTCGCCGTAGGCGGCATTTGCCGCCAATGTCATAATGAGGGCCTGAGTGTCCTGGTGCCAACCTAAAACACAAATTCGACATGGCACACTGCCTGTGTGCCCTGTCCACCATACACTCACATACTCTAGGCAAGACACCCCTCTGGCAGGCCTTCCAGCCCTAAGGCAGGGTGCACCATATCATATGTGAGGGCATAGCTGCATGAGTACTATGCCCCCACTGTGTCTTTGCCAAACCTGGGACATAGTGAGTGAACAGAGCAGCCATTTCAATACATGTGCTGGACACTGGTCAACACTAGTTTCCCAGCTACATAATGGCCACTCTTACCCCTGGGTTGTTTGGTATCAAACAACTCAGAATAATAAATCCAAACTGGTACCAGTATTGGATTTATCCCTAGATGTACCCAGGGGTCACCTCAGAGGTATCCCTTGAAACAGCTAACTGCCGTGGCATGGTTGCTGACTGGTCCTATCCAGCCTGCTACCTCCAGAAACCCAATCTACAAACTTTGGGTGAGAGATCCATCTCTCCGGTTTGTGGAACAATGCCCTTGCTAACACCCCCTTATTCAGGGATGTGCATTGCCCTAGCGGCGAGCTTCAAAGGGCTTACTACCTTTGAAACTCGACCCCCAGGCCTGCTGCTAGCAGCAGATGGTCACTCCCTTGGCAAGCCCCCCACTTTTGGCGGGAGCAGAGGTGGGAAACTTCACAAATGGTAAGAGGAGTGACTCCACCTTGCATGCACCACTCCTAAGGTGTTGCCTGCGAGGTGGACCCTCCATTTCAATTTCCTTCATCTTAGATGGAAGGAAAATAGTCAATCAGGGATAGGGATGTGACCCTTTCCCACAGGAAGTGGTCACTGTAGTGGGTGTAGCCACCCAAAGGTAGGTGTCCCATTGGACACTACCAGGTTCCCTCAAAACACTCACTAAATTCAGTATTTAGTGGGCACCTCTACACCAGGTAATCAGATTCAAAGGAAACAAAGAAGACCAGCACCAAGAACATCCAAGGCACAAAGAAAAGGTGCCAGACCATGCCTGCTACACCCAGGACCTGACAATCACTGCTGCGGAGCTGCTGGACAACTGGACTGACCTCAAGAACCCCAGTGGACCTTCAGGCTTCACCAATCACCCAAGAACTCCCTCCAGAGTGGAAGTACCATTCTGCAACAAAGAAGAATCCAGCAACCCAGTGTGGGTCACATCACTGACCGGCTGCTCCCGAACCGGAAACTGCAGCCAGAATTGATGACACACCAACAACCATGAGGACAAACCCTGCAAGTGTCCTACATTTGGTGGCACTGCACCCTCCAGTGGTTGAACCATACCAATACCCTGGGTACTGGTCAGCTGACATTGGAGACCAGGAACACCAGCCCACCTGGGGCTGAAAAAGGACCAAGAGGAAGCTCCAGTCAAGGAACTTCACCAGAGTGCCCCTGTTGTCCTGTAAATGACCCTTGAACCGACTTACCTCCAGATCCAAAGGGCATCATTGCGCACAGCTCCTGGCTCAGTGATTCACTCTGCATCTGGCCACTAGGTGCCCTGCAATGAAGAACCTGCTGTGCCCTAATGGTCCCTCATCCCTTGCGACCTTGACACTCCAAGGGGACCCCCCTAAGGAACCACTTCTAAACTAACCTGCGCAGACCTTTTCGAAGTGGTCCCCCTCAGTAGCCCTGCACCAACTCCAGAGATGTTTTTACCGCTGCTCCCTCCAGAACCAGGAGCCTTCCAAACTTCTTCAGCTAGCACAATGTGCCCACCAATGACCTTAACTAACCTGCAAAAGAAGAACTTGTTAAAGCAACTGTGTGATTTTATATGTATTTTTAAAGGTGACTTTCAATTGATTCCTTTTGTGCGTAATTATGCACAAAAATACTATTTTTATTAAACTTCAAAAATCCATATCTCAAAAAGTACTTAACTAATTTTGATAATCTTGGTCTTAAAAATTGCATTACAATCGGACATATTTGTATAAATTGGTCTTGAGTTATTTCTTCAAATGTGTGAGTTGCATGATTGATACTTTGAATACAACAAATGCTTTGCGCTTCTCCAAGATTGGCCTAATTACTCGACCAAGCTACCTTACAAATTAGAGCATTAGGTGATCTAGTTTTTACCCCAGTAAACCAATGTGTGGTTGCCTGGACCCCCTGCACAGTGTGCCTTGCTTTGCACACTACATAGAGGGCCAGCCTCCTAAAACCAGGACCCCTAATGGATGGCACTAATGGTAGCACCAGTGGGGGGATATAAATGGTACAGCAGTGATGCTGTTGCTTGTTCACACATGTATGAATATTTGGTGTTTCGCACCAGAGGGTATGGCACATTGGTCCTGCTATTAATGTTACTGTACTTGAATTGCTGTGCTTCATAACGTTGTTCGTGGTTTGGTGGCCACTTTACCACCTGGATGATTATAGTCATTTAAAAAGATTAAAAAAAAAAAGAAAACAATGTTAACCAGCATGCAAGAAGTGTCAGGAGTGGTTGGAGTGAGTTGGCTCGGCACTCATTCTATCACTGGGGGCCTTTGCCTGCTCCCCACCCAGCTGTCTAACAAAGCTTGGTTTGGAGATGTTTAAAGTGCACCTGTTGAGTTGGCTATCACAAGACAGCTCACCAAATTGACATGAGCACTTTAAACTGGAGTAGCCACCATGTCTGTCAGCAGCAATGACCCTTCAGGCATTTTATTACCATTTTAGTTTTTCACAATTGCTGAGCCAGAGCAGGGGGATGACACTCCTCCACCCTAATGGAGAAGTTGCTACTGTTTATTAGTGAATGAGAGAAATGCGAATGGAAGTTGAGATCATTAGCCAATATTTAAGGTTGAGCACGCAAGCACTCTGGCCCCTGTTGTAATTTCTCTGAGGGCTCTTAATCACGCTCACGTCATGACCATCAGTTAGGTTGTATAGTGGGCTTGCCTTTTAAAATTCACTTGATTTCATTAGTGAAAGGCATGCATACATCATGCCTTTTTCGGTGTTTAGCCCTCCTCGAGAGCACCGGTAAACTGCTAAAAACATACAAGGCTCCGTGTTTTCCTCATGCCTTCTGGACTATTTTTCTTTTTTATTTCCTGCCCAGTGCAATCTTGCTGGGCAGTGGTTGAACGCTTTGCATGACATCAACCCTGTTACATCGATAATTGCACTTTTGCAGGTTAAATGAATAATTGCTCTTTTGCCGATATGTTTGACTGAGAGCGAACTTCTGTTTCCTTTTGTGTGTCTCCTTCACACTCATGGTGGCCATCGGCTCACTTATGTGAAACTGTTTTACTTTTCATTTTCAGTTTATTTGGCAAGGAAAGTCCGGTTAGGAGTTTACAACGCTAATATCTCTAACTCGAGCAAATGCAAGACCCATTGCATTGCAAATGCCTGTTACACTTGTGAATACACAATAACGAGAGGACCAACTAAAACCCATGAACTTCGCAGTTCATGTGAAAGGAAAAGAGTTTCTGTGTCAACATTGAACTGTAAAAGATTTAATTATATCAAAACTGAACTGTCATGTCATTGGGGCAAAATTCAAGTAGCACATCTTAGGATGTCCAGGAATCCCCAGAGCTAGAATTGCAGATTTTAGCCAGTACCTATTTCTCTGCACTGTATTGTTCTGAGTTTATGGGCATAAAATGTGCAAAATCATGCAATAACTGGAATTATGGTCCCTTTTTGCATGCTGAATCTAAATACCAGGTCATTTCTACACAGGAATTTCGCCTACAGAAGGACAGCTGGAATTCCCATTCCGTAACAGAGGAGTCAACAGGTGCTCATTCGCACGCTGTGTTCTTGTAATCGAGCAGGGCGTTATCCCCCCGTAATAGTGCTCTGTTCAACTCTGAGTATGCCCCGGACTGCTGGAATTATGCGATTGTGTGGCCATGGCATTTTACATATAATTATAGATTTGATGCATTAGCTACGTAATCCATCATCAACTACATAATCTGCAGATTTAAAAAAATAAATTCTAGCTCAAACAGTTCAAATGTGACTGAAAGTGCAGCAGCAAGTGTTGCTGAGCAGTTGAAGGCTATTTGCAAAGCTTGACTGCTCACCTTTCTGTTGCTTAGTGTTAAACTGGTAGTAATGAGATACAATCAATGTCCAGGCAGTATTAACAAGTGTAAAAATGACAACATAATGAAGTATTACAATCATAAAATGTGCTGCATCAAGCCACATAATTTACCTTTCTTGTTGCATAAAATACTCAATCCTGCTGCATAGTTTAGCCCTTTCATGACGCATTATTCCAGTGGCCTGAATATGCCCCTTAGTATTACAAGGCAACCAACATCACCATTTCCTGTCACTGGAAGTAAGAGGCAAGTTATTAGCACACACACGTAGACAAATCGAATACCCATTCAATGCTCCGTCAAATGCCACAGAAGTGTGATCCATTCTTAAGCTCTCTCTCTCTGGTAGGCCATGAACAGCTGATATCAATAAAGTATGACATTATACTTCCTACCTACTGTTAACCCCCTAGATGGCTAGAACTCTTTGGTCTCAAAGAGAGCTATAGCAGGCAAGAAGTACAGCAGCACTCCTGATAGCTGAGGAAAGTTTTGCTATAAGCCATGCACAGTGTATGTTCAGGATAAGTGAGAGATATTTGTCTGAAAACCAGTCTCCAGTGCCACCAAATGTATAGAAATATTTGGGCACCCAAAAGGAGATCCCGGCAAAGAGCGTGCATCAATATGGACAAACAACTTTTTCATCTTTCACCAATACCTTCACCCAGTCATGTTTTTGTTTTCTAGCATCTCCACCATGATTTTCCACCTGCCTGATATGAGGAGGTGCAGCGTTGCTTAGCCTTGGCATAATGATTCCACCCAGTGGAGAAAGAAAAACTCTATAGCTCCCATTAAAGAAGACCTGATTGAAAAAAGTGCCTGAGAGCATTTTTGGCCCTTATATTGAGGTCAGCTGTAGAGAGGCATCTTCCACTTCCTAAATCATTTTGGTCTTCTATTTTTACCTTCAGCACGCGACCCACTCAATGTATCCAATCTCACAAAGCCCTCAATGGATAAAACAGTTGGCCCAGGGCTTTGTCCATAAACAATTAAATCCACAGAACTGCTCAAGGGTGTACACTTGCAAGTTGCTACAGTTCTTAGTACTTTTCCGACCTTTTAACTTTGACTTACAGAAAGTTGCAGAGAAGCCCCTTGCATTGGTAAGTCTATTTTACTTTCATTTGAGTGGATAAATGCAGTTTTCCTGAGTTTCTGATTTTTCATGGGATTTTGAAGAGATATTTTTTTTCTTTTCAACATTGCTTGGACATTCCATCCATTATTCTTTGATCAGTATTACAGATTTGAGCTGTCGAGCTTCAGTCCAAAGAGCATCTTCCTCTGGAGCCTCCCAAGGAGAGAAGAAAGAGAAAAATGTATTTCAAGCCTCTTCTATCTTTCCTTTTGAGACCTACTTGGCCATGTAGCTGAAAGAACCATGGCTTGGGGCAGAGGTACACCTCTGACCATGCTTTGCTTCTGCATGCAAATTTGATTTCTTATAGCACAAATATAGAATTGTCTTCAGCATGAGAAGAAAGGTGTTCTACATCATAATTGCTGCACCTGAAAGAGCATGCCTATAATTGATATCCATCCTGAAAATAATTCCTTCCAGTCTAAAATTATATTTATAAAGTCACCATCAAATACAGTCAGAACATTTAATTTGTTTGCAAAGTATCGATCTGTGGACAAGACAAGTGATGGTAAATTGAATGCATGCAAACAAAGACAGTCAATTTAAATCCAGCAATGTAAGTGTGATATTTTGTTGATGTGGACAGAAGTACATCTTTCCATAGTCATTGTTATATCATTGTTTTTTGCTACTTTATGTACATTGTATATGAGGGAGTGGATACACAGCTACCATATCCCTTGAAAAATAACTGAGTAAAAATTATCTCCTTCAGTAGTCACTTTGTGTTGTTAATGTTCATACTCAACCTTGTGGAAAAATAGGGTGTGTTATTCATAGTTACCTTAGGGAACAAGTTATAATAACTGGAATAACTCAGTGATTTTGTGTGCTTAAAATAGCATGTTTTGACACATTTCCACCTAACTATAACGTTACCTTTAACCTTTGTTTTATTCAGTGAATTTCTAGGTTTTTTTTAAAGGTCAAGTAGAACACTGCAATTTTGAGCGCTCCATTAAAGACAATGGAGTAGCTCTGGGCTGATTATATCTGGTGTAAGCCTGTAGCACCAACACTGCAATGTTTGTCTTCATGTTTTTCCCTGTTTAGTTTAGGACATTTTACCCTTTGTGTGTGGAATGTTCTAATACCGTTATAGCTCTTCTTCTTCGAGGTTAACTGGGTGTTAAAGGCCCTCGTCCACGGTATGTGGCTTCACCTGTGGCTCAGGCCTGTAACTCAAACTCAGGGCCTTTGACAGTGGGTATAGTCCTCATCAGTAGGCGATAGTAACATTAAATTACCACATGTAAAGCCAAACCCTTGCCACACATGGCCCGCACCCAGGCCCTGTATCCAACACCCCCGCAGGCAACCAACCCTATGCACGCATGGCCTTCTCACATGCGCAGGTCCTGGCTGCACTGCAGTAGAGTTACTGTCTTTGCAGAAGAATTACAATATCAAAATAGAAAAAGTGACACTAATATCACCTTCCCCCAAAAATCACCAATATTTTAAATCTACTGTATATTTCAGTAATTCACAAAATGCAATGTTTAATAATAGTGATTACCATAAAAATATTGTTAAATAGATGTAATAAAAAAAATATATGTCTGTGAGTTTTTCTTTTAACATTGTTTTTGGCAATGGGTTGCAAAATATGAACAGAAAGACTCAGGGCCTCATTACGAGGCTGGCGGTCACAAGACGCCAGCCTCCAGGTGGCAGTCAGACTGCTGCAGCTGTCATGGTCCAACCGCCAAGTTTGGCGGTCGGAACGCCATCTGACTGCTGTCTCCGACAGGATCCTCGATCTCGACAGGATGACATCGGTCTTGTTGCAATCAGCCAGGGTGGTGCTGAATTCAGCACCGCCCTGCTGTTTACAACCTTGTTCTCCACCAGCCTTTGCATGGTGGTTTATGGGTGCCCCAGTTGTACACCAGAGCACCCACCTTAAGTCCTGAGCCTCAAGGAGACCCGGGGAGGGGGGCTGCACATCCCTCTCACCTTATTTAAAGATAAAGGCCTAGGGGATGGTGTTACCAGGGCCATAACAGCTCAGGGAGGGGGGCTGCATGGTCTCCTCAACAATTTTTTTTTTTAAAGGTGTGATGGTGGGCACGGGAACAGCACAGTGAATATAAATTGAGCAGTAGAAGCCGCTCATTTAATATTTACTGCTCCAGTATGGGATACCCCATAATGCCCTGCAAGGGCATTTTTGTTTATTATTTGTTTTAGCTTGGTGGTATCCTAGAATAGGGATGGGTGCCACAAAGCAATGTTTTAGTGTTGTCAGGAGACCGCAGGAAGTTAAGCTGCCCACCAGTAACATTAAAAAATAAGGGCCCTATTATGAGTCTGGCGGTCCAAAGACCTCCAGACTTGCAGTGGAGGTCGGACCACCGCAGCTGTGGTGGCCCGATTACCACATTACAACCGTAGCGTGGCCATGGGCATGGGCAGTGTAGGGGCCCCCCCTGTACTCCCTGGCACTTGTTCTCCACAAGCCTTTTTTTGGAAATTTTTGTAAAGATCTGTCGAATGGCTCCAAAGATATAAGCAACCCAAAAACACAATCCTAACTATAACTACCCAGCGGAGACCACCATATTTATATGTGTGTGTGTGTGTGCATGTGTGTGTGTGTGTGTGTGTGTGTGCACGCATGTGTGTGTGAGAGTGGTTAATCTTCAAATATAGATGCTAGTTTTATTCTTTCTTCGTGTCTGAAAACATATTATCTCTATCATATGAAAGAGCAAGACACAAATGATTTAAGGGGTTTGTGGTGAGGGTGTAGCTTTGGAACCATATATTAGAAATGATAGAGTGCCCTCTGCCATACCTTAAAAGGCTATTATAAATTACCTCCCTAGTGGAGCTTGGCCTTCGGCTTTGTACACTTATATGGTGACCAAGCTCCTCAATGACTTGTAATATCTTTATAACATAAGGCAGGTGTACACTATTCCATGTATTAATTTGTTCCACCATTATGAAAAGCAATGAAATAGATCTGAAAACCAAAGAAGACTACACAAATGCAAAGAGCATGCCAAACCTTTAATGCACATATACTTTTTACAGAAATGTCTCTAAGCATTGCATGTTAATGTCCATGAAATGTGAATGATTGTAAAATTTGAAGTCTTAATTTTTGCATTTTATTGGGACCTGTATCAGATTGTCTGGACATGTGTGCCAGACATTTTAAGTAGATTATAATGATCTTTTTTCTTAATCTTGCAAACAGTGAGGAGTGAACTGTCAAGCCTTACCATAGTGCAGTATGCATTTTAAGATACACTCATTCCTCACTCCTCATCCCTACTTCTCAGCCCTACTTCTCAATGGCTAGACCAATAGAATGCAGCCCACTCTGTTAACTCTGATTGGCTGTTACCAACCAATCAGTGTGAAAGGGTGTTTCATAACATGTAATGTGTGTTGATATGACTGAGGAATGAGATGTAGAGATGATGGATGAGAAGTAGGGATGTTAAACATGGATGATGTATGAGAAGTAGAGATGATGGATGAGAAGTAGAAATAATGGATGAGAAATAGTGCTGATATGAGATGTAAAAATGATGGATGAGAAGTAGAGATGTTAGATGAGAAGTAGGGATGATGAATGATGGATGAGAAGTAGGGATAATGGATGATGTATGAGAAGTAAGAATGAAAAATGGGGATTATTTACTATGGAAAAGAGGTAGGGATGATGGTTGAGAAGCAGGGAATATGGATTAGAAGTAGGAATGATGGATCAGAAGTAGTGATGAAAACATAGGGGTGATGATCAGAAGTAGGGATGAAGAATGACAAATATGGACTATGGATAAGAAGTAGGAATGATGGATGAGAGGTAGGGATGAGAAGTAGGGGTGATGGATGAGTAGCAGAGATAATTGATGAGAAGCAGTGATGAGAAGTAAGGATGATGGATGGGAAGTACTGATGATGGATGAGAAGTAGGGATAAGAAGTAGGGTTGAGGGATGAGACGTAGGGATGATGGATGAGAAGTTTGATTATGGATGACAAGTAGAGATGTGAAGTAGAAGTAGATTTGAGGAGTGAGTAATGAGGATGTTTGGCAATGGATGCTGTACTGTTGGATAGTCCATCTCTATGAGCACATTGGCAACTATGCATATATTTGATAGATTATTTCCCTCATCAGCAATTTGTCCAGCATATCCAGACGTTCCAGTAGTTGATGGTTACATGATCCCCTCCTCTTTGGTGGGACGAATGGAGCACCAGGTTACAAGGAAGTGTTCTCAGCGCCTACAACATGCATTTACTTGTCAGGGAACTAGTCTGACTGCAAGTTCTATGGACAATAGACATGAGATAATGTTGTATTTAGTGCCTTAGTCTAGTGACAGTATCCGCACTCATTGTTTAAAGATAGGACAGCTATCTGGTTTCCTAGTAACTCCTGCCAGATATTCTTTAACAAAAAGAACCTAATACAATGGAAAATAGCAGAACTGTGGTCCTAATCTAAAGGGTCTGAGGTTCATGAATCTGGAGATAACCCACCTGATGCACTGAACATCCAGAGGGCTTTGTGGCCAAAGTATATCAGATATATAGCCATTATATAAGAACGAGAAACACGGAGCCAATATAAGAGCACCTCCTGGAGAGCCGGACAACAACAGCTATGCTGAGTTGCCTTTTTATATCCTTTCTTGCATTTCTTTAACTTCAGTAAGTACCTGTGAGTCTCTGAGGACTGACTTTCAATAACTGCTTTACATTCACTAGGGGCTCTTTAACCTTATTAATAACCTGTCCAGGGGTTCTCTCAAGCCAAAACATTATGCTTGTTCAACATAGCACTTAATACTACAGCTGTGCAGTTTCTAAGCAATGCTAATAACACATTTATTAATTAACTTTATGGTACTCAATGTATCATTGTAAAAATTAAAGGCAGACATGCTCTTTTCGGGATCTGAATAACTGAACGGCAGGTCATGCACTGATGACTCTCTGAGACATCTGCTGCATAGCAGTGATTACTGTGCATCTGCGCCACGGTTCCTTCAGAATAGGAGTCACCACCTGTATGTGGTGAGCACTAAGTGGACAAATTTATGTAGAATCCTACACAGCGAGCTAACACTAACATGGCCGCCGCAGGCATAGCCGGGCCCCTCTGGAGTGTTTTATCTAGGTTACCATAGTACAATGCATGCCACTCCACCCTGTTTCCAGTAAAAGAGGAAGACACAAATTTCCCTTTAATTGTAAGAGCGGCACTGTTGAAAAAATTAATTAATTGGAGTAGTCAGTCCTCCATTTATGTGCACCGTTAGCATTCCGGATAAATTAAGAATCAAAGTTAGCCAGGTGTCTCAATTCTCCAAGAAGGCCTCACATAGGCAGGGCAGCAGAGGAATCTTCCTCCCAATGAAGCAGCTTAGTTGGCCACTTTCACAAGATGTCTATGACCTCTGGTATCTGCGACCTTCGGGCTAGAATTGCGCTATAGAAATATCTCATGCATGCATGCATACCTCTAGTCTCTGCTGCCACTTATTTTATTGAGCTCCAGCCTTCCGTTCAGAGGGGGGGGGGAGGAGGGAGTGGGCCCATGTTAAATTGCAACCAGTCACTGCCTGGAGGAAAACAGTGACAAACATATTCCGCATTGTGGAAATAATCTCTTCACTGAAACCTCTTATTTGAAGAAACAAGTTGTTTTCCCAGGGGACATTGTTGCCGAAGCCTCACATTCAGCAATGCAACATATCACTCAACGCCCGTATAATGGGAGGAGGGCTTTTGTATGAGGAAGCTTGCAACTAGGTGACATGCAGTCACTGTTCCATTTTCCATAAGCGCTTTGTAAACAGCGGGTGGAAAACTGAAGATGTCCTTAAGCAGCCACATATGTATTATATTAACTTACAAAATCTGTTGAAATATGTTTAACGGGCAATATGTCCCCGCGGTGTCAGAAAGCTGACAGGCAAATATGACAAATACTATACTGGATATTGGCTCATTTATTCTGATTTAGATTGGTTTTAACAAGCTTGTGCATGCATTAGCATACAATATGGACGAAAGAGAGTGTGCAGATAATCCTTCAGGGTCAGACCATCCTGGAGGCAGACAGGATTTTTCTTTAATCAGAAGCCAATTTCACCTGTTTCTTCTCATTTAATTTCTTATTGATTAAATCTCTAGGCTGTAAGTCTCCACTCAATATAGCTCATTGCCTATATATTGGATTTGTATAATGAACTAACATGCATGCACGAGGGTCTACAAAACTATATGGAACTGGGGAATCTTACGACGCATGCGTAGAGCATGCGTAGAGCTTTGTAGTGTCCCCTGGATTTTGTTACATCTGACTTACAACATTGGCCTGGTGACCTACAGGCCAACCTTGTGGTGCTCTATACCAAAAGTGAGACTGCAGAATGGCATAAGACCATTTAGAGTTGTTTAGTAGGGACGGAATATGTATGCCCTGAAACAACCTCTTTCATTTGCCTTTAAAAAATTAAGTTTTTTTAAAACTACACATAATCTCATTTGGTGCTGCTCGAATGAATAGAATAAATTTGTCTTGACAATGTTTGCTTTTCAGTACACTACCTACTCTATGGTTGCTCAAGTGTATACAATATCTTTACATCAGCACAGACTCGTGGTCCATTGTTTAAAGACATAAAAGATTTGCCTGAGTGCATTCTCATCTTTGGTAGTTTAAATGTTAGGGGATAAACTGCTGACTAGTTCCAGCGCACTGTGTTTGGATCCTGACCCCTCATCTTGACGGTACTGAGTGATCGTAAACCTTTCACCTACCTCCCCATCCTGAGTTGTCATGCTTAACAGAATTGTAGATGCTTAGTAATCAGCGGAAGACAGATGTGAAACGTTATATAATAGCTTATCTGTTGCTTGATTGTGGAGGCAAAACGATAAGATTTAAGATCCTTTAAGATTCTCTGCTGGAACATGGAGGGTTTCACTTCTAAGAACTCCGGATTAGGTCCCATAAATGTGTAAAAATAACGCGATTTGGTAGGAAACAGCCAGTCCCAATCAGTGGTCCGGCTTGGATTTTAAATCGCTGCCCTCATTTAAGATCTCATCCTGCAGAAACGGGGAAGGATTCATACAGCCGTCACTTTCAAGCCTTTTAAATGGTCCTTGGCTGATAAGCACAAGAGGCATAATTCCTGCCTTCCGAACCATGCTTATGTCTTCAACAATTTGGGGCAAGATGTTTTTTGGGGAAGAATACTGAAAAGTGTGTATATTAGACGTCTATAGCACGCATTTCCCATCCACGTTATTCATTCCACATTTTTTATTCAAAACTGTCTTTATGAGTTTGTTACCCGAAGCCTTACGTATTCATTTATTCATTCACTCGTTTCTTCGCTTGAGGGGTTTGGGTCAGAAGCATTCACGGCTCTTACGTCTTGAAGGAAGCCTGAGGCTTACATATAGCTGTGGTGTTGTGTATGTGACGAAGATACCAAGGTCCTGCTCGCACTTTCTCAGCAGGAAGCCACTAAATGTATGAAATTGATTATACATAAGTGTCTAACTCCAACGAGAAGGCCGAACTCCAAGGAGCGTAGGTTAATAGAATCATAAGCGTTCCACTCAGAGCTGTACATTTACAAGACATGCATATGCTAAAGCTCTAAAATACTACAGTAGAGATTTTAAATTAATTATTACACACATTAAGGCAGGCCAAACCGTGAGAAGAGATGGAGGCAGTCCAGCTGTTCTATTCACAACTACAGTGTGGATGAGAGAAAACACTGTTTTGTTCAGAGCATATTTTTGGAGAACATTTTTTAACGATGCACAAATATTTATCCAACATAAACTAGATATGTTCAAACTGATGACACGAAATCAAAATCTCTGCCAACTAAACGAAGTGATGAATTTTTCTACAGACCTTCCTTAAGATTGTGAAAAACCTTTCTGATTCACAGACCCCTAAATTCTTGGCACCTTAAATAGATGCTTAAAGAAGCGCATGGGACAGAAATTAGAACGATGTTAATAGTGAAAACCTTTTCTGCAACAGAGAAGAAGTTCCACCTCCTCAGTGGTACTATGTTCATAAGTTGCTGGTTGATCTGGTACGCTGTAAGTCAGGCACGTCCAGTGTGTCCAGAGACAGAACATTCCCTTCTCTCTACCTTGTTTTTACATGCGCTTTTGTGCACCCAGCCAATCAGCTAGTGCTGAAATCTACCTTTCGAGGTATAGAGGATGCAGCAGAAGAAGAAGAAGCTACCCTCGTCCTTTATCACTCCGGTGGAAGCAACCCACATCGCACTCCGCATCTTAGTTTTTTCATGTGTGCTGGGAAAAACATGGAACTCTTGAGTCTTAGACTTATCGCATGACCTCTTCTTCAGGAAAAAGGATACTGATGGAATATGCTCACCATGCCTACTGCACTTACATCCAGGAGATACTTCCATGACATCAGAGCTTCACCCCTCATGTCTTCCAGAAAGTACAGATGCAATTCTTACATCACTCAATCTAAGGTTGTGTGGCCAGTATTACATCAGCTCTGCACTACTTCTGTTTATGATGGCGTATCTGTTTTTATCCACCTTGGATACCCTCTATGTGGTAAAAGGCATCAGTCAAGGTGAGGGTTGCCCACTGTTGGAAGCCTCTGCTTTTAGTTCTAAGCACCATAAGACTTCAAGGGCCAACAATGCCAAGGTCTCTCATACAACCTGTACCTCACCTGTGTTTATTTATAGATGCACTCTCTGTTCAACATATGCCCATATTTGAAAAGGGATGATGTGGACAATGCTGATGGTGCTGCTGTGGTTTTAAATCAAAATATAATTTTCAGAAGTATATCTGACAAAAATATTGTGTCCTAAATATTGGATGCGTAAATACGATTCTATTTGGTGTACTTTTTATATTTATTAACTCTAATGGGGCGATATTTTTGTGAATTATATATATAGGAAATAATATTTATGCTAGACAATATTCTGCCAACGGTATTCTGGTACCAGACTGGTGTGGACGCTTGAGAGGACCAGAGAACAGAGAAGTAGGAGTCAAGAAACCAGGCATGTTATTTTTGCATAGCACAGGACGGTGGCATGTGAGGCCATGCTGTGGATGGCTCTCCAAAGGATTCTGTCCCCCTGCTAATTTGCCTATCCGACCGGCAGAAGACAATTTGAGGAAGTATTTTATAACAAAGAACTGTAAAAGGGTAACTACGAACAAAGGGATGTTTTTCATCTCGTGGTTGTGAGTTACATCAGAAGGTAACTCGAGCTTCGCTATCATCAGTTTGATGTCACTCAGAGCACCAGGGTGATAAATCTCTCAGTTATTCATGTTATCTCTCAGAAATTCTATATATTGTTAAAACCACGGGCCTTTGTCACATGACCTTCTTCACATTCATTCATTCTTTCCAGTCATTCACCCGTCTTTCTCTTTTAAATGACTGCACTGCGTATATTGTGTTATGCACTTTGTGCGGTTCGTGGTGTTTATTTAATTGCAATCTGATAATTCAGTATTCACATTTTTATCGGTGTGCATATTTAGCTTTACTACGCAATTAGCTCCTTATAATTTATCAGACACGGAATTTGGTCTAAGCCATATTTTGGTTGATAATTTCCATTGAGTCATAAGTGCACCACCACACATTTCTGCTAGCATAAAAAATGTATAAGTAAATCTCTTTTTAAAGCTAATTTTACTGCCTATGAAACCATTGGCCATATTTTTGGTTACGACTTGTCAAATATCCTCCATCAACAAATACCAACCTGCATGTGAGAATGTCAACAGATGTTGACTGTTTACGGGTTGAGTACTGCTGTTGGAGGTGTGGCGAGGGCGACCGAAGTGGAGGTTAGAAGTGCATGACAAAGTCGTCACTGACGTCACATCATCCCTTTTTATGGGCAAGCACAAAGTGCTCTGTCCATTCTGTAATGTCTCTTTGGGCTTGAAACCACGCCCATGTCACGTCAGTCACTTAGATTGGTTAGTGGGCTTGCCTTTTAAAATCCACTTGCTTTCATTTGTGAAAGGCATGCATACGTCATGCCTTTTACTGTGTTTAGCCCACCTACACAGCACCAGTAAAGTACCAAAAATATACTAGGCTCCATGTTTTCAGCCTGAAGTCCGGACTACTTTATCTGTTTTGTTTACACGCAGCGCGATCGCGCTGTATTTTACATAGCACAATCGCACTGCGTTTTATTTTTGCTTTACAACGCTAATAGCTCTAACTCGGACAAATGCGAGACCTGTTGCATTGAAAATGCTTGTTCTTACTGTGCAGGTGCAGTTCGGTTTCCATGAAGCCGGTGTACTCCCATTGCCATCTGTTTAATGCCTACCTCACTCACCATCAATAAGGATGCTGCCATCTCTCTGCCTGTCACCAGCAACTGCCCATTTTTCCCATCTGCTTGTGGTATAAGAAGTATCACTGTGCTCATACACATTTCCCAACATTGGGTACCTTGCTACTATGCACAGCAGTCTGCTGCTTGTCTGCTAGGCTCATACTTGGAAATCCTAAGGCAACCATACGTACTTGGAAATACTGCTCTCTGGACCAACCATTAATATATGCATCATTTATGACACTATTTTTGATGTACTGTATCATTTTGAAAGGCAGATACCAAACATGTGTCGTCCAAACACTCAAAACCTCACCAATGCTTGGATGCGTATTTGAAATTGTTTTGCACTTTAAAAAAAAGCAAATAAATGTATAGCTGTATATAGTATTTGAATGATTCAATACGTTTTAATTGTCCCTCAAAGGTGGTATGTTACATTACCTTTTATGATACAGATTAATTTTCCAAATTCCATATCAACTTATGTAATACGAAATGCTCTCTTGTTTTAATTAACATTACAACAAGCAACATGTTCTTGGTCTTTAACTCAAAAGATGTCAACAGACAGACATATAGGTTTCATCATTTAACACGTGATTAGCGTGTACCAGCCTTCAATAAAAGAAGCATGTTCACCACAAAACATGCTAAGGGGCAGCACGCTCAGCTACACCCTAGCGAAAATCCATCTGAAGAATTCCCTCTCAAATGACTCAATTATCGCTAATGAAGGTCGGATGATGGGAGGTGCTGACCGTTGACCATCGGTCTGCCTATGTGCTGGTATGACCCTTGAGGATTGCCTCTTTTTCGTACCATTTATTTGCAAGCCGCTGGATACCTTTCGTTACCAGCGCGGCTCCTTGTATCGTCTAATTAGCTCATCAGTATGCTCCCTGGAGACCGGACGCACGCTACCGCTCCAGCGACCTTCAAGACGCACGTCCCACTCCAGCCAAGAGCAGAGATATTTGGATCAGACCACCTACAGTTCTCATAAGAGACAATGTGAAGTGCTTACCTATTTCATCTCTTCTGAGAGAGCCTCAGTCTATTCTGGGGTAATGATTATACTGCTCGCTGCATACCGGAAACTGAGGAGTCGAGTTTGCACGGCTTCCTTGCTTACATTTGCAAACAGTGATAGTAGTGCTCATGTTACAGGGTTCTCTGTTTCTGCAACATTGTGAATTCGTGCCCTTAACATTACACCAGAACATCCTCAGTATTGGGTTTCATGAAAAGCACTTATGCCCATTGTGAATCTATAAATCAGCAAATCTGAAATCTCAGCAAATAGGGAATTGTGCCTGACGTAATGCATTATACATCAAACACCTTATCTTGCAACAGTTAGAAGAATTAAAAATATATTTAAACTTCGTGCACTCCAGTGCAAAATAACAAAAAATCAAGTGAATAATGAATAATCCAGACTCATATAATTTTCACCTTGACTTTACAGCATAATTTATTTTGTGCATAATAAATCTGGGATTCGTAAACGAGCACATTTGACCTTCGACTCCAAATAGAAAATCCTCGTTTTCCATGGCTTCATGACCGTTGCGAGTTCATGAAATTCATGTTTTATTTACATTCCGGTTCGCAGCGGCCATTCCCTGCATGCAACCTGCATGTGTGCGTTCTCTCGAGCACCAGAACATCTCGACAGGGTCCGACGAGAGTGGAGTCAGCATTAACAGGGGTCCTCCACTTCCGCCAATGCATCCGAAGCCCCACCTCCCTCATTACTAAACTGCATCTAGCATGCCTCGCTGCTATCGAGGGGATGAGAAAAATAGCTTTTCTCATCAAATCATTTATTGCTTCCACTGCTGTTTCTGCTTTCTTGAATCTTAATGAGCTGGGAAAGGAGAAAGAGCAGCCTGGGGAGCCTCGAAGAGGCTCTGAAGTCAGTTCAAACCGGTCCCAGGATACTTGTTTCTGATCCAGGGAGGACCTGGCCTGTCACTTTGGTCTGGACTGTTCCCATGGGGAACTGGGTCAAGACTGATTTGTTTATGGCTGGGTCCAACGTGGAATGGCATGGCGAGCAAAAAAAAACTGATGGATTAAACCCAGATCTGTGACTGGGGGTGAATGTTTGATTTGATCTACATTCCGTCCATCAACTGTTCTTTTTGCAATTGTCACCCCAAGTGGGAAGGGTATGCTCAGACTTAGGTCCCGTGCTCACTATGCCACCTGATTCAAGCTAGCCTGGCTGAAGAGGGGTGATGTCCCAAAACCGGTCCCACAATGCTTGTTTCTTATCCAGGGAGGACCTGGCCTGGCAGGTTGGGCTGGACTGTTTCCACGGGGAACAGGGTCAAGACTGATTTTATATGGCTGGGTCCAAACTGGAATGGCATGGTGAGCAAAATAAAAACTGATGGATTAAACCCAGATCTGTGACTGGGGGTGAATGTTTGATTTGGTCTACATTCCGTCCATCAGCTTTTCTTTTTGCTGAAGTCAGTTCTCCCAATTTAAAAATACATCTGTTAGTCAAGTTGGTTTTTAGATAGTTTGAAAATGCCACTTTTAGAAAGTGGGCATTTTCTTGCTTAAACCATTCTGTGACTCTGCCTGTTTGTGGATTCCCTGTCTGGGCCAGACTGACAGTTGGGCTGTTTGTGAATCTCCTGTAAACAGTGACACAAAGGGAGTTGGGGTGTAGCCTACATATGGAGTGGAGGGAGGAATGGTCACTTACACCTGAATGTGCAGTGCCTGCCCTCACACAATGCAGTCTCCAACCGCCTGGTGTGTGTCTGGGGCCTGGCCTAAGCAAGGCAGGATCTTGTGAACAACAGAGACTTTTGTTTGAAATTTGCCTACTTCAAAGGCAGAAAGGGATATATGAAGATGACTCAAATCCCAGACTTTTAGATCACTTCTGGAATCAAGAGGAACCTCTGCCAAGGAGAAGAGCTGAAGAGCTGAGGAGAAGTGCTGCCCATGCCTATGACTGTGCTTTGTTGGGCTATCCTGCTGTTGCAGCTTCTGCCTGTGAAAGGGGACATAGAATGGACTTTGTTGTGCGAAGGGCTTGAAGTAAAGCCTGCCTCCTGTTTTGAAGCCTCAGGGACAGCTAAGGCTTTGAGATCCAGTTTTGAGTCTATGCTGTGGACTCTAGCTTGCCAAAGGGTGCCATTCTAGTTCCAGGGCCCCCAGAAGTGAATTTATGAAGAAATCCTGTGAAACGATGCCAGTCACCGCCGTGCGGCTTCAGTAAAGACACCGCTGCACAGAACCTGTGATGCCGCCTGCACCTCAAGCCATGAACCTCGGAGAAGCACGATGACCCCAATGACTCCGCAGGCCTCACATCGCCGTAGCCGCTGATCCCGCATGACTTTGCTGAGATCAGAGTGTCATAGCACCGACATTCATGACACTCGACTGTCACGGCGCATGTGACCCCGTGACATGTGGGCGACCCCATAAGGTCGCCCCCCAGCATCATGACTTCACCGGACTTTGTATCTGCCGGAGGTATCAATGGACCGACACCTCGCAACCAATGCCGCCTCACCTCCACCGCTCTGCAGTAAGGACCTGACGCCGCTGTGCGATGCCTCTGCTTCTCTGCCCCGTAGCACCAGAACCGACTCCACATCAGATCCAGCAACACCTTGCTCCCTGACTCCATGCACCTGCCTCTCTTCTACTTATTTTATGAAGGTACTGTACATGGGAGTCCGTATGACTCAGTTACCGGCTATAATCATATTTTTAATGGTGTATTTTGGATTTTTTTATTGTGTTTGGTCTTGTTTATTTAGATAAAATATTCACTATTTTTCTAAATCTGTGTTGTGTCATTTTGTAGTGGTTCACTGTATTACTGTGTGTTTTGGTACAAATACTTTACACATTGCTTTTGGGTTAAGCCTTTCTGCTCGTGCCAAGCTACCCGGGGGGTGAGTGGGGTTTAACCAGGTGTGTTTCTCCTTTGCGCTGACTAGAGTGAGGGTCCTTGCTTGGACAGGGTGTAACCTACCTGCCAACCAAATACCCCATTTCTAACAACGCAAAACCTATCTACTAAAAAAAGTAGACAGTTATAAATGAAAAATAACACTGTTTTGACAGTGGTGTTTTTGAGGAGAACTGCTTTTATTTCTCCTGTATTTTCCAAATTTGCATGTGTACTGTACAGTATAGCACACACTCAAATTAGGAATTTAAAAGTTAGCCTAAGCATAGCATTTTGCACTTCCAGTAAACCTATGCTAGGCTTGACACAGACACTTTTGCGCTAAAATACAAAAGTGTGTGTGGCGCTGGCAGCCTCATTGTGCAACCATTGCTGGGAAGAGAGCAGAAATATGTTGGAATTTGTGTGCATTTTCTAAGGACATTTAGGCAAAATGATTTTTCTCTGTTGGACATGTCCCTTTCGGCGAGGTTACATCCAACGTTTTTTGACTTCCTTCTACTCTTTTCTGACCTCATTTTTGTTGGCTTTAGGACTCTGTGCACTTTTTCACTGCTAACCAGTGATAAAGTGTTTTTGCTCTCTCATTAAAATGTGGTAACTTTGGTGTATCCAAAGTTGGCATTTTTAATTTACTCATAAGTCCCCAGTAATGCACAGGGCCTGTAATTTAAATGCTATTAGTGGGCCTGCAGCACTGATTGTGTCACCCAGTCACCCACTTCAGTTGCCCCTTTAAACACCTCAGGTCTGCCATTGCAGAGGCTGTGTGTGAAGTTGCAAAAACTGCCACATTGGCCTGGCAAGTTCACCCCCGTGTCAGGCCCAACCCTTCCTTTTTAACACATATAAGTCACACCTAAGGTAGGCCCTAGAAAGCCCCAAGGGCATGGTGCAGTGTATTTAAAAAGTAGGACATGGACTGTTTAGGTTTACATGTTCAGGTAGTGAAAACCTCTTAAATCCATGTTTCACTACTACCAGGCCTATCTCTCCCATAGGCCAACATGAGGATTACCTTATTACAATTTATAAGTGTAAGTTCCAACTGGGAAGAGACAGGACCCCCAAATTTAGTGTCTCTGGAATCCCAATTTAAAATCTCAACTTATAATGAAGTCAGATGTTAAGTTGTAATTCTGTAAATGGCACTTTTTGAAAGTTGGCATTTTCTTTCTTTAACCATTCTGTGTCTTCTACCTATCTCTGAATACACATATGGGGTGGATGACAGTTGGGCTTTGTGCATTCCCTCCAGACAGCCACACACAAAGGGATCATAGGTGTGAATGATAGGTAATCAACATCCTGATTGGCCATCCAAGGCAGGGTGAGAGGGAGGACCTGACACTCATACTTGAATGGGCTGTGCCTGTCCCCACACAAAGGCTGCACCCACCCCGCGTAGTTGGTCTGCAGCTATGGCAGGCAGGGCAGTGACCCTGTGTACATCAAAGGCCTCTCTTGGAAGTCTTCCCAACTTCAAAGGGACAACAGGGTATAAGTACTGGACATCAGACACCACCACAATAGTACATCTCTGGACCTGAGAACATTCTACCTGGAATAAGGACTGCTGTGCTGCTGAAAGGACTGCCACTGTGCTGCACTGTGCTAGACATTGCTGGACCCCTGCTCTGCTGTGCCTGCCCTGCTGCATGCTGTCCTCCTTGCCTGGGAGTGAGATGGACTGGACCTGCATCTCAACATCCCAAGAACCAAAGTGACTCCAAGGGCTTGCTGGCTTGCCTTGTATACTGAAGTCTCACATGCATCAAAGACTTCTCTTCATCCTAAAACACCATCTGGACTTTGCTTGCTGCCATGTTTGCCCTGCCGAGTGGTGCCAATCCAGTCCTGGGCCGGTGGAAGTGGGTATAAAGTGCTGCAAGTGCCAGAACCTGTGTATCAACAACTTGCATGGATCAGAACCAACGCATCTCCTTTGGTGTGATGCATCGCCTGCTTCGAGGACATCACATCACTTGCTGCACAGCTCAACGACAATGCCTCACCTACATTGGAGACAGCCGCTGCTGCTGGATCTTGATTTGCAAGCTCTGAACCGCTGCATTGCCCTCATCCATTAGGATCAGTGATGACGCAGCGCCTCTGCTGCTCCATGCACCGGGCCCCGTTGATGGCCCAACCAGGTGCTTTTTTAGTGGGACAAGGTTGGTCCCTGTATCCGATCCATGCTCAGAGTGGTCAGCCTGAACTTTTAGATTTACCTCAGTTAAGTGTGACCAGAAAGCCCTGGATGGGGCTTGATGCTTTTAAGCACTATATTGCAGATATTCTTTAAAAAAGTGATATCTCAACTTCTACTTATTGGATTTTTATCAATTTGGTCTTGCTGTGTTCAATAAATTCATCTCTATTTTTCTAACCAAGTGTGGTATTTTTTTTGTATGTGGTGTTTCCACTGTTTTACTGTTTTAAGTGTTGCACAAACCCTTTGCACATTGCCTCTTAAGTTAATCCTGCCTGCACTGTGCCAAGCTACCAGAGGGGTGAGCACAGGTTATTTTAGGGTGAGTATCTTATTTACTCCTGACTAGGGTTGTGGTTCTTGCTTAGACAGGGTCCATACCTCTGCAAACCAGAAACCCAATTTCGAACACTTTGAAAATGTTTTCTACCCGCCAAAACAAAAGGGGCAAAATATGTTAAACTGTATTTCTATAAAGCTTATGTTTAACCTTATGTTTAAGATGCCCTTTCTGCAATAGAATCATTCTCTATTTGCACTCTGTTGCTATCTGGTCCCATGACTGCATGACATAACATAAAATGCAAAAGGTCATAAATTAGGTGTGAAAGGCCGTAGAAAGGTTTGTGAATACTCAAGTTATACTTTTCCAATTGGTCACGTACATGGGAAAGCCTGGCGCCCCAACCCTAAACTTATAACAGAAATTCTACCATACTGGCAGCCTGAGTTAGGTTAAAACAAAGTCAAACCTTTAGGTATAGAAATAGGATATGTGTCTCTGAAAACAAGTTTATGTGGTGATAATAGTAATTTATGACTGCAAAAGCGAGTCCTTTTTGTGAATCAGTCCCACACTGTGGACTGTTGCTTCCTAATGCAACATGTTATCTATGGGTATAACATCGTTAGCAATTGAAAATGTATCTCAAGCTTCAGTAAGACAAAGAGAGCAGCTACCACTTGGGCAGCAAACAACACAAGCAGTACAGCCGCAAACGTGCACACTTCCTTTTCATTAAACAAGTACATCATAGCAGCAGCAGTGCAAAGTTTCTTTCCTCACAGATGTGCAGTACAACAGCAGTGCAAGCTCCCATCACTCACAAAACAGTTATAAAAATAGAGATAATGCTTACAGAGATAGCTCACCTTAAAACTCACCAAAAGAAGACTGATGCCGCCAAGTTAATTTCAACGTTCTGATCTAGCACATCCCATGTTTAAGAAAGTGAAAGTAACTCCAAATAAACTTTCCTAAGCCACTCTTCTACCACTAACACAAATCTATGCAAGAAAGCCTGCTCTTGCTAAGCTGACCTTGTTTGGGTCAGAAACTGGCCAGAAGGTGTTACAGACACTATTGTTCAGATATTGCTTTCAGAAATTGCTTTATTTCGCTGCCTATGGCCCTGGCCTGAATTCAGGCCTGGGCAGTAGGCAGTGCAAGCTCCCGTTTCAGGGCTCTTGTGCACAGTGTGCAAAGTGAGAAACAAATGAGGACTTACCTGGATTCCCTTCTCTCCCAGGGGGGTCCTCATTGCCAGGCAGCGGCCTGGCTCTCTGCCTCCGCTGACGTCTATACACAACAGCCCAGTTATGGACCACACAGTGCAAGCGCAGACTGTCTGCACTTGCTCTGTGTGGCCCATAATTGAGCTGCAGTGCGCATGCGGTGAGCTCCGCTCTTCTGGCGGAGCTAGCAGAGTTTTGGGTGAACTCCGTGCTCCATGCGCAGTGCGGAGTGCCCAAAACTTTGTTAGCTCTGCCAACGGAGCTTGCTGCCCACCACTAAAGCCTATAAAAGGTAAGCTGAACTCTGCAACGGATGCATCAACCTGTTATGCTATCCCAGTGACTTCGAGACATACTTCCTTGATTCAGCATTGCTTGAATAACAACACCTCCCAAATTCAGCAGACACTGAAAGACGAAACATGAAAACAGAAGAGTGTAATTCATAGCATTTACAGAACAGTTTTGTCTGTAAAATTGCGTTCTCCTGTAGATACCCTTAAAATAGACGAAACGTATATCAGCAAATCAATTACCTAATACAGCTTCTTGGTCACATGGAAGGATGCTCAGTCATCAAGTGCTGAAGCTGGGATAAAAAGCTAGTTCTCGGGATTGAAAAGCCAGTGATGCAGCCACCATAGCACATCTATTTCCCTTTGAACATGCACTTTGAAACACATTTCCACTAGATCATGCATGTTTTTTGGTTGTATCTGTGCTGTGTATTATCTGGTTTGACCTTCTTAGAGCAGCAGCATCTGTGCTTGACTGTTCTTTGGTAACCATGCTATACATTCAAATATACTCTTTCATGCTGATGTGGTTCGCCACTTGTACTCCTCACGCTTCAATGCTCTACTCTTGTTTATTAAGTTATGTGTCTTTTAAAATCCAGCAGCACCTTACAGGCTGGGAGCTATTACCTCGTATTTACACTGTCAACGTAGAACTACGACTCCCAGAATGGAATATGGTCTTGCTGGACCTGTCAAGCAAAATTGGGCCACTTGGCACTTATCCCTGGAAGCTCTAAATCCCTTATGTTTTCAATTAGTCAATAAGGGCTAAGAACATAAGGTAGGCTATCATCAATAATGGTGGACTAGAGCTGACGGTAGGCAAAGAAACAAAAAAAGTTATTAAAATCACACATCAGCCTTGGTCCTTGGACATTTATGTAACAAGAAATTACCACTGCTTCAAAATCACACCCTGCCGAGCATCAGGAGATCATTACTTTAATCCAGTCCAATTAACGAGTACCTTTCTAGTAAAGCTTCTGTCTTACAGAAAAGGTAATGTTGAGTCTGCCAATGAGCTCAGAGGCAACATGTTGAACAATGGGACAGTGGGAATTATCTCCCAGTGGCCCTGACTCTGCCGTAGCCTCATCCCATGGTTCCTCAGCACTCAGCTTGCTGTTTAGCCCCTCATTATGACAGGACCGGTAACAGCAGTTCACAGCTCCATTGGAATAATGAGATCCTTCGACAGACTATGAATCTGTTTTGTTTCTACTAGACGTTTTAAGACACTGAATTACTAATTCCTCCTTGTAATTCTTCACTTCTTAGGGGAACCACAGGGTTCCACCTTCAATCCCCACCTGCAATCCCCCTTAACTCCACTCCACTGAGTTTACCTGTACCCAAGTTATTACTAACTTGTGGAAAGAAGTGGAGCACTCAACGGCTACATTTCGGCCACTCATAATGAAGTCTCTTGCCAGGAGGTGACATGGAAGCAAAACCCCAGCCTATGCGTACTGAAAATCAAAGGGAACCAGGGGAGAGCGGAACTAGGATAAAGCATCATGTGCATACAAGAGGCAGAAAGGGACACAGGCTCACAGTATGTCCCAAAGGAGACACTGTCAGCTGGGGGGAAAGAAAGGCCTAATTTTATTCTCCAAGCCCACAAGCAACTGTCAAGAGTTTCCTCAACCAACTGATGACAAGAGTTTTCGTATCCATTCCAAAGCCACCACATGATTTCCACCTCCGTGACTGGTTGCGAGCATCTGGGAAGAGAAACACCTGGTCCTGTTCACAGTAATTGAACAAGTGTTGGCAAAGGCAAAATGTATGGCCTCAGTAAGCTCGTGCAATGGTTAATTTTTTTAAAGCATATGCCATTAAAACAAAGAGACGACAAAAAAAGAATGCATGGAACGACCTAAGCATGGTGAAAATATGCTTGGAATAAAAATTGAAAACGTAAAAATAAACTAACTCTCTGCCAAATTCACTTATCTATACATCATGAAACAGAGGCTTCAGGTCGCTCTTATAACACTCCTATGATATACATATATATATGTGTAGGCTGCTATTATTATATATATATATATATATATATATATATATATATATATATATATATATATATATATATACATATATATACATTTTCTGAACCTTCCTTCGTCTGATGATGCCTCAGATTGTGAGATCTAATATATATATTATATATATATATATATATATATATGGCAAGGTCTTACAAATATGCATGGGACATGCGTGCCCTCCCCTGCACCACTGGGAGCACTACCTCCCCGGGGCAGCATCTGATAAAAAAAAGGGGGACCCTAGGGACCACCACCTTTCTGGGGCTATGAATACATGTAGAAAGGGGCACCATTGCAGCTCCCTCGGGAGCACCACGTTCCGTGGACAGATTGAAAACAAGGAGTGGAGTCATACATGGCCCTAGGGACTGCCAACCTCCATGGTTGGCTCCTGTTACCTCCTGAGGTGCCCACCCTTGGGAGTTAGCTGTTTGCTTTTGCTTGGTGGGAGCTGAAAGTTCCCACCAGGCAAAAGCAAACATTCCACTTCCAGCAGGCAGGAGCTGTCAAAAAGCTCCAGCTTGCTGAAAGCGGAGTCTTCATCTCTTTTTCTGCCTTCAGGCATGCAGGCAGGGAAAGAGATGAATACATTTCTTACACAATTGCAGCAGCTCCCTCTGTGCTGGAGCAATGCTGGCTCCTACAGGATTCGGGGATCTGGCTAGGACTGTGGGGGCCTTGAGGCTCCCCGTGAACCTCTCTTTCTGTCTCTCTCTCTCTCTCTCTCTTTCTCTCACTCTCTCACTCTGTCTCTTTCTCAGCCCATAACGGGATGGAAAAGAAATAGAGAGAGAGAAAGAGAGAGCGAGAGAGAAAGAGAGAGAGAGAGATTGCTTGCTATTGTACTGGTCTCTCCACAGAATGGCTTCAAAGCGGCATACAAGCAAGTTTGGTTGCGATTTTATAGTTACCAATGTCATGTCAGGTCTACTGGTAAATCGCTTGGACTGTCACTCAGTAGGATTAAGGTTTAAATCCTGGTGTCTCATGGCAGTGTATCTGTTTATTTACTCATGTTTTGAATGTTAAAAATTTCAAGTGATGAAACATTCACATCTTTTTGCCATTAAAATCTTTGGGTTGAATGTCATAGATATGTCTGGCGCGACTTATAGTTACCTTAGGGAACGAATTTTAGGTTCTTAAAATAACTCTAACAGCTAAATGTAATTGATTTTATGCTTTTGGAATTTGAGCCTAACTACAATTTCCCTGTAACCTTTGTTTTTGTCAGTGCACACACACATATAATATATGTACATACGTATATTTTAAGGGTTTTGGGGTGGGTAGTACTATAAGGTGGTAACAGTAATTTTAGAGTTTAGGGGTGAGTAAGAGCATAGTGTTTGGGGTAGAGGATGCTAAGGTTAATTGTAGTGACTAGGGGTGTTTAGTGATATAGTGTGAAGCGTGATTCTAGGGTTTAGGGGTGGGTTGGAGTCGAAGGTGGTAAGAATCATTTTAGGGTTTAGGGAAGGGTGAGGGTATAGGGTGGCAAAGGAAATTTTAGGGTAATTTTTGGGTTTAGGGTTGGGTAAGGTATACAGTATACAGTGGTAAGGGTATTTTTAATGTTTAGGTGTGGGTGGGGTATGGGATGGTAAGAGTAATTATAGGGTTTAAGGGATTAGTAGTGGGTCCCAAAATATTAAACAAAAACTGCTGAAATGAATTTCACTGAATTTGTTTGGAAATCTAGATCTTGATCCATTAAGCGTGCTCTGTGTGATTTGTCAGTAATTTGTTCAATAGTTTTTGAGCAATTAAAGCTCAAATATGCTGTATATTTCATGCTGTGGAGGGTCGAAGAGCTGACAGATCTCAAGCTGAGATCTGATTGGCTGCCTTCACATCAACAAGAATGTGGTAGCAGCTGTCGTAGGACTCAGGATTCAGTCCTGAGTCTTGCAAAAAGCATTAAAAAGATAAAAATGTGCACGGTAGAGGTTCACTGACTCTTTAGGCCTGTGGAGTGGGATCCAGAGGGACAACACCCCTGGGATAAAAATGTTTTTTAAAAAACATTGCGACAAATTTGCTGAGATTAACCGAATCTGTGCTAAAGTGAAAAGAAAATGTGCAATCTCTTCTGCTACTAAAAATAAACATCCTCAGGTGAGCCATGGCCTGGGGCGTTTAATTCTATAACATAAGGCCCCAAGGACCCCATCTCCCAAAGGGGGACATACATTTCCTCTCACCAAGCCTAATAAGGCCCTGGGGACTCATATCCAGGGATGACACTTAGAAAATGGAGAAGGGGCATGTGGCCCTCTTCCCAGATCCATTTTATGACCCCAGGGACCCCCGACTCCCACAGCTGAAGTTTTAATGAAGGGGTTTTGGTCACACAGCCTCCCGTTCTGATCCTGAAAAAGCCATGGCGACCACATATCTATGTATTTCCCTGCCAAACCCATCAATTATTTAATTTAAGTAAAGATATATACAACTATAAATTATGTTTTTTATATACAATGTGAATTCATTATAATGAGGAGAAAACACATCAGTATTTATGCATATAAGGTGAAAAGGGCAATGCAGGTATCGTTCAGACTGAGTTGGAGCTGGTTTAGAGGTCTATTCTATATGTCAATTATTACTCCATGAAAACATGTATTTCTTCAATTCCCTTCATGCCTCAAGTAGGCAGTAATTTTACTTTCCAAGGGTTAAATAATCCAAATTTACTATTATTCCCATACTAACAGATGTCTCAATTGTTCTATTTCTATCTTATGCCCTAGAGTAGGCCATAGTGCATTCACAGTTCCTTAAAAACGTAGTTAACTTATCCACTTGTACCACCAGAGTATACTTGCTTTTATATGGATCTAATCAATCTCATGTATTTATAGCTAGATGAAAAATCTTTTTTCCTGGTTGGTCTCTGTAGGCTCCAGTGGCGGCCAATAACTTGAGCAGGTGAGGCGGTTGGGTAGGACACACGCGCACACATATACATACTCACACTCACCCGTCTACTTACACAAGCATGTACACATACACCCACCAATCACATACATACGCACAAACCCATTCACAGCACACCTGCACTGATAAACATACATTCATACATACACATACTCAAGTGTTCATGTATGCACCAAAAAGGAAGAAAACAATTAAAACCTACCATCCTGGTGTTCTAGGGTGGTTGGAGGGAAGCCACCAAGGTTCCTGGAGGGTTGAGACTGCCGCCCACTGTCATTGGCTGGCTGTGGGTCAGCCAGTGAGAGGAGGTGGCAGTCAATTACTCATCACAAAATGGGATGGGGTCAGTGACAGCTTCTGATCTGACCCTGCTCTATGATGAGGTGTCACTCTTTGACATTAACTGCTGGCCACTTCAAGGCTTAAAATTGAAGCACCTAAGTCCACGTCTCTCCCTGACATGCCCTCTCATCATGAAGAGGAGGACCACGAGGTGCTTTGTCGGGCTAAGGAGGTCATGCCCACAGGGCTGTGAAATCCTCAGCCTGGCAAAGTTCAGCTCAGGCAGCCAGGCACCTGCACATTTAGCCCATGAATAGCACCTGGTGGACTAATCTGAACATTAAGAGTGTCTATCAGGCTGACCTTTGCTCAGCCTGACAGACACTCTTCATGTCTGCAAAAAGGTGGAGGGACAGGGACCTAAGGATGAGCCATGCCTGGTAGGTTCCTTGGTTTTGAATCCAATAGGATATTTTGACTCAAGTTGCCATAGTCTTTTGATTCGATCACCACCAAACTAATCATTATTCACCAAGTCAAAGCCCCAAAATTTTAGCAAGTCCGATTGCTTACTGTGTTGTCTTAGGTAATGTCTCACAATGGGTTGCAAAGGATCCTTAATGTTAATTAAATGAATATGGCTATTCCAACATATAAATAACAAATGTGCTCTTACACATTATGCTTTTAATGATAATTTTCCCATGGGGCTCAAACTCTCACTCATAGTTTGTTTGCATGCCTTCAACTTTCAACACTTCCAGAACCCTACAGATATATTTATAACCTAGCGGCAGTTGCCACTAAGTAGTAGTTATAGTTAGGACCATGATTCCATAGAAAAATAGTTTTTTGACTTGCCTATTTCTTTTGCACCATTTGACGAATCTTCATGAAATTTTCCCAAAAAGTGTGTGCCAGTAATTCTTGTTGGGCATGGAAAGTTTTGGGATGATCTGTCAAGCGGGATCCAAGAAAAAAGGAGAGGGGGTCAAAAAAATGTGTGTTTCCCATGTTAATTCTCTTAACAAAGATGAAAACATTGCTCCCACAAGCAGGGAGCTGCTATTTAAAGCAGATCCCTGCTTGTGGGAGCAATGCCGGCTCCTGCAGGATGAGGAGAGCAGGCTAGGGCTGCGGAGGCCATCAGGCTCCCACCGCAGTCCAGTCACTCTCTCTCTCCCTTCCATCCTATAATGGGATGGAAGGTGGAGAGAGAGATTGTCATTAGAATGGTCTCGCCATACAATGACTTCCGAGAGTCAGACTAGCAAGATGTTTGGTACAAATGTTATAGTTACGTTTGGATGCAGACCGGAACAGAGTCACTTCTGACCTAATTGTCAAGGTCGTGTGCTGTCACTCAGTAGACTGAAGGTTCTAATTCTAGTATTGCTTGGCAGTGTGTCTGTTTATTTTCTAGTGTTTTCACTGTTAAATAATCCTAGTGATGGAACATTGAAGTCATTTTACCCTCAAAATCTGTGGATTGAATGTCATAGCTAAGTCTGGAAAGTACACAGTAAGGAGTCACCTCTGGCCTAGTGGTTAAGGGTTCTAGTCTAGGTGAGTCTGTGGTCATTTCCTGCTTTAGTTTCTTTCCAACTATAAATATTTAAGTTACATACTGAAAGCTGATCTCACTCTTTTTAATTAACAAAAACATGTTTCTTTTCAATTTGTCTGGAAATATCGCATTCTAAGTATATCATTCATCAAAGCTTAAATCCCTCTCTCTCTCTCTAAATCTCTCATCTCTCTTAGGGTCGGGTGGTTAGGGGAGTTGGCCCTAGGGCCTGGCCACAGGTAGGCCAAACCCTGCGGCCAACCACCAAAGGCTGTGCGTAGCAGCAGTTGGATTAAATTATAGTAATAAAAATTACTATACATTAAAAAACACAGAAATTCACTGAAAAAATAACAAAGGTTAATGGGACGATATAGTTAGGAAATAGAAATTAAAATAATTGAAATTCACCTAAAAAGCCAAAGGTTACAGGGATGTTATAGTTGGGCTCACATTTTAAACATACAAAGCCATAGAAATTCACCTGTTATAGTTAGAGTTTTCTCAAGTAACTATAATGCTTGCCCTAAAATAACCATACCTCCCACCCTTCACATGCACTGCTAATTACCCCACAAATTACGGCACTCATGACATCTTTGATAACATAATTGGGAATATCAATGTTATATTTGCAGCAAATATTTTGACAAAAAACTGTGCATGGGGGACGGGCACAAGTTATAGTTACCTCAGGGCACGAGTTATAGTTACCTGAGATAACTCTAACCTTAACAGGTAAATTTCTTTGGTCTTGCACTTTTTAAATGTGAGCCTAACTATAACGTCCCTGTAACCTTTGGTCCCTCTGGGACCTCAGCATCAGAGCTAAAGGGTCAGGGTGATTCTACCCTGGCCCCTTTAGTTTTTTTCTACACTTTTTTCTGGGACTTGGCTGAAGCTGAGTCCGAACATGGCTGCCAACACTTCCTTGTTGTAAGGTTGACAGCCAATCAAATATCGACACAAACTTGGGAGGGTTTGCAATTTTCTTGAATTTTTCCAAAACTACTGAACAGATGTACATCAAATTACAAAAACTATCTTTCTAGACCAATAGCTACCTTTCTGCCAAATTTGGTGTAATTCTGTCCAGTGATTTGGGTGCTATTGCTGTTCAAAATCCCAATTGAAACATAAATGGGAAAACACATTTTGGGATCCCCCTTTTACTCGGCCCCTGCTCAACAGATTACCCCGAAACTTTTCAGACAGCAGCAGAAGTGACCAATGTTGGTTCCTGGAAAATTTTGTGAAGATGCAGCAAATGGTGCCAAAGTTATTAGCAGAACAAAAACACTTTTTCTATAGAAACTAGATCCTAACTATATCTACCTAGTGGCAAATGCCACTATATTATTGTGATTAGTCCTACGCCTACTTTGTCATTTTCTCAATGCTGCAATCCACATTTGCTAAGCAGACTTACTTGATTTATATTTCACAAGATATCTCTTTGTATCAGGCATATTAAGTGTCTCAAAGGTCCTCCTGTATGGGTGAGTGAGGTTGCAAAATGTTTTAAGCAACCTTTGCAAATTTCTATGGAAAGTTTTCCTTCTTCTTCTTGTGTTTGCCCACTCCAGCAGCATGGACACATGGACACCTTACTTGTGTCCCTTCACTTCTCATTTTTCAGCCTCTACATTTCGTTTTCTTTCATTGACGCAATGTGCTAAGTGGATTCAGAACTTGATTCTTGTGAAGCCCTAGGCACTCTCAAAGTGTGCCATAATTGGACAAGGAGTCGCTGATTATCTAACAGCAGTATCCATGGGTGTGAGAAAAACCTGCAAAAAAATGTAAAGTAAATACACTTCAGGGTAAAGATCTTCATACGGGGTGCACTGAAGACTGTCTCCAGGGAGTCCAATGCAGAGGTCCACAGGAGAACAAAAGGAACATCCCACCTTCTCAGAATCTATAACAAATGGACTAGTTGCCGAATCAGAACACAAATATCAGCTTTGATCAAGAAAAGCTTTGAGTACACCTTCAGAACAGCAGATATAACCAGATTATCCTGCTATTCGAGTCCCAGAATGTCAGAGAATAGGATAGAGCGAGATCTGTCCTAAGAAATTCAGACTGCTGATCCAAATTGAAAGTGAGGGGCAGGTAATGCCAGTAGAGACACTATTCATCCTACAGGTTCAAACCATCCAATGTACTAGTGAATGCATTGGGCATGGACCGTCAGAATTCCAGATGGTCAATACGAGTCAAATAACATGAAGGGTGATTCTCCTCATTTAGGATTTGAAACAGCTCGGCTATGATGACCCTGAGGAATAGAAGATGGCATAGATATTCCAAATGTAAGCTGGAAAGGACATTTAAGAGAGAGTTTTGTGGTCTGCACAGGTAATATGCAGCTATCAACGTGATCTTGTTTGAAGTGGAGGATGCATTTTGAAATGAATGGAAACAAGGGAGTAGTGCAGAGCAGGAGACATGGTGGAATTGCATGTCAGTATCTCCCACATGTCTCACTGCAGGTGCATATGGAAATTGGAGGAGTTCCCAGCTGTATCTGAAGGAAGGATTTCCATCAGAGAAACTGGAATAGGCCAACAAAAAGTGAAGACGTTCGGAGAAGAGTCTTTATCACAGCCTCTGCTAAAAAACATGAAACGAAAATGTGACATGCTTTTGATCCCGGGAGTCATGATTGAATATATTCGTCAATGAAATAGAACGTCCTAGTCAAAGAAAGAGCAGACGTAATAGAGAAGAACGTTATTACCACAAGTTAGAAATATATAAATGGGAGTTTGAGCTGATGTGAATGCTAAACATTTTCAATCAAATTATTAGCTTAATAGATGACCCGTCGAAAGTGACAACGGATTTCTTAATTTGTGTGGTTTAGCTGAGCCTATCACCAGAGCAGATTAAAGCTTGTGCTTTCACGAAAGACGAAACATGAACCTGCTTCTCTATCAGCGGCATAAAGTTAGTAAGACCCTATAAAGTGAAACACACTGTGCATTGTATTGTATTGCAACATTTATATAGATCTCCCTACCCGTATGTAGGCCGCTGCAGTGCTTGCGTACAGGGACAACATAATACACCATGCAGGGCGTGTGATTTGAAGGGTCTTTGTTTTGATCCTATGTGTTATCTAGTCACTTGTGAGGAACACTGAGATGGGCTTCTTGTATTATATGGGATGCAGCAGTTGGACGTGGGTGGGAAGAAGGAGCATGAGAAACAGGCACACATTTTCTGGTTCTCAGTAAGCTTGGCAGCTTTGAGCAGCTCTACAGGTCCATTTATGGCATTTCTTATGATCATAGTACTCTCAGCGTGCTACTGCACTGGGCTGTCCATTTTAAGATATATATTGTGCCTTCTACTGGAGAACAAAAAAGACTTGGTAAGTTAAAAAGTAATATCCGTCCGTGTGCTGTGCTGGTTCTGAACCTTTTTAAATCTCATATTGATGTATACCTGGTGCTCTTACAGCAGTGAGTTAAAGTACCACAATCTGCTATCAATGGAAAATGCTAAAATCATGGCTGCAACCATATTAGCCCATTGTAGGCCAGCATGGTTCATGGTCCTCACCTTCAACAGTACAGTTAAGAAAGTCTTAATACAACATTTAAAGAAGCATCAAAGACAGACATTTATGCTACAGCAGCTCTTATGCAAACCAATGCGAAAAAGAAGGTAAAAAGAAACTCAAGTACGATAAAAAGTAAAAGACAGCAAAAACGTTGCGCCCCAGACCAGCCGTGGTGAGACTGACATACAGACCTCCTCTAAAATAAAAGGTTCTTAGTAATTGAAAATAATCAGAGCAGCTGCCATTTCCAAGGAGACATTTAATTAGGATTCTGCATTAAATTGTGCATTCATCCGCAACAGAACACCTCTGCAGCTTGTTAAACTAGTGAGTGTAAGATAAAGGCGAGGTAAGACGTTATTTTCTCAAAAGCATATTTTGGGCAATGTTAATTAGTGAATCAGCGTGTACCGCCGTTTGTCAATGTTGATACATAATTATGTGTGCCAAATAATATCAGTCTGAATATTAGAACAAACAATACTTCTGATCGCTTGAACCAGATCGCTCAATACTGGGACATGTGGTAAGAATATATGCGCCTGCCCCGAAAGTTAGTGGTTCACTCCTACTAAAAGTATTAATATGGATAATAAATGGAATATCATATCATCAAATAAAGTTGGTGTCTAATTCCAAGCAAAGTAATGTTGAACCCACTACAACTTCCTGGAGGTTACCCACTCCCCTGTGGACTAGCCACCCCTCTCCTCTCAGGGGGGTAATTAGCCGGTCCCTTTTCTCCCGGACTGTGTTACTTTATAATGGCTTTCGGGTATTGCTGGGAATGGACTTCAGGTTGCAGTCCTTATTCTCCACCACTGTGCTCTCCTAGGGGTCTGGCTTTGGTTTTGGACCTGTTTATGTTTATGTACTGATTATGTTTCTGGGTCCTACAGTGTACTGAGATGTTATATTTAGGAACTGTTTTATGTTATGCCTGGTTCTGCTCCTTGTTCTCCATCACCCCTTTTTCCACCCACTCACCCTTCTCCTCCCGACACCCACCACACACTGACACCTCATCCCCTCTAACCATTCCCCATTTGCCCTGTGAAGTGCTGGGTACTCTGAAGACCCCTCCAATGTTGGCACCTGCACAGTGACAGGACTTAGTCCCACCCCCCACCAGGGTATTCTTGAAATACCCCTTTAGTTGCTGTTTGTGCTGATATTCTTTACACACTCGCCGCAACAAGTGGACTGCTCTCCTGACCTGTTAAGCTGGACCATTGATTTTCTCAGATGGGCTGATGTCCATTGTATCCACTTTCTTTGTACTGCTGTTATTTACATGAATACAGACGTTTTACAAAAATAATGTTGAACCAATCTTTTCTTTTAAAATTCCCATAATTTTGATGTTATAGTCACTCTAAGGAATGGGAGTATTTGAGAGGAATATTCCAGAGTAATTTAATCAATTTGCTTTTGTTAAGCCAAAACACAGTTATGTGAGAAGTTCTGCTCAACACCGGGTAGCCATGACACACACAATAGGCAACCCCAGCTACGTGTGTTAGTTGAAGCAGTACCAACAATTTTAAAGTAAAGAACACAACACAATAAAATCCCTAGACCAATTTAGAAAACTAGAGAAAAACGTAATGAGACATAAAGCACAAAGATCATCAAAATACAATATCAGAAACTGGAAATGTGAATTTGGAAAGTTTTACGAGTGTGCCAATCAAAATTCACTGTTCACCGTTGTCCAGGCACTAGGTGGAATTTGAGGCCAACCGCAATGGGGAATAGGTCAGACACACAAAGTAGGTCATCCTTATCAAATATACTCCATTCTGACATAAAGCCTCATTACGAGTTTGGCGCTCAGACCGCCGGACCACCATGGTGGTGGTCTTTTGAACAGCGCCAGGCTAACGGTCTCAAGACGCCTGGATTACAAGTTCCCCACTGGGCTGACATGACTTGGGCAATGTATATATTAGAGGAGTCAGAGGATGTTTATTTTACAAAATTGTTTTATCTTTCTCTGTCAGCCATCCTCCCTCATGGCTTTCTTCTACTAGGTTTCCTATTTCTTCTCTGATAGATGGTGTTGGATAGCCCTGAAGTAATCGGTAATGAGAATGTGGTTGAATTTGTACAAGGATGTCTTTTTTATAATAAGACCAGTCCATTATAACAATGGCTCCCCCTTTATCTACTAGTTTTATAATAATTTTCTCATCTTTTTGGAATTTAGCAGGTGCAGACACTTCTGCATGTGAGAGGTTATATTAAACATATTTCTTTTTAGATTCAAATGTAATCAGTTCTTTGAGGATCATCTTTTCAAAGGTGATCAGCTCTAAAGGCATTTTACTTGCGGGAGGGAAAAAGGTAGATGGTTTACGTAATCCTGGTACACACCACGAGAAGTACTGTTGGAACCCAGAGAGGAAAGCAAGAGTGATTGCTTTGCGTGTGTTGCCACCTTTGGTTCTAACACATTTGAAGTGAAGAAAATCATCTGGAACCACTGGTGTATTGTTTCTTCATTGGGTTGCTTCAAGGATATGGCTATTTTTGCCCTAAAAAGCAATCAAAATTTGAGGAACAAACTGGTCCATTCCAATCCTGAAATGCAAACAACCTCAACTAGCCTGCAAAACCTTTTGGATTACCACCCATCACCGGCCATAGACGTTGTGGCAGCTGTTTGGCTTGTGAATCTACTTTAGAAGGAAGTAAATTAAAATATAACGATATACCAATCAAACACTAATTGTAGATCTAAGTGTGTTATCTATTGTATCATTTGCCCATGCAAAAGGGCATATATTGGTCAAATGAGCCAGGAGGTGCGCCATCGAATAAGTCAACATAAATCAAGGATCAGATGCCAGAACATGAGAACTCAAATAGTCCAGCACTTTGTAGACCTGAAACACTCCATAGCTGATTTGAAATGGACAGTGCTCCGAAGAGTGTTTTCTAAGAATGAAAGGTCCTTACTACAACAAGAAGCTTTAATGATCATGAAATTGAAGACAACTGAAACAGGTCTTAATGAACAGTCTGAAACGGGCCACCTATAGGGGGCCTTGACTGTCAGAATGAACTCATTGCTTATAATTATTCCGTCTCTTTTTCGTTTGTTATTACATGTATTATGTTCATTTCATATATATTAGGTTTAAAGTGCTGGTTTCTGTATGACCTCATATATACATTTTTAAAATGAACTTTTTGATTTGATCATTCAATGGGTGACTTATAAATGATTCCTTTACGGGATATTGCTCCCCAAAAGGGTAATAATTTTAGCATGAGTTAGGACATGCAACTTGGATTTACTTGCATAGGAACAACTACATTTTCCATCAGCCTCACGTCCATGGAGCGTCCTGTTCTTGCTTGGAAAAGAAACTACATTTCCCTTTTCTGGCATCCTTGGGCACACGTACATTGAAAGATGAAGGAGCCCATCTTTAAACTTCCAGACGATGTGCACTCCCGGCGCACGCTTGTCCCGGAGTTTGTTAATTAACTCAAATAGTTGCCTGTGGACCCCAACTTGGCGGGAGCTAGACATGAGCGCCTTTCGACCATGTTCTTTAAAGATGCCAGCCAACTATCGTGTCTGCCTCAGGAGTGCTTCCTAATCACCGTGATTTTTTACCGCTGCGCCACTTGCATAGGTACCATGTTTTAAAATATGACCTTTTAGAGATGCACACACCATGATGCGTATTTCTCCATAGCAAGCTGAAATGAATTGCTGAGTTTCATTTAATTGTAGGATGTCTTCCAGGTGAAAGTTATTTAGGTAAGCCTTGCCCGCGGTTTAGGACACGCCCACCACTTGGCATGCTAGAACCATGGTATGTGCACACACTTGGTGCCCCATCCTGGGGAATGTGTTGGGCCAGGTGTCCTATGAATGTGTAATGCATTTTTCTTTTAAACACGTTAATCCTTAGAATTTTCTCAAGCATTCTCAATGGGAGGTTTTGAGTTCAATCTACTCCCCTTTGTCACTGCATGTTTTGACGAGTTTAGGATTTATTGTGATGCTTTATCTAATATCAAAAAAGGGTCATAGTCCGTGTATCCCTCTGGCTGTTGGTAAACCACCATGGTGTGTCCTGTTTTGTAAATATGGGGGTGTTGCACACTAATGTTAGTATCAAGGTTTGTCAATCTAGTTGTATATTTTATTTTATTCATTGAGCCCAGACAATCACTATGCTTTGAGCTCTGATGAAGACCTCCTTAGCTTTGTTTTTCCAACTTTGACAGAGGTTGAAACATGCATCCTTTTGTTGTGAGAGAGGTAGAAAGACCGCCTGTTGGACTTTTTGCCTTACGCAGGGTCATCCCCAGTCTTTTTGCCTCCTTCCTCCTGGTTTTTCTGACCTCTCGCTGTTGGCTCTAGGACTCTGAGCACTTTATCACTGCTGACCAGTGCTAAAGTGCAGGTGCTCTCCCATCTAAAGTTGGTATGATTGGCTTATACCTAATTGGCATATTTAATTTACCTATAAGTCCCTTGTACAGTGGTATCTCTATTCCCAGGGCCTGTATATTAAATACTACTAGTGGGCCTGCAGCGCTGCTTGCGCCACCCATTGTAGTAGACTTTCAAACCTGTCTCAGGCCTGCTAGCGCAGGGCCTGTATGCAGAGTTTTCTGCCACAGGGACCTGGCATCTAAACTTACTTGCCAGGCCCAGAACTCCCCTTATACTACATGTAAGTCACCCCTAAGGTACGCCCTAGCTATCTCTATGGGCAGGGTGCCATGTATTTAGAAAGGCAGGGCATGTGCCATTTTGCATGGCCTGTCCTGGTAGTGACAAACAGCCTAACTTGGTGTCTCACTGCTGTCAGTGCTGCCTTCTCATAGGATTGCATTAGAAATGCCCTGCCTTATGTGTAAAGGGTTTTGTCTGATTTATGAGGGGTAGTGTAGGCGTGTTTGGTATGGTTGTGATGGGTATAATAAATACTGCTTACTGGTGTGGGTGTATTTTTTATTACTATCACAGAAATGCCACTTCTAGAAAGAGCGCATTTATCTGTGCTTATGACTCTGGTGTTTTGCAGTGTGACTCCAATCCACGTCTGGGCAGAGTGACAGTTGGGGCTTTGTGCATACTTTTCAGACAGCCTGTACACAGGGAGGGTGGAGGTGTCACAGAAGTACATCTGCATACTGAATAGTCTTCCTGGGCTGAGAGAAGGGAGAGGCGGGGCACACCTGCATTTGTAAAGACTGTGCCCTGGCCTCACACAATAGGGTCGTTAACCCCCCCACTGATGTTTGGAGTCTGTGCTGAAAGGAGAGAGGGGGCACTCCCAGAACCAGTTGTAACTGGCTGGAACCTCCTCTCCCTACCATTGTAAAACACTATAAGAACTGACTATAAGTACAGGGGAATTTTCCCCACAATTTGAACACTCTTGGAAATTGAACCTGGACACAAGACGCTGCTGAATGGACTCACCAGGAAACCACCTTGGACTGCTGCTGCTGTGCTAACCTGTGACCTGCCTGGTCACTAGGAGGAACTGCCATCATCTGCACCCCTTGTGCTGGCCGGTAGCTGGACCCACCAGCCTTGTGCTCCTTCCTGCTTCATTGTTCCCAGGGGCAGGGTGCCGTGGCCCCTGACCCCTGTAACTTTTCCCTGCACAAGGATTGCTGCCTTGATATCCCCTTTGCGCTGAGAGAGCGCTCTTCGGTGCCCTCAGGCACTTCGAGGTACCTGTTTAATGCTGGAATCACCACCGCAACCCGGGCTATAAGTATGGCCTTAGCGCTTTGAAAAGCACTTCCTGGATGGCCCCCAGTAATCACGGTCCCTGGAGGGGCCCGTCAATGGTCTAGAGTAGGTGCGTGCTCTTCTCCTCAAAAGGATGTCAGAGGCCCCCATTTTGCGCATTGGAGCGCCGGTGGCCCCATTGTTCATCTTCTAGGCACTGGAGGTGCCTTCATCAAGCCAGGTACTGTTAAAGAAACAATATATAGAACATAAGTTCTTACTAGAGACTTTGTCTGATTTATATGTTGCCTACCTGTTTTTGATGGTATTTCATAGGCATATGCAAATGTTACTTTTATGGACATGACTTGCTAATATGTTTCCCTAACTTGCCATATTTTTTCCAATGTTCCGACTATGGGCGTTTTATGATATTCTTATGACAAGTGTTCTAATGTGATAACATGTTTCCTGACTACTGCTTATTTTGCAGAATACCGAGTAACCTGTGTGTTATGTGTGACTACTGCTAATTTGCAGAGTAACTAATGTGTAACGTTCTGAAAACTGCTAAGGTAGCAGGATAGTACTGATATGTGATGTTTGGTTTGATAATTGCGTTGTGTACAATACAGTATATTTTCATATAATCTGGTGTTGTGTTTCCTTTGTGGTGGGGCTATTGCGTCACATGTGTGTGTGTGTTGTGCAAACGCTTTACACATTGCCTCCAGGTTAAGTCTGACTGCTCGTGCCAAGCTACCAAGGGGCTGTGCAGGGGTTATCTTGGATGTGTAACTCCCTTGCCCTGACTAGTATGGGTAAGTTCTGCCTGGCTGAGGTGCATACCCTAGCCAACCAGAAACCCCATTTCTAACACCGCCTCATCCAACAATTTGGGGGCCAACAATGTATGTAGGCAATGGTGGTTGAGGTATCAGATTTATGCTCTGCACTATCCAGTGATGGAAGAAATTATGTCACTCAATGCTAACTATTTGTTTACAGTATCCCACCTACTTTTGTAGCACTTTCTTTTGCATTTCTCTAATATCACCCGGGAGTCCCTTTTCAATACGAAAGAACCCATCTCCCAGTAGGTAGACTTTCTTTCAGCTCCTTGGCCATTGGCTAATCTCTCCCCCCACCTGCCAAAGTGGAAATTGGCTCTCTCCGCTACTGTGACCGGAGCCTAACTGTGTAGGTGGGACCGGTGAATGAGCGGGAAGAGCCCTCCCTGGCATCTCCAAGTCAAAAAGGTAGTGCTAAAGCTGCTCTTTGTTCTGCTAATGTTCTTGTCCAATTCCAGAAAGCTAATCCTTTCTAAGTGGTCCTCATTTATCGCCCATCCGCACAACCTGAGCTCAGAGGCAGACTACACTCCTCTAAGCCAGAGTTTTTAACTATCCAAGTCAATGATGTGAATTTCTTCTCTGGAGGGCTCAAGTGGCAAAACTGGCTTTAGGCCAGTTTTGGCCCAGGCAGAAAAGAGTACATTTGTATAAAGTTACATTTGCACCTAGGTTATCAAAATTTAATTAGATTTTGGAAAATGAGTAAGAAATTACTTTGAAGCATTTTTCTAGCATCTTTCCAGAAAGGTATTGGAAAAAAAGATGTAAATCCCTTCTAGGCCTATTAATGGAAAATCTAGCCCATACCCAGCACACATAAAAAGCAGACTTCACGAGTGACATATGAATATGTAAAATCAAGCCTTTACTACATCTCAAAGGTATTTTTCTTGCTATGACTCACTGCAGAGTATTCAAAGAGCATCCCAGTCACTACTCAATGGTGTTCCTTATAGACTTTCATAATGTATTCTGGTGGTAGAAATAGATACTGCAGCCCACAGATGACATTTAACATCCACGCCATAGGTGCATGTTCTGAGCCATCTACAATGGTGTTACAAGACAGTAAATAGACTAATTGAGTGAAAATAACCATACAATATAGGGCCAGAGCACACACACTCTAGTACTGATTAGATGTGTACCAGGGCACAGAATCCTAATAAATGAAAAAATGTGGTTTGGAAAATGTCAAAATATCTGGGATGAACATGCAGAAAGAGTGAGTTTGCTACAGTTATTCTGTACTTGTCAAATGCCCCAACTGCCTGCATGCTATTGCCCACAAGAAGTGTTATGAGATGGTCTGGACACCTTCTTTACAATATTGTCAACTTAGCTGTGGTGCTATTTCATTTGTGTGGGGATTTTAAGGGAATTTGTGAACTGATGCCTATATGCTCTTCAGCCTAGTCACATGCTCTAATAGCTCTTTAACTACATTTTCTAGAGTAATTCCAGGGATGAAAATTTATATAAGAAGCCATGTGCTGAACTTAGTACCATCAATGAAGCTAACAGTAATATGGTAGTGTAATTTCCTACTCTGAAGTGTTGATGAATTGTGTGTTGAAGATGGCGATACAGAAGTACTGTATGGTATCGTCGTAGGCTACTATACCACTGAGTTTGCCTTGACCAGTTTTCTCAGCAGTTGAAAGAAAACAGTATTTGAAACATGCAAAGTGGTGTGCAAGCTATTTATATGTCCAGATAATTCGTCAATTTCAGAATTTGTTCAACAGTACTGAACATTATCATATCAAGAGAATAATATCTTCCATGAGGCAACCATCTACATAAAATGTATTTATTTTGTTGGAATCATTCACATATCTGAATGGTTGCAGAGAGTTCCTGGTAGTCAATTCTAAGAGGTTTAGATGTATTAACTGCATCAACCAGATGAAAAGCAGACTGAACCCAAATATTACCACAATCTTCATAGATTTTAGAAACCTAGGGCCACATGTACAAAGCATTTTTCTAGTCACAAACGGTTCGATTCGCAGAATCTGCCCATTTGCGACTAGGGATATGCTTTTTGGGATGTACAAAGCCCAAACTGTGATTCAGTAACTTGTTACCGAATCGCAATTTGGGTTTTGTGATTCAGTATTAGGAAGGGGCGTGTTCATGGTGTCCCTTCCTAATACTGAATTTAAATGGTATGTATGATTGTTTTGTGACTGTGAACGTGGTTGCAAAACAATCGCAGTTAGCACCAGTGTCACACTGGTGCTAACCCATTCACAAAGGGGAAGGGGTCTCCAAGGGACCCCTTCCCCTTTGTGTATGCATGCGAAAAGGTTTTTTGAAGAGTAGGCAGTGGTCCTATGGACCACTGCCTACTCTTCAAAAATGAAACTGAAACGTTTCATTTGTTTTCTTTTTAAACGCAGCCCGTTTTCCTTTAAGGAAAATGGGCTGCATTTAAAAAAAAAAGTGCTTTATTTAAAAGCAATCACAGACATGGTGGTCTGCTGACACCAGCAGGCCACCATCACTGTGATTTTTGCGATTCCCGGTGGGTCGCAAATTGCGACCTACCTCATTAATATTAATGAGGCAGGTCTATTTGCGACCCACCGGGAATCGCAAAGGAAACTCAGTGGAGTTTCTTGCATTTGGAATTGCGATTCCCTAATTGCGATTCGCATGGAATTGCAATTAGGAAATCGCAATTCCAAATATACGTACATGTGCCCCTAAGTCAGTTAATTGTCTTCTTGGAATCCACTATGATAATTCCAAGGGTATTATTGTTAACAATTGAACGGTCTATTTTTATTAGTGAATTGATTTCTTTACAAGAAGTGCATAGATGTAGAGTAAGGGATTGGAAATTGAAGCACTTAACTTCTGTAATCTTACGAAATTCATTTGAAACCTCCAATGAAGATCACAACGTTTTGCAACACTTTAACATTTCATTTTTAGGTGTGGGTGGAGACGTATACAAAACACATTCTGTCCTTAAAAATGCATGGACTGTTTGATCAAGTATCAAAAAGTAAATTTGAAGGACATTATGTAATTTAAGTGCGTTGCTTTAAAAATACTGCACCTATTCTATTAAGGCGTTTAATATTTTAGACTTACCTCAACATTTTCCTGCATTTTTAGTGTGTTGACATGTTATTATGTGCAACCTCATTTCGTAAAAATCGATTACAGCAGAAGAGTTTTAGCGTTTTTAAGATGCTGAACGTTACGGCATCTTCTAAAAATGAAATGTTCTTATGTTTTGAATGCACCCTTGCTTTAATGATAATGGGTACTGTAATGTGTCTCCTAGGATTGGTGAGATGTTGAATCTAGGTCAGTTTAAGAAAACTGCCTTATTTACATTTTGTAAGCTCCGGAATAGTAGCAGTGTTCTAGTAAAGGACCGCCTTGTGTTCGACTGTATCCTATTGCTTATGCTATTGTACATTTTAGCTATTTTGTAGTTTGGATATAACTTTGGGGCTATCTGTTTTTTATTCAGTTTTTCTCTGCTTTGTAGGAGTACTTCTGGATGTCCGTGCTCAGTCCTAGTTTAAGACTTTGGAGTCATGCTAGCAAAAATATAGAGTGATGTACGTTAGCGGAGGCATGTTCCTCGTTTCACCTGTGGTTTATATATTTTATACACATTTCTGCATTAGCACTGCGCAAGCCCTCCATGCTTCATAATGTAATTTTTCGAAGAACTTTACGTTCAGGTTTATCTTATTAAATTACGTGTGATACATGAATTCGCCCATTGTTCTTCAACCACTGAAATGTATCTGACATATCATCCTTTTTTCTCATATCATGCATCTTTATTCTTACACTTGTCCGGGACTGAGCTCAGTATCTGAAAAGTTCTTAGAAGTTCTGCACCACTTTTTTATTATCATTTATCTTACATAGCTCTCATTTATTCATGATCACCTGTTCGTTAAAACTTGATTCCATTTCTGGTAGCCTTTTAGCCATGGCCTGTGTACCTTTTACTGGTTTTATCCCCTTGACTCTAATCAATATTGGCATAATTGGAGCGAAACTGGTTTTCACACCACCTGCTGCACTGCCCTGGCCACATGTCCCCCTTTCTCTCCCCTGCTGTGTCTGTGAACCAGAGCTCCTGGGCTCCCCTGGCTGCGTTGGGGACCTTTCACTTCTCCATTTCCTCTATTAAAGCCAGTTAGGCCTGATGTTGGGCAGAAGCGTAGAGTGTTTTGCAGCTCTGTGGGACACTAGGTAGCAGTGACTGCCATTGAGCAGAAACGTGTGATATTGGCCATTACTGTTACTGAGCTCCAGGGTGTGGTATAGAACAGCACCCCCTATGATGGGCAAACCTCTGTGACTATAGGCAACGTTGGGTCGCACTGCGCAGTACGTGTCATTCTGAGCACCGATTGCAATATTATTTTATTTTGATATATAGTTCATGAAAGAAAGACATTTCATGTTATTTTAGTCCCTTATCCCACATCATATGGCTGTACAAATCCGAGCTGATTTAAAATTACTCTTGTAGAACTGGCCTGATTGCCATTTTTTCTTCTGGAAAGCAGTTATCAGCAAATACAGGCAGCCTAGCCCTGTGTGCCTATCAATGGAAACCAGTAGCTTTTCTTGTGGCCCCTTGCTTGGTACGGTCTAACCTCAATCTATCTCTGAAAGTAACCATATCTGAAAGTAACTGAAAACATTACTTGCACTCTTTGATCTATTAGTGTAAGATCAAAAATATGTGGTCGTGACAAGAATACCAGCACTGGGACAGGTGATCAATGTATTGATCTCATAATGGTAAAAATATGGACTTTTAGCGACTTGTGACAACAATTTTTGAAAAGCACGGAGATACACGGGGAAGTAAACAAAAGGGTAGTGTTGAAAACCAAGGCGCCGAGTATGAGTGGCCAACAGTTTCAGACATGTGTGGCTGCTTCAGGTGCCGCATGTGTTTTATATTGCACTCTGTATGTCCCAGGTTTGAAAAAAACATATCTCCGTTTAGGTTTTTGCAGTTTAGAATTTCCAAAAATTGAAGGAAAAACATGCTCCGAAATCACTGATACATGCAAATTGCGGTTCAGCAAGTACCAAAATACACATATTTATTTTCATTTCATAGTCAAAACTCGTGATAGGTGATAATTGTCGCACAAAAAATACATTCCTAACACCTCTTTGATATTATCACTGTAATAATTATTGCATCAAAAAGGGTTGCTGATAATGAGAGCTTAAACTGTGTGTGTGATTGTAATCAGGTAAGAGGAAATGTCAAGACTAAATAGAAATGCTTATTGCATAAAAAAAAAAAACATTTGGGTTTTGTTCATGAATTGCAGTTAGGATTCACCATTCATAAAATGTCGGACGAATTTCAACAAGCTGCTACTAAAAATCTGAACTGTTATGGCAGGGGAATTCTCTTTTTATTCTGCATAGGTTTCCGTTGCCTAAACTACTGTAGAAGGAATTAGTTCTGGGATGAAATGAGTCATCTTCCTTATTAGTAAAAGGTGATAAAAATGCTTTTCATCAGCCGCTTAGCGTGAACTAAGAAGACACCCTCCACATTTTTTTTATCTATGCCCAATCACCTCCAGCAGGTTGTCAACTTTTATTCAGTCTTCTACATTAACTCTTACCACAAGCAGCACATGTTCTATCTTAGCCCCATTGGCATGGAACCAGCTTGAACTCATATGGGGCCAGATGTATCATACAACCGATTTGCGATTCTCAAATAGCGATTTTTAAGAAATCGCTGTTTCAGAAATGCAAAAAGATATGTATGATTTTTGCAATTCGGTAATAGCGATTTCTTAAAAATCGCAAATGCTATTACCGAATCGCAAATAGAGAATCTGACCCCATTCACACCTATGGGCCTGTTGGCCCATATCTGCGAATTGTTTGCATTTCCAAAATTGCGATTTCTTAACCAGAAATCGCAATTTTGGAATTGCAAAACGCCAGGGTGCTGGGGGCCTAAGGCCCCCTCTGCTGCACCCCAATTTTTTTTTTAGGGACATGTAAGGTGCACACATGCCAAAAGGGCATGTGTGCTTTACATGTACATTTTTAAAATGCATTTTAAATGCATTTTTAAATTTTGCACATGGTTACCACCGGGTTCAACCTGGTGGTAAATAGCGATTCCTAAATGCCCAAATCGCATTTAGGAATGGCTTCATACATGTGCTAAGAAATCGCAAATAAGGAATCCTTATTTGCGATTTCTTATTTAGAGAGTCGCAATTTGCGACTCACTAAACAGGGTTGCAATTTTAAGGAATCGATATTTTTGCGATTCCTTAAAATTGTGTTCAGAATGTCTTTCATACATTCTGAACTGGCTTTTTGAATTCGCAAACGGGCATTCGCGCCGTTTGCAAATGCAAAAAACCTTGATACATCTGGCCCATAGTTACTGATCTTTTCTATGTACCTCTGAAAACTCTTTTTCATCAGCTTAAGAATAAAAATGCACTCCAACTCCAAAATAAACCAGGAAATTACCTAACATAGAATCTGAAGGGCATGGGGACAACAATGATCCCTGGAGGACCCTACACGTTAGCCTTCTGAGGTCCACATGAAAACCCTCCAGTTGGACAGCACAGGCACAATCCAACAGAAATGAGCAACACAAAGACACTTTGGAGTCCACTACAGCGCTTTGTCTGCAAATCAAGCCAGGAAATCCTTATGATCACTCTGTTAAATGTCAGCACACCAAGAGGCTGCGATATTCTGCTTGACCAACTTGACTTCTCTATTAGGTTCACCATACCTACTTTGCATTTCTAGAATACTCAACTCTTCCAAATGCCTCTGCCGTTGGCCTGTGCAGTCCTTTCTAAAGTTTTACTGAGCATGCAGAGGCCAGCAAGAGTTCTATCATTTAGAGGCTCATGTGGAGTCAGTTGATGTCCTTTTCAACCCTCATTTCATAACTCTGGGCCCAAGCAGGCCTAGGTAGGCTACAAGGAGCCAGTCAAGCAGGTCATTATTATCTTCAATGTAAATTGAATCATCAAACCTATGATTTCTTAAATCCCAAACCACCTAGAAGGGGAATTGTGAAAGTCTATAGCCTCTTTGATGGTCAATAACATATGTGCTCTTGGGACCCTAACATTGGGAGGGCCAGGGCTACTGTCTGTAGTGTCACTTTTGAGCAGGCATCAGGTTTTACAGTTACACCCTCTCTTTTAGTAACACCTCATCAGCCCTGTCAAATGTGTGTTGTCCACAGTTACCATCCTTCACAAACAGATTGATGGATAAACTCTGACACCCTTTTAGAACACATCGATCGTCATGTGTTGAGAGTCAGATTGGAGCTACTTAGACTCCTCTTGGTGAACCACTTGTTTCATCCTTTTTAGTCTGTCAATAAACAGATCTGGCTACCTGGAAGTCCTCTTTTCCTCACATCTTGAAAACATTGAAATAAGTAGAACTGAGCGAAAGTGGGCTTTGGTGCATCCCCCTTCACAGATTCACTTTCATGTCTTTTTCATTATTTTCCATTGCTTGGATGGCTGTACATCAAGGTATGGCATTTCGTGGATGGTTAAATTGTCACATTCATTTTCCTATTAGGTTTTGGTGATGGGGCAACAAGCGTTTTTTTTGTTAGTCTGCAGATGTGACATAAGCCAGTGGGTGTTCTTTAATGTACTTATCTTGCTGTCACAATGATACTTCAATTTCTAATCTATGTGTTTTTGTTTAGTAAGTTCTGCTATTTGGATACGTTGTCCTGTCATAAAGACAGAGTGCTATTTCACAATTGCCCTTGCACTTTCATTTGTTTTGCTGACATTATGAAAGATTATAGGATTAACAGCTCTTTTTGTTCAAAAGGTTAAGACGTGGACATAGAATTTCTTAAAGCGGCAAAAAAACGCAAAAGTATATACTATGACGTTTCTGCAGTATATGCCTTTTAAGTTTCTCTCACAACACAATCTTCATCTCTGGCTCCTTTTTGTAGAGTTGTCTCTGAGAAAATAGCTTAACAAAGCTAGTAAGGTCTGTTCAGCAATGAGGTCTTACTTACAGCTTCTACATTGTTGTAGCCAAAGATTTTGCTTCATTATTGGGTTATCTGCCTTCAGAAATCTAGGGGCAACAAACACAATGTGACCCAAATAGTACCAAACACTTCTAGTAACAAAAGGCCATATCTATTATTTTGCCAATGCTATATAAATCTAGGCATTAATACAGTGCACCATGTGTCTACATTGTTCTTGCACATTTAGGTGCAAGATCATCCATGTTTGAATTACAGAATTGATTGAATTTGCCTGTTGTTTCCTCTATCTCAATAAGAGATGAAATGACATACAGATCTTGTAGTAGCCCTCACAGGGACTCACCACTATTTCCTTTTGTTTCTTGTCTGCACAGCTGTCTTGGGGATTAATAAGTTTAATGGTGCTATGGAGAATCACTTGGAAGAACATCAAGGTTTGATATGATCAGATAGACTCATGTTTCCCACCCCACCTCTTCAATGAATATTATTCAAAATGTGCCCATTCCATACAATGGTACTAAGTACGTTAAACTAATCTCTAGCTTTATAGTATTCAACCTTTTTGAAAGGTGGTCAGAAATCAAATCTATATGATTATTAAAAAGCTACTAGGACCAACATATTTTGAAAGAGCCATCTACATCATGCAAATCATTCAGTTGGCTAACAGTCTCCATTATACAGTAGACGTAAACAAGGAATCCTTGCAAGGAGCATTTTGTGGAGACCTGACAGCTAGTTGCCATGCTTTTAATCCTTTAATCATAAGGTGGTCATCGGTCCCATGACCAGGGTTGCAAATCATTTATCACTTACACCAGATGATCATGGTGTGCGATGTGGAAGGTTCAATCTGGTTTGTTTGTCTGCCATGTAAACCCCTCATAAAATAGTCAGACATCTGAATTATAATGTTTACTAGAACAGGATGTTCACTTCTTGGTACTCCTGGCTCTATTTATTACCTTCTTGTGTTTTCATCATTTACGAATTACAACATTTAGGTTTTTACTCAACAAGAATAAGGATCCCCGCAATTCCGATCAAGAGATATCTTTGTGACAAGATCACACAGTGCTACCAGTGAGACGTAGTAGTACAAAAAGATAGAAAGATAGCATCTCATCTCCCTGGTGAAACCTACATCTAGTACATCTCTATAAGAATGGAGTTGAAATCTTAAAACAGGCTTAATTATAGATTTAAGCAGACCAGCTTCACTGTCAGTGTTTACTTTAGCAGTGTTATAATCTGATTATTCCAGACAGTGATTTGATAAATTGTATCCTTTGGCAGTAATCATTCTTTAAGTTTCCGCCACTGAAATCTCTTTTTGACAGCCTTCTCTCCTGATCCACGCTAAAGCGATTATGTATGTTTGCCTATAATCAATAATGGGATAATTTGAATTATTAAAGCTGTACGATCCAGATAATCTCATTAAACCAGGGAAGTAGATGTTATTTATCTGCCAATCCCTTACAAACAAGCTGATTAAGAATACTCACAATTTAGCATTGTCTTCTAGTTGCTGTCTCAAACGCCTGTCGGCAGTGGTGGACTGGGAGCTGAAAGCAGCCCAGAAATGTGCTCATATGGCCCCCACTTTGTACCATTTGAGTGGACCCTAAACGTTTGTATGCCACAGAAGTTTTTAATGGGTATGACAAGCGTGGGACATTCTTCCTAAGGGCTAAATATACCGGGTCATTATCCTTTTATTATTGGGTCCAACCTGAGTAAGTAGGGGAGTAGTGGGACACTCTGGTTGGAGTCATCACCGCATTTTACAGCGGTTATGCTTCTTTCTTAGCACCTAACTGGAATGTGTGGCTCAGTAAGAGGCTGCTTTCATTCTCTTACAGAGTTTCCATTACACAATGTTAATGTTCTTCAGGGAAAAAATCAGCAGAAATTATTTCCACAGGCAGCCACTTACTATTTTATCAGCACCAAAGTCTACTTTTCATTTTTTGGACTGGTTTGCGAGGCCTCCATTATTGATTGCTCCTCTTTTTGTTATGTAGAGTCAGGCCTGAGTTTGAGAGTAGGGAAATGGTAAGCACATGCATGGCAAACTGCCTTCTGGTTTTGCATGATCTAGATTCTAGTGTATAGTCACTTTGAGAAATTATGTAACTGGTTGGGGGGAGTGAAACTCTACTCAAGCAGCAACCATAACCCTTGTCAGGGTGAGGCACAAGGAAATCTCAAAATGAACCTGTGCTCAACCCTCTGGTAGCTTGGCACAGAGCAGTCAGGCTTAAATTAGAGGCAATGTGTAGAGCATTTATGAAGCACTTCAAACAGTAAAAGTGTAAACACACACAAGAAAAATGTCACACCAATTTAGAAAAATAGAGACATTGTTTTCAATTACTTAAGACCAGAACAAAAATCCAATCAGTAGAATTGGAGATATGCAATTTTAAAGAGGTCAGTGAAAATAGTTCCAAAAACCACTAAGTGCCAACTGTGGATATTTGATCATGCCAGACCCGGACAATGTCATAAGTTCAGGCCAACTACAATGGAGTGTGGGCTGGCTACAGGGCCCCAGCTAGGCCTGTTGAACAAGAGCACTTTAAATCCTGGAAGCAGAGCATTTCCAGGTCCGGCATTGAGGATGTGTTGCACAGCGGAGGCGATGTGTCTGTTCTGAGGAGCTGCGAAGCTGAGATGCAAGGTCATCCATCTTCTTCGAGGATCCTGGTGATGAGGGCTTGCGATGCAAAGTCCGGAGTCGAGGGTGCCTCACACAGTCGAGGTGCAGTCATGGTGATGAATTGGTTTCAAAGAGCTGCAAGGCTGCGATGTAAGGACCTGCTTCGTTATTGAGGCTTTCATCTATGAAAGCTATGCAATGGGAGGGCCTGTGATAGTGAAGCTTTGCACCGCAGTGATTCCGATGCAGGCAGTGAGGTCGATGCAGTGTCTTTGCACTAAGAGAATTGTCACAGCAGAGCAGATTCGTCAGTACTGTTAGGGTTTGTGTTACAGAGCGGAGAAGATGCATTGGTTCTACTGGATCCACAGATGAGCTGGCAGAGCAGCTTCAGGGCCACTTCCAAGGTTCCAGGACTGAAGCGTCACCCTTTGGTAGAATAGACCTCACAGACGACAGAGTCCAGTTTCTGGGTTCAAGGTTGTTGGAGTCTTCTGCCCCTGAGGCTCTAGTCAAGAGGCCAGCCACCTATACCTTGGAGTAACTTTGGGGCGCTGGGTTAAACAGATGCTTCTCGATTCCTTCTCACTCAGGCAAGAGTGTAGCAAGCAGCAGGTCAGCACAGCAGAGCAGTAAAACAGTAGCAGTACTTTCAGCAGCACAGCAGTCCTTCCTAGAAGAGCATTCACAGTTCCAGAAGTGTACTGAAGAGTAGGTGTCTGAGGTCCAATATTTATACCAGGTGCTTCCTATGAAGTGGGAGAAGCTTCTTGAGGTTCTATTTTGCAGTGCACAGGTTTCACAGGTTGTCTGCTTCCATTGCCCTGGCTGCAGATTAACCACAGGGGGTATGCAGCCCTTTGTGTGGAGGCAGGACACAGCCTTTTAAAGTGTAAACAAAGCTGTGCCCAGCTCTGCCCCATCCTGCCAGTGACGGCTCATCCAGGCACACCTAAGCCTTCTATTGTGTGTAGCTTCTAGGAGGAATACACAAAGCCCAACTGTCAGCTACACCTAGTCATGTGGCCCAGAGACAGGCTGCAGTCATTAAATGGCTGAGGCATGAAAATGCCAACTTTCTAAAAGTGTCATTTTCTAGATTGCAATTTAAACTCTGGTTTTACTGTGAGGATTTTACATTACAGTTCCAATGACACCAAACATGAACTGGTCTCCTGTTCCTATTTGGAAGTTACAGCTTATTAAAAGTAATATGGTAACTCCAGTGTTAACCAATGGGAAAGTGAAAATGAATTAAAGAGTTTTTCACCACAAGTATTTGAGAAGATATTTCTGCTCATCTAATCTGCCTGGATTTTTCAATTTTTTATCACCTGGTTTTAGACCTTTTACTGAAATCGGAGGCAGTAGCCATGGACAATTGGAAGCAGTAACTTCCCCCTGACTCCCATCAGGCTCAAGGACTCTGACTGACCCTACACCCCCTAAAGATTAGTTGAAGCCTAGAAGAAAAGTAAAGTGAAAGACTGGTGCAGGGAGCCAGAGAAGCCAGTTCCTTTTATAGTGTGTCACCTTTGGAGGCAAGGAGGCCTGCAAAAATATTTTCTAGGTGGCCAGGGCTCACAAGATGCAAAACGAGGCAAAGACTGGCCAAATCAGCACAACGGGCCCAGAGGCTGTCTCCCAGGAAGGTTGACTACGGGGAATCTCTATGGTACTTCCCCAGTGAGAGCAGAAGGAGGCCCTGGACCCTATCCCTGGGCCACAGAGAAGATGAAGACAGCAAGGGAAAATCTACCTTTACCACTAGTTCAAGGAGAGGAAAGACATTTTCATTGAGGCAATAGCTGGAGGTCATGAAAAGTTCTGTCTGTAACACTTTTCTTTGTGCTATATGTCAGATTTCATTTTCCATTTTTTGCTGCTTCATAAATTAAACAGTGGTGTTTTTTTTTATATTCTCCCATGCGCTTAGTGAAAATCATGTCATTGTTCAAAAAATAATTTAGGGCAGTTCATTCAGCCGTGTCTGTGCACATAAGTCATTAGCTAACATTGAAATTACCTGCGGACGTTTTCTGGCTTCTCCACTGTTGCTCCCACCTGACTCTACATGCTCAGTGGAGCCCAAGGGGAGCTGCCAGCTGTGGCAGCTGTGTGAGGGCGGAGTGTCTTAATATTTCAGTATTAGCTATCACCCTTATGTGTCACTGCGCATGCAGTAGCTTCCAGGACACTTAGGGGCACATTTACAAGAGGGTTGTGTCATGTTTGCACCATGCATTGCGGTACATGCGCCACACAAACCTCTAAGTCAGGTTTTTAAAGCCACTTTGCGTGGCTTTGAGTGCATCCAGAAACCTGGAGTAACGCAATGCAGTGCAAATCTCTGCGTTGAGTTACTCTGTCCTGGTAAGGTGTGCCATGGGTGTTGCGTGGGTTTTCCTATGCAACTCGTATGATTTTTCATACATTCACAGATTTACAAGAACTTATAAACATGATAATGCGCCAAAAAGATATGTCTCCCCAGGAGAGGCGTAATGAGGAGAAATATCTTTATTTCTCCTCGTTATTTCCTTTTTCTATGTGTGCTGCATTTTGCAGCACACATAGATAGAGGAATATGCTTCTCAGGATAGTTTTTGAGCAGGAAGGTGCCCATCCCTTCACAAAAATAACCCTGCGTGCAATGCAGGGCCCCTTGCACCATGGTGCACAGGGTGCCTGCATTGGCACAAGGCCGCAAGGTGACTTGCTGTGCTGCAGTGAGCCACTTTCTCATATGCCCCAACTCTGTATGTTCTTACAATGGCTCCATGTTCAATGTTGTAATTTCGGAAACAAAATGTCCCAGTGTTAAATCCAGTATGTCAAGAAAAAACATTCCACGACGTGCTCTAGGATGTCAGCAATTTTATCTCCATTCAGTTGTGTAGTTATGTTGACACTGCTGAATATCTTAACTACGAGTGTATTGTCTATCGGTGTTACCAGCATTGTCAATCATAGCATCTCAGTATGTCACTAAATACTATAGTTGAAATATCAACTACCCCAGGGAACTATTCCTTTGTTTCAGGAAATATTTCCAGGGAAATAAATCCTAACATGTCAGCATTCACTCTCAGTCAAATATTTCAGGATGCTAGCAATTACTGCCAAATATTTCAGGGTATCACCGATTGCTCTAGAAGGAATGCCTCTGTACATCAGAAATTACTAAAAGGTAAATATCTCAAGCATGCCAGCAATTGCTTAACATGAAGTATCTGCTTGCCATCAATTAAGGCCACTGAAATAACCCAATATGTTAGTAGTTACAGTCCCTAACATATGCAAGAATATTTGTAATCATGTTCAGCTAAATGTTCCACTTGGTCAGCAAATACTCTCAATGAATGTCTCACTGTCATCACATTTTCCTAATGAATATCTCAGTATACCATCTAGTTTTTCCAACAAATATCAAGTGGTCCCTGTTAAATACCCTGAACGTCAACAATTACTTTTGTTAAATTATCTCAGTTTGTCAGCAATTATTTACACCCTCGCTAAAACTGTAATAGGTCAAGAAATATTGTCTGTGAGACGTTCTAGCATGGTAGCATGGGTGAACCTACTCTTCATTATGACATATTTCAGTATGTTCACAATTACTTCCAGTGCATTATTCTTATAGACACACTGTGCAAGTGCATTTTTCTAGCCATTTTTTCTAAGTCCTACTCTATTCTCTCTTTATGTCTGCAATTCTACAAGCACCCCTTAAGGCACAATAAGATCTGGAACACAAAACAGCCTCATTTCTAATTTATGAGTCCATAAAACATGTAAATCTGCAATCCCCCTATAATTCTCTGTCTCCAATTTCCTTTTTACTCGAATTGCGATGTTGCTACCTGTAATAATAAAATGACATAGCTGCTTAACTATAAAGTTATTGCAGTTCAGTTGTGACGACATAATTCCTCCTATCATAGTCAACAGTCAGAATGAAAGACTGTTCACACAGCATGATTACAATAGGAGTTTTGAAAAAAACTTGAACCAGAACTGGCCTTTCATTCTTCTGATCTATTTTTTTCTAAAACGAGCAGTGATCAACAAAAAGGAAATATTTATGGCAACATGTTTATTTTTTCTACACAATATGTCATTACAGGAAAGACACTAATCCGATTGCGAGTCTGGCAGTTCGAAGACCGCCAGACTTTTGGTGGAGGTCGGATGGCTGCGGCGGTCCGACCGTCATATTACAAGATTGGGGGTTGGTGCCACAAAAAGACCACCATCTCCACCAGGATGTCTGATCCCGATGGGATGATGGTAGTCGTGGTTTTACTCAGCCAAGGCAGCGCTGAAGTCCGCACCACCGTGCTGATTGGAACCATGTTCTCCACCAGCCTTTTCATGGTGGTTCAACCACCATGAACAGACTGACGGAGAACACGTGCAGGGGCCCTCTTTCCCAGTACTGCCGAAATGTGCACTGTCAGAGTGCACATTCCGAGTGTGCTAGTGAGGCCCCCTGTGCATGTGGAGTCAAGTTCAATGCCGCCACACATTTTCCACTGGGCTGACTGGTGGAAACTTTGGTTTCCGCCGGCCACCCCAGTGGAAAACTCTTAATGTGGCCGGTGGGGGGACCACCAGCTCCGCGGCGGTCTCCTCACCACGGGTCTGACGGTCGGGATTTCCAATCGCCAAAGTCGTAAACAGGCCCTGAATATCTCTGCATGTTTCTATACATTCTGAGCTCCAGCATTCTATTTACCATGGCTAATATTAAAATAATTCTAATGTATTTTTACAACAAGTTACTAATTTGGTTTTAATGTTTTTAATTTCACATTACAGTTCTGCTTTTATTCTTCATGTTTTCAACCATGCTACCTCGGTCTGTTTGATATGAAAGAGCAATGTACCATTGATTTAAGTGGTTTGTAGGAAGGGTGACCAGGTATAATAATTAATAAAATACCTCTTGCTGTATGTTAATAGGATAGTGCAAGACTCCATGGAGTTCCATTACTTTATCAAAACAGTGTTTGGCAAAAACAACTTCCAGTGCAATATAGTAGGGTTAATAATGCATGGCATTTCATTATAGGTGGGTATCAACAATACAGTTGTCAAGGGAAAATTGCACACATGCCAATTGAAGTCTGTACGTGTTTTTTGTCAACAAAAATAAAATGAATCTGTGAATCACAAAGTATGCCATACAGAGTAGGCCACAAGGGCAGCCCCTTTCACACCACTGAATTTAAAGCTGGAAAAGCCAGGGCAAGACACAAATGTATTTTTTCATACATAAGGCTCCAATGGAGTTAATAGGTCTGATTTAAAGTTTGAAGCATGAAGTAATGTTCGTCAGCTCAACAGAGTGAGTCATCCTTACGGACATCCCATCCCCCAAAAATAAAGTGTCCGCTAGCCCCGGAAATTTAACGTAACATTGGCAGCAGGCTCCGTCACAGCAGTTCCTGTCTAAGTTGTGAGAGTTTGATGGACGGTTTGAGGAATTAAGACAGCAGTCTCTCAAACTTTTACAATAAATAAAGGTACACTGTTCCAAAACTACACTTGGTTTTGAAAGGCGACCTGAATTGTCAGGAGCAAGAGCCCTCATGCATCACAATGGAAGACGAGCATCATCATCGGGCAGTGCTTCTCACCAAGCCGGCACTGCAATGCTTGGTGGGCTCCCCGGAGGGGGCTCTTATGCCGTATTGTTCAACTAGAGTAAGCGAGGTAGTTACGCTAGGACTTTTCTCCCACAATGTAGGGGTAATTTTTTCTATTTTTACTTTTCCTTACAGCTAGGAATTACCTTCTGGTGATGGACAGCAAAAATAAAAAGGCACCTGACCGCCCACTCTAAATTGAGCGGAAGGTCGAAGGCTAACCAGTAACCACACACACAGGCCGTCGGTAGAGTAAGTGGGCTCAGTCATCGACATACTTTCGGTCTGCCCACATCTAAATCGGACATGCAGACAGTGACTTTGGCTGAGAGAGTACTCAATCTCTGTTGCGATGAAGTAACATCACTGCCAAACTCTAAATCAGTCCCCATGTGATGAAACTAATAAAAAGACGATATGGAGGTGCAGGACCTGACGTCACCATTCGATAGTGTAAAAGCAACCTTCAAACTCGTACAGAAAATGTAAACTGTCAGCACTGAGCAACCTATTCAAAAACTTCTTGCCTAAAATGCCAGGCATGAGAAGAGGCTTTTACACGTCAGAGACAGGCACCAGTTGGGGGAGCAGTGCTGAGCGGTAAGACTGCTGCTGCTGTTACAGATACGCTATGGGAATATTTTAATAAATATTTCACACCATTCAATTCACAAATGTGACAAAATATAGCTCCCAGTGTACCATATGAATGTCTGAAAATAGCTCCCGGTAGTGCAGATCAGAATAGATTAGTGATACATATGCAAAATGTCTCTACATAGACAGCATAGTACTCCCTCCGAAGGAAACTGCTGTCAATCAACAATACAGTTGACTACATTTCCCATTATGTCTCCAATAATTGCTGGATATTTTGGCTTTATCAATAGTGAGTGACTTGTGTAATTCTGAAATAGACAAATGAGAATCACTGTCCTCCTACTGCAGATCTAGGTTGTGTACACAGGCGGCGTCCGACATGGGCCAAACCATTTCAGTTCACTCTTCCTAGTAATTACCGAAGCAGGAGATTTAGGAGCAGAAATTTGTAACGCGAGAAGCTGTCCTGTTGAGCAATATGCCACATCCGAGTTCACGCAGATTAACAGGTTTCGCCAAGGGTATCTTGGCTCACATTTGACAAAGTGAAGAGGTGATCCTTTGATATAATGTACTAAGGGTTTATGTATTTATATTAATTTCGCACACATGGCAAACTAAACCATGTCCTCTTGCAAAACTAAAGAAGGAAAAGAACGAGCAGAGGAAAGAAAAGATCTCTGGGGACGTCACACTCCGCTTGGCAGCAGAAAGCCATCTTTTCTCTGCTTCGAAAAAAAACAGAAATCTATGTTCCTACCCTAGGTCTAGAAGTACTAGAGTCACAAGCTAGGACCAAGTATTAAAAATCCTATGCTGGCGCACAATTTACAGTTTATCTGGTGCATGGTCAAAAGGAGATGACTGGAGGAATAAGGACTCTAGTCAAATCGATATCTATTGAGTTTGTTGGCATTGTAAACTGACCCTAAGGCCTAAAGGCAGTTGAAAGCCTATAAAAAGCAATAATTTTGTTCGGACATCAATAGAAAGCTAAACAGGGATCTTCTGAGATCATACAGATGATTGATTCGCCTCAGCTTAAAAATCGGCTGTATATATTTGTTCTAAAGGAGCCATACATGCTGAATTTGGAACTCTGCCAGACAAGCTTTCACATTCCAAAGCGGAGTTCTGATCTAACAAGGCCCCAACCATTGCATATGCAGGTTATGTGGCAGACACTAACGTAGCTTGTGTATTTCATGAAGCCTAATCCATGCATCCCCCCTCCCCCTATCAGTACAGAACTTGCAGAACATACACATCTCAAAGGAGTCATCTATGCCACATGTGGCACAAAGTGACAACTGTAACACGCAGAGGTCATGTGTGTAACAGGTGGTACAAAGTGACAACTGTGAAATAAGTAAATGTGCACACAACCGAACAAATGAAACGATAAATACAAGAAGTTATTTAACTTAGTCTGGTGTTTGTATTTACTGACTAACCCAACAATAGGACCATTCTCTCGAGTACAGTTAATAATAAACCACTATTGATTTTAATGGAGTGTTTTGTGTGGCCAGCAAACATGTAACTTCTTTCTCGTTTACTTTGCATTACTGACAGACTCGTTTATAAGGTGAACTGACAGGGGTGTGGGACCGGAGGCAGTTGTTGCTGAAGGTAATGTCATGGAGGTCACAGCACATCTGCACATTCCCAGGGAAACCCTCCTGTCAGACACAGGTTCCTGCAAACCGCTATAGGTTAATAGATTTGCAGTCATATTAATGTTAATTCTGGATGTGATGTAGGGAGGGGGACTGGCTGAGTGTTTAAATCAATTGCCAAGAAGTCAGTTACCAATCAATTTTACTACTGTATAATAGAGTGCTTCGAAGTTTAGAAGCCACTTCACTCACGTAGAAATACCACTAGTTAATGTTTCACCACTCTTCCAGAGTGAAGACTCATATTCTGCCTGTGCTACCAACAAACAGGAGGCGAGTCAGTATAATGAGTGAAATGACCATGGATCAGATGCCTTTTGTGGGTGTGTCCTCACTCTAACAAGAGAGCAGGTGATCATGATTTAAATGAGCTTCCTATAACCTACGTGAGGCTAGTGTAAAACAGCTTCTGGGTGCTAGATTTAGCCCAACATGATATCCTCATGAGTGCCATTGACTCCAGACCATTCTCCACCAGAGACAGGGCCAGCTTTACGACGTACAACCAATGGCTCCACACCCAGCACAAGCTCAGGAGGCGCTTTAAAAAAAATGGTTTGTGGATTTAAAAGCAGAGTTTCTTGTGTGACCAGCAATTTTCAGGCAACAATAAAAATGTTGAGATAACTCTGGAAATAAATTTACCTGCTGGAGAGAGAAGAATGTTGTCTAGTGGGAGGTTTGACTCATCAAAAAGTAGCAAAGAGGGTTAATGTGCCTGCTGTAAGAAACCTTACCATGCAGATCCCAGAATTATATTTTAAATAGAAGAGTCAGTGGGTTACTGCTTTGGTCAGAGAGACCCTTTTGATACTTGCATTTTATAAGTTACAACCCTATCACAGCACAGTGAGCTATGAACTGTCATCAAGGTCAAACAGCTGCATGCAAACTGCATGGTGTATATAAGAACTTTATATTTTTTCCCCAGTCTTTTATTATTTAAGTGTTGCTAAAAGGGGTTAATTTGGATAGAAACAAATTCTTATTAGTAAAGCCAACCACCTTTGGTTCGCAGTACTTAATTTGAGCCGCTGATTGTCCGTGGGAGCCACTGGCACTAATTTTTGGGGACCAACCACTTATTTTTCCTCATCATTTCCCAAAAAGAAAGGAGGGAAAAACACAAAAAGGGGAAAGAAGGAGGAAGAGAAAGTCAGAAAAGCAGCGACAAAAGGAACAAGTATTTGTAATGCAATGGGTCTCGCATTTGCTCAAGTTAAAACTATTAGCGCTGTAAACTCCTAAGCTGACTTTTCTTGCCACATAAACTGAAAATGAAAATAGTTTCACGTATCTAACTGGACTTTTCTTGCCACATAAACTGTAAATAAAAAGTAAAACAGTTTCATGTTAGGGAGCCAATGGCCGCCATGAGCTCAAAGCAGACACACAAAAGGAAACAGAAGTTCGCTCGCAGTGAAACGTATCGGCAAAAGTGCAATTATCCATTTAACCAGCAAAAGTGCAATTATCTATGTAACAGGCAAAAGTGCAAATATCCATGTAACAGGGTCGATGCCATGCAAAGTGCTTGACTACTGCCCAGCGAGATTGCGCTGCCTATGAAATAAAGAGAAAAAGTAGTCCAGAAACCACACGGAAAACATGGTGCTGCTTATGTTTTCAGTAGTCGGCCTGTGCACTCGAGAAGGGATAAACACCAATTAAGGCATGACATATGCATGCGTTTCACTAACTAAATCAAGCAAATTTTAAAAGGTAAGCACACAAACCAACCAAACTGAAGGGCGTGACATAAGCATGGTTAAAACCCCAACTAGAGATTACACCATGGACAAAGCGCTTTGCGCTCAGCCCTAAAAAGCAGCAACCTGCATGAGGTACAGGGGCAGGGAGTGTCTGGCAGTGAATTAAAGAGAGATGAGGTGGTTTGAAGAATGCGCAGCCTTGGTTTTCAGTAGGCTGACATTTAACAGCACTGGCTATCGCTTCTGCCCAGCGCTTTGGGCACCTGCACTCATTTTATAAATTAAGCTTTGATGGCTGTTTCAAATCGTGAGTTTGAGTTTCTCGAGATGAAGCACTCTTAATGTATAATGCTTACCAGTATGGTGACATGTGACTCCTACACTTTGTAGCCCTCTTTGTCTTACGTAATATTTTCTATACACTATGGCCCTCATTACGAGGCTGGCAGTCTTTAGACCGCCACCCTTGTGGTGGCGGTCAGGACCACTGCTGCTAGGGTGGTCTGACCTCCACATAAAGACCACCAGGGTTCCGCCAGCACTGCCGGGATCCATGATCCCGATGGCCTGGCATTAGCAGAGATCGTAATTCACCAGTGCAGCCCTGCATGCAACTCTGACCTGCAGATTACGACCTCATTCTCCACCAGCCTTTTCATGGCAGTTTCACCGACATGAAAAGGCTGGCAGAGACCAGGTTAAGGGACCATTGGGGGGCCCCTGTGCAGTGCATGGGTCCCCCTGCCCAGCACCATCGCAATGTTTCAATGTTCACTGAATGCTTTGCAGACAGTGAACACTGCAATGGTGCTGGTGCACCCTGTGGGCTACAGCATTGCCACCGGCTCGATTATGAGCCAGAGACAATGCTGTAACCTGTAAGCAAGGTTTCCACCTGCCAACGTAGCAGGAAACTCCTTATAGGTCAGGTGGAGTGGTCGCCACATAAGTGGCAGCCACCCTGTCGGGAATTTGTCGGACGGACTTTCCCATCTGACAAACTCTTAATTTGGCCCTATGTCTCTGTGTAATGTGTGTGTGATGTAAAGTGATCGACACCGTACACCGGTATGAGTAGTGCTATAAAATGAATGAATTACATGTGAGACAGTGGCTATGGAGAGATGAGGGGCACTGGTGGAGGGTGGCAGTGAGGGAATCTGTGGAAAAGGAGATCATTGGGCGGTGCCAACAAAGATTGCCACACTGGGCACCGCCAGCACTAGGTCGCCTTGATCAGGAACATCATTACCATTGACTTGCTAGAGCCTGGCAGCAGTCCTTCCTCGAATGGAGAAATGTTTGGTAGGAACTGCACTTATTTCCAGGAGAGTATGCCTTACACATTGTTAAACAAAGGACCCTCTGAGCACTACTATCTAAAAAGCCAGTATAGCAATGGAATCATGTTTAGACTGGACGACGGGCCACCTGGCAGTAGAAGGGTCGGTGTTGTGATGTGAAGCTTAGCGCATGACTTGTTGTCTCGCTCAGGTGTGTATCATTCCAGTTCTGGAATCTGATCTCTTGCTGATTGTCAGTTGGAGAATAGGTCCGGTGCTGTCAGACGTGTGTCAGTGGGCTCTCTGTACCATATACTTTAAAAGAATATCTACTTCAAATATAGACAACATAGTCACTTTTGTTCTGCTGTGACAAAATGACGACGAGGGAAAAATGGATACACAAGTACGGAGACCACCGAGATAACGAGTTTTATACACAATATATTCTGCTCACTGCTAATTTACCTTTATGACACATTCTGAAGGCTGTTGGTTGTGGTTTTACAGGAGGCTGACAGAGACAGCCAGTACTGAATATTGCATATGCTGCAGTGAAGTCGAAAATTGTTCAGCGCACAGCTTCAAGGTCGGTGCATATGCAGGGTCCATATTAAGGTTGATTCAAGTTGAGTCAGCAATGCAGCTTTCTTCATCAGGCTGTGACGCTGTTACTCATCACGTCCAGAGGCCATATTGAAGTTGTTCAAGAAGAAGTCAGCAGTGCAGCTCTCCCCATCAAGCAGTGACACTGTCATGTATCATGTATTGCAGCCATCTGGTGTTTCTTTGAAGCATCAGAATCCAGGCTGTCTAGTTGTTGTGACGCTTTCATGCTTCATGTTGAGATGGCCATTTTGAAATTCGGCGGTCAGCAGCGCAAATTCAAGACACGCAGCATGAAGGCAAGATGCACATCATTCCAACATCAGAGAAGTTTCTGAGTAAATGCGCATCAACACAGAAGTTTTTAGAGCAACGCGGGGGGAATTGGAGGTTGTTTCAGCACAAGATTAATCAAGCAGAGTGTGTTGTGGTACTTTATCATAAAAAGTCAGGTTAAATTAGTACAATTTATACAGAGTGCTCTTTATCAATTTTCAGTCTCGATATTTCACTTTGTTTTTTAAGTCTGGGTCTGCACTAAGAAAAATATATTTACAAATTATTAGTAGTACAGTATAACATAAAGTGTAGCTTTCTTATAAGTTGCTATTGTGGTGTCTAGTGGGGCAGTGCAACGCCGCCTGCTTTTTTGGCAAACCCAGGCAAACACATACACAAATGAAAACAATGGTGTAGAATATTTGAAAATTAACACTTAGCCATCAATGCTAGCTATTATGCACTTGTCAAAAAAACTGCATTATTATTTAATTGCTTGGGGACAGAGGGTCAAAAGATATTTGATCAACCTTCCTGTTTTGTAACCTCCTAGTGATGGTGTGGCTGGGGATGCAGATGAATGGAATGTTTATATTGAGGCAGAGAAGAGATTGGCTCTCCTCTTCACTGAGGAAACTAAGTATTGTGTTGGAGAGGTTTACATTTTATTTAAGAAAGCAGTCTTTATCAGAATCTATTGGTCAATATGTAGCTGCTTTGAGAATTTTAGCAAGTTCATGTTCTTTTGATAGTGATGTGAATCAGTATATAAATGACCAGATTGTATTGAATTGTGTATCTAAAAAGTACAGGAACATTTGTTATGTTGTACCAATCTGTCTGTAGAGGAAACTATTAAGATTGCGAAAGGTATTCAATGTTCCGCATAATCTGACAATTTATTAGCAGGAGACAATGATGGTATTAATATATGTGCTTTAAAAAAATGTTGATGAAATAAGAAAATTACCCTCCACATGCACCATGTCATGTTACGGGGTGGCTCTTTAATGCATGTGGGTAATTTTGTCAATTTTCCTGCACAATGTAAGAAGTGCAATAAATGTAAGAAAATAGGGCATTTCTTGAGAGTTTAAGGCTAATAACGACACCAGTAAAAGTCGGCAGCATAATCAACAGTGAGGAACAAACTATTGAAGAAAAATTAACACGTGTTAATGGTGTACACTATAAACGGGGAAAAACAGCAAGCAGGAAAGGCCCTTTTTGTGACATGAGTAATGAGGAAATGAATTTATAGATCATGGCTAATTCTGGCTCAACTGTGACAATGATTTCAAGAGTCACTTTTAAGAAACTGTGGCCTGATGTGGAGTTAAAAAAACCTGTCAACAGGGTTATAGCTTATGGTGGTTCATAAATCAAAACTCTAGGATTTTTTGAAGATCAACTCGATTTTGGAAGAAGATGCATTTACACAAAAGTTTACGTGACTGTAAATGATCGTGATGGAACGGGTTGAGTTGATCAAGGAAAGCTGAGTATTATATTACGACATGGCACAGCAGGACCTGTATTGTGGATTGACAGTGTATCACAGGACTTGGAATTATTTTTAAAAAATATCCAGAAGTATTATGCAATTAAATACGCACTGTTTTAGGGTTAGAACACAAGATTATTGTGAAGAACGGGGCAGTTCCTGTGGCTCATAAGGTCAGGGCTGTTAAGTGTTAGAGGTGACCCTGAAAAACATCTCAAAGGGTTAGTCAGTGATAAAGTTATCGAAGCTGTGAATTCTTCGGAATGGATCAGCGCTACTATTATTGCAAACAAAAAACAGTGGCAACATAAGGAAATGCACCGATTTAAGGCAGTTGAATAAAAACATTGTAAATGAGTGACACCCTTTACCCAAAATTGTTGCACATAACTGGGACCACAGCTCTGGTGCAAGCAGCGATGTGGAGTCACAGTGGCACCAGGTCCGAAATCGCCCTAGAGTCAATGTGCTTGTTTCTTTTTGGTTACACCAGAACTCACTCCTAAGAGCTCAGGAACTGGATTTAGCTCCACTTGGCACGTCAGGACTCAGCAAGGGAGTCCAGGTGCTGGCTGATTAAGTCTTTGATGTCTCTGAGACTTTTTAACAGGAGGCAAGCTTAGTCCGAGCCCTTGGAGAACCTTTGGAAGCAGGATGTAGAAAGCAAAGTCCAGTTCTTTCACTTCCAGGACAGAAGCAGCAAGCAGCAGGCCAGCACAGCAGATTAACAGGTAGAGTGGCAGTCCCTCCTACAGCATCCAGCTCTTCTTCCTGCCAGAATGTCCTCAGTCCGGAAGTTGTTTTAACCTTGTGGGGTCAGAAGTCCAGTACTTATACCCATTTCAGTATTTGAAGTAAGCAAACTTCAAAGAGAAGGCTTTGTGTTGCAGAAGACCCTGCCTTTCCATGCCCTGGCCCGAGACGCACACCGGCGGGGTTGGAGACTGCTTTATGTAAGGACAGACACAGCCGTATTCACTTTCCAGTGTCAACTTCTCCCACCACTCTAGTTCAGGAAGACCCTTCAGGATATGCAAGGCACACCTCATCACCCTTTGTGTGACTGTCTACAGTGAATTCAGAAACAGCCCGGCTGTCATCCTGACCCAGACGTGTATTCTACAGACAGGCAGTGGCACAGAATGGTTAAGCAAGAAAATGCCCAACTTTCTAAAAGTGGTATTTTCAAACTTACAATTTAAAAATTAACTTTCTCAAAAAATGTATTTTTAAATTGTGAGTTTAGAGACTCCAAACTTTACATCTCCATCTACTCGCAATGGGAAATTACACTTAAAAGATATTTCAAGGCAATACCCATGTTACCCTATGGGAGATATTGTCATAGCAATAGAGAAAAATAATTTAGCAGTATTTCATGTAAATCACACCAGTAAATGTCCTACCTTGCAAATACATTGCTCCCCGCCCATGGGACTGCCTTTGATCTACCTTAGGGGTGACTCACATGTAGTAAGAGGTAAGTCTTGAGCCCGGCAAGTGGGTGCATTTGCCAGGTCAAAATGGCAGTTTAAAACTGCAAACACAGATACTGCAGTGGCAGGTCTGAGACATGTTTACAGGGCTGCTCATGGGGGTGGCACAATCAGTGGTCCTGGCCCACTAGTAGCATTTGAATTACAGGCCCTGGGCACACATGAGGCACTGTACTAGGGACTTACTAGTAAATGAAATATGGCAATCGTGCATTAACTAATCACTAACATCATTTAGACAGAGAGCACTTGTACTTTACCACTGGTCAGCAGTTGTAAAGCGCCTAGAGTCCCAAAGCCAACAAGGTCAGTAAAAATAGGAGGAAGAAGGCAAAATGTTTGGGGATAACCCTGCAGAAAGGGCCAGATCCAACAATATCTATAAGGTGACAAGCTGCGTCATGACTATTGAGGATTTTAGTGAAGCTACAGGGGTACAACTTTGAAGTGTAGAATATTCCTGGCAGCATCACTGGTAGAGCAGATTGCATGTCTCATTTACCAGTCAAAGGTGATACTGAGGAGGATGGTGAGGGGGAGGATGATAGTGTGGTAGCAGCAATCAATATTGTTAAACATTGTCAAGGTGTTATTGAGAAAAAAGAGTTGTTATCAACTTGTAATCAAGATGTAACTATGGCTAAAGTCATGGAATTTGTACAGAAGAGTTTGCCTCATAACAAGCATCTTAAAGGTGACTTGCTGAATTTTGAACATGTGGCCGATGAGTTATCAGTGGAGGCTGGTATTTTGTTAAAGTCAGATAAATTAATTCCACCAGTAAGTCTAAAACCGAAAGTGGTATTATTGGCACATACTGGTCATTTAGGATCCTCATGTACAAAGAAATATTGAGAAAACCCCTTTGGTGGTCAGCTATACATAAGGATGCAAACACTACGATGGAGACATGTAAAGACCTTATCTTATCAAATAAGCATTGGAATATGAATGACACTCCATTAGTACTTGTACTGTTTCCAAAAAGGCTTGGAAAATGTTGGTAATTAATTTTGTAGGACCTAATAATGCAGTGCGGTAGAGCATGAGTTAAGGTGTACGATTGAGGCAATTTATTATTTCTCCAAATGGATATTCTATGAGTTTGTGAAAGAAATGAGCACTGGTTAAGCTATTAAGTTTTTTAGCAAGAGTTATCACTATAAAAGGTTCACCAGCTGAGCTAGTTACAGATATGGAATACAACTAGTGTCTGCCAAGCTGAAAACATTTTTTAAAGAAAAGGGTATAAAACATTATACTGTTGCTTTATATAGTGCCTAAGCAAATGGTGCAGTTGAGAGGACAAACACAGTACTGAGTAGGGTATTCAGACAGCTCTGACGTGTGGAATGGATGTTGTTGAGTTTTTGAGGAATAAGATATGGCCTTACCACAACACCCCACATTCAGCAACTGTTTCTTCACCGTTTGAATTGTTAAGAAAAAGAAGTGCACGTTCAGATCTGGTCCCTAGGTGGTTGGTTGTCAAAAGTGAAGGAAAAAGTAGATGTAGTAGGAAGTTTGACGAGAAGAAAGTAGGAGAGAGTGTGAAACGTGCTCAAGTAAGAATGGTACGTCAGCACGACAAGTCTTCAACAGTTAAAGAAGTTAGCATTGGGTCTTGGTTAATGTTAACAAAAACATGGGAAGTAAGAGGTTCAAAACTGATTTCAATTTTTAAGGTCCATTAAAGCTTGTGCAAATTTCACACACTGCCGTGAAATTAAGAGAACAATGCTGGTGGTCGAAGAGAAATTCGTTATTATTAAGTGAATTTCAATGGGTGGTTATGAAAAGCAACTTGCATGATCAAAATGATTTGATCTGGACTCCTGTTTTCACTGATAAGAGAATGGATCAGGAGAGAGATAATGATTTCTTATCAAGTGAACAACAATCTGTAGACCTCAATAGTCAGGACAAGGAAATCCTAGTCCTTCCAGTTAAAGCTATTACCAAAGCAAAATTCTTTGGTTGTTGAGAGTTCCAATGCGGAAAGTGATTGTGTGGAGCCAGTAGTCACTGAACATGGAAGGATAAGTAAGAAACCAGGATATTTATAAGAATTTAACTGCTAGTCTTTTGCAGGAACTGCTATTTACTTATGGACTTAAAAGTATAAATAATAGATGTGCCCTACTAAACATTCTATGACTGCTATGTTTTTCTTTTGCAGGAACCACTATTAACTCATGGACATAAAAGTATGAATAGTGGACATATATTATTGAACATGTTAATGCTTTTAATATATTTGAAGGGTTTTTCCCTATGTTTTGATATATATATATATATATATATATATATATATATATATATATATATATATTTCTTATGATACTTTTGTACTTTTTTGTTTAATTGTGGTAGGGTGGAAAATGTAATGTGTAAATGTGAAGCTTAGCATGTGACTTGTCGTGTCAGGCATGTATCCTTCCAGTTCTGGAATTTGATCTCTGTCTAGTTGTCAGTTTGAGATTAGATCCTGGTGCTGTTGGTGGGTGCTCTGTACCAATTACATTAAAAGAATACCTACTTCAAATATAAACTACATAGTCACTTTGTTATGCTGTGACAGATGGCCTGACAGGTCAGTGTGTGGGCCATTTTTTTGATTGTGGGTCTGTTTTAAGGTCTGATGGTTTATGTGTTATTGATTTCCCTGATATTACCATAGACATCAAGTACAAATGCATGTGTATCCTTACCTTGTAAAGAGCCTAAATAACGTGTCCGTACAAGTATAAAATTGCCCATTATTGCAAATGTGGGTGCTTTAGCTATCTGGTTCGCTAATGGGGGCGCCTTCAATTTTGGTCCAGTGTCTGTGTTATGTCCCATTCGGACCCTGAACTGAATGACTACTAACAAACCGAATATTATATTAAGAGTTTGCCTCTCTTGCCTCTAAAACAAGTAGAAACTGTGACGTAGGCATGTCACTCTTTTTTAATAGTCAGCCGCTATAGTTTTGTAAAATGCAGCCACCAAAGCACCTTTGTGTGCGACCCACTCCCGGGAGACATAGAGGGCGCTTGATGAGCTCCACACTATTCCACTGAGATGCAGGGCCACACACCCTGAGGCGCAGCACCTCTCAGTGGCCGTAGCACTAGCTGACTGGTTCTTCTCACAGATGCATGCGGCAGCGCACATTTAAATGGAGGTGGAGCTCGCCAGAGGCCTGACGGTGCTATCCTGCCAGAGCACCGACAACATGACCACTGCGCTCTCCAGGAGAGAGTACACAACCGCCGCACGTGGGTTCACGTTGCTGGGCGTACCAGCAGTGACCTGCCTTTGCCACCAGCGTTGTGTCGGTCACTTCGGCTAGCAAGGTGATGAAGCAGAAAATGAAGGTTTTGATTTATTAACGCTTAAACGTAGTGCTGAAATAATCATGTGTGACTTTAACCGATCTAATAAAGATTGTACGGGGACAAAATGTGCCCTCAGAGTAGTTTGCCATCATTTATACGCGTGCTTTATATAACGTGGTGTATTAGAATTGCACTAATCCGACATAATCATAAACGTGTGCTACGATTTGCTTGTTTGAAATGTTTTAGCTTAGCATGACTTTAGCGGAGGCTTTGGCCTAGTTGCCTGGTCTCACGGTTTAGATGCTCGTATTTTTCCACTGTGCTAATAAACGTGTATTTTTGCTTGAAGCTGTACTTTTCCACAGAAACTGTTCACATGCTTATCTTAAGGTTTCGTGCCAGCCTGGCATATTTTCTCTTTTCTTCAAGGTCGATTTGCAGGTGCGGACAATGGAGGCTCTGAAAGTGAGCTAATTGGTAGACAATGTTGCAACTTGCGTACCCATCTCCAAGGATAATGTATGCTTAAGTAAAAGCTTGAGAACTGTCGTTTTTGATTGGTCAATTTGAAGCTAACCTATGAACCCTCCAATGGAAGACCCTACTGGATTCGAACTGTTGTCTATAAAAACCAGGTGCACGAGAGGAAACTCTCTCTCTCTCCATTATTGGACACCCCGCCATTTTGACTTCGTAGCTATTATGGCCCACTTTGCTGCGACGCCATTTTGAGAGACTTTGATGCTTTCTCTAATCGAGAGAAAGAGACTTTAGATGATTCTTGCCCTAGAGACTTTAACTATGATTTGTCCCTTTGTATGAAGTAGTAGTTTTACCTTGCCGCCGTGAGGCAATTGCCCCGTCCACCCCTGCCCCTTTGCCCCGTCCCATGCTGATCAAGAAACGGTACCCATGATGACTGAAGAACGGTACCTGTGAGACGAAGAATTCCTTGTATGCTGATCGTAATTGGTAAATATGAAAGGAAATTGTACAATTGCATTGTGTTTCTTTTAGGTAACCAACTGCTGATTTTGATAAGATCCCTAGTTAGGAGTTTTTCTAAATTAATGTTGCTAAATTGTTTTTGCATGAAGTCCCACATGCCGATGCTAATTTGAGGTTAGACGAGGATCCCATATGTCGCACAATGCAATTTGAGATCTTGTTATGCTGACTAAATGTATGCCATTAGCTCTTTACAGATTATCGTATTAGTGATTTGCATTGCTATTATCGAATGCCTTGTGATTCAAATGCTATATAGATTGCACTTGTTCCGCCGTTATGGACAGCTATTAATGTTCATATATGTTTATCATTTGGTGTTGAGACACATTTATATTGTGCTAGCTTTGTTAATATAGGGAAATAAAATTCACTAACTTTGAATAAACTGGTGTGGTTATTCCTGACTGAAAGGTCAGGGTTCGTCGAAATGTATTCTGGATTAATTGTTAAATGTTATGTTGATCAAGGTATTGCCTATGTTCGTTATTGATTATTGATTTTGATGAAGCTGATCGATTAAGAGTACAAAGAGTTCCCACTAAGTCAAAAGATTCATCGGCCTAAAGAGCGTCCGAACACAGGTAAAAGTATTACTACGGACCGCTCTATCAAAGGAGTGCCAGCAGGAGTTACAGTGGGGTGGGCTGAATGCAATGCTACAAGGCCGAAGAGAAATAATGACACAGAGTCAGAGATTATGTTAGTCTCAGGCTCTGGTGCAGGTGGTCTCCCCTAACTCTGCCTGGCCAACCCACTATTTATTATGTTCGTCCCACGTGACCGTGAAACCGCACCAAACACACCCACGCCGCGGGTAACAATATGCAAACCCTTCTACAGGCCCATATAACACGCACACATTACTTCACAGTTGTGATATTACAGGAGCAATATGTAGCTGTTGGGCCATTTGACATAATCTATAAATAAATAAAAAACATGGTTCAGTGAGGTGCGGGGACCTACAAGGATGATTGAGCCAACCCAGAGAGTACTTCCTGCCGCTGAAATGTACTGATGATCAGGCAAGAGATATCCTCTAGCAATCCAATTATACATTTCTACCTTTACATCCATCCCTCACTTTATTTCCCTACTTTCTTTTGCCTCATTCTCGCTGCACCTCCTCGCCACTCACCAGTCCCCTTTTCCTCATCTCCTGTTTTATCCTTTCGTCTAACTCCTTCACAATCTATTTCTATCACTTCTACTCTTAGCTTTTCTGTACTTCACTTTTCCACCCCACACATGCTATAGTCAGAGGGCACACTTGTTTTTGGCCTTATTGTTAAACTCCCTGGTGATTTGCAATTTCCTTATACTATATGGTAGAATGTATTTATTCTATATGTAAAGCATTAAAAATAAGGATGATCTCGTTGCCCCCTAATGTGAATCTTGTGTATGTTAAAAACAATAATATACTGCAAAGTCCTTCTGGATGAAATCAAAGGCAACATGCGGTGCCAAAAAAGAAAGGAATACTGCATTACATACTCACAAGGCCTGCAAAGAGACGCTGGCAGGCCAAATAAAAAAGGAATACAATATGATGTAGACAGAGTGGCTAATGTCCAAGTCGACATGGGGTGTCTTAGTACAAGCAATGAATAACACATTACATAATGATCCTTGACCAAACCACATAGGGTGGTTATATTATGAGGCATACTTGCTTTGCACAATTCAAGGAAATTTGGAGATCACACAAGAAAAGACCCATACATTACAAGCTGATAGTGATAGACCCCGTTATTCAAGGCGACATGGTGTGTGATGAATAAGTGTGTGAATTAGGTACTTTGCTGGGCTCAAACCTAGGTGACACAGGAAGTCAAACAGCAAAAGTACCTTGCATACACTGGTCCAGATTCATGGAGATACGAAGGTCAAGCAAGTAAATATAATTAATAGAAACATAATATTTTCACAGAGGCCAATAGAGGCAACTAGCGGTGTGAAATAACACATTGCAGTACATTCTACTTCATGAACACTAAATGCCACTAATTTAACTGCTACTAATCACCTTTTCATGATGTTTTCACTCCTAAATTCTTTCTCTGCCCACTTAAGTCAAAGGTGAAACTAGACTTTATGAAAGTCAAGACTGATGCCCTGTAGATGTGTGGGAGGGTACACACAGATGTACACAGTAAACTTCCTGCAAAACACCAGCGAAAGGGGAACGGTAAAACCCTCCTGTGAGGGAACCATTTTCCAATGGCAGAAGGGTGAGATACCCAAAAGAGAACAGATGACAACTGGGGCAAGAAGCTCACACCACTGACATCTGGGACTCACCTTGCGAAATCTTGCAAAGAAGTGCAGTGCCCTACCTACATCTCTTCAACTCCACGTCATCACATCCCTCTTTACTCAGACTGTTTGCACTGGTACAAATCTCACTTATGACAACAGCTGCCTGACCTCAAATGCGTGTGGAAGGCAAACATTTGAATCTTCATGAATCCTAACCAGGGTTTCTTTTGTAATTTCCTTTGGACAGAGGTAATAAATGGCCGGGGAAATCAACTCCTAGAACAGCTCTCAGGATCTCACATTGTTTTCTAATAGTTCACTCTTCCTCGCATTATCAGTCTTACTTCAGGAGTTTTCTGTACATAGGCAGACAGCGGTGTTACTCCATCTCCACATTGGACCCAGTGGTGTAAACGCATCATTCATTCTCACTGCTTGATGTAAAAGTATCCAGCAATGATTTCATTCACCATCTGCGACAAAATGCCATGCAATATCTTAATGGCAAGTAAGCAAGGCAGCAAATTGTGCAAACCATTCCATCACTTTTTTCATTTCAACCAGTGAACAGTGCTCTGACACATTTGGGGAATAGATAGTCGTTTTGCTCATGCACATGTGCATAATGTACAGGTTGTAGATTGTCTCTGTGGGTAAGGCCCTGCTCCATCCATCAACTATTCTCACACTTCTAGACGATTCTGCTTATCCAAAACCATTGCCACACTCATCAATCAATCAATCAATCAGTGTATTTGTAGAGCGCACTACCACGCGTGAGGGTCTCAAGGTGCTGAGAGGGGGAGGGCTGCTGCTACTGCTCAAATAGCCAGGTTTTGAGCCGCTTCCTGAAAGTCAGCAGGTCTTCGTAGGGGCAAGGGAAGGTTGTTCCAGGTCTTGGCGGCAAGGTGTGAGAAGGATGTGCCTCCGGTAGTGGCTCTTCGGATGCAGGGGGCGGTGGCGAGGGCGAGGTCGGCTGAGCGGAGTTGGCGGGACGGGGTGTAGAAGGTGAGTCATCTGTTGAGGTAGGCTGGACCTGTGTTGTGGAGCGCCTTTTGTGCGTGGGTGAGGAGCTTGAAGGTTATCCTTTTGTTGACGGGGAGCCAGTGTAGGTCTCTCAGAAGGGGAGTGATGTGGCTGTGGCGGTGGGCATCGAGGATCAGGCGTGCAGAGGCGTTTTGTATGCGTTGCAGTCGTTTGAGGAGTTTGGCCGGGGCTCCTGCGTAGAGGGTGTTTCCGTAGTCAAGTTTGCGGCTGATGAGGGCTTGGGTGACTGTTCTTCTTGTATCTGTGGGGATCCATCTGTAGATCTTGCGGAGCATGCAGAGGGTGTTGAAGCAGGATGAGGAGACGCCGCTGACTTGCTTGGTCATGGAGAGTGTTGAGTCGTGGATGATGCCCAGGTTGCGTGCGTGGTTGGTGGGTGTTGGGGCTGTTCCTTGAGCAGTCAGCCACCAGGAGTCGTCCCAGGCTGAGGGGTTGGCGCCGGGGATGAGGACCTCCATCTTATCTGAGTTCAACTTCAGTTTGCTGTTCCTCATCCATTCGGCGACGGGCTTCATTCCTTTGTGGAGGTTGGATTTGGCGGTGAGGGGGTCCTTGGTGAGGGAGAGGATCAGTTGGGTGTCATCAGCATAGGAGATGATGTTGAGGTTGTGCAGCTGGGCAACGCGGACGAGCAGGGCCATGTAGACGTTGAAAAGTGTAGGTCTGAGGGACGAACCTTGGGAAACGCCGCAGATGATCTTGGATGCTTCGTAGCGGAAAGGGGGGAGGCGGACACTCTGGGTTCTGCCAGAGAGGAAGGAGGTGGTCCACTCCAGAGCTTTGTCCCGATCCCTGTGTTGTGGAGGTGTGTGCATAGTATGCGGTGGCAGACGGTGTTGAAGGCGGCCAAGAGGTCCAGGAGCATGAGGGCCTCGGTTTTGTCATTGTCAAGCAGGGCCCTGATGTCGTCGGTGGCGGTGTTGAGGCCAGTTTCAGTACTGTGGTTGCTGTGGAACCCTGACTGGGATGGGTCCAGGATGTTGTTTTCTTCGAGGTAGTGAGTCAGTTGTCTGTTGACGATCTTCTCAATGACCTTGGCCGGGAATGGGAGCAGGGAGAGTCGTCCCAGGCTGAGGGGTTGGCGCTGGGGATGAGGACCTCCATCTTATCTGAGTTCAACTTCAGTTTGCTGTTCCTCATCCATTCGGCGACGGCCTTCATTCCTTTGTGGAGGTTGGATTTGGCGGTGAGGGGGTCCTTGGTGAGGGAGAGGATCAGTTGGGTGTCATCGGCATAGGAGATGATGTTGAGGTTGTGCAGCTGGGCAACGCGGACGAGCGGGCCATGTAGATGTTGAAAAGTGTAGGGCTGAGGGACGAACCTTGGGAAACGCCGCAGTTGATCTTGGATGCTTCGTAGCAGAAAGGGGGGAGGCGGACGCTCTGGGTTCTGCCAGAGAGGAAGGAGGTGGTCTACTCCAGAGCTTTGTCCCGGATCCCTGTGTTGTGGAGGCGTGTGCATAGTATGCGGTGGCAGACGGTGTTGAAGGCGGCCGAGAGGTCCAGGAGCATGAGGGCCGCGGTTTTGTCATTGTCAAGCAGGGCCCTGATGTCGTCGGTGACGGTGTTGAGGCCAGTTTCAGTACTGTGGTTGCTGTGGAACCCTGACTGGGATGGGTCCAGGATGTTGTTTTCTTTGAGGTAGTGAGTCAGTTGTCTGTTGACGATCTTCTCAATGACCTTGGCCGGGAATGGGAGCAGGGAGAGTCGTCCCAGGCTGAGGGGTTGGCGCCGGGGATGAGGACCTCCATCTTATCTGAGTTCAACTTCAGTTTGCTGTTCCTCATCCATTCGGCGACGGCCTTCATTCCTTTGTGGAGGTTGGATTTGGCGGTGAGGGGGTCCTTGGTGAGGGAGAGGATCAGTTGGGTGTCATCAGCATAGGAGATGATGTTGAGGTTGTGCAGCTGGGCAACGCGGACGAGCGGGGCCATGTAGATGTTGAAAAGTGTAGGGCTGAGGGACGAACCTTGGGAAATGCCGCAGATGATCTTGGATGCTTCGTAGCGGAAAGGGGGGAGGTGGACGCTCTGGGTTCTGCCAGAGAGGATGGAGGTGGTCCACTCCAGAGCTTTGTCCCGGATCCCTGTGTTGTGGAGGTGTGTGCATAGTATGCGGTGGCAGACGGTGTTGAAGGCGGCCAAGAGGTCCAGGAGCATGAGGGCCGCGGTTTTGTCATTGTCAAGCAGGGCCCTGATGTCGTCGGTGGCGGTGTTGAGGCCAGTTTCAGTACTGTGGTTGCTGTGGAACCCTGACTGGGATGGGTCCAGGATGTTGTTTTCTTCGAGGTAGTGAGTCAGTTGTCTGTTGACGATCTTCTCAATGACCTTGGCCGGGAATGGGAGCAGGGAGAGTCGTCCCAGGCTGAGGGGTTGGCGCTGGGGATGAGGACCTCCATCTTATCTGAGTTCAACTTCAGTTTGCTGTTCCTCATCCATTCGGCGACGGCCTTCATTCCTTTGTGGAGGTTGGATTTGGCGGTGAGGGGGTCCTTGGTGAGGGAGAGGATCAGTTGGGTGTCATCGGCATAGGAGATGATGTTGAGGTTGTGCAGCTGGGCAACGCGGACGAGCGGGGCCATATAGATGTTGAAAAGTGTAGGGCTGAGGGACGAACCTTGGGAAACGCCGCAGTTGATCTTGGATGCTTCGTAGTGGAAAGGGGGGAGGCGGACGCTCTGGGTTCTGCCAGAGAGGAAGGAGGTGGTCCACTCCAGAGCTTTGTCCCGGATCCCTGTGTTGTGGAGGCGTGTGCATAGTATGCGGTGGCAGACGGTGTTGAAGGCGGCCGAGAGGTCCAGAAGCATGAGGGCCGCGGTTTTGTCCTTGTCAAGCAGGGCCCTGATGTCGTCGGTGGCGGTGTTGAGGCCAGTTTCAGTACTGTGGTTGCTGTGGAACCCTGACTGGGATGGGTCCAGGATGTTGTTTTCTTCGAGGTAGTGAGTCAGTTGTCTGTTGACGATCTTCTCAATGACCTTGGCCGGGAATGGGAGCAGGGAGATGGGACAGAAGTTCTTGAGGTCTCTCGGGTCCGCCATGGGTTTCTTGAGTAGGGGTTTGATCTCTGTATGCTTTCAGCTCTCGGGGTGGGACGCGGTCTCGAAGGAGATGTTGATGACTTTGCAGAGGTGGGGTGCGATGGTGGCGCTTGCTTTGTTAAAGATGTGGTGCGTGCATGGGTCTGACGGAGATCCAGAGTGGATGGTGCCCATGGTTTTGATTGTGTCGTCTTCGTTCACGTTGGCCCAGACAAGCAGGGGGTCGTAGTTGAAAGTGGGTGGAGATTCTGAGGAGTTGGTGATCGGCGGGGTGGTTTCATGTTTGTGGAAAACATTTATTAGAATCAGTTGAATACAGGTCAAAGTTCAAATATACTATGACTCAGAATGTGTACAAACACTTATAGATATTCTAGCTTTCCTATAACTACCTAAGTGTTAAAAAATTATCATATTGACAGAAATGTATCCTTCTTGATACTCACTGTTAATCTAGAAAATGAGAGCAAAAGAAGGAATAGCCAGGTCTAGCTTTTTCTGTTTAAACTGCAGCTCTAATTATGCTCCTGTACTGTCTTTGCCCTTGGCTGGTGGCTCTGGCAGTAAGCAGTATGACATAACAACTCAACGGTAGTAAGTTACTACACATGAACAGCTACTTTATTTCTTTATTACAGGCAACTAGATGTACCAAAATTGTCCTGCAATCTTTTGCACTGGATAGACCCAACATGGGCCGCTTGTTGCTGTAGATGATCTACAGACCCACTCGGTTTCATCCATCTGGCCTAGAACTACTCTCCAATACATGATTTATGGGTTTAGGTTGCACACGTGATCAATAAAATACCCACCACAAATGTATCTTGTATGCCAGTGCCATTATTGCTAAGCTATGTCGCTGATATCACCCGGCGCTCCATGAAGCTAGTGGCGTTACTACTGGTAATAGCTTGGTGAAGAGTGGCTAAGGCATGCCTTAAGCCCTCCTCCCCAGGCTTTGTGGCTGGCTCAGAGATGTTTTATACTGCAATAATAAGGATGAGGACTCTGAATCTCTTCAACTGTACAGGCTAACCCCAGAGTAATTTGGAGGCTGTTTTGAGAATACATGCTGCAGCAGTGGTAGCAACCAGGGGATCTGACATTACCTATTAGATCTGCACTATGGACTATTCACTTTGTTTGTTTGTAGTAGAAAAGAGTGAGAACTGCTGAACAAACTAATAGCATTGTGGAATGATTCCCTCACGCTGTATTATTTTTTTAAAGATAACTGTTTACAACCAATATAACTTAAAATACACCTCACAATAAGGATTTCAAAGAGAATGACTGATGCTCTTGAGTTGATACTCTTTTTTTGATCATCTGTTAAACTCAAATACAAACAATTGTAAAAAAAAAAGATGTCTATAATAAGGAAATTAGAGACCGCTTTTATATAGATATTGTAGGCGCCTATGTATTAAATGTTCATAATCTGTCTGTGAGATTGGATTAGAAAATATATCAGTGGGAGTTTTCCCTCGCCTTTACCATTCACATCTTAGATATCCATAAAGTGCTTTAGTAAAACAGTTTCAAGAAGGAAGCTACAGCTCATCACTATCCCTGATATGTCAGACTCCACAATGGCCATCAGTGTTAGCACAGGTATACAGTTCCAGATGAGGGTTAAACAGCCATGTTGCAGCATCTGAGATGAGTGCCTATACTAATAGGGGTCTTTTTTTAAGGTGACATTTCACACGCTATTAATGGTTGTCATCAGAAAGTACTACTGGATGTAAATTGCATTTTTGAGGAGAAAAATGAGCCAGATGTAGGTACTTTGCAAATTGCGAGTTGCAATTTGCGAGTCCGAGCGACTCGCAAATTGCAACTCGCAATTTGCAATGCAGAACGGTGTCTCAGACACCGTCTGCGAGTCGGTATGGGGTCGCAAAGACCCACCTCATTAATGTTAATGAGGTGGGTCGCAAATTGCGGCCCCATAGCGACTATGGGCACTCACTGACATGGAGGCCTGCTGTAGTCAGCAGACCTCCATGTCCGTGACTGCTTGCTAATAAAGCAGTTTTTTTTTCAAGTGTAGCCCGTTTTCCTTAAAGGAAAGCGAGTTGCACTTAAAAAAAAAATCCGAAACCTTTTGTTTCGGAATTTTTTCAGGGCAGGTAGTGGTCCCTTGGACCACTACCTGCCCTGAAAAAATATTTTGGGGTCCATTCACAAAGGGGAAGGGGTCCCATGGGGACCCCTTCCAATTTGCGAGTGGGTTACCATCCACTTCAAGTGCATGGTAACTGCGACTCCATTGCATCCCACTGCGAGTCGCAAATACGAAGGGAACACCCCTTCATATTTGCGAGTCGGAAATGCATTTTGCGAGTCGGTCCCGACTCGCAAAATGCATTTCTGCATAGCAAACTCCGGTTTGCGAGTCGCAAACGGCAATTTTTGCCGTTTGCGAGTCACAAACTGCTTGCTACATCTGGCCCCATATGATTTAACAATGGGATTATGTTATTAGCAGAGGCCACAGAATGGTTGAGGAACTTAAATGTAGGGCATTAAAATATGGTGTTTGATGGGTCACAGGTTCATATTCTTTTTGTATGTCACCCCCACACCTTTTACTCCAGATGCTGTTGGTTCTGACTCTGAAAGTGCAATGGACCCTGCTAAGCAGGTGCCAGTGCTGTCTCCCTAAATTGGTACATATGAATTGGTATCCCCAATTGTCAAGGACCCTAACCCGCCCCCCCCTTGTAAGTCCCCAGGATATGGTACCAGTGGTACCCAGGGCATGGGTGTTAAAGGAGTCACCAGGGCCTGAAACACTGTTTGTGCCACTCTGAGTGACCCCAGTAAAGTACTGACAACAGGCCTGCCGTTGAGGCTGCAGGAGCAGTGTAATCTGCTCGATCTCGGCTTAGCCCACTTGCTGTGTGGAAGATTCAGTGCACTATTTTTAATGTATGTCAGTCACTCCTACGGAAGGTCTCCTGATGCCTGAAGGCAAGGTGCATTATATTAATGGTGTGGACATATATGCGCAAGCTTACATGCCCCTATAATAGCCTTTTCCCATTAAAGGCTACTGTAAGTAATATGCAGTCCATATGCTAATATGGTCTGGCATCTGGGCGACTCCGAGGTCGGCAGCTCCATTATGGTACCACCAAAATACGTCATGTTTGGTATCATATAAATGGAAGATGCAGGGTGAGCCTTTCTAAACTGCAATTGCTCCACAATACAGCTTCTTGAAATGTCTATCAAACTATGGTGATAACTTCTATGCAAATGAGGGCAACTGTGCTCCTCTATCTTTGATGATACTACTACCAAATCTTGATATGATGTAAGATGCAATTGTGAATGTTGGTAATTCTGCCACTCATGTCTGTTATCTGCTAAAATCCCAATAAAATGTGTTTAAAAAAATGTTTGGTATCATAAAACATGTCTTCTCACATCTGACACAAACCTTGTTTCGAGGGCCATGTAGCATACACCCAGGTGGCGATCTTAGAGGTTGCCCACCTGGTTTCCCTGGCTTTTCTGTATTCTGCCTACCAGCTTGCAGCTGTTGCCTCAAAGACAAGATTCTGACCCCTTACCAGGAAGTGTGAACACTCCCAGGAGTCAGGAGCAATGGCCTGGATGGGAAGGAAGTCACAATTCCCTTCCTGACAGCAAAGCTAGTAAAGTGACACATCAAGGCAGTGAGCTTCAAATGGCACACGGCCTCTGATATGCAAGCAGGCTGTTCCCTTAGGGAGAACATAGTCGTCCCCCTGTCCGAGGCACATTTGCATCTAGGCACATGGGATAATTAGGTAGTCAGGAAGTGTTCATCCCAAAAAGGCTAGCCGCAAATCTTAGGTGGGTTACCCAGTCTGTACAGCCAAGGATGGGTTTTGCTATCTTGAAAATTGGCAAAATAGAGGATTTTGGGGAGGAAAGGTGACACACACCCCCGGATTTGGTCATCTTGCGGGTGAATAAGCAGCAGGGACAAGTAGTCCATTTGCCACTTGTTCCCTAACATGTAACGCCCCTGTATCTAGAAAGTAAGCAGCACTCCTGCCACCAGACTCTCAGATCTACCCTGAATTGTGACCAAAGACAAAGAAGAGACCTGTATCTGCACTGCCAGGACTCCACAAAAAAAAGGCGTGAAACTCTGCACCTGTGAATTTCTTTCGAGCTGTGTCAATTACTTATCGTCCATGTTGGTACTCTGAAATGCTTAACACATGTTCCTCTAGTAAAGCTTGACTGCTTGACTGCTCTTTGCCACACTACCAGGACTGAGCTAAAATGTATTATTTTGAATCAAGGGACCATCTTTGGGGTATTCTGAGAGTATTACATAGTGAAGCCTAACCAGCATCACTGCATAATACTCCACTTTCCTACACATCCCAACAACTTGTTATCCACTCAGCCTTCCGTCCTCCTGTGGTCACTAAATTCAGAACTATGAAACTGGGTCATAGTAATTATTTGAATGTACAATGCATGGAAATGGCCGAACTGCGATATGAAGTGATATGAAAAAAACAAGTTATGAATTACTTTATCAATATTTTAAAATATACATTTAGATATTTTTATATAAAATATTTCACACTCAAACAGACCACTTCTCCAAGTGCACACACCTGCCACTGTTCGATCTAGTGATTTACAGTCAGTTCCATTCCTCTAATCAAAAGGTCGGAAGTGGAAACACGTCGCCGATATTGGGGCCAAGGATGTTGGATTTAACATTCTTTAAAAATGCCATGGAAGGGCATAAGAACTAACTGGGCCCCAAGATACCTTGCTCTCCATACCTCGCCCCTTTACACAGTCAGAGTGGGATTTCAAGTGACAAATTTGTCACCACGTATATGAACCAAATAACCAGCACTGGTGTCCTTTTAGGGTGTACTGATAATTAAAGTGTTTTTTTGTAATTACTGTGATTTTTGCACATTTATTTCATATTGTACTATTACCACTGGTGTTGAGTGGGGAGCAAGTAGCGATTATTCACTTTGACAATAGCACATTATACTTTTGATTGATGTGGGACACACACGTTTCAGTATTTTCTGAATTTATGTAATGATGCTGTATATTTTGCTGTTGGGTATTTTTCAAAAAATTTAACGATGTTGTATTTTTGTGCTCTGGTGTATGGTTGCTAAATGCAGAATCCAAAGAGATGCGATAGCTGTTCATTTTAACGCTGTTGTGCAATATAGTTGTATGGTCGGACTGTTTTTTTTCTTTCTGTACCTACAAACTATTCAGAGGCTTCCTCTTTCGTTTGTATACATTACTGAAAATAACGTCACCTGTACCCTCGCAATACTCATGGCTGAGTAGTTCAGAGTTTGTTTCTCTAATTTCTGTTCTTTCCATGACGCCTCCAGGGCCCAGACCTACACCCACAAAACAAAAACAAAAACTCAGAATACATTATCTGTGACAAACCACGTGCATCTGGGAATGGCAGCAGAGTTTTACCATGTTTTAGGGGTCTAAGCCAGATGCAAGATATTTTTTCCTCCTCAAGTAGAAGCTTTTGTGCGACGTCGAACATGAGGCCAAGTGTAAAGAAATTATAATATTGGGGTATGACTGTAAATACGCTGTAGGGGGGTGTTATCTCATTTAAACTGGTAGGCTAACTTAGTGGACTAATACATCAACTCTTGATAACCTGAAAGCCACAATTTGCAATCCTGGGTTCTGGATTGTGGATTCACTCTGCTTTCCTTCCTTATGAAGTTGATTAAATGAGGCCTCATGGGTCACGCCGTAATTAACACTTGCTTTCAGCACCTGGAGGACAAACAAATGGTGCAAGATTGGCAATCCACTTTATTATATGTCATGTACAGAGGGATTGGAGCTCTTTATCAGGACTAGACTTGTTAATGTCTATTTAGAAAGACTCCCTGTAATGCTAGGAGGCAGGTAGCTAGCTTTCTTTCGGTTAAGGCTTAGATGTCAATGTTGCTAGTTTGTATATCTTAGTGAAAATGAGTCACATTCCATTTGTTCAAAAACCGCCAATAGGCGTTTGCTTACTGCATCATTTCCAAGCTGCTCGCACGTTTTCCAAAGGTGAAAATTGGTCTATTTTTGCTTATTATGTAAAATGTGCCTGCAACAAAAAGACTCGACAGCCTGAATGTGTTGATAGATAATGTGCACACTCACTTCTGCATCACTGCCTGCTAACGAAGCCATCCCAGGGCGCCATCTGGCCCTCGGATAAGTAAATATTAATTTTGCTGAGTATTACGGTCTGACTCATGCCTTTTTTGGCGCACAAATTGCCTCTATTATAAGCTTTAAGTTATTGAAGAAAGTACAAACAAACCTTAAAAAGATCAAATGTGCAAACATGTGTATGAAACAACTCGAAAGAATTTATGCAGATTGGTACCATGCAACTCGCCTTAAAATGATCATACCTTACTAGATAGTCATCTTGAGTGACGTACAATTCAGTTATTGTTTAGCCGTGTGCTATATTTAGCCCTACCTGAGGGCCGATATGATTATTTACATGTTAGTGGGCAGAAGCATGGATCAGTCACCGCACATCTACAGTAGATTAACCCTTCAGCAGGAACATATTATGGCCTTTTCTTCTGCTAAAATAAATTAATGTCTCTCCCTTTAAACTGTTTTCTTGCATAGTTCGGAAGTGTGAGCTTAACATCAAGGATTAGAGGCCAGATAGCATTTTACAACACAATCCCGAATCTGCTAAACTCTGCAATTTCTTGATATTACTGAAAAATATTTATTGGTTTCCCTAAATATTGGATTTTACAATGTTCCAATTTGGCATCAGTAATAACCAGGTGGGTCCATGGTTCTATTTTAGGAAGGATTGCTACCTACAAAGTAGTTTCAAGTAAAATGCGCACCTCTTTCTCACATTATTGATTTGATACTGCCGAGTTGAAGCAGGACTCTCAGGTTTTTCAATGGGGACTTGGTGTGAATGATGCCATAACATTTCTTAAACCATGCCTGACGTCATCAAACAGGCAACATTCTGGAAGGCCTGTTGTGGGTTATTCTTAGAGATGAAGGAGTGGGAGACGAGAAATATTTTTCTCTACATAGGATGACCCGTTTAACTTTAAGAAGTGGAGCAACGAGACCCTTTCATGTGCACAGAAAAACTCATTCAGAGGCTAACTCAGCCATTCGTGTACTTGTGTGAAAGTCCAGCATTTTGCTCATAAGTGGTTTTGAGTCTCTTACGAAACATCATCATTGCTCTTTCTGTTTTGTCTTTTCATGCACGAAGTCTTTATCTTGAATTCTTCTTATTCACAGACCGCATGCCAATAGCACCATCTCTTACAAGAGAAATGTGGTATAGGTATCTTTCTTCTTTCAATTTTACAGGTACTATTCACCAATATTCTTTCTTTTATGTTCATTGTTAGTTATGTCTCATACTTCTGTTTTGGAAAGACGGTATCATTAATTGCTGGATTGGTTCTGGAAGCTTGGGTGAGTGTCAGTTGCCTGTTACTCTCCAGACTAATTAGTCGTTGATGTGGTCGTGGGATCCTTTGATTATATTAACCTCTTAGCTGCTGGGCCTTTTCCCCCGCCCTCAAGTGCTTAGCCCTTTTTTGGCTATTTGGGGTAGTTCACACTTAGGCCCCCATAAAGTTTTGTCCACATAAGCTACCCACAACAAATTAGCATCCTTATTTTCCAACATCATGGGGATTCTAAAGGTACCCAGAGTTTGTGGGTTTCTCCTAGAGGAGACCAAGAAATTAGCCAAAATACAGCTAAAATTAGTTTTTTTGCGGGGAAAATGTGAAAAAGTGCTGCAGAAGAAAGCATCTGTTTTTTCCCCTGACAATTGGATCAACAAAGGGCTTATGGTGCTCAAATCATCATCATCCCAGCTTTCAGGAACAGGCAGGTCTGAATCAGAAAACCATTTTTTTCAGCACAGTTTTGCCATTTCACTGGGACACACCCCATTTTTTACTATTTTTTGTGCTTTCAGACTCCTTTCAGTCAGTGACAGAAATGGGTTTGAAACCAATAGTGGATTCCAGACAGCTAAACGTTTCTGAAAAGAAGACACATTTCTGAATTCAGCAAAGGGGTCATTTGTGTAGATCCTTAAAGGCTTTCTTATAGAAAGTAAAAGTTGAAATTAAAAAATACTGGAATTGAGTTGAAAAAAACAACTATTACTGTCAATGTTTTCTTATGTAATTTATTTCCATCTATGCCACATTTTTTAAAGCAATATACCGTTACATCTAATGGACCCTTGTGGTTGGGGGGATTTATGGGCTAGTAGGTTTATCAAGAACAAAAGGTACTCTGAGCCAATAAATTAGCTGCACCTCGCAGTAGTTTTTCATTGTATATCAGGTATACAGCAATTCTTTTGGTAAAATATAGAGTGAAAAATAGGTATCAAGGAAACCTATGTTTTTCTGACATCAGCACAAGATATGGAGTTTAGAAGCAGTTGTTATTTTCACATCTCTGATTTCGGGGGTACCCATACTAGCAAGTGAATTAGAGGGCATTTCTCAAAATGACTTCTTTCTTATACACTGTCTTACATTTGGAAGGCACAAAGGTAGAGAAGGACAATTGGCAATAACAACTGTTCTTCTATTCTGTATTCCTCCAAGCCTCCCGATAAAAATGATACCTCACTTGCGTGGGTAGGGATAGTGCCCCTGAAAGGAACCGCTCCAAATTGCAAAGTGGACATATTACATCTTTACACTGAAAACGGACTCATTTTTGGTAAAGTGTCTAGCTGTGGATTTTGGCCTCTAGTTTAGCTGGGACCAAGAAAAACCTAACAAACCTGTACATTTTGTAAAACTAGACACCTAAGGGAATCCTGAATGGGATGACTTGTGTTGCTTTTATCAGGTTCTGTCACCCAGAATCCTTTGCAATCCTCAAAATTTGTTTAAAAAACACATTGTCCTCACATTTCCGCGATGCAAAGTTTTGGAATCTGAGAGGTGCCTCAAACTTCCTTCCACCAAGCATGCCCCCAAGTCTCCTGATAAAAATATTGTATAATCAATAGTGTCTGTGCTCAAAGGTTCGCATTTCCTTAACTTCCAAGCTTAGTCATTTTTTGTGCTCAAATGTCACGAGGGTGCCAAGCGGTACCACATCCAACCACTTCAGGTACATAAATACTGGTTGAAAGACAACCCAATTTCATAACAAAGATGTACCACGGCACACCCAAAAAGTCCATAAGGTAAGTCCTTTATATAGTTGTAAAGAAATGTATGGTACAGCAATGTAGTTCATCTAGAAGGTTTTAATTTGTTCGCTTTCGTATATCTCCGATATAGACCACAGCTACTCCGTATGAGAAATGACTCCTTCAAATGAGAATACAGCCAGATAAATACTTTCTATCTTCTATAACAAGTGCCGATAACGGACAATTACGACTTATCAAGTTCGGCTTCTGATTGCATACTACATGCTTTGCATTTGATACTTATCTGGCTTTACAATTTATCTGGAGGACACAGGAAACCTACTGAAGTATTTTGACGGGGCGCGTATGATGAATAATTTGGCCTTGAGAAAGTCTTATTGACAAAACACGTGTCAGCTGTATTCTCATTTGAAGGAGTCATTTCTCATACGGAGTAGTTGTGGTCTATATATCGGAGATATACGAAAGCGAACAAATTAAAACCTTCTTGATGAACCACATTGCTGTACCATACGTTTCTCCTGATAAAAATGGTGCCTGCAACAGGGAAGGGCCAAAAACATACTGAAGCGATAATGATAACTGAGATGAGTGTACTAATTAGCCCTTGGATCTGAAACCATTTAGGGAAACCCACCAAACCCAGACATGTCTAAAAAAAATAGACACCCAGGGGAGTCCACGGACATGTGGTTTGTGTGGATTCCCCAAAGTTTTTTACCCAGAATACCCTGTAAATGTGAAACTTTGAATACAAACACTTTTTTCCATGCATTTCTGTTAAGTAAACTACAGGAATGTGCATGGATCACCAAACATTTAACCACCTAACATTAACTGACTTATCCCAATAAAAACACTACACCCCACTGGCGTTTCTGGGCTAAGTGCCCATGACAGAAATGGATCACATAAGGGTCGATGGTAGTCCTTGCATGAGGGCTGTTGTTGACCCTGGAGTGATCCATTTCTGATGCAGGCACTAGCCACAGGCACACAAGTGGGGTTGTGTTTTTATTAGGACAAGTGTGGAAACACTGGGTTGTAGGAATTTTGTGGAGCCCCTCGTGCCCTAAGGTAACTATAACTCGCACCCCCGCCATGCACAGTTATATGATTAACAATTTTACTGCAGATGTTACTGTGATATAATCAATTATGCTATCAAAGATGTAATGAGTGCCGTAACTTGTGGGGTAAATGGCAGTGCATGGCAGGGGCACAAGTTATAGTTACCTTAGGGCACAAGGTATAGTTACTTGAGATAACTCTAACTATAATCGGTGAATTTCTATGGTTTTGAACATTTAAATGTGAGCCTAGCTATAAAGTCTCCATAACCTTTGGTTTTTTAAGTGAATATATATCTCCAGGACTGAGCATTTTAGGTGGCATGGGTATGTTGTATAATTTTATTAAATAATAGTGGCGTTTTTGTTGGTGTAGTTACTAAATTGTTTTTACTTAGGTCAAAATATTTCATATGAACATGGCAATGAATCAAGGGGTGGTTCAGCCTCAACCTATTCTTCAGAAACCTGGGAACCTTAGCTAAAGTGGTGTGAGCATTATCTCACAGCAATTAATGCTAATGGCTATGAACCTAATAGAAAAATTGTGTTTTTATTCAATCATTTGGGAGCTGCTGGCAAATGAGTCTTCGGTAATTTACCTCTGATTCCTGCACCACATGATGAGCATACGCCATGGAATGTATACTTGGAAGGGAAAGAAAGGATAAAAAAACAATATTCAGATGAGTCTAGTGTGCTGTCATAAAGGTTCAAAGTTGCCATGTGCAAACAAAAATGCAATGAATCAGTAAAAATATATATTGCCAATTTACATATATCACCCTCTAAATGTGATTTTGTAAGCAATGTGGATATTTATATCCGAGACCAATTTGTGTTTTATTGTTTTTTTAAGAAGATTCAAGAACATTTGTTATTGTGTCATAATTCTACTTTAGATTGATGTGGCTAAAAGTATTGAAAGATCAATTGTTACGGCTAAAGTTTTGTCCAGTGACATAGGGCAACCTCCTGTAAGTTGTCTGGTTGAGGAGGGTTTCATTGGTAGTGTTAATAATAAGACTATCGAAACTAAAAATAGGGGGCAAGCACAACAAATATGTTATCATTGGGGTTCTCTTAATCACATGGGTAATAATCCTTCTTGTCCAGCCATAGGAAAAAGGTGTAATCAATGTTGCATGGAGTGTGTAAAAGTGCTTCTGCTACCAGCTGTAACACCAACAAAGTGAAAATAAGTAATGTGTATACTGAAAATGTGCCTGAGACCCAACTGAATGTGTTAATCGATTTTCAAATGTATTGTTGATGGTGGATATGCCTGAGAGCAATTGTCAGGATACTGTAAAGCAAGTTAAAGGACTGTTATGTGAAGCCATCATTGATAGTAAAAATCTTACAGTTATGGCTGGCTGATTAAGGGGCTCCTGTCACTATTTTAGCTGATCGTACTTTTCACAAGCTATGGCCTAAATCGTTAATACTGATTCATCTAGATATTAGTCCTAAGGTGTTTGGTGATCAGGATATTGATTTGCTGGTATTTTTTTGGTCTTCCTTTGAGTCCTTAGGAATATCTACTATTACCAAAGTGTATGTGGCTATCAATGGGAGAGACATTGTGGATTGGAAAGGCTAAATTAGGTATTGTATTGCATCCTGGTCATGAGGTACTGATTGGTTTAGGGTGACTTACTTGATTTAATTAGGAACTAACCTATCTTGTCAGTAGATGTGAAAGGCAAAGTGATCAATCAAATTATTAAAATATTTCTCACTGTTTTTGAAGACAAAGTAGGCACTGTATAATGTTTTCAGCATGGCATTAAGTTAAAGAAAGGATCTCTACCCGTTGTCCACAAAGTGATCCTGTACCTTTAAGTGTTAGTCAAGACCTTAAAAATGTGCTGTGAAGTTTAGAGACTGAAGGAATTATTGCTCCTACAGATTCTTCTAAATTGGTTTCCCTAGTTGTTAATACTAAAAGGAATCTAGAGATTTGAGATTGCGTGTGGACTTGAGATCCCCCAGTCAAAATATTTTGTTAGATTGTCATCTTCTACCTCACATACAGGAGGTAATTACGAATGTGGGGTAATCCACATTTTTTCTACTGTAGATTTACATTCTGCATACCCTCAAATTTACCTTTGAATATGGATTATCAGTCTCTCACTATGTTTGTGACTCCATATGGTGTGTTTAAATATCTATGGATTCCATTTAGACTCACATCCACAGCGAGCATCTTTCAAAAACTGATAGATTTGTTATTTGGGGATATGCCTCAGGTTCAAGCTTTCCAGGATGATATTTTGGTTTTCACTGAAACCGAAGAAGACCATATGGAAGTTCTGACCAATGTTTTTCAGGTATTACAAGCCAGAGGTATGACAGTGAAACCTAATAAATGTAACCTTTTAGTGTTAGAGGTAGAGTATTTAGGTACCACTATTTGTGAGCAAGGAATTAAGCCCAAGTTTTGTAATTTGGAAGCTATAACCAATGCTCCTCCACCCTCAGATAAAGATGCTTCGTGATCATTTTTGTGGCTTTGGGAGTAGGGTATGCTTTGAAAGTGCAACCTTTCAGATCACTACTAAAGAAAGGAAACACATTTGAATGGAACAGTCAAGTTAGTACTGTTGTTGAGGATATCAAGGGTTTAGTACTCACTGGCCCAGCATTTCAATCTTTTGTTCCCTCAGGAAGATTGTTCATCACAGTAGATGCCAGCCTCCAAGGTCTTGGAGCTGTTTTCAGACAGTGGGTTAATGAACAAGAGAACACAGTTGCTTTTGCATCCAGAACATTGTCTGATGTTGAAATTAATTACAGTACGATTGAGAGGGAAGCTCTAGTGTGTGTATGGGTGGTGCAGAAATTTAAAACCTACAGCTTGTGACACCTACACAGACCGTAAGCCTTTGGTATATCTCATGAGTGGTAATGGCCTGGGTAGAGCATCTGTACGTTTAGTTTGGTTACTGTCTAAACTGCAGAAATACCATTTGGTTGTCAAATATATACAAGGGGGCAGAAACATTTGCGCAGACTGTTTATCTCAAATACCACTTCCTTGTAGCAATACTTTACATGGATCAAGAAACAGAAGACGCCCTCATTTTATGACTTTGGTGGTCTTTTCACAAGACCACCGAAGTCACGTGTGTCAGAAGACCAGCAGTGTTGGCGGTCCAAAGACCGCCACGTTGCAAGTTAAGTTGGAGGCAGAAATCCAACCCTGTCAGCCTGGCCGATGGTGGAAAAGAGGCGTTTTCCACCGCCAACACCGCCATGCCAATAGGACTCCGCCCGCCATATTACGATACGTAATACGGCGCAGTGGTTTCCTGAATGGCGGTGCGGTGCTAGAAGTGGAAAATACTGAGACCCATTCCATTCCAGAGGACCACCTCACCGAGATAGGTAAGTGGACTGCCTGAAAGGGGGGAGGGGAGTGGGGTGTTGTGTGCATATGTGTGGTGTGTGCGTGTATGTGTATGTGTAGCAGTATGGGTGTGCGTGAGTGCATGTGTGTATGTATGTGTGCGTGGAGGGTGTGTGTTTCTCTTTGGAAGCGGAGGGGAGAGAGTGTGTCAGGGTGCTAGTGAGTAGGTGTGTGAATTGGGATTCATGCGAGTAGGGGTGTTTGTATGGGTGAGTGTAAGCGAGTGGAGTGTATGTCAGGGAGTTTGTTGATGAGTAGGGGTGCGTGTCTGTGTAGAAGCGAGTGGGGGTGTCTAGATGTTTGCATGCGGTTGGGGGTGCATGCCTGCAAGTGTGGGGGGTGTCTGCAAGTGTGGGGATGGGTGTGGGGTGTCTGCAAGTGTGTGGATGGGAGGGTGGAGTGTCTGCAAGTGTGTGGATGGGGTGTCTGTCAGTGTGCTTGTGTGTGTGTGCTTGTATGCAAAGGGGTGGGGGCATCCGTACGAGTGCATGTTTGTGGGCAAATGGGGGTGTCTGAGTGTGGATTTGTGAGTGAATGGGGGTGTTTGTGTGCATTTTTGGGTGCAAGCGAATGGTGGTGTTTATCAGCAAGAGTGTGGACGAGTGGAAGGGAGGGTTTGAAAGTGTGTAGACCTGTGGGGTGTGTGTGCCGGTGACAGGAATGGGGATTCGAAAAACCCTGGCAGTGTGCTGACTCGTAATACTGCCGGTGGTCTTACTGCTGCCCCAGAGCCAGAGGTGCTAACCTCCAGCCCAGCGGTCCGACCACCCTGGTGGTACTGGGGCCGTTGTGGTAGTTTGGCTTGGGGCAAACCACCAAAGTCATAATACGGCAGTCTTTACCGTCAGGCCAGCGGCAGTAAGAACGCCACTGCGAGTGTGGCAGTCTTAAGACCGCCACACTCGTAATGAGGGCCAGAGTGTGTGTGTGGTGGCACTGATGGATGCGTTGATAGAATGTGAGGGGATTGTGCTATGGCAAAAGACAACATTTTGTTGCAGGTGCTACACTTTATAAAGACTGGTTGGCCTGCTGAGAAAAAACCTACAGGAGAACCAAGGTGTTTTGATCAAGTGGCTACGGAATTGTGCTGTGAGAATAACATTTGTTTAAGAGGGAGTACGTTTGTTCCACCTGCTGAACTTATTACTTAATACAATTGTTCATGAAGGACACATGGGTTTTTCTGCCACAACTTATTACTTAGTGCAATTGCTCATGAAGGACACATGGGTATTCCTGCCACATGTAAAAAGTTAAACCAAATGTACTGGTAGCCAGGTTTAGATAAACAAGTAGCTACCTACATTGATATTAGGGTTGGGCAGTGAACTCCCCTCGGAGAGTTTGCCGAGTTTTTCCCACTCCATGCTCCGCTTATAGTGCGAGTTCAAAAAAACTCAGGGAGCTGAGTTTGTTTTCCTTGTTTGTGCTCACCAACATTAAGTTGGCGAATGCGAGTGAGGAAAATCTTACTCCAAACTGCCTCCCGCAAGATTTCTCAACACCGGCAGTTGTGGATGGCCACTACTGCTTGCGTATGAGAAACCTTCCATTCATTTTGAGGAAGCTGCTGCTCAAGTAGAATATCTACTCGAGCAGCAGAAAAGAAGCAGCGCACTCTTGCACTGTGTATGATGCAGTTTGCGCTGATATTTTCTGAATGCTGAACTCCGCATAGTGTAGCAGAGTGTGTGTGTGTTTCACATAAGCTTTATTCGGCCAACAGACCATCAAAGCAATACAATACAATACAATATAATATAATAATATAAACCATAATGTCATAGAAAAATTTAAAAAAAGAATGATCCATGTTTGCCCGTCTTAAAACAATTTCAACTCATTGTAAATAAAAAGTGCGTATGCGCCATGCTGTTGCTAAAAACTTACTTACTGCGTAAATTGTCACATTTGAATTGTGGCTTTTTAAGATCCGCAAAGCTAAAAAACATTTCCTTAAATTCAATTCCCTACAGATTTTATGTATCCATTTAAACCTTGGGATTGAATAGGCGGGACAAAAAAACATAAAATGTTCTACTGTTTCGGAAGGAATGCCACATACAGGACAGGTATCAGAGCTTGACTTAGGTCCCCATCTGCTCGTTAAGGCCTTCAGGGGTAATGTTCCAAATCGAAATCTGGCATACAAACTTTTGCCTAACAAATCAGGTATTGTAACTAAGTATGGTTCAAACTCAGGGTACCATTTAAAATCAATAAACGAGTTAGTTAAATGACCATTCGATTTCTGAGAAATGTAATTATTACATATGTGGGACCAGTAAGCTCTCTTCAATACTTTTACATGGGGCTTCACAAGTTGCTGGGGATTCTCCCAGAAGTTCCTCAGTCCTAGCATGCAAAACCAACTAGATACGTGTTTGATCCATGGTATGGACATGGAGTTAGAGGTTTTTAACAATTCTAATAGGGAAGACTTATATATAGCCAGTTCAGGAACTACCCAAAGCCTCACCCAATATAGTAGGGGCCGTAAGATAATCAAATCGGCTATACGTTTAAGCCCTAGATCTAAAAAAAGGGGGGTTAATGGGGTGCTAGTGGGACAAGCACATAGAGCCCGTGCAAAGCTATTCTCAATTTTAGTTATCCTACTGCTATCTGTCATGCCCCAAATCTCTGCACCATAAACAGCAGCACCCTGTGCCTTGGCCACATAGATCTTTACTGCTGGAGACACAACTTTAGCGATCGTATTCCTGTAAAGGCGTAATATGGATGCTGCCCGATGTTGCAAAAGCCCGCCACTCTTACCGACTTGTTCGTCCCAGAGGAGTGAGTCTGTAAGCCTCACACCCAAGTAGTCGATAGAGCTAACCTGGTCCAAAATAGCTCCATCTAACCTGATCGTACACTTCTTACGAGAGCCAGAGCGAAGCACCATCAATTTTGTTTTCTTCGAGTTCAGCTCTAAACCAAAATTCCAGCAGAATGATTTAAATCTATCCACAAGAATTTGCAGCCCCATAGGGGTCTTTGAGATCAATAGAGAGTCATCCGCAAAAAGAAGAATTGGGATTGCCTAAGCTGGGAGCATCATTCTGGCATGTCATGAGTTCTTGGACCACCTCGTTAATGAATAAAGAAAACAAAAGTGGCGCTAGGACACATCCCTGACGAACACCTCTTTTAATGGGAAACTTGTTAGTCAGTTCGCCTTGGTTACCCCATCTTACTTGAGCGTATGTGCCTTCATGCATACGTGTTAATAAATGAATGATATCAGATGGTGCCCCTCTTTTGTGTAGCACTCCCCAAAGCTTGTCTCTAGGTACCAGGTCAAAGGCAGAGCGCAGGTCTACAAAAGTGACATATAGTGTTTGCTTTGCCAAGACTACATATTTCCAGTGTAGCACGGTCAACCTAAATGCCTGGTCAACCGTGCTAACTCTAGAGCGGAACCCTGCCTGAAGTGGTGATAGGATCTGCTGCTCCGTCACCCAACTCGTCAGTCTAACTAACAATTGTTTTGCAAAAATTTTTTGTAGGTTGTCAATTAAACTGACCGGTCTGTAGTTAATTGGAAGATTTACGTTGCCCTTTTTATATATTGGAATAATTTCTGCACCCTTCCACGTCTCAGGGATCTGTCCTCCTTTTGCGATTTTGTTTGACAGCATATTAATATACCAGGTCCAGATGGGTAACTCTGATTTATAAAGGTCACCTGGAATTTTATCAGGGCCTGGGGCTTTACCTGTCTTTAGAGATTTAATGGCGTCTGCAGTTTCTTCTAGTGAAAAGCAAATATCGCTTTCAGAGTTAAATAGATTCCCACTGGACGGAGAAGTGGCAAGGTTAGCATTGGGTGAAAATGGGGGGTATAATCCCACTTTCTCACAATCGACAGTCCCAGTGGAGGCAGTTCCTTCGTACAAGAGAGAGAAATGATCCACCCAGGTACCAGGTTGAATATGGTTCCTTTGTATAAACCTACCCCCTCTCTCGTGCTTAGTCAGCAGTTCCCAAAAAAGCGTATTGTTGTTTGTTTTAGTAGCATCTAGCAAGTCCTGCCAAATAGCATCTTCCCAAGCTTTCTTTGATTGTAGGATTATCTTTTTATACGTGAATCTTGCTTGTTTGATTGCCCCCGTATACCCGGCCAGTATAGCCTTCCTTAACTCAGTCTTAGCCCTCATGCATGCATCATTAAACCAACTGCTGTTAGGTGAACCCCCATATTGCCGGTTTGCCGTGGCTACCTTTTTATAAAAGACACTTTGAAGTTTAACCATCATATCTTCGTGAATATCAAGAAGTGGAATGGCTTCTGGTTCGAAGTCTTCATAGGCTGACAGATTATCTAAGAACACTTGGTAGATCTTACATAGCAAATAGGGGTTTGACATGACTTTTGGCCACCTCACCTTTGTATAAGCATTGTTTAAAATAGGGGGAGGGGCCATTGATGTTTGCATATTCAAGGTTCTACCAAAGATATTCCCAGCAAGGGTGAGCAACAATGGAAAGTGATCACTCTCGCATCTTGAATCTACCCTCATATCTAGCAGCAATGGCCAAAGACGCACATCCACCAGAAAATAATCAATTACGCTGGCCACAGAACCTCGTAGGAATGTCGGTGCCAAGTTTAAATCAGAAGGAGTTCGACCATTACAGGCCCTTAGGCCAAACTTTAAGCATAGTGTAGCAAGCTGAGTTGCTACACGAGAGCGTGGAGGATAACTATCACCATCCAATTGTGCAATACCCATAATTCGTCCTCATCCGCAGTTAAATCACTAAGAAACGCTGAGGGTTCGAAAGTGCAATTTACATCCCCTGCAATAATTAAATAGGAATTAGTTTGTAGCGTGTCTAAAAAGTCAAAGAGTAAAGTTAAAATGTGTGATTCTGTACCACGTGCAACAGAACGGGCGTAAACATTAATTAAGATTATGTTAAAATTTTGATTAAAAGAAATTTGTAAACCCATCAAGTCGGGACAATCAAATTCTAAAACCTTATAGTCGCATTGGAGCTTTGAATTTAAAAGGATTAAAAGACCCCCTTTTGCGCGACCAGTTGCTTTCTCTGAAGGCAGTGCAGGGATATTAAATGAAAGAAACCCATCCATGCTTGGTTGGCCCTCGGCCCAAGTTTCTTGAAAGAGACACACATCTTGTGACTTTATATAGGCAACCCAGTCCACATCATCCAATTTCCTAGCAAGGCCCGCAAGATTCCAAGTCATAATGGATAACCCATTAGTTCCCAATGCAGCCCCATGTTTAGGGGATGGAACATCCTTATAGTTCGACTCGATAGCAAGGTACTGCTCTAATTTGTCTATTGAAGGTGCCACTAGATTATCCTGATAGGCGGCTTCCTGGGCAGACAGTCATACATGCCCCGGATGCAGAAAGACACCTTCTTCCCTAGAGCCTCTCTCATTGGTATTAGCAATTGGGACAAACACAGGAGTCTGTTTTGGGTCAATTAAATTAGCGGCCAGCCTGATGCCTCCTCCTTTTAGCTCTTTGTGTTGTCCCTTGCGTTCAACAGAGTCAATAAGTTGGTCTGCCAAGAATTTATCGTGGAACACAATCATGATTACATCGAGGTTTGACCCAGGGGGACTCCATCTTTCTGTTTTTTGAATGTCCGAACGTATAATTGAAAGGCAACCCTGTCGATTGCGTATCCAGTAAATAACCTTATTAAATCTAGACTCTTGGTCCTCAACAGACCTGGGTGGCAACTTTGGGACATTGCTTAGGAAAAGAGTGTTGGCTCTGTGTCTGGGACCAATACTATTAGGAGTCCCGCCTAAAGCACTATTTGTTCTTCGAGAAGGAAAAATGCAAGCTGGATCCTTAATTTGATGGTTGTCAAATAACTTCCTATTGGTTGACAGAGGGCTGTCCCTATTTATCGGTGAATTGGAAGTAGGATTTTGCCTTGAAGCAGACTGACGGTTCAATGGGGCAAAGAGGCTTCCAATAGGATCTTCCCCGTTCCTTGTCTTGTCTCCGCCGAGGGGGATACTATTGCACCCAGTGAGTATATTTCTAGGATTCATAATATAGGAAGGTATACTACCTTCAGCGACCCTCCTATGGGATCCAGCTCTCTGGGCGTGATTAATTAGCCCCTCACGTGCTTTAGTATTAAATGTAGCAGAATCAGCTGCCAAAGTCCCACCTGCCCCTTCTGCCTCTGTCTTCTGTAGCAGAGTGTTCTGGTCACTTCACAGAGTTCTGCCCAGGCCTAATTGATACCTGCTCACACTGTAGTTTCTTATAAACATTGCACAACTTCTTCTAAGCCTTTCTTCCCAGTTCCCCTACCAGAAAAAAGGCTGAGAAAAGATTGCCTTGGACTTTTCAGGGCCATTTAACCAGGAGCGAATTGCAGGGCTTTGTCCGGGAGGGGTGGTGCAGGGGGTAGAGGAAGGGAACAGAGGGTGGATTAATTAAAAAAACAATGAAAATCACTTACCTCCTTCTCTGCAGTCACGCCGCTCCTCTCTTCCACTGCAGGCACGGGCTCCCAGCCTGCCCTGCAGCCAATCCTGATGCTCCTAAAAGCAGCGTTTGGATTTCCTGGGAGTGCCCAGCCTGGGCACTCCTAGGCAGACTGGGAGCCTGTGCCATCTCTCTTCAGCCCAGCAACTGTGTCGGCCAGCCAAACATAAAATGCGAACTGAGGGGAGTGTACAGTGCACTCCCCTCAACCTCATCATCCCCAATGCCCTGCACCTTTAACAAATAGAACAATAATAAACATGATTTATTATCGTTTTGTTTACTAAAGGATTTGCAGCAGCAGCTGCTGGCAGGGTGGCGACGCTCCTCTGCCCTAATGGAAGAGCTGAACCTGCATTTAACTTGTTACCTAAAGACAAGAAATATCTTTTGGTAGCTATAGACTATTATTCTAAATGAATATATTATTCTTTTGTTGAAACTGCCAATTCTGAATAGTAATTTCTTTCTTGGAAAGTATATTCAAAATAGAAGGTTCTCCATCTCATATTGTCACAGACAATGGAGTGCATTTTGTATCTAAACAAATAAAAGGGTTCTTGAGAAAATTTGATATTAGACATTCACAAATAGCTTTATGTAGCCCTTCATCTAATGGTTTGGTGGAGAGGACTAATCGTATTCTGAAAGAAGGTATTCAGATTGTATTAGCGGCTCATATTGATGCTTGTCAGTTTCTTCAAGAAAAAATCTGGGCATATCTCACCACACCCATTCTACAACAGGAATGACTCAATTAAACTTCTCAGGGGCAGAGATCCTCGGGCAAAACTTGTACCAGAATGGTTGTCTGAAATTTTGGAGAACAGACTTGGTGTATTTTAAAGTAAAGAAATAACATAAATAAAACACAGAGTGCTGAATAAACAGCAGGCACAGAAAGACTATTACGACAACAGGACGTCTGTCAAGAATATTCAGGTCAATGTGAATGATTGGAATTTAATTAAAAAAAAATTAGTGGTTAGCAAAGGGAAATCAAAGTTTTCATTACCAGTGATAGTTATCAAAACTAGCACAGCTTCTATATTATTGGAAGGAAAAGAACGGTGGAATAGGGACACTATGATTCCAATAACGGATTCTCAACCAGATGTTTTTCTGCACATGTATTCTAACAAATATGATAAAAATTGGTAAAATTCAATGTTAGCCACTGATGTAGGTTTTGACAATGATTCTTCGCATTATGCTTAGACTTCAAATCTTAGTGATATGAATTGTACTGAAGGTGTAGTTGGGGAGAAATATGGTGAACGTATCCCTAAATCCACAGAAAGTTCTTCTTGTGAAAAACACCAGAGTATTTGTGGTTATGCCCTTGGTGAAGGAAATGCTACAGTAAGAAACACTTTGCAAGAATCAATTTGTACACAAAGTTCACGTATGATCAAACTACCTGCCAAACTTAATGATTACATTATGTCTTGATTTCTTAAATTGTTTTTATATAAGGAAAGGGGGTGATGTGGTATAGGTAAATTCTGTCTTTCAATATTACAGTTATTATTTACTAATGTTCTTTCTGCTATGCTCATTGCTTGTTATGTCAAATATATTCTGCTTTGGAACCACAGTGGCATCAATTGCTGGATTGGTTCTGGAACCTCGGGTGAGTGTCAGTTGCCTGTGGCTCTCTGGACTAATCAGTCATTGATGTAGTTGTGGGTCCTTTGTCTTTTCTAATACATTACTTTGTGTTGAAACTTATTCAGACTGCGACATGCACCTCGGATACTCCTTGCCACACGAGACCCTCATGAGCCCCTAACCCTGTTCTCTCTCTCTCTTCCAGATCCCTTTGTGTTCTTCCCTATACCACAACATACCATAAGAGGTACATTTATAAATCAGACTTTCATCAGCATAACAGCAACTTGGCGCTGATATTTACTTATATCCACTTCAATGGTACTTCTTCCACTTCTATCTCTTCCCTACCCTTCACTCCCCAGAAAACTCTGTGTGCTTTCTGTAACTGATAGACAACCCTTCTATGTCCTACACATGGCTGCCATTGTACAGTCTGCCTAAACTTCCTTGATCATCATTTGACAGCCCTTCCAAGACTCACTTGAGGGGGGATGTTGGTTCACTTGTTGTGTTAAAAACTGCCTCTGCCCACCATCTGTGACTCTTTCTTCCACCACCTCTCCCTTTATTTCTCTGCTTTCTATCTCCATCATTCCCTTCATTTCATATGCTTTTGCCCATCCCCTACAGCACGTAGACTACCCCTGTGCATCCTGACAGTTAGCTCCTCCAAAGCCCATCAGTCAACAACTGTTGTCAGGACTCATCAGTCTGAGAGTGGGCAGATGGGTCAGAGAATAATACAATGTTTTTAAGCTGAATTGGGAGGGTGCCTGATTATATTAATTGCTTTCACCATCGGCAGGTGAAATAAGTCCAATAAGACTATGAGAGCTGGGCATCATAAAGGAGTTCAAGTTGTTAAATACATGGTGAGAATGTAAGGACCCCGATGAGCCACACACAGCAAAGATAGAGAGGATACCTCATATTAACCAATCAAACTCAAGTCACCTGACCAATCAAGAAAAAGCCAGCCCAAGGAGTGGCTAATGGACCCTGCCACTGTTTTAAGTCTTCCAAAAAGTATTACAGTATAATTACAGTATAATATAGGATACCCTGCATTCCAATTACAATTTTTTCAAAGGCTTGGACTCAGCGCGACCAGGCTGTGGCAACAAAGCCTATTCCAGGATTGTGAGTGAAAGAGAAAAAAGTTCTAGTTCCACTTGGTCTCAGGAAGGAATCACTGTGTCCTCCCATAAGATGCTAATCACACAATACATGGACTCCCAAATAGGTACATACAAACACCGGCTTGCAGCATATTCTGGTGAGAGGACTGCCCCAATTGTGTGGGATTGAATGCATTCTTTTTTAGAGGAATGATAGATCATCTCATGAGTGTGCAAATAAAAAGACTGTGGACATGCACTATTCAACAACTACCACAATTTGCTAGTGGTCCCATGCCTTGGTGAGGGGGCAACAATGACCATCTTCTCTTAGCGTAATCAGACTTTGAGACTGCTCCATGTGTTGCTTAGTGCTATGTTGTGCTGGAGAGCAAATCAAAAATGTGGGGTAACTGGAAATGTTCAGTGTATTAGGGTCGGTTTGAAAAAGTGATTGAAGCGTCAGTCGTCTGCACATTGCAGGGGTTTTGACCCTACCCCATTTACAGCGGTTTAAAGAAATCCCTAAAAATGCACCACAATTACAGAAATTGGTCTTCCATGATGGCTAATCTACAGTCTAGGAGCATACCTTTGAAACAAGTTGGGTCATTTCCCCTGAGGTATTATTATTTCTCATTTACTTATTCTTTTTGTTTTTCTGTTCAGAGCAGAGATTGAAACTGGCAGAAACTAAAGTAAACTAAAGCCTTTATTAAGGTCTTGGATATATAGCTACAGCCCTCCTTGAAAGTAATTATCAATAGGGAAACAATTTAATTCCGGGAATCCCTCTCACTCGTTCCCCAACTGTATGTGGACCTGAAATTGTAGGAGCAGGACTTTAATGGGGCAGGTCCGAGCGTCAGCAATTATAAACTGACCTAGAAATGGGTCTCTGTAAGGCCCTACGCCCATGCCCTTTACACAAAAAACACCGATGGATTTCTCAACATCGACATCTCAATAGCAACTGTAAAAAACATTAGGAGACCCATTTGACTGAAGTAGCTCCTATTTACATTTCACGTTTAACTCAATGTGCTTTTCTAAGACTATTTGCTTTTTCTAGGATTGTTTTCTGTATTTTTTCATGCAGCATGTTAACTTCTGTTGTGTATACTTTGTCCATGTTAGCTTAGGCTCTGGCTGGTTGATTTTGACAGGCCACGATTGAGAGCTCGGTAACTAAGGCTGAAGTGCAATGTTCTCACAGGGCCTTTCAGTGGACTATAAGGGTGTTACGAAAGCATGCTCATCCAGTCCTTAGCTCCTCTGCAGAGTGCACAGAGCAATGGTGACACATGCCAATTATAATTGTGATTCATTGCAAAACTGTGTGAAGGAGAAACAAAGCTGTTGAACTATTGACAGATCAAAAGTAGAAATGTGGCAGTGCTTACAGGTGAATCGGTGTGTTGTGTGTGGGTGGAGATGGTGAAGTGAAGGCGATGCAAGGATGTACATGCAGAGGGAAAGAGTGGAGTGAGGGTGCTGGAGAGGAAACAGATGAGGTGTGAAAATGCAGATCAGAATTTAAGAAAGATGTGGGGTGAAACAGGGTGTAAGTGTCTCACAGAGAGGCTGCTGAGGACATTGTGTGATGGGCAAAACAGGAACAGTTGTGACACTCAAAAGACTACTACCCCTTCCACAGACCTCAGTAATGTTTAATTCACACTCATAGTTTCAGAACTGAACCAGTTTCAATTCTAACTATTCAAACCAATATCATTATTTTTACTCACTTATCTGATACTGCTAAATAGCATTGGCAAAGTCAATATATAGGCTTGTTTTTGGGGCAATCTAGTTAATAACAGAAAGCTCACAGTAAGGCACACAAATACCAAGCAGTTGGTATGCTGTACAAACTATAGGAATTTAATTTACATGTTTTAGGCCACACCATTAACTACAATGAAATAATTCATAGCTAGACTTAGTTGCCCACACCCCTATTAGAGCCTCCCTACCTTTTTCATCCCACTCAGAACTGACTAGAAGGATTATCTTCTGCTAAATCGGTAGTACATCTTCCTATGTTAATGAAAGAAAGATAATAGGAGAAGGGCTACTGCTTTCCATCTATAAACAAGCGGCATAACAAAATTAAGTTATTCTACTAAGTTTATAGTGTATGTCGGACTAGAGCAGTGGTTCCCAACCTTTTGACTTCTGTAGACCTCCACTTTGTCATTACTTGAACCCGGGGACCCCCAATGAATCATTATAGAAATCCAGGGACCCCCCCCCCCACTGAGTCATTACTGGAAGCCTGAGACATCAGGCTAAACATTGTTGTTGATTTGAAACGCAAAACAGTAAAACAAATCCAGAAACAAACATTCATCAAAAACATACACAAATGATAACACATTTAATTAATTTGCAAACAAATATAAATAAAAGACATTTTAAAATAAATTTTAATAGTAAAGTTGGAGCTTTTCTAAATTTAATTAAAGCCACACATCGTCCATACTATATTCTGTTTGATGCACCTGCACTACTCCCACCTATCAATCTGAGGACATTAATTTAATTTTTAGCCCCCAATTTCAAATTTCTTGACATGTACAGTACATTTTACAATTTTCAGTTGTACATTTAGCCACTTTATTTATATACACTTTTTTCTGTTGATATTATTTCATTTTCTAAGCAGTCGCGGACCCTCTGAGGTGGCTTCACGGACCACCGGGGGTCCCCGGACCACAGGTTGTGAACCACTGGACTAGAGTTTTGAAGTGAAACAAATGATGTGCTGATAATGGGGAAGTTTGACATACCCTACTTAGCTTTAAAAGTGAAAAAGAAGTTGCAGTCTGTGTAGGTCCTGATCTCCTGCAGGTCCTAAAATGTACCTTTCCTCCCACTAAAAAGCTGAACTGAAATTCATATAAATTTAACTAATTCAAGTAGGGACAATGAAAGTGCATTCTCTCGCTGAGATTTTTGGGGGGCATGGAGGAACATTTGGAGGTTTTGAAGCAAACAATGCAGCATATCCACCTTTGCCAGTATGTTATTGCATGAGAAGGGCATTTTATACACTTATTTACGCAGTTGTAGCAATTATATAGCAGATTAAGCAGTTGTCTGTTGTACATTCAATAGCCTGATCACTGGTTCATAACTAGGATGCAAATATACATTCTATGGGCACGCACAGATCATCGATAAATCTGGTAGGTGCAGCTAGCATGTATCTGAATGTTCACCAGTTGTTTAACATTCAGAGATCAATTATGCAGGTAGTTTATCTATTGTAAACATAAAACAGACATTGTTTTTACTTAGTGAGCTCCTGACTGCTTTACAAACTAAAAGAATGGGCCCAAATTGAAAGTGTCATTGTAATTTTGTTGAAACTAGACAATCCTGCCCTAATCAGAATTATAAATTGTGGGGACTCACACCTAAGGTCTTTCCCTGTGGATATTTAACCAGGAAACCTTGGAGAAATATTCACAAGAAAAATGTCCAGGTCTGGAAGAAAGTGTGGGAATCTGTGTTTGTTAGCTATTCCTCCAAGAATAGCTTGTGATGGCTGGCAGTCCTGCGCCCAGAATGACTTACAATGTGGTGTCTGTAATTCCAGCTGTGGGACTGTGGGATTGCTGATGCGGTGTCCCTGCACAGAGTGTAGTAAGAGCCTGGGTCTTTTGCTACTCATCTTAAAATCTTAAAATACTGCCTACCCAAACACAATTGTCCTCAGCAGTTTTTTTGAAGATTGTGTGTGATGAGAAACACTTAGGGGGTCATTAAGAGTTTGGCGGGTGGAAAAGGCCAGCCGCCAAACTCCTGCAGTCAGGTTGCCGCCAGTGTGGCCGTTTTCCCGCTGGCCCCATTAGGAGTTCCATGCTGGGTCAGCAGTGGCCCAGTGGGGAACAGCCAACAACATTGGTGCCAGCTCATAATTGAACAGGCGGCAATGTTGCAGTGCGTAGGCTGCAAAGCACCTGTCATGCATTTCACTGTCTGCAATGCAGACAGTGAAAAGCTCAACGGGGCTGTCAATGGAGGCCCCTGCACTGCCCCTGGCAAGTGCAGGGGCCCCCATGGGGCCTCTTGCACCCCATCTTCGCCAGCTTTTACATGTCGGTGTACCCGCCACATAAAAGCTTGGGGAGAGGGTGGGTGTCATCCCAGGGTGGCGCTGCATGCAGTGCTGCCCTAGAGGATTAGGACCGCCAGTCCCTCCAGTGTGGAAAATTGGCAGTGCTGGCAGTCCAACTGTGGCCCAACTGCCGCTGACATAATGTGGCAGTCTCACTGCCACCAGATAGGCTGTACCACCGCTTTGGCGGTGGTCAGACCGCTACCATGGCCCTGGTGGTCTGAAGACTGCCAGTGTCGTAATTAGGGCCATAGTCTTCAGTGGTAGCAAGTTTTATATACAAGAGGCCTGAACCAAGAAGAAACAACCATCTCAAGTGTTAAGGTTGAGCTCTGATACCAACAGCAGGGCTTTCTCATTGAGCTGTAAAATGTTCTGTGGCAAATAGTCTGAGCCTAAACATATAGTTCAGGCTTTTAAAAGTAATGCTGGCAATCTGCAATTGAATACAGTTTGCCTATCGAATCAAGCCTTGAGTCCTACAAGTGGCTTAAATGTGGTCCCTTTTGCTGAACACAGATAATGCCTTGAAGCTGGCATTTGCTGCTTCTTGCAGCACAAAAGTGAGGTTTTAGGCATACCACAGTAATGGGATTCGCAGTAATATGAGCAGAAATCGTTGTTCCTTCCCTCAATGCTTATTTTGTTCTGTAGGCAGTGTCAATCAGCTCAACAGTAAGTTATACACTCAAGTCTCTATGTTCTTCACAAATTTAATTCTAAAGCAAGACTTTTGTGTGGTTTAAGTGCAGCCAGTGTAGCTCTCCCTTTAGCCTCCCTTGAGTAGTGGATGTTACTCCCTCTGTTTTAGAGACATTTAACTGTGGTCATCAATGTCTGAAGATTATCTAGTACCTGCTGTGAGTCTCTGGCTGTGGATGTATCAGGTGAGGATCACATCACAGAAATCCCATATAGATCCGTACATATCAACTGTCCTCAATCCAGCTACCTCTCACTGGTTGACTTTATGCTTTTCTTTGACCCTGTACAGTGGTCCACTGCTTTTTGGATAGGTTTGTGCTGTGGAAATACCATATACCTGCATACAAGAAAACCTGATCAAGACCTGGGCATCATGGGAGTATGAATAGGTTAAAAGAAGATTCCAAAAGATTAAAGTGACTGAAGGTATATAAAAAAGAGAGTTCGGCAACACAGATTACCTAAGGAAATGAGGTTGACTGGAGAGGGGTTCCTGAAGGAAACACCTGTGTGGAGGACTGTGTTGATGGTTCACCCTGTAATATTGATAGTCCATAGAACATTACAACTAGATCGCCCTCCTCTGCTATTGTCATTAAGGACTAAGGCCCTCATTATAACATTGACGTAATGGCCGCCTACCACCGTGGCGACGGCCGCCAAAACACCGTCACCGTGGCTACCTACTGTCCGCCATATTATGACCGTAGCCAGAATTCTGCCAGTAGGCTGGCGGAATTCTGGCTACGGTCATGGCTGCGGACGGCGGTAAGGTGGTGCTGCTGTCAGCAGCAGCGCCACGGCAGTAGACCGCCGCAGACCGTATCATGACACATGATTCGGCCTGGTGGTGTTCTGCTGGCGGACACTGCTGGCGGCAGCAGCGCCGCGTCCCGTCACCTGCCGGAGGACCCCCTGCAAGCAGGTAAGTCGGGTGCTCCGAAAGGGGAGGGGAGTGTTGTGTTTGTGTGTGGGGGTGTGTGTGTATGTTTGTGCGTGAGTGAATGCGGGTGTGTGGCATGTGGAATGCATGTGTGCATGAATGGGTGTGGCAGTAAAATTGCCATGAAAACCATGGCAGTAGGCTGGGTCATTATCCCGTGGGTGGGACAGTGATGGCTGCCTGGCTGGAGACCACCCTGGCGAACGGAGTGGTACATTGGGAGTTTGGCTTGAGCCAAACCGCCAATGTCATATTTTGGGGAAAGGTACCGCCAGCCTGTTGGCAGTACCTTTCTCCAACATACCACCGTCTGCCAGGGTCATAGTGATGAATATGAGGCACTGCTAACAGGAACTGAGCAGATGATGACCTATGTCTGTGTTCAGAAGGTAACAGGGAATGCAAGACTCACACTAATGCAATTCAAAATACTGCCAAGAGTATATCTCACCCCGTGGTACTTCATAGAATCTACCTGACCAGCGATGGTTGTTGTCCCAAATGTGCGAGTCCCGGATGGTTTTCTGCATAGAACATGGTCATGTTTTGTGATAGATGAACACTGGTTAAGAGGTCCTAAACTGGGATAGTGTTTTAACAGTAATGCTTGGAAGTACTGCTACTACCTCACGTACATTATAATAACCCAACTTGAAAGTATTGTGACTTAAACCTAAGAGAAACCCTGCAGACAAGTGATGTTAGCTTTCCCCACTTCACTTCAGCAGGTTTCATATCCATTCAGGAATGTAAAGTGTAGGCAAGGAAGCTATAGCCATACAATCCCTTGGCCTCTCTAACTGATACTGGTGAGAAGTAATATAAATGTGCAGTTCTGTTCACACCAGTATAATTCTAAGTGCTCTATGACCCTGGCCACAAGTTGCACATGGTAGGGTAACAGAAGTAATGGGGACAGTATCACTATTCCAAGATGGTAATAGCACCATGCACCATGGCATTGCTTCTTTTTCTGCCTGGAATGAGGACTAATGTGCATTGGCCTTTACAGAATGCATAGTCCTAATTCTGGGTGTGGTTTGAACAGATATTCCTGCTGCTTTCAGTAGCAGATATTTCTGTATAGAAACAGAATGGGAGATACTGGGTGACAGTCCGCACCTAGTAAACTCAGAATCAGGTGGGGCATTTCCCTCATGGGAACACTGCTCCACCCAACTCGTAATCTGAGCCTTTATGTTTTCCAGCACAAGAACTGATATGCACAGGGACAAAGAGATTAACCAAGCAACAAACAGCGTAATCCAATGGAAAGCTGTGATTATTATCAAGGTAGTCAACAAAACCACTATGCCATACTAGTGTCCCTTTGAAGCTCGTAGTTTTACAAAATGTACACACTACATTTCTTCATCAATACATATAAAATGAGCTCATTATTAAAAAGGTAGACATTAGTTGTTTCACTGTTTGTTTTTCTAACGATGCCTGTATCTACCATCCCTTTTTGCATTCCCTCGTCACGTGTAATGCCAGCTGAACCTTGGAGGAGCTCATTCATCTATCTAGGCTGCTAGCAGGAAAGTTTTAGAAAAGCAGCAGTAGAGATAAAATGCGTACATCAGGAAACAGAGAGGATAATGTTTTGGATCAGGTAGATTGGTGATATTAAGTAACCCTAACTAGGAGAACAATGTGCCTTCTGTTATATGAGGGGAAGGTGCACTATGTCCATTATTCCTTCTCATTCCACTGAGTGAGGAGCTGATCTTTCTGCTTTTTTGTGTGGTTGTATGCATTCCAATGTGAATGCAGTTCATTTAAGTGAATTTACTTTTCACAAGCAACCCTGCCAGGAAGCAGGGCGTTTGGGGTAACAGGCATTAACAAAGGCAATCCTGGTCCTAATTGGCTTCCTCGTGGCTATGGCATGTATCTAGCTTATTGGCATTGGAACCTGATGTCTGCAGATTAAGCACTGGCCTCAACAGGTGTATTAGCCCTAGAACCCGTGACCTGCACAGTACACATACCTATGACTCGTATATATTGAACAACCGTTAGCATTACCCGTGACCTGCGTGGTGCACAACCATCCCTGTAGCACACAATCCCACAATGAAATCATACTGTAGGTTTTTTTAGCTGAGCACTGACGATGGCCGATTATCTACCTCACAGCTACGAAGTAAGAACTGCAGGTGACACAGATCTGTCCATCTGGTGCAAATTACCCTCCTTCAGTTGTCTGACCCTTAAACCTCAGGTTAGACAAATCTCTTTGCAGATTGCGCATAAACCCTCCAAGATATCTCATCCAATGTACGATCTAAGAGCTGCCTCTATCTCTCTCGTCTGAACTGCTAACACAATTTGCTATTTTACCAAAGATAATGTGGTTTCCCATTTCTGTCTATATTTTAATCTGTAACTTTTTCCAGCTATGGCAGATTTTTTAAAGCAATATACCATCACATCCACTGGACCCTTCTAGTTGGGGAAATATAACTTGTAGGCTCACTAAGAACCCGAGGTAGCCAGAGCCAATAACTGAGCTGCACGTTGCAAAGGATTTTCATTGTGTACCGGCAATACAGCAATTCATTTGGTAAAATATAAAGAGTGAAAAGCAGGTATCAAGGAAACCTATATATTTCCGAAATGGACACAAGATATGGAGTTTAGAAGCAATGGTTATTTGCACATCTCTGAATTTTGGGGTCCACATATTAGCATGTGAATTACAGTGCATTTCTCAAAATGACTTCTTTCTTACATGCTGTCTTACATTTACAAGGGGCAAATGCAGAGAAAGACAATTGGTAATAATGCTTGTTCTGCTATTCTGCCTACCCACAAGCCTCTCCATAAAAATGGTATCTCACTCGTGTGGGTAGACCTAGTGCCAAGACAGGAAACACCCCAAAACGCAACATGGAGAAATCACATTTTTCCATTGAAAATAGATGTGTTTTTCTTCGCAAACTGTCTAGCTGTGGAATTTGGGCTCTAGCTCACCTGGCACCTAAGCAACCCTAGCAAAAATGTACATTTTTTAAAACTAGTCACCTAGGAAAATCCAGGATGGGGTGACTCGTGGGGCTCCCACCAGGTTCTGTTACCCAGAATCCTTTGCAAACATGCCATGACAAGAATCCTGGGATATTTGGTATCCTTCCATTCTCGTTGTGGTATTTTAAGTATTTCACTCAGAACAGACACAATTCATGTATATAGACTGTATATTCTAGGAAATGGTTTTATTTTAACTATATTTTTTCTCTCCCCCCTTTCCATGACCCTGTTCTTTTCCTTCTTTTTGTCACTAGGCATATAATTATAACACTCATTCTCAGGCTTGATTGTTTAGACCTGATGATGATCCCGTTCATGCAATTTATGGATCAAAACATTACGTTGACAATTGTACCTTGACTCACAATATTAGCGTTTTGGGTAGGAGTATGGGTACCATCCAATGACATACTTATGGTGTATTTCTGTGTCTTTGATTAATAGCCTGAGTCATTGGACTTTGTAGTTTTATATTGTTTTCACTCTCTATCATGTAAAATGATGCACTCAAGAGCAACTTTCTTGTGGATATGGTATGGCACTGTCACGTAGGCTCTCATTATTCTAAATGAGACTACTGGATTTTGAGCAGCAGAATCAGCTGCGGTATGGGAGACTGAGTCTAACCCACTGCAGGTGATGCCTGTCGCTCCAATCTGGGTTTTGCTCCGGCCAACTAGCAGTGCCACATTTCTACCAACGGATGGTGATGATTGGGCAGCCGAGTGTATGACATACTAGGCTTCTCAGGGAAGTCGTGGTCACTCAGGTCGCATCTGGTTCTCTCATTTACAAATTAACCTCATATGTAAATGACAAACAGAAGCAGTACATGTCGTAATAATGAGTTTAATAAAACAACTGTATCTTAGATAGTAAAGCGTGAGCTACAATAACTAGGACGACAAAACATGACAGTATTAAAATTGTGACGAGAAGAGTGAAGCATAGAAACAACGCTATCCTATTGTCACTAAAATAAATGGACTATTTCCTATCTAGGTTGAAATTTGAGCACATCATGTTAAGCTCTAATTCTGCCCTTCAGGTTCCCCTGGGAAGACATCAATCCCCATACCTGAGCAAAGGCCTGTGGTCTGCATTTAGGGTCTGTAGTAAAGCATCTAGCAATCAGCATACAGTCGTGGTTCCCTGGCTCGAATCTACCTCTAAGGTGTAAGGGACAAGGAAGTGTTTATATAATAACACAGCTGATGTTCTGAGAAAATGTCCCTACGTAAGCATGTGTATTTTCTACGAATGCTGGAGACTAAACTGCTACCACATTCACCGGCAATGTACCGAGCTGCAGCATTGAATGAAGCACAGAGTGATCAAGAATGTCTTGTTTGAGAACAGAGTGCTGGCCTAGGCAAAAACAGTTAGATAGATGAAAATAAAACAAGACTGTACAAATGGGTATTGTAATAATAATAAAGAAGCTGAATAAAATATATCTAGGTTAGAGTGCACAGTGGCCTAGTGTGTTAAAATAACGTGCATGGAGCTATAACTAAAATGGCTACACAACACCCTCCCCTTGGCGGTGGAAAGTGGTTCAAAGCCAAAGCTAAAATGTCATCGCTAAAAAGCTCAACCTAAGATATATATAAATGCGAATTCAATTCGGACAAGTTGAAGGAACACACAAGCATCTTATATGACAATTAAAAAAATTAACATGTGGCATAAAACCGAATTTAAAGGGCAAATCAATTTGAAATGTTTCAATCTAGGTACGAGTCATGGAGAATAGGAGATCTTCGACTTCGGCCGATATTAAAATCGGAAAGTCCTCGCCAAGATGGATCGAGGAGCAAGTGTGTTCCGTAGCCCCAATGTCAACCAAGGTGGCATCCCGTGGTGTGCCGAGTGATGAGTCGTAAACAACTTCCTCCAGGAAGGGTAACTCATAGGTAGCTTCACGTAGCAAACGCAACCTCAATGCGCATGTCTGGTAATGAACCCTCAGTCAGAACATCAACAGATCAGCGTCTACTGCAGGCAAGCGCTGCTGCAAAAGACAGATTTCCACTGCATGTTCGAAATAGCACCAGAGGCACCGAAACAGGGGCTGCACACAATGCAAAACCGGTCTGAATGACAAAGACCAGCCACACTCCAATTGCTCCAGGAGTGTTGCTCCAAAATACTGCATCATATGTTCACGACACAGCTGCGCTGATGGGAGCACCGTAATTTCTCCTTGTTGCGACGGGACAGCCATTGCGCATAAAAGCCAGCAACAGCAGAATGCCAGCTAATAAAGCCAAAGTTATCGGAAATCCCCCGAAAATGCTAGAGAAATTTGAGTGGATAGCTGAAGGTATCAAACCGAATACGGAGGAGAAGGTGTGAATGAAACCAGAACCAACAGCTTTGAAAAAATGTGCGATTCCAGTTGTACTGGACGCATTAAATATTCGTCCCACGAGTTCACCAAAGTGTCTCCGAAAGTTTGTATTTAACAGGGACTGTATTTCTGCCGACGACCTTGCCACTTGAAGTGCGTAGGTCTCGCGCGCAGATGTAAGGGCCACGTGCTTTTGAAACAGTAAAGCCTTGAGTCTGCTGAACTTGTCAAAATTCATGTTTGAAGTAGCAATGTGAGGCCAAATATCAGCTACCTCCTTAAGTTTAGTGGGGGAAAAGAGTACGTTCCTGCAGCATGTAACGACCTTAGAGACCAAACAATGTAAACTATTCCAGCCCGCATGCCACAACAGTCTTCACCATTGAGAAGGACGTAGCTGCCATTTGAAAGCACCTGGAACGTAGGTCTAATCAAGGGGACTGGAAGTCCCTTCAGATAACAAGTCAAGTTTGCAGCAGAGGCGTTACATGCCCCATGCAACGACAGCTGTTTACAAACCATTGAATGGCTGACTGAAGTCTCAAATTCTCTACCGCTAAGAAAGACTTCTTTCATGCCATTGAAGCATTTGTACGAGAAGGGAAGCTGCCACACCTCATGGATGTAACTATCTCCCAGCATTTCATATCTGCCTACCGGCCTGTAAATCAGTAGTGTCAGACAGGAGACTTTTCCCACACTATTTTTTGTAACTATACCCGCATGTTCGTATGATATATAGCGAGGGGCTGGCCTACTCGCCCTAAAGTCCCCCGAGGAGTTAATAAAACATTGATGACACCCATTGGTATCTATTGGCCATAATAACCACCCTCTGGGACATGTCAGTGAGACATTAAACGTACCATTCTGGACCCATTCGTCAAGCTGATTTTCAGTTGCATTTGTATATTTTTGCCATTTATAAAATTTTGCAGGGGCAGGTATACTGGGCATGTTTAGTTCCTTAATTTTAGCCATGCCTAAACAACTTGTTTGTTGTACTGTTTCATTTAAAAAGATAATTTGCACAGGAATAAGGCATGCTCTGAACAAAGCTTCCTTTCCCCTAATTTGCCAATTTTTTGTTCCCCATATACTTTTCAGATCGATTGAATTCAGCCAATATTCATAGCCTTCTATAGACAACCGGGAAACAAAAGATTCTGAATATATAAATTTTGTATTGGTCATTAACATATGTATATCTTTAGTAGGTTGTACCCTAAAATAATATGACTCAGCTTTTTTAACATTGTGCCCAGAAATATATGCAACCTTTTCAGCGTATGTTTTAGAGCTCCCCTGTGGTGGAGTTGTACATTGTTCCCATTGTGTATAATTAAAAATAGTTTTGGGGCTGCTCACTCTATGTGTGAAATAGTGTCCATAATAATTATAGCAAAACATATCACCATCATTTTCTTTAAATAAATAAACATCCTCATTTTCAAAGACAGTATAATATTGCAATTTAATCATCATAGAATAAAACTGTTTTCACATCCCAATCATCAGAAACAATGCCTGGTATTACTATATCATTCATTGATGCTTTGAACACATACGGTATTTAAATAACTTCTGTGGGACCGTATTTATCAAACATTACTTTGTCCCACACAATCCCATCAGGAATTGGTACTGCGGAAATGTTCACAAAGGATAAGGACTGTACGACGAAACAACGACTTCAAAAACAACTACTGCCTTAACAACGAGGTCGGAACACCGACCTCGTTGCTAATACTAATGGCATTCCTGATAAAATCATTAGCAATAGGCACCATTCACCCTACATCCCTCACCCCACCTCCCAACCCCACCCCAAAACCTAAAACCCTCTGACCCCCCACCCACTCCCCAAAACCAAAAACGCCCCAACCCCACCCCAAAACCTAAAACCCTCTGACCCCCACCCACTCCCCAAAACCAAAAACGCCCCACCCCCCCAACCCCACCCCAAAACCTAAAACCCCCTGACCCCCCACCCACTCCCCAAAACCAAAAATGCCCCACCCCCCCAACCCCACCCTAAAACCCCCTGACCCCCCACCCACTCCCCAAAACCAAAAACGCCCCACCCCCCCAACCCCACCCTAAAACCTAAAACCCCCTGACCCCCCACCCACTTCCCAAAAACCAAAAACGCCCAACCCCCCCAACCCCACCCCAAAACCTAAAACCCCCTGACCCCCCACCCCCTCCCCAAAACCTAAACCCACCACTTACCTTCGCCAACTCACTTCTTTGTACCTTAACCACGCATGTTCGTTGTTCAGAACATACGTAGTTAAGGCACAAAAAACCGGAGTCGTGGTTAAAAAAAGCGTTGTTGCGCTTTCGTTAACCACGACTTTCGGAAAAAAAAAGTCAGAAAAAAGGATGTTCCCCAGGATAAGTCTCTTCGGACTTTATGTGATGAAAAACGTGGTTTTAAAACCTCCTCCACCAGTTCAACTGTTGATTTTTCAGGAAGAAAGTGACCATGTATTAATTAGAAAAAGGTGATGACAAACCCAATCCAAAGTAAAAAGGCTAGGTCAGTCAAAGAGAGCCATAGATAGTTCCATGGAAAAATAAAATACGTTTCTTTAAGCCAGTTTTTTTAGCTTACGTGCACTTGACAAGTCAACAGTCGAAGAGGTGAATGAGTCTGAGAAGTCATCGTTGAAATCGGCAAAATGTCCAGAGGCAGTTCGTGCAAATGGTGGAGCCATTGTCAGTGGTGGAGTTGGTGTTTCCCGTGGTGGCACACTATAGATAGCACCATCCGTCAGTGTTGGTGTTGAATTAGCTTGGTCAAATATTTCTAAATTATTTGATGTTAGTGGAACTAATGCAAGATTATCTTTCACCCTCCCCAAGCTCGAAGAGGTATCGGTGTTGGTATAAACAACTTGTAGAGGAACCTCTTCGCCAGCAATGAGAGGGATTCGGGAGCTACTGGATGTTCCTCTTGGTCAGGATCGGCCACATGGTGTAGTTTGACATTGTCGATGGAGACAAAATGATTTTCTTTGGCACCTGCCAACAGTGGTAGAATTACAGTTCTGTAACCTTGTATCCCTAGTACTGGGACTGGTGCTCGATAGGAAGGGCCAAATTCCCTTTTCACAGCGACTTTCTCACGTACACCAACTTTGGGAATCCAGCCAGTAGATGTTACAGGCTCATCCTTGATTCCTGTGGAGGTGGCACTGTTAGAAGAATTATCATCACAGAACTGTTGTAATTCCTGTAAGACAGTGACAGGCTCATTTATGTCAAAGGGTGTTTCTGCTGCCTCCACGCCAGGACCATCAAGATCCGGAACATACATTCAAGTTACGAACAGGCACTCATATGAAGTACGACCCCCCCAGGGACCTTCTAGGCAGATTATTTAGTGCTCTCTGGACTCCATATAGGTGACTAAGCCAACTACGACCCGTACCTAAGACTTGCTGTTAAGGATTGCTTTAAATCACAGTTTAATCGCTCCACAACACTATTTCCCTCTGGAAGAAATGGAGACGAGTACTGGAGTTGGACCCCCAATGAAGCCATGGCATCCCTGAATGCCCTTGAGGCGAAAGCAGGGCCCTGGTCTGAATGGAAGGCCGCAACCGCATTTGTACCGATAAAGACTCGCAAATCTTTAATAACAGTCCGAGCATCAGCCGAGCGTTGTGCCACACCCATAAAAATCTGGAGCATGAATCGACAGCTACCAAAATATATTTGTATGCACTATCAGGTGTTAGGAGACCACAGTGGTCCAAGTAGACACATTCTAATGGTTTGTTAGAAATTAAGAGGGGTGTCTGTGGCGGGCGCTTGGCAGTGGAAACTTTAATTTGTTGGCAGATGTCACAACAAAGGAAATACTGCTTGGTCCCTTTGTAAAGACCTGGCCACCAATAATGGGCCTGCAGGATCGAAATTGTAGCCGCCACACCAGCATGGGCAGATGCCACCCCCTCATGCGCTGCTTTAATCAACCCTGGTCTTATGTCTTTGTTGGGAATGTCCCTTACTCCTACACCTGGTATTCTAACTTCAGCTTTTAGGTGATCTCCCATTCGGTAGGAATATTTGTTAGGAAATCCTTCAGGATAGGGTGTACCATTAGCCGTAGCTGTCACAGCAGCCCAAATGTCTGTGTCCGGTTTTGAACTGGAAGGAGTCACTGCAGCTACAGCGGCTACTGCCACTGCTGACTTTGCAGCTTCATCAGCCCATGTATTCCCAGCAACGTGTATCCCAATGCGCTGGTGTCCAAGTGTATGTACAAACTGGACATTTGGTAGCGTCTCTTTCAGATCTGCTACTTTCCCCCAGAAGTCTGTGTTGGATGGTGTTGCCTTTGGAATCTCTGAACCCATTCTGGCGCCAATATTTCAGGTATTCATTAAAGGACTGGACACAATATTATGAATCACAAACAATCAGCGTAGGCTGTGCAGGATCTGTGTTTTCCAGTGCCATCATCACAGCTTTTAGCTCTGCCAACTGTGCTGTGCAATCCCCTACGGTTTGTGTAAAAGTGTGTAAAGGACAAAATTTATCGTCCTCCATGTAGCCACTTATGACTGCGCAAGCAGCAGAATATTTGTCTTTGGTACCAATCGCAGGTTGTGCTGAGCCATCAGTGTACATGACTCTATGATATTGTTCAATGGGCAATGTATTTCCTGGGTGCTCTATTTTGTATTGTAAAAATTCTTGAGTTTGTAACTTTGAGTCAAAAATGTAGTCTACATCAGTGGCTGTCAGAGACGTAGCCCATTGTATCCAACGTGGATGTAATGCTTTTGTGTTTTGAACGCTAGCTTTTGTAACAGCCTCTAGGGCTGGAATCGTAGAAACGACTATAATGCGTTTTCCTTGGGCAACAGGTCTTTCTTTAATGACAGCCATCTGCACAGTAGTGAGAATTTTCTCAGTGGGAACAAAGCGTTGTTCTGCCGCCAAATATAAGTGTGATTTGTATGCAATCAGGATGGTCTCACCTTCATTGAATGTCACATAGGTGAAACGAATGGCCCCAGCTATTGCTCTGATGACCAAATGTGTTTTGTTGTCCCTCGTGTGTAGGTGTTGTGTTGCAAGCATTTCTGTTTGCAGCTCTTGAAGAATGCGTGTATGTTCAATTGTCCAGAATTTACTTGAAAAATCGGGACATATTAGATCACATAAAGGTTTTATGCGAGTAGCATAATCTGGAAAGTAAGTTCTGCCAAAATTTAGAAAACCCAATAAAGATTGTAGTTTTTTTGTCGTATTTGGTGGTTGTAACTGTGTGCATTTCTCTAAGAATTGCAGCGCTAGGCTCTTTCCTTCACTTGACAGCTCATATCCCAGGAACAGGACGCTGAGGAAGGCAATATTTGTTTTTTTGAAGTTAAAATTTGTAACCAAATTCAGCAAATCCGACAACAATGCGGACTACCCGTCTTAAATGTTGTAGTAATTCATCATCCGTAAGATAAATATCATCTACATAGGACAATGCTTCAGGGTCAATCTCATGCAAAATTGCAGTGACACGAGCTGCAAACAGTCCTGGGCTGTTCTTATACCCCTGAGGTAAACAACAGATTTTTTTCTGGGAGCCTAGTGCACTGAAACTTGTTAAGTCTCTACTCTCAGGTGCTATATTCTGGCAGAAAAAAACATTGGAAATGTTCAGTGTTGTTTTGTATTTTTTACGCACTATATTGTTCATTAGTGCAGTGCTATGCGAGTTTTGGATAGCATAAGTGCGTGTATGACTGTTTAAATGTCTGTAATCAAAGACTATTCAATATGAATGGTCTGGCTTAGCTACTGGGAATAATGGACTATTCATTGGCGAGACACAGAGTTCAATTATGCCCTGGTACTCTAACTGCGTGAGTATTTCTCTCACCGGTGCTTTTGCTTCATGTTTTATAGGATATTGCGGTTGAGGTTCACTTTTAATTGGAATTACATGATAGGGGGATTCTTTATCCCATCCTACATGATTTCGGTTTAATGCTGGTGCTTGTGCCAAAGCTCATTCAATGGAATAGGATCTGGTGAGTTCCTCTGGAACCAGGGACAAGAAGGAAGACTTAATGACTTCTTCTCTATATGGGCAGGTACGGACAAATTCAGGTGGCCAATCTTGTTCGGCCAACAAAACATCATATATGTGTACTACGCGATCCCAAAAGATTGAGTCTATTATGCGTTCAATGTCTCCTTCTAACTGTAGTGTTACTTTATACACTCTATCAGGTGTGGAGACGCAGATGTCCGCATTTTTTACTTGCATAAAGTCATCAGTTGCTTTCACCTCCAGATGCTCTAGAAGATTCTGGCGAACTATTGTGACCTCTGCCACGCTGTCTAGCAGTGCTAGAGACCATTTCTTGTTCTTCAAGAGGTCCCTTTTCCTGAGTGGCATGTCGAACTGTGACTGCTGCCACTTTTTTCTTTTTGAATTGTGGTTTTTGTTGGGTGGGTTTCTCTTCCTTTTTAACAGAAACCTCAGAAGAGCATTGTGATTCCTGTCTCGGTTTCACGTACTCTGTCCTTCGCTCTGATCGCCCACCTCTCTCATTTCGTTTTTCCGATGAGTCCTGAAAGGAACGAGATTGGCGTGTATCAGTATATTGATATCTATCAGGCGTTTTTATATTATCTCTGTTTCTGAGATTATATCTATTCTGCGGGGTCTCCGTACGCGGAGATTCTCCCCTCTCTTTTTTAGGAGTTTGTTGCTTTTTATCCCAGCGTTTCTTATTACCCTCAGGTGCTTGCTTAGGGAAATCTTTACTCAATTTACCCTGAAATTGTGGTTTAGATGGTCTGGCCCCTAAACTGTCTCTACAGATACTAGAATATATTCCTGCGATAATTTTGGGCAGCTCTCGTTCCTGATCCTGTTGAGGAACGTCACGGAGCCGCATGCGCCATGCAAGCGCTACCGCTTCCCCTTTAAGATTACTTAAAATGATTAAGGATACTGTGGCAAAATTGCCCATCAATTGCACCCCCAAATCTAGGACCGGGCAAGCCCCGTTTTCATCTTGAATTTGTTTCAGCACCTCCGGTAAATTGGCAAGTGTCGATGTACCATGTGCGGTGGTATAGAGCGCGGCAAATACCGTGCCCCAGGTATTACAGTTATCTACTGTAGGGACCATCCCAAAGGGCAAGCACATTGTTAATATTCTATGTTAATCCTGAGGTCCCAAATGGGGAAATACTGCCTCCAGTACATTAATCTTTTGTGCTAACCAAAACTGAGTTTCCTCTCGTTTGGCGGGTACTTTACCCATAATCGAATGTACAGTCGTAGGATTTATACCTGCCGTTGCTGTATGTGATGTGCTGGAGCAGCACGTGCTGGGTTTGTATTTAACGTTTGCATTACAAATTGTACTAATCGTCTATATATCGCTATTAGTTCAGTATATAAACGACGAACCTCAGCTACTGCTAAATTTGCAACCGCAGGATGTGGTGTATAAGTGGCCAATAAAGGCCAGGTAGGACCATCATTACTTAGAAGACCTAACCTTACTGGCAGTATTGTGTGGGGTATGGCGCAATCAAGCCAATTATTATGTTCTTGATAAGATAAAGGTATTTCTAAATATGCGTATGCTCTGTATTGTCCAGGCACGTTTGCAGGTGTATATTGGTGAAATATATTTGTGTTCCCATCAACTGCTGGAAATGTGATCCAAGAATAAAAAAGTTCTGTTCTATAAGCTGCATGGGCATCCCCCACAAATGTGACTGGACCCCCCTGGGCCGTTAGGCCATTTGCTAATAAATGTGCACTTAGAGGTTGTCTCATATCAACCGCTATTTGTACCTGCTGTGGATTCGCCATTGTAGTGACACTATAAGTTCAAAGAAGGCACACCAAACAGGGCTTTCCTTTTAAAGTTCAAGCTTGAACAACCTCCAGCTGCAAATAGGATAGCCTACGCAGCTGGGGTGGAAATCCTCAGTACCACGGGCGTCTCCGTGTACGGTATTGAGGTGTCATTATATATATTGAGACAGAAATACTCCAAAAATTAGAGCCTGACCAAACTTTGGCGGCACCATGTCGCGTAGGCTCTCATTATTCTAAATGAGACTACTGGATTTTAAGCAGCAGAATCGCCTGCGGTGTGGGAGACTGAGTCTAACCCACTGCAGGTGATGCCTGTCGCTCCAATCCGGGTTTTGCTCCGGCCAACTAGCAATGCCTCATCTCTACCAAAGGATTGTGATGATTGGCCAGCCGAGCGCATGACATACTAGGCTTCTCAGGGAAGTCGTGGTCACTCAGGTCGCATCCGGTTCTCTCATTTACAATTTAGTCTCATATGTAAATGACAAACAGAAGCAGTACGTCGTAATAATGAGTTTAATAAAATGACTGCATCTTAGATAGCAAAGCGTGAGCTGCAATAACCAGGACGACACAACATGACAGTATTAGAATTGTGACGAGAAGAGTGAAGCATAGAAACAATGCTATCATATTGTCACTATAATCAATGGACTATTTCCTATCTAGGTTGTAATTTGAGCACATCATGTTAAGCTCTAATTGTGCCCTTCAGGTTCCCCTGGGAAGACATCAACCCCCATACCTGAGCAAAGGCCTGTGGTCTGCGTTTAGCATCTGTAGTAAAGCATTCAGCAATCAGCATACAGTTGTGGTTCCCTGGCTGGAATCTCCCTCTAACGTGTAAGGGACAAGGAAGTGTTTCTATAATAACACAGCTGATGTTCTGAGAAAATGTCCCTACGTAACGACGTGTATTTTCTACGAATGTTGGAGACTATACTTCTACCAGTTACATAGTCTACCGGCAATGTACCACGCTGCAGCCTTGAATGAGGCACAGAGTGATCAAGAATGTCTTGGTTGAGAACAGAGTGCTGGCCTAGGCAAAAACTGTTAGATAGATGAAAATAAAACAAGACCGTAAAAATGGTTATTGTAATAATAATAAAGAAGCTGAATGAAATATATCTAGGTTAGAGTGCACAGAGGCCTAGTGTGTTAAAATAACATGCATGGAGCTATAACTAAAATGGATACACAACAGCACCCCTTTGATAAAAAGCCTATCTAGAAACTATCCTTTCCTTTGTGATTGTCTTGTATCTTAATGGAATATATCTCTTTATTATTTATGTATAACAAATCATTATAATTTTCTGTTTCACATAGGATTTATTGTAGTTCGATGCAATTATTGTTACAATACTGTCTTTTGAAGGACCTTTGTGCACTTTACAGATTGATACCCCTGGTCCTTTCAGATCTGTGAGTTTCCTTGTTTACATACCTTACCAAAATGGAACATGGGCACATCAGATTTTTCCACTGAAAACGGATGTGTTTTTCGCAAAGTGCTTAGCTGTGGATTTTTGTCTGTAGCTCACCCATCACCTAGGAAAACTTAGCAAACCTCTACATTGTTTTAAACTAGAAACATAGGGGAATCCAGGATAGAGTGCCTCGTGGGGCTCTCACCATGTTTGTTACCAAGAGTCCTTTGCAAACCTCAAAGTTTGTCTGAAAAACACATTTACCTCACATTTCGGTGCTGCAAAGATCTGCAATACGAGGGGAGCCACAAACATGCTTCCACCCAGCATTCCTCCAAGTCTCCCAATAAAAAAGGTCCCTTTCTTGAGTGGGTAGGCCTAGTGCTGGTAACAGTAAGTGCCCCAAAACATCAAATTTTTCCACTGAAAATGGATGCAATTTTCGCAAAGCGCCTAGCTGTAGATTTTGGGCTGTAGGTGAGACGGCACCTAGGGAAACCTAACATATCTGTACATTTGTTTAAACTAGACATCTAGAGAAATACAGGATGGGGTGACTTGTGGGGCTCTCACCAAGTTCTGTCACCCAGAATTGTTCGCAAACCTCTAATGTTCTCTAAAAAACACAATTTATATCACATTTTACTGATGAAAAGTTCTTCAGTCTGAGTGGAGCCACAAACTTCCTTCCACCCAGCAATTCCTCAAGTCTCCCAAAAAAATAGTACCTCAACTGTGTGGGTAGGCATTGTGCCCACAACAGGAAATGCCCCCAAAATGCAACATAGACACATTCTGGGTGAAGAAATAATGATGAGAGCAACTCAAGTCTTGCACCCTTGGATTCCCCTGTTACATGTATGTTAAAGTTAATCCACCACTCACACTGGTTGGTTTTAGCACCTCCAGAAATTCTGGTTTCAAAGCATAGATACTTATCAAAGTGTCTGAATATTGAAACCAAGCCTTCTGAAGGTTAGCCATAAAGCCTTCACAGCACCAACTGCTTTATGATCCATTCACATGCCATTCTTGCACAATACACAACACTTTCATACTGGCAGCCACGGGCCCCATCCAACCGATCACTGCGCTCACATCAACTTACCGCTGCCTGACAAGGGCCCATCACATTCATATGCTACAGAACAGAATACGTTTGACCTCATTTTACAAGTAACCACCTCCTTCTTCTTGAACATTACAGAATGCATGTGACAAACCTTTACTAATGGCTCCCATGACAGCCACATGAGGCTCAGAAAGACATGTCTTTCATGCACCTTCAGCACACTCACTGTTCTAAATCCAACTCCTTCCAGTTTGTCGATGCAAGCTGAGGGAGCCAGAAGATGCCCTGCGAGTCCTATTCCTCAGACTGAGTGAGCATATTGAAACAAAGGCAGACATGCTGGGGAATTTTTGTGAAGTTCCCTAAAGAGAACATCATAAAATATGAAGAAGAGTACTGTTTGCCACACAAGGTAGTCCGTGAGAACGTAACATATGTCCCAGCCACCGTTTTGTTTGATGCTATGACTGTAATGGACTTATCACACAACATATTGAACATCTACTAAGTTCTGATGGAGGACGAATATGGCAAGCAGGTCAAACACTATCTCCTGTGTGTTATTGTAATTCAGTGCGAGTGCTTCAGCACTTGGTTTGAATCCATAGGTGTAGATGATCTGTATCTGTACTCCTATTACTATGTGCCTTCCACCTATGCAATATCCTTGGGAAAGCACACCTACACTAAGCTTTTCTTACCCGTTCATGTCTCTTTCCTCATCAGAGTCCTGACTAATCCTGTATAATTGCCAAGTGAACCTATACTAATGCCTTTTGTCCCAGCTACTTGAAGATCAAGAAAACATGTCTTAAATGCACCATCAGTGCACTTACTGTGCTAAATCCAACTCCTTTCAGTTTGTGGATGCAAGTTGGGGGTGTCCGATTATGCCTTGCGAGGCTTGTTCCTCGAACTGAGTGAGTATATCTACCACTGAAATTAAGGCAGACATGATGGTGAATACTACCTACGGTCTCTAAAGTAAAAAGCCAAACAAATATCCTGTGGCACTCATTCACCAACACATCTAATTTTGTTTTGAAAGTGAAGCTGCAAGTTGAGTTTGCACACTTTCAAACAAGTAGAAATGTTGGTGAATATTTTCCACAGGACAGTTGTTTGACTTATTACATTTACTCTGGTTCTTGTTGGAAATCAGGCTAGTCCTTGTATAGCATACATACGTTCACTAACAAACACTGCAAAATTCAGTCATGCCTTTAACGCTTTAACATTTTGCCACGCATGGCACTCCGTGACAACGTGGCATATGTTCTGTCCACTAGTATGTACAGTGTGGTGACTATATTGCATGTTAATCGTTAAACAGAACACCTACTATGTTCGGACAGCAAATAAAAATGTTGACTAGGCCATAAGGAAGTCCATGATTTCCTGAAGTAGATGAACTACAATTATGTGGCTGCTTGCCACATAATTGTACATATTGCATACATATTGCATACATATATATATGTATGGTTACAGGGATGTTATAGTTAGGTTCTGAATTTACTCGCACAAAACCATTGAAATTCAGCATTTAACATTATATTTAGCTCAAGTAACTATAACTCGGTCCCTCTTTAAGTTAACTATAAATCACAGCCCAGCAATGCACAGTTTTCTCATCAATAAAGTTATTGAAAATGTTGCAGTCTTAATATTAAGACGCCACAGAAGGTGTCATCAATGATGTAATATGTGGAGTAATTAGATGTGCACGGTGAAGGGATGAGTTACCTTAGGGCGCGAGTTATAGTTACTCGAGTTAACTGGTGGATCCGCAGGTCTACAGAGACATGGATTCACCTGTGGATCTGCAGATCCACAGAGCAGAACAAAATAATAATTGGGTAATTTCCACAACTTTTCTGTCAGTTTGCAGCCAGCAAACAGGGCCTTACATTTCCCCAAGATCCGCATCCCTATATATCTATATTTTTTAAACTCTAATTCCTCAGAAACTACTGAATAGATTTACACCAACTCACAAAACCAAAATCTGTATACCAAGATTTATCTTTCTGACAAATTTGGTGTCATTCCATTCAGAGGTTTGGGCTGTTTTGAAGATTTTGTGAAGATTTGTCAAGCGGCGCCAAAGTTATTGGTAAAACAAAAGAAACTCTCTTCCTATAGAAACTAGGTCCTAACTATAACTACTAACCAACAACCGCCAGTAGGTAATAGTATATATATATATATATATATATATATATATACATAAATATATATATATACACAGATATACATATACATAAATATATATATATATAAATAGAGAGAGAGAGAGAGAGAGACACACACAGAGGGATGCACTGTCTCCCTATATGTATGCATGTATAAATAGCAATATGTATATAAGTATGTATGTGTATGTGTGTATGTGTCTGTATATACATATATATATAAATATTGCTATTTATATATGCATATATATAGGGAGAGAGTGTAGATCTCCCTCTACAAATATATGTAAAAAGATCAATTTTGTATATGTGTGGTTTCCTTGGGGGCCGATCGCGGCTCCCAGTGAAACCACACATGTATTAAAAAAGCAGTCTCTCTATACACACACACACACACACACACACACACACACACACACACACACACACACACACACACACATATAAGAGAGAGATTTCTCTTCCTCTGTACAGTCTCTTTCTCTCGATATAGAGATTTTTTCTATAAATGTGTGCTTTCACGACGATATATGACATTTCTTTTAGCCCACACAGGGGTTCAGCCCTGCTCACATATGACATCAATTTAATTTGTTTAAAAATGATTTGTAACTTTTATCCCTGGAGGGGCGATCAGGCCCCACTAGGGGTAAACCAATGTATTTTTTTTTAAAGGTGCCTCCCCAGGGTAGGGCCGGCCAATTCCAACAAGGGCTGACCCCATATGAAATCCCTGGCGTCTAGAGGGGTAGTCCACAGCCAGTAGAGAGCACCCTTATCTGCTGCTTCTCTGCTTTGATGGGGAAATAACTGTGATGTCAGCACACCTCGTGGCAACTTGACATCACAGATGGGTGGGAGAGGGGTAAGGGGAGACACAGAAACTATTTTGCATCTCCCGACAGCTTTTTTTTAAAAACAGTCCTCCAGTGCTTTGCGCTGGAGGATATTTTAGAGCCCTCCCTGGTGACAGCCAATGGTCTGTCTCAATTATGTTTGTTTTAGTAATTAATGTGGAACTTTTTAGCAGCAGAAAACAACCCCCTTAGTCTCTGGATAAATTTAGGATTGAGAAAAGAGATTCTTTTAAAAAAAAAAAAGGTTGCATCAAACTTGACTTCAAAGCTACTGGAAAGGAGAAGCGAAAGAGAAAAAGGGATTGTAAATCAGATTAGAAAAACACCACAGGCAGGTCTACAGGATTTTAACAGGTGAGTAGAGGGGCAGGCTGATTGGGGAAGAACGGGAGCATCAATGAAAAAACTGTAGTTGGGACAAGTTTAGTCGCATGTTAGGCATTTTGTTGTACACTTAAGGCACTTCTGTGTTACAGAATGGATCTCAATTGTTTGTGATGTCGACTCAGTCGTAACAATCACACAGATGCTCATTTTGCCCAAGTGCAATGATGGGGAGGAGGAATTGGTGGAAAGGGGCCTTCATGTTTTTTGGGAGTTTGGCCACATGCAAATGAGGGAGCACCTTTCCCTTTATGTTCGTACTAGATTACAGCAAGGACTTGGGGCAAACAGATTTGCTGGAGGCGCACTAAATTTGCCTCACCTGGACAGTGGTGCACAGTTATAGAACCCTGAGGTTGTCTCTTGAGAGGAGGGTAAGAAGGTCCCAGGGACTACATTGATGCTTCCCCCACAGGCAAGTCCATTTATGCACTGTACTGTACTTGTCTGTGGGTGAACCCACATCCCCTCTTTAAAATCAAGCCAGCTATTCTGCAGTGAAAAACAGACCACTGGTTTGAAACTGCCAGCCCATGTTTCACTGGTATGCTGTTGCCAGTGCAGATGTGAGTTCTAGGGAGAGCACATTCTTTTTGTAATATATGGCACATGGAGCTGTATCATTCTGATAGGACTATATCAGCCCCAGCTGATGACAAAGCAATAAAACCAGAAAGAAAGCCATGAATAGCTCTTCCTTGGCTAATACCCTAATAAAATAGCAACCTCGTTACCAGTGACTCCCTAATTCTGATGGAGCCTTCTAACAGTAGTTACTCGTGCCAATAAAGTTATGAGGGCCGCAAGAACATTGCTAAGGCGTTGATTTTTACACTGAGATTTTGGATCCTGAAACTTCAGGGGGAGATGAAGAATTATCCGTGGAATTAGACCTGGACTTACCAATTGCTCAATTATTTCTCATTTTAAAGGAGACCCTCAGCATCCCATTTTTAATTCCTCGGTAACTTTGGCCCGCTGGATTTACCAAGATCCAGTTATTGGTGACTGAGCAGCTGGAGGTACCCAGGAAATTCATAGGCCCTCAAGGACCCTGGTCCTTTAAACTTGTTGTGCTCAGTTCAGAAAGCTTTCTTTAGAGTTATGGGTTATACATTTCGAAAAACCTGCATATTATGTATGCCTAAAGAATGTGTGGATAACAGTAAACTTAATTTATGCATTCTTAAATGGATATATTCGTGCATTACCAGAACATTCATAAATTATGACCAATTGTTGACCTAAATTATGTATGTTGCAGTTTGCAGTGCTTATGTAAATCGACCACTTAGTAATTATAAACAAAATCTAAATGCAAGTGCAGGAATTCATAAGCATATATTCCAGACGTGCTCTATTCTGTAACACCATGCAATTATAACAATGCAAAAAGCAAACACATACATTCTCCGTGTCTTCATTACTCTGTAACGACATGCTGTGGTAATAGTACGTTGTATATACTCTGTAATGCACATGCACACAAACCACACGTTTTATGTATTTTGTAGCAAAATACCTTTTACAAGAGAAAAATGGCTGGGTTTGTGCCTGTGAAGCATTCACAAAAGATGACCTTGGAGGCATAGATCCATTTACTCTGTCTTATCGTGGCACTGTCTTGTAAAATTAAGCAGGGGTAAATTTAATTGAAGGGTTGAAAATGGTAGGATCCAGCCATTGTTGTGATGTATGTAGCTATCTACAAACACATTTGCTTGTGAACATTGGCAAATTTCTCTGTGGCACTTTCCGACCTTTAAACTGATAGGAAATTGTCTCCAGTAATGGGCTGGAGTAAATCAGTTCCCAGAGTGAGAAGTGGAAGGGCACAACCACAACATCAATGGAGAAGGGAGTAGGGTTGATCAATAGGGAGACATGTTTCCCCATGGAGAAACAAAAAAAACAAACAAGTATAATTGCACAGGTGTTTTGCCTTTCATAATATAGAACAGTAATGTGCATAGCTGCACCGTGGAAGTGGTAAAGTAACAAAACACACTCAACTTTCTCAGGAGTACACCTATAAACAAATGACTGATACAACTTACAAGATAATGCCTGCAGTGGTTTGTGAATACCAAAATTTGTGAGGTTTAAGTAACAAACCAAGTCCAGATGACATGTTCTGTGCTGGCAGAAGTGACCTCAATGTTTTATTTCAGCAGAGAGTTAGAGGTTCCCTTTGTTAGAATGTAACAGGAGCACTCTAAGAAAATATCAATGTTACTGAAACGTTGGTGAACGCATGTATGCCACATGTTGCAGAAACACAGCTACACAGCAATTGAGTGCCCTGCAAGAACAGGGAATACACTAGTAAGAAGCTAAGCAGGGAAAAGGAGGAAGGGGATACATAATGGAGGGAAGAGGCATATACAAAAGTAAGGGAGTGGGACAGACTGAAGCAGGGCAGCAAAGGTTGGGAATGATGGCAGTACGCGTCAGAGAAGAAAGGTGGAGGTAGGTGAATAGGCATTTACACTACTGTTAGAAATGGGGTTTCTGGTTGTCTAGGGTATGCACCTCAGCCAGGCAGAACTTACCCACTCTAGTCAGGGCAAGGGAGTTACATGTCCAAGATAACCCCTGCTCACCCCCTTGGTAGCTTGGCACGAGCAGTCAGGCTTAACCTGGAGGCAATGTGTAAAGCGTTGGCACAACACACACAACACACGTGACGCAATATCCCCACCACAAAGGAAACACAACACCAGATTTTAGGAAAATATACTGTATTGTACACAAGGCAATTATCAGACCAAACATCACATATCAGTACTATCCTGCTACCTTAGCAGTTGTCAGAACGTTACACATTAGTTACTCTGCAACCTAGCAGTAGTCACACATTACACACAGGTTACTCAGAATTCTGCAACATAAGCAGTAGTCAGGAAAACACGTTATTACATCACAGCACTTGTCATAAGAATATCATAAAATGCCCATAGTAGGAACATTAGAAAACATATGGCAAGTTAGAAAAACATATTAGCAAGCATGTCCATAAAAGGAACATTTGCATACACAAATGTAAAAACATCAAACGCAGGTAGGTAATATATGAATCAAACAAAAGTCTTTAGAAAGAACTTTGGATTGCAACTATATTGGTACTTTAAACAGTACCTGGTTGGATGAAGGCACCTCCAGTGCCTAGAAGGCGAACAATGGGGCCCCCGGCGCTCCTATGCGCAAAACGGGGGCCTCCCTTATACTCTGGGGTCAGAGAAGGGCGACATGCACCTCCTCTCTTTTATTGACCGTGATTACTGGGGGCCCCCCAGGTCCTCAACCGGCCCTCACGAGGGGGGCCAAAGCCAGCAAAAACAACTTAGGGCAGGAGGGGGGCACCACGCACCCCCTCCGGTTTAATGACAGGCCCCTCCCGGGACCCGCGATCTCTGGGGGCCCCTCGGGCTTCCACTGACCCTTCCACCAAGGGGGGGGCCCACAATAATGCCCGTTTTACCTAACAGCAGAAAAGGAGTGTCCTGCTCATAACGCAGAGGCCAGGGGGAAGGGGGCACTCCCCGCGCCTTCCCCTGGTCCTGCTGTGAAGCCACAAGAAGATTGGACCCCTCCTGAGGCCCGAGCAGACACTCGCCTGCACCCGATGCAAATCCACGCGTTACACCATTTTTACGACCATTCTCTTTTTTCCCAACGTACTAGCGCCGTCCCTAGCTCTTATAGTTTAGCCCGGTTTAGGCCATACGCGCTTTTAAATGTTCCCACCAGCAATTGTCCTCTGTCTTCTAATTTTCTTGACGAAAATGATTGACTTAAGGTTATTGACAGTCCGGGTCACAAAAACCTGTTGAGATCAACAACTGATGATGACTATGACGAACTTGTTCAGGGAGTTAGAGCGAAGATTCCAGACAGCCCCCATTTGAACAATATTGATAGTTTGGTGTCTCACTCGCGATTAAAACCTTTATCCCTGATTAGTTGGAATATTGCGGGGCTCCGATCTAAAATAAATATCCGGACTGGGTGAGTTTTATATCATCCTTTGACATAATCTGTCTACAGGAAACTTGGTCCCAGATTATGACGCTATATAACTCAAAATGTGTCTCAGCAGCCCTTTATGGGGCTGGAGTCTGGGGTTACATTAAAATACCCACTCTCCAATGTACTGAAAATAAATTTATGCGCACACTATTGATGGTACCTAAGTGTGTAGCAAACATCATTATCCACGAGGAAGTGTTCCAATGCTTTTTAGAGGACTCGGTTTCTATTGCCCCCCTTCTGTTGTGGATTAGATGTTGGACGAATCCAGCGGATAGTCTTGTGTGGGAATGTATTACGGAATGCACTCAATTGGCTAACTCGAATAGGATTCCATGGCTTTCGGATTTGCGATAATCTTTTGATAAGCTGGGGCTACGGCATATGGATGAGGAACCACAAATGCTAACTAATACTGCAAAGCCCCTGTTGAAAGTTCGCCATTCTGAGCATACTTTGCACAAAAAACTTTATAGCTGTCTTAACTTGAAATCTTTAGATTCTTATATCCAGATTGCTACGGTTTTATATATTGAACCTTATTTGACTTGGTTTTAATGCCTAAAAATATATTCTCTTCTAACCTCTTTTAGAGTAAATTTGATTCATTTTAAGGTGGCCTTTCCCGAGCAGTGTATCTGGCAAAAAGATTTACCACCCTGCCCTTGTGATGCCAGCTCGAAACAAAGCACTCCTCATTTTTTCTTCTTTTGCTCTCTTTACGTCTCTCCTAGAAATTCTTTCATTTTACCTATTTTACGTACTTTAAGACCAATCCATTATAATGAATCTTTGATACATTTTCAGAAATTACCAAATGATACAATTTGCTATCAGGTTTTAAACTTTATTAGATCATCTATAGCTATTAGGAACCGGTATTAACATTCTGTTATTCATTAATTTTATTCTATGCTGATTTTTAAATCTTATTCTAAATTTCAGAATTCTATACTCTATATGTGTGGTTTAGTATAGCTTTTATTCTAGTGGAAGAAAGGTTTTTTATTATATTTTAGGGTATTTAAACAGTTTTCTTTTAGTATTATATTGCATGAAATTAATAAACGCTTTGATAAAAATATTGGAATATTTATGAAAGAGGAACATGGGTAAGATTATTCTGTCATCTTTTTTTTTGACAATATATGTAAGATGTGTTCTCACTGTTTGTTTTTTGGAAATTTGATTTAAATTTGTACTTTTATGGCATCTGCCGAATAAAGTTCTTTGACTATTCCTAATCCATAATTTATGTACCTTGAAAATATATAGATGGTCAAGTTACAGTTATGTGGAGTGAAGAATAGTGACTCTTCACAACAGTTTTGCCCCTTGATATTCTTCCTACATATTTTGGTTCTGGTAAAATACCTGAAGGCTAGTACGGTTCCGAATAAGCACATTCCGTTAATTTCAATACTGATATTAACTGTGTTATAATTATCATATAATTTCACTTCTGGGTGCCCTTCTTCTTGAATGATGTAAATTGTTACATAAATATAAGTGATAAATATAAATACACATTTATTCATATAATTATTTGTTGCAGTCTGATAATTCTGTCTGCTTGAATATATTCATATTCTTTCTTTATATTTGTCAACTTCCTTTTATAGTAATCACTTTTAATAATGAACAAGGTTTCATAGAAGCTGGTAACATCACTTTTCTTTTATTGTTTTTTAAAAAATAGACAAGTTTGTTTCTTCTGATTGTGTAAAATTATCAGATACAATATATAAACTAAGATGAGTGTAGTGTGATAGAGAAAACTTTGGATGAGAGGCAATACGTGGATGTAATCACCTATCTTTGCTGAAGGCTCCATGGAAGCTCATGTAGCTTTCTCTTGGTGGGCCTATTTGCATGTCTGTCAACTGACGAGAGAGAATAGGAGGCACTGTTACTTTACTGAATATTGTTTCTGTTGTTCAGAAGAGGTATGCGGGAGCTGCCCATCTTTGAATCTTGAAATGGGCCCCTTTGTGGTGTGAAATTTAGTTTAGTTAGCCAAGAGAAAAGTGGGTGGGATTGGAGAAATTAATATAAAGAAAGCTTTATAGTATCACTATCATACTAATTGTTTCATTGTTTAATCTTCTGATAAATATTAGTGCCACTTGTTTGTTGATTTGTTTCAAGGATTGTATTGATTTATCATGGAGTTTTACAACATTGACGCACAAATAAAACAAAAACAGCAATGTCAAAATATTAGTATGACAAAAAAAAAGGTGAGCAACCCCAATGACTGAGGAAAGATCAAGGAAGTGCAAATTTATGGATAATCTACAGACTCCTGACCCTTCTGATCACAGAATCTCAATTCAGCCTTACCCACATTTGTTTTAAATGTTTCCTTGCAGGATCCCTAGGGACAAGGGACAGCTCTAGACCATGAATATACAAGAAATGCTTAATCCAGTTAATAGCCAATGGGGGGTTCGGGTCAATCCAAAAATACACAACTAGAATCCTAGCTGTCAGAATCATAAAGTAAACACTAACGTTCAATTTCAAGGGGACTTCATACAATGTACCAAAAATGATCAGCTGAACTGACGAGTAAGCACAACCTAGAACAACCATCGGAATCTCCTCATGGACCCCCTACCAATATTGATGTAATGCGCCACACAAGTAGGAAATATGCACTGTGCCTTCTCCCACCTTACAACACCTGAAGTATTCTGAATTGGCCTGGCATCCGGAGTTGGATAATCGGTCCGGAGTGTAATATGTATCTTAAAGAATCTTAAAATGATGTATTTTCCCCCCAGATCCATACACAAATCAATTACCCAAACTGGATTGACTCAATAACAGCATCAGCATCCACTTGTAGTAGTAGTTTACGAGTGCATTTGGAGGCTGAGGTGGATATATTATTGCATTGGTCCGAACATTTGTAACATTGACTAATCCTCCCTTTTTCACGTGTTCTGTGCAGCAGTTTAATACATCATACATGATTCAACAGCCCGGAATCTTTAACTTGTTTGTTAAAGAAGTTTTTAATTTGTATATACTTAAATAAAACGGTGCTCCAAACCGCAAATTGTGTAACTAAATCCAAAAAGGACAAGGCCTAATGGCCTGCAAACCGCTGACCTACTGATTGCGTCCAAAACCTACACCAGTCTAACCCATTCAAATCATTAGAAAAAGAGATAAAGTCTGGGTTTTTAAGCATAAAACATATAACAAGTGAGAGGGGCAATTAAAAATGTAGTCAGTAAGCTTCGCCACACCTGGTAAAACACCAGGAGGGTCTTAAACCAAGTACACTTAAAATAAGAAGGGTCATTGTTGGACCTGGCTTTTTGACAGGGTCATCCCCAAACTTTTTGCCTCCTTCCTCCTATTTTTTCTGACCTGTTGTTGTTGGCTTTTGACTTCTGGGCACTTTACCACTGCTAACCATTGCTAAAGTGCATATGCTCTCTGTGTAAATGGTACTATTGATTGGTTTATCCATGATTGGCTATTTAATTTACTTATAAGTCCCTAGTAGAGTGCACTATATGTGCCTAGGGCCTGTAGAATAAATGCTGCTAGTGGGCCTGCAGCACTGGTTGTGCCACCCACTTCAGTAGCCCCTTAACCCTGTCTCAGGCCTGCCATTGCAAGGCCTGTGTGTGCAGTTTCAATGCCACTTTGACTTGGCATTTAAAAGTACTTGCCAAGCCTAGAACTCCCCTTTTTCTACATATAAGTCATCCCTAATGTGTGCCCTAGGTAACCCCTAGAGCAGGGTGCTGTGTAGGTAAAAGGCAGGACATGTACCTGTGTAGTTATATGTCCTGGTAGTGTAAAACTCCTAAATTTGTTTTTACACTACTGTGAGGCCTGCTCCCTTCATAGGCTAACATTGGGGCTGCCCTCATACACTGTTGAAGTGGCAGCTGCTGATCTGAAAGGAGCAGGAAGGTCATATTTAGTATGGCCAGAATGGTAATATAAAGTCCTGCTGACTGGGGAAGTCGGATTTAATATTACTATTCTAGAAATGCCACTTTTAGAAAGTGAGCATTTCTTTGCACTAAAATCTTGTTGTGCCCTTCAATCCACGTCTGGCTAGGTTTAGTTGACAGCTCCTTGTGCATTCACTCAGACACACCCCAAACACAGGGTACTCAGCCTCACTTGCATACATCTGCATTTTGAATGGGTCTTCCTGGGCTGGGAGGGTGGAGGGCCTGCCCTCACACAAAGGACTGCCACACCCCCTACTGGGACTCTGGCAGACAGGATTGAACTGAAAGGGGGCTTGGTGCATTTCTTAGACACTCTTTGAAGTCACCCCCACTTCAAAGGCACAACTTAGTATAAAACAGGGCCTCTGCCCTACCTCATCAGACACTTGCTGGAGAAGAAACCTGAACCAGAAACTACATCCTGCCAAGAAGAACTGCCTGGCTGCTCAAAGGACTCACCTGTCTGCTTTTCTACAAAGGACTGCTGCCTTGCTGTTGGCCTGCTGCCTTGCTGAACTGCCTGGCTGCTCAAATGACTCACCTGTCTGCTTTTCTACAAAGGACTGCTGCCTTGCTGTTGGCCTGCTGCCTTGCTGAACTCTTGTCTGGCTGTAAAAGTGCTCTCCAAAGGCTTGGATAGAGCTTGCCTCCTGTTCCCTGAAGTCTCAGGACCAAAAAGACTTCTCTCTTCCTCTTGGACGCTCCGTGCGGCGAAATTTTCGACGCACAGCTTGTTCCGCGGCAAGAAAAACGCTGCACACCGACGCTGATCGACGCGACGCCTTCGGGACGACCGAAACTTTGACGCACGGCCTCGCAAGGACAACGCCGCCCGACTTCCCGGGAGAAATCGACGCGACGCCTGCCGTGAGATCGAAACTTTGACGCCCGGCCTCGCAAGGACAACGCCGCCTGACTCCCCAGGAGAAATCGACGCAACGCCTGCCGTGAGATCGAAACTTCGAAGTGCAGCCCAGCAGAACGACGCGCAGCCGGAAAACAAGCAGGAAAATCCACGCACAGACCCGGGACATCTGGTACTCCCCGTGAACCACAGAAAGAGACTGTCCGCGCGCCGGAAAACGACGCACGACTCCCCGCGTGGAAAATAACGACGCAAGTCTGTGTGTGCTGAGGAGAAATCAACGCACACACCAGTTTTCCACGTACCTCTTCTCCTGTGGCCCTCTGAGGAGATTTTCCACCAGAAACCAGGTACTTTGTGTTTGAAAGAGACTTTGTTTACTTTCTAAATACTTAAGACACTTTGGTGGTCATTCTAACCCTGGCGGTAAAAACCGCCAGGGCGAATGACCGCGGTAGCACCGCCAACAGGCTGGCGGTGCACCGCTGGGCATTCTGACCGCGGCGGTTCAGCCGCGGCCAGAAACGGAAAGTCGGCGGTGTACCGCCGACTTTCCGCTGCCCTTGAGATTGAGGTGTACCGCCGCCATGGGGATTCTGACACCCCCTACCACCATCCTGTTCCTGGCGGGTCTCCCGCCAGGAACAGGATGGCGGTAGGGGGTGCCGCGGGGCCCCTGGGGGCCCCTGCAGTGCCCATGCCAATGGCATGGGCACTGCAGGGGCCCCCGTAAGAGGGCCCCACTTTGTATTTCAGTGTCTGCTATGCAGACACTGAAATACGCGACGGGTGCCACTGCACCCGTCGCACCCTCCCCACTACGCCGGCTCCATTCGGAGCCAGCGTCCTCGTGGGAAGGGGTTTCCCGCTGGGCTGGCGGGCGGCCTTCTGGTGGTCGCCCGCCAGCCCAGCGGGAAACACAGAATGGCCGCCGCGGTCTTTTGACCGCGGTGCGGTCATTCGGCAGTTCCCGCCAGGCGGGCGGCTCCCGCCGCCCGCCGGGGTCTGAATGACCCTCTTTATATCACTTTTCAGTGATATCTTTACAAATTCATATTGCAACTTTGATCGTTTTGACCTGAAGACACCCAGATAAATATTATATATTTTTCTAAACACTGTGTGGTGTATTTTTGTGGTGTTATGCTATGGTGTTGTATGATTTATTGCACAAATGCTTTACACATTGCCTTCTAAGTTAAGCCTGACTGCTCGTGCCAAGCTACCGGAGGGTGAGCACAGGCTGATTTTGGATTGTGTGTGACTTACCCTGACTAGAGTGAGGGTTCTTGCTTGGACAGAGGGCAACCTGACTGCCAACCAAAAACCCCATTTCTAACAGTCATCAAGCTGTACCATTGGGCCTACTTCATAATGCAGAGACTGCAAGTACCAGGGTTCATGATATATCATTACTTGAGGCATGGGCTCTGAGATAGCAGACCAATAGTAGTATTTTAAACTAGCAAGTGCCCACCCTAACTTTTGGGCATTGTAAAATCCATATTCGTTTATATTGGCAACTTAACTGGGCCCAATATGTTTCAACCAGAGAGAGGAAAGCAACTTTTAAATATAAAGGAATGGCTCTAAACAAATATATGACTTTAGGGAGGATCACCATTTTGACCAGGTCACAACATCCCATAAGACCTACTGGTAACCAATTCCATTGCTGAAATATGCACCTAGTTTTATCAAAACCAGGTTCGTAATTTAATGGCACAATATCCTACAACACTGGAGAGATCCAAGCTCCTGGATATTGTGCTGTTTCCACATATCTCCTATAACTGTCTGGGCTAGGCCTGTTAAAAAGAATTTACATCTTTAATATATTGAGCTTACATCTAGAGAGTGGCCAAAATATCAGAGCTTCACACTCAATTGCTACCATAGATACCAATAGATCAGATGTGGACACTGTCACATCATCTGCATATGCAGCTACCTGTACGTTGAAGCATTAATCCTCAGGGAGCCAATTGCCCTAACTTTTTTGGACTGTGCAAATATGGTTCAAGATACAGCGTCAGTAGTAAGGGGACAAAGGACATCCCTGGCATGTTCCTCTCACCATTTCTAAATACCCAGAGTTAAGCTCACCACTGATCAGTCCCATTCACAAGTTGTGATACAGAGCCTGAATTCTGCTAAGCACCTGGAAACCAAAGCCTGTTGCTGTCAATGTTGCCCATAAGAAAGGCCATGACATCCAATCAAAAGCTTTTTCCTTGTCATGCAAAATCATACCAGCCAAAACACCTAATGCCCCTGCCTCATCAAAAATAGTGAACCACAAGATTAGTGTGAACTGTAGTGTCTCGGTATGGAACAAACCCATGTTGCATACTGTCCACCCAACCTGCAATTTTGGGGTCAGTAAGATTCATCCGAATTATGGCATCAATTTTAGCATTGTAGTTTGTCACGGATATTGACTAGCATGAGGAGCAGTTCAGCTGATCTTTCCTGTTCTTCAGAAATACTTTTGTAGTGGTCTTACCCCAAGCCCTAAGGACATCCCAGTCCCATCAATGTACTTGACCAGTGACAAAAAAAATGAAGGAGGATACTCCAAAAACGTTTTATAGAACTCAGAGGTTTTGGCGTCTGGCCCAGTTGCTGTCTTAGCCGCGAGTTGTTTAACAGCTCTTAAACTTAAAATCTCTGCCCCCGTAGTGGTTGAGACTAGAATTGACTGATCATTATCAGAAACTAGTCCTGATACTGTGGAAGTAACATATTGATTGATATCATCCAGGAATGCTGCTGATGTTCCCCCATACAGTGTGTCATAGTTATGATTCATACTGTATGCAGTAGGGTAGGAAAATGATTTTAAAACAAATCTTGAAATCCAATTCCAATTTTTTTAGTGTTCTTGGGTGTCCCTTTCCTTGATGAAAGAAGATTTGGGTGTATGTTTTACAGGATAGATTATTAACAAAAAAGTGTCTAATTCAAGTAATACTCAGGTGGGTTACAGGGATGACCATCTGGCTCTTTGTCTCAGATTGGCATACTGACAAAATCCAGGTCATGTACTGGAAAAGAAACTCCAGAAAATGTGTCAACTGCTCAGTGGTTTTCAGCTCTTCCTAACTGATGTGTGGTACCTGTGGCCTTATGTGTTTTTGAATCTATTTGTTGTCTGAGTTTTTTGTCTTGATTCTGAAAACAAACATTTTGTATTGTAAATTAAGTTGATAACGGCCAGTGTTTGCTTCAACTGTTGCACACTAGAATGGTGATACTGCCAAGCGGCTCCAAGCCATTTGTGCCACTTCCAGCTAGTCAGTTCCTTTTTGAAAAATCACTCTGTAATGTGGAGCTGGCACTTTCCTTTTTCAGGCTTAGCTACACACAGTTTAAGATGTTTGCCATTACTAATATTACTAATATTCATGTCATGGGGTGTGGTTCAGTCTCTAACTTATGATTGGGTGGCTTTATTGTTCATTCCACTTGTCTCCTCTTGAGGTTATGGTTTCCCTTCCTAATGCTCTGTTTGCTCAGACAAGTAGTATTTTGGTCTTAAAGTGCTGTGTTTGGGTTATGTGTTTCTATCCAATGCTGATGTTGCTTGCATTCAAGGAACATATTTTTCCTTTTCCTGTAAGCACTACATGGAAGTGCATGTGATTTCTTGTTCACTCCTTTTTTGCTGTGTCCCCATTCACTTTATCCTGCACCATCTTGCTTCCATGTTGCTTCCTCTGCACAAGCTCATCCATTGCTTCTCTTGCTTCTCCCCAACACTCATCTCTTATAACATCCACCACCAAACTCCCCTGTTGCTCTGTCACCACTCTCAGCTTGTCACCCCTTTCCTTTAAAATGGGCTTTACCCATTCCAAGATGGCCATCTATGAGTGCACATGAGCACACAGACCTAGTGGATATCAAGGAATGGGTTTGTTTTATTTGAACATATCTGTTGTCAGAATGCTGTACCTGATCTGCATGCATCCACCTCAGACATATTTAAATGTTTTTTTCAAATATTACAAACACATTCCAAGATAACTGTCCATGGCACATGCATCCACTGCAGCCATCTATGAATGGGTTTGTTCAAAATCACAACTGTATTCAAAGATGGGCATAAATGTGTGAAGGCATTCATGGCAGCCATCTTGGATGCATTTGTAATGTTTTCAAAAACCCATTCAAAGATGGCTACTGAACATGTGCACACATCCAGGGAGGTCAACTAGCAAAGAAGCATTGGCAAAGCCAACCAAATTTACTGCCACAATCTACTGGTTTTGCCAATGCTTGTTTTCATTTTAAGCTTCCATCTAAATGTCTCAGCAAAATGAGCATTGTTTCCTAAGACCTCAAGATTGACTGAAATTGCTCAAAGGGCACCTGGCAGCTAAGGAATGGATGTCAGCAACAGTGAGAGTTAAAGAGATGTAGGACAGAGAGAGTAATAATAGATCAAACTGAGGGAGTGAAGTTGAGTAGAGTAGGAGATAAGAGACAGATATTGGGGGAGTCAAAGAGTAAAGAGGAGTAAAGCAGAGAAGTGCAGCACAGAAAAATGCTAGATTGAAGTGAGGGAGTAAAGATGTGTTGGAAATTGGTTTGTTAGTGATGTGGCCTGCACAAATAATAGTTCCTCAATTGTCCCCAGTGGTAACCAAACACCCCATTGTAGAGCTTGACTCTCACAGGGTAGCGAGGCGGATCAGTCTAAGGCTTACTCGAGGGAGGTGGTGTGGGCTAGGAATCACCAATCACTGGCTCGCAGTAATAACACTCAATAAATGATTGTCCAGTCAGTACTTTTTCTTTAGAAAAGGAGAAGTACATTTATAACACACACTACTAAATACTATGTATTAATTTACAAATATACATTGGCAGATAGAACATACCATAGTTGACATTGTGCAATTAATGATAACCCCCAAGAGGAGTCACGCAGGCATTTCAAGAGCGTCCATACAGTCACAGTGTAATAAGGATGTTACCTGGTCAAGAATTGCTGTCATTGACCAATAACTGTATGCAATAATCATAGAACACACACTATTATCATGTAAATCCAATAAAAACATTTATCAGAAAGGTGTTCTTGTTGTCCTTCATGCACTTGGCATTAGGCTGTAATTATCACGACAGCCCCTAGAGGGCTTCACAATAAAAATTGCATTTTGGGAAATAACCATACCTTCAACCTCTAGAGGGCATAAACTCATAAACTTCATTATAATGCAGTCAGGCATAAACACATAAACCTCATTACAATGCAGTTGCATTCAAGACATTACACTGTAACCATATGGACATCCACCAGAGAGCACAATGCACAACCTTATAAAAGGTTAACATGTTAGGCCCTCAGAGATCATGCTACCCTCAGATGTAAAGCAAAAGCTCCAGCCACGAGGGAGTTAAAAAAAAATATTTTGGAAAGTGAGAGAGGTGATGATTTTGGAGTCCCTCCTAGCCTCGGGTGGACCCAAAAGATCTGGTCGGAAAGAGCACATTGTGCTGAACGTTTTGGCAGTGGCCCTGTTGTCCTAGGACAATCACAGGCTGAGTTGTAGGTCAAAATGTGATTCCCAACAAAGGTCCGGCATTGCATTATGGGGCAAGTTTCCCAACTGCAGTGAATATTAGATTAGAAACTTTCCTTCTGTGCCGGGGAGAGCTGCGGTGCTGCATTCCATGCATTTCTTTTTGAACAAACAAGGGCGGCTCAAGCTGTGTCTTCGGGGTGATCGTTGGGGGTGCGTGGTCCCACACAGGCACCCCAGAAGTTGCCATTGTTAGAGGGCAGCCCGTGGAGCCCACCCACGTCCGGCCCCAATGGCTCCTATGCTGGGAACACATCCCCAGGTTGCTATGGGAGCCGGTCATTTACTGTTGTGTCTCTGTCCAGCGGGTAGATGAGTGTGCGGGTGGCCACCTCTTGCTCCCCCAAGACACGGGCACAGGTACGGGGAGCGGAGAGTGCAGGCCACTAGGGGGGACAGCACTCCCCCATCCTCAGAAGGTGCCACGGAGCCCAGAATGGGGTCCTAGGCCCCTCCCACCTCTTGCCAGGGGAGCACAATGGCGTTCCCTCCCTTGGGAAGACCTACTGGTCCTGGGGTCAAGTGGACAGGGTCCTGGGTCCTGAGTGGGGGGTCAGTTCTCAATGGCAGTCCCAGGATCCAGCGGTGAAGCAGGTAGAAAGTTTGCAGCTCAGAGAGATTCTTCCCCTTGTGTTATAAAGGGGTAGGGAAGGTTCCAGGAGGCAGACACCCTTAATCAATCCTGGGGTGCCACATCACCTCTCCACCCCGGCCCAATCCCTACTGCACAGCATGTTGGGACATTCCAAAATGGCGTCATCAAGGAGTCATCAAGGAGTCACTGGTCACATCAGCTCCTGGGGTGTCAACTCCACCCCTTTGCTAACATTACTGCCAGGGACTGCACACTAGAATTTCAAATCCCCCCACCCCCCGGTGGTTAGCTCCAGTTGTCTGGGCACTCTCCTTTGTTCAGGGGGCTTGGGCAGGCCCATCCCTGGTGCAGTGTGACATTTGGGTGATTGATACAGAGCATTCCACTCCACCCCATTTCCTCCTCAGGAGCAAGGAAAGTAGTGCTAATTGCTCCCTTTGTGTGGGGATGCCTTTGTTCCTCCTGCTGGAGAGAATGTAATTACTGGACACAACAGGCCTGGGCTCTGATCTTGGGCTGAGCCAGGAAAACATGAACACTCTGAATGATCCACAAGCTAAGTGGCAAATGTGATTTTCCAGCACAGGTTGAACTTCAAGACGTCAATGGTCTCTCTAGGCCAAGGAGAAGGGAAACTGCACTCTAAGGCACTTCCCTCCCTAGGTGTGTAATGGGGGGTCACTACAGTCAAATCAGTAAAGCATACTGACCTCCCCTAGTAGTGTACACTATTCCTATGAGGCCTATGCCAGGTGAATACCTATACTGCAGAGTTCCCATTGTGCCAAGCTATCCGTGGGCTGATATGGGCAGTAGTCTCCCGCACGCAGCCTGCACACGTGTGCACACGCATGTGCACATGTATTCATCCATACCCAGCCAAGTGCCCCTTTCTGCGTCACTGTGGCCTTATCTGAAAAGGCAGCTTTGGCGGCACACATGCGCAGTGTGTTTACCTGGTGATTACTGTAGGTGAGACACCAATCATGAGGCTCACCCACAGTGAAAAGTTCATAAACTGGAAATTTTAAAAAAAGCAAAAAATCAGGGTGCACCGGTGGGGCAGAAGCTAGTGCAACAAGATGGATGAAGCAGACAAAATACAGATCGGTAGATTAAGAGAAATAATGATGGGTAGATTAGTGGAAGCAATGATGGGTAGACTAGTAAATATACAACGGGAGCAGGGGAAGAAATGTAAATTGAAGTGAGAGAGTAAAGAGGTGAAGAGGGGGAGCAAATAAATAGAACAGGAGGACTATAGCCAGTTACTAGAGTGAGAGTACAAATAAATGGACTAGGGGGTGTAATAATGGACAGAGCAGGCACAGTATGGTGAGTAAAGCGAAGTAAAAATAGAGTAGGTGGAATAGAGATAGGTACAGCAGCGAAGAAAGGGACAAATCTGTGGCAGCCAAGGGGCATGGAACTGTAAAGTAGTAGTGGATACAAAAAGTGAAGTTATATGGGATGGACCAAAGAAGTACACAGAGGTAGAGAATGAGTAAACATAGATAGAGCAGGTGAGCAAAGAGAGATAAAGCAGGAAAAGTAAAAATGAGCTGATCTGGGGAAGAAGAGTGAAGCACACAGAGTAAAGATGATTAAATCTGGGGAGACATGATGCGTAGAGCAAGTGAATAACAATGGGTAAGTAAATAAAGATACAAGGCAGAGAAGACAAGGAAAGATAAGAAAGGCAATGGAGTAAAGATAGGGGGGTGGGGGAGTAAAGAGATAGTGCAGGGGGAGCAAACAGCTAGAGCAAGTGGAGTAAAGACTAGGTGATCAGGGGAGTAAAGATGGATAGATAAGTAAAGATACAAGTTAAAGCAGGGAAGGCTAGGGAGGGATGGGAAGTAAAGATATGCAGAGCACGGGAGGTAAATAAGGGAGCAAAGAGGTTGAACAGGAGTGCTAAATGCAAAATTAAGGGCATGATTAATTAATATTTTGCAATGGCTTTGAGTCAGAAAGCTGACGCAAACCAGCGCAATTTTTTTTTAAATCATTTACTTTCCAGTGCAAAACTTGTTTTACACTGGAAGTTAACTAAAAGCTCTGCTTTGCATTACTTAGCGTCAAGGGGGCATTACATGGGTGTTCCCATGCAGCTACCCACCCTTTTTGATGCAAAACCCTGTCTGCCAGGCGTGGAAAGGAGACATGTTATTTCTCCTTTCTTTTCATACTTTGCATGCTTGCTGCATTGTGCAGCCAACATACAAAACTAGGAACAAATTTAAATGTTGTCTAACTATATTATTTTGTAATGGAGGGGAACCCTTCCAGTACAAAACCTATGTTAGACTCACACACACACACCCTTCTAGGGCAGGGGCTTCCAATGCACATTTCCAGAAGTGCTCATGTAATTAAATTCAATGCTACATCATCCAACTCACATAGTTCCCTTTCTCTTATTTCATGCTGATTCATTACTTTATCTTCATTTTTTCTGTTCACCTCACAGTGGCCTTAAATATAACTTTTTAGACCCTTTATCTTATCTTATTTAATGGTAGGTGAGCATCCTTTAATGAACCAGTCTTTTGGTCATTGAAAAAATATTTGTGCTATCAAAGAGTGTAAGAAAGAGAAAATGTTTTCCAATTCTCCTCACAAGGGTGATGTTTGTGGAGCTGGACAAACATCTGAAAATAATTATAGTGGGATAAAATAATTATAGTGGAATGTCATTATCTTGAAATACCTACTTCTCTGTATGACAAAAAGATTTGTAATTGTATTCAACGTTGAGGGCTTGAAAACGTTTGAGGAATCAAATGGCAAATTAAGCCTGTAGATTGAAAAATCGCTCTAAATGAATGTACTGCAAAGGACTGAAAAAGCTGCAGTCTTTTTTTATTTTTCTCAGATGTTGTGGTACAAACAGATGGCTGCCAGGTGTTTCTGAATGTATTCCTCTTTTATCATTCAACTGCTGCCCTTCTGTCTCCCCACACCTCTGGTACACGCTTCTTCTGCCTGCCCTGAAAGCATTACACAAAATTCCGCAGTACGTACTTTGTTAATCAGAATTATTTTGCATAGAAAAAGGTGATATTTTAGAGCCAGTGGAAAGTGGCTTTCTAAAAGAATGTTAAAACCTTCGAAAATGTCAATGATCCAAAGTATTTGTTGCAAAATTATTGTAACATTGTGGTCACATATGGTTGGAAGATGGTTGAAGTTTTAAATAAACTCTCATTAGAGAGTAATGTAAAGATGTAAATGTAAAGCACAACATAGCAAGCTTTAATGGGCCCAGGTTATCTTGAAGTACATTAATTGTATTAAACAGCATTTTTGTCCTCAGGGGAAAATGGAGTTTGGAGCCCTTTCCCATCTAAACAGAATTTATGAGAAGGAGTACTTATACTGTCTTTCAAAAATGATATGACTTATTTATCCCAAAAATCCTCAATCAGGTCAACATTGCAGACTCCGAGTAATTCAGATGTGTTTCCATACTTTTGCTATCTGCCAAACCCTTTACTTAAAATTTTAAAACATATATTGGGATTCAAACCTGTACTGGGGGTCCCATTTGTGACCATAAAAATGGAAAAGAGGAGGTTTTAGTCTATGTCCTTTAAATATGAAATGCACTATTACTGTGTTTAATTGCTGTCCATTATTTTTCAAATGTGTGCCATACATTTTTAAAACCTTTGTTTTTAAAATACAGGAACTATACGAGATGCAATGTTTTTGACTTGCTATGCACATTATATGTCTTGATGTGTAATTTTGTGGATTGCATGTTGCTTTTATAAACAGCTGCCTCAATAAACATATATTTCACTGCCACTACTAGCTGCTCTTCATGTTCCCCCCTCTCGTAGTAAAACCATTCCCCCAATGTCTTAATTTCAGTCATCACTTCTGCTTCCCTCCTCGCACCATGAGTGACCTCTTTTCCACATGTGTAATCCTCTCTCCCGTACCTTCCTCCTTGCGCCATCATACCACACCTCCCTTCCTTCATAGGCCTTCGCCCGTTTATGCCTCATTGTAAAGCTTCACTCTTGTTCTGAACTATTTTGCATTAAAGCAAGATTTCTTATATATACATCAACATACGTACACAGCCCTAGTTTTCCAATGGAACCTAAATGGGCTCATTATCTGTGTCTCCTCCAATATACATGTTATGCCAGAGACAGCAGGGTAATATGAAGTTAAACAAGTGATAATGTTGATCTTAACCACGCCGTAGAAGTTGTCACTGTAATGCTCAACTTCGTTGTGAGGAATTGGTACGGTCCCGAAATTGATCACACCCTTTGCATGCGAACAATTAATTGAGTATAGAAGAACATATCCTTTTTCAGAATTTTAACAGGATTGTTAGTAAATCCTGTATAGCAGTATTTTCTCTGTCTAGAAAGTGATGGTCGTTCTCAAATTCAAAGGATGCTTTCAGAGAAAATCATTAAAGGCCACCCATATAGTCCACCAGATCAGTGCTGCATCCGTAAGCATTGTCTCTTTAAATCTATAGTACAATACCTCCAACTTCTTAACCCTTCAGGAATAGTGTATAGTTTAATTATAGTTTTAATAGCACATTTTTATCTTTTCAAGTATTCTCTGTTCTAGTAGAGCAGTGATATGCAAATACATTTGTTTGTTCTCAGCTTGAATTCTTGCTCGAGTGTTCATATAAGAAAGATATTAAATCCTCACACTTATTTTGTCACTCTTCAGCGTCAAGTCAATTTTAGTTATTTATCCTCATGTTCCTAACTGCTTACTATTTACACATTTTCATGATTAGTTCCTATTTTGGTACTTGGTACTTAAAGCAGACTTGCCCTACTGGGCGTGGCTAGCTGTTTCAATATAGAGAAACGCTTAATGGTGTAGCTCCTGAGCCTGGAGCCCTGTCATCCTAATTAATCTCCTACCCAGCGGATACCATTGATCGAGTTGGGGCAGTAATATCCATCCCATCATGTCGGCGAACCTCAGTGGGAGCTGTGGCGGCAAGTGGTAGGAGATACAGCAACTCAGGATGATGCCATAGCCTGGGGCCACGTGCCCTCTGGGCCTCTGCTTGCTTGGGAGAACTTGCACCGGTTGCGTGAATCCCCATGAGCTACAAAAATTGTGCACGCATCCTCTGTTGTACAATGGAATGTAAAACAGAGGACCCGGCTAAAGCGGCATGTAGCCCCCATCTCCGATGATGCAAGGAGCCGAGCGAGACTCAGGCCGGGGGGCGAACGGTGAGGCTGGTGATCAGCACCTGTAATAACAGCAGTGAGTGGGAATGCACAAGAGGCCTGGCAGCCTGCTCCTCACCTTCTCTGGGTGCGACATTCTTTCCAAGATATGCTGTATGCTGAGAAGACCACTGAGGATTTATTTACACTGGGCAGACCTCTGCCCATTGCCCATACCAGGAGTTAAGGGCTATATTTGCACCCGTAATTAACGCTGAGTGGGAGTGGACAGGCTTCTTCAGTACATGGAGGTTCAGCGGCTCGCTCCTCACCCTTGGAGAGCATTTTTCCCTGGGCACGACCCCCCCCCCCCTATTTTGTTCAATAAGACTTACGTGCCAGCACTACTACCGGGGCACTCATTAAGCAGAGCATGCCTACAACAATTTTTCTTGAACCAGGTGGTGGGGGAACTATTTGCACCTATAATCCTAATGGTGAGAGCGAGTGGGCAGGAGTCTTCAGTGCACAGGACCTAGTGACCCACTCTGTACCCCTGGAGGGCTTCTTCCTGGACAGGACTCTTTGTTACATTATTATTATTAACTGCAGGTTGATAACATCACTGTCACCCCCATTAGGACAGGCAGGCCAGTGTCAACTCCTTGGCCTGGGTGCTTGAGAGGACAAGCAATCATAAATAAATGTGCATAGGCCATAGACTTGCATGTGACTCAGGCCCTTCACACTACAATCTGAGAACTAAGGAAATATCCTAGATGTGACAGCTGTGCTGCATTAGAAATCCATTCTAAAACACTTAATCACTGACTGAGGAGGTACTGCATCCTCCTTAAGACCATTAGGTAGTCATATTAAGTCACACTAAAACTCTGCACTGAACTGTTGGGTGAGTAACCATACAGATCTCTCATCAAACCTCCTAGTATGTATTGAAGCTGTGTATAATATAGAGGGGTGCTGTCTAAGACATTCATCTTGTGAGCATTATACCTTCCGTTTGTTCTGTGACCAGAATGCACTGAGAGGCGGCAACACCTTTGGTTGGCACAATGGGAAGGATCAAGACTAAAAACAGCAAACAGAGTTCCCATATATGCTCCTGCTCATCTCCTTCGGACTGCTCTTTCTCCTGCACCTCAGAGACTTGCATTCCTCCCACTGACCAAGCACCCCCCCTAGACAAACTGGACATCATCCTTCAAGAAATCCATGATTCATGCCTTGCCATAGAGCAATGATTAGGAGCCATCACCACAGGCATAAACTTACTTAAAGATGACCACCATACATTAGCAGAGTAGGTCAAAATTAATGAGACATCCATTGCTTCACTGATACCCACCAATGCAGATCACACAGCACAAATTACCAATTTGAACTAACAAGTAAAATTTCTTCAGAACGAGTAGAGGATGCAGAAGGCAGGGCCCGCAGAAATAACATCCGCATTATGGGGATGCAGAGGGTATAGGACTGAATGCAACACAATATATAGAAGGCTGACTCAAAATGGCAGTGGCCCTTACCGGACTAGCAAATCTATTTGTGGTCTAATGAGCCCACTGAGTTCCTACCAGAAAATCTATCCTGGGCACACCGCCAAGACCAATAGTACCTAAAATTTGAAACTTCAAAGACCAGGATGTGTTGGTGAAAATAGCTCTTGAAAAGGCACCTATACTCATGGAGAATATGAGGATCTCCATATTCCCTGGGTATACTGCATCTGTACAACACTAGCACTCCTCCTTCCAAGAAATTAAAAAATGTTTCCGGTCGGCTGGTTTTTCCTATGCACTCTTGTTCCCAGCCAAACTCAAGATAATGCACAATCACTGCGCTCTCTTTTTTGAATCTCCTGACACAGTGAGAGAATGGCTGGAACAAAATTTCCCTGCTGCCTGTGGGAATACACCTGAGAAACATATCTCTCCAAAACAACAGTGGAGGCCACATTGTCAACAGTGGGGCGAGACTGCCTTAAGGCCCAAGATGGAACATCCTCTCCACAAAAAGCATTTGTAGGTCAACTAGAAGTCATCAGATCAGCTCCCTTCTTTCAATGCCTGCAGCTGTAGCTCATCGCATAGTAGTGCAACTGACTCAGACTCCATAGGCAGTATGGCACTGTTTCCATCTATGACTCCAAACACAGCTAATGACTTATGAGAAAATCTGCAGAACAGACATAATGACAAGGGCGCTAATAATCACCAGATAGCAGGTATTGTGGGCGGAGGGGCAAGATGATTTAGAACTCCAAATGATTTGTGTTAGGATGCACTGCAGAATCTGGTGACCGAATCTGCGCATTCAGTGTCTTAAAGCAGATATTTCACTGGTACCCACAGCCGCAGTTTTTCATATGTAATTACTTAACCTCTTAGGTGCGGGCGTCGGCCACTGGCCGACGCCCACACACCCTCCCTGGTGCGAGTCACGACCAGTGTCCGACACCAGGAAGGGCATTAATAAATCCTCGGGTGCGTCGCACCCGAGGATTATTTTTTTTTTTTTACTCCCCCCGGGAGACACGGAAGCTACCGTGTCTCCCCCCGCCCCCCACCCGCCCCTTTGTGACGTCAGCGCGCCGCGAGGCGCGCTGACGTTGCAAAGGTGTTTTCCCCATGAAAGCAGGAAGCAGCCTTGCGGCCGCTTCCTGCTTTCATGGGGAAAACTGCCTTTTACACGTTCGGGAAGGCCTCGTAAGAAAGGGGAGAGTCTCCCCTTTCTTACGAGGCCTTCCTGAAAGTGTTTCCTGGCCCCCGGTCGCAGCTGTGCTGCAATCGGGGGCCAGGAAACACTTTCAGGTTTCCTGGCTCCCCCGATCGCAGCACAGCTGCGATCGGGGGGGCCAGGAAACATTTTTAAAAGGCCTTGTAAGAAAGGGGAGAGTCTCCCCTTTCTTACGAGGCCTTCTGAAACGGTTTCCTGGCCCCCGATCGCAGCACAGCTGCGATCGGGGGCCAGGAAACCCCACTAGACACCATGGATTTCACTTTTGGGGGGCGCCCCCGCCCCCGGAAAACGGGCCGCCCCCCCCCCCCCCGGCATAATTTTTTATTAAAAAAAAGGTAGGTGCCCCCTAGGGGGGGGGGGGGAGCGATCGCGCCCCCCCCAGGGGATTTTTTTTTTTCAAAAAAAATGAAATGACAGGGGGTCGCCCGTGGGCAGGGGGACCCCCTGTGGGGGCAATTTTTTTTTTAGATGTTGTAGGGTTTCCCTGGGGGCCATTTTGGCCCCCAAGGAAACCATACAACAACTAAAAAAAAATATATGTATATATCTATATATATATATCTATGTAGATAGATATATCTAGGTACATGGATATATCTATAGATATGTCTATGTAGATATATATATATATATATATATATATATATATAGGTAGATCTGTATCAAAGAGATTTATAAAGCGCGCTACTCACCTGTGAGGGTCTCAAGGCACTGGGGGGGGGGGGGGGGAGGGAAAGGGGCTAGGAGGTTCACTGTTCAAAAAGCCAGGTTTTGAGGCCCTTCCTGAAAAGAAGTAGGTTTTGGGTCTTGCGAATGTGGGTTGTGAGTGCGTTCCAGGTTTTGGGTGCAATGTAGGAGAAGGATCTGCCCCCGGTGGTGGTGTGTTTGATGCGGGGGACAGAGGCGAGAGAGAGGTCAGCTGAGCGGACGTTTCGTGTGGGGGTGTGGAAGGTGACTCTCATTGAGGTAGGCAGGGCCTGTGTTGTGGAGTGATTTGTGTGCGAGGATGAGGATCTTGAAGGTGATCCTTTTGTCAATGGGGAGCCAGTGGAGGGATTTGAGGTGTGGAGAGATGTGTTCGTGTCGGCGGAGGTCGAGGATGAGTCGTGCTGCTGAGTTCTGGATGCGTGTAGTTTGCACTTGAGTTTTAGAGTGGTGTCGGCGTAGAGGGCGTTTCTGTAATCAAGCCTGCTGCTGATGAGTGCGTGAGTGACAGTTTTTCTGGTCTCTGTGGGGATCCATTTGAATGTTTTTCAGTATACGGAGTTTGTTGAAGCATGAGGAGGTAAGAGCGTTGATTTGTTGGGTCACAGAGAGGGAGGAGTCTAGGATGATGCTGAGGTTGCGTGCGTAGTTGGCGGGGGTGGGTGCAGGGCCTAGCGTGGTGGGCCACCATGGGGGGTCCCAGGTGTTTTTGTGTGGGCCAAAGAGGATTATTTCGGTTTTGCTTGAGTTGAGTTTCAGGTGGTTGGCTGTCATATATACATCACTTTTGTCAATATGTGTGTGGTTTCCCTGGGGGGAAAAGGGTCCGACTTGTCTAGTGGCAGTTTTAGTGCCATAAAGAAGCGCAGAAGGTTTATATGCCTACTGCAAAGAGCACATCTGTATTTTATGTAAATAGCTGAGTACATTAGTAAAGTCTATGGAGAGATGAAGGGCACTTTTGCTGGGTGGTAATGAGGGAATCCGAGGAGGAGGGAGTGGGAGCACCAATAATGATTGTTGGACTGGGCGCAGGAGGTGCTAAAGACTGTGACGAATGGTATGTGACAAGGTGTTTTTTGAGTGTCTTGAAAGTACGTGCTGATTGAGGGAAGAAGCGCAGGTAAGGTGGCCTCTACTGTTGCACGTATCTCACACACACCATCGATTTTGTGACTGTCTACGTAGGCTAGTGTTTTAGAGCAACAGTTTAGCCAATAGCAGAGATGGCATCTTGATGGATGACTGCTGCCTGCACTCGGGTTATAGAGGACCGCTCTGACATAGGATCAGAGACTGAGACATCAGATACTGAGACAGCATCTGAGGGATAGGACAATGGCGCAGACTCTGGGAGTGATTTTTCAGTCAGAGGAGTCCCATTCGAAAACTCCTCTTCCAGTACATTATGAGGGAGGTGATGAGGACAGTCCTGCTGTCCCTTCGCAAGCTGTTCGTGCAACTGGGTAATAGTGGGTTAGGCCAACCCAGAGAGCAGGTGAATGCGGCGGCAAGCAGAGAGAGAGTGCTCTCTTGGGAGCTCACCAATTTAGTTCAGCCCCAAATTCCACCACCCAAATCATATTGTGGAGACATCAAAATTGTCTATGGCAAAACAAACTGGTTTTGTAAGGCAGGCACCTGTGTTTTTGGTCCTGGATTCGGCGGCCATATAGAGAAACACACTAAACCCAAACATTTCTGGAAACTAGACATTCGGGGGAGTCCACAGAGGTGTGACTTGTGTGGATTCCCCAAAGTTTTCTTACCCAGAATACCCTGCAAAGCTGAAATGTTGAAAAAAACCTTTATTTTTCTTGCATTTCTGTCACACAAACTACAGGAATATGCTGGGATCCACAACATTCCTACCACCCAGTGACTCCTCACCTGTCCTGATAAAAACACTACCCCACTTGAGTGCCTACACCTAGTGCCTGAGTCAGGAATGGATCACCCCAGGGTCAACAGCTGCCTCACGTAAGGACCAACATTGACCGTTGTGTGATCTATTCCTGTCGCACGCACCAGGCCTAACCACACAAGTGAGGTATCATATTTATCGGGAGACTTGGGGGAACGCTGGGTGGAAGGAAATTTGTGGCTCCTCTCAGATTCCAGAACTTTCTGTCACCGAAATGTGAAGAAAACGTGGTATTTTAGCCACATTTTGAGGTTTGCAAAGGATTCTGGGTAACAGAACCTGGTCCGAGCCCCACAAGTCACCTCATCTTGGATTCCCCTGGGTTTCTAGTTTTCAAAAATGTGCTGGTTTGCTAGGTTTCCCCAGGTGCCGGCTGAGCTAGAGGCCAAAATCCACAGGTAGGCACTGTTTTCTATGAAAAAATTTGATGTGTCCACGTTCTGTTTTGGGGCATTTCCTGTCGCGGGCGCTAGGCCTACCCACACAAGTGAGGTATCATTTTTATCGGGAGACTTAGGGGAACGCCGGGTGGAAGGAAATTTGTGGCTCCTCTCAGATTCCAGAACTTTCTGTCACCGAAATGTGAGGAAAACTTGTTTTTTTTAGCCACTTTTTGAGGTTTGCAAAGGATTCTGGGTAACAGAACCTGGTCCGAGCCCCGCGAGTCACCCCTCCTTGGATTCCCCTAGGTCTCTAGTTTTCAGAAATGCACAGGTTTGGTAGGTTTCCCTGGGTGCCAGCTGAGCTAGAGGCCAAAATCTACAGGTAGGCACTTCTCAAAAAACACCTATGTTTTCTTCCAAAAATGTGGATGTGTCCACGTTGCGCTTTGGGGCGTTTCCTGTCGCGGGCGCTAGGCCTACCCACACAAGTGAGGTATAATTTTTATCGGGAGACTTGGGGGAACGCCGGGTGGAAGGAAATTTGTGGCTCCTCTCAGATTCCAGAACTTTCTGTCACCGAAATGTGAGGAAAACTTGTTTTTTTTAGCCACTTTTTGAGGTTTGCAAAGGATTCTGGGTAACAGAACCTGGTCCGAGCCCCGCGAGTCACCCCTCCTTGGATTCCCCTAGGTCTCTAGTTTTCAGAAATGCACAGGTTTGGTAGGTTTCCCTGGGTGCCGGCTGAGCTAGAGGCCAAAATCTACAGGTAGGCACTTCTCAAAAAACACCTCTGTTTTCTTCCAAAAATTTGGATGTGTCCACGTTGCGCTTTGGGGCGTTTCCTGTCGCGGGCGCTAGGCCTACCCACACAAGTGAGGTATCATTTTTATCGGGAGACTTGGGGGAACGCCGGGTGGAAGGAAATTTGTGGCTCCTCTCAGATTCCAGAACTTTCTGTCACCGAAATGTGAGGAAAACTTGTTTTTTTAGCCACTTTTTGAGGTTTGCAAAGGATTCTGGGTAACAGAACCTGGTCCGAGCCCCGCATGTCACCCCTCCTTGAATTCCCCTAGGTCTCTAGTTTTCAGAAATGCGTGGGTTTGGTAGGTTTCCCTATGTGCCGGCTGAGCTAGAGGCCAAAATCTACAGGTAGGCACTTTGGAAAAAACAGCTGTGTTTTCTATAAAAAAAATAGGATGTGTCCATGTTGTGTTTTGGGGCATTTCCTGTCGCGGGCACTAGGCCTACCCACACAAGTGAGGTATCATTTTTATCGGGAGACTTGGGGGAACACAGAATAGCAAAACAAGTGTTATTGCCCCTTATCTTTCTCTACATTTTTTCCTTCCAAATATAAGAGAGTGTGTAAAAAAGACATCTATTTGAGAAATGCCCTGCAATTCACATGCTAGTATGGGCACCTCGGAATTCAGCGATGTGCAAATAACCACTGCTCCTCAAAACCTTATCTTGATCCCATTTTGGAAATGCAAAGGTTTTCTTGATACCTCTTTTTCACTCTTCATATTTCAGCAAATGAATTGCTGTATACTCAGTATAGAATGAAAACCAACTGCAGGGTGCAGCTCATTTATTGGCTCTGGGTACCTAGGGTTCTTGATGAACCTACAAGCCCTTTATATTCCCGCAACCAGAAGAGTCCAGCAGACAAAACGGTATATTGCTTTCAGAAATCTGACATCGCAGGAAAAAGTTACAGAGTAAAACATAAAGAAAAATGGCTGTTGTTTTCAGCTCAATTTCAATATTTTTTTATTTCAGCTGTTATTTTCTGTAGGAAAACCTTGTAGGATCTACACAAATGACCCCTTGCTGAATTCAGAATTTTGTCTAGTTTTCAGAAATGTTTAGCATTCCGGGATCCAGCATTGGTTTCACACCCATTCCTGTCACTAACTGGAAGGAGGCTGAAAGCACCAAATATAGTAGAAATGGGGTATGTCCCAGTAAAATGCCAAATTTGTGTTGAAAAATTTGGTTTTCTGATTCAAGTCTGCCCGTTCCTGAAAGGTGGGAAGATAGTGATTTCAGCACCAGAAACCCTTTGTTGATGGCATTTTCAGGGAAAAAACCACAAGCCTTCTTCGGCAGCCCTTTTTTCCCATTTTTTTGGAAAAAACTAAATTTTCACTGTATTTTGGCTATTTTCTTGGTCTCCTCCAGGGGAAACCACCAACTCTGGGTACCATTAGAATCCCTAGGATGCTGGAAAAAAAGGACGCAAATTTGGCGTGGTTAGCTTATGTGGACAAAAAGTTATGAAGCCCTAAGCGCGAACTACCCCAAATAGCCAAAAAAGGGCTCAGCACTGGGGGGGAAAAGGCCCAGCAGCTAAGGGGTTAAAATTATGAATCATTAAGGGTCCAGAACTTGAGCGACCCCTCTTTTCACACCAAAGTGTTACTGAAGTAGAACGAAATAATGTTTTTACAGGTTACCAACTATCACACCAAATGTGAAGGCAAAAGTTACTTATTAACGATAATCAGTGCTTAATTTGTAAATAAATAGGTGCCGGTGCACAAAGCTCGTCTTTTAAACACGCAGCTGCTGCAATTTAAAGTGCAAACAGGGAATACTGAGGCAGCGTAATCCTGAAGGCACCTCGAGTCTCTTCAGTTCGTTTACAGTGACCCTCTGCCGCTTTCGCTTACTCATGCAGCTTCTTGCTTTCCCCCTTTCTGACGCTTTTTCGTTTTTCTCTTCCCCCGTCTTACCCACATGTCTTTTGCTCGCAGTAAGTGTTTGAGACAGAAAACTACGTGCCGGCCCTCAGAAATAAGTGCACAAATTAAGCACTGGGTAAATTATATATTTTTTGCAATGTGTATGATTCCAGATGGTTCTGTGAGGTTTCTTGAGGGCGTCTATGAGGTATTTCCGAAATTCGTTAGAAAGTGAAAGCTCATTTTCACATTACGGGAGAAATATAGTATGTTGAATGGGCCATGGTATTGTATTGTATTGTAATCGTATTTATATAGCGCTTACTACCCCTGACGAGGCGTCAAAGCGCTTTTCGTTGAGTAGGACGCTACTCTGGAACCCAACAAGAATTAGTGATGGATTAGTATCGGGAAATAATGAGTACAGTTTTAATATTATTATGAGTTCATTTGAGCCGCGGATATGAGAGTTTGTTAGTTAGATTGACTGGAGTAATGGAGGGGTGGAGGAGGAAAGAAATCCAGAATTGTTAATTGGGAGTATATCCTTAATTTACTCAACCCAAAGGCTTGGGGTGAGTAAAGGGGGATGGAGGAGGGAAGAGTATGTCGAAGGATTAGGGAGGGCATAGTATCAGGGTGAGATAAATGCGGGAGAATTTAGCAGGGTTGTGTGGGAGGTCACAGTAGTAGAGTGAGGTTTGGTGAGTTAGATGTGGAAGCGGAGAGAAGAGTTTAGGCAGAGTTACTTAGGAGATGAAAGTAGTAGAAACGATTTGGGATGAGTCAGAGTGAGAATGGAGGATAGTTTGATAGAGACATGACATATGATGATGGGTAGATAAGTGTGATAAGATGAGAGCAGGAATTCATAGATATCTAGTATAACAACCCACCCAGGAACCATGCAATGACCTATGAACATGCCAAGCACAGAAACAACATATACACACACATACATACATATATATATACATACACACATACACATACAAACACACATGAATACACACACATATGCACATATAATACATAATTAGAACCATGGGTAAAATATACTTAGTCAAACAGCTTTAAAGAGTGTGTGTGTATTTTATTGTTATGACATAGTAGCAATACATATTTTCTAAAGAACTATACATAACTAGAAATATACACATAATCTGAAAAAAATATTTATCAACATAAGCATATGCAGTCCATAGTTGTTTGAATATGGTGGTTATGAAGGAAAGAGCCAACTCCTGAATAGTTTTCTGAAGACAAGAAAGTTATCTGTGGCTTTTATAGTTGGGGGTAATGAATTCCATAGTTTGGCTGCTTGAACGGAGAAAGATGGACCACCTATAGTCTTTTTCTTGTATGGTGGTGTTCTAAGGCGGGTTGCCAATCTTGAGCGGAAGTTTCTTTGTTGGATGTATTTGGTTCTTTTGTTTCTGATAAAAAGCGGACCTGTTCCATGTATAGCTTTGTGGGTGATACAAAGCAGCTTGAAAGTGCATCTTCTGGCAACGGGTAACCAGTGTAGTGCTCTCAAGGCAGGGTAGATGTGGGCTTGTGGCTTTACATGTAATAGTATCCTGGCTGCGGAAACTGGATATGTTGTAGTTGTTTCATAATAGATAGAGATGATCCATGGTACAGGCCATTGGCATAATCCAGTTTGGATAGTACAAGCGAGATAGTAGCTTGCACCTTGTGTGGAAATCTGAGGTGGGGGAAGATGCGTCGTAAAGTTTTCAAGGTGATGAAGCTTGTTTGTGCTAATTTGTCCATTTGGGCATTCATAGTTAACTTGGAATCCATGGTGTTTCCTCGGTTTTTTACTTCCTTGGATAATTGAGGAGGTGGTTCGAGATCGTCAGGCCACTCGGCGAGAGGGTCATAATTTTTCCAGTCACCACATATGAGTATTTCTGTTTTGGAGGTATTTAGTTTGAGATGGCTCCAGGTCATCCACTGATCAACGGCTCTGAGGCAACTGAAGATTTCTGAGTTTTCAATGTTTTTGGGGCATTCTAATTTAAGTAGTATTTGTGTGTCATCTGCATAGTTGTAGCATGTGAGATGGAAATCATTGATCAGTTCTGGTAAAGATATCATGTATATGTTGAAAAGCAAAGGTGAGATGATTGATCCTTAGGGGACCCCTGCGTTTGTGAGGTAGGGTTGGGACGATAAGGGGGGCGAGTGGATGATATTAGATCTTTTTTGGAGATAAGAAGTAATCCAGTTGAGAGCAATCCCTTGTATGCCAGCTTCGTGGAGTCTTTGAATTAGGGTGTCATGGTCAACCGTATCAAAGGCAGCTGAGAGGTCCAAGAGAAGTAGTGCAGCAACTCCATTTCGGTCGACTGTGTTTTTAAGATCATCCCAGATTGCAATGAGTGCTGATTCAGTGCTTCTTCCTGGGCGGAATCCAGTTTGGAAGTCTGAAAGTATAGAATTGTCTTCAATGAATTGTGACATCTGGGCGAATGCTGCTCTTTCTATCCATTTGCCCAGGAAAGGTCCATTTGTGATTGGTCTGTAGTTGTTGGGGTCTTGTGGGTCTAGGTTTGTTTTCTTTAATAATGGTTGTATGTATGCCTTTTTCAGGTCGACAGGAAAAGTTCCTGAAGTTAAAGAGTTGTTGATGATTCTTCTTACAGGTGTGGCAGCAGAAGTAGATAGAAGAATGTTCTTGAAGATTTGTGGTGGGCAAGGGTCAGAAAGGCAACCGGAAGGCCTGCTTGCTTTGTCCAAATCCATAAATTCACCCTGGGATATTTGTTTGAAAGACTGTAGAGGTTGGGTTGGTTTATTCTTAGAGGATATTGTAGGAAAGGGGTTGGTGCTGATGTTTTTCTTCTGTTTTAAATAGGAGTCCAATGTGTCTGCCTTGGTTGTGTAGTGAGTTGCCAATTTGTTTGTGAAATCTTGAGTAGTGGGATGACTTCCTTCCATGCATGTAGGTTTTCGAAATTCATTTAGAATTTTATAAAATTCCTTGGTTGTAGATTTAGCATTTTGAATTCTCTCTGAGTAGTACCTTTTTTAGCTTTTTTGATTGATGATTTGTATATCCTGTTAAGTTTGTGTAGCTGCAGTTTGTCTTGACTGTTGTTTGTTTTGAGCCAGGTCTGCTGCAACTTTCTGATTTGTTGCTTTAACTTTTTAAGTTCTGTGTTCCTCCAAGGTGTTGGTTTTCTTTTGTTGTGTTTAGTTTTTCTGAGTGGTATTAGGATATCAAAAGCTTCCTGTAGCCACTCATAACGTTTTGGCACATAATTAATTGTATCTAGATCTGTGTTGGCTGTTAGTTGTGTTTCTAAGTCATCCAAATTGAGTTTGCTCCATGGTCGATAGGTGTATGTATGTAAGTAGTTGTGGGGTGTGTTGATTTGTGGAGTTGTATGTCGGAAAGTTATCAAATGCTGGTCTGACCAAGTGATTTGCGTGATGCTATGAACAGTAACAAGTTCAGGATTAGCTAAAATGACATCTAGGATGTGTGCAGCGATGTGTGTGGGATTGTGTACAATCTGATGTAGGTTCAATGCGACTAGGCCAGTGGTGATAGCTTTTGGATGGGGCATATTGGGTTAGTCAAAGCAAATGTTTAGATCCCCAAGAATGGAATATAGTGTAATAAGGTTTGAGACTGTGTCTAGAAAAGCATCTGGGAATGTGGAGTTGTTAGGTGGAGGTCTGTAAAGGAGGAGAAAGTTACAGGAGGAAGTTGGAGTAGGGTGGCATCTGGTAAGGAGGGCTTCACAACCTTGTATGGAGATGTTGTCTGTTTTAATGAGGTTCAATGCCTGTTTGAATATAATAGCTAGTCCACCTCCTCTCTTGCCTATACGGTTGTGTGTGATGGTTTGATAGCCTGGAGGAACGGCTTCGTGCAGCACTGGGGCCATGTCATCTCCCAACCAGGATTCAGTTATGAATAGTAAGTCAGGTTGTGTGTCTGTGAGCTGGTCGTAGATGTGGTGCTTGTTTTTTGAGAGTGATCAAGCATTTATGAGCTGGCAGTTTAGAAAAGGTGTGTTAGTGGTAGTGTTGTTTTATTTAGGAGAAGGGTAAGTAGTATAATGTGAGCTTGAAGCGGGAGTGTTGATGGTTGTGATAACTGTTTGAGGCTCATAATAGTCTTGCTTTTCAATATAGTGTTCCTCTTCTAGCAGGTTAAGGAGGCATTTTGTTGGCTCTGTGTGTGTGGGTGGTGGACTTGGTGGCTGAGAGAGCCATGAAGAGTGTACAGTTTTTTGTAGGGTAGTCTTATTATGTGATAGACAAGGGGATGCGAGGTTGCTATGAGTGGCATGTTTTTTATTTAGTTTGCGTTTGTTTAGTGTGGATGGAGTATGGGTTAGGGGTGGTGGAGGAGCATGTGGATCATGATGTAAGGCTCTAAATTGTGTAATGGAGGAGAATTCGAAACTGCCTTACCTATTACATTTATATGAAAAGTTAAATCGTATTTTTCAAGTATTCCAAGTGATATTGTAAATATTACTTTATACATATACGCAGTGTTAGAGAGGTTTGAATAAACAGCAAGAGTACAATTCTGAATAAGTGACTAAGTATATAGATATGTTTTCCTTTATTTATGCATGCATAATATTAATAATATGGAAAATGTGCAGATATGGATTTATTGTTAGGCACTAGGGTTTGTCGTATTAGCTGGAATAATCGGTCACTGTTAGACTCCAGCATCACATTAGAACCTTCCTTATTGCCAGCCATCTGCACGACAGTGTATACAAACTCAAAAAGAAATTAGCTTGTTTAGTAAATTATTCAGTCATATTTTAAAATAATGGGTGGCAGAGAGAGATCCAATGCACGAGCTGATAAAGAGAAATTGCTAAACACATTAGCATAAACTACTTTTAAATGAGAACGGCGTTTTCCTGATATGTTGTCGTTATGAATGGATTTATAACTTTTCAGTCAAAGTGGACTGTTGTATGCAGTTCCTAGCCTGAAGAAAAAGACAAACTTTGGCACAAATATATTATGCAGCCTCACAACAGGGTTTATGGTAAAGGCGTGTTGGAGGGAAGTCATGCGGCTTCACTGCCACTGTGGAGGTAGGCGGAGCCAGATAGGTAGTTGAAAACAGTGGTTGACCGAAAGGCCTTCCAGTGATCTTTGTATGATTCCTTTCAACTGCGGGAGTGACCAAATGATGCGGCGGGGGGGGCGGGGGTAGTATGTCTGTTCACTACTCCTCTTGCGGGGCTCAGAAACAAATGCCAGTGTGCGCTGCCAACCTTGAGTTGTGTTCATGAAAAACAAATACCGGTCACACGTGCCTGGTCACCGATATTGGATTCGTTGTTCCCTGTGCTTCAATTATACAAGCACTGGCAAAGTCAACGTCAAACAAGGGGGCAGGTGGCCGGCTGGGTAGAGAGGAAGCTGAAAGTGGGCAGTGGGGCTTGGGGCAAAGTAGGAAAATAAAATACAGAGCGGAAGGAGACGGCCAGAAGCGGTGCAAACCCAGATAAACAGGGAGAGTGGGAGGTGTTTGAAATGTCGAAACACAATACAGGGCGTGGCAGAGAAAGGATGCGCGTGAGGCTGAAGAAATCATTTTCCCGATGGACTGGAATGCAAGGACTCCGTGAAATAAGCACAGGTGCTGCGATGAGGTCCTCCTGAGATGCTTTAGGGCTGGTTCAGTATAAAAAAGTATGCTGTACATATATATATTTGCGAGAAAGTCTCTCTATTGCTCAATATGTGGACAACAGTATCTTCTAATGTTAGCCATCTTTCCCTGGGCTCCTGAGATATTGAGACCGACCTTGTCTCTATATTTTTAGGATTCATTTCACTGTGATGCAAAATGTCAGTAAAAAAGGTTATGTGCATTCTTTAAATATTGTATTAATGCTCTGAATGTACGATAATTTTTGAGAATCTTTGAATACTGGCAACGAGAGCCCCTTCCTAAAGGTTACAGAGTAATAGTAGTCTCCTTGTTTCCACTTAGCACATAGGCACGCCATGCTGTCTGTGCTGAAACGCACCAGAGACAAAGCCACAAGTGGATGGTCATGTGCACAGTCCACACACGAATTAATGTGTACAGGTCATACCACCCGGTGGACATTGTCATCTTGTGGGTTTTGGCGGTCACAAGCAAGAAATATCTTGCAGCCTCTGTTTAAAACAGCGTGAAATTTATTACACGTTTTCTGAGAGTTCAAGTTTTATGTTGCCTAACAAAACGGAATTATACTTTATTTTTCAGGTACAGAAATACACAGCAGTGAGCTAGAGAGAAAGTTAGGGACTTATTTACAAGCCCTGTGGCATAGGGCAGTGCAGCAAGTGACCTTGCTGTGTTGCCCTGCGCCACAGGGAAAGGGCAGAAATGCACCGTACCTACAAGATATGGAGCATTTGGGTCCTCTCCCCCTGCGCTGGTGCACAATGGGCTTCCTAGAGCCACGCAGACACCCTTGCACCATGGTGCAAGTTTGCCTACATCTTAGACAGGATTGTTTCTGTGCGGGAAGGGACATCTTCCTGCACAAAAACAATTCATGGAGGCTTTTTCCCTCTATGTGTGCTTCAGGATGCAGTGCACATAAAAAGAGGAAAAAAGAGGAGAAATAAAAAAATGTCTCCTTGTTGCACCTCCCTTGTGGAGGTGTAAACCCATGGGTTTTGCTTGGGTAAACCCATTGCAGCGCCCATGGTATGCCTCCCTGATGCAGTGTAAGGTAATATGTGTCTGCACTCTGCACTGCCTGTGTTGCACAAAAAAGTGACACACTGGTGGTGCACAGGGCTTGTGAATAAGCACCTTAATTCACCCTTGAAAGTGGGGCCCATGAGCAATTGCCTTTGCCCTTGCCTTAAAACGTCTCTGCCTAGGGAGGGCGATCATGAAAGCTAGCGGTTCCATGTATTCTTTTATTTGACCACTTCAGAGGAATGTCATCATTACAAGATTAGATAGAGATGCTAGATTCCTCGTTTCAATTTCTCACATGCAAACATGACAGGAATGAGCAAGGAGGGTAGAAATTTATGATTTTAAATCCCCCCTATGGAGATGCACTACCTCCATATGAAGGTCGTCTACTAGAATTAAAAAATATATTCTCACACCAGTTGAAAACAGATGCCCTATTCTGAACACTGTGGCTCCACGAGGACTGTTATATCACTGGGGAACATACTTGTAGTGTTATTGCCTGAAGCCACCCTCTTGTTTTCTGAAATCTAAGAAACGTTTGCGCTATATCATTGAGGGATCTCGCTCTTTGCAAAAGAAAGTTGAAATACCAAATATTAATATATTAATATCTTCCAGAACTGTTGATTGGTTGCGCTGATGAAATATAGATGTTTAGGAATTCATAACACAACAGATCACAGCACAAGTGATGGCAGTTTATTATTGAAAAAATACTAATAGCTTTTTGTAGAGCTCATTTTAGAGTCTGAAAATGACGCAGGTTTGTTTTTCTATTTAAAATATTCTGTGAAGTGCTCATGGTCATGTTACATCCCAAACATTCTTCTTTGGAAAATGCAGCCACTTTTCTCCCTCTTAAATAATTTTTCTAAAGTGTGCTGGCAGGGCTCCGACCGTTTCCTACACTTGAGCAGATACATAACCTGACAGTGAACTGAAGTTAGTTTTAATAAACTTGGATCGTCTGAGCATTGGAACAGCCCTGACCTCGCAATAAACGTGCCTCTGTGCAGGCCTGCTCCCAGAAATTGAGAGCAATAGAGTCACGGTCTTCTCGGAGCCAAAAAGGCAACACTTACTCACTGCTGGTCGCTGCTCTCTGACTGCATTCTCGGTGAACCGGAAGGCAGCTTGTTCTCCACGGCTTCACTGCAGTTATCTGGCGCTGTAAACGCGGAAGCAGCGCGTCAGCTGATTCCAGGTGAGTTTTCATGAATTGGGATGTGAGGGACGCCTTTCTTCTTCTTGGTCTAGTCCCCTATCCGGAGAATGATTTTATACATGGGCAGACGGACAGAGGTCAATAGTTGGTTTTATGATTGTCGCATACTTCTCTCTGGGCACACACGTGCCTGAGTTGAAGGGCCCAGCCTTGCCCTGTACATTCTTGGCAAGTGTTCCCTGTGCAGAAACTATGCTCAATTCACACACACTGGCTCTGGGGTACATCAGCAGATACCTCTAGGATCACAAATGTGCACTAATTAGTGTATACGGTGTTCACAAAGATTCATCTGGTTTAATTTTATATATGCCTGGGACACCTTCGATATGTACTGGCCTAGATCTCTCATTAGCTTCTTTAAGTTGAGCTGAAACAGACCTGCTGTACTCGAGCGTGTTTGAGATGCACGGGAACAGCTCTGGAGTGATGGGACATCTGCAAGATCACTGGAGCAAAGCTAGGGCTGAATGAGTAAAGCTGCCTACACCATCTTTAAGATGCGCCGGAGCAAAGCTAGAGGTAACTGGAGCATCTTCAAGATGCACAGGAGCAAAGAAGCTAGAGCTGCCTAGAGCATCTTCAAGATGTGCTGGACCAAAGGCACAGCAAAGTTGAAGCAAATGTACAGCTGCCTGGAACATCTTCAAAGCACACTCGAGCAAAGCTAGAGCTGCCTGGAGCATCTTCAAGATGCGCTGGACCAAAGGCACAGCAAAGTTGAAGCAAATGTACAGCTGCCTGGAACATCTTCAAGGTGCACAGGAGCAAAGCTAGAGCTGCCTGGAAAGTGCACAGGAGCAAAGCTAGAGCTGCCTGGAGCATCTTCAAGATGCGCCTGAGCAAAGCCAGAGGTGTCTGCATTACTTTCAAGGTGCACTAGAGCAAAGCTAGAGCTGCCTGGGGCATCTTTAAAGCGCACTGAAGCAGACCTGGAGATGCCTGGAGCACCTTTGAAACACGACAATCTCCAAGGTGCTTGATGCATCCACAGATTCTCCCTGGTGCAAATGGTGATTGATGGAGGGTCAGACAACAGGAGTAACTGAGATGTGCTGTGCCTCTTGTGTTCTGCTATTGGCCACATGGATTGGACTGGGGCCCTGGATTTCCTATTTTGATGTTTTGGGTTGTCAGCAGCAACAAATAAACGTGTACCTATTTTCATTCGGCTGTGATACTGATAAACAAACAGAAATACTATTAATAAGTGGCACTAACCAGCCGTTCTCCTTCGTGGATTTCACAGGGATGCCATGGCTGCAAGATTTACATGAAGGATGGATGAAACCCCCGCGGAGACCTAATTGGCTACTGTGACAGTGAAAATAATAACTAATAGCTGTTAGTGAGCCATGGCATGCGTGGCATCTGCAGCCAGTCCAAACATGTTTAGCTAACAAGACTGTGCATTCCGCTTTTCGTCTAGGAATCATAGGCTTACAAGACTCTTTACGTTGCCTAACTATTCAGGGCTGGCTGAGCCTGTCACATATGACCGGCGGCTCAGTGGCAGCTATGTATTGGTATTATAAAGTGTGACCCGAACTAGGAAGCAGCTGAGCACTGTTCGTTAAGAGTAAGGCTGGGACACAATCTTGTATATTAGGCGGGGATTACACAAATCCATTCCCACTGTTTTAGGTACAGGGAGGTGAAGTGATTTACCAGAATCACATGATGTTGAGTGAAGTGCCGAGGTGGGGTTCGAACTTGTTTATCCAGTTTCCAAAATAGGCAGCTCTGGTATAGATAACATCACAATCCGGAATGGTGCTGGTGTTATTGAATATTAGAATCAAAAGAGAGAAGTCTGAGGAGGAAAACAAAAACTATGTCCCACTTTTGTACCACAGGAAAATATTTTTTGATGGAGTTGACTACTTAAGAAAATGGGAATGGAGATGGGTAATGTGGGTGAAAAACAATACCGTTGATTTGCAATTTAACTTTTAAATATAGGCCTCTTCTAAATATTAACATGTGTTTCTTTCTTTTAACAGCTACAGGAGCGTCGTGACTGCAAGGCGGGCAGTGATTGCAATTGCTGGGTGCTGGGCGGTGTCTCTGGTAGTTGGATTAACTCCCATGTTGGGCTGGAACAATCTGAGTCAACTGAGAAACAACGAAGAGCCGAACTCCAGCACACCGGAGCTGATAATCACCTGCCAGTTTGAGAATGTCATTAGCATGGAATATATGGTCTACTTCAACTTTTTTGTCTGGGTGTTGCCTCCACTAGTCTTCATGCTGGTCATCTACCTGGAGGTCTTCAACCTGATCCAGAAGCAACTCAACAAGAAGGTCTCCTCCAGCTCGAAGGACCCTCACAAGTACTATGGGAAGGAGCTGAAGATAGCCAAGTCCTTAGCCCTCATCCTCCTGCTCTTCGCACTGAGCTGGTTACCTCTTCACACCCTGAACTGCATCACTTTATTCTGCCCCACGTGCCAGACCCCAATGATAATAACTTACATTGCCATCTTCTTGACTCACGGCAATTCCGCCATGAACCCCATAGTGTATGCGTTCCGGATCGAACGGTTCAGAAACACCTTCCTGTATATCTGGAAGAAGTATTTCTGCTGCAAATCTAACCGAACAATAAACACTCAACAGACAACCATCATCAATCTTGAGTCAAAAAACATTGTTTAAACCTTCCCTTCTTTTTTATAATATGCACTTGTTAAAAATCATTCTTATAAAAACACTACAGCCCCTGCTCAATATTTTATTTTTCTTAATTAAATATTTACTGCTTGAAAGAAATGAACTTGCCCCAGATATTCTGGGATGTCTGAATGCAAATGTTAAATACCTGTGGTATCAATAAAAGCAATTTTCCAAGTAATGACAGCTTTCTGCTAATACATTTAACTAATGGTCTGTAATTTGAAAGTATATTAAAACTATATCCAGTATTGTTATTACCCAAGGAAAACTTTAGACCAAATGCGCATAAGCTGTCACTATTGTATATATGTTTTCTCACCAAAAATCACCTTTCCCTGATAAGGTTCTGCACATTCAGGCCCATATTTATACTTTTTTAGCACCACGTTTGTGTCGCTTTCTGATGCAAAAACGGCACAAACGTACAAAATACAATTGTATTTTGCAAGTTTGCGCCGCTTTTTCATCAACAAATGACACAAAAGCGGCACTAAAAAAATATAAATATGTGCCCCAGTTCCTAGCCCCCACTTCAGCCGTGCATGATATTTTTTTTTTATTAATTGGCTAGTCTATATGCTGACCGGGTTGAATCATCTGCTGTGGTTCCACATTGTTTTACTTTACAGGCATTAGCCGCTCGGGGCTACAAGACTTGCATGATTTGCTTCTTGTGGCATGTCAGTTTTTTTCAGGCTATTGTTTATCTTTCTGCAGAGACAGACCAATGCTTTGAAATTTCTATGGTATGTTGTTATGCCGTCTGTATATCGAAACAGTGGTTCTTGTCCAACAATTAGAGTATGCTTAGTAAATAGGTGCAGATACCTAGTCGACGTACTCCCAGGAGGACCCTATTACAATTACACAGGACACAAGACTACCCAGTTCTTAAAAAGGAATTCTCATATTTGTACATTGTTTCCACTGAGGTATTGACATACACCGATCTACACAAATATGTGAACAGCAGGCCAGGGCACACCAAAACAACTTCCGTGTGGTTGATCCAAGTGGTCAATCAAGTAGAGTCAAAGACCAGGGAATAGGTGAAAATGAACTTTTATTGGCGAATTAACCGGTGTGGTCAATATTCAGGTCAAAGACCACATGTGATACAAATAATCCAAAATACACCCAACAGCCGACATGTGTTTCGTCTTCTAGACTTTGTCAAGGCTTCAGAATATAGGTATAAAGAATGGGAGTTCCACGAAAAGTATGCCTCGGGCACGGCTTTATGCTCTAATCGCAGGCTTATCATGGCCTGTTATTGCCTTCATTTTTCTGGATTTCATTGATCCTTTTGGAGAATGTATTTCAGGCATACTTTTCGGAACTTGTTTTGGTGTGCCCTGGCCTGCTGTTCCCATATTTGATGTTCACTGACCATTCTCCAGTCAGTGATCTTGCACACCTTTGGTGGGAGGTGCCCGACCGGTTTGGTACCCACCGGATTTTGATTGCTGTATGTGCTTTAAGACTGATACAAGGACACTGCTTTGAAACCTGTGTTGATGTGCGAGTGCTGTGGCATCCTCCGCCTTCTTCCTTTTTACCAATCTACACAAAGTAAGAAACAATTACAGAGGTGTCCCACAACAGGAACCCAAGGAACTTACATTGCCACACATATAACCCAATACAATCAGAGGGTTACATCATTGGGTTCATTCAAATCAAGTCGACTATGTTTAAACTCTCTAGGAATTAAGGGGTCTCATCAGGAGTGAGAGATAGAAAGGACACCTAATCATGAAGACGTCAACACCAAAGTGAAACCACCAAGTGCGTAATATAACAAACATACTCACAGGAGTCTTGGCACCCCTAACAAAGTCCTCACAGTCTAAGCATAATGTGTAATCCAATTGCCAGCGTAATCAGACACTTGTCACCTGGGCATATTGTTTGCCCAGCACATTCCACATAAATTGGTCCCCAGAGCACGTGGCCCTTTACCTGGATAAGTGCCAGCATGGTTTACAGGAGAATTATTTATCCTTTTATCCTCTTCCAGACAAGTGCCCCCCACCCCAATGCTTAGCCCTTTTTTGGATATTTGTGGTAGTTCGCATCTAGGGCTCCATAACATCTACATAAGGTATCCATGCCAAATTTGCTTCCTGTTTCTCCAACATCCTGGGGAAATATAGCTATATTTTGAGGGTTTTTTAGACAAAATAGGAAAATAGTGCTCTTGATAAAAGTGTCTGTTTTTTCCTTAAAATAGCATCAGCGAATGGCTTGGCATCTAAAGTCTTGCTTTCAGAAACACGCAGAGCAGAATTAAAACAAACTACAATTTTACCACAGTTTTAGCACTTTTCGAAATGGTAGCCTATTTTTCCTATGATTTGTGCTCTCAACCTACTTCCCGTGTGTAGTGAAAACCAGAATTAAACCGTAAATGATCCAGAAAAGCTATACATTTCTGAAATGTAGACAAAGTTCCAAATCTAGCAAGGTGTTATATGTGTAGACCCCTCGAGGTTTTTTCCAAATAATTAAGTGTTCAAAATAAAGAAATATTGAAAATGAGTAGGAAAAGAATGCTATTTGTGACAATGTTTTCATCTGTAACTTTTTGTCAATATGACTGATTTACAAAAGCAATATATCATTACGTCTGCTAGACAATTCAGGTTGTGGGGATATATAGGGTTTGAAGGTACCCAGAGCCAACAGCTGAGCTGCACTGTACAATGTTTTTTTCATTGTATACTGAGCATAGACCAATTTATAAGGTGAAATATGTAGAATGAAAATGGGTATCAAGGAAACATGTATTTCTAAAATGGATCTAAGATGTGGAGTGTATGAGCAGTGGGTATTTGTACATCTCTGAATTTATGGGTATTCGTACTAGCATACATTTTAGAGGGCATTTTTCAAAATGTCTTCTTCCTTACACACTGGCTAATATTTGGAAGGCACAATGCAGTGAAATCCAATTGGTAACTATTCTATGATCCCAGATGTCTTCAGAAAAAAATGGTACCTCCCTTGTGTTGGTAGGCCAAGTGCCTTTGGGAGGAAAATGCCGAAAGCGCAACATGGACTCATCCGAGTTTTCCTAAGAAAACTGACCCTTTTTTTGCAAGATGGGTAGCTGTAGATTTTGAGTCCTAGCTCAGCTTGAACCTAGAGAGCCCTAGCAAACTTGCACATTTTTGAAAAGTAGACACCTGTGAGAATCCAGGGTGGGGTGACTTGCATGGTTCTCATCAAGTTTGCTTTTACCCAGAGCCCCCTTCAAACTTCAAGCTTTGACTAAAAAACACATTTTCCTCAAATGTCTGTGATGGAAAGCTCTGGAATCTGTAAGGAGCCACAAACTTCTGTCCATCCTGCATTCCCCCAAGCCTCCTGATAGAAATGGACCCTCATTTGTGTAGATAGGCCTAGTGCCCAAAACAAAATGACCCAAAACACAACCAGGATATATCATATTTTTCCACTCAAAACTGACCTTTTTTTGCAAAGTGGGTAGCTGTGGATTTTGGGTCCTATCTCAGCCGGTACCTAGGGAAACCTAACAAACTTGCCTATGTTTTAAAACTGGACTCCCTGGGAATTCCAGGGTGTGGTGACTTGCATGGATCTAACCAGGTTTTATTATCCACAATCCCTTGCAAACCTCAAACATTGACTAAAAACACACTTTGCTCACATTTCTGTGATGGAAAGTTCTGGAATCTGCAGGGCGCCTCAAACAAACGTCCTCCCTACTAGCATTCCCCAAGACCTCATGATAAAAAAAAATGCATCACTTGTGTGGGCAGGGCTAGTGCAACATTGATGCATTACATTTTTCCACTCAAAACTGGCCCTTTTTTTGGAAAGTGTGTAGCTTTGGATTTTGCACCCTAACTCAGCTGGCACCAAGGAAAACCTAGCAACTTGCACTTTTTAAAAAACTAGACACATAGGCCAATCCAGGGTGGGGTGGCGTGAAACCTTGACAAACAAAACATACTTTCCTGACTATTCTGTGATGGGAAGTTTTGGGATCTGTGGGGATTCACAAACTTCCTTTCACCCAGGTTTCACCCAAGTCCCCCAATAAAAATGGTACCTCACTTGTGCTGATAAGTTTAGTGCCTATGGCAGGAAACAGCCACAAACGCAACATGGATGCAGCATATTTTTCCATTCAAAATTGACCTTTTTGGAAAAGTGGGTAGGTGTGGATTTTTGACCCTCGCAAAGTTGGTACCTAGGGAAACCTGTACATTTTTTAAACTAGACAGCAAGGGCAATATATGGGTCAGAGAGACTGCCATGCTGCTCAAAGGACTCAACTGCTCTCCTGCTTGTTGCCCTGTTGCTTGCTGGTCCATGACTCTGCTGGAAGGACTCTGCCTTCCCCCACAAATGCTGTCCAAGGGCTGTGACTAATCTTGTGCCCTGTTCTGAAGTTTTAGGACCATCAAAGACCTCATCTGAAGGAGAAAATCCACAGCACAAAAACAACTGATGCACTGCCTGCAAAATTCAACGTAATGCCTGCAGAATTGACAGAGCACCTGTCTTGCAGTTGAGAAATCACTGTATCCCCTGCCAGATCAATGCAGAGACTGTTGCATCCTCACAACGATTTTTAGATTGTCCACGCATCGTCCCTAAGTGTCAAAATATCCCGCACTGCAGTGATGAACCAAGGCTGCACTCCCAGAAATCGATCATCTTTGCTGCAGCTGAAAAACTGATGCAGCGTTTTATTTTCTAATACATGTCCTCCTCTGTGGCCCTCTGCATCGTTATGTTTGATGCAACCTAGGTACTGTATGTTAAAAGGATACAACCACTGATTCTTAAGGATTGAGACTCATCCAAACCTTTAAAAAATGTCCTCTTGACTTGTGCATATTGGATTCTTGTCGTTTTGGTCTTATTTTAATCAGATAAATATTATCTATTTTTCTAATCTGGTGTGGAGTACTTTTTGTGGTGTTTTCACTGTGAGTTATTACATAAATACATTAAACATTGCCTTCTAAGTTAAGCCTGCCTGCTCTGTGCCAATCTACCTGAGGATAAGCACAGGATAATTTAGGTTGTGTTGTGACTTACCCTGACTAGGACTGTGGTCCCTACTTGGCAGGATGCATACCTCTGCCAAGTGGAGACCCAATTTCTAACTTTTAGAAAAATAGAGAATATTTATCTCAGTGAAACAAGACAAAAACAGCAAAAATCCAATCAGTATTTTTTAAGTTATTCCCTTTTTGAAAATTGCATGCAAACCAGCTTCTCAAAACGACCCTTGTTTCACTTATTCTGAGAAGTCATGCTAGACCGGTGAGAAGCAACTCAAATCCAAACAGAGATCCTTCACAGAGGTTGCCGTCCTGTATCTTGAATGTACAATGGCCCAGATTCAGTAGGGCTTAGAAAGAGGGTCTTGGGAACCACTCAGACCAAAATGCTTTAGCAGTTAGAGACACTCAAGAGAAAGTGCAGGTCGGCTATATGAACCCCCTGGCCCTGCTGAGCCACAGTACCTTACGGGGATGAGTCGATGATGTTGACAAACCCACAGCATTGGTTTTGAGGCAAGTGTCAGGCTGTGGGTGTGTCAGCGGGCTCAGAAGCAGTGCCCGCATCATCATGTGCTGCATCTTCCTGGAAGGCTGGGCTGAGATAGCTGATAAATCTTGCATCTCCTGCCCACCCCTGGTCACCAAGGAAGCGCGTAGCTGGGGAGCAGCACTAAGAGGCATAGGGATGACATGCTGATCTTAGGCAACACGGAGCTTTGGATCTTTTGATCACAATGAATTGGTGATCAGACCCCCGCTGGTCATGGTGCTTGGTCCCTTGGCAAAGCACTGTTCTTGGAGGAGAACGGCCTACTGGTCAGACCCATGTAGATCACGGTGCACTTGTTCCTTTTTCCAAAGTGAAGCCCTGTCCTTGAAGCAGAGCTGGCTTGCAATCAGGGACGCTCTGATCCTTGTCAGTTTCAGCTGCCGGACTCACAGGTTCCCAAGTCCCATGGCAGTGATAGGAAATTGAAGTCTTTGATGGCCCTGAGACTACACCAACAGAGGCAAGCCAACAAGCCCTTGGAGATCATTTCGAGGGAGCGCAAGTCCAACTCTCCTTCCAGAAGAATCAGGGAGCAGCAGGCAGCAGGGCAACAAGCAATAAAGCAGTCCTTCCAGAAAAGTAGCCCAGTTTGTCCTTTAAGCAGCACAGCAGTCATTCTGACAGAGATGCAGTTCAAGATCCAGAAGTGTCTGATTTTAGGGACCCAATACTTATAGGCAAAAGTGCCTTTGTTGTAGGGTTGACTCCACAGGAGGGTCTTTGAAGTGCACTGAGATCCTTTCTTCCTGTTCCTGGCTCCAAACAACCATTAGGTGGCAATCAGCCTGTTATGTGGGGAAAGTAATTTCCTTATTATTGTGTGTCAGCTCTCCTCCACCCTCCCTGCCCATGAGGGCACATCATAATGCAGATGAATGCAGAGGAGTGCTCAGACACACCCAACCTTCCTGAGTTTTTGGCTGTCTAGAGGGAATGCACAAAGGTTAGCTGTCACCAACTCCAGACGTGTATTGGAGACAGACTGTAAGGCACACAGAGCAGTAAGAGAAGAGAATGCCCAGTTCCTAAGAGTGGCATTTCTAAAATAGTAATGTTAAATCCAACTTTACCATTAAAGAGGATTTATCATTACCATTCCAAAGATATGGAACATGACCCAGCTACCCCTTTGTGATCAGGAAGTACAGCTTAAAAGTATGTTTAGGAATTCCAAATGTTGGCCTATGAGAGGAGTGGGCCTCACAGTAGTGAAAAACAACTTTGAGTTTTTTTCACTACCAGGGCATGCAAAACCTAATAGTAGATGTCTTGCCTTTTACTTACATAGCACACTGCCCTATGGGCTAACAAGAGCCTATCTTAAGGGTGATTTGAATGTAATAAAAAGGGAGTTTAAGGCTTGGCAAGTGGAAGGGGCAGTGAAACTGCACACACAAGCTCTGGCCTGAGACCGGTTAGAATGGCTACTTTTGTGGGTGCCACAATCAGTGCTACAGGTCCATTAGTAGCATTTAATGTACAGGCCCTGATATCTGTTAAATGGTATACCACTTTACAAGGGATTTACAAGTAAGTTAAATATGCAAATTATGGATACACCAATGTAAACATGCTCAGGGCAGAAGCACACGCACTTCACCACTGGTCAGCAGATATGGTAAAAACAGGGGCTTGAAAGGCAAAGCGTCTGGGGGAAGACCATCCTAAGGCTTGCACGTCTACAATGAATACATTTTATGTCATGACCCTTATTAGGAGTGGGAAATGAGACAGAGTTTTGCCATCCCCAAAGTTACCAATGCCAGGTATGCCAGTTAATCCAGGAGTGGGGAAAATCCAGTCTTCTACTGATTGCACTCTGAAGGGCAACTTAGAAGTTAGGACTTATTGGTGAGTCCGAAACAGCCACCCCATTTCCTCAATGATTCCTCATTTTGCACTTGACTTTCAGCAGCCAAAATCTTTGGGTGAAAGGTAACAGACTCACAGTGTTCCCGTAGATCTTGGAATTCCATTGGATGAGTAACTGCTTTCACTGATTCCGTCGGACTCAAGGGGACATTTGTTATGACGTCCATGGTCTTCTAAGTCCTCGACCACCTCAGGGCAGATCTGGCAGAAGGACCACTTTATCCAGAGGAGACTAGAGAAAAGATTCTAGCCCATAGGGCAGATAGGTTTTTCTCAGCATGTAAGTGCCTAAATATTCCATAGGCTAAAGAATACTTCAAGAGGAAGAAATAAAATAGGCCCGAAAATAAGCCAATGGAGTGAAAGCTCTCTGCAGGGGGTCTGCAAGCTTTGTAATGGATGGTGGGCGGTAAGGGTCCAAAAGCACAGGACGACACATAGCTCTACTGCTCCATGACTTTTTCAGAATATTCCCTCACTAGGAAGGGGAAGGACTGTCTTTTTCTTTAAAAAAAAAAACTATAGAATTATAAAAACAAAATTAGTTTTACACTTTAACAAGGTTCCCCAAAAACGAATGATTTGTGGTGCACTGTGTATTTTTTGCACTGTGACAAATGTTTCTATGAATTGTACACGTCTTTCTGTCCACAAATCCTGTGTAGAGTATTATTTGGCATAGTTAGTTAAGATAAAGTATTAATGCAAATAGATTAAAAAAAGACAGAGTGCTGTGGGTGGTTATTTACATAAACATTACACATTAAAACGTAAGTCACAATAAAATTGGTAGGGGGCAGGGCCTATATAGCTATGGGATTATGGTTTGGTATTTCATTCGATCTGAAATGCGGCAATGTTGAACTGGACTCTGTAGATGCCTCTATCCATGTATGCCTCCCTGAGGCTGGCTACCCTATCTGGCACTCCATACATTGAGATGTATTAGTAGTAGCAGGGAAGCGATCGGTAATTTCATGGAGTTGCTGTAATGTGCTTCCTCACATCATTTGTGGAAAACAAAACTGTGCAGGCAGACCTCGAGGATACCCAGACACATAGAAGCTTAAACTAAGGGGCTTATTTGCTCCGCTGGTGCGTCATTTTTTATATGGGGAAAAAGTGACACGCCGGTGGTGCAGGGGGCTTGTAAATAAGATAATGTGTGACTTGGGATCTAAACTATCTTTTTGTTCAGCAGAGTATATGCATTTCTGTCAACCATGACATCTAAAAGTCTTATAAGTGTGTGACATTCTAAAATAAAATTCAAAGATAAGTTCCAGCCAGGAGACGTAGGTAGTGTGGATGAGGGACTGGCACAAAATTAATATTCAGATTTACAGAAGTGTGCCTATCAATAGTTAGATGCTTTTTACTGATCAGTTCCATGTGGCATCAAGTAGACAACAAGAGCATATCCATGTTTATGATGTTTCTTAGAACCCCAAGATGGAAAACTTCACATTTTTGACAGCTCTCTATTTACAAATTTGTCATGTAATGTACACATCATCTCAATCTGCTTTCCTTGTAAACTTTATCCTATGAGTAGCCTGCTATGGGGCAGAGGAGCCATGGTGTAGCCATGCAGAACATGGCTTCGGCTTCCTCAGGCCACATTTCCTCCCTTAGCAGAATGTTAATATTATTATGAACAGATGTGCTTCTATCCACCCCATCACTTTGTGGCCGTATATCCTCCACTCAACTATTGGAAAAAATCATGTTGTCCTCCACCCTCCTTCACTACTATTTCATTAATATTTACATGATTCTCCCCTCCTCTATCAGGTGCAGTTTACCTGCTGTTTTGCCAACACCCTTCAACAAACTCATTATCGTACCTTCCACACTTCATTAGTTTAAAGAACAAATTTTCGGTGTACTACCAATATACCACACCACCTTCAGTAACTCTTTCCCCAGCTAAGTCTAAAAAACAAATTAAAACCAGGCATCCTGCCACGTTTCCCGACCACACTCTGCTCATTACCTTCCCCTCCTTACCCAAAGGGTTGCTCTGACTTTGCTAACAAAGAGCAGACACTGACAGCACTGACACTAGCTGTATCAGCCATACATCACCATGCCTGGATATACTGGCAGTGCAAGTCTGTAGACACTAGCTGCTCCCTCGCTTTATTGGAGACCGCCCATAATTCAGCTGCATTCCTCCGATAAGCAAAGTTCCACTATAAGGCCTGTGGGAGAGAGTTTCATAGCTACAGGACCTACAGATTTTTGATGAGATGGTTTAACTTGAGTCCATACTGAATAAGTCTTTCCATTACCTTTTACATCAGGACATTCTATGGGACATCAAAAAGAACATTCGATCTCGGCCCTACTTAAAGGTAAACTGGTACCGCCGGAACTAAATAGTTTAGATATAATGGAAGGATTTCTTCTTAGAGCTTCTAAGTAGGAACAAATATGTCATTTCATATAAAAAGACAGGTGTCCTTTCTTGGGAACCTGAGCACAAAGTAGTAGAGATGGATGTGGGTGAATAAATGCAATTCTTTCTCAAAAACCGTAATAATTGTTCCCATACAGAGAAGCAGAGGAATAAATGAGGTATTCTTTATAACCATGTATTATTTATTTATTTAACATTCTTCCATGGTGCATCTGCAACAAACAGTATTAGGACAATAAACATTATAACACTGGTTCTAAAAACAAAAATAACGAGAGGAAACAAAACGTATACAGAAGAGACCTGCCTCAGTGACTTCTGAAGAAGAGAAGAGTGGGCCGGGTTCTAAGAAGAGTGGAGAGAGGAAGATCCAAAAATCGGTGGCAATCTTTTCGAATAAATGGTTAAAATATGGGAGATGTTCTAAAGCAGTGGTTCCCAACCTTTTGACTTCTGTGGACCCCTACTTTATCATTACTGGAACCCAGGGACCCCCATTGAATCATTATTAGAATCCAGGGACCCCCTCCACTGGCTGCTGGGACATAATCTCTTAATATTATTTAATTTTCTAAGCAGTCCCGGAGCCCTGAGGAGGCTTCGCGGACCCCCACGGGTCTCCTGACCACAGGTTGGGAACTACTGTTCTAAAGCTTCGAGTTTTTAATCGAAGTTTTTGCTTTTTAAATCACATCGGCCTCAGGAAATAGACAAGTTAGGCTGGCAAGGTACTATTTGCAGGCTACAGATTAATCAACCAGACATAAAACATTAAGTTTGATTCTTAAAAGGAGTGGGTGTTGGTGCTGACCCCCTCTATGATGCCTCCGTCTGAGAACAGACGAGAAATAAAGAAACCACGCGCAGGAAGTCATTCATTTTTCACAACTTTATCGAGTAGCTTATTAGCAAACATGAAAGTTATGCACAGTTAAAACAATAAAAATGATTACAAATATATATGGAATCTCAGTAAAATAAGAAATATCATTAGTAATGATACACCTAGTGCAATACAAACAGCAGCAATATGATAAACTCATCTGAAAAACCATAGTACAAATTTTCCGGCACTTCTACAGTAAAACAAATGGTAACGAAAGTATCATAACATTGTTCTCTGTGAAGGTACAGCAGCTTTCAAGAATGATCCAAAGTATGTCCTCATTTTCTAAAAGCAATAAAAACCTAAAAGCGATCCTGCATGATCCAAGCTCGGGATGGTACTTTCTTAAAAGCGGAATTAAAAACATTTCAGTAAACCGCATATAAAATTTACAGAAAAAAGTAAAGTGGAGCATTCTCTGAACAGAGACGTTGTCACATTGGCATGGTAAAAACTCAAAATTATTTAAATACCTCAAAGGGAAACAGAGCAAAAACCTTATAGTGTTTGATATAAAGAGGAAAAGCAGTGTACGTTCCCACCTATTGTGGACAAGCCAAATATAATTACTGGAATAATAGAACTCCCTTAAGTCCAAGCATTTTGCTATCTTAGTTCTCCCTGCCAAACTTCTTGTTCGTTCAGATTCCGCGAGTTCAAGAAATGCGTCCACCACCATTTTTTTGACATAGAAATGAACAAAGAAGGATCAGAAAAAGACTTCTCCAGCCCCAAACGTTTTAAAACTGATTTCACGTAGATTAACCAAGGAATGTGCATTCATTTGTCCCTGGAAAGACAGTCCAATATTATCTCCTTAGTTAAAAATACCTCAAGATTTTTCCAAATTAAAAGGCGAAGTGTAACTGGGCGAATAAGGATCAAGTCATCAAGATATGGCAACTCAAGCTCTTTCTGACAAATATAGTCAGCAGTAGATACAGGGAGGGATAATAATCTACGAAGAACTCTATTTTCCTCTCTTTTGATTGCAGAACAATTCAAGATGCCCCAAACCTCAGAACCATACAATGAGATTGGGACACACTGTAAAGCAGTGACAATAAGGAGCTGCTTCCCATTGGTTGAGGATGGCTACACATAGCCCCGTAAGCCTTTGAAAATTTGCTTGTACAATGTGTAACATTGGGTGAGCAGGAACCTTGAGCTGAAAAAAATATTACCTAAATATGGAAAGGTGCTTTTGCTGGTCGAAAAAATCAGACCTAAATGTCAATGTAGACACATTTTTGCACTTTGGACCATAAGACTTGATGTGCGATTCCGTAATGTTGGTCCTGAGATCAAGCGAGGATATGAAATCAACAAAGGCAAAAACAAGATGAAATGGCTTTAGAGTCTGCGTCATGAGCACCACATCATCTGGGTACAAAAGTACAGGCACAGCTTACCCCCAATTATTGGAACATCTCGGGTGGAGCTTTTAAGGGATGAATGCAGATCATTTATATATAATATAACTAAAAAAGGAGCCAAAACACGACCCTGTCGAACGCCTCAATGGATATCGATATCACCAGAAACCTCCACCGACTGACTAATACGAAACCTTGCCTTCATTCCCTCATTCAGGAAAGCTAGAAAATGCACCTCAGGGACCTGGACATAATCAAGACCTATAGACTGAACCGGCAAGCCTTACTACAGCTGCTGCACCACATTGACCCACAAATTAAAGCCAGCCTGCCGACCCCGCACAACATACCACCTGTGACAAAGCTGCTAGCTGTCTTGCACATGCTGGCAAGTGGTTCCTTCCAAACAAAGGGTGCACTGGTTGCTGGTTTCTCACAGCCGTCTTTCTCTGAATTCCTGCCAAAGGTGTTAGAAGCTATAATCTCCCTGACACAACAACACATCAGCTTCCCCAACACCGAGCAAAAGCAGCAGGAGAACAAACAGGGGTTCTATCAAATCCATGGTTTCCCGCATGTGCTTGGTGCAATTGACTGCACCCATGTCTGGCTTGTACCACCTGCAGCAACAGAGCACTTATGCTGGAATCATAGGGACATACATTCCATTAATGTGCAGGGCATAGTGGTCCACCGGGGACTATTCATAAACATTTTGGCCAAGTATCCTGGGAGTGTCCATGACGCCTACATATTCCGGCACAGCAAGGTAAATGAACAATTCCAGGATTGACAATTTGGAAATGGCCTACTTGTGGGTAAGTCAACAAATTTGGAAACGTACACACAACACACCAGCCCTGCTGGACACAAAAGACATACACCACTATAGTAACACATGGCCAGGGTAACACACATGTGCAGGTGATAACACATTTGCACCATGCTGCAGTACAGCACAATCAGTGCACAACACAAATACATACACCCATATGTACCTAACACACCCACAACTTGACAGGCACACCACGTGAAGGATAGGTGCAGACATATACTCTTTGCTAACAGTAGAACTACACAGACCACTACAAGTGACCACAGGTTGCCTACTACATACACTTCACACACAGTACACCAAACAAAGAATAGCACAGACACGTCAATGGCATACACCATACCCATGTCATGTAAGTTCCATATAGGCACATATACCTCAAGTCATGCCATGCAAATCACTGCCAGAACAAATATAAAAAAACAGACATCTTGCGCCTATATCAATTGAATCTCATCAACACATACCTGACTTACCTGTAGTGTGCAGAGACATCTGCTTGACGCATTGGCTCACACACATAGGAATACAAGATCAATGCCCATCACATACCATGTGCCAGATGTGTGATAAGTGGTATAACACCTACTGTAGTGCCACCTCACATGCAACACTCACTGACTGACAACACCATCATATCTGTACCAGATACAATAAATGGCCCAACATGGGGCAGAGTCACTGTCAGACAGTGCCGATATTGAATGCCATAGTGGAACCCAGTAGGAGAAAACAAGACATCACTGACCTCACATGCACTGTGCCAAGGGACACATTTGCTAAGTATCTGAACTCCATTCCATAGCCTGCATTGTGCATGGGTCAACAGTATAAATGCACATTAATGTTTTAAAAGATAGGAGAGACACTGGTAGTTATGTTGATCATCCTATGACAATGGGATACTGTTAGACCTGACAGCCTTAGGGTGGTCAACCCTAACTTTTTGCCTGCCTCCCTCCACTTTTTGGACACTGTTTTTGCTGGCTTTTAGACTCTGCGCACTTCATCACTGCTAACCAGTGCTAAAGTGCATATGCCCTCTCCCTTTAAACATGGTAACCTTGGATCATACCTGATTGGACTATTTAATTTACTTAAAAGACCCTAGTAATGTGCACTATATGTGCCTATGGCATGTAGATTAAATGCTACTAGTGGGCCTGCAGCACTGGTTGTGCCACCCACTCAAGTAGCCCCTTTACCTTGTCTCAGGCCTGCCATTGCAAGGCCTGCGTGTGCAGTTTCACTGTCACCCCGTCTTGGCATTTAAAAGTACTTGCCCAGCCTAAACCTCCCTTTCTCCACATATGTCACTCCTAATGTGTGCCCTAGGTAACCCCTAGAGCAGGGTGCTGTGTGGGTGAAAGGCAGGACATGTACCTGTGTAGTTTACATGCCCTGGTAGTGTAAAACTCCTAAATTCGTTTTGCACTACTGTGAGGCCTGCTCCCTTCATAGGCTAACATTGGGACTGCCCTCATACAGTATTGAAGTGGTAGCTGCTGATCTGAAAGGAGTAGGAAGGTCATATTTAGTATGGCCAGAATGGTAATACCAAATCCTGCTGATTGGTGAAGTTGGATTTAATATTACTATTCTAGAAATGCCACTTTTAGAAAGTGAGCATTTCTTTGCACTTAAATCTTTCTGTGCCTTACAATCCACGTCTGGCTGGGCTTAGTTGACAGCTCCTTGTGCATTCACTCAGACACACCCCAAACACAGGGTACTCAGCCTCACTTGCATACATCTGCATTTTGAATGGGTCTTCCTGGGCTGGGAGGGTGGAGGGCCTGCTCTCACACAAAGGACTGCCACCCCCCCTACTGGGATCCTGGCAGACAGGATTGAACTTAAAGGGGACCTGGTTCACTTCTTAGCCACTCTTTGAAGTCTCCCCCACTTCGAAGGCACATTTGGGTATAAAACGGGGCCTCTGCCCTACCTCATCAGACACTTGCTGGAGAAAAAACCTGAACCAGAACCTGCATCCTGCCAAGAAGAACTGCCTGGCTGCCTAAAGGACTCACCTGACTGCTTTCTACAAAGGACTGCTGCCTTGCTGTTGCCCTGCTGCCTTGCTGAACTCTTGCCTGGATGTAAAAGTGCTCTCCAAGGGCTTGGACAGAGCTTGCCTCCTGTTCCCTGAAGTTTCAGGACCAAAAAGACTTCTCTTTTTCATTTGGACTCTTCGTGCGCCAAAAATCTCGACGCACAGCCTGCTCCGCGGCGAGAAAATCGCCGCACACCGACGCTGATCGACCGACGCCTTCGGGGCGACCGGAACTTCGACGCACGGCCTCTCAAGGACAACGCCGCCCGACTTCAAGAGGGGAAATTGACGCAACGCCTACTGTGAGAGCAAAACTTTGACACACAGCCCCGCGGAATGACGCGCAGCCGGAAAACAAGCAAGAGAATCCACGCACAGACCCCAGGACATCTGGTAATGCCGCGACCCACAGAAAGAGACTGTCCGCGCGCCAGAAAGCGACGCACGACTTCCCCGAGTGAGAAATAACGATGCAAGTCCGTGTGTGCTGGGGAGAAATTGACGCACACACCATTTTTCTACGTATCTTTCCTTCTGCGGCCCTTTGCAGAGATTTTCCACTCCAAACCAGGTACTTTGTGCTTGAAAGAGACTTTGTTTGCTTTTTAAAGACTTAAGACACTTTATATCACTTTTTTCACATTGCATCTTTATTTGTTTTGACCTGCAATTATCCAGATAAATGTTATATATTTTTCTAAACAGTGTGGTGTATTTCTGTGGTGTTATATGGTGTTATTGTATGATTTATTGCACAAATACTTTACACATTGCCTTCTAAGTTAAGCCTGACTGCTCGTGCCAAGCTACCAGAGGGTGGGCACAGGATAATTTTGGATTGTGTGTGACTTACCATGACTAGAGTGAGGGTTCTTGCTTGGACAGAGGGTAACCTGACTGCCAACCAAAAACCCCATTTCTAACATTGGTGATCAGCGGTGAGGATAGGACTTGTATTTGTGCAGTTACATACATTAGCTAAGTATTTCACTACCTACCCACAGTTGAAGGTCAACCTGATTTTTATCTCTTGTTTTGAAAATTCGTTATCCTGACAATTTTCAAAAACTAAATCCTCACTCAACATTTCTCTTACTGGGTCTCAAGTAGGAGACTTTGACCTGGCCCTGTTGGATACATATACGGTCAAACAGCTAAGAGGGTTCTGCAGGGTGATGAGAGTACCCACCCAAGGGGCCTCCAAAAAGGAGGACTTCCAAGTGGCGCTGAGGGCCTGGGCAGAAGCCCATTTAGAGGAAGATGATGAGGAAGAGGAGCCAGAAAATGACCCCTCAGAGGATTTGTTGCTATCAGTGGATGATGTTACCACTGCAATTGTGCCCCCTTCCAGACCAGGGAGCAGTGTCTCTGTGCAAAGCCTGACTGCAGAGGAAAGGAGAGAAGAAAGGGAGTTCCAATTGCAAATGGCAAAACTGAAAATTGAGGCCCAACAGGAAGACAAGAGGGCAGAGAGAGAAGCCAAACAAGCTGAGGCTGAGAGAGAAGCCAAACAAGCTGAAGCTGAAAGAGCAGCCAAACAGGTGGAAGCTGAAAGAGCTTTGGCTGAAAAGAAACTATTGTTGGCTCATGAACTGAGTTTCAAGGAGCTGGAGATCAAGGCGAGACAGTCTGAATCCAGCAATAATGGTGGCAGCATACAGACAGGACCTGCTGGAGAAAAGAAGGTTTGTATACCCAAAAATGTGGTGCCCAGTGTTGTGGTGGGAGATGACATAGATAAATGGTTAGCTGTTTATGAAGTTGCACTAAGGGCTCATGAGTGTCCTAAAGGGCAATGGGGGCTAGCTACGTGGGGTTATGTGCCGCCATTGGGGAGGGAAACACTTCTCACATTGGATCAACCTGATCAAAACACATACCCACTTCAGAAAGCCACTTTACTTGCCAAGTTTGGGCTGACCCCTGAGGGATACCGTCAGAGGTTCAGGGACAGCACCAAACAAACCACACAAACATGGGTAGATTTCTTTGGCTTTTCCAGTAAGGCACTGAATGGATGGGTGCGGGGCAACAAAGTAGATAATTATAAAGGGTTTAATGACTTGATTCTGAGAGAGCATATTCTCAATACTACTTATACAGAGTTGCGCCAGCACTTGGTGGATAGTAAGCTAACTGATCCCAGGAAGCTTGCTGAGGAGGCGGACCTCTGGGTTAGCACCAGAGTGTCCAAAAAGGTACCTGGGGGGGACACCCACAAAGGTGGTCAGGGTTCCCAACAGAAGAAAGAGGGGGAGATAAACTTACAGATAAGGAACTCTCCAAAGGCCCTCAAAAGAATTCCCAGGGAGGGGGTGGCAACCATTCCTTTTCCAGATTTGGGAAAAACCCAGGGACTTATGATAAATCAGGGAGATCCAACCCCAAATGCTTAGAGTGCTACCAACATGGTGTAAGGAAATGCCTCCTTGGCATGGTTACCCCCTGACTTTTTGCCTTTGCTAATGCTATGTTTTGAATTGAAAGTGTGCTGAGGCCTGCTAACCAAGCCCCAGCACCAGTGTTCTTTCCCTAACCTGTACTTTTGTATCCACAATTGGCACACCCTGGCATCCAGATAAGTCCCTTGTAAGTGGTACCCCTGGTACCAAGGGCCCTGATGCCAAGGAAGGTCTCTAAGGGCTGCAGCATGTCTTATGCCACCCTGGAGACCCCTCACTCAGCACAGACACACTGCTTGCCAGCTTGTGTGTGCTGGTGAGAACAAAACGAGTAAGTCGACATGGCACTCCCCTCAGGGTGCCATGCCAGCCTCTCACTGCCTATGCAGGTATAGATAAGTCACCCCTCTAGTAGGCCATACAGCCCTAAGGCAGGGTGCACTATACCATAGGTGAGGGCACCAGTGCATGAGCACTGTGCCCCTACAGTGTCTAAGCAATACCTTAGACATTGTAAGTGCAGGGTAGCCATAAGAGTATATGGTCTGGGAGTCTGTTTTACACGAACTCCACAGCACCATAATGGCTACACTGAAAACTGGGAAGTTTGGTATCAAACTTCTCAGCACAATAAATGCACACTGATGCCAGTGTACATTTTATTGTAAACTACACCCCAGAGGGCACCTTAGAGGTGCCCCCTGAAACCTTAACCGACTATCTGTGTTGGCTGACTAGTTCCAGCAGCCTGCCACAACCGAGACATGTTGCTGGCCCCATGGGGAGAGTGCCTTTGTCACTCTGAGGCCAGTAACAAAGCCTGCACTGGGTGGAGATGCTAACACCTCCCCCAGGCAGGAGCTGTCACACCTGGCGGTGAGCCTCAAAGGCTCACCCCTTTGTGCCAGCACCGCAGGACACTCCAGCTAGTGGAGTTGCCCGCCCCCTCCGGCCAGGGCCCCCACTTTTGGCGGCAAGGCCGGAGAAAATAATGAGAATAACAAGGAGGAGTCACTGGCCAGTCAGGACAGCCCCTAAGGTGTCCTGAGCTGAAGTGACTCTAACTTTTAGAAATCCTCCATCTTGCAGATGGATGATTCCCCAATAGGATTAGGGATGTGACCCCCTCCCCTTGGGAGGAGGCACAAAGAGGGTGTACCCACCCTCAGGGCTAGTAGCCATTGGCTACTAACCCCCCAGACCTAAACACGCCCTTACATTTAGTATTTAAGGGCTTCCGTGAACCTAAAACTTTAGATTCCTGAAACTACAAGAAGAAGAGGACTGCTGAGCTGAAAAACCCCTGCAGAGGAAGAACAGAAGACACCAACTGCTTTGGCCCCAGACTTACCGGCCTGTCTCCTGCCTTCCAAAGAAACCTGCTCCAGTGACGCTTTCCAAGGGACCAGCGACCTCTGAATCCTCTGAGAACTGCCCTGCTTCAAGAAAGACAAGGAACTCCCGAGGACAGCGGCACTGCTCCAAAAGAACTGCAACTTTGTTTCAAGATGCAGATTTAAAGACCCCTGCAACTCCCCGCAAGAAGCATGAGACTTGCAACACTGCACCCGGCGACCCCGACTCGACTGGTGGAGAACCAACACTTCAGGGAGGACCCTCTGGCGACTCCAAGACTGTGAGTAACCAAAGTTGACCCCCCTCACCCCCCGCAGCGACACCTGCAGAGGGAATCCCGAGGCTCCCCATGACAGCGACTGCCTGAACTCTATTTCCCGACGGCTGGAAAAGACCCTGCACCCGCAGCCCCCAGCACCTGAAGGAACGGAACTCCTGTGCAGGAGTGACCCCCAGGAGGCCCTCTCCCTTGCCCAGGTGGTGGCTACCCCGAGGAGCCCCCCCCTTGCCTGCCTGCAACGCTGAAGAGATCCCTTGGTCTCTCATTGAAAACCATTGTAAACCCGACGCGTGTTTGCACACTGCACCCGGCCGCCCCCGCGCTGCTGAGGGTGTACTTTTTGTGCTGACTTGTGTCCCCCCCGGTGCCCTACAAAACCCCCCTGGTCTGCCCTCCGAAGACGCAGGTACTTACCTGCTGGCAGACTGGAACCGGGGCATCCCCTTCTCTCCATTGAAGCCTATGTGTTTTGGGCACCTCTTTGACCTCTGCACCAGACCGGCCCTGAGCTGCTGGTGTGGTGACTTTGGGGTTGCTCTGGACCCCCAACGGTGGGCTACCTTGGACCAAGAACTGAAACCTGTAAGTGACTTACTTACCTGTGAAACCTAACAATACTTTACCTCCCCCAGGAACTGTGAAAATTGCAGTGTCCACTTTTAAAACAGCTTATTGTGTTTTATGTAAAAAGTATACATTCTAATGTAATGATTCAAAGTTCCTAAAGTACTTACCTGCAATACCTTTCAAATGAGATATTACATGTAGAACTTGAACCTGTGGTTCTTAAAATAAACTAAGAAAAGATATTTTTCTATAACAAAACCTATTGGCTAGATTTGTCTCTGAGTGTGTGTTCCTCATTTATTGCCTGTGTGTATGTACAACAAATGCTTAACACTACTCCTTTGATAAGCCTACTGCTCGACCACACTACCACAAAATAGAGCATTAGTATTATCTCTTTTTGCCACTATCTTACCTCTAAGGGGAACCCTTGGACTCTGTGCATGCTATTCCTTACTTTGAAATAGCACATACAGAGCCAACTTCCTACATTGGTGGATCAGCGGTGGGGTACAAGACTTTGCATTTGCTGGACTACTCAGCCAATACCTGATCACACGACAAATTCCCAAAATTGTCATTAGAAATTGATTTTTGCAATTTGAAATTTTTCTAAATTCTTTAAAGTCCTGCTAGGGCCTTGTGTTAGTCCCTGTTAGCATTTCTTTTAGAGTTTAAAAGTTTGGTAAAAGTTTGAATTAGATTCTAGGACTAGTTTTTAGATTCTTAAAAAGTATTCCAACTTTTAGAAGCATAATGTCTAATACAGATGTGAATGTGGTGGAACTCGACACCACACCTTACCTCCATCTACAGATGAGAGAGCTAAGGTCACTCTGTAAACTAAAGAAAATAGCAATGGGCTCCAGACCTTCCAAACTACAGCTCCAGGAGCTGTTGGCAGAGTTTGAAAGAGCCAACCCCTCTGAGGATGGCAACACAGAGGATGAGTATAGTGACTTGGAGGGTGATTCCCCCCCACCAGTCCTATCTAGGGAGAACAGGGCCTCTCAAGCCCTGACTCCACAAATCATAGTCAGAGATGCTGGTTCCCTCACAGGAGGGACCAACCTCTCTGAAATCACTGAGGATAACTCCAGTGAAGAGGACATCCAGTTAGCCAGGATCGCCAAAAGATTGGCTTTGGAAAGACAGATCCTAGCCATAGAAAGGGAAAGACAAGAGATGGGCCTAGGACCCATCAATGGTGGTAGCAACATAAATAGGGTCAGAGATTCTCCTGACATGTTGAAAATCCCTAAAGGGATTGTAACTAAATATGAAGATGGTGATGACATCACCAAATGGTTCACAGCTTTTGAGAGGGCTTGTGTAACCAGAAAAGTGAACAAATCTCACTGGGGTGCTCTCCTTTGGGAAATGTTCACAGGAAAGTGTAGGGATAGACTCCTCACACTCTCTGGAAAAGATGCAGAATCTTATGACCTCATGAAGGGTACCCTGATTGAGGGCTTTGGATTCTCCACTGAGGAGTATAGGATTAGATTCAGGGGGGCTCAAAAATCCTCGAGCCAGACCTGGGTTGACTTTGTAGACTACTCAGTAAAAACACTAGATGGTTGGATTCGATTCAAGGCAGTGGTGTAAGTAATTATGATGGGCTGTACAATTTATTTGTGAAAGAACACCTATTAAGTAATTGTTTCAATGATAAACTGCATCAGCATCTGGTAGACCTAGGACCAATTTCTCCCCAAGAATTGGGGAAGAAGGCGGACCATTGGGTCAAGACTAGGGTGTCCAAAACTTCCACAGGGGGTGACCAAAAGAAAGGGGTCACAAAACCTCCCCAGGGGAAGGGTGGTGAGACAGCCAAAAACAAAAATAGTAAAGAGTCTTCTACAGGCCCCCAAAAACCTGCACAGGAGGGTGGGCCCAGAGCCTCTTCACAAAACAATCCTGGGTACAAGGGTAAAAACCTTGATCCCAAAAAGGCCTGGTGTCGTAGCTGTAGTCAGTCTGGACACCAAACTGGAGACAAGGCCTGTCCCAAGAAAAATACCACTTCAAACTCCACTCCAGATAACACTGGAATGGCTAGTCTCCAAGTGGGATCAACAGTGTGCCCAGAGCAAATCAGGTGTCACACTGAAGCTACATTAGTCTCGGAGGGTGAGGTGGATTTAGCCACACTGGCTGCCTGGCCCCCTAACATGCAAAAATACAGGCAGCAGAGCTTAATCAATGGGACAAGTGTAGAGGGCCTGAGGGATACAGGTGCCAGTGTCACTATGGTGACAGAGAAACTGGTTTCCCCTGACCAATACCTGGCTGGACAAACTTATCCAGTCACCAACGCTGACAATCAGACTAAAGTACATCACATGGCTATGGTAACTTTAGAGTGGGGAGGGGTCAATGGCCTGAAACGCTCTCTCTGATACAAGAATCAAAAAAGCGCCGCCATTTTGGAGGTTAGCATTCTAGTTTTCTTTGCCAGTGAGCTATTTAAACACTACATGACCGCGGCGCGCAGCGGAAGGTAGGGAGAGCTTTTTGTTCCACTACCTACGCTTTTGTGCCTGCAGCAAACTATTTTGGTTGTTGGAGAAAAATTGTTAAAAGCTAAAAAGTGAATCTGATGGTCTAAATGTAATACGTGTATGCATTTTGTACTCTGTCGAATCTACATACTCGTTTTTATTGTTTTTTAAACCGTTTTTACTCGTATGAAATTTTCTGGTAAAGACATGTTGATATAAGGTAAACCTTTTTAAATAAGTCATCCCCCACATTAGTAATAAGGAAAAACCACATTAAACATAAGACGGTCTTTCTGATACAAGAATCTAAAAAGCGCCGCCATTTTGGAGGTTAGCATTCTAGTTTTCTTTGCCAGTGAGCTATTTAAACACTACATGACCGCGGCGCGCAGCGGACGCGCCGCTGGCGCGCCGCTGGAGCACCAAAGGCAAGCCCGTCTGCACCCGTCCGCGCCAGACCGAGCCAAGAAACTATGCCCAAAACTCCTCAGGGAAAGAAACTATCACCTACTCCAGTGAGGATCTTTTTATCCTAAATACTATACCTCACAAGAGGTGTGGGAAGAGCATTGACCTTTACAATGGTCAGTCTAAATGCCCATCTTGTGCCTGGTCCTTTCAAGTCGATTTGCCCCCGCGGAAGGATAAGGGCTTTAACAAATTACCTATTTTTTTACTTAATTGTCACTCGTTAGGAGCTCCTACATTGGATATTCATCTCTTGGTGGAACAAAGAGAACCTCTGGCCATGTTTCTGACAGAAACATGGCTGGATGAGAGCTCTGCGCCAGATATTGTAATGGCACTACCTATCGGATATAAGATCAGTAGATTAGATAGACCTACTAGAGGAGGTGGTATAGCAGTGATTTATAGAGACTCCTGCAAGATCATTACAGCACCCAACTTAATCAAAGACGGTGAAAGTATGTCTTTCTCTATTAATGTGAATCCTCATTACACTTTATCAGGTGTTTTGATCTATCGCCCTCCAGGCTCTATGGGAGATTTTATGACCTCACTAGCTGAAAGTATTCCACAATCAATATATACTAAACCTAACTTCCTAGTGCTGGGAGATTTTAACCTACATGCAGAAAAGATGGGTAATGCCTCCACTAGGATGTTGATATCAGATATGAATGCCTGTGACCTAGCACAGTTAATTCAAGGACCTACTCACAATAAAGGACATACACTTGACCTGGTTTTCTCTAATGTACCACGTCTAGAATTTATATCTTCACTCCCGCTCGCATGGTCAGATCATTATCTGGTAGAGCTAGAACTATCTATTGCGCAGCATAAGTTCTTGAACATGGCTGCCCCTTCATGTAGAAGAAAGTGGCACAAGTTAAAAGCCACCGAGTTGATTAACGCACTCGAAAAAAAGAGTCCAGGACATATAAATATAAACAATATATCAGACTTTACGCAATCCATGAATAAATGGATAGAGGATAGTCTGGACAAAACTATACCCTTTTCCTACACCAAAAATACATTCCGAAAAAAATCGGCACCCTGGTTTAACGCTAGCCTCTTGGAGAAGAAAAGAGGCTGCAGGAAACTAGAAAGGAAATGGAGATATACCCAGGATGACTCCGCCAAAAAGGAGTATAAGATCACGATTCGAGATTACCATTCAGAAATTAGGAAAACACAGGTGGCATACTATGCCGGAAAAATTGAGGCAGCAGCTAATTCCCCTAAAGAGATATTTAATGCCTTAAAAGACCTCATTAACCCCACTGAGGAAGTAGAAAGTAGGGACTTCCCACAGCAACATGTAGAGGATCTGGCAAGCTTCTTTCTAAGCAAAATTCAGAATATTTATGAAACATTTCCCAAATCCCAAAGTATAGATCCGGAGATGGGGCATCAGGAGGGGCAGGAGGATATCCGCCTAACAAATTTTACTCCCATTAGTCTGGATATAATGGTAAAATCACTGAATTCAACGAAATCAGGATCTCCGTTGGATCCTGCGCCCCCCCCAGATCTTAACTATGGGACTACCAGTCTTAGGCCCATTAATTACCACACTTATTAACACCTCATTAGTCTCTGGTATGGTTCCAGACTCATGGAAACAAGCAATTGTGAAGCCTCTTCTAAAAAAAAACAATTTAGTTTCTAAACTATTGAATAACTATAGACCAATCTCACTGTTACCTCTAATGGCTAAACTCACGGAGAAGCAGGTACACAGTCAGCTGTCTATGCTTTTGGAAGAAGGAAAACTCCTACATCCCACTCAGATGGGTTTCAGGCCTAAGCATGGAACAGAAACCGCATTGATCGCCATTACGGAGGAAACAAAAAAAAGGATGGATAACGGAATTGAAACCGCGATCATCCTTCTGCATCTGAGCGCGGCATTCGATACAGTTGATCTAAACATCCTCGCAGATAGACTGCGGGGATGTGGAATCGCTGGTATTGCACTAGAATGGATCCGCTCATATGTAGATGGTAGATCCTTTCAGGTGCTGGATAGATCTTACATCTCCAAGCGCACCTTTAGTACTTGCGGTGTTCCTCAAGGGTCGGCTTTGAGCCTGCTACTTTTTAATGTTTATATGCGGCCTCTAGCAGGGATCGTGGAACCATTTGGAGTAAAACTGGTCTCATATGCAGACGATACCCAATTAGTCGTTTCCTTCTCGAAAGCGCAACCAGATTTGGGTACGGCACTAGGACCATGCCTGAAAGCAGTGGCTACCTGGATGTCGGGAAGTAAATTGAAGCTTAACGACGAAAAAACAGAGGTGCTGTTCTTCGGGAAAAATAGGCCCTTAGTTAATTCCAGCCTACTAGACGGAGCCTCCACTCTGCCTCCTCCAAAAAGCCTTATCAAAAGCCTGGGCGTCTGGCTGGATCCCCTATTATCAATGGCTCAACACGCCAACAGAATAGCAGGAACCTCATTTGCCCTGCTTAGGATGCTGAGGAAGGTTCTAACGCTACTACCGTTTCTGGCTAGAAGATTGGTCATTCAGGCGCTGATAGGTTCTCGAATTGACTATGGAAACGCCTTGTTTATAGGATCACCTAAATATGTTATCCAAAGACTGCAAAGAGTACAGAATGCTGCGGCACGTCTACTCTTAAACATCCCCAAGCAATACTCTACACGAGCAGGAATTGTATCCTTACACTGGCTCCCTGTTGAAGAGAGGATTCAGTTCAAGGCCCTATGCCATATTCACAGGGCCTTTTTCAACAAGGGTCCTGAAATGCTTAAAACATTGGCACAGGTCTATATTCCAGCTAGGCCACTCAGATCCTCATCAGCTAACCTGATCATAGTACCGTCGGTGAGGAAAGCAAGATGGGGAGGAAGATCACTGGCATATCAAGGTGCTGTGCTGTGGAATAACCTGCCTCTCAGTCTAAGATCTAATTCTCAAGAAACTTCCTTTAGGAAGGACCTGAAGACCTGGCTATTTAAAATCTAAATTCTTCCACGAACATAAATAGTTCATCTCCGCTATGGCATTAGAAGCGCTACGAGGCCTTCGGGCAGTTAGGCGCTATACAAACACGCTTAACATAACATAACATAACAGGTGGTGGTCTCCTCAAATATCCCAGTAGACTGCTTGGAAATGACCTGGAGTCCTCAGCATGGGCTGAGGTAGAACTGAAAACCCATGCAGCCATGCTGGGTATCCCTGAACTGGTGTGTGTCAAGACAAGGGCACAGTGCAAGGCACAGGGTGAAAAAGTAGAGCTGGAGTCTGGGAGAAAGGCCCAGCCTACCAAGAGAAAAGGAAAGTCAGCTGGGAAACCAGCTGCAACACAACAAGAAAAAGAGAACCTCTCTTCTCAGGAAGAAGTTCTGCCCTCTGAGGGAACTGAGCCTATGGAGCTGGAACCTTATCAGGTTGAGCTCTTAGGCCCAGGGGGACCCTCAAGGGAAGAGTTGTGTAAGGGACAAGAAACCTGTCCCTCTCTTGAAGGCCTTAGGCAGCAAGCTACTGAAGAGTCCAAAGGCAAGAAAAATGGAACACATAGGGTCTATTGGGAAGATGGACTCCTGTACACTGAGGCAAGAGATCCCAAACCTGGTGCCACTAGGAGAGTGGTAGTGCCTCAGGGTTTCAAAGAGTTTATTCTGACCTTAGCCCATGATATTCCCCTTGCTGGGCATTTGGAACAAACCAAGACGTGGGAGAGGTTAGTCAACCACTTCTACTGGCCCAATATGTCCCAGAAGGTTAAGGAGTTTTGCCTCTCCTGTCCCACCTGTCAAGCCAGTGGTAAGACAGGTGGACATCCAAAGGCCCCCCTCATTCCACTTCCAGTGGTGGGGGTCCCCTTTGAAAGCGTGGGTGTGGACATAGTTGGTCCGCTGGAACATCCCACAACCTCAGGAAATATGTACATCCTAGTAGTAGTGGATCATGCTACTAGGTATCCTGAAGCTATTCCCCTTAGGTCGACTACTGCCCCTGCAGTAGCCAAGGCCCTCATTGGTATCTTTACCAGAGTGGGCTTCCCTAAGGAGGTGGTGTCTGACAGAGGTACCAACTTCATGTCAGCATACCTAAAACACATGTGGAATGAGTGTGGAGTGACTTATAAGTTCACTACACCATATCATCCACAAACTAATGGCCTTGTTGAGAGATTCAACAAGACATTAAAGGGCATGATCATGGGGCTCCCAGAAAAACTCAAAAGGAGATGGGATGTCCTCCTGCCATGTCTGCTTTTCGCTTACAAGGAGGTGCCTCAGAAGGGAGTAGGGTTCTCACCCTTTGAACTTCTGCTTGGCCACCCTGTAAGGGGATCACTTGCTCTTGTTAAAGAAGGTTGGGAGAGACCTCTTCATGAGCCTAAACAAGACATAGTGGACTATGTACTTGGCCTTCGCTCAAGGATGGCAGAGTACATGGAAAAGGCAAGTAAAAACCTTGAGGCCAGCCAACAACTCCAGAAGTTTTGGTATGACCAAAAGGCTACACTGGTTGAATTTCAACCAGGGCAGAAAGTCTGGGTTCTGGAGCCTGTGGCTCCCAGGGCACTTCACGACAAATGGAGTGGCCCTTACCCAGTGCTAGAGAGGAAGAGTCAGGTCACCTACCTGGTGGACCTGGGCACAAGCAGGAGCCCCAAGAGGGTGATCCATGTGAACCGCCTGAAGCTCTTCCATGACAGGGCTGATGTAAATCTGTTGATGGTAACAGATGAGGACCAGGAAGCTGAGAGTGAGCCTCTCCCTGATCTCCTCTCATCAGACCCAAAAGATGGCTCAGTGGATGGAGTGATCTACTCAGAAACCCTCTCTGGCCAACAGCAATCTGATTGCAGGAAGGTCCTGCAACAGTTTGGTGAGCTCCTTTCCCTAACCCCTGGTCAGACACACCTGTGTACCCATGATGTGGACACAGGAGACAGCATGCCTGTCAAAAACAAAATCTTCAGACAGTCTGATCAAGTTAAGGAAAGCATCAAGGTGGAAGTCCACAAGATGCTGGAATTGGGAGTAATTGAGCACTCTGACAGCCCCTGGGCTAGCACGGTGGTGTTAGTCCCCAAACCTCACACCAAAGAAGGAAAGAGAGAGATGAGGTTTTGTGTGGACTACAGAGGTCTTAATTCTGTCACCAAGACAGATGCCCATCCCATTCCTAGAGCTGACGAGCTGATTGACAAATGAGGTGCTGCCAAATTCTTAAGTACCTTTGACTTAACAGCAGGGTACTGGCAAATCAAAATGGCACCTGGAGCAAAAGAGAAAACAGCATTCTCCACACCTGATGGGCATTATCAGTTTACTGTTATGCCCTTTGGTTTAAAGAATGCCCCTGCCACCTTCCAAAGGTTGGTGAATCAAGTCCTTGCTGGCTTGGAATCCTTTAGTGAAGCTTATCTTGATGATATTGCTGTCTTTAGCTCCAACTGGCAGGATCACCTGGTCCACCTGAAGAAGGTTTTGAAGGCTCTGCAATCAGCAGGCCTCTCTATCAAGGCATCCAAATGCCAGATAGGGCAGGGAACTGTGGTTTACTTGGGACACCTTGTAGGTGGAGGCCAAGTTCAGCCACTCCAGCCTAAGATCCAGACTATTCTGGACTGGGTAGCTCCAAAAACCCAGACTCAAGTCAGGGCATTCCTTGGCTTGACTGGGTACTATAGGAGGTTTGTGAAGGGATATGGATCCATTGTGACAGCCCTCACAGAACTCACCTCCAAGAAAATGCCCAAGAAAGTAAACTGGACTGTAGAATGCCAACAGGCCTTTGACACCCTGAAACAAGCTATGTGAACAGCACCAGTTCTAAAAGCTCCAGATTACTCCAAGCAATTAATTGTGCAAACAGATGCCTCCGAACATGGGATAGGGGCAGTTTTGTCCCAAACAAATGATGATGGCCTTGACCAGACTGTTGCTTTCATTAGCAGGAGGTTACTCCCCAGGGAGCAGCGTTGGAGTGCCATTGAGAGGGAGGCCTTTGCTGTGGTTTGGTCCCTGAAGAAGTTGAGACCATACCTCTTTGGTACTCACTTCCTAGTTCAAACTGACCACAGACCTCTCAGATGGCTGATGCATATGAAAGGTGAAAATCCAAAACTGTTGAGGTGGTCCATCTCCCTACAGGGAATGGACTTTATAGTGGAACACAGACCTGGGACTGCCCATGCCAATGCAGATGCCCTTTCCAGGTTCTTCCACTTAGAAAATGAAGACTCTCTTGGGAAAGGTTAGTCTCATCCTCTTTCATTTGGGGGGGGGGGTGTAAGGAAATGCCTCCTTGGCATGGTTACCCCCTGACTTTTTGCCTTTGCTGATGCTATGTTTCGAATTGAAAGTGTGCTGAGGCCTGCTAACCAGGCCCCAGCACCAGTGTTCTTTCCCTAACCTGTACTTTTGTATCCACAATTGGCACACCCTGGCATCCAGATAAGTCCCTTGTAAGTGGTACCCCTGGTACCAAGGGCCCTGATGCCAAGGAAGGTCTCTAAGGGCTGCAGCATGTCTTATGCCACCCTGGAGACCCCTCACTCAGCACAGACACACTGCTTGCCAGCTTGTGTGTGCTGGTGAGAACAAAACGAGTAAGTCGACATGGCACTCCCCTCAGGGTGCCATGCCAGCCTCTCACTGCCTATGCAGGTATAGATAAGTCACCCCTCTAGTAGGCCTTACAGCCCTAAGGCAGGGTGCACTATACCATAGGTGAGGGCACCAGTGCATGAGCACTGTGCCCCTACAGTGTCTAAGCAATACCTTAGACATTGTAAGTGCAGGGTAGCCATAAGAGTATATGGTCTGGGAGTCTGTTTTACACGAACTCCACAGCACCATAATGGCTACACTGAAAACTGGGAAGTTTGGTATCAAACTTCTCAGCACAATAAATGCACACTGATGCCAGTGTACATTTTATTGTAAACTACACCCCAGAGGGCACCTTAGAGGTGCCCCCTGAAACCTTAACCGACTATCTGTGTAGGCTGACTGGTTCCAGCAGCCTGCCACAACTGAGACATGTTGCTGGCCCCATGGGGAGAGTGCCTTTGTCACTCTGAGGCCAGTAACAAAGCCTGCACTGGGTGGAGATGCTAACACCTCCCCCAGGCAGGAGCTGTCACACCTGGCGGTGAGCCTCAAAGGCTCACCCCTTTGTGCCAGCACCGCAGGACACTCCAGCTAGTGGAGTTGCCCGCCCCCTCTGGCCACGGCCCCCACTTTTGGCGGCAAGGCCGGAGAAAATAATGAGAATAACAAGGAGGAGTCACTGGCCAGTCAGGACAGCCCCTAAGGTGTCCTGAGCTGAAGTGACTCTAACTTTTAGAAATCCTCCATCTTGCAGATGGAGGATTCCCCAATAGGATTAGGGATGTGACCCCCTCCCCTTGGGAGGAGGCACAAAGAGGGTGTACCCACCCTCAGGGCTAGTAGCCATTGGCTACTAACCCCCCAGACCTAAACACACCTTTAAATTTAGTATTTAAGGGCTTCCCTGAACCTAAAACTTTAGATTCCTGAAACTACAAGAAGAAGAGGACTGCTGAGCTGAAAAACCCCTGCAGAGGAAGAACAGAAGACACCAACTGCTTTGGCCCCAGACTTACCGGCCTGTCTCCTGCCTTCCAAAGAAACCTGCTCCAGCGACGCTTTTCAAGGGACCAGCGACCTCTGAATCCTCTGAGGACTGCCCTGCTTTAAGAAAGACAAGGAACTCCCGAGGACAGCGGCACTGCTCCAAAAGAACTGCAACTTTGTTTCAAGGAGCAGATTTAAAGACCCCTGCAACTCCCCGCAAGAAGCGTGAGACTTGCAACACTGCACCCGGCGACCCCGACTCGACTGGTGGAGAACCAACACTTCAGGGAGGACCCTCCGGCGACTCCAAGACTGTGAGTAACCAAAGTTGTCCCCCCTGAGCCCCGCAGCGACACCTGCAGAGGGAATCCCGAGGCTCCCCCTGACCGCGACTGCCTGAACTCTATTTCCCGACAGCTGGAAAAGACCCTGCACCCGCAGCCCCCAGCACCTGAAGGAACGGAACTCCTGTGCAGGAGTGACCCCCAGGAGGCCCTCTCCCTTGCCCAGGTGGTGGCTACCCCGAGGAGCCCCCCCCTTGCCTGCCTGCAACGCTGAAGAGATCCCTTGGTCTCTCATTGAAAACCATTGTGAACCCGACGCATGTTTGCACACTGCACCCGGCCGCCCCCGCGCTGCTGAGGGTGTACTTTTTGTGCTGACTTGTGTCCCCCCCGGTGCCCTACAAAACCCCCCTGGTCTGCCCTCCGAAGACGCGGGTACTTACCTGCTGGCAGACTGGAACCGGGGCACTCCCTTCTCTCCATTGAAGCCTATGTGTTTTGGGCACCTCTTTGACCTCTGCACCTGACCGGCCCTGAGCTGCTGGTGTGGTGACTTTGGGGTTGCTCTGGACCCCCAACGGTGGGCTACCTTGGACCAAGAACTGAAACCTGTAAGTGACTTACTTACCTGTGAAACCTAACAATACTTTACCTCCCCCAGGAACTGTGAAAATTGCAGTGTCCACTTTTAAAACAGCTTATTGTGTTTTATGTATAAAGTATACATGCTAATGTAATGATTCAAAGTTCCTAAAGTACTTACCTGCAATACCTTTCAAATGAGATATTACATGTAGAATTTGAACCTGTGGTTCTTAAAATAAACTATGAAAATATATTTTTCTATAACAAAACCTATTGGCTAGATTTGTCTCTGAGTGTGTGTTCCTCATTTATTGCCTGTGTGTATGTACAACAAATGCTTAACACTACTCCTTTGATAAGCCTACTGCTCGACCACACTACCACAAAATAGAGCATTAGTATTATCTCTTTTTGCCACTATCTTACCTCTAAGGGGAACTATTGGACTCTGTGCATGCTATTCCTTACTTTGAAATAGCACATACAGAGCCAACTTCCTACACATGGTCACTATAAAGGCGACCCCCAGTGCTCCAAGAGGGCACCGTCCACTACTGGACAGACACCTGGGTTGACTAGTGTAGTGCTCGGGAGGGAGATGGATCCAGATAGCTTTGGGGAGCAGGTAGAGATTTCCCTAGTGTCCCTGGGAGAAGGAGAAATGGTGCCCAAAGCCCACATGCCCCAAAATACTTCCAAGTACAGGCAGTGGGTTACCATTGATGGGAAAAAGGTGGAGGCTCTGCGTGACACAGGAGCCAGTATGACTACTATCAAGAGTCAGCTGGTGTCAACAGAGCAGATAGTCCCTAATACATTCCACCAGGTCATAGTCGCTGACAATCGTGAGAGTCACCTACCGGTGGCACTGGTTCCCTTTGAGTGGGGGGGGGTCTCTGGTAATCTGAAAGTAGCTGTGAGTCCTGCCATGCCTGTAGATTGTCTGTTAGGCAATGATCTTGAGCATACTGCTTGGAAAGAAGTAGAGCTCAGATCTCACCTGGAGAAGTTAGGGTTACCTGAGTGGGTCTGCATGACCACACGGTCCATGGCTGACCGATAGGGAAGTCAAGGGCGTCTGGAGCCTGGATCAATGGCCCAGAGAACTGCCAAGAGGAGGGGCAAGGGCCGCGGGAAACCGGTCCCTGAAGTTCCCGCAGTGGTTGATGGGGCTCCTGAGGAGGATGCTCCCGAACCAACTGGGGAAGACATTGCCACCCTAGGTGATCTATCTGAGCTTGCTGGCTGGCAAGTTGAGGGTGGACCCACCAGGGAGGAATTCTGCAAGGCGCAGAAAGAATGTCCCACTCTAGCGGGTCTGAGGAAGCAAGCCTCAACCCAGGCAGCAGGTGAAGCCTCTGGCGATCTCCACATATATTGGGAGAATGATCTCCTCTGCAGTGAGCCTAAGGTTCCGGCCATTGGGGCAGTGCGTGCGCTGGTGGTCCCCCATTGTTACCAAACCTTCCTACTGGGTCTGGCTCACGACATTCCCCTGGCAGGACATTTGGGGCAAGACAAGACCTTTGCCAGGCTTGTCACCCACTTTTATTGGCCCAGAATAAGGACAAACTCAGATAAGTTCTGTAGATCTTGTCCTAACTGCCAGGCCAGTGGTAAAACAGGAAAAAGGGTTAAGACCCCCCTAATTCCACTTCCTGTCATTGGCACCCCCTTTGCAAGGGTGGGCATCGACGTTGTTGGTCCATTGGACACCAAAACTGCCCTAGACAACAGGTTCATCCTGGTTTTGGTGGACCATGCCACCCGTTACCCAGAGGCAATCCCTCTGAGTACTGTATCTGCACCGGTGGTGACCAGAACTCTGATGGGGATATTTACCCGTGTGGGATTCCCAAAGGAGATAGTGTCTGACAGAGGCACTAACTTCATGTCTGCATACATGAAGGCTATGTGGGTTGCGTGTGGTGTAACCTACAAGTTCACCACACCCTATCACCCCCAATCTAATGGTCTTGTGGAGAGATTCAACAAGACCTTGAAAGGCATGATTGGTGGCCTCCCTGAGGCCCTGAGGAGTAAGTGGGACGTCCTCTTACCATGCCTTCTCTTTGCTTACAGAGAGGTACCCCAGAAGGAGGTAGGGTTCAGTCCCTTTGAGCTTCTCTATGGGTACCCTGTCAGGGGACCCTTAAGCATTGTCAAGGAGGGGTTGGAGAAAGCTCCAAAAGCACCCCCTCAGGATGTGGTCAGCTACATGTTGGCCCTCCGCAACCAGATGACCCGCTTATGGAAAGAGGCCAAATGTAACCTTGAGCCCAGTCAAGAGGTAATGATACGCTGGTATGACCAGAAGGCCACCCTGGTAGAGTTTCAACCTGGAGACAAAGTGTGGGTAATGGAGCCAGTAGAGACTAGAGCTCTCTAGGACCGTTGGACTGGCCCATTTGAAGTAAAGGAGCAGAAAGGGGAGGCCACTTACCTAGTGGACCTCCAAACCCCTAGGAACCCCCCAAGGGTGCTCCACGTCAACCGACTGAAGCCTCATTTTGAGAGGTCTGAAATCAACATGCTTCTGGTCACAGATGAAGGAATGGAAGAGGAGAGTGAACCTCTCCCCGACCTCCTCTCTGCCCAAGAAGGTGATGGGTCAGTGAAATGTGTCATTCTCTCTGACTCCCTGACTCTAAACCAGAGAGGAGACTGCTAGCTATGAGCTGTTGGAGCAGTTCCCTCCCTGTTCTCCCTTACTCCTGGACTGACCCACCTCTGTGTTCATGACATTGACACAGGTGACAGTCTCCCTGTGAAAAACAAAATTTACAGGTTATCAGATAAGGTGAAGGCCAGCATCAAGGAGGAGGTCTCCAAGATGTTAGCTTTAAGGGTTATCCATAAATTCAATAGTCACTGGGCCAGGCCGGTGGTGTTGGTCCCTAAGGCTACTGCCCCAGGTGCGAAGCCAGAACTCCGGTTCTGTGTGGACTACCGGGGTCTCAACTCAGTCACACGGACTGATGCTCTCCCCATCCCCCAAGCAGATGAGCTCGTTGACAGACTGGGCGCTGACAAGTTCCTGAGTACGTTTGATCTTACTTCAGGGGACTGGCAGATCGCCCTGACTGAGGGGGCTAAAGAGAGATCCACATTTTCCACACCTGATGGCCATTACCAGTTCAGGGTGATGCCATTTGGGTTGAAAAATGCCCCCGCTACCTTCCAACGGTTGGTTAACGGGGTCCTAGCTGGCAAGGATGCCTTCTGTGCAGCCTACCTGGACGACATAGCTGTCTACAGTTCCAGCTGGGAGGAACACCTGCTCCACCTCAAGGAGGTGCTTCAAGCCCTGCAACAGGCAGGCCTGACCATCAAGGCTAGTAAGTGCCAGATTGGGCAGGGTTCCGTGGTGCACTTGGGACACCTAGTGGGTGGTGGCAAGGTGCAGCCACTCCAGACCAAGATTGAAACTATCAAGGCCTGGCAACCACCTAGAACACAGACTGAGGTGAGAGCCTTTTTAGGCCTCACAGGATACTACCGCAGATTTGTCAAGGGCTATGGTACCATTGTGTCACCCTTGACAGAACTCACTTCCAAGAAACAACCTAGGTTGGTGAATTAGACAGAGGCTTGTCAGAAAGCCTTTGACTCTCTAAAGGAAGCCATGTGCATGGCCCCCGTGCTCAAGGCCCCTGACTACTCCCAGGAATTTATCGTGCAGACAGACGCTTCAGAGCATGGCATAGGGGCTGTCCTAGCACAGCTAAATGAGGAGGGCCTAGACCAACCAGTAGTCTTTATTAGCAGAAGGCTATTACCATGGGAACAGAGGTGGAGTGCTATTGAGAGAGAAGTTTTTGCTGTGCTCTGGGCACTGAAGAAGCTGAGACCATACCTGTTTGGGACTCACTTCCGGGTTCAGACAGACCACAGGCCCCTCAGATGGCTCATGCAGATGAGGGGTGAAAATCCTAAACTCTTGAGGTGGTCCATTTCCCTACAGGGGATGGATTTTACGGTGGAGCATCGCCCAGGGGTTGACCCCGCCAATGCTGATGGTCTCTCCAGATACTTCCGCCTTAGCGATGAGAGCTCCCAGGAGGTCGGGTAGCTCTCCCCACTTTCAGCTGGGGGGGACACATGTTAGACCTGACAGCCTTAAGGTGGTCAACCCTAACTTTTTGCCTGCCTCCCTCCACTTTTTGGACACTGTTTTTGCTGGCTTTTAGACTCTGCACACTTTATCACTGCTAACCAGTGCTAAAGTGCATATGCTCTCTCCCTTTAAACATGGTAACCTTGGATCATACCTGATTGGACTATTTAATTTACTTATAAGTCCCTAGTAATGTGCACTATATGTGCCTAGGGCCTGTAGATTAAATGCTACTAGTGGGCCTGCAGCACTGGCTGTGCCACCCACTCAAGTAGCCCCTTTACCTTGTCTCAGGCCTGCCATTGCAAGGCCTGTGTGTGCAGTTTCACTGTCACCCGACTTGGCATTTAAAAGTACTTGCCAAGCCTAAACCTCCCCTTTCTCCACATATAAGTCACCCCTAATGTGTGACCTAAGTAACCCCTGGAGCAGGGTGCTGTGTGGGTGAAAGGCAGGACATGTACCTGGGTGGTTTACATGTCCTGGTAGTGTAAAACTCCTAAATTTGTTTTGCACTACTGTGAGGCCTGCTCCCTTCATAGGCTAACATCGGGGCTGCCCTCATACAGTATTGAAGTGGTAGCTGCTGATCTGAAAGGAGTAGGAAGGTCATATTTAGTATGGCCAGAATGGTAATACCAAATGCTGCTGACTGGTGAAGTTGGATTTAATATTACTATTCTAGAAATGCCACTTTTAGAAAGTGAGCATTTCTTTGCACTTAAATCTTTCTGTGCCTTACAATCCACGTCTGGCTGGGCTTAGTTGACAGCTCCTTGTGCATTCACTCAGACATACCCCAAACACAGGGTACTCAGCCTCACTTGCATACATCTTCATTTTGAACGGGCCTTCCTGGGCTGGGAGGGTGGAGGGCCTGTTCTCACACAAAGGACTGCCACACCCCCTACTGGGACCCTGGCAGACAGGATTGAACTGAAAGGGGACCCGGTGCACTTCTTAGCCACTCTTTGCAATCTCCCCCATTTCAAAGGCACATTTGGGTATAAAACAGGGCCTCTGCCCTACCTCATCAGACACTTGCTGGAGAAGAAACCTGAACCAGAACCTACATCCTGCCAAGAAGAACTGCCTGGCTGCCTAAAGGACTCACCTGACTGCTTTCTACAAAGGACTGCTGCCTTGCTGTTGCCCTGCTGCCTTGCTGAACTCTTGCCTGGCTGTAAAAGTGCTCTCCAAGGGCTTGGATAGAGCTTGCCTCCTGTTCCCTGAAGTCTCAGGACCAAAAAGACTTCTCTTTTTCATTTGGACTCTTCATGCGCCGAAAATTTTGACGCAAAGCCTGCTCCGCGGCGAGAAAATCGCCGCACACCGATGCTGATCGATGCAATGCCTTTGGGGCGACCGGAACTTCGGCACACGGCCTCGCAAGGACAACGCCGCCCGACTTCAAGAGGGGAAATCGACGCGACGCCTGCAGTGAGAGCGAAACTTCGACGCACAGCCCCGCGGAATGACGCGCAGCCAGAAAACAAGCAGGAGAATCCACGCACAGACCCCGGGACATCTGGTAATCCCGCGACCCACAGAAAGAGACTGTCCGCATGCCGGAAAACGATGCACGACTTCCCCGCGTGAAAAATAACGACGCAAGTCTGTGTGTGCTGGGGAGAAATCGACGCACACACCATTTTTCCACGTATCTCTTCTTCTGCGGCCCTTTGCGGAGATTTTCCACTCCACACCAGGTACTTTGTGCTTGAAAGAGACTTTGTTTGCTTTTTAAAGACTTAAGACACTTTATATCACTTTTTTTCACATTGCATCTTTATTCGTTTTCACCTGCAATTATCCAGATAAATATTATATATTTTTCTAAACACTCTGTGGTGTATTTTTGTGGTGTTATATGGTGTTATTGTATGATTTATTGCACAAATACTTTTCACATTGCCTTCTAAGTTTAGCCTGACTGCTCGTGCCAAGCTACCAGAGGGTAGGCACAGGATAATTTTGGATTGTGTGTGACTTACCCTGACTAGAGTGAGGGTTCTTGCTTGGACAGAGGGTAACCTGACTGCCAACCAAAACCCCCATTTCTAACAGATACACACACTTGGACAGCTCATGGCTGCCACAAACATTAGCTGCCACTCTGGATCACCAAGGGAGCTATGTAATAGCTCACAGTTCCATTGTCATGGCCTGCCCTATAAGTACAACTTGGCAGATGACCATTTCATAATGACATGAAGCCACATTGTGAATCGGCCACCCTCTGATGCTGTATGTAGTGTGGAAGGGGTGTGCAATGTGTGTTGCTGCAGGTCTGTCACCACAAGATACATAGAATGATGATGCTAACTCACATGCAGATGTCACCTAAAACCTGAGGAAGTGCCAACAACAAACACCACCCCAGGGATGCTGTATGCAGGTTGCAATAAGGAAGTAGACTGTGCATTGATCTCAGACGATTGTGCCTCCAGTGCATGCTGCATACTGCTACACACACAGAAAGAGCCAATTGGACATCAAAACAGCATATGTATAGGGTGGTGTACCTTGCTGCACAGATAGATCGACCTCCACAAGGTAGCTAGCCAAGTACCCTGGTGCAGGGTAGGTAGTGTCAGTGCACGGCTGCCTATGAGCAACTGGTGCAGGGGAAAACAAAGGGTTACCAAGTAGCATGTCACACATGGGGAATTCTTGCACAGTCGAAATGTTGCAGGACACTGCAGCCAATTGGGCGACATGTTGTGCATTCTCACTTACCAATTTCAAAGGCCCTAAGTGTCACACATCATCTGTAATGACACATGTCAAAAGAGATGGGATGTCTAGGCTCTGTAGTGCTACTATGTTGCCACCACATCTGATCCCATTGTGTTGTGAGGATGTGTCATGTCCCCTCCAGTGATAGCACACTGAGACCCAGGTGCACTATACAACACATGATACATACATAATGATCATCAGTGTGGAATCCAAATCATATGTCCCAGGTCCTTGAGCCAAACACAAGATTGTCATGTCCAACAACTTAGTGCTGAGGAGACATTACACAAGGAAAGGAAGTCACTCCATACCACAAATGCATATGAGTCACAAACAACTCAAAATATCAACTGCCATGCAACATGACATACCTCTTGCAAACTCTAACAACAACTTACTCATTTAGGGCCAGATGTATGAAACTTTTTTGCACTCGCAAACGGTGCGAATCGCAAAAATCGCCCGTTTGCGAGTGCAAAAAAGTGGTCTGCGATGCATGAAAGGCATTCGCAGACCAAAAATAAGAAATTGCAAAAATTGCGATTTTTTTGTGTTGCGACCTGGTTTTGCGAGTCGCATTTTGCGATTCAGTATTTTCAGTAGGAAATTGTGAGGCGCAAATTGCGAGGCGCAAAATCCAAGTCACAAAGAGATGCATCCAAAAATCGCAAATTGCGATTTTTCTCAGAATGGTATTTTGCACATGCAAAATACCACTAAGTGAAACCAGGTGGTAACCAGGTGCAACCTATATAAAGAGGCCCAGAATGCCTCAGACTCTTTTCCACAATGGCTGCACTCTACGTCATGGCGAGGAGGATGAGGATCTTGGCAGGTTTGAGGAGAGGGAGGAGGAGACAGGAGCGCATTTTCAGAGTGCGCATTACACTTTTTAACCTGACAGAGGAGGAAATATATGAGAGGTATAGGTTGAACTCAGCCATGATACTTGATCTGATAGCTGAGCTACAACCCATACTGCAGCGCAGAACACTAAGGACTCACAGCATACCCACCCATGTGCAGGTATTAAGCTCCCTCCACCTACTCGCCTCAGGGAGCTATCAACGGGTCATAGCAGCAGCTGGAGGGGTCTCACAGAGTACCCTCTCTAGATTTTTCAGTGCATTTATCAACGCCATGCTGAGCAAACTACCCCAGTACATCAGATTCCCCCACACCCCACAGGAAATACAGCAGAATAAAATGTTTTTTACCAGATAGCACAGTTCCCCCACGTCCCAGGTGCCATTGATGGGACACATGTGGCAATCCGTCCAACATCCGCCACAGAGTATGTTTACCACAACAGGAAATACCAACATTCAATGAATATACAGGTGATATGCAATGCCTCCTACATCAGTACTGATCTCGTGGCCAGGTACCCAGGGAGCACACATTATTCGTACATCTTTCGCCACAGCGGGATTCACACAAGAATGCTAGCTGGGGAGTTTGGTGAAGGATATCTACTAGGTATTGTCCCTCTATGCAATGGCGCATTGATGGCGTGCTGATGTCAGATGGCCCACTTCTTATCATCCCCTCTGTCCCTTCCAGGAGACAGTGCCTACGCAGTGCGCACCTACATGATGACACCCTACCTCAATCCTGCAACACCTGCTGAAAGGAGATACAATGCAGCACACAGGGCAACCCGCAATGTGGTGGAGCGCGCCTTTGGACTGCTGAAGAGTCGCTTCTGGTGCCTCCACAAAAGTGGAGGGGCACTACAGTACAGTCCAGAGACCACATGTAGAATAGTAGCTACTTGTGCTATCTTGCACAATATAGCTACCACCAGGGGCATACCTGTAGAAATATGTGATACTGAATCTGATGAGGATGATGATCACATACCACCCCTACATCCAGCAGACAGGACCAGTGCAGCAGAGGGAAGGCAAAGGCGTGCCAACATCACACACAACCATTTCAGACGTGAGTATAAATGACATAAATCCTCTGACAACTGTACCTGTAGTGAAATATATTTATTACCTTAAGTCAGGTAATGTTTGTGTGAGGAATAACAAAAAAAGGTTAAGTGATAAACTCAAAACAATGAAGGACCTGAGTAATGCACTATTACTTCATAGTGAAAACATAAGTCCACTGGCAGCTGCAGTCATTTTTTGCGGCCACGCACACCACTCGGGTGCCCAGTTACCTCACTGGCACTTCTATTGTCCGCCTCAGTGGCAGTGCTGTGCCTGGCACTGCGCCGTTTGGTGTCCAATGCTGGTACAGCTACACTGCTGAGGCTGGAACTGTCCTCAGTGTCCCCCAGTGTAAGCTCACTCGGTGTGGCTGACCTCGGGCCCATTATGTGCTCGATCACATTGGTGATCTGCACTAGTCCGTTCACAACATCCCTGCTGCTGTGTGCTGCCTCCACTTACGCAGCCACTGCACGACGGGCAATCAGTGCAGTTGAATTTGCCACCCTGTTAGAAGAACGACAGAAGCTGCCAAACATGTTTCTAAATCTGCGCTCCTGTCTGCGCTGGCTCACCCTCTCATGGCGCAGCTCCTGGCAGAGTTCATGGACAGCACTTGTGAGGTCTCTGGTGTCCTGTGATGCCTGCACCTGTCCATCACGCAGCTGTTCTATGTTGGCATTTAGGGACTCAAGTTGGCGATTCAGGCCCACCATGTGGCTGTTATGTTTGCGCAAATTATTTTCTAATCCCAGGATCCTCTTGTTTTGTAGACGCTGTTGCTGCAACATAGCAGCTTCCAGCCCACCAAATAAAGAGGGACCCTCACCTGCCTCATGCTGCTGTGCCCCGGAATTTGTCGCCATCCTGCGTGGTGCTGTGGTCTGCTGACACCTCACCTCCTGCATCTGGCTGCGCCTGCCTGTTGGTGATGGGGAAATTGGCCCTTCCTGCTGCTCATCTGAGTCGTTGCTGAGCTCTGGCAGTGGCAGTGCCCTGGGCCTGCGTCGGACAGGCGCAATGTTGAGAGACCCACTGGTGTTTGAATCGGAGGCCGGATGGGTGTCAGTCTCGCCTACCCGTGCTGATGCTGTGGCTGCTGGACCTGGCCCACCTTCAACGACAATATGCAGCATGTCAGTTATGTTTGTTACATTTACGGTCAGACAATGGTAATAAAGGTACAGGTACTTCTCTACACTGTGTTGTGTGTGTCGTGTTCCTCTGGGTGTCACTCTACTTAAATACCTTGTATGTGCTACTTTCAGCTCTGGGTTGTGGACTGCCACTCCCATATGCATTGTTGTGCTGCTTCTAAGATGTGGACTGGACTACTTCTCACAATGTTTAACATTACTTGCTAATTCCTAAGGGGCTTTTGTGCATACACATATGGGGTTACAAATCAATATTGCACTTACCTTGGCTGGTACTTGGTGTGCCGGAGGTGTCGATCTCTGTGACCCCTGTCACAGCTTCAGGGAGGACTGTGGACTCGACTAGGTCCTCTAATGGGGTGGATGGTGCCGCTGTGGGTGGACCGCCTCCTCTGCCCCTGGCCTCCTGCAGTCTCCTTGCCACCCTCTCCTTCGCACGGGACCGCAGGTAATACCACCTCTTCTTAATTTCTTCTACAGAGCACTGTGCCACTCCAATTGCGCAGATTTTTGATTGTATATCCGCCCATAGTCTTCTTTTCCCACTCTCAGGTACCTGGAGTGAGCTTTTTCCAAAAAGGCGGTCATGGCTCCTGACCTCCTCCTCTGTCAGCACCTCAAGCTCCTGCTCGCTGAATTGTAGCTTGTGCTTTATTTCTCCCTTCTCCTGTGCTTGGGCTGGGGTGTCCATCCTTTCTCAGGTGTGCTGCCTCCTTCAGATTGCTGCTCTGTGTAGCTGGGCTGCTCTCTCTCAGGATGCTGGTTTGGGTGTGGCACCTGAAACTGCCTGGGATGACTCATTTCCTGCTTGTGATGTCATCAGGCTCCTCCAGGTGCGCTTTCTCGAACTTTCTCGCAATTTGCGATTTTTTACCGAAACACAAAAAAATTCTGTAAATGGGCCTCGCAAACCACAAATAGCGATTTTTAAGAAATCGCTAATTCCGAATCGCAATTTTGTTACATGGCCAATTGCGAATTGAAAATAGTGATTTCTTAAAAATCGCTATTTGCTATTCGCAAGGCCATTTGTTCATACATATGGCCCCAAATCTTTTGCAACGGATCAGGGTTATAGCATACAGTCATGGATAATGACCCCATTTCCCAACCCAAGCACAGCAGTGGAGCGCGCATACACTGAGGGACATCAGAGGACACAGACTATTGTGGAGAAGACCTTTGGCATCCTGAAGTCCAGATTCAGGTGCCTTGAAATCACAGTAGGCAGCCTACTGTATGCCCCACACATCGTCTGCAAGATAATCATGACATGTGCCATCCTGCACAACATAGGGGTGCGGCTGAACGTCTCCTTATATGAGCAGGTTGATGACCTGCCTGAGGAGGAGGAGGAGGTTGGTGGAGAAGAAAATGAGAGGGAACAGCACAACACAGCTGCTGGGATATGCCGCAGACTGCACATAGTTGAAAACTTCTTCACTTCAGAATCACGTAACTCACCTTGTACATTTTGTCAATAAACACCTAGCTTATTCACAAAATCCGTCTTTGGTCTCTTCAATCTACACAACATATATCACAGGATTGTGAGTCTAACCTCAGGTTAGACACAATCTATGGACCACAACATATTATTTACATCTATGTTGATAACTTGTACAACAATAGTTCATTACATACAACTACAACATGTCCACATAGGAGGTAAACAAGGCTGTAATGTTTGAATAGACCACTGACACAACTCAGTGTGAGAGCTGTAATGGCTGCATGGCGCATGTGTGACGAGAGGGACATAATTGGCGACAATGGCCATCATGATTAGCCCAGGTATGACAAGCAATGGGAGAAATTGAGCCTGCGCAGTACATCCATGGAAATCAGTCCTGCCACTGCCATGGGGCCCAATCCTGACACAGAGCACACATGACCTCACACCTTGGATGGACACGTTTGTGGAATGCGCATCAGAATGGATGAGAGCATATACAGCTAAGGATGCAGGTCCACCACACAAAAAATAATATAACACTGCTAAATGTAATGACTTTGATCTGACTATTGTGTTCAAAACATGATATGGCAGAGTGTGTCAATCTCAGTATGTACCAAATATGTACACATGTAAGATATATGTGTAGTCCACACAGAAGTCACCATATACTCAAGATCAACATATGGAGACAGTTGTCGGGTAACATTTGCGAGATAGCACTCATCAGTCATCATCAACAATGCCCAAGCTGTGTATGTCATCTGAAATGTAATGCTCTTTAAGACAAATACACACATCACATAAGGAAACACAATTCACAATCACATTCCATAACTGTTGCATAGCACTGACTGCCATACATATGTGGATACACTTTTGTCACACATACATACATATGCATGACGTGAATACATTTGCATGCTGTCAATTCTGTAACACACACATTGGTGTAACAGACCAATCACACCAAAATCACATTGTTGTATGGACTACCACATTTGGCCATACACAAAATGCCACACTGCAGCCCAGGCCATTCAATTTGTATGTTGATACAGGGTGCATCCATTGACAATGGAAAAAATCACACAATCAGGAATAGAGTAAAAGAAAATGGTGCAAATGCGTTGAAAACATCCTCAAACGCAAAGTATATGACCCATGGGCCATTAGCGTGAATTCCACCTTTGCACTCATCTCAATACTGATTTACTGTTAAATAGACGCAAAAAACATAATGCGTCAATAAAAAAAGACACACGTCGGTCATGCGTCAGAAATACACAAATATCAGATGCGTCAAATAAATACACGCATTACAGAAAACCTGACGCATGGAGACAGGAAGTGATATAATAGGATATCCTGTTAACAGGCATGGTACAGCATTACATACTGTGCCTCCTTTGACTGTGTGGTTGTATCTTGGAGTTGGTGGTGTATTATTGCTCTGTATTGTATCCTGTGGTTTCCCTCCTGTTGTGTTTTCTGTTGTATTTGACTGTATTTTGTCCCAGTGTTAGTGAATTTGTGTGTTTTTAGTAGTTTTTCATTGTACTTGGGCTGTGGGGGATAGTTGTTAAGTTGGATTAGTTGGGATTGTTATTTTTGGGTCTTATGTTTCCTTTACTTAATTTTTGTTTCAATCATTTTTTGTCAATCTGTACACCAGAGATATGTCTGGTAGGGGGAGGCTGACTAGGATGGGGGAGGAGGAGCTGGGAGGCTTCATGTGGCTGGTAGCACACTACCTCCCATTAATGTTGGAGATGGGGGGACGTGTGACCCAGGGCTACCGGACAGAGGGAAAGCGGCTGCATTGGGGAAGGTGCTCCACCACCTCAAGAGGGTGTACCGCAGCAGCCTCAATGAGCACCAGCTGAGGCATCGTTGGGCAGATCTGGTGGCCCTGTTGGTGGGTCTCCCATTAGCAAAATATGTACTGTTCACCACTCTTGAATGATAGTAGCAGATGTGTTGGTGTGCTGCATGCAATTCTTGTGGACAGGTTGCATGCAACCAGAAAGAAGTGTAAATGCTCCAGTATAGACATGGAGTTCACATATCCTACCATCTTACCAATGCAAGTCAGATGTCACACTAAGTCACACATTTCAGGGGCCATGGCAACATCTGTGCCCCACCATTGTGTCATGTATGATAGGCCAAGACACCACCAGCATACCATATGTAACTGGATTGTGATAACAAAGTAGGGCAATCCATGTGTGGCGCTACATTGTCATAATTTCACATACATCATCCCTGCCATTATGTTAGCATAGGGGGCATACCATCCTTAAGGGGCACTGTCAATGGGGCATTTGATACCATCAGACAACTTTGACACATCAGTCATGGATTATTCAATACATGAACATTACAGACTAAAAATTGAGCCGCTTCCCCTTCACAAAGTGCCTCTGTATGCCTTGCAGAATACCTGAGTCAGTTTTCTTGCTGAGCACCAGGGTAGGGTCATGTATCTGTGACCCAACTCCCCCTCCTACCATGGAGTCCCATTTTCTACAGATTGCCCACATATAGTTGTTGCAGGGTGTAGCACTACATGAGTCTCAGGCCTAGTGTAAGTGTGCAGATGTGTGACTCTCACTCACCTGAGTGTCAGTGTCATCTGTTGCACTGTCCTCAACGTAGCTAATTAGCTCACTCCTCTAAAAGAGTATACACTGTAATATGTTTTCCACTAGTAGTGACAGTAATATGATAGTAACCATGGTTTTCTATCTATATCTTACAGGTGGACCTGCCCCGTACACCATAGGTGAAGTGACAAGATTTGAGGACCCAGATGTATCGAGTAAGTGTGATTATATCTGTACTGTGTAGTGATTAAGGCTTTTGTGTGAGTCAGTCATGTGTGTTGCACACAATGCTAGAAGTGATGAGCTGTCAAATGATCAGATATCAAAGTAGTCTGGATGGTGACACTGTGTCCCATTTAAGGGTTTCACATGCACAGGCAGAGAGTCAAATCTTGTGAGGCTTGTGGAGCTCAATGGGCAGCATCCTGTAAACAAGGTGATGACAAGCCACATCTAGGCCCATATGAGATTTAGACTTGCACCATCATGAAAATATTGGCACTGGGACACACCATCATTCTCACAACACAGTGAGGCACCATTTTGTACATGAATTGGTGCATCCCTGTATTGTAATGTACACGTAGGACTGGGTGGGCAATTGTCCCCCAGCATGGTGCCACAGATATTGTACTCCACTTATGTGACACCTATATAGAATGTAATAGGTGTGCATGCAATTCAAGTCCAAACGTGTGCTGGCATGGATATGGGTGTGTAAAGAATGGTATTGGCTGATCAGGTATTGATGGGTGTCTACAACTGGACACACAAATGTAGATGTGAAAGACCTATGGATATCAGCGTCCTAGTTGTCATCCCTCCCAACATACGGTCCACTCTCTGACTCCATGTATGAGTGGGCATGCCTTGGTGGATGACCTGGACAGTTGAGATGATGAATTGCGTGGCCATCCCCCATGAGGCACAGGGGATGAGAAACAACAAATTTGTAGGTAGATGTAATTCTCACAGTGTAAGTGACAGTCATTTTGATCAGGCTTTCATGTGTACCTATCAACACTGCCCCCTTATGGTTACCAACTGCATCCCATACTCTCAATAACTGATTCAAGTTACAGGTGATGTATGGTCGAAAATTGACACAGATGATTAGGAACAGTGGCCCTGACCTATATGAAGTTGGCGCTGCCTTTGGATTGTTACACATGGCACAAAATCAATGCACATCTAATTTTGTTTGTTTCCTAATCTTGTTGTGAGGGGCTATGGTGTCAATGAAATGATGCTAAGGCAACATTGTTGTTTCATTCATCAGGGCCATTGTATGATCCGGAATGTGAGTTGGAGTGCATGTGCAATTCAATGTAGAGTGTAAGCTAGTTATCTGTACATACTCCAGACAATGCTGACACTGATGGTTGCCTGTCTCATTTTAACAGCTTGCAACATGACCAATGAGGAACTGCTGGCTTTTCAGAAGAGGGCAGTCCGCTATCGGCACATACTGGCAGTGGAATCTGGGTTCTGGAGGATGGCACGCCACTATCACACGGAACGATCCACCAGTGAATGGTGGGCATTCACCCAAGGGGTACCCACACTGCCCACACAGAGCACCACAGAGGTACAGGGGGCCACAGTTGCCACCATCACAAAAGCCCTCAATATCCGTGCCACAGCCGACCACACCTGCTGCCATGGACATGAGTACTATTAGGGACCTACGGAGGGATGACACACTGGTTCTCAGAAAGTTGGACACTCTTGAGAAGGAGGTGGAGAAGAACACAAAAAGACTCAAATTAATCTACAGCCATATGCCCCACCTGCATGTCACATGAAGGGAAGCCCAGTTGGCACAATTGGCTGTGTCAATTCTTCTAAGTGTGATGTCTATCCTTTTTGTGGCTTGACACCATCTTTTCATTATCTACCCTCACTATGCATCCATTTGCATTGCAAGGCTTTGCAATGGGTGTTGCTATGCTCATGCCACAGCACCACACATGACAATTTTCACCTGTCACAGTCTTACATGTTCCACATACACCCATGCTGTTCTGAGACCTTGCACCACCCCAGGGATGACATTGCCTGGACTCTATGATCTTGTTACCATTTATGGCTCCTCATGTTGTTGTTTGTGTTTGTGTGGTACATTGCATGGCCTTCCTGGACCTGGCAGTGTTCAGTTTCATATTCTGTCTGTGTAGGTGTGTTTGCCTTAGTAAACGCCTATGTCCCCCCTCAATGCAGCCCTCCTTGCACTATGGTACATGAGTGAAGCATGGTGACAGTCCAGCTCATTTGACACAAGCACAAGGTTAGACCCAGGGATGGGCAGCATGGGTATGACATTTCTGCTGTGTACATCATTCTGTATGTGACAGTGTCTGATGGTAAATGAGTCTATGGACATAGCCAGTTGACAGGAGTTGTACTTATGTCAGGGCCTGAAGCTAGGTAGAGGTGATTCTGCAGGTAGTCCTGATAGTCCCTCATTTCAAGTGCATCAGTCCTATGGGCACCTGACTGGCATTGTCTATTTGACTACCCCCATCAGCACAGGTGGTAGTGGCAACTGTTGTCAATGTGGAATGCCCCATTGGCCAATGGCCTGGACATGGCAGGTTTCCAGCAGCTTATGGACTAGCTATGCCATCTGTTCTGTAACACCAGACCAGTATTGCGTTCAAAACTACCCTCCAGGTCAATACCAGCATTCCCACCAGCCTTGGCATGGCGATAAAACCCCCATGCAACGGTTGTTGGTGATGTGGTGTGGTGTGGCCCGGGGTGCCCCGGCACAGCCCATGCACTTGGCATGGGCAGTGCAGGGGATCCCATGCCCTGGCCCTTTTCCCTTTCCACTGCCTCAGTTGAAGGGCTGAGTGCAGCGTGTCCTGTTACATCCAATGCAGCCCAAAAGTGGCACTGAGTCCATTTAGTCCATCAAGAATGTTGTGTTAAGTGCCCCAGAGAGCTACCATGAGCAGACAGGTTTTCAGCTGCCATCGCAACGTGTGACTCATACTGCCAAGCACAAAGGGTACACTGCACTGGCAGTCTTACCAACACTGGACTTGCCCATGCACCATCCCCCACCCGTCGATGTGTAATGATACGTCATTATGTTCACAGTCATACCCCATGTGTTGTACATGTGTGTTCCCATCCCCATGTGTCTGACATGGTTGTGTCAGAGAAGTTGTGGGCTCAGCCTGTGACTGTTGTGACCTACTGTTTGCTATCTGTGGTACATATTTTCTGTAGTAGTACATTTCAGATCAGCATCAAGATGTGTTGTTCAACACTACTTCAGTTTAGTTGGTCTATGTAGTGGCATGTTACCAATGATATAGGTCCAGCCTGCTATTCCACCAGCACCTGTTCAGTTCATTGCTCCAGGCACACAGGGGACACCCCGACTGCATGATGGAGTGGTGGCTGCCTCATGTGGATGTGTTGTCTATGTGCGGTGTCGTGGTGCTACCAGCATATACCAGGGTACCGTTGGGACAGGTGCAATTACTGTGTTCTGTGAGATGCAGCACACATGCATTTGGGCAATGAGGCAAGGCAGTTGCAAGGTGTAACTGCAAGGGACACCACTATGACGTAACCCCAGGAATGGTACTGACTGACTACCTGGTCTCTGAGGTGTTGGTGGTGTTGTTGGTGTTGATATGACTACATGCAAGGGATATTGTGATGACACAACCAGTGGCACAGTGATTATACATGCCATCCATCCTATGTGCTGCATATGTACATGTAGGTATTTAGGTCTGCTGTTCAACGTATGTCTATGTTGTGTATGTTTCATGGTGCATGGCACTAACAAGGCGTAGGTACATGTGTAGCTTACGTCGGCATGGTGCAACTTGCTTAGTGTGCATTGTGTCCCTCTGTGCTCCTTTGACATGCATTGTGTGAGTCCTATGTGCCTCTCCCTTCTTGCACTTAACATCTTAGCATAACTTTCCACGTGCAGCTTACCCTGCATTTGTGGTGTTTCCTGGTATTCTGCACTGTCCTGCGATTCCTGTGATGATTTCCTCTGGGGTGACCGCTGGAACCATCTCCTTCATCTCGTCCAAGTTCTCTTGTGGTGCTGGGCTCCCACCTCCAGTTTGCAGTGCTGCCTTCCTGTTCCTTGACATTTTCTCCTTTGTCCTTCGCTTGCAGTCATGCCAGAGTTTCTTGCACTCAGTTACAGTTCTCCTGACCACTGCCACACTGTTAATCCTCTCCACTATCTGCTGCCAGATTGCCTCTCTCCTTCCAATTGGCAAATTTGAGGTGACAAATAGTTGCTGTTGATGCTCCGTCACCTCTCTCACCAGTATTTCATGCTCCTCTGCGCTGAAATTACACTTTCTCTTTTTCTTCACCCTCTCCTGGGTCTTATCCTGTCTGTGTCCTCCTGACTGGTTCCTGGTTGAATGATGTCTTCCTGGGGTCTCTTCTGACTTCCTGGCTCCATTTTGCCTCTCCTTTGCACTGTTTTCTCTGTTTGCAGTCTGAATATGATGCTACTGTGGGCAAAAACGGTGCATTTCAGTTTTGAGACATGTTTACATGTTGCAAATCATATTAGAGTCATTTTTCCTCCGTTAACGTCATTTTGCCTTACAACAAGGCGCAATGGTTAATGTTGGAAAAAATGACTGTAATCTATTTTTAGCGCCACCCAGCGTCATAGTATGAATATGATGCCCGGGTGGCGTTAAAAAATTGCACTAGTAAGTGCTAACCTTTTTAACGCAAAACTGCATTAGTGCCGTTTTGTGTCAAAATGTATAAATCTGGCCCTAAGTATTAGTCTACCATCAATTGTTGGACTTAAAGAGACAGAAGCACAGTGTTAGGATGTCCGGCATGGACAACATCTTAAGAGGGATCATTTTTCTGGACTTTTGAAGCGACAGCAGCCGCCCTATCAACACTGAATTTTCCATTGGTCCCAGCTTACAAACGTGAGGTGCAGTACCAAAAGTAGTGTATATATTTCTGAGATTTCTTCTATGACAATTCATGGAAACTAAAAGCTTTGCGAAGTGGTTTGCTGTTCCACTGAACAAGTCAGAATATTGGCAAGCACAGTGATAAATAGATTGCCTGTAAGTATTTGAAAAAGCATGGTATGTTTTTTTGGGATTAACTGCCAACTGACAAAGAAATCTCTGACCAAATCTCTTGTGTACTTCAAGGGATCCAAGTCATTATTTCATCTAGCTATATAATACTGTATTGACTAAGAATATTCTGAAAGGTAAAACCCATAAAATTATGAAATATAACAGCATTGCATTTTTTTAATGGAAATAACTTATGACTATTGTGACAAACGGCATCCTACAAGCAATTTTCACTTGCCAACTTCCTTAGTTCACAATGATAAACCCCACACATGTTGAACCTGGCAAATATGCATGAACATTTAACTGCTTCCAACATGTCACTTATCTAAGCTAATGGATCAAAATTCTTAACTGTCTGTCTCTCTGATTCTCTGTAATCAATACCAGGATATAGATGCAGATATTAAGCTTTTTAGTGCAAAAACAACGACGCACACTCAGGCACGCGAGAAGTAAAAATAAGGTCAACAGATTCTCCTGAAGGTAACTCGTACTACAGTTTAGACTTAGAATAAAGTCCAGACAGATCCACCGCTCTAAACTCAAAATCGTAGCAACATTTATTCTTCCAGTGAGTTACGGTTGTATTACATATTTTCCATAAAGCCATAAGCACCATACATGTTCTTCAGAGAACCCAAGCACGCATGAGTAAAAAGTAAGGGTGTATCACAATTAAGTGCCATCTCAGAGACTCTGATCTTGAAACAGCTTCCTGCTTCTCCACTTCAACAGCTGCCCAATAGCTAAAAGGCATTACCTTATTAACAAATAATACAACTATAATAATTGTTTAATTCAACTAGTCAATATGCAGTGTATGTCATACAAATCAAGCTAATCCATCCATCGAGCGGTAAGTAAGTGTAGCAATAAGATTACATTAAGCTGTTTCTTTATGGCCCTCAATACCTACCCACAGTGCCATTAATTGCCTATTAACTGGACCAGAGCCCAACCGTGCATCTTCCAGTCCTGACGACATCTAGCTTTTCAGTTTTATCCTCTTGAATGATTTTTAAATACCCACCTTGATCAGAATAGATGCCAGAAGCATCGGAGTCGAGGACTTCAGGAACATTGATGCTGCAACCAGAGGTCAACTGAATTAACACTTGTAGTGGGAACAAGTAATGAACACCAGCAAAATTGGTGTGGGTCCACACGTCGTGACTAGGAGATATTATATCTGACAAAAAATAATAGAATGATACATATAATAACCCAAGCCTAAGGGACTCCCTGAGGCTTTTCGACATAACAAAGAAGCTACTTCAGACCCACACTTTTAATGAGTTCTTCAACAGTCATTAAGGAAGAGCCAAGTGCAGCTGTGAACTCCAAATCCAAAATCATCACAGGTTAAAAGGGGAGCCCTTGAGTTCTTCCTTTTCCCTTTCCCTTTCCCTTCCATTTTCCTCATAATGTAGCATGGATCAGCCAGGGGTGGCTTCTCCGCAATGGAGCAGGAGCGTCGCCGCCAGGCGAAAAGCCAGCAGATGAAAAATAAAACAATTGTTCACTATTGTTTTATTTTTTATATGCAGTTGTTTAAAGTAAAGGCAGCACAGTTCTCCCATGGCGCAGAAGGCATGCAGCACATGACCAGGTGAAGACCAGGCCAAGAGTGGGTCCATCTTCGCCGATCATCGACTGAAGGAGCCTGGGCCACCCCTCTTGGATTGCCTGTTCTGTAAGTCTCTTTTGCTTTTTTCGCCTCACTTCTTATCACAGTCTTTTATACAAGAACCCAACTCACCAGTCATTCTTTAATATTGCCACTTAGTTGCACGGATACAATTCAACGGATTACCCCATTGCATGCTGTTACTATGAACAGCTGACAATTACCTCACATTCACACCATATCAAGATGGGGAAGAGAAAACCCACACTAAGCCCCCAACGGGCGAAAGAGATCCAAAGCCCAGTTATTAATTCAGTGGCTAACTGTGTTGTCTCCGACATAGATCATCTGTTAGAGGGAGTGGAAGTTATGTTGGGAGACAAATCTCCGCCTATCTCAGGGGCCCACCATGGAAAAAGGAAGAAAGATTACATATTTTTAAACAAATCAACGATGCCAGTGTAGCTACCCATTGAGCCAAACACCTCTGCTCACTGCAATTCTCACACTGGAACTAAGCTTAAGACAATTACTTTATTCTCTCTGCAGCCCTTCCGCAGCAATAGATTTGCTCCCCTCGAGGATATGGTCCAGCCAGCTTGCCTCATTCTCACGCCCTTTTCTAAAGATTTCCAAACGCAAACTGAACTCCTGGAGCATTTCGATGCTGCTCCATCTACTGGCATCAGAGCTGCACAACTTAAGCAACTTCAGTCAGTCATAATGTCGGACCTTAATAAGTAAACTTACAAGGGGCCGCAAATAGGTTGATGAACCTTTTGACTCGCAATTAAGATGTTCCCACCATAACTCCAGTACATGTAGATCAATAATCACTAATTAATCAATATCATCAACAATCAATGATAATCAATAGCATTAATAATCAATGGAGTCAGTAATTGTCACACACCATGACCTCTCAGTCATGAATAACCACACCTTTAGTAAAAGTTAAAATATTTATTTCCCTATATTAACAATGCTGATGTCACGTAAGATAATCTCAAAATCAAATGATACACATACAGAAACAACACTGCCTCTCCAAAGCGGCAAAAGAAACGCAATCTAATCCAAGCCTAAACTACTACACATTCTAAGGTTAAAGTGCAAATTAATAAAAAGAACAATTGCGCAAATTCTATCACATACATTTAGATTCAGCAAAGAAATACATCAAATGCTATTCCCTATGCAGACTTTCATTAGTGAGAATCCTTAACTAACACCAGATTAGCATAGGCATGTTGGGCTTCAAGCAAAAACATTTTAGTAAACACAAATTTAGAAAACATCAAACTATGGCTCTATCAAAACAGTGTGGTTGGTGCCTAGAAATAAAAAGCAAATAGGCATAACAAATACTGTACATGGGTACAAGAATACCACGCCTCACTTGGATTGGCAAGCTAAGATAGGCTTCGTCATCAGGACATCAGTTCAGGCAGCCAGGCATCAGGATTCAGCATCCTTCAGCATTATTGCTATTTCAGCAATAAAGTTAAGTACGTCTCTCATCAAGATGCACAAGAAAATATTGACCATTCGGCCAGCTAGACAATGGGCAAATGGCTGTCTTCCCTCGGTGCAGTCCTGTTAAGTTAAATTCCCTAAAACTACTTCCCAAGTCCCTATTGGTCAAGGAATCACATGTTCACACTTTGTTCAAATATATGAATTCTATCACTACTCTTTTCACATATCGCTGATTGGCTTCTCTTGCAATGTCCTCATCATCCGGCTTGTCAGGAAACAATATTGTTGCAGCTTGTACTCCAGTCAGTGTCTCCATCGTTCTCCTCCTGAGAAAGTCAGTCTTACACACATTATACTCACAATGTTACATTCTAGCAAGAATAGAATCTTCTAGCAATCGGTTCTCATGAGAAAGACTTTTAGCTACGAGCACATTTAGGCAGTGCAATCGAAAATCATAGTAGGGTAGTAAGGGTGAAAGGCGCCGCACAATCTAGGCAGTAAAACAGTAATTGCAGACAAGTGACAAGATCATAGATGAGTCTGGTGCAACCTGGCCCAGTGCCTTACTACCCTGTAGGCACCAAGAATGGGTATCACAGTACCCAAAGACAAAATTGAACAATAATGGCCACAGCACACAGGAAGTATAGTCCAAACAGTATGGCAGGGATAGTTGCCCCTGGTAGTATGATGTTGAAGTACACAATTGCAAGAAGTCTCAAGTCTTATGTGTAGATGGTATCTTTAATTAACAGATACTGGTCATCAAAGTGTCATCAGCGCAATACAGCCAACACGTGTTTCGTCACGACAGTGACTTTATCAAGGCGGGGCCGTCCGGCCAGGAGGGTACGTTGCGCAGGTAAGTTATGAGGGAGAACCCTATACAGTTGTATGGGCTGAGGAACGTCAAAAGTATCTTCTTGTAGTAGAATTGTCAATGATGAAAATGAGTAAGTGGTTAGGAAAAGTATTTGAATGCAAGGTGGGCAGGCCCTGATAAGCCTGTGACCGGAACCTGGAAAGGTCGTCAAGACGCGCGGCAACAGGTTGGTGTTCGGTTACTCTCAACACCAACCTGTTGCCGCGCGTCTTGACGACCTTTCCAGGTTCCGGTCACAGGCTTATCAGGGCCTGCCCACCTTGCATTCAAATACTTTTCCTAACCACTTACTCATTTTCATCATTGACAATTCTACTACAAGAAGATACTTTTGACGTTCCTCAGCCCATACAACTGTATAGGGTTCTCCCTCATAACTTACCTGCGCAACGTACCCTCCTGGCCGGACGGCCCCGCCTTGATAAAGTCACTGTCGTGACGAAACACGTGTTGGCTGTATTGCGCTGATGACACTTTGATGACCAGTATCTGTTAATTAAAGATACCATCTACACATAAGACTTGAGACTTCTTGCAATTGTGTACTTCAACATCATACTACCAGGGGCAACTATCCCTGCCATACTGTTTGGACTATACTTCCTGTGTGCTGTGGCCATTATTGTTCAATCGAAAATCATAGTTTAATTCTCTGAACAGCCATTTATTAAACGTTAAGAAATACAGCTTGACATGAAGCCGGGCAACTAGGCCAAGACCTCCGTTAAGTTAAGGCCAACAATTAATAAAGTTAATACATGATGCAAAACTCTTAATATGACATATTACTACATTAGTCAAACATATACTCAACATTTCACATTAATAAACCATTAATAAGTATACTTTGTGAACATTGATGGCCACTCATCGTGATCACATTTTTAAATGCGAGCATTAGGTTATTACACTTTCAACAGAAATCCATGACTCAGAATACATGAACTCTTACTAATAATTTTGTTTAAACACTTGCGCTAGCAATCCCTCCTCTGATGACTAAATGTGTCATCACACCAACTATCACTCACAAAATTTTGCATCAGCTAACATTCTGTCATTTCAACCCCTTCATACTTTTGTTCCCTTTTTGAGTTTTCCATGAACAATTTTTCCCTTTTCTTTTCTTCTCATCTCTGATCATTCTTTGACTTTTTCAATGTAATCCTTTGCACAATGTACATATTCCCCATATTCCAATTAGGCAAACCACTATAATTAATATTCCCAGTATGATTTTCAACAAAATCCCTTTCCCAAGGTTGCTGAGCCAATTTCCCACTGAAGCAAAACCCTTGCCAACTTTCTCCCAAACACCTAGTTCTTTCAATTCTTGGAAGTCAACACTTTCATTAGTCAGATTAGTAAGTAAGGGCCAGATGTAGCAAGGGTTTTGCGACTCGCAAATGGCGAAAAAAGCCGTTTGCGAGTCGCAAAAGCCTCTTTGCTATGTAGAAATGCATTTTGCGAGTCGGAACCGACTCGCAAAATGCATTTCCGACTCCCAAATATGAAGGGGTGTTCCCTTCCTATTTGCAACTCGCAATGCAATTCAATTCCATTTGCGACCGCGAAAGCGGTCGCAAATGGAATCGCAGTTACCATCCACTTGAAGTGGATGGTAACCCAGTCGCAAACGGGAAGGGGTCCACATGGGACCCCTTCCCCTTTGTGACTGGACAAAAAAATATTTTTTCAGAGCAGGCAGTGGTCCAATGGACCACTACCTGCCCTGAAAAAATCCGAAACTAAAGGTTTCGTTTTTTTTTTTTCAAAGTGCAGCTCGTTTTCCTTTAAGGAAAACGGGCTACACTTAGAAAAAAAAACTGCTTTATTAAAAAGCAGTCACGAACATGGTGGTCTGCTGTCTCCAGCAGGCCACCATCCCCGTGAGTGCCCTGAATCGCTATGGGGTCGCAAATTGCGACCCACCTCATTAATATTAATGAGGTGGGTCTTTGCGACCCCATAGCGACTCGCAGAAGGTGTCTGAGACACCTTTCTGCATTCCAAATTGCGAGTTGCAATTTGCGAGTCGCTGGGACTCGCAAATTGCAACTCACAATTTGGAATCTTCTTACATCTGGCCCTAAGTCTCTAATTTCTTTAATATTGTCAGGAATGAGCAAACAACAATGCCTAGAATTAATCATTCTACAAACTATGCCATCCTTCACTAAAAGAATGTCTAAAGCAAGATGATTCTGAAGAGTCATAGCTCTTTCAGCAGCTAATTCAGTATCTATCAGCAGTATGGCTCCTGAAAAATTTGTCAGCATGTTATCCACAATAGTAGACATCGTTTGAATCTGTATCGAATTCAGAACAACTCGCAATGAAGGAATCATTGCTCCAAATATATCTCCTACTATACTAGAAGGAGACTCCCTCCTCTGTCTCATATGATGTAATTCAGTCACGTTTGGAAATGTATTCAAGTCATTAATTTGAAAAATCATTGGGAAAACTATTCCGAAATAACATGTCCTATACCAGCCTCTTGGAAGACGGTAATAAACATTCAGACCACAGATGTAATATATGCCAGGAATAGCTGGGTCCTGTCCATTTAACATAAATGTCCATTTACTCTGAATCAAAAACACATGTCTACATTCAGTCGTTCCCACAAACAAAGTATCGATGTGTGATTTAGGCGTATATATACAAAATTTCCCTGTGTGGCACACATAGCGCTAATTTCCTTTGTGTTTTAATTGCAATATAAGCATAATCATTCCTGTAAGTTCTTTTCTCTAAGCCTTTTTCTAACTTCTCCTTCAACGCCTTTCTCATGTCATCGGTGTGATCTAAGAAGATTTTCTCTAAAGGTGTAAGCAAGCATGTTAAGTTACTGCAGTGTGAGTAAGCTGTGCCAAATGTCAATGTAGGTTCAAAGGAGCCTTTAACTAATACTATGTCATTGTCCTTAGCTACCCTACTCAAATATCTAATTATAGGGACAAACAAAAATACCATATCATAATTATAGTAGAAATACTGAACGTATTCCTGGTTATAGAATCTTCTTAGTAGCAGACTACAACTTATTCCATATGTTAGAGGCAGACTATGGTAAGTAACTCCTTCCTCAACTGATGAAGGAATCTGCATAAACACATAACAATTCCTGGCATCCATCGTCTCAACATACTCACCCAATAAGTGATAGAAGACATTAGAAGAAAGTTCTCCTTGCATTAGTGCAAATACATTTCATCTAACCTAACCTTCACCATTGCTGTTAGTGCAGTAGTTGTCTCAAAAGCTGAAGTATGGCTGGCTTCACCCTTATCAAGAACAGACATACCCGCAATCAATACCACAAACAAAATCCCACATACAATCACCAAACCAATACTCATATATATTTACAGCACCCACGGTCCCTATCCTGCTGGCTAATGTTTCTCATGATCTGTAAAGAATCAGACAGCAGAAGAAAATTTTAGAAAAACTGCTGCAAAAATAAAAAACAAACAAACTCTTCTTTGAGCAGTTAATTAAAATTTTTATTCTCACTTCCAAGATCCCTTGTCAAAATCGGTAAGCAGCTTGTCAAAATCAGGTTTCAAAAGTCAACTCAGGTTAACAAAGTATGTTCCCATTACTTTTCAACAGTCTCTTTCTCAAAAAAATTCTCACAGATTGTTTCAACAGTTCAGTTCATCAGCTTCCTTCAAGTGCCAAAATACTGACCTGGAATGTCTCTATCAAAACAAAAAGACAAAAAATCTTGTTGTCATTCACTTGTAGTTGCATACGCCCGTTCAGGGCCTGCTTATCTTCGACTTCCTATTCTCTTTCTTTTCAACTTTTGATCACCATTCAATTCTCCGTCACTTAGATCTTCTTTCCTTGTTGTATCCACTTCCTCTTCAATTGGTGTTTCAACAACTACTTCCTTCCTCTTTTGACTCTGGCCACTTATCTCCTTTTAGTGGACCATTAGTCAATGTTCTTTTCAGTGCTGAACTTAAAACTTCTCCTTGCTCTGTGGTGTTTTCTCTTGATGGCCCTGCAACTGGTTCAGAAGGAGTCAGATCACAGTGACTTCGATCCGCCTCAATGCCTTCCCCCTCGGGGTCTAGCTATTGTTCTGCTTGCCTCTCAAGATCTTCTGCTTCTGGGAAAGCCCTCCTCTGACTAGGCTTTCCTGCTGTGTCAATTGAGATAGGCTCCCTGTCACCCTCTTGGAGGTCTTCTCCTTTGTCTCTCACAGGAGTGACTGAACCTTCGTCAACGGGCTCAGATGCGGTCTCAGTTCCTCTTTGTCCTCTTTCCGCCCCTGAGACTCGCTTTGCTGTTGTTGGTACTCTCATCAACTCTTCTTCATGATCCACTGGACATCCCACTTTCTTCGTGTGATTGGTATTGATCCAATTTGGAACTCTAGTGCACTTCACAGCTGTGGTAGTTGTCAGAACTACCTGGAAAGTTCCTTTCCAACGAGGTTCCAAACATATTTTCCTCACGTATTTCCGGACCACAACCCAGTCACTGGCTCTCAGGTTGTGCCCTGGGTCATGGATCGGTGGCATTTGTGGTTGCCTCCACCTGCTGAGAGAAAGAGTCAACCACATCAGCCAGACCTTTGCAGTAGTTCGTCACCATATCATCTGTAATGTTGACAAGAGCATTTGCAGACACCGCTGGGAACCTCATGGCTCGGCCCATAAGGATCTCATGCGGCGACAATCCTGTCTTCCTATCGGGTGTGTTTCTCATTGTCATCAAAACTAAAGTCAACACGCCAGGCCATTTCAAATTCATGGACGCACACATCTTTGCAACTCTTGATTTCAAGGTACCATTCATTTGCTCCACTATTCCTAATGCTTCAGGGCAGTAACTGCAATGCAACTTCTGCTCTATGTTTATTGCTGCACACAGTAATTTAATTACTTTGTTGTTGAAGTGACTTCCCCTATCAGATTCTAAAGAGATCGGAAACCCGAAACGTGGTATCAGTTCCCTAAGCAGTAGCTTCACTACTGTGAAACTGTCATTTCTCCGTGTAGGGCAAGCTTCAATCCAGTGACTGAAAATGCAAACAATCACCAACACATATCTCAAACCTCCACACACAGGCATCTCAATAAAATCCTTATGCATTCTGTTTAATGGACCTCCTGCTCTTCCAATGTGGCTCAAATTAACCACTGTCCCTTTCCCTTTGTTCAATTGTTGGCAAATGACAAAACAATGGCAAACTGCTTCAGGAACCTGTCTAAACCTTGGGTTGAACAAATCATGTTTAAACAACCAAATCCTGGCACCCCTCCCAACATGTGCTATGATAATACCTAGCCATTTGAGACAACAGACTGTTGGGCAAAACCAATTGACCCTCTTCTGACACCCACAATTCATCTTGTCTCTGCACACATTTCATTTTCCTCCATGAACGTTTTTCCTCCCTGTCAGCATTATTCTGCAACATTTTCAATTCCTCCGACTGGCCAATTACTTTCAATGCAAAACTTGGACATGTTTCGCCTTCTTCAGGTAACAGTTCCCACTTATCTGTATACGATGTACAGTTCAATGCGCAAAACCTTGCGAATTGATCCGCATATCTATTTCCCAATGACACAAAGTTCTGCGATTTCAGATGTACACTGCATTTCACCACTGCAATTTTTTCAGGCATTTGGATAGCATATAACAGTTCTTTAATCCTTTCACCATTTCTCACTGGTGAACCAGAAGAGGTCATCAAACCTCTCTGTGACCACAACTGGCCAAAATCATGGACTATTCCAAATCCATACTGGCTATCCGTGTAGATTGTAACTTTCAGCTGAGCAGAAACATGGCACGCTCTAGTAGGGTTACGAGTTCCGCCTCTTGGGCAGAATATACTCCTCGAAGCCAGGAAGCTTCCAAAATACCAGTAATTATGCACACAGCATATCCTACTCTCAGTGTCCCTGTATTGTCTCTCAGACAAGAACCATCAACAAAGATAATTTGGTCATTCTCTTCCAATCGAGTATCTCTAATGTCAGGTCTCGGGCTTGGTGCAAAAGTCAGTTCCTTCAAGGCAATCATGCTCAACGTCTTCCATCCTTTCAATTTCAACATTTTTATTGGGAAGTAAGGTTGCTGGGTTCAGCACTGTACATCTTTTTAATGACACATTTGGTAACCCTAGAATACTAGTTTCATATCTGGTCAATCTCGCACTAGTCAAATATTGGGTTTTCGTACTCGTAAGTAGAATCTCAATAGAGCGAGGGACCATTATAGTCAAATGGTATCCCATCACAATGCCCTTACACTGTGTAAGGCTTTGACCAACTGCTGGAACTGCGCACAAACAACCTGGTATGGCTGCTGCGACTGGGTCCAAAGTAGCTGAAAAATATGCTACTGGGAGGTTTACACCTCCTTGGACCTGTGTCAAGACCCAAAAAGAACATGCAACACGCTCATGACAAAACAATGTTGCTAGAAATGGGGTCTTTGGTTGGCAGTCAGTTTGCCCCCTGTCCAAGCAAGGACCCTCACTCTAGTCAGGGTAAGTCACACACAATCCAAATTATCCTGTGCCTACCCTCTGGTAGCTTGGCACTGAGCAGTCAGGCTTAACTTAGAAGGCAATGTGTAAAGTATTTGTGGAATAAATCGTACACTAACACCATATAGCACCACAAAAATACACCACACAGTGTTTAAAAAAATATAATATTTATCTGGATAAATGCAGGTCAAAATGATTAAAGATGCAATAAATAAAAGTTGAGATAGTACTGAAAAGTGATATAAAGGCCCTCATTACAACATTGGCGGTAAAAGCCGCTTACCGCCGTGCAGAAGACCGCCAACACACCGCCGCGGCCGCGGAATTCCGCCACAGCTATTATGACCCACATTTCGGAATCCGCCAAAAGTCAGACACCCACACAAGTCCGCCACACCAAAGGTCAGTGATAAACTGGCGAAAACAAAACCTCCACCGTCACGCCAACAGAAATACGCCCACACTATCACGACACACGAATCCGCGGTATTCCATTGGCGGTACACACCGCTGCGCTCAAAATACACACACATTTACAAAACAGAGCCACATTGGACGATTCAAAATTCACACACCTGAGACACATACACACACCACTCCCACACAGCCATTACAATATAAAACACACACCCACATCACCCACAAACCCCCACAACACAAAATACAGAAAGAAGGCCAGAGAGAGACACCACCAGCAAGTACAACAGCATACACAGGCACATAACACCATCACCCACACAACTTCCACGCACCTCACACAACACACCACTACATATCACCACACTTATCACCACACACTCCACCCCACACATCACCTACACCACCCCATGGCACGGCAAAGACACCCCAGGTTCTCAGAGGAGGAGCTCAGGGTCATGGTGGAGGAAATCGTCCGGGTAGAGCCACAGCTATTCGGATCACAGGTGCAGCATACCTCAATTGCAAGGAAGATGGAGCTATGGCTATAGTGGACAGGGTCAACGCAGTGGGACAACACCCAAGAAATCGGGAGGACATCAGGAAAAGGCGGAACGACCTACGGGGGAAGGTGCGACCGCGTTCCTTGGTCTCAAGACACCACCTGGCGGGTTCAGCGGACTGGCGGCGGACCCCCACCTCCTTCCCCACAACTAACAACATGGGAGGAGCAGGTCTTGGCGATTCTGCATCCTGAGGGCCTCGCAGGAGTAGCTGGAGGAATGGAATCTGGTAAGTCAAAGCTTTACTATTACATCCCCCACCCTACCTGCATGCTATTACATACCCCCACCATCGCCCTCACCCCCATCACACAAACTCCTCACAAATGTACCCCCATCACACAAACTCCTCACAAATGTACCAATATCACAAACCACCCATCCCAACACCAAGCCCTGCATGCAACAGAAAAGCATGGACACCCATCACTAAAGCATGCACACTGCACATAGCCATACACCCCCCTAAACCATCATCACACAAGCTCCCACAGAGGAATGCCAGCACTGGGGTACACGGTCACCCACCCATTGCACACCATGGCACACACAGATGCAATAATCATGCCTTTCCACCACTGCAGGACCCCTACCCAACGTCACCAGACAGGAGGGTCCAGACATGTCCACTCCACCCACAGAAGAGGCCCACAGTGATGACAGGAGCTCTGTCCAACTGGATCTAGATGACCAGCCCGGACCATCAGGGACCTCTGGACAGTCAGTTCCCCTCACACAGGCACAGGCCACCACAGACCTTCCCCCTCTGGAAACACCAGCACAGCACCCACCCAGCGGGCCCATACCTCCGTCCCCAGGACACGTCAATCAGCTGTGTGTCCACCACTACAGGGAACCCAGGATAACCCACCACCCCAACAACAACAGGGACCTGGGGGCAGTGGCAGTGGGCACACGGTCCAGGGGACGGAGGCCCAGGAACACAGGGGAACTGGGAGGGCTGGCGTGTGACAGGGGGCGGACAGGCCAATGGAACCCACTCTCCATGAGGCCCTCTCCTCCATCTATTAGCATACCACCACTCCCAGGAGACTATGGCAACTGTACTGGCCAAGGTTCAGGAGACCCAGCGCATGCAGGAGGAACAGTATTTGGGCTTCAGGGAGGAACTCAGAACCATCAGCTCCACCCTGGGCACCATCGTAGGGGTGCTGAAGGAAGTACTCAACACCAGGAGGGACACTGTGGCACTACAAGGGGCCCCTGACACTAGCATGGACGATGAACTGCCCACCACCTCCGCCGGCGCTAGTGGACAGGACGCCCTGCCACAGGACCACCACACCAGCACCCCACCCCCTGCAGACGGAGAACCACCCCGCAAACGGTCCCTGAGATCCAGGAACAAGACAGAGAACGATGCCAAGACCCCTGCCAAGAAATGAGACCACCCTGATTGTCATCCTACTGTCCCACTTTTTCACCCTGTCCATAATTAAACTGCCCCAGCTCCACTTCCTATGCCCATATGGGCAATGCACCTGTGAGACTAATAGACTGGACTCTGCCATGGACACTCCTCCGCCATCACCCCTCACCATTTAACTTCCCCCGCCAATATTTTGCATTTAAATAAACACTCCTAAAGCACAAAATGATCTGGAGTCTGTCTGTGATTTCGAAATAGTGTATTTGCAATTACAGTGACAAAATGTTTTTGAAATAGTAATGTCAACATACCTATTTCACACAGCTCTAGTCCATGAGGAATTTAAGCAGATGACACACAGTGGGACCCACATCTGTGAAACCGTAAGGGAAAGTGACAACTCAGTGACCACACACTGGGTGAAAACGACAGACAGGATAGAGGTAGTAGTGTAAAAGTACATGTAGTAGGCAGGATTGTATTCTCACCTGTGTTTCACTGGAAATATTGCTGGATCACTGAGTCCCTGTTCTGCATGTCTTCTTCCTCTGCTTCATCCTCATCATTGTCCACAGGCTCCACAGCTGCCACAACACCGCCATCTGGACCATCCTCCTGCAGAAAAGGCACCTGTCGTCGCAAAGCCAAGTTGTGAAGGATACAGCAGGCCACGATGATCTGGCACACCTTCTTTGGTGAGTAGAATAGGGATCCACCTTTCATGTGGAGGCACCTGAACCTGGCCTTCAGGAGGCCGAAGGTCCGCTCGATCACCCTCCTAGTTCACCCATGGGCCTCATTGTAGCGTTCCTCTGCCCTGGTCCTGGGATTCCTCACTAGAGTCAGTAGCCATGACAGGTTGGGGTACCCAGAGTCACCTGCAAATGGTGAGGAGCAACTGTTATACACACACTAACCTGTAGGGATAACCCCAGACAACCATTCCCACTGTCTTGCTTCCACGGGCTCACCTAATAGCCACACACGGTGCCTCTGGAGTTGACCCATCACATAAGGGATGCTGCTATTCCGCAGGATGTAGGCGTCATGCACTGAGCCAGGGAACTTGGCATTCACATGGGAGATGTACTGGTCTGCCACACATACCATTTGTACATTCATAGAATGATAACTCTTCCGGTTTCTGTACACCTGTTCACTCCTGTGGGGGGGACCAAAGTCACATGGGTCCCATCAATGGCACCTATGATGTTGGGGATATGTCCCAGGGCATAGAAATCACCTTTCACTGTAGGAAAATCCTCCACCTGAGGGAAAACGATGTAGCTCCGCATGTGTTTCAGCAGGGCAGACAATACTCTGGACAATACGTTGGAAAACATAGGCTGGGACATCCCTGATGCCATGGCCACAGTTGTTTGAAAAGACCCACTAGCAAGGAAATGGAGCACTGATAGCACCTGCACTTGAGGGGGGGATTCCTGTGGGATGGCGGATTGCTGACATCAGGTCAGGCTCCAACTGGGTACACAGTTCCTGGATTGTGGCACGTCAAACCTGTAGGTGATGATCAAATTTCTTTCCTCCATTGTCGACAGGTCCACCAGCGGTCGGTACACCGGAGGATTCCACCATCTCCTCACATGTCCCAGCGGACGGAGCCTAGGAAGGACAACAGCGAGCACAGAGTCAAACAACTCAGAGGTATGTACCCACAGTCTACACAGAACACCATTCAATCAGAAAATGTGGCCTGTATGTGTGTTGAGAGTAGGCCTAGGTATGTGTGACGCAGTTGGTAATTAGGCCATGTGGGCCCCTGAAATGGCGGCTGCCTGACCTGTAAAGTGGGACAATGGGATGTGAGGTAACTGTGCTGGCATTGTACACCGTCGCGGTAGGCGGTCGAAGACCGCAGCGCAATGTTGCATTGGTTAACATTGGACCCTATGGGTCCCAGGAGCCAATGACGATGTACTCCGCGGTGATGGTACACACCGCCGCGGACGTGACCACCGCGGACCTGACCGCCATTTTCTATCTGTTGAATCACTCGATACCTGATCTTCGACAGGAGAGGACCTACACTGCAAGTGCTGCTGTGACCTCAGTCTGGAAGAGACAATGGCTTGTGCGTCTGGGGAAAGGGCCCCTGCCTTCACATCGGAGGAGTTGGAGAAGCTCGTTGATGGGGTCCTCCCCCAGTACACGCTACTCTACGGTCCTCCAGACAAACAGGTAAGTACACAGGGAGCATGTTGTATGGGCTATGCCTGTGTGGAGAGGGCTGGATGTAAGAAGGAAGGGGGCAGAGTGCTGCGTGCATGTAAGACGGTGAGTGCATGTGCCACATGGCAAGGGTAGGGATGGGGGCCACTCACTTTGACGGTGCAGTTGGTAATGACTTCTCTTCTTCCCCTGTACATTTCATGTAGGTCAGCGCCCACCAGAAGAAAGATATTTGGCGTGCCATCGCCAAGGACGTCCGCACCCTTGGTGTCTACCACAGACGGAGCACCCACTGCCGGAAAAGATGGGAGGACATTCGCCGCTGGAGCAAGAAGACGGCGGAGGCTCAGCTGGGGATGGCCTCCCAACGTGGGAGGGGTGCCCGTCGAACCATGACCCCCTGATGTTCAGGATCCTGGCGGTGGCCTACCCGGAGTTGGATGGGCGCTTAAGGCATCACGGCAGACACAAGGGGGTGAGTACACTCTCATTCAGATGACTTTGCATGCAGTGGAGTTGTCTGGGTGGGGGAGGAGGGCTGTGGGTTTCCCTAGGCCAGGGCGAGTTCCGTAGGCTAGGCCCCTCCATAAGGCATGGCCCTGTGGCCCCCCACCCCACCTCTGTAGAGTGCCAAGTACAGCTATTCAGGCCCCTGTGTCATCTATGTGTGCGAATGTCGTCCATAGCCTTGTAGGCCATTTCCCAGGAATTGCACTGTGCAGCCCAAGAGCGCGGCGTAGTGCAGGGGGTCTCTGTGTCTGTCTTGTCCGCCAATGGTAGCGGTAATCCATGCACTAAACATGTCTTTCTTCTGTCTTCCCCCCTTTTTTTTGGTCTTCCTGTTCTTGTGTGCATTAGCATCATCAGGCGGAGGAGCAGTGGCACCGGAGCACAAGGGAGCTGCATCCCACATGGCCCTGGAGGGCGAGACTTCGGACTCGGAATTCACCAGTGGGACGGAGGGCGAGGGGAGCTCCACGGCGGGGACAGGAGCTGACACCAGCGACACAGACTCGTCCTCTGATGGGAGCTCCTTTGTGGTGGCGGCAACGGTCGGTACACCGGAGGATGCCGGCATCTCCTCACATGTCCCAGCGGACGGTGCCTATGAAGGACAACAGCGAGCACAGAGTCAAACAACTCAGAGGCACGTACCCACAGTTTACACAGAACACCAATCATACACAAAAGGGGGCCTGTCTGTGTGTTGAGACTAGGCCTAGGTATGTGTGACGCAGTTGAAAATGAGGCCATGTGGGCCCCTGAAATGGCAGCTGCATGACCTCTAAAGTGGGACAATGGGATGTGAGCTAACTGCGCTGGCGTTGTACACCGTCGCGGTAGGCGGTCGGAGACCGCGGCGCAATGCTGCATTGGTTAACATTGGACCCTATGGGTCCCAGGAGCCAATGACGATGTACACCGGCGGTGATGGTACGCACCGCCTCGGACGTGACCGCCGCGGACGTGACCGCCATTTTCTATCACTTCAATCACTCGATACCTGATCTTCGACAGGAGAGGACCTACACTGCAAGTGCTGCTGTGTCCTCAGTCTGGAAGAGACAATGGCTCGTGTGTCTGGGGAAAGGGCCCCTGCCTTCACATCGGAGGAGTTGGAGAAGCTCGTTGATGGGGTCCTCCCCCAGTACACGCTACTCTACGGTCCTCCAGACAAACAGGTAAGTACACAGGGAGCATGTTGTATGGGCTATGCCTGTGTGGAGAGGGCTGGATGTAAGAAGGAAGGGGGCAGAGTGCTGCGTGCATGTAAGACGGTGAGTGCATATGCCACATGGCAAGGGTAGGGATGGGGGCCACTCACTTTGACGGTGCAGTTGGTAATGACTTCTCTTCTTCCCCTGTACATTTCATGTAGGTCAGCGCCCACCAGAAGAAAGATATTTGGCGTGCCATCGCCAAGGACGTCCGGACCCTGGGGGTCTACCACAGACGGAGCACCCACTGCCGGAAAAGATTGGAGGACATTCGCCGCTGGAGCAAGAAGACGGCGGAGGCTCAGCTGGGGATGGCCTCCCAACGTGGGAGGGGTGCCCGTCGAACCATGACCCCCCTGATGTTCAGGATCCTGGCGGTGGCCTACCCGGAGTTGGATGGGCGCTTGAGGGCATCACAGCAGACACAAGGGGGTGAGTACACTCTCATTCAGATGACTTTGCGCACAGTGGAGTTGTCTGGGTGGAGGAGGAGGGCTGTGGGTTTCCCTAGGCCAGGGCGAGTTCCGTAGGCTAGGCCCCTCCATAAGGCATGGCCCTGTGGCCCCCCCCCACCTCTGTAGAGTGCCAAGTACATCTATTCATGCCCCTGTGTCATCTATGTGTGCAGATGTCGTCCATAGCCTTGCAGGCCATTTCCCAGGAATTGCACTGTGCAGCCCAATAGCGCGGCGTAGTGCAGGGGGCCTCTGTGTCTGTCTTGTCCGCCAATGGTAGTGGTAATCCATGCACTAAACATGTCTTTCTTCTGTCTTCCCCCCTTTTTTTTGGTCTTCCTGTTCTTGTGTGCATTAGCATCATCAGGCGGAGGAGCAGTGGCACCGGAGCACAAGAGAGCTGCATCCCACATAGCCCTGGAGGGCGAGACTTCGGACTCGGAATTCACCAGTGGGACAGAGGGCGAGGGGAGCTCCACGGCGGGGACAGGAACTGACACCAGCGACACAGACTCGTCCTCTGATGGGAGCTCCCTTGTGGTGGCGGAAACGGTCGGTACACCGGAGGATGCCGCCATCTCCTCACATGTCCCAGCGGACGGTGCCTATGAAGGACAACAGCGAGCACAGAGTCAAACAACTCAGAGGTACGTACCCACAGTTTACACAGAACACCAATCATACACAAAAGGTGGCCTGTCTGTGTGTTGAGACTAGGCCTAGGTATGTGAGACGCAGTTGAAAATGAGGCCATGTGGGTCCCTGAAATGCAGCTGCATGACCTCTAAAGTGGGACAATGGGATGTGAGCTAACTGCGCTGGCGTTGTACACCATCGCAGTAGGCGGTCGGAGACCGTGGCGCAATGCTGCATTGGTTAACATTGGACCCTATGGGTCCCAGGAGCCAATGACGATGTACGCCGGCGGTGATGGTACGCACCGCAGCGAACGTGACCGCCGCGGACGTGACCGCCATTTTCTATCACTTCAATCACTCGATACCTGATCTTCGACAAGAGAGGACCTACACTGCAAGTGCTGCTGTGACCTCAGTCTGGAAGAGACAATGGCTTGTGCGTCTGGGGAAAGGGCCCCTGCCTTCACATCGGAGGAGTTGGAGAAGCTCGTTGATGGGGTCCTCCCCAGTACACGCTACTCTACGGTCCTCCATACAAACAGGTAAGTACACAGGGAGCATGTTGTATGGGCTATGCCTGTGTGGAGAGGGCTGGATGTAAGAAGGAAGGGGGCAGAGTGCTGCATGCATGTAAGACGGTGAGTGCATGTGCCACATGGCAAGGGTAGGGATGGGGGCCACTCACTTTGACGGTGCAGTTGGTAATGACTTCTCTTCTTCCCCTGTACATTTCATGTAGGTCAGCACCCACCAGAGAAAGATATTTGGCGTGCCATTGCCAAGGACATCCGGACCCTGGGGGTCTACCACAGACGGAGCACCCACTGCCAGAAAAGATGGGAGGACATTCGCCGCTGGAGCAAGAAGACGGCGGAGGCTCAGCTGGGGATGGCCTCCCAACGTGGGAGGGGTGCCCGTCGAACCATGACCCCGTGATGTTCAGGATCCTGGCGGTGGCCTACCCGGAGTTGGATGGGCGCTTAAGGGCATCACAGCAGACACAAGGGGGTGAGTACACTCTCATTCAGATGACTTTGCATGCAGTGGAGTTGTCTGGGTGGGGGAGAAGGGCTGTGGGTTTCCCTAGGCCAGGGTGAGTTCCGTAGGCTAGGCCCCTCCATAAGGCATGGCCCTGTGGCCCCCCACCCCACCTCTGTAGAGTGCCAAGTACAGCTATTCAGGCCCCTGTGTCATCTATGTGTGCAGATGTTGTCCATAGCCTTGTAGGCCATTTCCCAGGAATTGCACTGTGCAGCCCAAGAGCGCGGCGTAGTGCAGGGGGCCTCTGTGTCTGTCTTGTCCGCCAATGGTAGCGGTAATCCATGCACTAAACAAGTCTTTCTTCTGTCTTCCCCCCTTTTTTTTGGTCTTCCTGTTCTTGTGTGCATTAGCATCATCAGGCGGAGGAGCAGTGGCACCGGAGCACAAGGGAGCTGCATCCCACATGGCCCTGGAGGGCGAGACTTCGGACTCGGAATTCACCAGTGGGACGGAGGGCGAGGGGAGCTCCACGGCGGGGACAGGAGCTGACACCAGCGACACAGACTCGTCTTCTGATGGGAGCTCCCTTGTGGTGGCGGCAACGGTCGGTACACCGGAGGATGCCGGCATCTCCTCACATGTCCCAGCGGACGGTGCCTATGAAGGACAACAGCGAACACGGAGTCAAACAACTCAGAGGCACGTACCCACAGTTTACACAGAACACCAATCATACACAAAAGGGGGCCTGTCTGTGTGTTGAGACTAGGCCTAGGTATGTGTGACGCAGTTGAAAATGAGGCCATGTGGGCCCCTGAAATGGCAGCTGCATGACCTCTAAAGTGGGACAATGGGATGTGAGCTAACTGCGCTGGCGTTTTACACCGTTGCGGTAGGCGGTCGGAGACCGTGGCGCAATGCTGCATTGGTTAACATTGGACCCTATGGGTCCCAGGAGCCAATGACGATGTACACCGGCGGTGATGGTACGCACCGCCTCGGACGTGACCGCCGCGGACGTGACCGCCATTTTCTATCACTTCAATCACTCGATACCTGATCTTCGACAGGAGAGGACCTACACTGCAAGTGCTGCTGTGTCCTCAGTCTGGAAGAGACAATGGCTCGTGTGTCTGGGGAAAGGGCCCCTGCCTTCACATCGGAGGAGTTGGAGAAGCTCGTTGATGGGGTCCTCCCCCAGTACACGCTACTCGACGGTCCTCCAGACAAACAGGTAAGTACACAGGGAGCATGTTGTATGGGCTATGCCTGTGTGGAGAGGGCTGGATGTAAGAAGGAAGGGGGCAGAGTGCTGCATGCATGTAAGACGGTGAGTGCATATGCCACATGGCAAGGGTAGGGATGGGGGCCACTCACTTTGACGGTGCAGTTGGTAACGACTTCTCTTCTTCCCCTGTACATTTCATGTAGGTCAGCGCCCACCAGAAGAAAGATATTTGGTGTGCCATCGCCAAGGACGTCCGGACCCTGGGGGTCTACCACAGACGGAGCACCCACTGCCGGAAAAGATGGGAGGACATTCGCCGCTGGAGCAAGAAGACGGCTGAAGCTCAGCTGGGGATGGCCTCCCAATGTGGGAGGGGTGCCCGTCGAACCATGACCCCCCTGATGTTCAGGATCCTGGCGGTGGCCTACCCGGAGTTGGATTGGCGCTTGAGGGCATCACAGCCGACACAAGGGGGTGAGTACACTCTCATTCAGATGACATTGCACGCAGTGGAGTTGTCTGGGTGGGGGAGGAGGGCTGTGGGTTTCCCTAGGCCAGGGCGAGTTCCGTAGGCTAGGCCCCTCCGTAAGGCATGGCCCTGTGATCCCCACCCCACCTCTGTAGAGTGCCAAGTACAGCTATTCATGCCCGTGTGTCATCTATATGTGCAGATGTCGTCCATAGCCTTGTAGGCCATTTCCCAGGAATTGCATTGTGCAGCCCAAGAGCGCGGCGTAGTGCAGGGGGCCTCTGTGTCTGTCTTGTCCATCAACGGTAGAGGTAATCCATGCACTCAACATGTCTTTCTTCTGTCTCCCCCCCTTTTTTTGGTCTTCCTGTTCTTGTGTGCATTAGCATCATCAGGCGGAGCAGCAGTGGCACCGGAGCACGAGGGAGCTGCATCCCACATGGCCCTGGAGCGCGAGACTTCGGACTCGGAATTCACCAGTGGGACGGAGGGCAAGGGGAGCTCCACGGCTGGGACAGGAGCTGACACCAGCGACACGGACTCGTCCTCTGATGGGAGCTCCCTTATGGTGGCAGCAACATCTGTGCCCCCCGCATCTACAGGTACAGCGCCACCCCCCCACCAGCACCGCCCCCCCAGCAGCCCCTCAGCCTTTGCCCCGTGCCCGGTCACCCAGGAGGGTGGGCATCACCTTCGCCCCAGGCACCTCAGGCCCTGCCCCAGTCATCCCTGCTGCCCTCAGTGAGGAGGCCATTGACCTCCTCAGGTCCCTCACTGTTGGGCAGTCTACCATTTTGAATGCCATCCAGGGTGTAGAAAGGCAGTTGCAACAAACTAATGCATTCCTGGAGGGCATTCATTCTGGTCAGGCGGCCCTTCACCGAGCTTTTCAAACTCTGGCCTCAGCACTGATGGCAGCCATTGTCCCCGTCTCTAGCCTCCCCCTCCATCTTCCTCCACCCAGACCCAATCCCCTGTACCTCTGCCTATCCCAAGCACGCCATCAGACCAGCCTGCACACACCTTAACACACAAGGGAAGCTCAGGCAAACATATGCACCACACATCCCACAGGCACTCACGCAAGCAACACACACATACAGACACACCAACATCCACTGCCTCCACTGTGTCCCCCTCCTCGTCATCTCCCTCCTCCCTCCCAGTCTCGTCTACACTCATACCTGCATGCACTACCTCAGCCACTACGTCCCTTACCAACACACCCACCAGCACACCCCGCTCACGTGCAGTCACCACCCCCACTACCATTCACATGTCCCCTGTGTCCTCTCCCAGTGTGTCTGTGAGGCCCCCTCCCAAGATACACAAATGCAGGCACACACCCACCCAACAGCCACCCACCTCACAACAGCCTCCAGCGCATGCACCTGCACCCAAAGTCACCAAACGTACACCTCCTACTACCACCACCTCTTCCTCCACTCCCAAACCCCCTCCAGCTACCCGTCACAGTGTGTCCAAAAGAATTTTTCTGTCCAGCCTTGACCTTTTTCCAGGAAGGGCCCAGCGGAGCGGTGCTTGACAGGAAGGGCCCAGCGGAGCGGAGCTTGACAGGAAGGGCCCAGCGGAGCGGTGCTTGACAGGAAGGGCCCAGCGGAGCGGTGCTTGAGACGGCGGGGCCCAGCGGATCGGTGCTTGACAGGAAGGGCCCAGCGGAGCGGTGCTTGACAGGAAGGGCCAGCGGAGCGGTGCTTGACAGGAGGGGCCCTGTTCCGCGGTGCCTGTCTTCTCGGCGGGGCCCTGTTCAGCGGTGCCTTTCTTCTCGGCGGGGCCCTGTTCAGCAGTGCCTTTCTTGTCTATCAAGGGAGCCAGACCTGGCCAGGACTCCCTGCTTAGTCGCCCTCCGACCGTGCAGTTGCTGGACCCTCCTGTGACGGAGTCCTGGGCCCGTGGGTGTCCTCCTTCACACCCGGGATGGGGCTTGTGGGGCCCCCCTGGTCCGCGCCCCTGCTGGCTGACTTCTCCGCCCTGCTGCCCTTGCCCTCCTTCGATGAGGCTCTCTGGCCCTTGCCTGCCCTTGATGTTGTGGCAGGTGACGGGCCACGACTTTGCTCCTTGGGGGCAGCCGTGTCAGCCTTCTCACGGCGGCCCTTGGTTTTCAGGGTTCTCTTTCCAGGGGGGGGGGCTGGCTGTTCCCTTGCTGCTGGCCGATGTATCTGTGCTGGGAAAGGGTGGACTCCAAAACCCGTGCACAATGGTCATACTTGATGCAGGGCTGGTGGTGGCTGAGGTGCTCTTCGGACTCTTACCAGATGGAGGGGGTGGGTCAGGTGGTGCAAAGAGGTCAATTTTGGAGAGGAAAAGTTTTTTAGGAGCAATGGGAAGGGTAGGTGCAGTGGGTATGGGAGTGGAGGGAGAGGATGTGGTTGTAGGAGAGTCAGGTGTGCTGTCTATGGGTGCAGGTGCTTGTGACGTAGGCTGTCGTGTGGTGGTTGGCTGTTGTGTGGGTGGCTGCCTGCGTTTGTGTGTTTTGGAAGAGGGGGTGACAGACACAGTGGGAGAGGACACAGGGGACGTGTAAATGGCAGTGGGGGTGGTGACTGCACGTGTGCGGACGGTACTGGAGGGTGTGGAGGTGATGGAAGTACTGGCTGATGGTGGTGTGCATGCAGGTGTGAGTGGAGACGTCACAGGGAGGGGGGAAGGCGACGAGGAGGAGGGGGACACAGAGGTGGTAGTGACTGTTGCCATGGCTGCATCTGGCTGTTGCTTGGGTGAATGCTTGTGGGATCTGTGGTGCTTATGTCTGGATGAGCTGCCCTTGGGTGTTGAGGTGTGTGCAGGCTGGTCTGATGGTGTGGATGGGATAGGCTGAGGAACAGGAGACTGGGAGACGGTGGAGGCAGTTAGAAGAGGGAGGCTGGAAACAGGGACAATGGCTGCCGTCAGTGCTGAGGCCAGAGCATTGAACGATCGTTGATGGGCAGCCTGACCCGAATGAATGCCCTCCAGGTATGCATTGCTCCGATGCACCTCCCTCTCTACCCCCTGGATGGCATTCAAAAGGGTAGACTGCCCAACAATGATGGTCTGTAGGAGGTCAATGACCACCTCACTGAGGGCAGCAGGGGTAACTGGGGCAGGGCCTGAGGTGCCTGGGGCGAAGGAGATGCCCGCCTTCTAGGGCGAGCGGGCACGGAACGAAGGCTGAGGGGCTGCTGGGAGGGAGGAGCTGGTGCGCTGGGTGGCGGCTGTACTTGTTGAGGCGGGGGGCACGGATGTTGCCGCCACCGCTAGGGAGCTCCCTTCCGAGGACGTGTCAGTGTCGCTGGTGTCACCACGGGTCCCCGTTGTGGAGCTCCCCTCGCCCTCCGTATCACTGGTGACCTCGGTGTCTGTAGCATGGCCCACCGGGGCTTGTGAGTTGCAGCTCCCTCGTGCTCCGATGCCAATCCTCCTCCGCCTGATGATGCTAATGCACACATGCACAAGAAGATAAAGGAAAAGGGTGGGGGGAGAAATAAAGACAGGTTGAGTGCATGCATTGTCACACCGTTGTCGGAGAGGACAGACACAGGAGCCTACAGCACTACGCCGCGCAATCGGGGTACACTACTCAGTATTTGTGACTAGGCCTACAGGTCTATGGACAACAAATGCACACATGGGTGATGCTGGACCATGGATTGCTGTACTTGGCACCCTACAGAGGTGGGGGGCGGGGGCACAGGGCCATGCCTAAAGGAGGGGACTACACTACAGAAAGCGCCCTGGCCTAATGTCACCCACAGCCCTCCTCCCCCACCCAGGCACCTCCACTGCGCGTAAAGATAGCAGAATGTGCTGGTACTCATCCCCTTGTGTCTGCTGTGATGTCCTCACGCGCCCATCCAAATCGGGGTAGGCCATTGCCAGGATCCGGGACATCAGGGGGGTCAAGGTACGACTGGCACCCATCCTACGTTGGGAGGCCATCCCCAGCAGTGACTCGGCGGTCTTCCTGGTCCGGCGGTGGATGTCCTCCCACCTCTTTCGGCTGTGGGTGCCCCGTCTGTTGTGGACCGCCAGGTCCCAGACTTCCTTGGCGATGGCACGTCAAATGTCGACTTTCTGATGGGCGCTGACCTATTTGACATGTACAGGGTGGGAAAGGAAATTTCAACATTTTTCTGCATGTTAGATGTGATTGCCCCCCCCTCCCCAACCCTGCCATGTGGCACATGCTCTCATCTGTCGTGCCTTGCACTCCTCATTCGCTCCCCACCCCACCATCTTACATCCACCATACACAACCCAGGCATAGCCCATTCAACGTGCACCCAATGTACTTACCTGTTGGTCTGGAGGACCGTAGAGTAGCGCATACTGGGGCAGGACCCCATCCACAAGTTTCTCCAACTCTTCAGAAGTGAAGGCAGGGGCCCTTTCCCCAGTCGCAGCAGCCATTGTCTCTTTCAGACCGAGGTCACAGCAGCACTTGCAGTATAGGTCCTCTCCTGTGGATGATCAGGTCTCGAGTGATTAAGCAGATAGAAAATGGCGGTCACGCCCACGGCGGTGCGTACCGCTGCGGTGCGTACCGCGACCGCCGGCGCACATCGTCATTGGCTCCTGAGACCCATAGGGTGCAATGTTAACCAATGCGCCTTCGCACAGCGGTCTTCGACCGCCTACCGCCACGGTGTGCCACGCCAGCGCGTAGACCTCACATCCCACTGTCACACTTCTCAGGTCAGGCAGCCGCCATTACAAGGGCCCACATGGCTTAATTGCTACTGCGTCACACAGGCCTAGGCCTTGCATTGCCACTCATACAAGCCTTTCAATGCATAGCGATTCGTGTACTGTGCAAGCTGGGTGAACTAACCTGTGGGTTGCTTGACTCTGTGCTCCATGTTGTCCTTCCTAGGCACCGTCCGCTGGGACTTGCGAGGAGAAGGATGAATCCTCCCGTGTACCGACCGCTGGTGGACCTCTCGACAATGGAAGAACGACATATTATACTTCGATACCGACTTGACCGAGCCACTATACATGAACTGTGTGCCCAGCTGGAGCCAGACCTGATGTCCCCCATCCGCCAACCCACAGGGATTCCCCCTCTGGTGCAGGTTCTGTCAGTACTCCATTTTTTGGCAAGTGGGTCTTTTCAGACAACAGTGGCCATGTCATCAGGGATGTCTCAGCCTATGTTTTCTAAGGTTTTGTCCAGAGTGTTGTCTGCCCTGATGAAATACATGCGGAGATACATCGTTTTCCCTGAGGAGGGTGATTTGGCCACTGTGAAGGGTGATTTCTATGCCCTTGGACATATCCCCAACATCATTGGTGCCATTGATGGGACCCATGTGGCTTTAGTACCCCCAAAAGACAATGAGCAGGTGTACAGAAATAGAAAAAATTACCATTCGATGAATGTCCAGGTGGTCTGTTTGGCTGACCAGTACATCTCCCATCTAAATGCCAAGTTCCCTGGGCCAGTGCATGACACGTATGTCATGTGAAATAGCAGCATCCCTTATGTGATGGAACAGCTACAGAGACACCGTGTGTGGCTAATAGGTGACTCTGGTTACCCCAACCTGCCTTGGCTATTGACCCCAGTGAGGAATCCCCGGACCAGGGCAGAGGAACGGTACAATGAGGCACATGGGCGAACTAGGAGGATTATAGAACGGACCTTCGGGGTCCTGAAGGCCAGGTTTAGGTGCCTGCATATGACAGGTGGATCCCTAATGTACTCACCAAAGAAGGTGTGTCATATCATCGTGGCCTGCTGTATGCTTCACAATCTTGCTTTGCGACGCCAGGTGCCTTTCCTGCAGGAGGATGGTCCAGATGGTGGTGTTGTAGCAGCTGTGGAGCCTGTGGAGAGTGAAGAGGAGGAAGACGACGGGGACGACACGGACAACTGGGACACAGTTATACAACAGTATTTTCAGTAGCACACAGGTAAGAATCACCCACGCCATTTTACATTTACTTCTGGCCTCCTGCATCTGTACTTTCTGTGTTTCCCACCAGTTCCTTTTAACTGATTTTTGACTTTCCCTTCCCTTTTCAGAGCTGTATGACCCACAGCGTGACTTCTGCTTTGTTTGCCCATGGACTAATGCTTATTGACACTGGTATGTTGTCATCACAATGTAAATGAACATTATTGCACCGTTATGTGTAATACATTTGTAAAGAATACAAGCAGACTCCTGAAATTTGAAGTGCAATTGGTGATTTATTTTAAGTGCTGCGTATACGTCCATGATAGTAAAACGGTGATGGGTGGGGGTGGAGTAATGTCCATGGCAGAGTCCAGTTCTCAGTAGCACAGGTGCATTGCCCATATGCCTGTGGAAGGATGGAGCAGGGGCAGTTCAAGGTTGGACAGGGTGACAATGTGGGACAGTGGGATGACATCAGGGGGTATCTTATGCTGGCGGGGGTCTTGGCATCCTACTCTGTCTTCTTGTGTGATCTCAGGTTCCGCTTGCGGGGTGGTTGATCTTCAGCAGGAGGTGGGGTTCTGGTGGCCTGTCGTTGTGTGGGGGCCTCCTGTCCACTAGCGCCGGCGGAGGTGGTAGACTGTTCGTCGTCCGGGCTAGTGACAGGGGCCCTTTGGGGTGCCACATGGTCCCTCAATGTGGTGACTATCTGGTTGAGGGCCAGGACGATGGTCCCCATTGCGGTACCGATGTTCCTGAGTTCATCTCTGAACCCCATGTACCGTTCCTCCTGCTGTGCCTGGATCTCCTGGAACCTGGCCAGTACCGTCGCCATCGTCTCCTGGGAGTGGTGGTATGCTCCCATGATGGTGGTGAGGGCCTCTTGGAGAGTGGGTTCCCTGGGCCGGTCAACCCCCTCTCGCACAGCAGCCCTCCCAGTTCCCCTGTTTCCCCGGGCCTCTGTCCCCTGGACGGTGTCCCCACTACCACTGCCCCCAGGTCCCTGTTGTTGTTGGGGTGGTGGGTCAGCCTGGGTGCCCTGTAATGGCGGACACACCACTGATTGACGCGTCCTGGAGACAGAGGCATGGGCCCGCTGGGTGGGAGCTGTGCTGGTATTCCCAGAGGGGGTTGGGTCTGCTGTGGCCTGTGTCTGTGTGTGGGGAACCGACTGTCCAGAGGTCCCCGATGGTCCGGGCTGGTCATCAGGTTCTAGGTCGACAGAGCTGCTGTCATCACTGGGGGCCTGTTCTGGGGGTGGGATGGACAAATCTGGACCCTCCTGGCCGGTGTGTTGGCGTTCGGGCCCAGCAGGGGTAAAAGAGTATGGTTATTGCTTCTGTGTGTGCCATGGCGTGTGATTTGTGGGTGCCCTTGTCCCCCAGTGCTGGCATTCCCTTGTGGGAGGAGTTGTGTGGGTGGTTTGTGGGGGGGGATGGGTATGTGCAGTGGTCATGCTTGGGTGATGGGTGTCCATGGTTTGTGTTGGCATTCAGGGATTGGTGTTGTGTTGGGTGGGTTGTGCTGGTGAGACATTGGCAGGGAGGATGTGTGCTGGGGGGTTGGGGGTGAGGGTGGGGGTGTGGGTTGGCATGCTGGTGGTTGGGGGGGGTGAAGTAGTTGGGATTAGACTTACCAGAGTCCATTCCTCCGCCTACTCCAGCGAGGCCCTCAGGATGCAGGATGTTCAAGACCTCTTGCTCCCATGCTGTGAATTCGGGTGGAGTGGGTGGGGGTCCGCCGCCAGTCTTCTGCACAGCGATGTTGTGTCTTGACACCATCGACCGCACCTTCCCCCGTAGGTCGTCCAGCACTTTCGGATGTCTTCCCGGTTTCTGGGATGCTGTCCCACAGCGTTGACCCTGTCGACGATCCTTTGCCATAGCTCCGCCTTCCTGGCTATTGTGGTGTGCTGCACCTGTGTGCCGAATAGCTGGGGCTCTACCCTAATTATTTCCTCCACCATGACCCTGAGTTCTTGGTCCGAGAACCTGGGGTGTCTTTGGGGTGCCATGGGGTGGTGTGGGGTGGTGTTTGTGGTGATGAGTGTGGTGTGTGTGGTGGTGTGTGGTGTTTTGTGCGTGGATGTAGTGTGGGTGATGATGTTGTGTTCCTCTGTGTGTTGGGGTTTTCGATAGCTGTGTCTCTCTCTCTCTCTCGCCTTCTCTCCGAATTTCTAGTAGTGGGGGTTTGTGGGTGATGTGGGTGTGTGTTTTATAGTTGATTGGATGTGTGGGAGTGGTGTGTGTATGTGTATCAGGTGTGTGTATTTCAAATTGTCCAATGTGGCTGTGTTTTGTAAAGGTGTGTGTATTTTGACTGCGGCAGTGTGTACCGCCAATGGAATACCGCGGTTGAAAGACCGCCGCGTGGATTCGTGGGTCGTAATGGCATGGGCGTGTTTGTGTTGGCGTGACAGTGGAGGTTTGGTCATCTCCAGTTTATCGCTGACCGCTGATGAGGCGGCCTTCCGTGGATGTCGGGTTTTTGGCGGTTTGGCAGTTGTGGGTCAGAATGACCGTGGCGGTTTACCGCGGCCGCAGCGGTAGAATGGCGGACTTCTGACCGGCGGTAAGAGCCTTTTACCACCGAGGTCAGAATGACCCCCAAAGTCTCTTTCAGGCACAAAGTACATGGTTCATGTGAAAGATCTCTGCAAAGAACCACAGAGGAGGAGATGCGTGGAAACAAAGGGGTGTGTGACGATTTCTCAGGCCACACACGACGATGTATTACGCAGAGACGGCTGTGCGTCAATTTCCAGTGCTCTGTCATGGATCCTCTTTGGGTTGCGGGGTTTTCAGACGCCCTGGGGAAGATGCGTGGATTTACCGCGCTGGCTGGATGAAGTCACAGGAGCTGCATCGATCAGGTGGGCGTTGAGTTTTCTACCACACGGCAGGCGCTGCGTCGATTCCTCTCTGGAAGTTGGGCTGCGCCATTCTGGCTCGGCTGTGCGTTGATCCGGTGAGGCCTTGTGTTGAATTTCCAGTCGCTACGCTGGAGCTGCGTCGATCTTCTCATTGCGAAGTCAGGCTGCGTTGTTCCAGTTCGGCGTGCAGTGAAATTTTCACTGTGGTGCAGGCTGTGAGTTGTTTCTGGCAGGCTGTGCGTCAAATTTCACCGCACAAGGTGTCCTTCTTGCAGAGATGAAGTCTTTTTGGTCCTGAGACTTCAGGGAACAGGAGGCAAGCTCTATCCAAGCCCTTGGAGAGCACTTCTTCACCACAGCCAGAGAGCAGCAAGGCAGCAGGGCAACAGCAAGGCAGCAGTCCTTTACATAAAGCAGACAAGTGAGTCCTTTGAACAGCCAGGCAGGTCTTCTTAGCAGGATGCAGGGTCTGGTTCAGGGTCTCTTCTCTAGGACGTTTCTGTGAGGTATAGTGTCTACCCCAAGAAGTGTCTGAATTGGTAGGGGCAGAGGTCCTTTGAAGTGGGGGACACTTCAAAGAGTGGCTCATAAGTGCACAAGGTCCCCTTTCAGTTCAATCCTGTCTGCCAGGGTCCCAGCAGGGGGTGTGGCAGTCCTTTGTGCGAAGGCAGGCTACTGTCCTTAGACCCATTCAAAATGCAGATGGATGCAAGTGAGGCTGTGTATCCTGTGTTTGGGGTGTGTCTGAGTGAATGCACATGGGAGCTGTCAACTAAACCTAGCCAGACGTGAATTGGAAGGCACAGAAGGATTTAAGGGTAGAGAAATGCTTACTTTCTAAAAGTAGCATTTCTAAAAAAATAATATTAAATCCAGCTTCACCAGTCAGCAGGATTTTGTATCATTATTCTGGCCATACTAAATATGACCTTCCTACTCCTTTCAGATCAGCAGCTGCCACTCAACCAGTATATGGAGGTAGCCCCAATGCTATCCTATGAAAGGAGCAGGCCTCACAGCAGTGTAAAAACAAATTTAGGAGTTTTACACCACAAGGACATATAGAACACACATGTTCATGTCCTTCCTTTTACTTACATAGTACCCTGCCCTATGGGCTACCTAGGGCCTACCTTAGGGGTGACCTATATGGAGGGGAGTTTAAGGCTTGGCAAGTTATTTTAAATGCCAGGTCGAAGTGGCAGTGAAACTGCACACACAGGCACTGCAGAGGCAGGCCTGAGACATGGTTAAGGGGCTACTTATGTGGGTGGCACAACCAGTGCTGCAGGTCCACTAGTAGCATGTAATCTACAGGCCCTGGGCACATATAGTGCACTCTACCAGGGACTTATAAGTAAATTAAATAGTCTAATTAGGTATGAGCCAATGTCACCATATTTTAAGGAGAGAGCATGTGCACTTTAGCACTGATTAGCAGTGGTAAAGTGCACAGAGTCCTAAAGCCAGCAAAAATGAGGTCATAAAAAGAGAAGGAGGAAGGCAAAACATTTGGGGGTGACCCTGCAGAAAGGCCATTTCCAACAAATGTGAAATGTTTCATGTAGTCAGGCATACCCAAAGCCGGAGCCTTGTACAGACTCTCTCTCAATTCAGTGAATTCTTTCATTCCAGCCTGGTCTAACACTATGGGATTAGTGACTTCCTTGTGAGTCAGCTTCTGCAATGGTCTTGAAATGACTGAAAAACTTGGAATCCATTGGCGATAATAACCTACCATCCCTAGAAACATTCTGACATCTTTCTGTGTGGTCGGGAGATTCATCGGCAATATGGTTGTGACCCTTTCTCTTGATATCATTCTCGATCCCTTCTCAATGGATGACCCAAGTATTTCACTTCTTTTTGACAGTATTGCAATTTAAGCGGAGACACTTTATGACCATTCTTTCCCAAATGGTCCAGTAAAGCAATCATGTCACACTTGCACTCATTCCTTGTTTTGGACACAATCAGCAAGTCATCAATGTACTGTACCAAGGTTGATTGGAAAGGCAATTCCAACAACTCCAGATTATTTTTCAATACCTGATTGAATATGGAAGGCGACTCTGAAAACCCTTGAGGAATTCTGCACCACCAATAAACTCGGTCCAAAATTTTGAAACAAAAGAGAAATCGGCTGTCCTCATGAAGAGGCACAGAAAAGAAGGCTTGTGACAAATCAATGACAGTGAAACACTCTGCATCACATGGAATCTGGAACATTATCACAGCTGGATTTGGCACCACAGGGCAACATTTGACCACAATCTCATTTATCTTTCTCAAATCCTGGACAATTCGAACCTTCCCACAGGGATTTGCAAACCCTTTATCGGTGAATTACATGGGCTGCTCAATACTCACTTCAAAACCCCTTGTTTTACAAAGTCTGCAATAATTTGGGCGACCTTCATAAGAATATCTTGTGGCATGTGATATTGGGGAATTGGAGGAAAAAACAGCATTCGGCTTTACAGTAACTTTAATTGGCTCAACTCCCTTTATCAGACCTATCTCTTTTCCTGTCAGATCCCACACTTTCTCCTTAACCGTTCCCTGCAAATCAAGCTGAAGCTCATTCACGGAAAACATTGGGAAAAATTAAATCAGAGGATATTCCTCATTTGTAGTCTCACACTCCATCTCTGGGGCTTGGTCATCTTCAACATCGCTATTCGTCTGAATCTCAATTCCATCATTTGAACAAGTAATTGAGCATTTGGTTTAACACAGTAAGGGGGTTATTCCAACTTTGGAGGAGGTGGTAATCCGTCCCAAATGTGACGGATTTACCACCAGCCGTATTACGAGTTCCATAGGATATAATGGACTCGTAATATGGCTGGTGGTATATCCATCACTTTACCGTCACTTTTGGGACGGATTACCACTTCGTCCAAAGTTGGAATAACCCCCTAAGTCTCTTCCCAAAATGGATACTGGACTTGAATCGCAAACTACGAATTTGGGCAATACCTGAAATTTGCCAATTTTAACCTGAACTGGTTTGGTAATCAGGTTAGTCAAATACTGATTTGCTACCCCCACAATCTGAACTGTTTTACCTGAAAGGGGCAAGTTTGGAACTTCTGCACTTCTCACTGCAGAGCGTGTAGCTCCTGTGTCAACCAAGAATGAAACTCTGTGACCCATGACTTTTCCCTTCACATAGGGACCTCTCTGATCTACTTCTAAGGAGGTGGCAAGCACACATGGCTCCTCATCTGAACTTTCGCTCACCCAATCATTGTTTATTCCATTCTCACTGTGTAACGGGAATTGTGGTACTGTGTTATTACTTTTGATAAGCTTCTGACCTGTGACCTGTTGAGAAAGCATCATTTGCTGCTGTTCCATTGGGGCTTGAGGAATTTGAATTTGCTGTCTAGATACCATGGGAACCTGCTGCTGCATCAGCTGTAACTGTGTCATTTGTACACGTGGCATTTGCATCTGCTGCATGGGTGGAAAATTCTGCTCTTGATTCACATTATTTTGAAAATTTGGGTTAGGACCTCTCATTTTCAGTCCTCTCATGTTCTGGAATAAATTGATGTCATTAGTTTGCTGAACAACACCTTCCTGTACCATCACCGGACACTCCTGTTTCCAATGTTCAACGGCTCCACAAACGTGACAGGGCAATACTTTATTCATTCCCTGCACATCATTCTGAACTCCTATGGTACCTAAGTCAGGACCATGATTCATATTTCCTCCACGACCTCTGCCTCTCATCTGGGGCTGAAACACCATGGGGGTCATTCTGACCGAGCACCGCCGATAGACCGGCGGTGCCCCGCAGGGCATTCTGACTGCGGCAGTTCGGCCGCGGTCAGATGCGGGAACCCGGCGGTCTCCCGCCGGTTTCCCGCTGCCCTGCAGAATCCTCCATGGCGGCGGAGCGCGCTCCGCCGCTATGGGGATTCTGACACCCCCTACCGCCATCCTGTTCCTGGCGGGTCTCCCGCCAGGAACAGGATGGCGGTAGGGGGTGCCGCGGGGCCCCTGGGGGCCCCTGCAGTGCCCATGCCAACAGCATGGGCACTGCAGGGGCCCCCGTAAGAGGGCCCCACAAAGTATTTCAGTGTCTGCTATACAGACACTGAAATACGCGACGGGTGCCACTGCACCCGTTGCACCTTCCCACTCCGCCGGCTCAATTCTGAGCCGGCGTCCTCGTGGGAAGGTTGATTTGCCCTGGGCTGGCGGGCGGCCTTTTGGCAGCCGCCCGCCAGCCCAGGGCAAATCCCAAAATACCCTCAGCGGTCTTTCGACTGCGGAGCGGTATTTTGGTGGGGGAACTTTGGCGGGCGGCCTCCGCCGCCCGCCGAAGTTAGAATCACCCCCCATGTTTCCCTGCTGCTGCTGTGGTAACTGTTGTGGAAAATTTCCTTGCATGCCTGGCTGAGCAGCTTTAATCTGCATCACCATCACCTTTTCTTTCAGGTTTCTCTGCTTCAACTCAATCTCACCACTGCAGTAGTTTGCATACTGCAATACCTCATCAATCAGCTTTGCTTGCCAGCAAATCAAATGACTCTTAATCATCTGGCTAATTTCAGGTCTCCAATCTGAACACAAAAAGAATCATGACTTTCGCCTCAATTGTCTCTGTATCGACTCCTATTTTTCCTGAGCTGTCCTGTCAATCCTCTGCCAATCAATATTCTTTGGCGAAATTCTCGTTTTCAAAAATTCAATCACCTTATTGTAGTATTTCATTACCTAGGGAGGCAGTGCCCCTGTATTTTTATCTCTTGATGGTTCGCTTGTTGGCCAATCTATACTCCTTTTATACTCTACCCACAGATCAGCTGGGACCACTATCTCTATTAATGTATTCAAGTCCTCCCACAGGCACTTTGCTAGTTTCCCAAACCTCTCTGTCTGCAGGTAACACTCCACTTGCTTCTCTCTCAACTTTGGATAATCATTGGTAAATGATAGAATGTCACTTCTGCTCCAGGGGACATGAATAAAATTCCCTCTTGGAACCTCTCTTATTGGTAAAATCTTCACTGGATCTTGACCTTGCTGCACATTTGCAGTCAGCTCCACAGAATCCTTTTTTCTTTTGTCTCTTTTCTTTATCCATCTGCCTTCCCATTTGTCTAATGCTCCCCAAGTCTGGGCACTTTGAAGCAATTCCCTACGGTGTGCTTTCATTCCGACAGATCTCATGTGTTCAAAATCTTTATTCTCGAAATCTAATCTGTAACTCTTTTTCGAATGCTTTGTTTTCTCTATTTCTATGTTGTACTTCTCTGCCAGGACTGCTAGCTTCCGATGCACATTACTCACTTCCCTTGTGATCTTCGTGCATAGGTATCTCAATTCTGCTTCTGTGTAGGATTCTAACCTGTTCACACCCATAGTTCCTTCAAAGAGCTCACCTGCTTCCATGCTCAGCCTAGCAAAATTCAAATACTTCTCTCCCTTAGGAGCATTCTGCGGGGTATTCAGCTTGTCTAACCATTCAGTAAATTGCTGAGCTGTCAAACCTTCCAATTAAATGTTGCTGGCCTGTACCGGTGACACCTGTTGTGCAACTGCATTTGGGGTCTGCGTGTCAACAATTTCAAGCCCTGGCTAATGTTCGACCCTACCATAGTATCTGGAAGTGCTACAAATGTACTATGGCCTAAAAGTGATCTTGATCCGTCAAAAGTCTGTTCCACAGAAGAGACTGCTCAAGTGTTTTCGTTGTGTCCTCCCCCCATTGCATTCTGTGTTATGGCAACCTGTTCACCTACAGTAGGTTTCTTCTGTGCAAATTGGGGTACGGCTGGACCAACAGTAATAGGTAGAGATATAGCATCTGGGCTTGGTCTGGTATTTAAGCTCTGTGGGAGAGTAACTTCCATGTTCTGATTCATCATTGAAGACATATCTGACTGTGTTCCTTTTACTGGAGTGAATCTCAGCATGACTTGTGGCTGCACTTGGGGCAGTAAAAGTGGAGTTGTTTCTGTCTGAACCAACATCAGTCTCGGGTAATCCCGTTCCATAGGCACCATTAAGTTAGAAGTTGTTCCATAATGGGCACATCAGGATAAATCCTCCGAACATGTGGTGGTTGCACCTGATTTTGCACTACAGAAATAGTAGGCGCGTTAAGACTACCCCTCATCGGACTGTGTGTCAGGCTAATATTAACCTGCAGTGGACTCGCTATCCCATTAACCTGTGTCAGAGCTGAAGGATCAGCACTGGTGCTCGGATTACTCTCATGTGCTGCATATGGCAGTGGACGATTTCTCAATAACTGTAAAATAAATTCATCATCATCTGATTCTTCCTCCACTGCTGAAGACTTTCTAGCTTCCCTACTTTCAAACGGACTTCTGTTAGTCTTTCCAGTAGTTTTCCTTCCTTCCTTCTCATTGTCCTGCACAACTGCCAGAACCAACTTAATTCCGTGCAAAGTCTCCATCCTCCAAACTCTCTGAGCACTATCCCACCTAGCCTCTGTTAAAGTCTTTTCAGCTTTTCTCATTCTCCTCTCGAATTTCTGCTGCTGTCTGGCTACTAACTCCCAAATCGCCAATGCCTCGAACTGTGGTGGTCTCGGAAGGGGCTTAGATTCATATAACACCACCCTTATATGCTCTAAAACCCTCAAATTGAACGTCCCATTTGTAGGAAATGCTAATTTCCCATCTTTCTCTGTCACTTTGCACCATTGCTTTAGCCAAAGACATGCCGTGACACCCTTCTCTTCCATTACAATGTACCTTCTGGCGGTGTAGCCTCGCCTATACTCATTGTAATGTACGTATCTCCCCTTAAAGCACTCTTTGAAGCTTTGAAAATTTCATCTTTTCGACCTTCATGTTATTCAAAATCAAATCAGGAAGTGACCTTTAATCTCAGAATTCCCTTCACCTACTTTCTCAACCAATTGCCTCTCATAGACAGCTTCCAATCCGTGCACGACCCTTCTCACTAACCCAGCATGGCTCCAATGATGTCACACTCACACGTACTGTGGCTGACAAAGCCTTGCGTCTTGTCCTCCCAAACTTCAGTTCACACAAAACTAATGTAAAAATTGCTAGCACTAAACCCAAATCAAAAAAAAAATCTGCTGGTTTGCTACAGGAAAAGTAACACAATTGCTTCAGAAACTTTATGGATTTTTTAATGATGGCTCTCGCTCTTGCAACTACTCCTTCTTTCTCAGTTTCCCTGAGACGCAAGCAAAATTCGACCAGCAAATTTTACTCTCAACTGATCCGTGGGTCTGTCCTGGTGCACACAGAACTCACCAGATCTGAGTCGAAAAATTATTTCACTCACTTTGATTCACACTCTGACTTATCGACCACGCCCAATCGACCTACTAAAGCAGAAAAATTACAACATACAACCCAAGTGTCTCATACACTTTTCAGTAATACTCCGGAGTCTTAGACCACGTATGGTCTGTACATCAACAACCACGTGGACAATTTTTTAGCATAAAGCGCCACACACATGTGAAGTTCGATGACTTCTGTACTCTCACACTGCGGAGTATGCACACTCCTTCTACAACTCTATGTGGAGTACACAAACTCCCTAAACCCTCACAAACCTCAGAACTCACCTGAGATTGGCATAAGCTGTGCAAGCGCAAAACCCTACTTCATTCACACTAGCACTAGCATGCCAAGAACATCCTCAAACAACCATTAGCAAGATCCAAGATTCTGGGAAATTCATCTTTGGACTTAGGGGAAAATTTTCTCTCCAATTAGCATCATTGAAAAATAAAGTCCAAATCTCAGTAATAATGAACTCTCAACAAAACAAAATCATCAAGCTACTACCGCCCTGGGAACACCTACGATGGGCTCTTAAGGAGACGAACCATCCGTGTCTGCTATCGTCTCTGTTAGTACCTGTTACTCTGTACCGGACATTTATGATGACCTCTTAAGGAGACAAACCATCCATCTCTGCTACCATCTCTGTTAGCGCATCAGACCTTAATAAGTAAACTTACAAGGGGACGCGAATAGGTCGATGAACTTTTTGACTCGCAATTAAGATGTTCCCACTATAACTCCAGTACATGTAGATCAATAATCGATAAAAAATCAATATCATCAACAATCAGTGATAGTCAATAGCATTAATAATCAATTAAGTCAGTAGTTGTCACACATAATGACCTCTCAGTCATGAATAACCACACCTTTAGTAAAAGTTAGAATATTTATTTCACTATATTAACAACGCTAATGTCAAGTAAGATAATCTCAAAATCAAATGATACACATAGAGAAACAACACTGGCTGTCTAAAGCGGCGAAAGAAACACAAGCTAATCAAAGCCTGAACTACTACACATTCTAAGGTTACAGTGCAAATTATTAACAAGAGCAATTGCGGAAATTATATCACATAAATTTAGATTCAGCAAGGAAATACATCAAACATTATTCCCTATTGCAGACTTTCATTAGTGAGAATCCTTAACTAACACCAGATTATTATCAGCATGCTGGGCTTCATGCAAAATACTTTAGTAAACACAAGTTTAGAAAACATCTAACTATGGTTCTATCAAAACAGTGTGGTTGGTACCTAGAATGAAAAAGCAAATAGGCATAACAAACACATGGGTACAAGAATACCTCGCCTCACTTGGATTGGCAAGCTAAGATAGGCTTCGTCATCAGGACATCAGTTCAGTCAGCAAGGCATCAGGATTCAGCATCAAAGTTAAAAACAGGCAAAGTCTTTAAGCAAGAAAGTTAAGTACGTCTCTCATCAAGATGCACAAGAAAATATTGACCATTCGGCCAGCTAGAAAATAGGCAATTGGCTGTCTTCCCTCAGTGCAATCCTGTTAAGTTAAATTCCCTAAAACTACTTCCCAAGTCCCTATTGGTCAAGGGATCACATGTTCACACTTTGTCCAATAAAACTAAAACTTCAAATCTATGAATTCTACCACTACTCCGTTCACATATCGCTGACTGGCTTCTCTTGCAATGTCCTCATCATCCGGCTTGTCAGGTTATAATATTGTTGCAGCTTGTACTCCAGTCAGTGTCTCCATTGTTCTCCTCCTGAGAAAGTCAATCTTACACACATTACACTCATAATGTTACATTCTAGCAAGAACAGCATCTTCTACCAATCAGTTCTCATGAGAAAGACTTTTAGCTATGAGCACATTTAGGCAGTACAATGGAAAATCGCCATTTAATTCTCTGAGCAGCCATTTATTAAATATTAAGAAACACAGCTTGGCATCAGGCCGGGTAACTAGGCCAAGACTTCCACTAAGTTAAGGCCCACAATTAATAAAGCTAATACATACTCTTAATATGACATATTACTACATTAGTCAAACATGTACTCAACATTTCATATTAGTAAACAATTAATAACTATACTTTGTGAACATTGACGGCCACTCATTGTGATCACATTTTCAAATGTGAGCATTATTTTTCTAGGTTATTAAACTTTCTACAAAAATCCATGACTCAGAATACATGAACTCTTATTAATAATTTTTATTAAAACACCTGTGCTAGCAATAACGAACCTCAAAATCATGGTCATTTAACTAACAGAAGTCTTGAATGGGCTTAATAAAGGGAATCGGCCATGCACACTGGGGCCCACTTTTTCTCAGACCAACACTTGGCCTGGTTCTCCCCTGCCCCACTACCCCCAGACCAGAATGCCACACTTCCAACCAAGGTTTACCTTTGGAGACCTTTGCCTAGGCACCTTACTTTTTTTACACTTCTTCTGCCCTCCCAGCGTTCCCTGCTAACTCCCGCCAATGAGCCTGACTACTTGATCTAGGGAGGAGGCTCACATGGACAATGATGCTAATTGATTAGCTGCTCAAAACTTGGGTGGTGGCGAAGGTGTTAATCTGCCTAGATTCTCGGGGAACAAAAACAATGAGCCTTATGGGGTGAGATCTATTTGCAATCAATTTACTAACAGTCCTTCATCTAGATCACTTCTATTGGTTGACCCTAAGCCAAAAAACTTGAGAGGATGCAGATTCATTAACCAATAAAGTAATATATTGGATTAGAAATGTGCAGCAGTGCTGCTCCATCAACCACAGCGACATAGTATGTACTAACCATTACCCGCTCCTAGGAAGCAACTCTGAATATATCAAAATTACCTTGCTTAGCAAGGCCATTGCATCAGGCCATTTGTCCCTTCGTCCTAGAACTGCCCCCATCTTTGGCTCAGATATCCAATTTAAACCTGCGCCACCGTTTAGCTGTGCTCAGGAAGAATCCATGAGTAAAGTTTCTGCTTGATCACAGATGACAACTTCTGACAATAAGGTGCCTGGTATGGCATCCTGCAACCAATGAATTTGGCAAATTGCCACTCATATTTTCAAACTTTCAAAATTCTGATATCCTGATGTTCTATATTTCTTGCAAGGCTAAGCATAATTATGGTTTGGGTGGTCAATTACATGAAACCCAGGCTGGAGAGACTGCAAGTTTGACACAGTGCAATGAGCCACCAGTGTCAAGCAGACAACTTCCCCTAAGCTCCCCGGCACAGTCTGATTGCTGCAAAGCTTACTTGTATTTTAAGGCCTTAGATGCTCAAACTCCTTTGACGAAACAGATGCAAGATGTACCTGAGCGAGCAAACCTTAGGGTCATTTCTAGAAATATCTCCATCCTAAAGACAAAGCTTGGAGACGGTGAGTGGGGTACCTTTGTTGATGATTTCAATGTGTGTTAACTTCAGGGGACATGGATGACCACCGGTTTATTTAGACCAGGAATCAGACGAATTATTGCTTGGCCGAGAATTCCATGGCAGGTCAGGCTGCTGGTGGGCTACGTACTTAAAACCTCTCTTCAGTGCACTATTAAGGTGATCATCAACCCTTGCCAAGACTTACCAGTTTTAAAGCTATCACTGCCTAACAGCGAAAGCATATGACTGGTTAACATTTCAAATAGAACACTCCGTCATACCTGAAATTCTCCTACATTGCGTTGCCTAAACCACTTGTTAAATTCAGCCTTCAAAGGGGGTGCTATTGTAATGGGAGTAAATTTTAACAGTTGTTTTGAACATTCTGTATTAACCCTTTATTTGCCCAGGGATGAAGGTGCCCATTGGGGCATCCCACCACTCGAGGCCACCGCAGTGAAAAAGATCTCCAAGATTGCATTTCAGGTTACTGACATAGTCCTCTCTCATGGCATTCGTGCAGGCAGTGGTTGCTCAAACTGAGACAGTAAACCTACCCTGACATTTAAGGGGGAAAATACAGAAATCGCTTAGACTATTTCTTCATCAGCTTAGAACTGTGGAGTGATTTAGTGGACTTCTTTGTGGCCCCCAGAAGTGAGAGTGACCACAACCCTTTAATCTACCTCTTAGGAGGGCCATTACCAAATAGATTATGTGGGGAGTTAGAACAAGGAAGCAACAATACAGTTATATCTAATAACATGGGGAATGTTAAATTGCCCCACATAGAAGCTAACAAGAGGGCACTAAATCATTTCTCTGCCAGTGTCCGCAGAACTCTTGTTCACCTTAAGGCACTTGACATCCTTGATTTGGTCTCCCCTAATTTTGTGTCTCTGTTTCTCAGGTTGTTGATGTGTGCTGGACTATTTTTGCTGTTTTGGTTACTCTGGGCACTTAACCACTGCTATACAGTGTTAAAGTGCAAGTGCTCCTATGTAAAATGCATGTGTAATTGGCTTTCCTTGATTGGCATATTTGATTTTTCTAGTAAGTACCTAGTACAGTGCACTAGAGGTGCCCAGGGCCTGTAAATCAAATGCTTTAGTGGGCCTACAGCACTGGTTGAGCCACCCACATTAGTAGCTCTGTGAACATGGCTCAGACCTGCCCCTGCAGTGTCTGTGTGCGCAGTTTTAAACTGCCAATATGACTTGGCAAGTGTACCCACTTGCCAGGCCTAAACCTTCCCTTTTCTTACATGTAAGACACCCCTATGGTAGGCCCTAGGTAGCCCATCTGCAGGGTGCAGTGTATGTCTAAATTAGGACATATACTAATGTGTTTTATATGTCCTGACAGTGAAATACTGCCAAATTCGTTTTTCACTGTTGCAAGGCCTATCTCTCTCACAGGTTAACATGGGGGCTGCCTTTAAATATGATTAAAGCTTAGATTCCCTTTGGGAGCAGATAGACATGTGGAATTTGGGGTCTCTTAACTCGCAGTTTAAAAATACATCTTTTAGTAAAGTTGGTTTTGAGATTGTGTTTGAAAATGCCATTTTAAGAAAGTAGGCATTTTCTTGCTTAAACCATTCTGTCACTCTGCATGATTTTGAATTGCCCATTCTGGGTAAGTTTTACAGCTGGGCTGTTTGCACCGCTCTCTAGAGAGTGACACAAAGGAAAACGGGGTGTAGCCTGCATATCCTAATGAGCCATCTGTGCTAGGAGGGAGGGAAGGAGTGGTCACTCACACCTGAAAGAGCTGTGCCTGCCTTCACACAATGCAGTCTCCAACCCCCTGGTGTGTGTCTGGGGCCAGGCCTGGGCAAGGCAGGATTTCACAAACAAGAGAGACTTTCCTTTGAAGTAGACCTACTTCAAAGGCAGTAAGGGGTATAAGAAGAGCACCCCAAACCCCTGAAAGTTAGATCACTTCTGGAATCAAGAGGAACCTCTACCAAGAAGAAGAGCTGAAGAGCTGAGGAGAAGTACTGCCCTGCCTGTGCTTTGTGGAGCTATCCTGTAGTAGCTGCTTCTGCCTGTGAAAGGGGACAAAGATTGGACTTTGTTGTGTATTCCTGCTTGTGAAGAATCTCCAAGGACTTGAACTGAGCTTGTCTCCTTTTGTTGAAGTCTCAGGGCCATCAAAGGCTTCCCCTGCCAGCACCTGGACTCTCTGCTGAGACTCCTGCCTTGCCAAGTGGTGCTCTATCCAGTTAATGGGCCCTTGAAAAGTGAAGCTGGCAGACCAAGACCGAATGTCCACGCACAGACCGATGTGCTTGGAAATTTTCGACTGACTTTCCGTGATGCGGCTCAGAAACAACCCGCCGCCGACTTCACGGCTCAAATCCTCCTGCATCATGGCTGGAAGATCGACGCAACGCATCTGGAGAAACGACACGCAACACCTACTAACGGAGGCTGACAATGACACAAACCACAAGCAGCGCAGTTTTGTGATACCAAGTGACCGGATTTTCAATGCAACATTGCTGGCCGTGGCAAAACAAGGCAACCGGGACCCGAGGTGCCTGTCCAGATAGACACATCGCTCTCTTGCAGGAGAGATAAAACTTTGCACACCGACCCGACCAAAGGAGGAAGGACGCATGGTCTTGCTTGCGAGTGAGAAATTGACGCATCGCTGGCCTTTTCCGAGGCACCCTTACCATGCGGTGTTATTTTGACGCTACCCAGGTACTTTTGACACTAAGGGCCAGATGTATGAAACTTCTTTGCACTCGCAAACGGTGCGAATCGCAAAAATCGGCCATTTGCGAGTGCAACAACGTGGTCTGCGATGCATCAAAGGCATTTGCAGACCAAAAATAAGAAATCGCAAAAATAGCGATTTTTTGCATTGCGACCTGGTTTTGCGAGTCGCATTTTGCGATTCAGTATTTCCAGTAGGAAATTGTGAGGCGCTAAATGCGATTCACAAATTCCAAGTCGCAAATAGATGCATCAAAAAATCGCAATTTGTGAATTTTCGCAGAATGGCATTTTGCACATGCAAAATACCACTAAGTGAAACCAGGTGGTAACCAGGTGCAACCTATATAAAGAGGCCCAGAATGCCTCAGACTCTTTTCCACAATGGCTGCACTCTACGTCATGGCGAGGAGGATGAGGATCTTGGCAGGTTTGAGGAGAGGGAGGAGGAGACAGGAGCGCATTTTCAGGGTGCGCATTACACTATTTGACCTGACAGAGGAGGAAATATTTGAGAGGTATAGGTTGAACTCAGCCATGATACTTGATCTGATAGCTGATCTACAACCCATACTGCAGCGCAGAACACTAAGGACTCACAGCATGCCCACCCATGTGCAGGTATTATGCTCCCTACACCTACTCGCATCAGGGAGCTATCAAGCGGTCATAGCAGCAGCCGGAGGGGTCTTACAGAGTACCCTCTCCAGATTTTTCAGTGCATTTATCAACGCCATGCTGAGCAAACTACACCAGTACATCTGATTCCCCCACACCCCACAGGAATTACAGCAGACAAAAAATAGAGTTTTACCAGATAGCACAGTTCCCCCATGTCCTAGGTGCCATAGATGGCACACATGTGGCAATCTGTCCACCATCAGCCACAGAGTATGTGTACCGAAACCGTAAATACCAACATTCCATGAATATTGGGGTGATATGCAATGCCCCCTATATCATAACTGATCTCGTGGCCAGGTACCCAGGGAGCACACATGATTCGTACATCTTTCGCCACAGCGGCATTCACACAAGACTGCTAGCTGGGGAGTTTGGTGAAGGATATCTACTAGGTAATGTCACTCTGTACACTGGTGCATAGATGGCGAACCCATGTCAGATGGCTCAGTTACTCATCACACCTTCTGTCCCTTCCAGGAGACAGTGCCTACGCAGTGCGTACCTACATGATGACGCCCTACCTCAATCCCACAACACCAGCAGAACGGAGATACAATACAGCACACAGGGCAACCCGCAACGTGGTGGAGCGCACATTTGGACTGCTGAAGAGTCGCTTCCGGTGCCTCCACAAAAGTGGAGGGGAACTACAGTACAGTCCAGAGACCACATGTAGAATCGTGGCTACTTGTGCAATCTTGCACAATATAGCTACAACCAGGAGCATACCTATAGAAATCAGTGACACTGAATCAGATGAGGATGACGATCCCATACCACCTCTACAGCCACAGCAGACAGGACCAATGCAGCAGAGGGAAGGCAAAGGCGTGCCGACATCACACACAACCATTTCAGACGTGAGTATGAATGACAGAAATCCACTGACAACTGTACCTGTAGTGATATAAATGTATTACCTTATGTCAGGTAATGAATGAGTGATAAATAAAGTAAACAGGTGATGTTAGAAACGCAAATGAACAAATGAACAGAGTCACGCACTATTCCGTCATAGTGGCAACAACAGTGTAATGGCGGCAAGAGTCACTTTTTCCTCCCACGCACACCACTCGGGTGCCCAGTTAAGTCACTGGCACCTTCATTGCCACCTTCAGTGGCAGTGCTGCGCCTGGCACTGCGCCGTCTGGTGTCTGCTGCTGGTACGGCAACACTACTGAGGCTTGAACTGTCCTCAGTGTCCCCCAAGGCTACCTCACTGGGAGTGGCAGATCTCTGTCCCATTACATGTTCAATCACATTTGTGATGTGCACAAGTCCCTGGACAACGTCCCTGCTGGTATGTGCAGCCTCAACTTGTGCCGCCACTGTGCGATGGGCAATTAGTGCTGTTGAGTTCGCCATCCTGTTGGAGGACCTGCAGTAGCTGCCAAACATTGTCCGGAATCTGTGTTCCTGTCAGCGCCGGCTAACCCTTTCATGGTGCAGCTCCTGGCAGATGTCACGGACTGCACTAGTTAGGTCCCTGGTGTCCTCAGAAGCCTGCACCTGTCCCTAACGCAGCTGTGAAATGTTGCTATTTAGTGCGTCCAGTTGCCGATGCAGGCCCATCATGTGTCGGTTGTGCAGTCGCAGGTTCAGGTCCAAACTAAGTATGCGCTTGGTTTTGCAGGTGCTGCTGCTGCAACATAGCAGCCTCAAGGCCCCCGAACAAGGACGGACCCTCACCTGCCTCATGAGGTTGCTGCTGGGACTCTGTTGCAATCCTGCGTGGTGCTGGCTGACCCATGTCCTCCAGAATCTGGCTGCGCCTGTCTGGTGCAGACGGTGTGCTTGGCACTTCCTGCTGCACATCCGAGTTGCCGCTGAACTCTGGCAGTGGTAGTGCCCTGGGCCTGCGGAGGACAGTGGAGATGTGGAGGGACCCACTGGTGTTGGTGTCCGAGGGCTGATGGGTGTCCGTCTCCCCTACACATGGACTGTGTGTGGCTGCTGGGACTGGCCCACCTGCAACAACAATATGCAGCATGTCAGTTCTGTATGTGACATTATCTGTCAGAAAATGGCAATAAAGGTACAGGTACTGCTCTACACGGTGTTGTGTGTGTTGTGTTACCTTGGGTGTCACTATACTTCATTAAATTGTTATGCTACTGTCTGTACTAGTTTGTGGACCGCAACTCCCATAATGCATTGTTGTGCTGCTTCTAAGATGTGGACTGGACTACTTCACGCACTGCTTCACATTACATGCTAATTCCTAAGGGGCTTTTGTGCATACACATATCGGGTTCACAAACAACATTGCACTTACCTTGGCTGGTACTCGGTGTACCGGAGGTGTCGATGTCTGTGACCCCTATCACAGCTTCAGGGAGGAGTGTGGATTCCACCAGGTGCTCCAATGGTGTGGATGGTGCTTCTGTTGGTGGTCCGCCACCTGTACACCTGGCCTCCGCAAGTCTCCTTGCCACCCTCTCCTTTGCACGGGAGCGCAGGTCGTACCACCTTTTTTTTATCTCCTCTATGGAGCGCTGTGCTTGAATGTCCAGCCATAATCTTCTTTTTTCGCTCTCAGGAACCTGGAGTGAAGATTTCCCGAACAGGCGGTCATGGCTCCTCTCCACCTCTTCAGTCAGGACCTCATGCTCCTGTTCACTAAATTTAAGCTTGTGCTTCCTTTCTGCCTTCTCCTGTGATGGTCCTGGGGTCTCCATCCTGGCTCAGGTGTTTCTGCTCCTGCTGAGTGCTGCTCTGTGTGGCTGGGCTGCTCTCTCTCAGGATGCTGGTTTGGGTGTGGCACCTGAAACTGCCTGGGATGACTAATTTCCTGCTGGTGATGTCATCAGGCTCCTCCAGGTGTGCATTCTAGAACTTTCTCACAATTTACGATTTTTTACCGAATCGCAAAAAAAACGCAAATTGTGAGAATGCAAATTGCAATTCGGTAAATGGGCCTCGCAAACCACAAATAGCGTTTTTTAAGAAATCGCTAATTCCGAATCGCAATTTTGTTACATGGCCAATTGCGACTCGGAAATAGTGATTTCTTAAAAATCGCTATTTGCGATTCGCAAGCTCATGTTTTCATACATCTGGCCCTAACTGTGTTCTCACTGTTTCCTAAAGGTTTTAAGGCTTTAAATCCTTTAAAAATTCATAACTTGAATTGTGTAGTTTGGATTTTTGTCATTTTGGTATTGTTTTATTTAGATACATATTATCTATTTTTCTAAACCTGTGGTGTGTCATTTTGTAGTGTTTTCACTGAGTTACTGTGTTTGTTAGTAGAAGTACTTTACATCTTGCTTCTGAAGTTAAGCCTGCTTGCTCATGCCAAGCTACCAAGGGGATGAGTGGGGGTTATCTGAGGGTGATTCTCCTTTACCCTCACTAGAGTGAAGGTCCTTGCTTGGATAGGAGGTAGTTTTACTGCCAACCAAATACCCCATTTCTAACACATGGTGAGCAAAAAAACAATGGAGTTAACCCAGATCTGTGACTGGGGGTGAGTGTTTGAAAAGTTTCAGCACTCTGTCCATCATCTCTTTGTGTGTTGATATGTTCACACTTAATGGCCAGGGTATGCCCAGACATGGGTCCCTTGCTCACAGTGCCACTGAATTTAAGCTACCCTGGCTGATAAGAGGTGATACCCCGAAACTGGTCCCAGAATGCTTGTTTCCGGTCGAGGGAGGTCCTGGCCTGGCAGTTCGGGCTGGACTGTTCCCGTAGGTAGCAGGATCAAGACTGATTTGCATATAGCTGGGTCCAAACTGGGGTGGCATGGTGAGCAAAAGAATGATGGATTTAACCCTGATCTGTGACTGGGGGTGAGTGTTAGAAAAGTTTCAGCCCTCCATCCATCATCTTTTTGTGACTTGCTATTTTCGCCCTTAGTGGCCAGGGTATGCCCAGACATGGGTCTCTTGCTCACTGTGCCACTGAATTTAAGCTAGCCTGGCTGATGAGGGGTGATACCCCAAAACTGGTCCCAGGATGCTTGTTTCCGGTCCAGGGAGGACCTTGCCTGGCAGTTCGGGCTGGACTGTTCCCATGGGCAGCAGGGTCAAGACTTATATAGCTGGGTCTAAACTAGGGTGGAACGGTGAGCAAAAGAACAATGGATTTAACCCAGATCTGTGACTGGGGGTGAGTGTTGGAAAAGTTTCAGCTCTTCGTCCATCATCTCTTTCAGCATTTCCTTTTCATCTGCCCCGAGTATCACTATCCACAATGAAAAAGGATTTAAAAAAATTGCTTGTTTCCCTCGGGCTCAGTAGTTACTGGGAGGCTTTGAGGGATTGTAGAGCAAACACAAGTCCAAAGATTGTGTTCCCAATCTCCAGTTCTGTATACGCTGCATGGTTAGTAAGAGCGTAATATTTAGACAGCAACCTATAATAGAGACCCAGACTTACTGGTGTCTAACCATTGCATTGTTCCTTTGAAAATATCCTAAGCCGTACGGTGTCAGAAGCTGTTGAAGTCGGACCGGCAATAAATAAATAAACTGGGGTCTTGGATTAATTAGATCTATACACGAAAGTCCTAGTTAGGCAGACTCAAGGGCAACCTAAATGGCTGTAGCCCCCTTGTAGCTCCTGGTTGTTACTGGCTAGCAGGCAAAACATACATCAAACACTATTGCTCCAATCGTCCTGTATGAAATTGTGCTTATTCCAGGACTTTTTTGCTACTTGCACTTTACAATTGTTTATTAACTTGCACTTTGATAAAGGTAAATTATTGTCTGCTCATTTTCAACCATTAGAGCTTATTGTATTCTATAGTATTGTGTATTCTGATAATGTTTTCATACTGTACTTTTATGGTTGTCATAAACTGAAATAAAGTATTTGAAAGAGTGAAAAGTAAGCAGAACGAAACGGAAGAACAAAATATAACCGGTCTTAGAGGATCTTCATTTTATGCAGCATCTCCATGACCAAGCAAAGGTGGCATTTAAGTTGGATGTGTCACTACTGTTTAACTCAGAGTAGAATTTCTATTCTGAAAGGCATCAATTAAAATATGGTTATAACTTTGCGGCAATGGAGGATTCACAATTACAAATTGTGTTACTTTGTTACAAGTATGTAAACTTTATTCTTGGCTACCCTAATTTTCACAAAACCCTAAGGCAATGGAAGAACAAAGCACAAGAAATAGCAAACAACAGACAAACGTCTACCACAAAAGCTGTAGATTTCAAAAAGTGGGTTGACTGGCTCAAGGACGTGAAGGCTAACTCTTTGGTTTAAGGTTAGTGAAGTAGGTCATGGATCTTTGTCCAGGTCTATGGACTCACTGGACTGACTGGAGACTTCTACAAAGGTAAACTCAGGAGGAGGACAGCCTAGAATAACTTCAAGAGGGGCCTTCCAGTTTTGCGTCAAAAAGTTTAGTGCTGGCTTGCGCCATTTTTTAGCACCATCTGGGCATCATATTTATACCATGATGCAAGACGGCGCTAAAAACAGAAATTTTGACATTAACCCTTGCACCCTATTGCAAGGCATAATTACTCTAATCAGTTTTACGGCACGTAAATATGTCACAAAACAGATATGCACCATTTTAAACTGCATTAGAGTCAACTTCAGATGCTAATGCAGAAAACATTGCAAAGGAGAGGCAAAATGGACCTAGCAAGCCAGGAGAGCCCCCAGGGTGGCCCCATTCAACCAGGAACCAGTTAGTAGAAAACACACAAGTCCTAGGGGAGGGAGAAGTAAAAGAGCAAGTGTCAGTTTAGTGTGGAGAAGCATGAAATCCTTGTGAGAGAGGTGACGGAGCACCAGCCACAACTATTCGTCACCTCCAAATTGCCAATTGGCAGGAGAGAGGCAATATGGCACCAGATAGTTGACAAGATTAACAGTGTGGCAGAGTTGAGGAGAACCGTAGCCGAGTGCAAGAAACACTGGCATGATTGTAAGCAACGGACAAAGGAGAAAATGGCAAGGAACAGGAAATCAGCACTGCAAACTGCAGGTGGAAGTCCAGCACCATAAGAGGGCCTGGACGAGATGAAGGAGATGGTTGGAGCGGTCATCCTGGAGGAACTGGCCACTGGAATCACAAGACAGCGCAGACTACCAAGAACCACCACAAATGCAGGGTAAATTGCATGGGGGAAATGAATGCAAAATTGTTAAATGCCAGAAGGGGGCGGCACATAGGACACACTCAATGCATGTGAAAGGAGCACAAAGGGACACATTGCACATGAATCAAATTGCACCATTCATCCGTAATCAAAACATGTACATGCTCCTTGGTTGTGCCATGCACCACAACACATACACAACCTGGACATATGTTAATCACCAGGGCTACATACCAACATGTACATATGCAGCACATAGGATGGAAGACATATCTAATTACTGTGCCTGTGGTTGTGTCATCACAACATCCCTTGCATATAGTCAAACAAACCCTACCAACACGACCAAGACATCAGATACTATGAAATCAGTCAATACCATTCCTGGGGTTACATCAAGGTGGTGTCCCTTGAAGAAACACCTTGCAACTGCCTTGTCCCATTGCCAAAACACAAGTGTGCTGCATATTACAGCTCACAATAATATGCAACCTTAGCCAACATTACTCAGACATTTGCCGGAAGCACCACCACCCCTGACATAAACAGCACATCCTGATAGGACAGCCAATTCTCCATCATGCAGTAAGGATGCTTCTCTGGGTGCAGGGAAAATTAATCTGGGCAGCCACTGGGGGAATTGCAGGGTGGTCCTGTATCACAGGAAACATGGCACTACCCAGTATAACTAAACTGGTGTAGTTTGGAGCCACACATATTGACGCTGATCAGAACTGTGCAGCTAGACAAAATATGTACTACAGATTGCAATCTGTAGGTCACAACACATACAGGCTGAGCCCACAGCTACTCTGACACATCCATGTGAGACACATAGGAATGGGGAAATAACCACACAAACACAACCCATGGTGGTTGTCTGTGAAAATCATTTGTGCACAATTTCACATTGACGGGCGGGGAATGGTGCATGGGCAAGTCTGGTGTTGGTAAGACTGCCAGTGCAGTGTACCCTTTGTGGTTGGCAGTATGAGTTACACACTGGGATGGCGGGTGGAAATCTGTCTGCTCATGTCTGGTCTGTTACCACTGCATTGTTGATGATGAAATAGAGTCAGTGCCAATCTTGGTGTGCATTGGGTGTGACAGGACACACTGCTCTTAGCACTACAAATCAGACAGTGGAAAGCGCAAACAGCTTGGGCATGAGGCTCCCTGAACTGCCCATGCCTGGTGCATGGGCTTTGCAGGGGCACCCAGGGGCACACCACACCGCAAATCAGGAACATACCCGGAGGGTAGGGCTGATCGTAATACTGGTCTGGTGTCACAAGACAGGTGGCATTGCCAGTCCGTAAGCTGCAGACAACGTGACAGTACCAGGCCATTGGCCCATAGGGCATTCCCCATGGACAACATGTGCCACTTCCACCTGCGTTGTTGGCAGTGGTCATATTGACAATGGCAATCTGATGGTCATAGGACTGCCGGACTTGTAATGAGGGTCACCTACCTACAAAATCTCCATCAAACTAGCTTGAGGCCCTGATCTAAGTTCATCTTTAGTCAACTGCCTATGTCCATTATTTTGTGGCATCAGGCACTGTCATGTAGAAAAAGGTGTACCCATCAACAAAGGATACCCATCTTGGCCATCTCTAGGTTCACCCCTGTGCCTCTGTTAAATTAGCTGCACTGCCACAATGCTGCATCTCTTGCACCATAGTGTAAGGATGGCTGCATTGAGGGGGAGATCATAGTTGTGTAGGAAGGAGCACCTTCCAGCACAACCAGAAACTGAAATGGCAACCTGCTAGGTCCATGTGTGCTGTGCAATGTGGTGCACATACACATAGATCAACATGAGGAGCAATCAAGGGAAACAACAACATAGCACCTTGTTAATGCCATTACTGGAGTTGTGTAAGGTTTTGGTACTGTCCTGAGGTATGTAAAACATGTAAAACTGGGACTGGGGCATATTGCGATGTGTGTTGCTGTGGCTTGACCACTGCAACATCCATTGCAAGGCCCTGCCATGCAAATGGATGCATAGGAGGGGTCTACAATGGCAAGATGGTGTCAAGCCCCCAAAAGGAAATACATCACACCTAGTAAATATGACGCAGCCAGTTGGGCCTCCTGAGATTCCCTTTAAGTGACACTCAGGTGGAGCAAAGGGCTGATAGATTGCACCCATGATGTACAGGAACAATGTTTGGGCTGTAGGTTGTCACAGAGCCTCCAATAGCAAGTCAGTGATGTCACATGTCAACTGCCACAACATAGAAAGATTGACTTTACACCATCTCATTGCAGAGGATAATGGCTCTCCTGCTGATCTACCTGTACTGGAGTTCCTCGATGACCTGGATGACCAGATGACAACCATCAGCCAAGAGACCCTCCAAAATGTCCTAGTACCCCTCCAGGCACCTCCTCCAGTTGCAAGGAGGAGAAATAATGTAGCAGCGACCCAGATGCTGCACCCAACACCCCAATAGTACAACCTGCCAGCACTGACACAGCTGAGGACTCCAAGGACCCAGGGACAAGGTTTGAAAGGACAGTGGTAGGTGTCCAGTGGGAGCTGGCCAAGCAAGTGCGGATGGGGATGGAGACTGTGGCAGCCAGCCTAGATGGAAAGTGCACGTGCCTCATGACGGCCAATGAACATACAGCTGCCAAACGAGGCACACACTCCCCACTGCATGGAGTCCAGAAGTGTCTGAGGGATGTAGCTGCTGCCATAAGGGAGAAGCCACAACAACTGCCCTCCCAAACTGGCAGCAGCATGATTGAGAACAAGCTGGACTCCATGTAGCGGGAAGTGGCCTCTCTCAGGGCAGACATGGCTGCCTACCACTGGGATGTTGCTGCTATCCTGAAAAATCAGCAGCTCCTCCTTGCTGCAGTGATGCTGTATGTTGTTCCATAAATGGCAGCTGCTGGGAATTGGAATTTCACATCTTCAACCACTGAAGTGTGTGTGGCTCCCTCTACCTTCACACCACTACCATCAAGAGCAGCAGAGATACCACACACACCGGAGGATAAAGATTTGGAACAGATCAGCTTCACTCGTAAGAGTTCCCGGTAGCACCAGCCTATGTCACATCGGCAGTGTTCTCCTTTGCCCTGTGCTTGAGATCATGCCAGTGTTAGCACAGTTGGATATGTGCACTCTTCCCCCACACATTGTTGACCTGTCTGCTATGGACTGTCAATGTCTCTCACTTACCAATAGGCAATTATTGTTCCTTCACACTCAACAACACTTATCCGAAGCATGTCCCATGACATGTCCCTCAACCCTGGACTTGTGTTGTGTCACAAATGTATGGATTTCACAAATGGGGTCACTGCTTGTAAATATCTCACTACCACATTTCCACTTGTAGATAAGCACCTTCTACACAATCAGCATGTCTACGTGTATTGTGATCCATCAGCTTAGCTAAATGATTGTAATGTGTGAAACCACGTCATTGGTCACAGAATATCAGTACAAAAGTAGAGGACTGTGGGTGAACAAAGCTACACACGAGGTCCCTAACATGACAAATTCGTATGCTGGTCTCATCACCTACAAGTATGTCACAAATGAAAACACATGTATGCTTCCCTCACTATATACAACAGGAATGGCTCTAAAGAAAGTCTAGGGCAATATCGTCAACTGGGAGTACTAGTAGAACTCATTGGTGTGATACAGAAGTAGCTAACCTCATTAGTGATTGCCACCAGTCAATTTTGCAGGATAGAGTTACAATTTAGGCTATTTTCAGATGTGCCACAGTTCCTGACATTTCTGCACAGGACCCAACACTGACAGCTGAAGTACCAGAACTACCTGTCCAATACAAAGTAAACATAGTCTTCATGAGTGGTGGGTACACTGGATGGCAGATGCATGGGCTAGTAGATGTGATGTTGCTGCCAATGTGACAGCTCAGTTGTCAATAAGTGACGCACATGTCAAGAGAGGTATTTGGAGGCAGGACGGAATCCCTAGGCCAAGCCCCAATTTGCCCTGTGCACTCATGGGAAGACCCTGAGGCTCAAGCATTTAACACAAATTGTATGGGAAAATGCAAAAAAACTAAACTAACCTGTTCTAACTATAATTATCCAACAACTAAAGCTATCTACCCTATGCTAAAATTAACTTACACATTGAACACCACACTCTAAACATTGGCCCCCCCACCCCTCTAAAGTTACAAGGCACATGCAGGACAACAAATAATAATACTACACATATACTAACTAATCTTAAACAAATATATATTGTTTTTACCTTTTTGTTTTCATTATTTTTTTAAGAAACACATAGATACCCCAATATGACCCCCCACCCAACCACCCACAAATAAACACAAAAGAAGAAAAAAAAACACCACCCAACTACACTTATCCTAACTAATGTGTAAACCTACACTAACCTAACACTATCCCTCTAAAACCCACACTAAAATATTTAAGAACATTGTAAGGGAGGGGACTGAACTTAGAGGTGTCAAATCACATTGCAGTCACCTTTGTGCCTTTTTTAGTTTCTTTTTGATGCATTTCATCATCTTCATGTTTCCTGCAACTTCCTCCTCCAATCTGTCCAAACGTTTGAGAACGAGGGACATATTCATTTGCAGACCCTTCCGCAATGGCAGCAGGTGTTGTGGGCTGTTGCGGTGGTTTGGTGACTGCTGCAGCTGATGTCGTTGGGGTGGTGGTAGCTGTGCCCCCCTGCACTGCTGAGGGGCCTGAAGCTTGCTGAGCCTTTCTAGGCAGTGTGGGGGCCCCATATGTGAATGCCCGCCATTCCCCTGCAGCCTTCTCTGCCCAGAAGCGGCGATCCATACGTCTGTATCCAGACTCCACTGCCAGGATGTGGCAGTACCTTACTGCCCTCTTCTGAAACCCACGCCTCTCCTCATTTGTCATGTTGGCAGCTGTAATATGGAGACAAGCAACCATCAGTGTCAGCATTGTGTGGAGTCTGTACAGATTACCAGTTTACACTGCTATATCTAATTACACATGCACTCCAACTCACATTCCAGAAAAGACAAAGGCCCTCATAAATGTAACGTCAACGCAGCCTTTGCATCATATTTTTGACGCTAAAGTGACACAATCTTACAAAATAAACATATTTTGTAAGTTTGCGGCAAAAAACGATGCAAAGGCGGCACTAACTTTACATTGATCAGGCCCACATTTCCTCCTCATCTGTGTCTATTTCCAATCATACATCACCAGTAACTTGGACATGGTATTGGAAGGATCGGATGCTGTTGGTAACCATAAGGGGTCAGAGCTGATAGGTACACATGCAAGCCTGATCAACATAACTGTCACCTACATTGTAAACATTGCATCTGCCTACAAATTTGGTATTCCTCTCCCCCTGAGCCAAAGAGGGGATGGCCATGCTATCAATCATCTCAACAGTCCTGACCACTCATACATGGAGTCAAGGAGTGGACCATATGTTAGGAGGGCTGCCAATTAGGTTGCTGGTATCCATTAATCAATCACATCTACATTCATGTGTCCAGGTGTAGACACCCATCAATATGCGATCTGCCATAACTATTCCTTTCACACACAGTTCCATGCAGGCACACATTGGGTCTTGACCTGCATTAAGCCAATGACATTCCACAAAAGTGAAACATACATGGAGTGCAAAAGACAGAGAACCATGCTGAAGGACAATTGCCAGCCCAGTCCTCCACCTTCATGACAATACAGGGATTCATCAAATTAGGATCAATATGGTGCACCCATGTGTTGTCACCTATGCCTGAGCACATATTGCTAACATACGTCGATCCAGGGAGCCTTGCGCCATGGTGTATAGTTGGCTTCATTGAGGATGAGTTTGATTATGTAGCGGAAGGGACACCTTCCAAAACATTACCCTAACCGAGAAAGAGGATATACAATAGATGTGTGCTGCCTAATGCATCAGCCATTGAAAGATCCCAATCTGAGAATACATGAGAGTATCCATCCTTATTGTGCATTGCTAAGGCCCCCCCCCCCTTGGGATGTGTGCTGAATTGGGCACTGACTCTGGTGTGAGCAAATCTGTTAGTCTGGGACTGCAACTAAATGTAATGGGAGTTGCCATGGTTGTGCCACAGCAACACCCACTGCAGCTTATCACCCTGCCCCAGACATTGAAGTCTACTCACACCTCAGTCAGAGCAAATTTGGACAACTACATGCCAGTGGTGGCATTAGCAGTGTGCAATGAGGAGAATATGTGGCATATCCGCTTGTTTGTTGCTCTTTCTATGGGTGCTGCACTCTGCAACACGCAGAGTAAGAGCAAATCACATCTGGAGATACTATTTTGTGCAGGAGGATGTCCCTCCTGCACAACAACTAACCCCCCTCTCAAGGTAGCCATCCATGCACCATGGCACAAGGGTAGCTGCGTTGGGGCTTGGCTGCAAATTTAGCAACAACACTGGGGTGCACTCTATAGATTAAATACAGCGCATCCCTGTGTTGTGAAAATGACGGAGTGCGCCACTGCCAATTTTCTCACATCGTTGCACTATGTCATTCTTAGATACATATGGCTCTACATGTGGCTTGTCACCACCTTCTATACACGATGCTGGCCATTGCGCACCACGAGCCTCACAAGACGTGTGCCTCTGGTGGTGCTTGGGGTTCTTTAAAATGAGCCATGATATCACCATCCAGCCTACTATGATATCTGATCGTTGGACAGTTTATCACATCTGGCATGGTATTCAACATACATGACTCACTCACGCCAAACACTGGATTACTTCAGAGGACACACATTCTCACACTCACTGGATGCATCAGGGTCTTCAAAATGCTCCACTTCACAAATAGTGTAGGGGGATGGTCCACTTGTAAGACATGAATGGTAAACCATGCTTAGTGACAAATCATAGTCACTGCAAGTGGACAAAGATTTTCAGTGTGAACTAGTTAAGAGGAGTGAGCTAGTCATCCTAGTGGAAATCAGTGCAACAGACACACCACTTCAATCACACAATGACACATACACTCAGGTGAGTTAAAGCCACACATATGAACACCAGCACTGGGCCAGAGACTCCTGTGGTGCTACACCCTGCAATATTTCTATGTGGAATTGTCATGCATCTGTCTGTGAGCAAAACACCTCCATTGCCAAATGGGACTGTTTGATCATGTATTTTCCATCTGATGGCCATGCCATGCTTGTAGCAGTGGCAGGACCATTGTCACACCTATGGCATTTCTGCCTGCAATGGCTCATAGCTCACAGACACGCTACTACCCTGGGATTGTGTGGGTATTGCAAGGTGTTGGGGATCTGCATTACACACCCGGCACTGAACAGAATTAAATATGTGTGCCATCAAAAGGCAGACACACTGAAGGAATTGCTATGGCTGTGGACGCATGTACAGTTGCTTTACCTACTTGCACATTGACTGCATTGTGACATAAATGTATTGCAAATAGTGGGTGGCCTGCCATTGTTGCCGTTGTACACTATTGTCAATGCAGTGAGGGACAAGAACATAGGCAGAGCAATAGCGCTCACCACAGACACACATGCTTTGTGGTCAGAGGATGCATCTGGAGTTGCAGGTTAGTGAGTGATGTGGGAGAGATGGAGTTGATGCAGTGCAGCCTCATACTGTCAGCGAGGAGTTGTAGGTCAGTGGAACAGACTCTGCACATGTGTGTGGTATGTGGGCGCAGTAGAGGCTGTCTGTGACAGAACATGAACTGGAACATGGAATTGCCAGTATTCTCTTCCCAATTAATGTTCAATCTCCCTTACATGGTCTTGCCTAATGACACAAAGGGGGCAATAGGACAACAGTAATGCAGCACCTGGGACTTGAGTAATAAAAAGTGAGCGCCGCTTTTGCGTCATTTTCCGATGCAAAACCAATGCTAAATTACAAATCATGTGCTTGATGTTAATTTTTTACTGCCGATGCGTCACACAATGATGCAAGGGTGGTGCTGATCGCTCATGAATCCGGCCCCTAGTACTGCCCCTCATGATGTGTGCCCCTTAGCACACCCCTGACAACACCATGTGTGGGTCATCTATACAAAACAGCACAACATGGTGTAAAGGGGAGTTGTGTAGTAAATACATGGCACAACCCTGGTGCTTTGCAAGACTTAAAACTCAAATACTTAAGCTAGTCCTGCAAGGCACCCAGAGGCGCTTTGTAATTGAAATGCAGCTCTATTAAAAGTCTGCAATGATCAACTGTTGATCATTTCATGACTGATGTGGCATAGTTGCCTCATGGATTCAAATGTGCTATATTTATTGCCCCCTTAAGGCAGGTAAACCCTGTTTGCAAACATAATGGCTAGGGCAGGGCTCATGTACGTGAAATGTGGACAAAGTTGCTCTATGCTTGCATTGCACTACTTTGTTGACACAATCCTGGGATCAATGGTAGGTTGGTGGTGCCTTGGCGTTACATACATGACACTATGCCGGTGCACAGGTGACGCTATGGGCTCTGAAATGTATGCCTTCATGATGGTTGTGCAGGACTCATCAGACATCTGACCTGCATTGGTATCATTGTTGGACATGTGAACTCCAGACCTGAACTAGCGCAGATACTCTTCGTATCAGTTGCATACAACCTGTTCACAAGCATTGCATGCAACACTCCAACGTATCTGCTACTGTCATTCAAATCACTAAACAGTCAATAGTATGCCAATGGGAGACTTACTAACAGTTCCACCGATCTCGATCCCCAGGTGATCGAGCATCTCCTGCTCCCTGGCCACCAGATCTTCCCAGTGATGCTTCAGCTGGTGGTCATTCTGGCCTGTTTGATATACACGTCTCTGATAGTGGAGCACTTTGTCCCACCGCATCCTCCAGGCCTCTGTCCGGTAGCCGAGGATCACCCAGCCACCCATTGCCAGCATCATTTGCAGGTAGTGTGCAACCAGCCAAATGAATCCTTCAGGCTCATCCACTGACATTCTAGTCATCCTCCCCTTGCCAGACATGTCGACAGATGTACACCACAATAAATTATGATACAAAATAAAAGGAAACTTAACTACACTAACTTAACCCAGCTATCCCAACTAATTAACAACCCCGGACAGACACCCCACAGTACAATTGCAAAACTGGATAAAAACTACACAAAACAACAACTTCTAGGACAAAATGCACACACAATTACACAGGACACAGCACAAGGGACACCATAAACTTCCAGTCTCAACCAACAATCGACCACCAGCTCCAATACTCAACCACACACAGTCACAAAGGCACAGACTGTAAAGAGAAAGTGAAACAACAACCACTGTACCACGCTTGTAGACAGGATTTCCTATCACATCACTTCCTGGACGTGTGCGTCCTGTTTTTCAGTTGTGCGTGTTTTTATTTGACGCATTTAGCATATGCATAGTTTATTTTAGACGCATAATGCACGTGCACCATTTACATTGACGCATGACAGTTATGCGTCGATTTCACAGAAGGCTGCATTAAGAGGAGTGTGAATGTAGAATTTATGCTTTGTGCTAAGGGCCCGTGTGTTATTTTCTTAACATTTGCAAATGTTTTTGACGCATCTGCGTCATATTTTTTGCCTCATTTCTTGATTGCATGATTTTTTTAATCGTCCTGGAGTGCACCCTGATTCACTGGGGTTTGGCCACATGTGGAAGTCCATGCAGCAATATGGTAAGGGCGTGATTGGTTGATTCCACCAATGAGTGTGTTAGGGAGTCAACAGCATGCAATCATTTGCACGTCTTGCATATATATGCAAGAGTAACAACATCGAGTCCACATATGTTTGGCACATGTGTGCCCTATGTGTAGATATATGTAGGTATCTGAATATGTGGGTATACCACATAGTAAACTCTGTGACCATGGTGTTTAGACATACCCATGACTGATGACATGAGATGGCCTGACTCCAACACATGCTCCGGCATGTGTCAGCCATTACAATTTGCAGTCAGAGTATGCAGTCTACTTGTCCTGCTTTAACATCACATTTCCACTGATAAGTTACATGGCATTGTGTGTTGACTCTGTGGTTTTTAGTTGTATGTTCTGTCTTGTTGCTGAGGTACACGTGCGTCATGTGGTTACCCATGCATCTCAGTTGCTGGTGACATCATATACTCCACTGTTTGTGATATATATGTGATATGCCCTATGTTTGTAGAAACAACCGTAAGTGCATTATGGTAACATAAATGAGATTGGTATCTGAAGGGGATGTTCAAGGTCACATAACAATCCTACAGCATGGGCAGATATTGGGATTTGACTATAGCATATGCAGTCACATCACTGGCACCTATTCAATATGTATGTGGGTACACATGTGTAGATCATGTATGGATGTCACAGGTGCTTTGCTACCTATGCCATCATAGCACTGCTAGGTTGTTTACTGTCCTGAATCCTGACACGTTACAATGCCAGGGCCATTATGGTTGAAAGTGTGCAGTGATTTGTTGTATATGTGTGCTAGTCTCCAAATGGACTATCAGATTAGTCTTGTTTATGTTTGTCATTACTGTCATATACTCTGCTGTACCACAGGGTACCCCTGTTGCAGTGTGCCATAGTTTGCTGGGCTACTCTGCATCATCACTGTGTGGGTATGAATGGCAACAAAAAACACATGTTTATTTGGGAGGCTGCAAGTCCCTGGTGCTCCCCTTTGTTCTTGCCTCTGTGCAGCTACAACAGGCACCTGACTATGTCATATGTTGATGTAGTCAGGACAGTGGTCTGTGGCTTAACAAAGCTGGGATCACGGCCATTAATGATTGGAACTCAACAGCCTATGCTGACTCCCCAGTGGTTCTACACATGCACAAATGTGTTCATACAGACCAGGATGTGCTGCTTTGTTATGCAGCACTTGATGTCAGGCCTTCCCCTGTCAGGTACAGTGCTCAGATGCTTGCACATGTAGGACATCTCACATACATGGGACTTATCATCTGTTTCCATTTGCAGCATGTGTAGGGGTTGTATGAGTGTAGTTGTCTCAATGATCAACTAATTGCATGGTACAGATGGTGTTGTACGTAAGATGCTCATGTCATGGTACCAGTTGTAGGCCAATTGTAATGTTATGGTAATGTCAAAGATGTCTGGTTCAGGTATGTACCTGGCCAGCCTCAGTATACATTTGTGAAGGATAGACCTTCAATCATTGATGTGTTGCACTGTCTGTTTTGGGGTATCTCTTTTCATTTCCCTATTATTTTCTGGCATTACTGTGAAGTTGTTTATTATGTCCTCCATCAATCACAGATATTTGGTGGCTGCTGCTTTGTACACGTCTTCTACAACTACATTGTGTGTTGATGTGGGGACAGAATCCAACATATGACTTGTGTGATGTTGGGATCTTGCCTCCTCCTCTTCTTACTGGCAACTTGCTAGTTCCTGTACCATTGGCGGTATTAGTGAGATATAATGAGTGCCACAAACACATGTCATGACTTATGGCACAGCACTTGTATAGTCTCCAGGTGACATGGAGTGTACTATTTGGAACTATCAGTGGGTATCTCTGAGCTGTCCATCCACATCCTTCTTGGAACATGGTCATGCAATCCTTCCAGCATCCCACAACCTAGCTGACTATAACCATGACTGTATGATGTAACGGTTAGAAATCATCTCAGGTCTGTATTCATATCTTGGAACAACCTACCAACATGTCTAGGTGTACTCCAATTCAATGTGATGTTGGATTACTGATCGTATTAGACATTGCAACACATAGTAGGGCACACACTCCAGATTGTGCTTTTGGAGTCCATAACATGTATGGGACACATTTTCACATTTAATACCGAGCAATTGTTCTGTATTGTGGCTGTATATTGTGTTTTGGTATGTGATGTGTGATGTTGTCATACAGAGCATACTTTTAAAAGCTACATACACAGCTCAGACATTGTTGATGATGAGCAAACTATTGCTACCTAGGAAATATAACCCAACATCTGTTTCCATATTTAGATTTAGAGTTTCTGGAGACATGTGTGAAGACAGCATATTTGTCTGACATGTGTACATCTTTGGTACATAGTGTGTATGACACACTGCCTACATTTCACCCAGAATATGGTTTGATCACACATTTTTGATTTAACTCATTGCATTTACCAATAGCTTATGTTTTTGTATGGTGGACCTGCAGCCCAAGCTGCATTTATTCTCATCCATACTAATGTGCTTTCTACAGACATGTCTGTGCAATGAGTGAGGTCATGTTTACCCTGTGTCAAGGTTGTGCCCCATGGCAGTGGCAGGACAGTTTACCATGGATAGATTGTGCAGGCTCAACTTCTTCTATTTGTTACTATCCCTGGGCAAATCATGATAACCATAGTTACCGATGAAGTCTTCCCCTCATCACACATGTTGCATGCAGCCATTGCAACTCTCCCACTGAGTTGTGACAGTGTTCAGTTCCAACATTAATTAATTTAAAAAAAATTAAATCCCCTACCTCATTTGTGGACCCCTTGCATGCATCCTATTAGGACATGAAGTATTTGCGTGTGATGGGCTATTGATTAGCAAGTTGGCAATGCGAATGTACAAAATATGTAGTGGTCCATGGATAGTGTCCTTCAGTTGTCACATACCAGTGTTAAGGCTGTTAGTGATGTATGTGATGGTGGCAGTATGATCTAACACATCACATATGATGTCGCTACAATACTTGTCAGTTTAGTGTTTCTTACATGCTCCCTGAGGTTAGAGTCACATTCCTATGGTATATGTAGTGGACATTGAATAGACCACAGCAGGATTGGTGGAAAAATGTGAACTGTTTATTTGCAAATTGTACACGGTGATTTCTATGCTTCTCATGTATAAAGTGTGTCAACAATATGTTGTCTCTGGCGTACCCCAGGAGCTGTGTTGTGCTGTCCCCCTCCATATCTTCTGCACCATCCTCCTCCTCCTCAGGCAGGTCAGCAACCTGTTCGTGCAATGGCACATTCATTCGCACATATGTGTTGTGCAGTATGGTACATGTGAAGATTACTTTGCACACAATTGGTGGGGCATAAAGGAGGCTGCTTCTTGTCAGGTGCTGGCACCTGAATCTGTATTTGAGGATGCCAAATCTCCTTTCTACCACATTGCGTGTCTGATGGTGTCCCTCATTGTAGGCACGCTCTGCTGCTGTGTTAGGGTTTGCAAATGGGGTCATCACCCATGGCTCCATGCCGAAACACTGATCCACTGCAAAGGTAAAAGATGTAAGTTGTTGTTAAAGCTTGCAACAGGTTTAGTATGTAGCATTCCAGTTGTTAGTTGGAGCTAGTTGTGACTCAGACGTGTTTGTGGTATGGTGTATGCTAAGTTTTACTAGAACTGTGTTGTTGGACATGACAATCTTGGGTATTGGCTCAAGGACAAAGGACATATAATTCTGATTCCTAACTGATGCTCAGTATGTATGTACCATGTGTTGAGTAGTGCATCTTTGTAGCAATATGCTACCACAAGAGGGGACATGACACATCCTTGCAACACAATGGGGTCAGATGTAGTGACAACATGGTAGCCCCACAAAGCCTGGACATCCCAGCCATTTTGACATGTGTCAGTACAGATGAATGAGATGAAGTTAGGCCCATTTTAAAAAGTAAATGACAATGCACAACACAGCTCCAAAATTGTCAGGGCTGTACTGCATCATTTTCACTATGCAGGAATGAACCATGTGCAATGTGTTACAAGACAACCCTTTGTGTCCCCTGCGCCAGCGCCAAATTTACAGTCATGCACCAACACTGCCAACCTTGCACCAGGGTGCTTGGCTGGCTGCCCTGTAGAGGTGGATACATCTGCGCAGGAAGGGACACCTTCCTATGCATATACTATTTTCATGGGCAATTTCCTCTTTCTGTGTATGGAGTAGTATGCAGCATGCATAGGTGGCACATTCATATGAGGTCAAATCATAGTCTATTTCCTTATTGTAACCTGCAAACGCCACCCCTCGTGTGGTGTTTGATGTTGGCACTGCCTCAGATTTTAGGTGACATGGACATCTGAGTCAGCATCATCATGCTATCTGTCTTGCGGTGACACACCTACGGCAACACACATTGCACGCGCATTCCACGAAAAGGGCTGGGTGGGAGGGGGCCCTATTTACAATGTGTCTTTAAGTCACAAAAGAGTGGTCATCCACCAACTTGTACATACAGTGCAGGGCATGATGATGGCACCAGGGGCTCTTACATTTGTCTCTTAGTGATCTTGAGTGGCAGATGATGTTTATGCCAGCCATCAGGTTTCCAAGGCTGTGTATCCCATTGTTTCAGGATGAGCAACATTACTACCAATGTTTTTCCTATCTTTGAATACATGAATCAGCATTTATACTGTCAACACATGCACAGTGCAGGCTATGGGACGGGGCACAGCTACTTTACAAATGTGTCCATTAGCACAGTGCATGTAAGGTGAGTGATGTCCTAAAAACTCTTTCAGGGTCCCCCTATTGTATCCATGATCTGCACCGTCTAACAGTGACTCTGCCCAATGGTGGGCCATTTATTGTTTACGGAACAGACATGATGGTGATGTGGGTTAATAAGTGGTGCATGTGAAGTGGCACTACAGTAGATGTGGTGTCACTTCTCACAAATCTGGCACATGGTATGTAATGGCCGTTAATTTGGTATTCCAGGCAGATGTATACACACACTATAAGTAAGTCAGGTATGTGTTGATAAGATGTAGTTGGTATTGGCACCAGTTGTCTGGCATTTGATGTATATTCTGGCAGAGACTTGCACAGCATAATTTAAGAGGTTTGTGCCTATGCATGACTTTCATTACATGACCATGGTGTATGCCATTGACATTGCTGTGCTATTTTTTGTTGTAATGTGTTTGTGAAGTGTATTTAGTAGCCAACCTGTGGGCACTTGTAGTGGTTTGTGGACATCTTCTGTTAGTGGTTTGTGGACATCTTCTGTTAGCAAAGGGTACATAGCTCCACCTGTTCTTCACGTGGTGTGTCTCTCAGGTTGTGGGTGTGTTACACACATGTGGGAGTATGTTTTGTGCTGTGCACTGATTGTGCTGTACTGCAGCATGGTGCATATGTATTATTACCTGCACATCTATATTACCCTGACCATGTGCGTTTGGAGTGTTGCATGTCCTGTGTGTCCTACAGGGTTGGTATGTTTTGTGAATATTGCTAGGTTTATTGACTTACCCACAAGCAGGCCATTACCATATTGGCCATCCTGGAAGTGTTCATTGATCCTGCTGTGCCTGAATATGTAGGCATCATGGACACTAGAAGGATACTTGGCTAAAATGTTCACAAATAGTCCACGGTGGCCCACTATGGCCTACACATTTATGGAATGCGTATGTTTCTGGTTCCTGTATAAATGTTCTGTTGCTGCAGGTTGGCCAAGTTGGACATGAGTGCAGTCCATTGCACCCAGCACGTGTGGAAAGCCAGCAAATTGGTAAAAGCCTTGTTTTACCTCCTGCTGCATTTGGTGGGTGTTGGGGAAGCAGATGTGGTGGGGTGTCAGGGAGATGATTGTGTCTAATAGCTTCGGCAGGAAGAGAGAGAAAGACGGCTGTGACACACCAGCAACTAGTGCGCCCGTTGTCTGGAATGAGCCACTTGCCAGCATATGCAGGACAGCTCGTTATGTGGTGTCTGCAGCCTGGCTGTGATCTGTGGCTCAATGTGGTGCAGCACGTGCAGCAAGGCTTGCCGGTTGAGACGGTAAGTCCTAATGAGTTGTTGTTCCCTGAGGCCAAGCAGGGTTGTCCTGTTCTGGAATATCCTCTCCTGCTTTCTGTGTTGCCTTTGTGGGTGCTGTAGTGGTGGTTGTGGTTGCTGCAGTAGTGGTGGTGGTTGCTGTTGTGGTTGTTGTCCTCTGCGCCGTCTCCCATGCTGGAGGACTAACACTTCCATCTTGTCCTCTGGGTTGACAATGTTGCTTCTCTGTGTTTTCCTTCAGTAGTGGTGTGTGAGCCTCATTTCAATGTCTGGTTTGACACAGGCATTAACATTTGGTGCAAATCGGAGTTAACATAATTTTTTAGGTCCGCCTCCCACCAATGCATCATTTTTGCACAGGTGGATAAATATGGCCTAAGGGCTTAGAGTAATTTTTTGGACCTTAACGCCTACCTTGCATCTCATTAACGCAAGGTGGTTTCACTCATCCCAAAAATGAATTGAACTCCAATATTTTGATGCTAGGCGGGTCTAGCATCAAAATATAAAAATGGAGTTAAGTTTGCACAGAATTTGCGTAACAAAATGTTGCAAATTCAGCGCAAACAAAGTATAAATATGTCCCTAACTCTCCCCAGGCAAGGCCTGTGTGCAAGGGTTATAATTTGTGGTTTCTCTTGTCCCTCTCTTCCTCCATCATACCTTTGTTCTGCTGCAGTTTGTACTCACCCCCCATCCAATGGCCCTCATTGACCCTCCTTCCACCAGTTCCAGCGTCCCTTGGTCCCCTTTCTGTAGTTCTGCCTGCTTGACCCCAGTGCACCATCACTTTCGTCTGGACCAGTACTTACTCCATTAGTGGCTACCAATAAACCCTTGGTACACCTTCAGGCTGGTGGTTTCTGGGTTTACCCCTCCAAATGGCACTTTGTGATTCCATTCCTTGGCACGCCCTTCAGCATTCCCCTTCCTCCTGTCTTGAACACCCCTCTATGGTGTGCCTTGACTGTGCTTGTGTCACAACCTGCTTTCAGTTCAAAAGTCACACTCAGTAAGCCGACTGTCTTGACTTCTCTCCACTCATGTAAATTCACTCTGCTGTGTCTCAATCTGCTCTCCAAGGTCGATCCCAGTGCTTGTCCTGTACTGGCCCCTCTTCTGTAGACCCCCCCATTCCCTAGCCACCTTCCCAACAGATTTTCCTTCACTTGGCTGGTGTCCAGTCGTGGCATCTGTTCAGCCATTAAATCTGGGCCTTTCCTCATCATCTCACCCAGTTTAGATACCGGTCACATCCCCCCGACCCCTACACTTAATACTTTGAGCCATGTTCCTCACTCAGGTTTGTCCCCTATCCATCAGTTTAAATTTGACAGCCAGACCTGCATTCCACGATGGTCTTCAACCTGCTTGTGTTCTTTTTCTAACCTTAGTCCAGAGGCTGCACCCGATGCTTCCCCTACTCCCAGAGTTCATCCACTTCTGTGCTGTGTTTATGAAATTCCCTTGATGCAGTGTCCACGTAACAGCATGCTCTTCACTAGTTCACTTAAAAAAATTCAATATTTTTTCTCACGCAAAAAAGCGATGCCTCTTGTATTTTGCTCAGGGTTCTATGTGATTATGGTGTGGGCATGTGTGATTGTAGGTGGTATTGGTATATCACAAACCTAGTTAAAAGACAGCAGAGCGCTGTACAGGGTCAAAGGGTCAAAGGTAAGGATAAAGTCAAGAGCGCTGTACATGGTCCAAGGTAAGGATACAGTCAAGAGCGCTGTACATGCTCAAAGGTAAGGATACAGTCAACATGTGATTTGAGAGGTAGTTGATTAGTGAACTGTTACAACATCAACTAAATAATGATAAAGTAACAGTCCACAACCCAAGTCCTTACAAATCACTTGCTGACTGTACCTTGTTTTTTATCCTCTACAGTACTGTGTTTTGGCTAGGTTCAACCCATGCAAATATCACAGGGTTTTGCTCTGCAGCATAGTGTCAGACTCTGTTGAGATACCCAGTGTGCTATCCCTTGTAGTGTGTGTGACCAACCAACTCCCTAATCATACCATCACACCACTGACATTTGGTGGCTGTTGATTCTGGGTGCATGTTAAAGGCGTTTTACCTGAGTCCCAGTGTCCCAGTAGGGGGCTACCTCTGGCCTCTCCCATTTACATCCATGTAGTATGTATATCTTGAAGCTCTTTTTCTCCTAATTGTCTGTGGAATGTGCTTCTTTTTGCTTGTGTGTGCGGGGTATAAGTGAAGTGTTGTAAATGCCTTCGGGTCCCATCTGAGTAAGTAGATCTGAAAGTGGTAGGGTGTCCTAAACGGTTAGCAGTAACCAGTATTGGTAGATATTGCATCCAGAGGTAGTTGACTCCCCTCTTCCTGCATGGCTCACAACACCGCTCCTTAGATTCCTCTTTCCATTGCTTTGAATCGTTATCAAGAGGCATTACCTTTTTGTGGAAGTGACTGAAAACTAACAAGTTCCAGGAAGTATAGGTGGGACCTGTTCAAGATGCAACCTTTGAACAAAGAGCAAAAACTCTCTACCAGGAATCCACAAAAGGGAAGGAAGCAAAGACAATTCCAATCGGATGCCACGGTATTACGGCCAACAAAAGGATATTGGGCTTCACTATAATCTATACCCTTCAAAAGCCTGGTGAAAACTTTAAGCTTCACTTGGGCACTTGGAAAAACATTAATGACCAAATTTAGAATTTTTGATGCAAGACTGCGCAAATGCAGTTTTGCGTCAAAAAGTATAGCACCGGCTTGCATCATTCTAGAGTGCCAGCCAGGGGCCTAATTTATGGACTCCCGTAAGCCGCAGCAAAGGGTGGGCAAGCGTCTGGGAAAATGGCGTTAGCCGGGTGGGGGTGACGATATGGAGAAAGGGGGTTTTGCACCAAAAAGTGACGCCAGGCTGATTAGAGGCAAACAAAAAATGCCTTTCATCAGCCTAGCATCATTTCCTGATGCAAAATCATCCATACCACATGACTCTTGTCTTATAAAAGCCAGGAGTCATGCCCACTACCTCAATGGCCAGTACAGGGGACAAGGGTTCCCTGGGCATGGCAATTGCACCCAGTGCCATGCAGGGGGGCCCATTTCAGGGCATCCCATGGCACTTTAAAACATTTTTTAAAATACATACCTCTACTTAACCTACTTACCTGGAATGGGGTCCCTTAATCCTCTGGTGTCCCTCTGGTGCAGGTGGGGGTGTTCCTGGGGCTTGGGGTGGGAACCTGTGGGCTCTTTCCATGGTGTATGACAATGGAAATGGGTCCACAGGTCCTCTAACACCTGCCCTGACCCAGGCGTTAAATAATGGTGCTAAGCAGGCTTAGCACCATTATTTAGGCCCGCCTCCTCCCCATGCACCTTTATTCCACGGGAGGATAAATAAGGCGCTAGGGGCTTTGAGTAATTTCTTTGACGGGAACGTCTACCTTGCAGCTCATTGACGCAAGGTGGTTTCACGCATCCCAAAAATGACTTTAACTCCAATATTTTGACGCTAGACAGATCTAGTGTCAAAATATAAATATCGAGTTACGATGAATTTTCATGACAAAATGATGCTAATCTGTGGCTGTCTTTTTTTAGTTAACAACTATTGCCTTGTTGTTGAGCGGAAACTCTACTGCTGCTACAGTATATAAAAGGTAGACTGCCCAGCACAGAGTAAACATTCCTGTTCAGCCAGAGGTCAAGTTTAGTGTGAGTGAATAGCTGTAAGGAGTTAGAAAAATGTGAACATGCTAAGACAGGAAGCTGATCTAGAGGCTCACTTGCAAGCAGTCCCTATACCAGCATTCTTGTTCTTGCTCTGATCCAAATGATTATGAGAGACCTATAAGCCTGACTCCTACAGCATCACATCCTGTTTTGTTGATTATGAGAGACCAGTGTGTCTGAACAAATGTTTACTCACAAACAGCACTATTGGACTGTTGGACTGGTAGTGCCAATGAGGCCCGCTTGAATGGACCAGTGCGTGGGCTGTGTATTTTTTAGGTCCTCAGAGCCCACAGGGCAAAAACATTGGTGAACATACACAACCTGCACATCGACTCATACGTCAATGACACCCAGCTGATCCTCTGTCTCACCAAGGGCCCGCCACCACCAAAACCAACCTCCACGAAGGAATGAAGGCCTTCGCCGAATGGATGAAGAACAGCTGCCTGAAACTGAATTCTGACAAAACTGAGGTCCTCGTCCTCGGCTCCACCCACTCTGCATGGGACGACTCCTGGTGGCCTGCCACACTGGGAACCAAACCAACACCCACCGACCACGCATGCAACCTGGGATTCATCCTTCTATCAATGACCCAGCAAGTGAATGCCGTCTCTTCCTCCTGCTTCAACACCCTCCGCATGCTTTGGAAGATCTACAGATGGATCCCCACTGAAACCAGAAGGATGGTCACCTAAGCCCTCGTAAGCAGCAAACTGGACTATAGCAACACCCTCTACGCTGGAGCAATGGCCAAGCTCCAGAAAAGACTGCAACACATACAGAACGCCTCTGCAATCCTCATCCTGGACATCCCCTGCCACAGCCACATTACAGCCCACCCGAGAGACCTGCACTGGCCCCCCATCAACAAGAGAATCACGTTCAAACTCCTCACCCACGCTCACAAGGCACTGCACAAGACTGGACCAGAATACCTCAACAGATGGTTCTCCTTCTACACCCCGACCCAACAGCTTCCCTCCACTGACCTTGACCTCGCCACCATCCCACGCATCCACCGAACGACTGCTGGTGGCAGATTGTTCTCCCACCTCACCCCCAAGATGTTGAACACTCTTCCCACCCACCTGTGACAGACACAGGACCTACTTACCTTCAGAATATACCTCAAGACTTGGCTGTTTGAGCAGTATCAGCCCTCCCCCCTCAGCGCCTTGAGACCCTCACGGGTGAGTAGTGAGCTTTACAAATGCTTTGATTAATTGATTGATTTCAATCCGGCCATCCGGTATTGCCTGAGTGCTTAATAGGTCAGACCAACACTGGAACTCACTGACTCAGCCATTCACACAAAAGCAATTTCCCCATAAAATAAAAAGCTGCACTTACTTGTGGTTGTTTTATTTCCCTTGCAGACTTAATTTGCTTAATGTAACAGTGAAATATGTAGATGTCCGAACGTGAGACTAAAGAAAATTAATGTGCATGGGAACAAAAACAAGCTTTGGCAGTTTTACTATGAAGCAGTTAACCAGTCTGACCCCATTGCAGCTGGAGCGAGATCAGCATTTAGATAGGGAATCCGAGAGCAGAGAGAAAAGATTTTTACTTCTTTTTCTACATATAGCCCTTCAAAGATTCCAACATACCAAGGTATTATAGGATGTGTACTCAGTGGCGGCTGGTGACTTTTGAAAATTATGGGGCATTAAACTCCTTTCCAACTTTCATGGCATGAGCAAGGCAGCCACACTGTCCCAAGGTCTGGACTGCTTAATGTAAAAGCAGAAATCCTTTGACCCATTCCGTCTTCTCCTCTAGACCAAACTGTGTGATCCTAATAAAATATTTTATTTTACAAAGCCTAACTTTCTTCATTATCACATATGAGTGCTTCTTAAATTATACATGTTCAGGTTATGCTCTGTACAACGACATCTTATGTTTGATTTCAAAGAATATAATGCTGTTTAGAGTATCATGAGAACCAAGGCCACATATATGGTGTAAAACAACTCCCCAACATTATTGCTGTTAGGGTTAAGACACAGGAATGTTTCTAAATTCATATTTAAAAAAATAATTTTTAACCAACAGCAGGCAGACATATTGCTTGCGTGACATTCACTGGGGAGGAGACATGGGGGGTCATTACAACATTGGCGGTAAAAGGCGCTTACCGCCGTGCAGAAGACCGCCAATACACCGCCGCGGCGGCGGCATTCCGCCACAGCTATTATGACACACATCTTGGAATCCGCCCAAAATCAGACACCCACACAACACCGCCACACCAAAGGTCAGTGATAAACTGGCGGAAACAAATCCTCCACCTCCACGCCAACAGAAACACGCCCATGCTATTACGACCCACGAATCCACGCGGCGGTCTTTCAACCGCGGTATTCCATTGGCGGTACACACCGCCGCGCTCAAAATACACACACATCTCCAAAACACCCTCACATTAGGACAATTACAAATACACACACCTGATACACATACACACACTACACCCACACACCCAATACAATATAAAACACACACCCACATCACCCACAAACCCCTACGACCAAAAATCAGAGACGAAGGCGACAGAGAGAGAGCACAGAATAGACAACCCCACCACACAGAGGCACACAACACCATCACCCACACAACATCCACGCACAAAACACCACTCACCACTACACTCACCACAACCATCACCACATACACCACCCCACACATCACCCACACCACCCCATGGCACGCCAAAGACACCCCCGCTTCTCCGAGGAGGAGCTCAGGGTCATGGTGGAGGAAATCGTACGGGTAGAGCCACAACTATTTGGCTCACAGGTACAGCACACATCCATAGTCAGGAAGATGGAGTTATGGCGCAGAATAGTGGACAGGGTCAACGCCGTGGGACAGCACCCAAGAAATCGGGAGGACATCAGGAAGAGGTGGAACGACCTACGGGGGAAGGTGCGTTCAACGGTCTCCAGGCACAACATCGCGGTACAGCGGACTGGCGGCGGACCCCCACCTCCTCCCCCACAACTAACAACATGGGAGGAGCAAGTCTTGACCATCTTGCATCCTGAGGGCCTCGCAGGAGTCGGTGGAAGATGGGACACTGGTAAGTCAAATCTTAACTATCATATCCCCCACCCTACCTGCATGCTATCACACACCTCCTCCCTCACCCCCTCCCCTATCACTACAACTCCTCACTAATGTACCCATGACACCAACCACCCATCCCAACACCAAGCCCTGCATGACACAACTAAGCATGGACACCCAGCACTAAAGCATGCCCACTGCACATACCCAGTACACCCCCACAACCATCACCACACAAACCCACACACAGGAATGCTTGCACTGGGGTACACAAACACCCACCCATTGCACACCATTACACACACACATGCAATAATCATGCTCTTATGCCCATGCAGGAACACGAAGGACCGTCACCACACCAGAGGGTCCAGACAACACCACTCCATCCCCAGAAGAGGCCCACAGTGACGAGAGCAGCTCTGCCCTACTCGATCCTGATGACCAGCCCGGACCATCGTGGGCCTCAGGACAGTCGGTTCCCCTTGCACAGGCACAGCCCAACACCGACCTTCCACCCTCTGGTAACACCAGCACAGCACCCTCCCAGCGGGCCCAAACCTCCCTACCCAGGACAGGTCAATCAGCGGTGTGTCCACCACTACAGGGAACCCAGGATAACCCACCACCCCAACAATAACAGGGACCTGGGGGCAGTGGTAGTGGGCACACGGTCCAGGGGACGGAGGCACAGGAACACAGGGGAACTGGGAGGGCTGCTGTGCGACAGGGGGCGGACAGGCCAAGGGAACCCACTCTCCACGAGGCCCTCTCCTCCATCATGGGAGCCTACCACCACTCCCAGGAGACGATGGCCACGGTCCTGGACAAGTTGCAGGAGACCCTGCGCCTGCAGGACGAACTGTATTTGCGGTTCAGGGAGGAGCTCAGGACCATCAGCTCCGCCCTGGGCACCATCGTAGGGGTGCTGAAGGACATACAGCAGACCTTGAGGGACACCGTGGCACTCCAGGAAGCCCCGCCACAGGACCAACACACCAGCACCCCACCCGCTGCAGACGGACAACCACCACGCAAGCGGTCCCTGAGATCCAGGAACAGGACAGAGCAAGAGGGCAAGACCACCGCCAGGAAATGAGACCACCCTGATTGTCACCCCACTGTCCCACTTTGTTACCCTGTCCATACTTAAACTGCCCCAGTCCACTTCCAATGCCCAGATGGGCAGTGCACCTGTGAGACTAATAGACTGGACTCTGCCATGGACATTCCTCCGCCATCACCCATCACCCATTACCATTTTACAACCCGCTCCCATTTCTGAGCACTTCAATAAACACCCTTGAAACACAAAACAATCTGGAGTCAGTCTGTGATTTAGTAAAAATGCATTATCAATGACAGTGTCATAATGGGTGTACCATTGTAAAGCTAACATACCTATGTCACACATCACAAGCCCTTGAAGGATGCAAGCAGTTGACACCAGGGTAACCACACCTGTGAAACCGTAATGGGAGGGTACAACTCAGTTACCAAATAGTGATTGAAATCGAAAAACAGGATAGAGGTAGACGTGTGAAAGTTAATGTAATGCTAAAAATGAAAATGTTCTCACCTGTGTCTCACTGGAAATATTCCTGTATGACTGACTCCCTGTTGTCGTTGTCTTCTTCATCAGCTTCATCCGCATCACTGTCCACAGGCTCCACAGCTGCTACAACACCGTCATCGGGATCCTCCTCCTGCAGAAAAGGCACCTGGCGTCGCAAAGCCAAATTATGGAGCATGGAGCAGGCGATGATGATGTCGCACACCTTTTTCGGTGAGTAGAATAGGGATCCACCTGTCATATGGAGGCACCTGAACCTGGCCTTCAGTAGGCCGAAGGTGCGTTAGATCACCCTCCTAATCTGCCCATGGGCCTCATTGTAGCGTTCCTCTGCCCTGGTCCTGGGATTCCTCACTGGGGTCAATAGCCAGGACAGGTTGGGGTAACCAGAGTCCCCCAATAGCCATACACGGTGCCTCTGGAGTTGACCCATCATATCAGGGATGCTGCTATTCCGCAGTATGTAGGCGTCATGCACTGAGCCAGGGAACATAGCATTAACCTGGGAAATGTACTGGTCTGCCAAACAGACCATCTGGACATTCATGGAATGATAACTCTTCCTGTTCCTGTACACCTGTTCACTCCTGTGGGGGGGGACCAGAGCTACATGGTTCCCATCAATAGCACCTATGACGTTGGGGATATGTCCAAGGGCATAGAAGTCACCTTTAACTGTAGGCAAATCCTCCACCTCAAGGAAAATGATGTATCTCCTTACGTGTTTCAGCAGGGCAGACAACACTCTGGACAACACGTTGGAAAACATAGGCTGGGACATCCCTGATGCCATGGCCACAGTTGTCTGAAAAGACCCACTTGCAAGGAAATGGAGCACTGGCAGCACCTGCACGTCAGGGGGGATTCCAGTCGGATGGCGGATTGGTGACATCAGGTCTGGCTCCAACTGGGTACATATTTCCTGGATTGTGGCACGGTCAAACCGGTAGGTTACGATGACATGTCGCTCTTCCATTGTCAACAGGTCCACCAGCGGTCGGTACACCGGAGGATTCCGCCATCTTCTCATATGTCCCAGCAGACGGTGCCTACGAAGGACAACAGCGAAGAACCAGTCATTATTCCTCCAGGTATGTACCCACAGTCACACACAAGACTACACCACTCACAAAACCCTTCCTGGATGTGTGTTCAGTGTAGGCCTAGCTATGTGTGACGCAGTAGTAAATGAAGCCATGTGGGCCCCTGAAATGGCAGATGCTTGACCTCTAAAGTGGGACAATGGGATTGTGGGGTAACTGCGCTGGCGTTGCACACCGTCGCGGTAGGCGGTCGTAGACCGTGGCGCAATGCTGCATTGGTTAACATTGGACCCTATGGGTCCCAGGAGCCAATGAACAGGTGCGCCGGCGGTGATGATGCACACCGCCGCGGACGTCACCGCCGCGGACGTCACCGCCATTTTCTATCTCTTCAATCACTAGATACCTGACCTTCGACAGGAGAGGACCTACACTGCAAGTGCTGCTGTGACCTCGGTCTAGAAGCGACGATGGCTGCTGCGTCTGGGGAAAGGGCCCCTGCCTTCACTGCACAGGAGTTGGAGAAACTGGTAGACGGGGTCCTCCCCCTGTACACGCTACTCTACGGTCCTCCAGACCAACAGGTTAGTACACAGGGAGCACGTTGTATGGGCTAGGCCTGGGTGGAGAGGGCTGGTTGGAAGAGGGAAGGGGGCAGAGTTCATAGAACATTAATGCATGTGAATGAATGGGCCACATGGCCAGAGTAGGGAGGGGGCCACTCACAACGACGGTGCAGTTGGTAATGACTGTTCCTCTTTCCTTGTGCATGTCATGTAGGTCAGCGCCCACCAGAAGAGGGACATTTGGCGTGCCATCACCAAGGAGGTCCGGACCCTGGGGGCCCACCAGAGACGGGGAACCCACTGCCGGAAGAGATGGGAGGACATTCGCCGCTGCAGCAAGAAGACAGCGGAGGCTCAGCTGGGGATGGCCTCCCAATGTGGGAGGGGTGCCTGTCGCACCATGACCCCCCTGATGTTCCGGATCCTGGCGGTGGCCTACCCGGAGTTGGATGGGCGCTTGAGGGCATCACAGCAGACACAAGGGGGTGAGTACAACCTCATTCTACGGACTTTGCGTGCAGTGGAGGTGTCTGGGTGGGGGAGGAGGGCTGTGGGTGTACGTAGGCCAGGACGAGTTCCATAGGCAAGGCCCGTCCGTAATGTAGGCCATGTGGCACTCTACCCCAACTCAGCAGAGTGCCAAGTCAAGGTATAGTTGCCCCTGTGGCATCCATGTGCGCAGATGTCCACCATTGCCATATAGGCCAGATCCCAGAAATTGCATGTGCAGAGGGCAGGAGCACGGCGTAATGCAGGGGGCAGCTGCGTTTGTCTTGTCCGCCAACGGTAGCGGTATGCCATGCACTAAAACCCTCTTTCTTCTGTCTCCCCCCTTTTTCTGCTCTCCCTGTCCTTTTGTACATCAGCATCAACAGGCGGAGGTACAGTGGCACCGAAGCACGAGGGAGCTGCATCCCACATGGCCATGGAGGGCCACACCACGGACTCTGAATGCACCAGTGGGACGGAGGGCGAGGGGAGCTTCACGTCGGCAACCGGATCACCAAGCAGCGACACAGACTCGTTCGACGATGTGGGCTCCCTTGTGGTGGCGGCACCATCTGTGCCCCCACCTCTACAGGTACAGCCGCCACCTCCCCTACCAGCACCGCCCTCCCAGCAGCCCCTCAGCGTTCGCCCCGTGCCCGCTCACCCAGGAGGGTGGGCATCACATTCGCCCCATGCACCTCAGGCCCTGCCCCAGTCACCCCTGCTGCCCTCAGTGAGGAGGCCATTGACCTCCTCAGGTCACTCACTGTTGGGCAGTCTACCATTGTGAATGCCATCCAGGGTGTAGAACGAGAGTTGCAACACGGTAATGCATTCCTGGAGGGCATTCATTCTGGTCAGGCTGTCATTCAGCGAACCCTGCAATCTTTGGCCTCAGCACTGATGGCAGCCATTGTCCCTGTGTCTAGCCTCCCCCCTCCAACTTCCTCCACCCAGACCCAATCTCCTGTACCCCAGCCCATCCCAAGCACACCTACAGACCAGCATGCACACAAGTCAACACACCCAAGTAGCTCAAGCAAACCTAGGCACCACACACACCACAGGCACTCACGCAAGCCTCAGCCGCATACAGACACAACAACATCCACTGCCTCCACTGTGTCCCCCTCCTCCTCTTCTCCCTCCTCCCTCCCAGTCTCGTCTACACACACACCTGCATGCACCACATCTACAGGCACCATGAATCGCACCAGGACACCCAGCACCACAAGCCGCTCACCTGCACTCACCACCTCCACTGCCATTTACACGTCCCCTGTGTCCTTTCCCAGTGTGTCTGTGACCCCCCTTCCCAAAGTACCCAAACGCCGGCAATCACTCACCCAACATCCATCCACCTCACAACAGCCTCCAGTACCTGCACCTGCACCCAAAACACCTAAAGTGACACCTCCTACAACCACCTCCTCTTCCTCCACTCCCAGACCCCCTCCAGCTACCCATCCCAGTGTTCGTCAGAAACTGTCCCTCTGTAAAGTTGACCTTTTTGACCCCAACCCCCCCTCCAATTCATCAGTCCCGTCGTAGCGCCTCAGCCAAAAAGCCTCCAATACCAGTGGTGCCTGTTCAAGGTTTTTGGAGTGCACCGTCCACCAGGTCAGGCAGTAGTACCCAGAGCCAAGGCACTGGCAGCCCACCCCCTGTAAAGGCTCTAAAATTGGAGAGTGGACGATGGGACCGTGTTAAGACTCCTGGTGGGAAAACAACTGACATGGGTTCCAAGGGGATTGGAGAGTCAGATGTGACTCCACCAAAGGTGGGGAAGGGCCAGAGGAAGTCTCCCCAGCCTGTTGTGAGTGTCACGGCGGAGAAGTGCGCCATCATTTCTGGCGGTCGAGACACAACCGCCAGCACCATCGTTACTGGTCCAGAGACCACCGCCAGAGTCACAGCCCAGGAGGGCCCAAGTATCGTCACTGGTCAGGAGACCACCGCCGGAGTCACAGCCCAGGAGGGCCCAATTATCGTCACTGGTCAGGAGACCACCGCCGGAGTCACAGCCCGGGAGGGCCCAATTATCGTCACTGGTCAGGAGACCACAGCCGGAGTCACAGCCCGGGAGGGCCCAAGTATCGTCACTGGCCAGGAGACCACCGCCGGAGTCACAGCCCGGGAGGGCCCAAGTATCGTCACTGGTCAGGAGACCACCGCCGGAGTCACAGCCCGGGAGGGCCCAAGTATCGTCACTGGTCAGGACACCACCGCCGGAGTCACAGCCCAGGAGGGCCCAAGTATCGTCACTGGTCAGGAGACCACCGCCGGAGTCAGTGCCCTGGAGGGCCCCGGCTGCCACAGCCCCGCTGGGCAATGATGAAATGTCATGGCACACACCAATGTCCAGTGTAGAGAACGTCATGCCACACACCAATGTCCTTATCAGAACCGCCATGGCAAAGCACCGCTGAACAGGGCAAAGACCGCCATGGCAAAGCACCGCTGAACAGGGCAAAGACCGCCATGTCAAAGCACCGCTGAACAGGGCAAAGACCGCCATGGCAAAGCACCGCTGAACAGGGCAAAGACCGCCATGGCAAAGCACCGCTGAACAGGGCAAAGACCGCCATGGCAAAGCACCGCTGAACAGGGCAAAGACCGCCCTGGCAAAGCACCGCTGAACAGGGCAAAGACCGCCGTGGCAAAGCACCGCTGAACAGGGCAAAGACCGCCATGGCAAAGCACCGCTGAACAGTCCGGAACCGCCATGGCAAAGCACCGCTGAACAGGGCAATGCACCGGGTAGGAATGAATGGACCGCCACATCAGGCATCCTTATCCCATGTGCAGCTGGGACAGTGACAGGAGACGACCTTTCACAGGGAGACTCATCCAGTTTGGGCACCAGTCCCCCCCAAGACCTGCATCAACTTGAGAGACTGTGGCTTTGCACTCCCCAGGATGGCACAGTGGGCAACCCAGCCACTGTATAGACTTGAGAGACTGTGGCTTAGCACTCCCCAGGATGGCATAAATGGGCATGGAGCCCCGTCATGGATCTGGCTTTGCAGTGATCCGGCTGAGGTGCCCCCCCCTTCCCTTCCCCCTGAGGTGCCTGTAGTATTTCTATCTGATGCCCCGGCAGTGTTCTCTCCGATTGTGGTCAGGTATCGTTTGTGGGCCTCGCCCATGCATTTTTGGACTGTTGGTGCACAGCCATTGTTATGTACATATCTGCACTACTTCTCGTCTTGTATATAATTATGACTGATTTTCAAATATATATCTGTATATTTTTGTATGACATGTATATTGGCACATTACATTGTTTGACCGATTTTCGCTTTGTGTATTCATTCTTCCGGGGGGATTGTGGGTTGTTACTGTGAGTTTTTGTGAATGTATTGGTGTGTATGTTTTAATATGCGAGGGTGGGGGTGGGTGTGTTTGGTGTTTGTCCCCCTAACTTTTGCCTCCCCCATGTCGTAGGTGCAGTACTCACCGTTGTCTGCGGTGCCTACGTAGCTGTTGGTCGTAGAGGAGCAGAAAGACAAGGGCAGGGAGTATTTGGAGTTCCGGCTCCATGGATTCCTCGTGGGATATGTTAAGGTGAGCGTTTTCCCATAGCAAAAGCTGTTTCCGCCGTGTTTTTATCCACGGTGAATCCGCCACGGAAAAGGTGGCGGATTGGCGGGTTGTAATACTGTGGGCGGTACATTGTCTTCCGCCTGTCTGTTGGCGGTGACCGCCGCGCTGCTTGTCTGTACCGCCGTGGCGGGCAAAGTGTTAAAGTGGCTGTCTTTGTTGGCGGTTTCCGCCAGGGTCATAATTCCCTTTTTTTGTCCGCCGGCCTGTTTGCGGTGTTTCCGCTGCTTTAACACCGTCCGCCAGGGTTGTAATGACCCCCATGGAGTCCTTTCCTACTGAATGTGTGTTGCTCCCCTCACTCTCTCTCCTCGCCTCAAGTTTGCCCTCTCTCACCTAACTCTCTAATGCCCTCTTCCTATCTTCTGAGATTCTGCTTCCCTTCTGGTCTTTCATGCCTTTGCCATATTTCTCTCGCCTCAGTCCCCGCTCTTATGCTCATTGACAACAAAAGAGCCTGCTCACCAGACCACTTTGCTCCTGCAACAATACATGAAATATTTTGCATGGTTGCTATCTTCATCTGGTGAATATGCAATGCACTGACCCAGACTGCTGGCCACTGTTAGTGTTTGAATGCAATAATAACATTGAATGCAGGCTGCAGAGGTGGCTCAGGGATTCACCTCAGGGTGTACTGGCCTAGTGTTAGGCCATTGCACATTGGTATGTAAATGATCTGCTTCTTAACAGACCCATCAGATGACATAGGGGGTCATTACGACCCCGGCGGTCGGTTCTATAGTGGAGGTATTACCGCCAACAGGCTGGTGGTACCTACCTCTACTATTATGACATTGGAGGTTTGGCCAAAGCCAAACCGCCAAGTTAACACACCGACCACCACGGCGGTAACGACCGCCGGGCTGGAGACTTCAGTCTCCAGCCCGGCGGCCGTCACTAGGCTGACAATGGAATTATGTCCCCGCCCATCGCCATGGTTTCAGTGGTTTCTGTACCGCCACGGAAACCATGGTGGTAGGCACTATCAGTGCCAGGGAATTCCTTCCCTGCCACTGATAGGGGTCTCCTCCACCCCTCACCCCCTCCCCAGAGCCCTACCCCACCCGCCTGGCCCCCCTCCCCACATATACACACATACACGCACATACATACACACCATACACACATTAAACTACGCATGCATACATTCATACACACTCACAACAACACTCACAAACATACATCCAGGTACACACGCACTCACACAACACAACATGCACGTACACACACACCCACTCATGCACACACGCATTACACACGCATGTACGCATTCAAACACAGTCACACACACCCCCACACAATCACACAACACCCTCCACCCCCCTCTCCTGTCAGAGAACCCGACTTACCTGCATGCAGGGGGTCCTCCGGCAGGAGACAGGATGCAGTGCTGCTGCCAGCAGCAGCGTCCCCAAGCAAAACACCGCCAGGCCGTATCATGGGACATGATACGGTAGGCGTTTTTTTGCTGGTGTGGCGCTGCTGCTGGCAGCAGCGCCACCTTACCGCCGTCCGCCGCCATGACCGTCACCGAAATTCCGCCATCCTTCTGGTGGAATTCCGGCTACGGTCATAATGGCATGGACGGTCGGTAGCCACGGCGACAGTATGTTGGCGGCTGTCGCAGTGGCGGTAGGTGGCATTTGCCGCCAATCTCATAGTGATGCCCATAGTCACTAGGATGGCTATCATTTCCTGTGTATGAACCAGGCTCTATGTGGCCATTTTGTTCTAATGGACTATGTACAATTATGTAACTTACAGGGGATCTTTGAGGGTTCACTCCATTCCTAATTCACTATAGCACATCAAGAATAAAAGCTCAACAAAGACCCCACCATGCAACCCCCCTTCTCAGATAAGTTAGTGTAAACATGCGCATAGCTATTTCTTTATTTGCGGTTACCTCTCAGTCTCTTGCCACTTAGTCTGGATCCAGGCACCGTTAGACGGCCAGAGTCACACTGGCAGCATTGTGAGTGCAGGACTTCCCAGCTCCTCCACTGTTCCTAGTTTCGCTCACTGCTCACAGCCGCCATGTCGGAGGAGCCCGAGGCCACAAGCACAAGTACCAATAGTCACCTGCTTTTCCTGGAGCTGCAGACCGTGCTCTGTTCACTGAGGCTGAAGCTGGATCAGTGGCAGAAGTCACTGGCCACCAAGGAGTACCGGGTTGCTGTGCAGGCTCATGGACTGGCCAGAGCATAGCTTGCTGGCGCTGAGCCCAGTGGGGCAGACGATTCCCACAGATCACTTTCCACTGATGGTCGGTCTAAGACCTCCACATCCTTTTGTATTGAGGCTAAGATAATGCATTTTGGGAAGTATAATCCTGGAGTGGTTCACTTTCCAAAGCAGTAAGCACCAAAGTCAAACCAGTGCCTTTTTACTCAGGTCACTAGATTGTCAATTGGAGCAGAATGTTAAGGAGAATTTCCCACCCGGCGGCAAGAGCAAGGAGAAGAGCTCCTGATTATGGCAGGGTTGTGGGGGCAGCTGCTGACCAGGGAAATCACCTATCGGCTGGAAGTACAGCCAGAGGCTGTCAGGCTGGTGTGTGCTGCATGCACTCAGGGCCACAGTGAAGGGAATGACCGGAAGATGGTTCAGGTTGACTTCCTACAGACAACCAAAGTAAACCTAACCAATCCAGGAGCTGCTTTCTTGCTTTTTTCACCTGAGAGAAGTTCCAGGATTAGTTTGAGCAGGCTAACCCAGCGCTCCTTTTAAGCCTAGGTGTCTGTGCCTACAATCCCTAGCAGGTTAACTCTGCTGGGATATGTGTAGTCTGAAGTCCGCATATCGGGCTGACAGTCACAAGACAGCCGGCCAATCCGACATGCACACTCTGCTCTAGCACCCAGATTCAGTCACCTTGATCCTGCTGCTGTCATCAGCCCCGCCCTCACAATCTAACACTTGTGCTAGAACAGCCTGTAATGAAATAGTCATTAACACCATTACATGTACCTGTTGTGCTCGCAGCAGACGGGGAAACGCTCCTCCACCCGTTAGGAGGAACCATCCCTGTGTGACTGCTTTGTGCATTGATTGAAACAATAATGGGCTTCTCGCCTTGCTTGGTCATGCTCCACGCACTAATGAAAATATAAATGTGATTTAAATGCCATTCTTTCCCATCTTATCACAGAATAGGTTGTGGTTAAGGAATCATGCCGACCCCACACCGTCATATGACAAGATGGGAAAGGGTGGAGATAAGGAGTGTATGACATGCAGCTGATTACTGTGCAGATGCAGGTAACGGTCTTAAAAGTTAAAAGCCGGAGAAAGTGTTTAATGGGTGCTCCAGGAACAGGGGCAGATAGACATGGAACATCACCTCATTACCTGGAAATACAAAGGCTGTGCGTGAGCAATCATTATGGAGGCTGCAGCATCAGCAAGACATTTTGACACGCACAGTTTGCAAAAGTGCCTGACTCGCTCACAGAAAGAGTCAAGCATGTCATCAACAAGCTGAGTTAATTTAACTTGTATTTATTTAAGCTGAAGGAGGCCACAAAATAGCAGAGCTGTGACCCTCACGCCCTAATATAAGATTAATCTCTGTGTATAGTATATGATAATTTAATGTTTAATTTACATTTTTTTCGTTTTTTCATGGATGGCCTTCACAGATCCTCCCCTTGTTTTTAATGTAATCCTAACCTTCTTTTACTACTTTCAACCCTTAAACCCTGAAATTACCAATTCCTCCCTTTATCACTACCCTTTGTTTTGCTTATAGCTAGAATGTTTAGGTGTGATCCCTCAAGCAGGGGCCAAGAAAAAAAGGGGGTGGAGGGGTCACACAATTTGTTTTCCTTGTGCCTATTTATACTCACAATAAGTGTAATCAGTAGTCAGCAGCTTAAATTCATTCTTCTGTTTATTGTTGAGGATTGTTCTCCTTGTACACGGTCAAAAAACCAACAGCCAACACGTGTTTCGTCATGCGAGAGAGTAATCTCACTGACTTCCTCAGGGCTGTGAAGGATACAATTATAACTATTTACAGACATGAATATCATATAACCTGTCTATTGACAGATTTAGTTGCTAAAACCCATCACCATCACCAGGCGGTGTTGTGATAAAAGAAATAGGTAAGCATCAATACCAAAATGATGAATTGAATACTTTGGAATATGTTATATACTGTTTGTGAATGAAAAAAACAAGTATAGTATATTAGTGTGTGAATAGGCTATATGCCAAAATTATCTCAGAAAAAAGAGCAGAAAATCTATTTATAGAATGACAATCTATCATAACACACTCGTGAAAATAGCGAGATACCAGAATAATAAGAAGCCAGCAAAAACATGCTAAAACCACATCTACTTGTAATCCCATGGTGCCACCAAATAGGATTATAAAAAGTGAACCCAATCAGTATGAATCTAAATATCATAATGCATTCCTCAGAAACTTAATCATAGAATATATACAATCCCAAAATACTCGTAAATTCCGATGGAGTTCTTTGGAATAAAAATTTCTACAGTCTTCTAATAAAAACCAGAAATTGTTTGCCAATATCAATAAAGAGTTCTGAGACCAATATGTCTTTAAATACAACTGACTGAAATTTCAGTATAAGACAAAATGAGGAAAGAATTAAAACGCCAAGGTTCATACCTCAATCATAAGTTTCCAGAGCTTTGGTGGTCACAAAAGCTAATAAAAAGTTATAAATGGGCTTTTCACTGCAGTCCCATAACGATCGTCTGTGGAGATAATGGCTAAAATTACTTTATTGCCAAAGCGGCCTCTACATGGCCATCGGAAAAAATATCTATGGTGTGCACCTACCGACAAAGACAAAAAGATAGAAGAAACTTCGTAAAGGGAGTTCAGATTCTCGCTCATTTCACCAGCGTGTTCGCAAGAAATGCTAGACTCAAACGAGGCGTGTGTTGAAAAAACGCCCTTTATCGTGAAAAGATAACGAGAAAAAAAGGAAAAAGGACTATCATCCCTAATTGTATGCGCCATCTTGAAATGCAAAACTCACAGTAGTCTTGTGAGAGAAAAAAAAGAAAAAGAAAAAAGGACCGTCCTAAATAATAAGTGCCATCTTAATGAAAGTAAAAAGTAGAGAAGAGGCGTCTGTTGTAACACGCCCTTTAACTTAAAAGTGCCATCTTGGAATAGAAACCTATTGGTAGTCTCGTAACAGGGCGAAAAAGAAACAAAGGACCAACTGCCCTAAATAGTAAGCACCAACTTAGTGAAGATACTGTGATTGTAATTGCTAACTGTCAACTGGTTCTCTTGGACTCCTCTCCTGGCGACGAGCATGCTCCATGGAACACACTTGTTGGACCCCATCGACACAGACTGTCCTGAGGTCCTGCTGTCCCAATTTCGAGGTCAGACCTTGCCTTCCCGAGAACAACAGTACCCCTGTGCACTGTGTCTTCTTCACCTCCTGAGGCCTCTGTGCACTATTTACAAAATTGCTTTGTGCACAACCAGGCCCAGGTCTCCAGCACTCCATCCTGCGATGTTCAACTTGCTGAGTTGTTCTCCTGCGGCGTGGGACCTTCCTTTATAGTGCTGCACCAACCGCATTTTGCACTACCTTTGTCCCCATGTCCTGAGAATCCCGTGGGTGCTACCTGATGTTCTGAGGGCTCTCTGAAGAGCTGAGAGCCCTCTCTTCCTCTGCTCCTCACACAGAGTTGAGGTCCCCAGGTCCCTCCTGGGACAAGATAGTGCCTACTTGACGCAAAATGCGACTTTGCTGGAACCAAGGCTTGTTGGAGGAATCCAGTGCCAAAGCACACCTGCATCCAACTTCACGAATGGGATATCCAGTGCATCATGCAGGAACCCGCTGACATCTTCCTAGGGTGCATTTCTGCAGTCTTCTTCAAACTGGGGACTCTTCTTTTGCACCCTCTTCTGGGTTGGCAGGGGCTCCTGTCCTTTCTGGAACTTCTTTTGACTTCTGGACTTGGTCTCCTTCCTTTGCAGGTCTTCAGGTCCAGGAATCCATAATTTGTTGTTTGCAGACTTGGTTGGTCCTTGCAGTAATTCTAATCATGACTTGTAGTGTGTCCTAAGGAAACTTGCAGTACTTTACTGGACTCTGGGGTGGGGTAATTTACTTACCTTTACTGTGTTCTTACTCTCCCAGCAATTCTGCACACACTACACTTGTCTAGGGGGGAATTTGTGATTTGCATTCCACTTTCTTATTATATGGTTTGTGTTGACCCAAGACCTATTTTCTCCCATTGCATTCTATAGCATGTCCTATTGTTTGCACTATTCTATGTCTAATTACTTGCCTTATTTTGGTATCTAGTGTATATATTGTGTATAATACTTACCTACAGAGGGAGTATTGCCTCTAAGATATTTTTGGTACTGTGTCACCCAAATAAACTACCTTTATTTTTGGTAACACTGAGTATTGTCTTTACTTGTGTATAAGTACTGTGTGACTGTAAGTGGTATTGCCGAAGCTTTGCATGTCTCCTAGTTCAGCCTAAACTGCTCTGCTATAGCTACCTCTGTCAGCCTAAGCTGCTAGGACACTACTACATTTCACTAATCAGGGATAACTGGACCTGGTGTAAGGTGTAAGTACCCAAGGTACCCACTTAAAACCAGGCCAGCCTCCTACAATAGACTCTGCCGGAATTGCATGGATCCAATGTTTTCAACCAATGCCGCCTCACTTCCACCGCTCCACAGCAAGAATCTGACACCTCTTCGCGATGCCTCTGCTCATTCGTTCCACAGCACCGGAGCTGACGCTTCTCGGATCCAGCGACGCCTCGATCCTTGACTCCATGCACTGGCTTGTTTCCTCATTTTCACAAGGTATTGTACCAGGAGGTTGGTGTGACTCCGTGACCAGCGCCATTAACGTCGGATTGTTGGGAACGATTCTGTCACGATGCCATGATATCAATGCGAAGCATCTGTGTTTCTAAGCACTATATTGAAGTTTAATCTTTTAAAAATTCATAACTTTGTGTATGATAGATTTTTGTTGTTTTGATCTTGTTTTATTTAGATAAATATTTACTATTTTTCTAAACCTGTGTGGTATCCATTTTGTGATAATTCACTGTATTTCTCTGTGTGTTGGTATAAATACTTTACACGTTGCCTCTGGGTTAAGCCTTTCTGCTCATGCCAAGCTACCAAGGGTGTTGGGGGGTAACCAAGTGTGTTTCTCCTTTACCTTGACTAGAGTGCGGGTCCTTGCTTGGACAGGGGGTAACCTGACTGCCAACCAAAGACCCCATTTCTAACAGTAATGAACTAATCCCAACAGTAAAAGGACACATTTTAAACTGAAACTTTCCTCTAGGGGGGTCTTCTTCCTCCTCTCTACCTCTGCCAACTTGGGTAGTGAGGTGCCCATCTCCTTTATTCCTAATGTTCCCAGGGCAACACCTAGTTTACCGAAAGAGGTTACCCAACACTTGAGCAATTCCACCATGACCATCAGGGTCCGGGGGCCTACAATGCTTTTGATCATGGGGTCTGCCTCCCAGGCCAAGTGCACTGCTGCCATGAAGGCCAGCACCCAGAAGAAGGCCACTGACAGCTGTTGAAACCCAGAACCACACCCTAAGCTCTCCACTGACAGGTGGGTGATATGCTTTAGTGGCAACTGTGGGGTCCTAGAACCCCTCTTGCTGTTTAGAGTGGGGGAGTTACCACATTCTGTGGCAGACACCATTCTTCCACTCTCCCTTCTGTCAGTTCAGGGGCAGCACCCTGAAGCTGGACAGCTGTCTGACTACTTAGGACTTCCTTGGGGTCAAGGGAGACCTCACCAGTGTCAACTCTGGACTCCCTCTGCTATTGTGGCAGAAGCCCTTAGGCTCACTGGAACTCTCTTTAAGAGTGGACTACCCTTCTTGTTATTTTCCCTTTTGGGGGGGGACCCCTGTCTCCTAACTGCAGGGACTGGTTCCCCAGGACTTTGGGTTGGGGGTGCCCTGGGTGACCACCCTATCTGGGATCACACACCTCTGAGAGGTCATTACCCAGAATACAATCTAAGGGGAGGTCAGCACTGACCATCACCCTAAACCAGTCGAGTATACCTTCCCTATCCAGGGGCACTATGGCTACAGGTTTGGTGGTAACCTCACTTGTGGCTATCCTAACTCTCCTTCTCTCCCCTGGGACATGCATGTCTGGGGACACAAACCAGTCATTCACTATAGTCTGACCGCCACATGTGTCTCTCAGGCCAGTAGTAGGGATCTGATTCACCTGAATGGGGTGAAAGACAGACTCCCACCCTCAGGGATCACCAGCTTACCATATGGTCCTGTCTCCGAGGCCAATGCCATGAGGACCTCATCATCTGAGGAGTCCTCCTCTATGGCTATACTGGACAGTCCAGTGCTAACCACCTTCTTGGAACAAGCTGCAACTTCCCTGAAGTGACCTGTCTGCTGACAGTCAAAGCAGGACTTGTTGTCCAGGAGCTTCTTTAACCCTGGGTCTCCCTGCCTCTGTTTGTCAGAGGGGGAGTGGGATTTACTTTCTTCCTTCTTCACCCCCCTTCTTGGAGTCTCCCCCATGTGACTTGAAAACCACTCTGGTTCTCAGGCACTCACCAGCTGCCTTCCCCAGCTCTGTGGGGTTGGTCAGCTTAGACTCCACTAGATGCTGCCATAACCTTCCTGAGATACAATTGGTCAGGATGTGCTCTCTCATGATCAAATTTTATAGCCCCTCATAAGTATTTACTTTGTTACCTTGCACCCAGCCCTCTAGTGCTTTCCCTGAGGTGTACACAAAGTCAACCCAAGACTGCGTATTACCCTTCTGTGTGTTCCTAAACTTTATCCTATAGTACTCTGGGATGAGACCATACTTCTGGATGAGGCACTTCTTCATATTGGAGTAGGACTCTGTTTCCTCCCCCCTTAGGATCAGAAGCCTATCCCTCCCAGATATTGGGACCAACTCCCATAGGAGTGAACCCCAGTACTGAGGCTTAACCCTCCTCATGCTGAGAGCCATCTCAAAAGCTGCCAGCCACTTGTATATTTCATCCCCCTCTTGATATGTAGGAACAACTGATTTGGGTAGTCTGGGGCAAAACCCATTACCATGAACATCTCACCTTCTCTGCCACTGCCGCCACCTCTTTGTTCACTCTTTGCCCACTTCTTCTTCTCTAGGGCCAACTTCTCTGCCTCCAAAGCTATCTGTGCCTCAAGCCCCCTCTCCCCGAGATCCAGTTCTGCTTCTTCTTGGTCTGATGCCACGGACCTTCTCCTCCCATTTGCTCTGGATGGGGCCCTAGCTGCTGAAACCACCGTTAGACATCATCCTCCTCCTCCTGGAAGTTGGGGAGGACATCTTCCCTTTCCCTTCCTCCTCTGAAGCTTTCTCTGCCTTCATCTGCACTACCCAGGCTTCAAGGGACTTGATCATCACAGTCTTCCTAAGGGTTTTAGCAAAAGGCAAACCCCCCTTTCTGCACAGTACCCTAAGCTCAGCTGCAGTGAGTGTGGGTAGGCTTGCCAGATTAAGCTCCATGGTCTCCCTTAAGTTTTGTGTCACTTAAAAAAAACTTTGGCGCCAATTGATCAGAACAATTTACAAAAATCAAAAATAAAGTAATTTAAAAAAATTTTACAAATTTGAAAAATCAAAAATTATTTTGCTCTAGGTCAGTTTAGAGGATTTTCAACTTATTTCACTTAAAACTGTAGTGTGATATTAAACACAAGTACTGGATCCCACCTCTATGCACCAAAAACTTTGGAAAGTTGATTATTGGTAAGGGCAGGTAAGTACCTACACTTAATAACAGGCCACTAACCCATTACGTCCAGTTAGGTCTCAGTAAATTAATCCCAGCTCGACCGTTGGTAGCTTGGCAACAAGCTACAAGGCTTAACTTAGGAGACAGATGTGTAAAGCATTTGAAAATCACAAAACAGTAAATAAGTAAAACACAAAAACCAATAAAAATCCAACACCAATTTCTAAAAATATAATATATTTTTATCTTTAAAATGACACCAAATTTATTAAAATTGGATAAGGGGAACTTGAGATATGAATTTTTAAGGAATGAATGTTTTTTAGCGCATAGAAACTAAAAGCACCAATCTGAACATCTGGTCGCATTTGGCTGGGGCAAAGTCAAAATTTCAGGCCAACTGCGATAGAGCCCTGCTTGGCTCAGCAAGCGGGAGGCCTCGGTCAAAAGTTTACCTTCAGACTTACTCTTTTTCTTGCAGATTTTTCTCACCGGAACGAAGTCATCAATCCGATCTGACCTCACTGGTTCCCTCTTTGGATACGCATCTCAGGAGATCTCAGTGTAGAATTCCACCTTCAGACTTAGTCCACTTTTCGCGATTGAAATCGTCAACCAGGTCAAAGTTGAAATTGGATCCGACGTCCTTGGACCCCTCCTCCGGTACGCTGCGCAGGAAGTCCCAGTCAACTTTTTACATTCAGACTTTGTCACTTTTTTAAAGCTTTTTCTCTCTGACGTCGGATGACCCTCCACAGCAAGCTGATTTCGAGTCGACATCATCGGATTGCCTTCCCAGGAGCCACTGGTGAGATCCTGGAGGTCTGGGGCTCCGGAGCTTTTCATGGGGATGAATCAGGCGGGGTTGACGTTGATGTAAGCAGACTTGACCCACGTTCTCCAGTCATCTCCAAATTTCTGGATCTTCTTCCATAAGGTCTTTGAAGGTCCTTTAGGAGTCCTCAGCTCACCCCAAGGTTACAGAAACTCTGAGTTGCTCCTTGAGGGTTAGGACTCCAACTCCCTAAATGCGCTTGGCTCTAACTCAAAAATGGCAACTGCACAGTGGTCAGCTGGTCAGTTTCTTCAGGATGTGATGCAGGGGACTCTAGTTAGCTATTTTCTACCTGTAGCAAACAGGGAGTCCCTTCTTGAACCAGTTGAAGCCAGACAATGTCCTTTTTGTGGTGAAGCCCATTTGTGCAGCTGGTGCAGTCCTTCAGAGTGCAATGTTCAGGTGCAAGTCAGGGGTCAAGCAGGACAGTCCTTCTTCTTCTTGTCTTTGTTCCTGGTAGGGATCTGAGGTCTGGGTGCCGCTCTTCTACATTTATCCTTGGCCCTGGGGTTGAAAGCAGGGGGGGGCAACTGTCCAATCACAGGCAGGCCACCACCCTCTTGGATTACCACTTCCTGGGAAGTGTTTGAAAAATTCCAATCCCAGGTAGCAATATTCCTTAAAAATCCAAAATGGCAGAAATTCAATTTTGGAGGTTAGTTCTGGCCGAGTCCTTCCACCGGTGTGGCTAAAATTCCTTAAAACACCCCTTTCCTGCCCTCTCCTAATCTGATATAGGGGGCGCCTGGTTGTCTAGGTTTGCAGGAAATCGGGAGGTCCTGAGCTGCTCCAAATGTCCTTCCTTCCTTTGAAGACCAGTTTGGCTGCTCTTCCCCATCCTGTTTCACCATCTGCTAAGGCAGATCTCCTCCCCCAGCCACTTCCTTTTTCCTCAGCCCAGGCCACTTCACACCTCATCAAGACAGCCTTGCCAGAACGAGTTATATTAAATTCAACAATGACAAGTTCTTGGATTTATTATAACAATAAGTTTGATACCAAACTTGACATATCGTGCTCCTTTTGAGACTTTCTTAATTCAAAATAAAGCCTCCTATGTAAGCCTATGGAACCCACTCAATGGGGTAAAATGGATTTGGCTACTTTTCCCTCACCAGGTATTGTAAAACATCTTTTATAAAGTCCCTGCTTATAGTCACACTGCACCCAACCCTGGGGCACCTTGGGCACACATTAGGGGTGACTTATATGTAAAAATAAGGTAGTTTAAGACTTTGGAAGTACTTTTAATTCCAAAGTCGAGTTTGAAGGCAACTTTAATTTAAAAGCAGCCAGTAAGGCAGGCTACCTATGGGTGCACTATATGCTGGGGTCCCTAAACCTAAACCTACATGCCCAACCATATACCTAGACACTTATTGATAGGTTGGCATAGCCAATTAAAATTAGCCTAATTTGCATACTCATTTTACACAGATCACAGGACCTGGGACTGGTTAGCAGTGTCCAGGGCACCATGAGAGTAAGGAAAACACCAGCAAAAAGTGAAAAATGGGGGCAAAAAGTTAGGGACCTTATGCAATCAGCCCAGTTTTCCCACACACATCGAGAACAGCAACATCCTGACACCTCCCAATCAGGCTTCAGGAGCAATCACAGCACAGAGACAACCTTCCTCGCTGCCACAGAAGACATCCGCTCGCTCCTCGACCATGGCCATACAGCAGCCCTCATTCTACTGGACCTATCGACTGCCTTCGACATGGTCTCACACTTCACCCTCTGCTCCAGTCTCCTCACAGCCAGCATACGCGAAAAGGCCCTACAATCAATACGCTAATTCCTATCTGGCAGAACACAGAGAGTCAGACTCCTGCCTTACCTTTCAGAAGCTACGGAGATCAGCTGCGGAGTTCCACAGGGCTCCTCCCTAAGCCTCACACTCTTCAACATCCACATGTCCCAGCTTGCATCCTTCATCATGAATCGTGGGCTGAACATCGTCACCTATGCCGATGACACCCAGCTGATCATCTCACTGACCAAAAAACCCACTACTGCTAAGAAGAATTTCCACAACGGGATGGAAACTGTCGCTGCCTGGATGAAGGACAGTTGTCTCAAGCACAACTCTGAGAAGACCGAGATCCACATCCTGGGACCATCCACATCACGCTGGGACGACTCCTGGTGCCCCTCGACCCATGGCACCCCACCACAACTAACCACACACACAACCTCAGCTTCATCCTCGACTCATCGCTCACCATGCCCCACCAAGTCAAGTCAGTCGCATCCTCCTGATTTCACACACTCTGACTTCTCTAGAAGATCTACAAATGGATTGCCCTGGTTACCAGCAGACTCGACTAAGCCAACACCCTCTACGCCGGTACCACCCAGAAGAACTTGAAGAAACTACAGGACATCCAAAACACCTCCGCCAGACTCATCCTGGACATTCCCGCTGAGAACATATCTCCAATCACCTAAGAGACCTCCACTGGCTCCCTATTGAGAAAAGAATTAACTTCAAGCTTCTCATCCACACTTACAAGGCCCTCCATGACCTAGGACCCACGTACCTTAACCACCGCATCACCTTCTACTCTCCCACCAGACCTCTCCTCTCCGCTCCACAAGCACTAGCCACCGTACACCGCACACGGAAGACCTCCCTGGTGGAAGATCCATCGCCTACCTTGCAGCAAAGAGCTGGAACACCCTGCCCTGCACCTCAGGCACTCACCATCACCTCAGGCACTCACCATCACTACCTCAATTCTGGAAGGACCTTAAAACCTAGCTCTTCAACTGAAGCTCAGAGGACAAACCCTCTTAGCGCCTTAAGACCCTTACAGGTGAGTAGTGGTGTTTTATAAACCTGGATTTAATTTTAATTTGATAAATTCTCCCCTGACACTGAAAGGCATGCTCTTTATGTGAAACAGGTTTTGGATCCTATTTTAAAACTCTTTAGTGTTGAAAAACATCCAATTTACCTATTTCTCTAGAAAATACTCTATTAAACTAATTGCAAACTTGTTGTGGAAAGAAATCGCTACGGTTTAACAATAAGACTTGGCCTAAATTATAAGGATTTAATATTATGCCTAAATTACCTTGGTCAACTCAACCCAGAATATAAGGCCCTTCCTCTGCCACATAAAAATTGGCTTTACATACTTTTCCACTGAATTCCAATTCGACTGTGCAATAACTGTTGGACCTGACAGCCTTAGGGTGGTCACCCCTAATTTTTTGCTTGCCTCCCTCTACTTTTTATATACAGTTTTTGCTGGTTTTAATACTCTGAGCACTTTACCACTGCTAACCAGTGCTAAAGTGCATATGCTCTTTTCTTTAAACATGGTAACATTGGATCATATCCAATTGGATTATTTAATTTACTTATAAGACCCTAGTAACGTGCACTATATGTGCCCAGGGCATGCAGATTAAATGCTACTAGTGGGCCTGTAGCACTGATTGTGCCTCCCACTTAAGTAGCTCATTAATCTTGTCTCGGGCCTGCCATTGCATGGCCTGTATGTGCAGTTTCACTGCTAATTCGACTTGGCATTTAAAAGTACTTGCCAAGCCTAAATCTCCCCTTTTTCTATTTATAAGTCACCCCTAAGGTATGCCCTACGTAACCCATAGGACAGGGAGCTGTGTAGGCAAAAGGCAGGACATGTGCCTGTGTAGTTTACATGTCCTGGTAGCGTAAAACCCCTAAATTTGTGTTTACACTGCTGTGAGGCCTGCTCCCTTCATAGGCTAACATTGGGGCTACCCTCATTTACTGTTTGAGTGGTAGCTGCAGATCTGAATGGAGTAGGAAGGTCATATTTAGTGTGGCGAGAATGGTGATACAAAATCCTGCTGACTGGTGAAGTTGGATTTAATATTACTTTTTTAGAAATGCCACTATTAGAAAGTGAACATTTCTCTGCACGTAAATCCTTCTGTGCGTTACAATCCTCGTCTGGCTGGGTTTAGTTGACAGCTCCCTTGTGCATTCACTCAGACACACCCCAAACACATGATACTCAGCCTCACTTGCATACAACTGCATTTTGAATTGGTCTTCCTGGGCTGGGAGGGTGGAGGGCCTGACAATTACACGTCAAAGGACAGTAGCCTACCCTCACACAAAGGACTGCCACATACACTACTGGGACAATGGCAGACAGGATTGAACTGAAAGGGGACCTTGTGCACTTCGAAGCCACTCTTTGAAGTCTCCCCCACTTCAACAGCACATTTGAGTATTTTAACAGGGCCTCTGCCCCTACCAACTCAGACACCTCCTGGAGAAGAGAACCTGAACCAGAACTTGCATCCTGCCAAGAAGACCTGCCTGGATGCCCAAAGGACTCACCTGTCTGCTTTCTGTGAAGGACTGCTGCCTTGCTGTTGCCCTGCTGCCTTGCTGCTCTCTGGCTGTGGTGAGAAGTGCTCTCCAAGGGCTTGGATAGAGCTTGACTCCTGTTCCCTGAAGTCTCAGGACCAAAATGACTTCATCTCTACAAGAAGGACTCCTTGTGCTGTGAAAATCGACGCACATCCTGCCATAAACGATGCACAGCCTGCAATGTGGTGAAAAATTCATTGCACATCAAACCAGAACGACACAGCCTGACTTTGCAACGAGAAGAACGATGCAGCGCCAGTGTAGCAACCGGAAATTCGATGCACGGGACTCTTGATCGACGCACAGCCAAGCCGGAACGAAGCAACCTGACTTCCAGTGAGGAATGGATGCAGCGCCTGCCGTGCAGTAGAAATTTTCCACGCAACGCCCACTGGATCGACGCAGCCCTTGTGACTTTGTCCTGTCAGCGCCAGAAATCCACACATCATCCCTGGGGTGTCCGAAAACCCCGCAACCGGAAGAGGATCCACAAAGAAGCGCTGGAAATCGACGCACAGACGTCCCTGCGTAAAAACTAAATGACGCATCGCCGTGTGCGGCCAGAGAAATCGACGCACACCTCCTTGTTTTCCACGCATCTCCTCTGCGGTTCTTTGTGGAGATTTTGAACGCGAACCAGGTACTTTGTGCTTGAAAGAGACATTTATTGCTTCTAAAAGACTAAAGACACTTTATATCACTTTTACTGTGATATTTCAACATATACTTATTGCATCTTAATTGTGTTGATCTGCATTCTACCAGATAAATATTATATATTTTTTCTAAACACTGGGTGGTGTATTTTTGTGGTGCTACACTGTGATAGTGCATGATTTATTGCACAAATACTTTACACATTGCCTTCTAAGTTAAGCCTGACTGCTCAGTGCCAAGCTACCAGAGGGTGGGCACAGGATAATTTGGCGACTTACCCTGACTCGAGTGAGGGACCTTGCTTGGACAGGGGGTAGCCTGACTGCCATCCAAAGACCCCATTTCTAACAATAACCAACTGTGAGTCTGGGTTTGCCTGTAAATGTTTCTAGAGGTATGTCTGAAGATATTCATTCTTTCCCTAAATTCTTTCAAAATTATTGATCCATGTCATACTGATTTGTTGACGATAATATAGAGAGACCCAGAATCAGCTACATTACCAATGGGTACACTACCTAGTGTAATTAAGCACATTGGCTTTTTCCTTGACTTCATACTAAGACCTGATATTCTTAATTCGGATTAAATGCTTCGTATACATAAGACATCGCTCTACTCATCTCCCTCTAAGGAAGAGCCTGAAATCTTAATAATACACTTCACTGTATCGTTGCCTCTCTTTTTAACTACATACTCTGGCAAAGTGCTTAACAATGCTGCTGTCAGAGCAGCGTTGTTTTATTGCTGAACAACACTCATCTATCATAATTTGTTGTGTTTTTTCCTCGTGTTTACTTGGCTTAGTCTTGATTATAAACGTCTGTGTAGTAGGTGTCACACTGCCAGTATTTCGTTTTGACAAGTTATCTAATACACCATGGGCCAGATGTAGCAAAGTTTTGCGAGTCGCAAATGGCCCGATTCGCTATTTGTGACAATGCAAAATCGGAAATGGGATTCAAAAACCCCATTTCCGACTTGCAAAAAGCGATGCGAGCCGTTTGCGACTCGCAAAAATTGTGACCCCATTTTGCAACCCGCAAATAGCAAGTCGCAATTTGCGAGTCGCAAAGCTTATGCAATTGCAACTCGCAAATTGCGACTAGTCGCAAAAAGCCCAGTTTGCATGTCCCATTTACCACTAACTCAGAGCAGGTGGTAACCATAACCAAAGCATAAAAGGAGACCCAGAAAGCCTCTGGGTTACTCAAGATGGCGGAGATATACCTGATTGCAGTGAGGAGGAGAGTCCACGCCGCACAGCAGAGGAGGAGGAGGGGCCACAGACAGGAGAAGATATATAGAACAAGGCAGACTCTTTTTCAGCAAACTGAGGATGAGATATACGATAAATATCGCCTTAGCAGCGCAGCCATACTAGAATTAATTGATTTACTGAAACCACAGCTAGAACACCAGACTCTGCGTGGTTGCGCCATCCCTACGCATGTGCAAGTGCTATGCTCACTGTACCTTTTGGCCTCAGGGAGCTATCAGGGGGTCATTGCTGTGGCAGGTGGGGTATCCCAAAGTGCAGCGTCAAGGTTCCTCAGGGCATTCCTAGATGCCTTAGTCACACACATGGCACGCTTCATATACCTACCAAGGAATGAGGCAGAAATAAACAGCACCAAGCTGGACTTTTACAGGATTGCAAACTTTCCCCCTTGTCATAGGATGTGTAGATGGGACACATATTCAAATATGCCCCCCCAGCAAACCTGGAACATATTTTCCGCAACAGAAAGTGTACCCACTCACTGAATATTCAGGTTGTTTGTGACGCCCATTATATCATCACTGACATTGTAGCTAAGTTTCCAGGCAGTACCCATGACTCATACATTTTTAGGCATAGTGGGATACATCAACGCCTGGAACGTGGGGAATTTGGATACGGATTCCTCCTAGGTAGAGCTACAGACACCTTGCAGGCATACACACAGGTCTCTGTGCACACCAATCAGGACTTCCTAACAGTGTACTTTTTGCTCTAAGGCCATGGATTATGACTCCGTTTTTAACACCCAGCAATGAATGTGAGAGGCGATACAACAATGCACATAAGAGGACCAGGAACATCATAGAGCGCACCTTTGGACTCCTGAAAGCAAAATTCCGATGCCTCCACCGCAGTGGAGGTGCCCTCCAGTATACCCCCATTACAGCATTCAAAATTGTGGTTGCATGCGCCATCCTCCACAACATAGCCACCTGACGTGGGCTACCTCTCACCCCTGCAGACCCAGATCCTGATGATGAAGAGCAAGAACAACCACATCGCCATCATGGGGATCGGAGTATAGCTAATCAAGGCAGACTGAGACGGGAACACATCGCAAACCAATACTTTGGAAGGTATGTGTCAACTCCAAGCATACTCACCTATTGACCAAAAACACCATTTGTTAAGTGGAACAAATAAACTATTTAATTAGTGCAGAAATTGAACTATATACAAGTAATGAATGTCCATGGGCATGAAAATGCAAACCAGGAATGTGGCACATTGACGTCATGTGCCACTTCAACAGGACCAGGGTAATCTCTATCACCTTCTGCCCCTCCTGCCAGCCTGGCTGGTCCCTGGTGCTTCTGCTGTGCTCTGGCTGGTACTCCTGAGCACCCTACTGTCAGTGGCAGAGACACTGCTCACTGTAGAGCCCTCCTCACTGTCCTGGGGTGTTTCCCCTGTGCCCCTAGACAGATGCCGTGCCTCCATCAAGTCAATGACGTGGGTGAGACGTCCCAGGCCCCTAGCCACATCCCCAGCGAAATGGCCCATTTCCACCTGCAGCCCAACTGTCCCCCTCGACAGGCCTGTGGTGTTCATAGCCAGCCTGCCGATGGATGTGGCCATCCTGTCTAGTCTGTGCAGGAGCTGACGGTCCCTGCGCCGCCCACCCTCGGCCTGGGCCAGTAGTCCTCCCGTCAGTTCCCTCATGGCTAGGGCAAGGTCCCCAGTGTTCGTGCATATCATGTCCATCCTGGAGTTCAGTTGCTGCATGCTGGCCTCGTTATTGCGCACGAAGCGGTGCAGCACACCAATAATCCTCCCTAAAATTCTATTTTGTAGGCGCTGACCATGCAGCAGCTGTGCCTCACTGGTGCTGGGAGGTTGTTGGCCGGACTGCAGCCCTGATGTCCTGGACCTGCGTCGCCTGCGCAGCGGTGGCTGCCCTGTGTGTTCCACTGTCTCACTCCTGCCTGTTGCTGGCGCAGCCTCTTGGGATACAGTTGCAGCAGGTGTGGATACTTCAGGGATGATGTTGGCCGTGCAGGTGGGAGTGCTGGCGGGTCCTGAGGTGTCCTCATGGGGCTGGCTGATCTGAGTAGTGGTGGTGTCTTGTGGGAGACCTGTGGGACATGGGGAACAGACTGTCAGTGTCTACCATCTGTTGCACACTTCCTAATAAACATTTGCCTATGAACTGCCTACTTGACTACATTTCCCATAATGCATCATTCTGGTGTTTGCTACCCTGAAATGGAGCTATCTTGGTTGAGTATGCCCCTGTGTACATGGTGGGTGGGGTATGGCATTGATAGGGGTACAGGCATGTCACATGGTACTCACCGGTTGATGTGCTGGGCTCTGAGGTGTCCAGGTCCCCAAATCCAGATACTACCTCCTGCTCCAGGGTTTCCTCCACCCTTTCTTCCAGGGGTGTGGGTGGTGGCACTGACGATGGTCCCCCTCCTGTGCCTCTCATCTCCCGGAGCCTTTCAGCCACCCTCTCCTTGGTCCGGGAGCGGAGGTCATACCACCTTTTTTTGATGTCATCAATGCTCCTGTGGCTCACCCCCAGGGAATTTATTTTGTCCTGGATGTCCTGCCACAGCTGTTTCTTGGTGGCTTCAGGCACATTTAGGGCTGCCTTGCCAAATAATTCATCATAGTGCTGACAGCATTCGTCTGTCAGCACCTCCAGCTCCCTCTCTGAGAACTTCAGCTTTCTCTTTCCTTGGAGTTCCTTCCATGGCAGCTGCTGTTTCTCCTGTGTGCAGTTCAGCAGTTATAAAAGGGTGTGGTCCTCCCTCCTCCCAGGTGTATTAGTAAACTTACTGGCTGTGATGTCATCATCATGTGCCAGGAAGTGTTTCCAGAGTGTTCTGGAGTGGTTTCTGGAGTGTTCTGCAGCACCTGTAATCAATTTACATGCAACTCGCAATTTGCGACACCCACTCGCAAAAAGTGACCTCGCAATCGGCGGACTCGCACACTGCGTTGCGACTCCGGGTGCGAGTCGCTATTTCGGCACTGTTGTTTTGCCTGCATTTCGATTTGCGACTCGCATTTTGCGAGTCGCACAAACTCGCAAATTGCGAGTCGCCAATTTTTTTTTTACTACATCTGGCCCATAGTCTTTTTTCTCCAATTTAGCACATTGTTTAGACAATTCAGATTTTTTTGACAATTATGATGGTGTTTTCACGGGTAGTATTTCCATTTTCCCACATTCTTTCCTCTATTCCAGAGTCGTTAGTGTGTATTACAATTTGATCTCAGATGAGATCGTCATGGAGGTTTCAGAATTTGCTAAGGAAAGCTGATTTGTAAGTTCTGATAGTCATCTGTAAATTCTTGAACTCCTATGTGGCATTGATTTACATTGAAACGATCGACTGATATACCAACAGATGTTGAAAAATAGTGATCTTAAATCTTCAATTGCATCCATGAAGACATCAGGATCTGAATCAGTTTGCTATTTTTTTTCCATTTGTAGACACATTCTTAACCTTCCAGACCCAAGGTATGTATAATTTTTTTCTAGGTGAACATTTCTCAGCAACATCATCATCAATAACTGAAATATAGTTTATATAGTATGGTTCCCATTGAGGTTCCCCCTGGAATTGGTAGAAAAGCTTGAGGGGGAATTAATGTAAATGTGTGCACACACACTGTGAGAGTTGTAATATATACGTATAAGCAGTTTGCTAGATGTAAAATGCCCTTGTCTAAAAATACCAACATTCATCAGAAGTACTGCTTGGCAGAGACTAATCGGATTTTCCGAATTAGAGGCTGTTTACAGTCTGAAATGCTGATCTCTTGTGAAGCTGTAAATAAAAATAAGCACATGTAAGATGACTTGCATGATTCCTCACACTGCCTTGTGACTTGCCAAAGCAGTGACATTGCCCGTACGCACATTTGCAAGCATCGCTAAGAATCTGACGGGAAAGGAGGTGTTTTTCAAAAGGTACTTGGTAAACAAGTCTAGTTAAAATCATCACGCAATGAAGACATCCATATTTCCTTCTTCCTTTTCGTATGTATTGAAAGTCACAGTGAACAACGTGAGTCGTTAAAAAAAAGTCTGTGCTGCAGGGTGAAGCACCGACATTGCAAATAATTGTAAAAAGAAACGTGGTTGGTCGCTGTGGTGTGACAACACCTCACTAATTTGTATCTGTTTTAAGGTAAAATATCATTTTGGTTTCAGCATAACACTCTACAGCAGCTGTTGCTTCCAGCTCCGTCTCTGTACATGTCCTTTACCCTCCCTCGTCATTGGATTCCAATAGTTAATGTCTTTCTTTCAGAAGTGACAAAAGGTATGGTTACTTCGGATGTTGATAGGTATGTTGTTCCAGATTCTAGGTGCATAGGGTGGGAAGGTCTGTCTTTTGGCCTTTATCAGTCTGGTAAAGCCTTGGCTTGGCTTCCACCTCAGGGAATATCTCTTCTAGCTATGCAGGGGTGTATTGTCTGAAGACGTTTGCAGGATATACAACTGGTCTTAACTGTGATGTGATGCAGACCTGGAACAAGGGTTACTTGAGTGACATTATTGTTGGGTTGATGACAACCAATTTCCCCAGGTGTCTGACTGACGTGTACCCTACTTCTGTGAGATCCAGCATTGAGTGTGGGACTCCATAGTGCCTAATGGTAGTATTGGAATAAACTCTCATTTTGTGCTTTGTAATTACCGCAATTTTTCACATAGTAATTTTTATGTCTCGTCTGTGACTGTGCATGCGCTGCATGCACTCTCGCATGTGAGAGACATTGTATACAACATGGGAATTGCAACCGGCCGATTGCTTACCATTCATTGGCTTATTTGTCACTGGTATTTGCTGTCTTCAACTTGGCCAGCACATGCCAGTAACACTCGTCCTTCTTTAGACTTGAGCATGGACCAAGTACTGATTACTTCAGCTGCATTGCTGTCCTTCCACTGATCGTGCCATGATTGATGTACTATTTTTATTACTTTGAATTCTTCTTCTGTCATACTTGTCCGTTTACTTCCCCTCCCCCCAACCCTCCTGTTGTCTATGTTGCTTCTTCCTCTCTCTGGCCATATCATCGAGCTTCTTTTTACAACTTTTAACCATGCGGCACAGCAGCCGCGTTGCTCTACAACATGGCTAAAAGACACTGGCAAAGCCAGTAGGTCTTGCACAGGTGAAAGCTCTTGTCTTTCCAATGCAGTTTATCATAATGGGGGTGGTCTATCCAATCTATCAGCATACATTTACAAGATTAGTATGTATAATCCACTAAAAGGGCTCAGAATTTTGTAAACTGTATTTAAACCTTACTTTTTAAAAAGCTAAACTCTGAATACTCTAAGGCTGCTAGATTCGAACACGCTTTAAATCTTCAACTGAAATCTGTAAAACCCATTCCCATTTCTTTAAAATCAATATTTTCGGTTTTATTGTATTTCTCAGTAACTCTCCTAACACGTTGGCCTTAATAATAAAAGGCTGAACAATCATTGGTGAGTGACGATCTATATGTCACATGAATTTTAATTTTGGTCCCACACTTTAGCCTTTGTATATCCTTTCAAAAATATCGTATGTTATTACACAGCATAATTCCAACATGATTTACCTGGTCTGAACCCTGGTTTGAACATTTGTTTTGGCGACGTAGCCTTGTTGCAATGAACACGTACGATTGTTTGCACTACAATAGGGGGTGGATGAGCGTCTTAAATGTTTGAACTTTTTTTCAGGAAAGAGGTAAATGAGTAGAAGAGAAGTATGCTATACTGCGGCTTGATTAATATTCTAAAATGTGGCTTTCAACGTTTCTTCTGAAATCTCGGTTTTAGGGACCTTCTCAGTCCATGTGTAGATTTATCACTCATCCTGGAGAGTCCTGTCATATTGTAATAGGAGGTACCCTGACCATTTTGATTTAATAAATTCCAGTTCCATTTCAAGTATGAAATTGGCAGGCCCAAACCAAATCTTTTAAAAGGGGGATGTGCCCCAGATTAGTGCACTAATTCTGCATATTCTTCCAAAGGTGCCTATGAACTTGACAGAAGGCAGTTTAACTACCGTTCTGTAATGGTCATATGGTACAATGAGTGTTTACAACTACAAACTATAGACTTATTAAGATTAAAATGTAATTACAACTTCAAAGAACTGTTGGCTATGATTAGATGAACGCTTTCAAATTGGACTAAACTTTTGAATTTTAGAGCGAGTCGTCGGTTACTGAAGTTTGTGACTAACAGTAATGGGGATAACTGAACTCTTATTTTAGTGGTACCAGTGAGCATCTCCATTATGTTTTTCCAAGTTTGAACCCATCATTCAACAAACAAATTATTACAAGGTAGAAAGATCCAAGGGTAAGCGGCAACTTCTTCCAAAACTCCTTTATTAAGAAGATGCAGGTTATATGTAGTACGGCCCAGCCATTCACCCAACACCTTAAGCAGGCCCTCCTGAGCGGCACGGTGGAAGCGCACTCCGTCTCCTCTCCAACCTCCACCGCATCTCACCGTCTCTCACTCCAACCTCCCACGATTCTAGAACATGTTTGTTCTAGAATACAACACATCCCCCCCTCTACAACAACCACAAAACAACACAGTAAAGGGAAAAAGATCATCTGAGAGGAAACAAACAAAAGGGGAAAAATAAAAATTATACTAAAGTCTTTAAGATATGTAAGTTAACCATAGTCTTTAAGATAGGCAGGACTCTGCAACTTTCTATGAGACGTATGGATTGTTTTTAACCTTAGGCGGGTCTTCTTGGTCATCCTGACTTTCCTGTACCACTCCACCCTTATATAAAACAACTCTATTGAGATTCCACACCCGATGATCACAGATTTTGACAGTATTGGTAAACATCTTAATGACTCTCAATGGTTTAGCTAGCCTACTCCCACCAATAGGCAGTCCAGGACGTTTTATCATAACCAAATCCCGACCTTCACCTTGGTCACCTTGACTGCATGATTACGATCAAAATGAAATTTGCTTTTCCTCACCTTGTAGAGTTCTCTCTCTTTCCTATAGATATTCTTATTAGGGCGACTCCCATCATCCAAAAAATTGTTTACCCAACCTGGTTCTAGCACAGTGTTAGGACACCTCCCATGGAACAAAACAAACGGAGGTACCCCAGTGGTCGTATGTGGCGTCAATCTATACACTCCAACTCATTTGATGACCTCATCTTTCCAGTTCTTGTTGTCTTTTTTGGCTAGCGCTATAATCTCTTTCAAAGTTCTATTGAATCTCTCAACCATACCATTAGCTTCTGGATGGTACAATGTACATTTTTTGTGTTTGACCCCACACAGCTGAGGAAAGTCCTCCATTTCCCTGGAAACAAGTTGAACACCATTGTCTGTAAGAAGAGTTTCAGGTAAGCCTTCCCTTAGAAATGAATCTTGAGAAAGCTTATAACACATTGAGTCTCAATACCTCTAGAGAAATGAATTTCTGGCCAACGAGAAAACATATCAACTACAACAATGATGTACGTTTCCTGACCATTTCCATGTACAGGACCCAGTATGTCCAAAGCAATATCCCTCCAAGGCTTTTCAGGGCGATTTCTCAACAACATGGGTTCGACTCTCGGTTTCATACTCTTCTCACTCTCTGCAAATTGTACACATTCCCTCACCAGACGTTCAACTTGGATATCCATACCAGGCCACCAGTAACTAGATTGCAATCTCTCTTTCGTCTTAGAGATGCCAGAGTGCCCTTCATGAGCTAAATTCAGTAGCTCTTTTCTTAGTGTGCTTGAGGGTACCAATCTAGTGCCCCGTAACAGCAACCCATCTCTGGTTGATAACTGGTCTTTAATAAACCATAAATCTTTGCGCAGGTCTCCACCTTGCTGCTTATGTTTCCATTGACACATGATGAGATTAATTACACCCTGTAAAGTAGAATAATCTTTCAATTCATGGCGCCATCTCTCCTCCAAAATCACTGCTTGATTTATCTCGCAAACTAAATCTCCTTCCTCACACACTCCATCATCCAAAGAAACTGAGGTGTTCTCAGAAACTAATCTGGATAATGTGTCCACTATCACATTCTCAACCCCAGGAATGTATTTCACTTCAAAATTGAACTCTTGAAGATCAACCACCCACCTGGAAATTCTAGAGGATATGAAATCCACACCCTTCTTATTGAAAACCTCACACAAAGGTTTATGGTCAGTCCTGACAATGAAAGTGGATCCCCACAACAAATGTTTTAGTTTCTTGATGGCCCAATGTACAGCCAGCGCTTCTCTCTCAATCACTGAATATTTGCTCTCAGCACCTTTGAGGCTCCTCGATAAAAACATGATGGTATTCTGGGGTCCACATCCACCTTGTTGTAATACAGCTCCCAACCCTTTAAGACTGGGATCAGTTGTGACAATAGAATTATTTTTTGGATCAAAATTCCTGAGACAGGGAGCCAAAGATAACTTTGCCTTGATTAAATTAAACTCTTTTTCCACACACCTCACTCCATACGAAATCTACTCCTTTCCTTAAAAGGACTCTCATATTATAGGTGATCGCAGCAAAATTCTTGACAAATGTATGATAATATTCAACTATTCCCAAGAACCTCATGAGCTCTTCTTTTATGGAAGGGGACACCATCGCCTGAATTGTGTTAACAAGATCAGCCTTGGGGGCAACACCATCACCTGTTTTGGTGTGGCCTAAGTAGTCAATAGTCTTAGTGCCAAACTTGCACTTTTCCAATTTGACTGTTAAAGTGTGATCACTTACTCTCCTTAATACTTGTCTGACTCTGGTATCATGTTCAGCATAATCTTTCCCATATACAAGGATATCATCCTGGTATACACAAACCCCCTCTAAACCTCTCAGGATCCTCTCCATAACCCTCTGAAATACAGAAGCCGCCGAGATTAATCCAAACAGAAGTCTGGTATACCTAAATGTGCCAAATGATGTTATGAAGGTCGTGAGATCCATAGAATCTTATGAACGTGAGAGACCACAGCACTCAACAATGTACAAGTCAATAAGTACAGTTGAAAGCTATCATGTAACAGTAATGTTAATAAAGATAATCAGTGTTCGTCTTGGTTTTCCAGGAGATTCTTTATTTGGATTGGTTTTCATAAATCCAAAAGGTACAGTCAAAGCAGCACAGCCAACACGTGTTTCATCACAATCGTGACTTCATCAAGGCTAAAATAGCAGTATAAGGTTGGTATTTCGCAGGTTCTTAGACTCCATTGCTTCTGTTTATGAAAATGGAGTGCGAAGCTGGTTTTTCATCCGTGTAGATATATCCTGCTGTGTTCAAAAGGGTGACGAATTCCAAGGGTACAATGTAAGTACTTCCAAGGCGAGTCAAAGATAGAGGGACCTTATTAAGTCCAGTCAATAGGTAAAGCCGATCCCTATCGTATTTTGGGAATGAAAAGTAAAAAAGTAACAAGCAACAAACACAGGGCGCGCAGAAGCACGCGTCAGCGAGACTCCCTCGTGCACCACTTTAAAAAAAAACAACAAGGTGGTGCGCGAGCGTCACACTCAGAGGAGTTTGAAAGAAAGTTAGTTAAAATAAACTTCACCTCACCGCCAAAGGAAATAAAAATGCCAATCTGCCGTCAGGAGGAGACGCCGAAAACTGCCGTTCCCCACCTTCGTCGCCAGTATTACAAAGTAGAAAGATCCAAGGGTAAGCGGCAACTTCTTCCAAAACTCCTTTACTGAGAAGATGCAGGTTATACGTAGTACGACCCAGCCATTCACCCAACACCTCATGCAGGGCCTCCTGAGCGGCACGGTGGAAGCGCACTCCATCTCCTCTCCAACCTCCACCGCTTCTCACCGTCTCTCACTCCAACCACCCACGAGTCTAGAACATGTTTGTTCTAGAATACAACACAAATGTGTGAAAAACGTGTTTGGCAAACCACAAATGACTTACTGCTTGCCAAAGAATGTAAAGGTCACTTATTTTTAAAGGTGCAATATACCAGTCAAAGATACCAGTGACCCAAATGAGGCGATTTTAAATATGTAGAATTCAGGAGCATTGATGGCCATTCTATGAACTTCAAAAGACAGACCTCATCACACAAGTCTTAGCCTGCCAACCAGTGGAAAGCAATGTTTACCTCAAAATATTGACTGTAAAGATTATGGAGGGGAAGGACCTAAATACTAAATACCTGTGGAAGTTAACCCCTAATCAAATTATTGGGTTTTACTTCAGTGCAAGCAAAGGCTGTATGATAAACAAAATCAAATTCAAGTTAATAAAAACAGGAATCAAACCCATGCAAGTCCACTACTTTGGAATGTCTTGCACCATTGCTAAGGACAGTGCTTATGATTGCTTTGAAGAGGGCCCTGAAAACTGCTCATTTCATGGAGGTTGATAACTAATATCAAGTAAGGGAGACCATCTCCAAATTCCTCCTCACTACGCCTCCCAACAGGGACTGGAACCCTGGACTGCTCTCCGGCATTGCACTGCCCCTTCTGGCTACAGAGCAACTTTAATAAACTGATAGCTGATCTTGACCTTCCCCAGGAGGAGGATTCTCCACTGGTTCAATGCTGACAATTTGTGTTATTGGTGCTGCTATGAGGCCACCAGGCAGCATGTTCCGTGCCTTAAAAACAAAAATTATTTTTTCCTTAAATATGTAACTGCCTAATTGTGAGCAGTAATTTATGTTCAGTTCACAGATGTCTTTTCTTCCTGTCAGGATTGGTGCAGAAGCCAAGGCAATGAAAGGCACCTGGGATTCAGTGTAGTAAAAGTGTCATGGGCCTTGAAGTAAGAAAGGAAAATAGTTGACTGGAATTTCAGTAGGAAAATAGAGCAGTAATTAGAGTTGAGTGAGGTCTGTAGGTCTCTGGGCCCCAGTGCCACTGCACCTGTTGCTCCATAGACAGCTAGGCCTCAGGAGAGAAAGCGGATGGGGCAGAAAAAGAGAAGCAAAGGGAAGTAAGAGAAGGGGTTGCGAAGAAATAAAAGAAAGATGGGAGAGAAGGAACGAGAAAATGAAATTAAAACTAAGAGAAGAAATAGAGCAAAAGTGGAAGACAAAAGAAAAAAAGGGAAGGAAGCTAGCGAACGAAAGATAAATAGGAAAAATAATAAAAGAAGTGTGAAAAAAAGAGAAAAATTAACATTAGAGAAAAAAGAGAGATGGTGAGAAAAAACAAGCAGCGAAAGAAGCAGGTCATGTATGTATTGAAACATTTCCCACAGACACGCAATGGAATAACTACTTTTACACTTTGGGTCCCGACAAGTAACTTGTGGCTTCCACATAGAGACGGGAAAAAGAGGGATTTATAGTAAAACCTGAATTGACAGATACAGATAAGAAAAACACCAGGGGAAGTGAGGAAGCAAGATCTAAAAAAAAAAGTGAAATGATGCATACTAAATCAAAGGAAGGAGCAAATAAAAAAGACAAAGAAAGAATGATGGGAGGAGAAAAATTAGTGAAACAATGAATGCCTGATGAAGAAAAAGGAGAGGAACTAAACAAGGAAATAAATAACCAAGTTTTTGCAAGTTTGAAAGAGAAGGTAGAAACAGGAAGAGGGAAATAAAAAAAGGGAGCTGAGTAGAAATAAATAGTTGAAAGAAAGAGTGAAACTGTTAACTTGTGGATTTTAAGAGCTGGAATGAGAAATGTAAGGGAGAAAGAAAACACTGAGAGAAAACAGAGTAAAGGAAAGAACAAAGTGAGATAGGTGAAACAGACCCTCCCAAATAAAGATGGCAGCTAAGAATAGATTTAATTGGCTCCCCAAGGCCTCAAACAGAAGTCAGAGTGTGGAACAGCAGTGGGCACTGCAGAACAGCAGGAGGTATGTGAACCCAAATACAACAATATTTGGACGCTTCAGATCGGGACTGGGGATATAGTCAGAGCTGTGTCCCGGCCCGCTGCTGGAATAACAGAAAGGCAGCGGGTGAGGAATGAGAAACTGAGTGCCATGTAATTCCTGGTATTGGAATAATGGGGCACTGCAGGTTATGGTTGAGGTACATTAGCAGAGTTGTATGTGGGCTGAAGTACTGGAATAGTAATGGGCACACAAGGTCAGAAGTGAGGTATGTTAATGAAGCTATGTGTGGAATCTAGTATTGCCCTGCCAGTGTTGCCGAGTGTTAGCCTGCAGATGCCCTGATGAAGCTGCGAGTGAGGCTCACCATGGTAGTAGTTTTGCCTCTGAACCACAGTAGTGAGGTGTGGGTGTGTGAGCCTTACTACTGAGAAGAAACATGCACTGAATGTTAGAATTAATGGATTCTGGCAGAGCTGTACAGTGGCGTTGGATGTTAGACTTGAGGTGCACTGGCTGAGCTGTGTTTTGCTCTTTTGGATCCAGTATTGGCTTGGCAGTGGGACTAACTATTAGAACTGAGCTGCTGTAATGGAACTGTATGTAAGTGGGGTCCCAGCATAGGAAAGGAAGTGACCTCACTAGGGTACAACTGAGGTGCACTGATTTAGCTGCACCCGAGGTCCCAGTACGGGAACAGCAGAGTGTACTGACTGTAAGAACTGAGGTGTTCTGGCAGACAGCTTGTGTGGAGTTCTGGTACTGGCACAGCTGAGGGGCTTGGAGTGTGTGAACTGAGGTGCATTGATGGAGCTGTGCCTGAGGTCCCAGTACTGGAACAGCAGAGTGTACTGACAGCAAGAACGGAGGTGCTCTGGCAGATAGCATGTGTGGGATTCTGGCACTGGCACAGCTGAAGGCTTTGAGTGTGTGAACTGAGGTGCAGTGATATAGATGGAGTGGGATCTCAGTATGGAGCAGAAGGGGGCACTGTCTCTAAGGATTGCAGAGCCCTGGTAGAGCTGGGTGCCTAGGCTTTAGGCAATTACAAGCAATCCTCCCCCGTAGTGACCACAGGCAGGCACACTTGGTAAAGAAAATCCACGCCAAGGAAGGGTGGGAGCCAGGCAGCTGAGAGAGGGTGCAGGGAGCCCACAAAGACCAAACGTGACCAAGATAACAGCCTGATTTATAGCCTTTTGTACAGCTAAGCTCAGAGCAGGAATGCTCTGTAAATGAAAAAGGAGGCTTACCTGGACAGGAGCAGGAAACAAAGTACACAAAAAAGACCCCCTATAGACCAGTTAAACAGGACAAAGCGTAATGATACATTAGTTGGTCCCTGCTCACACACATAGGAAGGCGGCACAAAGAGGCATGACTGACCACTAGCAATCAACGATTTTTAAATGACACTGAAACTAACAAATGAAGTAGCTGATAGCCCCCAGAAAAAGTATACTTTAAAGTATACAAGAGGTCGATCGCTTACGCTAGACCTAAAAAACGAGGATCTAGCAGTTTAGTGACCTGATTTTTAGGTGTATGCAAGGCAGGCGCAAACACCTCCAACTCTCATTTTGGATCTAGCAAGGTCCAACTCTAAAACTACCAGATCCTCCACCTTGCGTGGCAGAGTTAGTGTTTTCAGGGACCACAACTGAAAAAATCACAAAAGATAAGCACAAACGTCTCTAACATCTGTGGAAAAAAGATGGCATGTTAATGAGACAATATAGGCGGGCACTGACAATGTACCCTTCCCTGCCCCCGTCATGTTTTTTTAGGATGCATTTCCAGTGTCCAATAGGTTAAGGAAACAGCACCATCCTGCCTGAGTACTGGTAACGCTCCTGCAAAATGCCCTCATCATCCCACAAATTAGCTCTTTCTCTAGGTGGTGCCACTTTGATGAAACCTCTGCCACCATGGTGCCACTTTGATGAAACCTCTGCCACCACGGTGGCAATTTCGGAATGTATTGAGGTTCTTTCAACCAGTGTAGTGAAGAATTTTGATTTACCACACTGAAGGATGGAAATGCCATCCACAAAGCATTAAACAAGCCATTCCACATCTGCAAGCGGAAAAAATATATATTTTTCAATACTCTGATAATGCAACAAACGTTTAAAAGTGAGAATTATTACATTGCCAATGTGATTTAAATTGCAACAATATACTGTAGTGATGTAAATGAAACTTGTGGAAGAATGATTGCACAAACAATTTCTAATCATGCAAAAGTTATGCCAGACCACCTTGTTCCAAGTTTGGTAAGGCAGATTTAGGCAACTGTCCCCGAGATACCAGATGAACACTAGAGACAAGCAAAGCTGCTCCTCAGCTCGCTGCAATTCAATCTATACACCAATTAACTCCTGGAAGTACTGAAAAAAGCGACACTGGCTGCCCCCAAAATCAATGACATTGAAATCCGGGCACTACTGGACACTGATGACTCAGTGCTGCTGTCGAAATGAGGGAATGCATTGTGGAGGCTACTGACACAACTTCAGCACAGAATCTTGGCTTCAAATCCAAAATCATGCCCAGGGTCCTATAAATGTTACAATCTGCAAGACAAGCTATGTAGGTGACTCGCCTGCATAAAATTAATCAGTTTCAGTACCTAGAAATCCCTATATTGTCAGGTCCCAGTTCGACCTAACACATTTCAAGAGCAACAAAGAGAACCGATTCCAATGGCTTACCTAGATTTTCTCAGGTACATGGCAAGGGCATGGTAAGTATGTGGAAAACATCAATCAGTCCAGAACTGGCAGCATAATGATATATAAAGCTGAAATATGGGCATCGGGAACTACTCCTACTAAGCACACATAGCACAAAAGAAATACTGGCAAAAATGTCTCAGCACATCGGCTCTTTGGAGGTAGATTGTGGGGCTACTATCGCTAACAGGCAGGTAGAATGTGCTGCATAAAGCCGAGATAATCCTCCAACAGGGAAAATCACAATCAAAGAAAGAAGAGGTCAATCCCCGCACGAAAGTGAGGAAGAAACATCAGTCTTCTTGGTTCATTCATCCTCATTCAGTGCAGAGACGCAGTAAAATAAACTATTTTTTTTATTATGTTCTCCTTGTCTCTTCCTGTACCCAGTTCCTAGATCTTCATTATTTATGTTATCTTGTATGCGTTTTAGAAAATGTATTTTATAGTCTTCTTCCCTTATGCGAAAGCCAAGTGCTTTAATGCAAATAAAAACAAACCCATTATTTTTACTCTGCAAGCATAACTTTGTTTCCAAATTATAAAATAAGAGTTTTTGTAAACCATCATAATTAAAAGTATGTTATCTTTGAAGTTGAAAATGGGTACAAATGATGTATCACTTCACATCGGCCATTGCACTGGCCGTTTAGAGTGGCATGCTGGCTTCTTTAATGCAGTGTAATTCCAGAGTCCTTTTAAGGGATCATTTTTGCCTACTCTGTGTTGACGACCTTTTTCTGAGGGATTATTCTTTGAGCTGCCTGTTGTGTGCCAAGATCTTAACGCCAGTCGCCAGCATCTATTGTGTGCAGTGGTGCCCAGCCACACCCCATGTTGATTATGTCTTTTGTTGAAATGATTTAGGTACCACCTTTTGTCTTTACCTGTCAGACATGTAAGTGTACAGTAGAGCTAGACCAGCCACGTGATCTGTCACTGAATCGGTGAGGGGCCTTCTAGTTGATTTAATTTTGAAGAAACACACAGTACTCAAGATCTAGGTACAATAGCAGCTTTATTGACTAACAGAAAACTACCACAATTACAACAGTGCAAGAGCCAAACCAAACAGAGAAAAAATCCCAGAAAACCAAGGCTTCCCTTTAGATTCAAACTATAAATACTCTATAAGAGATAGATAACTCCCTAGAATCCATCCGCTGAGGTCCCCACATCCGTGACCTCATCAGGTGTGTTGCAGTTCCACATGTCTCTTTATTTGCACAAACAAAAAGTAAAACACTCCATTAATTCACAGATCTCTGAATTTTTGTAAGCAGTGGAGAAACAGGACTTGCTTTCTGACTGCCCGCTTCCTCCTTTTCTTTAGTTCCAAGGCCTGGGCACTATCAGAGTCCTCAACGGAGTCCTTATTTTTGCATCATTGAGTCTTGCAATGCTCCTCACTGCCTTAATGATTTTAAAGAGACCGGAGACTCTCCCGGTGTATACATGCAGGAAATTTCCCACTTCTTACCAGTTCAATGGCTTTCATTTTACTGGGGTAATTTCTTGTAGCTACATGATTGTCTTCCTAAGTAAAAACAAATGATGGAAAGCATATTGACACATATGGTTCGTGAAACATAGGTAAATTATCCTTGCAATCTCCTGCAACTAATCTAAACGATCTCTAAATGAAAACGGATTCTCTGTTTGTAGGCATATTGGGCCAGATGTAATAAACATTTTGCACGTCGCAAACAGCGAATTTCGCTGTTTGCGACGTGCAAACTGCAGTTTGCAATGCACAAAACCCGTTTGTGATTCGGGAACCTGGTTATTGAATCGCAAAACGGGTTTGCGACTCGCAATTAGGAAGGGGACTCCCCTTCCTAATTGCGAGTTGCAGTGCAATGCCAGATTGCTTTGTGACGCGAACGCAGTCGCAAAGCAATCACAGTTTGCACCCATTTGAAATGGGTGGTAACCCATTCGCATAAAGGAAGGGGTCCCCATCGGACCCCTTCCCCTTTGTGAATGGAACTGAAAACATTTTTTCAGAGCAGGCAGTGGTCCTGTGGACCACCGCCTGCTCTGAAAAAATGAAACGTTTCATTTTTCATTTTTGTAATGCATCTCGTTTTCCTTTAAGGAAAACGGGCTGCATTACAAAAAAAAAACTGCTTTATTAAAAAGCAGTCACAGACTTTGCGAGTCGTGTCAGTGACACCCTCCTACATTCCAATTTGCGACTCGCAAATTGCAAGTCGCTCTGACTCGCAATTTGCTAGTCGCAAATTAGAATCTACCTACATCTGGCCCATTGCCTTTATCCCACTGGAATATTGTTGGTGCGGTCTAGATTTCATGTGGTGTGTTTTGGACACCCTATTATTTTATGCAAATTGCCAGTGGATCTAGTTGTCAGTGATACATTTCTTAAGACAACCTTAACTGAGGAAACTTGAGAAAACAAATGTATTGAGTATTAAATTAGCATACGTTAAATGAAAGAATTAAAACGTCTTCAATGAAAATCTTCATATAGATCACCTATGTAAACAGCAACTTTATCCTCTGAGGCAAAAGGAACGACAACGTGTGTTACCACAAAAGGCTGAGCTTTGTAACTGTGTTGCTGGATGAAACTCTACCACCTCCCCTCAAGTACTTCACAACTATTAGAAGGACTGACTACCAATATTTCCACCTCGTCATTCTCTTAGCGCAACTCTTCTTTTTATGGCAGTGATTAACTTGTGCCTGATTCCCTTGAAAGAATTACTACAATGAAGCTAATTCAATCATCACACCGAACACATAGCCTGGAAGCTTCTCCAAAAAAATAGTCTCCGCTACACCACCACAAATCTCGTTTCTGGCTTTCCAGAACTATGTCCGACTATAGAACACATGGATGTTATTCTGTAGCCTTAGAACAGCCCCACTGGCCTCAGGTCACTCGTCGACACTCTTCTCTTTCCTTTAAGCATAACAGCCAAATTCATTCTCTCGGCCATTATGTACATCTGGGTCATCAATCCGCAGCCCGGATAGGCAATCACTCATGTAACTCCTACCTTCACCCATGTAGCAGCCAAGCCACGATCACTGGCATCAGTAACTTTCAACAGGCTCAGAACAAATATTGGATAATAAATCTAAAGCTCGGCAAAGAAAAGCCTTTAGTTGTAAAACATTTGACAATCATTTTGTGTTGGAAGGAAAATGACGGACACGTTTCATTCAATTGTTTTGGCTAGAGTTTATGTTGGTCTAGGCGTGTAATCAAACAGCCGCACACCATGCAGTGGAGTAGTAAGGATCTCCAATCGGTTATAAGGAAGGATTGTTGTCTTAATACGAAGATATGTAATGTAGGCTTCCATTGAGATGAGTGAATAGTGCCCCCTGTAGGCGACTTGATAAAATACACAGGGGACTAGTGGGTTTAGCAGAGCAAAAGACCCATCATAAATCAGCCTGGCTCCCACTTTACCAAACCTTCAGTTTCCCACCTTAGAGACAGGCAAGCTGCCAGGTTTTTCCGCAGCAGAGTTTTAGTAGTCACCAACACTGGAAACCGTTAACCAATGCCATATTACCAAGAACATTGGGGTTCAGCATTAGACATTTCCCACCCTATTAAGGTTAGGGCTTCATGTGCTGATTTCTATTGCCCAGAGTGACCCTTCGTGCCATGGCAAACCTTGGCAGGAAAAGAAAGAAAAGCTTCTGATGAGCAGAGAACTCCAGAGAGGGATGTTACATTTTTGTTCTGCTGAAAGAAATCAAGATTCGAGGAATTTCTTTCTGCAAAAAACATATCTACACCTAAAGGGGCAATATTTTGGTAAATTATATTTTGGCCACTATATTTGTGATAGAAGATATTTCTGTACCCAAAATTGTGACATATGCCCCGCCAAGCGGGTTAAAATCGCAGAATGTACAAGGTGCTCCTCTGCTGGGTGGGCAAAGGCTGGAAATGTGTTACTCTGGCTGTCTGGTGGACTATCTACAATTGTTTAAATTACCCCTTTAGTATTATATATGTTTCCTGTTTTATTAGTGAGAACATAACTGTCAGATATTTAAAAATTGTACTGTGTGTGAAAAGAGATTGTATTAACATTAGCACCATGTGAGGTTTGTGTTAGAATATCATTAGGAAAAATAACGCTAGCCAGAAAAAAAAAAAGTATCCTAAACATAGTTACACAAATATTGTCCAATTTGCTATAGATTTTCTGTTATGATTTCCAATGAGGCAATTTTTGAGAATTATATTTAGGACAATCTATTTCTGTCAGACAATATTTTATCTAGAATACACTGGTACCATAATCATCATTTGTACAAATTAATCGAAACATTTATGAATTACAAGGGAAAACTCTTTTCCTGCCCTTGTTGTCTAAACCTGAACCCTAGACTTAAATATAAAAAGATGAAAAGTTGGAAAAACCTGAACGGACCCAGGTAACACAAAAGTTTGACCAGTGCAGGATAACCCTGTGCAGCATGCAGCATAAACATGAACCTTTGTAAATGAAAATTCAAACTATATAGTAAGATATTCCAGACAAGGAGATAAAACAGTCACTTGATAATGTAACTGAGGCCGTCTGGGGAAACAAACAGAGCGAAGTAGAACCAAAATGGAAAAAGAGAAGACGAACGTGTGTTGGTACAGAGAACGCGGTGAGCATAAGGACAGTGGTACGTGGTGATCACAGGCGTCTTGTGTTAGTGGCATCACACACACCGGCCAGATCCTTAGTGCACACTCTTGGGTCGTTTTTACCTACAAACCACCTTATACATATCTGTTTTAAAGGACAAACGTTATCAGTCCTTAAGAAGCTAAGCAGTAAATATGTCCAGGCCGGGCTTCAATTGTCGAATCGCACATATAAAATCAGGAAGACATAGGTTTTCTCAATGAACAAGTCAGAGTAAAAAGGAGATCTTTGAGTTGCATCAGACACATTTATTTGTTGAAATGTACTAACGAGCAACGAGGATTGCTCCGGCAGAGTTCAAGCACTGTGAAATGAAGCTGATGGCATACCCTAATGCCGACCAGCCCGACCTGAGAAGTGACGCTAAAACGCAATAAATATATTAACATTGTCATTGTGAATTGCTTTTGTACATGGTGATGCACAGCACAGTCTTGCTAGTGTCTTTGTTGTTGTCTTGAAGTCTCCGCTTTTATTCACGATGGATTCTATCAAATGGAAGCAAAAAAGAGCAAACCTATGTCAATGAGCAGCAAGGACCTCCACATGCAAATGACCACACAGCATTTCTAACGAAGAACACACTTAAGTAGCCTGGTTGTCTATTATTCTGTTCATTGAGTGGCATGCTATGGATGTACAAGTATACAGTGCATCTATGGATGTATATTATGCTCATGTACATTTTCCCATATATTTTTGTGTGATGCTTAGAGGATTTTCTTGTCCTTTTTACAGGTAAATTAGACAATACCTAAGTAAACAGTAGGAGGTGATTCTGCTAGGATTCTCAGAAAGTAGTTTTAAAAGATTTCATTATGTGTAGGTTCTTAGAAAAGAGTCATAGTAGTACATACTAGATAAATAGTTTTTAGAATAAGATAGCAACAAAAATGGTCTTAACCAGGGACAATATTATTATATTTCTTTCTTGTATGGTAATTCCTCTAACCCCGTGCCATAGAAACTATAACTCATGCTGGAAAGTAACTTTGGACAACAAGTAATAGTTTCTTAAAATACGCATACATACAAGTATAACTACAACTGCTGCATTTAACATCTGTGGTCACCACTGTGAAGCTATATTTCACATTTTTTATGTTTTATTTCAGTCATATTCAAACTCACAAGTCATTACTGTTTCAAGAGAATTTTTGTGCCATGTAAAAAATGATTTCACAATCCTGGGGGCACTATGAGATGTGCTTGACCCCAGCAGGGATGCTGGGGGACAAATCGAATTGTAAACAAAAATTAAAACTGTCTAATAAAGTGCTTATACCCCCCCCCAAAAAAAGAAATGGGTTCAAAGTGCCATCACAATCCGCAGGAAAATCGTAATCCACCAGTAGCCATTTTGGATGCTCCTAAAAGCCACCATTTGTGATTATATTTTCAGACAAATAATGAAATAAAAGAAAATATAGGAAATACAGTTTCCCATTCAAAAAAGAGAAAACAATGCTGCATTACGTTGTACACAGGGCCTGCATCTAGGTCAGACCTTGTGCTCAGGCCTGCTGTACACGGCTGAAAGCCAACAGTGGGGCAGTGCATGCTCGCAGGTGGATGGGCACTCCACTCCTTCTAGACAAGCCTGAAGGCCGTGTATAATGGGAAGACCACATTCACAGTGGTTTGAGCAAAGGGCATGGCTGTAAGTTGCAGGAGATGCCCTCAAACTACACAGGGCACAGGGTGCGGAAGGGATGATTGGCATCTATTCTAAAGGTTGCATTTGTTTACACACACACACATATGTGTGTGTGTGTATATATATATATATATATATATACATATATATATATATATATATATATATATATATATATATATATATGTATATATATATATATATATATCCATATATATATGGCCCTGAATTCACACCAGGGCCATAGGCAGTGAAAGAAAGCTGCTGTTTAAGGACTCTTGTGCACCGGCCTACCCCGTGTGAGTGTCACAAAGCATTTGTGAAACCCACTACTTTTATAAAAAAGTTACACACACATGGACCCACTGGCGCTTGCCCTTAGAGACCCACTCAGATGTTCATGCATCCACTTACAGACCCACTCCGACACTGACACACCCATTCACAGACCCACTGAGATATGCAGTCACTCACTCACAGACCCACTCAGAAACTCATGTACCCACTCACAGATCCACTCAGATACTCAGGCACCTACTCACAGACCCACTCAGAAACTCAAGCATCCACCCTCAGACTCATTCACACACTCACTCACAATTATAAAGTCTGATAGTGGAAAAGTCCCTCTAATAAAATATTATGAGAGTCAGACAAAAGTATTATTGTTTACGGGTTAATCCTCAAAATGCCTTATTCATTGTGAGCAATATGATTCCAACATTATTAATATAGAAGAATGAGTCCGAAACAAAACATCCGGCCAAACACACAAGGTGAATCCGTAGTGGTTGTATAAAGAGTCAGTCTAGTCTTCTTATTTCAGGTTTATTGTGAACAACGTCAATCCAATGTAAATGCCGTCAGTTGTGAGTCTATTTACAGTAGCCTAGGAACATCGTCCTAACATCGTTGGTGAGTCTAAAGCAACGACACAAGACCATCAGCCAACACGTGTTTCGCCCCCTTACGGCACGTAAGCCGGGGCTTTCTCAAGGCATTCAGATAAGTTGTGGTGATACGAGCACTTGGACATAATATAGAATCAGAATCTCTTGTGAAGAAAAAGGCGCATCTCGGGAGAAGGATCTTGCCGGCACAGTCTATAATTAGACCGTTAACGTTCCTACGAGCGTCCCGTTCTGTTTCTGGGAGACGGACGCGTTCTCCCGAGATGCGCCTTTTTCTTCACAAGAGATTCTGATTCTATATTATGTCCAAGTGCTCGTATCACCACAACTTATCTGAATGCCTTGAGAAAGCCCCGGCTTACGTGCCGTAAGGGGGCGAAACACGTGTTGGCTGATGGTCTTGTGTCGTTGCTTTAGACTCACCAACGATGTTAGGACGATGTTCCTAGGCTACTGTAAATAGACTCACAACTGACGGCATTTACATTGGATTGACGTTGTTCACAATAAACCTGAAATAAGAAGACTAGACTGACTCTTTATACAACCACTACGGATTCACCTTGTGTGTTTGGCCGGATGTTTTGTTTCGGACTCATTCTTCTATATTAATAATGTTGGAATCATATTGCTCACAATGAATAAGGCATTTTGAGGATTAACCCGTAAACAATAATACTTTTGTCTGACTCTCATAATATTTTATTAGAGGGACTTTTCCACTATCAGACTTTATACTTGTTACTTTAGGAGGACTAGGGTCCAATGTCCTCCGGTTAAGTCCCTTCAGTTACCTCATTTAGGCATTTTATACAGAGAGCTAGTGTACTGGACCCCCTCCTTTTTTGGAGCTTTGTTTTTGCATGTACACACTCACTCACAGACCAATTCAGAAAGTAACACACCCACTCACAGACACACTCTCACACTCACAGAACCCCTCAAAGACCCACTCAGACACTAACACACACACTCAAGGACCCACTCAGATATTCATGAACCCACACACAGACCCATTCAGACACTTACACACCCACTCACAGACCCACTCTGATACTCATGCACCCACTCACAGACCCACTCATTCAATCAATCAATCAATCAATCAGTATATTTATAGAGCGCACTACATACCCGTTAGGGTTTCAAGGCGCTGAGGAGGGGGGGGGGGGGTGAGTTGCTACTGGTCGAAGAGCCAGGTCTTGAGGAGTCTTCTGAAGGTGAGTAGGTCGTGGGTCAGTCGCAAGTGGGTTGGGAGAGTGTTCCACGTCTTGGCACCGAGGTAGGAGAAGGATCTGCCGCCGGATGTCTTACGGTGGATGCGGGGGACGGTGGCGAGTGCGAGGTCTGGGAGCGGAGCTGGCAGGTGGGAGTGTAGAAGCTGAGTCTGTTGTTGAGGTAAGCAGGTCTAGTGGTGTGGAGTGCTTTGTGTGCGTGGGTGAGGAGCTTGAAAGTGATCCTCTTGTCAACGGGGAGCCAGTGGAGGTCTTTCAGGTGGGGTGTGATGTGGTTGTGGCGGGGTACGTTGAGAATCAGTCGGGCGGAAGCTTTTTGGATGCGTTGGAGGCGCCGCAGGTGTTTTGTGGGGATGCCTGTGTAGAGTGTGTTGCCGTAGTCTAGCCTGCTGCTGACGAGGGCCTGTGTCACAGTTTTTCTTGTGTCTGTTGGGATCCACTAGTAGATCCTGCGGAGCATGCGGAGAGTGTTGTAGCAGGAGGAGGAGACTGTGTTGACCTGTTGACTCATTCACACATACACTCACATCTACTCAGACACTAACGCACACACTCACAGACCCACTCAAGACAATCATGCACACACTCACATACCCATTTAGAGACTCTTGCATGTACTCATGGACTCAGAAACTGATGCACCAACTCAAGGACCCAGTGAGAGAGTCATGCACTCACTCAGACAACCACTGAGGTATTCATGCAGACACTCACAGGACCACTCAGACGCTCAAAGATGCACTCATAGACTCATGCAGTCATGCACAGTTTCACTCAGATACTCATGCACTCAAGTAACTATAACTCATGTTGTAAGCTAACTATAACTCGCACCCTCGCCATGCATGTAGACAGCCCCTGCGGCAAACTCCTGCTGCACATGGCCAAAAGCTGTGTGTGGGGTGGGGTTGGTGTGGTTATAAGGGGTTGGCTGCAGGTCCTGCGGCCAAGCCCCCTTGCACATGGCCAAAGGCCTTGCACAAGGTGGTTGGATTTACGTCTAGTGATTAAAATTACTTTACGTGAAAAAAACATAGAAATTCACTGTAAAAAACAAAGGTTACATAGAATTTTTTTAAAACATAGAAATTCACGCAAAAAATTTTTATAGCGATTTTATTGTTAGGTACTGAATTTACTTACACAAAACCATAGAAATTCAGCAATTATAATTATGATTAGCTCAAGTAACTATAACTTATGCCCTAAGGTAAGTATAACTCGTGCCCTCGTCATACACTGCTAATTACCCCAAATATTACATCACTCATGACATCTCTGATAGAATCATTGGTAATATCAATGTAATATTTCCAGTAAAATGATTTAATAATATTTATATAATAATATTTGCAGTAGTGTTTAGAAGAAAACTGGGTATGGTGAGAATGCGAGTTATACATAGGCAACTATTATATATATTTTTATATTATATATATTATTTATATATTTATATTTATATATATGTTTATATAAAATATATTTATTACATTATAATTAGATTATATATATATTTAGATATCATTTTATATAAGTAACTATAACTCATGCTCTCATCATGCACAGTTTTCTCATCAATAATTTTACTGCAAATATTACAGTGATATCAATGATGACATAGGTGATGTGGTGAGTGACGTAATATCTGGGGTAATTAGCAGTGCATGGCGTGGGCGTGAGATATAGTTACCTTAAGGCATGAGTGATAGTTACTTTAAATTATTCTAACTATAACAAATTGATTTATATGGTTTTGTACATGTAAAATCCGAACCTAACTATAGCGTCCCTGTAACCTTTGGTGCTTTAGTGAATTCCTGAGGTTTTAAAAAAAAAATCTATTTCATAACTATAATATCCCTGTAATCTTTGGTTTTTTTCAGTGAATTTCTAGTTTTTTTTTATGTTAAGTAAAATGCCCATTGCAATGCACGTTGAGGTGGGGGGGAGGGTTAGACGCAGGGCCTTGCCTAGCAGTGTGCTACCCCTACACAAGCTTTCCTCCTTGCCATCCATTGGACAGTCCGTGGCCCTTCTCCCTCATTACAGCCCTGTGCTGCCATTGTTCTGCCACTGCCCTTCCCGCCTGCCCTGAACAGTTAGCTTGCTCCCCATCCCTCTCCTCCCTACTGTCTGTTGTCCGAGTCCATGCACAAGCCCCTTCACTACTGCCCTGCATGGTCCAATATGCGCCCCTTCCCCTTCCCTCCATTTAGCTTGATGTCCCTGCCCACTGCTCATGGTGTCCATTGCCCAATTTTATGTCTCATCATTGCCCTCCAGCTTAACGTATGTACTTAGCTTGCTGACCCTACCCCTGTCCTCTGATGTCTGTGTGCTTGCACCTGCTCCCGCCTTTCTGCTCACCATGTTCCATTGACCTGCCACTCCTATCTACTCTGAATTTTCTGTTGAGATGCCTCTTCCCCTCCCACCTGCCTAGCTTGATCGGATGACTACTGCCTGTCCCTGCCACCTCCACCTTGCCTTCTGGTGTTCCAAACCCCTATCCCCTCCATCCTTGCAGCCACTCCCTTTTGCCCTCCATGCTCTGTTGTGCTGTAACTACTCCTCCTGCCTACCCGCATGGTCTGTTGTGAAGCTCCTTTCCTGCCCTCTCATGCCTGTGTCCAGCCCCTACCAATCCCTTATCTCCTTTATGGTCTTTTGTGCATGCCCCTGCCTCCTCCCTCTTGCCCATCATGGCTATTGTGCTGCCACTTACCCTTCCGCTTGCCAGGACTGGCTTTCTGTGCTGCCACAGCCCCTCCCATCTGCCTTGTGTGGTCAGTTTGCTGCCCCTGGCCCCCTCCCACCTTCCTTTCAATGCTGGTGTGTATGCCATTATAGTCTCACTTTTGCCCTCCATGGTGCGTTGTGCTTTCAAAGCCCATCCCGTCTGCCCTCCATGGGCAGCTTACTGCTCCCGCCCTCCTTCCTTGCCCCCTGCCATTCTTTTTTCCATGTCAGACCCCTATACCCACCCTCTTGCCTTGCCTGATCCCTTATTGTGCCCCTGCCCCTTTCCTACCGCCCTTCATGGTCTGCTATGCTGCAACTGTCCCTCCTGTCTGGCCCATAGGGTCAGCTTGCTGCCCTTGCTTCTTTCCACTCTGCTATCTGTTGTTCATGCGCATGGCCTTGTCCTGTCCCTATTGCTTTCCATGGTAAGTTGTGCTGCACTGCTGTCCCACTTGCCTTGTGTGGTGTATTGCACTGTAGCAATCCCTGAAGCCTGCCCTGTAAGGTCATTTTGGTGCCCCTGCCCATGTCCCTCAAGCCTTCTGTTATCTGAGTCCATGTCCTTTTCCCATTCCTCCTGGCCTCAGTGATCCAATGTACTATAATTGCTAACATTTTGAACTTAGTAATAGGGAGATATTTAAAAAAAACCTGAGGAGTTAATTTCCCCATTGATAGACATTGAAAAAGATGAGATTTTAGGCAGGAGACAGATAAAATAAAGCCTGTTTGGGCTTAAAAACATCGGGAGTCTCCTGCCTGATTCAGGTCTGCTGGTATGTATGGTTGTATTGCGACGGCCTCTTCCTTCTGCCCTCAACGGTCAGTTATATTGCTACAGCCTCTCTTCCCTGTTCTGCATGGTTTGATTTGTTGCCCCTTCCCCACTTTCTACTGCCCTCCATGGTCCCTTCTGCTGCCACTGCCCCTCCAATCTGCCCAGGTTGGTCAACTTGTTGCCTCTGCGTCCTCCTCCCTGCCCTCAAATGTCCAAATCTGTGCCCCTGACATCTCCCTCTCCACAGTATTCTAAAGAACAACTAGATTGTTAACATTCTATATTTAATACAAAAGTGTGGCACGCCTGACTTCATCTTGATGTAATCAAAACTGTACTACCTAAAGTATTTACTTTACAAATTATAAAAATGAGAGGGTCTTATTCCCATAGAAATTATGGGTAGTGCTCTAAAAAACTAAAATTAGGACATATTTTCTGAGTTCTCAAATAGCAACAAACCACTTTTAAATTACTTGCTATCTTGATGTTTTTTTATTCAGCTGATCACTTGATTATATGTTGTACTTAAGGGAGGGAATGTGGTGTTATTGCCAAAGCTACAGATTTTGCAACTGGGGAACCAGGTTTGAGTTTCAGCGTCAGCTCGACATCCTGTGATTCTGGACAAATTACTTAATCTCCCCAAGTCTAAAGCCCACAAAAAATTTATTTTTGTGTAATCTAACTGATGCCCATGTAAAGCATTACAATACCTTTGGGCCGAGTCTGTGCTGTATATAACTACAACCCAAAAAAATACAATTAAGTATTTCGCACACGTCTGTCATTGAGCTATACTTGGGCTACCTTTGCGTGATATTTGTGCTACACTTGGGCTCTTTTTTTCTCTGGTGGCCATGTTAGGAGACTACTTTGCTGTGAAGCTCCCTAATCTCTTAATTTACTGCATTATCCTCAGGGGAAAATTATTTCAGTTTTGTACTTCCATTCCAACAAGATGGTGGTCAGATGTGCCTCACTTTTGGCATAAATTCACAGAATATGCATGTTTCAGTCTCAAAGTTGGAATGTTTCAATTAAATAGATAACGAAGATATTTGAGAACTCAATTAAAATGTGTCCTCATTTTTATTTCTACACCACTAACCATAACTCATCTGGCAAAATGGAACCCCTTATTTTGTTGCTTTCTTAATTAAATGTTTTAAGTTTTACCACTTTCATTCAATCAAGATGGCTTCAGGTGTGCCACACTTTTGTCATAAGTAAGACTGTCAGTGCTTTAGTTGTACTTTAGAACACTCTGAAAGGCTGCAGTAGAACACAAGGGAATCAACTGCCTGGCTGCTAATTTTAGAAGTACATATTTTACTGAGAATGTCAGACTTCATTCTCATGTAGCTGAGAAAGACAGTATGACCTTACGGAAAATATGCTATAATTTTAGCTTCTGGAGCCTCTTACATAACCTCTATTGGAAAACCATGAGAAAACAGTTTTGTCTCAAACATGATTCATGAAATCCTAGCAGAAGTCTCTTTCAAAGGGTAAAATCACCTAGGCAACAAATGATTTTTATTGTAACTAAAATCTGTTATCATTCTTTGCATGTTCTCCTTTTTGTGACACTCAAAACCTGCCATTCACTACCATCTATTGTAATGGGTGCTATCATGTATATTGGTCCCAAGATGGCTGCAACCACTTTCTGGTTGACATGCGGACAGCCAATTAGATCTCACCATGTGCTTAGGCGCCAACCAGATATACAACTTTGGATTTCTTTTAATATCTCGAAAACTGCTGAACAGATTTGCACCAAATAACAAAAAGGTTTCTTTCTGGAACAAAAGCTACCTTTCTGCCAAATTTTGTGTAATTCCGTCCAGCAGTTCGGGCTGCAGTTGTGTTCAAAACCCTATGGGAATGATAATGGGAAAAGCATTTTTTTAGCTCCCCCACCCCCATTTTCTTTCTGCCCCACTTGACGGATCACAACAAAACCCTTGGGCACATTTTATATACTCATGTGCGCCCAACATCCCTGCAGGGTCCCAATCCCCTGTTGTACACCGCTTTGGCCAAGTGTTGCTTGAGCTCCCTCGCTGGCAGGCAACCACATCTGTTGAGCACATACTTCATCATCCTTCAGCCTTGCACACTGAAGGGTTAAACCCCTTCCCCTGGTGTTGTAGGCTGACTATATGTAACAATATAAAGGGTGTCATTTTAAGTTAAGCAGACACACTAGCCTGGCCACAAAGTCACCAATAACTATAATCAAAAGTATATTTCATAAATTCACAGACTGAAAAATTTACTAAAAGTGATTGTCATATTTTGAATAAGTCCTTTTAAAAAACATTAACATATCTTTGAGTCTTTCTTTTAACATTTTTCAAGGAAGCTAGTGCAACCATAAAACCAACCACTAGAGGTCCAAGCATTCCAGCTAAACAGCATATAGATCCTGTCCAAAGTACTTTAAAATATATGGTAAGCTCTCCTGTGGTCATGGATTTAATAACACAGGAGACTTACTGCTTTTTTAATGTTGCCAGACAACTGATGCCCCGTGCTCCCCACAACATTAAAAGCAAAGTTTGGGAATGTCCCTGCCTCTTCTAGGGGCACAACCAGTGAAAAATGATGTACTTAAAAAAAGCCTTAGTGAATTATCGGGCCCTCCCAGCTAAGGACAGTGAACAATAAACAAGTGGCTCTTGCCACTAGTTTATTGTTCATTTTTCAACTTATTTTTGATTTATTTTTTTATTATTATTGAGGGTGTCCCGGGCCCATCTGGGACACCAACCACTTTCTGTTCTCTTTCAGGGCTGCAGGGGGGGCGGGCGGGCGCCAGGGCCCCAAAGGTCTGCCAGCTCCCCTGGCAGCACCCATCCAGGTGCCGTCAGGAGCAGGCAATTCTTTTGATTTTTTTAAATTTTGGGAAGGGGGCATCTGCAAATCATGGAAGGCCCTGTTACACTTGGCATAACATGTATTGAAAGGAGTGGTGTGTGCGCCCCTCCTCCCTGAGCCAATACTGGCCGAGGACTCCATCCCTTGGGGCCTAAGTTGGGTGCATACCATGTTGGGGGCTACAGGGAAAAGCCCATGGCCCCTGCAGTCCCATCAGCTCTCCTGCATACACCCATCTAGGGTGCAGCGGGAGCTCATTTTGCTCCCACACGCTTGAAGCAGGTTTTTTTCTATGCTGCTGTCAGGCGGGAGCAAACTCTGTTTCCCTACCTGCATGAGTGCGGGCAGGGTAAAAAAATGTGTGCTCCCACCCGGCGGGGGTATTTCTGCAGCTCTTCCTGGGTACGAGCATATACGTTTCCCCTGCCCACCCTCTTACAGGCAGGGAAACAGTGAACTGGGGGTGGGCACTGGGGGTGGCCTCCAGGGGATGGGGGTGCTGCAGGACCCCTCCCTTTTTAAGTAAATACAGCCCTAAGGGATCAGATCCCCGGGGGCTGATAGAGTTTGGGGAGGGAGGCCACACTTCCTCCTTCCCACAACAAACAATGTGCCATCCGGCCAATTTATTGCCCACCCTCGGAGGAGGTTATTAAAAAATAAAAAAAAGCCAGTAGATTGCCTCATGTTTTTTCTAGTCAGTGCCTGGATTTTTTTGTTTTTTTTTAAAAGGCATTTTGGACTTTGGTGAATTCCACTGGGGGATGCCCCAACCGGCTTAGGAGGGTAGGGTATGGTATTCCTTCCTTCCCTGCACCCTACATTTTTTAACACTTCAGTGTAGAACAGGGAATGCAGTCCCCTAGTCCTAAAATTTCTGCCATCATATCTTTGTTGATGTGGTGTCAGCCAATCAGAGTTCATCAGAGACCTGTCAGCTCCACAGATCATCGGCATCATGACATATCATTATTTTTTAACCTTACTATCTTGAATACTACTGAATGGATTTACACGTATTCATCAAAAACACACTTTCTGGACCAAATTCTAGCTTTGAGAATTTATTGTAATTCTGTTCAGCCATTTAGGCTGTAGCTTTGTCAACTTTTCCTATGAAAAATGAATGGGGAAATCTTGGCCCCCCCACTTGAAGGATCACCCTGAAACTTTCCAGGAAGGAGCTGAGGTGGAATAATATTTTTTGGAAAGTTTTATAAAGATTCATCAAATGGCGCCAACTATAAAAGCAATCCAATATTTATTTTCCTATGTAAATGTGGTCCTAACTATAGCTACTCAGTGGTGACCACCACTGGGTAAGATAGATAGATAGATCAGCTCTCACACTCCGGAGGTGTGGCTTGTATGTAATCCTCTTGCTCTGGTGCTTGTTGACATAACGCCACAAGCTTCCTTGGACGTATATACGTATATAAATATGCATTAACTCATCCTTAATTAAAAAGGTGAGATTACATATCAAATTATGCTTGGCACTTTGACAGAGACAACTATTTATGTAGTATAATTAGTTATTTTGATTATATATTTTTTAGTTACATATTTACTTTTAATAATACTGAGAGGTCAAAAACATTACATCTGTGTGCAAGTTATGGTTTTCATGGATGTTTGCGATTTATGGATTCAGACTGTCAGGACATAAATTGCGGTTTTATAACCAACTCTAACCATAACTTCATTTTAACATTTGGTTTTAAACAGCGATCTGTTTTAATCATATACAACATCCAAGAGTTACATGCAAGTATTCCAATAAAAAAAAAAATCAATTTAGAAACGCCTAATTAAAGTGCAGTTATGCCTATGGATTAAAATGAAGAAAAAAAACTGAATTTTGTAAGTTATGGTTTGCAGTTTTATCATAGTTTCGACATCCATTGCAGTAAATACATAAAGAAAGTGGTTCAAACATCACAGAATGTATAGGAACAGTTTGAAAGCCAGTCACTAAAAGTACGTAAACAAAAATAATGCTATGTTTGATGACAAGTGTTGGTTTCCTCCGAGCTCTGATGGTGTAGCCGGGCCTTAACCTCACTTAAACATCGAACACCCACCCACACATTGCCCATCAAACAGCTTGCTTTCCACTGCAAAACTGCCATGAAATCCGTTGCATCCCTGACACGGTAACGACATAGCGCAGTGAATTCTCACAAATAACACACGATATACGGTTTCGCACAAAACGTACCTTGCTCTTTGCTTCTAAACCAGATCCAGATAGAGATCCTTATTGTGGCACTGCAATAGAAGACAAACGTGCTTTTAGGAGATAAAACAAGCTTCAGCTTGGCTGAGAGGCCTTTCTGTGCTTCCAGATGCAGAGCTGCAGACTGTAGTGTCCTGAGCCCGTGCCAATGGCAATGATGTGTTGCAGTAATTGCATTACTCTGTTGGACGGATATGTGTTGTTTTGCATATTTTGGGGTTCTCTGGTTCATAAACAAACAAACTAAACGAATTCTAAAATGAGAACGTTTTTCTGCCTTCATTTTCCTAGGCTGAATGATTGCAGCATCTGTTCTTCTGGGATGTATCCTGATTAAACAAATGGAAACATTACAGACAATCGTGGCCTTTTCAGACTCCGGCGGCTCAGAGGGAGGAGGCAGTTTTCACCAGCTTAATTTCAAAGTTGGAGCAGGTGTGTGGTTGTGCTGCCACTTTCATTTGCAATAATGAAGCATTGCACTTCAGTGTACCCACCAATAGCTGCCTTCCGTGTGCTACGATGTTTTAAGTCACGCTTTAAAACTGCCTGTTGTAAAATTAAATAGATTCAAACAGTGTGTTGCCAAACTATGATGTGTGATCTGGTAGATCTACATTGGTACCTATTTACCTTATCCCTTGCATACCCAAATTAGTGCAAATGTAGTCAAATTCATCTTTCTGCTACTTATAAATAAAGAAGAGAGTCACTACATTTTGGAATCTAAATTGATGAAAACGTTTGGTTGGTGATCAATGTTTTTAAACAAACTTAGTGCTGTTAAATTTAGATTATAGCATTTTTTAAATAAGGTTTTAAAATACTTTGTCAGTATTTTTCAATCTACTGTATTTGAGTCGGTTTTGTGATTTAAATTTTATGATTTTAATCAACAATAAACATTGGCTTGAATTGTACCTGATCTGCAGAATTCCCATTCTGCTGAGGACACCAATCCCTTTCGGCCCATCTCTTCCTTATACTTCCCAACACCCTCATGAGTGCACAAGGTGCAGTGAGTACGCCTGACTATATACTATTGAAAGTTTCAAGATAACCATGATCATTGGGTAAAACAGCGACATCACACGTTGACGATATGAGGTGATCTTTGCATTAAGTAGATTGCTAACTTGTAAAACAAAGGATTCACATGATTGTGCGTGGCCATAACACTGCATGCATCCAATTGACAGCACTTTAAGAAGACATTTCCCCATAATGCAAGACATCAGTCATAGCTGTATGCAGGACAAAATCACAGACAAGCAACTACTGACCAGCAGAAAGCCAACGAGGCTTTTGCAAGTACCAGTTGACAGGTTAGGAAAAGGGTGCCATCATACCGGGCTTCTTGGAACCTGGGACAGATGCACGTGGGCGCAGAATGATAATAGCTCATTTTAACTTCTGCACCATTATGAGCATCATAGCTTGTAGTGGTTCTTTCAAGTATTCATGAATGAAAAAAAATAACATATATATATATATATGTGTGTGTGTATATATATTAGCGTTTACAGAAAAGGGATGTTAAACAGGCAAGAACTTCCAAATGAAGCAATTTGACTGCTTCAGGGGCTCAGAAAGTAAGACAATTTGTCAAGAGCGCAAAGGCGTTATGCAAAAGGTGGAAATCAATACAGATCTACACTCCCTTGCATTTCACCTGCCGAAACAACCGTTATCGATTTGACTGTAAGTTATTAGACAAGCAACATAAAATAGCCTTTTCTTAAATGAATATGGATTGGACTATCACTGTCAGTGTCACGAGATTTCAAAATCCTGGCGATAAGTACTTTAATAGCATGATACTGCGCTATTATGCGCCATTTATTTAAGACTATTCATATACATTTGTTAGAATATATAAATGGCTGATTAGGCTTGGCCAGCCAAGATGAGGGCGCAAGTTAATGGAGCTCCATTGTGGGGCCCCGATCTAGTGATCCTTTCAAATACGGAGAGGTAATCGGATCGCTCTGGCGTGTGGAGCGGAAGAGCGGAGCATGCAGGGCGTCAGATGTGCCGCTTGTGGGGTGGATCAGTGAGCCTTGAGCAGTACTGGAGCAGACACAGCCTTTGCGATGAGATGATGTGTGACAGCCATGGGGAGGAGGCCGATCCTGTAGCGGGTGCGGGTGGGCGGTGAGGCTCGGACGTGCACCGTGTCGCCTTGATGGCCGGTCCCGCGTCTGACTGAGTGGGTCAGCACCTGCCTGCCCTTTGAGAAGGTGAGGAGCTGGTGGAGCGCATCATGGGGCTGCTGCTGTCCCATGCCCCCCTGGCTCTGCTGTGAACTTGATCATGTTGGGGGGCCCTCATTGGAGGTGCATACATGAGGGTCCCCCAGATGAGAAGGAGACGTGTGGGGCTGCGGTAGTGTAGGAGGGGCCCTGGTGATTGGCGACAACTGGGGAACACCTCTCGGAGGTTGTGGTTTGGATGATCATTTTATCAATGGCCTTACTATTACTCTCCTATAATCAAGCTACTGGAACTGTGGATATCACCGGTTGACCGGCCCACCCATCTAATGCGCTTTTGATGTCCAACGTGAACTGTGCCTTACCACCTGCTTGTTCTGCTATTACAATGATGTAGGCTGCCTCATCGACAATCTTGCAAATTCACAACAAAATTGCCCCTGGTGCAGCAACTGGCCTTGTGCATAAGTGAAGGAGAGGTCACTTCCTGTGATCGTCTTTGGGTGGCTGCTTGTGCTGCTGCACGCTGGGAACTGCTCACTGTGCACGTAAGTGGGCCCACCTGTGCAACTGACAACTAACAGCCCAACCCTATGGTCACGGAGCCCTAAAGTGTCTCAATGAGCCTAGCACACCAAGCCCCTGGATCAACCGAAATGGGCTGTCCTCAGTCTGGCATGGAAGCCAAACAACCAGCACTTAAGATTAGATGTCTGGACATCCAAACCTCACGAGAGGGTAAGATTGACAAGGTGGCTAGTGATCTCGCTCTGCTCCGTGCTGATCATCGTAAACTGGCGGACAAGACCCGTTCTCTGGAGAACCGCCTTGACAAAATCACCCTTCAGACATCTCATCTGGAGACCTCCATGCGGGATGTACTGAGTAGACTGACAAGGCTGGAATGCCAGGTGGAGGACGCTGAAGGATGTTCAAGAAGGAACAATCTCTGTGTTGTGAGTCTCCTGGAGGGTGTAGAGGGCACGGATGTGGTCATCTATGCCATGAATTTGCTTCAGGCACTGGTTCCTGAGGGCACATTGACATCCCCACCGGGTCCTGACAAGAGGTAGGCTGCCGGGCATGGAGCCCCGCCCATTCTTTATCGGTCTGTTACACTTTGTGGTCATAGACAGCATTTTTCCGTGAGGTGAGAACACTCCCAATACTTCAGGTAGAAAATATGCAAGTCATGATGTTCCTGGACTACACCGTCAATGTACAAAAGCAAGGAGCGGCCTTCCTGACAGTGAAACGCAAACTCCACCACCTCCATCTAACATACTCCCTTCTCTTCCCTGCCAAGTCGTAAGTAGTGCACCATGGAAAAATGCACTTCTTCCACACTCCGGATGATGTTTGGGAGTGGGTGGAATCCACAAGCCTGAGTAGGAAACAAGAGGCAACTGCAGAGGAGGTCACATGAGAAAACACTCAATCACGCAGGTGGGGAAGCTGCAAGTGATGCAAAACCGTCTCTCCAGATGCCTGTCATGCTCAGAGCAGATCACACAGGAGCACCGGCTTGCGATCCAGAAAAAGGCGGCTATCAGTGAGTCACTGACCACTCCTGACCCAGGGCCAGAACTGGCAGACTCTGATGCTGAAAATGGCTCCCTTGCTAACTTGCTCTCGGACACCAGCTCACCGGCTCCCCCTGTGGTAACACCACAAACTGCGGACAATATCCTCTGAACAGCCTTGCCTAATGTGTTTGGATACTCCAGTCCATTGTCAGGAATGCAGTGATGCTGTGCAGCAAGTTTTTTTGAGAAGTGCAATGCCACATGTTCTATTTGCCCCTCATGTAGAACGGTGGGGTATTGCTGTTCCACACTACTTTTTGCAATTGCTTTGGCAGTTATAGTGGGTTCCCGTGCAGCCTGATTAACGCCATTCTGGACGCCATGTGACACATACATCCACCTCCCAAGACCACAATATATCCGGGGCCTCCACCTTCTTGGGCTCCCCAGTTGCCATCCGGCCACCTTCCCTCACATCCTACCTGCTGTTAGTGGGTCATTCCCACTCACACTGAGGATGCCAGCAGGCTTTTTTTTTTTTTTTTTTTTTTTTTAGTTTGGGTGGATACCAGGTGTCCCTCTGCTCTGATGGTATTCTACACTTTTATTGTTAAGATAGCAGTCGGTTCTGCACTGTGCAAGTTAAGTTTTGATTGAGGCTAGAGGTTCCCCTTACGTTTGTCCCTCTCCTCTGCGCCCTGCTTGGCAGCCGTGGGACTCTGACCCTCCCGGGCCCTGATGTCTAGGGTAATACTTACCCACCATGTCCTCCACCAACATCCTGACATGGAATATGCGTGGCATTCACAGCCCAGTGTGCAGATATTCCATATACTCATACCTTAGGAGACACTTAATTCACATAGCGCTCTTACAGGAAACCCACCTCACACACCCGAAGGATGGGCAGTTGTGGAGGCGCTGGTGAGGGCACCTGTTTGTGACTAACTACTCTTTCTATGCCAGGGGGACCTTGATCTGGGTTCGTCCAGGTACTCCGTTTGTGGCTGATGCCTGTGAAATTGATACTGAGGGGTGTTACGTGTTGATGCTCGGATGACTGCGGGGCAGGATGATATTATTGGGGTCCATTTATGCACCAAATGTGGACCAGGCTTCTTTTCTCAGCAGACTCTCTGGTCCTCTCTCTAGATGGAGTGACCTCCTTTGGCGGCTGGAAGGAGACTTTAATAGTGTCCTGGACCGCCGGATGGACCGCTCCATCCCCCGCTGCCACAATGGCCGCCACGCGTGCGCTGCGAAAATTGCTTGGACACTGGCGCCTGCTGGATATCTGGCGCCATCGTAATCCAGATGTCTATTCGTTCTTCTGGCCCCATATCAGCTTCATGTGAAACTTGACAGATTTCTATGCACGCCCACATTAAACTCTGTGGTCTTTGGGACAGACTACCTAGGCCGCACTCATTCTGATCATAACCTACAGCTCCTGCAGCTGGTTTGGGACATATCTCCCCTGTGATCCCCATGTGGCGACTGCGGTCAGAACTACTAGAGGATACTGCGTTCAGGGCATCGCTAGACAAAGGGATTTCTGAATATTTTGAACTCAATGCTGGTTCCGCCTCGTCAACTCTCACTGAGTGGGAGGCTATTAAGGTCTTTATACAACGGCATTGTCTGGGTGGAACCTGTGTAAATCCGTTGAACATGACCTGGTTCGGGTGGAAAAATCCCTGTTATCATACAATCAAAGGGTCGTACAGTTCCCCACGCCTCCTCAGAGTTAACAACTGTTCGGGCGGAGCATGTGTCCCTGTTGGAAAGGTTGAGGTGTCTTAACTTTGCAGCATATTCGGCCTGCACACACGCTGTGGCTGACCGGTCGGGTAGATTGCCGGCCTGGCTGATCTATCAGGAACAGGATCATAGCCCTGTGGTGGAACTGCGCTGGGAGTTGGGAGTGCGGCTCCATACCCCATGTGAGATACATGCCAAGTTCACCCAATACTACATGACGTTATATCGCTCCTCTGTCGTAGCTACCTCAGCTGATTATAATTAATTCTTCTCCCTGAACACACTTCCCTGACGGAGGAGCAGCGAGAGGAGCTGGATCACCTCTAGCACTCCTTGAGCTACAAGACAGTGTCCGTGAGTTGACTACCGGCAAAACACCGGGCCCTGATGGCATTCTGTCAGAATTCTATAAGACATTCTCCTCTGCCATCGCCCCTCGCCTTCTTGGCCTTTATGAGGAGGCGCTGAGAACCGTGACGCTGCCTGCATCACAATGAGAGGTGCTGTTGGTATCGCTCCCCAAACCTGGTAAGGATCTGCTGATGCTGGGCCCTTGCAGACACTTTGCAATGTTAAACACAGATTACACAATTTTTGCTAAAACTCTGGCGTCGAGATTCACACCCCTAGTGCCCCAACTGGTACATCCAGAACAGAACGGATTTGTGCCAGACCGCATCACGTCCTTGAATATCAGGTGCCTATTCAGGGTCATGAGGCACTCGACTCAGGACTGGCCCCAGGCGGGCTGCCTAGTGCTTGACCTTGAAAAAGCCTTCGACTCCCTGGAGTGTCCCTATCTTTTCGAGGCATTGTGGCGCTTCAGACTTGGCCCCCACTTCCTGTGCCTGACGAGAGTGCTACACACTCGACCTCAGCTCAGAGTTAAAATTGGTGTAAACATCTCCGACCCCGTTGAGGTGGGAAGAGGGACCTAGCAAGGTTGTCCCCTCTCTCCGTTACTATTCTCACTGGCCATGGAGCCCTTGGTAGTTGAACTTTGACGGAGGTGGGTAGGCTGGGCTTTCCACTGAGAGATGGCACCCACATTGTCTCCTTATACGCGGATGACCTCCATTTATATTTCAGGGGCATTGCAAACATCCCAGCTGACATTACGGATATCCTACAAAACTTTGCCGCACTTTCTGGCCTGCGGGTCAACTGGGCGAAGTCATGTCTTTTTCCATTCACCCCTGACAAGCCCGATCCGGGGATCTGCCTTTCCAGAGTACCTTCCCCTTGGCAGTCTAGAACATTTAGTTACCTGGGCATCAACATATTTCACATGGACGATGACTTGCATGATGGCAACCTTAAACGGGCGGTGACCTCCATTAGAACCCAGATGACGTTCTGGCAAACTCTGCCCCTTTCGGTGATGGGTAGAATATCCCTCCTAAAAATTGTAGTTCTCCCCCGGCTGCTTTATTATTTTCCTAATTTGCCCTACTATGTTCCGGCTAAATTCTTTCGGTAGCTGGAGACTGCGTAAGATGTACTTTCCCCTGGATAGGGGAGGCCTGGCGGTTCCAAATATGGAGTAATACTAACTGTCCTCCCAGCTTCAATGGGTTGAGCGGTGGCTAGGTGGTTGTCAACTGGCAGACACAGAGACTAAAGCGCCGCCCTGGACAATGCCCGAAATCCTACACCTCTTTCAGCTCTTTACAAAAGCAAAGCAGCCAGAGGTGCCCTTCCTGGGTGTGGTGCACCGATGCTACTGCAGGAGTCTGTATCTCACACGCTAAAGCACCCCCTTCGCCCCTGCTGTGGCATTGCTGGGCACGCCACATGGCTTGCATTACACTAGCGGCACTGAGCAGAGACTCTGACATGCGCCAGAGATCCACACATTAGGCGATCTATAAGAAGAGGGCAAACTCATCACATTCCCCACACTGGCTGCGGAGACGGGTCTGTCCACAGGACAATTCTTGCTGTACAGCTCCCTGATAGCAAAGTTTAAGCGACACAGGGGGGGCATAACAACCGAACCCCCGGTACACCTATTACTGCAATGCATGCACGTCATGGGGCAAGGTAGACACCTAGTGCGATGGCTTACTGATGCTCTCCATTCACATACGGCTCTTAATTGTGCTGAGCTGCGTACCAGATGGGAGGCAGATCTGACCAGGCCTTGCTCTAACACGACATGGGCTGGAATACTGTCTAGCCACACTAACATCCCCATTATCTCTAGGTTCCGCCTCATCCAGTTTTACATTCTTCACAGGGCCTATCTCACGCCTGCCATCCTAAACAAATACCACCAGCAATTAAATACTGCATGTCCCTGTTGTGCACTGGCGGGTGTGGACTTGCTTCACATGCTTTGGTCTTCTCCCTCTCTTAGTGCCTACTGGTGTGGCATAGCGACATGACTGTCGGACTGCGCATCGTGCCCACTCCTGTCCACATGGGAAGCTTGTCTCCTGGGGCTATACCCCAGGACCAAGAGGCATAAAGCCTCATCGAGATTTATTGATCTTAGGCTCCTGGAAGCTAGACGTCTCATTACCAGGGGTTGGAAAGCCACGTCCCCACCTACATTAACGGCATGGTAGAACTCCTTTGTGGTGTGGGAGGAGGCGGAGGGAGTGGTGCTGCGTAGGGAGGACAACCTGGGCCTTCGGAAATCTCCCTTGGCCGTTAATTGGGATGCAGTGCTTAATAAACTGAGGGAGGTGAGGCAATCGTCGAACCTGGGCACCACTGCGGCCATTGATGCATAGCCGTCCACTGGTTGACATGTCCATAAATAGGGGATGAATGCTGCACTCATTGTAATGCCCGCACGCCACCTTCATTCTAGCTTTGGGGGGGGGGCACCCTGACAGGAGGGTGGAGTGGGGGAGGTGAACCTCCCATAAGTAGGTGAAAATAGATGATGGACGCGTGAGGTATACTGGAACTGGGGGGGACTAGGGTGGGGGCACTCGAAACAGACTCCAAGTTGTTATCTGTTATGTGTTATCACTCTGTTACTACACTACAGTTATGCTGAATCTCCACCTTGAAGCGTAGTTGTATGGTGAGACCACTTGAAATACTATTGTCCTCCATGTCATCCTGTGTTGTACTGTGACTTTGAATTTAAAGCTAAAACAATAAAAAGATTCAAGCAAAAAAAAAAAATGAATGGCTGATTATTAGGCCTTTTAGTTTCTGTATTTTAGGTATCCTAATTCAGACATTTAATCTGTAGGGTTTTTTAATTGGCTATCCTTTTCTGCTGAAACATAATAATGTTTTTTTTCAAAAAATAAGTTGGGTATAAGTAAAGATTTAAAGTGGTATGCACAGCAAAGGAAGCTGCCAAATGTTCACGCAGTGTCACTTAAATGTGATTTTAATGTTTAACAATCACCAACAGGTCAATCCGTGTGTATTTGTCACACCATTCAGTGCTTTGTCCTCAGCCCTGTCTCAATCACAGGAAAGGGACCACACTACAGAATGTGGCTTTACTACCTTAACAATCTCCTTGATAAAAGAAGCACCTGGAGTCTCTGGTGACCTTTGTCTCCCACCTTGCATGTACCTGGGAACAAGCTGCATACTGGTCATATCAGGCTGCCCTTAGACACTCCCAGTGAGATTACAAGGTTTTTAGTACATTTTTACTATGTGATAGAACGTAGAAGTGTTTCTGGGGAAGCTAACTCTGATTCCTATCTATCGTCTCCCGGCACATTTATCGATACATTTATTCATTTAAAAAATAACCCTAAGAACAATTTCCTGGTATCTAATCTTAGACAGAAAAAGGTCCAGTCACACCAGAATACAAAAGTTAGTGTACAGAAAACAAATCTTTCACGGAGAATAGTTCTCTGTCTTCAAAGTACAGCAGGTATAGAAACTGCTATGAAAGCAGTCTGTCACCACAAAGTTTGGCCAATGAGCTAGATCATACAAATCTGAGGGACCATCAAAACGTATTTATTAACATAAAACAATCAACCTATAGCCCTGATGTGTTTGAAAACACTTGCAGAGAAGAAACAGCATTTATCATTGTCTGATTTATAGACGACCCGATTTTCGCAATGGTTACTACAAATTAATTAGTGACGTTAAAATGCAACAGAAGATTTAGGGCTAAAATAAAAAATTGTCAAATGCATCTCCTAATTAATGTACCGAGAGGTGTAACATATACAATTAAGAGTAGTAGGCTCAAAGTGGAAATCTGAGAAACCCAGCCTGATAGTTGCCTTTCCTCACGCATGCACAGTGGCATGGTAAAGCATTGGGTGCAGTTAGCTAGAAACGAGAAGATCCAGAAAGTACAAATCACACCACGCCTACATTAGGTAGGTGTTCAAGAACTATCAAATGTTGAACAGTATCTAATGCTTTCTAAAAGTTAAGGAAAATGAAGGCATTGTCTCTGTTGCCACTTGCAACTTACCAACAATTGTCAATAGGTGCCTCATGTTTTGGACAGATTCTGTATAAAGGGAATCCAGGAGCTGAAGTAAATATAGGAATTGTTGTATTTGCCTACCTATTGTGCTGCCAATAACCTTCTGTTGGTAAAACAGTTTAAATGTGGGACTGGGATTGTCAGTGTCAGGGGCTCTTGACCTTGGACTCCTGAAGACCTAGGTAATCAACTATAGTTTTAGGACTTCCACCTCCTCATCTGTTGGATCTGGCCCTTTCTACAAGGTCATCCCCAAAAGTTGTGCCTTCCTTCTCCTACTTTTTACTGAATTTGTTTTAGTTGGACTGAGAAAAGTTATGCCTTCCTTCTACTTTTTACTGAATTTGTTTTAGTTGGACTGAGGACTCTATGTATTTTACCAGTTCTAACCGATGCTAAAGTGCTTGCACTCTCCTCTTAAACCATGAAAACAAAGGCTCATACTCAATTGGCATATTTAATTTCCTTTATGTCCCTGGTAAAGTAGGACTACATATGCCAGGGCCTGTAAATTAAATGTTACTAGTGGGCCTGCAGTGCTGACTGTGCCACACACATAAGAAGCCCTTTGAACAGGTCTCAGGCCTGCCATTGCAGAGCCTGTGTGTGCAGTTTTAAGCTGTCATTTCAACCTGGCAAAATAAACCTTTTGCCAGGCCCATGCCTTACTTGTTAATACATATAAGTCACCTCTGGGGCAGGTCCTGGACAGCCCATATGGGTGGATGCAATGTATTTAAAAAGTAGAACATGTACTTTTACGTTCTACATGTCCTGGTAGAAAATAATTCATAAATGTGTTTTTCACTACTGCAAGGTCTATCTCTCCCATGAGATAATGCTATAGTTGCCTTATTACATTTTATAAGTGTAATTTCCAATTGGAGAGTGATGACTGGTTCATGCTTGGTGTCTAATTTAAAATCCTATCTTATGATGAATTCGGACATTAAAAATCAATTGTGAAAATTCCGCTTTTAGAAAGTTGGCATTTTCTTGTCTTAGGCTTTTGGTGCATGCATCCTGTCTCTGGTCACATGTGTGGGTGTAGTTGGGCTTTGTATATTTTTCCTTAACAGCCACATACAATGTGAGCTTAGGTGTGCCTGTATGGGCCATAATTGGCAGGATGGGAGGGAGGAGCTGGGCCCAGCCTTACTTTCACTTGAACAGCCCGTGTCCTTTCTCCACAAAAAGGACAGAATACCCCCAAATACTCTGGAGCCAGGAAGGCAGAGCATCTGCACACTTCAAAAGAATGCCTCTAGACGTTTCTCCCTATTTCAAAAGCACAACTGTGTATCTAAGACAGACTTCAGACGCCATCACTTCAGTAAACTTCTCAACCTGTAAATACTATGCCAGGAAGAAGGACTGGTGTGCTGCTATAAGGACTCCAACTCTGCTGGATTGCTGCCCTGCTGTGCTAACCTGCTGCCCTCTCTCTTGGGGAAGGCGAACTGCACCTACAACCCATCTTGAACCCAGGACCCCAGAGTGACTTAAAGGGCTAGTCTGCTGGCCTGCTGATCTGATCCTCAGGGACATAAAATACTGCCCAACTGCTCCTCGATCCATCTTCAGAGATTTCCAACCCCCCAAGCGTTTATCCTCTTTGTGACCACGAACGCGTCCCATTCGCCGTGAACCGCAGTTCTTGCACTGAAAATCAGTGCAAGCTGCTGCTAGCCCATCTCTTTGCACAGCATCATTGCAGCCCATGGAGGTCCAATAAACGAAACTCCAGCCCACCTGTCTGCCACACTCGGCCTGCTTTTTGCACCATGCCGACTGCCACCGGCGACTTTCTCCTTGCTCCTCACGACCCTCTCCAATATGAAGGGCACTCTTGGCACAAAACTTGAGAAGATAAACCTTCAGCTGGGCTACTCTGGGACTTTATACAACATGCACTCCATCGCAGTCAGCTTAATCTTTTGACTTTGACCCGGTCCAGCATGACCAGTTAGCCACACTTGGTGCTTATGTTTTTAGATGCCATACTGCAGTTTATTCTTTGAGAATTCATAACTCCGGTTCAACCAATTGAATTTTTGTTGTTTTGCTCTTGTTTTATTTACAAAATTCTGCTCTATTTTTCCAAACCTGGGATGGGATACTTTTTGTGTAGTGATTTCACAGTTTTACTGTTTGAAACATTGTACAAATACTTTACACATTGTTTCTCGGCTAAGCCTGACTGCTCTGTGCGAAGCTACCAGGGGGTGAGCACAAGTAAATTTGGGATATGCTTTTGCGTTATCCTGACTAGGATTGTGGTTGCTGCTTGACTAAGGCTCACACCCTGGGAGGGGGGGAGAGGACAGTAACCCAATTTCTTACATATCTATTGCTTATGTTTTTGTTCCATTCTTGCCATCATTTAGTGTATCGGGATTCTGCTAATCAATGGGTGGGTATCGCAACAGGAAGATGTCCTTTCATATTCACTGCTGGAGTTCTTATAACCTCTGTATAGACTGTGCCCTGTTTACCCTAGAATGCCCACTTCAGAGGTCAGTTCATGGAACAAGCTCCAAGGGAGTTATCTCTGGCCTCTTCTCCCAGCCCAGTGTTGATCAATGAGGATTTACCACCTGTGTATTTGGGCATGCTTTCCTCATCATCCACTTCACTCACAGTGACAGAATGGGTGATACTATGTCTGCCTGCAGTGTTTTCTCTCACCCAGGTGCTAAGATGGGATTGTATGAACATCCTTTTTCTGGTCTGGCTTGGCAACACAGCTGTTGCCAGACAACTATGTGAGTAGCACCAGGAGAAGGGTTTTGCTCTGCCCACATGTTCAGAGGCAAGTGTACATGTTTTGATTGGGCAGAAGTTGTGTGCTGCCACAAAAAGTGCTTATCCTTTAAACATATGTGATTACTTTGTTTATTTATCTAGCTGCATGAGCTTGCACCTTCGGGGGCTGACAAATGGCATTGTAATCCTCTGAAAATGTCTTAGATAACTAGATAATGTATGGTGTTTTTTTCTGGCAGCAGTACAGATGGAAGGAGGGCAGTCATTATCCTATATGGATTTTTAGGTCTGGCTTAACAGTGCAGCTGTCACTTGACCTTTTAACCTACATCAATATTATTCTATAGTACTTTACTTCCACATAAATACATATCCACTTGCAAGCTATCTACTTTCAATGCTTCACATTACATTACTTCATTCTTTTAAAGACAGACCTACTGGCATTGCCAATGCAGGTTGCTCTTGTCACTGCCATTTGTGGTGTACACTTGCATAGATTGCAGCTGTGTGCTCAGTATGAAAATAATGCCAGGGTTGAAAAGTTGGGGTGGGAATTGTTAATTTAAATCTGGAAAAGCAGCAACAATGAAAGCCTCATGGGCAGTTGCTAGTTCTAAACATGCACACAATATTTGCATTCATCACCTACCTTTCACGTCCAGCCTGCAATCCACAACAGCTTCTCCAAGGTCATTGACAGCTTTGCAGGAGTAGACGCCCCCATCAAAAGGGCAGGGCTTGCGAATCTCCAGGGAGCACACACCCTGGTTGATGAGAGCTCTGTACTTAGGGTCTTCTCTGATCTCCATCTGGTTCTTCATCCAAATAATTTTGGGCTGAAAGAGATTTATTGTCTGAACTAATTGCAATCTTTTTTTACAAATCTGTGAATAAGTTCAATTTCAAAAGTGCACAACTATAATTTAAAGTCTTGTCATAACATTATTGATAATCAACTGATAAAAAAAATAATGTTTGATTGCAAGCTATATAGACAATGTTTTAGAGAAGATTGGACCTGTTCAAAAAGGCATTTTGGAGGAAGTAAAGTAGAACCGCTTTAGTAATCTTCTATATGCCTTTGTGAATTGGCCTTTAAGGGAAAAAAGAATTTTTTGAGAATATGTAAGTATTATTCATATTCAATTAATACAAATAGAAAGGACCGTGCCCTCTTCACACTTTTACTAAGAAGGGCGTTGGACATTTTGGGGTCGATTCAAAAAGGAAAGTATGAGTACATAAAACAGTAGTGATGTAGCGCTGCTTCCCATACTCATGAATGCTTTTGTGAATGAGCCATTTCATATTCATTTAATACTACATTGTAATAGTGCCAAGTTGTTTATATTGTATGACTCATTTTATTATTGTAGACCACTGCCGTGCATACTTTGTAACAGAATGTAATGGAATACATGAAATACAAATTGTTTTTAGTCTATTCGCTTTAGGAGGTCATGGAGGGTTAAAGGGCAATTCTCGATCCAAGGTATAGACACCGACAGACTCAGTGAGTGAAAGTGCAGACACCTTGATCCTTGATACAGACTGAGGATGAAGGGGCGATGAGAGCTTCTTAGTAGGTGGGGGGAGTCTTTATTGTGGCGCTGATTTAACTTTCTTCTCCAATTTTTAGATCAATAAACAGAAAAGTAGTATTTTTACTAAGAGTCCAATCTCCTATATTTGGCTTTCTTAGAGAGGGGAGATTGTAAGCATCAGGGTGAGTATTTGATGAAGAAGAGATTTTGTGTAGGCTGAAATGAAAACAAATATGTCAGCTTTTAAAATAAGTGTGTTTTATTTTTCCCTATTTGTTTATTCAAAGAGCGGAGATAAGAACCCTCTGCCAGGTGTCTGTCTGCAGTGTTGTAGCAAGTATGCCTTGAGTTCTAATGCAAAGAAGGCTGATCTGCCTCCTTCTATTATGGTTACAAAGTAATAGACAGCTCCCTTTGGAGTGCAGTGAGCCCCTTACACTCCAGGCTCTGATGCCATTTGCACCTGCTGGTTAATGATAGCTACACCATTATGCCCCCTAATTCTACATTCTTATTTGTCCACTGTAAGAAAGTGGATTATTAGCTGCAGTGGATGTTAGTCCACTACATGTAATAATGTCACTCTTCTTGTTAGATCCAGTAAACGTTTCAGTAATTATGGGAGAAGTAGACAGACCTAACCTTTTAAGTGCGGGTGTCAACTACCAACAAACGCTGTGGAATATCCTGGCGTGCTGATGTCATTGCCATTGAAAGCAAAATGAGCCGATCAGCATTTTACTTTCACAAAACCAGTGCTCAGGGGCATATCTCAGCCCCCAGACCGCTGATTTCCACAGGGCAGGTAATGTTGGAAAGGGGAGTACCTTACCTTTCCGGTTATATCTCTCCTCCTTGGATCCCAGCATAGAGGATATTGCAGGAAGGCGATCCCTAAGCAGGGATCCTTCTAGTGGGCATCAGGTATGAAGTTAATGGGGGAGAACATCCCCCTAGGTATGGGCTTGTGTTCCCTCCCACCTCAGAACCCGTTAGACTTTTTGGGCCCACTGGAATCTAGATGTGATGCTCCCCACTCCCCCAATCAGCCTGTGAAGGGGATTACCTCCAATCTAGGAACATAAAGCCCATGAGACACCATAGATATATTTTATTTTTGTAGAATAAAATATGGTGGGTGGGTGGACCAACCTGATGTTGAGCCATTCCTCCAGTCCCTAAACCCATTAAGTCATTCTGCCCACCTGGGGCATAAAATCCAATTCCAGTGGCAAGTAAGGGGAAAATGTAATTCTTTTGGTCGTAGTTTTGAAATATGTATTGGCAGAGTAGGGGGAAATCCAAATCTCCTACTTGCCATGGTGAATGGTTGCGCCATTCTAGCCCATCCTATGCCATATAGGGAACCAACATATTGCAGCCATTTTGAAAACTAGACACTTAGGAGATGTCGGGCGATGTACCTTGCATGAATCCCCGAAACTAACACATTGGCTCACATTTCTGAGAGGGAAAGTTCTGGAATCTGCAGGGAGCCCAATGCTTTACTACAGAGCATTCCCCTAAGTCTCCAAATTAAAATGGTACTTCACTCACGAGGATGGAACTGACGCCCATGACAACAAAGGATCCAAAATGGAACAAAATGGAGTTTATTGAGAGTCCCCTGGCGAGAACCCATGATTGTTCTTCAATTTTCTACATCTAAGTTTTTCATTATGAAAAAGAGTGAGGTGGGAGATCACTGCAACGTTTGCAATATACTGTACAACAAAATACAGTACATCCAGTATCATCCAACATTACATCATCAAAGCATATTAAAAATATATCTTAATGAGGTCTTTCAAAAATGTGCCTTCATGACAGTGATTGAATTCAATTCAAATATGTAAAATAAATGTGTTTTGACCAATTGTTTGTGTGGCAAGGTGCAAATGTATTGTATAATAAGATAGTGTTACATGATTTAACAGCTTGTACACAATGTAAAGAACATTCTGTAGCAAATGCATGAAACTTATTAATATGAAAATGGTGCCATAATGCTGTAATGCAGTGTAACTCGTCCTACCTTAGGGGTCCCACGAACTGCACAAAACAGCTTTGTGCTGTAGCCGGTTGTGGTTGTCCTGTTGCTCAAGGCCTGAGTGAATTTAGGTGCTTCTGTGAAATCACGCTCTGGGAACTCTGCCGGCTTGTACACAACTCCTGTTAATAGACACAAGAACATGAGCATCTTCAGCTCAAGCAAGACTGGTCAGTCTACCATGTTGTATGTCGCCCTTTGGTTTGTGTGAAACAGTGTATGTACAACAGTGATTATATCGGCTATTATGAGACAGAGCTAATAAAAATTAAAGAAAGCAAATTAACACAAGGCTCAATATTTTCTGAATGTGTTTCCATTCTTGCCTGTAGCCTAGTGATGGAAATCTCTACATCTAGACATTGGGGATTGAACTCAGGCTTCCATTTCACGTTCCTCAATGGACCAATAAACATCCGCCAAGTCTAGTCTAGTCACGCTAACACTGAAAGGACCTAGTATATTCTTCTCCTTTCATGTCTCACTTTTAAAACCTACTCACCACATTTTAGTAAATGGTGTCTCTTGTCTCCGCTCCCCAAGGCACGCTCTGGAGATGTATCCATTATTGAAAAAATATTGCAATTTTGGACAAAGGTGAATAAGAGCACTAATACAACAAATGTGTGCAAACAAAAACTTAAAGAAAGAGCAATCCTTTGAGAGAGTGTAGTCAGCTGTGCTGCTGAGCCTCTTAAACATGAATATAAAATGGTGGTCACAATTTGGTGGTCATATTTTGGAATAACGTGAAGAGATGTTTTCATTTAAATGGTGCATTGCAATACACATGAACAAAAGAGCACAGATAAATATATGGTGTTATATAAGCTGCAAAGAATCTTTGTTTGAATTTTTTTTATGTTATAATGTTTTAGAAGTATTGTGGTATATAATCATTCAGTAACAGAATTAATATAAACTGCAGAGTATTTGTGTTTCTTTAACTTCCTGGAGTGAAGGCCACAATTATTTTTCTTGCCTAACATTCAATGTGAGGCTGTTTTTGCATGTTTTTCTAAGAGATGTATGTGGCTGGATCCGAGGTTGAAGTAATGAAGAGTCCATTGTGCTTGAGAGATACGAAGATTTGGGAAAGGTACGATTATCATAAAGAGAGTCATTTGGAATGGTATAAGTAACTCTTCTGAGGTTCCTGGGAATGTGAGGGGGGCACAAGGTTGGTATGGAGTTTCTGAAGTTAACGTGCCAATTATAAATAATCTAAAGATCTATTGTTCAATGAAGATGCTTTTGAAATGCTGCAAGCTCTGGAGGACAGAAACCTAAAAGTGAGATCTATTCAGTGAAAGATTCAGATTAACATTGTACTTAGCAGAGAGTAGACATTACTGAGATATATCTTATACTTAAATTCTCTCTGGCTTCATGCCACTGCACCTCTCTAAACAGAAACGTGTACTGAAGATTCTGTTTGCTGACTCTTTACTCAGAAATCTTTAGTATTAAAACAGTTAAACTTAGATTAAGTGGTCGGGGAGGAGAACTTGATTTCAGGATTTAAGCATCAGTCTTTATTTCTGATTTTCTGCATTACTACTATTGAGATACTTGTCTTTTATATACTTGTGAAATTTAATATAGTACGACGCTTTAACTTTACTTTGGTGATTGTGTATATCTATATATAGTTTTGAGACTCATTTATGTAAGTTTGGCTTTGAGTCTGTAATAAAGCCCTTTGAAACTTAAGATGGTCTCTGACACTTAATGTGTGGCTCCCTGACTTGCACTGTAATTACTCTGCACAAAGTTGATGCAGGTTCTCCTCTTACCTCGGAACTGAGAAGAAAATATTCATCAGACTCCAGATTTATAGATAGGGCCTAGTGCTCTATCACCTCCAAGACACATATTTTCAAAATACAGCAAACACTGTTACAATAGGTACAATTATAAAGACTTGGTTATGAGGACAGTGAAACATATATATCCTGGATGGCATGGGTTTGAAAGGGTTGCCAACTGCATTTATTCAAGTTACTGTGTACTGTATAACCTGCACATTTCTTAACTTCTTATAATCGTATATCATTTGTAGTAGATTTCTATGTGTTTCCTAAAGGACAATTAGTAAACTTTGTGGTAAACATAATAAATATATTGTTTAGTATTACTATAGGACAGGTGTATAAGATTCTTGCAGGGGTCCATGTATGACTTTAAAATGACTATCTAGAGCAGAGGTCTCCAAACTTTTTAATGCCACGCCATCCCAGCTGAAAAATAAAAAATCATTGGGCCTCCTCCTCAGAATTTTGCACAATTATTGTATAAAGATGGCAATGTTTAAATATGTCTAGACCTATTTAAACATTGCAGTTAAGTACTGTTATCTTTTTAAAGATGCAATAACATACTTCTGCTTAAAACAAAGGCCTGTTATCTGTGTAATGGATCTTCTGGCCAGAGTCTGGCGCCCCCCCAGTGATCACTTGAGGCCCCCCTAGTGGTGCCCGCCCCCCAGTTTGAAGACCTCTGATCTAGAGGCAGTGATATGATAATACAAAGTGGCAGAAGTCACTAGCAAAATCCCAGACAGCCAATCAGTCAGGGTTATGTCCTATGAAGCAGTAGCATCCAAAGACTTCATTGGCTTTCAAAAAGATTGTTGATTCAGCTCAAAGTTTTCTCATAGGATTGTGTTGTAATTTAAATATATCTTGATGTTCACATATATTATATTTTATTTTATTTTATTTTATTTAAAAAGGTTGGTTAGAACTGTAAATTGGCCAGGAAGTTGTCAATAAGACATATCCATCTGGAACAGTTTTCTTCAGTTTGTCTAAACCTGTTTCCAAGAAAACGTGCTGAGAATAGTAACTTAAAAATGAGACATAGACTCCCGACATTCCAGAAGTATGACAACATACACCACTACTCTCTTGTTATTGTATGCTCCATTTATGCTGAAGAAAGGGATCTATACTAACTGCTTTACTGGGCCACTAAGGCTTGTGCTGGCCTGGTCCATGCTCAACAAAGGACATGCAAAATATAATATATCTTGGTATGACTGGTCAAATGACAGACTCTCTTGAAATCAATCAAATCTACCCTTAGTATGTATTGGGATCCTTCAATACTTTATCCTTTTCTTCTGGAGCCCTGCCCAAAAACCCAACTTCCTCAATCCACTTGTCAAATATGTGCACAACAACATTCATTCATAAGTAACTATCCATGTTCAAGAATTTCATTGGTGGAGTTGCCAGTGAAGACCACTCTGAAAACATTTATCCATTACCATGCAATCATAATGGTTGGCGTGTTCTAATGGTTATCGTTGGAGTAAAAGTTGTCATGGAAAACAGATATTGTGCATCACATAGTTGTTTGGTTGCCTATGACACCATCAGTACACCTAGACAGGCATCAGCTTCAAACTTTTGCCTTAACATCCACATACAAGAGCCAAATCTACCAATAGATTGCGCCAGGTTTGTGTCACAAAAGTGACGCAAACCCAGGTGAATTTACTTTTCAACGCAAATCATGATTAGCCTTGGAAAGTTGCCTAAAGTAATGCAGAGTAGCGCTTGGTGTACTTTGCACTACTTGGAGATGAGGGAGCATACCATTGGTGGAATATGGGCATTACCATGCAACTACCAATAGGTTTTGATGCAAATCCCTTTCTTCTAGCATTTGTAGACAGGGATTTGCACCAAAAAACTATGCCTCCATGAGGCAGGTGTAATAGTGGAGCAATATTTAAAACTCTCCACATTTTTCTTACTTTGCATATATGCCCCCCTTATCTCCTATTCTGTCTGCCATCGCTATGGAGCCACTGGCAGCTCGACTGAGGCAGCATCTTTCCCAACGAGGCCTGGCCATTACACCCCCTGAGGTTCTCGAGTCCATGAATGTGGATGATGTTACATTATACATGAGGGATCGATGGGACAACTTAAACCCGCTGATTAAGGAATTCCCCAGATTTGGTGGCATAATTGGGATTACTGTCAATTGGGCTAAATCGATAATGTTCTCATTTACTGCAGTGACAAGGAACTCATCTCAGAGTTCCCGCTGCTGTGGCGAGTGAGCCTGTGCGTTACCTGGGGGTCTGGATGAGCCAAGATCTGGATGAGTTCTGAAGGGCTAATTATGGATGCTTGATGACCTGGCTGGGGGAGCGGATGGAGACTTGGATGAAGCTCCTGTTATCATTGACTGGGAGGTTGGCCATCACTAAGATGGTGTCCTCCCTAAATTATTTTATTTATTTCTAAACCTCCTCCTGTCAGCGTGTTTTATGCAGCAGCTCCGGTCGCATTTGATGACCCTTGCATGGGCAGGGAGGCAGCCTAGGATTGCATGGGAGGTATTAACATTCCCCTTTGAGCAGGGCGGGCTAGGAGCACCAGATGAGGCATTATAATATTATAGTGCCCAGGTGTCTTTCACACACTACTGGCTCTATCCTAAGCAGTTTCAGGCTTATACTGAACCTGAACATGATCACGCTGCACAATGTCTTCTCCAGATGGCATGGTACCTTACCCCCAAGCACCCGAGGATGACAATTAGCAATGTTGGTTGCACAGTGTGGCCGTGGAGTGTGCTTTTGCAACGGGCTCAGCTGAGCAGTCTTTTTGCCCCTTCAGTACCCCTCCTCAGACATCCCTCATTCCCCATCATGCTTGATGCCAACACCTGTGGTGGGCTGTGTCACTTACAGCTTACTACCAAGGGGTCCATATATCTGAACTGCACCTTTATTACACCACAGCAGGCCCTGCAGGGTCCTGGAATTACACTATTGGACACATTTGCATCCTATCGGCTGTGAGCTACCATCTGTGCGCTTCATGGTTCCTTTCCTGCAGCCACCCCCCCACATGTAAGGTACTTGAGGCTACTCTTGCATGCCCTTCCCCATGAAGGCTGATCACTAGGCTTTATGCTGGTAAGCAGGACAGAGCACCAATCTGTGTCCCCAATGCCCGGAAGGTGTGGTCTGATGCCCTGGGAGTCCCCGTTACTGAGGGCCAATTGAAGTTTTGTTGCCCCAAGTCCCGGACACTTTCACCCAATTACTGGCTGAGTTTAGTTCATTTCAAGTATGTACACAGGCTATGCTGCACTTCAGAGTAAATGCACAGGATGCATCTGTTCAGTGGATGCCCGTCCTTTAGGGCGGAGGGGCCACACCCCCCCACCTTTTGCCCCTCATGAAGAGTGTCTGTCAGGCTGAACAAAGGTCAGCCTGACAGACACTCTTCATGTTCAGCTCAGGCAGCCAGGAGCAGACATGCATGATTTGCGCACACTCCTGGCTGCCTGAGCTGAACTTTGCTGGGCTGAGGAGGTCACAGCTCCTATGGGCGTGACCTCCTCGGCTCAGCAAAGGTGCCTCAAGGCCCTCCCCTGGGTGATGAGGAAAGCATCACCAATTGACACTCTCCCTGGGCGCTTCAGGTTTAAGCCCTGAAGCACCCAGGGCGAGTGTCAATCAGTGACACTTCGTCACAGAGTGGGGTGGGGTCAGCAGTCTCACTGACCCCATCCCACTCTGTGACGAGGCTAGGACTGCTGCCTTCCCTCATTGGCTGACCTAAGGTCTGCCAATGAGGGAATGAAGCAGTCCCAACCCTCCTGGGCCCTGGAGGCTGAAGGTAAGTGTGTGTGTGTATGTGTGTGATATTTTAAATTGAATGTTTGGTGTGCGCGTGCATGTTTGAGTGTTATGAGTGTTGTTAATGGATGTACGCGTGTGTGTGTGTGATCTTTTAAAATGAATGTTTGGTGCGTGCGTGCATGTTTGAATGGTATGAGTGTTGTTAATGGATGTGTGTGCGTGCGTGAAAGAATGAGTGTGTGTGTGTGTGTGTGTGTGTGTATCCCGCCCGCTCCCCTCCCTCCTAAAGCTGCCGGCCGCCACTGCGTCTGTTTGGGGATGCATGCTGAGTGTGCTGTGCTGTGCCCTGCCCTGCGCTGATTTCCTTCAACTAGTGTTGATTTGTCCTGGTTTGGGGTGCTTCTGGCTCATTGTCTTTGATACTATTGAAGAGGTCACTTGGCACTCACTAGAGCTGCTGGATTATGTGAAGGAGTTTCCCTGGAGGTGTGCAGACTGACAGCACTCCTACCTTTTTGCTTGCTAAGCATCGGGTGGCGACACATTGGGGTCGCCGCCCGGTGACACAGAGAGATGAGTGGCTTCGAGATGCAGCCTGCTGTCAGAAGCAAACAACTGTCTACTGGGAGCTGATCCCTGTGAGGTCCCTCTAAAGATATGTGTTCCCCTTTGGAGATGTTTCTGAGTACACAGAGCAAGAAGAAGGCAGTTGATGCCAATACATGCCCTCGGACAGATGATTAGCAGATGGCCAACACTGCCATATGCCAGACTCCTTCAGAGGGTGCTTATGTTAGCTATATGGTACACACACTGTCTTTTCACTACATGGGCATCAGGGGACTCACTCTTGGAGTACCTGCCTTGTGTTTTCCTTGCTGAGTTATCTCCCCTTTCTTTCCCTTTTTTCCCTCCCCCCTCTGTTGTGTTGGCCTGAAGTACAGCTTTCGCACCGTAATTGTTTGCAACTTGTACATTGAGCACGCTATATCGCACTGTTCTGTATGCTATTTTGCATTAGTCTGTATGCTGCACTTTGTGGGTCTGTCCAAAATTTCAATAAAAATATATATTTTTTAAAACATTGCATAGATGCTGCACTGTACACCACACATACAAAGTGTAAAACGTATTAAAGCATAGTTTTGCACTGGAAGGGTCTCCTTCCAGCACAAACGTATCCTTGACAGAAAGCACACACCCCTACATTATGGTGCAAGGGTGTGTGTGTGTTAGCTCATGGCAGCCTAAAGTGAGCCATCGCTGGGGGAGAGAAAACAGCACCATATCCTGGTAAAAATTGTGCTGTTTTGCTCTCACCTTTTCATACATTCCAGCAAGCACGTTTGGATACTGAGGTGTGCTGTGTTAAAACTCAGTAAATCTGCTCCACAACATATATAACATGAGGTAGCTGTTAACATAAAGCATAGTTTGTTGAGACAAAGTCGGAATAAGGCTAATGTAAATCAACACGACCCAGCATACATCAGAACGCTCCTAATTGGACACAAAGCTATATGGGCCCTCGTTTGGTGTTAGTTCTGCTGACCTTTGCAGACTCCGAATTTTTTGACAAGTGCTTTTCTGCAAATTTTCAAGACTATACATAGTTAGGTGTGCATTGCTGTCTTTTTTGAGGTTTCTATGGTACATATGAAAGTGACATTCTAAACTATGTTTTGATACCAACACTACAGAAAGTAAAATCATGTATATATAAAGTCATAAGGAAGCCATATTATGTGATTTGCAATAGTTACAAGGTATCTAAAAACGCCTAAGAACTGACAGTGAAGCAGCGCGCTTCACGGGTAAATGCTGAGATCGACAATAACATCAATGTTGGTATTACCGATGTATGCTGAAACTAATTGTGAAGTGTGGTTTTGTGTGTTCCCGGCGTCAGCCTTTATGACTGTCAGGCAAATGGTAAACAACGGAACAGCCGTTTAGTGTTTCAATTGGAAACACTGTTATTCTTAGAAAAGCCCTACGAATTCAAATTCACTTTTAAATAAAAATGAGGCGCTGGGGACTAATTTAGTTCATCTCATCAGATTTGCATTAAAACACAGAGGCGTAAGCCAAATCTGTAAGCTAAATCTTTTAAAAGGAAATGTAAGTGCAAAGACCATAATAGCCCCCAGAGTGGGGCATAAGTAGAACTGGGCTCACGTGTCGTGAAAGTAAATGGCCTCGCTGCAGGATTAGCTGCACCGCTATCTAATGCCCGTGAGTAATGTGAGTCAATGCAGCGTGGCAGCGCGTGCAACCTACGCACGCGCAGGAGATCGATGCGTGAAACGTAGCAATCCATTCTAATCTATACGAGTGGTTCTGGAGACAGGTTCTGGGGTTCTTTCCAAAAAGCAACAAATTATCTGAAGAAACCTTTTCTAAGTGCGTACATTATCCTGACAGAATAGCAAAGAAAGCCAACATGGCGCAGAAGTTAATGCAGACAAAGAGTACCGGAGGGGTACCTGAGCATCACTCTCCATCTCCGGGTCCCTTTCTCCTCCAGCCCTCTATGTCCATGTCTCTTCGAATCCTCCACGTCTGCTCCTCTTCCCCTTCTCACCCTTTCTTTGTCTCCACCCTCGTCCTTCCCACTCTGCTATCAAACCCACCCCCAGCCTTCATCCCTCTTCACCACTTCATGGATGAGGGTTCGCAACCGGGTTGAAGCGCGCATCAGGATGGAGCGCTACCAGTAGTGAAGGATAATACATGTCATTAAAAATAGCCCAGCTTTTTTCTGAGACCTAGTGTACATCTTCCTAGATGTGAAACAATAGAGATGCATACGTTTGCACTTATCTATGAATGTATGGGGGCGGGGCACGGAAGATGATGCGGATTGAGGGGTCAGGTAGAAGGGAAACGCACAGAGAACAGTCCCTGGCAGTGGTCAAATGGGGGGGGGGGGGGGGGGGGATCTGAGAGGCATGACGTGGCCATACTTTTGTACTCCAAGATAAACAGTTCCCCTACTTTTTTGTGAAAAGACCACAGTCCCGGGATGGTGAATTCTTCATGCTCCAGTTGAGCTGTAAAGCAGGGAGTCTCCTGAGCTGTGGATCTGAGGGAGGGACAGACAACTAAACAAGCCTCCTTGCCAGGGTGCCGGCTTTCGTGAAGGAAATGTAGATGTGCACAAATGGTTAATCTGCAAATGTAGAGGGTGCCTTGAAGCCAGCATTGGCTTTAATTGACGGAATCCCTTGAAGCTTCCCTAAAACAGATGACGAATGCGTTTTCTTTGAGAGGTATTGCAAGGGAGTTACCTTGGCAGCTGTGAAGCACATGCTTTTAATGAAGAGTTATGAAAAAATTGCACTGCATACGGTCTGGGTATTAATAAAATCTATGTTTTAGAAGCACTTTTTTTTTAAACCTTCTTGAGCATTTTGCAAGAGCCTTTTTAAAACTGTAACGCAAGATTAAAATAATGGCTTGTATATTCACAGTGCTTTCTTTTCACAGGCTTGGACGTCATGGTACTAGACATACACAAGTCACTACCGTTATCTTTACAGCTGCCCTCTTGACTTATGCACTATCTGACAGACTTTTTCAATTTTAGGGTCGCGGGTTCAGATTCCTCGCAGTATTCTGTGCACCTTTTTCACACACGGAGGCAAAACGACTAAGGGTTATTTACGATTGAGTGACCATGCATTATTAACCAAGTGCGTCTATAAACACCAGGGCCGTGGAGGGTTTGACAGTGGAGATGAGTACATGTTCGAGCAGAGTGTGAACATTCAAGAGTTTCCAATCTGTAATGAATCGTGTGTGACTCTAACTGATTATGAACGCGCATTTCATGATTGCACCTCTGATGTAATATGAATTATTTATTGAATGACTGACACGCAAGTGATGAGATTGTGAAGTCAGGAGTGCCTTGCTCAGTGGCGGGATGCAAAATAATGCCCCTAGCCCCCTGCCAAATGTTTTAAGGGTCCCTCAGGCTCCGATTTCTCACGAATATTCATTGGCCTTGGGCTGGGTGAGGGCCCCCTGAATGTCAGAACTCCCCGCCCTCCTCCGGGCTCCAGGAGCCTGTGTTACGCCCCCGATCTTGCCCTTGAAACTGTGACAGAGAACCAGGTGCACCCTGGCCAGAGCTCGCGCTTCATGAACGCAGGATCCACCGATCACGACTGAACTGCGGCCTGATGAGGGATGGGACATATCGCCCAATCCCTGAGGAACAAATGGTGTCTCTTCACTTTACAAAGCTCTAAAGAGCATAAAGCTAGGTCCCAAGGACTACGCCGCACATAAGGAAGAAAGGAACAAGTATAGGAAATGTGTTTAGAGCGCAGTAAATGAGCACTTTGCAGGCGTATCCCCCCCGCTTGGTATTGCTTTGGTCAGCAGAGAGCAATACTCTAGACAGAAGCAGTCGATAGTGAGCGTGCGTCCAGAAGAATAACGGAACCAATGAATCAAAGTGCACATGTCTTTCAGATGCAGGCAATGGTAAAACGCGCACCCACCGGAGCAGTCATGCTGCAAACCTGCAGTTCAACTAGTCAGCTCCTACCAGGGAGTGCAAAGGTGGGAGTAGGAGCAAACACGATTCTTCTGCCCCCCTGAAATAGACCATCTCATGCAGGTGCGCCGGAAGGTGAGGGCTAATGGAAGGGCCTTCTGTTCCCACAGCTGTAAGCAATACCTCGCACTGATCCCAGCCATCAAGGAGCTATTGCAGCTGGCGCAAATTGGTGTCGCGGTGGCATGCCTGGTACCTGTGCAGGACTGGGGCATTTCACGTCTCTTCTGACATCGAGGGCCTGCAACACCACCTCTCAATCCGGATACGGCATGTAAATCAGAGAGAAATCCCTGAGGCCCAGGGTGCGGAGGGCAGCCATGATTCACGCAGATGTCCAAAGACTATGAGGGGGTGGCAAGTGGGACCCCACAGCCCAGGGCACTAAAAACAAGGGGAAGGGGATATCGACTTGGGGTCAGCTGGTCCTCTCTCGGGATGTTACTGCAAGTCCAGGGGTAGGACTGCAGAAGCCCAGTCTCCTGGACATGGGTTCACCTTCTTCCTGTGTGACTCCTTCTGCACGCCTTTGTTTTCCATGGCACGTGCTTTCCTGATCACTTTGGCAGCGATTATCACAACCAGGAGGGGGAGGTCGGGAAATGGCACAGCTTGGAAAATTCCTCGCCAGGGAAGCACTGAGACAGGTAGAAGAAGATAAGGTGAGTAACCTGACCAGCTAGCCGGTGGGCAGACATGTTGCAATCAGGAGCCCACTAGATAAACAGAAGGGAAACCCCAAGGAGACAGATGAAGTCAGGAGGTGACCCTGCGACCACAAGAATGTACCGATTCCAGTACAATTGAGAACTATGCTTGGAAAGAACGGTGGGGGATGAAACTTGAGAAATAAAAGCATAGGAATGTAGAACGGTGAGGATTTCTGTGCTTTCCGAATTTAAAAGGGAAAAGGGCATATATATCTTATTCTGGTGCTACGTTTACACCATGTAAATCACAAATTTACACTACGGGCTGTAGTAGCAGCCAGTTACGGCGTTTTTACGTGGCATAGAAGAGTGAAAACAATCTCTCGCTTCTCAATCGATGCATCTTGAATGACTGTGTTTGGCTTCCCGCGTCGTCACAAAATGAGCTGCAATATAGACCTGCTGCCATTGTGCCAATTTTAAAGCAAACAGAATGACACTGTTCCAAGAACATCTGTAACAGTGAGACGCGCCACAAACAGGACGTCTCCGACAGATGGACTCCTACCTACCTGGCCAATCGATAAATGCATTAGGCGGAAATGTAAACTGTAATGTGTGCATTCTGATATTACAGGGAAAGATAAAACCTGTTTGCAGCCGTACGCCGCACTCTACCGCACTTCTTTGTATTGAATGTTAGCTGCATTTACATAGCGCTTCAAACTGTTGTAAAGACTGCAAAGCGCATTTGGAAACGGGTGGCATGCCACACTACTAACGTGGCTGATGTGGGAATGTTCTTGTGTGTCCTTGCATTGTAGAGGCTGCTGAAACTGTGTCTCGGTGAGCATGCAGTGCCACCAGTAGGTGGGAGCAGGAGCAAGTGTGGGAAAAGGTGCTGTCCTGCACGCGATACCTGTCAGCTCCAGAGTGACCTGTCAGATCCAGAGTGACCTGACAGATCCACAGTGACCTGCCAGCTCCAGAGTGACCTACCAGATCCAGAGTGACCTGTCAGATCCAGAGTGACCTGCCAGATCCACAGTGACCTGCCAGATCCAGAGTGACCTGTCAGATCCAGAGTGACCTGTCAGATCCAGAGTGACCTGACAGATCCACAGTGACCTGCCAGCTCCAGAGTGACCTACCAGATCCAGAGTGACCTGTCAGATCCAGAGTGACCTGCCAGATCCACAGTGACCTGCCAGATCCACAGTGACCTGCCAGCTCCAGAACGGTCTGTACTATGCAGTTTAGACAGCTCTGAAGAAGGCCAAGGCGTGAGGGATGCCACCTTCAGACAAGCATCAGATCCAGTATGTACATTGGAATCCACACAAGAGTGGCGGATGGGCAACCCAAAGGAATGAATGGGCTTTATGCAATGGTTTATGCTCTGGCAGGTCTATCATGGAGTGACAGAGGAGCAGCAGCCACCAGTCATAGTATATACCAAAGAAATCTACCCGTTTGTGGCAGGGAACAACCTATAGGAAGAAGTAAAATAGGTTGTACGGCACTGCAATGCATGCAGTTACCACGCATACCTTCACCATGCAGTTAAGTATGACGAATGTAAGTTAAAAATATATGTATATCCATACACATATATGTGTGTGTATATATTTATATATATAACTATCGTGTGAATAGTGTGGCTTGTTCACTTAGAAAATCAAAGGTTACAGGGACGTTGCAGTTAGGCTCAGATTTCACTCGCACAAACCCACAGAAATTAATCAGTTATGGTTAACTATATCGTACGCCCCCACAATGCACTGCTTATGACTGCACATATTTTTCATATACGTTTTTTATTGGGAGGGACCACCACAATCCTCCCTTTACTAATTACCTTTAGCACTCTATGCCCCTACCCACTGCCAAACCCTAAAAATACTTTGCCACCATATACTCCTACCCAACCCTAACCTCTATCACCAAATATCATTAGCCATCATTAAATACTAAAAACATCCTTACTACCCTATACTCTTACCCACCACTAAATCCTAATAATGCCCTTATTACCCATGCCTCTACCAACTCCAAACCCTACAAATACCCTTACCAACCTCTACACCTACCCACTACTAAGCCATAAACTACCCTTATTGCCCTCTGCACATATCTAAACCTAAACCCTAAAAAAAACCCTTACCAACCTATACCTCTACCAACCCCTAAAACCATTAAGAAAACACCTTAGAACCCAATATTCTTACCCATGCTTAAAATACCCTGACCAGCCCATGCCCTTACCCACCCCAAGCCTCAAAAATACTCTTCCCTAATCCCTTATCACTCTATACCCCTACCCATACCAAAACCCCCAAAATCCCTTACTACCCTATGCCCTCACCTTACCCAACCCCTAAAATACTCTTACCACCACATACCCCTACCAATCCATAAACCCTAAAAACACCCTTACAGCCCAATACACTTACTCAAGTGAAAAATCCATTACCACCGTATACTCCTACCCACTTCTAAACCATAAAAAAACCTTACTACCCTATGCCCTTACCAATCCCTTAAGCCTAAAAACACAGTTACAACAAAATAGTCTTACCTACTCCTAAACCTTAAAACAACCCTTATCACCTTAGACACACCCCATACCCATTTACCAATACAAACCCCTAAACCCAGATGGATGGATAGATAGATAGATAGATAGATAGATAGATAGATAGATAGATAGATAGATAGATAGATAGATAGATAGATACATAGATAGATAGATAGATGGATGACCATCCATGCTATATGGGCTGGTAGAGAAACAACTCACAAAACTGGGCAGGATTATACCAACAGCCATGATATATACTCGGGTGGTCCTCTGTGAAGCAACAAAGGACACTCATTATACAATCATGCATACTATATGCTGGAGGAGTCTACCCAAGAGAAACAGGAATCAATCCAGAGGAGGGGATTTTCTACAGTCTGCGATAGTACATGTTCTGTAGAATCTATCCAGGAGCAACAAAGGAGTAACCATTTTTCAAAAGCTCATAATAAATGATCTGATTCCACACAGGAACAGCATAAGACCAATGCATGAGAGTGGTCATTATAACCAGGTATGCTAAAAATGTCTGAGGGGTCCACCTGGAATCGGCAGAGGAGTATCTCATAAGATTGGCAGTATGCATCAGACCATGGAATATGCCGTCAAGGACGACACAGGAGTGGCACTGAGCAACCAATATCAATCTGCAATATACTATCCCATGCTATATGTCATGTAATATACAACCAGCCATGCTATAGAGCCTGTGTAATACCCCAGGAGCAGCAGAGGAACAACCCAAAAAATGATCATTTTGGTTACAGCCATGCACTTTGGGATGTGGCGCTCCCCCAGGAGTAGCAAAGGATCTACCTTTAGGAACAAGCATTATACAGTCAGTAAATTATGTGTTGTATAGTGCAGCAGAGGAGAACTCGATGGAAGCAGGCAGAATACAACCAGCTATAGCATATTATAGGAGGAGTCGGTTCATAAGTGACAGGGAGTAAGCAACAGGAATGGGCAATATACAAACCAGCCATAAAATAAGGTCTGATAATTGCTCCTAGGACAGCCAAGGGAGAAACACAGGAATTAACAGACACCACACATATATGGGTTGTAGAGTCCAGCCAGGAGCAAGGACAGTCAAGCCAATCGATGTGGGTGATGTTAAAAAACAAATCGAAGAAAAGGGGCATGTGAGTCAAAGAAAGGTTAAGAGCGGAGAAAATTGCAACATTATCGTCTCCTCCCTTTAGATGTATGCCAAAGCTGGATGCTCCAGTGGTAAAATAGGGCAGGTGAGAGGAAGCGGGAAGGTCAGAGGAGGTAGTCCTGCTGAGTCACCATGAGTGGCCAAGATTAAGATCTGATGGCATGATGCAGGCAGGCATATTAGGAGAGGGAAGGAGAATAAAATGTCCATGGGGGCAACTGGGAAATAGGCAGGGAAGTGAAGTGACCTGTGTGTTTCCTGATAACATTTTCCCTAATCGGTAAATTAAGAGGCAAACGCAACTGGCAGAACAAAACACCAGAGAGGCAGTCACAGCTCTGGTCACAGTTTTGTTCAGGCCTCTCAGGCTATCCCAGGCTTGAGCTGTTCCCTCCTTTGGTCATTCTTTACTAGCCAATCACCAGCCTAAGAAGACTGCAGCACTCATGATGCAGAGTGGAGCTGGTCCCAGGACAGAGGAGAGCTGAGCCACAGACTCTGAAAAGATCTCACCACTCTGTCCTATACAGGTAGTTGTCGATTAACTGAGATCAGTTCCGCATGGGAGGAACCATGCGCCTTAGGACAGACAAGGGGAGAGAAATAGCCTTCCCTGGGAGAGCAGGAGTCCTGGGACACCACACTGAGGGTCAAAGCATAAGGATCTTCCATGTTTGGAGAAATGAGAGCACAATATGTACTTAGGCTTTAACCACCTTACACTTTTGGAGAAATTAGAGTAAAATACGTAGGTAAATGAAGTACTCAGTGGTTCTTCTTGATATTTTTTTTACAAACGAGTAAAATAAGAGGCAGAGGCACTCTGAAAACATAACAACAGGGCTCCCTTTAGTCAGGATGCCGATCGGAGAGTATTCCAGGTTAGAGCTGCTCTGCCTTCTATTCGCTCACCAAGCACCGAGCATCAGTCTAACCCTCATGTAAATTTCTAATCCTCACTAAACAGAAAAGCTGGGCCTCCTTCTAATTTCACTACCGATGTCTTCTCAATCTATGTGTACAGTGTATACATTATTCCAAGGTACTACATGAAAGGTGGGCTGTCTGTGGGTAAAGTGCCACAGCCAGTGCATTAGCAATTCTAACATGCCTAGAAGAGTCAGCCACACAACCAACTAGAGAAAAAGAGATGGAGATAAAGAGAGAGAATGAGAGAGCATATAGGAAAGAGAGCTGGAGAAGTATGCTGAGTATGTGTGTGGTGTGTGTGGGTGTGTTTCTGTGACTGAGTGCCTGTGTGTGCATGTGTGCAGACGTGTGTGTGTGTTTAGCGCCATCTTAAGGATTTTAGTGGCTATGGGAAAGATATTTTTTTGGGGCCCTTGTTTGAAATAACTTGCAATTTATTACCCGTTTTCAGCAAACTTAGGTAATCGTTATATCAAACAATATTACATTACATATTAAAGTTTTAAACACTGGGACACAAACATTTAAAGCTATCTGGCACCTACCGGGTCTATTGTACCAAAGGAATCTTGACCGAGTATGGATGAAGCCATTTCTTTTTGTGCTTGAATCTACATATTTGCAACAATATTTTACCTAAAACTAAGGCCCATATTTATACTATTTTAGCACCACATTTGCGCTGCTTTTTGACGCAAAAACGGCGCAAAATTACAAAATAGTATTTTGCAAGTTTGCGCCACTTTTGCATCAAAAAATGACGCAAATACGGTGCTAAAAAAGTATAAATAAATATGGGCCTAAGTTTCTAGCCAGCTAGTTCTTCCCAGATGGTTAGCAGACTAGACGTATAATATGAAATGTAGCTTTAATTGCTGCATATTCATAATCAGAAATATATCTCCCTTCAGATCTGGCATTCTTCCTGCAACAGTGAAAATCAAAACACCTGCTCTGAAGATTTTCACCATTCCGTCGGGTGAAATATGATAATTGTATTCTTAATTCTCTTTCTCTGCCTTGTCCCTCCGCACCTTTTTATAGGTGCATAATTTCCTGGCTAGGCCATGACCTCTGCATCTTCTGCGTAAGAGAAATAGAAGGAGGTGAGAGACTGAAGAAGGTCAGAGATAAAGTTGATGGTATGCTCAAAAATATGAAGCACAGGAAGAACAGATGTGTAGACAGCAACGAGGGAGGCAGGTAAGTGAGCTGGGAGAGACATAAGGTGAAAAGACATATAATGTATTTACTAAGAAAGATACAGAGTGGTAGAAAGATGAACAGGAATGTAGAGAAAGGATTATAGGCAAACAGGTAAGATTTTACAGTGATGTAAAGATGGAGGAGAGAGGAAGAAATAGGGGCAGGGAAATGCAAAGGGTGGAAAAGGGGTGGGCTACATCAAGGAGTGAAGTAGAGAGAGGTAAAGTAGAAAGACGATGAGTTGGAGGTAAGGAGAGGCAGAGAGACAGAGGTTATTCAAGAGGCAAGGTGGTGATAAGAAGTATAAAGAGATGCAAGGGTGAGAGAGAGCAGGGAGACTGAGAGAGCTGCTAAATAAAAAGTGGTATAGAAACAAAATGGTTAGGTATAGAGAGAAGCGATGCAGACAGATGGTAGCGAGCAGGGATGAAGGGTAGCAAAAGGCATGAGGTGTAGAAAATAAGATGAGAAGTAGAGAAACATAGAGGAGGCACAGGAAGAGGGATGAGGTAGAAAAAGGAAGGTAACAAGAAAGGTGTAAAGTGGTGAGAGATGAGGTAGACGGAACAGAAGTTTAGAGAGGGACAGGAAAGGGAGTGAGGAGAGATAGCAAAATAGCAGAGAGGTAAACTGAGAGGGCAAGTAATGAGAAAATAGACAGAGTAAATGGTAGAGAAAATGGGGTAGTGAGGGAGATGTGAATTGCCCACATTGCCCAGGCCGTAAAACATCTCTGAAAGTTGGCCTTTCTGCGTGTGTGCAAGTATGTGTGTCAGAGTGTGTGTGTGTGTGTTTGTTTGTTAATGTGTGTATGTCTGTGTTTGAGTGTGTGTGTGTGTGTTTCTGTATCTCTGTGTGAGTGAATGTGGTACACTGTCTGGCGTAGTAGGAAACAATAGAATGCAATGCTTGGAATTCCAAGAGATGAGTTGAGAAGTTTATAAAGAGAAAAGAGAAAAAGAGGCTGAAAGAAAGAGGATAGTTGTAGCAAGGGAGAAGGTGAGAGACATTGACAGAAAGAAGAGACAAAATGTTAAGGCTAGTAAGTCAATAAAAAGTGTGAATAATTGCCAGACAGAGAGCACGGTGGAATAGAAAGCCACTGTTTCCTTTATTGGAACAGAAATCGAGCAAAACTTAGGTTAAACTCAAAGGTCTTGTGTGACTTTATTGAGCAACAAAGGTGAATTTACTGTTTATGTATCACATGCACCATCCCTTAACTCTGCCATATGCAGACCACGGCAGTTCATCCTCAGGGCAGCTGGTTAGGCTTCCACTGACATTAAAACGGAGGGCTACAGCCTCTAGCAGCTGGCAAGATGCATGGACCCATCACTTTTGGGAGGAATCTTCAAGGCCAATCAAGATATCTTATAAACAGGCACTGCCACAAAGTAGTGAGTTGAATTATGAATACACCAAGAAGCTGATCTTCATTTTTACATATGATGAATAACCAAACTATTGCAATATGCATTTAAGGCTGTATACATTCACTATGAGAATCATATGACCTTGGAGTGACCTTCATGCAAACCCCTGCTCCTTGACCGGATGCACCCTTCGGTGTATTTTACCAGTTCCATGATGTAAAGTTATGGAGCCCAACAACCTGTATACCATAATCAGACAAGTGTAGTTTATGAAATAATGATGGCTTTCCACCAATAATGATGGATGTAAAAAAAAATTGCATGCACATTGGGTGCCTAGTTAGATGGTGACTTACTTTCCATCTCATTTTTTAAAGGTATAAAGTGTTGAATTAACATTGTAATTTCCTGTGATTTGATGTTTGGTTGTGATTTTTTCTTGTCTCCTCCACAAATAGCATCAATAATAAAATGTGTTGATTAACTGAAAGGCATGTTACTTAAAAATACCCCACTAGCAAATGGCATCATCTGTGAATATTTTTATATTCAAAATATGTAGTACAGACATGTGGCAGCCATGTTATATTTCTCTTTTTTCTTTTTGTAGCATATGATTGCAGGAAATTAAATATTACAAAACAATTGCACACCTTGCGACAAATACTTGCACACAACTTTTGGCTTTGCCAATGCTTGTCTTTTACTGACATGGTGCTGACCTCACCCCAGGTGCACCAGAGGAATTTACAAAGTACTTATTTTACGAGTTGCCACCTGCTGATGGACTGCATGGCATCGCCATCTGGATGAAGAAGAGCCGCCTCAAACTTAACTCGGACAAAACAGAGATCCTCATGCTCGGCTCCAACTACTCCACATGGGACGATTCCTGGTGGCCACCCATCCTAGGAACTGCACCTACACCCACCACCCATGCACGCAATCTAGGATTCATCCTAGACTCTTCGCTCACCATGACCCACCAAGTCAATGCTGTCACATCCTCCTGCTTTAACACTCTCTGCATGCTTCACAAGATCTTCAGATGGATACCCACCGAAACAAGAAGGATGATCACCAACGCTCTCGTCAGCAGCAGACTGGTCTACAGCAACGTGCTCTATGCAGGAACCACAGCCAAGCTCCAGAAGAAACTACAACGTATACAGAATGCCTCCGCATGCCTAATCCTCAACATCCCATGCCGCGACCACATCTCAGCCCACCTCAGAGACCTGCACTGGCTCCCTGTCACCAAGAGGGTCACCTTCAAACTCCTCATCCACGTTCACAAAGCTCTTCACAACACAGGCCCAGACTACCTCAACGAGCAACTCACCTTCCACACTCCCACCCGCCAACTCCACTCCACCAACCTTGCCCTCGACTTCGTCCCTTGCATCCATCGAACTACAGCCGGTGTCAGATCCTTCTCCCACCTCGCCGCCAAGACCTGGAACACCCTCCGCGCCCGCCTTCGACAGACCCAGGACTTCCTGACCTTCAGGAAATGCCTCAAGACCTGGGTATTCGAGCAGTAGCAGTCTACACCCGACCCCCTTCCCCCCAGCGCCTTGAGACCCTAGCGGGTTAGTAGCGCACTTTACAAATGTTTTGATTGATTGATTGTTGCCATTTGGATGCTGAAGAGATTAGTGACAACAGACTTAAGTGCTGCACAGGAGAAAACTGCCTCATCAAAACACTTATTAAAAATGTTATTACACAAATGCTTCGTTATTACTGCAGAATAAGGAGACAGTTAAACATACTTCTTAATTTGAGGATTAAAAACAATTCCTAGAATATAAATCATACTGGTGGCAATTTTGGTAAACTAAGATACTATCACACCTCAATCAGGAAAAACAAAGATGTCACCTATAAGTGTTAGCAGCTAATTACAATCAGCAAGGACATTTGGGGATGGGTCCAGCACACAGCAGGACAACATGGAGCACTGCTTGTGACCCTTGCCTGCAATAATCTCAGACGTCTCTGTTTATGCTGTCTCTGCATTTACAAATTGCTAGCTCTATTAGTGATCAAGTAGAACCTCATGGTGATGCCCCGGGATGAAATAATGTCAATTATTTCAGTGGTCAAAGTGGGCGGGATCTGAGGGGCACAATGTGGCCATACTTTTTTAATAAAAAAAAAACAGTACCCTTACTTTTCATAAAAAGACAACCATCCGGGGACAGTTAATTCCGACAGTTGAAATGCTTCAGTTGAAGTGTATGGCAGGGAGTCTCCTGTGCTGTAGAACCCAGGGAGGGGCAGACAGCTGTGGCCTGAAAGAAATGTAAATGTGTGCAACTGCTAAATCTGTAATTGCAAAGGGTGCTTGGAAGCGGTATTGTCTTTAATTGATGGAATCATTTGAAGCTTCTTGTTGACACAGATGTATTCTTCAAGAGAGGCATTGCAAGGAAGTTACCAGCTGAGCTGTGAGGAGTGTGCTTTTAAAGAGCAGTTAAAAAATGCACTGTAGTGGCTGGGCATGCTTAGATCTATATTTTGAAAGCATTTTTTAAAAATCTTAAAACTTTCTATGCCCTTTGTAGCAGCCTACCTTATACTGTCTGTAAGGGAAGTTTAAAATAATGACATGCACATTCACAGTGCTTTCTTACATAGACTGGAACCTCATAGCACTAAACATACACAAGTCGATATTCTCCAATGCAGCAACCAGAATTTGGATCTGTGGCTCTGGTTGCAGTACATTAACTAAGAGAGGTTTCATAATGTACCATAGTGCATTTCTCATTAACTTAGCTTGCATCTGTATTCCTCATTTAAACTGCATGTTATTTTATATGTAGTTACCTGAAGATGAAAAAACAAAAAAAGTTACAGAACCTTTTGTTTTTTAGCCACAGCTTGGGCCCTGCCGCCACGCTCACTGACCTAAACCCCATAACGCACCATCATAGTTCTTGTACTTTTTTAATGCACTTCGACCGCGGCAATCATGTGGTTTTTTGACATTTTTTCGGCCGCGGATAATTCAACATTTTTCAGGAAATTACCAGGGCGTGTGCCAGCAATACTGCATACCTCCCACTAATTTCCATAAGGGGTTGTCTTTTATCCGGCAATCTTTTGCAGCTGAAGTAGTTGGTATAGTGAAGCGACTTTCAGAAACAGCATTATTTCCAAATCTCCGTAGACGTCTTCAAAATATAATTGAACCCATGCAGTTAATGCTATTTTTTCAACAGTTTACAGCATTATCTAAATCGGGACCTAGGTCTAACTAGAGATTTCTTAAGAACAGACCCAGCCAGGGTTGATGCACTTGCTAACGTTCCTAACATTGTTAGCTATCTTTGCCCTAGCAGATCTGCAAGACGCATTTCTTCCATTCCATTCAGGGTGAGAATGTTGGTTACAGGCCAGGTAGAGAGGCCAAGGCCTCCTTCCATTCAGAATGTAAATCTTCAGTGGTATTTAGGAGACATGTTATTCATCGTATGTACACTAGAGGTCAGGGCAGGATTACTCTTTTTTTATTTTATTTCACACCTCGCCCACATTCATACATGATCGAGATATATTCCACTTGCTGAACGGGAGGTGTTACATGCTGCATGCCCTACTTAACCATGTCAGTGACATTAGTTTTCTTGTCACGAAATTTGAATGAAAAATAGTAAATAATGATTTACAACCACAACGAAGCACCCCCCCTAATTTGACCGTGACGCATTTTTTACGAACCTGTTTTCTTAATAAACGCGCAGTCTTTCGTTACCACGGGCTTCTCGCTGAGGCCGACCAGGTTTTCTGCGAAGACCCGGAAGTAGTAGGAGTTGCCCATGATGAGGTCTGTCACGGTGCAGTTAGTCCTGTGGTAATGCTCCAGAACCGTGAACCACTCCTAGAAAGAGATCGTGCAGGTTAGAAGGGGTGCTGAGTGTGTAAAAGAAGTGGCCACAACAGTGAACTGAGAGACTCTATAAGTGGTTCCCAATATGTTTTCTTCTGTGGACCCACGTGTGATAATTACTGGAACCCAGGGACCCCCACTAATTCATTTTTAGAATCCGGGGAGCCCCCCACTGAATCATAACTGGAAGGCTGACCCCCAGCCTAAAACATTGTCGATGATTTGAACCGCGAAAACAAAACACATAAATTACAGAAGCAAGCATTCATTAAACACATACACAAATGACAACATATACTATTTCATTTGCAAACAAATACAAGTAAAAAAGTGTAATTGTAATAAGAAGGTAGCTTTTTCATCATCCATACTATAATCAGTTGGATGCACCTGCACTGCTCCCACGAATCAATCTGAGGATGCTAATTTAATTATTAGCCACCAGTTTCAAATAACTTGAGATTTATAGTACGTTTTACAATTTTCAATTGTACATTTAGCCATTTTATTTATATACACTTTAATAATCTGTTAATATTATTAAATTTTCTAAGCAGTCGTGGACCTCCTGAGGAGGCTTGGCGGACTCCCAGGGGTCCCCAGGGCACAGGTTGGGAACCACTGCTTTATTTCATACTTTCATATTCAGCCCTGGCTTTTGGCATGGACGAGCTGGGCCTAGGCCCAGGCGCCCGCCAGTCTGCGGAGGGGCAAAAAGAATTGAATGCATTAAGGCCATGCAAGCAGTAGCACCTTCTCACTTGGAACCGATCATTCTGTTTAAAGTGCAGTGCTTTTGGTCATTGTTAATGATGGCATGTGTGTTGTTTTAACACATTATCAGCCCCTTTCCAAGCCCTCTTATCCATTGCTGGAATTGAGGGGGATACAGCTTAATCCCAGATCCGGCAGCTGTTATGGAGCCGGGTCGGGGATCCGCCTGGTCCCAGTGAAGTATGCTGAATTTGTCCTGGTGTTATTTGCCAACACTGGGACACAGTTCAGCATCGCCCGCACCAGCAGTGCATACCTTTGTTTGGTGCAGCAACCTGGATGGGCGAGGGAGCTTTCATATTCTAGATTACAACTGGGTCCAAAATAAAGGCCAAATTTAAAGGGCCATAAGCACTTCTTTTGTTCAGGTATAATCCTGGCGGTGAGCTCTCTGGAGCCGAACATCTAACTGCCAATGCAATTGAGGTAATTAAAGGCACACAACTTATTTTCACCTTAGAAGTGCTTTAGAGAAACTGTTATTTGGATGTAAGCTTTTGACTGTGCATATAAGAAATATGCATGTAATGTAAGAATGTCAGATGTATGAGTCTACAAGTATTTAGAAGAATAAAATTTTAAAAAGCAGTTTATTTTTTTAATTTAATTATTTTGTAGCGCTACTCAACCCAATGTAGGACGTCAAAGTCCTTTATATCAAGATGTCACCTTGCTCTGCGTGTCATGTGAGGCACTGGCACACAACCTTGACTTTTTAGTAAACGGCACCTTGACTCGGGATTTGTGCACATTGAAGTCAGCATACATGCAAAGGCAGGAAACTCACAGCATGCAAGGTGACTCTTTGAATGTTTCACAAATGACATAGGGCACTTGGCTAATAGCCTGCAAGTTGTAGGTAACACATTTTCAAAGCCTTTCAACTCCCATACCTGTTGATTCCAGCCATCCACGCTACTGCCTATGCCCTGGTTTCCAATAAGGAAAACATACTTGTGGGTGAAGAAATGGAGTGTATGTCCTATCACAGAATTAAGAAGGCTCTCCACATCGCATGCACAAAGTGTAACCTACAATAGTGCCTGTGCTTGGGCCAGCAAATCAGTGAAAGATGAACCTGTATTTTAAAAGTGAGGCTCCATCTTTCATTGACAGCAGACCTAGTCTCAATTTTGAGGGCTGGCAGGGATCCCCATAGGTGAGTGCAGTGTGTGAATACATCCACCTGCAGGGGGATTCCTAAGAGGTCACTCCCACCTTTCAAGGCATGCCATTGGGGCACACTGAAAGTGTGTGACTTGTATGTGGCACACAACCCAAACACTTTCCAGTGGGCTGGTTGCAAGAACGCCTGCATCTGTAATACACCTGGCCACTGGAATTATGCGATTCTGCGGCCCCAGCACTTTTCACATAATTATAGATTTGCAGCAGTCGCCACATAATCTATCATCTTCTACATAATTTGCTGATTTTAACAAAAAAAATGGTTCTAGCTTAAATGGATCAAAAGCTACTAAGAATGCAGCAACATGTGTGGCTGTGCAGTGGAAGGAACTTCGCAAGATTGACTGTTCACCTTTCAGTTGCATATTGCTGCATTTGGGGGTTAAACTAGTACTAATGAGATGAAACCTTTGTCCAGACAGTGTTAAGATGTGTAAAAGATAACAAAATAGTGATATGATACTGAGAGTAAATATGCTTCATAATTTGGACTTTCTTGCAGCTAAATTTAGTAAATCCTGACACATAATTTGATTCCCCCTTTCTGCATAATTCCAGTGGCCCTGGTAATACAGCACGGAGGCTAGGGTAAAGGAGTTTCCTCATGTGCATGAGGCCACATTCTCATGCAAAAGAGGAATGCCCCTTTGGGATGGCGCCTCCGCACATTTTGTAGCAACACAACTTATATCACAGAAGGGGCCATCCAAGTGTCTTCAGCTCCTTCTATAATACTAAAGTGTTCTGCAGCTATAAAAAGCCACCACAAAAACCTGGTGCTCCCCCGGGGTACTTTGTGTAATAATGCCACATGTGAATAGTTGTTGACCATAGGGACCTGCGATGGTCACTGTGAGGTACCAGTTTTTGGACGGACTATATGCCACTGTCCCAATACTCTTTGTGTACAGATTAGAGGACCTGAGTTTAATTCTCTCCTACACAGGGATCCATTAAAATGTTTTTTAGGCAGTTTTAATATTGTCTGCCTTCTGTAGGGTCAAGAACATTCTGGATGCTGAATTCAGAAGCCTTTGTAATCTCTTAATAAGTTTTCTATGCATCTATTCTCCACTCAGCAGTGAGCGGGCCTGATTTAGATTTTGGCGGATGAGCTACTTTGTTATAGCGGTGATGGATATCCTGTCTGCCAAAATCTAAATCCCATAGGATATAACGAGATATCCGTCACTGTTGTGAAGGAGTAACTTGTCCGCCAATCTCTAAATCAGGCCCAATATTTTGAACCTTCTTTATAGTTGAGATTAAATAGTATTCCCATCAGGACAGTCAGGTTGTTACTTTGGAAAAGGACCTGAGGCCACCTCCTTCGACGATACCACTTATGAATAAATAAATACATCTTTTTGGCACTGCCAGTTTAGAGCAATAGCAGACATGTGTCATAAACATATAACACACACACCAAGGCCATGTGGACTGAATAAAGGAATATCTTTTTTGTGGTTGATTTGTGATTTCTTAAGTTAAATCTCTAGTTTGTAAACATCAGGGCAGGTGTGGGCAGCCATCTACCTCAATCTATACTATTATTTCTCAACTACATCCGTGTTCAGTGCCACTTTAGTCTTGAAGTCCCTTTCACATTTACCTTTTGTACAATTATCAACAGGCTTCAGTACCCTAAGTCTTGAGGCATTGTCTGGCCTTATTTTTAGGGCAACTCAATTAAATATTGAAATTACTACACAAATAACAGATAGTAGGAGAGCTTACTGTCAGAATCTCAGCTAAGCAAAAAATAAAGCACGTGTGCTTGCTTCAAGGTGCTATACTTAATAAACATTTAAATCATTCCCAATTTTTTTTTTTATATGACCAATGTTTTCCAAACAGCGGGGTAATGGGATGTGAATGACTCAGGCCTTTGGCTATGTTGCTGGATGAGGCAGAGCTACTGCAGGTGTAACGTTACCATCTATCAATTTAAAACAAAGTAATGATCATATAAATAAGGTTATTGCCAATTGTATATTATAAGGATAGTATACGTCACAGCAAAGCTGTGTGCTGTATTAGCAAGGAGTGCTTGATATAGGTACAGAACCCAGAGACTTGCAGTTAGGCTTAGGCAAAATTTTTATAATTTTCTAGACATTATGTAAGATGTCTAAAAAGTTATGAGAAAGAAATGCTATTATCCAAAATGCCGGTCTAGCACTTTGCACATTTTCGTAACATAAAATGCATCTTCTCTTTCATTTTCGGTGCATTTGGCATTAACAAAATTGCATATAATACAAACAACAGCCACTCACATTTTATTAGTTTGCATAGTTCTCTTACTCCTGCAATAGGATTTTTACCCAAACAAAATCTCAACTAGATGACCTGGCATTACAGCATAATCGCTGGCATTTTGAATGATTATTCTAATGTGAAATGCTGGAAATAACACAAGATTCCACCTGTGTACATTACATTTCACAAAGGCCTATTTCCATCGTGCCTAAACCCAGTTGATGAAGGCGCATTACTTTACATTAGCTTATTTCCCCTTTCATACAGTTAAGTGGCTCCTTACAGCCAAGCAGGTGTTGCATTGTTCTGAGTTTTGTAATAGCAGCTGTCTGAGAACTATTGAGTACAAAATCTGTTTTTCCTCGAAGTGAAGGAAGGCCATCTGAAACCTGTACCTGGCTCCCATGAGCTTCGCCTTCCTGCCAGTATTGTTATCTTCACTCTGCATAGATCCCTCTTCCAGCCATTCATTAAAAGACTCTGAAGTATACAAAAAAGTGATGGATGGAATGCTTGAATTAATCTCAGCCACTGGTAATTACTCGAGGCCGGATCCCAGTCCCTAATTATCTTGCGCACCATACCACCTCAATTAGGACCAGTTATATGCAAATCAGTCTCAACCTTGCTCCAATGGGAACAGTCTAGCCCGAACTGCCAAACCAGGTCCTCCCTGAACTGGAATACAAGCAACTTAGGACCTGTTTCAATCTACATGGGGCTCATCAGCCAGGTATAGCTTGATTCCAGTGACCCAGTGTGCACAGGACCCACGTCTGGGCACACCTGTCCCATTTAGGGTGACACACTGAAGTATACAAAAAAAAGATGGCATGAATCCTCTAATTATTTCAGCCATTGGTAATTACTCATAGCTGCATCCTAGTCCATCGTTATTTTGCACACCATGCCACCACAGTTTGGACCAAGTTATATGCAAATCAGTCTGGACCTTGCTCCGGTGGGAACAGTCCAGCAGTCCAGCCTGAACTGCCAGGCCAGGTCCTCCCTGAACCAGAAAAGAAGCAACCCAGGACCAGTTTCACCTTTTTTAGGGTTTATCAACCAAGTATAGCTTGACTCCTGTGACACACTGCGCATGGGACCCATGTCTGGGCATACCTGTCCCACTTAGGAAGAAAGACAGAACTGTACAAAAAAGTGAGGGATGGAGTGCTTGAATTAATCTTACCCACTGGTAATTACTTGGGTGTGCATCCCAGTCCATTATTATTTTTCACACCATGCCACCTCAGCTTGGACCTAGCTATGTACAAATCAGTCTTGCCCCTGCTCCAATGGGGACAGTCCAGGACTAACTAGGGCAACACTGGTCTTAGGCTGCTTGTAGTTCTGGTTCAGAGAGGACCTGGCCTGACAGTTTGGGCTGGACTGTTACCATGAGGAGCAGGGTCAACACTGATTTGCATAAGGCTGGGTCCAAACTGAGGTGGTATGGGAGCAATTAATGATGTATTGTGACACGGCCCAAGCGATTGCCATGGGTAAGATTAATTCAAGCATTCGATCCATCACCTTGTTGTTTTTTCATATCACACCCTACATGTGCAGGGTATGCCCAGACATAGGTCCCAAACTCACAGCGCCACTGGAACCATGTTATACCTGGCTGAAGATCCCTAATGAGGGTGATACTAGTCCTAGGTTGCTTGTGTAAAGGTTCAGGTTGGGCCTAGCCTGGCAGTTTGTTTCCATGAGGAGCAGGGTCAAGACTGATTTGCATTAGGCTGGAACCAAACTGAGGTGATATGGTGGGTGAAACTACTAGATTGGGATGCACTCGAACGATTGCTAGTGGCTGAGAATGATTCAAGCATTCCATCCATTATCTTGTTGTTTTTGCATTTATTAACATTCCGCATCTGGGAAAGAAGACACAAGATACAACTCAAGAATATACACATTTGCAAGACCACTCTTGAGGGTCCAGCATCAAGCGGAAGGCTGCAGGATTTGCAACCCCGTGTGTTTCGGTACACCTGATCCATGGCATCTTCACCATTAATGTATAGTACAGCAGAACAAAATGTCAGCTGCAGATGAGTGTGCAGCCAGGAGGCCACAGGACGGAATGGTGAAAAAGGTGCCTGAGCATTGCAAACTAAGATCCAGATTTAATAAACTTTCATGCAATACTAACGGCAACTAAATTTGCAGCGCTGCCGTGCACAAGGGGCAAAACAAATGCCATATCTATTTGGACCGGCCTGCTGCCTCTGTCATCCCCTGAAATCTAAAATGCTATCTTTTATGACTCATAGCCTTGCAGAGGTCTATGGGTGCTATCCAGCATAGGGTTTGTGCTGGAGCATAACCTTCCAATACAAATTTCTATGTCTAGACAAGCATAGATGGATCCCACACACTGGATTAGTGATGCGCACTGTAGCACACTTGAAATGTATGTTTTGAGAAATTATAGAATGTCTCCTTGTTAGTGCCTGCTTCCAGGAGGAATTATTTTTTATAGCTATCTTACTAGATCAGAGTTTGCGTCAAACCATATGGGTGTTTGTGCTGATCTTCCCAAGTAATGCCCATGTAACGGCTTCCTGATGCAAAGCAGCATGAAGTGTTTTATGAGCTGGGAAAATGGCTATGGATCTTTAATTTAGCAGACTGGGAAAATTTAGCTCAATCCATTTCGTGAAGGCCCTAAATCTTCTTCTCAGCAGAATATGAGGGAGCGATGCTGGGTGGGTCATGCCAAGTGCGGGGCTATGGCCCCCACAGCCTCTTTTCTCCATCAAGAAGAGGTTATATTTGAGGAGCATGAGAAATCCTCTCTGAGTAAAATCTTCTAGTGAGTGTGCAGCAGTTATCATTTTTTTCAAATATAATACTGGATCTTTCCAGATAGTGCTTTATCAGACACTGTTTTCTTTAGTTGTTCTTTGCACTGATAGTTTGCCAGGGCAGGGATCTCATTAATGGGAAGAAATGATTTTGACTTTGAAACCTGCTTATCACTCTAACAGTGCCATTCTGGATAGTGCACAGCATACTGAGGGTCTCAGCATCCAGCCTGCTGAGATGATTGTCGAAATAGTCTAACCATGATCATCTAGCACCCTTGACAACTAGGGATCTCTTCCATAGGTGGAGTGTGGCAGGGTATTCCTCAAAAAGCCTAGAGAAAGAAAGGTTCTCTTAAATCTCTGCTTATTGTGGTCATAAAGGTAGCAGCTCTTCATCTACTCAAAAGCTATGATAGGTCACATTCTCTGTGACTCCCTAAAGATAAATGCCTTGGCCCACTTAACTGACTATTTTACAGACTTTTTCTCACGTTCAACAAAATTGCATCAGTTATTACTAGCTCTCTTGCATCCAGATTCTAAAATATAGTAGGCAGTTAGACAGAAAGGTTCATCCATGGTTTGGCAGATGCTCTATCCATCAAACCAGTGATTCCCCAGGGTAATTTGAAGGTGGAAAAATCAATGAGTTTTCAACTGTGAAACCTACGCTGACTCTGCTGTCAGATACCCACCCCTGATGACCCATCCATCAAATGACCACTGGGTTGCATATGCCAGATGTCCTACTCTATTTAGGTGAACCATTCTGATGGAGATTTTCTCTGCCTAAGTCTACTATGTAACAAGTGGCGGACCCATTCAGGAAAGATAAGCACTGATCACCAATGAGCAGTGATGAAACTCCTCCATGTCACATCCATTGCATTTTTGAATTTCTGAAACAAACCCCTTCTTCGAGAGTTTGTTTCTGCAATACAAATAAATCCTGAGTGGGTCCCCATGACATGGCAGACCTCCTAGTTTTGCAATGTCACTGAAAGAGCCCCTATGCCTTGGCTAAAATGAGTTTGCCAAATATGCCCCCAAAGCAGAAGGAAGCTCTTGATTTGGCAGGGGAGCTGTATGGTGGCCTGTCTGCTAAACCGTAAGACTGCCCCATAATATGTTGAGGTCCTAAAGCATATGCCAGTGGCATGAACATTTAAGTTTTGTTCTTAATATACCTGAGGCTTCAGAGCACAATTTTTTTTACGAGAAAAGAGGCATCCTTATAGACATTGAAATATTTTGATAAGAGTAAAGCAGAAAATCGGAAATATCAAGGGTTTCCATCAATGAAAGAATAACAATGGCAATATGAATAAAACTGAACTCATTAGAGCCTGCTTTATCTGTCTCAGGTGATGGGAGAGAAACTATTGAGAAGGAAGGAATATGTTTTTTTTTTTGTAAAGCCATTGAAAGGTACAGCAGGGTTTGCAGGCATATTGTCCTCTGTTGGATTATGATGCTATTGCAACCCAAACTTCCAGTAGTTCTCTGCTGTGGTCCAAAACCTGTCTTAAGAAAATGTAGGGAGTGAGGAACTCGCTTGGAGTTTGGCAGAGCACAAACACAGCTGTAAATTGGTGGTGCTGCCACCGGCCAGGTGTGCTGTTCCTGGGTTCTATTTGGAATTGAGCTAATCTTTGGGCTTCAGATGGTGGGGAACCTTTGACCTGACTGCCCATCTGCCACTGGACTGTCATTCCAGAGTGCCACTCATCGCACTCTATTTGTCTATGGCAGGGTGACCATCACTCATCTTCTTGGGTAGGGGCAATGCACAATGGACCTCTTGTGCAGGGAAAATTCTACCTGCATGTCAAGGAACATTGTGTATATTTCTTTCTGGAAACAAACGTTCTCTTTGGGAAACTGCTACATTTTTGGTGCTGGTGATTCACTATGTTTCCAGTCATGGCAAATCCGGGATGCCTGGTCTCCGAAAGATATTGGTTGTGATCTTGTAACAGGCTTCTCAACAGGTGCACATCAGATAACTGTGGCTCTCCCATATATCCTTCCAGAACTTCCTTCCTCTGCAGCGGGAGATCTCATCAATTCAGTATTGGTCTTTTGTAATATACTAGCATGCAGGGATGCTGGCATTCCAGTACGCTAGCAGTCCTGCCTCCTCACGACTGGACACATGGAGAATCACAAGGACCAACAATATAGCACTTGTCTCATTTTCAGAGAAGGTCGACTGAACACAGGCACACAAGATGTCATGTGTTCTATTATATAATCAGTTAAAAGCTCTTTGTAGAAAGCAATGTAATTAACATACTTTAAAAACGTAGCATTTAATTTGTGCTGTTTATGTTTGGTGAGCACTCTCAGTGAAATCGGTCTGTGCCCCACAGTTGCAGAAAACCGAAGTCCTTCTCTTATGTTTGTGAAATATCCTGTTTTTCACTTTTCAAAATCTGGTCACCCTTCAGTATCTCTACTACAAACGCAAAATAAGGTTCAGCCGATCCCTTACCACCAGTCACCAGGCTCATCAATGCAATTATGATCAGCTGCATTTCACAATGTAGTCATATCTATGGAAATATTAACAATTAGTGCCCTCAATCACAGTTAAAACTACAAGCGGGCTAGCCAACAGCTTTTCATGGAGAGCCAAGCCAAAGGTCTTGCTTGGCTCGCTGCATGAGCCGAGCCCTGAAAATGTATGCTACGTAAATCACACAACAAACATCAGGTAAAATATGATAAAGTTGCTTCAAAGTACAACAAAGTGTATTTGTTTACCATGTGAAGCTTCGACATTAACACATCTTGCTATAGCACTGCACTGAGAAGTACTTATTACAAAATATAGTGCACTAATGGTTTATGTTTAAAATCTAAGAGGCAAAACATTTGTCCTTTAAACCCTACAAGTGTCCCAGGTTACTACAGGTCAACATTATAGCCTATTAAATCACATAGAATACGTTTTTGTAGTACTGATATTCTGAATCATATATTTTAAAGTCTTTCATATGCAATAATGAAGAAAAATGTGTTATGATGAAATAAAATATTTGCCTAAGATCATACCATTTAAGCTGGGAAGCCGCAATTTATCCGGGTTTTCTGGATTCACTTTATACAAATGAGTACCTATTTGCCTTCCCTTATGTAAAGACTTTGTTTTTAACTCTTTGTGTATTTTTACATAGTGTGAACTCGACTTAAGGCATTGGCGCACTATACAAGAGAACCAGTTCCATTACACAAGGTGACACTCATTGATATAGCCATGGTGAGATTAAGTGATTTGCCTGGAATCACAGGATGCTGACCCAGCGCTGAAACTGGAACCCAGTTTCAAAGTCGCCAGCTCTGTCCCTAATGTCACATCCAGGGTACAGGAAAGGAGGCAGACAGCACCCACAGGAAGCTCGGCTCGTTATGGGCTCAAGGTTCCAACAGGACCTTGAGCTGAGCCAGAGTCAGGCTCCACACTCGGGTCTCGCTCGAGCTTTCAGTGACTCGCCCACCTCTAGTTCATATGCATATAATGGAACACATATGTTCAGGCTAAAATCACAACTTTAGTAGGACACTCTACTGACTAGACTGCCCCCTGACGCTTGAATGGTAGAACTTAATATCACCTACTAAAAATTAAACATCTTTCATTTAATCAGCTCTGCCAGGACTCAAACGCCTGGCCTGCAGGCCATTGAACAGGTTTTCATCACACTCTTTAATTTCTATTGCTTTCTACTTCTCTAATCTACAGCCTGGGCGGCCCCTTCACGAGAGCAGAGAAGCATCGCCCCACCAAACAAATGCCACAAAAATGCCCCCGGAGCTGAAAAATCAAATGGTAATACATTTTCTTTATTACCAATCTTATTTTTCAGTACCCCATCCTGAACGGAGTGTCAGGACTCGGGGGACCACTTCTGCTCTGCTTCTGAGTGACAGCAGCAAGGAGCTGTGCTCTTTAGTTTAGTGCATGTCCCTTTGGCTGGTGTCTTGTGACGGCCAGCCTGAAATGCGCACTTTAAACTTTTCTAACCCATCTGTCATTGGACAGCTGGGTTAGAGAAATCACAGGCCTCCAGCGCTCTGGTAAGCACTGAGAGAGGCCACTCCCACCAATCCTGATCCTGGTTACAAGCATGAAACCAGCATCAGGATTTGGTAGCACTGTTTCCTGGTCCCCGTGCCGTGTTGGAGACACGACAAGAGGAGAACGCCGTTAGGAGAGGGAGACCCGTCGCCATCAGTTAAATGCCTTTTCTTTTCTTTAAAAAAAAAAATTATTATTGTATTCCCCCCACCGCCGTAAATACAAGCCCGCCACCACTTATCCTGAGGCAAACAAAAAACAAGAAACATACAAAAATTAAGAGCAGACCAACGTGCCTGTTAAAAAGTCCAAATTGTTGAAGGTGCTATCGACTTTAAAAACCTAAAATTTTATTTAGAAAAAGTGTATCATGTTGTCAAAAAAAAAGGAGGCGAACAGTTCAAAGTTCATGCATGTTGATTGAATACAACATATGCTGCCAGAGAGGATACATCTATAGGTGCCATCTATAAACGCACCCTCTAAATGTCTTGTTGTCTCTAATTGCTGAATAAAAACATTCGCTCAATAAAGAGCCGCCTCCCAGTTGACTGGGGCTACCGTGCTACCCGTCCTCGGAGCCTGGGGATGCCTTCCTGCTTCTGTATTTGGGCCAGATATCCGTCAGCACGCTGCCGGCCGCGACAGATGCTCTTCGGCTTAGCCAGCGCACCGTAAATCACTCAAGGAGGGTTGCATACTCAAAATGGATACAAATATTTTTCGCTAGGAATTTAAGCCGGTGTCAGAAACAGGACACCTGCTGCAAGAGAGCAATAGTGCGGCCTGCTGTGTTTTCAATCGTTTACACAGCTTGCAAAATAGTTTCAAGGCCTTCCTGACTCTGGGAACTCTGACTCAAAATCTGCTATAATGGTAACCCACTACTGTGTTTACAAGACAAACGTGTTGCATCTGGCTCATTGGCGAAACGCCTTTCAGGGTGCCTCAGCCTGACACCTCAAGGTTTGAAGTATTACGCCATCTTCTATGTCTGGGGTGAGCCGTGGAAGGTTTGTCAAACAACTAAGAAGCTATTCTTAATTGAGTTACAGTCCACTTCAGGCTACAACGCGCCTGTCCCGAAAAAACACTTGACAAACGTCAAAGGAATCAAATTCCCAGGGTGCACCTTTCCTTCGGACATCTCTGCTGTCTGTAGTGAGCGCCCCTAGCCAGCCCCAGTCCTCTTCCGCATTGGCTAGAATTTAGTCTACATTGTGTTTTTTGTTCTTCAAATGCAGCCAGGGATCAGCTCCTCTCTATAGCTGCAGCTCTATATGCGCGAAGCTATGGCATTCATAGGGGTTGAAGACTGAGCTCCGTGGAGTCTCACATCTGGAATATCTGCCGAAGTCGCCACCTGCGCACGCCTCCTTCTCCATTTTTAAATGTAACTTCATCCATCTGTTTTGAACTTCTCCCTTCTCTGAGCCCACCTATTAGCAAGAGCAGCGCCTAGACACAACCTGGTTGCAAATTACGCTACATAAATGCCTTCTTTGGTTTACCCTGGCACGTGAGGCCCTCGCTGATGGCAGTCACCAGCATCTAAGACACTTAGTGGAACAGGAAAGATTCGAAGTACATTTTGGGACCTGAAAACAAGGTTCTCTCACTAACAATCCTGACATAACCTTACATTTGCTGAACTATTTACCCATTACAGCTACATGTGTAGAGTGAGCAGCCAGGCCCTGACTTTAAGCTGTCACGCTTGTGGCATGTAACATGTTCAGACTCAAGCCCATCCATTGGAAAGCATTGGGACGTATTGTGCGAGCGTCAGGGTAAAAGGCTTTTACCAGCTGCCCTGAGGTGCAGCAGCATCGTAGTCTATGTGATGGATGCGGATGTAAACATGCACTATGTGCCCACACTCTCTCTTTAGTAATAAAAAAAAGTCACAGTCGTCCATTTCTGGATATGAAAAGAGAGAAGGGTACATCGTCTGTATTTACTTAATTTGAAAGTATCTGCCCCAGTTTGGCAGCTGCAAAGTATTGTGAGATATTTACCCACGCATCTATAAACTACAAACTCGAGCACTTGCCTTCTTCTATCGCCATCAATAACTGCCTGACCAGACAGCACCTTCCTGCTTTGAACTGTGTCTGTTTACGGAAAGGTTTTGTGCACAATTCAGCATTAACGCTAGACCCGACGGATCAATGAAACGGGGGAGCATTTTGTTATTTATTAGCAGCGTTTATTGAACTCTGGTAAATGAGGGGCATTCAAAATGGCCGCTCTGAAATAAACATATGCTGCCCAGCCCCGGCTTTATCGTTATTCCATGTGCGTCTTCCAAAGCACGGGGCAATGTTTAACTATTCAACACAGACATCACTTGCCACAAAAATACGCGCCATATATTTTACTCCTACAAAGTTTAATGTCAGTAAAGCTTATTTATTTCTGTCCCATACTCCCAGTAGGCAATACTTTTCCATGAACTCAGGAGGGCCTGCGAGGCCCAGTGTAATCCCTGTGACACTGCGCACATGGCTTTGATGGATTATATGTAAAGTGTCTTGGTGATAATCTCCGCACTCTGTCACTGGTCAGCTATTCTGGTCGACGCTCCTGAGCAGTTACACGCCGTTTCCTACTATCCATCTTCAGAGGTTTTCTCTCACTGCCAGGCCCGCTCCCCATCTTCTGTCGTGTTAGTGAGGTTTGAAAGCACACTCTGAAATGTATATGGCCTCGTAGCCAACGAATGCTACTTTACTCCTACTCTTAATGTTTCAAGGTTTACAAGTCGGAGCATTTATAGATAGCTACCATGTAGCGCTGTCCTACAATTAACTGAACCAGACCGTGAGGCTTCTGCTCGGCTATGGTAGGTTTAGTGCACTGAAGCTTAAGCACACAATATGGCTCTGAAATATGGGCGCAGGCCCCGTCTCCTGCAGTTGTAATGATTCAGTAGCACAACGGAGCGCCTGAAGGAGCCAAGCATTTGGGGGAAACCCACTGCAACAGGAGAGCTGTCACCCCAGGCTTATCAAATGAAGAATCTTGACGCTCATTAAAATTCAAGATAAATGGAAAGGGCAGATTCTCGTGCCTACTGTCATCTGGTCCTTTAGACTGCAGAGGTTAATTAGCAGTGGCCAGTTTGGCTTTACACAGAGATCCAGCTGGGACCGGAGGAAAGAGGGTGGGCTGCTGAGGAAATTGAAACCCCATTACTAAGGTGGCATATCTCTCCAAACATGGCTGCTCCTTCTTCATTCTGTCCACCATGACCTACGTGGCACTCGAGATTTTAAGAGAAGGAAGGTAACCAGATGCAAGCGATGGGGTGTATCACGGATGGGGTGTATCATGACGCTACTGTAGAGTATTTAAAGGTTTTAAGAAGAAAAATCACACAAGAATGGACAGAAAGATGCATGAGTTTTGAGGACACATGGATAGGAATGATTACATCTAGATGATGCAGAGTTCTGTGCTTTGTTCATCCCAGGACACTCCAGTGAGTCTGGATACAGTCAGGATACATAAAGAGTTGAGGGTTGTCTTGAGTGAGGGGATCTGGAGGCTGCCTCATTGGCTTGACAGAGTATCATCCAGCCAGGCCGGATTAAAGCTAGGGATGCGACTTTTAGAGCGCGCCTGCTGAATCAGGAGACCGTATCCTGATGACTATGGATATTATCATTCCGAGTTGTGCACAGGATAGGTCTGGACATATGCTTGATACAGTACAAGGGCAGGTTGTAGAAGGCTTCTAATCACTTTAATGGCACACCCCTTCATAGCGCCTCATCCCTGATCTTTCTGTGGCACAAACACAGAAAACCAACTGATTAATAGGAATCCATAGATGTAATTAAGGGTCGCCAGAGTAGGCAGCTGCTACTGGTGGCAACCTCTATCCTCTTCCTAGCCACTCCTGTCTATCAACCAGTCACTACTTGTCTCTGCTGTGCACAATTGTGAGGTGATACTATGTTAACTATGCAAACTAAAAACTGCGAAATGGAACAAGTTGCACTTCAGTTCGCTGTAAATAAACTGGAAAACAAACTGCCATCTAGCACAATCTGAATTACAGTTGTTCACACGAACGCAGAAATAATACACCAAGAACGTTATAATTAATAGGAAAAAACTTCACAGTATTGCATAAAATGCAATGCAAAGGTCAGCACCTCTGAGTTAAAACTGCTCATTGGTGATCTGAACTGCTTGATATTTCGTTACATAGCTGTTTATACAGTTAACAAAACCTGGTCTCCTCCGGAAAAAGGAACGCCGTGTAATTGTGATAATTTTTCCATCCAGAATACAATGCATTTTCTGTTATTCTGTGACCATTACGCGGCCTTAAGAAAGAAATATTTGTTCCCAATTTTAAAGGAGGAGGGGTTTATACAGGTCAAACCAGCCCTCTTGTTCTTACAGTTATTGCAGACCCCTAGGATTATGTTCCATGTTGCTAGTTTTTTAGTGGGAGCTGTTAGGGTTAAGAAAAAGAAGTTCGCCACTAATCCGACTATTTCATTGTAATGAATTGAGTGATTAATTAACTTTTTATAGGAAATGTAAGTTCTGTGAATCTGGGAGATTATTAATGTTTCACGTCAAATGATGTTTTTAGGATGTTTTACTCTACTGACCCCCCTTTTTAAACATTGTAGATAATATGAATTGTTGATTGCCTGTAATTTTTGATTGTATTGTTTTTATGCCTTTTTATGATATTTATTTATCGAAATAAAGTACTTTGACTGACTGACTGACAGTTAACAAAACTATTGCAAAATGTATAGCACATGTTAATGCATTGCTCGCTGTTGGCCATTAACATTTCAACGGAGGATGTTAACCTGTCTTGTAACTTTCGTCTAACCCTCTAGGAAGAGAAATGGCTCATCCCTCTGTCAGATAGTTGGCGAACCCGCCATCTTGATTAAGAGCACAGATCACCCATTACCTCCAGTCCCTCCCTCGCCTTCCTTAAGCAACCAATGAGGCCCCTTGCCTCACCTAGACCCCTCCCATCGATTCTAAAAAGTCCCACACAATGCATCACACCTCCACAGAGACTCACCACCCAGCCCATTCACGAAGACTATAGCAATTGCCCAGACAGTGCCTCCCAGGTCAGGTCCCGAGGCCACTCTGTCCCACACATGCCGCTGCACCTGGCAGTGGCACACAGCAAGAAACAGGCTGCCAGCTCCTGGCAAGCCTTTAGCACAGCAGCCACTCTCGTATTACAAACGTCTTAAGTACAGTCACTCACTCTGCTAGTACCTCTTGTATAACAGGGTCTTGCAGGCAGATCTTTATGATGTATATAAGTGGTCTCATGCCCCAGTTAAAAGGGATAGTCCAGAAAACAGTGATACAGTTAACACCCTTTTGAGATGATTATGAAGATTATTCAAATATATGGAAAATAATATTTGAAGTAGAAGTCATTTAAAACAAATAGTATATACTCAAAAGATTATAAAGCTCGAAACAATAGCATCCTTCCAAAATAAAATCCACAATGAAACAACGAACAAGTGCTGTAAAACATACCTCGTTGGTACAGAGAGCAGACTCCTTCACTAGGGTTCCCTGAGGTAGTAACATAGCGTTATAGTTACCAACAGAGTGTAAGGTACTGCAACACCCAGGACAAGTTCTGTCCCTAACACCTTACGGCCATCAATGACAGGGGTTACCTCTGAATCCCCTGGTATCGGTAAGTCTCAAGCGGTGGTGAATAACAGATCAGCGACCTTGGCTCTCAGTTTCAACCAAAGGCCTTTTATTTAAGTGGACAGCTGTTGCTTGGCATAAAAACGTGTCCCTCAGCTTGCACCCCAGTGCTCATGGTGTATGCGCTTACTCAGTCTGTTCAAATATAGCCGTGAAATGGGCGTCAGTCCTCCATGTCTCACCTTGACATATATACTCACCCAGGCCTTCTGGAGATGTGGCCTCTAGCTCTGCTGTTCCAGAACATCTGAGTAATCGCTGTGCAGAAAGCAACACAGACACTGCGAGGCCCTCTTCCTACCCTTGCAACAGTACCCTCAGGCCCATTCCCTCCACCAGGCACTTAGAACTCGCCCCAGGTTATTAGTCTAAGGGAATTCCTAACAGCGCAAGACTTGAAAACCTCATCTGTGTCATAGGCATTAATTGGGATGGACAGAAGGACGGACGGACGTATGGACAGGTGGGTTAATGGATGCAGGACTGATGGATCAGGAGAGCTGAGATAGGTAGATCTGCAATGTACGGACTAAATAAATACATTATTTGACATTTCTCATGATACTAATTGAGTATGGCGTACAGGAAATAGCTGTGATACTTCGGCTGACAAGTGGGCAATCACTTTTAAGAGTATAATATCTAATGCATGTCCCTATCTGAATCAATAGGGGTTAGCCTGCAAATAAATAACTTTGTCATCCTCCCCAGTGCAAATAATGTATCATGGAATGGCCAGCAACATTTTGTCCCATTTTAGCACGTGAATTTGTACGTGTGCAAAAAGTTCCAGTTTAGAGTTGTACAAATAGTGTTGACATGTACAATCTGTCCGCTATCTTCTCTTCAGAAATAGCATCAACTACTAATTCATGTTTTTTATTGTTACTTTACTGCAGTGTTTAACGATGTATAGTGTCAGCTAATCGGGGCGGTTGTATCATGCAGCCTCCAAGTCCAAGTGTAAGCTCCTCGGGTATACAGAGGTCCAGAGTATGGTTCTGCTTGTTGTGAGAGTATCATGGACCATGTATATGTTTTGAGGAACTACATCTTTGTGTGTCATTATGGCACAAAAAGTGATCCTGTTAGTCGGTGGGAGCGCAAAGGACACCATCTTGCTCTCCCAAAACACTGAGAGCTGCTCTTAAGCGAACTGCTTCAAGCCTCATCTTAATGAAAAACACGAACTTCCAGTTTTCTATGAAAAGAAAGATTTTACTATCCCCTTTCCTTAAACTTGCTATCCAGATAGTGCTGAGGAGATCACAAGTGAAGGACGAAAAAGCTAATTGCAATCTTTTTTTCACAAGGTTCCCTAATAAACTCATAATCAGACTTAAATGCATCCAGAATCAAACTGCTAAGATAAAGCAGGAGGGATAAATCTCAATACTAAAATATAGAACCATATAAAACCCACCTTAGAATCCTTTTACAGGCTCCAGATAAAAGAGCAAAAACATATTCACCTCCCATAAAATGGCTCCATCTACCTTAAGAAATCAGCAACACACGTTTAAGTCAACCAAGTCAGATTCAAACACTGGGCTCGTGGAGGCAAATCCCTCACAATTCAAGGGCCAGGCCAATGGAATGATCTAGACCCATACCTGAGAATAGAGCTGTACTTCATGAGTTTCAGGCAACATCATAAAAGAGCTGTGTTTCGGAAGACAGTCAGTTAATTAAGGGTACCATAACAGCAGATGAGTCCACAGCTCCAAATCTGCCAGCACTAACTAGCACCACGCAACCAGTGTAGTCAACTAACTTTTCATGACCCACCCAATCAACTTTAGGGGCCACGTCACCAGTCACAGATAAACATACTTAAAAGAGGTTACAAGAAAATTTACAATCCAAGCATCAACCATTAACCTGTTGAGAAGTCACTGCTTCACATACGTCGCCTCAGGAAGTCGGAGGCAGAGCCATATGACCTTCATGGATGAAGCTATCCATTCATCTTGTATATAATTGTCCCCTTTCTGATGCTGTGGACTAAACCTAAACTTTTGGTGATCAAATATATGGGTCAACAATGCTAGCAATATTTGTGCCCATTGCATCCCTCCCACTGCCATTTCACACTAGCACATGAGAATTTGTAGAAAATACCGATACCACTGACTCTGAAGTGACTAGTAGGCAACACAGGACATAAGGTTACATACACCAAATCAAATGAATAAATATGGTTTCAATTTCTCAGTATCATAGAGGAGAGACTGCCACAATGTAACACGTGACAGAAACACAGAAATGCTGAGAGGGAATAAAGAAAAAGGACAAACTGTCAGGGATTCAGCATGTCCTCCCTATCTGAAAAATGCCCTAAAAACTTCCCCTATCATAATATGGCAAGAGTTTTAGTTTTGGATTCTGGAAGTTCCGCTGAGGGCAGTCAGTCTAGTATCTCCGCCATTTTTAGGTCGAGCATAGCAGCGCGTAAGCACTGCTTTCTTTGATGTGTAGTTATCCATATGGGCTTTTAACCACTCCCACGTCACGCCCGTTACATTTACTCGTTCGTGGGTTTGCACTTCAAAAATCCTTTGTCATCATTGGCAAATGCTTTACTTTTGTTCCTCCTTGGGGCGGTTTGGTTACCGACTTGGGCACCGACCCTGTTACATAGCTAATTGCACTTTTGCTGATACGTTTGACTGCGAGCACACTTCTTTTAACTTTTGTGTGGCTCCTTCATGCTCGTGCTCACAGCGGCCATCTACTCGCTTATGTGAAACTCTTTTAGTTTTCATTTACAATTTATGTGTCAAGAAAAGCCCAGTTAGGAGTTTACAACGCTGATACCTCTAACTCGAGCAAATGTGAGACCCACTGCAATGCACATGCTTGTTTTATCTCCTGCAACACCTCAGATTCTCTTAGCGCTGCACTTTAACGTGCACATTTAGGGGTACTTTACCGATGGGCAGGGGTTCGGCCTGGAATTCTGCTCCTCCCCGGCAGTTGTGTGTGTAATTTGATTTTAGAATAAACATGCTAAAAGACTAATGTAATATGCACCGGCATAAAACGCAAATGTTGCTGTAATTCAGCCTCTTCCATGCGTTACCCGTTTTTTTACGATTTTGTAAATGCAGCAATATCCAACATAGTGGGGAAATTATATTTTAAAATGCACATTTAGTCTTTGCAATACGACATTTCCAATACAATAAGCCTAAAACTGCTGTGTATTTGAAATGATTGCTATCTGCAAACACGCACTGGTAATCTAAAACCTGGATGGATTGGTGGGTACTCTATGCAAAAACGAAAAAGCAAAGTACTGTAGCCCTTGTATGTAGTGGTACAGTAAGTTTTTTTTTTTTTAGTTTGAGTCGAAATAACAATTAAGGCTTCATTTAGCATTTGACCGTAAGTTGCCATATGGCTGCAGAGGAAGTCACAGAGTCAGCTGATCCAGCCTCGGCCAGCCTTCAACGTTTAGGGTTTCCCACCGGGTCTTTGTGTTTGTTTACTGAAGCAGTACCCACCTGTATGGCAGAAGCCCCTTCAGTGTATCACAAGCATTGACAAACCAATAGGTCTGGCGTTGGATGCCAGTATTTTGACTTTGCATGTTTTGTAACGGCTTTCATAAAACATTACTGTTGGAGGAATTACTGGGCAATCACCAATGTGTATATATATATATATATATAATGATTGAAGGGAAAAATATTTTTTGGGTCTCGAAAAGCACACAATGGCAAGTAGTCCCTGCACTTAAATGTTCACTCACAGTGAACTTAGCCAATGGCTGCAGAAGGCCGAACCATAGTCCTATGGTGTATGCCTTTATGCCTTTGCAGGTGGAAGAAAATGTGTGTGGCACAGCAGTTGACCAATGGCTAAAGAGAATTGGTTTAGAACCTGTATAAGTAAGTCTCATATATATAAGTCCTCCTTCTGGACAATCGATACGGCGGTACAGCACAGACAAGTCCGCAACCCAGATCCTGTAAGCTGTAGAATTCTTTCTACAAAGTGCAACCAATAATATATATATATATATATATATATATATATATATATATATATATATATATATATCTTTCAAAATGATGAGGTTCCACTCATCATACAGCTGCACCACAGCTAAAATCCACAGCTACTGTCGTTAACAGGAAAAACAGCCGATGTACATATTTATCAATGATGGTGTCTTTCATTGTCAATATTGTGCTGCTCCCAAACAAGACAAAGTGTCAACGCATTTCGGCTGACGCCTTCTAATATATATATATATATATATATATATATATATATATATATATATATATATATATATATATGTATACATATATATATATATATATACATATATATATATATATATGGAAAATGTCACTTACCCAGTGTACATCTGTTCGTGGCATGAGTCGCTGCAGATTCACATGCTGTGCACAGTCCGCCGTCTGGTGTTGGGCTCGGAGTGTTACAAGTTGTTTTTCTTCGAAGAAGTCTTTTCGAGTCACGAGACCGAGGGACTCCTCCCATTTCGATTCCATTGCGCATGGGCGTCGACTCCATCTTAGATTGTTTTCCCCGCAGAGGGTGAGGTAGGACTGGTGTATATTAGTAATATTGCCCATGCAATGGAATGAATACGTATGTACATAATAAAGGTTAAAGTAATATATTTACAAATGTACAAATGTTTAAGATCTACTTCTAAACGGCTACAGGCTCCCGGGGAGGCGGGTGGGCGCATGTGAATCTGCAGCGACTCATGCCACGAACAGATGTACACTGGGTAAGTGACATTTTCCGTTCGATGGCATGTGTAGCTGCAGATACACATGCTGTGCATAGACTAGTAAGCAGTTATCTCCCCAAAAGCGGTGGTTCAGCCTGTAGGAGTTGAAGTAGTTTGAAATAATGTTCTTAGTACAGCTTGACCTACTGTGGCTTGTTGTGCAGTTAACACATCTACACAGTAGTGCTTGGTAAATGTATGAGGCGTAGACCATGTTGCTGCCTTACATATTTCGTTCATTGGAATATTTCCTAGAAAGGCCATGGTAGCTCCTTTCTTTCTGGTTGAGTGTGCCTTTGGTGTAATAGGCAGCTCTCTCTTTGCTTTAAGATAGCAGGTTTGAATACACTTAACTATCCACCTAGCAATGCCTTGTTTTGAAATTGGATTTCCTGTATGAGGTTTTTGAAAGGCAATAAATAGTTGTTTTGTTTTTCTAATTAGTTTTGTTCTGTCAATGTAGTACATTAGTGCTCTTTTGATGTCTAATGTATGTAGTGCTCTTTCAGCTACAGAATCTGGTTGTGGGAAGAACACTGGTAATTCTACTGTTTGATTTAAGTGTTTGATTACCTTTGGTAAAAATTTTGGATTTGTTCTTAGAACTACTTTATTTTTATGTATCTGAATAAATGGTTCTTGTATGGTAAATGCTTGAATCTCGCTCACTCTTCTTAGAGATGTGATGGCAATCAAAAATGCAACTTTCCACGTTAAGTATTGCATTTCACAAGAATGCATGGGCTCGAAAGGTGGACCCATGAGTCTTGTTAAGACAATGTTGAGGTTCCATGAAGGAACAGGTGGTGTTTTTGGTGGTATGATTCACTTTAAGCCTTCCATAAACGCTTTAATGACTGGTATTCTAAATAGTGAAGTTGAATGAGTAATTTGTAGGTAAGCGGATATCGCGGTGAGATGTATCTTTATGGAAGAGAAAGCTAGATTTGATTTTTGCAAATGTAGTAAATATCCTACTATATCTTTTGGAGATGCGTGTAATGGCTGAATTTGATTATTCTGGCAGTAATACACAAATCTTTTCCACTTGTTTGCATAGCAGTGTCTAGTGGTAGGTTTCCTAGCTTGTTTTATGACCTCCATACATTCTTGTGTGAGGTGCAAGTGTCCGAATTCTAGGATTTCAGGAGCCAAATTGCTAGATTCAAAGATGCTGGATTTGGATGTCTGATCTGTTGTTTGTGTTGTGTTAACAGATCTGGTTTGTTGAGTAGTTTGACATGAGGTACTACTGACAGGTCTAGTAGGGTTGTGTACCAAGGTTGCCTTGCCCATGTTGGTGCTATCAGTATGAGTTTGAGTTTGTTTTGACTCAACCTGTTTGCTACATATGGAAGGAGAGGGAGAGGGGGAAAAGCGTATGCAAAGATCCCTGACCAGTTCATCCATAGAGCATTCCCTTGGGATTGATCTTGTGGGTACCTGGATGCGAAGTTTTGGCATTTTGAGTTTTCCTTTGTTGCAAATAGATCTATTTGAGGTGTCCCCCAAATTTGAAAGTAATTGTTTAGTATTTGGGGGTGAATTTCCCATTCGTGGGTTTGTTGGTGATCTCGAGAGAGATTGTCTGCCAACTGGTTCTGAATCCCTGGAATAAATTGTGCTATTAGGCGAATGTGGTTGTGAATCGCCCAATGCCATATTTTCTGTGTTAGGAGGCACAACTGTGTCGAGTGTGTCCCTCCTTGTTTGTTTAGATAATACATTGTTGTCATGTTGTCTGTTTTGACAAGAATGTATTTTTGGGTTATTATGGGTTGAAATGCTTTGAGCGCTAGAAATACTGCTAACATTTCTAAGTGATTTATGTGAAACTGTCTCTGATGTATGTCCCATTGTCCTTGGATGCTGTGTTGATTGAGGTGTGCTCCCCACCCTGTCATGGAAGCATCTGTTGTTATGACGTATTGTGGCACTGGGTCTTGGAAAGGCCGCCCTCGGTTTAAATTTGTACTGTTCCACCATAGAAGCGAGATGTATGTTTGGCGGTGTATCAACACCAGATCTAGAAGTTGACCCTGTGCTTGTGACCATTGTGATGCTAGGCACTGTTGTAAGGGCCGCATGTGCAATCTTGCGTTTGGGACAATGGCTATGCATGAAGACATCATGCCTAGTAGTTTCATTACCATTCTGACTTGTATCTTTTGTGTTGGATACATGGCCTGTATTACCTTGTGAAATGTTTGAACCCGTTGTGGACTTGGAGTGGCAATCCCTTTTGCTGTGTTGATTGTCTCTCCTAAGTATTGCTGCGTTTGACACGGCAAAAGGTGTGACTTCGCGTAGTTGATGGAGAAACCTAGCCTGTGAAGGGTTTGTATGACATATTTTGTGTGCTGTGAACACTGTTTTAGCGTGTTGGTTTTGATTAACCAGTCGTCTAAGTACGGGAACACATGTATTTGCTGCCTTCTGATATGTGCAGCTACTACTGCCAGGCATTTTGTAAAAACTCTTGGCGCAGTTGTTATTCCGAATGGCAACACTTTGAATTGGTAATGTATTCCTTGGAATACGAACCTTAGGTATTTCCTGTGTGAAGGATGTATTGGTATATGGAAATACGCATCTTTTAGATCTAATGTTGTCATGTAGTCTTGCTGTTTCAGCAGTGGGATTACGTCTTGTAACGTGACCATGTGAAAGTGGTCTGATTTTATGTAGGTATTTAGTGTTCTGAGATCTAGTATTGGTCTCAGAGTTTTGTCCTTTTTGGATATTAGAAAGTACAGTGAGTAAACTCCTGTGTTTTTTTGTTGAATTGGTACTAATTCTATTGCGTCCTTTTGTAGCAACGCTTGAACTTCTAGTCCTAGAAGATCTATATGTTGTTTTGACATATTGTGTGTTTTCGGTGGGACGTTTGGAGGGAATTGGCGAAATTCTATGCAATAACCATGCTGGATAATTGCTAAGACCCAAGTGTCTGTTGTTATTTCCTCCCAAAGTTTGTAAAATTGGCTTAGTCTTCCCCCCACAGGTGTTATGTGATGGGGGTGTGTGACTTGTGAGTCACTGCTTATTTTGAGGGGTTTTGGGGCCCTGGAATTTTCCTCGATTTTTTGGGAATTGGCCCCCTCTAAATTGCCCTCGAAAACCTCCCCTCTGATATTGACCCTGCTAGGTAGGTCTTGTTTGTGAGGTTGTGGTTTCTGTGGGTTGACCTCGAAACCCTCCCCTAAAAGGTGTTTTCCGAAATGTGCCTCTGCTCTGCGGGGAGGAGAATGCGCCCATGGCTTTGGCTGTATCGGTGTCCTTTTTGAGTTTTTCAATGGCAGTGTCTACCTCCGGCCCAAACAATTGCTGTTCATTAAACGGCATATTGAGCACAGCCTGCTGGATTTCCGGTTTGAACCCAGAAGTGCGCAGCCATGCGTGCCTTCTTATTGTGACTGCAGTGTTTATTGTCCTTGCAGCTGTATCTGCTGCATCCATAGAAGACCGTATCTGATTATTTGAGATACTTTGTCCCTCTTCCACCACCTGGTGCGCTCTTTTTTGGAACTCCTTGGGTAAGTGTTCGATGAAATGTTGCATTTCATCCCAATGAGCCCTGTCATATCTTGCCAAAAGTGCTTGCGAATTGGCAATACACCACTGATTTGCTGCTTGTGCTGCAACCCTTTTTCCAGCAGCATCAAATTTGCGGCTCTCCTTGTCTGGAGGTGGTGCGTCGCCAGAGGTATGAGAGTTGGCTCTCTTACGAGCTGCCCCCACAACTACTGAGTCTGGTGTTAGTTGTGTTGTAATATATATTGGATCCGTGGGCGGTGGCTTATATTTTTTCTCCACCCTTGGAGTTATGGCTCTGCCTTTAACTGGATCCTGAAATATTTGTTTTGAATGTCTTAGCATTCCCGGGAGCATGGGAAGGCTTTGGTACTGGCTATGGGTGGAGGATAGGGTGTTAAAGAGAAAGTCATCCTCAATTGGTTCCGAATGTAAGGAGACATTGTGAAATTCGGCTGCCCTTGCGACCACCTGTGTATAGGATGTACTGTCCTCAGGTGGTGACGGTTTTGTAGGATAAGAGTCTGGGCTATTGTCAGACACTGGAGCATCGTAGAGGTCCCATGCATCGGGATCATCCTGACTCATTGTGGTATGAGCTGGTGAGTGCATTAGTGGTGGAGTTGTCGCCGGTGATGCATGTGTTGATGGTGGTGGAGAAGGTGGTGGGGTTGTTTTCTTTGCCACCTTTGCCTGTGGTTGCTTGTCCCCTTGTTGAAAGGCAAGTTTCCTTTTAATCTTGATTGGGGGAAGAGTGGTTACCTTCCCTGTGTCCTCATGAATATGAAGCCTTCTCTGCGTGTAGTCAGGCTCTACAGCTTGAAGCTCCTCTCCAAATCTATGTAATTGGGTGGTTAACCCTTGTTCCTCTGTATAGGAACTGGTTTTAGGCTCCGAGGCTGGATGTTTCGGTACCGAAACCTTTTCGGAAGTCTTTTTCGGCTCCGAAGAAATTTTCTTAGGTTTCGGCGTGGTGTCTCGGTGCCGAATCTCTTCGGTGCCGCTGTCTCTGTGCCGAAGTTTCTCGAAGCCGCTGTCTCGGCTCCGAGGTTGCTGTGTGGCGGTATCACGACCGGAGTCGGATGACTTCGACACCAGCATGCCCTTTTTTGGTGCCTTGGGTCGGTCACCTAGTTTTTGGGTTAAGCCATGGCCTGTTGGCGGTGGCGTCCCCTGGGCTTTTGTGGACTTTTCGTGAGTCCTTATTTTCGACGTCTTACTCACGGTTGTTGTTTCTTCGGCGTCGAGTTCTTCCGAATCCGACTCATGGATGGAGAAAGTTTCTTCTTCCTCCTCGAACCGCTGTTGACCTGTCGGCGTGGATGCCATTTGTAATCTCCTGGCTCTTCGGTCTTTCAGCGTCTTCCTCGACCGAAACGCTCGACAGGCTTCACACGTATCCTCCTTGTGCTCGGCGGACAAGCACAAGTTACAGACCAGATGCTGATCCGTATACTGATATTTGTTATGGCATTTTGGACAGAAGCGGAACGGGGTCCGTTCCATCAGTCTTGAAGTCGCACGCGGTCGGGCCGACCAGACCCGACGGGGGATCGAAATTACCCCGAAGGGCCACCGGAGCTCTTCAAAATTCGGTGTCGATTTGTTCTAACTAACCCGATACCGAACGCAACAATACCGATGTTTTTTTCCGAGATTCTAACTAACTTTCCTACCCGAAACACGGAGCGAAAAGGAACACGTCCAAACCCGATGGCGGAAAAAAAACAATCTAAGATGGAGTCGACGCCCATGCGCAATGGAATCGAAATGGGAGGAGTCCCTCGGTCTTGTGACTCGAAAAGACTTCTTCGAAGAAAAACAACTTGTAACACTCCGAGCCCAACACCAGACGGCGGACTGTGCACAGCATGTGTGTATCTGCAGCTACACATGCCATCGAACATATATATATATAAATAAATACAACCAAATCGGTCCTGTGTCGGGCTTCTCAGTGCACTTTCTTTGGTGGTGCGATACTCCGTGCTGCAGGACCATACATCGCTGAAATCCTTCACACCGTGCTGCCATCATTAACAGAATGAGTCACACTTGTGCATCAGGTATCAGCAAATCCTTTTTTATTACATGATAGTGGAATGACAAAATAAAAATGCCCAACGCTTTCCAATCCCCCTGTTCCTTTCTCACAGGATCAAGGACCAGGTGGCCTGAAACCAATTGGGCGTTTCTTTTGTCATTCCACTATCATGTAATAAAAAAGGATTTGCTCTGATGCATGAGTGCAACTCATTCTGTTGACTACGGTATGGTGGTTTAAAGTAAATAGATAGGTAGGTAGATAGGTAGATAGATAGGTAGGTAGCTAGATAGATAGATAGATAGATGGATAGACAGATAGATAGATAACAGACTATACATACAGATATATAATTTTAGTTAACTCAAACTCCCCCGCCATGTACAGGTTCCTCATCAAAAGCTTTATTGCAAATGTTGCAGTGATAAATCAGTGATGCCATATATATCATCAATGATGTAATATGTGGGGTAATTAGCGGTGCATGGTGAGGGCGAGTGTTATAGTTACCTTAGGGAACGACTTATAGTTACTTGAAATATTTCTAACTATAACAGCTCAATTTCAATGGTTTTGTGCATGTAACTTCAGAACCCAACTACAGCCTCCTTGAAACCTTTGGTTTCTTCAGTGAAATTCTAGGGATTTTTAAATGCTAATTCCTAACTATAACATCCCTGAAATCGTAGGTTTTTTTCAGTGAATTTCAATTTTTTTAATTCAGCGGTAGGTTGGCAGCTGGACCTAACACTCTGCATGCCTATAACCCCACACCAGGTATGGCCTTTTGCTGTGTGCAGCCAACCCTGGCATGCATATAATCGTGCACCAGGCACAGCTTTGTCCATGCAGGACGAAGGTTGACCACACCTATGGCCAACCCCCCCCGTATGCATCTAACTGTATGTCACACACTGCTTTCCGCCGTGCGTGGAAGTGGTTGACTGCAGGGCCTCACCTGTGGCCAGGCCCTATGGCTAACACCCCACATGCATCTAACCCTTCACCACTTACAACCTTCAGCCATGCATGGAGGGGGTTTGTAGCAGGGCCTGGCCCCTGTGTACAACCCCTCCTAGACTTTTACTGGCTAATTAGTACGTGCTATCTCGTTAGGAACATATATATTGGTACGTATATAGTGCATATTCCACACTACAGCTGTGTGAAAGTGCCTGAGGTAATAGCTCCAGTGACTTTGTGAGTCCCTAATTTTGACAATGTGATTGTTCCTCAAGCGTCTTCATACTGATAACATGAGTCCTGCTGTGGAGAAGATGTCGAGACTATGAACAGTTGAATCTCCACCAAACAAGGGTACTTCATCTTAATTATACATAGTAAGTACTTCTTCTGTGGAGATGTGCTCATATTTCTCTGCATCCCAAATGGGATCGCAGGGGGAGCTTTAATGCCCAGTGGTCCATGTTGGCTCCCCGCCTACTGCGGGACCCACCAGTGCTCCAGGACGCAGGGAGCATCTAAATATGTTGCTCCCCATGTGTGGGAGCAATCCTTTCATATGTTTCTCTGCCCACTTGACAATGGGCAGGGAAACAGAGGAAAACAAGCAGTTTTCCTGCTCCCACTTGCTGGGAGTGGAGTTACTGTTCGCTTGGCAGGAGCTGTTGAAGCTCCTGCCAAGCAAACAGCTATCTCCTGAGTGTAGGCACTTTAGGAGATAGCAGGAGCCGGCTCTGGAGGATGGCAGTCCCCAGGGCCATTTGCGGCCTCCCTCCTGTGTTCCTTAGGGCCAGACTATGTGGCCCCCCTTCCCATTAAAATTTGAATCAGCCTGCCCGAGGGAGGTGGTTGTCCCCGGGGCTCAAACTGGCCTTTTGGGAGGGGGATGCATGTACCCACTCCCCTTTATTTATATATAAATATGCTCCCAGAACCTGGCCCACCCTTAAGTTGAGTTTTAAAGAATCCCTGGACATTGCGCTTATTTAAAAAATAAAAAAAATTGCTGCAAATTTGAGGATCTCTGTGATTTTGTGGCTAAATTTTTTTTTTAATGCGTTTTGCTCTGGCACGGTCCCTGGGGGGCCCAAGCACCAGGGCTAGGCGGTCAAGGTATTCCTACTCTGCCCCTTTTCTTTATTTTTACTCTTTTTTCGGGGGGGACTCGGCTGAGGTCGGGTCCCAAAATGGCTGCCAAAACTTCCTGGTTAAAGTGTTGGCAGTCAATCGGATTTCTGCACTTGGAGTCTTGGATCCACAGAGGATTCACGTTCCTAGATATACAAATTTATTTTTCATTTAATATCTCAAAAATTACTGAACATTTTTACACCAAAATTAAAAAGCACACTTTTTGGGCCAAGAGCTAGCTTTCTGCCAAATCTGGTGTAATTCTGCCCAACTGTTTGGTCTGTAGTCAGGTTCAAAATCTCTGTTTTGGGACCCTCCTTTTTCTCAGCCCTCTCTTGAGGAATCACCATGAAATTTTCAAGACAGCTGAAGTGATTGGCGTACTAGTTTTGAAAATTTCATGAAGAACCGTCAAACACACCAAAGTTACTGGCAAAAAAAAATCGCTTTTCGATGGAAACTAGGTCCTAATAATAACTACCTACTGGCGACCACCAGTATGTATTAAATATATATATATATCTCCACCAAACAAGGGTACTTCCTCTTAGTTATATATATATATATATATATATATATATACATATACACACATATACACACACATAATGTACATACACATCATATCTATCTATATTTATATATATATATATATATATATATATATATATATATATGAAGGGTTGGGACGCTGCTTCCTGTGTTAGTTAGCCTCCCACAGACTTTAGAAAATTAATAGAATGGAGCGTCTTTTGTACGTGGATTATCGGTCCTTATGCAATCATGTAGGACAGTGGTCTTCAAACTATTTAATGCCGCCCCCCCACCCCCCGAAATCATCGGGTCCTCCTCAACATTTTTCACAATTATTTTATTAAACTGGCACTGTTTAATTAGGTCTAGACCTATTTAAACATTGCAGTTAGGTTCTGTTACCCATTTAAAATTGCAGTCAAATACTTGATTGCCAAACATATTTTTCTGGTCAGGTAGCTTTAACAATGTGTAAAAGTATTCACAGTGTGATTATTAGAAATGGGGTGTGTGGGGGTCTGAAGAATATTTGAAATCCCTTCTATTTTGACACATTCTCCCACCAGAATATAAATGACAAAAGAGGTTACTGATGGCCCATTACAGAGTGGCTTACTGCCGCTCACTAAAACAAAAGCCTGTTATCAGTATAATACTTCCTTTGGCCAGAGCCTGGCAGCCCCCCCCCCGAGATCAGTTGAGGCCCCCCTTAGGGAGGCCCACCCCCCAGTTTGAAGACCTCTGATGTACAATTAGACAGCTGATGGAATTTAGGGCTACTTTGAATTTATTCTAGGAATTAAGTATTGTTTGTCATTAATTTAGTTGTGTTAGTGAAATGGAAAATTTGCCCAAACATACACAAATTTGGGTATTCATTGTATTGGAAACCTGCCCTCAATGATTGGGAGGAATGATGTGATTGGTTGTGATGTGGACTCTAGCATACTATAGGCTCCATAAAAGATAGGTGTGATAGTGAATTAGGTCACTATTCAGGTTTAATGTAATTCATTGTAGGAATCATGTATATATTAAGTGAATTTATCTAGTGAAATGGTAGAACATGGATGGATATGTATGAATCATGCATTATTATTCATGAAATAAATATACTTAGTGAAATGATAATATGTTTATGGTTGCACACAAATCAAGTTTTCATTTTTCTAATAGTTGTATTGGAAGTCTGTCTTGCGTGGTTATGAAGGGGGACACAATCAGAGACTTTTTAGCTCAAGGACAGCAACAAAGGACAAATTGATAGTAGTGAACAAGACCTTGGTGTTAGGTCGAAACACGTCTGTTTTACCTCTGCCAAGAGAATGAAATAAATAATTTTTACCTCAACATATCCAAACTGGAGTGACTAGTGCTTTTCACCTGAATTGGTAAATGCTTTGGTGGAATATTACAAGTGGCGGTGTCCACTAACGAAGCCCCGACCCGTATGGCTGGGTGTTCTTTTTTTACATCCTCTCATGGATATATACATATATTCTATTGCTTTCAAAATTCTATTTCCTAGCTATAATGTTCCTTTTACCTTTGGTTTGTTCTGTGCTGAGGCATCAGAGCCCAACATGATACGGCTCCAAGACCTCTAAAATGAATGAGGGTGTAACACACACTCCTGAAGCCCCTGCAACACTTTCACAAACTTTCAGAAGGTCCGCACTGAGGCCAAATTCAGTGAATATCTGTAAGATGTGGGAGCCTCAGGGACCCTCATCACATTCTGTGAGGGGGCATCATTTTGTATTACACGCTGAGCTCATAGAAGAGCTAAGTGCCTATTTTATGTGCTATGCAGTTTCTAAAGTGTATACACATGATGTGGATTATTGGTGTTAGCACGTGCAGCTGGCAGCCTAGGTAAGAAACAAAGAGAGCTGCAGTCACTGCTGTTTCAGAGCTGTGCTGTCTGCAGATTATGCATTAACTCAGAGAAATTACTGTTATGTGTAACCACTTTAGACACTGAAAACATAAATAAAACAAGGATTGGTAAAGCCAATAGGTCTTGCCTTGTAAATGAACTGTTGGCTTCGGCAATGTGTTTTGTCATGTTTTGCACCAGTGTCGCTGATGTTCAGCATGGCAAAAACTTAGTGGTGTGGAGTGTCAGAATGGAGTGGAGGAGCAGCGTGTAGTAAAGTGGATTTTTTAGAATGTCATAGAGTGAAATAGGAGGAGTGGAGTGCCGTAGAGCTGAGTAGAGGGAAGTAGAGTTCAGTGGTTCAGTGACAGAGAGTGTTATAGAGTGGGGTGGGTTGGAACAGGGTGGAGAGGATTGAGGTAGTGGGGTGGATTGGTTTGGAGAACAATAGGGTGGACTGAATTGGGGTAGAGTCAGGTGGGTTGAGTGGAGTGGGTTGGATTGATATGGGATGGGGTGGATTGGATTGGGGTGGGGTGTGGTAAGGTTGGTTGTATGGGAGTAGGGCAGGTTGTTTTGGATTAAAGTAGGGCAGATCAGAGTGGGGCAGGTTGAAATAGATTTGAGAGGGGCAGGTTGTTTTGGATTGAAGTGGGACAGGCTGGAGTAGGGCAGCTTGTTTTGGATTATAGTGGGGCAGATTGGAGTTGGGCGGATTGTTTTAGATTTTGAGTGGGGCAGATTGTTTTGGATTGGAGTTTGGCAGTTAGGACTGATGAAGATTGTTTTGGATTGGAATGGGGCAGATTGGAATGGGGTGAATTGGATTGGGACAGATTATTTTGGATTGGGGTGGGGCGGACTGGAGTAGGGCAGATTGATCTGGATTGGAGTGAGGCAAATTGGAGTGGAGAGGATTGTATTAGGATGGATTGGAGTGGGGTGGATTGGGTTGGGTTGGTGTGGGATGGAATGGATGAGAGTAGGGTGGATTGGAGTGGGGCAAATTGGGATGGGACAGATTGCTTTCGAGTGGAGTTGGGCAGATTGTTTTTGGATTGGAATGTGGCAGATTGAAGTGGGACAGATTGTATTAGGGTAGACTGGAGTGGGGTGGAGTGAAGTGGATTTGATTGGAGTGGATTGGGTTGGTTTGTGATAGATTGGATGGGAGCGGGTGGGTTGAAGTGGGGTGAATTGGGATGGAATGGGGTGGATTGAATTGGGGTGAGGTGGATTGGAATGGAGTGGGACATATTGTTTTGGACTGGAGTGGGGCAGATTGTTTTGGAGTGGAGTGGGGCAGATTGTTTTGGAGTGGAGTGGGGCAGGTTGGAGTGGATTCCAGTTAGACAGATTGTTCTGGATTTGAGTGAGGCAGATTTGAGAAAGGCAGATTGTTTTGGATTAAATTGGGGCAGATTGTTTTGGATTGGAGTGGGCAGATTGGAGTGTGGTAGATGGGAGTGGGGCAGGTTATTTTGAGTTGCAGTGGGGCAGATTGTTTTGGATTGGAATGGGGCAGGTTGGAGTGGTGTGGATTCCAGTGGGTCAGATTGTTCTGGATTGCAGTGTGACAGATGTGAGTGAGACAGATTGGAGTAAGGCAGATTGTTTTGAATTAAAGTGGGGCAGATTAGAGTGAGGTGGACAGGAGTTGGGGAAATTGTTTTGGCTTGGAGTGCAGCAGATTGAAGTGAGGCAGATTGTTTGGATTTACGGCAGATTGGAGTGAAGCAGATTGTTTTGGATAGGAGTGGGTCAGTTTGTTTTGGATTGGGGTTGGGCATATCGGAGTTGGTTAGATCGGAGTGGGGAAAGTTATTTTGAATTGGAGTGGTGTTGATTGTTTTGGAGTGGTGCTGATTGTTTTGGATTAGAATGGGATGAATTGGAGCAAGGCAGATTAGATTGGAATGGGGTGGGAGGATTAGAGTGGGATGGGTTGGATTGGAGTGGGATAAATTGGTGTAGGATAACGTTGGGTGGATTGGGGTGAATTGTAGTGGGATGGACTGTAGTGAGGTGGATTGGGGTGTATTGCACGATTATGTGTTAAAGCATCATTTAATAAAATACACATAATAAAGAAACAATGTTGCTTCACAATATTTCAAACAAGATAATTGACATCTTTTGAGAACAGCACCCACAAGCAAAAACAAAAGAGAACATGAGAGGGAAAAACTACTTGGCAAAATAAACTAAAGTAAACTGTAAAGAATAAAACTTTGCAATTTTGTTTGTCATGCTGGGCACATTTTTGCCATTCACAAGCCTTCTGTTCGCAGGGCACTAGACGTCAAAGAGAACAAAATAGTCCCTCAATCATGCCGGGAGCAGTGGACGGGCACAGATTAAGTAGAATCAGGCAGTGTTTGGTCCTGCTCCACATAGACAATTGAAAATTATGCCAGGCCTGCAGTGATGAATTACGAGGCTGTAACAAAAAGTGTCATACAAGCCAACAAATGGTGAGTGACAGGTGGGGTCAAAGCCCTTTACTGTACATAGCAGAGTCTCCCAGGCGAGACACATGCGCTAGCACATTGACTCGTAGGCTCCACCCTAAAAACAGGCTCTCAGCTCTGAGCCAGCACATATGTTCATGATACAGCCCCTTTTGTGTCACCACAATAGTTTTATGCATAAAATAATTACTATTTTTTTCCAAGTGTCATTCTATTTTAATGACCTCTCAGTTTCTGTCGTGCTAAGTTGATTGACAAAATTAACGTTTTGCAAAGGGGTTTTCAATGCTGTCCTAGTCAGAAATTTTACTCTGAAAAAAGCCACAGGTTGTGTCAGTGTAAGACGGCTTACTGAGATGAAGTGATGCAAGCCGAGACACCTTTAAGCTGGGCCAAGCAGAATACATCATACAAGAGGGGGGTTTCAAGTGCTTTCAAAAGTCTGTTGAAGTGATTGAAATCTTCAAAAATCAAAGGAAACTACATTTATAGGACCACAGTGGCGCTCGTACTGGTATGGGCCACTTTTGCTACCATGTTCCCAGTGGACTAAACCACCAATATCTAGAAAGTTGCAAGATCGAAGAGGTGTGTTCTGGTATTGTATACATCAACTGTTGAATCAGAGCAAGTGGACCTGACCAGTCTACATGATGTGAAGCAAACATTGCATCCACATAGCCTCAGAGCCCTCACACAGCTTGACATGACAGGCAAACCCTAATACTGAGGTTGGTGGAAAGTGTACTGAAGCCCACCGGTGTGTATCAGTGTAACTTACCATGAACCCTGCTGGGCCTGAGCTCCTGTTTGAACCTGTTCTTGTCAAGCCTCTAGGATCCTGATGCCTTAGAAGAGGTGTCTTGAATGCGGTGCTGGTCAGCGTAGTGAGGTGTCACTGTGCAGGACTGTTGTATTACTCACAGACAGAGACTCCATGAGTGGAGTCAGGTGCCTACCTGATGTAATTCAGGGTTTGGTGAGGGGTTCCCTTTGTCCCTATTGGCACATGAGACAATTCTTGACTACTGGTGTTGCATGCTGCCTGTGTGACTGTCTGGCTAAGAGACGTGAGTAAACTTCTCTGTGAACACAATTGGCTGGGCTAAGTTGTCGGATGTGGCTTTAGGTGTATGCAAAACACATGACTGCGTTGCTGGCCCATATGGCCGACCCATGTCTCACATGTGGATGTCTGATACATGAGCTTTGGATCATGCGCTCCTCATGGTAGACATGCGACCTATTCAGTGGAACCTGTCAGTGCCTTTGTAGTTGTGTCAATGCTCATGAGTTTCCTCTGAAATAGGTTTACACAGTTGCCCTAAGCAAGAAGTGTACCTGCAAAGGCCTCTAGTTTGTTTCCATCCACAAGACTGTGGTCGACTAGTTTGGACTTTACCACCAAATATACATCATCTGCTTCATGTCTACCATTGGTGCGGCAGGTGCAGTGACACTTGGGCCTAAAGCCTTTACGGGGCCCATTGAAACCGACCATGCTGTCCCAACATAATTTAAAGGGGCCATTTGCCTTGCTTGCACCAGGGCTCATGGCAACCCTGCTACTCCACTGCCCGTCTCTGATATTTCTCACAACTTTATGCTCTTGCAATGCTTTTCATTTTTACTTTATCTTTATTCCTTACATTATTGCACCAATTCGTTAAAAATGAAGTGTTTGCTATAGATGTGTCATACAAAAAAATACATAATTTTCCCCATTTACTAAGAAGTAAGTATCCAGTAGAAATTTGACTGAATATGAAGTGGTACCATTAGGTATAAGAGTGTCAAATATAACACCTAATCTACTGAATGACACGGTGGTAGCCAGGAACACTGAGCTGGGTGTCAATTCTGTTCAGAGACTCCTGCCAGCCTTACGGGGGGGGGGTAAGGGGGGGGTGTTGCAGGAGCTGCCAGTTCTATCAGGCTTCCTGGACAGCCTGTGCTTTGACATCATTTTCTTGCCCGAGACACCCGCACACCTTGTTTTTGGCCTGGCCATGCTAAAATTATTGAGATGCTGGACGAGGTCCCAGCAATGACAGTTGATTCAGCAGCACATAATACAGACTGAACCTAATCCAAGAGTCCATTAGCTGATTATACCCCCTCCAGGACCAGCGGGGGGGGGCTTATAACTAGCTTGATCAAGTACATCGCCCTGCTGATGACATTCGAGCCTCCGTCCGCCGCGACTTTGTATCCAGACATCTTAATAGATGTACCAGTGCTTGCCCCCCACCAAAATTGTTGTGGTTATGGTACGACGGTTTAGTTTGTGGAATAGGTCATCCTGGGGGAAACATTTAGGCGCTCATTACGAGTGGCCCTCTAATTCAGGTACAGCCCTATGGGAATTATAGGTGTTCGGTAACACAGCAGCTCAGTAGAGTTTCCCCCAGAGATTTCACCTACTGAAAGCAGGCAAAGTGTCCGGGTGTAATGCAGACATATAGAAAGTGGTTCAATAAGTTCAGGTTCCACATGTTATGCACTAAAAACTGTAATTATTGTTTTTCCCTGCCTCTGGAATTACTGGAATCGACAGAAACATTTAACGAAAAAGTAATAGATGGAATATAATGGGACTCTTAAAGAGTGTTTCGAAATGAGGGCCTCAGAGATCACTATCTGACGGGCTGATAACTCCACACTGTATACCATCAGAAGAGAAAAACAGAATCACTTTTTTGAGTATTCCTTTTAATTCTACAGAAAAACAGCAGTAGGTTGTGCACACCTCGTTATTTAGGTACACACAATATCTATTCACTAAGGTCACAGAGTTATGTGTTAAACAGCTTTGAGATTCTGACCCTTAGATTTCATGACAGTTGAGTACCTCAGAAGGATGGATAAGGTAAATCACAGTAGCTTTTATATTTGGGCAATACGTCGATACCACCGGAGCACAATCAGTTCCATGTTAAACTTGTAAGGTCGTTGTTCTACTATCCTTTCATAATACATATCGTTAGTACTATCAATTTGCATAATAGTTTATTTTTCTCGGCATGAGGAAGCCCTACAACAGAGAGAAAGAAACGAGGACAGTTGAGCGGCATGTGAGGTGGGTGCAAAGTGCCCTGATCTTTGTCAGGCAGTGAAAGTCCAAACCTCATAAAAAAGGCATAGGTCCTCACTTGTTGCTTTACAGCTTTTACCACAAACTATGACAGAACATGTCTGCAGATGCTGGGAAGGTTTCTTATCCAGATTTTGTTCTGCTAGGAGAAAGCTTTTGATCAAGTGAAACGTGAACATCTAAAAAGTGCACCTGGCTGGTGTAGACGTCCCTAGGGCCTAGAAAGGAAGTGTGCTTATACATTTGTAAAACATCTGCATAGGACGTGTGTTTGTTGTGGACTACATTGCTGGAGTGGGTGTGGATACTGACGCTTGCTGTTTGTTATTGTCAGTGCATAAAATGGAAAAATAAAAGTGGCGGTACCCGGTACCAGAATGCCTATTTGCTTCTGAGACGTGTTGGTACTCACCAATTAAAAGAAGTGCCCCTCCGCCTCTCAAAATAAAGAAGTGCAGATGCACGGTACCTGCCCATTTAAAGTACTGGCTACAGCTTTACAATGTGGTTGGAAACATTTCAGTGACTATGTACAGTTGCAACCAGCGTTAGGGCGGCTTACCCCGGTCTTTTTGTCAGATTTCTGGATTGTGTAGCCCTTTATTTCAGAGTTGCCATCATCATCTGGTGGAGTCCACTCCAGAGCGGCGTTGAATCCCCAGACATCGACCAGCTTGATGCTTTTGGGAGGCCCAGGTCGTTCTTGAAAAGGAAGTAAAATGCTGATGTTTAGGGATAAAACTGTTTAATATCATGTGTTTGCATTATCATTTCTGTAAAGAACTCAAAAGCACATTTTTTAAAGTGGTTGTGCTAGTTTCACCTTATTGAATGAATTGTTTATTGTGTCCTGAGCAAACTCCTGCCCCACTCCTTCCAATTTACTAAAGCCGAAAACTAAAGCTTTCACTTGGGGTAAGAGGATCAGTAAGAAAGAACAAAAACAAACAAATAAACAAGCCCAGATGCATCAGATCGACCCTTAAACTAGAATCTGGTCAAAATCGCACCCAAACCACAGCTGGTAAAAGTCAGAACCTCTCCTTTGTATACCAAGCATAGATGCAGCCTTTTATATTCTATCATTCTGGTGTTTTACAAACAACCAAGGTCAATGTCACCTCTAAAAATTGGAGTTTTGTCATTCTCACTTGCGGCCTGCAACATCAAAGCATGCCTCCCTTAATGCCTCTGCCTAGTCTGGCTTGTGGACCATAGGAATAGAGAATTCATCAATAGGCAGGAAGAAGGAGCTGTGATGCTTTATTCCTGCTCTCGTAGTGTTGCCATTTCAATTGCACCGCCAGTGGAGATAAGATCCATATGTGTCGGAATGTTGGATGAAGCATGTTATCAAGGTATGTGCGGTGGTTTCCTTACATAATCATAAACGCCTGGAACACACCATGTGCAGATCAGGCAGAGATCACCAAACTCATTTCACTTAATACTCGATGCGATCACACATCCTAACCCACTTTGCACACAATGCTTCCAGTCTGCAAGCCAAATCTAGCCAGATTTCAAAGAAGCTCTCCACTGTCCTTTACCACTCTGGCAAAGTAGGTCTGAAAGCCAACTGGAAGACCTCTCAATACCGCAAGCCACCATCTTGTTCCACATGTTCTTCCAAAGATGACACCTTTCTCAAAATAATGTTCCCCAGTAGAAAAGCTTGCCAACATGCTTGGTCTGAATGAAATCACACAAAGACTTCTCTAAGATCCAAGTTCTGAATAAACTTGAAATGACAGACAAGGAAGCATATTTAATGGGAAAAATCAAGATGAGTTTGCTTCCCAAAAATAAGTATGACAGGATCCTGGAACTTAGTACCCTACTTTGATAAAGATTTAGACAAAGATAGCTTAAAAGTGTTGCTTTCCTATTAAAATAACTGACACCTCCATGTATCTCATGAATACAGGTGATAATATAGTGCTTGAGCAAATAAAATGCTTTGGAAGGAGCGCTCAACCATAGCTATGAATTTTCTATTCAGCCACAAAATGGCCTGAACGCCCACCCTACCATCAGAGCAGGGGCGCTCCTTCACAATGGTGAAGGAGCATCAACCCCCCTGCACCCCTCTCCCCCGGCTGAGCCAGGAGCTGAAAGATAAAACGATATTTCTGTATCGTTTTATCCTTCAGCTGCTGGCTCAGCCAGCAGCATGTGAAGGGAGGGGTGGGCTGGGCCATGGGAGGGGGAGGGGGAGGGTGGAGGAGGAGAGAGTGCACCTCAGTGAGCATGTGTGCTTGGCCAGTCGTCTGAGGCCAGCAAAACACGCTTGCGCACTTAGGTTTCTCCAACCCGGCTGTGCTGAACAGCCGGGCTGGAGAAACTGCACAAATCCCAGGGCAGTGTCTGAGCCACAGTCCAAGCCACTCAGACCACTCTAGACACTGCTTTCATATTAGGTAATGCATGAAAGTAGCACCAGGATTAATGGGGAGCAAGTGCTGGTTTCCCAGTAAATGCTGGGATACCAGAAGAAGAGGAGCGAGGCAGAGGGAGGCGGCAGCGATGGGAAGAGTATGTTTTTTTTAATTCCACCCCATCCCAGTCACTACTCCCCACCCGCTTCTCCCCTTGAGATTTGCGGCGGGCCACCGCTGCATCGGAGGCCATCTCATAAAGATAAATGCTTTGTTTCACAAGAACCAACCATTGGTCTCTGATAACCCACACTCATGTGTATTTCAACCAACAAATTAGGATATATGGAAAGAACATTTTATGCAGTGAGGAACTAACAGTTATCAAGCTGTGCACAGATTTTGGAGGTAGAGTGTTAATCTCCCTGGAGTGGAGGCAGGAACATCAGATACCTGGCGGAAGAGAGAGGCCATGGTAAAAGGAGAGAAGAGTAATGCACACTTGTGGCATGAGATGCTATTACTGGCAGGAGTCCCCTGCATCAGCAGCTGGTAGTGAGGGGTAGTCAGGGCCAGCTTTAGAGGGGTGCCACTGGTGTGGGTGCACTGGGCGCTGAGCTGGATGGGGGCACCGACCTCAGGGGGGTGCACTGTGGTTAGCAATTACATTAAGACTTAAAAGCACTGGATGCAGAGTTTCTTGTGCTCCAACTTTCAGGAAGCAATAAAAATGTCAAGATAAGACTGTGATTAATGTTCCTGCTAGAGAGAGAGATCAGAGTTGTGTCTAGTAGCAGTTTTGAATCACCATAAAGTAGTTCACAGGGTTATTATGCCTGCTCCAGAGAACAGATCTGTATTTTGTGTGGAATGCTGAGTGGATTAGTAAAGTCAGCCTTTACCAGCACTTTAAAACAAATGAAATGTCTGTGAAAGAGGGGATATGAAGTGATGAGGGGCATTTTAGCCGAGTGGTAGTGAGGAAATCCGAGAAGGATGTCGTGGTGGTGGGGTACCAAAAAGACTGTCGCAACGGGTGCCACTAGCGCAAAAAACAGCCCTGGTGATAGTGGTAAAGTTAAGGAAATGCAGGAGCTGCACAGACTTATAGTGGAAGAGAGAAATCTATGTAATAAAAGAAGGCATGTATAATACTGGAAGGGGGAAATCGAGGTCCTTGTGCTGTGCTGGTCTGTATTAAACAGGTCATTGCACTTTATGTGTTATCTTTCCTGTCACAATATACTAACTCACAATTGCATTTAAATACAACAGTCATATTTGATTGTCAATACTCAGCTCTTTCGGGATAATATTTTAGAATTAAGGGAAACATTAAGGTCCCTTACCAATAACTTGAATATCAATGGTTGCCTTGTCCTCCAGGCTGTCAATCTGAACAGTCACCTCATATTTTCCAGAATCCTTCCTTTCTGTCTTGCGGATGAACAGAATGGTGTCTCTGTCACTGTTCCGTACACTCACTTGCTTGGGATCCAAAGGCTGACCATTTTTAGTCCAGCTCACCTGTGGCCTGGGCTTCCCCTGTAAAAAATAGCTTGACATTAATATCTAGACACCTACTCTTGTTAAAATAGTGATAGTAAAAGAAATTAAAAGGAGACTGCTGCAAAATGTATTATGGAACATTTATGGAGGAAGGATATTGCTAACAATATACATGGCACAGTGGGATAATACAGATATGCTGATGAGTAGTATTCTCTTTCAAGAGGAATTATAGACTTGGAAACTCTTGCAACTATATGAGTGATGTGCAAAAAGTTAGAACCTTTGAACAACTCAAATATAGTCTTAAAAGCTTAAAATGCATCGCCTAATGAACAGAATAAACAAGAGCTACTGCTGAGGGTATTTTGGAAAAACCTGTCTTGTCTCACTAGACACTTAATATGGATGTTGAGCAACCACAACTACAAAAGCCAAACATTTATACATTTCTAAAAAGAATCATGGCAGCCCTATGAGCATAGAAGTAACCATACATCAACAAACTGAAGTTGATATTGAGCAGCACCTCCAACTGTATGTGCTACTCTCCACTGATGAAGGATAACTATCCTGAAACATGAGCTTATGTCTAGAGATACTCAGCACTGGCTGGACCAACCAAGGTGAAAATGATGGATTGTTTAATGGAAGTAAGTGTTAACCATGCACTGCATTTACCAGGATGCATTCGAGTGAACTGGGATGTCAAGGCAGTGTGCTCCCACCCTGTTTTTGAAGATGATATTGTATCCACATCACAGGCATTTTCTATGAATAATATTTTTAAAAATGTATATAGTTTCAGTTAACCTAAACTCTCCTCAACATTCTCAATTTTTTATTTCGTTTCTTCCTCAATTCTCATCATCACTTCCTCCACAATCTTCTTCCTTAATTGAAGTATCATCCCCTCCCATGCTCTGTGCTGGAATTCACCAAGCCTCAGGACATGGTATTCTGCTTTTCTCGCTGTATGTTCTCCCACTTGGAAAACTAATCCACAGTTTGGTATCAATTACTGACTTTACACATATACAAGCAACCTAACCCTGTCTCTCTGTTCTCCCCCACTGTGCACCAGGCAGAATCAAAGACCTCCTGGATCATATGCTGACAGCTTAAACTAAACATGCAAAAGTGACACCAGTCCTTTCACCTCAAAATGTTATCACCTGACCAGTAACCAAAGCCACAGTAATGTCAGTTTCTGATCATATATGTTAGGCCCCAACATAGATGCATCTGGCCACCCATGCCTTGCAATTCCGTCTCCATAAATGCACGCGCTTTACTTATTTCTTACTGTGAGAATCACGCCCTTTTGCTCCCTGACTTCTCCCTAAGCATGCCCCTTACTTAAGCAATCCTTTCACTTTACACATAGTTTCACCCACCCTCTTCCCGGCAGTCTGGTGACTCCACCTCAACTCATGCATTCTTTCCCATAAAGTCCTCTACTTCATAATGGCATCTTCAAGATCATGCCTGACTTCCCATACACAAAATATACGCATTAAGCTCCATGCCACTCTTCTTGCCCCCTCCCCTAGTACTCCACTCTACAGAAACTTTCAACTCCATAAAGTCCCAGTATTTGCTACTTCTCTATTGGTCTTGAAGCCTCACAATACCGGTCATCTATTCTAAACATCTTTATCCTCCGGCATTGTATTCGCTCTTCACCTCCCCCTTCTTACTTAGCATGTTCCACTTCAGCAGCCAGCTCTGCCTCTCACAGACACCTGTACACGTTCACCAGTAATGAGTCTCTGAGACAACCAAACATGCTTCTGCTAATGCTTCTTAACCACTGAAAGCTCAGTTGGGCAGCCTTATGGATCATTGCTTTTACTTTGCCTGGGGCAATGGAAAGGGGACCAAACATTATGCTAATCACTGTTGTCACTATTGCAATGAAACAATCTAGTTAGTATCCCTGTATCACATCCCCTCTGCATGGGACACAACCAAGCCGATGCATTATCCACAGCACAGTCCCATACAGATCAATTTTGGGTACTTCACACCAAGACCTAAACCCATAATTTGTACAGACAGATCACGACATAACCCTTGCGGTGGCTGGGCAGTGAAAAGTGCCATTTTGCACCGCTTAAGAGGTGCAAACGATGTTTTGCGAAGGTTGGTTACTCTACATGGTGGTACATAATCACCAGTCACAGACTGCTGTTACCTGGAAGGGAATGACCAAGTTCACGCCTTCACCAACGTGTCTTAAATATGTTTGCCTCAGGAATCGAGGAAGACGGATTTTGGGGCGATCTGTGGGGAAGAAACAAGACAAGCCCGACATTTTTGTCAGTATTATTTCACAGGCGCTAGTACGAAATAAAAATGTTAGACCAGGGCAGAGACCACGAGTTACTTTCGGAACAAGACATGCATTTCACAACTTTTGGGTCCCGGCTTTGTGAGAAAACATGTTCGTGCAACACTTTACCTAGAGCTCCAGCTTTGTTTTCTTTCAGGACTGCTAAAATTTAGATGTGCGCGACCGATTTCTAGCTTATAATTTCCCAAAGGCGCATGCTGGATGGTTGTTTTTTTTTCGTAATGTTCACTAAATGTGTGGGAGACTTAACGCGTTTTGTACGTTTCCCAACACCTACAGACGTTCATGGCACCCCCAGCCTCGTGCTTAGTTAACGACGGGGTATAATGAGGAATCCAAATGCACGTGGATATGGCCTTGACGTCAGGACTTGTATCAGTCGTGTAACTTAACCAATACCTGAGCTTAAAAATACACAGCCATATGTGCCAGAGACTATGCTGACAGAGAGTGATGAGCCGCGAGGGGAGGGGGCGCGATGAGGGGCTGGGCTCGGGGCTCAGAATGAGGCCCTGAGAAGCACTGCTTCCGTCGACGGCGCCCAAGGACCTCCGTGGGCTCCACGGGGCAGAAGCGGGCCGACGAGTAACACTCCTAGTGGGTAGAAACCCTCAGGCGAGAGGCTAATGGGACAACATGTCTCATCGGCAATCTAAGTGCGAAGACAAAATGTTAGGCGGGTTTTAAGTGCAGCACAGGACACTGCTGGCGAGGTGAGACGTGGATGGCTGACAGGCCCAGATGGCCGGTATAACAGCTGAGATAGCATGTTCTCCCCTCACTCCATAACTCGCCTCTGGGTGTTTTTTTCTGCTGCTAACACTTGCCCTTATCAGTCTAGGGGAAAGCGGAGAAACCCAATGCCTGTGAGTGAGCATTCCTCCCGGGGGCTTTGACTGACGTCGTCCCTCTGATACAAATTCATTATTATGCACTTAGCGGGGTCGATATGTTGTAGGTGTTTGCACTACACAACTGCTGCAGCCCGCAAGACGTCATTTAGAGGTTGCCAGGGGTCGCAGCCGAGACCCCTGGTACTGCATTTGTGACACCTGGCTTCAGAGATGGCAAATTCAGTGCCAGGAACACAGTGGCAGCCTGTCCTTGTCCTTATGGACATCAGTTGGGGCTCCACTCCAGGGGCAGCTTTAGGGCGGTGCGAGCGGTGCGGCCCCACCGGGTGTTGACCTGGATTGGGAGGCGCTGACCTTTGTTTAGCAATAACTTAGAAACTTGCCATTTAAAAGCACCTGTGGAAAAGTTCCTTGTGCGTTCAGCCTTCAGGAAGCAATTAAAATGTCAAGATACCTCTTGTGATTAATGTTCCTGCTGGGGAGAGAGATGGGAGTTTTGTCCAGCAGCAGCTTTGACTGGCCATAAAGTAGATTAAAGGACTAATATGCCCACTGCAAAGAACAGAACTATATTTTATGTGGATAGCTGAGTGGATTAGTAAAGCCAGCCTTTACAAGCTTTGAAACAAATGAGTGTATGTGAAGGGGGGGTTATGGAGGGATGAGGGAGACATTTGCAGGGTGGTAGTGCGGGAATCCGAGGAGGTGGTCATGGGGTGGAAGGGGTGCCAAAAAAGACTATCGCACAGGGCGCCCCCAGCATTAAAGCCAGCCCTGCCCCAATCTCTTTGTTTTCTGTCAATTTTTTTATTACACTAATAGTGAAAAATAAAATATTATTCACTATTAGTGTAATAAAAATGTGAATATGCCCTTCCATGGCCCCAGGGGTAAGTAAAAATGCTTTTTGATCCAAGTTGTGTGCGTGCTTGCAGGTGAGAGAGTGTGTATGTGTGAATTTGTGTGTATGTGAAAGTATGTGGCGGTGAACGAAAGAGGAGTCAAAAGGTACGTGATGTCACTTATGCTACCCCGGGCATTTTGGTAAATGACGCCCATGGAAGACAGTGTTCTGTGCAGTACTTTATGACAGAAACTAGGCATTCTTGTATTAGAGAAGTCCAAAAATAATTTGCAGTATTTATTTGTTTTGGGGACCTGCTGTAAATTAGTTTCAGCAATGTCAATACAATATGAAGCTCTGTAATCATTGTTTTGTAACTGTTAACAGGCTGTCTTTCTTTACCTGAACAGAAAATTGAAGTACTTTTTGAGATGTTGAAACCTTTCTAAGGACACTTGAATAATTTAGAACCTAGAGGTATTTAATCCACACACCACTATAGTGTACTTAATTTTTCAACATTTCAGATGATTTTAGGCAGTGCTTAATTTGTGCTTGTTGTTTCCGGTGCTGAGCACCAGCACTTATTTATGAGGGCCGGGGCTTACTCTTCTTCCTCGAGCATTTGCTGCGAGCAAAAATTACATATGAGAAAGACGGATGAAGGGAAAAACGAAAAAAACGTAACAAAGAGAGAAAGTAGAATGCTGTGAGAGTGAGCTGAAGGGGCACATAGTGGCTTTAAATGGATTGGAGAGGCCCAAGATGGCTTCGGGATTGCACCGCCTCAGTATTCCGTGCTCGCACATTTAATTGCTGCAGCCGTGTGTTTGAGGAGGGCTTTGAGCACCGGCACCTTTTTATTTACAAAGTACACCGATTTTAGGTCCCCGTTTTGTAAAATACCTTCAAGAGCAAAAACAATTGGAAGTTGACGCAATTGTATCCACTTTTATTGTCTGTCTTCATGATGTAGATCTGTTGAAGTTCAGCTATCTACCACATTTCGTCCCTGGCACAGAAAGTAGATTGGACGAGTTTTGGGAATTCACCTCACTTCCTGGCACCCATGGTCACGTTCGCTCCTGCCTGGCGAGCACACGCGGTAGGGGAACTTAGTGGGGAGGGGCGTTGCGCTTATGTCTTTGACACTGGGCCACAATGAACAGAATTCTTTGGCTGGATTGAGAAATGCAAAGCCCGAGGTCTATGCAGCAGACATGCAGACGCAGCACAGCACACAGGAGTCGTGCAATGCGAGGAATGGACAGAAGGCGTTTACCAACAATCTCTCTAATTGGAACAGGTTGATCCAGGACAGCTGGCACGCTGGCTCCCCCACGGTTTAGTGCCTTCACCCGCACAAGAAGCTTGTCTCCCTGAGTCAGGTTCTGGATGTTGTACCGGTTTGATACACATGGTTCTTGATTTACAGCCACCCAGGCATCAGCTGAGGAGAGACAAACGTGTATTTAAGGTTAGTACTACAAAGCCCTTCAATACAAAATTAAATATAATACCTGTGTACATGGAGTTAGGAATAGTTTTATTGTACATGTAAAGGCACATAAAGATTCTAAGGACACAGGGGTGTTCTGTCCAGATGTACTGCTTGGGTGTGTGAGTAACATAACTCAGAAACATAGCATAACATAGCTCAGAAACATTAAACACTTTGCAGCAAGCCTCACACTCCATACTTCAATGTGAGAACAATGCTAAGCAGAATATAAAGTACTACATTAAGAGCATCCTTTAGCTTTACAAAAAGGTCAAAGACAGTTAGAAACAAAAGAGGGCTAATGACAGAGGAGCTGGGCCGGGGAGAGAGGAAAACAAAATGCAAAAAGGAAGACAGCCATGTGCACTCAAAGCGTGCTTAGTATTTCATGATTTAGGAAGCGTCAGATTGTGAACTTTGAAACTTGTGGGACAAAATGCCTACCTCCACTTGGACTGAACAAGTAACCAAACTGAGTAAGCCCATGAAGAATATGAAAAAACGAAGCATAAACGTTGCGATTTGAAGCACAAACAGTGGCCTAACGAAACTTGTGGGGGACCCTGCATGGTACACGGAGGAGCCCCCATTCCGGACTCAGTCAGGGGCTCTCGGGCCAGAGTACTGTGCTAAGGGGGGCCTTGGAGCTTGCCCCTCTCGCACTGCCCGAGCTGCAGGGTCCTATGTTACGCCACTGAGCAGAAGTATCACATTAATAGGTTAAAAAGTCAAAACTTCAGAAGAAGTGCTAACGAAATACCCCAGTACTGGCATATCTGGCAAACATTGTCCTCTCTGTGGTTGTCAGGGCATACCCAGCACCATGCAACTTTGAAAATATTGTGGCAAAACGATGTAATTTATGCATTTTCTCCCTAAAAATTGGATAAGAGTTATATTTATTATGGGTAAATTAAACTGTGAAATGCAATATCATATAACTTATCGTTTTTCAAAATATATGGAACACATTTCATTTTCCATTCTTGCCCTTCTAGGTAGATTGATAGTTATACCCAATGACTGATAAGGTAACAGATTAGACAGCAGGTAAGTTACATCAATCTTATTTATTAGGCTTCAATAGCAGTGATAGTATACATTTTATACTATGAATATAGATGACGAAAAGCCTTCAATATGTCACGAAACAGCCAAAGCAGTAAAGTCTGCATGGTACAAAGACCACACAATCAGCAACCACGCTCCAGAACTCACTGAGTTGTCTATAAAATGCCATATTAAAATATATTTCAGAACATCAGCCAATTCGGCCAGGCATCCCTTCACCAGTTTAAAAAATGCATACAATTAGAAATGTGGCACACATTTTTAATTTTGAGTAAATAAACTCATTCCCAAAAAGTAACGCCTACCCTATAGTTAAAAAGACAAAACATTACTGTCCTTGAGAATCCGTTTTCAATTCCCAGTAAATACGTTTGTTTTATAGACATCACTGCCTTGTTTCGACCAAGATTTGTAATCTATTGTAGTGTTTCAGTAAGAGTCCAGCGCTTTCGTAAGTAATACATGTATATTACTGTCATGCATGGACAACGTCTGCCTTGCATGCCCCTTGAACATGATCATCAAATACCAGGGTTTGCAGATTTATGGAAGAAATTGTCATGCCCTATTATGGAAGTGACAGAATATTATTCAGATTGATCACAATATGCTGAGGCTGTGCCTAGTATTACGCCAGGTGTAGACAGACCGGAGCGATACTAAAATGTTACCTGAAATGCCCACAATCTCTCATGGATGGACAATTAATATGCTAGCCATAATGCTGTGGGGAATGTCAGTCATATATCAAGGATGGACCAATATTAGGCCAGCCAGAGCACAAACATTGGCATGAACTGACACAACATGTCTGATGTGGGCCATTATTATGCCTGACATGGCCTTAATAAGCAAGAATGTACACAAAATTTCAGGTTGCCACTATTTTGTCACAGATAGCCAACAGGTCATCAAGAAAGCTCATTATATTTGAAGAATAGACCATTATTGTGATAAAGATGCCCAAAATCTCAACAAGAATGCTCACAATATCTGAAGGATGGCCCTATTATGCAAGAGGCTGCCAGAATGCCTTTAAGAATGCGCACAATATTTGAAGGATTGGCCACTATTCCAGCAGGGATAGCCAGAATGCCATCAAGAATGCCCACCACATGCCAAGGACGAACAACTATTATGTCACGGAGCAACACTAAAAGGTTACCTGGAATGCCCACAGTATGTCAGGAGTACACCATTATTTTGCCAGCGATAGCCAGAATGTCACTAAGAGAAATGAGAAATGTATCTAGGTTTCTAGCAAACCCCGGCCATCCTACTACCTCTGGCCTGTGCAGTTGTACATTTCTGAGCTGAGCAACATCTTCACAAGCAATCAGCAGCTCATGTTCTTTTTGATTACAGCGATGAGATCACAGTGTACGGAACACTTTATTAGAGTAAGCTGCCATGCAAGCTCCTTGAAGGATGTCCTACCATTCATCACAACTTCTAATGAAGCATCCTTACTAGGGCGTTTTAATCAGTGAACATAATATTGTCAAAATTAGTTTAATCTCATAAAACACAGCATAACACAGCAGGAGATATTTTACTGCATGCTGTACACAGGACCGAACACCAGCCCTGAGAGTAACTCAGCCATCTTGTTACACTGGATAGGAAGCACAAGAGAAGACCATCTTCTATGATGGCCACATTGTTTGAGCCACAGGAATAAGATATTCGTCAACAGGAAATACTGAGGTGTTCCGGGTTGCTGAATGGCAGAAATTGTAATATTTCCTAAACTATCTTCCATTGTCACCGATCACCAGGGTCTGCTGCACTATACATGGGAACACAGGAGCCAAGCTGGGCCCTTAGCAGGTAGAGAGGTAGGAACTACACCTTCTCGATCAGAATGCTAGAATTCTAGAATACTATATTGATTTGTACCAAGAATTATTCAAGACACCCAAAAAGCAAGTTCCCCAGATCAGTAATCATAGAGTATCTGCATTAAATAAATCACCATGCAAATTCAAAGCACACCTTATTCTCAAAGCATGGGAAGCCTTGAGAATGGACGATAATGTGCTGCAAGTGAACTTTGGAACAAGCCAGAATGGTGTCACTGACAGAACAAGTGTTACGATCTAACAGAAGAATCTCCAAGAGCTGATTGCATTTAAGGAGGTGCGCACAGTAATCTGCATATAAACACATGCAATATTTCCCTGTGACAAATGTACAGAAGTAACGCGCACTGGCAGCATAGAAACACGGCCCGTGAAAGTCTCAAGGAACAATGATAACAAGAAACCGTCTTAAAGGAAAAGTATGGGGCGCCACACTGGACAAGATGGTAGAAGGCAAACTTTTAAAAGGAAACACCACATCAAGCGCAGGTTCCGCTCTGCTGCGTAACTCTGCATTACTGGACGAGGAATATAGGTGGATTCAGGGGCTGATGTAATGACTATACTTGTCCTATAACCATACACTTTCCGCCTGAGGGTAGGAGCAGGGTTACAGGAAACCTTTGAATGCCTGGAAATCAAAATAATGCGCGAGTAATAAAATGGAAATGTGTATTTCCACATGTCCGTTTAGCTTTCTCTAAAAAGAACATATTTCCCCAGTGGATAAGTCATTTCCCTGCAGAACTATTAAGTAAAAGGTGTTACTTCACTAGCATTTACTAATTGTGCGTTCCAGTAGGGGATACTTCTGGCAAATTGAATACCAGTTAATGTACACAGTCATGAGGTTTCACCAGTGAAGTCGACGTTGCACGATGGGCAGAGGAGAGGAATGCAGTTCCTTTACAGGATAGCAAGTTTTACTATATTCCTGAACCTTCAACTGTAAAACCCACATCCCTTGCCCTGCCTAAAAGAATGTGTAAAGTCCATCATGCTGGCAAATTCTTACATCCCATTAGTGAATGTAAAATTCTACCAGCCCTCCAACTCTGAATCTAGAGCTATAATGTACTGGGGACTGTTTTTACTCCTAAGTGAAATATAGATGGACAAAACGTAAGTGAATCACACCTATAGTGAATAACTGAGTTCACGTTACCTGAAGTCAACTTAGCTCTTTACAAACTGGTTTGAGCCACTTAAATCCTTCATACCTTTGGGCTCACTTTATCTGTGATCCCTAAATTTGGCTTGGTCAGCTCTCCTAATTTCATTTTAAAGCATCAGCTCCTTCCATTGTCCTCTCCACCCTTCCATCTCCCGGCTTCAGCATCTGTGCTTTCATTATTTGCCTAAAATTAGATCATTAGATAATGTTTTTTGCTCTTTGTGCTCGAAGGGAAGCAGACTCTCTTATTTTTGTCCAAAAGCAACCCCATTGTTATTTGTGAGGTCTGCATGTTGTCCTGGAGGCATAGGAGTGTGAGAAGCCACACCTGCTGCTGGTGGGAAGGAGCATCTATCCCTTACATTGGCAGCTCCTCCTACTTGGTTTTGTCTTTATGAAGCCATGCATGTTTTTTAACTCCTGGTGTTCATGTATTTCATATATGGAACTACTGGGAATGGTGTGACCTTCAGGAATCTTTTCTACTCCTGGTGTTCACACATCTCCCACAGAGGATTTTCCTGTTCCTGAGGTTCACGGTATTCACACATGGGAAATCCTTGCTCCTGTCAACCGTATTTCACACAAGGGATATTAGTGCACTTACCATCATTTGCCTCATTAATAGCACATTACAGCTATTTGGGTCCGTGTAGCTGGCATGGTTGGGACCAAGTAACTGGCATGAGCTTGGACCGATACCCACACCCACCACTCACAGCAAGAACCCCAGGATCATCATTGATAGCAAACTCAACATGACTGCCAAAGTCAGTGCTGTCACTGCCTTGTGTTTCCACAGCCTGAAGAGGCTGAGGAAGATTTTCAAATGGCACCGAATCAGCATGTGTAAAGCCATCACCCACCCCCTGGTAACAAGCAAGCTGGACTAAGGGGACAACCTCTATGCTGGGATCAACAAAAGAACTCACCAGAAGGGCTACAGAATTCAACCTCAACAATTGAATCCACTTTCATAAACCTTCTAGACACATTAGCTCACCAGGACTCTTACATGCAGAAAGCACAAGCATACAGAAAAAAAAGTTCTGGCGGTCCAGCCTTCTCCTACATCATGCCTAAAGCATGGAAAGACTTGATGCCTGACATAGGAGCCTCCTCCTCACTTCTTGAATTCCACAAGAAGCTGAAGACCTGGCTTTTAAAGTAGTACCACTAGGTCCTAGGTTTGTCTAGGCTCACACTTGCTCAGCACCAGGATACTCTCCTGGGTGAAAGATCGCTCTACAAATGTACATAAAATAATGTAACAGAACATAACATAACAGAATATGGTGGTCCTTCCTACTCGTAGGGTCCCCATATTTCACACATTTCCTTCTCCTGAGGTCCATGTAAGTCACACAAGGAGCATTCCTAATATCAAGATCATTGTGTCTCTTACAGGGGACTATCCCAGCATTGCTGGACTGGCCAGCCAGGCAAAGGAGGCTGGAGCCCGAGGAGGCCGGTTTTGACAATTTAAGGCTGGTTTCAGCCTCCAGGAGTGGTGATGCACATTACACAATCTCTGCGAGAACTTGAAAGAGTTGCTTCTTTTGCTTTGAATTTCTGGAGATGGTTTTAATGTGCATTAGCACTTCTGCACATGGAAAATTAATTTATATTTTTTCCAGGGCTGTTTTAAGTGCCCAGGCACCCAGTGCTTAATTTGTGCTTGTTGTTTCCGTTGCTGAGCACCGGCACTTATTTTTGAGGGCCGGGGCTTATTCTTATGCCTCAAGCATTTGCTGTGAGCAAAAGACGTACGGAGGAAGAGAAAAACGAAAAAGCATCACAAAGGGAGAAAGCAGAAAGTTGCAAGAGTGAGCTGAAGGGGCAGGGAGTGGCTGGAAATTGAATAAAGAGGCCCGAGATGGGTTCAGGATTACGCCGCCTCAGTATTACGTGTTCCCACATCTAATTGCAGCAGCCACGTGTTTAAAAAGAGGGCTTTAGGCACCGGCACGTTTTTATTTACAAATTAAGCACTGCAGGCACCTCTTTGATCACTCACGGATGACACCAAAACGCTTCCCACCTAGTTTTACAACAACAAATGTAGCAACATTCCAATTGTGCATTTTAGCCTGTACCCGTAATGTGCTTCTGCGTCCCACAGTAAGGTATTGTGTTGTCAGTGCATTTATAGGATACCCACTACCCCCTGACTGTACTGTGTGCTGCCACTGTAAAGCACTTTAACGCCTCATTAGGGGTGGTGAGCAGCATATAAACGTGATACAGTATAGAGCTGCATGGGGCGAATTTATGACTGGATTTACGATTAAACGCTTCTGATAAGTTAACGCCCGGAATGCATTAAACGAAGGCAGAACGCATTTACATCTATATTTGGGCTCCCAGCTTTACGAGGCAGTGTATGTTGCACGAGCCCCCTCTGCCCCTTCCCCTCAGACGCTGATAGCCTGACCGCGTTTTTATCTCTTCGGAGTAAGGCAAGTTAAAACCGTCCGTGCTGACCCGCCAGCCAGGCTGCTGCACAAACTGCAGAGAGTGCACATTGCGGAGGCACATTTGCTGATATCTGTCAAGACGTTACAGCGCCCGCACACGGCTGCCTATTAAGACAAGGGTTAAATTTAACGTGGCAGCTATGATTCACAAAGCTGTCCATGATGTATGGCCCGTTTATATCCGGAGCCCTGTTCCAGCGCGTGCCACCGGCTGCGGCGCGTGCGCTGCGCAGGGAGATGCTGCTCCACCGACCGAATATCGAACCCAGCTCCTTAGCTTCCACTGCAAACTCTGGAATTAGACACCAGCATGATATTGGTCTCCTGATTCTCCAGTTTGTCAATATTCTGAAAGTATTTGACAGCCGCCTGCCGCTTTTGCTTGGCTGTAAAATAACATGCTAAATGTAAAACACTCTAAAAATGCATACAATGTAAATTGCACTCATAAGATGTCTCATTTGGTCGAAATTCACATTGCAAAGTGTCACCTTTGGAAAGTTCACATGGCAAAGTGTATCGCAGCCCACTTCTGAGGTGTACAATAAATAATGCTATGGATAAAGGCTTTCTTGTTATGACTCTCTCAGTTAACTTAATTCTTGTTAAATACAATTTACAAACTTGTTTAGGTTCAAACTAGTTTGTGGAAGTTTTAAATCTGAATAGGTTCATCAACATAAAAAGGTTGTTAGAGCATCTGTATCGAAATAGGCCCTGTCTTCTATTTTGTTTAATTGTGAAATATCGTGTGCAATAGGAGGCCAAAGGAAGTGGACCCGGATAGGAGAACATGATAGCATAGGTCACTAACAAGGCCAAGATACATGGGTGGGCCCAGATGAACGCTTCTAATGTATTATAATTGGCTAGAGTAAGTGTTATATTTGGAAACAAAAGCATATTTGATTGTTTACCCGGCCGAAGGAATAGGCCAGAATCACGTTGGTTGATCCATAATAGCCTGAAAAGGGGTGACTGGAATGTCCCAGTTTAATATAAACGTATGGATATAAAACCTTTAAAGTATTTCCACTCATGTTAGGAAAAGGTAAGTTATCTTAGCTTTGGCTGATATATAAGTAACATGTTGCATCAATGGCATGGTGCGGTGCCACTAAGTATATTTACAGGTGACTTCATATAGCAACTTTAGAAAGGTATCAAAGAGAAGAGAGGATAACATCCATCTCTGCAGGATATTGAAATATACGTGCAAACATGTAGGGCACTGGCATTTTCTGTTGAGAGCCATGATATCCCCTCAGATGCTCGCCAGCATCCTTAGCCTTCAAAAACACACACAAAAGAGATCCTACAAAAATGAAATGCTCATCGCCAAGGTCTCTTTACAGAGACAAACAGGGTTCTTACGAGCCTGGTGGTCACTTGACCACCAGACTTGTGGTGGCGGTCAGATCGCCGCCAATGCGGCGGTCGGAGTGCCACATTATGAACACGGCGGTCGTATGAGTTTCTAAGTGGGTCTGTAAGTGGGTGCGTGAATCTGTGTGTAAGTCTGTGAGTTGGTGTGTGAGTGTTAAGTGGGTCTGTGAGTGGGTGCGCGGGTGTCTGAGTAGGTCTATGAGTTGATACATAAGTCTCTGAGTGCATCTGTGAGTGACTGCATGAGTTTTTCAGTGGATCTGTAAGTGAGTACATGGGTCTCTGAGTGGGACTCTGAGTGGGTGTGTGAGCCTGAGTGGGTGCATTAATGTCTTTGTGGATCTGTGAGTGGGTGCATGAGTGTCTGGGTGAGTCTGTGAGTGAGTACATGAGTCTCTGAGTGGGTCCATGAGTGGGTGCATGAGTGATTGAGTGAGTCTCTGCGAGCGTCTGTGAGTGGGTGTGTGAGTGTCTGTGTGGGTGTGTCAGTATCTGTGTGAGTGACCCGGCCACAAAGTAACCTCACCTGTCCTTTTATTTAACAAGAGTCCACAGCTTTCATAAAGTATCTACCCAAGTGGGGTTCCTTCTATCTCTTTGGGTAAATGTCCAGTATATATTCTATACCACAGCTGTGCAATGTAGCACAAGAAAATGTCACCAGTGACCTTGTGTGCGTTTTGGCAACATGATTGTTCCTGGTGCATCTTTCTCTAGAATTCTGTGATAACATGAATCCTTTTATAGTGAGGCCAACACAACTACAAAGATGTAAATCCCCACCAAGCCAGGGTCCTTACTATTATCTATATGAGGTAACTGCTTCTTTGTTTAGTGGAGATGTCCTCATATTCCTCAGCATCAAGAATGTGCCACCAAAATCAGCAGCAAACACACTGGGAGGCCCTTTGGTAAGGTGTTCATCATCCAGGCAAAATGCGGGAGGACCTTTGCATACCACTGAGGTCGACGATGCAGGGCCAAGCGGACGGAGCTTCCAGGTGATTTGCACATTTGCATACTCATAGCAATTTAAAGAAAGAACCACGGACTCTGCTCTCACCTGGAGAGAACAAGAAAGAACCCACTCGTCACAGTCGTATACAGATGGCGTTCCAATAAATCAAAGATGCATTCACCTCCCTGAAGTATTTCAGATTTTAATAAGGGAGGGAGGCATTGTTGCCCCCCTCCCTGGGCTGATCTCGGCCCTGGGGACCCCATCCCCCAGGGCCTGGCCTTCATTCAATAGGGGAGCGGGGGCAGCGTGGCCCCCACTCATGGGTCAATTTTGGCTCTGGAAACCCATAACCCAGGTCTCGGCCATGTCTCCTTGATGCCTGTCAGGGCACCCAGTGAGCACCGCGGGGTACCATGGGGGAGTCTGAATGCCCCATGGTCCAAGCCGGCTCTCCCCCTCCTGCGAGAGCTGGCGTTGTTCCCATACACACTGAGAGCAATCCTTTCGTCTTTTTCCCTGCCTGCATCTCTGTGGGCAGGAAAACATATGAAAACTCTGCTCCCAGCAAGCAAGTACTATTTGACAGCTCTGGCTTCCTCAGAGCAGAATTCATGCTTGATCTGACTTGGCAGAACTGTAGTATCTTCAGACGGCACACCATTATGATGAATCCTCTGAAAGCACAGAGATCTCTGCTTGCCTGACAGAGATCTGTAAAAATAATGGACTGTCTTCTGCACAGGCAGCAAAATAAATCCTTTTCTGTCCTTTTGGACCAACGAACCAGCCAACTCTCCATAAGTACCATGTTTTTTTTTGACCAATCACAGACTTGACTTGACAAAGAAAAAGACAACTAGCAGTTGTTGAACCATCACATTTGAACTTTAACAGAGCCTCACTGCACATGCATTATTATTAAAAGACTGTCTTGCCCAACATCTCCAATTTAATCAACAGGAAACTAGTCAGACACTCTTTCAATGTAGACCAAAAAACATTGATCACACCATTTAGAGAGTTATCAAAATGCACAGACAAATACCAGAAGCCTTTCATTGCACAGAGATTTCAATCTACGGCTCACCCCTTCTTTCATTAAAGAACTCAAATCGTTATGCCTAGAAAGAGAGACAAAAGATTCGAACTTTTTCTACCCTCAACAAAAAGCTACAACCAAAAATGCACTATGGATAATCACCACAAAAACTACACCCATCGCTCTTCTAACAGTCCCCAACAAAACTACATCTCTACCAGACAGCTCCTCTCCTAAAGTTATACTCCAATCCATTAAAACATCCATCATGCACACCTCAGTCAAAGATGTCCCTTTCATAAAGCACACACCCATAAAACACACAACTTCTAACAAAACAACCTCGATTACTCAAGTATAAACTTTCAAGGGTTGACTCAGGCTTGGCAAGAGTATGAAGCAACTGTAACACAAGTTATTCAATAATCATATCCAGAGGTTGCACAATTCACCTTAAAGAAAGCCAAACTCGTCTCAAAGTTCCCCTCTGCAGAAATCACAATAAACAATTCGAAATCATCTGTCAGTCTATGAAGAAAGCATGTGCCATGCTGAATGACTACCAACAATTATACAAAAAATGTCAAATGTCTTAATTGACAAAATGTAAAAAATCCCAAGACGACTCTTCCCAAGACCTACATGTGTTTTGTCGATGAAACATCTTTGGCAAAACATTGTATACCTTCAAAGCACCCCATCCAAACACCTAAACACACTTAGTAAACGAGAATAGACACCAAACCTTCCTTTGTGACTAGCACAACTTCCATCAGTGGCTCTATCATATTTGTACAAATCAGAATTATTCCAGTCACCCTCAAGTAAGTCATCACCACACCTATTAAAACAAAAATACCCTCATCCTGTACCTTCCCCAGAAAGTACACACCTATTGCCCTTCTAACCACTGTATATGTCTTTATTTATTGTACTGATTTATAAGCGTTGAGCAGTGACGTAATTTAAAATTATGTGTCCACCACGCCCTGCAGAATATGAAAAGGTGCCCTGAGTCTCTCATATCTCAAGAGACATTACTTGACCTTGGGCCAAATGGTTGGGGGCGCCCTGCACCGCAGTGCCTGCAGGGGCCTGCATTATGCAGGCCTGCGTTATGCCCCTGAGTACCATAAAATGCTTTCTGCTACTGAGGCATGCAGCCAATTTGGAAAAAAACGGTGAATCCTAGCTAAGAATGCTATAACATTAGAAAACATGGTCCTAGCACAGTAAAAACTAAGATCATTTACAGTCTTTCTCAACCAAAGGAGCAAATTATTCCACAGATTGGGAAGTAGGGAGGGAGAGAGAACGAAAAGAGACGCCTCTCCTTTAAATATGGAACATTTCGTTGGCTTACATTTCTCTGAGGTATTGAGGGACTAGGGGAGTAATTTGGAGTTAGTCAGACAGGGCAATCCATCACAAAATAGCGAAATACCATATTCATCATACCATTGGTTCATCCACTCTATTCAGAGTTCAGCGAACCATCATGTTTCTGTCGCCGCAGCCCCACTTTGGGAGTTTGTTTTTGAAAAATAACACATTTGCAGAGTGGCCACATGAGATATGGCAGCCGCTCAGCACAGTGCCTTTAGAACAGCTGCACAGAGACCTCTGCCAGGCAAGTGGAGTCCTCAAAATATGGCAGGTGAGCATCCACTAAGGTGAGGAGATTATTACCTGTGCCACTCTGACAGAATGGTAGGCGGCCCAACACAACCTACATAATCCTGTCAATTTGTATAGTCATAGAAATCTTGCTAATTCTGATTACTTGTTTCCATAACAACTTCATTGGGTAGAACGGTGACAGTTAAACCCGGGGGCGCCTCCTCCACTAAGGCAGAGGAGCGTCACTCCACTGCTTTTAGGCAGAAGGGGAACAAAAAATAAAAAGATAATAACAAGGTGTTATTATAATTTTATGTTTCCTGGGAGCCGAGTTAGGGCAGCTGGCGTTGGAGGGGCCTGCAGGGAGGAGTGGTGAGTGCACAATAAGTGCACATGTCTGTTTAGCCGGCCGAGTTGAGCCAGTCAAACAGACATGGGCACTTTGCATCTACCCACCAGGCTGTTTTGAACAGCCGGGTGGAGAAAGTGCACAGGCTTCCACTCCCTGTGTGAGCGCCAAAGCCGGGTGCTCACACCGATCATGACGCTGCTGTCAGGGTGGTGACAGCAGCGTCGTGATTGGCTGGGAGCCGGTGTGCTGCCAGGAAGAGGATAGAGGAGATCATAACACGTCTCCAGAAGAAAGGTAAGCGTTTTTTTATTTTTTTATTTCTTTATATTTTTAGCCCCCCCAGGCGCCACCGCCAACCCACCACTCCCATTCAGTGGCAGCTGCCACCGGTTCAACAGCACTTTCTGTTCCACAGCCAGGAAGGCAATTCTCTCTCTGCTTTGCACACATGGTAAAAAAACTCAAAGTTGCAGGTCTGTTCTGAATGTAGAGTGTACTAAGGTCCATATTTCTACTTTTTTAGTGCCACATTTACGCTGTTTTTTATGCAAAATCGGTGCAAACGTACAAAATACAATTGTATTTTGTAAGTTTGCGCTGCTTTTGTGTCAAAAAATGACGCAAATGCAGCGCTAAAAAAGAATAAATATGGGCCTAAGTTTCTCAAACTTTCTTCTACCAACATTACATTTTTAAATATGCCATTTACTCATCCGAAAGGCAAATAAGACCCATGACCTGCAGTCTCACTTGTACGATGATGATATTCCACTATATTTCCGCACAACCCATTTTGAAAAGCACACAAGAAATATTTGAGCGCAAGTAAGGAAAGTATGGTCTTTGACGAAATAAACAATTGCTTGCATGTGCTAAGAGTAGTGCTTAATTTGAGCCGGCGGTTTCCGTTGCAGGGCACCAGCACTATTTTTGAGGGCAGGCACATATTTTTCTACCTCAAGCATTTACTGCGAGCAAAATACACAGATGGGAAAGACGGAGAAAGAGAAAAGTGAAAAAACATCTCAAAGGGAGAAAGCAGAAAGCTGCAAGAGTGAGCTGAAGGGGCAGGAGGTCACTGTAAATGGATTAAAGAGGCCTAAAATGGCTCAGTATTGTGTGTGCACACAATTGCACCAGCCGTGTGTTTCATAGGAGAGCTTTGGGCACCAGTACGTTTTTATTTTCCAAATTAAGCACTGGGTAGAGAAATTTTATGTTATTTACTCCTAAAACATGAACTTGTTTCTGAGACTATTACAAGGTTGAACACACATTTTCGAGCGAGGCCTAAGATGGCTCAGTATTGTGTGCGCGCACATTTAATTGCACCAGCCGTGTGTTTCATAGGAAAGCTTTGGGCACCAGCACGTTTTTATTTACAAATTAAGCACTGGGAAAGAGACATTTTATGTTATTTACTCCTAAAACATGTATTTGTTTCTGAGACTATTACAAGGTTGAACACACATTTTCTAGCTAGTATCCTGCATTCCTTCACCCTAAGGCAATATTACGATCTGAAATATCGGTAATAGTATTGTTTAAAAGAGGAAGAGATGCCTCATGAAAAATTATATAGCCATTATTCTTTCGCTTGTGCTTTACAGTATTTGGGTAGGCCTCATTTTCCTATTGGTTACAGCTTCAGAAATCTCTTCTGCCTAGCACTTGGTCACATAAAAAAAACCTGTCGGACCCAAACAAACACTATCCTTGTGAGAACCGGTGAGTTATGAGGACCGATCCCCGTAGTGTGTTTAGGTAGTCTAGAGCGAGTGTATAAAAACATTAAAAGTGCAGTTATATTTGCCTCGATCCGCTTCCGCTTTATAACTTTTACCACTATAAAAGCATGTGTGGAGTTAAAATAGTAAAAACACACTTCATTAGGGTCAAAGGCCGGACCTCATAGTGGTAGGTGTGTTATGTTCAGAAGTCACCTCGTTGCACTGGCAAACAAGAGCCATTCACAGGTGGCCAGTAGCAAAGGTCAAGGTGTTCTATGGAGCTTCTCATCAGCTGCTGCATCCAACAAACATGGCCTCAGTGACTCACAAACAGGGCTCAAATGCAGTTTAGCCCACATAGTGCTTTTTGATCTGTACGAGAGATTACATATTCTGTGTATCTGTATATGCCAGATAATTTATTAGAACCAGATTTATTAGAGCCATTGAAGAGACATGATTTTATCAGCATACCTACCATACGTCAGATAACAGTGTCCCTTTCCAGTAAGTCTTCCCTTCCCAGCACTGTGTAAGCTATGTCACTTCTTGTGACGTACTCTTGAGCCAGGAAGGAGCCCAACGGGAATTAAATGAGTGCATGGAAGAGCTAAATGTCCAAAGGCAAAAACAAACTTCTAAGTTTTAAAGAAAATGAACAAAAAGATAAGAACATAGCAAACTATCGGCGACCCAAAATAGGAAATACACAGTAGTGAAAACATAGTTCCAAATGCTAGAAAACTAAGTTATTGTTGCTAAGATTCTGTCCATGAGTCAGGGCATCTTTTTGATTTTTGAGAGGAAGCCACAATGTTAGAAGCTAGTGCTGGCAATCTGAATCAATAGACATACACAATAGTGCTGAGTTTAAGTGCCTCGTACTTTGGATAACAGGGTGAACCCCCAAGCTAACAAAATAACCATGCACACTTTTTCATTTAGACTAAAGAGGCAAGTTAATGATAGCATCGACCTGGGTCAAAGCCATAGCAAACTTTCAGGAAACCCATCTGACTTTCAACTTAGATCTAATATATGTCTCATGTTCATATCATGTTGGTATTCCTAAAGTCTTGCATAAATTTAGCTATTCTGTTCCTTCGCTGGGCACTTTTAAGTTAGACTAACACGTCACACTGTACCTTGCCTGACCCTAGAACAATATCTTCAACTCATATACAGAAACTAGCCCCTAATTTTTTAACAGGTGAGAACCAAAAATATGTGTTAAACTTCAAAATGAGTTCACAGTCTGGGTAAATATATAAAAAATTTGGATCAATGAAAAAACGTCCAACTCTTGCACTAAAGCAGTAATCTGGAAAACACCAAACAATAGTCAAATGAGATAGATGTACAACTTTCCCTTATGGCATAGCGTGTGATGAGGCAGACCTCAGCCTACGTTATGTGCGACTAGTCCCCACAGCACACAGTCGGTGGTCAAGGCATCAGTATGAGTGACTTTATTTCCATTCACTTCTTCGCTTGAATTCAGCCCTCAGGGTTCAACTGAGTATGGATTCCAGGAGCACGGTGGCACCAAGAGCTCTTGTACGCCTGCAGATCTTTCAAAAACGAGCTCACGCTTTACTTTTGTCACTGAAAAGTATAAGTAACAGTGAGGAGCCACCTATCTCCCCTTTCAATGATGGTTTCATTTCAACACATCCAGTAATTAAACCCTCCACTCCTTGTGTAATCCATCGGATACACTCTGATTAGACATATCTTGCTAATGACTACATAGCTCTGGAATGAGGCGCAGAGAAGGATACGCTCCTAAGGAAATTTCCAGTCACCCATCCAACATCCATCGAGTATCCGTCTTTGTATTGGAAAGCACACAACATGCAGAAACCTAAGCTTACTACTCGGCGTTACGTTCTACTCTCACCCACTTTTGTCCAGAAAGAACCATTTCCAACATATCCATTCACAAGCACATGTAGCCCATGAACAGTCAAGGAAATGTAACATTGCATCCGACAGCGTCTCGGATAGGGATGAATCTGCTCTAAGACAAAATAATGTACTCTCGGTCGGTCACTATTTATAGGAGCACTTAAAAGCTACGGTGTAATGTGCGTCATAAGCAGAGTCGTGAGGGCGCTCTAGTGCTTCACGGTGGCAGGTCATACTGCACTTTGAGACGCTAAGAACTGTATAGACAGCTGCCTCAGCGGCAGGTTAACAAAATCACATTCTGCCTGTTGGGAACTGCAGAGTCAGGCTGTGTCCTTTGACCCTACGGCTATTTTTAACACCTCCTACTTTTGCAGGCTCCAAGTGTCAATTCTAAAAGGTTGGAGGCGGGAAATGGCAAAAAGAGAAGAGAACTACTTGTACAAGAGGAGGGGCACCTGACTGTGTTTGCCAAGAAGCAGCATAGAAGATGAAGGTGAGATACCTCTGCCCAGCACAATGAGGCTTCCAATGCAGTGTGGGACAGACAGGATGCAATTGTACGCCAATGCACGCTTAATAATGTCAATACATATCAAAATAGAAAATAAAAGATAACACCGAATCCTTTCACAGTCAGGGTTTACTAGAACCACCACAGATCAGAGTAGCTTTAGGAATCTTAGTTTAAGTCACCAAATCGTACCAAACACGGAGAAAGGAAATAAGAATGTGCAACTGAATGTCTTTCATAACTGATTCTCTCATCAGGGAGGCATCAGTCTGTTTGGATCTCAACAGTCCGTTGTCATTCTCCGCAGCACCACAAAGAGTGAGTTGTTCTCAAGACTTCTTTATCAATCTCCGATAAGAGTGACGACCACACCAGTTCGTCTCCGTACTCTTCTGCGCTCCTCCCTCACTTTTGCAAATGGAGGAATAATCTCTCTTAGAGAAATGTGCAATTCAAAAGAATTTACTCCCCTGTGGCTCAAGTATAAAAACATGAGCCAGTCTAGCCATGCATATGTAAAGCCCTACAACATTTTGGGATTCACAAACGTGACAGGCATACTACAGACAAGGTCTGTTGCATACTCCTGCCTGCCATCACCCTACAACTGCAGACGTGTTTGAGGAATGAAACATCCAATGTTATATGACTAGGGTAAGGGTAGAATTGTTTGTGAATACCTTCAAAGTAATCTCTTTGTGGATGTAAATCACGTTGGCAAACCCGCCTTTCGTGCACTCGCATTTGAATACCCATTTACCGACCCCCAGGCCACATGTACACCCACAGAATAACCATAAACCGAGTGTATATGTAACACAGTAATACATTTAAATCTCCACTTAAAAGAATCTGCAGGCCGATTCTATAAACACGTCTGTCATTTGTGGACCAACATGCAATCCTTTGTACACCTCGGTATCACTTGAGGGCGCCGGAAGCTTTACTTATCATTCCCACATTTTAAACTGGTGTCCTAATCATGAGCGCAGTGCGTTTGGAGGTGTCCTCCATTACCTCCTCGCCCCCCTCTCTTACTGCCATTACACAGAGAGGCCCTTGTGCGTCGTGGACACCGCCCTTACCAATGTAGAATGCCCCACCCCCTCCACACCACCTGTTCTTTTGTGTCTGTTTTGTTTCTGTGTTTTGGTTTGTCCGGAAAAATGGCACGCTAGGATATTTTTATTCTTTGAACCTCATAATGATTGTTAAAGTGAAAGCGAGGCCTTACCCGGGTAGGACGGGGGAGGAGTACTGTGGCAGGGGCAGTCTAGATCATTGTTGGGTAGGATTCCCTCTTGTGCAGGATGGGAACTTCAGAAAACAAAACACTACAAAGACACGTGCCATCAGGAGTGGTGAAAAAACTGACCATACTCTTTTAGGAAATGGCAAAGAACACCTCGAACTAATGATATGGTCAAAGAAACATCCATCGCATATGCATTATCTTAGTGGGTTAATGCACCTCATGTAGCACTCTGTGTAACCTGTAAGTCAGAGATTCGAATCTTGTCAAAACCAGAAGGTCGTATGTGAGCATTTGGAGATTTCCAAACAGAATATTTTGTTATTCATAGTTGGAGCCAGTGAACGCCATTAATCACGGGTTAAAGTAAGTACTTTAAGTACAGAGCTTTGTTTCTTGGAATCGGAAACAGAATCTAGAAGCAGATAAGAGTCACAAAACCACACAGGGTCTCTTATCACAAGTAAAATAATTGGACATTTTTAGGGCAAATAGTTTAAGTTCAGGTAAAAATGTGCTCTTGATAACTCAGAAACATTACACTGTCTCAGTTTCAGTCACTACAGCGGGAGAGTAGGCCAGGCTGTTCTTGAGCCAGGTGGCTGCCAGTCAGTGAGTCAAAATGACTGACGCAAGCATATGCCTGTCCACTTTAGCCACGGAGATACCTCTTGGTACATTCACCAATGTTCCCTTTAGACGTCTTCTGCTGATGGCAGAGCTTTGCTGAGTCTCCTGGTGTCCCCTCTGGGCTGACTGGTGGGCTGAGTGACGTTGCTGCATCCGTGTCAGACTCTCATTCCACTTCAGAATCCCGGCCGCAGAGCCCAGTATCGCCTACAGCAATATCCACCACATTGCAATAGCCCACTGGTCCTACTGGCATTTTATGGGATTTCTTGTATCACTACTGGCCATACCGCCCTTGGCCCACCGAATTCTATTTTTGCAAAGCTTGGAGCAGTGACCAGTCCTGCTTCCTCTGGCAGTAAATTCCACTGCAAGTGAACCGACAGGTGAGAGCTATTTCAAGCAGAATCCGTTGAAGGCTTGAGGATTTGCAGCCTTCACTAATGTTAGCTGCAATGGCCTCCATTGGAAATAGCCACTTTAGTTGTATTTAGTTCTTTGAAAAACCAGAACCTTGAAACGAAGGTGGGACATCAGTATAGGAACAGAAATGTTTTATTACCTACACTTTCCATTTACAGACTGTTCTATTCTGGAACTTATAGAATATTTGGCTACATGGATATGCAAGAGTAAAACTCTAAGAATTCATTGGTTTGTCAAGTGAAAGCTGTGGTCAATGCACAAAGTAAGCATCTTTAATACTCCTTTGGTAGTTTTCCACATGGTCAATAATATTAATAGTGCGCCGGCTATGGTCTCTGCGCCTCAACAAAGCTGGGTGTATGCAAACCCTGAGCCAATCTGTGCAGGTTTCAGGGCAGTAGCAGTTCTGTTCTTTCGAGAGATCCTGCCACGGATATGAAGCTGAGAAGCATGTATGTGCACAATAACGTTTCCAGTGAGGGATAGTTCAAGATCAGTTAATCCTCCCAAACACCATCTGCCGAGCTAAACCATTTTACATCTTGGTTCTGTTCACAGGTCTGAATCAAATTAAGGAATGCAGAGCCTTTCAGACTCCCAACTGTTTTCTTCCACATATCCACAGAGATTTGCTTTGGGGCAAATCTAAAGTAACAGTGCATCCTTAAGATGCTCAATAGAACATGCAGCTGACAAAGCTGTACTTAATGGTAGCTTGGACATAATCCAATCAATTTCGGATTTGCTCTAGTCCAAATATTTATGGATTTGTAAAATACAGAAGAAGCAAATCTGAGATATTTCTGGCATCCACTGATCAGCTCGTCACCTTTGTGAACACTTACTCAGATACTCTCTTTCAGATAAAGAAAAAAAACTTGGTGTACGCACACTACCTAAGTGATTTATGAGTTGGACACAAGTTTATATGTTATTATAATATGTTATGCTTTGTTGTTATGCTATGTTGTTATGCTATGTTGCTATGCAATGTTTTGTTATGTTATGTGGTGTACCATGCAGAAGTTATATGTTGAGAAACACAGCTTAAAAAGGGGAAAAAAAGAAGTGTGCACCAAATATTTCAGGGGCCTATTCACAAACTAGATTTTGTAATACGTTAATAGTACTACTATAAAACTATTCACACACCACAAAATGTTAATCCCAAACCTACGTGCGAAGGTTTCACTTCCGCCTCTGCTATCTTTGCCTGTGAGTAAATCTCTACCCGACTTCAAAGTCTCCACACACATAAGTAAATGTTTTAGTAGTCACTATCAATGGGACAGAGGAGAGTGGCTGGAAAATGGGGAATACTTGCTACACAATGGGAGGGGTGAAGGGAGGAGTAAAGAGGTGCTTTGGGAGGGACCTGCACACACCCACAAAGAGTAAGACCATTTCTATTCACAAATTGCACTTCTAAAGTTACCACAGCAAAAAGGGTCCAAAACAGTTGTAAACGTACTCCAGTTCAGAGCTGGAGTAAGTCAAGCACATCACATGGCCAGCCACTGGTATAGTAACACTGAATAATGGAGGTAGGGACTTAATATAAAATCCCATAGGAAACCATGTTAAACTAAATTAAATCACTTAAACTAGTTAAAAATATAAATAAAAGTCATTTGATGCTAACACAACTATATAAAATGAAAACAAATGTGTATTTCAATTTTACATAGTTCAACCTACTTTTATAAATGAAAAATTAACATAACATTAGTGTGTACAAAAATATGATTAAATTGCTTCTATTTAATCCTGTACATTACTTTTGAAAACTTTTAATACACAATAAACTATAGATATTTTATACCTTAGGTTTTTTTATTTTTTATTTTAAACCTCTGAAAAATAATTAAAATGTAATTTAATATTTTAAAAAAAATATATTTTACATTTCAATTAGATACACTAAAATACGTATATAAAATATTAACATTAATATTTACATTAAAATATTTCTCCTATGCCTTTATGTTTAATAAACCTTTACACGTCTATCTTTAGTTTACCATTCAGAGGACTCCACCTCGTTGGCGAAGATATCTGCTTACATGTAAAGAGTTACTAATAAATAACTTTAAACTATTAACTTATTTTACATACGTTTTAAATTAATTTGAATATATTAAATTAAAGAAAAATATTTGTTGGAATATTCATTTAAGAAATCCCTCCTAAAATAATGTATTTGTATTTACTTATTATCTATTTTGAATTACAAAAGATATGTATAGAAATAATTTGTATGAATTTAATTTCTTTCTTAAAAATGAAAGTTATGTTTATGTTTAAATTAAAAAAAAAAGTTATTTAATTATTATATCATTGAATAATATTTATTTTTAATATATGCAATTATTTTCACATTCAGTTTCATATTTTATATATATATAGATATAGATATAGACACACACATGCATACACATATACGTATATTTAATTTTGGCACACAAAAGATCAGTGTCCCTGATGCACTTAGAGCTGTATTCTAGGTTGTTGTGGACTTTCCTAATTTTTTCAGCCTAAGATTGGTGGTCCTGAGTAGGTTTAAACAGTGTAAGAAGGCTCGCCCTAAGGAGGGTGGGCTTTCTGATGCCGTGGAGATGGCCGTGCTGCGTTAGCTGCCCATAAAGGTGTTTTCAATGGCAGAGACCACTGAAGCTCAATATAAAATGAAGTTGTTCCATCACTATGTGACAGATAGAAGAGCACTCATGAATTTTTAGTTGATGTCTCAGTTCTCCTTTAAATGAAGCACAAATTGTTCTATGTGAGCTAAACAAAAAGACAAGGGAATAACAGGAGCAGTGAACAATCATACAGCTGCAACCGTATATATTTTGACATGGCAAAGTGAGTGTGAGAGCTTTGATGAGAATCTGCAGCTGGAGCACATGACAGAGGAGAAGTGATGCAGCTGCAAATTGTAGCTGCCCTAACGCTTATTAGTGTATTAGTGCTGTAACACATTCAATCATGTAATTGCCTGATCCACTGCAGTTTGCACCATGGCTTTAACATAGGCCGTTGGGAAGGTTTATCGGGGGTATGCACTACCTTGGAATGAGAAATAGTTCACGCAAATGAGGTGACAAAACTATTGCTATCAAAGTATATCACAACTTACATGAACAGCTACTACGATTTAACTCTCACTTGAGCGAGCACACAAAGATGAAACACAAAGCAGTAAGAAAGATTAGGGAGCAGAACAGCATAAGCAAGGAGGAAACAAAGGAGAAGTTTATGCTATATATTTATTTGTCATGGACGTTGGGGCTCATTGCGAGTTTGGCAGTCCCAACAGACTGCAAGCACGCAGGGAGGATGCCACCACCATTGCCATGGTGTCCCTCATCTCTATTACAAGGTGTACACCGGCCTGACCTGGCTGACCCGAAGAAACCTTGAAATAGAGCATTCCCGCCTGTCTGACCAGTTGGAGCAGTGCTACAAGACAGTACTCGTCTCCCTTAAAGGAGCCAAGTGCTTTTTCATAGCACAGAGGGGGCCAACAAGCACCCTCGGAATGGGCACTGTCTGTGCACATTCCGATGGTGCTGGGCAGGGAGGCCTCTGCACTGTCCATGCTATGCATCCAAGACTGCCGTCACCCCGTTGGGATCATGGATCCTGGTGGAGGTGGCGGTCGGTTGGCGGTCCGACCGCCAAATTTGTAATGCAGCAGTTGGACCACCATAGGTGCTGTGGTCTGACCGCCACTGTGAGGCTGGTGGTCTTGTGACTGCCAGCCTCAGAATGAGGCGTTTTGTCTTTAAACTTTAGGATCTTGATGAGCTGAGATTGGTTAAAGGATCATCAAAAACACTCTTCTAGAGCTTAACTGAATTCATTCGAAATGAACATGTTTAATGGGCTACATAATTCATTAATCTTGAGAAATACATAAAACGTGAACACCTTCAGCATAGTCCACCTTTTCCAGTTAGAGTTGTTATGCGCACCCTATCAGTTGGAAAAAACCTGTTTCTATTTGGTTCCTGGAAGTTTAGAGAACAATAATTGGTAAGTGAGCTAGCCAATCACTAGGACCAAATTAAAAAATCTGGTTAACAAGAAGGAATGGTTTAAATACTTACAGGAGGAAATAGGCAAAAGGAAATTGGAAAATCATGGATAAGGAATCCTATTCTAAAAATAGTACTAGAAAGAGCCTGAATTGTTTAGGATGATGATCCTGCATACTAGTCTCTAAAGAGCACATAGAATAGAACTAGAACTAGCATTGGAGTACTTTATGTCAAGGGAAGGAACACCGCACGATTGATAGTGTGCAGCATTGATCAGACACAGAGTCTATGGAGGGCTGAAATCTTCAGGGTGGACGAACAAACCACTGAGATCCTATTGCAAAAAAATTGAAATAAACTCTTATTCAAAAGGAACATATTAATGTACTCAAAGAAGAAAAGAGTAAGTTCTGGAAACCCTGTACACTTAATTTTGGGAGGACCCAAAGATCTTGTTTTACAAATATTTGATTGTTTTACAAAAAAAGGAGAAAAACGGAAAATTAACCAAAGGTTCTCCCATTGTGTAAATCTTATACATCATAAGGAAAAAAATCCAGCCCATGAAAAACGTCATTGCTCATTAATTTCCTCTTTCTGAAAAACATCATAAGGAGTAAAAAGAGGAGAAAAAGTTGAGAGAGAGTAAAGACCTCGAGCCTTATTCCACAGGGCTGGAAATTTACATGTCTGCATGGGCGTACTTTACATTTCTTTCTGTTCACAAGCATTCTCAGTGGTACGCCAAGAAAACTGTCCCAGTTAGGTTTCCAGACACACTACTTGGAAAGGCATATGACAATTCCTGCGGGCATCTATCCTTACTGTGCACAGCTCTGTAGAGGATAGCAATCCCCATAGAAGGAAAGGAGCCTCTCTTTGAAAATGTATGTGTTTTTTTTCTTCTGAGGGAAAACTTTTTACCTCATCTTTCACAAACAGAAGATCTAGGGTTGATCCACTTCCCTTCTCATCCTGCAAAGAGAGTTACTCCAGCCCTCTGCTGGAGTGAATTTTAAACCATTTCCAGAGTTAAAAGACTCAGGAAAGGAGTTTCGGAATGCCCACTAATGTATATGTTTGTGGATGTTTCAAAATTTCCAAGGCAAAATAAGTCCTAAAATGCCCACTTCCTACCACTCGAGTGGGATTTACTACTGCAGAGTCATCCCCAACTGCAGCAATAAATGTATTTATGCCCCTAGAAATCACTTTGTGAATTCCTGAGATACATAAAACAAGGGTTTTTGTCTTAAACTTATGCTTATGATGGAAAATGGCTTTTGGAACAGGCCCCCGACTGCTTACCTGACAATCCTCTCATTTTTCTCTCTTGTCTATATAAGTGATTAAAGGTAGTTGTTGGCCAGTTTGAATTTATACATCTGGGTGAAGATAAAACACAGAGGCCAAAGACATAGATTATTGAACCAACCCATTTAGAATAGAAGCCTCCTAGAAAATGCTAGAACTTGGAGTTAAATATGGAAAGCTTTCTGCAGTTTCAGAATCTACCGATGTTCATCTGGAGCATGCAATACTGAAGGTGTGGCTTCTGCCCCGATGGGTCAGGGTGGCTCAAATCTGAGCCAGAATCCTTGAGCACGCAGCTGCTGAAGGTGAAACATCATCAGGAGAAGCACTAACAGGTTCCTAAAAGGAAGGTTCATAAGAACGTTCAAAGACTGTTCAATAGGACAGACAACTGTACAGATGACCTACACTTGTCCATGTGAAAAGAATGAATTAGCTTTTCTTTGCTGTGGCAAAAACACTGAGTCACAATGATTTAAATATATAGAGACTGTTTTTACTACGGCCTACGTTTTCAAGAGAGGTTTCATCCAGTAGTCAACTTTAGCGGGTAGTTAACAAGATGACAACAAGCTTTACTATCATAAATAGTTTTAAAAGGTGGAGTATGCTTGCCTCCCCCTGCAGCAACGGTGCTTTTCGTTGATTATTTCTATAGCAGGCTGTTAAAAGTGAAATACAGGCGGAAGGTGGAATGATAGGTTTAATTTAAAAAAATGCATGAAATGCATCATGTGGTGCACTGGCTCTGGAGTCTGATAGGGAACACGACTTGTGCTTGAGACTACAGTAGACCATTTTTCTCAATGAAAGAAATAAGGGCTAATGGTTGATGAATCCTATTGTTCAGGTCATGACCCCGACATCCTTAGCACTACTGCCATGACTTTTTCAATTAAAGTGTACTTTTCTACTGCAAAAACACTACGTAGTGACCGACCCCTTAGCACTCAATGTCTGACAGCCCAACACCAGATGTACAGATTTTTGTTTCTATACTGACAAATGTTTATGGCTTTTAATCAAGCACTTTCTGTGAATTATGGCTTTTAATCAAGCACTTTCTGTGAATGCAAGCACGAACATACAATAAAGTCACACAATTATTTGGGACAAGAAGCCCGAGGATGTATCCTGATCGCATCATACCACATGGCTTCTCTCTCACAATTCTCATGTTGCTACTGTGGACATGTGCCACATTTACATTTTCAATTTACGAAAGAACTGCCAATGTCCTTCAATCTAGGGCAAAGATCTTGCATGAGATCAATGTCTTCAATTGCAGGCAAAACAATAATATTTGCAGTTTGCTGTGTATTAAACAAATGTGTGAAACGTGTGCTAGATTTTCCATGTACCATTGGCCTCCTACTGCATGCTGTGAAACCTGGATAGAATCAACGCATCTTTCTCCCGCTTTCAGGCTTACAGCTATACAGTCTTGGTTATAGATTGGTGCTGTATGGCCTTCAAATAGACAAAAACATAACCTACTTCCTTCCTTGCAGTACTCCACGAGGTATCCATCCAGCCCGGCTGCTCCCACTTGCTCTGGAGCTTTCCACTTCACCAACAACGTGGTATCGGTGACATCTTCCACCGTCAGTTCAAGGGGCTGACTGGGAGGTTCTGCAACAACACCAAAAACCATCAATTACTTGGTGCACTTATCACATAATAGCTCAATCCAAATGAAACGCAGAGGTTGGTACTGGCTGATCTCAGAGGTGAGGCATGATCTGTTGAATGCAGGGCTGAAATCTCATATTAAACAATTGTGCAACTTTCCTGTTATATTACACGTAGTGTGTCCAACGTAGGTTGAGAAGGTATGGCTCCATGCCAGGTTTTCAGAACAACCACTGAGTGCATATTTGTTTTGTAGGTTAATTAATGGTATTTATGTGTAGCCCGTGTGACCATCATGAAATTTAGCATGGCTATGATAGGGGAGTGGCTTCATTTTGAGAGACGTCACTTCCAGTGACATACCTGTGCATTGCATATGCTAATTAGTATCATGTTTGTACTATTTAGGCATTGCGTCCTCAAAAAACTGTACCCACAACCTGATGACACCTAATAGCAGTGAAAACTGGAGTCCTCGGATGTAGAGGTCACATTCTAGCTAGGCTGGAGTACAACGTGCTCTAAGCTGGCGAGCTATTGGAAGCTTTGGAATACAACCCGGAGTAATGGGTCATGATTCACACGAAAGTGCGCAACTTCATCAAATGTGCCTTCAACACTAGTTTACTTTTCTGTAGGAAAGGGAACCATGATTCATTAATCATTGATGTGGTAGTGACGTCTAAAAAGGAACGTGTACTGAGTCAGGCGGAAAGGAGGAATGATCAACAGAAGATGAGATTATTCTTTCCGGCAGACTCCTTACTAAGTAGATATACACAACACTTCCATGGTGCAACACGGTGAACAGACATGGCTGTTCTCAACAGCTGCTCACTCACCCCGATGGAAAGAATTAGGCGACCCCTCAAATAGGGCTACTGAGGTGTGTTAGGCCACAGTGATCATGGTGCTCTGGTGTGTCTAGGCCACCCAGAAGCCTGGCTTGCAAGTCTCCTTCCACAAGAAGAGATTGTGCCCTGTAAACAGGGCTATGCTTGTGAACCAGCACTTAACTTTGCAATCAATTAAATTCAATTTATATATTGTCAGTGTTAGAGATAAAAACATACATCTCAGTCGAGGACTTGGGGTGAACCAGGGCGCTCTCACTGCTTTTGGTAAATGCAAGTCCTAGTGCTGAAAAAAGCTTTCAAGATCAATGTCTATTATCTTTTTGTTTTTGGGCCACAACTGTAGCTTTTCTGTGATCCCAACTCTTTGTATAGCAAGCCAAGATCAAAATAGGCATTTTGGCCTTGTCAGAGTACTCTCTAGTGGCACTTTTTAAGGCGTACAGCTCTTCGGTAAAAAGGAGTTTGATGAAAGTGACACCGTTCCCATCTAAGAGAAACAGTGTCCATGACTGGAATACTCAAGCATGCTAACTGTGCCCAGCAGGTCTACGTAGGCCAGGTTTTAAACAACCCTTCTGAGACAAAGGTAAAATATGCACCTGGGGTAATAGTCACTCAGCAGGTGCACAATATTCCACAAGGATTTAAAGGTGATATCTTTAATTAAACATGTAGACAAAGTCTAAGCATTGGAAGCAAATTCTTAACAAAATGCAAAACATTGTTAACAAACTGACAATACTTTATTAAAGTACACTTACATTCTTATTTCAGGGACCATACTACTATTCCATGTTATGTGAGGGAACATGTAGCATGTCACTCTACTTTCAAAACATAATGGATGCATGCTGATGACAGAGGATGGATTTTCTGATGAAGCAGTAGAAGAGACATCATTGAAAATAACTACAAACCTCGCCTCATGTTAGAACCAAGAGCCTGGCTCCTATGTAGTCAAGCAAAACTGGCTCGCTAAGATGGTGGGGGCAAAGGCACCACTGTCTACTTCATTTTATTTTTTGTAACACATCCTGTGTTCCTTTAAGGAAAATGGGCTGCATTTCGAAAATAAATTGCTTTATAAAAAAGCAATTAAGACATGGCGGTCTGCTAACCATAGCAGGTCACCATCCCTGCACCATCCCTGCAACCTATCCTTATTAATATTCATGATAGGTTGATGTGTGATCCACTATGTATCACTAAATGAAACTCAATGAGCCTCATATATTCTGAATAGAAATTTCCTACTCTTTGTGTTGCCGTCATTGGCTTGAGTGCAGCATTTGACCTTGTCCCAAGAATGGAGTTGTGGGAGGCTTTAGTGGGCATGAACCTCCCAGGTAATCTGTTGAACATAACAATGCGTTAAACAATGCTCAGATCTCCAGACAATAATGGAAAGATGTTTGCTCTTTTGTGATACTCATGGGCTAGAGACCAAATTTATGGTCTATTCTAGAAAGCAGAGATCATGAGGTACCATTAGCCTAGGCTATAACACATTAAAGAAAGTAAAGAAATTAAAATAATTGGGAATTGAACAGTCAAACAATGAGTCTTGGGAACCCCAAACCCGAAAGACTCATTCAATAATCATCCATAGAACATCCACCCCTGTGAAGTTTGCCAAAAGAGTGTCAATTCGCCCATTCTCCTTTGTGATTCAGATCTATAACTAAAAGATTAAGAGTGTTGCATTATATAGCCCAGAGTTATGGGGCCACTGCAACTCCTCTCCCCTTGATGTGGGAAAAAATAATTCTATCAGAGCTGTTGTTATTCTTGGGTGCGCAATCCCTCTCCTGCTGCTGAGACTGGCCTTGCCCTCAAGCCCATCACAGAAGTGGTGAGATTGCTGCCCTTTTGGATCTAGTTAATAAAGGTGCTAAACCTGTATAGAGAAGCCCTAATTGAGATTACAGCCCAGAATGACTCGTACAAAGTCCCCTGGTTGGCATACATTAAACTCACATTCAATAGTTTGGGGATGGGAAGTCTCTGGAGTGACCCCCTATCCATCTATAGGAACAGCAAGGGTATTTTCAACTGAGCAAATTGGGCAAACTCTATTGTATCCAATGAAACCTCCCACTCTCTAGGTAGCAGGACTATAGCCTTTTTAATGCATAAAGATATATTTAAACTAGAGGATGGCCTGGACTTTATTAATCTGACTAGGGCTCCCTCTTTTTTCTTGCAGTTTTGCTATGACCATCTATGCTTCATCTTGGACTTTGTCAATTAACAAATTGAAATTCTGTCCAGCCTGTCTTTCTACAGATGTGTTGGAGGAGCAGTTTTTATTTTTCTGTAGATCTTATTTCATATCAAAATCTAGGTGGATTGCATCAATGGGCCAGGCTCTGGGGCTGTGTGACCATATTAATTCCCAAAGAATATGCAAAAGTGACACTAGGGCAATTGTGGTGTTTGCTGTGGCTAAACTTAATATGTGAACATGGTCCATGTGGCAGAATGTCATAGCCTCCATATAGATCTCAGCATTGTTGTATTGTAGGCAGTAGCCATTTAATTAATATCACTTTTGATGGATTGGACTTTTTAAAAGGCCATCAACACTGCTATTTCAACACTTTATGAGTTTAGTTTTTATTGATATTATATTGTGATTAATGTTATCAATCTGTCTTTTTAATATTTTAAATTGTACGTTATGTAATTTGCTTTTAATCTTTGTACTTGTTGATAAATTGCTAAATTGAAACTGACAATGAATCTGGAATTTCACAGAAAATCACAATTAGGTAATTCCTATTACTACAATTTGCACATTTGGCTCATCGTCGCTTATCTTTTATTATCAACAAACATATATTTGAACACATCTTTAAAAGCTCCAACCAGCACAGCCTGGATCTCAGTGTATACATACAGCAAGATGAAAGTCCAATCTAATCTATGTTAACAACAATAAATGTAAACTTTGTGAGATACCCTTTTTTGTAGGTTGATGCAAATGGATACACTATGACCTTGCCCATTTGATGGGAATGGGAGATAGAATCTTTAACACAATGGGAAGTATTTGTTGCATATTGCCTCAAAGCTGTGAAAGCTATGCTTCTAAAAATAACAATTCCCAATTTTTAGTTCTAAAAATAAATACTATGCAAAAGGAACACTTCACAAAACCTTTGTTCCCAAATGATATTGAAGGAAGGGCAAAATGAATGAGGTTAAGGCTCAAGGGTTATGAATATAGGTGTTAACGGTATGGGATTAGGGGTTAAATGTATAGAGTTAGAAGTATAGGTTTAGGGGTTAGGAATTAGGAATTAGGAGCAGGATTGTGGTATCAGTTTTAGGAGTCACAGGATTAAAGGTATAGGATTTATAAATCAAGGATATTGAGTTAAAGATTAAGGGAAGAGGGGTGGGGTTGTACACATATGCATTTGTGGTATGAGGTAATGCCTTCTGGTATTGGGCTAACAGGTAATTGATTAGAGGTAAGCGATTAAGGGCTAGAAGTTAACGAGTAGAGGTATGGGGTTTAGCATGAATGGTCTGGGTCTATGGAGTATGGACTGACTTGGAGTATAGGGGTTAAGAGCTAAGGGTGCAGGTTTAAGGGTACAGTTCAAGAGGATGAGAGGATGGGACTACAGGTAAGCATGTAGGAGTCATGGTGAAGGTTCTGAGGAATGGGATTAAGATTCAGGGTACAGGGTTAAGATTTAAGGGTTTGTGGTATAGTGGTGAAGTTTTAAAGAGTACAACTAAATGGTACATGGGGTAGAATTATTGGTATAGACAATGGTGTTGGGATCAAGGATATAGAGTAAACAATAAAGGGTGTGGGGTATAGGGTTAAGGGTTTGGGAGTAAAGTGTATACGATAGAAGGTTAAGGGTTTGAATTGCAGGTCTGGTGTAAAAGGGTAGAGATTAAGAGGTTATGGGTTAAGAAGATAGGGGTTAAGGCTACAGGGTTAAAGTTTAAGGCTTAAGTATATTTTGTATAAGGTTAAGACTACAGTGAATAGGGTTAAGAGCATACAGATAATGGTTTGTTTTTCATAGCTTGTGGAATAAAGTTAAAGTTTTAGAAATTAGGGTGTAGGTGGTTGGAAGGTGGGGGCTGGGGTTAGGGATTGATAGTATAGGGTTAGACCCAATGACTACATTTGTTTAGTGTCACAATTTGAAATGTGTTTAGGGCAAGGTGAGTTAAGGAGTGTTAAAGTTATTTATAGCCTATCTGTATGAGAAAAAAATGAAAGTGTTGCTTTTCCTTCGGAAACTGCACTTAATTCAAATGGAATACACAATTGTAAAGTGATGCATTTAGAAATGTTAAAATCAAACAGATCTACGTTCTCAGTAGATAATTCAAATTAAAAAGGCACAACCATTAGTCTTAGGCCATGTACCTTTTAAAATTGCTCACTATACATATATATATATATATATATATATATATATATATATATATATATATATATACAAATTACTGCAAATATCACATTGATATTATCAATGATGTTATCAAAGATGTCATGGGTGATGTAATTTGTGGGGTAATTAGCAGTGCATGGTGAGGGTGCAAGTTATAGTTACCTTAGGACACGAGTTATAGTTACTTGAGATAACTCTATAACAGGTGAATTTCTATGCTTTTCTAAGTTTAAAATGTGAGCCTAACTATAATGTCCCCGTAACCTTTGTTTTTTTAAGTGAATTTCTATGTTTTTTAATTCTATTTTCTAACTATAACGCCCTGTAACCTTTGTCTTTTTTCAGTGAATTTCTATGTTTTTTTTTAACATAAAGTAATTTTCATTACTACGTTAATCCAACCACGGTTGCACACAGGCCTTCAGCCAGTCCCTGTGGTCAACCACCCTAAACGGCCAACCCCATGCTGCGCATGGCCTTAGGGCTTGAGCTGCAGCAGTTGGTTGCAGGACCGTGTGCCTCCCACCTCCCCAGCCACTTTTGTCACAGGGGACCCCATCCCCTGGTACCCGACATTAATATATGTATTTTTCCGGGAATGGGGCTGCAAGGCTCATCTCCCTGGGCAGATCTTGGCCCCGGGACTCAATCCCTCAGGGCCCAGCCTTCTAAAAATTATTTCTTTGTGGGAAAGACGGCCATGCGGCCAACCTCCCCTGGCCCATTTTGACCCCGGGGACCCCATCTCCTTGGGCCCGGTGTTAATATATTTTTGGGGGGCAACGTGGCCCCCTTCCCCCGGCTGATCTTAGCCCAGCCAGTCACCACCATTGGGGATTGTAGGGGGAGCCTGAAGGTCCTCGCGGTCCCAGCCAGCTCCCCATCTCCTGGGGGAGCAGTCATTGCTGTCACAGACAGGAAGCTGCTAAACATGCAGCTTCCTATCTGTGAGAGCAATAGTTTTCCTCTGTTTCCCTGCCTGCAGGTCTTTGGGCAGGGAAACAGAGGAAACCTTTGCTTATAGCAACTGAGAACTGTTTGACAGCTCTCACTTGCTGGAACCAGAGTGTTTGCTCTGACTTGGCGGGGCTGTCCGAGCTCCCACCATGTTAAAGCAAAAAGCTATGTCCTGGGGGTGGGCACCGGGAGCAGAGCGGGAGCCAGGGCCATTATTGGCTTCAGGTGTGGGGGCTTTACTGTGAAGTAGTCCCAGGGAAGTGGTGGTCCCTGGGGCCTGAGGCCTGCAACGGACCTCCTATCTTATTTTAATTTAGCTTTGGGGAGGTGGTGGTCCCCAGGGCTGTAGGGGGGTTGGGCAGCCCCCCTGCATTTCATTATATATTCTGTCCCGGGGAGGGGCATGAGAGCTGGGTTGATCCCCTCCTACATTTAATTAGATATCAGCCCCAGGGAGGTGGCATTCCCCGGGGCTGCAGGAGGGTCAGGTGCCCCCTGCATGTGATTATATTTTCTACCCTAGGGAGGTGGCGGTCCCCGGTGCCGTGGGGGGGCTAAGTGGCGTAATATGTGGGGTAATTATCTGTGTATGGCAAAGTGTGAGTTATAGTTACCTTAGGGTACAAGTTTCTTTTTGGGACTCGACTGAGTCTGAGTCCCAAAATGGCTGCCAACACTTCCTGGATGAAGTGCTGGCAGGCAATCGGATATCTAAACAGGCTGGTGGATCTGCAGAGGATCAGCATCTCTACATATCTATATTTCTTTTTTCTTTAATATCTCAAAAACTACTGAACAGATTTACTCCGGAATAACAAAAAGGGCTCTCTTTCTGGACCAAGAGCTACCTTACTGCTGAATTTGGTGTAACTCTGTCCAGTGGTTCAGGCTGTAGTTGTGTTCAAACTCCCTATGAGAAATTGCAAAGGGAAAGAGCATGTTTGGGCCCATTTTTTCTCACCCCCTGCTTGACGAATCACACCGCAACTTTCAAAACAGCAGCCGAACTGAATGGTGTACTAATTTTAAAAATTTCGTGAAGATTTGTCAAACTGTGTCAAAGTTATTGGCAAAACAAAAAATGCTTTTCCCATGGAAACTAGGTCCTAACTGTAATTATCTACTGACGACCATCAGTAGGGAATATATATATATATAATATATAGATATGGTTATAATTACTAATTGGGTAACAATGTGTATCCATGATTCCCCATTATGTTTCATGTATTTTTATCTATGTGGCCTTTCCTGCATCTTCCTTTTGGCCACCACTTCTCCAACTCTATGAATGATAGTTGCATAAAGAATGTAGTACATTTTTGTTTTAGCCCGTAAATTTAGCATGGGCCAACAATGAATATAGGACCGATGCACAAATTACTGGTCGCAAAAATCTGATAGCAATTTGTGACCAGTATATTTGTGGCCAATAAAGATTGTAACAAACTGACCTATGAACTTATAGTTGTAATTTAATCTACCTCATGAATATTAATATGGTAGGTCACAGATTGAGCCTCACTCTGACTGGTGGCCACCACATGGATTGCACCGAACTAGAGACAGCAGACGATCTTTAATGATCTTTCAATAATTTTTTTTTTTTTTTTAAATACAGTCCATTTTCCTTAAACTAAACAGGGTTGTGTTTAAAAAGAAACTCTGTTTTTTAAAAGGTTGTTTGAGAGTTGAAAGTGGTCCCCAAGGCCACTGCCTAATCCCAACAACCCTTTAGTACATTCCCAAAGCGGAAAGGGTCGCAGTGGGACCCCTTCCTCTTTGCGAATGCATTACTACTCCAATTTAGGAGTTGGAAATATTTTAATGTTTTGTGGCCAGATTTCAATTGCAAAACATTGATGCATTGCAGAGTAATTCTGTATGTGGAAGGAACGCCCACAACACACCCCTTCCAAATACCGAATCAGTATAGATCACAATCCCATTTTTTTTGATTTACTGATTACTAAAATTGGATTTGCTGTTACAAACTCAGAATCGGGTGTTTGTGTCAATAAAAAAGTTTTTCACATCAGGCCCATAGTTTGCAACTTTGAACATGTTAGCTCCAAGCTTTGGGTATTTCATGGTTGTGCTAACTGCTAAAAGTGGTAGTCTGAAAACATGATATATACCAGTGCATGCTACACCATCTCTAAGAAATAAATGAAGAGACCTCTGTAGGAAAAGTACAATAATTTCTCGGTTTGCAGTGGTTAGTGCTACCCTTAGTCCTCCATGGTGAACATTGTATTTTTAGCAGTGGGTACAACAACAGTACAGGACATCCAGCCAACAGAACATGCACATGCAGTCTTCGTAAAAAGTGATTTGTGAAGTGAATTGACCCAGAATCTTCATCTGGGACTGGCTTGAAATCGCCATATGTACACATACTGCAGTTGCCCTTTTAAAGATAATCTTAGATACTTTTAGGGTCGAGCCTGCGTTGCATGCGCTCGCGCATGCGTATCGCAGCAAGACGCTTTAGTATTTAGAAAAGGGCTCGGAGCCCTGTCAACTTCACGTCAGTGTTTTTTATTGGTTTGTGGGCTTGCCTAATAAAATCTGCTTGCTTTCATTAGTCGAAGGCACGCATACGTCATGCCTTTTCCGGTAGCTAGCCCTCCTCGAGCGCAGCGACCAAGTACAGAAAACATGCGAGGCTCGCTGTTTTCCATCGGGCTCGTGGACTACTTTTTCTCTAATTTACGAGCGCGATCTCGCTTGGCAGAAGTCAAGCGCTTTACATAGTTAATTTCACTTTTTCGGGTTATGTACATAAATGCACTTTTGCCCGATAGGTGAAAAGTCGGGTTAGGAGTTTACAACGCGATTAGCTCTAACATGAGCAAACGCGAGACCCGTTGCATTGTAAATGCTTGTTTCCGTTCTGTCGCTACTCTTGCCCACCCTCAGATGCTTCTTCTAATTTACGCCTATGAATCACTCACTACATTTTGACAACACTGCTTTAAAAATACCCCACATCACAGCGCCAAAACGATAACAACTAAGGGCTCTATCACAAAGCCTTCGTGTAAAATGTAGAATATGCCCCTGTAAATTCACACATGCATTTGGAGAAGATGTTTGACTTTTATAGCATTAACAAAGAAGCTAATGAACAAGCTTGGACTGCAAGTCTATGACTGCTGTACTTCAATGACAAAGAAAACAATTTTCTTGTGGAGAACCACGTCCCATAAACCGCTATTTTCTATTCATTTATTTCTTTTTCTTTTCCTCTCTCGCAAAAGCATTTCCTCTCGTCTTTCGTGGATTTCTACATCGAAAAATGCCGCAAACCTTGAATTACTACAAAAATATAACTTTGTGGGACTTAAATTCATTTTTTCAGCCAGCGTCCGACGATTTACAGTCCCTGGCTCTAAAATTGTGAATGCAGTAATTCTACCCTTTGGCGAATTTTGAGTATAATAAGAATGTGGCTTTGTGTTCATTTAGTGTAAGTTGTATGTTTATTACTTATCGAAAGAAATAAGTCACTAACAAAGAAATGGGGAAAACTAGTAACAGAACAAACCCAGCAACCCTGTGCAAGAAATTATGAAAAAAGAGTAGACGATTTTTAAAAACAGTTTCTGGTGCAGGATAATCTTTTATTGGCATCTTCACTGACCAACCACTGCAAGCAGTGTATTGGGATCCACTGAGTAATCTAAAAATCTGTTGGCACTGGCCACTTTTTAAGGAGATGGTCTGTGGAAGGGTGCTTTTTGGAACCTGTTGGTCAGTGAAAAGATGTTTTTTTAATCACTTTGTCGGTAAAAAGGTGTTTTTTTTATTCAGTTGGTCGGTGCAAATGGCAGTGCCAAATTACCATTCCAGAGTGCAAATGTTCTAATCCGTTCTTGATCTCGTAATCCAAATGACACTTTGTGAACAGGATCCCTCTCCTCTCATTTAATGAACTGTGTCATTTGTAGGTACTTCCTAATCAATCCTTGCCCCTCAAAACATATATACCTTCAAAATAAGGGTGTGAATGTGCCAGAAAACTATAAATGGCATGTGGATTTCTGCAGGGCCGATCATAGGGTTTCTGGGACCCTGGGCAGATTAGCAACATGTGAGGCCCCTCTAAGATGTGATATCACAGGAATTTACATCACCGGAAGTGATATCAATTGAGCATTACTTTTCTGGCATTGTTGAAGCAGTTGCTTTGCAAGAAACTACTTACCTAGTATGGGTATCAATAAAATGGATAAAATATAAATAATAATCATGAAAAAATAAGAACATATATTTTAAAGCTGTATTACGTGGAAGTACATTAAATTAATTAAACTGCCTGAAAACTCTAGGCCTAGGTCTCTCCAAAACTGATACGATCACTGCAATGTTCACTAACTGTTTCCAGATTAGGGCACAATCAAAATTCCAAGTCATATTTTTCCAGAACTATACAGAGGGACTTCAAGTGACTCGCTAGCCCTTCCTTTATGCTAGTGAAGTTGAAGATAAGGCATTTTGTTTTCAGCAAGGAAGAGGGGTCAACAAAAAATGATACATGTTACATTAGATGAGCGACCTGCAGGAGCTGTAGCAAACAACAGAAAGCACAAATTCCAAAAGAAAAGAGGAGACAGCACAGATGTCATACACAGTGGGATGGGTAAAATATTGTCAGGAAGAAGCAACAAAGGGTGGAGCACACATGCACACTAAACACCTAAACACCGCAATTAATCTCAAAGATTTTTAAGGAATGTAACAAGCTGAACTAATGTAAGATTAGAAGAAATTAGTAGGCCACTCCTCAATGCTCTGCCCCTTTCCTTTAATCTTCCCACCCAGCCTCTCACCTTCTCTTGCCTCAACTACTTTTGCTGGTTCTCTCCCCTTTACATCAACCTCTCCATTTTCCCCAGCCTCATCTTGCTGGTTTTGCCCACCCCACTAACATCAACATCTTCCTTACTTACACTGTTCTTTAACACTCTTCTCCTCTACTCTCGTACCCTGTTTGAGCTGTTCTCCTCCTTCATAGCCATCTCTCCCCTTCCATCATCCCCCTTTCTGATTGGTTTTTACATTTTTTAATGGAATTTGCCCATCCAAACATGCTATTATAAGTGGGGAAACCACTAAAATCGTGAGCCAGAGGCCTGGCTCTGCTCAGCTGAAGGTCCTTTTGGAACGTTGAGGCCAAAATGAAGCAATGTGGCCTAGTGGCTACAACTGCCCACAATGCATCAAGGGGAGCCAGGCTAAATCCTGGCCTTGTCTCAGGATCCTGCATATCCAGACAAATATCTACACTGGAAAAAAAATGTACGTATTCTGTGTCTGTTGTAAAGTGCTCTTATGTCCTTGGCAACGTTTGTGCTATGTAAAACTACCAAAAATACTATGTGGACCCAGCCTGTCATAAAGGATCTAGTATTATTGTCCAATAATTAAAGATGAAGCATGAAGCTTTAATGTCATGAAGAGATAGTCATGTTGTGGCTGAGTTTAACAGTGAGAAGCTAGAAAATTGAGATCACTCCTGGCTTTCCTGCTTGACCAATTTGTGTGATTCTTGGCAAATGCTTTATTTCGCCAACCTCCATTTTGTTAAATATCACACATCAAAGCACATTCAAATATGTGCACATCAAACGCCTCTTGTGTTTAATGTAATAGACTATAATTTTTTTCCATGTTTAATATGAATCTAGCACACGTGCATGGTTCACATGAACCCTGACATGCTTTTCAGTCAGGACCACTGGAATTATGCAATTTTGTGGCTGCTGCCTTTCAGCACATTTATATATTTTCCCACTAAGCCATCTGATGCATGATCTGCAGCTTCAAACACATTTTGGATTGTTTCTAGCTCAAATGGATCAAAAGTTGTGAAAAAATGCAGCAACTCATATTGCGGCACACTAGAAGGCCCTTCACAAAGGTTGTCTGGTCATCTTTCTGTTCCTTATTGCAGTATGTGGTAATCAGACTGGTGCTAATGAGATAAATCATTTGCCCAGATAGTAATGTCATGGTACAAATGACAAATAATAATACTATTGCAAAATCAGCCGCATTTTGCCACATAATTTTCCTTTTCCTACTGCATAAGTTAGTTAACCCTGCCACCTAATTTGGTCCTGCCCTGTCACATAATTCCAGTGGCTCTGCTCTTAGTTCACTAACACCATTATCATCAGGCTGGGGGCAGGAATGTTTCTCAGTTCATGTTTAAAAACTCTCACTTTGACTAAATACATCTCAATACAGTGATATAATCAGATGTACTAAGGTAAAAGGCTTCTGAGTGTTAAAGAAATATGTTTTTCTGAATTTTGATGACACAGCCCCTGTCTCCTCCATGCTAGGTGAGTATTACCCATTGGTAATGGAACATGATTCTTTCTTCTGTTGTGAGCCCTGCAGGGCACCCTGCTTTACATTCAAGCAAGGGCATGGTTCACTTCACACCTAAGAGCATTTCAAGTAGCCATATATTGCAGATGCAGCAACTAGATTTCTGAAACCCTTTCAGCCTATGGCTGCAAGGCCCAGGGGACTGGGGCCCTCCATCCCCTGGGCCTCGCATTGCTGAACCTCTGCCTCTACTTGGGCATCATAACACTGGAGTCTTTTCAACAGCGGTGCTCTAGTGCAGGACCCCTTATTTGCAAGCAGGAGCGAGGCTTTTGGCAGCTTCCCACACTGCCCTTGCCTAGCACTGGCCTTGGTTTCGAAGGTCAGGGAAAGGACTTACAAAGAAGTGTCAATTAAAGTCTATCATAGCAGGAGATTATGTAATTCCCTGTCATCAACATCTGGAATAAGGAGTAAGTGATGACAGGTAAGCATAGTGAAAATACTATTGATGCCATTCAAAGTGAATGGTAACAAAGATCATATAGGAACTCAGCAAAAGAGTAGTGAGTCTGAAGCATGTAATATGGGGTTGCGGGCACTACAGAAGGGCATAATAGTATATCCAATGAGAACAAAATTTACGCCTGGACGGCTCATTCATTGTGACCGACTAGCATAATGAAGTGTTACTACTGTTCGATGACGCCCACTACAAGCTACATTACTTGTTATATAAATTGTTTCAAAACAATTACTTTTTTTGAAAAAGTAAGAAACACATGAAGAGGCAGGAGTGAAAGCATGCTTAAGGCACGAAGTGCACACCATCAGTTTGCAATAATGTGAGGATTTGGGTGTACTATATGATGTGGCTGTGGGGCCATATCGTGCAGTACACTGTCAAATACCATCATGGGTCCAGTTATGGACATTTACTTAACCTTAAGATTAACCATGGGTAACTGTGGCTGAGAGCAGTAAGGCTTAGCATAGGAAAAAGATGTAAAGCATTTAACAGCACCAAACAACAACAAAAAAGAAAGCAACATTACACGAAGAACAAAGACACCAATTTATAGGAATAGATGATATATTTATGAATTTTTCGAGACCTTGATGAACAAAATCCACCAAAGGGTTTTGGAAACACAGATTTATAAGATATTATCACTTTTAGATGCAGCTGCAAACAGGCATTGGTCAACAAAAACTTTGGGAACTTTTGAAAAGTTTGAAACAGTTAGTTTGACTACTCATGCCCAGGTAGGGGACCAGAGTAGACATTTTAGACAGTTACCTGGCCACCAGAGGGTTTTTGAAGCATAATTTAAACTTCACAGGACAGCCGCTGTAGACGAGAATGAGGTGGTCCTGATGCTGAGGGATGGATGCTTCGTTGTAGTGTGGTCAACAAGAGTGTCTTTGTTGGTACTCTTTTGAGTGTCTGGCCGCTGGTAGCGGCAAAACATCTGCAGTGGCTGCCAACTGGTCAATTTGGGCAACTTCAGCTCTTGTTTTTCTGGACCTGTGGACAGGAGATCAGCCGACTGATTCTTGGAGTCACTGCTGTAGGTTGGGGTTGGGAATTAACTTTTCCCCCAGCCACAGGCACAGTTCAATCTTTGGTAGCCCAAAGTGCAGCACGTGCAGTCCTTCTGATGGTGCAGCCTCTCTTTCTGCAGGTCCAAGGGCAACTGGGCAGTCGTTCTTTAGTCCTCTCTCTGATTCCAGCATAATCTAAGAGTCAGAGTGCCAGGAGTGCCATATTTATCCAAGGAAGGTGCCCTGAGTGGGGCCACGCAGTCACTAGCCAATGGGCTATTGGGTTCCCTCCTATCTAGTAACAAATTTTCTATGATGTGTGGCATCTGGCTATCCCAGAGTGCCACATTCTGGCCCCATTCAAGATGGCATGACTCTTTCTCGGTTGTTATCGAGAGGTATGGCTACCAGAGGGCCACATGCCCGCAGTAGAACCGGTTTGGGCATGAGTTTTACCTCTTTGACCCTCTATCCACTTTGTCTGAAGGAACAAAAGGCAATCTGCTCAGGGGTGTTGGCACTACTTCCCTCACAAAGACAGCTTCATCTTTCAAGCTCACCTAGTGGTAACACCCTGAGTGGCCATCCAGTGGGAGGAGGTGACAACTCCCTCCGCCGATACTGCCTTTGTTGCTGTGTTGGGGAACCATTAATACATCTCCCCAGGTGGTCAGAATGCTGTCAGTGTGCCAGGTCTTTTGCGAGGATGCTGGGCTAGCTGGAGCACAGAGTGGCCACTTCCTAAAAGTTGCTTACCTTTAATAGTGATATTAAAATCGGCCTGGGCATCAGGTCAGGTTTAATGTCACAATTAATGTGATACCTTCCATGACTAAGTTATGTAGTCCCATTCAGGAGTTAGCTGGGTTGGGATGCCAACCGGGTACCCTGTGTTAGCCAATGGGGCTACTAACTTTACCCACAGCAAAATGACAATTTGGAAATGTTGCTGTTAAGACATATCAAACATATATGTCTTACTTAATAAAATACAGCTCCCTGCCATAGGGCTCAATAGGCCTTCCTTAGGAGAGACTTACATATAGTGTTATGGGATAGGGTGAATTTGCCATTGGATGAATGGCAAAGTCGAACTGGTAGTGAAAACACAGTCCTTCCAGTCTGCAATGGAAGGTTTGGGGCAATTTTGTACTTTGTCACACAGAGTGGCCAAAACAGTGCTGCAGCCCTGAGTTGCCATTCTGCCTTGCATGTCCTGGGTACATATACTAGTAAGTCAGTCCTTGCCAAATGAGTGTATCCAATTCGGCATGTAATTTGTATAGGGTTAGAACACGGGCACTGAGGTCTGGTTAGCAGGTCTCAGTGCACTCTTAGAGTCTAAAACACAGCAGTATCAGTCCAAAAATGTGGGAGTGACCATGCAAAAAGAGGCATTTCCTTACAAGTAAGGGATGTGTACTTTTCACAAACAAGATTACTTTAGTTTTCCTTCAATAAAACTAGATGTACACTTGACTCCTAGTCTGTTCTGCTTTATTGAGTAGTTGTCATATCAGTCATGGAGTCTTATTTTTCTGAGGTCCTGATGTTGCACACCCACCTTAATGTCAAAAGACTCACATTAATAACTTTTCAACAAAATAAAACTAGAGCTTCATACTACATTTTTGCCATGGTATATGTAACATTTGATACTACTGGCCAATTTAATAGTACACAAGTCACCAACCAAAGAATGGAAGGCTGAGTCTGCTTATGGGGATCTTAACTTGTGATCTGCAGGACCCTGCATGTATCAGCATGCACCTGTTTAAGTCACTGAGCCATTATGCCAGCCTAGAATAAATAAGTAATGATATTTTCTTCACATAGACAACTACTGCATAGGTAATTTCACTAGTATGGCCCATAGATGGGGATGAATGAGGTTGGGGCATTCAGAAATAACACGTTTTTGGTTCACTGATCAGGCAATTCAGCAGTACTGAATCAAAATGTGTGAATGCTATCTTTCATTAGGAAAAAGTTACATTTTATACATGTGAAAGTAGCTTCTCTCATAATTCCTTGCACTGCAGCTGTGTGAGGATGAATTCCTATGCACATAAATTAGCTGCACATTTTTACAAGATAGCCTCTAAGGTAGCTAATACATCTGCCCCATAACTGTATGTAAAACCTGCAGGATTCAATGTCTGTAGCACAACAAGTTCAACTTAACCTTGCATCCCTCTGAATTTGATAAAGCAAGTACAAGTCAGTCAAGTAATATTAAGACCCAGTATTAATGGTCCTATGAGGCAACATGCAGTCAGTGTCAGACAGCTCTCACCAAGCAAAAGCAAACAAAGCAGGCTTTCTGACAGCGGGAGCTACTAGTTACTAGCTACTAGCGGGAGCTGACTAGTTACGTTTGGATTCAGAACAGAACAGAGTCGCTCCTGGGCTCATAGTCAAGGTCTTGTGTTGTCACTCAGTAGGCTGAAGGGTCAAATCCTATTATCACTTGGCAGCTTGTTTGTTTATTTACTAGTGTTTTGAAATATTTCATTCTGAGTATATCATTCATCAAAGCCTAAAAAAAACTCTATATCTCTCTCCCTCTCACTCTCTTTCTCAATTTATTCTCCCAATCACACACCCACTCAGACCCCTACCTACATACTCACAGACCCACTCAGACACTCATGTACCCACTCACAGACCCACTGAGACCCTTGTGCACCCACTCACAGCCCCACTCAGACCCTTATGCACCCAGTTACAGGCCCACTCAGACACTCATGCACCCACTCACAGACCCACTCAGACTCTCACACACCCACTAACAGACCCACTGAAACCCTCACGCACCCACTCAGAGACCCTCACAGACACTGATGCACCCACTCACAGACCCACTAAGACACTAATGTACCCACCTTCACACACAGATAGACACTCTCACAGCCACTCTCACACCCAGATACACCCTCGCACACCTAATCTCTCTGCCACAGAGAAAGGCTGCGGCCAACTCCTGCCATGCACGGCCAAAGGCTTGGTGGTTAGGGAGGTTGGCCGCAGCATCTAGCCTCGGGCAAGGCCTTGCAGCCAACCCCGCCATGCACAGCATGCCTTTGGGTGGTTATAGAGGTTGGCTGCAGTCATGGGTTTAGGTGGTTATAGGGGTTGGGTGCAGGCCCTGCAGCACACCCGTCCTGCGCATGGCCGAAGGCTGTTGCAGCACGGGGTTGGGTTGTTATAGGGATTAACCACAGTGCCTGGCCACGCCGCAGGCAATGGTCGGATTAACGTATTGTAACAAAAATTACTTTACGTTAAAAAATCAATAGAAATTCACAGAAAAAAAACAAAGGTTACAGGGACGTTATAGTTAGGAATTTTTTTTTTTTTTTAAAGCATAGAAATTCACATAAAAAAACATATGTTACAGGGATGTTATAGTTAGGATCACATTTTAAACGTACAAAACTATAGAAACTCACCTGTCATAGTTAGAGTTAACTCAAATAACTATAACTCGTGCCCTAAGTTAACTATAACTCATGCCTTCTCAATGCACTGCTAATTACCCCACAAATTACGACACTCATTACATCGTTGATAACATCATTGATAATATCAATGTAATTTCGGCAGTAACACTTTTGATGAAAAAACTGTGCATGGTGGGGCGCGTTTAAAATGTGAACCTAACTACAACGTCCTTGTAACCTTTGTTTTTTTAAGTAAAGAGGTGTCAAATATTTGTAGCAGAGAGTGCATATGAAAAAACTGATGTGGATACATTAGAGGTTCTTAATCTGTGGTCCAGGGACTGTGACGCCTAATCAGGGGGTCCACGACAGCTTAAAAATTAAACATAAAAACAATACTAACAGTTTATTAAAGTGTGTATAAATAAAGAAGTAAACTATAAAACTGAAACATTTAAATTTTTCTGAAATTTTGAAATTGGAGGCTAAAAACTCAGCTGCTACCCTCTGATTGATTTAGGGGAGCAGCGCAAGTGTATCAAATAGAATATAGTATGGACAGTGAGTCGCCTCAATTCAGTTTAGAAAAACTCCAAATTTCCCTTTAAAATTACATTTTTGATTGTTTGTATATTTGTTTATGAGTCAAATAAAATATTTCATATTTTTTATATCTGGTTAATAAATGCTTGTTTATGTATTTTTGTGTATTGTTTTGCTGTTTGAATCATTGGAATTGCTCAGGCTGTGTTCTCCCGATCCCAGTAATGATTCAATGGAAGTCCCCAGACTCCAGTAATGATTACATGGCGGTCCCCTGATTCTAGTAAAAGGTTAAAAACCACTACCCTAGACAATTCCCAACAGTGATGAGCATCAACATAGGGGTGCTCTTGTGGAGTTGCAAATGAGTGGAATGAGGTATCTCTGACCACCGCCTAGCATCATTTCAGGATCCATAGAAGAGAAGCAGAGGGATACAGGAACATCTTCAGAAGGTGCTGGTGGCAGCGACTAATGGAGGACAGGAAAATATCTGCAGAATGCAACAGGAGAGTGAATGTGCCGGATTTGTGTGAAGCAAGGGATATACTTAAGTTACAAAATAGCAGTGTGTTACCTTGGTTTGATGGGGTGTGCAAGAAATCTCTCGGCGTTAACAGAGAGGGAGCCTCTGATGAGCCAGCAAGAAAGAGATATTGAATCTGAGGAGCTGAATATCACTGTGTCAAGCCAGAACATCTTCCTGTTGGGGCATCGAGATCTCTGGATAACCCAGACACAGATGGAGTCTATGCAGCTACAGATCTGATGGATGCCTCCAGGGATTGGAGTATTCCATTGCTTAGGGTCAGCTTAAGTGTCAAGGCTTGGGAAGTAGTCACCAACACAATTTTGCCTCATTTTGTGTCAGCAACGATTTACAGTAGCGGCTGGGAACCAAAATCAGCTCTGGCAAAAATGTTCAGGCCAGACCCACTCCTTTCCTCTCCACATTCCCAACCCCAACACCCTTCATTATCCATCTATTTTCTGTCTCTCCTTCTCACTCTCTCTTTCTATCTCTCCGCTCCTATCTCTTCTCCCTCAGGTCTCGCTTCATCCCCTGTCTCCTTTTCTTCACCTCTATCTCTTTCCCTCTCCTCTCGCCTTCTCTCTCTGTTTAAACCGCCCAGGGCACTGGAGTCAGTGACAAAGCTACCAGAGGTGGCTGATGCAACCCTCCTACTCTAGGAGAAAATGCCCAATAAGATAAATGGCCAGTCCGGCCCTGGCGATGTGGGGCATGAGCCTGTAGAAATAGGCGCATTTCCGTCTTGTTAAACATGGTCAGTGACACATAGCTTGGTTCTATAGCCATAGGACCCCCTGCTCTAATGTGTACTTATTTTAATAAAGAGATGTTCACCATGTTCCAGCTGCTTCTGTTCATGTTGGGGCGATATGCAAATGAGATCAGTCATTTTAATGGTGAGGTAGAAGACCATAGGTTATTTCCATGACGAGAGGTGGACGACTGTGTCAGGCATCATGTGAAGTCCTCATAATGTTTATTAGAAGATTTGTGATGAACATTGTTGTAATAATTTAAAGGGATTAAAACCCCAGAGTCAGATTCACAATGATGCTACCATAAGAGGGTGTGACTTTTGACTTACTCTTTCTAGGCTTAGTCCTGGGTTTCAGGAGTAGGCCTTGAGTATTCTTGCTTACTCCTTAATTTATGGAGTACTACAAGAGTAAGTCACAGCAAAATCATTGTGAATCGATAGCTATCAAATGCGAAAGCGCAGTATAGTGGCAAAATAGAGCTTGATCCACGCCGTCTCAGCGACAGAAAAACCATCAGGTCGTGGCCCGAGTCAGATAGTGACATGCTAAATCTGGTTTAGATATGCCTAATCCTATTAAAGACAATGTCTGATTTTCAGATCAGAGTGCTGCACGTGAAAGTCTATACTTTGCCTGAATATTCGCTGCAGTTTGTGACTATAAAAACACTAACTCGTGATTTCAGAAAAGGGAGAGCATGCACTGGTTACTGGCAGAGTACTGCAGCTAACGCTCCTAGTTTAATTACATTTTGAGCCGGCCCCTTTTTAAAAACCATCCATTTAGAGACCACAAAGTCTTTCCAGAAGAACGTATCTATTTTTGCCCCTACATTAGTGGCTAGCATATATTTTACGTGCGTAATGTCAAACAAGCATATGATGCTCTATAAAATGAAAGACTAGATTGATTTACGGATACACGTGTGCAATGCCTCAATGTCTGTGAGGGTGACTAAAACTGATTCTTGGGGATTCCACGTAACACATTTTCCATTTGCACCCACTTTGCCCTTTACAGTATGTCTGGTGGACCCCCAGCCCTCTTCCCCTCCTCACCATCCTTTGGTTTCTCGGGCTCCGCGGGAGGGGGTGGGGGCGCCGCCTCTGCTGGTTTCTCGGGCTCCGCCGGGGCAGCGCTCTCCGCTGGCGCCGCCTCCACTGGGGCCTCTGCCGGCTGAGCTTCTGTCGCAGGGGCGGGCTCTTCCACGGGAGCAGGGACAGGTTCTGGTGCTGGAGCAGGGACCGGCTCAGGCGCGGGCTCAGCCACCGGGGCAGGCTCGGGGGCGGGGGCAGCTGCTGGCTCCGCCGGCTTACTAGGAGCCTTTTTGGCCGGGGCCTTCTTGATTGGGACTTTGGCTGGCATGTTTGTACACTCTGCTCACTCTGCCACCGTCAGGACTTCAGCTCCAAGTGAGCTCCTTGGCTTTGATTTATATAGACACTCGCTGCAGCACTTCACCATCTGTTCTGCAGGGCACACCTCCTCAAAAATCCTATTTCTAGTCACAGAGGGCGCGCACAGTTCCCCGGACAAAAATAGACCCGGGTAGTGGGTACTATTTTGCAGATACCGAAGGAAATTCTCATCAGCACAGGTTTTCGATTCACGTTTCGGGCTCAGAATTCTTTCACTTTAAAAAATAACAATCGCCATGTATACGAATCTAGGCGCTAATATGAGCGCAATAGTGACAAGAGTAAACAAACAGCAGTACCCGCACAAACCATCACTAGTTTAACAACGTACAGCAGTATTGGCAAGTTCTAGCAAAAGCCATGCTGTGTACATGACAATAGGTACACAGACTTGGTTACATGTCGTATGTTCTATTAACGTCATAATTTTTTTGGCAACCTCTCCACTCCTCTTCGAACGAATACGACCAAAAGCAAATGAAAGAGTAATACATGAAGAATTATTGTGCAGTTAAGAGTAAATATTCCAGAATTTATTGACTCTACATAAACCTATAAAAAGAACTCAAATGAAGACACTTTGCGACTTGCTTTCTCAAGCTAGGACTACAGAACTGATTCAAATGGAAATTATTTCATAAATTGCTTCCTGCACCATAATCAAAAACGGAACATTGTTGATGTAAACCTCGAAGTAATCCGTTACAAAAGCAATATGTGACAGTGGGCGTTCTAGAAGTGAGGGTGTTTGTATTTTGATGGCCGAGTTTCTGTGTACAAATCATGATGGCAGGGTAGGTTGATAAGTGAGAGGATTGATGGGGAGTGAAGGGTTGATGGATGAACATGTGAACGGATAAAAGTGCAAATATAGACTGATGAATCAAAGAGTTCTAAGATGAATGGGTGAATGAAAGTTTGGAAGGATAATGCATACACGTAATTATGAATGAATGAATGAATGAATTAATGTGCTGCAAATTTTGCCTCAGGCGTAATTGTTAGGGACTATTGTCTATCATCATGAACAGACACATTTTGCAACCTATCACGCGATGAAATATGCTTTACACACTTTTAGGGCCCGATTGGAAGTGAGCCATTAAATTAGGTTAAAACACCTGTTTGCGTAGGGCATTGCAATCACAAGTGGCCTTATTTTTATGCACCTGGTAAGTAACAAGTGTGATAAAGATCACACACTGTTAAGTTTTGGCGGGTCAAAAGTTCCAGAATTTAACACGAGAAATGGGGCTGCATTTACTGAGGCATACATAATTTAGTGAGGTTAGAACAAAACTTTGCATGTTGTCCCCCAAAAAGTCACAACAGGTGATAATTGCCCCACCCCACAAATTTTAAATATCTCAGTATTTGATTTTTATCAGATGCAATAATTAGTGGTTGCAACCAGTCCCTGAATGTGTAAGTGAAAATACCTGAGGCGGGTGGGAGGAGGTTGAATAGTATTCAAAGAACAACACAGTCAAGTGGAAATTAGAACTTTATTACAGGCATAATAAATGAGAGAGGAGGGTGTGAGATAGAGGGGATTAGGGTTACTGAACAAGCACGCATGTGTGAGTTTTTTAGTGCTTACTGTACTGAGTGCTACTGCTTTACAGATTTGTAATTTCTTTTTTTTAGGGAAGGACCTCAACATCCTACTGCCCTGAGGCCATGCACAGCAGCTGGTATTGTACCATTAGGAGACTGTAAAAGCAGTAATTGTTAAGCTATTTTTCTTCGTTTTATAATGATTTTTGAGTATGATTATTTAACTTCTCCTTTTTAATTTGAAGCATGCCTCCTCGATCGATGGTAGTGTGCAAAGTTGCAAAGCTACATGTTTTGCAACTTTACATATTGTGTTCAAACTTTTGCCAGATTTGCACTGTTGTAGAGCGCGATAAGTTTAAAAAATCGAATACAAGGAAGCAAACAAGGAGCCTGAGTGACTCTGTTGGTGTTCCTTCTGCCACTCAGCATGGGGGAACAGGAATACTATTTGTAAGGCAATAGTACGAAACAGTACATTGATGGCAAATTAACTGAGGGAGGAAAGTTGTGACCTGGGTAGGAAACGGGTTACAGAATAGTTTTGTGTGGGATTACATTTGTTTACTTCAGTGGGTACTAATAATTATTGCATTTTTTCATCCCTCCTTAGGAACGCTACTGTCTGTAGAGATGCAACAAGGTGTCACTGGCACCACAGCTGTGCGACCAGGGATACATTCACAGGCCACTGCATGCCAGAAAGTTGGAAAAGATTGCAGAGACTATTACCTTGCTGAATTAAAAACTAGCCAGATTAATAAAACTGCCAGGTACCTTCTTGAATCTAAACTAGGAGCGGGGTGAATATTTACGAGACCAATATACTAGTTGGGTCAAGGTGGGACATTTTGACCTGCATGGGGTTGGCTGAAGTTTCCTGAATCCACCAGACTCACAGCATCAAGACAATATCGTCCTCTATCATGACCCGTTGCCAGGCTGTTTATGGAGGGCTGGGCTACCAGCACCCTACATATGCTGTAGCTTACACCACGTTTTTACCACCAGCATTGTCACTGCCACAGATGTCTCTATTCACTCCCAGCACTCTCATTCGCATCACCAGGGGACCTATCTGGAGTACTTTTCCAGAGTTTAAATAAGCTTATGGACTTCCTGCTATACCTTTATGCTGACTTTTAGCCTCTTGAGCCTATTATGAAATTCTTTTTTACGCCAGATCCATGTCGGGTTTTGTGAAAACCAGTTTGCTTTTGTTTAGACCAGTACCTAGAATTCCCTGTTCATTGCTTCCTGTCCATCCCTGTAGGCCAAAACTGGGTGGAGGAATTCAGCACACCTGTGGCTCACAGGTGCTAGCCTACTCACACCTGAGAAATGTGTTTATAGTGAGCTCTTTTAATCCCCAGTTTCCTTCAGTCCTGAGTTTGTCATTGTAGCAGTTTTCTTGTTTCACCGACTCCTTGTTTCCAGAGTTCCTGAACTATTGTTAACCCTTGCCTGCATTGCTTTCTTGTTTGCTGTCATTAGCTAGCACTATTTTAGTGCATCCTTGTTCCCTGAACTAGCGCCACCTGCAATGCGCTTTAATTCCTGAGCCAGCACTATTTTAGTACATTCTTAATCCCTTGAACATTATCTCTGTCTGTAGTTACCTTTGTCCTTGTACCTGCCCTTCTTTCCATTTACCTTAGTTCAGGTTTCTAGTTGGCTATCCTCCTATTACTGCTGCCATAGATTCCATTTCACTTGTGTGGTTTGTTACTTGCTTTCACCCAAGTGTGGCCTTTTGTGTTCCTTTCTTCCCTGTTACTCATTTTTCCTTGCCAGCTCCTTGCCTATTGTGGCTGTGTATCTTAGTTCTCCATGCTTACTGTTACCACCTTGTGTGTTCCTGTTTGATCACCAGCATTTATGGACACAGCTGATAACCTATTTGGTGTTTCCTGTTCACTGTGAGTATTGTATTTATGTTACTTTCATAACATCACCAAAGGCATAAACTCCACACACCATGTGTTGGATGCTGGCTATTAGTAGAGGTAAGTACACACCTACCACTAGCAATAATGCCCCCAAGGCAATGTTAGGTCCAGTCAAAGTCTCAAAACATTAGCCCCTGGCTCAACTCCTGGTAGCTTGGCAACGAGCAGGCAGGCTTAACTTAGGGGAGAGGTATGCAAAGCATTTAAATGCACCAGTACAGTAAATAAGTAAATCACAACACAGAATAAAAATCCCACACCAATTTATAAAAATAGGATATATTTTTATCTTTAAAATGACACCAAAAGAACAAATTTCCAATATAGGGCACAGGGATTATGACATTTTAAATATTATAAAAACATGCTTTCTAGTGATTAGAAATCAATAGCACCCACTGGGGACATCTGGTCACGCTTGACTGGAACAAAGTCAAAGTTTGAGGCAGACTGCGATGAAACCCTGCTCGGATACATTGTGCAGGAGGCCTGGGTCAAAAGTGTACCTTCGCACTGAGAAACGTTTCTGGAGCTTTTATCTCTAGATGTCATGTGGTCCTTTCCAGCAAACTGATTTCGATGCAGCATCTTTGGACTGCGCTTCCACAAGGTCCCAATAAAATCCTGGAAGTCTAGAGCTCCAGAGCTTTCAGCAGGACAAACCTGAAATTCAGGCCAGGTCGCGGTTGAAGGTAGTTGGCTTGACTCAGGATGTCAGGTCGTCCACTTATGGAGCTCTTTCCCAAAGTTGCTCCAAACGTCTCCAAACTTCTGGAACATCTTCCTGAAGTCCCTCTTGAGAGTGTAAATGTCCAAACCATAAATCCAAGGGTCTAGAACCTCTGCAATGGTCCTTGGAAGTTTAGGACCACAATTCACCTGGCCAATCCATAAAAGTCCACTGGACACAGTCCAGGCTGGGGACTTTTGTGATAGTTGGTGCAGGCAAGCTCTGTTAGCCTGTTGCTATCAGGGAGTCCACTCCTGAGTCCTTTCTGAAGCAAGGCAAATTACTTAGGGCTGTTGTTCCAGTGTGCAACAGGAGCACTACTTCAGAGTGCCGTCCTATAGGTGGCAGACCAGGGTTCCGACAGGGCAGTCTTTCTTCTTCTTGTGGGATAACCCGAGCTGCCTGGGAGAGCCATGTCAGCAGTCTGTATGGACTGACAAATAGGCTGACAAAAGGCGGAGCTAGGCTTCCTCCAGTAGTGACTGAACCATCTATGAGTAATAATCACTTGCCAAATTTCAAAGATGAGGGTAAGCTTTCGGGCATCGCCGAGAAGGAAGATCAAATTCAAGTTTGGGAGCTAGCACAACTAGTCGGCTTGATCAATAAGCTGAAGTCCAAAGGGGTAGCTGGACCAAATGGACTTCCGAATGCAATCTTCAAAGCCGACCCAGTATATTGGGTGCAGTATTTTCTGCCACTCTTCAACTCTATCGTCCACATCAATCGGATCCCAGAATCATGGAGAGGCAGTATAATACATACCGTCTATAAAAGCGGAAATCCCGCTCTGCCGTCAAATTATAGGCTGATAGACCTCACTGATGTAGAAGCCAAGCTCTACAGCTCATGTTTGTTGCAGCACCTTCAGACCTGGGTCGATGAAAACAAGCTACTCCCTAGGTTTCAAACAGGCTTCAGGGCAGGTATGGGAACGTCATCAAATTTAATCGCACTTTCCCTTATAATGGAAAAAGCCAGCTACAGGAAGCTGGGCCTTTACGCATGTTTTATTGATCTCAAATCAGCCTTTGACCGGGTCCCCAGGGAAAAGGTTGTGGTCTAAGCTGGCTAAATGGGGTATCCCTCACAACCTACTGAGGGCCATTATAGATCTCTACACTGACACCTGGGTCCAGATCAAAGCTGGAGATGGTTCAAGATTAACAAATAGAATACAGACACAATCTGGCCTAAAACAAGTTTGTGTTCTGGCACCAATCCTCTTTAACCTATATCTGGCAGATCTTGCTGGCATGTTAGCACAAGTGAACAGTCTTCCCCGGCATTGGGTTCAGAGAAAATTCCTTTGGTGCTTACAATATGCAGATGACATCATTTTGCTGAGTCATACCCCTCAAGGTCTGCAACTGAGTTTAAAACAACTTTATGGCCGAGCAAGGCCTCGAAATACATCTTTACAAAGCTAAACTGATAAGGTTCCTAGGGACAAACTATATACAATTTAATTGGTACCTGGGAGAGGAAAAAGTGGAGATGGTGCAGTCGTATAAATATCTATGAGTTCATCTTGAACCACGCCTAAAATGGAAGCGCCAATTACAGTCGATCAAAACAAAGGCCAACTCATTAACATATAGCTTTAACCTGCTTAAAAAGAAGCTGGCTTGCCCAAACTGGTCCCATCTATTAAAGATCATGTCAGCACAGCTGCTTCCAGCTATTTCTTCTGGGACTGAAATATTGAAGGGCTGGGAGATCTATGCATTGAACAACAGTCAAGTCAAAACATACAAGGCTGTTTTTAATATCCCAAAAAGTGCACCCCCCGGCCTAGGTCAGACTTGAGATGGGCTTAAAAAATCAAAGTTTCCAGCATCAGGGCACCTTTCTTAAAGCATCATGGAGTTTATGAGTGGCAGAGAATTCCTCCTTACTCTACTCCTACTGGCAAGAAGTGCAGGCGCAACAACTTAGTAACAGGAAAGGAATATGGGGAAGCTACTTAAGCCAGGTTATCATTAACCTGGGAATGGAAGGAGTATGGAAACGTCACATGGGGAAGTCCGAATTTAACAGATTAGTCAACATTGCTGTTAGTACACTCTCGCTCATTACAGACAAAGCCTTTCTGGGCAGACAATGGCAGGCCTGGGCAGTCTTGGGGTCTTATTCAACATTGTCCCCACAGGAGTATTTAGTTGAGCACTTTTATTTTCATATCAAACATCAATTCCTGCTAAATCGTATGGGATTCTTCGACAACGACAGAAAATCGTCCATCCTGAAAAGGCCAGTATATTGATCTAAACTGCCGCTTGTTCGGCTATAACCAGGAATCATTACTGCATGCCTTTTGCATTTGCCCCGCTCTTGGTCTGGAAAGAAGAAAATTGTTAAAACATGATTTCCTAGTTAATAATATCCCCTCATGTAGACCTACGGTAATAAACTGGCTTAAGGGTGAGTCAATTCCATTTTGCTGTAGGGGGTTTAACATTTTTACAACTACTCCGTAAGAAACTGAATAATTCAGCCTTGGGGCAATTGCTTTAGGATAATTCTTAAAGAATCAGCTTAAACGTTTTATTATGGTTGTAAATGATTTTTAGCTCCCAACTTTTTAATTGTTTTATTATTAAGTGTCAATTTTACGATTTGTAGCATGTGGCCATGTTTTATATTGCAATGTTTTTTTATTAATCGAGCAATAAAGTATTTGATTTGATTTTATTTCTTCTTGTGATTTCAGGCAGCAGACCTGAGTTGCAATGTAGCCCAGACCTATTTATTCAATCATCTTGGGGACAAGCAGAGGGGCACCCCTATTCAATGAGATGCAGGGTCTCACCAAAAAGCACAATAGCTTCCATCAAAGTGTGGCATTTTTCTTGTCCCATAAAGCACTGCACTTTAAAATCCAAGATGGATAATTTCTCTCTAGAGGAGCAATACCTAGCTAAATCAACCTACCGGTGTGGCTCATTTCCATTAACACTTCCTGTCCAGACCATCTGCAACTTCCATTCCTGGGGCTGCTATCTGTCTGTGGGGTACAAGTTGAGAGGGCAGGCCATACTAGCATTTCTTACTGTTGTGCTTCCTTTGAAGCCAGGTTTGATTTACCCAGCCCCATTCCTGGCCTGGCCTCTGCAGCTGCAGAAGTCCCCACCTCATCAGATAACCTCTGCTCAGTGCAGGTCACTTATCACCTCATCAAGGAAGCCGGGCTATTCCACGTTAAGGCAGACCAATCAAGAGAGGAGCCTAGCAAGCTGGATTTTGGCTTACAGAAAATAAAGTCTTATAACTTATTTTCTGCATTAGCTATGATAAATTACACAGTGGCAAGTTGTTGGATTCATTATTACCCATCGTTTGAGTCATTGAATGACACATTTAGCTCCTTCCTAACATTATTTATACCTATATATAAAAATTCCAGTGTTAGCCTATGGAGCTACATATTTACAATGGGGAAAAATTAAATGGGCAGTTTTTCCCTCACCAGGGCATGTAAAACATATTTTATAATGCCCCTCCTTATAGTTACATGGCACCCCACCCCTGGGGCACCTAGGAGAGACCTTCGGGTGACCTATATGTAAACATCAGGTAGATTATCACTTTGGAAGTACCTTTAATTACAAAGTCAAATTTGCATCCATTTTACTTTTTAAAGACAGCCTGCAAGTCAGGGTTGTCTTTAAAAATGACAGCAGCCAACACAGCAGTGAACAGTCCAGTGCAGGAAATATAATGGGCCTCTAAACCTTCCTGCCCTATTATATATTAGGGACTTGTAGGTGGTTTGAATCCCCCTTGCCTATTTACTAGGGACTTATAGGAGCCTGTCATTGCCAATTGTAATTGTACCACACTACCAGATACCTTTTGATCAGAACACTGGCCCTGGGCCTGGTTAGCAGAGCCCAGGGTACAGTCAGGGTCAATTACCACCAGTATCAGTCAGCAAAAAAGGGGGCGTGAACATGCTAAAAGGATGACTTTCTCACAACCTGCCTTAGCATGTATGTCCTGTGAGTGGGTATTGGCAGTGAATATATGTAATAGCAAATGTGGATGAGGAACTTAAGGAATTTCAATCTTATTGTGTGGGGTTCCTGAGAACTTTACCCCACATTCCTTTTATTGGTAATATTGGTATATGCCTGTCTTGCACATTCCAGGTGTTAATTGTTGTTAGACATTGGGCCTGTAGATGGCAGAGGTATGCACCCTGCCCAAGTAGGGACCACAGTCCCAGTCAGGGTAAGTCACATCACAACCTAAATTATCCTCTGCTCACCCTCCAGTAGCTTGGCACAGAGCAGGCAGGCTTGACTTAGAAGGTAATGTGTAAAGTATTTGTGCAATAACTCATACAGTAACACAGTGAATACACCACAAAAAGTACTCCACACCAGTTTAAAAAATAGCTAATAATTATCTAAATAAAATAAGACCCAAACAACAAAAATCCAGAGGTCTAAGTAAGTCTTAATCCATAGGAATCAATGGATGTATCTCTTTAGAACAAAGTACCTGGGATGCATTAAAAATAACGACAAACAGGAGGTGATGCATCGGAAAGTAAACCGATGCTTTGATTTTTCCAGCACAGCAGAGAGTTTGCGTCAATTCTTTCCTGGGCGACAAGGTGATGCATCGATTTCCGGATGTACAGCCTTGGTTCCTTAGTGCTGTGCGGGGATAATCTGACACCCAGGTAAAATGTGTAGAAAATCCAAATGTGCTGTGATGAAAAAATAGGCGCTGCGTCGATTCGGAAGGTGTTGCTGTGATTTTCCAGCCACAAGACAAGCACTGCATCGATTCTGCAGACGTTGTGTCGATTTTGCAGTCATTGCTTTGATATTTCAGCCAAACTGAATTTTCTCTCTCAGGTGCAGTCTTTGATGGCCCTGAGACTTCTTAACAGGAGGCAAGCTCAGACCAAGCCCTTGGAACTCACCAGTGGAGGAAGGCAAAGTCCTTCAAGGGAGAAGCAGGCAGCAGGGCATTGAGCAGGAGAGCAGTCCTTTTAGAAAAGTAGTCCAGATGAGTGCTTTGGGCAGAACGGCAGTTCTTCTGACAGAGTGCAGTTGTAGGTCCATAAGTGTCTGATTTTAGGGGGACACAGACCAAGTCTATTTACACCCAAATGTGCCTTTGAAGTGGAGGATGCTTCAAAGAGTGGGTTTGAAGTGCACCAGTTCCCCTTTTAACCCAGTCGTGTCTGTCAGGAGATCTGGGGGGGTGATCAGTTCTTTGTGTGAGGTCAGGCCACTATCCTTTCAAATGTAAGTGAGAGCTCCTCCACCCTTCCTACACAGGAAGACACATCAGTCCTTTCTTTATGGCTGTCTGGGTACAATACACAAGGGGAGCTGTCAACCAGCACAGACTAGACGTGAATTGGAGGCATGCTGTAAGGCACAGAGAGCAGTAAGTGCAGAGAAATGCCCTCTTTCTAAAAGTACTGTCATGGAAAAGGAGTATGGCCTTTAAAACAGCGAGTCTAGGCCAATCAAAATACACAAAAGAAACAAGCGCCAACACTTTAAAATACTTAAAAAGAATTATTACTCACAATGAGAAGGGAAAACCAATTACCTCTTACAGGCAACACACACGATTGGCTACATTATTAGTATTATGTTGCAATGTCAAGAGACCCCTGCTTTGGTGGTAATCTATTTACAAGATGGCAATTCCTACTGATCAGATATTTATACTGGAATGTGTTAAGGGCATAGTGATGAGATCTGTTGCCACTCTTTCTTTTAGTACTATATGTGATTTTTTTTTTAGCAGTTGTGTTTAGGTATTATGTGTCCTGAAGAGAACTCTTGAATCTAGTGGGTTTGAAACGCATCGACAATAGGGAGCAGTGGTGAGCGCTATTAAAGAAGATTAGGCATTCAGGGATAATTCAAAGTATGGTTTTGTAATGCACATAATTCCTGATTGAGCTATCACAAAGACTTATAATCAGTGCCTCTGTGCTGTTTTGCTCTTTAAGGAGGAGCCAAAAAATGTTGTGAATGAGTTAGGCTCCGAGTTCCCTCTTTTTCAAATTAGTGCAGAACCTGAACTTTATTTTTTAATGGGATGTGTTATTGTTAGTTTTTGAATTTCTATTATTGCCATGTGTTTTTGATGTAAGTAATGTTGGCATAGTGCCAATTCTTTATATGAGGTAATTGTTAATTTCTGTTTTTGTTTTTCTGTGTGCGACAAATGTTTTCCAATTAAAGTTGTTTTTCTTGATAAATGTTATGAATTGATACCAGTGAGTGGTAATTGATTTTGCCTTCTCATTGTAAATAATAATTCTTTTAAAGTATTTTACAGTGTTGCTCATGTTTCTTTTGTGTACTTTCTAAAAGTAGCATTTCTATAATAGTAATGTTAAAAGCAGTAAGCATGATTACTCACTACCACTCTAACCACACCAAACATGACAATGCTACTTCCCTTTCAGTTCATAAACTACCACTTAAAAGTATACAAGGGAATTTCCAATGCTGGCCTATAAGAGAACTAGGCTTCACAATAGCGAAAACGAGTTTGGGAGGTTTTCACTACCAGGACATATAAAACTTACAAGTATATGTCCTGCCTTTTGCTTACATAAGACCCTGCCCTATAAGCTAACTACGGCCTACCTTAGGGGTGACTTATGTGTGATAAAGGGGGAGTTTAAGGCTTGGAAAGTAGTTTTAAATGCCAAGTTGAAGTAGCAGTGAAACTGCACACACAGGCCTTGCAAAGCCATGCCTGAGACATGATTAAGGGGCTACTTATAAGGGTGGCACAATCAGTGCTGCAGGCCCACTAGTAGCATTTAATTTACAGGCCCTGGGCACTTCTAGTGCACTTTACTAGGGACTTATAAGTACATTAAATATGCCAATTGGGTAGAAGCCAATGTTACCTCCCTGGTGCGGGTCACAACCAGTGGCCGACAACAGGGAGGGGGTTAAAAAATCCTCTGGTGTGTCACACTGGAGGATTTTTTTTCTATTTAAATACCCTTGCGAGACACGAAAGTGCATCCATGTCTCCCCCGCCCCCTCACCCGCCCCTTTGTGACACGTCACAATTTGTTTTCCCCACCAGAGCAGGAAGCGGAGGTAAGGCCGCTTCCTGCTCCGGTGTGAAAACGGGCCCTTTCTCCCCTTTCAAACAAGGCCTTCCTGAAACAGGTTCCTGGCCCTCGATTGCAGCACACCTGTGATCGAAGGCCAGGAATCCCCACTAGACACCAGGGAATTCACATGGTGGGTCGTCCCCCTCTGGAAACGGGCGACCCCTGGGGGCATACCTTTTAAAAAAACAATAAGTTTACCCCAGGGGTAAAAAAATATAAAATATATATGATATATACAGGGAGTGCAGAATCATTAGGCAAATGAGTATTTTGACCACATCATCCTCTTTATGCATGTTGTCTTACTCCAAGCTGTATAGGCTCGAAAGCCTACTACCAATTAAGCATATTAGGTGATGTGCATCTCTGTAATGAGAAGGGGTGTGGTCTAATGACATCAACACCCTATATCAGGTGTGCATAATTATTAGGCAACTTCCTTTCCTTTGGCAAAATGGGTCAAAAGAAGGACTTGATAGGCTCAGAAAAGTCAAAAATAGTGAGATATCTTGCAGAGGGATGCAGCACTCTTAAAATTGCAAAGCTTCTGAAGCGTGATCATCGAACAATCAAGCGTTTCATTCAAAATAGTCAACAGGGTCGCAAGAAGCGTGTGGAAAAACCAAGGCGCAAAATAACTGCCCATGAACTGAGAAAAGTCAAGCGTGCAGCTGCCACGATGCCACTTGCCACCAGTTTGGCCATATTTCAGAGCTGCAACATCACTGGAGTGCCCAAAAGCACAAGGTGTGCAATACTCAGAGACATGGCCAAGGTAAGAAAGGCTGAAAGACGACCACCACTGAACAAGACACACAAGCTGAAACGTCAAGACTGGGCCAAGAAATATCTCAAGACTGATTTTCTAAGGTTTTATGGACTGATGAAATGAGAGTGAGTCTTGATGGGCCAGATGGATGGGCCAGTGGCTGGATTGGTAAAGGGCAGAGAGCTCCAGTCCGACTCAGACGCCAGCAAGGTGGAGGTGGAGTACTGGTTTGGGCTGGTATCATCAAAGATGAGCTTGTGGGGCCTTTTCGGGTTGAGGATGGAGTCAAGCTCAACTCCCAGTCCTACTGCCAGTTCCTGGTAGACACCTTCTTCAAGCAGTGGTACAGGAAGAAGTCTGCATCCTTCAAGAAAAACATGATTTTCATGCAGGACAATGCTCCATCACACGCGTCCAAGTACTCCACAGCGTGGCTGGCAAGAAAGGGTATAAAAGAAGGAAATCTAATGACATGGCCTCCTTGTTCACCTGATCTGAACCCCATTGAGAACCTGTGGTCCATCATCAAATGTGAGATTTACAAGGAGGGAAAACAGTACACCTCTCTGAACAGTGTCTGGGAGGCTGTGGTTGCTGCTGCACGCAATGTTGATGGTGAACAGATCAAAACACTGACAGAATCCATGGATGGCAGGCTTTTGAGTGTCCTTGCAAAGAAAGGTGGCTATATTGGTCACTGATTTGTTTTTGTTTTGTTTTTGAATGTCAGAAATGTATATTTGTGAATGTTGAGATAATAATTCTGCACTCCCTATATATATATATATATATATATATATATAAAACATGATACCTTAAAGTTCATTAAGGCAACCAGCACTCTGCGAATGGCAAAACAAAGGTTTATTTAAACAAAACAGGAACGCGTTTCGGCGTGACCGCCTTTGAGGTTGATAAAGGCGGTCACGCCGAAACGCGTTCCTGTTTTGTTTAAATAAACCTTTGTTTTGCCATTCGCGGAGTGCTGGTTGCCTTAATGAACTTTAAGGTATCGTGTTTCATGTCAGACGTGGTGGTGCGCGTCCAATCCTAGCACCATTGGCGTTCAGGTGCGGCGAGGGAAATGCCAAATGAAGTGTTGATATAAATATATATATATATATATATATATATATATATATATATATATATATATATATATATATATTTATTTTTTTTCAAATGAAATTGACAGGGAATCGCCCGTGTGAAGGGCGACCGCCTGTAGGGGCAATTCTTTTTTTAATAGTTGCATGGTTATAGTGGCCCCCAGGGAACCCATACAGCTATTAAAAAAAAAATATATATATAGATATATATATATATATATATAATATTTACATATATATATATATATATATGTATACACATACCTACATAGTATATCTATAAACATAGGTATGCATATATATATATATATATATATATATATATATAGAGAGAGAGAGAGAGAGAGAGAAAGAGAGAGAGAGAGAGAGAGAGATCACTTATGTCAATGCGTGTGTGGTGTCAGTGGGGGCTGCATTCGGCCCCCAGGAAAACCACACCCACATATAAAAGTAATCTCTCTCTCTCTATATATATATATATATATATATATTATATATATATATATATATATATATATTCGCCACCAGTTCTCTTGCAGTTGCAGCTTGTGTCTTCAAAGCAATGCACATACTGCAAATGACACGTTTCAACTGTACCTTTTAGCCAGCAATAAAAAAGTCAAGTAACTCTTGTGATTATGTTTCTGCTACAAAAGGATCTGACTTTTGTATAGTGGCAGTTTTGATGCTATAAAGTAAAAGGTGTGTCAGTTTTATTGATCAGTTAATTAAAACAATTACAAATTCGAGTATGAAAAAAATCATGTGATTCAAATTATTTTTAAAACAAATAAAATTAAAACAATAAAATAGTCTCATTTGTGACATAAGAAATGCTTACACACGGTTAGCTCCCTCGTGAGCTCTGCTATCTATTCAGCTTTCTGGGCTAGCAGCCTCCTGAGAGCTGTCACATACTTTGCACATCTTGCCAGAGCCCAAGTTGCGGAGTGTGAAAAGCAAAGGTTAGATACCTCCACACAGGACCGTGCACCCTGCGCCAGCGCCAGAGAAATTATTAGTTGTCTTCTTTTGTGTGCTAATTTGGGACGGCAGCACAGAAGGTGTAGACAGGTTTCTCTGTGGTAAGAGCAGAGCCTACAGGCGTTTTTTTGCCCATGTGCGGACCAAGAAGGATTAAAGTCCTTAATTGGGAGGACTAATATTCGCATGTAAAGGATTTGATGCTGGGTGCCTGCGTTTATTGCTGCTAGGAGGTATGGCTGAGGGGCTCAGACCAGATAGAAATCACTTAGCGCTGGCACTGTTGTGGGTGATTTAGTTAACGACAAATCAGACTCTCGTGAGAGTTCCTTTGCTCTTTTGTTAATCGATAAAGTAGCGCAGAATGTTTATATGCCTACTGCAAAGATCAAATCTGTTTTTTATGTAAATAGCTGAGTAGATTAGTAAAGCCAGCCATTACCTGCACCATAATGCAAATGAATTGTATGTGCGAGGGGGGGCTATGGAGAGATGAAGAGCACGTTTGCTGGGTGGTAGTGAGGGAATCCAAGAAGGAGGTCATGGGAGTGGGAGCACCAATAATGATTGTTGGACTGGGCGCCAGAGGTGCTAAAGACTGTGACGATTGGTATGTGACAAGGTCTGAGACAGCAGATACTGAGACAGCATCTGAGGGGATAGGACAAAGGCGCAGACTCTGGGAGTGATTTTTCCGGCATCTCCTCTTCCAGTGATTCTGAGGGAGGTGATGAGGACAGTCCTGCTGTCCCTTCGCAAGCACAGTCTGTACAGCGGGACAATAGTGGGTTAGCCCAACCCAGAGAGCAGGTGCACGTGGCAGCAAGCACATAGAGCATGCTCTCTTGGGAGCTCCCCAATTTAATTCAGCCCCAAATTCCACCGCCCAAATCGTACTGTAGAGGCATCAAAATAATCTATCACAAAACAACCTTTTTTTGTAAGGCAGGTACCTGCGTTTTTGGTCCCAGGCTTGGCGGCCATATAGGGAAACCTACCAAACACAAATATTTCTGGAAACTAGACACCCTGGGGAATCCACTGAGGTGTGACTTGTGTGGATTCCCTAAAGTTTTCTTACCCAGAATACCCTGCAAAGGTGAAATGGTGAATAAAAACTCTATTTTTTCTTTCATTTCTCTCACACAAACTACAGGAATATGCTGGGATCCACAAAATTCCTACCACCCAGTATTTCCCCACCTGTCCTGATAAAAATGCTACCCCACTTGAGTGCCTATACCTATTGCCTGCGTTAGGAATGGATCACCCCAGGGAAGGACTAACATTGACGGTTGTGTGATCCATTCCTGACACGGGGATCTAGGCCTACCCACACAAGTGAGGTACCATTTTTATCGGGAGACTTTGGGGAAGGAAATTTGTGGCTCCTCTCAGATTCCAGAACTTTCTATCACCGAAATGTGAGGAAAAGGTGTTTTTTTTGCCAAATGTTGAGGTTTGCAAATGATTCTGGGTAACAGAACCTGGTGAGAGCGCCACAAGTTACCCCAATCTGGTTTCCCCTACGTGTCTAGTTTAAAAAAATGCACAGGTCTGGTAGGTTGTCCTAGGCATCGGCTGAGCTAGAGACCAAAATCCACATCTAGGCACTTTAAAAAAACTCGTCAGTTTTCAATGTAAAAGTTTGATGTGTCCATGTTGTGTTTCGGGGCCTTTCCTGTCGCGGGCTGTAGGCCTACCAACACAAGTCAGGTACCATTTTTATCGGAAGACCTGGAGGAATGCTGGGAGGAAGGAAATTTGTGGCTCCTCTGAGATTCCAGAACTTTCTATCACCGAAATGTGAGGAAAAAGTGCTTTTTTTTCCAAATGTTGAAGTTTGCGAAGAATTCTGGGTAACAGAACCTGGTGAGAGCACCACAAGTTACCCCACCCTGGGGTTCCCCTATGTGTCTAGTTTTTAAAAATGCACAGGTTTGGTAGGTTTTTCTTAGATACCGGCTTAGCTAGAGACCAAAATCCGCAGCGAAGCACTTTCCAAAAAACACATCAGTTTTCAATGTAAAAAGTTGATGTGTCTATTTTGCATTTTGGGGCGTTTCCTGTCACAGGCTAGGCCTGCCAACACAATTGAAGTACCATTTTTATCGAAAGACCTGGGGGAATTCTGGGTGGAAGAAAATTTGTGGTTCCTCTCAGAATGCAGAACTTTCCATCACCGAAATGTGAGGAAAAGTGTTTTTTTTGCCAAATTTTGAGGTTTGCAAAGGATTCTGGGTAACAGAACTTGGTGAGAGCCCCACAAGTCACCCAATCCTGGATTCCCCTAGATGTCAAGTTTAAAAAATGTATAGGTGTGCTAGGTTTCTCTAGGTGCCGGCTGAGCTAGAGGCCAAAGACCAAAGCTAGGCACTTTGCAAAAAACACATCAGTTTTCTTTGGGAAAATGTGATGTGTCCAAGTTGTGTTTTGGGGCATTCCTGTTGAGGGCACTAGGCCTACCCATACAAGTGAGGTACTATTTTTATCAGGAGACTTGGGGGAATGCTGGGTGGAAGGAAGTTTGTGGCTCCTCTCAGATTCCAGAACCTTTCAGCACCGAAATCTGAGGGAAAAGTGTGTGTTTTGCCACATTTTGAGGTTTGCAGGGGATTCTGGGTAACAGAACCTGGTGAGAGCCCCAAAAGTCACCCCATCCTGGATTGCCGTAGGTGTCTAGTTTAAAAAAATGCACAGGTTTGCTAGGTTTCCCTAGGTGCCGGATGAGCTAGGCAAAAATCCACAACTATGCACTTTTTAAAAAACACTTCAGATTTCAATGTAAAAATGTGATGTGTCCATGTTGCGTTTCCTGTCACAGGAAGTAGGCCTACCCACACAAGTAAGGTACAATTTTCATCAGGAGACTTGGGGGAACACAAAATAGAAGAACAAGTGTCATTGCCCCTTGTCTTTCTCTATATTTTTTTTCTAACTGTAAGACAGTGTGTAAAAAAGAAGTCTATTTGAGAAATGCCCCGTAATTCACATGCTGGTATGGGTACCCCGGAATTCAGAGATGTGCACATAACCACCGCTTCTCAACGCCTTATCTTGGAAATACAAAGGTTTCCTTGATACCTATTTTTGACTTTTTATATTTCACCAAATGAATTGCTGCATACCCGGTGTACAATAAAAACCCATTGCAAGGTGCAGCTCAATAACTGGTTCTGGGTGCCTAGGGTTTTTTATGAACCTACAAGCCCTATATATCCCTGCAACCAGAACAGTCCAGCAGACATAACGATATATAAAAGTTATAGAAGAAAACGTGGACATAAATGGTTCTTTTTTACCTCAATGTCAATTTTTGTTTTATTTTAGTTGTTACTTTCTGTAGGAAAACCTTGAAGGATCTACACAAATGACCCCTTGCTGAATTTAGAATTTTGTCTACTTTTCAGAAATGTTTAGCTGTCCGGGAGCCAGCATTGGTTTGACACCCATTTCTGTCACTAACTGGAAGGAGACTGAAAGCACAAAAAATAGTAAAAATGGGGTATGTCCTAGTAAAATGCCACAATTGTGTTGAAAATGTGGTTTTCTGATTCTAGTCTTCCTGTTCCTGAAAGCTGGGAAGCTGGTGAGTTTAGCACCATAAACCCTTTGTTGATGCGATTTTCAGGAAAAAATCACATGCTTTCTTCTGCAACCCTTTTTTCCAATTTTTCTGAAAAAAACAAAATGTTAGCTATATTTTGGCTAATTTCTTGCTCTCCTCAAGGGGAACCCAGAAACTCTGGGTACTTTTAGAATCCTTAGGATGATGGAAAAAAAGGACACATGTTTGGCGTGGATAGCTTATGTGGAAAAAAAGATATGAAGGTCTAAGTGTGAACTACCCCAAATAACCCAAAAAGGGCTCCGGATGGGGGGCGTGGGAAGGCCCAGCAGCTAAGGGGTTAAAGTTAATATGGCCCTCATTACGACCCTGGAGGGCGGGGGAGAAGTGGCGGTAATACCGCCAACAGGCCGGTGGAAAAAAAATTGAATTATGACCACGGCGGTTACCGCCATGGTCATCCGCCACTTCTCCACTCCGACCGCTGGGCTGGAGACTTCGGTTTCCAACCCGGCGGCCGTCACCAGACTGTCGGCGGTATCAGGACTCTGCATACCGCCATAGATTTCAGGTGGTTTGGAACCACCACAAAATTCATGGCGGTAGGCACTATCAGTGCCAGGGAATTCCTTCCCTGGCACTGATAGGGGTCTCCCCCACCTCCCTCCCCACCCCGAGTCCTCCTGCCACCCCCCACCCCCCTGCCATCCCCAAAGGTGGCAGGACCCCCCTCCCCACCCTCACCCCCAACATTAACTTACACACACCCCCTCCCCACTCCCAACCCCAACATGAACATACACACACTTCTACACGCACACATACACTACAACAACACATACCCGCACACATAAAAACAGACATGCAAACAGAACGACTTGCACACATTTTCAAAACACACAACACACCCCCGCATGCATACACGCACTCACACACCCCCTCTACGTACTCACACGCACACCTCCATTCACGCACACAACACACAACACCCCCCAACCCCCTCCCCTAATGGACGATCACCTTACTTTGTCCGGTGATCCTCCAGGAGGGGACGGGATCCATGGGGGCTGCTCCGCCGCCAGCTCCCCATCATCAGAACACCACCACACCGAATCCTGGGTTGGGATTCGGTGGGTGGTGTTCTGATGACGGGGAGGTGGAGCAGCCTCCACTTCCCCGCTGACCGCCAGTATGGCTGCTGACGGCTCTCCATCCGAAAAAGGAAGGAGGGCTGACAGCAGTCATGATTCGCTGCGCGGAAAACCGCCTGCACTGGCTGTCTTCAGCACAGCAGTACCTCGGCAGTCTTGGAAAAAGACCGCCAAGGCTGAAATGAGGCCCTATATGTTTTAAAAGTATTATATTGTATAATAGTTACATTTTGATATGCTTACCTATTTTATGTCAATATTGTAGTCTTCCATATTTTTGTTGTTGATATTTTTGAATTTACACACAAATAATGTAAAATCGATATTTGTGTCCTCAATGTTTTTCTGATGATATTTGTGTCGCTGATAATTTTGTCAGCGATATTTCATCAAATAACTGTACCGGGTTCAGCTTATTTGTTTTGTTCTAAGTACTCAGGATTCAGTTGTTGTGTACGATCATCAGAATCAGTGTTGGATCTCAGATGACTTTGGGCCTGAATACAACCTTGACGGATGGAATACTCTGTCCCAAACTTGACAGATGTCCGGCACGCTGTTTTACAAGTTCCATAGGATATAATGGAATTTGTAATACAGCGGATGGGATATCAGTCACGTTTGTGACAGAGTATCCCACCTATGAAGGTTGTAATCGGGCACTTACAATCAGATCTGTTTATAGGGAAATTTTAGATTACAGCAGAATACGTTTCACAATCAGAGCAGGAAGCTGTCAAGGGGCTGGCTGCTGAGAATGTCTGCTGAGTGCTTCGTTGACTGCCCAAGGAAAGGGCAACTCTTCCATGTAGCCATAGCACCACCCTGTACAGGTTAGTATTTGTAAATATGACAAGTGTTTTCTTAAGAGGGGCCCCCCTAAGGAGGAAAAAAGCACAAACAGCAAGAAACCTCCTTAGCAATGTTGCACATCTTGGTTAAAGATGAAAGTTAGTATTGAGTATAATAACGAAGTACTAAACCTCCCTTGACATCAGGAAGGAGAAAACAGCAAGGCAATGGGATCCAGAAGTAGAATGCAGTATAACATTCCAAGTGCAAAGAGCAAAAACAGGGACAAATATGGAAATAAAGTGATATATATTGTGGCAAAAAAATAAGGGAGTGAATGTGTTTGGTGACATACTCTTCACTTGGAAATGCCTTTTTATATTTACATTTTTTATTTCTCTTGTAGAGGGCAGGTTATAGCCTTGCCCACTCCTTCTTTTGTACAATTTTGACATTCACAAGGTAAATGAAAAAGAAGAACAATTTTTGTCTACTTTCAACCTTTAATGTATTCCGCGATCCTGCAACCGCCATCCATGTCTGGTACACTGGGGTACCTGTGGAGCACCTGTCCATGTGACTGTTAGTGTGGAGACACCAGGGCGGGACTGCCTGACCATGAAAGCAGCGCTCCTTCCTCTTTGGCTCGCACTGAGCCTTCAGTAAACTCTTGGCTCAGGTCTCTGTACAAATACAACGAATGGTAAGGATGAACAGTTGATTGGGTGGGAAGGGAGGATAGGGTAAAAGGGATGAGGCATGACTGTGAGTTACCCCTATTTCATGGAAAGAAAATGATATTTTTTAAGCAATAAGCATTCAATTCAAAGGAATTTATCAAACGCATGGCTACCCAACGGGCTTCCCAGTGCTGAGAGATCTACCAGACTTAATACAACGATCTTAAACAAACAGAAACATCTTGAGTTGTTTCCTGAAGCTGAGAAAGTTGTCATTCAGCCTAAAGAGTTAGGGATAAGGACTTAAACAGTTTGGGGGCAAGGTGGGCAAAAGAGCACCCAGTGCATCTAGCTTTCTTCACCCTAGGGATAGAAATACTTAGATTGGTAGATCTTAGCTCTCTGTTGAGCTGGTAAGGACTGACAGATGATGGAGGATGTGTAGCCCCCTGATGTGCCTCGCACCATGAGCCACGCAGAGTGCTTTAAACTGAATCCTCTTGTGTATAAGTAGCTAGTGTACAGTAGCAAGTTCAGGGGAGGCAGCCTGAAATTTGAAATTTAGGAATGCCCAGAAGGATTTGTGCTGCTGCATTCTGTACAACCTGATGTTTTTTTAGTAATGGAAAGTGGGCTTCCCAGATAGAGAGAGGGATAATATCAGGCCTTGAACCACCATTCTCGGAACAGAAACTGATAGCCAACTAAGTGGCTTCCTGGGGGCTCTTAAGAGTCCAAAACAACTGGAAAAAAGCTTCTTGGCCTTAGCCCCCATGGTGAGTTTGCTGTGCAGTATAACACCCAAGCCTTTCGCTTCTAACCTGGGGGATAGAATATATCACAAGGATAGGGGGGCGACTGAGCTGATTCCAAAGTGATGGATTGTTCCAACCACCAGAACCTCAGTTTTGTCACCATTTAACTTCAGGCAACTGGCAGCCACCCAGCTGGCAACTTGCTTTGAGCAAGAGTGAAGGTGTTGTGAGACAATGATCTGAGTGTCGCCTGCATACGACACCACAGCAAAGCCTAAGGACTAAATGATGTCTGACAAAGATTAAAAGATGAAAGAGTTTCAAACTCAAGGAGGAGCCCTGGGTAACACCACACTTTAGGTGATGGGTGGGAGAAAGAATTGGCACTTTATTCACTTGAAAGCTTCTGTTATTTAAAAAGGAGGAGATCCATTTTAGCGCACCCCTCATGATCCCGGCCTCTTCCAATCAACGCAGAAGGATTGGGTAAGAGGCAGTGTCAAATGCTGCATTCAGGTCAAGCAGAATGACGACGATTGAATCACCTTGGTCGAGGACACTTTTCAGTTTATCCATGGCAACAAGGAGTGCTGTTTCCATACTGCACCATGGCTGGAAACCAATTTAAGTAAAATGCAGTGTGCCATGAGACTTCAGAAACACAGAAAGATGTTTATCAATCACTTTTTCCAGAATGTCGCTATCTCCAGGGAAGAGGGCGATAGGCCTATAGCTTTTGATCCAAAGACTCAAGATCCAAAGATGGTTTCTTTAGCAAAGGTCTAATGATAGCATGCTTCCATGCATCAGGCACATTGCTGCTGTCCAATGACGGATTATATTTAGCAGTAAGTACTGAAAGAATGTAATCCCCTTCTTTTAGCAAAATATTGAGGGGTGCAGGATCCAGCAGGGGCCTGATTCCACAGTTCTTGCTATATTCATGATTTCCTCCTTGCTAACCAGTAGAAATGAGGAAAGTTCTCCCTTTGACCTGTCAGCCGAAGCCTTCTTGTTGGTCGTGCCCTTCTATTCTAGCTCACACAAGCTTGTCATAGATAACCCTTGCTTTCCAGATGTTAGACCTGTCAACCACTGGCTTGGATTTCCCTGTCTTTTGGCTATCATGTGCTGAATTTCATTTTTGCTGGCTTTAGTACTCTGGGCACTTTACCCCTGCTGACCTGTGCTAAAGTGCAACTGCTTTCTGTCTAAATAGTATTGGTGATTGGTTTATTCATTATTGACATATTTGATTTACTAGTAAGCCCCTAGTATAGTGCACCATATGTGCACAGGGCACGTAAATCAAATGCTACTAGTGGGCCTGCAGCACTGATTGTGCCACCCATATAAGTAACCCTGCAAACATATCTCAGGTCTGCCATTGCAGCGCCTATGTGTGCGGTTTTAAACTGCTATTTTGAACTGGCAAGTGAACCCACTTGACAGGTTTAAACCTTCGCTTTTACTGCATGTAAGTCACCCCTAATTTAGGGCCATGACAGTCTATGGGCAGGGTGCGGTGTATTTAAAAGGTAGAACATGTACTGGTGTGTTTTACATATCCCGATAGTGAAATACTGCTAATTGGGTTTTCACTATTGCAAGGCCTATCTCTTCCATAGGATAACATGGGGATTGCCTTGAAATATCTTTTAAGTCTAACTCCCCATTTGGAGCAGATAGAGATGGGGAGTTTGGGGTCTCTGAACTCACAATTTAAAATTAAATCTTTTGGCGAAGTTGTTTTTTAAAGTGTAAGTTTGAAAATGCCACTTTTAGAAAGTGGCCATTTTCTTGCTTAACCATTCTGTGCCTCTGCCTGTCAGTGAAATACACGTCTCGGTCAGGATGACAGTTGGGCTGTTTGTGAATTCACTCTAGACAGTCACACAAAGGGAGCTGAGGTGTGCCCTGCGTATCCTAATGGGTCTTCCTGAGCTAGAGTGGTAGTAGGAGCTGACACTTGCACCTGAATAGGGCTGTGCCTGTCCTTACACAAAGCAGTATCCAAACCCTTGGAGTGTGTCTGGGGCCAGGGCAGGAAAGGCAGGGTCTTTTTTTTTAAGTTTGCCTACTTCAAAGACAGAAGTGAGTATAAGTACTGGACCTCTGACCCCACAACGTTAGAATCCTTCTGGACTGAGGACATTCTGCCAAGAAGAAGAGCTGGATACTGTAGGAGGGACTGCCACACTGCCTGTTGCTTTGCTGTGCTGGCCTGCTGCTTGCTGTTTCTGTCCTGGGAGTGAAAGGACTGGACTTTGCTTTCTACATCCTGCTTCCAAAGGTTCTCCAAGGGCTTGGACTGAGCTTGCCTCCTGTTAAGAAGTCTCAGGGTCATCAAACACTTCATCTGCCAGTATATGGGTTCTCTTACTGAGACCCCTGACTTGCCAAGTGATGCAAATCTAGTTCCTGGGCCCTTGGGAGTGAGTTCTGGTGTAACCAAGAAGAAACAAGCACATCGACTCCAGAGTGACTTCAGAACCAGCGCCACTGTCCAACTCAGCACTGCTACCTGCATCTGAGTTGTGGTCACTGCTAAGTGCAAAAACTGCAACAAAGCGCTTCAGCACCTCTGAATTCCCTCCACAGCGTGAGTCCTGAGTGCAGTGTCACCGACATCCATGACACCCGACTCTGACTCTGCCGCAGCACCTGTTGCTCTGTGGTATGATTGCGACACTGCGAAGTTGACACCTCGCTTCTTAACCTGTTGGATTCATCGGTCTCGCCTTGTAAGGAACGGATGCCACAAGCGCCACATTGCCTCCCCCCCAACTATAAGGAAATTACACCTCACATCCCCTGCCCAGCAGTTAGGGACTGATGCCTCACCTCCCTGGTAGCAGTAAGGAACAAACGCCGCACCAGCTCCAGCAAAGCCTGACCTCCCAGGCTCTATGAACAATCTTTGTTTACTCGTTTTCCAAGGTACTGTACCTGGGGTCCGTGCGACTCCATGGCCGGCCCGCACTCCCTCACAAGTGGCATCAGACTGTTGGGAATGACTCCCTCTAGATGTTGTGATAGTCCCAGTCGGAGCTATTATGTTTCTAAGCACTGTACTAAGATTTAATCTTTGAAAACTTGTATCTTTGCTTGTGAATGTTGGGTTTTTGTTTTTGTCTTGTTTTACTCATTTACTTATTGGTTATTTTTCTAAGCTAGTGGTGAGTACTTTTGTGGTGGTTTCACTGTGCTACTGTGTGTGTGTACAAATACTTTACACATTGCCTCTGAGATAAGACAGACTGCTTGTGCCAAGCTACCAAGGAAGTGAGCAAGGGTTATCTTAGCTCTGTGACTCCTTCACCCTGACTACAGTGAGGGCCCATACTTTGACAGGGTTCAAACCACTGCCAACTAGAGACCCATTATTAACACCTGAGAAAATAATTGGCTAATAGATCACAATGTAACTCAGAGGGAGGAGGTCCTGAACCCATACAAGCCAGTTTCAGAAAGGAATTAACACATTTGTAGAGTTCCTTTGAGTAATTGGATGAGCTTTCAATACTCAAGGTGAAATCATCTAGCCAGGTTTTGCTTATGCCTCCCTGATACTTTTTTCAAGCTTTTGTGAAGATAAGTTACCTTGTTTCATCATAACTTACTCTCCAATTCCTTCCCCTCCTTTTACATTATTTCTTTAGTTCAACCGATTCTGCTGAGAACCACAGGGCTTTTCCAGTGTGCCGGGAATGCCAGCGCACTAGGGTGAAACCAATCTTAGTTGCTTGTGTTACGGTTCTTGTAGGACCGGGCCTGGCAGTTTGGGCTGGGCTGTTCCCATGAGGAACAGGGTCAAGGCTGATTTGCATATGGCTGGGTCCAAACTGAGCTGGCATGGTGGACAAAAAACCGATAGGTTGCTAGTGGCAGAGATTAATTCAAGCATTCCATCCATCATCTTGATCTTTTTGCATTTCCTGCCTTAATTGCTCGGAGTATGCCCAGACATGAGTCCTAGGCTTTCTGTGCCATTGGAGCCACGCTATACCTAGCTGAAGAGCCCTAAATAGTGTGAAACTGGTCCTAGGTTGCTTGTGCTCTAGTACAGGGAGGACCTGGCCTCGCAGTTCAGGCTTGACTGTTCCAATGAGGAGCAGGGTCAAGATGGATTTGCATATGGCTGGGTCCAAACTGAGGTGGCATGGTGGGCAAAAAAAGGATAGATTGGGATGCGGCCCAATTGATTGCCAGTGGCTGAGATCAATTCAAACATTCCATTCATCATCTTGATTATTGTGCATTAACCACTGGGCTTTTGCGAGTAGCAGAGCATTCTTACTCAGTCTCAAGCATTTTACCCTGTCTAGACAGTCCTTTACATATTGTTAAATGTTGCATAGACTATGGAGATATCGCCGAGTAAATCAGGGATAGAATTATATAGCGCCTTTTCCCAGCTGGCTGTGTCTAATTTAGACCATTGCCGAATAAAGCTCAACTACACAGCTCTGGGGGCATTATTTCCTATTATTGGCAGAGAAAAAGGGGTGATGAAATGATCAAAAACTGGATCAAAACATGTCCTTTTTATGCGTGCATGATGTTACCAATTGAGAAAGCGGTATAGCAGAAAGATAATGTATGAAATTTACCATGTATTCACAATCGATGTCCTCTAGGTGCAAACTGAAATCCCCCAACAATGTGAAATTTCTTTTCTGCAAGCTTTATATAGCCAGTGCGGCTGGCAAAGCATGGAAGCATTCAATATACTTGCACATTACTTTAACAACCTTCAACTAATGACAAGCGTTCAAGGACTGAGCACAATGAGTGTCTCTTTAGTTTCCTTTGTGATTATGAGAAAAGTGGTCCTCAGCCCCGAAGCCATGGTCCACCATGCATTTATTATTAACATTGAAGTGTCTTCTTGAGAGGGTTCCAGTTAGGAGGAAACCCCGCAAAGGGCGGAAATAACCTCTTTGGTGATATTGGTTCTGGCCGACAATTACTGCAGAGGTCGAAAAGCAATGCACCAAAACTACCCTGAATCAGGGTTGAGAAAGAGCCCCACATGATGTCGTCTAGGTAAAAGAATGAAAAAAGAATCCTGCTGAAGAAAACAAGCAAAAATTGAGAAACAAAAATGAATCAGAAAGGGTGAAGTATATGACCCAAAGTATGATAATGAATGTACTGCAAAGTATTCTTCCCTGGTCTCCTTATATATGTTCTAAGCAGGAAATAAAATCACAGGAAACAGGTTAATACAATCTTAAATTAAGAATTTAAGGGAACAAATACTATAGAGTGTAGACATAGATTTAGGGCAAGTCACATGTACTCGCAGGAAATGTAATTTCCAAGAAATGGCAGACAGAACAAGAGCCCCATGTTTGACACCTTTAATACTTCCACGTCCTGCAGGCTTCCTCTTCTACCCAGTATTCCGTATCTGAAGTGGAGCTTGCTGCTGAGAGATTATGATCACCAAGATCTGGTGCAGATTAAGTGGTACTGCTGAAAACACCTCCAGCATACCAAACATATAAATCAAAGATGCTCTGACTTCGTCTTGAAAGGCAAAGGGCTAAGAGAACAAGCTGCTGCCTCCTGTGAATTTTTTTCAAGATCTAAAAGGTCAATAAGTAAGAATAATAGAGACAAGTTTGATCAGTTACAGTCACAATCTGACAATTCACACCTTTATTGATTCCATTTTGTAATTTTGCTCAATTTTAGCAAAACCTAAAACACTCTGCTCCTTACGCCCATGACTGAAGCAATAAGACATGATGGCTTCCCTGATATCAAACATCTCGTATTGATAAACCCTCACTGATGCCCTTGATGGATTGATCAAAACATGCACCCAGAGGGCACCTTAGAAGTACCCCCTGAAAACCTACCATGTACCCATGTGCAGACTGACCAGAGTCAGTGTACCAATGGTGCCAGCATGGTCCCCCAGCCCTCCAGGGACCAAGCCTACCTCACACTTACCCACTGTGGACTCATCTACACTGCCTGCAGCTTGTGCATGAAGGCCCCATCAAATTTAAATGCTCTGGTGTAGAAAACCTGATGCCTCAAAGTACCTCTGCAACCGTTGCCCCTGGCCCGGTGAGACGAGGGCCTGAGGTGTTTCCACATCCCCAGACATCTCAAGAGCCAAACCCCCTTGTTGGTTCCTCCTGATTGGTTCCCCAATCCTCAACTGCAGCATTTTCTCTCCCAGACTGGTCTCCACAAAGCTACATTGGGCACACAACGTCGTTCCTCACCTCTGCACCCTGCTGCCGCCCGGTGTGACCTGTTGGTGTGGTCCTGACTCGTGCCCAGTACTTACCTCAAGTCCAGGAGATTGGTCTCGTAAATTTCTGTACCCTACCTAAATACAGTACTTGTTCTCATCATAGGATAACATTGCACCTTTTGACAAATGCACAAAGTATCGACTTTCCAAAGCTGTAACGAATCTCTTTGCAAAAGCGTACTGACCTGATCATAATGATTCTGGTGTCAAAAATATAAAAATGCTTGTTATTTTTGTAAATTGGTGTAGATCTCCTTCTTGTGCCATGTGTCTCATTTATTAATTGTGCATGTATTTGCAAGTGTCTCACACTCCTCTCTGATAGGCCTAAGGCTGCTTGACCACACAACCCCCTAAAAGAGCACGTTGAGAGTGCTAGAGCAAGCCGCTGTCCATAAGTAAAGGGACCCCTGGTCTCTTTGCAAGATATATCTCATTTTGATATATGATATAAATAGTCAGGTCCTATATTGGTGGCAGCTGTGGAATACAAGGCTTTGGCATTTGCTGTAGCACTTGGTTAATAAGTGATTGCACAAAGGAATCCAAAATTGTGTTTAGTTAGGAAGCATTTTTCCAGTTTTCAGTTTTTCCAAATTGTTTAGAATTACTGTTAAGGCCTTGTGTTAAGTCCCTAGTCCAAACATTTTGGAATGTAAAACACATTAACTAAATTAGGCCTTTTAGTTAGTTTACTTAATTTCTAATAAGGTTCCAACTCTGTTAAAACCATGACTGAGGTAGCAGGGTCATCTCAGGAGCTCAACCTGGGCCCCAACAAACACCTTAAAGTTACTCAACTTAAGACCCTCTGCAAAGCATGGAAACGTGTCATGGACAATAAGCCCACAAAAGCCATCTGTAGCAGCTGCTTGCAGAAAATGATAGAGCCATGGCAAGCAAAGGTGCCCCTCAGGAGAATGAGGAGTAGGAAGAGGATGAAGAATCCCCCCACAACTCTACTGACAGGAACACCACTAGAGTCACTTCTTATAGTACCCCAGTAGATGTAGACAGTGGGGATGCTGAACTCCAGAAACCAGCTAAGAGAGGAATAGAGTTACAGTCTTGACTCTTAGCTATAGAAAAAAAAGAGATGAGATGAGCCTAGGACCCATCTCTGGTGGCAGCAAACTTTTAAATAAGGAGAAAGAAGAAGCTTTCAACTCTAAACTACCTAAAGGGATTGTCCCCAACTATTCAGAGGTGATGATGTCACCAAATGGTTCACAGCCTTTGAGAGGGCCTTTGCCATGAGGAAATGCAACCAAAAGTATTGGGGCTCTCTACTCTGGGAGCTGTTTTCAGGGAAGTGCAGGATAGGCTCCTGACACTGACTGGAGCAGATGGTGAGTCCTATGACCAAATTAAAGATACTCTGATTGAGGGATTTGGACTCACAATTGAGGAGTACAGGATCATGTTCAGGGAAACTAGAAAAACCTCTAGTAAATCCTGGGTAGATTTTGTTCACTTCTCAGTCCAAACACTGGGTGGCCGGTTAAAAGGGAACCAGGTGCAAGATTATGATGGGGTTTATAATCCTAATATTAAAGAGCATCTGTTAGGTAACTATCTTTCTGAAATATTGCATCAGTACCTGGTAGACCTAGGTCCAATTTTTCCCCAAGCTTTGGGCAAGAAGGCAGACCACTGGGTGAAGACTAGGGTACCGAAGACAAGTCATGCTGGGAGTGACCAAAATAAAGGGGTTGCTAGCCCCCCCAAGGGAAAGGTGGTGACCAGTCTAAGAATAAAAATGAGGAGTCTTCTAAAGGCCCCCCAAAAAATCATCAGGCGGGTGGGCCCGAAACAAACTACAAACCAAAGGCAGGTACAAGGGTAAGAACTTTGACTCTAAGAAGGCTTGGTGCTTGAATTGCAAAGCCAATGGACAGTGAACTGGATACCCTACCTCTATTAAAAAAAAATCCCCTAGTGCACCTGCAGCTCCTGCTGCAGTGGTAAGTCTCCAGATGGGATCTCGGGTGAGATCTGACTATTTGAGAGAGCACACCGAAGCAACTTTAGTCTCAGAGGGAGGGATGGATGTTGCTGCCCTGGCTGTCTGGTCCAGTAATCTGGAGAAGTACAGACAACAGCCTCATATTAATAGGATCAAAGTTGAAGCACTGAGGGATACAGATGCAAGTGTTACCATGGTGATTGAGAAACTGATATTCCCAGAACAGTATCTGACTAGTGAAACTCTCATCATCACCAATGCTGACAACCAAGCTAAGTTTCACCCCATGGCGTGGTATCCTTAGAGTGGGGAGGGGTTACTACTCAAACGAAGTTGGTGGTATCCTCTGCAGTTCCTGTAGCCTATCTGCTAGGAAATGATCTGGAGTCATCAGCATGGGCTGAAGTCGAAAGAAAAACCTGTGTAACTATGCTGGGTATACCTAAATGGTTGTGTGTGAAAACTAGAGCACAATGCAAAGGCCAGGGTGAAAAAGAGGTGATGTAGCCTGGAATAATGGCCCAACCCTCCAAGAAACAAAAACAGAACGTCTGATAAGCCAGCTTCTGAGTAGCCCCATGCTCATGCCTCCTTCCCTCAGGGAGAAGACCTGTCAGCCTTTGAGGGAACTGAGCCCCAGGAACTTCGGCCTAATATGACAGAGCTCCTAGGTCCAGGGGGGCCCTCTAGGGAAGAGCTGTGCCAGGGACAGAGGACCTCTCCCACTCTTGAGAGCCTGAGACAACAATCTGCTGACCAGGAAAAGGGAGATTTCAGTGGCTCCCACACAACCTATTAGGAGGAGGGACTCCTGTATACTGAGGCCAGAGACCCCATTCCTGGTGCCATTCGGAGAGTGGTAGTACCACAGATGTACAGAGAGTTCCTAGTCACATTGGCTCACGACATCCCCCTAGCTGGGCATCTTAGCAAAACTTGGAGTACGTTGGTACCTCACTTCTATTGACCAGGTATGCCCCAGAAAGTGAAGGGATGTTGTAACTCCTTTCTCATCTGTCAAGCCAGTGGCAAGGCAGGTGGCCACCCAAAGGCCCCCTTAATTCCACCTCCATTGGTTGGGGTTCCCTTTGAAAGGGCAGGGGTTGATGTTGCTGCCCCTCTAAACCCTCCAACAGCATCAAAGAACAGATTTATACTGGTGGTAGTGGATCATGCCACCAGGTAGCCTGAAGCTAAACCCCATAGGACTACCACTGCTCCTGCAGCGGCTAGGGCCCTACTCAGTATATTTTACTAGAGTGGGCTTCCCTAATGAGTTGGTCTCAGACAGTGGTAGCAGCATCATGTCTGCACACCTCAAGGCCATGTAGAATGAATGTAGAGTGACTTATAGTTCACTACCCCATGTCACCCACAAGGAAATGGTTCAACTGAGAGATTCAGCAAAACCATGAAAGGCATGATTGCAGGACTCCCTGAAAAACTCAAAAGGAGATGATCCATCCTTTTTCCATGCTTGCTTTTCACCTACAGAGAAGTACCACAGAAGGAAGTAGGTTTTCCCCCCTTTGAACTTCTGTTTGGTCATCCTGTAAGGGGACCTCTGTGTCTAGTGAGGGAAGGTTGGGAGAGACTTCACAAAGAGTCCAAACAAAATATTGTGGAGTATGCGCTTGGCCTATGTTCAAGGATGACTGAGTACATGGATAAAGCTTCCAAAAATCTTGTGGCCAACCAAGAGGTCCAGAATCCCCAGTATGACCAAAAGGCTGCCATGGTGGCATTCCACCTAGGGCAGAAGGTGTGGGTACAGGAGCCTGTAGCTCCCAGGCCACTCCAGGACATATAGAGTGGCCCATACCCCATCCTTAAAAAGAAAAATGAGGTCACCTATCTGGTTGGCCTAGGCACTCCCTTGAACCATCACAGGTTCATCCATGTGAACCTCCTAACGCTCTTCCATGACAGGGCTGATGTCGCCATGCTGATGGTCACTGATGAGGATCAGGAAGAAGAGAGCGAGCCTCTCCCTGAACTCCTCTTCCACAGCCCTAAAATGGGTTAGTTGATAGACTGGTCTTCTCTGACACCCTCACTGCCCAGCAGAAAGCTGACTGCAGGCAAGTCCTGCAGCAGTATGCTGAGCAGCTCTTTTCCCTCACCCATGGTCAGACAACTGGTGTGTCCATGATGCAGACACTGTTGACCACATGCCTGTCAAAAGCAAAATATACAGGCAGTCTGACCATGTGAAGGAGAGTATCACAGCTGAAGTAAGCAAGATGATGGACTTAAGGATGATTGAGCCCTCTGACAGTCCCTGGGAGAGCCCTGTGGTCTTAATCCCAATACCTCATTCCAAGGGAGATAAACCAGAGCTGAGGTTTTGTGTGGACTAAGGAGGTCTCAATGTTGTCACTAAGACAGATGCTGTAGGAAAATGGCTCCTCGTTGCAGTTTTCCACTTTTTGCCTGATATTGATGCTGACTTGACTGAGAGTGTGTTGGCACCCTGCTAACCAGGCCCCAGCACCAGTGTTCTTTCATCAAAAATGTGCCATTGTTTCCACAATTGGCACAGCCCTGGCACACAGATAAGTCCTTTGTAAAAGTTACCAGTGGTACCAAGGGCCCTGTGACAAGGTATGGTCTCTAAGGGCTGCAGCATATGTTGTGCCACCCTAAGGGACCCCTCACCTAAAACATTCACACTGCCACTGCAGATTGTGGCGGTCATTCTGACCGCGGCGGACGGCGGTCGCCGCCCGCCAAGCGGTTCCCGCCGAAAGACCGCACCGCGGTCATAAGACCGCGGCGGCCATTCCGGCTTTCCCGCTGGGCCGGCGGGCGACCGCCGGCCGGCCCAGCGGGACAGCCCCTTCAACAATGAAGCCGGCTCGGAATGGAGCCGGCGGAGTTGAAGGGGTGCGACGGGTGCAGTGGCACCTGTCGCGATTTTCACTGTCTGCTAAGCAGACAGTGGAAATCTTTGTGGGGCCCTGTTAGGGGGCCCCTGCACTGCCCATGCCAGTGACATGGGCAGTGCAGGGGCCCCCAGGGGCCCCACGGAACCCATTCCCGCCATCCTGGTTCTGGCGGTGGACACCGCCAGAAACAGGCTGGCGGGAAGGGGGTCGGAATCCCCATGGCGGTGCTGCTTGCAGCGCCGCCATGGCGGGTTCCCTGGGCCAGCGGGAAACCGGCGGGAAACCGCCGGCTCCCCTTTTCCGACCGCGGCTTTACCGCCGCGGTCAGAATCGCCCAGGAAGCACCGCCAGCCTGTTGGCGGTGCTTCCGCCGCACTCCGCCATGGCAGTCATGGACCGCCAAGGTCAGAATGACCCCCTGTGTGTGTTGTTGGGGAGAAAAAGGCAAAGTCGACATGGCATCCCCCTCAGGGTGTCATGCACACAAAATACTGCCTGTGGCATAGGTAAGTCACCCCTCTAGCAGGCCTCAAAGCCATAAGGCAGGGTGCACTATACCACAAGTGAGGGCATAGCTGCATGAGCAATATGTCCCTACAGTGTGTAAGTCCATTCTTAGACATTGTAAGTACAGTATGGCTATATTAAGTATATGGTCTGGGTGTTAGTCAAAACGAACTCCACAGTTCCATAATGGCTACACTGAATACTGGGAAGTTTGGTATCAAACTTCTCAGAATAATAAACCCTCACTGATGCCAGTGTTGGATTTGTTAGAAAATGCACACAGAGGGCATCTTAGAGATCCCCCTTGTATTTTACCCAATCCTTCAGTGCAAGACTGACTGGTCTGTGCTTGCCTGCCACTGACAGATGAGGTTCTGACCCCCTGGAGTGAGAGTCTTTGTGCTCTCTGGGGCCAGAAACAAAGCCTGCACTGGGTGGAGGTGCTTCACACCTCCCCCCTGCAGGAACTGTAACACCTAGCAGTGAGCCTCAAAGGCTCAGTCTTCGTGTTACAATGCCCCAGGGCACTCCAGCTAGTGGAGATGCCAAGCCCCCGGACAAAACCCCACTTTTGGTGGCAAGTCCAGAGGGATAATGAGAAAAACAAGGATGAGTCACCCCCTCAGCCAGGTCCACCCCTAAGGTGACCAGAGCTGAAATGACCACCTCCTTGAGAAATCCTCCATTTTGCTTTGGAGGATTAGGACCAATAGAGATAGAGATGTACTCCCCTCCCCAGAAGGAGTGGGTACAAGGAGGGTGTAGCCACTCTCAGGGACAGTAGCCATTGGCTACCGCCCCCTGACCCTAACACACCCCTAAATTTAGTATTTAGGGGTGACCCTGAACCCAGCTCTTCAGATACCTGATGACCTACAAAGAAGGACTGCTGACCTAAAAAGACAGCAGAGAAGAAGGAAGATGACAACTGCTTTGGCCCCAGCCCTACCGGCCTGCCTCCTACTTCAGAGAACCTGCACCCCAGCGGTGCATCCTGTGGGCCCAGCGACCTCTGCCAACTATGAGGACTGCCCTGCAACTAAAAAGGATCAAGAACTCCTGTGGACAGCGGACCTGTCCAACCAAGAAAGAAGAAACCATCTTTAAAGGGACTTTCACCTCACTCCAGAAGCGTTAGTCCCCACCACTCTGCACCCGACGCCCCTGGCCCGTGTCCAGAGAAACCAACAACCCAGAGAGGATCGCCAGGCGACTCTGACAACGTGTCTACCCTGGGCTGACCTCCCTGCACCCCCACAATGACTCCTGCAGAGGGAATCCCGAGGACCCCCTGACCGCGACTGCCCGAGACGAAGATATACGTCATCTGGAGAAGCACTGCACCCTCAGCCCCCAGGCCTTTGAGAAACTGACTACCAGTTCAGCAACGACCAGCAGGCAGCCCGCGCCCTTTCTCGGGCCCACGTTGGCTGGCCCGAGAAGCCCCCCTGTGCCCTGCCTGCAGCGTCTGAGTGACCCCCGGGTCCCTCCATTGAATCCTATTGAACACCAGATGCCCTGTTTGCCCACTGCACCCGGCCACCCCTGTGCCACTGAGGGTGTGTGTTGTGTGCCTAATTGCCCCCCCCAGTGCTCTACAAAACCACCCTGGTCTCCACTCCGAGGACGCAGGTACTTACTTGCCAGCAGACCGGAACCGGAGCGCCCCCTGTCTCCATAGGTGCCCATGTTGTTTTGGCTCCTCTTTGACCTCTGCACCTGACCGGACCCGTGTTGCTGGTGCTGGGTGTTTGGGGATGACTTGAACCCCCAACAGTTGGCTACTTATGCCCCGGAGACTGAACTTGTAAGTGCATTGCTTACTGTAATAACTAAACTGTACTGACCTCCCCCAGGAACTATTGAAAATTGCAGTGTCCACTTTTAAAATAGCTTATTGTCATATTATGGAAAACTGTGTACATTACTGTTTTGGTTCAAAGTTGTAAGTATTACTATGCAAAGTACCTTACATTTAATGTACTTACCTGCAACCTTAATCTTGTGGTTCTAAAAATAAATTAACAAAAGAATATTTTTCAATACAAAAACCTATTGGTCTGGAGTTCAGTCATTGAGTGTATGTTTTCACTTTTTGCTTGTGTGTGTACAACAAATGCTTAACACTACCCTCTGATAAGCCTAATTGCTCAACCACACTAACAAAAATAGAGCATTAGTACTATCTATTATTGCTTCTGTCAAGCCTCTTGGGGAACCCCTGGACTCTGTGCACACTATGGCCCTCATTACAACCCTGTTGGTCGGTCGGTTATAAAGTGGCGGTAATACCGCCAACAGGCCGGCGGTAACTACCGCCAAATTATGAAAATGGCATTGAGAACTCAGATAGACAGCCACTTAACCACACAAGCCGCCAGGGCGGACACAACAGCCACCACGGCGGTAGCCGCCAACAGCCAGGCGGAAGTCAATGTTCCACCCACCATATTAATAGATAAGAAACTGCCACCTTTTCCGGGGCGGTACTAACGACATCAAAAGCCTGGCGGAAACACTGCACAGAGGGGAAAGGACTCACCTTTGGAGACACAGGGAAGAACTGAGCCACCATGGATCCTGAACTGCAAATATTCCCAATGATTTTCTACGTCCTGCTCCACCACGAACACCAACGACGGCATAGATGACCACGGTGAGTACATCCAGGTAGCACACGGGGGGAGGAAAAATAGAGTGTCACACACACGCAACACACACACACACACACACACAACATCATACACACAATCAGCTGCCGTAATAAAACATAATTACCGTGTACCCCTGTGGAATAATGCAGGTGTTGGACTTTTTTGCTTATGCAGGGTCATCCTCATTCTTTTTGCCTCCTGCCTCCTATTTATTCTGACCTGTTGCTGTTGGCTTTTGAACTCTGAGCACTTTACACCTGCTAACCTGTGATAAAGTGCATATGCTCTCTGTGTAAATTGTATGTAATTGGTTTATCCATGATTGGCATATTTGATTTACTAGTAAGTCCCTAGTAAAGTGCACTAGAGGTGCCAGGGCCTGTAAATCAAATGCTGCTAGTGGGCTTGCAGGACTGGTTGTGCCACCCACATAAGTATCTCTGTAATCATATCTCAGACCTGCCATTGCAGTGTCTGTGTGTGCAGCTTTAACTGTAAATTCAACTTGGCAAGTGTACCCACTTGCCAGGCCTAAACCTTCCCTGTTCTTACATGCAAGGCACCCCTAAGGTAGGCCCCAGGTAGCCCCAATGGCAGGGTACAGAGTATGGTTAAGGTAGGGCATATAGTAATGTGTTTTATATGTCCTGACAGTGAAATATTGCTAAATTCGTTTTTCACTGTTGCAAGGCCTGTCCCTCTCATAGGTTAACATGGGGACTACCTTTAAATCTGATTAAAGTGTAGATTCCCTTTGGGAGCGGATGGACATATGGAGTTTGGGGTCTCTGAGCTCACAATTTAAAAATACATCTTTTAGTAAAGTTGATTTTGAGATTGTGTGTTTGAAAATGCCACTTTTAGAAAGTGAGCATTTTCTTGCTTATACCATTTCTGTGACTCTGCCTGTTTGTGGATTCCCTGTTTGAGTCACTTTGACAGTTGGGCTGGTTGCACCTCACACTAGACAGTGACACAAAAGGAGCTGGGTGTAGTCTGCATTTCCTGATGAACCATCTGTGCTAGGAGGGAGGGGAGGAGTTGTTATTTACACCTGAAAGGGCTGTTCCTGTCCTCACACAATGCCGTCTCCAACCCCCTGGTGAATGTCTGGGGCCTGGCCTCGGCAAGGCAGGATTTCACTTTCAAAAGAGACTTTACTTTGAAGTAGGCCTACTTCAAATGAGAAATTGAGTATAAGAAGGGCACCCAAAACCACAGACTTTATAATACTTCTGGAAACAAGAGGAACCTCTGCCTGGAGAAGAGCTGAAGAGCTGAGGAGAAGTGCTGCCCTGCCTGTGACTGTGCTTTGTGGAGCAATCCTGCAGTTGCTGCTTCTACCAGAGTAAGAGAGCAAAGACTGGACTTTGTGTGCCTTCCATCTTGTTAAGAAATCTCCAAGGGCTTGATTTAGAGCTTGCCTCCTGTTGTTTGAAGTCTCGGGGACAGCAAAGACTTCTCTCTGCCAGCACCTGGAGTCTCTGGAGAGACTCCTGCTCTGACAAGTGGTGCCCTATCCAGTCCCTGGGCCCTTGGAAGGAAAGCTGGTGGAAATCCAAGGAAATCGACTTCGGACGACTTCGGACCAACGCCGCTGCTGAATCCGGTGACGTCGCCTGCAACCGACTCTGTGATCTTCACTGGAACGCAACGACCTTCACAGGCCCGACGCTGCTGCAGCCCCGCTGAAGTCCGTGACTCCGCGGAAGTCTCCGAACCACGCCGTGACCGACACCGCTAGAAGTGCGCAGATTCAAAGTTTCTCACAGACGCTGCGATCCCCGACTTTGCGCATCGACTTCTTTTCACTCCTCACCAAAGGTACTGTACTTGGGGGTCTACGCGACTCGGTGCCGGCGCCGCTGTTATCCGCTTGTTGGGAACGACTCCATCATGACGCTGTGTTAACACCTCATCGAAGCATTTTGTGTTTCTAAGCGCTATTTTTGAGTTTAATCTTTAAAAATTCATAACTTGCCTTGTGTATGTCGGAGTTTTGTCGTTTTGGTCTTGTTTTGCTTAGATAAATATTTCCTATTTTTCTAAACTTGTGTTGTGTCATTTTGTAGTGTTTTTATTAAGTTACTGTGTGTGTCATTACAAATACTTTACACCTAGCACTCTGAAGTTAGGCCTACTGCTCTGCCAAGCTACCAAGGGGGTAAGCAAGGGTTAGCTGAGGGTGATTCTCTTTTACCCTGACTAGAGTGAGGGTCCTTGCTTGAACAGGGGGTAACCTGGCTGTCCACCAAAGAGCCCACAACAGGAATGAGCAAAAGTGAGTGTAATAATAACAACACAGTAGAAATATGAAAATGCAATGTAATGGTATATACATATGTACAGTTCAACGGACACTGCCCAGTCCTCATTGTGCATGCGCCACAGGGCCACAGGCCAAAGTCCAAGGCCCCACTTGTCACCTGCACCAACACGGAGAGAACACTGCAGGGGCATCAGTTGGAAAATAGGCAGGCACCTCAGGGGGACAGGGAACGGGGGCTCCTCAGCTGGCAGATGGAACAAGACCATTAGTTCTGGAGGGGGATACATTCCCTGTGCTTGGTCCTGGGGAGTGCAAGGACACAGTCTCTCAAGTGGGTGACTTGCCCACATGCTCTGGAGGGGACAACATACCCTGTGCTCGGTCCTGGGGAGTGCAAGGCCACAGTCTCTCAGGTGAGTGTCTTCCCCACTGGTTCTGGAGGGGGCATTGTGCCCTGTGCTTCTGATCCTGGGGAGGCTGGTTGGTGGATGTCTTCCCCACTGGTTCTGGAGGGGGCATCGTGCCCTGTTGTGATACTATTAATTGTGTTTGACCAATGACTTTGTGTTTCACTACTGCGCATATTAGTTGCTCAATGTTCACCAGTAGCACGTTACATGTTGTATTCAGTTTAGCTGCGTATTGGCTTTAACGTGGCATTAGACATTACATTTGATATTTAGGTTAGCTGCCTATTGGCTTTAACATGGCATTAGCCATTACATTCTGTATTCAGTTTAGCTGCCTATTGGCTTTAACATGGCATTAGACATTACATTTGGTATTTAGGTTAGCTGCCTATTGGCTTTAACGTGAAGTTAGACATTGCAGTTGAGACATTGCAGATGAGCTGTGTTTTTCCAAGCTGTGTTTTTCCACATGATAGACCAAGCTGTGTTTTTCACACCAAACCCTAGCTGATAAGAGCGCGTAGATTTTGTGTTTACCTCTCAATCCAGTCTGAGAACGAGTGAAATTTGGAGAATTGGCCCCTCTCCAAGTTTATTCGGTTCTCACACTGAGTTTGCTTTTAACGATGGCCCTGGGCAACAGCGAAAGAGAAATATCTTGACTTCAGGCAGGAACGGACGTCAGTTGCCTGTCCCCGTTTGGGTAGAAAATCTCTTTCTCGCAGTTGAACCGAAGTCATCAACTTGCAGGTCCCAGAAAGATGAAGCAGAGTGATAGGCCCTACGGTGATGCAATTTTGACTTTTATGCTTTGCTTTGAAGTTATGCTATAATATAATCACATGTTTTGCTGTGTACATCGCAAATGAGAAGTACTTTGATATATTTTGCTTTCATTGCTGCGACTACGTTTAAACGTGTGCTTCCAACCTACTAATTTCGTCTTTCAGGAACCTCGTGGTGAAGTAATAATAACAATAAATGTCTTCTTTAAACTAAGAAGTGCATTCCAGAGAGGTTTTGTAAGCTCGGTCATAAGATAAGAGAAGGAAAGCAGAACACCTGTGCATCTGATCCTGGGGATGCTGGGGTTGGTGGGTGTCTTACCCACTGGTTCTGGAGGGGGCATTGCGCCCTGTGCTTCTGATCCTGGGGAGGCTGGGGTTGGTGGGTGTCTTACCCACTCGTTCTGGAGGGGGCATCGTGTCCTGTGCTTCTGATCCTGGGGAGACTGGGGTTTGTGGGTGTCTTACCCACTGGTTCTGGAGGGGGCATCATGCCCTGTGCTCTTGATCCTGGGGAGTGCAAGGTCACAGTCTCTCTGCTGGGTGTCATACCCACTGGATTTGCAGGGGACAGGCCGAACAGCAGCCCATGGAGGCAGGACTACATACTGTCTGCCGGCAGTGACTGCTGCTCAGTGGTGGTGCTGCTGCAGCCACTGGTGGTGGGAGGCCCCAGCCCATACCTTGCAGCCTCAGACGGCTGCCCACTGGTGGTGGTGGTGGTGCTGCTGCTTGTGGTGGTGGGGATAAGCTCCTGCCCATCCCCTGCAGCCTTGGATGGATGCACAACCATGGTTGGTGGTGGGGTCTCTGTCTGAGTCCCTGCACCAGGCCCCTTGTCCTTCCTGCCTGCTCGCTCCTTACCCTTCCTGGCAGCAGCTGGTGCAGGCTCCTTGCCCTTCCTGGCAGCAGCTGGGGCAGGTTCCTTGGTCTTCCGGCCTGCAGCTGAGGCAGGCACCCTTTCCTTGAGTCTGCCTGGTGCCCTAGATCCTTTCACACTATGAGTGGGTGTGGAGACTACTGGGCCCGTGGACTGGGTGGCTGAGGTGCTTGCCTGGGTTTTTGCCACCCTGGCCAGACGTGAAGGACGGGGGGAAGGGGTAGGGAAGAGGTCAATGGTGGAGAGGAATAACTACTTAGGGACATTGGGGCGGGAAGAGGGAGAAGGTTTGGGAGAGGAGGAAGAGGGAGTGGTTGTAGGAGGTGTCTGTCTGCTGTGTTTGGGTGCAGGTGCATGGGCTGGATGCTGTTGTGAGGTCGATGGCTGTTGGGTGTCTGAGTTTTTGCGTTTGTGTACCTTGGGAGGGGGGTGACAGACACAGTGGGAGATGACAAAGGGGACATGTGCATGTCTGTTGTGGAGGTGTCTGCCAGTGAGGTGTGTGTTCTGCTAGGTGTGGTGGTGATGCTGGTACTGGATAAGGACGTAGTGCATGCAGGTGTGAGTGTAGATGCAACTGGGAGGGAGGTGGAGGAGGCGGAGGAGGGGGAGACAGTGGAAATTGTGGATGTTTTTTGTCTGCATCTGAATGGTGTTTGTGTGAGTGCCTGTGGGATGATGTGTGGTGCTTGTGTTTGCCTGTGCTACTCTTGTGTGTTGTCTTGTGTGCATACTCGTCTGCCTGTGTGCTTGGGATAGGTTGGGGTTGAGGGGAATGGGATTGGGAAGAGGAAGTTGGAGGGGGGAGGGTGGAAACAGGGACAATGGGTGCCATCAGAGAGGAGGCCAGAGCCTGGATTGTTCTCTGTTGGGCCGCCAAGCCAATGTGAATGCCCTCCAAGAATGCATTAGTCTGTTGCATCTGGGCTGCCAGCCCCTGGATGCAATTCACAATGGTTGACTGCCCTACAGAGATGGATCTCAGGAGGGTAGTAGCCTCCTCACTCAGGGCAGCAGGGCTAACTGGGGCAGGGCCTGAGGTGCCTGGGGCGAAATAGATGCCCACCCCCCTGGGTGAGTGGGCACAGGAAACTCGATGAGGGGCTGCTGGGAGGGTGGTGCTGGTATGGGGGTGGCGACTGTACCTGTAGCTGGGGTGGGCACAGAGGTGTCCCCCACCACCAGGGACCTTCCATCGGAGGAGGTATCTGTGTCTGAACTGTCCCCTCCTGTCTCCGCCATGGTGCTCCCCTCGCCCTCATTCCCACTGTTGCCCTCAGCGTTGGTGGACTCTGTCTCCTGGGTCATGTGGGATGCAGCTCCCTCCATCACCGGTGCCTCTGCTCCTCCACCAGATGATGCTAATGCACATGAGGACAGGGTGACAAAACAAAAAGGGGGGAGAAGAGACAAAGGATACATTGGGTCAATGGCTGCACCAACACCACGTTGGCGTCACTCACAGGGAACAGCCCTACGCACTATGCATTGCACTACCAGTTAAAATGCTAGCCACCAAGGCATGGGGAGGGGCACATACCACCAAATGCAGCACACCTGGGGCCCACACAGCCCTGACCAGTTGTGGATGCCTACGAGCTAGGTAGCAGGATAATCACTTCAGAACCCTGGCCAACATAGGACCTACTCTGCAATGTCAGGCCTGGCCTAGGGGCACCCACTGACACACATCCCCCACCCGGGCACCCCTCTACCATGCATAAGTTGTAATGAGGGGCACTGTACTCCCCTCTTGTGGCTGCTGTGATGCCCTGAAGCGCCCATCAAGCTCCAGACAGGAAACGGCCAGTATGCAGGCCATCAGGGGGGTCAGGGTTCAACGGGCACCCATTCCTCATTGGGAGGCCATCCCCAGCTGGGCCTCTGCCGTCTTCGTGCCCAGCTTCTCAGGTCCTCCCACCGTTTCCGACAGTGGGTGCGCCACTGGCGCACGTCCTTGGCGATGGCATGCCATATACCCTTCTTTTGATGGGCGCTGACCTGCAGGGAAATACACACAGGAAATGGTATCAGTCAGACAGTCCTGCCTGTTACACTTATGGCCCACCATACCCCTTCACTTCACCATTTGCAAACACATGGCCCAGCACACAAGCTGCACGCCGCCCAGGGGACATCACCCACCCCACCACACAAGGCCTTCACACACACCACTTCATGCATTCATGCCATATGCATCGTGCTCACAGTGTACTCACCTGTGGTCTAGAGTGGAGTGGTCTGGAGGCCCATACAGCAGCCCATACTGGGGTAAGACCCCATCCACCAGTCGCTCCAACTCCGCCAAGGTGAAGGCAGTGGCCCTTTCCCCATTCACACGAGCCATGGTAGGTTCCAGACACAGGTCACAGCAGCACATGCAGTGTAGGTCCTCTCCTGCTGAAGGTCAGGTAGCAAGTGAGTGATCAGATAGAAAATGGCGGTCACGTCCGCAGCAGTGCATACCGTCACCACTGGCGTACATCACCATTAGCCACTGTACCCCATAGGGCCCAATGTTAACCAATGAGGAGTTGCACAGCGGTTCCCGACTGCCTACCGCCTACCTCAATGGCGCACAATGTCAGCAGAATTACCTCACTTCCACCTGTCCCTCCACACAGGACAGGTGGATGCCATTTTGAGGGGGGGGCAGGCCCTGGATAATAACTGCGTCACAGTTAAAAATAGGACATACAGGACAAATACCACTTAACCATTACAAATTAACATAATGCATTGTACTGTTGTGGGTCCAATGTTCAGTTTGTGACCGGCTCCTCACACTTTTGTCCCTTAGACTGCAACCACTGTGGATGAAAAGGAGATGGAGACATACCCCCGTATACAGACCCCTGGTCGACTTGACAACAATGCAGGACAGGTACATTATCCTCACCTATAGACTTGACAGGATCACAATCACAAAGCTGTGTGCCCAACTGGAACCTGACCTGATATCTGCTAAGTGTCACCCCACTGGGATTCCCCCCTCTTGTGCAAGTCCTATCTGTGCTCCATTTCTTGGCAACTGGTTCTTTCCAAGTGACAGTGGGCGTGGCAGCAGGAATGTCACAGCCAAAGTTCTCAATAGTACTGACAAGAGTGGTGTCTGCCCTGATTAAACACATGTGCAGCTACATTGTTTTCCCCCAGGTGGAGGATTTGGCCACAGTGAAGACTGACTTGTATGCAATGGGACATATCCCCAACATAATTGGGGCGATTGATGGAACTCATATTGCATTTGTCCCCCCCCCCCCCGGCAAAATGAACAGGTCTTCAGAAATTGAAAGATTTTACACTCCATCAATGTACAGATGGTGTGCTTGGCGGACCAATACATCTCCCATGTCAATGCTAAGTATCCTGGGTCGATGCATGATAACTTTATCCTGAGGAATAGCAGCATGCCTAATGTGATGGCCCAACTATAGAGGCACCGGGTGTGGCTAATAGGTGAGCCCTGGTTCCCACCCAGTAGATGTTGTTGTATGGGTATGGTGTGGGCCATATAGGATAGTGTGTGCCTAAATGTTGTCCCTGGATATTTGCAGGTGACTCAGGTTACCCCAACCTATCATGGCTACTGACCCCTGTGAGGAATGCCAGGACAAGGGCAGATGAATGTTACAATGAGGCACATGGGCAAACAAGAAGGATAATCGAACGGACCTTTGGTCTCCTGAAGGCCAGGTTCAAGTGCCTCCATCTAACTGGGGGATCCCTGTGCTACTCACCCAAGAAGCTCTGCCAGATAATCGTGGCATGCTTCATGTTGTACAACCTTGCTTTGAGATGCCATGTGCCTTTTCTGCAGGAGGAGGAGGCTAAAGATGGCCGTGTGGCAGCAGTGAACACTGTGGACAGTGAGGATGAGGAGGAAGAGGATGAGGACAACAGAACAGCAGTGATTCGACAATACTTCCAATGACACACAGGTAAGACAGTGTTACTTCACATTTCATTGTCATTATTTAGATTCTCTTTGACACTGTCATGCTGTTATTTCCCATTTCTATGCCCAATCACTGTACCCTTTGACAACTCATTTTGCAGATGTTGGTGCCCCACTAACGCTCCTGGTGAGATCACTGCAGCCAACTACACGTCTTTCCTATGTGAACATTACTGTACAGTTGAATTGCAATGTTTGAACCTGGTTAAACGAATACATACTTAAATAAGTTGAGATGTGGTGATGATGGAAGAAACCTGAGGGTATTGTTACAGTCTATTTGGTGCACAGGTGCATTGCCCAAGGGGACATAGGAAGTGGAGCAATGGGAGTTCAAGGTGGACAGGGTGACAGAGTGCGACACAATGGTGACAATCAGGAGAGTCTAATTTCCTGGCGGTTGTCTTGGCAATAGTCTCTGGCTTCTGCCTGGATCACAGGGAATGTTTGTGGGGTGATTCACCTTCTGCAGGGTAAGGGGTGCTGGTCGCCTGTTGGTCCTGTGGCAGAGCCTCCAGTCCACTAGCGGCAGCGGAGGTGGAAGGCAGTTCAGATGTCTGGCTAGTGGCAGTTGCCCGCTGTTGTGAGATTGCCTCCCTCATAATGTTGGCCATGTCTGCCAGCACCCTGCTATGGAGACCAGGGTGGTGTTGATGGCCTGCAAGTCCTCCGTGATCCCTTGGTACTGTCCTCCTGCAGCCACCTGCTCTCCTGCACGTTGTCCAGGATCTGGCCCAGCGTATCCTGGGAATGTTGGTAGGCTCCCAGGATCTCGGCAAGTGCCTCCTGGAGAGTCGGTTCCCTGGGCCTGTCCTCTCCCTGGCACTCAGCATTCCTCCCAGTTTCCCAGTTGTCCTGTGTCTCTGTCCCCTGAACCGTGTGCCCACTGCCACTGACCCCGAGTTCCTGATTGTCTTGGGTATGAGGTGTGCCCTGGGGTCCATGTAGTGGTGGACACACTGCTGATTGACTTGACCTGGGGACAGAGGTATGGGTACACTGGGTGGGTGCTGTGGTGGTGTTTCCAGATGGGGGAGGCTCTGTGGTGGTGTGTGACTGTGGCTGGGTAATCGACTGTCCAGAGGTCCCTGATGGGCCAGGTTGGTCATCCAGATCCAGGCATCCAGAGTTGCTGTCATCACTGTGGGCGTCTTCAGTTGGGGGACTGGATAGTGCTGGCACCTCTTCTCCACTGACACTGGCTGGGATACCTGTGGGGATGTAAATGCTGTGTTATTGTTTCTGTGTGTGACATATTGTGCATCAGTGGGTTGCCCTCTTTGTTTGTATTTGCCCTGCAGCTTTCACTTGTGTATGTTGGTGTATGGTGGGATGATTAGTTCTCTCTAGTGTGCATGCTTTAATGATAGGTGTCCATGCAGGTCAGTGAGTGGTGCCCATGCATTGGTATGGCATGCAGGGCTTGGCATTGGGATAAGTGAGATGTGATGGTGGGGGGTGTGGGAGGTGGTGGAGTGATGGGAGTGAGGGTCAGGGTGGGAGTATGTGGTGGCATGCAGGTAAGGGGGTGATAGTAGTATAGAGTTGACTTACCAGAGTCCAGCCCTCCTGCTACTCCGGCCAGCCCCACAGGATGCATGATTGCCAAGACTTGCTCCTCCCATGTTGTTAGTTGTGGGGAAAGAGGTGGGGGTGCACCACCAGTCCTCTGTACAGCGAGTTGGTGTCTTGCTGCATTGGAACGCTCCTTCCCCCGTAGGTCGTTCCACCTCTTCCTGATGTTGTCCGTTGTTCTGGGGTGCTGTCCCATGGCGTTGACCCTGTCCACGATCCTCCGCCATAGCTCCATCTTCCTAACAATGGATATCTGCTGCACCTGTGCTCCAAATAGCTGTGGCTCTACCCCGATGATTTCCTCCACCATGATCCTTAGCTCCTCCTCTGAGAATCTGAGGTGTCTTTGTGGTGCCATGGGTATTGTGTGAGTTGTGTAGGTGAGGGTGTGTAGGGTGATGTGTTAGGGTGTGTGATGTGGGGTGCGTGGGTGGTGTGTGGCTCTGGTTTTGTCTGTAGTCGTGGTGTCTGCCTCATGCCAATGGTTTGTAGTCGTAAAGGGTTGTGGGTAATGTGGGTGTGCGTTTTATAGTGGTGTGGGTGTGTGGGTGTGGTGTGTGTATGGGTGTCAGGTGTGTGTAATTTAAATTGACCAATGTAGTGTTGTTTTGTATGTGTGTGTGTATTTTGAGTGCAGTGGTTAGTACCGCCAATGGTTTACCACCATTTAATGTGTGCCGTGGTGATTCGTGAGTCATAGGTGGTCATTCCAACCCTGGCGGTCGGTGTTAAAGCGGCGGTAAGACCGCCAACAGGCCGGCGGAAAAAAAATGGAATCACGACCATGGCGGAAACCGCCAACAAAGACAGCCACTTTAACACTCCGACCGCCACGGCGGTACAAACAAACAGCGCGGCGGTCACCGCCAACAGACAGGCGGGAGACAATGTACCGCCCGCAGTATCACAACCTACCAATCCACCACCTTTTCCGGGGCGGATTCACCGCGAACAAAAACACGGCGGAAACAGGACTCCGAAGGGAAAACTTTCACCTCTATACACCCCACAAGGAACCAGGACGCCATGGAACCAGAGCTTCACATTTTCCCGGCCCTTATCTTCTTGCTCCTCTACCAGGAGCACGAACGCCGGCGGCGAAGACCACGGTGAGTACTGCACCTACGACACAGGGGAGGGGGGAGGGAAAAAACAGTGACACACATGCACCACCCCCACCCTCACCCACGACAACATACACACTAATACAGCATGATACATTACAGTTACACCCCTCAAACCCCCCAGAAGAATGTAAAGACAAAAGCAAATGAGTGTAACCATTGTAATCTATTAAAATCCAGTACGCAAAAATACATATATACACTATGAACAAATATATATACACCAAGAATAGTAGTCCAGGTATTGCTCCATTGAAGTCCGTGGAACACTGGGCCCACACTCCATGGGCGAGGCCCACACTCAATACCCGAACATGACAGAGAGAACACTGCAGGGGCATCAGATAGAAATTAAACAGGCACCTCATGGGGAAGGGAAAGGGGGGGCACCTCAGCCGGTTGAGTGCAGGACGCCAAATCCACGAGGGGGCCCCATGCCCACTGTGCAATCCTGGGGAGTGCAAAGCCACAGTCTCTCAAGTCTCTACAGTGGGTGGTTTGCCCACTGTTCAATCCTGGGGAGTGCAAAGCCACAGTCTCTCAAGTCTCTATAGTGGGTGGTTTCCCACGGTTCAATCCTGGGGAGTGCAAAGCCACAGTCTCTCAAGTTTCTACAGTGGGTGGGTTGCCCACTGTTCAATCCTGGGGAGTGCAAAGCCACAGTCTCTCAAGTGGATAACAGTCTCAACTGGTTTTGGAAGGGGCTTTGTGGCCAGAGTGCTTCATCCTGCCAAGGACAGAGGTAGTGGATGTAAATCTCCACTGGTTCTGGAGGGGGCATTGTGCCCAGAGTGCTTCATCCTGCCAAGGACGGAGGTAGTGTATGTAAATCTCCACTGGTTCTGGAGGGGGCCTTGTGCCCAGAGTGCTTCATCCTACTCGTGGCGGACTCAGTAGCGTCAGTGCCCTTGGCGCTCATGGGCCAGCGGTGCTTGTGGCGGCGGTGTCGTGCTCAGCGTTGGTTGTGGCGGAGGTGTCCTGTACAGCGGTGTTTGTGGCAGAGGTGTCCTGTTCAGCAGTGCTTGTGGCGGCGGTGTCCTGTTCAGCGGTGCTTGTTGCGGCGGGGTCCTTGGCAGCGACTCAGCTGCTGGCGGTCCTTTCTGACCCAGCGGGGCTGGTGGTGGCGGTCCTGTCTGGCCCAGCGGGGCTGGTGCTGGCGGTCCTTTCTGGCCCAGCGGGGCTGGTTCTGACCTAGCGGGGCTGGTGCTGACGGTCCTGTCTGGCCCAGCGGGGCTGGTGCTGGCGGTCCTTTCTGGCCCCGCGGGGCTGGTGCTGGCAGTCCTGTCTGGCCCAGCGGGGCTGGTGCTGGCGGTCCTGTCTGGCCCAGCGGGGCTGGTGCTGGCGGTCATTTCTGGCCCAGCGGGGCTGGTGCTGGCGGTCCTTTCTGGCCCAGCGGGGCTGGTGCTGGCGGTCCTTTCTGGCCCAGCGGGGCTGATGGCCTCCTGGGCAGCGGGGATGATGGCGGTGGCCTCCTGGGCAGCGGGGCTGATGGCGGTCGCCTCCTGGGCAGTGGGGCTGATGGCGGTCGCCTACTGGGCAGTGGGCGGGGCTGATGGGGGTCGCCTCCTGGGCAGCGGGGATGATGGCGGTTGCCTCCTGGGCAGCGGGGCTGATAGCGGTCTTTTCCGCTTTGCTGCTCTTCCCAGACTTGCTGAGTTTCTTGTGCCCCTTCCCCATCTTGGAAGGTGTCGCAGCTGACTACACACTCTCACCTGTACCCCTGGGAGTGGCTTTGGTGGCTGGAGTCTTCCCCCTCTCCCGCCGGGCACTGGCCAACTTTTGATGCTTGACAGGTGGGGGACTGTCCATGTTGTGGCTCCTTGCCACACTGGCTGCCCTGCTGCCTGGTGCACTCCAGAATCCGGTGACTACTGGCACCACTGGTCCCGGAGATGTTGTGGCTGAAGTGCTGGGTTGGGACCTGGAGAGTCGGGCCCTAGGAGACTGACGGGGTGAGGGAGGAGAGGGAAAGAGGTCACGGTTGGGCAGGAAAAGTTTCTTTGGAACACTGGGATGGGTAGCTGGAGGGGGTTTGGGAGTGGAGGAAGAGGTTTTGTTTGTAGGAGGTGTACGTTTGGTGACTTTGGGTGAAGGTGCGTGCGCTGGAGGCTGTCGTGAGGTGGATGGCTGTTGGGTGGGTGTGTGGCTGCGTTTGTGTATCTTGGGAGGTGGCGTCACAGACACACACTGGGAGAGGACACAGGGGACGTGTGAATGGTAGTGTCACGTGAGCGGGGTGTGGTGGAGTCTGTGCTGGTGATGGAAGTAGTGGGTGTAGATGTAGTGCATGCAAGTGTGAGTGGAGACGAGACTGGGAGGGAGGAGGGAGACGAGGAGGAGCGGGACACAGTGGAGGAAGTGGATGTTGGTGTGTCTGCATGTGTGTGATGCTTGCGTGAGTGCCCGTGGGATGTGTGGTGCTTATGTTTGCCAGAGCTTCCCTTGTGTGTTGACGTGTGTGCATGCTGGTCTGATGGTGTGCTTGGGGTAGGCTGAGGTACAGGGTTGTGGGTCTGGGTGGAAGAAGTTGGAGGGGGGAGGCTAGAGACAGGGACAATAGCTGCCATCAGTGCTGAGGCCAGAGTCTGAAAAGCTCACTGAAGGGCTGCCTGACCAGAATGAATGCCCTCCAGGAATGCATTTATTTGTTGCAACTGCCTCTCTACACCCTGGATGGCATTCAATATGGTAGACTGCCCAACAGTGAGGGACCTGAGGAGGTCAATGGCCTCCTCACTGAGGGCAGCAGGGGTGACAGGGGCAGGGCCTGAGGTTCCTGGGGCGAAGGTGATGCCCACCCTCCTGGGTGAGCGGGCACAGGCAAAGGCTGAGGGGCTGCTGGGAGGGCGGTGCTGGTAGGGGGGGTGGCGGCTGTACCTGTAGATGCGGGGGGGCACAGATGTGGCCACCACCACAAGGGAGCTCCCATCAGAGGACGAGTCCGTATCACTGGTGTCAGCTCCTGTCCCTGCCGTGGAGCTCCCCTCGCCCTCCGTCCCACTGGTGAATTCCGAGTCCATAGTCTCCCCCTCCAGGGCCATGTGAGATGCAGCTCCCTCCTGCTCCGGTGCCACTGCTCCTCTGCCTGATGATGCTAATGCACACAAGAACAGGGAGACCACAAAAAGGGGGGGGAACGACAGAAGAAAGACATGTTGAGTGCATGCATTACCGCTACCGTTGGCAGACACAACAGACACAGAAGCCCCCTGCACTACGCCACGCACTTGGGGTCCACTGTTTAATCCCTGGGACATGGCCTACAAAGCTATGGCTGACATCTGCACATATGGATGTCACAGGAGCCTGACTAGGTGTAGTTGGCACTGTACACAGGTGGGGTGGGGTGCCACAGGGTCTGCCAGAAGAAGGGGACCTAACTAGCACACTCGCCCTGGCCTAGGGAAACCCACAGCCCACCTCCTCCACCCAAACACCTCCCCTGTGCGCTGAATCAGCAGAATGAGGGTGTACTCACCCCCTTGTGGCTGCTGTGATGCCCTCAAGTGCCCATCCACCTCCGGGTAAGCCACCGCCAGGATCCTGAACATCACCACGTTGGGAGGCCATCCCCAGCTGGGCCTCCACCGTCTTCTTGCTCCAGCGGCGAATGTCCTCCCATCTCTTAAGGCAGTGGGTGCTCCGTCTGTGATAGACACCCAGGGTCTGGACGTCCTTGGCGATGGCACGCCAGATGTCCTTCTTCTGGTGGGCGCTGACCTACATGAATTGTACAAGGGAAAAAGAAAAGTTAATACCAACTGCACCGTCACAGTCATTGGCCCCCATCCCTGCCCTTGCCATGTGGCACATGCACTCACTGTCGTTTCATGCACACCTCAATCTCACCCCCCATCTTTCATCCACCCCACTCCTCACAGGCTTAGCCCATACAGCATGCTCCCAGTGTACTTTCCTGTTTGTCTGGAGGACCGTAGAGTAGCATGTACTGGGGGAGGACCCCATCCACGAGTTTCTCCAACTCCTCCGTGGTGAAGGCAGGGGCCCTTTCCCCAGACACAAGAGCCATTGTCTCTTCCAGACTGAGGTCACGGCAGCACTTGCAGTGTAGGTCCTCTCCTGTCGAAGATCAGGTATCGAGTGATTGAACAGATAGAAAATGGCGGTCACGTCGGCGGCGGTGCGTACCGTCACTTCCGGCGTGCATCGTCATTGGCTCCTGGGACCCATAGGGTCCAATGTTAACCAATGCAGAATTGCACCGCGGTCTCCGACCGCCTACCTCGACGGTGTACAACGCCAGCGCAGTTACCTCACATCCTATTGTCCCACTTTACAGGCCAGGCAGCCGCCATTTCAGGGGCCACATGGCTTAATTTTTAACTGCGTCACACATACCTAGGCCTTGCCTCAACACTCATACATGCAAATTTCAGATTATGAATTGTGTTCTGTGTAAGCTGTGGGTACGTACCTCTGAGTTGGTTGACTCTGTGCTCGCCGTTGTCCTTCATAGGCACCGTCCGCTGGGACATGTGAGGAGATGGCGGCATCCTCCGGTGTACAGACCGCTGGTGGACCTGTCGACAATGGAGGAAAGACATGTGATCATCACCTACAGGCTTGATCGTGCCACAATCCTGGAACTGTTTGCCCAGTTGGAGCCAGACCTGATGTCAGCTATCCGCCATCCCACAGGAATCCCCCCTCAAGTGCAGGTGCTGTCAGTACTCCATTTCTTAGCAAGTGGGTCATTTCAAACAACAGTCGCCATTGCATCAGGGATGTCCCAGCCTATGTTTTCCAACGTGTTGTCCAGAGTGTTGTCTGCCCTGCTGAAACACATGCAGAGCTACATCGTTTTCCCTCAGGTGGAGGATTTGCCTACAGTGAAAGGTGATTTCTATGCCCTGCGACATTTCACCAACATCATAGGTGCCATTGATGGGACACATGTGGCTTTGGTACCCCCCCCGCAGGAGTGAACAGGTGTACAGAAACCGGAAGAGTTATCATTCAATGAATGTGCAGATGGTGTTTTTGGCAGACCAGTACATCTCCCAGGTGAATTAATAAATTCCCTGGCTCAGTGCATGACGCTTACATCCTGCGGAATAGCAGCATCCCTTATGTGATGGGCCAACTCCAGAGGCACCGTGTGTGGCTATTAGGTGAGCAGCTGGAAGCAAGTCAGTGGGAATGGTTGCCTGGGTCTGCGGATATCCCTACAGGTTAGTGTGTGTCTAACAGTTGTCCCTCGCCATTTGCATGTGACTCTGGTTACCCCAACCTGTCATGGCTACTGACCCCAGTGAGGAATCCCAGGACAAGGGCAGAGGAACCATACAATGAGGCCCATGGGCGAACTCAGAGGATTATAGAGCTGACCTTTGGCCTCCTGAAGGCCAGGTTCAGCTGCCTCCATATGACAGGTGGATCCCTATTCTACTCACCAAAGAAGGTGTGCCAGATCATCGTGGGCTGCTGTATGCTTCACAATTTAGCTTTGCGACAACAGGTGTCTTTTCTGCAGGAGGATGGTCCAGATGGAGGTGTTGTGGCAGCTGTGGAGCCTGTGGACAGTGAAGACGAGGAAGCAGAAGAAGAGGACATCGACAACAGGAACTCGGTGATCCATCAATACTTCCAGTGAGACACAGGTAAGAATACAAACCTGCCTACTACATGTACTTTAACACATTCCTACCTCTCTACTGTCTGTTGTTTTCACCCAGTGTATGGTTACTGAGTTGGCACTTTCCATTACGATTTCACAGATGTGGGTCCCACTGTGTGACATCTGCTTTGTTTCCTCATGGACTAGAGCTGTCTGACATAGGTATGTTGACATTACAATTGAAAGAGCATTTTGACACTGTAATTGCTAATAAACTATTTCAAAATCACAGACAGACTCCAGATTGTTTTGTGCTTTAAGGGTGTTTATTTAAGTGCTCAATATTGGAGGGTGCTGTAAAATGGTGAGGGGTGATGGTGGATGAATGTCCATGGCAGAGTCCAGTCTATTAGTCTCACAGGTGCATTGCCCAAATGGGCATAGGAAGTGGAGCTGGGGCAGTTTGGGGATGAACAGGGTGACAAGGTGGGACAGAAGGATGACAATCAAGGTGGTCTCATTTCTTGGCGGGGGTCTTGGCATCGTTCTCTGTCTTTGTCCTGGATCTCAGGGACCGTTTGCGGGGTGGTTCTCCCTCTGCAGGGGGTGAGGTGCTGGTGTGGTGGTCCTGTGGCGGTGCCTCCTGTCCACTAGCGCCGGCAGAGGTGGTGGGCAGTTTATCATCCAGGCTAGTGTCAGGAGCCCCTTGTTGTGCCACAGTGTCCCTCCTGGTGTTGAGGACTTCCTTCAGCACCCCTACGATGGTGCCCAGGATGGAAGTGATGGATCTGAGTTCCTCCCTGAACCCCAAATACTGTTCCTCCTGCAGCTGCTGGGTCTCCTGAAACTTGGCCAGTACCGTTGCCATCGTCTCCTTGGAATGGTGGTAGGCTCCCATGATGTTGGAAAGGGCCTTGTGGACAGTGGGTTCCCTGGGCCTGTCCTCCCCCTGTCGTACAGCAGCCCTCCCAGTTCCCCTGTGTTCCTGGGCCTCCGTCTCCTGGACCGTGTGCCCACTGCCACCTCCCCCAGGTCCCTGTTGTTGTTGGAGTGTTGGGTTAGCCTGGGTTCCCTGTAGTGGTGGACACACTGCTGCTTAACGTGTCCTGGGGACAGAGGTATGGGCCCGCTGGGTGGGTGCTGTGCTGGTGTTTCCAGAGGGGGGAAGCTCTGTGGTGGCCTGTGACTGTGTCAGGGGAACCGAATGTCCAGAGGTCCCAGATGGGCCGGGCTGGTCATCTAGATCCAGTTGGAGAGAGCTGCTGTCATCACTGTGGGCCACTTCTGTTGGTGGTGTGGACATGTGTGGACCCTCCTGTCCAGTGACTTTGGGTAGGGGTCCTGCAGGGGTATAAAGGATGTTTATTGCATCTGTGTGTGCCATGGTGTGCAATGGGTGGCTGACCGTGTACCCCAGTGCTTGCATTCCTGTGTGGGACCTTGTGTGATGGTGGTTTAGGGGGGTGTATGGGTATGTGCAGTGGCCATGCTTTGGTGATGGGTGTCCATGCTTTGTTGTTTCATGCAGGGCTTGGTGTTGGGATGTATGGTTTGTGATATTGGGACATTTGTGAGGAGTTGGAGTGATGGGGGTGAGGGCGAGGGTGGGGGTATGTGATAGCATGCAAGTAGGGTGGGGGATGTAATAGTTAAGATTTGCCTTACCAGAGTCCATTCCTCCATCTACTCCTGCGAGGCTGTCAGGATGCAGAATCACCAAGACTTGCTCCTCCCATGTTGTTAGTTGTGGGGGAGGAGGTGGGGGTCCGCCGCCAGTCTGCTGAACCGCAAGGTGGTGTCTTGAGACCACGGAACGCACCTTCCCCCGTAGGTCGTTCCACCTCTTCCTGATGTCATCCCTATTTCTAGTGTGCTGTCCCACTGCGTTGACCCTGTCCACTATTCTTCGCCATAGCTCCATCTTCCTAGCTATGGAGGTGTGCTGCACCTGTGATCCGAATAGCTGTGGCTCTACCCGGACGATTTCCTCCACCATGACGCTGAGCTCCTCCTCAGAGAACCTGGGGTGTCTATGCCGTGCCATGGGGTGGTGTGGGTGATGTGTGGGGTGGTGTGTGTAGTGATAAGTGGTGTGAGATTTAGTGGTGTGTTGTGTGAGGTGCGTGGAAGTTATGTGGGTGATGGTATTGTGTGCCTGTGAATGCTTGGTAGTAGTTTGTAGTGTCTCTCTCTGGCCTTTTTTCGGTATTTTGGTCGTAGGGGTTTGTGGGTGATGTGGGTGTGTGTTTTATATTGTAATGGGTGTGTGGGAGTGGTGTGTGTATGTGTATCCGGTGTGTGTATTTTGATTTGTCCAATGTAGCTGTGTTTTGTAAGAGTGTGTGTACTTTGAGCGCGGCGGTGTGTAGCGCCAATGGAATACCACGGTTGAAAGACCACCACGTGGATTCGTGGGTCGTGATAGTGTGGCCGTATTTTTGTTGGCGTGATGGTGGAGGTTTTGTTTTCCCCAGTTTATCACTGACCTTTGGTGTGGCGGACTTGTGTGGGTGTCTCAATTTTGGCAGATTCCGAGCAGAGGGTCATAACGACCGTGGCGGAATTCCGCTGCCGCGGCGGCGTGTTAGCGGGCTTAGGCACGGCAGTAAGCGGCTTTTGCCGCCAATGTTTTAATGAGTGCCATAATGTGGTCAGCATTGTTCTGTTGGTGTAACGGTGTAGGTTTGAATACCGCCAGTTTATCACTGACCTTTGGTGTGGCGGACTTGTGTCTGTGGCTGAATAGTGACGGATTGCTGTGTATGTGTCATAATATGGTGAATGGCTGTCCGCCATGGCGGCGGTATGTTGGCAGCAGTCAGCATGGCTGTAAGTGGGATTTACTGCCAATGTCATAATGAGGGCCTGTATCTCATTTTGATATAGCATATACAGAACCAGCTTCCTACAGATGCACACCCTATTTCAAGGGCAGACAAGTTGATTGACAGGCTAGAGGCAGCCACATTTCTCCGTATTTTTGATTTGACATCACGGTAGTGGCAGATTGGTCTGACCCCCTGAGCAAAAGAAATATCAGCCTTCTCAACCCCAGATGGCCGTTATCAGCTCACTGTTATGCCATTTGGTTTTGAGAATCCCCTTGCCACCTTCCAAAGTTTGGTGAATAAAGTTCCTGCTGGGTTGGAAGCCTTTAGTGCAGCATATCTTGGTGATATTGTTGTCTTTAGCTCAATTTGGCAGGTTCACCTGATCCACCTTAGCAAGGTCCTTGAAGCACTACTGAATGCAGGCTTCACTGTCAAGGCAAGCTTGTGCCAGATAGGGCAGAGCAAAGTTGTATGCTTAGGTCACCTAGTAGGTGGAGGCTAAGTTCAATGACGCCATCCCAAGATTTAGACAATCCTGGACTGGGAAGCTCCAACCACTCAGACCCAATTCAGGGCATTCCTTGGCTTGATTGAATACTAAAGGAGGTTTTTGAAGGCATTGTGGCACTCCTCACAAAACTGACCTCCAAAAAGATGCCAAAGAAAGTAAACTGGACAGTGAGCTGTCAAAAGGCCTTAGACACCCTGAAGGAAGCAAAGTGCTCAGCAACCATTCTGAAGGCTCCAGATTTTTCAAAGCAGTTCATAGTACAGACTGATGCCTCTGAACATGGGATAGGAGTGGTCCTATCCCGGACCAATGATGATGGCCATGACCAACCTGTTGCATTCATTAGCAGGAGGTTACACCTCAGAGAGCAGCATTGGAGTGCCATTGGGAGGGAAGCCTTTGTTGTGGTCCAGTCCCTGAAGAAGTTGAGACCATACCTTTTTAGTTCTCACTTCCTTGTTCAAACTGACCACAGGCCTCTCAGATGGCTGATGCAGATGAAAGATGAAAACCCAAACTGTTGAGGTGGTCCATCTCCCTACAGGAAATGGATTTTCCAGTGGAACGCAGATCTGGGACAGACCACACAATTGCAGATGACCTTTCCCAGTTTTTCCAGTTAGGCAATGTAGACTCGCTTTGGAATGGTTAGCCTCATTCTTTTTTATTTGGGAGGGGGTTGTGTAGGAAAGTGCCCCTTTTGACATGGTCACCCCCACTTTTTGCCTGGTATTCGATGTAATTTTAACTGAACCTGCACTGGGCTCTTGCTAATCAGGTCCCCAGTGCCAGATCCCTTTCCCTAAAACTGGACAAATGTTCCCCATTTGGCAATATCTTTTGCCGTCCTGTAAGTCCCTAATGGATGGTACTCCTGGTACCTTGGGTGGGGGTACCAAAGAGAGTACCCGAGGGCTGCATCATGTATGGTGCCACCCTTAGAGACCCCAAACCTAGCACGCTCAGACAGCCATTGAAAACTGCGTGTCTCTGGGCAGCTAAAAGTGAAAACTTAACATATCACACAATCTGTGCGTCATCTCCCCGAACTCTGTGTGCAATATATGTAAGACACCCCTACTGCAGGCCTTACAGCCATAAGCCAGGGTGCATTATGTTACATGTGAAGACATATCAGTGTGAGGAGATATGCCCCTGCTATGTTTTTGTAGATTCTTAGACATGGTAGGTGAGCAGGAAAGCCATTTTACGTGCCTGTGCTTGACACTGGTAAATATGAGCTCCCCAGCTACATGATGTCTTCCCTGAAAAAAGTAATGTTTGGTATCACACATCTTGTATTAATAAATCCTCATTAATGCCAGTGATCGATTCATCAATACATGCACCCAGAGGACACCTTAGAGATGGCCCCTGAAAACCTTCCATGTACCAGTGTGGAGCCTGACTAGTCTCAGCCAGCCTTCCATCACCAGACACAAGTTTGGTCCCCCAAGGGTGAGAGCCTTTGCTCTTGGGTAGTCAAAACCAAGCCTGCTCCGGGAAAGGTATTAACACACCCCACCTAACAGGATGACCAGTGAACCTGCATTCGAAGGCAGAGGGCTTCAAAGAGGCCTACCACCCTTGGTATGCAGATCTGGCTTCACTCACAGGAGAGATGCTGACCTCTGCCCCAGGGTCCATTTGGCAACTAGACAAGTGAAAAAGTCTGAATTCAAGGAGGTGTGCCTACCCCCTCAGATCAGTCCCACCCCTAAGATGAGCTGCCTGATGTGGACACAACTTTTAAAAATCTGCCATCTTGATGTTGGCAGATTTAGAAACTCTGGGACAGGGTAATCCCCCCTTCCCACAGGAAGTGGTAAAAAAGGCATATAGTGACCCCAGGGACAAGTAGCCCATTGGCTACTACCCTACACTCCCTGAAACACCCCTAAATGCAGTATCTAGGGGTGCCCCTGGCACCAGGAAAGCAGATTCCTACTGACATACGAAGAAGGACACTCAAGAGCCGCAAAATCAAAGCCCGAGGAAGAAGCACCTGACTTGGCCCCAGCAATGGTGGCCTGTCTGCTGTTCCCACGGATTTACGCCAAAGTCGACTCGTCCTGCAGTTACTGCGCCTCCAAAAGCCTGGGAGGCCTGCCTTCAACATCGGAACTTGTGTACATTGCTTCTGGATATCGACACATGAATGACGTTGCCCGATCACGAAACAACACATCACTTGCAATAGCGACACATCCCCTCCTTTGGATCAACACATCAACCCTGAACATTAAAGCAACCAAGGCACTGTCAGCGGGTCAGGGTGACTCCTGTAACTGGACCGTGCTCCATCACAGTCAGACTGATTTGTCACATCCAGATTGCCCCAGTTGGAGCTACTGACGTCTAAGCACTGCATTATGATTTCATCTTTAAAAAATCATACCTTGACTTGTGTGTGTTGAATTTTTGTTGTTTTGATCTTGTTCTACTCAGATAAATATATATATATATTTTTTTTAATAAACTGGTGTGGAGTATTTTTAAGGTGTATACATTGTGTTACTGTGTGCGCACAAATGCTTTACACATTGCCTCTTTAGTTTAGCCAGACTGCTCTGTGTCAAGTTATCAGAGGGTGAGCATAGGTAAACTTTTAGGGCCAGATGTAGGAAATCCATGAATTGCGACTCGCAAATTGCGAGTCAGAGAGACTCGCAATTTGCAAGTCGCAATTCAGGATGCAGAACGGTGTCTCAGACACCTTCTGCGACTCGCTATGGGGTCGCAAAGACCCACCTCATCAATATTCATGAGATGGGTCGCATTTTGGGACCCCATAGCGAGTCCCTGCACTCAAAGGGATGGTGGCCTGCTGTAGTGAGCTGACCTCCATGTCTGTGACTGCTTTTTCAATAAAGCAGTTTTTTTTTTCATTTTGCAGCCCGTTTTCCTTAAAGGAAAACGAGTTGCAAAATGAAAACAAAAACGAAACCATTTGGTTTCGTTTTTTTCAGAGTAGGCAGTGGTCCACAGGACCACTGCCTGCTCTGAATTTTTTTTTATGTCGACATTCACAAAGGGGAAGGGGTCCCATGGGGACCCCTTCCCTTTTGCGAATGTGTTACCACCAGTGTGACACTGGTGGTAACTGCGAGAGGTTTGCGACCGCATTCGCGGTCACAAAGCAACTCTGAATTGCGATGCGAGTCGCAAATAGGAAGGGAACACCCCTTCCTATTTGCGAGTCGCATTCCCAAATTGCGAGTCGTTACGACTCGCAATTTGGGAATGTGCATCGCGTGGGCCGTTTGCATGGCGCAAACTGCGTTTTTCGCAGTTTGCGGCATGCATTGAATCTAATTTAATTTGATTGAGAAGACACAAGATTGGAGTGATTTAAATAAATATTGAGAAACATGGAAAAGGGGAATGGTAAATAAGAGAAAGATGAAGAAAGTGAGGCAAAAGCAAGAAAAAGTACAAAAAGTGATTCAAAAGTGGGAACACGTGCAGTGGCTGAGTTTTATTTAAGAGAAGTATACGGAGGGAATTTGGTGGATGCCCATTGAATGATGGCCTATTTGTTTACCTTTATACATAATTTTCCAAAGTTGAAGGAAGACCCCCGCTAAGTGGTATTTGTTGTCCCTAAATTGTGGACAGATTTGAATTCATTGTTTGACATTGTTGTTTTCGGAGATTTTGGTGCTGGAGTTTAAAGTGGCTCTAAGGTGCACAACACAGGAACCTCCTAGACAGGGTCCTAACAATGCACCTTCAACAGATCTTGCTGAAAAATACAAGGAAGAGATTGAGGAGCTGAAGAAACTAATTGCAGAAAGAGATATCAATTGGTAATGGAGTTTGAGGGCAATACAGGGGCCTAAAGATCCAGTGCATTCCTAATATGAGAGGTTAAAGCAGATATATTCTAAATGCATAGCAGACTTGAAACTCCAGAGAAGGAGGCTGTTGGAGGTTTAGTTTCTGCTTTTGTGAGAGGGCTGCAATCCTGGATTAGCAATCACTGATGAGATTTTGAAATTGACTACAAACAGTAGTACCTACCTTCAAAAGAAACAAAAATAGCTGAAGGAGAAACTGATGATTGCTCATTCAAAGAATATGAAAAGGGGCAGATGGGTTTAAATATGAATTTTGTGAGAAGTTGGATGAATTAAAACAATGGGATGACTCAAATGGTGCATGGAGAAAAGGTATATGGAATGGTTGGAAATTTGAAATGTTGTAAAAGACTACAGTTTGTCAGTTTTGTAGTGGATTGGTAATTGAAACGGGGAATGTAGACATAATCCAAGCAGAATTAAGGGCAACATACAGCAAAATCAGTAGGTGTAGATAAATAATGTAATGTAATGTCAAATATGCAGAAAACAGACCAGAAGATACAGAGCCAGAAAACGCTTTGAATGGCAGTACCCTCAGCTCTGGTAATGCAGCCAAATATGAGAAATAAAATGTCATATAATTCAGGCTATCAGAAGAATGCCATGATCTTCCCTGTTGAGATGCAGGCACCAATTCGCAATGATGGTACCTGAGAGGGGAGGAGGATTGCTTACTTGGAGCAGCCCTAGTAGTAGATCAAAGTGGGCCATATATTGATAGGGAAGTCAAAGTTGTAGGGATCAGCAATAAACAAACTGTTAATCAAGTTTCAGCAGAGGTGCCAGTCAAAACAAGACAAATGCAGAGTAAACATCTGTTTATTCTATGTGATTCAAGCCTAGTGAACTTGTTTGAAAGGGATCTTCTTTGCAAGATGAATTGAGTTATGTATTGCAGACTGGACGGGATTACAGTAGAAGCACAATATGAAGATTCACTTTTTACATTTAGTGCAGAGGACTCCAGAGATGAGATGTACCCAGTTTTGACAAAAGAAGACCTCCTTCCCGACTGCCACACTATGAGGTTGGCCACATTATGAGGGAGTCAGCGCTGCCCTCCTGATTACAATCTTGTTCTCCACCAGCCTTTTCATGGCAGTTCTACCACCATGATAAGGCTGTCGGAAAACAAGTGCAGGGGGCCACAGGGGGGCCCTTCACTGCCCATTCCCTTGGCATGGGCAGTGCAGGGGCCCCCCTGCCCAGTACCCATGCAATTCACACTATCTGCTGTGCAGACAGTGCGCATTTCGAAGGTGCTGTTGCCCCCTGCGTGCCGCAGCATTGCCGCTGGCTCTATTATGAGCCTATGCCATGCTGCTGTACCTTTTCCACTGTGCTGATGGAGGGAACCTTGGTTCCCGCCCTCAGCCCAGTGGGAAAGTCGCAATAGGGCCGGTGGGAAGACCGCCACCTTCATAGCAGTCTCCTCACCACGGGTCTAGCAGTCTGCAAAGGCGACCTCCCAACTCATGATCAGGCCCTATATATCAACATTTATAAATAAAACCTAAATTAACATTTACCATATGACAAAATATAGGACATAACTGATAATAAAAAAAACCTAAAACTAATCTAACCAATAGAACCAAACTATAAATAACTGTAGCCAATAAAATCAGAAAAACAATTAAATCAGCCTTATAAAAGGCACACTAATTTTACTAACTAAGTATATCTAAAGCAGCAAACACCGCAAGAAATTCTGCTGAATTCTTTAGCCAGGACCTTAAAGAAGAACTACCCACATTTGGACAACTACCTAACCAAGTAAGTAAAACCTAGAAAGTAAATCTTATATTTAAACTCAAACTAGCTCCTGAAAGAAAACACTACAAGTTCAAAAAGGGATAATCTGCAAGAAAAAAACCTATAACAAATCAGCAAAAAGATATATAGAAAATAAGTATACAATTAAAAAAAATATATATATATAAACTCACTCCAATAGCAAGTAAAAATAAACATAACAACCTCAACCTCTACAAACTACCAGCAAATAAACATTTAAAAGGAAACTTACACTTTTTTACCTTTCCACCAGAAAAGGAAGCAAATGCTCCCTATTACAACACCCCAATGGAAAAGCTGAAAAACAGTTTGAAACATCTAAAAAGAACATATATGTAAGTATAAAAAGTAGGAGTAGTGCATAATTGTATATGAAAATAACAAACGCAAACATTTAAAAAATGTTTATTTATTTATTTAGTTATACTCTTACACTACTTTCGGATACAATGACACAGCTAGCCAGATATATAGCATCCGAGAAAGGAAAGAAATTACTAAGTCACATGGATTACAGTTACAACCAAGAAAGTGCATGAATAGAAAATTTGAATTCACACCAAATATTATTCTAATGCATTCTATGGGAGTGCCATTACAAAAGATGATGCTGTAAGAGAACACATTCAAAACCCAATTGTGACAGAAATAGCAGTAAGGGAGGTATTGCAGGATATAAGAGAGGCAAGCACAAGCTCCCAGGAACCCAAAACCAAAATCCTAAAAGATATACTGACTAAAGGCCCCAAGCACAACACAGGGCAACTACTACCTATACCCACTTTAAGATGTTTAATTGCACAAACTAAAAACCAATCAGTAGTACCCCTCCTGCCCCTAGAAGACACCGAGATGTAGCAGTACCTGAGCATTTAACAGTGACACATATTGAGGAACCTTTCCTTTTATATGACAATCTAAATAATGAGAAAATTATCCTCATATTCTCTGCATCAACTAACGTTCTAAAACTAAGCCATTGTCAAACCTGAATGATGGAAGGGACCTTCAAAATATGTCCGAAACCATTCATTCAAATATACATCATACATGGTTAATATCAAAACACACAGATCCCTTTTATATATGCCCTACTACAAATAAACAAAGCAACACTTACTACAAACTCTTATACCACATAAAACAAATTACTACCCACAAAAAAATCATAGACTTTAAACAAGCCATGGTTCGGACAATTTGAATAGAATTACCCCTACACAGGCTGTTACTATCATTTTAAACAAAGCATATGGAGACACCTCCAGCAATCTGCAATGAATGTAGGATATGCTATGACAATCCAATTCGCCTTTGAAATAAAAACATAATAGCACTAGCCTATGTCCCTGTCACAGAGTTAGCTAACCATTGCAATATACTAATTGAAAGCCATGATGGAATGTCTATGACAGCACCTTGGCACAGGAAGCCAAAACAAACAACAGTGGAAAGATAACACAATGCCTTCAAATTTACATTAGGCAGAATTCAATATACACTATCTACAACTATGAATGGAGCAATCGATAAAAATGAGAATGAACACTGATGATCAGTTCAATAAAGTCGGATCTTTATTGGCCATAGTCCTCAACCGATCCGACTTCTCTCTACAACTGTCCCCTCTGGAATGCCACAGAGGATCTCTCATTCCACATTCCATGTATAGCATGGAATATAGAATGTATGAGATCACTGCACAATCTGTTAGCCAAATCTCACCTAAACTTAGCAAACAAACCAAATGAATGTAAAACATGCTACAATTTAAAGTCATACTCTTCATAAATAACAAAGGAGTAGCCAAAAGCATATTATAAAATAAATTGTAACCTACAAAAGTCCCATTAACCTGCCACAAAATCTAAACCAATGTGACAAATTGTTTTTATATAAAGAATAAACAAAATATTTTTCTACATCAGTCTAAACATTAAATCGACTCCAATATTAAATACAACTGAGATAAGTAAATAATATGTACATTATTTACATTAAAACATTACATACAATAAATACAACACATAAACCATACATTTCAAAATTAGAATCACATAAAATATACACAAAAAATGAACTATAACATTTCTCATCTGAAATTTAAAAAAAATATAACTTACTGTTCAGTAACTGCAGATCTTCTTCTGTATCCATGTAGTCAAAAATAATATTCCGACAAAAATGGGGAAAATATTCTTCAAAAAGCCCCCCCAAAAATAAAAAAATTAAACAGTCCCATTAGACATCCCTCAAAGCAACTATTAAAACACATGAAATAGAGCCTCATTATGAGTATGGCGCTCCCACCACAGGACTGCCAAACTCAGAGGGAAGACACCACTGCCATAGCGTAATACAATGTTCCAGCGAGGCTGACCAGCGGAACCATTGCAATACCAGTTCCTTCAGGGCTGCCCAGCAGGAACAGTGTTAGGATATTGGCCTCCACTCCCAGGCCAATAATCTAACACTTCAGTACCCTCGGAATGCGCACTGTCTGCAGTAAACAATAAAATAAATAATAGTATAAAATAGATACAAAAACTTATGTTTAAAATTATGTTATAAATATGTACATAAAGCAATATAGGAAAAGTTAAAACATGTAAAACAGTGGAAAAAAATTGAAAATGTACAACATGGAATACATTTTAAATACGATTTACATTTTTATGGAATAATAAAAATGTATTTATGTATTTATAATTTTTTTAAAGTTTAAATATATATGTTCAGACAATACAGAAAATACAAATAAAATAAACTTAGAAAACATAAATAAATTTTAAAAAATGTGTTACTTGTCTTTATTACATAAAATGATGTAATTAATAGTATGCATTATAAACATGCTACTAACAATTTTTCGTTATATTGCTCAACCCCAAAAATACTAATTACATAACACAAATTATTTCTGCTACATATAAGAACAATTTAAGCAAAGTATTTTACACTAAAATTAAAAATTAAATATTCACACTTCAATATAAACTTTATTTAAGAAAGTGCTGGACAATAAAGGTGTAATATTTACTATTCCCACTACAATCTACACCAATTTGTGGGAGGTGTTGGACACATAAAGGGTGACATTCACTATTCCCTCTTACACTTAAACCAATTTAGGGAAATTGTTGGACACTAAGGGGGTGCCATTTATTATTCCCAATCCAATCTATGCCAATTTAAGGAAAGTGTTGGACACTTTAGGCCGATTGTGAGTTTGGTGGTCGGACCACTAGACCATTGTGTCAGTAGTCCCAGAAAGACCGATGCAGCAGCATTCTCCAGATCACCATATTATGATGTATGTAGGCTGAACCGCCACTCACCAAGACAAATGGTGGCCTGCCAGCTGTGCAGTGGCCTGCAACCTTGAGGGTACACACTCAGTTGCCATCATAGCTTTGGATAACTACCAAGCACATTACAAAAACACAGGTGACGTTGCGATCTTCTTGTGGCAATTAGCTCACGGCGGTCGGCTGCCACAGTACGGATTCAGCAAATCAACAGACATGGATGGATTAGAAAACAACACATCTACTGACATACATTGGCCCAGTAGACACACCTGCAAATAACACTATAAAACACGCCCCTTCCCAGATCATGATGCTTTACCTCTCCACTACAGCACTGCAAGAAAGAAAGCAGAGATCACATTTTTTTTATTGATAGATAAGGCACCCCTTATTTCACCATCCTATTTTATACCTTTAACACATTTTTGTAAATTTGCTCCCTATATCACTTTTCCTGTTAAGTAAGTCCCTGTTACCCACTTTAATTTACATCCACGTCACATCCCAAAACACCGCGTATTTCTGAAGATTAGTTGAGAGTCATGGTGGATAGGAGTAGAGCCACAATTGTTTGGAGCCCAGGTCCAGCATACTTCTCTCAATAGGAAAATTTTAATTTGGCAAAGGATAGTCGACAAAGTAAATGCTGTAGGCACCACCTTGTGCACAAAGGAGGACCTTAGGAAGAGATGGAAAGACCTGAGGGGGAAGGTGGTTGCCTGGCCTCCAGGAAATACATGGAGGCCAATAAGACTGGTGGTGGTCCTCCCAGTGCCCCATTACAACTCTTTCCCTGGGAGAAGAAGGTCTTCGCCATCCTGCCTCCAGAGGGCATGACAGGAATACATGTGGGAGCTGAGTCTAGTAAGTTACAACACAAAAACTGTCACAAATCTTAAATGTCCTGAATGCTCACATCTCACCTTTGCCACTGTGTTGTTCATCTACTTTCCCGACATGTAATACAAATAGTAGCAGAGATGTGAACTTGTCAATATGAATGTTCATACATAACATCAGATGTATCAATCCCTATTACATGCCATATATTGGAATGGGGTCTGTAAGTGCTTCAATATGAAAAGATCATCCTAGGACCCATGGTATGTTCCAACATGTAAATGTATTGTTCAACCTAACTGTAGTGTGCCAACAGATATGTAAGACTAAACATTTGTCAAGTGTTGGGAAGTAGAGAGAGTGGCATGCATACAACTACCAGGAGCCCGTGTTTCTGTAACTTAAACAAACATGCCATTCTTCACTTGCCCAAATACACCTATGTGTTATATCTCAAATGATGTACCCTCCACTGTGAGTCTAGCATTTGTGTAGTGTGGGGAGTCAGCAAGTGACATGACTAAAACTACCAGAAAGCCCTGTTCACACATGTCCTTTCAACAACTTCAGTACCAAGGAAACATAGTATAATCAGCAAACCTACCACTTAAGTGTGCCGGAGGTCTCTACTTACAGTGTCACAAAACCTTTGGATGTAGATCCCACACTTCAACCAATAACAATGTATTCTATTTCTCAACAGGTCGAGCTGGCACAGCACCTGGCCAGACATGGTCCACCAACCAGACTCCCACCTCACCTCTGGATGAAGCCCTCAGTGATGATGACACACCTGGACATGTGGACGTGGATGACAGTCCTGGCCCATCTGGGCAGCCTAGTCAGACAGCAACAGTGAGTCTCACTGTGACCACAACAACATCTCCCACCTCAGTTGCTTCTACACTATAAGCAACAATGTGCCTCCCATGTGTATTTATCACTGTTGCAACCATCTTGTACCCCACACTCCTGGTTCCTGAGGTGCAACTCAACAGTTGTGACACTGAGTGTCCTGGACCCAGTTAGTGAGGGCACCTTGTGCCAAGGGCACAGGCTTGTGGGGGTAGGGTTTGTGAGAGGGATGATGTGGGCCAGCAGAGTGGGGCCACTGGGGCCACTCATGGCCAGGATACAATCAGTCAAGTCTTAGGGGTCTATCAGGAGTCCCAAGGTGTGATGGGCCAGGTGCTAACCAAACTCTGGGAAATCAAGCAGCTGCAAAGGAACATGGACCAACAAATGGAGGACCATAATTCTCACATAGGCACCCTAACAGGGGTTCTGAGAGACATTCATACAGCCCTGAGAAAGGCTTTTCCACCACCATCTACCCCTTACGGTGGGCTAACTACTTCAAGCCCAAGTATATCTGTGGCAGCCACAGGAAGGGAGGTCCTGCCAGAGGACCAACCACCCTCAGACACCCCTGCCTCTGAAGCAGCTAAACACTGTGCCTTCGCAAGCGGGGACGTCCATGTAAAAATCCAGGTGGTGCAGATGGAAAGATACCCACCACTGCCAGCAAGAAACCTCAGTCCTTAATGTCCTTCTTTGTGTGTCACACATTTACTGTGTGGACTGATCCTGAACCCCATTCAATTTCTGATGGAAGGAGGACTCTGGACTTTGGACTTTTGATGGTGTGCCATCTACACTTATGATTAATTCACCATAACTGACCCCTTCACTTTCCATTTATATTACTTTTTGCCAAAAGTTTTTTTCACCCTAAGCACTGTAATAAATTCATCAGTCACAAACGTATTGTCTGCTGTCCTAAATTTCACATTTAGAAATGTAGATATGTAAGGACATTTGAAACATACAATGACAAAACAAGCTACGAGCCATGTCACCTACCTCTCAAAAGGAATCCCACAACACATCATGAAATATTCAGACAGATGGAAGTACAACAGTTCCTGGTCACAGGGGCATTACAATCCAGGGCATCTGAATCTGGTGGTCTGACACAAACAAATGTCAGTGATGTGCCACAAGCACCTTGGCCTACAAAGATGAAACACATCAACGGCTACATTCAGTTCATACTAAAAGAGTGTTTAGCCAATGTGAAAGGAAACTAACATAAATTTGGCCTAGGACTACATATTTTCCGACCAAATGAAGAAACACATGATGCATCAGGGTTATCACATGACAAGGGACAAGTCCAGGGGAGTCTTCTAAACTTCCATCCTATCATTGTGCATGCTGTCTTGGCACGTCTTGTACACTCAATGTATGTGACATACATTCCCAGGAACAATCCATGTCAACTTCGTATGTCCCAGCAGCATCATATACCTGCCAATGCCACAATTTGGAAATGTCCTAATAAAGATGCCATGGTAAAGGCCTGAACAAACGCAAAAACAAAGAGTATAGTTATGAAACCATACATATGGCACAATTCCTATAGCAAACGTCTAGAGAACGCAGTCCATGTTATAAATCTCACACAAACAAAGCAACATCTCCAAAATGTGATTGTGTCATAAACTTCATCATCAGACACATCTTGCTAGTATTTGCCAGAGCTTCAGCTTTCTAACATTTACAACAAATATACTCCTCACATCATCACAAGAGTTCATCGTACAGTCAAAATCATGAATTATAATGACATACTTACACTCATGAGAAGAAGCTGTTGAAGAGATCTTGTCACAAGTTAGCTCCTTCATCTTCACTATGATCATCTTCATTGGGCATTGCAGGATTCTCTCCTGGTGGCAACACAGGCTCCCCCTGTGTGGCATTAGAATGGGGAAGAGAGAATGCGGGAGGTAGAACGTGGCGTGGGAGGTAGAATGTGGGTGGTTGGATGACAACGGAGCGTCGTGGTGAGCGGTTAAGATTTGCGGTTGCTGCCGCTTATGTATCTTTTGACGTGAATAAAAGAATAATCCTGCACTCCGCATACCTGCATCTTCTTCACATTGGCGACAAGCGGGAAGAAGAGGGATCTCCTTAGGAGAGGCAGCAATCTGCTTGTTCTTTCAATGCTCATCAACGATCTTCAATCTGAGGACTTCCTAGCAACGCGTTCTCGTTGCTAGGTGGATTAAGGACTTCCATTTCCTGTGCCGATCGCGTTCGTGGTGGGATAGTGTGTTGGTGATTTGCAATCTCGCAGGTATTGTGCGAGACTGTTTAAACATCTAGTACACACTCTTGGATGACGCCGGCAGCCGTTTCGGCGGCCATCTTGGAAGTACTCAAGTGCTGGTGGTTGTTCTGAACGACACAAGTCCAATTTTGAGTATTTTGAGTTCCAATTGAATGCTGGCAATTTTGGCGGCCATTTTGGATTTTGTGCATATTTGTTGCCTAACTTGCATTGGTGGATACTTCATGAGGTTTCGCAACTTTTGTGGGCTATATATATATATGTATATTTTTTTTTTTTATAACATTTTTGTGCATTATTGGCAGTATCATTTTTTTTTATTCTTCTCTTCAAGACTATTTCAAGTTCATAGTGTATATTTATAAATCAACTACAATTTAACTTTATCATCATATAGTATTTCGGGCGCCTTCTTCATTGTTGAACAGTTGCATTATTTTTATTGTTCAGGGAACTTTAATTTCTGTTTAAGTTTATTTATTGGTTTCTGGAACAAGATGTCAAACATCCAACCTCCACCATTTTTTCTTGCGGAGCCGGGTGAGCCTCCTTTTCAATGGGAATTATGGATTGACTTATTTGAAGCTTATGTGGATGTTTGGAAGATCAAGAATGCACGCCTGACAGATATTTGGCCTTGCTGAAACATAGTTTAGGCGCGGTTGGTTTAAGAGAATTTAAGAACTTACCTCCAATGGACAATGTATGAAATGTGGATGTTTATCAGCTTGCAAAAAAGAAACTCCATGAACGCTATGGCAGAAAGATTAATGTGGTTCTGGAACGGTACAATTTTACTCTAGAACACGGCATGATGATGAAACAATAGATCAATTTGTTGCTGCTCTCAGAGGTTTGGCTGTCACCTGTAATTTTGAACAAATATCATATGACCAGGTTTTGCGGGATCAAATTTTAATGAAAACTAAATCTCGTAAAATTCAGGAGAAATTATGGTCATGTGGCAGTGAATTGACGTTGAAAGGAGCCATTGATGTAGCGAGAACGATAGAAGTGTCTGAAAAATGCACCCAAACTGTGAGGAAACATATTTCTGATTTGGACCCCGGGGCAGTTGCTGTTAGTGCTGTGATGAAAGAATCTAAAGGGATGGAGAAAAAAAATGAATGGAAAAGGAATAATATGAAAAATTGTTACAGATGTGGGGCTGGGGATCATCTTGCTAATTCCAAGAAGTGTCCTGCACTTAACAAGATATGTAATTTGTGTAAAAAGATTGGCCATTTTGGCAAAGTGTGTAAGAGCAGTATGAAAAGTGTGAATTATGTTGCGGCCTGAGAGGATTCTGATTGCACTAGTGTTCAGGATTTAGTTTTAAAATGTTTCACCATTGCAATCTTCTGGGTTACCCACTTGCAAATTGAGCATTGATGGTACTGAAGTTACTGCCATGGTTGATTTGTGTGCATGGTTCACCATTATCTGTGTGAGTATGTTTGAGAAATTAGGGCCTGGGAGAGACTTGATACCTACAGATGTCAACCCTGGAAGTTATACTGGTCATAGAATTTCTATGGTCGGATATACTAATGTATGCATGGAGTTTGGGGGTAAGTGGTGTAAGGACAAATTGTATGTTGCTGAGAAAGGCCAGACAATTTTAGGATGGCCACATATTAAGGAGCTGGGTATCAAAATTGATTCTACGAAAAATATTCCTGTGTATGTGGTAATGGATAATAATTTCCAAGGTGCTCTGCAGTATGATAAATTGGATGAATGCTATCCAACAGTCTTTTCAAAGTCTTTGGGTAAATTGAAGGATTTTAATCACAAGATTATACTGAGAGAAAAAACTAGTCCAGTAAGGCACAAAATATGGAATGTTCCAGTGCATTATAGATCTAAACTTAAGGAACTGTTGAAGGACTTATGTCAAAAGAATATTATTGAACCAATTCAAAGCTCGGACTGGATATCTCTGGTTGTATTGTCACTTAAGATTGCTGGGGATCTAAGATTGTGTGTTGATTTAAGATCTCTGAATGATGCTATTTGGGTGGATACTTTTCCTTTACCAAATTTGCAGGAATCGGTATCATCAGTGTGTAAGGCTACTGTTTTTTCTATCATTGATCTGTCTAGTGATTATCATCAAATTGAATTGTACGAAGGTTCAAAACACTTTACAGCATTCATAACATCAGAGGGTGCTTTTCAGTACAAAAGGATGCTCTTTGGCCTTGCAAGTTCGTCTGCTGTTTTCCAAAATGAAATGAATAACTTTTTCAGTAAGGTGCAAAATGCTAAAGTATTTCATGATGATATTTTGGTATATGGGCATGACAGATTGGAACATGATAGAGTGTTAAAGGAGGTTTTGAACTTACTAAGTGAAAATTGATTGACAGTGCAGAAAGATAAGTGTAAATTTGGGCAAACACAAGTGGAGTATTTAGGCCACATTATTTCTTGTGAGGGTATTCGTCCCAAAGTTAGTCATGTGAAGGCTATTGTTGATGCACCTGAGCCGAAATGTAAAGTTTTTGGGTCTTACTGAGTTTTATTCGCAGTTTATAGAAAACTAGGCAACTAAGGTGGAGAATTTGAGGAAATTATTAAAGAAGAATGTTCCATTTATATGGGGGCAGGAACTAGTGGAATGTTTTGATTCTATTAAACATGAAATTATTCAGGCTCCGTGTCTAAAACTTTTTGAAACCTTTTGAAACCAATACAGATTGTGTGATTGCAGTGGATGCTAGTAATTATGGTATTGGTGCAGAGTTATCAGAAACTAATGGATATAAGAAAGCATATGTTTCGCGTACATTGACACAGTCTGAGAGAAATTATTCCGTAGTTGAAAAAGAATTGTTAGCAGCTTCATAGGCTGTTGAAAGATTTAGAATGTATGTATGGGGAAAGACATTTAAATTATGTACAGATCATAAACCCTTGGTAAATATTTCACAACTGGGGGGGTGGAAAGAACTTATCGCCAAGATTGACGAGGCTTGCCTCTAAGCTGCAAATGTATTTTTTCGAAGTAATGTATGTTCCGAATAGAAACAACAATATTGCTGATGGTTTATCTCGTTTGCCTATTGATGATGACTGTGTTGATGTTGAGTGTGATGTTGCGTACACATATGAGGAAGTTTTAGCGAGTTTGGAATCGTATGATGCATCTGATCAAACTGTGTTGTCCAAACGGAAATGGGAAGAAGAAATGATGAATGATAAAGATTTGCAAATGGTAAGGAAGTATATTATCGATGGTTGGCGTTGTGAGCGATCTTTGCGTTATGAATTGAGATTAAAAGATTAAGGCCCTCATTCCAACCCTGGCGGTCGGTGTTAAAGCGGCGGCTAACCCGCCAACAGGCTGGCGGTTAAAAAAATGGAATTCTGACCCTGGCGGAAACCGCCAACAGAGACCGCCACTTTAACACTCCGACCGCCACGGCGGGACAAACAAACAGCGCGGCGGTCACCGCCAACAGACAGGCGGGAGACAATGTACCGCCCACCCTATCACAACCCACCAATCCGCCACCTTTTCTGGGGCGGTAGCCCCGCCGATAAAAACACAGCGGAAACAGACATTTCAAACCGAAAACGCTCACCTCCATACACCCCACGAGGAATCTGGACAGCATGGAACCCGAATTACACATCCTACCAGCTATTGTATTCCTGCTCCTCTACCAGGAGCACGAACGCCGGTGCAGAAGACAACGGTGAGTACTGCACCTACGGCACAGGGGAGGGGGGAGGAGAAAATATTACGGGGACACACATACGCGACACCCCCACCCCCACCCACTACAACACACACATCAATGCATAGCAATACATCACTGTTACAACCCCCAAGCCCCCCGAAAGAATGCAAAGACAAAAGGAATAGATCATAAACAGTCGAATATATTGGATTATTGCCTTATAAAAATATCACACATTTAAAACTAATATATACATAAATATTAAAAGTCCGATAATTCTAGCTGTCATTGTCCGTGGACCACTGGGCCCAAATCACATGGGCAAGGCCCACACAAGATACCTGACCTAAACGGAGAGAACACTGCAGGGGCATCAGATAGAAAAACTACAGGCACCTCAGGGGGAAGGGAAGGGGGGGCACCTCAGGCACATGAGTACACAATGCCAGATCCACGAGGGGCCTCCATGGCCACTGTCCCATCCTGGGGAGTGCAAAGCCACAGTCTCACAAGTCTCTACAGTGGGTGGGTTGCCCACTGTTCCATCCTGGGGAGTGCAAAGCCACAGTCTCACAAGTCTCTACAGTGGGTGGGTTGCCCACTGTTCCATCCTGGGGAGTGCAAAGCCACAGTCTCACAAGTCTCTACAGTGGGTGGGCTGCTCAATGCCATATCCTGGGGAGTGCAAAGCCACAGTCTCTCAAGTCTCTACAGTGGGTGGCTTGCCCACTGTCCAATCCTGGGGAGTGCAAAGCCACAGTCTCTCAAGTGGATAACAGTCTCCACTGGTACTGGAGGGGGACTAGTGCCCAGAGTGCTTCGTGCAGCCCTGCCCGACACAGATGCGGGCCTGCCCCTTCCCCCAATGGGCCAGCGGTGCTTGAGATGAAGGGCCCAGTTCAGCGGTGCTTGAGACGGCGGTGGCCAGCGGAGCGGTGCTTCAGATGAAGGGCCCAGTTCAGCGGTGCTTGAGACGGCGTGCCCTGTTCAGCGGTGCTTGAGACGGCGGTGCCCTGTTCAGCGGTGCTTGAGACGGCGGTGCCCTGTTCAGCGGTGCTTGAGACGGCGGTGCCTAGTTCAGCGGTGCTTGAGACGGCGGTGGCCAGCGGAGCGGTGCTTGAGATGAAGGGCCCAGTTCAGCGGTGCTTGAGACGGCGTGCCCTGTTCAGCGGTGCTTAAGACGGCGGTGCCCTGTTCAGCGGTGCTTGAGACGGCGGTGCCCTGTTCAGCGGTGCTTGAGACGGCGGTGCCTAGTTCAGCGGTGCTTGAGACGGCGGTGCCCAGCTCAGCGGTGCTTGAGATGAAGGGCCCAGTTCAGCGGTGCTTGAGACGGCGGTGCCCAGTTCAGCGGTGTTTGAGACGGCGGTGCCCAGCAGAGCGGTGCTTGAGATGAAGGGCCCAGCAGAGCTGTGCTTGAGATGAAGGGCCCAATTCAGCGGTGCTTGAGATGAAGGGCCCAATTCAGCGGTGCTTGAGACGGCGGTGCCCAGTTCAGCGGTGTTTGAGACGGCGGTGCCCAGCGGAGCGGTGCTTGAGATGAAGGGCCCAGCGGAGCGGTGCTTGAGATGAAGGGCCCAGCGAAGCGGTGCTTGAGATGAAGGGCCCAGCAGAGCGGTGCTTGAGATAAAGGGCCCAGCGGAGTGGTGCTTGAGATGAAGGGCCCAGCGGAGCAGTGCTTGAGATGAAGGGCCCAATTCAGCGGTGCTTCAGATGAAGGGCCCAATTCAGCGGTGCTTCAGATGAAGGGCCCAGTTCAGCGGTGCTTGAGACGGAGGTGCCCTGTTCAGCGGTGCCCTGTTCAGCGGTGCTTGAGACAGCGGTGCCCAGCGGAGCGGTGCTTGAGATGAAGGACCCAGCGGAGCGGTGCTTGAGATGAAGGGCCCAGCGGAGCGGTGATTGAGATGAAGGGCCCAGCGGAGCTTGAGATGAAGGGCCCAATTCAGCGGTGCTTGAGATGATGGGCCCAATTCAGCGGTGCTTGAGATGAAGGGCCCAATTCAGCGGTGCTTGAGATGAAGGGCCCAGTTCAGCGGTGCTTGAGACGGCGGTGCCCTGTTCAGCGGTGCCCAGCGGAGCGGTGCTTGAGATGAAGGGCCCAGCGTAGCTGTGCTTGAGATGAAGGGCCCAGCGGAGCGGTGCTTGAGATGAAGGGCCCAGCGGAGCGGTGCTTGAGATGAAGGGCCCAGTGGAGCGGTGCTTGAGATGGAGGGCCCAGCGGAGCGGTGCTTGAGACGGCGGTGCCCAGCGGAGCGGTGCTTGAGACGGCGGTGCCCAGCGGAGCGGTGCTTGAGATGAAGGGCACAGCGGAGCAGTGCTTGAGATGAAGGGCCCAGCGGAGCGGTGCTTGAGATGAAAGGCCCAGCGGAGCGGTGCTTGAGATGAAGGGCCCAGCGGAGCGGTGCTTGAGATGAAGGGCCCAATTCAGCGGTGCTTGAGATGAAGGGCCCAGTTCAGCGGTGCTTGAGACGGCGGTGCCCAGTTCAGCGGTGTTTGAGACGGCGGTGCCCAGTTCAGCGGTGCTTGATTGAAAGGGCCCAGTTCAGCGGTGTTTGATTGAAAGGGCCCAGTTCAGCGGTGCTTGTTTGAAAGGGCCCAGTTCAGCGGTTCCGGCCCAGGCATGGGTGTCACTCGCCACCTGGCATGTGGCTGTCAGGGCCTTCCTGCCCATCTGTCCGTTGGCTTGCGGGGCCCTCCTGGGCTGCCGTACCAGGCCTCTGGGTGTCCTCCTGCACACCTGGGAGTGGGCTGGTGGGGCACTCCTGGGCAGCTGGCCTGCTGCCGGACTTGTCGGGCGTGCTGCCCTTCTCTGGTCGTCTGTGGCCCTTTGACCCCTTTTGCGGTGTGCCAGGTGGCACCCCACTTCCAGACGGAGCCAGGGTAGGGATTTTGGTCCCTGGTGTCCGTGGCCTCTCGCGCCGGGCACTGCTCACTTTTGGATGCTTTTCTGGGGGTGGGCTGGGCGTGCCTTGGCTCCTCGCCGGAGTTGTTGCCCTTGGGGGTGGGGGACTCCACAGTCCTTGGACAACAGTCCTGATAGCTCCTGGTTTGGTGGTGGCTGAGGTGCTGATTGCAGTCTTATGAGATGGACGGGGTGGGGGAGTTGTTGGAAAGAGGTTAAGGTTGGCAAGGAAAAGCAATTTGGAAAGAGAGTGACGGGTAGGTGTAGTGGGTATGGGAGTGGAGGAAGAGGATGTGGTTGTAGGAGTGTGAAGTCTGGTGTCTTTGGGTGCAGGTGCTTGGGCTGGAGGCTGTCGTGAGGTGGATGGCTGTTGGGTGGGTGGCTGCTTGCGTTTGTGTGGTTTGGAAGAGGGGGTGAAAGACACACTGGGAGAGGACACAGGGGACGTGTACATGGTAGTGGGGGTGGTGACTGCACGTGTGTGGAGTGTTCTGGTGGGTGTGCTGTGATGGACGTAGTGGCTGAAGATGTTGTACATGCAAGTCTGAGTGGAGACGTCACAGGGAGGGAGGAGGGAGACGAGGAGGAGGGGGACACAGTGGAGGCAGTGGCTGTTGGTATGTCTGCATGTGGATGTTGCTTGTGTGAATGCTTGTGTGATGTGTGGTGCTTATGTCTGGATGAGCTTCCCTTGGGTGTTGAGGTGTGTGCAGGCTGGTCTGTAGGTGTGTCTGGGATAGGCAGAGGTACAGGGGATTGGGTCTGGGTGGAGGAAGTTGGAGGGGGGAGGCTAGAGACAGGGACAATTGCTGCCGTCAGTGCTGAGGCCAGAGCGTTGAACGATCGCTGATGGGCAGCCTGACCTGAATGAATGCCCTCCAGGTATGCATTACTCCGGTGCACCTCCTTTTCTACACCCTGGATGGCTTTCAAAAGGGTAGACTGCCCAACAATGATGGTCCTCAGGAGGTCAATGACCTCCTCACTGAGGGCAGCAGGGGTGACTGGGGCAGGGCCTGAGGTGCCTGGGGCGAAGGAGATGCCCACCTTCCTGGGTGAGCGGGCACGGGGCGAAGGCTGAGGGGCTGCTGGGAAGGCGGTGCTGGTGCGCTGGGTGGCGGCTGTACCTGTTGTTGCGGGGGGCACGGATGTTGCCGTCACCACAAGGGAGCTCCCTTCAGAGGACGAGTCGCTGCCACTGACATCAGCACGAGTCCCCGCTGTGGAGCTCCCCTCGCCCTCCGTCTCACTGGTGAAATCCAACTCAGTTGCATGGCCCGCCATGGCCATGTGAGATGCAGCTCCCTCGTGCTCCGATGCCACTTCTCCTCCGCCTGATGATGCTGATGCACACATGAACAGGAAGGCCACAAAAAAGGGGGGGTGGTGAGAAATAAAGACATGTTGAGTGCATGGATTACCGCTACCGTTGGCGGACAAGACAGACACAGAAGCCCCCTGCATTACGCCGCGCACTTGGGGTCCACTACGCAATCCGTGGGACATGGCCTACAAGCCTATTGACGACAACTGCACACATAGATGACACAGGGCCATGGATACCTGAACTTGGCACCCTACAGAGGTGGGGGGCGGGGGCACAGGGCCATGCCTTACGGAGGGGCCTAGCCTACAGAATTCGCCCTGGCCTAGGGAGACCCACAGCCCTCCTCCCCCACCCAGACACCTCCACTGCGCGCAAAGTCACCAAAATGAGACTGTACTCACCCCCTTGTGTCTGCTGTGATGTCCTCACGCGCCCATCCAAATCGGGGTAGGCCACCGCCAGGATCCGGGACATCAGGGGGGTCAATTGACGACTGGCACCCCTGCTACGTTGGGAGGCCATCCCCAGCAGATCCTCCGCCGTCTTCCTGCTCCCGCGGCGGATGTCCTCCCACCTCTTCCGGCAGTGGGTGCCCCGTCTGTTGTGGACCCCCAGGGTCCGGACGTCCTTGGCGATGGCACGCCAAATCGCGATTTTCTGGTGGGCGCTGACCTATGTGACATGTACAGGGAGAGAAAAATTGTCATCACCTTCTGCATGCTCAATGTGAGTGGCCCCCCATCCCCACCCTTGCCATGTGGCACATGCTCTCATCTGTCGTCTGATGCATGACTCAATCGCTCCCCTCCCCACCATCTTTCATCCACCCGACTCAACCCAGGCATTGCCCACAAAGCATGGTCCCAGTGTACTTACCTGTTGGTCTGGAGGACCGTAGAGTAGCACATACTGGGGGAGGACCCCATCCACGAGTTTCTCCTCTCCTGTGGAAGATCAGGTATCGAGTGATTAAGCTGATAGAAAATGGCGGTCGCGCCCGCGGCGGTGCGTACCGCGACCGCCGGCGCACATCGTCATTGGCTCCTGAAACCCATAGGATTCAATGTGAACCAATGCGGCTTTGCGCCGCGGTCTTCGACCGCCTACCGCCACGCTGTGCCACACCAGCGCATTGACCTCACATCCCATTGTCACACTTCACAGGTCAGGCAGCCGCCATTTCAAGGGCCCACATGGCTTAATTCCTCATGCGTCACACATACCTAGGCCTTTCCTCAACACTCATACACACCATTCAATGCATAGTGAATCGTGTTGTGTGCAAGCTGTGGGAACGTACCTGTGGGTTGATTGACTCTGTGCTCGCTGTTGTCCTTCCTAGGCACCGTCCGCTTGGCAATGCGAGGAGATGGAGGAACCTTCCTGTGTACAGACCGCTGGTGGACCTGTCGACAATGGAGGAACGACATGTCATTCTGACATACAGGCTTGACGGAGCCACTATACATGAACTGTGTGCCCAGCTGGAGGCAGACCTGATGTCACCCATCCGCCAACCCACAGGGATCCCCCCTTTAGTGCAGGTGCTGTCAGTACTCCATTTCTTAGCAAGTGGGTCATTTCAAACAACAGTGGCCATATCATCAGGGATGTCTCAACCTATGTTTTCCAAGGTGTTGTCCAGAGTGTTGTCTGCCCTGCTCAAACACATGCAGAGCTACATTGTTTTCCCTGAGGTGGGGGATTTGCCTACAGTGAAGGGTGACTTCTATGCCCTTGGACATATCCCCAACATCATAGGTGCCATTGATGGGACCCATGTGGCTTTGGTACCCCCCCGAGAAAGTTAACAGGTGTACAGGAACAGGAAAAGTTATCATTCGATGAATGTACAGATGGTCTGTTTGGCAGACCAGTACATCTCACATGTTAATGCCAAGTTCCCTGGCTCTGTGCATGACGCCTACATCCTGCGCAATAGCAGCATCCCGTATGTGATGGGGCAACTCCAGAGGCACCGTGTGTGGCTATTAGGGGACTCTGGTTAGCCCAACCTTTCCTGGCTATTGACCCCAGTGAGGAATCTCAGGACCAGGGCAGAGAAACGCTACAATGAGGCCCATGGGCGGACTAGGAGGGTGATAGAACGCACCTTCGGCCTCCTGAAGGCCAGGTTCAGGTGCCTCCATATGACAGGTGGATCCCTAATGTACTCACCAAAGAAGGTGTGCCAGATCATCGTGGCCTGCTGTATGCTTCACAACCTGGCTTTGCGCCGCCAGGTGCCTTTTTCTGCCGGAGGATGGTCCAGATGGTGGTGTTGTAGCAGCTGTGGAGCCTGTGGAGAGTGAAGAAGAGGAAGCCGAAGAGGACGACATAGACAACAGGAACACAGTAATAGAGCAATACATTCAGTGACACACAGGTAAGAGTACACACCGGCATATTACATTTACTTAAAGACTTCTACCTCTCTACTGTCTGACTTTTTCCCCCAGTGTATGGTAACTGTGTTGTGACTTTCCCTTCCGTTTTCAGAGCTGTGGACCCCACTGTGTGACATCTGCTTAGTTTCCCCATAGACTACAGCTGTGTGACAGCGGTTTTTTGGCATCACTATGTGAATAACAATTGTGGCACTGTCATGTCTAATACATTTGTTAAAATCAGAGACAGACTCCAGATTGTTGTGCAATAAGTGTGTTTATTCAAGTGCTCTAATTTGTATGGGTGGTTGCAAATCGGTGAGGGGTGATGGTGGAGGATTGTCCATGGCAGAGTCCAGACTATCAGGTTCACAGGTGCATTGTCCAAATGCCTGTGAGAAGTGGAGCAGGGGCAGTTTAAGGTTGGACAGGGTGACAATGTGGGACAGTGGGATGACAATCAGGGCGGTATCCTTTGCTGGCGGGGGTCTTAACATGTTACTCTGTCTTCTCCCTGGATCTCAGGGCCCGCTTGCGGGGTGGTTCTCCTTCTGCAGAGGGTGGGGTTCTGGTGGCCTGTTGGTCTTCTGTCGGGGCCTCCTGTCCACTAGTGCCGGCGGAGGTGGTAGCCAGTTCTTGGTCCATGCTAGTGTCAGGGGCCCTTTGAGGTGCCACAGTGGTCCGCAATGGGGAGATTAACTCATTCAGGGCCACTACGATGGTACCCATGGCGGTACTGATGTTTCTCAGTTCCTCCCTGAACCCCATATATTGTTGTTCCTGCAGAAGCTGGATTTCCTGAAACCTGTCCAGGACCGTCGCCATCGTCTCCTGGGAGTGGTGGTATGCTCCCATGATGGAGGAGAGGGCCTCGTGGAGAGTGGGTTCCCTAGGCCTGTGCCCCCCGTCGCACAGCTGCCCTCCCAGTTCCCCTGTTTCCTTGGGCCTCCGTCCCCTGGACCGAGTGCCCACTACCACTGCCCCCAGGTCCCTGTTGTTGTTGGGGTGGTGGGTTAGCCTGGGTTCCCCGTAGTGGTGGACACACCGCTGATTGACGTGTTCTGGGGACAGAGGTATGGGCCCGCTGGGTGGGTGCTGTGCTGGTGTTCCCAGAGGGGGGAAGGTCTGCTGTGGCCTGTGCCTGTCTGAGGGGAACCGACTGTCCAGAGGTCCCCGATGGACCGGGCAGGTCATCTAGATCCAGGGAGACAGAGCTGCTGTCATCACTGTGGGCCTCTTCTGGGGGTGGAGGGGACATTTGTGGACCCTCCTGCGCGGTGACCTGGCGTTCGCGGCCTGCAGGGGTATAAAAGTATGGTTATTGCTTCTGTGTGTGCCAATGGCGTGCAATGTGTGGGTGCCCGTGTACCCCAGTGCTGGCATTCCTTTGTGGGGGCTGTTGTGACGGTGTTTTGGGGAGGGGGGTGATGGGTACGTGCATTGGGCATGCTTTGGTGATGGGTGTCCATGCTTTGGGGCCGCATGCAGGGCTAAGTTTTGGGATGGGTGGGTTGTGATGGTGAGACATTTGCAAGGGGTAGTTGTGAAGGGGGTGAGGGTGGGGGTCTGAGTTGGCATGCAGGTGGGGTGGGGGGGATGAAGTAGTGAAGATGAGACTTACCAGAGTCCATTCCTCCGCCTACTCCAGCGAGGCCCTCAGGATGCAGGATGTTCAAGACTTGCTCCTCCCATGTTGTAAATTCTGGGGGAGGAGGTGGGGGTCCGCCGCCAGTCCGCTGTACCGCGATGTTGTGCCTTGACACCATGGAACGCACCTTCCCCCGTAGGTCGTTCCACCTCTTCCTGATGTCATCCCGATTTCTTGGGTGCTGTCCCACAGCGTTGACCCTGTCCACTATTCTGCTCCATAGCTCCATCTTCCTGGCAATGGTGGTGTGCTGCACCTGTGTCCCGAACAGCTGGGGCTCTACTCGTAGGATTTCCTCCACCATGACCCTGAGTTCAGCATCTGAGAACCTGGGGTGTCTTTGAGGTGCCATGGGGTGGTGTGGATGATGTGTGGGGTGGAGTGTGTAGTGATAGGTGGGGTGCTATTTAGTGGTGTGTTGTGTGAGGTGCGTGGAAGTTCTGTGGGTATTGGTATTGTGTGCCTGTGGATGCTTGTTTGTAGATTGTGGTGTCTCTCTCTGGTCTTCGTTCGATATTTCTGGTCGTAAGGGTTTGTGGGTGATGTGGGTGTGTGTTTTATAATGTATTGGGTGTGTTGGAGTGGTGTGTGTATGTGTATCAGGTGTGTGTATTTAGAATTGTCCAATGTGGTAGTGTTTTGTAGGTGTATGTGTATTTCGACCGCAGCGGTGTGTACCGCCAATAGAATACCGCGGTTGAAAGACCGCCGCGTGGATTCGTGGGTCGTAATGGCATGGGCGTATTTCTGTTGGCATGACGGTGGAGGTTTGGTCATCGCCAGTTTATCGCTGACCTTTGGTGTGGCGGACTTTTGTGGATGGCGGTATTTTAGCGGTTTGCCTAGTGTGGGTCAGAATGACCGTGGCGGTTTACCGCGACCGCGGCGATGTTATGGCGGTCCTCTGTCTGGCGGTAAGCGCCTTTTACCGCTGAGGTTGGAATGACCACCTAATTGAGCTTAGAAGGTGATGTAATTTTAAGGGGGGACAGAATAATTCCTCCGAAGTGAGTACGTGATATTATTGTAAGTAGGAGTCATGTTGGTCATGGTAAAATGCCGAGGAACAAAAGGCAGGTGAAGGAATTTTTCTGGGCTGGGTGTGGATGTGATGGTTGACAGATATGTGAGAAATTGTTCTGTTTGTGCTCGGAGTGACAAAAGTGCGAAACCATGTTCGGCACCCTTGTTGCCAGTCGAATTACCTGATAGACCTTGGCGGAAATTAGGTATTGATTTTATTGGGCCGTTTTCTACATTACCTATGAAAGAGGCATATGCTACTGTTTTGATTTGTGAGCAAAATTTCTACTGAAAGTGTAATTGAAATTTTGGAAAATATATTTGCTAGGGAAGGTGTTCCTGAAGCACTTGTGTCGGACAATGGTGTACAGTTTACATCTAAGAGAATGACTGCATTTCTGGTAAGGAATGGTATTAAACATATTAGAGTAGCTCTGTATAATCCTTCCTCTAATGGTCAAGTTGAAAGATTTAACAGAGTTGTTAAAGAAACTATACAATTAGCTTGTAAATCAGGAATTCCTTGGAGACAGGCTATAAGGGATATGCTCTTGTTTTATAGAGAGTCACCACATTCTGTGACTGGTAAGATATCTTTCGAGTTATTGAGTGGAAGGAAGCCATCCACTGGGTGGGTTCCATGGTGGTTAATGGAAAGGAATCGGGTGAAATTTGGAGTGGTCTGTGATAATGTGAAGGATAAGGCATCATATTATCAATTGCGTACCAAATTGTGCCATGATACCAGATCTAGTCTGGACAAATTGGCTGTGGAGCAAAGTGTCCATGTCAAAATACCGGGAATTATTGAGAAAGGTAAACCACAGTGGTCCGAGCCTAGGAAAATTGTTAAGATTTTGAGAAATGCAGTGAAATTAGATGATGCCAACGTGTAGAATGTAAGACGCATATCGGTTTGTAGAAGAGAGGATACGGTGTTAAGCATGGTAATGAAAGTTTAGAATAGTGTAGTGGGTATTTGTTTGGTAATGAATGCCCCACTGATGAAGCATTGAGTTGTCGTGAGACGCATATGAATGTGGATGAGGTTGTTTGTCACAGTGCAAGAGTTAGAAGAGCCCCAATGTATTTGAATGATTACGTAACTCATTGAGATATTGGGTTTATCTCTCAGACAAAATAGGTGACTATGGTGGTATTATGAACACAGCGGTAAACCCCGCTGACCGCCGTGGCAGCGGTGAACAGAAGACCGCCTTTTGCGGTGAATAAAAACCCTCCATATAATGAACCAAAATCCTGAACCCGCCAAAAATCACCAGTCCACCAGTCACCACCACGACCCTGTTGGTAGAAATGCTGGACCTTCCACCCCGCCACTGCCAAGCACACCCACATCCCGCCCTCCAAATATTGATGCACAAATCACCTTGGTGGTCAGTGGAAGTCGAATGACCATTGGCGGTGCTGACTGCCAAGGGCGGCAAGTGGACCCAACAGCAAGAAGTGCACACATTGGATAAACTAGAAACCCACATACCTGACACACATCCACAACACCATAAAACACTCACATACACACCCCACAATCCTTTGCAACGAAACCAGCCCAAAGAAGACAGAAAGCAGCAGAAGCAGACACCGAACGCCACTACACATGAGGCTCACACCGACTCACAGAAGAGCACCCTCACCGCTATTCCACCCCAACACCATTCACCACACTCACCATGTCACCCCCCAAACATCCACGCTTCACAGAAAGGGAGCTAAGGAACATGGTGGATGAGATCCTGAAGGTGGATCCACAAATATTCGGGGCTCAGGTGCAGCACACACCCATTGCCCAGAAGATGGAGCTATGGTAGACCATTGTCAACAGAGTCAATGCAGTGGGACACCATCCACGCACCAGGGACGACATCCGCAAGAGATGGAACGGCCTGCGGGGGAAGGTCTGGGGCATGGCATCAAGGCACCACATTGCAGTCCAGAAGACTGGGGGAGGACCACCACCAACACCACCCGAATACACTGACTTGGAGGAAAAGGTACTGGCCATCCTGCACCATGAGGGACTCACTGGAGGAATGGACCCGGGTAAGTTGTCTACATTTACCCCATATACATCACACCTGGAATGCATGCACCACCCCACCCCACCAACACCCACCAGGACCACTACCCCACCCAGCCCACAGCCACTGAATCCACTCCCCCTGCATGCCCACAAACCCACTAACAGGCCCACATCCCTCCCCCTGTGCACAGCCACCTACCCGAGCAAGGATTCACAATGGCACTACACCACCCACAATGCTACTCCACATCTGAACCAAAATGCAGTGCAAACCTCACAAAGGCACCCTGCATGGCCCCAAAAAGTTACACCTGCACCAAACAGCCCAGCCCTGTGCACCCCATCCGATCATGCATTTGTAACAGACATGTCCATTTCCCCCAACAGGCACCACCACCAATGCTACCCTGACGGACAGGACAAGGAGTGTTGGTGCCCCCCCGGGAGACAGAGGCACCTCACAAGACACTGAGGATGGATCCCTGGACACTGATGAGAAGGTTGGCCCCTCAAACAGTCCTGGACTGTCACCATCCAGCAGCCCCACCCAGGATACCACTGACACCCCTACCACCCAGCCAACAACATCAGCCCAGGGCAACAGTCCCCACAAATGTGTATCCAGGCCACAGACTGGTGGAACACAGGTACAGAGGCCACAGTTCCCCCCTACCAACAGGCAGGAAGATGATGGCCCCAGTACAAGTGGTACCACCAGGCCTGTGCAGGGGACACAGACACAGGGGGCTAGGCCCAATGGTAGGGCCTCAGTGACCCAGGGGGGAGGCCACAGGATGGATGCTGCAGCCCAGGACATGATCTCTGAGGTCCTGGGGGCCTACCAGCATACCCATGACAGATTGGCACAGATAGTATCCACCCTGGAGCATAGTCAGAGGATGCAGCAGGAACACCACGAAGAGGCCATGGAGCAGTGGAAACAGCACAACGCCACAATGGCCAGCATAACAGGAGCACTGCTGCAGCTGGTACAAACCCAGTCTGAGACCCACATAGGACAGGGGGCCCCCACTACAGTACAGGAGACTGACCGGACAATGACAGCAACAGCAGCAACATTCCAAGAACTACACTCTTAGGAAACACAAGGTACAACCATGTCATCCCCTCTAGGTCAACAGCAGGCATCCAAACGGACCCTCAGGCCAAGATATGGGACTGCACCCCTGCCAAAAACAAGACCCCCTCCAAAAAGTAACTCTGCAACAATCTGCCCACCAACCATTCCACACAATCAACCACCAAAGAGTGCTAACAATCAATAAGAACTCATGTATGCATTAATGGACCCATCAGTACTAACAACAAGGCTGCCACCATGTTGGTGTCAACATCAGGACAGTGTGCGCTCTACGGGCGACGTAAATGCAAAAACCCAGTCTTTATGCAGAGGCATATTTCATGAATTGTGTTTCTATGCAGTATATTAACCTTTTGCATTGCAGAGCTTTCACCTTGAAAAGTCATTAATGCTGTTTGTAATTCATTGTTCATTTGCAAGGCTTGTTTGCAGGACTACAGGGTGTGGTCTTTTATTCTAAGACTTTCTAGGAGCCTTTCTGCAGCATGGTTGGGTGTGGCTTGTGGACCGGGCTTGGCTCTATATAAGGGAGCCAGCCCAGCTCCACGTGCTCACTATTCAGAGGTCACGGTGCAGAGCAGCAGCATTTTCCAGAGCTCCTGTCCCGGAGGCCTATCCAGTTATTTCCAGGCCTGCCCTCATTTATTTGGTGATCTTCAAGCAGGGCGGTAAGGCAGAGGTCGGGTTAGGCCCCCAACTCTGTTTTCCAGTGACACTCGAGTTTTGGGCCTAAACTTGAAATCGTGTGCGCGATTGTTTTCATGGCATTTGCATCGTGAATTCCGAATCGGCAACAGTGTGTGAGATTCTTTCCAGCCATTTAATTCTTGGCATTCAGATCGGCAATGTGCACGATCATTTCATGGCATTTGCATTGTGAATTCCGAATCGGCAAAAGTATGTGCGATTCTTCCAGGCATTTAATTCATGGCATTCACATCGGCAGTGTGTGCGATCATTTCATTGCATTGGCATTGTGAATTTTGAATCGGCAACAGTGTGCGCGATTCTTTCCAGGCATTTAATTCTTGGCATTCAGATCGGCAGTGTGTGCGATCATTTCATGACATTGGCATCGTGAAGTCCGAATCGGCAACAGTGTGCGCGATTCTTTCCAGGCATTTAATTCTTGGCATTCCGATCGGCAGTGTGTGCGATCATTTCATGGCATTGGCATCGGGAATTCTGAATCGGCAACAGTATGCGTGATTCTTTCCAGGCATTTAATTCTTGGCATTCAGATCGGCAGTGTGCGCGATTACTTCATGGCATTTACATTGTGAATTCCTAATCGGCAACAGTGTGCGAGATTCCTTCCAGGCATTTATTCCTTGGCATTCAGATCGGCAGTGTGCGTAATCATTTCATGGCATTTGTATCGTGAAGTCCGAATCGGCAACAGTGTGCACAACTCTTTCCCAGCATTAAACTCTTGAATCATAGATTGGCATTTTGCGCGATCGTTTCATTGCATGTGAATCTAGATGTTCGAATCGGCAGCAGAGTGCGCAATTCTTTCCTTTTGGTTAGCTTTTGAAATATAGATCGGCGGAGTGCGCGATCATTTCTAGACATTTAGGGGGTCATTCCAAGTTTGGCGGGCGGCACCGCGGTTAGAAGACCGCGGGGGCCATTCAGACTTTCCCGCTGGGCTGGCGGGCGCCCGCCAAGGGAGCGCCCGCCGACCCAGCGGGAAAGGCCCTGCAACCCAGAAGCCGGCTCCGAATGGAGCCGGCGGTGTTGCAGGGGTGCGACGGGTGCAGTTGCACCCGTGGCGATTTTCACTGCCTGCTGTGCAGACAGTGAAAATCATGCTGGGGCCCTGTTAGGGGGCCCCTGCACTGCCCATGCCATTGGCATGGGCAGTGCAGGGGCCCCCAGGGGCCCCAGGATACCCGTTCCCGCCATCCTGTTCCTGGCGGGAAAAACCGCCAGAAACAGGCTGGCGGGAAGGGGGTCGGAATCCCCATGGCGACCCGGCTGGGCGACCGCGGCAGAATCCCAAATGAAGCACCGCCAGCCTGTTGGCGGTGCTTCCGTGGTCATCCACCTTGGCGGTCGATGACCGCCAGGGTTGGAATGACCCCCTTAAACTTAGATGTGCAGTTTTGATTAAAGTGCATAATATTCCCTGGACATTTAAGCCTTGAAACTCTTAATCAGAGAGTGACGTAGCAGTGTTATTCATGGTACTTGTACAGTTCATTCATGCAGAGAAAAAAAACATGTGTTCTTCGATTCTTGCTATAATGCAGAGACACCCACCCATCACACATCCACCACACCTCAGCATACAGTTCAGCCACCTGCCGCCCACGACATGCACACCTACACCACTTACGACCAAACCCTCTACCTCCACCCCACCCCCTCCTCCAGGCCCAACCCAATTGCACCCAAGAAACGTTTCCTCTCCTGTGCTGACCTCTTCCAACCCACTGGCCCACCCCGTCTTGTCCCTAAGCGTGAGCACCTCCTTGCCCTTTCCACTCCTTCCACTTCACAGCCCGCCCCTGTCTGCCCTTCACATTCCTGTGCACCTTCCCCAGAGAGGAAGAAGTCCCGTGCTGAGCCAATTCTATCTGGCTCCACCCAGTCGAAGCACACAACCCCACCTTCCAAAGCCAAACCCAAACCCCCTCCACCTTCAGAGCACAAGTCCAAGCCCCAACCCGTCACAAATCCCCAACCCCACCACCCCCTGCCCCTGTTCCCTGAGGTGCCTGGATGCCCCATTGTTGCCCCATCAGGTGGAGCACCATGCACTTTTGGGAGCCAGGTTGGGGCCATTGTAGCCCAAACACATCTGGCACTATGGACTGGCCATTGGCCTTGTTGTGAATAGTTAGCTCTGTGAGCTGAAATAAATAATTATGTGTGCCCTGTGTTTTGGCGGCACACTCTTGTACCCTGGTCTCTCGTTTCATTGTTTGTGGGTGTGGGGCATTTGTATGTACTATGTACAGGTTGGATTTGCCTTGTGTCGGGTAAGTGCCTCTTGCTGTGGGGTGTACGGGTTGTGCTGCTGTGAAGGGCTGTGGGAGCGTTGCAGGGTGGGTGGAGTGGGTTGGTATATAACTGTGCCCTTTCTTCTCTTGTTTAGTAGGTTGCGGTATTTACCGTCATCGTCTTCGTCAGCGGTCTCAGTCATTGTGGTATATGGCAAGGAGCAGGGCTGGCATGATCTGCAGCTCTCTATCCATGTCTGCTTCGGCGTGTTGTGTGGCCTCCGTCGAGTGTTTCCTTATATTAGGTTCATTTCCGCCTGGCTTTACATGGCGGTGGTTCATGCCCCGGAACTGACAGCTGTCTAGTGGTTCATTATTTGATGGGCAGGTTGGGCCGTTCTGTCGGCCTGTGGGCAGACTCTGCCGTCATCGTCGGCACTCCTCTACTGGCGGTAGGTGGTTTTAAGGATGCCTGTGTTTCAGTTGGTCCTTTATTTGGCAGTCGGGACTGCTCCTCTGTTGGCAGTTTTTACCACCACCGGTGGCGGCGCAGTTTGGACCGCCATGTTCATAATGAGGGCCTTTATGTATATTCCCTTTATTATTGTGAGCTATATCATTTGTTAAAATTCTTATGAAATTCAGTTTATGTTTATGCAAGTTATATGTTCTTGTATTGCTATATTAGATATTGTTACTTTTGTTATTTCTTTGATGGGGGAAAGGTGTGTGGCATTGGAATGTGGAAGAGAGATTAAAAGATTAATCCTGCACTCCGCATACCTGCTTCTTTTTCACACCCTCCTCTGGGATGTAAGGGTTGTTCCTTCACAGAGTGATGTTATAGAGCTTGCAGCAGGCCACGGTGATTTGCCACACCTTCCCGGGTGAGTAGAGGAGGGCTCCCCAAGTCTTGTCCAGACAGCAAAATCTGGCCTTCAGAAGCCCAAAAAGCCCGCTCAGCTGGCTGGTGTGTTCTTCCATGGGGCTCACTGAAGCAGACTTCCCCTGGTGTAGTTGGATTCCTCAGAGGTGTTAAGCAAGGACAGTTGGGATATGCTGAGACTTCTGTTTTGCAATGAGACATTAGTGTTACAATGAGTCACACACTTCCTGATGATAGCACCTGTCATTGCACACACAAGATCAGAACAGATGTGACTTGCCAAAAAGCCAGGCCCTTCCCGGTTGCAGTTGAGACATCAGCTAGGGTATAGTGCTGCTCCGTATTACAAAGGATTCATAGGCTGAATCTGGTAACTGGGCACAGATGTTTGAAATGTACAGATCTGACAAGAAGACAACTTGCAAGTTGATAGAATAGAAGTGCTTCCTGTTTCGATAGACTTACTGACTGGCATGCAGTGGCACCAATACAACATGAGTGCCATCAGTGGCTTTGCCCACATATGGAAGGCAACAAACTCCATAGAAGTCAACCCTCACATTATTGCTAATAGCACGTATTTTAAAACATCATTAAACATAGGTTGTGACATACCATCAGTTATAGCCACTGTATATTGAGGGGACCCTGTGGCCAGGAAGTGCAATACTGCCATGAGTTTCACAATGGGTGGTATACATGTCAGGTTAGTGTTTTGAAGCATGAGATCTGGCTCCAACTGACGACATACATCTTGGATTGTTTGTCTGTTGAGACAGAACTGCTTTATTACGTCACGTTCTTCCATGGTCTGAAAGTCTGGAATTGGATGGTGGTCTGTAGGTTGTCATCTCCTCCCTCTCCCAAGACACCTATTTGTGGAATTAAATGAGATGGAGCATTAGTCACTGTGCACTGTCTAACATATCTGATGAGTAAGACCAAACATAGGATGCATAGGTTATGGATTGTGGAGCCCTATACTCTGTGTATTCCAAATGACCATTGTCTTGTGTGCTGTGTGATTTGCCTTAGATCATCCTTCTGTTGCAATCAAATATCTCTGCAAGTAAACATTACAGCCATACAATGATATATCTTATGATCGGATGATGGTAAATGACATAATAGATGTATTTGCATTACAGCATGAACTGTGTATGTATACTGTTTGAGTCAGTTGAGGATGTTGTTAGCAATGTGTAAAGTCCAGCAGATCACTCAGCCCAGATCAGGCCTTGGCAAACTGTCGTATGAGAACAATATGAAACTCACTGAGTCCTTCAGAGTGCCAGACAACCCTGAACTCACAAATAGGATGCCCACAGGATGCACTGTCATGCATGGAATGATAAAAATGTGATGTTCATGTAGGTTCTGTATGCTCAGCCTGCAGCGAGCAAGGCATGCCAGAGCCTTTTCACAGTGTGGGACATACCACAGGCTGGTGCACAGTAACTGTGGCTATGCAACTGAGGTACTGGGCCCACTCCCTGTAGACCTGCAGATCCTTGGATGTGGCCAAAATGAGTCTTCAGATGCGATATTTGCCCTGAATGCTTTTACATTGACTACATTAGGAATGGGGACTAAGGTAACCACCTGACCTGCTACTTATTTCCATTGGCCCTCACTGTCAATATGTGTCATTCACTTATAACAGGCCCCTTACTCCCACAGGTCTGTTGTCACCTTTCCATAAGTCATGTTTGTACAGTACAGGCCTATTGCACGAGAGCCAAACCCACAGTACAGATAGGTAATTAATTCAAGGGAGATCATGACATGTGAATCTCTAGCTTTGTTACATACAATCAATCAGACCAAACATACCTTGGTATGCCGAATGTCATCTCTGTAGGAGTGCCACATATGGTAAAAGGTGTCTCCTGTACATACCACGCAAACCCACTCAAATTTGGTGTGAGAATGTATTATGTAGACAACATGTCTACACATCCACAGAGAAGAATCTTCCAGTGACACCCATGTCAGCCATTTCATTGTCACCTAAGTCTGAGAGTGTAGTTTGTACCGTGGTAGTTGGCTGTGTGGGCGATATACAGCGAGTCCATGTGCTGGGGTGTAAAGCTGTCTGTACAGTCATGTACAAGTAGTTTACCATTTAGAAGGTCACAATGGTGTGTTGTGTTTCATAGTGGCTCACATCACAGTACATGTTGCTTGGCTCTGGGCTACAAGATGCCAGTGGGCTTACTTAGTCAGTGTAGGCCATGACCAGGGTTGTGGATAGTCAGCAGATGACTCAAAAAGTGTGCATTTATGTCCCTGTACCTATCACCTTGTGTGCTTTACACATGGAGTGTGCTGAGGTGCTTCCAAAATGTGTGCTAAGCAACCAGTTCCCCCCAAAAAGTACAATTGTGACCTCTTCATTTGTCTATTGCATCCATATAGGTCAACATCAGAAGCAAGGGATTCAAAGAGCCATCTAGGGGTCTATCACTGGTGGAGCATCCACTGCTGCAAAAGGTGGGAGGACGTGAGACGTTGGGCATGGAAAATCGCAGAGGTCCAGTTTGGGCTATCCTCCCAAATTGGGGAAGGGCGCACACAAGACCTTGACCCCCCCCCCCTGATGTTCGGCATACTGTCGGTGGCCTACCCCTAGGTTGATGGGCAGTTGAGGGAAGCACAGCAGCTACCAGGGGGTGAGTCCTGGGCAGATTTATACCTGTTACATTGCCAGGTTGATGTGTTAGAGGTAGCCATCTCCTTATGTATATTGGAAATGGTCCACGTGTGATACACAAGATGTGTTATTGTTTGTGTAGGAATGGAGGTTGGTGCATGCTGATGTGCCTTGCCTCTTGTCCTAGTGACCAGGGACACAGCAGAGTACAGTCCACTACCAATATACTCTCTTGGGCAGAAACATGGCTGAGTACAGTGGTCAATCATCTCATGATGTTTCATGTTGTGGGTGTCATTTGTACCCAACAGTCCACTTGCCTTCAGTATATCAGCCCCAACAGAAAACAACATGTGGTAATACATCACTGAACTCAGCCATGTATATTCTCAAGAGAGTATATTGTCATTTGTACCCAACAGGCCACTTGTCTTTAGTGTATCAAGAGTGCTGGTACATCACTACTGTTTCTCATGTGATGGTGGCCATCATGCATGTGACATAGCATACATTGTCCTTCGTGTGCAGTCACTTAACAATACTTTCCCTTTGTCAGTAGGGAATATACAGTTACATGATGTGGGTAATATCACTGTTGGCATCAGTATTTGTGCCTACATGTTAGTATTTGTTACCTTTCACTTTTGTAGTATCATTCCCACTACTATTTCATGCATGATCTACCCGTCTTCATGGAATGATGCCTGATTCCATCACATATGTGTGTGTTTCAAAATCTTTTGAAAAATAGTTTTATGTGATGGGTATTAAGTTCATGTGGTACCACAGACAGAAGTGTGTTAGCATTGTTTGTTGAGTCCACACATACCTTAACCCGTTACTCCATGTCATTCATCATGAACAATTGCAGAACCAATGAAGAATATGACAGGTAGACCTACAGTAATTACTCACAATGTTCATTTCTATGCCATTGATGTTGAATCATTACGCTAAGTGCTTTGCACATGTTAATTGGTGCAGGTTAGTTACCTGACTGTTGACATGCATCAGGGAGTGACATGCAGAAATGATGGAATTGTATGTGAGCGCGTACACTCAGTAATCCAATGGAATCTGTGTTTGCATGACAAAAAGGTACAGTGATGTGCCTTCCCATTGAAAAACATGTTCAATGTTTGGAGATTCTTTTGAATGATAATGGAGATTCCCTGGGCCACAACAACATTCAGTGGAGTATTGCCTTTTAGTTATGTAATGTTAGAAGGGTGTTCTCAGCAGTACCAATCGAGACAGGTGATTTCCTTAGGCCTAGCTGATTCATTGTCCTGTGGATCTTTGTAGGCAAATCTCCCCGACATTTGCACCAGTTTGTCTCCAGGGTACGTTTCTGTGCAGGATGTTTTATCTAGCAAATCAATATTAGCACAATGTCCATGAGGCTATTTAGACAATGGAAGTATTGTGAAGTCACCGTTGGTGAGTTATTAGAGTGTGGCATGAGTGATTCCATGTCATCTTCTTGTGTGTGTATGAACATATGCTGATTGCAGGACCTTGTTTGGAATCTGTGAGACTGAACTTGGCATTGCCATAAGATTTGATGTCAACAGGTCACTGAGGGGTGCTACAAGTGCCAAACCATTCAAGGTGACAAGGTCTCCTACTAGATCCATGGGCATTCTGATTGGACAATTTCACTTATACAATTGAAGTCTGCGGTCGACATCAGTGGGGAAGCAGCTGGCCATAGTACCTCTGGTCGCAAAACATCAGACATGGAGGGATCCAGAGTCCCAGAGGGTGAGAGGAGTGCCACAGAGGACACTGGCTCAACATCGTCTTCTTCTGAGTCGACCTCCAGTGGACATTATGAATGCCATCCAGGTCCAGGGAAGCCAGCTCCAACAGATGGTTGCGTACATGGATGGCATTCACAGTGATATGTCTGGCCTAATAAGATCTTTTTAGGCTCTGGCCTTCTCCATCACCGCAGCCTCCCACCCCCACACAATCCTCCCCTCTCACCTTCCTCTTTTCCATCCAATTTCCTTATTCCCATACCTGTCTCAAACACACTCACACATACACACGTACACAACTCAAAAGCCACAAGCAGCACACATAAACACAAATACCACAAGACACACAAGCATGCAAGCACTCAACAGACCCTCACCCCACCCACACCGACTGCCACACACACCATACCCGAAGACACCACACCCACAGAACCACACACCACCCACATCATACCCTCAGACACCACCGCAACACCCACAGACACCACTCACCCTATACCCCCAAACACCACCCCAACACCAACAGACACAGCCATCACTCACACCATACCTCCAGACACCACCCAAACACCCACAGACACAGTTGTAGGAGGCTGGCACACTGTGTAGTGTGCAAAAATAGGCACACTGTGCTGGGGGTCCAGGCAACCACACGTTGGTTTACAGAGGTAAAAACTAGATCAGCTAACGCTCTAATTGTTATGGTAACTTGGTTGAACAGTTAGGCCAATCTTGGAGAAGTGCAAAGCATTTGGTGTACTCACAGTATCAATCAAGCAACTCACACATTTGAAGGAATAACTTGAGACCAATTTATAAAAAATACTTCAGATTTTTATTTAAATTTTAATACCAAGATTATCAAAATTGGTTAAGTACTTTTGGTGATATGGATTTTTGAAGTTCAAAGAAAATAGTCTTTCTGTGCACAATTATGCACCATAGGAATCAATGGAAAGTCACCTTTAAAAATACATATAAAATCGTACAGTTGAGTTACAAAGCTCTCCTTTTGCAGGTTGGTTGAGGTCATCAGTGGGCACACTGTGCCAGCTGGAGAAGTTTGGGTGACTCCCCGTTCCGGCAGGAACAGCTAGGAAATGTTTCTTGAGCTGGTGAAGGGCCACTGCGAGGGGGGGCACTTGGAAAAGCACTGCAAAGGTAAGTTTAGAGGTGGTTCCTTGGGATTCTCTTGGAGTGCCGAGGTCCTAAGGGTTCTTTGTTGCAGGGCACAGGGCAGCCTGGTGCAGAGCAAATTGGAGATCCAGGAGCTGTTCGCAAAGATGCCTTTTCGATCCGGAGGAAAGTCTCTTTCAGGTTAGCTGGCAGCACAACGGGGGCACTCTGGTGGGAGGTTTGGGGTGTTCCTGAGGTCCCTTGACTGAGGCTTTCTCCTGGTCTTTTATCAGTCCTAGGCAGTCTGGTTTTCCTGGTGTCTGATGACAGCTGACCAGTACCCAGGGTATTGGTACAGTTCGGCCACTGGAGGGCTCAGTGCCACCAAACTTGGTACATCTACACAGTTTATCCTTATGGTTGTTGGTGTTTTGTTGAGTCTGGCTGCAATGTCTAGTTCGTGAGTTAGTGGCTAGTCAGTGAAGTGACCCTTTCTGAGTTGCTGGTTTCTTTGTTGTTGCAGAATGGTACCTCCACTCTGAAGGGGGTTCTTGGATGACTGGTGAAGCCAGGAGGTCCTCTGGGTTTCTTGGTTGCCCTCACATATAATATGGTGCACTCTGCCTTAGGGCTATAATGCCTGACCGAGGAGTGTCTTACCCATAGGAACTGCAGTGTATGGTAGACAGGGCACACAGGCTGTGTGCCATTTCAAGTTTGTGTTTTAGGTTTGCACCAGGACACTCAGCCTGTAATGGCAGTGCTGGGTGCATCAGGATGCATGGCACCGAAGGGTGGCACAATCAGTGCTGCTGCCCTCAGGTGCCTACCCATGGTACCCCATGCCCTGAGTACCTAGGTGCCCATTTACCAGGGACTTATAGTGGCAGTTAAGGGTGTATCCAATTGTGCCAATGCATTACAACAGTTTTAGGGAGAGAGCTCTGGCCCAGGGAACCTGGTTAGCAGGGCCCCTGGGCACTACAAAGTCTAGGCTACATCAAACATCAGGCAAAAGGTGGAGACTAACCATGACAAAAAGAGTTTTTTTTCTCACAACAGCCACCACTCACACCATACCCCCAGACACCACCCGACATCCACAGACACAGACACAGCCACTACTCACAACATATCCCAACACCACCCTAACATCCACAACAAAACCCACCACTCAGACTATACCCTGAGACACCACCCCAACACCCACAGACACAGCCACAACTCATACCATACCCCAGACACCACCCCAAAACCCACAGACATAGTCATCACTCATACCGTACCTCCAATACACCACCCCCGCCCACACAGACACATCCACAACTCCCACCTTACCGATCACATCCACGTCACAGTCCACCAAGAGACAAAAATACCCCCACTCACACATGCAACAGACACCAACAAAATACATACTTCCTGACACACAAGCACCAACAACAGCCACACCCACACCTGATACAGCCACTGCCTCACCACCCCAACCCCTAATCCATCCTAAATACTCTACCCATTCCCCAAGAAAGTTTAATCTTTGCCCGTGCCCTTAACCTTGTGAAATTCTCCTTACCGAAACAAAAAGAACCCTGCCCACACCTCAACCCATCCCTTCCATGTTCAGGTCCTCCCCTGTGTCACGTGCCCCCGAAACCAGTCATACCCCTACCAAACCCACTCCTCTCAAAGTGAAGCCAATTCCCTCCCAAGACCAACCCCACCCATCTGAAACCTAACCCCACCAATCATTAAGGTGCCTGGAATACTACTAGATGCCCCATCCTGTGGAGGTTCCTGTGGCAGTGATCTGTGAGACAAGTTGTGGGGCACAGCAGTGTGCTAGCACATTCGGTACAAGAACTGCCCATTGGCCTTTTCTCCATTTTTGGAGTGTTGAAAATAAACATTAGTCAGTTGTTTTGCTACACATTGGTCACGCCATTACTTTTCTACCTTTTTGATGATCATGAATAATTTGAGATGTATAAGTACAGTTGTGTTTGTTTCACTCTGATTGATGGTCCCTTGATGTGGATGGTAAGATCTAGCTTTGGAACTAGTGCTGGAGCATCAAGGACACGGGGGAATGTTCAATGGATGGATGTGTGGGATGTAATCCAATTGGGGTGGCATTGCATTGGGTGGTGTTTCATATGGTTAGTATTTCATCTTGGCTTGGCCAATATCAACATCTATTGGGTTACATTTCTCCCCCTGATGTAGATTGGACATTTGTATCATGTGTGCAAGCTTGAGGTTTGTTTGTCCACACATGGAGGGTGTTCAATTGTGCTACATTCGTATACATTTGAATGGACACGTAGCCATTTTAATGTCTGTACCTTACACCTAATTTATCTAAATTTGTGACCCATGCTGTTACTGGTGTATTTGCATTCTAGACTTGAACTTACACAGTTGCCACATTGGCATGAAACTTCGTTATACTATTGGTTGTTCCTGATATGCATCAAACCACAGTTCCTGTGCAAATAGTGGTTTTGAGGCATGTGAAATGTGTCCCAGGGCATCAGCCTTCCTGGGGTTCCCCTGATGCCATCATACCTATTCTGCAGGGATTGTGTGCATTGTGAGCATTGGATATTTGTCACACAAATTAATCTGCATCCCATTTACCTTACATTCTCTTGCAATGTGGGTGATATATGTGACTCCATTAGAAAGATTTTGCAGAGAAGCTGTGTTTGGGTTCAATGACACATCCATACAGATGTATATGTTATGTCACGAAAGGCCAAGGCATGTGAACAATGTGAGGATGTCACTTCAGTTTTTAGATGTGAAATTGATGAAGATTTGCTGTTGTGAGACACTATGTTATGAACTCATCACTATCCCTGAAACTGGGATGCGCACACATATCAAGTTTTGTAGCGTGTGGTGGTGTAGTGTCAGTGACATGGCCAAAGGGGGAATCATGGGGCTGTGATTGGGTCATACGTTGTGTTCAACTCCAAACCGAGGCACACAAAATATATTTGGAACACGAGCACAGCCCACATACCAGGTCAATGGTGCCCATCAATTTGCTGTGGAGAAGGAGGAAATGGATGTTTGGCTTACTGTCAGTTGCATCCATGACTGCATCGATTTTGTGCAAGTTTGAGCAGCACAAACAGCAGCAGGACATGTAGGATTTGCGCCATAGCAGCACAGGATGTGGCGGTTGGACTGCCACAGTCACGCCAGCAGAAAGCAACATCATAACTTGGCCAGCGAGAACGCTACCCGCCCGCCCTCCAGCAGGCGCATTGGCCTATTTCACCTTGGTCTAGTGTTGCTGGTGGTGTCGACGGGACCACAGTGGTCTTTCGTCTATGCAACTGCATGTACCATAATACAGGCAGGCAGACCACCAACACCTCAGCGGTTGAACCTCCACTACAGCCATGGCAATCCCCAGACCACCAAACTCGTAATCAGGCCCTAAAGGGGCCAATTTAAGGAAGCTGCTGGACTAAATTAATTATGAGGAGTTTCTATCTTCATATTTGTCTGGTTGTAATGTGACAATGGAGAATATAGTCATTAGTGAAAATGATAAAGATACACTATATATTAAATGTTTAAAGGAGATTGTACACATCAGAGCTGACATTATATGGATGCTGCATATTCATGTTTATAAGAGCTTTGGAAAAGCATGATGAGACTGCTCTGGAAGAGATCATGGAAGAAAAATAATTTAGGTTTTCAGGTTTACATACAAGAATGGGAATGGAGCGATAAAGGAAAGGTGAAATGTGTAAGTAAGGTGTAGTCTTATTGAAGAAAGTAAAGTAGAATTTCATGGTGAGAGCACACATGACAAAGCCTATGAAGTTAGCGGGGATTTTCTTACAGGTAAAGAACCTATCATGTGAGGAATATATTATGTTTGGGGGAAGATTGCTCATTTCATTTTGCCAACAAATTGGGTGGGTTTGTGCTATTTAACTTTAGTTTTTCCTAAAACTTATCATGTGGAACCATTGAAAGAGGAACACAATCTGAGGAGAATGAAGAGAGGGTTTGGCCAAATGGTTTTGGATATATTGCGGCTTCTATTCATTCTGTGGGGATAGCTGTGAATGACAAAGATTAGATGTTTGTCTAGAGTTGTAGATAGACTTTCGTGGATACTGCAGGGTCTTTTAAGCTGGTGGATGTGGAGACGTTGGCAATTAGAGCAATGGTAATGCAGAACTGTATCACCTTAGACATTATTTTAGCAAAAGAGGGAAGTGTTAGTGTTGTACTTACGTCCCTAATTATACTGCAGTGATTGACTTATACATTACTAACATAACTAATCTGACAAATGAAATTAAGGCATTGGAAGAGCCAGTTGTCGTGGAAATTGTAAGGCCCTGGATAAAGAGGATGGGGAGTAGTTTTGGAGACTAGAGGAGCAATTACAAAGGGTTGGTGATGAGGTTCCTAAAGCTGTTCCAATGACAATAATAATAATAATCACGTTGATTTGTGCAATTTCTTTGTTTTTTCTATTAAAACTAATAAACTGAACAATCAAAGGATATGGTATGAACAATAGAGAGAAACAGGGGATAGAAATTCCCAAAGAATAAGGAGATCAGAGGATTATTTTGAAATCAATAAACATCGATATTGAGCATTCAAACAGCTCAGAAGATTGGGGGAGGATGTTCGGAAAACTAAAAAACCAAAGAGTTAAAAGACTAACACAATTAATTAAGGTTTTAATGCAGCTTTAGAGATTATTAAAATAATCAAAGGAGGGAACTGTTGTAGCATTTTCAAAATATGCAAAATGTACAAATATTGTGTAAAATTCATTTTTTATATTTAGGGGGTCATTCTGACCCTGGCGGCCGGTGGCCGCCAGGGCCACCGACCACGGGAGCACCGCCAACAGGCTGGCGGTGCTCCAACGAGCATTCTGACCGCGGCGGTTCAGCCGCGGTCAGAAGCGGAAAGTCAGCGGTCTCCCGCTGACTTTCCGCTGCTCGTTTGAATCCTCCATGGCTGCGGAGCGCGCTCCGCAGCCATGAGGATTCTGACCCCCCCTACCGCCATCCTGTTCATGGCGGGAAAGCCGCCATGAACAGGATGGCGGTAGGGGGGGTCGCGGGCCCCTGGGGGCCCCTGCCGTGCCCATGCCAATTGCATGGGCACGGCAGGGGCCCCCGTAAGAGGGCCCCGCAAAGTATTTCAGTGTCTGCCTTGCAGACACTGAAATACGCGACGGGTGCCACTGCACCCGTCGCACCTTCCCACTCCGCCGGCTCGATTACGAGCCGGCATCCTCGTGGGAAGGGAGTTTTTCCCTGGGCTGGCGGGCGGTCTTTTGGAGACCGCCCACCAGCCCAGGGAAAAACTCATAATACCCTCCGCGGTCTTCTGACCGCGGAGCGGTATAATGGGGGCGGAATTCTGGCGGGCGGCCTCCGCCGCCCGCCAGAATCAGAATCACCCCCTTAGTCTTTTCAATGATGCATGGAGACGTAACCAGTGAACTAATGAAGTTAGACTTGGAAGGAGATTTCCTACGTCAATTAGAAGTGCAAATAATGTTGTGAATAGTTATGCCCCATTTTTGTGTGATACACCTTTATTTTTAAAATGGATGCAGTTCCTAGTGTCCTACTCAACTTGCATCTGCGCATTCCTGCTGCCCAGTCAGATGGAATGTTATCTCTTCCATTGTTTCTGTAGGGCACCAAATGAATGAAGTCAATATAATAGGAATGTATAACATTGCTAGAAAGCAGGTATTGTGAATGAAGCTCCCATCATTGTCTCAAAGTATAATTTTCAAGGACTTCTGCTAAAGTATTTGGGCCTCATTATGGGTTTGGCGGTCAGACGGTAAGACCAGACCGCCTCAGTGGTGGTTGCCAAAAGACCTCCATGTTGCAGGTCATACAGACCGCCGTATTATGAGTTACACAATCAGGACTGCATAAACACAGCCAAAAGTCTGACACCGCCAGGACTCTGGAGGGCAGGAAAGAGGCGGTTCAACCACCAAAACCGCCAGCCCTTCAAAATTCCTCCCAACCAATTAGGACCCACAAAACACAATAACAGTTCTCCCATGGCAGTAAACCAATGGCGGTGCTCAATGCGACGGTCGGCTGTCTACACAGCAATACACTACACCACATTGGATAGTTTGAATTCCACACACCTGACACACACCCGACACACCTACAAACTGCACTATAAAACACAACCCTTCACATCCCACAATCCTTTGCAACCAGAACACCACCCATAGCAGGATATAGGTCGCAAATGTAAATTTAGAACCATAGACTGCAAATGTAAATTTAGAACCATAGACTATCCACCCCTCCACACTTCACAAACCGCTCATCCCACATCTGCACAACATACACAACACACAAATTAGTATCAGACACCAACCGTCACCCACTCACAACACAGCACCCACACCTCATCACCCTTTTTTTTTTTATGGAGTTGTCCACCACTACCATGTCCGCTCAAAAACATCCCCGCTTCACAGATGATGAGTTAGGTGTCATGGTGGATGAAATCATCAGAGTAGAGCCACACCTATTTGGAGCACAAGTCCAACAAAAAGTTATTGCCAGAAAAATGGAGAGGTGGCAAAATATAGTTGACTGGGTGAATTCTGTAGGCAGCTATCCACGCACAAGGGAGGGCATCAGGAATAGGTGGAACGACATTAGGAGGAAGGTATGTTTCATGGGCAATAGTTACCAGCTGGTGGTCCTCAAGCCTGGCGGTGGGCCCCCAACGTTCACATTATGGGAGGAGAAGGTCCTGCATATCCTGCATCCTGAGGGCATGACAGGAATACCTGGGAGAGTGGAGTCAGGTAAGTCACAACACTGAGAATATCACCCTAAAGTTCTGTCTTGCATGCTCACTGATCACCTTTTAACATCATACAAGCCAACACACCCACCACCCCTGTGTTCAACTGTCCAACTACTCCTCTCTGGCATACTACGTGTAAACTAAACTCACCTGAGGGCACAGCGTCTATGTATAGGGTGGGTAGTACAGGGACTGACAGCACTACAACATCCAGCAGGCACTGTCCTACCATTTGAAAAACCAGAACAGTGTACCATAATGAAAATAGCCTTGCATGTGAACTACACAGTCGACCAAACCCACCTGAATGATCCACAATTTTACAGTCTAGGGCAAAGACAGCAATGCCATGGGCATCTGCCATTACAATACCACAGACACATAGCTACAGCTATGTCCTATGCTAAAATTGCCTTTTTACCTCCTATCACCCAATGAAAGCTACTCACCTGGGGGTAAGACATATCTACAGTGTGCTGTATTAAGTGTAACCTGATATATATGACCAGGTAGAATGGTTAACTCTAAGCTGATATACAGGCCAGTTTCCACTTCACGTTCTGCAGCTGTCAGGTGACTCAATACTGAACTACTGCTAACTGGGAGGTAACCTGGACAATATAAAGCTACACAGCAGACAAGATATGAGTCAATCAACAGCCATGAAACTGTCAAGCTAACATGGTTTCCTGTATCAAGGGGTATGATATAGGAATTCCCTGTATCCCATATAGCTGTACCACAGATTTGAAAGCAGGTAATCAAGCTAAGCCTTTCTGTTCATGGCTCAAAGCACATCTACCTGTCAAAGTTTGAAACCATGTGTTGCATTGTAATCCTTAACTGTATGCTCCACTTCTTCAAAAGGTCACCTACTCATTGTGACCAGTGAGAGGACACCTGAGACAGCCACTTCCCCCCTGAATGAAGTCCTTAGTGAGGAGGACACCCCTGGATGTGAGGACATTGAGGACGACTCAGGCCCATCTGGGACACCTGGTCAGTCTACAACTGTAAGCCTCACCCTGCTTACATCAACCACTTTCAGCTCTGTTTCATCTATTTCCAAGCAACCATTCGCCCCAAACCTGTGTTCCAAGGACAGTTACAACCATCATGTGCCCCCAGTACAGGTACTGGAGTTACCACTTGAAAACACTGACAATGAAGGACCTAGCACCAGTGGGAGTGGGCAAACTGTACCAAGGGCCCAGGCACATAGGGTAGGGTGCATGGAAGGATGGTGCAGGCCAGAGGATTGAGTCTCCTAGGGATACAACTGGCCAGGACACAATCTCCCAAGCCTTGGGAGCCTACCAATAGTCCCAGGGCATAAAGGGCCAGGTATTTGCAATGATGGGGCAGATAAAGCAGCTGCAGAGGGACAACCACCAAAGAAGTCATGCAAAAGTAGGAGGCCCACAATGCCAACATAGCTTGCCTAACAGGGGTGCTAAGAGACATTAATATTACCCTGAGTAGGTTATGACCTCAACAGTAGACCTCTTACATTGGCTATGTAACATCAGCCCCTTCTACATCTGTGGCAGCCAGAGGAATGGAGGCTCTGCAAGCATGCCTCAGACACCCCAGCCTCTGTAGCTGAATAAACCCCCCCCCCCCGGCAAACGTGGACGCCCAACAAAACATTCAGGAGGAGCATATGCCAAGACTACAAACCCTGCCAGGAAGTGATCCTCTACTCATTGGTTCCCCTTGTGTGTCACAGATACACCCTGTTAACTGTGTTACAGCATCTCTCCATTTTATAATGGCACAAGGATGCTGGACTTGAGACTCCAAATGTTGTAGCAGCTACCCTGAGTATTACATCCAGCATGCCTGAACTCTTCACTGTCTGTACTTTATGATTTGATCCCATTCATTTAAATTACATGTGCACTTGTAAATAAACACAATTAAATCATATATTAGGTTTGAGAGTAATTTTTCCACTATTTTGAACAGTTAACTGGGAAATGTGTTGCTTAAACATGATATTCACATATGTACCAAATCTGTTAAGTCCCATCTCACCTGTACTGTTGAATATGAGTCATATATATGTGCAATTATACCAATGGATACCTAATTCTATTTATTGCACTTTCCTGTACATAGGTTGACAACATGCCAAATATCACATAGTGTAGTACATCTTCACAATTTAATGCTTCAGCATTAAATATATGTGAATAACAAGCAACCCACAGACTAATGAAGTTAGAGGCATGTCAGTCTTTCTCCATACAAATAGGCAAACAGATTGGTTCAATTAGTCATCAGCTAAAGCCATTTCATATACCCATACTGTAACTCCTAAATGACCATACCCCATAATACAGGCATAGGTCAGTACAACTGTCCCCAGTCATGGAACCTTCTACTTATTATAGTCAGGTATCTGTAGGAATGCTACACACCTATGTCGTGCTTAACACACATGCACAGTGGCCTGCAATGAGGAAAAACAGTGACAGCTACATAGAAGTTAAGGAGCATCATCGAACCAATGAGAAGGTTGAGGTTATGGATTGCACAGGATGACATGTGTCAGAGACACAAGACCACACATATGACACCCTTGGATCGAGATAACATGGCACACAGTTCTAATCTGTAGAAAAGCACACTACCATACAACAGTCCTGGCAGTCTGGGCATGGAACTCACACACTACCAATATGATGCCATACAGTACCTGGATCTATCCGTGTTCACATCAGATATCAGACCTGCAAAGCCCACCTGCCTGTGACACAATTCAGAATTGACCACATGAGGATGACCTTGTGGAGAAATCTGCAAAGACAAAATATAATATAAAAGGTATGACTCCTGATACTGCTGCCAACAACACCTCCATGACTTCAGCTGCTGCGTACTGCCTTCGGGAGCAATCATGCCATGTCCTACAGGTGATAGGGTCCATGCCTTCCCACCCGAGGAGCTGGAGAAGCTGGTGGAGGAGGTCCTACCCCTGTATGAACAGCTCTATGGTGCACCAGAGGAGCAGGTAAGTGCACCATGTGCACAAACATTCCCTTAGCCTAACTATACTTTGTAATACTAAGCAAAGGCTGATAGGCAATGTTGCTGATTGAGTCCTAAAGGTCTGTAGGGTGCCAAAGTTGTGATAGAATGGGATGAGTTCTAGGTCATGTACTTATGTTTGAGGACAGATATTGAGTCCTGGGACATTGTGGAGAGTATTTGATGTATGTTCCCTGACCCACCTTGTGACTGTTGCACAAGGCTAGTGGAATTGGTATACTAGACTCCTCCTGAAATACCATATTTGCATATGTGTTTGCTGTCTGGTCATTTGTGATAACATGAAAGCTGGTGCTGGAGATGCATGTCTTCTGCCTGTGTCCACCTCACATATGGCCTGCTGCATATACTGATCTATCAGTGGAGGTGATGTTAAAGACAGTCTGTGCTTGGCTATTTGTACTAACTAGTTAGTTACCCTGCCTGTTTTAGTATGGAACATGTGGCCCAGACATTTTTTTTTTTTAATGTCATCCATGCGGGTCAACGCCCATCAGAAGAAGGGAATCTGGCGTGCAATCTCCAATAAAGTGCGGACCATGGGGGTCCACAGCCGGAGGAGTGCCCACTGTCAGAGGAGGTATGAGCACCTGAGATCCTGGGCCTGGAAGACTGCAGAGGCGCAGTTGGGCATGTCCTCCCAATGAGTACAGACCTAACTTATGTTTGTCCCTTTACCAGGTGATTGAGTTAGGAAACAGTAGGCCAGCTCTGACAATGTGGTAAATGCAAAGTGTCACATATCTCCTGTATACACATTGATGTACTGTAGCCATCTATAGCACTCAGGTATAGAGTATGTGGATACCTATGTATGTGGAGGCAAGTTACTCAAATATATAGTCCCCTCATTAAAAGAGCATATTATGGTGCACATATGACTATGTCATATGTGTACCATTATATAGCATTTCCTACAGTGGTGATTGCACATACCCACCAACAGGCAAATCCTCCCAATATCATGGTGGTAAGTTGTGTAGGTGCTTGATTTCTGTCCTCTGCAATGTCTCTTAGTCATCTCTAGTTTTCTAATGCTTTCTGATAGGTGAAAGCAGCATGTGAGGCTATGATGTCCACCTGACATGCCACATGACATACAAGGTTAACTCCTTCAGACCTGATACAAGGTAATCCTCCTTGGTAAGTGAGGGATATACACATACATATGTGGAGTCTCATCTGAGTAGGCCATATGCATGTTGGATACCATTGACGTGTTGCAACATTTCACTGGGCACACATACATTGGTATCAGAGGCTAAGAATTGTACTACCTTGCTAATGTTTAGTTAGTGGAAAGTGGTCCCACAGCTTTGTTCTTGGGCATACTGTACTAGGCATAAGTCATAGGCATTGATTAGCTTAGTCACAGTTAAACTCTTGACGGATATGTGTCAACATCATGTATCAGTTGAAATGTTCAGTAATGAATCAACATTGGAAATAGTTATGTCTACTTGCTGTAGCTATGAAAGATGTGGTAATTGAGTCCTGGCTGTTTGGGAACCTAATGTTGGCAATGACACCCATGTGTTGCAGGTGTGATAGTTCACATTCACAAGTGCGTTGAATTGGAAATGTTTCTATGCTTGTGGCTTGCATCATGGTAGGTGTACCTATCATGTTAGCAACACATGTCCTTTGGCTCTGAGAATCCTACACAAACAGAAGTAAGGCTTGCCATGTCTGATGTGTGCGTAGTGATGTTTCCACTCAGTCAGTGGCCTATTGATGGACTAATTGCATGATTAGGTAGTTCTGATTGTCATCTTTCTGCACAGTATAGTACTCCATATGTAAAGTACAGTGTTTTTGACATCTTGCGGTTGTGTGTAGAACATAGGTCTGAGCTTACTTGGCCCGCACTTGACTGATAAAGTTTGTTTACAGAAGATCAGTGACCTGGATGACTTGGTCCACATTACAATTTCAATCCTTGATATATCACTATTGGTGGATGTGTGTGCCATGTGTTCTGACTCCTCAAAAGAAAATTGGGATGACTGGGAATTTGAGTTGTTGTAACTATGTGAAATGAAGACATTATGGCTTGTCTACACTAGGCTTGCTTGCCTTTGCTTTACAATATGTGTCATAGCCTGGTATATTACATCAGAGTAAAATATCTGTATGTGTTTAGTATGTGTTTTTGTTTGGTGGTAAGCAAATGAATATTCCTAAAATATTGTTTGATTGGTGCATGACTATGTTGTTGTGAGTAGGGAACTTGTATCATGTGGCAAAGTACCCTTGTCATGGCATGGTCACTGTGATTGGTGAACTTGATTCATGGTATTGTAGTTGTCAGTTTGCTTGCTGGTGTATAACAATGTTTATATTGAGGAACCTACTTCATATTCTGTTCATGACATGATGTTGGCACTTAACTGGCACTACCAGGGGGTGCTGGTGAACAGGATGTAATGAGACTTATGTTTACTGTATGGTGGAAGTGTTATCTTGTGAGTGAGATGAGCATACCTGACTTTCTGTTTTTCAGCATCAGCACCGGCAGGCAAAGGAGATGGGGCACAGCCAAGTGGGGAAGCTACTGGCCATGGGACCTCCAGTAACAGCACCACAGACAGCGAAGGACCCAGTGGCCCAGAGGGCGGGGAAGTGCCACGGGAGAGACAAGATCAATTACATCTTCTTCAGAATCTTCCTCCAATGGCCACTCCCTAGTGGTGGCAGACCCATCTGGGACCATCTCTGTACTCCACCACCCATTGTATCACTCTCCCTCCCTGTAGCTCGCCACCCAGTTGGCCGTGCCTGCTCACCCAAGACGGTGAGCACCTCCTTTGCCGCAGGCACCATTGCCCCAGCCCCTGTTAGCACTGCTGCCCTCAGTGAAAAGGCTGTTGACCTCCTGAGGTCGATCTCTGTGGGTCAGTCGACTATCGTGAATACCATCCAGGGACTGGCAACTCAAAATACAACAGAGCAATGTGTTCTTGAAGTATCTAACAGGTGAGTGTGTGTACTTACAGTTGTCGTCCTCGTCGGCGGTGATTCCATTGTCTTTCTACGAGCAGGAGCAGTGGGATGATGCCTAACTGTGGTTCCATGGTGGCTCCGGGCGAGTATGGCTTCCTGGAGGTGAGCAACTCCTTTTATACTGTTTGTTTCTGCTGGTGTTCCATGGTGGTCCGACCGCAGCAGAAATGTGAGCATTGTGCAACCTCGTAATGAGTCCAGTGGATACATGGTTTCTGCTGGACTGGTGGTGTCTCCGATTGTCTGCGGCGAACTGACTGCACTGGGGTGCCGGCGGTGCTTTGGTGGTCTTCTGTGTGTACCACCGCCAAACTCATAATTTGGCAGTCTTCTCCACCAGCCTGTTGGACCGCCAAATTAATAATGAGGCCCCCAGTGTAGACATGCCAATTCTATGAGCTATTCATCAAGAAATGTTTAATTTGTGTTGTGCGTCTCCGGAGTGCAGTTGAAACAAATGGAAGATTTGTCTAACCTTAAGACATGGCTTAGTACTAAACATTTAGAAAATGACATTGTTGTGTCTAATTTGTCAATGTGATCCTAACTATGATCATAGCATGCTCAATTTGTAGAATTTATTAATATCTTGGGTGATTTGTCTATAAAACCCTTGTGTTTCTGTCTTTCTCAGGGATTTTTCTCATTACTTTCAATGGTTTTCTTTCACTATTTTCCTCATGACTTGACATTGTCTTTAGACACACTAATCAGATGCTGGCAGTTCTCTTTGTCAGTTTGACACTTAGAACTTTTGCAAGATTCTGCCTAACTAGGAATTATTAACGTTTATGAAATGTCAGTTGTATATACTTCTGTTTTTGGGCCTTTAAGCATATCATACATTTTGCTCTAAACCACATTTTGACTACTCTGTATTAAATTCTCTTTTTGCCTTATTTTTAATTTAGAACTCAGTCCTTTATGCTTCCAATCTTTTATTCCATTTTACTCTGCTAAACTGTGGGTGAAGGGGTCTGCAACAGCCTGATTGCGTTGACCCTAGCAGCTAAGGAGATCTGGGCGAGGGACCCAGATGATCTGAAACACATTCCTCCTAACTAAGGTTAGGTGTAACTCATGTAATTCTGTACAGTGTAACCATGCAAAATTACCCAAAAACTCTGTAAGGTTGCTCAGAATCACACAAGAAGAGGAATTCGGCATTTAGTGCTATTTTCTTAGCGCAAAATGCCTCCTCATGCCCAAGATGGTTGCAAGGGTGCATTTTGCACTAAGAAATAGTGCTAAATGCAACAGAACTTGAATAGCAGGGCAAGCATCTGCTAGTGCTCACTAAATATGCACCTGGGGTGGAATTTCCCCAACTTACTCTCAGCACTTAGCACTATTTTCGTAGTGCACAATGCACCCTTGCATACAAAATGGAGGCAAGGATCCGTTTTGTGCTAGGATATAGCATTAAATGCAACAGAACACTAATAGCTCATGCTCGCTATATGTGCTCTTGCAGTAGGATTTCTACCCCCAAATTACTCCTAATTACACAATGGGGTGAAAGTATTGGTAATTCCATGTGATTACCCCAGCATAGTTGAAATTCCACCCAGCCTGGTTCCAACACTGTAGATTTTATTCAGGAAGTTAATATAAATGGGAGGAACGTGCCTTCCCAGAGAGATACTGAAGCCTTCCACACTATGGCTAACAGAAAGTACTTTAAACATGAGGAGATACTTCCTGATACCAAGGATATAGGTTTGCTTGCTAGTGGAGAGGGCATGGAGTATGCATCCACTTGCCAAGGATGGGATAGAGCTCAAATAGGAAGCCATCCATGATTGATGTTGGGTTAAGGGAAAAACAAGGTGCTGGATGTCTCTTGGCAATGATCTGATTGCCCCTGGCTTAGTGCTAGGGCCAGAAGCCTTTAAGATGTGGACCACATCTGCTGTGTTAACCAGAGCACAGGCTGCATGTCAGTCTCAGGGTGAGACTTGGAACATTCCTGTTTTGCAAGGACCAGGACAAAGTAATTTACAATAAAGGACAGAGACTGGGAAGTCAGTGTTTGCAGGAGTCATCACTTCTGCTCCAAAGAGAAGGGAGTATGAGGTGCCTGAAGCACAACAGTTTCGCTTCCTCATTGCAGGGTTTTCTAGCTGCTGGAGGGCCTAACCGGGAAGATTTCCACAAGGCGCAGGAAGAGTGCCCTATACTTTTAGTGCTTCAAAAGGAAGCCCTAGAACAGGTCAGCAAAGCAGTGGTTGGGACACACTACTTTGGCTGGATTGATGGCCAACTTTATTGTGAGCCAATGAATCCTGAGCCAAGAATAGCAGGAAGCTCGTGGTTCCACTCATGTACAGGAATTTCCTGCTGTCTCTTGGCAGGACACTTGCACATTAGAAAAACTCAGGACAGGTTGGACTCACTTTTTTACTGGCCAAGGATGCACAGCAACACAGAGATGTTCTTTGGAATCTGTTCCACTTGTCAGCTGAGTGGTAAGTCAAAAGGGAGGACAATGGCTTTGTTAGTGCCTCTTCTAGTTGCAGGTGTTCAATATAAGCAGGTGGGAATATACATAGTTGTTCCATTTGACCTCACCCCCAGCTAAGTCAGGCAAGAAGTGTATATTGGTTGTAGAGGATCATGCTACCAGGAACACGGAGGATCTACCCCTGTAGAGCATGACTGCACGGTTGGTAGCAAGAGCTCTCCTGGGATTCCTTTCTAAGGTTGGTTTTCCAAGAAAGATAACAACTGTCTATGGAACCAATTTAATTTCCTCTTTCATGAAATAGGTGTGGGAGCAAGCTGGTGTGACACACTACTTCTCTAAGGCATACCACCCACAAATACATTGTTTGGTGGAGCCGTTTACCAAAACATTGAAGAGGATGATGGGAACTCTGCCAGGCAACCTCAGAAGGAAGTGGGATCTTCTCAGTCATGTTTCTTGTTTGCCTACTGAGAGATTCCACAGAAGGGGATATGTTTCAGTCCCTCTGAGCTTCTGTATAAACTCCTAGTGTGGGGCCCAATCACCTTAGTCAGAGAAATTTGGGAAGGAACCTCAGATTCTCCACAGAATGATGCAGTGGACTATGTGATTAGTCTCAGGAACTTGATGGCATGTTACAGGAGGCAGGCAAAGGAAAACCTTCAGGCTAACCAAGCACTGATAAAGAAGCTGTATGACCAGAAAGCTGTGCTGACCGGATATCAGGGAGGTCAGGATGTGTTGGTGCTAAAGCCTATTCATCCCCACAGCTTTGGAGGACAACTGGTGTGGGCCACTCAAGGTAGTTTAGAAAGTTTCTGAGGTTAACTACTTAGTGGACACAAGTGCCACAAGGTAACCCAAGAGGGTGTTCCATGTGAAGAGGCTAAAGGCTTACCTCCAGAGTGATTACACAATAACTATTGTGCTATGGCAGAGAAAGTTGAAGAAGACAATAGGCCTCTTCCTGACAACGCTGCATAGTGACATGAGTGATGGCACTGTAGGAGGAGTTCAGCTATTCCCTGAGCTAATGCCTGAGCAGCAGAAGGAGCATTGAGAGGTGTTGGGATAATTTGCCAACCACTTCTCGTAGGCTCCAGGTATGAGACCTATCTATATGCATAACATAGGCACAGGAATCAGGACAAAACACACAGAATGTCTGAAAAGGGTTCAGGAATGCATTAGGGCAGACGATCGCATAGATTGTGGTCTAGTCCTGAGGTGCTAGTACCAAAGCAAGCATCTAATGATGTGCAGTTCTGTGTGGACTATTGAGCCCTTAATGAGATAACCAAAATCAATGTCACATTTAATCCCAGGAGCGAATGAGCTTGAGGATCGGTTAGGTGATGCAAAGTACTTGAGCAACTTGGGTCTGACCAATGGATACTGGTAGATTATTGTAGCACCAGATGCCAAGGTGAAGACAGCATTTTGTTCTATGCTAAAAGGACTATATCACATTAAGGTAATGTCCTTTGGGTTGAAGAATGCTACCTGGATGACATTGCGCTGTTCAGCAATCCATGGCAGTACACTTAGAAAAGGTGATGGCTAGCATACAGGACGCAAACCTGACCATTAAGAAAGCCAAGTGTTGGTAGGGAAGTCCTCAGTAGTCTATCTTGGGTGTGAGGTGGGGAACAGGAAGATTCGCCAGCTGAATGCCAAGATTCAGTCTGTGATGTAGTGGGAGGTAAACAGACTGAAGTGTGGACCTTTTTAAGACTCATCAGATATTGCAGGAAATTGGTGGCAAACTATGAGAGTATAGTTGCCACATTGACTGCTTTGAACTCCAAGGTGCCCAGGAAAGTGACATGGACTTGGAATGGAAGAAAACACTATGCACTTCACCTCTACTGAAACCACCTGACTACAGCCAGCCTTTTATTGTGCAGAGGGATGCCTCTGACAAGGGAGTTAAAGCAGTGTTAGATCAACTGGATGATAAGGGTAAACAGCATTCAGTAACATGTGTTAGTAGGAAGTTACTTCCTAGAGAACAGAACTGGCCAGCTATTTAGAAAGAATGCTTTGCCATAGTGTGGGTCTTGCATATGTTCTGCCATCATTTGTTTGGCACTAAGTTTGTTGTGCAAACAGATCACAAGACAATTAAATGGGTGGTGGCTATGAAGGGAGAGAACCCAAGTTGTTGACAGGGTATATTTCCCTGCAACTGTTAGATTTTGTAGTGGGTACCTCGGCACCTAGCTTGACACTTACCTGTGGCCTCCAGTTCCTGCTTGTTCCAGCCTGATACAGTTGCTGCTGTTTGACCAATTCACACCACTGCTGCCCAGGTTATCCCATCCACTGTTCTTACTGTCAACAGAAGCTTCACCCATCCCAGAACCTACTTAATGCAGGTGGAGAGCGGCCATGCAGGGAACGTGCTCAGGAGGCATGCTACTGGTGTACCAAAGGCAAGCCTGTCTGTGCCTGCCCGTAACTGGACCACACTAAGTGCCAGGAACTTTGAGCCCATGACCATCCAATGCACAACCACAGCCGCAGCTGCCACTGGAGCCGACAAATGCTGCCACTACTTCTCTGCCACATTCAGTGACCTCAACAACAAACACTGCCAAACATACTGCTGCTGCGCATCCCCCAGCACCACGTAGGACCCTTCTACTGGATCCACTGCAATTTCAAGCATGCCACCTCTGATGCCAACACCACTACCCCTAAACAACTGACGCACATCACAACCACCCCATACCACCTGTCTGCCATACTCCTCAACATCCCATCCCTCGGGAAACACTCCACTGAAATCTGAGACCTCTTCAACAGCAACACACCTGACCTTCTCTTCCTGACTGAATCATGGATTAACTCAGCCTTCAATCCAGACATCGCTGCTGCCATCCCACATGCCTACATAATTATACACCAGGACTGAACCCACAGACCAGGTGGAGGACTCACAATCATCTACAAAAACATGAGTCAATTCTCCATGGACTCGAACACCAACCACATGGAACACTTCTTCAAAATATGAACAACTACAATGCCAGTCTGAAGGGAACCCTTGCATACCCTCCCCACATTCAGAATTCTGCAACCACATTGCAAACTTCATCTTTACTCTCTTCATCAGCTCAACCAACTATATCATCATCAGGGACCTCAATTTCTGCCTTGAAGACACCACAGACCCCATCTCCATGGCCCTCCTTGACAGCCTTTGCAACTTTGGACTCACCCAGCTCATTCAAGGACCAACCAACCCACATGCCACAACCTTAACCCTATTTTTACATCCAACAGCAGGATCACCACCACCCACATGACCCCACTCACATGGTCCGACCACTACATATTACATTTCAAGATACCTGCCCACCAAGCCACTCCACCAGTAAAATCCAAAAGCACCAATAAGACACAGAGGCAAAATATTTAAAGAAAACTGGACCAAAAGTCTATGGGAACGCTCACCCAACCACACCGGGAACCTTGATGTCAACACCAAACTCTCCAATAAAACTCTCACCAACAGCACCAGTTGCACTGCTCCCACCAGAAACAAGCCCTTCAAAAACATCAAACAACCCATCTGTTACACAAATGACCTCAGGGAGTCCAAGTGTCACTGAAACAATGTGAGAGAAAATGGAGACTCAACAAAATCACCACTGCAAGATCCACATAAAAAGCCTCCCTCAGCCTCTCCCACAAACAACTACAAGATGTAAAGAAAAAGGCCCTAACTCTCAGACTCTAAGCTGCCCCAACAACACCAAAGAACTCTTCATAATCACCAAGGGGTAGAACTCTGCAAGGACTTCTCAAACTCTTTGAAACAGAAGATTGCCATGATCTACAACACATTCAAACCATATCATACTGTTACAAATGCCCAGCAGGACACTTCTCTCATCGCCAAAGAGCAGCTAAGCAACTGGAAGATCCTCTCCAATGAAGGCACCCTGTTGAATACCAACCACTCAGGAGCACCCCCAGAGCCATGCAACCTTGGATGAACCATCATCTCCCCCACGCTCACTGCTATCATCAAAACCGACATAATCATACCGGCTTCCCATCTTGCTGAAAAAAATACAAAAGTCAATGCCATATTGAAGAAACAAACAACAGACCTCAACACCATCAGTAGCTACAGACTCATCTCAATTATCCCTTTTCCAAATAAAGTCATTGAGAAAGCCATCAATCCCCAACTTGCAGACCACTAGAACTCCATCAACTAGTTGACTGCTCTCAATCTGGCTTTTGCACCAACCACACCTCGGAAACAGCCTTCATTGCGGGAACCAATAACATCCAAAGCATCTTCAATGAGGAGAAACAGCCACACTCATCCTCCTCCCTTCTCCGCCCTCAGTCAGCCCTATTCAAGGCTTTAAGACCCTCACAGGTAATTAGTTGTGCTCTACAATTCCACATACCATCACATGACACCGCTGAATTGAGCCACAGGAATGCTGATGTACTTTCCCAACGGTTTTACCAAATTGACCACCCAACCACTCCAGGTTAGGAGTTGGTTAAGAGTAGTCTGATCTAGGAGATGCGTATGTAGGGAATGAAAAGTCCCTCACATAGTGATGTACATGTACCCCTGCCCTAAGTACCCGAGCTGCAACTGTAGCTGGATTCCGGGTACTGATTTTTATTGGCATGGGTGAATACGGATCATGTATGTGCCTCATGACATAGGCCTGCCTCATAGACTATATTTGGACCAGGAGAGGCACCAAAAGCACTACACTCATAGTGGTGAAAGGCTACTGACTTTGCCAGGAATTAGGTTGCACAACTGTGGTGGTGGCAGCATGCAGTGTAGTAATCAGTAGAAGTGCACAGGCCTTTTTACCTGTGTCACTGGATCGAGCCTACAGGCTCACTCATGTACAGTTCTGTTGCTGTGTGCTTAAATCAACCTTGGCCTACATCAAGTTAGCATATAGCACTGTGTAACACATGTGATGTTATATGTGTCTTCTTTGTGTATTTGTGCCTGTGAATTGTACAATAAATGGAAGACTCTGGGTTCTGTTTTGGGAGATTTAAGGCAGCGGAGCATCAGGAGGAAGAGGAATTACCACATGTTTGTGAATTGCTGCATTCCTGTGAACTGGGTGGAGCACACATACTTGAGGAAGTAGAACCAATGGTCTTCAGTAAACTTCAAAGCATGCTCTCTGATTCAGGGAAAGTTCGCAGAAGAGGGTCTTGGTCACATCATAGGAAGGAGATAGAGTTGATAAGAGATTCATAAAGACCAGGGCTGAGACCCTGGGCTAACGTTTTGATGCACATATCACTGTGGCTGACATCCAGGTTTGATCCTTTAGTCACTCTCATGGCCTGTGTTATGGGGGCAGTCAGATTTGGAGTCACGTCTGCTGTGACAGACTACTTTCTGGAGGAAGGGCAAGGCAGAAGAAACAGGGGCTTCACAGGAAAGCAGATCTCTAACACTTCAAAGACACAGACCCTGAATTACATTTGGTACTTGAGGCCACCAAAAATGGTCAAATGTCAAGCAACCAGTCAGTCAGTGCGAGGAAGAGACATCCTGTAAGACTTTTGCCTATGACCAGGATCAGTGGCTAAGCTCTATCAGTCAAACAGCTGGGTGAGGAGACATCGCCCAGGAAACTCCAACACCACCTGCCTCTGGAGCCTGGAGCACCAGTGACTGCCTGCTTGCCAAGATCCGTGTGCCCTGTAAGGGAAAAGAGAACTCTGGAGGGAGCCAGGTCCAGTGGGGGATCCTGGCGAGTGGATACTTATAGCAAGATATGAGAAGATGGTTGCTGCACCAATCGGGTCATTGTCCATGTGCAGATTTAATTCAGTGATGCCATATACCAGAGGGGATGACGGTGAAGTTAGCCATGGTTGCACTGATCAGACCAACACCTATGTGCTGAGCAAATTCAGCTATCCTGTATTCCAGAAAAGCTTCCTGCTGTGAAGAGGAAATTACGGCCATGCTGATCAGGGCACTGCACTTGTGAAGGGGGAAAGTCAGCCACCCTGTATGCAAGAGGGGGCTGCTATGAAGAGGAAATTGCTGCTGTGTCAATCGAGCTGTCGCCCAAATGCAGAGTGCGATGACCCCATCTGGTGTAGGGGGCCACCAGAAAGGACGTTACATGGTTCAAGTTGTCATTAAGAGGAGGGGCCGCCATGGTGTCCTGTGCAGGTCTGGGCCTTTGACTGAGGATCAGAACTGGAGCAACCAACTCCCCCGACCTGTAGTATAAGAGGAACTTACCGTTTCACCAGAGGAAGCACTGTAGATGCCCAGCCACTGTCCCTGCGGAGCCACGAGTGCTACTCACCAACAGCAGACACTACAACCGTCAGCATCATCTGCAAATGAAGTGCTCCGGGGAATTCTAGTAGCAGCACAACCCCTGTAAGAGTGGGTGAGACTGATCATAGGACCGGGAATGCTCCAGGGAAACTTGCTCTGCTACACAGAGATTTTGGGTGCTGGAAAAGTTTTTACTTTTAAAAGAGTCAGAGTGGAACTCCTGAGACTCAGATTACTAGTGGTTCCTAACTTGCATCCCGCCTATAGTGAATGGGGAATAACCCCTACCACTAGGGAGAGGGTAGTGCGAAACATTTGGGCCCAGTAACTCTTGCTTGTCCCATGGCCCTCTGAAAGGGGTCTAACATCTAGGTTGCTTTTTGAAACACACTCTTCCCTTTTAAGCATGTCAGTGAATTTTTAAGATTTTTTTTCTACCATCTTCTATTCAGTGGACATGTTTCAAAACTTCACCCCATAATGGTATTCCTCATGTATGTCCCTTCAACCTATCACACTACAGATGCAGTGTACCACTTTGTTCACATTCTTTCAATTCTTTGTGTGGCAAATAACCTCAAGAATGTGTATGTGAGATCAGAACTCTCTGTAGTCTTGCATTTCATCTTGGATTATTCTTTGAGATTATGTGGGTATAATGTATTATATATTTGGCCCATAGTCCTTTGTGACTAGTTGATCCAGTTTTAGATGAGACTGGAACAGTTTAACTACATTACCTTGGTTCAGTGCATCAAATGGTAAACCTGAGCCCGCTCCAGGAAGAAAACCAAAATATGGCCTAATTCAGAATTGCATTGGTCTTAAATTGGGAGAGAACTTGCAGTATCTTTTCTGTTTTGTGGAGTTAATGTACAGAGCAAACATCTTTGTTAATGTGTCCACTGGCTCCAGTTTTTAGAAGACTTTAGGATGTTTTAATCATATGCTTAATGGTCCCTCCTAATTGCCATTACTTCTATCAGTTAGCCAAGGGGAGCCCTTCCTCTTTAACAGGTTCAAATAGTATAAAAGACTCATGGGTTTGTGATAAATCCAAAGAAGTGATAACAAAGAATTTCTCTTCCCTAATTTTTGTAGCTGGTGTAAGTAAGTCATTCTAGTATTAATAATTATAATTAGGCTTGCTCTCCCTTAATTCCATATGTAAACTTTTAGGGTGGCAGATTGGAGGTCTCACCACCAACCTTTTTTCCATGAGGGGGAGAAAGCCTCCTAGACAGTAAAGATTGGTGTTCAAAAGAAGGAATGGAGGGACTCAGGCCATCTTGGCATCACAACCTGTCCCTTTGCACAATATAAGGCCTTATGACGATTTTGGCGGGCAGTTTAGTCCATCTGCCAAACTGCTGATGGGGAGGTTGCCGGGCCCATTAAGAGTTTCCTGCTAGGTCAGCGGGAGGAAACTTGAGTTTCTGCCCCCTGGCCTACAGGAAACAGCCTACAGCATTGTCTCTGGCCCGGAATCAAGCCAGCGGCAATGCTGTAGGATGCAGGGTGCACCAGAACACTGTTGTTGACAGGCTGTATTAAAAATGAAACCCAAAGGATTCCAAATTTACTCTGTGAGAAAGTAGCCTCTTTCTAGCCTTGTTACCCCCACTTTTGGCCTGTTTGTGAGTATATGTCAGGGTCTTTTCACTGTCTCACTGGGATCCTTCTAGCCAGGGCCCAGTGCTCATAGTGAAAACCCTATGTTGTAAGTGTGGTTGTTATGTGTCACTGGGATCCTGCTAGGCTGGACCCCAGTGCTCATATGTTTGTGGCCTATATGTATGTGTTCCCTGTTTGAAGCCTAACTGTCTCACTGAAGCTCTGCTAACCAGAACCTCAGTGGTTATGCTCTCTCTGCTTTCCAAATTTGTCACTAACAGGCTAGTGACTAAATCTACCAATTCACATTGGCATACTGGTACACCCATATAATTCCCTAGTATATGGTAATGAGGTACCCAGGGTATTGGGGTTCCAGGAGATCCCTATGGGCTGCAGCATTTCTTTTGCCACCCATAGGGAGCTCTGACAATGCCTACACAGGCCTGCCACTGCAGCCTGTGTGAAATAACGTCCACGTTATTTCACAGCCATTTACCACTGCACTTAAGTAACTTATAAGTCACCTATATGTCTAACCTTCACCTGGAGAAGGTTGGGTGCAAAGTTACTTAGTGTGTGGGCACCCTGGCACTAGCCAAGGTGCCTCCACATCGTTCAGGGGAGCTGCCCAGAGCTCCTCCAGTGTGTCCCAGACCTCTGCCATCTTGGAAACCGAGGTGTTTGTGGAACACTGGACTGCTCTGAGTGGCCAGTGCCAGCAGGTGACGTCAGAGGCTCCTTCTGATAGGCTCTTACCTCTCTTGGTAGCCAATCCTCCTTCCTGGGTAGCCAAACCTCCTTTTCTGGCTATTTAGGGTCTCTACTTTGGGGATCTCACCAGATAATGAATGCAAGAGCTCACCAGAGTTCCTCTGCATCTCCCTCTTCACCTTCTGCCAAAGGATCGACCGCTGACTGCTCAGGACGCCTGCAAAACCGCAACAAAGTAGCAAGACGCCTACTAGCAACCTTGTATCGCTTCATCCTGCCGGCTTTCTCGACTGTTTCCAGGTGGTGCATGCTCTGGGGGTAGCCTGCCTCCTCTGTGCACCAGAATCTCTGAAGAAATCTCCCATGGGTCGACGGAATCTTCCCCCTGCAACCGCAGGCAACAAAAGGCTGCATCACCGGTCCTCTGGGTCCCCTCTCAGCACAACGAGCGTGGTCCCTGGAACTCAGCAACTCTGTCCAAGTGACTCCCACAGTCCAGTGACTCTTCAGTCCAAGTTTGGTGGAGGTAAGTCCTTGCCTCCCCACGCTAGACTGCATTGCTGGGTACCGCGTGATTTGCAGCTGTTCCGGCTCCTGTGCACTCTTCCAGGATTTCCCTCGCGCACAGCCAAGCCTGGGTCCCTGACACTCTAACCTGCAGTGCACAACCTTCTGAGTTGTCCTCCGGCGTCGTGGGACTCCCTTTTGTGACTTCGGGTGGACTCCGGTTCACTTTTCTTCTAAGTGCCTGTTCAGGTACTTCTGCGGCTGCTGCCTGCTTCTGTGAGGGCTTCTTGACTTGCTGGGTGCCCCCCCTGTCTCCTCATCCAAGTGGCGACATCCTGGTCCCTCCTGGGCCACAGCAGTATCCAAAAACCCTAACCGCGAGCCTTGCAGCTAGCAAGGCTTGTTTGTGGTCTTTCTGCGTGGGAACACCTCTGCAAGCTTCTTCACGACGTGGGACATCCATCCTCCAAAGGGGAAGTTCCTAGTCCTCTTTGGTCTTGCAGAACACCAAGCTTCTTCCAACCGGTGGCAGCTTCCTTGCACCCTCAGCTGGCATTTCCTGGGCTCCTGCCCACTCTCGACACTGTTGCGACTCTTGGACTTGGTCCCCTTGTCTTACAGGTACTCAGGTCTGGAAATCCACTGTTGTTGCATTACTGGTGTTTGTTCTTCCTGCAGAATCCCCCTATCACGACTTCAGCTGCTAGAAACACCTCTTCTACACTAATAAGGGATAACTGGACCTGGCACAAGGTGTAAGTACCTCTGGTACCCACTACAAGCCAGGCCAGCCTCCTACATACTCTCACTTACCAATGGAATTGTAGTTTTTTTTAAAGGTGTGGGTGGCCCATTCTGGCATTTGGCTACATCTCCCAGTCCCTGGAGAACAAATAGTCTTTCTGTCCCTCTTGGTGGCATATCATTTTTTTAATTGATGTGTTCTTCTGTTAGCCATTCTATTTATACAATTTAATGTGACTTTGACTCTATACACTGATGATACTCAGCTCACCATCAATCTCAATAACAACCCGGCAACTCTATCACATGCCTTTCTGCAACCTTGCAGGCTATTTATGTCTGGATGAAAAGATACTATCTTGAAACCATCCAAGACCAGGGACTTATCTATTTCCAACAACCTCAATCTTTGGGATGCCCCCCTGAAGCACCTCCTGTTTCCTCAGTAAGAGATCTGAGACTAATTTTAGATATTATGCTGAATATGGAAAAGCAAATTGTGAATATCATCAAGACCTGCTTCTATCATTGTCATGCCCTTTCGCATATTTCTTCCTTTCTGTCCTTCAGCCACAGAATTGTTAAGGCCAATGCTTTCATGCAATCTTGTACTGATTATGGAACTTTGACTCTGTTCCTGGGCATTTATGTTGGACCTCCAGCGACTATGCAAATTATCTTTAAACATGTTTTACCATGAACCAGCTCCAACTTTCTTACTAACAATTTCACGAAGTATATACCTGAACAAAATCGCATTTCTTCAATATAAAGCCACTTTTGAAATAAATTCCCCATACCAGATATTGAAAATAGGGTGCTAAGGCCTCTTTCTTCCATAGTGTCTGTCTTTGGAATTCCTCTGGAGATACATCTCCCCACTCCTGTGTTAAAATTTAGCAGGCTCTAAAAACATGGCTGTTTGCAAAGTAGTTTGGACCTCCTTCTATCTTCCAGTACTTATCTTCTGCACAACACGAATCCCTATCATAGTCTATGTCGTGCTTCACAAATACCTTTAAGTCATAATAGTAATACTTAACCACATATCCTCTATTAACTTACATTACAAACAGTTTTTTCAAATTAAAAATATGAGTAATCAGACAGAAATTAAAATTCAATCAAAGTAAAACTAAAACTAAAATTCCCAGCTCTAGCTTCCAATATCAGCTTAGGTGTATTAGAAATCTCAGAGGAACTGGCCTTTCTTCTGAGCTGATGTCAAGTATCTCAAATCGATGTAAAAAAATAACCTAAGGCTGATGCCCACATAAAATCATTGGTAAGGAGGACACTATGGGCCTTATTACGACCTTGATGGAGGAGTTTCCTCCATCACAAATGTGGCAGATATCCCGTCCACCTTATTATGATCCTATTATATTCAATGAGGCTCGCAATATGACGGACAGGATATCTGTCACATTTGTGATGGAGGAAACCCCTCTGTCAAGGTCGTAATAAGGCCCTATATCAGTTACCACTACTAAAACAAATCAAGTGATCTGTGCCCAAAAATGCCTAAAACAGGTCACTTGGGCAATGGATTTCAAGACTGGAATGCAAGATATTTGTTCTCAGTGCCCTTCCAGCTATCTGGTCAGCCCCCATAAAAGTATACATTCATGTAGCTGCAAAGTTGGTATGAGACAGAAAACATTATACCTTTCATGTCGGCACTCAAAGTGTCTCCCCACTGTACTGATCACTCCGTCATTGCAACATGCACTCACCTACCTCTTCATCCATCATGCACTTATAATCTCATCCAGCCATCAATCTATGTATAAACCCACATATACATTCGCCCATGAGTGAACTCATACATCGATGCACTCTCCCATTCATTTAACCATCCTTTCGTCTAGTACACACAGAACCAAAAAGAACACTGCGTTTGGGCTTTCTCAGGGTAAGGGCATGGGCCCTGACTGAAACCTAAATATGGCCAGGGCTTTTGTGGCAATGGAAAACTGTGCTATGGTTCTGGCTCAATACCGTGAAACCACCATAATGGCAGTTATGGTTATGAAAACACACAACATATGTCATAACTTATTGTGGTCGCCATGCTGTTCTCCTGTTAATTGTGTTTATCTGTGTCATTGGTAAATACGTGTTGTTTTGTGCATCTTCCAATGAATTTAGTTGTTTTTTATGATACACTTTTGTGATACACGCTGCCCAGCACCCTCAGACTGCACACTGTCTGCTTTCCGAAGATGCTGTTGTGCTATGGTATTTGCCTCGGCTCCTCTAAGGGAGCCGAGGCAAATTAGGTAACACTGGTCTCGCTGGGCTGACCGAGGGGAACATAGTAATACCATGTTTCCTCTAGTCAGCCCAGTAGAAACATCGTAATACGTTGGGGTGAGGCAGCCGGGTTGAGGGCTGCCTCATCCCTGCAGGTTTGACGGTCAGCTCAGCCGACAGCCAAACCTGTAATGAGCCCCGTAGTTTCCAACCCCTGCTGGTACTACTCACAGTTTCCGGCCGTACACCGCAGGGGTTGGGTGAAGGGCCAGCACCTAGCCTCCTTTGGACGCTCAACCCCCACTAAGCACAGCAGGGTCTAGCCCCCAGCAGGCACTGCATCCAACCCTGGGCACCCAAATGAGTCTTACATTTTTAGAGGCTCTTTTCTCAGTAGTACCTCAGATCTTCCATGCATCTGGGTACCTCGTATCACTGCTCAGGCGTTGGTCACCTGTGAGGATGGCCCCATTGATATCTAACTTTTTTCACTTCATGAAACCTGCAAGTCGGAGCCTATTCTTGAGAGTCAAGATACCACAACAATTATTTCCAACCTTAATCCAGCCCATCACACTTTGTAAAAAAAAATCAAAATGTAACTGGTAGGATTAACGGGTCATGACTCATGAGTTGAAAAGCTAGTGATATAAAAAAAAACTGCTAACCCTTTAAAGCCTGCTTGTGAAATTTGTAAAAATGCTTATGTCTTAAAATCTACTGAGCTGATTTACATCAAACCAAAAAGGGATTATGATCTGAGTAGATTTCTACTTTCATGTCAAATGTGGTCTAAATCTATTCAGGCAAGAGATGTAAAACAATAGTCCTATGGAGCTAAAATTGGGAAATCACTTGTTTTTTCATAATGTCTTAACTTTTTTCCTCATGGACAGATCTTCACAAAAAGTGGAATACCAAGACTTAGATGGCTGCTAAAGTAGATTACCATTGCCATATTTGATACCTGGAGTCAAAAGTTATGTGAATCAAAAAAAATGAAGTTTTAATGGAAACATCCGAACCATAACTATACAGTGGATATCGCCACTGTCTTATATATGCATAGCTATAAAGGCAGCAATAGTGCTTTAGTAGTTACGGTTACATCAGACTTTTTATTTTTGGTTTTTCAATGAACTTTGGCTCTGTTTGACAAATCTGAATGAAACTTTGGAAAATGTCATCCAATTTCTATTCTTCACTGCAAACTTTGGGCAGATCCCTCAAGCAGGAGACAAAAAAGGAGAGGAACCAAAATAACATTTTCCATTGTAACTCCCATAGCATTTGTTTGATCCACAGAATAGAAAAACACCTGAACAAAATTAGACCAAACACCACATGAGAGGTACATGGTTGGAAGTAGAATTTTATTGAAGGAAGTGCCTATGTTTGGTTTGATGTAATCTGTTCAGTAATGTCCAAGAAATTGGGCATTAAAAAAAGTGTTCCCTTCTGGGCATGAAATTTTGCATTTTAAAGTTATCTATTCTTTGCACTCTGAAAAAAACTTTGAACTCTAAAGTTATCTGGCCCACTAATCAGTGAATCCTCCAAGAGTTTACAAATATGTGAGTTAAATCTTAAAAATTAACAGACTTCTTGAAAACACAAAACAAGAAAAATCCCAAACTAGTTTAGAACTATAGAGAATATTCTAATGAATAAAATTATACTAGAACAAGAAAATTCAAATCAGTAGAACCGGAGATTCTGAATTTTAAATGTTTGAGTAAAAAGAGCAGCAAAAAGCACAAATTGCTAACTGTCGGTATCTGGTCACGCTAGAGTGGGGCAAAGTCACAAGATCAAGCTGACCGCAATGCAGTGTAGGCCAGTTACAGGGACCAGGTTAGTCTTGCTAAAAAGGTTACCTATTCAAAGTCCAACACAAAGAGCCCAGAACTTTGTTATTCCTCCCCTACCTATAGAGGGGTGCACTCTGAACCCAACCAAGGATCCAGGACCCTTGAGGAGGCACATTCCAGGGAGCAGGGACTCATTCTAGCAGAGGCCACCAGGGCTCTGGCAGTTCCAATTATAGGTCCAGACAGGTCCAGTTGCAGGAGGTCAGCTGTGCAGTTGCAGGGAGGCCTCTGGTGCTTGCTGTGTTCCTGTAGCTCAGAATAGGTCAGCCACTGACCCTTGGAGTCACTCAAAGAGACTAGGATGAAAGAGCTGGTCTTGTCTTCCTTTGCAGAGAGCTCAGCAGGCTTCAAGCAGCATGGCAGTCCCTTGGGGAACAAAGTAAGCTTCAAGCAGCAGGGCAGTCCGCTGACAAACAAGGCAGGCCTCAAGCAGCAGGGAAGTCCTTTGGGGAATAGGGCAGTCCTTAATCTCTAATGTCCGCAGGTCCATGAGTGTACTGATGGGTTGACCTGAGAGTCCAATATTTATATCTGGTGCCAGCCATTGAAGTGGTAGAATATTTTAGAACACCCTCACATCTGGGTCTGGAAAGTTATTCCCTTCCCCTGCAGAGGCCCCAAGAAGTCTGGGATCATGAAAGAATAGTGTAAGCTTTGTCTGTGTTTGCGGGAGCCATGCTCTTTGAAATGTAAGTAGGGCAAGGAACAGCTCAGCCTCAACCACCCTGGCAGTATGGTTAATCCTGCCCACCCCTAGTCCACCATTATTCGCTGTCTGGCCCCAATACACATTTAAAATGGAAAAGCTATTAGCAGGCCAAGGCACCTGGAAACTCTTAGAAGCCCTTAGAAACTTCTGGGCAGGAAAATGCCAACTTTCTTCATTTGAGTCCAAACATGCTATTTTTACTTGCTCTCGATCAAAGGTTAGCACTTATTAAATGTTATAAGGCAACCCAATGTTATCCAATGGGAGTGGTAGGTCTTACAGTAGTGGAAAAAGGTAGGTGTTTTTTACTACCAGGACAAGTAAAACCTAAAAACACGTCTCACTTTTTAAGTACAGTGCACCTGCCCTGTGGGCTGGTTGGGGCCTAATTTAGAAGTAAATTATATGTATTAAAGAGTAAGGTTTAAGCCTGGCAAAAGGTTTATTTGGCCAGGTCGAATTGACCATTTACAACTGCACTACAGGCTGAAATGCCAGGCGTGAGACATGTTTTAAAGTGTTACTCTAGTGGATAGCACAATACATGCTGGAGGCCCACTATTAGCATTTAATTTGAAGGCCCTCTGTACATGTAGTACTATGTACTGGGGACTTACAAGTAAATTAAATGTGGCAATCAGGTGTTGGCCAATCCTATTATGCTTTAGGGAGAAAGTACAAGCATTTTAGCACTGGTTAGCAGTAGTAAAGTGCACAGAGTCCTAATGCCAACACAAATGAATTCAGAAATCAGGAGGGGTGAAGGAAAAAACTATGGTGGTGAGCCTGCAGAGTGGACCAAGTCCAGCAATTCATGTGATATGTAAGGGCATAAGCAGTGCATGACAGGGATGCGAGCTGTGGTTAGTTTATATAACCATAATTAGAAAGTTTTGAAACAATACTTGCACTTTAAGTGTTTTTTCAGTAAATATTTGAGTTTGCTTTAAACAAGCATTTAACCTTAGTTTGTTTGCGATATTTAATGAGCTTTAATGAAAAACACAGTTAAAGTATAGCAATGGTTCAGCAAGTTGACATCCAAAAAATCCAAAAATGGTTTGCCATACATGCAATTTACGTCATAACTCATGCCACCTGCATTTGAGCAGTTTAAGGGATTGAGTTCAGAGAACCATAACTAACTTTTATTTTTTATTTTATTTTTATAAAGATTTTTATTTATTTTGTCTGAATGGAACAGCGTAAACACGTTACAACAGTAAAAGACTAAGGACACAAAAAAACATTTTTTTTTTTTTTATATCAACAGTTACCGACAAATCGACACAATCCTTAAGATATACCATTTACTGCATATTAAGTGTTCCTCTTAGTGGTCTAAATGACTTTAATAATCTTAATGGCCCTGTCCAGTTCCTTTTGGTCTCAGATGTGGATTATAGTCTGTGTTTGGACCCATCACTCGAGTGCGGGGGTTGCAGTCTTCGCTGCCACCTTACTTGTTAGGGTTCCACTTCGTCATCACACCCCCCTTTGTGGGTCTGGTCCCTCTTTTATCACTAATCAGGGTATTCAATCAGCTACGTCCCTTCTCCCAGGGTTAAACGGTTTGTCCAGGGAATCTCTGGGGGTTCTGCTCTAATAAGTTATTCAACTGTCTAGTTGACTGTCCCAGTTCCCCCATATTTTGTGGTATTTGTCTGGGCATCCCCTCACTTCGTATACCAGCTTTTCACACCTTGCGCACCAGTCCATTCCTCGTCTCCATTTGGCGAGGGTCGGAGCTTTTGCTGCCTTCCATTCTGACATGATGTCCCTCTTCGCCACCAAACAGGCTCTCCCTAGGAAAGTGCGATTCGCTCTGCCCAGTCCCATTCCGTCCATGGCCCCCAGCAAGATCGGGATCGGGGATGCCTCTATTCTAGATTGTAGGGTTTCGGAGATCTCTCCCAGGACTGTCCCCCAATATGACTCTATTACTGGACAGGTCCAGATCATATGGAAGAAGTCAGCGCCTGTCGAAGGCAGCGGGGGCACTCATCTGTGGGGCGGAGGTTAGCTTGATGGAGCCTTTTAGGGGTAAGGTAGGCTGTGTGTAAGTAGAGGGTTTGTAGCGCTTGAAATCGTGTAGATATGGCCAGTGTTCGGGGTGCTGCCAGTGCGTCACTCCAGTCTAGTTCTTCCAAGGGGCCCACCCAACCCTCCCATTTCCGGCGAAGCTTCTCAAGGGGGGGAGAGGTGTTTGTTAGGATGACTCGATATATCTGGGAGATCCCTCCTTTAGTTATGTGTCCCATCATTAACTTTGCTTCGAGAGGCTGTGTTCTGGAATGTTGTCCCCCGGTTGCAGGTGTACTGATAGGGCGTGCCTTAGTTGAAGGTACTTGTGAAATTGAGTTTTATTCAGATCATGTGACCTCTGAAGTTCCTCAAAAGTTCGGATTTGTGAGTCCCCCCAGACATCCCCCAGCGTGGATATCCCTATGTTGTCCGACTTCCGGAATCCCGCCAGCGTGGAAACCTCTTTCAGCCACCTCCCCTGCCAGAGAGGTGTTTGTTGCGTTAGTCGGGGCCACCACCCCATGGTCTTCTGTGCTGCTCGCCATCCCCTCAACACCATCCCAATGAATTCAGGGATAGTTTGTGGTATCGTTCCCCCATATAGCGCGTCAAAAACCCCATTGTAGCCCAGTGCTTGGAGCTCCAATCTATATGCGGGGTCCGTCCATCCCCCCGATAACCAGTCATTGATCACCTGCATGCGCATGGCTAGATAATAAAAATAAATGTTGGACATCCCTAGGCCCCCTTCACATGTGTCCCTTTGACACGTGGCAAGGGATAATTTGGCTCGGGAGCCGTACCATAGGTATTGACGCGCAGTCGACTCGACTTCGCTAAACCACTTCCGGGGGATTGGGTGTGGGAAGTTCTGCAGTTGGTATAAAAGACTAGGGAATATCATCATCTTATACAATGCGATTCTTCCCAGTATGTTGAGTGGTAAATCTCGCCAGCGTTGAAGATCCTTTTTGGTCTTTTTAAGAAGTGGTGTGATATTAAGCTCCCACGTTAGTTCGGGAAGCAGCGCTATATGGACTCCTAGATATTTAAAACTGTTACAACGGATTGGGATGTTTTCCTGCCAGTTTATGCACTCTCTAGAGGGGTGTAGGGGGATCAGCAAGGATTTACTAGGATTTAGGGTTAGACCCGAAGCTTGTGAGAAGAGTTCCAGAAGTTCCAAGACACGGGGGCCACTCCTCGCTGGGTTGGAGAGGTAGAGGAGAACGTCGTCAGCATACAGTGCTACACGATCTTCCGGGCTCTCTGGCCATGTCCAGCCCGTCACCAGTGGGTCCTCTCTCACCATTGTGGCCAACGGTTCGATTGCTAGAGCGAAGAGCAGCGGGGACAGCGGGCATCCTTGTCGTGTCCCGCGACGGATGGGGAATGGATCGGAGGTCACTCCGTTTATCTGGATACGGGCGGTTGGATTGGAGTAAAGTAGTCTAACAAGGCTGCGAAACCTGGGTCCAAAGCCGTTTTTTATAAGGACTTGCTCTAAATACGACCAGTCCACGGTATCGAAGGCTTTTTCAAAGTCTATCAGGAGGAGAGCAAGGGGGGATCCAGTCAGGGTGCCGCGTTGAGCCAGCGCGACATGCAGTCTCCGTATGCAGTGTCTCGTGCTGCGGGAGGGCATGAAGCCGCACTGATCTGGGTGTATCAGTGTGGAAGCACCGCCTTCAGTCTTGTGGCTAGTATTGTTGATAGCACTTTGATCTCCGCATTTAGCAGGGAGATTGGTCTGTAGACCGATCTATTGGGTGATGGCGGTAGTGACTTTGGGATCACCACTATAGTGGCTTGGTCTATCCCAGTGGGGAAGCGGCCCGTCTTCTCTGCTTCATCAAACATGTTATGTAGGTGGGGGGCTAGGATATCCCCGCATCTTTTATAGAGTTCAGCTGGAAAGCCGTCCGGTCCGGGTGTTTTACCCGATGTCAGGGCAGCTATGGCCGTTGTAATTTCGGCCAGGTTTATGGCTTCATCTAGGCTCATCTTGGTCGTATGCGAGATACTGGGGAGGGTAATGTTGTTCAAGAGCGGGGACTCCCTTTCGGCTAGCGGACGATGACGCACCGCATATAACTTAGCGTAATAGGAGGCAAAGCTCCTCGCGATTCCACTAGGGGTTCTCTCAACCAAGCCTGTCTCATCCACTACCTCGGGGACAACTCTGTTGGCTAAGGGGCTCGAGGCCAGCCAATGAAGAAGTTTGCCGTTCTTATAGCCCCAACCATAGACGCGGGCCGCCGATGCCCTCCAAGCGTGTTTCGCGGCTTCAAGTACCGTCTGCTTTATTTCCTCCCTAGTTGCCGTTAGGCGTCTCAGAACTGAAGCCGACGTGACAGTGGTCATAGATCTTTCCAGAGCGAGGGCCCTTATCTCAAGGGTTGTCACTTGCTGGTACCGGGCTCTCTCTCGGGCACGAACGCGATGCTTCGCGTAGCCTCTAAGTGTGGCTTTACATGCCACCCAGATCGTGCCTGGAGATTGAACTGAGCCCATATTGTGATCAAAATATTGGGTAAGGTGCTCCCTTATTTCGGAGGTGTATTCCTCGTCCTGCAAATACCATGCGTTCATGCGCCATGTAGGGCGCTCATTTGGGGTTGCGCTCCCCAATCGGATGCGTATTGGGGAGTGGTCTGAGACTCCTCAGGCCAATATCTATGCACCAGCGACTCTAGAGATGTCCAGTGCGGGCATGAACACCATGTCAATTCTTGCCTGTGAATGGTGAGCGGCCGAGGTGTGGGTGTATTGTCTTGTCCTAGGGTGCCATGTCCTCCATACCTCACAGAGTCCCATTTTAGTAGCCCATCCATTTAAACTGGATGCTCTCCCAGTTCTGACGGAGGAGACGGGACCAAAAACATCTAGACTGGGGTCCAAGACAGAGTTAAAATGAGTGTGAGTCCCCCTATGAGTGTGAGTCCCTGTGGGAGCTCAGTGAGCGTCCGGTGTAGCTTTAACAAGAAGTTGTCAAAACCAACTGGGGGGGCGTATGTACACACGAAGTTAATTGTCGATCCATGTAGTATTCCAGTCACTGTTACGAATCTACCCTGCGGGTCTGACGTGGTAGAGGTGATTACTATTGGAAGTGAGCGATGAAGTAGGATGGCCACCCCCCTAGAACCTCTAGTAAATCGTGCATGAAAACCCTTGTCAAAACCCCCTCGCGCTAGGAAGGGGCACTTGGTTCCAAGTAGGTGGGTCTCCTGCAGGAGGACCACCTTAGGGGCGTATCTGCGCAGCGTGCTATATACTGCAGATCTTTTGATTCTATCTAGGAGGCCGTTAACATTCCAAGATAGGACCTGTGTCAGTGGGGGACCGGTTTGTGCCATACCTGCGTGGCGGGGATTAAAGGACTTGACCTGGGACCCAGGGATGGGCATACTGATTGAGGAGGGTTTATACAGTAGGTGTCGGTGCTGCTACGGTAACTTATCTTAACCACTATGCTAAGCTCTAACGTGAGCTTTAAACATCCCAACCTCCCCCCACCCCATACTTCTACCCTTGAAGCATCTGTCGCCCTAGAGCCCAACTGGGGCAATGCAGTCGTATAGACTGCCATTGAGTGGATTGGTGGACCCCTCCTGTGTGTCGGATCAGTTGCAATTAGTTAGTGCGAAACCCCCACCTTTGGTAAAGTGTCTGGAGTGTACAACAAGTTTGGAAAAGTCGTGTCACCTTGTCTCATTTTTGTGGGGCGGCATCCAAGGTTACCGGTAGGTCCAAGCGAACCAGAGCTCGGTACGCGAGGGGGCACCATCAGCCAAGTTCAGGGGATTGGCTCAAACGATCCTCCAGTCCGACCTCTCCCCCAGCTCGATCTCTTGGGTGGTCAGCCAGGTCTCTCCCTGGTGAGGGATTTCGGTTAAGATGGGGTTCTTCTTCTACTCGGTGGCTGGGGCTTCCAGGCCTACCCCGTCTGGACCTGGTTCGCTTCCGACCCCTTCTTGTGTTCATCCGGGTAGTTGGATGTGTCTCACCCGAACTCCTGGGTGGGTCGGTTGGGCCCCGTCGGTTTCCCAAACCCTCCTCCATCAGCCAGTCCCATGCCTGCTCGGGTGACTCGAAGAAGTGCGCCTTGCCCGCTAGGATTACCTTCAGGCGCGCCGGGAAGAGGAGCATGTATGTGAGCTGCATCGCTCTCAGTTTCTGTTTCACTTGTTCATATGAGTGGCGTTTAGTTTGGACTTCACGGTGTAGTCCGGGAAGACCAAGATTCTCTGGTTGTCCCAAAGGAGGTTGGGGGTGTGTCTGGCTTCTCTGAGGACGGCATCTCGATCTCTAAAGTTGAAGAAGCGTGCAATCATTGGTCTTCGAGGGCCCCCCGGTGGGGGTCTCGGGGCCAAGGCCCTGTGTGCTCGCTCTATCGCAAACCACGGCGAGAGAGAGTTCTCCGGCATCCAGGATTTAATCCATGCTTCTAGGAATTCGGCAGGCTTGCCATCCTCCGCTCCCTCTTGTATGCCTACGAAGCGCAGGTTGTTGCGTCTGGACCGGTTCTCGGCATCTTCGGCTCTGCGGTGGAGTTCTCCAGTCCGCGTCTGCAGCTGGGCCACTTTGGTTCTTAGGTCCACCAGGTCGTCTTCGGTTCGTGAGACACGGGCCTCCACCTCTGTGATGCGGCCCACCGCGTTTCTAAGGTCTTGCCTCACAAGGCCCATCTCTTCTCTCACCTCTCCAATTTTGGATTCCACTGCCCGCTGTGAGATTTGAATCGCAAGTAGAATGGTGTTGACCCCTTCTGCGGTCTGGTCAGAGGACGCGATGTCACCTCCGGTCCGGGGAGCCGCCGGCGTGGTAAATTGGTCTATTTTCTGTTGGGATACTTGCGTTTGCTTGGAGGCTCTGTCTTTCCCCATGTTGCCTATTCTGTGCAGTTACGCCTCTGTGTGGGTGAAATTCAGTTGTCTGGAGGGTTTTCGTGCCTCTTCTTTCGGGGGCCGCTTCGGATCTATGTGATCACCTGTGGGGGGGAACTTGGTCGGCAGGGGGCTCGTTAATCGGTTGGTTCCATCCAGGGACCTTAGGTTTCACGCTAGTCCATGGGGGGGGAGAGGGGCGACTGGACTACTGCCTGGCGGCCCCTACACCCCGCCCTGGTTGTCTCTCCTCGATTGGAAGTCAAGGGTCTTGGCGTTCTTTTGGTCTTCTTGAGCACCCCGGACTCTCCTTGGTCAGCCCTCAAATTATCTTCGTGCCTCCAGAGGGCAGCGTCCCGCGACCAGCCCCAGGCGCCCGGCGTCTCGCTCGGTGCAGGCCACAAGGTGAGCCCCTCCAGCGTCTCGGCCTCCTTCTTTCTGTCCCCGTTAAGGAGGGCACAGGACCTCTCATGACTTTCTATTTCTCCCCCACGGGCCCGTGCCGGTTGGGGCTCGCCCGTCCGCGCACCCGAGTCTCCTTTGGTTTTCAGGACCTTTTACATTTGCGTGGTCCCTTGCGGTGGTTCTCAAATGTTTCCTCTCTTCCCCTTCACTTGCTGCAGGTTCTCTTTATGATCGCCTGTCTCTAATAGTCCCTCAGGTTTCGATCAGTCAACATCTCGGGATTTGTGTGCACTCCGTTCCTCAGACTGCACCCGCCCGGGTCTCCAACTCTGCTCCCTCCGGTCTTCCCGCAGCTTTAGGGGTCCCGGGGCTCTTCTGCTCTTACCCCCCTGTCACTGGATCTTCTCCTACCGCCTCCAGCGGCGCTCTGTTGCCTCTAGAGTGGGGCCTCGGCGCTCGTTCCTCCGAGCCTCAGGCATCTGCCCGTTCTCAGGCGCTACGATCACGGAGCTCCGCGGCGCGTCGCCGCCTTCTTCTTTTATGGATTCTCGCGGCCTCCGACAGCCGCGGTTCCCATTGGGCATGCTTGGGGGGGGGAAAGGTACCTCTCTCCTCGTCGCTCCGTCGGTCCCAGGAGCTCCCGTCCGGCAATGGTCGTCCGCCCGAGAGGGTGTGCTCCGGTCCGGAGCGCCAGACGTCTCCACTCTGTCGCGCGGCCCGGAGTCCGCGTCAGCCTCCACCCTCGCGCTGATCCGGCGATCTCGGACCCGGACCCACAGGGGTCGGAAAAGACCCTCACCGCCCTCGAATCTCGGTTGAAGACTCGAGGGGGTCAGTTATGGTGGCAGGATTCGGGCGGATGACGGAGGGGTCCTGAGCACTCTTAGAGTGTGACTGCCATCTTGACGCCCGTGTCCACGCCTCCCCCATAACTAACTTTTAACTGTGTTTTTTCTGCAATTTTATAGAGCTCTATGCCTAACACACAGGGGGCAGTCTACCCCCTGCTGCTGTCCAGTCATTGCTGTGCACAGCCTTTGGCCAGACCATCAACCAACCAGTCCATGTGCAGGCAACCCCAAATGCCTATGTCCTTGCCACAGGGTAGCGCTCATAGGCAGGCTTTGCATTCATTCAGCAAACGAAGACTAGAAACAGTCAAGGTCTAGCATACGTGCATGTCTGTGTAATCAATGTATAACAAGTACACAGTTTCTAGACTTCATCTCATGGGAGAGCACCACTTGTGTCATACCCATGTCAACAATGGTTTGTGGAGTATGAATATCCAGGCACAAGAGCCCTCACCCTCTCAAATGGGTGGCATGCTTCACCATCGGGCAGCTCCAAGTTGGGTCAGCCCTGCAATGCCCAATGGGCAGCTCAAGGGGGCTCTTTGCCGGAGATCTTTTGAGATGAATTGCTGTGATTAGCCTAAGTGAGGGTGCTGAATTTGTTGATTGGAGGAAGAAGAGTGAACATTTATAAATAACTAAGGGCTATCTTACAGCTACTTTATTCTGATGGAGGGCCTCATCATCTCTGAAGACAAGGTGAAATTGTAAAGGAAATCATGTTCCTTTGTATCTCAAGGGATCAATTTAAGTAAAGGTCACCATGTTTCTTGCCAAAAAAAAGACACAATTGATCTAAGGCAATTTGTCAGGATCTTTAAGAAATCCTAATCTACATGGATAAGAGATAAATGTCTAAATAGGTAAAGTGCCCAATCCAAAAACCCACCCCTAAAGTGTGGCTTACTCAATACCTTAATACCTCAAGCAAATAAGGATGAGTCCGACCTCAAGTAAATAAAGAAGAGTCTGACCCAGTGAGAAAAATGTGCATGCCCCTTAGGTATTGCAGATAGTACTGTGCATTGTCTGGTTTGGCATCACATGCATTCAGTTGCCGGTGACCTGGAAGTGAACCTCCAAAATTGCAGAGATGGGTAGGTCCGGTCGTGAGCATCAAACAGGTATGGTCTCAGCTTCTTCAGTGCCCAGACCACAGCAAAGACATCCCTCTTTATTGCACTCCACCTCTGTTCCCTGGGAAGTAACCTCCTACTGATGAAAGCTACAGGTTGATTCAGACCCTTTTCATTTAGCTGTGACAGCACACCCCCTATGCTATGCTCTGAGGCATCTGTCTGCACAATTAATTCTTGGGAGAAGTCAGGGGCCTTGAGCAGGAATGCTGTGCACATGGACTGGGTGTAGCTGGTAGCTGGGCTTTGTATATTCTTCCTAGACAGCCACACACAATGGGAGTTTAGGTGTAAATTGATGGGCCATCTTGGACAGGATGGGAGGGAAGAGCTGGACACAGCATCACTTACACCTGAATAGGCTGTCACCTATCCCCACATAAAGGAAGGCATACCCCCTGTAGTTAGCCAGGAGGGCAGCATATCTGTGCACGTCAAAGACATCACTGGGTATAAGAATTGGACCTCAGACACCACCACTTCAGTACACCTCCTGGGCTTGTTGATATTCTGTCAGGAAGAAGAAAGGACTGCTGTGCTGCTGTGCTGCTGAAGGACTGCCACTCTGCTGGGCTGTAATGCACTGGTTTGCTGAGCTCCTGCTTTGCTGTGCTGACCTGCTGCCTGCTGCCCTCCTGCCAGTAAGAAGAACTGTACATGCATCTCCCCAACCCAGAACTCAGAGTGACTCCAAGGGCTAAATCTCAGGGACACAAAAGACTTCCAACCACCCTGCTTCTGTACTTGGACTGTACCATCTGTGAATCTACCCTGCCAAGTGTTGTCACCCCAGTCCTGGACCCTTGAAACTGGACCTATGGTGCTTGCTCCAGCTGAACCGATGCATCCTCTCTGCTGAGAGGCACATACCTGAGCAGAACCAAAGCATCTCTTCGGTTGAGTAAAGTATCCTCGAGCATAACTGACATATCACCGCTGCAGCATGGATTAGACTCAGGGCAGAAGATTTGCATCACCACCGAATCTTGAATTTGATGCACTGTCTTCGGAACATCCGCTGCGCAATCCTTCCCTGGAGCATGTTCTCACGTCCCTTGTCAACAGCAGCATTCAAAATGATAATGCCTAAGCTCTGCATCACAGCTTCAGCACTCATCGGAACTGATGTATCGCCTTGACTGCGCAATGCAGCCCCAACACCAGCCTTTCATGTTGCAAGCCCCATCAACGGGATCCTCAACATCAACACAACAGGACTTTGCACCACAGCCTCGCTGCATCTCAGAACAAATGCATCACTTCGGCGGCATGATGCATCTTCGGCTCATATCCGCGCAACACTCTGTAACCAGGATCAAGGTACTTTGTTCAGTAGGCCTAACTTGTCCTTGTAGCAGGCCCATGCTCCATTGTGGTTAGCCTGAACTGTTTGCTTTGTCCTGGTTGTCCGTTGACGATTTCTGCTTTTATTATTTTATTCTACAGTTTATTCTTTAAAAATTCATAACTCAGGTTCTACTGATTGGATAGTTTTTGTTTTGGTCTTGTTTTATTTATTACGATGGCTCAAGTGCACACATGAATTTCCAAATGGTCTATTGCAATGTAGCAAGCAACACAATATTCAAGTCCATAAATCATCCTTTACTGTAATTCCTCACCCTCTGTCAACATATGTTTCGTTGTACCCAGTGTGTAGCTCTTACAGCTTCATCAGGGCTGAAAGTAAATATAAAAAATTACGTTTCACAAATAAATTACAATATTTCTCCTAAGTAATGTGCAACACCCTTTGTCAGACTTATTTGTGTTCACCAGAAAATCAAAACAAATTACAGAAGATGGTGGGATCATCAAAATCAACCTTAAAAAAATATACAAAGATAATACTGATCGTCCCAAAAGGTTTGTGTTACACATTAATTGGCCCTCCACCACACGGTTGATATTAATACAATCCATGTGTACCCCATGTACAGGACATATGTAAGTGAAATATATATTATCCAAAAAAACACACCATCCCCTGTGTGTGAACAAACATGCCTCACCCAAAAACCATGTACTATGTCATCACCAAATTATATATTGCCATCAAAAACAACCATGACTCACTACCAAATCCAGTGCTTAATCTTTATTTGTTCTATTCACATGTCTAATAAATGCTCACACTCTAGTATCAAGTACCTCAAATATTGCCAACTTTAAATATGTCTATGATATTTTATCCAAATCCCTCACTCACCACAATTACTTCCAAGTGTTATCCATCAAAAAAGTATGGCACATTGTATTTATTGTTATCTTTTATAGCGTACACCTACTGGGGCACAATTCACAAATATATTTTGCTCCTTATCAAAATCAATATTACTTCTAAAGCTGCTGTCATACAAATACCACAAACACAATCATTTATGATTTACCCGGCACCTAATCTGTGCCTCCCGCAATGTGTGCACTGCGCGTTGTAGCGTCTACAATGGCCGCCATCTTGGCCCTTACTTAATTAATTGTGCTAGTTTTTTATATCACATCATTACATTCATATGATCTACCTTTTCAACATAATTGCACTTCCAATAATTATCCCGTACATTGCCCCATTTATCTCCTCTACCTTCTCTCTATTCTAAGTACTATAAAAGTTTCCGTTACCTGTATAATATCTAACGGGTCGACTTTTATGGCTACCATCAGTATCTTACTCAGTTCATCTACACACTTCGACTAACATTACCTCACTTCAATATAGTTTCTAACCATCAATTGTACCTCGTTTCTCCATCACATATATGACATCTATGAAGCAGACTAATCTGGCCACCATCTAAACCTTAAGTAGGTCTATATGCACACCATAATAAAAATTAAATACAGACTTTATCCTTACCTCACGTCAATATCATGGCACGCAGTCTAATATACTTTGCGTCTCCGCACTCCTTGAAATATCCAACCATTCTGCAAATTAATCCCACTAATGAATGTAAATGAAATCCATCTCACTATTTACCTTAATATGCCTCAACATATTTCTATAACACCCAATCATCTTATTTATCCTAACAAAGGTTCACTTCCCTAAGTGCAATGCTGACCATATTTACCTCCCAGGCACAAATTGTCCTAAACATAGTCATACAACAATTTTGAATCTAAATTATGATGAATTCCAATTCCACTTGGCATTTTGACAACACACTGTATCAAAATCATTCTACTCAAACAAAAGGTGAATTGATTAGAAAATTAATGCTACCCATAGGGTTTCTTATTCATGGCCCATTATCTATAGTAATCATTCAGGTAAGGAGGTCTTATAATCAAGTAATAGTGATGGAGGGACAATTAGATATGCAATACATTACAGTACTATTGCCATAAGACCGTCATGTTCACATATAAACCTTCATCATTTCTTCCAAGTTGTAACTGTAATTTAACAGTTTGGCTATGTAGTACATTGCAGTGGTACAAGCAATGATTATTTCCATCCCTATCTCAATTATATTTAGTAACAATTCTGCTGTGCAGTTTCACAATACACTATATAGTGTGACCCCCTGACCTGCTTTGGGCCAGGAGTACTCTTCGGCTCCACCAGCCTGCCTCTGTGCCCCTGACCCCGCCGTTTGCTGCAAGAGAAGTTCAAGGCCCTCCACCACCCGCATGCACCCGCCTGCGCCTCATTCCTGGTGCCTAGTGGTAGGCGTGTCTAGTGTACCGTTTATTTCGTTCCATAACTCGTATTTTGTTTTTCGTATTTGTATTTTCATTTTTCATACTGTTTTTACCCTAAACTGTGCCCATTTTGTGCGCCGCTTTGTATTTGCGCTTTAATAGTGCCCGTTTTCCTTTCTGGCTCTCGCTGGTTCCTCTAAACCTAGCCGCTGTGTCCCCTGTGGCCCCGCCCCCCTCGTGCCCCCGTTGGACACTACCTCCCGCCTCCCAGCTGCTCCTCCCTCCCACCTCCCCTTCTTAATGGCGGCCGCTGTGCGGCGCCTAGTGTGACCCACCTGACCTGCTTGGGCCAGGAGTACACTTCAGCTCCACCAGCCTGCCTCCGTGCCCCTGACCCCGCCGTTTGCTGCAAGAGAAGTTTGAGGCCCTCCACCACCCGCAGGCACCCACCTGCGCCTCATCCCTGGTGCCTAGTGGTAGGCATGTATAGTGTACTGTGTATTTCGTTCCATAGCTCGTATTTCATTTTTTGTATTTGGTTTTTCATTTTTCATACTGTTTTTACCCTAAACTGTGCCCATTTTGTGCTCCGCTTTGTACTTGTGCTTTAATAGTGCCCATTTCCTTTCCAGCTCTTGCCGGTTACTCTCAACCCAGCCGCTGCGTTCCCTGCGGCCCCGCCTCCCTCGTGCCCCCATTGGACACTCCCTCCCACCTCCCAGTTGCTCCTCCCTCCCACCTCTCCTTGTTAATGGCGGCCGCTGTGCAGCGGGCACGCCACTGGTGTGCCGGAGGCATGCCAGAGGCAAGCAGGACTGCGCCCGGCCGTGCCTGGGCCACGCCCAGCGCCCATCCCCCTGGTCCACGCTTCTCCGACCCCCCCAAGCGCCACTACTCCTCCACAGAACGTATTGCTCTCAACCCAGGCCAGCACCCGCCTGCGCCCAGGCCAACCCCAAACACACACATGGACCTTTCACATGCAACTCATGCCATTTCTCCTGCACTCACACCAACACCAGCAACACCAACAAGCACCACAACAACACCAAACCCGGCAATCACCTCAACTGCATCTTCTTTAACACCCGCTGTCCACAAGCACGCCATCGAGTGTTGGGACCTGCTCACCACAAACTCTCCTGACATCACCTTCCTCACTGAAACATGGATGAACTCCTCATCAGAACCCGACATCGCCATAGGCATCCCAGAAGGTTACAAAATCACCCGTAGAGACCGCACCAACAAACCAGGAGGAGGTATCGCCATAATACACAAAAACTCCATAAAAATTTCCACCAACACCAACGACACCCTAGACAACGCAGAACACCTACACTTTTAAGTACACATCAACGCCAACACCACCCTTAGAGGAACCCACATCTACAGACCACCAGGACTCCACCCCCCATTCTGTAACACCATCACCGATACCATCAGCTCCCACGCCCTCACCTCCACAGACTACATACTCCTTGGTGACCTCAACTTTCACCTAGAAAGCACCCACGACTGCAACTCCATGGCCCTGCTGGACAACCTCACGAACCTCCGCCTCAAGAAAATGGTCACCTCACTCAGCAGGACACACGCTAGACGCCATCTTCACCTCCAGCAGCCACATCACCTTCACTTACACCACCGAACTCCACTGGACTAACCACCACTGCGTCCACTTCTCCTTCATGAAACCCACCACCCACCACCAACAATACGCTACACCCTACCACAAGTGGAACAAGATCTCCAAAGAACACCTGATCTCTAACCTCGCACAAGCTCCACCTCCCATCACCAATGACCCCAACACCACAGCCCTCAACCTCACACGATGGCTAGAAACTTGCGCAGACTCCCTCGCCCCTTTGAAAACAAACAACAACACCCACACCATCAAGACCGCCCCCTGGTTTACCACAGAACTTCAGTCTTCCAAACGAGAATGCCGAAAAATTGAGAAAGCCTGGTGCCAAGAACCCTTAATGAGCAACTTCTCTGCCCTCAAAACAGCAATGCGCAAACACCAACTCATCCGGACCACCAAACGGTCCTTCTACAAAGAACGCATAGACAGCAACACACACAACAGCAAGGAACTCTTTGCCATCATCAAAGAACTCACCAAACCCAAATCTTGCACCATCGACCCTCAACACTCCCAAGACCGCTGCAACTCACTGTCCAACTACTTCCACCGCACAATCGCAGACATACACAACAGCTTAACATCATCAGCACCCACCATCACCACCACCGATACAACCAACACCACAACACCCTGCCGCACCAACCTACTGAACACCTGGACCCCCACCAACGACGAAGAAATCGGCAAAACCATGAACTCCATCCACTCAGGCTCCCCAACAGACCCTTGCCCCCACCACATTTTCAACAAGGCCAGCCAAATCATTGCTCCCCAGCTCCGGGCCGTCATCAACAGTTCCTTCGACACTGCAACCTTCCCAGATATTTGGAAGCACACTGAAGTCAACGCTCTTCTCAAAAAACCCAAAGCAGACCCTGAAGACCTCACAAACTACCGACCCATTTCCCTTCTCTCCTTCCCCGCAAAGGTCGTTGAGAAGATAGTAAACGTACAACTGTCTCGCTTCCTAAAAGAGAACAACATACTCAACGTCTCCCAGTCTGGATTCCGCAAGAACCACAGCATTGAGACCGCCCTCATCGCCTGCACAGACGACATCAGGACCAGAGTGGACAAGTGCGAGACCGTCGCCCTAATCCTCCTAGACCTCTCTGCAGCTTTTGACACTGTATTCCACCAAACCCTCCACGCACGCCTTTTTGATGCCGGAATTCGCCACAAAGCCCTGGACTGGCTCACCTCCTTCCTCTCTGAAAGAAACCAAAGAGTTCACCTCCCTCCTTTCCAGTCTACAGCCACCAAATGGATGACAGCAAGCCACCTCAAATTGAACTCAGACAAAACAGAGATCATCATCTTCGGCCCCAACAAGACAGCATGGAATGACTCCTGGTGGCCCAACACCCTCGGACCACCTCCAACACCCACCACCCATGCTCGCAACCTTATCATCATACTGGACTCGTACCTCTCCATGACCCAGAAAATCAACACCATATCATCCTCCTGCTTCAACACCCTTCGCATGCTATGCAAAACTTTCAAATGGATCCCTCTAGAAACAAGAAAGACAGTCACCCACGCCCCCATAAACAGTAGACTGGACTACGGCAACGCCCTCTACACAGGGACCACAGCCAAGCTTCAAAGAAAACTCCAGCGAATCCAGAACGCAGCTGCACGTCTCATCCTCAACCTCCCTCGCCACAAACACATATCCACCTACCTCAGATCCCTACACTGGCTGCCCATCAACAAAAGGATAATTTTCAAAATCCTTATCCACACTCACAAAGCCCTCCATGACACTGGACAGGCCTACCTCAACGAACACGTCACCTTCCACATACCAACTCGGCAGCTCCGCTCCGCCGACCTCGCCCTCGCTACAGTCCCCTGCATCCTACGCACCACTTCCCGTGGCAGATCCTTCTCCCACCTCGCCGCCAAGACCTGGAACTCCCTCCCCACCAACCTACGCAAGACCCAGGACCTCCTAACCTTCAGAAAGCACCTAAAAATATATAATTTTGAGCAGTAACCGCCCCGCCCCCCACCCCCTCCTAGCGCCTTAAGACCCTACCGGGTGAGTAGTGCGCTTAAGAAATTATTTGATTGATTGATTGATCATAATTATTCAACTGAGCAAAAGAGTAAGTTAGTAAAACAATAAGGGCAACCCCTGAGGGTGTATTATTCATGACACAATATTCAGAAACATCCTCCAGTTCTAAACTACTTCTATTAAAGTAATAGTGACAGAGGGACAATCAGGTTGCAGCATTAATACCACAACCCTTCATGTTCATGTATAAATCATCATAGTTTTTCAAGTTATGACGGTGGCACAACACTTTGACTATATAATACATTACGAGTGTATAGTCAATGGTTTATTCAATCCCCAAAAAAGTACTGCAATTCATGATCAGTCTTAAGCCCTTGTTCTAATGTACATAATCTCATGATCCAAAGGGCATCTCCAAGTCTTAATTACTGTTTCGAATCTCCACCACGAGGTTCCTGGGTGTATGTACAATTCCATGGAAGCAAAATGATCTATGTGTACCTTGTTTGTTGCATTCCAAAGCATGATTAGCTATGGGAGTACTTCATTTCACCTGTTGTCAACGCTCACATATGTTCCCCTTTTCTTTCTCTGAGTGCCCTGATTGTACTTCCTATATATAACATTCACATTTGCATATAATGACATACACCACAAATTTTGTACCACAGTTTATCTTATATTCATGCGGAATGTTGTACTGAAATGTTTGAGTATTACACAACCCACAATGACCACACTTGAAAAAACACGTGTATGTGATTTCAACCAGTTATCCCCTGTTGTTTGTTTTGGATAACTTAGACTTATTAAGGATCTCAATGCCATCCCTCTGTGATAAGTGAGATCTGGTCAGTCTTTAAGCATTTTATCTCCTTACAATAGGTTCCAATATCTTTGTAGACACTGCCAAAATTCATGATTCATCCAAATGAATTCTATCACCAATCTAATCTTTTCAGTAGTGTCTTTGTCTCCTCTACTCATTGATAGGGTATCTGACCTCTTTACCTTCAAATTCTATTCTTTCGTATAACATGTTTATTATAACCTCTTTGAAGTAAGCAACTCTCAATTTCTAGCAAACATCTGTTGAATTCCTGGTCATCACTGCAATTGAGCCTCCCTTGCATCATCTCCCCAAAAGGAATGGCATTGATATGACATCTCAGGTGCGAGCAAGTCGCATGCAATATTGAATTGCATGATGCTGGTTTACAAAATAATCTACTGTGCATTGCGTTATCTCGATTACATAGTTCAACATCTAGAAAAACAATCCTCTCACTGCTGAATTGATAGGTGAACCATATGTTATGGTCATTAGTGTTCATGTATGTACAAAACAATACCAATTGCTCCACAGCACTGGTCCAAATCATAAGACAATCATCAATGAAGAACCCCAAGTACAGTATATATTCACACCATTCCTTATCCCCCCCAGTATAGTATATATTCACACCATTCCTTATCCCGTGGGCCCCAGCTCTCCTCCTTCTCAATCTATTCAGGATGATATTCGTTATTGATATTAACATGTCAGTAGGATTGAGTAATAAGTGTTCTATATACTAAATGAAGTTCTTTTTTTCTAGTCTGGTCTGGGATCCTTTTTGTGTGGTATTTTCACTGTGTTACTGTTTGAAGTGTTGCACAAATACTTTACACATTCCCTTTAAATGAAGCTTGACTGCTCCATGCCAAGCTACCAGAGGGAGAGCGTAGGTTAATTTGGGGTTTGCTTGTGCCTGTACCCTAACAAGAATTGTGGTTACTGTTTGACTAGGGCTCACACCTTAGTCAATCAACAATCCAGTTTCTTACTTTGATGATCAGCGGTGTGAACTGTGAAAAAAGACTGTTTGTGCAGTACCATGCAGTGATTTGGTATACACTACCATCCTATATCTAAGACCAATTCAAGTTTAAATTCTCCTTGAGTGTTCTTTTTTGCTTTTTCCAAATTCATTCTTCATCTACTTGACTGTTTGTGTCTGTGACCCCATCTGCAAAGATGGAATCTGAGCTTTTCAGCCTGGAGAGCTACTCTGTGTCTCAGGTCAAGGAGTTCTGCTATGAGAGGGGACTGCATACTAAAAGGAGCATCAAGGAGGCAGAGTTCCAAAAAGCCTTGAGAGCATGGCCAAAGGCCCATCAATTGCCAGTTACAACAGATGACCAGGAGGATGACGAGGGTGAGGAAGGATCTGAGCAGGACCCACAGGAGGGTCTTGGACTGTTACCTGTTGAGGAGGGGGGTAACACGGTCCCTGGATTGGACATGCCTCCATGTGTATGGAGCAGTGTCTCCTCCCACAAACTGTTCCAGAGAGGAAGGCAGAGAGGGAGTACAGATTAGAGAGGGATAAGCTCAGAATGGAGGAAAGGCACTGGCAATGGAGGCAGAGCAAAGAAGACTGTCCATGGAGGACAAGAAACTGGCCATAAAGGAGAGAACTGTTTTGGAACATTTGCCTCATGAGAGGAGCCTGAAGGCGCTTGACATGAAGGGCCAGAGAGGCAGAATCCAGTGATGATGGTACCAGCATTTCTTCAGTGCTCTCTAGAAGACAAGAAGGTCCACATTCCTAAATGTTGTCTGTTCCTTTGTTGCCTGAGACAACATTGACATGTGGTTTGAATCCTATGAGATTGTCTTACAGATGCACAAGATCCCTGAAAAGGGTTGGGGGGGCTAGTCTGTGAAGGCATATCCCTAGTGTGATGAGGGACACCCTACTGGCCCTAGAGAAGGAGGACAGAATGAGGTATCACCCCATGAAGGAAGCCCTTGTCAGGAAGTATGGTCTGACCCCATAGAAGTACAGACAGAAATAGGATGACAGCCAGAAACTAGCCTAACAGACCTGGTTGAATTGCATGGATTCATTTTGCAAGGTATTGGATGGTTGGGTGAAGGACAGTGAAGTGAAAGATTATCAGGGGCTGTAAGTTGGATTGCAAAGAAGCACATGTTCAGCCTTTGTTTTACAGACCTGTATTAGCACTTGATTGACAGTGAGCTTTCTGACCACAGGGAGCTTGCCAAGGAGGCAGTCCGCTGGGTCAGTACCAATGTCCAAAAGAAGGTATCTGGGGGGTCATCACAAGGATGGACAGGGTCCCCATCGGAAGAAAGGGGGGGACAAACATAAAAATAAGGAGTTTTCTAAAGGGCCTCAAACTTGTTGCTCTGGTCACGACTCCCATGCTCCAACTGAGAAGAAGAGATGGTTCCTTGACAGTAAGTCTTCAGGGAAGGCCCCCAAGTATTTTGTCACTAGGAAAGGCACTTCAAGGGGGATGTCAAGCGTCCAAAGTTGTGCCACCAACATTAGTAGCCCTGTAAACATAGCTCAGACCTGCCACTGCAGTGTCAGTGTCTGGAGTTTTAACCTGCCAATTTGACTTGGCACGTGTACCCAGTTGCCAGGCCTAAACCTTCCCTTTTCATACCTGTAAAGCATGCCTAAGGTAGGCCCTAGGTAGCCAAATGGGCATGGTGCAGCATGTGTTAAAAGGTGGGACATGTACTGATGGGTTTTACGTGTCCTCACAGTGAAATTCTGCCTAATTCAGTTTTCACTGTTGCACTGCCTATCTCTCTCATAGGTTAACATGGGGGCTGCCTTTAAATATTTTTTTAAGTGCAGATTCCCTTTGAGAGCAGATAGAAATTTGGGGTTTGGTGTCTCTGAACTCACAATTTAATAATACATATTTTGGTAAAGTTGTCTTTTATATTGCTAGCTTGAAAATGCCACTTTTAGAAAGTAGACATTTTCTTGCTTTAACCATTCTGTGACTCTGCCTGTTTGTGGATTCCCTGTCTGGGTCAGACTGGCAGGCTGTTTCTGAATCTCCTCTAGACAGTGACACAAAGGGAGCTGGGGTGTAGCTTACATATCCTGATGAGCCATCTGAGCTAGAGTGGAAGGAGAAGTGGCCACTTACACCTGAATGAGCTGTGCCTGCCCTCACACAATGCAGTCTCCAACCCTCTGGTGTGTGTCTGGGGCCTGGCCTGGCCAAGGTAGGATCCTGTAAACAACAGAGACTTTTCTTTGAAGTTGAGCAACTTCAAAGACAGAAATGGGTATAGGTAGTGGACCCAAAACCCCAGACTTTAGATCACTTCTGGTACCAAAAGGAACCTCTGCCAAAGAGAAGAGCTGAGAAGAAGTGCTGCCCCTGCCTGTGACTGTGCTTTGTTGTGCTATCCTGCAGTTGCTGCTTCTGCCTGTAAAAGGGGACAAAGACTGGACTTTGCTGTGCATTCCTGCTTGAAGACGAATCTCCAAAGGCTTGAACTGAGCTTGCCTCCTGTTTTGAAGTCTCAGGGTCATCAAAGACTTCCTCTGCCAGCACCTAGACTCTTTGCTGGGACTCCTGCTCTGCCAAGGGGTGCCCTATCCAGTCCCTGGGTCCTTGAAAGGTGAAGTTGGCAAGACAAGAGCTGAAATCCAAGCACAGAACGCCATGCGGGTACATTTTTGATGCACAAACTGCAACGCAGCTGATAAGCAATGCACCACCCGCTTCACAGCTAAAAATGACATTACACCTGCATCACAGCTGGGAGATCGAAGCATTGCGGCTGCTGGTAACGACGCAAACCCCACACAGTGCAGTTTTCTAACACCGTCCCTGGGCATCATAGTCATCGTGAACCTGCACGGATCTGAGGTGCCCTGTCCGGAAAGTGACGCATCGCTCTCTTGCGAGGGAGAAAGACAACGCATTTCCTACCCGACCGGAGAAGAAACAATGCACGGCCCCACTTGCGAGGAAAGAATCGACACACTGCTGACTTTTCTGAGGCACGGTCGCCCATACAGCTTTATTTTTTATGCTAACCAGGTACTTTGTGTGAAATAAACTTTTCCATTGTTTTCTATGGAGTAAGACTCTTATTCATTTGAAAATTCATATCTTAACTGGTGTATGTTGGATCTTTGTCATTTTGGTTTTGTTTGATTTAGATAAATATTACTTATTTTTCTAAACTGGTGTGGTGTTCATTTTGTAGTGTTTCACTGTATTACTGTGTGTGTTGGGTCAAATACTTTACACATTGCTTCTGAATTAAGCCTTTCTGCTCGTGCCCAGCTACCAAGGTGGTGAGCGGGGGTTAACCAGGTATGTTTCTCCTTGCTTGGACAGGGGGTAGCCTGACTGCCAACCAAAGGCCCCATTTCTAACAATCAATATTATTTATAGCTGCAGGAATGTCAGAGTTCAACTTTAAACAAAACATTGAGAGTCAGAGATATTCTGAAGGTGTATTCTTTGTTATAACAAATGTTAGATGATTCAATATACTGATAAGGTACTAATGATATCCAATACGGCCCAATAAACATCAGTACACACTGGAGAGAGGAGTCAGAGTAGCAATATTCAGTGTCTAAGTTTTCTCTCTTTTCTATTCTTTAACACAATCTACTGCTAACCAATAGATGTTGAGAAGTGGGTAAAAGTTAATTGCTGACATTGGATCTGGAAAACAGGGTAGGGCATTCTGAATGACTGCTTAGCTTGTGTTATCATTCATCTGGAGAAATGGATCCTTATATTACTCTTTCTGAAATTTGAAATATTATAACCAAATAAAAAACAGGTTGTTAGTTGGTAAGGTGTGAGGAAAAAGTCTTACAATCACAATTAATTTCAGTCAAAGACAAAATAGGTGTCATGTAAAAGACAAAAAAGAAAGAAACTGGTTATGTGTCATTACCCTCACATTAGAAAAAGGAAGATCCTTCGTCCTTACAATCGCCGTAACAAGATTCTAGGCTCTTTTTTCGTATACCATAGCCACTAATAACATCCATTATACTTTTAGCAGAGGGACTTACTGGGTTTCCAAGGAAGACATTTTTCCTCACTTCACAGTAAAGTTTTGTCTTATTTAAGCAGACAATTCTGCTAATGGGAGAATTCTATTACCAGAGAAACATGGCCCGTTCTTAAATAATTTTTCTGCACTCTGTGAGCAAATGAGGAAGCTGTTCGAAAGAAAGTCATATACTCTTCATCAGGATACTGCATTATTACATTTACAACAAGGTATCAAATTTAATTGTTTAGTTGGTGTGACTGGTTGGGCTGAAGAGAAAATTACATTGTTATTTTATTGAGGACTACAACTAGGAGTGGGCGATAAATTCTGCTCCATCTGCAGAATTTGCAGAATTTTGGCCACCCCATATTACACTTGTAGCACAGAGGTCTGGCCAAATTCCGCTGAGCAGAGGAATTTTTTCTCAAGTGCGGCTCGTCAACAGTAAGATGGCAAGTGCAAGCGAGCACTGGTGTCATACAACATAATTTTGGGCGCCAAGAGGACACCCAGTGACATTTTCTCAATGCAAATGGTCCCAACCCTCTCAGTGAGAAAGCTGTCAGGCGGTAGCAAAATCAATTCGAGCAGCAGTGCCTTCTGGTGCATCGTGTGGTGCTGTTCACACTAACTTTTAAGCATGGAACGAGCTCCTGGGGCTAAGAATCAGCACAATGTGACGATTTCCACCCATTTGAGGATCTCCACAGAATCTTGCAAAGTTTTCATGCAGCTCCAGAAGTTCTGCCCTCCCCTAGCTAGAACATAACTTGAAGGATTTACTGGCTCAGGTGGTAAAATCTCTTGCTAAGTGTGCGGAGCTCATAGACACAGTGCTGCAATTACTTATCATTTAACTGAAAGGTGAAGCAGAAACTAAGATATTAGTGGTATATCTGAAGTTATGAAAAAATAAAAACTCATAGGTTTCAGCACTCGTACAAGTAGGCAGCATAGAAGACCCAATCTCAAAAGCTGAAAGAGTCAGAAGACATACACAGAATACATGCATGAACTGTGGGAGGTTAGGGCATTCTCCTAAGTGTTCCTGGATTAAACAAATAATATCAACAGATCATAATGTTGTGTACAGAAAGGCAGCATCTGGTAGCAAACAAGATTCCTCATCAATTAAATTATGGTGTGAAGACTTTAAGTCAGTTCCTGTAGGAAAAGAAGATATTAATAGGGGTGAATCCACCATAAGGAATAAGGCCACAAATGACAGAGCAAAACACAGTTTCAATAATTCTAACTTGGACTCAAACCCTTGGCAGCTAGGGCACAAAGCAGACAGGCCTAACTTAGGAAAATATAAAGATTTAGCAGTAATGAACAGTGAAAAAGTCAAAGCACTTACACAATAATAACCCCCAAAAACATTTTTTTAATGATACCAAAAATGACAAAAATCCAATACTGGGAACCAAAGTTATGAATATAACATTTTAAAGAAAAAAAGCAGCATGAAAAAGTAAAGCAGCAACCAGAACTCACTATTCACAGTTGACCGGTGCAATATTGGTGCCGACCGCGATGGAGCAGAGGCCAGCTACACTGAGCAGGTTGCCCTTGTCAAAGATTTTGACTTCTGATTTGGAGCCTGATTTAGAGTTTGGCAGATGGAGTTACTCCGTCAGAATCATTAAGACTATCACCTCCACATGTTACGATTCCATTATATCCTATGGACATTGTAATACGGTGGACAGGATATCCGTCACACTTGTGACACAGTAACCCATCCGCCAAACTCTAAATCAGGCCTTTAGTCTCTGAAATGGAAGTCTAATCCCTCCTGTGGGGCAAGGTTGCTGGTTGTATCCAATGAAGTCCTCGTATAGCTGGATAGCCATTGGACAAGTACTCGCTGGACTCCTTGGTTTTGGCAGCAAAATCCTTGAGCGGTACAAATTCATATTTTGCAGATGCAAAACTCCTCACATCTGCCCAATATTTATTGTGTCTTCACCCAGTCAATTTCTCCATTGTCCTACATAAGGCCTTAATGAGGGTTTGACAGATGCAATACTTTGCCACAAACATTGTGGAGTATATGCTCTGTAGAATTACAAATGTCATAGGCTATAATGCATTTATATTATTGCAAAGTGGATAGCTGTCATGTTTGTGGAGCAATGTCCCATCTGACAAACTCTAAATCAAGCCCTTAATCTTTTTTTTATGGAGCGCACAATCCTTCAGCTGTATCTTCCGAAATCCACATAAAATCAGGCTCTTTTGCAGCAAAGTCTTGTGACGCTCCAACAGTTTTGGAAGTCCAAACATTTAATAAGTCCCAACTTTTAAGGCTTTATGGAGCAGCTCCTCTGGGTAACTTCTAAGACTCCCTGGACCTGAGGGGCAGTAATTATGGGACAGGACTTATTTCAACAGAGGCCATCAGCAGGGTCCAGTCCAGATCAAGTTGCTACTGGTCAGCTTCAGGAAAAGAAGCTGCTGTGTCCCGGGTACAAGCTGGAGCAGGTCCAACACTTCAGGTATCCACAAAAGTCTGAAACAGCAAGTCCAGTCTTCTTCTGTTCATCCACATGTCCAGCGAGTGTCCTCATGTGCTGTGCTGAGTTGCCAATTTGTAGGATTTAGTATCCAGTGGGTGAGGGTGACTCTGATGTACTCCCTAGCCAATGAGAAAAAAGTTAAATTGGGGAATCCTTCCCACTTTTGCAGCACATCCTGTTTGCTGTACTACAAACAATCCCATAGTGCACTATTCTGAGACAATCCAAGATGGCAACACCTTTCTGCTCATGTAGGATGCTGAGGGACACCTAGGTGAATGTTTAAGGAAATGAGTAGTCCATTACTCCTCAGCTACACCAAACTTGTCCTGGAGCCAGCTACCCTCTAGTGGGTTGCTGTCAAAGTGGCTAAAAGGGGGCCTATACAAAAGGCATCCCTTCCACAGGTTTCCCCTCATACATAACTATAGATAGGATGGTCTCATCCTTAAAGTTAATGTAGTTCATGGACCCTCCACAGCTGTCCTTCTCTCAGCTGATAGGATTTACATATCCTATATACACACCTATGTCTTCCTGCCGAAAGCTCAAAGCCACTATGCTCTGGGACAGTTTTCACACTTCATTAAGAGGAAGTATTGAAAGGGGCCAGCTGCTGGCAGGCTAATTGAAATTATCCCATTTGGTTCAGGCAGACAAAGTTTAACTTTTTAAAAGTTACTTTTCCTAAATACTTATTTACAATACAACATCACCACTGAATTGGATTTTAATAAACATTAAAAATAGTGCTTGAGTTATTTCGGTAGCTTAACCCAAACCAAAGATACAGGGTTATGATTTAATTCTGAACTTTAATTTTTCCCCTGAGAATTGTTACTGCGTTGTTACAATGAAAATAGCTTTTGGGGTCTAGTTACTGTAGGTACATGCCAACAATTAATGCTTGCATGTATCCCTTTGAAATATTAGGCACCCTACCTTATGGGCTGCAAGGCTTACTTAAGGGAGACATTTAATATTTTAACGTAGAATTATTTCTTGTCAAAAAAAGTTTTTTGGGCGGGTTCGTCCCTGAGTTTGAAAGCTCAAGATGTTAGACCTGTAGCCATGACATTTACCTTTTCCATTGTTGTATTTTCATTCCCCGTGTATCATGGCCTTACTGGAAAATTTATTATTGCAAATTTTACTCCGGTGTATGGGTCAGAGAACATATGCTGGGGGCAGGACAGCAGTGCCCCAATTGCCAGATGCCAACAACCAGCAACATCAGTCGACAAAGAAATGGAGGTGACCATGCAAAAAGAGGCACATTCTTACAGTTCCCAAATGAGTACTGAATAGCATGTAGTTGTCATTTGCCTATATGATTGTACCAATAAAATTCACTGTCAAATGGGCAAGAAAAGAAGCTTAAAGTCTTTTAGATTCAGAGGCATCAGCAACCTATATGAACATTGTTTGTTTAATCTCTGCAAATTCCTGTGATTCAGAAAAAAAGGTGCTTGAGGAGGTTAAGGCAGTTGATAGTTCTATTTTGATTTAAAGTATTGTGTGTTTTCATACACATATGATTTCTTGGTTCATTTTGTGAATCATCATGAAAATATTTGATTTTAGGTATGCCTTGGTTGACATTGCATGAACTTATAACTGGAATGGTACAAAAGAATTTTGACTATTGTCCGAACAGTTATTTCATATCATGTGAATTATTCATGAGTCGCTATTGTCAAGGCTTAACAGGAAGAGCAATATCTCATGTTATTAGCTGTATGACTATTCTACCACCTGTTATGGAGGTTTCAGTGATGCATTTGACTCTGGAGTTATGAGTGCAAAATAGATTTTATATCCTGGTGCACCAATACCTTGTAGTTCAGTGTGTGTACTCACAGGAGCCAAAACAGAATATGTTAAAATTTAAATGACACCTGTCTATTTTTTGCTCCAAAGAAAGGAGGGGAGTTAGGAATGTATATAAACAACCGAGCAATCAACAGAAACACAGGTAAACATGGTAAACTCTGCCCTTATACTTGTTTTTTAAGATCAGATTACAAACAAACATTCCCACTATACTAGACCTCAGAAGAACAGCCCATCTAGTCAGTGTCAATGGGGCTGAGAAGTGAGAGATTGTGTTTTGCACACGTTTTAGTTGTTTGAATATCAGGTTATGTCTTTCAAACTCTTCGTTACTCCTGCAGCCTTTCAATACTTTAATAGGAGGTTTTCAGAGGAGCTTTGGAAGTACTATGTATAGCTGTTCTGGAATATATACACTAATATTTATATTCTCTGGAGACCGACGTACAACACGTCAAATTATTCTTACAAAATTTGTGAGCCCATCATTTTTATGCTAAGATGAATAAGTGTGTCTTTCATACTACTGTAGTGAGTTTGAATTACAAAATCATATCTGAAGGTATTCAGATGGAGGAGAAGAAAAGTGTCAGCAATTGTCCTGTGCCCAACACCAACCTCAGTTAAAGCCATACATGGGTTTTGTTTTTTCCTAATTTATAAGGAAAGGTTCCTTCGTCAGCTTTCAGAAATAGAAAGACTCATTACCAGGTAACCATGAAGAGAACAGTTTTGTAATGTAAAAAGTCAGAAAAGGGGGCGTGGCCTGCAGTCAGACAGGGAAGATGTCTGCCCAGTGAGCTTTGCACCTGGGTAACCTGGCCTCATCAATATCGACCACCGTTGGCAAGCTTCACTAATGAAAGGCATCAGATCTCAGAAAGAGTCCAGGGCCTGTTATGAAAGTAGAGACAAGCTCAAGCGAGATCAGAAAAGCAAGTGAACTGGGCTTGAGGAGCACTGCAATGTGTCTGTCATCTCCGGGTCCCAGTGTTCCGACAACATGAAAATGAGGCTGTTCCTGATTATTTCCACAGCCTGAGGCCAGTGATGACACTGGTGTGAATGCTCTTGCTGGAAGCAAATCTTTCAGACTTCTGGAAATTGGATAATTTTACTGAGGATCTCAAGTAAGTGTGGCATTCCACTCAACATAATAGCTGTTTCAATTAAAACAGATACCGGGTCCTAATCTCCCCTTTCTTTGACTCTGACTTGGAGTGCACTGATAGCACTTCACAGTACTTGCCCTTGGGTGGCACGTTTGGCCTGGATGTGGAAGTCTTGCACAGTTTGTGTCATGGAGCTCCTTTACGCATTTCGGGGCAACGAATCAGCTATGAGTATGGTAATTAAAGCTGACGGACATCCCTTCACCTTGCATACTTGCCAGACAAGATACAGTTATCTATTTTACAAGTCTAACTCCAGGTATGTTTTGTTATGACAAGGAAGGAGGCATCTAAAACCATTCAGCATAGGGCAAGGTGCTTCCTTCATAAAGAAATACATTTTGTTACTTTTTGACTGTTTTTGCCCAAATGTTTGAAAACACAGAGCAATACAGCCATCTGTTTAAATGAGAGGAATTTAAATTGAAGACACATGCTTCATAAACCTTTATAACGTAATTGGCTTAACTGAAAGTAGAGGAAAAAAATTAACATTTAATGTTTCATTGAAACATTTTTCTTCACTTTAAATTTCTACCATTTTTAAATAAAAAGTGTTCCATGTCTTGGCGGTGAGGAGTGAGAATGATCTGCCACTGGTCGTAGTTGTGCAGATGCGTGTGACGGCTGTGAGGGCGAGGTCGGCGGAGCGGAGCTGTCAGGTCAGGGTGTAGAAGGAGAGCCATCTGTTGAGGTATTCTGGTCCAGTGTTGTGCAGTGCTTTGTGAGTGTGGGTGAGGAGTTTGAAGGTGATTCTCTTGTTGACGGGGAACCAGTACCGGTTTCTCAGGTGGCCTGTGATGTGGCAGTGGCGGGGATGTCCAGGATGAGGTGTGCAGAGGCGTTCTGGATGCGTTGAAGCCTTTACTGGAGTTTAGCTGTGGTTCCTGCGTAGAGGACATTGCCGTAGTCCAGTTTGCTGCTTACGAGGGCTTGGGTGACTGGTTTTCGTGGGGATCCATTTGTAGATCTTTCGGAGCATGCAGAGGGTGTTGAAGCAGGAGGAGGAGATGGCGTTGACTTGCTGGGTCATGGATAGTGAGGAGTCCAGGATGAATCCTAAGTTGAGTGTGTGGTTGGGGGGAGTCAGAGCAAATACGAGTGTGGCAGGCCACCAGGAGTCATCCCATGAGGAGGGGGTTGAACCAAAGATGAGGACCTCAATCTTGTCAGAATTGAGTTTGAGTCAGTTGTTCTTCATCCATTCGGCAATAGCCTTCATTCCTTTGTGGAGGTTGGTCTTGGCGGAGTCCTTGGTGAGGGAGAGGATCAGCTGGTTGTCGTCAGCGTATGAGATGATTTTGAGGTTGTGAGGACGGGTGATGTTAGCGAGCGGAGCCATGTAGATGTTGAAGAGGGTCGGGCTGGGGGACAAACCCTGGGATACGCTGCAGATGATTTTGGTGGCTTCAGAGTGGAATGGAGGGAGGCAGACCCTCTGAGTTGTGCCAGTGAGGAAGGAGGTGATCTAGTCCAGGGCTCTGTCGCAGATTCCTGCATTGCTGAGGCGTGTGCATAGGGTGTGGTGGCAGATGGTGTCGAACACAGCTGAGAGGTCCGGGAGGATGAGGGCTAGAGTTTCATCATTGTCCAGTATGGTTCTGATGTTGTCGGTGGCGGCGATGAGGGCAGTTTGGGTGCTGTAGTTGCAGAGAAATCTGGATTGGGAAGGGTCCAGACTGCTCTTCTCCATGAGGAAGTGGGTCAGTTGTCTGTTGACAGCCTTCTCAATGACTTTTGCCGGGAAGGGGAGCAGGGAGATAGGCCGGAAGTTGTTGAGGTCCTTTGGGTCCGCCTTGGGTTTTTTGAGGAGGGCGTTGATCTCAGCGTGTTTCTAGCTCTCCGGGAAGGTGGCGGACTCGAAGGAGCTGTTGATGATCTTCCGGAGTTGGGGTGCGATGACAGAGCTTGCTTTGTTGAGGATGTGGTGAGGGCAGGGGTCGGATGGTGAGCCAGAGTGGATGGGGTTCATGATTTTGATGGTGTTATTGTCGTTGACGGGAGTCCAGGAGAGCAGGAGGTTGGTCGGTGGTGAGTCTGTTGTGTTGGTGGTTGCCAGGGGGGGTCTGAGTTCTGAAGCTGTCGTGGATGTTTGCAATCTTGCGGTGGAAGTAGGAGGCTAGGAAGTCGCAGAGGTCTTGTGATGGCGGGATGTCATTGGCGTTGGAGCTGGGGTTGGAGAGTTCCTTCACGATGTTGGCGGTTTGGATGATTTGGTGGTGTCTGAGGATGGAATTTTTTAAGGCTGTGTGGTTGTCCAGTGTCTGATTATGGCGCCACTTCTTTTCCAGTCTTCTGCATGTTTGCGTAGATTCTTGGAGGTCGGTGGTAAAACAAAAGGCCTTTCTGTCAGTGCGATTTTTGATTGGGGAGAGAGTGTTGGCACAGGTGTCCATCCATTGCCTGAAGTTGCGGGCAGCTGTGTCATTGTCGGTGGTGTCGATGGATGGGTTCCGGGACAGGGTAGTGATTAGTTGGTCTTCGGTGACCTTGTGCCATCTGCAGTGTGGAATCTGTTGCGGGTGATGGTGTGTTGTGGGTTTCTCGAAGGAGAAGTGGATGCAGCGGTGATCTGTCCAGTGGAGTTCGGTGGTGTGGCTGAAGGAGATGTGTTTGCTGGTGGAGAAAATAGGGTAGAGTGTGTGTCCTGTGGAGTGGGTTGGTGTCGTGACAATCTGTTTGGGTCCAAGGTTGGAGAGGTTGTCGAGCAGGGTGGTGGTGTTGTAGTCGTTGGTGTTCTCGAGGTGGAAGTTTAAGTCCCCAAGGAGTATGTAGTCAGTGGATGCAAGAGCATGCATGCTGATGACATCGTTGATTGAGTCATTGAACTGCTGTCGGGGGGCCTGTAGACGAGGGTCACTTGGAGAGCGGTGTTTGGGTCGGTGTAGATCTGTTAGTGCAGGTGTTCGGCGGTGCTGAGGGTGTCTTCGGTGCTGGTCGCGATCCTGAGGGTGTTCTTGTGGACAATGGCAATGCCTCCTCCTGGTTTGTTGGGGCGGTACCTGCAGGTGATCTTGTACCCATCCGGGATGGCTATGGCGATGTCAGGTGCTGAAGAGGGGTTCATCCAGGTCTCGGTCAGGATGGAGATGTCTGGGGAAGCTGAGTTGAGTAGATTCCATAGCTCTACTGCATGTTTGTGGACGGAGCGGGGGCTGGGAAGGATACATCTGAGATGGTTGCGTCCTGCCTTGGTGGGTGGGTCATTGGCGTGAAGGCTGTTGAAGGCGCAGTTCCGGCAGGAGAAGGGTCCAGGGGCGATCTGCAGGGAGGCTTGAAGGCAGGCGAGAGAGCAGCTAGTGTTGAGGGCACGGAGGTGGGGTCGTTGTAATGAAGACGTGCGTGGTGGCGGTGGGGAGGACGAGAGCCAGGGGTTCCGGCACTGAGCGCGATCCAGGTGTAGACGGGCGCAAACAGGCTTGCCTTTGGCACGCCAGCGGCTCCCATTAAGTAGGGAGTGAGGGAGGAGAGGACAGCTGGGAGGTGGGGTGAAAAATGGCATGAAAAAGGGGACGGGCTGCGGGGGCAGCAGCGGTGGGAGTGCAGCGCGAGGGAGTGGAGGGGGTGGGGCCGCAGGGGCAGCAGTGGCAGGGGAGAGTGAGAGGCGGGAGTTCGAGAGTGAGAGAGAGAGTGGAGGGAAAGGCAGAAGTAAAGCAAAAGTGCAGAAAAAAGTAAAAAGTAAAGGCAAAAGTGAAAGCAAGTCAAAAGGGCACATAGGAGAGCGAACGGCAGCAGGAGAACAGGTAGGCAGACACGGAGAGAGAGCACACGGAGAGAGGAGAAGAGAGGCAGCCTAGCAGGAAAGCAGAGCTCTCCCACTAGACACCAGGGATGAGGAGCAGGCAGAAGCCTGTGGATGGAGGAGGGCCTCGAACTCCTGACAGGGTCAGGAGTTCAGAGGAGTGAGGGATGAGGGCTCTACTTACCAGGTGGAGCCACAGGAGGCAGAGCAGTTCACTGACCGGGTCAGCTAGATCTTGAACAGCGTGGGGTTCAATGATGATTCTTGGGGTACTCCGGAGCTGATGTCTGTAGGTTCTGACAGGTGTGGCAGGAGCCTGACTTTCTGTGCTCTGTCTGTCAGGAAGAAGTGTATCCATTGAAGGGCCTTGCAGCGTATGCCTGCTGTGTGGAGTCTGATGCATAGGTTGCGATGAGATACTGTATTGAAGGTGGCTGAAAGATCAAGTAGGATGAGGGCTGTTGTTTGGCCACAGTTGAGGAGGGAGTGGATGCCATCTGTGATGGTGGTTTGGTGGTTTTGGTGCTGTGGTTAGTTATGAATCTTGATTGGGAGATGTCCAGGATGTTATTGTCCTTGATGTGTTGGCGTAGCTGAGTGTTCATTGCTTTCTCTGCGACATTAGCTGGGAAGGGCAGCAGCGAGATGGGTCAGTAGTTCTGGCGATCCGTTGGGTCTGCTGTGGGTTTCTTCAGGAGTGGGCGTATATCGGCGTGCTACCAGTCTTCGTGGAAGGTTGCTGAGTCTCAGAGTTCGGGTGCGATCAAGGGGCTAGCCCTGTTGAAGATCTAGTGGGCGCAAGGGTCGGTAGGGGCTCCAAAGTTGATACTGCTCATGATAGGGTGGGTCTTGTCCTTCGTGAGGGGGGTCCAGGAATGCAAGAGTCGGGTGGTTCGGTGGAAGCTGGCAGGGGTGTTGTTAGTGCGTTCAGAGTGTGTTGGGGTCTGACCCTGTTGTAGATGTCGTTGATCTTCTGATGGAAGATGGTGGCCAGTATGTCACAGAGATCCCGAGATGGAGGGACGTTAGTGGTCTCAGCTTGTGGATTGGTGAATTCTTTGATGACGTTGAAGAGTTCTTTAGAGTTGTGTCTGATGGTGTTGATGTGGTCCTGCAGGGCAGTTTTCCTGGTGGATCTGATTAGGCCACTGTAGGATCTTGTTGTGGATTTGAAGGTTGCAAGGTCTTCTTGGGATTTGCTGCTCCTCCAGACAGTGAGGGTTAAAAGGTGTAGGGGCCACAAGTCCTTTATAGCTCACTGTGCTATTTTAGAAGGATTACAATTTATGAACTGTGAGTAACAAAAGGATTTCTGTGTTAAAAGCAGTAACTCACTTATCTAGCTACATAAAATAAAAAGACTGTCATCTGCATGATGTGCTTTGCAGGAGACACTTTAACCCTCTATGCTACTTTGATTCAAAACTGCAACAAGAGAAAACACATGTCTTTCCAGCAAATGCGTTACCCTCCAAGGTTATCTTACGATTGTTATTGTTTCCAGTGATTTTCTGGGCACACAAAGATCCGTGCAGCTGGTGCCTTAACCCCGTGAGATATTTGAAAATGTAGACTTTGCAACCAATATTGCAGAATAAATGTAGTGCTATATTTTTCCTTGTTGGCAACTTATTTCTGACAGAGTTTAAAAAATATATATATATAAGTTGATGCCCATGTTTTGTGTCGGGGTTGCATCATTTTTTGGCACAACCCAGATGCAAAATCTCATTTGTTAAATCTCATCAGTCGCTCAAATGTACCTGTGATAGACCTACAAAATGTGTGAGAGGTGGTAAGATGTGATGTCTCTTCTTATGATGTCAGCCCCGTGAGGTCATGGGTTGTGATGTCACTTCCTGTGATACTTTGATGTCACACTGTGATGACATGCACCATGACGTCTCTTGTATACTGCCTAACTTAGTAAATTCCCCCACTTTCTTTTTAGGACTTGTGGCCTGTCAGTTTCCTTATTGAGTTATTGAGTAACAGCGCCTTCGTCCACTAAGAAAGCAAGCTGGTTCACCACTGAACTCCAAGAGTTTAGAGAAAAAATGGAGGAACAGCCAATCCAGCGAAGACCTCCCCTCATTCAGAGCTGCAACCACCACCCACCAATGAAAAATCAAGAACGCAAGGAAGGATGCACTCCGGGAGCGCCTCAACTCCTCTGCACAGAACTCTAAGGAACTCTTCTCAGTCATCAACGAGTTCACAGATCCCCCATCACCCGTCACAGGACCTCTGTGACAAACTTGCCTCCTTTTTCCACCACAAGATCCAGGACATATATGAGATCTTCCTCCTGGAAAATCCTAGCACAACCTGTGACCGACCCACTCCCCAAGAACCCACCAGGACCATCCACAGCTGGTTCACGCTCATCACAGAGGAAACAGTCAACATCATGAATAGCACCCACTCCGGAGTCCCCTCGAACCCCTGCCCACACTACATATACATCAGAGCCAGCGCATCCATTGACCCCGAGCTCCGTAATACAATTAACTGCTCCGTCAGCATGGGCACCTTCCCCGAGGATTGGAAACACGCCGAAATATGCCCTCTCCTGAAGAACTGTACTGGAGAAAGCAATCAATGCACAACTACGGAATTTCATTGAGGCCGACAACTCCCTGGACAGCTCCCAGTCCAGCTTCCACAGCAATCACAGCACTGAGACAGCACTCCTGGCAGCCACAGACGACATCCGATTACTGCTAGTCTGCGGCTCCACCGAAGCACTCATACTCCTCGACTTCTCAGCAGCATTCAACACGGTCTCCCACAGCACTCTGTGCACCAGACTCCACAACATAGGAATCCACAGAACAGCCCTGGAATGGATCCACTCCTTCCTCTCCGGTTGGACACAGAGAGTCAGACTACTTCCCTACACTTCCAGACCCACAGGAGTCAACTGTAGTGTCCCCCAAGGACCCTCACTGAGTCCCACACTGTTCAATGTATACATAGCCCCTCTTGCTGCCATCGTCAGAAGCCACGGTATGAACATCGTGTTATATGCCGATGACACTCAACTCATCATTTCCCTCACCGAAGACCTGGACACGGCCAAAAGGAACTTTCACTCAGGAATGGAAGCCGTCACCACCTGGATGAGAGAAAGCTGCCTGAAGCTCACCTCCGACAAGACTGAGTGCATCATCTTCGGAAATGCCACCTCAGCTTGAGACGACTTCTGGTGGCCCACATGCCTCAGCGCCCCCCCCTACACCAACTGAGCATGCCTGTAACTTAGAAATCAACCTCGACTCCTCCCTATCCATGACCGGCCAGGTAAACTCTGTTGCCACCTCCTGTTGGCACACACTCCGCAAACTTCAGAAGATCCTCAGATGGATCCCAGTAGACTGTCATAGGATAGTCACCCATGCCTTATTCACTAGCAAGCTTGACTACAGCAGCGCCCTCTATGCTGGCACCTCAACACGGAACATCAAAAAACTTCAACTCATCCAGAACGTCGCCGCCAGACTCATTCTGGACCTCCCTCACCGAAAACACATCTCTCAACACCTGAGGACCCTCCACTGGCTACCTGTCGAGAAGCTAATCACCTTCAAACTTCTCACCGACACGTACAAGACCATACACAACACAGGACCAGGCTACCTGAACCACTGTGTCTCCTTCCACACCCCCGCCAGATCCCTCCGCTCTGCCCAGATGGCCCGTGCCACCGTCCCTCACAACCGCAAAACCACCACCTGAGGACGATCTTTCACTTACTCTGCAGCAAAGAGCTGGAACAACCTCCCCCTGCACCTCAGACAAAGCCTGTCGCTCATCATCTTCAGGAAGAACCTCGATGTGGCTCTTTGGATGAGGCCCCTCCCCCCAGCGTCTTGAGACCCTCACAGGTGAGTAGCCGCTCTTTACAAATATTGATTGATTGATTGATGAAACCATGACTGGTGCACTGTGCATTAGTTGCGAAGTTTGTAGCATGTGTGAGGGTGTATGCACCTGCCCTTTGAGGTTTACCGTTTCACTTAAGCCCACACCCCCGGCAAAACAAGCATTGGCAAAGCTAATAGGTTTCACATATGAAAAAGCTATTGGCTTGATCATTCAGTTTTTAATGTTGCATAGCTCAGCAACATGGCTTAAAGAAAGAAAAAAAACTATGACGTGTCAAGCCCTTACCACATCACAGTGTTTCTTACCATTTTACTTTGTCATGTTGCATAGCTACCCACACTGCTGTGCAACATGTAAAAATACAGCGTGGGGGGGGGAGGCAGAGAAGCAACACAAGGGAGGAAGGTGGAAAAGACATCATTGGATGGGGTAGAGGAAACTATGGAGAGGATGAGAAATGACAAAAACAGTACGGGTGTTAGGAGGTTCAAGCAATAGAAGGGATGAGGCAGTGGGAAAGACATTGGAGAAGGGTGAAAACACAGGGAGTGGCGGGGGACAGGTGCATGCCAAAAGTAAAGAGTGCCTGCGGCTAGTGGAAGGACATTGGCCACAGAGAGGCCCTCAAATGTGAGAAATTCACAACCTAATTTAGACTAACTTTTAAAAAAAACTCCCCCAGCTCAATGAAACTTTGTAGCACTGCTATCAAATCATGTAGAATCTGCACATTTATGGTACTAATATAACAGCTTTGTATGCTGCCCCTCCCAACCTTAATAGGCACACTGACTGCCCTGATATAATGATACCATTCACAATGTAGCATCCATTAAATCAGTGGTTCCCAACCCATGGTCAGGGGACCCCGAAGCCTCCTCAGGGGGTCCACAGCTGCTTAGAAAATGTATTAATATTAACACATTAGGTCTTCAGCTTTCAATAATGAGTCATTGGCGGTCACCAGATTCCAATAATAATTCAGTAGGTGTCCCCGGGTTCTAATACTGATAAAGTGGGGGTCCACTGAAGTTAAAAGGTTGAGAACCACTGCATTAAATAATGAGACTTCAAGGAGCTTTTTAAATTGAAAAGTCCACTGGTTCAGGCATGTATATTGGAGAGACAGTTTTAATGTGGTGGTTGTCACGTAAGTATGTTTTGCATTGGGTGCACCGCCATGAATGTGCATAAACGTTAGGTAGTTTCATGTGTGGACAGGTTTATGCTCTTATGGATGGGTAAACTATTCATCACTGTACATACAATTACACAAGGAACTGAGAGGTATGATAATCCCTGAATCCTGTGGACTTTCCAGGATGGATATGGTTGTGCCAGTTCTTCGGTGGGGACCACCCCTCTCAGTTCCTCCATTGTCTGTAGGTAAATGTTCTACCTACATTTGATACATGAAGTTTCGAAGGACTGCCAGCTTGAACTGTATCCTTCAATTTTGGCTTAGGCTAGACAAAGAAGGAACTAATGCTAAAAATAAAACAAATATCTGCTTCCTATATTTGAATGAGCCCTGCAAATCAAACAAAAGGAATATTTGCCGAGTATGGTATTGAGTGGAGATATCAAACATTTTGGAATACTGCTTCTAGTGAAATTGGCAAAGGTCCGGCGAAAGCCGGGCAATATTTGTGCATCTACCTGATGAGCCCACTTGTGGAAATGGCACCCTAAAGAAGCATACAATTTGTACAGCTTGAACTGCCACACATTATAATACCCTTTGTGAACTTCCACATTGTTAGCCTTGCATTAGAACTTCAGAAACCTGGTGAAGTTCCAGATTCAAATAGAAATCTAGAGGGACCTGGATTTATTTTGTTACTAGAGCCATTAATCATTAATGTTGTGTTAGAGGCAACTAGATCTCAGAATCTATAAGGATTATTAGGTAGCAAATGAAAAGCTACAAAAATAAATTTCTCCAATTATAGACATATATATGTTGAATATTTTTAAAAGGTGGAGATATGTGTACATGGCTGGGTTGATGAAAAGTATACTCTATCATTTTACATAGAAATCGTTCATCAAGGCATGAACTACGCCAATAATAGCTCAGATTATATGCATCTGCTGACCTCACCATTTTTAGGTTTGGCTACAGATGCCTGTGTGTGGAATATCTCATGTTTTCAATTCTTCAAAAAAGTACTCTAAGAGGAAGTGTGCAAAGATTAACCTTTAGAACAGTCCCCTTCAACCATTGGCTTCCATGTGTTTCTCAAGGATTGCATGGCTAGGATGGCTGCCAATTAAGGCAATAGCATTTTGAGGATCGTTATATTGTCCTATTAGGTTCTAGTGATGGAGCCATCATGTAGTCCTTTTGCTAGACTGGAGATGCAGCACGTAGCTTGAGATACAGTGTATGTTATTAGATGTATTTACCTTGCTGACAGAACAATATTTCCATCGCCAATTCAATGTTATTTGTTTAGCACCTGCTTGCTCTTTGGATGCTTTAGCTTCTCATTAAAGCATAGTCCTCTTAACTAACCATTTTGCCTCTGTCATTTGTGTCACTTTGCACGTTGTATTTACAGGTTTTGTTCACTAAGTGAAGATGTGCGTGCCTTTAGGGTTTCTTAAAGTTACTATAAAAGTGTTAACCATTTGTCAAAATCATACACTGTGTAATATTTAGCATTCAGTGCCATTTACGTTCATCACATTCAACTCAAACGTCACCTTCTGGCTCCTTTCCATAACACTCTTCCTTGAAAGTATAGCTTAACTCTGCGAGGACAGCCTGCTTCCAGCTTCCAATGATGCTGCTTTACTATTAAAGGTTCTTTCTGAGACACCTGGGGTAGCACACACGAAGATGGTCAACTATTATGAAGACCTTCCCAAAACAAATAGCCAACTTGTTGGCTTTGACAATGCTTGTTTATGTGTGCATACAATGATTCAGGGATCATCTTTGGATCATCTTTGGGCAGCTCAGGCTGATCATTCATGCTGTTGTTTTTTACTTCAATATTCTTGCATGTAGATGATGCAACACTGCTTTCAAAGACTACTAGTTTATCGAAGGATCTTGAAACTTTTTAAATGTTTCCAATCAAAGGCGTCTACTGATTAAGGTAGGAAAACATACGCTAATCTTGGTCAGATCGAAAAGTATAACCAAACACTTCACTCTGGGATACAAGGAGGTCAGGTTCTACTGAAGGATGTCAGAGGGGAAGTTTTTGAAGGTTCCGGTGGTTATAAAAAGTGATCTATTTGAGGTGGTTTCAGAAAAAAGTCGTTGAAGGAGTGATCAAAGTGGTCTTCCCAACCGACAGAGAGGCTGCAGCTGAACGTGTGATTTTACAGAACTGTTGCAAGTAAACTACACACACATAAGGTTGGTTACCACTTCAAAGCACATAATAGATTGTATCAATCAGAGTGAGTCTTGAGGAAACAAATCCTAATAATTGGTAAGCAGTCTTGGGGAAGTATTTTTCAGAAGTTTCTTAAACACAGCCTACGAAGTAGATACACAACATGCAATGGAACTTAAGGTCATTCCAGAGCAAGCAGAGTGAATGAGCGGAATCTGAAAGGCTGATAGGGAAATGTGTTACCACTAAGCCACGAAATGAAGCAGAGCTGTGGCAGTTAGACTCAGTGGCAACTGGTGCCATTTGAAAATGGTGGGGCATAAAAGGTGTGGATGAGAGTTATGTCACTACTGAGCCAAATGCACAAAATGGGGGTTCGGGAGGCTTTTCCCCCCCAAATGTTGAAAAAAGGAGTGGCAAATGGTGGCCTTTAAAGGAAATTTGAGAAAACAGGTTTATAAAGCAATTGTGAATGTGCTGCCTTGAAATATTTAAACACATTTAAAACTGTGTTTTAGTTTACTGCATTAAATATGTTCAATAATTATTACACACACTGTACATTTGTGTTCTGCTGATTCACCTACCCAACAACATTTGCCTGCCACCAAACTGCAGCACATTTGCTAAACCAAATCATTGGTCACAAGAGCAACCATTGAGTGTATCAAAAGGAAGGCAGGCTAGGATTGCTTCCCCACAGTTTACAGCCCCAGCCCATGTGTGTCATCATCTTTCATTCCCACCACCCAGCATCAAACGCAGCCCTCTGTTACCCAGCCCTGTTTATGGGTCCACTCTAGACAAATGGTTTACATTCCAGAGACTAAGGCTTCACTGGCCCACGCTTTACTGATATTTACTGTGAAAAACTTTAAAAGAAAAACAAATTGCTTTGTCTTTATTTAAGTGGATTCTGCAGATTCCTTGTTCCTGCTTACACCCATGGCATCCATTTCATTTGCCTGTGCCAGGACTGGAAGAAACCCCAAGTGGGTCTTTCGAAGCTTAGCAGCACTTAAAGATGGAATTAAATGTGGGGTTTCTGAGCAACGTGAATCTTAAGATAACTTTAAATTACCTTGTTAGGCGGCCGTGTCAGAGAGAGTTAATTTCCACACTAATTCCATGATGACCCCATCATTCTATTCCATTTATATTGTTGTTGGTGTGATGCATTTAATTTGGCGCTTTATTCAGTAAGCACAACAATAACAAGTAATGCTGCTGCATTTAGGATTACAAGTTTCCTTGCTACGAATTACCCAAGCAGTGATACATCTGTGATTAATAACCAGAGTCGCACGGCGCACCAGCCAGAGAGCAAGAGTCTGCCTGAAGACAGATTACAGGGCATTACCATCAATCAAGCGCTGCACAAAACCTGGACACAATCAATTTGTCAACAATACATGGAGGAAATGTACATTTTTAGGGAACAACAATAAAAAACCCGGCCTCAATTGTGGTTTCGCCTGTTGACTTCACCGGAACTTTGAATGTCTTTATCATCATTAGCTTGGAAAAGGAAACATCCTCAACAATGACTCCGGAAGAACGAAGCCGTGAACAACGAAAGCGTAACCACGCTTGCGTGAACAACAACTCCCCTTTTCTCTGCCTTAACCACGCATGTGCTGAACAACACATATGCACGGTTAAGACAGAGAAAAAGGCGGAGTAGATCGGGAGAGGATGTGGTCAGGTAAGTGTGGTTGGGGTAGTTTTTAGGGGTGAGGGATGGATTAAGGGCTTGGGGCGGGGTGGTTGGGGTAGTTTTGTTTTTGGGGGTGGGTGGTTGGGATAATTTTGTTTTTAGTGGTGGGGTTGGTGGGGTTAGTGTAGTTTTGTTTCTAGGGGTGGGGATCGGGTTAGTTTTGTTTTTAGGGGCGGGGAGGGTGGTCAGGTAGTTTTGCTTTTGGGGGGTGGGGGATCAGGGTACTTTTGTTTTTGGGGTGGGAGGGTCAGGCAGTTTTGTTTTTAGGGGCGGGTGTATTTGGGTAGTTTGGTTTTTAGGAGCAGGGTAGGGGGTAGTTTTATTTTTGGTGTTCGGGCGGGGTAGTTTTGTTTTTAGGGGTGGGGGTTCGGGTAGTTTTGTTTGTTGGGGTGGGGTTGGGGTAGTTTACTTTTTACGGGTGGGGGAATCGAGTTAGGTTTGTTTTTAGGGGTGGACGGTCAAGTTAGGTTTTGTCTTTAGGGGGTTCGGGGTACTTTTGTTTTTGGGGTGGGGGTCGGGATACTTTTGTTTTTTTCGGTGGGGGTGGGGCGCGGTTGGGGTAGTTTTGTTTTTAGGGGCAGGGATGGGCAGTCAGCATAGTTTTGTTTTTAGGGGCAGGGATGGGGTCCGGGGTAGTTTGGTTTATAGGGGTGGGGGGTTATGGTAGTTTGGCTTTTTGGGTGTGGGGGTCAGGGTAGTTTTGGGGGCGAGTTGGGGGTTGGTTGTTTTTAGGGTGGGTGTGGGGGGGTCGGGAAGGTTTTAGGGGTCAGGGTGGGTGGGGGTGTTGGAGTACTTTTGTTTTTAGGGGTGGGGGTTGGGGGTCGGGTTAGTATTAGTATTAGGGGTGGGGTACTTCTTGGCCTTAGGGCAGGTGGGGGTGGCATGCTAGAACCACGCATGCCATTTCCACATGTGCCTTTAGTAGGCATGTGTTTACAAAGAAAAATTGTTGTAAAGGCATGCGTGGTAAAGGCATTTGTGGTAACAACGTAGTCGTTGTTCAGGCATGCAAGGTTCTCGCATTATTTGTTCCATCATACATTTGCTTGGATCAGCACTTCGATTTTAGCAAGATTCAATGCTATCACGTATCTAAGTATATGCTCAGCATGTTCTATTGTGTACATCTTTTATTTTTACTTATTTTTTATATAGTGCAAACTCATCCCAAGGGCATTGAAGCGCTTTACATGAACACCAGTTACAATTACACAAGGGCATTTTAGGTTTTTTTTAGGCATGCGGAGATTAAGTGATTGGTCCAGAATCGTAAAATGTTGAGCCCATGCCTGGACACAGTGTTCTACATAACCATAAGACCAGCTCAGTGTGCAGTGAGCTAATACTGACTCGGAATAAATAGCCCATGGAAAGGAAAACCAAAAGAAGAGGAAAATTTGCAGATTTAGATGTAATAAACTACCCAGTCAGTTCCACAAATACAAATCTCATGCAAACCAATTAACAGCAAAACTTGTAACATACTAACGCTCATTGAAGGACCACCCCACGCATAATAGTGCATTCACAGTTATTTATGGCACCAAGTCAGCTTTAAACATTAAACTGAAAGTACTCAGAAAAGCCATTAAAGTACTGCAGAGGTGTTCCTTCTTGTATTTATTACAATTTTACACAGAGAAAATTGTAAACAATTATGAAACATGCTGGGCAATTGAAGCAACTCATATTAGCACTATGCATGGCTCACTAGCACAAAAGAGCCACAAACAGTTTGTAAGCTACACTTAACATTCAACCAGGGCATCCTTACCAGTGCAAAAACCCTTTAACACTTCCATCTGGCCCAAACAAAAAGATACGAAAGGCAGCACTTACTATGTCACTTTGTGGGTCACTTGCGACCACGACCAGATGACGTGGAGTGGAGAGCTCGAGAGCTGCTTAACCCTCTCGTTTTTCCATTTGCACTGCTTAGCCCTCAAATCCTGCATGCTTATATTCGAAGTGATGTTTTGATTCTGGTTTATAGTTCCTTACAAAGTGCATAGCCTGTTTCACAGCGCTCCTAATTTTTGGCAGATACTTTAGATCTGGTGTATGGAGGTACATTGAATTGCCCAAGATCACACAAGTATTTCCACAGGTGCAGATTAATCTCGGATCTCCTTGCCTACTCCCTTCCTTCGTTCTTCAGAAACACGCTTGTGTGTTTTTTTTTCTTTCTTAAGAACGACTTTCAAGGAGCAGAGAGGGACTTGCTCGCTGTGCGGAAACCATAGCCTGCATTAAGCCAAACTCCTCACCCCACTGCTGCCTCCACGACTAGGTCTACTCCTGCCACTCTTAAGCCAATCCAGCCATTGCTCATATGCTGTTTACATCAGCAAACAGCATAAGAGCAGAACCAAGACTGGCAGGAGCGGACAAAGTCAGAGCTCCTTAGGAGGCGCGTATGTGATGCCTGGCTCCCTAACGCTGTGCTGATAGGAAAGGCCTCAAATGCGCTTTCCCGGTTGGTCGTAGGAAGTCAGACACCCATCCAACCTGCCACTAACTCTTCAGACCCAGCCAGTCTGCGTGTGTGTGATGCACAGTGCTTAATTTGTAAATAAAAATGTGCCGGTGCTCAAAGCCCTCTTCTTAAACATGCGGCTGCTGCAATAAAATGTGCGAACACTGAATACTGAGGCAGCCTAAACCTGAAGCCATCTCGGGCCTCTTCAAACCATTTAAAGCCACTCCCTGCCCCTTCAGCTCACTTTTGCAGCTTTCTGCTTTCTCCCGTTGTGACGCTTTTTCGTTTTTTCTCTTCCTCTGTCTTTCCCATATGTGTCTTTTGCTCGCAGAAGAATAAGCGCCGGCCCTTAAAAATAAGTGCTGGTGCTCCTCTCCGGGAACAACAAGCACAAATTAAGCACTGGTGATGCCTATAAGATGCCCTCTCCCCACTCATGATTGGAAGACTAGACATCAGCCTGTAATGTGCACTCAGCCAGCCCACTGCACAAATAAAAACAACACGGAAGGGAACATAAACATTTAAATAAATGTTAACATTATAATTTAAGATTTTTAATTGGCCAGGGGGCAACAAATACAGGGGGGCAACGCCCCTACAACCCCATAGAGAAACCACCTCTGCGTAGACTGCACGTAAATAGTTGTCAAAGTGCATAGGAATTGGTGCTATGGAATATATACACATCTGGAGAAAAACACAAAAAACAAATGAAAGTAGAGTGACAGTGGTAGACAGCAGAGGTATTAACACCGGGACAAGAGGTCAAAATAGGAATGATCACTTTTTAGGTGTTTGCAACTTTTACAGGTGGGGGATCGTACCAAGACCTTCAACCAAATAGCCAAATAGTTCACACTGGTTCAAATCTGTAATCCTCTCCCCTGATGGAGCGTACTTATTTTTGTCGCCCTGCCCCCTAACCTTACAGTAGACAAAGCAGACTGAAACCTTCCTGCAATAGAGAATACAACAATTCTCAGGCTGTATTTATTCACAACCACATAAACACGACATAAAAACATCATCACATTTGTCTGTATTTTCTTTCATCCTTAATTTCCAATATTTATTTACAACATGCATCTCAAGTCATAATTTTGGTTCTTTAAAAGGAGTCATGGTTAACCACCCACTAGGCACCTGTGGCATCAACAGTAGACTGGGGGGCAGTGTTCCCCCCAAACAAGTTACATTTCACAAGGCAAGACTCACCTGCCCCCTCAAGATAAAGGGGGCGCGGGCTAGCATGAAAACTGTCCCCCAAGCCAACCATGCCAGAGCCCACCCTAAGCAAAGAATCCCCCCGGCACTCAATGGAGATTGTCTTGGGCAACCGGGCCATACCTTGGTCCCCTGGCGCAGTCTCCATCCCCCCAAATTCCCAGGGCCATGTAATGGAGTACCTTGGGGGGAGCTATGGACATTCGCAGTAGCGGTTGTCCCGAGTCCCTTTTCTACACCCACAGCGCCGCCACCCTGGTTTGAGCCAAAAGGCTTCTAATACCATCTTGAGTTCACCTGCACTAGTATTCTTGATAATATGATTTGGTACACTGTTCCGAAATTGAAAGAGAAGGAAAGAGAAAGAGTCCTGATAATCAGGAGCAATAGTCCTCACACACCATATTTGGTGTCATGCTTCATCATCGGACAGCTCCTCGTCAGACTGGCGCTGCAATGTCTGACGGGCACCCCCCGAGGGGGGGCTCTTTGCCGGAGATCTTTTTGAATATACTCGATGATGCCGCGGAGCCAAATATGGGTCCGAGAGAGGAAAAAATGTACAGAAAAAGAATAGTAAAATTGGCTCAGATCCCTCACTTAATAGTTTATTATTCGCTGTTGGGAAATGGTCAAGATTAAAAAGAAGTCAAGGGAGTGAAACTGGAGACAATGCCCGGACACTCACACAAGAACAATCAAAATAATTAGGGAGGATGGAAGGGATCCAACACTCCTTAGTATGTGGTCGACATGTTTCGCGTCGTTGTTGGTCCAACAGGATCCCGTGACGCTTCTTCAGGACCTACTAAATCATGAATTTTCTCCAAAAGAAAAAACAAAATACCTACACTCCTGTTGACTAACACTCACAGTCAGGGTGTCATCAGTCGCTTACTAGGACTAAACCGGACTGGCTTTCCTTTCCTATCAGTCGACCATATCCATTAGACAATAGGCTCCATGGGATATCGCTGGCCCATCGCCCGGTACACAGAAAATCATATCCATTAGACAATAGGCTCCATGGGATATCGCTGGCCCATCGCCCGGTACACAGAACATTTTCTTGGTTACCGGTGTTAGATGCAGCACCTACCCGGGGGTCGCGTTCCTAGTATTCTTGATGCCAAGGTTGTCCACCTGCTTTGTTCCAAAACATGACTCATTCCCTCCCACAGGCCTGGTTGGTTTCCCGACCAACCAGGCCTCCCGCCCAAAAGGAGCTCAGTGCTGAGAGAGACACTGTATTGAAAATGCTGCCAGGTTCTCAACAAACAATATATGTCCACCATCCGACAGGTGTATTCCATCTTTGTGAAACATTGCATCTCCTCGAAGGCACCCGTGCACAACAGTCCTTAGCATTGACGTGTTGAGAAGCCATTTCATGCGACTATTCAGACACCTGACTGATTCATTAAGAGCCTTCGTTGAGCCCCTGACCTCCAAATCCAGCTAGGAATGATGTGGGACCATGCTATGATAGCCCCTGGACACCGTTTTGTTAATCAGGAGATCTCCACCATCAAGTCCTCAAAAACTGTTCTCCTCCCCATTGTTGGCAGATCATTGCCTCCCACGTGAAGGATGATGAGTGCCGGCGGTGGTAGCTGCCGTCGCAGAACCTCCTCGATGAGCTGTGAAGACCATCAAGGCGCAGACCCCCTCTTGCTAGCCAAAGGAACCAGAGACCTGCGTCCTGCGCCCAACCTCGGTACAGGTTGAAGAACGGGCACGCCCGACGCACAAGGGAATGTCCAATAACCCCAACACTGGCTGTAGCCATGTGCCCAATGGAAATTTGAGAGGTCCTGGGAACGAAAAGAAGAATCCTTTACACATGTGGTCATTGGCGTGTGCTAGAAATTATTCCTAGATCATATGAAGGCGTACATAGTGCTTTTAGCAATCTGACTTCCACCTCCCAATCTCTTTGACCGTCTCACCACTGAGCCCTGCCCCCACAGCTGATGTTGGCGCTCCTATCCTAAACGAATGGTTACTAAAAGTGCCTTGCATGCCAACCGCCAGTACGGCTTTGTGCAATACTTAGGAAAACTGATACCTAGTAAGGGGGATACCAGATGCATGAACCAATAAGGAGGTGGAAGAAACCTGGGGATGAATCTGCGAGTATCTTTGAACTGCACTCACTGGGCAACCACAGAAGTCACTGGCCCTCCCTAGTACTAACTGTTTGCCCCTCCCAGACTGGTCTGTCTTGGACTGTGGTATAGTAATTACCAAATCCCTCACTTTCCAGAGAACATGAGTCACCAAAATTCCACTGTGAATGTCCTGCTTAGGCCTGGCCACAAGTTTTGAGACTCGAAAAGCTCTGTAAAAAGCAAGCACGAAGGCTGCTGAAAATAGAGTGGCCTCAAAATCAGAGTCACAGATCCCAGCCAGGGCCCCCAAGATCTTTTCCAGCTTGTCCATGTCAATGGGGCACCATGTTGTCAGACCAAAAAACCACAGATTGATTGCGAGTTGGTCTACCCATATGTGTAGTGCCACCACTATAGGAAATAACTCAAGGAAGGTAATGTTCTTAACCACCCCAGATGTCTGCCAAGACTGAGGCCAGGCCTGGGCTCACCACCTGGTACCCAAAATGGCCCCAAAACCACTACTGCCCGCTGAGTCAGTAAATAAACTAAGTTCCTGATTGGACCACTGAGGGGCCGGCCATACCACTGCCCTGTTGAAATCCTGGAGGAAAGCCAACCAAATCCTTGCCATGAGAGACCCTTATCCCAGTTCCCTCAGTAATGTCAGGGCGCCATCAAGAGATGCATAATTGTCTGAGCAGAGCACTGGATCGATTGTGTCATTCACAGAGGCTCCGCGTGGAGCTGCAAATTGTGTATCAACTGAAATTCACCAGGTTCCTTTTTGGGAACCAACCCCAGGGGGGTACAAACATCAAGTGGGAGGCTGTCAAATGGCCCAGCAATCCTATTCAAATCAAATTCCTTCAATATCTTGTGTTCAGCTACCTCCTGTGCCATGTCTAAATACTGCTGATTTTTACAAACTTTTGGCCCTCGCACCCCTGAAGCTGGGATCCTGAAACCATTGCGAAAACCTTCATACAACATTTGGGAAACTTCATGCCGTGAGTACAAATTAAGCCAAGGGTTCATAGCCAAAGGAGACACAGGTGAAGGGTCCCCCGGGACCAAGAAAACATTATCCTCATTTCTACCCACCCTTTTTTTTGGACTTCTTGAAACATTTGAACTCAGGATGCCCTGCCATACTGCAAAAGGAGCTATTGTGCTTGAATTTGCAGGACCACTGCAGCCTTGAACATGCCTTCTTTTTGAATGCCCAACATGCCCCTTTGCGATCTCCGCTGGCTGTGGGCCCCTGAAAAAGAGACTGGACATTTGCCTCCCGTTTTTTCAGCATCATACAGCGCAACCATGAATTAAAATCAGTCTGATCCCAACACATAGCAGGATTTGATGCTTTTTTCAACCTGAATGCTTTCTGATAATCTTTCCAACTGGTTCCTCCAAACTCCTCATGCGCACCCACTATTTTATTCAAATAATATGCAGTCTGAGGACCTAGTTCAGGGAATTTCTCTAGCAAAATGGACTGATAAAGAGTAAACCCTTTCATGCAATTTATAATGGTCTCATCTACCTTAGGTTTCTTCCATTTGTGGGAACAGTCTTTACTGTCCTTACTTTCCTCATCAGCCGGCTTCACTATTGTTAGCTCAAAAATATCCACAAATGCACCCTTTTAAATTTTTTCCCCTTATCTCACTAGATATGTGAAGTCTCAGCTGATCCCTAGGAGAAAGCACCTGATGATGTGTCCCACCCGGTTAGGTAGCGCCCTCACCTTTATTCTCTGCGGGCTCGTGCGATGTGGTGGCCGTGGCCTTAGGGGGCTCGTGTGTTCCTGCTGTAGCCCCTTGCAGATTTGCACTAATATCCACTGCTAAGCCCTTTAATGTGGCCAATGCTAATCCCTCACTTGCCAAAATCCATCTGCGGGGCATTGCCTAATTTCCCCAGCCAGGGCAGCACTTTTGCTAAGCAGTTAACTAGGTCCCCTCCAGGTTCCCGCTCGCTTACAGAATTGGCTTCCTCCAAGGTTGAGCCTGGCACCGCTTCAATGATGGCAACCTCTAATTGTGTGTCTGCCTGTCCCATGTTGGGGTCCAGTGCCCCCTCAGCGAGTGACCTCTTTTGGGCTGACTCCCCCCCCCAGTTTGGGTGTAACCTTCTTAGCCCTCTTAGGAACCGGAGGAAATGCTGATTTTGGTGGGACCCCCGCCCGCCTTGGGAGCCGGCCCTGATCTGCTGCAGAGTCCACCCCTACTACTGGAGTCTTGCCACCCAGCTGACTGCCTTCAGCCTCCTTCTGTGCCAGTGACATTAGAGCTGGTTGTATGAGAGCTAGCACCCGTTCCATATCATCTAGGCGCCCCATAACTTTCTCCACATCGAGTTTACGTTTTACCTGTTTTGGTGGCATGGCTATTTAATAATGCCCTAACACACTCAGCTGCCCCAACACAAAACCAGAACAATAGTACCGTAAAAGGAGAGTAATAGCTATAAATACTTCCAACTAGGCAAAATCGAAAAAGGTTCAAAAACACACACAACAATAATACAGCAAACAGGATTACAACTATAAATACTTTCAGGCAGGCAATATCAAAAAAGGTTCGCAAAATAAAATACAGCAACAAGTCCTGGACATATATATAGCTTGGTTGTTACTAATGAACCAATACTGCCATCTACTGGCCTAAAAGTGTACAGAACAAATTGCATGATGTAAAATTGCTGAAGGTACAACAAAATGATTGCAATTGCTTCTTGTTCCTGCTGTCCCCAAGGAAGTCACCGCCTCTCAAAAAACCAGCAGAGAACAAACCCCTGCCCACCCCGGAATACAACCACGACCCCCACCACTCCTTACCCTGTGTGTGATGCCTCTTCTGGTCCAAGGCCCCAACAACGACGGCAAGGCAGCAAGGGCCGGTCACGAAGGTCAAGGCAGATCTTAAATCACCCAGCTGGTGTTTTTCTGCCAGCCGACAGAGAGTGGTGAAGACAAGGCCGAGGGCAGCAGGGGTCAAGGCAGTACAGGGTCGAAGCAGGAATAATTCTCAGCTGGGCGAAGCATCCAAAAAGAATTCCTCCAGTCCTCTGGAGGTGTGTGCATCGACGAGCATCATGGGCAGTGAGGGTCAAGTGAACAATATGACCCTCTAAGGACTTGCAGTCCCTTTTAACCCCTGTCTGGCTGCCCCTGCCGATCGCCCTAGGAGCCCCCACCACGCTCCCATCAACCAATCAGCTCACCCCTTGGGGTGAGAGCGATTTTCTAAACTTGCGCGGTGCCCACCGTTGGGCCGCCGCCTAAAACTGGTCTGATCCAGCCGGACCTGCCCTGGGGGCATCCTGTGCCTTTGTGCGCACCCCCTGCCCAAATATACTGCAAAGTGCCAGTTGCCCTGTGTGAGTTCGCAGAAGGAGTTTCAGGAATGGCAATGATACTAAAAACGAATTTGCCTGTAAGCAAAAAGATGGATTCAGCAGACCCTGACTACTGAGGAAATGTAGGGGGCTGTAGAAAGTTGGAGTTAGAGAACAGTTAAATTCTGATCATAATCACTCAATCTACTGCATTGTTACTGGTTTTGATATCTTATGAATGTGCCCTGCTTCAACTGCTTCCTATCACACATGCATACCTACAGATGTTATCAAGATATAGACACTCTTACAAGCAAGCCTGTAACGTGAGACAAAGGCATACCACTTACAAGTTTCTTCGTTAAGCAGTCTTGTAGTTGAGAGTACCTGTATATGCCTAAGACCTTGAAGAAACAGTCCAGGAAACAGCCATCACACCAAATCTTTAATACCAGCTGGGGAAAAGAGGAACAAAAACCTGAAACTAAGCAGGATCCATAAAACAAATGAAAATTGCCAGGTGTCTGCTCGCTGGTCCTGTCTGTTTATATCAGAGGTCTTCAAACTATGCGGCGCACTTCCCCTGGGGATCCAGGGCTCTGCATGGACTCGCAAATGAAGAAGCACATACTTGTTTGTTTTGCATGTTTCCAAATTGTCTTCATTTATATGCAGAGTTTGAAGTCGAAAAATGTTGTAGAACTGTAATCCTGAATGGCCTGGGGGCATGATCAGTGAGTGGAATGGCAGAGTCAAACATATGGCTAAAAGAACAAAACATTTAATAACTATGTTGTTGTTTTTCACAGACAGGTAACTGCACACATCTTTATTGAAAAATATATGCAGGTTACACTAATTAGTTTAAAAGTATGGTGGACCTAAGTCTGCCACAAGACCGCTACCACCACCAGGATCGTGGATATCAGACATTGTGCATTCCAACTGTACTGGCAGCACAGTCAGTGTGGCAGGCATTTGCCTTAGCTCTCTTTTGGAGCCAAAGCCAATGCTGCCGCACTGACTGTCCCACCATCCCCGCAGGAACATCATAATATGACAGTCTGGAGGCACAGGCTTGGCGGCGACATCCAGACCGCCGTATTGGCAGTCAGACCGCCAAACTCGTAATCAGGCCCTTATCTTTCACATTATGAAATCTCAGCTAGCAAATGCTATCAGTGCACATATCTCTGCATGATCAAAGAGTCACAGAATTGAATCCTGGTTAGCTTAGAGGGAAATAATGACTTGCGTATTTATAGTGCTACAAGGTCCCAGTTCATGGCACAAAGCAATGTATACACGTAAATTATTTTTATATGTATATCTTTTAGTAGGAAGTAATAAGAGTATTCACAGAAACACTTACATGTGTCCATGAAAAAGAAGCACTCCAGACATCAACTGGTAACACACTTACATTACCTCTCAAGAAGAATGAACTTTGACACAGTGGCTCTCCAAGTGACTCCATCAGTTGAAGCCTATCCTAGCTCCAAAGCAGCCGTTATGTTTGATGCTTAAGCAAATGCACAGGATCGAGTGGTGAGGGATCAACTAAACCCAAGGCCACTGGAATTATGCAACAAGGGAGGGCCAAGTAATGTGGCAGAGTTGAATGGATTATGCTTCAAGAAAATGCAAATTAAGCAGTGTAAAGCAGCACATTTTGTGATAATGTTACTTCATTATTGTTCATTTTTACATTTGTTAACAATGGAAAGAGTTTTCACCTCATTAGTGTCAATCTCACACACAAACATAGCAACAACCAACAGAAAGGTGACAAGTGAACTTTTGTGAAAGGTCTTTTACTGTGCGGCACCACATGCCACTGTATTTCTACTAACTTTAGACCTGTTTAAGCTGGAAAAAATGTTTTTCTTAAAATCTACAGAATATGGCAAATACGTCAAATCCATAATCATGCAGAAACACAGTGGCTGCAAAAATCATATAATTTCAGTGCATCCAACTAAATCCAAATGACCCCCTCATAGGACCACCTCGTCACAGTCATTGCAGTGTTAGGCGGTCCGGCCTCCCGACTGGCACCCTGACAGGATAGTACTTTTTTATTTCAACTGAATAAAGGCCCATCCCATCCCCCTAACAGTCCGCATATTTTTCAGTCCAATGACAGGTGTTGTGGGTGGGTGTCTTTTCTCATGAAGGGTCCGTGCTTGGCAGCCATCCGACAGTTCTAGAAAGGAGTGTTCTGAGCGGGGCGGTCGATTGGGGAAGCGATGGACAAGTAAGGTAGTGTGTAATCATCCTTTGTACCCTGTGAATAAAATACGTGCAACGGATATTTGTGTACTTACTGTGACAAGTTGGTGATGAGTTACAAGGTACAGAGGTGAACCCACGATGCTGGAGCTGATCTTTGGAAAATTCATTAGGAAGTAAGGGACCCATATGCTGTGTCGAGTTGAAGTTGCAGAAGTCAATTTGGAACTCGAAGTGGAAAGAGCTCGCACAGTTAGTGATCGCACCTCCTGTTGCCTGAGCTGAGTTTATCCGTGTGCGTGACAGTTTTACTTAGCTGTCAATCAAATTTCAGTTAGCACTCTGGGGTGTACCTTGGTTACTTTGTTTCCGGTTTTGCTGTGCATGCACCTTTCTCGGTGTTGCTTAGCAACTAACATCAAGTTTTCCTTCAGAAAGCACACTGTACATTAAAAATAAATGTTACGATTACTACTGGTTTTATTGAAACCATATCGTAAAAAATAAACGTTACGATAAACACTTATTAAGATGCAATTTTGAAGATTGAACATGGATTTAATTTATTTCTGTTCCTTCCCAAGATATCAGAGTCATGACCAATGCTACTTTTAATATCAGTTCTCCACAGTCATTCCAGAAAATTGGTCCTGAACCTCCATTGAAGTGGAGGGAATGGAGAGAATATTTTACAAAGTATATTGAAGCTATTGATGAGGCTGGTAATATGTCCTCAGCACAAAAGAGAAGGATTCTTTTACATTCTTTGGGACTTATGGGCTTGAAAATGTTTCCTCGTATATCTAAAACTCTTTCAGGAGGTGACATGTTTTTTCACTGCAGCACTTATGGATTTAGATAAACATTTCCACCTCAAAGTATGCATAGTTATTAGTAGGTAAACATTCTTCCGCGCAAGCAGTCTAAAGTTGAAACTATTGATGAATATGTGGTGGAGTTACAAAAATTGGCCTGTGATTGTAATTTTGGCAGTTTACAAGAGGAATTAATAAGGGATCAGATTGTCATGCACACCAACAATTGGGCGATTCAAGAAAGGTTATGGATCAATGGTGATTTGCCTTTAGATAATGTTCTGGCTATAGTAAGGAAAGTGGAATTATCTGAAAAAAAGCATTGTTGCTATGAAAGAAAATAATAAAGAGGTTAAATTAGTGAACAGGAATGTTAATTCTCAAAGTAGTAAGAACAAAGAATCACCCCATAGAGACAGGACTAAAGTACATGAAAAAGTTAGGTGTTATAGATGCAACAGTAAGGAGCATCTTGCTTACAGAAAAACTTGTCCTGCTATTAACCAAAAATGCAAAAATTGTGGTATTAGGGGGTCACTTTTCAAAAGTTTGTAAAAAGAAGAAAAGTATAAAATGTGTCCATGAGGAAAGTAAACGTGTGACGGAACGAAGTGATTCAGAACAGGATTCTGAAGAGGAGCGATCGAATGTTGTAAAAAATTTAAAAGAAAGATTGATTTTAAATATACATGATGATGTGTGTAAAGGGAAGTCAGAATGCAATATGACTTTTGGATGGATGGATGTAAAAATGTTTGCTGATTCTGAATCTCCATACACCATTATTAATGAGGACACTTGGAAGATATTTGTGGGGAGGATTGGGGAATATTTGATTCCATCTCACATTAATCCTGAAGGTTATGGAGGTGAAAAAATAGAAATTGGGATTCAGGTGCTTAATGTTCAAGTTTAAATATAGAGTGTCGACGAGGAAAGTTGTATGTGACTAAACGTGGTCCACGAGTTCTAGGTTGGCATGACCAAAAATATTTGTATATTGTTCTAGACCCAAATAGCAAGGAACAAGTGTTGGTTGTTGACCAAAATACCTTAATGGAGGAGAGGATATATACAAAATCCCCTGGGGTATTCAAAAAAGGATTAAGTAACCTTGTGGGCTTTGAACATAAAATGTGTCTAAAAAAAGGAGCTATTGCAAATGTTCATAGGTTAGAAATGTACCTATAGCAATAAGAGAAGAATTCTCAAAGAACTGAAGAAGTTAGTGGAGTTAGGGGTAATTGAACCAGTAGAGGCATCTGAGTGGATCTCTCCAATGGTAGTAGCACGATGAAGTAATACCAAACTAAGATTATGTGTTGACCTCCAATACCTCAATAACAACATAATCATTGACAAATTTCATTTACCTACTATTAATGAGATGGTGACTTTACTTAAAGATGCAAGATGGTTTTCTACCCTTGATTTATCTTCTTCATATCACCAAATCTCATTAACTCCGGACTCTCACAAATATATGGCATTTATTACCCCTGATGGATGTTTCCAATTTCGCCGCATGGCTTTCGGTTTGGCATCAGCTGAGGCGGTTTTTCAGCGGTTGATGTTCAATTTGGCAAGGTGGAGAATGTCAAATTTTTCCAAGATGACAGTTAGATTTTTGGTAAAAATAAGCAAGAACATTATGCGAAGTTGGATCAAGTACTATCTCCTTTTGAGTCTAAAGTGTTGAAGGTAGAATACTCTAAACGCAAATTTGCAGAGAAAAGTGTAACTTATCTAGCTCACATGAATGATGAATTTGAGATCAGACCTGCACCTAAATTAGTACCAGCCATTAAGAATGCTCCCACTCCTAGAAGTAAAGAAGATGTCCAATCGTTTTTAGGCCTGGCGGAGTATTGCGCTAAATTTATGCGTAGATTTGCTGAGAAATGTTTTTCCATCAGCAACTTCTTAAATCTTCTTAAATCTGGTACAAAAACTGAGTGGTCACAGCAAAATGATACGGGCCTTTCAACCATAAAAGAGGGAATTACCGAGGCTACCAGATTAAAAAGTTTTGATCCTGATGAGGAGTGCATAATCTCGACTAGCAATAATGGATTAGGGGCAATGCTCAGCCAAAAAAAATAAGGGTAGAGAAAATGTAATAGGTTTTGCTTCTAGGTCATTGACACCATCGGAAGAAAGATATCCTACTATTGAAAGAGAAGCACTTGCATGTGCATGGGTGCTGGAACACTTCCAAGCATTTGTGTGGGCTAAGCCTGTTACTATTCGTTGTGATCACAAACCTTTAGTTATATTATTGTCAACAGAAGGTACCACAGTTGCGTCAGCTCGCATTACCAGAATTTCCATTCAAATGCAAGAGTGTATCTACAAGAATGTATATATGCCAGGAAAAGAAAATGTTGTATTAGATTTTCTCTCTAGAATGCCTGTGCAGCTAGAGGAGTGTGAAGCTGAAGATTGGAATGAATTTTACACAGCATTAATACATGATAATGGTGTTCCAGCGATAAATAAAGAGGAATGAGAGCAGGAGTATAACAAGCATTTGCAATCTGATGGGTTTCGCATTTGCTCGAGTTAGAGCTATTAGCGTTGTAAACTCCTAACCGGACTTTTCTTGCCACATAAATTGAAAATGAAAAGTAAAACAGTTTCACATAACTAACCGGACTTTTCTTGCAATATAAACTGAAAAGTAAAAGTTTCACACAAGCAAGCCGATGGCCGCCATCAGCGCAAAGCAGACACACAAAGGGAAATAAAGGTTCGCTTGCAGTGAAACCTATCAGCAAAAATGCAATTATCCTTTTAACTGGCAAAAGTGCAATTATCTATGTAAACGGCAAAAATGCAATTACCTATGTAACAGGATCGATGTCATGCAAAGAGCTCGACTACTGCCCAGCGAGATCACGCTGCGAAATAAAGAGAAAAAGAAGCCAAGAAACCAGATGGAAAACATCGAGCCTCGTATGTTTTCAGTAGTTGGTCGAGGAGGGCTAAACACCCGAACAGGCATGACGTATGCATGCCTTTCACTAATGAAAGCAAGCGTATTTTAAAAGGCAAGCCCACGAACCAATAAAAGTGACTGACGTGACATAGGCGTGGGTAGAAGCCCAAAGAGAGATTACAACAGGGGATGGAGCGCTTTGCACTCGTCCCTAAAAATGACACTATGGGGGTCGGAAGACCGCTGGGGCCATTCTGACTTTCCCGCTGGGCCGGCGGGCGCTAGCCAATATAGCGCCCGCCGGCCCAGCGGGAAAGAGGCCTTCAACACTGAAGCCAGCCCCGAATGGAGCCGGCGGTGTTGCAGGTGTGCGACGGGTGCAGTTGCACCCATCGCGCTTTTCACTGTCTGCTAAGCAGACAGTGAAAAGCTTCATGGGGCCCCCAGGGGCCCCAGGACACCCGTTCCCGCCATCCTGTTCCTGGCCGTGAAAACCGCCAGAAACAGGCTGGCGGGAAGGGGGTCAGAATCCCCATGGCGGCGCTGCTTGCAGCACCGCCATGGAGGATTCTCCCAGCCGGGGTTAATCCGGCGGGAAAGCGCCGGACCCGGCTGGGCGACCGCGGCTGTACCGCCACGGTCGGAATGACGTTTGAAGCACCGCCAGCCTGTTGGCGGTGCTTCCGTCATCAGAAACCCTGGCGGTCTATGACCGCCAGGGTTGGAATGAGGGCCTATATTACAAGAGGTAATGAGATTTGTGGAAGAAGCGTGGCCTAGTAAAAGGAGGTTATCGAACGCAGTCAGACCTTTCTGGGAAATACGTTCTGAATTTTTCTTTGAGGGAGGAATTTTAAAAAGGGGGGGAGAGAAAAGTTTGTCACCATAGTCTTCGCAAAAACAAAAATCCTCTCTACCTTGTGAATAAAATAAGTGCAATTGATATTTGTGTACTGACTGTAACAACAGGTAAGAGAACATGCTAGTTCATATTTATGTTTTTGCCTTTTTCCTGCTCTGTTTGTGTCTGTTGGAGGGGTTACTAATGAGGAACAAGGTTGCTACTGTTACACTCAGTAGATGGGTGAGACAGGCGTTTTTTTAATCCTATAAATCCTTGGGTCTGGATCATCCTTTTGAAGTTCAGGGGCATTCTACCAGATCTGTTTCCGCTTCACGGGCTTAGGCTGCAGCGTTTTTTCTACAGGAAATCTGTAGGTCTGCCATATGGCAGTCGCATCACACTTTTATTAAGCACTATCGACTGAAAGTGTTGCATGCTTCGATGGATAATTTAGCTGTTCATGTTGTGAAGGTAGCAGTGTCATAAGCTTTTCATACTATCTGTGTGTTAATCTTACTTCTTGTTTTTGGGCTTGTGAAGTCTCCATACTGTAATGACTAGGACAAGGAGGTACAATGAGTGGGCAATTAACAGTAATCTTCATTAACCCAATTAAGGTCCTCCTTGTCCAAGTCATGCCCACTGCCTCCCCCCTTTGTTGTTGTGTCTGGTCTTGTTACTGGCAGAAATGGAGGCAGGTAGGAGGGGCCTTTATTCAGTTTAAACACTAGCGTGTTAGGGTGCCTGTCAGGAGGCTGGATGGCCTCATAGTGTAATGACTGGGACAAGTAGGATCTTAATAAAGATTACCAGTAAGTAGCGGCTCACTTCACAAGGCAGTATCTGTCATTAGTGAAGCAGCACTGTGGCCCATAGTTTGGGGGACCCAGTAGATCACAATGATGACTTTTTCCTTTTAAAAGAAATGGGTATGGTAGTTCATTTGCCTTGGTAGCAACCTCTTTTGGTATTGACTCACTGGACACTCTCAGTCTGGCTTCTGCAGAAACCACAGAATTGAGACAGCTCTTCTTGCAGCCACCGATGACATCCACACACTCCTAGACTGCGGCGACAGCACTCATGCACCTCAACCTCTCAGCAGCCTTCAAGACGGTCTCTTACAGCACCTTATGCACCAGACTCCACGGCGCAGGAATCTACAGTAAAGCCCTGCAATGGATCCACTTCTTCATCTCCAGAAGAACACAGAGAGTCAGGCTCCCACCATACACATCTGGACCTGCAGAAGTGAGCTGCAGAGTTCCTCAGGGATCCTCCCTGAGCCCAACACTCTTCAACATATACATGGCCCCTCTTGCAGCCATCATCAGGGGCCACGGAATGAACATCATGTCATATGCCGATGACACACAACTCATTATATCCTTCACTGAAAACCCTGAAGGGGCCAGGAGGAACTTCCACACAGGAATGGAACCCGTTGCCACCTGAATGAGACAGAGCTGCCTCAAACTCAACTCAGACAAGACCAAGCTCATCATCTTCGGAAACTCCACCTCAGCCTGGAACAACTCCTGGTGACCCACATCTCTCAGCACCCTGCCTTTCCAACTGACTATGCCTGCAACTAAGAAATCATCCTCGACTCCTCCCTATCAATGACCCAACAGGTAAACACAGTTACCTCCTCCTGCTGGCATACACTCCACCAACTCAGAAAGATTTTCAAATGGATCCCAGAAGACTACGACGGAGTCTCGTGTGGCAGAGGGGCAGCACAGGACTCTTGACGAGTGTATGACTACAGGGAGGTGTCCCCACTGGACTCCGGTTTTGGATATTTATCATGAAAACTCAGCAATTCTGAGAGTGTGTACTGGAAGAAAGAGTGTATATTGAACCCGTATGTACCACTGGTCATTATCTAAGTATGTGAAAGGTGGGAAAAGGAACATTAAGGGGATAGATGGTCCTGATCAAGGCTGAACGACCCTTATGGGCGATGGTAACGGCCGAAACATGTTGACCTTGTATAGTATTTCAGAGATGAAGGGGTGATTGCTTCCCAAATTCACCACCATTTCTTCAACCTTTTTTTAACCCTTTCCGGTGAGACCCGGAATAAAGACTGAATATGGATCACACTCGAAATTGTTTTAACTATTGAGTAAGGTTCTCTTTATGTGTGTGGTCCCCATCTGTCAGTTGTTTGTTTCTGTTTCTCCTCCCTATTGTTCCATTCTTTATGTTGGCTAGCGTGGGAGTGTGTCAGCAAAGCCCTGTGATGAAGCATGCCACTTTTAGTGGGTGAGGGCAGCTTTTTCAATAATATAATGCTGAATGTCTAGCTGGTGAGATCATCATTTTCGATCTCATTGTTGATCTCTTGTCCTTTTTGTATGTTCAGTTAGTTGGCAACCAGGCGTTGACGAGAAAGTCATATACAGCATTGGAGCCTCGGCCTGAAGGCAGAGATGGTGTCCATGCAACGGCTCTGGTGCAGCGTTGGACTGTGCTGACAGCAGTAGTCTGCCCTGCCTGGTTTTGACCCATCACAGGACCTTTATGTTGTTCAATTTGGAGATGGTGGTATGGGTGACGGTGAAGTGCCGAGTATCAGTGGGTGTGGTGTGGTGTGAGTGGGGGTCGGATGAGTTGGAACTGGATTATGATGAGGAAGAATGTGAGGAAGGGGAGATTATGGATGACCAGTGTGAGGCGGCCTGGTGTGTTTCAGAAGCAAGCGCAGGCAGTGAGCAAATTGACGAGAGTCGCAACAGAGTTGAAGTCGGGCCCACTGCGGACGGCTTCAGTGCGGGCCTGGTCTTGTGGCCAGGTAGGGGAAATGTGGGGGACAAAAGGGGTGCATGGGTCCATGGAGGTTGGGGTACAAGCTACTGTCTGGGATATTCAGCAAATGGGTCAAAGCCTTAGGTTGCAGAAGGGTAAGTATGATCAGGATCGGGGAACCAGGACTGACATGGGGAGAGAGGAGACACAAGGCGGGAAGGTACAGGAGGGATTTCTCAGTCAGGGCATGAAGGCCTGGGGATAACAAGTGGGAGGAAGACAAAAAAAGAGAGTACATATATCAGGCAAAATAAGCTGCCCAATATGGGAATCACAAAGCTGCTGGGGGCCCACTTAATGTTGACAATTAGAGAACGGATTTGGACGGTGAAATATGTGAAACTCTTTTAGTTGCTGCACAAGGAAATCAGGAAGAAGGAAGTTTCAAAATAAGAGGAGTATGAGCTGTCAAGTTGGCCAAAAGTGCTGCTGAATGTTGAAAACTGGACGGCAGCGTTCCTTGTTTATGCCAACGTATAGTGTGAAAAGTATCCCGAGCATTGTGTTGCACTGTTAAAATATTTGGATGTGGTCAGAAAAGCCTTTGACCTTTGAATGCTCAAAAGACGGGGAAACCACATGCTTACACAATGTGGACCACACACTGGGGGTTTTCCTCAGGCAGAAGGTCAGTCCTTGGGGCTCAGTGAGAGAGGGCGTGGATGAGGGCAGCAGCAGAATATGAGAAAGTGAACGGTTAAGGCAGGCAGATTGCAGTTTTGGTTGGACCTTTTGGGGACAGAGGAGGAGCGCGCATTGAGGGACCACAGGGACATCAGTGGGCAAAAAATCTGAAGTCAGTCAAAGGCCAGGAGACTTGCTGATCCTTTTGCAGATTGGCTTTTGGATAACCTTCAGATTTCTCCGATTGGCATAGTTCCTAAGAAGGAACCAGGGGAACTCTGGTTGATCCATTATTTGTCATGGCCTGTTAGTGAATGATTTTATTCCTGAGGTTTTCAGCAGGGTGCATTATGCGTAACTGGATTCTGCAGTGGCCCTGATTAACCAGCTGGGTCGAGAGGCACTGTTGGCCAAATATGATGTCATATCGGCTATCCACCTTTTGCCAATTCACCCTGATGATTTGGACCTATTGGACATTCAGTTTGAGGGTTGTGTTTTTTTTTTTTTTTACAAGGCTCTTCCTATGGGTTGCTCGTTTTCTTGTTCGTTCTTACAAAAATAATTGTATGTTGGGGGATGGGATGTTATGACTCATTATTTGGATGACTTCTTTGTGGTGGGCTCAGAAGGGACTCAGGACTGCTAGAGGAGCTTAACCTTGTTCAAGGGCCTGATGTGTGATTTGGGAGTGCCCCTGGCACTTGAGAAGATGGTGGGACCTGTAAAAGTTATTACCTTCTTGGGGGTGGAGCTGGATTCCCAGGCACTGGAGATTAGGGTGCCAGAAGACAAGAAACATTGTTGGACAATGCCCTTCAGAGAAGTAAGGTGAGGGTCAAGCACGTTCAGGTCTTGTTGGGGCACTTGAATTTTGCCTGCAGAGCTGTACGGCAGGGAGGACCTTTTGCAGAAGGCTGGGGTGGTCCCTTGAGGGGGCGCGCTTACCTCATCATCATGTTCGCCTCTCTGCGGGCCCAAAGGAGGATTTGCAGCTGTGGTGCAATTTCCTGGTTGAGTTCAATGGCGTACTCATTACCGGTTTGGGAGATGAGATGGAGTGGTCTATTCAATTGTTTTCTGATGCAGCGGGGGCCATGGGTTTGGACTTTTTTGCAGGGCAGATGGTGTGCTGAGGCGTGACTGGAAGTGTGGAAGGAGGGGCAGGAGCATTGCCTTTCTGGAGTTTTTTCCATTAGAGGTGGTGTTTTGTTTGTGGGGGCGGTTGATTGAGAGCAAACAGGTTCTGTTCGATGTTGACAAAATGCACATGGTTAACCACCAGTCATCACGGAACCCTATGGTTTAGAAGCTGTTGCCAGTTTTTGTTGGTGTGTAGCAGGAGTGGATAATGAGATATCTGATACCCCGAAACCGCTCCCAGGATGCTTGTTTCCAGTCCAGAGAGGACCTGGCTTGGCAGCTCGGGCTGGACTGTCCCCATGGAGAGCAGGGTCAAGACTGATTTGCATTTGGCTGGGTCCAAACTGGGGTTACATGGCCAGCAAAATAACAATAGAATAAATTCAGATCTTTGACTGGGGGTGAGTGTTTGAAAAGTGTCAACACTCTGGGGGTCATTTTGAGTTGTGCGGATGGAAAAGGCCATCCGCCAAACTCCTGCAGTCTGGTTCTTGCCAGTGCGGCCCCCATTACGAGTTCCCCGCTGGGTCAGTAGGCAGAAATGGTGTTTCCACCTGCTAGCCCAGCAGGGAACAACCTACAACATTGACGCCGGCTCATAATTGAGCTGGCGGCAATGTTGCGGTGCTTAGAGTGCACCAGCACTCGTTGTGCAGTTCACTGTCTGCAATGCAAACAGAGAATTGCGGGACGGGGCTAGTCATGGGGGGCCCCTACACTGCCCATGCCAAGTGCATGTGCAGTCCCGGGGCCCTCCTGGGAGCCCCTGCACCCCGTCTCCGCCAGCTGTTACGTGCTACCGCCATTTTAAAAGCTGGCAGAGAGGGGTGTTGTAATCCCCAGGATGGCGCTGCTTACAGGGCTGCCCTGTCAAATTAGGACCCCCAGCACCATCAGTCACTTCTGTGGAGGGAAACTGGTGGTCTGACCATGGCGCAACTGCCACAGTCGTAAGGTTCTGGTCAGACCGCCGGCAAAGCAGTCGGACCACTGCTTTGGTGGTGGTCAGACTGACACCGCGACCCTGGCTGTCTGAAGACCACCAGGGTCGTAATGACCCCCTCTGTTCATCATTTTATTTTGTTTTTGCTATGTGCGCCCTTAGTGGCAAGAGTTTGCCCAGACATGGGTCCCTCGCTCACTGTGACACTGGATACAAGCTAGCCTAGCTAAAGGATGATACCCTGAAACCGGTCTCAGGATGCTGGTTTCCATTCCAAGGAGGACCTGGCTTGGCAGTTTGGGCTTGACTGTTCGCAAGGGGAGCAGGGTCAAGACCGATTGGCATATGGCTGGAAAACTGAGGTGATGGCGTGAGAAAAATAACTATGGATTAAAACGAGATCTGTGACTGGGGTGAGTTTTCGAAAAAGTTTCAACACTCTGTCCATCATTTTATTTTGGTTTTACCTCTGCGTTAGTGCCTAATTTGTTTTTCTTTTTTTTCTTTTTTTTTTGTTATGGCTGATTGTGGCAATTTCTCCTCAGCTCATAGGCCGAACTATGTGGCAGCCCCTTACAGTGAACGTAAGGGTACCTTATCTGTATGAAGCAGTTATTATGGTACGAAACTCTGAGGTGTTTATTCCTAAGTTAATGTGCACTTTACTCATCTAGAACCATTTAAAGAAGGTGTTACAAGATTAACTTCTAACTCTGCAGAGAAGCTGCAAGTTCCTGTAAACATTTTTATGCAGTTAAGGCTGGTGCTGAGCATGATCTGAGTCTCACAGGAAAATATCTCCGAGGACTTCCAGAGCAGACTGTCTTGGTGGTTGCAAAGTGTGGCGAACTACAGCCTAAAAACTCAAAGTGTAGTCTGTAGGACAAATGTTACTGTCCTGCATGCATTGGTGCATGGGCATTGGTGTGAAAAATTGGTGTGAAAGATAGAGTGAGTGAGTGAGTGAGCAAGAGAGAGAGAGAGAGAGTGAGTGTGTGTGTCTGTATGCTCACTCAGAAGAACTAACGCACTTCTACAGTCAGCGCAATTAGCAAGTGGTGGAGTACATAATTGCCAGTGCACCTCTTTCTAAGAAAATGCTAATGTGTAAAATCTGCAGTGCAACTACTAACTGCAATCAGCTGGGGAGCTGGAACCACTCACTGGACAGAGGGAAATTAATTGAAACATATGATTTGTGTTGGCAATACCATAAATGTGAAACATAAGCTGCAGCACAGCTTGTAGTAGTGCTTTCCATTTGTACATGAGATAAATCTAATACCTGAAACTTTAGAAAGCTGGTTATCATCTACACTTTGGTTTAAGGAAGCAACAATGGTTAGTATGCTGAACCAATCTTATTGGACCTCCATTGGTGTAAAGGACTGAAATTGAGTTTTGAGGTGCTTGACTGCTAAACAATCTCTTACTACAATAGACCAATGTACTCAGCATGTATGCCGCTATTAATATGTTGCTGAATACTTAACTGCTTTGAGATCAATGCAAAAAGTACAACTTAGGTCAGTTGTTAAAACACGTAGTGGCGCACCAACTACTGGTCTATTCGACGTCGATAACGTCAAAGTAGGCTTTGAGAAGAGGAGAATCTTACACAAGTGAAAGCTGCATCTTAAGTCAAGTAAATATAGATGTGGTTGGTGCTGCATAACATAAAAGATATGAAGTCAGTCTTAAAATAAGAACTGGGTGTTATATGTTATAGTGGAGAACATGAGCATTTCAGTAAATGCAATGGATTGTCTGTTGGTTCCAGTTATATCTGTCCAACCATAGATTTATATTTTTTTGAGTCCAACCTGTCATGCAACATTCTTAAGAGTGGCAGAATTATAACCCACCTAACATTTACATTTAAAGAGACTTTGTAATTTCTAACAATTCTTTAAATGAACAGCTGGACCAAAGACAAAGGCATACAACAAATGAAAAGAAGTGACATAAAGAACATCTTGGAACAACAATGGCATGTTAGGATATTTTTTAAATGCAAAGCTTCCCCTTCTGAACGGACCTCGCAAAGTTGCACATGGACATGTCAACCACAAGGTTTGCAGAACTTCAAACACTTGAACTTCCCGTAATCTCTCTAACACAACTGTCTTGCAAGGAAATACTATTAAGAGCTATCAGCCTTTCAATATTTGTCTCCAGGCACCACTTCACAAGCTATTACAGACCGTTTTTTCAGACGATATGTTTGAACTTGTCGCACGTTTAGAATGAGTCAAATTCTTGGTGATAGTCTTTTGGGAATTTGCAATGTATACCTTAGATACTTTGATTTGAGTCCCTTGCAGAGCAGTGTCTAGTAACGTGCATCAGTTTTCCCTAGCTTCAATTGCTTTTACCAGTATTTAGTCTCCAGGTCTTTTGTCTGACTCTTGGGCATGTCTTTTATGATCAATATGTTCCTTTAATTTCTGTTCTGTTTTATGATATTGTCTTGCAAAAGCTTCTCATTCAGGGGGTTGTTACATTGAATCAGTGGAAGTCTTCTTTCTCTGACAAGGCCAAACATCAACTCTGAAGAAGCCTTTAGTGCTGCAACATGTGAAGTCACCCTATCATCAGGGTGCACTTAGAAAATTACTTGATGCATTGTGACTTACATTAGTTTAGCTTGCTTGCTCTACAGTAGCTATGAATCTTTCTGGCACCCCGCTGTCATAGAACTACAATGGCATAATTTTCCTATGATTAACATCCATACATCTCATGAAGTGTCTGAATGCAAATCATGAAATGGTGCCCTATTGTCAGATTTAAGTGTTGTAGGGAATTCCCACTGAGCAAAATATATTGTGTAAGCTTGGCAGTAAGACAGAGACAGATGTAGGTGTTGTTTGCCGAGTAATTGGAAAATATGAATATTCATCGATGATAGCAAGTATTTCTTTAAATCTGTTGGCCATAGAAGTCTACATTTATTGTAGATCACAGGTGTTCCGGTAGATATGACATAATTAAATTCTCTGCCAGCGATGGCATTACTCTGGCACAGATGACAAGACTGGGTTACATTATTTACTAAGATACCTCATGCTATTTTAATTATTTATTTTTGTTAAAATCTCAGTACAATAAGTCATGTTTCTTCCAGTAGTAACCTTCTCGCTGAGATAAATAGTTCACCTTGTACATTTTGTAAGCTAGCATTTCTCTCATTTCCACCAATTTTTGAATCTTTGTTGCTGATTTTATACGATGCTATTTATTCTGTTTTATATTCTGAATCACTTCTTGTATGGTAGTAGCTTTACACAAAACGTATTCTAATTCCCTGTGGTCAAGCTTCCTGGCTTTTATCATCTTATTAACCCCTTCACTGCCAGGCCCTTTCCCCCTCTGGTGCCGAGCCTTTTTTTGTTTAGCTATTTGGGGTAGTTCGTTCTTAGGCCCTCATAACCTTTGGTCCACATAAGCTATGCACGCCAAATTTGCGTCCTTTTTTTCCAACATCCTAGAGACTCTAAAGGTATCCAGAGTTTGTAGGTTCCCCTAGAGGAGACCAAGAAATTAGCAAAAATACAGCTAAAATTTAGTTTTTTTCCCAGAAAAATTAGGGAAAAAGGGCTGCACAAGAAAGCAAGTGTTTTTTCCCTGAAAATGGCATCAACAAATGGTTTACAGTGCTAAAGTCACTATCTTCCCAGCTTTCAGGAACAGGCAGACTTGAGTCAGAAAACCAAATTAATCAACACAATTTTGGCATTTTACTGAGATATAGACTATTTTTACTATTTTTATGCTTTCAGCCTCCTTCCAGCTAGTGACTGAAATAGGTATGAAACCAAGGCTGGATCCCAGACAACTAAACATTTCTGAAAAGTAGACAACATTCTGAATTCAGCAATGGGTTATTTGGGTAGATCCTTCAAGGTTTTCTTACAGAAAGTAACAGCTAAAATAAAAAAATATTGAAATTGAGGTGAAAAAAGAGCCATATTTGTCCACGTTTTCTTCTATAACTTTTTCCAGCTATAGCAAATTTTAGAAAGCTTTATACTGTTACTTCAGCTGGACTCTTCTGGTATCAGGGATATATAGGGCTTGTAGGTTCATCAAGAACCCGGGGTACCCAGAGCCAATAAATGAGCTGCACCTTGCAGTGGGTTTTCATTGGTGAAATATAAAGAGTGAAAAATAGGCATCTAGGAAACCTTTGTATTTCCAAAATGGGCAGAAGATAAGGTGTTTAGAAGCAGTGGTTATTTGCACATCTCTGAATACTGGGGTCCCCATACTAGCATGTAAATTACAGGGCATTTCTCAAATAGACTTATTTTTTACACACTGTCTAACATTTGGAAGGAAAAAATGTAGAGATAGACAAGGGGCAATAATACGTATTCTTCCATTCTGTGTTCCCCCAAGTCTCCTGATAAAAATGGTACCTCACTTGTGTGGGTAGGCCTAGTGCCCGTGACAGGGATTGCAACATGGACGCATTAAATTTTTACCTTGAAATCTAACTTGTTTTATGGAAAGTGCCTAGCTGTGGATTTTGGCCTTTAGCTCAGTTGCCACCTAGGGAAACCTACCAAACCTGTGCATTTTTGAAAATTAGACACCAAGGCGAACCCAGGATGGGGTGACTTGTGGGGCTCTCACCAGGGTCTGTTACCTAGAACCCTTTGCAAATCTCAAAAATCAGCAAAAAACACTTTTCCCTTACATTTTGGTGCTGCAAAGTTCTGGAATCTGAGAGGAGCCACAAACTTCCTTCCATTCAGCATTCCCCAAAGTCTCCCAATAAAAATTATTCCTCACTTGTGTGGTTAGGCCTAGTGCCTGCGACAGGAAATGCACCAAAACACAACATGGACACGTCACATTTTCCCAAAGAAAACTGACCTGTTTTTTGCAAAGTGCCTAGCTGTGGTTTTGGCCTCTATCTCAGCCGGCACCTAGAGAAACCTAGCAAACCTATACATTTTTTAAAACTAAACACCTAGGAAAATTGATAAAGGGGTGACTTGTGGGGCTCTCACTGAGTTTTGTCACCCAGAATCCTTTGCAAACCTCAAAAGTTGCCCAAAAAACACTTTTCCTTCACATTTTGGTGATGGAAAGTTTTGGAATCTGAGGGGAGCCACAAATTTCCTTCCACCCAGCATTCCCCCATGTCTCCCAATAAAAATGGTACCTCACTTGTGTGAGTAGGCCTAGTTCCCGCGACAGGAATTGCCCCAAAAAACAACATGGACACATCAAATGTTTCTTATGAAAACTGACCTGTTTTTTGCAAAGTGCCTAGCTGTGGATTTTGGCCTCTCGCTCGTCTGCCACCTAGGAAAACCTAGCAAACCTGGACATTTCTGAAAACTAGACACCTAGGGGAACCCAAGATGTGGTAACTTGTGGTGCTCTCACCAGGTTCTGTTACCCAGAATCCTTTGCAAACCTCAACATTTGGCAAAATAACACTTTTTCCTCATATTTCGGTGCTGCAAGGTTCTGGAATCTTTGGTGAGCCACAGACTTTCTTCTACTCTGCATTCCCCCATATTTCCCAATAAAGATGGTACCTCACTTGTGATGGTAGGTCTAGTGCCCGCAACAGGAATTGCCCCAAAACACTACGTGAACACATCAAAATAATCAATTACAAAACTACCTGTTTTTGCAAGGGGGGCAGCTGCGTTTTTGGGCCTGCGCTCAGCACCCATCTAGGAAAACCTACCAAACCCAGACATTTCTGAAAACTAGACACCTGAGGGGGTCCAGGGAGGTGTGACTTGCTTGGATCCTCCACTGTTTTCTTACCTAAAATCCTCGGGAAACCTCAAATTTAGCTAAAGAAATCACATTTTCCCCACATTTTTGGGTGGGATCACCGCACCAGCACAAATTTCCTACCACCCAACGTTCCCCTCAGTCGCCCAATAAAAATTATACCTCACTTATGAAGGTGGGCCAAGTGTCTGTGACAGGGAAGAGCCAAAAACATGTCGATATTGAATGGGGAACCAAAGTCGGTCCAAAAGGGCAGTTTGAAAAAAAGTGTTTTTAGGCTGGCAAGTGGGGCAGAATTTGTATCGGTACAGATGCAACAATGCTGTGTGGTAGGAATCCTGCAGATTCCGGAAGGTTCCATCACAAAAATGTGGAGAAAATGTGTGATTTCAAGCAATGTTAGAGGTTTGCAGGGCATTTTGGGTAACAAAATGGTGCGGGGTGCCTGTGAAACACACTGCCATGGATGTTTAGTTTTCAGATGTGTCTAGGTCTCATAGATTTTTCTACATGGCACCATCCCAAAGTCCAAAAAGTGCAGCCCTCACCTTTCCAAGTGGGACGATTTTGAGAGTTAGCCAAGCTCTCATGGCACAAATGTAAAATCAAAACCCCAAATAATCAAAAGTCCTCTTGCTTGTCATTGGGATAAGATCTTTTAGTGTGCAGTGGGAGAGTTGAAATACTGTTACCCCCTTCAGTTGGGGTGGGGGGCATAACCATGCCCATACTGGTTGGTAGCCACCACCCCACTATTTATTTATTTTTTTAATTCCCTGGCTTCTAGCAGGCTTTCTGCCCGCCGGGGAATGGATCAGGTGTAATTGCCCCATCTGGCTACCGGTGGGCAGAACAACTTTGTCCCCATTTATTTGGGGTGGGGGTAAGGCCATACCACCAACTTCCTTTGGTGTCTAGTGGGTTTTCTGCCCCCCTTGGGGGCAGATGGGCCTTACAAAAATAGGCTGATCTGCCCCCAAGGATGGCCGAAATGGCCAACAGTAATGTGCTCCTATGGGGAGTGACCCTTGCCCAAGGGGCTGCCCCCCCAAACAAAACACACACACCAATCCACTGTTAATCGTGTGTCATACATTCGGATCAAAGTAAGCCATATGTTTTGCAGATGCAATCTGTGCTTTTATTTTATTACATCAATTAATTTTAATAAATTATTTATTACAATCTCTCTTTGGCACACATTGTGGCAAACTGCAGTATATTAAAGCACAATAACACAATAGAATTGAAGTTTGCTGAATGTGGTTGCAATCCTTCACTGGAAAAATGTGTCCAAAAATGTCAGTTCCTTTTTTCACATTTGGCAGCACTTAACATGAATTCAGAAGTGAGAGAACAGGGGATTGAAATCCAGTTCTGAAGTTGCTTTCTGGCAGGAATAGTTCACTTTCTTCAGGTGAGAAAGCTAGGACTTGTGCCAGCTCTAGTGGCTAAGCATTGGCAAAATGTGGGGTTCGAATCTGTCATAGTTCAAGTTGTTGAAACAGTTTTGGCTAGTATTTACATGGTGCATGTGGCAAATATCAGGAATTTCGTTTTGATAGGATTCAGATTTATTCATGTGCTGGGCAACCGGATCTGGGTGTGTTGCAAGCAGCACTTGAGGCATCAGATGTCTGAAAGAGGAGACCTTCAAATACAGGTCTGTGAAACTGGATGATAATAATTGGAGTGAGCAGCTACCGAACCTCAAGTAATAATCACAACCCTTATCAGAATGAACCACTAAAGTCAATAAATAGAACTGAGCTTACCTCCTGGTGGATTGGCACAGAGCAGACAGGCTTAACTTAGGGCTATGTGTGAAGTATTTATGGAGGCCAAAAACAGTAATACAATCAAAATGCTAAATATTAGAAATCTACAAACTGAGGAATCAGAGATATGATTTATTAACGTTTTAGTATGAATAGCACCAAGAATCATAAAGCAGCAATGATTTTCAATGGTCATGGTAGATGAGGACCTAGGAGCAGGTTGACATTGACTGCAATGGAGCGTGGGTCAGATACACCAACCAGGTTTGCCTGTTCAAAGATTTTACCTTCTGACTTTAACCCATTGAGTCCCAACCACAGGAGTACACTTGTAAAGATCCTCAGGACCTCAGGAAATGCACTTGGCGACTAACATGGTGTCAGGCGGAGGCCACCAGCAGGGTCCAGTCCAGGTTTAGTGCAGGAAAGGCCTCTTGTAGCTTGTTCTGACCCTGTACCTTTAACAGGAGGTCAAGCGTAATGACCCCTGGCATCCACTTCTTTGTCCTGACTACAATAGAGAGCAGATCCTTTCCTTTTTGGCTCCTCTCGGGTCACAGACAACAGTTCCAATCCTCTTTGGTTCTTCTTTATATTCAGGAGTGTTCTGGTGTGGGCTGCTAAAGACAGCACATTTATGCCTAGCAAGAGCTAGTGGGTGAGAATGACTCCTGAACACGTCCTAACCATTGGAGTAAACTTTACTCCGGACAACCTTATCCACTTTGCGAATGTTCAGGATGACAGGAGTATTCAGGCACACTAAACTTTGGGCTCTGAGGGCTTGGGGTGTCAGTGTGTGGAGTTTACTATCTTAATTACATGAAACTGGGTTTTTTATTGAGGGGGTGAAGACCCTTCTCAAGCAACAACTACACTCCCTGTCAGGGTGAACCACAAAAGTAACTAAATTAACCTGTGATTAACCCTCTGGTAGCCTGGCACAAAAGGTGTCAGACTTAACTTAGAGACAATGGGTAAAGTATTACTGCAGCACACAAACAGCACTAAAGTAAAAACACAACACAATAAAAATCCTAAACCAATTTAGAAAAATAGTATATTTTAATAAATGAAATGACAACAAAATTAATTAAATCCAATTAGTGGAACCAAAGTTATGAATTTTGAAAGTTGCAAGCAAAAAAAGTGCCTAAAAGATCAAAGCACCAACTGTGGGTATCTGGTTGCATGAGACCGAGGCAAAGTCAACAGTGAAGGCCAATCACAATGAAGCGTGGTTTGGCTACACGATGGGGGTTGGGCCCAGTCTCAACTTACTTTCAGACTTAGAAGAAATTTTGAAGAAAAGTTCCTGAGAAGGTAAAGTTCAGCAGTCCACGGCAGCTGGTGGTGTCTGAGGAGGAGGCACAGTCATCTGAGAGCTTCTAGATGAAGTTGTAGTGAAGATTCCAATGTCCAGTCTTGGACACTTTTTTTTTTTTTTTAAGTTGAAAATCTCCAGTGGTTCGAGGCTACAGTCTGTAGCCGCCGAAGACTCTACAATCCCAGTTACCCTCATAGAGAGGTCCCACTGAACAGGATTTGATGCTGTGGAGAAGAATGTAACAGAAGCTATGGCAAAGTCAGGCCGAACGGTTATGCACCTTGGAAGGATCAGTGAGCAGGTAGGTCCTGAGGTCCTGAGCTCCTGTCGGTTTTTAGGCTGCTTTTTAGTTGACAAATTTCCCAGGTTTCAAGTTTTGCCTGTTTGGGCACCTTTAGTGCCACTTCAAAGGGACCTGGACTGGTGGTGTAGGGGTCAAGGTTGTTGGAACTTGATATGTTCCTGTAGCCTGTAGCCCACACAATTGTAACCATAAATTCAATTAAAAGTCAACCAGAAGCATTCATCAATAACAACAAAGAGAAACAGAGAACAGAACCAGAACAAATTATGTCTACATGATGTATATTATGAGCAAAAGTACATGAAATTATGTTATGCAAAATAGATTCAATGTTGTAACATACAGTGCAAACAATGTGACTTCAGTGCTCATGCAAAGTGAACAAGTGAAAAGTGACTGTGCTTATACAATAAAACTAAGCAATGCTACAGCAGCCTGCAGACTGTCTGTCCAATATGTAATAAACAAATAATCTGTCAAAAAGGGGGTATCTAGAGATTTCTTAGAATTCCAAGGGGTATATTCATACTTGTACAGACAATAGAATCATCACAATTTCGAGCCAGATAGTTGTGTTAACATAAAACCAACTCAAGGGGTCTTCATCAGGACGTGGGTAAGGGGCAAGTTCAAGTTGCATGAAAGAACCCTTCATGAAGAGATTGCAAGCCTGCTCATCTTGATTAAAGCGCTCAGTCAACAAATGGCTGTCAAAGACTTGATTAGGGCCCTTCAAGCAGTTGGGCACTTAAAGTGACCAAAAAGGATGGGATGCATTGACTCTTCCAAAATGAATTAAGGGAGAGAGTCAGTGGGAAAACCTCACCAAATGGGCAAATGAGCAATGATCACTCAGTTGCCCATATGGTGAGGTTCTTCCCACTGCCTTTGAAGATTCTGTAGAGAGTGACATGATTTGGTCCCTTTGCAGCCCTCTTTTGTACCTGGATATCCTCCTCTGGTTCTGTCAGGGTTACGTGGCCTGTAATTTTTGCCATGTTTCTGTTTTACTCAGGTCTGAGTACTACACAGTACATATTTATCATTTTCAGATTTCCACCCACACAGGGTCATTCCCTCTTTGTAAGTACATTTTTACCTTTCACCCCTTCAATGAGGTGACACTTGTTGTTCCGGGTTATTTGGCAGTAGGTATCCTTATTAGGATCTTTCAGGTAACCTTATTCCCAGTACTCAAAATTACTTTTGTCCGTCAACCATAACAATTCCCTCATGGTATTATCCTTGTTTCAGACATCCCCACATCTTGATTGTCGTGATGAGATTTTTGTATCTCATGAGCGTTGAAACATCATAGACACCAAGAGTAACAAACTAATCAATTAAGGATCTGTCATTCTACGGATTATTGAAGTCATTTTGTGGATCGTTTGTTATAAATTGGTCAGCCCCTGTTTAGGTTTAGTAACATTTGTTTGGTTTTACATTGTATTGTTGCAGGCTTCACACTGGGAGTCACATTGCACTGTTATGTTTTTGTAAATGTTTGGCAATTTTTTGTTGTATATAAACTGTGTCTAATGTTAATGCATTAGTTATATTAATCCTATTTATGTGGTGTTGATCTTTTTAAGAATTTATTGCATGAAGTTATTCAAGCTCGTATTCGTTATTTTCTGTTTGAATGACACCAATGGGAACGACTGTTGTACATAAGACACAAATGTTCCTGGTTCCCTTGGTTTTAAGGGTTGCTCTTGTTGCCTTTTAAGCAGGTTTCAAGCAGCAGCATAGTCCTTTGGTAGCAACAGGACATTTCTCTGGAATACAAGGCAGTCCCGAGTATCCTCTACAGGTCCAGGAGTGAACTGAAGAGTTGGTCTGAGCGTCCAATAGTCATAACTGGTGCCATTCTTTGAAGTGAGAGAAGCCCCTAGGCTATCCCCCAAGAATTCTGGTTCAGGAAATGTCCTTCCCTCCCCTGGCTCCAAGTGGTCTTGGGTGACAGAAGGGGGGTGTCAAGTTCACTTGAGAGTGTAATGGAGGCAGTCCTTAGAATTGTAAGTAGGGAAGGAAACAGCTCTGCCCACACATCCTGCCAACACCTACATACTCTTTGCCTCACTGTCTGGGAGGAATACACAAAGGCCAATTGCCAACTATTCAATCATGTGACTCAGGACACAAGCAGTAGGCACCAAGTGGTCAGAACAAGAAAATGCCAACCTTTTAAGAGTGGAATTTTCAGATCTATGACTTAAAATCAAACTTTAACATTAAAGAGGACTTTAAATTACAATTCTTTTGAGACCATACATGAATACATGACAGTTCCACTTGTTCTCAATCAAAACTTAGCACTTATAAAATGTAATAACTTAACCCAATGTTATCCTATGGGAGAGGTAGACCGTATAGTGAAAAACAAATTTTGGAGTTTTTCAATACTAGGACACTTAAAAACGCATGTTCAACACATGTTCAACCTTTTAAATACAATACATCCTCCCCTATGTGTGTGTTTAGGGCCTCCCAGAGAAGTTAACTATATATATTAAAAAAGGAGGTTAGAGTTTGGCAAAAAGGTTGTTTTGCCAGGTTGCACTGGCAGTTTAAAATTGCATAAGGCTACAATGGCAGATCTCAGGCATGTTTTAAAGGGCTACTTAAGTGAGTGACTCAGGCCAACTAGTAACATTTAATTTACAGGCCCTGGGTAAATTGAGAACCTCTTTCCTAGTGACTTTTAAGCAAATTAAAAGTGTGAATTGGTGTAGGCCAATATTACCATGTTAGAGGAGAAAGCACAAGCACTTTAGCACTGGTTAGCAGTGGTAAAGTGCAGACAGTCCTAAAGCCAACAAAAACTATTTTCAGCAAATTGGAGGGGAGGGGCAAAAAGGAACCAAAAGCTGCCAGCTCGAAGAGTAATCCAAGTATCTTACCACACCCACCACCAGATTCCAGGTTGGGGCAGCCACTGTACCCACAGTAAAACCAGAGAAAGAAGGCCGGTAAAACAAAAGTAAGGTTTTCCAGCAACCAGACAGTAGATACACAAGAACTGTTTTGCACATTGTTTCCCTTCTTTTCAAGTGTGCTCCAAAGCATTATATTGAAACACAACAGACATGTCAAACAGCATTTGACATTCGAGCAGGACTTAACACCACAATGTCTAAATAATGCTCACTGCCCCCACTATGTATATTCTTGGAGGTTCTGAGTCATCATTTCAACCTGTTCAGGTCTGCCTATTGCTTGCTCCAGGGAGGCATTTCCAACCTTCTTCCACATATATTCAAATGCTAATTACTGGCTTGGTGGCCTGGGAGCGAAAATGCATATTTAGCGTCTAGAAATTTCAGACAGGGAAAAGTCAACTTTCTATCAGTTACTTTTCTTTAACATATATTAAAAATCCAACTTCATCCACAAATTGTATTTTTAATAATTATTAAAAATAGTGGTTTAGTTATTTTTCTAGCTTGGAATTCAAGGGCTCCGTGGGGCGAATTATTCATATATAAGGGTTGACTTGAAGTGTTTATGCTGGTACAGTCAAGCTCCAAATTGGTAAGCCTGAAACGTAGTTTTACACTGTCTCTGTAGCAGATGGCACAACAGGTGCTACAGTCCTCTAGTGATATTTAACGATTAGGCCCAGGGTACATTCTGTACCATACACTTAGGATTTATAGGTAGGTTAAATATATCAATGAGAAAAATGCCAATTCGACAATGTTTAATTGGGGCATATGACTTTACTACTGGTTGGTAGGTTTAAAGGGCTCAGAGGTCTAAAGCTAGCAGAAATATAGGGTCCAGCAAAGGCAAAACATCTGGGGTACCCAAGCAGAAAAAGCGAATTTGCTACAACAAGAATGAGTAATCATAGGAAAGGGATAGGTTAGTGGAGAAAGGTAGAAGGACACAGCTGCACATGTGCAAATGCAAAAAAGCAGAAGGAATCAGTGAAGGTGACATTGTAGAGGTCCTTAAAACAGAGTAAATGGGATGAGTGAGATAGTGAGTCATATCATAAGTAGGAGATTTAAAGCACAGGTTCATTTTTATGGTAGGTTTAGAGAGCAAACTATTCTTATTCCAGTGACAGTAGGCAGTCTGATACCAGTGGTAGAGTTAGAAGAATATGAATGTACTCTAGTAAATGTACCGTGAAAACTAGGAAAATTGTTCTAGAGAAAATAAATGAATTCAATCAATCAATCAATAATATTTATAAAGCGCGCTACTCACCCGTGAGGGTCTCATGGCGCTAGAGGGAGGGGGTTACTGCTGCTCGAAGAGCCAGGTCTTGAGCTGCCTCTGGAATGCAAGGTGGTCTTGGGTGGTCCTGAGGTTGGCGGGGAGGGAGTTCCATGTTTTGGCCGCCAGGTAGGAGAAGGATTTCCCACCTGCCGTGGTGCGGCGGATGCGAGGGACAGTGGCGAGTGCGAGGCTGGCGGAGCGAAGTTGATGGGTGGGCGTGTAGAATTGAGGCGACGGTTGAGGTATTCGGGTCCCTTGTTGTGGAAGGCTTTGTGTGTGTGGGTGAGGAGCCTGAAGGTGATCCTTTTGTTGACGGGTAGCCAGTGCAGGTGTCTCAGGTGGGCGGAGATGTGGCTGTGGCGGGGTATGTCGAGGATGAGGCGTGCGGAGGCGTTTTGTATTCGCTGAAGACTTTTCTGGATTTTCGCGGTGGTTCCTGCGTATAAGGTATTTCCGTAGTCCAAGCGGCTTGTGACGAGGGCGTGGGTCACAGTTTTTCTCGTGTCGGCGGGGATCCAGTGGAAGATCTTTCGGAGCATGCGGAGAGTGAGGAAGCAGGAAGATGAGACGGAGTTGACTTGTTTTGTCATGGTGAGAAGCGGGTCCAGGATGAATCCGAGGTTGCGTGTGTGGTCTGAGGGGGTTGGTGCGGTGCCCAGGGCCGAGGGCCACCAAGAGTTGTCCCAGGCGGACGGGGTGTTTCCGAGGATAAGGACTTCCGTTTTGTCCGAGTTCAGCCTCCGGCGGCTGAGTTTTATCCATTCTGCGACATCTTTCATTCCATCCTGCAGGTTGGTCTTGGCGATGGTAGGGTCCTTGGTGAGGGAAAGTATCAGGGTGTCGTCGGCGTAGGAGATGATGTTGATGTTGTGTTTGCGTGCGATGTCGGCGAGGGGGCTCATGTAGACATTGAAGAGAGTCGGGCTGAGCGAGGAACCCTGTGGGACGCCGCAGATGATCTCGGTGGGGTCCGAGCGGAACGGCAGGAGGTAGACTCTTTGGGAGCGGTTAGAGAGGAAAGAGGTGATCCAGTTCAGGGCCTGTCCTTGGATACCGGTGGAGCGGAGGCGGGATGTTAGGGTGCGGTGGCAGACAGTGTCGAAGGCAGCCGAAAGGTCGAGGAGGATGAGGGCGGCTGTTTCTCCGTTGTCCAGCAGAGTTCTGATGTCATCAGTGACTGCGATGAGGGTGGTTTCCGTGCTGTGGTTGGCTCGGAATCCGGACTGGGAGGGGTCGAGTAGGTTGTTATCTTCAAGGAATTTGGTCGGCTTGTTGACGGTCTTCTCGATGACTTTGGCAGGGAAGGGGAGGAGCTAGATGGGGCGGAAGTTCTTCAGGTCGCTGGGGTCCGCCGTAGGTTTCTTCAGGAGAGCGTTGACTTCCGCGTGTTTCCAGCTCTCGGGGAAGGTGGAAGATGCAAACGAGCTGTTGATGATGGTCTGGAGATGGGGGGCGATGATGGCGTCGGCTTTGTTGAAGATGAAGTGGGGGCAGGGGTTCGAGGGGGCACCAGAGTGGATGGTGTTCATGGTAGTTTTGGTCTCTTCCGTGCCGATGTGTGTCCAGGCGTTGAGGGTGATGGCTGGGGCTGTGGGTTCTGTGGTGGTAGGCTGGGTCTGAGGACCGAAGCTGTCGTGTAGGTCGGTGATCTTTCGATGGAAGAAGGTAGCGAGGGAGTTGCAGAGTTCTTGTGAGGGCGTGATGGAGTTGGAGTTGGCGTTAGGATTGGAGAGCTCTTTGACGATGTTGAAGAGTTCTTTGCTGTTGTGAGTGTTCTTGTCCAGTCTGTCTTTGAAGGATGTTCTTTTGGTGGCGCGGATCAGCTGATGGTGTTCGCGGGTGGCGTTTTTGAGGGCAGACATGTTTTCTATGGTGTGGTCTTTGCGCCAGGTTTTCTCAAGGGTACGGCAGGTTTTTTTGGAGTCCTTGAGGGCGTCTGTGAAACATTGAGGTTTCCTGGCGTTGGTCTGTCTAGGGAGGCGTCTGAGGGGTGCGAGGTTGTCAGCGCAGTTGGTGATCCATTGTGTGAGGCTGAGGGCTGTGTTGTTGGCGTCGGTGGTGATGGTAGGTTGGTTGTGGCTGAGAGTGGAGAGTAGCTGTTCCGTGGAGATTTTGTTCCAATGTCTGCGTGGGATGGGTTGTGTGCGGAGGTGGAGAGTCTTGCGTCTGAAGGTGAAGTGGACACATCTGTGGTCGGTCCAATGTATTATGGAGGAATGGCTGAAGGATACGTGGTTGCTGACGGAGAAGATGGGGTCGAGCGTGTGTCCGGCGATGTGGGTGGGGGTGTTCACCAGTTGCTTGAGACCGAGGTTGGCGAGGTTGTCGAGCAGGGTGGTGGTGTTGGTGTCGTTGTTCTGCTCCAGGTGGAAGTTGAGGTCTCCGAGGAGGATGTAGTCCGGTGAGGCTAGGGCGTGCGGGGAGATGAAGTCTGTGATGGATTCGCTGAAGAGGGCGCGTGGTCCAGGGGGTCTGTAGATGAGAGTTCCTCTGAGGGTGGTCCTGGGGTCGGTGTGGATCTGGAAGTGCATGTGTTCGGCGGCGAGGGGGGTGTCTTCGGTGGAGGTGGTGACGTTGATGGAGTCCTTGAATATGATGGCGATTCCTCCTCTGATTTGGTTGGTGCGATCTCTCCTGGTGATCTTATAGCCGTCGGGGATGGCTATGGCGATGTCTGGGGCCGAGGAGGCGTTCATCCAGGTCTCAGTGATGAAGGCAACGTCCGGTGCGGTGGAGTCCAGGAGGTCCCATAGTTCAATGGCGTGCTTGTGGACGGAACGTGCGTTGATGAGGATGCATTTGAGGTGGTTATTGGCGCGAGGGCTGGCGGGCGGGGTGCAGTCGCGGTGGAAGGTATGCTTGCAGGTAAGACATGCGAAGGGTCCATGAGTGCATTTCGGGTTGGCTTGGAAGCAGGTTGTGGGGCGTCCCGGGTTGAGTGCGTGGAGGGAGGTGGGGTCGTAGCGGCACTGTGGGGTTTGGGAGTGCTGGGGGCCAGGGATCGTGGCGCTGGGCGCAGTCCAGGCGCGGACGGGCTTGCCTTTGGCGACTCCGCCATAAGACGGAGGAGGGGTCAGCTGGGGGCGGGAGGGGGGGCGACGAATGGGAGCAGGGGGGGCGGGCCGCGTGGGTGGTGGCGGCGGGAAAGCAGAGGGCGGGGGCGGGGAGGGGGAGGTCAGATAGAAGGGAAAGAAGAGAAGGAAGGGAAAGTGAGAGAGGAAGGGGCCGAAGAGGAAAATCCACAGAAGGAGGCGAAAAAACGAGGAGCGAGGCCAGGAGGAGAGCAGAGGAAGCGCGAAGCAGAATGGATGAGGGAGAGAACAGAGAAGGAAGAGGAAAATGGACTACAGAAGAAGGGAAGAACACAGAAGAAGAGAAGAACACAGAAGAAGGGAAGAACACAAAAGAAGAGAAGAACACAGAAGAAGAGAAGAACACGAAGGAAATGGACTACAGAAGGAGAAGAAAACGAAGGAAATGGACTACAGGAGGAGAAGAACACAGAAGAAGAGAAGAACACAAAGGAGATGGAGTACAGAAGGAGAAGAACACGAAGAGAATGGGGTGAGGAAGAGGAGCAGAACACAAAGAAAATGGGGTGAGGAAGAAGAGCAGAACACGAAGAAAATGGATACCAGAGGAAGGCCAGAAAAACGAAGGAAATGGACTACAGAAGGAGAAGAACACAGAAGAAGAGCAGAACACGAAGAAAATGGGGTGAGGAAGAAGAGCAATACACGAAGAAAATGGGGTGAGGAAGAAGAGCAGAACACAGAGAAAATGGATACCAGAGGAAGGGCAGAAAAACGAAGGAAATGGACTACAGAAGGAGAAGAACACAGAAGAAGAGCAGAACACGAAGAAAATGGGGTAAGGAAGAAGAGCAGTACACAAAGAAAATGGGGTGAGGAAGAAGAGCAGAACATGAAGAAAATGGATACCAGAGGAAGGGCAGAAAGTGAAGAAAAATGGACAGAGAGAACCGCAGAGGTACGAAGAAAAAGTTGGAAGAGAGAGAGTTCAGAAGACAGAGGTGAGTAACGAGGGGCTGGACGGGGGGAGAGCAGGGAGTACTTACGGTTTTGCTGGGAGGTGGCAGGAGCCTGGGCAGGTGGAGCTGCAGCGGCGGGGGAAGCGACCTACCCTAGGGTCAAGGGTCGAATTAGTGAATCAACATGAACAGTTAGTTTTGGGCCTGTGTAATGCTCTTGGTATCAAGCATTTGAAACCTATAAGATTAGAGGAGAAGTCTATAGTAGGAATGCGAGGAAAAGATGCAGCTGGGGAAGCACACACAGATGTTGACTCAAGTGTTTGTATTAGCAGAAAAAAAGATGCCAGGTTAAAGTGCGGGTTGCAGTTCTGAGAGTTGTAAAGGATGATAGGAGATGAAGGTTGTAGAGGGACATCTGGATACGTATGCCAACGGAAATGGAGAGATCTGGAGACTAATATGTTTGAGGTATTACTGGGAGTTACATATGCCTAGTTCGGAACCATTTCTTCTGTTTGTGCTCTTTGTCAAGAGAGCTAACCCATCTTTCTATTTCCTCGGTTTTCTCTTGGTTCCAAGGCTGTTTGTCTATTTTTTCTTCTGTGTTATTTTATTGGTTAAAGGAGAAATTAATATATTATAAAGAAATAATTAACTACTAAAAGTTAGAAATGCTGAGGAAAGCGCCTACATCAAATGCTGAGATTTTATTATATTTTACAGATCTCTTCGGGAAGAATGTTCTTATGCCCTAAAGTTGTGATTACACTTCACTAAAAAAAAGGCACCACGTGGAAAAAAATACATAAATAGTATTTTATTGTAAAAACCCTAGGACAAATTAATTTTGGTTTATGGTGAAAATCTAGACTTAGATCCTTAATAAAATCGATTTTAAGAAACTAGGTTTTAAAATATAACTGAAATCATCTCTGGGGTAAGCGACACGGATAAAAGAAATGGAGCATGAAAGTAATGTTGAAGTAGGTAAATTGCAGCCTCTCAGTATTTTAAGTGGAGTAGATATAATAGGAAAAAAGTAGTGGCAAAGACAAAAGGTCTGAATTTAATGTGATAATGCACCTGTCAGTAACTTTACTATTTATAGCTATTCACAAAATCTGAGGGTAAAGTTTCTCGGAAGTATAGACTTACACGTGTCCACCCCATCATGAAAAAGAAAGTGGAGCCAAATTTAGGAGTAAGCTATTACTTCCAAAAAATAAACAGTATTAAGTTCAGTGCCACCCATGGCTAACCACTGATACTGCAACACTTTCCCATAGAAAACAAATGAGCTTCAGACTTAAAATTAAATCCCGTAGGAAATAATGTTACATTATATTAAAATATTTAAAATAGAAATAGAAATATATTTTATGTTAAAAAAAAATTATTAAACATTTATTATTTAACTAGGAAATATTTTAACAACTTTTTGATGATTCACATTACTGTAAATTTATGATTTATTAATATATAATTAAATTTATTTTAATTCAATAAACAACACGTTAATAAAGCATAATTGTTTTTCACATTGTGTGGGCATTTTTTTATTTAAACTTCAAAACATTAATGTTTACTTAATGTAATATTTAAATTATGATTATTTCAAAATGAAGTTACTAGTGCTGTAATATATTTTATTTTGATCTATTATTGAAGTAAATATATACAGTTAATTTACATGAATATTTAACAAAATATTTTTACAAATTTATCACAAAGTTTATTTTTTTTATTTTACCTATACTTTACCACAGGGATAGCTCTACCCAAACTGGGTAATCCTCCTTTTGTAAATTATAGGGAAAAGTAAAGTTTTCTTAACTCACACATTGTATATTATAATTAGTAAAAATATTATGTTAAATATTAATGTACATTAATTTGATGTGCTTTAAATGTCAAACAAAATAGTAATTTCAATATATTTCAATGAAAGTTAATGTTGCATTAATTTATAGATTCAAAGAAGTTGTTAAAATATGTTATAATTAAGTTACAACTATGTTTTATTTTGAGATATTTTAACATTAAATTATATTCATTTACATTTTAACAACTTAAAATCATTGTACTTAACATTTCTACTCATGAGGTTATATTTTAAGTCCCTTCCATCGTTATTTTCTTTAGGATTGTGTTGCACTACTAGTGCTTGGCCATGTGTGGTGCTAGATTTACTCCGCTGGAGTGATGTACTACTGTTTTGTGCTCTTTTTGTCTACAGTAACTTTGGAAGTACAGTTTGTGAATAACAATAGGTTTATTATTTTGTGGGTGGGTGCATGTACTCCCCAAAACCCACCCTAACTCTCCCAAAAACCCTCTTATCTCCTCCTCATATCCCCTCCTATTTAGTAGTAAACGTGTCCCTTTTTCTAATCACTCCCTAGTCCCTCCCACATTTACTACTAAGTATTAAACTCACATGTGGGACAATCTCCCCATAGAAAAAATTGGAGCGGTGGAGAAATACACTTGTATGTTTGTGACTAGCATTTTGTAGTACTATTTTAATACTGGCAAACCTACTAAGTACTGCGGTTTCTAAATAGCCTCTCTCCCACCCTCAATCTCTGCAATACTCGACTATCAGCTCGTGCCTAGGTGTAGAAGGATTAAAAAGCTAAACGTGCATGTTCAAAGCAATAGTCAAATATAACACAAACTGGCAAATGCGAGTCAGTCTATTAGTTATTCGGGTGTGGGGGGTAATGCACTTTATAGAAAAATCACCAGCACAAAGGATTGTACATAATGCTGGGGAGCAGCTAAAAACGACATTTAAAGCAGAAAATGTTTTCATTTTGAAAGTGAGACAATGCAGTAATGAACGCGAACGAGTATGCTGGAAACATCAAGTTCAAATAGATAACTGCATTATCCGGAGGCTTCAAAAATGTCACAGGTGCATGCACCATACAGCTATTCACGTCAACATTTTATGGCAAAATGTACCACTACGTATAAAGCGGCTAAAGAAGATTAAAGCCAGAGGCTTCGTTTACTAGCCGTACTTGCGCGCTCTACAGATGCTAAATTGCTACTAGGTAAGGGACAAAAGAACACAGCTACCAATTCCCTTTCGTTCCAGTAGCTAATAAATCCTTCGCTTGGGTGGAGGACGCCTGACATCTAGAGGCTAGTTTGGCAAATGAGTCTATTCCTCCGTGCAACATGATTTTTATAAAAATAAACTTACGCGCCAAATAAACCATTACCTAGAACAGCAAAATGCAGACAAAACTGAAGCCCGTATTTATACTTTTTTTGCGCCGCATTTGCGTCGTTTTTTGACGTAAAAACGGCGCAAACTTGCAAAATACCATTGTATTTTGTAGGTTTGCGCCGTTTTGCGTCAACAAGCGGCGCAAATGCGGCGCTAAAAAATGAATTCCTCTCACGCCAATAGATGCAATTTTTTTATTTCAGGAGTTTTTATGGGTTTTATAAAGCAGGGCTTGCCTCGAAAGGTAGTTTGTGGTGTGGCGGGGTCCGGTCCTCTGGGTTAGGGTGAAATGATCAGCAAATCGAACAGCAATTTACGTATCACCCACTCATCTTAACACAGAGCTAAAGAAAATGTCAGCTTTTCGGACTGTACTGAAGGAACGATGACTCGGATTGAAAACCTGTTCTCATGCGGTACCTCTGGCAGACTCCCTGGGTTACTCAATAGCATCTACTTAGAAAACATGTGCCTGTTAGATCCGTTTCAACCCATCAAAACAAACGCAAATACACGGTAAAGAAAGTTCATACCCTCATTACTTCCTCGCCCCCCAGTTTCATCCAAGTCACCTTTTCATATGTGTGGAGGTTCCAGTTCTACATCAAAATCTATTGACACTGGATTACCCGCCTCTAACGCTTCTCTTGGAGAGACCCGCTCCTTTGAGATGACCAGAAGGTTTGCTCCCACTTTTCCAACTTCGTTCTTTATTTTTGTATTACTTCTTCAAGATAGGTCTACTACAGGGGCAGGATGATGAGAGGAACTCAGAGCACTCTGCAGAAGGTTCAATATGCCAACAAGTGACCTTTCTGAAGGCAAGACCTTGGTTTGTCTACCACTGGTGCTTTCGATGTTGCTGCTGTTGCTCTCCTGCCTGGCCCACAGGCCTGACCTATGCTTTCTCTCTCTTGCCACTGATGTGCCAGGTCATAGTTGTTTTACTACTCTCACTTACAGAGGATATTATATATGTTATACAGCCGCGGGTCTGAGGTGGGGTGTTGCACTTTCATCCCCTGCTATCTGGGGTGCCCTCCGTTCTTTACTCTTAAGTTCTAGTGCCTACGAACCTGGAAACAGAGCATGGTTGCAATGGTTAGGTCCATCCTTGCCTGCCCATGCCTCTTGTTCACATTCATTGTCCAATATTAAAACTCCATTCAGGGATGGAGTTGGGGATCAGATCTGGCAATATTATTATGTGAAGCTACGTTGGTGTCACAATTTCCCTAGGAAGGCAGGAATTACATCTGCCCCACAGAGTGTACCAATATGACCCATCACCAAAGTTAAGGTGGGCTGATCTGAGTGTACACATGGATGGCCAAAAATATCATACCACAACTTGGAAAGTTCAAAACAAAGTGCATGTGTCAAGACCGATCTGTAGAGGTTGATACATGTGTGATTGATAGAACCATAGCAGCAGACTGCCCCCTCAGACCACAGCAGAACAAAAAACTGGTGGCCATGCTATACAAGGTGGGAGACAAGCCTCCAGTTGTTCACAGGGATCCAAAATTGTTCACAATCCTAGGAATGATGACTTTCAAGCCCAATTGAACATAGTGCAGCACCAAGATCTTCTCCAAAGTGGACCCCAGCAAAGGGCACCGCCAACTTGAGCAAAACAAAGGATCTATGTACATCCCCACACTAATGACTCATCAAGCGTTATTGAGATACAAATGTCTCAGTTTTGGCATATCATCAGTGTCAGAAATTTTCCAGGAAGCCATTCCAAGAGTGATTTGTCCTGTACTCAACACCTTAAATTATAGTATCTATATTCTGGTCTTTGGGACCACAAGGGAGGCCCATGACAAGGCTCTGGGCCATGTATGTCAAGCTCTCCAAAATGTCAGGCTATCACTCAATGCTAAAAAAGGTGAATTCCACAAACCCAGACTACATTTCTAATGACACATATTCTGATGGCAAGAGTGATGTCTGATGGGTCCTTTGAAAATGTGATAATCTGTTACTCAGGTATAATTTTATTCAGGTATTTTAGGCTCGAGATTAAGACATGATGCTTTCTGTGCATCCCAAAATATGTAAGATTTGGGTCAAGGAATGGGATGCCGAGGTAACGTCAGGGTTATTTTAGGTAACATTTATTGATCTCACCAGTACTTAATATCCCTCCCTCCATCCTCAACTGGAGAGTTCCATCTTCGTTCCGTTCCAAGGGTTGGCTTGGGTTTAGGTTCATAAATTGTCTCAAAAGGAGAGCACATAATGGTCCTTTCTAAGGAGGAAGTAGGTATCAGAGATGACCACGAAGGGGTAATCCAGTGTGAAGAGAGTTTTGGAAATACCATAACAGACAGCTTCTCTTTGTTAGTTGGCTAATGCCTCAAATTAATACTGCGACAAGGAACAGAGAAGATTACAAGTACTTTATGCAGATAATATACATATAACAATAAAGGCACATACATGTGTATGTAAAACTGCTTATCCCACTAGGAAATACCAAATACCCACAGTATAAATGAGTGTATTAATTCAGATGTTTGCTGTATCGCAAACCAATCTGAAAGTACTAGCTAATTCTTAAAATACATAGTATTTAGGTGTTCTGTATAGTTTACTTATGCTGAAATTTTCAGACTATAATAAATTAACAATGATCATATGCAGGAATTCCAATGAATTCACCCTGCAACCCACACAGAGTTCCCTCACTAAATTTATACGTAAGTTTTCGTTTCACCTTAATAATTTCCCCAGTCTGAGAGTAAGTCCTTAAGGCTCGTGCCATTTTTTGGTAAGTCATGGGTTTACGATTTCCTTTTCGTAAACCCCATATTTTTGCAAGTTTTTCTTTGTTCTTCGAGGAAAACTGAAAGATTCCATTTGAAGACTGCACCCACCAAATACAGTGCCGCATGTCTGGATCGTGTAGCATTTCAAAGAGAAACTGGAAAAGCCGTGGTCTCTTTTTACCTAGGTTGAAAAACAGAGGGCAATACATCAGAACAATGTGGCTCCGTTTGATACTCTGAACAGAAAACATGTTTGACATCTCCCAAAGAGCTAAAGAAAATATCAGTGATTAAAATACTTTTTGCCTAGTACACTATATCTAGGGCCACTGGAATTATGCAATTTTGCCATATTGGCGTTTACTGCACGATTATATATTTATCGCATTTTGCCGCATAATCCATCATCTGCAGCATAATCGGCAGATTTAAAACATTTTTTGTAACTCAAGCGGATCAAAAGGTAATTAAAAAAAAGAACATGCCAGGAAGGGGAAGGCCGTTTACAAAGGTTCTCTGGTCATCTTTCTGTCACTTATTTCTGTATTTGGGTGTTAGATTGGTATCAGTGATGTGACCTTTGTTCAGACAGTGTTGGCAACTGTAAAAATGTAAAAATAATGTGCTGCACTAAATCACATAATGTCCCTTTTCTTGCTGGATAATTTAGTCAAACCTGCCCAATAATTGAGTCCCCGCCTTTCACATAATTCCAGTTGCTCTGACTACAACTGATCCGTCCACTTAAAGAAATATTCCACCCTGTGTGGGAGGGACGAAGCCTCGTGCTGAGAACTATATAAGAGGCACTTCTGACCCCTCCCCAACAACCACCAAGCTCCTATAAAAAATGAATAATTAGGTTGCCAGGTCAGCCATAAAATACGTTTAAAACGAGCAATTTAAGATTTAATCAGCAATACATAGCTGCAATACGAATAGGAAACAAATGTTACTTTGTGCACTCAAAATTATTTGTACTTGTTATAAAGACTCTGACTGATTCTAGACTCAATTAATTGGTACCCGAATGTTGGGCAAAGAATAAAAGACACAGTGGTGGAAGCTGACAAAAATGATCGGGGGGAATCAACACATATAACCTAAATGATTCGTATAAAAAAAACTCGACTAAAAAAGTCGTGGCCAGTACGTCGTTTCCTTATAAACTAGAACAAAAAAGTCTAAAATCCCTCAAAAAAACAAACAAACAAAACATACCAGAAAAAAAATGTCTCTGCCCACGCAGCACAAAGCCGACGCGTCCTTTCGGCAGCTGACAAAATAGGATAAATACGAGCATATGTCGCCATCTAGTGGATAGCGGAGGAAAAGTAAATCGCGGGAAGGGAGTTGGTAGACGGCTGTGATTCTTTTGCTGTGATGACGCTTCCTGTTACTCACACCCTATGAAGCTTGTTTTCTCTAACCTTCCAGGTAGTAGTGGCTCCTTTGCTCCAGTACCCCTTTACCTACCCTACAAGGGAGGATGCTGCCGCTTGCCCATGTTAATTGTTAGGGTCTGGTTCCAGGCAGCTTTTAGGTGTCTGGCTAGATCCCGATTTCACCACCACACAAGACACACAATACAACATAAAATATACAGAAGGGGTATTTGTGGCATTCCTCTTTAGGCATTCGCTGATGCACAGCGTTTCGCGGAGAGCTACCCTTTACTACTGGAACTTGCATACATGCCAACACCTGGACTCTGGTAAAAGGGAAATGCTGAAAATATCAGTGGAATTGATTTCGGTTGTAGCAGGGGCAATTTCAGGCAAGGGACTGCCAAAATAAAGCAATTTTGTGCTTTAAAAATCTGGAGTCTCCCGCGTGAATAGGGTCTACTGCATGTATGAGTTTGAAGCAGCTAAGGGAAACATAGAACCTTTTACATTTATTTTTTTCATTAATTTTTTTAAGTATACGTTGCAGCTTTTTCACGGGATGTAGGGAGCGTTGCACTGTTTTACTTGCGAGTCTATATTCAGGTAGTTTTAGTTTTAACATTAAAGCCCACTTTACCAACAGAGTACCAGTGGCTTCCATGGTGTTGCTTTCCTGCTCGTCAACACACTGCTAATTCGTCAACCAGAGCAGCGGCAGTATTTTTGAGCATTTTTTCCTTCATGTGCACACACACAGCTTTGTTGTGTGAGCTTTGAGCCAGTAGTATGTATAAAAAAGGTAATTTTCACTAAGTCTATTACTCTACGTCCAACATCTTCTTCCCAGTCATTACTTGTGAGGTCAATTCACTGAGCGTAGTATAAACTCCAGGAAGGCTGAACATAATAGCCCAATTTACAATCACTGGGTGCCCTAAAGAGATTAGTTTACCCAGCATCCTCCTTTTTTTCTGTCCCTGACTGAGGTGATGACTTCACCTAGTCATGAGATCCCTGTCAGGCAAGGACCTCCCCTCCATGTCTACTAATTGTTTTCCCTCTTGGGCTCAGAAACAAAGAGTCATGTAGCACAAATTGTCAGGGAAACGTATGGAGGAGCGGCAAGCAGCATGTGGTTGGGTCTCTGCAAAGGGGGGGAGTCAAAAATATATATTAAAAAAAAAGTACCCCAATTGCCGCCGCCACCACCGCGCTGCTCCTCCTGCCTTCGCTGCAGGTCCAGGCTCCCAGCCTTTTGACGACGGCCAATCTGAATGCTGCTGTCAGCATAACAGCAGCATTCAGATAGGTCGGAGCGCCCAGCCAGGGCGCTCCAATGCAGATTGGAAGCACTTGCCTGCTCTCTCCAACCCAGCAACACCTTGCCGGGCTGAAGAAAGCTTAGTGCGCATGTATGTGTGGGCAGTCCGAGACGGCCGGCCAAACATACATGCGCACTGAGGGGGGTCGCTGTGCACTCCCCTCTGTCCCTGTCATGCCCGTGGCCCGCCCCTTTTGCAATAAAACAGTAATAAACCTAGTTTATTACAATTTAATTGCAAAAGTTTGCCAGCTGCTGCTGCTGGGCGATGCTCCTCCACCTTAGCCCAAGAGCCCACACCTGAGTGTATGTTGTAGGTATTGATCCACACGGATGGATATGTGTACACATGTGTGTGTGTATATATACATACAGACACTTTACATTGATGGTAAGATTTTTCCTATTTTTTTTAATCCTGTACTTTAGTGTCCAATGGTTGTCAGACATGGGTATTACGCTTTTTGATGAGCAGTTGAGGAAAGACCGCTAATTAGAAACAGTGGTATCCCAGTCTCGTGCAGCATGGTAGAGTGGGGGACTGCATATGAACAGACTTTCGCTATGGACTGGAAGGAAGGTGCAAGACTAATGCTTCAATAAAGACTTGGATGGAAGGACGGAAGTGATCAATACCACACTTTGTTGGTGTTCGTGGCAGATTTTGAATTTCCTGCAGATGATTTAACATGATGAGGAAGAGACATCCTGTTTCCACTGCCTTTTCTTCAAGCTTGTGTACAATATCACATTACCCTCACAGGAAAAGGCAGGAGCTTGGGGTAAAAGATTATGATAAGAGGCCAGTAAGGATAGTTATGGGGACTTTGGAGGCACTGAGAAAAAGACATGTCACATGGAATCTAGGAATGACAGATTATGGTATTGTCTCATATGAAGAATTTCTTGTCTGTCATACTAAATAACACTTCACACAGGACAGAGTATTGGGTTTCCAACTTCAGTGGAATCAACCATATCCTCAGAGCCATTGCTTCATCAATTTCAGCACAAGCCACAACTGGGGCTCCCCATTCATCCTCAAGTTCCAGATTCTGTGCCTGGAGGATGGAGGATTAGAGAGTGGAGGCATGCGGATTAGATACATCTTCCCAGTTTTAAGCAGGACCTGTACCCTCTTGTGGATATGGACACAAAGTTACTGTATTGAGGGGCAGTGTTTTCAGTATCAGGCATCTTATTGAGCAGAACATCGATGACAGAGGAGGCAATGTACAATGGCTCCTCAGATAAGAACATAGATTTGAACCTATGTGAAGTGTATACTGCTTCCAACCTGACCTTTAGAGCTGGCATTTATGGGCATTGTACATCTTGAATTTCAACTGTTCAAGGCACTCAAGGAAGGGGCAGAATGTTCAGCATTGTTGGAAGGAATGTAGAGGCAAATTGAGTTTTGTTCGGACATTTCTTTTGATGTGGAGAGAGAATCAGCTGTAACTGAAGCAGCTCCAATTGCATCAAGACACAATCTGTATTTGAAAGGCTGACATACAGGAGCTTCACAAAAGTCCTCCAATCTGCACATTTGAGGGTACATGATTATTTGCCTAGGAGCTGGAAGAAAGAGCATCCTTCTGCATCCCATTTGTGGCTACATTATTATTTGGCTAGAAACCAGAGGAAAGAATGTATAAGCTCTTTAAAAAAAAGATTCATTCTTTCTCATTCAAGGCTCAGCGGTCAAAAGGTTCAACTTCATTGGTATTTGCAGGAGGGAAAACATTTCATCAGCAATCTAGACAACAGCAGCAGTCTTCTTACAAATCACATGGCAAATGATTTTCAAGCAAGTACTCTTAAAAGCACAAACTGAATCCCTCTAAAAAGCATCAAAATCCAGACTGTTTTATGAGTGGCTTTGAGTTACTGGTGGGAGGCTGGATCCAGTTCTTCAACAATGCATGAGAGGATGGCATTTCACATTCTTGTTTTCTCCAAATAACCAAGAAAGGTTACTGGGATGAATTTACCTCCTTCACTCTGGACTCGTGAGTCAAGAGGACTCCTTGGCCTTGGAGTCCAGAGTAGATGGGAGCATTTTGCCAAGCAATTCAAGCCTATCCCATGAGAGGAGAGAGAGAAAGAAGTGTATTCAATTGTCTTTCTGGTTCCCAAGTTATTGGAAGAGAACATGATGGTGACTGACCAAGGAAAGTCAACCAGTAGGTAAAAGTGGTTAGCTTCAAAATGGAAACATGGCACATGGTAAGTGTCAGTAGGTGGTCGTCTTTCTGGTTCCCAAGCTATTAGAAGAATACAGGATAGTGATTGACCGAGTGACGTCAAGCAGTGGATAAAAGTGGTTAGCTTCTAAATGGAAACATGGCACATGGTAACTGCCATCAGGAGATTTAATGATCACCGTAGATCTCTTACTTTCATGTCCCAATAATTGGAAAACACCAGCACTATCAGAGGTTTACTAGACAGCAGGGCAATGAAGATTTGTCAGAGGTTGTCAACCTACCTCAGTCTCCAGCAAGGATGTGGCTAAGGGTACCAGGTTATATGGCCTATTGCATTTTTATGATCCCATGGGTGATTTCCCATCTTTGCCCACTACCAAATCATATGCATACGCCTTGGTATCCGGCATTTCAGGAGTTTGAAGCAGTTATCCCTGCATCCATGGAGGTTAAAGACTTATTTAAGTTAGTGGTTGGAACCGGTGAACTGAGACACAGGAATGCCTTTACATCCCAGTCCTCTGAAGATCTTAACAGCGAATATCACCTCCCTGGATGGGGAGCTGCGCTGGACAACCGATCAATTCAAGGTCGCGATTGGGGAGCTGCGCTGGACAACAAATTGATTCAGGGTCGCTGGTCCACTTTGGGTGCCCTCACTCCAACTGGAGAGAGATGACAGCAGCCTTCAGGGCAGGCAAGCTCATCGGTCGGTAGATTCTGAAGCAATAGGTGTTAATCAGATAAGATCATATGAGGAGAGTGTCTTACGTACATTGCCAGGTAGACACTTTCTCCAGTTCGTTGGGGACAGTGAGCCATCTCCTACGTATTTGGGCAGAGTTTCATCTGATGTCCTTAAAAGCTGTTCACATGAAAGGTGCAGATAATATCTAGGTAGACACCTTGAGCAGGAAGTTTCCTTCTGTCATCTCCAATATTCCAAGAAATACGCAAAAGGTTTGCAACCCAATTTATAGACCTTTTTACATGCAAGGAGACTGCCCAAGGTGTTCAGCTTTATTCCAGAAGCCTTTCAATGGGAGCATGTTGGGTGGATGTGCTGGAGGTTGACTAGCCCCTGGAAATCCTACATGCCTTTCCCCATTGCCCCAGATTCCCAGTTTGCTAGACAGGTTGCAAAGAAAACAGAGGGTGAGGATTCTAGTGGTTCCCTTCTGGCTGTGAGGATCATAGTTTCCTCTCCCGAGGTTTATGTTTATATGTTCCCCCTGGAGGATTGTGTCAGTTCCTTTTCCTCTCCTTCCATTATTCCAGAGAAATAGCATCATCAGCCTGGAAACTGAAAGGCTGGGCTTGCAGAAGAAAGGTTTACCCCCACTCAACCCCACCTGTTGTGTGTTCCATTTAGTGCCTAGTTGGGCTGTTCATTTTAGCTTCCGGCCTGCTGCCTGTGCCCTTTTACCTATATACACATTTGATGCATTTATTCATTTTATTATACTTTAGCAAAGCTTGCTTTTCAGCAGGGTTGTTTTTATATTCTAATCAGCTGCCTTTCTGCGAAGGCATTATTGACAGTTCATTTACACAACATTTAATTCTGTGCCCTGGTCAAGGCCACCATATTTGTGCACAATAATTTACTTGGTATTTCTGATCCAAGAGTTATGGAGTCAACCTTCTAACCATAGGCCTATTATCGCGTCAGGCCTGTTCTCAGAACACAACATGATTTATTATATAAACACCACACAGGCCGAAAAAGGGTAGAGGGGACATTCCAGCCAGCCATCTTATGCTGTGTGTCACTTCGGCAACAGCTTCTCTGATCTTGGCCTTTTCTCTTCAGGGAACTGGAAGGACTGCCCATAGAACAAAAGACAGACACTAGCCTTTTCCCAGGTATGGAGTCATGGGCTCCCTCCATAGACTAGTAGGGGCAGAAGGGCTAACAAAACTATGCACTCATGTTATATGCTAGAAGTGTAGTTAGGTATTTTTAGACTTGTAATCATGCCAGGATATTAGGACTATTTATATGCTTTACCCAAATGGTCACAATTATCACTGTATTATGTTTCATCTTCCTATTAATTGCAGCTCATGCCTTTTATCATACAATGCAGTTGCTTCAATAAATGCATTGAAACCTATCCTGCATTTCTTTGTCGGCCTTTACGTGTGTAAGACTTTGTGCAAATGAGAGAAAGGGTAAGATCTGTTATACCATAACTTCCCGGAGGAGTCAAAGTGTCATGTTTTGAGGTTGACACAAATCACCTTTAATTTTCTAGGGTTGGGTGAGTTGCTGCTAGCTATCAGAGAAGATCAGGCCGACAGCTTCCAGTTGGTGTGGGACTGTGTCAGTCACCTACACGCGGTGGTGCTGCCACCGCCCGAATGCAAGCATTCTCATTACCATGGTAAAAGTCCTACAACACACCTAGTAGAAGCTATGCAGAATTCCAGGACTCCTTTCATCTTTAAATTATATTGTAGGCATTGGAATGTGTTTTAGATTCCCATCATATTTCTCGCTGGCAGGTTGAGATTCCAGAAACTCTCCAGTTTTTTTGTGATGGCTTAAACATTAACCTTCCTATTTCCATAATAATTGTAGAGAAGACATCCATCAGAGAGAACCTTGGAGCTCTTTGGGAGATGGAAAAGCTCTGGGAGTATGAGAAAGTTTAACAGTTCTTCGCTGACATATCCTTTAATAAGAACTATAGGACCTGCCATTAGTGATGAGGCACTTGTAAAAGCATCTTTTTGAACCACTGCCTGCAGTAGATATAACATTTGTTATGAAGAAAGGTGCAATTACATCAGCTAGAAGGATTGGTGAGCGAGGTGCATTTTTGGTGTTAATCCATCCTTCTTTTCTCACCTTTTTCTGGTTCAGGCAGTAGTGCTGCACCTTCATCCTTCTTTTCTTTAAACTGAAAATAGGGCCAGATGTAGCAAGCATTTTGCATGGCTCAAACTGCGAAAATCGCAGTTAGCGCCATGCAGAATACTCATTGCAATGCACATTCACAATTTGCGAGTCGGTACCGACTCGCAAATTGTGAATGCGACTCGTAAATAGGAAGGGGTGTCCCCTTCCTATTTGCAACTCGCATCGCAATGCTAAATGGCTTTGTGACCGCGAATGCGGTCGCAAAGCAATTCGCAGTTACCACCAGTGTCACACTGGTGGTAACCCATTCGCAAAAGGGAAGGGGTACCCATGGGACCCCATTCCCTTTGTGAATGTTGCCCAAAATGTTTTTTCAGAGCAGGCAGTGGTCCAATGGACCACTGGACCACTGCCTACTCTGAAAAAACGAAACCAAATGGTTTCATTATTTTTTTTTATTTTGCAACTCGTTTTCCTTTAAGGAAAACGGGCTGCAAAATAAAAAATAAAAAACCTGCTTTATTTAAAAAGCAGTCACAGACATGGAGGTCTGCTGTCTTCAGCAGGCCACCATCCCTGTGAGTGCAGGGACTCGCTATGGGGTCGCAAAATGCGACCCACCTCATTAATGTTAATGAGGTGGGTCTTTGCGACCCCATAGCGAATCGCAGACGGTGTCTGAGACACCGTTCTGCATCCGATTTTGCGAATCGGAAATTGCGAGTCGCACCGACTCACAATTTCCGATTCGCAAAATTGGAACTTCCTACATCTGGCCCATAGTTTCATTGTTTTATAGGAATCAGGATGTGATCCACTTGGGATTTTCAACCCAATTTGTTCCTGGAGTAAGAGTGACTTCATATACTTTGGTTGTCAGAAGATTTGAGGGTATATCTGGAAAACTCACATAATGTTTGACAAAATGACATTATTTTTGTAACTTTTAGCCCCTCAGTTTAGGGCAAGAAAACATCTGTTCACCATAAGGTGTTAAATTTGGTCAACAATTGATTGGCATGTTTTCTGGAAAACGCACTTAGTCCAGAGGTATTCAAGGCAATGGGATCACAAGTTTGGTAGCTTTTCTTGCAGAGATAAAAGAGGTTTCCCTTTCAGAAATGTATGGAGCAGCTATTTTTCAGACATTTGTTCATCATTATAGTCCTCTTGGTTTTTATGCGCTGAGAAGAGGTCTGGAGTGAGTGTGTTAAGCCCTGTCTTGTCACTAATGTATTTAATATAGTTTCAATACATCACTGAGTGACCATCAAGACTTGGTTTAGAGGTTTGTTCTTTAAGGCAAAGTATGTTTTTTCTTTGGCATTCGTTATAAGTAATGAATAGGGGAAGGACTGGAGACATAGAGATAATGTCCCAATTACTTATAGATAATTGTCATCACTCCTCATCCCACTTATTTATTTCCAAGTCATTACCACCCACCCTCTCTCTTGTAATCTATGTTTGGTACGCCATGTGGATGCTGTGACTGCTCTGACATTTGAACCATCCACCAGTTTAGAAATCTATATTGGGGTTCATCCACGCAATACACGTCGGCTGATTTCTGACAAGTCCAAACTAGACCAGGCAATATCACACTGCCCAGTTATGCTAATTTTGAATACAATTAAGAAATTCACCCCCTGACCAGTAAATAGTAAAAATGAAAACAATTGACTCTTAGATACTACCGTCCTTACTATTGCTCATCATGACTTCTACTCCAGATGTCTTATGAATACCTATTACTTATAGTCTAATGAATTCCTAGGGGCCTATCCACAAACTGCATTTTGCAGTACATTTAGTTGTAATACAACAGGACTACTAACACAACATAAAATGCTATTAACAAATGTTCATGTGTAGATTCTGCCTCACTTATATTTTTCTGTGCTGAGAGGTCCACCCCAACTTCTGAGTCTCTAGAAACATAATTATATGTTTTAATAACAGTAAATGTGGAAGGGGCAGAAGAGAGTGGCTGGAAAACGGGGAAAACCTCCCACAAAATGGGAGGGATTAAAGGAGTTGTAAGGAAGAGTTTAGGGATGGACGTGCAACCAAATTAATAAGCTCATTCCTATTCACAAACTGCGCTTCTAAACTTACCTACAGCCAAAAAGGATGCAAAACAGTCATAAATGTACTCCAGCATCACACATGGTCAACCACTAGTACTGCAGCAACTTGTTATAGGAAATAACAAACAAGGGATTTACAATAAAGTGCTAAAGGAAATAATGTCAAATTAAATGAATTTATTTGAACTAGTTAAAATATAAATCAACTTAAGGTTCAATCTAGCTAAAAATAAAATGTTTTTAAAATGTTACTTAGTTGAATGTAACATTTTTCATTAAAATATAATTAAATTACTTTTACTTAATTTGATGTCATGTTATGTGGATTGGTGGAGCTTGGCTAATCACCTGTGAGGGTTTTCAGGTGCTGAGTAGGGCAGACCTGAGTGGGGGAGAAGGTCATTCCTGTTTCCCCTAGAAGCGCAATGTCTTGAGGTTTCTTTGGAAGTCCACGGTGGGGGGGAGGTTATGAGGTGTTGCAGGAGGTCATTCCAAGTCTTGGCTACAAGGTATGAGAAGGAGTGTTCTCTGCTTCTGGTCTTCTAGATGCGAGGGAGATGTGGTCTAGCTTGTGATGCAGATCAAAGGTGTCTGTGGATTGGCAGAAGATGAGGTGTGGTAGAGGTACACTGGAGGGGTGTTGTGGAGCGCTTTGCAGGTGTGGGTGAGTAGCTTGACCTTAAATCTTTCCTGAACTGGGAGCCAGTGGCTATTGTAGAGGTGTGGAGATATATGTTTTTTTCAAAGGATGTTTGGGATGGGTCTGGTGGCAGTATTCTGGATATTTTAGAGTAGGTGTAGAATACGGGCTAGGATTCCAAAGTAGAGCGAGTTTACATAGTCAAGTCTACTTGTGATGAGAGCCTGGGTAACTGTTCATCTGGTCTTAAGTGGGATCCACTTAAACATCTTGCCTAGCATTCACAGGATGTGAAAGCATAATAAGGTGACAGTGTTAATCTATCTACTCATGAAGAGGTTGGTGTCCAGGATGATCCTGAGGTTCTTGGCACGGTCCGTAGGAGGGGTGGGGGGCCCAAGTTCATACAGCCATTAAGAGGCGTCAGAAGGGAAATGGCTGTTGTCGAAGATTAGAACTTCGGTTTTGTCTGTGTTGAGCTGGAGGCAGTTGTTTTTCATCCAAGCAACGACATTGGTCATGCAGTTGGCGAAGTTTGCTTTGGCGGTGCTGATTGAGTTGGTAAGGCATAGAATGAGCGGTGTGTCAGTGTAGGATACTATGTTGATGCTGTGGGCTGAGGTGATGTCTGCAAGGGGCGTCATGTAGACGTTTAAGAGTGTTGGGCTGATTGACCATCCTTGCGGGACTTTGCAGATAAGTTTGTGTTCTAAGGTGTAGGGGGAACCTAACTTGTTGAGTTCTGTCCCTGATGAAGGAAGATATCCACTTTAGGGCCAGTCTGAAGATACCTAAGTGCAGGAGCTTTCTGATGAGTGAGTTGTGGGAGACCATATCTAAAGCTGGGGAGAAGTCGAAGAGGATGAGTGCGGCCATTTCTCCTCGGTCGAGAATGCTTCTGATGTCGATCGCTGGCCAAAATGAGGGCTGTTTCTGTGCTGCAGTTGGTGTGAAAGCCAGATTAATAGCTGTCTAGAAGTCTATGGCCTTCCAGGTGGTCTCCAAGGAGGGAATTGATGGCTTTCTCCATGACGTTTGCTGGAAAAGGCAAAAGCAAGATGGGTCTGTAGTTACTGAGTGTGTTGGGGCCCACTGTTGTTTTTTTTCAATAGGGCATTGACTTCTGAATTTTTTCCAGCAAGACAAGAAGGTGGCAGTGGTCATGGAGTTGATGATGATAGCAGTGCGGGCGGGGTAGATGACGGTTCTCCCAAGGTTGTATACAAAGTGGAGGTATGTGCCTGATAGGGCTCCTGAGTAGATAAGATTAATCAGAACAGTGGTCTCTTCATTGTGAGAGGCTTCCAGTTGCTTAGCTGCTGTTTGGGGATGAGGGCGTGTTCTGCTGGGCATTGGTATTGGTGTGCAGTAGGTCGAATGTATTGTAGATCTTGGCAATCTTCTGTTCAAAGAAATTTGAGAGGTCACTGCAGAGTGCTTGGGATAGGATGATGTTGTTGGTAACTGCAAGATTGGAGAACTCCTTGACATTGGTGAAGAGTTCTTTGACATTGTTGGGCTGAGCTTGAGTCTATGAGGGCCTTTCTCTTTGCATCTCATAGTTGTTGGTGGTAGAGGTTGAGGGTGACTTTGTACGTGGATCTTACAATGTTGTTTTTGTTGAGTCTTCATTTTCTCTTAAGTTGTTTGCACTGGCACTTGGACTCCCTGAGGTCATTTGTGTACTACCTGGGGCATTTGTTGTTTTGTAGATTTTTTTTCTGGTGGGAGTGGTATGCCTGGGGCAGTTGGTGAGACATTCATTGGAGAGCTTAATGTCAGCATTGAGATTCCCAATGTGGATGGGTGGGTGCTTCTGTACTGCCTTGGTCCAGTTTTCTTCAGGTATATTTCCCCAGTGTCTTGATGGTGCTTTGGGTTTTTCCTGGTGGACAGGTATCTTGAAATGTATGATGTAGTGGTCGGACCATGTGAGTGGGTTCATGTGAGTGGTGGTGATCCTGTTGGTGGATGAGAAAATAGGGTTTAGAGTATGGCCTGCTGAGTGAGTTGGTCCTTGGATAAGCTGGATGAGTTTGAAGTTGCTGAGGCTGTCGAGGAGGGCCATGGAGTTGGGGTCTGTGTTGTCTTTCAGGTGGAAATTGAGGTGCAGAGGAGGATGTAGTTGGTTACTTTGATGGAGAGGGGAGCAATGAAATCTGCAATGTGGTTGCAGAATTCCGCTCTGGCCTGGGAGATAGTATGTGAGGGTTCCCCTAATAGTGGCATTGTAGTCAGTTACTGAGGGAATTAGACGTTGAGAAGCATGGTGGAAAGTTGGTGTAGGGTGGTGGTGGTGGCATGCGTCAGTTTGAAGATAGTGCTATCGGCGCCTGAGGGGGTCGCAGGTGAAATTGCAATGGGTGCATGAGAACGGTCCTACCATGGAGCTGTGGGAAGTGCGCCAGCAGTGTGTTTGCTCTGGTGTGTGTTGTTGTGGTCACGGAGGATGGTGGAGGAGGACTGGCAGCATTCATTGGCTCCGGTGGTGGCTGTGGTGTTGCACTGGATGGTCATGGGGCCAGGGTTCCCGGTGCTGGGCATGGTCCAGTCACAGACAGGCATGCCTTGGCACACCTACAGCACTCCTTGGGCACGGTTGCACAGCGGCCTGCATTAAGTAGGTCCTGGGATGGGTGGGGCTTCTGTCAGCAGAAAGAACGGTGAGCAAGAAAACACAGGCAGGAAAAGCTGAACAATTTCCCTTAATAATACAGCAGCAACTGGGTCAGGCTGGGACAAGCAGGACATGGAGACCCCAGGCAAGTGGCAGGCTAGGTGCTCAAGTGCCTACTGGCAATTCTATCAACCACTTAATAATCTGTAATACATAACTAGACATACATATATTTTACCTTAGGCAGGATTATTTAATTTACATTTTATAAAAATAATTTTCATTTAATATATTCAAAATATTTCAACTTTACATTTTAATTAAGTTAATAAGGCTGTAAGCTTTTATAATGTTCTAAAAATATAATATATACAATTTTAAATTAAATATATTTTTAAATTTTAATAAAAGTCTACACCTCTCCCTATAGTTTACCATATGGAGATCTCCTCCCTGGTGGTGAAGACCTCCACCTACAGGTCCAAAGTTATTAGTAGTAACTTTAAACTATTATCCTTTATTTTTTTTACAAAATTATTAGATTAATATAAATATATTAAATAAAAACCTGAGTGGGAAGATTTAATTAAAAAACATCCCACTGATAGCAAAATATTTGTATTTCCTTTTTTTCCATAAACGTTAAGGTTACATTTCTTATTTTTAAATTAAGAAAGGTTATTAAAAAGTTTAAATAAATAATATTTATTTATATATATATATATATATATATATATATATATATTTATAGAAAGAGAGAGCGAGAGAGACACACGCAAATTACATTTCATTTATATACATTTTTGAAAAGTCAAAATAAATTATATTAATTTACCATTATTTTCTAAGAGGTTCTAGTTTAAGCCCCTTCCTCAATTATTTTCTATCGTTGGGAGTTGCAGTACCAGTACTTGGCCATTTGTGGTGCTGAAATCACTATTGCTCCTTTTTAGCTGCAGAATTTTACACTTGTAAATTTGGCTCCAGCCCATTTCAAAGGGTGTAGACATGTAGTCTTCATCTCTGAGGAACTTCACACTTGTAAATAGTGACTAGCCCAAACTGGTAAACGTACTCAAACGTTTAAGAGTAAATTCAGCCATGTAGATTTACCTTTGCCAACAGACCCACTTGTGCACTTTAAAAAAAATAAATCAAATTAAAAAAGACAGCATTTCCAAGTTACCTGTACATGCACCAGGCATATACATTTTTCTTTACCAGATATCATTGTTTTCCTTACTAGGTCACATACACAGTATTGCTGAAAAAAACTGAATGCTTTGATCTGCCATATAATCCATGTAGTGGAATGTTCAAGTGCATTTTTTAATTTAAGTGGGGTCATCCTCAAGCAGTGGCTTTTAGCACACAACCACTATTTATTGACTAAACCTGCTAAGTTTTTTTAATGGAATTAGGCTGGTTTTGCTTACCTCCAAATATCCCTTAATACATATTGTGCATCTTTAAAAACAGTTTTAGAAAAGAAGCTGAATGCTTGGAATATTGTACCCACTCTCTTGTGTTTTAATTTCTAATGCCCTGGATCTCGCTTTAGATGCAACCTTTGTACTTACCTTAAAGTCATTCAATATTATGTCTTTGACTGAGGTATTGTCACTGGTAATAAAATCGGATTTGTCTCTTGTCATTCAAGAAAGAAACTAAGAAATGTTACCAAGCAAGGGGTAAGAAGAATGTGAGCCTCTCAATAATATTAAAGGAGGAATATAAATGGTAACTTACATTTAGTAAGAGCAGTGTGACTTTAGCTCCTTGTAGTGGTGGTGTGTAGCGCTAACCTGTGCCCATACTGTAGGCCTTCAGCCTAGGCATGTGGTCCCAAGCCTTCCCTGCTTATCATTGCACTTTAAAGTGTGCAAGTGGAGACCTTCGCCTAAGGCTGCTGCAGCACCAGTTGTTTTTTTGTCTACACAAGGTGCTATACAGTGCTGTTGTGCACAAACAACAGACTTCAAGGGAAGCTTCACATCTATACTAATGCATTCTTGTAAATGTAAACATACCCAGTCTTTATTCACCTCAAAGACCTTCCAGGAAGACGTGGTCTAGACAGTTTTCCACAGTAGTTAGACACAGACTCTGAGCAGTCCCCAATAAAGCTAATGAAGAATATTAAACTTTGCACTGCACACAAAATCAGAAACTTATGAGAATTTTACTTTCATTGTAAGATCAGTCATTTGCCATGCTTCAGAGTAAAGGCGATAGGAGTTAGAAAGAAGAATGGACAAATTGCAAAATCTAAATGCCAAGATCTGGATGAGGATAATGTGGAATAATGAGATGTATAACATTAGAAGTGCAGAAGAAGTGAATAACTTAAATGGCCCCCAGAGAAGTGCCACATCTAGCACTGAAGGGTTCATATTCAGAGGATTATAAAGGGTGGGGAGAAAAAAAGTACAACATACATAGTCCTCAAATCTTCTTTACCAGACTCTTAAGTGGCTAAGAAGTGGAAGACAGATGAGTTGAGAGTGTAGAAAAATACAACTCATGAAATATCAATGGGCTACCCATTAGAAAGACAATAAAAATGTTCATTGAATATCTGAGACATTGTGAAGAACACATAATATTATAAGAGACTCACATAGCAAGTCAAGAATGTAATGTTCTGTTTAACAGAAAAAATGGGCTCAAGAGGTGATATGCGCAGAACAGATGTGCTACAAAGGGGTTGCGATCATAAGACGTGCTGTGAGCATAGATGTTTTAGAAACTACAGTGGACAAATTAGGTAGATGGGGTATAGCAAAAGGTTAAGGTTTTGATATATGCAGGAGACTATGATCCAAATATAGATGACCCAGAGCCTTTGAGATGTTTGTTTTCTGAATTAGTAGTATGTACGCCACCAAATATCATGGGAGGAACTTCAATACCTTGCTCAGCAATGAGCTCGACAGATCATCAAAACATTCTTGTTAGAAATTGGGTTACTGGTTGACTGAGGTGAGAGCCCTAATCAAGCAGCAACTACAATTCTAGTCAAAGTAAGGTACACACAAGCCCCAAATTAACCTGTGCTCAACCCCCTGGTAGCTTGGCACAGTACAGTCAGGCTTAACTCAGAGGCAATGTGTAAAGTATCTGTGAAATGCTTCACACAGTAAAACAGTGCAAACACCACACAAAAAGATCCCACACCAGGTTAGAACAATAGAGATGAATTAAATAAATAAAGCAAGATCAAAACAACAAAAATCCAATCAGTAAAACATAGTTATGATTTTTTAAAGAATAAAATGCAATATACCCCAATTACCTGTTAGGAATGGGGTCTCTACTTAGCAGAGGTATACAACCTTGTCCAAGTAGGGACCACAATCCTAGTCGGGGTAAGTCACACACAATCCAAGTTATCCTGTGCCCACCCTCAGGTAGCTTGGCACTGAGCAGTCAGACTTAACTTAGAAGGCAATGTGTAAAGTATTTGTGAATAAATCATAATGTAACAAAGTGAAAACACCTCAAAAATACACCACGGAGTTGTAAATAAATATATGACATTTATCTGGTTTAATTAAGGTCAAAACTATGAAGATTCAATAAGCACAAGTTGAGATTCACTTTTGCAAGATTAAAAAGAGTCTTAAATCTTAGAAATCAACAGTTGTCTCTTGTTTGCACAAAGTACCTGGTTCATGTAAAAAGTAACATGCATGGAGACCGCCGAGGAGGAGATGCGTCGAGAAATAGGGTGTGCATTGGATATTCTGATGCGGCACAGATGATGTGTCATTTCTTTCCATGCTGCCAGAGGCTTTCCGTTGATTTCCGGCCTCAGAAAACAGGAGGCAAGCTCAATCCAAGCCTTGGAGAGCACTTCTCAGCAAAGTCAGAGAGCAGCAGGGCAACAACAGGGCAGCAGTCCTTCTCAGCTAAGCAGTCCAGATGAGTCCTTGGGCAGCCAGGCAATTCCTCTTGACAGGTTGCAGGTTCAGGCCCAGAAGTGTCTGAGGTGGTGGGGTCAGAGGCCCAGTTTATATACCCAAAAATGCATTTGAAGTGTAGGAGACGCCAAAGAGTGGTTTTGAAGTGCACAAGTTCCCCTTTCAGTACAGGTCTGTCTGCCAGGGTCCCAGTAGGGGTGTTTGGCAGTCCATGGTATAAGGGCAGGCCACTAGCCTTTGAAATGTAAGGGTCAGGCCCTCCACCCTTCCAGCACAGGAAGACCCACTCAGTATGCAGATGAATGCACGTGTGACTGAGTATCCTGTGTTTGTGGTTGTCTGGGTGAAATGCACATGGGAGCTGTCCGCCAGCCCAGACATTAATTAGAGACAGGCTAAGGCACAGATGGATTTTAAGTGCAGAGAAATTCTTACTTCGTAAAAGTGGCATTTCTAAAGTAGTAATATAAAATCCAACGTCATCAATAAGCAGGATTTTCTATTACCATTCTGGCCATACTAAATATGACCTGGTTACCCCTTTCTGATTAGAATCTACCAGTCAATCAGCTTTTGAGGGTAGCCCTAATGCTATCCTATGAAAGAAGCAGGTCTCACAGGAGTGAAAAACGAATTTAGGAGTTTTACACTACCAGGACATGTAAAACACACATGTACATGTCCTGCCTTTTACCTACATAGCACCCTGCCCTATGGGTTACCTAGGGCCTACCTTAGGGGTGACTTATAGGTAGAAAAAGGAGGATTTAAGGCTTGCCAAGTACTTTTAAATGCCAAATCAAAGTGGCAGTGAAAATGCACACACAGGCCTTGCAATGACAAGCCTGAGACATGGTTAAGGGTCTACTTATGTTGGTGGCACAACCAGTGCTGCAGGCCCACTAGTAGCATTCAATTTACGGGCCCTGGGCACATGTAGTGCACTTTGCTAGGGGCTTACAAGTAAATCAAATATGCTAATTGGGGATGAACCAATGTTACCATGTTTAAGGGAGAGAGCATATGCACTTTAGCACTGGTTAGCAGTGGTAAAGTGTGCAGAGTTCTAAAACCAGCAAAAACAGTGTCAGAAAAGTGGAGGTAGGCAGGCAAAAAGTTGGGGGATGACCACCCTAAGGCTGTCAGGTCTAACAGTACCTAAATACCTAAAAGCATAAAAAACCAACTGCAACTATCTGGTTGCGCTGGACAAGGTCAAAGTCAAAAGTTCAAGCTGACCATTGTAGAGCTCTTGCAATCACACGTTTTGTGCCAGGAGTCTAGTTCACATGAAAGAAGATTGCGGGGTCAAGGATTGTGTCACTGGCGGTGGTCGGCATGGCACGAGGATCAGCCGGTGCATCGCAAATGGGTGGTCTGGAGCCTCACGTTGGCAAACCATGAGGCAATCGAAGCCCGCGATGTGAAGAGTGGCTTGCATTGATTTTCTGGTGCAAACAAGCCTGTTCAAAGCCACAAAGAGCCCAAAAACTTGAAATAAAGTGCTTGAGTGCCACACCAAGAACCCAGGACCTGAGAGGTGCCTCACAGGTGTCCGAAACTCATTAAAGACAGGTCCAGGAGCTGTGGAGAGCCTGTAATGTCCTGATTCTCGGATCAGGAGGCCAGAAGACTAGCCCTTTGAGTCCTGGGTTCAAGATGGAGTTACAGGTCCAGTTCTTCTTCTCCAGACGGCAGTAGGTCAGCACAGGAAAGGTAGCAGCTCCTTCAGCATAGCAGTCCAGGAAAGTGGCAGTCCTCTCAGCAGAACAGCAGTCCTTCTTCCTGGCAGAGTATCCACATGTTGAGAAGTGTACTGAAGTGGTGGTGTTTGAGGTCCTTCTTTTATATACCGGTGCCCTGATTCTGGAAGGTGGGAGAAGCTTCTAGACAGTGTCTTTCAAGTGCAAGGAATTCCAATCCTCCCTTGCCCTGGCTCCAAGTTGGCTGAAGTGACCATGCAGGGTTGTCAAGTCCATTCTGGGGAGGTCGGACACAGCCTATTCAGGTATAGGTTAGGCTGAGCCCAGGTTCTTCCTCACCTCCTGTCCGTGATGGCCCATCAAGTCACACCTAAGCTCCCATTGTGTGTAGCTGCTTAGGAGGAATACACAAAGCCCATTTGCCAACTACACTAAGTCATGTGATCAGAGACAGGCTGCAGGCACTAATTGGCTAAGGCAAAAACATGGCAACTTTCTAAAAGTAGCATTTTCAGAATTGCAATTTAATATCCAACTTCACCATAAGGTAGGGTTTTAAATTATTATTCCAGAGACATCAAACTTGAAGGGGCTATCAATTCCCATTTAGAAATTACACTAATAATTTGTAATAAGGCAATTCCAGTGTTATGCTATGGGTGACGTAGGCCTTACAGTAGTGAAAATGAATTTTAGATTGGAGGAAGGCAAAAAGTCGCAGGGTGGGGGGGTACCCTAAGGCTGACAGGTCAAACAGCCCTCTTATGAACACACCTACAGTAGCAAGGTCTTTTAAAAGAACAGCATAATACTCTGGCTTGTATAATGTCTGGCAAACACAGCCAGGGAAACAGAGAGGTTGTACACGTCACAGTAAAAAGTAAGTTCATTTTTCAGAACTGATTATTTGATGTTAGATCTAGTTCCTAAGGAAAGATTTTTAGATGCAAGGCATATACCAGCACATAAATCAGACAATGAAGCAATCTGTAGGGAGATAGCATCTGTGTCCAAAATCATGTGCTTCAGGTAGACATTGGATCGTTGGATATTAGTAGGTAAGGGAATAACACAAAAGCACAGAGACAGTTTGAGTGGTTTCTTGAGACATCATTTGAGAAGCTGTGCCATAAATAATGTCTGGATCACATATAAAACTGTCCTAGGAGTGATCATTTACTAAATGATCATGAAGGGCAGCTATGGAAGATCAAGAAGAAGAACTATTATTAACATAACAAATTAGAGGCTTAGCACAAAAGCAAGAAGGGGAAAAAGCAACTTGCAGCATTTTGCGTATGGGAAAAAAAGTGTTAACCTTTTAGCATGGAAGCCCAGAACCATAATCATAATAACTGTATTCAAGAGATCAAAGATGGGGATGAAAACAACAGTATTGTGGATGTAGAGTAAGAATTTAATAAGTGTTTCCATAATTTATACCAGCAAGAGATAGAAAGAGACCACATTAAGCAAAATAATGGTTCTCTATGCTAGATAAGGAACACCAAACTATGTTGAGCCATGAGATCACGAAGAAAGAAATAAGACGTATTCTAGGGGACTGAAGAATGGAAGGCAGCATGCCTCGATATTACAGCAGGAGAATTATATAAATGCATTAAGGAGAGTAATATTCCAGGCATGAAGTGATTGTTTAATGCAATTTTACTCAAAGTTATGCAGGTCCCAACACCTTGGGAGGAGAAGACGACAACACAGATGTTTAAGACCAATAAAAAGTATAAAAAGCTGGGAGTTTTATTAACCTATTTCAATATGAAACATAGACTATAAAACATTGCCTTAAATATTAGGAGAAAGGTTAGCACTGCTTATAGGGAAATTGTTCAATGACTATCAAAAAGGCTTTATTTTCAGGAGACAGCAACAACGCATACTAACTACAATTGACTGTTGGCCTCACATTAAAGAGTTACATTGACTGTGATAACCTTAGACACGTGCAAGGCTTTCAATAGGGTCAACTGGACCTTTGTATGAGAATGGCTTATTAAATCTGTCATCCAATGTAAGGTTATGAAGGCAGCTCAAGCCCTTTATATATTCCCACTGGAAGAGTTCTAATGAATGGCAACCTTACAAGAGAAATCTGGCAAAGAAGAGGAACACCACAGGGTTGTCTTCTGTTACTGCTGCTCTTGATACATAGAAACATTTGTACAGCTAATTCAAAAAGACCTATATATCAACCCCTTCAAATTTAAGGGATGAAAGAGGAAAATAGTAATATAGGCTGATAATTTAGTCATTTATAAACCGGAGCCAAACCAGACAAAATCACATGTTGAGAGACTGGCAAATTAGTTTGGGGACTTTTCAGGACGTAAGCTGAATGAAGAGAAAACAGAGGTTATGGAATGGACTATAGCTCCTGAGGATAGTACTAACATTAGGTCTGAGGAAATCAAATATTTTGGCGTAAGTATTATACAGCACACAACTGATAATCGGCTCAGAATAGTAAAGTGTAGTAGGCCAAAATTTGAATAATACTGAAACATAACGCACTAATGTCACATAAAGCACAAGGCGTTCCACTCGTTCTGAGCACAAGGAATATCATCAATTGACAAACGGGACGCTTATTTCTCCCACTATTCACTCACAGAATTCATGAGTACGAGTTGATCATTGGTTAGACTGGAAAGCACTATCACTTTCACATGCTGCCAATGACAAAGTCTGACAGTGATCTTCAATTATGTCTATAACGGAGAATAGCCCTACTACACATAAAATGTGGGGAAAACTTGAAGGAGAGGTCTATCCTCAATTTAACTGATTTGAACATCTTGATGAGCAAAATGAAGAGAAACCCATACCTTAAAAAGAAACATATCTCTGCAAACTTCATCTTCCTATAGGGTGATCACAACCTTGCAATGTGATTATTTTCTTGCAGAAGGAATGTCTTATATTGCAAAGGTGATAGGCAACCATCAACCAGATGTAACTATGAAAGTCAAAGAATACTTCAACACGAGAACTAAAACCTCCTTCATGAGTAAGGTCAACACAGATCTACAAGTTCAATTAAATGGAAAAAAAGCACCTCACTTGCCAAATGATCTTTAATCATTCTATAACCTCAAGTTGAGGTATTCTGAAGTGGCTTTCTTTCATCTTTTAAAAGAAAAGCAGTGAAACCAATAGATCAGATCTTTAGTTAGTCAATGAGATTGCCACCCAACCAATCAATCAGTTACTCAGACTGTGCCACTGGTGATGCTAGTTAGTTGGTACTTTACAATTATTACACATAAAAATTATTTTTAAGTTTATTTTCAAATAATGAATTATTTAAGGATACAGAGTCTAGCCCAGGTGACTGATACAGCTGAAATGGCTTTTTGGTTTCATTATATTGCATGATTCATACTATCTGCCATGTGAGTAACTTTACATATTACAAACTTAGGTGATCGAAGTGCCCATTACAATCAAACAAAGCCAAACAAAACAAAGACAAAGACAAATAAGAAAGGGTTTAAGGACATATAACTTTTTTGAAGAGGAAGCATTAGTGAACAAAGGTACTGGCTGAAGAGAACAGACTTTAGGTTTGTTCTGAACTGGAGGAGGCTAGCTTAGATTCAGTAAGACTGAGATTCAGAGAGAAGAGAGGTGTCCATAACGGATGAAGATTATTCCATATAGGTATTGATTATATTGGTTTAGTCTTGATGCATCCTTACTTCTAAGGTCTCACAAACCACCTGGAGGCATTCAGTTGGCAATGAAGATGGATGGGCAATTGGAGGTGCAGAGCCTTAAAAATCAAGCTGGAAATCTGTAATTTGATTCTTGCTTCCTGGGCTGGACAGTGCAGTTCTATAAGCACAGAGGTAATATGGTTGAATTTCTCTGCTACAGGCACAACTCTTTGGGCCAAGTGCAGAATGGCTTTATCACGTGTTTTAGATATGCCCAAAGTACCCAGTTCTAGGGGTCATTTTAAGAGATGAACATGGCTTCAACCACTAACAGAAATGATACAGCCGAAGACATTTAATTTTTTAGGTGGCATAGGAAGTGAACCTGAAAGTAATTTTAATGGGTTTAAAGTGTGCATTCATTTATAGAGGAGGGTTGCATACCAAATAATTTGACTTCCCCAGAATGTCATGGTACCTAAATGTTACCTATGTCAGACTAGGTTTTACTTCTGTTCTGCAAAAAAGGTTTTAATGTTGTACTATAAAATCATTTTAAAAATGACATTTGTATTCCTACCTTTGATTACAATTTCATCAGGAACGGAGAGCAGACTTTTCCTCCTACTAGAAACAAATTCCAGTTGTTCCAAAAGGTTGCTGTCCCTGCTACAATCGGAGTCATAATCCTAAATAATAACATAATTTTGATTAAAACAATATAGTCAACTAATGCAGGAGGCTATCAATGTACATATTGTACAGATAAGTTATCTGTTGTATACCAGAGTACTAAATCAGAAATGAAACTTCAAATTGGTATTGTGTAATAACTGTTCAACCATACAGGTATAGCTTACAATCCTTTCCCGGTACTGAGGAAACATAAAAAAACACAAACATATACATATATGTTGAATTAATACTGTTATACTGAACTACGTGCTTAAATCTTAAATATTCACTCAATTTTAGTACAGGCGTCCCCCACTAGACCCAGCCAGCTCGTAATTGAAATAACAGTAATATCGGGTCAAGCCTTATAGTTAGGAGACTAAGGGATAAGTGTACCAGAGTTATGAAAGTGTGTAACACAGTTCTTCTTAGAGATTCTTCCCGATTAATAATAAAAACATACTAGCAAGCTTATTGATTATGCCTATACATTAAAAAAGTGTATAAAACAGAATTCAATAATCTCCCTCCCACTTGCCTGTTAAAACAAAAAACAGTCAATTTATGTGAGTTTTAGACAGGAATAAATTGTCCTATTGCAGCTAGTTCAGAGTAATTAGAATTATTACTGTCACCGACAACCTCATAATAGCAGTCACCTTGAAAAACTGTGGAATCAGAGGAAAAGCATAAACAAATGTCACAGAAGAGTATCAAAAGAGACCTCTACTTGGACCTGTCTCCAAACCTAGATGCAAAGTTTCTATATTTTCAGGACTGGCAAACCAATAAATGTGAAGAGATCTTAAAGGCATGAAAACCCCCAACAGAAATCATAGTTCAGCTTGTGTTTTTCCATGGGGTGCCTGCTCAGTCGGTTCACCTTCCAATTCTGTAGCCCTGGGAGATGCAACATCATTTGAGTGATGCTCCCTGCCAAACTTCAGTGTCAGATTAATCGTTCCTCACTTGATAGATCCCTGGTATCCATGCTTGTTGGCATTAAGCATTGCCAAAGTTTTGTTCGTCTGATAAAAGATACAATTTGCAGAGACCAGTTGTAGGAAACACTAAGGACCCGGTAGACGGTCCTTGGTTCCCACATTTTGTTTTTATTGGCAACACTTACCTGAACAAAAAGATTTTCTGTAAGGCTCCCCTCTCTTCAATGAAGCATCCATCTTGGTGTTTTGCATCACTAAAGGTTTCTGGCAAAGAATGTATGGCTTTGTCATACAAACTAATTTTCCCTCCAAATTTCTTGACATCTTGGGCAATTGTTCTTCCAGACTGATGGAGGACATCGAGCTGCCCAGAAGGGAGGATATCTATTTTTCTGTTGAAGATGGATTTTTCTTCAAAAGTGCTTTGTATAGATACTGACCAATTGTGTTTGTATAGATGATGCATTTCATTAGTTGAGAAGAATGAAGACTTGCCTGAAATACATTGATCTGGATCCTCAAATTCTGGAGAGGAGTGAGAGTAGTCTTGGGTAACCTGGTATATTGTGTCTCAGTTTTTATGTAGAATTGGCCTTATTCAACCAACTGTCCTCAATATTCACTACTGACATCCATGATCTGCACTTAGATCACAATGGCAGCAAGACTAAGCGTAGAATGGTTATAGACTATGGAGTGGGGCCCAGTCTCTCTTCCTACTAGTTACAGCACAGCGTACTTACCAGTCATAAATGTAAGGAGCCATGATGGCCTTATTAAAAAGTAGGAATTATTGTAGGAATATGTAACTCCCCACACAATTCCACTGTTTTTCCTCCTCTTTGCTAGTATTTCACAATTGCATTTTGTCTGTTTTAGCAGTTTAAATCTCAGTGTTAAATAAACTAGATACTTAACTGCAGATCTCAGTGCCAATTGGGCTACAAACGAGTGCCTTACTAGAATTCAGAGGTCATTTTTAATAAGGACCTAGAGTGTTAGAGTGATTCTGAGAATTAAATTAGTATCAAAATCTTGACATTTGAAAACAGTACTCCAACATGCCCTAACATTTTCCACTGGGATCGCTCAGCTTTGAACTTTTGCTATTCTGACAATCTAAAGCTATTAACATGAGTCAAACACATGAGCCACTATCCTTAAAAGAATGGATTTTCTTGCCCTTTCTTCAAATAGTCCCTGCCATCTCTTCACCTGCAAAAGCTCTTTCAAAACCATTACAAGCTCTGTATTTTGCCTAGGGGTGGTTCAGAGAGCCAAGCTGCTAAAACAATTCCCCTGTCTACCTTCTCTGTGGGAGGGTGGGATTCTCCAGAATGCCCAAATAAATATGTCACAATACAGTGGGAAAATACTTACTTGCAATGGGCTTGAGCAAACCCATTGCAACAAAGAGTGGTATAAGCAATACATTGGGTAGAACTTTGATGTACACCCCGTCGCCAAGGTGAAATGTTGCATAACCCTCAACAAGCCCTGTCTATTATAGAAGTAACAGCTGTAAATTAAAAGACACAGGGGGTCATTATGACCCTGGCAGAAGGCGGAGAAGCGGCGGTAAGACCGCCAACAGACTGGCGGTCTTTTTTTTTAAATTATGACCATGGCGGTTACCGTCATGGTCATCCGCCGGTTCTCTGTTCCACCCGCCGGACTGGAGACCAGGGTCTCCAGCCCGGCAGCCGTCACTATACCGCCGGCGGTATTTGGACCCAGCTGCCCGCCATGGATTTCATGCGGTTTGAAACCGCCATGAAATCCATGGCGGTAAGCACTATCAGTGCCAGGGAATTCCTTCCCTGGCACTGATAGGGGTCACACCCACCCCCCACCCCCACACTGACTCCCTCCCCTCCACCCCCCACCACCCCTGCCACCCCCCAAAGGTGGCAGGAACCCCCTCCCCACCCCAACCCCCAACATCACAGCACTCATGCACACACGACACGCACGCAGGCACCACCAACACACATACTCGCACACACACTGACATACATGCCAACATCCACACAGACAGTCAGACACGCACACCCACATTCAAACATACACGCACACATCCATACAGACATACCTACATGCACTCATTCCCAAACACACGACACCCCTGCAAGCATACACGCACTCACACACCCCCCTACCCCCTACATACACACATGCACACCCCCATGCACGCACACAACACACAACACCCCCCTCCCCTCACGGATGATCGACTTACCTGGTCCGACGATCCTCCGGGAGGGGACGGGAGCCATGGGGGCTGCTCCGCCGACACCACACTGTCAACAGAACACCGCCACGCTGAATCACAGGACGTGATTCGCTGGGTGGTGTTCTGTTGGCGTGGCGGTGGAGGTGGAGCAACCTCCACTTCCCCACCGCCCGCCAGTATGGCTGTTGGCGGCTCTCCGTCTGTAAAAGGACGGAGAGCTGCCAACGGTCATAATAGGCCGAGCGGCAAACCGCACGACGGTCCCTCTGCGGTCTTGGCAAATGACCCCCACAGTCTTGCTTTTGGGACCAATGAGTTGATGGAAAACAGCTCATCCTAAGGAAAGAAAATATGGCAACAAAATTACCACCATGATGGAATTCAACTGGCTCCTATTGCCAGTGAAAAAATGGGTTATTGGTTGACTCAGGTGTGAGCCCTGTTCAAGAAGCAACCACAATTTTTGTTATGGTAAGGCACAATTAAACCCCAAATTAACCTGTGCTCACCCTCTGGTAGCTTGCCACACAGAAGTCAGGCTTAACTTGAAGGCAATGTGTAAAGTACTTGTGCAACACTTCAAACTGTAAAACAGTGGAAGCACCACACAAAAGGGATCCCACACCAGGTTAGAAAAATATAACTTAATTTAATATATAAAACAAGACCAAAGCGACAAAAAATCAGATAAGTAGAACTTGAGGTATACATTTTTAAAGATTAAACTGTAACACAGCACTTAGAAGCCAAAAACGCCAACCAGGGATATGTGGTCACATGGGATTGGGACAAAGTCAAAAGTTCAGGCTGACCACAATGGAGCATGGGCCAACTAGGGGACCCTGTTGGGCCCGCTGAACAAAAGTACCTTAAATCTGTGTTGCAGAGTGAAGAGTCAGTTCCGAACCACGCAATCAAGGGGATCCATTGTCTTTTCTAATCAACAGCAACAATGAGTCGCTTTTGAGAAATGGGGAGGCTAAGAAGTAGAGTTTTAGAGTTTTCATTGAGGTTGCGTTGCCGGGGATGCAAGGACCTTGCACTGAGAAAAGCATTGCAGTGCTGGTTCCAAGGGCGATGCACTGGTGTTGAAATGCAAGGGACAGAGGGGATGCGATCCAGGTTATACCGCTTCCGGCCCAGTCGGTAGAGATGATGCATAGATATTCTCCACACAGCAGGGCGATATGTCGCTTCTGCTCCCGCAGCAGAAGATGTCTCAATTCTGCTGGAGCAAGCACTTCAGGTCCACTTCCAAGGCTCCAGGCCTGGGATGGAACCACCTAGCAGGAGAGACTCACAGGTGGCAGAGTCCAGGTACAGGATCAGGGTGGCTAGAAGCCTGCTATGTCCCTGAGACTTCAGATCAGAAGGCCAGCCAGCTAGCCACTGGAGTCACTCTGGGCTCTGGATTGGAGAGATGCAGGTCCAGTCCTTCTCAATCCCAAGTAAGCGGACAGCAGGCACAGGTCAACACAGTAAAGCATATGTCCAGCAAACAGCAGTCCAGAAGAGTGGCAGGCCTTCAGCAACATATCCACAAGTCCAGAGGTGTACCTAGTTGGTGATGTCTGAGGTCCAATTCTTATACCCTTTGGTGCCTTTGAAGTGAGGTGACTTCCAGGAGATGCCTTTCAAGTGCACAAATGTCCTGCCTTTCATGGCCTGGCCCCAGACTCACTACAAGGGGTTATACAGTCCTTTGTGTGTGGACAGGACACAGCCTATTTGGTGTAAGCGAGGCTGTGCCCAACTCCTCCCTCCCTTCCTGACAGGATGGCCAATCAAGGCCCATCAGGTCACACCTAAGCTCCCACTACGTGTGGATGTCTAGGAGGAATACACAAAGCCCAGCTGTCACCTCTCCCCAGACATGTGATGAGGCAGGCAGTAAGCACCAAATGGCTTAAATAAAAGAAAAATGAAAAACTTTCTAAAATGTCATTTTCGGAATTGCTATTTAAAATCCAACTTCACCATAAGTTAGGATTTTAACTAGTCGTTCCACAGACACCATACCTGAAGAGCCTTTCTTCCAGATTGTGAATTCACTTAGAAAATGTAATAAGGTAATCCCAATGGGAGACAGGCCTTACAGTACTGAAAAACGAATTTAAGAGTTTTTCAGTACCAGAATATGTAAAACCTAAAGGTATATGTAAAACTTTTTAAATACACTGCATTCTGCCCTTGGGACTGCATAGGGCCTACCTTAGCGGTGAAATTTGTACGAAAAAGGTCAGTTTGGACCTGACAAAGGTTTATTTTGTCAGGTGAACATGGCAGTTTAAAACTGCACACACACAGGGTCTGTAGTGGCAGGTTGCGACGAGTTAAGTGGGTAGCAAAATCAGTGCTGCGGACCCACTACTAGCATTTAATTTAAAGGCTCTGCGCACATCCAGTGCAATTTTCTAGGGACTTATAAGTAAATTAAATTTGCCAATTTGGGATAAATCAATGTTACCACATTTTAAGGAATATGCACAAGCACTTTAGCACTGGTTAGCACTGGTAAAGTATGTTGAATCCTAACAAAAACAAAAACAAGGTCAGAAAAAACAGGAGGTCTGAATGCAAAACGTTGGGTGAAAACACACCAGGGATGACAGGTCTTACACCAGCCTTTGTCATCTTCTCGGCCAGCTGCATAATGTACAAAGCCATCACGACCAGCAGCCACATCTATCTGACTGACAACTCACCATCTCCCTTGGCTCTGTGCAAACTCACAAATAAGACTCCAGACTAGAGATGAAGAAGACCAAAAACAAGGCAAAGAAAACAGGCCTTTTCTGTCTATGCCCACAGGAACTAAAAAGCATTCCAGGATCCAACAATATGTTCTCAACTCAGCTCATATTTTGAAAATACCTAAATGCACACATTTAAAAAAATACATCACAATGCAGTACCAGTACACTTCCCTCTCAGAAACCAGCGACCCCCTCCATTGGCTCATTAACAGTACTTTTTGCCTTTTACATTGTACGGCACTCTGCTGCCTTTCAGATAGGTTCATATTATGCAAATACCATACATACATACCAAAAGAGTAAAACAGGGATTTCAGAGAAGAAGCAACTTGATCTTTAAATAAGCCTTGTTTTTTCTTCAATGTGTAATCACGGTAAAATTCAAGCTATGAGACAGATCACAACCCTGTTTTCTATTCTTTTCTATTCTTGCATATGAAAATACATCTAAAATTCTAACAGGGATCAGTGTCCTTAAATTCAAACACACCAACACTGAGAAACCCACAGAAACTTTGAAAAACACTTTCCTCAATCACTCTGCTGCTTTTTCCAACTGATTTTATTCCATAAAACTTAATTTGTATTGACATGAAGATTTATCAGCAGCTGTGAGAAAGTCCAACAGGTAGGACTACATTTACAGCAGTGGTGGTTCATGTATTAGGGCGGAGGAGCGTCCACCCTCCAATGCCAGGCCAACAAACAAGAAAAATAAAATGGAAGAAAACAAATGTATTACCATTCTATTTTTCATGCTGGCAACTGAGTATGAGGGCAGGGTCAGCAGCAGGGAGGAACAGTGTGCACTTTGGTTTAAAGTGTGCTTGTCACTTTGGCCAGCTGTCTTGCGGAGGCCTGCCTGACATGCACACTTTAAACTTCTTCACTTGAGCTGTCTTAGACAGCTGGGTGGAGAGCAAGCATAGGACTCCAATGCCTGCAGGAGTGTCCAGCCTTTTTAGGTGCTTCTACCATGCTGCATCAGCAGCATGAGAACAGCATCTGGATTGGTAGAGGGGAGCTGTGCTGGAGCCACGGACTGCTGACGAAGAGGGGCACTAGGTAAGCAAATCTTTTTATTTTTGTATTGTATTTAGACTTAACTTACTGACAGGAACTGTGAGAAACTCGCAGTGCCTTCAGTCTCAACTCCAGAGCTCTCAATGGAAGCCGGTTAAAAACACGGTTTAAAATGAACCACAATAGAGAGCTTTGGCGTTGACCCTAAAGGCACTGCTGGTTTTTATCAGTGCCCGTCAGTGGGACAAATATTCCCCCACCACTTTTATTTGCCATTGGTGCCACTGATTTACAGACTATGGCCCTCATTATGAATCTGGCGGTCCATGGACCGCCAGACTCACGGTGGCGGGCAGACCTCTGCGTTAGTGGTAGTCCGCCCGCCCTATTATTTCTGTGGCGAAAATGCCACTGTGGAAACACCGTCCACCGCCAGGCTCCCGCCACCAGGCAGCCAGGCAGCGGTGGCGTTTCAGATCCGACAGGGCAGTGCTGCAAGCATGCAAGCAGCGCTGCCCTGCGGATTATGAGTCCCATTCTGCCAGCCTTTTCCTGGTGGTTTACACCACCAGGAAAAGGCTGGCAGAATGGGTGACTCAGGGCCCCCATACACAGCCCCGGCGTGCATTTCACTGCCCAAATTACGGGCAGTGAAATGGCCAACGGGTGCTGCTGCACCCGCCGCACTGCCACATTGGCGCTGGATCCATTTGGAGCCGGCGTCAATGTAAAGGCCCTGTTTCCCACTAGGCCAGCGGGTAGAAACACTGTTTCCGCCCGCCGGCCCAGCGGGAACATCATCATAGGGCCGGCAGGGGCTTCGCTGCACTGGCGGTGCTCCGTCGACCATCAGCACGGTTGACGGCGGGATAATGAGGGCCTATATTTTGTAGCTCTTGTTTCAGAGGTTCCTTTCCATTCACCCTTCCAAAACCTGGTAGCCCTTGAACTCATCCTTATTTCATCAAGTTTCACATTAGAGCAATAAAAGTATGTTTTCATTGCCCTCTTGTGCTACTGAGCCGATATAATTAGAAGCTATTTTTATCATAATCTTATGAGGGATTTGAAAAACGATATCCTTCCTTTGCATTGCACAACAGTGTAAATATTAGTTTGCTTTGCAAATTCAGGGTGAGCTACAAGGAAATGCATGTTCTATTAAAATGTGATCTGTTAGTAGTTGTGGGATTAAAACCTCAATACAGTACAGACCAGTGTTGGGTTTAGGTTACTGCAGCTCAAATAGAACTGCTCCTCTGGAACAATCGTCTTCCCATTGATCACCAAGTGCAAAATTCTGAAATGCAAATCAAGGTTTTTCGATAATAAACATTTGAATACAGGATAATATATAACACCATACAATACATAATTCACTTTATTACTTACATACTCATAGCATGATAAGGGTGGGCTGTTTTTTCTATCCAGCAGAGGATATTCATTGTTGTATTGAGACGGTCCATCAGCACGCCAGAGAACATCAAGTTGGCGATATGGAAACATTTCTACATTAAAAAAAAACTCTGTGAATGTGACACATTAAACACAGAAATATTGTATCAAATATCAATTAATACCTTATGCATCTTAAAGGTGTTCTAGTAAATTAGAAATACTTTTAATGTATTTAGTTTAGGATCATTTACAAAAAATACATTTAGAAAATCATAGATATCTGAAGGCACAGAATATTTTTGAACATTACTCCCTCCAACAGTCAGTGATCAAAAGCAGCCACATTTGAAATTCCATTTTACCTTTCACCTCCAAAAAGTACGTAAAAAGATGCTGCTACGAAAATGTCTAGCTTTCGATATTGTCATCATACCAGAAATCAAAAGCTACCAACACCAATATGCAGAAAAGACATTTTAGAATAAAGATTGAATGAAAACAGGTGTATCACCCTTCTTATAATTTGTGAACATTCTTTTCTTTAAAAGGTGCATTCTCTGATGCATCTGCTTTCAGGTAAATTGGTGTTTACCCCAGACTCTGGAACTTTCGGCAAAATTGCCTGGTTCCTCTTTTGCAAATCTGACTTGTTGAAAATTTCAAAATGCTTTGTCCTCCAGGGCGGCAAAGGTGGCTTGGTCAAGAATACCCACCTCTTTTCCTTGCTCTCTTAATCAGTGGTATAACGAAAAGTAAACCCCCCCTCCCAGCAAACTACCTGTAGGGAGCTCGCCCCACCTTTCTTAAACCACCGTTCTTAATGTTCTCCCAAAGCCAACTGACTTAGGCCTTGCAGAATCTAAGTAAACTTCCCCCCTGAATAGATACAGCTACTTTCCTCAACCTGGGGAGAGAGGCTTCTCTGTGTCTGCAAGGTCCCATACCTTCAAAAGAGGCAAGTGGCCTGGCTGTCCATGAACATGTAGAAGTCACAACAAAAGAGACTTGAAGGGCAGGAAGCTCTTTGTCATAGAAGGCTTGAATTAAAGTCAGTGGAAGTTAGGAGGTGCATATGGCCCTAATTCCTTTTGAGTTACAGGAAAGACTTGTTCCTTAAGCGAAAGATAATGTGACCACTTATGGAAATCACCTAAACACCATAAATAACCAAAACTTAGTCACCGAGTTCCGTTTTAGAATTGCTGCTCTATTTATTCCATAAATAGATTTGGTAAAAAACAGTTAACAAAACTGCATTTTAAAAGAATGCAGCTGCCCACTTGTAAATATCTAAGCCCATTACTTAAAAAAAAAATCTAAGTTTGTTCACAGCAAACTTTACAGATTTAAGAACTATGTAGCTGGATCTAACTTTGCAGGCACAAATGTAGTGGACCAATATTTTCACCGAGACATGAGGCGTTACCAGAGGAATCTAGAATACCACATCCAATTCCACTGGTAATTCCATTTATTCTTCCCCAGAGTTTCACCCAAAGACTTCAGCTGCTTTCAGCAGCACAAGCCCCAGGTGAAACCTAAAACCTCAGAGTTCCAATGGGATTGGTAACTTATTTTACTGAACCTATCAGAAACTCAATGTGCATTTATTACTTAAGAGACATCCAGCTCTGGATAGTTTTAATGCACCTCTAAAAGTTGTATTCACTCTTTGAGGACACAGGAAGCAGGAGTGTTGTTAGAAAGTGATAAATGGAAGCTCCTTTGCTGTCCATGAGGTCAACCACCAGCATGTTCAAATTAAAGCACGTTTGAGGCAATCCCTATAACAATGTCAGAAAGATGGATTTTGAGTATTTGATGCTGACAAAAAGGGTATTTCGGGAGAGGAAAGAGGAATAACTGTTTAAAAAAATTATTTGATACCCATGCAGGAGACATGGGTCAAGATCAGTGTCCCACTGTAATATGTGGGTGCTTCATGAGTGGTGACTGTGTTTGAGAACAGTGTAGGTGTTTTCCTAGATCTAGGTCCTTATTACAACCTTGACAGAGGGGTTTCCTCCATCACAAATGTGACGGATATCCCATCCGCCATATTATGATCTCCATAGAATATAATGGGATCATAATACAGCAGACAGGCTATCTGTCACATCTGTGATAGAGGACACCCCTCCATCAAGGTCACATAATAAGGCCATTTGTATCTAAGGAGAAGTTGCTGTGCTTGAAAAATTGCCATGCTTGGTTTCTTTCTCATCACAATGGATGCCGGCATGGTCAGGACTTTTTGCTCAAACTTATAGATATGGCATCCATGAGCTGGCAGGTACACACAATACCTCTGGCATTACTTGTGCAATTCTAAGCTGTCACAGATGTGTCTATTGTGCTGGAAACTCCTTAGTACTTAGAACATGACCTCGACATACTGAGCAATTGAATTCTTTAGTCCTTATCACAACATGCAGGGCAAAAGGTAGCCTTTGGCCAATTCTTAACACACTTGGTATTCATGATGAACAACTCGGCTTGACAGGAGGGGAAAAATAAAGATTCAAAACTCTGATTCTGATACCGGGTAGGAAGACTGTGCAGAGAGCTCAGTGAATGGGTCACTCTTACTATTTTAAAGAAGAGTCAGACCTATGTTTTAGGAGTACTACCAATGTGGGACGAAGCTGATTTCCTACCAGGCACTAGGCCTCAGTGGTTGAGCTGCTTTGTTTCAGTATTTGAAAAGCTTCTTCTGAGGTGGTGGTGCAATGCTGCAGGGTTGGAGATGACTGTCATTAGAAGCAGTGTTTCAGATGCATTAGTGCAATGTTCTGCAAGTGGTGGTGATGTGTTTGCATGGTGGTCATAGGGTCATGGGGTAGTGGTGCTGTGCGTCTGGAACGACAGCCAGTCTTGCCTCTCAGATAACTGGGACAAGTTGATAGCCTTTGACCAAGTATGCAAAAATATTTGAAAGGGGTGGATGGAGGTATTTTAATTGTATATTAAGGAATGAGTGAGAGCGTGAGCAGGAGGGGAAACTCGACACCTGGAAGAGGATTAGCCTGAAAGAAATTGGGGGATTGGTTGACACTGGTTGACACTGACCAAGTATCCAGACTTTTTATGCACCTTTATAAGGCTCCTACAAATAAAGATGCCACCACCACCGCTCTTGTAGAGTTCATCTTCCGAACCATTACCCAAGCTGCTGGCAAGCCAGTTCCCATGGTGGCCAAGGTAGCAGTGGTATCCAAGCTGCTAGAATAAATGGTTCTGAGCAGGGCTCTGGACTAAACAAGGGGAGTGGAAATGGAAGAAGGATTATGCCACTGATTTAGATATAGAACATAAATACCCTGAAACAGTATAAAGCTCTTCTCAATGCAGCAGTAGTAAACTTTTACAACTAAAGAATTCCCATCCTCTGGAATAGGGGAAGTTTCTTGACAAACAGCAAGCTCACTTTGGACTTAAACATAGGAGATAAGCATTGTTCGTGGTAGTTCTAAATCAACTCATGATCGGGCATGTCGGGGCAATGTGGACAGATTTTCCTTTTGGATCTTTCTACAGTATTTGGTAGAGTAAACCATAACATGCTACAGGACCATTTAATTCCTGTAGGTTTAATAAAGCAGACACTATCATGATCTGCTACTTTTCCGACCTACAGGTCTCAATCAGTAGTGCAACTGCCTTTTTGTTCTGCTAAAATCTCACTACCCTATTCAGATCTATCGGAATATTCAGCCTATGTGGCCTGATTCACTAATTTTTTATTCATTGCCATTTTCTATGCTCATCACACACAACTGTTTCTGAAATTTCACCAATGCTTCTCAAAGTCTATGCTATGGCTGAATGACTGCCTGTCAGGCATTCAGTACTGGATGTAGTTTCTTAAATGGAGACTAAACTGATCTACTGGTAATAGCAGGAGGCTGTCCGCTATGGTGTCATAGGTTTTGGCCTACTCAACTGGGCACACAACCATTTTTGGCACTCCCCCACTTCCAGTAACAATAGTATGGAACTTGTGATTGACATTCAATGATAAACTGTTCTTCCTATGCCATATTCAGAAGGTCCAAAAACCTAGAGGAAAATCTACCCTTTCCTGTTGCTTGTGAAGTTCTTCCATGTGGCTGTTGTGTGTGCCTGCTCCCATCTGGATCATTGCAACATCGTATACCTGGGCTTTCTGATTGGGCCATAGCCAGAACAGTACTGAAACACTTACTGACAGAAGATGATAAGGAGACAGATGTACTAAAAAGGGATTCACCAAAAGCAGTTGCAAATTGTGCACTAAGTTATCGAGAAATTATTATGATTTTGTGAACCAATGTATGTACTAATAGCTTGATTCGCAAAATCACCATTCAGTGTGGGTTGCAATCTGACCTACCTCATGAATATTAATGAGGTACGTTGCAAATTGTAACTCACTCCAATTCGAGGCCATCACATGGATGGAGGTCTGCAAGGGTCAATAGACCACCTTGTCTCTCCTCACCTTTAAATAAAGTATATTTTCATTATAATTAATGCATCCCATTTTCCTTAAAGGAGATGGGCTGGGTTTAAAAAGAAGCTTTCCCTTTTTTTAAAAAAATGTTGATGTGAGAGTTGGTTGTGGTTCTGTGGACCTTTGCTTACTCCCCAAAAATCTATTTTTAACATTCACAAAGTGATGGGGACCTATCGGGACCCATTCCCTTTTTGTGAATGAGTTACTACCTCCTTTTAGCAGTCTGTACCTTTTCAATGATTCACAACCAGGATTGTGGTGGCAAACCATTGATACATCTCAAATCAAATTGCAATCAGGAAGGAACGCCCTAAACACACCCCTTCCAAACAGCTATTTAAAAGCAATTTCTAAACCGATTTTGCATTTTGATAAGCATGTGCCATATCACAATGTTGACTAATGGCTCTTAGAAACTGTCTATGTACCAAATATGTTACACTACAACCAAAACTGTAACATATAAGCTGACTACCCCAATGCCCAATAGGCTTTTTCAAATGTTCCAACGGTATTATGTGTCGATATGCTAAGAATAAGCTTATCTCCTTTCAGTATAACACCAGTCGTAAGTAGGATATTCACAGTTTTATGAACTGCAACACCAAGTTTGTAATCCACTGTATAGTATGCCACTGTCAACAAATCTATATAGGCAGTACTATATGGCCTCTGAAGAAGAGGATGCAAGAACATATCACGGCTATTAAAAATAACAACATCAGTTACTTTTTGGCCGTCCACTATAACACATATCATGCTGGATCAGAAATCCTCAACATTAGATTTCACTAGATTGCAGTGGCGGTACATAATCCCAGAGGGTAAGATAGAACATTGACCCTCAAGAACATGGAAAACAAATGGATATCTAGACTGCGAGCTGCAGATAGAGGCATGAATACTGACAGGAAACTGTGTTTTTCTCACAGATTGATGTGTAACCTTTGCAAATCACCTTTAGTTGTTTTGATTGACGTCTACTTCATGTTTTCTAATTATCTACAATGTTCATGCAACATTGGCTCTCAACCTCAACACAAATATGATCTCAACATTTATCATTGCTCACAGGTCCTTTGTATTATTATATGTAATGTGTTATTCATATCAGATTGACAAGAGGTTTTGTGCTTTATTTCTTATCATATGCTGAATATTTACTGTCACTTGGCATTACATTTTGTATATGGGTAGTAGTGTCAAACACTGAATGCCAATGGATATCTATATTTTAGGTGACCCTGTATAACTGATAATTTTCTTACTATTGCCACCCGTTAGAATTGTACTCAGTTTGTCATGTGTTTTATGGACATGCTATCCTTCTCTCGTCTGTATACAATTTTCATTTCATTTCCTCTTTTATTATCATGGGAGTTGGTCACCTGTTTATGTGTTATTCACACTAATATCAATTTTTTTTCTTTTCATATTAACACATCTTTTCATTTCACCTTATTGCATGTACTTTGATTACCTCAATGCAATAATATTTTAGGGATTTTACTACATCTGTACTTACTTTCTCTTCTTCATTTCAATTCCCGATCTTGTTCGCTCATCAATTTGTATTTTCATTGGCAACTCACTAGTTTTAGTATTCCCACTATTTCTTAATAGAATTTTGGGACTAAGCAGTGCATCCTATGATTAGCCTTCTTTGATCCAAAGTGATGTACAACACATGGCACTTTTTGACATTCCAATGTCTATTTGCAGGCATATTTGGCACCGCAGTTTTTACAGCCATTTTTACAGTCTGTAATTGCTCTCGCCTTTTTGACATAGCTAGCTGGCAACTGTTTGGGTATTATCATTTGACACAATTTGTTGTCTCCTCTCTGGCTATTTTCATTCACCAACCATTACAATATCACTACCACTTCCTGTTTCACGCAGTCTGCTTTCTACATCTAGTCACCGCGCGTGCATATACACTGGTGACTTTCCGGCAACCTGTTTTCACTTCAAATATTCTAAATCACAGAGGTAAATTTCACAATTTTAGGCTTCCCTTCCCATTTAGCCAGTGATACTTTGGTCCTTATTACTTTTTGTTTTTGTTCTTTTACAGGTATTAGTTTATCATTGCTCACTAGACCTTTATATGCCTTATTAAATATGCAACGTATTTTTATACTATTCACATTTATACAGGTATTTTTATCTCATTACATCTCATGTTTTCACTCTAACTTGGCTATAATTGTTAGAGGCCCTTACAACTCGTATTTCAGCTACTGTCTCCATATTTCATATACTTCCCTCCTATCACTGTTATTCGGACAAGGTTGGGCGGACTTGTGTTACACGTCTTAGCACTTTATATATAGGGTTGTGGTGACTTTTGTCACATGTCCCAGCACGCTTTTTGTTATTTTTGCTCCTTGCCCAGTACTTGCCCCTTTTTAATTTGGCCAAGATTGCAGTAAATTTGTGATACGGATTTGTCCAAAATAAAGCTAGCATGGCCTCTTGTCCATTATATATCTTTTAGCTGTTTAGAACATGACATGTATGTTTCTTTTCTCTTTCTTAGGTGTGATTTTAGCATAGCTCACGCTGTCACTCCACATGTAATTCGGAGCTATGTTGCAAGTAGGATTTTTTCATTGCCTTGACTTCACGTATTATTTACTAATGAGGACTATTGAAATCAGAACATGGGTGTTTTTTTACTTGGTCTTTCACTTTATTTTCCAAGTATTATGCTGAAGTCGTCCTTAGTCTAGCGGTTGACTTATGGATTACATCAACACAGCCAGTTATATTCTAACACCTTCGACAAACAATGGGGGCAAGTACTGAATTTGTGCCACCTCATGCCTAATATACGTATTACTTTTTATTTTATTTACTTAGTATATTTCCCAGAATAAGAATACAATGTCCTGTTTCCTACAGTGGGATCCCCATTTTCTGTATTCCTACCATGGGTTCCTCCATCCGTGACCATTACTGTAAGAGTTTATTTTCTTCAAGAACCACTTAGGTTGGTCGCTCCTCATAATTCTATTATACATAAATTACTTGGGATTGTCCAACACACATTAAGGGATCTTATTTCTGATACTCTTGGTTAGATTTATTTTTTTGGAGTACTTCCATCTATATACACAGATCCAGATTTCAGTGTTTATACTTCAGGCAAGTTTTGTTACATATTCTTTGCGCTTGGGGTGCTGTCTTGACATTTACATTCTTTGGACCATCTTGCACAAATGTACATATTTTGGTCACATATTAAGGTGCATCTCGGCTTCATATTCTTAATTTGTTCATGTAGTCTGTTTTCCATTTTCCCTTTATACACAGGTCGTATGGGTCTTTTTGCTTCAGTACTACTATCACACTTTTTCATCTTTTGATACTAATTTTTGGACTGCGGAGAACGTATTTGTATGTATTTTATATAAATAGAGGTATCACATGCTTTACACGTTACATGTGGATTTGTAAAAACATTGGAATGATTATTATCCCTGTCCTTATCTTGTATTTGTATTTGATTCATGTATTTACAGCCTTGAAAAAGTTGCATTCTGGGATGAAACACGTGTCGGCTGGCTGTTACTATGATGTGACGTGCACTGGATGACACAAAACTTTGTTACCATCCAATAAACCTCTTGTTTTGGAACTACTGTCTGCAGAACTCTATGTGATGGACTGTCACATTTACTTTTGAACTGCAATATTTGTGTGCTTTGGTATCTTATCTTAGTTTATATCACAAAATGGATTTAGTGAATATGAAAAGGACATTTTGAGGTGGCAAACCTTTTAAGTTTTTTATTCTTAGGGTTTGAAAAAGCAGAATGGCTTAGTACTTCTGAGCACTAGAGTTGTAATCACCTATTGCCCAGTCAGGCTTCTATGATCTTGTAGAGCTTTCCTGCGGAATGCTTTCTAAGTAAAGGGAAAGAGGCTTGTTTCCGGTTTTTAGAGTGAAGGCTCTGGAATGACCTGCTGCTGAAGCTTCAAGCCATTCAAAATTCTGCCGGATTTAGGCACAGGGTGAATTGCTTTGTTTGCAGTCTTAGCTTAACTGGTCCAGCAAGTCCTTCAGTTAGGGATGGGGGAAGTGGCTTCTGTCTACACAGTGTTTGTCATTCAAGAGCTGCCTCTGTTTGTTTGTGTTCCAAGTGGCAAGATGACTTGGTGCACATGAGCTTAATGCTACTAATAATATCAAGAAGAAGACGAATTTCCAAGAAAAGCGCTGTATCTTTAGTGAGTAGTACCAGCACTTCTCAGAACGACTTAGAGGTGGGCGAACATTAACACAGAGAGCCGATACAGAGACGAGATAAAGGTCTGGCTTGGTTCTAAAATCTTGAGCAACAGCCAAGCTTTGAAAATATTTGTTATGTAAAAATATTAAAAAGCCTCTTCAATATTCTAAAAGGTCTATTTCTTTAGCATGCAGATGAGTTTAGCTTTTGTATATTGGATTGTATCACAGCACTGACCTCCCTTTATTAGCAGGGATAGCTTCTAAAAATGAACTCCGATACATTCCTATATCCCGCCCACCACAATATGTGGCCTACCTTGTTTTTATAGATGGCTAGATGGAGCGACAATCTAGTCTAGTAAACCATATGCAAGGAATGTATTTCAAAGAAGTCTGCAATGCAACAATGAAAGAAAACTAGGTAGATTGAAATAAAGATGGTGCAGGGCAGAAAGACACCACCGAAGGACCCCGCAGTGTGGAGGGGCCTTCCAGGCTTCAGTGCATAAAGGGGCCCCTCACCTTGCCTGTGCTCTCAACATGTTTGTCTCTCTCAAGCAGCTGCGGACAGCAGCACGCTCTGAGCTGACACAGTGCAGACCCAGGATTGAAGTGAAAGAAAATAGTTAATTTGTTTCTCTTTCAGGCGGAGTCTGCAAGGCACCATTTCGAGAGTGGGTGAGCTCTCCCTCAGGCAGTGTCTTTTATAAAGCACTGCTCATCTGAGAGGGAAAGAAACAGCACTGGAATGAGCAGGGCTATACCATAGGCCTGTGCAGTCAATGGGGTGCAGGAGGGCCCCCAAATCCTTCAGGGGGTTCTATGCAGCCTCAAGGCCAGTAACTACCTAAGAAGCAGAGACCCCTATTTACATTCTTCAGGGGGGCCCCATCATTTTACCTTACGTCAGTGAGTGACTGCCAAAGATCACACAATTAGGTCAAGCAGAGAACCCAGGATTTATCTCAAGTTTACTGAGTTTATATTGTGAAATACAACCAGCACAACATAATCTTTTTGCCTCCACGTTACATCAAAGGTTAATGCTTTAAGTTTAAATTCTTTGGAGCGCTAAACCACTATACATATTAAAAGAAGTTGACACAGGAAGTCTTAGAAAAAAAAGCACTGGCTTCCCCTGACTTAACAAGAGGCCGATTTCAGGGGCAACTCAACACCTCCGTGAAGGCAATTACCCATATTAGTAAAGAGAAGATCACTCCCAACAGCTGCTTCATTTTCACTCAGAATAGCAGCTGGTGTTAGTTACTTTTGTTCAAGAACAGAGACAAGCTGGGTCCACCGGCTGTCCCAGGATGCCATTCTTCTCTCTGCTTTCTCAATATTTAATTGCTTTTCTCAGTCTCCCTTTATTTTGCATTTGTCATTTGCCTACATTTACTCTCTATGCGTCATATAGATCCTCATAAGTCCTCTCTCCTTCACTCAATTATTTTGCACCTTTCCCTGTTCTCTTGCCCAGGGTCTATGTTTTCTTTTCATTTCAAGTTGCTCCAAGTAAAATGTAAATAGTTTACCCCTTTTTCCTTGCGCATGGTGCTTGTAGTTTTATAATTGGAACGAAATATTAAAAACTACCAATACTATAATGCAATGTTAAGGCAGAACTGCATGAGCTTCTCACACTTGATTCTGAACAACTCCCGATGTCTGTTCCTCTACAGTTTTCCTTTTCAGTCTCTGTTCTCTCATTCTTGATTCTCCTCCTTTGTCCTGTTCCATTTTTCACTACCTTCTTTCACAATCCCTCTATTCTTCAACTATCCCAACTATTTTCATCTTCCTTCTTCAGCCGTCTGTCATTATGATCACCCTTGGTTTACAGTTAACACTGGTGCTCCGGGGACTGTGCAGCGAGTTAAAAAATGAATATCAGACACTTGCAGAACAGCTTTCTGACCTCTAGCTGAGCCAGAGCCAGGCTTGAGCCTTCAGTGACTCCCTAACTCTAATTTTAATGGGGCTCTTGAAGAAACTCTCTGCAACAATGTCATGTTTTTAATAGGCCCGAGGTAAATTTCTACTATGCTGGCATGATCTCCAGTAATTTTTTGCTACACATGTTAAGCAAAATGCCAAAAATTACACTGTCATGCCACATCTAATTTCTACGCTCCAATTACGCCAAAAATGTAGTACCCATGCAGTACCAACACGTGAGCTTCTGCTGTTTGCTATGCTTGTGTTTTTTGCACTATTTTCCTGCGGGAAATCTATTCTCACGACCAAAGTGGGCGTGAGCATGCACAAATGCCACTTTTGCATTTTGAACAGTTACTGAACTCTCACATAATTACGCAACTACACATTACGCAAATTGTCCACATTTTAATTTTTTAAAAAGCAGTTTCAACACTTTTCTGCAGGGAGCAGTCATTTAGTGAATGAGTCATTTTATCTTTCTCGCCTTATACATACATTTGACAAATCGTATTGCAATTGGCCTCATTCAGAGCCGCAACTGCCGCCCACCGACAAAAAAACAAGAACGCAAGGAAGGACACACCGGGAGTGCATCAACTCCTCCACACACAACTCTAAGGAACTCTTCTCAGTCATCAACAAGTTCACAGATTTCCACCCCCCTCCGAAGCCACCAGCATCCCCCAGTCACTGGACTTCTGCGACAAACTTGCCTCTTTTTCCACCACAAGATCAAGGACATCTACGATAGCTTCCTCCCGGAAAATCCTAGAACCGGAACCTGTGACCAACAAACCCCCTCAAGAACGCACCCAGACCATCCACAGCTGGTCCACGCTCACCACAGAGGAAACAGTCAACATCATAAACAGCACCCACTCCGGAGCCCCCTCAGACCCCTGCCCGCACCACATATACATCAGAGCCAGCGCATCCATCTCCCAGAGCTCCGTAACACAATCAACTGCTCCGTCAACACGGGCACCTTCCCCGAGGACTGGACACATGCCAAAATATACCCTCGTCTGAAGAATCCTTCAGCCGACCCATCAGAACTAAAGAATTTCCAGCCCATCTAGCTGCTACCATACCACCCCAAAGTACTGGAGAAAGCAATTAACGTACAACTACGGAATTTTATCGAGGCCATCAACTCATTAGACAGCTCCCAGCCCAGCTTCTGCAGCAACCACAGCACAGAGACAGCCCTCCTGGCAGCCACCAATGACATTCGATTACTCCTCGACTGCAGCCACACTGCAGCACTCATACTCCTCGACCTCTCAGCAGCTTTCGACACAGTCTCCCACAGCACTCTGTGCACCAGACTCCACTACATAGGAATCCGAGGAAGAGCCCTGGAATGGATCCACTCCTTCCTCTACAGGTGGATGCAGAGGGTCAGACTCCCATCCTACACTACCAGACCTACAGGAGTCAACTGCGGAGTCTCCTAAGGATCCTCACTGAGTCTCACACTGTTCAAAGTATACATGGCCCCTCTTGCTGCCATCGTCAGAAGCCACCGTATGAACATTGTGTCATATGCTGATGACCCACAATTCATCATTTCCCTCACCGAAGACCATGAAATGGCCAAAATAACTTCCACTCAAGAATGGAAGACGTCGGCCCCTGGATGCGAGAAAGCTGCCTCAAGCTCAACTCCGACAAGTCTGAGCTCATCATCTTCGGAAACGCCACCTCAGCTTGGGATGACTCCTGGTGGCCCACATCCCTCAGCACCCCCCCGCACCGACAAAGCACACCCGCAACTTAGGAATCCTCCTCAACTCCTCCCTATCGATGACCCGCCAGGTAAACTCTGTCACCTCCTCCTGCTGGCACGTACTCTGCAAACTTCGGAAGATCCCAGCAGACTGTCGCAGGACCGTCACCCACACCTTAGTCACTAGCAAACTCGACTACAGCAACGCTGTCTACGCCGGCACCTCAACTAGGAAGATCAAAAACTTCAACTCATCCAGAACACCACTGCCAGACTCATTCTGGACCTCCCTCGCAGAGAACACATCTCCCAACACCTGAGGACCCTTCACTGGCTACTGGTTGAGAAGAAAATAACCTTCAAACTTCTCACCCACATGTACAAGGCCATACACAACGCAGGACCAGCCTACCTGAACCACTGCGTCTCCTTCCACACCCCCGCCAGATCCCTCTGCTCCGCCCAGATGCCCCTGGCTACCTTCCCTCACATCCGCAAAACCACCGCCGAAGGACGATCTTTCACCTACACTGCAGCAAAGAGCTGGAACAACCTCCCCCTGCACCTCAGACAAAGCCCGTCGCTCACTATCTTCAGGAACAACCTCAAGACGCGGCTCTTCGGATGTGGACACTCCCCCCACCACCACCTTGAGACCCTCACGGGTGAGTAGCCGCGCTTTACAAATATTGATTGGATTGGTTTGGCTGTTCCACAAAGGAGAGCACAATACATGCACAGAGGGTAATCTCTTTTTAAAAAAACAAACTGCATGGTTAACATTTGACCTACATTCCATCAAAGATCAGGATATTGAAGAGAAAAAAAACTTACAGTCCCTCATTTCTCTCCCTTCACTTTCATTCTATAGAAGAACATCGTAACAAAACCAGACCAAGGTTTATGAACCACACTTATCCGAGGGCAGCGTCCCCTGCTGTGGAGATTTAGAGGTCGTGTGTGTATGTGCTAGGCTCGAGCAGACTATCAGTATTTCTGGTGACAGAGGGCTCAGTGTTGTGCCTATCTCACCCTGGACACTCAGAGACCCCCTCCCTCCTGCTGCAGAGAGCCCTTCGAAGCCGGAAAGACAAGTTTACCCGTCTGCATTCTCCTTGCTCAGACATACTCCCTGTGTTCCAGGGTGCAGCATTTCTGTGCCTCAAAGAGGCAGCAGTGTAGCGTTTCCAAGGGGTGGCAGAGTGGTTGTGTTCCCGAGGCGCTGCTCCGCGCATGCCTCAGCTAATCGTTCCGAAGCTGGCACCACTCAGCTGTAGACTCTTACCTGGCGCTGCCTGCTGCACAGACCGGGACGGGGCTGGCTGTCCTTGCCGCTCCGGGGCGGGCTTCTGTCCGCTTCTCTCCTCCCCTACTATCACCTCGCTGATCAGGTCGAGCTCGAAGTCCAGATCCAAGGGCAGCTCCTACAAGAGAGAAAGCGCTCAGTACAAGGATATGAACGTTCACTGCTCCGGGGAAACAAACACGGGTACCTTCCGAACCTGGGCGCCATCATAGAAGAGGCCTCATTTCGCCGTCCATTAAAGCAAAAGGAAAATGACATTTATCACGGTTATTGCATGTGTTGATATGTTGAAAAATCATGCTATAAACCGCTTCCGGTTAAACAAACTGTGCGCTTATTTACAGCTTTCTCCAACTCGCGCGTTCTATTTTATGAAAAGTTGAATGACCCTCTTTTTACCATGTGAAATTCCTTGGAAATTCCTGCGCTGATGCGCTAACTGTGGCCGCTGCGCTGTTTCTAATGAGACGCGAATCAATGTTTTCCACAAGTGCGCTTGGTGTTCGAAGGGAGTTTGGTTACACATGACTATATATATGCGCTCAGGTTTTCTCTTGTGTGACGTTATTATTCAGGGCTGTCCACTGCCCACAAAATCCCCTTTTTCAGACCTGCTGGACAACACCCACTGGTGCAGGGAGGTATGTGACACCGGGGAATTCCTCTCTGTTACTGCTGCGAGACTGGTAAAAAACAAAAACTGTCATTCGTAACAGAGACACGCAACTTCACCTGTGTAAGGTAAATAGGGAGGTGGAAGCGTTGTTTTTATTTGGATAACCAATTCGCTTGTCAGAGCCTTCCTCTTAATTTGTTTTGTTTGTTTATCTCTGGTTTCTACCATTATCATTTTATAAACCGTGTCCCTGACATTAAGTGGATGCAGGCTGACCTTAAATCTTCCTAAAGGTAGTGTATAGCTAGCTGAATTTATCAGCGCCTGTGAATTAAACCATTATTTACTTGTAATGTTCGTTACGCCGAATCGGGAGTTCCTCGTCCCAGTCATCATTTTTGAAGCCCTCCCTGCCAGTACCCGACACGGTCAGACGTTACTAGCGTAGTGCTTCCTTTGTTTCTAACGACTTTTAAGTCCAGTGCTTTAGTTGTAAAGGAAGTAGTGCCTGTGCCCAAAGTTCAGCTCAGAAGCCCAGCCAGGAGCGTAAGAGACACATTTTCTGGGGATACAGAGACAGTCTTAAATCAAATCATTAACATTTATAAAGCGCGCTACTCACCCGTGCGGGTCTCAAGGCGCTAGGGGGAAGGGGGTTACTGCTGCTCGAAGAGCCAGATCTTGAGGAGTCTCCGGAATGCGGAGTGGTCCTGGGTCGTCCTGAGGCTGGTGGGGAGGGAGTTCCAGGTCTTGGCTGCCAGGAAGGAGAAAGACCTCCCACCTGCCGTGGAGCGGCGGATGCGAGGGACGGCAGCGAGCGCGAGGCCAGAGGAACGGAGGAGGCGGGTGGGGACGTAGAAGCTGAGGCGTCGGTTGAGGTATTCCGGTCCCTTGTTGTGGAGGGCTTTGTGTGCGTGGGTGAGAAGTCGAAAGGTGATCCTTTTGCTGACTGGGAGCCAATGCAGGTGTCTCAGGTGTGCGGAGATGTGGCTGTTGCGGGGTACGTCGAGGATGAGGCGGGCCGAGGCGTTTTGAATGCGTTGCAGGCGATTTTGGAGTTTGGTGGTGGTCCCAGCGTAGAGGGTGTTGCCGTAGTCCAGGCGGCTCGTGACGAGGGTGTGGGTCACGGTTTTTCTAGTGTCGGCAGGGATCCAGCTGAAGATCTTGCGGAGCATGCGGAGGGTGAGGAAGCAGGCGGAGGACACGGCGTTGACTTGCTTGGTCATGGTGAGAAGGGGGTCCAAGATGAAGCCGAGGTTGCGGGCGTGGTCTGAGGGGGTCAGTGCAGTGCCGAGGGCCGTGGGCCACCAGGAGTCATCCCAGGCGGACGGGGTGTTGCCGAGGATGAGGACTTCCGTTTTGTCAGAGTTCAGCTTTAGGCGGCTGAGCCTCATCCAATCTGCGACGTCCTTCATACCCTCTTGTAGGTTGGTCTTGGCGCTGGCGGGGTCCTTGGTGAGGGAGAGTATAAGTTGGGTGTCGTCGGCGTAGGAGGTGATGATGATGTCGTGCTTGCGTACGATGTTGGCGAGGGGGCTTGATAACGCGTCCAGCCATTATAAATTACCTGTACCTGGACACGTTGGAGGTCGGTGAATCTTTTAACCAAGTCGGGCTCTCCTCATCCTCAATAGTCGAGTCACTCAAATCAATAGTCAATAACTGTTGTAATCGGTAGTCAGTACTCAATTAATAGATCAATACAACACATCAGAAATCAATAATAGTTGGTATTTCGGCGCACCATGACCTTTCAGTCATGAATAACCACACCAGTTTATTAAAAGTTAGTGAATTTATTTCCCTATATTAACAAAGCTAGCACGATATATATATGTCTCAAAACCAATTGATATATGTATATGAACATTACTAGCTGTCCATAACGACGGAAGAAACGCAATCTACGCAAAATCTGAATAATGATACACTCTGTTTTAGCAATGCAAATCACCAATGTGACTAACTGTATTTGACTAATTGCGTACATTCGGTCAGCATAACAAGATTTCAATTCTTCATGATACATTGAATGAAAACCTCGACTAACCTCTAATTAGCATTGGCATGTGGGACTTCATGCAAAACGAATTTAGTCAACCCAAATTTGGAAAACTTCTAGCTAGGATCCTATCAAATTAGCAGTTGGTACCTAAAAGGAAAACACCATGCATAATACATTTATCCTTTCATATTTAACAAATACAATCAGCATTCAAGAAAAGTCTTCGTCCTTCAGGTACCGGTTGATCAGCATGGGGCAAATTTCAAAGGGGCAAAGTTAAGGGCAAGTTTCCCTGCAGCGGCAAGGAGAATGGGGCAAAGTTACTGCATGGGCAAGACCGGGGCAAATCAAAGTTAAAGTCTCTAGGGTGAGAATTCTCAAAGTCTCTTTCTCTCAGATAGAGAAAAGGGCATCAGGGTGTCGTCCAAAATGGAGTCTGGCATCAGGCTTCAAACTGGCATCGAGGAAAATGGCTGACTTCTCTTTGTCCGGTGGGTTTAAGTAAGAAACATTCCAAATTCTGTAGGGTCTTCCATTGGAGGGTTCATAGGTTGGCTTCAAATTGTCCAATCAAAATTGTCTTTTACTAGCGCCCATTTATGCATACATTGTCCTTGGCGCCTTGGAACACAAATTGTATCATGGTTTGCCAATTATTTTACTATCTGTACCTTCATTGTCCGCACCTGCAGAGACTGACCTTGTATCAAAGGGGATGTAACCGGCCTAGCACGAAACCTTGGAGATAAGTGTACCAGCCAGTTTCTACTGGAAAAATACAACTTCAAGCAAGAATATATGTTTCATTAGTTCAAGGAAAAAAATCACGCAGTTAGAATTTGAAACCAAGCAACTAGGCCAAAGCCTGTACTAAATTTAAGCTAAGCAAAACAGTTTTCAAACAAGAAATCATGGCATACATTTGCGATTATGACGGATTAGTACATTTTTAATACTTCATGATTAATAAAGCTCGTTTATAATGATGGCGAACTACCCAAAGGGCACAATTTCCCTCGTACATTATTTCTTTTACTTAAAATCACACTTCATTATATATGTCGGTTACACGGTGTACATGAATATATGTCGAACCTTCTTTTCTGCGTCATCAATCCCTCCTCTGATGACTAATTATGTCATCACATCAAATCTACCCACACATTTTTTTCCATTAAAATTCTGTATAGTAATTTGGCACTTCAGTCAATTCCCTTTTTCTTTTAGTCCCTTTTGACTTCTCCCTATAAATTTCCACCATTCTGTTCTCTATTTTCTCTTCTCTTTTTCTTTTGTTCCTTGCTTTTAACATTTTGAAAGCTTTCCATGTTCCCCAAGAGCCTAATAAACAAATTAATATTATCAATATTCCCTTTACTATTTTTAGTAACAATCCGTTCCAAACGTTGCTGAGCCAATTTCCCACAGAAGCAAATCCTTTTCCAACTTTCTCCCAAACTCCGGGTTCTTTCAATTCCTTTAAATCTACACTTTCTCTAGTTAAATTTGTAAGCATCGTTCTAATTTTTCCACTGTTGTCGGGTATATATGTACAACAGTGACGCGTGCCAAGCATTTTGCAAACGCCGCCATCCTTTGCTAAAAGAATGTCTAAGGCAAGCCGATTTTGAAGAGTCATAGCTCTTTCTGCAGCGAGTTCAGCATCCATCAGGATTATAGCTCCCGAAAACTTTGTCATCATGTTATCCACAATAGTAGACAACTTTCGTATTTTGATTGAATTCAATATGACTCCTACTGAAGGAATCATAGCTCCAAATATATCTCCTACCACACCAGCAGCTGTCTCCCTTTTCTGAACACGATGTGATTCAGACAGCCTTGGAAATTTCTTTAAGTCATCTAGTTGGTAAACCTTTGGGAACAATATTCCCAAATAACACCTCCCATACCATCCTTTAGGAAGACGATAATAGGCGTTGAGTCCACAAATATAATATACTCCAGGAATAACTGGGTCTTGTCCATTCAGCATGAACGTCCACTTTTGTTGAAATGCGTATGTGTGTTTACATTCACTCGTTCCCACGAAAACTGTGTCATAATATGATGGAAATCTATGTATACAAAATCTTCCCACATGCAATGTATCTAAAGCTATTTTCCCTTGTGTCTTTATTGCGGCAAAAGCATAATTATCTACAGACGTCCTTTCGTGCAATTCCTTCTCTAATTTCTCCTTCATTTCGTTCTTTCTGTCGTCAGTGCGGTCTAAAAATTCTATTTCTACTGGTGAAAGCAAGCATGTAAGGTTCTCCCTATGTGCGTGAGCTGTGTGGAAAGGTGACATTGGTTCGAAAAATTCCCTCATTAATTTGGCAGACCAATCTCTAGCTATCTTACTTAGGTGCCCTATTATGGGGACATATGCAAAAGTAACATCGTAATTAGTATAGAAATAATGAATGTCTCTTTGAGCATAAAATCTGGAAGCTACTATACTACATGTAATTCCATACGTATGCTGTGATACGTTACCCCTTCCACTACTGAGGTAGGTATTTGTGTACACACATAACAATCTTTCGCATCCATGGTCTCAACATACTCACTCAGTAAGCGATAGAAAACGTTAGATGAAAGTTCCTTCTTATCATGCAAGTGTCTCTCGTCTTGCTCGAGTCTCTTCAGAGCTGTTAGTTCAGTAACGATAATAGGTTTAGAAGTAGAAGCATCATTCGTCTCACTCTCGCTTTTACCATGCATTCCAAGAACTATTGCTACAATTATTAGTACGCATGCGGTCAGTAAGCCTATACACATGTATTTACAATACTTCATTTTACGCCCCTGTGTAGTGAAGCTAGTCATGATCTGTATAGAATCAGAAAGCTGAAGACACTTTATCAAAGCGTTTTTTTCTCTAAGTTGCAGGTATTTACAAAGCTGAACGAGTTCAATGTTCACACAGTTTCTTTAGCAGCTTAGTCTCTTATCGGTTAGCAGCGTTGTCTCAAAATCGGTTTCAAAGTCAATCAAGTTAGCAATGTCTTAGCCGGTTGAAAAGTCAATCAGGTTAGCAATGTCAAGTTAGCAATGTCTTAGCCGGTTAAAAAAATCAATCAAGTGATCAATGGTTTCAATCAACAGAGTCCATAAAGTTTTTATTTCCAAAATGAAGTTCTGCCTCTTCGTTCTCAAGGCTGAGGGATACGAATTCGTCTGACCAATCGTTATTGGCTACGTATGCCCACTCCGGACCGGAATACCTTCTGCTCGGTATCCTTTTTCTTTTCAGTTTTGCATCTCTCTTTGATTCTTTCTCACTGGTACTTTCCTCTTTGGCCAAGTCCTTTTCTTCACTTGGTGTTGGTACTATGACAGACACTTCCTTTCTTTTCTCTTTCACTCTTGGCCCTTCACTGTCGTTCAATGTTTCTCTAGTTCTTAATTTTACCGGCGATATACTTGGTCTTCTTTTTGCACTGTGTCCACTTGATGGACCTGCGATCTCTTCTGAAGAAGTTTGAACAGTTTCGTTCTGTTCTGCCTTGTCCCCTCCTTCTGGGGAGTCAATCAGGTTTTCCTTTTCCTTTTCTGTATCGTCTGCTTCTGGAAAGCCCTCCTCTGATCAGGCTCTCCTGCTTCTTCACCTCTTTCGAGCCCTTTGTCACCGTTACTCTCTTCAGGCTCTTTGTCACTTTCGGCTGCTTCAGGCTCTTTGTTACCTTCAGCTGCTTCGTCGCTGTCTGAGGCTCCTCCTTGGTCTTCCCCAAGCGAATCAGTTGCTTCGTCCTCAGAGAATATTTCTCCCTCCTCTATTTCTGCCTGTTCGCTTCTAGTTCTGGTTTGCTCTGCCTCAGCGCTTGGTACTTTGTTATCAGGTACTGGTAACTTCAGCGCTTCAACTTCCTCATCTGTGGGACACAACACCCTCTTTGTGTGACTGGAGTGAATCCAGTTGGGAACTCCCGCACACTTCACAGCGGTGGTAGTCGTCAGAATCACTTGGAAAGGTCCTTTCCAACGGGGTTCCAAACACGACTTCCTCACGTGCTTCTTTATCACGACCCAGTCACCTGCTTTCAGGGTGTGTCCTGGACCTTGGATCGGTGGCAAGTTGGTTGCCTCCACCTGGTGAGAGAAAGATCGAACCACATCAGCTAGACCTTTGCAGTAGTCTAACACCATATCATCTGTAATATTCAAAAGCGCATTTGCAGGAACTGCTGGAAGTCTCATAGCTCTGCCCATGAGAATCTCGTGTGGGGACAGTCCAGTCTTTCTGTCAGGGGTGTTTCTCATTGACATTAGTACCAAAGGCAATGCGTCGGGCCATTTCAAGTTTGTTGATGCACATATTTTCGCCATTCTCGATTTTAATGTGCCATTCATTTGCTCCACTAGACCTGATGCTTCAGGGCGGAAGCTACAATGCAGCTTTTGCTCAATGTTCAGTGCTGCACAAAGCAATTTTATTACTTCATTATTGAAGTGACTTCCCCTATCTGATTCTAAAGAGATCGGTAATCCGAAACGTGGTATTAACTCTCTCAAGAGTAGTTTTGCAACTGTGAGACTGTCATTTCTGCGTGTAGGGTATGCTTCAATCCAGTGACTAAAAATGCACACAACCACCAACACATACTTCAAGCCTCCATGCACAGGCATCTCAATGAAGTCCATTTGCATCCTGCTGAATGGACCCCCTGCTCTTCCAATGTGGCTCAAATTTACTATTGTTCCCTTCCCTGCGTTCATCTGTTGGCAAATGACGCAACTGTGGCAAACTGCTTCAGCAACTTGACGGAATTTAGGGTTAAACCAATCAGTTTTGAACAACCTAATCATGGCATCCCTCCCAAGATGAGCTTGTCCATGATAAAATCTGGCTATCTGTGTCAAAAGGCTATTTGGAAGAACGAATTTCCCTTCACTTGAAACCCATAATTCATCTAGTCTCTTTACACATTGTGATTTGGTCCACGAGAGTTTCTCATCCTCACTGACATCATTCTGTAAGGATTTCAATTCGTCCATCGTATCTATCACCTTTAGAGCAAATATTTCGCTTGGTTCGAGTTCTGGTTCACTTATCAAATTCCATTCATCCCTAAGCAATATACAGTTCAATGCGCAAAACCTTGCGACTTGATCCGCATATCCATTTCCCAGAGAAACATAATCCTGTCCCTTCGAGTGTGCACTGCATTTTACCACTGCTACTTCTCCTGGCAGTTGGATGGCATGTAACAATTCTTTTATTCTTTCGCCATTTTTCACTGGCGACCCTGAAGAGGTCATGAAGCCTCTCTGTGACCACAATTGTCCGAAATCATGCACTATTCCAAACCCGTACTGGCTGTCGGTGTAAATGGTAACTTTCATCAATGCAGAGAGTTGGCAAGCTCTAGTAAGGGCTACCAATTCCGCTACCTGTGCAGAGTAAACTCCTTGAAGCCAAGATGCTTCCAAAACACCTGTTACTGTGCATACAGCGTACCCTGCTTTCAATACACCCAGTGCATCTCTTAAACATGAACCATCAACAAAAATAATTTGATCATTTTCTTCCAATCGGGTATCTTTGATGTCAGGTCTTGGTTTGGTGCAAAATTCAGTCACCTGAAGACAGTCGTGCTCGATGTCTTCAGCGTTCTCAATTTCAGCATTTTCACTGGGAAACAAGGTTGCTGGATTCAAAGTAGTGCACCTTTTCAGCTGCACATTAGGTGATCCCAGAATTATTGTTTCGTACCTTGTGAGTCTAGCACCAGTCATGTGCTGTGTTCGGGAACGTGTCAAAAGTATCTCAACTGAGTGAGGGACCATGACTGTTAAAGGGTGTCCCATCACTATTCCTTCACTCTGAGTGAGGCTGATACCAACTGAGGCTACGGCGCGCAAGCACCCTGGCAGTGCTGCTGCGACCGGATCCAAAGTAGCTGAAAAATATGCTACTGGTCTGTTTACGCCACCATGGGGGGTCAAGACAGACAAGGAACATGCATCACGTTCATGACAAAACAATGTGAAAGGCTTTGTGTAGTCAGGCATACCTAAAGCTGGAGCCCTGCACATGCATTCTTTCAATTCAATAAAAGCATCCATCTCTTCTCCTTTCAGCTCAATTTCATCCAATGCATCCTTCTGGGTCAGTTTCAGCAAAGGTTTTGCTAGGGTTGAGAAGTTGGGAATCCATTGGCGACAGTAGCTCACCATTCCCAAAAACTTCCTCACCTCCCTCCTCGTCTTTGGGGGACTCATTTGAAGTACACTTGTTATTCTTTCCTTCATAATTTTTCGTGACCCTTTTTCTATTTGGTGACCCAAATATTTCACTTTCTTCTGACAGAACTGTAATTTTGAAGGAGACACTTTGGGCCTGATTCTAACTTTGGAGGACGGTGTTAAACCGTCCCAAAAGTGGCGGATATACCACCTACCGTATTACGAGTCCATTATATCCTATGGAACTCGTAATACGGTAGGTGGTATATCCGCCACTTTTGGGACGGTTTAACACCGTCCTCCAAAGTTAGAATCAGGCCCTTTGTGTCCGTTCCTTCCCAAATGGTTCAATAGAGCAATGGTGTCGGCTGTGCAGTCACTTTCTGTCTTGGATGCAATCAGTAAGTCGTCAATGTACTGTACTAGGGTTGACTCGAATGGCAATTCTAACGCTTCCAAGTCTTTCTTTAGAATCTGATTGAAAATTGACGGTGACTCCGAAAACCCTTGAGGAATTCGACACCAACTGTAGACTCTGTCTAAAAATTTGAAACAAAAGAGAAATTGGCTGTCCTCATGAAGAGGCACCGAAAAGAATGCTTGTGACAAGTCGATGACTGAGAACCACTCGGCATCGCAAGGGACTTGAAACATTATCACAGCTGGATTTGGTACTACAGGGCAGCATTTAATTATGATGTCATTTATTTTCCTCAAGTCCTGCACAATTCGGACCTTTCCACTTGGCTTTATTAATCCCATGATTGGTGAATTACATGGACTGCTTAACACTTCTTTCAGTACTCCCTGTTTTACAAACTCGTCAATGAGTTGGGCGACTTTCATGAGGGTGTCTTGTGCCATATGGTACTGTGGGGTCTGGGGAAAGGTTACATTGGGTTTTACGGTCACTTTCACTGGTTCCACTCCTTTCACCAATCCCACCTCTTTTCCTGTCATGTCCCACACTTCTTTTCCGACTGTTTCCTGTAATTCAGCTGGAATATCTGCTTCAGTGATCATCGGAAAAAGGGTAATCAGAGGATACTCTTCATCGACAGTTTCCATCTCATCCCCTTCTACACTGTCCTCTTCTTCCCCATCACTGCTCGTCTGAATTCTAATTCCATCGTTCGAACACATAATCGAACATCCCAATTTGCACAATAGGTCTCTCCCTAACAGTGATATCGGGCTTGGGTCACATACCACAAAATTATGTGACCCTTGATAATTACCAATTCTGACTTGTACTGGGTCTGTGATTGGGTTCGTCAGGTACCTATTTGCTACTCCCACTACTTGAACTGTTCTCCCTGAAAGTGGCAAATTTGGTACTTCAATGCTCCTAACAGTGTAACGTGTAGCTCCTGTGTCAACCAAAAATGAAACGCGATGGCCCATAACTCTTCCCTCCACATACGGACCCTTTTGATCAACTTCCAAGGATGCTGCAAGCACACAATTTCCCTCCTCATCTGAACTTTCACTCTCCCATGCATCGTTTATTCCATTCTCGCTGTGTAGTGGGAATTGGTGTACTGTGTCATTTTGACTCATTCCCTGACCCGTGACCTGTTGAGGAAGCATTGCTTGCTGCTGATTCATTGGTGCTAAGGGTATTTGCATTTGCTGATTAGGTACCATAGGAAACTGCTGTTGCATTGGCTGCAATTGTGTCATTTGCACACGAGGCATTTGCACCTGTTGCGGTTGCATGGGTTGTAGACCCTGCATCTGGTTCATATTGTTTTGAAAATTTGGGTTCGGACCTCTCAGTTTCGGTCCTCTCATAGTCTGAAATGCATTGACATCATTGTTTTGCTGACCTACACCTTCCTGCACCATCATTGGGCACTCCAGTTTCCAATGCCCGACAATTCCGCACGTGTGACATGGCATCACCTTCTTCATTGCCTGTATACCATTTGGAATCATAACGGTATTCAAATCAGGGCCATTATTCACAAAACCTCCTCGACCTCTGCCTCTCATCTGCGGCTGAAACATAACATTTCCCTGTTGCAGCTGCTGCGGCATCTGTTGTTGAAACCCTTGCAAACCTTGTAAACCTGTCTGAGCTGCTCTGAGCTGCATCACCATCACCTTTTCCTTCAATCTTTTCTGCTTTGTCTCAATCTCATCACTGCAGTATTTTGCATAATTCAACACTTCATCGATCGACTTTGACTGCCAACAAATCAAATGCGATTTAATCATCTGGCTGATTTCGGGTCTCAGCCCTTCCACAAACCTGAACACAAAATGGAGCATGTCTTTTGGCTCAATCGTTTCCGTGCCACTGTAATTTTTAAACGCTTTCAACAACCTCTCATAATACGCGTGTATAGATTCTTTAACCTCTTGAGCGGTCCTGTCAATCCTTTGCCAATCCACATTTTTCGACGCAACCTTGGTTTTCAAGTGCTCGATCACCTTGTGGTACAAACTCATTACCATAGGTGATGGCGCACCTGTGTCCCTATCTCTCTCTGGTTCACTCGTCGGCCAACCTACAGCCCTTTTACAATCTTCCCACAAATCAGCCGGAACCACAATTTCAAATAAGGTATTCAGGTCTTCCCAGAGACACTTCGCGAGCTTCACAAATCTATCCGTTTGTTGATACCACTCAATCGGCTTCTCTCTCAATTTGGGAAAGTCATCCGTAAAGGATTGAATATCGCACCTGTGCCATGGTACATGCACAAGTTTTCCCCCTGCTGTCTCTCTCATTGGTAGCATGGTTATCAGATCGTCATTCTGTTGTTTTTTCTCACTTCGTTCTGAAGTGTTTTCCTTCTTTTTATCCTTTTTCTTGACCCACCTGCTTTCCCAGTTGTCTAAACATCTCCAAACCTGTGCACTCTGCAGTATCTCTTTAAGGTGTGTTTTCATCCCAGCGGATCTCATGTGTTCAAAATCTTTTGTCTCAAAGTCTAACCTGTAGCTTCTGCTTAGATGTTTGGTCTTACCTATATCGATCCCGTTTCTGTCTGCAATTTCTTGTAATTTCTTATGTATGTTGCTCACTTCTCTTGTAATCCTAGGGCACATGTATCTTAGTTCTTCCTCTGTGAATGATTCTAATCTGTTCAAACTCATTGTTCCTTCTACCAGTTCATCTGCCTCCATCCCCAACCTTATTTTATTCAGGTATTCTTCTCCCTTCCCGCTTGATGTACTCTGTGGGGAGTTCAGGCTGTTGAACCATTGTGTCAACTGTTGCGCGTTCAGTCCCATCAATGTAGCAGTTACATCAACTGCCATCGACGGTTTCTGTAATGCTTCAGTCTGTGAGGTTAACGGTACTAATAGTGGTGGATGTGACCTTACCACGGTTGACGGAGCACAAATTGGAATTGGACTAAATTCCGACAAGGACCCAGATCCATTTGGCAGTGCCGCTATCGGAGTTGTCTCTGGAGTGGTTTCTATGCATCTTCTCTCTGTCCCATTCTGTATCATTAACCCTTGGTCGCTGGTGCTTGAATTTGCCTGTATGTACAGTGGTACTGGTAGACCTACAGTGATAGGTAGAGATATTGCATCTGGATTCTGTCTGTTCCCCGAATTCTGTGGCATGTTAATCCCCACATTGTGATTCATCATTGCTGGCATACCTAACTGGCTTTCTACCACTCGCATTTCTGGTGTCTGCTTTTGGGGCATCGAGAACTGTGTTGATTCAGCTTGAATCAATGTCGGTCTCTGATAGTTTTGTCCTCCCTGCGCCATTGAATCAGAAGTCATTCCCACATTATGCTCATCGCAATAGTGCCTTTGAACCTGTGGCTGATAGTTATCAGCAGGTTTCAATGTTGGCACGTCTGGGTACATTCTCTGAATCCGTGGTATTTGTGGTGAGAAAGGCATGTCGGAGCTGCTCGGTCTCTGAGATACCCTCAAATTTGGTGTTACATTACCCTGTATTGGCTCTGGAGGGGCAGTACTAATGCTCGAGCCTTTTTCGCTTTCCACATATGGTGGTGGGCGATCATTCAGCAATTGTATAATGAACTCCTCATCATCTGACTCGTCTCCCCTTTTCGAGTTCCTATTGCTCTCTCCCTCCCTGGACTTACTCCTGTTTGTCTTACAGGTGGCTTTCCTTCCTTCCGTCTCCGCTTCCTCGGTAATCGCTGGAAACAATTTAATTCCCTGTAATACGTCTGATCTCCAAACCTTTTGTGTACTGTCCCATCTAGCATCCGCTAGTGTCTTTTCTACTTTTCTTATTCTTGTCTCAAATTTCTTTTGTTGTTGGTTTCTAGCTATTAGCTCCCAAATTGCTAATGCCTCAAACTGTGCCGGCCTTGGAGGTACTTTCATGTCGTATAGCGCAAATCTCAGGTTTTCTAAAACCCTTAGGTTAAACGACCCATGGACAGGGAACGCTACACTTCCATGTTTTTCTGTTAATTTGCACCATTGTTTTAGCCAAAGACACGGCGCTACACCCTTTTCTTCAATGACGATGTAAGCTGGTGTACCCTCAGGCGGTGTTTCTTCTCCTACATTTGCTTTAATATAAAAATCTCCCCTCATGGCACTCTTAAATGCTTTGAAAAATTTCATCTTTCCGTCTTTTGTTTTTCTAAAATATGTAATCAATAAGTGACTTTAATTCCCGGAATACTCTTCGCTTGCCTTTCCCTTCCCAATTGCGCTTCACGGACTGCGTCCAATCCGTGCGCGACCCTTCTCACCACCCGACCTATCCCAGCGCGGCTCCTAGTGACGTCACAATCACACACTGCGGCTGACAAAGTCCCGCGGCTTGTCCTCTTTTCATTCGGCTTCACTCATAAACTAATTTCTGCAATATAACGCAAGCACTTAACCAATAGAATAAAACAGATCTGTCGGTTTACTACAGGAAAGGTAATACAATCGCTTCAGAAACCTTAGGGATTTTTCACTAGCCTCAGCAGTTATTCCATCTTTCTCGGTTTCCCACTTTCGCAAGCAAAATTTACCCGCAAACTTTACTCTCAACTGATCAATGAACTATTCTAGTGCACTTTAGAATTCGTCAAATCTCAAAGTCGAAGTTTTCTTTCACTCTGCAACATTCATACCAACTTGTTGACCACGCCCGATCAACCTATTAAACCGACCAGATCACAACATCAAACAAGTGTCACATACACTTTTCAACATACTCCGGAGTCTCTTGACCTCGCATGGCCCGTCTCAACATCAACAACCACGTGGACAATTTTCCTGCTCAAAGCGCCACATACACGTGAAGTTCGACGACTTCCCTACTCTCACACCTTTGGAGTAACACTCCTCTAATATCTTTTAACCCCCTTTAAAATCCTCACAAACTTCTCAATTAATCTGCGGCGATAAGCTGTGCAAGCGCAAAACCCTAACTTCACTCATACCGTCACTAGAAATGCTGAGACCATTCTCATATCTCTATGTTCCTCATTCGCAAGCTCCGAGATCCCGGGAAAGTCATCGGGGACTTAGGGCATCATCATCTCTCCAACTTGTTTTATCAAAGAAAATTCTAACCTGACTCTGTCTATTGTTCGGATGGGGTCCCAAAGGGCTAAACCATTCTCTGCTACCATCTACTGATAACGCGTCCTGCCCTTATAAATTACCTGTACCTGGACACGTTGGAGGTCGGTGAATCTTTTAACCAAGTCGGGCTCTACTCATCCTCAATAGTCGAGTCACTCAAATCAATAGTCAATAACTGTTGTAATCGGTAGTCAGTACTCAATTAATAGATCAATACAACACATCAGAAATCAATAACAGTTGGTATTTCGGCGCACCATGACCTTTCAGTCATGAATAACCACACCAGTTTATTAAAAGTTAGTGAATTTATTTCCCTATATTAACAAAGCTAGCACGATATATATATGTCTCAAAACCAATTGATATATGTATATGAACATTACTAGCTGTCCATAACGGCGGAAGAAACGCAATCTACGCAAAATCTGAATAATGATACACTCTGTTATAGCAATGCAAATCACCAATGTGACTAACTGTATTTGACTAATTGCGTACATTCGGTCAGCATAACAAGATTTCAATTCTTCATGATACATTGAATGAAAACCTCGACTAACTTCTAATTAGCATTGGCATGTGGGACTTCATGCAAAACGAATTTAGTCAACACAAATTTGGAAAACTTCTAGCTAGGATCCTATCAAATTAGCAGTTGGTACCTAAAAGGAAAACACAATGCATAATACATTTATCCTTTCATATTTACCAAATACAATCAGCATTCAAGAAAAGTCTTCGTCCTTCAGGTACCAGTTGATCAGCATGGGGCAAATTTCAAAGGGGCAAAGTTAAGGGCAAGTTTCCCTGCAGCGGCAAGGAGAATGGGGCAAAGTTACTGCATGGGCAAGACGGGGGCAAATCAAAGTTAAAGTCTCTAGGGTGAGAATTCTCAAAGTCTCTTTCTCTCAGATAGAGAAAAGGGCATCAGGGTGTCGTCCAAAATGGAGTCTGGCATCAGGCTTCAAACTGGCATAGAGGAAAATGGCTGACTTCTCTTTGTCCGGTGGGTTTAAGTAAGAAACATTCCAAATTCTGTAGGGTCTTCCATTGGAGGGTTCATAGGTTGGCTTCAAATTGTCCAATCAAAATTGTCTTTTACTAGCGCCCATTTATGCATACACTGTCCTTGGCGCCTTGGAACACAAATTGTATCATGGTTTGCCAATTATTTTACTATCTGTACCTTCATTGTCCGCACCTGCAGAGACTGACCTTGTATCAAAGGGGATGTAACCGGCCTAGCACGAAACCTTGGAGATAAGTGTACCAGCCAGTTTCTACTGGAAAAATACAACTTCAAGCAAGAATATATGTTTCATTAGTTCAAGGAAAAAAATCACGCAGTTAGAATTTGAAACCAAGCAACTAGGCCAAAGCCTGTACTAAATTTAAGCTAAGCAAAACAGTTTTCAAACAAGAAATCATGGCATACATTTGCGATTATGACGGATTAGTACATTTTTAATACTTCATGATTATTAAAGCTCGTTTATAATGATGGCGAACTACCCCGAGGGCACAATTTCCCTCGTACATCATTTCTTTTACTTAAAATCACACTTCATTATATATGTCGGTTACACGGTGTACATGAATATATGTCGAACCTTCTTTTCTGCGTCATCTGGCTCATGTAGACATTGAAGAGTGTCGGGCTGAGCGATGAGCCTTGAGGTACGCCGCAGATGATCTCGGTGGGGTCTGAGCGAAACGGTGGGAGGTAAACTCTTTGGGAACGGTTTGAGAGGAAGGAGGCGATCCAGTCCAGGGCCTGGCCTTGGATCCCGGTGGAGCTGAGGCGGGTGATTAGGGTGCGGTGACAGACGGTGTCGAAGGCCGCCGAGAGGTCGAGGAGGATGAGGGCGACTGTTTCACCGTTGTCCATCAGGGTTCTGATGTCGTCTGTGACTGAGATGAGGGCGGTTTCCGTGCTGTGGTTGGTTCGGAATCCGGTTTGTGAAGGGTCGAGCAGGTTGTTGTTTTCCAGGAAGGTGGTCAGCTGTTTGTTGACGGTCTTCTCTATTACCTTGGCTGGGAAAGGCAGGAGAGAGATGGGGCGGAAGTTTTTCAGGTCGCTCGGATCAGCCGTAGGTTTCTTTAGGAGGGCGTTGACTTCGGCGTGTTTCCAGCATTCGGGGAAGGTAGCAGAAGAAAAAGAAGAGTTGATGACGGCCTGGAGGTGCGGGGCGATGATGTCGTCGGCTTTATTAAAGATGAAGTGAGGGCAGGGGTCCGAAGGGGCGCCGGAGTGGATAGAGTTCATGATGGATTTGGTTTCTTCAGTGCTGATGTGGGTCCAGTTGTTGGGGGTGAAGGCCGGGGGTGTGGGTTCGGTGATGTTAGGTTGGGTCTGGTGTCCGAAGCTGTTGTGGAGGTCGCTGATCTTGCGGTGGAAGAAGGTGGCGAGGGATTCGCACAAATCCCCTGAGGGCGTGACGGCGTTTGCGTTGGCGTTGGAAAACTCCTTGACGATGCTGAAAAGTTCTCTGCTGTTGTGGCTGTTTTTATCCAGTCTGTCGGTGAAAAAGTTCCTTATGGCAGCGCGTATCAGGTGGTGGTGTTCGCGGGTAGCGTTCTTGAGGGCGGTCATGTTGTCAGCGGTGTGGTCCTTGCGCCAGGCCTTCTCGAGGGTGAGACAAGTTTTCTTTGATTCTTTGAGGGTGTCAGAGAACCAGAGAGGTTTTTTGGTGTTGGTCTGTCGATGCGTGCGTTTGGGGGGAGCAAGGTTGTCTGCGCAGTTGGAGATCCAGTTTCTTAGGGGCTTTCGATTGACCCAATAAAAATTGCCAGTGGTCTGTGAGCTGCAGATTCTCATAAACATATACAGTCAGCACTTTTGAAGTTAACTAGAAAGGCATGCATGTAATCACGTGCGAGTGTGTTTTATTGTAACGTACACGTTATCTACATTCTGCAAAGAAATTAGATTGAATGTGAAAAAAGCATGTTTCTGTTTATAAGATTTAAAGTTTTAAAAAGGTTCTAGGCTTCAGGCATAGGTTAGGAGAAATAATAGTAAGAGTAAAGATGTTTTTAGCATTTAGACGTGAGTAATGGTACCAGATAGTAAGAGTGTTAAAGGGTTGTCGGCCCCTTGAAGTCACACGCTTTGCAGATCGAACTCCGGGCTGATGACAAAGTCAGGAGCGCTGGCGTGAATGGCATTTGGGCTGTGGTGCGATGCAGGACGATGCGTCATGTTGTGCCCACAGGTCACGGTGCAGGCAACAGCTCTGTAACAGCATCCTGTGACGTGAGTTAGACCAGGGCTGCTGCATCAATCCGGGTGGTGTGACGTGTGGTGTCTCCAGGTCACGGTGTAGGCACCGTCATCGTTGCTGCTGAAGCGCTGTCAGTAAGCCCAAGGCAGCGATGTGGCATGGGACTGTCTCCATGCGGCGCCCACGGGTCGCAGTGAAGACAGGGGTGTCTGTTGACAATGCTGGACTCAATGGTGCTGGCGTAGGTGGACTGGGGTTGCAGTGCGGGATGGGACGATGCTTCGGGTACCTCACGAGTGGTATCCTCAGGCCACGTTGCAGGCAGCGTCGTCGATGTCAGTATGTAACAGCGGCATCGGGGACGCTAGGGCTGCAGTGTGAGCAAGACAATGCGGAGTGCGGAGGCCACAGGTCACGGTGCAAGCAGCGGCTCGGTGGTAGCGGTGGGTGACGTCATGGGTGAGACCAGGGTTGCTGTGCTACGTGGGGCACAGCTCCTTGTGGCGGCAGCAGGTCACAGTGCAGGCCACAGAATCGTTGATGGTGTCACTGTGTTTTTTTCTTCTGTTGCAGCACAAAACACACAGTTCCCAGTGCTGTAGGCAGATGAAGCTGAAGTCTTTGATATCCCTGAGACTTCCAACAGGAGACAAGCTCTACTCCAAGCCCTTGGAGAAGCTTCACAAGCAAGATACACAGTACAGTCCAGTCTTTGCCCTCTTTAAGGCAGAAGCAGCAACTGCAGGCCAACTCAGCAAAACACACACAGCAAAGGGGCAGTACTCCTCCTCCAGCTCTTCTCCTTGGCAGAGGCTCCTCATGATCCAGAAGTGTTCTAAAAGTCTGGGGTTTTGGGTTTACTACTTATACCCCTTTCCGCCTTTGATGTAGGCAAACTTCAAAGAAAAGTCTCGGTTGTTCACAAAGTTCTGCCTTGCCCAGGCCTGGAGCCAGACACACTCCACGGGGTTGGAGACTGCATTGTGTGAGGAAAAGGAACAGCCCTTTCAGGTGTAAGCGTCGGCTCCTCCCTCCCCACTCTCGCCCAGGAGACTCATCAGGATATGCAGGCCACACCCCAGCTCCCTTTGTGTCACTGTCTAGAGGACATTCAGCCCAACTGTCAGTCTGACCCAGACGTGGAATACACAAGCAGGCAGAGAATGGTTTAAGCAAGAAAATCCACACTTTCTAAAAGTGGGTACACTTGCCAGGTCGAATTGGCAACTTAAAACTGCACACACACACACACACACACTTTAGTGGCAGGTCTGAGACATGTTAACAGGCTACTCATGTGGGTGGCACAGTCAGTGCTTCAGGCACACTAGTAGCATTTAATTTACAGGCCATGGGCATACATAGTGGACTTTACTAGGGACCTACGAGTAAATCAAATATGCTGATCATGGATAAACCAATCACCAATACAATTAACATAGAGAACATTTGCACCTTAACACTGATCTGCAGTGGTAAAGTGAGCAAAGACAATAAACCATTAAAAACAAACAGGGTCCAGCATTCCATAAAAAAGGAGGTCAGAAGGCAAAAAGACAGGGGAACCAAACCAAAAGATGCCAGTTCTAACACGCACGTTTTTCCTGCATCATTTAAGAAGCAGGTAAGTGGTGTTTCTCATTTTGTTCATTTTTTTAGCTGTTTTTAGGCAATTTGGTGTTTCTGTTTCTGTGTCTTTTGTGAAAAGATGGTCCAGCACTCCTCTCAGAGAAAGCACAGTTCCCCTTCACCTTCTTCCTCTTCATCAGCCATCTCCCCTTCTCCCAAACACAGCAGGCATGAGAAGGTGGAGAAGGAGAGTATGAGAAGGATTGTACTTCAAACCTTGGCTGCCTTTAAAGGGGATTCTTAAGTGGCCCCTAATAAGAACCCAGAGGAGATTTCTGACTCCGTGGCCTTAGATTCTGCAGACAAACCTTCTACTTATTTGGACTTTAAGAGCAAACATATTTTCAAAGACATTATGGCAATTTATTTGGGCATGCCAGAGAAAATATGATTTTTTTCTCCTTATGAGAAACTGGGAGCCTCAGACAATTCTCTATTGCACCAGTTTCAAGAAGCTTCTTAATTTGGAAATTCCAGTTCATCAGGTTGTTTTGGATGTGACTGTTATGAATGGAAATAGCCTGATAAAATTATTGTACGTAGATTCATGAGTAAGTTCTGTCCCCTGGAAAATATGAACTCACTGCTGCCAGACACTATTCATGTTGATTCAGTTGTAGCAAGCCTTGTTGTCAGCTAAATACCTTTGTCCATCGGACACTGCAGAGTACTTACAATTAGTGACAGGATTGCAAGCAGTGTGACTGCCCCACAGTCAATTCATTATAATAGGCCTGCTGCTGACTTCAGACAAGCAAATGGTGCTTTCCACTGCTATTCCACACAACAGACAGCCTCATCAATGTTACCTGGGCAGTGGTGATGCTGCCTGCTATCGACAGAAATCCGAATGGCCATTGCACAAGGTCATGCAGTGACACAATCCTTCTTGTGATTACATTTGCTTGGAGATGTTGGGAAAAGATTCCTGATGTGTCACACTGAACGATGCCTGACCTCTTTTTTCATTTAGGAGAGTCTGTTCTATATAAAGTAAGTGTCCCTAACAACCAGGAAAACTAGGATTCTAGACGCCTCACCAGAGGCTAATGGTTTCTAAAAAAACACAACAGTCAGCAAACTAGTGAAACAGGTATCCTTTCCATGCTGGAGTCTGAGGAGTGACCAGTATCAGTCAAAGATATATGAAAGGTGGGACACAGTAGCTCGTTATCAGTGAGAGTAGTTCATTACCAATGTGAGGTACTATACCCAATACTGTAAAAAAATGGTTTGTGTGATCCATAGTGGGTAGATGCCCCAATTCACATCTCTATTCCAAACACTGCTCAAGGTGTGTGTAAGGATTCAGTCATAAACATTTTACCATTGCACTGTCTTTGAAGTCTCATACTACAACTCTGCAAGCTGATTAACGTGAGAGACAAAGCAAAGAAAAGGAACAAGTGAACACAAGACACAAAACTGAAGCCTTCCCTTATGCTGCACCTTTCCATAATCCTTAAGCCATAGTTATAAAATTCCTTCTTTCTCCTTTGCCTGGTATTGTTCTACTTTTCTTTTATTACCTGGAGACTTTTGTTTCCAGATGAAATTGACTCAAAAAGAAACTCCTGGTTTGGTCTTACAGACATAGTTAAAATGAGAATCTTTCCACGTTTTTGTAAATTATTTAGTCCCTACCTGTGAATGGTCTGGCACAACATAATTCAATTTATGAACAAAACTTTACCTGTGTGAGGAGGCCCTACTGCAAACAAGCCCACAGTACCCCTCACTCACTAAATCCAAGAGTACAGAGCATAAGTGCCAACCCAGAAGTGTGGTCAGGGTAATGAGCAGCTCCTCCTCCATGATCACGCAAAACCTGTGCTGGGAGCACCCCTCCCCCACTGGATTTGGTGCCCGTATGACTGGCAGGACAAAAGAAGGGGCCTTTTCAGGTATCATTGGACATGTGCATGTGACATGGGAGGCCACTTCAATGTACATTAAATTCCTGGGCACAAACCAACTGGTCTTCCTGACAGGGGGAGAAAAAAAGCCTCCCCACATATAGGCATTGTCTCAGGTCTGCTCTGCTTTGGAAGCCGTCTTCACTCCTCATCAGGGCAGTTCACCCCCCTGGTGACAGTTAGAAGCCTAATGGATTTTAGCCTCCAGGACCTTCACTGTGTTATTGTGCTGCATTTATTTACAAGAGCATGGCATGCATGTAAGTGTGTATTTGTATATTATGTGCATGTAATATTCGTGTTTGCAAGATTACAAAAATTCAAATGAAAATAATCTAGCGATAGTAAACAACAATCGGGAAACATTAGTGAAACAATAGTGTGCATCTCCAACTGGCTTTTCTTCATGGATTTGCTGCAGAGAAAGAACAGACAAATAGATGTTTTATACACTTGGAATTTAGGGAAATTTAGCACCATCACAGGAAACAAAGTAATTTTCTAAAGGTCCCTTTTCCTTAGTATTTGTCAAAAATTCAATATCACCATTAAGTTAGGCTTCATTTTAATACATATTAAAAATACTCATTATCATTTTTCTAGCTGGTCCCTAGCCTGAGAGAGTAGAGTTAATATTTAATATTGCTTCCCAGTGTGTCTCTATGGGCGAGCCAGCCTTCCAACAATGAAAATAACATTTGGTTGCTAATCAGTGTAATGACATATTCATTTTAAATTTCTACATGTCCTACTTTTAAATACCATTCACCCTGCCTTGTGGGTGACAAGACCTAAGGGTGACTTATTAATATCTAAAAGGGAACTTTTCTTCTGTCAAAAGAGGTCATTTTGGCAGGCGGGCAAAAATGTAAAAATTGCAACATCAAAGGTAGGCTTGGACTCACATTCGTTTGTATTCTCACACTAGTGGGTGAGACAGTAGTGCTGTAATCCATTGGGGCCATTTACCCTGCAACAGCTGTTGAAAGATAATGTCTTGGGAATCCATTAAAAGAAGGTTGGTCATTTGAACGTGGATAGATAATACTCAGACAGCAGGAATAGATTCCACTAGGAGAGAATTAGCACCACCAAAATACTTTTTCCTGCCTACAAGAGAATTACATAAGCATTTTGTATTGTGCCATAAACATATATCACCAGGAAAGCTAATGAAAAATGCACTAACTAGAATATTTGAATTTTACGTCACTACTTCAGGTATAACAATGACAAGGGTTCTATTGAGAGAAGAAAAAACTTTGTTGAAATATTAATCATCAAACGCAAAAATTAGCAGGAACATAGATGGATTGGTGGTCTCTGTGCGTAAGGTGCTATTTTTGATCTACGGAAAAATGAGGCATGTCTGAGTATTGTAAATAGGTTCAATATTTAGTGAATATATGAAATTCATAAAGTTGATTATGAAAACTTTAAGGTTACATAACTAAATATGATAGTTAAAATAACGAAATGTATTAAAAATAATTTTGTGACATAAAATTATAATTTGAATATTGGAGTTTCTGTCACCATTGATTGAATTAAGATATAAGCCAGGTTGATGGCTCAACCAACTAACGCATCCAGTCTGAAATCTTTTTTTGACATCATGGTCACAGATTTGAATTTCAGCTGATCCCATCAGCCTTTCATCTTTCTGAGGTTCATAAAAATTGGCAACAATAAACATCTGTTATTTCAGTGCATAGAGGCCCACAGCTGAATGTGTGCTTACATAAACACATGCTATGTTATTGTTTGTGAACGCATGAATTGAAAATTATTGGAAAAAGCACACATTTGTACCTAATAATGAGTAGTTAGTCCGGATGCTGTTCTTGAGTTTCCATCCCAGTAGAATACGATAACTTGGCCATGGGAAAATAGCCTTGATATCCTTCAGCTAAATCCCAGCGATCTTTAGGATTATGTTAAAATATTGTGCAGAATGCCGCGGGAGCAGACGCCATTCATACCAGCAGAATCTGTCATTCCGTTGCATACCCATCAGGAACCTCCAATTGGTCATCTCTCACCGAATCCACTAAAAATGCTTTAAAAGGTAAAACCCGTCTGCCATTGGATCTGAAGTGTCATACACTATGTGCAACTTCTGAATTCTGCCTGGAAACAGAACCCAACTACGTATGATTCCGAATTTTACTCATAACAAAACTATGATGGTCATTCAGCTGAAGAGATCATCTTGGATCAGTGACTGAGCAATGCTGGATAGGGACCTCCATCACACCTGATTAGACTGATCTCCATCATCCTTGATTTCTATATGTGTGTGTGTGTGGGGGGGGGGGGGGGGGTGGGGGCTCTGTGCGTGGTGGGAGAACTGTTCTGTGTGCTGGTGAAAGTTTGAGAAAACGGTTTGAAACTAATGTCTTCATCAATTCATGTTTTCTTTTCAATCTCGTGACTGTTATCCTCATTTAAGGTGGCGGAACAAAGGCACAGAACATATAGGAAGAAACAAGAATGAGTGAAAACATCTCGTCCACCGTGAGCTGTTTTGAGACTTACATTTATTAGAAATATAGCACCACCTGGGGAAGCGCTGGTAATCTCCCTTTCATGTAAAACAGGTGGGTGACTCGGTACCTAATTGTACTGGGCTATTTAAAGCGCTGATGCTTTGAGAGATTCGGCAAGTAAGCAATAATGTAAAGCAAAACATCAAATGTAAATCTACATTATTGTTGGTTTCTTTTGCAGAAACGTGTTTAACCACAGATGCAGATGTTTTGATTATCAGATGACATTTCTGCACCCCAAATGTAAAGGACATCTCATATAACTTCAGACCACATGAACAGATCTGTAGATATTTGTCCATGTATTCTGCTGTGCTGAACTCGTTCTATGAACACACAGAGACATAATAAACCATGTTTTGCCTTGGCCCTTATTCCTTCAGTGCATAGCTTCGTTCATCAAACACTTACGTTGGTTGGAAACTCTCTTCAGCTTATGCCCTGGAGGGTTACAACTGTGGGCGTACGTACCTTAATTTTCTCATCATTTAAACTTCCGGACACTAATGAGCGTGTCAATTTGCTAATTCCCCTTTTTGAATGTGTTTCCCTGGTGAAATACTTTTGAAAGGTAAGGCATTGTGGAGCAAAGTTCGGTGAACCAAGCCGTAGTAAGGAATGTTCTTCTCTTAGTTTCTGTTTTATTGTAATCGCACCTGTAACCAAAACTCAGCAATGTCTTTGTTTCCAGTCGTGGTGCTAAATTCCCCTAAATTCCAAGAGTAGAAAACGTCTATTCGACTGTTCTTTCTCTGCAGTATGTTTTTTTTATAAATCCATGAAGAAAAGCCGGCTGGATATGCACACTATCGTTTCACTAACATTTCCAGGTTGTTATTTACTATCGCTAAATTAATTTGCATTTGAATTTCAGTCGTCTGCGCTTGTAAACATAAATATAACACATACATAATATCTAAATACAGATTTACAGTCTTGCCATGCCCTTGTAAATAAATATAGCACAACAACTCAGTTGTTTAGAGCAATTCCACTGAAAAACCCGTCTTTCAAACTGCAGTGTAAAGTTCAATTTTTATATTTCCACAGTAGATCAAAAGGACATGAGAAAAAATGTTTCACTGCCTAACAGATTGGAACGAACAATTACTTTATACAAGGAAAAAACACTCCCCTAATTTTCATGATATCTATTCAGGGTGGTTTTACTTTGCTGCACAAATTTGACTATTGCATCCTGGTTAAAACAAATAAAGATAAAAAATTGCTGTGGCTTAAACCCAATATGCAGGTGCACAGATTGCAATGCCCTATTAATTACCATTGATAAGGAAGGGACATATTGACTTACTTGAGCTATTTCTTGTCAGTAATGGCCCCTCACCACACGCAAGAACGGTGAAAAAACAGCTTATTACACTCTAAGGATCTGGTTATAGACCAGTGGTCGAAGTGGAAGTGATCTGAGGGGCAGAACATGCTAATGTTTTCTAACTTGAGAAAAACAGTTTTCCTACTTTTTGTGATAAGTCAACCACCACAGACAGTTAATTTCATCAGTGGAAATGCTTTAGCTGAAGTGTAAAGCAGGGAGTCTCCTTTGCTGTGAAACCGAGGGAGGGGCAGACAGCTAAACAAGCCTTCTTGTCAGGTTACCTACTGCCTGAAAGAATTGTAAATGTGTGCAACTGGTCAATCCGCAAATGTAAAAGGTGCTCGAAAGCAGGACTGGATATAATTAATGAAGCTTCCTGATAAAACAAATGTATTCTTTTTGAGTGGTATTGTAAGGCAGTTACCAGTTGAGCTGTGTAGTGAGTGCTTTTAAAGGATAGTTACGAAAAAGAAATCTTCAGTACATTTAGGCGGTCATTCCAACCTCAGCGGTAAAAGACGCTTACCGCCAGTCAGAAGACTGCCATAACACCGCCGCGGTCGCGGTAAACCGCCACGGTCATTCTGACCCACAAAAGGCAAACCGCCAAAATTCCGACATCCACAAAAGTCAGCCACACCAAAGGTCAGCGATAAACTGGCGATGAACAAACCTCCACGTCACGCCAACAGAAATACGCCCATGCCATTACGACCCACGAATCCACGCGGCGGTCTTTCAACCGCGGGATTCTATTGGCGGTACACACCGCTGCGGTCGAAATACACATACTCGTACAAAACACAACCACATTGGACTATTCGAAATACACACACCTGATACACATACACACACCACTCCCACACACCCAATACAATATAAAACACACACCCACATCACCCACAAACCCCTACGACCAGAAATTCAGAGAGAAGGCGAGAGAGAGACACCACAGTCAACTACCAAGCATCCACAGGCACACAATACCAATACCCACAGAACTTCCACGCACCTCACACAACACACCACTAAATAGCACCCCACCTATCACTACACACTCCACCCCACACATCATCCACACCACCCCATGGCACCTCAAAGACACCCCAGGTTCTCAGATGCTGAACTCAGGCTCATGGTGGAGGAAATCCTACGAGTAGAGCCCCAGCTGTTCGGGACACAGGTGCAGCACACCACCATTGCCAGGAAGATGGAGCTATGGAGCAGAATAGTGGACAGGGTCAACGCTGTGGGACAGCACCCGAGAAATAGGGACGACATCAAGAAGCGGTGGAACGACCTACGGGGGAAGGTGCGTTCCATGGTATTAAGGCACAACATCGCGGTACAGCGGACTGGCGGCGGACCCCCACCTCCTCCCCCAGATTTTACAACATGGGAGAAGCAAGTCTTGAACATCCTGCATCCTGAGGGCCTCGCAGGAGTCGGTGGAGGAATGGACTCTGGTAAGTCTCATCTTCACTACTTCATCCCCCCCACCCCACCTGCATGCCAACTCATGCCCCCACCCTCACCCTTACCCCCATCACAACTACCCCTTGCAAATGTCTCACCATCACAACCCACCCATCCCAACACTTAGCCCTGCATGCGGCCCCAAAGCATGGACACCCATCACCAAGGCATGCCCAATGCACATACCCATGACCCCCCTCCGCCAAAATACCGTCACAACAGCCCCCACAAAGGAATGCCAGCACTGGGGTACACGGGCACCCACCCATTGCACGCCATTGGCACACACAGAAGCAATAACCATACTTTTCTACCCCTGCAGGACCCGAACGCCAGGTCACCGCGCAGGAGGGTCCACAAATGTCCCCTCCGCCCCCAGAAGAGGCCCACAGTGATGACAGCAGCTCTGTCTCCCTGGATCTAGATGACCAGCTCGGTCCATCGGGGACCTCGGGACAGTCGGTTCCCCTCAGACAGGCACAGGCCACAGCAGACCTTCCCCCCTCTGGGAACACCAGCACAGCACCCACCCAGCGGGCCCATACCTCTGTCCCCAGGACACGTCAATCAGCGGTGTGTCTACCACTACAGGGAACCCAGGCTAACCCACCACCCCAACAACAACAGGGACCTGGGGGCAGTGGTACTGGGCACACGGTCCAGGGGACGGAGGCCCAAGGAAACAGGGGAACTGGGAGGGCAGCTGTGCGACAGGGGGGGGACAGGCCAAGGGAACCCACTCTCCACGAGGCCCTCTCCTCCATCATGGGAGCATACCACCGCTCCCAGAGACGATGGCGACGGTCCTGGCCAGGTTTCAGGAAATCCAGCTTCTGCAGGAACAACAGTATATGGGGTTCAGGGAGGAACTGAGAAACATCAGTACCGCCATGGGTACCATCGTAGTGGCCCTGAATGAGTTAATCTCCACATTGCGGACCACTGTGGTACCTCAAAGGGCCCCTGACACTAGCATGGACCAAGAACAGGCTACCACCTCCGCCGGCGCTACTGGACAGGAGGCCCCGACAGAAGACCAACAGGCCACCAGAACCCCACCCCCTGCAGAAGGAGAACCACCCCGCAAGCGGGCCCTGAGATCCAGGAAGAAGACAGAGTAACATGTCAAGACCCCCGCCAGCAAAGGATACCGCCCTGATTGTCATCCCACTGCCCCACATTGTCACCCTGTCCAACCTTAAACTGCCCCTGCTCCACTTCCCAAAGGCATTTGGACAATGCACCTGTGAACCTGATAGTCTGGACTCTGCCATGGACAATCCTCCACCATCACCCCTCACCGATTTGCAACCACCCATCCAAATTAGAGCACTTGAATAAACACACTTATTGCACATAAACAATCTGGAGTCTGTCTGTGATTTTAACAAATGTATTAGACATGACAGTGCCAAAATTGTTATTCACATTGTGATGCCAACAAACCGCTGTCACACAGCTGTAGTCCATGGGGTAACAAAGCAGATGTCACGCAGTGGGGCCCACAACTCTGAAAACGGAAGGGAAAGTCACAACACAGTTACCATACACTGGGGGAAAAAGTCAGACAGTAGAGAGGTAAGAGTTTTTAAGTAAATGTAATATGCCGGTGTGTACTCTTACCTGTGTGTCACTGAAAATATTGCTCTATTACTGTGTTGTCTATGTCGTCCTCTCCGGCTTCCTCTTCTTCACTCTCCACAGGCTCCACAGCTGCTACAACACCACCATCTGGACCATCCTCCTGCAGAAAAGGCACCTGGCGGCGCAAAGCCAGGTTGTGAAGCATACAGCAGGCCACGATGATCTGGCACACCTTCTTTGGTGAGTACATTAGGGATCCACCTGTCATATGGAGGCACCTGAACCTGGCCTTCAGGAGGCCAACGGTTCGCTCGATCACCCTCCTAGTCCGCCCATGGGCCTCATTGTAGCGTTCCTCTGCCCTGGTCCTGGGATTCCTCACTGGGGTCAGTAGCCAGGACAGGTTGGGGTAACCAGAGTCCCCTAATAGCCACACCCGGTGCCTCTGGAGTTGACCCATCACAAACGGGATGCTGCTATTCCGCAGGATGTAGGCGTCATGCACTGACCCAGGGAACTTGGCATTAACATGGGAGATGTACTGGTCAGCCAAACACACCATCTGTACATTCATCGAATGATAACTTTTCCTGTTCCTGTACACCTGTTCACTCCTGCTGGGGGGTACCAAAGCCACATGTGTCCCATCAATGGCACCTATGATGTTGGGGATATGTCCAAGGGCATAGAAATCACCCTTCACTGTAGGCAAATCCCCCACCTCAGGGAAAATGATGTAGCTCCTCATGTGTTTCAGCAGGGCAGACAACACTCTGGACAACACCTTGGAAAACATAGGTTGAGACATCCCTCATGATATGGCCACTGTTGTTTGAAATGACCCACTTGCTAAGAAATGGAGCACTGACAGCACCTGCACTAGAGGGGGGATCCCTGTGGGTTGGCGGATGGGTGACATCAGGTCTGCCTCCAGCTGGGCACACAGTTCATGAATAGTGGCTCGGTCAAACCTGTATGTCAGTATGACATGTCTTTCCTCCATTGTCGACAGGTCCACCAGCGGTCTGTACACGGGAAGATTCCTCCATCTCCTCGCATTGCCCAGCGGACGGTGCCTAGGAAGGACAACAGCGAGCACAGAGTCAATCAACCCACAGGTACGTTCCCACAGCCTGCACACAACACGATTCACTATGCATTGAATGGTTTGTATGAGTGTTGAGGAGAGGCCTAGGTATGTGTGACGCAGTAGAAATTAAGCCATTTGGGCCCTTGAAATGGCGGCTGCCTGACCTGTGAAGTGTGACAATGGGATGTGAGGTCAATGCGCTGGCGTGGCACACCGTGGAGGTAGGCGGTCGAAGACCACGGCGCAAAGCCGCATTGGTTAACATAGAATCCTATGGGTTACACGAGCCAATGACGATGTGCGCCGGCGGTCGCGGTACGCACCGCCGCGGTACGCACCGCCGCGGGCGTGACTGCCATTTTCTATCTACTTAATCACTCAATACCTGATCTTCCACAGGAGAGGACCTACACTGCAAGTGCTGCTGTGACCTCGGTCTGGAAGAGACAATGGCTGCTGCGACTGGGGAAAGGGCCCCTGCCTTCACTTCTGAAGAATTGGAGAAACTCGTGGATGGGGTCCTCCCCCAGTATGCGCTACTCTACGGTCCTCCAGACCAACAGGTAAGTACACTGGGAGCATGCTTTGTGGGCAATGCCTGGGTTGAGTCGGGTGGATGAAAGATGGTGGGGAGGGGAGCGATTGAGGCATGCATCAGACGACAGATGAGAGCATGTGCCACATGGCAAGGGTGGGGATGGGGGGCCACTCACATCAAGCATGCAGAAGGTGATGATTTTTTTTCTCCCCCTGTACATGTCACATAGGTCAGCGCCCACCAGAAAATCGCTATTTGGCGTGCCATCGCCAAGGACGTCCGGACCCTGGGGGTCCACAACAGACGGGGCACCCACTGCCGGAAGAGGTGGGAGGACATCCGACGCGGGAACAGGAAGACGGCGGAGGCTCTGCTGGGGATGGCCTCCCAACGTAGGCGGGGTGCCAGTCGTCAATTGACCCCCCTGATGTCCCGGATCCTGGCGGTGGCCTACCCCGATTTGGATGGGCGCGTGAGGACATCACAGCAGACACAAGGGGGTGAGTACACTCTCATTCTGGTGACTTTGCGCGCAGTGGAGGTGTCTGGGTGGGGGAGGTGGGCTGTGGGTATCTCTAGGCCAGGGCGATTTCTGTAGGCTAGGCCCCTCCGTAAGGCATGGCCCTGTGCCCCCGCCCCCCACCTCTGTCGGGTGCCAAGTACAGCTATTCATGGCCCTGTGTCATCTATCTGTGCAGTCGTCGTCCATAGGCTTGTAGCCATGTCCCACGGATTGCGTAGTGGACCCCAAGTGCGCAGCGTAGTGCAGGGGGCTTCTGTGTCTGTCATCTCCGCCAACGGTAGCGGTAATCCATGCACTCAACATGTCTTTATTTCTCCCCCCCCCTTTTTTTGTGGTCTTCCTGTTCATGTGTGCATTAGCATCATCAGGTGGAGGAGAAGTGGCATCGGAGCACGAGGGAGCTGCATCTTACATGGCCATGGAGGGCCATGCAACTGACTCGGATTTCACCAGTGAGACGGAGGGCGAGGGGAGCTCCACAGCGGGGACTCGTGCTGATGTCAGTGGCAGCGACTCGTCCTCTGAAGGGAGCTCCCTTGTGGTGGCGGCAACATCCGTGCCCCCCGCAACAACAGGTACAGCCGCCACCCAGCGCACCAGCACCGCCCTCCCAGCAGCCCCTCAGCGTTTGCCCCGTGGCCGCTCACCCAGGAAGGTGGGCATCTCCTTCGCCCCAGGCACCTCAGGCCCTGCCCCTGTCACTCCTGCTGCCCTCAGTGAGGAGGTCATTGACCTCCTGAGGACCATCATTGTTGGGCAGTCTACCCTTTTGAATGCCATCCAGGGTGTAGAAAGGGAGGTGCACCGGAGTAATGCATACCTGGAGGGCATTCATTCACGTCAGGCTGCCCATCAGCGATCGTTCAACGCTCTGGCCTCAGCACTGACGGCAGCAATTGTCCCTGTCTCTAGCCTCCCCCCTCCAACTTCCTCCACCCAGACCCAATCCCCTGTACCTCTGCCTATCCCAGACACACCTACAGACCAGCCTGCACACACCTCAGCACCCAAGGGAAGCTCATCCAGACATAAGCACCACACTTCACACAAGCATTCACACAAGCAACATCCACATGCAGACACACCAACACCCACTGCCTCCACTGTGTCCCCCTCCTCCTCGTCTCCCTCCTCCCTCCCTGTGACGTCTCCACTCCCACTTGCATGCACAACATCTTCAGCCACTACGTCCATCACCAGCACACCCACCAGAACACTCCGCACACGTGCAGTCACCACCCCCACTACCATTTACACGTCCCCAGTGTCCTCTCCCAGTGTGTCTGTCACCCCCTCTTCCAAACCACACAAACGCAGGCAGCCACCCACCCAACAGCCATCCACCTCACGACAGCCTCCAGCCCAAGCACCTGCACCCAAAGACACCAGACTTCACACTTCTACAACCACATCCTCTTCCTCCACTCCCATACCCACTACACCTAGCCGTCCCTCTCTTTCCAAATTGATTTTCCTTTCCAAACTTGACCTCTTTCCAACAACTCCCCCACCCCGTCCATCGAATAAGACTGCAATCAGCACCTCAGCCACCACCAAATCAGGACCTATCAGGACTGTTGTCCAAGGACTGTGGAGTCCCCCACCCTCAAGGGCAACTAGTTCTGGTAGGAGCCAAGGCACGGCCAGCCCACCCCCTGAAAAACACCCAAAGATCATCAGGGCCCGGCGCGAGAGGCCAAGGACACCAGGGACCAAAATCCCTACCCTGGCTCAGCCTGGAAGTGGGGTGCCACCTGGCACACCGCCAAAGGTGGGAAAGGGCCACAGACGACCAGGGAAGGGTGGGAAGGGCAGCACGCCCGACAAGTCCGGCAGCAGGCCAGCTGCCCAGGAGGGCCCCACCAGCCCCATCCCAGCTGCCCAGGAGGGCCCCACCAGCCACAGCCCAGCTGAGCAATGAAGGAGCGCCAGCCACAGCCCAGCTGGGCAATGAAGGAGCGCCAGCCACAGCCCAGCTGGGCAATGAAGGAGCGCCAACTCAAGCACCGCTGAACAGGGCAAGGACCGCCAAGGCTAGCACCGCTGAACAGGGCAAGGACCGCCAAGGCAAGCACCGCTGAACTGGGCAAGCACCGCCAAGGCTAGCACCGCTGAACAGGGCAAGCACCGCCAAGGCAAGCACCGCTGAACAGGGCAAGGACCGCTGAACAGGGCAAGGACCGCCAAGGCAAGCACCGCTCCACTGGGCCCTTCATCTCAAGCACCGCTGCACTGGGCCCTTCATCACAAGCACCGCTCCGCTGGGCACCGCCGTCTCAAGCACCGCTCCGCTGGGCCCTTCATCTCAAGCACAGCTGCACTGGGCCCTTCATCTCAAGCACCGCTGAACTGGGCCCTTCATCTCAAGCACCGCTGCACTGGGCCCTTAATCTCAAGCACCGCTCCGCTGGGCCCTTCGTCTCAAGCACCGCTGAACTGGGCCCGTCATCTCAAGCACCACTCCGCTGGGCACCGCCGTCTCAAGCACCGCTCCGCTGGGCCCTTCATCTCAAGCACCGCTCCACTGGGCACCGCCGTCTCAAGCACCGCTGCACTGGGCCCTTCATCTCAAGCACCGCTCCGCTGGGCACCGCCGTCTCAAGCACCGCTGCACTGGGCCCTTCATCTCAAGCACCGCTCCGCTGGGCACCGCCGTCTCAAGCACCGCTCCGATTGGCCCTTCATCTTAAGCACCGCTGCGCTGGGCCCTTCATCTCAAGCACCGCTGCACTGGGCCCTTCATCTCAAGCACCGCTCCGCTGGGCCCTTCATCTCAAGCACCGCTCCGCTGGGCACCGCCGTCTCAAGCACTGCTCCGCTGGGCACCGCCGTCTCAAGCACCGCTCCGCTGGGCCCTTCATCTCAAGCACCGCTGCGCTTGGCCCTTCATCTCAAGCACCGCTGCACTGGGCCCTTCATCTCAAGCACCGCTCCGCTGGGCCCTTCATCTCAAGCACCGCTCCGCTGGGCACCGCCGTCTCAAGCACCGCTGCACTGGGCCCTTCATCTCAAGCACCGCTCCGCTGGGCACCGCCGTCTCAAGCACCGCTCCGATTGGCCCTTCATCTTAAGCACCGCTGCGCTGGGCCCTTCATCTCAAGCACCGCTGCACTGGGCCCTTCATCTCAAGCACCGCTCCGCTGGGCCCTTCATCTCAAGCACCGCTGAACTGTGCCCTTCATCTCAAGCACCGCTCCGCTGGGCACCGCCGTCTCCAGCACCGCTGCACTGGGCCCTTCATCTCAAGCACCGCTGCACTGGGCCCTTCATCTCAAGCACCGCTCCGCTGGGCCCTTCATCTCAAGCACCGCTCCGCTGGGCCCTTCATCTCAAGCACCGCTCCGCTGGGCACCGCCGTCTCAAGCACCGCTCCGCTGGGCCCTTCATCTCAAGCACCGCTGCGCTGGGCCCTTCATCTCAAGCACCGCTGCACTGGGCCCTTCATCTCAAGCACCGCTCCGCTGGGCCCTTCATCTCAAGCACCGCTGAACTGTGCCCTTCATCTCAAGCACCGCTCCGCTGGGCACCGCCGTCTCCAGCACCGCTGCACTGGGCCCTTCATCTCAAGCACCGCTGCACTGGGCCCTTCATCTCAAGCACCGCTCCGCTGGGCCCTTCATCTCAAGCACCGCTCCGCTGGGCACCGCCGTCTCAAGCACCGCTCCGCTGGGCCCTTCATCTCAAGCACCGCTGCGCTGGGCCCTTCATCTCAAGCACCGCTGCACTGGGCCCTTCATCTCAAGCACCGCTCCGCTGAGCCCTTCATCTCAAGCACCGCTCCGCTGGGCACCGCCGTCTCAAGCACCGCTCCGCTGGGCACCGCCGTCTCAAGCACCGCTGCACTGGGCCCTTCATCTCAAGCACCGCTGCGCTGGGCCCTTCATCTCAAGCACTGCTGCACTGGGCCCTTCATCTCAAGCACCGCTGGCCCATTGGCGGAAGGGGCAGTGCCGCATCTGTGTCGGGCAGGGCTGCACGAAGCACTCTGGCCACCAGTCCCCCTCCAGAACCAGTGGACACTGTCATCCACTTGAGAAACTGTGGCTTTGCACTCCCCAGGATGGTACAGTGGGCAAGCCACCCACTGTATGGACTTGAGAGACTGTGGCTTTGCACTCCCCAGGATGGTACAGTGGGCAAAACACCCACTGTAGAGACTTGAGAGACTGTGGCTTTGCACTCCCCAGGATGGTACAGTGGGCAAGCCACCCACTGTATGGACTTGAGAGACTGTGGCTTTGCACTCCCCAGGATGGTACAGTGGGCAAACCACCCACTGTAGAGACTTGAGAGACTGTGGCTTTGCACTCCCCAGGATGGTACAGTGGGCAAGCCACCCACTGTATGGACTTGAGAGACTGTGGCCTTGCAGTCCCCAGGATGGTACAGTGGGCAAGCCACCCACTGTATGGACTTGAGAGACTGTGGCTTTGCACTCCCCAGGATGGGACAGTGGCCATGGAGGCCTCTCGTGGATCTGGCGTCGTGTACTCATGTGGCTGAGGTGCCCCCCCTTCCCTTCCTCCTGAGGTGCCTGTAGTTTTTCTATCTGATGCCCCTGCAGTGTTCTCTCCGTTGGTGTCAGGTATCCTGTGTGGGCCTTGCCCATGTGATTTGGGCCCAGTGGTCCACGGACAATGACAGCTAAAATTATCGGACTTTTAATATTTATGTATATATTAGTTTTAAATGTGTGATATTTTTATATGCCGATAATACAATATATTCGACTGTTTATGATCATTTCATTTTGTCTTTGCATTCTTCCGAGGGGTTTGGGGGTTGTAACAGTGATGTATTGCTATGCATTGATGTGTGTGTTGTAGTGGGTGAGGGTGGTGGTGGGTGTGTAGCGTATGTGTGCCCATAATATTTTCTCCTCCCCCCTCCCCTGTGTCGTAGGTGCAGTACTCACCGTAGTCTTCTGCGCCGGCGTTCGTGCTCCTGGTAGAGGAGCAGGAAGACAATGGCTGGTAGGATGTGTAGTTCGGGTTCCATGCTGTCCAGATTCCTCATGGGGTGTATGGAGGTGAGCGTTTTCCGTTTGAAATGTCTGTTTCCGCCGTGTTTTTATCAGAGGGGCTACCGCCCCGGAAAAGGTGGCGGATTGGTGGGTTGTGATAGGGTGGGCGGTACATTGTCTCCCGCCTGTCTGTTGGCGGTGACCGCCGCGCTGTTTGTTTGTCCCGCCGTGGCGGTCGGAGTGTTAAAGTGGCGGTCTCTGTTGGCGGTTTCCGCCAGGGTCAGAATTCAATTTTTTACACCGCCAGCGGGTTAGCCGCCGCTTTAACACCGACCGCCAGGGTTGGAATGACCCCCTTAGTCTTATGTCTGTTTTATATTTTGGAAACACTTTTTTATCTTAAATCTTTTTGCACATTTTGTAGCAGCCTATCATACTGTTTGTAATGTAACTTTAAAATGATTACATGGTTCTTCAGGTGCTTTCTGTGACAGACTGGGGCCTCACAGCACTAAACATACATGTTACTATTCTCCAGTGCACCAACCAGGATTCAGTTCTGTGGTTCTCATTACAGACACCGAACTCTGCAGTGCAGTAACCAATAGAGGTTTTACAATGTAAGATAGTGTATTTCCACTGCTTAACTTAACTTGCATTCATTTTCCTTTAAGCTGTGCATTAATTTATTCGTAGGTACCTGAAGATATAAGACCAAAAAAAGTTACAGTATTTTTTTTAAAGTCATGCCTTTGACCACACCCGTTGCTCACTCACCCCACCCCCATAGCACACATCACAATTCCCATATCTCTAGACATCTTTGAAATAGAAGGTGTCAGGTATATGTAATAGAGATGGAGGCCTAAAAGAGAAGGTGTGCCTATAACTGCAGCACCTACTCCTAAGGGAAGTCCTCCAGCTCCTCCATTGGGGTCAGGTAAGGGAAATGATGGTAGTGGAGCTATAAAGGACACAGAAACATAATTTGCTTACATTGTAAGCTCCACGGTGTGCAAATGGTTCAGTTGGTGACACAAATAGAAGATGAGACAAGCGACATGGGATGAATGTGCTGTACACCTCCTTGGAAACTGGTGGGAGTTCCTGTAAATAACTCTAATGCTCATCCTAGGTGTCTGCTAGCTGTCACAATCCAAATGTGTAATTAGAGGCACAAGGCTGTTGCCTTCAGCATTGAACTCAAAAATGTCCAGCTGACTCTGTCCAATGTTTTCTTGGCATCTAGCATCAGAAACAAATGCACATAAAAGCAAATCACATGTCTATAAGATTTACTACTTTTTTCATTGCTCTATCTTTGCCTGCCTTGAATGCAGCTGGATTGGTCAGATGCCATTAACCTGTTCAGTGGGGGTGTCCGGGTGTCGGCCACTGGCCGACACCCACACTACCTCCCTGGTGCGGGTCACAACTAGAGGCCGACACCAGGGAGGGGGTTAATGCAGCGAGGATTTTTTTCAATGTAAAAATATCCCGGGAGACACTGAAGATCTTCCGTGTCTCCCCCCGGCCACCTCCCGTCCCTTTGTGACGTTGGTGCGCTGACATCACTATCTGTTTTCTCCATCGGAGCATGAAGCGACCTTGTGGCCGCTTCCTGCTCCGGTGGGGAAAACAGCCCCAAATGGCCCTCCCAATGTTCTGGAAGGCCTCGTTTGAAAGGGGAGACGCTCCCCTTTCAAACGAGGCCTTCCCGAAAGGGTTTCCTGGCCCTCGAGGGGCAGGAAACCCCCACTAGACACCAGGGATTTCACCTGAGGGGGTCGGTCCCCTCGGCAAACGGGCCACCCATTTTTTTTTTAAAGGTAGGTTTACCCCTGGGGGGGGGGAGCAATCACACCCCCCCCAGGGGTGTAAAAATGTTTTAACATTTAAAAAAAAAAAAAGGAAATGGACAGGCCCCTAAGGAAACCATATAGCTGTTAAAAAAATATATAGATATATCTATGTAGATATATCTGTCTATATATTTATATAGCTAGATATATCTACATATAGATATGTATATGTGTGTGTGTATATATATACATATATATATATATATATATATATATATATAACAATCACTTTTAGCAACGTGTGTGGTTTCCCTGGGGGCTGCGACCGGCCCACAGGAATAACACACCCAAATATAAAAGTGATCTCTTTACATATATATATATATATATATATATATATATATATATATATATATATATATATATATTCACCACCAGTTCTCTTGCAGTTGCAGCTTGCTTCTTCAAAGCAATGCACATACTTCAACTGACGCGTTTCAACTGTAGCTTTTAGACAGCAATAAAAAAAAGTAAAATAACTCTTGTGATTATGTTTCTGCTAGAAAAGGATCTGACTTTTGCCTAGTGGCAGATTTTATGCCATAAAGTAGCGCAGAAGGTTTATATGCCTACTGAAAGTATCATAACTGTGTTATATGTGAATAGCTGAGTGGATTAGCCATTATCAGCACTATAATACAAATTAAATTTATGTGCGGTGGGGCTATGAAGAGATGAAGGGCACTTTTGCTGGGTGGTAGTGAGGGAATCCGAGGAGGAGGTCATGGGAGTGGGAGCACCAATAATGATTGTTGGGCTGGGGGCTAGAGGCACTAAAGACTGTGACGATTGGTATGTGACAAGGTGAAGTTATGGTGTGTCTTTTTTTGTTTTTTTGAGTGTCTTGAGAGAACATGCTGATTTAGGAAAGAAGTGAAGGTAAGGTGACCTCTACCATTGCAGGTATCACCCAGCAGCAATTTTATGACTGTCTACGTAGGCTAGTGTTTTAGAGTGACAGTTTAGCCAGTAGCAGAGGTGGCCTCTCGTTGGATGACTGCTCAAGCCCCAAGTTATAAAGGTGTTATGCCATTAATTGTGTTTGACCAATCACTTTGTGTTTCACCACTGCGCATATTAGTTGCTCAGTGTTCATCAGTAGCACATTACATGTTGTATTCAGTTTAGCTGCCTATTGGCTTTATCGTGGAGTTCGACGTTGCAGTTGAGACATTGCAGATGAGCTGTGTTTTTCCACGTGATAGACCAAGCTGTATTTTTCGTATTGTGTTCACACCTAACCCTAGCGTGATAAGAGAGCGTATATTTTGTTTTTTCCTTTCTACTCAGCCCTGGGAACAAGTGAGGTTTGGAGACCTGGTCACTCTCCAACTCTTGTTCTGTTCCCACTCTGAGCCAGCTTGTTTTGACTAAGGGGCCTGTTAGCAGGCTTTTTAAGGTGTCCCTGGGCAGCAGCAAGGGGGAATTTTCCAGGACTTCAGTCAGGAGCGGATGTCAGCTGCCTGACCTCCCGTTTGGGTGGAAAATCTCTTTCTCGCAGTTGAACAGGAGTCATCAACTTGCAGGCATGAGAAAGATGACGAGCAGTGATAGGCCCTACGTGATGAATTTGGACGTTTATTCTTTGCTTTGAAGTTATATAATATAATCACATGTATTTGCTGTGTACATTGCAATTGAGAAGTACTTTGATATATTTTGCTTTCATTGCTGTGACTACTTTTAAACGTGTGCTTCCAACCTACTAATCTCGTCTCTCAGGAACCTCGTGGTGAAGTAATAATAATAAATGTCTTCTTTAAACTAAGAAGTGCATCCCAGAGAAGTTTTGTCAGCTCGGATAAGGATAAGGATAAGGAAAGCAAAACAAGAGGACAGCTCTGATGTAGGATCAGAGACTGAGACAGAAGATACTGAGACAGTACCTGAGGGATAGGGCAATGGCGCAGACTCTGGGAGTGATTTTTCAGTCGAAGTCCCTTTCGATAACTCTTCTTCCAGTGATTATGAGGGAGGTGATGAGGGCAGTCCTGTTGTCCCTTCGCAAGCACAGGCTGTGCAGCGGGAGAATAGCGGGTTAGCCCAACCCAGAGAGCAGGTGAATGCGGCGGCAAGCACAGAGAGAGTGCTATCTTGGGTGCTCCCCAATTTAGTTCAGCACCAAATTCCACCGCCCAAATCGTATTGTGGAGACATCAAAATTATCTCACAAAACAAACTGGTTTTGTAAGGCAGGCACCTGCATTTTTGGTCCTGGGCTTGGCAGCCATATAGGGAACCATACCAAACCCAGACATTTCTGGAAACTAGTCATCCGGGGGAGTCCACAGTGGTGTGACTTGTGTGGATTCCCCAAAGTTTCCTTACCCAAAATACCCTGCAAAGCTGAAATGTTTAATAAAAACTCAATTTTTTCTTGCATTTCTGTTACACAAACTACAGGAATATGCTGGGATCCACAAAAATTCCTACCACCCAGTGTTTCCTCACCTGTACTTATAAAAACGGTACCCTACTTGAGTGCCTGTGTCAGGAATGGATCACCCCAGGGTCAACAGTTGCCCTCATGTACGGACCAGCATTGACTGTTGTGTAATCTATTCCTGTCGTGGGCACTAGGCCTACCTACACAAATGAGGTACCTTTTTTATCAGGGGACTTGGGTGAGTTCTGGGTGGAGACAATTTGGGCTCCCGTCACATTCCAGACCTTTCTGTCACCAAAATGTGGGGGAAAAGTGTTTTTTGGCCACATTTTGAGGTTTGCAAAGGATTCTGGGAAACAGAACCTGGTGAGAGCCCCACAAGTCACTCCATCTTGGATTCCCCTAGGTGTCTAGTTTAAAAAAATGCACAGGTTTAATAAAAACTCAATTTTTTCTTGCATTTCTGTTACACAAACTACAGGAATATACTGGGATCCACAAAAATTCCTACCACCCAATGTTTCCTCACCTGTACTTATAAAAACGGTACCCTACTTGAGTGCCTGTGTCAGGAATGGATCACCCCAGGGTCAACAGTTGCCCTCATGTACGGACCAGCATTGACTGTTGTGTAATCTATTCCTGTCGTGGGCACTAGGCCTACCTACACAAATGAGGTACCTTTTTTATCAGGGGACTTGGGTGAGTTCTGGGTGGAGACAATTTGGGCTCCCGTCACATTCCAGACCTTTCTGTCACCAAAATGTGGGGGAAAAGTGTTTTTTGGCCACATTTTGAGGTTTGCAAAGGATTCTGGGTAACAGAACCTGGTGAGAGCCCCACAAGTCACTCCATCTTGGATTCCCCACATGTGTCTAGTTTTAAAAAATTCACAGGTTTGGTAGGTTTCCTTAGGTTCCGGCTGAGCTAGAGGCCAAAAGCCACAGCTAGGCACTTTCCAAAAAACATGTCAGTTTTCAATGTAAAAATGTGATGTATCCATGTGGTGTTTCCTGTCGCTAGCATTAGACCTACCCACACAAGTGAGGTACCATTATTATCAGCAGACTTGGGGCAACACAGAATAGTAGAACAAGTGTTATTGCCCCTCGTCTTTCTCTACATTTTTCCCTTCCAAATGTAAGACAGTGTGTAAAGAAAGACATCTATTTGAGAAATTCCCTGTAATTCACATGCTAGTATGGGCACCACAGAATTCAGAGATGTGCAAATAACCACTGCTTCTCAACACCTTATCTTGTGCACATTTTGGAAATACAAAGGTATTCTTGATACCTATTTTTCACTCTTTATATTTCAGCAAATGAATTGCTGTGTACTCGGCATAGAATGAAAACCCATTGAAAGGTGTAGCTCATTCATTGGCTCTGGGAACCTAGGGTTCTTTGTGAACCTACAAGCCCTATATATCGTGACCAGAAGAGTCCAGCAGATGTAACGGTATACTGCTTTAAAAAAATCTGACATCGCAGGAAAAAGTTACAGAGTAATACATGGAGACAAATGACTGTTTTTTTCATCTCAATTTCAATATTTTCTGTAGTAAAACCTTGTAGGATCTACACAAATGACCCCTTGCTGAATCCAGAATTTTGTCTACATCTCAGAAGTGTTTAGCTTTCCCGGATCCAGCATTGGTTTCACACCCATTTCTGTCACTAACTGGAAGGAGGCTGAAAGCACAAAAAATAGTAACAATGGGGTATGCCCCAGCAAAATGGCAAAATTGTGTTGAAAATTGTGGTTTTCTGATTCAAGTATGCCTGTTCCTGAAAGCTGCGAAGATGGTGATTTTGCAACGCAAACCCTTTGACGATGCCATTTTCAGGGAAAAAACCTTTCTTCCCATTTTCGCTGTATTTTGGCTAATTTCTTGGTCTCGTCCACAAACTCTGGGTACCTTTAGAATCACTTGGAAGTTGGGAAAAAAGGACGCACATTTGGCTTGGATAGATTATGTGAACAAAAACTTATGAAGGCCTAAGTGCGAACTACCCCAAATAGCCAATAAAGGGCTCAGCACTGGGGGGGAGGGGGTGGAGGCCCAGCAGCTAAGGGGTTAACTGAGGTGTCCACCGACTTATAAGAGCCACTAGAATGCCTATAAATAGTTTTACATACAGATTAGGCCAGGAAATGGGGCTATACTGTTGTAAACACTCTGGCCTGATTTACAAACTGCACGTTGTAGCACATTTGTAGCATATAGTATATTTTGCAGTATTATAAAACGTACAACAAAATGCAATTCACAGACTACATGCACAGTTTTTCGACTCAGCCCTCCTTATACCTATGTATGCAGAGTTCCCTGTCCCAGCTGCGGAGGCTACAGATGCAGAGACCTCCACATATAGAAATGTAGACAGTGCTGAGTTGTAAAGCTCCACACTTAGTTTGTGAATTCCAAGTAATTAGTAAACTTACTACCAAGTGTAAGTTTACATTTGAGAATCTGGACCTGTGGTTTTCCTTCTAGGGATCGCTTACTTTGGTATGAAATATGTGTTAGTCAAATAATCAAGAAATAAATAATGATTTTATCCACTGCATAATTTCAACATGTTGTTTAGTTCTGCAAATAGTTCATGTAAATATGACAGATAAGCTTAAGCGAATATATTCACGTCATTTAGTAATTTCTGCCAAGCATATCACTGCTATCCATTGTTAAAAAATAGAGTTTCTAGAAGGTAATGATTGCCTGTTTTGTTGCCTTTCAAAAAGGATAGTGCAAAATAATTAAAGATCATGTTGCTACTTTATATGGATTATTTATTCTGAAGGTTTTCAACACGCCCTTGATTAAGTATTATAAAAACTGAAAGCAGAGCTAGAGGTAAGAGAGGAGATCTTCATGCCACCCATATCAAGAAAGACTGGGACCAACTTCAGCACTTACTTTAATCAAAGGATGGTGTGAGGCATGTTGCATTCACTGGCTGCCCTAGTGGCTGTATTTATTCTTCAATCACAGCTGCTCATTGGCAGAAATGGCAGGATTGCTATTCATGCATAACCATAGGTACTGTTGTTCTGAATCAGGTATGCAAGTGCACACCACCTTTGAAACTTAAAATAGGCTTGTTTTTACTAATCTGCTAGAACTAGTATAGTGCCTAGAAGTAGGGAATGAGAGTTTTAGGGCTATGGCTATAAACAAAACAACAATGTTAAAATAGTTTACTCTATTCATAGGATTCATACATTTCTGTGCTACCATAATGTTTTTCTGCTGTGTAATTACAGTTCATATCATATGCACTAGACTGGGATTTTAAAAGAAGCATTTAAAATGTGTATTCTACTTTCTTTTGCTCTTTGAATGTGTTATTCAGTTTTGATAGAGGTTTTGGATTTCCACTAAGTGCCCTATCTGATTTCATGGGACTGATCAGTTTCAGAAACACATTTTAGCAAGCATTGCTCATTAGGTTGTGTACTGGCTGCAGTCCAACTGATTTTCTGATTCGGGTTGGCACATTGATTGAGTCCTTGGTGCCAGAAAATAGAATCCGGTTGTTCTAGAAAGATTTCAAAAACATATCAATAGGAGCTACACGGTGATCAGCCCATCCCTTGTTTCAGTAGCAGTGAAATGAGAACCTCTTGCATGGTGTCTGTTACAGTCTGTGTTTCCTGTTAAGGAGTTTTGTGAGAGAGCTGAGAATCAATCTGGGTCTCAGTGGACCCGGATAAGATTACATTTAGAAATACCCATTATTACCGTTTGTTGTTTCTATGGGAAGTTCTGGGGTCCCAGAATAGTTAGGGGGTACGCATTAATGTATTTGATGGTAATCAAAATGTCTAGGTCATCCAGGCTATCACTACCCTACAGATCTGAGTGGAAAGATTGGAAGAGATAGCATTTCTCTTCTTCAGAACATTCCTCTCTACTCCTAGTGTTCCTAAAGTGGACAGGTTTGGTCTGTATTTGGAAAGCGTGTCCCCTATTCCCATGTAGTAATGTTTCATAGTCCTAAGGATAGAAAATGTATTTTGTGTTTCCGCCCTGGGTTGTGCCCTCAAACACCCAATGTTTTTCCACAATCTGTGTGAGTTCTCTTGTGTCTCTCCACCAATCTGTCTCTGAGATTTTGTGTGGGGCATCCCTGCCTCGGTAGGTCTGAGGAAGCTGCACTAAGTCTACCCTAAGGTACTGCTCTGAGTGTGCCTAGAAGAGTAGCCCTGCTCTAGTCTTTTGTGTAATATTGTTTTGTATTTAGTTGTGCAGACTTGAAAGTCAAAGAGAATCATCTGATATGCATGTAGGTTTCAGTTTAATTGACAAACCCCCTACCATCACTCCCATGAGGATTCAGCATGAGATTAATGTGGCTAGGGTCAAAGAGGGCAATATAGCCTATCAAAATGAACTGAACCTTTGGAGTCAGGGGGTCTGCAACCACCAAATAGTCAAGTGTTTCATATGTTGCATATGTTTTATGAGACCACAAGAAATATATGAAGTCTATTCTCCCCTGGAAATGTGACTTCCTGGTGTCAAATAGGCCCACCTACCCAGCCATTTCTTTGCAGCGAGTGAAAATGTGCCTACCCTCACTGTCAGGGCAATTATTCTGTCTTTATCACCATCCATGGCCAGGTTAAGATAGCTTATAATGGTTTCATTTTCAGATACTCTCATAATTTCAGATATTGTGGTGAATATGAAGGATTGCTATACTATGTGAGGTGTGCAAAGTGTCACTACCATACATTTAGAAACTCCAGTTTACAAATCTAAGACTAGAGATCTTCTCTGGATACTTGAGATTTGTGGTGGGCGTATGATAAAGGAATGGGCTGGTAATGCACGATGGGGCCCTGGCCGGATCCACCTCTCCTCCTCCTCCAGTTTCCGTACTTCATGTGTTCTAGATAATCTAATGTGCGAGATATCTTCAATGCATAAATGTATTGTATTTTTCCTTAATGCTAAAATCTAAATAAAATATATATAAAAAGGGGTCTTCTCTGGATATCTGTCTTAACTGAAGTGTTCATATGGACACACCACTCCTCTGCCACAGGGCTGTCGTACACTTTCCCTTCACCTATCCCTCATAGAAGTCACAAGTAAATGACTCTCCAATAAACGGAAGTCGGGCACACATGTTCCCACTCTAGTTTATCCTCAATACAGAGTCTGTGTGGTCTAGCAGCACAACGCAGGTCTGCACTGCACCAACACTCAATTAACTACTATAAAGTCACACCCTGCCCTTCTTTTTGTTCCCAAAATAAAAGTGTTTTCTTTGGACCTATTTGGAATGTAGCATTCCATAGTCTATTTTGAGAGGGTGTGTCTAATGCAACAGACATAGCTCTCAGTGTTCTTTAGTCTGAAGAATAGCACAAGCTGTTTAGCAGTGCAGTTAAGGGCCCTGGTGTTGGATAAAACGATTTAAATAATCGCTAATGCATGAGCAAATAATGTGTATTTTGACCTTGTGAAGGTTGCTCCACCAACTTTTAAAGTGAAATGCCAACACCGAGTCCAGTTGAGACAGCTATGTGTTAATCATGGACACCACGATCAATTTATCTGTAAAAGACACTCTTGCTAACATTCAACTCTCTGATCCATTCATCCTACCTTCCTGAACTAAATTATGATTTATTTTGAGAACAACCATTGTCTCACGGCCATTGGCTTCCTCAGTACTAGTGGATCCAAAGTAGAGAAGAGCCCCTTAAACGTCCCTGCAGTCAATTGCTATTGTTGTGATTTTCAGAACCTGCCTCATGACCTTCCTTGGCGCTAACCTTTCAAATGTGCCTTCCAACCCTTGCACATGCTGCCACTGCATCCAATGAGGGGGGGTTATCTTTCTCTACCTCTTACCTTTCCAGATGGCATAACAGGACAACCTTCAAGGTAGAAGGGGGTCATAATTACCCACTTCCTGTTTCTAGCCCTGGGTAGTTGTTGTCTTTTGCAAGGAGTGGACGATGACCTGCTTATTCTCACAGTAGAATCTGAAGCAAAAGTGGAGATTCCACACTTTTCTGCTGCTGAAGGAACTCTTTAGTGGGACAGAAGATGATCTATTTCCACATAGCTGAGGAATTGGAACAGTGACAGGCAGTGACCATTGTATGTGACAGCATCTCCTTTATGGAATTCTTCCATGATATTTTGTAATAAAAAATAGAAGCTCTTTTGAGGAAAAAGAAAGGCTTTACATTTGCTAAAGGAGGGGGCTTCATTTGTTCTGTTTAGCTAAATAGGTAGGTAGACCCGCTTGTCTCTGATGGAGTATAGCAGACCCTGTACAAACACTGTAATGTAGCCTTCCAATCATTTCTGTAGGATCTTGATTCATATGTTATGACACCTAGATCCTCCACTCTCTCATGTGCATGCTGGCAGGCTGCCTAGTAGCACAGACATGACAAACAGGACCTGGCCATCTATAAAGTAGGTTGGGCTGCACTGAAACTGAAGATGTGGTGGTGCCACTTGTGAGGACAGCTGGAGAACTCTTGTTAGGTGAAGACCCCTGGCACTGGCAAACACCTATAGCCATAGAGATCATGTGGGCATTGTCCATCTCATTAGGTAATTTCACAAGGGACATGACACAATGAGGGTCAGATGGATACTGATCAATGCATATTTGAACACTCCACTGCAGGAGTTGCCTCATACTGGGGAGGGAGAAGGGCATGGCTCCCACCAACATCGACAGACAGCAACACAGCTTGGACACCTGTGGTGATAATTATAGGTAGAGAAACAAAATGGCCACGTGGGGTCTGGAATGGTAGACTAAGGGCCCAATATAAATGTTGGTGGAGAGGGAACTTGCAATGGCAACCTTCCCACCAACATTATGGTCCACCAATGTTGGCGAATCCTCCATTTCATCCATGGTCAAACTTCTCTTAGAGATTTGGCTGTATATCCACCCACCTAATTTAGATGGGTGGCACACAGATACGTTCCTTGTAAAAGGTACCAGTGGTACCAAGGGCCCTGTGACCAGGGAAGGTCCCTAAGGGCTGCAGCATATGTTGTGCCACCCTAAGGGACCCCTCACCTAACACATGCGCACTGCCATTGCAGATTGTGTGTGTTGATGGGGAGAAAAAGGCAAAGTCGACATGGCATCCCCCTCAGGATGCCATGCACACAAAATACTGCCTGTGGCATATGTAAGTCACCCCTCTAGCCGGCCTTACAGCCCTAAGGCAGGGTGCACTATACCACAGGTGAGGGCATAGCTGCATGATCAATATGCCCCTACAGTGTCTAAGTCTATTCTTAGACATTGTAAGTACAGTTGTGGCCATATTAAATATATGGTCTGGGAGTTTGTCAAAAACGAACTCCACAGCTCCATAATGGCTACACTAAATACTGGGAAGTTTGGTATCAAACTTCTCAGAATAATAAACCCACACTGATGCCAGTGTTGGACTTAGTAAAAAATGCACACAGAGGGCATCTTAGAGATGGCCCCTGTATTTTACCCAATTGTTCAGTGCAGGAATGACTGGTCTGTGCCAGCCTGCTGCTGAGAGACAAGTTTCTGACCCCATGTGGTGAGGGCCTTTGTGCTCTCTGAGGACAGAAACAAAAGCCTGCTCTGGGTGGAGGTGCTTCACACCTCCCCCCTGCAGGAACTGTAACACCTAGCAGTGAGCCTCAAAGGCTCAGGCTTCGTGTTACAATGCCCCAGGGCACTCCAGCTAGTGGAGATGCTCGCCCCCTGGACACAGCTCCCACTTTTGGCGGCAAGTCCAGGGGAGATAATGAGAAAAACAAGGAGGAGTCGCCCACCAGTCAGGACAGCCCCTAAGGTGTCCTGAGCTGAGGTGACCCCTGCCTTTAGAAATCCTCCATCTTGATTTTTGAGGATTCCCCCAATAGGAATAGGGATGTGCCACCCTCCCCTCAGGGAGGAGGCACAAAGAGGGTGTAGCCACCCTCAAGTACAGTAGCCATTGGCTACTGCCCTCCCAGACCTAAACACACCCCTAAATTCAGTATTTAGGGGCTCCCCAGAACCTAGGAAATCAAATTCCTGCAACCTGAAGACGAAGAAGGACTGCTGACCTGAAGCCCTGCAGAGAAGACGGAGACACCAACTGCTTTGGCCCCAGCCCTACCGGCCTGTCTCCCCACTTCAAGAAAAACTGCAACAGCGAAGTGTCCCCCAGGGTCCAGCGACCTCTGAAGCCTCAGAGGACTACTTTGCATCTAAAAGGACCAAGAAACTCCTGAGGACAGCGGCCCTGTTCCACAAAGACTGCACTTTGCAACAAAGAAGCAACATTTAAAGACCACACATTTCCCGCCGGAAGCGTGAGACTTTCCACTCTGCACCCAACACCCCCGGCTCGACCTGCGGAAAACTAACTCTACAGGGAGGACTCCCCGGCGACTGCAAGCCTGTGAGTAGCCAGTTGTGACCCACCTGAGCCTCCACAGTGACGCCTGCAGAGGGAATCCAGAGGCTCCCCCTGACCACGACTGCCTGCTTTAAAGAACCCGACACCTGGGAAACACACTGCACCCGCAGCCCCCATGACCTGAAGGATCCGAACTCCAGTGCAGGCGTGACCCCCAGGCGGCCCTCTTCCTAGCCCAGGTAGTGGATATCCCAAGGAGCCCGCCCCTTGCCTGCCTGCATCGCTGAAGAGACCCCTGGGTCTCCCATTAAATCCTATTGCAAACCCAACGCCTGTTTGCACTCTGCACCCGGCTGCCCCTGTGCCGCTTAGGGTGTACCTTCTGTGCCTGCTTGTGTCCCCCCCCTCCCCCCCGGTGCCCTATAAAACCCCCCTGGTCTGCCCTCCGAAGTCGCGGGTACTTACCTGCTGGCAGACTGGAACCGGGGCACCCCATTTCCATTGAAGCCTATGTATTTTGGGCACCACTTTGACCTCTGTACCTGACTGGCCCTGAGCTGCTGGTGTGGTAACTTTGGGGTTCCCTTGAACCCCCAACAGTGGGCTAGCTTGTACCCAACTTTGAACCATGTAAGTGCTTTACTTACCTGTGAACCTAACAAATACTTACCTCCCCCAGGAACTGTTGATTTTTGCAGTGTCCATTTTTAAAATAGCTTACTGACATTTTTCCCAAAACTGTACATGCTATTGTGATGATTCAAAGTTCCTTAGATACCGGAGTGAAATACCTTTCATTTAAAGTATTGTTTGTAAATCTTGAACCTGTGGTTCTTAAAATAAACTAAGAAAATATATTTTTTCTATATAAAAACCTATTGGCCTGGAATTGTCTTTGAGTGTGTGTTCCTCATTTATTGCCTGTGTGTGTACAACAAATGCTTAACACTACCCTCAGATAAGCCTACTGCTCGACCACACTACCACAAAATAGAGCATTAGAATTATCTCTTTTTGCCACTATCTTACCTCTAAGGGGAACCCTTGGACTCTGTGCATGCTATTTCTTACTTTGAAATAGGACATACAGAGCCAACTTCCTACAAGTAGTAAGGGTGGTTTAGGCTTTAGAGCGGTTATGGGTTTTTGGGTGGAAAGAGGGTTTTAGGTTGGTAGGGGTTTGTGGAGATTAAGGGTTTATGAGTGGGTATGAGTTTTTGGGTGGTAAGGGCATTTTTAGGTTTTAGGGTGGGTATGGATTTTGGGTGGTCAGGGGTTTTAGGGCTTAGGGTAGGTATGGGTTTTTGGGTGGTAAGGGCAGTTTTAGGATTTAGAGTGGGAATGGGGTTTTGGGCAGTAAGGTTATTTTATGGTTTAGAGTGGGTATGGGTTTTTGGGTGGTAAGGGCATTTTCGAGTTTTAGGGTGAGTATGGGTTTTAGGGTGGTGAAGGTATTTTTAGGTTTTTGGGAGGATATTGTTTTCTGGGTGGTAAGGGCATTTTTACATTTTAGGGTAGGTGTAGGGTTTTGGGTGGTAAGGGGTTTTAGAGTTTAGGTTTGGTATGGGGATTTGGTTGGTAAGGCCATTCTTACACTTTAGGACGGGCATGGGGTTTTCAATGGTAATGAGGTTTTTTGGGTTTAGGGTGGGTATGGAATTTAGGGTGGTAAGGGTATTTTAGGGTTTAGGGTGGCTATGGGTTTTATGGTGGTAAGTTTAGTTTAGGGTTTAGGGTAGATATGGGTGTTGGGGTGGTAAGGGCCTTTTTTAGGTTTTAGGGTGGGTATGGGGCTTTGAGTGGTAAGTGTGTTTAGGGTTTAGGGTGGGTATGGCTTTTTGGGGGTAAGGGTATTTTAAGACTCACTGAAGATGAAACCTCCAAGAATGTTATTGCTTGTAGTGACGCCCATGTCAGTAATCTTGTTGTCCATAAGCATTAGAACTGACATCATGCATTCAGCAAGGAGCGTGATGTGCTGTACTCTAGAAGACATACTGCTAATTGGGACTTCCCTCTAAGGGTGGAGAGGTTGATTGCCTCAGAAAGTGAGAAACTATGTTTCAACATATCCAAGAGCCTGTTAAAGAAAGCTGTTTAATCATGTTAAAGTTTGAGGGCATGGTCAATGCCCTTCCTTGTACCATGCCTGGAGTGAAAAAGGAAGTAAACAAGGTTGGGTTCTAATTGTGGAGTGACATAATCTTTGTTCTCTTGAAGATCCACAGCTGTCTCCCCTGTGGGGGTGGGGGGAGAGGGGGAGGTAACACAATTGTATTTGATAGCTTGGGTCTTGAAAGACCTGGATTAGTGAGCTTAGGGTGTTCTTCTCGGGTGGCTCTAGAAACTCAATCATCTCGTAAACAGTCCACCCTAAAGTCATATAAAAAACACTGGAATCCTTTTTCCAGCTGACGTTTCTCTAGCTCTGAAGATCCAGTGGTCATTGATTCTTTTCAACATCTGGAATTTTTACGACATGGTTTGCACCCTAGTATTCTTTCTACTCGAAGGGCAGCAATAAAGGCTTTTCATACTTTTTTGGATGATTTTTCTACTCTTCCACCCGTGGTTCTGAGGAGTTTCTAGTTACAACGTCCCTCTTTCACAAAGTTGATACCTTTTGGGATCTGTCTGTTGTTCTGCATGGTTTACAAGGTTTAGCTTTTGAGCCCATGGAAGATGCAGACTTGGACTGGTTGTCGGCTAAGGTGGTTTTCGTGGTGGCCAATACTTCTAGTAGGTGTCTTGAGGAATTGTGTGCTTGTATGGCTCACTTCCCCATTCTGAAGTTTTTCCCTGATCAGGTGGTGCTTCAATTGGATCCCAAGTATATTCCTAAAGTGTCTTCTTCTTTCCATTCTGTGCAATAAGTTATTTTGCCTGTCTTTCCTAAGTCCTCTTCCACTGCTCCTCCTTCTACTCTGGATGTCAGAAGGGCCCTTCTGATTTAAAAAAATAATATTTTTATTAGTTTCAAATAGCATAGGGTTACAAGCCAGTATCAATTGTGTCAGTGCAAATGAGAAAAACAAAAGGTAACAATAGGATACAGTTTCTCAACTATAGTAAGAGAGATGACATTGTATATCCATGTAACTTTGGCACCACACTCAGCTGCTTTCACATACACAACCTTAATGGAGTGGTGGGCCTATGCTATGTTTGGAGTATAAATCGCCGCTTACTAAGTAAGTCCAGTCTTATTCCAGTGTCCCCAGTCCATTATTCCTCATTCACCATGCAGTCGGGTGGCTTCACCTATATTAGGCCCTTATGCAGGGAGTGTGGGGTTAAGAGGACCCAACTGGGGAGAGAACGGAAACTATAACATTTTAAAACTTTAAGACGTGCTTGGTGCATATGGGGTGGATCAGTAAGTGACCCTATCCAGTTCTTCAGTAAAATTTTATTTCCTATTTCTAGAGGCGGTCTTTGGGGGTCAGAGGGTGGGGAAGAGGAGGATAAGTAATTCAGGGTCTACATTCTTTATATAGGCGTCAGAGTGTATCTACTGTAGGCCTACCCAGTAACTGAGTACCAGTGTCGTAGTATGATTCTCAAATGTCATTGGAAATCCAGCTGTGATACTATTGGATGTTCAAGTGGCAGGAGCTGGGATTAAAGAGGGTATCGGCACATTATTAATCATAGAAACGTACTATTAATTGGTTGTAGATGTAGTGGGCGTATCTATTACTGTCTGGGAATCTTTAGCTACTTTAATGCTCCCAGCCTCCTGCGAGGTCAATTTGTCCTCCTGTTTCCCTAAATAGGTGTCCCAAAGTGTTACCTCGCCCCTTCCACCCTGGGTACTTCTATCCTGTTCCATCGCGCTGGCTTCCGCTGTAGCCCAGCGAAACCCGTTCGTAGCCAGTCCTGTACATCAGGAGGTCGGGGTGCCTTCCATGACATAGCAATAAGATGTTTGAACAGCGCAAAGGCGAGGTTGACAAATTTCTTATGGCATTTGGCATTTGTTCCTTTTAGTTACCCCCAGCAGGCAAAGGAGTGGGTCTAATGGGAGATGTACGTCTATGATATCTGATACATGTTGCGTAATATGGGTCCAAGTGTGCGTATCCCCGGGCATTCCCATGTCATATGTAGGAAGTTGGCGTCCTCATGATCACATCTCGGGCATACCAGAGAGATGTCTGGAAATATACTATGTAGACGATGGGGGGTCAAGTATGTTTGGTGGATACAATTAAGCTGCGTGTATTTCAGTCTAGTATTGCGTGACACGTATCTCACCCGTTCTAACGTCATTCTCCACTGATGTTCAGTTAAAGCAATTCCTAACCCAGTTTCCCACCGAGCCTTACTACGGGGATGTGGACTGTCCTGAGTCTCCCTTAACAGTACATATATAAATTAGAGACTGCCCTCCTTTCCCATCCCCACGTTAAAATATAGTGGAGTCCGTGGTGTATTGTGGGTTCTAGGGGGCCCGTCCGCCAGATTCCACCCACGACCGCTTGTAGAGCCGCATGGGCAAGAAACTGTCCTGGGTCCAGTTTAAATGTTGCGCTTACGTCTGTGAATGAGCGCAGTCGTCTCTCCCCATAGAGATCACCTGTGTGCAGCAGCCCACCTTCTCTCCATGTACGAAAGTCATATATCTGAGTAAGATCTCGTATCTGAGGTATTTCCCAAAGTGGGCGTTTAAGAGTTTTAGGGAGTAGGGGAGTGGTCATCATCTCCGATGAATATATCGAATCCAGGTCGCCCCTGCTGTACGCTGTAGCAATCCGGAATCTTCCTTGTTTCTGTCTTGCGTAGGAAGCCCTCTGAGTGCCCCTCCCTCCCCTGCTGTATATTGCAACATAGCTCCTTCTATTGTTTGGTTTCCAGTCAACCAGGACATTATCCATTGTAGTTGTGCTGCTGCATAATATCGCTCCATGTCTGGAATCGCCATACCACCGTCAAGTAATGGATACTGCAGCACATCTAGGGATATCCTCTTGCGTCCTGAGCCCTATATAAGTGTTATCAGTAAACTACGTGCATCCTGAAAGAAGGCCTTTCCAGGTGGGATCGGCAATGCTAGGAACAAATAAAGCAATCTAGGGAGTATCTGCTTTTTGATAATAGCTGCTCTACCCTTAGGGGAAAGGGGCAAACGCATCCAGAAGGGTAGGGACCTACGTATTTAAGTCAATGCTCTGTTATAGTTGCCTTTTATTAGGTCTATCTCTGAGCGGTACACATCTATCCCTAAGTAACGGAAAGCTCCAGTGGCCCATGCTAAGCGCCCACCATCAATCGACTGGCTTAGTGTGTCGCTGGCCTCGTGCAAGGGGAACACACAAGACTTACCCCAATTCACTTTATGGCCCGACACTTCACTAAATTGCTCCAACAGTGTGAACAATCCAGAGAGAGCACTGTCAGGTTCTCGGAGATAGATTAACATGTCATCTGCATAGGGAGATGTAATATGCCACCGTCCATCTACCCATTATCCCCAGTCAAGGTCTTTCGTCCGGAGGCACGCCGCCAGGGGTTCCATGGCCAGAGCAAAGAGTACATTGGGACAATGAGCAACCCTGATGCGTCCCCCCTCTGAATAGGAAAAGAGCCAGACACTTGATGACCAGTACGGACTCTTGCCTGGGGAGCAGTATAGAGCAGTTGTATCCACTGTAGGAATCGGGGACCAAGCCTAAAGCATCTGAGCGTCCACATCAAGTAAGCCCAACCTAACGTATCAAATGCTTTTTCAAAATCCAAACAGACCGCCAGTGGGTGTCCCCCACCTATAGAAACCGCATCTATAATGTGGCATAGTCATCTGGTATTATAATAAGTGGCTCTGTTTGGTACAAATCCACTTTGGTCAGGGTGAATCAAGGTGGGGAGCAGTGGCAGTAACCTATTTGCCAGTGTCTTACTTAGGATATTATAGTCTACATTAAGCATAGATAGGGGTCGGTATGAGCCCACTTCCATAGGATCCTTACCAGGTTTAGGGAGTACTACGATAAGGGCCTCGTTTAGGGAGGGTGGGTGTTCCCTCCGCCAAAATGATTCTGTGTACATTTCTAATAACCGAGGCGCAAGGGTTGTCTCATATGCGGCATAAAACTCAACAGACAACCCATCTAGGCCTGGGGTCTTCCCTCTGGCCATCTGTTGAATCGCCAGCTTCATTTCATCTAGCTGTATTGGTTACTCCAAATCTTGTTTCTTGTTTCTGTTGCTGCGTCAGGGTAGGCAGGGGAAGGTCATGCAGTATTGGGTACCCATGGAAGGCGGCAGGGCCCGGCGGTGCTGTGTACAACGTTTTATAGTATTGTGCAAAAATTGCCTCCTGCTGATTGACCACCTCCCCTTTGTCATTCCTAATCGCTCCTACCACCGTACGTGGTATTTCTGATCGCAGCAGCCAAGCTAACGTTCATCCCGGTTTGTCTCATCTCTGTGTTGCTGAGTCAGATATGCTTTATAATCTACTTTCCCTAGCCTACATAGCTCTTCTCGGTATTGAGAACGCTGAGCTGTTAACAACCGCCGTGCTGAAGGATCAGATATAGCTTCCTTTTCCAGTTGGCGTAATTCCTGTTCAAGAGTTAATATACTACGCGTGAGGGCCGATTTCACTTCCCATGAGGTGGTCATACATTGGCCCCGTACACCACTTTCATCGCATCCCACTCTATTCTAGGGTCTTCCACCAATCCCTCGTTATGTTGAAAATACTCTATGATAGTGGTGCCTATATTAGTTCTGTATGCCATGTCCTGCAGAGCCTCTACACGTAGTCTCCACATTGGAATTGTCGGTTTGGATTGACCCCATCCAAAAGCAACTCGAAGAGGGTTATGATCAGACAAGGTCCTACCCAAATACTCAGACCCCCGAATAGTGGGCCATGTAAGTGAATCACAGAAGATGTAATCTAATTTTGTGTGTATTTGGTAACCCTGCGCATAATAAGAGTATTCCCTATCCATGGGATGTTGTAATCTCCAGATATCATGTAGATGCATAGATTGTGACCACTGTTGGAAATGCTTAGTGGCCTGCAGGCCAGGGGTATTCAGTAAGGGAGGAATAGACCGATCTAGAGTGGTGTTTTGGATACAGTTAAAGTCTCCTCCCCACAAACTAGGAGCGCTTAGGTCCTGCAGCAAAGTCGGAGATAGCTTGTTTAAAAAGGACCATTGTGTAGTGTTGGGACCACATATTGAAGCCAGAATGATGGGGCGACCATTTAATTGGCCTTTTAATAGAACATACCTCCCTTTGCGATCAATGTACGTCCTAACTTTAATGAATGGTACTTCCAGTGCTATCCAAATTAATGTGCCTCTGGCTTATGCTGAGTGTCCTGTACCATAAATGTGGCCCCTCCAGCGATGGCCCAGCTTAGTTAGTTCCCCCTGAGTCAAGTGTGTCTCCTGTAGACAGGCAAAGTGTGCCCGACGTCTCCTGAGATAGGAGTATACCCTATATCGCTTAATGGGATTACCCATGCCTCAGATATTCCAAGTTAACACAGTATACTCTGCAGTCATTAGTTATGGGTTAGTGTTCCATTCCCTTGTGTCCCCTTCCCCGATCCCCAATGCCCCCTGTCTGTCCACATCCCTTTCAGCCACCAAGCACTTAAAAACAATAAAAACATGCAAAACAACTCCCTGAACCCAGGCTCGATCTGTGTTAAGCATCATGCCAAAATACCCTAGACATACAACTAGCTTACAAAAGAACTGTAAAGAATACATATACGTTTGGTTAAGCCACTGTGCCTACGACCCCTATTCCGGACGGGTGTGGGGGTGACAAGCGCTCTGATCTAAGCGGTTAACCACTTTGTAGACCCCGGGGCGACATACTGTAAAGGCCACCTCCAGGGCCCGGTGAGGCTGTGTGACCCAGGAGATGCGTGATCCCGCACCACAGGGTCTGTTGCCTCCATCAATCCTATTAGTTCGTAGAGTATCGGTGCTTCAAAGGTCGTCCGCCATACGTCGGGTCAATATCGGGCCCTCTTCATCAAGTGAGCTCCAAGAAGGCGGTGAGGCTCCTGTATCGGTATCGGAAGGGATCAAGGAATTATCTGTTAGAGCAAAAAAGGGGTTGCTGGACAACTGCAATGCTTCTTTTATTGCCTTCTCTTGCTCCCGAGCCGCTTGGGCCCGAGACGGTCTCGCTCTTCTGGACTTTCGCCTGCGTCGCTTAGTCCGTGGAGTCAGCCAAGATGCTTCTTCCTGAGATTCCCGAATTGGGTGCATTAGTCCCTTTGCGTGTAGCCAGGTCCATACATCCTCTGGTGAGTTGAACATTTGTGTTGCCTCACCATCAATCACTCAAAGTTTTCCAGGAAATGGTAATGCATATTTATAGTTCAATTCTCTTAAACGCTGTTTCGCCTTGACAAAGGAATTACATTGTTTTTGTACTTCGGCAGTGAAGTCTGGATAGGCTGAGATGTCTGCGTTGTTGTGTCGCCATGGGCCATGCGAGTGGGAGAGCTGCAGAATTGCGTCCCGATCCGTGAAATTCAGTAGTCGAGCGATTATAGGTCGTGAAGGTGCACCCGGGAGCAGAGGCCTGCCAGGTGCTCTATGGGCTCTCTCAATGGAAAAGAACTTCGAGGGGACACCATCTAGCATATCATCAATCAACCATCTTTCCACAAAAAGTTCGGTATTGGGGTCTTCTGCTTGTTCAGGAAATCCTACTAGTCTAATGTTATTGCGGCGGGATCTTCCTTCGGCGTTTTCCGCCCACTTGTGCAAAGCAGTTATCTCCAGCTGTACCTGCGTCATTTGGGTTTGTAGATCCTGTGCTGTGGGGCGAAGAGTCGCAAGCGAAGACTCCGCTGCTTCTACTCGTTCCGTCAAGTTATGGTGGTCCACTCGGAGTAAGTTAACCTCTGAGGCTATCGTGTCAATCCTAGTTTCCAGTGACGTTTTTGTGTCTAAGATAGCTTGAAGTACTTTGTCAAATCTAATGGAGTGCGATTGAAGCGTAGCATCTAGTTGCACAAGGGTTTCCAGTGCTCCTCCCTCTTTCAAAGATTGGTCTGGGTCAGGTCCAGCATTTTTGGAACCCTTGATTTTGCCCATCATTTCTAGGTTCTGGGAATCTATATCTCACCGTAATAGTGACAAGGAGGTCTTTCAGAGGATGTCCGACGGTTCTTGTTAGGTCGCAGTAAATCTTAAACAGGGTATTCCATTATCAGTCCAAGCCTCCGTTATGCATCTCCTCTGTGGGTCAGGGCCCACCCTTTAGGTACTTCTTTTGGTTAAAGTCATGTACTCAGGGATACCTCTAGTTTTTAGGGGGGCCTTCCAGCATAGTTCACCCGACTCCTATACAGTGCCTTAGGCTTCCCTTTGGAGAATGCTGTAAAGTTTTTTTCCCTATGATGTGGGTTCGCATCAATGAGTGGCCCCCTTACCGTCGACAATAGTTTATGTTTCGGGCCGCCGATCTCAGTTCACGGCCACGGGTCAATACAGCCCTTGGCGAGCACCCACCTCGTTGTTGCGGGCCCGGCGGCCTCCAGCGCTCGCCTCTGTCGATCTAGTGCCTCACGAGGGAGGCTCGGTCTCCAGAACCTCCCAGGCCTCCATCACCCCTCCTTCTCCGCCGTTGTGGGTGTAGCCGTTCGTTCCCCAGCACCAGGGCCCCCCGCAAGGCCATTCTCCGAACATCAATCGGCAGGCGGAGCCCTCCCGTTGTCAGGTCCGCTGATGTCACCAAAGGCCGTCACGGTCATCCGAGTCATGTTCAGGCCCCAAGGTGGGCATCCGTTTCACTGCCGCCGGTCCGGTAACACTCCAGTACCTAGTTCCTGGCACGATCGCCTACACAGTCACTCCCTTTGCCGATCTGGCGTGTTCCGGGGGACCCAGACTCCAGGGCTTCCCAGGCCTCAGCAGCGGCCTCTCCTTCTCCGCTGCCTCGGGCGCGGTTGCCGATCACGAAGGCACCAGCCGCACCCCGTGGCCTTACTTAAATGCCCCCACATCCCAGATCTTGGCCATCGCCGCATCAGGATATTTTTCCCCCGGGGCCTCTGCGGATCTCCGACTCAAGCGTCCACTCTGGCCGCCATCTTGACTCCGCCCCCCCAGCCCTTCTGATTTATTTGGATCTCCCAAAGCCTTTTAGATTGTCAGACTCCTTGTTTGTTGCACATGGTTGAGTGGCTAAGAGTAAGAAGGTGTCTACTCAGACTCTGAGTCAGTGGGTCCGTCTAGCCATTGCTCGACCATATTCTGCGGTGGGGAGCCCCTTCCAGCTGATATTCAGGGTCTGTCTACTAGGGGTGTTTGCGCCTCCTGGGAGGCAGGAGGGGTTTCCCTGTTGGAAATTTGCAGAGCTGCCACTTGGTCCTCACATCATCCTTTCATTAACCATTATCGTCTTTCTATTTGTGATGATTTGGATGGTCACTTTAGTTCTAAAGTTTTGACTAAGGCAATGAAGTAATTGTTATACTTACTGTATCCTATCTTGGCTTAATAAACGTGCATTGTAATTCTGTATTTGGTGCAACCTTCTATTTTCTGGCTTGGTTACATCCTCATATGTTAGGACTGGGACGAGGAGGACCCATGAAGTTGTAATGAACCAGTTACTTACCGGTAATCATCATTACCTGAATTAGGGGTCCTCCTCATCCCAGTCCCCTTCCCTTCCTCCTTCCCTCTCTCTCTGTTTGCACTTGGTTCTTGAAGCTTGGTAATATAGCAGAAGGAGGTGAGTGGAAACAGTTAATTTATTTAAAATAATATTTACATACTACGCCTGTTGAGGGAGGTACATACTCCTCCATTGTTAGAACTGGGATGAGGAGGACCCCTAATCGGGGTAACGAAGATTACCGGTAAGTAACTGGTACAATGCCTCTCTTCCTGATTGTAGCAGCAAATTTAAAACTGAGAAAAGAACGGAGTGAAAATGGCCCCAGAAGGCTGAGAATTCTGAGCCAAGAGAACACCACTAATCATATGAACATAAGTTAGAGAGTCGATAACTCAGTGTTAAGACTATTTTCTCTGATATTCATTTATTTCTAAACAGTGCTTTGAAAAGGGGTAATTCTCACCAGCCAAAAAATTTGATTCTGCCAAGGGTTCTCTTACAGATAAGTAGTTTTTACATTGTGCCCCTGCTACATCTAGGTAAACACTTTGTCCGACACGGGTCTGTGATTCAGTTCTACATTTCACAGAAAGTCACAGAAGATTGCAAAGATCGGCTCTAGTTTGGTCTTTGAGAGGCCGTGGTTATGTACGTTTTCGGCTCAACAGTGAGAAATCGCAAATAGGGTCAGTTTGAGTGCTAGAATAACAGTGTAACCTGTATAATATATAGGCATTGGTTAGGATGGACATTAAAGTTTTTGACACCATCCACCTCATGTGTGGGGTCTCTCGAGGATCTCTCATTGCCCTGCTGTTGTCCAACATGTATATAGAGCTGCTAGGAATCTTGTTGGAGGACCCAGGGTCTACAATTCACCGTCATGGAAATGATACCCAACTTTGCCGAATAATATGTTCACCAGAAGCATCTGCACTATAAAAAAAAATATACTGGATATCAGTCTTTTTTTTTGTGGCAAATCTCAAAAAGAACGTCCTTGAGTGTCCTCACAAATCTATGTTTAAAATGGACTGGCTGCAGGTGCCAAACTTCGATGGTGACTCACTCTATCTGGTTACTAGGGTTAAATCACTTCTTTCATGGATGTGAACAATTTTGGAGATATTGTATGAAGGCACTTTAAAAACTTTTCAAATTTGAGAAAAAAAGAATTCGATCCAGTTTGCATGGCTCAGTATAGAAATGAACATTTTGGGTCTTAAACTTTATACGTAATATTTTGGAAGTAGCTCCAGAAACACGAGAGCCAGATATCATATACATATTCCTTGTCAGTTTATATGTGAATTTCCATGAATTGGCTTGCCTTTATGTGTTCCATTTGAAGTGTCAGTGCATTCTAAAGTGTGGATTTGTGTTTATTACATTATTTTCAGAACTGAAAATATAATTACTGTGGCAAACAAGTACTAGTAGCACTGTGGAAATGAATAGGCAATGTAACACAACTCAAACTGAGTATCATTCACTTGCATCAAGTCAAAGGCTGACATGTTCAGTCATTTCTTTATAAAGAGAAGTCATTTCAGAACAAAAACTTAAGAAGTATTTGATCTGCTGATCTTATTCCCACAAAATGCATCGTGTTAGAAAGTGGGTCTTTGGTTGGCAGTCAGGTTACCCCCTGTCCAAGCAAGGACCCTCACTCTAGTCAGGGCAAAGGAGAAGCACACATGGTTCACCCCCAATCACCCCCTTGGTAGCTTGGCACGATCAGGCATGCTTAAGACAGAAGCAATGTGTAAAGTATTTGTACCAACACACACAGTAATACAGTGAAACACTACAAAATGGACACCACACCAGGTTAGAAAAATAGGCAATATTTATCTAAATGAAACAAGACCAAAACAACCAAAATCCAAAATACACAACTTAAAATATTAATACTCAAAAGAATAAGAGTCTTACACTATAGAAAACAATGGAAATGATGATTTTGCACAAAGTATCTGGTTTGCTTAAAAAATAAAGCCACATGGGCGAGCGTGCATTGGAAAAGTCAACAATGTGTTGATTCCTTCCTCGCAAGGAAGGTCGTGTGCCGTTTCTTCTCCGGTCGGGTCACCGATGTGTCATTTTTCTCCCTCGCGAAAGAGTGATGCGTCGATTTCCAGACGGGGCACCTTGGATCAGCAGTCGGCATGACTTTGACGCCCAGGAACAATGCGTGGAAAATCTGGTCTCACGGTGTTAGAAGACTGCTCTGCGTGGGGTCTGCGTCATTATCAGCAGCCGCAAGTGGGTATTGCACGTCATTCCTCCAACCGCGATGCATCGATCTCCCAGGTGTGATACAGGTGGAGCATTGATTTCATCTGCAAAGCTGGCGACGCAGCGCTTGTCAGCAGTGTTGCAGATGGTGCGTTAAAAATTTCCCCTCACGCTGTTCTGTGCCTGGACTTTCAGCTCTTGTTCTGCCAACTTCACCTTTCAAGGGCCCAGGGACTGGATAGGGCACACATTGGCAGGGCAGGAGTATCAGCAGAGAATCCAGATGCTGACAGAGGAAGTCTTTGATGGCCCTGAGACTTCAAAACAAGAGGCAAGCTCAGTTCACGCCCTTGGTGATTTTTCTCAAGCTGGAATGCATAACAAAGTCCAGTCTTTGTCCCCTTTCACAGGCATAAGTAGCAACTGGAGGATAGCCCAACAAAGCACAGTCACGGGCAGGGACAGCATTTCTCCTCAGCTCTTCAGCCTTTCTCCTTGGCAGAGGTTCCTTTTCAATCTAGAAGTGATGTAATTTTCAGGGGTTTTGGGTCCAGTACTTAAACCCCTTTCTGCCTTTGAAGTTGGTAAAATTCAAAGGGAAGTCAATCTTGTTTGCAAGATCCTGCCTTGCCCAGGCCAGGCCCCAGACACACACCAGAGGATTGGAGACTGCATTGTGAAAGGGCAGGCACAGCCCATTCAGGTGTAAGTGACCACTCCTCCCTCCACTCTAGCACAGATTGGGATATGCAGGCTACACCCCAGCTTCCTTTGTCTCACTGTATAGAGGGGATTCACAAACATCCCAACTGCCAAACTGACCCAGACAGAGAATCCACAAACAGGCAGAGTCACAGAATGGTTAAAGGAAGAAAATGCCTACTTTCTAAAAGTGGCATTTTCTAAAAGTGGCATTTTCAAACTAACAATCTAAAAACCAACTTCACTAAAAGATGTATTTTTAATAATCTCTTAAATGCTCTCAAAGGGAAACTGCACTTTAAGGATATGTAAAGGCAGCCCCCATGTTAACCTATGAGAGAGATAGGTCTTGCAACAGTGAAAACTGAATTTAGCAATATTTCCCTGTTAGGACATGTAACACACATCAGTACATGTCCCAGCTTTAACGAACGCTGCACCCTGCCCATGTGGCTACCTAGGGCCTACCTTAGGGGTGCCTTACATGTACAAAAAGGGAAGGATTAGGCCTGGCAAGTAAGTACACTGCGCCTGCTAACACCGCAGTGGCAGGTCTAAGACATGTTTACAGGGCTACTCATGTGGGTGGCAAAACCAGTGCTGCGGGCCCACTAGTAGCATTTGACTTACAGGCTCTAGTGCACTTTACTAGGGAATTACTAGTAAATTAAATATGCCAATCATAGAAAACCAATTACACGTACATTTTTCACAGGAGCACCTGCACTTTAGCACTGGTTAGCAGTGTCAAGTGCCCATAGTGTCAAAAACAGCAAAAACAGAGTCCAGCACACATCAACAACCAGGGAAGCAGAGGCAAAAAGTTAGGGGAGACCACACCAAGGATGCCAAGTCTATCACGTGTGTCCCCCAGCTGAAAGTGGGGAACAACTACACAACCTCATGGGAGTTCTCATCACTAAAGCAGAAGAATCTAGGCAGACCATCAGCACTGGCATGTTCTGTGCCAGGACAGTGTTCCACAGTAAAGTCCATCCCCTGTAAGGAAATGGACCATCTCAACAGTTTTGGATTCTCACCCCTCATCTGCATTACCCATCGGAGGGGCCTGTGGTCTGTCTGAACCCGGAAGTGAGTCCCAAACAAGTAGGGTCTTAGCTTCTTCAGCCCCCAGACCACAGTAAAAGCTTTACGCTCAATTGCACTCCACCTACATCCTCTGGGAAGTAACCTCCTGCTAATGAAGGCTACAGGTTGATCTAGGCCCTCTTCATTTAGTTGTGACAACACTGCTCCTATACAATGCTCTGAAGCATCTGTTTGCACAACAAACTCCTTGGATAAATCAGGTGCCCTCAGCACAGGTGCTGTGCACATGGCTGCCTTTAGGGCATCAAAAGCTGTCTGGCAAGACTCAGGCCAGATCACCTTCTTTGGTTGTTTCTTGGAAGTCAACTCATTCAAGGAGCAACAATGGTGCCACCCCCCTTGACAAACCTCCTGTAATAGCCAGTGAGACCCAGAAATGCCCTCACCTCTGTCTGGGTCTTGGGAGGCTCCCAAGCCAGAATGTTGTCTTTTTTTGGCTGTAGGGGTGCCACCTGGCCACTCCCCACCTGGTGTCCCAAGTACACCACAGAACCCTGCCCTATTTGGTACTTACTAGCCTTAATAATGAGGCATGGCTTTTGCAGGGCTTCCAACACTTTGCAGAGGGGCTGCAAGTGTTCCCCCTAAGTAGAACTGAACACAGCCATGCCGTCCAGGTAGGCTGCACTGAAATCATCCAGTGCAGCCAACACCTGGCTGACCAACCTCTGAAAAGTGGCAGGAGCATTTCTCATCCCAAAGAGCATCACTTTAAACTGATAATGCCCATCTGGGTAGAAAATGATGTCCTCTCCTTGGACCCATCAATTAAGGTAATCTGCCAATACCCAGATGTCAAGTCAAAGGTGTTGAGGTACTTGGCATCTCCCAACTGATCAATGAGCTGATCAGCTCGGGGATGGGGTGTGCATCAGTCTTAGTGACCACATTGAGACCCTGATAATCTACACAGAACCGGAGTTCTGGCATGGCACCAGGAGCAGCAGCTTTTGGGACCAAGACCACTGGGCTGGCCCAAGGACTACTGGACAACTCAATTACCCCAGGGATTAACATCTTGGATACCTCATCTTTGATGCTAGCCCTGACCTTGACAGTCACTCTGTAAACCTTCTGTTTAACAGGTGCACTGCCCGCAGTGTCCACATGATGTGTACAAAAGTGTGTGACCCCTGGGATCAAGGAGAACAGGGAGGCAAACTGACCCAACACCTGGCAACAGTTCCTCTGTTGTTCTGAGGTCAGGGAGGGGGAGAGAATCACACCCTCCACAGACCCATTCTTCTCTCTAGCAGACAGGAGGTCACAAAGGGTCTTAATCTCTGCCTCCACCCCATCATCTGTTGCTAGGAGCCTTGTCAATTCAGTTCACTCAAAGTGCGGCGTGAGGCGGTTCACATGCAAGACCCTCAAAGGGGTTCCTGGGAATCCGCAAGTTCACCAGGTAGGTGACTTCGCTCTTGTGCTCCACCACCTCAGATGGCCCAGTCCACTTGTCCTGGAGCACCATAGGCTCCACTGGCACCATGACCCACAATTTTGGGCCAGGCTGAAGCTCGACCAGAGTGGCATTCTGGTCATTTGAGCATTTCATGTCTTCCTGGCTTGCTTCTAGGTTTTCTTGTGCGAGAGCCCTGAAGCGGGCAGTTCAGTTCCTAAAAGCCAGCATGTAACTGAATACATCCTGAGGGGATTTACTGGGGGCTTTCTCCAACCCCTCCTTTTCCAGACTCAAAGGTCCCTTGACAGGCCAACCATACATTAGCTCAAAAGGACTAAATCCAAGCCTTTTTTGATGCACCTCCCTGTAGGCGAACAGAAGGCATGACAAGAGAACGTTTCACTTATGCCTTAAGGGCTCTGACAGGCCCATGATCATGCCTTTCAAGGTGTGGTTGAACCTTTCAACCAGACCATTACTTTGGGAGTGGTAAGGAATGGTGAACGTACACGTTACCCCACACTCCTTCCACAGAGACTTCATATATGTTGATGTAAAGTTGGTACCCCTATCAGATACCACCTCCTTGGGGAGCCCAATGCGGGTAACCCCCCCCCCATCAAAGCACGTCCCACCATAGGGGAGGTGACTGACCTCAGAGGAATGGCTTCTGAGTACTGGGTGGCATGGTCCACCAAGACCAGGATAAACCTAATGCCTATGGCTGTTTTGGGATCCAGAGGTCCCACATTGTTAATTCTAACCCTTTCAAAGGGGGTACTAACCACAGGAAAAGGTTGAAGGGGAGCCTTGCATTTCCCCCTACTCTTGTCACTTGCCTGACAAGTTTGGCAAGACCTACAGCGTGCATCTGAGTGCCTGCACATTTGGGGACAGAAAAAGTGGGTGACAAGCCTGTCAACGGTCTTGCCTTGCCCCAAATGTCCAGCTAAAGGCACATCATGAGCTAGACCCAGTAGGAAGGCTCTGAAGCAGTGGGGTACCATCAGCACGCAGGCTGATCCAGGCTCAGCAACCATAGACTCACTATACAGGAGGCTGTCCTCCCAATAGATCAGGTGTGATCCTGGCTTCTTGCCAGCTGCCTGGTCTCCAGCCTGCTGCCGCAAACCCTCTAGAGTAGGGCATACTTTCTGTGCCTCACAGGATGCCTCGCTTGGGGGCCCCCCTTCCTGCTGCCACTGTGACAGGTCAGGGACCTCCCCCAATTCAGCCACCTGTAGGCTCTGGGGCATCACCCTCAGGTTCAGCCTCCTCCCAGACTGTGGGAACTTCTGGGGCCAGTTTCCCATGCCCCTTGCCCTTCCTCCTGCTGGTGGACACCTGGGCTACTGTTTCAGGCTCCGGGGGCTTCTGATCATCCTGGCAGGCTGCCATTGACTGGATAGACACACACACCCACCCAGGCAGACCTAACATCTCCAAGTGTGCCCTGTGTTCCCCCTCCTTCCAAGAGAAATCCTTCAGGTCATTGCCAAGCAAACAATCTAAAGGCATGGTTGGACTCACAGTTACTTTCAAGGAACCTGAGACCCTCCCCCAATTCAAAGAGATCCCGCACCACTTTGAACAGGCACTCTGAGATGTCCACTGCAACTACTTGGTGAAGTACATAGAGTTCTATCTGCTCTTCAGACACCAGGTGACTCCTCATTGTAGTCACACTGGCTCCTGTGTCTCTCAGAGCCTCCACCCTCTGTCCATTGATGGTCACCCACTGCTTGTACTTCTTAGTGTTGTTAGGCACTAGCGTTCGCTGGACCATCTCACTGTGCCCTAGTGAGAAAAGGGTAGTTTCAGCTGGCTCCCACCCACCTTGAACCAACTCCTTCCCAAGAGCAACACTGGTCAAACCCTGTCGCTGAGCACCAGTGGGTGCCAGTGTCCCCTTGGGACATTTGGGATACCCTCTCACATGACCTGCCTGGTCACATGCATAACACTTATGGGGACCCACCCTCCGCTGGTTTTCCTTTGGAGAACCATGGCTTCTTCTCACTGGGGGGCTGGGAATCCTTACCCTGGAACTAGGTTGCGGCCCTTTAGAGAACTCTCCCTGTTTACCATTACACCCCCTTCCTTCTGAGAGGGACCCTGTCCACCCTTTGTGTGGTCTCCCCCTTACCTCTTCTGGACCCTAGTGCTCTCCCAACGGCCCGCTTCCTGCACAAGCTTCCTGGGGTCAGTCAGCTTGCTGTCAATCAGGTGCTGGAGCAGCTCTGGAAAACAAAGACTGTACAATTGCTCCCAAGCAATTAAATTGTAAAGCCCCTCGTACGTTGTTACCTTACTGCCCTTCACCCAACCATCCAGTCACCTGCAAAAGGAATCTACACACTCCAACCAAGTTTGGAACTCTTTCTTTTTGTAGGACCTAGACTTGTCCTTATACTGCTCAGGGGTCAGACCATATCTTGTGAGTAAGGTTTCCTTCATTATGGTGTAGGTGAGTCCCTGAGGATCCCCTAAGGATGTCAATGTCCCTCCCCTCCACCACAAAGTGCTTCCACAGACCCGCCCCCCAATGTGCTTCAGGGACCAGGTTCATATGGAGAGTAGACTCATACCCCTTGAACCACAAGTATATGTCATCCTCCCTCTTATAGTCCTTCACTAAGAATGTGTACCCTTCTCTCAGGTTGCACTGAGGTACTGCTGCCACCATCTCTACTAGACTGGCTCCTCTGATCTAGTTCCCTCAAACTAAGCTCATGAGCTAGCAGTATTGTCTTCTCTTTGATTGCCAGTCTCCTCTCTTCTGTCTCTCTTTGCATCCTAAACTTCTTTAACTCCAAGTGGTGAGCCCTCTCTGTCTGTCTGTCCTGCAACTCTTCAGGAGTCAGACCCTTGGATGACACACTGCTACCTGCCTTGGAGACCCTCCCCCCAGGCATAAGAGGTACATGCACTACCCCATCTTGAATACTCTACACCTCCCCATCCTCATCCTCCTCTGTGTGCTCTCATGCCTCCTTGGCTGACACCCACGCCCTCAGTGCCTTTTGCATCTCTTCCTTCCTGATGGAGCTCTTAATGGGGCAGGCAAGATCCTCACAGAAATGTTTCAGTTGAGCAATTGTTTAGCTTTCCAGTTTCCCTGACTCAAAAACAGCTCCAGCTGGTGCATTTCCAGATTGAAACATGATGGCAAATCAAAAGTGCAAAGTTCCAAGGCAGAAAAAAGAGTTCCGAATGAGAAGTTCAAGAATCACTAAAAAGATCACCAAAAATATGGAAGCAGGAAAAAAGCCCAAAACGAGCAAAAGCAAAAACAAGTAGTGTGTGGTTATGTAATGGTCTGCAATGAAAACAGTTTTGTACACTTAATCACTGTATATCAAGTACAAATACAAGTCCAATCCTCACCGCTGATCACCAATGTTAGAAAGGCGGTCTTTGGTTGGCAGTCAGCATACCCCCTGTCTAAGCAAAGACCCTCACTCTAGTCAGGGCAAAGGAGAAACACAACTTGTTAACCTCGGTTTACCCTCTTGGTATCTCGGCATGAGCAGGCAGGCTTAACTTAGAAGAAATGTGTAAAGTATTTCTACCAACACGCACAGTAATAGAGTGAAACACTACAAAATAGACACCACAAATGTTTAGAAAAACAGGCAATAATTATCTAAATCAAACAAGATCAAAATGACAAAAATCCAACATACACAAGTTAAAATAGGAATTGTCAAAAGAATAAGAGTCTTATTCCATAGAAAATAATGGAAACTGTGATTTTGCTTTAAGTGCCTGGTTTGTATAAAAACAAAGCTGCACAACAAGCGTGTGCTGGAAAAGTCAGTGATGCTTCGATTCCCTCCTCTCAAGAGAGGCCGTGAGTCGTTTTGTCTCCGGTCGTGTCGGCGATGCGTCGTTTTTCTCCCTCGCAAGAAACCGATGAGTCAATTTCTGGGTGGACCACCTCAGATTCACGCAGAGTCGGGATGACTTTGACGTCTACGAACGATGCATGGAAAATCCGGTTGCACAGTGTTAGAAAACTGCACTGCGTGGGGTTTGCGTCGTTATCAGCAGCCACAAGCGGGTGTTGTGCATCGTTTCTCCAGCCACAATGCATCAATCTCCCAACTGCGATGCAGGTGGAGCATCAATTTCAGCCGCGAAGCCGGCGGCGTGTCGTTTAACAGCTGCGTTGCTAATGGTGCATCAAAAAGTTTCTGGCACGGCGTTGTGTATCTGGATTTTGTTCAGCCATCTTCACCTTTCAAGGGACAGGGACTGGCTAGGGTATCACTTGGCAGGGTAGGTGTCTCAGCAGGGAGTCTAGGAGCTGGCATAGGAAGTCTTTGATGGCCCTGAGACTTGAAAACAGGAGGCAAGCTCAGTTCAAGCCCTTAGAGATTCATCTCAAGAAGGAATCCACAACAAAGCACAGTCTTTGTCCCCTTTCAGAGGCAGAAGCAGCAACTGCAGGATAGCCCAATAAAGCACAGTCCTCAGCTCATCAGCCCTTCTCCTTGGCAGAGCTTCCTCTTCAATCCAGAAGTAATCTAATTTTCAGGGGTTTTGGGTACTTATACCCCTTTCTGCCTTTGAAGTTGGTAAACTTCAAAGTGAAGTCTCTCTTGCTTGCATGATCCTGCCTTTCCCAGGCCAGGCCCCAGACACACACCAGGGGGTTGGAGACTGCATTGTGAGAGGTCAGGCACAGCCCATTCAGATGTAAGTGAACACTCCTCCCTCCACTCTAGCACAGATGGCTCATCGGGATATGCAGGCTACACCCCGGCTCCCTTTCTCTCACTGTCTCGAGGGCATTCACAAACATCCCAACTGTCAAACTGCCCAGACAGGGAATATACAAACAGACAGAGTCACAGAATGGTTAAAGCAAGAAAATGGCTACTTCCCAAAAGTGGCATTTTCAAACTAACAATCCACAAAAGACCTTACTAAAAGATTTATTTTTAAATTGTGAGTTCAGAGGCCCCGAACTCCATATTTCTACTTGCTTTCGAAGGGAAACCGCACTTTAATGATATTGAAACAGTGAAAACTGAATTTAGCAGTATTTCACTGTTAGGACAAGTAATACGCATCAGTACATTTCCCACCTTTTTACATACACTGCACCCTGCCCATGGGACTACCTAGGGCCTACTCTTGGGGTACCTTACATGTACAAAAAGGGCAGGTTAAAACTGCACCTACAGGCTCTGCAGTGGCCGGTCTGAGCCATGTTTGCAGGGCTACTCGTGGGTGGCACAACCAGTGCAGCATGCCCACTTGTAGTATTTGATTTACTAGGGACTTACTTGTAAATCAAATATGCCAATCATGGAAAACCAATTACACATACATTTAACACAGGAGTACCTGCACTTTAGCACTAGTTAGCAGTGGTAAAGTGCCCAGAGTATAAAAAAAAAGTGCAGCACACATCAACAACCTGGGAAGCAGAGGCAAAATGTTTGGGGAGGCAACGCCAAGGATGCCAAATCTATCAAATCGTAATAGGGATAGGTAAAAAATTCCACTCTGCCAATTACTTCCCAGAGTTATGTCCACTCCACGTTTTGCTTGGAATGCAGAATACTGGTAATTTTTTCTAACCCATGGCTCGACCAACATTAATGTGCCAAGTGAGAATTTGTATCCCATCGCATAATTTTTGGGTGCTAGAATGCTTCTGTTCAGCTGAAGGCATAACTTTCTACTTAATGAAAATATGATACTTGTTTTGCTACTTTAACGTTTCCGCTTTGCACTCAGATGGTTCCACACTCAATCCCATTCTAATCAGGCTTCTAAACAAAACAGAGGCTCTCCAATTGAACCTTGTTGCCCCCCGGGAGTGCACTGCCTGACTTGAATGACTCCTCTTGTGAAGACCTGACTTCTTTTCCATCCTCGCCCAATGAACAAATGCAGGCGAAACTGAAGGGGTCACATGGAGCTCCCGTCATGCTCCATGACTGACAGCTCCATGAAGCAGCAAGATGGCAGGCTGAACGTGCTCTTGGACGCGCTGTAATGTAACTTTGAACTCTCCCCGTATGATGGAGGCAGGGTGCAGGTGAGGTGCAGGTGAGGAGGAGCTCAAAGACTGCGGCCGGCATGAGGACAGGACGGCGGCTGAATGCGCTCACATATGATGAAGTGTATTTATAATGCTCTCGCCCCTTTCAAAATTAGAATGAGATATACACTTCGTCCCCCCGAAGTTGTTGTCAGTCACATAGCACCATATAATCTGACTATTTAGGTACCAGCAGTGCCCTTCCAGAAGTGGCATTGTGTGTATGACTCTGCATATGTTTACGCTAAACTCAATGAAGTTGCCAGAGGCACAGCAATGGAGGGGAGAGAGGAGGAGGTGAGGGAAGGCGAAAGGAAGGAAGGAGGACAACCCTGTTACCTCTCAACATACAAAGCTTAAATATCTGGATTGGCAGGAGCAAATCAATATCTCTCAAATAGGGTAAATGGGAGAGAAACAGACTCTAAACTGCTAAATGAGCTAGAAATTTGAATAACTTACTTCGGCAGCATTAGGCAGCATAATGGGGGGAATTGTGGAGCTAAGGGCGTAACGGAAGTGGTTTGTGCTATCACGGATGCGGCTTGCTGCCCCCTTGGCTCCCTTTCAGTGACTTTCTTGATAAATCCTCTGCAAGTCTGCAAGTTTGGGAGCTCTGTAAGTGTTTGCCACGTCGCTTCACCCCATAATGGAGCGCATGGCATGGGATGTGGGGTCTAAGACACAGACAGTTGGAAAATTCCCTAAATGATCCAAATCTAAATCTGTGATGCCTGCGGTGAGAAGGCAAAGGCATGGCTCAGGTCTGCAGGATCTAGGTGGGTCCTCAAGAGACTCAAGAGACTCTACAGGGCTGCAGGATTTGTTAGCTTCCCACCCGTGTATTCCCAGCCCTCCCAGCATCTCTTGCGTCTAGCTCGTTAGAGGCTCAAGATCAAGGTCAAGAATCAGCAATATCGCCACCAACTCAGATCATCGACTCTCTATCTCAACCCTCTATTCCCCCTGTTGAGTGACCAGACCTGTGATTCTCAGGCGACCTTGGCCTGTCCGGTAGCACCTACTCTCCTCCCCCTCGCCGTACCGCTTAGTGTTCAGCAGCTCAAAGATAAACCCGCATATCCTCTGTTTTCTACTATTAGCAGCATTGCTAAGGGGGCATCAAAGGAAACCGTAAAGGCTATACTGAAAGAGAAAAGGCAAGTAAAAGAAGCTTCTCTGTCTAAAGAAACACTATCCGGCAGTAAATTACCTCCCACTACGACATCAAACATAATATCAGAGGACTCCTGCTATAAACTCCAAACTCAATATCTTCTAATGAAAACAACGTCCTAGAGACTCTCTGCTCCTCCCCACACACTCACACTCCAGCCAACTCTTTGGGTGGGGAACTGCTGCCTCTTCAATGGAGGGTATGATGGGTCAGATCTTGGAGGAATTATCTCAGGAGGAGGCATGTAAGGAAACCAAGGATCAACTTAGTCAATTAAATGGCCACCTAATTAATCTCTCTACACAGTTATCTCAAGCTGAGCAGAGGGTTTCTGATCTGGAAGATGGTAAAAAGCAACAGGAATCTGCAATTTCCCACATCCAGTCAGAACTGGAGGAACTATAATTCAAGCTTGATGAGATGGAGAACAGACCTCGGCGCTCGAATCTGAGGTTTATTGGGGTTCCTAAGAGATCGAGGAATCTTCATCTGTGACCAATATAGTCACGGACCTCATCTATAGATGTATTTTACCAGAAAAAGCCACAACTAAGGAAGATCTCTTGATTATGCACGCACATAGGGTCCCTCTGAAGTGTGCTTCAAAGTCAAAATACCCTCGCACCATGCTGGTCAATTTTGGAGACTACAGGACTAAGGAACAAATTCTCTCTCTTTAATGTTGGTGATCATTTTAATTTCAGCTTGTGTGCTCTCGGGTATGTATATTGCAGCTGTGTTTCAGCAATGTGAAATTGTGGGTCTGATAGATGATTTCAAGAGATTGGGGGCCACTGCTGGCATTGTGCAATTAGCTAAACTCAAGGACAGGCCCATATCTTTCAGGGTGTACAGGATGCAAAGAATGTCCTCTCATTAATAAAAAAGCTATGATATGGTTTTGGAAAAATGTGCTATTAGGGAGAAATGAACCTATCTGCCTTATGTTTTTGTTTATCATGTTTTACCTGCTGTCTTGCAGTCTTCTTTTCCACAATTGAGGCTCTATGAGTGCCATGTCAGTGCGCTCTTATTTTGGGTTTGGGGGAGGGATTCACAGGTGGGGGGTGGTACACAGTTTGGTTGGGCCATGAGGGGTGGGGCCCTCGGGGGGCAAAGAGGGGCATCTATCGCCCTTCATGTGGGGCAGTTCATTCACTAGGGTGGGAAAAAAGAGCAGATAACAAGAAAAAGTAAATAGAATTTTGTAGGGGATTTGATTATTACATTGTTACATGATCATATCGCCTGCTAGAGGGGGATTAGGGAGGGAGCTAAGGATTATTTCTTCTAATATAAATGGTGCCAATAATCATGTAAAGTTTTGCTGCTATTCTCAATTGGCTTAGGGCTTTACAATCACAGATTTGTCTTTAGCAGGAGATGCATTTAAAAAGTCATGGTAACCAGCCAAAACTCCCTAAATGTATTGCACATCCTTACTATGCATCGGCTAACGCCGCGGTCTGAGGGGTGGCCATAATGGTGTCTAAGGAAAACTCTGGAAAAATATATCAGATCCATAGGGAACTGCAGGCACAATGGGTGATAATTAGTACACTTATCTCAAATGATCATATCCATTTTGCAAGTTTCTATGGTCCAATAGAAGATGATCCAAGCCCCCTACAGGGTCTCTACAAGGTGTTGAGTACACTGCCCTGCCTTTTTATTATTGGTGTAGATCTTAATGTTATTTCTGATACCCAGATGAACACTTCTCGCAAGAATAAAAGGCAGAATAAATCTAGGGTCTCACGGTGGCTAAGTAAGATTATATCTGATTTAGTGTTAGTAGATGCATGGATGGCCGACCATCCTCAAGATTATGAAAATACCTGTTTCTCCAAAAATTATAATACAGCCTCTAGAATCGGTTTTATATTAATTTTGTTCTTTCTTACAAGGAGTGGCACCGTTATTCATGCTAATCCTTTTTCGGATCACGCAGCACCTCAGGCTAATGTCAACTTACCTGGTAAATTACACGCTCGCCCACGCTGGCGCTTCGACAAATCCCTTGTAACAGATGAAGGATGGGTACAGATCCTTAGAACTTCGGTTACTGATTTTTTAAAAACTAACAAAGATTCTGCTTCCATATTCTCCATTTAGGAAGCTCTTAAGGCTCATATAAGAGGAGAAACAATATCCTACAAAGCTTATACGGTGAAGGCTGCTAAGCAAAACTTAGAAGAGCTTCAACAGGTGTTTAATCAAGCACAAAGAGCCCTGCAGACCTCCCATAATCTCGAGACAGCCATAAGATTAACGGAGGCACAGGCTAAGTTAAAGGACTATTTTTTAATTCACATGATAGTCAATCAACATAGAAGCTCTCAGAGATGCTATGAAGAAAGTAAACATGTAGGCAAATGTCTGGCAGGCACGGTGAAAAAGATAAACTCCAACAAAGAGACTATTCTAAGTATATTTGATGTAGGACAAGGTATTCTCATTAATCACTCTGAAGATTTTTTAAGGGTTTTTCTATCTCATTAGTCAAATATTTATACTTCCTCTCTTCCAACCAGTATCCAGCAGATTACTCAATATCTTGATGCATTGAATCATCAAGTATTAGACGAGACATCAAGGGCAAAACTTGTTCCTCCTGTTTCACTTATTGAAGTTAAGGAGGCAATTAGGGCCTCACCGAATGGGAAGGCGTGCGGGGAAGATGGCCTCCTGGCTGAAGTCTACAAAGTTCTGGTAGATCAACTAGCTGGGTGCCTGATATCCCTTTCTAACAATATTCTTCAGGGGGTAGAGATTCCCACATCCTTTACAAGGGCCATTGTTACTAGCTTTCTAAAAAAAAATAGGCCCCCTCAACAACTTGATTCTTATCACCCGATTAGCCTACTTAATTTTGATTATAAACTTTTAGCAAAGATCCTGGCACAAAGATTGGCCATAGTAGCACAAGACCTACTTCATGAAGATCAATGTGGCTTTCTGCCAGGTAGGCTGCTTGCGACAAACGCTGACTTCCTAATCCAAGCAATTGATTATTATTCCCACAATAATAAACCGGCTGTAATTATAATGCTGGATGCAGAGAAAGCCTTTGATCCAGTTCAATGGGGGGTGGTTTTTAGGATTTTAGCAAAGTTTAACTTTCTAAGACGGTTTATTCAAGTAGTCAGCAAACTTTATTCTAAGGCCCAAGCCAAAATTCTCATTAACACGCGCATTGCTGGAACCTTACAAATCCATTGTGGTGTGCATCAAGGATGCCCCCTTTCTCCGGTCCTTTTTGCGCTGTTTATTGAGCCTCTAGCTGCGGCATTACGTCAAGATAGTTCTATTCTCCCTCCTGTTCCGCTGGCGCCCAAATTTAAATTGTTTGCAGGTGACATGATTTTATATCTTTCAGCAGAGATCGCAAATATAGATAGGGCTTTTGCAAAAATAAAGATATTTTCAGATCTGGGGTGATATAGGATCAACCATGCTAAATCGGAAGCTCTGCTATTTAATACCACTGATAATATTCTTCCTTTGGATATGCGGGCTCAGATTCATCTTTCGTGTCCCATTAGATACTTAGGTATATACATATTTCATAATTTCTGATATCTTTTCATCTTTTCGGTTTAAATAATGTCTCTCTGTTTAAGAAAGCTCAACAGTTATTACAGAAATGGCAAGCTTCTTCTTTGTCAATTATTGAATGTGTTGCATTGGTCAAGATGATGATCCTTCCTCTCTTTCTATTCGTTTTCTCCAGTGTGGTTTTGAAAATCCCTCAAGAATTCTTCAAGGTTCTCAATACGATAATTCAGCAGTTTATATGGGCCAACAGAAAACCACGGGCGCAGCTCGAAGTTCTATCTCTTTCTGTCGAGGACGGAGGTTTATCTCTTCCGCGTTTTAGTATGTATTATGAAGCTGCACTTATGGACTGGGGCATTAGAGCAGCTTCCCCTCCTAATCTCAACTTTTACATGAAATCTATGCTAGCAGAACACAGCTGCCAGCTTGCACCATTCCTTAAGTTTCCGCGACAGCCCAAACTTACCAGATACAAAGTCCCTACTTTCATCTGTGCTAGGCTTCTGCAATTTCAACAGAAACACAAAGTTACCATTTTTTATCCAGCAATATCGCTTGTCAACTCAGAGTTGATGGGGCTAAAACTGATTCCATCCGATGTTAATCAATGGACAGAACTGGGGTTCATTATATTTTCCGAATTTCTAATTGGTAATAAAATTACGACCTGGACACAGTGCCAGGGTGGAGATCCAATCCCAGACATTCTTAGATTTTCCTACCTTCAGACTGTGCATTTTCTGCTTCCCTGCGTTCCACTACTTGACCTATCTTTCTCCATAATTTCTCAGACGTTTTCTGGGAACCAGAAGGGGACAGGCAATTGGTATCGGATTCTGAGCTCCCAGGGAGCATCGCAAGTAGCCCCTTGTTTCTGACAAAGATTGAAAACACCACCGGGTGCAAAATAGATCTTCAAACATTATAAGGCAATAAGGGGGGCAAATTTTAAGAGAATGGCTTTCTTTTCAAAATGGATGTTGTATTTCACTCCAACACAGATCAAAAAAGTTTACCATGATACTTCAGGTTTTTGTCCAAGATGCAACAATATTCAGGGGGACTGGCTTCATATGTGCTTTACATGACCCAAGCCTATACAGTTTTGGGACAGAATTTTCCAGTGGATCAGTGCAGAGGTACGGTTCGTACTCACTCTTGATGCTATGGGAGCCCTGTGTGGTACCTCTTGTCACTCCGATTTAACCATTCGGGCAAAACAGATTTTATTTATAGCATCACTGATTGCCAAATATTTAATTTTACAAGCCTAGAAATGACCTATTCCCTTGACCTATAGGGCTTCGGAGGCGAAAATGAAATTTTTACACTTTAAAGAAAAACTTTATGTGCAACAAATAGGTGCACTTTGCAAGTTCAAGGGCCTGTGGGGACCAATTTTCGAAATAGAACACTCAGATCTGGTATTATAGGATTTTATAATGAGCAATGCTGTATGATAAACTGGAATGCTGGCTAAAAAGTATAACTCAGGAAAAGATTGATGCTAATGCGGTACAGCTGTAAGGGTTTTTGCTTGCTCTGTTTGCCGGTCTGTTTTAGGTGGCATTTTCTATTTTCTATGTTAATGTATCGCTTTGTTTAATTATCACGGTGTATATTTGCTCAATAACATTTTTTTTTAAAAGAACAAATACAGGCACGACTGTTAATAGCACAAATCCATTCTTTCCCATGACAGTGACAACTCAACCCACCGCAAAGCCAGCAAATCCAAGATCACAGCACATTTTAGGTATTTTCTTCATTAGGTTTTGGCATATTTCGGCTCGTAGCACAAATCTAAACCTAAAAGGGTGCGTCAGGATGATGCCTTTTATGACTGAGTAACATTAAAACACAAAAAAGAAAAATGAAATTGGAAAAGTGGTTGTTGTAAAACCTTCCTTGGTGCAGCCGACTCTGAGTCTATGTGACCTCCATCAAAATAAAAGCCCAGACTCCATTCACATCACTCATTTAAAATGTCTGCTCGGGCAGTTATGGCACTCTGAGCTGGAGTTCACACAAGTCTGTTGATTTGCAGCCCACAGAAGCCAACTTGAATAAAATCTGCTATATTCCCAATTATCAGTGGAGATCGAGAAGGATGGAGAAACTCTGCTTGATAGAAGAACCCCACTTCAGCATTCAGGATCCATATTCTGCACCTGCTAGAACTTCTTAACCAACCCCGGGTAAGATCATACATACACGGAAGACGTAGTCCAAATATGACAAGGGGAAGACATGAGCAATGGCCGGAGGAGAAGACTGGAGAGAAAGCCCTATAACATGCATGGATGGCAATGTCCATCATGACCAAAAAAGCACTCTGGAAGACTATACCCAACCTCAGACCACAATGTACTTAACTGATGCAGATCTGGGGACGACTCGAGTCTGAGATTAAGCATGTGAGATTAGAGAGACCCTGTAAATGGCAAATAAAGGGCAATTGGCAGCAATGCAACTCTGAGCAATGATGTTGCTGGGTAAGGTACACGTCCATCTGAGAGATATGTAGCATGCTTGCAGGTGACACGGGCTAAACGCAATTATTTCATAAGGAATCGCCTACTTGCACGAATCTGCGAGGGCGTGTTTCCTCATGGTTTGGGTTTACTCCACTTGTTTGTGCTTGACAACTTCCGGTTATCAATATGTGTGAGCTGATTTCCGATAAGGATGGCAAGTGTTCAGATTGCCCCTCGACTGTCAGGCTGTAAGCAATAACGTTTACTCATTTTGCCAGCAGCAACATGACATTTATGATTTAAATAAACATACACAAAAATTTGTTTGCTCGCTCTCCAGGGAAACCGGGCTTCCACAGTGCTTATTACTCACACTGAATGGCTTGGATATACTTTGAACTTCCTCTTTATTAACAATGAGAGGAGGCAGGAGTTTTCAACAGTGTCTGTGAACTAATGAAAGTTCTATAAATTCTCAATTTACATGTGCTTTGTAAGATAAAAATATGTCTGTAAAATTCTGGAAAGATGCTAAAAGTCTAAAATAAAACATTTTCGTGGGGAAAATGATTACTAAGTAAGTAGTGCGTCACCAATTATGAAGTAATATTGTTGATAATCTGAAGGTCAGGGCCGACGAGATTCTAAAAGGGCAGCAGTTTTCTTGGGGGGTCTCTCACTGATCCTCCTCAGCTGCCTGTTCTTTCTCCAGAGAACTCGCAAATAGAGAAGAGTATGGTGTCTTTGAAGATGCATGCGCTAGGAGTGCCGCTTCAATGGCAGCATTGAATTAGTTCTCCCTTTGCCCTGACTGCTTTCGGAAGTAAGTGGAACCAGCATATTTTCAATGGTGGTCCGGTGTTTCGACCTCGTTAGCAGACCTTGAGGGTTGTGCAAGTGAGTGGCCTGATTCCTACTGTTATGCGAGGTGAAATGGCAGGGGCTTACTGTGGTTCCCTGGATTCTTCAGACCAATACGAAAGACACAGCAAGAGATGAGACAGCTGAAAACAGGAAGACAAACAAGGATGTCTTTAAATCCCGGCTACCATGCAGAAAAAAGCAATCGAAAGAGCAGTCTGAAAGTTCAGTGGAATAACCTGAGCTCACAGGATGAGATAGGACTCTATTTCTTTGCATAAATGAGATGCATACAGATTTCACCAAAAAGACGATTGTGAGATTGCTGAAAGCTGTGAAAATTGGAAGGACTAACCCAGTAATGTCCTGTGGTTGGAATCATAATTTACAAAGGCCACAATCTCATGGAGGAGTTGTTTTCCTTTGCAGTTTGTGCAGTTGGATCCACCTGAAAAGTTAGAAATGAGGGTTGAGGAGTTGGATAATTTGAGGAGGGGTGTCCACTTGATAGCGCTGTGCATGCTGTCATTTCTCACTGTGTTACACTATTGTCTGAGATGCACAAAGTGTAGGGATACATACAGAAGCCTCACAGACAGGCTGGTCTCGATTTGGTGCAAAGAGCCATCAGGATCACCAGAATGATCATAAGAATGATGCCCTAACAAGTGATAAGGTCATGTTAGATCACCACTCAACAGAAATGAGAGCCAGAGAGCTGCAGGTTACAATTCCAACAAAAGCTGTATTGCGTTTCTTCGACTGTTTCTTGACTTGAACTCTGACACTCACTGACAGAAGAGGTCACCACTGAAGTTGAAACCGAAATTGTCTGCATGTGTACTCAGATCCTGTGAGAGTCCTAGTCAAACAGAAGATTGAATGCTGAATGAAGAAGTGCATATTTAGTCAAGATGGCGATTCAGGTGCCTTAAAGGAATGAGTTTCAATCTTTTGTGGACTTGCTGTCAGTAGTGGGTTGTGTTCCTCCAAGACATGGTTTGCCAGTTTGCCTTGAGCAGGATGAGCTGAGGATGGTTGTCCTTGGGAAGGGACATAGATTTGCTGTGGAGCGGGCTGTCTCCGAATTTCATTTTATTGTTTTCTTGCATTTTATCTCCACTTTCCTCTTCCTTTCCGATACAGCTCGCACAGTGGCCTTTAAGTTATAATGAACAGTGTGGTGTTGCCAGCTGGTTTGCCTGCTTAACGTGGTCTTTGAAAGGGTTGTTGTGTATTAGTAGGTGGAAATGTGAGTGTTGTCAACTTCTGTGTTTATGGCAATGTTTGGAACTTTTGTACAATTAACACATTTAAAACTAAATTCGTGGGTCTACCCCATTCATAATTTAACCTCTGTGCTCATTCAGAATCTTCACCACTTATGTTTGCTACAAATTATAAAACAGACTAGACCATTTTTTCTTAAAAGATCTTCATATGGGGAAGCCCCTTCCTCCCAGTGCTGAACCATTAAACACTTTGCTCCACCTTAGATTTTTTTTTTCTTGTTGCTTCACTCGCTTGTGACCACTGCTTTTTCTATAATATACTCATGTTTGGAGAAATTTGTTACACCAAATTTTAAAAACAAATCCAGGGGAAAACAGTAATGTCTGAGAACTCAGAATGTTTGTTAGTTTACAGATTTGTTGATGGAGACAACAGTTTAAGCAAAATAATTCCAGAGGATACTCACTGGATACTCAATGGATGTCAATTTAAGTCCAAAATTGAATAAATGGGAGGCAGGTGTTTGGCTACTGAGACTTAGCTCCACCCACAAAAAACCCTCATCCAATGAGAAAACTTTCCCCATCACCCTTCAATTTTTTTAACACATTGGGGGTGATTCTGACCCTGGCGGTCGGTGATAAAGCGGCGGCCAACCCGCCAACAGGCCGGCGGTCAAACAAATGCAATTCTGACCCTGGCGGGAACCGCCAACACAGCCCGCCGCATTAACACTCCGACCGCCACGGCGGAACAAACAAACAGCGCGGCGGTCACCGCCAACAGCCAGGCGGCAGACAATGTACCGCCCACCCTATCACGACCCACCAATCCGCCACCTTTTCCGGGGCGGGAGCACCGCCGATAAAAACACGGCGGAAACAGACATTTCCAATGGAAAACGCTCACCTCGAGACACTCCACGCGGAATCCGGACAGCATGGAACCCGAATTGAACATCATACCTGCTCTCGTCTACCTGCTCATCTACCACGAGTACGAACTCCGCCGCAGACGTCAACGGTGAGTACTGCACCTACGACACACGGGAGGGGGGAGGCAGAAAGGTTACGGGCATACACATATGCGACCCCCCCAATATGTACACACCAATGCAGAGCAGGAAGTCACAGTGACACCACACAAACACCCTTTAAAAATACAATGACACAACCAAATTTGGAATAAATTTTCATTTACAAAAAAAGCACCTGGAAATAATAGAGCAAGCGTGAAAAATATTTACAAAAACCAAAAAATCTAACATGTACGTGGGCCAAGGTTCTGCGAAACAAGGGCAAAGCCCACACACGAGACCTGAGTCCTTTGGAGAGAACACTGCAGGGGCATCCGATGTCAAAACTACAGGCACCTCAGGGGGAAGGGAAGGGGGGGCCACCACAGCCACATGAGTCCACGACGCCAGATCCACGAGGAGCCACCATGCCCACTGTACCATCCTGGGGAGTGCAAAGCCACAGTCTCTCAAGTCTCTGCAGTGGGTGGGTTGCCCACTGGACCATCCTGGGGAGTGCAAAGGCACAGTCTCTCAAGTCTCTGCAGTGGGTGGGTTGTCCACTGGACCATCCTGGGGAGTGCAAAGCCACAGTCTCTCAAGTCTCTGCAGTGGGTGGGTTGCCCACTGGACCATCCTGGGGAGTGCAAAGCCACAGTCTCTCAGGTGGATTACAGAGTCCACTGGTCAAGGAGGAGGCATGGTGGGCACAGTGAACCATAAACAGTGCCTGAGACGGCGGGACCCAGCGTAGCGGTGCATGACATGGCGATGTCCAGCGGAGCGGTGCTTGAGACGGCGGGGCCCAGCGGAGCGGTGCTTGAGACGGCGGGGCCCAGCGGAGCAGTGCCTGACAGGAAGGGCCCAGCGGAGCGGTGCTTGAGACGGCGGGGCCCAGCGGAGCGGTGCTTGAGACGGCGGGGCCCAGCGGAGCGGTGCTTGAGACGGCGGGGCCCAGCGGAGCGGTGCTTGAGACGGCGGGGCCCAGCGGAGCAGTGCTTGACAGGAAGGGCCCAGCGGAGCGGTGCTTGAGACGGCGGGGCCCAGCGGAGCGGTGCTTGAGACGGCGGGGCCCAGCGGAGCGGTGCTTGAGACGGCGGGGCCCAGCGGAGCGGTGCTTGAGACGGCGGGGCCCAGCGGAGCAGTGCTTGACAGGAAGGGCCCAGCGGAGCGGTGCTTGAGACGGCGGGGCCAAGCGGAGCGGTGCTTGAGACGGCGGGGCCCAGCGGAGCGGTGCTTGAGACGGCGGGGCCCAGCGGAGCAGTGCCTGACAGGAAGGGCCCAGCGGAGCGGTGCTTGAGACGGCGGGGCCCAGCGAAGCAGTGCCTGACAGGAAGGGCCCAGCGGTGCTCTTCTGCACGGCGGGGCCCTGTTCAGCGGTACCTGTCTTGACGGCGGGGCCCTCTTCAGCGGTGCTCTTGCAGTATGTCAAGGGAGTCATACCTGGCCTGGACACCCTGCTCAGTCGCCCTCCGACCGTGCTGTGTCAGGCCCCTTCGGGGAGTGAGTCCTGGGCCCTTTGGTGTCGTCACTTGCAGCCGGGATGGGGCTTGTGGGGCCCTCCTGCTCCGCGCTCCTGGTGGTTGTCCTCTCCGCCCTGCTGTCCTTCCGCTCCTTAGATGGGGCTCTCGGGCCCTTGCCTCCCCTGGCTGCTGTGGCCGGTGAAGTGGCCGGAGTCACCTCCTTGGGGGCAGCCGTCTCTGTCCGCTCACGGCGGCCCTTCAATTTCCGGGTCCTCTTGCCTGGGGGGGGGCTGGCTGTCCCCTTGCTGCTCACCGAAGTGTTACTGCCGCCAAAGGGTGGACTCCACATGCCATGCACCACTTGCACTGTAGTAGTTGGGCTGGTGGTGGCTGAGGTGCCCTTGGGACTTTTCCCAGTTGGAGGGGGTGGGTCGGGGGAGGGAAAGAGGTCAAAAGTGGAGAGGTAATTTTTCTTGGGACCAAGGTAAGGGGTAGGAGTAGTGGTGAGAGAAGTGGAGGAAGAGGATGTGGTTGTATGAGAGCCAGGTGTGCTGTCCTTGGGTGCAGGTGACTGGGACGTAGGCTGTGGTGAGGTGGTTGGCTGTTGTTTGGGTGTCTGCCTGCGTTTATGTGTCTTGGAAGAGGGGGTGACAGACACAGTGGGAGAGGACACAGGGGACGTGTAAATGCCAGTGGGGGTGGTGACTGCAGGTGTGCGGACTGTAGTGGAGGGTTTGCTGGTGGTGGAAGAACTGGCTGATGTTGGGGTGCATGCAGGTGTGAGTGTAGACGTCACAGGGAGGGAGGAGGGAGACGAGGAGGACGGGGACACAGAGGTGGTAGTGACTGTTGATATGTCTGCATCTGTGTGTTGCTTGTGTGAATGCTTGTGTTTTCTGTGGTGCTTATGTTTGGATGAGCTGGCCTTGGGTGTTGAGGTGGGTGCAGGCTGGTCTGATGGTGTGGATGGGATAGGTTGAGGTACAGGAGACAGAGAAAGGCTGGAGGCAGATAGAAGAGGGAGACTGGAGACAGGGACAATGGCTGCCGTCAGTGCTGAGGCCAGAGCAGTGAACGCTCGTTGATGGGCAGCCTGACCCGAATGAATGCCCTCCAGGTAGGCATTGCTCCGATGCACCTCCCTTTCCACCCCCTGGATGGCATTCAGAAGGGTAGTCTGCCCAACAATGACCGTCCTCACCAGGTCAATGAGCTCCGCACTGAGGGCAGCAGGGGTAACAGAGGCAGGGGCTGAGGTGCCTGGGGCGAAGGAGACGCGCGCCTTCCTGGCCAAACGGCCACGGAGCGAAGACTGAGGGGCTGCTGGGAGGGCGGTGCTGGTGCGCTGGGTGGCGGCTGTACCTGTTGTTGCGGGGGGCACAGATGGTGCCGCCCCCGCTAGGGAGCTCCCAAACGAGGACGTGTCCGTGTCGCTGGTGTCTCCACCGGCCCCCGTTGTGGTGCTCCCCTCGCCCTCCGGATCACTGGTGCCCTCGGTGTCTGTGTCAGTGCCCACCGGGGCCTGGTGACCTGCAGCTCCCTCCTGCTCCGACGCCAAATCTCCTCTGCCTGATGATGCTAAAACACAAGAAGACAAAGATTTAGGGTGGGGGGAGGAATTAAACACAGTTGAGTGCATGCCTTAGCAATACCCTTTGCGGAGAGGACAGACACAGGTGCCTCGTGCACTAAGTTGCGAACTTGGGGTACACTACTCAGTACTTCTGACTAGGCAAACAGGTCTAGGGACAACACACGCGCACATGGGTGATGCTGGAGCATGGGTAGCTGCACTTGGCACCCTACAGAGGTGGGGGGCGGGGGCACAGGGCCATGCCTAAGGGAGAGGATTACACTACAGAGAGCGCCCGGGCCTAATGTCACCCACAGCCCTCCTCCCCCCCCCAGACGCCTCCAATGCGCATACAGATAGGAGAATGTGCGGATACTCACCCCCTTGTGTCTGCTGTGCTGTCCTCAAGCGCCCATCCAAATTAGGGTAGGCCACCGCCAGGATCCGGGACATCAGGGGGGTCATGGTGCGACTGGCACCCCTCCTAGGTCGGGAGGCCATCCCCAGCAGTGTTTCTGCGGTCTTCCTCGTTCCGCGGCGGATGTCCTCCCACCTCTTGCGGCAGTGGGTGCCCCGTCTGTTGTGGACCCCCAAGTTCCGGACTTCCTCGGCGATGGCACGCCAAATATCGTTTTTCTGGTGGGCGCTCACCTGTTTGACATGTACAGGGTGGGAAAGAGAAACCGTCACATATCTGCATGTTTGGAGTACATGCCCCCCCTCCCCAACCTTGTCATGGTTCCCATTCTCTCATCTGTCGTGCGTTGCACTCCCCATTCCCTCCACACCCCACCAACTTACATCCCCCCCCCTCCACACAGGCATAACCCATTCAATGTGCACTGAGTGTACTCACCTGTTGGTCTGGAGGACCGTAGAGTTGCGCATACTGGGGGAGGACCCCGTCCACGAGCTTCTCCAACTCTTCTGAACTGAAGGCGGGGGCCCTTTCACCAGTAGCAGCAGCCATTGTCACTTCCAGACCGAGTTCACAGCAGCACTTGCAGTATAGGTCCTCTCCTGTGGATGATCAGGTCTCGAATGATTGAGCAGATAGAAAATGGCGGTCACGCCCACGGCGGTGCGTACCGCGGCGGTGCGTCCCGCGACCGCCGGCGCACATCGTCATTGGCTCCTGAAACCCATAGGGTTCAATGTTAACCAATGCGTCTTCGCACAGCGGTCTTCGACCGCCTACCGCCACGGTGTGCCCCGCCAGCGCAGTGACCTCACATCCCATTGTCCCACTTCACAGGTCAGGCATCGGCCATTTCAAGGGCCCACATGGCTTAATTTCTAATGCGTCACACAGGCCTTGCAATGGCCCACATACAAACATATCAAACCATAAATTTACCTGTACTGTGCAAGCTGTGTTGTACGTACCTGTGAGTGGATTGACTCTGTACTCCATATTCTCCTTCCTAGGCACCGTCCGCTGGGACTAGCGATGAGAAGGAGGAATCCTCGCGTGTACCGGCCGCTGGTGGACCTGTCGACAATGGAAGAACGCCATATAATACTACGATACCGACTTGACCGTGCCTCCATCCATGAACTGTGTGCCCAGCTGGAGCCAGCCCTGATGTCCCCCATCCGCCAACCCACAGGAATTCCCCCTCTGGTGCAGGTTCTGTCAGTCCTCCATTTCTTTGCAACTGGCTCATTCCAGACAACAGTGGCCATGTCATCTGGGATATCTCAGCCTATGTTTTCCAAGATCTTATCCAGAGTGTTGTCTGCCCTGATGAAACTCATGCGGAGCTACATCATTTTCCCAGAGGAGGGTGATTTGCCTACAGTGAAAGCTGATTTCTATGCCCTTGGACACATCCCCAACATCATTGGTGCAATTGATGGGACCCATGTGGCTTTAGTCCCCCCAAATGACGATGAACAGGTGTACAGGAACAGGAAGAATTACCATTCAATGAATATCCAGGTGGTCTGTTTGGCTGACCACTACATCTCCCATGTAAATGCCAAGTTCCCAGGGTCAGGGCATGACGCGTATGTTATGCGAAATAGCAGCATTCCCTATGTGATGGAACAGCTACAGAGACAGCGTGTGTGGCTAATTGGTGACTCTGGTTACCCCAACCTGCCGTGGTTATTGACCCCAGTGAGGAATCCCAGGACCAGGGCAGAGGAACGGTACAATGAGGCCCATGGGCGTACTAGGAGGGTGATTGAGCGAACCTTTGGGCTCCTGAAGGCCAGGTTTAGGTGCCTGCATATGACAGGTGGATCCCTAATGTACTCACCAAAGAAGGTGTGCCATATCATCGTGGCGTGCTGTATGCTCCACAACCTGGCTTTGCGACGCCAGGTGCCTTTCCTGCAGGAGGATGGTCCAGATGGTGGTGTTGTAGAAGCCGTGGAGCCTGTGGAGAGTGAAGAGGAGGAAGTCTCTGAGGACGACACAGACAATAGGGACAGAGTGATACAACAGTATTTCCAGTAACACCCAGGTAAGAATCACCCACGCCATTTCACAATTGCTTATAGCCTCCTGCATCTGTACTTTCTGTAGTTCCCCACAGATGTTTTTCATTAATTTTTGCCTTTCCCTTCCCTTCTCAGTGCTGTCTGACTCAGTACCTGACTTCTGCTTGGTTCGCACATGAAATACAGCGTATTCACATTGGTATGTTGTCATGACTAATTGACAGAACAGAAATTGAACAGTAATATGTAATACATTTGTTAATAATACAGCATGACTCAAAACAGATTTTTGTGCAAAATGTGATTTATTTACAGTGCTAGATATCGGTACATGTGATTCTAAGGGTGATGGGTGGGGGTGGAGGAATATCCATGGCAGAGTCCAGTTCTCAGTCTCACAGGTGCATTGTTCTTTTGCCTGTGGAAGGATGGAGCATAGGCAGTTCATGGTTGGACAGGGTGGCAATGTGGGACAGTGGGAAGACTTGAGGGGGTATGTCCTGCTGGCGGGGGTCTTGACATCCTACTCTGTCTTTTTCTTTGGTCTCAGGCTCCTCTTACGGGGTGGTTGTTCTTCAGCAGGAGGTGGGGTTCTGGGGGGCTGTCGAGGTGTTGGGACCTCCTGTCCACTAGCGCCGGCGGAGGTGGTAGGCTGTTCCTGGTCCGGCCTAGTGACAGGGGCCCTGTGTGGTGCACCATGGTCCCGCAACGCGTCCTCTATCCTGTTGAGGGCCAGGACGATGGTCCCCATTGTGGTCCCGATGATTCTCAGCTCCTCCCTGAACCCCATGTAGCGTTCTTCCTCCTGTCCCTGGATCTCAGTGAACCTGGCCAGTACCGTCGCCATCGTTTCTTGGGAGTGGTGGTATGCCCCCATGATGGTGGTGACGGCCTCTTGGAGAGTGGGTTCCCTGGGCCTCTCCTCCCCCCCTGTCGCACAGCAGCCCTCCGAGCTGCCCGGTTTCCCCCGGCCTCTGTCCCCTGGACGGTGTGCCCGCTACCACTGCCCCCAGGTCCCTGTTGTTGTTGGGGTGTTGGGTTAGCCTGGGTGCCCTGTAGTGGCGGACACACCGCTGATTGAGCTGTCCTAGAGACAGAGGCGTGGGCCCGCTGGGTGGGAGCTGTGCTGGTGTTGGCATAGGGGGTCGGGTCTGGTGTGGCCTGTGGCTGCCTGAGGGGAACCGACTGCCCAGAGGTCCCCGATGGTCCGGGCTGGTCATCAGGTTCACTGTCGACAGAGCTGCTATCCTCAGTGTGGGCCTGTTCCGGTGGTGGGATGGACACTTCTGGACCCTCCTGGCTGGTGTGTTGTCGTTCGGGTCCTGCATGGGGTAAGAGAGTTTGGTTATTGTTTCTGTGTGTGCAATAGCGTGCGTGTTATGGGTGCCCTTGTCCCCCAGTGCAGGCATTCCCTTGAGGGAGGTGTTGTGAGGGTAGTTAGTGGGGGGGGGTTAGTGCAGTGGTCATGCTTAGGTGATGGGTGCCCATGATTTGTGTTGGCATGCAGGAGTTGGTGTTGGGATGGGTGGGTTGTGCTGGTGAGACATTGTCAGGGAGGATGTGTGCTGGGGGGTTGGGGGTGAGGGTGGGGGTGTGGGTTGGCATGCTGGTGGGGTGGGGGGGATATAGTAGTTGAGATTGGACTTACCAGAGTCCATTCCTCCGGCTACTCCTGCGAGGCCCTGAGGATGCAGGATGTTCAAGACGTCTTGCTCCCACGATGTGAATTCGGGAGGGGTGGGTGGTGGTCCGCCGCCAGTCTTCTGGACCGCGATGTTGTGCCTGGAGACCATCGATCGGACCTTCCCCCGTAGGTCGTTCCATCTTTTGCGTATGTCCTCCCTATTCCTGGGATGCTGTCCCACCGCGTTGACCCTGTCCACGATCCGCTGCCATAGCTCCGCCTTCCTAGCTATACTGGTGTGCTGCACCTGCGAGCCGAAGAGCTGGGGTCCCACTCTTAGGATTTCCTCCACCATGACCCGGAGTTCTTGGTCCGAAAAGCGTGGGTGCCTTTGGGGTGCCATGGGGTGGTGTGGGTGTGGTGTGGGGTGGTGTATGTGATGATAAGTATGTTGGTGAGTGGTGCTTTGTGCTACTATGTGGTGTGTGTGATGGTGTAGTGTGCCTCAGTGTGTCTTGCTTTGGATTGTCTGCTGTGTCTCTCTCTCCTTCTCTCAGTAATTATGGTCGCAGGGGTTTGTGGGTGATGTGGGTGTGTGTTTTATAGTTGGTTGATTGTGTGGGAGTGGTGTGTGTATGTGTATCAGGTGTGTGTATTTCAAATTGTCCAATGTGGCTGTGTTTTGGTGATGTGTGTGTATTCTGACCGCGGCGGTGTGTAGCGCCAATGGAATACCGCGTTTGAATGACCGCCGTGTGGATTCGTGGGTCGTAATGGCATGGGCGTATTTCTGTTGGCGTGACGGTGGAGGTTTGGTCATCTCCAGTTTATCGCTGCCCGCTGATGTGGCGGCCTGCAGTGGAGGACGGAATTTTGGAGGTTTGGCCGTTGTGGGTCAGAATGACCGTGGCGGTTAACCGTGGCCGCGGCGGTGTTATGGCGGTCTTCTGACCGGCGGTAAGGGCCTTTTACCGCCGAGGTCAGAATGACCCCCATTATCTCCTCTCCATTGTAATAGGGAGCCATATCCAGCCGGGAAGATGGATTTGTAACATGGTGCCACCCTCTGGAAGCTGCTAAGAAATGCAGCATGAAGGAATATTTTTCCACCAGATCTTCATAAACTGGCCCACATGGCATCCTTTTATCTAACCATCCAAATCAAAATACCTTGGAAAACTTTGAGTTTCTTTTTATTAGTTTCCTTTAGGACTCTGTGTTTGTATTTAATCTTTTACAATTGAGTAAGTGTTTCTGTGCACTGAGCTCTAAACAGAACCTTATGAATAATGTTGTTGGGACCACTGGGGGATCTACTATCATTTGCAATCATCAATGTGAGGGATTACTAGTAGTAGCTTAATTACTGAATATTGTGCTGACTTCACTTCACGTAGCCATCACAACACCCAATACATGTTAAACTGGAAACAGCCATAGACTTCAGAAAATCTTCTAGGTGGTCTAGACGTTTAGCTGCACATGACAGGAATAGTCAGCCCATGGTGGGTAAACTCATCCACAGACACCAAAAACCAAGAGATTTAATGAGGTACCTAAGATGTATGTGTCTTTGTTGTGTCTTTTCTGTAGACAGAGATGACAGTTTAGCAATAATTTTTGTTAAATGTTTTAACTTCTTTTTAACCAATTCGCACTGTGTTTAGAAAATTCGGTCTTCCAGCGACTTCTCTATATTTTGTTGACCTGATCATCACTAGGGTCTGTATGTTGTATTGTTTTTCCAGTATCCACAGAAATCCACTCTTTCTGCATACACTGACATTAGTTAAAGTCTGCTGCCTGATCTATAGCTCTCGTTCTTGTTTCACCAAAGAACCACTGAGCGTTCCATCAGTTATTTGGAATTGTACCAATGTAAGACAGGGGGGCGCAAAGTGGCTAATAGATATATCAACAAGACCTTATTCTAAACCTCATACACCCACCTCTGCTATGTATCATTTTCTGAACAGATAAAGGGCAGCAAAACAACAACAGAAATCCAACAAATGGATGTCTAGAACAGATCATATTTCCATCGGACATCTGAGGAAGTTCCTCAAATATCTCTATAAAATACAGTTATGGGTTCATCATACAACACCATCAACTTCAGTAGAGAGGGATCATCCACATCAGTCTTCTCAGTAGTGGATCATCATTTTGGACATCCTCCTATCCTTAAACCTTCCATACACCATTACATAATCCACAAGTACAAGCTCTAACAATGGTACTCCAGAAAACCCTTCTATTGAGCACAATCAAACTTCTCCCGCAGTCATAAATAGAGACACTGACAAGGTACTCTTCAGGTTCTGTGGGGCGAAGAACTGCTTTTGCTCACACTGATTCTACTTCCAGTTCAGCAGCAGTCTGCCTGTAAAACACTGCAGAATGGGGACGTTGACACAATTACTAGAAACACTTTTGGCAGTAGACTGGCTGTTTGCAATACATTTATGGGGGCACTTATCTACATCTCTCAATTTTAATATTGCGAAAGAAGTCCACTTTGAATATTAAGTGTTTCCTTTGGGTGACTTTGCAGCCCCAGTGGAATCACCAACCTCCTGTCATCAAGGGGTGTTTGTCTAAGTAGAAAAGTAAATCAAATTCAGCTCTACATTGACGACTGGCTGTCAAGCCATCTACCATCATACATTTACTATACTAAAACCCCTTTTTGAGCTTCCTGTGTCAATCAAGCTTTAAACCAACACCTCTGCTCTTGACGCACTTCAGGTCACAACCTGGGCAAAGATTCACTCAGCACTTCAGCGGAATATGGAAGTTTAATTTTTCATTTTTTTGTGAGAGGTATCAATAATATCAGAAAATAAATGTAGATATACACTACATGTTCTGGTTCTTACAGCCCAAAGTTACTATCATACATATCAACATTCTTACAATTTTTCTTACTACAAGGTAGTCACTCTTGTTCAGGCAACACAAATGGATCAGCAAACATTTTGAACACACTATATTGGGAATCTCACAAATGGCCTCCATATCGGGATGTGGTGCAGTCACTTTCCTGCAGCATACTTAGAAAGAGGAAAACACCTCAGAGGATTGTTTTTGTACCAGAAGGTAAACGTTACTGGACCAAAAACAATCCTACATGTAATACATGCACCTCTATAACATGGCACAAGCGTGCCTGCATTGGCGCTTGCCAGCCACTAGTACACTAGTGAAGGAAAGAGCCGAACTGTGCCATATTTTGGTAAATATAGCACATTCTTGACCTCTCCATTTGATGCAACACAGTGCAGTGCAGCAAATACTGTGTCAAATAATGATAAGTCTGGGCCATAGTTACCTCCAAAGACAAACAGGTTTCTGTGAGGGATCTCTGGCTCACCCATGGTAAAATCAGCAAAACCTCCAAAACAATAATACAGTTGATAGAAATAGGGTTTCTGGTTGGTTAGGTTAGCCCTTAAGCCAGGCCGAACCTTCACTCTCCAATCAGGACAAGGGAGTTACACACCCATGATAACCCCTGCTCACCCCCTTGGTAGCTTGGCACTAGCAGTCAGGCTTATCGCACAGGAAATGTTTAAAGCGATTGCACAACACACACAACACACGACACACTAAATACACCACAAAGGAAACACAACACCAAGTTATATAAAAATAAACTGTATTGATAAAATATCATTTGACCAAACACAACATGCCAGTAATACCCTGCTACACCAGCAGTTGTCAGAGCATCACACAGTTACTTGTACTCTGCAAAAGTCAGCAGTAGTCATGTAAAACACACAGGTTACTGGTTATTCTGCAAATCAAGCAATAGCCAGGTTTTCATCATTATTACCAAAAATGCACATGTCATAGTAAACACATTGTAATGCATGCCAAGACGTCAACATGAATGAAGAATCAGAAGCATTTCCACATTACATGTGTCCTAGAACATTTACCATGTATGCCCATAAAAGGAATCCACACATGTACTACAAGACAATCCCTTATGGCATACATCATAAATACATCTGGTACGGTACCCAAATTAGGTAATGGAAACATACGAGCCCCCCTCCAACCTGGTTAGTACAGCCTGCAACCGAGATCAGGTCCCTTAACGAGAGGAACAAGGGTATGTTTACCACGGAGGGCAGAAATCACCATAAGACACCTCCTCCAACAGGGCAACAGTGTCTCAGCTCTACTTTCATGTAGTTTGCTGTAGCTTCCCGGGAGGCTGGGCAGGTATGGGACCTCTATCGAGGGTTTCCACCCCATCCTGCCAGCCATACGATACTGCTGCCAAAAATAGGTAGAGGGGCTTACCCTCAGCAACCACGGCCTCTTCAACTGCCGTTACTTCCACTGCGGGGTGGGGACAAGCTGAAAGGAAGGCAGCAATGCTAGGCGGGAGGCAACCCTTCTCCTCACATGGGGGCTGCCTCTTAACAACCACCCTCAGCTGGGCGGGGCCTTAGTTGAGCCTTTGATCCCCTCAGGTGAGGCCCAAGAGGGTACGCAGCTTCCAGCGCATTTCCAATTCCACAAAAAATGCAGCCAAGTGGGGCGAATCTCCTGGCTTGGGACCCTGCCTCACTCAGAACCAGGCTTCCCAGTCCTCTTGGGGGCCAGGCCAACTCCTCACCTCCCCGGCCGATAGGACTCTCTGCTTCTTCCCGGCGCCTACTGGCTCTGATGTACGGCTCGAGCCGTGGCAGTGACTTAGCAATTAGAGGTGTCGGGTTGTGCCCACGGGGCACCACAGAGAGTGTGCGTCTCGTTGCGCAAAACAACTACCGCCGTCAGCAGCCACACCTCCTCCTTCCTGGCCCCCACTGCACTGGGGGGAAAGATTTGGCTCTCTCTTGGTGGGGCCACAGGAAGAAACAGAATGTAGCGCCCACCAGGTGCTATGTGCTGACAAGTGGCAGCACTCCACACAGATTTAGCCAGGACAAGGGGCACGCCACTCATGCCAAGCAGAGGTAATCCAGCCTCAAAGTCACAGTGGTGCAGGGGGGTGTCACCACCCAGCCCATGGAAACAACTATGGGAGCCTCAGGGCTGCAGGGCCCTAGCAAACAGGTCAGCACAATGGTTCAAAGCAAGCAGTGGCAGTCCATGTCAATGACCTAGCAGGTCACAGGTCGGCACAACATCCGGGCAGTCGCAAAGCGGTTCCTGGTGAGTCCTTTCAGCAGCATCCAGTGTCCAGTTCCTTCCAGCACAGGCTCAAGACATCAGTGGGGTAAACAAGCCCTTTGTGTGAGGCCAATGCACAGCCTTTACAAATGCAGGTGTGCCCCACTTCTCCTTCTCTCAGCCCAGAAAGACCATTCAATATGCAGATGCACCTCTGTGACAACTCCGCCCTCTCTGTGTACAAGCTGTCTGAAAAGTATGCACAAAGCCCAGCTGTCACTCTGCCTCAGATGTGGATTGGAGTCAAGCTGCGAAACACCAGAGTCATAGGCACAGAGAAATGACTACATTCTAAAAGTCTCATTTCTATAATGGTAATAAAAAATCCACTTACACCAGTAAGCAGCATTTCTCACTACCTTTACAATCATACCAAACATGCCTACGCTACCCCTCATAGTTCAGACAGTACCATCTAGACATAAGGTAGGGCATTTCCAATGCAATCCTATGAGCAAGGCAGCACCGACATCAGTGAGAAGCCAAATAGGCTGTTTGTCACTGCCAGGACAGGCCACACAACCAGACACATGTCCTGCTTTCTACATACATTCCACCCTACCCATAGGGCTAGCTAGGGCCTAACTTATTTGCAGTAAAAAGGGAGTTCCGGGCCTGGCAAGTAAATTTAGATGCCAGGTCCCTGTGGCAGTAATTGCGCACGCAGGCCCTGTGTCTTGCAGGCTTGAGACCGGTTTGAAAGGCTTCTTCTGTGGGTGCCGCAAGCTGCGTTGCAGGCCCACTAGTAGCATTTATTTTACAGGCCCTGGGTATAGGGATACCACTGTACAAGGGACATTTAGGTAAATTAAATGTGCCAATTAGGTGTAAGCACATCATACCAAATTTAGAAAGGAGAAAACACACACTTTAGCAGTGGCAGGCAGTGATAAAGTGCTCAGACTCCTAGAGCCAACAAAAAGAGGTCTGAAAAAATAGAGGAGGAAGGCAAAAAGTTTGGGGATGACCCTATGAAAAGGGCCAGGCCAAAAACAGTTAACAAAAAAACAAACAAAAAAGGTCAAGAAATGCTTCCCAAACCTTTCAGAACCACAACCAATTTTTTGAACAATAAACGTTTGCGACCCACCTAGCTTCAAAGGACATGGGGGAATTTTTTAATGTAATAACAGCAATCATCTGTAAACATCACAGTCTTGAACAGGCCCTTCGATATCAGACTGTAGCCAAGATATTGATCCACCCATGAAGTGGCAGATGGTGATCTGTACTGGAATCTGAAGCAGAAACTTGTCACAGTGTGGGTGCTAATGCTGGCCTGTGTCAGACGTACACTAAGACCACAAAGCTTCTGAAAAAACTTGGTGTTGGTACCAGTGATCTAGGGGGTCATTCTGACCCTGGCGGTCACCGACCGCCAGGGCCAACGACCGCGGAAGCACCGCCAACAGGCTGGCGGTGCTTCCTGGGCCATTCTGACCGTGGCGGTAAAGCCGCGGTCAGAAAAGGGGAACCAGCGGTTTCCCGCCGGTTTACCCCTGGCCCAGGGAATCCTCCATGGCGCTGCCATGGGGATTCCGACCCCCTTCCCGCCATCCTGTTCCTGGCGGTTTTTACCGCCAGGAACAGGATGGCGGGAACGGGTGTCGTGGGGCCCTGTTAGGGGGCCCCTGCACTGCCCATGCCGCTGGCATGGGCAGTGCAGGGGCCCCCTAACAGGGCCCAACAAAGATTTTCAGTGTCTGCTTTGCAGACACTGAAAATCGCGACGGGTGCCACTGCACCCGTCGCACCCCTGCAAATCCGCCGGCTCCATTCGGAGCCGGCTTCCTCTTTGCAGGGGCTTTTCCGCTGGGCCGGCGGGCGATCTTTTGGAGATAGCCCGCCGGCCCAGCGGGAAAGTTAGAATGACCGCCGCGGTCATTTGGCCGCGGTGCGGTCTTTTGCCGGTCTCCGCACGGCGGGCGGAACCCGCCGCCCTCCGGGGTCGGAATGACCCCCCTAGTGATTTTAGCAAATTTGAAAAACCCCTTCTGCAGCACAATATAGGGTAAGACCTCAAAATGAGGCCTTGCAGTGCATTTTGGACTCCATAGATATGTATGCAGTTTTATAAAAAGCAAATGGGGCCAAAGTCAGACGTCCTGGCCTTTAGGCCACATTCAAATTTCTAAATTTATGTGTGAAGTCATACACAAGTGATATTGTTGTGTATGCTCAGTTATAGTGAGCACATTCTCTGTTGAAATGGATTTGCGAAATAAAAAAGGGCAGCAACAAATACAGGAGGTTCACCTGGAGTGTTGCTTGAGAATACTTGCAATGGAGAATGCAGGGCCAGCAAGATGGCGGGCTAGACATTCCCGAGTGAAGCTCCGGTTGGATCTACCAAAATCCTGTCATAATCCTGACTCCCTGAAAACATATGACCCCCTGAATGATCAGAATTCTTCCTCCTACTATATACCCACTGTTAGACTTTTCATCCTTGGTGTGGTCTCCCTTAACTTTTTGCCTCTATTTCCCAGGTTGTTGATGTGTGCTGGACTCTGTTTTTGCTGTTTTTGTAACTCTGAGCACTTTACCACTGCTCACCAGTGCTAAAGTGCAAGTGCTCCTATACAAAATGTGAATGTAATTGGTTCAACCATGATTGGCATATTTGATTTACTGGTAAGTCCCTCGTACAGTGCACTAGAGGTGCCCAGGGCCTGTAAATCAAATGCTACTAGTGGTCCTGCAGCACTGGTTGTGCCACCCACATTAGTAGCTCTGTAAGCATGGCTCAGACCTGCCACTGTAGTGTCTGTGTGTGCAGTTTTAAACTGTATATTCGACTTGGCAAGTGTACCCATTTGCCAGGCTTAAACCTTCCCTTTTCTTACATGTACAACACCCCTAAGGTAGGCCCTAGGTAGCCCCAAGGGCAGGGTGTAGTGTATGGTTAAGGTAGGACACATAGACCCTCATTACAACCCTGGCGGTCGGAGATAAAGTGGCAGTAAGACCGCCAACAGGCCGGCGGTAAAAAAAATTGATTTATGACCACGGCGGGAACTGCCCACACCGACAGTCACTTTAACACACCGGCCGCCACGGCAGTAGCAACAAGCACTGCGGCGGTAACCGCCAATAGCCAGGCGGAAGACAATGTACCGCCCACAGTAATAAGACACACCTATCCGCCACTTTTTCTGGAGCGGTACCAACGACATCAAAAGCACGGCAGAAACATTACACAGAAGGGAAACAACTCAACATTGGAGACTCAGGGAAGAACCACGCCACCATGGAGCCCGAGTTGCAGGTGTTCCCCATGCTGGTCTACCTCGTTCTGCACCATGAATACCCACGCCAGCGAAGACGACCACAGTAAGTACTGCCGGGCTGCACACAAGGGAGGGGGAGGAAAAAGAGAGTGACACACATGCAACACGCAACACCCGCACCCCAACACCATACACACAAACAGATGCAGTAACATTACATATACACCATGTACCCCTCAGGAATAATGCAAGGACAAAAGGAATTGATTGAAGTGAGTGTAATAAGATAAAATAGTCTAAATACGTCCTTCAAAATCAAAACAGTATATACATATATACAAATGGAGGGACACTGCCCAGTCCTCAATGTCCGTGGGCCACAGGGTCACATCTCATAGGCCAAGGCCCCTCTTGACTCCTGCATCAACACGAAGAGGACACTGCAGGGGCATCAGGTCGAAAATACACAGGCACCTCGGGGGACAGGGAATGGGGGGCACCTCAGCGGAAGATGGAACAACACCACTGGTCCTGGAGGGGGCTACATGCCCATCACACTGTCCTGGGGAGTGCAAAGCCTCAGTCTCTCAAGTGGGTGGTCTGCCCAATGCTTGGTCCTGAGGAGTGCAAGGCGGCAGTCTCTCTAGTGGGTGGTCTGCCCACTGCTTGGTCCTGGGGAGTGAAAGCCACAGTCTCCCAAGTGGGTGGTCTGCCTACTGCTTGGTCATGGGGAGTACAAAGCTACAGTGTCTGAAGTGGGTGGTCTGCCCACTGGTTCTGGAGGGGGTTTTGTGCCCAGTGTGCTTCATCCTGGAAAGGATGAGGTGAGTGGATGGCTTCTTCCCACTGGTTGTGGAGAGGACATTGTGCCCAGTGTGCTTCATCCTAGCAAGGAGGGTTGAGTGGATGGCTTCTTCCACTGGTTCTGGAGGGGGCTTTGTGACCTGTAATGCAGATCTTGGGGAGAGCAAGGTCACAGTCTCTCACCTGGGTGTCAGACCCACAGGATTTGCAGGGTTCCAGGCGCATTACAGTCCATGGAGGCAGGACTACACACTGCCCGCCGGGGATGCCAGTGTTGGGGGAGGCTCCAGCTCTTCCCCTGTAGCCTCGGACGGCTGCCCACTGGGGCTGCTGCTGGTGGCACTGCTGCAGGCAGTGATGCTGGTGGCGGTGCTGGTGGCGGTGCTGTTGGCGGTGCTGGTGGCGGTGCTGGTGTCGGGGATGCCAGTGGTGGGGGAGGCTCCAGCCCTTCTTCTGCAACCTCAGATGGCTGCCCACTGAGGCTGCTTCTGGTGGCACTGCTGCAGGCAGTGATGCTGGTGGCGGTGCTGGTGGCGGGGATGCCAGTGGTGGTGGGAGTCTCCAGCACTTCACCTGCAGCCTCGGACGGCTGAACCGCCATGGTTGGTGGTGTGGGCTCAGAATCCGTCCCAGCACTAGGCCTCCTGTCCTTCCTGCCTGCAGGTGCAGGCCCTTTCCCTTGGCAGCTGGTGGTGCCTCCTTGCCCTTCCCCTTGGCAGCTGGTGGTGCCTCCTTGCCCTACCCCTTGGCAGCTGGTGGTGCCTCCTTGCCTTTCCCCTTGGCAGCTGGTGGTGCCTCCTTGCCCTTCCCCTTGGTACCTGGTGGTCATCCTTGCCCTTCACCTTGGCAGCTGGTGGTGCCTCCTTGCCCTTCCCCTTTGCAGCTTTTGCAGGCCCGTGCTGATGGGTGGTTCCCTAGAGCCTCTCACACCTGCAGTAGCTGCTGACACTACTGTGGCCGTGGACTGGGTGGCTGAGGTGCTAACCTGGGTTCTGACACCCTGGCCCGACGTGAAAGACGGGGGGAGGTGTAGGCAAGAGGTCAGCGGCAGAGAGAAAAAGCTTCTTAGGGACACTGGGACGGGAAGAGGGTGAAGGTCTGGGAGTGGAGGATGATAGAGTGGTTGTAGGAGGTGTCAGTCTGCTGTGTTTGGGTGCAGCTGCATGGGCTGGATGCTGTTGGGAGGTGGATGGCTGTTGGGTGTGTGAGTGCTTGCGTTTGTGTACTTTGGGAGGAGGGGGCACAGGCACAGTGGGAGAGGACACAGGGGACATGTGCATGAATGTGGGAGTGTTGACCGCCAGTGAGGGGTGTCTAGTGGTAGGCGTGATGGTGATGGTGGTAGTGGATGAGGATGTAGTGCATGCAGGTGTGAGTGGAGACACTACTGGGAAGATGGTGGACGATGAGGAGGAGGGGGACACAGTGGAGGCAGTGGGTGTTGTTATGTCTGCATCTCAGTGGTGTTTGTGTGAGTGTCTGTGGGATGATGTGTGGTGCTTGTGCTTGCCTTAGCCACTCCTGTGTGTTGTCTTGGGTGCATGCTGGTCTGAATGTGTGCTTGGGATAGGTTGGGGATGAGGGGCATGGGACTGGGTAGAGGAAGTTGGAGGGGAGAGGCTAGAGACAGGAACAATGGCTGCCATCAGGGAGGAGGCCAGAGCCTGGATTGATCTCTGTTGGGCCACCATGCCAAAGTGAATGTCCTCCAGGAATGCATTTGTTTGTTGCAAATGGGCTGCCAGCCCCTGCCTGGCATTCACTATGGTTGACTGCCCAACAGAGATGGATCGCAGGAGGTCAAAAACCTCCTCACTTAGGGCAGCAGGGCTACCTGGGGCAGGGCCTGAGGTGCCTGGGACGAAGGAGATACCCACCATCCTGGGTGAGCGGGCATGGGAAACTCGCTGAGGGGCTGCTGGGAGGGCAGTGCTGGTACGGCGGGTGGTGGCTGTACCTGTAGTGGGGGTGGCTAAAGAGGTGTTCGCCATCACCAGGGAGCTTCCATCGGAGGAGGTATCGCTGTCCGAACTGTCCCCTCCTGTCTCCGCCGTGGTGCTCCCCTCGCCCTCCGACCAACTGGTGCCTTCACTGTTGGTGAATTCTGCCTCCTGGGTCCTTTGGGATGCAGCTCCCTCCATCGCCAATGCATCTGCTCCTCCGCTAGATGATGCTAATGCACATAAGGACAGGGTGACAAAACAAAAAGGGGGGGAGAGACAAAGGATACACTTGGTCAATGGCAGCAACAACAACAACGTTGGCGTACACAACACATGCAGGGAACATCCATTCGCACTAAGCAATGCACCAATTGCAACATACCTGAAACCTACAGAGCCCTGCCCAGTATTGGTTGCCTACTAGCTTGGTTAGAGGTGGTGTTCATCAGCCCCTGTCCAACATGGAACCTACCCTGCAACGTCCGCCCTGGCCTAGGGGCACCCACAGGCCCACATCCCCACCCGAAGACCACTCCACCACACAAAAGTAGTATAATGTGAAACTGTACTCATCCCCCTTGTGGCTGCTGTGATGCCCTCAAGCGCCCATCCAGCTCCAGATAGGCCATCACCAGTATATGGAACGTCAGGGAGGTCAGGGTTTGACAGGCACCCCTTCATCGTTGGTAGGCCATCCCCAGCTGGGCCTCTGCCATCTTCCGTGCCCAGCATCTCAGGTCCTCCCACCGTTTCCGACAGTGGGTGCTCTGCCTGCTGTAGACCCCCAGGGTCCGCACGTCCTTGGCGATGGCACGCAATATATCCTTTTTCTGATGGGCGCTGGCCTGCTTAGAAATAAACATAGAAAAAAGGTATCAGCCATACCGTCCGGCCTCTTACACTCATGGCCCCCCCATAGTCGTCACATTCCCTTACGCACAGACATTGCCCACCATACATGCAGCATGCTGCCCAGGACCCTTCCACTCCCCCGCTTACACGAGGACCTCACACACAGCACTCCATGCATTCATGCCACATGCATCGTGCTCACAGTGTACTTACCTGTTGGTCTGGAGGACCATACAGCATTTGGTACTGGGGTAGGTCCCCATCCACCAGTCTCTTCAACTCCGCAGCGCTGAAGGCAGGGGCCCTTTCCCCAGTGACTCGAGCCATGGTCTGTTCCAGACACAGGTCACAGTAGCACTTGCAGTGTAGGTCCTCTCCTGTTCAGGTCAGGTAGCAAGAGAATGAACAGATAGAAAATGGCGGTCACGTCCCTAGAGGTGCGTACCGTCACCACCGGTGTACATCACCATTGGCCACTGTAACCCATAGGGCCCAATGACAACCAATGAGGAGTTGCATGGCGGTACTCGACTGCCTCCCGCAATGGCGCACAACGTCAGTGGCATTACCTGATTTGCACCTGTCCATCCACACAGGACAGGCGGATGCCATTTCAGAGGGGGGGGGCAGGCCATGACACCTAACTGTGTCACAGTACACATAGGCACCATTTGGGCCTATCCAACAACATACTGTTTCAGTCACAACATGCAATGCAGTGTACATTTTGGAAATGTGGAATACGGATAAGATGCTCATCGTTTTGCCCCCTAGATTGCAACCGCTGCAGATGAACAGGAGATGGAGACACCCTCGTGTGTACAGCCCCCTGGTGGACTTGGCAACAAAGGAGGACAGGCACATTATACTCACCTACAGACTTGACAGGGCCACAATCCAAGAGCTGTGTACCCAATTGGAACCAAACCTGACATCTGCTGTCCGTCACCCCACTGGGATCCCCCCTCTTGTGCAGGTGCTATCTGTGCTGCATTTCTTGGCAACTGGTTCTTTCCAAGTGACAGTGGGCTTGGCAGCAGGAATGTCACAGCGATGTTCTCAATAGTGCTAACAAGAGTGTTGTCTGCCCTGATGAAGCACATGCACAGCTACATTGTTTTCCCCCAGGTGGATGAAATGGCCACAGTGAAAGCCGACTTCTGTGCAATGAGACATATCCCCAACATTATTGGGGCTATTGATGGTACACATATTGGCTTGGTCCCCCTCCCCGGAGAAATGAACAGGTGTTCAGAAATCGAAAGAGCTTTCATTCGATGAATGTACAGATAGTGTGTCTGGCGGACCAGTACATCTCCCATGTCAATGCAAAGAATTCTGGGTCTGTGCATGATGCCTTTATCCTGAGGAATAGCAGCATCCCATATGTGATGGCTCAACTCCAGAGGCACCAGTTGCGGATAATAGGTGAGCCCTGGTTCCCACCCAGTATATGTTGGTGTATGGGTATGGGGTTGACCCTAAGGGTTAGTGTTTGGCTAACAGGCATCCCTCGATTTTGCAGTTGACTCTGGTTACCCCAACCTCTCATGGCTACTGACCCCAGTGAGGAATCCCAGGACAAGGGCAGAGGAACGTTACAATGAGGCACTTGGGCGAACAAGAATAACAATAGAGAGGACATTCAGCCTCCTGAAGGCCTGGTTTCGGTGCCTCCATCTAACAGGTGGTTCCCTGTGCTACTCATCCAAGAAGGTGTGCTAGATCATCGTGGCATGTTGTATGTTGCACAACCTTGCCTTACGTCGCCATGTGCCTTTTCTGCAGGACGATGAGGATGGAGATGGGCGTGTGGCAGCGGTGGACCCTGTGGACAGTGACAAAGATGAGGCAGAGGATGAGGATGTGGACAATAGAAGAGCAATCATACGACAGTACTTCCAGTGACACACAGGTAAGACACTGTAACTTCACCTTCCATTGACAGTTTTGTATTGGATACTGTCACTGGCAGGCTGATATTCCCACTACTATGGCCATGTACTGTACCCTTTGGCATGTCTATTTACCGATATCTGTGCCCCACTCTGGCTCCTAGTTTGTTGACTGCAGCCAACTACAGGTCATACCTATGTATAAATTACTGTACAGTTGAATTGCAATGTTTCCTGCTTGTTAAATGAATACATAGTTCAATCAATTGACAGACTCCGTACTTGTATTTTTTACAAGGGTGTTTATTTATGTACTAATAAGTGGGTGGGGTATTGCAATGGGCTGGGGTGGGTGTGGAGGAGAGTCCAGGATAAAGTTCCAGTCTATTTGTATCACAGGTGCACAGTCCAAGGGGGCATAGGAAGTGGAGCAATGGCAGTTCAAGGTGGACAGGGTGACATTCAGGAAAGTCTTATTTCCTGGTGGGGGTCTTGGCAATAGTCTCTGGCTTCTGCCTGGATCGCAGGGACCGTTTGCATGGGGGTTCTCCTTCTGCAGAGGGAGCGGTGCTGATGGCCTGTTGTTCCTGTGGCGGGGCCTCTAGTCCACTAGCGTCAGTGGAGGTGGAAGTCTGTTCATCGGTTTGGCTAGTGTCAGGGGCCCATTGATGTGCCACTGCCTCCCTCCAGGTGTTGGCCATGTCTGCCAGCACCCCTGCAATAGTGACCAGGGTGGTGTTGATGTCCCTCTGGTCCTCCTTGATCCTCATGTACTGTCCCTCCTGCAGCCGCTGGGTCTCCTGCAGCTTGATCAGTATCTGGCCCATCGTCTCCTGGGAATGATGGTGTGCTCCCAGGATGTTGGTGAGTGCCTCGTGGAGAGTCGGTTCCCTGGGCCTGTCCTCACCCTGTCCCACAGCAGTCCTCCCAGCTTGCCTGTTGTCCTGTGCCTCTGTCCCCGGAACCATGTGACCACTGCCACTGACCCAGGTCCCTGATCGTCCTGTGTTTGTGGGGTTGCCTGGGGTCCCTGTACTGGTGGACACACTGCTGATTGACGTGTCCTGGGGACAGTGGCATGGGCCCGCTGGGTGGGTGCTATGCTGGTGTTTGTGTTGAAGGGGGAGGCTCTGTGGTGGTATGGGACTGTGCATGGGTACCAACTGTCCGGAGGTCCCTGATGGGCCAGGTTGGTCATCCTGATCCAGGCGTGCAGAGCTGCTGTCATCACTGTGGGCCTCTTCTGGGAGGAACTGGATGTTGCTGGCACCTCCTCTCCGGCAACGTTGTGTGGGGGACCTGTGGCGATGTAAATGCAGTGTTATTGTTTCTGCGTGTGACATCTTGTGCATGGGTGTGTTGGCCTGTATGGTTGTTATTGCCCTGGCAGCTTAGGCTTGTGTGAGTGGTGATTTGGTGGGCTAGGTGATCGTCTCAGGTATGCATGCTTTGGTGATGGGTGTCCATGCAGGTCTGTGATGGGTGTCCATGCATTGGTGTTGCATGCAGGGCTTGGTGGTGGGAGGGATGGGTTGTGATGGTAGAGTGTGTGGGAGGTGGTGGAGTGATGGGAGTGAGGGTGAGGTTAAGGGTGGGGTATGTGACGGCATACAGGCAGGGGGGTGATAGTAGTAGGGAATTGACTTATCAGAATCCAGTCCTCCTACTCCTCCTGCCAGGCCCTCAGGATGCATGATTGCCAAGACTTGCTCCTCCCATGTTGTTAGTTGTGGGGGAGGAGGTGGGGGTCCACCGCAGTCCTCTGTACTGCCATCTGATGTCTTGCTTCCACGGAACGCACCTTCCCCTGTAGGTCGTTCCACCTCTTCCTGATGTCATCCCTTGTTCTGGGGTGCTGTCCCACGGCGTTGGCCCTTTCCACGATTCTCCGCCATAGCTCCATCTTCCTGGCAATGGATGTCTGCTGCACCTGTGATCCAAATAGCTGTGGCTCTACCTGGATGATTTCCTCCACCATGATCCTTAGCTCCTCCTCTGAGAACCTGGGGTGTCTTTGTTGTGCCATGGGTGTAGTGTGTGTGGTATGTGTGAGGGTGTGTGAGGTGATGTGTTGGGGTGTGTGCTGTAAGGTGCGTGGATGGTGTATGGGTGATGGTGTTCTGTGGCTCTGGTTCTGTGGGTGCTCTTGTTGTGTCTCTCTCTCTCTCAGTTGTCAATTTTCTTGAATCGTAAAGGGTTGTGGGCAATGTGTGTGTGTTTTATAGTGGTGTGGGTGTGGTGTGTGAATGTGTGTTAGGTGTGTAGTTTGAATTGTCCAATGTGGTATTGTTTTGAATGTGTGTGTGTGTGTGTGTATTTTGAGCGCAGTGGTATGTACCGCCAATGGTTTACCGCAGTTGAATGTCCACTGCGGTGATTCGTGGGTCATAATGCTGTGGACGTAGTTCTGTTGGTGTAACAGTGTGGGTTTTGGTACCACCAGTTTATCGCCAACCTTTGAGCTGGCGGACCTGTGTGTGTGTCTGTATAGTGACGGATTGCTATGTGTGTCATAATATGGGTAGCGGTAAACCACAGTGGCGGCGGTATGTTGGTGCAGTCAGCATGGCGGTAAGCAGGACTTACCACCAATGTCATAATGAGGTCCATAGTAATGTGTTTTAAATGTCCTGACAGTGAAATACTGCTAAATTCGTTTTTCACTGTTGTAAGGACTGTCTCTCTCATAGGTTAACATGGGGGCTACCTTTAAAAATGATTAAAGTGTAGATTCCCTTTGGGAGCAGATGGACATGTGGAGTTTGGGGTCTCTGAGCTCACAATTTAAAAATACATCTTTTAGTAAAGTTGATTTTGAGACTGTGAGGGTCATTCTGACCCTGGCGGCCTGTGGGCGCCAGGGCCACCGACCACGGGAGCACCGCCGACAGGCTGGCGGTGCTCCAATGAGCATTCTCACTGCGGCGGTTCAGCCGCGGTCAGAAGCGGAAAGTCAGCGGTCTCCCGCTGACTTTCCGCTGCTCATTGGAATCCTCCATGGCTGCGGAGCGCGCTCCGTAGCCATGAGGATTCTGACCCCCCCTACCGCCATCCAGTTCATGGCGGGAAAGCCGCCATGAACAGGATGGCGGTAGGGGGGGTCGCGGGGCCCCTGGGGGCCCCTGCCGTGCCCATGCCAATGGCATGGGCACGGCAGGGGTCCCCGTAAGAGGGCCCCAAAATGTATTTCACTGTCTGCCTTGCAGACAGTGAAATACGCGACGGGTGCAGTAGCACCCGTCGCACCTTCCCACTCCGCCGGCTCGATTACGAGCCGGCATACTCGTGGGAAGGTCGTTTTCCCCTGGGCTGGCGGGCGGTTTAACTGGAACCGCCCGCCAGCCCAGGGGAAAACTCGTAATACCCGCCGCAGTCTTTTGACCGCGGCGCGGTAATTTGGAGGGCGGGATCCTGGCGGGCGGCCTCCGCCGCCCGCCAGGGTCATAATGAGGCCCTGTGTGTTTGAAAATGCCACTTTTAGAAAGTGAGCATTTTCTTGCTTAAGCCATTTCTATGACTACCTGTTTGTGGATTCTCTGTCTGGGTCAGTTTGACAGTTGGGCTGGTTGCATCTCTCACTAGACAGTGACACAAAGGGAGCTGGGGTGTAGCCTTCGTATCCTGATGAGCCACAGACTTTAGATCACTTCTGGAAACCAAGAGGAACCTCTGCTTGTAGAAAAGCTGAAGAGCTGAGGAAGAAGAGCTGCGCTGTCTGTAACTGTGCTTTGTGGAGCTATCCTGCAGTTGCTGCTTCTGCCTGTGCAAGAGGACAAAGAGTGGACTTTGTGCGCCCTCCTACTTTTGAAGAACTCTCCAAGGGCTTGAATTAGAGCTTACCTCCTGTTGTTGTAGTCCCAAGGACAGCAAAGACTTCTCTCTACCAGCACCTGGAGCCTCTGCTGAGACTCCTACCCTGCCAAGTGGTGCCCATCCAGTTCCTGGGACCCTGAATGGAGAAGCTAGCAGAACAAGAGTAAGAAATCAACGCACAGACCGCTGTGTGGGGAAAAGATTGATGCAACTCCGAGACGTGGCTGAAAAATCGATGAGCTGCAGGCTTCGTTGCTGAAATCAATGCCTGCCTGCAGCGCGGGTGGAATATTACGCACACGGCTGGAGAAAAGACACACAGCATCGCTGACGAAGGCTGGTGAGATTGCAACCCGCGTTGCATGGTTTTCAGATCATCGTGCAGCAGGATTTCTGACACAAACATCACAGGGTGTGTAAAAAGAACGCAAGGCCTGCCCGGACCCGAGAGTGCTGTTTGAATTGGCGCATCGCTCTCCTGCGGAGAGAAGAAACGATGCACGCTGACTTGACTGAAGGAGAAATTACGCATGGTCTCGCCCATGAGTGATATCGATGCATCACAAGCCCCTTTTGACGCACACTCGCCGGTGCAGGGTTATTTTTGATGGGCCCAGGTACATTTCCACGCTAACAGCGTTAGCGTTGTGTTTAAAATTACCTGAAGACTCTTTTTGGTTTTTAATTGATAACTTGACTTGTGTATTGTGGATTTGTCATTTTGGTCTTGTTTTGTTTAGATAAATATTTTCTATTATTCTAAACCTGTGTTGTGTAATTTTGTAGTGTTTTCATTGAGTTACTGTGTGTGTTGGTACAAATACTTTACACCTCGCACTCTGAAGTTAAGCCTGCCTGCTCATGCAAACTACCAAGGGGGTGAGCAGGGGTTAGCTGAGGGTGATTCTCCTTTACCCTGACCAGAGTGAGGGTCCTTGCCAGGACAGGGGGTAACCTGACTGCCAACCAAATACCCCATTTCTAACAACCACAACGTGATTTAGATGCCGTATCGGAATAAAAAAATAAATAAAGCCCGGCCGGCCGGGAAAACGGGCCGTGAGGAGTGCACAAGATGGCGGTTGTTTGCACATAAAGGGAGTACCAGAAACTGCTTGCCTGATATACGGATGACCACTGCACTACACCGGCAGCCAGTGGAGCAGAGCGTACACCAGAAGAAGCAGACCGCAGATGAGCCTCCACAGAAGACAGAGACTGGCAGGCCGGATCTGCCGTCAGAGCCCGGACGGCTCCGGCCGCAGAAGTGAGTGCCTGGCCTGGAGAGAGGAGAGCGGTCTGTGCCTGGTGGTGGACCGGGGAGGATGTAGCCCTGACCTGCAATTGTGTCACGGAGAGAGGCATCCTCTGTGGTGGCAGCATGGGCCTGATCCAACTGGCGAAGTCCAGTTGCAGTGAGGGAGGTGAGGCCTAACGCAGGAAGGAGGCGGGCTGTGGAGAGGTAGACCTCCTCCACAGGGGAGGCGGAAAAGACTGTAAGCAGTGCGACCTCCCCCCTGCTTCCAGAAACACCCAGGATAAGGGAGAGGTGCGGAAGAAGAGAATCCGGCGGAGAGAGGTATTGACTGCCAGGCAGACTGTCAGAGCCCACAATGTGGGATCATCACTCTTCATTGCCATAGCCATAAAGTAGGCTTTCCTGCACGGATGGCCCCCACAGGGTACTCAGCAGGATGCCCTGTCAATCCTGAATAGGTGTGAGGCCTTAATTGCAAGTGAGCAAGCCACCACTCTACGGGAACCGGACTAACAGTCTGACAGTACCACAAACCCCTGCGTTGCCCACTGGAAAGCCTTGTTTGGCAGCGGACAGGGAAAACCTCACCATCCTGTCTCCACAAATTTAGGGGATAAACACAGTAAAGCGTGCCTGGTCGTCCTTCCTATGACAGGGGGTACGAGGTAAAGAAATCCCAAGCACATCTTTATCCCAGAGATTGTGTTTGGTAAATTGCACCTGAAAACACACCAAACACGCTCCCTGGCTGATATCATGGTAAAAGATGAAGAGCAAAAGACCTCAAGGCAGGGAAGCTGGACAAATATACTAAGGTGACTGAACACCATCAACCGGAGGGAGCGCAGCCGGTGCCACTGGATAACGCAGCACTTTTGTTGGCAGTCAATCAATCAAGGGTGGCACTGGAGTCCTGAATTGGGGAGGTCCGCTGAGAGGTTACTCCGCTCCAACAGGACTTATGAAATATCGTAGAGAGAGTCACAGCTGCAGAAAGTCAGGTGTCGGAGATGGAGGATGCCAAACATGCACTGGCCCAGGGGCTGGGAGAAACCAAAACGGTTGTTAAGAACCTGCTGCAGAGGGTGGACTATGCAGAAAACCATGGGAGCAATCTCTGCTTTGTAGGGTTCCCAGAGGAGGTTGAACGCCCCACTGTCCTGTCATTTTTTACCAACTGGATACGTACCACTTTTCCAGAGGGTTTGCTCTTGACTTGCTTTATTATAGAGAGAGCCCACAGGGCACGGGCAGCCCAGCCCCCGCCTGGCACTCTGCTAAGAGCAATATTAGCTAAACTTCTCAATTACCAGGATAGAGACATGCTGCTTTGAGATGCAAGGTGACTAGGTGAGATTAAATAGGAATACTCTAAGATAATGCTTTTTCCGAACTACTCCTATGACGTCCAGAAGCAACAAAGGTCATTTGATGCAGTGAAAGCCAAGTTCGCACCATGCAATTGAAATGTGTGTTGCTCTTCCCGGTCAAATTAAAAGTCATATTCAAAGAAAAAACACACTTCTTTACTACCCCAGAGGAGGCATGGGAATAAATAGACGATAGACCACAGCTCCGTTCACAGTCGGGACTAGCAAAAAGGGTCAATGATGTGCTACACACTCGGCCAACAGTATGGTCCTCCATGAAGAAGCACAGAGGGCCGTACTGTAAGCCAGTGAACGAACCCCAGAAGACAACAGACAGACTAGAAGCGAAAGAAACACCCCCATCAGATGCAGAGGGAGATGAGGGAATGGACAAGCAACACTCTTCCCTGAAGGAAGCTGACAATGAAATTACCTGGTCACAACTGGAGAAAGCAGCAGAAAGTGACTTTGATAGAGAACTCTCCTCCCGAGACTCGCGACAGGGGGACAATGAAGAACTAGGAAAAGTCTAGTCAAGAAGAGAGGGGTTGATGAAGAAATGGGGGAGAAAGTAGGCCACCAGTCCGGAAGCTAGCAGTTAATGGTTTGCTTGTGATAATAGATAGACACCGCCTCCCCCTTTCAGAGGTATAGGTCAGGGATAGGTGGAGGCAAAGGATATGTGTGGATAATAGAGGAGGCACTAGTATATGAATGTGAGAGTAGAACCTGACTGACTGGAAATTCAAATCACAGGATCCTCAATGTTTATGGGGAATGTATGCCATGAGTGAATGTGAGAGAACTGGTAACAAAAGAGAGAGCCTCAGTATCAATTGAGGCCCCCTCCGCTATCAGTTTGGACTCTAGGATGACTATGGAGGTGGGACTGGTGGTCATAGAAGAGACGTTTTAAACACAAGTTCAAAATTGGGTGGGAGTGGACTTCAGACTTCTTCTGCAACATATTTAGCTCCCACATTATGAGAGTGAATGCATGTGAAGGATGAGAGGTAGGAAAGGGGGAGCGGGAAAGGAATGCTTTAATTCCGTTTGAGTTGTTTGATATTAATATATTTTTTCAACAGCGGAGAGCATGCTTAATAATGCCAGAAATACACCAGATGGAAATGCATTGTAGAAACTCACAAATTGATGGCTATGCCTTGTGATACTGACTTGATCCGTAGCCAATGCACCATCCTTACAGGGAACGTGAATGGTCTGGGCAGTAAGATACAGAGGGGCCTAGTGGCAAATTACATTTGATGCATGAAACCTGATGTAGTCTTTCTCCAAGAAAAACACTTGTAAAGGACTAACTGCAAATGTCTTGCCCGCGGGGCATATACTCTTCTAGCACATGCAGGGTACACCTCAGGATCCTGGGGAGTCGTGATACTGGTTAGGAAGACACCCCTGTTTCAAATACAGAAAAAATGGGTAGACCAACAAGGGTCCTATGTAGCGGTCCAGGGTCTCTGAGGTAGAGAAAGTGTCACCATTATCAGAGTATATGCCCCCACGCCTATAGCAACACACCCTTCAAAAAGTGTCTGGCATCCTACTGGAAGCCACTTCCTCCTTCCATACCCTGGGGGACATTTTTAACAATGTCATGTCACCAGGGATGGATAGGTCCAGGGATTCATCAGAAGCGGATGGTCACACCTTTGGCCCGATTTGTAGATTCCCTGTGTCTTGTAGACCTTTTGCACCATAAACACACAAGAGACATGGCCTACTCCTATAACTCAGGGGCTCATGTGGCCTCTTCTAGATTAGGCTATTGTACTGCCATTTGATGGATTTTGTTTTGACCAATGACTTTGTGTTTCACCACTGCGCATATTAGTTGCTCAATGTTCACCAGTAGCACATGGTATGTTTTGTTCAGTTTAGCCGCCTATGGGCTTTGACATTGCATTAGCCATTACTTTCTGTATTCAGTTTAGCCGCCTATGGGCTTTGACATTGCATTAGTCATTACATTCTGTATTCTGCCTATTGGCTTTGACATGCTGTATCCAGTCTAGCCGCCTATTGGCTTTGACATTGCATGCCTATTGACTTTGACATGATGTATTCAGTTTAGCTGCCTATTGACTTTGACATGCTATTAGATATTCTGCCTATTGGCTTTGACATGATATCATATATTACATTTTATATTCAGCTCAGCTGCCTATTGGCTTTGACATGATATTATACATTGCATTTTGTATTCAGCTCAGCTGCCTATGGGCTTTGACATGATATAAGACATTGCATTTTGTATTCAGCTTAGATGCTTATTGGCTTTGACATGATACTAGACATTGCATTTGATACTTAGGTTAGCTGCCTATTGCCTTTAACGTGGAGTTAGACATTGCAGTTGAGAATCCAAGCTGTATTTTTCCAAGCTGTGTTTTTGCACAAGATGAACCAAGATGTTTTGTTCTCACAGTAGACTAGACATGATAAGAGAGAGTACATGGGTGTTGTTCTCTCTGCTTGAGCTTGGGAACAGGAGTAGTCTTGGAGACCTGGCCAGTCTCCAAAAGGCTTGCTCAGTTTCCCAGGTCTGAGAGGAGGGGGCACACCTTTGTAACGAATGTAACAGGCTGCAGAGATTCAGATTCGAATCTGCCGGACCTCGTGCTGGAGCTTGGCGCCAGCTGCCAGCAATCCCGTGTGGGTAGATGAATCTCTTTCTCGCGGCTGACAGGGGTCATCAGCTTGCAGACCTTAGAAAGATGAAGCTGTAGATAGTTTCCCACACGGTGAAGTATTTGTTTTGCTTTGCATTCAATATCTTATAAATATAATCTGCTGTGTATATTGCAAACTGATATATTTTGTTTGATTAACGCGGACTTGAAAGCTACTAATTCGTCATACATAAAAATTGGGGTTGGGGAAGAATTAACAACAATAAAAGTCTTCTTTGACCTCAGAAGTGCATTTCTGTTGTGTTATGTTAGTGCTTAGAAACTAGATAAGAGGAAAGCACTACAGCTATATATTCTCCCCAGCAGGCGACGTAGGTGAAATACTCCAGGCAGATTATCTGGAGAGAGGATTATCCCGCTACTCCCCACTATTGATAGCAATGGGGCAGAAAACCTGTAGGAGTGGTAGCTCATGGTGCCTGAACACTTGAGAACTGTGTGATGCAGCGACCCTGAAAGAGATTTGAGTAGACTCTGAACTCTATGTCACAGATAATAGGGACTTGGTGGAATCGTCAGTAGTGATCTGGGAAGCATATAAAACAGTGATGTAGAATAGAATACACAACATTATCACCCATAAAAAAACAGGTAATAAGAGATCTGGAAGAAATGGAACATCGCCTCTTGAAGGTAGAAAAAGACCATACAAATGGACATATTACAAAAAATGCATAGCTGATGCCCTATGAGAGGAATACAAAGTGCAGGTGACTGACGAAGTGTACAGACAGATATTGGCAGTCCAGCATAGACTTTACGAAGCAAGGGGCAGGGCAGGTATACTACTGGCCTGGTTGGAGTGCCACGAGATAGAGAACCGATGGGTGCAGGCTATTGAGGGGGCAAAAGGCGAAATGTATGACTTGGTTATGAACATAGCGAGGGAGTTCGCAAACTACTATCAGACCCTTTACAAGGCACACTCTTAGCAGACCAACCTCAAATAGAGAGTTATCTGGCAGGTATGGAACTGTTCTACCACCCGATGATAGACCAGCCCTAGACTCAGAGCTATCCCTGGTGGAAGTGCACAACACAATATCCAAATTGAACCTGAGTAAGACTCCAGGACTGAACGGGCTCCCTGCCGAATTCTTTAAAAAAACAGGCAGATATTCTGGCCCCTCACTTATTATGTCTATATCAACATGCCCATGAAGACAATATTCTTCCCCCGACCTTCGTAGAGCCATTATATTGGTAATCCACAAGGAGGGCAGGCCACCTACTCAATGCGGGTCATACAGACTGATTTTCTTAACATCGAGACCAAGATATTGGCCACCGTGTTGGCTAATAGATTAATAAAACTAATCACTCCATTAGTACACAAGGACCAATCAGGCTTTATGCCAAAACGGTCAACCAGAGGTAACCTCTGCAGACTCCATAACTGGATGGCAGAGGTATTAAGAGGCACGACCACCATCTGTCCCTTTAACTTGATACAGAGAAGGCGTTTGATACTGTACATTGGCCCTTCATGAAGCAAACCCTACGGCAGACAGAAACAGAATAAGGTAAACAGAATACTATCTCAGAATTCCCCATGGAAAGGGGAACCCAACAGGGCTGTCCCCTCTCACCCCTCTTGTTTGCACTCGGTATTGGAACCCCTGCTGTGGGTAATATGCACCCATCCACAGATTTGGGGATTTGGACACCCAGAGTCAACAAGCACTCAGGAGACGTTTTCCCTATATGCCGACAACATCCTTCTTTACCTCACCCATCCCCAAGACTTGCTACATGCAGTCTTTTAAACTTTTGAGCGATATGGAGAACACTGTGGTTATGCTATCACCTTGGAAAAATCGATCCTATTCCCAGTGGAGGGACACCTCACCCCAACAGATCTACCAGAGAAGCTGAAGACGGATAGGTAGGGCTTCAAATATCTGGGGATTTATGTCACACAGTACCAAGAACGATGTATAGAACAGAATATATGCAGCATACTCGTTTTCAGGCAGACGCAAAGCGGTAGAAAATGCTCAAGCTTCTGGGGAGAGCGCAATGTTTAAAATGATCACCCTCCCAAAGTTCCTACTTCTCCTTCAAAACACCTATTACAGAATACCTGATGAGCTATTTGTTAAAATTGAGGAAATACTGTGAAAAGTACTATGGAAAGACACTCACCCCTGAATAGCTCTCCAAGTCCTGCAATGCAACCAATATAATGGGGGTAAAGCACTTCGAGACGTCCAGGCATACTACTGGGCCTCCTATCTATTAGTCATACACGACTGGGAACAGTGTAGAGGGAAACAACCCAACCTATGCCCTAGAGAGGCTGCAGTTTCAAACACACTCTCATCATCACTATTTCTATTGGGGCAGCGGCACTAGCCGCCTATTACCGGCCACACAGATTGCACTAGAGGTGTGGAGGAAGGTGACCAAATGCCTAGGCTGGGCAAAAAAATTGACATATGAAACTCCTCGATGGGCAGGGAACAGTTTTAGAGAACTTGGGAAAGTGAAAGGTTAGCTGCCTGGGATTGCATAGGCATCTCAAAGCTTGGAGACCCTCGGAAGGATGGAACCTTGGTGCCCTTCCCAACCCTCCAGGCAGGATTCCAACTTAGTAACACACAGTATTATAGATATCTGCAGCACAGCCATGCCTGGAAAGCAGAGGACATAGCTTTAGATCTTCCCGAATATGCTCCAATGGAGGGCAGACTACTACAGGAAGCACTACCTGGAAAGGGGTCACCACTATTTATACAACCATCAACAATAATATGCCTGACACCCTCCATACTTAGAAACCACAGAGGGTAACCCTGAAACCCCAAAGGGCTGGGTAGAAAATAATCATTACATACAACAATGCGCCCAAGGGGCATTGTTGTATGTAATGACACCCTCCATAGGCTAGGGAATAGGTGGGAGAACAAAGTAGGGGAGCTAGAAGATCTAGACTGGGAGGCAGCTCTGATGTTCCCAAAGGAGGTAGCAATCAAATCACGACTGAGGCTTATTCAGCTCAAAATCTTACACCGAATATACTGGGCACGACGGTATAAAATTGGAAGAGCCCCAAAGCCTGAATGTTTGAGATGCAGGGAGCACGGAATCAATCTCATCCATACAATCTGGGGTTGCCAAAGACTGCATGTTCATTGGGAAATTGGGTGCAGAAATAGGGGCACGAGTACCAGAAGACCCCAAGTATATTTTGTTGGGAATACCCAACGACATAGATCTCCCTCATCATAAGCTGGTATTTTGCAATCTGGGGCTGGCAAAAAGAAATATAGGAAACATTGGGGCTCTCCTGAGACACCTACACTGCGGGAATGGGAGTCAGGTATGGACCTCTACATGGTGGCGGAGAAGGTTACCTGCAAGAGTAGGAGTTGCCCACGCACATTTAGAAAACTATGGGGTACTTGGATAGAATATTATGGCTTAGATACACAAGAAGAGGGCCATGACTGAAATGTCTGACCAACCAGGCTGGATCTCACACCCTCATTACCCTCCCCTGATTATGTCAAGAGGGTGAATACTATCAGTATGTATAAGGAAGTGTAAACCCTTTGGTGGTACAAATGCTCATCTGCTGGTTGCTAATTGTTATGTTACGTTATGTTGAGCACCTGTTGTTGCAATGTTAGTTACAATTTACGAAATGCAATAAAAATAAATAAAAGAGAGAATGCATGCAATAGTTTGTTTAAAAAACAGGCTCAGGGAAATGGTCTAGAACCATTTCACTTGTGCCCAAACAGGGCTAATAATTTTAAATATTACCTGCAAATAGACCACGATGTTCACAACCTAAAAACACAAATAATCAGCTTGTAGCCCAACAGCGGGTTTCTAATCCACAGTTAAGGAAACAAGCCATGTCTGTAAAAATAGTTAAGTGAGTATATTATCACAAAATTAAGTAAATGAGACATAGAGTAAAATGTTATAACAAACAATGTACCCCAAAATACAATGCCACCAAGACCTAACACCTTTGTGACCATTCTGGGAGTGCCCAAAGCTTTGTAAAAGATTTATCCTGGTGAAAAGTTTTACTTTTGGGAATCGTTACACTCAGTATATACATCCTCATCTAGGTATGCCCATTTATTGAACTATATATGAAGGATAATTTAGATGTGTGTGTCAAACATAAATGCAAATTTGTAATATCATTATTTATCATACCATAATAATTCAGTCTGCTCAAACACATTCATGTTTTTTTCTGTATGTGTATACGCAGGAGTGAGGAAACATTCATCGTCCCCATACAATCCAGACCACAAGAATGGTGCTTTATGACAGTTTTCTTCTCAGGTTAGTTTAAGATAAGCTTTGAATTAAAGCTAAATTGGTGAGCTAGGGTTCAGTGACTCAACCAGGAGTCAATCTGAATGTGAAGTGTTTGGTGGTTTGGCATGAGTCCCGGAAGTCACTTCAAGACAACTCTTAGTAGTATTTCTATTGTTTCACACATTTTACTCATTACTTATAAAACGTCACTCACTTTAATGATTGCATCACCAGGGGTGGACGTATGTCACTCTTGGCCACTACTTTGTGCTTTCCATAACTGAAAACTGATATAGATCAAATTTTACTAATACATTAGTGACCTAGAAGTTAGCATATGGCAACTTATAAATCTTCATTTAAAAGCCCAATAGAGAAATTAACATGAAATGTAAAAACTTGCACGTTTGATATATGGCAGGCATTGTGACCTCCATTGGTTTTGGAAATGGCGTTTTGCCATGGTAAGATGTTGTACATTCGTATTTTAGTGAACCAATGGCTCAAATTAATGGTAAAGATATTATTTTTAGAGAAACAGTAGAGACGAGGTATATAATGAGTATTAAACAAACATGAATTAATAGTACTTTTTTGGAAAATGTTATTTAGTCAACAAATTTTTATACATGTGTGAAAGGCAAACAGGCAGAATTTACAGTTAATTCATTAATTAACATGATGTAATCATATTCTAGATTCCTGGATCGCATTCTAGTATCAACTGTTGATGCATCCCTCCCTTTCCCCATTTTTAATTTTTTTTTTGCATTGCATGCACCCTTCAAGCATATCTTTCTTCCCTTGATTGGACTTGCATCCTCTGACATTCCCACTGTTCAAAAGATGAAGGTGTTATCATTCTCCATTCTCGTAATATCGATGATTTTGCAACCAATGATGCTATAAAAAGTGTGTGGTGCCTAAAAGTGCCCCCAGGGGATCCAGGCTAATCTTTACATCCATTTGGGCACTCAACCAATGGAATATTTTTTCCCAGGATTCCCATAGGAAAGGACAAGTAATGCATACATGTAACCAATCCCCCATGTTATGTTGGCATCTATAAAAGCCCCGGATGCTGATGGAAACATTTTCTGAACCAATACAGGTGTGTAGTATAATCTCAATTTTGTAAAAAAGGGCATTTGTTTAAAATACACAACCCTGATAGCTTTGTGGGCCCACATATTATACTGCTTTCACACCCACATGTCCATTTTACTTCCTATTTCTGCCTCGTTTGCCTTCAAATCGTCTGGAATTAATTTTGCATGAAGCTGTTCCTGCAATATCCGATAGCAGTACCCTATTTCTACCTGACCCTTCAAATAACATGCTTGGATATTGGTGGGAGCAGCTGGGACGATCGTTGTCGAACTGGATCGAATAAAATAATACAGTTGAAGATATGAAAAATAAAGCCATTTTGGGATCTCCGGAGTATCTAAATTAAGTTGCTCCCATGTTTTCCTTTGTCCTGAGGCATATGAAATTGTTGAGCGATAGGAAATTTATACATTTCGTTTCCTTCTGCATTCTCCATGTCTTGCATTCCTGAAGTGGCCATAATAAATAAAGCTGGGGAAGCTGACATTCCTCTTTGAGTTGATAAAATCTGGATGTCACTACATGAGGAGTTTTGAATGTAGTTCTTTTGGGGAGCCTTGGAATTTTGAGGAAATAGAATAGCTGAAGTAAAAATGTGTGTCCAGATTATAGGATGCTGCTGCTCTAATCATCCAATCCAGGAAGGCCACTTGGTAATATTTCTTAAAATGTGACAACGCTAATCCCCTGTCTTCAATTCCCATCTGCAATGTCTCCAATTTAGTATGGGTTTTTTTCCCTGACCATACAAACTGACACAAAATCTAATTGATTTCCTTGAAAAACTTTGGGGAACCTTGATAATCACATTTGAAAATACAAAAAAAAGAGGAAGAATTATCATCTTGATCCCAGAAATTCAACCAATAATTGATTACGGGGAGATTTGCCATCGGAGCAGTATACTTCATACCTTATTTAGAGTGTACTGATAATGCAATAAATGAAGTTCCTTGTAATTGTCGAGACAATTATACCCAGGTACCTGATAGGGTGCTGGGCATGGTGCAGTGCCCACATATTCCCTGGCAATACCAATTCCAAGCTATTGAACAGGAGTGCCTCTGATTTTGCATTATTTACTTCATATCCCCCCAATTCAGTACATTTCTTAATCTTACCCAAGGCACTTCTCATATTGGATGCCTCTACTGCCAAATACAAAATCATATCATCTGTAAACAACTTTAGTTTGGATGCACCCTGCAAAGGCGGTGTGATCCGGGCATCTTGACGCAGTGCTCCCGCTAAGGGTTCCATAAACAATGCAAATAGCACCAGAGACATTGGGTAGCCCTGGCGTTTCCCCCAAGAAATTGAAGCTTTCCCTGCTACTCGTGCATTCACCATAATATTTGCGTCTGCATTCCTATAAAGATTCCAAAGCAGGCCCACCGGTTTATGAGGAAAATTGAATCTGATCAAGATAGTAAATAATACTTCCCTTTGGACTAAGTCAAACGCCTTTTCCGCATCCAACATTATAATAGCAGCCTTGGTCTTACCCTTAGTAGTCTATTGACTGTATTAAACAATTAGTATTGGACGACATAACTCGCTCTGGGAGGAAACTACAGTGATCTGTATGGACAACTGCCTAAGCTAGTGGAGTTATCATAGCTGTGATTATTCTTGAAAATATTTTATAGTCATTGTTAAGGAGACTTATAGGCCAGTAGGAACCTGGCTTATCTGGTGGCTTACCTTTCTTTAAAAAGGATACAATTGCTGCTGTACCAAAGGTAGTTGGCACCTCACCCCCATTTAGTATTTCATTAAATAATATAACTAAGATGGGAGTAATCTGATCTACCAAAAGTTTATACAGCTCTGCAGGTAGCCCATCGTTTCCGCAGGATTTCCCCTTTGGAGAGTTTTTTATAGCTTCCTTAATCTCAACCAGCTCGATTGTGCACTCTGCTATAGTTCCAGATTCACTGTCTAGAATGGGCAACCTAATACCTCCTAAATATGTATTAACCTACTTGGGTGGAACAATCACTGGGTAGGAGTATAAATATGAGTAATGGGATAAAACACGCTTTCTGGCTGCAGATGCACCAGGCATCCTTCAGGTTCACCAAATATAGGGACTCATTATGACTTTGGCGGTCTTTTGACAAGACCGATGCGGTGGCGGCCATCAAAAGACCACCATGTTGGCGGTAATTCAACTGCCGTATTAAGAGTGACACCGTAAAGTCTGCCAGAAAACAACCATTTCCCCAAAACCGCCAGGACACTGGAGGGCAGAAAAGAGGCGATTCCACCACCAGCACCAACAAAAATCCTCCCATCAGAATAAGATCCACAAATCACAACAGTGGTTCTTCAATGGTGGCAAACCATTGGTGGTGTGAACAAAACTCCACATTGGATAATTTGAATAACCCACACCTGACACATGTCCACACACCCGACACACCTACACACTCAACTATATAGTACACCCCTACACAACCCACAATCCTTTGCAAACAAAACACCACACACAGACAACCTACATATTATACAAAAACTAAAAGTAAGAATAGGCACCGATAAACAATTCACTATGCATACATCATACACCCACACAACATTCTTAACAAACATTTTACCACCACACATAATCCACAACAACCGTCACCCCCTCACATCACAGCAGCTACACCTCACCATTTACCTAACTCTGCAGCCTTTCACTTTGAACACTACCACACCATCTGCACCACCACTACCAAGTCCCCCAAAAAACACCCACGTTTCACGAATGAGGAGCTGAGGGTCATGGTGGACAAAATTGTAAGGGTAGAGCCACACCTGCTCAGAGCAAAGGTCCAGCAAACATCAATAGCCAGGAAAATGGAGTTGTGGCAAAGGATAATCAACAGGGTAAATTCTGTAGGCAGCTATCCACGCACAAGGGAGGACATCAGGAAAAGGTGGAATGACCTCAGGGGAAAGGTACGTTACATAGCCGCCAGGTAGTAGCTGGCAGTAATGAAGACTCGGGGTGGGCCCCCACCTCCTTCCCCTACTTCCCCATCTTGGGAGGAGAAGGTCTTGGACATATTGCATCCTGAGTGCCTGACAGGAATACCTGGGGGAGTGGAATCTGGTTAGTCACTACAACATTCATGTCACTCAATGGTCAGGTACTGCCTGCTCCCCCAACAACTTATCCCACCCCAATTAACACAAGACCTACCACACCTCTGTTCAAATTACCTAATGCCCCTCTCTGGCATGCCACATGTCCACTAAAGTCACCTGGCCCCACAGCTCTTAGAAATGCCATGTGAAGTACTGGCAAATTATAGCACTACAGATCCCAGAATGCAATATCCCATCATTGTGAAAACCTGGAGAGTGCACCAAATATGAGATGTCAGTCATGCATGCTAAACTAACTATCTATCCAAACCATCTTGAATGTCCTAGTGTGGACCAGTATATGGCAATAACAGCAATGCAATGGCTCACTCACGCTATCATCACAAGCAAAACACAGCTATTGCTGAGTGCCCATTCATAATGACATCATATTTAAGATTCCAAAGATAGAAATGTACTCACCTGGGTTAGAAAGTCAGGTAGCTGAGTGAATGCACATGCAGTACATCCAGATGCAGGTAAATGTCCATTGCTTACTCACATACTGTGTCCCTACAATGTCACTAATGTGCATTCTACAGCTCTTATTTGTGCTATCTATCATGCCAGATAGTTCACTAGGTAACAGAGGTGAACAATCATGTCAATAATCAAACAACATCAGATGGCACAGGCAGTACAATCACTACCAACATAGTTTAACAACTCTAAACATGGAGTGTGGACTTCAAGTCATTGAGTTTAATGTTGTTCTAAGTTATTCTGTGCAGAAGCTATCATTGTCATTGCTAGGGTACTGTCTGCATCTCACACTACTGCAACAACACCTCCATTGTAACCTGAACCCTCTGTTCAGCTTCTCCCACAGGTAACCTTGCCAGTGTCACCATGGACAGGATACCCAAGACTGTGACTACCCCTCTGGATGAAGGCCCAGTGAGGCCAACACCCCTGGCTATCTGGACAAAGATGACAAACCTGGCCCATCAGGGACACCTGGTCAGTCAACAGCTGTCAGCCTCACCTTGCCCTCATCCACTTCTCCCACCCCTGTTGCATCTACAATACAGGCAACCATTCGTCCCCCAACCTGTGTCCCAAGGACAGTTCAATCTAGTGTGTGCCCCACTGTACAGGTACCTGAGTCTCCTTTTGTTTCTCTTGACAATGATGGTCCTCGTACCACTGAGAGTGGGCAGTGGGGTAGGGATGCTGTGGGCCAGAGGATGGGTTCTCAAAGGGACACTACTGATGAGGAAACCATCTCCCAAGTCTTAGGAGCCTACCAAAATTCCCAAGGCATGATGGACCAGGTAATCACCATGTTGGGGGAAATACAAAAGCTTTAGAGGGACAACCACCAGGAGGTCATGCAGCAGTGGGAAGCACAGAATACCATCCTAACTTCCATTGCTGGGGTGCTAAGGGATATCAACACTACCTTGGGTAGGTCTGCAACACAACATCAGGCCTCTTGCACTAATAATGACTCTTAAGGCCCTTCAACATCTGTAGCTGCTAGTGGAATTGAGGTCCTGCCAGAGGAAGGACATGCCTCAGACACCTCACCCTGTGTAGCAGAGGAACACCACCCCCCGCCCCCCACGCAAATGTAGATGTCCACCCAGACATCCAGCAGGAGCAGATGCCAAGATCAAATCCACTGCCAGGAAGTGAACCTCTCCTGACTTGTTCCCCTTGTGTGCCACAGATACACCATGATGACTGTTAGGTAGCCAATCTCCATTTTACCTGTTTGCAAGGACACTGGACTTGTTTATCCCAATAGTGTAGCAGTTACCCTCATGATTCCAGCCATCATGACTGAACCCTTCACTGTCAATTCAGTGTTTCATTTAGTTACTGGTCACGCATATTGTTTTGCTGTCCAAAATAAATTACAACTAAGCACGTCTTGTGCATGTGTCATTGATCAACCATGCACAATAGTTATGCATGCCAACTCTAGTATGAATGTGTCCCTCTGTATTGTCAAACCTTTGTTATTGACATCACACTTGGACTCTATCAGCAGAAGACTCTTTACATTAGGATTGTAACATGGACATATTCCAAACAAGTTGTGTACTACATTTACAAATATTTTGTTGGTAGATATCCAAACAGCACATAGAGCATAACTGAGAGTTACATCATGATGTTTGCTAAGGTGTCATACAATGCTAAACCACAGGATACAGGAGTTATGGTCATGTTAGTCTTCCTACAAGGCAGGAAGCACACAAATTGGTCCTTTGTATCACCTGGTCAAGCCTTATCACATACCCACACCTAACCTTCCAAATATTCATACCCATGGTACGGACAGCGATCAGTACTGATGTCCCCAGTCCAAGGATCTCTCACTTACGTTCGTCACAAACCTGTAGGCTTGTCACTCACCTATGTCAGTCCACAGTGAGATGCACATTGGTCTGCAAAGTAGGAACACACTGACAGCAAGCTTCAAATAAGAACACATACTATAGAAACCATTGTGATGGGAGAGGCTATGGTCATACATTTACACATGAGCCAGAAACATGGAGACACAATGACACCATTTGACCACCATCTGTACCCTACAGGTGAACTTGACGGAAAAACAGATTTCCACCTGTGTCCTGACAGTCTGACAATGTTAGTTACACTCCACATACTCATGACTAAGCGTACCTGGTTTCAGCCATGTCCACTTCTCATGCCTGCCTGCAATTCCCATCTGCTGCTGACACTGTCTGTCACTTGCCAAGGTTGATGCGCCAAATAGGATCTCAAAAGGGTAGGATGTAGCAGAAAACTTTCCTCAAATCAGAGAAGTCATGTCTACAAGTGGGACTTTGCATCTGCAATAACAAAACATGTTACTGTAGACCACTCTTTCCTGTATGTAGCACACATTTTCAGTCTGCATGCCCAATTCACTCGTAGGCATTAGAGCTACCTACAACCTCACAGATGATGCAAGAAAGGAGGTGACATGCTATCCATCAACTTACCGTTACAAATTTGAATCACAACATTAAGTAAACATCACATCCCTTTTGGTCAATTGAACTACTGATTGATGAGATCTGCCATGGAGTCTCCTGCTTCATCTTCCTCTGGCACTTGGCACTTGGCAAATCTGCATTTCCACCCACAGGTGCTGCTGGCTCCCCCTCATCTGGTAGAAATGGTATCTGATGTCTCAGGGCAAGATTGTGGAGCATGCAGCAGGCAACAATTACTTGACATACCTTGTTGGGTGAGTAGACGAGGGCTCCTCCTGAAATGTCCTTGCACCTAAATCTTGACTTCAGGAGCCTAAACGTCCACTTAACAAAACACCTTGTCTTCCCGTGGGCCTCATTGTGGCGAACTTCCCCTGGCGTGTTTGGGTACTTCACTGGTGTCAACAACCAAGGACGATTAGGATAGCCATAGTCCCCTATTAGCAATTTGGTAGAACAACACAAATATGAATGTAGGACATGCCACATTGTGATGGCAGGAGACATACTTTGCAAACATACATTTCAATTGTAACTTACCAACCAGGCAGGCCCTCTCTGCGTTGAGTCGTGTCATCATGTTTCGCATGATGAAGGAATCATGGACTGATCCTGGATACTTAGCACTGACTTGTTAAATGTACTGGTCTGCCAGACACACCACTTGAACATTGACTAAGTGGTAATTTTTCCTGTTCCTATACACCTGTTCATTGTCAGTGGGGGGAACCAAGGCTACATGGTTGCCATCTATGAATGTGTCCCATAGCATAAAACTCTGCCTTGCCATAGGCCAAATCCACTAATTGGGGAAACCTGATGCAGCTGTCCAGGTGTTTCAACAATGCACACAGTACATCCTTCAAAACCAGACTGAACATGGGCTGAGACATCCCTGCAGTTAAGGCCTCTGTATTTTGAAAGGACCCAGTGGCTAGAAAGTGTAGCACTGACATTACTTAAACGATGGGAGGTATGATATATGGATTGCGTATGGCAGGCATCAGATCTGGTTCCAACGGATCACACAGATCCATGATTGTTTGCCGATTCAGCTGATATGTCTGGATAGTATGTCTTTCCTCCATGGTGTACAGGTCTACAAGTGAACAGTACACTGGTGTTTGTCGTTCTCTCCTCATTGCAGGGTAACTATGTAGAAACATGTAAATATAGTATGTGACGTGAAGCATGCACACATCATGTAAATGTCCATATACAAGTCACACATATCTGCTGTCAAGGTCGATTACAACCTCTGACATCTACAGTACAGCACATAGCTATGCATCCTATGACACTCTCCTTGGTGCACATTCCCTCAATTACCTAATGTACTACACATGAACCTATGAGTGTATTTTGTTTGTTAGTCCAACTGACTTGACATGTTGTACACATATTGTTGCACATTATCTACATTAACAACACATATAGGATCCTCAAAATAGGTGTACATTGCTATCACCACATGTCCTTCAGTTACACAGCTTTTACTGCTCACCTGCCCTAACAGAAAACTAAACATGAAGGCAGCACTTAAAGGTATCATGCACAATATAGGGCTTAGTTCATGACTCGGATTACAAAACTCTTCCATACATGAAACGTGTTCAAAATGGCAGCCACCTGTGGAAATTGCCATTGGAAGACATTGCTGCCTTTGGCTGGCAATGTCCGCCGGTGGTGACAGTCCTGTATGTTTCGGACGTGACGGCTATCTTCTGAATATTGCTCACTTGACTTCTGATATTGCTGCCAGCAAAACTTCCACTACCTGAGCTGCTGTGTATGGCCTCTGGGAGCTATCATGCCACATCCTGTAGGTGATAGGGTGCCAGCCTTCACCTCTGAAGAGCTGGACAAGCTTGTGGAGGAGGTTCTATCCCTGTTTGGACAGCTATATGGAGCACCTGAGGAGCAGGTGAGTCCAATGCAATACCTATGTGTGAAAGGTGTGGTGTAAGATGGTTACCTGAAATGTAAAGTAGTGAATGTGTTGATGCATGCAGATGCTAATTTGTACGTGAGTGTGAACTGAGAAGACTGGAATGTTTGTCTGCTTGCTGTTACTGAAGTATTCTGTCCACAACTATTGGTATGGTGCATATGGACCTGACATTTAGCTTTTGTCTGTGTCATCCATGCAGGTCAATGCCCATAAAAAAAAAAGGAATCTGGCATGCCATCACCAAGCAAGTGCGGACCTTTGGGGTCCACAGCCGGCGGAGCACCCACTGTAGGAAGCAGTAGGATGACCTAAGACGCTGCGCCCGGAAGACCGCAGAGGCCCAGCTGGGTATATCCTCCCAAAGAGGGATGGGTGCCCGTCAGACCTTGCCCCCCTTATAGCCTACATTTTGGCAGTGGCCTACCCTGAGGTGGATGGGCGTTTGAGGGCAGCACAGCAGCCACAAGGGGTTAAGTATTAACAGAACACATGTGCATGCCTCTGCCAGTTAAGTTCATGAGGTCTAAGTATTTCAGCTGTGACAATGTGGTAAGTGCTACAGGTAAAGCGTTATATAGTACTACAGTTGCCAACATTGCAACTCAGATGTGGCATTTGTATTGTGTATATGGACATGTTAATTACCTATGTCAACCAAATAGTATGACTTCCTGTGGAAATGCACATGTGACTGTGTCATATGTGTAACTCTACTAAGCCATCCTCAGTGTAGCCTGATGTGTCATCCTAGTGTTCCGAAGTCCATTTACCCAAGTGGTAAGTTGTATAACTCTTTGGTCTCCGACCAGTCCTAGTCCACTAGATCTTGCTCTATGTGCAACATTGGAACTGACAGATGGGTAACAGGGGCCAAGTAATCCTGTGTCCTGAAATACATGGAAACTTCATGTGAGGATGTCATCCTAATCAGGATTTTGATATGGCAAACTTACTACATTCCCTATGAGGTATGAGGAGGTGTCCCCATTGCCATGTCAGACACAGGAAATGTGAAGTTTGATCAGGGTTGACATTCTACATAGTGAAAATCAAGGTGGTAATGATACATTGGCATTGCAAGATATAACATTGACATGTTCAAATACCTTTTATTCTGATGCATATGGTGTTGAGAAGGTAAGTGGATAGGCTGCTGATCCCTTAGCCCATGTACATTGTCCATGCTATATAGGGCAGTACCATACCTATGTTGGTGCAATATAAACTATCATGTGCCCACATCATGTGTCAATTGATACTTTGTGCTTATTGTTATGTTGAAATATCTTCTTTGCCAGACTTACCTTTGCTAATCTGAGGCTGTTTGGACAGTTCATCTATCCACCCCAGTCACCACATCCACAGACACCACAACCACAGGCACGCCTACATGCAGCACACCCACCATACCTGCAGTCACCACCCCAAAAGACACTCACCTTTCTACCACAGCACCTCCCAGCACCTCCACCCACCTCCTTCCAAGACAAGTAAACGCCCACACTCACCCACCCAACAGACATCAATACCTACAAGCATACCTCGCACAAACATGCACCCAAGACATCCACACCAACACCTCAGACAACCCCTCCGTCTCCCCCCACACCCAAACCCTTTTGCTACGACCGTCCCCATGTGTCTAAAAAAACTTTCCTTTCGGGGTTTGCCCTTTTCCCTGCTCCTCTCCCACACCGTGATACTTCTTAACGTGCTATGTCCCTCCTCAATTCGGGCCCATCCATCTCCAAGATCTCACCTGCCTCCCTCCAAGTTCCCATGCCCCTCCCCCTGCCAAGATGTCTACCCCTCCCCTTAAAAGCCAACCCTTCCCTAAACCTAAGTCCAAGCCCAAACCCTTCCCTCCCAAGCCAGATCCCAAATGCCACCCTCTAAAACCCAACCCCCGATGACTCCTAAAGGGCCTGCCTCCCCCATTGATGCCCCTCCCTGTGGAAGTTACATGGCACTCATGAGTCAAGTTTGGAGCACATGTATGTGCACCTTGTGCGTTGTGTTGTTTTGCAAAAGGACTGGCCTGTGGCTTTTTTGTACAGTTTCATGCTAGTGATAATAATTTGCACCAACCAGGTGTTGGTTTCTAAGTCACATCTTTGTCATGCTTTTCTTTCTGTAGTATGTCGATGTTCCTGGCTGAAATTAGTTGTGTGTCTGTATGTGTGTGGGTGTGTGTGTTTCTGTTCTGCTTTCCCTACGTGTGTTATTTAGGCAGTATATAAGGTTGTGTCCAGGGACTTTGTCCGAAAGTGGTAGGGTATGTGTGTGTTATGTACATTTATTAGTTGTGATGGTATTGTTGGTGTTGTGATGTGTTTGTTGGAGTGTTGTGTCGCTTTGTGTGCATTGACTATGTGAGCATTATGTGCATGACATGTTGGACACAGAGTTCTTTGTAGGTCGACGGGTAAGTGGTTTGATTGTGTATTTCTATGTGTGTTTTGCCTGTTGCTGTTACATTGTGAATCTGTGTGATGTGTCCCTGGGTAGTGTCCCCTGTGGGTCCCTGCCAAGTGTTTGGAGATGGTGAGGTTATGTTTTTTTGGTGACGTGTTTTGTTGTTGTGTGGTACTGTGTGAGTGTGGGCCTGTGCAGTGTTTCTGTGCATACCTGTGTTTGTTTGTGACATATGTATGTGTGTGTGTGGTGGCCCTGTAGTGTTTGTTGTGTATATGCTAGTGTGTATGTGGCTGTCTGTCAGTGTACGTGTTACTGTGCAGTTACATGTGAGTGTCGCCCTCACAACACCTTCCCAAATGTATGTTTTGCGAGTGTGCAAAAATTGACAATATACAACAGTAACAGGTAAGTGTGTATACTGACGATTGCTGTTGTCATCGCAGATTCCGAAGTCTTTGTGCAAGCAGGAGCAGCAGGAAGACGTGTAGTTCTGATTGTTTGGCAGCTCCGGACAAGTATGGCTTCCGGAAGGTGGGTGTCTCCTTTTATGCAGTTGGTTTCTGCCTGGGCTTCCATGGTGGTGCGACCACGGCGAAAACTGTGGTGCTGTGCAACCTCGATCCTTAGGTCGATCAATGTGACCGAATGATCAAAAAATGGATTAGATAAAATTTCAGCCTGTCCCCTAACCCATAATTGTGATATCAAAAAATTGTCTATCCTTGAGGCTGAATTGAATTGCTTCGAGAAACAGGTAAACTCTTGGCTTTGAGGATGATTGACCCTCCAGAGATCTATTAGAGTCAAACCTTTTATAAACGTATTTAAAAGCTTAGAAGAGAGTGGTTTATAGTGTGATGAGTCAGAAGCTACATCCTGCAAATTATTAAAATCTCCCTCTATTTCCAAGAAGCCTGGGAGAGAGGTTAAGTTCTCGTATAATTCCGTAAGTCCACTGTATCATCTTCTATTGGTCCATAAAAGCTAATCAAATTTAATAGCTGTTTTTCCCTTTTGATACTGATGACAATCCATCTAGCTTGGGGTTCCTTCCTAACTAGGCACACCTCGCCCTTAAACTTCTGCGTAATCAGAATCGCCAGCCCCCGAATTGCAGCACTGGCTGAAGCATAGAACGCCTTTGTTACATAACCAGGTATCCTCGGCTGTTTGGCCTGACTCCTACGATGTGTTTCCTGCAGTAAGATAATCTGCACATGGGATGCCCCTAGCAACTCTAAAATAGCTCTAAATTTACTTGACTGTTGATCCTGTTCACGTTACAGGAAGCTAGTCTAATAACTTTGCTAGCCATACTGGTATATAGTCTGGACTCTGGATACCTGGTTTCCTACCCGCTTGCCCCTTTTCTTTTGTTGTTTAGATCCATTACATTTGCTGGGTTCAGCTAGATTCAGGATCCACCCGGTATTGTCCATAGGTGCTTTTCCATCTGTTTCTCCAACTTTCACACCAGTTTTTTCACCCCCCTCCTCCAATGTGACCTCACCACACCCCACTGTCATCCTGGGGTCCCCACCAGTCACAATCCCCCTCCAATACAGTGGTTGTGCCCCCCCTTGTGCATTTCTCACCTCCCCCTCTCTTCTGAAATGAGTGCCTTGTTGTGGCACACCATTAAACGACTTTGGATGACAGCTGCAAGAAAGACTGGATAAGAAAAAAACATTTGATTGAGCAAGGGCTTCAGTTCTCCTGAATTAAACTATGAACCAGTCTTTTACACACCCAGGTCCCTTAACGTCCTTAGTGCATAAAACTTCAGTCCACTGCATTTAGTAAAATGAAAAATTCTTAGGCCAGGCCCCAAATTCTTTCTCTTCCCTTCTTTGTTACCTTTAATAGTTCATGGGCCTGATCCACTGATTGTAATACATGAGTTTGGACTTTATAAAAGACTTTTAGCTTTGACTGCTGAACAATTCCTGCTGGAGCCCAGTCATCTGTCAGGCCCACAAATTCCTTATCACGCCATGCCACTATAATAGACATGTCTGAGAACACACGAAAGGAAAACTCATGAGTATTCAAGATTTTGGTCTTAATCTCCTGTGAAAGAATTATTTCTTTTACTCTGTAGTCTCCGAAGTTGACTAGAATGGTACGAGGATATTTAGAATTCGTAGGCCTTACTGGTGGTACTCAATGTGTGCGAGTTTTAGTCAGACCCGCTTTGTTAGAAATGGGGTCTTTGGTTGGCAGTCAGGGTACGCTCTGTCCAAGAAAGGACCCCCACTCAGTCAGGGTAAGCCACACACAATCCAAATTATCCTGCACCCACCCTCTGGAAGCTTGGCACTGAGCAGTCAGGCTTACCTTAGAAGGCAATGTGTAAAGTATTTGTGCAATAAATCATGCAATAACCCAGTAGAACACCACAAAAATACACCACACAGTGTTTAGAAAAATATTCAATATTTATCTGATAAAATGCAGGTCAAAATGATCAAGATGCAATAAGTATATGTTGAATATATCACTGTAAAAATGATGTAAAGTGTCTTTAGTCTCCTAAAAGCAATAAATGTCTCTTGCATGCACAAAGTGCCTGGTTTGCATTCAAAATCTCTGCAAGGCGCCACAGAGGAGGATATGCGTGGAAACCAGGGAGGTGTGCGTTGATTTCTCAGGCTGCAAATGTCGATGCGTCGTTTAGTTTTCACGCAGGAAAGGCTTTGCGTCGATTTCTGGCGCTCGGTCCTGGATCCTCTTCGGGTTGTGGGGTTTTCGGACGGCCCAGGGACGATGCGTGGATTTCCGGTGCTGACAGAAAAAAGTCACAGGGGCTACGTCGATCTGGTGGGCGTTGCATGGAAATTTCTACTGCACAGCAGGAGCTGTGTCGATTCCTCTCTGGAAGTTGGGCTGCGTCATTTCGGCTTCGCTTTGCATCGATCCAGTGGGCCGTGCATCAAATTTCTGGTCGCTATGCTGGTGCTGCGCTGATTTTCTCGTTGCGAAGTCGGGCTGCATCGTTCCGGTTCGGCATGCGGTGAATTTTTCTCTGCGTTGCAGGCTGTGCATAATTTCTGGCAGGCGAGTTAATTTCCGCCACACAAGGAGTCCTTCTTGCAGAGATGAAGTCTTTTTGGTCCTGAGATTTCAGGGGAGGCAAGCTCTATCCAAGCCCTTGGAGGGCACTTCTCAGCACAGCCAGAGAGCAGCAAGGCAGCAGAGCAACAGCAAGGCAGCAGTCCTTCACAGAATGCATTCAGGTGAGTCCTTTGGGCAGCCAGGCAGTTCTTCTTGGCAGGTTGCAGGGTATGGTTCAGGTTCTCTTCTCCAGGAAGTGTCTGTGACAAGAGTGTCTTGTCAAGAAGTGTCTTGTTCAGAAGTGTCTGAGATGGTAGGGTCAGAGACCCTGCTTAAATAACCAAATGTGCCTTTGAAGTGGGAGGGACTTCAAAGAGTGGCTTAGAAGTGAACAAGGTCTCTTTCAGTTCCATCCTGTCTGCCAGGGTCCCAGTAGGGGGTGTGGCAGTCCTTTGTGTGAGGGCAGGCTACTGTCCTTTGACATGTAAGTGTCAAACCCTCCACCCTCCCAGCCCTGGAAGACCCATTCAAAATGCAGATGTATGCAAGTGAGGCTGAGTATCCTGTGTTTGGGGTGTAGAGAATTCTCACTTTCTAAAAGTAGCATCTCTAAAATAATAATATAAAATCCAACTTCACCATTAAGCAGGATTTTATATCACCATTCTGGCCATAGTAAATATGACCTTCCTACTCCTTTCAGACCAGCAGCTACCACTCAAACAGTATATGAGGGTAGCCCTAATGTTAGCCTATAAAAGGAGCAGGCCTCACAGCAGTGTAAAATTAATTTAGGGGTTTTACACTACCAGGACATGTAAACTACACAGGTACATGTCCGCCTTTTGCCTACACAGCACCCTGCCCTATGGGTTACCTGGGGCATACCTTAGGGGTCAGTTATATGTAGAAAAAGGGGGAGTTTTAGGCTTGCCAAGTACTTTTAAATGCCAAGTTGAATTGCAGTGGCAGGCCTGAGACAAGGTTAAGGAGCTACTTAAGTGGGTGGCACAATCAGTGCTGCAGGCCCACTAGTAGCATTTAATCTACAGGCTCTGGGCACATATAGTGCACTTTACTAGGGACTTATATGTAAATTAAATAATCCAATTGGGTATGATCCAATGTTATCATGTTTAAAGGGAGAGAGCATATGCACTTTAGCACTGGTTAGCAGTGGTAAAGTGTGCAGAGTCTTAAAACCAGAAAAAACAGTATAAAAAAAGTGGAGGGAGGCAGGCAAAAAGTTAGAGGTGACCACCCTAAGGCTGTCAGGTCTAACACACTTCCTGATTTTGCAGGTCCGGGAATACATGTTGTAGGACCGGTTCTCTGATTACTCTGGTTACTATTGATCTTGATTCTTGATCCTCCTGCACTCCTACCAACCTTACATTTGTCCTTCGGGACCTGTTTTCCAAATCATCCAACTTTAATTGAAGTTCTTCCAACTCTTTCTGCATTTTGAGGTATTGGTTTCATATCTGCCCTTTGAGTCCTACAAATTTGATACCCTTTGCTCCATGTGGGAGAAGTGAAAAGGGAGCTGCATAATACTGCTGTTAATTTGCCTCAACTGCTTGTTAGTCTTTTGATGTGCTTCTAAATGTGATAACTTTAGCTCTCAAGTTCCCGGAGTATCTGATTCAGCATAACTTTTATTTGTGGAGTTATCTTGGAAGACCCATCTGACATTTGACATTTTGGGGGTCATTTTGACCCCGGCGGGCGGTGGGAGCCGCCCGCCTGGAGGGTACCGCCAGAATACCGCTGCGCTGTCAAAAGACCGCCGCGGGTATTCTGGGTTTCCCACTGGGCTGGCGGGCGACCGCCAAAAGGCCGCCCGCCAGCCCAGTGGGAAACACCCCTCCATGAGGATGCCGGCTCCGAATGGAGCTGGCGGAGTGCAGGATGTGCGACGGGTGCAGTGGCACCCGTCGCGTATTTCAGTGTCTGCAAAGCAGACACTGAAATACAAAGTGGGGCCCTCTTACGGGGGCCCCTGCAGTGCCCATGCCTTTGGCATGGGCACTGCTGGGGCCCCCAGGGGCCCCACGCCACCCCTCACCGCCATCCTGTTCCTGGCGGGCGGAACCGCCAGGAACAGGATGGCGGTGAGGGGGTCGGAATCCCCATGGCGGCGCAGCAAGCTGCGCCGCCATGGCGGATTCCCATGGGCAGCGGAAAGTTGGCGGTACACCGCCGACTTTCCGTTTCTGGCCGAGAATGCCCGGCGGAACACCGCCAGCCTGTTGGCGGTGCTACCGCCGACCCCGGCCCCGGCGGTCCATGACCGCCGGGGTCAGAATGACCCCCTTTGTCTACTAAATGTATTGATTCCCCTTCAGAACTTATGTTCGGGTGGGTTAACCTAGGTGAGGGCCATATTGCTTAGTTTTTCCACTGTTGAACGCCAGGCAAATTCTGATTCCGAGGGGGCTTCTGCCTCATCCTGATTACTCTGAGCTTCGAGGGTTTGTCCCTCAGTTACTTCTGATATTCCTGTGGGTACTGCTGACACTATTATTGGCGCCTTTGAAGTTAACGCTCCCGTTGAGTGAGAGTTACTTATACAGAATAGGGGGTATGTTGATTTAGACTGGAGGTTTTCATGGAATGAAAGGGGAGTTTTGCCTAATTGGTTGCATTCCTGGGGGGAGGTGGTTTCCTCACTCCTAGCATATGGCAGCACCTGAGTTATCTCTGCCGACTGAGCCAAAAGTGAGTCACATGAGGTCAACTACGGTGAATAGGATCTCACTGATGGCATTGGTAAGGTTGGGGTGGACATTTCCTCCAGTGTGCCTGTGCCTGTAACATGCTGCTGCACTCCGGGTCTATCAGCAAGTAAAGTATCCCTGCACACAAGTGTCTTCTGAGCCGATATTGTTAGTCCCTTGGCAAATTTAGCCAGTTTAGATGGGGCACACATTTTCATTGGCCTGTCCCGGGTGTTAGAAATGGGGTCTCTGGTTGGCAGTCAGTATGCACTCTGTCCAAGCAGGGACCCTCACTCTAGTCAGGGTAAGGGAGATATACACCTAGGATAACCCTTGCTCCCCCCATTGGTAGCTTGGCACACGTAGTCAGGCTTATCTCAAAGGCAATGTGTGAAGTATTTGCACCAAAACACACAGTAATACTGTGAAAACACTACAAAATGGACACCACCCGTTTAGAAAAGTAGCCAATATTTATCTAAATCAAACAAGACCAAAATGACAAAAATCCAACATACACAAGTCAAATTCTGATTTTTTAAAGTAAAAAGAGTCTTACTCAATAGAAAATAATGTAAACATTGTTTTTACACAAAGTACCTGGTTTGCGTCAAAAATAAAGCCTCACAGAAGAGCGTGCACCGGAAAAGTCAGCGATGCATTGATTCCTTACTGGCAAGTGAGGCCGTGCGTCATTTCTTCTCCAGTCAGGTAGCCAATGCATAATTTTCCTGTCCCGCAAGAGAGCAATGCTTCGATTTCCGGATGAGGCACCTCGGATCCACGCAGGTTCACGCTGGTTTTGATGCTCAGCGATGACACATGAGGAATCTGGCCGCACAACGATGGAAAACCACTCTGCGTGGGGTTTGTGTCATTTCAGCAGCTGAAAGCGGTTGTTGCATAATTGCTCCAGCTGTGATGCAGGTGATGCCTCGATTTACCAGCCGCGATGCAGGTGCCGCGTCAATTTCAGCCGCGAGGTGGGTGGGGTGTCGTTTTTTACAGTCGCATTGCAGCTAATACTTCGAAACTTTCCCCGCACAGCTTCCTGTACATGGATATCAGTCCTTGTTCTAACAGCTTCACCTTTCAAGGGCCCAGGGACTGAGTAGGGCACCCCTTGCTAGGGCAGGAATCTCAACATAGAGTCCAGATGGTGGAAGGGGAAGTCTTTAATGGCCCTGAGACTTCCAAATAGGAGACAAGCTCAGTCCAAGTCCTTGGAGACACTTCACAAGCAGAAGTATACCACAAAGTCCAGTCTTTGTCCTCTTTCAGGCTGAAGCAGCAACTACAGGCCAACCCAGCAAAGTAGTGTTACAGGCAAAGGGGCAGTACTCTTCCTCCAGCTCTTCAGCTCTTCTTCTTGGCAGAGGTTCCTCTTGGTGCCAGAAGTAATCTGAAAATCTGGGGTTTTGGGTCCACTACTTATACCCCTTTCTGCCTTTGAAGTAGGAAACCTTTAAAGGAAAGTCTCTGTTATTCACAAGATCCTGCTTTCCCCATGCCTTGCTCCAGACACACACCAGGGGCTGGGAGACTGTATTGTGTGAGGGCAGGCACAGCCCATTCTGGTGTAAGTGTCAGCTCCTCCCTCCACTCTAGCCCAGGTGACCCATCAGGCTATGCAGGCTATACCCCAGCTCCCTTTGTGTCACTGTCTAGTGGAGATTCAAAAACAGCCCAACTGTCTGTCTGAACCAGACAGGGAATACGCAAGCAGGCAGTCACAGAATAGTTTAAGCAAGAAAATGCCCACTTTCCAATCTGAAAGTGGCATTTTCAAACTGACAATTTAAAAAGCAACTTTACCAAAAGATTTATTTTCAAATTGTGAGTTCAGAGACCCCGAACTCCGCATCTCTATCTGCTCCCAAAGGGAAACTGTACTTAAAAGATATGTAAAGGCAGCCCCCATGTTAACCTATGAAAGAGTAAGGCCTTGCAACAGTGAAAATGGAATTTGACAGTATTTCACTGTCAGGACATTTAAAACACATCAGTACATGTTCTAACTCTAACATACACTGCACCCTGACCATGGGGATACCTAGGGCCTACCTTAGGGGTATGTTACATGTATAAAAAGGGAAGGTTTAGGCCTGGCAAGTGGACACACTTGCCAACACAAATTGGCAGTGCAAGACTGCACACACAGACACTGCAGTCTGGTCCATGTTCACAGGACTATTCATGTGGGTGGCACAATCAGTGCTGCAGGCCCACTAGTAGCATTTGATTTGCAGGTCCTGGACCCCTCTAGTGCACTTTACTGGGGACTTACTAACAAATTGAATATGCCAATCATAAAAAAGCCAATCACCAATACAATTTTACAGAAGAGCACCTGCATTTTAGCACTGGTCAGCAGTGATGAAGTGCCCAGAGTACCAAAAACAGAGTCCAGCACACAGTCAAAACATGGAAAGCAGGTGCATTTTTCAAAACTAGACACGTAAGGGAATCCAGGATGGGGTGACTTGTGGGGCTCTCACCAGATTCTGTTACCCAGAATCATTTGCAAACCACACATTTCAGTGAAAAAATAGCTGGAATCTGAGAGGAGCCACAAATTTCCTTCCACCCAGCATTCCCCAAAGTCTCCCAACAAAAATGGCACTGCTGTTGTGTGGGTAGGCCTAGTGCCCGTGACAGGAAATGCCCAAAAACACAACATGGACACATCACATTTTCATAAAGAAAACTGACCTGTGTTTTGCAAAGTGCCTACCTGTGAATTTTGGCCTCTAGCTCAGCCAGCACCTAGCGAAACCTACCAAACCTCTGCATTTCTTAAATCTAGACATCTAGGGGAACCCAGGATGGGGTAACTAATGGTTCTCTCACCGGGTTCTGTTACCCAGAATCATTAGCAAACCTCAAAATTTGGCAAACAAAAACACTTTTTCCACAAATTTCGGTGCTGCAAAGTTCTGTAATCTGAGGGGGGCCACAAACCTCCTTCTACCCAGCATTCCCCCATATCTCCTGATAACAATGGTACCTCATATGTGTGAATAGGCCTAGTGCCCGCAACAGGAAAAGCCCCAAAACACTACGTAGACACATCAAATTTATCAATCACAAAACTACCTGTTTTTGCGAGGGGCATCTGCGTTTTTGGTCCTGGGCTCATCAGCCATCTACGGAAACCTACCAAACCCAGACATTCAGAAAACTATACACCACGGGGAGTCCAGGGAGGTGTGACTTGTGTGGATTCCCCAGTGTTTTCTTACCCAGAATCCTCAGCAAACCTCAAATTTAGCTAAAAAAATATTTTTCCCACATTTCTGTGTGGGATCACTGCACCAGCACAAATTTTCTACCATCCAACGTTCCCCTCAGTCTCCTGACATAAATGACACCTCACTTGTGTAGGTGGGCCAAGTGCCTGTGACAGTGAAGAACCAAAAACATGTCGAAATTCAGGGGGAACCAAAGTGGGTCCAAAAGGGCAGTTTGAAAAAAAAATGTTTTTAGGCTGACAAGTTGGGCAGAATTGTTATCGGTATAGATGCAACAATGCTGGGTGGTAGGAATTTTGTGTATTCCTGCAGATTCCAGAAGGTTCCATCACAAACATGTGGGGAAAATGTATGATTTCAAGGTCTGCGAGGCATTGTTTTCTGGAAAATAGTGCAGGGTGCATGTGAAGCACACCACCCTAGATTCACCCAGATTACTAGTTTTTAGATGTGTCTACGTCTTGTAGATTTTTCTACACAGCAGCGTCATAAAGTCCAAAAAGTGCAGCCCTCACCATTCCAAGTGGGACGATTTTGACGGTTAGACAAGCTCTCACGGCCCAAATGTAAAACCAAAACCCAAAAAAGTCAACTGTCCCCTTGCTTGCTGTGGGATAAGATTTTTGAGTGTTCGGGAGGAGAGCTGAAAGACTGTTACCCCCTTCAGTTGGGGTGGGGGCACATACTGGTTGGTAGCCACAATCCCACTATTTGTTATTTTTTTAAATTCCCTGGCATCTAGTAGGCTTTCTGCCACCCCCTCCCCCCCGGGGAATGGATCAGAATCAGGGGTGATTGCTCCATCTGCCCACCAGTGGCAGAACAACTTTGTCCCCATTTACTTGGGGTGGGGGTATAACCATACACCCACCCGCTTTAAAAAAAAAAAAAAATCTTCCCTGGTCTCTGCTGGGCTTTCTGCCCCCTTTGGGGCCACATGGGCCTTACAAAAATAGGCTGATGGCCAACAGTAATGTGCCCCATGAGGCACGACCCTTGCCCAAAGGGCTGCCCCCCAAACAAAACACATACACATAATACCCTGGTGCCAAAGTGGTTTCTGCCTCCCTTGGGGGCAGACTGGCCTAATAGAAATAGGCCGATCTGCCCCCAAAGTAGACAGAAATGGCTTAAAATAAATTTGCCCCGCCCCCAAGGGAGTGACCCTTGCCTAAGGGGCCACTCCCCTTGCGTGAAATTGGTGCAAAATAAAAATCCCTGGTGCCTAGTGGTTTCTGCCCTCCCCGCCTTGGGGGCAGATTGGCCTAATAAAAATAGGCCGATCGGTCCCCAAGGGGGCAGAAATGGCCTATAATAAATTTGCCCCTAAGGGGAGTGGCCCTTGCCTAAGGGGTCACGCCCCTTTCGTGAAATTGTTGCAAAAAAAAAAAATAACTGGTGTCTAGTGGTTTCTGCCCTCCTTGGGGACAGATTGGCCTAATAAAAATAGCCCAATCTGCCCCCAAGGGGTCAGAAATGGCCTAAAAACAATTTGACCCCCAAAGGTCGCTCCCCTCCTGTAAAAAAAGAAAAAGAAAAGGAAATAATCCCTGGTGTCTAGAGGTTTCTGCTCCACCTGGGGGCAAATCGGCCTAATTACAATAGGCCGATCTGCCCCCAGGTGGGGCAGAAAAGACCTTAAAAAAATTGCCCCCAGGGGAGCGACGCTTGCCTTAGCGGTCGCTCCCCTTTATTGTTTATTAAAAAAAAAAACTTCCTTGTGTCTAGTGGACATTTCTACAGCCTGATCGTTTCACGGTCGGGCTGCAGAAATGCTCAAAGAGACAGGAAAGGCCTTTCCTTTCATGCCTCTGCCTGCCCCACCCCCGATGAGAAGAGAAATACTTTGCATTTCTCTTCCGATCGCGCTGGAAGCTGAGCATCCAGCACAATCGGGGCGGCCTCTGATGATGTCAGCGCGGGATCGTGCGTTGACATCATGAGATGTCACTGGGAGGGGTTGGGGTTTTGGGGTGGAAGGGGAAGTAATTCCCCTTCCATTCCTGCCCATGGGAAGGAGGTGGCTAAAGTTACTATTCCCACACCAGCCTTGGCAACAGCACATACGCACATACATAGTACACACACTACGGCCATCACACACACACATACCAAAAACACACACCAACCCCCACAGTCACACACAACAACACCCAACACCACCAAATGCACAACTACACAACCGCAAAACCTCAAAAGCACAGTTAAGCACACATCCATACAACGAGGCATACATCATACCCGGCAAACACACATCACAACGGATCTGACTTAACAATCACCATACACACTCAACCACACAAGGCATACAACACTGCAAATAACACGTCAACACAATCACAACACACAATACCAACACAAATACATGTCTCCAACTTATACATATCCATCGCACACTACACACCCATCACTGAGGAACAAATGTAATGCACACAACTACACATGCTGCCTAGACACAACTGGTAGCACAACCACCATACAAACAAAACTTACTCACACACAAACAAAAGCAGCCAAGACCAAAACAAAAGAAAGGCAGGACAAAGATGTAACCTTTGAACCAACAACTGTGATATATATAACTAAATAGATAACTATATATACATAAATATGTACACAGAGTAAGGCCAAAGGCCAGTCCAAACAGATATGTACATAACACACATAGGGCACTTCCGAGCGCCCCAACTTGACTCCTGACTGCCATGTACCCTCCACTGGTAGGGGCATCATAGGGGCAGGATGGCACTTCAGGGGTTAGGGGGGTTTGGACTTAGGTTTGGAAGGGATATCTTTGGGCTTGGGCTTGGGAGGGGGGCTTAGGTCGAGGCTTAGGGTAGGGCTGGGAACTCTTGGGAGGGGTCAACTTCTTGGTGGGGGAGGGGCATGGGTACTTGCAGGGGGCATGGGAGGTCTTGGAGGTGGACGGGCTGGACTTCAGGAAGGACAGACAGTTTTGGGGTATCATGGGGTGGGAGAGGAGTAGGGACAAGGGAAAACTCAGAGAGGAAAGCCTTTTTTGACACTTGAGCAAAAGGGTTTGGGAGTGGAGGGAGAGGGAGTGGTTGTAAGAGGTGTTTTGGTGGATGTCTTTGGTGCATGTGTGTGTGTGTGGTATGCTTGTGGGTGCAGTGTGTCTGTTGGGTGGGTGGGTGTGTCTTTGGGAGGAGGTGGGTTGGAGGTGCTGGGAGATGCTGTGGTGGATGGGTGATTGTTGGGGCGGTGACTTCAGACATGGTGGATGTGCTGCATGTAGGTGTGTCTGTGGTTGGGACGTCTGCTACTGTCCTGACTGTGTGTAGGATAGGAGTTGTGGCTGGATCAGTGAATGTTGCTGTGGCATCTGCAGGGGTGCCTGGTGTTGCGTCTGTGATGCTGGGGTGGTTGGAGAGTCAGTGCTGGTAGTGACTGTTGGTGTGTCTGCAGATGGGTGTTGTTTGTGTGTATGGCGGTGGTGGGTCTTGTGGTTCTTGTGTTTGTAAGCGGTACCCTTGGATGTTGAGGTGGATGCATGCTTGTCTGTTTGTGTGCTTTGACTGAATCGAGGAAGAGGGGTTTGGGATTGGGAAGAGGAAGGTGGAGGGGGGACAGAAGAGAAGGTGACTGACTGCCATCAGTGTGGAGGCCAGAGCCGGAAAGGATCTCTGTAGGACAGCCAGTGCACTGTGAATGCCCTCCAGGAACGCATTACTCTGCTGTACTTGAATTGCCAGTCCCTGGCTGGCATTTGCAATGGTCGACTGACCCTCAGAGATCCACCTCAGGAGGTCAATAGACTCCTCACTGAGGGTAGAAGGCTGACAGGGGCAGGGGCAGAGTTGCCTGCAGCGAAGGAGATGTCCATCCTCCTGGGTTAGCAGGCACGAACGGCAGGGATGGGGAGCTACAGGGAGGGCACTGTTAGTAAGGGTGTGGCGGACAAAGATGGTGATGGGGTGGTCCCAGATGGGTCCGCCACCACCAGGAAGTGTCCATTGGAGGAGAATTCTGAGGATGATGATGATCCTGGCTCTCCCCTCATCCTCCTGAACACTGGGTGTCGGTGGTATCAGCACTCCGAGCCGTGACCAGCATTAGCCCCACTCGCGTGTGCCCTGTCTCCTTTGCCTGCCAATGCTGATGCACACAAATGGAGAGAGGGCGAGAGAGGGTCATCACATTCTTCACATACACACATTACAACATGCACAACTGTAGGTATACATTTCCTGGCTAGGCAATCCCACATAGAAAACCACATATCCTACATCATGTCACAACATGTTAATTCAATCCACCCCTTATATAATCTCTCTCACCAATATTATAATCCATGTAAGGTAGCACAACTGGAGCTATCCATCAAATCACCTTTAAAGCCATGTCACATGCTCATCATGCCCTGGCTAAAGCTGAAATTTCGTTCTAACCCTGGTCATACCTCTCCATATTCCTATCACCTTTAGGAAAAGCAGTTGACTGATCACACCATATCATGCATGTTCCAATTCAACACCTGACCAGTCTATGTCCATAAGTCATGTCCCTTGCAAGTAAAGACAACTCTATTAACAAAAGAGAGAGTACCTGCCATTCCAATCACATGCCTAGCTGAACCCTCTGTACATATATGCCATAATGGATACAATCTCTGATGAAGACACAACATGTGGCAGTCCCATACAGGTGCCATCTGATGTTTAGAATCCATGTCTGGAGAATAGCCATGTCACTACATGTACCAAATCCCAGGGGAATATCTGAATTCACTATACACAGATACACCACATCACATCATACATGCATGTACGGCTACAGTGGCCTACATAGCACACATGAGACATACCCTGGCAATCACAGAGATCAGTGTAAGAACAACTAAACAAAGGCCAGCCAACTAAATCATAATAGGGCACATAACATTCCACCGGACATGCATATACAGTTCCACGACATGACAACATGAGTAAACCAACATCACTCACACCATACCTGACATGTGATTACCTGTACCTAAGTCCAGACAACACACACATCCCACTGAAAAGTCTTGTACACATGATGTACACATGGTCCTACACAACTGCCATTGCACCTACAACATATCCCATAGCAACAACACCTTTATGATAAAAAGTAGTTCAGCCAAACCGTAACATCTCAAAGTAGGAAGTGACCCAAAACCATTTCCTGTCCAACCTGTCCACAACAACTAGGCTAAGGTAGCAATGATTGCCCCACTCAGCAACATCTGCCCCCAAGTAACCATTGTGACATGATGTACGCAGCTAATACCACATGTTTTGGTAGGCCATTGTCACTTATAGCTTGGACATTGCACATTGTCAGAGGGTAGGACAGCCTAATCACATACCTCCTCTAAAAAAAGGGCAGATGGGAATGGTCTGACACCTTAGAGCTAAATATTCACATATTCAGATGTGTGGACCTTGAAATACTAGATGAGTAGGAATGGAACAGCCACTTACATACATATATATGGCTGGGTGGAGTCACACTTGTTGCAATGTGAATTGTGCATCTCCACATGCAGTCATAGATATACCTTGACACAGGTGATCTAAACATACACATGGCCAACCCTAATGCAAGATCTCCATCTATTAGTCAGGCAATGTGAGTACTATGTATTCCCACTAGTCTACATACATGTAGCACCTACTACATTGTCACAGCTGCTTAAGTGTGACAGCAAACACCATACTACCAGAGCCAAGTACAAGGACCCAGTCAGTACCTACCAGATTGTGGCTGCTATGCTGCCCTCAAACACCCATCCACCTCAGCGTAGGCCACTGCCAAAATGCGGGCCATAATGGGGATCAGAGTCTGAAGGGCACCCCTCCCTTGTTGGGAGGACATTCCCAGCTGGGCCTCAGCGGTCTTCCGGGCCTAGCGTCTCAGGTCCTCACACCGCTTTCTACAGTGGGTGCTCCACCGGCTGTGGACCCCCAGGGTGTGCACTTGCTTCACAATGGCATGCCAAATCCCCTTCTTCGGATGGGGGTTGACCTGCCTGGATGACACAGACAAATGAAGAAAGTCATGTACACATGCACATACCAATAGGAGTGATCAGTACACATCAGTCACAGCAAGTAGGCACACATAAACATCCTCTCTGCTCACACGCCTTCACATTATGCCATCTGCATGCATCTACACTCTCACAAGTTCACATGCTCGATGCAACGTCACACACAACACACATGGCTAGGGCGTTGGACTCACTTGCTTCTCTGGTGCTCAATATAGTTGTTCACAGCAGTTGGCCCACAGCATACCCCCCACGCACCCTACCCCACGTGCCTGTGTCCCTGGCACAGTGTGCCAACTACCAGTGGTAGCAGGTCCTTCATTGTCAGGGATGTCAAGGTTCAACTCAGATCCCAAGGATTGAACAGTCCTTGAGACACAGGTTAGGGGGGTAATGGTTGCCTGTGATGTGGATGCATATCCATACTGGATAACGGCAAAACCGCGGCCCTCATCCTCCTGGACCTCTCAGCCGCGTTCAACACCGTCTGCCACCACACCCTACGCTCACAACTCAGCAATGCAGGAATCCGCGACAGAGCCCTGGACTGGGTCAACCCCTTTCTCACCGGCAGAACCCAGTGTTACCGCCTCCCCTCATTCCACTTGGAAGCCAACCAAAATCATCTGCAGCATACCCCAGGGTTCGTCCCTCAGCCCGACCCTCTTCAACGTCTACATGGCCCTGCTCACTAACACCGCCCGATCCCACAACCTCAACATCATCTCATATGCTGACAACACCCAGCTGATCCTCTCCCTCACCAAGGACTCTGCCAAGACCAACCTCCACGAAAGGAATGAAGGCCATCGCCGAATGGATGAAAAACAGCTGCCTTAAACTCAATTCTGACAAGGCGGAAGTCCTCATCTTCGGCTCCACCCCCTCCGCATGGGATGACTCCTGGTGGTCTTCCTCTCTCTGAGCCACTCCGACTCCCACCGACCAGGCACACAACCTAGGATTCATCTTGGATTTCTCATTATCCATGACCCAGCAAGTCAACGCGATCTCCTCCTCCAACACCCTCCGCATGCTCTGAAAGATCTACAAATGGATCCCCACCGAAACCAGAAGAACAGTCACCCAAGCCCTCGTAAGCAGCAAACTGGACTACAGCAATGCCCTCTACACAGGAACCACGGACAAACTCCAGAAGAGGCTGCAACACCTCCAGAACGCCTCCACTCGCCTCATCCTGGACATCCCTCGTCACTACCACATCACAGGCCATCTGAGAGATCTGCACTGGCTTTCAGTCAACAAGAGAATCATCTTCAAACTCCTCACCCACGCTCACAAAGCACATCACAACACCAGACCAGAATATCTCAACAGACGGCTCTTCTTCTACACCCCGACCCGGCATCTTTGCTCCGCCGAGCTAGCCCTCCCAACCATCCCACACGTCTGTAGAACTACAACCGGCAGCAGATCATTCTCACACCTTGCCACCAAGCCGTGGAACACTCTTCCCACCCACATGCGTCAGACCAAAGACCTCCTTACCTTCAGGAAACTCATCAAGACCTGGCTGTTCAAGCAGTAGCAGCACTCCCCCCCCTCAGTGCCTTGAGACCCTCACAGGTGAGTAGTGCGCTTTACAAATTTCTGATTGATTGATTGATGCACCAGGGATGGAAGGGGTTGATGTGGGCAGGGTGAGGCAGGGAGTTGTTGACTGACCAATTGTCCCAGATGGGGCAGGTTGTTCGTCATCTTCCAGACATCAAGGTGGGTTGTCCTCATTGGGGCCTTCATCCTGAGGGGGACTTGCAGTCTCAGGTATCCTCACCATGGTGGCAATGGCAGAGTTACCTGTGGAGGGAGTGAGAAACAGAGTTCAGTTTAGAATGAGCGTTTGGTTACCTCTTTGTGAGATGCAGACAGTGGCTTTACATGATTCCCTACAGTGGCATTGACAGATGCTGCACAGCATACCTTTGTTGTACATACAACTCTGTGACTTGATTTCCATACTCTGTGTTGGGAGCTGGCATGCAAGTTTGGTATAGATTGCACTGCAGACGGGTTCTGGTTTTGAATGATAACTGACATGACTGCTCATCTCTGTTACCTAGTGAATAGTCAGGCTTGCTAGATGTCAAACTTAAAAGCTGCACAAGGCACAATGGTGTCCCAGTGGAAACACAGTAGGTGAGTATGGAAGGGCAATAGTCCTGTATCTAGATGCTGTGCAAGTGCTATTTCTGGCTTGGGATATTTTATTTGTGGCCATTAGGAATGGTCACTCAGCTGTAGCTGTGCTTTGCTTTGTTTGCTGTTGTGGGTGTGCCAATGCATTGCTGTCATTGCCATATACTCGTCCTCACTAGAACAATCCAGATGGTGTAGCTAGTACTTTAGTTGTACATGCATTACATGTTATGTGTTGTGCACAATCTAGGTTTTCACAATTATGGGATAGTGCATTCTGGGAGTCATAGTGATATGATTAGCCAGTAGTTAATGTGCCATTGCCAAGAGCTGTGAGGGCAGTTGGGCTGAGAGGATGGTAGCATGCAGGAGAGGGGCATTAGGTGTTTAGGTGGGAGGTGTAGTGGGGCATTTAGTTCATTAGGGAGCATTTGGGTGGTGAGGAAGCATGCAGGACAAGACAAATGTGTGACATGACTGTTGTGGGTATCAGACTGCAGTCCACCAGGTATTCCAGTCAGGCCCTCAGGATGCATCATGTCCATGCCCTTCTTCTCCCTTGATGTGAACTGTAGGGGAGGAGGTCGGGCCCACCGTCAGACTTCTGCATGGTTATCTGGTGGTGTGATGCCATGAAACGCACCTTCCCCTGAGGTCATTCCACCTCCTCCTGATGTCCTCACTTGTGGGTGGAAGGATGCCTACTGAATTGACCCTGTTGACTATCCTTTGCCAAAACTCAATTTTCCTGGCAATCAATGCTTATTGGACCTGTGCTCCAAACAGTTGTAGCTCTACCCAGGCAATTTCACCCACCATGACCCTCAACTCATTGTCAGTGAAACATAGGTGCTTTTGTGGAGACATGGTAGTGGTTGTGTAGACGGTGTGTGGGGGTGTTGTGGGTTTAAGGATGCAGTGTTAGGTAATTGGTGAGGTGTGGGTGCTGCGCTGTGAGTGTGAGACGGCTGTACCAGATTGTGTGAGCTGGTGATGTGTGTATTGTGCTAGTTGTGCTGGTGTGGGGTGTGTGCTGAGTGTGGTGTGTATGTGTGTCTATAGTGTAAAGGTGGTATATCTATAATATTGCCTACTCTCCGGGTATCTGAATGGTGTTTTTGTTGCAAAGGATTGTGGGTTGTGTAGGGGTGTGTTTTATAATGCAGTGAATAGGTGTCCCGGGTGTGTGGATGTATGTCAGGTGTGGGGTATTCAAATTATCCAATGTGGTGTGGTGTTCTGAATGATGTGAGTTCTGACTGCGGCAGTTTGCACCGCCAGTGGGTTTCTGCCATGGAGGAAACGCTGTGGTGATTGTGGCTTATAATCTGGTGGGTGGGTTTTTCTCAGGCTGGCGATGCTGGTGGCCTCTTTCCAGCTCTGCAATGTCCTAGTGGTTTCGGATTTTTGGGTGAATTTTGGCAGTCTTCACAGTGTGACTCTTTATACGGTGGTCGGATTACCACCAACATGGCAGTCTTTTGGCAGCTGCCACTGTGGCAGACTTCCCAAAATACCGGCAAACTCATTAAGAGGCCCTAAATATAAACATTAATAATTTGCTGTATACAAAAAATATATAATAATTTAAAAAAAGGAAAAAATACATAAAATAATATTGACTCCCTTAACTACCAAAAAATAGCAAAATTATGAAATCATTACTTATTTTTTAATTTCAATTAATGTATGAAAAAAACAAATACAATTTAAGTACAAATATTATTGCAAAAATGAAATTTTACACCTATCAATTAACAAATCAATTCTTTAAAATAATGAATGTAAACAATATACATAACTATCTACCAATTAATACATTACTTATACATATCAATTAATATGAAAATATTCTATATATTATTACTTCCCAAACTACTCATATAAATATAACACAGGATTAAAAAAATGCATGTCATGGACATATAAAACTAAAATACATGTTAAAAGAATTAAAACAGTGGAACAATTACACAATAATCAATACATTAAGTATTACATAATTAATAATCAAATAACATTTTATTAAAAATAACATTAAATGAAATTATATTTAATTTTATTTAACCTCCCACCTTATGTTCCAGCAAACCAAGCAGCCTGCAACTAAATGTAACTTAAATTAATCAGTAATAAACTTACAATGTTTATTTATAACTTACTTTACTTCTCACCCTACACTTGTACAAATCCAATAACCCACTACTAAAATATAACTTACTATGACTAATGATTAAACTAAAATAAACATTAAAATTTCAATTTTAAACTCAGAATATACACTTAAAAATGTAACTTAATAAATAATAGATTAACTATTAACAATTAAAAATTATACTAAACTAAGAACTAGGATATTTCTAAGTTAAATAACATCCCGTCCTACCTCCCTACAAATTCAAAAACCCGCTACCTAGCTATTAATTACTAATAACATTTAATAATTATTTGTAAATTACTCAAAATTACAAACTATATGTGATCAAATTAATACCAATTATACTAACAATACTAACACCTGAAATTAATATGTTAACTAAAACACATTATAATATTTTAAAACTATATTTTTACAACAATATTACTGAATATTATATTCAGTACAATATTCTTGAAAACGATATTATAAAGAAAAAAACAATATTCATGACAATGATATTCTCTACCATAATATTTTTGAAACAAAATATTTTTTTCCAAAATTTACGTTTTCTGATATTTTGAACTCGATAATTTTTTCCAAACACCTCTTGGTATTTGTTTTCCAGAATGCCACCTTCTATTTCCTCAATTCCAAAATGTGCCTTATTAAACAGGGTGCATCTTTACGTTAGTCACAGTCCTTGGCATTGATTGTATGTGTTACTTAGTCCACACCAGTATTCATCTCACATTTCTGTATAAATGCAGCCATGGTGCTTGACCTACTTATCTAAAAAAGTGGCTAATATGAATCATCTTTCAGAATGTAAAATACTCATTTTCTCCACATTCAAGCTAGAAAGTATGATTAGATCTGGCCATCAGACAGCTCTAGCTGTCTCTATTCAATGAGCTATTGTCTACAATCCAATGTATTGAGGAGTGGGTCTGGCTCTTGATCATGATTAGATAGTGGGCCCTGCACAGTGACTTCTATGAGGGTACAACAAATGTGGTGTTCATCTGCCTTATCTGCAATGGCCACAAACTAAGCATTTTTCAGACATAAGACCCAAAGGAGGAATCTGTTTTCTGAAAACCAAAAAAATAATGGCCCCAACACCCAGGGAGCTTTGTCCCTGGGTATGCAGGGTCATTATTGTTTTCTGCTCATGACTGCCAGGTTTTACCTAGCAGTGACGGACAGAAAATACAAATCACATGAGATCATCCACTCTACATAGTGGGGGGAGGTCTAATGCCCTTATTCCACCAGCACCTACTCCATTGGGACATAAGATTAATTTTCCGAACGGCACTATGAGGACCGCATTGATGCCAACAGGCTGGTGGTCGTGGTTGGGCAGGGAGGTTTTGGGGGGTTTTGGACGTAAGGTGGGTTCAGGGGACGCAAAGTATATACATTCAGTGGCTGAATTGTACAATGTGAAAACACAAAACCTGAGAATAATCCCGGGTTCCCCATTTTACCAAATTGTGTAATCCTAGGCAATTGTTTTATTCCACTTTCACTCCATTATCACATATAAGACCTCAAAATACAGGATTTCAGGATGCGCGCTGTATGAAACCTTCTTCTGTGTTTGATTTAATAAACTGTATTGTTGTTCATATAGATAGGATCCCAAAAGGGCACATAGGGGGTTATTCTAACTTTGGAGGAGGTGTTTATCCGTCCCAAAAGTGACGGAAAAGTGACGGATTTAACACCAGCCGTATTACGAGTCCATTATATCCTATGGAACTCGTAATACGGCTGGTGGTATATCCGTCACTTTACCGTCACTTTTGGGACGGATTAACACTCCTCCAAAGTTAGAATAACCCCCATAATCTTTTATGGCATTGTTGCTAGGGTGGGGGAAGAACAAATGTTTCTAAATGTAAAAAAAAAAAAAACTCTCAATGCACTGATATGATCTGATTTGCAAAGGTGAAACTGTTCTGCATGTCAATGAAGTACACCTTTTTTATTCAGAATAGACATTATCAAATTTTTACACTTTTGCTGCAAGAGGACTTTAAAAATGAAAGTGTTCCTAAAGTTAAGTGGTGCAGTAGAAGCTAGATACTTCTTTTCTTTATCTTCCATTAACCTGTAAATAAATGCTAGCCTGTTTAATTAAAATTCTTTTAAATCTTAGTGCTATTGACCGGGGGGGGGGGGGGCTGCAAGTAAAGGTCAGGAGCACTGTATGCGACCCCCTGGCCATACTTTGATTGTCACTAATTTAGAGTCTGGTGAAGTGCTACAATGGCAGAGATTCAGCTTGCTCCACCTGCATACACCCTCGCATTGGCTGTCTGTCCACCACTGGACAGATTATGGTAGTGCGCCTCTAGCCCTGTATAGAGTAAGGCAACTGTCACTTATTTTCCCTACCCACTGCGGCTGCAGCGGAGGCACAGAGATCCCTGCCTGCCTGCCAGAGATCACTAAACATGGAGGTCAGTCCCCTGCTAAGGGAGAAATAGCCATAGACTCCTTTGACCCAGCAGATGGACCACCAGACTGTGTATTTGGGGAAAAACGCATATTACCCAGACATCTTAAATTGGCCACCCATAATCTTCTTCAACTCTACTCTAAAAGAAACAGAAATTGTCAGGAAGGTTCTGCACATAATCAACATCTTAACAGAATCATCAGTGTCACAGAGACTATGTCAAATTAGCCCAGACATCAGAACATTAAGCCTTAAAATAATGGAAAGCATGTACAAACGTCTGAAGGAGTAAGGGAGTGTCAGCCTGGAAAAGTACATAGCAAGATCTTTGAATATATTGCCTATTTATCTAGATGATACCACCCAATGAATTGCCTCTTGGTATTTATTTTCCAGTGTTGTGATTTCCCAACTTAATGATACTAATTATTTTGACCTTGGTTTCATGAATGGCTTAGTTGTTCGACCTAGGATAAGCATCTATCACCTGACATATGCACACAATACTTTACTAATGTAGGGTCTCAAATCCCATGAGCTGATTTGTACGCTGTAACCTGTTTTAGAACATTGGAATATTGGGAGCTCTATTGAGGGAGTGCCTCAGTGCTAATAATGTCTGGTATAAGACTTCTGCTCTAACATTCTCATGTTTGTCTTTTGGTTTTTCCATTTTTAATTTAGTACATTCTACCTCTAGTGGGTGGAATGTTCTAATTACCTTATATCCATTCTACCTCGGTCTATACCTGTTGTTGAAGGTCCTTACTCTTGTTATAGACTCAAGTTCAGGGACTTTAACAACCGGAATAGCCCTTGGCAGCAGTCTATAAGGCAATAGAAACAAAGTATAAACACACATAAAGTGAGATATAGCAGGGCAGCAGTGCTTTTAAACATGGGAGAAAAATAAATAAAGTGGTTAAAATAACCATAGTATTGGAAAGCACTGCCAGAAAAGGAAAAAACAAAAAAGTCAGTTCACAGGAGGGGTCTTTTCGGGAATCGCAAATGAGAAAGACATAGCGGGTCATTCCGACCCTGGCGGTCGGTGGCCGCCAGGGCCACCGACCACGGGAGCACCGCCAACAGGCTGGCGGTGCTCCTACGAGCATTCTGACCGCGGCGGTTTAGCTGCGGTCAGACGCGGAAAGCCAGCGGTCTCCCGCTGACTTTCCGCCGCTCGTAGGAATCCTCCATGGCTGCGGAGCGCGCTCCGCAGCCATGGAGGATTCCGACTCCCCCTCCCGCCATCCAGTTCCTGGCGGTTCTCCCGCCGGGAACCGGATGGCGGGAGGGGGAGTCGCGGGGCCCCTGGGGGCCCCTGCCGTGCCCATGCCTATGGCATGGGCACGGCAGGGGCCCCCGTAAGAGGGCCCCTAAAAGTATTTCAGTGTCTGCAAAGCAGACACTGAAATACGCAACGGGTGCAACTGCACCCGTCGCACCTTCCCACTCCGCCGGCTCTATTACGAGCCGGCGTCATCGTGGGAAGGGAGTTTTCCCCTGGGCTGGCGGGCGGTCTTGCGAAGACCGCCCGCCAGCCCAGGGGAAAACTCGGAATACCCTCCGCGGTCTTTCGACCGCGGAGCGGTATTTCGGAGGGGGGAAGTCTGGCGGGCGGCCTCCGCCGCCCGACAGACTCAGAATTAGGGCCATAGTTTTGTGTTGAGTCCATAAAATTTGACAAAAATAAGCAACAGTCTGCCTAGAAAAATGTGCACCAAACTGTGATTTCTGATTATTGGTCAAAATCTGGTGTCATTGTAAATTGAAATAAGAAAGATAAATTGCATGACTGACAGAAACTAAAGTACATTGTCATAAAACGTTGGAATCAGTTCCTTTTATTCAAAGACTTGCAAAATCGCCCATGTGTATGTGTTGTATACTATAGGTTAGGTGATTAAACTGAAAGACAGATAATAAATCTCAGGTAATGTTTTCAATCCTGAAACCCTATAATAGTCCTGTGATTGGATTAAAGGCATGTAAACCATTATTATTGTAGGCAAGCCTCAGTAGGGGGAAAGCGAAATCTGACTTTATCACCATAAAAGAGGAAGCACACGCCAGTAATGATTCATAGGGCTAAGATTAACCTCGCTTTCATTGCCGTGGACGTAATCCTAAACAAACTAAAACAACTCAGCTTCCAAGACACTTTTGTATTTAACCATTTTGATACAGAATGTAATGCACAACAATAACAAATATAAGTACTGGTTAATAGAGCTGCAAACTATCTTCAATTAAACTAGCCAGCTAATTTATGGAATAAGAAGAATCACAAAGCAGTATAGCCAGAGAGACTTTGGCCCCGGCCTTTCGGTGACGTTTTAATGGCCATTTATCGCACAGCATTTGTGTTAGCCTTCATGTGAAGTAGTAGCATTGCTCAAAGTTGGAAGAGACCTTGTTAGTGCAGGTCCAGTGTAAAATACAAGAAGATGGGGCTTTCAATGGTGTGTTAGGCCCCTGACTTGCGGTGTGACTGGCTTTGTGTGGCATGCATGCAAAACACATGAACAGGCCATAAAGTGGTTGGTACTTTGACATGGCTTTACGGTTCAATACCACTAAGTGATGGATTGACTATTCTGATAATGGTAGCGTCAATAACAACCGGTATAATTCTGTATTATAGTCTTAGAAACCGCCGTAGCGGGCTCTACCGGCTATTAAAGGCCCACTCCTGCGTTAAAGACCCGAGCTGAAGGCGAGGGCCTTTAACAAGGGAGAGGGCCTTTAATAGCCGGTAGAGTCCGCTACAGCGGGTTCTAAGGCTATTAGAACATTCTTCCATTAGAGGGCAGAAAGTTCTCATAAATAAAACAAAGGCTTCACAGAACCTGAGTGGATTAAAATCCCCTCAGGCTCCGTGAGGCTTTGTTCACAGCTGTTGCTGTGAACAAAGAAGATTGGAATGTAGGCGCTCCGGGCTTTCACTGTCCAGTAAATGCCCGGAGCACTCCATTGTTTTCAATGGAGCTGCCAACATTCCAATGTTCTAATTCACGATGGATTCTGATGAGCAATAACAACATCACACATTTTTTTAAACTGAATACCCAGGGGGTCCCGTATGGTGTAATGTGTGTGGATTCCATTCTCTTACCCACAATGCCCTGCAAACCTCAAAGTTCACCCAGATGGGAAAAATCACAAATTGTCATCACATTTGTGTGATGGAAACTTTCATAATCTACTGGGATCCACAAAATTCCTACCACTCAGAGTTCACTCATCTCTATAAAAAACACCACCCCATTTATGAGGTAGTAATAAAATATGTCTGTTGAGACCACAGACTGGTAAACTGCACAACAATAAAATACGGTTTATTTCATACAAGTTCTTAAGATCACATAAAATTATTTAAATTACTTAACATCATCAAAAGTCTACTTCAATCTGTAGTTCAAATAAAAACCTACCCAAAACAATAGCGACATGAATAAAACTCATATCATATATGAGTCTTATGGCATCCAGCCCATATTTTATAAACACTGGTTTTAAATATTGACGCCTAAGTGTTAAAAAGAATAAACAGCCCATCAACACATGAACACTTGTGCAATGCATCTTCAAAGGACATTGACACTTCTTATCCCTATATAAATGAGATTTCACACCCTCTTTACACGTGTACCTGGGGTTAAGCGATAGTCTACATTTTATAATAGTCGTACACATCAGTGCACCAGGTAACTGAGAAAAATAAAGATGGTCTGTGGATTTTTACCAAGAGTCCCTTAAGTAATGAGGTCTTTAATTTAGACACAGTGAGCCTGAATCATAAAGGTAAACTTACACTTTTGTGTAAGTTTACGAATTTCTTTTGCAATTCACAAATACAAGTTATAGTAAGTTTATGACTGTGGAGACTCCGCAGTTCAGGTAGACAACTCCACGCATAAGAATATAGGCCTGTCCTTTTACTACATTTATTGTTAAGCTGTTACTCTCACAATACCCAGAAAAGGTGTGAAGTTTCCTCTGGAGTCCCTTTTGTGTTAGATTCATATTATTCATGTCATCCATGTATAATACACATGGTACCAGTATAGAGTACCTTGATGTGAAAACAGAGGCCAAGAATAATGAGACATACACAAGCACCTTCAGGAAACCCACTGGAAGGAACAGTTTCTTTCATGCCCTCAGTAGCCACCCAGTGGCTCTCAAAGGGAACATACCATACTGGGAGATTCTGAGGACTCAAAGAATCAGTAATATGGATGAAGCTTACCTTAAAGAGCAAACAATTATGGTACAAAGTTTAAATGAATAAGGATACCCACAGTGGGTCTTCCACAAGGCCATTAATAGGATGAAACATGTCAAAAGAGGACAGTTTTGTTTTTATGACAAATGGGATGCAGAATTGATACACACCCCATGAATATGGTACTAACATACAGTAAGAGTCGTAAATCCATGGCGTACACAATGACAAAAATTGCTATATAGTATAGAGCGATCCAATTATTGGGAATACTGTGGATGACAAGACCAGGGTCACATACCGTAAGGGACGTTCCCTGAGAGATATGCTTGTTCAAGGTAGCATTACACTCAATGACCAAAATAGAGATCTGAATCTTAAGGGTTTCTTCCCATATGGAAGAGGTAAAGCCTGTAAGAACAGTATCAACAAGAAAGAATTTGACACTAAATGGCCAGGCCCATACAATCACACAATTCCTCACCTATAGCTCACATTTTGTGATGTAGATTTTTGAATGCCCTTGCCACTTAGGATATATAGGCAGTACCAACTTAGCTATAGCAAAAAGGGTCCATGAACATCTGAGGGTCACTGATCATGCTGATCAACGATATACTATAGCCAGCCTTTTCAGAGAAAAAACATTTCAGTGATCGCACCAAATTGTCCTTTTTCCTATTCAAACAAATCCGCCTCAGTATCAGAGGTGGGGACCGGACTTTAAGGCTCAGAAAATAGGAGTCCCGACTGATCAAAGTTATGGACACCAAAAGGCCATGGGGTATCAATCTAGATGAGAAATTAAGTATACACCTATATAGTGAATAGTCTATGGTATACTATGCCTGTGTTGTTCCTCTTCTCGCTTATGCTTCTACTGGATATTGTATCTTTGTTGTTACATCTTAACTGAGCTATGCCTTTTTTGTTTGTTTTATATTACAGGAAGGAAGGAGGGGGTACTCAATCATGATCACAGTAGCAAACAGGATGTGTTCTCCTACCCTTTTCTTTGTTTCACTCTGGTAGTCCTGACTGCACAGATAAGATTTTCTTGTCTTTTGTTTATGTTGTGTTATTGGTTTGTTGTTGTACATGGGGTAGAGAGGTTTATCCATTAAGTGCCTTTTAGTTTCTGAATGCTTAGCAATACAGTTTTTTTTCCACCAGGCAATCAGATAAGTAACTGTTGTAACTCTATGTAGGGTTGACTTGGAATATATATACTCTTTAGATGGGATATACATGAAACACTCTATTCTGACTGTGATATAGTTGTGATGCCAACTGCAGGGTTCCAGCCAACTGGAAGCCTTCCACCCTCCCCCCCCAACCCTGTCCCTTCTCTTTCCGCCACCAACCCCCCTTCCTTTTTTTGGTATTCTGGTTTAACATCATTTGCCCACTTGGGCCTGATTGTGTCTGCTGTGGTTCTCTGTATACTTATTGTACATTGCTCACATTTATCTTTTCCATTTGTCCGAGACCTTGCAAGAGTAAACCACTTGGGTATTATTTTGATTTTTGATTATTTATGATGTATTTAGAGATCTGCCAACATGGGCTGGATCATTTGGATTAATACATATTTTTGGTCATGGACCCATCTTCTACACAAGTTCACGGAGCTTGCCACTCTGTATGCTGCGGTACCTTTTTTTATAAGTATTTGCAATTATGTATCAATTGTATGCATTTTGTGCTTTGGAAAGTGTACTCTATTTCTTTATACTATCTGTATGCATTACATTTACTGCACACTATATAGCCACCACATAGCAAGAGGGGGCCCATGGTTTTGTGTGAAATTTCACTGTTTTGAGCATTGATCTGCCTTTTATGTTTATTAAATCTGTAAATACACCATATTGTTGGACACTCTGTATATATCAAGACCACTGCTTCGGCCAAAACACAGTATCTGGTGGTGGATTAAACTTGGATTTATCACGCATTCCTGAGTGAGTAATTTTGTCCCTGTTTATCTTATTAACTTTCTGCCAGCTGCTTCACTGGGTTTACGCTCCAACCCTCAGCGGGTTGGAGGTCCTGGCATCGGAGCTATGTTTTCTTTGAAAGAAAAAAAACACACATATATATTATGTGTGTTAGAAATTGGGTCTCTAGTTGGCGGAGGTTTGCACTCTGTCCAAGTAGGGACTACAATCCTAGTCAGGCCAAGTAAGGTACAGACTAAAAGTTCAAACATTTACCTGTGCTCACCATCTGGTAGCTTGGCACAGAGCAGTCCGGCTAAACTACAGAGGCAATGTGTAAAGTATTTGTGCACACACACAGTAACACAGTGAAAACACCACAAAAGGACTCCACACAGGTTTAGAAAAATAGCCACGGTCAAAAAAGACCAACACAACAAAAATCTAACATACACAAGTTATGAATTTTCAAACATTAAATCAAAATGTAGTGCTTAGAAGAAAATAGCTGCAACCATAATTATCTGGCCGCGCTGGACCCAGGCAAATTAAAAAGTGCAGCCTGACTGTGATGGAGCATGGATCAGATTCAGGAGTCATGCAGACCCACTGACATTACCTTTGTTGCATCATAGCTCGGTGACAATGCATTGATCCAGAGGAGGGGACGTGTCGGTGCTTGCAGGCAAATGCATAATTTCCTGATCGGGCAACGCTGTTGATGCGTCAATGTCCAGAAGTGATGAGTGCTGGTTCCGAAGCATAGGTGCTGCATCAGCCAAGCCAGGGCTGCACTGTAAGTCGGGGTAATTGTGTCACACAGTTAGTGAGTGATGTCCTCTGCTTCGGTGCTGGCCATGGCAAAGCGGCATTTCTGCAGTGGGATGAGTTGGTTTCAAGTGACATACAGGTGCTGTTGCATCAGTTCTTGTGTTGCAGCACTACACTCACCTCCAAGGGCCCAGGACTGGATTTGGCACCCCTTGCCAGAGAAGGACTCAGAGCAGAGGAGGCCAAGTGCTGCTAGTAAGATACAGGCGAAGTCTTTGATATCCCTGGGACTTCAGAAACAGTAGGCAAGCTCAGTCAGGCCCTTAGAGAAACTTTAGATTGCAGGATATAGAGAGTTAGATCCAGTTGTCTCACTCCCAGGCAAGAAGTAGCAAGCCAACACATCAGAACAAGCAGCAAAGTGTCAGCAAGCAGCAAGGCCTTCTTCCTGGTAGAATGTCCTCGGTCCAGAAGTGTTCTGCGTATATTGTGTCAGACCAAAATGGCCTTTACTGTAGGGGTACCTTCAAAAGAATTCTCTGAAGTGCACGAGGTTCCCTTTCATCCTAGACCTGACTCCAGACTACCAATTGGGGTCATCAGCCCTTTGTATGATGGCAGGACACGTCCTATTCAGATGTAAGTGTGAACTGCCTTTCCCTCCCCTTGCCTGGAATGACTATATGTATGCAGATGAATGCAGATGTATCTCCTGTCACACCTAGCCCTTCCTGCTTGTGGCTGATTGGAAAGAATGCACAAACGTGACAGTCACCTAACCACAGACTTGTATTCAGAGACAGGCTAAGGCACAGAATGGATAAAGTAAGAAAATGCCATCTGTCTAAAAGTGGCATTTTCAGACCTGCAATTTAAAAAACAACTCTACAAAACAATGTATTTTTAAATTGCGATTCCAGAGACATCAAACTACATTTTTCTATCTTGTCTCACTTTGAAATTACACTTAGATGTTCCAAGATTACCCAAACATTAGCCTGTGGGAGAAATAGTCCTTGCAATAGTAAAAAACAAATTTAAGAGTTTTCCACTACCTGGATATGTTAAACTTAAAAGTACATATCCAAATTTGTAAATACACTCTTGGGGCTAACCATGGCCTGCTTAGGAGTGACTTACATGTAATAGAAAGGAAGGTTTGGGCATGGCAAGTTTGTATACTTAGCAGGTCAAAATGGCATTTTAAACTACACACACAGGCCCTACAATGGCCGGCCTTAAACATGTTCTAAAGACTAGTATAGGTCCACTAGTAGCATTTGACCTACAGGCCCTGGGCCCAGATAGTACACACTACTAGGGACGTACCAGTAAATTAAATTTGCCAATCATGGAGATGCCAATGTTACCATGTTTTAGACCCAGAGGATGTGCACTTTAGCACTCAATAGCAATGGTAAAGTGCCCAGAGTCCTAAAGCCAACAGAAACAGGGTCAGAAAAAGAGGAGGAAGGCAAAACATTTGGGGTGGACCCTGAAGAAAGGGCTAGTTTCAACAAGAAATATATATGAGGCACCACTTCAAAAAACATCCAAGCACATTTTCACGATGTGAAAAGCAGCTACCACAAAGTCCTCCTGACGTGTTTCAGCTGGAATGCCTTAATTATAGGTAAATAGTTTCTGGTGTCCATAAATCCCACCAACTATGTGTCCTATAGTGCACCATGATGTTATATCCTTTTCACTGCAGTATTAAATCTAAATAATGGCGCCACAGCGTCAAAAATACCACAGTTACAATCCATGTTCTTAATAGTTCACTAATTTGTAGAGCTGTAATCCTTATTATTTTCAGTCATCAGCTACCAGGAAGTTTAGAACTGCTAGAGGAGAGGTAAAATACCCCCCTCCGTCCCTTGCTCACTTCCGTATTTCAATTTCTTCGTTGAATGCAATGCAGTAAGGAAGCAAGTGGGTTATGCCCCCATAAATGAATAACACGCATATAAACAAGTTTCTTAAAGGGTCTACGGACCCTGCAGGGCAGCCTTAGCTCCAAGGACGGAGCATCCATTGCAGCATTAAACAGCACATAGGCCCTCATTATGACCCTGGCTGTCCGACGGTGCAGACCACCACATTATGAGTGTGGTGGGTTGGCCTCTGCCAACCCGTTACATCACCGCCTGTACCGCCAGGGTGGTTGTTCAGCCAAGCCGGGGATTAGCATCTCTGACCAGGTGGCCCAATTAAGACTGCTGGCAGTATTAAGAGTTGGCTATCCACCAGGGTTTCCGCAGTGGTAGCACTGTCACGAAAACCCTGGTGGGAAGGCTACAGGTGACAGGAAACTTCTTTCCTGTCACTGGCAGGTGAGCCCCAGACAATCTCAATACCCCCCAACCCTCATCCATACAAAAAACCCCACCCCTTCCAAAACAGCACCCCCTCCAGTACAGCACCCCCTTCCAGTATAGCACCCCATCCCCCAACCCCGCAAACACAAACACACACACACACCCACACGCACCCTGCATACACTCATTTACCAACTCTTACATACACACATTCACTCACATGCATCCATACAGGCATTCATTCAAACGCATCCATACATGCATTCACACAAACATTCCAACACGCACTCACTTCAACAATCATGCACGCATTCACACACCCATAAGCACATGCATACACACACGCATTCACACACGCATACACACATGCATTCAAACACCAATACACATACGCATACACACTTACATTCACACACGCAGACAACACTCACTCACACACACACACACAACACCCCCCAACTTACCACCCACCCTCCCCTGTCGGACGATCGACTTACCTTGTCCGGCGGGGAGGTCGTCCGGCAGGGAACGGGAACAGACACTTCCACTGCCAGCAGCGCCACACCATCAGGACACTGCCAAGCCATATTAATGGTTGTAGCACAGCTGGTGGAGTCCTTTTGGCGGGGCAGGGCTGATGGTGGAACCGCACCTGCGCCTCCGACTGCCAACCCGACTACTGAAGGATTTCTGACCATATTGTGGCAGAAATCCTTCAGTACTCGTAACATGGTGGTCCTAAGACCACCAGCAATGCCGGTCTTCTGGCGCCTGTGGCTTCGGTGGTCTTGAGAAAAGACCGCCAAACTCAAAATGAGGGTCATAATGCCTAGGCGCCAGCTCAAAAAACATCCAAGCTTTTATTCACGATGTGAAATGCAGCTCCCACAATGTCCTCCGGACACGTTTCAGCTGGAATGCCTTAATCGTAGGAGTATAGTTGCAGGTGTCCATAAAGCCAGTGCTTTTAACTTGTGACCCATGTGACTTGATAATCACCAACTATGTTTCCCATATTGCACCAGGATTTTATATCCTTTTCACAGCAGTATTCAATCTAAATAATGTTGCCTTAGTGTCATAAAATACCAGTTACAGTCCATGTTTGTAATAGTGCACTAATGTTTAGAGCTGCAATCCTTAATATAATCAGTCAGCAGCTGCTAGAAAGTTTAGAACTGCTAGAGGAGAAATAAAATACCTTCTTTGCTCATCTCCGTATTTTAATATCTTAGTTAAACGTCATGCAGTCAGGAAGCAAGCGGGTCATGCCCCTATAAAATAATAATCCGCCCACAAACAAACTTCGTAAGGGGGCCACTGACCCCTCACGGCAGCCTAATTCACAAGTTAAAAGTACTGGCTTTGTGGACACCTGCAATTATATGCCTATGATTAAGACATTCCAGCCAAAACGTGTCAGGAGGACTTTGTGGGAGCTGCTTTTCACATTGTGAATAAATGCTTGGATATTTTTTTGAACTGGTGCCTCGGCATTATGTGCTGTTTAATGTTGCAATGGATGCTTTGTCCTTGGAGTTGAGGCTGCCCTGGAGGATCGAAGGCCCCCTCACACAGCTTGTTTGTGTGTGTGTGTGTGTGTGTATATATATATATATATATGTATATATATATATATATAAATACAAAACGTAAACATACCTTTGTTATATTTAGGAACGCTTTATTTATTCTTTCTATACCCACCAAACGCAACTACACAAAGATATTAAATTATCAAGTTATAGTCAGACCTCAAATTTATAATTCCCACACCACCTTTAAATGACAAGAATGAAAAAGAGGCATTTCCTTACATGGTCTCCCTCCAGACAAAGGGTGATGAGCAACTTAACCCTTATTCTGATTCTCATCATCTAAGTGGAAGAACCTGAAAAGACAATTTGCATTGGCATGGTCAGCCCCATGTCTATGTCCCATTGTGAAGTCCATACCCTGCTAGGAGATGGACCACCTCAACAGTTTGGGATTCTCCCCTTCCATTTGCAACAGCCATCTGAGAGGCCTGTGGTCAGTTTGAACTTTGAAGTGAGTCTCAAACAAATAGGGTCTTAGCTTCTTCAGGGATCAAACCACAGCAAAGGCCTCCCTCTCAATGGCACTCTAACACTGCTCTCTGGAGAGGAGTCCCCTGCTAATAAATTAAACTGGTCGATCCTGACCCTGGTCATTCAGCTGTGACATGACTACCCAATTCCCATGGTGTGAAGCATCTGTTTGGAAATCAAACTCTTTAGTGACATCAGGTGGCTCTAAGACAGGAGCTGAGAACAGGGCTTACTTTAGGGTGTCAAAGGCCTTTTGAAATAAATCAGTCCATATGATTTTGTTTGGCTGATTTTTAGAGGTTTGTTAAAGGTGACACTATGGTGCCATAACCTTTCATAAACCTCCTGTAGTAGCCAGTCAGGCCTAAGAAGACTCTGAAAGGTGTCTGAGTCTTTGGAGCTTCCCAGGCCAGAATTGTCTGGATCTTGTGCTGGAGAGGTTGTGCATGGCCTCCCACAACTTTGTGGTCCAGGTACATTACAGTCCCTTGCCCTATCTGGCACATACTTGCCTTGATAGTCAGCCCTGCCTGTTGAAGTGCCTGAAGCACTTCCCTGAGTTAGACCAGGTTATCCACCCAGATGGAACTAAAGACAGGAATGTCATCAAGATATACTGCACTTAAACTTTCCAAGCCTGAAAGTATTTTCAGACTTGAAAAATGGCAGGTTCATTTTCCAACCCAAATAGCATCACTCTGAACTGAAAGTGGCCTTCTGGAGTTGAAAGGCAGACCTCTCCTTGCTTCTGGTAATAGGGCTATCTGTCAATAACTTGAAGTCAGGTCAAAGGTACCCAGACATTTTGCAGCCCCCAATCTGTCTATGATCTCATCTACTCTTAGAATGGGGTGAGCAACAGTCTTGGTGACTCCATTTTATCCTCTGTAGTACACACAAAATCGTAGCTTAGTTTTTCCCTCCTTTGGGATTGGCTTTGGGCTGGCCTAAGGACTATTAGAGGGCTCAGTCATCCCTAGTTCTAGCATTTTAGCAAGTTCTGCTTTTATGGTAGCCTTGACATGGTCTGAAAGTCTGTAAATCTTACTTTTGACAGATAGACTGTCTCCTGTGTCCACATCATGGGTACACCATGTTGTCAAACCTGGAGTCAAGGACAACAACCCAACAAACTGCCTCAGCAAGTTGAAACAGTCTGTCTGCAACACCTGTCAAAGTGGGAGAGAGTGCTACTCCTTCCACTGAACCATCTTTGACATTGATAATCATCAGGTCTGGAAGAGAGTCTTTCTCCTCCTCTTCACCACCATCTATCACCATGAGCATTGTGATATCTGCTCTGTCATGATGCAACTTGAGACTGTTCACATCATCACTCTATGAGAGGTCCTTGGAATACCTAAATCCACCAAGAATGTGAAATTAAAAAAAAAAAGATAAGGTAAGGCCCAGTCCATTTATCTTGGTGTGCTCTGAGTGCTACAGGCTCCAACACCAAATCAGTTGTCCAGGTTGGTATTCGACCATAGAAGCCATTTGGTAATACCAGGGATAGACAAGCAGCTGGCTGGCCTCCAAGTTCTTATTTGACTTTTTCATGTAGTCAGGCATTCTGACACAAAGGCCTAGTACATAATCTAGAATGTTCTGTTTGGGCCGTTTGAGAGGTCTCTCCCAACCTTCTCTCACCAAGCTTAAAGGACCCCTGACAGGTGTCCAAAGAGCAGTTCAAAAGGGTTAAAACTTACTCCCTTCTCAGGAACCTCCCTGTAAGCAAACAACAGGCATGGGAGAAGAACATCATATCTCCTCCTGAGTTTCTCTGGTAAACCCATGATCATGCCTATAAACGACTTGTTAAACCTTTCAACAAGCCCATTTCCTTGTGGACGATGAAGTGTGGAGAACTTATAATTACTCCACACTCATTCCATATTGCCTTCAGGTAGGCAGAAATGAAGTTTATGCCCCTATCTGAAATGAGCTCCATACGGAAACCCACTATAATAAAAATACTGAGCAAGGTACTAGCTAATGGGGCAGTAACTGTCCTATGTGGTATGGCTTCTGGGTGTTTAATGGCATGGTCAACTACCATCAAGATAAAACTATACCCTGAGGCAGTAGGTGGGTCTAGGGGACCAGCAGTATCATTCCCCAACCTCTCAAAGGGGACCCCACCCACTGGAAGTGGTATGAGGTGGCATTTGGTCTGCTACCTGCTTTGCCACTGCCCTGGTCCAGGAGCAACACAACTCCTTCACTTTTTTTGACATCTTGGGCCCATAGAAATGGTTGACTAAACTGTCCCAGGTTTTAGTCTGCCCCAGATGTCTAGCCAAGGAGATATCATGGGCTATGTTTTGGGGGAATTCTCTGTATTGTTGGGGGCCGCCACTCTCCTGGTTGCCCCTGGTTTGGGGGTCCCTTGCCTCAATGCTCCTGGTTCAGCGAAAAGTTGATTCTCGACCTCTAGTAACAGCAGATACATTTACATACTGTGGTACAGATAAAGGTGTTGTGCAAATTATAAATTAAAGGTAGAAGTCTAGAATGTATAATATTTGTGTAGTTTAAGTTTGGTTTGTATCTAGATACTAAATAAAGTTATGTTCCCTTTCCTCACTGTACAAGATGTCCCCTTCCCAATATACCTTATGGGTGCTACTGACATCACCTTCTTCCTTTCTGATAGCTAATTGTCTCAGACCCTCAAGAGTAGGACACGTCTTCTGTCCTTGGTTCGAGTCCTCTCTGGAAGACCACCTGCTCCTTGAAGCTCTGCCAACTGAGTCAAGTCTCTCAAGGCAGCACTCTCCTCTTCAGAGACCAGGCCCTCCTCCTGAGGTTCAGGCTTCTTCTGGCTCAGAAGACATTTAGCAGGAGCCTTCCTAGGTTTCCTGCCCTTTCTCTTGTTACTAGAGACTAGGTCCACTGTTTCAGGACTCACCATTTCTTTGCTTTCCCATAAGGTTGTCTGCATTCTACTGGAGACATAAACCCATTCAGGGAGACCCAGCATTGCTGTATGAGTCCTTCTTTCCACCTCTGCACAGGCAGAGATTTCAAGGTCACTGCCCAATAGACACTCCACTGGTATGGCAGGAGACACAGCTACTTTCTTAGGGCCCGTAACCCTTCCCGCTCAAAGTCTTTTACAGCTATGGGATGTGACTTTGTAACATTGTCAGAGTTGACAATTTCATGCACCACACCAGTTAAGCTCTGGCTTGGGGAAGCCAGCTTGGCCATAACCATTTTAATGCTGGCACCTGTATCCCTCAAGGTCGGAACTTCCACCCTATTGATTTTTGTCCACCGCCTGTACTTTACCATACTGGCAGGCCAGTGGGCCACAGGTTCAATTTCTTTGCCACCCAGGGAAACTAGTGTGACTTCAGTGTACCCGTAACAATCCCCAGGGACAACATTCACCCCAATGCCTTCAATGGCAATCCTCTTGGAAGAGTCACCAGTGGGTGACTTTTTGGTACATACAGCATCACCCCTCTTGTGCCCTGGCTGTATACGGTCAGAGCACACCCCAACCTTCGAACAGTCAAAATTGTTTCCTTGATACCCCCTCCCTTTGGTTTGGGATGTGGCTCCTAGCTCCCCCCTTGGGCTTCTCTTGGGGACTCTTTGGGTTCTCTGACTTTTTAAACTTCCCCCATCGTTCCTCTGAAGGGGGCCTGTACTCCCTTTATGTGCTCACTACCTAAGGACTTCTTGGATACCCTAGTGCTTACCTACTCATCGGATATCTTCACAAGCCCTCTAGTGCTTGAAATGTTAGAGTTTACCAGATGCTGGTGTAACTTCTCTGAGGAACAGTTTGTCAGAATGTGTTCTTTAACCACTACATTGTACAAGTCATCATAGGTATCAACTTTGTTACCTTTAATCCAACCATCCAGTAACTTCACAGAGGCATCTACAAAATCAACCCATGATTACTCCCTTTTGTGTAATCCTAAACTTCTGTCTACACTGTTCAGGGGTTACACCAAAGAGTTCAATGAGTGCACCTTTCATGTGAGTGCAAGATTCTGCCATCTCATCCTCTAGTGTCAGCAATCTATTGCTCTCTACAGTTGGAATGAGCTTCCACAGTAAGGACCCCAATGTTGTGCATCTACCCTTCTCATCCTAAGAGCCCTCTCAGAGGATGCCAGCCATTTGTCTGTGTCACCCCCTCAGTATATTTAGGCACAATCCCTTTGAGCACTCTGGGATCATAGGCACTCCTAGCAGTTAACTCAGTCACCCTATTGCTGCCACCAGTCTCCTAGGGTCTCATCCCCATCTTGACCCTTCTCTCCTTCAGTGCCAATCTCATTTCTTCAAGGGACAGTTTCCTCTCTTGTATCTCCAAGAGGCTAAGCTAGGCCTCTGTGTCCTTACGCCTCCCCTCAGATGTGAAGCTCTTTTCACTCCCAGACAGGGAATCCTGCCTTGAACAAACTGTGGGGGCCGCACTCTCCTTGTCTCCTTCTGTGAATTGATTATTGTCATCTTCAGGGGTAATTTCATCCCCCAGTGGGGCCTGTGGGGCCTGTGCTTTCCTTGCCTCTTCCCAGGCTTGGAGAGCGTTTTTCCAGGTCATCCTTTTTGGCTAAGGCTCCTGGAAAGGTTTTCCTTTCTTTGCACAAAGCTCTCAGCTCATTGATTTTCAATGTGGGCAAGGTGGCCAAGTCGATTCCTTTGCCCTCCATCCTTGAAGACTTTTTAGTAGCAAGAAAATACTTTTTGCAACTTCTTTGGCTATTCTTCATAGAAGCAGGTGCCTTAGAATGTCAAAACTTGGCCAAACCTTTAGTTCTCGACTTGGAAAAATGGTCAGTTGCTAACCTATTAGTTGTCTGGTACAGCTAAGTTCTGAATCCCACCGCTAGGCACTGATGTGAGGATTTAATTGAATGATATGTCTGGGAGGCCTTATCATGCAGTACTCTCACAAATACCAACTTGGGGGCAGCCAGGTACTTTTGCTCAACCTTAAGCTCAACCCTGGGTAGCTGTGGCTGCGAGTAGCCAGGCTTAGTAACAGAACAATGTGTAAAGCATTTAACAGAACCAAACAACAAAATAAGACAATCACTTGACATGAAAGACACAAGACACCAATTTAAAAAAATAGGTTATATTTTTATGAATTTTCCGTGACCACAAGCATCAAAATCTACTGGAGGGTTCTGGAGGTGAAGATTTTAAAAGCAATAAAAAAAATTTGTATCAACTGCAAACAAGCACTGGCCAACAAAATGTTTGGAAACTCTGAAGATTTTGTAAAAGTTAGTTCGGCAAGTCCTGCTCCAGTTGGGTTACCAAGTCCAGCAGGACAGAGGTCTAGGGGGCTTGAAAGGATACTTTGGACAGTCACCTGGCGACCATAGATTTTTCAAAGCAAGATCCAAACTTTACAGGACTACTGCCATATACATCAATGATCTGATGGTGAGGGATGCAGGCAATAAAGTGCTGTAAGGTGCCTTTATGGATCTTCCCAAGTCCATGGGTGCAGTAGGAAGAACTTGTCCACAGAGGAAGCAGCCCCTTGAAGTCCTCTACGTTGCAGTAGCAGGCCATCCAATGCTGTTTTGGCAGAATCCATTGGTGGGGGCTAAGGTCCCTTGGATATGGCGTTTCTGGTCCTGATAGCACTCCTGGGTACAGGAGACACAGGTGCAGCTTTTGGCTATCTCAGATTTGTCCTCTAGGGTGCCCGGTTACTGGCACCAGCAAAACTTCTGTGGTGGCAACAAACTTGTTGTGTCCCTGGAGCTGATACGTACACACATTACTCAGTATGTATATATGCCGCACAGAAGAGGCCGGAATACAGCGTCTTTGACTCTGGGATATATACATATCTATGTGTGTATATATATCAAATAACAGTATCCACCCAACAACGCAGGTACGCCCAGACACAGCTTGTTATTTAGTAAAAGATGGTGGTTTATTGATGCTTAATCCCCAGCGTGTTTTGGCCCAGACCGGCCTTAATCACAGGCTGACTAAGCAAAAACTTCCTCCCCTATATAAATTACTACACATCAACGACATCAACAAAGGGGCTTGCAGCTTGCTACAGATACTAGGCATAAAAGAAGGACAAAAACATGAATTTGTGACATCACCATAACAAGGGCATGCTCTGCATACTAAAAATAAAAGAGGAACAAAACCATGAATACAAGATATCGCCTAACATGGGTGCCATCTTTGACTGTTGTTACATGCATGAAACACATTGCTATTCACCCAATTAAGCATATTACAAAATCACTGGTAGTCACTGGTATATCAATTTAGTGTAAAAAAGTATATTATTAATATCTAAATGTAATTAATATACTCTGTATGCACCAATAAAAAGCACAAAAATATACTCTTCTGAGTAGGGGCTAATATACTCAATAACATGATATATCTGCAATTCCACAATCTATCAAGAAACTACTTACTGGTCTGACTAAAATACGCACTTGAAATACTAATCATATTGAGACTTTTTTCTCAAAAAAATATACTATTACATGTGTCTCTAATCTATGTCCGCGATAGCAAGTTTAAAAGCAAAGGAATTAACGTCCAAAAGGGCATTCACCACCAAACTGACAGATGTCATAGTTCATGCAATGTTAGAGTGACCCAACAGGCAATAATCAGTGCTTACCGCCACACGTCGTTTAAATACCTGTGAAGATACAAAATAAATATGTGTGAGAAAACAGGGCTGATTGCAGAGGCCCCCTAACTTTTTGCCCCCATTTTCCACCTCGTGCTGGTGTTTTCCTGACTCTGATGGTGCCCTGGGTACTGCTAACCAGTCCCAGGGCCTGTGCTCTGTGTAAAATGGATATGCAAATTAGGCTAATTATAATTGGCTAAGTTAACCTACCTATAAGTCCCTAGTATATGGTAGGGCATGTAGGTTTAGGGACCACATCATAGGTAGTGCCCCCATAGGTGCAACGCTGAGGTACCCAGTGTCATTTTAAAGGCAGGCCTGCCTTGCTGGCTGCTTTTAAATTAAAGTTTTATGCAAATTCGACTTTGGAATTAAAAGTAGTTCCAAAGTCTTAAACTACCTTATTTTTACATATAAGTCACCCCTAAGGTGTTCCCTATGTGCCCTTAGGGCTGGGTGCCATGTAACTATAAGCAGGGACTTTATAAAAATAGTTTAATAAGCCCTGGTGAGGTAAAAACTTTTTCCCTCATTGTAGTAAATGGCCTTCATAGGCTAGAATGGGGAGACTTTATTTTAATTTTTGAAGTCTCCTTAAATGATGCATACCAAGAATTTGGTATCAAATTAATTGTTGTAATAAATCCCACAATTTCCAGTTGTTGGATTTAATATAACTTGTTCAGGTAAAGAGTTTTAAACTTTACCTGAAAAGTTGCCAATTTCAGCCCTGCATTGTTTTTGCTGCTGTGCTCTGATTGGCCAGCCTCTAGCAGCTTAGCCAAGCTGCCTTGATGAGGTGTGAAGTGGCCTGGCTTCACACAAAGGAATGTGCATGTTGGAGGGAATCTCCCCTCAGCAGATGGTGAGGCAGGAAGGGGAGGGCTGCCAAACTGGCCTTCAAAGGCAGAGAAGGACATTTGGAGCAGCCAGCAACACCCCCACATCCTGCAACCCCAGACAACTAGGTGACCCCTTGATTAGATTAGGAGAGGGGTGTTTTATGATTTTTAGCCACACCAGTGGGTGGGCTCAGCCAGATGTAACCTCCAAAAATCAGATTCAGCCATGGTGGATTTTTAGAGAATGTTGCCTCCTGGGATTGATTTTTGCCACACTTCCCAGGAAGTGGTCATCACAGGGGGAAGGACCCTGCACCTGATTGGAGAACCAGGACCCCCCTGCTTTTCACCCAGGAGCAAGTATAAAACTGGCAGACCTGCACCCACACCTCAGTTCCCTACCACATCCAACAAGGAAGAACTACAGAAGAAGAAGGACTGCCCTGCTGGACCCCTGGCCTGCACCTGGAACCTGCACTCATAAGGACAGCACCAGCTGCACACCTGGGCTTCACCACAAGAAGGACTTTGCCTGGCTTCAACTGGTTCAAGGAGGGACTCCCTGTTTGCTACAGGTGAAAAATTGCTAACCAGAGTCCCCTGCACCAACTCCTGAAGAAAGCGACCAGCTGACCACTGTCCAGTGGCCAAAAAGGAGTTTGCGCCAGGTGCATTCTGGGAGTTGTAGTCCGCACCCCCAAGGACCATCTCAGAACTTCTGGACCCTTGGGGTGAGCTGTGGACCTCAAAAGAACCTTAAAAGGACATCTGGGAGAAGCCCCAGAAGTTTGGAGAAGTTTGGAGAAGTTTGGAGAACTTTTGTAAAAAAGCTCCATAGAGGGACCGACCCGCCGTGGCAACTCTAGCCGGCTTGCCTCAACCGCGACCCGGCCTGATTTGCTGGTTCATCCCGGTAAAGAAAATCTCAGAAAAAGAGACTAAGTCCGAAGGTAAAAAGTTGACCGGGACCTCCCAGCCAGCGTATCCGAGGAGGGCTCCATGGACGTCGGATCAAGATCCAGGTTTACCCCTGTCGAAGGATTTTCACCTTGAAAAAAATTACTACGTCCGAAGGTAAAAAATCTCCACCGAGGATTCCCGCATCGCGTTTCCGGAGAAGGGCTCCAGGAGGTCGAATTGGACTGGCAGGTTCGTCTCGCTGAAGAAAATCTTTGAAAAAAAAGTCTAAGTGTGAAGGTAAACTTTTAACCGAGGCCTTCCGCGGCCTGTTGCTGAGCAGGGCTCCATCGCGGTCGGCCTTAAACTTTAACTTTGCCCCGGTCGAGGTGCAACCATATGAGCCGATTGGCGCTTTTTGTTTCTAGGCGCTAAAAAAATAATAATTCTTAAAAAATTCAGATCTCCGGTTCCCCTTATCCGATTTTATTCGTTTTGGTGTCATTTTAAAGATACAAATATAATATATTTTTATAAATTGGTTTTGGATTTTTAAACTGTTTCCTGTGTTTTATTTAATTACTGTTTTGTGATATTTGAATGCTTTACACTCTGTCTCCTAAGTTAAGCCTTGACGCTCGTTGCCAAGCTACCAAGGGTTGAGCTGGATTTAATTTACTGAGACCTAACTGGACCTTAGTGGAGGTTAGTGGCCTATTGCTAAGTGTAGGTACCTACCTGCCCTTACCAATAACCCATTTTCCAACAATATGAAAGAAAATATTTATAATGCGAACAAAGTAAGACAAACTATAAAACTGTACATCTAAAGGAGGCCTGCATAAGAGACTTATCTATTCATTTAAATGACTCGCCATTTCTTCATCACAATTCAAACCTCAGGAGTTGGAGTGTCTACCTTACCTGATTCTAATTTCCTTAATCTCTTCAATCTATCTCCTCCTTGTGTGTTGATATGGTGTCAATCACAAAAAAATGTGCCAAGTCAGCATTACTGTAATGTGTATTAGCAAAATGTCGTGCAACTGGGTTCTGCAAATAATTATGAACTATAGCCCTAAGGTATTTTAGCAGCATTTTCTTCTCCATATGAACTGTACTCCCCACATACAGTTGCTCGCACGGACACTTCAAACAATGCACACAATAATCAGCATTGCAAGAAGTAGACTTCCTGATGGTAAATTGTTGTGTCGTATTAGGAATATTAAATGCATTCACATTGATGCTGTTCTTGTAGCTTTGCAGTTTCTGCAACACACAAAACCTTGTTGAGTTACCTTGGGGGACACCCTAATAATAACATTCCTAGTCAATGTGTCTTTTAAAGAGGGGCATCTTCTAAATGTTACCTGTGGATTATCTTTGAGGTATTATTCAAAACCTCATCAGTCTGCAAGACATGCCAATGTTTCTAACTTTTCCCGCTTGTGCTGAAAAAGTAGTAATGAATCTTACACTCTCCTCAATATCATTGCCAGTTCTCTCTCTGTATAATAAATCATGTCTAGAAATATTATCCACCTTTTCTACTGCCTTCTTGATGGTATCCACTGAATATCCTCTTTCCATATATCTTGCTGCCATGACCTCTTATTCATCTTTATAGGCCGCCAGTGTGCTACAATTTCTTCTGGGTCTTAGAAGCTCCCCATACGAAATACTTTGAATTAAACTAGTTGGGTAGGCATTCTTATCTAATAATAAACTATTGCCCACTGTCAATTTCCTAAACTATTTAGTCTCCAATTTGTTACCTCTTACTATAGCCTCAACATTAAGAACTTTCACTTTATCCTGGCTCAATTGCCCACTAAAATGTAAATTCAACTGATTGTAATTAAGTTCTGTCACAAACTCAATTGCAGATTTCATGTCACCCTTCCACAGAAAGAAGATATAATTTAAGTACCTGACCCACTTCAATATAATCTTAGAAATTGCTGAGCACTTGCTCCTCCCACCAGCCCACTAACAGATTTGCGTAGCCTGATGCAAAGCAAGTGTCCATTGCTATTCTTTGTCTTTGTTTGTATATCTCGTGGGTGGGCTCAGCCAGATGTAACCTCCAAAAATCAGATTCAGCCATGGTGGATTTTTTAGAGAATGTTGCCTCCTGGGATTGATTTTTGCCACACTTCCCAGGAAGTGGTCATCACAGGGGGAAGGACCCTGCACCTGATTGGAGAACCAGGACCCCCCTGCTTTTCACCCAGGAGCAAGGATAAAACTGGCAGACCTGCACCCACACCTCAGTTCCCTACCACATCCAACAAGGAAGAACTACAGAAGAAGAAGGACTGCCCTGCTGGACCCCTGGCCTGCACCTGGAACCTGCACTCATAAGGACAGCACCAGCTGCACACCTGGGCTTCACCACAAGAAGGACTTTGCCTGGCTTCAACTGGTTCAAGGAGGGACTCCCTGTTTGCTACAGGTGAAAAATTGCTAACCAGAGTCCCCTGCACCAACTCCTGAAGAAAGCGACCAGCTGACCACTGTCCAGTGGCCAAAAAGGAGTTTGCGCCAGGTGCATTCTGGGAGTTGTAGTCCGCACCCCCAAGGACCATCTCAGAACTTCTGGACCCTTGGGGTGAGCTGTGGACCTCAAAAGAACCTTAAAAGGACATCTGGGAGAAGCCCCAGAAGTTTGGAGAAGTTTGGAGAAGTTTGGAGAACTTTTGTAAAAAAGCTCCATAGAGGGACCGACCCGCCGTGGCAACTCTAGCCGGCTTGCCTCAACCGCGACCCGGCCTGATTTGCTGGTTCATCCCGGTAAAGAAAATCTCAGAAAAAGAGACTAAGTCCGAAGGTAAAAAGTTGACCGGGACCTCCCAGCCAGCGTATCCGAGGAGGGCTCCATGGACGTCGGATCAAGATCCAGGTTTACCCCTGTCGAAGGATTTTCACCTTGAAAAAAATTACTACGTCCGAAGGTAAAAAATCTCCACCGAGGATTCCCGCATCGCGTTTCCGGAGAAGGGCTCCAGGAGGTCGAATTGGACTGGCAGGTTCGTCTCGCTGAAGAAAATCTTTGAAAAAAAAGTCTAAGTGTGAAGGTAAACTTTTAACCGAGGCCTTCCGCGGCCTGTTGCTGAGCAGGGCTCCATCGCGGTCGGCCTTAAACTTTAACTTTGCCCCGGTCGAGGTGCAACCATATGAGCCGATTGGCGCTTTTTGTTTCTAGGCGCTAAAAAAATAATAATTCTTAAAAAATTCAGATCTCCGGTTCCCCTTATCCGATTTTATTCGTTTTGGTGTCATTTTAAAGATACAAATATAATATATTTTTATAAATTGGTTTTGGATTTTTAAACTGTTTCCTGTGTTTTATTTAATTACTGTTTTGTGATATTTGAATGCTTTACACTCTGTCTCCTAAGTTAAGCCTTGACGCTCGTTGCCAAGCTACCAAGGGTTGAGCTGGATTTAATTTACTGAGACCTAACTGGACCTTAGTGGAGGTTAGTGGCCTATTGCTAAGTGTAGGTACCTACCTGCCCTTACCAATAACCCATTTTCCAACAATATGAAAGAAAATATTTATAATGCGAACAAAGTAAGACAAACTATAAAACTGTACATCTAAAGGAGGCCTGCATAAGAGACTTATCTATTCATTTAAATGACTCGCCATTTCTTCATCACAATTCAAACCTCAGGAGTTGGAGTGTCTACCTTACCTGATTCTAATTTCCTTAATCTCTTCAATCTATCTCCTCCTTGTGTGTTGATATGGTGTCAATCACAAAAAAATGTGCCAAGTCAGCATTACTGTAATGTGTATTAGCAAAATGTCGTGCAACTGGGTTCTGCAAATTATTATGAACTATAGCCCTAAGGTATTTTAGCAGCATTTTCTTCTCCATATGAACTGTACTCCCCACATACAGTTGCTCGCACGGACACTTCAAACAATGCACACAATAATCAGCATTGCAAGAAGTAGACTTCCTGATGGTAAATTGTTGTGTCGTATTAGGAATATTAAATGCATTCACATTGATGCTGTTCTTGTAGCTTTGCAGTTTCTGCAACACACAAAACCTTGTTGAGTTACCTTGGGGGACACCCTAATAATAACATTCCTAGTCAATGTGTCTTTTAAAGAGGGGCATCTTCTAAATGTTACCTGTGGATTATCTTTGAGGTATTATTCAAAACCTCATCAGTCTGCAAGACATGCCAATGTTTCTAACTTTTCCCGCTTGTGCTGAAAAAGTAGTAATGAATCTTACACTCTCCTCAATATCATTGCCAGTTCTCTCTCTGTATAATAAATCATGTCTAGAAATATTATCCACCTTTTCTACTGCCTTCTTGATGGTATCCACTGAATATCCTCTTTCCATATATCTTGCTGCCATGACCTCTTATTCATCTTTATAGGCCGCCAGTGTGCTACAATTTCTTCTGGGTCTTAGAAGCTCCCCATACGAAATACTTTGAATTAAACTAGTTGGGTAGGCATTCTTATCTAATAATAAACTATTGCCCACTGTCAATTTCCTAAACTATTTAGTCTCCAATTTGTTACCTCTTACTATAGCCTCAACATTAAGAACTTTCACTTTATCCTGGCTCAATTGCCCACTAAAATGTAAATTCAACTGATTGTAATTAAGTTCTGTCACAAACTCAATTGCAGATTTCATGTCACCCTTCCACAGAAAGAAGATATAATTTAAGTACCTGACCCACTTCAATATAATCTTAGAAATTGCTGAGCACTTGCTCCTCCCACCAGCCCACTAACAGATTTGCGTAGCCTGATGCAAAGCAAGTGTCCATTGCTATTCTTTGTCTTTGTTTGTATATCTCGTGGGTGGGCTCAGCCAGATGTAACCTCCAAAAATCAGATTCAGCCATGGTGGATTTTTTAGAGAATGTTGCCTCCTGGGATTGATTTTTGCCACACTTCCCAGGAAGTGGTCATCACAGGGGGAAGGACCCTGCACCTGATTGGAGAACCAGGACCCCCCTGCTTTTCACCCAGGAGCAAGGATAAAACTGGCAGACCTGCACCCACACCTCAGTTCCCTACCACATCCAACAAGGAAGAACTACAGAAGAAGAAGGACTGCCCTGCTGGACCCCTGGCCTGCACCTGGAACCTGCACTCAGAAGGACTGCACCAGCTGCACACCTGGGCTTCACCACAAGAAGGACTTTGCCTGGCTTCAACTGGTTCAAGGAGGGACTCCCTGTTTGCTACAGGTGAAAAATTGCTAACCAGAGTCCCCTGCACCAACTCCTGAAGAAAGCGACCAGCTGACCACTGTCCAGTGGCCAAAAAGGAGTTTGCGCCAGGTGCATTCTGGGAGTTGTAGTCCGCACCCCCAAGGACCATCTCAGAACTTCTGGACCCTTGGGGTGAGCTGTGGACCTCAAAAGAACCTTAAAAGGACATCTGGGAGAAGCCCCAGAAGTTTGGAGAAGTTTGGAGAACTTTTGTAAAAAAGCTCCATAGAGGGACAGACCCGCCGTAGCAACTCTAGCCGGCTTGCCTCAACCGCAACCCGGCCTGATTTGCTGGTTCATCCCGGTAAAGAAAATCTCAGAAAAAGAGACTAAGTCCAAAGGTAAAAAGTTGACCGGGACCTCCCAGCCAGCGTATCCGAGGAGGGCTCCATGGACGTCGGATCAAGATCCAGGTTTACCCCGGTCGAAGGATTTTCACCTTAAAAAAAATTACTACGTCCGAAGGTAAAAATCTCCACCGAGGATTCCCGCATCGCGTTTCCGGAGAAGGGCTCCAGGAGGTCGAATTGGACTGGCAGGTTCGTCTCGCTGAAGAAAATCTTCGAAAAAAAAGTCTAAGTGTGAAGGTAAACTTTTAACCGAGGCCTTCCGCGGCCTGTTGCCGAGCAGGGCTCCATCGCGGTCGGCCTTAAACTTTAACTTTGCCCCGGTCGAGGTGCAACCATATGACCCGATTGGCGCTTTTTGTTTCTAGGCGCTAAAAAAATAATAATTCTTAAAAAATTCAGATCTCCGGTTCCCCTTATCCGATTTTATTCGTTTTGGTGTCATTTTAAAGATACAAATATAATATATTTTTATAAATTGGTTTTGGATTTTTAAACTGTTTCCTGTGTTTTATTTAATTACTGTTTTGTGATATTTGAATGCTTTACACTCTGTCTCCTAAGTTAAGCCTTGACGCTCGTTGCCAAGCTACCAAGGGTTGAGCTGGATTTAATTTACTGAGACCTAACTGGACCTTAGTGGAGGTTAGTGGCCTATTGCTAAGTGTAGGTACCTACCTGCCCTTACCAATAACCCATTTTCCAACAATATGAAAGAAAAAATTAATAATGCGACCAAAGTAAGACAAACTATAAAACTGTACATCTAAAGGAGGCCTGCATAAGAGACTTATCTATTCATTTAAATGACTCGCCATTTCTTCATCACAATTCAAACCTCAGGAGTTGGAGTGTCTACCTTACCTGATTCTAATTTCCTTAATCTCTTCAATCTATCTCCTCCTTGTGTGTTGATATGGTGTCAATCACAAAAAAATGTGCCAAGTCAGCATTACTGTAATGTGTATTAGCAAAATGTCGTGCAACTGGGTTCTGCAAATTATTATGAACTATAGCCCTAAGGTATTTTAGCAGCATTTTCTTCTCCATATGAACTGTACTCCCCACATACAGTTGCTCGCACGGACACTTCAAACAATGCACACAATAATCAGCATTGCAAGAAGTAGACTTCCTGATGGTAAATTGTTGTGTCGTATTAGGAATATTAAATGCATTCACATTGATGCTGTTCTTGTAGCTTTGCAGTTTCTGCAACACACAAAACCTTGTTGAGTTACCTTGGGGGACACCCTAATAATAACATTCCTAGTCAATGTGTCTTTTAAAGAGGGGCATCTTCTAAATGTTACCTGTGGATTATCTTTGAGGTATTATTCAAAACCTCATCAGTCTGCAAGACATGCCAATGTTTCTAACTTTTCCCGCTTGTGCTGAAAAAGTAGTAATGAATCTTACACTCTCCTCAATATCATTGCCAGTTCTCTCTCTGTATAATAAATCATGTCTAGAAATATTATCCACCTTTTCTACTGCCTTCTTGATGGTATCCACTGAATATCCTCTTTCCATATATCTTGCTGCCATGACCTCTTGTTCATCTTTATAGGCCGCCAGTGTGCTACAATTTCTTCTAGGTCTTAGAAGCTCCCCATACGAAATACTTTGAATTAAACTAGTTGGGTAGGCATTCTTATCTAATAATAAACTATTGCCCACTGTCAATTTCCTAAACTATTTAGTCTCCAATTTGTTACCTCTTACTATAGCCTCAACATTAAGAACTTTCACTTTATCCTGGCTCAATTGCCCACTAAAATGTAAATTCAACTGATTGTAATTAAGTTCTGTCACAAACTCAATTGCAGATTTCATGTCACCCTTCCACAGAAAGAAGATATAATTTAAGTACCTGACCCACTTCAATATAATCTTAAAAATTGCTGAGCACTTGCTCCTCCCACCAGCCCACTAACAGATTTGCATAGCTGGAGGCAAAGCAAGTGTCCATTGCTATTCTTTGTCTTTGTCTGCATATCTCATCATCAAAGATTAAAAAAATGTATTCAGACAAAACCAGATCATATCAGTGATCATTTCCAAATGTAAGAGGAAAGGTAATGAACGCGCTCTCAAAAAATGTCTACAAGCTCTGAAGCCTCATGTTCAATGCAGGTACACAAAGTAGTAATGTCTAGAGTAATCATGATGTAATCCTCCCCCAATGTATACCTTCAATTATCTTGAAGGAGTGAGTGGTATCCTGTAGATACGCTGGTAGGGCAGCTACAAAAGATCTTAAAAAATAATATATCTAGATGTGTTCTCTAACAGAGACCCTTTGGTGGACAAAATGGGCCTACCTGGAGGACTTCTGACAACCTTATGATGTTTCAGTATGAGGTAAAAGATAGGTATCCTGGGTCTATCACAGTTGAAAAAACTGTGTTCTTCACATTTAATTAATCCTCCGTCTCTCCAATCATAAAGTTTCTCATAATAAATAGCTTCTATTCTCCTGCACTCAGACTTATTAGTTTTCTCATAGCAAGAAGATATAGAAATCTGTTGCTTGTCTTATAGTAGATACAATTCCTTAGATTGTATAACCCCATTGCCACCTTTGTCTGAACAGCAAATCGTTATACTCATGTCACTTTTAAGACTTTTCAGAGCCTTGAACTGTGCTGTCATTCTGATTTTCTTAGTCCAAATGATATGATTGTTTCTGATCTTTTTAAAATCCATTATAACACCTTTTTCAAAAATATGAATTGCTTCACAATTGATTGATGGTAAAAATATAGACCTGGGTTTAAACGTATTTGGACATTTTAACCCCACATCAACTCCCACATGAAACAAATTCAACAAAGGATTCCTATTACACATTTCAGGATCTCTTAATTCCTCCAAATCTTGAAATATGTCAATATCTTCACCTGTCAATTTAGTAGCAACATCTGGATCTTTGTCTAAGGTTTGAAACTTAGGCTTGACTTCAAAGTACTTTTTCAATTTTAACTTCCTTGTGAAGTGAAATAAATCCATTCTACTTTGAATATGATTAAAATCTGTAGCAGGGCAAAATGAGAAACCAAGAGATAATAATTCATTTTCCACCTGTGTAAGTACCCTATGGGATAAACTAACTATATTCATTTTGCTTCAGCCTTGCCTCTCGTTAACATTATCATCGGGGCTTTGTTGATACCTACTGCACTTTGATTGTCAAAACTTCTTCCTCTTCTTGTTCCTCTGGATCGTCCTCTTAGGCCCCCTCTGTCTGGGGAGTGAGTTCTCTCTCAGTTCAATACTCTGAACTGTTTAAAAAAAATTGTCATACTTGATTCAAATCTGTACGGGCCAAGGTTGCTTCTGAGGCATCAGATGCATTGCTATCATATAGATCACTATCAGAAGTTGTAGGTTTGTCCCTCTTGGTAGTGCTGGTGATAAGCTGTGATTCATCCTCATACAGGTGATCAAACTTCCTGTGAAAAGTCAAAAAACTTCCAGCCTGATAATCGTTGTAATCTCTAACAAATCTTTGTTGCTTTTTCATAGTAATCACTTTTTTCCATGTGATCCAATTTATTCTCCAATCTCTTCTGAAAAATCCTCAAAGCGTTCTCTTGATGTTTCCTTAGACATCTCTTCTTTTAATTCCTCAATTTCTCCTAATATTTTGGCTCTGTCTTTTTTGCATTTTTCACCAATATCTGCACCATGTGAATTGAACAATTACTAGAATTCTCCACCCACTTTTCCACCATTTCTGGATCGTGATTATCATATGTAGGAATGGTAAAAATACAGAGCCCTCTTGGCACTCTTTTGACATTGATGTATAATTCTAGTTCCCACCACTTAGAAAGTTCTTTCTTGCATAGTTTCTCTAGCTTGTCCAACTTGGCCTGAATGGATAGATTACCAGTTGATATGCTTCCCATACTTGAATTGTTTGATGGAACCCCTGTGAAGAACTTATTCAAAGTCTCTTTACGTCTGACCTCCACATTGGAAGAAGCCATGATCAACACTTTAATATCCCTTAGTGGCACTAAGTAGCACAAATACAATCCCTCATTCACCTTGTGCTGCCTGATATGTAATAAAAAAACAATGTTGTCATGATAACCCAGGTCCTCCAAAAACCACCAATATTAAGATATCTATCATATAAGCAGCCAAATGTCACCAACTGTCGGATATATACTCATCGCGCAGGTAGGGCAGGCCGGTCGAGTCCTCCGGCTCGATGGCCTCGCACTCCGATCGCGATGCTGATGTCATTTACTATGCTGTACTGGTAGTGGGTGCGGAGATTCTCCCGCTGCTCGATATGTTATTGGAATCTCCAATTTCAACCTCTTCTTGACACCAAAACACATGTTGCCCGGCGTGCACAACTCAATGCAAAAAATAGATCACAGCCCTTTCTGCTAGATGTGAAGCCTCTAAACAGATAGGCATGCTGAAGACTATACAGTGTTGCTGTTAGCAAACCACAGAAGGTCATCGCCCAATTTTATCCAGTCACCAATAGGTGGCCAGCTCAGGAGCGTATATTAAACCAAAATTCACAACAAGTCTACTGGTGCTCCTCTGCTGAAACTGGCGGTGCAGGCTCGGATCCGGTAACCCGTACACATCAAAGAACAGTATCCATCTAACAATGCAGATACCCCCGGACACACCTTGCAATTTAATGAAAGATCGTGGTTTATTGATGCTTAATCCCCAACGCGTTTCGGCCCAGCCGGGCCTTGATCACGGGTTGACTAAGTACAAACGTCCCCCCTGTAAATAAATTACTACACATCAAAAACATCAACAAAGGAGCTCACAGCTTTCTCTGCATACTAGACATAAAAGAAAGACAAAAACATGAATTTGTGACATCACCATGACACAGGTGCCATCTTTGACTGTTATTAAATGCATAAAACACATCGCTATGCATCAATTATACATCAACTATACATCAACACATCAAAAAAATAACTCGCAGTCTGCTCTGCATACTAACCATAAAAGAGGAACAAAACCATGAATACGTGATATTGCCTAACATGGGCGCAATCTTTGACTGTTCTTACATGCATGAAACACATCGCTATTCACCCAATTAAGCATATTATATGCACAGCAGGCAGCAAGGTCTCTTGTTGATGTTTTGATTATAGTTGATGCATAGTGTTAGAAATGGGGTCTTTGGTTGGCAGTCAAGTTGCCCCCGTCCAAGCAAGGACTCTCACTCCAGTCAGGGTAAAGGAGAAACACACCCAGTTAACCCCGCTCACCCCCTTGGTAGCTTGGCATGAGCCAGGAAGGCTTCATCTATAGGCAATGTGTAAAGTATTTGTACCAACACACACAGGGATACAGTGGAACACTACAAAATGGACACCACGCAGGTTAGAAAAACTGTAAATATTTATCTAAATAAAACAAGACCAAATACGATAAAAATCCACAATACACAATTAAATGTGACTTTAGCAATTAAAAACACAAAAATAGTGCCTAAAGGCACAAATGCTGCAGTCTGATGCTAAAGCGGCAACAGGACAGAGTTGTTTCCCACAATGCACCGCCACTGGCACCATTTAGGGAGTCACATGGACCCCTTGGTACAGTACCTTAGTAAAAATTGTGGAAAACAGGCTGGAGCATGGAATCGAGGAGTGAGGCATCACTGGATCTGATGTGGTGTTGGTTCCGGTGCTGCAGGGCAAAGGAGCTGAGGCGTCACAAAGAGGCATCAGGTCCTTGCTGCAGAGCGGTGGAGGTGAGGCGGCGTTGGTTGCAAGGAGTGGGTCTCTGGGCACCTCTGGCAAAGTCGAAGTCCAGCGAAGTCAGGATGCTGTGTGGGCAACCTAACAGGGGCACGATCACCTCACAGGGTCACAGCTGCTGTGACGGAGTTGGGTGTCATGAACGTCAGGTGTATGGCACTCCAACTCACGAGTTCGTGCAGACGTCAGTGGCTGCAGCAATGTTAGGCCTACATTGACGGTGGGCTCACCGTGTCTTGGTGAGGTCCACGGATCGAGGTGTAGGCAGTGTTGCAGGTTTCATGCATCGGCGTCCTTAGCGAAGTCGTAAGGTGTCGTTTCACAGGATTTTCACCAGAAATTCACTTCCAGGGGCCCAGGAACTTGAATGCCACCCTTTGGCAAGCTAGAGACCACAGCATGTGGACTCAGAGACTGGTTGGTGAAGTTTTGGCCCTGCGGCTTCAATAACAGGAGGGAAGTCTAGTTTTTGTCCCCTTTCACATTCAGAAGCAGCAACTGCAGGATAGGCCAATAAAGCACGGTCACAGGCAGGGGCAGCACTTCAGTTCTTCTCCTGGCAGATGTTCCTCTTGAATCCTTGTAGTAATGTAAAGTCTGTGGTTTTGGGTCCAATACTGTAGGAGGCTGGACTGGCTTGTAGTGAGTACCAAGGGGTACTTACACCTTGCACCAGGCCCAGGTATCCCTTATTAGTGTGGAGGGGTGTCTAGCAGCTTAGGCTGATAGAAAAGGTAGCTTAGCAGATCAGCTTAGGCTGAACTAGGAGACGAGTGAAGCTCCTACAGTACCACTAGTGTCATATGCACAATATCATAAGAAAACACAATACACAGATATACTAAAAATAAAGGTACTTTATTTTTATGACAATATGCCAAAAGTATCTCAGTGAGTACCCTCAGTATGAGGATAGCAAATATACACAAGATATATCTACACAATACCAAAATATGCAGTAATAGCAATAGAAAATAGTGCAAACAATGTATAGTCACAATAGAATGCAATGGGGGCACATAGGGATAGGGGCAACACAAACCATATACTCTAGAAGTGGAATGCGAACCACGAATGGACCCCAAACCTATGTGACCTTGTAGAGGGTCGCTGGGGCTGTAAGAAAACAGTGAGGGTTAGAAAAATAGCCCACCCCAAGACCCTGAAAAGTGGGTGCAAAGTGCACCTAAGTTCCCCAAAGAGCACAGAAGTTGTGATAGGGGGATTCTGCCAGAAACAACAACACCAGCAATGCGACAACGATGGATTTCCTGACGAGGGTACCTGTGGAACAAGGGGACCAATTCCAAGAGTCACGATCAAGTCGGGAGTGGGCAGATGCCCAGGAAATGCCAGCTGTGGGTGCAAAGAAGCTGCCACCGGATGGTAGAAGCTCTGGATTCTGCAAGAACGACAAGGGCTAGAAACTTCTCCTTTGGAGGATGGATGTCCCACGTCGTGAAGAGTCGTGCAGAAGTGTTTCCGTTCAGAAAGACCGCAAACAGGCCTTGCTAGCTGCAAGGGTCGCGGTTAGGGTTTTTGGATGCTGCTGTGGCCCAGGAGGGACCAGGATGTCGCCAATTGCGTGAGGAGACAGAGGGGGCGTCCAGCAAGACAGGGAGCCCACTCAGAAGCAAGCAGCACCCGCAGAAATGCCGGAACAGGCACTACGAAGTGGAGTGAACCGGAGCTCACCCGAAGTTGCACAAGAGGGTCCCACGAAGCCGGAGGACAACTCAGGAGGTCGTGCAATGCAGGTTAGAGTGCCGGGGACCCAGGCTTGGCTGTGCACAAAGGAAATCCTGGAAGAGTGCACAGGAGCCGGAGTAGCTGCAAAACACGCGGTTCCCAGCAATGCAGTCTAGCGTGGGGAGGCAAACTTGGACTGAAGAGTCACTGGACTGTGGGAGTCACTTGGACAGAGTTGCTGAGTTCAAGGGACCTCGCTCGTCGTGCTGAGAGGAGACCCAGAGGACCGGTGATGCAGTTCTTTGGTGCCTGCGGTTGCAGGGGGAAGATTCCGTCGACCCACGGGAGATTTCTTCTGAGCTTCTAGTGCAGAGAGGAGGCAGACTACCCCCACAGCATGCACCACCAGGAAAACAGTCGAGAAGGCGGCAGGATCAGCGTTACAAGGTCGCAGTAGTCGTCTTTGCTACTTTGTTGCAGTTTTGCAGGCTTCCAGCGCGGTCAGCAGTCGATTCCTTGGCAGAAGGTGAAGAGAGAGATGCAGAGGAACTCTGACGAGCTCTTGCATTCGTAATCTAAGGAATTCCCCAAAGCAGAGACCCTAAATAGCCAGAAAAGGAGGTTTGGCTACTTGGGAGAGAGGATAGGCTAGCAACACCTGAAGGAGCCTATCAGAAGGAGTCTCTGACGTCAACTGCTGGCACTGGCCACTCAGAGCAGTCCAGTGTGCCAGCAGCACCTCTGTTTCCAAGATGGCAGAGGTCTGGAGCACACTGGAGGAGCTCTGGGCACCTCCCATGGGAGGTGCAGGTCAGGGGAGTGGTCACTCCCCTTTCCTTTGACCAGTTTTGCGCCAGAGCAGGGCTGAGGGATCCCTGAACCGGTGCAGACTGGCTTATGCAGAGATGTGCACCATCTGTGCCCATCAAAGCAATTCCAGAGGCTGGGGGAGGCTACTCCTCCCCAGCCCTGACACCTCTTTCCAAAGGGAGAGGGTGTAACACCCTCTCTCTGAGGAAGTCCTTTGTTCTGCCTTCCTGGGCCAAGCCTGGCTGGACCCCAGGAGGGCAGAAACCTGTCTGAGGGGTTGGCAGCAGCAGCAGCTGCAGTGAAACCCCGGGAAAGGTAGTTTGGCAGTACCCGGGTCTGAGCTAGAGACTCGGGGGATCATGGAATTGTGACAATTCCACGATCCTAGACATGTTACATGGCCATGTTCGGAGTTACCATTGTGACGCTATACATATGACGTGACATAGGTATAGTGCACGCGTGTAATGGTGTCCCCGCACTCACAAAGTCCGGGGAATTTGCCCTGAACAATGTGGGAGCACCTTGGCTAGTGCCAGGGTGCCCACACACTAAGTAACTTAGCACCCAACCTTTACCAGGTAAAGGTTAGACATATAGGTGACTTATAAGTTACTTAAGTTCAGTGGTAAATGGCTGTGAAATAACGTGGACGTTATTTCACTCAGGCTGCACTGGCAGGCCTGTGTAAGAATTGTCAGATCTCCCTATGGGTGGCACAAGAAATGCTGCAGCCCATAGGGATCTCCTGGAACCCCAATACCCTGGGTACCTCAGTACCATATACTAGGGAACTATAAGGGTGTTCCAGTATGCAAATGTAAATTGATGAAATTGGTCACTAGCCTGTTAGTGACAATTTGGAAAGAAAATGAGAGAGCATAACCACTGAGGTTCTGTATAGCAGAGCCTCAGTGAGACAGTTAGTCATAACACAGGTAACACATACAGGGCACACTTATGAGCACTGGGGCCCTGGCTGGCAGGGTCCCAGTGACATATACAACTAAAACAACATTTATACAGTGAAATATGGGGGTAACATGCCAGGCAAGATGGTACTTTCCTACAAATACTTATACCCCTTTTTGCCTTTGAAGTTGCCCACCTTCAAAGAAAAGTCTATGTTGTTTACAGGATCCTGTCTTGCCCAGGCCTGGCTCCAGACAAACACCAGAGGGTTGGAGACTGCATTGTGTGGGGACAGGCACATCCCTTTCAGGTGTAAGAGACCACTAACCCCTCCACTCTAGACCAGATGGCCAATCAGGATATGCAGGCTACACTCCAGGTCCCTTTGTGTCACTGTCTAGAGGGGTTTCACCAACAGTCCAACCTAACCCAGACAAGGAATCCGCAAACAAGCAGAGTAACAGAATGGTTTAAGCAAGAAAATGCCCACTTTCTAAAAGTGGCATTTTCAAACTGACAGTCTAAAAACCAACTTTACCAAAAGGTGTATTTTTAAATTGTGAGTTCAGAGACCCCAAATTCCAGATCTCTATCTGACCCAATGAGAAACTGCACTTAAAATATATTTACCGGTAGTCCTAATGTTAAAATAAGAGAGAGGTAGGCCTTGCAACTGTAAAAACCGAATTTGGCAGTATTTCACTGTAAGGATATGTAAAACACATCAGTACGCAGCCACCTTTGCACTATGTTGGAAGGGTGTGCGTGGTGCATGGCTACTTTATTGTGCGCTGGAGCTAGGGAGAGGGGAGGAGAGTGCCAGGTCTCCATAAATATGGCACGCTCCTGCTCTCTCCTTCTCACGCAGCACAGCATTTTTGGCTGCTGCCCTGCGCTGCATTGGAAATTGGTAAATAGACCCCTGTGTGCCAGCGTGATTGTTGGGAAATCTGAAGCTCACCTTGAACCTTCCCCCATTAATCTTACTGATAAAGCTATGACCCTGCTCCTATCATCACCTTGCGCTGTCACATGCATTTTCACCTCCTGTGAGATAAGAATATCTGAAAAGCAGCTGGGGTTGGGTAACAGGCAGAGTTAGTCTTTCAAGTATTGATTCTTTAGGCCTACCTGTTTTCTGAGCATAAGGAAATAAAGATGGTTCTCCTAGTGTCCAGACCTTTTGAAGTTTGTAAAAGCCTGAGCGTAGTGTCACCGACAATGTAGTAATCATACCGACATACTGTAAACATCATGGAGAACAAGGAGTTCCTCATCATAAAATATGCATAACCAACAGTGAAAAAAGATGAGAACAAGGACAGCCCAGAAAACGATGTTGATTGCTATGACTCACCCTCCTTCATTCTAGTGTTTATTTAGCTTGGGAAAAAGCAGTAGGAAAAAGACGTAGAAGACTCATAAAAACTCAGTTTTCAGAGAAAGAGGCACGCATAGATGTTGCACATTTGTGCATGGATTTGTTTGCATGTTTAGCCTATTAAAGCCAGACCTCTTGGCTTTTGCAAATGATTGTGTTTAATGTTTGAATAAATCTTCGTCTGCTTTGAGCAGCTCTTTCGCTCGGTAAAATATGTTTGCCTCAGTATATGCATTCTACCAGTGTACTACACGTTTTTGACCAGCTTAAATAACTCTCACTTTTTATTTGCGTCTACACCACATTGACAATACCGTGGGGAATCATTTGCATTGTGCTAAAAATGACATCACTGACAGGTGTCTGTCACGTCTTGCTTGCAAAGGCATTGAGATCTAAAATATATGAACCTTTGATTTCAGATCAGTTCTAGCCCCTCTTCTTAGAAGACAATGGCTATAGACTTCAGAGGATGTGTGCACAAACGGGGGATCGGATCCCTGAAAGGATATTGAAGACAATAGACAAGGAAAAGTCAACCAAAGGTGGTTCATAAGTTACTAGAACAAAATATCATCATGGTTATGAAAACACTAATGTTGTCCTTAAATGCATTCTTTTAAATTTTAGTGAAATATATGTTTTATGTCTAAGCATTGATGACGCAGAAATGAAGGTTTTACATTTATTAGCGCATAAACGTAGTACTGCAATAATCAAGTGTGACTTTAACCGAACTAATAAAGATTGTACGGGGACAAAATGAGCCCTCAGAGTAGTTTGCCAACATTTATAAGCGTGCTTTATATAACGTGATGTATTAGAAATGTATTAATCTGACATAATTGTAAACGTGTGCTATGATTTGCTTGCTTAAAACATATTAGCTTAGCATTACTTTAGTGGAGGCTTCGGCCTAGTTGCCTGTCTCACGGTTTAGATGCTCGTATTTTTCCACTGTGCTAATAAACGTGTATTCTTGTTTGAAGCAGTACTTTTCCATTGAGATCGGCTCACATGCTTATCTTTAAGGTTTCGTGCCAGCCTGGCATCTTTTTCGTTGCTCCAAGGTCAATCTGCAGGTGCGGACAATGGAAGCTCTGAAAGTGAGTTAATTGGTAAAATATGTTGCAACTTACGTACCCATCTTCAAGGATAATGTATGCCTAGGTAGAAGCTTGTAAACTGTTGTTTTTGATTGGACAATTTGAAGCTAACCTATGAACCCTCCAATGGAAGACCCTACTGGATTTGAACTGTTGTCTATAAAAACCAGGTGCACAAGGAGGAAGCAGCCATTACAGCCATTGCGGGCATTATGGCCATTTTTGCAGCCATTGCACCCATCGAGCCAATTGATGATCGACGCCATTTTGAATGAGATTCTGATGCTTTCTCTAATCGAGAGAAAGAGACTTTAAGATAATTCTGGCCCTAGAGACTTTAACTTTGATTTATCCCTTTGCATGAAGGAGTAGTTTTATCTTGCCGCTGTGAGGCAATTGCCCCGTCCACCCTACCCCTTTGCCCCGTCCCATGCTGATCGTATCCGGTACCTGCGAGACGAAGACTTCCTTGAATGCTGATCGAATTTGGTAAATATGAAAGGAAAATGTACAATTGCATTGTGTTTTCTTTTTAGGTAACCAACTGCTGATTTTTGATAAGAGCCCTAGTTAGGAGTTTTTCAAATTAATGTTGCTAAATTGTTTTGCATGAAGTCCCACATGCTGATGCTAATTTGAGGTTAGATGAGGATTCATTCGTTGCACGATGCAATTTGAGACCTTGTTATGCTGACTAATGTATGCAATTAGTTCATTACAGATTATTGTTTTAGTAGTATGTGTTGCCATTATAGAAGGCATTATTATTCAAATGCTGCATAGATTGCATCTTTTCCGCCGATATGGACAGCTATTAATGTTCATCTACATTTATCATTTGGTGTTGAGACACATATATATTGTGCTAGCTTTGTTAATATAGGGAAATAAATTCACTAACTTTGCATAATCTGGAGTGGTTATTTATGGCCGAAAGGTCACGGTTTCGCCGAAATGTATTCTGGATTAATTGTGAAGTGTTATGTTGATCATGGTGTTGCTTATGTTCGATATTGATTATTGGTTTGATTAAAGTTGATTTTCTCTCGGGTAAGGTGAGCCCCACTTGGTCAAAAGATTCATCGACCTAAGAGCGTCCAAATACAGGTAAATTAGTAGGCCGGAACGCTCTATCAGCATCAGGTTTTCATTTCATCAAATACTAACTTGTATTATGGCTACACATACACACGTGCATGTGTCGTCATCTCAAGGCAGTGATCCCATCCTGTGCAAAGAAGTATTACTGTTATGTCAAGATATTTATTATGACGTGGTTGAGCACCATCAAACAATGGATACCCTCAGTGCGGCCAGAATTTCCACCACTATTCCAGGGTCAGCATTATACCAGGAGAGTTCAACACCAAACCATGGATGTCCATACAATGACTTATAATATTATCTCTGTGTCAGGGCAGCATTATAAAAGGACCTCACGTCATCACAACACTGATGTCGACTCTATGCCTAGAATTATTTCAGTTATGACAAGACCAGACCTGGCACCATCATGTCTATCCATAATATACAACAATTTCCAAATATCAGCCAGGCACAACGTTTTACCACGACCATGCACCATAATGCAAGGATTCCCAAGTTGATAGCACGTCCAGTCCTTATAAATTACTTATACTTGGACACGCCGGAGGTCGGTGAACCTTTTGACCGGGTTGAGTTCAACCCATCCAAAGAATTTTCGGATCCCTCAAATCAATAATCATTTATTGTCAATAACCAATACTGAATTAGTAATCAAAAAACAAATTAGGAATCAATAGTGATCAGTAATTTGACACACCATGACCTTTCAGTCATGAATAACCACACCTGTTTATTAAAAGTTAATGAGTTTATTTCCCTATATTAACAAAGCTAATACAATATAAGTAAGTCTCAAAATCAAATGATACACATATACGAACATTACTAGCTGTCCATAGCGACGGAAGAAACGCAATCTACGCAAAATTTGGATTATAATGCACTCAGTTATAGCAATGCAAATCACTAATAAGAGTAACTGAATTTGACTAATTGCATACCTCGGTCAGCATAACAAGATTTTAATTCAGCATGGTGCATCAAATGAATACCTCAACTAACCTCTGATTAGCATTGGCATGTGGGGCTTCATGCAAATTTAGTCAACATAAATTTAGAAAACTTCTAGCTTGGGCTCTGTCAAAATAAGCAGTTGGTACCTAAGAAGGAAAACACAATGCATAATACATTTATCTTTTCATAATTACCAAATACAATCAGCATTCAAGGTAAGTCTTCGTCCTTCAGATACCGGTTCGATCAGCATGGGGCTTCTCCAAAGGAGGGGCAAAATTAAAGTCAAGTTTTCCTTGCAGGCGCAAGGAAAATGGGGGAACAAGAGTTATGGAATGGGCAGGGTAAGATAAAGTTAAAGTTAAAGTCTCTAGGGTGAGAATTCTTTAAAGTCTCTCTCTCTGGGATAGAGAAAAAGCATCAAAGTGTCATCAAAATGGCTTCTTGAATCTGGCTTCAAAATGGCATCAAAGAAAATGGCTGGCTTCTCTTTGTCCGGTGGGTTTAAGTAAGAAACGTTCCAAATTCTTCAGGTTCTTCCATTGGAGGGTCCATGGGGTGGTTTCTCTTTAACCAATGAATAGTGTCCTCCTCTTACTGTTCACCTACGCATAAGGTGTCCTTGGAGTTTTGTAACACAAGTAGCAACAAAGTTGCCAATTAATTCTGCATCAGTGTCTTTATTGTCTGCACCTGCAGAAACTGACCTTACTTCAAAGGGGATGAAACTTGCCTAGCATGCAACTTTTGAGATAAGTATATTAGTCATTCTACTGGAAAAATCCAGCTTTTAAAGGTTTAAAACACATCTTTGTTATACAAGTGAAAACTATGCAGTTAAAATTGAGACCAGGCAACTAGGCCAAAGCCTCTGCTAAATTTAAGCTAAGCATATAACAGTTTTAATGAGAAAATCATAGAATATAGCTGCAATTATGACGGATTACTACATTGTCGATTTTTCATGATTAATTAAGCTAATTTATAATAATGGCGAACTACTTTGTGGGCACATTTTCCCCCACACATTATTTTTCTTTGCTAAAATCACATTGTCTTATACGATTTTGTTACATGATATATGAATGTTTGTTAGTCTTTCTTTTTCTGCTTCATCAATAATTACCATCATTATGCCAGGTCCAATATTTGTTAGGATAGATTAGCCCATGGATGCTCACAAAACTCCAAGAAGTGCCATCATCATGCCATGACCGTCATTGAAAGCGAGGTCGAAACAATGCATTATCATGCATACATGCGTTGATACACACACACTCATGAACACACAAATTCAGATATGCATGCATGCACTCATACACAAACAGTAAAATCTTTGTTATTCTTGCAGTGTCCTGTCATGTCCCACTCGGGCTGTGTTTCTCGTTTCTCGTTTCTCACCTGAATCATGCACCTACCCCTCGAGTTCCCAGCACATGATTGGCCTATGCACACCTTTATAGTATGATGTAATGTGTATCAATGGCTTTGGTGTTCTGATGTACACCAGTGCGCTGGAGAACAGTGGGCGGTGGGGCAGTCACTCTCAAAGAACTGTAGTGCACAGAGCTTTGAAGTGTACAAATGTCTCATGAGCAAAGTGTGAAACTTTGGCCCATCACACAGGGATCACATTTTTTCCCATTATATCAAGCTGTGGACCTGGCCTGTGCTGTCCCTAGACTGGCCAAATGTTAACGTGGGCAAGCGACTTGCAATTGCACTTAAAACACCTATCCTCTCCACATACAACCCCGTCCCCCTTCAGTAATATATCAGTTCTATTTGAAAGTGAAATGCACCAAATTTTGTTCATTTCCTCCTCAACAACGTACCCCAACTTGTTCAGAATCTGTGAAATGTAGTACTACATCTCACTCTGCAAAACCCTATATTACACTGTGCTGTTGTAGCCTTCTGGCTGGACTTTCTCTTTGTTGATAGGAGCTGCTACGTAAAATGTGAAAGTTCACCACATAGAAATTGCATGATCTCCCATGATCCTCCCCTACTTCAATGTACCAAAACCTCTGGGCTGAACTAAAGTCCTTGCCCCTAATGTTGAAGTAATTAAGGGCCTAACTTTCCTTCCCTACCTGTCCTAAGCTGCATACTACCTGTAGCATCTTCCCCACCCTGGGTACCCACCAATGACTACGCCACACAAGGAGCTGCGAATTGCGTCTTCATTCCTCTGCATGTACCAGTAAATTCCAACATTCTAAACCAAGCTTTCAATACATTCTATTCTAGCTATTACATCACACTAATAAAGAGTCCACTGGGAGCCAGAAAGGTTTAGTTCTAAATCATGCAAAACACTACATCTCCCCCTGTTAAATGAAAAATTATTTTATTAATAATATCTTTAGACATACTGTTAGACTTTTCACCCTTGCCGTGGTCTCCCTTAACTTTTTGCCTCTGTTCCCCAGGATGTTGATGTGTGCTGGACTCTGATTTTGCTGTTTTTGTTACTCTGGGCACTTTACCACTGCTAACCAGTGCTAAAGTGCAAGTGCTCCTTTACAAAATGTATATGTGATTGGTTTATCCACGATTGGCATATTTAATTTACTAGTAAGTCCCTAGGAAAAGTGCACTAGAGGTGCAGGGCCTGTAAATCAAATGCTACTAGTGGGCCTGCAGCACTGATTGTGCCACCCACATAAGTAGCTCTGTAATCATGACTCAGACCTGCCATTGCAGTGTCTGTGTGTGCAGTTTTACCTGTAAATTCGACTTGGCAAGTGTACCCACTTGCCAGGCCTAAACCTTCCCTTTTCTTACATGTCAGACACCCCTAAGGTAGGCCCTAGGTAGCCCCAAGGGCAGGGTGCAGTGTATGGTTAAGGTAGGACATTAAGGGGGCTCCGACCGGCAGGGGTAATGTGGCGTCCGTACCGCCAACAGGCTGGCGGTACGGAAACCCGTATTACGACCGCGGCGGTAGCGCCGCGGTCGCACCGCCGGGGCCGGCGGTTTCCCGCCGTTTTAGCCCCGGCAGTGATAATCCGCCAGGGCAGCGCTGCAAGCAGCGCTGCCCTGGGGATTATGACCCCCCTACCGCCAGCCTGTTTCTGGCGGTTTGCACCGCCAGGAAGAGGCTGGCGGTAAGGGGAGTCCTGGGGCCCCTGGTGGCCCCTGCACTGCCAATGGCATGGGCAGTGCAGGGGCCCCCTAACAGGGCCCCGTGCAGGTTTTCACTGTTTGCATAGCAGACAGTGAAAAGCGCGACAGGTGCAACTGCACCCATCGCACGGCCGCAACACTGCCGGCTCCTATGTTGCGGCCGCATCCCCGCTGGGCCGGCGGGCGTAAACTAGGTTTGCGCCCGCCGGCCCAGCGGGAATGTTGTAATGGGCACCGCGGGGATGCGGCCGCATGGCGGTTACCCGCCAATGTTGTAATGACACCCATAGTAATGTGTTTTATATGTCCTGACAGTGAAATATTGCTAAATTTGTTTTTTACTGTTGCAAGGCCTGTCCCTCTCATAGGTTAAAATGGGGGTTACCTTTAAATCTGATTAAAGTGTAAATCCCCTTTGGGAGCGGATGGACATGTGGAGTTTGGTGTCTCTGAGCTCACAATTTAAAAATACATCTTTTTGTAAAGTTGGTTTTAAGATTGTGCGTTCGAAAATGCCACTTTTAGAAAGTGAGCATTTTCTTGTTTATTCCATTTCTGTGACTCTGCCTGTTTGTGGATTCCCTGTCTGGGTCAGTTTGACAGTTGGGCTGGTTGCACCTTACACTAGACAGTGACACAAAGGGAGCTGGGGTGTAGCCAGCATATCCTGATGAGCCATCTGTGCTAGGAGGGAGGGGAGGAGTGGTCACTCACACCCGAAAGGGCTGTGCCTTCCCTCACACAATGCATTCTCCGACCCCCTGGTGAGTGTCTGGGGCCTGGCCTGGGCAAGGCAGGATTTCACATTCAAGAGAGACTTTACTTTGAAGTAGGTCTACTTCAAAGGAGAAATTGGGTATAAGAAGGGCACCCAAAACCACAGACTTTAGAACACTTCTGGAAACAAGAGGAACCTCTGCCTGGAGAAGAGCTGAAGAGCTAAGGAGAAGTGCTGCCCTGCCTGTGACTGTGCTTTGTGGAGCTATCTTGTAGTTGCTGCTTCTGCCAGAGTAAGAGGGCAAAGACTGGACTTTGTGTGCCTTCCATCTTGTGAAGAAATCTCCAAGGGCTTGATTTAGAGCTTGTCTCCTGTTGTTTGAAGTCTCAGGGAGAGCAAAGACTTCTCTCTGCCAGCACCTGGAGTCTCTGAAGAGACTCCTGCTTTGACAAGTGGTGCCCTATCCAGTCCCTGGGCCCTTGAAAGGAAAGCTGGTGGAAATCCAAGTAAATCGACTTCGGACGACTTCGGACCAATGCCGCTGCTGAATCCGGTGACGCCGCCTGCACCTGACGCCGTGACCTTCACTGGAACGCAACAATCTTCGCAGGCCAGACGCCGCTGCAGCCCCACTGAAGTCCGCGACCCCGTGGAAGTCGCCGCACCACGTCGTGACCGACGCCGCTCAAAGTGTGCAGATTCAACGTTACGCACTGACGCAGCGATCCCCGACTTCGTGCATCGACTTGTTTTCACTCTTCACCATAGGTACTGTACTTGGGGGTCTACGTGACTCCGTGTCCGGTGCCGCTGGTGTCGACTTGTTGGGAACGACTCCGTCACGACGCCGTGTTAACACCTCATCGAAGCATTTTGTGTTTCCAAGTACTATTTTTGAGTTTAATCTTTAAAAATTCATAACTTGACTTGTGTATGTTGGATTTTTGTAGTTTTAGTCTTGTTTTGTTTAGATAAATATGTCCTATTTTTCTAAACAGGTGTTGTGTCATTTTGTAGTGTTTTAATTAAGTTACTGTGTGTGTTGGTACAAATACTTTACACCTAGCGCTCTGAAGTTAAGCCTACTGCTCTGCCAAACTACAAAGGGGGTAAGCAGGGGTTAGCTGAGGATGATTCTCTTTTACCCTGACTAGAGTGAGGGTCCTTGCTTGAACAGAGGGTAACCTGACTGTCAACCAAAGAACCTATTTCTAACACATACATATATATAGAGACATGTGCAACTATAACTCTTCAATCAGTCTTCTTGCTGCTTTGATCATCTGGCCCGACCTGGCTACTAGAAGCTGTAAACTGTCATCTTAATTTTCAATCCAATTCAACACTGTTTTCAAACTGAGCTTCTCAACACTTGCACGCTACACTCCTTTCTTTAGTGGGCTTATAAAATGCTAAACAAGTCAATTGGCCTGTGGTCATGAAGGTGTGATCTTTTGATGTTGTATGTTCAGATGCTTTAGAAATTCTTCAAATTCTTTACTGTTTTATGGTGGACCATTGTCAGACTTTACAATGGCTGGTATCCCCCATGCCACAAAGATGCCATCAAGTTTTTCGATTACTCATTCTTGAGTCATGGATAAGAGATCTTCAACTAAAGGAAAACTTGAGTATTCATCTACAATTACCATTAAATGGTGGACCAAAGAACTCTATTGCTATTATCTCCCAGGCGTGTTTAGGGAGCTCTGCCATGTTCAGAGCATGTTGAGTAACCTTTCTTGACAGGCAATTGCATACGTGACAGGCTTTGAGTTCCTTTTCAACCTATTTAATATAAGTATGGAAAACAAACTCAGTCTTGAGAGCTCTCTTTGAGGCAACAATACCACAATGTCCTTCATTAGCCACTTAAATCACTTTTCTTGTCTCTGACTCTCCAGAATCAGGATCCTCAATCCTCACAATATAACTCCTTCCTGAATTATGGACAATTCATCTTTGACATTTTTGTATTTTTGATATTCACCATCATTGCTGAGAAGCTGAATGTTTTTGTTCCACGAATTATGTGTAATTTTGTCTTTTAACTTTAGTAGGTCACTATCATGATTTGTGGCAGTGACTATCTGGGCTAACAATACAGCAGCTGGTGTGCTTGACTTGACAATCCTGTTATTATAGGCCTCAGCTATCTTGGATAGAGTACCATGACCTTAAATAGGGACTCTCGAAAAGTAGTCAGCAGTATTCTGATCCTTTCCTGGACAATGCAAAATTGTATAATCGTACTCTTGCCATCTCAATCCCCAAAGTTAAATGTGTGGAGGCATCTTGGCTTTTGGATTGCCAAAGATGGTCAGCAAAGCTTGATGATCAGTCACCAGCGTAAATGGCTTTCCATACAAGAACCCATAGAAATGTTCACAAGCCCTGTACCACAGCTAAACTTTCTTTCTCAGGCTGTGAGTAAGCATGTTCTGTTAGAGATAAACTTCTGCTAGCGTAGGCGACAATATGCCGCCTAGCATTTGGGTATCCACTATATTGTGCACTATAGCACCGAACCTGACCGATTTAGCATTTACCACAGCCTCTGTATGAAGCTTTGGGTTAAAGTACGCCATTTCTGTAGCACTTTCAAAGGCATGGTTAATTCTCTTGAAACCTTTCTAACATTCTTGTGACCATTGAAACAAAACATTTTTCTTCGTCAACTCTCTTAATGGAGCACTAACAGTAGCCAAGTCTTGTATGTATCTCAACAGCAACTGGCCTTGCAAGAAAATTATGTACCATTGAAACATCATGTGGGGGGTCAAATCTGACAAAGCTTGACCTTTTGAAGGATCAGGCTTAATATCCCCTTCAGAAAAGATATGGCCGAAGAATTTGTTTTGTCTTGTTGAACTCACACTTGTTTGCATTCAAAGTCAAATCTACATCAGTGAGTAATTGACATACCTGTGTGAGAGCTCTTTTGTACTCCTGTTTAGCTCCAAAAACTAATATGTCGTCGCCAGAATTGAATGCATGCACAGCAGGCTGTATGATGCATCAAATGACCTCTTGGAAAAGTTCTGCTGCCAATGTCACAGGAAAACTAAGGGCCTGATTTAGGTCTTGGCAGAGTTAAATACTCCATCACAAATGTGACATGTTAGCCACCATATTATGATCTCATTATCTCCTATGGGTATTGTAATACAGCAGATGAGATATCTATCACGTTTGTGACAGAGTATTTCCTCCGCCAAGACCTAAATCAGGCCCTAAGTCTTTTATATGTAAACAAAGCAACGTGTGTAAAAGTTTGTAATGTACCTGCAGCTTTCTACAAGTTCCAACTGATGATAGCCTTTATTCAAATCAAGTTGGGGAGAAGACCTTGGCATCAATCAATTGCGTTATCATGTTGAAAATGTGTAGACCTGGATGTCATTCCTGTTCAATTGTTTTGTTTGCCTGGCACATGTCAACATTATATGCTCACAGCCCCTTCACCTTTTTGGGCACTACTACCATGGGGGAAACCCATGGTATTGGACCATTGGAACAGTCAATAAAATCCTGCTTACCTAACAATTCAAGTTCTTTCTCAAAAAAGCTTCTTAAAAAACAATTTGTCTATGTCTCTGAGCAATAGGACAGACATCCTCATTAACATATGTCTTTACTTTTATAGTCTTTTATTTCCTAAACCATGAAACAACAAAGGAAATTGACTTACTTTTTTGTGATGAGCATTCATGTTGTAATTCATGGAAATCAGTCCTGTATCAGCAGCTGTGTTAAAGCTGAGCAAACAGGCACTTGCTGTTGTACCTTAAAGTGCATTCAGTGCTTGTATCTTTATTTTCTTATGTTTCTCTGTCGCTGTAATAAACCTTTACTCTTCATGGGCATTGATGCAGCCCATGTATACAGTTTGGTCTTTGACTTTGTAAGCTGCGCTAAGGGAAACAGTTAATTGTATTCCACTTCAGGTATTATATTTATCAATGCACCACTGTAGATAATGAAAGATATTGAACATCCATTTATTTTCAATGTAATCTTTGCACAGTGTTTGCATGATTTTGTCCCTTAGGCATGTTGACTTTTCTTTGACTGGCATTTTTCTTCACATGCAACCTGTTCTACATTTGCACGTTTCTCTGAAGTAAACATCAACATTGCACAATTACTTTCTTCACTTTCACTTATTATTGAGGTGGAAGAACTGTTTGACAAAGATTTAGATTATGATCAGCTTCCTTTAGTATCTATCTGCCTCAACTGATGCCGCCACTTGGCTTTGAGGGCGTGCGTCAAACGTTGCTGCAGGAACATTCTGGGGTCCATTTTGTCTTCGCACCACTTACTTTTTCCTTCACTCCACACATCGTCACAAATGGTTCCCATTACCACAGCCTTTGCATATCTGCCCAATGGCGGGACATTTTCCTACATCTGGAAACCAAAATCCACACCTGAAACACAACTTTCTTTTTTTGTGTAGACATTACTTTGTGTCCTCGACTCTTCTGTTTTGAATTACTTTATACACTCATGACTGACTCGCTCTGGGGACCTCCAGTCTCCATGTCAGCAGCTTGTCGCTCAGCACCTTCCTCAGCTCTGGCAGCCATCAACACTCATCTATCAATTACTTTGAGCCACAGGGCTTCTTCATCGCTAAATTAATTGAACTTACATTGTCTGATAATTGTGCAGAGTCTTTCCACAAATTAATAGATTATTTCACCAACTGTTTGACATTCTTGACTGAAAATGTACAGTTCAGAACTAATGTTTGGTAATGGATTGAACTTGAGCTTCAACACATTCTTAATCTGATGGTATGTAACTTCTTCACCAGTTCTCTGCATTTTCTTTGTGACTTCTTTCACACCATTACGAGCAAGATCTTTGAGATATTTGATAATCTTTCTGTTATCAGTCTCTTCAAGTGCATCAATGAAATCTTTAAATGTCTCTATCCAAGCAGACCATCTACCGCCAATATTTAGCTTTTTGCCAGTATCGAAAGGTGGTGGTGCCTGCAGGAAGGCAGCAGCATTGTGGAACTTACTGACGTTGTTGGATGATAATTTTTGAACAGGCCCTCTTCAAAGTCTTTTGATGTGTGAGCCTCAGGTTCATCTTCGATGGTAGTTAGAATGGAGTCTTCTTTCTTAGCTGCCATCCTCAAGTTGTATTAATCTAACTGTTACCTTCAACTGTTTGCTCTTGGAAGACCTCTAAAGTTGTTTTAAGTCCCACTTGCCAGCTTGATGAGCAACTGCTTTGGGTATGGACAGCTCTGTAAGCACAACCTAGAGGACTTCTCCTTGAGCCACTTTGTTGACTGCTGTGAGACGATGACTCTTCTTAGCGGGCTCGGTAAGTCATCTATTTCATTCTTTTTACACTTCAGCTCACCCTTTCTAATCACTAGTTGATCTCTGCTTGCAGCGCTTCGGTTTGCAATATTATTTGATAAATTATTATTGTCTTTAGCTGCCCTTTGTAAACCTGGTTGAATCCGTCTTCAGCCTTAACGCTCAGTACAATGTATAACTTTATTTGCTTTGCAGCTCAGTACCTTTTTATATGATCTTTGTCATAGCATCTTGAACAATGATGCTTAGACTTCTTAGTGAAGCTTTCTTTCCATTCACACGCTTCACCACATCTGTAGTTACGCTTTAACTCCACATATGCTAACCGTCGACTCAGCACTTTGACAAACGCACACGTGGCACGCATGAGCAGTTTCTTCTCTGGGTTACTTATCCCCTATCTCGACACCATCTGTAGCATCTTTCCCAATCTGAGTATCCACCAATGACTACACCACACAGAGCTGTAAATCACATCTTTATTACTGTGCCCGGTGAACTCTAGCATTCTAAACCAAGCTTTCAGTACATTTGATTCTAACGTTAATGTCACACTGATACAGAGGCCACTGGGAGCCAGAAAGGTTCTGTTCTAAATCATGCAAGACACTACACCACCTACTGCTGTCTCTGGCAGAATCAAGCAAGCTGCTAATCAGTCATACGTCTGTCATGAATACTCTTCACGTTAAGCCATTCTCCATGCTAGCACTCCTATAAAAGCATGCACCTTTGAAATCAAGTCCTTTGTCTCTCTTAACATATTAACATATTCAGAATACCTTTCAAGTCCCCACCTACACTGTGAAAGTACTTCTTCGAATCAAGCTATACTATGAAAACAACATTCTCCGGCTCCTATTGTCATTGACCTGGAGATTAAAATGATGTAAAGCTTATAACTAGGATGGCCCTCAAACCTTAGCTAGTCAAAATAGTACCTAAATAACAGAAACATATTTACTACTTCTGTAGAGTAGTTTAGTGGTTGTTTCTGTTTGTCTTTTATACTATTAAATCAAATCGTCCTGTATGGAGTTCTTCATAACAGAGGCCACTGTTATGATGGGACACTATCTTATAGTCCACATTGATTGGAGGCATGCTTCCATTCTGTCCTATTGATGTTGAAAGAGCTTTCCACATGTGGATTCAAAACGCTCATGCTCCAAGTTATATTCAGTTAAAAAATCAATTCTAGTAAATCCGGGTCAGTTGGTTCAGGAAAGGACTGCAGAAGGTGACACATTTGCACTGCACCAGCAAACCTGCCAGAGAAGAAAAATTAGCCGAGAGAGCATAAAATGACAATGTCATAGAAACCTCTGGGTCTCCAAAGGGTAGCTCTCGAGCTACTCACAAGTACTCACAAGAAGCTCTCCTGTGTGTAGCTCAGGCTAAAAATCTGAAAAGTTTATATTTAAAACAAACATGTAAACTTGTCTGATACGCTCATTATTAAAATACTAATATTCGTAGCTCTGGGTGATTTTCGTCATCATAAGTAGCTTTTATTACAAAAAAGGTTGGAGACCCCTGATTCAGATTAATGGTCACTTGGAGATGATTAGTCATGAGAGTTTTAACAACATCATTCTGGATTTCTTACACTGGGAACCTGGAGATCAGGAACCTCCTAGAAGTGAAGCAACTGATCTCAGTGATATTACTGCCATAGGTGTTTTTTTACTTCTTACAACATCTTTCTTTCCCATCACTAAGTGCCATCACTGTCTGACCTCTCACTATGGCAGCAGCGTTCAGTCACTTCAGGTTTCATCAGGGTTTGTGGACCTCAAGTGTCTTGCTGTACAGAATTATTATCTGCCATGTGGAAGCATTTCTGAGACCATTCATGACATCCTCAGAGGAAACCCTCAGCCACTAAGGTTTCTTCTTCAGTTCTAATTACAGACCTTCATACCATGATGCCACACAGAAAAGAGATAAATATGGACCCACATGCTTACATAAGTACTCTTGAAGCACTCAGAGGAATGCTACTGCACAAGTAGGTGGATGAACTTTGTTATTCGACCAAAGGGGACATAACTTAGTTGAGTAGTTTTATAGAGATTTTATTGTTTCCTTAAAGTCACAATTATTTAATAAAATAAAATAAAAGTTCTTTATGTGCTTACCTGGGCTTTTGCATGATTTAGATTCTAATCCTATAACTTCAGGATATAGCAAGGACAAATATACCCTTAGTTGGCAACAATATTCTTTTTCTCTTCTTTTTAGGAATGTAGAGCACTGGCAACATCTAGGGGGTGTAAACAAAAGACACACAGATGTGTCTTCTGATGGTCTTGAACAGACAATGCCACATATTTGATTCGGGAGCACCTTATATTCTGTTGATAGAAAAATATCAGAAGTATTTTTCATCATGACTCTCTTTATCTCTAAAAAAAGAAGCCTACAAGCACTCATCTAAATATTTCTTTCACTCATACCTACATTGTTAGTCAAACACCACACATATGCCTTCCTAAATGCCCTGTAACACTTATCCTAAAATGTTATACATGTGTTAATGTGTGTGTTACTACTCTTCGTACAGACAGATTGGTTTCTTCAGCTAGGGCAGAAGTCAGTGCCACTGTAGCAGGGCAACAAGGGGCAGGTCTTACAACGCAAACCCCCTACACAGACAGGTATGTCCTTATTCAAGCAAGTTAACAAACACACCCAAACGAGGATTGTTTTCAATTGTTTTTTGTACTCAAACCAGAAATGGCAATGTGTGTTTTTCTATGTATTTTAATATCACCTTCTCATGTATACTGCTGTCATAATATATAGCATGTTTTTTGGATTTTAAGTCCTTGTGTTGTTGTCCCTTCGATCGCCAATTACTTCTGCTTCTAGCAGTGCTACAACTCTGGGACAGGCACCACACAGCAGATGGATGGTGCACACTGGTAAATTCAATCTCTGCTCTTTTTCTTAAGGAGTTAATCTCTTTATTTATGACTGACAGTGAACTTGTATGCATTCACACACATCCATGATGGCGCCAAACTCAGTATGTGAGCATATTCTTCTGCATTTTTTAATCTCATCCAAATTAGCCCTGGCATTTGCTAATGGAAGGGTACAGCTATAATATGTTAGACCTTGGGCTAACTATCACAAAATCAATTTCTGTGCCTCTCATAATGAGTACTGACAACATGTGCCTAGAATATTATTCTTTAAATTACAATGAAATACTCTCCTATGTATGCTTCTGTTTACTGTCAGCTATAGCCGCTGCAAGAATAGGTGCAGGGTTGCAGTTGCACTTCCAAAAAAACCATGCTGGAGTTTATAATGTGAAAGAGCAATAAAGATGCCTTTACATTTTGTTTTTATCTTGTCATATTTTCTGTTTGTTCAAGACAGAGGTCTCATGTCAAGCTATATCTCCTGACAAATTGCAGATCATTATTTTAAGGTGCAGATCTGTGTTTACTTTTCTTTCTGTGACTGTAGATTGAAAGGATTTTGTATAGTGAAAAATATTTAACAATATTGTTGGTGTGAAAGAAAAGGCTTTAGAATGTAATATTTATATGGCAACAAAATTTTAATAAATTAACTGCACAGATATTTCAAAATATATCAGTAGTGGGGAAACCACAAATGTAGTGCTTTTTTGTAATTATGAAGTTTGATGGAAACAAAGATTTGAATAGGATTAAAACAGATCAAGATTCTTTGGGCCTCATTATGAAGACGGCTTTCCAGACCACCATGCTAACGGTGGCAGAAATCACTGACACCTGCATGGCGGTCTGGACCGCCATATAATAATCAAAGGAGGACCGCCTCAGGTGGCCCTCCACCACCGCCAGGCTACCGCCGCCAGGCCGCCTGACAATCGTGGATTTCTTTATCCGACTTGCAGCGCTGCCCTCCAGATAAAGAACCCTTGTTCCTCCAGCCTTTCCCTGGCGGTTTCCCCCACCAATGAAAGGTTGGCAGAAGGGGTGCACTGGGGCCCCCGTGCACAGCCCCGTCGTGCAGGTCACTGCACTGCCCTATTTACGGGCAGTGATATGCACGACAGGTGATGTTGCACCCGCCACACTGCGGCATTGACGACGGCTCCATGTGGAGCGATCAGCAATGTCCAGGCCCAGTATTCTGCTGGGCTGGTGAAATGTTCTTTATTGGGCAGGCAGAGTCCTCATCAGGCTGGCGGTCTGTGTTCAGACCGCCAGCATAAACACGGTAGGGATTCCCGACGTGTTCATAATGAGGGCCTTTATTTGGTGATATGCAAATGACAAATATTCACTGGAAGCTGATTACTACAGACTATTGCTTATGTGCTATATAGTTTTATCATTAAAAGATTATGGGGGTCATTCTAACTTTGGCGGGCGGCGGAGGCCGCCCGCCAAAGTAACCCCGTCGAAAGACCGCACTGCGGTCAAAAGACCGCGGGGTCATTTCGACTTTCCCGCTGGGCCGGCGGGTGACCGCCGGCCCAGCGGGAAAGACCCTGCAACAATGAAGCCGGCTCCGAATGGAGCCGGCGGAGTTGCAGGGGTGCGACGGGTGCAGTAGCACCCGCCGCGATTTTCACTGTCTGCAAAGCAGACAGTGAAAATCTTAATGGGGCCCTGTTAGGGGGCCCCACGACACCCGTTCCCGCCATCCTGGTTCTGGCGGTGTAAACCGCCAGAAACAGGCTGGCGGGAAGGGGGTCGGAATCCCCATGGCGGCGCTGCAAGCAGCGCCGCCATGGAGGATTCCCTGGGCCAGGGGAAAACCGGCGGGAAACCGCCGGTTCCCCTTTTCTGACCGCGGCTTTACCGCCGCGGTCAGAATGGCCCTGGAAGCACCGCCAGCCTGTTGGCGGTGCTTCCGTTGCCCTCCACCCTGGCGGTCATAGACCGCCAGGGTTGGAATGAGGGCCTATGTCTATACAAAATGAGCTCTCATTGCAATGTGCTGTCTTTAAGTGACAGTGCACTACCACACTATCTTGTAGTCATATATTGCAACAGTGTGCTCCAAAATGCACCATCAGCTACATACAAACCTCTTAACTTCTACTACATCTCATCATTTGTACTTTCTCTAATACTTTTTTCTATTTTTGTTAGCATATTAAATGTTTAAAGATTTAATTCATAGAGACGTGTAAGCTTTTGCAGTTCTCTCTAATGTATCACCATTTGTGGTCATGATGACATATAGATTGACAATATCAATTCAACTTACATAATATTTCTATACCTACTGAATCTGTACATACTGCGGAAGACCATCTATAAAAACCCAGGTCCAGCAGCTGACCTCAAAGGGGATCTCAGAGACAGTCCTCTCTGTGGCTAGAGCTGTTGAGTTTGCATAGTGAATATATAATAAGCTCATCCGTGGATCAATCCATAATGTCCAGGAAGTACTGTGTTGAGAATGGGACCCAAAACTGGATGTGGTGTACTTCATATGTTGAAATATTCTTCTTCAATGACTTGGGAGATTGAGTCAGATGAAGGTGCTGAACCATCTAGAAGCGGAGGAGGATGGTGGGATATCCAATTAGAGAATCTAGTCTTCCTCCAAGCAACAATATCTGCAGGCAGTACTGCACACATCTCTACGGTGTGAGCAGATGACAACAGCATATACCTGGCATCACCTCCAAAAAAGAAATGTGATTTTTTTAAATAAAGGGAGTCTTTTGTAATTGTACTACATCAAGCCTAATTACATGCAGTGTATTCCGGGGCAATTATATGTAATGTACCTTGGTGATTAATGAGCACCCTGAGATACAAATGTATTCCCAGGTTGTGATGTTGCTATTTACCAACAAGCCACATGTCACAAATGTCCCCAAATACCAAACGAAATGCAAGAGGTGGCTGTCAAAAAATGTGATTGTTATAGGGGCTTCCAGGAAAGGCAAAATACATATTAATGAACCATCCCCTGGCATCGCAGACAGCATGCACGTTGATAGAATTACTGTGTTGTCTTTTGTGGCAAAGGTGTACTGTGTGGTGGCTGAAGTGCCACCTAGGTGCAATCAATGGCACCTAGCACACATGGGAAGTGGGCAAAGGCATAAAATTCCCTTGTCACCCTTTGACTTACCACCACGGCAATACACTGGTACACTCTTCTGCTGACGTATTGCAATACCTTATGCAGGCATTGGGGCTGGTTTGCCTGTGAGATTCTAATGCTATCAGAGCAGAGACTCTGGAAAGATTGATAACGCGTCCCAATCTAGATAATTTATTCACTCTGGGACTCGTTTTAGGCTGATTAATCTTTTGACCCTGATTGCAGTCTCCTTAATTGCGAGACAACTAATCAACATGTCAATCAATAAGTCGGTAACCTCATTAATATTCACAATTGCAAGTCAATCAAAGTAATCAATGGCATCAATAAGACTCGGAAACCACCATGACCTTTCAGCCATGAATAACCACGCAGAATTTAGTAATTTTTTATGATATTAATTCCCTATTAATTACAATTCTACTAGCAAGTTTGTTAGTCTCAAAACAAGAAAGCACATTAGCATTGTCATAATATGGCAACTCGAATAAGATTTCATCAAAGCAAAGATCATAAACATTAGAACATAGCACGACGTCAACATGGGTTAACTTTAGCAGATTATCATCAGCGCGTTATTCAACAAAGCATAGATTCAGTCATTTTGTCTATTTGCGTCAGTTTAGTGAATTCCTTAACTAACCTCTATTCAGCATTAGCATGTTGGGCTTCATGCAAAACAATTTAGCAACACAAATTTAGAAAACATCTATCTATGGTCTCTATCAAAAGAAGCAGTTGGTACCTAGAAAGAAAAGGCAAACAAACAATACAATTTCATCATTATATAGTTACCCTCCGTAATGGGTCAGCATACAGAGTCTGTCTTCGTCCTCAGGACATCAGTTGATTCGCCATCAGCCAGGAAACACAGCAAAGTTCAGTAAGACCGGGCAAAAGGGAATACCTCCCTCATAAGGAGGAAAAGTATGAATCGGACAAGGCAAAGTAAGTGAGGATAGTTTGCAAAGTTCAAACAGCAAAGTCTTTTGGCAGAGTAACAAAGTGGCTGGGCAATAGCAAAAGGCACGTAATGGCTTGTAATGGCACATAATGGCTGATTTCTCCTCGAGTCCAAGAATTTTATATCGATCTTGTTGTACAGTCCCCTAATTTCCAATTGGGCAAGTTTTGGCGCACCATCATCTCCATCCAATGGTTTACTTGTCGTCTCATTAAGATTGTCACCCCATAACAGTTCTCACGTAGTTTATTGGCTCCTGTAATTGACGTCTCCAACGGGTAGAAAGTCAGGTGAGGAATAAGTGACATTTGTTACTCAAGTCAGTAGTCCCATTGTCTTCCCTAGTCTAAATGACCTTGTACCTGTTACGAATTACACTGTTGCGCTCCACAAGAATGTCTCCTTGAGCAAGTCGGGTTCTAATGAGAAGATTTACTACGGTTACACACACATCTCTAACTTCTGGAAAAGTATGGCTTCAAGTCCTTCAGCAAGTCAGCACACGGCACGTTAGAAAAACACATTTAATATGAAACCGGGCAGCTAGGCCCCAACTCATGCTAACTAAGGCCTAATGATTAATTAGCAAAACCTTAACATATAACTCTTAATACTAATATAAAATCATACATTAGTACATTAATATTTCATTATTAGTCAGTTTCATTAATCATCGTATACATTGGTGGCCACTCCCCGTGGGCACATTTCAGCACACGTTTAGTAAAAGCACATTAATACATTTTCTATGCGGCATCATTATGCATTAATTCGCAAACATTTTCATGTTAATTTTAATTATAAAACTACATTCCAACAATCCCTCCTCTGATGACATTTGTCATCACACAAATCCACTCTTTACTTTTCTTTTCACTTTCTTATTTCCTTCATTTCAATCTTCTCCCCCATTTTTGACTTTTCGTATTTTGCTTTGAATATTTTCTCCCTTTTCTTTTCTTCTCTCCTCATATTGTGTTTTGCCAATTTTTCTCTAATTCTTTTACTAATTTTACATGATAACCATAGTCCAAATAAACAAGCTAAAACAATCAATATTCCCCCTATTATTTTTGAAATTATTCCATGCCAAATATTACTAAACCAACTTCCCACTTTAGCAAGTCCCTTTCCAACCTTTTCCAAAACTCCAGGTTCCTTCAGCTCCTTCAAATCTGTACTATCTCTTGTTAGGTTAGTAAGCATACTTCTAATCATATTACTATTATCTGGAATATAAGCACAACAGTGGCGCTCATTAAGCATCATACAGACTCCGCCACTTTTCGCTAAAAGAATGTCTAAAACAAGCCGGTTTTGAAGAGTCATAGCCTTCTCTGCAGCAAGTTCAGTATCCATCAGGAGTATAGCCCCTGTGAAGTTTGTCAGCATGTTATCCACAATAGTAGACAACTTTTGAATCTTTATGGAGTTTAAGATAACTCCCACTGAAGGAATTATTGCTCCACATATATCACCCACGACAGCAGCCAATGTCTCTCTTTTCTGTCTAGTATGATGTAATTAAGACAATTTAGGAAACTTCTTTGAGTCATCAAATTGGTAAATCTTTGGAAAAACTATTCCCAAATAACATGTCCCATACCATCCCTTTGGAAGACAGTAATAAGCATTAAGTCAACATTTGTAATAGATCCCTGGGATCGCTGGATCCTGTCCATTTAACATGAACGTCCACTTACTCTGAAACAAAAACACATGTCTGCACTCAATGGTTCCCACAAATAAAGTGTCATGGTCAGATTTTGGCCTATATATACAAAACTTTCCTATGTGTAATGCATCTATAGCTAATTTGCCTTGTGTCTTTATTGCACTATAAGCATAATCATTTGCAAACGTTAGTTTCTCTAACCCCTTTGCTAGCTTTTCTTTTAACGTTTTTCTTCTATCATCAGTGTGATCTAAAAAGCTCTTCTCTACAGGCGTTAGTAAGCAGGTTAGATTATTGCGATGCGCATAAGCTGTACCAAATGTCAGTGTGGGCTCAAAGAAACCCCTAACTATTTTAATACTATGATCTCTAGCTATCTTACTCAAATATTCATTTATAGGCACAAACGAAAACACTACATCTAGATTAGAATAGAAGTACTGAATATATTCTTGATCACAAAGCCTTGTTAATAGCAAACTACAACTTATCCTGTAAGTTAGCGGCAAACTATGATAAGTAACCCCTTCTTGTACTGATGAAGGAATTTTCGTGCACACATAGCAATTCTTCGCATCCATTGTTTCAACATCCTCATTCAACAAGCGATAGAAAACATTAGTAGATAGTTCCCCTTTTGTGTTAGTTCCCTCATGCAAATATTTTGTATCTTGCTCGAATCTCTCCCATGGTGTTAGTGTAGCAGTCTGAGGAACTGAAGCATTGTTAGTCTCACTCTAATCCACCAATGGCATTCCCACAATCACAGCTATTATTACTATCGCACACACAACACCCAAAATAATACTCAACCATCTACAAATCCTACTCCTATTATTGTCATCTCTAGTGTTAATCATGATCTGTAAAGAATCAGAAAGCAGAACAATATAAAGGCAAACAATCAACTGAGGAAGGTCTAAAGCTCCTTTATTTTTTTTATTTTTTTTAAAGCAAAGTTTTTCTTCAGCAAGTATTTACAGTGTTCCACTCACTCCCAGAATCCTTGTCAAATCAGGTTAGCAGCTTGTCAAAATCTGTTTTTCAAAAGTAAATTCAGGTTAACAGTGTCACATCCGGTAATTTATCAGTCTCTTTTTCTCTCAGCTTTTCAGCTCTACTTCAAATTTAACACAATCTCTCTTCTCTGTAGTCGAATTCAGGTGCCGTAGTATTGACCTGGAATCTCTTGCTCAAAACAGAATGCCAAGAATTCTTGTTGCTACTCAGCTGATGTTGCGTACGCCCATTCAGGACCTGAGTATCTTCTGTTTGCAATTCTCTTTCTTTTCAGCTTGCGATCACCCTGCAATTCTCCTTCACTCAGATCCTCCCTCTTTGTGGTATCAATTTCTTCCTCTATTGTTTCGTCTATTACCACTTTCTCTTTTGCAGCTTGTGGCTCTGGACATTTATCTTCTTTCAGTGTCCTTTAACTGTTCAGCTTTTCAGGTTGCTGGTCAATGCCCTCCTCTTGTGCTATGGTGTTTTCTCTTGGTGGCTCTGCAAGCGGCTCAGGAGGAGTCCGAACACTCTGAATTCCTTCTGTTTCACTTCTTTCGCCTTCCGGGTCTGTCAGAGGCTCAACTTCAAACCTGTATCCGTCTACTTCTGGGAGAACCTCTCTTTGCATCGGTCTTCCTGGTGCCTCAGTTGAGATAGGCTCACAGTCACCCCTCTGGATCTGTTTTGTGGTTTGAGTGACCAGGCCGTCCTCAACGGGCTCTCCTTCAGCCTCAGTTCCCCTTTGATTGCTCTCCGGCCCTGAGACTTCCTTTTCTGTAGCTGTTATTTTTGACAACTCAAGTTTTTCATCAGTTGGACACGTCACCTTCTTGGTGTGACTGGCATGGATTCAATTTGGAACTCCCGCACATCATTTCACAGCAGTATTAGTTGTCAGTATCACTTGATACGGCCCCTTCCAACGTGGTTCCAAACACGACTTCCTCACGTGTTTCTTGACAACAAATCAGTCACCGGCTTTCAGATTGTGACCTAATCACTTATTGGTGACAGTGTGGTTGCTTCCACCTGGCGAGAGAAAGAGCAGACCACATCAGCCAGACCCTTGCAGTAGTCCAACACCATATCATCCTTGATATTCACGAGAGCATTTGCAGGCACTGCGGGCAATCTCATAACACGGCCCATGGGAATTTCGTGAGGAGACAGTCCTGTTTTCTTGTTGGGTGTATTTCACATTGACATCAGCACTAAGGGCAGTGCATCTGGCCATTTCAAATTGGTAGCTGCACACATTTTCACCATTCTCGACTTCAAGGTCCCATTCATCTGTTCCACTAGTCCTGATGCTTCAGGACGGTAGCTACAATGCAACTTCTGTTCAATGTTCAGTGCGACACACAACAGCTTAACCACCTTGTTGTTGAAGTGACTTCCCCTATATGATTCTAAAGAGATCAGAAACCCGAAACGTGGTATCACCTACCTTAGCAGCAACTGTCATTCCTACGTGTAGGGTAAGCTTCAATCCAGTGACTAAAGATACACTCAATCACCAACACGTACCTCAGACCTCCAAACACAGGCATCTCAATAAAATCCATCTGCATCCTGCTAAATGGACCACCTGCTCTCCCGATGTGGCTTAAATTCACCACGGTCCCTTTCCCCGCATTCATCTGTTGACAGATGATGCACCTGTGACAAATCACTTCTGCGGCTTGTCTTAACTTCAGGTTAAACCACTCAATTTTGAACAACCTAATCATGGCATCTCTCCCAATATGTGCTTGACCATGGTAAAACCTCGCAAACTGTGACAAAAGACTGTTTGGCAAAACCATTTTCCCCTAATCTGAAACCCACAAATCATCAGGTCTTTGTACACATTGCAATTTAAGCCAAGAACGTTTCTCTTCTTTTCTGGCACGTCCCTGCAACAATTTGAACTCTTCCATTGTGTCAACCACCCTCAATGCATAACCTGTGCATGTCTCATTTTCAGTTTCCGATAACAATTCCCACTGATCTTTGAACGGTATACAGTTCATTGCACAAAACCTTGCGACTTGGTCTGCATATCCGTTTCCCATTGACACAAAGTCTTGCAATTTCACATGAGCATTGCATTTCACCACAGCAATTTCAAGAGGTAACTGAATCGCGTGCAACAATTCCTTAATTCTTTCACCATTTTTCACTGGATAACTAGAAGAGGTCAGGAAACCCCTATGGGACCATAATTGGCCAAAATCATGGACAATCCCAAATCTGTATCTGCTGTCGGTATAGATAGTCACTTTCAAATTTTCAGCAGCATGGCATGCCCTAGTAAGAGCAATTAGTTCAGCCACTTGAGCAGAATACTCTCTCTCTCGAGCCAAGATGCTTCCAGGATATCGGTGATTGTACACACAGAGTATCCAGCTCTTAGTACTCCCACTGAGTCTCTCAGTCACGAGCCATCAACAAAGACAATGTAATCATTTTCCTCCAATTGGGTATCTTTAATGTCAGGTCTCGGTTTGGTACACAGTTCTTATACCTCAAGACAATCATGTTCTACTTCCTCAGCGTCATTAATATCTGTATTTTCATTAGGAAGCAAAGTTGCCGGGTTTAACACAGTACATCTTTTCAAAGACACATTAGGTGACCCCAGTATAATCGTTTCATATTTAGTCAGGTGGGCATTTGTCATATGCTGTGTTTTAGTCCGGGTGAGTAGTATTTCAACTGAGTGTGGGACCATAACTGTTAAAGGATGTCCCATCACTATGCTTTCACACTGTGTAAGGCTTTGACCAACTGCTGCAACTGCATGCAAATAACCCAGTAAGGCTGCTGCGACTGGGTCCAAAGTAACTGAAATATATGCTACAGGGCGGTTTGCACCTCCATGGCCCTGTGTCAGGACAAACAAAGAACAAGCATTACGTTCATGACAAAACAATACAAAAGGCTTTGTGTAGTCAGGCATACCTAAAGTTGGAGCCCTGCACCTGCTCTCTCTCAGTTCAATGAATGCCTTCATTTCTTTCCTCAGACATAGTCAGGGTACCCGGGCCATCCTTAATCTCCTTGACAGTCAACCTTACCAAAGGCTTAGAGATAATCGAGAAGTTGGGAATCCACTGACGACAGTAACCCACCATTCCCAAAAATATCCTCACGTCTCTCATGGATGTTGGGGGATTCATCTGCAATATGGCTATCACTCTTTCTTTAGAGATTTTCCTCGACCCTTTCTCAATTAGATGGCCTAAGTACTTCACTTCTTTCTGACAGTACTGTAGCTTCTTTGGGGACACCTTATGCCCGTTCTTTCCCAAATGATTCAGTAAGGCAATTGTGTCATACCTGCAGTCATCTTTCGTTTTGGACGCAATCAAAAAGTCATCAATGTACTGCACTAGAGTCGAATTAAAAGGCAGTTCTAATGATTCCAAATCCTTCTTCAATATCTGATTGAAGATGGAAGGCGATTCTGAAAACCCTTGAGGAATTCGACACCAACTGTAAACCTTGTCCAAGAATTTGAAACTGAAGAGAAATTGGCTATCCTCATGAAGAGGCACAGAAAAGAATGCTTGTGACAGGTCCACAACCGTGAACCACTCTGCATCACATGGAACCTGAAACATGATCACAGCTGGATTTGGCACTTTGGGGCAACACTTTACCACTATCTCATTAATTTTTCTCAAATCTTGAACACATTTTCCAGAATCCTTATATTGAATGTTCCGTGCTCTGGAAACGCCAAGCATCCTTCCTTTCCTGTCATTTTGCACCATTGCTTTAGCCAAAGGCATGGCGTTACTCCCTTTTCCTCCATTACGGCATAAGCCGTAGTATCCTCTGGCGGTGTAGGCTCCACCACACTCGCGGTAATATATGTATCTCCCCTCAAAGCACTCTTTAAAGCCTTGAAAAACTTCATTTTTGCATCTTTTATTTTGTTTAGAATCTAATCAGGAAGTGACTTTAATTCCCACAACACTCTTCGCCTACCTTCTCAACCAAGTGCCTCTCACGGACGGCTGCCAATCCATGCGCTACCTCTCTCGGCAACTGACCTATCCCAGCGCGGCTCCAATGACGTCACACTCACACACACTGCGGCTGACATAGTCTTGTGGCTTGTCTTCCTCACTCTCTATTCACACAAAAGCTAATGCAATATATTGCAAGCACTTTAACAACAAAACCCAAATCTGCCGCTTTACAACAGGAAGGGTAACACAATCGCTTCAGAACTTTACAGAGATTTCACTTGAAGCCTCAGCCGCTACTCTCTCCTTCTCAGATCCTGCACTCGCAAGCAGAATTCGACCTGCAAATTCTACTCTCGACTTGTCAATGGTTCGTTCTACTGCACTTTAGAACTTGCCAAATCTACATCGAAGGTTCCACTCACACACTTTGACTCAAACTCGACTCGTCAATCACGCCCGATTGACCTATTAAACCGTGCAATTTACAACATAAACCAAGTGTCTCATACACTTATCAATATACTCCAGGGTCTTAGACCACGCCGGGTCCGTACATCACCAACAACCACGAGGAAAATTTTTGAGCACAAAGCGCCACACTCACATGAAGTTCGCCGACTTCCCTACTCTCATACTGCGGAGTACGCCCACTCCTACTAAAACATTACCTGGCCTAAATTATCACAAACCTCACAATTCACCTGCGATATGCATAAGCTGAGTAAGCGCAAATTCTAGGGGAACACCCCTTCCTATTTGCGAGTTGCATTCCCATTTTGCGATTCGGTACCGGAATGTGCATCGCGATGCGTGTTTTGCATGGCGCAAACTGCGATGTTTGCAGTTTGCGCCATGCAAAACGCGTTCTACATCTGGCCCTAAATGTATTAAACTTGGACAAAGTGATTAAAATATTTGTATGATGAATATCACTATAAATTACTTGTATATATGTGTTTTAAATGTACAAATACTAAACAAAAAGATACAGCATATAAATCTTGAAGTAATGTAAATATATTAGATTAAAATATTTTTCTTAAAGCAGAGGTGGTAATCTCTGAACATAAAAAGATACAGTCAGAGACATAAAACACCATGGGGGTGATTCTAACCCTGGCGGTCGGTGTTAAAGCGGCGGCCAACCCGCCAACAGGCTGGCGGTAAAAAATATGGAATTCTGACCCTGGCGGGAACCGCCAACACAGACAGCCACTTTAACACTCCGCCCGCCACGGCGGTACAAACAAACAGCGCGGCGGTCACCGCCAACAGCCAGGCGGCAGACAATGTACCGCCCACACTATCACAACTCACCAATCCGCCACCTTTTCCGGGGCGGGAGCACCGCCGATAAAAACACGGCGGAAACAGACTACGAACGGGAAAACGCTCACCTCTACGCACTCCAGGAGGAAGGAGGACAGCATGGAACCCGAATTAAACATCCTACCTGCTCTCGTCTACCTTCTCATCTACCACGAGTACGAAGTCCGGCGCAGACGACAACGGTGAGTACTGCACCTACGACACACGGGAGGGGGGAGGACGAAAGGTTACGGGCACACACATATGCGACCCCCCCCAACTATGTACACACCAATGCAGAGCAACAAGTCACAGTGACACCACCCAAACACCCCTGAAAAATGCTAGGACATAATCAAATTTGGAATAAATATTTATGTACCAAAAAGCTCCTGAAAATTATCGTCAACCATGAAAGATATTCACAAGAAAACAAATGACATACACATCAGTGTATAACTGAAGTAACAAGTCCTGCACATCCTACGAATTCATCATGTCCGTGGGCCAAAGTTTTGAGAAACAAGGGCAAAGCCCACACAGGAGACCTGAGTCCTTTGGAGAGAACACTGCAGGGGCATCAGATGTAAAAACTACAGGCACCTCAGGGGGAAGGGAAGGGGGGGGCACCACAGCCACATGAGTCCACGATGCCAGATCCACGAGGAGCCACCATGCCCACTGTACCATCCTGGGGAGTGCAAAGCCACAGTCTCTCAATGTCTCTACAGTGGGTGGGCTGCCCACTGTACCATCCTGGGGAGTGCAAAGCCACAGTCTCTCAATGTCACTACAGTGGGTGGGCTGCCCACTGTACCATCCTGGGGAGTGCAAAGCCACAGTCTCTCAATGTCTCTACAGTGGGTGGGCTGCCCACTGTACCATCCTGGGGAGTGCAAAGCCACAGTCTCTCAATGTCACTACAGTGGGTGGGCTGCCCACTGTACAATCCTGGGGAGTGCAAAGCCACAGTCTCTCAATGTCACTACAGTGGGTGGGCTGCCCACTGTACCATCCTGGGGAGTGCAAAGCCACAGTCTCTCAATGTCTCTACAGTGGGTGGGCTGCCCACTGTACCATCCTGGGGAGTGCAAAGCCACAGTCCATCAGGTGGATGACAGTCTCCACTGGTCAAGGAGGAGGCATGGTGGGCACAGTGAACCATAAACAGTGATTGAGACGGCGGTGCCCAGCGGAGCGGTGCTTGAGATGAAGGGCCCAGCGGAGCAGTGCTTGAGACGGCGGGGCCCAGCGGAGCGGTGCTTGAGACGGCGTTGCCCAGCGGAGCGGTGCTTGAGATGAAGGGCCCAGCGGAGTGGTGCTTGAGACGGCGGGGCCCAGCGGAGCAGTGCTTGACAGGAAGGGCCCAGCGGAGCGGTGCTTGAGATGAAGGGCCCAGCGGAGCGGTGCTTGAGATGAAGGGCCCAGCGGAGCGGTGCTTGAGATGAAGGGCCCAGCGGAGCGGTGCTTGAGACGGCGGGGCCCAGCGGAGCGGTGCTTGACAGGAAGGGCCCAGCGGATCGGTGCTTGAGATGAAGGGCCCAGCGGAGCGGTGCTTGAGATGAAGGGCCCAGCGGAGCGGTGCTTGACAGGAAGGGCCCAGCGGAGCGGTGCTTGAGATGAAGGGCCCAGCGGAGCGGTGCTTGAGACGGCGGGCCCTGTTCAGCGGTGCTCTTCTGCACCGCGGGCCCTGTTCAGCGGTGCCTATCTTCACGGCGGGGCCCTGTTCAGCGGTGCTGTTCTCCACGGCGGGCCCTGTTCAGCGGTGCTCTTCTCCACGGTGGGCCCTGTTCAGCGGTGCTCTTCTTCACGGCGGGGCCCTGTTCAGCGGTGCTCTTCTGAACGGCGGGGCCCTGTTCAGCGGTGCTCTTCTGCACCGCGGGCCCTGTTCAGCGGTGCTCTTCTCCACGGCGGGGCCCTGTTCAGCGGTGCTCTTCTCCACGGCGGGCCCTGTTCAGCGGTGCTCTTCTGCACCGTGGGCCCTGTTCAGCGGTGCTCTTCTGCACCGCGGGCCCTGTTCAGCGGTGCTCTTCTCCACGGCGGGCCCTGTTCAGCGGTGCTCTTCTGCACCGCGGGACCTGTTCAGCGGTGCTCTTCTCCACGGCGGGGCCCTGTTCAGCGGTGCTCTTCTCCACGGCGGGCCCTGTTCAGCGGTGCTCTTCTGCACCGTGGGCCCTGTTCAGCGGTGCTCTTCTGCACCGCGGGCCCTGTTCAGCGGTGCTCTTCTGCACCGCGGGCCCTGTTCAGCGGTGCTCATCCAGCAGGTCAAGGGAGCCAGACCTGGGCTGGACTCCCTGCTCAGTCGCCCTCGGACCGTGACGTCTCTGGACCCTTCGGGACGGACTCCTGGCCTCCTTAGTGTCCTCCTTCCCAGCTGGGATGTGACATGTGGGGTCCACCTTCTCCGCGCTCCTGCTGCCCTTCCGCTCCTTTGATGGGGCTCTCGGGCCCTTGCCTCCCCTAGATGGTGTGGGTGGTGAAGTGGCCGCACATTGCTCCTTGGGGGAGCCCTGTCGGTCCTCGCACGGCGGCCCTTGTTTTTGCGCGTCCTCTTGCCGGGGGGGTGGGGCTGGACGTGTCCTTGCTGCTGATCGATGTGTCACTGCTGGCAAAGGGTGGGCTCCAGAACCCATGCACAACAGTGACACCCGAAGCTGGGCTGGTGGTGGCTGCAGTGCTCTTGGGACTCTTTGAAGATGGAGGGGGGAGCTCATCGGAGGAAAAGAGGTCAAGATTAGCCAGGAAAAGTTTTTTAGGGCCAAGGTAAAGGGTAGGAGAAGTGGAGATGGAAGTGGAGGAAGAGGAGGTGGTTGTAGGAGAGTCAGGTGTGCTGTCATTGGGTGAAGGTGCTGGTGCTGTAGGCTGTCGTGAGGTGGATGGCTGTTGGGTGGGTGGCTGCCTGCGTTTGTGTGTCTTGGAAGAGGGGGTGACAGACACAGTGGGAGAGGACACAGGGGACGTGTAAATGGCAGTGGGGGTGGTGACTGCACAAGTGTGGACTGTACTGGAGGGTGAGGTGGTGATGGAAGCACTGGCTGATGTTGGGGTGCATGCAGGTGTGAGTGTAGACGTCACAGGGAGGGAGGAGGGAGACGAGGAGGAGGGGGACACAGGGGTGGCAGTGGCTGTTGGAATGTCTGCATCTGGGTGTTGCTTGGGTGAGTGTTTGTGGGATCTGTGGTGCTTGTGTTTGGATGAGCTGCTCTTGGGTGTTGAGGTGTGTGCAGGATGGTCTGATGGTGTGGATGGGATAGGCTGAGGAACAGGAGACAGAGAAAGGCTGGAGGCAGTAAGAAGAGGGAGGCTGGAAACAGGGACAATGGCTGCCGTCAGTGCTGAGGCCAGAGCAGTGAACGCTCGTTGATGGGCAGCCTGACCCGAATGAATGCCCTCCAGGTAGGCATTGCTCTGTTGCACCTCCCTTTGCACACCCTGGATGGCATTCAAAAGGGTTGTCTGCCCAACAATGAGCGTCCTTACCAGGTCAATGAGCTCCGCACTGAGGGCAGCAGGGGCAACAGGGGCAGGGGCTGAGGTGCCTGGGGCAAAGGAGACGCGCGCCTTCCTGGGCGAACGGGCACGGAGCGAAGACTGAGGGGCTGCTGGGAGGGCGGGGCTGTTGCGCTGGGTGGCGGCTGTACCTGTAGAGGCCGAGGGCACGGATGTTGCCGCCACCGCTAGGGAGCTCCCATTCGAGGACGTGTCGCTGTCGCTGCTCTCACCAGCGGTCCCCGTCGTGGTGCTCCCCTCGCCCTCCGGATCACTGGTGCCCTCGGTGTCTGTTCCTGGGCCCACCGGGGCCTTGTGTCCTGCAGCTCCTTAGTGCTCCGATGCCAAATCTCCTCCGCCTGATGATGCTAATGCACACATGCACAAGAAGATGAAGAGAAAGGGTGGGGGGAGAAAAAAGAAGACCAGGTTGAGTGCATGCAATGTCAACACCGTTGGCGGAGAGGACAGACACAGGAGCCTAATGCACTAAGCCGCGCATTCGGGGTACACTACTCAGTACTACTGACTAGGACAACATGCCAAGAGACGTCAAACGCGCACATGGGAGATGCTGGACCTTCAATGGCTGTACTTGTCACCCTACAGAGGTGGGGGCCGGGGGCACAGGGCCATGCCTAAGGGAGAGGACTACACTACAGAAAGCGCCCTGGCCTAATGTCACCCACAGCCCTCCTCCCCCACCCAGACGCCTCCACTGCGCAGAAAGATAGGAGAATGTGCTGATACTCACCCCCTTGTGTCTGCTGTGATGTCTTAAAGCGCCCATCCAATTCAGGGTAGGCCACCGCCAGGATCCGGGACATCAGGGGGGTCATGGTGCGACTGGCACCCCTCCTAGGTTGGGAGGCCATCCCCAGCAGTGTTTCTGCGGTCTTCCTTGTTCCGCGGCGGATGTCCTCCCACCTCTTGCGGCAGTGGGTGCCCCGTCTGTTGTGGACCCCCAAGTTCCGGACTTCCTTGGCGATGGCACGCCAAATCTCGATCTTCTGATGGGCGCTGCCCTATTTGACATGTACAGGGTGGAAAGGAGGAAATCATCAATGACCTGCATGTTAGATGTGATTGGCCCCCCCACCAACTTTGCCATATGGCACATGCTCTCATCTGTCGGGCGTTGCACTCCTCATTCGCCCCACACCCCACCAACTTACATCCACCCCAATCCACACAGGCATAGCCCATTCCATGTGCACCCGGTGTACTCACTTGTTGGTCTGGAGGACCATAGAATAGCGCATACTGGGGGAGGACCCCATCCACGAGCTTCTCCAACTCTTCAGACGTGAAGGCAGGGGCCCTTTCCCCAGTCGCAGCAGCCATTGTATCTTCCAGACCGAGGTCACAGCAGCACTTGCAGTATAGGTCCTCTCCTGTGGATGATCAGGTCTCGAGTGATTAATCAGATAGAAAATGGCGGTCACGCCCGCGGCGGTGCGTACCGCGGCGGTGCGTACCGCGGCGGTGCGTACCGCGACCGCCGGCGCACATCGTCATTGGCTCCTGAAACCCATAGGCTTCAATGTTAACCAATGCGGCTTTGCGCCGCGGTCTTCGACCGCCTACCGCCACGGTGTGCCCCGCCAGCGCATTGACCTCACATCCCATTGTCCCACTTCACAGGTCAGGCAGCCGCCATTTCAAGGGCCTACATGGCTTAATTTTGACTGCGACACACAGGCCTAGGCCTTGCATTGCCACACATACACGCCTTTCAACCCATTGCCATTCTTTAACTGTGCAAGCTGTCTGTACGTACCTGTGGTTTGCCTGACTCTGTGCTCCATGTTGTCCTTCCTAGGCACCGTTCGCTGGGACTTGCGATGAGAAGGAGGAATCCTCGCGTGTACTGACCGCTGGTGGACCTGTCGACAATGGAAGAACGCCATATAATACTTCGATACAGACTTGACCGTGCCACTATCCATGAACTGTGTGCCCAGCTGGAGCCAGCCCTGATGTCCCCCATCCGCCAACCCACAGGGATTCCCCCTCTGGTGCAGGTTTTGTCAGTCCTCCATTTTTTGGCAACTGGGTCATTCCAGACCACAGTGGCCATGTCATCTGGAATGTCTCAGCCTATGTTTTCAAAGATTTTGAGCAGAGTGTTGTCTGCCCTGATGAAACTCATGCGGAGCTACATCATTTTCCCAGAGGAGGGTGACTTGCCTACAGTGAAGGGTGATTTCTATGCCCTTGGACATATCCCCAACATCATTGGTGCCATTGATGGGACCCATGTGGCTTTGGTACCCCCAAAAGACGATGAGCAGGTGTACAGAAACAGAAAAAGTTATCATTCGATGAATGTCCAGGTGGTCTGTTTGGCTGACCAGTACATCTCCCATGTAAATGCCAAGTTCCCAGGGTCAGTGCATGACACGTATGTGATGCGAAATAGCAGCATCCCCTATGTGATGGACCAGCTACAGAGACAACGTGTGTGGCTAATAGGTGACTCTGGTTACCCCAACCTGCCTTGGCTACTGACCCCAGTAAGGAATCCCCGGACCAGGGCAGAGGAACGGTACAATGAGGCCCATGGGCGAACTAGGAGGATCATCGAAAGGACCTTTGGCCTCCTGAAGGCCAGGTTTAGGTGCCTGCATATGACTGGGGGATCCCTGATGTACTCACCAAAGAAGGTGTGCCACATCATCGTGGCCTGCTGTATGCTTCACAATCTGGCATTGCTACGTCAGGTTCCTTTCCTGCAGGAGGATGGTGCAGATGGTGGTGTTGAAGCAGCTGTGGAGCCTGAGGAGAGTGAAGAGGAGGAAGACTCAGAGGACGACACAGACAACAGGGACAGAGTAATAGAACAGTATTTCCAGTAGCACACAGGTAATAATCACCCATGCCATTTTACATTTCCTGAAAGCCTCCTGCATCTCAACGTTGTCGATTTCCCCCCAGACCTATAAACATGATGTTTGATTTTCCCTTCCCTTTTCTGTGCTGTATGAGCCACTGCGTGACCTCGGCTTGGTTGGCCCATGGACTAATGCTAAGTTACCTCGGTATGTGTAATTCACAATGTTAATAATACGTAATTGATATGTAATGTGTCATACATTTGTAAATAAGACAGGCTGAGTCCTGATTGATTTCAGTGCAATGTGTGATTTATTATTAGTGCATAGATATTGGTACATGATAGTGAAACAGTGATGGGTGGGGGTGGAGTAATGTCCATGGCGGAGTCCAGTTCTCAGTCTCACAGGTGCATTGTCCATATGCCTGTGGCAGGATGGAGCAGGGGCAGTTCAAGGTTTGACAGGGTGGCAATGTGGAACAGTGGGAGGACTTCAGGGGGTATGTGATGCTGGCGGGGGACTTGACATCCTACTCTGTCGTTTTTTTGGATCTCAGGCTCCTTTTGCGGGGCGGTTGTTGTTCAGCAGGAGGTGGGGTTCTGGTGGGCTGTCGTTGTGGTGGGGCCTCCTGTCCACTAGCGCCGGCGGAGGTGGTAGGCTGTTCCTGTTCCTGGCTAGTGACAGGGGCCCTGTGTGATGCCACATGGTCCCGAAACGTGTCCTCTATACGGTTCAGGGCCTGGACTATGCTCCCCATAGCGGTTGAGATGTTGCTGAGTTGGTCGCTGAACCCCATGTAGCGTTGCTCCTGCTGTGCCTGGATCTCCTGGAACCTGGCCAGTACCGTCACCATCGTCTCTTGTGAGTGGTGGTAGGCTGCCATGATGGTGGTGAGGGCCTCTTGGAGAGTGGGTTCCCTGGGCCTCTCCTCCCCCCCGTCGCACAGCAGCCCTCCGAGTTGCCCTGTTTCCCTGGGCCTCTGTCCCCTGGACGGTGTGCCCACTCCCACTGCCCCCAGGTCCCTGTTGTTGTTGGGTTGGTGGGTTACCCTGGGGGCCCTGTAGTGGTAGACACACCGCTGCTTGACCTGTCCTAGAGACAGAGGCATGGGCCCGCTGGGTGGGAGCTGTGCTGTTGTTCCCAGAGGGGGTTGGGTCTGCAGTGGCCTGTGTCTGGGTGAGGGGAACCGACTGCCCAGAGGTCCCCGATGGTCCGGGCTGGTCGTCAGGTTCCAGGTCGACAGAGCTGCTGTCATCACTAGGGGCCTGTTCCGGGGGTGGGATGGACATTTCTGGTCCCTCCTGACCGGTGTGTTGTCGTTCGGGTCCTGCATGGGATAAGAGGGTATGGTTATTGTTTCTGTGTGTGCATTAGCTTGCGTTTTATGGGTGCCCTTGTCCCCCAGTGCTGGCATTCCCTTAGGGGAGGTGTTGTGAGGGTGTTTTGTGGGGGGGGTGATGGGTATGTGCAGTGGTCATGCTTAGGTGATGGGTGTCCATAGTTTGGGGGTGGCATGCAGGGGTTGGTGTTGGGTGGGTTGTGCTGGGGAGACATTCTCAGGGAGGATGTGTGCTGGGGGGTTGGGGGTGAGGGTGGGGGTTAGCATGCTGGGGGGGGGGTGAAGTGGTTGGCCTTGTACTTACCAGAGTCCATTCCTCCGTGTACTCCAGCGAGGCCATCAGGATGCAGGATGTTGAGTACCTCTTGCTCCCATGTTGTGAATTCGGGTGGAGTGGGTGGGGGTCCCCCGCCAGTCTTCTGCACTGCGATGTTGTGTCGCGAGACCATCGAGCGCTCCTTCCCCCGTAGGTCGTTCCATCGTTTGCGGATGTCCTCTCGATTTCTGGGATGCTGTCCCACCGCGTTGACCCTGTCCACGATCCGCTGCCAGAGCTCCGCCTTCCTTGCTATGGTGGTGTGCTGGACCTGTGAGCCGAAGAGCTGGGGTTCCACTCTTATGATCTCCTCCACCATGACCCGGAGTTCTTGGTCCGAAAAGCGTGGGTGCCTTTGTGGTGCCATGGGGTGGTATGTATGAGGTGTGGGGTGGTGTATGTGATGATGTGTGTGTTGGTGTGTGGTGCTTTGTGCTTCTATGTGGTGTGTGTGATGTTGCGGTGTGCCTCTGTGTGTCTGGCTCTCTATTCTCTGATGTGTCTCTCTCTCTCCTTCGTCTCTGGTTTTTTTGGTAGGGGTTTGTGGGTGATGTGGGTGTGTGTTTTATATGGTATTGGATGTGTGGGAGTGGTGTGTGTATGTGTTTCAGGTGTGTGCCTTTCAAATTGTCCAATGTGGTAGGGGTTTGTAAAGGTGTGTGTATTTTGACCGCGGCGGTGTGTACCGCCAATGGAATACCGCGGTTGAATGACCGCCGCGTCGATTTGCGGGTCATAATGGGATGGGCGTATTTCTGTTGGCATGGCGGTGGAGGTTTGGTCTTCTCCAGTTTACCGCTGGCCGCTGATGTGGCGGACTGCAGTGGAGGGCGGATTTTCGGAGGTTTTGCAGTTGTGGGTCAGAATGTCCGTGGCGGATGACCGGGGCCGCGGCGGTATTGTGGCGGCCTTCTGACCGGCGGTAAGCGGCTTTTACCGCCGAGGTCAGAATGACCCCCCATATGTAGGTTTGTGAATAGCATTTCGAAGTATGTTTTGAAATAACTCTACAACATAACAAGGAAACTCTCCGGCAGATACAGCAAGCCAGAAAGACCTGTTAAAGACAAAGCATGAAGACAGTCAGAGGTAATGAAGGGCAACAACGAAGATAGGTGAAGCACTTCGAAGAACTGCAGAACCAGCCAGTCCCCCAGTCTCCATCAGACATACATCCAACTGACAAGGACTTGCCAGTCGACAGCAGCAGAGCAACCAAGGACGAAATATGGAAAGCCATGAATCATATGAGAGATGAGAAGGCAGCAGGACCTGATGACATTCCTGCAGAGCCACTGAAGGCAAACTTTGAAACATCAGAAGACATATTCTCCCCCATTTTTTAAAGGATCTGGGAAAAAGCAAAGGTGCAGTCAGACTAGAAGGAGAAATATTTCACCAAGAATCCCAAGAAAGGTGACCTGAGTATCTGTGCAAACTACAGAGGGATAACTCTTAAACCAACCCCAGGCAAAGTATTTAACAGAGTCATCCTGAACAGAATGAAGGAACAAGTCAATGATTTTAGCGAGGTCAGCGAGTTGGCTTCTGCAACAGTAGATCCTTCAAAGACCAGACTGCAACACTGCATATCATCTGTGATAGGTTGATGAAATGGAAATACCCCTCTATGCCAACTTTGTTGACTAGGAGAAGGCATTCAACAGTGCAGACAGAGAGACCCTTTGAAAACTCCTGTGCCACTACAGTGTGCTAGATAAACTCGTAAGAATTCACCAGGAACTCTTATGAGGGAATGGTCTGCAAGATAGTCCATGGAGAAAAACTCACAGAAGCATTCCAAGTGAGGACCAGAGAACCCCAGTGTTGTTTGCTCTCACCTTTTCTCTTCCTGCTGGTCATAGGCTGGTCCATGAAGACATCCACAGCAAGGAGAAGAAATGGGATCCAGTGGATGCCTTGGATGGCGCTCGATGACCTAGACTTTCTAGACAACCTGACCCTTCTCTCCTATACCCATCTGCAGATAAAAGAGAACACCGACAAGATGGCAGCCACATCAGCACAACCTGGCCTCAACATTCACAGGGGAAAAACCAAGATCCTGAAAGTTAACATGTCCAGTATAACCACAGCCAGTCTTGCATGCAATGCCTTGGAAGAAGTTAAGGCGGATGAGGTTGAGGCCTTCACCGATCTGGGCAGTGTCATAGTAAGCAGGGCAGCAGACTGACATCAAGCAAAAAAAGGCAAAGCGAAGGCTCCCTTCATTCAGCTAAAGAAGATCTGGAGCTTCAAGGACCTAATGCTGCAAACCAAGTTCAGGTTTTTTCACACAAACATAAAATAGATCCTTCTGCATGGAGCAGAAACTTGATGGCCAACAGTGACCAACACCCAAAAAGCCCAGACCATTATCAACATCTATTTGATGAAAATCATCAAAATCTCCTGGACAAACTCCACCATCAACAACAACCTATGGCAGCAGACTTTCAAACTCCCTGCTCACGGAGAAATCATGAAAAGATGCTGAGGCTAGATTGGTCATACCCTCTGCAAGCCCACATCAAATAACACCAGGAAAGCCCTGACCTGGAATCCTCAAGAGAATGTAAAAGAGGAAGGCCAAGAAGCTCCTGGGGCAGAGACCTTGAGGTTGGCTGCAAGGAGATGGGTTACATCTGGAGTCAGATTGAAAGAAAAGCACAGAGGTGGCTAGAGAGTCCTGGTTGATGACCTATACCCCAGAAGGGGTAGTAGGCATAAGTAAGTAATTGCAAAACGTACTACAAAGTGCAGTTTGTGAATAAACCCCATAGACTTTATATTTGAGTAAATTGGTTATACCTTGTTCCTTTTTAATTTTTACTTCTCAAAATGGCCTTCTAAATGTTGTTTTTTTCAGAATGGCCTCTTACTCTCACATGACCTCCTAAGTTTTTAAGAGAGCTGTCCCAAATTGAACGCTTTACATAGGTTTGGGTTTTTCTGAAATTACCTCTTCAAAACAGGCTCCTTTTTAAGGTTCTGCTTTCCGTCCTCTTTACTATTCTGAAGTTGCCACCTTTCTAATATGTCCGTTTTACTCCCTGAGCTGCTCCCATCACTTGCCTTGTACTGTGACCTGTCCGGTGGTTGAGGTTTCATGAAAGGAGCACCTGTCCCCCAATCACAACCGTCTTTGGTCTCACTTTCCTGCCTTTGTTCTCTTGTGAGCTTTTCCTGAGTACATTTGTTATTGCTAAAGGTGTCCCCCTGACAGCATCCTTGGCTCCAATAACCTCCTTTGCTAGAGGGTGACTTCAGACATTCCTTTGGTGGTCACCTTATGTCACTTCTGGACTAGCTACTGGGTCTCTTGACACATCCTGGCATCTACTCTCCTGTTCAGTTCTGGACCTGCTACACTCCCCTAATTTTCCATGATAGCTGCTCCTTTAATGGTAGTTGCCATTCTCTTATAGTGTTGGAAAGGAGGAATAATTGACTTCTTATCAGTTTCATACATGATCGTCCTGTTTCGAGGATGCAGACTTCCTGTATCAACCAAATTATGTGCTGATGCTGCTGCACTGACAAAGGAAGATAGAGGCTCTGCAACACACCTTTCCTCATTTCTCATCTGGTGAATATAAATCTGGACCTTCCAATGGGAACTGAGCTAGCAAATCAGCATTGTTCCGAAGTCTTGCCTGCTTTAATAGTTGCAAATGAAAATGGTTCAAAAGTAATTAACTATTGCTTGGAACTCTTGTTGTAAGGCCACTGAGGCAGAGGAGTGTGATTATGAAGGACACAAAGCTTTCCTCTAAAATACTACAGTATCAACTTCACATTCAATTGCAAGACATTATTTTGCGATCATAGCATAATTAATTTCTCTCAGGAACACCTTTCGGCTAATATACAGAATGGGCATATTGTCACTTGCATCAAATTGTTGCAGTAATACAGCACAGCAGCCAGGTCTATTATTTCCTGCATTGCCAGATTGTGGTAATACAGCACCAAGGCAACTCCTGATTCATCAGTTTGAAGATGGAAAAGCCAGTTGATTGGGGGCTGATTTTGCAGTGCTTGCTCCCCCATCCTCTAGCAGCACTGTGAGGTCGGGCATTTGCTGGCAGTGGCCCACAATGATTCCTGAGAGCAGCGGCACCCGCAAAGACCTGCTGGAGCCGATTGAGGTGCACTGCAACATCAAGAAGAGCCAGATGGGAGCAACTGCCTGAAATACAGTGGAGAGGTAAGCTTGCCTGGCCGTTTGTGTGTGACTCAGGATGTGGGCGCCACATAAGGAGGCAACCCACTGGCTGGACTGCTGAATCTGCTGTCTGGGGCTGACGTTTCCCCGCATGACTCAGACTGTTGAAACCCTTGCCCGTGAGGATTACCTGTGCAGAAGGCTGGTCTAAGCTGGGTGCCAGCAGGTGAGCTCTTGTTTGGCCTAGTGAATGCTGTAAGCTGCGCCCACCAAGGCACTTAGCTGTGGATAACTGGTGCACCCATCCTGTTGTGCCTGAGGCCTGAACACTGACTGAATTGTAGTGTATGGATGTGTGAGGAGACAACAACTGTTTTGCAGAACGGCTGCGGGTTCCCCTCCCCCTTTTTCTTCTCACACTTACACCACAGTACCCCATGGGGTGAACTTTGCTCAGGCTCTAGGGTGGCTGATACAGATATCTAGGGAAACACTGGAACCCAGAATTGGGGAAATGCTCTCATAACTGTTGCTTCTATGCCAGGACCTGTGCAGTGTCACTGGGAGAATTACCACAGGTGAGGGCAGAATTTTGAAGCTGGTGGATGCAGTGCAGGCCCTCAGGCAGGGGGTGACAGTGACCAGAGTGATCACAAAAGATCTGGCTTGGAGAGTCGATGGCTGTCATTGCGTGGTATTGAACTTCCAAGACTGGGACATGATCCTCAGGGAATCCAGGCTTAAGGGAACCATCAAATCTGACAGTTCTATGATCATGGTTTTCTCTGACTATGTGAGATAAGTGCAGAAGCAGAGGTGGACATATGAATTAATTAAATACAAGGGGCCCTTTGGTCTAAAAACTTAGACCAAAAGTCTAAATTTACAAATTTGGGAATTCAAAAAGTGCATTTACAAGTTCTATCTTTAGGTCTGCACTCTGGACCAAGCTTTATAACCTGCAACTGTAATACATATTACTATCCCAGCTTAGCTGAAGGTGCTTTATAAAGAAAAGGCCCTTATCTTCCAGTCGCCTGAGGAGGCATGGCAGTGTCTTGAAGAGCGACCTCAGCTCCAGGCAGCGTGTGTTCATCTGCCTTCATCGGCAGGGCAGAATGACATGGGAGCCAGACTCAAGCAGTGGCACACAGTGAAGAGGAAGAAAAAATGGGGCAGACAGGGCACTCTTCGAGGTACGCTGGGAATCTACAGAGACAAAGTGAAAGGACGACTGACTCTGAGGTGGGCACACCACAGTGGTACATCAGACCCTCTTGGTGGAGACAGTGGTTAGATGCGGGCAGCTGCTGGACATCAGATGCAGCTGCAATGACTCCTGATATGGCTGATATAGATCATTGGATGAACATTTTGACTCTTAGTATTGGTGTGAATTGATTGGACCCACAGTGGACCAAAACATGAACACTTGGGGGATCATTTCATTTTTTTTTCTCTTTCTAGGTGGAGGCTTTGCCCTACCTGTCAATTGGACACTGGAGCTTCACGGAGATACCTGGAACTCCTGGTTGATGCAGAGGTAGGAGTATGCCTATGAGTATGCCTGGGAGGTTTGCACCCCCCCTTATCTTCTTTTATAAAGGTTGAGGTAGTCAAGCTTATCTGTTGGGAGGATAGAATGGGCTACAGATTTCTTTGACCTTGCTTGAGAAATGCTGTGCTTTATAATTGGGTTGAGTATTCAGGGGGATGGTGGAAGATGGGGCAGGGGGCACCAGGGAAAATTGTTGTACTATGTTTATACTTTTTCAAGTTTCAAGCTGTTCATGGAGGAGAGAGGTTACATTGGCAGCGATACATCGGGGCTCATGGCAGACACATGTATACACAGCGAGACATCAGGGATCAGTGGTGCAGTCTGGGCAAGTGGAGACTGTGAGATACTTAGTATTAACATTGAATGTCAGTGGTCTAGAGCACAAGGTTAAAGAGGGGTTGGTGACACAGTAAGTTGAAACCCACCACCAGGATCCCATGCCACCCAACAATAATTGTTGTCACGCCCACTGTACTCAACCCCTTGTGGCTGCTGTGCTGCCCCCAAGCGTCCATCCAGATCTTGGTAGGCCACCGCCAGTATGCGGGCCATCAGGGGAGTCAGGTTCGGACGGGCACCCTGCCCTTGTTGGGAGGCCATTCCCAGCTGGGCCTCCACAGTTTTCTAGGCCTCAATACTTTCAGGTGACTCTGGCTACCCAAACCTATCGTGGGTTCTGACTCCTGTGAGGAATGCCAGGACAGGGGCTGAGAATCGGTATAATGATGCCCATGGGTGAACCAGAAGGATCATATAACATACCTTCGGCCTCTTGAAGGCCAGGTTCAGATGCCTCCATCTGACAGGTGGATCCCTCTGCTACTCCCCTGAGAAGGTATGCCAGATAGTTGTAGCATGCTGCATGCTGCATAACCTGGCGACATGTGCCTTATGTGCAGGAGGAGGAGATTGGAAATGCCCCTGTGGCAGCAGTGTACCCTGAGGACAGTGAGGATGAGGAGTCAGAGGAAGAAGATGTGGACAACAGAACATCAGTTATACGTCAGTATTTCCAATGACACACAGGTGAGACAGTGGAGCTGACCATTCCTCTGATTATTTATGTTTTCAGTGTGGATGAAGCAGGGTGGCATTCACTTCCTTTGAATCTCAACTGACTGTCACCTATGCCTTCTCATTTTGCAGATGTTGGTGTTATAACAACTGTGTACTGATGTGATGATTACAGACGGATACAGCTCATTATTTGTATGCAATCACAGAGTTCAGGTCTTTTGCACAAGATGTAACTGTTACCATAATTGCACATTTTCATCACATAAGGCACTATCACTCAAGTTGTGTTCAAGGGTGTTTATTGTAGTGAAATGTATAGACAGAATAGTGCAATGGAATAGGGTGATGGTAGAGGTAAAGTCCAGGGTATTGGTCCAGTCTGTTTGTAGCACAGGTCCAGTGTCCAAGGGGCCATAGCAAAGGCAGTTCAAAGTGGACAAGGTGGACAAGGTGACAGAGTGGGACACAAGGGGGACATTCAGGATGGTCTTATTTCCTGGCGGTGATCTTGGTCTTGGCAAGTGTCTCTGGCATCTGTCTGGGACCCAGGGACCGTTTGCTGGGTGGATCACCTTCTGCAGGGGGAGGGGTGCTGGCGGCCTTTCGGTCCTGTGGCAAGGCCTCCTGTCCGCTAGCTGCAGCAGATGTGGTAGGCTGTTCAGTTGACTGGCTGGTGGAAGGGGCCCACTTGTTTGCTGCATATTCCCTCATTATGTTGGCCATATCAGCCAGCACCCCTGCTATAGAGACCATGGTGGTGTTGAGGGCCTGCAAATCTTTCCTGATCTCCTGATGGTGTACCTCCTGCAGCCTCTGGTTCTCCTGCATGATGTCAAGAATCAGGCCCATCTTGTCCTGGAATTTTTCAAAGGCCCCCATGACATTAATGAGTGCCTCCAGGACAGTCGGTTCCCTGGTCCTGTCCTCCCCCTGGCGCACAGCTGTCCTCCCAGTGCCCCTGTCCCCATGTGCCTGTGTCACCTGAACGGTGTGCCCACTGACCCCTGGACCCTGATTGTCTTGGCTGTGAGGTGTGGACTGGGGTCCTTGTACAGGTGGGCACACTGCTTATTGATGTGTCCTGGGGACAGAGGTGTGGGGACGTTGGGTGTTTGCTGTGGTGTTGGATACTGAGGGGGGAGGCTCTGTGGTGGACTGGGAGTATGCTGGGGTGGCCAACTGACCAGTGGTCCCTGATGGTCCAGGAAGTTCACCCAGATGTCCAGATTTACTATAATCACTGGGGGCATCTTCCGTTGGGGGTCTGGATAGCTGTGGCACCTCCTCGCCACTGGGATTGGCTGGGGCACCTGTGGGGATGTAAGTAATGTATTATGCATCATGTCTGTGACATATTCCACATCCCTAGCTTCCCCTATATCGTTGGTATTGCCCTGCCACCTTAGTTTGTGTATGGTGATGGATTGAGGGATTGTTAGTTCTCCATGCTGTGCATGCATAGGTGGTGGGTGTACATGCAGGGCTGGGAGGGCTGTACATGCAGTGGGTATGGCATACAGCGGTTGCCATTGGGGTTAGTCATATGTTTAGGTGCACTGTGTGGGATGGAGTGGAGTGTTGGGAGTCAGGGTAAGCGGGTGAGATGGCATCCAGGTCTGGGGGGGATAGGTTGTAAATTTTGACTCATCAGTGTCCAGTCCTCTGGCTACTCCAGTGAGTCCCTCAGGATGCAGGATAGGCAACCAAGACTTGCTCCTACCATGCTATCAGCTGTGGGGGAGGAGGTGGGGTCCACCGCCAGTTCCCCGGATGGCGAGCTGGTGCTTTGCTGCCATAGAACTTGCCTTCCCCCCTAGGACATTCCACCTCTTCCTGATGTCGTCCCTTGTTCTTGGATGCTGTCCCACAACGTTCACCCTATCCACGATTCTCAGCCATAGCTCCATCTTCCTTGCAATGGATATTTGCTGTAACTGTGCTCCAAACAGATGTGGCTCTACCCTGACTATTTCCTCCACCATGACCCGCAACTCCTCCTCAATGAAACAGGGGTGCTTTTTTGGGGACATGGGTGTTGTGTGGTGTATGTTGTGCAGTGGGTGTTGGATAATGTGGTGGAGTGTGGGGTGCGTGACAGATGGCTGGGTGTTAGTGGTGTGTGTGGGTGTGTCTGTGATTAGCATGTCTGTCTCTTGGCAATTTTTCACATTCGTAAATGGTTGTGGATTATATGGGTGTGTGCTTTATTGTGCTGTGGGTGGGCGGGTGTGGTTTGTGTATTAGTGTCAGGTGTGTGTTTTTGGTATTGGCCAATGTTGTGTTGTATTGTTTTTGGGTGGCCATTCTGACTGCACCGGTGTGTACCGCCAATGGTTTACAACTGTTTAATATCCACCGTGGTGATTCGTGGGTCATTATGTGGAGGGCGTTGTTTTGTTGGCGTGACATGGGGGTGTTCGTACTGACACTATACCATTTACCTTTGATCTGACGTAATTGTGTTTGTGGCAGTATTATGTCAGTTTAGTGTGTGTGTGTCATAATATATAGGCCCCAGGCTTGTCAGGAAAAAGAGAGAAAAAGTGTGAAGCAAACGAGGTGCATGAACAGAGGAAGCATATTCCCATGAACAGTCACTGAGGGGATAACCTTTCCAGTGGATCAGGATTTGGAGTTTGTTCCGAAAGATTTGTGAATCATGGATCTCTTGTACCTCATATTCAGGATGGACTTCCACAGAAAGGGGAGGAGGACATTGGAAACGCCTATGGTATGGATCAGGAACAAAAGGTTTAAGCTGTGAGACATGAAAAACAGGATGAACCTTCCAAGTCTGTAGTAAATGTAGCCGAACAGCAACAGGATTCAATAACTGCAGTACACAAAAAGAACCATAAAAACGGGGTTTGATCTTGTTTTGGGAAAAACAAAAGGGTAGAAATTTAGACAAAAACCACACTTTGTCTCCTGGTTGATAAGATGTGCCACCCAATGTTGGCAATTAGCCTTTCTTTTCATCGTTCTTTTAGAAGCCAAAAGAGTAGCATGGATCACGTCTTGAATATGGCAGAGTTGTCGTGCAAATGATGCAACCACAGGAACAGAAGGCAACACACGAGGGATAGTGGAAAAAGTCTTAAGATGGAAACCATAGGTGCAGTAAAAAGGTGTTGATCCTGTTGCACTATGCACCATATTATTGTAGGAAAACTCATCTAATGAAAGGAAATCCGACCAGTTACTTTTAGTGTCATTACAGAAACAACGTAAATATTGTTGGAGTTCCTGATTCAAGCGTTCAGTTTGACCGTTGGATTGTGGCTGAAATCCTGATGAAAGGGAGACATCAGTGTGAGGTAAAGTACAAAAAGCTTTCCAGAAACGTGACACATATTGGGGTCCACAGTCTGAAATAATCACTCGTGGAAGGCCACGCAGGCTGAAAATATATTGCATGAATATATGGCTCATTTCTTGAGCTATAGGTAGTTTCTTTAAGGCTGTGAAATGCGCCATTTTGGTAAAAGAATCAACAGTTACCATGTTGACATGATTCCCTGAAGAAGACGGTATGAACAGATAAAATCTGTTGGCAGGGTGTGCCTTGGAGCAGAGGGAACAGGCAGGGCCATCAATAATCCTGCTGGCTTGGTTCAAGGTGTCTTGGTTTGGGCACATACAGGACATGATATTACATAGGATTCAACATTGTTTTTAAGAGTTGGCCATCAAAAGGAACGTAGAAGCAACTCTTGTGTCTTTTTAATTCCACAATGTCTAGCTATGGGAGAATCCTCTTTAATGCCTCGGTTTTTACTTTCTTAGTTGGCAAAAAGAGGGTGTCTTGATAATAGACATAGGGGGTGATTCTAACTTTGGCGGGCGGCTCAAAGTTCCCCCAACAGAATACTGCTACGCGGTCAGAAGACCGCCACGGTTATTCTGTGTTTCCCGCTGGGCTGGCGGGCGACCGCCAGAAGGCCGCCCGCCAGCCCAGCGGGAAACCCCTTCCCACGAGGAAGCCGGCTCCGAATGGAGCCGGCGGAGTGGGAAGGGTGCGACGGGTGCAGTAGCACCCGTCGCGATTTTCAGTGTCTGCTATGCAGACACTGAAAATCTTTTAGGGGCCCCCAGGGGCCCCAGGACACCCCTCACCGCCATCCTGTTCCTGGCAGTCGGGATGGCGGTGAGGGGGTCGGAATCCCGAGGATTCCTCAGGGCAGCGGAAAACCGGCGGGAGACCGCCGGTTTTCCGTTTCTGACCGCGGCCATACCGCTGCGGTCAGAATGCCCTTGGGAGCACCGCCAGCCTGTTGGTGGTGCTCCCGCGGTCGTTGACCCTGGCGTTCAATGACCGCCAGGGTCAGAATGACCCCCTAAGTCCTGATCCTTTTGTATGTGAGGACTCAACTTCTTCCAATCTTTTAGTGGAAGATACTGGTATTCCGATTTAACACGGTCAAGAAAAGACTGAGTAACCCCGATTATTCAACTGGATTCGATAATTTTTGGAGAGGAAGTGTTTGTACTTTCTGGATATCGACAAGATAGTACATCAGCTACTAAGTTCTGTGATCCGGGAATGTAGGTTACAATGAAGTCATATTGGCTAAAAAAAAAAAGGCCCATCTTGCTTGATGGCTGTTTCGACATTGGAAATTCCGGAGACATTGTAAATTACGATGATCAGTTCTTGCTTCAAACAGTTCTTTGGTACCCATTACGAAAGGTCTCTATTCTTTGCAGGCAGCTTTGAGAGCAAGTGATACCTGTTCTTACACTGAAAAGTTGCATTCAGCTTCTGTAAGTATATGAGATAAGTAAAAAATAGGATTTCCAAACCGTCGTCTTCTTGTTTCTGAAGCAAGACTGCACCAATTGCTCTCTCAGAGGCATCAGTAACTACTATAAACTTCTTAGTTGTATCCGAGTGTCGTGATATAGGAGCTTGGGTAAAGGTCCGTTTCAGATTTGGAAAAGCCCTTTCAGCACTGTCAGTCCAGACAAATCCCTTCTTCAGATTTTCTCCCTTGATGGTTTGGGTGATAAAACTTTGTTGATGGGCAAAGTCTTGTATAAATTGTCGATAAAAGTTGGAGAGACCTAGGAAGCATTGGGTTTCTTTAAAAGAAGAGGGAGAGGGCCAATCCAAAATGGCTTGACTTTGTCTGGATCCATAGCTATTCCAGTCTGATTGATGCAGAACCTAAGATACTGTACTTCAGTCTTGTTAAATTTAAATTTTTCTGGTTTACAGTATAATTGATTCTGTCTGAGTCTTTCCAAAATCTGAAGTACATGCTCTGTACGCTGTTCAGGTATACAGGAATATACTAGGATGTCATCCAGATAAATCACCACACTATGTTTTATTAAGTCAGAAAACACGGAATCCATGAATCATTGAAATATAGAGGGTGCATTGGTTAAACCAAAAGGCATGACATGGTATTCATAATGGCCGAATGGAGTACGAGAGGCTGTTTACCATTAATCTTTTTCCTTGACATGTAAGAGGTACTCCTCAAATCTAATTTTGTAAACCTCTTGGCACCTTGGACAGCGTCCAGAATATCCATAATAAGGGGTAAGGGATAACAATCCTTAATGGTTATCTTGTTAAGTCTGTGAAAATCAACATAGGGACGCAGATCTTTCATTTTCTTTAGAACAATTAAAAGAGGACCTCCTGCAGGAGATGAAGATGGGGCGATGAAAACAATCTGTAGATTCTCATCTAGGTATTCTTTAGTACCTTCTTTTCTTGTTCAGTCAATGAATACATCTGACCAAGGTAACCACTTCTCCAGGAATTAAAGGAATGGAGCAGTTATAGACACAATGAGGACGTAAAACGGGTTTGCAAGGCTTCTGGAATACATCATAGTATTCTTGGTAACAACTTGGTACTCCCTGTATCATGTTGATAGAGCAGTTGGTATCTTTGGGAGAAAGTCTTAACCCTTTTGGGTACCAATACGAGTTCGTAGAGTACCAGTTCTGTTGACAAAACTGTGATGAAAAAGATATTGTTCTTTTCTCCCAATTGATATAAGGGTTATGCCGAGTTAACCAGGGAATTCCTAAGATCATGGTATGATTTGGAGAGGATATGAGATCAAAGTTAATGTGTGCCTGGTGCCTTCCAAAACGCAGACAGAGGGTAGGTGTAGAATCCACCACTGGTCCTGAGGTTAAAGGAAAACCATCAACTGAGTGAACTTGTTCTGGCATTTCTTTTGGAACTCATGGGATTCCTCTTTCTTTGGCCCTGGTCTCATCCAAATATATAAAGCTGGCTCTGTAATCCAACAAGGCAAAAACCTGCTCTTCTTGATTTTGTTAACTCTGTACCGTAACAGATAGAATAAACAGTGGGGAGACAGTCTCTCTGGAGGAACATATTGAAGATAAATCTACTCCTCCCGTCCCCTTCCTCCTCACAGGGGGCGGGAGCTGATATTTCCAGAGGGTCTGGAAGGATGGACAGGACACATCCGGATCAAGTGGCCAGCTTTGCCACAATATAGACAAAGACCCTTTCGCAGTCCATCCTCTCTGGTACTGTAAGCGAGTCTTTCGTCTTCCCATCTTACGTTCTTGCAATCTATACTCTATGTTAAACGCATGATCCATCAGGTCTTTCCGAGATCTACATTGAGTAGAATGTACCAGTTCATCTTTTATTTCTTCCCGAAGTCTGCGGCGAAACAGGGTCACAAAAGTGTGTTCTACCCAAGTGGTCTCAGATGCTAGCTGTTTAAACTGGGTTATATATTTTAATACATCCTGATTGGCTTGCTTTATTTCACATAATGCTTCTTTAGCAACTGCCTCCATCCCTGGCTGCTCGAACATCTGATTAAAGAGTTTAAGAAAGGCAGGATAATTTTCTAAGACAGGATCTTCAGCAGAGACCAAGGGGGTGGCACTAGCTAGTGCATGGCCAGACAAGGCACTGATCAAATAACCCACCTTGGCCTTGTCAGATGAGAATTGTAAGGGTCAAAATGAAAAGAAGACTGTCCAAGAGTCCAGAAATTCCTTTATCTTATTCGGATCTCCAGAATATCGAGGTGTCGCGGTAGACACAGGAGGTATATCCACAGGTCGGGAAGACAAGGCTTGTCGTATTGCGTCATTCTCTGCCCACAGTTGTAATTCTTGAGCTTGTTGTTGCACAGTATGGAGCATGGATTGTGCATTTTCTACAACATCATCATGTGGTCCTTCCATGGACAACACACAATGCAGATTTTCGGGGCGTTGCAATCTGTCACGGTCTGCACGTCTCTTACCACCGTTGGCTGAAGAACTTGAAGGAACACCCAGTCTTCTACTGGTTCTGGACTGGACAAGATAGGGGTGACCCTTTCTAGTAGCCACACAGCTGCTGACTGGAAAAGATGCCAAGGCAGACCGTACCCTCCAGAAGGAGTCCCAGAGGAACACCCCAAAAAGTTGGGAAAAAACCTCTATCACAAGAATTCCTGAAAAAGAAACAAGGAAAAAAGGAAAAATAGAATTATTCTTGCAGGAAAAAACAGGAATGTGGAAAACACGGAAAAAACAGGATCGAGGATCACCACCAAACGGAAGTGTTTGCAATGCAAGGAAGAAAAGAAGTAAAGTGCTTATTTACCAGAAACAGGAAGTGACACAACAGGAAGAAAGTGCAACACCATCTTGGCTTGACAAAGACCATAGAGAAAAGAATAACAAAAAATACCAAGTAGAAAAGGAAAAGGAAAGAGGCATGCTGGGAAGAAGAATACCAAGGAGGAAGACAGCATGGACACCAAAAAAAAGAAGAAAAGAACATGGAGGAAAAAAGAATAAAAAGGAGGAAAGAAAAAAGAAAAAAAACCATGGAGGTAAGTATAGGTGAATTCAGGAAAGGTGGCAGGGGCTGTGGCGTGACCCAGAGCACGAAATCTGCCTCCTGGGTTGCACCGCGAAAACAGGTAGGCAAAACAACAGGCCGCGGCGGTGCCAGTGTCCCGAAACTCGGACCGTCGGCCCGACTGCAACTCAAGAAATAGTCGGAGACACAGATATAGTTCTATTACATCCCAGGAGAAGGGACCAAGTCATGACACTTATGCAGTTGGAATCATGTTATATTATAGAATTAGAATGGAAGATCCCCACTGGGCAGTAGCGTAACAAAAGCCCCTGCAGCCCTTGTAGTGCAAGGAGGGGGCCCTCAGCACAACACCTGGCCTGAGTAAATCCAAAGGAAGCCCCCTTCTGTGTTCTATGCAGGGGGCCCCACCCAGTTTCATTATGCCACTGGGTTAAATGCAGATGAGGAATTAGCAACCCATTTAGGCTGAAGCTTGTGTGTGCAGAAGAAAGTAGGTGCATAATATATGCACAGGTGGAGATAGCCTGCCCAGTGATGCTACCAAAGTGAAATATGCCCATTAGGGCATGATTGATTGCTCTTTTGTCTTTCTCCTTGATGTAATAAAAAACATATAAAGAGGTTGTAAATCTGGTTGATACCATTTGGGTCCAGCAGTGGTGGTCTCATGGGAATATTTAACTGATTAGGATATAGAAGATTTGAATACACTATTATGAAAATATGTATACAATGTTGCTATAATTAATGGACAACTACCACCCAAATTAATAGTAAGAGGGGTTGGAAATGCAACAACCTTTTACTGAGATGAAATCATCATTGGATCTAGTATCACCATAAGTATAGCTATAATTTTAAGTAAAAAATGAAATTAATGGTATAAAGGGAGGAACTTGTGATTTTATTTTTTTTGATGGAAACTGGGTAATACGATTTTGATCAACACTGTCGATAAGAGAATATAATTTGTATTATTCCTACGGATGGTTACTAAAATAAGATAACATTTTTTTGAAACAAGGCATTAGTATATTGTGTGAAATTGACTAGTCCAAAAAAGCCCCCATGTACTAGTTGACCAAAAGCTTTGGTTGAATAATGATGTACTTTTTTTGTTTTCTTGTTTTTAACGAACACTTAATTGATTACTGTGAGCAAGGCATAAACCGAAATGAATCTATTTTTTGGTAAACTATCTTGAGTGCCTGTGTCGACTGGTTTGAGTGGTTACTATATATACATACATTAGCAATCATATATACCACATAACTACTATTTCCCAATAGTGTCTGCCTGTGGAAACTCCATACTGGCCCGTACATTCAAGTTCTGAGTTTCTTCAAGTTTGTTTTCTAGTCAGGAAGCATCAGGTCCTTTCCATTACTTTATGAAAATGACATGATATATTTGTTCATTTTTCTTTATCTTTCAAGAATGCCATCCCTGCTTTAATATTGCTAAACCATTACATCATAAGACAGGTCATGCTACTAGGCTAACATTGTGTTACCTCTAGGAGGAATCAATACAGAAGTACAATTTTGCAACAGAAGTTATAATAGAATTGTTCTTTATTAGACGTTTTCCATATTTGGTTTATATTTTGTTCTCTTTCTCTAGATGAGTTTTATGTCAACCTACTACTTACAGGATCATGCGATCCTAAAAGTTGCAATTCTCTTTGCACTTCTTTCCTCAGGATGTTTGTGAAGGACTGATTACACCAATCTACCAGTCTGCTACATGAACGTGAACTTTTCTAACTTTCCCTTGATTGCATATTTTGTCTGTTAGTCAAGAAACAAAGGGTCCTTTGATCAGTAAGTATTTTCATTGGAAACTGAACCCTCACGAAAAATCCATCAATTCTATTGCCAATATCGGTGGTGGTTGTACAACAGAGTGGAGCTTCCTCTGAATTAGAGCAAGGTCTGATCCACTATAACCAGCAAATGTATGCCTTTGTGAAAAGGTTACGTGTGGTCCCTCGAAATTATTTTCCACTCAATAGAATAGTAACTCAATGACAGGTAAGAGGCATATGAGCACTGTAGGTACACCACTGGTATGTTATTGTTGACAGACAGGCAATATCTGCACTATTGCTGTATTTGAGCAAAATTACATTGAAAGTAAAATTATCTATTATGTCACTCATTCTTTTCTTTCCCCCACGAGTCGGAGCTAAATTAGAAACTTTTTTAGAAAGGAACTTGTACTAACAATTGTTTTCCTACCAGAGAGAACGGTTCTACAAACAAGCTATTAGATATTGGGAAATAAGGTCCTACCTGACCATGATCTGGTTGGCCACCAGCTTGTCGAAGTGACTTTCCCAAACTGAGTGTCATGATATGTGCGTAGACACACCTTCCTGAACTCTGCAGGGACACAAGAGCAGTACTCTGAACTCATTATGCTGAATTAATTCCATTTAGGAAAAGACTGCCAATAGTCGAAGAGCCCCACAGCAGCTTGATGGAAGGTTTCAAATCTCTAGAGGACGCACTATGCACTATACATTGACACCTGAAGGCAAACTAAATCGCTCATGAGACTACCATACTCTCACAGTGCTTGCAAATGGCAGCAAACAAGACATTTTGAAGTTATTTGAGTACAAGATGTTTTGTGGTTGAGGTGTACATGCTAGGTAATCAGGATAATTTGTTGCAGCAGGTAGGACTTTGTTGTCAGACCTTGTGAAATTCTCACATATGGTTTATTTTCTTTTGTAGTCAAAGCAGAATATAGACAAATATTCTAAGGAATTTGTCATATTGTGAAAATGAACTTGAATATTTTAAGTACTATTTTAGGAATTACTCTTAAAAGAGTACAAGCAATTTTGTTGCATTTTGAATATTAAGTTCAGTGTGAAATGTGAAAGATCCTCACCTCCTTAAAAGACTGTTGACATTCTCATGATGTATATATTCTATTTTAGGTAGTGGTACATAATGGGACATACTTACGGAGACAACTGTTAATTTATTCAGTGTGAACCATATTATCCTGATGAATGTCATTTCAGTTTAAGGAACCTTCTTGTCTATAAAGTAGAACCAGAGAAAATGTACTCAAATAACAGAAGGTAGTTACCTTATAATGAAGGGGAGTGAGATTAGGACAATACTTAATATATTTCACTAAGATTCTATTTGTGTTTCAGTTATAGGGCCACCATAGTTCTATCAATAACCAGAAGGGCGCAGAGATTTTCTAGACGTCTATAAATAGCTGCAGGTAGGGTAGAAGACTATATGCACAGGTGTGTATTGAAAGCATCAACCTTGTGCTTAGATATCCACTGTGAACCAACAGACATAAGCATCCACAAAGTACATCAGTACCCAGCAAAACACTTACTGTTGTTTCATGCATGCCTCATTCTCCCCCCCTGTATCTTTCATCCACACCACTCCACACAGGCAGTGCCCATACAGCATGCTCACTGTGTACTTACCTGTTTGTCTGGAGGACCGTAGAGTAGCGTGTACTGGGGGAGGACCCCATCCACTAGTTTCTCCAACTCCTCCACATGGTGAAGGCAGGGTCCCTTTCCCCAGACACATGAGCCATTGTCGCTTCCAGACTGAGGTCACAGCAGCACTTGCAGTGTGGGTCCTCTCCTGTCGAAGATCAGGTGTCAAGTGAGTGAATAGATAGAAAATGGCGGTCACGTCCACGGCGGTGCGTACCGTCACCGCTGGCGTACATCGTCGTTGGCTCCTGGGACCCATAGGCCCCAATGTTAACCAATGCAGGATTGCGCCGCGGTATTTGACCGCCTACCGTGACAGTGTACAACGCCAGCGCAGTTACCTCATATCCCATTGTCCCACCTTACAGGTCAGGCAGCCGCCATTTCAGGGGGCCACATGGCATAATTTTTAATTGCGTCACACATATCTAGGCCTTGCATAAACACTAAGACAGGCCAATAGCGGATTAAAAAAAATTGTGCAATGAAGTTGTGTTTTCATACCTCAGTGTTGGCTGACCCTCTGCTCGCTGTTCTCCTTCATAGAGCACGTCCGCTGTGGCAGGTGATGAGATAGCGGCATCCTCCGGTGTACAGACTGCTGGTGGACCTGTCGAAAATGGAAAAGCGACATGTAATTGTCACCTACAGACTGGACCGTGCCACAATTCATGAACTGTGTGCCCAGTTAGAGCCGGACCTGATGTCAGCTATCCGCCATCCCACAGGGATACCCCCTCTAGTGCAGGTGCTGTCAGTACTCAATTTCCTGGCAAGTGGGTCTTTTCAGATGACAGTGGCCATAGCATCAAGGATGTCCCAGCCTATGTTCTCCAAAGTGTTGTCCAGAGTGTTGTCTGCCCTGCTGATACACATGCGCATCTACATTGTGTTCCCTCAGGTGGAGGATTTGCCTACAGTGAAAGGTGACTTCTATGCTTTGGTACATATCCGCAACATCATAGGGGCCATTGATGGGACACATGTGGCCTTGGTCCCCCCTGCAGGAGTGAACAGGTGTACAGAAACCGGAAGAGTTACCATTCTATGAATGTGCAGATTGTGTGTTTGGCCGACCAGTACATCTCCCATGTGAATGCCAAATTTCCTGGCTCAGTGCATGACGCTTACACTCTGAGGAATAGCAGCATCCCTTATGTGATGGAGCAACTCCAGAGGCACCGTGTGTGGCTATTGGGTGAGGTCATGGACCCTATACAGTGTGAATAGTTGTCTGGGTCTGGGGTTGTCCCTAAGGGTTAGTGTGTGTCTAACAGTTGTCCCTCAACATTTGCAGGTGACTCTGGCTACCCCAACCTGTCATGGCTACTGACCCCAGTAAGGAATCCCAGGACAAGGGCAGAGGAACGCTACAATGAGGCACATGGGCGAACTAGGAGGGTTATAGAGAGGACCTTTGGCCTCCTAAAGACCAGGTTCAGGTGCCTCCATATGACGGGTGGTTCCCTATTCTACTCACCAAAGAAGGTGTGGCAGATCTTCGTGGCCTGCTGTATGATGCACAACTTGGCTTTGCGACGACAGGTGCCTTTTCTGCAGGAGGATGGTCCTGAAGGAGGTGATGAGGCAGCTGTGGAGCCTGTGGACAGTGAAGAAGAGGAAGCAGAAGAAGAGGATATCGACACCAGAAACACCGTGATTTGTCAATACTTCCAGTGAGACACAGGTAAGAAGACATCACTGCCTGCTACATCTGATACACTTGTTCTACCTCTCATCTGTCTGTCGCTTTCACCCAGTGTATGGACCCTGATTTGTCACTTTCCCTTTCGATTTCACAGATGTGGGTCCCACTGTGTGACCTCTGCTATGTTTCCTCATATACTAGAGCTGTGTGACATAGGTATGTTGACAATACAATGGATATTGCTATTTCCCTCAGTCATTGCAAATACACATTTGTGAAAGCACAGACTGACTCCAGATAGTTTTGTGATTAAGGGTGTTTATTTAAGTGCTAAATAGTGGAGGGGGTTGTAAAATGGGCAGGGGTGATGGTGGAGGAATGTCCATGGCAGAGTTCAGTCTTTTTGTCTCACAGGTGCATTGTCCAAAGGGGCATAGGAAGAGGAGCTGGGGCAGTTGATGGTTGGACCGGGTGACAAAGTGTGATAGAAGGATGACAATCAGGGTGGTCTCATTTCTTGGCGTGGACCTTGGCATTGTTCTCTGTCTTTGTCCTAGATCTCAGAGACCGCTTGCGGGGTGGTTCTCTATCTGCAGGGGGTGGGGTGCTGGTGTCGTGGTCCTGTGGTGGTGCCTCCTGTCCACTAGCGCCAGCGGAGGTGGTGGGCAGTTCATCGTCCAGGCTAGTGTCAGGGGCCCCTTGTGGTGCCACAGTGTCGCTCCTGGTGTTCACAAGTTCCTTCAGCACCCCTACAATGGTGCCTGGGGTGGTATTGATGGATTTGAGTTCCTCCCTGAACCCCAAATACTGTTCCTCCTGCAGCCGCTGGGTTTCCTGAAACTTTGCCAGTACAATTGCCATTGTCTCCTGGGAATGGTGGTAGGCTCCCATGATGTTGGAGAGGGCCTTGTAGAGAGTGGGTTCCCTGGGCTTGTCCTCCCCCTGTCGCAGAGCAGCCCTCCCAGTTCCCCTGTGTTCCTGGGCCTCTGTCCCCTGAACCGTGTGCCCACTACCACTGCCCCCAGGTCCCTGCTGTTCTTGGGGTGGTGGGTTAGCCTGGGTTTCCTATGGTGGTGGACACACTGCTGCTTGACGTGTCCTGGGGACAGAGGTATGGGCTGGTGGCCCACTGCTGCTTGACGTGTCCTGGGGACAGAGGTATGGGCCCACAGGTTGGGTGCTGTGCTGGTGTTTCCAGAGGGGGGAGGCTCTATTGTGGCTTGAGCCAGTGTGAGGGGAACCGACTGTCCCATGGTCCCAGATGGGTTGGGCTGGTCATCTAGATCCAGTTGGACAGAGCTGCTGTCATCACTGTGGGCCTCTTCTGTGGGGGAGGTGGACATGTCTGGAACCTCCTGTCCGGTGACATTGGATAGGGGTCCTGCAGGGGTGTAAAGGCATAGTTTTAGTATCTGTGTTTGCCAGGGTGTGCAGTGGGTGGGTGACCCCGTACCCCAGTGGTTGCATTCCTGTGTAGGACCTTGTGTGCAAATTTTTTAGGGCTCTGTGTGGGTATGTGCAGTGGACATGCATTGGTGATGGGTGTCCCTGCATTGGTGTTGCATGCAGGGCTAGGTGTTGGGATGTGTGGTTTGTGATATTGGGACATATGTGAGCAGTTGGAGTGATGGGGTGAGGGTAAGGGTGGGGGTATGTGTTAGCATGCAGGTAGGGTGGGGGATGTAATAGTTAAGATTTGACTTACCAGAGTCCATTCCTCCTGCTACTGCTGCGAGGCCCTCAGGATGCAGTATAGCCAAGACCTGCTCCTCCCATGTTGTTAGTTGTGGGGGAGGAGATGGGGGTCCGCCGCCAGTCCTCTGAACCGCGATGGGGTGTCTGGATACCACAGAACACACCTTCCCCTGTAGGTCGTTCTACCTCTTCCTGATGTCATCCCGTGTTCTTGGGTGCTGTCCCACTGCGTTGACCCTGTCCACGATTCTGCGCCATAGCTCCATCTTCCTAGCTATGGTGGTGTGCTGCACCTGTGATCCGAATAGCTGTGGCTCTACCCGGATGATTTCCTCCACCATGACCCTGAGCTCCTCCTCAGGAAACCTGGGGTGTCTTTGCGGTGCCATGGGGTGGTGTGGGTGATGTGTGAGGTGGTGTGTGTGGGGTGATGTTTAGGGGTATGTGGTGTTTTGTGCGTGGATGTGTATGTGTGATGGTGTTGTGTGCCTCTGTATGGTGGTGTTGTCTTTTCTGTGCTGTCTCTCTGGCCTTCATCAATATTTTAGGTAGTAAGGGTTTGTGGGTGATGTGGGCAGGTGTTTTATAGTGGTGTGGGTGTGTGGGTGTGTGGGAGTGGTGTGTGTATGTGTATCAGGTGTGTGTATTTCGAATTGTCCAATGTGGTAGTGTTTTGCAAGAGTGTGTTGAAAGACTGCCGCATGGATTCGTGAGTCATGATAGTATTCCTGTTGGCGTGACGGTGGAGGTTTCGATCTCGCCAGTTTATCACTGACCTTTGGTGTGGCGGACTTGTGTGGGTGTCTACATTTTGCCGGATTTCGAGTTGTGGGTCGCAATAGCTGTGGTGGAATTCCACGGCTGCGGCTGTGTGTTGGCGGTCTTCTGCACGGCGGTAAGCGGGATTTACCACCAATGTTGTAATGACCCCCTATATCACTATTGTTTATGATTGTATGTAGACACGGAGAAGTGTGGAAAAGTAGATTGCTCCTGTTTGATCCAGAATTCAGGTTAGTACATTTTGACACTGGTGTCCTCTCACTGTGCTTAAGGAGATCTGCACTTCCCATCCGGTTTCTAACTCTATAGAACTCAAGAGATGATGCAGGTAAGTGTATATTATGCAGACACATTGGTCTTTGCTTTGCCCTCCCTTGATCCTGCCTTGTCAAAAGTGGTTTAATCATTCATACATTTTCTAGAATTTGACTTTCTGGCTACCCTGATACCAAAGAATTTTTCAATGTGTCAAAGCCAGACAGAAAGTCCATTAGACTACAACCAACCCACATCCCATTAAGCAAAATTACAGGTAACAATCAAGCCTATGAAAAATCACAGCAAAAGTGAAATATAAACCATCTTCCACTGAAGAAAAAAGCACCCAAGAATATCAGGAAACACTGGATGTATTTCAAAGATTTACTTTAAGGTCATAACCCTGTCCTAAATACACAGTATGAATTGTCAGTGCATTAAAAAGAAACAGAATGGTAGCTGCAATGTTTTCCAAAAGCGTGAGCCACAACAAATACTCTACCACATTGGCTATGTAACTATATAACAATCCCAACCTCATTTCTTTACTGACTAAGAAAATCTTAGCACCAAAAGAAAAACCTAGTTTGAGTTACAGAGATGGTTCACACCTGTGACTTGCTTGAATAATAAGGCTTTATGTTCAGTATAATAGCAGAGTCTGCTATTCTCATCTGCACTCGCAATTGGGCTGATAAGCTTAGCAACTGAAGGGGGAATGCTTCTGTTAGCCTTCAGCAAAAATAGATGATGCGATTCTGCATGGCCTGTCTTATCTGTCTGGGTCGCCTGTGCTCAAATTATATAATAATACTTAGTCGTTGTTGAATCTTTCCAGAGAAACAATAAGTAAAAGGTAGCCTGATGCTCTTTTTCTTTTTTTCATTTCTTTGAGACTTTGGCCTTCGAACAATAACAATAAATGAGCTTTCTATGAAATGATATTCATAACTCAATAAAATTAGTTAGAACAGTCAGCTCATATTAAAACTAATGAATATATTCAAAATGAGTTGATTATCACGTTACAAAGACAAAAATGACATATCACGAAAGTGCATTCTAAACTAGTCACACACATTTACTTCTAAATTTAGGTACATGTGTAACCTAAAAGGAGGATACACAGAAGTCAGAGAACATAGGGGGTCATTCTGACCTCGGCAGTAAAAGGCACTTACCGCCGGTCAGAAGACCGCCATTCTACCGCCGCGGCCGCGGTAACCCGCCACGGTCATTCTGACCCACAACTGCCAAGCCGACAAAAACCCGACATCCACGGAAGGCCGCCTCATCAGCGGGCAGCGATAAACTGGAGATGACCAAACCTCCACCGCCACGCCAACACAAACACGCCCATGCCATTACGACCCACGAATCCACGCGACGGTCATTCAACCGCGGTATTCCATTGGCGGTACACACCGCCGCGGTCAAAATACACACCCAGCTCCAAAACCCAGCCACATTGGACAATTTGAAATACACACACCTGATACACATACAAACACCACCCCCACACATCCAAGCAACTATAAAACACACACCCACATCACCCACAAACCCCCACTAGTTGGAAATCGGAGAGAAGGCGAGAGAGAGAGAGAGAGAGAGAGAGAGAACAGCAATCGAAAACCCCAACACACACAGGAACCCAACATCATCAACCACACCACATCTACGCACACATCACCACACACCACCACTCACATCACCACAAACACCACCCCACACCTCATCCACACCACCCCATGGCACCCCAAAGACACCCAAGGTTTTCGGACCAAGAACTCCGGGTCATGGTGGAGGAAATCATAAGGGTAGAGCCCCAGCTCTTCGGCACACAGGTGCAACACACCACAATAGCCAGGAAGGCGGAGCTATGGCAGAGGATCGTCGACAGGGTCAACGCTGTGGGACAGCATCCCAGAAACCGGGAAGACATCAGAAAGTGCTGGAACGACCTACGGGGGAAGGTACGGTCGATGGTCTCCAGACACAACATCGCTGTGCAGAGGACTGGCGGCGGACCACCACCCACCCCTCCCGAATTCACAGCATGGGAGCAAGAGGTCCTTAACATCCTGCATCCTGCGGGCCTCGCTGGAGTAGGCGGAGGAATGGACTCTGGTAAGTCTAGTCTCAACTACTCCCCCCCCCAACCACCAGCATGCCAACCCACACCCCCACCCTCACCCCCAACCCCCCAGCACACATCCTCCCTGCCAATGTCTCACCAGCACAACCCACCCAACCCAAAACCAAACCCTGAATGCCAACACAAACCATGGACAACCATCACCTATGCATGACCACTGCACATACCCATACCCCCCACAAACCACCCTCACAACTCCTGCCACAAGGGAATGCCAGCACTGGGGGACAAGGGCACCCACAAATCGCACGCCATGGAACACACAGAAGCAATAACCATACTCTTTCACCCCTGCAGGGCCCGAACGCCAACACACCGGCCAGGAGGGTCCAGATATGTCCATCCCACCCCCAGAACAGGCCCCCAGTGAGGACAGCAGCTCTGTCGACCTGGAACCTGACGACCAGCCCGGACCATCGGGGACCTCTGGACAGTCGGTTCCCCACACACAGACACAGGCCACAGCAGACCTAACCCCCTCTGGGAATATCAGCACAGCTCCCACCCAGCGGGCCCATGCCTCTGTCTCCAGGACAGGTCAATCAGCGGTGTGTCCGCCACTACAGGGCACCCAGGCTGACCCAACACCCCAACAACAACAGGGACCTGGGGGCAGTGGTAGTGGGCACACCGTCCAGGGGACAGAGGCCCGGGGAAACAGGGCAACTGGGAGGGCTGCAGTGCGACAGGGGGGGGAGGACAGGCCCAGGGAACCGACTCTCCAAGAGGCCCTCACCACCATCATGGGAGCATACCACCGCTCCCAGGAGACGATGGCGACGGTACTGGCCAGGTTCCAGGAGATCCAGGCACAGCAGGAGGAACGGTACATGGGATACAGAGAGGAGCTCAGGAACATCGTCCAGGCCCTGAACCTAATAGTCACCATATTGTGGGACCATGTGGCACCCCAAAGGGCCCCTGTCACCAGCCCGGACCAGGAACAGCCTACCACCTCCGCCGGCGCTAGTGGACAGGAGGCCCCCACACAACGACGGGCCACCAGAACCCCACCTCCTGCTGAAGATCAACCACCCCGCAAGAGGAGCCTGAGATCACAAAGGAAGACAGAGTAGGATGCCAAGACCCCCGCCAGCCTAAGATCCCCCCGGATGTCATTCCACTGTCCCACATCGTCACCCTGTCCAACCTTGAACTGCCCCTGCTCCATCCTTCCACAGGCATATGGACAATGCACCTGTGCGCCCGAGAACTGGACTCTGCCATGGACATCACTCCACCCCCACCCATCACCGTTTTACTATCATGGACCTATATGTAGCACTTTAAATAAATCACTAATTGCACTTAAAACACTCAGGAGTCTGCTTGTATTCTTAACAAATGTATTACACATAACGGTTCAAAATTGTTCAGTTACATTGTGATGACAACATACCAATGTCAATTTGCTTTACTCCATGGCCGAACAAACCAGAAGTCACGCAGTGGGTCATACAGCTCTGAAAAGCCAAGGGAAAGTCACAATTCAGTTGAAAGGAACTGGGGGGAAACACAGAAAGTAGAGATGCAGGAGGCCAGAAGTAAATGTAAAATGGCGTGGGGGATTCTTACCTGGGTGCTACTGAAAATACTGTTGAATGACTGTGTCCCTGTTGTCCGTGTCGTCCCCGTCGTCTTCCTCCTCTTCACTCTCCACAGGCTCCACAGCTGCCACAACACCACCATCTGGACCATCCTCCTGCAGAAAAGGCACCTGGCGTCGCAATGCAAGATTGTGAAGCATACAGCAGGCCACGATGATCTGGCACACCTTCTTGGGTGAGTACATTAGGGATCCCCCTGTCATATGCAGGCACCTAAACCTGGCCTTCAGGAGGCCGAAGGTCCTTTCTATGATCCTCCTAGATCGCCCATGGGCCTCATTGTACCGTTCCTCTGCCCTGGTCCGGGGATTCCTCACTGGGGTCAGTAGCCAAGGCAGGTTGGGGTAACCAGAGTCACCTATTAGCCACACATGGTGTCTCTGTAGCTGTTCCATCACATAAGGGATGCTGCTATTTCGCATAACATACGCGTCATGCACTGACCCAGGGAACTTGGCATTTACATGGGAGATGTACTGGTCAGCCAAACAGACCACCTGGACATTCATCGAATGGTAACTTTTCCTGTTTCGGTACACCTGCTCGTCGTCTTTTGGGGGTACTAAGGCCACATGGGTCCCATCAATGGCACCAATGATGTTGGGGATATGTCCAAGGGCATAGAAGTCAGCCTTCACAGTGGCCAAATCACCCTCCTCAGGGAAAATAATGTAGCTCCGCATGTATTTCGTCAGGGCAGACAACACTCTGGACAAAATCTTAGAAAACATAGGCTGAGACATCCCTGATGACATGGCCACTGTTGTCTGAAAAGACCCACTTGCCAAAAAATGGAGGACTGACAGAACCTGCACCAGAGGGGGAATTCCTGTGGGTTGGCGGATGGGGGACATCAGTGCTGGCTCCAGCTGGGCACACAGTTCATGTATAGTGGCTCGGTCAAGTCGGTAGCGAAGTATTATATGACGTTCCTCCATTGTCGACAGGTCCACCAGCGGTCGGTACACAGGAGGATTCATCCTTCTCCTCGCAAGTCCCAGCGGACGGTGCCTAGGAAGGACAACATGGAGCACAGAGTCAAGCAACCCACAGGTACGTAACTACAGCTTGCACAGTACACGATTCTCAATGCATTGAATGGCTTGTATGAGTGGCAATGCAAGGCCTAGGCCTGTGTGACGCAGTAGTAATTAAGCCCTGTGGGCCCTTGTAATGGCGGCTGCCTGACCTCAGAAGTGTGACAGTGGGATGTGAGGTCAATGCGCTGGCGTGACACACCGTGGCGGTAGGCGGTCGAAGACCGCGGCGCAAAGCCGCATTGGTTAACATCGAACCCTATGGGTTTCACGGGCCAATGACTAGCTGCGCCGGCGGTCGCGGAACGCACCGCGGCGGTACGCGCCACCGCGGCCGCCATTTTCTATCTGGTTAATCACTCGAGACCTGATCATCCACAGGAGAGGACCTATACTGCAAGTGCTGCTGTGACCTCGGTCTGGGAGATACAATGGCTGCTGCGACTGGGGAAAGGGCCCCTGCCTTCACTACAGAAGAGTTGGAGAAACTTGTGGATGGGGTCCTGCCCCAGTATGCGCGACTCTACGGTCCTCCAGACCAACAGGTAAGTACACTGTGTGCACGTTGAATGGGCTATGCCTGGGTTGTGTATGGTGGATGTGAGATGGTGGGGTGGGGAGACAATGACGAGTGCAAGGCACGACAGATGAGAGCATGTGCCACATGGCAAGGTTGGGGAGGGGGGGGCCAATCGCATCTATCATGCGGAAAATTGATGATATTTCAATTCCCACCCTGTACATGTCAAATAGGTCAGCGCCCATCAGAAAGTCGACATTTGGCGTGCCATCGCCAAGGAAGTCCGGGCCCTGGGGGTCCACAACAGACGGGGCACCCACTGCCGCAAGAGGTGGGAGGACATCCGCCGCGGGACCAGGAAGACCGCCGAGTCACTGCTGGGGATGGCCTCCCAACCTAGGAGGGGTGCCAGTCGTACCCTGACCCCCCTGATGTCCCGGATCCTGGTGGTGGGCTACCCCGATTTGGATGGGCGCGTGAGGACATCACAGCAGACACAAGGGGGTGAGTACCAGCACATTCAGCTATCTTTACGCGCAGTGGAGGTGCCTGGGTGGGGGAAGAGGGCTGTGGGTGACATTAGGCCAGGGCGCTTTCTGTAGTGTAGTCCTCTGCTTTAGCCAGGTCCCTGTGCCCCCGCCCCCCACCTCTGTAGGGTGACAAGTACAGCTATCCATGGACCTGCATCACCCATGTGCGCATTTGTTGTCCCTAGACCTGTTGGCCTAGTCACAAGTACGGAGTAGTGTACCCCGATTGCGCGACTTAGTGCATGAGGCTCTTGTGTCTGTCCTCTCCGCCAACGGTGTTGACAATGCATGCACTCAACCAGTTTTTATGTCTCCCCCCACCCTTTTTCTTTATTTTCTTGTGCATGTGTGCATTAGCATCATCAGGCAGAGGAGAATTGGCACCGGAGCACGAGGGAGCTGCAACTCACCAGGCCCCGGTGGGCCATGGCACAGACACCGAGGCCACCAGTGATACGGAGGGCGAGGGGAGCTTCACAACGGGGAGCCGTGTTGACACCAGCGACACCGACACGTCCTCGGATGGGAGCTCCCTAGCAGTGGCGGCAACATCCGTGCCCCCCGCCTCTACAGGTACAGCCGCCACCCCGCGCACCAGCTCCGCCCTCCCAGCAGCCCCTCAGCCTTCGCTCCGTGCCCGCTCGCCCAAGAAGGCGGGCGTCTCCTTCGCTCCAGGCACCTCAGGCCCTGCCCCTGTTACCCCTGCTGCCCTCAGTGAGGAGGTCATTGACCTCCTACAGACCATCATTGTTGGGCAGTCGACCCTTTTGAATGCCATCCAGGGGGTAGAGAGGGAGGTGCATCGTAGCAATGCATACCTGGAGGGCATTCATTCGGGTCAGGCTGCCCATCAACGATCGTTCAATGCTCTGGCCTCAGCACTGACGGCAGCCATTGTCCCTGTTTCCAGCCTCCCGCTTCTAACTGCCTCCAGCCTGTCTCTGTCTCCTGTTCCTCTGCCTATCCCATCCACACCATCAGAACAGCCTGCACACACCTCAACACCCAAGGGCAGCTCATCCAGACATAAGCACCACAGATCACACAAACATTCACTCAAGCAACACCCAGATGCAGACATGCCAACAGCCACTACCACCTCTGTGTCCCCCACCTCCTCGTCTCCCTCCTCCCTCCCTGTGATGTCTCTACTCACACCTGCATGCACACCACCAACAGCCAGTACTTCCATCACCAGCACACCCTCCAGTCCAGTCCGCACACGTGCAGTCACCACCCCCACTGCCATTTACACGTCCCCTGTGTCCTCTCCCACTGTGTCTGTCACCCCCTCTTCCAAGACACACAAACGCAGGCAGCCACCCACCCAACAGCCAAGCACCTCACGACAGCCTCCAGCCCATGCACCTTCACCCAAGGACAGCACACCTGACTCTCCTACAACCACCTCCTCTTCCTCCACTCCCATAACCACTACACCTACCCTTTACCCTGTTCCTAAAAAACTTTACCTCTCCACTCTTGACCTCTTTCCCTCCCCTGACCCCCCCCTCCATCTGCTAAGAGTCCCAGGAGCGCCACAGCCACCACCAGCCCGGCTTCAAGGGTCACCGTAGTGCATGGCTTTTGGAGTCCCCCCTTTGCCAACAGTGATACATCGGTCAGCAGCAAGGGGACAGCCAGCCCCCCCCCTGGAAAGAGGACCCGTAAAGTAAGGGGCCGCCACGGGACGACTGACACGGCTGCCCCCAAGGACCAAAGTTCTGCCACTTCACCTGCCACAACATCCAGGGGAGGCAAGGGCCCGAGAGCCAGATCGAAGGAGGGCAAGGACAGCAGGGCGGAGAAGTCAGCCAGCAGGAGCGCGGACCAGGAGGGCCCCATAAGCCCCATCCCGGGTGTGAGGGAGGACACCCAAGGGCCCAGAACACCGTCACCGAAGGGTCCAGCAAATGCACGGTCGGAGGGCGACTGAGCAGGGAGTCGTTGCCAGGTCTGACTCCCTTGACTTACAGAACAAGCACCGCTGAACAGGGCCCCGCCGTGCAGAAAGGCACCGCTGAACAGGGCCCGCCGTCCAGAAAGGCACTGCTGAACAGGGCCCCGCCGTCCAGAAAGGCACCGCTGAACAGGGCCCTGCCGTGCAGAAAGGCACAGCTGAAGAGGGCACCGCCGGGAGGAGCACCGCTGAACAGGGGCCCTTCATCTCAAGCACCGCTCCGCTGGGCCCTTCCTGTCAAGCACCGCTCCGCTGGGCCCTTCCTGTCAAGCACCGCTCCGCTGGGCCCCGCCGTCTCAAGCACCGCTCCGCTGGGCCCTTCCTGTCAAGCACCGCTCCACTGGGCCCTTCCTGTCAAGCACCGCTCCGCTGGGCCCCGCCGTCTCAAGCACCGCTCCGCTGGGCCCTTCCTGTCAAGCACTGCTCCGCTGGGCCCTTCCTGTCAAGCACCGCTCCGCTGGGCCCCGCCGTCTCAAGCACCGCCCCGCTGGGCCCTTCCTGTCAAGCACCGCTCCGCTGGGCCCCGCCGTCTCAAGCACCGCTGGCCCATTGACAGTGCCGGTTCTGTGTCGTGCTAATGTTCACGCTGCACTCGGGCCACCCTGCCTCCTCCATTGCCTGTGGAGACTGTTATCCACTTGATGGACTCTGGCTTTGCACTCCCCAGGATATGACAGTGGGCAAGCCACCCACTGTAGAGACTTGAGAGACTGTGGCTTTGCACTCCCCAGGATTGAACAGTGGGCATGGTGGCCCCTTCTTGGATCTGGCGTCGTGGACTCATGTGGCTCTGGTGTCCCCCCTTCCCTTCCCCCTGAGGTGCCTGTAGTTTTATCATCTGATGCCCCTGCAGTGTTCTCTCCAACGGACTCAGGTCTCCTGTGTGGGCTTTGCCCATGTGTTGATACACTTTGGCCCACGGACATTTGCAATTTCAGTGACTGTGCGGGACTTTTTGCCTCTATTTATTGGTTACGCAATGTTTACACTTGGATTTTTTTATTTCATTTTCCTATTTTACCATGACTTCAATGAACCTATTTTTTACATAAATGTTGTTTCTCACTTTAATCTTATCTTTTCGTTATTCCTGGGGGTTTGGGTGGGGTCACTTTGACTTGGTGCTCTGCATTGGTGTGTAGATAGTTGGGGGGTGGGTGTAATGCGTATGTGTGTGCCCGTAACCCTTCCTCCCCCCCCCTCCCCTGTGTCGTAGGTGCGTTACTCACCGTTGTCGTCTGCGCCGGAGTTCATACTCGTGGTAGATGAGCAGGTAGACGAGAGCAGGTAGGATGTTCAATTCGGGCTCCATGCTGTCCTCCGTCCTCGTGGAGTGTATAGAGGTGAGCGTTTTCCCGTTCGTAGTCTGTTTCCGCCGTGTTTTTATCGGCGGGGCTCCCGCCCCGGAAAAGGTGGCGGGTTGGTGAGTTGTGATAGGGTGGGCGGTACATTGTCTGCCGCCTGCCTGTTGGCGGTGACCGCCGCGCTGTTTGTCTGTCCCGCCGTGGCGGTCGGAGTGTTAAAGTGGCAGGCTCTGTTGGCGGTTCCCGCCAGGGTCAGAATTCCATTTTTTGGACCGCCAGCCTGTTGGCGGATTGGCCGCCGCTTTATCACCGACCGCCAGGGTCAGAATGACCCCCATAGTAATCATAACATCATGTTACTGTATAGTTTTTTCTATGAAAATGGGACTTCCTTTGACCATTCTACTGGAAGAATTATGTTTTCCAGACATTTCATGAATTGTGAGGTTACCAATTCCTATTATAAAGCCATCTAGTAATGTATGCATCAAGACTGCTATTGTTTGAACACACAGCTCTCCTGTTTGTAAAAGAATAACACCCATGGGATTTTTCTTTCCCTCTGCATGAGCACAGGTTATCCATAGCCCGATTCCTCTAACCACTTAGTTGTATTCACTTATTATACATTTATAAATGTCTGCACACACCAGTTCTTTACTAAATGTTGTATAATTTTCCAATTGGCCACAATTGTTTGTTTGCATCAAGCATTTGTCATGCCGCGGGCTTCCAAGGCATCCCCCGGTCGGGCCACGGTGGGAGCCATGGTCTGTTTTCTGGATTGCAGGGCCCGCCACGGCCCTTTTTTCCAGCCGCGCTCTGTTTCTTATACCGCGGTAGGGCCAAAGGTATTGGGCGTTGGTCCTCGCCGCGTATAATGGGCGGTGTGGGTGTTGACGCGGGGTGCCCGCGCCCCCCCCGGTCCTTTCACTTACCTGGTGTCCCATTCTAGGGCCTTCTCCCCTTCTTTCTTCTTTCTGAGGAAGCCATGATTTCCCTTTCCCAGCATACCATTTTTCTTCACCTTCCCTGCATGTAACAGTTCCCCTTACTATAATGGTGTATTTTTCCTACTTTGTTCTATAGCCCCTTTCAGAATCCAAGATGGCAGTCCTACTTCTTCCTGCATGTCACTTCCTCTTAAGGGGTATAAGGCAATAGTTTCTTCTTCTGTTTGCGTTGCAACACTTCTCTTGTGGTGGTCACGCTCCGGATGGTCTTCGCTTGGACTCCAGTTTTTTGCTCCTGTTTTTCCTTTGCTTTTACAGTGAATTTTCAGGCATCGAAGTTCTGATTCCTTGTGTCCTCTTTTCTGTTCCAGGGAGTTCCTGTCTAGAGGTTTTTTTCCCTTGGGGGTTTTACTTCTGGGACTCCTTTTGGAGGATACGGACTGTGATGGCGTACTACTGTCAGCAGCACCGTGGCTACGAGAAGGGGTTGCCCCTACCTAGGCCACAGGAGGACTCACAAGAACTGAGGCTGCACGCCATACCCATCTGATTTGGGCAGTAAGCCAAAGATGAATCATGACAGTATTTGGCCCGTAGCACATTAGATTCTCTCTTCTGAAAACCTGATCTCCATCACTGTCCTTTACATCCTTACTGACCGGTTCCTTGGTTGTTGTGAGGCAATGTGACCCCATGCACTACAGTCAAAGCATTGTGCTAAAAAAACGAATATATTAGCAAAGGCTGTTTAGGTTCCTGCAGTCACTAAAACAAACATATTTTCTAAATCTCGTGAAGGGCTAAAATTCTAGTGGAAAATGACAGCCCCAATTGCAGATATCAAGACTTCAGACCAAAGAAGTCATTTGCATTGACCTATTTTGGACTAGATAGCTGATCAATAATCCAATCTGTCTTTTTTTCTCATGCAACTACAGCTCGGTGTCTCATCCTTACATCTGCATATGTTACAGGTGCTTTTCAACGACCACTGAGAAGGAAGTGGTGCAACTTCAGTTTCAATAACTGCAGTTAAGACAAGGTGGACACTTCTGAGTGGACAAAAACAGAAGTAGAGGTTGACTTGGTAACACTGCCAGATGGCTTAGGAAGGCCAGCATGAGGCCACCAGAATGACATACACTCCTTCTCCATTTATGATTTTTTTAACATACTGGGAAGGAAGGGAAATTATGGAAAGGCAAACAAACAACTCTAGGGAAAGGGGAGCGGGTCCATTGTTTATTCATATGGTTGTGCAGGGGTACTTCTTTTGTTCCATAGATCTGGAGTGCACTTAGTTACATAATATCCCCTGCTGGATTATGTCTATGTAACAACCTATTACTAACTTTTCCAAAAATTCCAAAATATGCCCTTCCCTTCTCTGTCCTAGTTATCAGCTTCTCTTTTCCACACATAGGGGGTCATTCTGACCCCGGCGGTCAAGGACCGCCGGGGCCGGGGTCGGCGGTAGCACCGCCAACAGGCTGGCGATGCTCCGCCGGGCATTCTGACCGCGGCGGTACAGCCGCGGCCAGAAACGGAAAGTCGGCGGTGTACCGCCGACTTTCCGCTGCCCATGGGAATCCGCCATGGCGGCGCAGCTTGCTGCGCCGCCATGGGGATTCCGACCCCCTCACCGCCATCCTGTTCCTGGCGGTTCCGCCCGCCAGGAACAGGATGGCGGTGAGGGGTGTCGTGGGGCCCCTGGGGGCCCCTGCAGTGCCCATGCCAATGGCATGGGCACTGCAGGGGGCCCCGTAAGAGGGCCCCACTTTGAATTTCAGTGTCTGCTCAGCAGACACTGAAATTCGCGACGGGTGCTACTGCACCCGTCGCACATCCTCCACTCCGCCGGCTCCATTCGGAGCCGGCATCCTCATGGAGGGCTGTTTCCCACTGGGCTGGCGGGCGGCCTTTTGGCGGTCGCCCGCCAGCCCAGTGGGAAACCCAGAATAACCGCAACTTGCACATATTGTAGATTTATATATATATATATATATATATATATATATATATATATATATAGTAAACACCATAAAAGGATTGTGCACCATGAATAACACAATATGGATTCAGGAAAAACAAATCACATAACTTGTCAACTCGAATATTACTTGATAAATATCTTAGAATAGTGGCATACAATAAACAACATGAGTTAAACTTGAGGAGAGAAACGTGCGTCTTGCCGATTCGAGTGTCACCATGTAAAAAGCCAAGAAATGGTAGTACGCAATGAATATCAAAGTCAAATCATCATTAAACGAATCGCGCGTCTTGCCGATTTGTAAACCACAATGTAAATGCCAAGAAATAACAGCTCACAACGAATAACAAGATCAAAGTACAATGAAACGAATCTCGCGTCTTTTGCCGATTCTTAAGACAACATGTAAATGTCAAGAAATGGTAGCGCGCAATAAATAACAAAGTTAAAACACCATAAAACAAATTGCGCGCCTTGCCGATTCTTAAGCCACCATGCAACTGTCAAGAAATGGTAGCATGCAATGAATAACAAGATTAAATTATCATGAAACTAATCGCGCGTCTTGCCAATTTGCAAGTCACCCTGCAAATGTCACAAACACTCAAGCGCATATTTCACACACGCAAAGTACTCTGTCAAATCATAAAAGAATTAGGCCCAAGAACATGAGAGTTCTTGATAACGGTGTTGGGAGGCCAGCCCAACCACCGTCTTACCGCCCAGAACAAGGATCTCCAAATGAAGAATGAAAGTCAGATGTCTGGAAGATCAAATAGGCCACCGGGACAGGAGCTCAGAAAGTAGCTGCTGCTCTGCACCAGGACCTCTGAATAGTGAGCACTTGGAGCTGGGCTGGCTCCTTTTTATAGAGTCTTGGCCCAGCCCACAACCACACCGAGGCATGTTGCAGGGAAAGTCTCTAGAAGGCCCTGGAAAGGGACCTGTGGAAACACACTCTGAAAGCCTGCAGCAATACATTGCAAATGAACAGCATTTGTAAGCACATTAAAAATCAGTCTTCAGGATTGAACTCTGCAATGCAAAAGGTTAAACAACAACATATCAGCACAATGCATAAATTACGTTGTTTTGAGAGTGCTAGGTTTTTGCATTCTAGTCGCCAATAGCGCCGTGCCCTGGTGTTGACACAAGCAGGCTAGCTGGTACACAGAAGACCTCCGAGATATCAAACGCGGCTGTAAAAAGGTAGAAAGGAAATGGAGAGCTAGGAACACCACCACCAAAGGAACTACCTACAAGGCTGCACTCAGATGCTATCACCAGCAAACTAGAGACACCAAGAAAAAAGCACCAGGGGACCACATTGAAGGAAACTCCAACAGCTGCAATGAGATTTTCTTTGTCATCAAGGATTTCACCTCACTCTCAACCACTGTCACCAACATTGTTGCTTCCCATCAACTCTGCTACAACCTATCCAACGTCTTCCCAGGCAAAATTGCAAACATCTACATCAAGTTCGCACACCAACCCAACCCCAGAGAACTCATTGCTCACCTACCCACCACCACCCAAGATGGTCACCTGACCGAAAGGACAACACTCACCAGAAACAATGCAGAGGCAATCATGCGGACAATCCACTCAGGGGCAACACTGAACACATGCCCCCACTACATCTACAACCTGGGAACATCACCAATCAGCTCCACCGTAACCCACATCATCAACACCTCTATTGAGTCCACCACTTTCCCGAATGAATGGAAACTTTCAGAAATTAATGCCCTCCTCAAGACGTCCTTAGCTGACCCAAATCAACTGAGCAACTCTCAACCCATCACCCTGCTTCCCTATCCAGCCAAAGTTATGGAGAAGGTCATCAACAAGCAACTCACAAAGCACCTTGAAACTCATCATCTGCTAGACAACAAGTCAATTAGGATTCAGAAAGAACCACAGCACTGAACCAGCACTCATTGCAGCCACAGATGAGATTTGAATCATCCTGGACTGAGGGGAAAGAACGGTCCTCATCCTGCTCGACCTTTCTACGGCCTACAACACTATCTCCCATAACACCGAGGGCAGAAGACTCCACAAGATTGGCACGCAATGGTCCACTCTCAAATGGATCTGTTCCTTCCTCACGGGAGCACCCCACACGGTCAGGCTGCCATCCTTCACATCAGAGACCAAAAAACTGATATGCAGAGTCCCACGGGGGTCATCCCTCAGCCCCGCCCTTTTCAACATATGTAAGAAACTGTTCATAGCATCTTCTGATCACAAGGCATCACCATCACCTCTAATGGCAATGACACCCAACTCATCCTCTCCCTGACAGACAGATCAATCACAGCCAGAACCAACTTCACCCACTACATGACTAAGGTGGCAGGCTGGATGTGAATCAGCTGTCTGCAGCTCAACACTGACAAGATGGAAATACTGGTCTTTGGCAAAAAGATCTCCTCATGGGACTCCACCTGGTGGCTATCAGAGCTAGGACCAACAGGTACATCCACAGACCATGCAGTCATCCTGGACGATAAGCTCAACATGACTGCTCAAGTCACCTCAGTGTGCACCTCCTGCTTCTACATCCTATGCATGCTGCAAAAAATCTTTAAGTGGTTGCCTCAGAATACCAGATGGACCATCATGCAAGCACTCATCATCAGGCTGGACTACGGCAACACTCTCTACGCCTAATCTCCAAAGAACACCTACACAGACTCTAGACCCAGAACACCACTACAAGACTCATACTTGACCTTTTTTGCCGCACCTACATACACACTGCACCTCAGGAAACTTCACTGGCAGCCAATTCAGACTTTGCACACACACACACACACACACAAAGCCCTACACAGCACAGGACCAGAAAACCTGAACAGCTGCATACAATTTCAGCAACCCACAAGACACCCTCACTCTGACTCACTCTCACTCGCACACATTCCCTGCATCAGCAAAATCAAAATTGGAGGTCGCTTATTCTCTTATATCGCACCTAAGCTATGGAACAACCTCCCTCTACACATCAGAGCCTCGGCCTCACTTATTGAATTCGGCAAGAAGCTGAAGACTTGGCTCTTCGCCTAAGTACCTTGGGGACCACAAAACTACACACAAGCCCAAGCACCTGGATACCCACTTGGGTGATTAGTGTGCTTTACAAATCAATATAACATACCAGCCACATCAGAGAACTCACCTTGTCTAACGATGCCATTGTGCACTCAACCTTTTTCACCTCAGAGCAGACCATCCCCAAGCACCACAGCTCCTCCCACCCCAGCGGGAGCTAGGTAACAGAGACACAGTGGATTCAGGCCCTCAACACCACCCAAACCAGAGCCTCATCAGACCTTGAACAAGCCATCCACACCTTCTCCACCTGGATCACTGAATGCGCTGACAGAGTTGCCCCAATGAAGCCAGCAAGAACCAACAAAACCTGAAGACATTCCAGCTGGTACACCACAGAGTTCAGAACCACTAAGCACAATTGTTACCAAGTCAAGAAACGCTTGCTCTCCACCAGGAATCCCTCCCATAGAGCTGCTCACAGAGCATCTCTCAGCAACTACTACCTGCTCATCAAGAAAGACAAGACACCAGCCACCACAGCCTGCATCAACACAGCAGCCAACAACACAAAATAACTATTCAAAATAGTCAAGGAGTACTCCAACCCATCAGCCACAGAGAACACAATCAACCACTCCCCAAAACTCTGTGACTCTCTCTGGTTATTTTCACAACATCTACAACAACTTTGACCCCCAGCCTACAGTCGTCAACCTTGAAAACCTCAGTCAGCCTACACACACCAGCCATACGATCACAACTTGGGCCCCACTCACCACGCTCACCACACAGATCACCATGGCCGTCATGTCTTCCATCCCCTCTGGGGTGCCCATCCATCCATGCCGACACCATTTCTTCAACCTCGGAACCAAGCAAATCAGCACAGAACTCGCCAACATCCTCAACGCTTCCACCAATCCGGCATCCTTCCCAGACGGATGGAAACATGCAGAGATCAGCCCCCTCCTAAAGAAACCCTCCTCCGACCCCAGCGAACCCAAATATTATAGACTGATCTCTCTGCTCCCTTACCTGGCCAAAGTACTCAAGAAGGCCATCAACCAATAGCTCACAGAATAGCTGGACCACAACAACCTGGTTAACGTCTCCCAATCATGATTCTGTGCCAGCTGCAGCACGTAAACGCCTCTGATCGCAGCTACAGATTACATCAGAACCCTCCTTGACTGCAGTGAGACTACAGCCCTGATCTTCCTTGCTCACATTCGATACCATATTCCACCACACCCTCATCAATACACTCCACAGCATCGGCATACATAACAACGCCCTCAACTGGATCGCCTTCTTCCTCACAGAATGTAGGCAGAGCTCTCATTTGCCTCCTTTCACCTCCAAACCGAAGAACATCATCTGAGGGGTATCCCAAGGATTCCTGAGCCCAACACTGTTCAACGCCTACATGAACCCCCTTGCAGACATTGTCAGATCCCCAGCGCTCAATATGATATCTTATGGAGACAACACACAACTCATCCTCTCACTCACGGAAGACCCCACCACCACCAGAACAAGCTTTTGCAATGCCATGACCAATTAGCCAACTAGTTGAGAGGCAACTGCCTTAAACTCAACTCTGACAAGACGGAAGTCCTGATCTTTGGTAGAAATACAGCCATATGGGAGTAGACATGATAGCTAGCTGAACTTGGTCTCACACCCTCGCCGACAGACCGCGCATGCAACCTCGACACCATCCTTAACACCGAACTGACCATGAAGCAACAGACTAATGCATTCACCTTTTCCTGCTTCCACACCCTCTGCATGCTCAACAGAATCTTCAGTTGGATACCTGTCAGCACTAGGAACACCGTTACCCAGGCCCGGGTCACCACCCGCCTCAATTATGGCAACACACTCTACTCCGGCATCTCCACCCATCTCCTCAAAAGACTCGAGACCCTACAGAACGCTCAGCTAGACTCATCCTAGACCTCCCCAAATGGACCCACATTACAACCCATGTCAGAAACCTCCATTAGCTCCCCATCCACAAGAGCTGGCACTTCAAGATCCTCAGGCACCCCATAAAGGCCCTACACGATCAAGGACCGGCCTATATCAACCACCAACTGGCACCTGAGATCCTCCTCACTATCCCTCACAAACACCCCCTATTTCCATCATAGCTGTAGGGTAGGCCGCTCTGTCTCCTACATCGCCGCCAAGACATGGAATGATCTCTACTATCGAACAGCACTCTTCCTTGCGGACTTCAGAAAGAAACTCAAGACCTGGCTTTTCGACTAAAACATCGCACCCCTGTGCCCAGATCCCCCTAGGGTGACAGTGCTGCACTCTACAAATACTGATTGATTGATAGATAGACTTTCACTCTCCAGTGATGATTGTGTTTCTTATGCAACCTATCGCAAGAGCAAGTCTTGAATGATAATTTTTCAAAGCTAATCAACAGACCTTGCTGATGATGTCAATGGAGAGAATCCTGTAGCATTGATAAAATACCAAGATGGAATGTGGCTTAGTTTAAAAATAAAATAACTGAATAAATGTTTGGGACTATTTAGAAACTGATGCACTTTGTGACTGTTCATTGCTTCTCTACATATTAAATAGATCTAATTGTTCACAAGTCACAAATTGGGTCAGTGTTATTTATCGTTGACCAGTCACCTTCTAGTAAGTATGCACGAGAGCGGGACAGAATTACCAAGATGTCTGGCCAATGTATGATCCCATGTTTGGTGTTGCACCTGTTTGAATTGTTTAAAGCCACCAAAACGGCAATTATAATTCTCCTGGATGGAATTTGGGTAGCTGTCGTCTGAGGTGGCCAGGGTAGGCAAGGAAGGGAAAATAGTGCAGTCTCTCTGAAGAAAAGGCTTCAAAAGGATGGAGGTATATTGTCTTACAGTGTCATCGCTTCACTTGATTGAGCACTTTCATCAAACATGCAATCACAGAGCCACAGCACCAAATCACAAAACATCAATGATCCTGACGGGCAGACAGTACTTTCTTGGGTATGTAGGATGTTGGTTAATTTCCTTTCCGGGTCTGCAATGTCTCACATAGAGCTCCTGGTAGGACAAATATGCATCGAAAGGCCAGCTCTAAGTAGTATAAACAGAAATAAATAGCCTTAGCTAATAAATAAGGCAAGCATGCATGATGGGTCGGCTGCGAGGAGCTAGTTTTCTGAGAGTGGACCAGGATCCCTGCTCAGAAACCAAGCTGTTCGCCCACTTCTGAGTAAGGTTGGGCAACAACATGTTTGGGAGGTCTGCTGCTCTGCCAAACTCTAAATGACCCCGTAGGTTCCGAAGGCTCCTTCATTCATAGAAGCATGATCCTGCCACTGAGCACATAATGCTTTTCCAGTTTCCATGACTCTTGACTGAAAATTATGTTTGGCTTTTCTGAAATGAAGATCATAAATCTGCCTGCAGCATATTGCTGGTGTAAGTGATTATCGTGTTAAATATGAACTACATGTATAGAATGTGAAGTGCCGTAAAAATAAAACATTTTAGGTTTACCTTTTTAGATATCTTTATTTTTAAATATGTATTTTAAGGACCACGGCCTCTTTTAAACAGAGTTGTAAAAAAAAAAGTTAAATGGGCTACAATAGCTAACCACCCGTGTAAACGATGCACGTAAGATATGAAACCTCATATGGCTTGCACATTCTTATCTTGCGCTGCCTGTGCTCAGATTACAAAATAACAAAGGTAACAAAAGGGTGCGGTACATAAAAGTTAAACTTCATTTGGAGTAAGCATTTACAGCGGGAATTCCCCTGCATGAAAAATAAATATGTTTTAGATTACATAGGTATAAGGAAAGGGCGCTGAAAAATAACACGGAGGGAGCCTCGCAGCGGCAGGATGATGCAAACATTGTGGCAGGCCCTTGACTTGCTTTCCTTTAAATTGTGTTCCAACTAAAAATGGAATTGAGTATTGAACGGTATAATTTCCAGGTTAATACTGACATATCAGCCAAATAAAAGGCCAGTGTTGCGCCTATACCTGCTTAAGATTGTGAATTTACCCTTGATTGGCTGTTGTACAGATTTTTCTTTTCTCTCATCTACAGACAACCTTTAGTTGACTGTTGTCGAAAGACCATGCCAAAAACCTACAGTGGATTTAGAGTCAGCCTGTTACTTACCATTGCTTATCATTGGCTTGACTCTTCTTTGCTTGTTTTTTATTTTAAGCTCCTACACTGGAGCATAACTTGTTCACCATCCTTTTTTGTGGATGACTTATTTCCTTCCGCTGCTCACATGCAGGTAACTACTTGTTAGAAATTGGGTTGTGGGCTGACTGGGGTAGAAACCCTGGTCAAGCAGCAACCACAAATCTAAGCAGGGTAAGATCCAGGCAAATCATAAAATAACCTGTGCTCATCCTCTGGTAGCTTGGCACACAGCAGTCAGGCTTAATTTACAGGCAGTGTGTAAAGTATTTGTGAAACACTTCAAACAATAAAACTCTGAAAACACCACACAAAAAGATTCCACACCAGGTTAGAAAATAGATCAAGATTTAATCAATAGAACAAGATCAAAACAACAAAAATCAAATAAGCAGAACTGGAGATATTGAATTTAAAAGTTTTGATTGAAAATAGCACAAAGAAACAAGAAGCATTATTGGGGACATTTACCGTGATGGTCCAGGACAAGTCAAAAGTTCAGGCTAATCGCGATGGAGGGCGGACTGATACAGGAACGCATTTAGGCCAGCTTAACCAAAATACCTGGATTCCTGGTTGTGGAGCGTTGAATGGATCTGTATCGAAGATGTGTCTTGCAGTCGAGGAGATGCACTGGTTCTGAGTTGCGGCAAGGCTGCAGTGTGGGGTCCTGTTGTGCCAAAATTGAGGATCCTGTGGACTAGGCTTGTGATGAGAAGACCGGTGTTGAGGATGCGTTGTGATGTTGAGACGATGCATCAGAACTGATGACATGTGAGGGGTGATACGGAGTTTTGCTATCGTCATCAGGGCTGCTGTTGATGGGAGATGGGAGGAGCTTGGACTGGGAAAACTGTTGTACAGTGGCAGCTCTGAAAGCGATGCATCAGATGTGGAGGTGGTGTAAATCTGTTGCGACGGGTCAAATCAACACAGCAGCGACAATGCACCAGTTCTGCTTGAGGATGTGCCGCTTAGCCAAAGAGATGCATTGGTTCTGGTTGGGGAAGTGTTGCTCAGCAGAGCAAATGTGTAGGTTCCGCTGGCAAGAGCCGTAGGCCTATTTCCGAGAGTTCAGGACTAGGGTGACACCACCTGGCAGAGTAGACTTACAGCTGGAAGGTCTAGGTGCAGAGGCAGGGTGGTTGGAAGTCTTTAATGACCCTGAGACCTGAGATCAGGGAACCAGACAAGTAGCGCTTGGACTCACAATGGGATTTGTGTTTAAGCATTGCAGGTCCAGTCCTTCTCACCTAAGCAAAGGGCAGCAGGCCGTAGGTCAGTACAGCAGAGCAGGATTCCAGAAGAGTAAAGTGCGGCAGAGGGGCAGCCTTCAGCAGCTCAACACTCCTTCTTCCTGGCAGATTATCCACAGGTACAGAAGTGTACTGAAGTTGTGGTGTCTGATGTTGAGTACTTATATCCAATGGTGCCTTTGAAGTAGTGGGGACTTCAAAGACGTTCCTTTCAAGAGCACAGATGTCCAGCCCTCCCTGCCCCAGTTCGAGGCTAAGTATGGGGGTTTGCAGGCCTTTGTGTGGGGACAAGACAAAGCCTATTCAGGTGTAAGTGTGGGTGAATCCAGCTCCTCCCTCCAGTCCTGCCCAGGATGGCCCATTTAGTCACACCTAAGGTTCCATTGTGTGTGGCTGTTTATGGGGAATACACAAAGTTCAGCTGCTAACTACACCCAGGCTTGTGACCAGAGACAGGTTACTGGCTCCAAAGGATAAGTCAAGAAATTGCCAACTTTCTAAAAGTAGCATTTTCAGAACTTCAATTTATAATCCGACTTTCCCATAAATTAAGATTTTAAATTGTGACTCCAGAGGCACCAAACTTGAAGGAACAATCTCTTCCCATTTGGAAATTACACTTATAAATTGCAATAAGGGAACTCTAAAGCTATCCTATAGGAAAGATAGGCCTTGCAGTAGCAAAAAACTAATTGGAGAGTTTTTCACTACTAAGACAGGTAAAACTTAAAAGTACATGCCCTGCTTTTTAAATATGCTACACTCTGCCATCTGGGCTGCCCAGATACTATCCAAGGGTGACATATGTATTAAAAAGGAAAACTTAGGCCTGTTAAAAGAGTTATTTTGCCAGGTTGAAATGACAGTTCAAAACTGAACATACAAGCTCTGCAATGGCAGCCCTGCCTGTTCAAGGGCTTGAAGCACTTTCTTGATGTGGACCAGCTTGTACGAAAAGGGGAATGTAAGGCTTGGCAAGTCGTTTTAAATGTCAAGATGAAGTGGTAGTGAAACTGCACACACAGGCCTAGCAAAGGCAGACCAGGCATGTTTAAAGGGCTAGTTAAGTGTGTGGCACAATCAGTGCTGCAGGTCCACAAGTAGCATTTGGTTTAGAGACCCTGCGCACATGACATGCACTTAAATAGGGACTCTGAAGTAAATTAAATATGCCAATTGGAGATAATCCAATACTACCATGCTGGGAGCACAGAAGTCAAGCACTTTTGCAGTGGTTAGCATTGTTAAACTGCACAGAGTCCTAAGGCCAACAAAAACAAATTCAGCAAATATAGGAGGAAGAAGGCAAAAGGTTTGGGGATGACCCTGCAGAAATGGCCAAATCCAACACTACTTTTTTAGGTTTTACCTGAACAGCACGCATCTGCTATCAGTGAAATCTATGGTTAATGATAACAAGTTTAAAAACAGATTTAGAGGCCTCCCATTACCCACCAATACTCATCATTGGTTGACTGCCATGTCACTTTCATTTGTTTGCTTCGTATTGGTCACGCGTCCTGCTTCCTCCAGGCTGCACTCCTTCTTCTGCTTTCTCCTTTCTGCTGTGGATCACAGGCCTATCACACATTCCCTTTTGTGCCCAGTGTCCTTCCACTGGCTGTGCAATACTCCTGGTCCCATTTTTTTTAACTCTTTGCCATGCACTTACGTGTGCATTTCACTGTATGTTATACCCCAGCCCTCCTTCCGGTGTCCATTGCTGCTTCTCCTTTCCCCAACGTCTACCCACTGAAAGGGCCTCTCTTGCTCTCCACCAACCTCCTGTTGGTTCCCCCTTTGATTACATATCTCCCATGTCTTCCTCTGTTGTTGCTACTCAGCCTTGCCCATTGCAGTCTTTGAAAATCTAAATTTATTTTTAATATTTTTTGTAGAGTGTGGTAGCCACCATTTGTTGCTGGGCCATTCCTTTTGGCAAATGCGACTTTGTGCACATTTGTAATGATAGTTTTATTTATACCTGCAAGACGGACATTTACTATGTATGTAAGTATGTATAGAGTATTTCTATAGTGTGAACCAAGGCAGAGGAGCACTGTACATAGTTGAAGGCAAGCTTAAAATCAGCTAACAGTTGGAGAGGAGGATGAGTTGCTGACACTGAATGAAATGCTTTGTGATGCAGTGTTCTTTAAAGAGGTGACTCATTAACTCATTGCTAAATTGGAGCAGTATTGAGGCAGTCACATGGAAGTTGTTCCAGATCCTGTGTGCATAGATGGAAAAGGCCTGTTGTATTGGTTTTTCTTCTTTACACTTCTTAGTCTGCAGTTTGATGGTGGCCTAGCAGTGGGTATGCTGTGAGATTTGGTATTCAATGGAAGTCGGTGTTCAAAACTACATAAAATTATTTGTTGTATCTGCATGTTTATATCTTTCTAATATTGAAGTCACGCCCTCCGCACTCACTGAGAGCCATTCTTGCCTATAATAGCATTTGCATTCCCGCTTACCACAGCTCCATTTATTGAAATGGTATATGTGTATTTTTGCACCTTGCCTTCCACGCAGGTTCTCCTCTCTTGAATCTTAGCATGTAATTGTTTATTTTGTATGATCATCATTGTTTTATGATATGTTTCACTAACCTGGCTTGATATATCTATAGATCATCGCTGGCAGCAGCTTTAAGTGTGATCTCTTGACAAATATGGCTCTCGTTGGACACACCACTGCCCCTCCCTCTTGTGAGGTAACGTCCTCCGCCACCAGGACACTATGCTCTACAAGTCTAGTTTTGGCATCCACCACCATATCTGTAGTCTGATTGTTGTGACCCACAGAATGGAGACACTGACAATCAGCTATAATCCTTCTAAGGTGATCTTCCAACCTTGGAGTTTGTTTCCATTGCTGTATTCAGGCTGTTTGCACAGCACTGATTCTTGCTTTGCACTTGCGTCTCGTGACACATCGGACTTTGGCCGTGTGCAGCAAAGGTTGGCCGCAGGGCCTGGCCTAAGCCCAGACCCTTTGGCCAAACCCCTATAGGCACCCAACACCACGCCAAGCGAGGCTGGGGGGTTGGCCACAGAGCCTATCTCTTTGAGTTTGAGAATAGGTGTGTAAAGGTGTCTCTGGGTGTGCATCCCCCCATTTGCTCCCTCTGTTTTAAGGTCCCCGGGACTTGGCCTACCCATGGGCAAAAGAAAAGAAAGGGGCAGGAGACTGCCCTTTTTAAAGAAACATCTCAGAGAAATCCACGGATCCAGCTGCAGATTTTTCAGGGAATAAAAAAAAAAAATGTAAGCCCTGGCGGGGTCCCTTGGGGACCTCTGCACCAAGGCTAGGGGCTTGGGGTGACCCTACTCTAGTCCCTTTTCTTTTTTTAATCTTTTTTTGTGGGACTTGCCTGAAGTTGAGTCCCAAAATGGTTGACAACACTTCCTTGTTGAAGCGATGGCAGCCAATCAGATATCAGCATGGAGATAGTTGGATCTGCTGAGGACCGGTTCCCTAGATATCTATACATTTTTAAACTCTGATATCTCCAACTACTGAACAGATTTACACCAAATCACAAAAAGCATAATCTGTGGGAACAAGATCTAGTCTTCTGCCAACTTTGGTGTAATTCCATTCAGCATTTTGAGCTGGAGGTGTGTCTAAAGACCCTATAGAAAAATGAATGGGGAAAACATGTTTTGGGACCCTCCTTTTTCTCACTCCCACTTGATGGATCACCCTGAAACTTTCAAAACAGAGGCTGAGCTGAATAAAGTATAAAGTGCCAACAAAGTTATTGGCTAAACAAAAAACGCTCTTCCTATGGAAACTAGGTCCTAACTATATCTACCTTCTGGCGACCACCAGTAGGAAATATAAAAAATTATATATATATATATATATGTATATGCACACACACATATACATATTTTTTATTCACCATCATACCTGTTGCCAAGCCCCTCGTGCTAATTTTTCCCCCTTTATTACCAGTTCCCTGGGTCATCTCTAGTCCTGATGAGACCCTTCTACTCCTTCACAGGGTCAAACGCTGTCAGCATCCTCACAGACAGACTATTGTGTAAAACAAACACAATGCAATTTTCCCTAGTGCTTCTGTATTCCTTTGAAGTATTTATTGGATGAGGTTTTCTGCATAATCCCAATGTACTGATATCACATATACTTTGTCACTATTTTATCCTGTTTGGTTATGGCTCTTTAACTTGGGGCTTCTTACAACTTTTTCCACTTGTCATGAAATCCCATAACTTTGCTTATGCATTTTCAATTTCTTGTTTAAAATAAACTCAATTTGGATGAATTGATTACAACAATCTCATGCTGGTTGTTACTCAATTTTCTTCTCCAAGATAAATATCAACATTCACTTTATAATTTACCACCTTTTCTTACTGTATGTGTTCCATGTGAATGACTGTTTACACCTTTTGCTAGATGCCCATGTTCACATGGACATTTGGGTCGCTCTTGTTTTAGAAAAATATATTATCTATGAATTGAGCACCAAGTAACTCCATGTAAAGGTTCAGATTAAACAAGATAATATGGATTCCTGTTGGACTCCACATGGGATTTGGGATCTTTTGTGACCTGAAAATTTCCATGTCAATAAAATAGTGTCAATTGGAAAGGTAGGAGGAGAACCAGTGAAAGATATTGCTGGTTAATCCTGTTTGTGATTCAAGGATGCATATGAGGGTGGGATGGTCAACGGTGTTGAAGGCAGCTGAGCAGAGAGGTCCACCAATATCAGGAGGCAAGAGTCATTTTCATCTGTGATCCAGTGGCCACTGTTTATGATGTGTAGGGTGGCAGGCTCCATGCTGTGCTTTGATCTGAAGCACTGTTAGTCATACAGGAGATGGTTAGCATTGGTGTGATACTGGGGTTGAACATAGGCTGTTTTCTTGCTCATGAATAGTAGTTAAGTGATGGGCTGATAGTTTGCGAGGTCATCAGGTTCTACTGCGGGTTTCTTTAGGAATGGGAGGATATGTCCAGTCTTGAGAGCTTCTGGGAAGATGGCTGGAATGAGTGAGGCATCAACAATGTTAATTAGGTGTAAGAGAGCATCCCAAGAAATACTTTTTATATAGTACAGTGGGAAGACATCACTTTTATAAGAAGTGGCTTTGAGGGACTTGAGTATGCCAGCCAGATCTGGGAGAGAAAAGGCTGTGAAGGCTGACCATTGCAGGATTCTATGGGGTAGTGTGGGTGTGAGAAATAAAGCAGTCATGCTATCATCGATGGGCTGTCAGATCTTGTGTATATTTTCACTGAAGAAGAGGTTGACTACCTTTGAAAAGTATATATTGGGTTGCCGTAGTGTCATGACACACACGTATGCACGTGTCATGATGCATTAATGCGTACAAGCCATCACACTTTTTTTCTTTGTTTTAGGATGCTGCACAGATTCTGGGTGTTGATTATCCTTTCAGTAAACACGTCAATGAGAAGCTGGACATGGACTACAGAGTTAACCATTTAGTCACGTAGGTGCACTGCATTAGAGTCTTTGGCACACTTATATTCTCGGCCCACTCTCTATGTCCCACAGACTGACAATTAAACAATTTTTCCTTCTCTGGTGGCACTTTTGGTATTAACAGCAAATATACTGGGGAAACATGGAAACATTTTAAACGTTCTCAGAATACTTAAAAAGAGCAGTTGATTTTGTTTTAGCAAACTGATGTAAGAGTGACACAAAATGAAAAGTGACTGTGATGGAATGAGTGAAGAAGTATGATTATCTTATTGATTATTTCATTTGACCCCTCTCTACCCTCCACCCCAAGATCAGAAAATATTAACTAAATTAATGGGACTAAAGTCCTGTGAACGGCTTTAAAATGCTATATCATCCTACCCTTTTATTGCGGCCGTGTTTCCCTCAAGTGAACTGGATAATCATGTTTGTCCTCTGGAAGTGCACCATACATTTGTTTTTTCTGTTTGGCGGGTCTCTGATGTCTGGGGAACATACAAACTGTACCCAGTAGCAGCAGATTAATATTGCATGGGCACAAGCCTTTTAACATATAACACTGTGAGGTGATTTCAAATTGGCTGATGAGTGCCCCTAACTGTGGTCTCTTGTCTTTGTCATCGTATTCAGCAAATGGTGAGGTACAATTGAGCCCGGGTGTGTGCTGCACATTGGTCTGACCAGTGATTTATGATTTCAGAATCCAGAAATTTCTGGATTGTTCTATTATGTATGGTTTTTCATGCTTCTGACAAGGCCCCAAAGCACTTCTTGGTTTTCAGCTAAAAAACAACTGTTTGTTATGCATGGATGATAATTGTCTGGGGTAAGTGGAAAACATCAGCCATGAGAATTGACATATGCTACAATAATTTCATAGCAAATGTGTGGTTGTGCTTAAACATGAAGCGGAGAAGAGAGTTTTAAAAGAGATAGAGTTACTTTGCACATGTTCCATCTTCTTGCTGGCTGTGCTTGGTTGGCAGGTTGTGGGCCTAAGAGAAAAATATGAGGTAATATGTAAGAATTTTAGAGGCAGGCTCCAATCATGTGACGGCAATCCATCTTGAAGGTGCACTTCTGCTTGAAATGTGGCAGAAAAGTGTACGATAGATAAAGTCAAATTTTTGGAAAGACACCATCATCCTCTGATCTGAACTCTATATGATAATATTGTGTGAAACAGCTAGGGTAACCCTCAAATAATTACTGGAACTACTCATGCAATAGGCAAGATTCCTTAATACAGCCATACAACAGATAACCTTGAACAGCAGAAAGTGATGCTATCTGACCAATACCCTCTCCATGACACAGGCACAATATAGGCATACACAGAATGTGATGGGTGGGAAAGTAGCCCAGCTCTCAACTAATTACATTGATTTGTAGTGTAGCCATTTTTAATGTAGTTTTATGTGTGTTTGCTTAACGTTTTAGGCCTCTGTGCACTTGGCCCCAGATGTATTTTATTTAGCCTCGCACTGTTATTTTACGATAATCAGTTTCACTGTCTTGTTTTATTTCCTTCTATCACACTGTTTAGCTTACTTCAGCGCTGTGTTCGCAAACATTACATTCTTGCTCACTCTGTGCTTCAGTCAAGGATACAGTCTGGTACATTGCCGATAGATGTGGTAGAAGTTTAGTCTTTATGGTTCATAGACAGTACACATTCTTATGCAGGAACATTGGGGTGTTAGTTCACATCAATAGTATAAAAACACTTTCTAGTCCCAGTACACGTAAGAGGGAGATTCCGACCAGGAACCCACAATTAAATGCTGACTGCCCTGTTGCAGATGCTGATTCAGATCACAGGCCTTTGCTCAGGTATGAGGGTTGATGTCCTCCCAGGGAAACCAGAAAGGAAAGCTTAGAGCTTCACATGCTGTGCTCCAAATATAACTTAGAGAGAACATATTTTAGTTACAATATGATAGCCTTATTTTTATGTTTTTTTCTCTCCTCGTTACTATTTCTATCTTACTGTGTTCTATGGTTCTGGTTATTGCGGCTCACGCCTTGTAATCTAAAATGCAGTCGTTCTATTAAACTAATCTTTAAAACTCAAACTGCCTTTGTCATTTATATATGAGACCGCACTTTGTATGAGAGAACTGGTTGTGACCTGAGTGACCACGACTTCCCTGGGAAGTACTAAGATGTCATGCGCTCGGCTGCCCAATTGTTTCTTCCCTTCGGGAGAGATGAGGCACTGCTAGTTAGCCGGAGCATAACTTGGATTTGGGGTAACAAGGGTCCTTCATCGTGGGTTAGACTTAGTCCCCCACACTGTGAACGATCTTGCTGCCCAAAAATCCAGTAGTCTCATTAGGATAATGAGAGCCTACGCCACAGATTTTACATTGGCCCTATTTCTGAGAGAAAATTAGGACCAGGAAAACAGAATAGAACGGGTCTAGACCAGTGGTCTGCAGTGCTAAGCATCTGGTCATAATTACAAAGCATTTTGCATAACAAGTGTAAATTTGGTGTCCTTAAAGTAGCAGACCTTTTACATCCTCATTCACAGAAAAGGAACAGATGGAATTTTATGTTCATAAGGTCCATAGAATATGGAGACATGCATGTGAATTAAGAGCATTTAGGGATTTAGGGCACAACTGTGGGTGTTTCAGGGTGGAGAATACCACAGAGATAGATAAACACCCACAAACCCATAGGTTTGTGTGTATCCAGGCACCTCATAAAAATGCAATGTCCAACCACAGAAATAAACATATGAAGTCCTGTCAAAAACAGGAATGATAGATTCTCCAGGGTGGGAAAGTGGAGGGAACAAAATGACATATAAGGGAACACAGAAAGTGATTTTCAATAGGAAAGAATAAGTTCTCAAAGAGAAAGAAAAAAGTTAAACATGCTAATGTCTCTTATAGTGTTCAACTTTAATCCCAAGCAGGGATTCAAAGTGCTGAGCATCCCAGAAAAAAACACAACAGTTTCATATATTACAGAGAATCCATAAAACGATAGAAATCAGAAACATCTTTTCAGCTGTTCATCTTGGCCCTTTGCAAATTGGGCCATTAATATATCTGTGATTTATCCATGTTGGCAATAAGGTATTTGATTGCATCACCTTTTAAAATATAAAGCTGACAATTCTATATGATCATTGTAAAAAATATATTCACCATTTTAGGGAGCCCCAATGACATTTTGTTACATGATGCAAGGTACAGTATTAAAATGTTTGAAGGTCACTGGTATGTTCAAAGTTATTTTTGGTTCTTTCAATGTAACGCTGCACATAGGCCCTAGTTATGAGTCAGGGAAAGTAGAAATGCCTCATGGAATTCTACTCTGTCTGATTCTAAGTGGGTTGGTTTTTCCACTCGCAATTTTTTCAGGTGTGGGAAACCCAGACCCAATTGCACGGTAACAACCAAGCTTCATTCCACTTTTTCTCTGTTGAAAAGTATATGCTCCCCACCATCAGAAAACACCTTCCTGTTCTCTCCTGTATTTCTCTCAGTGCCCTCTTTCAACCCCGCCCCACCCAGAGGTCCCTGCGTACATTTAACACCAGCTCAGAGCAGGTGGTATATAGCATGTGTTAAACCCCAGGGATTTGGGAATTCCATGTGGTTTCACAACCAGAAAAAATCAGTCCCACATGGTAAATCCCCAATCCATCAGATTTAATTTGTAATAGCGCGGTACTGGTGCACATTTACTGAACAAAAATGATGAAATTGCATGCTGTTTCACAGTGTCCCCAGTAGTTTTTATATGAGAGTACATTAAGAAGACTTGTGGCATGGAATGGCATTTAACAAACTCAAGAACTCCCTCGGGCTCCATTCGAAGGGGCCACAGGGTAGACAAGGGTTACTGGGCCTCAAACTGCCTGGTCCAACTTGTGGTAATTTTCTATGGGTATCCTGTGGTGTGTCCTACCATGGTTCTGCAAACTAGGCCAAGGACCTGATTTTTATGTTAGCTGATGAGGTGCCACCAACCAAATTGCGAACTTTCCTAAAACGTTGACAGGAACCTCTGGCAAGGCAGTTCTTGTCAATGCTTTGTGATGTTTTGTGCATGGCTTTGTCAACATAATAGAGCACTGCACCAGACTATTTTATTTTTTTACTCTCAAAAACAAAATCCCACAGCAGGAGTGGATTTCCATGGCGAAGAGAGCAGTTACCAGTTTTCACTGCCCTTTACCGCCAGGGTTCTTGTGGAGGTGACGGGCAGTAAAAACTGATCTCCATCTCCACCCATCTAAATTAGGTTTGAGGAATTAGAAGTCTGCCTCTGATGGCTGTTACTCCACAAGGCCATTGGAGGAGTTTAATCATGGTGGAGACGGAGCGGTCTCTGTGGTGATTAAACTTAATGTCCTTCCGCTTTTAAATTTGGGGAAGGGCGCAGGCTTTTATCTTGGCAGTATGTATACTCTGTTGCTATTGCGCATGCCACTAAAATATAAATACAGCTCTACATACTCTTTTTCTGCACTTGAATCTTGTGGTAGGGAGGATTATCAGTGGAGGACTTTTCAGTATAGTAGTACATGAGGCAAGAGCTCAAAGCTCAACATTGAACCAACAGACACAATTATATTTTGTCCAGATCAGTGCTCATCTAAGAAAAAATTAAGGCCCTCATTACAACCCTGGTGGTAAATCCCACTGACCGCCATGCTGACGGCCGCCAACATACCGTGTCCACGGCAAAATCGGCAACGGTATTATGACCCACACTGAGAATTCCACCACTATACAGACACCCACACAAGTCCACCACACCAAAGGTCAGTGATAAAATGGCAATAGCAAAACCCACACTGTCACGCCAACAGGAATACGCCCACAGTATCACGACCCACGAATCAACGCAGTGGTCTTTCAACTGCGGTGGCCTTTCAACTGCAGTAATCATTGGCGGTACACACCGCCACGCTCAAAATACACACACACTTACAAAACACAACCACATTGGACAATTCAAAATACACACACCTGACACACACCACACCCACACACTCACACCACTATAAAACACACACCCACATTACCCACAACCCCTTACAGCGAAAAATTTGGAAGAAGCAGAGAGAGAGAAAAGCAAAGACCACACCAGCATTCAGAGACACACAACACCATCACTCATACACCATCCACGCATATCACACCACACACCCCAACACATCACCCCACACATCACACCAACCATCACCTCACACATCACTCACAACACATCATGGCACCTTAAAGACACCCCAGGTTTTCTGAGGAGGAGCTCGGGATCATGGTGGAGTAAATCATCTTGGTAGAGCCACAGCTATTCGGATCACAGGTGCAGCAGACACCCATTGCAAAGAAGATGGAGCTGTGGCGGAGAATTGTCGACAGGGTCAATGTAGTGGGACAGCATCCAAGTACAAGGGATGACATCAGGAAGAGGTGGAATGACCTACAGGGGAAGGTGCGTTCTGTGGTATCCAGACACCAGGTAGACATACAGAGGATTGGCAGTGGATCCCCACCTCCTCCCCCACAAATAACAACATGGGAGGAACAAGTCTTGGCAATAATGCATCCTGAGGGCCTCGCAGGAGTAGCTGGAGGACTGAATTCTGGTAAGTCATATCTTTACTATTATATCCCCCCCACCCTACCTGCATGCCATCACATACTCCCACTGTCACCCTCAATCCCATGACTCCACCATCTCCCACACACCCCACCATCACGCCCAACCACTCCCACAACCAAGCCCTGCATGCAACAACAATGCATGGACACCCATCACAGACATGCATGAACACACGTCACCAAAGCATGTACAATAGAGAGACTCACCCAGGGCACACAATCACCACTCACACAAGGGCCAAGGCGATAGTGCAAGCACAGTAATAGAGGGAAACACACCCATTGTACAAGATGGCGCACACAGATAAAATAAGAATGCATTTACACCCCAACAGGACCCCTACCCAACGTCACCGCACAGGAGGTGCCAGCCATCACCAGTCCCCCCACAGAAGAGGCCCACAGTGATGACAGCATCTCTGCACACCTGGATCAAGATGACCAGCCTGGCCCATCAAGGACCTCTGGACAGTCGGTTCCCTTGCCACAGTCACAAGCAACCACAGAACCTCCCCCCTCAGGAAACACCACCACAGCACCCACGCAGCGGGCCCATGCCACTGTCCCCAGGACACATCAATCAGCAGTGTGTCCACCACTACAGGAACCCCGGGCAACCCCACAAACGCAGGACGATCAGGGACCTGGGGACAGTGGCAGTGGGCACACGGTTCAGGGACGGAGGCACAGGACAACAGGGAAGCTGGGAGGACTGCTGTGCGACAGGGGGAGGACAGGCCCAGGGAACTGACCCTCCACGAGGCACTATCAAACATCATGGGAGCATGCCACCATTCCCAGGAGACCATAGGCACGGTACTGGCCAAGTTTCAGGAGACCCAGCAGCTGCAGGTGGGACAATACATGGGATCAGGGAGGACCTCGCCAACATATACACCATTCTGGTCACCATAGCAGGGGTGCTGGCTGACACAGGCAAGACCATGACGGAGGCAGTGGCACAACAAAGGGCCCCTGACACTATCCAAATCGAGGAACAGCCCTCCACCTCCGCCAGCGCTAGTGGACATGAGGCCCCGCCACTTGAACAACAGCCCACCAGCACCCCAACCCCTGCAGAAGGAAAACCACCCCGCAAACGGTCCCTGCGATCCAGGCAGAAGACAGAGAACATTGCCAAGACCGCCGCCAGGAAATAGGACCCTCCTGTTTGTCACCCTTCTGTCCCACTATGTAACCCTGTCCACCTTGAACTGCCATTACTCCCCTTCCTATGCCCCATTGTACAATGCATCTGTGATACCAAGAGACTGGACTCAACTATGGGCCTTCCTCCACCATCACCCCAGCACCTTCCACATACCCCTATACACATTAGCCCCTAAAGAAAAACCCTTGAATCACAAACCAATCTGGAGTCAGTCTGATCTTTCACAAATGTATTATTACAACATCTCCAACAAATATCATTGTAAATGTTCATTTGCTCATACCAATGTATGACAGTTGTTGGGCAGCAATACATATAGCAGAAGGCAGAATAAGGTACCCAGATCTGAAAAATTAAAAGCTAAAGTGAACTGTCAGTGTCCATAGACAGAGGTTAAGAGGCAGACTTATACAATGTCCTACAGTATTCAGAAATGTGAGTAGCAGTTACAGTCTCTTACCTGTGTGTCACTGGAAGTACTGCATGACGATGTTCGTTCGGTTGTCAATATCTTCTTCCTCTGCCTCCTCTGCCCCACTGTCCACAGGCTCCACTGCTGCCACAAGACCATCATCAGGCCCATCCTCCTGCAAAAAAGGCACCTGGCATTGCAATGCCAGGTTGTGCAACATGCAGCATGCCACAATTATCTGGCACACCTTCTTCGGTGAGTAGTATAGGGATCCACCTGTTAGATGGAGACACCAGAATCTGGCCTTCAGGAGGCCGAATGTCCTCTCAATAATACGCCTAGTTCACCCATGTGCTTCATTGTAGCGTTCCTCTGCTCTTGTCCTGGCATTCCTTACTGGGGTCAGTAGCCATGAGAGGTTGGGGGTAACCAGAGTCACCTGAAAATGTCGGGGGATAACTGGTAGACACATACTAACCCTTAGGGACTACCCCATACCCTGACACCTACTCATACTGTGTGGGGACCTTGGGCTCACCTATTAGCCACACCCGGTGCCTCTGGAGTTGGCCCATCACATAAGAGATACTGCTATTCCTCAAAATGTAGGGGTCATGCACAGAGCCAGGATACTTGGCATTCACATGGGAGATGTACTGGTCCGCCAAACACACCATTTGCACATTCATTGAATGGTAGCTTTTTCTATTTCTGTACACTTGTTCATTTCTGCGAGGGGGACAAATGTCACATACGTACCATCAGTGGCATCAATGATGTTGGGGATATGTCCCAGGGCATAAAAGTCAGCTTTCACTGTGGGCAAATTCTCCACCTGGGGAAACACGATGTAGCTTCACATGTGTTTCAGCAGGGCAGACAACACTCTGCTCAACACGTTAGAAAACATTGGCTGAGACATCCCTGATGCCATGGCCACTGTTGTTTGAAAGGAGCCACTTGCCAGGAAATGGAACACTGACAGGACCTGCACTAGAGGGGGGATTCCTGTGGGATGGTGGATACCTGACATCAGGTCTGGCTCCAATTAGGCACACAGGTCTTGTATTGTGGCACGATTAAGTCTGTAGGTGATTTTAATGTGTCTGTCTTCCATTGTCGACAGGGTCACCAGGGGTCTGTATACCGGAGGATGACGCTATCTCATCATCTGCCCCAGTGGATGTGGCCTATGGAGGAGAATGGTGAGCAGAGGGTCATGTACCACATATGTTGCACAAGTGTGTTTGCAGATAATGTGAGTAAATCCGTGTATGGTGTAGTTCGTCCGTATATCTGCCAAATTGTGCTGTGACGCAGTTAGGTGCCATGCCACATGCCCCCCTGAAATGACGACTGCCTGACTTGTGAGGAGGGACAAGGGGAAAGGAGGTGACTGTGCTGGCATTGTGCAGCGTTGCGGTAGGCAGTCACAGACCGCTGCCCAATTCAGCATTGGTTATCATTGAGCCCTATGGGTTCCAGGAGCCAATGACGATGTACGCCGGCGGTGACGGTATGCACTGCCACGGACGTGAATGCCATTTTCTATCTGTGCACTCACTTGATACCTGACCTTCAACAGGAGACGACGTACACTGCAAGTGCTGCTGTGACCTGAGTCTGGAAGCGACAATGGCTCGAGTGTCTGGGGAAAGGGCCCCTGCCTTCACCGCGGAGGAGTTGGACAAACTGGCTACTCTACGGTCCTCCAGACGACAAACAGGTGAGTACACTGTGAGCATGATGGGTGGGCAATGCCTGTTAGGAGTAGTGTGGATGTTAAATACATGTGGGGGGGGCAGCTGAGGGCTGCATGTGAGGATGGTGAGTGTATGTGCGTCAGGGCATGGGTGGGAACTGGTGGGGACTGAGTCTCATGGTCCGGACAGGAACCTGGTGATGGCATATCCGGAGTTGGATAGGCGCTTAAGGCCATCACAGCAGCCACAAGGGGGTGAGTACAGTGTCATTAAGCTGACACTGCGCGCTTTATGAAGTGTCTGGGTGGGGGATGGGGGATGTGGGCTGTGGGTTCCCCTAGGCCAGGGCGAACTTGGCAGGGTAGGTCCCTTGTTGAGCAGGCTCTGAGGCACTCCAACCCCAATATTTTTAGTGGGTATCTACAACTGGGCAGGCTCCTTTTGTTTCCAGGTGTGCACCAAATGGTGTTAGGCATTGTACCCCATGGCCTGGTGAATTTCCTACTAACTGCTAGTGCATGGCCTAGTGCATAGGGCTGCTCCCTGTGTGTTGTGTCCGTCAACGGTAGTGTTGTTGCTGGCATTGACCAGGTGTGTTTTCTGTCTTCCCCCCCTTCTTGTTTTGTCACCCTGTCCTTGTGTGCATTAGCATCATCTGGCGGAGGAGCAGAGGCACTGGCGACGGAGGGAGCTGCATCCCACATGGCCCTGGAGGGTGAATCCACAGAGGGTGAAGGTACTAGTGGGACGGAAGGCGAGGGGAGCTCCACGACGGGGGCAGAAGGGGATACAAGCGACAGCGACTCCTTCTCCAATGGAAGCTCCCTGGCGGTAGCGGATACCTCTGTGCCCACCCCAAAAACAGGTTCAGCCGCCACCCCCCCTACCAGGAGTGCCCTCCCAGCAGCCCCTCCGCGTGTTTCCCGTGCCCGCTCACCAAGGAGGGTGGGCATCTCCTTCGACCCAGGCACCTTAGGCCCTGCCCCAATCAGCCATGCTGCCCTCAGTGAGGAGGCTATTGACCTCCTGAAATCCCTCACTGTTGGGCAGTCTACCATTCTGAATGCCATCCAGGGTGTAGAGAGGTATTTGCAACAAACAAATGCATACCTGGAGGGCATTCATTCTGGCGTGGTGGCCCAACAGAGAGCATTTCAGGCTCTGGCCTCAGCACTGATGGCAGCCATTGTCCCTGTGTCCAGCCTCCCCCCTCCAATCCCCTCTACCTCAGCCTATCCCAAGCACACCATCAGACCAGCATGCACACACATCAACACACAAAAGTGGCTCAGGAAAACATAAACACCAAACATCCCACAGGCACTCACACAAGCACCATACCCATGCACACATACCAACATCCACTTCCTCTACTGTCTCCCCCTCCTCCTCGTCCTCCACCTCCCTCCCAGTCTCGACTCCACTCACACATGCATGCACTACATCATCAGCCACTGCCTCCATCACCAGCATGCCCATCACTACACACAGCTCACGTGCAGTCACCACCCCCACTACCATTCACACATCCCCTGTGTCCTCTCCCAGTGTGTCTGTAAGCCGTCTTCCCAAACTACACAAATCCAGACACACACCCACTCAACAGCCATCCACCTCACAACAGTCTCTAACCCATGCACCTTCACCCACACTCAGCAGACGTACACCTCCTACAACCACTACCTCTTCCTCCACTCCCACACCCCCTCCATCTTCCTGTCCCAGTGTGTCAAAAAAACTTTTCCTAGCTAACATTAACCTCTTCCCTACACCTCCCCTCATCCTTCCCCTAGGGCCAGGATGTCTAGATCCCAGCCCAGCACCTCAGCCACCAAATCTGCACCTGCTGTGGTCCCTGCTAGTCCAGTACGGTCTAAGGGGCACCCGTCAGAGCTGCCAGTGTGCCACCGACAGAAAAGAAGGCCCACCCTATTCCACCGCCTACAAAGTTAAAAAAGGTGCCGGCATCCAGCAGGGGACAGTCACACCACCCACCCAGCAAGGCCTCGCCCAAACACTTAGTGGACAGTGCCAAGGTCCCTGCAGTGACTTTCATGATAGGGAAGGGCCACAAGCCAAAGGGCATGTCACCTCTGGGCACGATGTCTCCTGGTGAGGGGCTGGTGACCACCATATCATCAGGGATAGCAGCCACATGCACCACAGTCACCACCGCCGCTCCGACCACCACCTGCACCGCCACTGACACAACATCAGTCTGCAGCCTCCTCCCAGAGGATCAGCCATCCGAGGCTGCTGGAGACGGTATGGTGTCTCCATCCACCACAACAGTCACTTGCACTACGGCCAGCGCTAGCAGCATCTCCGCCGCAGACACTGCCACACGCACAGCCGATGCCACTCTGTCGGACGTCAGCCCCATCCCCAGTGTGCAGCCATCAGAGTCTGCATGTGACGTCCTGGACCCTGGGCACGCCAATTGAGACACCACCTCCAGCACTGACACGAACCAGCAATTGGCAGCCAAAGTCGCCGCAAAATGGCGGGTGGCTCTGCCTCCATGGAGTATCATGCTACCTGTTCCAGGTACATTGCGTGGCTAAGACACCCAGGTGAGACGAAGTCAACTGCCACACCCCAGGTGCAGCATCACTGGGCACCAAGCCACCTCCAGAACCAGTGGAGAAAGGCATCCACTCACCCAGTCCTTGGCAGGATGAAGCACTCTGGGCACAAAGCCCCCTCCAGAACCAGTGGAGAAAGGCATCCATACGAGAGACTGTGGCGTTGCACTCCCCAGGACCAGGCAGTGGGCAGACCACCCACTTGAGAGACTTGAGAGACAGTGGCTTTGCACTACCCAGGACCAGGCGGTGGGCAAACCACCCACTTGAGAGACTTGAGAGACAGTGGCTTTGCACTACCCAGGACCAGGCAGTGGGCAAACCACCCACTTGAGAGACTTGAGAGACTGTGGCTTTGCACTCCCATGGACCAGGCAGTGGACAAACCACCCACTTGAGAGACTTGAGAGACTGTGGCTTTGCACTCTCCAGGACCAGGCAGTGGGCATGGAGCCCCCTCGAGGAGCAGTGGCGTTGTACCATCATCCGGCTGAGGTGCCCCCCTCCCCTTCCCCCTGAGGTGCCTGTGTATTTTTCAACCTGATGCCCCTGCAGTGTTCTCTCCGTTTTGAGGCAGGTGTCATGTGTGGGCTTCGCCCATGCTTTTTGGGACCACTGGTCCATGGACATTTCATGGGACAGTGTACGGATTTGTGTACTTGCGGTAAATATTTGTGTATACTGATTATTTGCTGTTCTCTTGATCCATCTAATTGTTCCAATATTACACTAGTTAGATCATTTTGTTTTGTCCTTGCGTTCTTCCAGGGGGTGCCGGGGTGTATCTGTGATGTTATTAGATATGTGTGTGTGTGTTGTTGAGGGTGGGGGTGTTGTGTGCCGCGTGTGTGTGTGTCACTCTCTTTTCCCTCCTCCCCTCCCCTGTGTGCTAGGTGCAGTACTCACCGTCGTCGTTGCGGCCTTCATCCCACTTCGAAGTGTGTTAATAGATACTCCATGGCGTCCTAGTTCTTCCTTGGGTGTAGAGAGGTTAGTGGTTTCCCTTCTGTGTACTGTTTCCGCCATGCTTTTGATGGCGTTGGTACCGCCCCGGAAAAGCTGGAGGATTGGTGCCTTGTAATAATGTGGGCGGTACATTGTCTTCCGCCTGTCTGTTGGCGGTTACCGCTGCAGTGTTTGTTGCTACTGCTGTGGTGGTCGGAGTGTTAAAGTGACTGTCTGTGTTGGCGATTTCCGCCATGGTCGTGATCCCATTTTATTTACCGCCAGCCTGTTGGCGGTATTACCGCTACTTTAACACCGACCACCAGGGTTGTAATGAGAGCCTAAGTACTTTAATCTCACAACAAAATAAAATACCGCACAACTCAAACAGAAATACAATCACTGGGATGTAACCGTAGCTGCAAATCTCAGTGAAGCTCTACATCACCTAGGTTGCCCTCTCCAGTCCTATCTCTGCCACAAGAGTTTTACTAATGGCTCCCAATAGCTACCATCCCTTATATTAAGAATGGGCATATGCACTGAATATGCACAGGTGCAGTTCACTCTGAATGTCCACAGAATCTAATGGACATTTAATTTCAACAGTTTATGAGATACAAGTTCACATTGGCAAAGTCCAAGGTTCTTACATCAAATTTCCCTCTGTGTATGATGTTGGACCAATGTGGCAGCTTTACTTGGCACATGGACTACTTGGCAGAGATCAACATGGTCTGCATGGTGGGTGCTTGTCTTCAGTAGCTGTGGCATACCGGTTTGGATGCAGATGGGTTCTCAGTCTTGGCAGATGCAGCATCCTGGACTGATCTCCAGCAGGTTTTCATTTTTGGTAGTTGCAGCTTTCCAGGCCTTATTAGACGATCTGCATCAGCAGCAACAATGGCTCCCTCAACATTGCAGCCCCAACATTAGCTACTAGCAGAACCATTTTATCAGCACAAGACAAGGATGCTAAACACAAAAATGTTGCTATTTAGTTTAGTGTTGCACAGTTGACATGGCTTCCTCAGACTGAGTTTTTCCTCTCCTCCTGCAGGATCAGTCAATCTCCTTCAATCTCTGAGAAGGCAAGAAGGCTTTCCCGTACTAGGTATACCTTCAGCTAATCTAGGCAGAAGTGCAGACTTCCAGTCATGTCCCTTCAGCACAGGGTAACTGACTGTCATGCAGACACTTGCCCTGGTCACACAGTAGAAAGTTGAGTACTCTGTGGAGCACTCCCTTCCTTGATCATGAAGATCTTGCCACTTGAACTAAGTGAGGAGGGCCCTTATGACAAGTGTAAAAGAAGGTCCTGCCTTACCAGTCTTATTTGGTTAGGGCAACAATGGGACGAGGTGTAGCTGGCAGACAAAAGTGTTATAGTGGAAGCCCAGAACAGACACTGTCACCTAATTTAATGTATGAACTAAGAACTGGGTTGTTGCAGTCAGCTCCTGCAGGTGGGACACATGTGTCTGAAGATTGGAGAGGCAGTTGACTCCCAATTCTAAGCCAGGCTATATAATGGATGACATAGTACATTTAGTTGAGTAGATGCCAACTGCTAATCATAACTCAATGCACCCTTAAAGTTAAAATGTCCAGAATTTTCCCCCTCCGAGAGAAGCCCTGGAATGTCCTCTCTCAAAATTCAAGGCAGGGGCCTCTGTTTGCCTGCATGCAGAGGCCAATGTACATCTTCCAGAGGGTCCTATAGATGTGCAGCCGAACCCTCATGGTTTATAAACAATTAATAGGACAAGAAGAATTGGGAGTCAGGTTTGTCATTTGTGGATGGACTCATCCTCGTGTATCATTTATCCTGGAATGTTTTGAGCAGATTGATCAAGACAAACAAGATTGTAAGGAAGGTTTAGTGTAAATCTCTTGAGGGATTTTTGAGCCAACTGGAAAACTAGTGGTTAGACAGTCCAGTTTGGATGCTTATCCAGGCCATGTATGCAGAAATAGGAGGATGTAGATGCAGATTGGATGCAGTTGTTGACAAAAGACACACTCTATGCCCAAGGTTGACCTGGCAAGGCCTTTAGCTAATCCCATTGGTCCACAGGGGTATGAAGATGTTACACAGGATGGACCCAAAGATCACACCCTTGCATAACATGATCTCTTGGCATGCACTTCAGACATGCTTTCTGGACGCCCTGGGCAACAGTAATGAATACAGCGTGCAGCGGAATTTCAAACACTATCCATAGTGCACACAGGGCAGCTTTGGCCTTGCTCTGAGGGCTCTGCCAGACAGTATGACTGGGAGCAGGGCATTGCCAAAGGTTTAATGTATGTATATCATGTGATTTGGCTGTATCCTGCATTTTTAAAGACTAGACACCTGCCATTCGAAGTGGGATCTCAGGATGAGTGTTTTTGTGGTTGGAATGCTGTGCCCAGGCCATAGCAAGATGGGTTTTGGAATTCTGGATCAGGGTTTTTGAAGGAGTGTGTTGCAGGCCACAATGTAGCTTGAGTCTGTAAAGTTTATTATAGATCGGTTTTGGAGGGCAAAAAGTATAATGGGTCCCTAAAGCACTGAACACGTTCTAATTGTCATAGGTACTTTTTTTATTGCATCTATAACAGACACCACTGGATTAATTTTCACCAGGCCTGCATGAGATGAGGCAGCCTGGTCCAACTCAGACAATAATGTTTTGGTTTAAAAAAAAACATTTGGGAGTTTTTCTAGACAAAATGGCAACATATGAGTGGTTAGACAAGGTACAAAAATGTAGAGATATTGGGCCCATTAGGCTGCGATGTCGTATTTACCAGGCTGGCCAATACAAATTTGACTCTAGATTGTACTGTACAACGGGAAAATGCTTCACTGTGTCTAGTGCGAGTTGACAGCTCCGGTAAGGTCCACAATTAAGCAATCTGGCTGGTAAAAACTAAGAAGAAAAAATAAAAAATTGCAGCAGTCATTACAGAAGGTAAGCCACTGAAGCCTATAGCCAGAAAAAAAATATAGGTGAAGTTCAAAATGGGGTATCTGGCTGGCAGTTAGTTTGCACTCTGTCAGAGCAGGGACCCTCACTCTAGTCAGGGCAAAGGAGATGCACGCTTAAGATAAGCCCTGCTCACTCTCTTGGTAGCTTGGTACAAGCAGTCAGGCTTATCCCAAAGGCACTGTGGAATGTGAAACCACTACAAAATCGACACCACACCAGTTTGGAAAAATAGGTAATATTTATCCAAATCAAACAAGAACAAAAAGGCAAAAATCCACCATACACAAGTCAAGTCTTACTCCATAGAAAACAATGAAAATTTTGATTTTACACAAAGTACCTGGTTTGCATCAAAAATAAAGCCGCACGGGTGAGTGTGTGTCGGAAAAGTCAGTGATGCGTCGATTCCTTACTCATAAGTGAGGCTGTGCATCGTTTCTTCTCCGTTTCTTCTCCGGTTGGGTTGGCAATGCTTTGTTTTTCTCTCCCATAAAAGAGCAATGCGTCGATTTCCAGACTGGTACCTCAAATCCGCCCAGGCGTGCGTTGATTTTTTACACCCAGCTATGATGCTTGAGGAATCCAGCCGCATGGTGCTGGAAAACAGCACTGCCTGGGGTCTGCGTTGTTATCACCAGCAGCAAGTGAGTGTTGCGCTGTTTCTCCAGCCACGAAGGGTCTATCTCCCAGCCAGGATGCAGGTGGAGCATCGATTTTAGCCACTTTGCAGGTGGTGCATCAACATTTTCCCCACACAGTGTTCTGTGCGTGGATTTCAGTCCTTGTTCTGCCAACTTCACCTCTCAAGGGCCCAGAGACTGGACAGGGCACCACTTTACAGGGCAGGAGTCTCAGCAGAGAGTCCAGGTGCTGGCTGAGGAAGTCTGTGATGGCTGTGAGACTTCAAAACAGGAGGCAAGCTCAATCTAAGCCCTTGGAGATTCTTCACATGCAGGAATATACCACAGAGACCAGTCTTTGTCCTCTTTCAGGCAGTAGCAGCAACTGCAGGCAAACTCAGCAAAGCGCAGTCACAGGAAAAGGGGCAGTACTCCTCCTCCAGCTCGTCACCTCTTCTCCTTGGCTCTTCTCCTTGGCAGAGGTTCCTCTTGATCCCAGAAGTAATCTAAAAATCTGGGGGTTTATGTCCACTACTTATACCCCTTTCTGGCTTTGAAGTAGGCAAACTTCGAAGGAAAGTCTCAGTTGTTCTCACGACCCTGCCTTGATCAGGCCTGGCTCCAAGCTCACACCAGGAGGTTGGAGACTGCATTGTGTGAGGGCAGGCACAGCCCATTCAGGTGTAAGTGACCACTTCTCCTTCCACTCTAATTCAGATGTCCCATCAGGATAGATCCCAGCTCCCTTTGTGTCACTGTCTAGAGGGGATTCACAAACAGCCCAACTGTCAGTGTAAGCCAGACAGGGAATACCCAGCAGGCAGAGTCACTGAAGCAATAACATGCCCACTTTCTAAAAGTGGCTTTTTGAAACTGACAATTTAAAAAACAACTTTACCAAAAGATGTATTTTTAAATTGTGAGTTCAGAGACACCACACTCCAAATTTCTATCTGCTCTCAAAGGGAAACTACACTTGTACAATGTTTAAAGGCAACCCCCATGTTAACCTATGAGATAGATAGGCCTTGCAATTGTGAAAAGTGAATTTGGCAGTATTTCACTGTACATGTCCCACCTTTAAAATACACTGCACCCTGTCCATGGGGCTACATAGGGCCTACCTTAGGGGTGTCTTACATGTATAAAAAGGGAAGGTTTAGGTTGGCAAGTGGTTGCACTTGCCAGGTCGAATGGGCAGTTAAAAGTGCACTTGCCAGGTCGAATGGGCAGTTTAAAACTGCACACACACACACTGCAGTGACAGGTCTGAGCCAGGTTTACAGAGCTTTTCATGTGGGTGGCACAATCAGTGCTGCAGGCCCACTAGCAGCATTTGATTTACAGGCCGGGGTACCTCTAGTGCACTTTACTAGGGACTTACTAGTAAATGAAATGTGTCAATCATGGAAAAGCCAATTACACAAACATTTTACACAGGGAGCACTTGCACTTTAGCACTGATTAGCAGTGGGACAGTGCCCAGATTACCAAAAACAGCAAAAACAGGGCCCAGCACAGTCAAAACATGGGAACCAGAAGCAAAAAAGACAGAGATGACCACGCCAAGGATGCCAGGTGTAACAGGTGACATAAAGGACAGTGGCAAGTATCCCCTGTCTCCTCTAAAACTTCCCCTGTTTTTGCTGCTGGTCCTCTGACCTGCCCCTTCATGACTGGTAGCCATGAAAAGCCCTGCAACCAGAGTACTTGTTTTGTGAGACACGCACTGCACAGGTAAAGGCCCTGTACGGTTGTATTGGGTGAAATTGGACTTGAGCACAGGTCTACCTATAAGTAAGACAATACTCCCAAAAATTGCTTTGCCTGGCCGAAGGACCTGCATACACTGGTTGTGTAGCTTTGGGCTGATGCAAGGCCTGGCTTTATGCTTTTATGTGTGCAGGATCTCATACATAAACAAGATACATTAAAACAAAGTGTAATATGTAAGGTATAGTTACCTTGTCTCTTATTAAATTCATATTTCTTCATGAAAACATCAATATTTGTAAAAGAAATAGTAATAGTGGCGATGCTGTTTCAATGCAAAATAAAAAAAAACAAATCCCGGTGAAGTAAATGGAAAAGTACTTTTCCCCGATCCCTCATTATGTGCTGCTTATGACCTCACACCTGAAATCAAAGTGACCCTTAAGAACTCAAGATAGCTTTTTGTAGCACTCCATAAAAATGGAAAGCACCTTCTGAACGTGAAAGGGACTTTATTGTGCATACGGATAGGCCCAATGCCAATACGGAGGTGATGTGGTATGAGGGGATAAAATACAATATTCGTTGGCTCTTTTGTTCACATCATGCAGACATCGAACTATGAAGCAATTCATCTTTCCAGGATGTGTACTTACCACAAATCACCCAAATCCACGCTGACTTGCAACACAGGGTCTGGATAGCATGAAGTGATCACTGGAAGTACTACTTAAAGGCTTTTATCTATTTCGCAGTTTGGGGCTGACTTGTATTTTTGATAGGTAAAGAACTGGAGCAGCAGTAAATAATCACATTGGACAGTGGGTAATGATGGGTGTCACTGGAACTTTAAAGGAATATGCTGTATTTGGCTCGATATGTAGCATCTTGTGATGCCATATCTAAAGTAGTTGCAGTGTAACACAGCACAACTTAACACAAAACAAAACAACGACAAAAAACATACATATCTGGGCACAATACAGTTAAAACAGGACGCAACACAATAATTACATTACAACACAAAAAAACACCATGCAATAAAGGAATCGAAAAAACCGCAACAGCACAAACAGCAGAAAAACATCATATTACTACCATAACTAACTGCACAACAGCTAATCTGCACCTATATTATTGTCACACAATACGCCCTTCATAAATCTGCTTTGACAATAGGTGTCTACTTACAACCAAACACATGTAAAATCACCAGTGAAACATTAGTTGTGATGTGGTTTTGGGTATTTAGGCCCTTGTTACAACCCTGGCGGTCAGTGTTAAAGCGGCGGGAATGCCGCCAACAGGCCGGCGGAAAAAAAATGGAATCACGACCATGATGGAAACCGCCAACATAGACAGCCACTTTAACACTCCGACTGCCACGGTGGTAGAAGCAAACACCACGGCGGTCACCGCCAACAGACAGGCGGAAGACAAAGGGGGTCATTACGACCGACAGGGGTAATGTAGCGTCCGTACCGCCAACAGGCTGGCGGTACGGAGACCCTTATTACGACCGCAGCGGTAGCGCCGCGGTTGCACCGCCGGGGCCGGCAGTTTCCCGCCGTTTTAGCCCCGGCGGTGATAATCCTCAAGCAGCGCTGCCCTGGGGATTATGACACCCCTACCGAGCGGTTTCTGGCGGTTTGCACCGCCAGGAAGAGGCTGGCGGTAAGGGGTGTCCTGGGGCCCCCTAACGGCTCCTATGTTGCAGCCTCATCCCCGCTGGGCCAGCGGGCGCAAACTAGGTTTGCACCTGCCGGCCCAGCGGGGATGTCGTAATGGGGTCCGCGGGAGTGCGGCCGCAATGGCGGCCGCACGGCGGTTACTGCTTGGCAGGTGGCGGTAGTCGCCCCCCAAGGTCGTAATGACCCCCAAATTACTGCCCACTCTATTTCAAGACGCATTTCCGCCACCTTTTCCGGGGCAGAACTAACGCGATCAAAAGCACGGCGGAAACAGTACACAGAAGGGAAAACACTCACCTCTCGACACCCAACAAGGAACCCGGACGCCATGGAGCCCGAACTACAGGTGTTACCAATGTTGGTGTATCTTCTCATCTACCAGGAGTACGAACGGCGGGGGCAATGACCACAGTGAGTACTGCACCTACAACACAGGGGAGGGGGGGAAGAGAGTGACACACACACACAACACGCAATACCCCCACTCCCAGCCTCACCCACAACAACATACACACAAATACATGCAGCAACATTACATATACACCCCTCCACCCCCTGGAAGAACGCAAGGACAAAAGGAAATTATTGTAATGATTGAAATCATGAAAAATCTGATAGTCGAAATTCAAAATTCAGTATATACAAATATGTACACCAACTACACAAGTCCGGATAGTGTACCAATCATTGTCCGTAGACCACTGGTCCCAAAATGCATGGGCGAAGTCCACACTAGATACCTGACTGGAAACTGAGAGAACACTGCTGGGGCATCAGACCGAAAATATAAAGGCACCTCAGGGTGAGAGGGAGGGGGGAGCACCTCAGCCAGATGAACGCACGATGCCACTGCTGCACGAGGGGGCTCCATGTCCATTGTTGTATCCTGCGGAGTGCAAAGCCACAGTCTCACAGGTCTCTCCAGTGGGTGGTTTGCCCACTGCTTTATCCTGGGGAGTGCAAAGCCACAGTCTCTCAAGTCTCTCAAGTGGGTGGTTTGCCCACTGCTTTATCCTGGGGAGTGCAAAGCCACAGTCTCACAAGTCTCTTCAATGGATGGTTTGCCCACTGCTTTATCCTGGGGAGTGCAAAGCCACAGTCTCTCAAGTCTCTCCAGTGGGTGGTTTGACAACTGCTTTATCCTGGGGAGTGCAAAGCCACAGTCTCTCAAGTCTCTCCAGTGGGTGGTTTGCCCACTGCTTTATCCTGGGGAGTGCAAAGCCACAGTCTCTAAAGTGGATAACAGTCTCCACTGGTTCTGGACGGGGCTTTGTGCCCAGAGTGCTTCATCCTGCCAAGGACTGGGGTAATGGATGCTTTTCTCCATTGGTTCTGGAGGGGGCTTTGTGTCCAGAGTGCTTCATCCTGCCAAGGACTGGGGTTGTGGATGCTTTTCTCCACTGGTTCTGGAGGGGGCATGGTGCCTAGAGTGCTTCATCCTGCCAAGGACTGGGGTAGTGGATGCTTTTCTCCACTGGTTCAGGAGGGGGCTTTGTGCCCAGAGTGGTTCATCCTGCCAAGGACTGGGGTAGTGGATGCTTTTCTCCACTGGTTCTGGAGGGGGCTTTGTGCCCAGAGTGGTTCATCCTGCCAAGGACTGGGGTAGTGGATGCTTTTCTCCACTGGTTCTGGAGGGGGCTTTGTGCCCAGAGTGCTTCATTCTGCCAAGGACTGGGGTAGTGGATGCTTTTCTCCACTGGTTCTGGAGGGGGCTTTGTGCCCAGAGTGCTTCATCCTGCCAAGGACTGAGGTAGTGGATGCTTTTCTCCACTGGTTCTGGAGGGGGCTTGGTGCCTAGAGTGCTTCATCCTGCCAAGGACTAGGGTAGTGAATGCCTTTCTCCACTGGTTCTGGATGGGGCATGGTGCCCAGAGTGCTTCATCCTGCCAAGGACCTGGGTAGTGGATGCGTTTCTCCACTGGTTCTGGAGGGGGCTTTGTTCCCAGAGTGCTTCATCCTGCCAAGGACTGGGGTAGTGGATGCTTTTCTCCACTGATTCTGGAGGGGGCATGGTGCCCAGAGCGCTTCATCCTGCCAAGGACTGAGGTAGTGGATGTATCTCTCCACTGGTTCTGGAGGGGGCATGGTGCCTAGAGTGCTCCACGTGCAGTTTGGCTGGTACAATTCCCTCACCTGGGTGTGTGTGCCCTGAGATTGGCGAGGTACAGGTAGCATGATACGCCATGGAGGCAGAGACATACCCCACACTGCTGTGGCTTTGCCTTCCACCTGCAGGTGCAAACAGTGATGGAAGTCGTGCCTCATGGAAGCTGCCCAGGGTCCAGGAACGCTCCTCCAGCCTCGGACGACTGACCACTGGGGATGGTAGACATGTCAGTGGTGGTGCCACTGTCCGAGTACGTCGTGGGGCCGGTTGCGGGGCTTGCGGCAGTGTCTGTGGCGGCGGTGCTTGCAGTGGTGTCTGTGGCGGCGGTGCTGACGGCAGTGCATGGGTCAGCACCTGCTGAGGGACACAGCGGGACGTCTCCTGCAGCCTCGGATGGCTGCCCACTGGGGAAGAGGCTGGGGACTGTCTCTGAGGCTGTAGATGTGCTGGTGGAGGTGCAGGTGACGGTTGTGGTGGCGGGGCAGATAGCGGTGTTTGCCGCCGTACAGGTTGGTGTGGTCGTGGACAGAAGGTGTGACACTGGTCCCTTAGTCAGTGCCACCATGCCCTCTCCTGACCTGCTCTTCAGCTTTTCGCTCTTTCCCACCTTTGATGGTGCCGCAGTTGTCTTGCCACTATCCCCTTTTATTTTTGCTGAGCCCTTGGTGGCTGGTAGTTTCGGCTTCTCCCTCCAGGATGTGGGCACCTTTTTCACCTTGGCAGGTGGCGGAATGTCCTTGCCCCCACTACGTGGCACACTGGCAGCCCTGATGGGTGGCGCACTCGATGACCCCGCAGTTGCTGGTACCACTGTGCCTGGGGATTTGGTGGCTGAGGTGCTGTGCTGGGACCTGGAAAGCCTGGCCCTAGGGGAAGGACGGGTGAGGTGAAGGGAAGAGGTCAAGGGTTGCCAGGAAAGGTTTTTTAGACACACTGGGATGGGAAGATGGAGGGGGGTGGGAGTGGAGGAAGAGGTAGTGATTGTAGGAGGTGTACGTCTGCTGAATTTGGGTGAAGGTGCATGGGCCGGAGGCTGTTGTGAGGTGGATGGCTGTTGGGTGGGTGTGTGCCTGCGTTTGTGTAGTTTGGGAGGAGGGCTCACAGAAACACTGGGAGAGGACACAGGGGATGTGTGAATGGTAGTGGGGGTGGTGATTGCACGTGAGCGGTGTGTGGTGATGGGCGTGCTGGTGATGGAGGTAGTGGCTGAGGATGTAGTGCATCCAAGTGTGAGTGGAGACGAGACAGGGAGGGAGGAGGACGTGGAGGAGGGGGATACAGTGGAGACAGTGGATGTTGGTGTGTCTGCATGGGGATGGTGGTGCTTATGTTTTCCTGAGCCACTCTTGTGTGGGATGTGTGTGCATGATGGTCTGATGGTGTGCGTGGGATAGGCTGAGGTACAGGGGATTGGGTCTGGGTGGAGGAAGTTGGAGGGGGGAGGCTGGACACAGGGACAATGGCTCCCATCAGTGCTGAGGCCAGAGCCTGAAATGCTCTCTGTTGGGCCGCCTGCCCAGAATGAATGCCCTCCAGGTATGCATTTGTTTGTTGCAAATGCCTCTCAACACCCTGGATGGCATTCAAAATGGTAAGTTGCTCAACACTGAGGGATCTCAGGAGGTCAATAGCCTCCTCACTGAGGGCAGCAGGGCTGACTGGGGCAGGGCCTGAGGTGCCTGGGCCGAAGGAGATGCCCACCCTCCTGGGTGAGCGGGCACGGGACACACGCTGAGGGGCTGCTGAGAGGGCGGTGCTGGTGGGGGGGGGGTGGCTGCACCTGTTGATGTGGTGGGCACAAAGGTGCCCGCCACCGCAAGGGAGCTCCCATCAGAGGTGGAGTCGCTGTCACTGGTGTTTGCTCCTGTCCCCGCCGTGGAGCTCCCCTCGCCCTCCGTCCCACTGGTGGCTTCAGACTCCGTTGCTTCACCCTCCAGGGCCAAGAGGGTTGTAGCTCCCTCCTGCTCCGGTGCCAATGCTTCTCCACCTGATGATGCTATTGCACACAAGACCACAAAAAGGGGGGGGGAGACAGAAGAAAAACATGCTCAGTGCATGCAATACCACTACCGTTGGCGGACACAACACACAGGGAGCAGCCCTCTGCACTACGCCATGCAATAACAGTTCCTAAAAATTTCAGCTGAACATGGGGTACGAGGCCTAAGCCCAATTGCTGCACACCTGGAAGTCACAGGAGCCTGACTAGGTGTAGATGGCTCTTATGACTAGTGGGGTTGGGATGCCACATAGCCTGCCTCACAAGGGAGCTTGCCTACCAAGCTCGCCCTGGCCTAGGGGAACACACTGCCCACCTCCCCCACCCAGACACCTCGTTATGCGCGCAGAGTCAGCTGAATGAAAGTGTACTCACCCCCTTGTGGCTGCTGTGATGCCCTCAAGCGCCCATCCAACTCCGGATACGCCACCGCCAGCATCCGGGACATCAGGGGGGTCATGGTGCGACGGGCACCCCTTCCACATTGGGAGGCCATCCCCAGCTGGGCCTCCGCCGTCTTCTTGCTCCAGCGTCGCAGGTCCTCCCATCTTTTATGGCAGTGGGTGCTCCGTCTGTGGTAGATCCCGAGGGTCTGGACGTCCTTGGTGATGGTACGCCAAATACCCTTCTTCTGGTGGGCACTAACCTAGAGGAATGGTACAGGGGGAAAGGAAATTACTCACCTGTCCGGACCGTCATACTCATTGCCCACCAGTTCCCACCCATGCCCTGACGCACATCCACTCACCATCCACACATGCAGGACTCAGCCCCCCCATGTATCTTCCATCCACACCACTCCACACAGGCATTGCTCATGCAGAATGCTCACAGTGTACTCACCTGTTTGCCTGGAGGACCGTACAGTTGCGTGTACTGGGGGGGGGCCCCATCCACTAGTTTCTCCAACTCCTCTGAAGTGAAGGCAGGGGCCCTTTCCCCAGACACTGTAGCCATTGTCGCTTTCAGACACAGGTCACAGCAGCACTTGCAGTGTAGGTCCTCTCCTGTTGAAGGTCAGGTATCAAGTGAGTGAACAGACAGAAAATGGCGGTCACGTCCGCGGCGGTGTGTACCATCACCGCCAGAGTACATCGTCATTGGCTCCTGGGACCCATAGGGCCCAATGTTAACCAATGCAGAATTGCGCTGCGGTCTTCGACCGTCCACCGCGACGGTGTACAACGCCAGCGCAGTTACCTCATATCCCCTTGTCCCACCTTACAGGTCAGGCAGCCGCCATTTCATGGGGCCACATGGGATGGATAAAAACTGGGTCACACCTATCTAGGCCGGGAATACAGAGAGATACCGGCACATTGCGGATTAATAACGTTTCTGCAAATAACACATTGTGATACCTCAGTGTTGGATGACTCTCTGCTCGCTGTTCTCCTCCATAGGGCATGTCTGCTGGGGCAGGTGATGAGATGGTGGCATCCTCCGGTGTACAGACCCCTGGTGGACCTGTCGACAAAGGAAGACAGACACATCATAATCACATACAGACTTGATCGTGCAACAATCCTGGAACTGTGTGCCCAGTTGGAGCCAGACCTGATATCAGCTATCCACCATCCCACAGGGATACCCCCTCTAGTGCAGGTCCTGTCTGTACTCCATTTCCTGGCCAATGGGTCTTTTCAAACAACAGTGGTCATGGCATCAGGGATGTCCCAGCCAATGTTCTCTAATGTGTTGTCCAGAGTGTTGTTTGCCCTGCTGAAACACATGCGCAGCTACATCGTTTTCCCTCAGGTGGAGGATTTGCCCACAGTGAAAGGTGACTTCTATGCCCTGGGACATATCCCCAACATTATTGGTGCCATTGAAGGTACACATGTGGCATTTTTCCCGCCCCCGCAGGAATGAACGGGTGTACAGAAACCGGAAGAGCTACCATTCGATGAATGTGCAGATGGTGTGTTTGGCAGACCAGTACATTTCCCATGTCAATGTCAAGTATCCTGGCTCCGTGCATGACGCTTACATGTTGAGAAATAGCAGCATCCCTTATGTGATAGGGCAACTCCTGAGGCACCGTGTGTGGTTAATAGGTGAGGCCAAGGTCCCAATACAGTTGACACAGGTGTCTGGGTATGGGGTTGTCCCTAAGGGTTAGTGTGTGTCTAACAGTTGTCCCTCGACATTTGTAGGTGACTCTGGTTACCCCAACCTGTCATGGCTACTGACCCCAGTGAGGAATTCCAGGACAAGGGCAGAGGAACGCTACAATGAGGCATATGGGCAAACTAGGAGGATAATCGAGCGCACCTTCGGCCTCCTGAAGGCCAGATTCCGGTGCCTCAATCTGACAGGTGGTTCCCTATACTACTCACCGAAGAAGGTGTGCCAGGTAATCGTGGCCTGCTGTGTGCTGCACAACCTGGCTTTGAGATGCCAGGTGCCTTTTCTGCAGGAGGATGGGCCAGATGGTGGTCTTGTGTCAGCTGTGGAGCCTGTGGACAGCGAAGAAGAGGAGGCAGAAGAAGAGGATATCGACAACCGAAACAACATCATGCAATACTTCCAGTGAGACACAGGTAAGAAGATGTCACTGCTTCCCACATCTCATACTATTGTTGGAGCTAGCATAAGTCTGTCATTTTCACTCAGTGTATGGACACTGACTTGACACTTTGACTTTCCATTTCACAGATCTGGGTCCCACTTTGTGCCCTCTGCTATGTTTACTCCTGGCCTACAGCTGTGCTACATTGGTAGGTGAACAAGTAAATTGACATTGCTATATTCCATAGATATTGCAATTGCACATTTGAGAAAGCACAGACTGACTCCAGATTGTTTGTGATTGAAGTGTGTTTATTACTGTGCAAATAAGTGGAGGGGGTTGTAAAATGGGCTGGGGTGATGGTGGAGGTATGTCCATTGCAGAGTCCAGTCTATTTGTTTCACAGGTGCATTGTCCAAAGGGGCATAGGAAGTGGAGCAATGGCAGTTTAATGGTGGACAGAGTGACATAGTGGGACAGCAGGGTGACATTCAGGGGAGTCTTATTTCCTGGCGGTGGTCTTGGCAATGTTCTCTGTCTTGTTCCTGGATCTCAGGGACCGTTTGTGGGGTGGTTCTCCACCTGCAGGGGGTGGGGTGCTGGTGTCCTGTTGTTACTATGGTGGTGGTGCCTCCTGTCCACTAGCGGAGGTGGAGGGCTGTTCATCATCCAGGCTAGTGTCAGGGGCCCATTGGTGTGCCACTGTGTCCCTCCTGGTGTTGAGAAGGTCTGCCAGCACCCCTGCAATCGTGACCAGGGTGGTGTTAATGGACTTCAAGTCCTCCCTGATCCCCAGGTAGTGTTCCTCCTGCAGCCGCAGGGTCTCCTGAAACTTGGCCAGTACCATGCCCATGGTCTCCTGGGAATGGTGGTATGCTCCCATGATGTTGGAGAGTGCCTTGTGGAGAGTGGGTTCCCTGGGCCTGTCCTCCCTCTCTCGCACAGCAGTCCTCCCAGCTTCCCTGTTATCCTGTGCCTCTCTCCCCTGAACCGTGTGCCCACTGCCACTGCCCCCAAGTCCCTGATCTTCCTGTGTTAGTGGGGTTGTCTGGGTTCCCTGTAGTGGTGGACACACTGCTGATTGCCGTGTCCTGGGGACAGAGGGATGGGCCCGCTGGGTAGGTGCTGTGCTGGTGTTTCCTGAAGGGGGAGGTTCAGTGGTGGTTTGTGACTGTGTCAGGAGAACCAACTGTCCCGAGGTCCGTGATGGGCCGGGCTGGTTATCTTGATCCAGGAGTGCAGAGCTGCTGTCATCACTGTGGGTCTCTTCTGAAGGGGGAACTGGATATGTCTGGCACCTCCTGTCCTGTGAAGTTTGGTATGGGTGCTGTTGGGGTGTAAGTGCATAGTTATTGTATCTGTGTGTGCCATCTTGTACAATGGGTGAGTGACCCTCTACTCCTGTGCTTGCATTATTTGCTTGGTCCTTGTGTGATTGGTGATCTTGGGGCATGATTGAGTCTCCGTACTGGACATGCTTTGGTGATGGGTGTCCATGCACTGGTGTTACTTGCAGGGCTTGATTTTGGGATGTGTGGGTTGTGTTAGTGGGGTATCTGTGGGTTGTTGGGGTGATGGGTGTGAGGGTAAGGGTGGCGGTATGTGATGGCATGCAGGTGGGGTGTGGGGGATAAAGTAGTAAAGATATGTCTTACGAGAGTCCAGTCCTCCTGCTACTCCTGCGAGGCCCTCAGTATGCATAATTGCCAAGACTTGCTCCTCCCATGTTGTTAGTTGTAGGGGAGGAGGTGGGGGTCCACCGCCAGTCCTCTGTACAGCAATCTGGTGTCTGGATACCACCGAACGTACCTTCCCCCGTAGGTCGTTCCACATCTTCCTGATGTCATCCCGAGTTCTTGGATGCTGTCCCACTGCGTTAACCCTGTCGACAATTCTGCGCCATAGCTCCATCTTCCTTGCAATGGATGTCTGCTGTACCTGTGATCCGAATAGCTGTGGCTCTACCCGGACGATTTCCTCTGCCATGAACCTGAGCTCCTCCTCAGAGAACCTGGGGTGTCTTTGAGGTGCCATGATGTGGTGTGGGTGATGTGTGAGGTGGTGTCTGTTGTGATGTGTGAGGGGATGTGTTGGTGTGTGTTGTTTGAGGTGCGTGGATGTTGTGTAAGTGATGGTGTTGTGTGTCTGTGGATGCTGGTGTTGTTTTAGGTTGTCTCTCTCTGGCCTTCTTTCAAAATTTTGGTAGTAAGGGTTTGTGGGTGATGTGGGTGTGTTCTTTATATTGGATTGGGTGTGTGGGTGTGGTGTGTGTATGTGTATCAGGTGTGTGTATTTCGAATTGTCCAATGTGGTTGTGTTTTGTAAATGTGTGTGTATTTTGAGCGCGGCGGTGTCTACCGCCAATGGAATACCGCGGTTGAAAGACCGCTGCGTTGATTCGTGGGTCGTGATAGTGTGGGCGTATTCCTGTTGGCGTGAAGGTGTCGGTTTTGGTATCACCAGTTTATCACTGACCTTTGGTGTGGCGGATTTGTGTGGGTGTCTGTATTGTGCCGGATTCCGAGCTCTGGGTCGTAATACCTGTAGCGGAATTTCGCGGCCGCAGCGGTATGTTGGCGGTCTTCTGCATGGCGGACAGCGGGATTTACTGCCAGGGTTGTAATAAGGGCCTTAGTCAGTTGGAGGACAAAGTGTGATTTAATTGGGTTTTATGCATAAATATATAGCTCTCTTGAAAAAGATGAGACATAGCTCAACTTGAAATAAAGCGGTCCAGTGGTGGTTGTCTACTCGTCAGTTGTGCAAATATATCTCTGTTTTATCACCACTGTAGGATCCATCCTGCTATACAGTTTCCTCAAGATTTACCTTGAAGCTAGTGTGATCGAGGAATGCTTTCATTGTGCCCACAAAGAATCAAGGTAAGCCTTCCCAAAGGGTAGTCCATGGATAGCAAACAGAAGATGCGTATTTCCCACACATGGTGATTCTTGGACAGCTGCTGCACTTGTTGTACCTGCTGTTAGGGCAGCGTGGACTGCTTTATCCTTTGCTGTGTTGTACATTATTGAAGGCTGATAAACACATTTTCATTACATAAACACAAAAGTGACTGGCACCACCGAAGGGGTGAGGACAGTGCAGGGGGGGCAATAAGGAGCATAGGGTTCAAGCTTCTTTTACACGCATGGACAGTACAGGCTATAACAGTCAATGCCTCAAAAGCAGAACATATATCATAAGTAAATTAAAAATATAAGCTTCACTCACAGAGACAGAACAGGTACCATACACATATATACATGCGGTAGGTACAATAAATGTAGCAATGCAAGCTGCTCTCATTTATATCTATTATAGTGAAAGCAGCAGGTAGAAGGGCTGGATCTCTTCTAGGTTCAAGGGGTGAGCAGTGTACATTGCATGGGAGAGGAGCACAAGATGAAAAGAGGCTTCTTTCAATATCTCTGAAGGAACATGAACCATCTAACAAGGTTTTATGTGTTAACTACTCACCAGTATGCTGGGTACTTGGGCAGAGAAATAGAGATGGACTCCATGACTCTCTTAAATTACTTGTATGAGTGTAGGAAACCAAGCTTTTTGCAGGTTCTCCCCCCCATTTGAACTACTAGATGCCAGTGTTCTGTTCCCTTAAAGTGTCAAATGTCTAATTGCACCCAATCTGCCAAGAGCTTTAGCACCCTTGTAAGTCCCTGGTCAATGCTACCCCTGGTACCTAGGGCATGGGTACTAAAGGGGGTCCCTAGGGGCTGCAGCATGTATTATGCCACATTAAGAGACCCACACTCAAATGCATGCAGCCCTCCATTGCAGGATGCGTGAAAGGGTGCAAGCCCTCCTGAAAACATGGCATCACCCACTCTCTGAGTGCAATGCCAAAATACACTTCATGTCTTATATGTAAGTCACCCCTACAGCAGGCCGTAAGAGCCCTAAGGCAGTATGCATTATAATACATGTGAGGGCATTGCTCATGACAAGATATGCCCCTGTGATGCCTAGTTCCATTGCTAGGACATTGCAAGTGATCAGGCAGTCATGTTAAGGTACGTACTGGGCACTGGCCATTACAAGCTACCCCCTACATATTGGCTGCACTGAATATTATGGTGTTTGGTATCAAACCCCTGATCTTAATAAATCCATATTGATGTCAATATTGGATTTATTATGACATACACCCAGAGGAAACCTTAGAGGTGCGCCTGAAAACCTACTAGTCTTTTAGTGTGCTGGCTAACTGGTTTTGACCCTCCTGCCACCACAGATGAGTTTCTGACCCCCTGTATGTGAGAGACAGTGTCTCTGAGGTCAGGAAACAATGTCTTCTCTGGAGAAGGTGTTATCAACTCCTCCAGCAGGATGACTAGTAAATTGGCATACCAAGGCCAGAGGCTTCAAAGCCTCTACTGCCTTTGATATGCAATCCCGGCTTCCTCAAGACCTGGAGAATGCCACCCCCTGCCCTGAGACCCATTTTGTACCAGGACAGGCAGGAAATTAGCTATGCAGTAGGCATGTTGCACCTCCAGTCTAGTCACACCCCTAAAGTGGGCTACCTAATGTGCTTCACAAAAGAAGAGTTCCACCATCTTGTTTTTAGTGGAATTAGGAACTCTGGGACAGGGTCATGCCCAGTGTGCACTGACAGTGGTCGTATAGGGGGTGTAGTGCCCCCAAGGGTAAGATGCCCATTGGCCTAGCTCTCCTTACTTTCCCTAAATTCAGGATTGAGGAAGCCCTCCTGACATCAGGAACTCAGATTCTTCTGACTAAAAGAAGAAGGACAGAGAAGAGCCGACCATTGCAAGAACTGTGGACTAACTGTGGACTTTGGCGCTAAACCCTTCCTGCGTTCTCCTGTCCCAACAATTGCAATGACCAGACTCATCCTGCAGCTGTGCATCATCCCAGAGCCTTGGAGGGTGCCTGCACTTCACCAACCAGCCAGCATCTCCCTTGAAGTGGAGGAGTCCCATCCCTGTAGTCTGCAGGCACCAGCAGCACAATCCAGTTCAACGATCTGCTGACTACCAGGTACACAAACGTAGCAGCTGCCCAGGAGGAGGTCACTGAGTTATCAGGAGGTCAGCCCCATTGATCCACCCAGTCTTCGAGATGCTGATCCCCTCCCGGAGTATCCCTGCACCAATACCTAGGGTACCAGACCCTGTTGCAAACACCAAGGCTTGTTTGTGTTCAGTCTGAACACCACCACTGCCAAAATGTATCTGCACATCGAGGGACTTTGAGAGAGGCCAGCTCCATGACAGAACTTGTCTTGCTGTGTTTCTTTTCCCTCTTCTGCAGGTGCACCGAGAACTGTAAGAGCCTGAAACTTGCCGACCCGCTACACAAAACACCTATGCACCTGAGCCCCCCAGCCTGAGTCTAGTGAAACCAATGGTGTCTCTGTGGTCCTGAGACCTTCAAGGGCTAAGCCCCCCTTTGGGTTCTGCCGGACTGGTCCCCAGCCCCCATTTGCAGCCTTTTCATACAGATGCTTTTCCCCATTGACTTCAGCATGTAGTGCTTGAGGCCACCACCGCTGAGATCATCTCTCCACCTGGACACACCAGAGCAAGTAAACTTGAACTGTGTTCGCTTTCTTGGACCTTGACTCCTACTTGCCTTAAGTCAAGACAAACAGTCTTATAAGTCATTTACAAGTGACCCTATGAAGGGTATGTTTCTCCAATGGGATAACATTACAGCGTTCGAGGCTCATGCCTCAAATCTGACAGCTTGATTTTTGGTATTTTTCAATATCGCCAACTCGAAAAGTACTTACCTGATCCCAAATATTTTGGTGTCTAAATTATTATAAAAACAATGTTATTTTTCTTAATTGGTCTCAAGTTTCTTCTTGATTGTGTGTCTCATTTGTTGACTCTGTGTGTACAACACCTTTTTTACACTACCCTCTGATAAGCCTAAACTGTTCACCCACATTACCATGAAGAGATTATTTGGTATTATGAATTTAAGCCAATAAGGGTAGTCTGGACTTTCTACATAGTGTACCCCAGCTTCCTACAATGTCCAGTCAGATAATTCAAAGCAGGTGGTGTAACACAATTGTTGCAATCTCAGTAAATAGGGAATTCATAGTTAATATAAGGTAATTTCAATTTCAATAGCACCCTAAATACACACAAAGTGAAAAGAAAACTAAGCATTAGTAATCATACATCACTATAAATACACAATATATTATCTATAGTTATATCCTGTGCATCGCTCCCCTGCCTTACGGCTAGGTTTGCTGTATACAAATCCATATGCATGCATACATACAAATACATATCAACATTTGAAGACCTAGTTATGAAATACACTACAATAATTAAAATTATTATAACAAGCAATACGGATCACACAGGACCGTCTTCAAACTCAAGGATTCAGATAGTAAATAAGAGACGAAATTGAAGGGAGTAGAGATCGCAAAGGACATAGGCAGACTACACACAGACCACTCAGACCTAAGGTGGAGGACTGTAGGAGATACTATGGGAGTGGCAAGAGGCTGAAGCCACACATGTTGGTTGCATTCAGTGCAAACTTTCAGCACAGACCTTGGGAGTGGTGGAAGGGAGTTTGGAGAGGGTCTACGGAAGATGACATGTGTGTGCAGAGAGGGTGATGTTGGCACTCGATTGTTCTAAAGAAATTGTGAAGTCAATCCTGTTTTGGAGAAGAATCTGCTCAGCAGAAGAAAATATATATTATTCCATGTTTCCATTGTTGGACCCTCAGACCCAACACTTCAGTACACCTCTGGACATGTGGAAGACAAGAAGGACGGCTGTGCTTCCCTACTGCAAGAAGGACTGCTATTTTGCTGCCCTGCTGTCTGAGCAAGGACTGGACTTGCATCTTGAACCCAGGACCACCACAGTGACTCTAAGGGCTAATTGGCTGACCTCCTGATCAGAGCCTCAGGGACATAAAAGGCTCCAGTGTAATTGAACCCATCACCAGGATTCTGTCTGCTGTGAATCTTGCCCCCAAAGTAATGCCATCCCAGTCCTGGATCCTTGGAAGTGGGCCTGAAGGTGCTCTGCCGGCCCAGCTATGATCTCTTGGGCAGAACCGATGCAGAGTGATGCATTTCCTTGCAGCCGCACATTGAACCACCACTGTGTGGGGCATCCTGCGAAGTAAGACCTCCCATCACAGCCCGCAGCTCACTGTAACCACGTGAGCAGATGTCTTCACAGAGTCTATCTCCAGAGGAACTGGTGGACAGAAAGACTAAAAGAGAGTTTAGGCTGGAGATGGCCAAACCTCTGCCAGGCCAGTTGGAAGTCATGAGGGATGCACAAGGCTCCCTGATTCCTCTTCCAGTCATTGCCACCCCCTTTGAAAGGGTGGGCATCAACATTGCTGGGCCTCTGGACTCCAGACAGCCTTAGGTAACAGCCTAATCCTACTCTTAGTGAAAGATGTCACCCAGTATCAGAAGGCTATGCCTCTGAGTGCAGTGACTGTGCCCACAGAGGCCAGGGCACTGATGAAGATGGTTACCAGAGTGGGGTTCCCCAAAGAGGTAGCACCTGACCAGGCACCAACTTCATGCCTGCATCCATGAACTCCATGTGGAACCTGTGTGGGGGAACATACAAGTACCCCACACCCTATCATCCTCAAACCAATAGGCTTGTAGAAAGGTTTAACAAGATATGATCATGGGCCTGTCAGAGCCCTTGAGGAAGAAGTGGGACATCCTCTTGCCATGCTTGTTGTTTGCTTACAGTGAGGTACCGCAGAAGGGGGTTGGATTCAGCCCCGTTGAACTTCTGCAGGGACTTCATGTCTGAGGTCCTCTCAGCTTGGTGAAGGAGGGTTGGGAGCAAGCTCCCAAAAAAAACCTCTTAAGATGTGGTCAGCTACATGCTGGCCCTCTGTTCCTAGATGAAGCACTTCTGGAAGAAGGTGAAGGAGAATCTGAAAGCCAGTCAAGAGGATATTAAGCTATGGTATGACCGGAAGGCCACTCTGGTCAAGTGTCAGCCTGGCCAAAATGTGTGTGAGATGGATCCTCTGGAGCCCCAAGGTCTGGGCCTTATGAGGTGAAAGAGCATAAGGGGAAGGTGACATAGCTGTTGAACCTAAAGACCCCTGGGAACTCTTTACAGGTCATGAATGTCAATCACCTCAAACCCCACATTGAAAGGACACAAGTAACCATGCTCCTGGTCAAGGATGATAGAGTGGAGGAGAAGAGAAAACTAAGGCCCTCGTTACATACCTAGCGATTGGTGTAAAAGTGGCAGTAATACCACCAAAAGACTGGTGGTAATTTCCGCCAAATTATGACCATGGCGTATAGATCTCCTATAGACAGCCACTTTACCACACCGACCAACAGCCACCACAGCGGTAGCCACCTCTGCCAGGCGGAAGTCAATGTTCCGCCACCATATTATGACATGCCAATCCGCCACCTTTTCCAGAACGGTACCAACAACATCAAAAGCCTGGCAGAAACACTGCACAGAAGTGAAAGGACTCACCATTGGAGACACAGGGAACAATCATGCCACCATGGAGCCCGAGCTGCATGTCTTACCCATGGTCTTCTACGTGCTGCTCCACCACGAACACCAATGACAGCAAAGATGACGACTGTGAGTACAGCCGCCTAGCACACAAGGGAGAGGGGAGGAAAACAACAGTGACACACACACGCACTACACACACCCGACATACACACCCCATACATACAACCAGATGCACAAGAAAACAAGTGAATCCCATTATAATAATACAAGGACAAAACAAATTTGCTACAGTGAGTGTAAGAAGATCTACACAGTATAAATAATAATTTAGCCAATGTAACAGATATTTACAAATGTACAGAACAAGGGACACTGCCCAGTCCTCAGTTTGCGTGGGCCACATGGCCACAGGGCAGAGTCCAAGGCCCCACTTGTCACCTGCATCAACAGAGAGAGAACACTGCAGGGGCATCAGTTGGCAAATAGGAAGGCACCTCAGCCGGCAGATGGAACACCACCACTGGTTCTGGAGGGGGCAACATGCCCTGTGCATGGTCCTGGGGAGTGCAAGGCCACAGTCTCTCAAGTGGGTGATTTGTCCATATGCTCTGGAGTGGCAACATGCCCTGGGCATGGTCCTGGGGAGTGCAAGGCCACAGTCTCTCAAGTGAGTGATTTGCCTACATGCTCTGGAGGGGGCTACATGCTCTGTGCGTGGTCCTGGGGAGTGCAAGGCCACAGTCTCTCAAGTGGGTGATTTGCCCACATGCTCTGGAGTGGGCAACCTCCCCTGTGTATGGTCCTGGGGAGTGCAAGGCCACAGTCTTTCAAGAGGGTGATTTGCCCACATGCTCTGGAGGGGGCAACATGCCCTGTGCTTGGACCTGGGGAGTGCAATGCCACAGTGTCTCAAGTGGTTATCTTATTCACTGGTTCTGGAGGGGGCATCTTGCCCTCTGCTCTTGATCCTGGGGAGGCTGGGGTAGGTGGGTGTCTACCCACTGGTTCTGGAGGGGGCATCGTACCCTGTGCTCTTGATCCTGGGGAGCCTGGGGTAGGTGGGTGTCTTACCCACTGGTTCTGGATGGGGCATTGTGCCCTGTGCTCTTGATCCTGGGGAGTGCAAGGTCACAGTCTCTCAGGTGGGTGTCATATCCACTGGGTTTGTAAGGGGCAGCACACACAGCAGCCCATGGAGGCAGGATTACATACTGTCTGCTGATGGTGACGGCTGCTCAATGGTGGTGGGGGTGCTGCTGCTGGTGGGGGAGGCTCCTGACCATCCGCTGCAGCCTCAGACGGCTGCCCACTGGACGTGGTGGTGCTGCTGGTGGGGGGAGGCCCCTGCCCATCCCCTGCAGCCTCTGACGGCTGCCCACTGGAGGTGGCAGTGCTGCTAGTGGGGGAAGACTCCTGCCCATCCCCTGTAGCCTTGGATGGCTGCCCACTGGAGGTGGCGGTGCTGGTCCTGCTGGTGGGGGGAGGCTCCTGCCCATCCCCTGCAACCTCGGACAGCTGCCCACTGGAGGTGGTGGAGCTGCTGGTGAGGGCAGGCTCCTATCCATCCCCTGCAGCCTCGGATGGCTGTCCACTGGAGGTGGCGGTGCTGGTGCTGCTGGTGGGGGGAGGCTCCTGCCCATCCCCTTCAGCCTCGGTCAGCTGCCCACTGGAGGAGGCAGTACTGCTGGTGGGGGGAAGCTCCTGTCCATTCCCTGCAGCCTTGAGCGGCTGCACAACCATGGTTGGTGGTGGGGGCCCAGTCACAGTTCCTGCCCCAGGTCCCTTGCCCTTTCTGCCTGATGGTGCTAGCTGTTTCCTCTTCCTGGCAGTTGGGGCAGGTTCTTTAGTTTTCCTGGCTGTAACTGGGGCAGCCTCCTTAGTACTCCTGGCAGCATCTGGGGCAGGCTCCTTAGTCTTCCTGGCAGCAGCTGGGGGTCTTCCTGGCAGCAGCTGGGGCAGGCTCCTTTGTCTTCCTGGCAGCAGCTGGGGCAGGCTCCTTTGTCTTCCTGGCAGCAGCTGTGGCAGGCTCCTTTTCCTTTAGGTTGTCTGGTGCAGACATGTGCCCTGGATCCTTTCCCACTACAAGTGGGTATGGTGACGACTGGGCCCATGGACTGGGTGGCTGAGATACTTGGCTGTGTTTTTGTCTCCCTGGCCAGACGTGCAGGATGAGGGAGGTAGGGAAGAGGTCAATGATGGATAGGAAAGGTTTTTTAGGGACACTGGGGCGGGAAGAGGGAGAAGGTTTGGGAGTGGAGAAAGAGGGAGTGGTTGTAAGAGGTGTCTGCTGATTTTGGGTGCAGGTGCATGGGCTGGATGCTGTTGTGAGGTGGATGGCTGTTGAGTGTCTGAGTGCTTGCGTTAGTGTATCTTGGGAGGAGGGGACAGACACAGTGGGAGAGGACACAGGGGACATGTGCATGGCTGTTGTGGAGGTGTCTGCCAGTGAGGTGTGTGTTCTGCTAGGTGTGGTGGTGATGCTGGTAGTGGATGATGGTGTAGTGCATGCAGTTGTGAGTGTAGACGGAACTGGGAGGGAGGTGGAGGAGGAGGAGGAGGGGGACACAGTGGAAACTGTGGATGTTGGTATGTTTGCATCTGGGTGGTGCTTGTGTGAGTGCCTGTGGGATGAAGTGTGGTGCTTGTGTTTACCAGAACCACTTGTGTGTTGTCTTGTGTGCATGCTCGTCTCCCCGTGTGCTTGGGATAGGTTGGGGTTAAGGAGAATGAGAATGGGAAGAGGAAGTTGGCGGGGGAAGGGTGGAAACAGATACAATGGCTGCCATCAGAGAGGAGGCCAGAGCCTGGATTGAGAGAGACCTGTGACCTTGCACTCTCCAGGAATGTATTAATCTGTTGCATCTGGGCTGCCAGCCCCTTGATGACATTCACAATAGTTGACTGCCCTACAGAGATGGATCTCAGGAGGTCAATAGCCTCCTCACTCAGGGCAGAAGGACTCACTGGGGCAAGGCCTGAGGTGCCTGGAGTGAAGGAGATGCCCACCCTCCTGGGTGAGCGGGCACGGGCAACTCAATGAGGGGCTGCTGGGAGGGCAGTGCTGGTACAGGGGTGGCGGCTGTACCTGTAGCTGGTGTGGTCACAGAGGTGTCCACCACCACCAGGGAGTTTCCATCGGAGGAGGTATCTGTGTCTGAACTGTCCACTCCAGTTTCCGCCGTGGTGCTCCCCTCACCCTCAGTCCCCTGGTGCCCTCAGCGCTGGTGGATTATGCCTCATGGGTCCTGTGGGATGCAGCTCCCTCCATCGCCGGTGCCTCTGCTCCTCCGCCAGATGATGCTAATGCACATAAGGACAGGGTGACAAACAAGAAGGGAGGAAGAGACAAAGGATACACTCAGTTAATGGCTGCACCAACACCACCATTGGCGTGCACAGCACCCTCACACATAGGGAACAGCCCTACACAATATGCATTGCACTACCAGTGATATTGCTAGCCACCAAGGCATGAGGAGTGGCACACACTGGCAAATCCAGCACACCTGGGCCCCCCGCAGCCCTGACCAATAGTGGATACCTACGAGCTAGGTAGATAAATTTGCCCTTCTGCACCCTAGCCACCAGCGGACCTACGCTGCAATGAAATGCCTGGCCTATGAGCTCCCACTGATGCACATCCAACACCTGGATACCTCCCCACCAGGCGTTAGTAGTAATGATGGGCACTGAACTTACCCCCTTGTGGATGCTGTGATGCTCTCAAGTGCCCATCCAGGTTTGGATAGGCCACCGCCAGTATGCGGGCTATCAGGGGGGTCAGGGTTTAGCGGGCAACCCTTCCTCATTGGGAGGCCATATCCACCTGGGCTTCCGCCGTCTTCCGTGCCCAGTGTCTCAGGTCCTCCCACCGTTTGCGACAGTGAATGCTCCACCTGCCGAAGACCCCCAGGGTCTGCACGTCCTTGGTGATGGCACGCCATATACCCTTATTTTGATGGGCGCTGACCTACAGAGGCAATACAGACAGGAAAAAAAGTGTTAGTCAGACAGTCCTGCTTATTACACTTATGGCCCACCATACCCCTTCACATCACCATTTGCATAGACATGGCCCAGCACACAACCAATATGCCACCCAGAGGACATCCATGCACCCCCTTACACAAGGCCCTCACACACCACCCCATGCATTCATGCCACATGCATCGTGCCCACAGTGTACTCACCTGTTGGTCTGGAGGCCCATGCAGCAGTCCGTACGGGGGTAGGACCCCATCCACCAGTCTCTCCAACTTCGCCAAAGTGAAGGCAGGGTCAATTTCCCCAGTCACACGGGCCATGGTCGGGTCCAGACACTGGTCACAGCAGCACATGCAGTGTAGGTCCTCTCCTGTTAAAGGTCAGGTAGCAAGTGAGGAATCAGATAGAAAATGGCGGTCATGTCCGCGGCGGCGCATACCGTCACCGCCGGCTAAGATCACCACTGGCCACTGAAAGCCATAGGGCCCAATGTTACCCAATGAGGAGTTGCACAGCGCTTCCCAACCGCCTCCCGCAACAGCGCACGTCAGCAGAATTACCTCACTTCCACCTGTCCCTCCACACAGGACAGGCAGACGCCATTTCAATCGTGAGGGGGGCAGGCCCTGTATAATTGCTGCATCACTGTTGAAATTTGGACATACTGGACAATTCACACTGTCCCATTACAAATTAACAGCATGCAATGTTTTGATGTAGCCCGATTATTCAGTTTGTGACTGTCTCCTTACTCTTTTGCCCCATAGATTGCTACCGCTGCGGATGAATAGGTGATGGAGACATATCCCCATGTACAGACCCCTGGTGGACTTGGCTACACTGAAGGACAGGCACATTATCCTCACCGATAGACTGGAAAGGGCCACAATCACAGACCTGTGTGCCCAATTGGAGCCTGGCCTGACATCTGCTATCCATCACCCGACTGGGATCCCCCCCTCTTGTGCAAGTTCTATCAGTGCGCTATTTCTTGGCAACTGGTTCTTTCCAAGTGACAGTGGGCTTGGCAGCAGGAATGTCACAGCTAGTGTTCTCAATTGTGCTGACAAGAGTGTTCTCTGCTCTGATTAAACACATATGCAGCTACATTGTATTTCCCCAGGTGGAAGATATGGCCACAGTGAAGGCTGAGTTCTATGCAATGGGACATATCCCCAACATAATAGGGGCGACTGATGGAACATATATTGCATTTGTTCCCCTCGTCAAAATGAACAGGTGTACAGAAATCATAAGAGTTTTAACTCTGTGAATGTACAGATGGTGTGCTTGGCAGACCAGCACTTCTCCTACGTCAATGCTAAGTATCCTGGGTCGGTGCATGATGCCTTTGTCCTGAGGAATAGCAGCATTCCAAATGTGATGGGCCAACTACAGAGGCACAGGGTGTGGCTAATAGGTGAGGCCTGGTCCCCACCCAGTATATGTTGGTTTATGGTGTGAGCCATATGGAATAGTGTGTAACTAAATGTTGTCCCTCAATACGCAGGTGACTCTGGTTACCCCAACCTATCTTGGCTGCTGTCCCCTGTGAGGAATGCTAGGACAAGGGCAGAAGAACGTTACAATGAGGCACATGCGCAAACCAGAAGGATTATGGAATGGACCTTTGGCCTCCTGAAGGCCAGGTTCCGGTGCCTCCATCTAACAGGTGGATCCCTGTGCTACTCACCCAAGAAGGTCTGCCAGATAATAGTGGCATGCTGCATGTTGCACAACCTTGCCCTGAGACGCCATGTGCCTTTTCTGCAGGAGGAGGAGGCTGGAGATGCCCGTGTGGCAGCAGTGGACCCTGTGGACAGTGAGAGTGAGGAGGCAGAGGATGAGAATGAAGACAACAGAACAGCAGTCATCAGACAGCACTTTCTATGACACACAGGTAAGACAGTGTTACTTCACATTTCATTGTAATTATTGTGAATATTTGTGGCACTGGCATGCTGTACTTACTGTACCCTTTGGCAATTCATTTTACAAATGTTGGTGCCTCACAATAGTTCCTGGTGTGAACAGTGCAGCCAGCTACAGGTCATTAACATACGCTAATTTACTGTACAGTTGAATTGCATTGTTTGAACCTGGTTAAATGAATACATTTTTTAAACATGTGACATACTCCATGTGTTTATTTTTTCCTTGTGTGTTTATTGAAGTGCTAAGAAAAAGAGGGGCATGTGCAGTGGGCTGGGGTGATAATGGAGGAAAGTCCAGGGTATTGTTCCAGTCTATTTGTAGCACAGTTGCATTGCCCAAGGGGCCATAGGAAGGGGAGCAATGGCAGTTCAAGGTGGACAGTGTGACTGTGTGGGACACAGGGGTGACAATCAGGAGAGTCTCATTTCCTGGCGGGGGTCTTGGCAATAGTCTCTGGCTTCAGTCTGGATCACAGGGAACATTTGTGGGGTGTTTCTCCTTCTGCAGGGTGAGGGGTGCTGGTGGCCTGTTGGTCCTGTGGTGGGGTCTCCTGTCCACTAGCGGCAGTGGAGGTGGAAGGCAGTTCAGATGTCTGGCTAGTGGCAGGGGCCCACTGTTGTGAGACTGCCTCCCTCACAATATTGGCCATGTCTGCCAGCACCCCTGCTATGGAGACCAGAGTGGTGTTGATGGCCTGCAAGTCCTCCCTGATCCCCTGGTACTGTCCCTCCTGCAGCCGCCTGTTCTCCTGCACATTGTCCAGGATTTGGCCCATCGAGTCCTGGGAATGTTGATTGGCTCCCAGGATCTCTGCAAGTGCCTCCTGGAGAGTCGGTTCCTGGGCCTGTCCTCCCCATGGCACATAGCAGTCCTCCCAGTTTCCCTATTGTCCTGTGTCTCTGTCCCCTGAACCGTGTGCCCACTGCCACTGACCACAGGTCCCTGACTATCTTGGGTATGAGGGGTGCCCTGGTGTCCTTGTAGAGTTGGACACACTGCTGATTGACTTGTCCTGGGGACAGAGGTATGGGTACACTGGGTGGGTGCTGTGGTGGTGTTTCCTGAAGGGGAAGGCTCTGTGGTGGTGTGTGACTGTGCCTAAGTAACCGAATGTCCTGAAGTCGCTGATGGGCCAGGTTGGTCCTCCAGATCCTGAAGCCCAGAGTTGCTGTCATCACTGTGGGCCTCTTCTGTGGGGGGACAGGATATAGCTGGCACCTTCTCTCCGGTGACATTGGCTGGGGTACCTGAGGGGATGTAAATGCTGTGTTATTGTTTCTGTTTCTGACATATTGTGCATCCGTGGCTTGCCCTCTTTGGTTGCATTTGCCCTTGCAGTTTTCACTTGTGTACGTTGGTATGTGGTGGGATAGCTGATTCCCTCTAGTGTGCATACTTTAGTGATAGGTGTCCATGCAGGGCTGTAAGTGGTGTCCATGCATTGGTATGGCATGCAGGGCTTGGCATTGGGATGAGTGAGATGTGGTGGTGGGGTGTGTGGGAAGTGGTGGAGTGATGGGAGTGAGGGTGGGGGTATGTGATGGCATGCAGGTAGGAGGTTAGAGTTGACTTACCAGAGTCCAGTCCTCCTCCTACTCTGGCCAGGCCCTCAGGATGCATGATTGCCAAGACTTGCTCCTCCCATGTTGTTAGTTATGGGGGAGGAGGTGTGGGTCCACCGTCAGTCCTCTCTACAGCGAGTTGGTGTCTTGCTGAAATGGAACATACCTTCCCTTGTAGGTCATTCCACCTCTTCCTGATGTCATCCCTGGTTCTTGTGTGCTGTCCCACGGCGTTGAACCTGTCCGCGATTCTCCACCATAGCTCCATCTTCCTAGCTATCGATATCTGCTGTACCTGTGCTCCAAATAGCTGTGGCTCTACCCTGATGATTTCCTCCACCATGACCATTAGCTCCTCCTCTGAGAATCGGGGGTGTCTTTGTGGTGCCATGGGTGCAGTGTGAGTTGTGTAGGTGAGGGTGTGTAGGGTGATGTGTTGGGGTGTGTGATGTGGGGTGCATGGGTGGTGTATAGGTGTGTACAGTATGTGGCTCTAGTTATGTCAGTGGTCTTGGTGTCTCTCTCCTGGCAATGCTTTGTAGTCGTAAAGGGTTGTGGGTAATGTGGGTATGTGTTTTATAGTGGTGTGGGTGTGTGGCTGTGGTGAGGGTATGAGTGTCAGGTGTATATTATTTGAATTGTCCAATGTGGTGTTGTTTTGTTTGTGTGTGTGTATTTTGAGCCCAGCGGTATGTACCGCCAATGGTTTACCACCATTGAATGTCTGCTGTGGTGATTCTTGGGTCATAATGTGATGGGCGTTGTTCTGTTGGCGTAACTGTGTGGGTTTTGATACCGCCACTTTATCACTGACCTTTGGGCTGTCAGAATTGTGTATGTGGCTGAATAGTGACAAATTGGTATGTGTGTGTCATAATATGGTGAACGGATATCCACCGCGGCGGCGGTATGTTGGCGGCAGTAAACGTGGCCATAAGTGGGATTTACCGCCATAATGAGGGCCTAAACCTCTTTCTGACTTCCTGCCTTCTAAGGAGTAGGATGGCTCAATGAAGGGTGCCCACCTCTCCCCCATCCTGACCCTATAGCAACAAAGGGACTGTTGCCAATGTTGGGGCAGTTTGCCTCTCTCTTCCTTCCAACCCTAGGGCTCACTACATGGTGTACCCATGATATTGACACTGGGGATAGAATGCCTGTGCAGAATAAGATCTACAGGCTGTCTGACAAGGTGAGAGCTAGTATAAAGGAAGAAGTCTTCTAAATGCTGGAGCTAGAGATAATTCATCCCTCAAACTGCCCTTGGTCTAGCTCAGTGGTGCTGGTCTCCAAGGCTGCCTATCCAGGTACCACACCGAACTCCAGTTCTGTGTGGATTACCGGGGTATCAATGCAGTCACCAGGAATTACACTCATCCTGTCCTCTGAACTGATGAATCCATTGATCAGTTGGGGGCCACTAAGTTCCTCAGCATGTTTCATCTGACATCTGAGTACTGGCAGATTTCCTTAATTGAGAGGCAAAAAGAGAAGCATTTTCTAACCCAGAAGACCACTTCCAGGTTCAGGTGATGCCCTTCAGATTCAAGAATGCCCCTTCCTCCTTCCAGAGGTTGGTCAATCTGGTCTTGGCTGGGTTGGTGAAATTCAATGCAACCTACCTTTATTACATTGGGGGCTTCAGTTACAGTTGGGATGACCACCTGTGCCACCTCAGAGAAGCACTTGAGGCTCTAAAGAGAGTAGGCTTGACTATCAAGGCCAGTAAGTGCCATATAGGGCTGGGTCTTGAGTCATCAAGTTGGAGGGGGCAAGTCACAGCCCCTCCAGGCCATGTTCCAAACCATTCTGTCTTGGGAACCCCCAAGACCCAGACAGCTGTGACAGCCTTCCTGGCACAACAAGAGATTTGGCCAAGGGTATCAATGGTACCATTGCTGCTTCCTTCACAGGCCTGACTTTGAAGAAGTAGCCCAGACAGGTGACCTGGACAGAGGTGTGCCACGCTGCTTTTGACACCCTGTAGAAGGCCATTTCTCGAGGGCCCTGATTACTCCCAAGAGTTTATCATGCACATAGATGCCTCAGAGCATTGTATAGGGGCCATACTCTCACAGCTGAAAGAAGAGGACATGGATCAATGAGTAGCCTTCTTCAGCAGGAGGTTACTTCCTAAGGTAGAGGTAGAGTGCGACAGAAAGGGAAGCATTTGCATTTGTTTGGGCACTAAGAAAGTTCAGAACATAGGTATCTGGGGCTTACTTCCAGGTTCAGACAGACCACACACCCTATAGATGTCTAGTGCAGATGAGAGGTGACAATCTTAAACTGTTGAGGTGGTCCCTCTCCCTTCAAGGAGTGAACATTACAGTGGTGCATCACCCTGGAAGTGACCACGCCAATGCTGATGGCCTCTTCAGGTTCTTCTGTCTTATCAACGAGAACTCCCATGGGGGTAGTTCTCTCTGTCTTCAGCTGGGGAGCATGCATGTTTAGCCCTCAGATCCAACTTTTCAGTACACCTCTGGACCTGTGGAAGATTCAGAAGGACTGGTGTGCTGCTATGCTGCATGAAGGACTGTTACTATGCTGCACTGAAAATCTGGTACCCTTCTTCCTGAGCAAGAACTGGACCTGCATCTTGAACCCATGACTACCAGAGTGACTCCAAGGGCCGGTTGCCTGGCCTCTTTCTAAGAGCCTCAGGGACAGAAAAGGCTCCAACTACTTTGATGCCAGTACCTGGGCTCCGTCTGCTGTGTGTCTTGCCCCCAAATTGGTGCCACCCCAGTTCTGGACCCTTGAAAGTGGGCCTGAAGGTTCTCTGCCAGCCCAGCTGTGATCTCTTGGGCAGAACTGACACAGCACAACACATCTCCACGTAGCCATGCATTGGAACCATCACTGCACAATGCATCCCTCCGTGCAGGACCTTGTATTGCAGCCCACAGCTCATCGGAAGAGTTACTGCTCTAAGCATCCCCTACACAGGACGTTGCATCGCAAGCCTCTGCCAACAGCATCCACATGATGACATGGGAACTCAGAACGCAATCCTTGATGAGGGCTCCATCGGAACCGCCACTGAGGGATGCATCCTTGATGGAGGACCTTGCATCCCGGCCCACAGCTCATCGTAACCGCCGCCATGCACTGCATCCTCAATGAAGGATTTTGCAATGCTCCTGAACCAGGATTTAAGGTACTTTGGGCCAGATCTAAAAGTAAGTGGTGCATCAATCCTGATGCACCACTTTTCTTGTGCCACCCTTAGTCTCCCTAAAGTCACCATGGTAGCGCTGTATTTACAATACAGCACTCCATGGCGCACGTTAGCACAATAGCGTCAGAATTTATGATGCTATTGTAGTGCTTTGCTGTATTAGCACCATGAATTATGTCCAGCAAAGCACTATGGAGGCCCATAGGTTATGATGGGCCTGTCACTTTAACACTTGAAATGTGCAGGTTTTAAAAATGAGAGAAGAAATGACACAGTGAAGTTTTGTAGCTTTCACTGCACCATTTTTTGCACCCCCCTGCATGGGAACACCCACTTGCATACATTATGCCTGGCTCAGGCATAATGTGGCACAAGGGGATACAAAGTGACACAATATGGCGTGTCAGAAATGCCTACCTAACTCCACATTAGCATAAAACAATACGCTCAAGTAGCGCAAGGGCCTTGTAAATGTGACCCTTTGTACATCAAGCCTAACTGGGTCCATGTATCCGGCCCACAGTATATTGCAGTCAGCCTGAACTTCTGACTTTGTCCCGGTCTGGCACGACCACATAACCACAGTTCGTGCTTTGTGCTTTTAGGCACTATTTTCACTTAAACCATTAAATTACATATCTTTGGTACTACTGATTGGATTTTTGTTGCTTTGGTCTCAAATAATCTGTTACATTTGCTCTATTCTTCTACATTGGTGTAGGGTGTTTTTACTTTATTACTACTTGAATTGTTGCATAAATACTTTGCACATTGCCTCTAAGTTAAGCCTGACTCCTTTGTGCCAAGCTACCAGGGGGTTAAGCATAGGTTAATTAGGGGTTTGCTTGCATTTCCACCTGGACAAATTGTTGTTGCTGTTTGAGTAGGGTTTCACCCACCTCAACCAGTAACTCAATTTCCTACACCTGTTTTGTTGCTATGAACTAATAATTTTGTGACCTCTGCAGTGACTGTAGTCTGCTGAAGAGGGTTAGCAATGTGTTTAAAATGACAACGTGTTTTTATTTCTGAGTTGCTATATCTGTCAGTCTGGTAAGGCAACCCTTCAGATTACCTAGACACAGATACCCTGGACATGGTTCAATGGCACCTCTGGCTGCCTGAGACCTGCACAAAGTTCAGTGAGATGTAGAAGAAGAGGGATCATGACAAGTGTCACAGCGTTTGAAACACCCAAGAATAGATTCCCCAGCCAATAAATGAAAAGAAGTACTGACAGCATCTCTACAATCCCAAATGCCACACTGAACTAACAGTTTCAGAACAATATTGGACTTATGAGATTGGATGTGTGTTCGTGGGTGGTGCATGCCTCTGCTCACTGTGATTACAGAAATAAAAGATGTTTCTAAATGGAGTTTGTTTTCGTAGTAAACCATGACCTAATGTCTTATGAGAGTCTCACAAGTTTATTATTGTTCAGCACAATCATTGACAAAATTCTGAATAAATAAACCTGTGTGACAAATTATACCTCTTAATATAGCCTAACAGAACTATTACTGAGGTTTACAAATAGTGAAAATCTTACATGGGAATGGTTGTTGATGCAGTATTTAAGAAAGATTTTCAATTTAATATGGCTATATATTTCAAAGAAGTAAATCAGCCACTGATAAGGCAGAAATATCAATCTGCATTCAAAATGAAAAGCACACCCTTTGGGCATGCATAATAAAAACTGCCTGATATGTGCAGTACATTACATTAAATAAGACAACAGCAAAACATAGAAATGTGGGGAAACATGCAAACTAAAAGAATTCCTCACAATTACGAGTCAACAAGCAGAAGTGTCTTCTGTTTATCAGTGTTATAAATTGGGCTGTTGGTTGACTGGGGTGTGAGCTGTGGTCAAGCAGCAACCACAATCCTAGTCAAGGTAAGGAACAAGCAAACCCCAAATTAACCTGTGCTCAGCCCCCTGGTAGCGTGACACAGAGCAGTCAGGATTAACGTGATGGTAAAGTGCAAAGTATCTGAGCAATACTTCAAACAGTAGAATAGTGGTGGGGCTACCTAGATCTATTAAAGAGTAAGTTTTGGGTCTGGCAAAAGGTTTACTTTGCAAAGGTCGACAAGGCAGTGTAAGCTACACACACAGTGGCAGGCCTGAGACATGTTTTGAGCTGATACTTACATGGATAGCATAATCAGTGCTGCAGACCGAGTAGTAGTAGTAGAAAGTAGGTTTCTTAGGATACATCCATGAACAATTCTAAAACTATAAAATACTTGCATTAGAAAATAATCTTAAAAATTCACAAGACCCCCCACATGTGCCACAACTTATTCGCAACCATCTTTAAAAATCTGCTTAACAGCGAGAATAAAATGTGCAATTCCTACTGCAACATCAAGATAGTGCATTTCAGACAAAAGGCCATTGTGTCCAACCTTGAAGGTGTTTGGTATTTTAAAAATAAGGGCCTTAAAATCTTGGAGACATAAAAAACTGAATCCATCAGTACATGACACAAGGAGCATTTTCCATTCTGGGAGCATGTACATAATCTATTTCCATCCTGTTGGAAAGTGGGTTACTGGCAGTGGTAACTATGAACCTACCACTGGCACTAAGGCCACTAACCAAATACAGGTTCAGTAAAGGTCCCAGTAAATTAGCCCCTTGCTCAACCCTTGGTAGCTATAACCGAGCAGGCAGGCCTAACTTAGGAGACAAGAGTGTAAAGCATTCAAAAACACCAATACAGTAAATAAGTGAGACACAACACACAATAAAAATCCCACACCAATTTATAAAAATAGGTTATATTTTTATGAGTAAATAGACACCAAAACGACAAAAATTCAATGTAGGGAACCAGAGATATGAATTTTAAAAGAATAAACACTTTCTAGTGCTTAGAAACACAAAGTGCCAACTTTACCAAAATTCTCCAAACTTCAGGAGGTGTTTCCTGAAGTCTTCCTTGCAGGTACAAAAGGTCCAAAACACAAACCCAAGAGTCTGGAATCTCCGGGTGGGTCCTTGGAACCAGTGATATGAATTTTTAAAAGAATAAACACTTCCTAGTGCTTAGAAACACAAAGCGCCAATTTTACTAAAATTATCCAAACTTCTCCAATCTTCAGGAGGCATTTCCTGAAGTCCTCCTTGCAGGTACAGAGGGTCCAAAACACAAATCCAAGGGTCCGGAATCTCCTAGATGGTCCTTGGAAAGGTGGACCACAATTCCCGCAATGCACCTGGCCAAATCCTTAAAAGTCCACTGGATGCACTCCAGGCTGGGGACTTTTGCTGGGGATGATGCAGGTGAAGCTCTGTTAACCTGTAGCTGCAGGGAGTCCACTCCTGAGTCCTTCTTGAAGCAAGGCACTGTCCCCAGGGCTGTAGTACCAGATTGTGCAGCAGGCGCAGTTCACTGCAGGCCAAGGGTGCAGATCCAGATTCCAGCAGGGCAGTCTTTCTTTCTCTTGTAGTTTCAGGCAGCAGATCTGAGAGGCTATGCACCGCTCACATATTTATTCCCAGCTCCTGGGCAGCAGGAAGGGGGGCGCCCAACCAATAGAATGCAGCCTGACGCCCAGATGCATGACCACTTCCTGCAAAGTGTGGCATATTCCTGCCCCAAAATCCATGATGTCTGAAACTAAGAGCTGACTAAACCATCCTCTAGGGTGGCTCATTTCCATAGCTCTCCTCCTTCTAACATCTGCAAATTCCTTCCTTAAGCCTAGTATCTGACTGAGCGGTCCAGAAGGTGGGGGTTAGGTGATCTGGCATTCTCTCCTGTCTTGCTCTCCTTTGAGTTTGTATGTTTTATTACCCCTCCCCCTGCTCATGCATTCCTGTGTAGCCCCTGAGCTGCCCTTCACCAGATATGCTCTCCCCTGGACAGCCACTTATCACTTAATCAAGCAGCTCTGCTAATCCTGTTAGCACTGACCAATCAGAGGGGACAGTCAGAAGGCTGGATTTTGGCTTACAGAAAGAAAAGCCTTATAACTTATTTTCTGTACAAGTTGTCCAATTGCTGGATTTATCAAAACAAATCTTTTAAGTCCTTGAACTACTTTTCTGCGCTTTTCCTTACTATTTGTACCATGAAAATACCATATAGCAATGATAGCTTATGAAGGCAAGTATCTATAGTGGGGGGAAATGAAATGGTCAGTTTTCCCTTACCGGGGTTTATAAAACATCTTTTATAAAACCCCTTCTTATGGTTACATGACCCCTGCCCCTGGGATACCTAGGGGAGATCCTGGGGGTACCTAATATGTGAAAATAAGGTAGATCATCACATTTAAAGTGCCCAAAGCACCAAAGTCGAATTCAGACACCATTTGCATGTAAATGCAGTCTGCAGAGCCAGGTTGCATTTTAAAATGACAGAAAACCTTCAGCAGTGCCCACAAGCAAAGGGCAGCAATTCTGCTGGGTCTCTACTTCCATGCCCTATTATATAGGGGCTTATAGGCAGATTGTACACCTTTGCCCATTATATACTAGGGACTTACAGGGTCTGTCAGGACAAACGAAAGAGTACACTAATACCTACTGTACTCTACTACAAGTGTGTGTTTTAACATAGCACTGGCCTGGGTCTGGCTAACAGAGTCCAGGGCACAGTCAGAGTCAGTTATCATCAGCACCAGTCAGCAACAAAAAATGGGGATGAACAGGGCAAAAAGATGACTTTGCAACACATTCTGAACATTACACCATTTAGAACTCGAAACAAATTGGTAACACTCCAGTCTCTCTTTTAAAATGTCATTACATAGCCTGGCATCAGGTGCTTGGGCCAGATAAGGGAAAACTGTAAGTTGGCCAAGAGAGTTTAATGAGAAGCTAATGAGAGGTTTCTCAGTCAAGTAGGCCAGTTCCAAAGGACCATCAGTCTTACCTAAAGATTCTTTCAAAGCCTGTTTACTAGGAAACGGAGACCATCTTTCAATTGTACCCCCAAGCGAATTTGTTTTTTTGAAGTCTATTATCCTTCTCTTGCCCACATGCTTTCATTAGTGAGAATTTCTCTATAATCTAGAGACCATTAAAGCGTCACTATCTATCGATACCTTATTAAGAAATATCAAAACGCCGGTGCTCACCTGCAAGTTCCACTAAACCAGATTCAGTTCTCTCCTTGTATCCTGAACCATGGTTCCTGGTGGTAGCAACAATAGCCTCCTAAGGACAGTCCCCTCCAGCCTATCCCAGTTACAAGAGGGATCAAGTGTAGGAACCTCTGCTGTGTACAGCAAGCACCCATGGGAGTATTTTCCCTTTGTAAGCCTGCATAAGAGGGGTAGGAGCCAATCCCCCATACCTCAAATTTAACCAGACATCCAACTTGCAGCATGGATGTCTGCTTGATGTTCCCCATGTGGGTATCCCATTTAAAGTTAATTTTAAGAAGGTCAGCCCTAGATTCTTATAGGAGTCTGTTGGAAAAAAGTGAAGAACTTTAAAAGGTTCCTGAACTCGCTAGTGGTAGAAATTGTCTTCTACCACTAGGGATTTCAAGAACCATTTAAAGTTATTCACTTTTTTCCCCAAAGACCACTGCCTTTGTTTTTTCAAGTTTATTTCCAACGAATGTTTGCTATATGATTCAGGGGAGCCCCATCTTCTTTGCAGACCATTAGGAGTGTAATCCAGCAAAAATAAATCATTCACATACAGTAGGCATGTGTTAGACCTGACAGCCTTAGGGTAGTCACCCCTAACTTTTTGCCTGCCTCCCTCCACTTCGTGGACACTGTTTTTGCTGGTTTTTAGACTCTGCGCACTTTACCAATGCTAACCAGTGCTAAAGTGCATATGCTCTCTCCCTTAAAACATGGTAACCTTGAATCATACCTGATTGGACTATTAATTAATTTACTTATAAGTCCCTAGTAAGGTGCACTTTATGTGCATAGGGCTGGTAAATTAAATGCTACTAGTGGGCCAGCAGCACTGGTTGTGCCACCCACTTAAGTAGCCCCTTTTTCTTGTCTCAGGCCTGCCATTGCAAGGCCTGTGTGTGCAGTTTCACTGCCACCTCGACTTGGCATTTAAAAGTACTTGCCAAGCCTAGAACTCCCCTTTTTCTACATATAAGTCACCCTTAATGTGTGCCCTAGGTAACCCCTAGAGCAGGGTGCTATGTAGGTAAAAGGCAGGACATGTACCTGTGTAGTTATATGTCCTGGTAGTGTAAAACTCCTAAATTCATTTTTACACTACTGTGAGGCCTGCTCCCTTCATAGGCTAACATTGGGGCTGCCCTCATACACTGTTGAAGTGGCAGCTGCTGATCTGAAAGGAGCAGGAAGGTCATATTTAGTATGGCCAGAATGGTAATACAAAATCCTGCTGACTGGTGAAGTCGGATTTAATATTACTATTCTAGAAATGCCACTTTTAGAAAGTGAGCATTTCTTTGCACTTAAATCCTTCTGTGCCTTACAATCCACGTCTGGCTGGGCTTGGTTGACAGCTCCTTGTGCATTCACTCAGACACACCCCAAACACAGGGTACTCAGCCTCACTTGCATACATCTGCATTTTGAATGGGTCTTCCTGGGCTGGGAGGGTGGAAGGCCTGCTCTCAGACAAAGGACTGCCACACCCCCTACTGGGACCCTGGCAGACAGGATTGAACTGAAAGGGGACCTGGTGCACTTCTTAGCCACTCTTTGAAGTCTCCCCACTTCAAAGGCACATTTGGGTATAAAACAGGGCCTCTGCCCTACCTCATCAGACACTTGCTGGAGAAGAAACCTGAACCAGAAACTACATCCTGCCAAGAAGAACTGCCTGGCTGCTCAAAGGACTCACCTGCCTGCTTTCTACAAAGGACTGCTGCCTTGCTGTTGCCCTGCTGCCTTGCTGAACTATTGTCTGGCTGTGAAAGTGCTCTCCAAGGGCTTGGATAGAGCTTGCCTCCTGTTCCCTGAAGTCTCAGGACCAAAAAGACTTCTCTTTTTCACTTGGACGCTCCGTGTGCCGAAAATTTCGACACACAGCTTGTTCTGCGGCGAGAAAAACGCCGCACACCGACGCGACGCTCTTGGCACGACCGAAAATCCGACGCACGGCTTCGCAAGGACAACGCCGCCCGACCTCTAGAGGAGAAATCGACGCGACGCCTGCCGTGAGATCGTAATTTCAACGCGCAGCCCCGCAGACCGACGTCTAGAGGAGAAATCGACACGACGCCTGCCGTGAGATCGTAATTTCGACGCGCAGTCCCGCAGACCGACGCGCAGCCGGAGAACGAGCAGGAAAATCCACGCACAGACCCGGGACATCTGGTAATCCCCGCGATCCACAGAAAGAGACTGTCCGCGCGCCGGAAAACGACGCCCGACTTCCCGGCGTGGAAAATAACGACGCAAGTCCGTGTGTGCTGGGGAGAAATCGACGCACACACCCTTTTTCCACGCACCTCTTCCCTTGTGGCCCTCTGAGGAGATTTTTCCACTCCAAACCAGGTACTTGTGCTTGAAAGAGACTTTGTTTATATTCTAAAGACTTAAGACACTTTATATCACTTTTCAGTGATATCTCTACAATTTCCCATTGCAACTTTATTCTTTTTGACCTACAATTATCCAGATAAATATTATATATTTTTCTAAATACTGTGTGGTGTATTTTTGTGGTGCTATATGGTGGTATTGTATGATTTATTTGCACAAATACTTTACACATTGCCTTCTAAGTTAAGCCTGACTGCTCGTGCCAAGCTACCAGAGGGTGGGCACAGGATAATCTTGGATTGTGTGTGACTTACCCTGACTAGAGTGAGGGCTTTTGCTTGGACAGGGGGTAACCTGACTGCCAACCAAAAACCCCATTTCTAACACATGGTATATGCTGTCCCTCAACTGTGGGGGAGAATTAATTTGATAATTTATATCTGCTCAAAGGTCTGCCAAGAATAAGCTGAAAAGCGATAGAGATGTCATAGGCCATTTCAAATTGGGATCTTTTGTGATAATCTACCAAATTTATCATGTTTAACTGGTGCCCAATTATCCAAATGTAATGCTTGTATTGCATTGAGGAGTTCAATTGGAACCTCCCAGGAATGGAGATTCCCCTTTAAAAGACCCCTGTGTACTGTATCAAAGGCTGTACGAAAATCAATAAAACAACTGCACAGCCTTTGATTAAGTTCCAGTGATTTCTGAAAAAAGACTTGTAACAGGGAGGCCATGCCAGGGTCAGGCGATATGGGCCGGGAAGGCCCGGAGCTGTGGGACCTATGCGCCAAGGGGACAATCCAACACATTACGTCGGTATGAGTGGAAAAACATAGTGATGTGCTTAAGGACGGAGAGATACCGGGAGGTGGAGAGGAGAAAAACACGGGACACTCGAGAAGCAGAGGAGACCCAAGGAGAGAGAGCAGTCGACAGGAGAGCAGACCGGAAGGAAAAGGGTCTGAGGCAACGACCCAAGCAGCCAAAGGAAGTGGGAACGGAGAAGCAGAGAAAACAGAATCCCCGGGAGGCATGCTGAGGCCCGCCACAGCCCTGGATGGTCGTGGATGTTACAAGTATGATATCGCTTAGGTGGTCACTTACAGTCTTAGGCACAGAGGACATGGGAGGTATGGGGAAGGGCTGTCAAAAGGGGAAGCTTCACGGGCATCGTTATAAGTTTCCACTGCGTGTATTGACACTATGTGAGAAGGGTGTAATACGGTGATCCAGTAGTGCTTTGCATGCATCAACACCACGGTATACTGGGATCTGTTGTTACCCTTTTTCTCACCACAGAAAACCCCTTATTGCATGAAAATAAAAACATATAAAGGAGAAACATACAATAGACCACTTACCTGAACCGGGGTTCTTTATTTTCTCCCCCCCCCCCCCATGATCCCAGGTGACGAGGTCTTTGGAAGACGGAAGAACTTCCGGTAATGGGAAAAAAACCTGAGTATGAGAATGAAAGAAAAGGGGATAGAAAACAGACAAAAGAAGAACTACAGACTATATACATCCAAGACGTGGTTTCATTTTCTATGGAACATCTGTATACTCTCAATTATTGATTACCCACATAATAATAAACGAAAAGTCATACCCACTCTACAGCCGCCTCTGGGTGCTCCCTATCACAGTGGTGTCAGAAGTTGGATGAAGGAGTAGACAGGAGGAAAACAGGGAGCATAGAGGGCAAACCATCCTTGGAAGTCATGATAGCTCAACTTGCAGAGTGGCAACAACAGCTTCAATTCATATTGGAAGAACAAGCGAAAACCTCCCAGACGGATAGGGAAGAGTTACAAACCACCTTAAACAGCCAAGCCACTTTTATTGCAAACAACCTTTTGGCCCATGAAACAGCCATACAAAAACTCACTGACACAGTAGCCACCACCGAGATATACACGAACGTCCCAAGTTCTGTACTACAGAAATTCCAGGAAGGGGAGGATCCTGATGCCTTCTTTACTAACTTTGAAAGAGTTGCAACCTCCGCTAACTGTCCTCAAGAAAGGTGGGGACAGTATATAGCACCCATACTCACCAGTACTCTACAAGCTGCCTATCAAGCCGTAAACCCTGCTAGTACCACCCCATAGGGGAGACTAAGAAAACTATACTTGAACGAGTACGGCTAGACACAAAACACCTTAGACTTAAATTCCGGAAAACAAAAAGGAATGTTTCAGAAACCCCCAGGGTTCTTTTCTATAGGGTTCAAGACCAGGGTCTCAGATGTTTTCGACCCACGGAAAAATCCAAAGAAGAGATTATCCAGACCATAGTGTTGGTACAGTTCCTGGAAGCACTAACCATGGGTACACGAAATTGGATCAAACAACATCCTGACATTTCAGTCTCCCAAGCTATTGAGTTAAATATGCCAATTGGGGAATAAGCCAATATTACCATTGTTCAAAGAGTAAGCACATGTACTTTCGCACTGATTAACAGTGGTAAAGTGCTCAGAGGCCAAAAAAAAGAGGTCCAGCAAAAATGGAGAAGGAGAGGCAAACAGCCTGGGGTAAGACCACCCTAAGGCTGGCAGGTCCAACAATGACGATGCATCCTCTTGGATTGTATGTTCTTCTTATGCAAGGTCAATTAGCCAATCCAGCAAGGTCAATACCAGTGCCTCGGTTTAACGTCACCAATTATCCTACGTCACTAAAGCCCATTAACTTCTACTGTGCCATTTCTGAACTTTCCAAGCCTTCTGAAATAAAATGAGCAGCAGAGTAACAGATTTCCACAATTTCCATGGGTTTAGAAACGCTGGGGCGGTTCCTCTGTAATGGCAGAGGAGTGTTGCCCCACTGCTGAGAGCCAGCAGATGAAAAATAAAATGACTGAGCTGAAGCTGATGGAGTCTAGGGTGGGGCCAGGCCAGACCATGGTAAGGAGGAGAAGTGGTGGGCTCTTTAAGCGCGCATGTCTGTTTAGCTGGCTGTCTTCTGACGGCTAAACCGACATGCGTACTTATGTTTCTCCAACCCAGCTGTGTTGCACAGACATGCTCTGTGTACCCGAGTGAGTTTCAGACCAGCCCATTCAGGTCAATCCCGGCACTTCTCTCATGCTAGGTATAGCATGACTGCAGTGTTTGGATTGAGTGGGGAGCCTGTGCATTGCATACTATGAAGTGCCAGGACAAAAGGAGCACATATGTGGCAAGCAGCATCAGCAGGAGCAGCAGGTAAGTCCTTTAATTTTATTCCAAACCTACGCCCCCACCCCACCATGAGACCTTACCACTTTGGATTGGCGGTAGACGCCACTGAAAAGAGCTAGAGAAAGCTTTTGGTTACAGATGACTATTTTAATAAGTAAGCATTAGCAAAGTCTCTAGGTGTCATCTTTGGTATGTGGATTGAGAGCTATTGGTTTTGCCTTCTCATACTGTGACACATCCAATAGAACTTTAAAAAAGATAAAAAGTGGCGATGGTGGAAGAGAAAATGGAAAGTGATGCACTCTCATGAAGCAGTAAAAGTGATATAAATAAAAATATTATGGACATATTTACAAGCCCCTTTTGCCTCCTTGCGCCACATTAGCGTCATTTTTTGTTTTATGCTATTGTGGTGTTAAGAAGGCATTTTTGTATTTACAAAGTGGCGCCATGCATGCACTGCACTACTTTGTAAACCCATGCACCACATTATGGCTGCGCAAGGCATAATGTATGCAAGGGGGCATTCCGACGCAGAGAGGCTTGAGAAAAATGGTGCAGTGAAATCTACAAGATTTTACTGCACCATTTTTAGTGTAATTCTTAACTCCTGCCTTAAAGTGACTCTCCCATTTTATTCAATGGGCCTCCCTTGACTTTGGGGGATTAGCGCCATAATTTTTGGCACCTAATTCACCAAAGTGCCACAATAGCATCAAACATTTTGACCCTATTGGTCTAATGTGCGCCTTGGTGCACACATGGTGTCTTTAGAGGAGTGCAATGAGGCACAAGAAAAGTGGAGCATCATCTATGATGAGCCACTTTCTTGTAAATATGCCCCTTAGTTTCTTTACATCAATAGGGCAAAGTTACAAGACATCTAACCAGAAACGGTGTATAGGAGGTATGCTCAAGAACTGACTAACACAAGTCCAGAGAGGAGAAACATTACATAAGAAGCTTCAAACTGAGATTGACAACAAAGTCTTCCAATCATGAGCAAGTCCACTTTATGTATGTTGTATTCCATACAGGCCTTCATCAATACATAACTAAAGTAGTCTTAAATTGAGACCTAAAACTTTGGCCATCTGAAAGCACCTTAAAGCTTCAGTGCTTTCCAAACACCACAACATGCAGAGTTGTGCAGTTAGTGATTAATTTGTAAACAAAATAAGTGCCAGGGTCCAAATATTTTCAGACGCCCTCTGCAGCTTGCAGTATCCATTGCCCCTACCAGCGCTGCCAAATGTGACTACAAATGCTACCTACTAAACCTCACACTCCTAAAAGTGTGATATTTGGACTATTCTAGTTTTCCCAAAGAACTAACAATGCCGTGTAATGCACTGGTACTATTGTGTTTCTTAAAGGTATTTTGTCATTTCAAACAATCTTCTTATGTTCTTAGTTTAAAAATAGGCAGAATGTGCCTTAGATTATTTAAAGTGATTGCGTTTCTGTTTCATCTAAAATGTTTACATTCTGAGACTTGGGTTCACAGTTCTTTAAGTATGACTACGAAACAAGGCGGTCAAATTCATTGTTCAACCAAAACCCTTTTTATGCTTGAAATGCTGTAGTTTGCAGAACAAATGAAACACTGACACAACATGGAAGTTTACATTTCAACTTACATTTTTCTTTGTTAATAGTAATATCTTTGAATATAGAACTATGTACTACATTTCTTCCATTTCTAAGCAGTGTAAATAACAGACATTACTTTTGCCCAATTTATAGTCTTCAGTTTCCGGACGGATGAAAGGATGTCGCTGACTTTTTGAGGCGCTGTTAAAAAAATACTTTGCTACTATGGCGTAATTATTAATCATTTTTTTTGAAAAGGCAGAAGTTGTTTGACAATAACACGTAGGGCCTTACACATTTTGGTTAATAAGGCTGGCCGCTGCTTGGGTCCCATTCACCTAAGGTATCACTGCCTGCTTTATGAACATCCATTAATTAACATATTACATTGTATAATAAACCTGCAACATAATTTCATTCAACAAAACATTATGGGCCAGATGTATGAAAAGTTTTTGCACTTGCAAACGGTGCGAATCGCAAAAATCGGCCGTTTGCGAGTGCAAAAACGTGGTCTGCGATGCATGAAAGACATTCGCAGACCAAAAAAAAGAAATCTCAAAAATTGCGATTTTTGCGGTGCGACCGGGTTTTGCGATTCGCATTTTGCGATTTGGTATTTCCAGTAGGAAATTGCGAGGTGCAAAATACGAATCGCAAAATCCGATTCGCAAAGAGATGCATCAAAAAATCGCAATTAGCGATTTTTCGCAGAATGGCATTTTGCACATGGAAAATACCACTAAGTGAAAGCAGGTGGTAACCAGGTGCAACCTATATAAAGCGGCCCAGAATGCCTCAGACTCTCTACCACAATGGCTGCACTCTACGTCATGGCGAGGAGGATGAGGATCCTGGCAGGTTTGAGGAGAGGGAGGAGGAGACAGGAGCGCATTTTCAGAGTGCGCATTACACTTTTTGACCTGACAGAGGAGGAAATATATGAGAGGTATAGGTTGAACTTAGCCATGATACTTGACCTGATAGCTGAGCTACAACCCATACTGCAGTGCAGATCACTAAGGACACATAGTATCCCCACCCATGTGCAGGTATTATGCTCCTTACACCTACTCACCTCAGGGAGCTATCAAGGGGTTATAGCAGCGGCTGGGGGGGTCTCACAGAGCACCCTCTCCAGATTCTTCAATGCATTTATCAACGCCATGCTAAGCAAACTCCAACAGTACATCAGATTCCCCCACACCCCACAGGAAATACAGCAGACAAAATTTGACTTTTATCAGATAGCACAGTTCCCCCACGTCCTAGGTGCCATAGTTGATACACATGTGGCTATATGTCCACCTTCTGTCACAGAGTATGTGTACCGAAACCGTAAACACAAACATTCCATGAATACACAGGTGATATGCAATGCCTCCTACATCATAAATGATCTTGTGGCCAGGTACCCAGGGAGCACAGATGATTCATACATCTTTCGCCACAGCGGCATTCACACAAGACTGCTAGCTGGGGAGTTTGGTGAAGGATATCTACTAGGTAATGTCACTCTTTACAATGGTGCATAGATAACAAACCCTTTTCAGATGGCTGAGGTACTCATCAAACCTTCTGTCCCTACAGTACAGTCCAGAAACCACATGTAGAATAGTGGCTACTTGTGCAATCTTGCACAATATAGCTACAACCAGGGGCATTCCTATAGAAATCAGTGACACTGAATCAGATGAGGATGACGATCCCATACACCTCTACAGCCAGCAGACACGACCAGTGCAGCAGAGGGACGGCAAAGGCGTGTTGACATCACACACAACCATTTTAGACGTGAGTATGTATAACAAATCTCCACTGACAACTGTAGCTTTAGTGATAGAAATATTTATTCCCTTACGTCAGGTTATTAATTGTGATGAAAGAAGTCAAAAGGTGAATAATAAAAACGAAAATCAACAAATGAACTGAGTCCCACACTATTACTTCATAGTGGGGACACCAGAGTCAATGCGGCAAGAGTCACTTCCTCCTCCCTCGCACACCACTGGGGTGCCCAGTTGACTCACTGGCACCCTGAATGTCAGCCTCAGTGGCAGTGCTGCGCCTGGCACTGCAGCGTCTGCTGTCTGAAGCAGGTACGTGCACACTACTGAGGCTCGAAGTGTCCTCCGTGTCCCCCAAGGCAACCTCACTGGGAGTGGCCGACCTCAGTCCCATTACTAGTTCTCTCACATTGGTGATTTGGACAAGGCCCTGGACCACATCCCTGCTGGTGTGTGCAGCCTCCACCTGGGCCGCCACAGCACGACGGGCGATGAGGGCGGTGGAGTTGGCCATACGATTTGAGGACCTGCAGTAGTTTGCAAACATGGTGCAAAAACGGTGTTCATGTCTGCGTCGACTCACTCTTTCGTGTCTCAGCTCCTCACACAGGTCACGCACTGCACTGGTCAGCTCCCTAGTGTCCTGGGAGGCCTGCACCTGTCCCTCACGCAGCTTGTTGATATTTTCGTTCAGGGTGTCAAGTCTCCGATGCAGACCAACCATATTTCTGTTGTGGACTCTAAGGTTTCTGTCCAGACTCAGTATTCTTCTGTTTTGCAGGCGTTGTTGCTGCAGCATAGCAGCCTCAAGTCCACCAAACAGGGATGTACCCTCAGCTGCCTCCTGCAGTTGCTGTTGGGACACTGTGGCACTTCTACGATGCGCTGAATGACCCCTGTCCTCTGGTACCTGGCTGCGCCTCTCGGGTGCAGATGGTGTGCCTGGCCCCTCCTGCTGCACATCGGAGTCACCACTGAGGTCTGGAAGTGGCAATGGCCTGGGCCTGCGGCGCACAGTTGTGACATTGATGGACCCACTGGTGTTGGTGTCAGAGGGCAGCTGTGTGTCTGTCTCCCCTACACACGCAATTTCTGTGGCTGCTGTGCCAGGCCCACCTGCAACAACAATATGCAGCATGTCAGTTCTGTATGTTACATTCTCTGTCCAGAAATGGCAATAAAGCTATAGGTACTGCTCTACATGGTGTAGTGTGTGTTGTGTTACCTTCGGTGTCACTATGCTTGCTTACATTATCATGCCACTGTCTGTACTAGTTTGTGGACCACGACTCCCATAATGCATTGTTGTGCTGCTACTACGATGTGGAGTGGACTACTTCACACACTACTTCACATTACATGCTAATTCCTAAGGGGCTTTTATGCATGCACATATTGGGTTCACACAACAACATTGCACTTACCTTGGCTGGTACTTGGTTGAGCGGAGGTGTCTATATCTGTGACCCCTGTCACTGCTTCCGGTAGGAGTATTGATTCCACCAGGTCCTCCAGTGGTGTGGCAGGTGGCTCGGTTGGTGGTCCTCCTCCTGTGCTCCTGGCCTCTGCAAGTCACCTTGCCACCTTCTCCTTTGCCCGGGACCGCAGGTCATACCAGCGTTTCTTGATTTCTTCAATGGAGCACTGTGCCACTCCAATTGCGCAGATTTTACTTTGGATCTCAAGCCAAAGTTTTCTCTTCTCACTCTCTGGCACCTGGAGGGATGATTTGCCAAACAGGCGGTCATGACTCCTCACCACCTCTTCTGTTAAGACCTCCAGCTCCTGCTCACTGAACTTCAGTTTGCGCTTCCTCTCCTGCTTCTTCGATCCTGGACCTTGGGGCTCCATTGTGGCTCAGGTGATGCTGCTCCTTCACAGTGCTGCTCACAGTGGCTGGGCTGCTCTCACTCAGGATGCTGGTTTGGGTGTGGCACCTGTAACTGCCTGGGATGACTAATTTCCTGCTGGTGATGTCATCAGGCTCCTCCAGGTGTGCATTCTCGAACTTTCTCGCATTTTGCGATTTTTTACCGAATCGCAAAAAAATCGCAAATTGCGAGAATGCAACTTGCGATTCGGTAAATGGGCCTCGCAAACCACAAATAGCGATTTTTAAGAAATCGCTAATTCCGAATCGCAATTTTGTTACATGGCCAATTGCGACTCGGAAATAGCGATTTCTTAAAAATCGCATTTTCCGATTCGCAGACCCCAGTTTTCATACAACTGGCCCTATGTGCTGCCTCTTATTTCATGTGCTCCGCATACAGTACATCATAGATTTTGTGCACCTCTGTTAATGGGTTTGAGCTGGTTATTTGGTTATGTGATATCAGTGTATGAGGATTACTGTTCTGTGCTGGTAATACCATCTGGTACATAGCACAGCCGGTGTGTATTAAAAGATATTTTACAATAGTTTGTGTTGAGATAATCTAAGCGCTGCATATTTCAAGGAGAGGGCGATACGGGCAATTCAATGAAGATACTGCAATGGATATCTCTTCTTCCAAGTGATGTGAATATTTTTACCAATAACATTGAAAAGAGATAGAGGCTTATATTGGAATATTCTGATATTAATATTTTGATTTTTCCTACTGTTTTCGAACATGCTTAATTAAAAACGCTTTACATTATTTCTGCATCTGTTTGGAAGGCACTGTGGGCCAGATGTATCAAGCCTTTTTGCATTCGCAAACGATTCGAATGCCCGTTTGCAAATGCAAAAATGCCTTTCAGTATTTATGAAAGGCATTCGCAACGCAAATTTAAGGAATCACTAAAATAGCGATTCCTTAAATTTGCGAGCCCGTTTAGAGAATCGCAAATTGCGATTCTCCAAATGAGAAATCGCAAAGAAGGAATCCTTATTTGCGATTTCTAAACCACATGTATCAAGCAATTCCTCAATGCGAATTTGGCATTAAGAAATCGCAATTACCACCAAGTAAAACTTGGTGGTAACAATGTGAAAATTTTAAAAAAGCATTAAAAATGCATTTTTAAAATTGACATGTAACGCACACATACCCCTTTGGCATGTGTGCGCCTTACATGTCCAAAAAAACTCTCTGGGGTGCAGCAGAGGGGGCCTTAGGCCCCCAGCACCTTGGGGTTTTGCATTTCTGAAATTGCAAATTCCAGTTAGGAATTCGCTATTTGGAAAATTCAAAAAAATCGCAAATATGGGCCTACAGGCTCATAGGTGCGAATGGGGGCTGTATCGCTATTTGTGATTTGGTAATAGCATTTGCGATTTTTAAGAAATCGCTATTACCGAATAGCAAATATGATACATACCATTTTGTGAATCAGAAATAGCGATTTCTTAAAAATCGCTATTAGAGAATCGCAAAGTGGATTCTTCATACATCTGGCCCTGTATTCTCATATCGGAACTGACATCCTTGACGTGGTTTTTCACCAGATTTTTGCCTTCAATCCTACTGTTTTTACACTTTACCACTGCTACCCAGGGCTAAAGTGCTTGTACTCTCTCCCAACAATATGATAACATTGGCTTACTCCCAATTGGCACATTTAATTTACTTGTAAGACTCAAGTAAAATGGCACTACCTGTGCCCAGGGCTGGTAAATTAAATTCTACTAGTAGGTTTTCAGCACTGATTGTGCCACCCATATAAGTAGCACTTTAAACAAGCTTCAGGCCTGTCATTGTAGCCTATGTATGTAGATTTAAAACTGCCATTTTGACACCCCAAAGTAGGCCCTAAACAGACAATAGGGCAAGGTGCATACATTTAAAACGTTGGACATTTACTTTTAAGTTTCACATGTCTTGGTAGTAAAAAGGTCTTAAATTCATTGTTCACTGCTGGAAGCCCTACCTCTCCCATAGGATCAATCATTCAATCACTCAATCAGTCCATACTTGTAGAGTGCAGCTTATCACCTGTGAGGGCATCAAGGCGCTGGATTGCTGGGCTTAGTTGAAAAGCCAGGTCTTGAGTGTCTTCTTGAAAGTCCATGAGTGGAGGTGATGCTAGGAGATGGAGGGGGAAAGCTGTTCCAGGGCTTGGCGGCAAGGTGGGAGAAGGAGCGACCTATGTTGTGTTTACGGTAGATGTGTGGTGTCTGTGCGAGGGTGAGAGAGGCAGAGCAAAGGTTTCTGGATTGTTGGTGGAAGTTCAGGCAGTGGTTCATGTGTGCTCGTCTTTGGTCACGGAGGGCTTTGTAGGTGTGTGTCAGTATCTTGAATTGGCATTTTTTGTGGCTGGGAGCCAGTGGAGATTCCTCAGGTGTAGGATAATGTGGGTTCGTCTGAGCAGACTGAGGATCAATCTGTTCACTGAGTCCAGTATCATCTGGTGCCTTCTCATGAGTTCGGTGGTGGCTGCTGTGTACAGTGGGTTGCTGTTGTCCAGCCGGCGAATGGTTAGTATTTACGTGACTTTTTCTCATGCTGATGGGGAGCCATTTGAGGATTCTTTGGAGCATGCAGAGAGTGTGAAGCAGCCAGAGGAGACTGTGTTGGTCGGTTGTTTCATGGTGAGTTTGCGGTCTATGCTGAGGTTGCAGGAATGGTCTTTTGGTGTTGGACTTGGTCCAAGTTCAGCAGGTCACCAAGTGTCATTCCAGAGAGAGCATGGTTGCCAGCACTTCTGTCTTGTCATAGTTAAAGTTCAGGCAGTTGGCCTTCATCCAGTCTGCAACATTCTTCATGCAGTTTTGGAAGCTGGTCCTAGTGGTGGTGGGGTCTGCTGAGAGCATGCGGATAATTTGGGTATCGTCAGCCTAGGATATGATGTTGAGGGGTTGGGTTCCGACAATGTCAGCAAGAGGTGTCATGTAGGTGTTGAAGTGGGTGGACTGAGGGATGAGCCTTGAGGGATGCCACAGATGGTGCTCTTGGGTTCTGAGGTAAAGGGAGGTAGGCAGATTATTTACCTACGTCCCGTAAGGAATGATATAATCTATCTGAGTGCATCTCACTTGATCTGGAACTGGTGCAGTCTCTTGATGCGTGTCTGGAGGGATACAGTGTCAAAGGCCGCAGAGAGGTCGAGGAGGATGAGGGCCACTGATTTTCCCCTGTCAAGTAGGGTACAGATGTTGTCTGTGGTGTCAATCAGGGTTGTCTCGGTTTCTCTCCAGGTGTTCGGTGAGTGGGAGTTGAAGTTCTGGACTGCTTGTTCCAGGTTGCTTGCAGAGTCAGGCTAGGCGGTGTTGAGAGCATCCATCCATTGGGTCTGTGTCACTTTGCTCCAGCTGTGGAAGGAAGTGTTGGGGGGGTTGGTGGTGGTGCACGGTGATCCTACTATGGTGAAGTAGATGATTGAGTGGTCTGTCTAGGTGAGTTCCGTGGCATGGCTGTATTTGACTCTGTTGCTGGATGTGAAGATAGGGTCCAATGTGTTTCCTGCTGTGTGTGTGTGGGTTCTGTAACCAGCTAGGTGAGGCCGATGTTTACCATTTGTTCCAAGAGGTTGGCGGGGTTAATGTCTGTGGGGTCGTCCAGGTTGAAGTTGAGGTCTCCAAGGAAGTTGCAGTGCTTGGACTCCACAAGAAGTTCACCTTCAAAATCCTCATCCATGCACACAAATCCCTCCACAACACAGGACCAACCTACCTCAACGAAAGAGTGAACTTCCACACTCCCACTTGCCACCTCCGCTCCGCCGACCTCGCACTCGCCACAGTCCCCCACATCCAACGCGCCACCACCGGAGGCAGATCCTTCTCCTACCTCGCCCCCAAGGCCTGGAACTCCCCCCCACCAACCTCCGCAAGACTCAGAACCTCCTGCTCTTCAGAGAAAACCTCAAGACGTGGCTGTTCGAACAGTAATCAACCTCCCCTCCCACTCCCCTTCCCCCAACACCTTGAGACCCTTACGGGTGAGTAGCACGCTCTATAAATGTTTTTGATTGGTTGACTGATGGCAAGGGGGCGCTGAAGTCCATGATAGCATCGCAGAGGCCATTGTGTTGTCCTAGGGGTCTGTAGGCAAGAGTGCCTTCGATGGTTGTTTTTTCATTGGTGTGAAGTTGAGGTGTTCCAGGGTTGGTGTGGTGTCTTCTTTGGTGATGGTGCAGCAGATTGTCTCTTTGTGGATGATGGCAATGCCCCTTCCGTGTTTGTTGGTGCGGTCCCAGTGTGTCATCTTGTAGCCATTGGGCATTGCGGTGGTGATGTTGGGGGCGGAGGAGGGGTTGAGCCACGTCTCTGTGATGAAGACCAAGTTGGGGTGAGGGTGGAGATGGTGTTCCAGAACTAGGTGGCATGTTTATAGAGAGATCTAGCATTGATCAAGAGGCATTGGAGTGGTTCCAGGAGATCTCAGTCGGCGGAGGGGGAGTGGCATGGGTTTCTGTGAGGGAAGGAGGTCCCACGTTGCAGGTGAAGAGACAGCTGTGCAGGTGAATAATCCTGCTCTAGAATGAGAAGATGCGAGGCAGCAGTTGTTGCAGTGTCTGGGGGCCAAGGCTCAGAGATCTATGTTGGAATACCTATGGGTGCTCGGAGGGCCATGGTTTCTGGTGCTGGGCACGGTCTAGGCATGGACAGGCACAGAAGTGCTTGTCTTTGGCATGCCTTCGGAGGGCAGCCGTGTTGTGGCCTCCATTTAGTAGGTCTTAATAGGGATGCTGGGAAGGCGGTGGCAGAAAGCAGGTGGCGGGTGGCGGGAAGCAGGCAAAAGAATGGCAAGGAAAGAAAAAGAAGGCTACATAACGACAGGTAAAAACTGTCTGACAAGGTTGAAGAGGCTGGCAGACCAGGACTAACAGCACTGAGCAGGAGCAGTCTAGCTGCAGTACAAAATGGGAGGCCCACGGGGGAAGGGAGCACTACCAAGCAGCAATGGGGAGCTGGTGAGGACTTGAAGATAGCATTGGGTTACTTGTTTACATTTGATACATGATACCTTTTAATAGGGAGCAGGTAAGAATATCTAGTTTGGTTTATACAAATTGTAATTTAGAACCATGTTTAATGGTAAAGTTGAATTTTAAGTCACAATTTTAGAAATTCCTTTTTTAGAAAGTTGGCATTGTCTTGCCCCAGTCATTTGGTGCCTGCAGCCTATATTCTAGGTGTAGCTGGCAGTTGGTCTTTGTGTTTGCTCTCACACAGTGAGACAAAGGGGAATTTGTGTTGGTAGGATAGGCCATCTCTGACTTCATAGGGGGCAGAGCTGTCACCTTCCACACATGTACATCCCAAGCCTCTACCGCAGGACAATCACAAAGTGTTTGATACTAGTCTTTTGTGTCTCCAGACAAGCTAGGGGAAGGGCAGAGAAGCAGGAAATTCTATGCATCTCTGAGGCTAACCCTCTAGAAATGTCCCCTACTTGAAAGCTGGCACCAAGGATAAATCGTAGCCCTCAGACATACCTCTTCAGTACAACTATGAATACTACAGAAGAATGAATCCTGTACTGCTGTGCTGCCAGAAAACTGCTAGTCTGCTGCCCTGCTGCTTTGTTGTCTTGCTGCCTGCTTCCCTCCTTCTGAGAAGGGAGTCTGGACCTGTAACCTTCATTCCAGGCTGGAGTGACCCAAATGGTCTACAGGGACATAACCATCTCCAGAGGCCTCTCTGCATCTGCCCAACAGGCCTGCTGCCTGGACCTCCAACTGGAACTTCCAGAGCCCTGGTGGCCTCTGCTGGATCTTCAAGAGATGCCCCTCAGGTCCTAGAACATTGGTATGGCATCGGTCGTACTCTGTCTCCAAGAAAAGGAGAAATCCTGATGTTTTGGGCTTCTAGTGATGAGGAATGGGCCTGTTCATGCAAAGATCTTGCCACCCACGCTGAAAGGCAACATGAAGATCCAATGAACCGCAGTCCTCATGCTTCAGCAACCACCAGTGACAACTGGCAATATGAAAGCTGCATTTTGCGCTGCAGCATTGACAGCCCACATTGGCCACCAATTACAATCTCCAGCAACGACTCTCCACAACCCCTGAAAGGATCTTCAGGCTACAGTATGACCAAATGAAATGCTCTCTCTGCTCCTCGTGGCCCACTCTACTGTAACCAGAGCATTTCATGCCAGACTCTAGTCGATAACTCTTTCAGTGGGACTAACCTGGCCCCTGTGTATAGTTTGTGCTCCATCGTAGTCAGCCTGAGCTTGTGACTTTCAACTGTCTTGCCTCACACTACCAGGTAACTGCAAGTGATGCAAGGTAACTGCAAGTGGTGCATTTTGCTCTTAGGTGCTATACTTACCTGAGCTCCTTAAAATTGCATACCTCTGGTTCTACCAATTGCACTTTTGTCATTTTGGTCTCAAATAATTTACAACATTTTACTCCAGTCTTCTAAATTGGTGTGGAATTTTTCTTGTGTTGTGTTTTCACTTTATTACTGTTTGAAATGCTGTATAAATAATTTAACCATTGCCTCTAAGATAAGCCTGACTTTGTTTGTGCCAAGCTACCAGAGGGTTGAGCACAGGTTAGTTTGGGGTTTGCTTGGGGCTTCACGCTGACAGGGAGTGTGGCTGATGCTTTAGTAGGGTTTCACCCCCCTCAACTACTAACCCACTTTCTTACATCTCCCTGAAAAGGTTTCTTGGAACTAAAGACATCAGAGAGCTTGTGGAGATAAAAGGTGTTTGTTGAAAATGGCCCTTTTTGCAGGGTCATCCCCAGTTTTTTTGCCTCCTGCCTCCTATTTTTTCTGACCTGTTGTTGTTGGTTTTTGAACTCTGAGCACATTGACTCTGTTAACCAGTGCTAAAGTGCAAATGCTCTCTGTGTAAATTTGATGTAATTGGTTAATCCATGATTGGCATATTTCATTTACTAGTAAGTCCCTAGTAAAGTGCACTAGAGGTGTCAGGGCCTGTAAATCAAATGCTACTAGTGGGCCTGCAGCACTGGCTGAGTCACCCACATGAGTAGCTCTGTAATCATGTCTCAGACCTGCCATTGCAGTGTCTGTGTGTGCAGTTTTAACTGTAAATTCGACTTGGACAGGCCTAAACCTTCCCTTTTCTTACATGTAAGGCACCCCTAACGTAGGCCCTAGGTAGCCCCAAGGGCAGGGTGCAGTGTATGGTTAAGGTAGGACATATAGTAATGTGTTTTCTATTTCCTGACAGTGAAATATTGCTAAATTCGTTTTTTCACTGTTGTAAGGCCTGTCCCTCTCATAGGTTAACATGGGGGGTACCTTTAAATCTGAATTAAGTGTAGATTCCCTTTGGGAGCGGATGGACATGTGGAGTTTGGGTTCTCTGTGCTCACAATTTAAAAATACATCTTTTAGTAAAGTTGATTTTAAGATTGTGCGTTTGAAAATGCCACTTTTAGAAAGTGAGCATTTTCTTGCTTATACCATTTATGTGACTATTATGGGCCTGATTCTAACTTTGGAGGACGGTGTTAAACCGTCCCAAAAGTGGCGGATATACCACCTACCGTATTACGAGTTCCATAGGATATAATGGACTCGTAATACGGTAGGTGGTATATCCGCCACTTTTGGGACGGTTTAACACCGTCCTCCAAAGTTAGAATCAGGCCCTATGTCTGTTTGTGGATTCCCTGTCTGGGTCAGTTTGACAGTTGGGCTGGTTGCACCTCACACTAGACAGGGACACAAAAGGACCTGAGGTGTAGTCTGCATTTCCTGATGAGCCATCTGTGCTAGGAGTGAAGGGTGGAGTGGTCACTTACACCTGAAAGGGCTGTGCCTGCCCTCACACAATGCAGTCTCCAACCCCCTGGTGAGTGTCTGGGGCCTGGCTTGGGCAAGGCAGGATTTCACATTCAAAAGAGACTTTACTTTGAAGTAGGCCTACTTCAAAGGAGAAATTGGGTATAAGAAGGGCACCCAAAACCACAGACTTTAAAAACACTTCTGGAACCAAGAGGAACCTCTGCCTGGAGCAGAGCTGAATAGCTGAGGAAGAATCCTGCAGTTGCTGCTTCTGCCAGAGTAAGAGGGCAAAGACTAGACTTTGTATGCCTTCCATCTTGAGAAGAAATCTCCAAGGGCTTGATCTAGAGCTTGCCTCCTGTTGTTTGAAGTCTCAGGGACAGCAAAGACTTCTCTCTGCCAGCACCTGGAGTCTCTGGAGAGACTCCTACTCTGCCCTGTGGTGCCCATCCAGTTCCTGGGACCCTGAAAGAAGAATCTGGCAGCCTAAAGAAAGGAAAATCCACGCACAGATCTCCGTGCGGGGAAAAGATTGACACGACTCCGATCTGCCGCTGAAAAAAGGACGCGCCACCGGCTCCGCAGCTGAGAAAACGACGCTCGCAGGAAACGCGACTGAAGAATCGACGCACGGAGCAGGAGAAACGACACGCAGCTTTGCTGACGGAGGCTGGGAGATCACAACCTGTGCTGCGAGGATTTCGGATCATCGTGCGGCTGGATTTCCGACTCACCTACCGCCGTGCTGAGTTATTTTTGAAGCACACCCGCCCATGCGGGGTTATTTTTGATGCACACCAGGTACATTTTCACGCTAGCAGTGCTAGTGTGTGTTTAAAACTACTTAAAGACTCTTTTTGCATTTTTATTGATAACTTGACTAACTATATTTTTGTCATTTTGGTCTTGTTTTGTTTAGATAAATATTTCCTATTTTTCAAAATTGGTGTTGTGTCATTTTGTAGTGTTTTCATTCAGTTACTGTGTGTGTTGGTACAAATACTTTACACCTAGCACTCTGAAGTTAAGCCTACTGCTCTGCCAAGCTACCAAGGGGTTAAGCAGGGGTTAGTTGAGGGTGATTCTCTTTCACCCTGACTAGAGTGAGGGTCCTTGCTTGAACATGGGGTAACCTGACTGTCAACCAAAGACCCCATTTCTAACAGTGTTCATTTGTTTAGGTTTCCTATCCAAATGGATAGGCTGTGTACATTAATATATTTAACAAGGTATACATCAAAAACCATAGACTGTTGCATTCAGAGTGAAAAATAAATAAACACCTTCATAGAAATTCAAGCAATACCTGTGAGCTTCAATGAACAAACGAATGAACGAATAAATGGAGCGCCGGACAAATGAAAAGTAGCATAACATACTGAACAAATAACAGAGGTCTTATAACCCTGGATCTGTGAAGTGGATCACTTTTAGGCACATTTCCTTGCTTGGTGCAGATGCAGGATGATTTTCCAAGGAGTGTATGTTGATTGATTTTTTAGATTTGATTTATTATTTATTGAGTGGTCGTCCACTCCAAGGGGGATCATAGCACTAAACGTCATGAGCACATGAGCTGTGGGTGAAAAATCATAAACACTCAGACAAGTTGAGAATCAACAGACCAACAAAACGAAGGATAGAAGTTAGCACAATAGGACATTTTTCAAAGCTTCCCTGAATGCAAAATGGCTGTATATAGTCCAGAGGCAGAAAGGAAGATTGATTAGTGGACAGTCGAGGACCCAAATAGTTGAAAGCCACCCAGCGAGCCCTGCACTTTCAATCTTGGAAAGTGTAAACATGGATTGCATTAAATTCAATGCTTATAGTGTAAGGATTTTGACTTTAGCTAACCTAAGGATAACTTAGGCCATTTCATCCATTTTCAATGTGACGTTGTATTGTAACACGTGACTCAAGCGGTTGATTCATTCTTCCTCATAAGAAAGAATTCCTAGGCTTCACTAGACGAGAAATTAAGTTTCCATAGTAAGTGAACAGAGTGTACTTCCCAAGGACAGAGCAACAGTCCCAGAGTGAACAACACACTATGGGCCTCATTACAACCCTGGCGGTCAAAGACTGCCAGGGTTGTTTTGGTGATTGTACCGCCAACAGGCTGGTGGTACAATCTGCCTCATTACGACCGCGGCAGTGGCACCATGGTCGCACCGTCGGGACCGATGGTTTCCTGCCATGGTTGTCCCAGCGGTTTTAATCCGCCAGGGCAGCGCTGCTTACAGCGCTGCCCAGGGGATTACGACTCCCCTTCCTGCCAGCCTGTCCATGGCTGTAGAGACTGCCATGGAAAGGCTGGCGGGAAGGGGAGTCATGGGGCCCCTGGGGGCCCCTGCACTGCCCATGCACTTGCCATTGGTAGTGCAGGGGCCCCCAGGCACAGCCCACCCTGCTTTTCACTGTCTGCACACCAGACAGTGAAAAGTGCGACGGGCCGCAACACAGCTTGCTCCATTAGGAGCCGGCTCCAATGTTACGGCCGACATCCCCGCTGGGCCAGCAGGTTGAAATTCAGTTTCCGCCCGCCGGCCCAGCTGGGTTGTCATATTGCAGCTAGTTGGATTGCGGCCGCATAGGCGGCCGCTCAGCGGTAAAACCTTGGCGGGCAGACGCCGCCCGCCAAGGTTGTAATGAGGGCCTATGCGACATTCGATGTACTGACAACAGATCTCATCTACACCAGAACTCCATGTAGTGTAATAGTGAGAAAATCTTCAAATCTATTCTGTTGCAAATGTTGCTCCTTTGCTCGATTTCTAGTGGCTATGAGCATATGAACCATGTACCAATGTAGTAAATGTATGAAGGTTCGTGTAAAGCACTATCTTTTTGGATTTGCATACTTATTGACTATATAATCTGTTGGCCCAGCACATCCATATCTGTACTTTAATTATTTGAGTAAATCTGTAACTCAAGCTTCTTGTCTGTGGTTCTTGAAGAGAAATGCTTTAGTCTTGCCTTCTGTACTTTCTCACTTTAACTTAAAGCGAGACGGGTGCAGCGAAGAGCACCAAAGTCCAGTAGGGACGACACTGCTCCCAATCTGGAGCCAGTACACTGAGTAGAGCATGCTAAGGTGGGGTTTAGCATGCTGACACAAGTAAAGAGTAGGAGCATAGGTTTCTTCAGGACGAATACCAACTAAACCATTGCAATAGACCTGATTTTTCATGTTGTAATATACCTTAAGCATGAGGAAAACAGCCTTAAAATAAACTCTTTGTTTAAGTGGAAGCCGAAAGGAGTTGAGTTCTGTCTTGGGATCCCTGATCTGACCATTTGAGATAAGCAACGTTTCTAATCGCACAGTTCTGTATCCTCTGAAGTGTATGCAAGCTTTTTCTGAGTAATCAGGATATAGTATATTACAATAGTCTATTCCTGGTAGAATGCAGGCAGAAAGCACTTACGCATAACACTTCAGCGGCAGGAATGGCAGAATGTCACCTAGACACTTGAGATGTAAAAGCAGGCTGAATAGACTGCACTGATCTAAGAGTTTTAGGAGAGATTGCAGTTTAAAATTACTCCCAGTGGTTTTACTTTATTGGTTGGATAATGAAACATTTCCTAACTAACGAGAAGGAAAGTTTCAATTCTATTAAGGACACGGAGGCGAGGATTATGCATAACTTTCTTCACTTTAATCAAACAGCAGATTCAAAGAAAAAATGTAATAAAGTGAAGATTTATGTAAAAACTACAAGTCCCATGAGTCTGTAGTGTATAGTCTATGATAGTCCAATCACAGTACAGCACACAGTATAAATATGTATGACGCCCCTTCCTGTTCCTCTTCTTCACTCAAGGAAGTTAAAGATGAAAGTAGATTATTCATTTCCTTGGTTATTAGCTGTGTAAGTAAAATAATCAAAAACACGTTATCCAATTCCTTAACACATCAGTTTCATAAGAGAAAAAACACAATGCTGACGGATGGATAAATTGATCGTAAAGAAAATAATATCATGTGTAACAATCAGAATTTCTAAAGCATGAATTGTATTGCAATAAAGGATTACTTACTTGAAGTAAGAGATGTAATAGTAATCTGGAGGGTAAAGGCTATGAAAAAGAAAAGCCTGGGTGGGATAATCCTCGCCTCCGTGTCCTTAATAGAATTGAAACTTTCCTGCTTGTTAGCTAGGAAATTTGTCATTCTATGTCAGGACCAGATGCGAGGATTATGCATGTTTAAAGCTTACTTACAACCAGAGATGCAAGTTCTAAAATAGGTTTAAAATATAACTTTTTGAAGGTGGACTCCAAGGCCAATCAGCTGCATTCATGATGTTTTCGAGTCTACCACCTACCTGTAGGGCTTTAGAAGCAATAGCTCCTCTGGTGGAATGAGCTCCAAATGTACGTATGTCAATACCTGCCTCAGCCATGATCCATCTAACCCATCTATCAATAGTAGGGGATGAAACTGCTTGAAAGGGTTTTTGTAAGGAGATAAGAAGTTGATTCTCACCCGCAGGTCTGACATCCAACGTGATGTTTTCATAAGTCTTGATAGAGTTTACGACACATAATTTTTGATGATCCGGAAAGGCCGGGTAAGAAACCATTCTGATATTGGTTTTAGTTCTCCTATAGTTAGTGAAAGTAACACCTTCTGGGGTAAAGACTCTAGCAGAGAAATCAAAGGCTCTAACATCAGATACTCTTTTACAAGAAATGAGACAGAGTAGGATCGCTAACTTAGCCGAAATCTGTTTTCGAGATAAGAGGTGATTATAGTGCCAATGAGAAAGGAAATTTAAGATTATGTTCACATCCCATAAACCTCAATGTCTGGGCTCAGGAGGTTTAGAAAGACAAATGCCCTTCATTAGTTTACATACCCATGGATGTTCACCTACTGGTTTATTGTTAATGGCTATATGCCCTGCAGAAATGGCAGACCTCAAGGTACTAATGGTACGATAAGCCAGACCAGAATGGGCAAGTTCTGCCAAGAAATTTAGGATATAGGTAAGTTATGCCCCCAAGGGATCAATATGTTTTGCCACACACCAATGATTCCATCTGTTCCAGGCCAGTCTGTATGTTTTGGTGGTACTAGCGGACCAGGCTTGTTGGATGAAGTTATTAGCTTCTTTAGAAAGGAGTCTGTTTTTCCAACGTCCCTGGAAATCCTCCGAGCCATGAGACAGAGATGACCTTGGAGAACCAACGGGTGAGGAGACCCTTGGTGGTCGAGAAGTATCAAAGGGAATGATGGGAAACGGATCGGAAGGTCCCAAGACAGTTCCATGAGAGTCGGGAACCAAGCTTGAGACCTCCAAATCGGAGTCACTAGAACCAAGGAAGCCATTTGACATCTTACCTGAGCAGCCACTCTGGGAATCATTATGAAGGGGGGAAGGCATATGGAAGGTCTTTTGACCAATCCTGAATAAAAGCATCTGTAGCTATCGCTCCCGGATCCGGTCTCCAACTGACATATCTAGTCAATTGGTGATTGAAACAGGATGCGAAAAGGTCCAGATTGCAAGGTCCCCACCTTTCCATCAGGGCAAGAAATATTTTGGGATCTAATTTCCAGTCGGTGTTGTCCGTGAAGTTCCTGGAGTTCCAGTCTGCTATCATGTTCTTGGAACCCAGAAGATATTCCACCACTACTGAGAACTGTTTCTGAAGGCAATAATGGCAGAAATCTTTTGCTAGTTCTGATAGAGCCTTCGATCGAGTGCCTCTCAGGCGATTGATGTACTGGACAGCTGATTTATTGTCCATCCTCAGAAAGATGGAACAACACACTTTGGGGCATATTTATACTCTGGTTGCGCCGAATTTGCGTCGTTTTTTTCGACGCAAATTCGACGCAAAACTAACGCCATATTTATACTTTGGCGCTAGACGCGTCTAGCGACAAAGTTCCCGGAATGTGCGTCATTTTTTAGCGTGAACCCCTTCCTTGCGTTAATGATATGCAAGGGAGGCGTTCCCGTTTTAAAAAATGACCCCCAGGCCTTTACGTGGTATTTATACTCCCGGGCAAAAATGACGCCCGGGAGTGGGCGTGGCCAAAAACGGCGCATTTGCGCCGCTTTTTAACGCCTGGGTCAGGGATGGCGTTAAGGGACAAGTGGGCTCAAAATGAGCCCAGAGTGCCCTCCCCTGCCCCCAGGGACCCCCCCTGCCACCCTTGCCCACCCCAGGAGGACACCCAAGGACGGAGGGACCCATCCCATGGACATTAAGGTAAGTTCAGGTAAGTATTTTTTTTTTTTTTTTTTGTGGCATAGGGGGGCCTGATTTGTGCCCCCCTACATGCCACTATGCCCAATGACCATGCCCAGGGGACAGAAGTCCCCTGGGCATGGCCATTGGGCAAGGGGGCATGACTCCTATCTTTACAATGATAGGAGTCATGTTGATGGGGGATGGGCGTCGAAAATAAATGGCGCAAGTCGGGTTACGATGATTTTTTCGACGCAACCTGACTTGCCCCATTTTAAGACGCCCATGCGCCATTTTCCCCCTACGCCGGCGCTGCCTGGTGTACGTGGTTTTTCTCGCGCACACCAGGCAGCGCCGGTCTGCTTGCGCCGGCTAACGCCATTCAATAAATACGGCGCCCGCATGGCGCTTCAGAATGGCGTTAGCCGGCACTAATTTTTTTGACGCAAAACTGCGTTAGCGCAGTTTTGCGTCAAAAAGTATAAATACGGCCCTTTATCCTTTGTGAGGGATTTGATCGCAAAAGATCCCGTCAAGAGTTCTAGACAATTGATATGGAGAGAGAGTTCTTCCTCTGACCATCTGCCTCCCATGGAGATCTCCCCGCATCTGGCTCCCCATCCTAGACGACTGGCATCTGATTCTATAATCATGTCCGGAGCCGTCCCAAAAATCGCTGTGCCATTCCAGGCTTCCATGTGGTCCATCCACCATTGTAGCTCTGATTTGGCTTCTGGCGATAAGGAAATTATTTCCGAATAAGTTAGACCCTTTCTCAGATGAGAAGCTTTTAATCTCTGTAATGCACGGTAGTGAAGAGGGCCTGGGAAGATGGCTTGGATGGAAGAGGATAGAAGTCCCAAAATTCTGACCAATTGACGGAGAGAAATTCTTTCCCTTCTGAGTACTTTGTTGAGTTCTTTCCGAATCTTGGAAAGTTTTGACAATGGAAGGCTGAGAGACGTTGTGACAGAGTCTATGAGGAAACCTAAAAAGACTATTTTCTGGGATGGAATTAGTTCCGATTTGGATTCGTTAATCACAAACCCGAGATTCTGGAGGAGAGCAATTGTCATGCTCAGATTGGATTTAAGCTGAGTTAGGGATTGGTCCATCAGAAGAATATCGTCCAGGTAGATTATCATCCTTATGCCCCTGGTACGAAGGAATTCATAAGTTTGGTAAAACACCATGGAGCTGAGGAAAGACCGAAAGGGAGAGTTCGGAATTCATAAATCTGACCCTTCCATGAAAATTGAAGAAATCTCCAGTGAGGGAAAAAATGGGAACTGAAAGATAAGCATCTTTGAGATCCAGACTGATCATCCAATCATTTGGAAGTAGAGTGTCCCTCAACAGATGAATGCCTTTCATTTTGAAGTGTCGATATACTAATCATTCGTTGAAATCTTTCAAGTTTATCACACGACGAAAACCCTTGTCCTTCTTTTCCACCAGAAAAATGTTGCTTGAAAACCCATTCGGATGAAGAGATGCTCTGCAAATGGCTTTTTTCTGTAGGAGATCTTTCTATCTCTAGATCTATGAGAATCATCTTGTGCGATGGGAAAACTAAAGGTCTGGGTCGAGAGTGTTGGATTGGAGTACCGTACAATTCTATGTGAAAACCACAAACTGTTTGAAGGATCCAAGGATCCTTTGTTATTGTTTCCCAATTTTGAGCAAATTTCTGAAGCCTCCCCCCCAGTTCTAGAGGGAAAAAAATGGGTAATGCTTACCGGAAACTCCTCCTCTTGCGTTAACTCCTCCTCTGATGCGGTTGCCCTTGGCTCTGCAAGAACCTTGTGAGGATTAGAATGTTCCTTGACGACCATCATTCCAGCCGTTGTTCCGCTTTGGGTATCCTCTAGAGGGGCCTTGATGGTAAAGGCGGCCAGAGGAGCAACCCCTTCCTCATTCGGCCCCAGCAAAAACCTAATCTTCTTGATAGAGTTTTGGGCCTTGTCAAGAGCCGAAAAGGTCGCTACAAATTTGCCTAATTCCTTGACAAATGGCTCCCCAAAGAGGTTTCCCTGAGCAATTGCTCCTGCTTCAGAAGTGGCTAATTCACCAAGTTTGAGATCAATTTTAATAAGCAAAGATCTCATTCGTTCTGCCGCAAGAGCGCAGTTGGCATTTCCTAAGAGACAAATAGCCCTTTGAGCCAACCCGCAATAACCTCTACAGAGAGAAATGTTTGGCTTGCTCCGCCAATTGAATAATCTGGGTAAGAGGGCCAACTACATCCAGGAGTTTGTCTTGGCAATTTCTCCAAGATCTGTCTATACCGTTTTTAGGGTCCTTAATGTACTTACTAAAAAAGGTACATCATTTTGGGTCGATATTGGGTGTGACAGCTACCTTGCCTGGTAAAGAGGGCCTAGGGCATTCTGCCCTAAATTTAGCTCTAACCTCTCTCTCTAGGGGTTGGCGTAATTTATCTGCCACATAGTCGGCTACCTTAGGCTCAGGTACCCATTCAGAAGACCTGGGATGATACATTTCTGAGGGGTTAAACATATCTGAATCTTCTTCAGGAGAATCTGGGTAAACAGAGTTAGGATGCCAAGGTCTACTCATTTCCTGTTCCTCATCTGAGGATAAATATTCATCTGAATACCCCAAATTAAGGGTCTGTATTTTTTGCGATTAAGTCACTTATTTCTCCGGAATTATCTTCCTCCCGGTAGGGTAAATGCTTAAGCATGTGCGCACTCATAAGGAAGGTTTCAGTAAGTCTATCAAAACCCTCCAGGTGCTCAGCATCACGCTTGAGGCCTTTTTACCCCCTGATCTAACCCCACTAAGTCCAGGTTTGGGTTGAGTAGTGTCAGAAAAGCCCCCCGGGATACTCTGCAAGTTTATCAACCTGTTCCCTAAGAGGTGCAAGCGCATTGGAAATAGCAGAAGAAAGCGCTTGACTCACCTCTGGGGGAAGACGTTGGGAAGGCCATTCCCTGTTGTGCATCCTGGAAGGAAGTGGTTTCGTGACCAATCGACTAGTCCATTATAAGGATTAGAGCACCAAAGACAATAAAATTATAGTAGAAAACTATAAAATTATGTGTTCCCTTTTTTTGGGGGGGGGATTGGAAAAAATAAAACCTGGTTTCAAAAAATATATACACCCAAAGGATAAAAGGGCAGCCCCCTCGCTGGTGCTCTAATTAAAATGAGAAAGGTATAATAAATATTTACAAAAAATAAATGAAGTGGCCACAAGATGGGGCTATTGGTTCAAAAACTGATCACCAGCAGGGTCCAAGCGAGGGTTGGTTCAGGAGAAGCTAAAGCGTGACAGGAATTCAAAGAATTTCCTGTCAGCGTTGCCCAGAAACACACGTCGTTATCAGCTGAGACGCTCCGTAAGAGCCTCCTCAGAAAACAGCTGACGCTTCTGACAGTTCGACGGGGAGCGCGCGCGCGCCTCTGTCGAACTGCGAAGAATATAGAAAAAAACATGAGTGCTTGAGCCAAAAGCCCACTGCACTGCATAAAAAGCGCTAAGTACATATAATATATAAATATGAATATATAAATATCTACAGTTAAGGAAAATCGCATTGGGAATGTACTTAACTGACGAGCAGTGAAGAAATTTGAACAGGAAGGGACGTCATGCATATTTATAATGTGTGCTGTACTGTGATTGGACTATCATAGACTATACACTACAGACTCATGGGACTTGTAGTTTTTACATATAGTTTTACTTTATTACATTTTTTCTTTGAATCTGCTTTTTGGTTAAAGTGAAGAAAGTTATTCATAATCCTCGCCTCCGGTCCTGACATAGAATCAGGGTCACCCAGCGCCACTGGTATTTTGCCATCGATCTAAGTTTATTCGGACCTCCAGAAGCTAGGTATTATTACCATTTAACTTAAGGAAGTTCCTAGACATTCAATCCTGAACTCCCTTTAAACACTGAGTCAAATTGGTGGTTGAACTCAGCGTATTAGAAGAAAGCTGCCTGTGTGAAAGAAAGTGTGCACATACATTTGGATGCATGAGTGACCTTGTTAAAACGTTGTTATAAAAAGCATTTCAAGATGGCCACTTGTGGGTGTGCATGCCTGTGAATGCATGGACAGCCATCTTTGAATGATTTCTAAAAGACTATAAAAACATTCCAAAGTACGGGCCCATGCATGTGCATTCATGAAGATGCCATGTTTAAATGTATTTGTACTAAATTGTACAAAAAACATTTTCAAGGAAACAAGCATTTTTGAAGACAATAGAGTTTTAGCCAACACCAGGACACAGTGCATCCTGTATACAGCTTAAATGAACTGCTGACTTAAGACCATGTTGAACTATATGAGCTTAAAAAAACGGTATGTAAATCAGACAACTCTTAGTAACCTTTACTGTTTTTAATGATTCACTTACTGGGTGGTCGCAGGAGATTTCTAACACTGGTAAACAGACCAAGGCAGGTCTATCGCTGAGTAGAAAAGTGAAGGGGGGTTAATCTGTAGCATGTAATGCTCCCACTATACCCCAGAGATGGTCCTTGGATTCACACTAGACTGAGGGTACTTCTGGCTTCATCTGGGGTCCATCTGGTCGGGAGTGATGAGTTTCAGCAAAGGACAAAGGTAGATCACACAATAAACAGTCTGTTGCCTCTAGGACAGAGTTTCCTTCTTTTGCTTTGAAGCAGTGGGCAGTGTCAGGGTGTCGGTGATGCAGAGCTTCTGTGTGTGCTTCTTTGAAGTTACTTCATCAAGTCTGAGATTCTGGTGTCGGGGTGTCCCTTAAATCTTGAAATCCTGGATTTAGGGGAGTGAGGGGTGTGGATGCTCGTGGCCAATGGGTAGCTATCTCTGACAGCTAATCTGCCCCTGAGGTGACCACATCCGGTGGGACAGGTCACCTTTATCTTCACAAAAACATCTATTGTGCCAGATGCTAGGATGGCAGAATCTAAAATGTAGTGCTCAGACCAGGCTGCTCACCCGAGAGGTGTGATCAGCCTGCTGAGGGTGTGCACAGTACTGCATACCTAACTGAAATGTGCCTGGGGGCAGGGGGAGAGCTGTTTCCTCACTGGAGGACAACGCAGAGGGATATCAGGGGTGGTGCAGCCTTTGAAGCTACCGGCCCTGATTGCTCTATTCACTAGCCTGAATGGGGTCGGGATGTGTGATCTCCTGCCAACCTCACCCCTTTGTTCTCACCTCTTGGAGTGCCCAGGCTGCCTGGCAGGAGTTTAGAACTCTTTCTTGGTGGCAGCAAGCACAGGAAAATGCACAGGCTGCTTGGCCAGAGCACAAAGGAGGGTGGCAAACAGGTGGGCAAGCCCTATTGTACCACCCGGGTGCGTGCCAGCTGTTCCTCAGCACATGATCTGTGTTGGGGGAGACAAGCCACGTTCTTTAACACCAGACTCTCCATATCTAGACGTACCATAATGGAGCTAGCAGTCCTGGTTAACTAGTGCTCAAGTCTTATGTTATCCTACGGACCGGCCTGCACTTAAGGTGTACTTTAATGGAAAGGACACTATAGAGGCATATACGCTTGTGCTTATGTGCCCTCACCTCAAATATAATGAACCCTGCCTCCTGGGTTGCAGAGGCCTGTCTGACATATATGTAAGGCAGTGCATGGGACTGTGTCACTCATTTTGAGGGCACAGTCAAACTCAAGCAGTTTGCACCACTCCGAGAGTCTGCAATGGCAGGCCTGCCATCAGTAGTTTGCCTGGGTCGTCCATGGTGACACAACCTCATGCGAAGCCCTGGGGGGCCCCTTTGCCACTTATGCCCTGGGTACCATTTACTAGGGGCTTACAAAAGGGTAAGGTTTTGCCAATCAGGAATTGACCATGTCGGTATAACAATGTAGAGGGAGAATACATATACTGGGGCCTGGTGGGCAGGAATCAGAGTCAAAAACAGCATGTAGGGGTTTAAATGAGGGCAAAAAGAGGGGGGCATCTGCAAAGAGCCCAGTTGTCTTAGACACTGGTACACTTGCCATTTCAACTGCAAATGCCTAACTGCAAATGCCTAAACAACTGTAATCACAAGTTTCATGGCTTTATCATTATCTATATGGAGCTAAATAATGTGACAACATGCATTGAAATAATTTTTAATTCTCAATGCCATTTTGAATTGTTCTTTTATGCAAAATGTTATACTGCTATGTTGAATAATTGCTTGAGTTGTGTATGTATAACACCACCTAAAGACAATATATAATTTTAGAAATCCTACTACTGATGGCATTTGAACTTGGTTTCACCCCAAGCCTATACTTAATGGATCAACCTTCATCTGCCATTATGCCAACAAGCTTAATCCTTCATGGTAACACTGGATCAGGCTAGTAAGTCCATTTGTTAATAAAAGAACTTGGTTACATCCATCATGGGTGCATAATGTAATCCTATAATAGGACTGGTTTCAATTGCCAGTGTCTTATCATTATGCAGACATCCACTAGGCATGAGTGCACCATGACGGCAGCACGATAATGCCGCTCTCCAGGCAAAGCCAATCCTGTTGCACCCTCTGCTGCCAATCACTTTTCTTGCAGGCTGCTACTGGCTAAGCTTACCACATAGGGCGGGACTGTTCCAAGAGCGGCTACAGATTAGAACAAGCATTTGCAGTGCAATGATTCTCACGTTTTCTCAAGTTAGAGCTATTAGCATTGTAAATGCCTTAATGGACTTTCCTTGCCACATAAATTGAAAATAAAAAGTAAACCAGTTGACATAAGCAAGCCAATTCAAAGCACTATGGACACCATTGGCATAAGCGCGAAGGAGAGGCCCAAAAGGAAAAAGAAGTTCACTAGCAGTCAAATGTATCAGCAAATGTGCAATTATCCACGTAACAGGGTCAGTGCCCAAGGCGGTAACAAAACCACCCCAAGGAGGGACAAACGTAAAGCATTTACCAATGTTAACAATGATTTTTGAAAGGCAAGCCCATGAATGAGTGATAGTGATGGGCGTGCGGTGGACTTGGTTAAAAGCCCCCTACAACAGGTCAAAGCACTTGCGCGCTCAATATAAAAAGGACCTGTCAGTCAGGCTGGGAGTACGATTCCTGCCCCCAGAGATGCTTTGGTTCTGCTCAGTCTGCCATCTTTGTTCCAGAGACAGTTGGAGGAGAACCAATAGCTTTGAATTTGGAAGTGGATTGAGTTTCTGGTGATGCCGGCCACTACCGGTGACAGGTTGGGGCTGTTGAAATGGGTGGAGGAGACTTGAGGCACTGTAATGGTCAAGGGAGAGAAGGCTATAGTAATGAATGGAGGTAGGCGTTTAGTAATTGTAAGAAATTAGATTGTTGCTTGGCCGGGTTAGGAGCCCTTGTCAAGCAACAGCCACAATCCTTTGCAGGGTGAACCACAAAAAGTAATTAATTTAACCTGTACTTAATTCTGGGTAGCTTGGTACAAAAAGCAGTCAGGCTAAGCTTAGAGGCAATGTGTTAAGTATTTATGCAGCACACAAACAGCAATACAGTGAAAACACAACATAATAAAAATCCCAAGCCAATTTAGAAAAGTAGAGAACATTTTAATAAATTATTTTACACTAAGGCCTCAGTTTTAGAAAATGGCAATCTGGGCACCTTTAACACCACCACTAAGGGTCCAGGAGAGGATGGAGACTACTCGGGGGATCAGGACTCACTCAGGCTGGATCCATGTCTGGGTTCAAGATGGTGGGAGCCTGTTCTGACCCTGTGGCTCCGAACAGGAAGACAGCAAAACTAGCCCTTGAAGTCTCTTCTGAAAGTCCTGGGGGCAGGTGTAAATGCAGGGCTCCACAGCAGGGCTGGCCTCTGAAGGTTCAAGGCAGGCTCCAGGCAGCAAAGCAGTCATTCCAGGTACAGCAGCAGTCTGGCAGAGTGCATAGCATTTCACAGCAGCAGGCAATCCTCTAAGAGTCCTTCCACAGGTCCAGTAGTGAACTGAAGGGTGGGTCTGAGAGCCATATTTTTATACCCTGGTGCCATGATCCTGGAAGGTGGGAGAAGTTTCCAGAAAGGATCTACACTTACATTACAGGGCCTTTAATCCTATTGTGTGGTGGCAGAGCACAGCCTATTCAGGTTCAAGTGGAGTTATGCTTAGCTCCACACCCCAAACACCCATCAAGCCAATTAATGGGTCATTCAGGCTCAGCTAATCCCACTAATTGTGTGATTGTCAGGAGTGAATTCACAAAATCCTGTCAGTTACACCCAGTCATGTGACTAAAGACAGGCTACAGGCACAGATGGCAGGAAAATTCCTACTTTCTAAAAGTGACATTTTCAAACTTGTAATGATAAATCTACCTTTACCATTAAAGGGGGTTTATCATTACAGGTGCATAGACCCCAAACATGACATATCTACCACCTCTGGTTTAGGAATTACTGCGTATTAAATATAATAAGGAATCCCCAATGTCATCCTATGGGAGGGGTAGGTCTCAAAATAACGAATTTGGGACTTTTTCACTACCAGGCCATATAAAGCTAAAAAATACATGCCCTACCTTTTAATTACACAGTACTCTGGACTATGGGCCTAGGGTCAACCTTAGGGGTAACTTATATGTAAGAAAAGGGGAGTTTAAGTCTTGGGAAAGGGTTTTAAATGCCATGTCGACATGGCAGTAGGACACTGCCTTCAGACTGAAAACGCAGGCTTCGAACATGTTTTAAAGTGCTACTGAAGCAGGTGGCACAATAACTGCTGCATGTGTTAATTTACAGGCCATGGGTATATGGTATACCACTCTGCAAGGGACTTACATGTAAGTTAAATATGCCAATCAGGTATATACCAATTAAATCATGTTTTAGGGAGAAAGCATAAGCACTTTAGCACTTGTTAGCAGTGGTAAAGTGCACAGAGTCCTAAGGCCAACAAGCAAAAGTCCTGCTAAAAGTAGGAGGAGGAAGGCAAAACGTATGGGTGTGACCCTGTAGAGAGGGCCATTTCCAACAGTAGTAGAGAAAGCAGTGGGGTTCAGGGAGGTAGTTGGTGTGGGTAAGGAAGTGTGTCAGGGTTAGGAAAATAATGTAAGAAACTGGAGCTTGGGCAATGGCATGGTAATATAGAGGGGCTGGAGCTGACGCGAGGAAGACTGTAGAATGCCATGGGGTACATGTGAGTACAAAGGCTATGGGAGGTATGCTGTGTACAACTGTAGAGGGTACCGAACTGTAGCAGCTGGTTGTTGGGAATGGCAGGGCTGTGTATTACGCATGGGCATATTTATAGTGTCTGGTGTATAGAGTTGTATCGCCCATATAAACAGAGTTATTGTGCATTTGTAACATAAAACTCCCAGGCTCAAGTATGGAAACTGCAGGGAAGAATCTGGGATCCAAGAAATGCTGACCTGGTTTGGAACTCGTACAAAATCTTGCATAGGTAGATGGCGGCCCTTAAAGCCGCCATGTTAGCGACTGTAGGTGCTTTTCTGATGACAGTTTGTATAAAATATACCCTGCATAGGTAGGCAGCGACCCTCAAAGCTGCCAGAATGGGAGCGGTGGGTGATTTTCTGCTGAGAGCTCTCCATAACAGCAGCGATTGGGCCTGACTGTCTTATGACTTAATGATCTGCTTCTTAAAGCCCCCGTTTTTAGAGTGCTGGCACAACAGGTTGAGAGTGGGTCTTTCAGATGTCAGCGGTTATTGGCCATCCCCGCAGTGCACCCTGTTCTGCACCCCTCGTTTCTGCCAACTGGAGGGACTGATACTCAAGAAGATTAAAGCACACACCATTTTCCTCAACCATGGCATGCATAAGGGCCGTGCATAGTGTTCTTTGGGCATCCAAGGAGGGAGTCTTTCTGGCTGGTGGACACATCAGTTCAGTCCGTCAAGGCCCATTAAAGGAGAAATATACATACTGGCTAGTGTCAAATTGGCTGTGCAACATTTGCACAGGCAGCCACCGCTGCACCAATCCCATCATGATTGACAGCAGGTAGAAATGGCATAGAGTGCCATGTAGGTCCAGAGCGAGCAAAGGAAAGGCACGCAGGCAAGCGGCTCTGTTGCAGCTCCTTGCGGTAAGGAACTTGTCCTCTTTTGCTCTCTGACTGACACTTTAGGGCTGCGTGGTGATTGATCACCAGGGATGGTGTCAAACAGAATTGTGTACAAGTTGAGTAGCATCAGTTGACGAATGACTGAGACATCGGTTTCCCAAGAGCTCCCTACCAAGTGGTATCGCAAGGTTACATCCTTTCTCCCTGACTGGTCTGCCAAATACATCGAACGTAAAGGGAGAGGGAGCAATAGGGCAGGGAGAAAACACAACAACCTCCTTGGATCGGAATCTATTTTCATCTTGTCACAAATATCTTAATTTTCACTTATAGTGCTCGCCTGGGTCATGGAACCATTACTACTAACCACTGTAAATCACTTCTGACATCTCTGAAGAGCGGCCGCTCAGGGTCGCATGTGCCAGAGACCTCATTGGCACAGCAGCTTCGTGGGTGGCTGGAGCACGCAGGCCATAGTGGGCCACACACCATAAAGAGGATGCAGAATCTACCAGTAGGACTGGTGGGCAAAACTCTGTGGAATTTCATGGAGTTTTTATGTAATTCCTTGGAATTGCACAGAGAAAAACTGTGTGAGTTCCCCCCACCCTTAAATTTGACTTTATTCCAATTTGACGAATAGAGGACTGTAATGGCATTCAGCAATTTCTCTGGAGAACCCACTTTCCTAGTTTTGGCCAGAGTATGTTTCTGCTGATAGAGTAGAAGTCTTTCTTAAAATCTATGAAGCAAGCATGCAATTAATTCTGTAGTTGTTTTGTTTTATTAATTAATAAGCTCAATTATGTAATGTGGTCGCTTGAAATCCAGATAGAAAAAACAGTATTACATTTGTATCCAGGACCCAAGAATTTATGTCTTCTAAAAGCATCGGCGGCAGAGTATTTGGAATTTATGTCCAGAAAGGAAATTCATGTGAATGGATTGGATGGGTCCTGTATCTTGCCTTTTTTGTTCAGTGGAGAAATGTGGGATCCCTATCATCATTATGCTACAAAAGCTGTATTGTTACAAGCATTAAAAAAGGATTCAATTATTTTTCCCAATACTCAAAATTTAAAGATTGCATTCGAAGCTCAGGGAGGATCATTTCTGCTTCTATTTATTATTTGTAATATTTGGTCAATGGTCACCCATTTGGTTCTCACTTGTTCCGGCTTTAGATTGAGGCCTGCCTGCAGGGTAATCGAGCCATGATGAATCTCGGGAATAGAATTTATTGGATCTCTTATTTGTTGGGTGTGGATCTCAGTGGATATAGCCAATATATTAATTTGTTCCAGTTGTCCGCTGTAAATTTGTTATTAATTATGGGAGAGTTACCAGTAGAGGGTTTCATTACATAAGAACAGAAAAATGTGGTGTTCCTGAAATAACAAACCTTGTAAGTTCTGCCTATTGCTGTTCCTTGATGTTTTTGCGTGCACACACATTTTAATATTTTAATCTAAGAACACTTAGTTCAATATATGCAGCATTTATTTGGGGAAATTATTTTACCTTTTTAGCTTTGTTTATGAGTTCATGCCTCTTCTTAGGAAGCTCCAAGGAGCACCAAGCATTTTCAGTTTCGATGCTTTTAGTATGGTGTAAGTACAATTCTTCTTTTACCTCAGTCATTAAGTTGTCCCAAAGTACAAGTTTGAACATTTCTTGATGCCCATCCTTTATTAATAGTTAGACTCTAAGCATTGGTGTAGTTTTTAGAAAACAATTTATCATCGTATTTTATATAACTGGGGACTACTTAATTTAGGTAACATATTTGTTGATTTTCTATCTAGACAATCTTTTATCTGGGGTTTAGTGACTTGATCTTGGATGCTCCAAATTGCATTTTGTTCTCTGTATTGACCATACTCTGGATTGTATGACATAAGGTTTAAGTTGAAGTCGCCAGTGAGTGGGATGGCAATAGATTTATATTAATCAGCTATCCTTTTTAAAAATGTACCCAGAGGAGCTATTCTTAGATCCATCTTCTTAGGTCTTATGTGTCTTACATTATTAAAGATGTGTAACCACACAGTTTCTGCTAAAATATGCATTCTGGTTGACAACAACCAAGTAGCACTTGTATTTACTTTTTCTATTGTTATTTGCAGGTTGGTTGCAACTAAAGATGCAAAACCTCCAGATGGTTTTCATTTGGGTGTTTGTTCTTTAACAAAAACTCCAAATGTTTTAAACCCAGGAATGTTTCAAGTGTTCGATGTCCTTATTTACTTGAGGCTAATAATATCATGGGGTGCAATTAATGCTATTCCTCCATTTAGAATCATTAAGTGCCCCCATCCTGCTTTATTCCATAAGCACATATGAAACTGCCTAACAGTTTTATGTGCTGCCTAAATATGCCCCTGTTCATTGTTCAAGGAGAGGATGGGTGGCTTGTTAGCCCAGCCATCATCATGGCTTTTTAAATGCAAGGTGATAGGCACCTTGGACTAATCCCCTGTTTGTGCAAGCGGTGTCTTCGTATAACAGTGAAAGTTACCTGGTCTGGTTAGAATAATTATCAGCTCCAAATTAACTTTGAACTTTCCCTCTGAACCTCTTGCTCTCTTTAGGATAGTTAGATTTTTCTCATTTGATGTGGAAGTATTGCTCTCCTTGGGATGGTTCATGGTATTGCACAGTACATATAGGGGGTCATTCTGACCCTGGCTGTAAAATCCGCCAGGGCCAACGACCGCGGGAGCACCGCCAACAGGCTGGCGGTGCTCCCATGGGCATTCTGACCGCGGCGGTACAGCCGCGGTCACAAACGGAAAACCGGCAGTGTACCGCCAGTTTCCCGCTGCCCTGTGGAATCCTCCATGGCGGCGCAGCTTGCTGCGCCGCCATGGGGATTCCGACCCCCATACCGCCATCCTGTTCCTGGCGGTTTTGGCCGCCGGGAACAGAATGGCGGTATGGGGTGTCGTGGGGCCCCTGGGAGCCCCTGCAGTACCCATGCCAATGGCATGGGCACTGCAGGGGCCCCCGTGACAGGGCCCCACAAAGATTTTCAGTGTCTGCCATGCAGACACTGAAAATCGCGACGGGTGCAACTGCACCCGTCGCACCCCTTCCACTCCGCCGGCTCCATTCGGAGCCGGCATCCTCATGGAAGGGTGTTTCCCGCTGGGCTGGCGGGCGGCCTTCTGGCGGTCGCCCGCCAGCCCAGCGGGAAACCCAGAATACCTGCGGCGGTCTTTTGACCGCGCAGCGGTATTCTGGCGGTCCCAGCCAGGCCGGCGGCTTCCGCCGCCGGCCGGGGTCAGAATGACCCCCATAGTGATCACTCTCTTGAGAAAAGCCTTTACTTTGGCGACTGCTTGAGTGGTTCCAACCTCCAGAAGCTGGTACAGGTTTATTGAAAATGCCTGGAAGTGGTTAAGGTTCTGGAAGGAACACTGAGATGCCTCAACTCTCTAATAGAGTTTAATTAGCAATAACGTTTTGAAATTCATTGTGAGTTGCTAATATCAATTTTGTTGTTTCGTTTTGGTCTTCATTGTGAACTGCCTAAAAACAACACTTGAAATAGAATCTTTAGTAAATGTGTTTGGCTCCGAGAGAGACTTCAACATTTGTTTAAAATATTCCCTTAATTTAGTACATTTTGAATGTAGAACGAGGAGTCAGGAACATTATGTAGTTTTCCAAACCACTGCTAATCTCCAAGACCTCTTTCCATTTACTATTGTACATTGAATAATTCCACCTGGAAGTTGAAAGTGTTTCATCTGCTGCCATTACCAAACTGCTTTCACGTAGTGCAGACGTGCTGTATTGAGTAGTATACCCTTGGTGTGTGTCCTTAACATACTTTTTATTCAAGATTCTGGACTGTTGATGTTCTATACAGACCGCTTCTGTTAAATGCTGATTGTCTACAGTCAAATTATTTTCAGACGTTTGGTTGGCGGTGGAGTAGTGATTGGGCATGGTTTAATTCTCTTCATTTCTTCATTTGAACTTGAGCTTGTTTTTATATCGGGTCCACCTTTTTCTGCTTAAGCTCTCTTTGTTACAATTCTTGATTGGGCTTTTTCCCAACTTTCGGTTAGGGTATCTGTAGGAGGCTGGCCTGGCTTATAGTGGGTACCTTATGGTATTTACACCTTGTGCTAGGTCCAGTTATCCCTTATTAGTAGATTAGTAGTGTTCTAGCAGCTTAGGCTGATAGAGGTAGCTAGGCTGAACTAGGAGACATGCAAAGCTCCTACTATACCACTTATATAATATAGCACTATATCATAAGAAACACAATACTCAGAATTACTAAAAATAAAGGTACTTTATTTTAGTGACAATATGCCAAAAGTATCTCAGAGGATATACTCCCTTAGGAGGTAAGTAAAATACACAAAATATACACACAAACCAAAATCAGGTAAGTAAACAGTTAGAAAAGTAGTGCAAACACTGTAGAACAAAATAGAATGCAATAGGAGACAATAGGCCTAGGGGCAACACAAACCATACACTCCAAAAGTGGAATGCGAACCACAAATGGACCCAAGGACTACTATAGTGTGTAGAGGGTCGCTGGGAGTGTAAGAAAACACTAAGGGTGTCCAAGATACCCCACCCCAAGACCCTGAAAAGTAGGAGTAAAGTTACCCTACTACCTCAGAAAGACAGTAAAATCGAGATAGTGGATTCTGCAAAGGCAACAACTGACTACAAAGCACTGAAGATGGATTCCTGGACCTGAGGACCTGTAAAGGAAGGGGACCAAGTCCAAGAGTCCTGCAAGTGTCCAGGGGGGGGCAGGAGCCCACTAAACCCCGGATGAAGGTGCAAAAGGGCTGCCTCTGGGTGGAAGAAGCTGAAGATTCTGCAACAACAAAAGTGCAAGGAACTTCTCCTTTGGCCAGAAGATGTCCTATGGCATGCTGGAGGATGTAGAGTTGTTTCCACACAGAAAGACTGCAAACAAGCCTTGCTAGCTGCAAGAGTTGCAGTTGAAGATAATGGATGCTGCCTGGGCCCAGGAAGGACCAGGAGGTCGCCCCTTGGAGGAGGAGACAGAGAGAGCGCTCAGCAACAGAGAGAGCCCATGCAGAAGCAGGCAGCACTCACAGAAGTACTTGAACAGGCATTCAAGAAATCTGAGCATGGCAGTCGTCTCAACACAAGAAAAGAGAGTCCCACAAAGTCGGAGGTCAACTCAGCGAGTTAAGCAATGCAGGATGGAGTGCTGGGGACCTGGGCTGTGCTGTACATGAAGGAATTCTTGCAAAAGTGCACAGAAGTCCTAGCAGCTGCAGATCACGCAGGCACAGGATTACTGCCTGGTGTGGGGAGGCAAGGACTTACCTGCACCAAATTTGGACAGAAGGACCACTGGACTGTCGGGGTCACTTGGATCCAGCTCCTGTGTTCCAGGGACCACGCTCATCAAGATGAGAAGGGACCTAGAGGACCAGTGATGCAGAAGTTTGGTGCCTGCGTTAGCAGGGGGAAGATTCCGTCGACCCACAGGAGATTTCTTCTTGGCTTCTAGTGCAGGGTGAAGGAAGACAGCCCTCAGAGCATGCATCACCAGGAGACAGTCAAGAAAGCCGGCAGGATTAGGCGCTACAATGTTGCTGGTAGTCGTCTTGCTACTTTGTTGCGGTTTTGCAGGCATCCTGGAGCAGTCAGCGGTCTATCCTTGGCAGAAGTCAAAGAGGGAGATGCAGAGGAACTCTGGTGAGCTCTTGCATTAGTTATCTGACGAGAAACCCACAGGAGAGACCCTAAAGAGCCCTCAGAGGAGTATTGGCTACCTTACCAGGTAAGAGCCTATCAGGAGGGGTTTCTGATGTCACCTGCTGGCACTGGCCACTCAGAGGTCTCCATTGTGCCCTCACAACTCTACATTCAAGATGTCAGAGGTCTGGGACACACTGGAGGAGCTCTGGGCACCACCCCTGGGGTGGTGATGGACAGGAGAGTGGTCACTCCCCTTTCCTTTGTCCAGTTTCGCGCCAGTGCAGGGGCTGTGGGATCCCTGAACCAGTGTAGACTGGTCTATGCAAGGAGGGCACCATCTGTGCCCTTCAAAGCATTTCCAGAGGCTGGGGGACGCTGCTCCTCCCCAGCCCTTATTACCTATTTCCAAAGGGAGAGGGTGTAACACCCTCTCTCAGAGGAAATCCTTTGTTCTGCCTCCCTGGGACTGGGCTGCCCAGACCCCAGGAGGGCAGAAACCTTTCTGAGGGTTGGCAGCAGCGGTAGCTGCAGAGAAAACCCCAGTGAGCTAGTTTGGCAGTACCCGGGGTCCATGCTGGAGCTCCGGGGATGCATGGGATTGGCACTCTAATACCAGATTTGGCTTGGGGGGACAATTCCATGATCTTAGACATGTTACATGGCCATGTTCAGAGTTATCATTGTGAAGCTACATATAGGCATTAACCTATATGTAGCTCATGTGTGTAATGGTGTCCCCACATTCAAAAAGTCCAGGGAAATTGCCCTGGACAATGTGGGGGCACCTTGGCTAGTGCCAGGGTGCTCTCACACTTAGTAACTTTGCACCTAACCTTCACCAAGTGAGAGTTAGACATAGAGGTGACTTATAAGTTACTTTAGTGTAGTGGAAAATGTCTGTGAAATAACGTGGATGTTATTTCACTCAGGCTGCAGTGGCAGTCCTGTGTAAGATTTGTCTGAGCTCCCTATGGGTGGCAAAAGAAATGCTGCAGCCCATAAGGGTCTCCTGGAACCCCAATACCCTTGGTACCTGGGTACCATATACTAGGGAACTATAAGGGTGTTCCAGTGTGCCAATCAGAATTGGTGAAAATGGTCACTAGCCTGCAGTGTCAATTTTAAAAGCTGAGAGGGCATAAACACGGAGGTTCTGGTTAGCAGAGCCTCAGTGATACAGTTAGGCACCACAAAGGGAACACATCTAGGCCACAAACTATGAGCATTGGGGTCCTGGCTAGCAGGATCCCGGTGACACAGGCAAAAACAAACTGACACACAAGTAAAAATGGGGGTAACATGCCAGGCAAGATGGTACTTTCCTACAGCAAGTACCTCCAATAATAGTGTAGAATGTTCAGAAATGCATTTGTCTCTTCAAGATAAGCGCTCTGCCAAAATACGAGGTCTGAAATACACCAGCTGTTCTAGGAAAGCGCGGCGCTCAAAGAACAAACTGGAGAATACTAGTCACTTAGCTGCAGTCTTTTCCGGATCGCTGGACGAATGCCTGGTGTCAGCTGGTACAGGAACGAAGAAATGAATTGCCTCAAAAGTCCTGAATACAAGGATGATAGCAGGGTGCTGGACTGCCAAATCAGAGATCAGGAAGCAAAACAAAGCCAAGCAGGTTGGCATGCTTCACTCTGCTATTTATAGCCAATCAGGAATGCAGTTGAGTTTCCACATGTGGATGAGTCACCACACCCAATTAGAAGCACATGTCTACACCACATCCATCTAGACCTGCTCACATTAGCAAACAAGCACTGGTAAAACAAGCATTGATGGAAAACAATTGTGTAACACAGCACATTTTGTTTACTTAGAAACATGAAGGTTTAACCAAGAACAGAGATATGATTTAACCATAATCCCTAGGGATGCTGACAGATAACCCAGGAGGCATCTTGGGGATTCCTGACAGTCCTCCCCACCAAGGACCCTCTCAAAGAGCGGGTCTTGGAAGGGTGCAGGAGATGGAATTTTTTAGTAAGACGTGGAGCATGAACTGTGGACTCGGGTTCCCAGGGATTGTGCTCAGCCCCATAGCCTTTCTTAGCCAATAAATAGTTTCTAACACCACGGACTCACCTGGAGTCAAGAATTTTGGCCACTTCAAATTCCCATTGCCCGTTTCCTTTTACCGGGGGAGGTGGTGGGGCATTGCGGGTATCAGGGGAATAGGGATGGAGTAACGACACATGAAACACGGGGTGTACCTTGAAATCATCTGGCAATGTCAGTTCTACTACCACAGGATTGATGATTTTGGCAATAGGAAAGGGGCCTAGAAATCAGGGGTTTAATTTTCTGGATCCTGCAAGATGGAGATTTTTTGATGAGAGGCACACCTGATCTCCTATCTGATAAGAGGGAGCAGGTCTCCTTCTTTTGTCTGCTTGTTTTTTTACATGAGCTTGGTAGAGTTTTAAATGGTGTTTTTGAATCTCTTGTAATCTTTATGGTGTTTCTGTACTGATGGGACTCCTGTGGATGTTTGGGACCCAGTTATAGGTAGCATTCTTGGGTGCCGACCAAACAAACAGTAAAATGGGGACACTCCTGTAGCCATGTGGACACTGTTGTTATATTCAAATTCAACAAGAGGTAAAGCCTTATCCCAATCAGTAGACCATGTGTCAATGTAACATCTCAGGATTTGCTCCAGCGATTGGTTGGCATGTTCTGTCTTCCCATCCGTTTGTGGATGATATGCAGAGGACAAGCGGACATCCATACCGACAGAGGAACAGAAACGACGCCAAAACCGTGATATAAATTGGGGGCCACGATCGGAGACAAATGTGGTGGGCAACCCATGAAGCCGTACAATGTGTTGGACAAACAAATCAGAGAGCTTGGAAGCCGTAGGGAGGCATTTTAATGGAACAAAATGAGCCATTTTAGTTAGGTAAGCTGCAACCACCCATATGACAGTGTGTCCATAGGAAGCTGGGAGATCAGAAATAAAATCCATACTTATGGTATGCCATGGGGCCACAGGAATTGGCATGGGATGTAACAATCCTGTGGTTGGAGTATGTGGGGTTTTAGCCCAAACACATGTGCAACAAGTCTGGACGTAGCTTCTGACATCCTGCACAATTGTGGGTCACCAAAACCATCTTTGACAGAGATCTAACATCTTTTTCTCACCCGGGTGACCTGCGAGGACACAGTCATGTCCCCAGTGTAACACTACATCCCCTAATTCTTTGGTAGGGATGTACAACTGATTAGCATGGTATAGAAAACCCTCTTTTTCATACACATCAGATGAAGAGGGGACCTTGTGTTGGGCTACCCGTGTTTTCTCAAGGAACTCTTGGGAAGTGAACACAGACACAGTTTTTTCTGGGGGTATAATGCTTCTGACCTGTTCTAGCGCAACGTCAGAGGAGAAACCCATCCAAGACAACGTGTCTGCCTTTTGTTATGTAGTACCGGGCCTATAGGTGATTACGATGTCAAACTTGTTAAAGAATAGAAGCCAGCATAATTGATGAGGTGTCAGGGCCTTGGTCGCTTGAAAAAACTGTAAATTATGGTGATCTGTGTAAATAGTTATGGTGTGTCTAGCTCCAAGTAGGTGGTGACGCCACTCCTGGAAGGCAAGCTTGATAGCCAGAAGTTCCCGCTCCGCCACCGTGTAATTTTGCTCTGCGGGTAGCAATTTCTTTGAGAAGTAAGCTATTGGATGGAAATGCCCAGACTTAGGATCTCGTTGGGACAAGACACCAACCACTGCCATTTGGGAAGCGTCTGCTTTCTACGAAAAATGGCTGAGCCGGGTCGGGATGATGGAGAATGGGTGCTTCAGTGAATATGTTTTTAAGATGTTGGAAGGCTTTCTCAGCTTCTGCATCCCAGAGGAACTTCACCCCCTTTCGTACGAGACGTGTTATGCGAGACACCTGGTATAAATCTCCGATAAAAATTTGCAAAGCCCAAAAATTGTTGCACTTTCTTCATGGATCTTGGGGCTACCCAATCCAGAATGGCCTGTACCTTGGACCTATCCATGGAAATTCCACCGGGGGTGATCACATATCCCAGGAATTCTACAGTTGCAGCGTGAAAAACACATTTTTCCAGCTTGGCGAAGAGATGATGCTCAGGAAGCCCTTGTAAAACCGCTCTTACATGCCTTATATGTTCCTCAGTGGAAGACAAATAGATCAAAATGGTGTCTATGTATACCACTACACATATATCCAGAAACTCCTGAAGCACTTCATTGATGAAAAATTGAAACGCTGCAGGATCCTTACACAACCCGAAGGGCATCACTGTGTACTTGAAAAGTCTGAATTTAGTTTGGAACACCGTCTTCCACTCGTCCCCCTTCATCACACAGGTCAAGTGGTAGGTGCCCCGGATCTCGAGTTTAGTATAAATGGTCGACTGATGTACCTTATCTAAAAGTACCGGGATCAACGGAAGTGGATACCGATTTTTCATGGTCACTTTGTTCACTGCGCGATAATCTATACAGGCGTGCAGCTCGCAATTCTTATTGGGCACGAAAAACAAAGACGACGATACTGGTGATATTGAAATACACATGATACCCTTAGCCAATAGATCATCCAGGTAGTCTCGCAGGTATCGATTCTCAGGCTCAGAAAGAGCATACACCCTACTTCATGGTAACGTAGTCCCTGGAATCAAGTCTATCCGACAATCGTATGACCTATGTGGTGGTAGCTGGGTGGCCTTCTGTTCACTAAAGACATCACGGAAGTCTTTATACGGTGCAGGAATGGCCAGTGTGTCATCCGGCTTGATAGCTGTACTATGTGTGGACCCACAACGCAAGGGTGTCACTAGTAATGGTTTGTCTTGGTAACAGGAGTGCCAGCAATGTTTAGAGTCTAATGTCACTGTCCTTACTGCCCAGTTAATTTTGGGATTGTGTAATGGAAGCCAGGGTATCCCTAAAATCGTTCCAAATACTGGGGTGTCAATGAGGTCAAACTGAATTTGTTCTGTATGGTTGTTTGCACAAAGCATGGACAAGGGTGTTGTTTGATAAACGATAAGCCCGGAGGACAATTCTAAGCCATCCACGGCTCTGACTGGTTCAGGGACGTCTTTTCTGACAGTCGTAATATTAAGGGTTTTAGCCAAACCCAAGTCTAAAAAGTTTCGGGTAGCCCCAGAGTCAAGCAATATGGGAACGACCTTACGAACCTGAGGGGACAACACTAACGTCACAATAAGAGTTAGATGTTGAGGTACTGGACTGGTGGTATTAGACAGAAGATGTGAGACCATATTGAAAGAAGCGCTCGATAAAATGGTCTCAGAAGTTATCGAGACAGTTAGCTTTCCGCCTGGTCAGGAAGAGAGAATTCAGGCCCTGTTACCGCTCTGATGGCTTTCTTTGAAGCAGTAGGCTTGTTAGGACATTCCTGAGCAAAATGCCCTGCCTTACTGCAGTATAAACACAGTTTAAATTTTTTCCTATGTTCTTTCTGTTCCTTAAATAGTGGCACACTGCCAATTTGCTTGGGCCCATGTGTATCATGAGTGGGAATGGTGGACTCCTTTTTCTCAGTTTTAAGCACCACTAAGCGTGTGTCAGCCCAGAATGTTTCTGCCTTACGTTCACTCAAGCGTTGATCCAATCGTACCACCAGGACAATGAACTTGGAACACTCAGTAGGAGGTATCACAATTTGTGCTACAACATCCTTGAGATTGTCCCAAAGGTCAAGATAGAAGAGGGAGATCCTCTTCTCCTCGGGCCACTCAGTCTCTGCCACCAACCGATTGAAAGAGGAGATATAGGACAGTAGATCCTTGTTTCCCTGGCGCAAAATTAGCAACTCATTATCACTGGCTTGCACGAAGAGGTGTTTGGTGAACAGTTTCCGCAAGTCTTCCTTGAACCAGTTGAAATCATGCAATATAGGGTCATTGCGCTCCACCAGCGGAATAGACCAATTAGCTGTATTGCCTCCCAAATAAGAGATAATAAAAGCTGCAAAATCGACACAAAAACTGTAGCTGGCACTGGTTAAGAAAAATTTTGAACTTGGCACTATGTCCAAAAATCCTTTCTTGGGGAGCTAAGGGCACAGGGGTTGGTGTTGTGACCATTACCTGCATGGGTTGTGCGGTGGAAGTCATTGGACCTGAATCGGGGCTAGGAACATGATTAGACGGGTCAAACCGAGGGGCCTGTAGTACTGGAGATCTTTGTTTTAGTTTGACTCCTCCCCAGGGGGTGTCTTGTGGTTTATACCGCTGTAGTTCAGTGTGCAACTCCATGTTCTCTTGCTTTAAGGAAAGAACTTCCTTCTGTAATCCTGCTAGGGCCCTAGTTAAATCTAATAAAGATGGAGCATCCTTATTAGCTGGTAAAGCATGTGCTAAACGTTTGAAAGTACCCAATGAGGAATCCATCGCCCAGGCAGCCCTGTATGTTGTGGCTTGGCTTTATGTCGAGACGGGGACACTCACCTGAAAAGCAGGATGTCTGCAGAGGGCGATGGTATGCCCGACATCCTGGAACACTTCTCAGCACTTCCTGGTGGACACAGAAACCCCGGCAGGTGTCCCGAAAGGAAAGGGGGAGTGAAAGAGAAAGAGACAAAACACTGCCACGTCTTACCAGTCCAGCCAGGCACCCTGTATCTTCGGGGGCAGGTCATTGTTGACAGAGTGATAGTAGAGTTAGTGCACTCAACTTCCTTGAAACTGAATCTCTCTTTCTGATATGGGCATGGGAGCAGTAGAAGAACACCGGGATGCTCCAGCACTTTTCTTGGATAATAATAACTGTTGGCACAATTACTAACGCTGCATTACCAAATACCCAACCTGAGTACCATGACAATAAGTACTACAACACTAGGGCTGGATTCACTGTTGCACACTACAATTAGAACTGTGGTTGCACTTATCACGCACAAGAAAGACAAACAAGGGCATTAATTGTATCACATATAATTTTCCTGCATGCATAGGGTTAAACTAAAAGGAACAAAAACAATCCAAGAAATACAAATGTCCACTCTGGGTTTAAACAGTTAGGGTGGCACAGTTTGATTTGGTTTCACTGTGTGTGTGAAAACCTGTTCAAAAGCAAATTGCTCAAACCTGAAACACAGGCATGAATGACACAATTTAAATCCAAGAGTTATGCTATTAGAGAAAGAAAAGTCACGTAAATGCTCTTTTAAAATTACACTTTTTGTAGTACTTGAGCTCAAGCAGATTCCCTGAAGCACATTTAGGCAAGTAACTACAATAATAATGTAGAATGTTCAGAAATGCATTTGTCTCTTCAAGATAAGCACTCTGCCAAAATACAAGGTCTGAAATACACCAGCTGTTCTAGGAAAGAGCGGCACTCAAAGAATAAACTCCCTAGAGAATACTAGTCACTTAGCTGCAGTCTTTTCCGGAGTTCTGGAGGAATGCCTGTGTCAGCTGGTATAGGAACAAAGAAAATAATTGCCTCAAAAGTCCTGAATATGAGGATGACAGCAGGGGCTGGACTGCCAAATCAGATGCTGAGATCAGGAAACAAAACAAAGCCAAGCAGGGATGCATGCTTCACTCTGCTATTTATAGCCAATCAGGAAAGCAGTTGAGTTTCCACATGTGGATGAGTCACCACACCCAATTAGAAGCACATGTCTACACCACACCCAGTTAGAAGCACATGTCTACAGCTGTTCACATTAGCAAACAGGCATTGGTAAAACAAGCATTGATAAAACCAATTGTGTAACGCAGCATATTATGTTTACTTAGAAACATGAAGGTTTAAACAAGAACAGAGATATGATTTAACCCTAATCCCTGGGGATGCTGACAGATAACGCAGGAGGCACCTTGGGGATTCCTGACATCTACTCCCTGATAAAACTAAAAACAAAATCAAGAATATTAACATTGTGAATATTTTTACTACCCTTTTGTAAAAAAACAAAAATGGTTATTTTTTGAGGGGGTGGAAGCCCCACTTAGGGAACACCCACAACCCTTGTCAGGGTGAATCACAAATGTCACTAAATTAACCTGTGCCTAGTCCTCTGTTAGCTTGGCATAAAAGCAGTCAGGCTTAGCTTAGAGGCAAAGTGCTGAATTTAAATCACAAAAAAATCCCACACCAAATGAAAACATAGAGTACATTTTAATAAATAACATGAGGCCAAATTGACAAACTTCAATCCAGTAGAACCTGAGATATGCAGTTTTAGTTGTTTAGGTAAATACAGTGCCTAAAAGCAAAAAAAGCACCACTTGTGCTCATCTGATTGTGCTAGACTAGTGGAAGTCACAAGTTCAAGCCAACCATAATGAAGTGTGGGCTGGATAGAGGGAACAGGTTTGTGTTGCTTGAAAAGTTACCTACTCAAAGTCCGACATGAAGAGTTCTATTCATGGTGGAGGAGGCCAAGAAGATCAGGTACAGCTTCGTAGATGATCAGTGCTGTAGCGTGATAATTAGGTCTGGTGTTGCGGTCATTCATCGCTGTACTGTGAAGATGTGATATGGCTTTGCAGACAGTCGTTGCTGGAGTTTGGCATGGGCATTTACCATGGGCTGTCATTGCTGTAGCACAAAGTGCAGATCTTGCTTTGCTGGTCGTCACTGAAGCTTGATGAGTTGTGTTCACTGGTGCTTAATTTTTCCGGTCATCACAGCCGGCAGAGTCTCAGTGCAAACAGGCATGTTCACAGGTTTAAATAGGCCAAAGCTGCAGGATTTCACCTTTCTTTATAGGAGGAGCACAATGACTGAAACATGTAGATCACTTTAAAGGATGTAAAGGACTTATAATATGTCCCTCAAAACATCCATTTGTTTTTTAACCTTACCCCATTCCTGTTTCATTAAAACGGTACTTGGGATAGAATGTAATTTTAACTCACTATTGCAGATTCCACCACATTTCTGTATCCAGACACTATTCCTCCTGGTGAACGGAAGGTCCGATGATTAAATGATCTGGTATGAGTACATCAGTGATACCATATACACCTCGGATAGAAAGTAGTTTGATTTCTTGGTATTTAGTTGGAAGCTGAGTGAACCCCCTTCCTGCTTCTTCTTCACCCCCTTCTGATTTATTTTGATCAGGAACTCGCTCCATAAGAGGCCAGCAGGGCTCATGGAGGCCCAGTTATTGGTCCAGGCATGTCCAATGCAGCAGGTCAGCTGGGCAATTGAAGGGAGGCCCTAGAGCTTATTGTGTCCCTGTAGCTCAGGCAGGATGTCAGCCACCTCAACCTTAGAATCACTCAGGCAGCCTAGGATGAAGGGAGCAGATCCAGTCTTTATTGTCTGAGAGCAGGCAAGCCTCTATTAGCAGGGCAGCGCTCTGGGGTCAAGGCAGTCCTCAAGCAGCAGGGCAGTCCTCTGGGGATCACGGCAGCCCTTCTTCGGTAATGGCCACAAGTCCAGGAGCGTTGGACTACAGAATGGCTTAGAATGTCTAATATATATACCAGGTGTCAGCCTTTGAAGGGGGTGGGAGGTCCCAGGCCCCTATACAAATCCCACATCGGGTTCTAGATAGTTCTTCCCTTTCCCTGTCAAGGTTCCAAGAAGTGTGAGGTGGCAAAAGACAGGGCAGGCCTGGTGTCAAATTCCATGAGTGTCCAGAAGGCAAGGCCCCTTGAAACATAAATGGGGCAGGGCACAGCTCCACCCCCAGCCACCTTGGTAATTTGGCTCATCCTGTCCACACCTAAGTCCCTTTTTGTCAATATCTGACAGTAATGCACAAACTCCAGCAGGAGAGCCGTTCACAGTTATTCTGGCAGAAGGCACAAATGGTTAGAACAAGAAAAGTATCATTTTCAGTAATGTGACTTAAATTTTGAGTTTAAAAGTAAAGAGCATTTAAAATTAGAATTCATTTGAGTATAGATAGCATATTTCTATCTGCTCCCAAACAAACGTTAGTACTTATTAAATGTAATAAGTTAACCCAGTGTTAGTCAATGGGAGAGATCGGTCATACAGTAGTAAACCACCAGGGCATGTAAAACTCAAACCTACATGCCTTAATTTTTAAATGCAAGTTAGACAGCCCTATTAGCCTTTAGGGTTTACCTTAGGGGTGAGTGATGTGTATTGAAAAGTATGGTTTATGCCTGGCAAAAGGTTTATTTTACAAAGTTGAAATGGATGGTTCAAACTTTACTACAGGCGGCAGAGGCATGTTTCAAAAGGCTGCTTTAGTGGGTGGCCCAAGGCGTGCTACAAGCCCACTACAAAATGTAATTTACAAGCCCTGGGTACCAGTAGTAGCATTTCCTGGGGACTAACAGGTAAACTAAATGTGCCAAATAGGTGTAAACCAATTTTACTACATTTAAAGGAGAGAGCACAAGCACTTTAGCACTGGATAACAGTAGTAAAGTGTGCATAGTTTTAAAGCCAACAAAAACAAATTCTGAAAAACAGGAGGAGTCTAACATTTCTTTGCTGCGGTAATATGTGAACTAAAACTTCTGTTTTTCACACTGTACATTTTTATAACATGTTATGTGCATTATTTCTTTAATTAGTGATCTATTGTTCCAAAACCTCAAACCAGATCTTCTATAGCATATCTTTCTTAGAATAGGGACATATATCTAGGATTGGAGCATTGAGCCATGCACAAACAAATCTACTCAGGCAACAGCTCCCCAGCATGCAGCCTACCACGGAAAGGATTTAGTGGTATAATTACCTCTTCCATTTTGTTTGTATATAATCTACGCAACAATTTCTTTAATATATTAAAATTACACAATACGTTGTAGAAGGTTAATGTTGTTCAGAAACAAATTGCATCTTACATAGCCAGTTAAACTTACACAATGTCTCCTTTGAATACATTTATATTGGCAAAATTGAAAGGTAACATAAGTCAATGTTAAGACTGGGGTAACTGGTGATATATGCACACTTTATACTGAAGTAAGAAATATTTTCCGTTGTGCCAAGATAATATTACCTATTAAATATAGATTATTTTATAAACATAAAAATATGCAAACAATGAACAATCTTTCACTTCATTTGTTTAAGAGACAACATAAGGAACAAACAACATGCACATTATAAAGAAAACCTTTAGATGGAGACATATACAGATATATCATCATATATATTTTACACGTGCTGCCCCTTTGGACTCACAAATCTTCCAGCTGAATTTGGAGAGTTAGACAGTCTGTTTTTTGGACCTTTCTATCAGGTGGAAGTGGCACAAAGTTGGGCAGGAGGATGGCCTGAGTATATCCTGTGTCTTTATACGGGGAAAGCATGGAAGGCACAACCAATGCTTACAGCACTCATTTACTCTGTGAGCATGGACACCCATTGAAGCACAGCGCATGCCAATGTCTGCTGAATCTGACCCTGTGCAGCAATGCTCAATGGGTCCTCTGGGTCCTCATAGAGCTGAGGGTAATTCTGTAGGACCTCTTGCCAGAGATGTTTAATTTGTTTATGTATAAAGCTCAAGCCTTTTTTTGTGCCCCAGCTATGCTGTGGGTTTGAAATCTCTTAGGAGCAGCAAGACAGTAAGATGAAGGAGGTGTCCGTTCCACATGTGCATACAGAGTATCCATCTCCATGGAGGAGAAGCCACAACTCTACATGCGTAAATTCTAAAAACAATGGGGATCGAGGATGGATCTTAAAGAAAGTTCAATTTCACATTGAAAAGCAACATTGTGACTGTCAATGTATTCCCCATCACATGCTGATATTGTGCAACATACAACAAGCTACTCCTATTTTGCACACATCTTCTGGTTTGTAAAGAAGCGCCCCCATGAGGTCAAGCTATCTGATGTCTGACTTAAGTATACAAAAAGTGTGTTCAATGATACCTCATGTACCTATGTGTGTCCTTTAGCATATATTTAAGGTGGTGTGGTTGGACTTCAGAAGGGTGCAATGGGGCAATAGAGAGCACCGCCAGAATTTCCTGCAATAAAGACATGTTATAGTCCTTAAAATGTTGTTCTATTCTAAATGCACTACATAATCTATGCATACAGGTAGTGCCTTCATGTTAGGGCCAGGATTTTGTAAGGATTTGTTACTATCATGCCATGGAACCCCCCAATGTACCAAAAATTAGAACCAATACGCTAGATTCAGCTTTTTACCTAGAGAGAATACTATTAGGCAATGGATGTCTGTCATCAGCACCCTAGCTATAATCCTCTGGTGAGTAAAAGGCCGTGCAGGTCTAATCCATCAACATGTTTTGGTGCTTGTTGGATGCCTATATAAGTTAGCATCCTTCCTCAAGATCGCAGGCTCCGTATCACACCACCAATGTTGTGGCTGCTTTTAACCAAAGATACAATGTAAATTACTACATTTGCACCGTACCAGGAATGAACCAACTTTATCTTATCCTTTGTCAAATATGTGCGCAACATTTGTTATGTGACACCGAAACTTGTTAAGTTGATTCAATAAAAATGTTCTGTTGTTGGACCTTCAAGTGAAAGGGAGGCACCAGTGAAATTACTTTCAGCCAATCCTCATACAATTTTGAAATAGGCTCCTCTGAAAAAAAAAAAAAAAAAGGAAAACAATACAAGGTCCACTTATGAGGCACAACCTCCCTCTACGACAATTCAATGTGGATGTTGAACAGTGTTAGAAAGGGAACCCATTGATGAAGCAGACCACCCTAGACGGGTGAGGGCCTAGCATTTTATGTATTTTGACAACAGGATTTCCTGTTTATAAGAAGAATGGCCTTTCAGGTGTGTGGCATGTATTGGTATCTATACATTCAGCTAAAACGATAGCAGGGCATTTCCTTCCTTACTCAGGGTGTGCTTTAGTTCCGAGACTCACCCCATTTTGTTGTTTTGTTGAATTTCACTTGCCTGTACATGAATATTTTTTTCTTTTAAAGCGGAGACGATTTTCACTAAGTTCTGCAGTACAGTTTGTAGATGGAACATTTGATCTTTAGAATCATTCAGTTTCCAAATCAGTAAACTCTGCTTTCAACGTGGTTATTTTAACCAAACATTGCCATCTAGTGCACATTGAGAAATGAAATTCTACGAAAGAACTGTTATGCACAGTTTTACTAGTATTGATAGTTCGAAACATTATGTTTCGTCATCAAAATAGAGATCCACAAGACAATTAAAAACATTTGTGATTTAAAACAATGTAAAACAACAATACATATCTTAAAAAGTCACATGCAAAAATTCTATCACATCAAGGACAGACAAACCATCTGGAACATAGCTTTACTAACACTTGGCATCCAATTAACCAAGTTATGTGCAAACATTTGAACCCAGCCACGACTACAATCGAGGAGGTGTCGCATTTATATACTCTATATGTTTCTCCGCTGGTTAATAGACCGAGGGATCTGCACATGGGAACAATGTATTTGGACTTTAGTTTCGCATAAAGGGGACAGAAAAACAGTACACGTTCATCACTTTCATGTGTAGCTTTACAATGAAAACAGTAATTAAATCCCTGGTTCCTCTTTCTCCAGTTAATAGTAGAGGATGCGACAGGGGAGAGTCCCATACCTGAAATGGAGCTACAGAGATCGAGCACGTGCCGGGCCAATAAAATTCAAACATTCCTCACCCTTACAGACAGTTTTGTGGAGGATAAAAGCACGTGTTAGGCACCCTAGTGAGGATGAATGAGCCCTACAACTGCTAGCTTTCTCTTTCAGCAGTTTCTTAACTATGGCAGCATCCCCTCACCGAATGGACTGTGGCTCACTCCAGAATTTTCCTAGACCCAACTCAGACCAAGCCTTTTTGAGCGCACCTAACCATTCAACTTTCCCCTCCCCATTGGCCAAAATGATGTCCTGCGAGCCCTCCTTAAGATTCAAGAGTGCTCCAAATTTGTATCCAATTCAATAGGGGTCTTAAAGCTAGCAGTGATGATATTACGTAGATCCCTAAATCCAGGTGGTATGGAACCAGTGGTGTGCTCTTCCCTAGGACCAAAACGCCTCTAAGAAAAGTGTTTTCTGCTATACTCAAGGGACTGGTGTTACAATGGTCCCATAGTTATGCCACGTACAATGTAGCCCCCTTTGCTTGGTACTCACAAATGTCCAGTGCTGGACATACAGACACTGTTTTTTTTCGCTTTGAACACTTTGGGGAGAGGGGAGAGGGGCGGGCCTGTTGAGGGTGGAAAGAGTGGGATTTATAATTTTCCAAAATAAAAGGAGAATCTTTTAATTGAATTTATTTATGTCTCAAATCTTTATTTTGGTGTTTTACTTTGCACTGCTGATTTTTAGCATAGCCTTTTTTTAAAAAATCTGCTTAGAAGTGTATGTCAGTTAATAATACCCGTGACCTACTACCCTCTGTAACTACATTGAACACTAGGGGGTAATTGTCATTGCCTATATTGCCTACAAAAACAGAAACACACAAACAACATCTTCATTAGAAGTTTATTACTAACGCAACTATTTCACTTCACTCTATAGTTCTCTTACCTGAATAGATGAAGTGAGGGCTGCTACCTCTCTCAGTTTTCTTCCTGCAGGGTTTCCCAAGGTTCCATCATATGGTGGTGGTAGTAATAGCAGGCTAGCTCGCTAACATGGAAGGAATCAGAAGTATGGTTTCACTCCCACCAAGGTGAACTCCAACTGTAGGATTAATTAACGGGTTATCCATCATAGGCAACTAGATGAAAGAAAACTCAGAGATGGTAGGTTATATTATTTATATCCTAACTTTAGAAAGACTGAGACCAGACTACCACGATGACACACAACAAAGAAGACCTGGTATGGTAACAACAAACTAATAATAGCAACTTCTTCTGAGCAATGGGGAGCTAGTATTTAATGAAAACTAAATTTACAAAATCCTCGAGTATGGAGAAGTAAGCTCAGAGTCAGGAGTGGAATGGGCAAGTTTAAACATTTATGCAACACAAAACAAGGCCTGAACAATGATGTTGATGAATGATGCCTGGGTGGGTAAATGGGACCAGTGTGGACTGTTGCTCAGGTAATAGATGACCCTGCAGTGAGTTGATGTTGCTTCACCACATCTACACCACCAAGTGTGTGATCCTTGTATGGTGTAAAATTAAGTCACTCCTCAATAAATCACACAGCCTTGGGGAAGAAGATTAGGGGTTCGATGAATGGGTGGGTTATGGGATTTGGAGAAAGGTGTGACAAAGACAAACATTACACAAAACAACGACAATATTCATCAGAGCTCTGAGCAGCACACCATCATTAATCTACTGTGGAACGAAATGAAAGCATGAGTATGAAACAGTTCAATTAAATGCATGCAAACAGTCCTTCAGCCCCAGAGAGACCAAAGATAGAATATATCTAAATATTCTGCGATCTAGGTTCGAAAAGTATAGATTATGGAGGAGTGAAGTGAACCCATCCAGTTCTAAGAATTATGATTGTTAAAAGAAAAATTATACTGTATTGCCAAAGTGGGTGGTGCACCTGCATTCTTCTCGGAATGTCTGCCACTCTTTGGTGCCTGGCTGTACCTGTCCAGTAGGTAAGCAGTAGTGTTGAGCTTTCATCTTTCATTCATGCAAGAGAGAAGAAGGCCTGTAGATTGAAAAACAGAAACTGGATTGTAGAGTCAAGGAGAAGGACAGACGGAAGGTAAGCTTCATAAGGAGTCAGGAGCATACCAAGAAAACTCAGAGGCAGAGCAAGAACATAAATAGGAGTTTCACCTTTGAACCAGCAATGCAGCACACACACACTTAGCCACATTTACCAAATCAATGCACAACTCTCCAGTCCACAGAGCTGCGTGAGTGACAGAAACAGAAGTGGAGTATTTTGTGTAGATTTGTGCTTATTAACTAAAGTGACTGGTCTGGTCTCTGAGGAACAAGGAAAAAGGAGTGGACCCTACAGGAAAATGTCACTAAGTTTTAAAGGCCAATCACCTTCAGGAAAAATGATCACCCATCAGGCCCCAAGGATTTTAAATCATCAAAATCAAATGTACAAATTAGTTGAACACCCTCCCTCGCTGTCTGCCACCACATACATCAGCAATCATCACTCACAATCACTCAATAATTTATATCATCCCTCACTGGTGCAATGGTTAGTAGTTACTTGTTCCAATTCAAGCATGATGGTAGGTACAATATTGTATCTTCTCTTTGATGCAAGCAACACATTGGAATTTAGCAATGACACTGGCAGTCTTGTAAATCAAAGATCTTCTGGTGCAGCTCTGCTAGGTGATGCAAAAAACAGGATAGGCATGTGAGGGAGGCAGGCTTTGTCTCCAATGTCCTGAAGGGAATGTGGAGGTTTCTTCACTGCACACTGGTCCAACTCCAATCTGACCATACATGTGAATAAAAAATGGTGGGGCAGCATACCTCAGACACAAACATAATGCTCTACAAGCTATATCGTTTTTACTGGGCAAAGTAAGAAATTTGACGATAAACTAATTAAAACGTACTATTGTGGCATACGCAGTCAGGGTAGCAGAGTTAGTCATGTGGTTCATCCAGAAGTTGGTCAGCTAACACACTCGATTCTGTCCAATCATCTTCCTCCCCCTGTGCTGTTTTAGAAATAGTGTACTTGTGTGGTATGAAATGTTGGTTCAATTTGATCATGGTCAATCTCTCCAAGTTCTATGGAAAGAGACTGGTCCTTCTCACTGTGACAACTGTGCAGCTGCACTCAACAAACGCTCAGTGGACACACTGGCTACAAGACAGGCCAGATACTTTATTGCCAGCCTGCTGAGCACTGGCAATTGGTGCATCTTCGCATACTAATACACCAAAAGGTTTTGATCCACATAGATCTCTTTTGGGTCATCCAGATAATCCTGGGGTATCCTCTCAATGGTTATTGGTGTTGCCACTTGTTCCCCCTCTTTTGCTTTTGCCCCTTCACTGGACTTAAGACCTGCCACTTGGAACCAGGCCAATTCTTCGGTTCTTATATTTGTGGTATTTGCCAGTGTTCTTGTTGCTGGTTTTGGCTGCTGTGAGACAAGACTGCCCTCTCTGGAAGTTGAAGGTGACACCCCAGAACTTCTGCCCAGGAGCAGGACTTTAGTAATTCTCAGCCATTCTTCATCCAGATCTTTGGCTTGCTCAACAATCCACTTCTTGTATTTTGAAACATCCCCTTCAGAAAAAGGAATGAAAGTGCCTAGAATATTTTTTTATCGTGGATCAAGTAGTGTGGCACAAATGTACTCTTTGGACAATATGATGTAATTTTGCAGTTTTGCATTACAAGCCAAGAGACGGACTAGTTTCTCAACCTAGGCATGTGCTTCTGCATTTACCTTCTCACCTGTGACTGCGAGCCTATCAGACATCAGCTTTAGCTGGTCCTGTAGCAGATGCAACAACAGGATGGCTTGTCCCATCGTACTGCCTTTGTTGGTAACTTCCCATTTCAATACCTCAAAAAGGAGTAGCATCTGTGTTAGGCATATGACTAGGCCCCATTTGTCCGCATCCATTGTCATAGCTTTCCTAAATGCACCCCCTCCTCTTTGACCTGTCTGTATTGCTCAAACAGACATTGCAACATTTAATAGGTCAAGTTCCAACATGTTGGCACCTCATGTATGAGGCCTTTAACTGGTACTCTACTGGGTGTGCTGAATAATCCTCAACTGCTTCCAGGCTTTAAAAGAATGACTGAAAAAAGTGCAAATCCTTCTGTAGGTGGCCATTATGTTGCTGACTACATAACACGAAGAAGTCGTGGCGAGTAAAAGTCAAGAAATGAGGCAAACATACATAACAAACTACACCACTAAGAAATAACTTAATTAAGTATTTTTATATTGCCAATAGTAAGGGAATTACATCCATTAATAATAGTCAATAATATATCATCAATTGAAGTAAATGTAGTCATTAATATACACAAAATTACTCCAAAGATTTACCCAGAATCAAAATAAATCCCAGTTTCTATATCGATGAATTTTCATGTTGTCCAAATGTATTCCTCAACAAAATTACTAAGACTCAAAAAGGATTACAGTCTCTGTACAAATATATTTCCATAAACATTCCAATGAATTGATGCCTTTCTAGTGTGATGATGCACAATCTTAGCACTAAAGTAGCCCACATGTGTTTTTTTTACAGACTTTAAGGAAACTAGGCAGCTTTCGTGCAAGAAAAGCTGTGCCATACCTGTAAACAACACAGAAGAGACATCCTCAGCATCCAAGTCTATGATTTGGTTACCAAAAATGGCTCCCTTGAGATCACGGATCATAATTTGCTTGAATGGTATATAATGCTGCCTGCTAAGGATAGAAAGATTATCAAAGAATCTGGAAACCTAGTTGAATACCTGAAGGAACATCTGACTTTTGAAATAATCAATAATTTTGTCTACCTGGAAGCCAAGAAGATAATTTTTCACAAGTACATGTATAGTGTATCCCCTTTAAAGGCACATTTTAACAAGTAACTAGAGGTATATGCAAATGCATTTTTGGATGCATTATTTACTATTTGATGATGTCTGCACTGACCTATAAACAGCGATTGGTGAATACACTTAATTGTTTGTATGTAAATTCAGATTTGCCCTGAAGAAGGGGAGATTCTGTGAAACATGTGTTGGCCACTTCAGTGCTAAGATTGAACATCATCACATTATCAAGGCATCAATTAATTGGGATGCTTACGGAAATATATTTGTACAGAGACTGTGATAGTTTTTGAATCAGAAATGTTTTGGAGGAATGTATTTCGACAACTATAAAAATTAATTTGCATAGAAACTGGAATTTATTTTGAGTTTTAGTAATGCTTTGGAGTAATTTTGTGTATATTGATGACTATATATACTTCAATTGGTGATGTATTATTGACTATTATTAATGGATATGATTCTTTTGCTATTGGTACTATAAAAATACTTAATTCATTTTGTTCTTAGTGGTGGAGTTTGTTATGCATGTTTGCCTCATTTCTTGACTTCTACTCCCCACAACTTCTTCATGATATATATTTAATTTATGTCACTAGGTTAAAACAGACTTGGTGAGTGAATACGATGGCCATTTCTTAGTTTACCCACTCTTCTTTGTTAAATGTTGCTGACTATGTCTTCCTTTTTGAGAAACTCCTGCACTACCGGTTAATGCAATGTGCCAAACACACGACCCTGAAATAGCCACTATCTACCATGGCCTTGGCTATATTACTGCCATTGTCCGTGACAACAAATTCAATTTGGCGACCTCTGGGTTGCAGCCATTCACACACCTTGCTATTAAATTCATTCAAGATGTTTGCAGCTGTATGGGATTTTTCCATGGCCAATGTGGCTATTGTTGCACGCTACTGAATGCCCTTAAAAGCATCTTAAGCACTGAGATCTGTAGATAGCTGTTGCCTAACCCCTGCAAAACAGATCCAGTGTGCAGTAATACACATGTAATCAGTTGCTTGACAACTGGTCCTCAAGTCTGTCATCAGGTGAATAGTGGGAACAGCACTTTGCTGCAAAGCTTGTCCAACCAAATTCAGCACATCATGATAGAGCACTGTAAAAGCAACTCTAGCAAAATAGGGTCAACTTGGAACCTTCCATTTTGAGCAGATGGCCGCCACAAATTCTAAAAATCACACTCCTTCCACAAAAGGAAAAGGAAGAAGGTCCAGTGCTAACATTTTAGCCAGCTTCCCATTGTACAAATGTGCAATTGGGTGGTTGCAGTCGTAGGGCCTGCCTAAATACGCCGTAGTCACAGCCTCAATCCTCTCCTTTTCTGGGGCCACTGACTCAGGCAACTTCTGAGAAGTAGGAGGTGATAAACTCAATGTGCATCTTGGGGCAATCACCGTGGTGTCTCCATATAACTTTCAGTCGTGCCATTTTGAGGTTGCAGAGGAAGGTGATGCTGATGCACTGCTATGTACAGGGCTGCTTTGCATAAAGATGTCATCTGCTTCTTCCTCATGACCTCCCACCGTGATTGGACTTGGAACGTATGTTTCCCGGCTCTCCTCACTGTCACCACTTCAAGCAATTTTTTAAGGTGCTCCTCCCACAGGATTGTGTGATGTTTTTTCACATGGGTCATTTGGCCTCCAGTACCATAGTGTGAAAAAGTCTTACCTTGACGAACACTCATGTGGCAAATGGAGCATAGTGCAATGTTCTCCTCCTGCATGCTAAGCATAAAAAAGTATCATAGTACAGAGGAGTATTTTATTAGTGTGCCAGTGCCCATGCCTGAAGGAGAACTGAAGGTAGGTGAGTGTGTCTTGATTGCCTCTCTGCTGTGCAGATTTCTACTGAGGTAAGTGTTGGGTCACGTCTCAGCTGGGGCATGCAAATATGGGAGCTGGCAGTGCTACCTGTGCCACATCCCCTCGAAGAAGGTTGAATAGGAGGGGTAATGTCAGACTTCTCTGTGCCAGCTTCCACAATGACTGGCTCGTCATCATCCTCCTCCTAATCCCCTCCCGTAATTCTAAGGCTTTCAGGAACATTTCGTTCCCCCTGCCTCTCCTGGCTTCTACCGGATTCTGCTGGGGTCCACTCCATGTCCACATCATCATCATCAGAAGGGGTGCTTGGAGAAATAGTGGAGTACCATTCCTTCTTCTTGCTGGAGATCTGGGAGCCAGTGATTCTAAAAGAGGAGGTTCTTGTTTGGTAGGTTTGAGTGGTGCTGTTGATGTAGGAGTGCTATTCTCAGGTTCCTCCCCAGAGTTCCTGCGGCAGGCACAAGTCTCTCAAAAAAGGTTGTGGTCAGCAAGCCAGTGGCGGAAAACTGCTTCTTCTCACTGGTCACTTTCTTGGCAGCACCTTTCGTTGGGGCCAACTTAAAGCTGTCCACTAGGCAGTGGCACTGAGCTACACACGTGGAAGAGATTGAAGGACTGACATCACATGTTTTTTGTACAGACCTTCTTTTTGACAGTACTGTGGGTGATGTTTCTTCTTTTCTTGTGCACCTAAAAGCAAACAAGCAGGAAAAACATTTAGTAAAACATGGCATTGTTGCTGATACATTAGTACAGACTAAGACAATATAATTTAGTGTGGTTGGTAACTTAGGTGATAATAATTAAAAATAACAATTCATCCAAACATTTTTTTTAGAACAACATTTTTATTATTTTCATGACATTTGAAAACAGAATACACACAATTGAGCTCCGACAACATCACTAATACAGTTACAGAGCAGAGGACACAATCCATTGCTCGACAACCAGTGTTCAGTATTACATTACGATAAGACAGCGTTGTAGGGCCCACCATTTCCCCCATATTTTAGCATGCTTTTCAGAGTACCCTCGAGCTGCATAGATCATTTTTCTTGATGCGCACACCAATTAACGCCCGCCTTATCAAAACATTTAAAGTCAAGCCACACAGTGATAACATAAAATTTAATTTTCAGTCTAGATAACACACCATACAGATATAGCTCTTTGATGTATGTGCATCTATTGTAAAGGAGACACCTGTGGCAGTCAAGGAGGTGCATAGGTAAATGGAACAATCCTTAAAAATGAAGGCTAGTGTGCGGCTATGGCAGGCAAGGTGGCCCAGGGGAAAAAATGTATTATGATGGTGTGTATGTAGTGCACCTATTCTATGGCAGGTAGCTGGTTCAGGAGGAAATGGAATAATACCAAAAGAAATTAAAATTAATACAAAAAAAAAAAAAAAACTAAAGTAAAGAATCAAAATAAAGAAATAAAAATAAAAACATTAAACAAAAAATTCAAATCAAGAAAAAAGACAATGAATTGTTGATGTTTGCACTACAGTAGCATGAGAATCGTATAAGGAGGGAAGGAGGTGCACATGAAAAATGCAAACAAAATGCATGAAATATAAAACGCTGTTCATAATCATATTCATAATAGACATATACCACAATGATCCTCAAGCATATTATTAAACTGATATCACATGCAAGTCTATAGCAAAAGTACACTGTCTGGCTCCACAAAATGGCCAACAAATGTCGAAATCTGCAACACAATGTTAATACTTGAGGTTCTAAAAACGCTGATGAAAATCATAGTAAGAGAAAAAGAGCCTTTAAAATAGATTACGTAAGAATGTGTCCATTACTTGCTGGGCAGATCTGGGTAAAGGACACTAGTGAAGGCTCGACACAGAGAAGCACTGCATAGGGTGTAGCCACTGATCGTAAGCGGAAGCATCTATAACATCAGGTGTAGAGGTAAGTGTGTATGCATACAGCATTTTCTTTGTCACAGGATTTCTGCAATGTTCATGTCTTCCATGGTTACTGTGCCAATCTGCAGAGACTTAAGCTTTTTTATCTTCAAGTAAACTGATGCAACTAGCTTTTTTAATTTCACTTGGGAATCTTGCCCCCGGATTTTCTAACCAAATATCATTATCAACAGCTTGTTCGTCACAACCCACAATAAAATTCTTGAACAGTGCTTATCATTCCCAGATTGATACAAGTCCCATTCCTCCCTGATCTTTTCCGTATTATCCAGGTCATGGACAGTCCCTTTGGTGAGGACACAGGATTTACACACCTGGAAAAGAATGTAAAGATCTGAAGAGAGACACACGTTCACTTTGATCACATATACGCATACATTCCGAAACGGAGTTCTCACGCTGTGGCAGACTCTGCCAAGTCTCTAACATACCCTGATCCCTGGTAGCTTAATTGGGAAATTAACAACATAGAGCTCCTGCCCTGTAGGATTCCACAACTCTCAAATTTCTTTGGCAGCTGCTTTCATCCACTGGGATAGCTAGGCAGTGAGTGAGTGAAAGAGTGATAAAAGAGTGAACTAATGGTGGGAGGACGGAGTGAGTTTTATAAGTATGGTGCCTCGGCACAGGCTATTGTATTTTAATGTAGCATTTATTTAGCGCCTCGTACCTCATTGCACCAAATGTTTGTTATTCAGATACAGGAGGCGCTGTACATTTCCTGCTCAGTGTTTGCTCTAGCTCTTGATAGCAAATTTGAAAACCACCTGAGCCAGAAAGCACTTTTGCTAGCACGATGTACTTTCTGGAAAAAGATGAAAATAGAGTAAATATTGACAATTTTGCAATACCAGGCACCTTTCGTTATAGAAGTAATTCTGAATTTGCTTGCAGCATAAGATTAAAAACATGTTTATTTTTATAGAAAATTCAAGGGGCAGCGCTCATTCAAAGGACAAAAAGCTCAAGTAAAGCTAAAAAAAATTGCGTTTTGAGAGGAAGCATAAAGTGCCATCCAGCGTTTCTAATTTGCATCAAGTGTGTCTGGATACTGCTGCATATCTATGTTGACATTTGCTGAGGAGAAAAGAACATTGTCAGTTCAGCCATTCAGTAAATCGAATTTGGAGCTTGCCGTTGTTCTGTTAGAGGAAGCACATTTGCATGCACTCCATGTGAATAACTAGTACCAGCAAAAAGGCAGCCGTGTCCCTGTTCCATACAATACTTTAGCATGCCAGTCCGCTGTTCTCCTCATAATGCCATAGTGGGCCAACAAAAATGTATGCTGATTGCCTTAAAACGCATTTGGCACAGTTTGGCAGGCATTGTGCGTGTGTGCTCCCTCGTGTGTGTGTGTGTTCACTTGTATGAGTGTAAGGTCAAAGTGCATGGGCAAACGCTTGATTTATAAGCCCCAGGAACACACAGAACATGAACCTATGTCACAATCGATTAATCCATGACCACAATTGTAAATACGGCTAAAAGCTTCTCGAGTGGTGGTGTGTAGCTGTCTGTGCCTGTGTAGGCATGGGCTGTAAAATCTGTGAATGTCCACAACCTCGAAAGAGTAGGAATATTAGCAAACTTGTTTCTCACAAATTCTCAACGTGGGAATGATAAGACCCTCATGGCAGGAATTCATCGCTTTTCAAGATGGGAATGGCCTCAGGAATCCCCCTCAGCCCCCCACCATCAAATTAGTAGTACAGGGGAAGGAGTTTCTTCACAATGAAAAAAGTTTTCCCCATGTAGGAAAAAAAGACAAAAAAGTGTAGTTGCACAAAAAAGCAAATGCAATTTTAAAGTGTTAGTCAAGTAGAGTTATTCTAATGAATGACACACGTATTTAAATTCACAGTAACTTTAAAAGCGTATAAAAGCACCTCTTGCGATCAAAATATGGATGTAGTAGGTATTGAGCATGCAGCCCTCCACAATCTTCTCCAAAGTCCCTGTGCATCACGCACCCACCCAATTTTTGTTTTTGGTGCTTTTTCTTGTTTTCTGTCACTTGAGAAGGATTGAGATCTGGTTTCTTACTCAGGTCCTATATTACAGAGCTATCTTTTAATTTCTTCAGACTGCAGTCCTCCATGGAAAACAAACTGTATAAAAGTGGACTATTAGGCATTGATGCTGGTTAAGCTTCAGTATGCAATACTCTTACAATACCCCAAAGATGGTCCTTTGGATTCACAATAATAAACCCTTAGCTCAGTCCTGGTAGCGTGGCAAAGAGTAGTCAGGCTTTAACAGAGGAACATGTGTTTAAGCATTTCAGATTACCAACCTGGACGATAAGTAATTGACACGACTCAAAAGAAATCCAACACCAGTTTATAAAAATAGAGCAGACTTCCATTATAATTTAGACACCAAACAAAGCAAATCAGTTACGTTTAACCAGAGTTATGAATTTTAAAGCAGAAATAAAATCTGTGCATTTACAAGCTGTCAAACTTCACCATTGTGGTCAAGTGAAAAAGTCACTAGTGACACTCGGTCACTTGCAGGGTGAGTTCAAGGGAACTCACTCGTGGTTAAGGTTGTGCAGGTCCCAAGACTAAGCTGCAACAGTCAGACCAACTTTTTACTTGGCTCGTGGGGCCTGGATGCAGAGGTGTCCTGACTGTCCTTGGTGCTGAATGCGGTAGCCACAGGTGCTGAAAAATGGCACTTGTGACACTCAGTCACTTGCAGGTCGAGTTCGTGGGAGCCCAAATGAGGTAAAGCTTGTGTGGGCCCCTGGACCTGGATTCCCCAGGCAGAACAACTCCACTGACTCTTGTCATATCAGGTGCAGAGGTGTGCTTGGCTTTAGTTGGTGCTGAACGGGAGCTGCAGTTGCTATTTTTACCACTGAGACAGCGCAGGTGAGGAAAGAGATGCAAAAACTCAACAATGGAGCCTGAGGTGACATTGGATAAAGGTGTTACCGTGTGCCCTCGAGTTGCAGCGTTGAGTAAAGATGGTGATGACTGGTCTGGCTACCAACAAGCCTTGGCAGTGGTAATATGGAGGAGAAGGTATCATGTCTTTTGTTAGCGAGGTTCCTGTTGTCATTGATGCTGGTAATCACTTGTTCTCTTACAAGAAGTTGTTGCAGATCTGAGGTTCTAGTGACAGGGGAGCCCCTTAAATCCTAGATTTAGGGGTGTTAGAGGTGTGGGTGCAAGTAGCCAATTGGATACTAGCCCAAGTGGCTAACCCGCCCCTGACGTGACCACATCAGGATGGGTTGTGGCACCTTTTCTACCCACTGCTCTCTGTTCTGCTTCTTGCAAAATGGCAGACGTCTTCCTCTGCTGTACAGACCAAGCTGCACATCCTAAAGGTGTGTCTAGCCTTCTGGGGAATACACCTCCTGACTAACTAATTTTCCCATCTGTTCAGGAGAAAATGTGCTTGGGGACAGAAGGACAGCATTGTCCTCCACTGCAGGACAGCCTGCTTGCACTTCAGAGGTAATGTGCCCTTTGAAACTCACAGCCTTGGTGTGCCACTTCACTAGCCCTCCTGGGTGAGAAGGAGGGGTGACCTCTTCTCCACCCGAGCCATTATCCTGATTCCTGGGAGTGTTTACACTGCCTGGCAGGAGATCAGAATCCTGTCTTTGGCAGCAGCGTGGGAAGGTGTGGGCTGGTCTGCCAGAGCACAGTGAAGATGTGGTAACCAAGTGGACAACCTCTAAGGTACTACCGGGGTGCATGCCAGCCTTCCCTCTACACGAGATTCATGTCAAGGGAGAGAAGGCACGTTGTTTGACACCAGACTCAACATCTTGGTGGTACCGTAATGGAGCTAGCAACCCAAGTCTGCCTGGGTGCAAGTCCCATGTTGTACTATGGACGGCCTATCAATTATTGTGTACTTTAATAGTAAAGTCAATATAGAGACGTATACGCTTGCACTTACATATCTAGACTCTTAATGTACGGCACCCTGTCTCCTGGGCACAGAAAGCCTACTCTAATGTTGACTGACATATACTAAAAGCAGTGCAGGTGTCTGTGCCACACATGCTGAGGGCACAGTCGCACTCAGGCCATTTGCACTGCTCCTGCAGTCTGCAATGCAGACCTGGTGTCAGTAGTTTGCTTGGGTCCTCTAGGGTGGAAAAAAAACATGCTGCAGCCCTGTGGACCCCTTTACCACCTATGCCCTAGGTGCCCCTGATGCTATATACCTGTGACTTATAAGGGAGTAATGGCTTTGGCAATTGGGGTTACCAATTTGAACTTAACAATTTTGGAGAAAGAGCACTGACACTGGGACCTGGCTAGCAGGCTTCAGTGAAATGTCAGTGTTGAAAACCAGCATCTATTAATCCAAAATGGGGGTTAAAAGTATGAGGCATCTGCAAAGAGCCCAGTTTTCCTACAACCCCTCTCCCCCCCCCCAAGCCACGACACCCAGGAGACTCAGCCCAACCCTGGGAGAGTATTTCTGACTTGTGAGCAAGGAAGAATGTGAAGAAAACTGACTGTATTTTTGCAAGGCCTACTCTGCCTTACATCCTCCTGTCCAGGTCATTCCCTCTGGGCAGTTGAGCCATCTCAACAGTAACATGACTCATTTTAAACTGAACTTTACCTACAGCTGTGTGTTTCTCCTTCTCCCTTTTTACTTTGGGTAGGGAGGTGCCTGTAGGAAGATTGCCTGGTGTGTGGTAAGCACCTATAGAGTTATCCCATTATACCAGGTCCAGGTATCCCCTATTAGTGAAGTGTAGGCAGTGTCTAGGAAGCCAGGGCTCTCTAGAGGTAACTGTGGGTGAGCAGCCAAGACTTATCTAGCAGACATACAATGCATATGCAATACCACCATAGTTACACAACACTTACACATATGAAAGAACCACACAGTGTTACAAACATAAAGGTACTATATAATGGTAACACAAATACTAAAATATTATATAGGCAATACCCCAATTGGAGGTAAGTAAACACACTACTATATACACATTAGCAATCAGTAAATAGCATAGAAAGCAATAGGTATTGGTAAAAGCAGTAGCAAATAGTTAGGGCCCTAGGGGAAGGCCAAACCATATACTAAAAAAGTGGAATGTGAAAGGCAGTCCCTCACCCAAGGAAGTGGAATCAGTAGAGGGCCATTGTTGGAAATGTCCTTTCTGCAGGGTCCTTCCCAGACTTTTTACCTTCCTCCTTCTCTTTTTCTGACCTCATTTTTGCTGGCTTTAGGACTCTGCGCACTTCGCCACTACTAATCAGTCCTAAAGTGCATATGCTCTCTCCTTAAAACATGGTGACATTGGCTCATACCCAAATTGACTATTTAATTTACTTACAAGTCCCTAGTAGAGTGCACTATATGTGCCCAGGGCCTGTAGATTAAATGCTACTAGTGGACCTGCAGCACCGGTTGTGCCACCCACATAAGTAGCCCCTTAACCATGTCTCAGGCCTGCCTCTGCAGTGCCTGTGTGTGCAGTTTCACTGCCACTTCAACCTGACCTTTAAAAGTACTTGCTAAGATTTAAACCCCCCTTTTTCTGCAAATAAGGCACCCCTAAGGTAGGCCCTAGGTAGCCCATTGGGCAGGGTGCTGTGTAGGCAAAAGGCAAGACATGTACCTGTGTAGTTTGCATGTCCTAGTAGTATAAAACTCCTAAATTCGTTTTTACACTACTGTGAGGCCTGCTCCATTCATAGGCTAACATTGGGGTTGCCCTCATACATTGTTTGAGTGGTAGCTGCTGATCTGAAAGGAGTAGGAAAGTCACATTTAGTATGACCAGAATGGTAAAACAAAATCCTGCTGACTGGTGAAGTTGGATTTAATATTACTATTTTAGAAATGCCACTTTTAGAAAGTTAGCATTTCTCTGCACTTGAATCTTTCTGTGCCTTACAATCTATGTCTGGCTGGGTTTAGTTGACAGCTCCTTGTGCATTCACTCAGACACACCCCAAACACAGGATACTCAGCCTCACTTGCATACATCTGCATTCTGAATCCTTCCTGGGCTGGGAGGGTGGAGGGCCTGCTCTCACACAAAGGACTGCCACACCCCTTACTGGGACCCAAGCAGACAGGATTGAACTGAAAGGGGACCTTGTGCACTTCTAAGCCACTCTTTCAAGTCTCTCCCACTTCAGAGGCACATTTGGGTATTTAAACAGGGCCTCTGCCCCTACCAACTGAGACACTTCCTGGAGAAGAGACCCTGAACCAGAACCTGCATACTGCCAAGAAGACCTGCCTGGCTGCTCAAAGGACTCACCTGTCTGCTTTCTGTGAAGGACTGCTGCCTTGCTTTTGCCCTGCTGCCTTGCTGCTCTCTGGCTGTGGTGAAGAAGTGCTCTCCAAGGGCTAGGATAGAGCTTGCCTCCTGTTCCCTGAAGTCTCAGGACCAAAAATACTTCATCTCTGCAAGAAGGACTCCTTGTGCAGCGAAAATCGACGCACAGCCTGCCAGAAACAACGCACAGCCTGCACCGCTGTGAAAATTTCACCACATGTGAACCGAAACTACGCAGCCTGACTTTGCAACAAGCACATCAGCACACTGGCAGCGTAGCGACCGGAAATTCGATGCATGACCTCACCGGATTGACACAGCTGAGCCGGAACAACGAAGCCCGACTTCCAGAGAGGAATCGACGCAGCGCCTGCCATGTGGTAGAAAATTCAACGCAATGCTTACCAGATCGACGCAGCTCCTGTGACTTTGTCCTAGCAGTGCCGGAAATCCACGCATCGTCCCCAGGGTGTCTGAAACCCCGCAACCCGAAGAGGATCCAGGACCGAGTGCCAGAAATCGACGCACAGCCATCCCTGCATGAAAATGAAACAATGCATTGCCATGTGCGGCCCGAGAAATCGACACACACACATTTGTTTCCACACATCTCCTCCCCTGCGGACCTTTGCGGTGATTTTTCACACGAACCAGGTACTTTGTGCTTAAAAGAGACTTTATTTGCTTTAAAAAGACTTAAAACACTTTGGGGGTTATTCTAACTTTGGAGGAGGTGTTAATCCGTCCCACAAGTGACGGAAAAGTGACGGATTTACCACCAGCCGTATTACGAGTCCATTATATCCTATGGAACTCGTAATACGGTTGGTGGTATATCAGTCACTTTACCGTCACTTTTGGGACGGATTAACACTCCTCCAAAGTTAGAATAACCCCCTTTATATCACTTTTCAGTGATATCTCAACATTTACTTATTGCATTTTCATCGTTTTGACCTGCATTTATCCAGATAAATATTATATATTTTTTCTAAACACTGTGTGGTGTATTTTTGTGGTGCTATGTTGTGTTATTGTATGATTTATTGCGCAAATACTTTATACATTGCCTTCTAAGTTAAGCCTGACTGCTCAGTGCCAAACTGCCAGAGGGTGGGCACAGGATAATTTGGATTGTGTGTGACTTACCCTGACCAGAGTGAGGGTCCTTGCTTGGACTGCCAACCAGAGACCCCGTTTCCAACATTGGTGTTCAGCGGTGAGGATAGGACTTGTATTTGTGCAGCGACATACAGTAGCTAAGTATTTCACTACCTACCCACAGTTGAAGGTCAACTTGATTTTTATCTCCTTTGCTAAATCGTTTTTTCCTGACAATTTTCTAAACTAAAATCTTCATTCAACATGTCTCTGGCTGGGTCTCAAGCAGGGGATGAAGATTTTGATATGGCTATGCTGGAGACCTACACTGTTAAACAGCTGATGGCGTTCTGCAGGGATATGGGTGTACCTAGCCAGAAAGCCTCCAGGAAGGAGGAACTCCAAATGCGCTGAGGGCCTGAGCAAAAGCCCAAACGGAGGAGGATGATGAGGAGGAGGGTCCATAAGATGGCCCCTTAGAGGATTTTTTGCCATCAGTGCATGATGTTACCATTGCAATTGTGCCCCTTGCCAAACCAGGGAGCAGTGTCTCTGATCAAGGCCTGACCGCAGAGGAAAGGAGAGAGGAGAGAGAGTTTCAATTACAAATGGCAAGGCTTAAAATTGAGGCTCAACAGGAAGAAAAGAGGGCAGAGAGAGCTTTGGCTGAGACAAACCTTTTGTTGGCTCATGAACTGAGTCTCAAGGAGCTGGCTCTTAAGGCGAAGCAGTCTGAGTCCAGCAGTAATGGTGGCAGCATACATGCAGGACCTGCTGGAGAAAATAAGGTTTGTATACCCAAAAATGTGGTGCCCAGTTTTGTGGTGGGAGATGACATTGATAAATGGCTAGCTGCTTATGAAGTTGCTCTAAGGTCTCATGGGGTTTCTGAAGAGCACTGGGGTAGAGCTATGTGGGGGTATGTGCCAGCAATTGTGAGGAACACACTTCTCACATTGGACCCAAAGGACCAAAACACATACTCACACATGAAAGACATTTTACTTGCCAAGTTTGGGCTGACCCCTGAGAAATACAGTCAGAGGTTCAGAGACAGCACCAAACAGTCCACTCAAACATGGGTAGATTTCTTTGACTTCTCCAGTAAGGCACTGAATGGATGGGTGCGGGGCTGCAAAGTAGATGATTACACAGGAAAGTATAATTTGATTCTGAGAGAGCACATGCTCAGTTCTTGTTTTACAGAGTTGTGCCAGCACCTAGTAGACAGTAAGCTGACTGATCCCAGGAAGCTTGCTGAGGAGGCGGACCTCTGGACTAATACCAGAGTGTCCAAAAAGGCTCTGGCAGTGACCCCAAGAAGGGTGGTTCCGGTTCCCCCCAACAGAGTGAGGGTGAGGTTAGAGATGACCCAGACAAGTCCCAGAGTAAGGGGGGGAGGAAAGGGTTTCCATGCCCCATCTGAGAAACAGGGTGGTGGGTCTGGTGGGTGGTGGCTCAAAGCATCCCATTCCCAACCCCGTTGCTTTGAGTGTTCCCAGCTAGGACACAGGAAAGGGGACTCTGTCTGTCCAAAGAAATCACTCCCTGGTGGAACCTCTACAGGGGTGGCCAATGTGGCCTTAGGGGACAGTAGTCCCCAGGGCAGATCATAGACCATGCGTTCATCTCCTTTATTTGGGAGGTAGACTCAGAGGGTAAACTGGTGATCCCTGAAGGTGGGAGTCGTCACTTCCACCAGGTGGGAGTGAATGGGGTCCCAGTAACCACTCTGAGAGACACAGGGACTAGTCTTACCATGATGGTGGAGAGACTAGTGTCACCAGAGCAATATACCGGCCAGGTGTGTAGAGTGACTCCAGCCATTGGAGAGGATTTATTCCGCCCCATGGCCCTGGTGTCCCTAGAGTGGGGTGGGGAGGTGTTAAACTTTTGAGTTTATGCAGGGTCAACCCCAATCTTTTTGCCTCCTACCTCCTATTTTTTCTGACTGGTTGTTGTTGGCTTTTGAACTCTGAGCACTTCACCACTGCAAACCAGTGCTAAAGTGCATATGCTCTCTGTGTAAATTGTACTGTTGATTGGTTTATCCACGATTGGCATATTTGATTTATTAATAGGTCCCTGGTAAAGTGCACTAGAGGTGCCAGGGCCTGTAAATCAAATGCTACTACTGGGCCTGCAGCACTGGTTGTGCCACCCACATAAGTAGCTCGGTAATCATGTCTCAGACCTGCCACTGCAGTGTCTGTGTGTGCAGTTTTAACTGTAAGTTCGACTAGGCAAGTGTAACCACTTGCAGGACTAAACCTTCCCTTTTCTTACATGTCAGACACCCCAAGGGTAGGCCCTAGGTATCCTCCAGGGCAGGGTGCAGTGTTTGGTTCAGGTAGGACATATAGTAATGTGTTTTAAATGTCCTGACAGTGAAATATTGCTAAATTCATTTTTCACTGTTGCAAGGCCTGTCCCTCTCATAGGTTAACATGGGGGCTACCTTTAAATTTGATTCCCTTTGGGAGCGGATGGACATGTGGAGTTTGGCGTCTTTGAGCTCACAATTTAAAAATACATCTTTTAGTAAAGTTGATTTTAAGATTGTGTGTTTGAAAATGCCACTTTTAGAAGGTGAGCATTTTCTTGCTTATACCATTTCTGTGACTCTGCCTGTTTGTGGATTCCCTGTCTGTGCCAGTTTGACAGTTGGGCTGGTTGCACCTCACACTAGACAGTGACACAAAGGGAGCTGGCGTATAGTCTGCATTTCCTGATGAGCGATCTGTGCTAGGAGGGAGGGGAGGAATGGTCACTCACACCTGAAAGGGCTGTGCCTGCCCTCACACAATGCAGTCTCCAACCCTGTGGTGAGTGTCTGGGGCCTGGCCTGTGCAAGGCAGGATTTCACATTCAAGAGAGACTTTGCTTTGAAGTAGGCCTACTTCAAAGGAGAAATTGGGTATAAGAAGGGCACCCCAAACCACAGACTTTAGAACACTTCTGGAAATGAAGAGGAACCTCTGCCTGGAGAAGAGCTGAAGAGCTGAGGAAGAAGAGCTGCCCTGCCTGTGACTGTGCTTTGTGGAGCTATCCTGCAGTTGCTGCTTCTGACAGAGTAAGCGGGCAAAGACTAGACTTTGTGTGCCTTCCATCTTGTGAAGATCTCCAAGGGCTTGATTTAGAGAATGCCTCCTGTTGTTGAAGTCTCAGGGACAGCAAAGACTTCTCTCTGCCAGCACCTGGAGTCTCTGGAGAGACTCCTACTCTGCCCTGTGGTGCCCATCCAGTTCCTTGGACCCTGAAAGGAGAAGCTGTCAGCCTAAGAAGAAGAAATCCACACACAAAACGCCATGCGGGGAAAAGATTGACGTGACTCCGATCTGTGGCTGGGAAATCAACGCGCCGCCGGCTTTGCAGCTGAAAATCAAAGCTCGCCTGTAACGCGACCGAAGAATCAACTCACGGAGCTGGAGAAATAACGCGCAGCATCGCTGACAGAGACCGGTGAGATCACGACCCGTGCTGCGTGGTTTTCATATCATCCGTGTGGCTGGAACTCCGACGCAAACACCGCGGGGCATGTAAAAACAATGCAAGGCCTGCCCAGACCCGAGAGTGCTGATTGGATCGATGCATCGCTCTCTCGTGCGGAGAAAAGAAACGACCTGACCCAACGAAAGGAGAAACGACGCAAGGTCTATCTTGTGAGTGAAATAGACGCATCGCAAGCCCTTTTTGTCACCCGAGCGGGGTTATTTTTGACGCACCCAAGGTACATTTTCACGCTAACATTCTCAGGCAGTCATTACAACATTGTTGGTAAAAGCCGCTTACTGCCATGCAGAAGACTGCCAACACACCGCCGCTGCAGCAGAATTCACCACGGTCATTATGACCCACAGATCGGAATCCGCCAAAATCCAGACACCCACACAAGTCCGCCACAACAAAGGTCAGTGATAAACTGGCGATAACAAAACCTCCACCATCATGCCAACAGAAATACGCCCACACTATCACGACCCACGAATCCATGCGGCGGTCTTTCAACCGCAATATTCCATTGGCCGTACACACCGCCGCGCTCAAAATACGCACACTCTTAACAAACACTACCACATTGGACAAATCAAAATACACACACCTGATACACATACACACACCACTCCCACACACCCAATACAATATAAAACACACACTCACATCACCCACAAACTCCTACGACCACAATTGCGACAGAAGGCCAGAGAGATACACTACGATTCACAACCAAGCATCCACAGGCACACAATACCATCACCCACATAACATCCACGCACCTCACACAACACACCTCTAAATATCACTGCACACATCACAACACACCACCCCACACATCACCCACACCACCCCATGGCACGGCAAAGACACCCCAGGTTCTCTGAGGAGGAGCTCAGGGTCATGGTGGAGGAAATCATCCGGGTAGAACCACAGTTATTCGGATCACAGGTGCAGCACTCCTCCATAGCTAGGAAGATGGAGCTACGGTGAAGAATAGTGGACAGGGTCAACGCAGTGGGACAGCACCCAAGAAATAGGGATGACATCAGGAAGAGGTGGAACGACCCACGGGGGAAGGTGCGTTCTGTGGTCTCAAGACAACACCTTCGGATCCCCACCTCCTCCCCCACAACTAACAACATGCGAGGAGCAAGTCTTGGCTATTCTGCATCCTGAGGGCCTCGAAGGAGTAGCTGGAGGAATGGACTCTGGTAAGTCTAATCTTAACTACTATATCCCCCATCCTGCCTGCATGCCATCACATACCCCCACCATCGCCCTCACCCCCATCACTCCTACTCCTCACAAATCACCCCTCACGATTTTACAACCCCCTCCGATATTGAGCACTTAAATAAACACCCTTAAGGCACAAAACAATCTGGAGTCTGTCTGTGATTTCGAAATAGTGTATTAGCAATTACAGTGACAAAATGCTCTTTCAATTGTAATGTCAACATACCTATGTCACACAGCTCTAGTCCATGAGGAAACAAAGCAGATGTCAAACAGTGGGACCCACATCTGTGAAATCGTAAGGGAAAGTAACAACTCAGTGACCATACACTGGGTGAAAAGGACAGACAGTAGAGAGGTAGTAGTGTTAAAGTACATGTAGTAGGCAGGTTTGTATTCTTACCTGTGTCTCACTGGAAGAATTGCAGGATCACAGAGTTCTTGTTGTCGATGTCCTCTTCTTCTGCTTCCTCGTCTTCGCTGTCCACAGGCTCCACAGCTGCCACAACACCTCCATCTGGACCATACTCCTGCAGAAAAGGCACCTGTTGTCACAAAGCTAAGTTGTGAAGCATACAGCAGGCCACGATGATCTGGCACACCTTCTTGGTGAGTAGAATAGGGAACCACCTGTCATATGGAGACACCGGAACCTGGCCTTCAGGAGGCCGAAGGGCCGCTCTATAATCCTCCTAGTTCACCCATGGACCTCACTGTAGCATTCCTCTGCTCTTGTCCTGGGATTCCTCACTGGGGTCAGTAGCCATGACAGGTTGGGGTAGCCAGAGTCACCTGGAAATGGCAAGGGACAACAGTTAGACAAAGACTAACCCGAAGGGACAACCCCAGACCCAGACAACTATTCCCACTGATTTGGTTCCAGGTGCTCACCTAATAGCCACACGGTGCCTCTGGATTTGCCCCATCATATAAGGGATGCTGCTATTCCGCAGGATGTAAGCGTCATGCACTGAGCCAGGGAATTTGGCATAAACATGGGAGATGTACTGGTCGGCCAAACACACCATCTGCATATTCATCGAATGGTAACTCTTCTGGTTTCTGTACACCTGTTCACTCCTGCGGGGGGGACCAAGGCCACATGTGTCCCATCAATGGCACCCACGATGTTGGGGAAATGTCCAAGGGCATAGAAGTCACCTTTCACTGTAGGCAAATCCTCCACCTGAGGGAACACAATGTAGCTCCACATGTGTTTCAGCAGGGCAGACAACACTCTTGACAACCCGTTGGAAAACATAGGCTGGGACATCCCTGATGCTTTGGCCACTGTAGTTTGAAAAGACCCACTTGCAAGGAAATGGAGTACTGACAGCACCTGCACTAGAGGGGGAATTCCTGTGGGATGGCGGATAACTGACATCAGGTCTGGCTCCAACTGGACACACAGTTCCATGATTGTAGCACGATCAAGCCTGTAGGTGATGATTACATGTCTTTCCTCCATTGTCGACAGGTCCACCAGCGGTCTGTACACCGGACGATGCTGCCATCTGAAGTACAGTTGGCGCCCAACGTGGGGCGATTTCAGCGGTACCGGTCCAAGCCAGAGGTTCGTGAGGAGCTTCGTGTGAAAATTCTGGAGGGAGGCCGCCACTTCATCGACCCCTGTATGTCGACGTGGTCCGAAAGTCTTTGCTGCGAGGTTCCCCGCTTTCCGACGGCTACGAAGGACTGCTGCCCTGACTATCGCCCTGTTTTGGACCCTTGATGATTTGGTAGAGCGAAACGATAAACAAGTCTTCTGGTGACGTCATCGATACCTCAGTTAAGTATAAGTGGAGCGTCTCCCAGTCCTTAGTTTGGTTCTTAGTTTGGTATCCCCTTGGGATCTTTGATTTGGAACTTGCAAGTACCAAAGCCGAGGGATTCGTTTATTCATGAGACTATCATATTCGATAATCCTTTGAAGTTTGAAGCTAGACTGGAGAGCGAAGATGCCTGGTCTTAGCAGACATGGAAATTTGTTTTGTCTTGGTTATAATAGGGATTCCCGATTGGAGGACTCGTGTCCGGTTCCTCCGATTGGAACTCCAACCTATGAACTATATGTGAAACATGGCATAGGCCCCATCATATATAATGAAGTATGGATCCGATACACCAGGAAAGATGGTGTTTTAAAATGGCCCCAATATGGTAGTTTTGACACAGAGATTCTGGATAATCTGGAGGTTAAACTTTTTAAGAAGAAAGCCCGGCCGGCGATGTTTGACTCTTTCCGCCTATGGCGTAAGGAAGCCAAACAGAAGGAAATTAAATTAGCAAAGAGAAATAAGAGGGAAGAGGGTATCTCAATAATGCAAGCTGCCATACAGTTTAAAGATGATGAAGAAGAACAGATAAATGAGCAGTTGCACAGGCAACGTAAAATGGTGACCGATAAATGTTATCCAGTTTTTCCGCTTCTTCAGCAAGATGCAGCAAAAGAACTTGAGAAAGATCCTTTAATGTCACACTTGTTGAGGTCGCCACCCCCTTATGCGCAGAATGCTACAGCACCTCCGCAACCTTTAGCTGTGCAACCTCCGGTTATTGTGCCTCAGGTTCTTCCACAGCCGCCAGCTCCTCTTCAGTTGGCTCCTACTACTATGGCGCAGCCCCTTCAAGGGCCGCCGACTTCGCTACCTGCTCCATCTGTACCTCCTACGATTTTATGTACTACATCGACTGCCTCTTCTGGTGTTCTTCCTGATACTGCCTCTAAGTCTGCCTCTGCGTCTGCCTTGCCTCCCTCTGTTTTTCCTCCTGTTCTTTCATCAACTTCTCCTTCTGTCCGACAGAGAATGACAGATACTGTTGCCAGCCTTATATTTCCTCTCTTTGGGTCGTCTGGTGTGACCCCAGATTCGGAGCGTAAGCAGTCGCGTAGTCAACTGCCTAATTCTCGAGAGAGAGAAATGTTTGACCGTATGGCGCGTAAATGGGTTGTTTGCCCTTCAAGATACGATGTAGAGTCTGTTATGGATGTCTTCTGTCAATGGGAAGCACCGAAACAAAGATACGTTTTTGAGAAAATGTGTGCTTTCCTTTTTGAGGAATTGGAGGATAATGATTTGGAAACAAATCCGCCTGATTTGTGCCGTGTACGGTTTGAGTTTGCAAAGGGCACAATTGTGGGTTTGGATGTTGAGACAGCAGTTGCGACGTTGTTGTCCTTTAGGAATAAGGATCCTTCTCAGTCATTGTTCCAACATGACTCCTCTGTTAAAAAAAAAGGTGCGACAGTACCCAATAAGAGAAGTCCCTCCGGTATGGAAGGACGCCGTTGAGGCTGATGTTGCTAATCAAATTGATGCTGTCCCAGCTCATTTTCAGCGTGTTTGGGTACATGTTCCGTGGAAGCGAGCTGAAGTTTTAGCCCTTAAGCAGACTTTGCCTGATCCCCGTAAAAACCCTGCAGGGTATTATAAGGAATTATCACAGACTGCAGACTCATGCATTATGAATTTAGCCGACATAGACATGTTATTTGGGAATGTTGTTCCACAGCCTTTGTAGGGATTGATTCGCCATACAGATCATGCGCAAGAGTTAGGTGACTCATGGGCTAATATTAGTGCTGCAAATAATAGACAAGTTGGTGGTGCCAAGCCTGAGCCTTTGGTAGCAGAACTGCCTGCTAGGATCATTACTTACATGAAGACTTTAATGCCTGCGATGCGTGTGAATTGGGATAAATTGTCTGCGTGTAAGCAGAAGAAAGATGAAACAGTGTCTGATTTCTTCACCAGGTTTGAGGAAATGTTTATCGACCACAGTGGTCAAGATATGAGTACAGAAGGTGGTCAACGGTTGTTCGTCAACAAGTTTGTGCACAATTTGCTTGCCGAGCTGTGTAAGAAATTGAAGGATTCAGAGAGTTCTTGAGCCGTTTCCTCTTCAGCACAAATATTGGCTACTGCACAGTACTACGAAAATAGGGATAAAGATGAGAAGGATAGAGCAGACAAGAAAACTAAAGAATTAAAGACGAAGGTTCTTTTACAACAGGCGTATCCGCCACGTGGTGGTCAGAGTAACTATCAGCAACCTCAACAGTTCCAGATAAACTCGCAAAGGTTCGAGTTTTCTCAACCACGTGTTCCTGTAGGTCCCAATCAGTGTTCATATTGTAAAGAAGAGGGTCATTTCAAGTATAGTTGTCCTATTTTGTTACAGCGCACGAATGATGCTTCTGGCGCAAGAGGTCGAGGTGTTCAACAAACTCCTAGAGGTAGAGGACATGGAAGTTTCCCCCAGAACACGAGTTCCTTTCCGTCTCAAAACTCAATGAATAGTTTTGACCAGCAACATAACGCGTCTGGTAGAACGGCTCAGTACTATGCGTACGACTACTATGCAGAAGATGAGAATCTGGAAGGTAATAATTGCTAGGACAGCCATAGACGAAGAGAGGGAGTTTTTTTAGTTCCAGTAGATCAGAATGGACCTTATGTTAAGGTGATTACCTCAGGTGTGTCTGAGCCTTTTCTGTTGGATACTGGTGCTACAAAGAGTTCTATTATGCACTCAAAACTCCCTGGCGCACCTTTGTCTGGCGAGATGAATGTTTCAGTAGGTTTTTCTGGGGCCCCGGTTAGGAACCCGATTTCTAGTCCTATGTCCCTTTCTGTTGGACCTTGTGAATTGGAAGCACCCCTTATTCTGACGACAGGTTGTGGTGAAAACTTGTTAGGATTGGATTTGTTGAAAAGATTGTATGCAACATTATATTGTTCTCCTTCAGGAGTACAACTTACACTGGGTAGGAAAATGGTCTCTCCAATATATTTGTCGAAGGATAAACTTCCGACCGAATTGTCGTTTCTTCCTGATATCATTTGGGCTACTGGTCCTAATGATGTGGGTCTTTTGGAAATACCGCCTTATGTTGTGACATTGAAAGCCAATGTTAAATTACCACGCATTCAACAATACAAGATCTCTAGTGAAGGTGAAAAGGCGTTGCTAGCGATCATTTATGATTTAATTGAAAAAGATGTAATTGAAGAGACAAGAGGAAACGTTTGTAATAGTCCTGTTCTGCCTGTTTTGAAACGTACTGACCCCTCTAAGCCACCTGTTTACAGGTTCGTGATTGATCTTAGAGAGGTAAATAAAATAGTTGTGCCACAGTTTCCAGTTGTTCCTGATATCACTGCCATATTAACTATGATTCCAGCTTCCGCCACCTGGTTCTCGTGATTGACTTAAAGAATGCTTTCTTCAGCATCCCGATTGCCGAGGAGAGCAGGGATATTTTTGGCTTCAGTTTAGGAGGCCGAAGTTTCCGCTTCAAACGCGCTCCTCAAGGCTACTGTGAAAGTCCATCAATATATAGTCAGGCTTTAAAAACACAGCTTGATGCAATTGTTTTACCTGACGGCGCTACCCTTATTCAGTACATTGATGATTTGCTAGTCGCTACAGATACTGAAGAGATTTGTAAAGAAGCCACCTTGTCGTTGTTGCGTCATTTGTCTGATTTACATCACAAAGTGTCCCTTTCAAAACTGCAATATTGTCGACAAGAAGTGACCTACTTAGGTCATCTCTTATCGAAGGAGGGAAGGAAACTGACCTCAGAAAGAATTCAGGCAATTGCAAAATTGAGTGTGCCAAGGACACAGAGAGAAGTACGTGCTTTCTTGGGCATTACATCATACTGCAGACAATGGATACCGAATTTTTCTTTGCTGGCCAAACCTTTGGTAGCATTGACCTATAAAGATACACCGAATCCCGTTCCGTGGTCTGAAGATTGTCAGAAAAGTTTTTCCGAATTGCGTAATGCATTATATTCGGCTCCTGTGTTGGGAACCCCCGACTACAGTAAGCCCTTTACACTGTATGTCCATGAGAGAGAGGGTTGTGCATTGTCAGTGCTGACACAGTCTTTTGGAGACAAGCAGCGCCCATGCGCATATTTTTTGACGACTTTGGATCCGGTAGCTAAAGCATTGCCGAGTTGCTTGAGAGCCACAGCGTCAGCAGCTGTTTCTATGCGACAGTCTGCTGGGTTAGTGATGAATAATATGTTGATTGTGATGGTTCCACATGCAGTGGACACGTTGTTAAACAGGACCAAGACACAGCATTTAACTAGTGCTCGATTGTCAGGTTACGAGTTGACACTGTTAGCGAGTCATGTGCACATAAAGAGGTGCAATACGTTGAATCCAGCCACGTTATTGCCAATTTCAGTAGAAACAGATGATGTTGAACAACATGATTGTTTTCTTAGGACAGAAGAAGAAACGAAAGGGAGAGTAGATCTTAAAGATACTCCTCTTGTAAAGTGTGATGGTACCTTATGGGTGGATGGTTCATGCTTCAAGCTTCCGAATGGTGATACGACTGCAGCATCTGCTGTCACAACTTTGCATACGATTGTTGAAGCTGCACGTATACCACATAATTCAGCTCAAGCAGCAGAGCTGATTGCACTTACGAGAGCGTGTGCGTTATCGAAAGGAATGAAAGTGACCATATATACCGACAGCCAGTATGCGTTTGGTGTGGCCCATAGTTTTGGACGATTGTGGAAAGAATGTGGGTTCCTGACTTCGCATGGAACTAAAATTCAGCATGGTCAGTTGGTGAATGAGCTTCTTGAGTCACTGACCTTGCCATTACAAGTTGCGATTGTGAAATGCAGTGCACACAAGAAGGTTACTGATGATGTCGGTCGTGGCAATGCATTTGCTGATGAAATCGCAAAAGAAACAGAAAAAGATGTGATGAATCGAATGTATGTTGCAGGCCCCGCAAGATGGGTTGGTGACGTTGGAATGTGTGAAGATACGATAGAGGGTGTGAAGTCTCTTCAAGCGGAAGCTTCAGAGAAAGAGTTGAGTGTGTGGAAAGAAAACGGGTAAATTGGATGAAAATGGTTGTTGGGTTGACTTGTCAGAACATCAGCGATAGTTGTTACCCGATGCGTATGTGCTTGCAGTGGTGACAATGGCTCATGGAATGGCCCATATCAGTGTGAAAGGGATTTGTAAGTTGTTGGCTCCAGTATGGCAAAATGCTGGAATTCCTAAATGTGCAGAGAATGTGGTCAAGAATTGCATGGTGTGTCTGAAATACAATCCTGGTAGGGGAACCCCAACTCCAGCTGGTCATTTTACGCCTCCAACGTATCCGTTCGAGGTTTTGCAGCTAGATTTCATCCACATGGAAAGGTGCAACAATCTGAAATACGTACTCGTTGTTGTTTGTGCCTTTTCAAGATGGGTAGAAGCATATCCCTTAAAAGACAACACTGCCTTATCCACAGCTAAAGCCCTTGCCAAAGAATTCTTCCCTAGGTTTGGAATGCCGAGAATGGTCTGGAGTGATAATGGGAGTGAATTTGTGGGTCGAGTGATGAAAAAAGTATGTGAGGGGCTAGGTATCCAGCAAAAATTCCATGCTGCAAATCACCCCCAATCAGCTGGACTAGTAGAGTGCTATAATGGCACGCTAAAACTGAAGTTGGCAAAGATACAAGTGAGCTCTAGTCTTAAATGGCCTGACGCTCTGCCTTTAGCACTCCTATCAACAAGAATGACTGTGCATTCGCGAGTGGGACCTAGGGCCAGATGCAGCAAAGTGTTTGCGCCTCGCAAACAGCGAAAATCGCCGTTTGCGAGGCGCAAAAGCCACTTTGCTATTCAGAAATGCATATTGCGAGTCGGGACCGACTCGCAATATGCATTTCCGACTCGCAAATAGGAAGGGGTGTTCCCTTCCTATTTGCGAGTCTGAGTGGGATGCAAATCGTATCGCAGTTACCATCCACTTCAAGTGGATGGTAACCCACTCGCAAATTGGAAGGGGTCCCCATGGGACCCCTTCCAGTTTGTGACTGGACCCAAAAACATTGAGTGGTCCAAGGGACCACTCCCTGCCCTGAAAAAATACCGAAACTAAAGGTTTCATTTTTTTTTTAAGTGCAGCTCGTTTTCCTTTAAGGAAAACGGGCTACACTTAAAAAAAAAAAAACTGCTTTATTTAAAGCAGTCACGAACACAGAGGTCTGCTGACTACAGCAGGCCTCCATGTTTGCGAGTGCCTTGACTCGCTATGGGGCCGCAATTTGCGACCCACCTCATGAATATTCATGAGGTGGGTCATTGCGACCCCATAGTGAGTCGCAGTCGGTGTCTGAGACACCATACTGCATAACATTTTGCAACTTGCAAACAGCGAGTCGCAATGACTCGCTATTTGCAAGTCGCAAAATGTTATTTTGCTACATCTGACCCTTAGTCCCTATGAAATTGTGTAAGGCCGCCCGGCCAACATATGGGGAGTGCCAAGACCAACAAAATTCAGTGAGATCGAACACCCTGTACTGCTTGATTATTTGTATGAATTGACGGCTAAATTGCGTGTTCTACACCAACAGGTTCACAATACTCTGCCTCAAGTCTCTGAAGCTCCAGGACATCTTATCGATCCTGGATCATGGGTGCTGGTCAAGAACTTCCAGCGGACAAAGAATGACCAGCCCCGTTGGACCGGCCCCCACCTCGTCCTTCTCTCAACAAGATCAGCTGTTCGAGTGGAAGGGAAAAAGAACTGGATCCACGGCGTACACAGCAAGAGGGTCCCTTTTCCTCTACCGTACGACCGGTGGGTCCAGGAGGGGATCGCTGACTCTGAGACTGAGACTGTGCCTCGTTTTTTGCCATTTAGCGATGCACGTGTAAAAGGAACAATTTCTGAACGAGAAAGTGACAATAATTTGCAAGAAGCTGTGCCACCGTCAATTCGATTGAACACTACAGAGCCTGAACTCTTGTTCCAGAACCAGACAGTACCTGGAAAAAGCCGTTATAATTTGACACCAAGAACTAAGGACAAATAATTTTTTCCCGTTCCTTTGCTATTTTTTTTTAAAGTGCGGCTCTCTCATCTGAGAAAGTTTCTTATTTTTGTTTTTTTTCTTTTCGAACCGCCATCCGGGTTCAGCTGTAGGGTCGTGGTTGCCCAAGTCTTTGGAGTGCAGCTGAAGACGTTAGGTCGACAGTTCTGGTCGGTCTAAGGGAGTTGCCCTGGACTGACAGAAGCATTCCCTAGCATAGAACACCCTACCACCGCGAGCAGCAATTAGAGAGGATGGAGTTTTTCAAGAATGAGAGACCTGCCAAACAGATGAATTTTAAAGCCAGAATGTCTATAATAATGACAAAGAAACGATTTTTGATATTATGTATTTTCATGTTGCTCAGTGTAATGACGTTTTTAATAGGATATGTTTTATTCTCTTTTCAAGTGACATTTGCACCCATTACCCAGCCCATACCTCCTTCTACTGTTTCCTCGCATTCTTTTCACCCCCTGCCTGAACACGAGTCTGCCAGAAGATTAGAATTTGTCAACAATTCATTCATTCAGCTTCTACACCAACACCAATTAGTAGTGAACACAACTAACTGTTGGGTGTGTGGTCTTGTGCCTCATACTACTGATAAAGGTATCCCTTATCTGGTCCTACCTTTCAGCCATAATGGTTCTGTGTGGGCATATAGAACGGTGTTCATATACGCGTATGAAGCCAACTCCCTACGTTCTGTGAAAGATAATCCTAAGAATAGTGCTATAGCTAAGGGTATAGTAGATATGATTAGGGAAGATATTTCCTATGAGACTATCCCGAGAGATGAGACACTAGCATATATTGGATGGAACATAACAGGATATGGAGTTACTCTGAGTGGAAACCAGCGAGCAAAGAGATCCTCCCCGATTTGGATTGTACCCCATCAGGGTCACCTATGTCTGCAAGGTAATGGCAAAAATCCCAGAGCTCAGTTAGGGAAAAGTATCTGCACTGAAACATATGTTTTTGCGTCTCAGACTTCTCCTTCGTTATTAGCAGCTAAGGGTACCTATTTCATCTGCCATAATAGAGCCTATACATGGTTGCCCCTGACTTCTCAGGCACATGTTTTGTTTCGTTCCTGTTACCTCCCACTTATACGGCCGCGGCAGATTACCATAAGACAAGGATAGTTAGAGGTGTCATAAGTAAAGAAGACACTACAGGACAAGAATTTGGAGATTTCGTAAAGGGTTTTCTGCCGTTTTGGGGTCCTATGGTTAACAGCAGAAACATAAGGCAATTGACAAGGGTGGTTGAATCCACGGTAGTTGAAACCGCCAGTGCCCTTAGTAATTTGACTGCTGAGCTCCAGTCGGATCGCCTTATGACTCTTCAGAACAGGGTCGCATTAGACGTCATACTTGCAGACCGAGGTGGGGTATGTAAAGTGATCCAATCAAGTTGTTGTGTTTTCATCCCAGATAACGCTCCGACAGTCCACCAGGCCATTTCCAAACTGCATAAGATCTCCGAATCTATTCACGTGGATAAAGGAGATTGGTCATTGATGGGGTGGTTCTGGGAGCTGATATCCGCCTGGGGATGGAAGACTCTGGTAGTCATTGGGATGATCTTAGCCATTCTTTTCCTGTCCTGTTTGTGTGTACAGTGTGCTCCTGCAATATGTGGCCTCTGTGCTACATCGTGTGTAAGGAAACCTGTATCAAAAGACGAGCTAAGTAATAGGATGATGCTACAGCAACATCTCAACGACTTTATGAATATAGACCTGGACTCAGATTAGCGTGAGTATGGGTTATTGCCTATGTAAGGGCAAAAGGAGGGTCTGTGGTACTGAAAAATTCTGGACCCGTGTTATAAACATCGTCGTATCACAACGATTTTGGTATCAGCAGACCGATAATGATTAGAATAGTATGCACAAGCATTGTATTCTCATTCAGGTGACGAAATCACCTGAATATCAGAGTTTCCGTCCTGAAACTCTGAGGTTCCATTTAAACGACAGCCATTTCGTGATTGCCCTCACATAGGCCAATGACTAATGCCGAAAACGAGTCTGAAGGACACGTACATCTTTGCTGACTCCTCTGTGACCTGGGCAAGCTGACTCCACTGCCTGAAGCCAAACCTGTCCGGCCAGTTTTCTTTCCCAGTGGCCGAATGAGATTAGTATCAAGGCACAACACATCAGAAAACCTTTAATCACACACAAACCATGCCTAATCTTACACACACCTGTCCCTGTTTCTTTCTTTATGACTTGCTTTACAAGGAGGAGGTGCCTGTTTATATTGGGGGTCCGTCGATATCTGATGAAAGTACTGAGCCTTGCCGGGTAATTGATTGAGGGCTGGACAAACTGAAATATGGCTTGTCATCATAACCCTGCTACTTCTTTGTAGTGAAAATATGTGAATGGTCAACTGTAAAATAAGGAATGTTTGCCTAAAGCATAATATTTTGTATAAAAGAGAAGGTTAGCTTTGCAAGGAGAGCAGTCTCCTGAGAATATACACTGTGTTGTACTTCTAGGATACCTGTTACTGGCTGCAGCCAATAAACAAGATCTTTGACTTCACCAAGAAGACTCTGTGTTTCTGTAGTCTGAAACAGGAAGGACTCGAAGTCTTAGGGTGTGTTTCCTGGCACCACTGGGTTCTGAAAAACCCAGTACTTCACATTTCCTCACATGTCCCAGCGGACGGTGCCTATGAAGGACAACAGCTGGCACAGAGTCAACCAACTCAGAGGTACCTAAACACAGCTTACTCAGAAAACCATTCATAACCCGAATTTTGCCTGTATGAGTGTTGAGGCAAGGCCTAGGTATGTGTGACCCAGTTAAAAATAAAGCCATGTGGGCCCCTGAAATGGCGGCTGCATGACCTGTAAAGTGGTACAATGGGATGTGAGGTAACTGAGCTGGCGTTGTACACCATCGCGGTAGGCGGTCGAAGACCGCGGCGCAATTCTGCATTGGTTAACATTGGACCCTATGGATCCCAGGAGCCAATGAAGATGTATGCCGGCGGTGACGGTACGCACCGCCGTGGACGTGACCGACATTTTCTATCTGTTCAATCACTCGATACCTGATCTTCGACAGGAGAGGACCTACAATGCAAGTGCTGCTGTGACCTCAGTCTGGAAGAGACAATGGCTTGTGCGTCTGGGGAAAGGGCTCCTGCCTTCAGCACGGAAGAGTTGGAGAAACTCGTGGATGGGGTCCTCCCCCAGTACACGCTACTCTACGGTCATCCAGACAAACAGGTAAGTACACTGTGAGCATGCTGTATGGGCAATGCCTGTGTGGAGTGGTGTGGATGAAAGATAGGGGGGGAGAATGATGCGTGCATGAAACGATGGTGAGTGCATGTGCCACATGGCAAGGATAGGGATGCAGGCCAATGACTGTGACGGTGCAGTTGGTAATAACTTCTCTTTTCCCCTGTACAATTCATGTAGGTCAGCGCCCACCAGAAGAAGGATATTTGGCGTACTATCGCCAAGGACGTCCGGACCCTGGGGGTCTATCACAGACGGAGCACCGACTGCCGGAAAAGATGGGAGGACATTCTCCACTGGAGCAAGAAGACGGCGGAGGCCCAGCTGGGGATGGCCTCCCAATGTGGGAGGGGTGCCCGTCACACCATGACCACCCTGATGTTCAGGATCCTGGCGGTGGCGTACCCGGAGTTGGATGGGCGCTTGAGGGCATCACAGCAGCAACAAGGGGGTGAGTACACTCATTCTGCTGATTCAGCACGCAGTGGAGGTGTCTGGGTGGGGGAGGTGGTCTGTGGGTTCCCCTAGGCCAGGGCGAGTTTAGTGGGCAAGTTCCCTTCTTAAGGCAGGCTATGTGGCAACCCACCCCACCTGTGTACAGTGCCCCACCTTTTTGTGGTCTCCACGTACATGTGTGCATTAGCATCATCAGGTGGAGGAGCAGTGGCACCGGAGCAGGAGGGAGCTGCATCCCACATGGCCCTGGAGGGTGACACTACGGAGTCTGATTTCACCAGTGGGACGGAGGGCGAGGGGAGCTCCACGGCGGGGACAGGAGCTGACACCAGTGATACGGACTCATCCTCTGATGGGAGCTCCCTTGTGGTGGCGGCCCCATCTGTGCCCCCGCATCTACAGGTACAGCGCCACCCCCCGCTCCAGCACAGCCCTCCCAGCAGCCCCTCAGCCTTTGCCCCGTGCCCGCTCACCCAGGAGGGTAGGCATCTCCTTCGCCCCAGGCACCTCAGCCCCTGCCCCAGTCACCCCTGCTGCCCTCAGTGAGGAGGCCATTGACCTCCTCAGGTCCCTCAGTGTTGGGCACTCTACCATTTTGAATGCCATCCAGGGTGTAGAGAGACAGTTGCAACAAACCAATGCATTCCTGGAGGGCATTCATTCTGGTCAGGCAGCCCTTCAGCGAGCTTTTCAGACTCTGGCCTCAGCACTGATGGCAGCCATTGTCCCTGTCTCTAGCCTCCCCCATCCAACTTCCTCCACCCAGACCCAATCCCCTGTACCTCAGCCTACCCCAAGCATACCATCAGACCAGCATGCACACACCTCAACACACAAAGGAAGCTCAGGCTAACATAAGCACCACACATCCCACAGGCACTCACGCAAGCATCACACACATGCAGACATAGCAACATCCACTGCCTCCAATGTGTCCCCCTCCTCCTCGTCTCCCTCCTCCCTCCCAGTCTCGTCTCCACTCACACCTGCATGCACTACATCTACAGCTACTACTTCCATCACCAGCACACCCACCACCACACCCCGCTCATGTGCAGTAACCACCCCCACTACCATTCACACATCCCCTGTGTCCTCTCTCAGTGTGTCTGTGACGCCACCTCCCAAGGTACACAAACGCAGACACACACCCACCCAACAGCCAACCACCTCACAACAGCCTCCAGCGCATGCACCTTCACCCAAAGTCACCAAACGTACACTTCCTACAACCACAACCTCTTCCTCCACTCCCAAACTGCCTCCAGCTACCCGTCCCAGTGTTCCTAAGAAACTTTTCCTGTCCACCGTTGACCTGTTTCCCTCACCTCCCCCACCCCGTCAGTCTCCTAGGGCCCGACTCTCCAGGTCCCAACCTAGCACCTCAGCCACAACATCGGCGGGACCAGTGGTGCCAGTAGTCACCTGATTCTGGAGTGCACCAGGCAGCAGGGCAGCCAGTACAGTATGGCAAGGAGCCACAGCACGGACAGTCCCCCACCTGTCAAGCATCAAAAGTTGGCCAGTGCCCGGCGGGAGAGGGGGAAGACTACAGCCAGCAAAGCCGCTCCCAGGGGTACAGGTGGGAGTGTGGAGTCAGCTGTGACACCTTCCAAGGTGGGGAAGGGGCACAAGAAACCCGGCAAGTCTGGGAAAATCAGCACGGTGGAGAAGACCGCCATCAGCCCCGCTGCCCAGGAGCCGGCTAGCAGCAGCCCCGCTGCCCCAGACAGGACCTCTAGCAGCAGCCCCGCTGGCCCAGACAGGACCGCCAGCATCAGCCCCACTGCCCAGGAGGCGACTGCCAGCAGCAGCCCCGCTGGCCCAGACAGGACCGCCAGCATCAGCCCCGCAGCCCAGGAGGCGACTGCCAGCAGCAGCCCCTTTGTCCCAGACAGGACCGCCAGCATCAGCCCCGCTGCCCAGGAGGCGACCGCCAGCAGCAGCTCCGCTGGCCCATCAGCCCCGCTGGCCCAGGCAGGACCGCCAGCAGCAGCCCCGCTGGCCCAGACAGGACCACCAGCAGCAGCCCTACTGGCCCAGACAGGACCGCCAGCATCATCCCCGCTGCCCAGAAGGCGACCGCCAGCAGCAGCCCCGCTGCCCAAGAGAGGACCGCCAGCAGCTGAAGCGCTGCCAAGGACACCACCGCCACAATCACCGCTGCCAAGAACACCGCCGCCACAAGCACCGCTGCTAAGGACACCGCCGCCACAGGCACTGCTGCCAAAGACAACGCCGCCACAAGCACCACTGCCAAGGACACCGCCGCTACAAGCACCGCTGCCAAGGACACCGCCGCCACAAGCACCGCTGCCAAAGACACCACCACCACAAGCACCGCTGCCAAGGACACCACCGCCACAAGCACCGCTGCCAAAAACAACACTGCCACAAGCACTGCTGCCAAGGACACCGCCGCCACAAGCACCGCCGGCCCATGAGCGCCAAAAGCACTGACGCTACTGAGGCCGCCACGAGCAGGATGAAGCACTCTGGGCACAAAGCCCCCTCCAGAACCAGTGGAGTATCACATCCACTACATCTGTCCTTGGCAGGATGAAGCACTCTGGGCACCAAGCCCCCTCCAGAACCAGTGGAGGTTTACATCCACTACCTCTGTCCTTGGCAGGATGAAGCACTCTGGGCAACAAGCCCCCTCCAGAACCAGTGGAGAATGACATTCAATACCTCTGTCCTTGGCAGGATGAAGCACTCTGTGCACCAAGCCCCCTCCAGAACCAATGGAGAATGACATCACTACTTCTGTCCTTGGCAGGAAGAAGCACTCTGGGCACCAAGCCCCTTCCAGAACCAGTGGAGACTGTTTTCCACTTGAGAGACTGTGGCTTTGCACTCCCCAGGATTGAACAGTGGGCAAACCACCCACTGTAAAGACTTGAGAGACTGTGGCTCTGCACTCCCCAGGATTGAACAGTGAGCAAACCACCCACTGTAGAGACTTGAGAGACTGTGGCTTTGCACTCCCCAGGATTGAACAGTGGGCAAACCACCCACTGTAGAGACTTGAGAGACTGTGGCTTTGCACTCCCCAGGATTGAACAGTGGGCAAACCACCCACTGTAGAGACTTGTCCTCAGGATTGAACAGCGGGCAAACCACCCACTGTAGAGACTTGAGAGACTGTGGCTTTGTACTCCCCAGGATTGAACAGCGGGCAACCCACCCACTGTAGAGACTTGTGAGACTGTGGCTTTGCACTCCCCAGGATTGAACAGAGGGCATGGGGCCCCTTCGTGGATTTGGCGTCGTGCACTCAACCGGCTGAGGTGCCCCCCCTATCCCTTCCCCCTGAGGTGCCTGTTTTATTTCTATCTGATGCCCCTTCAGTGTTCTCTCCATCATGTTCGGGTATCTTGTGTGGGCCTCGCCCATGCAGTGTGGGCCCAGTGGTCCACGGGCATTAAGGGTGGAATACCCTGGACTAATATTCTTGGTGTATATATTTGTAAATAGTGTATGTATATTATTTGACTACTGAATTTTAGTATATTACAATCGTTCACCTCATTTCCTTTTGTCTTTGCATTCTTCCGGGAGGGTTGTAACTGTAATGTATCATGCTGTGTTAGTGTGGGTGTTGTCGTGGGTGAGGGTGGGGGTGTTGCCTGTTGAGTGTGTGTCACTGTTTTTTCCCTCCCCCTCCTCTATGTCGTAGGTGCAGTACTCACCGTGGTCTTCGCCGCCGGCGTTCGTGCTCCTGGTAGAGGAGCAAGAAGATAAAGGCTGCTAAAATGTGGAGCTCGGGTTACATGGCGTCCTGGTTCCTCGTGGGGTGTGCAGAGGTGAGCATTTTCCCTTCGAAGTCCTGTTTCCGCTGTGTTTTTGTTCGCGGTGAATCCGCCACCAGAAAAGGTGGCGGATTGGTAGGTTGTGATACTGTGGGCGGTACATTGTCTCCCGTCTGTCTGTTGGCGGTGACCGCCGCGCTGTTTGTTTGTACCGCTGTGGCGGTCGGAGTGTTAAAGTGGCTGTCTTTGTAGGCGGTTTCCGCCACGGTCGTAATTCCATTTTTTTTACCGCCGGCCTGTTGGCGGTCTTACCACCGCTTTAACACCGACCGCAAGGGTTGTAATGACCACCTTAGTGTGTGTTTAAAACTACATGAAGACTCTTTTTGCTTTTTAATTGATAACTTGACTTGTGTATTGTGATTTTTTCTCATTTTGGTCTTGTTTTGTTGAGAGAAATATTCTCTATTTTTCTAAACCTGTGATGTGTCATTTTGTAGTGTTTTCATTAAGTTACTGTGTGTGTTGGTACAAATACTTTACATCTAGCACTCTGAAGTTAAGCCTACTGCTTGTGCCAAGCTACCAAGGGAGTAAGCAGGGGTTAGCTGAGGGTGATTCTCTTTTACCCTGACTAGAGTGAAGGTCCTTGCATGGACAGGAGGTAACCTGACTGCCAACCAAAGACCACATTTCTAACAAGAGGTGACCCAGAGGCGGGTCATAGTTAGTACCCAGCTACCCGTTTACTGCATTCTGGGGAATGAGGTACCCCTAGTGTCAGGAGAACTGAGAGGGTTCACCCTTAAGGGCGCCCTGACAGTTCAGCTGTCTGGAAGTACCACTCCTCAGAGGAAGGTACGCAAGCCCAGATGTGGAGGCAAGTTGAGGAAGGACTAACCCTTGTCCCCTGTCCAGCCTCAGGGTACAGACCCTGGGCTCAGTGACCAGTGACAGGGACCCACCCCAGAACTGGTAAGAATGGAGAAGGGGTACAAGACTCCTGGGGCTACTGTCTCCCGTTCTGAGATACTTCAGTAGCCCCTTGGGAGCTCCCTACCAGCCTCCCAGCTGGAAGAGAAGCTCATTCAAAGGTCCCACTCAGGGTCTCCACTTAGCAGTGGATGGTCTGGGGTCTGGCTCTTAACACTGACAGCTGTCAGTGGCGTCTGTTGGTTTCTGTCCTTGTGGACAGAGTTTTCCCTGGGTAGGGGACAGAAGTCAGATCCAAGGAATGGAATTGGCCACATCACTTTGTTGGCCATTGTGGTACTGTCTGCATACTGGGATGCATCTGTGAGCAACACAAAGTTAGGAGCTGTGGGGGTCTTCAGGTAATGAGAATGGTTCCCCATGGGTCAGTTCAGTGGCCCCAGAGGGTATTGACAAAGAAGCCTCACTGGGTTCAGAAAGGCGTAGAACTGTCAAGTGCCCCTGCAGTAGTAGGCCACTGTCCATGTTCTATCGCCTTAAGCAGGGAAGTCCATCAGAGTGTTGATTAGTCTACCCTGGCTTTAGCTGGAACGGGGATATGTTGGAAATGGCCTTTCTGAAGGGTCATCCCCAGACTTTTGGCCTTCCTCCTTCTGTTTTTCTGACCTCTTTTTTGCTGGCTTTAGGAGTCTGCACACTTTACCACTGCTAATCAGTGCTAAAGTGCAAATGCTCTCTCCTTAAAACATAGTGACATTGGCTCATACCCAAGTGGACTATTTAATTCACTTATATGTACCTAGTAGAGTGCATTACATATGCCCAGGGCCTGTAGATTAAATGCTACTAGTGGACCTGAGGCACCGGTTGTGCCACCCACATAAATAGCCCCTTAACCATGTCTCAGCCCTGCCTGTGCAGTGCCTGTGTGTGCAGTTTCACTGCCACTTCAACTTGGCATTTAAAAGTACTTGCCAAGCCTTAAACTTCCCTGTTTCTACATATAAGTCACCCCTAAGGTAGGCCCTAGGTAGCCCATAGGGCAGGGTGCTGTGTAGGCAAAAGGCAGGACATGTACCTGTGTATTTTACATGTCCTTGTAATGTAAAACTCCTAAATTCGTTTTTACACTGCTGTGAGCCCTGATCCCTTCATAGGCTAACATTGGGGTTGCCCTCATACATTGTTTGAGTGGTAGCTGCTGATCTGAAAGGAGTAGGAAGGTAACATTTAGTATGGCCAGAATAGTAAAACAAAATCCTGCTGACTGGTGAAGTTGGATTTAATACTACTATTTTAGAAATGCCACTTTTAGAAAGTGAGCATTTCTCTGCACTTAAATATTTCTGTGCCTTGCAATCCACGTCTGGTGGGTTTAGTTGACAGCTCCTTGTGCATTCACTCAGACACACTCCAAATACAGGATACTCAGCCTCACTTGCATACATCTGCATTTTGAATGGGTCTTCCTGGGCTGGGGGGTGGAGGGCCTGCTCTCACACAAAGGACTGCCACACCCCTTACTGGGACCCTGACAGATAAGATTGAACTGAAAGGGGACCTTGTGCACTTCTAAGCCACTCTTTCAAGTCTCCCCCACTTTAAAGGCACATTTGGGTATTTAACAGGGCCTCTGCCCCTACCAACTGAGACACTGCCTGGAGAAGAGAACTTGAACCAGAACCTGCATCCTGCCAAGAAGACCTGCCTGGCTGCTCAAAGGACTCACCTGTCTGCTTTCTGTGAAGGACTGCTGCCTTGCTGTTGCACTGCTACCTTGCTGCTCTCTGGCTGTGGTGAAGAAGTGCTCTCCAAGGGCTTGGATAGAGCTTGCCTCCTGTTCCCTGAAGTCTCAGGACCAAAAATACTTCATCTCTGCAAGAAGGACTCGTTTGACGTACAGCCTGCCAGAAACGATGCACAACCTGCACTGCGGTGAAAATTTCACCACACGCCGAACCAGAACAACGCAGCCCGACTTCGCAACGAGAAGATCGACGCAGCGCCAGCGTAGCGACCGGAAATTTGACGCAGGGCCTCACCGGATCGACGCACAGCCGAGCCGGAACGACGCAGCCCGACTTCCAGAGAGGAATCGACTCAGCACCTGCCTTGTGGTAGAAAATTTAATGCAAGGCCTACCGGATTGACGCAGCTCCTGTGACTTAGTCCCATCAGCACTGGAAATCCACGTATCGTCCATGGGGCATCTGAAAAACCTGCAACCCGAAGAGGATCCACGAATGAGCGCCGGAAATCGATGCACAGCCGTCCCTGCGTGAAAACTAAACAACGCATTGCCGTGCACGGCCCAAGAAATCGAGGCACACCCCTTTGATTCCACACATGTCCTCCTCTGCTGCCCTTTGCAGAGATTTTTCACACGAACCAGGTACTTTGTGTTTGCTTTAAAAAGACTTAAGACACTTTGGCCTTCATTACAACCTTGGCGGTCAGTGTTAAAGCTGCGGTAATACCGCCAACAGGACGGCAGTAAAACAAATTGAATCATGACCACGGCGGAAACCACCAACACAGACAGCCACTTTAACACACTGACGGCCGCGGTGCTAGCAACAAACACCGCGGCAGTCACCGCCAACAGACAGGCGGAAGACAATGTACAGCCCACCACATCAAAACCCGCCAATACACCAGCTTTTCCGGGGCAGTACCAATGCCATCAAAAGCACAGCGGAAACAGTACCCAGAAGGGGAACCACTCACCTTCCTACAATCAACGAAGAACCAGGACGCCATGGAGCCCGAGCTGCAGGTCCTACCCATGCTGGTGTACCTCCTCATTTACGAGGAATATCACAGGAGGCGGCAGTGATGACCACGGTGAGTACTGCATCTAGCACACAGTGGAGGGGGGAGGAAAAAGAGAGTGACACACACACGTAACACACAACACCCCCACCCCCACCCTCACCCACAACACCATACACACAAAAACATGCATCAACATAACATTTACACCCCAAAACACCCTGGAAGAATGCAAGGACAAAAGGAATGGAGTCAAATCTGTGATATATATATATAGGCAGATAAACTTGACAAATCGAAAAAACAGAATATACAATTATTTACTATATGTACAGAAGGCCGTACACTGTCCTTTGTAAATGTCCGTGGCCCACTGGGCCAAAAATCATGGGCAAAGCCCACACTTGACTCCTGCCTCAATATGGAGAGAACACTGCAGGGGCATGAGGTAGAAAACATACAGGCACCTCAGGGGGACGGGGAAGGGGAGGGCACCTCATCCGGAAGATGGTACTACGGCACTGCTCCTTAAGGGGGCTCCATGCCCACAGCGATGTCCTGGGGAGTGCAAAGCCACAGTCTCTCAAGTGGGTGGGCTGCCCACTGCTTGCTCCTGGGGAGTGCAAAGCCACAGTCTCTCAAGTCTCTCAAGTGGGTGGGTTGCCCACTGCTTGCTCCTGGAGAGTGCAAAGCCACAGTCTCTCAAGGGGATGGCATCTCCACTGGCTCTGGAGGGGGCTTTGTGCCCAGTCTGCTTCATCCTGCCAAGGATAGGGGGAGTGGATGCATTTCTTCACTGGTTCTGGAGGGGGCTTTGGGCCCAATCTGCTTCATCCTGCCAAGGATAGGGGGAGTGGATGCATTTCTCCACTGGTTCTGGGAGGGGCTTTGTGCCCAGTGATGCTGCACTTGGGGTGTGGCAGTTCATATTCCCTCACCTGGGTGTCTGAGGCACGAGATTTGAAGGGATCAGGTAGCATGATACTCCATGGAGGCAGGGCACAACTTCATCCTTCGGCGACTAAGGCTGCATAATGGTGGTAGTGCCAGTGCTGGTGGGGGTGCTTCCAGTGGTGGTGGGAGGCTCCAGGCCATCTCCTGCAGCCTTGGACGGCTGCCCACTGGGGATGCTGCTGCTGACAGTTGTGGCAGCTGCGGGGCAGGTGGCGGTGCCTGCAGCGCGGATGCTGGCGGTGCTGTCCGTCGTGCAGGTGCTGGTAGTGGTGGAGGGAGTCACCATCCTGTCTCCTGCAGCCTCGGATGGCTGCCCACTGGGGATGCTGCTGCTGACAGTTGTCGTGGCAGCGGCTGGGCAGGTGGCGGTGCAGATGGCGGTGCTGTCAGTTCTGATGGTGGCCCTCAGGCCCTCACCTGTTGCCGCTGAGGCCAGAAGTGCCTTGCCTTGGCTTTTCTGCCTCTTCCTCACCTTGGCAGATGCTGTTTGTCTGGAGGACCGTAGAGTAATGTGTACTGGGGTAGGACCCCATCCACCAGTTTCTCCAGCTCCTCCGCTGAGAAGGCAGGGGCCCTTTCCCCAGACACATGAGCCATTGTCCCTTCCAGACACAGGTCACAGCAGCACTTGCAGTGTAGATCCTCTCCTTTTGAAGGTCAGGTAGCAAGAGTGAATAGTTAGAAAATGGCGGTCACGTCCGTGGCGGTGCATACCGTCACCACCGGCGTACATCGCCATTGGCTCCTGGAACCCATAGGGCCCAATAATAACCAAAGCAAAGTTGCGTGGCGGTCATCGACTGCCTACTGCGACGGGGCACAACGCCAGCGCAATTACCTCATTTCTACCTGTCCCTCCTCACAGGTCAGGCAGCCGGCATTTCAGGGGGGCACAGGGCATGGCCGCTAACTGCGTCACAGCAGACATTGGCACATCAACTGACTCTCGAGTTCACATACTGCTTCTGTAAAGTACAAAAATCTACATTAGTGCAAAAGATTTAGAATTATGACCCTCAGCTCACCATTCTCTTCCATAGGCTTAAACCGCTGAGGCAGCATATGAGATGGTGGCATCCTCCAGTTTACAGACCCCTGGTGGACTTTGCGACAATGGAGGGCCGACACATTATCATCACATACAGACTTGATCGTGCCACAATCCTAGAACTGTGTGCCCAGTTGGAGCCAGACCTGAAGTCAGCTATCTGCCAGCCCACAGGAATCCCTCCTCTATTGCAGGTCCTGTCAGTGTTCCATTTCCTGGCAAGTGGTTCCTTCCAAACAACAGTGACCATGGCATCAGGGATGTCTCAGCCAATGTTCTCCAACGTGTTGACCAGAGTGTTGTCAGCCCTGCTGAAACACATGCGTAGCTACATTGTATTGCCCCAGGTGGAGGATCTGGCCACAGTGAAAGCTGACTTTTATGCCCTGGGACATATCCCCAACATCATTGGTGCCATTGATGGTACACATATAGCATTTGTCCCCCCCCCGGAGAAATGAACAGGTTTACAGGAATAGAAAAGGCTATTACTCTCTGAATGTGCAGATGGTGTGTTTGGCAGACCAGTACATCTCCCATGTAAATGCCAAATATCCTGGCTCTGTGCATGATGCCTGTATATTGAGTAATAGCAGCATCCCATATGTGATGGGCCAACTCCAGAGGCATCGGGTGTAGCTAATAGGTGAGCCAAAGGACCCCATCCGAGTATATGTTGATGTCTGGGTATGGGATTGCCCCTAAGGGTTAGTGTGTGTCTAACAGTTGTCACCCTATATTTATAGGTGACTCTGGTTACCCCAACCTCTCATGGCTACTGACCCCAGTGAGGAAGGCCAGGACAAGGGCAGAGGAACGTTACAATGAGGCACATGGGCGTACAAGGAGGATTATAGAAACGACCTTCGTCCTCCTGAAGGCCAGGTTCCGGTGCCTCAATCAGATAGGTGAATCCCTGTACTACTTACCCAAGAAGGTGTGCCAGATCATCGTGGCATGCTGTATGTTGCACAACCTGGCCCTGAGACGCCAGGTGCCTTTTCTGCAGGAGGATGTGCCTGGAGATGGTCTTGTGGCAGCAGTGGAGCCCGTGGACAGTGACGAAGAGGAGGCAGAGGAAGAAAATGTGGACACCAGAACAAACATCATAAAGCAGTGCTTCCAGTGACACACAGGTAAGACACTGTAAGTTCACTTTACATTTCAGTTTTCTGTTGGACATTGTACATGGCACCCAGAGTGCTTCTTCCTGCCAAGGACAGAAGTAGTGATGTCATTCTTCATTGGTTCTGGAGGGGGCTTGGTGTACAGAGTGCTTCATCCTGCCAAGGACAGAGGTTTTGGATGTCATTCTCCACTGGTTCTGGAGGGGGCTTGTTGCCCAGAGTGCTTCATCCTGCCAAGGACAGAGGTAGTGGATGTAAACCTCCACTGGTTCTGGAGGGGGCTTGGTGCCCAGAGTGCTTCATCCTGCCAAGGACAGATGTAGTGGATGTGATACTCTACTGGTTCTGGAGGGGGCTTTGTGCCCAGAGTGCTTCATCCTGCTTGTGGCGGCCTCAGTAGCGTCAGTGCTTTTGGCGCTCATGGGCCGGCGGTGCTTGTGGCGGCGGTGTCCTTGGCAGCGGTGCTTGTGGCAGTGTTGTTTTTGGCAGCGGTGCTTGTGGCGGTGGTGTCCTTGGCAGCGGTGCTTGTGGTGGTGGTGTCTTTGGCAGCGGTGCTTGTGGCGACGGTGTCCTTGGCAGCGGTGCTTGTAGTGGCGGTGTCCTTGGCAGTGGTGCTTGTGGCGGCATTGTCTTTGGCAGCAGTGCCTGTGGCGGCGGTGTCCTTGGCAGCGGTGCTTGTGGCGGCGGTGTTCTTGGCAGCGGTGATTGTGGCGGTGGTGTCCTTGGCAGCGCTTCAGCTGCTGGCGGTCCTCTCTTGGGCAGCGGGGCTGCTGCTGGCGGTCGCCTTCTGGGCAGCGGGGATGATGCTGGCGGTCCTGTCTGGGCCAGTAGGGCTGCTGCTGGTGGTCCTGTCTGGGCCAGCGGGGCTGCTGCTGGCGGCCCTGCCTGGGCCAGCGGGGCTGATGGGCCAGCGGAGCTGCTGCTGGCGGTCGCCTCCTGGGCAGCGGGGCTGATGCTGGCGGTCCTGTCTGGGACAAAGGGGCTGCTGCTGGCGGTCGCCTCCTGGGCAGCGGGGCTGATGCTGGCGGTCCTGTCTGGGCCAGCGGGGCTGCTGCTGGCAGTCGCCTCCTGGGCAGTGGGGCTGATGCTGGCGGTCCTGTCTGGGCCAGCGGGGCTGCTGCTAGAGGTCCTGTCTGGGGCAGCGGGGCTGCTGCTGGCCGGCTCCTGGGCAGCGGGGCTGATGGCGGTCTTCTCCACCGTGCTGATTTTCCCAGACTTGCCGGGTTTCTTGTGCCCCTTCCCCACCTTGGAAGGTGTCACAGCTGACTCCACACTCCCACCTGTACCCCTGGGAGCGGCTTTGCTGGCTGTAGTCTTCCCCCTCTCCCGCCGGGCACTGGCCAACTTTTGATGCTTGACAGGTGGGGGACTGTCCGTGCTGTGGCTCCTTGCCATACTGGCTGCCCTGCTGCCTGGTGCACTCCAGAATCAGGTGACTACTGGCACCACTGGTCCCGCCGATGTTGTGGCTGAGGTGCTAGGTTGGGACCAGGAGAGTCGGGCCCTAGGAGACTGGGTTTCGACCCCCTGGGGGCAAATCGGCCAAAACAACGGCTGATCTGCCCCCAGAGGCAGCCGAAGCACGGAGGGTATATTGCCCCCAGGGGAACGACCCTTGCCCAAGGGGATGCTCCCCAAAATAAAAACTAACGGGCCTCGTCTGCGATCGTGGAGCAGGAATCCATTGAAAACAGGCACAGGGGGAAAGGAAAAACTCTTTCCTTTCCCCCTGTGTCTGTTCCCCCACCAAAACCCCCAAAAGAGAAGGACTCACCTATAGGTGTCCTTTCTCTCGACGCGCTGGAAGCAAATAGCGTGTCCTTAGCAACATTTGATGACGTCGGTGCACTGTGTGTGGGAGGGAGGCCCACGGGTGGAGCGCTATCGCTCCCCCCATGGGCCGGGTGCAGGATGAGCTGGTCTCGCCCCAGGCACATGCCAACCGTGTGCCTGGACAAAACCAGCTCACCTGGGGCATGGGAGGGGTTAATTAAGTATTTTTATATTGCCAACAGCAAAATAATCACATCCATTATTATTAGTCAATAATACACCACAAATTGAAGTATAGTTAGTCATCAATATACTCAAAATGACTCCAAAGCATTACTAATACTCAAAATAAATTCCAGTTTTTATGCAGATGAATTTTCATAGTTGTCCAAAAGCATTCCTCCAAAACATTGCTGACTCAAAAACAATCACAGTCTCTGTACACATATATTTCCATAAACATCCCAATTAATTGATGCTTTGATAATGTGATGATACTCAATCTCTTCCTCTAAATTTGGTTGCTTAGGACTTAGCACAATTGCTATACTGGTGCCCACATATAAGTCCCTAGCATATGGCACTCAGGTACTCAGGTACCCAGGGAATTGGGGCAGCAGGGGTCCCCCAAAGGCTCTAGCATGTATTGTGCCACCCATGGGAGCCCATGCAAAATGTGTCTGCAGGCCTGCCATTGCAGCCTGCATGAAAAGGTGCATGCACCATTTCACTACAGGTCACTGCACCAGGTCACTGTGCCCCTACAAACTCCAGCTCCATTTGCATGAGTGCGGGGAAGCCATTTTACCCGTGTACTGGACACAGGTCACTGCTAGCTGTGTCCAGTAACATAATGGCAACTCCAAACCTGGGCATGTTTGAAATCATGCCCCAGTACTGTTGTGTGATTCCATGCACTCTGGGGGCTCCTTAGAGGACCCCCAGCCTTGATCCTACTAGTTGTCTAGGGTTTTCTGGGCAGCCTGTCACGCTTCAGATAGGTTTCTGCCCTCCTGCTGCTTAACCAGCTCAGGCAGAGGAAGGCAAAACAAAGGATTTCCTGTGGGAGGGGGAGGTAACACCCTCTCCCTTGGAAATAGGTGTTACATGGCCTGGGAGGGGTAGCCTTCCCAAGTCACCTGTATGCTTTGAAGGGCAAATTTGGTGCCCTCCTTGCATAAACCAGTTTGCACCAGTCCAGAGACCCCCTGTCATTGCTCTGGTGTGAAACTGCACAGTGGAAAGGGGCGTGGCCTCTCCCCTGTCCATCACCACCCCAGGGGTGGTGCCCAGAGCTCCTCCAGGTGGCCATTTGATTTTGCCATTTTGTATCCAAGGTGGCAGAGGCCCCTGGGAGCATCTGCGTGAGCAGGTCAGGCAGGTGATGTCACAGCCCCCTCCTGATAGGTGGTCACCCTGCTGGGTGACCAATCCCCCTTCCTGGGCTATTTAGGGTCTCCCTCTTGGGTGGGTCCTCAGATTACATTTAATGTGCAAGATTCCAGCAGGACTCCTCTGCATTGTTTAGATTATCTTCTGGCTACTGGGACTGCAACTGGACCTTCCAGGAACCGACAATCTGCAACTCCAGCAATGACTCTTCTTACCAACATTGTTTCTCCGGCTCCTTCCAGCAACTACAACATTTCCCTGGCTGTGTAACCTCTGAGGGTGACAAGTCTTCTGCCTGCACAGGAAGGAATCTCCCTGGGAGTGAATGAGTCAATCCCCTAAATCCGGAGGCACCATCTGCAACACTGACCCACTGCGTGGATCTTCTCTCCTCCGGAGCTGCATGGATCCTGTATCACAGGTGGTGATCTGAGGTGTTCCTCTTGGTCCTCTCTACCAGCTATCCAACTTGGGAGATTGTAAGCTCTTGCCTCTCATTGTAGGACAGTACCCTTTTGCACTGCAACTCTTGCAGCTACCAAAACTTGTTTGAGCCTCCTTCAAAGGATTTTCAGGCTCTGTGTAGCCCCGACCCACAGCACTCCATCCTGTAAAGCACAGTCTCCTGCCTGCTGCTTCAGCGACCTGGGACTGCTCTTCAGGTGTGCTGGATGGGCCTCACTGCGACTCTTCTGCCTACTGCCTGTGGGTTGACTGTGGGGGCTGCCTCCTTCTCTTGTGACTCCCCCGGCTGCTGAGGGTCACCTCAGACTTTCCTCCTTCGGTCGAGTGCCCTGGACATTGCTAGTCCTCTTTAGCCTTGCAAAACTTTCTTCTCTGACTCTTGTATTTGACATGGGACATCTCTTGCATCACTTCTGGAAATCCTTTTCTGCTCCTATGCTGCATTGCTGACTTTCTTTATCCATTGTCAACCTAGTCCTGCATCCACAGAAAGGTGGGTAGTAGCTCCTGCCACAGCCAGACACTCCATCACAAACTGGACTTGGGCTCCTTCCTTTGCAGGTTCTCTTCTGTCAGGATCCACCTTTGGGCCCAAATTTATACTTTTTCAGAGCTGCATTTGCATAATTTTTTTACGCAAAAGCGGCGCAAACTTACAAAATACAATTGTAATTGTATTTGTAAGTTTGCTCCGCTTTTGCGTCAAAAAATGACGCAAATGCAGAGCTAAAAAAGTATAAATATGGGCCTTGATTTCTTCCAGTCTTCTCTGCATCTCGCACAGCCCTTTTCCAAAGTCCTCATGTTGGACTTTGGGAAAAAGCAGGTAACTACCTCTGCTCTCCTGGTCACTTGGGTACTCACCTCTTGGGGTTCCTAGTTCCGCCTGCATGGCTGTTAAAAATGGGGTCTTTGGTTGGCAGTCAGGTTACCCCCTGCCCAAGCAAGGACCCTCACTCTAGTCAGGTTAAGTCACACACAATCCAAAATATCCTGTGCCCACCCTCTGGTAGCTTGGCACTGAGCAGTCAGGCTTAACTTAGAAGGCAATGTGTAAAGTATTTGTGCAATAAATCATACAATAACCCAATATAGCACCACAAAAATACACCATACAGTGTTTAGAAAAATATATAATATTTATCTGGATAAATGCAGATCAAAACGATTAAAATGCAATAAGTAAATGTTGAGATATCACTGAAAAGTGATATAAAGGCCCTCATTAGAGCCCTGGAGGTAAATGTGGTGCTGATGGCCGCCGACATACAGTGAGCGCAGCGGTAATCCGCCACGGGTATTATGACCCACACATAGAATTCTGCCACTACACAGACACCCACACAAGTCCGCCATACCAAAGGTCAGTGATAAACTGGCAATAGCAAAACCCACACCGTTACGCCAACAGGAATACGCCACAGTATCACGACCCACGAATCACCGCAGCGGTCTTTCAAACGCGGTACACCATTGGCGGTACACACCTCTGCGCTCAAAATACACACATTCAAACAAAACAACACCACATTGGACAATTCAAAATACACACACCTGACACACATACACACCACACCCACACAACCAGACCACTATAAAACACATACCAACAACACCCACAATCCCTTACATCGAAAAAAAGAGAGCAAGCACAGAGAGACAAGCAAGGAGCACCTACTCACTCAGAGTCACAGACCACCATCACCAAAACACCATTCGCGCACATCACAGCATACACCACAACACATCACCCCACACATCACCCCACACATCCTCACACATATCACTCACACCACATCCATGGCACCCCAAAGACAACCCAGGTTTTCTGTGGAGGAGTTAAGGGACATGGTGGAGGAAATCATCCGGGTAGAGCCACAGCTTTTCAGATCACAGGTGCAGAAGACGTCCATTGCAAGGAAGATTGAGCTATGGCGGAGGGTCGTGGACAGGGTCTATGCCGTGGGACAGCACCCAAGAACCAGGGATGACATCAGGAAGAGGTGGAACGACCTACGGGGGAAGGTGCATTCCTTGGTATCAAGTCACCAGATTGCTGTACAGAGGACTGGCAGTGGACCCACACCTCCTCCCCCACGACTAACAACATGGGAGGAGCGAGTCTTGGCGATCATGCATCCTGAGGGCCTCGCAGGAGTAGCAGGAGTACTGGATTCTGGTAAGTCAAAGCTATACTACTATATCCCCCACCCTACCTGCATGCCATCACAAACTCCTACCCCTACCCTCACCCCCATCACTCCACAAACTCACATATACCCCACTATCACAACCCACCCATCACAATACCAAGCCTGCATGCAACACCAGTGCAGACCTGTATGGACACCCATCACCACAGCATGCCCAATAGAGAGACTCACCCAGCCCACAAAATCTCAACTCACACAAGGCAAAGCTGACAGGGAAATCACAATCAGAGATGGAAACACACCCATTCACAATATGGCCCATGCAGATACATTAACAATGCATTTGCATCCCAACAGTACCCCTACTCAACGTCACCGGAGAGGAGGTGCCAGCTACATCCAGTCCCCCCTCTGAAGAGGCCCACAGTGAGACAGCAGCTCTGCACGCCTGGATCACGATGACAAACCTGGCCCATTGGGGCCTCTTGACAGTCGGTTCTCCTGCCACAGTCCCAACCCACCACAGAGCCTCCCCCCTCAGGAAACACCAGCACAGCACCCACCCTGCGGGCCCATGCCACTGTCCCCAGGACATGTCAATCAGCAGTGTGTCCACCACTACAGGGACCCCAGGCAACCCCACAAACCCAGGATGATCAGGGACCTGGGGTCAGTGGCAGTGGGCACACAGTTCAGGGGACAGAGGCACAGGACAACAGGGAAGCTGGGAGGACTGCTGTGCAACAGGGGGAAGACAGGCACAGGTAACCCACTTTCCACGAGGCCCTCTCCAACATCCTGGGAGCATACCACCATTCCCAGGAGACTATGGGCCAGATACTGGCCAAGTTGCAGGAGACCCAGCGGCTGCAGGAGGGACAGTACTTGGGGATCAGGGATGACCTAACAAAAATCTACACCATCCTGGTCACCATTGCAGGGGTGCTGGCTGACATGGGCAACACCATGAGGGAGGCAGTGGCACAACAAAGGGCGCCTGACAATAGCCAAACCGAGGAACAGCCTTCCACCTCCGTTGGCGCTAGTGGACAGGAGGCCCCACCATAGGACCAACAGAGCACCAGCACCCCACCCCCTGCAGAAGGAGAACCACCCCGCAAACGGTCCCTGCGATCCCGGCAGAAGACAGAGAACATTGCCAAGACCCCCTCCAGGAAATAGACTCACCCGATGGTCAGTCCTCTGTCCCACTCTGTTACCCTGTCCACCTTAAACTGCCATTGCTCCCCTTCCCATGCTCCCTTGGACAATGCACCTGTGATACCAAGAGACTGGACTCTACCATGGACTTTCCTCCACAATCACCCCAGCCCCTTGCACATACCCCTATACTTATTAGCACCTAAATAAACATCCTTGAAACAAATAACAATCTGGAGTCAGTCTAATGATTCACAAATGTATTAGTACAACATTATCAAAGCATTGCAACGTATATGTACAGTGAAATATACTAGAGGATGACCTTTGGTGGGCAGCAGTACATTTGGCAGGAGCCAAAATGGGGCACAGTGATCTGAAAAGAGAGATTCCAAGGGGAACAGTCAGTGGCCAAAGACATAGGGAAACAGGCTGCCATGTACAATGTCCAACAGAAAACTGAAATGTAAAGTGAACTTACAGTGTCTTACCTGTGTGTCACTGGAAGCACTGCTTTATGATGTTTGTTCTGGTGTCCACATTTTCTTCCTCTGCCTCCTCTTCGTCACTGTCCACGGGCTCCACTGCTGCCACAAGACCATCTCCAGGCACATCCTCCTGCAGAAAAGGCACCTGGCGTCTCAGGGCCAGGTTGTGCAACATACAGCATGCCACGATGATCTGGCACACCTTCTTGGGTAAGTAGTACAGGGATTCACCTATCTGATTGAGGCACCGGAACCTGGCCTTCAGGAGGACGAAGGTCGTTTCTATAATCCTCCTTGTACGCCCATGTGCCTCATTGTAACGTTCCTCTGCCCTTGTCCTGGCCTTCCTCACTGGGGTCAGTAGCCATGAGAGGTTGGGGTAACCAGAGTCACCTATAAATATAGGGTGACAACTGTTAGACACACACTAACCCTTAGGGGCAATCCCATACCCAGACATCAACATATACTCGGATGGGGTCCTTTGGCTCACCTATTAGCTACACCCGGTGCCTCTGGAGTTGGCCCATCACATATGGGATGCTGCTATTACTCAATATACAGGCATCATGCACAGAGCCAGGATATTTGGCATTTACATGGGAGATGTACTGGTCTGCCAAACACACCATCTGCACATTCAGAGAGTGCAACTCAAATTAACTCATAATAATACTAAAACTGTACTCCTTATTAAATTATACTAATCCATCACTAATTCTTGTTGGGTACCGGAGTAGCGTGCTACTCATCGAAAAGCGCTTCGACGCCTCGTCAGGGGTAGTAAGCGCTATATAAATACGATTACAATACAATACAATACAATAGCCTTTTCTATTCCTGTAAACCTGTTCATTTCTCCGGGGGGGGACAAATGCTATATGTGTACCATCAATGGCACCAATGATGTTGGGGATATGTCCCAGGGCATAAAAGTCAGCTTTCACTGTGGCCAGATCCTCCACCTGGGGCAATACAATGTAGCTACGCATGTGTTTCAGCAGGGCTGACAACACTCTGGTCAACACGTTGGAGAACATTGGCTGAGACATCCCTGATGCCATGGTCACTGTTGTTTGGAAGGAACCACTTGCCAGGAAATGGAACACTGACAGGACCTGCAATAGAGGAGGGATTCCTGTGGGCTGGCAGATAGCTGACTTCAGGTCTGGCTCCAACTGGGCACACAGTTCTAGGATTGTGGCACGATCAAGTCTGTATGTGATGATAATGTGTCGGCCCTCCATTGTCGCAAAGTCCACCAGGGGTCTGTAAACTGGAGGATGCCACCATCTCATATGCTGCCTCAGCGGTTTAAGCCTATGGAAGAGAATGGTGAGCTGAGGGTCATAATTCTAAATCTTTTGCACTAATGTAGATTTTTGTACTTTACAGAAGCAGTATGTGAACTCGAGAGTCAGTTGATGTGCCAATGTCTGCTGTGACGCAGTTAGCGGCCATGCCCTGTGCCCCCCTGAAATGCCGGCTGCCTGACCTGTGAGGAGGGACAGGTAGAAATGAGGTAATTGCGCTGGCGTTGTGCCCCGTCGCGGTAGGCAGTCGATGACCGCCACGCAACTTTGCTTTGGTTATTATTGGGCCCTATGGGTTCCAGGAGCCAATGGCGATGTACGCCGGTGGTGACGGTATGCACCGCCACGGACGTGACCGCCATTTTCTAACTATTCACTCTTGCTACCTGACCTTCAAAAGGAGAGGATCTACACTGCAAGTGCTGCTGTGACCTGTGTCTGGAAGGGACAATGGCTCATGTGTCTGGGGAAAGGGCCCCTGCCTTCTCAGCGGAGGAGCTGGAGAAACTGGTGGATGGGGTCCTACCCCAGTACACATTACTCTACGGTCCTCCAGACAAACAGCATCTGCCAAGGTGAGGAAGAGGCAGAAAAGCCAAGGCAAGGCACTTCTGGCCTCAGCGGCAACAGGTGAGGGCCTGGGGCCCACCATCAGAACTGACAGCACCGCCATCTGCACCGCCACCTGCCCCGCCGCTGCCACGACAACTGTCAGCAGCAGCATCCCCAGTGGGCAGCCATCCGAGGCTGCAGGAGACAGGATGGTGACTCCCTCCACCACTACCAGCACCTGCACGACGGACAGCACCGCCAGCATCCGCGCTGCAGGCACCGCCACCTGCCCCGCAGCTGCCACAACTGTCAGCAGCAGCATCCCCAGTGGGCAGCCGTCCAAGGCTGCAGGAGATGGCCTGGAGCCTCCCACCACCACTGGAAGCACCCCCACCAGCACTGGCACTACCACCATTATGCAGCCTTAGTCGCCGCAGGATGAAGTTGTGCCCTGCCTCCATGGAGTATCATGCTACCTGATCCCTTCAAATCTCGTGCCTCAGACACCCAGGTGAGGGAATATGAACTGCCACACCCCAAGTGCAGCATCACTGGGCACAAAGCCCCCTCCAGAACCAGTGGAGAAATGCATCCACTCCCCCTATCCTTGGCAGGATGAAGCAGATTGGGCCCAAAGCCCCCTCCAGAACCAGTGAAGAAATGCATCCACTCCCCCTATCCTTGGCAGGATGAAGCAGACTGGGCACAAAGCCCCCTCCAGAACCAGTGGAGATGCCATCCCCTTGAGAGACTGTGGCTTTGCACTCTCCAGGAGCAAGCAGTGGGCAACCCACCCACTTGAGAGACTTGAGAGACTGTGGCTTTGCACTCCCCAGGAGCAAGCAGTGGGCAGCCCACCCACTTGAGAGACTGTGGCTTTGCACTCCCCAGGACATCGCTGTGGGCATGGAGCCCCCTTGAGGAGCAGTGCCGTAGTACCATCTTCCGGCTGAGGTGCCCTCCCCTTCCCCGTCCCCCTGAGGTGCCTGTATGTTTTCTACCTGATGCCCCTGCAGTGTTCTCTCCATATTGAGGCAGGAGTCAAGTGTGGGCTTTGCCCATGATTTTTGGCCCAGTGGGCCACGGACATTTACAAAGGACAGTGTACGGCCTTCTGTACATATAGTAAATAATTGTATATTCTGTTTTTTCGATTTGTCAAGTTTATCTGCCTATATATATATATCACAGATTTGACTCCATTCCTTTTGTCCTTGCATTCTTCCAGGGTGTTTTGGGGTGTAAATGTTATGTTGATGCATGTTTTTGTGTGTATGGTGTTGTGGGTGAGGGTGGGGGTGGGGGTGTTGTGTGTTACGTGTGTGTGTCACTCTCTTTTTCCTCCCCCCTCCACTGTGTGCTAGATGCAGTACTCACCGTGGTCATCACTGCCGCCTCCTGTGATATTCCTCGTAAATGAGGAGGTACACCAGCATGGGTAGGACCTGCAGCTCGGGCTCCATGGCGTCCTGGTTCTTCGTTGATTGTAGGAAGGTGAGTGGTTCCCCTTCTGGGTACTGTTTCCGCTGTGCTTTTGATGGCATTGGTACTGCCCCGGAAAAGCTGGTGTATTGGCGGGTTTTGATGTGGTGGGCTGTACATTGTCTTCCGCCTGTCTGTTGGCGGTGACTGCCGCGGTGTTTGTTGCTAGCTCAGTCTGGCGTACTGGCGCTCACAGTATGTCGGCGGCCATCAGCACCACATTTACCACCAGGGCTCTAATGAGGGCCTTTATATCACTTTTCAGTGATATCTCAACATTTACTTATTGCATTTTAATCGTTTTGATCTGCATTTATCCAGATAAATATTATATATTTTTCTAAACACTGTATGGTGTATTTTTGTGGTGCTATATTGTGTTATTGTATGATTTATTGCACAAATACTTTACACATTGCCTTCTAAGTTAAGCCTGACTGCTCAGTGCCAAGCTACCAGAGGGTGGGCACAGGATATTTTGGATTGTGTGTGACTTAACCTGACTAGAGTGAGGGTCCTTGCTTGGGCAGGGGGTAACCTGACTGCCAACCAAAGACCCCATTTTTAACAGCCATGCAGGCGGAACTAGGAACCCCAAGAGGTGAGTACCCAAGTGACCAGGAGAGCAGAGGTAGTTACCTGCTTTTTCCCAAAGTCCAACATGAGGACTTTGGAAAAGGGCTGTGCGAGATGCAGAGAAGACTGGAAGAAATCAAGGCCCATATTTATACTTTTTTAGCTCTGCATTTGCGTCATTTTTTGACGCAAAAGCGGAGCAAACTTACAAATACAATTACAATTGTATTTTGTAAGTTTGCGCCGCTTTTGCGTAAAAAAATTATGCAAATGCAGCTCTGAAAAAGTATAAATTTGGGCCCAAAGGTGGATCCTGACAGAAGAGAACCTGCAAAGGAAGGAGCCCAAGTCCAGTTTGTGATGGAGTGTCTGGCTGTGGCAGGAGCTACTACCCACCTTTCTGTGGATGCAGGACTAGGTTGACAATGGATAAAGAAAGTCAGCAATGCAGCATAGGAGCAGAAAAGGATTTCCAGAAGTGATGCAAGAGATGTCCCATGTCAAATACAAGAGTCAGAGAAGAAAGTTTTGCAAGGCTAAAGAGGACTAGCAATGTCCAGGGCACTCGACCGAAGGAGGAAAGTCTGAGGTGACCCTCAGCAGCCGGGGGAGTCACAAGAGAAGGAGGCAGCCCCCACAGTCAACCCACAGGCAGTAGGCAGAAGAGTCGCAGTGAGGCCCATCCAGCACACCTGAAGAGCAGTCCCAGGTCGCTGAAGCAGCAGGCAGGAGACTGTGCTTTACAGGATGGAGTGCTGTGGGTCGGGGCTACACAGAGCCTGAAAATCCTTTGAAGGAGGCTCAAACAAGTTTTGGTAGCTGCAAGAGTTGCAGTGCAAAAGGGTACTGTCCTACAATGAGAGGCAAGAGCTTACAATCTCCCAAGTTGGATAGCTGGTAGAGAGGACCAAGAGGAACACCTCAGATCACCACCTGTGATACAGGATCCATGCAGCTCCGGAGGAGAGAAGATCCACGCAGTGGGTCAGTGTTGCAGATGGTGCCTCCGGATTTAGGGGATTGACTCATTCACTCCCAGGGAGATTCCTTCCTGTGCAGGCAGAAGACTTGTCACCCTCAGAGGTTACACAGCCAGGGAAATGTTGTAGTTGCTGGAAGGAGCCGGAGAAACAATGTTGGTAAGAAGAGTCATTGCTGGAGTTGCAGATTGTCGGTTCCTGGAAGGTCCAGTTGCAGTCCCAGTAGCCAGAAGATAATCTAAACAATGCAGAGGAGTCCTGCTGGAATCTTGCACATTAAATGTAATCTGAGGACCCACCCAAGAGGGAGACCCTAAATAGCCCAGGAAGGGGGATTGGTCACCCAGCAGGGTAACCACCTATCAGGAGGGGGCTGTGACATCACCTGCCTGACCTGCTCACGCAGATGCTCCCAGGGGCCTCTGCCACCTTGGATACAAGATGGCAAAATCAAATGGCCACCTGGAGGAGCTCTGGGCACCACCCCTGGGGTGGTGATGGACAGGGGAGAGGCCACGCCCCTTTCCACTGTGCAGTTTCGCACCAGAGCAAGGACAGGGGGTCTCTGGACTGGTGCAAACTGGTTTATGCAAGGAGGGCACCAAATTTGCCCTTCAAAGCATACAGGTGACTTGGGAAGGCTACCCCTCCCAGGCCATGTAACACCTATTTCCAAGGGAGAGGGTGTTACCTCCCCCTCCCACAGGAAATCCTTTGTTTTGCCTTCCTCTGCCTGAGCTGGTTAAGCAGCAGGAGGGCAGAAACCTATCTGAAGCGTGACAGGCTGCCCAGAAAACCCTAGACAACTAGTAGGATCAAGGCTGGGGGTCCTCTAAGGAGCCCCCAGAGTGCATGGAATCACACAACAGTACTGGGGCATGATTTCAAACATGCCCAGGTTTGGAGTTGCCATTATGTTACTGGACACAGCTAGCAGTGACCTGTGTCCAGTACACGGGTAAAATGGCTTCCCCGCACTCATGCAAATGGAGCTGGAGTTTGTAGGGGCACAGTGACCTGGTGCAGTGACCTGTAGTGAAATGGTGCATGCACCTTTTCATGCAGGCTGCAATGGCAGGCCTGCAGACACATTTTGCATGGGCTCCCATGGGTGGCACAATACATGCTAGAGCCTTTGGGGGACCCCTGCTGCCCCAATTCCCTGGGTACCTGAGTACCTGAGTACCATATGCTAGGGACTTATATGTGGGCACCAGTATGGCAATTGTGCTAAGTCCTAAGCAACCAAATTTAGAGGAAGAGATTCAGTATCATCACATTATCAAAGCATCAATTAATTGGGATGTTTATGGAAATATATGTGTACAGAGACTGTGATTGTTTTTGAGTCAGCAATGTTTTGGAGGAATGCTTTTGGACAACTATGAAAATTCATCTGCATAAAAACTGGAATTTATTTTGAGTATTAGTAATGCTTTGGAGTCATTTTGAGTATATTGATGACTAACTATACTTCAATTTGTGGTGTATTATTGACTAATAATAATGGATGTGATTATTTTGCTGTTGGCAATATAAAAATACTTAATTAACCCCTCCCATGCCCCAGGTGAGCTGGTTTTGTCCAGGCACACGGTTGGCATGTGCCTGGGACGAGACCAGCTCATCCTGCACCCGGCCCATGGGGGGAGCGATAGCGCTCCACCCGTGGGCCTCCCTCCCACACACAGTGCACCGACGTCATCAAATGTTGCTAAGGACACGCTATTTGCTTCCAGCGCGTCGAGAGAAAGGACACCTATAGGTGAGTCCTTCTCTTTTGGGGGTTTTGGTGGGGGAACAGACACAGGGGGAAAGGAAAGAGTTTTTCCTTTCCCCCTGTGCCTGTTTTCAATGGATTCCTGCTCCACGATCGCAGACGAGGCCCGTTAGTTTTTTTTTTGGGGAGCATCCCCTTGGGCAAGGGTCGTTCCCCTGGGGGAAATATACCCTCCGTGTTTCGGCTGCCTCTGGGGGCAGATCAGCCGTTGTTTTGGCCGATTTGCCCCCAGGGGGTCGAAACCCACTAGAAACCAGGGTTTGTATTGTTAGTAATGGTTTTGGGCAGCGACGCCTTAGACAAGGGTCGCTGCTCTGGGGGCAATCATTTTTTATCTGTTTTGGCCCCCCTGGGGCTAGATCGGCCATGTTTTTAGCCAATCTCGCCCCCGGGGGGAGGGCGAAACCCAGTAGGCCCCAGGGATTGTGTGCTGTGTGTGTGTGTTTTTGGTCTTGGGGGCACACTTTGGGCACGGGTCACCCCCCAAAGGGGGGAATTAGTGTTGGCCATTTCTGCCCCCCTTGGGGGCAGATGGGCCTACTTATTTTAGGCCCATCTGCCTCCAAGGAGTGCAGAAGCCACCAATACACCAGGGAGGTTTTTTTTTGTTTCCCTTTGTTGTTTTGTGCTGGGGGGCACCCCCTTTGGCAAGGGTCACCGCCCCCCCAAAGGAGACACAGAGCTGTTGGCCATTTCTGCCCCCCTTGGGGGCAGATCGGCCTATTTTATAGGTCCATCCGCCCCCAAGGGGAGCAGAATCCACCTAGGCACCAGGGATCTTGTGTGTGTGTGTTTTGTGTGGGGGTGTTGGCCCTTTTGGCAAGGGTCACCCCCCAGTGGGAGCACATTACTGATGGCCATTTCTGCCCCCCTTGGGGGCAGATCGGCCTATTTTTTTTAGGTCCATCTGCCCCCAAGGGGGGCAGAAGCCACCAAGACGTCAGGGAATTTTTATTTTTTGTTCCCCTTAGTTTTGTTCGTGCTGGGGGAGCCCCCTTTTGCCCCTTCGGCAAGGGTCGCCCCCCAAAGGGGACACAGATCTGATGGCCATTTCTGCCCCCCTTGGGGCAGATCGGCTTATTTTTTAGGCCCATCTGCCCCCAAAGGGGTAGAATCCACTTAGGCACCAGGGATCTTGTGTGTGTGTTTTGTGTAGGGGGGTGGCCCCTTTGGCAAGGGTCGCCCCCAAAGGGGGGCACATTACTGATGACCATTTCTGCCCCCCATTGGGGGCAGATTGGCCTATTTTATTTTGGCCCCTGTGCCCCCGGGGGGCAGAAGCCACTTAGGCACCTGTACTGCCATTTGATGGAGTTTGTTTTGACCAATGACTTTGTGTTTCACCACTGCGCATATTAGTTGCTCAATGTTCACCAGTAGCACATGGTATGTTGTATTCAGTTGAGCCGCCTATGGGCTTTGACATTGCATTAGCCATTACATTCTGTATTCTGCCTATTGGCTTTGACATGCTGTATCCAGTCTAGCCGCCTATTGGCTTTGACATTGCATTCCTATTGGCTTTGACATGCTGTATTCAGCTTAACTGCCTATTGGCTTTGACATGATATTCAGCTCCGCTGCCTATTGGCTTTGACATGATATTATACATTGCATTTTATATTCAACTCAGCTGCCTATTGGCTTTGACATGATATTATACATTGCATTTTGTATTCAGCTCAGCTGCCTATGGGCTTTGACATGATATTATACATTGCATTTTGTATTCAGCTTAGATGCCTATTGGCTTTGACATGACACTAGACATTGCATTTGATATTTAGGTTAGCTGCCTATTGCCTTTAACATGACATTGCATTTGATACTTAGGTTAGCTGCCTATTGCCTTTAACGTGGAGTTAGATCTTGCAGTTGAGAATCCAAGCTGTATTTTTCCAAGCTGTGTTTTTGAACCAAGATGTTTTTCTCACAGTAGACTAGACATGATAAGAGAGAGTACATGGGTGTTGTTTTCTTCGCTTGAGCTTGGGAACAGGAGTAGTCTTGGAGACCTGGCCAGTCTCCAAAAGGCTTGCTCAGTTTCCCAGGTCTGAGAGGAGGGGGCACACCTTTGTAACGAATGTAACAGGCTGCAGAGAGTCAGATTCGAATCTGCCGGACCTCGTGCTGGAGCTTGGCGCAGGCTGCCAGCAATCCCGTGTGGGTAGATGAATCTCTCTTTCTCGCGGCTGACAGGGGTCATCAGCTTGCAGACCTTAGAAAGATGAAGCTGTAGATAGTTCCCACACGGTGAAGTATTTGTTTTGCTTTGCATTCAATATCTTATAAATATAACCTGCTGTGTATATGGCAAACTGATATATTTTGTTTGATTAACGCAGACTTGAAAGCTACTAATTCGTCATTCATAAATATTGTGGTTGGGGAAGAATTAACAACAATAAAAGTCTTCTTTGACCTCAGAAGTGCATTTCTGTTGTGTTATGTTAGTGCTTAGAAACTAGCTAAGAGGAAAGCACTACAGCACCAGGGAAAATTTCTAAGTTGTTGGTGACGGGGTGTTTGTCAACTGGCAAAGTTTTTGTATTTGTGATGTGATTATAACAGTTTATTTCTTCTTTTTGTTCTAGTTCAAAACGTTCCTTCCTTTGCTGTAGAGCCTGGCAGTTTTGGCAGTAGTTGTCCTGTGGTTTGCCTAGTTGCACGTTTTAGGTAAGTAAGAGCAATTTACTCCAAAGGAGTATTTTTGACATGCATGAATGGCATGTTTGTAGGTGGTGTACTAAATGCATAAATGTGTGTGAAATTGTCATTAGATTTGTGCACAATGATATTTGTGTTGTCTTATGTCTAATTTTCTTTTTTCTTTTTAGTGGGATAGCATTGGCGATTGCTGTGTCTGTGCAGAGTAGTTGCTGGTGAGTCTAGCTTTTTCAGGCAAGTGAGTGGTATAGTTTTTTAGTGCATAATTCCTTGTGATTAAGCTACACATTGTTTATTACTTATTTTAGACAGTGCTGGTTGTTGTTGGCAATCCATTTGTTGTTAGAAGGGATCATGGCTAGCCGCAGAGTGACCACTCAGCAGTTTGTTGGCATGCTTTTTTAGTCGTCTCCTGACCATGATTATGAGACTGACTCTGCATCAGAGACATAGGAGGAAGTGAGAGATTCTGGCAGTGAGTTTTCTGTCCAAGGATTCTTCTGATGATGAAGCCACTCTCAGTGCAGATGAAGGGCCTGTTTTAGATGAGGACATTGATGTGCCAAGAGTGCAGCAGCCTGGGGCTGAAGGGTTTCCCATTAGAAGACTTGACACATGGATTGCCCCAAACATGGAGTAGCCACAGTTACCTGCATTTACTGGTCTCCCGGGGTGTAGAGTCAATACGGAAAACCTTTTGCCTGTCAATTTCTTTCACCTGTTTATGGACGATGTATTTTTTGAAGAGATTGTTGAGCAGACTAATTTGTATGTGGAGCAATAGTTGAGGGACAACGCTGCCAGACTTAGGTCTCAGTCTAGAGCTACCAAGTGGGTTCCCACAAATTTGGAAGAGATTAAAAAGTTTTTAGGTTTGATTTTTTGATGGGGTTGATAAGGAAGCCATCACTGGCTTCTTATTGGTCTACTAGTCCCTTGATGGCAACAGCCATATTTCCTGCAAATATGACTCGTAATTGCTATTTGCTTCTTCTTAGGATGCTGCGTTTTGTTGACAATGCTTTAGCCTTGCCATGAGATCACCCTGATTGTGACTGTCTTTTTAAGTTTAGGCCTGTCCTTGATCATTTTGTAGATCAGTTTTCAGAGTTGTATGTTCCTGGCAAAGAGATAAGTGTGGCCGAGTCTTTGGTCCTGTTCAAGGGGTGTTTGGTTTTTAAGCAGTACATTCCTAGCAAGAGGGCACGGTATGGAATTAAATTGTATATGCTGTCAGAAAGTAGTACAGGATATGTGTATAATTTCCGGGTCTACAATGGAAGGGATTCCAGTATTGACCCCCCTGGCTGTCCGCCCACTTTTGGAGTTATTGAGAAAATTGTGTGGGAACTTGGTAGACGACTGTTTAACAAAGGTCACTGTTTATTCGTTGATAATTTCTACACTGGAGTGCAGTTGTTCAAGGAGTGGTTTAGAATGTACACTGTTGCTCGTGGCACAATCTGTTCTAACCGGAAAGGCTATCCAAGGGAGCTTGTCTGTAAAAAACTTGAGAGGGGGCAGTGCAGTGCCTTGCGGAATAATGAGCGTCTAGCTCTGAAATTTGCAGACAGGAGGGAAGTGTACATGCTATCTACCATCTATGATGAGAGTACTTGCCCTGTGACTGTTTGGGTTCAGGTTGCCAAAGTGCGCAAACCTGCGTGCATTTTTGACTACAATAAGCACATGGGTGGTGTTGATAGAGTAGATCAAAGGTTGGAACCTTACACTGCTCTTCGTAAGTCTTACGTGTGGTATAAAAAGTTGTCCATACATTTATTTCCTTTGGCAACTTTTAATGCTTTTATTGTGTTCAAGGATTGTTCACCTGAGTCAAGGATGAAATGTGTGAAATTTCAGGAGTCAGTGATAAAGAGCCTTGTTGTGGTGGATCATGCAAGAGTTCCTAGAGTAGCAGTGGTGGAGGATGTGGCTAGATTGAAAGATCGCAACTTTCCAGAACACATTCCTCCCACTACCAAAAAATACTTGCCAACTCAGAAATTTAGAGTATGTGCCTGAAGAGGTATCCGGAGGAAGAGCCAGATGTGCTGCTCCGATTGCCCTTCAAAGCCTGGGCTGTGTGTGGCCGGCTGTTTCAGGAGTTACCATACCAAGAAAAATGTTGGGGAAATACTGTGAGTGTAAACTGTCTGTTTTATATTTTCGATGTTCAGTTTCACATTTCTGTCATGTTTTCAGTTAAAGCTTTTGTGTTTGTAATTTTCTAATTAGTGGTTTCTTTGTTGTTTATAAACTAAAAAAAGTGATGGCGGCGTGTGTGGGGTGGCGCTTGGCTGGTGGTGTGTGTGAGGTGGTGCTTAACTAGCGGTGTGCTTGGGGTGGCGCTTGGCTGTCACTGTGTGTAGAGTGGTGCTTGGCTTGCGGTGCCAGCGAAACGTCAGTCCACACACTCCCATCAGCTAGTGTGATTGCTGTATCAGGCATGTGGGCGTATGAAAGTGATGGGCCCTTGAGTGGCGCTGTCTGACGATGCAAAAGTTGTAATGTGCTAGGCCCGTGGCTGGTGGCGTGAATGGTCTTGTGCATGTCATGTATGAAAGGTGTGTGAATGGACTGTAAAGCGATTGGTGCCTTGACGCAGCTTTACAGCTCACGAGCTGTGTCATTGGTTCAGTTTTTTGGCCTTTCAGTTCTTAACAGTGCATTTCATTTTTGTGAAATGTCTTGTTAATAAACTTGATCTACTGAAACATCACTCATCCTCGTGCCAAATCCAACCAGATGTGTGGTAAAAATCTGCTCTGCTGTAATCAGTCGTCGCAGCACACCTGTGACACGCTAGGTGTCTCAGGTAGGACCCCAATGATGAAGCATGCCACCAACTTGGTTGGTGGGTGAGGGGTCTTTTTAACATAACCTAAGTGCATTTCTTTTCACAATTTTAGTGTTTGGAACATCACAGAAGTACGTGGACAAAATGATAAATTACAAAACTACCTGTGTTAGGGGAGGAGTGGGCACCTATGTTTTTGGTCCCAGGTGCGGCCATCATCTAGGGAAACCTATCAAACCCAGACATTTTTTTAAACTAGACCCTCAAGGAGTCCAGGGAGGTGTGGCTTGCGTGGATCCCCCAACAGCTTCTTGCCCAGACTCCTCTGCAAACCTCAAAATTTGCTTAAAAAAAGCAGATTTTACTGACTTTTCTTTGTAGGATCACCGCTCCAGCAAATAATTCCTACTCCCCAGCGTTCCCCTCAGCCTCCTAAGTAAAATGATACCTCACTTGTGTGGGTCCCCAAAGCAGAGTCAGCCTAAAGATGTATAAAAGAAAAATATGTGCTTATCAACTCGCTGTGCTATCCCCTCAATCTCTACAGGTTTTTGGCCTTTTTCTGTTGCAGGCACCTGGGCCCCCACACAAGTGAGGTATCATTTTTACCAGGAGACTTGGAGGAGCACTGGAAAGAAGGAAATTTGCGGCTCCTCTCAGGTTCCAGAACTTTCTGTCACCGAAAAGTGAAGACAAACTGTTTTTTGAGCCACATTTTGAGGTTTGCAATGGATTCTGGGTAAGAATACACTGGGGGATCAACAAAAGTCACACCTCCCTGGACTCCCTTTGGTGTCTAGTTTTCATAAATGTTTGGGTTTGGTAGGTTTCCCTATATGGCTAGTGAGCCCAGGACCAAAACCGCAGGTGCCCCCCCCCCCGAAAAAAACAGTTAGGGGGTTATTCTAACTTTGGAGGAGTGTTAATCCGTCCCAAAAGTGACGGTAAAGTGACGGATATACCACCAGCTGTATTACGAGTTCCATAGGAGATAATGGACTCGTAATGCGGCTGGTGGTAAATCCGTCACTTTTCCGGCACTTTTGGGACGGATTAACACCTCCTCCAAAGTTAGAATAACCCCCTTAGTTTTGTATTTGATAATTTTGATGTGTCCATGTTGTGTTTTGGGGCAATTCCTGTCACGGGCACTAGCCCTACCCACACAAGTGAGGTATCATTTTTATCGGGAGACTTGGGGGAACACTGAGTGGAAGGAAATGTGTGGCTCCTCTCAGATTCCAGAACTTTCTGTCACCGAAATGTGAGGAAAATGTGTTTTTTTAGCCACATTTTGAGGTTTGCAAAGGATTCTGGGTAGCAGAACCTGATGAGAGCCCCACAAGTCACCCCATCTTGGATTCCCCTAGGTATCTGTTTTTCAAAAATGCTCAGGTTTGGTAGATTTCCTTAGGTGCCGGCTGAGCTAGAGGCCAAAATCCACAGGCAGGCACTTTGCAAAAACAGCTCTGCTTTCTTTGGGAAAATGTGATGTGTCTATGTTGTGTTTTGGGGCATTTCCTGTCACGGGCACTAGGCCTATCCACACAAGTGAGGTATCATTTTTATCGGAAGTCTTGGGGAAAGCTGGGCGGAAGGAAATTTGTGGCTCCTCTCAGATTCCAGAACTTTCTATCATTGAAATGTGAGGAAACATTGTTTTTTTGGCCAAGTTGTGAGGTTCGCAAAGGATTCTGGGTAACAGAACCTGGTGACAACCCCACTGGTCACCCCATCTTGGATTTCCCTAGGTGTCTAGTTTTCAGAAATGAAATACACAGGTTTGGTAGGTTTCCCTAGGTGCCGGCTCAGCTAGAGGCCAAAATTTACAGCTAGGCACTTTGCAAAAAAACACGTCAGATTTCAATGTAAAATTGTGATGTGTTCATGTTGCGTTTCCTGTCGAGAGCTTTAGACCTACCCACGCAAGTGAGGTACCATTTTTATCGGGAGACTTGGGGAAACACAGAATAGCAAAACAAGTGTTATTGCCCCTTGTCTTTCTCTACATTTTTTCCTTCCAAATGTCTGATAGTGTGTAAAAAAGACGTATATTTTCAGAAATGCCCTGTAATTCACATGCTAATATGGGCACCCCGGAATTCAAGGATGTGCAAATAACCACTGCTTCTCAACACCTTATCTTGTGCCCATTTTGTAAATACAAAGCTTTTCTTGATACCTATTTTTCACTCTTCATATTTCAGCAAATGAATTGCTGCATACTCAGTATAGAATAAAAACCCATTGCGAGGTGCAGCTCATTTATTGGCTTGGGTACCTAGGGTTCTTGATGAACATACAAGCCCTATATAGCCCGCAACCAGAAAAGTCCAGCAGACGTAACAGAATATTGCTTTAAAAAATCTGACATCGCAGGAAAAAGTTACAGAGTAAAACGTGGAGAAAAAAGGCTGTTTTTTCACCTCAATTTCAATATTTTTTCATTTCAGCTGTAGGAAACCCTTGCAGGATCTACACAAATTACCCCTTGCTGAATTCAGGATTTTGTCTACTTTTTAGAAATGTTTAGCTTTCCGGGACCCAGCAGTGGTTTCACACTCATTTCTGTCACTAACTGGAAGGAGACTGAAAGCACAAAAATTCATAAAAATGGGGTATGTCCCAGTAAAATGCCAAAATTGTGTTGAAAAATTGGGTTTTCTGATTAAGGTCTGCCTGTTCCTGAAAGCTGGGAAGGTGGTACTTTTAGCTCTGCAAATCCTTTGTTGATGCCTTTTTCAGGGAAAAAACACAAGCCTTCTTCTGCAGTCCTTTTTTTCCCTTTTAAAATAAAAATGAAATTTTCACTCTATCTTGGCTAATTTCTTGGTCTCCTGCAGGGGAACCCACGAACTCTGGGTACCTCCAGTGTCCCTAGGATATTGGAAAAAAAAGGACACAAATTTGGCATGGGTAGCTTATGTGGACAAAAAGTTATGAGGGCCCAAGTGCTAAGTGCCCCAAATAGCCAACAAAAGGCCTGGCACCTGATGGGGAAAAGGCCTGTCAGCAAAGGGGTTAATTTATTTCTTAGTGGTGGAGTTTGTTAGGCATGTTTGCGTCATTTCTTGACTTTGACTCCCCATGTCTTCTTCATGTTATCTATTTAATTTGTGTGATTAGGGTAAAACTGACTTGGTTGGTAAATGCCGAGGGACATTTCTCAATTTACTCACTCTTCTTTGTTAAATGTTGCTGACTATGGCCCTCATTACAACCCTGGTGGTTGGTGATAAAGTGGCGATAACACCGCCAACAGGCCGGCGGTAATAAATATGAAATTATGACCACAGCGGAAACCGCTCAGACAGACAGTCACTTTACATTCCAACCGCCAGAGCGAAATCAACAGGCACCCCAGCGGTAACCGCCTACAGCCAGGAGGAAGACAATGTTCCGCCCACTGTATTATGACACAACAATCCGCCACCTTTTCCGGGGGCTACCAACAACATCAAAAGCCTGGCGGAAACACTGCATAGAAGGGAAACAACTCACCTCTGGGCACTCAAGGAAGACCCATGCCGCCATGGAGCCAGAGTTGCATGTGTTCCCCATGCTCTTCTACCTTCTGCTCCACTACGAACACCAACGCTGGCAAAGACAACAACGGTGTGTACTGCCACCTAGCACACAGGGGAGGGAAGAGGAAAAAGAAAGTGACACACACACGCAACACCCCCACCCCCAACACCATACACACAAGTAGATGCAGTAACATTACATATTCACCCCGTAACCATCACGAATAATGAATTGATTAAAGTGAGTGTAATAAGATAAAATACTATAAAAACGTGCATCCAAATCAACAATTATATACATATTTACAAATGTAGGGACACTGCCCAGTCCTAAATGTCCGTGGGCCACAGGGCCACATCACATAGTCCAAGGCCCCACCTCACTCCAGCAACTACACGGAGGGAACACTGCAGGGGCATCAGGTCGAAAATAGTCAGGCACCTCAGAGGGTCTGGGAATGGGGGGCACCTCACCGGAAAGATGGTACAACGCCACTGGTCCTGGAGGGGGCAACATGTCCTGGGGAGTGCAAGGCCACAGTCTCTCAAGTGGGTGACTTGCCCACATGCTCTGGAGGGGGCAACATGCCATGTGCTTGGTCCTTGGGAGTGTAAGGCCAATGTCTTTCAAGTGGGTGACTTGCCCACTGGCTCTGGAGGGGGCAACATGCCCTTTTCTTGGTCCTGGGGAGTGCAAGGCCACAGTCTCTCAAGTGGGTGACTTGCCCACTGGTTTTGGAGGGGGCATTGTGCCCAGTGAGCTTCATCCTGTGAAGAATGGGGTGAGTGGATGGCTTCTTCCACTGGTTCTGGAGGGGGCAATGTGCCCTGTGATGCAGATCTTGGGGAGTGCAAGGTCACAGTCTCTCACCTGGGTGTCAGACCCACAGGATTTGCTGGGGCCAGGCCGCACAACAGCCCATGCAGGCAGGACTACACACTGTCCACCGGCGGTGATGGCTGCTCAGTGGTGATAGTGGTGGTGCAGGTGGCGGTGCTGGCAGTGGTGGCGGTAGGGTCCAGCCCATCCCCTACAGCCTCGGACGGCTGCCCACTGGGGCTGCTGCTGCTGGCAGTGGTGCTGGTGGCGGTGCTGGCAGTGGTGGGGGGAGGCTCTAGCCCTTCCCTTGCAGCCTCGGACGGCTGCCCACTGGGGCTGCTGCTGCTGGCAGTGGTGCTGGTGGCGGTGCTGGTGGCGGTGCTGGTGGTGGTGCAGGTGGTGGTGCTGGCAGTGGTGGGGGTGAGGCTCCAGCCCTTCCCCTGCAGCCTCGTACGCTGCCCACTGGGTCTGCTGCTGCTGGCAGTGGTGCTGTTGGCGGTGCAGGTGGAGGTGCTGGCAGTGGTGGGGGGAAGCTCCAGCCCTTCCCCTGCAGCCTTAGACAGCTGCCCACTGAGGCTGCTGCTGCTGGCAGTGGTGATGGTGGCAGTGCTGTTGGCGGTGCAGGCGGCGGTGCTGGCAGTGGTGGGGGGAGGCTCCATTCCTTCCCCTGCAGCCTCGGACGGCCTCACCTCCATGGTTGGTGGTGGGGGCTCCGACTGAGTCCCCACACCAGGCCCCTTGTCTCTACTGCCTGCTGTTGCAGGCCCCTTGCCCCTCCTTCCTGCAGCTGGTGCTGACTCCTTGCCCTTCCGTCCTGCAGCTGGGGCTGCCTCCTTGCCCTTCTGTCCTGCAGGTGGGGCTGACTCCTTGCCCTTCCTCGACGCACCTGTCCGTCTGCCTGGCTGGTGGCTGGGATCCTTTCCCACCTGGATAAGTTGAGGACACCTCTGTGCCCGTGGACTGGGTGGCTGAGGTGCTTGCCTGGGTTTTCACCGCCCTGGCCTGACATGAGGGACGAGGGTAGGGGTAGGGAAGAGGTCAATGGCGGAGAGGAAAAGCTTTTTACGGACATTGGGGCGGGCAGAGGGAGATGGTTTGGGAGTGGAGGAAGAGGCAGTGGTGGTAGGAGGTGTCTGTCTGCTGTGTTTGGGTGCAGGTACATAGGCTGGCTGCTGTTGTGAGATGGATGGCTGTTGGGTGTCTGAGTGCTTGAGTTTGTGTACTTTGGGAGGAGGGGGCACAGACACAGTGGGAGAGGACACGGGGACGTGTGCATGGAAGTGGGCATGGTGATTTCCCACTGCTTGGTCCTGGGGAGTGCAAAGCCACAGTCTCTCAAGTGGGTGACTTCTCCACTGGTTCTGGAGGGGGCTTTGTGCCCAGTGTGCTTCATCCTGCCAAGGAGGGGAAGTGTGGATGCCTTCTTCCACTGGTTCTGGAGGGGGCTTTGTGCCCAGTGTGCTTCATCCTGCCAAGGAGGGGGTAAGTGGATGCCTTCTTCCACTGGTTCTGGAGGGTGCTTTGTGCCCAGTGTGCTTCATCCTGCCAAGGAGGGAGTGAGTGGATGCCTTCTTCCACTGGTTCTGGAGGGGGCTTTGTGCCCAGTGTGCTTCATCCTGGATGTGGCAAGGTCACAGTCTCTCACCTGGTTGTCACACCGACAGGTGTTGCAGGGGCTAGGATGCTCTGCAGCCCATTTAGTCACTACTACACACTGCTCGCCTTCGGTGGCGGCTGCTGAGTGGATGGCAGTTGCGCTGCAGGTGGCAGTGCTGTCAGTGGCAGTGGGAGGCCCCAGCCCTTCACCTGCAGCCCTGGACCGCTGCCCACTGGGGCTGCTGCTGCTGGCAGTGGTGCTGCTGGCGGCGGGGCAGATGGCGGTGCTGGTCGCTCTGCAGGTGGCGGTGCTGGCCACGGGGCAGGTAGCGGTGCTGGCCATGGCGGTGGTAGGCTCCAGCCCTTCACCTGCAGCCTTGGATGGCTGCCCACTGGGGCTGCTGCTGCTGGCAGGGATGCTGCTGGCAGCGGAGCAGGTGGTGGTGCTAGTTGCGGTGCTGGCCGCGGTGCAGGTAGCGGTGCTGGCCATGGTTGTGGTAGGCTCCAGCCCTTCACCTGCAGCCTCGGACGGCTGCCCACTGGGGCTGCTGGCAGTGCTGCTGCTGGCGGTGAGGCAGGTGGTGGTGCTGGTAGCGGTGCCAGTGGCGGTGCTGACCACGGTGCAGGTAGAGGTGCTGGCCACGGAGTGGTAGGCTCCAGCCCTTCACCTGCAGCCTCAGACAACTGAAGTGCCATGGCTGGTGTTGTGTGCCCCTTCCTGCCCTTGGCAGAGGGTGGTGCCTCCTTGCTTCTGCCAGCTGGTGTTTTTTTTCTTTTTTCTTGCCCTTGCTGGCTGGTGGTGCCTCCTTCCCCTTGCTGGCTTGTGGTTCCTCCTTCCCCTTGCTGGCTGGTGTCCCCTTCTTGCCCTTGCTAGGTGACGGACCCTTCTTGGCCTTGGCAGGTGGTGCTGGCGCACTGGCTGTGCTGACGGGTGCCTCCTTGGAGCCTCTCACACCAGCAGTAGCTGCAGAAACCACAGTGGCCGTGGACTGGGTGGCTGAGGTGCTGTGCTGGGTTCTGGCGCCCCTGGCCCGAAGGGAAGGACGGGGGAGGGGTAGGGAATAGGTCAATGGTGGCGTGGAAAAGCTTCTTAGGGACACTGGGGCGGGAAGAGGGTGAAGGTGTGGGAGTGGAGGAAGAGGGAGTGGTTGTACGAGGTGTCAGTCTGCTGTGTTTGGGTGCAGGTGCATGGGCTAAATGCTGTTGTGAGGTGGATGGCTGTTGGGTGTCTGTGTGCTTACGTTTGTGTGCTTTGGGAGGAGGGGTCACAGACACAGTGGGAGAGGACATGTGCATGAATGTGGGGGTGGTGACTGTCAGTGAGGGGCGTGTAGTGATAGGCATGCTGGTGATGGAGGTAGTGGATGAGGATGTAGTGCATGCAGGTGTAAGTGGAGACGCTACTGGGAGGGAGGTGGACGATGAGGAGGAGGGGGACACAGTGGAGGCAGTGGATGTTGGTGTGTCTACATGTGGATGGTGCTTGTGTGAGTGCCTGTGAGATGAAGTGTGGTGCTTGTGTTTGCCTGAGCCACTTCTGTGTGTTGATTTGGGTGAATGCTGGTCTGAAGGTGTGCTTGGGATAGGCTGGGGTTGAGGGGATTGGGACTGGGTAGAGGAAGTTGGAGGGGGGAGGCTGGAGACAGGGACAATGGCTGCCATCAGTGCTCTCTGTTGGGCCGCCACGCCGGAGTGAATGCCCTCCAGGTATGCATTTGTTTGTTGCAAATGCCCTGCTAGACCCTGGATGGCATTCAGTATGGTTGACTGCCCAACAGAGAGGATCTCAGGAGGTCAATAGCCTCCTCACTGAGGGCAGCAGGGCTACCTGGGGCAGGGCCTGAGGTGACTGGGGTGAAGGAGATGCCCACCCTCCTAGGTGAGGAAGCACAGGAAACACGCTGAGGGGCTGCTGGGAGGGCGGTGCTAGTACGAGGGGGTGGCGGATGTACCTCTAGTTGGGGTGGGCACAGAGAGCTTCCATCTGAGGAGGAGTCGCTGTCGGTACTGTCCCCTCCTGTACCCGTCGTGGTGCTCCCCTCACCCTCTGCCCCACTGGTGCCCTCACCGTGGGTTGATTTGGCCTCCAGGCCCGTGTGGGATGCAGCTCCCTCCGTTGCCAGTGCCTCTGCTCCTCCACCAGATGATGCTAATGCACACAAGAAAATGGGGACAAAACAAAAAGGGGGGGAGAGACACAGGATACACTTGGTCAATGCCTGCAACAACACTACCGTTGGCGTACACAACTCATAGGGAACAGCCCCATGCACTAGGCCATGCACTATCAGTTACAATGCTAGTCACCAGCCCATGGGGTACAATGCCTAACGCCATTAGCTGCACACCTGAAACCCACAGGACCCTGCCCAGTAGTAGATGCCCACTAGCATTATTGGGGTTGGAGTGCATCAGAGCTTGCCCATCATGGAACCTACCCTGCCATGTTCACCCTGGCCTAGGGGCAGCCCACATCCCTCACCCAGGTAACACCTTAACGCACGCAAAGTCAAGAATCTGAATCTGTACTCACCCCATTGTGGCTGCTGTGATGCCTTCAAGCGCCCATCCAACTCCGGATAGGCCACCTCCACGATGCAGAATATCAAGGGGATCAGGGTACGATGGCCACCCCTTCCTCGTTCCAGCTGGGCCTCCGCTGCCTTCCTTGCCCAGCGGCGCAGGTCCTCCCACTGTTGGCAGCAGTGGGTGCTCCGCCTGTCAAAGATCCCCAGGGTCCGCACCTCCTTGGCGATGGCACACCAATTACCCTTTTTCTGATGGTCGCTGACCTGCATAAAAAATACAGCAGAAAAGGGATTAGTCATATCGTCCGGACTCTCATACAAATGGTCCACCATATCCCTCCCATGCCCTTACGCACAGACATTGACCACCATACATCCAGCACTCTGCCTGTCGTAATTTGAACTCTTGCTCAGGGCAAGACTGCTGATTTAAGGATGACAGTAATTATGTTTGTAGGCGACTATGCCTATCCTACAACAAGTCGCAACTGTCGTCCCAGTCCTTCCGGTAATATCAATAGTAAAAGGTGATTTGTGGCAGCCTTTACGCATGGACTCAAGAACAAGATATCTCAGGGAGTGTTGTGGTTAAACGGAGATTACCCCTTTCTCACAGAAACATTATGGGCCTGATTCTAATTCTGGCGGGCGGCGGAGGCCGCCCGCCAGAATTCCGCCCCCATAATACCGCTCCGCGGTCAGAAGACCGCGGAGGGTATTATGAGTTTTTCCCTGGGCTGGCGGGCGGTCTCCAAAAGACCGCCCGCCAGCCCAGGGAAAAACTCCCTTCCCACAAGGATGCCGGCTCGTAATCGAGCCGGCGGAGTGGGAAGGTGCGACGGGTGCAGTAGCACCCGTCGCGTATTTCAGTGTCTGCAAGGCAGACACTGAAATACCTTGCGGGGCCCTCTTACGGGGGCCCTGCGACCCCCCCTACCGCCATACTCTTCATGGCGGCTTTCCCGCCATGAAAAGGATGGCGGTAGGGGGGGTCAGAATCCCCCATGGCGGCGCAGCAAGCTGCGCCGCCATGGGGGATTCTGAGGGCAGCGGTAAACCGGCGGGAGACCGCCGGTTTACCCTTTCTGACCGCGGCCAAAGCGCCGCGGTCAGAATGCCCTGCGGGGCACCGCCGGCCTGTCGGCGGTGCTCCCGCCGACCCTCGCCCCGGCGGTCAAAGACCGCCGGGTTTAGAATCAGGCCCTATGTCTCAACCAAACACAGGGAATAACGAAGATGCAGTAAAGTTTAAATAGTTTTTATTCAACACAACTGCAATTTACGATATGTTGCATGGGCTGCAATGATTAGGATAATGAACAGTGCAAGAAACAGAATTGTGAAGAAGAGAGTCATTATTACAAAGACCCCCACATTTTACAATAGCATGTAATAGACATAAGAGGTGTAATATGCCCTAATAGCCTAATGTGAAAAGGCCTAACCTCCTACCTAAAGAAGAGCTGGGTTTGTTAAACCTAATCTGCCAATGCCATGTCCATGAGAGGAGCCCCCAACCCTCGTTACCTTGGAATGAGGTCTCTATCTCAGACTCCGCAGGGACACGAAGACTGGGTCAGCGCCAAGACGACGTGCAGCATCGATATCAGCGATGGTGGCGATGCTCTCTTGTCAGAATCCCTCTGATTATCTGTCTAAAGTGCGATGTATTTATACAGATCTACCAGGACCCCTGACGTAGGTGTGTTCCCAAACAATAGATAACAGACATGCTTGGGGCAGCAATTATTATTAACAAATCCCTCGAAAGTATAGAGAGGGAAAGTCCCTAAGTGTGAACACCTACTGTTTGTTTGTCTTTGTCTCTTGATCTTGACGCCTTAGCGCGGTGGCACTGATAATGCAAAGCATAACAAGTGGCCTAACTATAAACAAGGCAGCCATCTTAGATGAATTAAATAATTAAATGGGCCAAGACAGAGCAAGCTCAGTAGGTTAAAAGCCACTAGGTGAGGGGGGCACGAGTCTGCAAGCCAAAGGCTAAGGTAACTCTTGTTATCCCATTAAAACAAACTAGGATTCACTACATGCCCAGGACCCCTCAGCTCCCCCCTACATGAGGCTTACACACACAGCACTCCATACATTCATGCCCCACTCATCATGCTCACAGTGTACTAATCTGTTGGTCTGGAGGACCATAAAGTAAAGGGTTCTGGGGTAGGACCCCTTCCACTAGTCTCTCCAACTCCTCCGAAGTGAAGGCAGGGGCCCTTTCCCCAGACACTCGAGCCATGGTTGCTTCCAGGCACAGGTCACAGCAGAACTTGCAGTGTAGGTCCTCTCCTGTTGAATGTCAGGTAGCAAGTGAGTGAATAGATAGAAAATGGTGGTCACGTCCACGGCGGTGCGTACCGCCACCGCCGGCGTACATTGCCATTGGCACCTGGAACCCGTAGGCCCCAATGATAACCAATACAGATAACCAAATCTGTATTCCGCCGATCTAGTAAACAACAATGGTATTGTTATGAAATATGTGAATGAAAACACAAGGACTATGTCGAGAGTTGTTAAAACAGAATACGGTGTTTGTCAAAAGTGTAAGGCCTTGTAACGCCTCTATTTGTACTGATGGTTGTCCACAACAAAAACATTTTAAACACAAATTCAGACTATGCATTTTTTATTCACCCACCACACATTTTAAAACCATAAAAAAAAAAAAAGATGACTGATGACTGTTGAAAAGTTAAAAGTGTTTATTACAAACAGTTTTCACCACAAACATTTACACGGGTAAAGAAATAAATGAAGCAAAATCTTTCGAGAACCTTTTAACAAAACTGTACAACAGATCAAGCGTTATGATAAAATTAGAGTGATAGCCAAGTGTTCATTCTGAACAGTCTCTTTTTAGGCTCCATACATAGAGCACTGCTGCTCCTAGACAGTGTTAGCTGCGGAAAGAAAGACGATGTCAACACAGTGGGACTCATGGTAAAAACACAAGGGGTCAGATCTTTCAAACTTTCAAGCCTTCGCCGGTGGACGGCATTACTGACTATCGTGGAAGGAATTTTGAGTTCCGCAGCAGCGCTTAGTAGCTGCTCCCATCCTCTAGGTGTGTTTTTTGTTGATAGGGTTTTGCTGTGCGTGAGACCTCTGACCACATCGTACATGTGTGATCCAGCAACCTGTTGTCCCTTGTAAATGAATTCACCCTGGTCGTTCTAAGAGGTCAGCTCTTTATTCACAGTCATTATACCAAGCAGCATTTGCACTGCCCCTCTATACCTCTGACTTATATATTTTAAAAGTCTTCGACAACAGCGTCTGTGGTGTCTGGGGGTCCTGGGCCTTAAGGCGCTACTGGGTCTGCTGGCGGCTGTTCTGTGTCGGGGGTATGCAGAGTCAATTTGTTTTTTTCAGAGCTCAATTGTTTGTAATACTGTAAAAAGTTTTGAAGGGCTCCTGAGTAAAGCCCCACTTTGTAGTGTGGTTTTAAATTGGTTCAGTTTAAAAGGGCTTTGATATCAACATTGAGATGCTGTGTCTTGTTTCTGCGTATGTCCCAGACGTTGGTGGTAGAAGGGCCCAACTGTTCCACCTGTTGCCGAGGCACACAGTACATCTTTTGGGCGTGCTCCATCAGGTCCTCAACAGGAGACCTGTAATTAGGGGTATAGCTATACCCAGTAGTGCACCTATAAAACCTCCAGACTGTTTGACCAGTTTCCTTTTAGAAAGGAGCAACACCCTTTTATTGCTGAGCTTCTTAATAATGTGGTGCTTCTTCTTCAGCATGCCGAACTGGCTCCTCGATATCGGGACATTACCTTTTAGGGTGCTTAGGGCTATTTCCAAAATGGCCACCACTAAATCGTCCAAAGTAGCGCACAGGATAGCCTTTCTTTTCAGGGGGCTGGCTGTGACCAGCATTTTTAGGAGGTCTAAATTATGCAGAAGTCGCTCAGAATTGGTAGCGACCTTATATTACAAGGCTTAGAGTGTTAATTTGATAAAAGTCTTTTTAATGGGTCTTTTTATAGGCTTTGGGGATTGTTTTAGGTATGTAAGCAACTGTGAAGTCAGGTGAGAGCATACCAGAGCGTAGTCTGTAGTCTTCTAGAGTATTGGGTTTTAAATCTACCAGTAAGTAGCCGTGGGGTTTTGCGGTAGAGTCGTTAAACGCTTCCATGAAAGACTGAAGCTTATCCAACAACCTGTAAAGCTCTAGACGAGCGTGAGCAGTTGTGAAGCACACTATGAAGATGTTTATATTGTTACACGTTGTGGGGTCCTCTTTGGCATATTTCGAGCATAGAACAGCCACCTCATCGTCGAGGGCAAATAGATACTTGAAAAGATTGCCTGGATCTGTGATGATAGATGTGTTTGACAGATTGGTACGCTGTGCGAATTTTCCCCACTAGGAATTGAGACAGAGCTTAGCTAACTGGTGTCTGGCGGGGTTAACCTTAATGAACTCAGGTCTCAGTGTAATACCCTTGTGAGCTTGGTAATTATGGATGTACTTTTGCTTCGAGGGCTCATCAACGGACCAGTCCGGATACCCCATTTCCTCCTGTTTGTCTCTGAGAAACAAGTTGATGTACTCAGAAAAGAGTTGGGTTGTGCTGTGTGGAAAGTGCAAAATTTCCAGTATTTTACCGAGGTGGTACCCTTTCTCAAGGGCTATCTACACCTCGATGGTACACCATGTCCCCTCCAGCAGCCTTTGCTCATCACTATGTCTACATTTGCTAGTCTGTTCAATTTCAGTGCATGTTCGACATAAGCGGGAACATCAGCTTGCCGTCGATGCTGTACGGAAGCACTGGGAAGTAAAGCTTCTGTGGAGGGTAGATTTGACTTAACGAGACCAAAGTACTCTTCTAAGGACCTAAAGTTCGTATATATGATCCTAGGATGCCCCACCGGGTACAACTTCACCTTGTTCACAAACAGATACAGACTGGTGAAGTCGTAGTAGTGTATTTTCTCACCCTCATCAGTGACCCGTTACAGCTGTATGGTGTTTGTACGACTGCTGAATAAGGCGTCACGGGGTTCCAACGGTTCTGGTAACTGCTGGCCCTTAATAAAAGTGCTGAGTTCCGCATCTTTTGTTAGCTCGTCTAACGACTCGTGTTACCGGAGGGTTCTCAGAACAAAGCTGCTGTTTTCAATATACTGTGACGTTGCCAGAGTACGACGATACAGACGTTCAAACGTGGTGCCCTGCAAGCTATTAAACTCGTGGGGTTTGTAACAACACGGACACCATTAATAAACGCATAACCGTCTAGGTAATAGCGGCAGAAGCGGTATTTGCCACCCTGCAGTGCGTGTTGAATGAAGATGTTCTCTTTCTCTGAGACGTACATGAGCCACTGAAAAGACGGGGTGGAGTAACGTTTCTGTTTACCGTTATAGAGGTCAGGCGATACTAGAGCTATGGTTTCAAGTTTTAAAAATGTGCTGATAAATAGACATGTACATAAAAGCCAGCGTAATGTTCTTAAATGGGTCTAGGTATTCCACGATTTCTTTCCTCTTACAGGATTTGGTTTTGATAATCCTGACCCGTTTTGTCATCTACACTATAACGTCTCTGAAAAGGTTGCATGATTTTCGCAAGATCATGATATCCGCCTGACAGTAAGCTTTTAACTCTATTTGAAAACTAAACCGATTTTCACAGTTTTCCTCGTACCACTGTAGAAAGCTCTCTTTTTCTAACAGCATCATGTACTCGACGCTGTAACTGTCAAGCGGAGGCATAGGACCGCCTTAATTCTGATTAGCCCATGTGTTAAAAAAGTTGGGGAAATAACCTTTACTTCCTTCAAAACCATATGCTTTTGCCAACTTGCTCAAATTCATGGGCAGAAAATTCAAGGTGTCTATGAACCTAATTTCAAAAGACACAACCTTTAATAGCATCAGTTTGGAACCCTGTGTTATGAGCTCCACGGCCAGCTTTTCACGAATCAGGTCCCGGAGAATAAAGAACGAGTTTACGCTTTTGAGTTGTGAGCCAGCATTGTATACTCGTAGTATTTTGGTTGCATGAACGTGTTGAGGAAATTGGTCACGCACAACCGGTCCTCAAACTCCCAGTTTCTAGCACTACAAGCCCACTTATGTTTCTTACAAGCCCAGCTGTTTTTAAGCAACTGACCACAGCCTATTTGAATAATAGTTGGTGTATTTACAGGAGGTGTCCTTGCCATGTCACCTAATATGTGCAGGGGTTCTTCAGGATGTTTGGGGAACTTTACCCTTTGAGGCCCTGAAAATGCCTATATTCTCTCCTAACTTTATATGTTGAGGCCTTATGGGGAGTGTTTTAGGTGTTGGGGGTTCTGCTTTTAGGAGTTTTAAACAGTTGAGGGCTGGCTCTCATGGCTTTTTGGTATTGAGCACTTGTAAAATACGTAGAGCTTTACTGAGTACATCCTGGGTCTTCTTTTTATATTTAGACCTAAGGACAACAGTAATAATAAATGTGGCTCTTACATTCCTTAGGTCGGCCTGCATGCATAGTCACGCTGGTATATCACTTATGTCTACAACTGCTGAATCCCAAGATTGGACCACCTCACTTCTACTCTGTGCCAACCTCTGTATTAAAGCCCTCACAGTGGCTCTGGAGGATGCAGTATTTCATCTGTTCTTACCCAGTTTTAAAGTCTTCAGGCGTAGTCTGAATTTTAGCTGTCTAACAGATTGGTGTATTTCTTGTATATATGTGTCCAGGACTCTAGTACAGTACAAAGCACCATGTTCTGGGTCATTACTTGAGGCATTAGATTGGTGGTTGACATTTCCCTGAGCCGCCTCAGCCACAGGTCCTCGGTTAACATTATTACCCTCTTTCTGAATGGATTAACCAGAACGGGTCAAAAAAGCAGGGCCCCAATGCAATGGTGTTCCAAAACTTTGATTTTTTTTAACTGCATCCTGTTCTGCTGGCAGGGTATATTGAGGAGGTGGGGTGAAGACCATTGCGCGCAGGCACTTGGGGTCGGGCTGGTGGATTTGTACGCTCCAGGGGGTGTGATTGGTGACATCAGACACAGGAAAGTTAAATGCTGGTCATAATAACTCAAGGCCTCGGTTGCATAGGAAGCGTTGTGGATGGGTGGTGGTGATTGAGACCCTGGTGATTGCAACCCTGCAGTGGACACGTTAGAAGGGTCACAGGGCGTTGCTGTGGCTTCAGAACTCTCTACCCAACCCGCTAGTGCCTTGAGAAGTCATATACACCCAGAATAAGGATCCTCTGTGGGGTGATCATTTTCCAATTGTGTGTCCATAAGACTATGAGGGATGTTTATTCAGGTTGTTGGTGCTAGGTCACCGACGGACGCACTTATATCAGACTCCGCAAGCATTAAACATTTAGAACATTGAGGGCTAGGTAGAACAATCTGAGGCTTAACAGCATTTTTAAAAGACAGGTCTAAAGGCAGGGCTTGTAGCTCAGGGGTCTGCAGCTGCTTCTTATGGTTCTTTAAGGACAACTGATTTATTTTAGGCTTGTTGCACTGTTTAGGGTCTCAAACAGAGGTTTTACACGGTATAGGATGGTGTGTGTCTGACGTTGTAAGTGTGACGCTGTCAGAGTGTCCAAACCCCTGCACATAGGTAATTGCTGTAGAAGTGTTTGCGGCACTGGGCATAGCCTTTATTACTGTAGGTATGGTGTAGATAAGGGTTGTACCTGCTCCAAAACATATGTCTGTAGAGCTGATGCACAGTTGGTCCTGGTACCCCGCGTTGTTTACAATGCTGATGGTGCCATGGGGTCACGTTGTTGTCCTTTAAAGATGACGCCGTAGCTTAGCCTGATGGCCGACTCCTCCAAAGCTTTTGTGATGACTCTAGGATGTAAAGATAACAAATTACATATGAGGTGCTGTTATAACAGCAATATCCTAGAGGTGAAAAAGGTTTGAGACACACTAAGGATTGAATTCATTTGACTCTAGAGTTTCTAAAATCTCACCTGAGGTGTTCCGTTGTGAGGGACCTTTCCTAATAGGTGGACCTTCCTTAGATGCTGGGGACTTCCTTTTGCGCACCATCTTTTTAATGCCTTCTACTACATTCTGGGCTGTTACCATGGGAGTCGCTTGTATCACAAGGGGGCCTGGAGAAAAAAAATATATATATGTTACATTTACAATATATTACACTGCCTATACAGACTCTCTGAGGGCTCATTCTATGTTGTTTTTACAGGGTCTTTTTTAGGTTTTCGCAGTGTTTACACAAGGACTTTTATTTTGCCTGCAAAAGCTGCATTCTGAGACATTGTGTTTGGACCATCTTGAGCCTGGAGGATTTGTTGTAGAAACGCAACTGCCAGCTGTAGTTCTGCATCATAACCTGTAAAAGCACACAAACACATGGGTTTCATGGTAAAATAAAATAAAATAACAATCAAGACAGCTTTGTTTAGGACGGATGATGACCAGGATCTCTGATCTATAAATCTCTAGATACTTCTACCTTGTTGCAATGCCTCCATTTCCTCTTGGGGATCCTACGTACAGAGGAGACGAAGAGGACTTTTAACCCCTAATGCTTTTTTTATGCTACATTCATAATTGCACGGTAGCCACACAAATAAATATTAGTTGAAGCGTTACCAATCCTCACAACTGTAAGTCTTATTAATTATCAGGGTATACACACATTTTAGAGGTATATACTAATATATATGTTACATTCAAGATTTTTTCCATATACAATTAAAAATAAAATTCATACATAGGTCCTGCAAGTGCAATAGAGAAAATAGCCTACTGCTCACATTTCTCAAACACCCTAGCTGTTTAGCCAAAAAAGACCACTTGGTGGCGCTGATGTATACCATAATCTCTAAGGAACTGGTTCCAGAACGTTCACAGCATTATTTAGACACATTACTATATCATTCTCAGTCATTGAAATACCATATGATTACAGTAATTATTGAAAATATAAAATACAAAATAATTTAAAACATCAGAGTAATAAACTTGTACGGGCCTAAACTACATAGCCATGGATTACAATATTAGAAAACATTTAATCATCATGTATAATGGTCTATAAATGTAGACATTTTTATTTTTACCACAACCCCATGTTTTGGCACCTTTAAAAATATTTTCCCCCTCTATACATTAAACACCGGTTTCAACACCAAATAAATGTATTTCTCAAAATAACCTGTACAAAAACACATGCATTTTTCTCTGCTAGGGATAGCTAAAAAGGCATGGGATACCATCTATGTTAAACGACAATAAAACACATACAAACACCACATGGTTATAGTCCTCCTATCACATAAATTCATATTATTTTAAAACGCTCTTAAAGGCACACTTTACCTATCTTGGCAACTAACCATATGAAATATGGTTCTGTTCTTTGCAACAGACATATTAAACTCTACCCTACTTTACGGTGAGTCAAAGCAACCTCTATGTATAACTCATGCATGAACGTTAATTACAGGCTGTATCTTAAAATTGCAGATGCATCCTAAAGACAATTTTCAGGATGTGTTTTTACATTGTTGTTTCACAAGTTATTGCTAAACATAACTATCCAGTGTGGCCGTCGACACCCAATCCACAGCATCACCAGCCCTAAAGCAGACACTGCTAATAACCTTTTAAAAGCATACATGGTCTGATAAACCTTTTTAAAAAACATCAGAGTAATAAAAATGTACAGGCCTACACTACATAGCCATGGATTACAATATTAGAAAACATTTAATCATCATTTATATTGGTCTATAAATTTAGACACTTCTATTTTTACCACAACCCCACGTTTTTGCACCTTTAAAAATACTGTACCCTTCTAAAAATTAAACACCGGTTTCAGCACCATATAAATGTATGTTTCAAAACAACCTGTACAAAAACACATGCATTTTGCTCTGCTAGGTATAGCTAAAAAGGCATGGGATAACATCTAAGTCAAACAACAATAAAACATATACAAACAGCACATAGTTACAGACCTTAAGTAGAAGTGGGGTAATACCACCAGTTTGTGTTTTGCCCTTCATATGTTTCTCCTTGAGGGGTTCTGGAAGCCAAGGCTCACCGCAAACTTCAAATATATAGTGCAGAAAAAGAGCCCTGTGAATGTGGGGGTGTTTTTATATGGCCCTTATTGTGCTAATTATGCATGGGTTTTGTGGAGGGTTGGGCTTAGAAATAGACATCTGCTTTAGGGGGGCCATTGCTTCTCTTCTGTCTATTTCAAAACTTTTTTTAATTGACTGGTCACTTTATACTTTGACATATGCTGATCACCTTTGAACCCATGTCTGGGAATTCTTAGGGCTACATATGTTTTAGGCTTGCATTGCTTGCCTTCTGTTTATTTCAAAACTTTTTTAAATTGCCTGGTCAATTTATACTTTGACATATGCTGATCACCTTTGAACCCATGTCTGGGAATTCTTAGGGCTACATATGTTTTAGGCTTACATTGCTTGTCTTCTGTTTATTTCAAAACTTTTTTAAATTGCCTGGTCACTTTATACTTTGACATATGCTGAGCACCTTTGAACCCAGGTCTGTGTATTCTTAGGTTTACATCTGTTTTAGGCTTGCATTGCTTGTCTTCTGTCTATTTCAAAACTTTTTTTTAATTGACTGGTCACTTTATACTTTGACATATGCTAAACACCTTTGAACCCAGGTCTGGGAACTCTTAGGTCTACATCTGTTTTAGCCTTCCATTTCTAAATTGATTGGCTGGCTCTAACAAAAGCAATATTTGCCCAGCCACTCTTTTTGGATTAGCCAGCAGTGTGGATGTTTAGCCTTACACTCCCAATGCTTTTCCCTGTGAGGAGGCCCCCAAGCAGCCACTTGGTCCTGAATGTCTGACATGTCCAGACCTGTCCTATTAGGCTCTGAAACAGGTTGCACACCAGCAAGGGCCCTCGTTTTACAGAGGCCATAGACCTAGACACAGGGGCTAGGACCCTGGCACATGACCCCCTGATGTCACAACCCATGTGACACACCTACATCAGCGCCTACGTCAGTACGGGGCGGGGCACCCACATCACTGCCTATGTCATTACAGGGCGTGGTACCTCTCAAACGCTTGATAGAAGGTATCCCCTTATACTACTCATCTCCATATCTATGTTGACATGTGCTGAGGAGAAACGAACATTGTCAGTCCAGCCATTCAGTAAACCAAATTTGGAGCTTGCTGTTGACATGTATAAGGAAGCACATTTGTATGCAGGCCTTTGCACTCTATGTGAATAACTACTACCAGCAAATGGGCAGTCCTGTCTCTGTTCCATACAATACTTTAGCATGCCAGTCGTCTGGCCTCCGCATAATGCCACAGTGGACCAACAAAAATGTATGCTGATTGCCTTAAAACGTATTTGGGCAAGTTTCACTTGCCTTGTGAGTGTGTGCTGGCTTGTGTGTGTGTGTGTATCTTGACTTGTATGAGTGTAAGGTCAACGTGCATGGGTAAACGCTTGATTTATGAACCCAGGAACAGACAGAACATTAACCTATGCTCATAATCGATTTATCCATGTCCACAATTGTAAATATGACTAAAAGCTACTTGAGTGGTGGTGTCTAGCTGTCTGTGCCTGTGTAGGTATGGGCTGTAAAATGTGGGAATGTTCACATCCTCGAAAGAGTAAGAATATTAGCAAACTTGTTTCTCACACATTCTCAGCGTGGGGATGATAAGACCCTCATGGCAGGAATTAATCGCTTTCTAAGATGGGAATGGTCTCAGGATTCTGCCTCAGCCTCCTACCCTCCAGACATCAAATTAGTAGGATTGTAGGAGAAGGGTTTCCTCAACAACGAAAAAAGTTATCCTGTGTAGGAAAAAAAGACAAAAAAGTGAGATGCACAAAAAAAGCGAATGGAATTTTAACATGTTAGTTATTCTTATGAATGACACAAGTATTTAAATTAACAATAACTTTAACCCCTTCGCTGCCGGGCCTTTACACCATCAGGTGCCAGGCCTGTTTTTTGGCTATTTGGGGCAATTCGCGCTAAGGACCTCATAATGTTTTGTCCACATAAGCTACCAACGCCACATTTGCGTCCTTTCTTTCCAACATTCTAGAGATTCTAGAGGTGCCCAGAATTTGTGGGTTTTCCTGAAGGAGACCAAGAAATTAGCCAAAATACGTCAAAAAGTTCATTAAAAAACAAAATCGGAAAAAAAGGGCTGCAGAAGAAAGCTTGTGTTTTTTCCCCTAAAAAATGGCATCAACAAAGGGTTTACTGTGTTGCGTGTGCTCTCTTTATTCTAATGAGACTCCTGGATTTTGAGTGGCAAAATCGCCTGTGGTGTGGGGGACTGAGTCTGACCCACTACAGGTGACACCTGTCACCCCAATCCGGGTTTTGCTCCGGCTAACTAGCAATGCCCCATCTCTACCCAAGGGCAAGGATGATTGGGCATGACATAATTGATTTCTAAGGAAACCGTGGTCACTCAGGTCTCACCCATTTCTCTCAGTTACATTAGTCTCACATACACAATGACAAACGGAGGCAGTATATGTTTCAATAAGATTTTAATAAAGGGACTGCATCTTAGATAGCAAAACATGGGCTGCAATAACTAGGACGATGCAGCATGACAAGATTAAAATTGCGAGAAAGGAGAGTAAAGCATAGAAATAACGCTACCATATTGTCACCGGATTCAATAGAATAATTTTTACCTAGGCTATAATAGAGCACAGCATGTTAAGCTCTAATTCTGCCCTTCAGGTTCCCCTGAGAAGACCCCTTCCCCCATACCTGTGCAAAGGCCTGAAGTCTGCATAAACAGCTGTAGCGAAGTGTTCAGAAATCAGCATACAGTTGTGGTACTCTGGCTTGAATCTCCCTCTAATGTGTAAGGGACAGGGAAGTGTTTATATAATAAAACAGCTGATGTTCTGAGAAAATGTCCCTACGTAAGGTTGTGTGTTTGTCTATGAATGTCAGAGACAAAACTTGTACCACGTTCACCGGCAACCTACCTTACTGCAGCATTGAAAGAAGCACAGAGTAAGCAAGAATGTCTTGTTTGAGAACTTAGTGCTGGCCTAGGCAAAAACAGCTAGTTAGAGATAAATAAAACAAGACCGTAAAAGTGGCTATTGTAAGAATAATAAAACGAAGTTGAATAAAATATATCCAGGTTAAAGTCCACAGCAGCAGGCCTAGTATGCTAAAATAATGTGCATGGAGCTATAACTAAAATGGCTACACAACCCCCTCCCCTTGTCGGTTGAAAGTGGTTCAAAGCCTAAATATACATAAAAGCTACTAAGACTGAACCTATGATATGTATGTAAAAAATGTCAGTAATGACAAGTTAAAAGGACACATGAGAACATAAAAGGACAATTTACAATGTAAGCATGTGGTGCAAAAACAGCCGAATTTCAAGAGTCAGAGTCATTTTTAAAATTGTCAATTGGATCCAGGACAACCGAGGTCAGGAAATCTTCCACTTCGGCAGGTGCTAAAGTTGGGAAGGCATCACTGAGAAAGACCAAGGAGCAGTCGAGTTCCATAGCCTTAGCCTCAGCCAAGGCAGCAGCATTCTGTGGTGTGCCCAAGAATGAGTTAAGAGCCGCATCCTCCAGGAAGGGCAACTCATAAGCAGCTTCCCGTAGCACTGCACCCTCAATGAGCATGACCGGTAATGAACCCTCAGCGAGAACATCAGCAGATCAGCGTCCAATGAAAGCAAGCACTGCGTAGAAAGACAAACTTCCAGTGCATGTTCGAAAGAGCACCAAAGGCACCAAAACATGGGCTGTACACAATGCAAAACTGGTCTAAATGACAAAGATCAGTCACACTCCAATTCCTGGAGGAGTGTTGCTCCAAAGTACTGTATCATGCGTTCACGACACAGCTGCACTGGTGGGACTGCTTTCATTCCTCCTTGTTGCGATGGGACAGCCATTGAGTATAAAAAGTAGCAACAGCAAAATGCCAACTATTAAAGCCAAAATTATTGGAAATCCCCCGAAAATACTGTAGAATATTGAGTGGATGGCTGATGGTATTAAAACAAATATGGAGGAGAAGGTGTGAATGAAACCAGAACCAACAGCCTTAAAAATATTTGCGATTCCAGTAATACTGGACGCATTAAATATTCGTCCCACGAGTTCACCAAAGTATCTCGGAGAGCTGGTACTTAAAAAGGACTGTATCTCTGCTAACGACCTTGCCACCTGAAGAGCGTAGGTCTCGCCTGCAGATGTGAGAGCCACATATTTTTGAAACAGTAAAGCCTTAAGTAGGCTCAACTTGTCAAAATTCACATTAGAAGTAGCAATATGGGGCCTAATGTCAGCTACGTAAGGATGTTCCTGCAGCATGTAACAATCTTAGAGACCGGCACAACATAAACTATTCCGGCTTGCATCCCACAACAGTCTTCACCATTGAGGAGAACATAGCTGCCATTTGAAAGCACCTGGAACTTAGCTCTAATCAAGGGGACTGGAACTCCCGTCAGATAACAAGCCAAGTTCGCTGCTGATGCGTTACACGCCCCATGCAAGGACAGCTGTTTACAAACCATTGAATGGCTGACAGAAGTCTTGCATTCACTACCACTAAGAAAGACTTCTTTCATGCTACTGAGACATTTGCACGAGAAGGGCAGCTCCCACACCTCATGAATGTAACTATCTCCCAGCCTTTCATATCTGCCTACCGGAATTTGTTTTAAACAGGATGTGAATGACCCGGTGTATTAACCACTCAGCAGATGGTATTTCAGCCACAGTAAAAGGCAACTTTTCTAACATTTCAATGTTTAGCATGAAATAAGTCACTTCTTTCTTAGCCATTAATTGTTGTTGTCGCGTTAAATTAAATGTAGAAAATATATCTCTTGCGCTAACATGTTGCCAGGGAACGGGACTCGCCTTCAGTGTTTGAAGTGTCCAATCCAACTGGATAATGGACCTTAGTTGACTCTGTTGATGGTGTAAAGAAGACATATCTGTTTGTATGATGTCTATAGCAGAATAGACAATGTTATTTAAGGTGTATATCCAGTCGGACAGGATAATAATCCCATTATCTACCATAGCTAATGCCTTTTCTACGTTTTCTTGGTCTATTTGACTTAACCGGGCAGAGGCTTCTTGTTGGGAAAGCTTCCAAATTTCATTATATACTTCATATAAGAGGCGCTTTCTGTGTTGTTTTCTGGGGCCTAACAGAAAGTACTTTAAGTCGGTATTATTAGACAGGAGACTGAGGTGTTCTCTAACCGCATCTAGTGAGGAACTCTTTAACCATTGCTGGCATAGCTTTCATACACTGTATGTTGTTACTATACCCGCATGTTCGGATGATAAGTAGCGAGGGTCTGGCCTACTAGTTCTAAAACCCCCTTGGAGTTTACAAAACGCTTATGACGCCCATTGGTATCTATTGGTCACAATAACCACCCGCCAAGACGTGACAGTGAAGCATTAAACGTGCCATTCTGGACCAATTCATCAAGCTGATCTTCAGTTGCATTTATATAGTTCTGCCATTTATTAAATTTGGCAGGTGCAGGAATACTGGGCGTGTTCAATTCCTTAATCTTAGCTAAGCCTAAACAACTTGTTTGTTGTACAGTTTCACTTACAAAAATCATTTGAACAGGTATCAGGCATGCTCTAAACAAACCTTCCTTCCCCCGTATTTGCCAATGTGTAGTTCCCCACACACTTTTTAAGCCAATCGACTTCAGCCAATATTCATAGCCTTCTATAGTCAACCGGGAAACAAAGAAATCTGAATAAATAAATTTGGTATTTGTCAATAATATGCGAACATTTTCTATCGGTGGTAATTTAAAATAATATGACTCAGCATTTCTAATATTGTCCCCAGAAAAATATGTAAACTTTTCAGAGTATGTTTTAGAACTCCCTTGAGGTGAAATTAGTCAATGTTCCCATTATGTGCAATTAAAAACAGTTTTTGGGGTACTTGCTCTGTGGATGAAATGGTGCCCATAATAATTAAAGCAAAACATATCACCATAATTTTCTTTAGTTTGGTAAACATCTTTGTTTTCAAACACAGCCTAATACTGCAATTCATTCATCATAGAATCAACTGTCTTCACATCCCAATAATCAGAAACAATTCCGGGTATTATTATATAGTTCATTGAAAGTTTAAACACATATGGTATTTGAATGACCTCTGTGGGCCGTATATATCAAATGTTACTTTATCCAAAACAATCGTATCAGGAATTGGTATGGCAGAAATGTTCACGAAAGACAAGTCTCTGCGGACCTTGTGAGGAGAAAAATGTGGGTTTAGGACTTCATCCACTAGTTCAACGGTTGATTTTTCAGGAAGAAAATGACCATGTATTAGTAAAAAGAATGTTATAACAAACCCTATCCAAAGCAGGAAGGCCAGTACAGCCAAGGAAAGCCACAGATAGTTCCATGGAAGAATAAAGTAAGTTGTTTTAAGTCAATTTATCAGCTTACAGGTTTTTGACAGTTTAGGTGTCAAAGAGGCGACTGAGTCCGAAACGTTGTCATTGATGTCAGCAACGTAGCCAGAAGCAGTTCGTGCAAAAACTGTAGCCATGTTTGTTGGTGGAGTGGGTGTTTCCCACAGTGGCTCAGAATAAATGACGCCATCCGTCTGTGTTGAAGTTGTGTCAAATCAATTAGTTATTGCTGTACTGTTTGATGTCAGTGGAACCAATGCAAGATCATTTTCCACCCTCCTCAAGCTCAGAGAGGTATCAGTGTTGCTGCTTACAACTTGTAAAGGAACATCTTGGCCAGTAGTGATAGGGATTCGGGAACTACTGGCTGTTCCTTTTGGTCAGATGTGCAGGATTGGCCACATGGTGTAACTTGACATTCTCGATAGATACAAAGCGGTTTTCTTTGGCACCTGCCAACGCTGGTAGAATGACAGTTCTGGTGCCGTGTATTCCCAAGCCTGGGACTGGTGCACGATAAGAAGGACCATATTCATTTTTCACAGCAACCTTTTCACGTACTAGATCCCCAACTTTAGGAATCCAGCCTGTAGGTATTACAGGTACATCCTTAATTCCTGTGAAGGGAGCACTTGCAGAAGCATTGTCGTCACAGAACTGTTGTAATTCCTGTAAGATAGTGATACGTTCATTTATGTCAAAGAGCGTTTCTGCCACCTCCACACCATGAGCATTAAGATCTGGAACATACATTTGAGTTCCGAACAGGCACTCATAGGAAGTACGACCCCCTAGGGGCCTTCTAGACAGATGGTTAAGGGCTCACTGGACTCCATACAGGTGATTAAGCCAACTACAACCCGTACCTAAGACTCTGGCTGTTAAGGATTGCTTTAAATCATGGGTTAATCACTCCACTACACTATTTCCCTCGGGATGAAATGGAGACGAGTACTGGAGTTGGACCCCCAACGAAGTCATGGCGTCCCTGAATGCCCTTGAAGTGAAAGCAGGGCCCTGGTCCGAGTGGGAAGCCGCAACTGCATATGTACCGATAAAGACTCACATATCTTTAATAATAGTCCGAGCGTCAGCCAAGCATTGTGGCCACACCCATAGAAATTTGGAGCAGGAGTCAACAGCGACTAAGATGTATTTGTATGCACTGTCCAATGTTAAGGGACCAAAATGGTCCAAGTACAAACATTGTAAAGGTTTGTTGGAAAGTAGGAGGGGTGCCTGCGGTGGGCGCTTAGCAGTGGAAACTTAAATTTGTTGGCAGATGTCACAACAAAGGACATACTGCTTGGCCTCTTTGTATAGGCCTGGCCACCAATAAAGGGCTTGTAACAATGATATTGTAGCCGCCACATCAGTATGGGCAGTTTCTACCTCCTCATGCGCTGCTTTAATCAACTCTGGTCTTATATCTTTGTTGGGAATATCTCGGACCCCTACACCTGGTATCTTAACCTCAGAATTTAGGTAGCCTCCCATTTGTAGGAATATTTACCAGGAAATTATTTTGGATAGGGCGTACCATCAGCCGTAGCTTTCACGGCAGCCCATATGTCTTCATACCGTTTCGCACCTAAGGGGGTTACTGCAGCAACAGTGGCCATAGTTACTGCTGACCTTGCGGCTTCATCAGCCAGTGTATTCCCAGCAACATGTATTCCAACGTGCTAGTGTACAAGTGTGTCAACAACATGGACATTTGGTAGCATTTCCTTCAGATCCGCTACTTTTCCCCACAGAAGTCTGTGTTTAATGGTGTTGCCTTTAGAATCTCTGAACCCATTCTGGCGCCAGTAATGCAGTTATTCATTGAATGACTGGACACAATAGTATGAATCACAATCAGTGTTAGCTGTGCAGGTTCCGTATGTTCCAGTGCCATCACCAGAGCCGTTAGCTCTGCTAGCTGTGCTGTACAATCCCCTAGCGTTGCATGTATGTATGTTGGGGATAAAATTTATTGTCCTCCATGTGGCCACTTAGGACTGCACAAGCAGCGGAGTATTGATGCTTTGTGCCAATTGCAGGTTGTGCTGAGCCATTGGTATACATGACCCTTTGATACTGATTAATAGGCAGTGTGTTTGCAGGAACTGGGTACTCTAGTTCATATTGCACAAATTCTTGAGTTTGTAATTTTGGGTCAAAGATGTAATTTACATCAGTGGCTGTCAAAGACATGGCCCATTGTATCCATCATGGATGTAGTGCTTTAGTGTTTGTAATGCTGGATTTGGTGACGGCCACAAGGGCTGGAATTGGAGAGATGACAATAATGTGTTTGCCCTGGGCTAGAGGTCTTTCTTTAATGACAGCCATCTGTACAGCAGTGAGAATTTTCTCAGTGGGAGCAAAGCGTTGTTCTGCTGCTGAGTACAAATGTGATTTGTATGCAATCGGGACTGTCTCACCCTCATTGAAAGTTACATAGGTGAAACCAATGGCACCAGCAATTACTCTGATGACCAAATGTGTTTCGTTGTCCCTTGTGTGTAAATGTTGTGCTGCAAGCATGTCTATTTGCAGGTCTCTGAGAATGCGTGTATATTCGACTGTCCAAAGTTTACTTGAAAAGTCAGGACGTCTTAAGTCATATAAAAGTTTTATGTGTGTTGCATGGTTTGGAATGTAAGTTCTGCCAAAATTTAGGCAACCCAATAGAGATTGGATTTTTTTAATGGTATTTGGAGGTTGTAGTTGTGTGCATTTTTCTAAGAATTGTGGCGCTAGGCTGTTTCCTTCAATCAATAGCTCGTATCCCAGAAACAGGATGCTAAGGAAGGCTATTTTTTGTTTTTTTTTAATTGAATTTGTAGCCAAATTCAGCAAATCCTACAACAATGCGGGCTACCCGTCTTAAATTCTGTAGCAGTTCATCATCTGTGAGAAAGGTATCATATGCATATGACAATGCTTCAGGATCAATGTCGTGCAAGATTGAAGTCACACGAGCCGCCAACAGAACTGGACTGTTCTTGTACCCCTGGGTAAATGACAGAATTTCTTCTGGGAGCCTAGTGCGCTGAAACTTGTTAAGTCTCTACTCTCAGGCCCTATATTTTAGCAGAAAAAAAATTGGAAATGTGCAGTGTTGTTTTGTATTTTGTGCGCACTATATTGTTCATCAGTGCTGTGCTATGTGAGTTTTGTATAGCATATGTGCATGTATGACTGTTTAAGTGTCTGTAGTCTAAGATTATTTTGTATGAATAGTCTGATTTAGCTATTGGGAATAGAGGATTATTCATTGGTGTGACGCAGGGTTTGATTACACCCTGGTACTCCAGTTGTGTGAGGATTTACCTCACGAATGCTTTAGCATCATGTTTTCTTGGATATTGGGGGTTGAGGGTGGGGTAAATTTTTAATAGGAATGATGTGGTAGGGGGAATCCTTGTCCCATCCTACGTGGTTGTGATATAAGGTGGGTCCTTTCGCCAATGCCCAATCGACGGCGTAGGATTCTGCGAGCTCTTCGGGAACAAGAGGCGAGAAAGAAGTTTTAGGCCCTCATTATGACATTGGTGGTAAGTACCGCTTATCGCCATGCTGACGGCCGCCAACATACTGCCGCCGCTGCGTATTACCGCCACCCATATCATGACCCACACATAGCAATCCGTCACTATACATCCACACACACAAGTCCGCCAGACCACAGGTCAGTGATAAACTGGCGGTAGCAAACCCCACAACGTTATGCCAACAGAAGTACGCCCACAGCATTATGACCCACGAATCACCACAGCGGACATTCAATGGCACTAAACCATTGGCAATATGTACCGCCGCGCTCAAAATACACACACACATACAAAACAACACCACATTGCGCAATTCAAACTACACACACCTGACACACATACACACCACACCCACACACCCACACCACTATAAAACACACACCCACATTACCCACAACCCTTTATGAATACAAACAAGTGCCAACAGAGAGAGATACTGCAAGAGCACCCACACAACCAGAGCCACATACCACCATCACCTATACACCATCAACACACCTTACATCACACACCCCAACACATCACCCCACACACCCTCACCCACACCAGTCACACTACACTCATGGCACCACAACAACACCCCAGGTTCTCAGAGGAGGAGCTAATGGTCATAGTGGAGGAAATCATCTTGGTAGAGCCACAGCTATTTGGATCACAGGTGCAGCAGACATCCATTGCAAAGAAGATGGAGCTATGGTGGAGAATCATGGACAGGGTCAATGCCGTGGGACAGCAACCCAGAACAAGGGATGACATCAGGAAGAGGTGGAACGACCTACAGGGGAAGGTGCGTTCCAAAGCAGCAAGACACCAAATAGCTGTACAGAGGACTGGCGGTGGACCCCCATATCCTCCCCCACAACTAACAACATGGGAGGAGCAAGTCTTGGCAATCATGCATCCTGAGGGCCTGGCAGGAGTAGAAGGAGGACTGGACTCTGGTAAGTCAACTCTCTATTACTATCACCCCTCCTACCTGCATGCCATCACAAACCCCCACACATACCCTCACTCCCATCATTCCACCACCTCACACACACCCCACTATCACAACCCACCCCTCCCAATACCAAGCCCTGCACGTAACACAAATGCACAGACCCCCATCACAGACCTGCATGGATACCCATCACTAAAGCATGCACAATAGAGAGAATCACCTAGCCCACAAAATAACTACTCACACATGGCGAAGCTGACAGGGCAATAACAACCATAGAGGGCAACACACCCATGCACAAGATGACACACACAGAAACAATAACACTGCATTTATATCCCCACCAGGTCCCCCACCCAACGTCACTGGAGAGGAGGTGCCAGCAACATCCCGTCCCCCCCAAGAAAAGGCCCACAGTGATGACAGCAGCTCTGGGCGCCTGGATCTGGATGACCAACCTGGCCCATCAGGGATCTCCGGACAGCCTGTTACCCAGGCACAGTCCCATACCACAGAGCCTCCCCCCTCAGGAAACACCAGCACAACACCCACCCAGCGGGCCTATACCTCTGTCCCCAGGACATGTCATTCAGCAGTGTGTCCACCACTACAGGGACTGCAGGCCCCCCCACAAACACAGGATGATCAGGGACCTGGGGTCAGTGGCAGTGGCCACACGGTTCAGGGGACAGAGGCACAGGACAACAGGGAAGCTGGGAGGACTGCTGTGCGACAGGGGGAGGACAGGCTCAGGGAACCGACTCTCAATGAGGCACTCACCAACATCCTAGGAGCATACCACCATTCCCAGGAGACGATGGGCCAGATACTGGACAAGTTGTAGGAGACCCAGCGGCTGCAGGAGGAATCGTACCTGGGGATCATGGAGGACTTGAAGGACATCAACACCACCCTGGTCACCATTGCAGGAATGCTGGCAGACATGGCCAACACCATGAGGGAGGAAGTGGCACACCAGCAGGCCCCTGACACTAGCCAAACTGATGACCAGACTTCCACTGCCGCTGCCGCTAGTGGACAAGAGGCCCTGCCACAGGAACAACAGGTCACCAGCACCCCAACCCATGCAGAAGGGGAACCAACCCGCAAACGGTCCCTGTGATCCAGGCAGAAGCCAGAGACTATTGCCAAGACCCCTGCCAGGAAATAAGACTCTCCTGAGTGTCAGCCTTGTGTTCCACTTTGTCACCCTGTCCACCCTGAACTGCCATTGCTCCATGTTATAATGTGCTTTTGGTTAGAATAGAATGTTGGTAGGTTGTTATAGGAACAGTGTCTTAGTAACTATAGATTCCGCCTGTGAACGGTTATTTCAAGCTGGCCGAGGTGGAGGTCACATTTATGTAGTGTACTTAATAAACACGTAATGAAGACAACATCGGTGTCCTGGCTATTCGTTACAACATGAATTTGGCGACGAGTTGGAGCCAGCTGCTACGACCAAGGTGTGGTGTGACCTCTGTCCTCAAGGAGTAAGCGGACTAGCGTGCAGTGGAAAAGAGAGGACTTTGTTGAATCTACGCTTTGTTACAATACAGCCGTATTGTGGATGGTGATTATAGCTTAGGTGTGTCGGAAGAAATCAACGGAGTCTACGCTTTGTTACAATACAGCCGTATTGTGGATGGTGATTATAGCTTAGGTGTGTCGGAAGAAATCAACGGAGGCTGTGGTCATCGGGAGACCAAAAGGGAAGAGAAAGGATTTCGTTGGACCTACGTCTTGCTACAATTTAGCGCATACAATATAGTGCAGGTACTGTGAGTAAAGGAAACACAGTCAACGGTAATCATAGGTCGCGCGTGCTGTGTGGAGCGCGGCGGTATCTGTTATTTTTTCAGCACAGAGCGCAAGACTGCCTGCGTGGGACAGCGCAATCTGCAGCGTGTGGGACTCGTATGTAACTCACCTCAGTTCTTCACGGCGGCCACGGAGTGGTGTGCGGTCTCATCCTGCAGCGTGTGAGACTTGAGCTCAGAACAGTTTTTCACGGCGGCCGCGGAGTGGTGTGCAGTCTCATCTGTTGTTCGTGCTTTATCCCATAAGGACTTCACGGCAAGTGGTTCCGGTGTTATGGTATTAGAGGAAAGGTCCTAGTTCCAGCACATGTACATTAGATGAAAGGACCTTACTGTCAACGTGACTTAAACTTAAGCTGGTCACAAACTGAAAACTTTAGATTTTAAATTCGACTTGCGCATATTTTCATGTACTTATCGCATTGTTGTTGTTTACGGGAAAGATTATTTTGATATTTTTATTTTAGGTGTCAACATCAACATGGATTTGCATGCCATTGTGCCATCACCATTGTTTTTACCTCAATCTGGTGAGCCTTCGCTTGAATGGGAAGAATGGATAGATGTTTTTGATAACTATTTAGAAGCAATATATGGGCGTAACTTTTCTCTTGGGAGGCAAAAGGCTATTTTATTGAATGCTTTAGGTAAGGACGGGCAACACATCTTTAAGTATCTACCGGCGTTACCCATTCAAGAAGATCAACCTGATGTAGATGTTTATTCTGATGCTCGTAAACGTTTAGAAATTAGATTTGCAAAGGGTCGAAATATTGTAATTAGACGACACAAATTTTATAGTCAGCCACAACGTCCTGGGGAGTCAATCGATGACTTTGTTACTAGATTAAGAGAATTATCGTTAAAATGTCAGTTTGGTCCAATGACTGAGGAGATGATACGCGATCAATTGATAGTACAGTGCAACAGTCGCAAAATACAAGAAAGATTGTGGGCTGCTAAGAATCCTACTCTAAAAGATGCCATTGAGATAGCTAAGGTAATAGAAGCGTCTGAATACTGCATGAGAGTAATGGATAAGAGAGAGGAAAAAACCGGTGTGTCAGTCATCGGCCAACATACAGAAAGTCAAGTTTTTAGCAGCAAAAGTGGTACAAGTGCATACAAAGGTGGTACAGGTGGTCAGAGGGTAAAAACAACAGGGAAAGCATGCAATAATTGTGGTAGCTACAACCACACTACTGGAGCAAGAAATTGTTTTGCGAAGGGAAAGGATTGTAGGAAGTGTAACCAAAAAGGACATTTTGCCAGGATGTGTCGAAGTACTGCAAAGATGAGAGTAGCAGTGTTATCAGAAAGATCTGATGATAATTTGAATGAATGCCCAGACAGAGTATTATTAGTTGAGGATGAATATTATAGGAAGCAAAGACCCACAGCTGAATTTCTTATTATGGGACAGGCAATTCACTTAATGGTTGACTCTGGGTCTCTTTATACCATCACACCTAAGAGTTTATTCAGGTCCAAATGGCCAGACATTAAGGGGGTGATTCTAACCCTGGCGGTCGGTGATAAAGCGGCGGCCAACCCGCCAACAGGCCAGCGGTCAAAAAAATGCAGTTCTGACCCTGGCGGGAACCGCCAACACAGACCGCCGCATTAACACTCCGACCGCCACGGCGGAACAAACAAACAGCGCGGCGGTCACCGCCAACAGCCAGGCGGCAGACAATGTACCGCCCACCCTATCACGACCCACCAATCCGCCACCTTTTCCGGGGCGGGAGCACCGCCGATAAAAACACGGCGGAAACCGACATTTCCAATGGAAAACGCTCACCTCGAGACACTCCACGCGGAATCCGGACAGCATGGAACCCGAATTGAACATCATACCTGCTCTCGTCTACCTGCTCATCTACCACGAGTACGAACTCCGGCGCAGACGTCAACGGTGAGTACTGCACCTACGACACACGGTAGGGGGGAGGAAGAAAGGTTATGGGCATACACATATGCGACCCCCCCACCCCCCCAATATGTACACACCAATGCAGAGCAGGAAGTCACAGTGACACCACACAAAGACCCTTTAAAAATACAATGACACAACCAAATTTGGAATAAATTTTCATGTACAAAAAAAGCACCTGGAAATAATTGAGCAACCGTGAAAAATATTTACAAAAACCAAAAAGATATACACATCAGTGTATCACTGAAGTAACAAGTCCTGCACATCCTACGAATCTAACATGTCCGTGGGCCAAGGTTCTGCGAAACAAGGGCAAAGCCCACACACGAGACCTGAGTCCTTTGGAGAGAACACTGCAGGGGCATCCGATGTCAAAACTACAGGCACCTCAGGGGGAAGGGAAGGGGGGGCCACCACAGCCACATGAGTCCACGACGCCAGATCCACGAGGAGCCACCATGCCCACTGTACCATCCTGGGGAGTGCAAAGCCACAGTCTCTCAAGTCTCTGCAGTGGGTGGGTTGCCCACTGGACCATCCTGGGGAGTGCAAAGCCACAGTCTCTCAATGTCTCTACAGTGGGTGGGTTGCCCACTGGACCATCCTGGGGAGTGCAAAGCCACAGTCTCTCAAGTCTCTACAGTGGGTGGATTGCCCACTGTACCATCCTGGGGAGTGCAAAGCCACAGTCTCTCAGGTGGATTACAGAGTCCACTGGTCAAGGAGGAGGCATGGTGGGCACAGTGAACCATAAACAGTGCCTGAGACGGCGGGACCCAGCGCAGCGGTGCATGACATGGCGATGTCCAGCGGAGCGGTGCTTGACAGGAAGGGTCCAGCGGAGCGGTGCTTGACAGGAAGGGCCCAGCGGAGCGGTGCTTGACAGGAAGGGCCCAGCGGAGCGGTGCTTGACAGGAAGGGCCCAGCGGAGCGGTGCTTGACAGGAAGGGCCCAGCGGAGCGGTGCTTGACAGGAAGGGCCCAGCGGAGCGGTGCTTGACAGGAAGGGCCCAGCGGAGCGGTGCTTGACAGGAAGGGTCCAGCGGAGCGGTGCTTGACAGGAAGGGTCCAGCGGAGCGGTGCTTGACAGGAAGGGTCCAGCGGAGCGGTGCTTGACAGGAAGGGCCCAGCGGAGCGGTGCTTGACAGGAAGGGCCCAGCGGAGCGGTGCTTGAGACAGCGGGGCCCTGTTCAGCGGTACCTGTCTTCACGGCGGGGCCCTGTTCAGCGGTGCTCTTCTGCACGGCGGGGCCCTGTTCAGCGGTACCTGTCTTCACGGCGGGGCCCTGTTCAGCGGTACCTGTCTTCACGGCGGGGCCCTGTTCAGCGGTGCTCTTCTGCACGGCGGGGCCCTGTTCAGCGGTACCTGTCTTCACGGCAGGGCCCTGTTCAGCGGTACCTGTCTTCACGGCGGGGCCCTGTTCAGCGGTACCTGTCTTCACGGCGGGGCCCTGTTCAGCGGTACCTTTCTTCACGGCGGGGCCCTGTTCAGCGGTGCTCTTCTGCACGGCGGGGCCCTGTTCAGCGGTGCTCTTCTGCACGGCGGGGCCCTGTTCAGCGGTACCTGTCTTCACGGCGGGGCCCTGTTCAGCTGTACCTGTCTTCACGGCGGGGCCCTGTTCAGCAGTGCTCTTCTGCACGGCGGGGCCCTGTTCAGCGGTGCTCTTCTGCACGGCGGGGCCCTGTTCAGCGGTGCTCTTCTGCACAGCGGGGCCCTGTTCAGCGGTACCTGTCTTCACGGCGGGGCCCTGTTCAGCGGTACCTGTCTTCACGGCGGGGCCCTGTTCAGCGGTACCTTTCTTCACGGCGGGGCCCTGTTCAGCGGTGCTCTTCTTCACGGCGGGGCCCTGTTCAGCGGTGCTCTTCTTCACCGCGGGGCCCTGTTCAGCGGTGCTCTTCTGCACGGCGGGGCCCTGTTCAGCGGTGCTCTTCTGCACGGCGGGGCCCTGTTCAGCGGTGCTCTTCTGCACGGCGGGTCCCTGTTCAGCGGTACCTTTCTTCACGGCGGGGCCCTGTTCAGCGGTGCTCTTGCAGTATGTCAAGGGAGTCATACCTGGCCTGGACACCCTGCTCAGTCGCCCTCCGACCGTGCTGTGTCAGGCCCCTTCGGGGAGTGAGTCCTGGGCCCTTTGGTGTCGTCCCTTGCAGCCGGGATGGGGCTTGTGGGGCCCTCCTGCTCCGCGCTCCTGGTGGTTGTCCTCTCCGCCCTGCTGTCCTTCCGCTCCTTAGATGGGGCTCTCAGGCCCTTGCCTCCCCTGGATGCTGTGGCCGGTGAAGTGGCCGGAGTCACCTCCTTGGGGGCAGCCGTCTCTGTCCGCTCACGGCGGCCCTTCAATTTCCGGGTCCTCTTGCCTGGGGGGGGGCTGGCTGTCCCCTTGCTGCTCACCGAAGTGTTACTGCCGCCAAAGGGTGGACTCCACATGCCATGCACCACTTGCACTGTAGTAGTTGGGCTGGTGGTGGCTGAGGTGCCCTTGGGACTTTTCCCAGTTGGAGGGGGTGGGTCGGGGGAGGGAAAGAGGTCAAAACTGGAGAGGTAATTTTTCTTGGGACCAAGGTAAGGGGTAGGAGTAGTGGTGAGAGAAGTGGAGGAAGAGGATGTGGTTGTATGAGACCCAGGTGTGCTGTCCTTGGGTGCAGGTGACTGGGACGTAGGCTGTGGTGAGGTGGTTGGCTGTTGTTTGGGTGTCTGCCTGCGTTTATGTGTCTTGGAAGAGGGGGTGACAGACACAGTGGGAGAGGACACAGGGGACGTGTAAATGCCAGTGGGGGTGGTGACTGCAGGTGTGCGGACTGTAGTGGAGGGTTTGCTGGTGGTGGAAGAACTGGCTGATGTTGGGGTGCATGCAGGTGTGAGTGTAGACGTCACAGGGAGGGAGGAGGGAGACGAGGAGGACGGGGACACAGAGGTGGTAGTGACTGTTGATATGTCTGCATCTGTGTGTTGCTTGGGTGAATGCTTGTGTTTTCTGTGGTGCTTATGTTTGGATGAGCTGGCCTTGGGTGTTGAGGTGTGTGCAGGCTGGTCTGATGGTGTGGATGGGATAGGTTGAGCTACAGGAGACAGAGAAAGGGTGGAGGCAGATAGAAGAGGGAGACTGGAGACAGGGACAATGGCTGCCGTCAGTGCTGAGGCCAGAGCAGTGAACGCTCGTTGATGGGCAGCCTGACCCGAATGAATGCCCTCCAGGTAGGCATTGCTCCGATGCACCTCCCTTTCCACCCCCTGGATGGCATTCAGAAGGGTAGTCTGCCCAACAATGAGCGTCCTCACCAGGTCAATGAGCTCCGCACTGAGTGCAGCAGGGGTAACAGAGGCAGGGGCTGAGGTGCCTGGGGCGAAGGAGACGCGCGCCTTCCTGGCCGTGCGGCCACGGAGCGAAGACTGAGGGGCTGCTGGTAGGGCGGTGCTGGTGCGCTGGGTGGCGGCTGTACCTGTTGTTGCGGGGGGCACAGATGGTGCCGCCCCCGCTAGGGAGCTCCCAAACGAGGACGTGTCCGTGTCGCTGGTGTCTCCACCGGCCCCCGTTGTGGTGCTCCCCTCGCCCTCCGGATCACTGGTGCCCTCTGTGTCTGTGTCAGTGCCCACCGGGGCCTGGTGACCTGCAGCTCCCTCCTGCTCCGACGCCAAATCTCCTCCGCCTGATGATGCTAAAACACAAGAAGACAAAGATTTAGGGTGGGGGGAGAAATTAAACTAAGTTGAGTGCATGCCTTAGCAATACCCTTTGCGGAGAGGACAGACACAGGTGCCTCGTGCACTAAGTCGCGAACTTGGGGTACACTACTCAGTACTTCTGACTAGGCAAACAGGTCTAGGGACAACACACGCGCACATGGGTGATGCTGGAGCATGGGTAGCTGCACTTGGCACCCTACAGAGGTGGGGGGCGGGGGCACAGGGCCATGCCTAAGGGAGCGGACTACACTACAGAGAGCGCCCGGGCCTAATGTCACCCACAGCCCTCCTCCCCCACCCAGACGCCTCCAATGCGCATACAGATAGGAGAATGTGCGGATACTCACCCCCTTGTGTCTGCTGTGCTGTCCTCAAGCGCCCATCCAAATTAGGGTAGGCCACCGCCAGGATCCGGGACATCAGGGGGGTCATGGTGCGACTGGCACCCCTCCTAGGTCGGGAGGCCATCCCCAGCAGTGTTTCTGCGGTCTTCCTCGTTCCGCGGCGGATGTCCTCCCACCTCTTGCGGCAGTGGGTGCCCCGTCTGTTGTGGACCCCCAAGTTCCGGACTTCCTCGGCGATGGCACGCCAAATATCGATTTTCTGGTGGGCGCTCACCTGTTTGACATGTACAGGGTGGGAAAGAGAAACCGTCACATATCTGCATGTTTGGAGTACATGCCCCCCCCTCCCCAACCTTGTCATGGTTCCCATTCTCTCATCTGTCGTGCGTTGCACTCCCCATTCCCTCCACACCCCACCAACTTACATCGCCCCCCCTCCACACAGGCATAACCCATTCAATATGCACTGAGTGTACTCACCTGTTGGTCTGGAGGACCGTAGAGTTGCGCATACTGGGGGAGGACCCCGTCCACAAGCTTCTCCAACTCTTCTGAACTGAAGGCGGGGGCCCTTTCACCAGTAGCAGCAGCCATTGTCACTTCCAGACCGAGTTCACAGCAGCACTTGCAGTATAGGTCCTCTCCTGTGGATGATCAGGTCTCGAATGATTGAGCTGATAGAAAATGGCGGTCACGCCAGCGGCGGTGCGTACCGCGGCGGTGCGTCCCGCGACCACCGGCGCACATCGTCATTGGCTCATGAAACCCATAGGCTTCAATGTTAACCAATGCGTCTTCGCACAGCGGTCTTCGACCGCCTACCGCCACGGTGTGCCCCGCCAGCACAGTGACCTCACATCCCATTGTCCCACTTCACAGGTCAGGCATCGGCCATTTCAAGGGCCCACATGGCTTCATTTCTAATGCGTCACACAGGCCTAGGCCTTGCAATGGCACACATACACACATATCAAACCATAAATTTACCTGTACTGTGCAAGCTGTGTTGTACGTACCTGTGAGTGGATTGACTCTGTACTCCATATTCTCCTTCCTAGGCACCGTCCGCTGGGACTAGCGATGAGAAGGAGGAATCCCAGCGTGTACCGGCCGCTGGTGGACCTGTCCACAATGGAAGAACGCCATATAATACTACGATACCGACTTGACCGTGCCTCCATCCATGAACTGTGTGCCCAGCTGGAGCCAGCCCTGATGTCCCCCATCCGCCAACCCACAGGAATTCCCCCTCTAGTGCAGGTTCTGTCTGTCCTCCATTTCTTTGCAACTGGCTCATTCCAGACAACAGTGGCCATGTCATCTGGGATGTCTCAGCCTATGTTTTCCAAGATCTTATCCAGGGTGTTGTCTGCCCTGATGAAACTCATGCGGAGCTACATCATTTTCCCAGAGGAGGGTGATTTGCCTACAGTGAAAGCTGATTTCTATGCCTTGGACACATCCCCAACATCATTGGTGCAATTGATGGGACCCATGTGGCTTTAGTCCCCCCAAATGACGATGAACAGGTGTACAGGAACAGGAAGAATTACCATTCAATGAATATCCAGGTGGTCTGTTTGGATGACCAGTACATCTCCCATGTAAATGCCAAGTTCCCAGGGTCAGTGCATGACGCGTATGTTATGCGAAATAGCAGCATTCCCTATGTGATGGACCAGCTACAGAGACAGCGTGTGTGGCTAATAGGTGACTCTGGTTACCCCAACCTGCCGTGGCTATTGACCCCAGTGAGGAATCCCAGGACCAGGGCAGAGGAACGGTACAATGAGGCCCATGGGCGTACTAGGAGGGTGATTGAGCGAACCTTTGGGCTCCTGAAGGCCAGGTTTAGGTGCCTGCATATGACAGGTGGATCCCTAATGTACTCACCAAAGAAGGTGTGCCATATCATCGTGGCGTGCTGTATGCTCCACAACCTGGCTTTGCGACGCCAGGTGCCTTTCCTGCAGGAGGATGGTCCAGATGGTGGTGTTGTAGAAGCCGTGGAGCCTGTGGAGAGTGAAGAGGAGGAAGACTCTGAGGACGACACAGACAATAGGGACAGAGTGATACAACAGTATTTCCAGTAACACACAGGTAAGAATCACCCACGCCATTTCACAATTGCTTATAGCCTCCTGCATCTGTACTTTCAGTAGTTCCCCACAGATGTTTTTCATTAATTTTTGCCTTTCCCTTCCCTTCTCAGTGCTGTCTGACTCAGTACCTCACTTCTGCTTGGTTCGCCCATGAAATACAGCGTATTGACATTGGTATGTTGTCATGACTAATTGACAGAACAGAAATTGAACAGTAATATGTAATACATTTGTTAATAATACAGCATGACTCAAAACAGATTTGTGTGCAAAATGTGATTTATTTACAGTGCTAGATATCGGTACATGTGATTCTAAGGGTGATGGGTGGGGGTGGAGGAATATCCATGGCAGAGTCCAGTTCTCAGTCTCACAGGTGCATTGTCCTTTTGCCTGTGGAAGGATGGAGCATAGGCAGTTCATGGTTGGACAGGGTGGCAATGTGGGACAGTGGGAAGACTTGAGGGGGTATGTCCTGCTGGCGGGGGTCTTGACATCCTACTCTGTCTTTTTTTTTGGTCTCAGGCTCCTCTTACGGGGTGGTTGTTCTTCAGCAGGAGGTGGGGTTCTGGGGGGCTGTCGAGGTGTTGGGACCTCCTGTCCACTAGCGCCGGCGGAGGTGGTAGGCTGTTCCTGGTCCGGGCTAGTGACAGGGGCCCTGTGTGGTGCACCATGGTCCCGCAACGCGTCCTCTATCCTGTGGAGGGCCAGGACGATGGTCCCCATTGCGGTCCCGATGATTCTCAGCTCCTCCCTGAACCCCATGTAGCGTTCCTCCTGCTGTGCCTGGATCTCAGTGAACCTGGCCAGTACCGTCGCCATCGTTTCTTGGGAGTGGTGGTAGGCCCCCATGATGGTGGTGAGGGCCTCTTGGAGAGTGGGTTCCCTGGGCCTCTCCCCCCCCCCCTGTCACACAGCAGCCCTCCGAGCTGCCCGGTTTCCCCCGGCCTCTGTCCCCTGGAGGGTGTGCCCGCTACCACTGCCCCCAGGTCCCTGTTGTTGTTGGGGTGTTGGGTTAGCCTGGGTGCCCTGTAGTGGCAGACACACCGCTGATTGAGCTGTCCTAGAGACAGAGGCATGGGCCCGCTGGGTGGGAGCTGTGCTGGTGTTGGCAGAGGGGGTCGGGTCTGGTGTGGCCTGTGGCTGCCTGAGGGGAACCGACTGCCCAGAGGTCCCCGATGGTCCGGGCTGGTCATCAGGTTCACTGTCGACAGAGCTGCTATCCTCAGTGTGGGCCTGTTCCGGTGGTGGGATGGACACTTCTGGACCCTCCTGGCTGGTGTGTTGTCGTTCGGGTCCTGCATGGGGTAAGAGAGTTTGGTTATTGTTTCTGTGTGTGCAATAGCGTGCGTGTTATGGGTGCCCTTGTCCCCCAGTGCAGGCATTCCCTTGAGGGAGGTGTTGTGAGGGTAGTTAGTGGGGGGGGGGTTAGTGCAGTGGTCATGCTTAGGTGATGGGTGCCCGTGATTTGTGTTGGCATGCAGGAGTTGGTGTTGGGATGGGTGGGTTGTGCTGGTGAGACATTGTCAGGGAGGATGTGTGCTGGGGGGTTGGGGGTGAGGGTGGGGGTGTGGGTTGGCATGCTGGTGGGGTGGGGGGGATATAGTAGTTGAGATTGGACTTACAAGAGTCCATTCCTCCGGCTACTCCTGCGAGGCCCTGAGGATGCAGGATGTTCAAGACGTCTTGCTCCCACGATGTGAATTCGGGAGGGGTGGGTGGGGGTCCGCCGCCAGTCTTCTGGACCGCGATGTTGTGCCTGGAGACCATTGATCGGACCTTCCCCCGTAGGTCGTTCCATCTTTTGCGTATGTCCTCCCTATTCCTGGGATGCTGTCCCACCGCGTTGACCCTGTCCACGATCCGCTGCCATAGCTCCGCCTTCCTAGCTATACTGGTGTGCTGCACCTGCGAGCCGAAGAGCTGGGGTTCCACTCTTAGGATTTCCTCCACCATGACCCGGAGTTCTTGGTCCGAAAAGCGTGGGTGCCTTTGGGGTGCCATGGGGTGGTGTGGGTGAGGTGTGGGGTGGTGTATGTGATGATAAGTATGTTGGTGAGTGGTGCTTTGTGCTACTATGTGGTGTGTGTGATGGTGTAGTGTGCCTCAGTGTGTCTTGCTTTGGATTGTCTGCTGTGTCTCTCTCTCCTTCTCTCAGTAATTATGGTCGCAGGGGTTTGTGGGTGATGTGGGTGTGTGTTTTATAGTTGGTTGATTGTGTGGGAGTGGTGTGTGTATGTGTATCAGGTGTGTGTATTTCAAATTGTCCAATGTGGCTGTGTTTTGGTGATGTGTGTGTATTCTGACCGCGGCGGTGTGTACCGCCAATGGAATACCGCGTTTGAATGACCGCCGTGTGGATTCGTGGGTCGTAATGGCATGGGCGTATTTCTGTTGGCGTGACGGTGGAGTTTTGGTCATCTCCAGTTTATCGCTGCCCGCTGACGTGGCGGGCTGCAGTGGAGGACGGAATTTTGGAGGTTTGGCCGTTGTGGGTCAGAATGACCGTGGCGGTTAACCGCGGCCGTGGCGGTGTTATGGCGGTCTTCTGACCGGCGGTAAGGGCCTTTTACCGCCGAGGTCAGAATGACCCCCTAAGTTATTGCCGAAAGACATCAACCCTGGTGGGTATCAGGGTGAAAAAATTTATATTATAGGTTATATGGTAGCTGACATCGCCTTTAGTGAAAGGATCATCCAAGGGAAAGTATATGTTGCAGAAGCAGGTCCGCCAATTCTTGGGTGGGCTCATCAATACGATTTACACATCATTATAAATCCACATGCGGAGAATCCTGTTATGGTTGTTCAGGAGGTGACATTGGAAGACATTATTAGGGGTGCTGATAATGTGTTTCGTGAGGAAATGGGTGAACTCAAAGGGTACGTGCATAAGATTATATTGAAACGTGGGGCGATCCCTATTCAACAGAAAGTTAGAAGAGTACCTATTCTGGTAAGAGAAGAGGTCAACAAATTAATATGTGACATGTTAAAAAGGGGAATAATTGAGCCAGTGGAGACAGCAGAGTGGATTTCTCCAGTGGTTATCACACGCAAAGCTGATGCCAAATTGAGATTTTGTGTTGACTTGAGGAGCCTAAATCAATGCGTTGTTGCAGACAATTTTCCACTCCCAAATATCAACGAACTTTTGACTCTATTGAAGGGTGGAAAATTCTTCACGAAACTAGATCTGAAGCATGCATATCATCAGATCAAATTGCACAGTGACTCTAAATCTTTAACCTCCTTCATAACTATGGAAGGCACGTTCCAATTTACACGTATGCCGTTTGAGTTATGTTCGGCGGCTAGTGTGTTTCAGAGAGTAATGACTGATGTATTCCGTGAATTGGAAAATGTTCTATTTTTCCAGGATGATATCTTGATTTTTGGAGACACGGTGGAGAATCACAATTTCACCTTGAAGTAGGTCCTGGACAGAATCTCTAATGCTGGGCTAACTTTGAGGAAGGAGAAATGTTTGTTCTTAGTCAGGGAGATAGAATATCTCGGGCATACTCTTTCAGAGGAAGGTATCAAGCCTAAAAACAACCTACTTGATTCCATTAGATTGGCCCCATCACCGCAGGACAAAGATCAATTGAGGTATTTTTGGGGAATGTTAGAATATTACTCTAAATTTGTGAAGAACTTTGCCTCTAAGATTGAGATTTTGAGAGGGTTGTTAAGGAAAGGGGCAAGGTTTTCATGGACCAACATGCATCAAGAGTGTTTTGAGAGTATTAAAGAGGAGGTGTGCTGAGCTGGTATATTCTCTCCATTTGACATAGAAAAAAAATCCACAATTACGGTGGATGCGAGTGCATGTGGTATAGGGGCAGTGCTAGCACAAATACACCCAACAGGAGAGAAAACTCTTGCGTTTGCTTCGCGTTCCTTAACGGATTCAGAGTGCAATTACTCCGTTATCGAGAAAGAAGCTTTGGCCGCAGCTAGGGGCATGGAGTATTTCAGAGTCTACGTATGGGGAACGAGAGTGACTCTACGTTTCGACCACAAACCTTTGTTGAAAATTTTGTCATCTGGTGGTGCTGGCAAGTGTTCTGCAAGATTGGCTCGACTAGCTGCAAGGTTGCGGAATATATGTACGACTTAGAATACATACCAGGGTGGAGGAATGTGCAGGCAGACTGTTTATTACGCTTACCTTTAGGTTGGGAGGTAGTTGATGGTGAAGGTGTATTGAAATACGAGAGTGAAGGTGCAGTTGCGAGTGTCTGTGATGTCATTCATTGGACCTTGGGGGCGGTGAGTAAAGAAGAGTGGGAACGAGCGTTTACACACGATGAGGTGCTTGTGGGAGTAGTTAAAATGATAGTGGAAGGGGGAAGGAGAGAGAGTACATTACCCCCAGCTCTTAGACCTTATGGTAAAGTCTTGGACGAATTATCTATCTTGGACAAAGGAGTTTTAGTACGGGGAGAAAGGTTGATACCTCCGGTAGGTGTCAGGAAAAGGTTATTTGATTTAGCCCATGAAGGACACTTAGGACAAACTATGTCAAAAAAACGCCTCAGGGCTGAGTTTTGGTGGCCAGGAATGGACGATGATGTAGTAGACTGGGTGGAAAGGTGTTCTGAATGCATGGGGAGTGAGAAAAGGTTGAAGGTGGGCAAACAAACGGTGTGTGGGACCATGCGGGATCCAGGCATAGCTTGGCATACTGTGTGTGGTGATTTTATTGGTCCAATTGCAGGTGTGAGTTATAGTCAGAGGTTTGCGTTTGTATTGATTGATTTGAATACCAAATGGTTAGTAGTTAAGTTTATGGCGGAGGTGACGACGGTCTCTACTATAAGGGTGTTATCTGAGATTTTCAGCGAGGAAGCTTATCCTGACTATCTCATCACTGATAATGGTACTCAACTTACTTTCAGATCGTATGAAACAATTCTTAAATGAATGTGGTGTGAAACATGCACGCACTTCTCTCTATAATCCTCAGGGAAATGGCACTGTAGAAAGAGCTAATAGGTTAGTTAAGGGCACCATTCAACTAGCTTTGGCAAATAGGCTAAGTGTAGGAAAAGTTGTGAGTGATTTGGTGTGGGCTTATCGGTCTACTGTGCACAACATGCTAGTATCTTCACCTTTTGAGTTGATGCGGGGCAGGAAGCCCAGTACCAAATTAACGCCGTTTTGGATTAAATCTCTGCTGGAAGGAAATGGTTTGGAGGAGGAGTGTCAGAAGGGTGAAAGAAAACACATTAAAAAAATAAGTCCTGGTGATTGGGTAAAAATAAAATCGGGACGGTGTGTTGGAGGATTGAACAAATTTCGTGGGCCGTTTCAAGTTAAGCATGTTGGCAGATGGCATGTTGTGTTAGAAAATGGTGAAAAGTGGAATTTTAGGAGGGTAGCTAGCTTTGGTGCGCAAGACTCAAAGTTTGGTACACAGAGGAGTGAATGTGAGGGGTCAGTGTTGAGTGAGGATGAAGGAATAACTTCAGGATGTCAGAGTTCTACTAAAGAGATTGGGTCAAATTCTTTAACATTTAATGTTGATGTTGGTAGACCCAGTAGCAAAACAACACAGGATTTGAAGAAGGGTGCCACATCTTCCTCTAAGGGTTTGGTAGAGAATAGAGTGTCTTCTTCTCAAACATCAGGTGTTGAATCTTCTGGTATTATTCCAGAGGTGGAACAATGTTCTGGATCTTCCCAAAGGGTTGCAAGTTGTGTACAAAATCCTGTGGAGGAAAGTTTGCCTGTAAGGGAGCAGAGACAAAGACGTCCTCCTATGTATTTGCAAGATTATGTAAAATAGTTATACTTAAAGTCATACGTACTTTAAGTTGAATTTCAAACAATGTTAGTTAGGTGATGTATGTTAATGTACTTTTGCTTTAAATCAAAAGGGTGTTATTATGTAAATGGGGAGGATATGTTATAATGTGCTATTGGTTAGAATAGAATGTTGGTAGGTTGTTATAGTAACAGTGTCTTAGTAACTATAGATTCCGCCTGTGAGCGGTTATTTCAAGCTGGCCGAGGTGGAGGTCACATTTATGTAGTGTACTTAATAAACACGTAATGAAGACAACATCGGTGTCTGGGCTATTCGTTACAACACTCCACTTCCTATGCCCCCTTGGACAATGCACCTGTGATACAAATAGACTGGACTCTACCCTGGACATTCCTCCACCATCATCCCAGCCCATTGCACATCCCCCTCTACTTATTAGCACTTAAATAAACACCATTTGAATAAATCCAAGTATGGAGTCTATCAAATGACTGATCTATGTATTCGTTTAACAAGCTTTAAACACTGCAATACAACTGTAAAGTAATGTACACATAGAAATGACCTGTAGTTGGCTGCAGTCAACACACCAGGAGTGATAGTGGGGCACAAATATCTGAAAATAGAGATGCCAAAGGGTACAGTAAGTGGTCATCCTCATCCTCTGCCTCCTCATCTTCACTGGCCACAGGGTCTACTGCTGCCACACGCCTATCTCCAGCCTCATCCTCCTGCACAAAAGGCACCTGGCAAGGTTGTGCACCATGATCTGGCACACCTTCTTGGGTGAGTAGTACAGGGATCCACCTGTTAGATGGAGGCAATGAAACCTGGACTTCAGGAGGCCGAATGTCCTTTCTAATATTCTTCTTGTTCACCCATGTGCCTCATTGTAACATTCCTCTGTCCTTGTCCTGGGATTCCTCACAGGGGTCAGTAGCCATGAGAGGTTGGGGTAACCAGAGCCACCTGCAAATATCGAGGGACAACTGTTAGACACACACTAACCCTTAGGGCCCACACAATACCCATACACCAACACCTACTGGGTGGGAACCAGCGCTCACCTATTAGCCACACCCTGTGCCTCTGGAGTTGAGCCATTACATATGGGATGCTGCTATTCCTCAGGATAAAGGCATCATGCACAGACCCAGGATACTTTGCATTGACATGGGAGATGTACTGGTCCGCCAGGCACACTATCTGCACATTCATAGAGTGAAAGCTCTTTCGATTTCTGAACACCTGTTCATCTCGGGGTGGGGACAAATGCAATATGTGTACCATCTATTGCCCCAATAATGTTGGGGAAATGTCCCATTGCATAGAAATCTGCTTTCACTGTTGGCAAATCCTCCACCTGGGGGAAAACGATGTAGCTGCGCATGTGTTTAATCATGGCAGACAACACTCTGGTCAGCAGTATTGAAAACATTGGCTGAGACATTCCTGCTGCCAAGCCCACTGTCACTTAGAAGGAGCTAGTTGCCAGGAAATGGAGCACTGATAGGACTTGCACAAGAGGGGGGATCCCAGTGGGCTGGCAGATAGCAGATATCAGGTCAGGTTCTAATTGGGCACACAGCTCTGTGATTGTGGCCCTGTCCAGTCTATAGGTGAGGATAATGTGCCTATCCTCCATTGTTGCAAAGTCCACCACGGGCCTGTACATGGTGGCATGTCTCCATCTCCTATTCATCTGCAGTGGTTGCAATCTGGGGGGCAAAGGTGAGCAGCTGGTCAGTATTCCATATTTCCAAACACTACACTGCATTGTGTGTTGCGACTGTAACAGTATATTGGTGTATAGGCCCAAATGGTGCCTATGTATACTGTGATGCAGTTAGGTGCCATGGCCTGACCCCCACCTGAAATGGTGTCCGCCTGCCCTGTATGGAGGGACAGGTGGAAATGAGGTAATTCTGCTGACGTTGTGTGCCGTTGCGGGAGACACTCGAGAACCGCCGTGCAACTCCTCATTGGATACCATTGGACCCTAAGGGTTACAGTGGCCAATGGTGATGTGTGCCGGTGGTGACAGTACGCACCGCCACAGACTTGACTGACATTTTCTATCTGTTCACTCACTTCCTACCTGACCTTCAACAGGAGAGGACCTTCACTGCATGTGCTACTGTGACCTGTGTCTGGAACCGACCATAGCTCGTGTCACTGGGGAAAGGGCCCCTGCCTTCATTGCTGCAGAGATGGAGACACTGGTGGATGGGGTCTTACCCCAGTACCGAATGTTGTATGGGCCTCCAGACCAACAGGTGAGTACACTGTGAGCATGATGCATGGGACATAAATGCATGGAGTGCTGTGTATGAGAGCCTCATGTGGGGGGTGTTGGTGGAAGAGCCCTGGGCAGCATGCTGAATGTATGGTGGGCAATGTCTGTGCATAACGGGATGTGAGGGCTATGGTGGGCCATGAGTGTTACAAGCAGGACGGTCTGATTGGTACCTTTTCCTATGTGTATTTCTCTGCAGGTCAGTGCCCATTAAAACATGCATTTTCAATGTGATGGGTCTCACATTTGCTTGAGTTAGAGCTATTAGAGGCGGGGGATGTGGGCCTGTGGGTGCCCCTAGGCCAAGCCAGACATTGCAGGGTGGGTCCCATGTTGGGCAGGGTCTGATATACACCTCCTCCAACCAAGCTAGTAGGCATCCACTACTGGGCAGGTGTTTGTGGGTCTCAGGTTTGCTACAATTGGCATTAGGTATCCCTGTCCATGGGCTGGTGACTAGCATTGTGACTGTTAGTGCATTGCCTAGGGCACAGGGCTGTTGCCTGTGTGTGTGTGTGTGTGTGTGTCATGTACACCAACAGTGGTGTTGTTGCCGCCATTGACCAAGAGTATCCTTTGTCTCTCCCCCCCTTTTTGTTTTGTCACCCTGTCCTTATGTGCATTAGCATCATCTGGCGGAGCAGAAGAGGCACCAGGAGGCCGAATCCACCGGCGATGAGTGCCCCAGTGGGACGGAGGGTGAGGGGAGCACCATGGCGGAGACAGTTCTGACAGTGACATCTCCTCCTACTACAGGTACAGCTGCCACCCCCCATACCAGCACTGCCCTCCCAGCAGCCCCTCAGCGTGTTTCCCGTGTCCGCTCACCCAGGAGGGTGGGCATCTCCTTCACACAAGGCACCTCAGGCCCTGCCCCGGTTAGCCCTGCTGCCCTGAGTGAGGAGGCTATTGACCTCCTGCAATCCTTCTCTGTTGGGCAGTCAACCATTGTGAATGCCATCCAGGGGCTGGCAGCCCATTTGCAACAAACAAATGCATTCCTGGAGGGCATTCACTCTGGCATGGCGGCCCAACATAGATCAATCCAGGGTCTGGCCACCTCCCTGATGGCAGCCATTGTCCCTGTTTCTAGCCTACCCCCTCCAACATCCTCTGCCCAATCCCATTCCCCTCAACCTCAACCTATTGCAAGCACACAGGCACATCAGCATGCACCCAGGACAACACACAGGAGTGGTTCAGGCAAACACAAGCACCACACATCATCCCACAGGCACTCACACAAACACCATACAGATGCAGACTAACCAACATCCACTGCCTCCACTGTGTCCCCCTCCTTCTCCTCATCCACCTCCCTCCCACAGCCATCCACCTCACAACAGCATCCAGTCCATGCACCTGTACCCAAACACAGCAGACAGACACCTCCTACAACCAATTCCTCTTCCTCCACTCCCAAAGCTTCACCCGCCCCAATGTCCCTAAGATTCTTTTCATCTCTAACCTTGACCTCTTCCCTACCACTCCACCCCACGTCCTTCTTATCGGGCCAGGATGGTCAGAACCCAGGCCAGCACCTCAGCCACCCAGTCCAAGGCCACAGTAGTGTCGACACCTACTGCAGGTGGGAGAGGAACACTGACAGGATGCCTGCGCCAGGTGCATCAGGAAAGGCAAGGAGGCATCACCAGCAGGTTCCAGGAAGGGCAAGGAGGCAACCCCAGCTGCAGGAGGGAAGGGCAAGGGGCAATCCCCGGCTGCTGACAGAAAGGGCAAGGGGCCTGCTCCAGCAGGCAGGAAGGACAGGAAACCTGGTGCCTGGAGTCGTTCAGGGCCCCCACCACCAACTACAGGGTGGTTCAGCCATCCGAGGCTGCAGTGGAAGGGCTGGAGCCTCCCCCCACCACTGCCAGCACTGCCACCAGCTTCGCCATCAGCACAACTGCCAGCAGCAACCCCAGTGGGCAGCCGTCCAAGGCTGCAGGGGATGGGCTGGGGCCTCTCCCCACCACTGCCACCAGCACCACTGCCAGCAGCAGCAGCCCCATTGGGTAGCCATCCGAGGCTGCAGGAGATGGGCAGGAGCCTTCCCCCACCACTGCCAGCCCCGACACCAGCACCACCACTGCCACCACTGAGCAGCTGTCACTGCCGGCGGACTGTGTGCAGTCCTGCCTTCATGGGCTGTTGTGCGTCCTGGCCCCTGCAAATCCTGTGGGTCTGACACACAGGTGAGAGACTGTGACCTTGCACTCCCCAAGATCTGCATCACAGGGCACAAGGCCCCCTCCAGAATCAGTGGAGAAGCCATCAACTCACCCCATCCTTCCCAGGATGAGGCACACTGGGCACAAGGCCCCCTCCCGAACCAGTGGAAGAAGCTATCCATTCACCCCATCCTCCCCAGGATGAAACTCACTGGGCACAAGGCCCCTTCCAGAACCAGTTAATAAGCCATCCACTCACCCCATCCTCCCCAGGATGAAGCACACGGGGCACAATGCCCCCTCCAAAACCAGTGGAAGAATCCATCCACTCACCCCATCCTTTCCAGGATGAAGCACACTGGGTACAAGGCCCTCTACAGAACTAGTGGAAGAAGCCATCCACTAGAGAGACTGTGGCCTTGTACTCCCCAGGACTAAGCACAGGGCATGCTGCCCCCTCTAGAGCAAGTGGGCAAACCACCCACTTGAGAGACTGTGGCAAACCACCCACTTGAGAGACTGTGTCCTTGCACTCCCCAGGACCAAGCAGTGGGCAAACCACCCACGTAAGAGACTGTGTCCTCGCAATCCCCAGAACCAAGCAGTGGGCAAACCACCCACTTGAGAGACTGTGGCCTTTCACTCCCCAGGACCAAGCAGTGGGCAAACCACCCACTTGAGAGACTGTGGCCTTGCACTCCCTAGGACCAAGCAGTGGACAAACCACCCACTTGAGAGATTGTGGCCTTGCACTCCCCAGGACATTACACAGCGCATGTACCCCCTCCAGGACCAGTGGTGTTGTACCATCTACTGGCTGAAGTGCCCCCCCCATTCCCCATCCCCCTGAGGTGCCTGTGTATTTGCGACCTGATGCCACTGTAGTGTTCTCTCCGTGTTGTTGTAGGAGTGAGGTGGGGCCTTGGCCTATGTGATGTGGCCCTGTGGCCCACGGACATTGAAGACTGGGTAGTGTCCCTACATTTGTACATATGTATATACATTTGGATTTTCATGCACTTATTCATGTATTACACTCACTTTCTTTCAATCATTTTATCCTTGCATTATTCCTGAGGGGCACGGGGTGGATATGTAATGTTTGTGCATCTGATTGTGTTTATGGTGTTGGGGGTGGGAGTGTTGCATGTTGCGTGTGTGTGTTACTCTCTTTTTCCTACCCCCACCCTTGTGTGCTAGGCGGCAGTACTCACCATGGTCGTCTTCGCTGGCGTTGCTGTTCATAATGCAGGAAAAGGTAGACGAGCATGGGAAATATGTGCAGCTCGGGCTCCATGGCATCGTGGTTGTTCCCTGAGTCTCCAGAGGTGAGTCCTTTGACTTCTGTGTTCTGTTTCCGCCGTGCTTTTGATGTTGTCAGTACCGCCCCGGATAAGGTGGCGGACAGGCAAGTCGTAATAGTGTGAGCGGTACATTGTCTTCCGCCTAGCTGTTGGCGGTTACCGCCATGGTGCTTGTTGATACCGCTGTGGCAGTCGGTGTGTTAAAGTGGCTGTCTGTCTGAGCGGTTTCCGCCGTGGCCATAATTCCATTTTTGTTACCACCGGCCTGTTGGCGGTATTACCGCCACTTTATCACAGACCGCCAGGGTTGTAATGAGGTCCTTAATAACATCTTCCCAATATGGGCAAGTACGGACAAATTCAGGTGGCCAGTTTTGTTCGGCCAACAAAATATCATATATCTTTACTACGCAATCCCAAAAGATTGCATCTACTGTGCGTTCAATGTCTTCTTCCAACTGTAGCATTATTTTGTACACCCTATCAGGCATGGAGATTCGCATGGCCACAGTTTCTACTTGTAGAAAGTCATCAGTTGCTTTCACCTCCAGATGCTCTAGAAGATTCCAGAAAACTATTGTGACCTCTGCCGCGATCTCTAATAGCGCTCAACCAGACGTCTTTTTTATACACTGTCTTACATTTGGAAGTAAAAAATTTAGAGAAAGACAAGGGGAAATAAAACTTGTTCTTCTATTCTGTGTTCCCCCAGATCCCCCAATAAAAATGATACCTCACTTGTGTGCGTAGGCCTAATGCCCGCAACAGGAAACACAACATGGACAAATCACATTTTCCCAAAGAAAGTTGACCTGTTTTTTTTTTTGCAAAGTGCGTTGCTGTGGATTTTGGTCTTTAGCTCAGCCGGCACCTAGGAAAACCTACCAAACCTGGTCAGTTTTCAAAACTAGACACCTAGCGGAATCCAGAATGGGATGACTTGTGGAGCTCTCACCAGGTTCTGTTACCCGGAATCCTTAGCAAACCTCAAAATTTGGCAAAAAAAACACTTTTTCCTCACATTTCGGTGATGGAAAGTTCAGGAATCTGAGAGGAGCCACAAATTTCCTTCCATCTAGCATTCCTGATAAAAATGGTACTGCATTTGTGTGGGTAGGCCTAGTGTCTACCACAGGAAATACCCCAAAACACAACATGGACATATCACATTTTCCCAAAGATAACTGACCTGTTTTTTGCAAAGTGCCTAGCTGCGGATTTTGGCCTCTAGCTCAGCCAGCACCTAGGAAAACCTAGCAGACCTGGGCACTTCTAAAAACTAGATGTCTAGGGAAATTCAAAATAGGGTGACTTGTGGGCCTCTCGCCAGGTTCTGTTACCCAGAATCTTATGCAAACCTCAAAACTTGGCAGAAAAACACTTTTTCCTCACATTTCGTTGACAAAACTACAAACATAAAAGTTCTAACTAAATACATGACAGTAATGGCAACCGTGAAATTGAACATATGAAAATATAAAACAGGCAGTTTACGCTCACGGTATTTCCCAAAACTTATTTTTTGTTTGATAACTCCTGAAATAGCTGGCAACACACAGCCCAGGCTTTGAAGAGCAATTGGGCAGTACAACCGAGTCTACCTCCCAATACCTCATCGGGCACAGACTCTACATTTCTCAGCAGGAAAGTCTATTTTGGGAGCAGGAGGAATCTGATCAGGAAAGTGGTGATCTTTCATTCTAGCCACATCCTCCACCACTGCTACTCTAGGAACTCTTGCATGATCCACCACAACAAGGCTCTCTATCACTGACTTCTGAAATTTCATAAATTTCATCCATGACTCAGGGGAACAATCCTTGAACACAATAAAAGCATTAAAAGTTGCTAGAATAAATAAAAGAATTGCCACCTTTTTATCCCAAACGTAAGACTTACGAACAGCAGTGTAAGGTTCCAACCTCTGGTCTACTCTATCAACACCACCCATGTGCTTATTGTAGTCTAAAATGCACACATGTTTGCACACTTCAGCAACCTGACCCCAAACAGCCATATGTGAAGTACACTCATCATGGGATGGTGGTTAGCATGTAGACATCCCTCCTGTCTGCAAATTTCAGAGCTAACATCTCATCATTCCGCAAGGCACTGTAATATCCCCTCTCAAGTTTTTTACAGACAAGCTCCCTTGAATAGCCTATCCGGTTAGAGAGGATTGTGCCACAAGCAGCAGTGTCTGCTCTGAACAATTCCTTGAACAACTGCACTCCAATGTAGAAGTTTTCTACATACAAATGGTGACCTTTGTTAAACAGTCCTCTACCACGTTCCCACACAATTTTCTCACTAACTCCAAAAGTGGACGGACAACCAGGGGGGTCAATACTGGAATCCCTTCCAGTGTAGACTCGGAAATTATACACAAATCCTGTACTACTTTCTGACAGAATATAAAATTTAATTCCCTACAGTGCCCTCTGCTAGGAATGTCCTGCCTAAAAACCAAACGACCATTGAACAGGACCAAAGACTCGTCCACACTTAGGCCCTCAGGCGGGAACCACCAATTGGCCGCCATGCGGCCAAAAGACCGCTGCCGGCATTCCAACATTCACGCTGGGCCGGCGGGAATGAGGCCGCAACACAGAAGCCGGCTCCGAATGGAGCCGGCGGTGTTGTGGCCGTGCCACGGATGCAGTTGCACCCGTCGCGCTTTTCACTGTCTGCTAGGCAGACAGTGAAAAGCTGGCCGGGGCCCTGGTAGGGGACCCCTGCACTGCCCATGCCAATGGCATGGGCAGTGCAGGGGCCCCCAGGGGCCCCAGGACACCCCTTACTGCCAGCCTCTTCCTGGCGGTGAAAACCGGCAGAAACAGGCTGGCGGTGAGGGGGTCAGAATCCCCAGGGCAGCGCTGCTTGCAGCGCTGCCCTGGCGGATTCGCCCAGCCGGGGCAAAAACGGCGGGAAACCCCCAGCCCCGGTTTTCCGACCGCAGCTTTACCGCCGCGGTCAGAATGGGCTTGGAACCACCGCCAGCCTGTTGGAGGTGCTTCCGTCATTCGTGGCCCTGGCGGTCTTGGACCGCCAGGGTCAGAATGCCCCCCTTATTTCTTGACCTGGAACATACATCTCTGAAAAGCGATCTACAAAGTGATCAAGGATAGGCCAAAAAAGATGGTCATATTCAGGGTGATCTTGTGACAAGGCTAAAGCATAGTCCACAAAATGCAGCATCCGAAGAAGCAGGAAATGGTTGCAGGAAATATAGTTTTTGCCATCAAGGGAGTAGTAGACCAATAAGAAACCAGTGACGGCTTCCTTATCTACCTCATCAAAAAAGTAAAACCCAAGAACTTTTTAATCTCTTCCAGATCTGTGGGAAACCACTGCGTAGCACTAGACTGAAGCCTAAGTTTGGCAGCGTTGTCACTCAAATACTGCTCCACGCACAAATTAGTCTGCTCAACAATCTCTCCCAAAAATACATCGTCCATAAACAACTCAAAGAAATTGACAGGTAAAAAGTTTCCGTATTCACTCTACACTCTGGGAGATCAGTAAAGGCAAGCAACTGTGTCTGCTTCATGTTTGGGCAACCCAGGTGTCAGGTCTTCCAATGGGAAACCTTTCAGCCCCAGGCTGCTGCACTATTGGCACATCAATGTCCTCCTCTAAAACAGGCCCTTCATCTGCACTGAGAGTGGCTTCCTCATCAGAAGATTTCTCTCGGACAGAAAACTCACTGCCTGAATTTCTTCCTCCTCTGCCTCAGATGCAGAGTCAGTCTCATAATCATGGTCAGAAGATGACTCAAAAAGCATGCCAACAACCTGCTGAGTGGTCACTCTGCAGCTAGTCATGATCCTTTCTAAGAAGTATAACTTGACAAATGCGCCAACAACAACCAGCACTGTCTAAGAGAAGTAACTAACGAAGTGTGGTCTTATCACAAAGATAAAACTATACCACTCACTTGCCTGAAAAAACTAGACTCACCAGAAACTACACTGCACAGACATAGCAATCACCAATGATATCCCACTAAAAAGAAAACAGAATAAAAACAAATTATACCTAGGACAACACAAATATAATTGTGCACAATTCTAAGGACAATTTCAAACACAATCCTGCATTTAGTACAACACCTACAAACATGTCATTCGTGCACGGCAACAGTACTCCTTTGGAATGAATTGTTTTTACTTACCTAAAACATGCAACTACGCAAACCACAGGTCAACCACTGCCAAAACCGCAACGAGCCACAACAAAGGAACCAAAAGCTTTGAACTAGAACAAAAAGGAGAAAGAAACTGTTATAATCAAAAATGCAAATACTTGGCAAGTTGACAAACACCCCGCCATCAAACATTTAGAAATTGTTCCATGGTGTCTAGCGGTCTCCGCCCGCCATGGGGGCTGATGGCCTAAAAAAACTAGGCCGATGTGCCCTCAAGGGGGGCAGAAATGGCCACCAGTACTGTGCTGAATCCCTTGTCCAAGGGGCTGCCCCCAACACACAAAAAAACTAAAAAAATCCCTTGGGGGCAGAGGGACCTAAAATTAATAGGCCAGGCAGAAATGGTGTAAATAATATTGCCACCCCCCCCCCCCTTGGGGAGCAACCCTTGCCCAGGAGCCACCCCCACACACAAAACACACACACACACACACACAAGATCCCTGGCGCTAAGTGGATTCTGCCGCCCCCCTTGGGGGCAGATGGGCCTAAAAAAAATAGGCCCATCTGCCCCCAAGGGGGACAGAGCTGCCTAACAGTGCTTTGCCCCCTTTGGAGGGCGACCCATGCCAAAAGGGGCACTCTCCCAACACAAAAAAAGTAAAACACAAATCCCTGGCGTCTTGGTATCTTCTGCCCACCTTGGGGGCAGATGTGCCTAAAAAAATAGGCCAATCTGCCCCCAAGGGGAGGAATGTCATAAAATATATTGCTCCCTTTGTGGGGGGGGCGACCCTTGCCCAAGGGGCCGCCACCCACACAAACCACGCACACACAAGATCCCTGGTGCTAAGTAGATTCCGTCCCCCCGGGTGCAGATGGGCTTAAACAAAATAGGCCGATCTGTCCAAGGGGGGCAGAACTCTCAAAAGTTCTTTGCCCCCTTTGGGTGGCGACCGTGGCCCAAGGGGCCACCCCCATCCTAAAAAACAGACACAAAAGCAATTGCTGGAAATCGCTGGCATTTCAGTGGCTTCTGCCCGCCTTGGGGCCATATTGGCCTAAAAATAATCTGCCGATCTGCCCCTAGGGGGCAGAAATGGCGATAAACAATAGGCCCCTTTAGGGTAGCGACCCTTGCCTAAGGAGCTGCTCCCCAACACATAAAACATAAATTAAAACAAAAAAAGATGAAATCCCTGCTGCCTAATGGGCATTCCTGCTGCCCGATACTATTGGGTAGCAGGAATGCTGAAAGAGACATCGAGAGAAAGGAAAACCCTTTGCTTTCCCCCAATTCCTCTTTTATTGTAACTCCCACACCTCACTGGCCGAAGGAGAAACTTACCTCTTTCTCCCTCGACGTGCTGAAAGCAAATGGCTTCCAGCGCATCGGGCAGTCTCTAATGATGTCAGCACACGATTGCACTCTGATGTCATTAGATGGGGAGGCGGGGTGGAAGGGGAAGCAATTCCCCTTCCAGCCCTGCCCTGTGGGGGAGGGCCTGGTGCAGGACGTAAGGGTTACATCCTGGGCACCCGAGCGGTGCTGCCCAGCACATAACCGTTACGTCCTAGGCACTCAATGGGTTAAAAGCGTATAAAAGCACTTCTTGCGATCAAAATATGGATGTAGTAGGAATTGAGCATGCAGCCTTCCACAATCTTCTCCAAAACCCCTGAACATCACGCACAAACCCAACTTTTTTTTTTTTTTTGCTTTTTCTTGTTTTCTGTCACTTGAAAAGGATTGACGTCTGGTTTAATTACTCAGGTCCTATTACAGAGTTATCTTTTCATTTCTTCAGTCTGCAGTCCTTCAGGGGCAAAAAACTCTAGAAAAGTGGAGTATTAGGCATTAATGCTAGTTAGGCTTCACTATGCAATACTCTCACAATACTACAAAGATGGTCCTTTGGATTCACAATAATAAACCCTTAGCTCAGTCTTGGTAGTGTGGCAAACAGCAGTCAGGCTTTACTAGAGGAACATGAGAAACATTTCAGAGCACCAACATGGACGATAAGTAATTGACACAACTCAAAAGAAATCCAATACCAATTTATAATAACAGAGCAGATTTCCATTATAATTTAGACATCAAACAAAGCAAATCAGTTACGCATAACCGGAATTATGAATTTTAAAGCAAAAATAAAATCTGTGCATTTACAAGCTATCAACTCTCACCATTGCGGTTAGGGGGAAAAGTCACTAATGACACTAGGTCACTTGCAGGTGGAGTTCAGGGGAACCCACTCGTGTTTAAGGTCGTGCAGGTCCCAAGACAAAGCTGCAACAGTCACACCAACTTTTTATCTGGCTTGTGGGGCCTGGATGCAGAGGTGTCCTTGGTGCTGAACGCGGGAGCCACAGGTGCTGAAAAATGGCACTTGTGACACTCAGTCACTTGCAGGTTGAGTTTGTGAGACCCCCGGGGGGGGTTAAGCGTGTGTGGGCCCCAGGACCTGGATTCACCAGGCAGAACAACTCCACCAACTCTTGGAGTATCAGGTGCAGAGGTGTGCATGACTATCATTAATGCTGAATGGGCGCTGCAGTTGCTGTTTTTGCCACTGAGACAATGCCGGTGAGGAAAGGGATGCAAAAACTTAACAATGGAGCCTTAGGTGACATTGGATAAAAGTGTTGTAGTGTGTCCTAGAGTTGCAGCGTCAAGTAAAGATGGTGATGACCGGTCTGACTACCAACAAGCCTTGGCCGTGATAAGATGGAGAAAGAGCTATCTCTCCTTTTGGTGTTCCAGTGGAAAAGGGTACCTGGCTGTAACTTAGCAGGGAGCTGGACTACACTTTCCACAATGCACTGGACCACCTGTCTTTGGGTGATCCTTCAGAGGGCCAAATGGCCGGCGCTTCTTTCAATACGGTGAGTACTTTTTGCCTGCGGTGGGCAGGGGACTAGTGCCTCTATCCAAGGCAGCCTGTCCTTGCCTTTGGCTCACAAAGGGTTAACTCTTGCTGGGGGAAGCACTCTTTGGTCCAAGACAAGCCGTTTTCTAGATATTCAAGGCAGTTGTCACAGGTTCAAGGTATCATGCCTTGTGTTAATGCAGGTTCCTGTTGTCATCGATACAGGTAATCTCTTGTTCTCTTACAACAAGTCATTGCAGATCTGAGGTTCTGGTGACAGGAGAGCTCCTTAAATCCTAGATTTAGGGCTATTAGGGGAGTGTGTGGGTGAAAGTAGCCAAAGAGATACTAGCCCCAATGGCTAATCTGCCCCTCAGGTGGCCACATCCTGTGGGTTGTGGCACCTTTTCTTCCCACAGTTCTCTATTCTGCCTCTGTTCAAGATGGCAGACGTCTTCCTCCACTGTACAGACCAAGCTGCACATCCTAGAGGTGTGGCTAGCCTTCTGGGGGAGTACACCTCCTGACTAACTAATTTTCCTATCTGCCTAGGAGAAAATGTGCTTGGGGGCAGAAGGACAGCATTTTCCTCCACTGCAGGACAGCCTGCTTGCATTTCAGAGGTGGTGTGCCCTTGAAGCTCACAGTCTTGATGTGCCACTTCACTAGCCTTCCTGGGAGGGAAGGAGGTGTGACCTCCTCCCTGCCCGAGCCATTGTCCTGACTCCTGGGAGTGTTTACACCGCCTGGCAGGAGATCAGAATCCTGTCTTTGGCAGCAGCTGGCGTTGGAAAGCGTGGGCTGGTCCGCCAGAGCACAGTGAAGCTGGGGTAGCCAAGTGGGCAACCTCTATGGTACCACCGGGATGCATGCCAGCCTTCCCTCTACACCAGATTCATGTCAGGGGAGAGAAGGCATGTTATTTGACACCAGACTCGACATCTTGGTGGTACCATAATGGAGCTAGCAACTCAAGTCTGCCCGGGTGCAAGTCCTGTGTTGTCCTATGGACTGCCTATCAGTTATAGTGTACTTTAATGGCAAAGTCAATATAGAGACATATAAGCTTGCACTTACATATCTACACTCTTAATGTACTGCACCCTGTCTCCTGAGCACAGGAGGCCTACTCTAATATTGACTGACATATATTAAAAGCAGTGCAGGTATCTGTGCCACACATGCTGAGGGCACAGTCACACTCAAGCCATTTGCACTGCTCCAGCAGTCTGCAATGCAGACCTGCTGTCAGTAGTTTGCTTAGGTCCTCTCGGGTGGAACAAAACCTTGCTGCAGCCCTGGGAACCCCTTTACGACTTATGCCGTAGGTACCCTTGGTACCATATACTTGTGACTTGTTAGGGGATAAAGGCTTTGGCAGTTTGGGCCTGGTTAGAAGGCTTCAATGAACTGTCAGTGTTGAAAACCAGCATCTACTAATCCAAAATGAGGCCAAAAAGTATGAGGCATCTGCAAAGAGCCCAGTTTTCTTACAACACCCACGCCCCAAAGCCACAACACCCAGTAGACTCAGCCCAAACCTGGGAAAGTCTTCCTGGCATGTGAGCAAGGAATAATGTAAAGAAAACTGACTACATTATTGCAGGGCCTTGTCTGACTTACATCCTCCTATTCAGGTCATTCGCTCTCGGCAGTTGAGCCATCTCAACAGTAGTAGGACCCATTTTAAACTGAACTTTACCTACAACTATGCCTTTTTCTTCCACCCCTTTTACTTTGGGTAGGAAGGTACCTGTAGGAAACTCGCCTGGTGTGTGGTGATCACCTATGGTGAAATCACTTTATACCAGGTCCAGGTAGCCCATATTAGTAAAGTATAGGCAGTGTCTAGGAAGCCAGGGCTTCCTAGAGATAGCTGTGGATGAGCAGCCAAGACGTATCTAGGGGACATGCAAAACTTATGCAATACCACTATAGTCACACTGCACTTACACACATGTAAGAACCACACAGTGTTACAAAAATAAAGGTCCTTTATTATGGTAACACAAATAATAAAATATTGTATAAGCAATACCCCAATTGGAGGTAAATAAACCCACTATTATATATACACATTAGCAATCAGTAAATAGCATAGAAAGCAATAGGCATTGGCAAAAGCAATAGCAAAGAGTGAGGGCCCTAGGGGAGAGCCAAACCATATACTAAAAAAGTGGAATGTGAAAGGCAGTCCCACACCCAAGGAAGTGGAATCAGTAGAGGGGAGCTGGGAGAACTAGGAACCCCAAGAGGTGTGTATCCGAGTGACTCCCTGCGACCAGAAGAGCAGAGGTAAGTATCTGGTTTTACCCAAAACCAACAGGAGGACTTTGGAAAAGGCCTATGCGAGACCCAGACAAGACTGGAAGAAACCAAAGGTGGATCCTGACAGAAGAGAACCGGCAAAGGAACCGAGTGCAGTTTGTGATGGAGTGTCCGGCTATCGCAGGAGCCACTACCCACCCTTCTGTGGATGCAGGACCAGGTTGACAGTGGATGAAGAAAGTCAGCAGTGCAGCATAGGAGCAGAGGAGAAGTGATGCAAATGAAGTACCACGTCAGCGGTCTTGAAGCAGTTTGTCAGTGGTGCTGAAAACCCACCAACAAGCCCTGGCAAATGCAGGAGTCAGGAAGAAAGTTTTGCAAGGCTGAAGAGGACCAGCAAGGCCCAGGGGACTCGATCCAAGGAGTGGAGTCTGAGGTGACTCTCAGCAGCTTGGAGAGTCACAAGAAGAGGAGGCAGCCCCCACAGGCAACCCACAGACAGCAGGCAAAGGAGTCACAGTGAGGCCCATGCAAGACACTTGAAGAGGAGTCCCACGTCACTGGTAGCTGCAAGAGTCGCAATGCAAATGGGTACTGTCCTACAAGGAAAGGCAAGGGCTTACAATCTCCCACGTTGGACAGCTGGTAGAGAGGACCAAGATAAATACTCCAGACTGCCACCTGTGATGCAGGATCCATGCAGGTCTGGAGGAGAGAAGATCCACACAGTGGGTTGTTGTTGCAGTTGGTGCTTGCGGATGCAGGGGAGTGACTCCTTCCCTCCAAAGGAGATTCCTTCTTGTGCAGGTTGAAGACTGATTGCCCTCAGAGAATGCACAGCCATGGAAATTTTGTAGTTGCTGGAAGGAGCCAGAGAAACAATGTTGCAAAGCAGAGTCTTTGCTGGAGTTGCAGATTGTTGGTTCCTGGAGGGTCCAGTTGAAGTCCTGGTGGCCAGAAGATGAACTAAACGATGCAAAGGAGCCCTGCTGGAATCTTGCATGTCAAAAGTAATCTGAGGACCCACCCAAGAGGGAGAACCTAAATAGCCCAGGAAGGGGGATTGGTCCCTTAGCAGGGTGACCACCTATTGGAGGGGGCTGTGATGTCACCTGCCTGACCTAGCCACTCAGATGCTCCCAGGGGCCTCTGCCACCTTGGATACAAGATGGCAGAAACAAGTGGTCAGCTGGAGGAGCTCTGGGCACCACCCCTGGGGTGGTGATGGACAGGGCAGTGGCCACTCCCCTTTCCATTGGCCAGTTTCACGCCAGAGTAGGGAAATTGGGTCCCTGGACTGGTGCAAACCAGTTTCTGCAAGGAGGGCACCAAATGTGACCTTCAAAGAATACCGGTGGCTTGGGGAGGCTACCCCTCCCAAGCTGTGTTACTTCCCTCTCCCACAGAAAATCCTTTGTTCTGCCTTCCTCTGCCTAAGCTGGTTAAGCAGCATGAGGGCAGAAACCGGTCTGAGGTGTGGCAGCAGCGTGGGCTGCCCGGAAAACCCCAGAAACATAATAGGAGCAATGGTGGGGGTCCTCTAAGGAGCCCCCAGCGTGCATCGAATCATACAACCAATACTGGCAACAGGATTGAGGTACGGTTCCAACATGTTTGATACCAAACATGCCCAGGTTCAGAGTTATCATTATGTAGCTGGACACAGGGAGTAGTGACCTGTGTCCAGTACATGGGTAAAATGGCTTTCCCGCACTTACGAAGTCCAGTGTAATGGAGCTGGAGTTCGTAGGGGCACCTCTGCTCATGCAGGGGTGCCCTCAAACACAGGTACCTGCACCCTGCCCTCTGGGATTGGAGGGCCTACCATAGGGGTGACTTACAGTGACCTGGTGCAGTGACCTGTAGTGAAAGGGTGCATACACCTTTTCAGGCAGGCTGCAATGGCAGGCCTGCAGACACATTTTGCATGGGCTCCTAGATGTGGCACAATTCATGCTGCAGCCCATGGGGGACCCTTGGTGCCCCATCGCCCTGGGTACCTAAGTACCACATACTAGGGACTTATATGGGGGCACCAGTATGCCATTTGTGGGGTGTGCTAAGTCCTAAGCAACCAAATGTAGACGGAGAGAGCACAGTCCATGGGGTCCTGTTAGCAGGATACCAGTGAACACAGTCAAAACACACTGATATGGGACAAAAAGTGGAGGTAACCATGCCAAAAAGAGGGTACTTTCCTACAGTGCCCTCCTCTTCTATCTTTAACTTTGCTAAAGTAACACCTAGCTTATCCACAGAGCTCACCCAACACCTGAGCAACCCCACCATGACCAGCAGGGCCTGGGGGCCTAATTTGCTTTTGGCTATGGGATCTGCCTCCCATGTCAAGTACAGCGCTGCCATGAAAGCCAGCACCCAGCACAGGCTACTTACAACTGTCACAATCCAAGACCACACCCTAAGCTCTCCTCTGTGGGTAAGCTGTTGTAGGGGCAATGGAGAGTTCTTGGAACCTCTCTTAGGGCCAGATGTAGCAACTTTAAAATTTGCGAGGTGCAAAGTGCAAGTCCATGCGACTCGCACTTTGCACCTCGCAAATTGCTATGCAGTACGGTGTCTCAGACACCGACTGCAACTCGCAATGGGGTTGCAATGACCCACCTCATGAATATTCATGAGGTGGGTCGCAAATTGCGGCCCCATTGCGAGTATAGGCACTCGCAAACATGGAGGCCTGCTGTCGTCAGCAGGCCTCCATGTTAGCGACCTGCTGTTCAAAAAAGCTGGTTTTTTCTTTTTGAAGTGTAGCCCGTTTTCCCTAAGGGAAAACGAGCTGCACTACAAAAAAAAACGAAACCTTTAGTGTCGGATTTTTCAGGGCAGGGAGTGGTCCCCGGGACCACTCCCTGCCTTGAAAAAATAATATGGGGTCCAGTCACAAAGGGGAAGGGGTCCCATGGGGACCCCTTCCAATTTGCGAGTGGGTTACCATCCACATGAAGTGGATGGTAACTGCGATACGATTTGCGACCGCGTACGCGGTCGCAAATGGTATTGCATCCCACTCAGACTCGCAAATAGGAAGGGAACACCCCTTCCTATTTGCGAGTCGGAAATGCATATTGCGAGTCGGTACCGACTCGCAATATGCATTTCTGAATAGCAAAGAGGCTTTTGCGCCTCGCAAACGGTGATTTTCGCCGTTTGCGAGGTGCAAACCCTTTGCTACATCTGGCCCTTACTGTTTAGAGTGGGAGGCTACCACTTCCTGTGGCAGACATCGTCCTTTCACTCTTTCTTCTGTTAGTCCAGGGGGGTACCCTGACTCTGAACAGCTGCCTGACTTTTCAGGACGTCTTTGGGGTCTGGTGAGTCTTAACCAGTGGCAGTCTTGAGTTTTCCCCTTACTGGGGATAGAAGAGCCTTGGTTCACTGGATCTCTATATAGAAGTGACTTCCCTTTCTTTTTCTTTTTCTTTTTTTTTTCTTCCTAGTGGGGCTTAGGTCTCCAAATTGTGGGCACAGGACTTCCAGGATCCTTGCATTGGACAGGCCCCTGTGTGACTGCTCCTCATGGGTTCAGACCAAACTCTGGGAGGTCATTGCCTATGTTCAATCTAGGGAGAGGTCAGGACTGACTACCACCCTATGCCAGTTAAAGGTGACCCCCTCTCTCTAGGGTCACTAAGGGTACAGGTCTGGTTGTGACATCCCCCTGGGGCTACTCTTACCTTGCGTCCCTCTCCTTGCCAATAGTGGTCTGGGGACACCAACCTGGCACCCACTATGGTATGACTGGCACATGTGTCTCTCAGGGCAGTGGTGGGGATCCCATTCACCTGAATGGAGTGGAAGTGCTTACTGCCACCCTCAGGGATCCCAAGCTTACCATCTGGACCCTTTTCACAGTTACAAGCTATGATGACCTTCTCATCTGAGTCCTCCCCAAAGGCTACACTGGTTAGCCCAGTGCTAACCTTCCTTTTGGGGCAGGCTGCATCCCTTCTGTACTGCCCTGTCTGTTGACAGTCAAAGCACAGTCTGTTATCTAAAAATGTTTTAGCTCTGATTCCCCCTGCTCTACTTGTCAGTGGAGGAGAGGGCCTGCTTCACCTCCTTTTTATGGTTCTGGAGTTCTGAGGGAGTCTTTTTGGTGGACTTACCACCTCCCTCATTTACTTTTTATGGGTCTAACCTCTCCTTTCTGGAATCACCATCCTGAGTTTTCTTGAGTACTCTTGCCCTAACCCACTCATCAGCCTTCTTGCCCAGCTTGATAGGGATAGAAAGTTCTGAATCTAATAGATGCTGGTGTAGTTTGTCTGAGGTGCAGTTGCTTAAAATGTGCTTTTTCATAGTTAAACTATACAGCCCATCATAGGTGTCCACTTTGTTCCCTTTTATCCAGCCTTCTAGTGCCTTGATTGAGTAGTCCGCAAAGTCCACCCCTGTCTGGTTGTAACCTCTATGGGAGTCTCTAAACTTCAGTCTATACTACTCTGTGGTGAGTCCAAATCCTTCTATGAGGGTCTCCTTCATGTGCTGATTGGACACAGCCACATCCTCATTAAGGGTCAGAAGTCTCTCTCTGCCCTTCACTGACAATAACTCCAAAAGTAGAGAGCCCCAGTTTTAGTGACCGATCCTTCTCATTTTGCAGGCCCTCTTAAAGGCTGCAAACCATTTAGCAGTGTCATAACCATCACTAAACTTGGGGACAATCCCTTTGAGGATCTTTGGATCAAAGGATTCATCCTTCTCCCTTGTACTATTATTGCTGCTACCATCTTTGGGCTTAAGGCCCAACTTAACCCTTCTCTCTTCAAGTGCCATTTTCCTCTCCTCATGTTCAAGCTTTTTCTCCTCCAGGGAGATTTGGTCAAGCTTATCCTGAAGGGGGTCTACTAGAGTGACTCTTGTGATTTCCCACTAACGACTGGGGCCTGGGAAGAAAGTAGAGCTATGGCCCTGACCATCCTTCCCATCATCATCAATTTGGGCTAGGGCATCATCCTCGTCCTCCTAATGTGAATCCCACTTATCTGTCCTGGCCTTAACAATGGAAATACATCCTATGTGGGGAAGACCCAATTAGCACTTAACAGCAATTTACAAAAATCAACATTTGTATTCTTTTTCTTTTGCAATTTTCATACAACTTATATTTCATTGTTGTTTTACTCTCATTATCACAAGAAACATGAGCATAACATTGACATAGATTAATCAACGTTTGACATAATTTCCATCTGTTCAATATACCATATCACTAATCATATTTAAATATTACAACCCCCATTCGTCCCTCCCATTTCACTCTTACATCTATCAAACTGCTCATACCACACCCCACACACTCGGAACACACCCAGTTCAGAAGTATTGCACACCCCCCATAGACGGAGCCCGTTCTTTCTTCACTTTCCTTTGAGTTGTCATCAGACTGGGTTTAAAATTGTCAGCACACGTTTCTGTGAGTTTACATAGTTTCTACCACCTGCTTCAGGACCATGATTTATTTAAAATACCTTTCCAAACAAATGGGACTCATAGGGATATATATTGTGGCTCCTATCACCTATAGTGTCTATTAATGGTAAAGTCACTATAGAGACATATAAGCTTGCACTTACATGTCAACAGTCTTAATATACTGCACCTTGCCTTCTGGGCACAAGAGGCCTTCTCTAGGGGTGACTACCTTATACTAAAAGCAGGGCAGGTCTCTGTGCCACACAGGGTGAGGGCACAGTCGCATATGAACAGTTTGCACTGCTTCTCCCATCTGTAATGGCAGACCTGCTGTCAGTAGTTTGCTTGGGTCCTCTAGTGTGGCACAAAACCGTGCTGCAGTCCTGGGGACACCTTTACCACCTATGCTCTGGGTACCCCTGGTGCCATACACTATGGACTTATAAGAGGGTAAAGCCTTTGCCAATTGGGGTTACCAATTTGCACTTAACAGTTTGAGGAAAGAGCACTAGTACTGGGGCCTAGTTAGCATGCTTCAGTGAACTTTCACAGTAGAAAACCAGCCTCTAGTTGTCCAAAATGGGGGCAAAAGTGGGTGACATCTGCAAAGTGCCCAGTTTTCTTACATAAACATTTTCTTTATTTTGTTACTATCTCAATTATCTTACTTGTAACTGCAGCTTAAAGTGTGATATTCAAACACAACCTGCCATCAACAATGCACAGCCAATTTTCTTGATGCATCTCTGTGACCTGTGCGGTAACAGTCATAAAGGTCAACACCGATGCTGCAGTCACTTGAAAGTCCAACTCAACAGAAAGTAGACCTCATGAAGGATCCACTACCAGCTGCTGCATCTGTCAGAAAATGGAGTTGGAGACACTGCTTTCCGCTTTGTATAGCTCAAGTGTGGGGAAGCAGTACACCAAGTCTGCTTGCACTATGGTCCTTTCAGCAGAGGAAAGGCTGACAGTCATTCTAGAGTGCTAGCATTGTCTATACTGATGCTGTGGACTCACGAGAACACACCACTATTAGCAGCATGCTGGCAATGAATTTCAAGTCCCAGCTCTTGCCTACTCTAGACAGAGGGTGGCGATCTTGGATTATCAGATATAGGGGTTATTCTAACTTTGGAGGAGTGTTAATCCGTCCCAAAAGTGACGGTAAAGTGACGGATATACCACCAGCCGTATTACGAGTTCCATAGGATATAATGGACTCGTAATACGGCTGGTGGTAAATCCGTCACTTTTCCGTCACTTTTGGGACGGATTAACACCTCCTCCAAAGTTAGAATAACCCCCATAATTGCCCTCATGTTTCATGGTATCTGTGCTAGGCAATTATGATAAGATATTGCTGCAGCAGAACCTTGCTACATGGATGACGATGTCCCCTTGCCAAGACCTACAGCTTCCGAAGGGATTACATTGATGGACATTGAAAATGTAGAAAATACTTCAGTAAAACTTTTTTGTTGAAGAAAAATAATTTTGAACTATTTTCTTGGCATTTAACCTAATCCTTTTAAGACTTTGGGTTGTTACAGTATGCTAAAGGTTGTCATGTGATGAAACAGGAAGGATTGTAGAATGGATTATGTTGTACATGTAAATACGAATGTGTCCTAATAAACACATATGAATTCTTAAAGATTACGGAGCAATTGCCTACTGAGAGTTTTGGTTACTTTGCAGTTAAGTCAAAAGGCAAGTGGAAGTTATACTTGGCTGAAAAACAGTAGATAGGGGCAAAGCTTGATGTAAATATTCAAAGCATGGGGGAAAGCTAGTGTTGCTATAAATTTGAGATACTCATTCTTTGTGCATTATGTTCAGGAATTATTAGTTTTACATCAAAGAGCAGAAAGTTAGTGACAAAGAGATAATGCTAAGGTATGTCTATACGCTACTACAGCTGAGCATTGAATCCTGATTGATAAATTTCTTCAGATATCTCTTTGTGTTGCATATATCTACTATATCCTTGACCAACAGAAGTGAAGACGAAGTGTGGTGGAGTCCTGTGTCTCTGTGTTCTCACTTATCCCATTCCGCTTTCCTTGCTTCTATCACTGGAACTCATGTACCTCTTAAAGTGTTGAAAATTAAAAGGTGCATCACTCCTGTTGGATTCCGATCGCCAATGTATCAAAAGCATTTGTATTTGTTTCTACGGTATCACCCAAACTCTAGCACCTTGCTCCTGTTAAGTATGTGTGATGTCCAGGCTCTACACATGTAGCAGTAAGTCCTAGGAAGATAGGAGCTATGCCAAACTGTACTGTGTAGTACGTTTAGTAATACCACAATAGCACTACGGATATACAACAAAATGCTATTCACAAAACCTCAGTGCAGAAACCTCTGCCTTTAATCTCAAATCATCACTATGGAGAGATCTCCGCCTAATTATGGAATTCTTCACACACATATGTCTATGTCTTTGTACACAAAGTGAAACCCAAGGAGAGTCGTTGGAAAATGGAGAATGCTTAGTATAAAATGGGAGGGGTTAACAGAGAGATAAACAGGATTTAAGGGAGAGTTAAGGAAAGGTTTAGAGAAGGACAAATGCCTATCCACAAAAGAGTTAGCCAATTGTTATTCACAAACTGGTCTTGTATTGTTACTAAGGCCACAAAGGTCCCAAAACAGTTGAAAATGTACTCCCGCTCACACCTAGGAAAATGCAGCATCACACATGGCCAACCACTGGAACTACAACACCATTCCAAAGAAAGTAATGGAGACAGGGAATTAAAGTAAAACCCTGTAGAAAATAATGTTAAAATAAATTAACGTATTTCAACTTTTAATAATCTATTCATACACTTTATTTGATGATTAAATAGTTTATATAATTATGAATTAAATAATACATTTTAGAGTTTTAATAAACTTTTTAAAAAGCTAAATTGAGTGTATCTTTTAAATTATTTAAATTCATTAAAATGTATTCCATACATAACTTTCAGTAATGTCTAAGACATATATAATAAAAACAAACATGTTACTGTAGATGGGATTTTTTTGAAGAGATTTATAAATAAATAATTATACTTAAATAAACATATTCAAATTAGGATTGTTTTAAATACTTTTATTATAATAGTGTTTTAAATGTACTTATTTGTTCTAAGTGTAAAAGCAAATATATAAAAATATTTAAAAATAATATTTAACATTAAAATATTTTTTCTAAATTATTTGAATATTGCATACACTTTTTTACTTTTTGCTATACTTTACCGCAGTGAACACGTTTCTAGTAGCAACTTTATCCTCATAAATGTGGCCCCACCCCCTGGTTCGGGGGATGGGGGGTTGAAACATGTAAGTCTACACTTTGTAGTTACTTTAGGCTCAGAACTGATAAACAGCCAAACGTTATAAAGGATATTGTTAAATTTGCATATGAGTAAATCTACATGTGTAAACAAACCTTTGTGAATAGAGCTCACAAAGTCAGAGAAAGATGACTGTTCACTTCTGAATTCCCCATATTCTTTACCATACCTTAGTTCCCAGTGAGGCACTGAGGGCATTACTGATTGACCATTACTTTCATCAGCTGCCTAGTCTGTAACTTTAGTACTAGTTCTCTCTGAGTTTAATCAAGCCATAAATACATTCTTTAAAATGGGTGACTGTATGGTAATGTAGTGCAAACGTAGTTCACAAACCTTTTTCAGGATCAGACTGCAAGATTATGTGCATGGGGGGAGGTCTTGATTATCATTTGATTAGATATTCCTTAAGAAGCGTTTTTTCCGAAGTATTCTGAACTCAGAAGTGATGGGGCAGAACGGATGACTATGGGATGTTCAATGTTTTAGGTACATAAATGAAGAAGTCTTGCTCTGGGAAGGAGGATATCCGGGGTTCTGTTAGCACACTGGCTTCTTGTCAAGCATTGACCCTTTAGATGTCAAATGTTTATGTCAGTTTAAGGGATGGTATTGATTACCGCTATTTATGTTATGTAACAAGCCATGAAGAAGATGCACACTCGAATTGGAAGTTGGTCATTCAGGGAAAGCAATTTGTGGTTGGATCTCGTGAGTCCCCTGATGGGGTACTCAGTTGCATGGAGGATGTTGTCCATTAGTGCCACTGTGAAATCTGGGACTCTAAAATGAAAGTCGGAGGTCATACGTTTGAAAATCCAACAGTTTGAAAGCGAAAGTTCAACTGTGTAGTCTGATATAGGATGCAGCGCACTGTGATTGTCATTTAGTATTAAAGACAAATGTTTGAAAATGATAACATTTCAGAAACATTATATTTTTGTTAATGGTAACCACCCCATCTGTAAGGTACCCTGGCCGTAACGGCCATCCCTAATAGCCCAGCTATTGCCACATGCTATAAAGTGCCCTTCTCAACGGCCACTTACCACAACACTAGCCTCGTCACGTATCAATTCCTTACCTTAAACCTAACCGGCCTTCATTCTGTCCCTAACCCTAGTCCTAACATTGATCCTACTCTCACCACTCACCCTTTTCCTTTCCCCCTTCCTCAATCTTCAAACCTTTAATGCTGAGTTTCTCCTCTCACTATTACTTAAACAATGCCAACCCTACCGCCTTTAGACAAAATGTTTACCAAGTATCGTCAACACTATTGTTCTGCATTACAGTGTACTCGGCTTAATCAATATCAAAAGGAAAACATTTGAATACTTAACATCGTATACTTTGAGTTACAGTGTTGGCCTGGATTAACAGTAAAACGTGAGATATATTGATTTTTTGAGAAAAGTGAAGAAATGGTTACTACATTGTAAACCATGTACCATATAACTGACATTCTTTCCTGGAGTTACAGCACAGAAGGCATCTCTCTTACATGAGGCAGATTCCGTGGTTATTTATTTGGAAGCCTACAGTAGACATTCTACGTCCGCGTCTATATACAGACTACATCACTGAACCTATTTCCGTGGTCGTTAGATGGACAGACTGGTGCTGAGCTGGCCGGTGCTCAGCATTGGATTTCACAGTAGTGGCAAGACTAACATCGGCAACCAATTCTAACTGGTGACGGATGGTTATTGTACAGTGAGTGGGCTCAAAAGAGGCCCACTTTCAACTTCACCCAGAGTAGCACGAGGCTCGAGCATTGCAGACGGCTGGGGCAAACCATTCCAGAGCAGGGAAGCACCTATGGAGTTAAGTCTCTTCCTTCTGCTCTTTGCCCTTTGCCGTTGGCACTAAAGATTTGCACACGATAATCGCAGGGCGACTAAGGAGTGTTAATGTTTAACCTTTATCTGAAGGTAGGTTGGTTAAGGGGCCTTTCGGGCATGTATACGTTGGACTAATGATCCTTAAAGTGTTGACTTTCACAGGGAGCCAGTGAATCCTTTATTAAGTGATCAGAGATTTGTAGGCATTCCTCAAGTCCGAAGATAAAATGTCCGCAGCATTCTGGATTGGCGTTGTCAGGACACATGGGGCTCCGACAGACGCAAGGCACATTCCCTGTCTTAGTAGCCATTTGCCTCCCGCTTCTACATTCGCCAGTTTGACAGAATCGGTATATTTCCCTGCATAAGGGACACAGGTGTTTATTCCTTTTGACTGTATGAGGTGCGTGAGGCGTTATTGTGCCTGACTACCTGTAAGGTCGGGTGCAAAACTATGCAGCCCCAAGAATGTATACATTCTCATTGGACGTAATTTAGGGGTTATCATAGGTTGCAGCAGTGAACCCGAGTTTGTCCCTTTCACATCCGTCCCCTTTAGACTCAAAGTGCTAGGAAAAGAGAAGCCTATTTCCAGATTCCAACTCCTTCTAGCACCACAACAGCAGCCAATTACCGGAGACCCATAAACAGTTGGACTTTGAAACTGTTAACATTTATTTCATCACCTCGCAACCCACCTCCGGCCCCAGTCTCTACTAACCTTCTCTGCAGCTTTGGTTAATGGGTACAACACATGGTGCACTATGTCAGGTTCAGCGCAGCTGTATTAAGAAGAACAGAGAATTATAACCTTTGCAAATTTTAAATATTTTTTAACGCAGAAAGGGAGTTATGTCTGAGAAAATTCTATATAAAATTCCCTGACAGTGTTTTCTGACCTATGCATTTGTTTAACAATTAACTGCATGAATCCTAATAACTGGTTGCAATCACTTTTGTTCTGTCCTGTATGTACATATATGTATATGGTTTTTATATAGCGCAGGATTAGCCAAAAAACAGAGGAGCGCTGTTTGTGGTCAAAGACAAGCTTAAATAAATGAGTAATAGGAGAGGAAACCATGTTGCGGATGGTTAATGCATTGTGATGCAGTGTTCTTGAAGGAGGTGGGTCTTGAACTCTTTCCTAAATTCGAGTAGTGTTGGATCAGCCCTGTTCAGTTGATCTAATCCTATTGTGATCTGTTGTTGCAGAGCATAGGTGCATAGATGGAAAAGACGTGCAATTTCATTTTTCTTCTTTACCCCTCTTAATCTGCAGTCTGTGGGTGTGCCGAGAAACAGCAGAGATGGTGAGCTTCTCTGCAAGATAGCTTGAGGAGCTGGTTATGTTGGCTTTGTAAGTGATGCAGCTCTTTGGAAGAGGGTGAGGGCCAGCAAGGGGAACATGGATGGGTGGGTGATGTGGTTATATTTCTTCAGGCCCTGGAAGAGACACTCTGCGGTGGTGTAATATACTCTTAGAGACTGCCAGAATCTGTGAGGCTGTGGAGTGGAGCACTTCCACCATCCAGATGTGAGTATGAGGACTTGAACTGCAGTTCTGGACTAGTGTTCTGTAGGAAAAAGTTTGACATTCTTTATGTTTTTTTTGGCAGGGTTTTCCTCGAGGGTGAGGTTGGTGTCCAAGATGAATCTAAGTGCTTTGACATTCAGTGAAAGTTAGGGTTTGAAGCCATCACAGTTCACGTCATTGAGTCAGGTTGTGCACTTTTTCTTGTTTGCTGTTCTTGGAAAATAACAGGAATTCTGTCTTGGTTGGGTTGAGCCTCAGGTAGGCGCTGTAAATCCAGCTTTGTATGATATTTGAGCAGTGTTTGAAGTGTTAAGTGTTAGATGTCTGAAGCAAGGGGAACTTTCAAGAAGAGTTGTGTGTTACCATTATATTGGTGAATTTGATGCAACAAGTGACTTCATGTAAAGTTTGAAGATGAAAGGAGACAATACAAAGCCCAGGGGGTCTCCACTGATGATAGGGATGTTTTGTGATTTGGAGGTGTCGCATGTTTCCTGTGAGCTAAAACTAACTCCTGGCAAACTGGAGTTAGGTTTCACTTCATATACTGGAGCTCTGAAATAGCCAAGGCCTACACAATGAATACTCCTGCCTGTGTTGCTTGTGAGTGGGCATTGTGGTAGGTAATGTGTTGGTAGTAACAACAATTTACTCATAAATTTTAGTGTTAATTTTTTATTGTATTAACCCCGTACTTGCTAATTTTACTCCAAAAAAGGTCACTTCCTGTGATGTCATCAGAGTCAATGCTCACATGGTTTCCTGTTGTGTCATCAGAGTCAAAGGTTATGTGATGTCACCTCCAGCCATGTTATAAGAGAGTGATGTCACTTCCACTCCCCCAGGCATTTTGGTGAGTTTAAATCTATGGTGCTTCCTAAGGATATTGGCAACCACAAAGTATGTTGTCTGCTCTTTTCTGCATGTCTTTCAAATTCTTTCTCTGCTCCTCTTTCCTCCTGATAGGAGCCATTGTAAGCCAAGAATCACATGCATACATTTCAAGACACACCATCCAAGGAGTGGGAGATTGATTGCATCTGCTCTCCTTACTTTATCCTCGAAGAAGTAATATTTGCACAAAGGGCTGTGACCAAGAGCAGGGCCTCTGCAATACACCTTGACACAGGAGGTGGACGGGCTTCCCATCATCTGCAGCCTGTGTCCAGCACTGGCAAGGACAGCAGAGTCCAGCAACAATCATATTTGGCTGCATATGTGTCTGGATTGGATATATAAACCCAATGGGCATTATGAGATGCTTGCCCATCACAAACTGAACTAGAGTGACTGTGTAGCACATTTTGTGATTTTGTTTTCTATAGAGCTGAAAAATACCTACAGATATATTCCCATCGCATTTATTGGATCTGTAAGAAATTGGGTGAGTGGTTGGGAGGGGTAAAACCGTTCTCAAGCAGCAATAACAGTTCCTCTCAGGATGAAGTCGCTAGCAAACCCTAAATTGTGCTCAACACTCAAGTAGCTTGGCACAGAGCAGTCAGGCTTAACTCAGAGGCAATGTGCAAAATATTTGTGCAACACTTCAAGCAGTAACACAGTGAAAATACATCACAAAAGAAGCCCACAAACAGTATTAGAAAATAGAGTATTTTTTAATAAATAAAACAAAAATGGAAAGACAAAAATCCAGTCAGTAGAACCGGAGATATTTCGTTTTAAAGATTTGAGTTAAAATAGCACCAAAAGCCGTAAAGTGGCAACCATGGATATCTGGTCATGCTGTACTAGGACTAAATCACAAGTTCTGGCCAACCGAAATAGAGTATGGGTGACTACAGGGACCCAGTTAGGCCTGCTGAACAGAGTGCCTTAAATCCTGGTTTGCGAAGCATTGTGGGGATCCGCGTCAAATATGTATCACGCAGCCAAAGCGATGTGTCAGTTCCAAGATGCAACAAGGCTGTTGTGTGTGGTCCTGCTGCATTATAGTAGTCGAAGATCCCATCGATGAAGGCTTGCAAAATGTGAATTCCGGAGTCAGGGATGTGTCATGCAGTTGGGTTGATGTGTTTGTTCCAAGGAGCAGCAATGAGGGGTCCGTCAGCGTCGTTGAGGCTGCACTCAACAAGGGATACGAGGGTCTGCACTGAAGGTGCGATGCACAGAGGTGGTTCCAAAGCGGCAATGGGCTGTGATGCAAGGTGGATCTTTGTGGTGATTCCGATCCACACAGCAGAGGCGATGCATTAGTTCTGCCTGGGGTTGATCCGCACAGCACAGGAGATGCATCTGGATCAACAAAGGGTGGCAGCAAACCTTAGGCCTACTTCCAAGAGTCTAGGGCTGGGTGGCACAAATTTGCAGGGTAGACTCAAGGCACAAGTCAGGAGGCCAGCCAACTAGCTTTTGGAGTCACTCTGAGGTTCTGGGTTCAGGAGCCGCAGGTCCAGTCCTTCTCACCCAGGCAAAAGGGCAGCAGGCAGTAGGTCAGCAAAGCAAGGCAGCAGCGTAGCACAGCAGTAGTTCAGCAGGCCAGCAGCCTAAGCCATTTAGTGCCTGTTTACACTTTTCATCCTTGGCGTGGTCTCCCTTAACTTTTTTCCTCTGTTTACAAAGGTTGTTGATGTGTGCAGGACTCTGTTTTTGCTGTTTTTGTTACTCTAGGTACTTTACCACTGCTAAACAGTGCTAAAGTGTAGGTGCTCCTATACAAAATGTATATGTAATTGGTTCATCCATGATTGGCATATTTGATTTACTAGTAAGTCCCTTGTACAGTGCTCTAGAGGTGCCCAGGGCCTGTAAATCAAATGCTACTAGTGGGCCTGCAGCACTAGTTGTGCCACCCACATTAGTAGCTCTGTAAACATGGCTCAGGGCTGCTGCTGCAGTGTCTGTGTGTGCAGTTTTAAACTGTAAATTCGACTTGGCAAGTGTACCCACTTACCAGGCCTAAACCTTCCCTTTTCTTATACCCCTAAGGTAGGTCCTAGGTAGCCCCAATGGCCGAGTGCAGTGTATGGTTAAGGTAGGACATATAGTAATGTGTTTTATATGTCCTGACAGTGAAATACTGCTAAATTCGTTTTTCAATGTTGCAAGGCCTGTCCCTCTCATAGGTTAACATGGGGGCTACCTTTAAATATGATTAAGGTGTAGATTCCCTTTGGGAGCGGATAGACACGAGGAGTTTAACATTTTTAAAATAATTCTTTTAGTAAAGTTGATTTTAAGATTGTGTGTTTTAGAAAGTTAGCATTTTCTTGCTTAAACCATTTCTGTGATCCTGCCTGTTTGTGGATTCCCTGTCTGGGTCAGTTTGACAGTTGGGCTTGGTGAACCTTTCGCTAGACAGTTTCACAAAGGGAGCTGGGGTATAGTCTGCATTTCCTGATAAGCCATCTGTGCTAGGAGGGAGGGAAGGAGTGGTCACTCACACCTGAAAGGGCTGTGCCTGCCCTCACACAATGCAGTCTCCAACCCCCTGGCATGTGTCTGGGGCCTGGCCTGGGCAAGGCAGAAATTTACAAACAAGAGAGACTTTCCTTTGAAGTAAGCCTACTTCAAAGGGCAAAATGGGTATAAGAAGGGCACCCAAAACCACAGACTTTAGAACACTTCTGGAAACCAAGAGGAACCTTTGCCTGGAGAAGAGCTGAAGAGCTGAGGAAGTAGAGCTGCCCTGCCTGTGACTGTGCTTTGTGGAGCCCTCCTGCAGTTGCTGCTTCTGCCTGTGCTAGAGGACAAAGACTGGACTCTGTGTTGCCTTCCTCCTTGTGAAGAACTCTCCAAGGGCTTAATTTAGAGCTTGCCTCCTTTTGTTTGAAGTCTCAAGGACAGCAAAGACTTCTCTCTGCCAGCACCTGGAGCTTCTGCTGAGACTCCTACTCTGCCAAGTGGTGCCCATTCTGTTCCTGGGACCCTGAAAGGAGAAGCTGGCAGGCCAAGAGTGAGAAATCCACGCCGTGCGGGGAAAAGATCAACGCAACTCCGATCTGCAGCAGAAAAATAGCCGCACCGTCAGCTTCGCGGCTGAAAAACGGCGCTCGTCTGCAACGCAACTGGAAGATAAACCTCCACGGCTGGAGAAATGACACGCAGCATCGCTGACGGAGGCTGGTGAGATCGCAACCCGGTCTGCGTGATTTTTTAATCATCGTGCGGCAGGATTCCCGATGAAAACATCGCTGGGTGTGTAAAAACAATGCAAGGCCTGACCGGATCCGAGAGTGCAGTTCTAATCGAAGCATCGCTCTCCTGCAGAGAGAAGAAATGACACACACCGACTCGACTGAAGGAGAAACGACGCACAGTCTCGCTCGTGAGTGATATAGACGCATCGCAAGCCCTTTTTGATGCACACTCGCCCATGCAGGGTTATTTTTGATGCGCCCAGGTACATTTCCACGCTAACAGCATTAGCGTTGTGTTTAAACTTACATGAAGACTCTTTTTGACTTGTGGATTGTGGATTTTTGTAGTTTTGGTCTTGTTTTGTTTAGATAAATATTTTCTATTTTTCTAAACCTGTGTTGTGTCATTTTGTAGTGGTTTCAATTCATTACTGTGTGTGTGGGTACAAATACTTTACACCTAGCACTCTGAAGGTAACCCTTCTGCTCGTGCCAAGCTACCAAGGGGGTGAGTGGGGGTTAGCTGAGGGTGATTCTCTTTACTCTGACTAGAGTGAGGGTCCTTGCTTGGACAGGGAGTAACCTGACTGCCAACCAAAGACCCCATTTCTAACAGTGCCAATAACCTGTACCTGGGTCACATGACTGGGTGTAGCTGACAGTTTAGCTTTGTGTATTCCTCCTACACAGCTACACATAATAGGGAACTGAGGTGTGCCTGGATGGGTCATCACTGGCAGTATGGGAAGGAAGAGCTGGGTACAGCCCCACTGACACTTAAATAGGTTGTGCACTGCATTCACACAAACTGATTTGTACCCCCTGTAGTTAGTCTAGAGACAGGACAGGGAAGAAAGGATGCCTCAGGACTTCAAATGTAAACCTCAAGAAGCTCCTCCCTCACTTCAAAGGCACTACTGGGTATGAATACTGGATCTCAGACACCAACTCTTCACTACACTTCTGAATCTGTGTATACTCTACCAGGAAGAAGCATTTCTGTGCTGCTGAAGGACTGCCACTCTGCTGGGGGCTACCTTTAAATATGATTAAAGTGTAGATTCCCTTTGGGAGCGGATAGACATGTGGACCTTGGGGTCTCTGAGCTCTTGGCGGTAGATGGGTTCCTCGTGAGGAAGATGATGAGTTGGGTGTTGTCAGCGTATGAAATGATGGTGAGGCCGTGGGGGCGGATGATGTTGGCGAGTGGAGCCATGTAGATATTGAAAAGGGTGGGGCTGAGGGAGGATCCTTGGGGGACCCCACAGATGGTCTTGGTGGTTGTAGACCGGAAGGAGGGAGGCAAACTCTTTGCGTTCTTTCGGAGAGGAAGGAGGTGAGCCAGTCCAGGGCTTTGTGGCGAATTTCGGCGTCAAAGAGGCATGTGTGAAGGGTTTGGTGGTATACGGTGTAGAAAGCTGCGGAGAGGTCTAGGAGGATGAGGGTGACGGTTTTGCCCTTGACCAATCTGGTCCTGATGTCATCTGTACAGGCGATGAGGATGGTCTCAGTGCTGTGGTTTTTGTAGAATCCAGACTGGGAGACGTCGAGTATGTTTTTGTCTTCTAGGAAGCGAGACAGTGGTATGTTTACTATCTTCTCTATGACCTTTGCGGGGAAGGGGAGTAGAGAGATGGGTCAGTAGTTTGTGAGGTCTTCAGGGTCTGCTTTGGGTTTTTTGAGAAGAACTTCGGCGTGTTTCCAAATATCTGAGAAGGTTGCAGTCTCAAAGGAACTGTTGATAACTGCCTGGAGATGGGGAGCGATGATTTGACTGGCCTTGTTGAAGATGTGGTGGGGGCAAGGGTCTGTTGGGGAGCCTGAGTCGATAGAGCTCATGGTTTTTCCCGATTTCTTTGTCGTTGGTGGGGGTCCAGGTGTTCAGTAGGGTGGTGCGGTAGGATGCTGTGGTGTTGGTTGTGTCGGGGGTGGTGATGGTGGGTGATGACGATGTGAAGCTGTTGTGTATGTCTGCGATCTTGTGGTGGAAGTAGTTGGAGAGTGAGTTGCAGAGGTCTTGGGAGTGTGGAGGGTCAATGGTGCAGGATTTGGGTTTGGTGAGCTCTTTGATGATGGCAAAAAGTTCCTTGCTGTTGTGTGTGTTGTCATCTATGCGTTCTTTGTAGAATGATCGTCTGGTGGTCCGGATGAGTTGGTGATGTTTACGCATGGCTGATTTGAGAGTGGAGAAGTTGCGCACTGAGGGTTCTTGGCGCCAGGCTTTCTAAATTTTTCGACATTCTCGTTTGGAAGACTGAAGTTCTGTGGTGAACCAGGGGGCGGTCTTGTTGGTGCGGGTGCTGTTGGTTATTTTGAGTGGTGTGAGGGAGTCTGCGCATGTTTCTAGCCATCCTGTGAGGTTGAGGGTGGCGGCGTTGGGGTCGTTGGTCCTGGGAGGTGGAGCTTGTGCGAGGTTGGAGATCAGTTGTTCTTTGGAGATCTTGTTCCACTTGCGGTAGGGGGTAGGATGTTGTTGGTGGTGGGTTTCAGGAAGGAGAAATGGACGCAGTGGTGGTCAGTCCAGTGGAGTTTGGTGGTGTGAGTGAAGGCGATGTGGCTGCTGGAGGTGAAGATGGCGTCTAGCGTGTGTCTTGCTGAGTGGGTGGGTGAGGTGACAAGTTGCTTGAGGCCGAGGTTTGTGAGGTTGTCCAGCAGGGCCATGGAGTTGCAGTCGTGGGTGCTTTCCAGGTGAAAGTTAAGGCCACCAAGGAGTAGGTAGTCTGTGGAGGTGAGGGCGTGGGAGCTGATAGTGTCGGCGATGGTGTCACAGAATGGGGGGGCTGGGTCCTGGTGGTCTGTAGATAAGGGTTCCTCTTAGGGTGGTGTTGGCATTGATGTGTACCTGAAAGTGTAGGTGCTCTTTGTTGTCTAGTTGGTGTTGGTGGAAATCTTGATGGAGTTTCTGTGTATTATGGCGATTCCTCCTCCTGGTTTGTTGGTGCGGTCTCTACGGGTGATTTTGTATCATTCTGGGATGGCTATGGCGATGTCGGGTTCCTATGAGGAGTTCATCCATGTTTCAGTGAGGAAGGCAATGTGGGAAGAGTTTACGGTGAGTAGGTCCCAAAGCTCGATGGCGTGCTTGTGGACAGAGCGGGTGTTAAGGAGGATGCAGTTGAGGTGATTGGGGGGTTTGGTGTTGTTGTGGTGCTTGTTGATGTTGTTGGTATTGGTGTGAGTGCAGGAGAAGTGGCATGAGTGGCATGTGAAAGATCCGTGTGTGTATCTGGGGTTGGCCTGGGCGCAGGCGGTGTGCCGGCCTGGGTTGAGAGCAAGGAGCTCCGTGGAGGAGTAGTGGCGCTTGGGGGGGCCAGAGGAGCGTGGACCAGGGGGATGGGCGCTGGGCGCGGTCCAGGCGCAGACGGGCTTGCTTCTGGTTCGCCAGCAGCGCGGCCACGCAGCGGCCACCATTAAGAAGGGGAGCTGGGAGGGAGGAGCAGCTGGGAGGCGGGAGGCGGGAGGGAGTGGCCAATGGGGGCACGTAGGGGTGGGGCCGCAGGGGACGCAGTGGCAGGTTCGGAACAACCGGCAAGAGTAGGAAATGAAAAACGGGCACAATCAGAGCGAATGAAACAAGCGGAGCAGAGCAGAAAATGGGCACAGGTAAACTTAAAAACAGTGTGCAAAATGGAAAACAAATTACAAGAAACAAAATACGATTTAAAAAAAATGAAATACATGGTACAAAGCACACTAGATACGCCTACCACTAGGCACCAGGGATGAGGTGCAGGCGGGTGCCTGCGGGTGGCGGAGGGCCTCGAACTTCTTTCTGCAGCAAAGGCGGGGTCAGGGGCACGGAGGCAGGCTGGTGGAGCCAAGTGTACTCCTGGCCCAAAGCAGGTCAGGGGGTCACACTAGGCACCACGCAGCGGACGCCATTAAGAAGGGGAGGTGGGAGGGAGGAGCAGCTGGGAGGCGGAAGGCGGGAGGTTGTGGCCAATGGAGGTGTGAGGGGGGTGGGGCAGCAGGGGACGCAGCGGCAGGGTCGGAACAACTAGCAAGAGACAAAAATAAAAAAACGGGCTCAATCAGTGTGAATAAAATGATGCGGAGCAGAAAATGGGCACAGGTAAAGTTAAAAACAGTGTATAAAATGAAAAAGAAATTACAAGAAACGAAATACGGTTTACAAAAAACGAAAACACGGTACAAAGCACACTAGATACGCCTACCACTAGGCACCAGGGATGAGGCGCAGGCGGGTGCCTGCGGGTGGTGGAGGGCCTCGAACTTCTTTCTGCAGCAAAAGCGGGGTCAGGGGCACGGAGTCAGGCTACGAGTGTACTACTGGCCTAAAGCAGCTACATGAGCTACAGGCCCAGCTATGATTATATGATACACAGCAGCTGCACAAGATTATATGTTTATTGTTGCCATCCAGCCTGACAATGGATAATAGATTGTACCAATGACTTACTTGACCCTAACTCTCCCTGGCCTCCCTCATGAACTAGAAAGAGACCCATCCTAACCGAGCCTCAGCATGGTAAGGAGAGAAGAGTTCAAGAAGCATTCAAGGCCAACTGCTAACTTTTCAGTGTCATGCCCAAGTCCCTCATCTCAAAGACACCAAAGTGCAACCTGTGGATCCCTGGAATGTCCTTGAATAACATCCTAGGGCATATCCTATGGCAAACAAAAACTGTGAAATCACACTGATAACATTACCTTAGGGGCTTTGCCACACTTTCCTGACATATGTTGTTGTGGAACTGTCTCTCACAAAGGATCCACTGGACAGGCAGCCACTTGTCACTGAACACTAAAATGACCTGAAGTTGTGTTTAATTCACCCTTCCGTAATACGCTTTCTGTGTGCCGACTCTAGAGCGACCTAACTGGTTAAACTGCACTGATTTAAGAACTTACTCTGCAAAGAAACATACCTCTAAGGATGGATGGAAGTATTGCTTAACTGGACATATTGCTTATACTAGGCTGTAGAGTTTAAAGAAGAATAAAACTCCTAAAATCTTTACACAGTATACAGTCACAGAATTGAATGCATAGTCCATTTTGAGTGTGTAGTTTGAGTGTATTTGGTACTCCATAACTGACCTCCAGGTTTAAGCAGTGGTGTAACACAAAGTGATAAGGATCCTTTGCATAATATAAAGAGGGTCCACTGAGTGTACTATATCTCACAGATATTCATTGGACCTGGGCTGTATCGGCCCACTAAAGGTGTTGGGGTCACTTGAAAGGTTGGAGCCCCCCACCCCTCCACCACCTTGCGTACCATGGGCTGCAGGTGCTTGCGTTACACTCCTGGGTTTAGGCCGCAATTGTTCAGCCTAAAATGGAGGTACTTTAGCAATTGAGGGAGTTTGCATAAGTGGTAGGTGCCGTTAGTTCCAGGGATAGCTGGCCAAAAGGATTGTTCAGTTGTTCCAAAGTCCCGCAGGCCCAAGAGAACTGATCAGACAACTGCTTTCCACCAAACAAGGCCGGCACTGCTCCTATGGGTGTGTGCATCACAATTCTGATCGGGGAGAGAATGGGATTGTTCCGATGATTCACCACGGTTAGTTATTATCTATTTAACGATATTACTTCATGCCAATGACTTCATGCTACTATAAGAGATAGAGACAGGTAAAAAACAGGTTTTAAAGCTTCAGAAGTCTCAGACAAGGCCTCTAAATGCAGAATCGGTGGGCAGAGTCTAAAAGCGATAGTAGTGTGAATGTGGCCTGTACAAATAATACAAACAATAGCATTCCGTGGCCAGAATTATTGGCTACATTTATCCTCTCTGGCATTATATACAGGAAAATATATTAATTAATCAATGCTAATAATACTGATTACACTTTTAACGGGGCCTTAAGCTTTGCAAAATTGGTGTTGTTCAATACATTAGCTACTTTTCCTTCACATTTGTCCCCAGCCAGATCGCAGCCACACTGTCCATTATAACACTCTTGCGGTTTCTGGGTAGGTTGCAGGACCGAGGGTCTGCTTTCAAAGCAGGATAGGCTACCATGACCCAACCATACCTACTATGGACCCATTCCAATCGTACCATCCTTCTGTGTGGGCTGCTTTAAATATTTTGCCTGGGCTGATTTTGATATCCAGGCTTGAGTCAGCCCATAAACGTGTGCCATACACACAAAGCTTAGTTATTGCAATTCTATTTCAGTGCACACAGGAACATGAAAGAGGACAGGACCATTACGGAATACGTTTCGTGTAAGAACCTGGTGTACCGAGTTGACCGGATTCCTGAAGTATTAACCATTACAGGAAATAGCGAATCATTAGAACAAAATAATTAATGCAATGAGATGAGTCGTGTGGATTTGTCTCTATTTGAACTTCATCCGGGTTATTCTATGGCGTCATCATCGATCAGTATACAGTAGTCTTGGGGCATCCTCTGTTTGATTCATATTCATTGTAGGGTCGCAAATGTGGCATTCCTGAGGAAGGCGTTCATTGGAACCGCGCGTTGATGAATATCCATCAATCCACATTATATTAAAAAAAAAAGCTAAAAAGGAGGAGCACCTATAAAGTTGTATTAGGTGAAAAATAAATGGAATTAAAGAGATATCAGATTGAAATTGGATCTGCCCTGTCGCATTACACAATATTTGATGTCCTGAGGCAATGACATATAAGCAGTGGTTATTTGATGCCTAGACCCTTGTTTGGAGAATAGTAATGTATGGATGTATGAGGGAGAGTGTGTGTGAGGGTACAGACTACGATGAATAAGGCTGGGGTGAATGGGATTGTGGTTGATTGGGAGTGTGTGGTTTGTTTTTATGTTGCATGCATCAGTACAGTAACTTGCATTTTTTAATTGTCTGATTTACAATGAAATTGAAGGGAGATTATTTTCCAAAGACACGTTATTTTAATCAATCTGAGCCACGTTATGTTGTTTTTATACTGTGGTATTGGTACCAATTGCTTTAAAGACAAGACAGGGGTACTCCCTTATATATTTGAAGGAGCCCATAAACTTGTGCCATACACACAAAGCTTAGTTATTGCAATTCTATTTCAGTGCACACATTTAACACATTGTGCTTCGGGTATGGTGATATTCCTTGTTTGTTTCAACTGTACATGGAAAAATATAAACCAGCAAGCATGCACATTCACAGAGTGTAGTATATAAGTTAATGGCATGGTATTGAAAATAAATGTGGCCCAATAACTTAGACCAACTTTACAAACAAAAGTACATTCACTACTACAGTGCAAAGGTCAAATTCGAGTTTATTACCACAGTACAGCAAATCAAACATGTAGAAACATTTTTTTACTGACTTGCAGATTGCATGTAGCAATTACAACACACAGGGAAGCCATTTCCCTAAAAGTTATAATGTTTTTCAATGTGTTTTTACCATACTGCACGAAAGAAACCCCTTATCCTGGCCTGGATTAATTATATTAATTAGTACCATTTTTGAGGGAGGAGAGGGGTACTGGCATGAGTCATTGCCCCTCCCCAACACTTAACAATGGCAGAAAACAGCATATTATACTCTGCACATCTGCAAATATACTATAAATTGCCATCACGTGGTTCCCCAGACATTTACAAACAAACAGTGGTGTGAGCTAAAAAGACAAGATGGCCTCACCTTCTCTCTCCCAACATGTCAGCTTCATAATGCTCTCCCTTTTGAAATTAAAAGGTGATTTTCAACTTTTCAGGTATCTATAGCTAATATGTTTCAAGACACTGCAACTTTTTAAAAATATATGAATATTATATCACGAATGAAAAGTTAATTACGATGTTTTCAAGTGTATTTAGGAGTTTCAGAAAGCTTGCATTGTTATTTACAACACTATTGCTGTTTTTCTAGTGAAAGAAAAGCTTCACTCACTCAAAGATTTGTTTCTCAGGAAAATCCAGTTTCACTGACAAGGTGAGTAACTCGGATAATTAGCAGTTTCATGTTGAAGGCAGCCTAGTTCGTCCTCACCAACCTGTTTTTGAGGACAACAAGAAGACATTGACCCCCCTGCAAGTGGACTGAAGTGGTATCCTGGGGGGATAACACTCTGGATCAGTTCATGTTTGCTGATTTCTCCGACCTGCAAACTCTAAGCTGGTGGCACATGATTGTGGATTTGGGCCCGTGTTTTCCACAAGAAAGCAGAAAAACATACAGAATTGAATATGATATTTCGGGTCTGCCTTTTATTTCCCATTCCATGAAAAAGAACTTGCAATCCCTGTTATCTCATAGGGCGATACTACCCAGTGTCATAAATTCTGACTATGGTATCTCCCTGTGAAGATGGAATTGAGCCCATAGTATCACATTGTCTCAGCGCTGGAGTCTGATTGACCCAAAGATGTGCTTGCTCACCAACAATTTTTGCACAACATACACAACAGCAATTACTGGCGCACATATCTTTCTGGCCAAAAAATGTATCACTTTACGAGGCCAGCCCACAAAAGGAGTCACAACATTGGTAGACCTCAAATCAAGAAATGCAAGAAGGAAAATGTAGGACGGAGACAAGCCAGAATCTGGTGCAGCATGGCTCCCCATATCATGCACTGTATGTCACTTACAAAATTCAAAAAGAAATTACAGACTTGTCATCTCTCAACAGCATCTCCTGCACTGTGAATTTCGATCAGGGCCCTGCCCTCTCTTTCCATCGCTACTGATGCTTGTCATAATTAACTGTAAACACTAGAATGTTATTGTGACTTCAACGCAGCCAAATAGTCAGCTTTGTTCACAACCTAGACAGTAGCTTAGCATTGCACCGCAACTAATTTATAGCTGCTAGAAATGTGGCCTCTAGTTGGCAGTCAGCTTATGCCCTGTCCAAGTAGAGACCCTCACTCTAGTCAGAGTAAGGAAGTCAGGGCCAGATGTAGGAAAGGATTTGCAACTCGCAAACGGCAAAAACTGCCGTTTGCGAGTTGCAAATCGCATTTTCCTATGCAGAAATGCATTCTGCGAGTCGGACCGACTCGCAAAATGCATTTCAGAATCGCAAATAGGAAGGGGTGTTCCCTTCCTATTTGCGATTCCTAGTGGTATGCAATACCATTTGCGACCGCATATGCGGTCGCAAATGGTGTTGCAGTTACCATCCACTTCAAGTGGATGGTAACCCACTCGCAAATTGGAAGGGGTCTCCATGAGACCCCTTCCAGTTTGTGACTGGACCCAAAAACATTTTTTCAGGGCAGGGAGTGGTCCAAGGGACCACTCCCTGCCCTGAAAAAATACCGAAACTAAAGGTTTCGTTTTTTTTTTTAAGTGCAGCTCGTTTTCCTTTAAGGAAAACGGGCTACACTTAAAAAAAAAAAAACTGCTTTATTTAAAGCAGTCACGAACACGGAGGTCTGCTGACTACAGCAGGCCTCCATGTTTGCGAGTGCCCATAGTCGGTATGGGGCCGCAATTTGCGACCCACCTCATTAATATTAATGAGGTGGGTCATTGCGACCCCATACCGACTCGCAGACGGTGTCTGAGACACCGTTCTGCATAACATTTTGCGAGTTGCAAATAGCGAGTTGCTACGACTCGCTATTTGCAACTCGCAAAATGCTTCTTTACTACATCTGGCCCTCAGTCTCCTAAGATAACCCCTGCTCACCCACTTGGTAGCTTCGCACGAGCAGTCAGGCTTATCTTAGAGGCAATGTGTTAAGTATTTGTACCCACACACACAGTAAAAACACTACAAATGGACACCACACCAGTTTAGAAAGATAGCCAATAATTATCTAAGTAAATCAAGACCAAAACAACAAAAATCCAACATACACAAGCAAAGATATGAATTTTTAAAGATTAAATCTCAATAAAGCTCTTGGAAACACAATAGCTCCAAGTGGAGCTATAACAGTGTCGTGACGGAGTCAATCCTAACAGTCCAACACCACTCACGAGAGTGTGCAGTGCCGGTCATGGAGTCGTAAGAACCCGAAGTACAGTACTTAAGAAACGAGGCTGAGTCAAAGATGTAACAAGGAGTCTGGGAGGTGAGGCGTTGCTGGAGCTGGTGCAACATCAGCGCTGGGCTGCTATGCAGGAGGTTAGGCATCTGTTCCTTATGGAGGTGAGGTGTCAGCTCATTGTGGAGGCAGCGGAGGTGAGGCGGCAGTGGTGAGGCATTGTTTCCTGACAATCCAGCAGGGTCGATGAGTCCACCGGGTCAAGACACGATGAGGTGAATTCACAGGGTTGTAGTCACACCACGGGGCCGCAGGAGTCGGGTGTCATGGACGTCGGTGACACAGCACTTAGAACTCACAATTTCACAGTACACCAGAGATGCTGCGGCAGCGTTTGGACTGTGGTGTCAGTCGTTGCACTTCAGCGGGGACCACGGCTTCAGGTGCAGGAATCGGCGCTGAGTCAGGCAGTGGCGCTGATTCTGAAATCGTCGGGAGTCGATGTGCCCGGTTCTTCTTGTTTTTAGGCCACCTTTCACTCCCAAGGGCCTAGGAACTGAAGTGGGTACCACCTGGGAAGTCAGGGTCCTCAGCACGAGAACCCAGAGGCTGGTAGGTGAAGTCTTTGCTGACCCTGAGACTTCTTAACAGGAGGCAAGCTCAGTCAAAGCCCTTGGAGAAACTTCACAAGCAGCAAATACAGGAAAGTCCAGTCTTGGTCCTCTCCAAAGCAGAAACAGCAAATGCAGGCAAACCCAGCAAAGCACACAAAGCAAAGGGGTAGTACTCCTCACAACTCTTCAACTCTTCTCCTTGGCAGAGCCTCCTCTTGATCCAGAAGTGTTCTGAAGTTGTGGGGTCAGCAGTCCAATATTTTTTCTCATTTCTGCCTTTCAAATAGGCAAATATCAACAAAAAGTATTTGTAGTGTACAAGACCCTGCCTCTTCCTGTCTTGGACCCAGACAATCCAGGGGTTCTGAAGTTGTGAAGTCAGCAATCCAATATGTATACTCATTTCTTCCTTTGAATTAGGCAAACTTCAAAGTCAAGTCTTTGTAGTGCACAAGACCTTGACTATTCCTGTCCTGGTCCCAGATGGTCCAGGAGGTTGGAGACTGCATTGTGTAAGGACAGGACTCAGCCTTGTTCGGGTGCAAGTGTCAGCTCCTCCCACCACTCTACCCCAGAAAGACCCATCAGAATATGCAGGACACTCCTCAGCTCCATTTGTATGACTGTCTATAGTTAATTCACAAACATCCCAACTGTCAGTGTGACGACCCAGAAGTGTATTCCACAGCCAGGCAGAGGCACAGAATGGTTAAGCAGAAAATGCCCACCTTCTAAAAGTGGCATTTTCAAACGTGCAATTTAAAAACCACCTTCACTAAAAGATGTATTTTTAAATTGTGAGTTTGGGGACCTCAAGCTCCATATCTTTACCTGCTCACAACGGGAACTTACACTTAAAAGGTATTTCAAGGCAATCCCCATGTTACCCTAAGGGAGAGATAGGCCTTGCAATAGTGAAAAAATGAATTGAGCAGTATTTTACTATCAGGACATGTACAATACACTAGTACATGTCCTACCTTTTACATACACTGCACCCTGCCCCAAGGGCTACCTTGGTCCTACTTTAGGGGTGACCTACATGAGTAAAAGCGAAGGTTTGGGCCTGGCAAGTGGGTGCACTTGCCAGGTCGAACTGGCAGTTTAAAACTACACACATAAACACTGCAGTGGCAGGTCTGAGACATGTTTATAGGGCTACTCATGTGGGTGGTACAATCAGTGCTGAAGGCCCACTTGTAACATGTCATTCAAAGGCCCTGGGCACACATGGTGCACTATACTAGGGACATACTAGTAAATCAAATAAGCCAATCATGGATAACCAATCATAATCACACTTTACGCAGGTAGCACTTGCACTTTAGCACTGATCAGTAGTAGTAAAATGCCCTGAGTACCAAAACTAGCAAAAACGAAATCCAGCATACAGTCAAAAATACAGGAGGCATAGGCAAAAAGACAGGGGGGAAACACGCCAGGAATGCCAGGTCAATGGCAATGTCACATGTTGCTGCCAACCTGAACTAGAAATACTGCATAAGTTGTAAAACTATACAGCTGCCAATGGTGGCCACCTTATTTTATGTGCATTTGAAGTAGACCCTGATGTATGCATTTAGCTGTGGTCCAAATATTTGAGTTCCCAGCTCAGTGTTCCCTGTGCCACCTGACACTGCATGTGCTGATCAAACTGAGTCCCTCAGGTTGCAATAACTACAGTGTTATAGGCACAAGGAACTGGAATGGCTTTCTGCTGGGAACCTGTACCAATGTAGCCAAGAAAGGTCAGCTTCGGGCCTTACCAGCCAGATCTACCTTTTCATTCATGGAAGACACAAGACCTGGGACCATGGACCACGCATGCAACCTCGGCACCATCCTCGACTCAGAGCTTACCATGATCAGGCTGGTCAACTCTGTTGCCTCCACCTGCTTCCACACCCTCCGACTCCTACGAAAGATCGTCAGATGGATACCAACCGACTGCTGGAAAACCATGGCACACTCCCTCACCTCAACTGGACTTGACTACTGCAACACCCGCTATTCTGGAACCTCCAAGAAAAACCTGAACAAGTTACAACAGATCCAGAATGCCGCTGCCAGACTTGTTCTAGACCTTCCCCGCCGAGAATACATTACAGAAAACCTGAAGAACCTCCACTGGCTCACTATCGACAAGAGGATCAACTTCAAACTCCTCACACACGCCGACAAAGCCCTCCACGATGACTGACCCAACTACCTCAACAATCATATCAGCTGGTACTCCCCTACCAGAAACCTCTGCTCGTCCCAACAGTCACTGGCAAAAGGACCCCAAATAAAAAAAGTCCTCAGCTGGAGGAAGATCGTTTTCATACCTGGCAGCAAAAAGCAGGAACACCTCACCACTGCACCTCAGACAGTCACTGTCACTGCCTCAGTTCAGGAAGGACCTCAAGACATGGCTCTTTGACTGATATGTGGGGTCACTCCTCAGTGCCTTGAGACCGCATGGGTGTGTAGTGTGCTACACAAGACCGTGATTGATTAAATGATTGACCTGGGAGTTAACACTATGTACAAAATATTTAGGCCTGGCATTTGCCAAGACCATTTGATATTAACAAAATAATATATCACACACAAACTTAAAGGGACTTACAGCCATCTCGCTTCATCTGTCGGTTGGTCAGTGTGTCAGTCACATTTGCTCCCCACATCACAGCATCCAGCAGGTGGAACTGTGTCAGCTTACATCAGCCATTCAATTATTTCTCTGTGAGCAAATGAATTCTGTTCTGGAAAACTTTTCACATAAACACAATAAGTAGTCCATGCAGGAAAGAACCCTCTTTCTGGGATGGTTACCACTTTCTGCCTGCCGTCAGTGTGTTTTGACTGTGTTCACTGGGATCCTGCTAATCAGGACCCCAGTGACTGTGCTCTCTCTCCCTAAATGGGTTTGTTCCTGACTTAGTACACCCTCAAACTGGCATACTGGTGCCCCCATGTAAGTCCCTAGTGTATGGTACCTGGGTACCCAGGGAATTGGGGCACCAGAGGTTCCCCATGGGCTGCAGCATGTATTATGCCACCTATGGGAGTCTATGTAAAAGGTGTCTCCAGGCCTGCCATTGCAGCCTGTGTGAAAAGGTGCATGAACGCTTTCACTACAGGTCACTGCACTAGGTTACTGTAAGTCACCCCTATGGAGGGCCTTCCTGGCTCAGAGGGCAGGGTGCAAGTACCTGTGTGTGAGGGCACCACTGCATGAGCAGAGGTGCCCCTACGAGCTCCAACTCCATTTTCCTGGACTTCGTAAGTGTGGGAAAGCCATTTTACCCATGTACTGGACACAGGTCATTCCTGTGTCCAGCTACATAATTGTAACTCCGAACCTGGGCACGTTTGGTATCAATCATGTCAGGATCATACCCCAGTACTGTTGGCAGTATTGGTTGTATGATTCCATGCACTTTGGGGCTCCTTACAGAAAAACTCAGCATTGCTCCTACCAGTTGTCTGGGTTTTCCGGACAGCCCGTGCTGCTGCCACCCCATAGACAGGTCTCTGTCCTCCTGCTGCTTAGGCTGATCAAGCAGAGGAAGTCAGAACAAAGGATTTCCTTTTGGAGAGGGAGGCACCACCTCCCCCCTTTGGAAATAGGTGTTACATGGCTTGGGAGGGTAGCCTCCCCAAGCCACTGGTATGCTTTGAAGGGCACATTTGGTGCCCTCCTTGCATAAACTGGTTTGCACCAGTCCAGGGACCCCCGGTCCCTGCTCGGGCACGAAACTGGACAATGGAAAGGGGAGTGACCACTCCCCTGTCTATCACCACCCCAGGGGTGGTGCCCAGGGCACCTCCAGGTGGCCATTTGATTCTGCCTTCTTGAATTCAAGTTGAGCAGAGACCCCTGAGAGCACCAGAGTGGCCATTTCAGGCAGTTGACATCACAGCCCCCTCCTGATAGGTGGTCACCCAGCTAGGTGGCCAATTCCCCTTTCTGTGCTATTTATGGTCTCCCTCCAGGGTGGGTCTTCAGATTCAACATGCAAGATTCCAGCAGGACTCCTTTGCATTGCTCACTTCAACTTCTGGCCACCGAGACTGCAACTGGACCCTCCAGGAACCGACAATCTGCAACTCCAGCAAGGACTCCGCTTTGCAACATTTTTTCTCCGGCTCCTTACAGCAACTGCAACATTTCCCTGGCTGTGCATCCTCTGAGGGCGACAAGTCTTCAGCCTGCACAAGAAGCAAGAAGGAATCCCCCTTCAAGTGAAGGAGTCACTCCCCTGCCTCCGCAGGCACCAACTGCAATGATGACCAGCTGTGTGGATCCTCTCTCCTCCAGAACTGCATGGATCCTGCATCACAGGTGATAGTCTGGAGTGGTCCCCTTGGTCCTCCCTACCAGCTATCCAACTTGGTAGACAGTAAGCCCTTGTCTCTCCTTGTAGGACAGCACCCCTGTGGACCGCGCACTCATGCATCTACCAAGGCTTGTTGACTCTTCGTCCAAGTGATCTTCAGGCTCCATGTAGCTTCAGCCTCCATCACTCTTCCCTACAAAGCACAAACTCCTACCTGCTGCTCCAATGACGTTGGTTACCTCTCCAGGTGTGCTAAGTGGGCCTCACTTCAAATCCTGTGCCTGCTGCCTGTGAGTTGCCTGTGGGGGATGCATCCTTGACTTCTGACTCCCCTCACTGCTGAGGGCCACCTGGGACTCCCCTCCTTGGGTTGAGTCCCCCCGAACCTTCCTGGTCCCCAGCAGCTCTGCAAATCTTCATCTACAACTCTTGCCTTTGCCAAGGTTTGTTGGTGGTTCTTCCACACCACTGACTGACTATAACTCTGCTTCCGACGTGGGACATCAGCTGCATCACTCCTGGAACTCTTCTCCTGCTCCTGTGCTGCATAGCCGACTACTGGTCTTCACCGTTGACCTGGTCCTGCACCTCCAGAAGGGTGGGTAGTGGCTCCTGCCCCAACCGGCCACTCCAACTTGAACTGGACTTGGTCCGCTTCATTTGCAGGTCCTCTCTTGTCAGGACTGAGCTTCTGTTTCTTCCCGTCTTGCTTGGGTCTTGCACAGTTCTTTTCTAAAGTTTACCTGTGAGTTTGGGGAAAAAACAGATACTTACCTTTTCTCTCCTGGTCGATGGGGGCACCCTGATACTTACCTTTTGGGTTTTCTAGTTCCTCCAGCTCCCCTCTAAAGATTTCACTTTCTTGGGTGGGGGACTGACTTTCACATTGCACTTAGTGTATGGTTTGGTCTCCCCCTATGGTCTCCATTTTATCCTGCTATTTCACTGTTTTCTATGCCATTTCCTGACTTGTAATGTGTATATAATAGTGTGTTTACTCACCTTATAGTGGAGTATTGCCTCTACAGTGTTTTAGTATTTGTGTTACCATAATAAAGTACTTTTATTTTTGTAACACTGTGCGGTTCTTTCATGTGTGTAAGTGCTGTGTGGCTATAGTGGTATTGCATAAGCTTTGCATGTCTCCTAGATAGGTCTTGGCTGCTCATCCACAGCTATATCTAGAGAGCCCTTGCTTCCTAGACACTGTCTACACCTCACTAATAAGGGATACCTAACATAAGGTGAAAACACCATAGGTGCTCACCACACACCAGGCCAGCTTCCTACAGTACCCTTGTCAGGTTTACAAAAAACATTCACAAATATTGGCAAAGCCAAAAACTGGCTTCCACTGAGACCTATCAACTTTGTGTGTTTTTATAGATTTTAAGGCACTGTCCCATTGAGGATGGCATGACACTTTCGACAAACCCCTGCATTTCAAAGACAGTAAAAAAATCACGTAGTTTGGAACTTCAATTTACCGAATTGAACATAAAACACTCTGATTCGAGAATACCTAAAAATCAGTGCTTGAAATGAAAGAAATTGCGTTGCAGGTACACTGCGTCAGAGTTCCTGCTTGTTTCTGAGAAGTGCTGGTACTCTCCAATGAAAAGTATTACCTTTTTTTGGAGAAGTGCAGGTACTCTCCCTCTCAAAATAAAAAAGTGCCTGTACTCAGTACAGGACAGTGCCAGCGCATTTGAAGCACAGCCAAAAATATAATAAATAGGTATGCAGGACGGAGTGTATGAAATAAAATAAAATAAGCCCAAGACACATATGCGATAGGAACAGATGAAAAAATCGCCCAGAAGTTTAAACGACACAATGGACACCACATATTGCAAATTGACAAACTGCGGAATGTGATGACTTAGATTGAAATGAATCCGAAAAACGTTCACAGAAGTATCAATGGAAAGACATTTTGAACTGGGAAAGAACATATTGTGAGCAATACAAAGATTCATTGTGTAAAAAACTCGGCCTTGAGCATGCATATTCTTTGATATAATTCTCACTGTTGTAGTAGAAAATATTGTGACGATTATCGAACAATTAACCAGTGTTACTATTTGAGTCAGCTAGTGTGGCGTGAAATACGGTATTTATTACCCAAAAAACGATTCTAACTCTGAAAGCAGTGTGTTCTCAATACTTCAGTATGGGGAAAAAGAGGGAGTTCAATGAGGTACAGACTGACTTATCAGCTCAAATATTCAGCCAGGTCAGGATCCATTCTCCAAACAGATTAGACGGAAACAAACTCGCTTGTTCGACCCCCCTCAAAAATGTAAATTGTGGCAGTGCTTCGATACTCTATTATAATACTTTCTCTGCCGTTGGGCGTGGTAATAATATGCTACATTTTGTAGGCTTGCGAGAAGCACATTTGCCATGTAAACATTTTTAGACTAACCCTGTTAAGACACGGGGTGCGGTTCTTGCACCGTTTCTTTCATGTCGAATGATTGACCTGTGAGTGACTACGTGGCAAGGTTCATAACTCTCAACTCATCATCATTTGGAGCGTTACGCCCTCCTTGGACTCATATTCGCCATCCGAATAAATGTGATGCATGCCGGAGATGGCAAACTGAAGCCTCCTAAAGAGAGTTCCTCTTCTTTGATTTTTAGTGGACTCAGCCTTCGAAACCTCTTGATTTCTACCGCCTTAGACTCAAAAGTTTGAGATGTGCGAAGGCCAGCGGTGGGAACGTGAGAGCACGCCAATCTGCCCTGTCTGGTTAAATGATATCTTCCTTTCACTTTTGCATTCGATATACTCGCCTTGGAACTGCAAGTGTTGGAATCCAAAATGATGTCCTACCCTTGCAAGAGGTGACACACATGTGTGTGTGTATGTACCCTCTCACACAAATCCGCAGTCTGTCTGTGGGTAGGTGATAATCTGTGCCTCGCACCAGGACTGTCCGTTCACCTCGTCCCCATCACCCCACACACAAACCTACTGTCTGTGTGGTTGTGCATGTGCACTGATCTGGTGGTGTATTGCACAGATTTGCCCCATTCAACTACTGCAGTTTCCACTTTCCATTTTAGCACACATACATTCACTGGCTAAATTTCCCAAACCAAACTATCCCTATGATAGAGGCCATTCAGTGAGTGGATTCTCCTCCTTATTTAGATAACTCTTTTGAAAATGGCGAATTTTAATTTATCAATGTACACGTGCAGTGAGTGCTGCATTCCTTTACCACGTGTACCGATTCAAAGCTGTCGTCCAATCCAGGACAATTCATATAGCGAGCGGAACTCATGGAATCAATTTACGATCTTTCTGTAGTTTTGATTTTAATCTGAATGAAGCAGTTTAGAGCGTTGTCAGGACTGAAAGTCTTCTTTTCATGGATCATGTTCGCTCTCACCTGACTTAAAATCTTTTGTTGCCTGTCCTTTGAGTGTCTCCATTACCCACTATTCTGCCTTGGTTAGGACCCAGAGTAGGCCGCAAGGCCGTTAGCGCTGCTCCTGTCACTTCCCACCTCCACTGTCTTGTTCTGAGTTTTGCCATGCGGGGACGTTTCATGGTCCCTCCTAAAATTCTGGTCTCCTACAGCCCTGTACAGCCTGCTTTCACACCAAACCCCCCTATAATTTGCAACATCCTGTCCTAATAGCAATCTTTGTGTGCTATGAACTGTCCTTAAACCCAGATTGTCTCAATGACCACAGTGGGAGAGCAGGATCAATCTGACATGTTTGTTTCTCATCGGGCAGTTTTGTGACTGTCAGACATCTATCTGGCATTTGGGAACGGAGCATGGGAAGGGATTGGGGAAATCAGACTTTCTGAGCATACAAAAGCATGGAAATACAAGAATGCAATAGTGTTGGAAGTTATGAGTGAAAACTACAAAGCTCCCCTTGAGTGTAAAACAAAAACGAATAGCGGAGCACACAAATTGTTCAATAATATAAAAATATTAAGGGCCAATTAAGGCTTAAAAAGAATAATATAAGCTTCAAATTATTTCTAAAATGTTGTTCTTACATTGATAGCAACAGTGTTGATTCTCTTATTGACATATACATATCAGTTCCTTTATACATATAAAATTTTATTAAGGACAACATGTAACATAAAAGACTAATCATAACACAACAAACTAATACAATGAAAATGTGCTACATTGCAACTATCACAGAAAACGTTGTGTATTCTTATTGAGATGACTCAATTCTGATATGTATGGGCCCAAAGATCATACATAGAGCCCACACGTAGCATCAGCCGACACGTGTTTCGTCCAAAACTGGACTTCTTCAAGGCTGATAAGTTATAATACAAAAACATTGTATTACTAATTGTTAGACTTTCCTCCTTGGCGTGGTCTCTCTTAACTTTTTGCCTCTGTTCCCCAGGTTGTTGATGTGTGCTGGACTCTGATTTTGCTGTTTTTGTTACTCTGGGCACTTTACCACTGCTAACCAGTGCTAAAGTGCAAGTGCTCCTTTACAAAATGTGAATGTGATTGGTTTATCCATGATTGGCATATTTGATTTACTAGTAAGTCCCTAGTAAAGTGCATTAGAGGTGCCAGGGCCTGTAAATCAAATGCTACTAGTGGGCCTGCAGCACTGGTTGTGCCACCCACATAAGTAGCTCTGTAATCATGACTCAGACCTGCCATTGGAGTGCCTGTGTGTGCAGTTTTACCTGTAAATTCGACTTGGCAAGTGTACCCACTTGCCAGGCCTAAACCTTCCATTTTCTTACATGTCAGACACCCCTAAGGTAGGCCCTAGGTAGCCCCAAGGGCAGGGTGCAGTGTATGGTTAAGGTAGGACATATAGTAATGTGTTTTATATGTCCTGACAGTGAAATATTGCTAAATTCGTTTTTCACTGTTGCAAAGCCTGTCCCTCTCATAGGTTAACATGGGGGCTACCTTTAAATATGATTAAAGTGTAAATTCCCTTTGGGAGTGGATGGACATGGGGAGTTTGGGGTCTCTGAGCTCACAATTTAAAAATACATCTTTTAGTAAAGTTCATTTTAAGATTGTGCGTTTGAAAATGCCAGTTTTAGAAAGTGAGCATTTTCTTGCTTATACCATTTCTGTGACTCTGCCTGATTGTGGATTCCCTGTCTGGGTCAGTTTGACAGTTGGGCTGGTTACACCTCACACTAGACAGTGACACCAAGGGAGCTGGGGTGTAGCCTGCATATCCTGATGAGTCATCTGTGCTAGGAGGGAGGGCAGGAGTGGTCACTCGCACCTGAAAGGGATGTGCCTACCCTCACACAATGCAGTCTCCAACCCCCTGGTGAGTGTCTGGGGCCTGGCCTGGACAAGGTAGGATTTCACATTCCAAAGGGACCTTACTTTGAAGTAGGCCTACTTCAAAGGAGAAACTGGGTATAAGAAGGGCACCCAAAACCACAGACTTTAGAACACTTCTGGAAACAAGAGGAACCTCTGCCTGGAGAAGAGCTGAAGAGCTGAGGAGAGGTGCTGCCCTGCCTGTGACTGTGCTTGTTGGAGCTATCCTGCAGTTGCTGCTTCTGCCAGAGTAAGAGGGCAAAGACTGGACTTTGTGTGCCTTCTATCTTGTGAAGAAATCTCCAAGGGCTTGATTTAGAGCTTGCCTCCTGTTGTTTGAAGTCTCAGGGACAGCAAAGACTTCTCTCTGCCAGCACATGGAATCTCTGGAGAGACTCCTGCTCTAACAAGTGGTGCCCTATCCAGTCCCTGGGCCCTTGAAAGGAAAGCTGGTGGAAATCCAAGGAAATCGAGTTCGGGCGCCGGACCGACGCCGCTGCTGAATCTGGTGACGCCGCCTGCACCTGACGCTGGAACGTGCGATCTTCGCAGGCCTGACGCCGCTGCAGCCCGCTGAAGTCTGCGACTCCGTGGAAGTCGCCGCACCACGTCGTGACCGACGTCGCTCGAAGTCCGCGGATTCAAAGTTTCGCACTGACGCCGCGATCCCCGACTTCGTGCTTCGACTTCTTTTCACTCTTCACCAAAGGTACTGTACTTGGGGGTCTACGCGACTCGGTGTCCAGCGCCGCTGGTGTCGGCTTGTTTGGAACGACTCCGTCACGACGCCGTGTTAACATCTCATCGAAGCATTTTTGTTTCTAAGCGCTATTTTTGAGTTTAATCTTTAAAAATTCACAACTTGCCTTGTGTATGTCGGATTTTTGTCGTTTTGGTCTTGTTTTGTTTAGATAAATATTTCCCATTTTTCTAAACTGGTGTTGTGTCATTTTGTGGTGTTTTCATTAAGTTACTGTGTGTGTTGGTACAAATACTTTACACCTAGCACTCTGAAGTAAAGCCTACTGCTCTGCCAAGCTACCAAGTGGGTAAGCAGGGGTTAGCTGAGGGTGATTCTCTTTTACCCTGACTAGAGTGAGGGTCCTTGCTTGAACAGGGGGTAACCTGACTGTCAACCAAAGACCCCATTTCTAACATTGGTGATCAGCGGTTGGGATTTGGACTTGTATTTGTACTTGACATACACTGATTAAGTGTACACTACTGTTTGAGTTCAGACCACTACGTGACCACATACTACTTGTTTGGTGATCTTTAGATTTTTTCTCTGTGGGACTGTTTTTGTTCTACTCCATTTTTTTTCGCTGATTCCTTGATTGACTTTCTTTGGAACTTCATTTGGGAACTTGTTTTTCTGCCTTTGGAACTTTGCACTTGTTTTTGAATCTTCATCATGTCCCAAGCTGGAGATGCATCAGTTGAAGCTGACTTTGACCTTGAGAAATTGGACAGTTATACCAAAGCTCAGTTGAAGAAGTTCTGTAAAAGTTTTGACTGTCCCATTAAGAGCTCATCCAGGAGGAGCTGCAAAAGGCACTGATGGCCTGGGTGACAGCCAAGAGCACTGAAGGGCACACAGAGGATGAGGGAGATGAGGAGGAGGAGGAAGAGTGTTCAGTACACAATGGTATTGTGGGTGGTCCTGTTATGTCCAGGGAGAAGGTCTCTAGGGCAGGTAGCAGTGTCTCATCTAAGGGTCTGACACCTGAAGAGTTACAGGACAGACAGGCAGAAAGGGACTACCAATTGGAGCAGAGAAGGCTAGCCCTTGAGGAGAGGAAGTTAGCCATGGCTCATGTGCTTAGCTTCAGAGAGATGGATCATAGAAGCCAGTCCAGTAGAGATGGTGGCAGCAACCCTACAGTGCAGCCTGAGAGGAGGGTGCACATTCCTAAAGACCTTGTGAAAGATTACATGAGAGAAGATGACATATACTTGTGGTTCAAGGGGTATGAGTATGCTCTCCACATGAATCTGGTCACTGAAGCTCATTGGGGGGCGGTCTGTGGAAGCACTTTGAGGTAGAGGGGAGGGTTACACTGACAGCCTTAGGGGATGCTCAGAATCTCACCTACTCTAACATGAAGGATGCCTTGCTTACAAGGTATGGTCTTACCCCTGAGCAGTACAAGGATAAGTTTAGGTCCTACAAGAAGAAGGAATCCCAAACATGGTTGGAATGTGTTGATTCTAATTGCAGGTCACTGGATGGTTGGGTGAAGGGCAGTAAGGTAACTACATATGAGGGGCTTTACAATCTGATTGCTTGGGAGCACTTGTACAGTTTATTTGTTCCAGAGCTGCGCCAACACCTGATTGACAGCAAGCTGACTGACCCCAGGAAGCTTGCACAGGAAGCGGACCGCTGGGTGAGCACCAGGGTCCAAAAGAGGTATGGGGAAGACCACGCCAAGGGTGGGCAGGGTCCCTCTCAGAAGAAAGGGGGGGTAAGGGCAAACAGGGGGAGTTCTCTAAAGGGCCCCAAACTGATTCCCAGGGTAAGGATTCCCAACCCCCCAGTGAAAAGAAGCCATGGTTCTCCAAAGGGAAGCCAGTGGCAGGTGGCACCCCACGTAAGTGTTATGCATGTGACCAGGTGGGCCATGTGAGGGGGGGACCCCAAATGCCCCAAAAGTACACCAGCACCCACTAGTGCACCGTCCCAAGGTTTGGCCAGTGTAGCGCTTGGGGAGGAGTTGGTTTCAGGTGGGTGGGAACCAGCTGAGATGACCCTTGCCTCAGTAGGGGACAGTGAGATGGTCCAGAGAACCCTAGTGCCTGAAAACACTAAGAAGCACAGGCAGTGGGTGACCATTAATGGACAGAGGGTGGAGGCTCCGAGAGACACAGGAGACAGTGTGACTACAGTGAGGACTCAGCTGGTGCCTGAAGAGCAGATTGATCCCCGGGTACTTCACCAAGTAGTTGCAGTGGACAACTCAGAGCGCCTTTGCAGAGTAACGCAGGTTCCCTTTGAATGGGGGGGGGGTCTCAGGTTCCTTGAAGGCAGCTGTGAGTCCAACCATGCCTGTTGATTGTTTGCTAGGCAATGACCTGGAGGATTCCCCTTGGAAGGAGGTGGAACACAGGTCTCACTTGGAGATGTTGGGTCTGCCTCGGTGGGTATGCGTATCCACCCGGTCAATGGCAGCCCATCAGGGTAATCAAGAGCCACTGGAGCCTGAAACAGTGGACCAGGGGACCACCAAGAAGAGGAAGGGCAGGGGGCGCGGGAAACCGGCCCCAGAAGTTCCCACGGTCCGGGAGGAAGCAGAGCCTGAGTGTGACGCCCCGGAGCCTACAGGGGAACAGGTGGCTGAACTGGGGGAGGTCCCTGAGCTGTCACAGTGGCAGCAGGAAGGGGGGCCCACCAGGGAAGCATTCTGTGCAGCACAGAAGACATGCCCTACTTTGGAAGGTTTGCTGCAGCAGGCTGCAGACCAGGCGGCTGGCAAGGAGCCAGGATCACACCTGATTTATTGGGAGGATGACCTCCTGTATAGCGAGCCTAAGGTTCCTGAGCCTGGGTCAGCCCGTGTGCTGGTGGTACCCCAGTGCTTCAGGGCCTTCCTACTGGGGTTGGCTCATGATGTGCCTTTAGCTGGACATTTGGCGCAGGACAAGACCTTTGAGAGGCTTGTCACCCACTTTTACTGGCCCCTAATGCGCAGGCACTCAGATGCACATTGCAGGTCTTGTCAGACTTGTCAGGCAAGTGGCAAGAGTGGGAGGAAATGTAAAGCTCCCCTCCAGCCTTTGCCTGTTGTCAGTACTCCCTTTGAGAGGGTAGGCATTGACATTGTGGGACCTCTGTATCCCAAGACAGCCATGGGCAACAGGTTTATCCTGGTCTTGGTGGACCACGCCACCCGGTACCCAGAAGCCATTCCTTTGAGATCAATCACTTCCCCTGTGGTGGGTCGTGCATTGATGTTTTTTTTTTACCTGCATGGGGTTCCCCAAGGAAGTGGTATCTGATAGGGGTACCAACTTCATATCCACGTATATGAAGTCTCTGTGGAAGGAGTGTGGGGTAACCTACAAGTTCACCACCCCTTCCCACCCCCAAAGTAATGGTCCGGTTGAGAGATTCAACCGCACCTTAAAAGGCATGATCATGGGCCTGTCAGAGCCCTTGAGGCGGAAGTGGGACGTCCTCTTGCCATGCCTTCTGTTCGCCTACAGGGAGGTGCCTCAAAAGGGACTTGGGTTTAGCCCCTTTGAGCTGATTTATGGCCACCCTGTGAGGGGACCTTTGAGTCTGGTTAAGGAAGCTTTGGAGAAAGCTCCTAGTAAACCCCCCCAGGATGTATTCAGTTACATGCTGGCTTTGAGAAACCAGACTGCCCGCTTCAGGAGTCTAGCTCAGGAGAACCTGGAAGCAAGCCAGGAGGACATGAAACACTGGTATGACCAGAATGCCACTCTGGTCGAGTTTCAACCTGGACAAAAAGTGTGGGTGATGGCACCAGTGGAGCCTAGGGCGCTCCAGGATAAGTGGACTGGGCCATTTGAGGTGGTGGAGCGCAAGAGCGAAGTCACCTACCTGGTGGACTTGCGATCTCCAAGGAACCCTTTAAGGGTCCTGCATGTCAACGCCTCAAACCTCACTTTGAGCGGACTGAACTGTCCATGCTCCTTGCGACAGATGATGGGGTAGAGGAGGAGAGTGAGCCTCTTCCTGACCTCCTGTCGGCAGGAGAGAAAGATGGGTCAGTGGAGGGAGTGATCCTCTCCCCCTCCCTGACTGAGGAGCAGCAAGGTGACTGTCGCCACGTGTTGGGACAGTTTTCCTCACTGTTTTCCCTGATCCCAGGAGTCACACACTTGTGCACACATGATGTGGACACTGGCGACAGTACACCTATTAAACAGAAGGTTTACAGGGTGACTGACAGGGTCAGGGCATGCATTAAGGATGAGGTATCCAAAATGCTTACCCTAGGGGTTACTGAGCACTCCAGCAGTCCTTGGGCCAGCCCAGTGGTATTGGTCCCAAAGGCTGCTGCACCTGGTGCCACTCCAGAACTCAGGTTCTGTGTGGACTACCGGGGACTCAATGCGGTCAGCAAGACTGACGCACACCCCATCCCCCGAGCTGATGAGCTCATTGACGGGTTGGGAGCTGCCAAGTACCTCAGTACGTTTGATTTAACATCTGGGTACTGGCAGATTGCCTTAACTGAGGGGCCATGGAGAGGTCAGCATTCTCTACACCCAATGGACACTTTCAATTTAAAGTGATGCCATTTGGGATGAAGAATGCCCCTGCCACCTTTCAGAGGTTTGTCAACCAGGTGTTGGCAGGACTGGATGAGTTCAGTGCCGCCTACCTAGATGACATTGGTGTGTTTAGTTCCACATGGGAGGAACACCTGCAACACCTCTGGAGAGTGTTAGAGGCCCTGCAGAAGGCAGGCCTCACTATTAAGGCGAGCAAGTGCCAAATAGGGCAGGATTCTGTGGTGTACTTAGGGCACCAGGTGGGGAGTGGCCAGGTGGCACCCCTACCGCCTAAGATTGACACAATTCTGGCTTGGGAGCCTCCCAAGACCCAGACTGAAGTGAGAGCCTTTTTAGGTCTCACAGGATATTACAGGAGGTTTGTTAAGGGATATGGCACCATTGTTACCCCCTTAACTGAGTTGACTTCTAAGAAGCAACCCAGGAAAGTGATCTGGACAGAGGCTTGCCAGAACGCTTTTGATGCCCTGAAGGCTGCCATGTGCACAGCACCTGTGCTGAAGGCACCTGACTACTCCAAGGAGTTTGTTGTGCAAACAGATGCCTCAGAGCATGGTATTGGTGCAGTACTCTCACAGCTTAATGAAGAGGGCCTAGATCAACCCATAGCCTTCATTAGCAGGAGGTTACTACCCAGGGAACGTAGGTGGAGTGCCATAGAACGTCAAAGCGTTTGCTGTGGTCTGGGCACTGAAGAAGCTAAGACCCTACTTGTTTGGGACTCACTTCCGAGTTCAGACCGATCACAGGCCCCTCAGATGGTTAATGCAGATGAGGGGTGAAAATCCAAAACTGTTGAGGTGGTCCATTTCCCTACAGGGGATGGACTTTACGGTGGAACACCATCCTGGTACAGAACACGCTAATGCTGATGGTCTGACCAGGTTCTTCCGCCTTAGTGATGAGAACTCCCATGAGGTTGGGTAATTGCTCCCCACTTTCAGCTGGGGGGCACGTGTTAGACTTTTCATCCTTGGCGTGGTTTCCCTTAACTTTGTGCCTCTGTTCCTCAGGTTGTTGATGTGTGCTGGACTCAGATTTTGCTGTTTTTGTTACTCTGGGCACTTTACCACTGCTACCCAGTGCTAAAGTGCAAGTGCTCCTTTACAAAATGTGAATGTGATTGGTTTATCCATGATTGGCATATTTGATTTACTAGTAAGTCCCTAGTAAAGTGCACTAGAGGTGCCAGGGCCTGTAAATCAAATGCTACTAGTGGGCCTGCAGCACTGGTTGTGCCACCCACATAAGTAGCTCTGTAATCAGGACTCAGACCTGCCATTGCAGTGTCTGTGTGTGCAGTTTTACCTGTAAATTCGACTTGGCAAGTGTACCCACTTGCTAGGCCTAAACCTTCCCTTTTCTTACATGTCAGACACCCCTAAGGTAGGCTCTAGGTAGCCCCAAGGGCAGTGTGCAGTGTATGGTTAAGGTAGGACATATAGTAATGTGTTTTATATGTCCTGACAGTGAAATATTGCTAAATTCGTTTTTCACTGTTGCAAGGCCTGTCCCTCTCATAGTTTAACATGGGAGCTACCTTTAAATATGATTAAAGTGTAGATTCCCTTTGGGAGTAGATGGACATGTGGAGTTTGGGGTCTCTGAGCTCACAATTTAAAAATACATCTTTTAGTAAAGTTGATTTTAAGATTGTGCGTTTGAAAATGCCACTTTTAGAAAGTGAGCATTTTCTTGCTTATACCATTTCTGTGACTCTGCCTGTTTGTAGATTCCCTGTCTGGGTCAGTTTGACAGTTGGGCTGGTTGCACCTCACAGTAGACAGTGACACAAAGGGAGCTGCAGTGTAGCCTGCATATCCTGGTGAGCCATCTGTGGTAGGAGGGAGGGGAGGAGTGGTCACTCGCACCTGAAAGGGCTGTGCCTGCCCTCACACAATACAGTCTCCAACCGCCTGGTGAGTGTCTGGGGCCTGGCCTGGGCAAGGCAGGATTTCATATTCCAAAGAGACTTTACTTTGAAGTAGGCCTACTTCAAAGGAGAAACTGGGGATAAGAAAGGCACCCAAAACCACAGACTTTAGAACACTTCTGGAAACAAGAGGAACCTCTGCCTGGAGAAGAGCTGAAGAGCTGAGGAGAAGTGCTGCCCTGCCTGTGACTGTGCTTGTTGGAGCTATCCTGCAGTTGTTGCTTCTGCCAGAATAAGAGGGCAAAGACTGGACTTTGTGTGCCTTCTATCTTGTGAAGAAATCTCCAAGGGCTTGATTTAGAGCTTGCCTCCTGTTGTTTGAAGTCTCAGGGACAGCAAAGACTTCTCTCTTCCAGCACCTGGAGTCTCTGGAGAGACTCCTGCTCTGACAAGTGGTGCCCTATCCACTCCCTGGGGCCTTGAAAGGAAAGCTGGTGGAAATCCAAGGAAATCGACTTTGGATGACTTCGGACCGACGCCGCTGCTGAATCCGGTGACGCCGCCTGCACCTGACGCCGTGACTTTCGCTGGAACGCGACGATCTTCGCAGGCCCGATGCCGCTGCAGCCCCACGGAAGTCCGCGACTCCGTGGAAGTCGCCGCACCACATCGTGACCGACACCGCTCGAAGTGCGCGGATTCAAAGTTTCGCACCGACGCCACGATCCCCGATTTCGTGCATCGACTTCTTTTCACTCTTCACCAAAGGTACTGTACTTGGGGGTCTATGCGACTACGTGTCCGACGCTGCTGGTGTCAGCTTGTTGGGAACGACTCCGTCACGACGCCGTGTTAACATCTCATCGAAGCATTTTTGTTTCTAAGCGCTATTTTTGAGTTTGATCTTTAAAAATTCATAACTTGACTTGTGTATGTCGGATGTTTGTCGTTTTGGTCTTGTCTTGTTTAGATAAATATTTCCTATTTTTTTAAACTGGTGTTGTGTAATTTTGTAGTGTTTTCATTAAGTTACCGTGTGTGTTGGTACAAATACTTTACACCTAGCATTCTGAAGTTAAGCCTACTGCTCTGCCAAGCTACCAAGGGGGTAAGCAGGGGTTAGCTGAGGGTGATTCTCTTTTACCCTGACTAGAGTGAGGGTCCTTGCTTGAACAGGGGGTAACCTGATTGTCAACCAAGTACCCCATTTCTAACACTAATTACATATATCTAGTATAAAAATTACAATAGTAACTACACACTATAAATGAAAAAACACACCCAATCTCCAAAGGTGTATACTAATAATAAAAAATGTGAAAAAGAGAACCAACACCAGATGTCAAATATCCTAATTATTATAAAAGTGTCTATTGATTAGCCAAAGGTATTGGCAAGTGCTCAAGCAATGAAAGTGTGAATGTTTTTCTATATAGAGCAACCATGCAAAGACTATAGATTTGAAGGAATTCCAATAGTTCCTGAGGTAAAGCAAACTCTATGTGGCAGGCCATCACCAGAGTGATCATGTTCGCTAACCCCAAAAATAGGAGATCGGCATCACATTATGAACATACGGAAATGCTACTATACATGATAGAATTTACATTAGACAATAATGTTTTCATGCATGAGGGCCAGTGATTCAAACAAGCGCAAGGAGTAGCCATGGGCTCACGATTCTCACCATCCTATGCAAGCTTATATATGGGTCTGTTTGAGGCGATGCATATTTGGAAAGAAGTTCCCCCCCATCTGACTTAAAACATATTTTTGGGGGGAGAGATATATTGATGATGTGATTATGAGTTGGACAGGGTCTGAACAACTACTGGTGGACTTCTATAACTATATAAATTGGAACACGTATAATATAAAAATGACCTATGAATATAGTAAAAACAGTATTTGCTTTCTGGATCTGAATATATTCATCAAAGATAATGTCATCCACACCAAAATCTATCGTAAACCGACAGCCTGCAATGCAATATTACATCCCAAAAATCAGATTTCAACCATTCCCTTTGGGGAAATGACTAGATTTGAAAGGAATTGTAGTGAAGAAAACACATGTGATATTGAATTAGATGGTTTGGAAAAAAGATTCCTGCAAAGAGGTTATTCCAAACGTATTATAGGGTCAGCAAGGAATAAGATCAATCAAACATGTAGAACCACCCTATTGAATAAACACATCAAATCCCGAGACAGTTCGCCACGTACAACTGTTAATTTCTGTACGGCTTACAGCCAAAATACTCAGAATATATATTGCATCTTATGTAAACATTGGAATATATTACAGACAGATTGCACGCTTGTAGAGATACTACCTAAAAGGCCGAAAATGATTCACAAAAGGGGAAAAAACATTAAAAATTATGTATGTAAAGGTTTTCTGCCTCCTTTAAAGGAAAATAAATCTACATGGCTCCCCGAAAAAAATGTATGGCTTTTACAGGTGTGGTCACTGTAATGTGTGCAATCTAGCGTTGCACAGGACTTTAGAATTAAGGCCCGTATTTATACTTTTTGACGCTAAACTGCGCTAACGCAGTTTAGCGTCAAAAAGTTTTGCGCCGGCTAACGCCATTCTGAAGCGCCATGCGGGCGCCGTATTTATTGAATGGCGTTAGCCGGCGCTAGCAGACCGGCGCTGCCTGGTGTGCGTGGAAAAAAACCACGTACACCAGGCAGCGCCGGCGTTGGGGAAAATGGCGTTAGGGTGTCTTAAAATGGTGCAAGTCAGGTTGACGCCCAAAAATCGCCTCCACCCGATTTGCGCCATTTTTAACGACGCCCAGACGCCATTTACATGACTCCTGTCTTAGTAAAGACAGGAGTCATGCCCCCTTGCCCAATGGCCATGCCCAGGGGACTTATGTCCCCTGGGCATGGTCATTGGGCATTGAGGCATGTAGGGGGGCACAAATCAGGCCCCCCTATGCCAAAAAAAAAAAAAAAAAAAAAAAAAAATTATACTTACCTGAACTTACCTGAATGTCCCTGGGATGGATCCCTCCATCCTTGGGTGTCCTCCTGGGGTGGGCAAGGGTGGCAGGGGGGGTCCCTGGGGGCAGGGGGGGTCCCTGGGGGCATGGGAGGGCAGCTGTGGGCTCATTTTGAGCCCACAGGTCCCTTAACGCCTGCCCTGACCCAGGCGCTAAAATCCGGCGCAAATGCAGGGTTTTTTGCCCCGCCCACTCCCGGGCGTGATTTTTGCCCGGGAGTATAAATACGACGCATTTGCGTCGCAGTCATTTTTTTAGACGGGAACGCCTACCTTGCATCTCATTAACGCAAGGAAGCCGTTCACGCAAAAAAATTACGCTCTTTCCTCATACTTTGGCGCTAGACGCGTCTAACGCCAAAGTATAAATATGGCGTTAGTTTTGCGCCGAATTTGCGTCGAAAAAAACGACGCAAATTCGGCGCAAACGGAGTATAAATATGCCCCTTAGTTTTAATGGAAGCGATACATACAAAATCACAACTTTCCTTAATTGTAATACTAAATTTACTGTATACATTTTGGAATGTGAATGTGGACAAATTTATGTGGGCAGTACCATCAGGCCCTTAAAGGAACATATTCAGGAGCACATTCGTGCTATTAGGAATAATGATATGGCATCACCAGTGGCACGTCATATGAACAAGAGACATCCAGGCACAGAAGTCTCAATAATAAAATTAAATGGGCATTAGCCATACTCCAGTGAATCCTAGGGGTGGAAATAGGACTTTGGATCTAAGAAGGAATGAGGCAAAATGGATTATCAAGTTAAGGACTATAGAACTGGGGTTGAATCTGGATGATGAATTGTATCACTTTTTATAATTGTGTATGTATAGATGTACATTTAGAAGAAGGCTACGTATTAATGTTATAAACTATATATTGTTTGTGTATGGTCAGAACAACATTATGTATGCAAATAATATTTTTCGATAAATATGTACATGATGTTGTGATTTAATGTTCACATGGCACACAACCTTCTATTATGGGGACTGTCTTTTCGAGACACTTCTAACACCTTTCTGCTCTGCCCCTTTACTCATTTTGGACCTATTTCTCTTATATGGACATCTCTGGGATTTTTTATAGGTTAGTCGGTTTTCTACTGCACCCATTATAATCTATCTATGGATGCCCTATCACCGTAGTGGTGCAATTATACTAGAAACAGACTATTTCTGAATTTCTATGGGCCATTAGGCATGCATTACATTAATTCATTAAATCGACCCATTAATTAGGTAGGTCAAGATTTATTCTTTACATTTTTGGTTTGATGCTTGGCTTGCCGCCGATTGATTTTCATATCGGCGTAAGCACCTTAGTTAACATTACGGTTTTATTTCTGCCCCAAATTTCATTGATGATTATAGAACTTTTTGCATTTAAGATTTTTACCTATATTCATAGGGCAATTATATTTCGAAAGCCCGTGGTGATTTTCTATGTAAGAAAGTTTCTGCATCACCGTTCTATGTAACTGAGGCAAGGTTACATTTATGAGCCAAACATACTACACTCCAAGATGGCTGCTACATTTTTCATTACTCTCCAAGGACTCTTTCGCTTTCTAAAGTAGTCCATCTCCATCCCTTCGCGGACGTATCAACATTCTATGTCGGTATTGGATACATGCCGGCTTTTGTAATGATTATATAAGGCGGTTACTTGATTGTGTGGGTTAGACGTTGTTTTGGATGGAGTTAAGCAAGAGGTGGATTCACGATGCTCGATGTATGAATATACAGGTATCTTTGGACACCGACCTGCACTTTGTTGTTTCCGTTCTTTTAAGCTAGTGCTACTACAATTTTGACGATCTTTCAAAACGCTCTTTTCTTAAAAAGGAATGTTTGGCATATAAGATTTTTATATAAAATATGCCATCCAGCTATCGGCTGTATAGTATTTCTTTATATTTATATTCATATACAGGTATTTACCAATACCTAAGCAAGAGAGAGCTCATTTTAGATATCAATAATCTTACTGATTATATATACATTCTCATATGTTTGAAATGGACTTCACCTTGATGTTTAATACTTCTAACTGCATTTTAGTGAACATTTGGAAGTAATATTTCTCAATTTATAACCGACACACGGTAATAATGTGTGTGGTTTCTTTTCAAAGAGGAGTTTTTTAGATTTTGTTGAAATAAACATGCAAGCTATATGTTGTTGATCTATTTGTAACACAGAGGCACAATTACAATAAGTTTCATTACAAAGTTACCATAATTGGAAAATTATTTTTCCAATATAAAGACAATGTATTTTTTATGTTAGTAGGTAGAAGAATAGTTTTTGGTGACTTTTTTCCCTACATATTAGATGCATATGAATATTATTTTCTTCTAGTTGAGACCTGAGAGACAAAATAGAACTTTCCAACAATTTTTTTTTGGGGGGATCCAGTATAATACATTGACATAGAGGCTACTGTTATGAAGGTTAGTATGAGATCTGAACACTTTCAGAATTAAGGGCCAGATGTAGCAAACTTTTGCGAGTCGCAAATGGCCCGATTCGCAATTTGCGACCCGCAAAATCAGAAATGGGATGCAAAAATCCCATTTCCGACTCGCAAAATGCGATGCGAGCCGTTACCGACTCGCAAAATTTGCAACCCCATTTTGCGAGCCGCAAACCATATGCAATAGCAACTCGCAAATTGCGACTAGTCGCAAAAAGCCCATTTTGCACATCCAATTTACCACTAACTCAGAGCAGGTGGTAACCATTACCAAAGTATAAAAGGAGACCCAGAAGGCATCTGGGTTACTCAAGATGGAGGAGATATACCTGATAGCAGTGAGGAGGAGAGCCCACGCCACCCAGCAGAGGAGGAGGAGGAGCCAGAGACAGGAGAAGATTTACAGAACAAGGCAGACACTCTTCCAGCAAACTGAGGAGGAAATTTATGACAAATATAGACTTAGCAGCGCAGCTATACTAGATTTAATAGATTTACTCAAACCACAGCTAGAACGCCAGACTGTGCGGGGCTGCGCCATCCCTACGCATGTGCAAGTGCTATGCTCACTGCACCTCTTGGCCTCGGGTAGCTATCAGGGGGTCATTGCTGTGGCAGGTGGGATATCCCAAAGTGCACTATCACGGTTCTTTAGGGCATTCCTAGACGCCTTACTCACACACATGTCCCAATACATATACCTACCCAGGAATGAGGCAGAAATCAACACCACCAAGTTGGAATTTTACAGGATTTCCAACTTCCCCCATGTCATAGGGTGTGTAGATGGGACACATATACAAATATGCCCTCCTGCAAACTTGGAATATCTGTTCCGCAATAGGAAGTGTACCCACTCACTCAATATTCAGGTGGTATGTGACGCTCATTATATCATCACTGACATGGTTGCCAAATTTCCAGGCAGTACTCATGACTCCTACATTTTTAGGCACAGTGGGATACACCAACGCCTGGAATGTGGGGAGTTTGGAGACGGATACCTCCTAGGTAGAGCTGAATACACCTTGAAGACATGCACACAGGTCAATGTGCAAACCACCCATGCCTTGCTAACAGTGTACGTTTTGTGCCAAACAGGTGACAGTGCATATGCACTACGACCATGGATACTGACTCCGTACTTAACACCCAGCAATGATTGCGAGAGGCGATACAACAGTGCACATAAGAGGACCAGGAACCTGATAGAACGTACCTTCGGACTGCTGAAAGCAAGGTTCAGATGCCTCCACCGAAGTGGAGGTGCCCTCCAGTATACCCCAATAACGGCTTTCAAAATAGTTGTTGCATGCGCTATCCTGCACAGCATTGCCACCCGACGTGGGCTACCTCTCACCCCTGAAGACCCAGATTCTGAGGATGAAGAGCAAGAGCAACCACATCACCATCATGGGGATAGGAGCATCGCAAATCAAGGCAGACTGAGACGGGAACACATTGCAAACCAATACTTTGGAAGGTACGTGCAAACTTCTACCATACTCACCAATATAACAAAGAGTCCATGTGTTAAGTGGAAAGAACAAATGATTTAATAAGTGCAAATAACCAAACTATGTACATGAGAAACAGTTCCGGGGCTTCAATAGTCCACCTGGCATGGGACACATTGACATCATGTGCCCCAAACCCAAGGACAGTGTGGAGCTCACACCCTACGGCGGGGTCGGCCAGCCTGGCTGGTACTAGGGGGGTCAGCAGTGCTCTGCCTTGTGCTTCCACTACGTAACACCCTGGTGTCACTGGCAGAGACACTGCTGACAGTGGAGCCCTCCTCACTGTCCTGTGGCGTGTCGCCTGTGCCCCTGGCCACCTGCCGTGCCTCCATGAGGTCCATTGCATGGCTGAGACGGCCCAGTCCCCGTGCCACATCATCCGCAAAGTGGCCCATGTCCACCTGGAGGCTGACTGTGCGCCTAGACAGCCCTGTTGTGTTGACAGCCAGCATAACTATAGAGGAGGCCATCCTGTCCAGGCATTGCAGCCGCTGGCAGCCCCTGCGCCGTGCACTGTCACTCTGTGTTAGCAGTCCTGCCACTAGTTGGCGCATAGACAGTGCAAGGTCACCCGTGTTGTTACTGATGACCTGCAATTCCGACTGCACCTGCTGCATACTGATGGCATGATTTCTTTCAAAGCGCTGCAATACCCCACTAATCCTCCTTAATTGTTGGTTTTGCAGGCGCTGACCCCGTAGCAGTTGGGCCTCTGTTGGTGATGTGGAGGCATGCCCTGACTCTGCCTGCTGCTCTGCTGTTGATCTCCTACGTCGCCTGCGAAGCAGTGGAGGCGCTGTATTGTCTGACGTGGCACTCTGGCTTGTACCCGGTGCAGGCTCGCACACCACTGTTGCAACAGGTGTTTCCAGAGAGGGCATGGTGTTGGTGGTGCAGGGAGCAGTGGTGGCTGGTCCTGTTGTCTCCTGTGTGTGCTGGCTGACCAGTGGCCCCTGGCTGCTTGGGCTGGTGGGGGTGTCTTGTGGGAGACCTGTGGGACATAGGGAACACACTGTCAGTGTCTACTATCTGTTGTCAACTTCCTAATAAACAATTGCCTATGAACTGCCTACTTGACTACTTTGCCCATAATGCATCATTCTGGTGTTTGCTACTCTAAAATGGAGCTATCTTGGTTGTGCATACCCCTGTGTACAAGGTGGGTGGGGGTATGGCATTGATGAGGGTACATGCATGTCACATGGTACTCACCGGTTGATGGTCCTGGCTCAGAGGTGTCCAGATCTCCCATCCCACTGACAGCCTCAGGCTCAAAGGTCTCCTCTACCCTTTCCTCCAGGGGTGTGGGTGGTGGTACAGTCGATGGTCCCCCTCCTGTGCCTCTCATCTCCCGGAGCCGCTCTGCCACCCTCTCCTTGGTCCGGGAGCGCAGGTCATACCACCTTTTCTTCAGTTCTTCCACACTCCGGTGGCTGACCCCCAGGGAGTTGACCTTGTCCTGGATCTGCTGCCAAAATATTTTCTTTTCTGTGTCTGGCACGGTGAGGGCTGCCCTGCCAAACAGCTCGTCATGGTGCTGACAGCACTCATCTGTCAGCACCTCCAACTCCTTCTCAGCAAACTTTAGCTTCCTTTTCCTAGGATTGTCAGCCATGGTTGCTGGAGCTCTGTCTGTTAGCTGTGCTGCAGTTAAAATGGGTGTGGTCCTCCCTCCTCCCAGGTGTATTTGTAAACTTCCTGGCTGTGATGTCATCATCATGTGCCAGGAAGTGTTCTCCAGAGTGTTCTGAAGTGTTTTCCAGAGTGTTCTGCAGCACCTGCATTCAATTTTCAGCACAGTCGCTATTTGCGACACCCACTCGCAAATTGCGAGTCCGTTTTTTTCGCGGTCGCAAAAAGCGACCTCGCAAACAGCAGACTCGCTATCTGCGGTGCGACTCCGTGTGCGAGACGCAAATTGTCCTCGCACTTTCTACCTGTATTGCAGTTAGCGACTCGCAGATTGCGAGTTGCAAATACTCGCAATTTGCGAGTCGCTAATTTTTACCTACCTACATCTGGCCCTAATATATTTATACAGTTTTAAGCCTAAGTTTATGACCTGGTCCCTATTTTTATTTATAGCTTTAGACAACAATTTGGGACCCATGAACATATGGATGATTAAGGTACCTATTTTTGGGGTTAGCGAATATGATCACTCTGGTGATGGCCTGCCACATAGAGTTTGCTTTACCTCAGGAACTATTGGAATTCCTTCAAATCTATAGTCTTAGCATGGTTGCTCTATACAAAAAAACATTCACACTTCCATTGCTTGAGCACTTGTCCATACCTTTGGTTAATCAATGGACACTTTTATAATAATTAGGATATTTGACATCTGGCGTTGGTTCTCTTTTTCACATTTTTTATTATTAGTATACACCTTTGGAGATTGGGTGTGTTTTTTCATTTATAGTGTGTAGTTACTATTGTAATTTTTATACTAAATATTTTTAATTAGTAATACAATGTTTTGTATTATAACTTATCAGCCTTGAAGAAGTCCAGTTTTGGACGAAACACATGTCGGCTGATGCTACGTGTGGGCTCTATGTATGATCTTTGGGCCCATACACTTCAGAATTGAGTCATCTCAATAAGAATACACAACGTTTTCTGTGATAGTTGCAATGTAGTGCATTTTCATTGTATTAGTTTGTTGTGTTATGATTTGTCTTTTATGTTACATGTTGTCCTTAATAAAATTTATATGTATAATGGAATTGATATGTATATTTCAATAAGAGAATCAACACTGTTGCTATCAATGTAAGAACATCATTTTAGGAATAATTTGAAACTTATATTAATCTTCTTAAGCCTTAATTGGCCCTTAATACTTTCATATTACTGAACAATTTGTGTGCTCTGCTATTCTTTTTTGTTTTGTCTATGTTACGGGTCTTCTGTTATGGAATTCCAGGACACACATTATGGCAACGATGTGCTTTAGTGTATGAGCACCTCTAACCACTACTGTATGTAGAGAATTATGGGAATGTGCATTGTTTGTCTTTCTAGTGTTGCCAATTTTTTTGCTTCCCTTGAGTGTCACTGTTTTCTTTAGATTGCTTGGTCTTTTGTTGCTAGCCAATCACTTTATTGCACAAATGACCTTTTCGTTCTACATTCCCTCATCTGTGACTGCCCTATTACTTGGGGTTGTCCTTTTTTTGCTGGAGTGTTAGGCAGTGTGCTTCCTTTTTTGTCAACCCTTGTCTTTATGACGGCTCCCTTGAGCCATGGCTGAAGAGCTTTGGTGAGGCACCTGCGCAGTATGGAGAGGTATTTAAACCAGAGAAGACTTTTGGTGGCACTTCAAACAAGCCCCTACACTATGCTGATCCCTGCTGATGATGGGCTAAACCCAGAAACACGTGTACAGGGATATACAGCACTTGCTGCACCTACGAAGGTGAAAGACTTTAATATTTTTTTGAAAGAACTACGATGTCGATTGCATTTACCATGATGCACTGGGGTTAAACATTTTTCTGGAGTGTTAGCCAGTGTGCTTACTATTTTGTTAAACCCTGTCTTTATGACGGCTCCCTTGAGCTACGACTGACAAGCTTTGGTGAGGCACCTGCACGCTACGGAGCGGTACTTAAACCAGAGAAGACTTTTGGCTGCACTTCAAGCAAGCCCCTACACTATGCTGCTCCCTGCTGATGATGGGTTAAACCCAGAAACACGACACGTGTACAGGGATTTCCAGCACTTGCTGCACCTACGGAGGTGAAAGACTTTAATACTTTTTTGAACGGACTATGATGTCGACTGCATTTACCATTATGTATTGGGGTTATACTTTTTTGCTGGAGTGATAGGCAGTCTGCTCCATATTTTGTTAAACACTGTCCTATTACTCCCAGTCCTCTGTAAGACTGCCAATATTTTCATATTATGGGCAATTTGTTAGGGCAATTTCTCCCATATGAAACCTGTTTTTCAGACATTTTGCACTAGTCCCTGCCTTTTGTTCCACTTTCCAGTTCAGTAGGCAGGGAGCACACCACTGACAGGAAATATTCCTTTTTGCAATCATTAATACCAGAATGATCAACATTCTTGGGCATGTCAATGGAATACCCTCCCCCTGACATTCAACAGCCTTACCTACTTACCTACCTTAGCCAAGTCTGATACCTGTAGTTCTGTGACCTGGCCATGATTATAATAATGTTAATTACAATTACATACATATCTACTTACCATTATAATATCAACATTTTGGGCTACAATATGTTTGTACTTTACATTTTAAATATGTAAAGTCGATATCTTTGTAGTTGATATTTTAACACAATATGTTTGTACCACAATAAAAAGCCGCTTTACCAATCATCAGCTAAGATCTTTTCAGACAGGCCAAACAGAAGCAAATGCATTACTTCATAAACCTAGTCATTAAATATTGGGCACAAACTGTTCTGCACTAGGGAGATGATGTATTCTGGCTGTTAGTGTAGCCAGGAAATGTAACATAAGCTCGATATATAAAAGTTTACAGCTGTACTGTAAAGGTATAGTTCTCTTCCTAAATTGGCTATCTGAAAGGGTATGCTAGTGAAAATCCAGTGCCTAACAGTGCACCAGGGTGCAAAGCCGCACATCATGGAGGAAAGCAGCCTAATTAGAGCACCAGCGCAAGGGAAGCAGGGCAAACTTAGTAGATATGTGTACTGTGTGTCTAAGCAGACACATCAAAAACTTGTCTCCTCGATGCTTCAATGTAACATAATGTGTAGGGACAAGATCTTTTCATAGTGACCATGATAAAATAGTTCACCACCACTGACTCTTGAACTGTTTATTCTTGACCAACAGCAACTAATAGGATATGGAGGCTTCCTGGGGTTCTAGCAAATAGTGGTGAATTTCCTGTGAAAAGCAACATGAACAGAAGAGCATCTCCCAAACTACACACATCTGTTTTAATACACTAGTGAATTCCACTGCTGATTGCCCCAAAACATTTTTTTAAAATACAATGTATCTCATTAGGATGTTGCCTATTTAGAATCAGAGAGATTGATGTAGATCAGTGTTCCTGTTACATTTTGTATTTTTCAGGATGGGTTTTTGCCATTTTGTTTATGCTGTGCTCCAACAGCATTTCCATTTTATTTTCATCAATGAGCAGTTGTTTGACATTACTGAGTTTTTGGCTTGTTAATATCAAAGGAATTCTAATTATTTTCAGACACAGAAATCACACGAACAGAGAAGATAAATTTAGGGCCAGATGTACATACATTTGATTCACTGGAAGTGGTCACAGTTTGTACACCAACCTTTAGAGAATCCAAAGGTATTTGTGAATCGACCTATATATTAATAAGTTGTTCACACAATACTGAATCACAGTTAGTTGCAATTCGGCTACATCATGAATATTAATAAGGTAATTTGCAAATTGTAACCCAGTACAATTCCCGGCCTTTGCAAGGACGGTGGTCTACTGTACACAGCAGACCACCACATCTGTGACAGGTTTGAAAGAAAACATCTTTTTTTAATGCAGTCTGTTTTCCTTAAAGAAAAACAGGATGTGATTACAAAAAAAAGAGAAACTTTGTAAAACTTTTTTATTAATAAGCAGTGGTCCCAGGGCCCACTGCCTACTCTTAGAAAACTTTTTTTGGACCATTTGGACCCCATCCTGTTCATAAACAAGTTACCACCTCTTTTGTGGTGTTGGTAAAACATTAATGTTTTGCGACTGCATTTCGGCCACTAATTATTAATATATGACATAAGAAATAGCTACTTGTGGGCGCCACCCTATACATGCCTCTTCTTAACAGTGATTCCTTGGGATTTCCAAAACTCATTAAGCTGTTCAGTAACATGTTACCAAATAGCTTGATTTGATGGGTTTAGTACATCCAAAAAACACATTTTCTTTTTGCAACCCCTACAATGTTCCGAGTTGCAGTGTTTGCAACAAGAAACTGGGTTAGCACATCTGGGCCTTAGTCTTTGAAGTATGAAAACCTTGAAAACTGTTAGTTTCACTCTTCAACAACATGAAAATTCTAGTGAGATATAATGAGGCTTCTCAACATCAATGCCTAATTTCCCCTTCACTCTGCAATTGGAAAAATGCAGAACAACCCCTAAACACAGAAAATAGATGGGGAAGGAACAGAGGTATGGGAAAGGAACACTGGATACTGAAGCTAGCATAGAAAAACAATAATCAGAATAGGCAGTTTGAAATAACAGCAAGAAAATAATGCACATAACCCTGCTTCTCTCATGGTAGATGGATACAAACATCTGAACAAAATCTGGAGTGAAGAACACGGCGTCTGGAGTTAATCTCATGAAAGCATTCATGGAAATGGTGGGAGCACATCTGGGGCCATACTATAGTGGTGCTCCCCGGGTGTAACAGGCATGTGTGCCTGCTTTGTGCACCCGCAGGGCATTTTGGTATTACAGAGGGGGCTGCATACGCTTGTGCGGCCCCTTCTGCAGTGCACATATAGCAAAGTGCTATCACCAGAGGTTGTTCCCTCATCTGCATGGGGGTGTGGCCACATGCAAATGAGGGAATCTCTTTGCCTCTGCGCCCAGCGCCATATTAAAGACATGGGTGCAGATGCAAGGAAGCTGTCAAGAGGCGTACAGACAATCCACCACCTAGAAGGTGGTGTACTGTCTGGGCGTCCCCTGATGGCAGCCTTCTTGAGGGGGTAAAGGGGAGTCCCATGGACACCCCAGACATCCCCTTGCAGATGGGTGCAGTCACTCACTGCACCCAAATGCAAGGCCATCTCTAATCCCTCTTAAAAGTGCAGGCGGGTTGCCGCCTGCACAGTGAAACATGAGTGGCTTTAAAGCAGCTGCTCCGTTTTTCACAAGAATGCTCTGCCCCAAGAGCACGCAAGTTCTCAGCTTCTCTGGGGGCAGCGCAATCATGCTAATATGGTGCATTTTCCTTGTTTTTAAAAGGTGCGCCCAACGCAAACAATGAAAATGTGCCATATGTGTGATACAGCCCCAGGAACAGTAAAGAGTAGATGCACTGACAGGAAGCCAGGTTCAAGCTGTAAGCCTATATAAGAAAACAATTAGAAACTTCCAGTGTTTCCAAACTATTAGTGGGTAGTCAGGGAGGCACTTGTACTTGTTCAGCTGTCAATGTCTTGGAAATTGAAGTGCTATCTTAAATTTGAAAAACCATAGTATAAGTCTTCAGGTGAGATGGTATGTTGCTTAGGGTACCAGCTGGCTAGTACTCAAATCATCCACATCCTCTTGCAATGTCTGAGATCAAAAATCACCATGCTCCAGCAGAGCTACAGCTTCGCTGACAGAAACAGGTTGCAACTGGAAACAAAGGAGGAGGTTACTAATGCATTTGTGAGGTGCTACCACGACGAATGAGACTCAACATGATTTGCCCCACTGCAGAAGCCAAAGCTCCATCTCATGAGCGCCTGTGTTCCCACCATATAACTGATTCATTTTCCCTACCTTGAGCTAGATTTTAGGTCAGAAAAATCACACAGTAAACTGATTTGATGATTTTTGATTTCCCACAACCAATCTGTCCATGTGTTAGCTAATGTTTCTTAAAATGTGCAGATTTCTGGCACTGTTTCCCACAAGAACTTTCACATTTAATATCACTCTTTAAAAAAGCGTGTGCGATATAGATGTGATAAGTCAGTCAGTTAATCGGTTTCATTCAAATGTACTGCATATGCATGGGTAACATTTACATTTTGAAGTCAGACTTCAGACTAGTACAAGGTTTGTACCATCCTGATACCATCAACCATTTGAAGTAGAAAGTCAAGGCTTCGAATCTAGTTTCTAATCAGACCTACTATTCATTGAAGTTAGCAGACATTAACTACACTAATTACGTTAGCTGTGAAATTAACCTTGTAAGGACGGAGGCACTACTGATATGCCCCAAACAAGTGGGAGTGGTTGTTAGTGGCCACGGCAATCTGACATTCCTAAAGATAGAGCAAATTTTAGGAGCTCTGCAATTTAGACGATCATTATTTTTGCAGATTGCAACTTTGTCGTCATATTTCACTAAGGCAAGAACAATGGCAAAATGGATGTATTGTCCAGCTTAGTTATCAGCAACAAGATATCCTTTGTGGACTTCTTAATGTTCAAGTGTTCAACTTTTCAATTGATGAGCCTTATTTATAGCAGTATCAATTAGTTACTGGTGATGATCCTTATCCTGTCACTATGATCTTTTCATGTTGTCCCCAAAAGTTTAGCCAGAAGATGGAGAAATGAGAAACATTATTCCTCGGCCCTGTGTTTTTAAAGCCTTGTGCTCATTCTGCAACGTATACAGATTTTTAAATCCTATTTTTTTTAATGATGGGGCAGCTAACACGGGTAAAACAACTAGATGGCACCAGATGCTGGACCTTTTGTGTTCTTCTTGAATTTTTTTTTAACTTAGAAACAGGTGTTCATGCAACATGGCATTCTGCATGAAATTGTTAACCTGGGCCCCACAAAAAACATCTTAACCCGGGCCCCACAAAAACATCTGGGATATCTAGCCCCCACCTCATAGGTTCAGCACTGTTGTACTGTCTTGTTAACCTAGCCCAGAAAGCCCTGTTTTGAGATGGCAAGATGGATGTACGGGCCTGCCCAGCTTTCTAGACTTCTTAAGACGATCTCTGGCTTTAGATTTATTTTGGCTTGTATGATTTTCCAGGGCCCAGAGACCTCCACTGGGGTATATTTCTGCACTTTGTATATCACCATATAAATAGACACACTTTCTAAGCAGGTGCTTCCATCTCTCCATCAGACTTAAATTCCCTAAACTGGTCACCATTCTGTTATCCTCAGTGAGAGAGGTGCTAGTGTGTCTAGGGAAAAGTCTAAATCAAACATTTTCCAACGAGTACTAATGTTGATTTGTGAGTAACAGTACCAGAAGACTTTGCCCGCCTCTGTGAGTCAGCTGTCCAAGCTTCCTCCAATAACTGCTTATTAGTTCATGCAATCATATTTCCTAATCTTGCTAATGATGAGCCCACAGCAGGAACGGCGGCACCAAAGGTTCATTGCCTTCAGAACTAGCATTTAATTACAGTATTTCACATCGTTTTGGGTAGAGCTGTGGCCTAGGGCTAAATCTAATTATAGTCAGCGCAAGAGATGCTTGACCTAGTTTAAATGCTTCTCTCCCAAATCCATGCAATGCAGAAATGCACAACTTATCTAGAAGTAATTTCTGTGACACCAGAACTAAAAAAATAAAATTACCTGTGAATTAGATTGTCAATGATTAGGAAAATGGTGCAACAATGAAATCAGTATCTTCTCCTGAAACCAAGATACATAAATATGCTGTTTTAAAATAGTGCAGGATTTGTGAAATGGAAAGCTGTCATAAACATGAATAGCAATTTGGTGTCCATGTTACTGCAGAAACATACAATTTAGCTCAACTTCATATTTCACTTCTACACATAATATGATTGGACCTTTTGGGCACCAGGTTACACCACTCAGTTGTCTTCCTCGATGAAGAGAGTACATATAAAAAGGCTATGGGGTTGTCAAGGAAATCACAGAGAACGTAGATGTAATGTCTTCTTTATTCCTTCAAGTAAGGGACACAGAAACTCCAGCCACTCCTGCTTCCAGCTCCATACACAACCGCCAGTCCAGAATCTCACCAACATTCCAGCTAGTACAAATGCTGCAGCAGGGGCAGCTGGGACATACCAATTTACATAAGGACAAAGGAAAAGGAGGATTAAAGGAAAAAAGGGGTACAACTAAATAAGATTGCATGAGAAATAATATATACAATAACCACAATACTACACCACCTTCCCCCTTAAAACAAATTATATACTATTTAATCTTAACAAATCGATTGAGATTCCAAATCCGTCCATCATCCAATTTGACAGCTCCTTTAAATATCTTAATAACTTTAAAAATTCTACTGAAATGATACTGCCCACTATATAATTGTATTCCTGGCAGCTTGACCTTGACTGAATCACCCACATCAACCTGTATCTCTCTCACCAATTTTCTCGCATCATACACTTGCTTTCTTTTCTCCTGACAACTCAAATGTTTGTTCACAGCAAAACCTCTCTGTTTCTCATAGCCAAATCGTTCCCTGGCATAGCCTTTGATCCATGGTGGATCTATTATTGTGTGGGGAATAGGTTTTTTGAAAATAACAAATGGTGATTGACCCGTACTAGAGTGAGGCGTAAACCTGTAGCCCTCAACCTTACATTTGATCATCTCCTCCCAATCACACCCCAACTGATTCGCCAACTGTATGGTTTCTTTCAACGTTCTGTTGAAACGTTCCACCATGCCATTTGTTTCTGGATGGTATAAAGCATATTTTTTGTGTACAATCCCTCTTTTTCTCAAAAACTCACACATTAACTTGGACGTGAATTGAACGCCATTATCAGACAATATGCATCTCGGATTGCCCTCTCTGCCAAACACATCCGTCAAAAATGTTACCACTCTCAAAGAAGACACCTCCGAAGAGATCATAACTTCTGGCCACCTAGATAACTCATCCATGAGGACCACCATGTATTTTGAGTGTGTTCCATGATTTATCGGGCCCAATATGTCAATTGAAGCCGCTTCCCACACTTCATTAGGAACCTGTTTTAACATCATTGGTTGCGTCCTAATTTTTAACAACTTGTCTGCTACCTTGCATTCCATGCAATCCAGCACTTTCCTTTCAATTGCTATATCCATACCAGGCCACCAATACACCCCTCTCAACCGTTCCTTAGTTTTGCAAATGCCATGATGCCCACTATGAGCAAGATCTATTAGGCACACATGCAATTTGCTTGGAGGGATCAACCTACTTCCCCTCAAAACCACACCATTTTGAATAGACAGTTCATGCCAGATTTTCTTATATTGCTCACCAAAACTCTCTGCATGACCTGGGGAGCCTCCGGCAGATAACAAGTCTTTGATACGTGACACATCTACATCACTCACCTCCTGTTTCCACTCTTCCTCAGTAATACAACACAAACTTTAACTTCCTCATCCGCCCACCAAGAATCAACATTATCACTCTCACCCAATCCTTCCTTCCTAAGCCTGGATAAGCAATCTGCCGTTCTGTTGTCACATCCAGGAACATACTTCACATCAAAATGATAGTCTTGTAGGCCAACTATCCACTTACATATACGACCTGAGACATTTTCTAAACCCTTTTTCTCAAAAATCTCACGAAGAGGTTTTTGATCCATGCAAACTTCAAATCTAGTGCCCCACAGAAATTGCTTACATTTTTTTATAGCCCAGAAAATGGCCAACGCCTCCTTCTCTATTGTTGAATACTTATATTCTGCACTGCGTAAACCACGTGAAGCGAAAGCAATATTAGTCTTGTCATGATTGAATTGTTTCAAGATGCAACCTAACCCTTTCTCTGAGGCATCCGTGGTAATGGAGCAGGGAAGACCAGGTTGGAAACTGCTTAGAGATTGCACAGAAGATAGACTTAACTTTAAGTCATCAAATTCTTTTTGACATTCAGAATCCCAAACAAAATCCATACCATTCTTAAGTAGGCTCATTCTTAAGTAGGCTCCCTATAGAACAACTTCTTTTTGCTAAATCTGGGCTAAATCATGCATAAAATTCCACCATCCCAAAGAAAGTCTGAACCTCACTCTTATTTTCAGTTGCTGCTAGATCAAGAATGGACTTTACTAGTTCTTCCTTGGGTTTAACACCATCCCCTGTTATTATGTGGCCTAAATACAAAATCTCTGATTTGAAGAACTTACATTTATCTCCCTTCAATGTAATCCCTTTCAAACGAAAAATGTCAAGTACTTTCCTGACCAATGTTTTGTGTTGTTCTGTGGCATTCGTGAAAATAAGAACATCATCTTGAAAGATTTTCACACACGTCATATTCCCACGTATCTCATTCATCAGCCTTTGAAAAACCGAAGCAGCAGAGCAAAGTCCAAACGGCATTCTATTGAACTTGAATGCTCCAAAAGGAAAAATGAAGGATGTCAGCAACTTGGACTCTTCGCATAATTGTACTTGATGATATGTTGAGCTGAGATCTAAGGTAGTGAAGAACTTAGCATCTCCCAGAGAACTTACCATCTCTGTTATATTAGGTAAGGTAAACCTGTCCTCAATGACTACCTTATTCAAATTTCATAAGTCCACACACAACCTTATGTCCCCATAAGTTGTAGTTGCAACGACAATCGGAGCGATCCATTCCGCAGCCTCAACGTTCTCAATAATAACTTCTGACACCAACCTCTGAAGTTCATCTTTCACTTTTTCTCTCATACTGAAAGGAATGTTTCTAACTTTGCAGGCGATTGGAGATGCACCTTTCTTTAGCACTATGCAGTGTTTATATTTCTTGACACAACCTATCTTGTTGGCAAAGACTTCAGGAAATTCTCTCTTAAGTTCCTCACCCCAACTACAGATTTTCTGCACTTGTACTTGGGGAACCGCATTCGGGTTCAATATAATATTCAACAATTTCTGATGGGGCCAGCCCAATATGGTATCCCCCACAACTGGAATATAAACTTTCCCTTCAATCATGTTACCTTTGAACACTATCTTAGCCTCAAAATAGCCTTTTAACTCAATAGGTTTCCCACCATAACTGAAAGGAGTAACATCGGGTGCATGAAGAGTCACTTTGTTAATAAAATATTTAGAATAGTCGGATTTCGAGATCAAAGTCAACTTTGCTCCCGAATCCATCATCATTGGAACTTTAACCCCGTCAAGCTCCACAGTGTAAATAGGGGACTCACAACGAATATTGGTTATACAGTTTACATCATTTACAATTTGTAACACAAAAGGTTTCCCATCATCATCTTTTTCATCATACTCAATCTCATTCACCTTCGCAACTTTCCTTTCTGTAGACTTGCAACATCTAGCAAAGTGACCTTTCTTGCCATACCTCTTACACAACACATAGGTAGCAGGACAGTCTCTGCTATTAGCTAAATGTGAAGAAGTGTTACATCTAAAACACAATAGCTTTGATTTTGCACCTGGGTGTCCTTTTGATGTAGTCTTCGTCTCTACCGATTGAAATGTTTTTGAAACACATTTTGATTTCCTCAGATCTTCCATGCAAAGTTCTGAATGCTCAATTTGTTTCGCTACATTTAAAACTTCCTCCAGCGTAGGATCTCCTTTAGACCACAAAGCTTCTCTTATTTTATCGCTTCTGCACTCCAACATAAATTGATCTCTGATACTTTCCTCCAGGGAATCACCGAACTTGCATTGACTAGCCAATTTCCGCAGATTTGTTACAAAATCTTCAACAGTTTCTGTCTCATTCTGCTTACATTTCCCAAAGTAATATCTTTGGAGGATGATTGACACCTTCGGTAAATAATGTCTGTCCAATCTAAGAAGGGTCAATTCAAATTCATTTAAATTGGTGTCTCCTTCAGCACCATCCGGAGTACTGATCGAAGGTAAACTCTCCAAACTTTCTTGACCTTCTGCACCAAGACAGTGTTGAAGAACAGAAGTCTTTCTGTCTGCTGATAAATTGCTGCTACAAACTCAAATATACGTGAGAAAAACCTTTTTCCATTTATTCCACGGAATTCAAGGGTCCCCAGGTAGAGACCAAAAGAAGGGGGCAGGAAATATTCTGCATGTTTCCAAAAATTGAAGACTTCTTTCAAAGAACCACAAAGAGGTGAAAAATAAGTTACTTAAGTCCTGAGTCCAATGAGTAGAAAAAAAACTAACAAAAGAACGCAATGCAAATTTGAGAGCGAAAGAGTGTGTATGTGTACTCTATATGTGGCACTTGAAGAAGAACAAAACACATGTCATTTGTAGTCTCCCAGAATGTTGTTAGCTGACACAGGAAGTCTGTAGAGATACAATGTTACACTTGCTTTAAATGTAAACAAACACAACAGTAGCAGTGGTGTTACCAGAAAATGCCCGAGGCGATCGTTTTAATTCTAAGATTCCATGTAAGTATAAACAAACACAGCGGTTGCTGGAAACGCCCACAGCGATCGTTTTAGTACACTCTTGTCACCAGAGCAGGAACCCGGGCGGAGACAGAGAGAGACGACTCTCTGAAGACCGGGGGCAGAACGATCAGAGGAAGCAAGAGGAAGCAGCTGTTGCTTAGCAACAAACTCCAGGTGAGTGCGCGGCACAGGAGAGGCAAGAAATGCGTTGGCATGGGAGCCAGACGCTTAAACGTTTGCGCGGCATACCGGCAACAGTGAGTGCCAATTACTAGAAAAAATGAAACAATTACAGAGTACACTACACCATGTACACAAAGTCACAAAAATTAATCTTGATTGTAGAAGAAAAGGAGATATTAGATTTGAAAAGGAAAACTATGTACCTTGGGAATCCAATCATCTTGAGTGTTGGAGTTTCGTCTTGCTTCCTTAATATCTTTATCCCATCCTCGTCGCCAAAAATTGTGGGGTTGTCAAGGAAATCACTGAGAACATAGAGGTAATGTCTTCTTTATTCCTTCAAGTAAGAGACACAGAAACTCCAGCCACTCCTGCTTCCAGCTCCATACACAACCGCCAGTCCAGAATCTCGCCAACATTCCAGCTAGTATAAATGCTGGAGCAGGGGCAGCTGGGACATACCAATTTACATAAGGACAAAGGAAAAGGAGGATTAAAGGAAAAAAGGGATACAACAAAATAAGATTGCACGAGAAATAATATATACAATAACCACAATACTGCAAAGACCTTACTAAATAGAAACATCTAATTCTCCCACCAATTGTTTTGTGATGAAATGTGGGAAGACCAAGAGATGTTTTTTCAGACATAAGCAAAAACCTGGGAAAACACCACAGGCACCCCTAACACAAACGAGATGCCTGAGGGGAACATACAATATTGTGCACAAAACCCATTCATTTGAAAAATATTCTCTCAGTATCAAGAAGCCGGTGAAGTACAGCCCGAGGGCAATATATTCTCTCGACAAAAAGTTCAGAGCCAATCTGGCAGCAAACATCTGGATTAACTGTTAACAATACCGTCTGAAACTGGTAAATCAACATACATTGAATTGCAATAATCATTCTGAGCTGACATAAAAGCATCTGGATCATATGTGTCAATGAAAATAACTGAAGAACACAATACAAAAACGTGAGCTGGAAAAAAACAGGATTAAACCACAATTGAAATTTGAACAGTCAGAATCAAAGATTAATCAATTATGGCTCTCATTTATGACAGCGTTGGCAATGAAAGAAGACCAAGTCAGTAAGCCAAAAACAATATTCCCAAAGATGAGAAGGCTCAAATGGCAAAGGAATCTCAACTTTGTTGCCAATAAGTTTCACTTTATTCATGCATGTCCATTGTTAAACTTTCACCTTTACGCCTGACAACGATTTGTGTAATCCGTACAGGTACAGATTAAACCAACATACTGAATAGAATGCCAATAGATTCATGCACACTTTAAACATAAACAATGACCAAGTAGAGCCCAGCTGGAACCCAAGGAGACAAGGCCTTAAATATTAGACAAAACAGTGGTGTCAAGATTTGAACTGCTCTCTCCAACACAAATTGTGTACCCACCCCAGGGCTCAATCTTTCATCCAGAACTCAGACAATCTGTAAAGAAGATGTTTATGGCTATCTGTGTCAAATGTTGCCATGAGGTCTAACAAAACCATGACAGCTGGAACATTAGAGTCTGCTGATGGAAGGAGGTCACTCAAAGCAGGCAGGACTGTTAACTCTGTACTCCACCAGGATGGAAAGCCATCTGGGCAGGGATAGAAGATTGCTATACTCCACATACTGAAGAACAAACTGAACAAACAGGCTTTTTCAACAATTTATCCAAATATGGAAGCCAGAATATAGGGCAATAGTTGGTCATATTGTCTGGATCAAAAGACTGTTTGTAATACTGTGTTAATAGCAACCATCTTTAGGGCTCCTGGAACTTTGTTAGAGGATGATGATGCATTAACAATAGATCTGTGCCAATAAGAATGTAATAACACATAGTTATTCTGACACCTAGGGGGCAGTATTGGGCATGCTGCAGCGACTGTGCAGCACACCCGGCTGTGCGGTCCCTTTAAAGGGTAGAGCAAGTAGCCTTTAAGGCTGCACGCTGCACCAGGACAATCGTTCATTGTAGTGCATTGCCCTCCCCCTCATACTCACCTAGCCTTACCTGATGGCATCGGTGTTGGTGTTGTTGGCTGTTCCGTCTGCGTTTCCTCAGTCTTCTGATTTTTTCACTGTGTATTCATTGACCTCAAATCCTCCTGGTTCGGTGAGTCCTTCCATTGTTGTCAGGCTCATCAGGTTTCCTGTTTCTCTGGATTCCGCTCCTGACCTCTCAGAGACCTGCAAAACATAAAAAAGAAAAGAGCATCTCATTAAGCAGCAATCTCTCCAATTTGGGTGACTAATTTCCAAACTGGGATACAGTGTACAAAGATTTATCTGATTGTTTTGTTCTTTGTTGATGAATTGGTGACTTTAACCGTCTTCAGTTAGTTTTTTCCTTTAGAGACAGGAAGAATTAATTACTTTTTTTTCTCAAGGTTGATGAACGGACTATATTCTTACAAATTAAGTAGTGCCTTATTTTTCAATATACAATTTGATGAACTGATAACATTGACACGTTGACTTAGAAGGAGATAGACCTTGAAGTACACAACTATAATTCATGTTTGTTGATGAACTGTCAAACTATTAAAAAAAAAAAAATATATATATATATATATATATATATATATCTCAGGAGATGCATATTATGCAAAAAACGAGGAATGTTGTTACTACAGAATTGTGATCCTGTGAGAAATTGTTGCTAAGATGTAGCACCTAGGCACTTAGTGGATTCAGCCCAAGGACACACCTAATCATGAAAGGAGGAAGGCACATTAGGTATGCAGGAGTGGTTCATGTTATGATAATCTATGTGTGCATATTCTAGTTCTATCTGTAAGCCACGTTATTTATTTTCCAGAAGTTGTAAAGTCAATCCAACTTAGTCCTGTGAGAGACTGGTGTCCACCTTGATCAAGTTTCCATTCATCTGGGTGGGTCAGACCTGACCATTTTATTGGTCATCTTAACTCAGAGGGAAGTGGGGAAATACTTTGTGTCATTTCACTCCTGCGAAAAAAGTATGCTCGGTATTCCAGACAGAGAGGACCTAAAAGAGAACTAGTCAATTTACTAGTTAAAATAAGTAATGCAAATGCATCAGAACTTACAGGAAGTAAGTAACTGATCAGTTATGACGAGACATGTAAGCTGACATTCAAAAAGGCACTAAAAAGTATAAATACGCCATCAGGAGAGCCAGGATGGATGTCCTGGCCCTGAGAATTGATAGTTCATCCATTTCTTTGAAGGATCTTAATAAAAACCGTCAACTCTAGAGGTCTGCTGCAACTTATTGGCCAATTATGTTCTCACTAAAGCCAATCTCATTTAGGATCAGTTGCTGATGAACTCTGATCACCATGTCAATATGTGCAATGAGATTTCTGGCGACAGGACCAAGGAAGAATTAACAACATTCCCTCGGGTTAGCAAGGCAGAAATCATCAAAATAGCCAAAATCATAAAGTCAGGCTTCCCATCCTATACGGCCCCCGTGGACATTCTACTGAAAGGTAGGAAACCATTGTCCCAGCTCTCACAGATCTATACAATCCATCTTAGAAAAGCGGCAGGGTACCTGATGAATGGAAGCATGCAATTGTCAGACCCTTGTTAGCCATCAGTGAATGCAGAGTTAGCTGAAAATTACAGACCTATCTTTCTTCTGGCTAGAGTCAGCAAAATCATGGATGAACTAATAAACAAGCAGCTTTCAACTGTTTTGGAAAGTTGTGTCATGTTGCACCCCACTGAACGCAGATTTAGTCGCAAATGCAGTACAGAAACCACACTTATGACAGCAACAGAAGAGTTGAAGATGGTTCTGGATAGGTGAAGTACAGCAGCCATCATTCTTCTTGATCAAAGTGCAGCCTTTAGTAGTGTCTCATATTCTATCCTTCTGCAGAGGTTGGAAAAGGCAAGAGTCATAGGGCTAGCATTAAATGGTTTTCTTCTTTCTTAAATAAACTTCCGCTTTCAAGTCAGGGAAGGACTGTTTTCCCCAGCCACGCATCATTTTGAATGCCAGGTTCCTGAAGGCTCCTCATTATGCCTGACGCTGTTTAAACTTTACGTCGGCCCTTTATCAAATATAATCTGCTCCTTGGACATTTGTATGGTGTCCTATCCTGACGATAGGCAGATCATTGTTTCATTAACTCCAAATATAGCAATGGTCTCACAGCAACCCAACGTATTTCTACAGCAAGTTCCTGACTGGATGGCTGTGAGCTGTCTGAAGCTCAATGGCGACAAAACTGAGGTCGTGGAGGTCAGCAGCAACCCATCACTCTGTGACCAGCTCAGCTTGCCTCCCTCCCTGGCTGACTGTCCACCTCCCAAGGTGGAAGTAAAGTGCCTGGGAGTTATCCTTCATAGAAGACTCACCATGGTTACCAAGGCCAAGAAGCTGTCCTCCAGCTGCTTTGGCATACTGCAAACCCTCAGAAAGATTCTTAGATAGTTGCCAGTTGCAGTTTGGAGAGTGGTGGTTCAAGGCCTAATCTTACCTTGCCTTAACTAAGGGAACTACCTTTATCTAGGGAGCACACTTTCAGTCATTTAAAGACTGCAGGCCTTTCAGAACGCAGCTGCCTGGATCCTAATGGGTATCCCCAAGTCTCAGTCTGCTTCTACAGCACTCACCGCATTGCACTGGTTAACCATCAGCAAGACTGGCCCTCACCCCCTCCATCAACTGATTAGTCATTATCAGCCAAACCGAGCACTCAGACCAACCAGCTTGCACCAGCTTTGTGTCTCTAGGGTGAAAAAGACCAGATGTGGAGGGTTTTCCAATGCCTTCTTTGCTCCCAAGCTCTGGGACGCTCTACCTTTCTCCCTCAGATCTAATAACAACCTTGTCAGTTTCAGAAAACAACTTAAGATTTACCTATATGGCTAGGATATCTTATCTGAGCTTTACTTTCTTATCTGAGCCATCCTTTCCTAGTGCTGGGAAGCCCGTCGGGTAGCTATGGGCTCACTAAATCCCCATGAATTTAACTGAGTTGAGGAACACATACAAGAGAGTGACTAGCATTAGGCAGGAGAGGGCCCAAAGTCTGAAGAACAATTATAATCTTAAGAGGATGCCTGAATTGTGGTAATCGTATGTTTAAAATAATCCACTGAACTCAGGGACTCTACCTGCCTTGGTGTGCTTCACAGCTCCCTAATAATCACAGAAATTGCTCACAAAGGTTAGGGGAGCTGAAAACATTATTTGAGCTATAGCTATTTTTCAGCATTTTTTATTAGAGCATTTCTAAACATAGATGATTTTCTGTCACTCACCTTTGGCAGCAGGATAAAAACTAAGCCTCAAAGAATGTGAACTGGACATCACAAGATACAAAATGTATGTGCAGTTAGCACTATGTACTCTGTGTGATCTAATGTTATTAACGTAGTGTTGTACTTGAACTCTATATTGAAGTGCAATTATTGTAGAACTAGGAAATTCACACAATGTGCTTTGATCTTGATTGAATGAAATGTAATTGGAAGAAAGGATAAAAACCATCCCCATGTTATTGAAATATATTAACACTAAAAACGAGAAGAAAATATGTAAATGTGTGCACTAATGTTTTCACATTTTAATTTAAACGTAGTTTCTAGTTGCATTCATATTCATGTATTTCAAATTGTATTGTTTTTAATTAAACTGCATTGTGAAATTAATTTGAATTCATGTATTAGCCTTCAGATTTATTTGAAGTTACATGTCACAGTGACACACGTTTTAAATGTGCCCTATTGTACTGTACTTTTAAGTTGTCCTGAGTAGGCCTGAATTATTTTCACATGAAATGCTGTTTTCTACTTCAGGTTGCATGACTTTTTCTTTATTATATTGCCTTAGACCATAGAGAGCTTCAGAAAGAGACCTTGATGGAAAAACAAGAAGAAACAGTGCATGCGCTGACAGTCCCTGTTCCAAGATTGGTTCATATGTCCAAGCACGACATCGTTTTCAGGATTGCTGTGGGGTAAATCATGAATATTTCAGTTTACAAGAGGAGAATGGAGACGAACAATGAGCTCCTGATGGTGTGGACAAGGAGTGTTGCTTAGAAGGATTTGTGTGATATTAACTAGTGCCCACATAGGTAGTTGGATGCCCATTACCTGTTGACTTTAAAAGGTACTGACCTCCTACTTTTGCCTTCATTTTGTCTCTTTGCAGAATGTGGCTTATGCTAACATGTATTTCTTGATTCTAAGAAGGCTCCTGACAAAAGCTTCTAAAATGATGACACCTTCCGTAAATGCCTAAACCTATTTTTCTTTTCCTAGCATTTTTCTAGCTTTTTGAGATTTTTCTACAGACTTATAATTTTTACTAATTTAGGTCCCAAGTTAGATGACTTAATACATTAATCTGACTGTTAACTTGTAATACAATTCTTAACTTTATTTCTGATTCATGGTCCTTACTGTGTAGTCTAATGGATTACATTGTTAATTGGGAATAGTTGTAACTAATGCTAACTCCCAACATCTTTTGGTTCGACCAAAAAAGGTTCAGCGCCAGAAAGATTGCAGTAAAGTGGCCCTGATGCTCCAGCAGCGGGAACAAAATGCTAAATCTTGGGGAAACTAACTCTCGGAGTGGTGAGTTGTTTTTACTATGCTTGTTGGTTAGTGTGACTAAGTGGTTAGGCGCTGCATGCAGTAACTCAAAATATCAATTCAAAATGGTCTGTGAGTCTGCTAAAAAGTCAGTCCCAGGTGCTCTCTCCAAAATACAGTTATCTAAAGAATCTGTAGAAATAGCTTTCCACTTCCAATATTTTGCTCCTGGGCAAGCTGTATCTTCAACATCTGATAGCTGTGCTAAAGTATTGGGGAGACCTGAATTATCTCCCCAGGTTGTTTAGAATGGATTTTATGGTTGACCAATGGTTATATTAGAGCAAACAAAGGCATAAGCATGTCCTTTTATATGAGTAGGGATCAATATATTTAGTTGTCACAGGAAATTGGAGTGAATGTTTAAGTCATCCATATTGATCAACTGTGGTACTACACTGCTGAACCAAACACTAAGGGCCTGATTACGAACCTGGCAGTCTTCAGACCAACAGGGTCACGGTGGCGGTCTGACCGCCACATTAGGACCAAGGTGGTCGTGCCACGGTGGACCACCAAATGCAAAAACAAGGACACAGGAGGGACTGGCCATCCTGGTGGTCCTAATCTGCCAGGGAAGCACTGCAAGCAGCGCCACCCTGTGGATTACACCCCCCTCTCCACCAGCTTTCACATGGCGAACAGTGAACATCGCAATGGGTGCTGGTGCACCTTACGCACTATAGCATTGCCGCCGGCTCTATTGTGAGCCGACATCAATGTTCTAGGCTGTTCCCCATAGGGCCAGCGGGCGGAAACATTGTTTCCACCCGGGGACCCAGCAGGGAACTCTTAATGGGGGCCATGGGAAGGTGGTCACACTGGCAGCAACCTGACCGCAGAACTTTGGCAGATGGTGAAAACCGTCCGCCGAAGTCATGATTAGGCCCTAAAATTAGGAGATCACATGCAACATTACACACTGAAGGGTGCACGATAACTAAAAATAACTGACCAAACAGAACCACAGGGGTCTTTGAATTTAATGCTTGAAGTGTCAAATGCAGTATTACAGAAAGAATAAAACTTTGTGGACTATCACATTTCTGACCAGAAATGCTGAACTATCACTTCTCTTAAGAGAGCATTGAGCTTCTATTAAATTATAATTTTAGGGGTAATTTAATTAAATATGTCAACTATATAATCAGGGAACCATGTCTGCGTAATGGCAACTAAATTAAGACAGTATTTCAGCAATTAGCTTCTTCTTGGACTGAGCGTTTGTCACTTCATAGCAAACATTTAAAAGCATGCATATAAACTGTGGTTTAAAGACATCGTAGGCAGCAAAAAGGACCCAACTGAATAGGGTGACCTACATATATATAACAGTCCTTTAGAACAATTAATGCCTCATTGTATAATGCATGACATGAGGAGTAGAAATTAAATGTTGAAACAGCACGGATAGAGCATAATTTACCATTTGGATGTAAATACCCTCAGATTGACTGGCTGCTGGGTGTGGACTATATAGAAGGGTTTGCCTTTGGAATGCCTTATGCATGCTTCCAGAGCACCCACTGTACCTGTGCACAGCAGTCCTCATTAATGCTCACTGCCAAGCTCCAATTCACCAAGACTAAACACTAGCTCCTCAACCTTTCCAACATTACTGGGAGGGAAAAATGGGGACACAACTGGTGAAAGAACACTACTTCTACCAGCCTACCTTTACAAGCCACAAAAATGCAAAATACAAAGGGTGAAAATAACTCATTTCTACCTTCTAACAAAGATTAAGCAGATAAAAACATTCTAAAATCAACTTAATTCCCTACTCAGTTCCCAAAAGAAAAACAGCATAGCCATTGAAGTGTAAACATTTTCCAGGACGTTTTGTGTAACCAGTTATGAAGAGTTAACAGAGATGTCTTGCATTCGGAGGTGTACACACTGTGCCCCACTTGTGTAGGGATATAGACTTCACTTATTTATCTTTTCAGGATTCGCCCATTAGAAACTATAGGCCTGGTTTTTGTACTTTGTTAGTTTTCAAAAGAAGTCTACCAGCAGATATGAACTTGCATTTTGCACTTTGCTAGTTGTAACAAGGAGTTTACTGTCAGGATATGAACTCATATTTTACACTTTGCTTTATTCACAAGGAATACTCCATTAGGAACACAAACTCCTTTGCAGTTGTTATTTCTACAGAGAGACAGACAACAGGAATGTGAATTCATATTAATTTATATCACTTCAACAACAGAAACCAATTCAATCACATCTGGCGTGCACTATTTCCTGCATGATATTAAGGGTTTGATTAGAAATAGTAAAACACTTATTGAAGTGTTACACAAACAACAAGATATTGACATATGACTTGGCAAGATACATCTAAAAGTCAAATATGTAAATTGGTGATTGCCAATTAATTGCTAATTTGCAGATGATGTGTCCTAGTGGCTGGAGCTGCCTACTTTGGAACTTGGGAATGCAGATTTGAATCCCAGCCTCGGCAGACCCTTGGCTCAACAGTGTGTGATTCTGACCAAATCAAGTAATTTCCCTGTCCTTAAAAATAGGAAAGGAATTTGTCTAATCTTTACTTGATGTACACGATGTACAAGAACGTCTCACAACCCCACCACATAATGTACAGTGCTCCAATTCTTACTAGTTAGGTTTGTTAGATATAAATACTAATGCATAAAAAAACACATTGGGAGTGGGGTTAGCAGTGTCACACTGTCCAGAGGACCAAATACTTCAGTTAGCCCATCAAACTAAAGGAGGCAAAATCCCTATATCCATCAAACTAAGTCTCATAGGTAGCATCTGCATGCAACGTCTAAAAAACATTTGGTGCATTAGAAGATGAGTGTTACCGAAATTGATGAGTGAATCTTGGGATGCACACACAGAAGTGTGGGAGGCAATAAACTAAATTCTTCCATCTGGAGGGCCAGTATGCAAAACGCTAAGAATGTAATGCCAATGCAATCAAAATATGGGACAATTACTAACTTGTCATTCATTATCCTGAAAAGTGTTTTCAACAATTATTTTGGTTTCATAATCATCAGCTTACCTTAGGATGTTTTTACATTCCTTGGCGTAAGCATTCAGTACAGTATGTTTAAGACAACAAAATCACATCATGATAATTAAAATGACAGGGACAGGGACATATGAGTTTTTCATCATACCATGTAAATTAAAAAATACATTTAAGAGACTTGGTGCTAGGGCCTACCCTATTGATTGACCTACAATTGGTGAGGTAACCATAAGCTAATTAGGCATAAACGCCTACGTGAAAGGCTGCTTGCAGCTTGATCATGTGATGATTAATTTCAGATGAAGTATAATTTAATTGCTACATTCCTAAGGGCTGGGTCCATGCTTCAGTCCAAAAGATGTAGATGCAATCTGATATCTATTGAGGAACAAACTGCAACGCGGATGCTATCGGTTTATTAAAGACAATGTCTGACAGTAGGTCCACCTGCTTCTCTACAGTATGCAATACTTCTGAGCAATAGTATCATTTTACAGTAGCCATGACGAGAGAGGTCCACCAGCTGTGATTTAGCAGTTTGTGATGACGAAACTTGCTGAGAGACGGAGATGGCAGATAGCATAGGTCTTATTTAGTGCTGCCTGTAACTTTTTGCTGAAGTGATTCCTTGTTGCTGCAGTGTTGGTGAATCTGGAAACCTTTTTATCCACCATCTTCAATAGAATCTTAAACTAGAGAGAATTCGTTTTTAAACTTCGAAGGTTTGCGACTAAAGGTTTTTCCAAGAGCTTTTTTCCATAGTGGCTCTGTCCTCAGCAATATTCTCTGTTCCCGTCCTGCATGAGTAGTTCTTCTTCTTTAATGGAGCTAAGAAAGAAGACTAAAGATAGGAAAACTACCTTTCCCTGTGACCTTGCTTTTCTGATCTTTTTCCCCAAACTGGGCTCCCAGAAACACTAATGAGGCATATGTTACATGCTTTCTATGGAAGCAAATGAGTGTGTGACTCAGGCTGGTGCCTTGGTGCAGTGATCCCTCATCTGCATGCTTAACTGTCAAGTTTAGGTGCAGACAAGGATGCCCAAATAACTCAGCATCTTGCTATTTGCCATCTGCACATCCAATGGATGAGTGGGTGAAGTCCCCCAGCATTGCTTCAGAAAGTCATCTGTTCTTTGTGACCCTGCATCATCGCAGCGAAGGTCTACTGTGAGATCTTCTGAAAATGTAAGATTATTCTACTTGTTCCCCTAACACTGAGACCTTCAGTAAGAGAGACCATTTAGTTCTGATGGGGGCAGTTACAGAAACAGCAGGGAGTTTTATGCTTTACCGAGGTATTTTGACTACCAAAAGCAACTGAAATCTCAGGATGAAAGTCTGGATAAAAACTAGTAATATTCAGGGGACTCAAACATGGAATTACTGAATAGTGCAATAATTCCTCAATTATTAGGGGACCCTCAAGGTCTTTCTCATAATGGCCTGGAATTGCCAGTAAAGGTTATGGTGAGGAAGTACCAGCCCATTCCCCAATCTACTTATAATGAGTACTTTAGAAGGGTTCACTTTGGTTCAGACTCAAATCCTACCTTTCAGGCCAATTGTACCATCCACATGATTTCCTTAGAGCGTGTATGATCCACCATCTGCAACATATCTGCCATCCTGGATTAACTTGTCCACTCCATCTGTGCTGGGAAATAGGCTCTTCATTTCCACCTTTACAGCTCTCCCTACCTTCACAAACCATTTTGGATTCACCTTATACCTACATTACACTGTACCATCCACAGAGGGGCCAACTGTGAGCACTAGAGTGCCTGAACAGTCGAAAAAGGAGCACACTCCTGCAAAGAACACCAAGTATTTGGATGCTGTGGTGGGCTTGTAAATATTTTGCTGCACTAGTGCATTAACCTTGGAATCCCATGGAGGGAGTTAATAACGCATGTTTACTTTTCAAAGCATGTGTTCTAAATTCATTTTGTCACATGTGTTTTTTATAGTTGATTTACTGTAGAGGTCTTTACTACACAATGCGGTGTCTTTTATTCATGTGTCTTCTGATTCCTTGACCCACAGCTAGTCTATCTCTGCCGAAAGATCATATTTAGTAGCAATATCCAGGATGAAGAACTATGTTCAAACTCTGCAAGCACTAACAAAAACTCGATAGAAGAAATGCTTGTATTATTCACTGTCACTAGCAATGCTCAAGTTCACTCCAATCAATCGTTTTTCACCGATGATGACACTCTGCAAAGACACCAGCCATATTGTTAGAAATTGGGTCTGTAGTTTGCAGTCAGTTTACACCCTGTCCAAGAAGGGACCCTCAACATAGTCAGGGTAAGGGGGTCACCCTCCTAAGGTATCCCCTGCTCACCCCCTTGGTAGCTTGGCATGAGCAGTCAGGCCTACCTCAGAGGCTATGTATTAAGTATTTGTACCCACGCACAGTAACACAGTGAAAACACTACAAATGGACACTACACCAGTTTAGAAAAATAGCCAATATTTAGCTAAGTAAAACAAGACCAAAGCAACAAAACTCCAACACACGCAAGCAAAGATATACATTTTTAAAGATGAAATCCCAGTAAAGTGCTTAGAAACACAATAGGTCCAACTGGTGCTGTCATGCTGTCATGACGGAGTCATTCCCAACAGTGCAACACCACTCACGGGGAAGTGCGGCGCCAATCACGGAGTCGCACGGACCCCAGGTACAGTACCTTAGAAAGGAGACAGAGTTGAAGATGTGGCACAGAGTCGGGGAGGTGAGGCGTCACTGGAGCTAGAGGGGTGTGGGTTTCATACCGCTGCGCAGGAGGTGAAGCGTCAATTCCTTACTGCTACACAAGGGAGGTGAGGCATTGTTTTCTTACTGAGGCAGTGGAGGTGAGGTGGCATCAGCGGTTCCTTACGATCCGGCGGGGTCGATGAGTCCAGCAGGTCAAGATGTTGTGTGGCGACTTCGCAGTGTCACATTCGGACCACTAAGCCACAGGCGCCTGGGTGAAGTCGGGTGTCACGGACGTCGTTGACACAACACTCGGGAATCACGATGTTGCAGGACTTCAGAGGTGCTGCGGAGGCATTAGGCCTGCAGCGTCAGTCGCGGTTGTCTTACTTCAGCAGGGACCATGGCTTCGGGTACAGGCAGCGGCATGGAGTCAGGCAGTGGCACCGGTTTGGCAGTCGTCCGGAGTCAGTGTGTCTGGTTCTTCTAGTTTTTCTGTCAGAATTCACTCCCAAGGGCCCAGGAACTGGAGTGGGCACCTCTTGGCAAGTCAGGGTCCTCAGCAAGAGGACCCAGGGGCTGGCAGGTGAAGTCTTTGATGTCCCTGAGACTTCTTAACAGGAGGCAAGCTCAGTCCAAGCCCTTGGAGAAACTTCACAAAAGGGATACACAGCAAAGTCCACTCTTTGTCTCTCCCCAAAGCACCAAAGCAGAAGCAGCAAATGCAGGCCAACCCAGCAAAGCACTCGCAGCAAAGGGGCAGTAGTCCTCCTCACAGCTCTCCAGCTCTTCTCCTTGGTAGAGTCTCCTCTTGAGCCAGAAGTGTTTTAGAAGTCTGGGGTTTTGGGCCCAATACTTATACTTTTTCTGACTTTTAGGTAGGCAAAATTCAAAGGAAAAGTCTTTGTAGTGCATAAGACCCTGCCTTTTCTCTCCCGGGCCCAGACACATTTGAGGGGGTTGGGAACTGTATTGTGTGAGGACAGGCACATCCCTATTCAGGTGCTAGTGTCAGCTACTCCCACCACTTTAGACAAGGACAACACATCAGGATATGCAGGACACACTGCAGCCCCCTTTGTGTGCCTGTCTAGAGTGAATTCACAACCATTCCAACTGTCAATCTGTCCCAGATGTGTATTCCACAGCCAGCCAGAGGCACAGAACGGTTAAGCAAGAAAATGCCTACTTTCTAAAAGTGGCATTTTCAAACCCACAAGTTAAAAACCACCTTCACTAAAAGATGATTTTTTAAACTGTGAATTCAGAGACCCCAAACTCCAGATCTCTATCTGCTCTCAATGGTAATTACTTGTAAAAGATATTTCAAGGCAATCCCCATGTAAACCTATGGGAGAGATAGGCCTTGCAATAGTGAAAACCAAATTTGGCAGTATTCCACTATCAGGACACATAAAACACATCACTACATGTTCTACCTTTAAAATACACTTCACCCTGCCCATGGGGCTACCTTGGGCCTACCTTAGGATTACATTACATATTCTAAAATGGAAGGTTTGGTCTGGCAAGTGGGTGCACTTGCCAGGTCGACATGGCAGCTTAAAACCCCACACACAGACACTGCAGTGGCAAGTCTGAGACAGGTTTACAGGGTTACCCATGTGGGTGGCACAATTAGTGCTGTAGGCCCACTAGTAGCATTTGATTTACAGGCCCCAAGCACACATAGTGTACTTTACTAGGGACTTATCATTAAATTAAATATGCCAGTCATGGCTAGGCCAATCACCAACACAATTTAGACAAAGAGCACTTGCACTTTAGCACTGGTCAGCAGTGGTAAAGTGCCCACAGTCCTAAAGCCAACACAAACAGATCAGAAGAAATAGAAGTTGAAGGCAAAAAGTTTGGGGATGACCCTGCAAAAAGGGCAAGGTCCAACGCTTATGCAAATCAGTGTTGGTGCTACTCCAGTCAGTTCAGTCCAGCCTGAACTGCCTAGCCTGTTCCCCTCGAAATGGGAACACAAAGCGGTTTTTTGCCTACTGAAGCCTAATCATTGAGATATAGTTTGAATCCACTGGTACCGCTTTCATGGACACACCTCTGGCCATAGGTATTGCACTTAAGGCATCTACCAGATATGCTGTGAGGCATGGGCAAAGTGGGTGATTGCCCAGGGTCCCTCACCTTTGAAGAGGCATCCTGGCAAAGTGATGAAGAAGTCCAAGAAGACCCACCGTAATAAAGTGACTATCAAAAATATTCTTTTTTAAATTAACAGCTGGGCATGTTTCATAGGTTAGTGTTCACTTCTAGCCTCTACAACCTTAACCCTGGACTCTCAGGCAGATAGTGGCAATTAAACGAATATATCCATTGCATGTCTCTCTCCATTCTTCAACTCACCTCTTCAACCTCTCCTCTCTTGTTATATCTTGCTACACCTGTCTCTACATGCCTGTGAATCAACATTCTGTCTCTCTCAGCCATTTCTATTTCACCTAGTTCTACATCACCTCTCTTTCTGAAACCCCTTCCCACTACCTTGACCTCGTGACCTTTCCTCTCTCTCTCTCTCTCTCTCTCTCTACCTTTCATTGGGCCCATTTCTACTTTTCCACACCCTCTCTCTACTGCAACCATCTCTCTACCTTACCCCTCTCTCTGCACCTCACTTTTGTTTCCATCATACTTGTCTGAATCTCTCCTTTATCTACTTCACCTTTTTATCAACCTCATATCTTCCTTTATCTCACATCTCTCAATCTCATCTCTTTACCTCACTTCTCTCTACCTCGTTCTCAGCCCTCTCTCTTCCTCGCCTATGTATCTTATCTCTCTACCTCATCTGTGTACCACATTTTTTATTATTCTACCACTCTTACTACCTAACATTTTACCTCATCATTTCCGAGCCTTCCCACTTCTTCATCGCCCATGTGTCGGTCTTCCTCTGTTCCCTTTCCCTTAACTCTGTGACCATCCTACTCATGTCTCACAACCTTTTTCTCTGGCATTTCTTCTTCTCAATGTCCCTTCTTCCTGTACTTCACTTCTTTTGTTATACATACTTTATCGTTTTTTGTCCTCCTTCTGTTTTCTGCCCCCTCCTCTTACCCACCAGAGGTCACTCTCTAACCAGAAAAGTGGAAACATCAATAGAGGAGAGGAGGGGCAAGGCAGGGGAAGAGAATGAAAGAGAAACGTTTCAGAGTTCACCCAATGGAATGATGAAAATGTTAGAAGCAGTGCTTCGAATATCTTTGTTGCAGCAATAATCTACATTTGTGGTTCTGAATGTTTGCCATATCAAGAGCTATGTGCACCAGTAGGGTTGTATTATTATGGACTCGCCACTAAACATCCACCATGTACTGTCGACCTTTAGTTCCCATACATGGCTGGTTAGCTACTGAATTCGACAATACATTTTATTGCTGATTGACAAAATAAATTCTAGATCCAAGCCTGAAAATAAATGGATTTTTTAATGCTTATTCAAGGATTCTGGGGCACTATTTGGCTGGCAGATAACAGGCAGCTTAAGCGTTAACCTAAACATCAACATCTGAAGAAATGTAATAAATGTTATGTTACTCCAAATAGGGGCACCAATGTATGTCTTGCTCAGGGTCCCACAAAATCCGTAAGATGGCCCTGCTATCCACTGGAACTAAACAATTCTGTTGGTCACGGCTAGTCATCTCTCTGAAAGAAGATTATGTTTAGTTGGAAGGCACAGTCACCTCACCACGATTAGGAACTATGGCCAATTAAACTGGAGTACTATTCTTTTTGCTGTTTTCACCGCTCAGGATGCCCCTCCTTTACTGGGCCTATACTTGTGAACTGTGTGACAGAGACTCACGTTTGTCCCTTTTTACGCATAAACCTATGTATCTCCGACACACACATTTGATACTTACCGTCATAACTTTGCTTCCTTTATTCAATCTGCAAAAAACCTTCAAAGACGTTTTTGTGACGGTTTGTATGGTGCCTGAGTTGTTATCAAAATTTGCTTTTCATGTGGACTCATTTACCAAAATATACCCACAGTGGCTCTATCGCTGCATCTGTGATTCATATAGGGACTCATTTAGGGGTTGGCTGAATAGAAGCAGGATAGGGGCAGGCACAAGTTGTGTATTTCAACATCTAACGCAATAAGGTTTACTTATTTGTTGGTTTCCAGACAACCTCTGGGCTGGGCTTGCTGGGGGTCTAAAAAAGGGTCCCAAGATATCCGCCACTGTCCTAAAATACCTTTTTTCCCTTGCTATCTCAGCTGGACGTCAAGGCAAAGGGCAGGGAGTACAAGGGTGTCTTCCCTGTTTGGGCCTTTTAGGGCCTGGAAGGATTTAGGCCCATAAATTCTTCCCTTTTTATGGGCGAGTGCAAAGCTCTCTGTCCATAAAGTAATTTCTCTTTGGGCTTCAAACCACGCCCAGGTCACGTCAGTTTCTTTCATTGGTTTTTGGGCTTGCTCTTTAAAATCTGCTTGCTTTCATTTGTTAAAAGGCATGCATATGTCATGCCTTTTCCGGTGTTTAACCCGCCTACACAGCACCGGTAAACTACTAAAAACATACGAGGCTCCATGTTTTGAGCCTGGTTTCTGGACTACTTTATCTGTTAATTTTCCCCGCAGCGCAATTGTGCTCCATTTTACATAGCACGATCGCGCTGTGTTTTTTTCTTTTAATTTGTGTGGCAAGAAAAGTTAGGTTAGGAGTTTACAATGCAAATAGCTCCAACTCGAGCAAATGCGAGCCCCGTTGCATTGAAAATGCTTGTTAGGTTTCGTCTGCACAGTACTTGCGCTGTGCTTGTGTGATCTATTGTATTAAATATCTTAAAAGGGGCTTACATCCCTCTTTCCCTTCGCTTTACCTTCTGATGGGTCCCTATGCTTATCATTTTTTCTCTTTCTCTTTCTATTGGTTGTAGGATTCTTTTCCTGAGTTTCTTGGGTGTTTTTTTTTTCCAGGGTCCGGTGGCACAAGTAATCATCCACACCCGACCCTTGTTACTTTAGTGGGTGGAAATTCTTTAAATTGATTGCTGCACAGCGCTTATTGTTTGGCTTTCATTATCTTTCTCTGGCTGAATGTATTTAAAAATACGGCTCTATAAACAAGCGGGATCGTCCGTGTTTTAATATTGTGTTATTTGTATACCGTGATGTCTGTAACCGAAATTTCATTCTCGTCGGAAATGTTCTAGTTCATAGGTGGAAATTTCGGTACTAGGTAAACGTTTCGTTTCAAGGCAGGGGTAGAAACATTTGAATTTAAATGCAGCAAAATTGGCCTTTTTTGCGTGTTTTAAGTGTCCATTCAAGCAAAGCTCACTTAGCATGTATACTACATATCATCCCTCGTGCTTGCTTGCGTGAATTCAAGATGTTTTTACACGTTTCGTAGAGTCATATTATCTGGCTGCCAGGGACCCCCTTCTGTGTGTTCCATTTTCCACTGCTGGCTGCTCCTGAACGTGCACCACAGCATCTGCAAACTCCTGCATAAAGCATTTGCTCCAGCTCATGAAGCTGGTCGGACAGCTTAAGGTAAAGTGGCAGAATGTACAAAGGTCAGTGGTGTCTTTTTAGGGTCCAGCCTGCGCTAACATGCGCGTTAGTAGTTAGAAAAGGGCTCGCAGACCCATCCATGTCACATCAGTGTCTTTCATTGGTTCGTGTGCTTGCCTTTTAAAATCTGTTTGCTTTCATTTGTGGAAGGCATGCATACGTCATGCCTTTTCCAGTGGTTAGCCCTCCTCGAGTGCAGCGACCAAGTACTGAAAACATACATCGCTGTTTTTCGTCCAGTTTGTGGACTACTTTTTATCTTTTTTCACAGCACTATCTCGCTTGGCAAAAGTTGAGTGCTTTGCATGACATCGACCCTGCTACATAGTTAATTGCACTTTTGCCAGTTACGTAGATAATTGCACTTTTTTGCCGATAGGTTTCACTACCAGTGAAATGTAGCAGTGCGATCGTGCTCTTTTTTTTCATTTAATGTGGCAAGAAAAGTCCGGTTGGGAGTTTACAACTGCTAATAGCTCTAACTCAGAGAAATGCGAGACCCGTTACATTGCAAATGCTTGTTCTATATCCAACCAACAAGCTTCAGGGAAATGAACATCTATCAACTTTTGTGGAAAGCAGACTAAAGTCTGGGATGATGCAATGCACGGTGATAGTATTTGTAGGATTTTTTGTTTTGTTTCCTGTTATGTTTGAGTAATCTGAACTGCCTCACCATTTCTCTTTTGGATTTCACTTTTTTCCTGTCTGATAGAATGGGCAACTTTCTAGGATGCTTTGCTGGAAGAGCCTATCCAAAGCCAATCTAAGAGCTCGAGCTGAGCCCTGAATATATCACGTTATTCGTGAAACAAATATCATGATAGAAGACAATGATGTGCTTTCAAAACCTATTTTTCTTTAATACGCAGAAGCCTTTCACGTTAGTACGTCAAATTACTTTTTTTTAGGTCTTACCTGCACAGCACTTGCACTGTGCTTGTTAGGTTTCGCCTGTGACTTTTTGTGGCTTTTTAGACAGTTTAGTGTTTTATAACTCTGCTGTAATAATCGGTTTTTTTTTGCGGATTCAGAGCCCTGCATGTTCAGACGTAATTGCAATATCAGCAGTATTACTGTAGGCTTATCAGGAAATTCTTAAAAGGGACTTGATAATTGTTGGTAACCATCAATGCTGGAAACTACTCGGATCCGGGTAGATTTTTATTCAAGTATCACCTTGGCTGGGCCATCTGGAGCCTAACACCTAAATACTAATGGAATTGAATGTGAATTGAAACAAAAGCAGTATATTGCCTTTATTTAAAAAAAAAAAAAAGGTCATAACACTTGAACAGACTTTCATTAGCTTATATTACACAACTTTTTGCCAAGCTACCACTAACAACAAAAAACAAAATATTATTAAGCACATAGGTGAAACCTAATGCATTTACCAATGCTTGTTTATCTCTAGGCAGCTTACACAGGAAAGTTGACACCTAATATGAACTCACTCTCTCATAACATCCTTCTACCTCTCCCAGCACTCCAGGTCACTCCAGCCATACCTCATTGTTGTGTGTCAGAACAACCCAGGCATTTACCACTCCTGCCTTAAGAACGCGTCCCAGACCACAAATGCGTCTTCACAACGCATACCTTTACCACGCAAGTCATTACAATGACTTCACTTAGGGAAACCGCTGGACTTTGGAAAAGTATAATTTACTATTCCAACTCCAGTCGGCGCCACAATAGGAAAAGTGTTGGACTTAAAGTACTACATCAGTCCAACAACGCTTTCCCTAAGGCAAGTCATTGTTTTTACTTGCATGATAAAGGAATGCATTGTAAAGACACATTTGTGGTTCGAGCTGCGTTGTGAAGGCACAGCGTGGTTCAAGCTGCGTTCTTAAGGCTGTTTCCGATCCCTCACCCACATTTCACCATCCCCTTTTCAACACCACACTTACCTACCCCACCCTCCACCCACCAAGGGGGCACAACCTCTCTTACATGCACACAGAAGTCTATGCTATGCCTCAATCTACAACACTGATCCCCACTTTGTTGCTGCTCCAATCTACATATATCCACGCTCCCTTTTGCACTAACTGTGCACCTGCTCCTCCCTGCCTTTCCTCTTCCAACTGTTGCCCCTCTTGGCCCTCGCAGCCCTATACACATCCTTCTATTCCATCCTCATCCAACACACCCTCTTCATCTTTTTACCCCAACCCATGACAAAAAACCTCCAACAGCCTTCCCTAGTAAGAGCCCACCTTTGACCCCCTTCCATTGTTCAACTAGTCCTCCTAACCCATTTTTCTTCCCTCCCACATTTCCAGGTGCCTCTCCAAAAACTGGCAATGCCAAAAAGAACCCTATTACTTGAACGACCTTTATTGATAAATAAATGCTTCAGAAGTTGCCAGACTACCCCTCATTCTGAAACGCCATGCAACTAAGCAATCAAAGGCAACACAAATAATTCCATTTCTTACACCTCCATTTCTTACACCTTCCAAGCATCAAACACTCCAACCACCAGCAACACTTCACACTCACCATCTATCATCTAGTGCATAATTCACAGCTTTAAAGTTATGCCTTCATGCTCCACACCACCTCTCACCCATATACCTTGCCTATTTAACAGATGAAAAAGCAAGAAACTCCACAACCCACTTGCTAATCTTGCATCTCCTCTACTGTCAAACAGCAATGCAAAAAGTATGGTTAACCCATTCCCGATTCAAAAACATTTAAACTGCTCATCCCTTCAATCTCAGTCAGTTTCCCTGTTTCCCACAAATATGTACCCCACAAATTGCCTCCTTAGACTTTTAGAACATGACAGTAACAACCAGCAACAACTGAATGTCAGTCCGACCTGAGCTACCACACTTGCTGCAATCCCCCTACCCAAAGCTCTAGAAACACAAAGACACTCAGCAATAACAACTCACCCACAACCTTTATGAACAGTACTTAATGGCTTATTTTCAAGCCCCGTGCGCCGCCGGTGTGTCACTTTTTGTGACGCACTTGGTAGCGCATTATGCAGGCCCATTTCTACAAGGCCACGCAAAGCCACTCTCAGTGGCATTTCATGGCCTTGTAGATATGGTGTAAGGCAACGCAGCCCAAGTCGCTTGAAATATCTTAATTTCTCCTCATTTTTTCCTATGTGTGCTGCATTTTGGAAAAAGAGGAAAAAGCCTCCACTGATTAATTTTGTTCAGGAAGGTGTCGCTTCCTGCACAGAAACAATCCTGTCTGTGATGCAGGCATCCTTGCACAATGGTGTAAGAGTGCCTGCATCTGTGCTAGGCAGCCTATTCTGCACCAGCGCAAGGGGAGAGGACAGAAATGCACAGTATCTTGTAGCTATGGTGGATTTCAGCCCTTTCCCTTTGGCTCAGGACAGGGCAAGCAAGGTCACTTGCTGTGCTGCCTTGTGCCATGGGGCTTGTGAAAAATCCCCCTAGTCTCCAGCAGCTTTAAACTACACTACCTCCAATAACAAACTTGCTTACTCAAACAACCTACTAATAAATGTCTGTTCCATCAGCAAAAAAAGAGATAGTATACATGAAGCTATTCCACCGGGCTAACAAACCATTCTGAACAACTGTGTAGGAAAACGAGAAGGTGGCTTAGTATTCAAAGAAAAAACAACCCTCATCCAAGCTAAGGATGTTTCCTTACAATGTTTTTAGGCCCTCCTTGTCCCTGCCCCAATAATAAGTTAGAAACCAACCAATCAAACAATTTTATTCAGCACCATATAGCACCATAAATGACATCAGCAAATAAAACATGTGTATAAATATATAAAAAAGGAGTACAGTTCATATCATAAACTCATTTTAATAATCATTATCATCACAAGGCATAACAAGCATTTGCAACACTAATAGGTCTGCCAAGCCAGACCTTAAAATATATGTACCTAATGATTGCCTCCTCCCATCTGTGCTGCTGCCAGGAACAAATACCAAAATTATCTAGATATCTAAGACACTTCATTAGCATTTCAATGCCATTAGTGTGCCCCTTAAAGTTCATGCTGGGGAAGCTGGACATATAAAATGTTCACTGCTGCGTGGACGGCAAGCACATTTTTTGTCTAAGCACACAGCTCCAGCCCAATCAAGAAAACATGTACTCCTGCCTCCCAAATTGTAGACGACCCTGGTGGGTCACACATAATTATCTGGTGACAGCTGCACTGTCAAGTCAGACCATAAAAAAGACTATCCCCCTGCTAAACAATCCCTAATTATCCTCACCTAACATAAAAAATGTGCTTTAGAGAAACATAGAAAAGGAAACTGTAATTGCTATAGATACACTATCGCACGTCAACACTGCGTAAAGTTTCAGTGTTTCAGAAAGGGTATAATAAATTATTTCCTCTGTATCACATAGAAACCACAGGGAAAAAAAACAAATTTGATGTGCTTTGCTTACACAAATCATTACGGGAATAGGCTGGTAACAATGCCCCTGCTGCATTCTCATCATAAAAACCTCCTAATAAATGTACAATATTTTAAACAAAGTATAGTCAGTAAAAACCTATGTTGCATATTCGACACCGTAGTAATATACGGCTACACACCATGAGGAGTTCACAAAAGGGCTTGTGCAGCGACTGTCACTTTCTTTAACTGACTGTCTGCCCCTCTTTCTGTTCTGAAGTTAGCAATCAGCAATTTAAAATCCCTTTTGCTCAGTCCCTGTATAGATTCTGGTTTATCAAACTATTTCGGTATTTCCATATTTGCGCTGGAGTTCCAGGTGAAGACAATCTCAAATGACCTCTCTGTTTAACTTGGCTGCTAGTTTCATCCAGATAACATGCCATAATAATAATGGCCCTAGTTTACTCGGAGACTCCAATGCCCAATTCCCCCTGACAGATATAATTTACCTAACTCGATGGGACTGCTATCATTTTTTAAACATTTATTTTTGGCTTGCTGAAGTCTTTCCATGTTTGCCTAACCCCTAATACCTGCCCTGTAACAAACCCCGGACACACATTTGCTACTATATATACAGAACATCTCCTTCATCTGCCTCATACTTAGCCTGCTCGCAAATTGACACATAGCCTCAGTAAATGTTTCGAAATATAACTCCCTCGTCTCCAAAAGACTCCTGAAATTGTTTTAGCTACTAAAAAGTAAACCTAGATACAAAAAGCTGCCTGTGCTTGAGACTTTGTTGCCATTTAAGAAAATGTGTACATGCTCTCTTCTTTGCCAGACCAGCTATCATGGTGTACATCTTGCCACTATTTACCCCCAGACTCAAATGTTCCCTACTGGAAGCACAGTTATCAAGGAGGCTCTGTGGGGAGCATACAATCAGGACTACCTCACCCACACACAGCAGAATACGAAGGGGGCAAAACCCTATTTCAGTCATCCCTGTGGCCCTGTCCACTAAAATTTGTATATCTTGTTTATATATAAAATTAACAAGAATGGATCCAAATTGCAGTCTTGTCTCTCTCTCCTGCTAACTTCAAACGATTCCGTACACTCCCCATTTCCGCCATTACAAACCCCGTGCCTTAGTACCAAAATACAAATGAAGTAAAAATAGATCTATCGTCTTATCCACACCCAAATCAGCCATAGGTCCCCAAAATCGCTTTCATAGTCAAACGCGGAATATATAATGGCACGTTTTTTGCTAGCTTGATTTAAATTCAAACATTGTTTGACTGTTCTCATCTCTTTCTGAAAACCATACTGCAAGTCAGTAACTATATAATTTTCCTCTGTCCAGCAATCTAATCTTGATAGAAGCATTCTCATCACCACTGTAAGAGTGGAGTCTAAGAGCAAAATGGGCTCATAACAACTCATAAGTGATTTATTTCCTTATTAAAAATCAGGACGAGTACGTGGTTTTGGCGCCCATCAAGGTGACGGCCCTCTGAAGCGCTCTGTTGGACATGGGAGTTTTTCCTACTCATACGACTTACCAGGAGCTGAAAAATAAAAGAAACATGCACACTTCTATATCGGAACACCTGGTAAGTCAAAAATGCTAATTCCTCACCAAGAGAAATACCGCTTCTCTGGGAAAATCGATCGCAGGGGGTTTCTTCACCTCAAACAACATTGCACCCGCCATTTTTTAAGTGTTTCTGGACTTTCAGCACCTCATAGTTAACCATTTCAGCAATGTACTTCTGACAGTGTTTTTGCAGGAGGTTTATACTTCCACATAACCTGCTTGTATTTGCAATTACTCAAAAAATGAGACTATATAGTATTATGAACTCATTACTCAAAAAAAAGAAAAAGAAACTAAAAAAATCCCTTTTTCTATGACAAGCAGCTTTAGTACCTTATTCTCTTAAACATTTCCTTATATGTATTTTTATGAATGCGTAAAATTAGCTAATGCCAAATGTTCTCATGGTACTTTAGTGGTTTTCACTGCATGAACATATTTTAAGGGTGAACCTTCTATTTCCTGTGGAAAATATAACTTCTTCTGGTTTTGCCTCATCTTCTTTCAAACTTCTTACAATATCTGGGGAAAATAAAAATCATTAAGTTTCCTAACATTACTAACACAGACTCTGACGCTACTCACAGAAATGGATGGCATTATTTATTACCCCGAAAACTGAGACACAGTCAGGTGCTATTACCAAAAATGCTTAACCGAACAAATTGCCACCATGATAAAATAAACAACCTAAAAAAGATCCTCCCTCTCCAGGAAAATTATCTTCCACATCTATGATTCTTGAGGAAATTAGGGCTTTTAAACTTTTCATGGCAGAAACAACTAAAACATTGCAACATTTGGATGACAAATTGTCTTCTCTAAAGTCTAGAGTCTTAATAGTGGAGCAACAGGTGGAAAGCTTTCAAACATCAAGCTCATGAATATCTCATTTGGAATCTGAGAATTCTCTTCTTAACAAGTACACTGAAGACCTTGAAAATAACAATTTCATAAACAATCTATGAGTTTACAGTCCACCAGAAAATATGGAGGGCTCAAACCAAACCACTTATTTCCAATCTTTTTTACCAAAACTTCTTGATGTGTCCAATCCTACTCTCAATATAAAAAGTGTACACAGACTTGGTCCCAGAGCTTCTACAAAGCCATGAGGAGTAATATATTTTTTTTGCAATTTACTGACTCATTACAATTCATGTCAGCTGTCAAATTCAAACAGCAGATCATTTGGGCCGGTCATATCGCTAAAGTCACTGCTGACCATCGTCAACAATTTCTAGATATGCGACCTCAGTTAAGTGCTATAAATGCACAATTTGGTCTCATACATCTGTGCTTATTTAAAGTAACTTACAAGGATAAAACCACTACTTACGAAGATCCAGAAGCCCTAAAGAAATTCCTTCAGCAACTTGTTCCAGACACTATGGACACTCCAAGAATCACTTAAGAACATGTCTCTTACTTCTAGCCTATTCATTTTCTAACTACTGTATACTTTAATATGATAATTTTTCTCCCATTTGCAATGGTACAAAGTATTGAATTCTTCTTTCCCTTATGATGCAGGTTTATGCCCTATTACCCGGTTCCTGTGGAATCAGAACTTTATGTGATATCTTCAGCCAAATATTGACTATCCTGTCATCCTCTGGAGTTCGGGTATTCCTGCTGTTTTTTATTGGCATCACCCACTCCCTCCTGTTTTGTGTTTTGAAGGTATGTTTCTCAGTCGTCAAGTGTATGACTTGTACTATCTTTTGGTTTACTGTTTCATCACTTCCTCAACACTATTTCTCATCTCCATGTTCTTTTGATCTTTTTTCTCGCTTACTTTTTCCTCTTTTTCCCTTTTTCAATATTTACTAGAAATCTGATCTCTGTTTACACTCATCTTTTATTCTTTCAAAACTTATTACTGTAGACATGTTACTTGTTCATGCTATACTTCTGTTACTTCATTCCGGGTTGTTACATGGAACGTTAAAGGGATAGGCAACCCTATTAAAAGACCGAGTGTGATTTCCCATTTACGTAAACTAAAAACTGATATTTCATTACTCCAGGAATCACACCTTTGTGAATAAGAGGCTAACAAGTTTAAATAATGTTGGATAGGTAATGTGTTTGCCTCACATGCCATAAAAAGCTAAATGTTATTGTCACTAATCAACAAACTGATTGTGATGGTAGATGAATTATTGTTAACCTTATTGTTGACAAAATACCTTTAACGCTTTTTAATATGTATGTACCAGTTTTGGTAGATAATGCTTTTTGAAATAACATCTCAGATAAATCGCTTACTTGTACTAATGACTGTATCATATTTGGTGGAGACTGTAACCAAATTCATGATTCTATACTAGACAGAAAGTCAACAGCAACATTCTCTGTAACATAGTCACTACCTCTCCGAGCACCACTACGGAGGTTGGGCCGACAGGAGAGTGCCACAGGGGCACTCTGGAGAGTAATATGTCCAGGAGCACGCACGCCAACCAGGAAATAAAGAGTACAGACGAGGACGGAGGGGGTGGAGAGAGAGACGTGGAAGATATTTCGGGAAGGATTACGGATGAAGACAAGAGGATCAGAAAGGATCAAAGAGACGCCGAAAGTGACGAGGACGTTGAGGGACACAGAGAAGACGCCGGGACAGAAAGACAAAGCGTCAGAGGCTCTGATGAGGCTGAATGAATCAGGGATACCGAACAACATCAAAGGGAGGAAGAAACCCCGGGAGGGACAGAAACAACCCGCCAAGTCCCGGGAGGGACGTTGCTAATGCAGGTACGTGCCTGCACACTGGGTCCCACCAAATATTTTCGAAGAGAGAAGGGTGAGGTGGGGAAAGAGGAATGAGGAAGGAGGGAGGTGAAAGTGAATATCTTCAACATACGCCTGTACTATCAGAATCAGTCTGACCTTTATCTCAAAAAGCAGATCATAAATGGATTTTATTTTATTTCTTCTTTTCTTTTCACTTGTTGGCTGCACATTATCACAGTACACTCTTTCGCTACACCAAGATTATAGAGTGGTTCACTGAGTGTTCACTATTAGGCACTATCCCTCACCTTTTCCGTTTCTTCTCCCCCCCCACTCTCCAGGATATAAAGAAAAATACTCAAACATAAAATACTCACCTCTTGTCCTTCTGTTCATTGTTTTCACTCTCGCTCATCCTTTGGGGAACGTCGACATCTGGACCCGAGATATACCTAGGAAGAAGAGAGAGATCAAGACATTTAATAAAAGGAAAAGCTCAAAGAAGAATAGGACTAAAGAGAGAGAGAGAGAGAGATGAGAAAAGAGGAGAGACAAAGAGGAAAAAGCTAAAGGACATGATTTAATTTAAAAACTCGTAAAAGCCAACTCAAGGAAAATAAAAAGAAACCACGTTATCATTACAATTCAAAGAGTTGTCTATAAGTTTAATTTCTTAGCAATACCTGTGACCAGGCCAACAATTCAAATACCCACGACATTCTCTCATACTAAAATGCACTCACAATTCAAATCAGCCATCAAACGCAAATCATTAATTGACATTTGAAGATTATGACACCCAGACTTTCTGGAATATACTTATTACTCACCTCCACATCATACACAATCCCGTATTGACTATCTCTTTTTTAGTAAAATGTTGACACAACATGAAATACATTTAGATATTGAATCTATCTTAATTTCAGCTCATGCTCCAGTATACATTGACCTTATTCCAATCCCACCACATGCTGGTCGATGGTGCTTTAATGATTCACTTCTTACTGATATTTATTTCTCAATTTGCAACATTTGCCTCTGAATTTTTTATTATTAACTCAACACCTAATTCTTCTTTTGCAATGGCTTGGGTCTCTTTTAAGGCAGCAGCTATGAGTTTTATAATAAATTATGTTTCACATAAGAATATGTGTATGGAACAACAATCTAATCAAATGCTCCATAAAAGTAAAAAAATAGAATATACGTATTACCAAGCTAAATTTGAGAAGTCACTACAAGATCTTATTGATGCTAAATTTGCTTTTAATAGAATAACCACAAATGCCACTGTAGTGAATCCTAGTTTGTTTTAATGGGATTACAGGAGTTGGCTTAGCCTTTGGCTTGCAGACTCGTGCCCCAGTCACCTAGTGACTTTTAACCTACTTAGCTTGCTCTGTCTTAGTACATTTAATTATTTAATTCATCTGAGATGGCTGCCTTGTTTATAGTTAGGCCACTTGTTATGCTTTGCATTATCAGTGCCACCGCGCTAAGGCGTCAAGATCAAGCAACAAAGACAAACAAACAGTAGGTGTTCACACTTAGGAGTTTTCCCTCTCTATACATTCGAGGGATTGTTTATATTAATTGCCGTCCCAAGCATGTCTGTTATCTATTGTTTGGGAAAACACCTACGTCAGGGGTCCTGGTAGATCTGTATAAATACATCGCACTTTAGACAGATAATCAGAGGGATTCCGACCAGAAGGCATCGCCACCATCGCTGATATCGATGCTGCCTGTCATCTTGATGCTGATCCAGTCTTCGTGTCCCTGCGGATTCTGAGATAGAGACCTCATTCCAAGGTAACGAGGGTTAGGGGCTCCTCTCATGAACATGGCATTGGCTGATTAGGTATAACAAACCCAGCTCTCCTTTAGGTAGGAGGTTAGGCCTATCACATTAGGGTATTAGGGCATATTACACCTCGTATGTCTTTTACATACATTGCAAGATGGTGGGGGTCTTTGTAATAATGACTCTCATCTTCACAATTCTGTTTCTTGTACTATTCATTATCCTAATCATTGCAGCCCATGCAACATATCGCAAATCGCAGTTTTGTTAAATAAAAAGTATTGAAACTTTACCTCATCCTTGTCATTGCCTGTGTTTGAATGAGATATGATATATCTGTGAGAAAGGGGTAATCTTCGTTTAACCACGACACTCCCTGAGATGTCTTATTCTCGAGTCCATGTGTAAAGACTGCCACAAATCACCTTTTACGATTGTGTTTCTGGTGAGGTGCTGCTAGTGAGCTGGTAAGGTTGGGACAACAGTTGCAACTTGTTGTAGGATAGGCATAGTCACCTACAAACAAAAGTACTGTCATCCTCTAACCAGCAGTCTTGCCTAGAGCAAGAGTCCAAACACCACATCTTCATATCTTTTAAAATGCCATGCACGTTACTATGGGAGCCAAGACAAAATGGGAGTATTTAAAAATAAAAAATAGAACTAAAGTAGAATCCATACATACAAACACAGGAACCACTCTATTTAATGATAAAGACATTCTTAATTAATTTGTTAACTTTTATACAAATATATACTCCTGAAACACAGCCATTACAATTTGACCTAATTAATTGCTTTCAAAACATTCCTAACCCACAACATATTGATTTCAATAGACTTGAAGCAGATATTTTGATTTCAGAAATCTCATATGCAATCTCTTTAATACGAAAAGTGAAAGCTCTGCGGCCTGATGGTTTTACTACTGACATTTACAATCATTTTGCAAAACTTCTTCTTCCAACCTCTCTCGCTTATCCACCTCATTTATCACCAACAGCGCTTTAATTAGGCCCTCATCACATTAGAATGTCAGTTTATGTTGATAATATTATTTTATATTTATCTGATCCCGCTGCTTCTCTTTCTCCATTTCTCAAACAAGTCTCTACCTTCTCCCACTCATCAGGTTATCAGCTTACTACAGATAAATGTGAAATATTACCTTTAAATATTGTATGCAGTAAGCAACTTTTTACTCAGTCAGGTTTTGCTTGGCAACCCACTAAAATAAAATACTTAGGGTTATGGTTTTCCCAAACAATTAAATAAACTTTAAAATTGAATTTTGATTATATCACAAAACACTTAATGATAACAATAACCGTTGGTGTCCACTCTTTCTTTCCTGGTGGTGTAGAATTAATTCTATTAAAATGATGCTCCTTATATTGGATATTATTAATATTATTTGAATCCATATCCTGTACTATTACTTTAAAAAAATAGATTCTCTACTATCAAAATTTCTTTGAAGGGGAAAACCTCCTTCTATAGTATTGTCAGTCTTAAGAAAAAGGCAAACCAAAAGGTGGTCTTAATTTCCCAGACTTCAAAAAATATCACTACTCTTTCTCTTTAAAACAAACAATTCTGTGGCTTTTTTCTGACCTTTCCTTAAACTCCCCTATATGGTTAAAATATAGAAAAAAATCTTAGTTCTCCTTTTAATTTTAAAGAACTCCTTACTTTTACAACTCCCATCTGTCAGTTACTTACACCTACCTTATCTCATTCTTATAGGATATTGAGACCCCTTCTTTCATCTTCACATCTCTCACTTGATACTTATCTACAACAACCTATTTGGCACAATACGTTTTTGCGAATCAATAACCGCTCTTTATATTGCAAATCCTGGTGAGCCAAGGGCATACACTGGATATCACAACTATATTAAAATGGTAAACTTCTATCTTTTACGGACCTCCAAACACAAACCTCCCTACTATCTGCATTTGAGTCACAATACCATCTCCTAACTGCTGCAATTAATACATTGATTGCTACATTACCATCTACATTCACCCCTTCCCTAATACCACTTCACTATATAAATTCCTACACACTAACACTATATAAATTACTACACACTAATCCATCAGTCTCTACTATTTATACATTCTTACAAAAAACACTAAACAGGGATAAATCAAAAATGTAACTAGCTTGGGAAAAAGGCCTAGGAATATGTTGGCATGTTGACTTCTGGAGGAACTTCCACAGGGTGGAAAAATTGATTTTTTTATATGAAAAACCCTCTCCCACCAGGGTTACTCCTTGGTGACATGTTTCATCATTGGGTTTCCTCTTGATCTGCTGCAGAACGGGGCATGCTACAACCAACGGAATACGTGGGAGCGCTGTTGTAGTTTCATGAATGTGAATACTAAGAGGGATAGGAGTGGTGGGGTCTTGGGTGAGTTAACAATACCTGCCTCTGGTATTCCTGATTTAATATGTCTCACAAGGGCGGTATGGTTAAAAAAGGGGTGTTGTTGGTGGGGTGTCACGGAGTCCGGATCTTCAGGGTTGGCGCCTGTTCCCAATAAGTCCATCTCTTGGCAGCTCCAAACTCTACTAGCCATTATAGCACAGAGTTAAAGAATGGCCAAGTGGGGGATGGGGTTTTAGGTTGGGAACAGCGGGGAAAGAGACCTGTGGAAGTAAAAGTTAAGAACACAATAGCCAGATTATTCACATTGACTTTCATAAACTTTGTTCATAATATCTATATACTGATAACATGAATGATCAAGAGCTTTCCTATATCATGACCTTATTAGCTCTGAGTACCTGGAAAATAAATAAGGATTATGCAAGCTTTCATATGAGAGTTTTGTAGAATATAATCTTATACTCTGAACCCTGAACTGACTCAAGTTATTTCTTTGAATACAAACCACTTAATAACAGTAATCAATAAACACGTTAGTTTTCAGGAATAAACTGTGTTAGACTCATGAATGATACTGCAAGGACACACTATAACAGTAATCAATGAACACATTGTTTCTTCAGGAATAAATTGTGATAAGCTCATGAATGAACACATTGGTCTTCAGGAATAAACAGTGATAAGCTCATGAATGATACTGCAAGGACACACTCTGTCTAGGCTTTCAAGATTCAATTGCTTAGGAATTATTATACACTTTGAATATCAAACTGTGCATCAAGATTTCAATGTCTAGAAAGGATCGCGCAATCTGCTGATCTGATACACAAGGGTTAAATGGCAAGAATGACTGACGCACTATGCCATTGATTCAACAATCAGGATTTAAATGTCAAAATACAATCGCACACTCTGCCAATCTGAGTTGCAAGTTTAAATTGCCAAGAATGAATCGCACACTCTGATGCCGATTCAACCATCAAGATTTAAATGCCAAGATACGATCGCGCACACTGCCGATCCGAACTGTAAGAGTTAAATGGCAAGAATTAATTGTGCACTCTGCTGCCGATTCAACCATCAACCATCAAGGTTTAAATGCCAGGATATGATCGCGCACACTGCCGATCCGAACTACAAGAGTTAAATGCCAAGAATGAATCGTGTACACTGCCGATCCGAACTACAAGAGTTAATGCCAAGAATGAATTGTGCACACTGCTGCTGATTCAACCATCAAGGTTTAAATGCCAAGATACGATCGTGCACACTGCAGATCCGATCTGTAAGAGTTAAATGCCAAGAATGAATCGTGCACTCTGCTGCTGATTCAACCATCAAGGTTTAAATGCCAGGATATGATTGCGCACACTGCTGATCCGAACTACAAGAGTTAAATGCCAAGAATGAATCGTGCACACTGCTGCTGATTCAACCATCAAGGTTTAAATGCCAAGATACAATCGCGCACACTGCAGATCCGAACTGCAAGAGTTAAATGCCAAGAAAACCATCGCACACGCAATTTAACCAAAAGGCCCAAAACTCGAGTATTTCTGAAAATGGAGTCAGGGGCCTAACCCAACCTCAGCCTTACCACCCTGCGTGAAGATCAACAAGGAAATGAAGACAGGGCCTGGAAATCCTAGGTAGGCCTCCGGAAAGCTCAGGAAAAGTCTGCTGCTCTGCACCGGGACCTCTGAATAGTGAGCACGTGGAGCTGGGCTGGCTCCCTTAAATAGAGCCAGGCCCCACCTACGTGCCACACCCAGCCAGGCTGCAGGAAAGGTTTCTAGAAAGGCTTAGAATAGGGACCACACCCTAACCACACCCTGTAATCCTGCAGCAAAGTCTTGAAAATGAGCAATACATTGTAAGCAGCATTAATGACGTTTCAATATGAATCTCTGCAATGCAAAAGGTTAACATATTGCATTAACACATAATGCATGAATTATTACATTATATAAGGATTGGCTTTTTGCATTACGTCGCCCGTAAAGCGCGCACTGTCCTGATGTTGACATGGGGTATATTATGTACCTTACCTCCTAATCCGTCTACATGTTTCGGAGTCTACCCCTAGACTCCTCCTCAGGACAAAGGTGGACTCCCTAGTGTCACTCCTTGATTGACTACCACTGGTGAAAACCCTAACATTAAATGCTCTGTGGTATGGTGTAGTACATATAAGTAAAGTAAAGTAATACCCAGTGGCAACAATGTCCTCCTGAAAGCGAAAGAATAAAGGTTGCTACTTGTATCAACTATGGGTGTGGAGCTACTACAACCCCCCACTCGTGGGAAAAGGCACTTGTGAATTACATAAAATAGACAAATACAGGACATATTGCACTTAGAAAAACATGTAAACACACTTCAACATGTGAGGCACCTCCAAGAAACACATATGGTGGATGTGTGACCTACTTTTTAGTGTCTATGCTTTCGTATCATAGATGCTCCGGAAGGGGGGTGTGCTTGTAGTCACACACTGAAAATATATGCAGGGGATTAGACTCATCAAATGGCCGCTTCTACTGCATGTTGTAAAAAGAGGTGAGCACACTTACTTCATCAAAGCAACACTCCTGCTTTCCAGGGACTCCGGACAATCTAATCCAACTTTTAAAGCGGTTGCATGAGGACACATATGCGCAGGTGAGATGGGGGAACCTAGGCGAACTAACGGACAAAATCCCCATAAATAGGGGTGTCCGCCAGGGTTGTGTGTTGGCACCATTTTTATTCTCTATTTTTATTAACGAGATTGTACAGGTTTTAATGACGTGCCAGAATGATGCCCCCACCCTATGAGCCCTAAAAATTCCAATCCTTCTTTTTGCTGACGACTCTCTTCTTATTTCTAAATCTCCCATGGGCCTTCAAACTCTTATCAATAGATTTAACTCCTTTTGTCGAGACTACGGCCTAGAGTTGAATCATAAAAAAACCAAGTTAATGGCATTCCGCTCAGGAGTGCGGAAGAAATGTACTATCCATTTAGAAGGGGATCTTCTGGATAAGGTTTCTTCCATTGATTATTTGGGTGTAAGGCTTGCTGATAATCTGAACTGGGCAGAACAGATCAATAAAAGTGTGGGCCGCCTGCAGCATGGTGCGGCATCAATCCTGCGTTTCTATAGGGGTACGACAGCAAAAACTGTCTCCCCGGCAATTAAGATCTACATTGCCAGAGCACAGGGTGCCGCCGCATACGGAGCAGAGGTCTGGGGTTTTTCTGACTGTAACAGGCTAACTATTAGTGAGAACAGTTTTGCAAGGTCCTTATGTGCCTGTCCTCCTAGCACTCCATTGATACCACTGTTCTTAGATCTGGGCCTGAGACGCATAGCCGATCTAATTATTTTAAGACCATTACTATGTTGGATACGACTATGGACTAATCCCGAATTAGACGTTTACAAGACCTCACTCCATGATCTGCTAATGTGCTCCAACTCAACCTCTATTCCTTTGGGTTAAACATGTATCTAGTTGGTTTAACAAACTTGGCCTCAGCCACTTTTGGGAGGAACCCCATAAACTAGAAAAGGCTCACTCCATTGTGCTGAAACGCATATATTGGTCCTATGTATGTGACGATTACATTTCCCACAGAACTTATGGCACCTTAACAAATCGCTTCACAGATTTTAAGTGGTATCCATAATTTGAACCATATTTAGACAATATTCCTGACATCCTCGGTAAAAGTTTATATGCCAGATTCCGTTTTGGGTCATTGCCATTGAAGTCATTGATGTGCAGATGGTGTACAAAAACAGATACAAGTACATGCCCAGTTTGTGGTGCAAAATCGGAAACGGTTGAACATTTTATGTTTTTTTGCCCTGCTTACTCCCTTCCTAGGTCTAAGTGGATCCGTCATATTTGCCGCAAAATGGGGATAAGAGACTGTGCCTCTGCTTTGAGAATTTTAAAAAGTCACCATTCTACGGTTTTAATACTTGCTGTTAGTAAATATTTATTAGTAGCATGGCGAATACGCAATTCCATTGTAAGGACTGTGTTTTAATTCAGAGCCCCACTTTTTACTCTTTTTTATTCTTATAAGAACTGCAGGAGGGGGGTCGAAACTGTATTATGTGTATTATGTGTACTGAGTATTGTAATTGGACTATGCTCTTAGGAATCTATGTTTTTTTAATTTTTATCTATGTATTATTATTATTATCACTATTGGTTTTATCTTTATTCTTACTACTCCATTGTATATTGGCTTTGATGATCGATTGATCGAATAAAGCATGTGTTAAACTCCTGCTTTCTGCCTAATGCTCACCTCCCCGGGGTCTGAAACACCGGGGATCCCATGGGAATTCGTTTTTTAAGCTTACTGCAACTGACACGTCTCAACTTGATGATGCGTGTGGCACTAGACCTCTAATCGTCCAAAATGGCAGTCTCTTGTGTGCTGAAGTAGGGCTGCCAGGGCCACATTGACATTAATACAATTGAATATATTATTGTAAAGGTTAATTCACAAGAGACTCTGTCTACCACTAAACTCATACCTCACAGTCTCATAGAAAGAAGATGTTAGTGATCTCTTAGTCACTTTAATTTGTAGAGTCAGAGAGATAGAAATTGAGAACCCCACCCCTTAGCCCTACCATGGTTTGAGCAATTCACTGGTGTGCACAAAGAATATTGAAAAGGACTAGTTACCCAAGTTTCTTCAGATGTAAGAAGTGCCACCTCTGATGAGGAGCCAAGATTACGGGTAAAACACATACTTACTGCATTACCACCTCATTGAGCTGCTCCCCATCAGGGGTGTGACTAAAATGTGCCAGGTCCTCCCTCATTGTTGGCCAAACCACAGTCCTCCTTAGCAGTTCGTATACACACTTGAAAATTAAAATCTCCCACCCATACAATAAAAACCTCTTTTTTGAAATTCTCTAAAAAATCTTTCAAGTCTCTTTCAAATGTCAGCCCCACCTTGACATTATTATGATTGAATACATTATTGTAAAATTTGATTCATAAAAGATTTTGTGTACCATTAAACTCATGCCTCACAATCTGATAGAAAGAAAATGCTAGTGATTGCTTAATCCTTTTACTCAGAGAGATCAAAGGTCACAGAGATCAAAATTGTCAATGTCACCCCTCCCCTTAGTCCCTTAGCCTTGCCATGGTTTGAACGAATCACTGGGGTGCACAAACAATAGTGAAAAGGGCTAGTCACCCCATTTCTTGAAAACACAATATGGCATACTTCTGTATGACACTAGTCCGATCTGGATTGCTTAATTCTGTCCTCAGTTCTTCAATATTCTAAGCCAAAACCTTCAGGAACCCTTTCTTGTGAACTGAGCACCAGATAATCCCTGAGGAAATGGCCTTCACACCACTCATAATATTCTTGTTGACACCCTTCATCACATTATTAATTGTTGTGTCCACTGTTTCTTGGCCAACACCAGTATCAACAACTTGTCAGTCCTGATCCATAAAGGAACTCAGTGAAGTAAAGCAGTTATGGGTACAAATTGTAGGTACACTGATGGGCAAATAGCCTGTGTTTGAAACTTCGGAATGCACTGCAGCAGCAGCCCACTTGTCATTGTCTACACAACCCACACTAACTGGGCTATAAAAGTATCGTAAGGGGACCACCAATATCATATTTGCGGGTGGCAAAGGAGTAGACAATAAGGAGAAGGCTTTTTTTCTGCATATTGTGGTGCACAAAAGTTTACTACCATAGAGTCATCCATACAGGTTTCGAGATCCCTCTCAATCCATGGAACCCAACATACCATATTGATGCCATCCAGTAGACACTGAAACCCTCCTACTCTTTTCCCCAATTTTAACCCTACCAGATGGCAGTTTGTTAATCTGCACTAGACAAGCATTGGCAGTGGCAACTATAGAGTCAATCCTTTGAAAAACTTTATTAAACAAATCTTTCACACAGCTCGCAAGAGAGCGTCAGATGCTATCCATTATCTTCTGCAAGTGTTGCTTTAGGCATACTGCCACCCAGCCCAGGTCCCTGATTGTCTTTCTGAGGATCTGTAGGAGGGAGTTGTGACACTAAACCCAACTTTGTTTAGGTCTTGAGTTATGTGTGACCCCTTTTGAATTTGTTGTAGGAGGTAGCACCAAATGGTCCATGTGGAGCTGCCTGTTCAATCAGCAGAAAGTAATTTGTTATGCACAGATTGCTTGAACCTAGGAAATGAGATATTAATGGATGCACGGATTGGCATTTGTCTCATTGGGAGGTATAAGACACCATAATGACTGCTTTGTTTGCTGTCCCTTGCATGTATTTTGGCCTCTCCTCCCCATTACTAGTTACCTTGTTAATAGCCCAACTGCGTTTGTTAATAAGGTTACTATTATGGGTGCAGCCGAGTTCTTCTTAACCATTTGCGCAGATGCTGATTTCCTTTTCCCCATTGTGTTGGTAAAATGTAAAGTTAAAACTAAGGAGATAGGCCCAGCCTGCCTTTCATTGGACTCTCATGGGCTCAGACAGGGCTGTCTTGGCCTGGTCTTCACCCGGGCAGTGGTCAGGCATCGTCCATTGCTGTGGGAGTGAGCACTCAGTTATGAAGGGCCTGTAGCATCCCGGCCACCTCTCTGAGGTGAGCCCAATATCAGAAGTATTGGGGACCTGGGAGTCCACTGCTTGTTTGTTGCTGTTGGCATCCCAAAATGTGGGAGTAACTGCTCAGTTATGAAGCACCTTACCATCCCTACCCCCTCTCCGCAGATGAGCCGAACACATCAAGGATTGTAGACCCTGTAGCCCGCAGTTTGTTTGTTGCTGATGGCATCCCACACTGTGGAGAGAGTGCTCAGTTTTGAAGTACTTTAGTATCCCTGCCTCATCTCTGTTGGTGAGCACAATACCAGGACGATTGTGAACAATGTAGTTTTCTGTTTGTTTGTTGCTGTTGGCATCCCACACGAGGGGAGTGAGCTCTCAGTTATGAAGCATCTTAACATCCCTGCCCTCTCTCTGCAGGAGAGCCAATTATCTGGAGAATTGTGGGCCTGGTAGTCTGCTGTTCATTTATTGCTTTTGGAGTCCCAATAATATATGACACTAACCCACTAGGAAAACAAATGCTTATGTATAACTGCATTGGAAAAAAAGAGATGATGGCTGAACAATGACATGCAAAGAAACAATAACTCTCACGAAAGCTAAGGATGCTTCCTTACATGGTTTTGAGGGCCTCCTTGTCAGTTGCAACCATACAGCAATGATGAGCTGGAAAAAGGATTACTATAAGAGAGCGATTAATCCTAGGTATAAGGTGAAACTTCAGAAACAATACATGTAGGACATCTTAGACAGTAAATAAAATATATGATTGCAGAAATTCTATAAACCCCCTCCGCACCATCTTTTCCTAAAAACTATTGCAGTAATAGAGGACTGAACAAATAGGAGAATGGAAGAAAGAAATGTGTTATTTGAGAAATGATTATACTATACAAGATTGCAATGTAATATTTCAAATACTGTATTTATTTTACATTTTAAAAATTGAGCAGCTCCCTATAAGCGGTGTCACTAAAATGTGTCAGGTCCTCTCCTCGTTGTTGGCCAAGCCACAGACCTCCTTGGCTGTTGATGAGTCACCTCAAGTAGTAAATTCCTCCAAAACTGAGAGAATTATGGCTTGGCACTGTAAACATATGATCTACTACTCACCTGGCCTGACAACCTTGGTCCCGAATTACCATGGGCCTCAAACTGTCCATGAACGCTCAAGAGAAAAAACTATCTAGATCAGCCTAACTTACTTACTTATCCTACAAGTGCTAGATTATGCTAATGGCATGTAACATGGCTCACCTCTATCAACCAGGAGAAGGTTATAGAGAATTCATTCTGCTGACAAACTACTCTTACAAGTAAAGATGCAAACCTAGATTTTCCCTGATTTGAAGCTGGTCCATTGATTACTGTTTACAGAAGATCTACTTTCCAGCTACTTTGTATCACCCACTAGGCAATACATACTAATGGGTCAGTATTCTTCAGAAAGAAAATCACCAAATATAACCTAATGAGGACCCTAAGCTCCAGATTGGCACCTTGTATCCTGATGATAGAGTGCAAGAAAAGAAAACATTGGTGGTACACCCTTCTATATACCAGCAGCCAAAACAACTACCAGCAAAAATAAGGTCTACCAATAACTATTTTGACGAAGGCTGTCAGAAGGCTGTTTAAGAGCTTTCCTATATGAACACAAGACTCATAAACAACAATTTACAGCACTAGTAAGAACAAGAAACTAATAAAAAAACAGAACCTTGCAGCTTAGGTGTGAAACTACTATCAAACCACGTAGCCCAGAAGGAGCAGTCTAGGTGCAGAAGGCCGAAATAATTTCAGAATGAACACACCAACCCTAACAGCCGCAGACATCCGAAGACACAGTTTCAAGAACAGAGTGCATACTGTTCCCTCTACAGAAATCTATCTGTGTTTGTGCATATAAACAATGTAAGTGTACATTCTATGTATGTATAGGTATGTATTGGTTATTTATCTATTGTTATGTAACTATTGTGTGAATGTACATGTGTGTAGGTACATAGGTATTGTTATGTATATGCGTATATCTGTATACATTTCTTTTTTTAAACTTTTGCATTCATCATTTCCTGGTCCAGAGGTTGCTGACTCGTACCAACCTTTCAAACTTTAATCAACTCTCAAAACTGCATTTCAAACAACTCTCCATCTACCACTCATTCAAGTTACATGAACATATTACCCATTCTTTCTAATGACTGACATCATTACTCATTTAATCTACTTCTATTAATCTTTTTCTGTCATAAAACTTGAGTGAACGCATCTGATCTCAACAGTACAAACATGTTAGAAATTGAGTCTCTAGTTGGCAGAGATATGCATCCTTTCCAAGTAGGGACGACAATCATAGTCAGGGTAAGTCACAACACAGTCTAAATTATCCTGTTCTCACCCTCTGGTAGCTTGGCACAGAGTAGGCAGGCTTAACCTAGAAAGCAATACATAAAGTATTTGTGCAATACCTTATACAGTAACACAGTGGAAACACCACAAAAAGTCTCCACACCAAGTTAGAAAAATAGAGAATATTTATCTGCGTAAAACAAGACCAAAACAACAAAAATCCATCCAATGGAAGTCGAGATGTGAAATTTGAAAGATTAAATGTGAAGACAGTGCCTACAAGTCACTAGTGGTCAAAAGCTTACTTAAGGTCACAAGGGGCCGGTGAAAATAAAAAAATCCAGGCTGACCATGGTGGAGAGTAGGCCGGCTACAGAACCCATGCAGAATCTACTGAAACAGTACCTTTGATGGAGCAAAGCATCAACACCAAAGGCACTGTGAAAGTGAATGCGATGCGTCATCGTCGAGTCACGCAGAGCGTCGCCGGCGAGCTATACAGGCTCTGAGTCCACTGTCATCGGGCAGCTTCTACATCGCCTTCGGAGAGCAATGTGCCAATTTTTCTCCCGCACTGTAGGCAATGCATTGCTTTTTGCAGAAAGCAGCTGCAGAACCCACTTCTGAGGCACAGAGCTTGGAGCACCTCAGGCAAGGGTGAGACTCACAGAAGGCAGAGTCCAGCAGCACGAGGAGATTTGCAGCCAGTCTTTGATGTCCCTGAGGCTACAGGAGAAAAGTGGGCAAGTCAGCAAGACCTTGTAGATCACTCTGGTGGGAAGGCAGAGTCATTTTAGCAGACGCAGAGAACAGAAGGGCAACAAGCAGAAAAGAAGTCCTTCCAGAAAAGCAGTCCAGTTGAGTCTTTTGAGTATCACATGAGTTCTTCTGACAGAGGTCAGAGATCTGACACCGTCCTTTGGAATGACTCCTGCTGGCCAGCACCAGTCAGATCTATCACCAATCCAAAAGACTAAGCCCAAAACCTTGGCATCATTCTGGACAGTGAACTCTCCATGAAACATCAGATCACTGCCATCTCAGCATGCTTCCACACCATCCACATGCTCTGCAAAATCTTCAGATGGCTCCCATCAGCACAAGGAAAACTGGGATGCAGACCCTCATCACCAGCTGACTTGACTACGGCAACACACTCTATGCTGGCAGCACCACCAAACTAATGCAAACACTCCAGACAACCCAGAACGCAGTAGCCAGACTGATCCTCAACGTGCCCAAGAGAACCAACATCACCCAGACCTCCACTGGATCCCCATCTAAAATAGATGCCATTTCAAGTACCTTACCCACACATACAAAGCCCTCCATGAACCACTGCCTGATCTTCCACCAACCGAACAGAAACCTTCGCTCTGCACACCTCACCCTTGATCAGAAACCACGCATCTGCCGCAGCCACTTCAGAAGACGCTTCTTCTCATACCTCACCGCCAAAGTCTGGAACACCCTCCCCCTTCACGTCCGCACTGCACCCTTGCTGAATCACTTCAGGAAGGGACTCAAGACCTGGCCCTTCCATTGATAACTGCAGCACACCGCCTGGATAACCCCCAGGGTGATTATTTGTGCTATATAAGTACGACTTCATTGATTGATTGGGGTTCAGTTCTGGGTCCAGAACTGTCTGATTTGAGAAGGTCAGAGACCCAGTACTTATCCCCAAAAGTGCTTTTGAAGTGGGAGAAACTTCTAAGAGTGCACCAGTTCCCTTTCAGCCCAGTCCTGTCTGCCAGGCTATCCATGGGGGGTAATCAGTCCTTTGTGTGGGGTCAGGCCACTACCCTTTGAAGTGTAAGTGAGAGCCCCTCCCATCCTTCTGCCCAGGAAGACCCATCAGTATGCAGATGCATTTGAGTGCCCTGTGGTTATGGCTGTCTGTATGGACAAATGTAGCTGTCACCCAGCCCACATCAGACGTGTATCGGAGACAGGCTGTAAGGCTATAAGGCACACAGACAATAAGAGCAGAGAAAGGCTTACTTTCTAAAAGTGGCATTTTTAAAATAGTAATGTTGAAACCGACTTTACCATTACCATACCATTCCAAAAATATGAAACATGATGTAGCTACTCCTTCCTCATCAGGAATTACAGTTTAAAAGTTTATTAAGAAATTCCGGTTGCTAGCCTATGAGAGGAGCAGGCTTGGAAAATGACTTTGGGAGTTTTGCACTACCAGGACATGTAAAACTGAAAAATAGATGGCCTAACTTTTAAATACACTGTGCCCTGCCCTGTAGGTCACATAGGGCCTACCTTAGGGGTGACTTATTTTTAGTAAAAGGGGAGTTGAAGGCTTGCCAAGGAGTTTAAATGCCAATTCTGGTGTTGACTCGGAGCCCCCGGAAGATCATGCGGAGCATGCGTAGGGTGTGGAAGCAGGCGGGTGAGACTGAATTTACCTGTTTCTTGATATATAACTTGCTTCCAAGACGATGCTGAGGTTGCAGGAGTGGTTGTTCGGGCGGGGATGGGCCAAGTTCCATGGGCCACCATGCATTGTTCCATGGTGAGGTGTTGTTCCCAAAGTTGAGGATTTCTGTCTTGTCCGTGTTGAATTTGAGACAGTAGTCCTTCATCCAGTTGGCAATGTTCATCACACATCTGTGAAAGTTGGCTTTGGTGGTGGAGGGGCCTTCTGAAAGCGAGAGGATGAGCTCAATGTCATCTGCGTAATAGATGATGTTGAGTCTGTGCAATCTGATGGTGTTGACCTGGGAGGTCATGTAGGTGTAGGAGGTCACTTCATCCTGTTTAGATCAGGGCAAGCTACACTGATTTTCTTTGCCCAGGATTGCACAGCAGACTCAGGCAGGGAAAACCAACAATGGGCCTGAGCTGCAGGGATCAAACGCACCTCAAGGCTTTTGTGTTTTTTGTTTTCTGTTGATTTCAATAAAACAAATGAAACAAACAGTAAAGATATGAAACATATTTACTCACATTAGTGTCACTGCAACCTGCTTCAGCCATGTCTTCTTGCTCAGGCTAACATTGCCCACCTAAACCAGCTTTTGCATCCTGGCTCCCGAGATGTGAAGAACCAAGAAGAGCTTGCTTAGCTACAACTGTTTACATTTCGGAGAACTTTCCCAGCTTTCATGATGTCTTAGTGTTTATGTTGCAGTGTTTCTCACAAGGCCCAGATCAGACTGTAATATTCCTCTGTTTATTAGATAATCATAGTGGTTGTAAATTAAAAAGCATTGGCCATTTGTTTGTGAGCCACCATATATGTACATTTATATTAGCACTATGTCTCTGGCACCGAGCACTCAAACCTGCTTTTTTATTTTCATTTGGGCATGGCTTGATTCAACATATGTGGGAATGGTTGTGATCCACAGCAATGTGATTTCAAAAACAGGCATTGACAAGGCCAATAGGTCTTGCTATGCAATTGTGTTTGCCATGTTGTACACCTGTGTGGCAGCTGTTCAACATGGCTAATCATTAGAGGCGTGGAGTTGGGTGGGGTGGGGTAGAGTGGAATTAGTCAATTGGGGTAGAATGGAGTGGGTTTGATTGGTGTAGAGCGGAGTGGGTGTGGATTGGGGTAGAATAGAGTGGGTGTTTTTGGGAAGGACTGGAGTGGGTAGATTAGAGTGGGGAGTTGGGCAGATTAGCATGGTAGATTAGAGTGGGGTAGATTGAATTGGGGTAGATTAGGGTGGAGGGAGTAGATTGGGGTGGAGTAGGGTAGATTGGAATGGAGTGGATTGGGGTAGATTAGAGTGGGGTAAATTGGAGTTGGGTAGAATGGAAGGGTGGTGCTAGACTGGAGTGGAGTGTTGCAGATTGGGATGGGATGTATTGGGTTAGACTGGATTGGAGTGGGGTAGATTGGGAAAGAGTAGAGGACAGTGGACTGAGGTAGATTGGATTGTGGTACTTTGAGTGTGGTATATTGGAGAGGAGTGAGGTAGACTAGAATGAATGGGGTAGATTAGGGTGGAATTGGGGTAGATTGGAGTGGGATAGGTAAGAGTGGTTTAAATTGCAGTATATTAGAGTGGAGTCGGGTAGACTGTAGTGGAGTAGGTTGGAGTGGAGTTGCATAGAGTGGTGCGGGATAGATTAGAATTGGGTGGGGTAGATTAGAGGAGGGTGGATTGTGTTAGGGTGGGGTAGATTGGAATGCAATGAAGTAGATTGGAGTGGAGTAGGTGATGGATTAGAGTGGGGCTCGTTGGATGGTGTAGATTGGAAGAGGTTAGTTTTGGGTGGAGCGGGGTAGTGCAGATTGGACATGGGTGGATTTGAGTGAAGTGGGTTAGATTGGACTGAAGTGGGTAGATTTGACTGGCATGTGGTATTATGAAGTGAAGTGGAGTGGGGTAGATTGGGTAGTGTATAATGGATTATGGTAGATTGGGGTAGAGTGGAGTGGGGTTAATTGGGTGAATTGGAATGGGTAGAGAGAAGTGGGGTAGATTGGGGTAGAGTGCAGCAGGGTAGATTGGAGTTTGTGGGTGGGAGTTGGATAAATTGGAGTGAAGTTGAGATTGAAGTGGAGTGGGATACATTGGGAAACAGTGGAGTTTAGTGGGGTAGATTGGGTGAATTATAGTGTGGTTGATTGTAATGGAATGGGCTAGATTTAGGGGGGTAGATTAAAGAGGGATGATTGGAGTGGGGTAGTTTGGAGTGGGGTAGATTGGAGTGGAGTCTGGTGGGGTAGATTGGAGTTAGGTGGATTGGGGTAGAGTGGGGTGGATTGGGGTTGAGTGGGTTAGATTAGAGTGGAATGTGGTAGATTGGAGTGAAGTAGAGTGGTGTAGATTTGGGTAGAGTGAAGTGGGATGGATTGGGGGAGCAGGGTACATTAGAGTGGTGTGAGGTAGTTTCGGATGGTGTTGGGTAGATTGGGATGGGGTGGAGCAGGGTAGATTGGAATGTAGTGGGGCAGATTGGGGTGGAGTAGATTGGGGTGGAGTGGGGTAGGGTAGATTAAATGTGTAGTGAATTGAGGTGGATTGGGTTAGACTGGACTGGTATGGGGTAGATTTTAGGGGCATGTGGTATAATAGAGAGAAGTGGAATGGCGTATATTGGGTAGAGTGGATTAGAATTTGGTAGATTGTGGTAGAGTGAAGTGAGGCAGAGCAGAATGCAATAGATTGGGAAAAGTAGAATGGAATGTGGTAGATCGGGGTAGAGTGGAGTGGTATAGTTTGGAGTGGGGTAGATTGGGTCGGGTGGAACGTAGTGTAGTAGAGTGGAGTATGGTGTGGGTTCGACTGGGTGGATTGGAGTGGGTAGACTGGAGTGGGGTAGATTGGGGTAGAGTGGAGTGGGATAGGTTAGAGTGGAGTGGAGCAGGTGGAGTTGGATAGATTGGAGTGGAGTGAGATAGAGTGGGGAAGAGTGGAGTCGGGTAGACGGGAGTACAGTGTACTGGGGAATATTAGGGTGGATTACAGTAGGGGAAATTGGAATGGAGTGGGATAGATTGGAGTAGGCAGATTGGAACAGGGGGATTAAAGAGGGATGATTTGAGTGGGGTAGTTTGGAGTGGATAGATTGGAGAGAAGTGGGGTGGATTGGAGTGGGGTAAAGTGGAATCGGGTAGATTGCAGTGGGGTGGGGTAGAGTGGGGTGAAGTGGGGTAGACTGGGGTAGAGTGGAGTAGGGTAGATTGGAAAGGAGTAGAGAGGGGTAGATTGGAGTGGGTTAGAATGGGGAAGGTAGATTGGAGTAGGGTAGACTAGGGTGAAGTTGGGTAGATTGGAGTGGGGTGCAGTGGGTTAGATTAGAGTGGAGTGGGGTAGATTTGAGTGGAGTGTGGTAGATTGGAGTGCAGTGGAGTGGGATAGGTTTGGGTAAAGTGGAGTGGAGTGTGGTAGAGTGGAGTGGAGTGGAGTATGGTAGATTGGAGTGGGGTAGATTGTGGTGGAGTAGGTTAGATTGGCATGGAGTGGGGTAGAATAGAGTGGAGAGGAATTAGATAGATTGCAGTGGAGAGTGGAGTGAAGTGGGATAAATTGGAATAGAGTGGGGTAAATTGTACTAGGGTATAGTGGAGTGGATTCGGGTAGACTGGAGTGGAATAGATTGGACTGGGGCACATTATAGTGGGGTGGATTGGGGTAGTTTGAATTGGGGTAGATTGGAGTGGAGTGCGGTAGACTGGGGTAGACAGGCGCAGAGTGGGTAGATTTCAGCAGAGTGCAGTAGATTGGGGTGGAGTGGGTTAGATTGGAGTGGGGTGGGGTTGCCTAGGTTGGACTGAGTGGAGTAGATTGGACTGGAATACTTTGGCATGGAGTGGGGTATGTTGGAGTGGTTTGGGGTAGAGTGGGGTAGATTGGAGTGAGGTAGGTTGTAATGGAATAAGGTAGACTGGATCATGGTTGAATGGGGTAGAATGGGTTGTAGTGAGGTAGCCTGAGTTGGAGTGGGGTAGATTGAGGTACATTGGAGTGGTGTGGGGTAGATTTGGGTGAGGTGGGTAAATTGAGGTGGGGTAGATTGAAGCAGAGTAGATTGGGGTAGACTGTAGCAAAGTGGAGTGGAGTGGGGTGTGGTAGATTTGGGTATATTGGAGTGGAGTGGGATAGACTGGAGTTGAGTGGGGTATACTGCAGTGGGGCAGAGTGGAGTGGCGTAAGTACTGTGGAGCGGAGGGGTGTAGAGTGGTGTGGCATGTTGTAGAGTGGAGTATTGTAGAATGGAGTAGTGTGGCATAGAGTGGAAGGGCAAAGACTGGAGTGGGTTGGCGTACTGTGGAGTATGCATGGTGTGGTAGCACACTGCCATTACAGAAGCACATTTCAATTGAAATGGCCATTACATTTACACCAAAAAGCTGTTTTACTGCACGTAAACAATAATGTGTGCAAATGTCATCACTATTGCATTGATGTGTTTTGATCGTATTCAAATAGTTGTTTCACCACACTTCATAATTACAACAAAGTGCTTCATTTGTACTCATTCTGATATATTCTGAAACACCAGCACAACTCATTTTTTTCTGTTCTGTGCTAGAAAAAAAGAACATTCCTTTACATGGGTACCCTGCGTGATTGTGACATACACTCTCTCACTTTGAAGTCAAAAGAAATGTTGATGTGTGTTTGGGGAGTGGAAAAATTAAATCCCTATTTATGGGGAACAACATTCCCTTTGAGAGCGAACCATGAACCATAGCTGGAAATTTTATTTGGTGAAGAAGTATAAAATGCTACAGCTATATTGACAAGACTATCTACTAAATTGGTTTTGTTTACTTTAAAGTAGATTACATTGCTGGGGGGACTATGAAAGCTACATTTCTATCCAGATTGCATGTAATATGCAACATGATTTAGCTGAGAGTGTTGTAGAGGAATGCATTATGGGTAAAGTCGGAAATGTTGTGATTTGTCAAGATATGGAAGCATGGATCAAATTGTTGAAAGATGATTTTGATACTGAAGTATGTGGTTGTGATTTGTTTTAGCTAGATGGTCTAAGCGAAAATCATTAAAAGTGGAATTGCAGTTCTTTCATAAACTGTCTGATGAACATTCTTTGGAAGAAGGTTTCAGAGCAAGAGGTGATCAATTAATTCCTCACCCTTCTTTAAAACAAAGAATTTTGAAAACAGGACATACCAGTCATTTGGAGATGAGTGCTATTAAACAGAACGCCACGAATAATTTTTGGTGGCCTGAAATTGACACACAAGTTGAAAAGTTAGTTAAAAATTGTGCGCAATGCATTTTAGTGATACAAATTTGATTACTGGCAACCCTACAGCATTTCCTATGGTCAAGGGTGCAGTGAGGCATCTGCTATATCAGCTTTACCACAGGGCAAGTTAAGTATTTCCTAATGAGTCTTATAACTTTGATCTGAGATTCACAGATCACAGGACAGAAGCAGCAGCTAATACGTTACATTGCAAGAAAGAAGATACCATGACACAGAAGTTGTGCCTGGGGCAGCAGTGGAACAAGGATGGTGAGATAAAGGGGAAGGATAAAAAGTATAAAGAAAGAAAAGTAGGAAACAAATTAAATGAGTGAGAAAAGGCCAAAGGAAGGAATAATGCAAAGGTGGAAATGGGTAGCAGGATGTATAGAAGGCTAGAAGGAAGGAAAGAAGGATTAAAGGAAAGTGGTAAAGGTGGAAAGAACTTTTGAATGGAAGTAAGATTTGTTCCTGAACACAATTCCAATGGCCATCCTGAAATGGTTTGTTTCACTCACTCACATAGTGCTATGTGATTCAAGGTGTAGTGTGTTTTATCCTTGTTGCTACTCCCTTGCCCGTAGTGCACCTAGACAGAGTATGGCAAAGTGTGACTATTGATTTTGTGGGCCCATTTCATGCTTCCCAGTAACAAGAGATATTTAGTGGTGTTAGTAGACCATCTTTCCATATGGGTTGAAGTTAAGAGGGTTGCAGAACCAACGACCTTTAATGGCCTATGTTTTTAAGATATTTTTGCAAGAGAAGTAGTGCCATGCAAAAGTTTGGCTGCCAATTTAGTTATGCCGTGAAATCAGTTGCAGACAGCTATGGAGCCAAACATTCTGTATTCTATTGCATCAGCCACAATCTAAAGGTAAAGTGGAGAGAGTCATCAAAATAGTTAAGGAATGTATTTGAAGTGCTGGTAGATCACTATTTGGGCCTGGGTTTAGAATTTGAGACAACATCATAAACATGATGCTGTCCGCTGTATTTCAAGTGACACAGAATGTAATGGACTTGTAATACGGCAGACACGATATCCGGCATGTTTGTAACAGAGCAACCTGTCCACCAAACTCTAAATCAGGCCTTAAATCATGTGTTACAGTTCCACTCCTCATACAGTTAAAGGCAAAATTCCCTTTGAAATCAGGAGAGAGAGAAAGGGGGTTTCTTCTTTATGTCCATTTTGGGTGGTTTAGATCCTAAATAGTGAATGTGATCTGCCAGGATTACTAAGGAGGCCAAATTTACAAGTGGCTTGTTTGCAGTTGAATGTTGTATGCGAGAAGCATTAGCGGCTGGCAACAATGGTGATGGGGGGGAGGGGGCAAATTAGGAAATACAAAAAAATACTTCAAATACACAAATTTAATAAATAAAAGTGTACTCACCATGCTTTCCCCCGACACGCCCTCTTCACTTCGATCCTCTTCTCCAGACGCCACGTCCAGGCCCCCCAGTTAACTCACTTTACCAATCCTGGTACTGCTTTCATGCTGTCAACCAGCATAAGAACAGTGCCAGGATTGGAGGGAGCAGCTTCTCTTGGCGCTCCAGAAGACACAGGAGGACAGTGCAGGCTCTCAGTTCAGCTGTCTAATACAGCCAGGTTGAGAGGTTTATAGTGCGCATGTCTGGCTGGCCGCCGCAAAACAGCCGGCCAAAGGGACAGGCGCACTATAGACTATAGCACAGGCGGCAGCTCTCCACTGCTGCCACTCTCCTGGCCCAGCCCTGCCCTGACACAATTACCTTCATTACCATTTTATTTTTGCGTCTCTGGGGCATTTCTGGGGGTAATTAATGTGTGACAACGGTCCTCTGCTCCAAAGGAGGTGCCGCCCCTGGTGAGAAGGAAAATTTATGTCTATGAATTTTAACTGTAATTGCATTTATCGAGCATTTACTACCCCTAATGAGGTGTTGGAGCCCTTCGAGGCAAGTAGCCAGATACTCCGTAACCCAAAATTAGAGGTTGCTTGGTAATAGATTAACCATTTTTTGTGTCTTTTTCTCAGTAGGTTAGTTGGGTTATAGTTGTGCTGTCCAAATATAATGCACTTACTGCAGTTTTGTGGGAGGAATAGATTAATAGAAGTAGAATAACAAAGTAAAAAGTTGAGTCATTAGTAGGAATAGATAATGCGTCCATGCTACTTAGATGAGTGGTAGATTGAAAGAGGTTTGAAATGCAATTATACAAGTCCATTAAAGTCTGAAAGCTTTGGCTTAAGTCGAAAAGTGAAGAAAAAGCAAGATATGGAGATCTGAACCATTAATGGTGAATGCAAAAGTTTTTTAAAAAAATTACATAGCTATCTCCATATGCATAACATACACCCATATGCAGACACACATGTAAAATACACATATAACATTTACATACTCATGTATATATGTGTAATGTATAACTATAGTAATATCTAGACTGTACACTTCCATTAATTGTTTATGTACATAAACACGATAAGATTTTTGTACAGGGAACTGTGTGGGTGCTCTTTTCATGAAACTGGGTCTATAGACGTCTGCAGCTGGTGTGTTCCTTCTAAAAAAAATTGGGCTCACTGTGCCTCGAATGCTCCTTCTAACCTGCATGGTTTATGGTAAAATCTTTATTTGATTATTCTTTAATAGATTTGTTGGTTGTCAGGAGAGTTATGTTTGTAACGTTTGTAATTATTTAATGAGGGAGATATGTCATATCTGCGAATTCTTATTAAATTTGTATTTTGAGTCCACTGAGCTGATGGTGCAATACCCCCTTCGCACTACTTGATGGATATGTATTCTGTAATATAATTTGTGTTTTTGGGGCGAAAACTGAGTACATACAGATATCTGGCCCTTTTACACTGCAACTCTTCGTTTCTTCGTTGCTTGATTAAATAAGGAGTGTTATCATTTATGACTGTTTCCGTATGTACACGACATCTCCAGCTAGGCACCTGCGTGCCTTCATGGCAAGAATTTATCTCGTGACTTCCACTGCAAACTTGTGTAGAGTGGGCTATAAATTTGAACCTTGCCTTCTGAGAGGTAGTCTCCTTTACAGGATGACTCCCTTGCTGATTGGCACTGTGATTCACAGACTATTAATTTTTCTTTTCAGATCAATTTGCCCGTGAGGTGTTTTCTTTTATTGTACGTTCCGGAATTCAGCGCCGATTTTATTGAACTCACCACACGAGCGTTCGTGCTGTTGACACAGGGATCCATGTCACGGGAACACGAGTCTCGAGAGGTGGACATGCCCGCGACTGAGGGGCGGAGACTCCCCGCCAACCTGGCGAGCCTGCTGGCTGCCCACACTCAACTCTTTAAATGAAACGCACAGTACTTTATGAAGGACAACTCAATGTTAAAAGCTTGAAAGCTCTGACCGTGGAAATGTGCCACGAGGAGAGAAAGTGATCCTATTATGTTTATGCAGTGCCGGCTGGGAACAGGCTCTTGAGCTCACAACAAGTAATTATCTAACCACTCGCTCTAATCTACTGCCAGTTAAGCACACTGTACATTTTTTTGTTGCTCACTTTATACAAATAATATAAATGTTTGTATCTTATTGTTGTGGAACTGTACCGGGTGCCTTCCTGTTACGAGCAACAGAGATAATTACTAACTTGTGCCAACATTTTCCGTTCAAATCTGATACTCTGAAGAAACTCGGCCGCCAGCCACAGGCTACTGATGCATGAACAGTTAAAACGTGGAATAATGTTCCTCTGGATGTTTAAACCATCAGCTCCTGACTCAGTCACTATGAAAACGCCCCCAACCTCAAAACACATGACTCCAGCAGGACAAAGGCGCATTGAAGCGAAAACTATGTGCTCCGGCTTAAGAACCAACTTGCAGAAGGCAAATAACACGTTACTCTCTGTTAAGTGCATTTTATATTACATGCAAACAAGTTTTTGTTATGATTTCCAATAGTTAAAACCTACAATCCAAAGAAATGGTGTGATTGGCAAGCATTAAGATTAAGAGGAAGGCGCAGTTCACCTGTAATCTGCGTCTTTTAAATAACCACTGTTGATGGTGCCACAAATAGTCGAACATTGCCTCTAGGTCAACAACACACACTTTCCTCGTAGGACATCGTATTAACTGAAGGTGGAATCACTCATTTATAAAAGCACGTGAAGTCTTAAACTTTATCACATGTTCTGCCTCACTCAGTTACCCTCCTTAAAAAAACACCAGAATAAAGTAAAGGAAAGCGTGTTGGAATTCAATCAAACATCAATGGAATCTTGAAACTAATCCCAAAACACCATGGAGACGTGCGGGGATGGCAGACAATGATCAGGTCCTGTCCTCTCTTGACAACGGGAACACTTATTTCATTAATAGAAGTAGGAAATGCTTGACTCAGTCACTTTTCCACCTGTCCATGGTGCAACTAACACTGATGTGCAGCTATCATTAGTGTAAGAAGTGCAGTGGTACTCAGAGGTGTAGCTTCAAGGGGGGTAATTGGGGTGTTACACCCCCTAATAAATGTACTTTCAGGTAAATAGTTGGGTACAGGTGCTTTCAGTTTGGTATGGTGAAGTAGGTGTCTCTCGGATTTCAGAAGGAATTCTTACATAAACATAGACAAAAACTCATACACACGCTCTCTCCTCTGCTTTGAGAGCCTTCAAACATGTTGATTATTTTGAAATTGCGTTTTCTCTCGCTGCCCCTACCAATCCGAATTTGGATCCCATCCGCTGTCCCTTTATCCTTTCTCATGTGCCTTGCTCGTCCTATAATGTATTTGAATATTATGTGCCAGAGTGAATGCTGGAAAATCTGAAGCTCACACCCCACCAGACTTACTGACCAAGCTACGGCCCTTGTGGTACTGGGTCCTAAGATTTGAGAACAACTGCACTCCAGTTATGGCTGTCATTTACTACCCAAACCAGCAGCAAAGGCAGCCATTTTCCTTGCTTGTGTTGGGACCGAATGCACACTTGACAAGCTACTGAATTACCCCTATGTACCTCCTCACTTCATGAGTATCCACAAAGAACTTATTTAATGTTTGGAGGGAAATCTGTAAACCTGCTTGTGTCAAGAATTCATTGCCCACTGATTGAATGCCATCAGATATTCCTGCCTCAAGGCAGAGAAAATCTGTGGCTACTGCCACTATGACCTGGATTCTCTGTGGTGTACGGGTCCCTACATATCAAGACATCTAAAAATCACTGATTTCCACATATCAAAATGAGGAGGGCATACCAGAGTTTGTTGAAGGCATACCAGAGTTTGTAGAGGGCATACCAGAGTTTGTTGAGTAGTAGCTCTGCCAAGTTATGTATGGGGTCCAAGGTTCTGGACACATCATGGCACTTAATGACTGTAATAAGGAAGAGTAGGAATAGGAGTAAAAAACATTACCACGTGAGCCCTACCTAGGCCTCAGACAGATTGCTACCCAATCTCTAAACACTTGAATCTTTTTTTTAACTTCCAGTCCCACGGCTCCTAGCTGCTTGGTTGACTTTCTCTATGATGTACAAGTTGATTGGTTGAGAAAATAATTTCCTGATTCTTTTTTGTCGCAGAAAAGATTTCACCCATTTCCAAAAATAAGTATTGATTTAACAAAGTCATTTCGACGTTTTACACCACATTATGTTTTAAAGATCGTTACCGGCTAGCTCTATTGGCTCTGTTAGTTCTGTAAATTTGCAAGCTGACAGACTGTCTTGCTCTTATAATCAGGTGAGGACGTTATTTATGTTTATAACATCCCTGCTTTTAGCATACTTTAACTGTCAGCTAAGGACAGTGATATTGATCCTAAGCCCGCCAGCATGATCCAGTGATGTACGGTACCATCTGTAATCTTGTAATTGACTCCCCATATTGAGGATTGCTTCAGAGGCCGAAGGAAGCTGAATCTGCAGATTCTTCAGAGGCGTGAGTGCTGATTGACAGATGCTTTTCTTCCTAGTTAGACTCATGCAAGAATGGCAGGAACAATACATCATTGTTGCCTCTATGTCCTTCGTCCTCGTCCCGGTCACCACCTTTGAGGTTTGACCCCACCACAGGAAAAAAACTGAAAATGCTATGTTCCATAGGTCAGTTTGGTATTATAATTAGGCCCAGACAGTGCAAAAAAGTGTCTCACACTCCTGGACGACGCCATTCCTTGAACCACTATTTGCTTAATGTCATCGGACTGAATTTTAAAGAAATGGTTTTAAAAATAAGCATCTCAAAGCTGATAGAGCAAGTAACATTGGTGTAAACTAGAATCCATGTTATAAAGAAATACGGATGTTTTTATATAAAAAGCCCTCTTTAGTTATCTTGCTTTGGCCTTCACAGAATCTGAAAACATGGTCAATTAGAAATTGCTTTATTTTTTGTAGTTTTATATTGTTTGAATTCAGCCTAAGGGCAACAGAGAGATTGAATACTTACATTACACAAGATAACTTTTTTTTGTTTAAACTTAAAGTGATCAGTCCAGAATCACCAGATGCTGAGCCGATGCTGGGACTCATCAAACATAGTTCCCAGTTTGAAAGTCGGCAGTTCTGACAATAACTCCATTTCCCCCCTCCCCGCGAGGTCCTGTATACTCTGACCCTCCTCGCCAACTATGCCCTGAATGGAATGGCCCAGCAAGAAGGTGGGTAGGGGAAAAGACACTGCTACTGGACACTGCCCACCTTACCAATCTGACCCTGATGTTCAGCCTCACCCACCCTCAGCTAGAAGTTCTAAGAGACTAGCATTTCTCCAGTACTTCATCTTTTGTTTCCTGCCTAAGACAATGATGACGGGATTCCATCAAGTAGTCAACGCTCTATGTTTGTGACTTTGTCAATACACAATCGATTGTTTTCATAGCACATGCATGAGATATTGTTTCCTCAACATAACAAACCTTCTGATGTATTTATAACACACTAAAGAATAGAAAAAAGTGATGGATGGAATGTTTGATGCTTAATCTCAGCCACTGGTAATTACTTGGAGTCGCCTCCCACTCCATAGTCATTTTGTACACCATGCCATCTCAGTTCGGACCCATCCATATGCAAATCAATCTTGACCCTGCTACAATTGAAACAGTCCAGCCCGAACTGCCACACCAGTATTGGTGTATTTGTAATGGCATGGATGTTGAGCAGTGGCGGTTCCTCTTCAGGAACATTTGAGCAGTGCCCCACCATCTGAGACCTGTGAAAGACACTATCAAATATCAGCATTAATTGTACCTTATTTACTTACGGCTGATTCGGCTCTGCACCTTTGTGGTCACGTAGTGCAGGAAATGAAGCCCTCCTCATCGCAGTGCTCAGGTGAGTAACAGGGGCTACTGTAAGAATGTGCGCATGTTAGGCTGTTCAAGTATCTGAGCACTACCAAATAGACATGCCCAATTTGAAGTCTCTGAACTGGCGCTGTATTAGAGAGCCAGGTGGACAGTGACAGAACCGACGCATCACCACTGCTGTGTGGATTGAACCCTTTGCAAAAGACTTACATCACGGCCACATCCTGCATTTTGGGAATGATGGATTGCCTTCAGAACCACCACTGCACAATGCTTTCTCCAGCACAGCTCATCATGGGCCACATCTACGAAGCATTTTACACATCGCAAATAGCGAATAGGGACGTTTGCGACGTGCAAAATGCATATTGGGATGTACAGACCCATTTTAGCGATTCATTTAACTATTTACCAAATAGCAAAAAGGGTTTGCGAGTCGCAATTAGGAAGGGGTGTTCCCTTCATAATTGTGAGTCGCAGTCCCATGTATGATTGTTTTGTGACCGCGAATGCAGGCGCAAAACAATCGCAGTTAGCACCAGTTTCAAACTGGTGCTAACCCATTCGCAAATACGATGGGTCCCCATGGGACCCCTTCCCCTTTGTGAATGGCAGCGAAAACCTTTTTTCAGAGTAGGCAGTGGTCATATGGACCACTGCCTGTTCTGAAAAAAATGAACAGAAAACTTTTTATTTTTTGTTTTTGAAATGCATCTCGTTTTCCTTTAAGGAAAACAGACTGCATTTAAAAAAAACTGCTTTATTTAAAAGCAGTCACAGACATGGTGTTCTGCTCTCTCCAGCAGGTCATCATCCCTGTGAGGGCAGCCATTCCCAAGGGGGTCGCAAATTGCGACCTACCTCATGAATATTCATGAGGTAGGTCATTTGCGACCCCCTTGCGAATTGCAGTCTCATTGACACTGTTGAACATAAGGTTGTGGGTCACAAAACCTATATTTCGTACATGTGGCCCCATATCTCTCGTCAATGGCAGTTTTGACAACAATGCCGAAACTCTGCTTCACAGCTTCACCACTCATCAGAATTGAACAACTGCTTCAAATGCGCAATGCATCCCCGAGAACGGCCTTAGCATCTCAAATCCTGTCAACGGGATCATCGATGATGAAGCTCAAGACCTTGCATTGCAGCCTCATCGCACCTCAGAACTGGCACAGTGCCTAGGCTGCCCAACGCATCTTCTACATGGATCCACGCAGTGCTCTGCACACCAGGATTAAAGGTACTTTTGTTCAGCAGGCCTAACTGGGTCCCTGTAGCCGGCCCGCACTCCACCATGGTCAGCCTGAACTTGTGACTGTGTCCCAGTCTGGCGAGACCAAATATCCCCAATAGCGCTTTGCACTTTTTGGCACTATTTTCATGTAAAACTTTGAAATCCAGTATCTCCAGTTCTACTAATTGAATGTTTGTAATTTTGGTCTTGTTTTATTTATTAAAGTCAAATCTATTTGCCTAACCTGGTGTGGGATCTTTTTGTGTGCTGTGTTCACTATTGCATTGTTTGAAGTGTTGTACAAATAATTTACAAATTGCCTATAAAATAAGCCAGACTGCTCTGTATCAAGCATCCAGAGGGTGAGCACAGATTAATTTGGGGTTTGCTTGTGCCGTACCCTGAGAAGGATTGTGGTTGTTGATTGACCAGGGCTCATACCCCATTCAACGAACAAACCAATTTCTTACAGTCTTCATTCTGGAACTATCCAAGAAGCAGAGCCAGGTAGGAACCAATAAAGATCAGCATCCCTGAATAAGGCAAAGGAGGGGGATGGCCTATCTTTACAAGTTAAAGGTTGATACACCATTTCCTGGAAAATTGGAAAAAGTCCACAGTGGACACTTGGGTCCTTGCAATTGTACAACATGCCTATCAAATAGAATTTTTCTCCCTATCAGAAGGCACGTTCTTACTCCATACCCTCAACCCCCAGAGAAAAAAATCAACTCAGAAAAAAAGAAAACACAAACACCTGCATAAGAGAGCAATTGTTCCAGTACCTCAAACCAAGAGCAGAGAAAGGGTTCATTCAATAGACTTTCAAGTTCCCTAATAATTGGAGGGTTCAGATAGTGATCCAACAGAATGTATTGAAAAAGTACATCAATAAATTACCATTCAAGATGGAAACACAACAGAGAATAATTTAGTTGGTTCAAAAAGATCATTAAATGGTAACAATAGATTTAATGGATGTATACTTACATGTGCCAATGCCAGTGAGTTATCAGGAGTATCTAAGGCTTTGCATCTAACAGATCCATTGGCCTTTCAGAGTATTGCCCTTTGGTACTCTGTCAGCCCCAAGAGTGTTTCACCAAGTTGGCTGTTCTTCATGCACCTGGAGTTTCAGTGTATCCATACTGAGATTCTGGTTTGTTCACGCTACAACACAATAAAAAATACTCCAGTAATTGTCTGAAGCCCATTTGTATCCAAAGCTGCATGGGTTTCTTTTTCTAAATATCAGGTGATTCTGAGGAAAGATTTGGCATTCATATGTGTTTCTATTAAGTGAGCGAATACTTTGTTTAAACAAATTTTGACTATTCTCTTGCATCTGAAGAAAATACCAGTGAGGGTGTGGATGAAGATTCAGGGTTATATGGTGTCTTGTGGCTTTACAGTTCAATGGGCATGGTTACATCTTCACCACTTCTCTGTAACCTAAACATTGATCTTTCTTGTTTTTACCAAAATCTAGAAAAGATGATCTCACTAACATCAAACATCAAACAGAGCTGACAATGGTGGATGATTTTGAGGAATTTACTCAGTGGAGTTCCAATGAATCTAGTCCAGCTGAAGATCCTAACAACAGATGGAAGCACAATTGGATGGGAAGTTACTCTGGAAAGACACTCTGTCAAAGGAAGATGGAACGGAATGGAAGCATCAAAATCTTCAAATTGGAGTGAGCTGACAGTTGTTTTATGAGCACTGCTCAAGTTCCAGCAGTACCTCTTGAAATTCAATGTGATGGCAAGAACAGACAACACAGCAATTGTAACATACATAAATCACCAAAGCAGTACCCATTCAAGATTGCCTAGTAAAGTGAAATGAAAGTTGGGAACAGGGGAAGAGAAGCATTTACTTTCAATCTCAGCAATACATATCAAGGGGGAAGACAATTTAGAAGCCGATCACCTGAGCAGGATGTTTCCATCCTCGTAGAATCTGACTCTGTCAAGACAGTGTTTGTCAAAATTTGCAAGACATTTGGCATCCCATTTCTGGACTTTTTTGCATCCAAAAGAACACTTCCTCTAACATGTTTGCTCCATATTTCAAGAGAAAGCTGTTTGGAGAGTGGATGCTTTCCTTCTACATTGACCCAAAAACTAATGTATGTCTTGCCTTATTTCTCATATTTTTGCTAGTAGGATTTCATAAAATCATATATCTTGAATTCATAAGTTGCACTGGTTTTCGATAAAAGCTTTTCGGGATGATGATCCTTCCTTACAGGGAGCTGAATCTCTAGTTTTCAGGCTATTCAAGAGTTTCTCTGTGACTAGACTGTTATCTTTTAATGTGCCTCCACCTTGACATTTAAAATATCTCTAGTCTCACCCCTTTTAACCTTTACACACAGTGGACTTAAAGTTGCTTCCTCCAAAAGTGTATTTTCTTGTGGCTATCACTTCTGAGTGATGTTCTGGTGAACGTTCAGCTCTTCTTTTTTCGTTGTCCTTTTCTAAAGCTTTTGGATGAGCTGTAATTCTGAAGCCATAGCCATCCTAAAATTGATTTAAATTCCATGCTTCTTTCTTTCCTTCTTCCACTTCCGAGGATGAGAAACCTTCTCATTTACTGGATGTTAACCATGCTTTGTCTGTTCACATTGACAGATTCAATAAGTACAGGAAATCCAACAGTATGTTTGTCATTTTGGTGTGAGAGAAGAAAGTATCTAAAATTATTGTAATCCTCTGAGTTAAAAAGACAATTTGCTTTGCTTATGCAAGTCAAGATTTGCAATGCCCACAAGATGTTCAAGGACACTTTCCTAGAGAAATTGCAGCATCATAAGCAGATATGGAGTGGGATAGTGGGATGCTGCTGCTGGAAGAGATTTATACAGCTGGAATTTGGGTATTTGAGCACACTCTTATAAAAAGCTAAAGATTACAAAGCAGCAACGGAGTGCCTATTCTACCCCACTGAACAGCCAGGGGCTAAATATAGGGATTATATTAAGGGCAAGGAAAAAAAAATGGGTGTGGGGATTGGGAGAACATGGATATAAAAATATTTACAGTGTAAGTTTAAAATTAGAAAACGAGGAATATTAACTTTAAGCATTTTTAGGGTAGGTAGTGTTTAGGAAAAGGGGATAGGTTAGTTGACACATCTTAGGGAAGGTAGTTTGTGTGGTAAACTTTACCTGCTTTTAAAAAAGAGACCTTTTCAACAACACTGCACGCTAGATGGTGATGTGTCCCCTCCCAACAGCATTTGGTGATCATCCTCTTCCCATCTCCTCTGCATTTGTGAACTGCAGTGCATGTTCTATGCATCAGGCCAGCCTTGGTGACTGAAATCTACACTAACATAGTCAGTAAGACTTTTCTGGTGAAGCCCATGCTTCCCTTCACACATTGACCAGGTAGCACATGCATGCCACTACACCAATAACATGATTTTGGCCAAAAAGAAATAAGTAGTGTGATGTTCAGATAGAGGTCATTCAAACATATTAGCATAAATGGGCTGAGCCAGAGACGAAAGCTAGGTGAACTGATGAGCAACTCCTTGGATGAATGTGTGACTACAGGCGTGCCCTCTTTGGCACCTTAAGGGGCAAGAAAGGGATACCAATCACAATACAGGAAAAGTTCTCCAAAATTGGGTTGTATGAATGTTTGAAGTGATCGTGATAGAGTAAAATGTTCTTGTTTGAACAAGTAATCACATTAGGATTCTGGGGAATCTAGGGATCTGATCTGGTCATGAGGAAAGCCACATGACCATAAGTTGGCTGAAAATGCGGCTGAAATATTTAGACCACGGTAGATGCACAAGTAATAACATATCACAGTCATCATTGTTTGTTTTTAGTCTTGCCACACAGGCCCACGTTAAAAATGTAAGTCTAGGGAATCGCATAGCCAATTTTACTTTCAAAGATCTCCTCTGATATACCTAGTGCTCCCTTGAGAGTCGAGGTGATAAGAACGCTCCAATATATTTCGTATTGCAGAGAACTCTCTGATGAATCATGCCAATGTGTGAATCAGTTGATGAGAGTTCTTATACACAAAATATTCTTTTTCTCTTCTAGGTGGATTTAATTGTGCTTCAAGGTCTATAAACAGTGAGTTAATTTTCTCTTTGAATATTATGTAGCTATTGGGAAGCTGAATCAACGCACATAACAAATGGCTTCTCTACTTTCTCTTTTGATGTGGCCTGGTTCCCCTGCGTAATCATAAAACAATGCAGCCTTCAAACTGAGCGAGGTGCAAGCACACAATAATGTGGCCATTGGGAAGCAAGATTCTTCCATGTAAGAGCCTTTGTATACTCAATTTCAAAGTTGGCTGACACACTTCAGTACACGTTTGTTTTCGTTTGACATGTGAGCGCTATCTTGGTTCCAGAAAAATATATCAGATATTCATCTGTTCAGCTTCCATTTTAAAGTATGAAACACAACTTATATCTGATTCTATATTGATTACATGAAATCAAAATTAAAGATACAATTTTCTGAATAACTAAAATGTGAGAATCCATTGGTTTACCTAATGTCTATGTCCATCCCCTTCTTGGCCATTAGGATGAGTCCTCATTTGCTATGACCACAAGTGTTTACATTTCTGAAAGCATGAACTGGTTACACTTTAAGTTATTTCTACCATTAATTCATAAAGTTCCGCAAACCCGGGTTCACAGAGCTCCACAGGTCCAAACATTTAAAAAAAATACCTAAATCTAATTGGGCAATGACCAAAACAATCTGACTGACTTACCACCACATCCAGAAAAAATGCGAGGCCACCATTATAAAGTCCTGAAAAAATGAAAAACAGCACAAGAAGGGGCAGGGTGGGCACACCCTGACCCCAAACCCTATGTGGAGGAGCCTCAAATAGACTCCGCACAGTTTTTAAAATAAACAAAAATGTCACCACAAGTCAAAAAGATGTGCGGGGCCCAATATAACCTTAATGAAACCACTAGAAGAAGCTCCCACCCCAAGGGACAAATATCACTTAATAATAATCTTGGGGCTGGTAGAGTATTATGTGAAATTTGTGGTTCAGTTTTCCAGCAAAACCTCACTACAATGCAAGTTCTTGAAGAAACATGAGAAATATGTTGGGAACGAGATTTGCAAGGCTGCATTTTTACAGATCAATGGTGACATAATATAAGCTACAATTTTAACCTATTTAACACACAAGATGCACGCGTCATAATGGCGGATGTGAGTAATCATGGCTTGGATGCAATACAAAAAAGTAGTGATAGACAAGAAAACTTAGGGTATTACGAGGCTAGCAACCCAATATATTCCATCATTGAATAAGTGGCTTTGGAAGTAAGGTGGGGAGCACAGTATGTCAGAATATTTCTGAGGTACAACATTCATATTGAGCATTGATCACAAGCCCCTTAGTGATAATTTTAGCACCCATGTGAAGGTAGAGCCACCTCACAAATTAACTGATGACAATTTCATTAACAGGAATTTCAACTTCATCTAGAATATATTCTGGGGATAAAAATATTGCTGTACTACACATTTTCTGTCAAGGCTGCCATACCTGCAGAGAAGGTGGAGGAAGGGTGCTACCGTGATGGAGAAATATTATGTATGGTTAGTCAGGTAAAAGTTGTCTTTAATAGTGCATTATGTGAAAACAAAGGGAGAAGGCTCCTGGAAGAAGACAAAACCTTGGAACAGCACATTACCAAAGCTTCACCTTCCGCATGGAGTGTTCTACCTTAATATTGTATCAGAAATATTGTCAGTGTTTAATATTGTGATACATCATGGGATATTATCTCCAGGTAAGAGTGCTGTTTATTTAATTTTTTTAATATTGCCATGCCATGGGCATGGGTAGTGCACGGCCCCCCTCCCCCGTTGCCCCCTGCACTTTGTTTCTGCCTGCCTTTCCATGGCGGAGTTCCCACCATGAAAAGGTTGCAGAAACAGGAGTTGTGATCAGCTGAGCGGCACTGAGTTTAGTCCCCTGGTGGTCCGACCTCCACGACCTGGAGTGCGGCAGTCCGACCGTCACCGCTGTAATGAGGCCCTAGGTTTCTAGTAGGAACAGTAAATCTCACCCTCAAAATCCACCACTTTCTGCAAAACAGCTATGTTTGCTGTGGGAATAATAAACATAACTTTCTAAATGTGTTCTTTATTCAGTTGAGCTGCATAGTTTTAAACTAAAAGTATTAATCTTTTACTTAGAAGTAACTGAAAGTTAGTTTACACATTTTTAACATTTCACATTTTTCACACTTATTTTGGCATTAAAAAGAAATACGTCTTATTTTAACAATTTTTATAGACAATAATATATATTTTATTTTTAACAAATATTTAAATTTTCAGTGTGTGTTTTCCTGTGTTTTCTCTTACGAGCGTTATTATGAAAGTTGAACTTACATTTTAGGATGATGGAAGTATTTGATTTTTTTACCAAGAAAAATAGTTAGGCTTTCTTAACCCTCTATTTATTTTATCTTTACTGTTCTTTGGTGTTTTCTTGGAGCAGTTTTTGAATATTTTTCATATATTTTGGAGGGCTTGCACGCATTTTATATGGTAGAAATGGATGAATGTTGTTTCTTATCAATATTTTTGTATTTGTAAAGGTTTTACCACATTTTTAACAGATTATGGGGTTATTACAACTTTGGAGGAGGTGTTAATCTGTCCCAAAAGTGACGGTAAAGTGACAGATATACCACCAGCCGTATTACGAGTCCATTATATCCTATGGAACTCGTAATACGGCTGGTGGTATATCCGTCACTTTACCGTCACTTTTGGGACGGATTAACACCTCCTCCAAAGTTGTAATAAACCCCTATGTCTGTTTTTGTATGTCATATTGCATATAAGAAAAGTATCTAAAAACCATAAGTGGATTTATTTGTTGGGGTATTGATTTTTTGTATTAAGTTTGTTTTAGTTTGCTATTCTGCAATTATGTGTAATTTATTTTGTTATATGTGTTATTTTTGAAGTACATGTGGTGTACATTGTTGTATGTGTGTTATGTTATTTTGAGATATTAGCTTAATAATATTAATACATTTTTAATCAGTCTGAATTAATAGTTTTCAAATATTTTCATATTTTATTTAGACTGATAAAAAATGCATTATTTATAAAACTGGTTAGGTTGTTGTTTAATTCTTAAGTCACTTTTTAGTTTGAGTAATATTCTGGTGATCTTTTTACGGTAGGGATCTGGCTAGTATGTTAATGGTCGGTAGGCCTTAGTTATTAGTAAATAATGGCACTTTGCATGCCGGAATCTCACGCATTTACTTAGTTTGTTTGGATATTTTTGGTTTCATTAGGGATTGTTCTTGTCTTAGTTCTTGGTAGGTTACCTGTTTTGAGTATTTTTTACAATGTGCTAGAGTATGGGGTGTCTTCTTCTTGCAAGTGTTCATTGGAAGGAATTGTGCCAAATATTCACTGCATTGTTAGTTTTTGCATCTTAGAAGATGGTCCTACTGTAAACATTCGACCAAGGAATGTGAACTTTGGAGGTGGCACCTGCGTCCTTATTGGTGCAAGTGACTAACCAGAGTGTCTTCAAAACAGTCTACTAGAGTGAGAGTTTGATTTTGTTTCTTTGGTAGTATGGGGATTGAGTTCAAATGCAGTATTTGGTTTCTTTGGTAGGATTATAAAAAAATCATTTTTTTTGCAAATTCTGTATTTGTCGCATATTCTATACTCATTTTTAATTTTGCATTTGCTACCTTCTAATTTGGTTGAAATGGTAGCAGGATCATTGCATTGTGTGTGGACACAATTTTAGAATTGTTGACATCATAGCTTATTCAAAAGCAATAATGATTTAGTTGTTTGTTTGAATAACATTAAGAATTATAAGTTGGACTTTGCTTGTTTGGCACTAATACATATATTAAAGGGGCATTTGTATTATGGTAATTCCTATGCATTCTGTATAGTTGTGTATATGGTGCTGGGTGATATTAAAATGTCCCATCCATCATCCATGTGTTGCATTGTGTTAGGTTTAGTATATTGTTGGTAGTTGGTAGTTGCATAGACAATAATTATTTTATCATGATTTACATTGTCATATGAGAAATATTAGGTAGCATGTCTTATTGTTCATGGTTTTAAATATCTGTTTCTTTCTATGAAGTGGGTCCCCTAGATGTTTCTGCAGTTACCCAATTTGTTCTCCCTAATAGTTTTCTTTAGGTTTTCTATGGCAAGGAGTTCCGCATGCACTTCTTTAAAGTCATATAGGACATTAGCAACTTTAAATCCTGTGACATTTGGAGGGTGATTGTGTTCCCTTGTGCATTTAATCTTATATTCTTTGGTGGTGGCCCTAACATATCAAGCACTGCAGTAATATCTTGTGCATTTCCTATGGCTCTTTTACTATAAATGCTTTCTTAACAATAGTTGTATTCCCTATAAGATAATAGTAGATTTCCCTTTTGTTATTTGATAAACGTTGCAGTTTATGACGGTATATCTGAGGATCAGTAATAGTATTAACATTTATGATCATTTTGTATTTGTGTATGTTATTAAGTAAATTATATGTCATTTTTATAACATGTTTCAATTTGTTTTCTCACAGTTTTTACCTTTATTCTTTTTTTCAGGTTGGTAGGACTTGTGTTTTTTGGAGGAGCTGTTCCTTTCCTTCTTTATTGTATTGTTTTTTGCTTTCACTGTTTGTCTTACTGTTGAGAAGGAGAAATGTTTTAATTATTGAAGTTTAATTGATTTTTTAATGGTCTGTTTGTAAACGTAATTCCCATTTAAATGTTATTAATTTATATTAGGAGGTATGCTTTTTTTTTTAGTTTTATTTCTTATACTTATGTTTTGTTTTGTCTTTGTTGCAACATGATTTTTCTATAATTTTGTGGGTTGGTTTTCTTTTTATGCCATTTGGTGTCATTTTTGACAGGCTTGTCAACTGTGTTTTTGGACATTTAGGGCCTCATTACGAGTTTGGCCGTTGGACGAGCTGACCGCCAGGCCTGCAGTGAGGACGCCACTGCCATGGCAACGGCATCCCTCCCCCCAAGGGTATTACAATATTCCCACTGTAATGAGGGGAACATTGTATAACGTCATTCCTACCAGGCAGACCAGCCGGGGCCAATACCATAGCACACCAGCACCATCAGAATGCGTAACACACACAATGCGCACTCCAATGGTGCTGGTCAGGGGTGGTCCTGCAATGCCCATGTCCTGTGGCCCCTGGCACTGGCTTTCTGGCAGCCTTTCCATGGCTGGCCATGGAAAGGCTGGTGGAAAGCAGAGTTGTAATCGGCACAGAGGCACTGAGTTCAGTGCCACCGTGGCTGAGTACAACTCAGACCGCCATCAGCCTGTCAGGAACGATGTTCCTGGTGGTGATGGTGATCCCTGGTGGGTCCGCCCACCAGGGTTGGAATGTCGTGGTCGTACCCCGTGGAGTGTGGCAGCCCAGCCGTCACTACGCGGGTGGCAATCCTCGGACCACCACACTTGCAATCAGGCCCATAATTATAAAATACTTATTAGTTTTGTCTTTAATAAAATACTTAAATGATGTTTGTAGTTTTAGTTTAAGTGATGTTTTAATTCTGTACTTACTTTGTAATTGTATAGGCATTATTTTTTGAGAGAGTGTTGCGTTAGACAGATTGTCTCTCTCCAGCATGGTGATTTCGTCTGCAGCAGTTAATTGCACATTTTCATTTCCTTTTCATACTCATTTTCAATTCAGAAAGTGTTTCTATTTGCTGTTTTAAAATTTCATTTAATTGGTTGTAGGGTAAGTAATTTTATTTTTTTAACCTTGTGTGGTAAATGCTAATAGTGTTTTTGTTGGTACTCATATATGTTTAGTTAATATATTTTAATATGCTTAGAATAAATGTACATAACTGTTTATATTTTATATGGAATTTTCGATTATTTTGGTTTATTAATATTTTTATTTTGTTGTTTTGATATTCACCTATTTTTCCAACAATATGTTAGTTATCAATATTTCTGTGTTTGTGTTTTATGTGTACGATGCTGTGTAGGATGCTGTCTCAATAATATTTATCTCAATAATATGTCAGAGAAGTGTTGGATGGTGGTATACCATCATATGAGCACAATGTGTGCATGAAGAGGTTTGGTGGCCGGGGATCACCTTTAAACTCCTCACCCACGCACACAAGGCTCTACACGACACCGGACCCACCTACCTGAACACCAGACTCAACTTCTACGTACCCTCACGTCAACTACGCTCTGCCAACCTTGCCCTCGCCATCGTCCCCCGAATCCAGCGCAAGACCTCTGGTGGCAGATCCTTCTCCTACCTCGCCGCCAAGACCTGGAACGCACTCCCTACCTCACTACGCCAGACCCAGGACCTCCTCACCTTCAGGAGACTCCTCAAGACATGGCTCTTCGAACGACAGCAGCACCCCCCCCCACCCTCCCTAGCGCCTCGAAACCCTAACGGGTACATAGCGCGCTTTATAAATTATTGATTGATTGATTGATTGATTGATGAATAAGGCAATTTTATGTTGTGTTAGACCTTGCAATGTGTACATTCACAGAGATAAAACATACATTACAATCATACCATTGATTATTCCTGTTAAGGATCTTATGGCACCATGGAACAAATTTGCTTTAAACATTGCAGGACTATTTTAGGTTTAAGGTGAGTCTCCGATGTTTGCAGTTGTAATGCTAGACTGTTTCTCCACATGGCTGGAGGTAAAATTTGTGGACAAGGTGAGTACTAGAAACATGCTGAAATTTATGTAGGAGGTCTGTAATAGGAGAATATTAGCCACCTAAACTGTATAAAAACAGTACTTAAAGGCAGAGTGTATTAGGGCAGTGGAAGCATTCTATCATCCAAGAATCAATGGTTGGTTGGTTGGTTGAAAGACTGAATTGTGTGATCAAGCATCAGTTGCAATTAGCCAGGGGAAAATAAGATACGATGGAAAAAGGCTTTTAGTGTCTTGTAATGGAAAAAGGGAATTACACCTCACATCAGTTCAGGTGCTTCTCCTTTCACTTTTCTAAGAGGGCGCCCTGGACATTCAGCCCCTTCCCCTACTTCCCTTCAAGTGGACTGACCGTGCTGCCATGACTTTCACATTTCAACCTGCCTCTCCTTACTCCACTGTCAAGCGCCCTACTAAACTGTTCATGTCATGGAACAGAGCCATTTGCAGATGAACTGAATGGCACCATGTCATGCACTCCCTCTGCCCTTATAGGGACCATTTCTTCAGACACTGAGCATTCAACAGATGGATAGCTTTAGCCATGAACAGAACAGCTCAGAAAAAGATGCACAAACATATACAGTCCACTACCATCTTTGCTGATTAAATCAAATCTTAAAAAGGGAAAAAGTAAGTGCAAACACTTAGAATGCCGTTTGCCTCATAATTATGATCCAGCAGCTAATGAGATCTATAAATCAGCCTTAAAGTCTATTTCAAGTTAGTCCAAAAAACCCAGGCAGACTTTATATTAACTATATATCCCCCTCCAGGAAAGTGCCAAGAGAGATATTCACTGTGGTCAATTCCTTTCTAAAACCTCAGGCTTGAAGTCAAAATATCAACCCCTTGCAGGAACAATGCAACAATCTGGCCAAGTGCTTTTATAAGAAACTTTCAATCTTTTATGAGAACTTCCTTGCCCACCCACTTCTATTCCCACAGAGCCCCCTTGCTCCTTCAACTTAGTGCCCTGAGATGTCTTTTTATCTAATGTTACACTTGAATTAGACAAAAATCAGGGAAGACCGTAGCAGAAGTAAGCCAGTCTCCCCCATCCACCCTTGACCTGTTTTTAATTTTCAAGAAAGGGTTTGGTTCAATTCTCCCATTCCGTAGTTAGATGCTCAATTTATCTATTATCTCTTCCTGCATGCCACAAGTTTGGAAATCTGCTCATGTCATCCTGATTTTAAACAAACCTTTGGCAGACCCTTCCTTCATATCAATATACAGGTCTATTAACTTTCTTCCCATTCCCACTAAAATTTCAGAGAAAGAAATCAATAGGCAACTCTTTAGCTATCTAGAAGTCCGTTTTATTATTAAATGACGTACAGTCTGGCTTCTGCTGTCATTACAGTAAGGAAACTGCTCTTCTAGCTGCTATCCTCTTCATTCAGGCTCCTCCGCCCCCTTGTTCTCTTTGCCCTGTTGGTGGCCTTTGATATAGTCTCACATGCCACACTTATGAATTTGGTTTGTCTAGCCTATGGGTCTGCTGGGATGCACAAGCTGGGCTCCTATCTTTCTCTCTTTATCCCCCTTCCAGTCACATACCAGGGAATTAACCTTTGGAATCTCAGAGGGGTCAGATTTTGAACATAACCCTACTTATTTAATGTAGACATGACTCCATATGTCTGGTAAATTCTTATGAGATCCAAATAGTATCCTATTGTTATACTTTATAGTCCTTAGACTAGCCTTCTGTTAAACATTTTGCTTACTCCACTCCTGTTTACGCAAATTTGTTTTTGTTTGCCTTAGGACTCTGTGCACTTTACCACTACTAGCCAGTTCTGTACTTGTGCTCACTCCTCTAAACGTGGAAATATTGGGCTTACACCCAGTTGGCACATTTAGTTTAAGGTCCCTAGTAAATTGGGACAACGAGTCCCGTAAATTGAATGCTACTAGTAGGCCTGCAGCACTTTTTATGCTATCCACTAAAGTAGCGCTTCAAAACATGTCTAAGGACTGCCAACGCAGCCTGTGTGAAGTTTTTTCCATGCTTAACCCCCCCTTTTAATACTTATAAGTCACCCATAGGGTATGCCCTAAACAGCCTATGGGGCAGGGTGCGTTGTATTTAAAAAGTTGGGCATGTACTTTTAAGTTTTACATCTTCTGGTAGTGGAAAACTACTAAATTCATTTTTCACTTTTGTGAGGCCTACCTCTCCCACAGAATAACATTGGGTTTCTTTATCACATTTACTAGGTGATAACTTTTGTTTGGGAACAGCTAGAAATGTCACAGTTAGTTTCAAACTAGTTGTAATTTCAAATTCTCTTATGATGGTAAAGTTGGATTGTAAATCACAATTCTGAAAATGCCACTTTTAGAAAGTTAGCATTATCTTGTCCTAACCATTTAGTACTTGAAGCTGGTGTCCTGTGTAACATTATAATGATTAGCATGGTTGACCATTGTGTTCCTTCGTCCCAGACAGTGTGACAAAGGAGGATTAGGTGTTCGTAGGATAGGCTATCCTGCTCGGATGTGTGGGATGGAGCTGTCCCCTGTCCCACAAAGGAGCTACCTCAGCACACTCAAAAAGAACTTGACACTAGCCTTTTGTCAGGGAGGAAGGAAATTCCAAAACCACCTGTGTGGGGAAAAACTCTTGAAGTTTATTCCACTTCAAAGCTGATACAGGTATTAAACAAACATCAGCAATGCAATGGGTCTCACGTTTTCTCAAGTAAGAGCTATTAGCATTGTAAACTCCTAACCAGACTTTTCCTTCAACATTAGCTGAAAATTAAAAGTAAAATAGTTTATCAAAAGTGAGCGATAGCCACCATGCGCGCGACGCAGACACACAAACGGAGAAAGAAGTTAGCTTGAAGAGAAATGTATTGCCAAAAGTGCAATTATCCATGTAACCAGCAAAAGTGCAATTATCCATGTAACAGGGTTGATGTCATGCAAAGCATTTGGCTACTGCCCAGCAAGATTGCGTTGCCTATGAAATAAAGAGAAAAAGTAGTCTTGTATGATTTCAGTAGTTGGCCGGTACGCTCAAGGAGGGCTAAACACCGGCAAAGGCATGACATAGGCATGCCTTTCACGAATGAAATCAAGCAAATTTTAAAAGACAAGCCTATGAACCAACCAAACTGATGGGCGTGACATGGGTGTGGTTAAAAGCCTACAGAGAGATGACACAAGGGACAGAGTGGTTTGTACTTCAAAGGTCTGCCCTGCTTTTTGAGACCTGCTTTGCACTTCAGAGGACTGCCCTGCTGTTACCAGATTCCTGCCTGGCTGCTTAAAGCCAGCCTTGTACCCTTAGAGGACTGCCCTTTTACTTGACGCCTGTCTTGCTGCTTGTTCCCAGTATTACCAGAGTGACTCCATAAACTACTTGGGTGGCCTCCTGTTCTGAGCTACAAGGATATAAAGAGCTCCAACAACCTTGACCCTGCACATAGACCCTGCCTTAAGTGAGTACTGTCCTTCAAGCGGTGCCCAACCAGTCTGAAACCCTGGAAAGTGGTGCTAAATTTGCCCAAACAGCGAAAACCAAAACTTGGGACTTGGAAACTTTTCCATCAAAAATTGCTCTGAGACACAATAGGACACCAGGCCCTACCTGCTCACTGATCTTCCCAAAGTGCATCGCTGGTTTGCCTGACTGCATGGTAGTTCCTGCTAAGAAAGAAACTAATTCTTAACATTGGAATCTTCGTCGGTCTTTATCCAATGACTCCTTGACAAAGATGCCTTCTTCTCAGACACTGCCACCTGCCTTCCTCCAATGAACTTAACATTTTTAGACATATTCTCTAAAATTTCTTCTAAATCCGAAGGCAAGTAGAGACCAGGCCTAATCCAGCTTGTGTGTCCAGACTGCGCTCTATCGTGGTAGGCAGGGCTGGACATGGAACCCAAAGCAGCCCTGGCAGATTTTGTCAGATCAGGCCCCTTAGAGTACATAGTGAGTGAGTTTGACTGCAGCACGGGGACTTGGGGGGTGTTCTCCCTCCAAGAAAATGTGGAAAAAATTGTGCATTCTACAACATGTTTTTCATTACATATTCAATTCTATTCATGTTTAAAGTAAATGATGACTTTGAAGACCACCAGGATATGGCAATCTTTATTGGGGCTCTTCAATGATTCCCTCACCATCACCCTCTAACAGTGCCTCTGATAGCTCCATAGCCCCACTCTTACATGTATTTCATTTGTTTTATAGCGCATCTTTTACCAGTGTAGAGTGTTGGAGCACTTTACATCGCACACTGATACAGAGACAATGAATCATGTGTGTCTAAATCAGTGTACAAATTTTTTATATAAAACAAATTGGACTACAAGGTGTAGGATTCACATGTCATCCATAATGATAGGCATTTTTTAAGAGTGTTTGGTCTGGGTAAACTCAGGATTCAGACTGTAACACAGTGGTTAGTGTTGACTGTAGTAATAACCATTTATTTACATGTAAACAAACTCACTTTAGCAAAATCTGGATAATCAAAGACTAGGAAAAAAAGACATAACCTTCTAACCTGTACCATGCAGTTTACCCGCAGGTCTTTGATGGCAGTTCTTAGTTCACTGTGCTAGATCATGATTGTAACTTATCAACTGCACAGTATCAAAAGGATTTGTATGACAAAAGCAGTATCCCACTGTGGCAGGCTGTCTTACGAGCGTATCAAGCAGAGGCAAAAGACTGGGGTTCTTTATGTTTGATATTTTATTCTCTGTTTATTCACAGGTTATTCTCTTAATCATTGTTCGAAGGGGTTTTTGGTAAGTCTTGGGGTTTCTGCTTTCCTCACTTCCTTTCTTTTCTCTCCTGGGTTTCCTCGTTCCCTGGTCTCTTCCGGTCTGTGAGAGGATGTGGTCGTCTCCCTCGAATCCCGGCAGAAATGAAAATTAACAGAAAAGGAACAGGTAAGTATTTCGGAGGTACTGGGTGGGGTCTTGTGCTCGTGAGGGAAAAAGGCAGCAAGCGGGAAAGTTCGTGAGGGGATGATCAGTGGTCGGGTTTAGGGTTCCTGGGGTCCACAACGTGCCTGGTTCCCTTCGTGCCCCTTCCCTTGTCTCTTACTCACCCTCCCCGCCCTTCCTCCCACTTCCCTGGTGCCTTTCCCCGTGCCCGAGACTCCCCGTGACCCTTCCTGTCCCTAGGAGGGACCGTACCTTGTCAAGCCACGACCCTCCTGGGTCGTGGCGGCTTTCTCGTTTCTCCGATGTCGCTTGCTTCCCCGGTTCTCGCGTTTCGGCGCTTCTCCTGTGGACCTCCTCCTGGTTTCTCGTCGTGCTCCTCTCTTCTCTTCTCTGGTTGTCCGTCGTGCGCCTCTCTTCCGGATCCGACCCCTTCTTCAATCCCCTTGACCGGAAGTCGTCGATGCTGTAACGATGTGGCGTCTCCCCGTTGCCAGGGGAACGCCGCGCCGTTTCCGTGGAGTCAGCCGAAAGATGGCGGATTCGAGGTGAACTAGACGCGGTCTCCGGGACCCGTCTACAATCCCCTACCCTTGATCGGGGCTGTTCGAGGTCCGATGAAGGAGGAAACCGGGAGAGGTAGTCGGCAGGACCTTGCAGGGAACCAGGGATATGGCGAACCTGGAACGTAAAGGGTTGCAGTTCTAGGAACCATCTCAAGATTCTGGAGTTGGAGTCTTTGTGAGAGGCAAGCCAGGTGAGAGGGGCATGGTCAGTGAACAGAACGAAGGACCTACCCAAAAGATAATACTGCAAGGATTCCACAGCCCACTTAATGGCAAGACATTCTTTTTCGATCGTAGGGTAATGGGTCTCTTGTGGAAACAGTTTCCTACTTAGAAAAACTACCGGGTGGTCAAAACCCTCGTCGTCGGGCTGTGTGAGTACGGCTCCGAGACCTACGTCCGATGCATCAGTATATAAGTGTAAAGTGTTGAAGAAATCGGGGCACTTTAGTATTGGGTCTGAGATAAGGGACTGTTTCAATCGTTCAAAGCTACTCTGTTGGGAGTCGGTAAATGGAGCCAATTTTGTGGGGTTCTGTTTGGTCAGGAGGTCAGTCAGAGGGGCAGCAATGGTGGAATAATTGGGGATAAATCGGCAGTAGTATCCTACTAAACCTAGGAACGACCGTAGGTCTTTCTTTGTTTTGGGTTTAGCTGTTTGTAATATGGCCTCAACTTTGTTTTGTTGTGGTTGTAGAGTGCCACTTCCTATGATATAACCCAGATAGGAGATTTCAGTGTTTCCTAGTAAACACTTCTTAGGGTTGGCAGTTAAACCGGCTTCCGTTAAGGCGGAGAAGACCGTATCTAGATGTTTTAAGTGATCTTGCCAGGTTTCGCTAAAAATGACTATGTCATCTAGGTAGGCGGCGGTAAAAGCCTGGAAGGGTTTTAAGATTCGATCCATCAGACGCTGGAAAGTCGCGGGAGCGCCGTGAAGACCAAAAGGTAAAACCGTAAATTGGTAAAGGCCGGAAGAGGTTGAAAATGCTGTCTTTTCCTTGGCATCGGGGTGGAGGGGTATTTGCCAATATCCCTTGGTTAAGTCCAGGGTGGATAAATAACGAGCCTTTCCTAATTTCTCTAAGATGTCATCCACTCTGGGGATAGGATATGTGTCAAAAAGGGAAATCTCATTAAGCTTGCGAAAATCAATGCAAAATCTTATTGATCCGTCTGGTTTAGGAACCAACACTACGGGGGAATTGCAGGCACTATTGGAGGGTTCAATAACCCCTAAGGCTAACATAGCCTCGGCTTCAATGATAGGTCTTTGTGCCTCAGGGATGCGATAAGGACGAAGACGTACTACGTGTCCTATAGGAGTGTTAATGTGATGATAGGTTAATGAAGTTTTTCCTGGTGTTTTGGAGAAAAAATGGGGATGTTGCTCGATTAGGGTGTCTAATTGTTTTTTTTTAGTATCAGTTAGCTTTTGATTAATACTGGGTTTTTCTTCTGGATGTGTTATCCTTATAGGACATATCTCTAGTTCTCGTTCTTTGGTATAAGAGACCAAACATCCGATATCCGTCCGGTCTTTAGTCTCTTCTGCAGACTTCCATTGTTTTAACAAATTTATGTGGTAAATTTGGGTTTTCCTTGGGTTGGTACTCATCTCTAATAGATAGGTAACAGGGGAGACTGATCTAATGATCCTATAGGGTCCCTGCCATTTAGCAATCAGCTTATGGTCAGATGTAGGTCGCATAATGAGGACCTGTTCATTAGGGAGAAAGGAACGTATTTTGCTTCCCTTGTCATAGTGTGATTTTTGTTGCTTCTGAGCCATGACTAAATGACTATGAACATCTTCCCAGAGGGTTTGTAACTGACTTCTAAGTTGATGGATATAGTCCATCAGGGGTTTCCCTTCTTCCTGTTCTTCCTCCCATGTCTCGGCAGCCATATCCAGGAGACTGCGAGGCTGCCTCCCGAAAACCAATTCAAAGGGACTATGTCCCGTAGAGGACTGTTCGTGGGTTCTTATGGCATATAGGACCAAGGGAAGCTTCTGATCCCAGTTGCGACCGGATTCATCCACGGTTTTCCTTAACAGTGTCTTTATTGTACGGTTATATCGTTCTACCAGCCCATCTGTCTGGGGGTGATAGACCGAGGTGCGTAGCTGGGTGATCCCCAATAACTGACATACCTGTTTCATGAGTTTTGACATAAAGGGTGTACCTTGATCCGTCAAGATTTCCTGGGGAAAACCTATTCGGGAAAAGATTGTTATCATGGCTTGGGCTATTGTTTTAGTGGTCATGCTGGAGAGGGGTATGGCTTCTGGGTATCTAGTCGCATAGTCAACTATGACTAAGATGTAGGTATGTCCTTTAGAAGAGGGAAGGAAGGGTCCTACCAGGTCCATGCCCACCCGTTTAAAAGGGATACCATTGATGGGTAAAGGGTATAATGGTGCTTTCCTGGGCATTCCTGGTTCAGTTAATTGGCATCTAGGGCATTGGGAACAGTACCTGCGTATCTGAGCATATACTCCTGGCCAGTAGAATTTTCGCATCAGATATTCTTCAGTTTTTTCCCGACCATAATGGCCTCCCCCGGGTTGATTATGGGCTAAAAACAGTACATGAGCTCGAAATGGTTCTGGAACTACTAATTGTTGCTTGGTTTCCCTTTTTACCGTTCTAGTTATTTGGTATAGGAGGTGTTTCTTGATAAGAAAATAAGGACCCACCTCATTAGTGATCTCTGTTTTTGCCGAGCTCCAGGCATGGGAAAGGGTGGGATCTTCTCTCTGGCTGTTTGGGAAGGAGATGGGCCTGCTACTAATCTCTGCTACTAGTTGAGGAATATCCTTTGTCTTTCGGGTTTCCTGATATTGTCTTTTCTCCCGTCTTTTCTTGTTTCGTGTAAGTTTCTTTCGGTGCGGTGGTATTTCTATGGGGACTTTGGAAAAAGGGGCTTCGGTCCACCACTCGGGAGTCTCAGCGGATCCACGGACTTGATCTAATAGGTCATAGAATCGATTATAATCAGTCCCGATAATACAGTCCTCGATTAGTCGATCCATAACCCCTATCGAAACCATATCCTGAAAGGGACCCCATTCTATCTGAACCGTGGTGAGGGGATAAGTTCCTTTGTCTCCATGTATACAACATATGGATACCCAGCGATTAGTGACCGAAGTACCCTAAGAGATTAGATCCTTCCGGATTACAGATTGGCTGCATCCTGAATCAATTAGTGCCGAAATGACCCGTCCATTTATGGTGATCAGGTATCTAAATTTCTCATTCCCTTTTCCTGTACATAGAACTCTACGTTGTGTGACCCCAATTTCCATGGGTTCTGGTCCTTCGGATTTCCTGCGACATATTCTGGCAATATGTCCCCATTCTCCGCAGTGGAAACATTGTGGGGACTGCATAGGGTGATGTTCTACGGGTTTAGGGAACCGCGTTTCTTCGGGGAAATACCTGGGAACTGGTTTTGGTGGAGGGATGTTTTTTTTTTGGAAAGGTCTCGGGCCACGGGTTTAAGTTCTGTGGAGCGATGAAAAGCACAAGCCAAATCAATAGCAATCTCAGTGTCCACCTTTGGATGTTGTCGGGTCAAATTCTTAGTACTCAGGGGCAGGGAATCCAAATACTGTTCTAAAGTAATTGTTTTGATGACATCCTCCCGGGTTGTTCCTATGGGTCCCAACCATTTTATAGCCAAGTCTTTCACCCTAAAGTAGAAGGAGCGAGGGTCCTCATTCGTACTCCATTTTATTTTTCTAAATCGTAAACGATAATATTCCCTATCATGCCCGACTCGCCCCAGGATACTTTTTTTTATCTCTTTATAGGGGGTAGAACCATCAGGGTTTGCGGATTGGTAGGCAGCCTGCAGGAGTCCCGTAAGCAAGGGGGCCACATACTGACCCCAGCGGTCCTCTGGCCATTGAGCAGATGAGGCTACCCTCTCAAAATTCGTAAAAAATGAGTCTGGGTCCTCCCCTTCTTGGTACTTCTGGAGAACCGAACTGGGAACGTTTGGATGTACCTTACTGGTCGCGATTGTATCGGTTAACTTTTGTAATGCAGTCTCGTGTACTAGTTGGTTATTGGCTAGGATTGTAGCCTGACTTTTTAAAGCTGATTGTAAGGCCTCCTGGTCTTCCTTGGCCTCTCTTTGGTGTGCTTCCCACACCAACTGTAAATGCCTCTGTCCTTCTGCGAGTTGTTTTATCATATCCTCAAGGGATGGAGCTTCACTCATGATTGAACGCTCGTAAGACCACCTGAGAACTAGATCCCACTTCTGACACCACTGTGGCAGGCTGTCTTACGAGCGTATCAAGCAAGAGGTTATTCTCTTAATCATTGTTCGAAGGGGTTTTTGGTAAGTCTTGGGGTTTCTGCTTTCCTCACTTCCTTTCTTTTCTCTCCTGGGTTTCCTCGTTCCCTGGTCTCTTCCGGTCTGTGAGAGGATGTGGTCGTCTCCCTCGAATCCCGGCAGAAATGAAAATTAACAGAAAAGGAACAGGTAAGTATTTCGGAGGTACTGGGTGGGGTCTTGTGCTCGTGAGGGAAAAAGGCAGCAAGCGGGAAAGTTCGTGAGGGGATGATCAGTGGTGGGGTTTAGGGTTCCTGGGGTCCACAACGTGCCTGGTTCCCTTCGTGCCCTTTCCCTTGTCTCTTACTCACCCTCCCCGCCCTTCCTCCCACTTCCCTGGTGCCTTTCCCCGTGCCCGAGACTCCCCGTGACCCTTCCTGTCCCTAGGAGGGACCGTACCTTGTCAAGCCACGACCCTCCTGGGTCGTGGCGGCTTTCTCGTTTCTCCGACGTCGCTTGCTTCCCCGGTTCTCGCGTTTCGGCGCTTCTCCTGTGGACCTCCTCCTGGTTTCTCGTCGTGCTCCTCTCTTCTCTTCTCTGGTTGTCCGTCGCGCGCCTCTCTTCCGGATCCGCCCCCTTCTTCAATCCCCTTGACCGGAAGTCGTCGATGCTGTAACGACGTGGCGTCTCCCCGTTGCCAGGGGAACGCTGCGCCGTTTCCGTGGAGTCAGCCGAAAGATGGCGGCTTCGAGGTGAGTTAGACGCGGTCTCCGGGACCCGTCTACACCCACTGAGCTATGCACATAAAATACTGTTCGGTAACCTGCACAATACACGTTCTTTGCAGCAGGCATATTTAACCTCTGCGCTACCTTACACACATAAACTGCCCAAAAAAAAAAAATCTCTCTCCAGGAGGTACATTAATCCTCAGAGTTGGCACTTTTATTATTGTATATTGTTTATTTATCTGAAATCTCTTGAGGGCATTCCTCCTCCCAAACATCCTGGTAATTTTATCAAATCTCTTGATTTTGCGTCAAGCCATTTAATTGTACAATATTCTTATTTTGTGTACTAGGGGACTTTAACATTCATGCTGCTGGGAATTAGAAATGACAATTCTTTTGTTAGACAGGATATCCTCCTTGAATCTTGTTAAGCGAGTTACTACCTCTATACACAAGGCAGGTCATACAAAGTACTTTATATTTTCCAGCTTTCCAATTTCGATTGAGGACTCTTGTCCTTCGACATGCACTTCAAGATAGATTTTCATTGGCAGAATGTTATGAAAATTAATGAGAGTCATAGATCTACCATTGAGTTCACTGGGCCTTGAGTCGCATCAAGCCAACGGACTTTAGGAATGCACTCACGCAAGCTTTGCCAAGTTTATCAGACAATGCTGAACTGGATACTTTAGAGGAGGACAGCTGGCTCCAGGCAGCAGTTAATGCTGTAGCTCCCTCCTACAGTTGTAATACGCACACCCACAGTTCGTCCACCCCCTTGTTTTACTCAGGCTTTAGCCATAGGGAAGAGTGCTTGCAAGAGAGCTGAGCGGAAGCGCTATTTGTCAGAGGATAAAGTAGCTTACAGAGCTGCCCTAAGAAGCAATGAGGAAAGAATCTCTAAAGCGTTGAACGAACCGAGGGAGGTTTTTAAAATAGTGAAAGGTTTTTATCAACCACTCTCAGCAGTAGTTGAATTACTCCTTCTCAGATGTTAAGTGATAAACTATCAGATTTTTTTAAGGGATAGAATCCATGAAATTCAGGCTCATTGGATTAATTCGCCTATGTTGGATAAATCTGACGAATTTACAGATTTCAGCTCGGAACAGGGCAATACTTACTTAATGTTTGTAACTGTATCGCTTTGAAGGACGCAGAATCTGTTATCCTGGGAATGAGGTCAGGATCACCAGTAGATCCATGGTAACCCTTTCAGTTAGCTATGGCAATAGAGGTGGTTCATCCAATCGAGAAAAAGCTTAAGAACCCCTCTATTTGACCTGCCACGGTGCCATTTAGTTGGAAGCAAGCTAAACTTTTTCTGCTTTTGAAGAAGCCTTCAGCGGTTCCTACTGCCCTTCCTAATTTTAGACATATTTCTCTCCTTTCAGTGATTTTTTTATTGCCTGGAGAAGCTGGTAAATAGTTATCAGACTGTCTGGAGGCCAATAATTTACTTCATACTAGTCAATGCGGATGTCACCCTAATTACAGCACCGAGACACTGCTGCTGGAAGTATCAGAAAGCATTCAACTAACCCTTGATCAGAGTGGCAAAGGGCAGTCGATTTTATTAGACCCTTATGAGGCGTTTGATACCATGCTGCATGGGCTACTCTTACAGCGCCTTAAACATATGGAATTGGTGAACTGACTTTAGGTTGGATAGAGTTTTATTTTCGAAAATCATGGCCAATCGGTATGGATTTCCCCTTTTTCATCTGAACCAAACCCCTTTATACTGGGGTACCTCAGGTTTCCTTCCTCAGCCCCACCCTCTTTAATGCCTTTATGGCCCCATTAGAAGTCTTACTAGAATCTTTTGGCTTTCAGGCTGTTTCGTATGCAGAGGACACTTCTTTTCTTTTTTTAAAAAGATGCTGTGATTGATTGACGTCCTCTTAAGGCCTGTCTCTTAGCAGTCTTTGGCTGGTTTTGAACCAGTCATCTCCTGGGCAATAGGGAGAAGACGGAGATTTTTTTTATGTTTTTCTCTTAATGAGGACTGGTGCATCAATTCCGCCATCTCCATCAGCAGTAAAACATCCTGGGGTAAGGTTTGATAATTTCATGTGCTTCCAACAGCAGGTATCTGCGGTAGTGGGAACTTCTTTTGGTCTCTTATGAGCCCTGCAGAACTTGGTGATTATTTGCACTTTACAATAATCACCATGCCAGGGATGGAGCGTGGGAGGCAGCACTGTACGTGAGGCTCATCGGTTACTGTAGGAGGCCTCAGCTACAATGACACTGGTATATCTGACCATACCTACCAGGCAGTATTGGAACTGTTACAAGCAGTTCTCAGCAAGACTGCATTGTTGGTAATGGTCAGCAAGAGCAACACTCTACACAGGTTTATACTTTTATTGAGCTAGGACCAGCAGCCCTGAGCCCTGAATTACGGTGTGTACCAGCACCTCTCATCATGGCTGCCCTACCTTTAAGAGGACAGTATAATGGAGATGTCCAGCAATTTTCAGCAAAACCACTATCAGAGTAATGGACTGGAAGGCACTTCTCGCGGTGCTGGTATACACACCTTTATTATGTAGCACATATCTTTCCTCATAGCAGTTAAACATTCAATGTACAAAACAAAACAAAACAATACAATACCTACCAACAAGCTGTTGTACTTTTAATGCCACTCTCCTGGCACGCCTAGGCAGGCTGCTTCCCATCACATGGAGGTGGCACAGACTTTCACGTTGAGAACGTATAGCCTTTCCTTATTTAAAGCATTCGGATGGACCAAACATCACAAATTTCAAATAATAAAGTTACAAATAAATGTACAGGCAGAAGACGTGAATCCCGAAACTCCTTTCAAAGCCAAACTTCATTTCGTGCCCCCCGATAATCCTTTCATGAAGCATGGAGACCCGAAGCTAAGGGCTCGAAATCTAATTACAGGGGAGTAGGTATCAGTGGTGCAACTGGTGCAGCGGCACCGAGCCCAGTGCCGGGGAGGTGGCTCTGCCTGTCCTGTTCCAGTGCAGAGAGATTACAGGTCACCCGCTCTGGGTGATTTTAACAGAGAGCCTTGGCCTGTCACGGAGGACATGTAGGTTGAAGCATCACGGCGGAGAGGACAAGGGAGAATGCACAATATAGAGGAAAGTGAGAAAGATAGAAAATGCAGATAAAAGTGCCAGAATGTGAGAGGGAAATTTGGAGGGTCAAAGGGTATAGTAAGAAATAAGTCAAAAGTAAGTAAGAACAGGAGGAAGGAGATGCAAAATGTAGAGGAAAACGAAGACGAGATACAGAAGAGAGAGACGGGAAGAAGGAGGTAGAAAGCAATGCATATTAAGGGGAGGTTGGAGGAAAGAAGGGTGTGACAGAAGAGGGGACACTGGAGAATTAATAGAGAGAGGAAGTGGGAAGATGAAAGGTTTTAATCAAAGCAGAGAGAGAAAGGTACAGAAGGATAAGAAAGAGGGGAAGGGGGAAGGAGGAGTGAAGGTGAAATGTGGACGGAGATGAGAAAAGGACAGAGAAGAGAGGAGAGAGGGAAAGTGGTAGAATGAGGAACCTAGCGACCTGTAGGGTTAGAGTGGTAGGTTCAGTGGTGCCCTTTCTTGTATTGCGGTCCATGACATCCATGCTCAGCCACTGCAAATGAGAAATTAGTGAAGGTAACGATAATCAACAATAATGCCCTTTAAAAGCTAAGAAATCTCTTAAGTGTCCCTATCGGTTAATTAGGATGTCAGTGTCTCTTAGAGTGCAGAGACCCAGTATTGCTTCCAACCCAACCAATTTATCTGTCCCTGTTCCGATGAAACCTATTGTATTGTATATAATGGTTGGATATCGCAAAATATAGACCATGTCAGATAGTGGAAAGGTCCGGTGTGAAGAAATCCATCAACATTTTAGGTGTGCACAACTTTCTATACTCTGTCTCTATTTTATCCATCCGCTTCCCGCGAATGCTTAATTCTAGGAGCACACACAGACTTTTCTATTTTCATCATGTGATTTTTAGTGTAAGATGCGTCAAGCGAGTGTTTTTTTCCTTTCCGGTTAGTATCCACTTCTAACAGAGCTGCAAATCTGTGGGCCAGTTGTCTGATAAGGAAATGAGCCGTCACTTGGTTATAGTGGTAATGCATGTCTGTAGAACGTAGGTCTGCTTTACTTACTTGCGGTGGTAGTTATCAGAGACCTGCACTGTCAAAAGAAGGAGTCCAGGAAGCTGCTCGTTGCTCCCAATATACATCTGAGCAGCTGCTGTGGCAGAACGAGATAAAACGCCTGACCAATTGGAGAATATGAAACACAGAATTATTACACGGACCATATACTAGTGGCAAGCCAGGCAATCCACAACATGACTGTACAGCAACAACAATGGCCTTGGACCTGCATCAGTTCAGTAGGTTGACATCTTCCAAGACACAGGGCGTAAGCTCAAAGCTGTCAAAGGAACATTTGTCCACCACAGTCGAGCGTGCTTCTCATTCGGACTCCCAGGGACAGAGTGGGCCATGAATCAGAAGCTTTGACGGGGTCAGGAAGGTGGTAGAATGGGGTGGTGACTTTTTTCAAGCTTCACTTAGATTTCTGTTCCATGTAGCAGAACATGGGAGTTGCTGCGTTAAGAAGGAACAATCAGACCTTATGTTTTATTATTTAGAAATATCTTGTTGCAGGCCCTTGTAGTAGGGTCTCAAAATACGCAGGACCTAGACAAAGAAACTAGGCTTATACGTGCACATGCGCACACACGCACACACACTCTCTCTTCTCTCGCTCTCTTGCTAACACAGTAGTACGCTCTGTTAGGGTTTTGAAGTCCACACAAAATGCTACTCCTTTTGCATGGGCAACTACCGTTACCTTTCCCATGATGAGGCTACAGCCTAACTAATGCTTTGAGGCAGTTCATTCTTGTATTGGAGCTGCTCGCCTCCCCACTCCCCGAGTATAGACTCCAATTTCTTGTAAGTAATACTTATGAGGTAGGATACCCAGGTTGGGATCCCTCCTATTTTTATGAAGCCCTTAAAGTAGTAGGGGGCTCTGTTTGGTTAGTGGTAATCAGAGACTAATGCCTCTCCTTTCCAGCCTGGGTCACTGCGCTTGTTCCTATTGATCCCAGCTCCCGCTGACATTTAATGTATGACTGAGAACACCATCTGGCTTTCAATACATAGTCCCAGAAAACACCTTTTGTGCTCTATCTTTGAACTAGTTCCATTGAGATCAGATGTGATCTGAAACAGGACAACACTTGTAAAGGCTTTGGCCTGTGGCCTGGCTTAAAGGTGCCCACCTCAAATAAAAGATTATGTTGTCTTCATTTCCCACATACCTATGATACCAGAAAATATGACCCACCTACCTGCAAAACACAAGGTGACAGTTCCCACCAAACTGTTGCTATTTAAATGTGGTGGCTACTTGAAAGGATAAATGCCCTCTGTAAAGATTAGTTCCCTCCAAAAGTTTATAGTGATCTTTGAATTCAAATGGACACTTGCAAATGCCAACTGTTCCCAATATTAGATATAAACTTCCCCTCTTGCATAACCACTATTCTCAATTCACTTGAAGAAACCTAGTAAAACCCGTCTAGAGAAAGGACCAATCCAGTGACATAATCAATGGCAGTCTTCTTTGATGGGGTCGGACTAAGGGCCAGATGTATGTCCATTGCAATTTGCGAGTCTCTAATTGCGACTTTTTGCAAGTCGCAATTAGAGACTTGTGAAATTAAATGTACAAATGTGTGTCAGATACATTTAGCGATTCTCAATGTGGTTGCAAAGACTTACCTTATCAATATTCATGAGGTAGGTCACAATTTGCAACTCCATTGGGGATGGCCGCACTCACAGGGATGGTGACCTGCTGGGGATAGCAGACCACCATGTCTGTGACAGCTTTTAAATAAAACTTTTTTTTTAAATGCAGCCCGTTTTCCTCAAAGGACAACGGGATGCATTTCAAACAAAAAAATTAAAAGTTTTCTTTTAATTTTTTCAGAGTAGGCAGTGGTCCGGTGGACCACTACCTGCTCTGAAAAAATACTTGTGCTTCCATTCACAAAGGGGAAGGGTCCCCTGGGTACCCCTTCCTGTTTGCAAATGGATTGCCACCAAATTAAAGTTGGTGGTAACTTTGAACGTTTTGACATCGCATTCACAGTTGCAAAACATTCCTACATGCAAGTGTGATTCGGTATTAGAAAGGGATGCCCTAAACTCACCTCTTCCTAATACCGAATAGCAAAAGCAAAATGCAATTCGGAAAACAAGTTACCAAGTCTCATTTTGCTTTGGTACATAGATAGAAGCATTTTTCTGAAACGGAAAAATTCTTCATACATCTGGCCCAAAATCAATAGTATTGTGTAGACGATGGACGCTGCATAGCCCTTCTAACAAGAAATCAGGCTGCCTTTAATGCCGAAAACCTGCTTTCCACCATACATTCTTAGATACATTCCATTGGGGTACTTAGCACTGGAAGTCAGAGTGGGACCTAAGACGATGCTCAACTGATGAACTTTGCTCAAAGCTGAACAAAGAGTTGACCACTCAACAAAGTACTGCAGGCCAGTCACCCCAATAAAACATTTGCAACATAACCTAAGCTGTACCTGAGAAGGCAACATCCTTGACGTGATGATGTCAGCAGCTCTCTGCAATTCTCACCACTGAAGGCTTCCTCACCGTCGCCCAGCCTGCAAGACAGACCACTGACTGATGGGCCCAATGTCACAGAGACACTGAACTCCTCTGAGTGATCTTGAAAGCTTGTGAAAAATAAGATATGTACGTCCCTGTGCCCTAGACACAAGCAAACTTTGCACTTGGCTAAAACCTAGGAGGAATTCTTGAGTAATTGTAACCTTTGGTTCCCATGCACAGTACCCCTCTTCCGCTGTGCACAGAAGGTGGTAGAAGCATATTTACTAGATACTTTGAAGTGAGCTACGTGCCAGAGAACGTCTAAAGTTATTGGGCATATTTGCCTAATATTAATAAGGTCTAATTCTTTTTCAGAAGAGGAATAACTTTGTTTAGACAATTTAAATATAAAAAATAACAGTTCTGTGTCGCACAGATGACTTTTGTGCTTCGAGTCCACGCTGCCATGATCATTAAAAGGGCATGCGATACTTTCGCCAAATACGAGAAACAAATAGTGAATTTTCTATGAGAACAATGTTACATTTGTTTAGTCCTCCTGTAAAATGATTTGATCCTTTAGCAGCTATTAGTTGGTTTTAGTGAGTTTAGGTTGCCTAATCGATGAAAAGTTAACATGAAAACCATTCGGTAATATAAAAAAGAGTGACCGTTACAAAACTGATAAATACCCATTGCAGTTTACAAGTTTGGTGGAAGCACCGTTCGACCACTGGTGAAGACCTTTTGTCCAAAATTGCTACCATTAACTTATAGATGAAAAGTGCAGTTTCCAGTTGCGCGTAAACCGTAAAATAGAGTTAATGGAAGCGTTAGCATGGAATTAGCTTCTTGACCTGTTGAAAAGTACTGCTACCGAGCCAATCAGACAAGAGCTACATTTAATAGCAGGGTGGGGCAAGATGATTCAATTGATCCTAACGTGCTAATTTGAAATCTCTTGGGGTCAGGCCATATTAATCAATGTATTGGGAATGAATGATCAAACCTGAAAAAGGACCATATAAGGGCTCGTTTGTCGTTTGCAAGAGTTTCATAAACATTTTAGGTACTGATGGCATGCTTACAATCAACTAACAGTAACAAATGAAATCTTGAAATAAAAAAGTTATCATAGTTTACTTTTCCCTGTAGAGTTGCAGTAGTCGGGGAGAATCATATGAACGTTTAGTATATTTTTTCCAGGTGAAACACCAAGCCACGCTGTATGATCACTTCTCAGACCCCGCAACTAGGAAGGCCTTTTTAAAACAACCATTTGCAATGCAATAGGTCTCACATTTGCAAGAGTTAGAGATATTGGCATTGTAAGTGACAATGGGGGTCATTACAACATTGACGGTAAAAGGCGCTTACCGCCGTGCAGAAGACCGCCAATACACCGCCGCGGCCGCGGAATACCGCCACAGCTATTATGACCCACATCTCGGAATCCGCCGAAATTCAGACACCCACACAAGTCCGCCACACCAAAGGTCAGTGATAAACTGGCGAAAACAAAACCTCCACCATCACGCCAACAGAAACACGCTCATGCTATCACGACACGCGAATCTTGGAGCACAGGTGCAGCACACCTCCATAGCCAGGAAGATGGAGCTATGGCAAAGAATCGTCAACAGGGTCAACGCAGTGGGACAGCATCCAAGAAATCGGGAGGACATCCGGAAGAGGAAGAACGACCTACGGGGGAAGGTGCGTTCAGTGGTCTCCAGACACAACATCGCGATTCAGCGGACTGGCAGCGGACCCCCACCTCCTCCCCCACAACTAACAACATGGGAGGAGCAGGTCTTGACCATCATGCATCCTGAGGGCCTCAGAGGAGTCGGTGGAGGAATGGACACTGGTAAGTCAAATCTTAACTATCATATCCCCCACCCTACCTGCATGCTATCACACACCCCCACCCTCACCCCCAAATCACTCCAACTCCTCACTAATGTACTAATAACACAAACCACACATCCCAACACCACGCCCTGCATGACACAACTAAGCATGGACACCCAGCACTAACGCATGCTTACTGCACATACCCATACACCCCCCTAAACCATCATCACACAAGCCCCAACACAGGAATGCTTGCACTGGGGTACACGCACACCCACCCATTGTACACCATGACACACACACATTCAATAATCATGCTCTTATACCCCTGCAGGACCACTACATAACGTCACCACACAGGAGGGGCAAGACATCTCCACTCCACCCACAGAAGAGGCCCACAGTGACGACAGCAGCTCTGGCCAACTGGATCCAGATGACCAGCCAGGACCATCGTGGGCCTCGGGACAGTTGGTTCCCCTTGCACAGGCACAGCCCAACACTGACCTTCCACCCTCTGGTAACACCAGCACAGACCCCACCCAGCGGGCCCATACTTCCGTACCCAGGACACGTCAATCAGCTGTGTGTCCACCACTACAGGGAACCCAGGGTAACCCACCACCCCAACAACAACAGGGACCTGGGGGCAGTGGTAGTGGGCACACGGTCCAGGGGACAGAGGCACAGGAACACAGGGGAACTGGGAGGGCTGCTGTGCGACAGGGGGCGGACAGGCCAAGGGAACCCACTCTCCACGAGGCCCTCTCCTCCATCATGGGAGCATACCACCACTCCCAGGAGACGATGGCGACGGTCCTGGCCAAGTTTCAGGAGACCCAGCACCTGCAGGACGAACAGCATTTGGGGTTCAGGGAGGAGCTCAGAACCATCAGCTCCGCCCTGGGCACCATCATAGGGGTGCTGAAGGACATACAAAAGACCATGAGGGACACCGTGGCACTCCAAGGGGCCCCTGATACTAGCATGGACAATGAACTGCCCACCACCTCCGCCGGTGCTAGTGGACAGGACGCCCCGCCACAGGACCACCACACCAGCACCCCACCCCCTGCAGACGGAAAACCACCCCGCAAGCGGTCCCTGTCACCCAGGAACAGGACAGAGCAAGATGGCAAGACTCCCGCCAGGAAATGAGACCACCCTGATTGTCCTCCCACTATCTCACTATGTAACCCTGTCCAGATTGGAACTGCCCCAGCTCCACTTCCTATGCCCATATGGGCAGTGCACCTGTGAGACTTATAGACTGGACTCTGCCATGGACATTCCTCCACCATCACCCGTCATCATTTTGCCACCCCCTCCAATAATTAGCACTTCAATAAACGCCCTTGAACCACAAAACAATCTGGAGTCAGTCTGTGATTTGGAAAATGTATATTAGCAATGACAGTGACAAAATGCGTTTTCAAATGTAATGTCAATATACCTATGTCACACATCACAAGTCCATGAAGGATGCAAGCAGATGACACACGTTGGTAACCACACCTGTGAAACCGTAAGGGACATGTACAACTAAGTTACCAAATACTGCTACTAATTGACAGACAGGATAGAGGTAGACGTGTGAAAGTGAATGTAATAGTAAAACAATTGTTCTCACCTGTGTGTCACTGGAAATATTGCTGTATGACTGACTCCCTGTTGTCTATGTCTTCTTCCTCAGCTTCCTCTTCATCACTGTCCACAGGCTCCACAGGCTCCACAGCTGCCACAACTCCGTCATCTGGACCATCCTCCTGCAGAAAAGGCACCTGGCGTCGCAAAGCAAGATTGTGAAGAATCGAGCAGGCGATGATGATCTGGCACACCTTCCTTGGTGAGTAGAATAGGGAACCACCTGTCATATGGAGGCACCTGAACCTGGCCTTCAGGAGGCCGAAGATGCGTTCGATCACCCTCCTAGTCTGCCCATGGGCCTCATTGTAGCGTTCCTCTGCCCTGGTCCTGGGATTCCTCACTGGGGTCAATAGCCATGACAGGTTGGGGTAACCAGAGTCCCCTAATAGCCACACCCGGTGCCTCTGGAGTTGACCCATCACATACGGGATGCTGCTATTCCGCAGAATGAAGGCGTCATGCACTGAGCCAGGGAACATAGCATTTACCTGGGAGATGTACTGGTCTGCCAAACATACCATCTGTACATTCATGGAATGATAACTCTTCCGGTTCCTGTACACCTGTTCACTCCTGCGTGGGGGGACCAGAGCTACATGGGTGCCATCAATAGCACCTATGATGTTGGGGATATGTCCCAGGGCATAGAAGTCACCTTTCACTGTAGCCAAATCCTCCACCTGAGGGAAAACGATGTAGCTCCTTACGTGTTTCAGCAGGGCAGACAACACTCTGGACAACACGTTTGAAAACATAGGCTGGGACATCCCTGATGCCATGGCCACTGTTGTCTGAAATGACCCACTTGCAAGGAAATGGAGCACTGATAGCACCTGCACTTCAAGGGGTATTCCTGTGGGATGGCGGATTGGTGAGATCAGGTCTGGCTCCAACTGGGTACACAGTTCCTGGATTGTGGCTCGGTCAAACATGTAGGTGATGATCAAATGTCGCTCCTCCATTGTTAACAGGTCCACCAGCGGTCGGTACACCGGAGGATTCCGCCACCTCCTCAAATGTCCCAGCTGACGGTGCCTCAGAAGGACAACAGCGACTACAGAGTCAACAAATTCCCAGGTATGTACCCACAGCTACACAGAACACGACACCAAATACAAAACTCTTCCTCTATGTGTGTTGAGTGTAGGCCTAGGTATGTGTGACGCAGTAGTAAATGAAGCCATGTGGGCCCCTGAAATGGCGGCTGCCTGACCTCTAAACTGGGACAATTGGATGTGATGTGAGGTATTTGCGCTGGCGTTGTACACCGTCGCGGTAGGCGGTCGTAGACCGCGGCGCAATGCTGCATTGGATAACATTGGACCCTATGGGTCCCAGGAGCCAATGATGAAGTGCGCCAGCGGGGATGATACACACCGCCGCGGACGTCATCGCCGCGGACGTGACCGCCATTTTCTATCTGTTCAATCACTCGATACCTGATCTTTGACAGGAGAGGACCTACACTGCAAGTGCTGCTGTGACCTCGGTCTGGAAGAGACAATGGCTGCTGCGTCTGGGGAAAGGGCCCCTGCCTTCACTGCTCAGGAGTTGGAGAAGCTAGTCGACGGGGTCCTACTCCAGTACACGCTACTCTACGGTCCTCCAGACCAACAAGTAAGTACACAGGGAGCACCTTGTATGGGCTATGCCTGTGTGGAAAGGGCTGGTTGTGAGAAGGAAGGGGGCAGAGTTCAGCGAGCATGAAGGAGTGTGAATGCATGTGCCACATGGGAAGGGTAGGGATGGGGGCCACTCACTTCGTGCAGTTGGTAATGACTTCTCTTCTTTCCCTGTACATGTCATGTAGGTCAGTGCCCACCAGAAGAAGGACATTTGGCGTGCCATCGCCAAGGACATCCAGACCCTGGGGGTCCACCAGAGACGGGGCACCCACTGCCGTAAAAGATGGGAGGACATTCGCCGCTGGAGCAAGAAGATGGCGGAGGCTCAGCTGGGGATGGCCTCCCAACGTGGGAGGGGTGCCCGTCGCACCACGACCCCCCTGATGTTCCAGATCCTGGCGGTGGCCTACCCGGAGTTGGATGGGCGCTTGAGGGCATCACAGCAGACACAAGGGGGTGAGTACAACATCATTCAGCGGACTTTGCGCGCAGTGGAGGTGTCTGGGTGGGGGAGGTGGGCTGTGGGTTTCCCTAGGCCAGGGCGAGTTACGTAGGCTAGGCCCCTCCGGAATGCAGGCCATGTGGCACTCCACCCCACCTCTGTAGAGTGCCAAGTACAGGTATACATTCCCCTGTGTCATCTATGTGTGCAGATGTCCACCATAGCCATGTAGGCCAGATCCCAGGAATTGTATCTGTAGAGACCAAGAGCACGGCGTAGTGCAGGGGGCTGCTGTGTCTGTATTGTCCGCCAACGGTAGCGGTAAGCCATGCGCTCAACCTGTCTTTCTTCTGTCATCCCCCCCCTTTTTTGTGCTCTCCCTGTTCTTTTGTGCATCAGCATCATCAGGCGGAGGTACAGTGGCACCGGAGCACGAGGGAGCTGCATCCCACATGGCCGTGGAGGGCCACACCATGGACTCTGAACACACCAGTGGGACGGAGGGCGAGTGGAGCTTCACGCCGGTCACCGGATCACCAAACAGCGACACGGACTCGTCCGCCGATGGGAGCTTCCTTGTGGTGGCGGCACCATCTGTGCCCCCCACTTCTACAGGTACAGCTGTCACCCCCCTACCAGCACCGCCCTCCCAGCAGCCCCTCAGCCTTCGCCCCGTGCCCGCTCACCCAGGCGGGTGGGCATCACCTTCGCCCCAGGCACCTCAGCCCCTGCCCCTGTCACCCCTGCTGCCCTCAGTGAGGGGGCCATTGACCTCCTCAGTTCACTCACTGTTGGGCAGTCTACTATTGTGAATGCCATCCAGGGTGTATAAAGGGAGTTGCAACACGGTAATGCATTCCTGGAGGGCATTCATTCTGGTCAGGCTGCCCTTCATCGAACCCTGCAATCTCTGGCCTCAGCACTGATGGCAGCCATTGCCCCTCTGTCTAGCCTCCCCCCTCCAACTTCCTCCACCCAGACCCAGTCCCCTGTACCCCAGCCTATCCCAAGCACACCATCAGACAAGCATGCACACACCTCAAAACACAAAGTAGCTCAGGCAAACATACGCACCACACAACCCACAGGCACTCACACAAGCATCACCCACATACAGACACAGCAACATCCACTGATTCCACTGTGACCCCCTCCTCGTCGTCTTCCTCCTCCCTCCCAGTCTCGTCTACACTCTCACCTGCATGCACTACATCTACAGGCACTAGGACTCACACCAGAACACCCAGCACCATACCCCGCTCACCTGCACTCACCACCCCACTACCATTTACACGTCCCCTGTGTCCACTCCCAGTGTGTCTGTGACGCCCCCTCCCAAAGTACACAAACGCGGGCACCCACACACCCAACATTCATCCACCTCACGACAGCCTCCAGTACCTGCACCTGCACCCAAATCACCTAAAGTTACACATCCTACAACCACCTCCTCTTCCTCCACTCCCAGACCCCCTCCAGCTACCCGTCCCAGTGTTCGTCAGAAACTCTTCCTCAGCAACGTTGACCTCTTTCCCACCACCACCACCCCTCCAATTCATAGGTCCCGTAGTAGCACCTCAGCCAAAAAAAGTCCGGTACCAGTGGTGCGTGTTAAAGGTGTGTGGAGTGCATCGGCCAACAGGGCAGCCAGTGTGACACGGAGCCAAAGCACTGCCAGTCCACCCCCTGTAAAGCACCTTAAGTTGGAAAGTGGCCGACGGGAGAGGGTGAAGACTCCTGCCAGCAAAACAGCTCACAAGGGTCCCGGGGGGAGTGCTGAGTCAGCTGTGACTCCTCCCAAGGTGGTGAAGGGGCAGAAGAAGTCTCCAAAGTCTGGGAAGAGCAGCACGGCGGAGAAGGCTGCCATCCTCCCCGCTGGCCGAGACGCCACCGCCAGCAGTATCGTCACTGGTCCGGAGACCACCGCCAGAGTCAGTGCCCTGGAGGGCAGCAGTATCGTCACTGGTCCAGAAACCACCGCCAGAGTCAGTGCTCTGGAGGGCAGCAGTATCGTCACTGGTCAGGAGACCACGGCCAGAGTCAGTGCCCTGGAGGGCAGCAGTATCTTCACTGGTCAGGAGACCACCGCCAGAGTCAGTGCCCTGGAGGGCAGCAGTATCGTCACTGGTCCGGAGACCACCGCCAGAGTCAGTGCCCTGGAGGGCAGCAGTATCGTCACTGGTCCGGAGACCACCGCCAGAGTCAGTGCCCTGGAGGGCAGCAGTATCGTCACTGGTCAGGAGACCACCGCCAGCGTCAGTGACCTGGAGGGCCCCGGCAGCCACAGCCCCGCTGGGCACTGAGGGACCGTAATGCCACACACCGCTGAACAGGGCAAAGCACCGCCATGGTGAAGACCAATGAACAGGGCAAAGCACCGCTAAACATGTCAGAGACAGCAAAGGCAAGCACCGCTGAACAGGGCAAAGCACCGCCATGGTGAAGACCGCTGAACAGGGCAAAGCACCACTGAACAGGTCAGAGACAGCAAAGGCAAGCACCGCTGAACAGGGCAAAGCACCGCCATGGTGAAGACCGCCGAACAGGGCAAATCTCCGCCATGGTGAAGTCCGCTGAACAGGGCAAAGCACCACCATGGTGAAGACCGCTGAACAGGGCAAAGCACCGCTGAACAGGGCAAAGCACCGCCATGGTGAAGACCAATGAACAGGGCAAAGCACCGCTGAACATGTCAGAGACAGCAAAGGCAAGCACCGCTGAACAGGGCAAAGCACCGCCATGGTGAAGACCGCTGAACAGGACAAAGCACCACTGAACAGGTCAGAGACAGCAAAGGCAAGCACCGCTGAACAGGGCAAAGCACCGCCATGGTGAAGACCGCCGAACAGGGCAAAGCACCACCATGGTGAAGTCCGCTGAACAGGGCAAAGCACCACCATGGTGAAGACCGCTGAACAGGGCAAAGCACCGCTGAACAGGGCAAAGCACCGCCATGGTGAAGACCAATGAACAGGGCAAAGCACCGCTGAACAGGTCAGAGACAGCAAAGGCAAGCACCGCTGAACAGGGCAAAGCAGCGCCATGGTGAAGACCGCTGAACAGGGCAAAGCACCGCTGAACAGGGCAAAGCACCGCCATGGTGAAGACCGCTGAACAGGGCAAAGCACCGCCAAATCAAGCATCATTAGGCCATGTGCAGCTGGGACAGTGACGGAACTGGGACCGTCATGGGGAGCGTGATGCACTCTGCAAACCATTACCCCTCCAGAACCAGTGGAGACCTGCATCCACTCTGTCTGTCCTTCACAGGATGAAGCACTCTGGGCACCAGTCCCCCTCCAGAACCAGTGGAGACCTGCATCCCCTCTGTCTGTCCTTCACAGGATGAAGCACTCTGGGCACCAGTCCCCCTCCAGAACCAGTGGAGACCTGCATCCCCTCTGTCTGTCCTTCACAGGATGAAGCACTCTGGGCACCAGTCCCCCTCCAGAACCAGTGGAGACCTGCATCCACTTGATATACTGTGGCTTTGCACTCCCCAGGATGGTACAGTGGGCAAGCCACCTACTGTAGAGACTTGAGAGACTGTGGCTTTGCACTCCCCAGGATGGTACAGTGGGCAAGCCACCCACTGTAGAGACTTGAGAGACTGTGGCTTTGCACTCCCCAGGATGGTACAGTGGGCAAGCCACCCACTGTAGAGACTTGAGAGTCTGTGGCTTTGCACTCCCCAGGATACATCAATGGGCATGGAGCCCCATCGTGGATTTGGCGTGGTGCTGTCATCCGGCTGAGGTGCCCCCCCCCTTCCCTTCCCCCTGAGGTGCCAGTTGTATTTTTATCTGATGCCCCTACAGTGTTCTCTCCGTTCCAGGACAGGTATTGTGTGTGGGCCTCGCCCATGCATTTTGGGCCCAGTGGTCCACGGGCATTGAAATGTGCATACCTGTACTACTATTCGTGATGTATATATTTGGAATGTGTATATATTGATGTATATATGTGCTTACTGATTTTTGATACATTACAATGTTTGAACTCATTTCCTTTTGTCTTAGCATTTATCCGGGGGGGGGTTGAAGGTTGTTACTGTGATGTTCGGAAATGCATTGGTGTATGTGTTGTAGTGGGTGAGGGTCAGGTTGGGGGTGGGGGTGTTGCGTGTGTGTCCCCCTGACTTTTGCCTCCCCGTCCCCTATGTCGTAGGTGCAGTACTCACTGTTGTCTTCGGCGCCTACGTTGCTGGTGATCGTAGAGGAGCAGGAAGACAAGCGCAGGGAGTATTTTGTAGTGTTTGTGGGCTCCTTCGTCGTGGAGTGTGTTAAGGTGAGCGTTTTCCCATTGCAAAAGCTGTTTCCGCCGTGTTTTTATCCACGGTGAATCCGCCCCGGAAAAGGTGGTGGATTGGCGGGTTGTGATACTGTGGGCGGTACATTGTCTCCTGCCTGTCTGTTGGCGGTGACCGCCGCGCTGCTTGTCTGTACCGCCGTGGCGGTCAGAGTGTTAAAGTGGCTGTCTATGTTGGCGGTTTCCGCCACGGTCATAATTCCCTTTTTTTGTCTGTTTGCGGTATTACCGCAGCTTTAACACCGTCCGCCAGGGTTGTAATGACCACCAATGTCTTTTATTGATGTGTTTTGGTTTGGAGTGTGGGGGAGTGGAAATCTGTGGTTCATCTTTTATTTATTTGTGGTATTGTGCAGTGTGGAATTGTGTGGTACAGTGTATTTGTGTAGTGGAATTATGTAGCATAGTGAATATATATGGGTGAGAGCTACATAGCATAGATAGAAAGGAAGATAGAGAGGGATAGGTAGTCTATTTAGAAACTGGTGCAAGCTTCCCTCACACAGATGGTAGAATGCAAGCTTTCCTCACACAAAAGGTACAATGCAAGCTTCTGTCACACAGAAGGTACTATGCAAGCTTCCCTCACAGAGATGGTGAAATGTAAGCTTCCCTCACAGGGAAGGTACAATGCATGCTTCCCTCATACATAAAGTACAATATAGGCTTCCCTCACATAGATGGTACAATGCAAACTTTGTTCACAATGAAAGTACAATGCTAGTTTTCCTCACACGGAAGGTACAATGCAAGTTCTCTCACAGAGAAGGTACAATGCAAGCTTCCCCCACACACGGGGTACAATGCAAGCTTCCCTCACAGATAATGTACCATGCAAGCTTCCCTCACACACAGCAGATACAGTACAGACAGCAGCAGTGCATGCTTCCCTCACACAAAGCAGATACAGCACAGGCAGCAGTACTTTCTCCCTCACAGAGAAGGTACAATGCAGGCTTCCCTCACATACAGCAGATACAGTACAGGCAGCAGTGCAAGTGTCACTCACACATAGAGCAGATACAGCACAGGCAGCAGCAGTACAAGCTTCTTTCACACACAGCAAATACAGCACAGCAGCAGTGCAAGCTTCCCCCACACACAGCAGATACTGCAAAGGTAGCAGTGTAAGCTTCCCTCACACACAGCAGTTACAGAACAGCAGCAGTGCAAGCTTCCTTCTCAGACAATGTACAATGCAAGCTTCCCTTACACAAGGAACAGACACAGTGCAGGTATTAACCTGATACTAATAAAGTTCAACCAATGGGCAGACAGGATTACCAGTATTGAAAATAATGAAAGAATAAAGTGCCACTAATACCAAATAGGATGCATTTCACCCTATATTTTCCCTTTTTTGCCGCACACTTGATTCATTCCTGCCCTATAATTTGTCTTTTGCCAGCTGCATAATTGTAATGGCCCTGAATATACCACGGATTCAAAAAGACTACTACGGTTTGGAAAGAAGCCATATGTTTGGTAATAAAATTTGTATAAAAAAAATAATTCCTAAACGTGCACCGGGAAGACAAATCAAAACACGAGCAAACGGTAAAGCGCATGGAAGATCAAAAGCGCACAGAAGAGAAATAAATTAACTTACAGAACAAATTAAAATGCACACATTTATGGTATTGAAAAAGCACAAGCAAGCGTATGCACTGAAGAGAAATAAAAACACAGGCTGATTGGAAAGCGCACACAAAATAAAAAGCTAAAGTGTTGTTAACTTTGACAAGTGTATTTTGTTTTAAGTAAGCATAAATTATAATCCCCTTTTAAAATTTTGTGTTTATTTTGGCAACCTTAATTTTATATTGTAAACAAAACAAACAACAATAAAACCACAGCCAAGAATGCACACAGAAATTATTTATTTTTTTAATCCACTTTAAAAAGTACTTTCATTTTTGGACCTCAATCTCACATTTCAAAGGAATAAATAAAAAGCACAGCTAAAAGTGTGCAGGGAAGACTTTTTTTTAAAAAGGACAAAAATGAACATTCGAAAAAAACAGGCGGTGGTTGGAGGATTGATAAAATCTAACTTACTAGTCTATATAACCCCTGTGCTGCCAGGCCTTTTCCCCCTCCTGTGCTAAGCCTTTTTTTGGCTATTTGGGGCAGTTAGCGCTTAGGCCCTCATAACATTTGTTCACATAAGCTACCCACGCCAAATTTGCGTCCTTTTTTTCCAACATCCTAGGGATTCTAGAGGTACCCAGACTTTGTGGGTTCCCCAGAAGGAGGCCAAGAAATTAGACAAAATACAGTGAAAATTTTGTTTTGTTCAAAACAATTGGAAAAAGGGGCTGCAGAAGAAGGCTTGTGGTTTTTTTCCCTGAAAATGGCATCAACAAAGGGTTTGTGGTGCTAAAATTACCAGCTTCCCAGCTTTCAGGAACAGGCAGACTCGAATCAGAAAACCTAATTTTTCAACACAGTTTTGGCATTTTACTGGGACATACCCCATTTTGACGATTTTCGGTGCTTTCAGCCTCCTTCCAGTCAGTGACAGAAATGGGCAAGAAACCAATGCTGGATCCCAGAAACCAAAATATTTCTGAAAAGTAGACAAAATTCTGAATTCAGAAAGGGGTAATTTGTGTAGATCTTACAAGGGTTTCCTACAGAAAATAACAACTGAAAAAAATATATATGGAAATTGAGGTGAGAAAATCTGCAATTTTTCTCTACGTTTTACTCTGTAACTTTTTCCTGCAATGTCAGATTTTTTAAAGCAATATGCCGTTACGTCTGCCGGACTCTTCTGGTTGCGGGAGTATAGGGCTTGTAGGTTCATCAAGAACTCTAGGTAACAAGAGCCTATAAATGGCCTGCACCCTGCAGTGGGTTTTCATTCTATACCGGGTATACAGCAATTCATTTGCTGAAATATAAAGAGTAAAAAATAGCTATCAAGAAAACCTTTGTATTTCCAAAATGGGCACAAGATAAGGTGTTGAGGAGCAGTGGTTATTTGCACATCTCTGAATTCCGGGGTGCCCATACTAGCATGTGAATTACAGGGCATTTCTCAAATAGACATCTTTTTTACACACTCTCTTATATTTGGAAGGAAAAAATGTAGAGAAAGACAAGGGGCAATAACACTTGTTTTGCTATTCTATGTTCCCCCAAGTCTCCCGATAAATATGATACCTCACTTGTGTGGGTAGGCCTAGCGCCCGCGACAGGAAATGCCCCAAAACACAACGTGGACACATCACATTTTTTGACAGAAAACAGAGGTGTTTTTTGCAAAGTGCCTACCTGTAGATTTTGGCCTCTAGCTCAGCCGGCACCTAGGGAAACCTACCAAACCTGTGCATTTTTGAAAACTAGAGACCTAGGGGAATCCAACATGGGGTGACTTGTGGGGCTCTGACCAGGTTCTGTTACCCAGAATCCTTTGCAAACCTCAAAATTTGGATAAAAAAACACATTTTCCTCACATTTCGGTGACAGAAAGTTCTGGAATCTGGGAGGAGCCACAAATTTCGTTCCACCTAGCGTTCCCCCAAGTCTCCCGATAAAAATGGCACCTCACTTGTGTGGGTAGGCCTAGCGCCCACAAAAGGAAATAGCCCAAAACACAACGTGGACACATCCCATTTTTTTACAGAAAACAGAGGTGTTTTTTCCAAAGTGCCTACCTGTAGATTTTGGCCCCTAGCTAGCCGGCACCTACGGAAACCTACCAAACCTGTGCATTTTTGAAAACTAGAGACCTTGGGGAATCCAAGATGGGGTGACTTGTGGGGCTCTGACCAGGTTCTGTTACCCAGAATCCTTTGCAATCCTCAAAATTTGGCTAAAAAAACACATTTTCCTCACATTTCGGTGACAGAAAGTTCTGGAATCTGAGAGGAGCCACAAATCTCCTTCCACCCAGCGTTCCCCCAAGTCTCCTGAAATAAATGACACCTCACTTGTGTGGGTAGGCCTAGTGCCCACGAATGGAAATGGCCCAAAACACAACGTGGACACATCCCATTTTTTTTACAGAAAACAGAGGTGTTTTTTCCAAAGTGCCTACCTGTAGATTTTGGCCCTAGCTCAGCCGGCCCTATGGAAACCTACCAAACCTGTGCATTTTTTGAAAACTAGAGACCTAGGGGAATCCAAGATGAGGTGACTTGTGGGGCTCTGACCAGGTTCTGTTACCCAGAATCCATTGCAAACCTCAAAATTTGGCTAAAAAAACACATTTTCCTCACATTTCGGTAACAGAAAGTTCTGGAATCTTAGGGGAGCCACAAATTTCCTTCCACCCAGCGTTCCCCCAAGTCTCCCGATAAATATGATACCTCACTTATGTGGGTAGGCCTAGCGCCCGCGACAGGATATGCCCCAAAACACAACGTGGACACATCCCATTTTTTGACAGAAAACAGAGGTGTTTTTTGCAAAGTGCCTACCTGTAGATTTTGGCCTCTAGCTCAGCCGGCACCTAGGGAAACCTACCAAACCTGTGCATTTTTTTGAAAACTAGAGACCTAGGGGAATCCAAGATGGGGTGACTTGTGGGGCTCTGACCAGGTTCTGTTACCCAGAATCCTTTGCAAACCTCAAAATTTGGCTAAAACAACACATTTTCCTCACATTTCGGTGACAGAAAGTTCTGGAATCTGAGAGGAGCCACAAATTTCCTTCCACCCAGCGTTCCCCCAAGTCTCCCGAGAAAAATGGTACCTCACTTGTGTGGTTGGGCCTAGCGCCCACGAAAGGAAATGGCCCAAAACACAACATGGACACATCACATTTATTCACAGAAAACAGTGCCTACCTGTGGATTTTGGCCTCTAGCTCAGCCGGCACCTGGGGAAACCTAGCAAACCAGCACATTTCTGAAAACTAGACACCTAGGGGAATCCAAGATGGGGTGACTTGTGGGGCTCTGACCAGGTTCTGTTACCCAGAATGCTTTGCAAACCTCAAAATTTGGCCAAAAAAAAAACACTTTTTCCTCTCATTTCGGTGACAGAAAGTTCTGGAATCTGAGAGGAGCCACAAATGTCCTTCCACCCAGCGTTCCCCCAAGTCTCCTGATAAAAATGGTACCTCACTTGTGTGGGTGGGCCTAGCGCCCATGAAAGGAAATGGCCCAAAACACAACGTGGACACATCACATTTTTTCACAGAAAACAGAGGTGTTTTTTGCAAAGTGCCTACCTGTGGATTTTGGCCTCTAGCTCAGCTGGCCCCAGGGGGGCAGAAATGGCCTAAAATAAATTTGCCCCCCATCCCCCCTGGGGAGCGAGCCTTGCCTACGGTGTCGCTCCCCTTGCGTGACGGCGCAAAAAAAAAGATGCTAAAATCGGCCAATTTGCCCCATCTCTAAAAAAACAAACAAAAAAAAAAAAATCCCCCCCCCCGGGGAGCGACCCTTGCCTACGGGGTCGCTCCCCTTGCGTGACGGTGCAAAAAAAAAGATCCCTGGTGCCTAGTGGTTTCTGCCCCCCTTGGGGGCAGATTGACCTAAAATCGGCCGATCTGCCCCCAAAGTGGGCAGAAATGGCCTAAATACAAATTGCCCCTCCAGGGGAGCTACCCTTGCCTAAGGGGTCGCTCCCCATCTCTAAAAAAACAAACAAACAAAAAAAAATGCAAAAAAAACATTTGCCCTGGCACCTAGAGGTTTCTGCCCCCCCACCCCCGGGGGCAGATCGGCCTAATAACAATAGGCCGATCTTCCCCCTTGGGGGGCAGAAATGGCCTAAAATAAATTTGCCCCCCAGGGGAACGACCCTTGCCTAAGGGGTCGCTCCCCTTACGTGAAATTCACGAACAAAAAAAAAAAAACTCCCTGGTGTCTAGTGGTTTCTGTCCCTCTTGGCGGCAGATTTGCCTCATAAAAATAGGCCAATCTGCCCCCAAAGCGGGCAGAAATGCCCTAAATACAATTTGCCCCTCCAGGGGAGCGACCCTTGCCTAAGGGGACGCTCCCCATCTGTAAAACAACAACAACAACAAAAAATCCCCGGTGCCTAGTGGTTTCTGCCCTCCTTGGGGGCAGATCGGCCTAATTAAAATAGGCTGATCTGCCCCCCGGGGGGCAGAAATGGCCTAAAATAAATTTGCCCCCCAGGGGAACGACCCTTGCCTAAGGGGTCGCTCCCCTTACGTGAAATTCACAAACAAAACAAAAAACTCCCTGGTGTGTAGTGGATTCTGTCCCCCTTGGGGACAAGATGGCCTCATTAAATTAGGCCAATCTACCCCCAAGGGGGGCAGAAATGGCCTAAATATAATGTGCCCCCTATGGGAGCGACCCTTGCCTAAGGGGTTGCTCCCCACCTCTAAAACTAAAAACTAAACAAAAACAAAACAAAAAATATTATTTTTTATCCCTGGTGCCTAGAGGTTTCTGCCCCCCCTGGGGGCAGATCAGCCGAATAATAGGCCGATCTGCCCCCAGGGGGGGCAGAAAAGGCCTTCAAAAAATATGCCCCCCCTGGGAGCGACCCTTGCCCAAGGGGTCGCTCCCTTATGTCAATTTCATTTTGTAAATAAAATCCCTGGTGTCTAGTGGGCGTTTTGACAGCCGGATTGCTTTCAATCCGGCTGCCAAAACGCAGAGAGAGACTTCAAAGGGAAGGAAATAACTTTCCTTCCCTTTGAAGCCTCTCTCGGCCTCCCCCACGTGATCGGAAGAGAAATGCAAAGCATTTCTCTTCCGATCAGCTTCCAGCGCGATGGGGGAGGCTCTGTGACAATCAGCGCACCCTCGCGCGCTGACGTCACAGGGGGGGTCGGGGGTGGAAGGGGAAGGACTTCCCATTCCATCCCTGCCTTGGGGGGGGTGGGCGGGAACCCCACAGAGGGAGCGGTCTGGGCTGTGTGCAGCAGCACTGTGCCGCAGGACGTAACCATTACGTCCGCGGCACAGAAGGGGTTAACAAAGCAGCCTGCTAGCCAATTAAATACTGAGTCTGGCTGCAGTAGGGCTATCTCCATGTGTAGCACCCACCAAACCTACACAAAGAGGTGTGACCACTTTGTAGTAAAGTGTGTTTACCATACGAGAAAGGCTGGCTGCCATATAACGGTCAACTGGCATCTCGTACTCTACCAGTTCTCAAATTGTTATTTGGACCGAATAGCAGTGCTTAATTTGTGCTAGTTGATTCTGGTGTGGAGCATTGGCACTTATTTTTGCAGACGGGCGCTTATTTCTCCACCTCCAGCATTTACTGCGAGCAAAAGACACATATGGGAGAGACGAATTTAAGAGAAAAACAAAAAAGCGTCACAATGGGAGAAAGCTGCAAGAGTGAGCTGACGATGCAGGGAGTGGCTTTAAATGGATTGAAGAGGCCAGAGGTCACTTCAGGATTACGCTGCCTCAGTTTTTCGTGTTCTCACATTTAATTGAACAAGCCCCTTTGTTAGACCTGACATGCCTTAGGGTGGTCACCCCTAACTTTTTGGACTCTGTTTTGCTGGCTTTTAGACTCTGCGCACTTTACCGCTGCTAACCAGTGCTAAAGTGCATATGCTCTCTCCCTTTTAAACATGGTAACCTTGGATCATACCTGATTGAACTATTTAATTTACTTATAAGTCCATAGTAATGTGCACTCTATGTGCCTAGGGCCTGTAGATTAAATGCTACTAGTAGGCCTGCAGCACTGATTGTGCCACCCACTGAAGTAGCCCCTTTACATTGTCCCAGGCCTGCCATTGCAAGGCCTGTATGTGCAGTTTCACTGTCACCTCGACTTGGCATTTAAAAGTACTTGCCAAGCCTAAACCTCCCCTTTCTCCACATGTAAGTCACCTCTAATGTGTGCCCTAGATAACCCCTAGAGCAGGGTGCTGTGTCGGTAAAAGGCAGGACATGTACCTGTGTAGTTTACATGTCCTGGTAGTGTAAAACTCCTAAATTTGTTTTTGCAGTACTGTGGGGCCTGCTCCCTTCATAGGCTAACATCGGGGCTAACCTCATACAGTATTGAAGTGGTAGCTGCTGATCAGAAAGGAGTAGGAAGGTCATATTTAGTATGGCCAGAATGGTAATACCAAGTCCTGCTGACTGGTGAAGTTGGATTTGATATTATTATTCTAGAAATGCCACTGTTAGAAAGTGAGCATTTCTTTGCACTTAAATCTTTCTGTGCCTTACAATCCACGTCTGGCTGGGCTTGGTTGACAGCTCCTTGTGCATTCACTCAGACATACCCCAAACACAGGGTACTCAGCCTCACTTCCTGGGCTGGGAGGGTGGAGGGCCCGCTCTCTCACAAAGGACTGCCACACCCCCTAAAGGGACCCTGGCAGACAGGATTGAACTGAAAGGGGACCTGGTGCACTTCTTAGCCACTCTTTCAAGTCTCCCCCACTTCAAAAGCACATTTGGGTATAAAACAGGGCCTCTGCCCTACCTCATCAGACACTTGCTGGAGAAGAAACCTGAACCAGAAACTACATCCTGCCAAGAAGAACTGCCTGGCTGCTCAAAGGACTCACCTGTCTGCTTTCTCCAAAGGACTGCTGCCTTGCTGTTGGCCTGCTGCCTTGCTGAACTCTTGTCTGGCTGTAAAAGTGCTCTCCAAGGGCTTGGATAGAGCTTGCCTCCTGTTCCCTGAAGTCTCAGGACCAAAAAGACTTCTCTTTTTCATTTGATCGACGCGACGCCTTCGGGCGACCGGAACTTCGACGCACGGCCTCGCAAGGACAACGCCGCCCGACTTCCAGAGGGGAAATCGACGTGACGCCTGCCGTGAGAGCGAAACTTCGATGCATAGCCCTGCTGAACAGCGCGCAGCCGGAAAACAAGCAGGAGAATCCACGCACAGACCCCTGGACATCTGGTAATCCCCGTGACCCACAGAAAGACTGTCCGTGCGCCGGAAAACGACGCCCAACTTCCCCGCATGAAAAATAACGACGCAAGTCCGTGTGTGCTGGGGAGAAAACGACGCACACACCATTTTTCCACTTATCTCTTCTTCTGCGGCCCTTTGCGGAGATTTTCCACTCCAAACCAGGTACTTTGTGCTTAAAAGAGACTTTGGGCCTGATTCTAACTTTGGAGGACGGTGTTAAACCGTCCCAAAAGTGGCGGATATACCACCTACCGTATTACGAGTCCATTATATCCTATGGAACTCGTAATACGGTAGGTGGTATATCCGCCACTTTTGGGACGGTTTAACACCGTCCTCCAAAGTTAGAATCAGGCCCTTTGTTTGCTTTTTAAAGGCTTAAGACACTTTATATCAATTTCCAGTGGTATCTCTACAATTTCACATTGCATTTTTATTCGTTTTGACCTACAATTATCCTGATAAATATTATATATTTTTCTAAACACTGTGTGGTGTATTTTTGTGGTGCTATATTGTGGTATTGTATGATTTATTGCACAAATACTTTACACATTGCCCTCTAAGTTAAGCCTGACTGCTCGTGCCAAGCTACCAGAGGGTGGGCACAGGCAAATTTTTGGATTGTGTGTGACTTACCCTGACTAGAGTGAGGGTTCTTGCTTGGACAGAGGGTAACCTGACTGCCAACCAAAAACCCAATTTCTAACATTGGTGATCAGCGGTGAGGATAGGACTTGTATTTGTGCAGTGACATACAGTAGCTAAGTATTTCACTACCTACCCACAGTTGAAGGTCAACTTGATTTTTATCTCTTTTTTGCAAATTCATTTTTCCTGACAATTTTCAAAAACTAAATCCTCACTCAACATGTCTCTGACGGGGTCTCAAGTAGGAGACTTTGACCTAGTCCTGTTGGATACATATACAGTCAAACAGCTAAGAGGGTTCTGCAGGGCAATGAGGGTACCCACCCAAGGGGCATCCAAAAAGGAGGACTTTCAAGTGGCACTGAGGGCCTGGGCAGAAGCCCATTTAGAGGAGGATAATGAGTAAGAGGAGCCAGAAAATGGCCCCTCAGAGGATTTGTTGCTATCATTGGATGATGTTACCACTGCAATTGTGCACCCTTCCAGACCAGGGAGCAGTGTCTCTGTGCAAAGCCTGACCGCAGAGGAAAGGAGAGAGGAAAGGGAGTTCCAATTGCAAATGGCAAAACTAAAAATCGAGGCTCAACAGGAGGAAAGAAGGGCAGAGAGAGAAGCCAAGCCAGCTGAGGCTGAAAGAGCAGCCAAACAGATTGAAGCTGAAAGAGCTGAAGCTGCAGCTGAGAGAGCCTTGGCTGAAAAGAAACTGTTATTGGCTCATGAACTGAGTCTCAAGGAGATGGATCTCAAGGCAAAGCAGTCTGAATCCAGCAATAATGATGGCAGCATACAGACAGGACCTGCTGGAGAAAAAAAGGTTTGTATACCCAAAAATGTGGTGCCCAATTTTGTGGTGGGAGATGACATAGATAAATGGTTAGCTGCTTATGAAGTTGCACTAAGGGCTCATGAGGTTCCTGAAGGGCAGTGGGGGGTAGCTATGTGGGGTTATGTGCCACCATTGGGGAGGGACATACTTCTCTCATTGGATCAACTTGATCAAAACACATACCCACTTCAGAAAGCCACTTTACTTGCCAAGTTTGGGCTGACCCCTGAGGGATACCATCAGAGGTTCAGGGACAGCACCAAACAAACCACACAAACATAGGTAGATTTCTTTGACTTTTCCAGTAAGGCACTGAATGGATGGGTGCGGGGCAACAAAGTAGATAATTATAAAGGGTTATATGACTTGATTCTGAGAGAGCATATGCTCAATGTTACCTATACAGAGTTGCGCCAGCACTTGGTAGATAGTAAGCTGACTGATCCCAGGAAGCTTGCTGAGGAGGCGGACCTCTGGGTTAGCACCAGAGTGTCCAAAAAGGTACCTGGGGGGACACCCACAAAGGTGGTTAGGGTTCCCAACAGAAGAAAGAGGGGGGAGATAAACTTACAGATAAGGAACTCTCAAAAGGCCCCCAAAAGACTTCCCAGGGAGGGGGTGGCAACCATTCCTTTTCCAGATTTGGGAAAAAGCCAGGGACATATGATAAGTCAGGGAAATCCAACCCCAAATGCATGGAGTGTTACCAGTATGGTCACTATAAAGGCGACCCCCAGTGCTCCAAGAGGGCACCGTCCACTACCGGACAGACACCTGGGTTGACTAGTGTAGCGCTCGGAGGGTGATGGACCCAGATAGCTTTGGGGAGTAGGTAAAGATTTCCCTAGTGTCCCTGAGAGAAAGAGAAATGGTGCCCAAAGCCCACATGCCCAGAAATACTTCCAAGTACAGGCAGTGGGTCACCATTGATGGGCAGAAGGTGGAGGCTCTGCGTGACACAGGAGCCAGTATGACTACTATCAAGAGTCAGCTGGTGTCAACAGAGCAGATAGTCCCTAATACATTCCACCAGGTCATAGTCACTGACAATCGTGAGAGTCACCTACCGGTGGCTCTGGATCCCTTTGAGTGAGGGGGGGGTCTCTGGTACTCTGAAAGTAGCTGTGAGTCCTGCCATGCCTGTAGATTGTCTGTTAGGCAATGATCTTGAGCATACTGCTTGGAAAGAAGTAGAGCTCAGATCTCACCTGGAGATGTTAGGGTTACCTGAGTGGGTCTGCATGACCACACGGTTCATGGCTGCCCGGGAAGGGAGTCAAGGGGGTCTGGAGCCTGGAAAGATGGCCCAGACAGCTGCCAAGAGGAAGGGCAAGAGGCGCGGGAAACCCGCCTTCAATGTTCCCACGGTGGTAGACGAGGCCCCTGAGGAGGAGGAAGCCCCTGAGCCAACTGGGGAGGACATAGCTGACGTGGGTAACCTACCTGAACTTGCTGGTTGGCAAGTAGAGGGGGGCCAACCAGGGCAGCATTTTGCAAGGCGCAGAAGGAATGCCCCACCCTTGAGGGTCTGAGGAAACAGGCCACAGCCCAAGCAGCAGGTTGGATGAGACTCAGCCGTCTGAAACTGAACTCAGACAAAACGGAAGTCCTCATCCTCGGCAACACCCCGACCGCCTAGGACGACTCCTGGTGGCCCACGGCCCTTGGCACCGCACCGACCCCCTCAGACCACGCTCGCAACCTTGGCTTCATCTTGGACCCTCTCCTCACCATGACCAAACAAGTCAACGCCGTGTCCTCCTCCTGCTTCCTCACGCTCCGCATGCTCCGTAAGATCTTCCGCTGGATCCCCGCCGACACCAGAAAGACCATGACCCACGCCCTCGTCACTAGCCGCCTGGACTACGGCAAAACCCTTTATGCTGGGACCACCGCAAAACTCCAGAAACGTCTGCAACGAATTCAAAACGCCTCCGCCCGCCTCATCCTCGACATACCCCGCAACAGACACATCTCCACCCACCTAAGACACCTGCACTGGCTTCCCATCAGCAAAAGGATCACCTTCCGACTTCTCACACACACACACAAAGCCCTCCACAACAAGGGACCAGAATACCTCAACCACCGCCTCAGCTTCTACGCCCCCACCCGTCTTCTCCGCTCCACCAGCCTCGCTCTCGCCGCCGTCCCCCGCATCCGCCGCTCCACAGCAGGTGGGAGGTCCTTCTCCTACCTGGCGGCCAAGACTTGGAACACCCTCCCCACCATCCTCAGGACCACCCAGGACCACTCCATATTCCGGAGACTCCTCAAGACCTGGCTCTTCGAGCAGCAGTAACCCCTTCCCCCTAGCGCCTTGAGACCCGCACGGGTGAGTAGCGCGCTTTATAAATGTTAATGATTTGATTTGATTTGATTTGACGCCTCTTGAGCTCACCAAATTTACTGGGACAATGATCTCCTTTACAGTGAGCGTAGGGTTCCAGTTCCTGGGGCACCCCGTGTGCTCGTGGTCCCCCAGTGTTACCGGAAATTCCTACTAGGCCTAGCTCACGACATTCCCCTGGCAGGACACCTGGGCCAAGACAAGACCTTTGACAGGCTTGACATCCACTTTCATTGGCCCAGAACGAGGACAGCCTCAGATAACTTCTGCAGAGCTTGCCCCACCTGCCAGGCTAGTGGGAAGACAGGAAAACGGCTTAAAGCTCCCCTAATCCTACTCCCAGTCTTTGGCACCCCCTTTGAAAGGGTGGGCATCGACATTGTTGGTCCCTTGGACCCCAAAACTGCCTTGGGCAACAGGTTTATCCTGGTTTTGGTGGACCATTCCACCTGCTATCCAGAGGCAATCCCTCTGAGAACAGTGACTGCACTGGTGGTGACCAGAGCCCTGTTGGGAATATTTACCCGTGTGGGATTCCCTAAGGAGGTCGTGTCTGACCGGGGCACAAACTTCATGTCTGCATACATGAAGGCCATGTGGGATGAGTGTGGGGTGACCTACCGGTTTACCACCCCTTATCATCCTCAATCCAATGGGCTTGTTGAGAGATTCAACCAGACCCTGAAAGGCATGATTGGTGGCCTGACTGAGGCCATGAGGCGTAAGTGGGACGTCCTCTTACCCTGCCTGTTGTTTGCTTATAGAGAGGTGTCCCAGAAAGGGGTGGGGTTCAGCCCCTTTGAGCTTCTCTATGGTCACTCTATCAGGGGACCCCCTAAGCATTGTTAAGGAGGGCTGGGAGAAAGCTCCCCAGTCACCTCCCCAGGATGTGGTCAGCTACATGCTGGCCCTCCACAAACAAACCCAACGCTTCTGGAAGCAAGCCCAGAGTAACCTCGAGGCCAGTCAAGAGGTGATGAAGGAGTGGCATGACCAGAAGGCCACTTAAGTTGAGTTCTCACCTGGAGACAAAGTTTGGGTGATGGAGCCAGTAGAGCTCAGGGCTCTCCAGGACCACTGGACTGGCCCCTTTGAGATCAAGGAGTGTAAAGGGGAGGCCACTTACCTAGTGGACCTCAAGACCCCTAGGCACCCCCTAAGGGTCCTCCATCACAACCGGCTCAAACCTCACTTTGAGAGGTCTGAGGTCAGTATGCTCCTGGTCACAGATGAGGGCATGGAAGAGGAGAGTGAACCTCTCCCCGACCTCCTCGCTGTCAAAGAAGGGGGTCGCTGTCATCAAGAATAATCATTATTCTAAATTGTAATGTGTGACTGACAGGGGGGAGGATTAGTTGCAAAATGGGGAAAATGTACACCTAAATAGGAGGGGTATAGGTAGGGGTAAGCTGTAGGACCACCTTCTCCACGACCCCAACGACGCAGCCCTCAGCCTCACGCATTGGATCACCAACTGTGCAGACAACCTCGCACCCCTCAGACGCCTCCCAAGACAGACCAACACCAGGAAACCTCTTTGGTTCACAGACACCCTCAAGGAATCTAAAAAAAACTGCTGCACCCTCGAGAAAGCCTAGCGCAAGGACCACACCGCAGAAAACATGTCTGCCCTCAAAAACGCCACCCGCGACCACCACCAACTAATCCGCACCACCAAAAGAACTTCCTTCACAGACAGACTGGACAAGAACACTCACAACAACAAAGAACTCTTCAACATTGTCAAAGAGCTCTCCAATCCTAACGCCAACACCAACGCCATCACGCCCTCACAAGACCTCTGCAACTCCCTCTCCATCTTCTTCCATCGTAAGATCACCGACCTACACGACAGCTTCGGACACCAGACCCAGCCAACCACCACAGAACCTACAACCCCAGCCATCACCCTCAACGCCTGGACTCACATCAGCACGGAAGAAACCAAAGCGACCATGAACTCCATCCACTCCGGTGCCCCCTCGGACCCCTGCCCACACTTCATCTTCAACAAAGCCGACGACATCATCGCCCCGCATCTCCAGACCATCATCAACAACTCGTTTGCTTCTGCCACCTTCCCGAGAGCTGGAAACACGCAGAAGTCAACGCCCTACTGAAGAAACCTACGGTGGACCCCAGCGACCTGAAGAACTTCCGCCCCATCTCGCTCCTCCCCTTCCCTGCCAAAGTCATAGAGAAGACCGTCAACAAGCAACTTACCAACTTCCTTGAAGACAACAACCTACTCGACACCTCTCAGTCCGGATTCTCAGTCCGGATTCCGTGCCAATCACAGCAGAGAAACCGCCCTCATCTCAGTCACAGACGACATCAGAACTCTGATGGACAACGGAGAAAAAGTCGCCCTCATCCTCCTCGACCTCTCGGCTGCCTTCGACACCGTCTGCCACCGAACCCTAATATCCCGCCTCCGCTCCACCGGTATCCAAGGACAGGCCCTGGACTGGATCACCTCTTTCCTCTCTAACCGCTCCCAAAGAGTCTACCTCCCGCCGTTCCGCTCGGACCCCACCGAGATCATCTGCGGCGTCCCACAGGGCTTCTCGCTCAGCCTGACTCTCTTCAATGTCTACATGAGCCCCCTCACCAACATCGTACGCAAACACAACATCAACATCACCTCCTACGCCGACGACACTCAGCTGATACTTTCCCTCACCAAGGTCCCCACCAGCGCCAAGACCAACCTGCAAGATGGAATGAAAGACGTCGCAGAATGGATGAAACTCAGCCGTCTGAAACTGAACTCAGACAAAACGGAAGTCCTCATCCTCGGAAACACCCCGTCCGCCTGGGACGACTCCTGTGGCCCACGGCCCTTGGCACCGCACCAACCCCCTCAGACCACCTCAGATTCATCCTGGACCCACTTCTCACCATGACTAAACAAGTCAACGCCGTATCATCCTCCTGCTTCCTCACCCTCCGCATGCTCCGAAAGATCTTCCGTTGGATCCCCGCTAACACCAGAAAGACTGTGACCCACACCCTCGTCACGAGCCGCCTGGACTACGGTAACACCCTATATGCAGGAACCACCGCTAAACTCCAGAAACATCTGCAGCGAATACAAACGCCAATGCCTACACCCGCCTCGTCCTCGACATACCCCGCAACAGCCACATCTCCGCCCACCTGAGACACCTGCACTGGCTTCCCGTCAACAAAAGGATCACCTTCCGGCTCCTCACCCACGCACACAAAGCCCTCCACAACAAGGGACCAGAATACCTCAACCGTTGCCTCAGTTTCTACACGCCCACCCGTCAACTGCGCTCCGCCAACCTCGCACTCGCCGCCGTCCCTCACATCCGCCGCACCACGGCAGGTGGGAAATCTTTCTCCTCCCTGGCGGCCAAGACATGGAATTCCCTCCCCACCAACCTCAGGACCACCCAGGACCACCTCGCCTTCCGGAGGCAACTCAAGACCTGGCTCTTCGAGCAGCAGTAACCCCCTCCCCCTAGCGCCTTGAGACCCTCATGGGTGAGTAGCGCGCTTTATAAATGTTTTTGATTTGATTTGATGGGTCAGTGGGGGGTGTCATTCTCTCTGACTCCCAGACTCTAACCCAGAGAGGGGACTGCTATGAGCTGTTAGAGCAGTTCTCCCCCCTGTTCTCCCTTACTCCGGGACTAACCCACCTCTGTGTGCATGACATTGACACAAGTGACAGTCACCCTGTAAAGAACAAAATTTACAGGTTGTCGGATAAGGTGAAGACCAGCATCAAGGAGGAGGTCTCCAAGATGTTGACTTTGGGGGTTATTGAGAAATCCAGTAGTCCCTGGGCCAGCCCTGTGGTATTGGTTCCTAAGGCTACTGCCCCAGGTGCGAAGCCAGAACTCCGGTTCTGTGTGGACTACCGGGGTCTCAATTCAGTCACCGGGACTGATGCTCACCCCATCCCCCGAGCTGATGAGCTCATTGACAGGCTAGGCGCTGCCAAGTTCCTGAGTACGTTCGATCTTACTTCAGGGTACTGGCAGATCGACCTGACTGAGGGGGCTCAAGAAAGATCAGCTTTTTTCACCCCTGATGGCCATAACCAATTCTGGGTGATGCCATTTGGGCTGAAAAATGCCCCCGCTACCTTCCAACGGTTGGTTAACGGGGTCATAGCTGGTAAAGATGCCTTCTGTGCAGCTTACCTGGACGACATAGCTGTCTACAGTTCCAGCGGGAGGAACACCTGCTCCACCTCAAGGAGGTGCTTCAGGCTCTGCAACAGGCAGGCCTGACTATCAAGGCTAGTAAGTGCCAGGTTGGGCAGGGTTCTGTGGTGTACTTGGGACACCTAGTAGGTGGTAGCAAGGTGCAGCCACTCCAGGCCAAGATTGAAACTATCAAGGCCTGGCAACCACCTAGAACACAGACTGAGGTGAGAGCCTTTTTGGGCTTCACTGGATACTACCGCAGATTCGTCAAGGGCTATGGTACCATTATGTCCCCCTTGACAGAACTCACTTTCAAGAAACAACCTAGGTTGGTGAATTGGACAGAGGCTTGTCAGAAAGCCTTTGATTCTCTGAAGGAAGCCATGTGCACGGCACCCGTGCCCAAGGCCCCTGACTACTCCCAGGAATTTATTGTGCAGACAGACGCTTCAGAGCATGGCATAGGGGCTGTACTAGCACAGCTAAATGAGGAGGGCTCAGACCAACCCGTAGTCTTTAATAGCAGAAGACTATTACCATGGGAACAAAGGTGGAGTGCTATTGAGAGAGAAGCATTTGCTGTGGTCTGGGCACTGAAGAAGCTAAGACCCTACCTGTTTGGGACTCACTTCCGGGTTCAGACAGACTACAGGCCCCTCAGATGGCTTATGCAGATGAGGGGTGAGAATCCAAAACTCTTGAGGTAGTCCATTTCCCTACAGGGGATGGACTTTACAGTTGAGCATCGCCCAGGGGTTGACCACGCCAATGCTGATGGTCTCTCCAGATACTTCCGCCTTAGCGATGAGAGCTCACAGGAGGGCGGGTAGCTCTCCCCACTTTCAGCTGGCGGGGACACATGTTAGACCTGACATGCCTTAGGGTGGTCACCCCTAACTTTTTGGACTCTGTTTTGCTGGCTTTTAGACTCTGCGCACTTTACCACTGCTAACCAGTGCTAAAGTGCACATGCTCTCTCCCTTTTCAACATGGTAACCTTGGATCATACCTGATTGAACTATTTAATTTACTTATAAGTCCATAGTAATGTGCACTTTATGTGCCTAGGGCCTGTAGATTAAATGCTACTAGTGGGCCTGCAGCACTGGTTGTGCCACCCACTGAAGTAGCCCCTTTACCTTGTCCTGTTTGTGCAGTTTCACTGTCACCTCGACTTGGCATTTAAAAGTACTTGCCAAGCCTAAACCTCCCCTTTCTCCACATGTAAGTCACCTCTAATGTGTGCCCTAGGTAACCCCTAGAGCAGGGTGCTGTGTGGGTAAAAGGCAGGACATGTACCTGTGTAGTTTACATGTCCTGGTAGTGTAAAACTCCTAAATTCGTTTTTGCACTACTGTGGGGCCTGCTCCCTTCATAGGCTAACATTGGGGCTGCCCTCATACAGTATTGAAGTGGTAGCTGCTGATCAGAAAGGAGTAGGAAGGTCATATTTAGTATGGCCAGAATGGTAATACCAAGTCCTGCTGAGTGGCGAAGTTGGATTTGATATTATTATTCTAGAAATGCCACTTTTGGAAAGTGAGCATTTCTTTGCACTTAAATCTTTCTGTGCCTTACAATCCACATCTGGCTGGGCTTGGTTGACAGCTCCTTGTGCATTCACTCAGACACACCCCAAACACAGGGTACTCAGCCTCACTTGCATACATCTGCATTTTGAATGGGTCTTCCTGGGCTGGGAGGGTGGAGGGCCTGCTCTCACACAAAGGACTGCCACACCCCCTAAAGGGACCCTGGCAGACAGGATTGAACTGAAAGGGGACCTGGTGCACTTCTTAGCCACTCTTTGAAGTCTCCCCCACTTCAAAGGCACATTTGGATATAAAACAGGGCCTCTGCCCTACCTCATCAGACACTTGCTGGAGAAGAAACCTGAACCAGAAACTACATCCTGCTAAGAAGAACTGCCTGGCTGCTTGAAGGACTCACCTGTCTTCTTTCTCCAAAGGACTGCTGCCTTGCTGTTGGCCTGCTGCCTTGCTGAACTCTTGTATGGCTGTAACAGTGCTCTCCAAGGGCTTGGATAGAGCTTGCCTCCTGTTCCCTGAAGTCTCAGAACCAAAAAGACTTCTCTTTTTTATTTGGACTCTTCGTGCGCCGAAAATTTCGACGCACAGCTTGTTCCGCGGCGAGAAAAACGCCGCACACCGACGCTGATCGACGCAACGCCTTCGGAGCGACCGGAACTTCGACACACGGCCTCGCAAGGACAACGCGCCCGACTTCCAGAGGGGAAATCGACGTGACGCCTGCCGTGAGAGCGAAACTTTGACGAACAGCCCCGCTGAACGATGCGCAGCCGGAAAACAAGCAGGAGAATCCACGCACAGACCCCGGGACATCTGGTAATCCCCGCAACCCACAGAAAGAGACTGTCTGCGTGCCGGAAAACGACGCCCGACTTCCCCACGTGTAAAATAACGACGTAAGTCTGTGTGTGCTGGGGAGAAATCGACGCACACACCATTTTTCCACGTATCTCTTCTTCTGCGGCCCTTTGCGGAGATTTTCCACTCCAAACCAGGTACTTTGTGCTTGAAAGAGACTTTGTTTGCTTTTTAAAGACTTAAGACACTTTATATCACTTTCCAGTGATATCTCTACAATTTCACATTGCATCTTTATTCGTTTTGACTTACAATAATCCTGATAAATATTATATATATTTCTAAACACTGTGTGGTGTATTTTTGTGGTGCTATATTGTGGTATTGTATGATTTATTGCACAAATACTTTACACATTGCCTTCTAAGTTAAGCCTGACTGCTCATGCCAAGCTACCAGAGGGTGGGCACAGGCTAATTTTTGGATTGTGTGTGACTTACCCTGACTAGAGTGAGGGTTCTTGCTTGGACAGAGGGTAACCTGACTGCCAACCAAAAACCCAATTTCTAACACCCGTGTTTAAGAAAAGGGCTTTGGGCACCGGCACGTTTTTATTTACAAATTAAGTGCTGTTGAGTAATATTTTAGAAGGTGTAACTTGAGCTTTCGTGGGTGCTTCTTTGTATGTGCAAAGGGAGAAGCTCACACGGTTAGGGAAGTAAAACGTGCATCGTGTAACAAGGGGCTGTAAATCAAGTCAGGAACAATGAATAGGAAGTATAATGGTGCTTCTGGCAGTATTAAGTGCTAAACATAATAGTGCTTCTGGTAGTTCTAAATAAAAATGCATTGCTGTGACTGGGAAATATAGAATCCAGTTTAAAAGTGAATATAATCCTAGCTTATAGACAAGTAAATCAAAAAGTAAAAGTCGAAAGCACAGATAAGATAAAAAACAAAAGCCTTAATCATCCAAAAAACATGAGTTGTTGTAAAGGAAGCCTTCCCATGACATGGGCTGACAGGCCAACATGCGGTATCTAAAAAGCCAGAGCCTTTTTACCACACGAAAAGTGATAAATTTTTTTAGAAAGGCTGGTAGAACAGTGAAAGTTAAACGTGTATTGTCTCACAAGGTCCAATAAATTAAGTCAATGAAATTAATTGTGAGCATAATAGTGCTGCCGGTAGCTCTAATTAAAAAGCACGCTGCTAGTAAGCGGCCAGTAGGGTTGGGAAATGTAGAATCCACTTTAAAACACACATGGTTATCCTAGCGACCTCCATCATAGACGCTAAACCAATAAATCCCAAAGCCCAAATTTGAAAAGTACTCAGAAGGTAAAAAGCGAAATCCTTGGTAAACGAAAGGTTCTTCCATGAGCGAGAATGTCAGCATTTTTGTATGTCACATAGGCTTCGATTTTGTGTGCCCCGGTAATTACCGGCCCCTGTGTAACTTACAGTTTGAGCAACAGCCACAATTATGAGAGGGTCGGGTGGACTGCATCCAGTAATTACTGGGATAAATACTGTCTGAGTCCACTGGATACATTTCAGCAAATCAAACCAATTTAATTGAGTGAAAAGACCAGTTAATACTATTAACATGTGAATTTCGATCAGAATGCACGAAAATCTGCATGTTATTTCCCATTTTCGGGCAAAACTCTGAATCAGTGCTGCTTATCGCATCTGGTAAAGTATGAACCCCATGTTACTATATTTTACGGATGCGGTAAAAGCAAGAGTTTAATATTGGACTGTTCCAAAGCCTAGGCAAAAACTCCATGCCTGAGTTCAACTCTTCAGATCATGACGAAACAAAAACACACAAGAACGTGGCATTTTTGTCATACTGGGCAACATTTATTGATCGCATTAACGTTCCGTGCATCTATACCTATGCAAGTTAGTGCACTTATAAACAATTATTTTCAGTTCAGTATATTACCAGTCTGCAACAAGAGAAGGAGAGCGAGGGTGAGCTGGCCCTTGAAAAGCCCCCCTCTGCTGTTGGTTTTAGGTTTGCAGAGGGAGCTGGTGGGGAGGAGGGACTGAACACGCACCCACAGTGTAAGACGAACAGGCTAATACTAAAAAATAAAGTCCCCTACAGAAGAGATAAACAGGATATAGAGTAATTATAAACTTGGTGGGAAAAAGGCAGGGCAAAGATGCAGAACTAACCACTAGCAAGCACAGATTTTTAAAGGGCACTGGAACTAACAAATTCAATCTTTTGAACTTATTACAACACGTCAAACGCTTACACTCAACCGAAAAATATATGTTGATCAAACATGGAGGTGATGGGAAGATCTCTGATTACACCAAAAGGTAAAAGTGCCTCTAGGATCCCTAATGATATTTTAGAAGAGCTTCTGCATGTTATGTTTATTTGTAAAGGTCTGGAAGAACCAGGAGCCATACGTTTGCTCTTCCCATAACAATTGAAGAAATGCTCCAAAGTGTAATTCTTGCAAATACGTATGAATTCCGAAAAGCACTGTGTTTGTAATTCAGTCCTATATTTTTTAAATCATGTGTTTTTTGGCTTGCCACGAGATGTACACACCATTTATATGGTTTATGTAAACCTTAATTACCTTTAATATAAATGTGAAGAAAATAAATCTACTTCGTATGATATCGGCCCTTCTTGTACTAGACATCTGCCACATTCCAGACCCCGGAAGTAATCTTTGAATAGTTAACTCAGCTACCTTTTCAAAGTCAAATCCTGACAACTAAGTGAGCTCGCTTTATTGTTGGTTTCTGCATTTCCGGGGACAGCCGCAATATATGCTACACGCACAGACAGTTCTGCATGCCTTGCAGAACTGTTTAATAATACTCAGTTTAAATAATTTGTCTGTCAAATTGTGGATGTTTTGTCTATTTTCAATCGTATGGATTATATTCTATTTCTATAAATCTAAACTACAAAGTGTACTTTGCTTTTGGGGGAGCAAAAGCGTTTATGGATGTTTAAAATATGCGCAAAACAACTGGAAAAACATAAAGGTGTTTGGCCTTTATGCTACAGAAAGAAGCCACAGAAGTTGTCTGTCACAGCGAGATTGTAACTCAAAATCTTCGAGGATCTTTGTCAATATCTCTCAGTTCTGAAACAGTTATTGTTTGATTATCAGAACACCATAAATGGTCACAGATATTATGCAAATCAAGCCTATGTAAAGAAGGATAATCGTTAACAGCCTGGATAACAAGCCAAATATTCTGACTATGCTGCTACAAACTAAACCAAATATTCACAGTAATGTATGAGTACCTGAAGAATATGATTGTATGGTGGGATGAAATGAGGGGGCAACATAACATGATGACAATGTAGTGTAACAGAGAGATACACTGTATATTCAGCCAGTAATTTCTACTGACCGATAGCAATGGGTAACAGTGTCAGTGAGGCCGTGATACTTTTTATTATCTGGCTATGAATATGATTGTGCAACAGCTATGAGCTGAGTCAGACTGGGAACCAAGAGGTCCCTGACAATAAAATAAAATTTTCTAAATATGCTGGCTTAAACATCAAGGGTTTTACACCCCGATCAGAAGGTGTATCAATGATATATTCCAATACTAAGGAATCTGCTAAAAAACTCAGTACCACTATTACCGCACAGCAGCAATCCATGAGAGTGCCTGTGAGAACGTTGTGTGCCAGATGCAGAATGTTTGGTGCACAGCAGCAATCCATGGGAGAGCCTGTGAGAACTTTGTGTGCCGGATGTAAAATGTTTGGTGCACAGCAGCAATCACAGAAGCAGCATCCACCTGAATCAAAGCCCAGAAATTGACAAATGAACAACCAGCATTTGGAGAAATAACTCCAGGACTTGACTACCAACATTTTCCATATGACATTTTGTAGCCAAAACAAGTAGGACAGAAATACAATTAAATTATAATCGAAGCCATTATATGCCAGAATGCTGCTTGTCGGACTTGGCCCTCTCTGAAGGGTCACCCCCAAACATTTTGCCTTCACCCCTTCTGTTTTCTGAATTCGTTTTTCTTGGCATTAGGACACTGTGCACTTTACTGCTCCTAACCAGTGCTAAAGTGCTTATGCTCACTTCCCTGAAATGGTAAAATTGGCTCATAACTAGTTGGTACATTTAATTTACTTATAAGTCTCTAGTAAATGGTGCTACATGGAGCCGGGCCTGTGAACTAAATGCTACTAGTGGCTTGCAGCACCCATTATACCACCCACAAAATAGCCCTTCAGAACATGTCTCAGGCCTGCCACTCCAGACTGCAGTGCAGTTTTAAAACTATAATTTCAACCTGGCAAAATAAACATTTTACCAGACCGTCTTTTCATTATATATGTCACCCCCATGGCAGACCCTTAACGCAGGGTGAATTGCATTTAAAAAGTGTTCTTCAGTTTTACATGTCCTGGTAATGAAGAACTCCTAAATTTGTTTTTCACTACCTTGAGGCCTATCATTCCCTTTGGATAACATTTGTTACCTTATTGCATTTAACAAGTGCTAACATTTGATTGGGAACAGGTAGAAATCTCATGTTTGTTCTCAAATTAATTCTATAATTAAACCCTCTTTAATACAAAAGTCAGATTTTACATTAGAATTTTGAAATGGCACTTTTATAAAGTTGGCATTTTCCTGCCTAAAAGCTTCCCAGGTCTTGTAGGAGTTACCAGCTGGCATGGCCATCAGTGGCTTCCCCATTAAGAATGAGTATTTGACCCAGACAGTGAACCATGGGAGACTAGGATGGTTGGGGATGAATATGTTCCCTGCCCCACTAACATTTCCAAGGACTTCCCTCCAATTCACACAAAGGAACCTGACACTAGTCTATAGATCTGGGTTTAATCCATCATTCTTTTGCTCACCATGCCACCCCATTTTGGACCCAGCCATATGCAAAACAGTCTTGGGAACAGTCCAGCCTGAACTGCCAGGCCAGGACCTCCCTGAATGATGGATTTAACCCAGATCTGTGACTGGGTATGAGTGTTTGAATAGTTTCAGCACTCCGTCCATCAACCTTTTGTGTTGCTAAAGTTGCCCTAAGTGGGAAAGATATGCCCAGATGTGGGCCCTGTGCTCACTGTGCCACTGGATTTAAGCTAGCCTGGCTGATGAAGGGTGATATTCTGAAACCGGTCCCAGGATGTTTGTTTCTGATCCAGGGAGGACCTGGCCTGGCAGTTCGCGCTGTAGTGGACTATTAGTACTCTCAGTCCATTGCCAATTAGGAAAGCCATGAATTTTGCCCCACTAGAGCAGGTGGTAAATATCAGTGTTATGCTCCTTGGAATTTGGGAAAACATACCTTAAAAGATCCAGTAATTCCAGGTCTGGTATGTTATTCCCTATTCCAGGAATTTTAATTTATAATCCTTGTTAAGGAACAGTACAGTAATGAATTTTCTGACATAACTTAATGTGCACTCTGTTATATAAAAATAGGTTATTTATATTATTCCTGCACTGCTTCCAGTATGTAAAGTATGTAAAGTAAAAACTTAGGATTGGCTAAATATCTTGCATAGGAAAGAACACATCTTGCACTTTCTGAATCTTCACTGTGCCAGTTTCCTCTGTCGTTCTTTCCTTTGTATCAACAGTTCCAACGGGCCACTTAAGTAGTATGCCCAGCATTTTGGAAACGATTCAAATGACTAATGAACAGTGCCCTTTGACTCTTACATCTTTTATCCTTACCACAGATTATTCTCCCAATATTAGTCCCTACTGTCTTCCCAGTTTATCTAATCCTGTTTTGTTTCTTCTTTCCTTTCTTCCACTCAGGTTTCTTCTTCTTAATTGCTAAACACCCAAGCAAAATAAATGTGTACAAGGCAGTATAACATTTCTACAACAATAACTTCAATCGTATACTAAGATTTTATTAAGAATAAGAATATCGAAATAATAAACAAAGTGATTTCGAAAAAACAATCATAGATATTTAATAGTATTTCCATTGGCATCTGCCAGGTATGAAGAGTGGTGGGGCAGGCAAATGGGTGGAGGGTGTAACTTACCTTGCTGTACGACCTCGCTCCGTCCCAGTTTACTCTCCTCCAGACTGGACACAGTCAACTCCCCTAACACATCCTGGCACTGCTCTCGTAGCATGAGAGCAGTTCTGGGTTTGGATGGAGTGGGCTCCCTCAGGGCTCCAAAGGGCACTGGGGGGCCTGTGTTTGCTCTCACCCCAGCTGTCCAAGACAGCTAGTTTAAAGTGTGCATTTCTGGCTGGGCGTCGCAGACAGCCGCCCAAAGAGATATGCACACTTTAAACAAGTGCACAGGCAGCTCACCACTCCTCCCTGCTGCTGCCAAGTGACTCAGCAGGACCCGCCCCAGCCTGAAACTCGGCTCAGTATGCGCGTTTGCCGAGTTAATGAAAAATAAATTATAATAATGTTTATTACCATTGTATTTTTCATCTGGGGGCATTTTCATTAGTGGGGCAACGCTCCTCCACCATAATGGAGGAGCCACCCCTGAGTATTCCCTCCCAAACCCCAACACAACTGCAAGAACAAGCCCTCAGCAGCATGACACTACAGGTACATTAACACTAAAATAACCCCAGGAAATATTCTCACAGACCCAAAAAAACAAATGTAGTTGCACCATTCTACCCCCCTCTGTAACAACATAGCACCACTAATGTGCCTCCGAAAAACAGACATGTTTTTCTTCTGGGCCAAACTCTGTATAGGGACACTGGTAATGTTGGTCACACACGCTGAGAACTCCTGGAATACAGTGAGGACAATAGGGTGGAAGGGCATGGGAAGTTAGAAGGCATTTTTGCAGTAGTAGTGATGTCCTGGCATAACTCCCAACCTTCCTGTGGAATGTCATCTCCTGGAACTCGAGGAGTTTTGCAAGTCTCTTCAGTGGCTTGCTAATCAAATCATTGGACATGAATGTCTCCCAAGTGATTGTGGGATCAGGGCTCTTGTGGTGGTCTGACATGCAACAGATGGCTTTTCTTTGGTGACTGAAACCCTTACATTGTCCTCCTCAGCTTTATTTGACGAAGCACCTCTGAACATTGGCATTTTGCAGCCATTTGATCTTGAGGGTTGCCAACAGACCTGGCTAGCCAAGCTGAGTCATTATGTCCATGTCTATGATAGTAACCAAAGAAGGAGTTATAATATTAAGAAGAAAAAGAAGACAGCACTCCGTAATGCACTTCTAAGCACTGTAAATAAAAGATGACAGTATTACCCATGTTAATTGCATTGAATGCACCAACTTTAGAGGATGAAGGCCTGAGTAAGACTTGTCATCTGTAGAGCAGTGTATAAATCAGGAGTGAGTACTTAACTCACAAGCTTATCTTACCAGCATGTCTAATGCTGGCCTTCTAATAGGCATAGATGTTAGGGGTGCATATAGGATCAGAAACATTCCAGGCTATGGCTCTTCAGCTGAGGAGTTAGCTGGTCATATGAAATAATGCTGTGTTATGTCTTCCTGTTGCAATTCTCTGTGTTAGACCTGGAATCCTTGACATGATCTTCCCTCTAACTTTTTGCCTTCAACCCTCCTGTTTTGCTAACTTCGTGTTTGATACCTTTAAGACCCAGTGCACTTTACTACTGCTAACCAGTGCTAAAGTGCTTGTGCTCTCTCCTTAAATCAAGGTATAGTTGGGTTATACAGAATGGCATATTTAATGTACTGGCAAGTCCTTGGTAAGGTGGTACTACCTGTGCTCATGTCCTGTAAATTAAATGCTACCAGTTGGCACTCAGCACTGATTGTGCCACCCATTTAAGTATCACTTTAAACATCTCTCAGGTCCGAGTACTGAGTGTGCAGCTTTTAAACTGTCATCAAGACCTGACAAAATAAAACTTTTGTCAGGTCCAAACCTTCCTTTTTAATACATATAAGCCACCCATCCCCTACCCCTCCACCCCCCAGATAGGCTGTGGGCAGCCCAGAGGGAAGGGTGTAGTGTATTTAAAATGTTGGACATTTATTTTTTAGTTGTACTTGTCCTGGTAGTTACTGCAAGGCCTTCCTCTGCCATTGGATAACCTTGGCGTTACATTATTACATTTAATACCTGATACTTTCCAAATGGGACCAGGTGATCACTTCAGGTTTGGTGCCTTGGAAAGTGTAATGAAAAATCCTCCCTCATGGTGAAAGCGGATTTTAGATTACAATTTGAAAACACCATGTTTACAAAGATGGCATTTTCCTGCCTTTTCATTTAGTGCCTGAAGCCTGTCTCTGGGTCACATGACTGGGTCTAGCTGACAGTTGGGCGGCTTTGTGCAGTCCTTCCAGACAGCCACACACAATAGAGAGCTTAGATGTCCCTGGATGGTCCATCAGTAGCAGAATGGAAGAGCAGAGCTGGGCAAAGCCCTACTTACACTTGAACAGGCTGTGTCCTGTCTCACACAAATGGCTCCATACCCAGTGTAGTTAGGCCAGGACAGGAAAGACAGGATGCCTGGGAACATCAAAGGCAAACCTCAAGAAGCTTTTCCCACTTCAAAGGAAGACCCAGGTATAAATATGGAACCCCAGTCACCCACCCTTCAGAACACTTCTGGACCTGTGGATACTCTGCCAGGAAGAAGGACTGCTGTGCTGCTGAAAGGACTGTCACTCTGCTGGACTGCTGCGCTCAAGGACTGGTGTCACTCTGGGCTGTCCTGCTGCACTCAGCCTGGGTGAGAAGGACTGGACCTGCATCTGTTGATTCCAGGACCCCAAACTGACTTCAAGGTCTAGCTGTCTGTCCCTCTGTCTAGAGCCTCAGGGAGAAAATGCTCCAACAACCTTGAACCGAGCACATATCTCTGCCATTTGTGAGTCCTACCCTATGGATTTACACCAAATCACAAAAAGCACAGTCTGCGTATCCAGATCAAGTAGCTTACTGCTGAATTTGATGTCATTCTGTTCAGAAGTTTTTGATGCAGCCCTGCATAAAGAAGTCTATGAAAAATGCATTGGGATTTTGCGTCTTGGGACCCCCTTTTCCCCTCACTTGACAGAATACCCTGAAACTTTCCATGCACAAACTAGCCAAAAAGTAGCACCTTTTTGAAAAGTTTTGTGGAGATTCGTCAAATGTTACCAAAGTTATTAACAACACAAAGAACACTTTTCCTATAGAACAGCAGACCTAATTATAACTACCTATTGGTGACTGCCACTGGGTTGATATATATATATATATATATATATATATATATATATATATATATATATATATATATATATATATATATTACTTGAAAAATGCAGTTTTTTCTCCCCCGCAGTGATAATATGTTTCTTTAATTCTAGGAAAGATTCATGGCTGATGCACAGAGAAATATCAAATAAAATACATGTCCTATTAGACTTGAATTTCTGGATGATTTATATTTATCACAGTGGCAATGGCCAATTTTGAGATTAAGAAGAATTTTCTATAAATACATGGTGTAGCATGACCAGCTGAGAGTATCTGAACTTAGAAGCCAGGGTAGGAAGTTAACTCACATACAGTTGTATTCATCTTTAGAACTTTGCACATTTCGAATGAGGATTCTAGGGTGCGAAACATTTGTAGAAAAGTGGTCTCCAAGATTAATGGTTTGTCCCCATGTTTCCTATAAGAAAAACGCTCCGGTGAAAGATCACCTCAAATCCCATCGTAAAGCGTTGGACATGCTCACAGTGCTCATCTTGTGCACTCTGTGTCAGGTATTGTACAATTCCAGTGTCTACATTACAAGTGTCTTTAACTTGCAAGGCGTTTCCTTCCAGCATATCAAGGACACTTCTTGGACGTCATGTGCTAGACCACGATGGGTTACATGAAAGTCTTGCATGGAGGTGGCACAGTCGTAAGAGGTAGCAGAGCAAGGTGTCCAAACGGGGCAGCCCGTCACTTGGGGATTTTGTGTGAGATGGTTGCTTCTCAAGGCCAGTGTAGGCCATTGCAAGTGTTTGTTTCTCTCAGGGAAGAACGAACACGAGTCACTAGAATATGCTGTGTCTACCAGGGCGGAACAGCTGTGAGTTACACTGCCGTGCTCCACCTGTTTCGCCCTCTGTCAACTGAGGCCTGTTGCAGCCTCCCAGCTATAGGTTAAGAACTATCACTTGAAACTAGAAAGAATAACATAACTTCTCCTTTTATAAAACAGGAACCAAAACAAACCACAGTGCTCTGCACCTGCGTTATTCTTTCGGAAGCAGCTGAAAATGTATCAGATAGAACTGCACGTGCACATGCCAAGACAGCCCTATGCATGACCCTTGCTGCTATATTTTGGGCGGTTTATTATGTCATGTGTTTAAAGTGCACTATTCTTTGACCCACATAACCCCAGCCCCGACCCATCCCTTGCCCCGCAGTCCCTGTGCACATTCCTGCAAGTAAAACATGGCGAACTAAGCATTACAAAAAAAGAGTGGGAATAAAAATCATTAACACATTCCGGAATCCATCGGCAAACACCAATTTCTGCTGTTATTTTACACTGCCCCTGGACACAACTTATCATCCTCTAGGAACGAGGGCCTTAGGCTTTGAAGCTGATGCACGAGATATACAACCATATCATGACTATGTGCTGGGACCTCGACACAGGCACACTAACAGCAGCAAAGGGAAGCTAGATACTCACTCAGAAACGCTGACACTAGGAAACAGAAAGGATCTCAAGTCTCAAACTATTTAAGGGCATGGACATCTGTCCTAACATCTTGATTATCGCCTTTAGCCAATCGTAGCTCTTTAACCAAAATCAACTACCGATACTTTTTTCCTTTACACTTTATGGGACAATTAATCCCATTATTTAAAGAGTTGTTGGCTACAAAACTCGAAGGGCAGACGTTGGACCTCATGGCATGGAGCCAGTTGGCTACTCCGAGTGGATAAACATGAAAGGAGAGAATGGACTGTTCCCTATTATGCAGGAGACTCAACTTTGTGAGATCAGCCCACACTGTTCTTCTGCTGAGCAGGATGTGCATTATCTGAGCACAGAGCGCAGCTGCAGTGCTGACAGAGTGCTGATATCCTGCATTCTTCACTGTCTCTTTACTCTTGCTCGCGAGTGCTGAAATGCTTTCTAAAAGGTCTGTGAACATGAACAAGGGAGGGAGAGCCAGACTGTGCAGATTGGTCTGAATATTTTGACATTTGCATTTTCATAGTCACAGTCCTTTGCACAATGAGTCACTTTGAGATCGATTGCCACAAGAACGGAAAGGTGGTGTTTCTAAACAGTAACATGCATACCAATTTCCTAATCTCAGTGCTCATGTGTCAGTTTCAGCGTCTCTGTTTCTGTGATTTTGTGCCCTGGTGCAGTGCCAGTCCACCAATGTCACATTGCTAGTGTCCTCTTGGCCAGTGGTATTGTTAAAATAACAGTGTTATGCGGCGCAGTCCCAATGTCTTATATCAGTTTGAACATCCACACGTTGGTGTCCCTGTTTTAATGTTCCCATGGGAGTGCTGGTGCTCAAGTGTCATTGTCCTGGTGTTGGTATCAGTGACCCAATGTTATGGCCTGATGTAAAAATATATTTTTCAAATTACAAAGTCTTTGATTTACAAAATCACCGGGTTTGTGACTGCAAAGTACGATTTTACTATTAGCAAAAGCCCTGTTACGAGTCATAAACCATTGTTCAGATACAAACACCTCAAAGGGGTGGTATCTGATTCGCAAAAGGGAAGTTGTCCCCATGGGACATCCCTTAAGGGATGGACTGGGACAGAATTTCCAAAGTGAGCTATTAGTACATAGGGTGCATCACAAATTGCATTCCTGTTCACAAACCAGTCGATAAGCAAATTTCACATCCATGATTTGTGCATGAGAATAGTACCTATTTCTTAGTGTTCCAGTGAGAGTGTCAGTTTCCTCATACTAATGTCAGTGCTATTTTTCCATTTTCAGTGGTGGTGTCCATGTGTCAATGTCACTATCTCAGGGTCTTAATCTGTCTTCATCTAAGTGTCTGTGTGACATTGTCTGTGGGCCAGTGTCTGTGCTACAGTATCAGTCGTGGTGCTAAATGCCAGTTGCATTGTCTCAAAGTCATTGTCCTAACACTGGTATATTCAGAGGAAGAGGACCGCCCTACATGCTGAAAGTGAGAATGAGAACGGATGAGACAGGTGAGGAACACTTAAAAAATAGTCATACAATTAAGTAAAAATGAAAATTACAGCTTACATATGTATGGCTCTTCTGATTACTAAACCTTGGATATATCTCTCTCTCTCGCTCTCTCGATATATATATGTAGACGGGTGCCAGTAAGTACTTATAGGTAGGACCATGTGTCGACGGAAAAAGTGTTCGAGTTATTTCAAATAACTATAACTAGCTGACTAAGGTAGCTATAACTCGCTGACTAAGGTAGCTATAACTCATGCCCCTGCTGTGTACTGCTAATTACCCCAGCTATGACAACTTTTATAGCATCATTAAAATATCAATGAAACATTAGCAGTCAAATTATTGAAGAGAAAACTGTGCATGGTGGGGGCGAGAGTTAGAGTTACCTTAGTCCACGAGTTATAGTTACTTGAAATACCTCTAACTATAACTGCTGAATTTCTCTGGTTTTGCGTGAGTAAATTCAGCACCTAACTATAATGACCCTGTAATCTTTGTTTTTTTTAAGTGCATATATATATATATATATATATATATATATATATATATATATATATATATATATATATGTATGTCTCTGTGTGTGTGTGTGTGCTTAAAGAAGAATAATTGAATACAACGTTACCTATATTCTTTCCTTCATATTTAACTTTTAAAGTTCATTGCCTAAGATACTGGCTCCTGGGTCTCTAAAACTACTGAAAGCCTGACCTTACTTATGGTGGTAATGAATGTACTTTAAACAAGCATAATGGTAGACTCTGGTTTTGTAATGCATTGCAGATTTTCTTAGCTAGAATAATGTAAAAACTTCCTGATTTAATTGAAGACACAGAGGAGAATATTATGCATTAACCTATGGCTGTGACACATACTGACATCAGATTTTGTATTAACGGGTTTAGTAAAGATTGTTTTTATAGTGTCACAAATGGTTTCCTTCCTTAATTTCAAAGTAATAAAGAGGCCATATCTTAATGTAGAGTCAACCGCTCCCAATTGTGTAGTCTCAGTTCAAACAATTGTGGTTTTATTTGTTCCTTAATTCTAAATGTGGAAGTTTCAAGATCGTTTTATGAACTAACGATTTAGAGTCCACAACTTTATGGTGGGAAACTTTATTTACTTGACATTGTTATATAGCATTACGTCTCTGTGAAAACAAGTTCACACTAACATTATTCTTATGCACTGAAATCCATCGCTCATACCAACATTTTTCTCTGTTAGTGAGAATGCACACAGTTAAGTCTCACACATCCTGTAAGCACACACGTTGTATAGGAAACAAGCATTTGCAATACAATCAATATCACATTTGCAAGAGTTATAGCTATTGGCGTTGTAAATGAAAATTTCTTTTACCCATGTGTTTTGGTATTGAGTGGAGTGGATGTCTGTGGTATGGAGTGGAATTATGTGGGTTGGATTGGAATTGTTCTCTGTGGAGATGTGTGGTGTGTGGTGTATTTGTCTAGTGGAATTATGTGATATGGTGAATAAATAGGGTTGAAAGCTGCACAGAATAAATGAAAAAGAAAGATATAGAGTGACAGGTAGTTTGTGCACGAAGTGGTAAATGAACTCCATACAGAGGAGCAGAAAGAGAGTGTGATAAAGAGAGGGAGAAGGGGAGAGCAGGCCACAGACACATATAGAGGGAGTGCCTGTGTGGTGAGTGTGGGTTTAAGAGATGGAAACGTTGAAAAAGCATGAGAAAGAAACTGTGCCCGAAGACCTGAAGTCAATCACATGAGAGAGGCAAGAAGAGAATGTGAGAGAGTGAGAGAGAGGGGTGACAGGGTATGAGAGAGAAGGACGAATAGGAGGGGGACCCAGAGGTGGAGGGGAGGTGAGTGGAAATATGTGGCATGGTGTGCTGTGGATTTATGTGGATAGTAATTAAATGGTATTAAGTGCACTGGAATACGTAGACTAAGATTGTGTGTTATGGAATTAATTATGTGAAATGGTATTGTGTGTTGAGGAGTGGCAGGTTGTGAGATGGAATTATGAAGTACGCTTTAAAATTTTGTGGCATGATGTGGAAATCTGTGGTGTGGGTTGGAGGTATGGGCTGTGTTGTGTAGTTGAAATATGTTGTTTGGTGTGGAATTATGTGATATGTATTGGAAATGTGTGTAGTTTAATTGTAGGATCTGGAACTGTTTGGCGTTGAGTGCAATTATGCTTATTGAAATTATTTGTCATGGTGTGGAGTGCATTTATGTGGGTTGCTGGTTTGTGGCATAGAGCGCATTTATGTGGAGTGTATTTATGTTGTATTGAGTAGAGTGTAGTTATGTGAAGTGCAATTATGTGGTGCTGAGTGGTATTATGTGGAGTGTAATTGTGTTGTTTGGTGTGGAATTGTGTGGCATTGAATTGTGTGGTGTTGTGTGGAATTATGTGGGATGGTGTATGGTGGTATTATGTGGCATGGTGTGAAGTAGTATTATATGGCGTGTAATTAGGTAGATTATTGTGAAGTTTAATTTATTTTGTGCAATGCCAATAGGTCTCATATTTGCAAGAGCTAGAGCTATTGGTGTGTAAATGATGTCTTTTACCATGTGTTATGGAGTGGATTTATGTGGGGTGGAGTGGAATTAGGAGGGTTGGATTGGAATTGTTAGTTGTGGAATTGTGTGGAGTGAACATGTGTGGTGTGTAGTAGAATTATGTGGCATGGTGTGCAGTGGGATTATGTGGTTAGTAATTATGTGGTTTTGAGCGTACTGGAATTATGTGGAGTGAGATTGTGTTGGAAAAACCAGAAGGGCTGCGCTAGTGGAATGAGAAAACCTGCTTGAATTGCAACTCACTGCCACATTATCTATGACATTACATTATCCATTGAAGGCATACAAGTGTGTTGTAAATCATCTATGATATACTGGGTTTATTACTACCAGGCATTAAAGTCCTTTGACAGTGTTGGCATTCTGATGCCTATGCAAATCTGAGCAAGGGTTGGAACTGTGAGATGTGTGGCGATGCACTCTCTCCTAAAACTTTCCGTAGGTAAATTTGACACACAAACTGTAGGAAAGTACCATCTATCTTGACATGTTAGCCCCAATTTTACATATATGTCAATATGTTTTTGGCTGTCTCACTGGGATCCTGCTAGCCAGGACCCCAGTGCTCATAGTTTGTGGCCTAAATGTGTATGCCTGTGTAGTGCCTAACTGTGTCATTGAGGATCTGCTAATCAGAACCTCAGTGCTCATGCTCTCTCTGCCTTTAAATTTGTCACTATAGGCTAGTGACTACATTTACAAATTCCAATTGGCACATTGGAGCCCCCTTATAAGTCCCTAGGATATGGTACATAAGTGCCCAGGGCATTGGGGTTCCAAGAGATCCTTATGGGCTGCAGCATTACTTTTGCCACCCATAAGGAGCTCAGACAAAACCTTCACAGGACTGCCACTGCAGCCATTTTACACTACACTTAAGTAACTTATAAGTCACCTAAATGTCCAACTCTGGATAGGTGCAAAGTTACTAAGTGTGAGGGCACCCTCGCACTAGCAGGGGTGCCCCCACATTGTTCAGGGACATTTCCCCAAACTTTGTGAGTGAGGGGACACCATTTTATGCGTGCATGACATATAGGTCACCACCTATATGTAGCTGCACAATGGTAACTCCGAATTTGGCCATGTGAGGTGTCCCAGATCATGGAATTGTCCCTCCATTCCAGATCTGGTGTGGAGGAGCCAATCCCATGCATCCTGGGGGCTCCAATAGGGACTCCCAGTACTGCCAAATCAGCTCTCTGGGGTTTTCTCTGCAGCTACGGTTGCTGCCACCCCACAGAAAGGGTTCTGCCCTCCTGGGGTCTGAGCAGCTCAGTCCCAGGAAGGCAGAACAATGTATTTCCTTTGGGAGGAGGGTGTTCCACGCTCTCCCTTTGGAAATAGGTGTCACAGGCTTGAGAGGGGTAGCCTCCCAGAGCCTCGGGAAATGCTTTGAAGGGCACAGATTGTCCTCTCCTTGCATAAGCCAGTCTACACCGGTTTAGGGAACCCCAGTCCCTGCTCTGCCGCGAAAATGGACAAAGGAAAGTGAAGTGACCACTCCCCTGTCCATCACCACCCCAGGGGTGGTGCCCAGAGATCCTCCAGTGCGTCTCAGACCTCTGCCATCTTGTTTTCAGAGGTGTGGGGATACTCTGGAGGCCTCTGAGTGGCCAGTGCCAGCAGGTGACATCAGAGACCCCCCATGATAGGTGCATACCTGGGTAGGTAGCCAATCCTCATCTCAGGGCTATTGATGGTCTCTCCTGTGGGCTTCTCTTCAGATTTCGACTTGCAAGAATCCACCAGGGCTCCTCTGCACTTCTCTCTTCGACTTCTGTCAAGGATCAACTACTGACTGCTCCAGGACGCATGAAAAACTGCAACAAAGTAGCCAGAAGACTACCAGTGACATTGTAGTGCCTAATCCTGCCGGCTTTCTCGACTGGTGGTGCAAGCTCTGAGGGTGGTCTGCCTTCACCCTGCACTGGAAGCCACAAAGAAATCTCCTGTGGGTTGACAGAGTCTTCTCCCTGCTCCAGCAGGCACCAAACTACAGCCTCACCAGTACTCTGGGTCCCCTCTCATCCTGAGGAGCGTGGTCCCTGGAATACAGGTGGTGGATCCAAGTGACCTCGATTGTCCAGAGGTCCAACTGTCCGAATATGGAGGAGGTAAGTCCTTGCCTCCCCTCCCCAGACAGTATCACTGTGCACTGTGTGATCTGCAACTACAGGGGCTTCTGTGCACATTTCCAAGAAATCCTGCATGCACAGCTGAGCCTAGGTCTTCAGCATTCCATCCTGCGATGCTCAGCCCCCTGAGTTGACCTTCTGCGTCGTGGAACCTCTTTGTGCAGTGTTGAGATGACCGCCGGGTTCAGTCTTCTAGAACCCGTGTTCAAGGACTCCTGCAGGTGCTTCCCTCCTTCCAGTGGGCTCTCTACATTGCTGAGGGCCCCCTCTGTCTTCCCTCCTGAGTGGCAACATCCTGGTCCTTCCTGGGCCCGGGCAGCACCCTTTTTCTTCAAACATGACTCTTGCATGTAGCAAGGTTTGTTTGAGGTACTTTGCCAAGGAAACCACCCTGCATCTGCCAGCATGTCGTGGGACATCTTCTGCACAAAGCAGAACCTCCTACCTCACTCCGTTGGTGCAGAAACAGCAACTTCTTCCAACCGGAGGCAGCCATTTTGCACCTTCATCCGGGATTTAGTTGGCTCCTGCCCCCCCTGGACACTTTAGCAACTCTTGGACGTGGTCCCCTTCATTTACAGGTCTTCAGGTCTAGGAATCCATCTTCAGTGCTTTGCAGTCTCGTGTGGTCCTTGCAAAATCCTTTATCACGACTTTAGTGTGTTTTGGGGGAAAAGTAGTACTTTATTCCTGCTTTCCTGGGTCCTTGGGTGGGGTCCCCTCTATACCCTTGGTGATTTCAGACACTCCCAGCGACCCTCTACACACTACACTTGCCTAGGGGTGCATTTGTGGTTCGCATTCCACTTACTTAGTACATGGTTTGCTTTGCCCCTAGGCCTATTCCATTCTATTGTGTTTTACAGTGTTTGCACTATTTTCCGACTGTTTTACTTACCTGATTTTGTTATTTGTGTATATTTGGAGTATGTTGCTTACCTCCCAAGGGAGTATATCCGCTGAGATATTTTCAGCACATTGTCACTAAAATAAAGTACCTTTATTTTCCGTAAGTCTGAGTATTGTCTTTCTTATGATATTGTACCTATATGATATAGTGGTATTGCAGGAGCTTTGCATGTCTCCTAGTTCAGCCTTGGCTGCTCTGCTATAGCTACCTCTATCAGCCTAAGCTGCTAAAACACTTCTACACTCTACTAATAAGGGAAAACTGGACCTGGTATAAGGTGTAAGTACCATTGGTACCCACTACAAACCAGGCCAGCCTCCTACACAAACATACAGTGGAAAATGTAAATTAAATCAAGACATTCAAAATTCAGTGAATATTTTAGACTTTGAGGTATTACTAGTATGTATCAACACTAAATTGTGCTACATTTCAAACCCAATGCGCATATTGTGCCTGGTGAATAGACTGCATGGCAGGGTATCTTTACATTATTGGATGGAGGGAAACCCTGCATTGCCGAATGAGAATCCCGCTCTTTTGAAGAATGGCACTCCTTTTTCCACCTCCTTTTGAGAGGAGACTGGTGGTTCAGCTCCTCCTCTGGCAGCTGAAAGTTGTAAGGCAGAAAACATTTGCGCATTAAGGAAAAGCATCAGGGCTTCTTTGTGTAGGCTATATATTCCAATTTAAAGGTTTTGTGGTCTTGGCAGTGTCATGGACAAGCATTCATATTGTATTTTCTGCAATGTTCTGGTTATAATCAATAATTCTGTTGGGCTTTTAGGGCATTGTTCTTTCAAAAAACTAGAAACATATTTAAAAAACATTTCCCAGAGATCAGGTTGGCAGTAAATGACTAGTAGTTTGGGTTTACTCTTGGTCCCCACATGTGCTTCAAACCAGCTTCAAATCTGGCAATCTCGGCTTCAAAATGATGCAGAATAAGCACCACCAGCCACAAAAAATTATATGGGCAACCGAGGGCCAACAGAAGTCAACTATAACACATAGGCCCTCATTATGACCCTGGCGGTGTTGCACCGCCAGGGCCAACGGGGGCGGGAGCACCGCCGACAGGCCGGCGGTGCTCCCTTGGGCATTCTGACCGCGGCGCTTTGGCCGCGGTCAGAAATGGAAAACCGGCGGTCTCCCGCCGGTTTTCCGTTGCCCATTTGAATCCCCCATGGCGGCGCAGCTCGCTGCGCCGCCATGGGGGATTCTGACACCCCCTACCGCCATCTTGTTCCTGGCGGTTCGCCCGCCAGGAACAGGATGGCGGTAGGGGGTGTCGCGGGGCCCCTGGGGGCCCCTGCAGTGCCTATGCCAATGGCATGGGCACTGCAGGGGCCCCGTAAGAGGGCCCCGCTAGTATTTCACTGTCTGCATAGCAGACAGTGAAATACGCGACGGGTGCAACAGCACCCGTCGCACCTTCCCACTCCGCCGGCTCGATTACGAGCCGGCATCCTCGTGGGAAGGGAGTTTTTCCCTGGGCTGGCGGGCGGGCTTTTGGCGACCGCCCGCCAGCCCAGGGAAAAACCTAGAATACCCTCCGCGGTCTTTCGACCGCGGAGCGGTATTTCGACCGCGGAGCGGTATTTCGGAGGGGGAAGTCTGGCGGGCGGCCTCCGCCGCCCGCCAGACTTAGAATGACCCCCATAATGTATTCTTTCCTGACATCCACGTCACATGCTGTGGTCTGATGTGCCACTCTCGAGCGAAACAATATGCTCAGACCTTTTTGCAGCCAGACCAGCTCCATTGACCAGTCCCTATTGCAGTGGCCGATTCGTTATTTGTAGAATGCAGAGATCTGAACAGTCTCACAGCAGGGGGGGGGTCCTACCTCAGAGACATAAGTTTTCTCTGTGCCCCCTCCCATTCACTTGCGCCAACACATCCTGTTTTGTGGCACAACAAGCAACAAAGTCATTTATCTAATGAGGGGATGCACACAGCTGCAACCTGCAATGTAAAACTATTAACACAGACAAAAGGCAGGAAATGTCGAAGTGTTGCCTGGGGAAGGCCGGAAACCGTTGCTTGATGCCTGGTTCTATTTCTACTGTTGACAACAGTGGGACCCAATGTTGAGTCGGCTCACATAAGTGTGAGTTCAGCAGCTGGGGCGCTCGACTCCCCAACACTTTAAAGTGCATTCTCACACTAAAGCGCGTTCTAACAACTCAGACACAGTGTAGTGAGACAAAGTAAACGTTCTGTGCACCTTACCCTTCCTGTTCCCGTCTAGCTCCCACGCATTTCACTATCAATGGATCCAGGGCCAGTGAATGATAAGCAGGGGGAGGTGAAACGTGAGATAAAACCCGTGTTGATTTGTTTGTGCAGCATACGTAATTCCTTCTAGGCGCTCTTGACAGAGGCAAGTGTTATTTTTTTTTCATTGAGCTCTTCACCACAAGCGTCATTTTAGTTATCTGCATGGTCAGGAAAAGTGGACAGATGTATTAACCAACTTGTAACTTTTACGTGTTGCGTATCAGTTGACTCATAGGTGCTAGGACGAAGATCATACTTGGACGTTTCCTCACTGACTGGGCTCCAAGTGCCTATTCCATCTACTCATCCCACTGACGTATCCACTTTACAAACGCTCCAAGAAAAAAAATGTTGTTGCTATAAAATAAATAAATGAAATAGGCGCACCAAGGATGAAAAAAAAATGTAGGGCCATTTAAAAGATGATGGGGCCAATTCACAAGGGCATATGAGTAGTTGAAGTAGTACTAAAGAAGTACTATGTAACGATCCAATTCATGTTTTTTGAATTGACCCTACAAACTCTACATCGTCCATGCTAGGCTAGAATTTTCATTTTGTGAAACTTCAGGTCAGGCGATTGTACATTTCAAACGGGCTTCTAACAGAATACGGTAAGCTGACACTGTCCCTGACTGTATCAAATGGAAAGGGACTGTAGCCTCGACGTGCTTACTGTTGGATCTAATATAATGGTGTGTACCCCTTAAGGGGTTTCAGCTACATGTACTCAAAGAGTTTGTGGCCTTGAGCTTGGCTGGATTTGTTTTAAGGCCCGATAATATGTGTCTGTATTGGTTAAGAAGTGGGTGCAGGTATCTGGAGTTATCTTGAATGCTTCTTTGATCATTTCAAGTACTGTCCAACATCCTAACTATGTGTGTCGGCCTTCATGGTCCCAGAGAGACTGCTAGGGTTTGTAGGGTGTATCGATTTGTTTACTTATTAACGCATGCAGAGAGTTTTAACTTCTGCTCTGTCTTAAGCTGCGCATTTCATCACAACGTTCTCCCACTTTTTAGCCCCTTCACTGCCAAGCATTTTCCCCCTCAGGTGCCAGGACTTTTTTAGGGGCTATTTGGGGCAGTTCACGTTTAGGCCCTCATAACTGTTTGTCCACATAAGCTACCCATGCCAAATTTGTGTCCTTTTTTTCAAACATCCTAGAGATTCTAGAGGTGACCAGAGTTTGTGGGTTCCCCTGAAGGAGACCAAGATATTAGCCAAAATACAGCAAAACATTCGTTTTTTTAAAACAAAAATGGGAAAAAAGAGCTGCAGAAGAGGGCTTGTGGATTTTTCCCTAAAGAGGGCATCAAAAAAGGGTTTATGAAGATAAAATCACCATCTTCCCAGCTTTCAGGAACAGACAGACTTGAATCAGAAAACCCAATTTTTCAACACAATTTTGTCATTTTACTGGTACATACCCAATTTTTACTATTTTTTGTTTTTTCAGCATCCTTCCAGTTAGTGAAAGAAATGGGTGTGAAACCAATGCTGGATCAGAGAAAGCTAAACATTTCTGAAAAGTAGACAACATTCTAATTTCACAAGTGGTAATGTGTGTATATCCTACAAGCTTTTCCTACAGAAAATAACAGCTGAAATAAAGAAATATTGAAATTGAGGTGAAAAAAACAGCCATTTTTCTCCACGTTTTATTCTGTAACTTTTTCCTGCCATGTCAGATTTTTTAAAGCAATATACCGTTACATCTGCTGGACTCTTCTGGTTGCGGAGATATATAGGGCCTGTAGGTTCATCAAGAACCCTAGGTACCCAGAGCCAAAAAATGAGCTGCACTTTACAATGTATTTTCATTCTATACCGGGTACACAGTAATTCATGGTGCAATATAAAGAGTGAAAAGTAGGTATCAAGAAAACCTTTGTATTTCCAAAATGGGGACAAGATAAGGTGTTGAGAGGCAGTGGTTATTTGCACATCTCTGAATTCCAGGGTCCCCATACTAGCATGTGAATTACAGAGCATTTCCCAAATGGACGTCTTTTTACACACTGCCTTACATTTGGAAGGAAAAAATGTAGAGAAACACAAGGGGCGATAACACTTGTTCTGCCATTCTGTGTTCCCCAAGTCTCCTGATAAAAATGTTACCTCACTTGCGTGGTTAGGCCTAATGCCCAGGAAAGGAAACGCAACATGGACACATCACATTTTCCCAAAGAAAACAGACGTGTTTTTTGGAAAGTGCCTAGCTGTGGATTGGCCTCTAGCTCAGCTGGCACCTAGGACACCATACCAAACCTGTGCATTTTGGAAAATTAGACACCCAGGGGAATCCAAGATGGGGTGACTTGTGGGGCTCTCGCCTGGTTCTGCTACCCAGAATCCTTTGCAAACTTCAAAATTTGGCCAAAAAAAAAACACTTTTCCCTCACATTTCGGTGACAGAAAGTTCTTGAATCTGAGAGAAGCCACAAATTTCCTTCCACCCAGCGTTCCTCCAAGTCTCCTGATAAAAATGGTACCTCACTTGTGTGGTTAGGCCTAGCGCCCACGACAGGAAATGCCTCAAAACACAACATGGACACATCACATTCTCCCAAAGAAAACAGACCTGTTTCTGCAAAGTGCCAAGCTGTGGATTTTGGCCTCTAGCTCAGCTGGCACTTAGGGAAACCTACCAAACCTGTGCATTTTTGAAAACTAGACACCTAGGGGAATCAAAGTTGGGGTGCCTTGTGGGGCTCTCACCAGGTTCTGTTACCCAGAATCCTTTGCAAACCTCAAAATTTGGCCAAAAAAACACTTTTTCCTCACATTTCGGTGACAGAAAGTTCTGGAATCTGAGAGGAGCCACAAATTTCCTTCCACACAGCGTTCCTCCAAGTCTCCCAATAAAAATGTTCCCTCACTTGTGTGGGTAGGCCTACCGCCCGCAACAGGAAATGCCCCAAAACACAACGTGGACACATCACATTCTCCCAAACAGACCTGTTTTTTGCAAAGTGCCTAGCTGTGGATTTTGGCCTCTAGCTCAGCCGGCACCTAGGGAAACCTACCAAACCTGCACACTTTTGAAAACTAGACACCTAGGGGAATCCAGGATGGGGTGACTTGTGGGGCTCTCACCAGGTTCAGTTACCCAGAATCCTTTGCAAACATCAAAATTTGGCCCAAAAAATACTTTTTCCTTGCATTTCGGTGACAGAAAGTTCTGGGATCTGAGAGGAGCTGTGTTAGACTTTTGAGTTTATGCAGGGTCATCCCCAATCTTTTTGCCTCCTGCCTCTTATTTTTTCTGACCTGTTTCCGTTGGCTTTTGAACTCTGAGCACTTTACCACTGCTAACCAGTGCTAAAGTGCATGTGCTCTCTATGTAAATTGTATGGTTGATTGGTTTGTCCATGATTGGCATATTTGTTTTACTCGTAAGTCCCTAGTAACATGCACTAGCGGTGCCAGGGCCTGTAAATTAAATGCTACTAGTGGGCCTGCAGCACTAGTTGTGTCACCCACATAAGTAGCTCTATAATCACGTCTCAGACCTGCCACTGCAGTTTCTGTGTGGGCAGTTTTAACTGTAAATTCGATTTGGCAAGTGTACCCACTTGCCAAGCCTAAAACGTCCCTTTTCTTACATGTAAGGCACCCCTAAGGTAGGCCCTTGGTAGCCACAAGGGCAGGGTGCGGTGTATGGTTAAGGTAGGACATATAGGCCCTCATTACGTCTTCGACAGTCTTTCAAAAAGACCGCCGAAGCTGCGGGCGCCACTATACAGCCAGTGCTGGCGGTATTGGTGGCTCCCTATTATGACATTTCCGCTGGCCCAGCGGAAAAGTCACATCAACGTTGCAGCCGGCTCATAATAGAGCCGGCAGCAATGTTGATGTACAGCGGGTGCAGCAGCACCCGTCGCTCATTTCACAGCCCGAAATTCAGGCAGTGAAATGCGCAATGGGGCTGTGCTTTGGGGCCCCTGCACTGCCCCTGCCAAATGCATGGGCAGTGCAGGGCCCCCCAGGGGCACCCCGAGTCCCCCTTACCACCAGCCTTTCCATGGCAGTGTTTACCGCCATGGACAGCCTGGCGGTTGGGGACTCATAATCCCCAGGGCAGCGCTGCTTGATTATGAAGCCTGGCGGTCAAGTGAAGGGGCCGCCAGGGTCATAATGAGGCCCATAGTAATGTGTTTTATATGCCCTGACAGTGAAATATTGCTAAATTCATTGCAAGGCCTGTCCCTCTTGTAGGGATAAAAATGGTACCTCACTTGTGTGGGTAGGCCTAGTGCCCGCAAAAGCAAATGTCCCAAAACACTATGTGGACACATCAAAATTGTTAAATACTAAGCTTCCTGTTTTTGCGGGGGGGGCACCTGCGTTTTGGTCCTGGCAGCCATATAGGGAAACCTACCAAACCCAAACATTTCTGAAAACTAGACACCCAAAGGAATCCAGGGAGGTGTGACTTGCATGGATCCCCCAATGTTTTCTTACCCAGAATCCTCAGGAAACCTCAAATTTAGCAAAAAATTTCATTTTTCCCACATTTCTCTGTGGGATCTCTGTGGGACTGTTCCCCTCAGTCTCCTGGTAAAAATGATACCTCACTTGTGTAGGTGGGCCAGGTGCCTGTGACAAGGAAGAGACAAAAACATGTCGAAATTGAGGGGGAACCAAAGCGGGTCCAAAAGGGCAGTTTGAAAATAAATAAATTTTAAGCTGTCAAGTGCAGCAGAATTGTTATTGGTATAGATGAGACAATGCTGGGTGGTAGGAATTTTGTGGATTCCTGTAGATTCCGGAAGGTTCCATCACAAAAATATGGGGAAAATGTGTGATTTCCAGTAAAGTTGGAGGTTTGCAGGGCATTATGGGTAAGAAAATGGTGCAGGTGAATGTGAAGCACACCACCATGGATTCACCCAGATGTTTAGTTTTCAGATGTATCTAGGTCTTGTGGATTTTTTTACATGGCAGCGTCCCAAAGTCCAAAAAGTGCAGTCCTCACCATTCCAAGTGGGACAACTTTGAGAGTTAGCCAAGCTCTCATAGCCCAAATGTAAAACCAAAACCCAAAATAATCAAATGTCTTCTTGCTTGCCGTGGGATAAGATGTTTTAGTGTGGGGTGGGAGAGCTGAAAGACTATTACCCCCTTCAGCTGGGGGTGGGGGCATATCTAGGCCCATACTGGTTAATAGCCACCACCCCACTATTTTTTGTTTCTTTTTTAATTCCCTGGCATCTAGTAGACTTTCTGCCCCCCCCCACCGGGGTGTAGATCAGGGGGTAATTGCTCCATCTGCCTACTGGTGGGCAGATCAACTTTGGCCCCATTTATTTGGGGTGAGGGTATGGACATACCCCCACCTCCTTATTTTGAAAAAAAAGCTTCCCTGGTCGCTGGTGGGTTTTCTGCCCCTCTTGGAGGCAGATGGGCCTTCCAAAAATAGATATGGCCAACAGTAAGGTGCCCCCATGAGGAGCGACTATGCCCAAGGGGCTGCCCCCCCAAACAAAACACACACATGCACACACACCAATCCCTGGTGTCTAAGTGGTTCCTGCCCCCCCCCCCCCCGGGGGCAGATCGGCCTAATAGAAAGGGGAGCAGAAATGGCCTAAAATAAATTTGCCCCCCCCCCAGGGAAGCGACTATTGCCTAAGGGGTGCCCCCGTGTGTAAGTGGCGCAAAAAAAAATCCCCAAGGCCTAGTGGTTTCTGCCCCCTAATAAAAATAGGCCAATCGGCAGAAATGTCCTAAAATAAATTTGCCCCCCAGGGGAACAACCCTTGTCTAACGCGTCGCTCTCCTTGCGAGAAATTGACACAACAAAATAAAAATCCCTGGTGTCTAGTAGTTTCTGCCCCTCTTAGGGCAGATTGGCCTAATAAAAATAGGCCGATCTGCCCCCAAGAGGGGTAGAAATGGCCTAAAGACGATTTGCCCCCTAGGGGAGCGACCTTTGCCTAAGCGGTCGCTCCCCACATATAAAAAAATAAAATAAACAAAAATAAAATCCCTAGTGTCTAGCAGTTTCTGCCCCCCTGGGGCTGATCGGCCTAATTATAATAGAGCAATCTGCCCCTGGGGGGGCAGAAATGGCCTAAAAATAAATTGCCCCCCTAGAGAGCGGCCCTTGCACAAGGGGCCGCTCCCCTTATTCAATAAAAAAAAAAAAGTCCCTGGTGTCTAGTGGGCATTTCTGCTGCCCGATCGCATCGCGATCAGGTGGCAGAAATGCTGAGAAAGACATCAAAGGAAAGGCCTTTCCTTTCCTTTGATGCCTCTCTCGGCCCCTCTACGTGATCAGGGGAGAAATGCTTTTGCATTTCTCCTCTGATCCAGTGCGGAGGGGCAAGCCTCTGATGATGTCAGCACGCTGACGTCATCAGACGCCATGGGGCGGACAGGGAGGAGGGCGAGGGTGTAAGGGGAAGTGATTCCCCTTCCATCCCTGCACGGGGGAGGGTGGTGCAAAGCTCCTGGGGAAAGCGCTTCCCCCGAGGGCCCCTACTTTGACATAACGGTTACGTCCGAGGCACCCAAGCGGTGCTGCCCAGGACGTAACCGTTGCGTCCAAGGCACCCAGGGGTTAAAAAAACCTAATACTGTTTGTGTCAAACTGCCGGTCTCATCCCTGTGGCATCTTCAAGGTAAAGCGGAACCTTAGGTAGTCTGTAAATGGTACCTCGCGCTTGCCTTGGAAGCCAGTCAGCAAATTACAATGCTGAGTTTATCAGTTGCTCACTAACAAAACAAGAAAGTGCTTTTATCCCATATGGAGGCACCCAATGGAAATAGCGTGCATAGTTCACCCACCTACTCCTCATGGACAGGACTCTGAGCGGGTTTTCCCTGAACAATTCACAAGGGTGGTGGCGAGGGGGACTTGCGGCTGCCAAATGGAACAAAACTGCCTCCTGATGCGTCTGAGCATTGTGGAGCAACCTTATCAAATGCAGCTTTTAGCCTTAGGCTCCTATGTGTTTTAGAGAGCCAGAATGCAGAAAGCCAACACAAAGTTTTCAGAAGAGAAAGCACGGCACACATGAAACAGGCGCAACCCTAAAAGACAAACAAAAAATGACCATTTGAAGAAGTGCTCCTTCTATGAAGAAAAAAAAGTGCCACACACACAAAATGTATAAACAAAAGGAGAAGCGTACATGTCCTGCTGCGATACTCCATGGGAGTTCATTTTTGAGAAAAAGGTGTGACATGCAACATCCATTAGCCACTTAGAGGCTTAGATTTTTTAATGACACTGACTAAAGTCAATCCAAAGCGAGGCTCTAAACCCATAGACTGAATACAGCATGTCAAGAGACAATGCATGCGCTGCCTAGGCTCGACCTAAAAACAAGGATGAGAAAGAATAACAAGGAGCAGCAAGGTACAAAACTAAAACCACAACTTTGGATACAGTCTCAAAGAAGATAACAATTGTGATAAAATTAGGACAGCGGTGAACACACATTTGCTAAAGCTGGAGACATGATTAAACCAACGACATCAGGATCTAATTTAAAGAGAGTTGGCGGATGAGTGGTTCAAACAAGAAATGTCTGCATATAAATAGCAGGTACTAAAGTATACGCGTGGCCACTGCAATTATGTGGCTAAACAGCCAAGGTATTTTGAGCATTACCATGGATTTGCCATACAATCCATAATCTGCTGCATAATTTGAAGATGCTAACTCAAACAGATCAAAAGTTACTAAAAGACTGCATAATTCCAGCTGCAATGGGTATGCAGCAGTTCCATATTCCCCACCAGAATCAAGGGCAGGTTCCTGCGGCCTCCTTTCATTGCAATTCTCATTCCAGTGACCCTGCCCCCTTCTTTGTCACATCTAATCTAGGGAGGACAAAAATGAAACACGCACCTAAGAGCAAATACAAAACAAAACACTCCATTAATCACAAACGACAGACAGACAATCCTCTGCTTAAAAGCAGGGAACATGATAGCAGTCGTGTGCATTGTTTCGAGACTCGGCTATGCCAACTTTGTGTATTTGAGGATGCCTTGCGCTAACGGACACAAGCTCCAAAAAATAATTAAAAAGGAGCCTGCAAGCCTAGCATTCCAACTTCTCAAAAATACACGCCACACCATTGCTAAAAAACTCCACTGGCTGCCAATGAAACAATGAATGCAGTTCAGAAGCTGTTGTTTTTAAAAGAAGGTACTAGCACCTATGTTTTGTGACTTAAAAAATAAAAAAGTATTTTCCTACATGCTCTCCAAGATCTACATGCTAACCGACTCACTGTCCCAAAGTTCTGTAAGGGTAGATCTGGTCTGCGCAGTTTTGCAGCATGGAATCTGGCAATCTAGAACACTTTGCCAGACAAAATCCTACATTAGGTTGATTTGAAGTCATTTGGGAAAATTCTAAATCGGTTTTTATATTCAGTGGTTTATCTGACTCAAGCCCTGTTTTAGCATGGATGTCTTAGCAAAAGCGCCAATAAACCGTTGGTGAACATGCTGTATACAAAAATAATGAACATAACATATTTTAACAACCATAAACATCAATTAATCAAAAGGCCAGAGGTAGAGGAACTGACATCACATTTGACCTTTACATTTACTCAAACACATGCTTACACACACATACACGATCACATATACACACTCTCTCACATAAATGCGCTCTCACCTGCGCACAATTTACCTAAATTACTTACCTAATCTGCCAGGAAGGGTCACATTCCAGCTAATTTGACTCCATTTTTTAATTATAATAATAATGAATATTATTATTCACTATTAGTGTAATAAAAACATTGAAAAAACAAGAAAAATTGACCCCTAACAGCTGTCCATAAGGGCGAGCTGACCTTGTGTCCCAGGCTCTGATTTTGTCACCTCTGAGGCCAGAGGTCACAAATGCAGTACCAGGGGGTGCAAAGGGCAGCTGCGGCCACTGACGAGCCCTAAATTACGTCCATGTGTCACAACTAGGATAAAATGTAGAGATGGCACAATAAAGAAAGCATTTGGCACACAGTTCCCAGGAATTCAAGATAACTGAACGTACACATCCCAAATAAGATGTTATAAAATATTCTGAAACTTGAAAACAAGGGCAACTATACAACTTACTTGTGGACATTGACAACCCCTTTTATCACTCTTTTTCTATCCAGGTCAAATTTTGACTACACCCTCTATGCATGACCAAGGTGCCATGTATACAGAAAGCAATGAATGAACCTACAGCTCAACCATTTGACAAAGAACCTTGCGTATATAAAAACTAAGTTCAATCTCATACTTAATCCATCACAAGTGTATTTTATATGTAAAACCAGCAAATGCCATTGACCCTAAACTGGGTTATATTTTGTACCACAACAACAAATATTACGGTGCCCAATCCAGTTTGTTCTGCGTACCAGAAATGCAATTGTAACCAACAGTCAATCCAGACAAGGGTTTAACTCAGACAAGGATATCTGTCCACCCTAGCAAAAGACAGTGGAGTGTCGTACAGGGTCAAAGGCAAGCTTAAAGTCAGCAAGAAAATAAGAGAGGAAGCTATGTTGTGGGTGGTTAACGCACTGCAATGGTGTTGTTTAAGGAGGTGAATATTCAACTTGCTCCTAAATCTGAGCAGCGTTGAGCAGTCCTGATGGATACCGGAATGTTGTTCCAGATCCTGGGTGCATAAATAGAAAAGGTAATTTGGTTTGTTTTTGTGTTTTTTATACTTCTTAGCTTGCAGTTGATGGTGTCCTGGCATCTGTTTGCAGCATTTTGTGTACCAGATCAACACAGGCAACTCACACTGAACCCTGACCAGGTAATCCTCTGCGCCAGAACAGAAAATACAATCCACACTCAATTTGCACCACAGTATCTTGTATAACAAATGCAATTCTTACTCAACAGAAACCGGAATTTCTTATGTACCAGCAAATGCATCTCAAGTAGAATCATGGTATCTTGTCTATCAGATCAACAAATACAACCTAACCAACCAACACTTGGGTAATATTTGTAGTAGAACAATAAATACAATGTACACTCAGATCCTACAACGCAGGTCACAATAAACACCAGCATTATAACCAAATCCGTAAATAACTGTCATAATTTGATCCCATCACTCTCATGCCCATAACCAGGGGGCCAAATTGTGGGACTTTACAATGCGCTAATTAATTTCCAGACCTTCCTCTGCATGCATATCTTGACTTCCAGCCATTTGGGCCCTATTTCCAAATTACCATCCATTCCCAAGCTATCCCAGATTTTGTAGAAGTCAGTCTGCTCATGCTTGGAACTCCATTACCTAGAATTCCCGGCTCACTGCTTTGTCTCCACCCCTGCAGGCCAAGGATGGGTGTAGAGATTCAGCACACATGTAGCTGGCTGCGTGCTAGCCTGCTCACACCTAACGCATGCAATTCCTGTGAGCCCTTTTAAGACTCAGCTCCCTTTATCCCACTGTTGGTCATTGTAGCTATTTTCAGCTGAGACAGACTATTGTTTCCTGAAATTTCGGCATCTTAGTTATTCTTTGTTCCTGTTCCAGAGCTTTAGTTATTCCTCTCTTGTTTCTTGAACTTTTGTTATTCTTATTTACTGTTTTCCTGAGCCATAGTTATTCCTTGTTCCTGTTCCTGAGCTGTAGTTATTCCTTGTTCCTGAGCTGTACTTATTCTTGGCAGCAGAGGCAGCAGCAGCAAACAAGTGGAGCTGCAGAGAGGTAGGTGAACAGATGCTGACCAGGAGGTCAGAGGAGGTTTCTTTTGTAAGGGTGAGGCTTGGCAATCATTTAGGCAGTGAGGGAATATTCCTTGTTGTAAGGAGAGGTGAATGGGGCTTGACTAATGTAGTAGTTAAAACATCAGACATCTTTCCCAGATTAGCTTCTAGAGGTGCAGAAACTGACCAGATAGATTTAGTTTGGAGATAATGATTCAAAGTTCTGACTGGATGATGTCTCTTAATGTGGACCAGTCATTGGATGATTTCAGACCAGAGCCCGAAATAAGAAAAGTAGATATAGGAGAAAGAGAAGCTTCAATACTTTTGATCTTTCAATCAAACAAACTAGCAAAGTCCTCACATTTGATTTCAGATTTAGATGTTTCAGAGGTGAGTTTGAGCTATGTGCCACTTTATCTATCTCGGAGAGCTTCTCATATCCATTTTTGGCTAAGTCAATTTGCTCTTTGATAGACTGTGCTTTGGATTTAAAGATATGGTTTAGTAGACTCCAATAGAAACACTGTAGGTGTTTGAGACTGCTCTTGATACGTTTTGAGTTCAAGGATGGTTAATTTGCAAAGTTTACCTTTTCCATTTAATACAGGTTGACAATCTTTTTCTGTGCAAGAGAATTAACTCGGAAATTAGGTAATAATATGTCAACATTCATTTTCAATGTAACCAATTTGGCCACACCATGAACACCCAAATCCAATTGTAAATAAAGTCAAATTAACACTCAAGTTAAAGGGAGCAAATCTCAGGAACATAGATACAGAATAACAATTGAATAACCAAATCTTCTGAAGAAATCTAGACAAATTAACATAAGACAGACCAAGAATTCTGTCACTGCAATACAGAAAGTCAAAAGCAGTATCTAATGCGCAGAAAACAAACATTGATCAACCCTCTTGCACATTAGTGCAAGCTAAAATCATCTAAGTTGAGCTATGGCCAATTAAGGGGAATCTCCTTGAAGTTTAAACTGCTGCAAAAAGGGAAAAGCTATCTATCAAAAGGCATGATATTGAAAAGACGAGGAACAAAAATAATGCAAAATGAATGGGGAAAGTGAAAAGGTGGTGTCAGGATTTCAGAAACTTGGTCAAGAGTCTTTTTAGAGAGTTAAGTGTACAGCCACACTCAGCAAAGCATGGGGACAAGGGGGAAGTCAGACGTCTGTACCTCTTAAAGTCATCCAGGGGAAAGTGTCCTCCTATCAATTAGTAAAAGTCCTAGTTAATACCACAAAATCTAATCAGGTAACACATTTCTGGTCATACCATCATGAGCTCTATTGTATTCTCCTGTCCCATGGTGTAACTTGCAACATCACGCTTTGCTCCCACAGTAGTCCTGTCAACACCAGGGCAGTGCGCGCTCTATTGGCGACTAGAATGCAAAAACCCAGCACTCTCAAAACAATGTAATTTATGCATTGTGCTGATATGTTGTTGTTTAACCTTTTGCATTGCAGAGTTCAATCCTGAAGACTTATTTTTAATGTGCTTACAAATGCTGTTCATTTGCAATGTATTGCTGCAGGCTTTCAGAGTGTGTTAGGGTGTGGTCCCTTCCCAGGGCCTTCTAGAGACTTTCCCTGCAACATGCCTGGGTGTGGTTGTGGGCTGGGCCAAGACTCTATAAAAAGGAGCCAGCCCAGCTCCAAGTGCTCACTATTCAGAGGTCCCGGTGCAGAGCAGCAGCTATTTCCTGAGCTCCTGTCCCCGGTGGCCTATTTGATCTTCCAGACATCTGACTTTCATTCTTCATTTGGAGATCCTTGTTCTGGGCGGTAAGACGGTGGTTGGGCTGGCTTCCCAACACTGTTATCAAGAACTCTCATGTTTTTGGGCCTAATTCTTTTATGATTTGACAGAGTACTTTGCGCGTGTGAAATATGCGTTTGAGTGTTTGTGACATTTTGCAGGGTGACTTGCGAATCGGCAAGACGTGCGATTCGTTTCATGATATTTTAATCTTTTTATTAATTGCATGCTACCATTTCTTGACATTTGCATGGTGGCTTAAGAATCGTCAAGACACGCGATTCGTTTTATGGTGTTTTAACTTTGTTGTTCATTGCGCGCTACCATTTCTTGAAATTTATATGGTGACTTAAGAATCGGCAAAAGATGCGCAATTCGTTTCATTGTACTTTGATCTTGTTATTCATTGTGAGCTGTTATTTCTTGGCATTTACATTGTGGTTTACGAATCGGCAAGACGCGCAATTCGTTTAATGATGATTTGACTTTGATATTCATTGCATACATTTCTTGGCATTTTACATGGTGACACTCGAATCGGCAAGACGCACGATTCTCTCCTCGAGTTTAATTCATGTTGTTTATTGTATGCCACTATTCTAAGAGATTTATCATGTAATATTCAATTTGACAAGTTATGTGATTTGTTTTCCTGAATCCATATTGTGTTATTCATGGTGCACAATCCTTTTATGGTGTTTACTATATATATATATATATATATCTATATATATATATTTACAATATGCGCAATTTGTGTTGAAACATTTTAAGAGTACACAGAAGATCAGAGTTTCTAGTTGCAATATTGTACGGTCCTAGTATGCATTCTCAAAAAAGGATTTATATGACTGGTTTAAAATTTAGTCAGAATGTTTTTTTCTGATTCTCATGTAAAGGAAAGTACTTGAATAAGAAAGTTTTCATTTAATCCATCTTGATTCCCTTACAGGTATCCGGCCATCTTGAAACTTAGTCATTTTAAACTTAATTCTTAGATTGTTCATATTTTCAGAATGACTATGCTTAGAATCATAGTCTAGTATTGATTTCAGGAGATATAATCTTCATATTGTGTGTTCTAACCTTTTTCTTACTACAGGTCTCCTTCCCAGCTGTTTCCCTTCCTAATCCCCTCTTCCCCTCTTGAACTCTCTTAGCCACTGTGATTTATCTATCAGAGTCTTGGAGCTGTTCAGTGGTGGACGTGTTGGGAACGTGCGCAGACCCCGAGGATCTGGTGACTCTGACAAGTCCTGACAATGCTATTGCCCTTGGTGCTCTTGAAATCATTTGCAACATGTATGAATACAGGACAGTTATCTCACTCTTGGTTTCATTTGTGTACTGCCTTCAAGGTTTTTCTCTCAGACTCTCTATTAGTAAAACAATAGCACATCTATTCTCAAACTAACATTTTGTTTGAATGTATCTGAAATGAAATGACTCGTTAGCAGAAAGTGAAGAACAGTTTCTAACATTAAAGAAATCCAGGCCTAGCCAAGTCAACTTTAAAAAACATTTAGCAATGCTTATTTCATTTCACATTATACTGTGTACATATTCATTTTTAAATTTGTATAAATGTAAATTACATTCTCCCATACTAAGCTTCATGTTACATTTAATATGAATGAAATACAATTGTTAACATATGAATGTAAATCTAGTTGAGATCTACATCTCTCAATGCTGAACTGTAAGTATTAGTGCACACATCACTTAAATCGTTACAGTTTTAAATGCTAATACATTCAAATAGCACGAGGATGGTTATAAAAATACATTCATTGGTTACTTTTCATTTAATAAAGTTAAGGCATGTGAATACATTTTTCCTAACATTACAGTGAATGCACTTCATCATTGATGTCGAGTGCATCACTTTACATAATTGAATGTTTAAACACCCAATATATCAGGTTTATGAATACATATAAGTAATGATTGTGATGTGAAGGGTGGCAGCAAAGTCTACACTGTTCCAGTGTATCTTCTTCTCTTAGAGCTTTTTTTCTTGAGGCAATATTATCCATGATTGTTGTTATGGTATGGTTGAAGCAGTTAGTAGCAGTACAAAGGAGAGTGGTCAATATCAGAAACCCCACCCGATTTGGCAAGTAACCGGACAGAAAGGGTTCACTTTCTTATAGACAGAGGAACAAGGGCATTCTGTAATTGAAGGGTAAGTGGTGTGGTCTCAAGACAGGAAGTGTGGTATCCAGCTCAATAGAGGAAGCACAGATGTTGGTTAGGGTAAGAATAGTTTTAGCAGGGGATTTGTTCACTGCATACGACTTAGTGAAAATTGTATTAACCGAATCATAACTCAAAAGTTTAGTAGTAAGAGTACTCATACCATTGAAAGGGACTTTATAGAATGAGACACAATGTTGATGGTAATAGCTTTGTATAGCCTCAAAAGGAGGCTAGTGTTGCAATCAGTAGAGTCACATTTCTTAGGGGGACTGCCGAAAGCTACCACAAGGAGGGTGGTCTCTCATTTCGATTTCTAGTGAAGATACAGGAATGATTGACAGGGCAAAGTAGTGGTCTTTTGAATGTCTCCGACCAGTGAGGTGTGGAAGCAGTGGGGACCATCAAGCAAGGGGAGATAGAGTTAGTTTAGCTGGTAGAGGAGGGTGGTGGAACAAAGGGGTGGGAGAATAGTAACTGGGGGGGCATTAAGCGGTAAGTGGAGTGTGAGAGTGAATAATTCAGGAAATATGGTGTCAAATCCAAAATTAGAGTCTGAGGAGTGCACAGTAGTAGCAGGAGGAGTCCTAGGTGTATCAATAGAGGAAAGGGGTAATAATTAAAAGAAGGAAGGAGAGGCTGGGTGTAGTCAAAATGTCATCTAGATCCTCATCAGTGGAATAGGCAATGGAAGGAGAGGCCGGTCTGGCCGTATCCAAATACTTGGGTTGCTGGAAGCCAAGAAACCTACTGAAATGAAGGACACATTTTCTGAAGTTAGTGATCAGGATATCCATCTTTAGTTAACTGGGAATTTGAAGGGAGATAAGTGAACATGTACATCAGGTGAGCACTGCAAATGGCTGCCAGGAACTCTCAGAGTAGCAACTCAATCAACATTTCTCACAACTCCTTCACTCCCGAAAGTTGATCGCTAATAACTCCTCATTCCAAAACCCACTACATCTCTCCCTCTCTCTCTCTGCTCTAAAACTACTTGTCCCACTGTTGGGAGGAACAGAGTGAGGGCAGGAGCATGGATGACTTATCTGGGATCCAACACACATTTTCCACAAAGCCTACATCTAGTTTTGTTTTACAGGAAATAAAGACAGAAGTAAAAACAGAAAACGGACAGATAGAAGTACAGAAAGGGGATGCAAGAGAGAGAAACGACGAAGATGAAAGCGAGGAGGAGAACAAAGAGGATGGCACAGAAAGTAGAGAAAGCTGCACTGGGAAATGAGCCAGTCGAGCCCCCTGAAGAAAGAGATCTCTGCTGTTACAGTTATGAGCAGAGCAGGACATGGCCAAAAGAGAGGAATGGACAAGGATCCCATCCAGGAAGAGCAAGACAGGGAGAAACGCCATCCAGGGATCCAGAGCATCAAATCCAGCTGGAGCACTCCTACCACACCCACGTCTGCATGAATTGCCCTGCCATGTTCCAGGAAAGACATGGCTAACCCAGGTGCATTAGCGGGTGCTGAATTGGCTGGGTGGGGAGGGTGTAAACAGTGGGTAGCCGAGAATGATTAAAGCATTAAAAAAAGTTTACAAACCTAAGTAGAAAATACTATTTCAAATGTCGCTGAGAGCATTGGAGTGCTATTCTAAGAAACAAAAGAGCATGCAAATGAAAATGCTGAATTTCTTTTCTTTTGTTCTTTCTCTATTGCCTTTTAAGTTCAGTTTAGTTTTGAGTTATCCCATTGGGTATATTATAGAAGTGATAAAGGCTCAAGTATCATAAGCTATAAGGAGAATTAAGAAATAGGGATCTGACTGATAACTAAGACAAATGAAGTAGCAGAGGGAATACAACAGAGACAACGATAAACAGGACGCCTTAGAAAGAGTAGAATGAATACGAAGGAGGGTTAATAAGGAGCTCAGAAGATAAAGTGAAAAGAAGAAAAGACAGAGTAAAGAAAGAGAAGGAGGCATACGTGCTAAGACTTTTCAACAATGTGGTTTCTTTTTAGGTTTCGTCTGCACAGGGCTTGTGCTTGTGATATCTATTGTATTTAATATAAATCTTAAAATGGGCTTACATTCTGCCTTTACGTTTCATTGGTTTATGTGCTTGCCACTTACTTTTCCTCTTTTTCTATTGGTTCTAGCAGGCTGTTTCCTGTTGTTCCTTGTGTCTTTCTTTTATCAGTGTTCCGTGGCCCAAGTACTCCTTTTCATCCACTGGAGCTTCTTTAATTCAGTTTCATCTGCACCATGTTTTTTTTACATTTATCTAATCTCACTCTGCATTTAAAGACTGCTTTTCCCTTGCATGTTTTTTTTTGTTTGTCCAATGTCTTTCATTTAATCTCTTTTTGTTAGCATGCATTTCAAACGTGCTTGCACAGGATGTTAAGATGACGCCAAGAAAGAAATCTGGCTCCCTAGCTCCAAGGTTGGTAGTTCTATCCTTAAACCACATCCTCTGTCCCGCCCCTTCTATTTTCAGTACTCTTGTTTTTATTGCAGGAGATACACTTTTAATTTCATAATCAAGGTCTTTTTGTGACTGCAAACCACCACAATGTTTGCTTTTGTCACCCTTCCTGTAGTGTCATTACCCCTCTGTACTATTTGTTTTTGTCATCTTCCCCATGGTATCAATACCCCCCAGAACCCCTGGGGAGTACTCACTCCACCCCTTTTTCCTTTTTTTTTTTATAGTGATATCGACCTCGAGGTATTGGAGCACTTTGCATGAACACTAGTTATATTACAGGGCAACACAACTTTTTTGTAGGCACAGGGAGATTAAGGCCCTCATTACAACTTTGGCAATCAGTTCCATTGACCGCCAAAGCCGAACCTGCTATTCGACCGGTCAGCAGACTGCCATATTACAAGTGGTGGCTGCTCATCACCAATTTTGAAACGGAGAGCAACCCTCATCTGTTCTGCCGGTTGGTGGTGCAGAGGCTGTTCCCTCACCGGCACCGCCACACCAGCATGACTCATCCCTCCGTATTACAAGCCGTAATACAGCTCGGCAGTGTCCTGCTGGCGTGGTGGTGGCATAGAGGGAAGACCGCCAGGACCCATCGCCTCCCGGACATCCTCCTCGACAGAAGAGGTAAGTGGGCATCTGAATGAGGGGGTGTCTGTCGTGTATTTGGATGCATGTGTGTGTATTTGCGGAGGGGGTGCTGAATGTGTGCGTATCTGCAAGTGTATGTGTATGTGTGTGTGCATGTATGTGCGCGTGTATGGGGTGTCTGTATGGATGAATGCAAGTGAGTGGGTGTGTCTGAGAGCATGTATGCATATGCTGAATGGGTGTGTATGTGAATGTATGCGTGGGTGAGGGGTGGGGGTGCCTATGAGTGTATGGACGGGTGGGAGGGATGTGTGCATTTGTGGTGACGTGTGTGTGTGCCGGCGACAGGAATGAAGATTCCTGTTGTCGGGTGCGTGACCGCCAGGCTTTTCGTGGCGAGTTGACCACCACAGAAAGCCTGGCGGTGTGCAACCTCGTAATCTAGATGGCGGCCTGAGGCCTGCCGCCGGGTTGGAGGAGGTCACCGCCGGCCACAGCGGTGGAACTGCACTGGCGGGCCAGGCGGAGTTGTGGAGGTTTGGCTACAACTCGTAATATGGCGGTCTTCACCGCCGGCTCTGCGGCAGTGAGACTGCCACAGCGAGTCTGGCGGTCTCAAGACCACCAGGCTCGTAATGAGGGCCTAAGTGATTTTCCAATGCCGAGATTCAAACCTGGTTCCCCAGCTCCAAAGTCTGCAGCTCTGAACATGACACCACATCATCTCCTCTCTCTCCTAGTCATGCTTTCTTCAGCTGTCTGAACAGAGAGCACTTTAAGCACATCATGCAGAGGCATGTGCCTGCTGAGGGAGGTGTCCATATCTAACCTCGCACTGACCTCAAGCATTACAGGGAAAGGCTGCTGCTATGTGCAGCAATAATCATGTTAAAGGGCTCTTGCTATATGTTTACATGTTGTATAGTGAGTAGATGGAGTTTGAAATCCACCTTCTTACAATCGCCATACTTCTGAGTGGCATGCCCCACAATGGTATGGCGCAGGCTAAAAACATTGAGAAAGCCAATTGATAATCAACATAGGCACAACCTATTGGCTTTTCCGGAGGGAGGAAGTGCTGGAGACACCTAGAAAGAATAGAAGAGGAAGAATTAACATTTCAAGACTCACTATATTCAAGACTCTCCCACAAGTAGTTCATTCAAGAGTTTTATTTACGCATATGTATTAAAATCGTGTTTCTGCCCTTGAAATCTAGATGTGTGGAGAATATTTCTTGCTTGCAAAGCGACACCCACCAACTCCCCCCACCTCTCAGTTATGAAGATAGAAAGTAACTCTTTTCTAGTTGAAAATATTCATCCAACAACTCTCATCCTGGATATGACTGTCATGCTTCAGTGATCATGTTTCTGAATTATATGCCTCACTATCAGCACACACCTTGCACAGGGTGCTCTCTAATGGACTTTTCCCATGAGGCTTCCCTCCCAAAGGTAGCAATTTCCTAAATGCTGTCACTGTCACAGTTTACAGCACACATCCTGTTACTGAATTAGCTTCCTTCCTTCCCTCGACAGACAGACTAGAGCATGCCTACTCTTCAAGGCTACCACACCTACATTGTCAATCACAACCCCTCTCTAAAACAGGGGGAATTTCACTAGGCCATCATTTCATGCCTCTCCAATTCCAAATATAGTTAATAATGAACTCAATAATTCAGCAGCATTGAGCCCCTCTTGAAATATCTTGCCCACCTTCATGGAATACCATAATGTTTCAAAGTACAACCCGACTACTCTCACAATACATGATGGCCCTTTAGTGATGGTTATTAAAACTCTTGCTGAAAAACTCTCGGACTCTCTCAATACTATAAACAACACCTTGTGAGTCATAAACAACTGCTTTAGATAACTATCTCCTCTCTTGCTCCCAAGCTGATAGAGCTGACTCCAGGTCCTTTCCCTTAACAGTAGGGTTCCCTGTCCTCAGTTATCCTCTTAGCCTCGCTGTGACTACGCAAACAAAAATCTACTTGCATCATACAAACATAAGGATCCTCTGAATTCTATTATTTCTCTTCCTAGGATCCATATTAAAACATGAAGATCACAAATGCATCAGAACAAATGCAATGCTATCATTGGCAATCTTATCCAAATCCCTAATGTATTTCTCAAGATTCCAAAAACTGAGCCCCAGGCTTTGAACTGCTTGCTGCTGCAGATCTGCAGCCAAATACCATTTAGAAATTAAAGAAGTGTTTCAAGAACCCCAGCAACTTGATTCTCCCCCTAGACTGTGAGAGAAGAATCAGGTGAGAAATGACAGTTGTATCTAAATCACAGTTAGAATGCAAATGCTTGAAATCTGACTAATTTATATCCTTCCAGTGCCTATCCTCTAAGGCCCAAACCTCCAATAGGAGTTTCTCTCTTTTGCATTCCATCTACAATCCTCCAGGAGATAACCTTATTGTTGGAAATTGGGTTACTGGTTGAGGGGGGATCAAACTTTTCTCAAGTAGCTACCACAATTTATTTTAGGGTGAAGTCATAAGCAAACCCCTAATCAACATTTGTTGAACACTCTCGTAGCTTGGCACAATGCAGTCAGGCTTAACTTAGAAGCAATGGGTAAAGTATTTATGCAGCACTTTAACAGTAAGCGTAAGTCCCAGGCCCATTCAGAAAAATAAAATGTACTAAAATATTTGGATCAAAACAATAAAAATCCAGTCATCAGAACCAGAGATGTGCAGTTTTACAGACTTCAGGTAAGTAAAGCGCCTAAAAGCACAAAGTGCCACTCGCAGTTATCTGTTTGTGCAAGACCAGGTAAAGGTCACAAGCTCAGGCTGACTGCAAAGGTGCGTGGGTTGGTTATAGGGATCAGGTTACTCCTGCTTAAAGAGTTACCTTCCAAAGTCCAGTGCAAAGCGTTCTGTTATCGGTGGAGGTGGCCATGAGGAGCAGGGAGAACGTAATGGATGGTCATTGTTGTAATGTGAAGAGCAGGCTGGGTGTCATGGTCGGTCATCGCTCTAGCACGAAGATCCTGTCAGGCATTTGTAATGCTTTCTGTATTTAACCACCGACTCCATCTTGACCACTGACTCCATTTTGTGCTTAGCTTTAAACACCGTCACATTGGTGGCGCAGGTATTTTTCCACACACAGCTTGTTCAACGTGTTTTCTCTTTTCTCACTAGGGAAGTGAACATAATATGGGGGATGAAACCTTGATAAACCTGTACAAGGCTGACAATGTTTATGGTAGAGAAGGGTACAGCTCGGTCATGGAAATACACCGTGGGATATGACCAGTCTCTAGTGTGTTCTTTCGACACTGACCTGGTACTGCCAGCGCTTGAATTCCACAATTTACTCAAGGGGAGGGAGGTTTCTAGAACCTTCCTCTTAAGTTTGTTTAAAGTAGATACAGTGGGGAAGCTTGACAGTGAAAGAGAAGGGACTCATCTCTGAGAGTGGACGCATTGCTCAGAGTAATCCTATTGGGGTTGTTCTCTTTTGTCTCAGTTGTCATTGGTTCCACAGCTTGACATTGGCAGACAAAGTATGATGCCAGATTCAAGCCCCATGGTGATACATTTTTAAATCTTAATATCTAGCTTTACAGTGTGCATGCATAAATATACATAGTCATTATATGTATATTAATTGTTGATGTATTGCATTTTCTTTGATTATTATTATTCCACTGCTGTAATAATGTGTTGCACGTGTGTTGCTGCATTCACGTTAAGTGCTCACATTATTATCTTTGTGTAACGTGGGAAGTGCCTTAATACATTTATTACTCACACTAAGGCCCTCATTCTGACCCTGGCGGTCGGCGGAGAGACGGCGGTCGGACCGCGAACAGACCGGCGGTATTAAAAATGGCATTCTGACCGCGGCGGTCCCCGCCGCGACCGACCGCTACTTCTCCACTCCGACCGCCGCGGCGGTCATGACCGCGGGGTTGGAGTTTGCGCACTCCGGCCCGGCGGTCGTCCCAAGACCGCCAAGGGTATTATGACCCTGCCTACCGCCGCGGTTTCTTGCGGGCGGGAACCGCCGTGCGAACCATGGCGGTAAGCACTATCGGGGCCAGGGAATTCCTTCCCTGGCACTGATAGGGGTCTCTCCCACCCCCCACTACCCACCCGAGTCCTCCCCCCACACCCTCCACCCCCCTGCCACCCCCCAGAGGTGGTACGAACCCCCTCCCCACCCCCACCCCGACATGCACATACATGTACCCCGACATGCACACACCCCCAACATGCACATATACACACCCCCTACACACACATACACAACGGGGACACATACCCGCACACATACATGCCGACATGCGCACCTGCCGAACAGCACACATTACCCATAGACACAGCAGCACCCCCCGCCCGCATGCACGCACTCACACACCCCCTCTACACACTCACACGCACACCCCCATGCACGCCCACATCACACAACACCCCCCCACCCCCTCCCCTCACGGACGATCAACTTACCTTGTGCGTTGGTCCTCCGGGAGGCGACGGGAGCCATAGGGACGTGACCGCCAACAGAAGACCGCCAACAGAAGACCGCCACACGGAAATGTGGGTCGTAATTCTGTGGGCGGTGTTCTGCTGGCGTGGCGGTGGAGGTTGACCAGTCTCCACTTTCCCGCCGACCGCCAGTGTGGCTGCTGGCGGTTTTCCGGCGGAACGCTCCCAGCGGTCAGAATGCGCACAGCGGCACACCGCCGCGGTCGGCGGTCTTCACCGCGGCGGTAACTCAGCGGTCTTGCGAAAAGACCGCCAAGGTCAGAATGAGGGCCTAAGAGTGCTGCATTCTTTGCATTTCTTTTGCTTCGTTCCCTCTCAGTCTGGGGCAAAGCAGAACACCTTCTGGGTCATCAACACAATATGATTCTTGATGGTTCCCTTTTTCTGATTGCTTGGAAAGATTTCAGGGCTTCCTGGAGAATCCCAGGAACTTGGGAAGAAGCTATCAAATGTATTCAACATTCACAAGTCCCTGGCACGTCAAAGGCTTACAAGTCCGCCTGGCTCGCCTGGTGCAGCTGGGGTATGGACAGGAATTCCTATCTCTTTTCAGCAGATGTAACATTGGTAGTTAATTTCCTCGCTTCTTTAGCTTCTCAGGGTAAGGTTTATCATACTATCAACACTTATAGATCAGCTATTTCAGCTGAACATTAGAACACCCTTTCATTTGTCAACTTTTAAAGGGAGTAAGATTAGTTAAACCTCCTGTTCCTAACTATAACATAATGTGGGATGTCAATTTGTTATTAAAGTTATTAATTACATGGCCAGGCAATGTTTCACTCTTGCTTAAACAAGTTGATTATACCTTTATGCTTGATTTCATTAAAACGTGTTTCAGATGTTAAAGCATTAGATAGTTCTTCCTTCCATTACTCTTCTCTTGGTTTTTCTTTTCAGGTTCACAGACGCACCAAAACTAATTTAGCTACCATTCATTATCCTTTTTTCCATTCACAACCCAAGTTGTGTGTTGGAAATTGTTTAAAATGCTATGCTACTTGCACTGCAGATTTGAGATCCCCCTATTCTAATCAGTTACTCTTTTCTTTTCAGAAACCCCATAAACTTGTTTCCTCTCCTACCTTAAACCATTGGGTTAAATGGATCATGTCTTTAGTGTAAATCAAGATTGATCCTTTTGGTGCCCGTTCAGTCAGAGGAGCTATGGCATCTCTGGCTTTCTGGGCTGGGGCTTCCTTAAATGATATTCTCAAATCTGCAGATTGGTCTAATGTGAATATGTTTTGGACATTTTATTGCAAACCAACTTCACATGTCTCTGACTCAGTTATTGCAATGTTTTGAACAGGCATGATATGAGCCTCCGGTCTTGTGATAAAATTGAGATTTTCCTCGCTTTGCGGTAAGAAAGACTAGATTTTATTAAAGACACGGAGGCGAGTATTAACCCACCACAGTCTTATTAACCCCCTCCTGTTTCTTTTCTACAGTACCAGTACCCTCCTCCAGCATTGGCTCTTCCTTCTCCAGCTGGCTTGATTTCGTCTACACAGGATTCCGATATTACCAAGGACCTTTCCACTTTGATCGCTTTAAAAATCCTTCTCTCTTTGCCAACTATTTCACAGACTTGTTCACCATGTTATTTACTTTTTTATTCTGTTCTTTTGTTCATTTCTACAACTCTTTAGTTACTCGCTTCAAGGAAAAGAGGAATTATTGGTCGCATTCAACATATTAATTATGATACTCGATGTCCTATTGGTTGTTTCCATGTTTCCATTGTGATATCATCTTGTAGTTCTAGTGTTTTTTTTTTTCTGGGAAACATAGTTTTTGCTTGATTGCTGAACAAAATAAAGCAAAAAAAGATTGCATAATACTCGCCTCCGTGTCTTTAATAGTCTTTAATAAAATCCAGCCTTTCTGACACCAAAGCTAGGAAAATCTCAATTTTTCTGCATAGACGACTAGTAATTTGTTCTTACCCTCTCCTCCCCATTGAGTCTGTGCTCTTGATAATGAAACTAATTTTAAGAGTGTGTAACAATTCAGAAAACTGCTTCTTAACTGTTAGGATGCATTCAGATATTAGTGATAATATTTTTGTGCTTCATTATTTTCATTTTTCAGGGAAGCTAGTAATAATCTATCAATCATGTTTCTGCATGCTTCCTGTTATTTTATATTATTTGCTAATACTTCCCAAAGATTGGTGGGCCACTTAGAGTTTGACGGATATGGGACACCTGCCAAAACGTGGTATAATATGGAATTTGACAAACTCTTGTTGGCACAACTGTTTAGAGCTGGGGGAAATAACAGGTTTGCAGTGTCACGGGGTCTACTGGCTCAATTGATAGAAATCTTTAACCACTGTCATGTCCACCAAGGGATCATCGGTCAATGTCATCAGACCATCCGCCCTATTTAGGCCAGACAGTTTTGTGTTTATGGCCCTCATTACAACATTGGCGGTAAAAGCCGCTTACCACCGTTCAGAAGACCGCCAACACACCGCCACGGAAAACCGCCACAGCTATTACGACCCACATTTCGGAATCCGCCAAAATTCAGACACCCACACAAGTCTGCCACATCAAAGGTCAGTGATAAACTGGCGAAAACAAAACCTCCACCGTCACGGCAACAGAAATACACCCACACTATCACGACACACGAATCCACGCGGCGGTCTTTCAACCGCGCTATTTCATTGGCAGTACACACCGCTGCGCTCAAAATACACACACTCTTACAAAACACTACCACATTGGACAATTCAAAATACACACACCTGATACACATACACACACCACTCCCACACACCCAATACAATATAAAACACATACCCCCATCATCCATAAACCCCCACAACCAGAATCACTGAGAGAAGGCCAGAGAGAGACACCACCATCCACAAACTAGCATCCACAGGCACACAACACCATCATCCACACAACTTCCATGCACCTCACACAACACACCACTAGATATCACCACACTTATCACCACACACTCCACCCCACACATCACCTACACCACCCCATGGCAAGGCAAAGACACCCCAGCTTCTCGGAGGAGGAGCTCAGGGTCATGGTGGAGGGAATCGTCCGGGTAGAGCCACAGCTATTCGGAGCACAGGTGCAGCACACCTCCATTGCAAGGATGATGGAGCTATGCCGAAGAATAGTGGACAGGGTCAACGCAGTGGGACAGCACCCAAGAAATCGGGAGGACAACAGGAAGAGGTGGAACGACCTACGGGGAAAGGTGTGTTCCGTGGTCTCAAGACACCACCTGGCAGTTCAGAGGACTGGCGGCGGACTCCCACCTCCTCCCCCACAACTAACAACATGGGAGAAGCAGGTCTTGGCGATTCTGCATCCTGAGGGCCTCGCAGTAGTAGGTGGAGGAATGGACTCTGGTAAGTCAAATCTCAATTATTACATCCCCCACCCTACCTGCATGCTATCACATATCCCCACCCTCACCCCCAGCACCCCAACTCCTCACATATGTCCCAACATCACAAACCACCCATCCCAACACCAAGCCCTGCATGCAACAACAAAGCATGAACACCCACCACTAAAGCATGCCCACTGCACATACCCATACACGCCCCTAAACCACCATCACACAAGCTCCCACACAGGAATGCAAGCACTGGGGTACACGGTCACCCACCCATTGCACACCATGACACACACAGATGTAATAACCATCCTTTTATACCCCTGCAGGAACCCTACCCAACGTCGCCGGACAGGAGGGTCCACACATTTCCACACCACCAACAGAAGAGGTCCACAGTGATGACAGCACCTCTGTCCAACTGGATCTAGATGACCAGCCCGGCCCATCGGGGACCTCAGGACAATCGGTTCCCATCACACAGTCAGAGGCCACTACAGACCTTCCACCCTCTGGAAACACCAGCATAGCACCCACCCAGCGGGCCCATAACTCTGTCCCCAGGACACGTCAATCAGCTGTGTGTCCACCACTAAAGGGAACCCAGGATAACCCACCACCCCAACAACAACAGGGACCTGGGGGCAGTGGTAGTGGGCACACGGTCCAGGGGACGAGGCCCAGGAACACAGGGGAACTGGGAGGGCTGCTGTGCGACAGGGGGTGGACAGGCCAAGGGAACCCACCCTCCACGAGGCCCTCTCCTCCATCATGGGAGCCTACCACCACTCCCAGGAGATGATGGCAACGGTACTGGCCAAGTTTCAGGAGACCCAGTGCCTGCAGGAGAAACAGTATATGGGCTTCAGGGAGGAACTCAGAACCATCAGCTCCACTCTGGGCACCATCATAGGGGTGCTGAAGGAACTTGTGAACACCAGGAGGGACACTGTGGCACTACAAGGGGCCCCTGACGCTAGCATGGACGATGAACTGCCCACCACCTCCGCCGTCGCTAGTGGACAGGACGCCCCGCCACAGTACCACCACACCAGCACCCCACCCCCTGCAGAGGGAGAACCACCCCGCAAATGGTCCCTGAGATCCAGGACAAAGGCACAGCATGATGCCAAGACCCCCGCCAAGAAATGAGACCACCCTGATTGTCATCCTACTGTCCCACTTTGTCACCCTGTCCATCCTTTAACTGCCCCAGCTCCACTTCCTATGCCCATATGGGCAATGCACCTGTGAGACTAATAGACTGGACTCTGCCATGGACATTCCTCCGCCATCACCCCTCACCATTTCATTACCCCCTCCAATATTGAGCACTTAAATAAACACACCTAAAGCACAAAACGATCTGGAGTCTGTCTGTGATTTTGAAATAGTGTATTAGCAATTACAGTGACAAAATGCATTTTTAAATAGTAATGTCAACATACCTATGTCACACAGCTCTAGTCCATGAGGAATCTAAGCAGATGTCACACAGTGGGACCCACATCTGTGAAATCGTAAGGGAAAGTGACAACTCAGTGACCATACACTGGGTGAAAATGACAGACAGTAGAGAGGTAGTAGTGTTAAAGTACATGTAGTATGCAGGTTTGTATTCTTACCTGTGTCTCACTGGAACTATTGCAGGATCACTGAGTCCCTGTTGTGCATGTCTTCTTCCTCTGCTTCCTCGTCTTCACTGTCCACAGGCTCCACAGCTGCCACAACACCGCCATCTGGACCATCCTCCTGCAGAAAAGGCACCTGTCATTGCAAAGCCAACTTATGAAGCATACAGCAGGCCACGATGATCTGGCACACCTTCTTTGGTGAGTAGAATAGGGATCCACCTGTCATATGGAGGCACCTGAACCTGGCCTTCAGGAGCCCGAAGGTCCGCTCGATCACCCTCTTAGTTCACCCATGGGCCTCATTGTTGCGTTCCTCTGCCCTTGTCCTGGGATTCCACACTGGGGTCAGTAGCCATGACAGGTTGGGGTAACCAGAGTCACCTGCAAATGGTGAGGGACAACTGTTAGACACACACCAACTCTTAGGGATATCCACAGACCCAGACAACCATTCCCACTGACTTGCTTCCAGGTACTCACCTAATAGCCACACACGGTGCCTCTGGAGTTGACCCATCACATAAGGGATGCTGCTATTCCGCAGGATGTAGGCGTTGTGCACTGAGCCAGGGAACATGGCATTCACATGGGAGATATACTGGTCGGCCAAACCATCTGTACATTCATGGAATGATAACTCTTCCGGTTTCTGTACACCTGTTCACTCCTGTCGGGGGGACCAAAGCCACATGTGTCCCATCAATGGCACCTATGATGTTGGGGATATGTCCCAGGGCATAGAAATCACCTTTCACTGTAGGCAAATCCTCCACCTGAAGGAAAACGATGTAGCACCACATGTGTTTCAGAAGAGCAGACAACACTCTGGACAATACGTTGGAAAACATAGGCTGGGACATCCCTGATGCCATGGCCACTGTTGTTTGAAATGACCCACTTGCAAGGAAATGGAGCACTGACAGCACCTGCACTTGAGGGGGGATTCCTGTGGGATGGCGGATTGCAGACATCAGGTCTGGCTCCAACTGGGTACACAGTTCCTGGATTGTGGCACGGTCAAGCCTGTAGGTGATAATCAAATGTCGCTCCTCCATTGTCGACAGGTCCACCAACGGTCAGTACTCCAGGGGATGCCGCAATCTTCTCACATGTCCCAGCGGACGGTGCCTATGAAGGACAACAGCGAGCACAGAGTTAAACAACTCAGAGGTACGTACCCACAGTTTACACAGAACACCAATCATACACAAAAGGTGGCCTGTATGTGTGTTGAGTCTAGGCCTAGGTCTGTGTAACGCAGTTGAAAATGAAGCCATGTGGGCCCCTGAAATGGCGGCTGCCTGACCTGTAAAGTGGGACAATGGGATGTGAGGTAACTGCGCTGGCGATGTACACTGTCGCGGTAGGCGGTCGAAGACCGCGGCGCAATGCTGCATTGGTTAACATTGGACCCTATGGGTCCCAGGAGCCAATGACGATGGACGCTGGCAGTGACGGTACGCACTGCCGTGGACTTTACCGCTATTTTCTATCACTTCAATCACTCAATACCTGATCTTCGACAGGAGAGGACCCACACTGCAAGTGTTGCTGTGACCTCGGTCTGGAAGAGACAATGGCTCGAGTGTCTGGGGAAAGGGCCCGTGCCTTCACATCGGAGGAGTTGGAGAAACTCGTTGATGGGGTCCTCCCCCAGTACAAGCTACTCTACGGTCCTCCAGACAAACAGGTAAGTACACAGGGAGCATGTTGTATGGGCTATGCCTGTGTGGAGAGGGCTGGATGTAAGAAGGAAGGGGGCAGAGTGCTGTGTGCATGAAAGACGGTGAATGCATGTGCCACATGGCAAGGGTAGGGATGGGGGCCAATCACTTTGACGGTGCAGTTGGTAATAACTTCTCTTTTTCCCCTGTACATTTCATGTAGGTCAGCGCCCACCAGAAGAAAGATATTTGGCGTGCCATCGCCAAGGAAGTCCGGACCCTGGGGATCTACCACAGACGGAGCACCCACTACCGTAAAAGATGGGAGGACATTTGCCGCAGAGCAAGAAGACGGCGGAGGCTCAGCTGGGGATGGCCTCCCAACGTGGGAGGGGTGCCCGTCGCACCATGACCCCCCTGATGTTCAGGAGCCTAGCGGTGGCCTACCCGGAGTTGGATGGGCACTTGAGGGCATCACAGCAGACACAAGGGGGTGAGTACACTCTCATTCAGCTGACTTTGCGCGCATTATGAGGTGTCTGGGTGGGGGAGGTGGGCCGTGGGTTTCCCTAGGCCAGGGCGAGTTCCGTAGGCAAGGCCCCTCCGTAAGACAAGCCACGTGGCACCCCACCCCACCTCTGTAGAGTGCCAAGTACAGCTATTCATGCCCCTGTGTCATCTATGTGTGCAGATGTCGTCCATAGCCTTGTAGGCCATTTCCCAGGAATTGAACAGTGAAGCCCAAGAGCGTGGCGTAGTGCAGGGGGCTTCTGTGTTTGTCGTGTCCGCCAACGGTAGCGGTAATGCATGCACTCAACATGTCTTTCTTCTGTCTCCCCCACCTCGTTTTGGTCTCCCTGTTCTTGTGTGCATTAGCATCATCCGGAGCAGTGGCACCGGAGCACGAGGGAGCTGCATCCCACATGGCCCTAGAGGGCGACACTACGGAGTCAGAATTCACTAGTGGGACGGAGGGCGAGGGGAGCTCCACGGCGGGGACAGGAGCTGACACCAGCGACACAGACTCGTCCTCTGATGGGAGCTCCCTTGTGGTGGTGGCAACATCTGTGCCCCCCAAATCTACAGGTACAGCCGCCACCCCCCCTACCAGCACCGCCCTCCCAGCAGCCCTTCAGCCGTTGCCCTGTGCCCGCTCACCCAGGAGGGTGGGCATCACCTTCGCCCCAGGCGCCCCTGCCCCAGTCACCCCTGCTGCCCCCAGTGAGGAGGCCATTGACCTCCTCAGGTCCCTCACTGTTGGGCAGTCTACCATTTTGAATGCCATCCAGGGTGTAGCAAGGCAGTTGCAACAAACCAATGTATTCCTGGAGGGCATTCATTCTGGTCAGTCGGCCCTTCACCGACCTTTTCAGACTCTGGCCTCACCACTGATGGCAGCCATTGTCCCCGTCACTAGCCTCCCCCCTCCTACTTCCTCCACCCCGACCCAATCCCCTGTACCTCAGCCTATCCCAAGCACACCTACAGACCAACATGCACACACCTCAACACACAAAGGAAGCTCTGGCAAACATAAGCACCACACATCCCACAGGCACTCACGCAAGCATCACACACATGCAGACAGACCAACATCCACTGCCTCCACTGTGTCCCCCTCCTCCTCGTCTCCCTCCTCCCTCCCTGTCTCGTCTACACTCACACCTGCATGCACTACCTCTACAGCCACTACGTTCCTCTCCAGCACACCCACCACCACACCCCGCTCACGTGCAGTCACCACCCCCACTACCATTCACACGTCCCCTGTGTCCTCTCCCAGTGTGTCTGTGACGCCCCCTCCCAAGATACACAAACGCAGGCACACACCCACCCAACAGCCATCCACCTCACAACAGCCTCCAGCGCATGCACCTTCACCCAAAGTCACAAAACGTACACCTCCTACAGCCACCACCTCTTCCTCCACTCCCAAACCTCCTCCAGCTACCCGTCCCAGTGTGTCCAAAAAACTTTTCCTGTCCACCCTTGACCTCTTTCCCACCCCTCCCCCACCCCGTCCATCTCATAGGTCCCGAAGTAGCACCTCAGCCACAAGATCTTGGTACCAGTGGTGCCTGTAGTCACTGGAATGTGGAGTGCACCGGCCACCAGGGCAGCCAGTGTGGCACAGAGCCACAGCACAGACAGTCCCCCACCTGTGAAGCATCAGAAGTTGGCCAGCGTCCGGCGGGAGAGGGGGAAGACTCCAGCCTCCAAAACTGCTCCCAGGGGTCCCGGTGGGAGTGTGGAGTCAGCTGTGACACCTTCCAAGGTGGGGAAGGGCCACAAGAAACCCAGCAAGTCTTGCAAGAGCAGCACGGCGGAGAAGACCGCGATCATCCCCGCTGCCCAGGAGGCCACCGCCAGCCCCATCCCAACTGCCCAGGAGGCCACTGCCATCATCCCCGCTGCCCAGGAGGCCACCACCAGCCCCATCCCAGCTGCCCAGGAGGCAACTGTCAACCCCAGCCCAGCTGCCCAGGAGGCCAGCACCAGCCCAGCTGGGCGATGAAGGACCACCAGCAAAAGGCCCGTTGGGCCATGAAGGACAGCCAGCAATAAGCCCGTTGGGCCATGAAGGACCGCCAGCAGCTGAGACCCTGCAATGTAGACGGCCATCTGAAGCACCGCTGAACAGGGCACCGCCATCTGAAGCACCGCTGAACAGGGCACCGCCATCTGAAGCACCGCTGAACATGGCACTGCCATCTGAAGCACCGCTGAAGAGGGCACCACCATCTGAAGCACCGCTGAACAGGGCACCGCCATCTGAAGCACCGCTGAACATGGCACCGCCATCTGAAGCACTGCTAGCCCATGAGCAGCAGGGGCACTGACGCAACTGGGTCTGTCACAGGGTGAATGATGCACTCTGGCCACCATGCCCCCTCCAGAACCAGTGGGAACTGTCATCCACTACCTCTGCCCTTAACAGGATGAAGCACTCTGGGCACCAGTCCCCCTCCAGAACCAGTGGAGAGATTTATCCACTTCCTCTGTCCTTAACAGGATGAAGCACTCTGGGCACCAGTCTCCCTCCAGAACCAGTGCAGAGATCCATCCACTACATCTGTCTTTAACAGGATGAAGCATTCTGGGCACCAGTCCCCCTCCAGAACCAGTGGAGAGATCCATCCACTAACTCTGTCCTTAACAGGATGAAGCACTATGGGCACCAGTCCCCCTCCAGAACCAGTGGAGACTGTCATCCACTTGTGAGACTGTGGCTTTGCACTCCCCAGGATTGAACAGTGGGCAGACCACCCACTGTAGAGACTTGAGAGACTGTGGGTTTGCACTCCCCAGGATTGAACAGTGGGCAGACCACCCACTGTAGAGACTTGAGAGACTGTGGGTTTGCACTCCCCAGGATTGAACAGTGGGCAGACCACCCACTGTATAGACTTGTAAGACTGTGGATTTGTACTCCTCAGGATTGAACAGTGGGCAGACCACCCACTGTATAGACTTGTGAGACTGTGGCTCTGCACTCCCCAGGATGGAACAGTGGGCAACCCACCCACTGTAGAGACTTGAGAGACTGTGGCTTTGCACTCCCCAGGATTGAACAGTGGGCAGACCACCCACTGTATAGACTTGTGAGACTGTGGCTTTGCACTCCCCTGGATTGAACAGTGGGCATGTGGCCCCCTCGTGGATTTGGCGTTGTGCACTCAAGCGGCTGAGGTGCCCCCCCTTTCCCTCCCCCTGAGGTGTCTGTTTTCTTGCTCTATGATGCCCCTGCAGTGTTCTCTCCGTCATGGTCGGGGATCTTGTGTGGGCCTCGCCCATACCGTGTGGTCCCAGTGTTCCACGGACTTTCTTTGTGCAGTACCTGGACTACTAAGCTTGGTGTATATTTTGTTTATGGTGTATATATATATTTTTGTGTACTTGATTTTAACATATTACAATGGTTACACTCATTTTCCTTTTGTCTTTGTATTCTTCCGGGGGGCTGGGGGGTATAACTATATTGTATCATGATGTATTAGTGTGTGTGTTGTGGTGGGTGTGGGTGGGGGTGTTGCGTGTGTGTGTCCCTGTTTTTTCCCTCCCCACTCCCCTATGTCGTAGGTGCAGTACTCACCGTGGTCTTCGCCGCTGGCGTTCGTGCTCCTGGTAGAGGAGCAGGAAGACTATCGCAGGTAGGATTTGGAGTTCCGGTTCCATGGTGTCCTAGTTCCTCGTGGAGTGTGTAGAGGTGAGCGTTTTTCCTTCGAAATTCCTGTTTCCGCCGTGTTTTTATCCGCGGTGAATCCACCGCGGAAAAGGTGGCGGATTGGCCTGTCATAATAGTGTGAGCGGTACATTGTCTCCCGCCTTATCTGTTGGCAGTGACCGCCGCGCTGTTTGTTTGTATCGCCGTGGCGGTCGGAGTGTTAAAGTGGCTGTCTTTGTTGGCGGTTTCCGCCACAGTCGTAATTGCAATTTTTTACCACCAGCCTGTTGGCGCTCTTACCGCCGCTTTAACACCGTCCGCCAGGGTTGTAATGACCACGTATGTGTCCTGTTCGAGACCACTGTAAAACCTTGACAGTTCAGAGCAGGAAACAAAAGCAGTGACCCTCCACACACCTGGAAACAAACTTGCAGCACAGCAGGACGATTTGCTTTTTTGTTTTTGAGAAACAAATTTATTTTTGATAAACAAAAAGCTCTGTCAAGCAGGACCATTAAACAAGGGGGCTCCCACTACCCCACCGAATGAAGAGAGAGAGTACCACCTCCCTGGCAGTTTTGCTAAGTGTGGTCTTTCATCAGAGGAGTAAAGGACATCTCCATCTTGACTAAATGCTAAAAGGTTCCATGGAATAATATACTGTTGTGTCAAATGTATTGAGAATTCCAACCTTAACAACAATGAATAATTAAAAAATGTGTGACTCTGTGCACCTTACCAATGCTGGGGAAGTGTTGTTCCATTTAAATAATGTTTCCTCTTTTGACCAAAGGTATTTTATAAAACTCCAAATAGGACCACAGCACTCCAATATAAGCACATAAGATATAGATGATTGCTTGCCAAATTATAAAGATTTGAAACAAGTCCTTAAAGAAAACAATGATCTTCTTTGTTGCAAACTTGTAGTTTTATTTCTGTCAGCAATAGTGCTTTGTAACTTGTTTGTTCATTCACAGCCCACAGTAATAGTCTTTCATAGTCAATTCATTCATTGACAGCCAACATGTGTTCGTCACAAAGTTACTTTTTTAAGGCAGAAACGTAACAAGTGATGAATCCATATGTAACGTGGGTCAGTCATATATGAGATAGCTGTGCCTGGTCTATAATGTAGACTTCACTAATTTCAAGTAATCCAAAAAAAGTATCCTCTATCGCGTCTCCAAGGAAAATAAGTTCCAAAGGTTTTCAACAGTATAAAACAGAAGTAGAAGTTCACGGGAACATTATAAGTCCTACTTACGGACTGTCAGCAAATTCCTTGGAATGCTTGTTGTCCGTTGCTGATGTTATAAAAATGTTGCTTTGTGAGCAATGATGATTGAGGTGTGTAACATTTTCAGCACATTTAATTGTTTAGTTCATTTTGAGGTACATATGAATGCTACCTGGACTCTAAAAGATAATATTTGTTTTGGCCCTGTAAGAGAATAATATAAAGGTGGCTTTCAAGAAATAGTTTCACAAGATTACTGTTGTTTTCTAAAAACGATCTATTATGTGTTTCTAAGTACAGAACATGTATAACAGGTTTTCGTTTAATTTTCTACTTTCACTTGAGACTCCTAATCCCTCTCCCTTCTCATTGTTAGTGCAAGATACATTACGCTGAGAGGAAAAATGAAAGGTATACCAACCACATGCATTGTGTACAAAACAGTGTGACAGTCCTGTCATAAGTACCACAGAGATGATCATCTACGTCCATTTCTACTTCTGTTTAATGAAATCCCCAAACCCTGTGACATGATTAGTATGGCTAAATGTAACGTTAATTAACTGTTATAAAATAGATTAACCCTCACTTGGTGTTGAAATCATACATGTTTCTCAGAAGAAATACATACGTTTAAGGAAATACCCTGTAGCAGAAAAACGTAATAATGTGTCTTCACTGTCAAAATATAAGTCTTTTTTGGTAAATTTGGCATATAGCATCTCTTTGGAAAGTACAGATCAGTTCTAGGATATAAAGTCATTAAGTACTCAGGCAAAAGTTCGGAAAACAGTTTAAAGTTCGTATTTGAACACTGTATCTCTCAAGAAGTGCAGCAACCTTCACTTGGGAAACTTCACCCAGTCTTTTCTGCCATGTTTCTTAATTTTTAACCTTATTCCATAATACTACCTGGACTGAGTCCGTCTCCTTCTGGAGGGAGTGCCTGATTAAGCAACACTGGATGGGTAAAGGGATCCAGAAGTTAAAGTTACCTTATGGGTAAACCCAAAGTTTTATTAGGGATAGCCAAGTTAAGACTAAAAGATAGAGAGGGATGCCAGTGAGTAACGTGGATGCATCCTAACAAATGCCAACATGCGTCAAACTATATATTGCCTCTGTATATTGGCTCAAAGGCCTTCTTCAGGGCTGATCTTGATCTCTACATGATTAATAGATACACTCATGCACGCAGGCCCCAAATTAGGGGGCCATGAAATTAAAGGTGTGGAGGATGGTAAACCTCAAGGATTGTCCACATTATGTTCCTGTGGACTGATAGGTGTCTTTTCCTGGATATCTAGGGCTATCAGCAGCTGGCAGGTATTTACAGGTTCGCTAGTAAATATAGCCCAGCAGTTTTTCTTTCACCCTCAGGTAGGCACAGGTTTGAACTTACCTTCCAGCTTTAGCAGGAAAGACAGGCAGGCTGTGACTCACATGCTACTATTATTTAGCCGGACATAATGCATATTGGATAACAAACAATTATGCCAGAGACTGCCAGCAATACCTCTATTTCAAAGTAGGTGAATGAAACGCCTTTCCCTGAAAGACGCACCTACACAAGAAATCTACACACTTGCTTAAAAAACGCTGTATTAATATGCTAAAACCCAAGTGTATTGTAGAGTATATGAATGTGGGTAATTGCGGATATAAATATTCTGGTCAATAAAATAAAGATAAAACCTGTAAAATTATACAAACTGTCAACACATTCGCGTAGTAGATGGCAAGGTAATCTTTGAATGAAATATCTGATGGACTCCTTTCTCTTCCAGTGTTAGTCAATGCCTACATTGGTACCAAATTCTTGCCATAAACAAGAGCTTCCTAAATGGCCACCAACATGCATCCTGCAAATAATTCAGAGTTTTCCAGACTTCAGCTTGTTCAGCGAAGCCACATCAATCTTTGACTATGTTATGTTGCTGTTCATTTGAGAAGCAGATAGCTAGCTCCAGCAAGTGCCAGTGTGTGTTTGTGATGCAGAATTTTCTGGATAGATGATCCTTCTGGATATTCCACTTGTCTCAAGGCTATTTCTCAAACGTATTATGATAAAATGAGCATTGTGATTAGTGATGGAAGGTGTGAATAGAAATGCATGACTTCCCTACCACATTTGTCAATTCAGGTATGGTAGGACAATTATCTTTGGTGAAGCAATGAAAACCTTCAGAGGGCTTATCCTCTTTCACAATTGTCTGTATTTCCACCATAATACTTGCATCGATCTTTGTTTGAGAACGAGTCACAGCAACAGTCTTACAGGTTTGCAATGCTGCTTCTGCAGCCAAGGCAGTTGCATAGCTTCTTTTAAAATGAATTCCTTAACTTTCGTGGGCAATAGAAGGTAGTATGTGGACCAAGAGCCGCTTGCTGTGTTAGGCAGTCACTTTTTCCCACATTGTTGAGCTTTTATCGATCTACACTTTGAATCCTGAATCAATTTTAAGTGCCAGTGGGGTAGGGCTAAAATGCACAAAGAATGCTAAATCTGACATCAGGAGTGCAGGACCTAACAGATCAGCCTCCTGAAGGGCCAGGATGAGGGCATGAATATAAGCTATTTATGCAGTTTAATCGCTCCAGGTTTAAGGTTGAGTGTGAAGTCACCATCTTAGAAAAGTCCCTGTACTGCAGTGCAACTAGAGGGATATTTTGGTTTAGTGCCAATCACAGACTGTGTAATGCCATCCACACAGAACATATTCATGTTATCATGTACAGGTTATACATATAGAGTTTGAGGTAGTGCTTGTTCATATTGTAGGACGTCATGTGTTCTGAATGTGAGATTGTACTCAAGTTTTATATTCCTAGAATTTTGAGTTGAAGCCCATTGCACCCAGTGCAGTTGCAATGCACAGTAGGTATGCTTATGTTAGTAGGTGCCTTTAATTTAGGGATTCAGGAAATCTATAATCTGTTTGCTGTGTGCCAGAGGACGCAACATCTGCACAGCCATGAAAATCATTTTCTCAAAGTGAATCATCACTCTGTAGAGGAGTATAATTGTGATTTGTACACTATCAGGATGAAATGCCTCTCATTACAAATTACATAGGTGTAGTCTTAAGTGCTAGGAACAACCCTTATTACTGGGCTATTCATGTTGTGCTGTGCCTGGAGATATTTCATCTCTCACATCTGCTTATCTGTCCACTTCCTTTCAGAAAGGGTAGGCATCATTAAGCAATCTAAAAGTTTCACTTACTCAGCAGCATAGCATGGCAAGTAAGCTGTTTTAAAATTCAAGCACTGCATAATTTTCTCAATGTATGTGGAGGCTGTAAGGTGGCACATTTCTGCAAGAAATCTGGCATCAATCCTTTGGTCTAACAAAAGCACATTAAAGAATACAACCTTTGACTTGCTGAAATTTACATCTGGGTCAAAGTAAAATAGTCACTACTTTTGTCTGCCCTAATGAGGTGCTCATTCAAATCATCCAATATACATGTCATCAATGTCAAATCAATCTTCAGGATCATCTTGTGAGATCTCCATTTTTTGCTACAGATAACCCTGGTCTATTTTTATATTCCTGTAAGGGTCTTGTATAACTCCAGTGAATACCCCTAAATGTGAAGTTGGTTAAATATTCTGATTCAGGCCCCGTGTTTTGAGTAAATCAACTATTTGCAATACCTAGAGATGCTTTGTATTTTTTCCTAACTACTTTCCTCATCATTCCAGTATTGTGAGTGTTTTGCACTGCATGTGTGCATGTGTGTGTGTGTGTGTTCGAATTGCTGTAATCCAGTACCATTCTATAAGAGTTGTCTGGAAAAAGAGGAGTGTTTATGGTTGAGTGATGAGGCACTATCATACCCTGTAACTGATCCTCAATGGCCTTTTATATCAACCTTCCCATCTGGCCTCAATGGATACCTAGCCTGTACCTGTGGTTAACTCTGAAGATTCATCACGTCTATGCCAATCTGTCTGAGGTCTATACAATGCCAGTGCTTGCTTCAAAGCCCATTCATGAGCATATTTGTACCTGGCTCCAGGACACCAAAAATGAAAACACTTCAAGTATTACACACAAGGTGTATCCCTAATAAAGAGTGGAGGCCAAACATCCTCAGCTAGGAAGGTGTCATACATATCAGATAAATGTGATCATACAGCTTTTATTTTACACAATCTATCAACCTTTACCTTTGTGTTTGTAGCGTGTATGGCTGTAGAAACACATGCTATGCTCATCACACTAATGCTACCTAGTGTTGGACTCTGCTGTTGCAAGAAGTTTTTTCGAGTCACAAGACTCTGACTCCTCCCTTAGTTTGCAATGCCAACTTATTGCCAACAAGATGCCTCCCACCAAATGTTACTAAGAACTATCAATGAAATAGTATCATAATTGCTATTAGCTTAATACCCAAATCAACCGCTTAGGCAGTCCCAGGTTAATTTTGTATTATTTAGAGCATCCAGTAATATAGTTAAAGAGGGTCTACCATGCGTAGTGGTATGTGAGCTACCATACTTAGGGCCTGATTTAGAACTCAGTAGACAGGTTTCTTCATCACAACGGTGACGGATACACTGTCGGCCAAGATGTAAATCTCATAGGATGTAAGGGGATTTAGAGTTCGGCGGACAGGCTATTCGTCACTGTTGTAATGGAGTAACCCCTCCGCCGAGTTCTAAAAAAATCCCATAGTTCCCAGCGTATTACACTCTTCTACACATTATGAGGAACACATAGAGGCAATGTTTTATGCTTATTTGTGTGTGTTGTATGATGATAGATTGCCTCCAATTGATTAGTTTTACTGGCAATCAACTAAGGAATTTTATCTCGCTTGGTAGGCACTCTTTTATAACTGAATTTATAGTCTGTAGACTGATTGTGGAGACAGAGGTCCTTGTATAGATGCAGGGACTTCTATGCTAGTCCCTTCCATCTATAACACATACTGTCAAAGTGTTCGCTACATAGTCACTAATTCTGTAAATAACTTTGTACCTGAGCTACAGTTTGGTGTATTTTTCACTAACACTGGCCAGGTAGGTCCTGGAAAGCTTGAAAAACCTATTCCTAAGGACTCCACTACATGTGGCAATCTCCCATTAAACTATGATGCATGCTCCTGAAAACCAATGGAGATTGCTAGTCAATTATATGCTACATAATGTGCAGGTGTTGGAGCAGGCTTTATGAAGGAATATATCTGGTAGTAGGATATAATGTCACACACTCCACTCATGAGTAGAGTATTTCAAGAGGATAGGCTAGACTTGCTGTAACTCTTATAATGACTTCTCCCCCCACCACAGGGCACCCTCACACCATGTCAGATATTACGTGAAAGGTTCCCTAAAATTTGCATTTATTTATACAACCCCACTGCCAGTTTAACACAGATTCAGAATGTGATTCAAAATTCAATTAACTTGCCAGGAAACCTTTTGACTAGTAAAGCGCTCAACAAACCCTTCAGCAGATAGGGTGCTCCTCTTAATGTGGGTTTTGTGGTTGAGAATGTCCTGCATTCCTTGTTTCAGACCCATAGGCTTGCAGAGAGATTGTTTGCCATACTTCTGCTAAATACAGGTCCTAATCATCCAATATAACAACCTGGTTCTCAACTAAAGGAGCTGCACATGGTAGGGATTTAGCCCCCTAAATGCATGAGGGATTCTACCCTGACCTTCTCATGTAATCCACACGAGACTGGTCCATGAAGTGAATTCGACACTGACCTAAGAAACTGGGAAATTTCAAAGGAGTTTCATAGAATTTAGTTGTTGTGGAACGAGAAACACTTGTGCATCTATACCTGGCACATAGGAAGAAACTGGTGCAGCAGAAATAAAAGGTGGGGAACAGTGTTTAATGTGAGTCAGTTAATGCTGCTGGGGGCTACTAGTACTTATTTTTCAGGACCAGCACTTATTTTTCCTCTTCAGGCATTTCCAGAGAGTAAGAGAGGGAAATTACACAAAAGGAAAGAAGGACAAAGAGAAAGATGGAAAGCCAATCCAAAGGGAGAAACGTGAAATACACGAGAGTGGGATAAACGGGCAGTGAATGTCTGGCAGTAGATTGAGGAAGCCTGGGGTGGGTTCCACAGCTTTGGAATTTGGTGCGCTGGCATTTAATAGTGATAGCTGCAGGCTTCTAAACAGATCTTTGGGCACCAACACTCTTTTACAAATTAAGCACTGTTGGGGAGTTTAGTAAACCAACAGGATTGCCAACATTAGTTTTAGTAGGTCTGGCGTTGAACTCTTGCTAAGTATCTAGGGCTGCCTTTCTTTGATGTAGCAAGAGGCTTTTACTTCTACTTATAGGGTAAGGCCTGAGCTTTCGCTTCTGGAGCCATCTCTAGAGGCACTCAGAAAGTTAAGTGATCTCATCAAGATGCCCAATTCTGGTATCTGGAATCCTTCTCTTGTAATCAGGCTGCTTGGGTGAGTGTGTACAGGATGCCTGCAATAGCGAGTGGTGCAATAGTAATTAGATGAGAAGAACTGTTCCTGTTTCTAACACATATATGGTTATTGTCAGGAAGCCAATGATACTAGCTAGAGATTGGATTGTGATTTGTTGGAATGAGTGCCATGAGAGGATGTTGTCAGGTTCTGAGGATGTAGAGCTGCTGAAAACCCCTTATGTATCTGAATACCTACATGATAGACCAGTGATGAATGTGCTTCTGGTGATAGGAATCCAGGTAGAACACAGAAAGGGAGAGAGAGAAAAACCAGACTGGAGTTCATTGGAGGAAAAGGGAGAGTGAGAAACACAGGATTGGAGTCTCATGAATGAAACTGGACTGTCTCATTCAAGGGACAGCACTGTGCATCATCAATGGTACACAGATAGTTTACTGTCACTGGCTAGAAAATAGGGGAGAGGAGAGTATGTGAAACCCGCTAGACAGAAGGGGTAATCATGGATAAAGTTACAAGCTTGCTGGTTTTGACAGCAAAGGTTTCTGGTTTGAACCTCGGGCCAACCAGGAATCCAGCTGCATGACCCAAGATGTTGCCACAAACACACTAGTAATGTACAACTACGAGAGGCAAATGCACCAACAAAGGTTAACGAGGAAAAAGGAACTACGGAACCAAGAAGGGGAAGGACCAAAGGAACCAAACAAGGATAAAACAATAATGTGAAGGATGCATATGAGTGCAAACTGGAATGTAATTCGAGAGAGACATGCAACTTCCAAAACATTGCCAGGTTAAGACTCTGACCCCCTGACTGATCTTAAATATAAGTCTGCCACTGTTGACTCAAACAAAAGTCTTAACACCAGGAAGCGAGTGTATGATTGTATGCATTTAGCTGTCTAGTCTTCTTGATAACATGAGTTTCCACTGACCTGTCTTCTACTGTTTCTAGCCCTAGAGCATAGAATACTGTCTGTGTGTTTGCCCTGAATCCTGTTAGGCATGGAGGTAATTTAAGTATCTTAGTATGAAGATTTGCATTGTTGGTGTTATGTATTATGGCATTGATTTTATTTTTTAAATAGTGGTTTATGTGAATGTTTTTTTGTTCTGATTGGGACATGTCAGTTATTTGTTTGCTTTTGTACTGGTTTGTAGTATGTTTTTAAACTTGGCTACGGTGATGTTTAGTTTGCAAGCTCTGCAAAATACCTTGAGTACTGTGAGTTTGTGCTACATTTGTGAATTGCACCATACATTTGTACATTTATCTTATTTTTTCTTGATATTTTCTTGATTTTGAGTGAGTTTATAGGTATGGTAGAGAGCAAAAATTTGTGTTCAAGCTTACGATGATTTTATTGGATTCAGATGTTTTGAAGAGGGAAAGATACCAGTATTTAATGAAAAATATCTATTTGAAGAAGCAAACACTGTCAGAGAGAACATTTTAGAATACTTCCTGGCCCCAGGAAGACCAGCGTCCATTGAACCTATATGTCTCTGACATTACTAGGGCTACTTCAGAAATATGTGATCACTTTCCCATTAACAAAGGTATTAAAACATTTTCATCAACTCATATTTGCATTATTTAAACTAGCACCTATCCCGGTGATGGGGGAGATAAAAATTAAGGAGCTGGAAAAAGGGAGACTGCCCACAATAATCAATAGGTTTCAGGGGCATATTACATTCTTCAAAGAGAGTCGTAGGGAACTGAGGCCCTCATTATAACTTAGGCGGTAAAAACCGCCTACCGCCACGACGACGGCTGCCAAAAAAACATTGCTGTGGCTACCAGCCGTCTGCCATATTATGACCACAGCCAGATTTCCGCCACAAGAATGGTGGAAATCTGGCTGTGCTGTCAGTGGATGGCAGTAAGGTGGTGCTGCTACCACCAGCAGCACCACGCCAGTAGACCGCCGCCAGACGAATTATGAGAAATAATATGGCCTGGCGGTGTTCTGCTGGCGGGCGCTGCTGGCGGTAGCTGCGCCTGTCCCGTCCTGTCTCCTGCTGGAGGACTCCCTGGATCCAGGTAAGTCGGGTCTCTGACAGGGGTGGGGTGTGTTGTGTGTGGGGTGTGTGAATGTATGTGTGTGCGTCAACGCGGGTGTGTGTTGAGTGTTGAATGCATGTACAGACGTTTGAGTGCGTGTATGTTGTAAAATGTGAATGCGTGTCTGCATGTATGTTTGGAAGTGTGTGCAGATGTGTGTGTGATTGGATGTATGCATGCGTGTATGTATGTGTGAATGAGTGTGTGTGTAGGGGGCGTGAATGTAGGGGTAGAGTGGGGGGTAACTGGGGAGGTGGCGGGGGAGACCCCTATTAGAGACAGGTATGGAATTCACTGTCACTGATATGGCCTACCGCCATGGTTTTCGTGGCGTTACGAATGCCACGAAAACCATGGCGGTAGGTGGGGTCATAATCCCGCCGATGGAACAATGGCGGCCACCGGGCTGGAGATGGGCATCTCCAGCCAGGCGGCTGTTACCGCCGTGGTGGTGGGAGTGGTACATTGGTGGATTAGCTTCATTATCACTGGGGTCGTAATGACCCCCTGAGTGTCCAAACTATACTTGCAACTGAGGCATTGGGTTATCAAACCTCCAAACAGGAAAGTGTCAACTCAGCTGATCACCATGTTTGAAAATCTATTGACCATGTATGAATTGACAAGGGGTCTGATATAGTCCTTATAAGCTATTCTTTTAGAGGCATGGGCCGGCAACCTTGGAAACGCCAAAAGCAATGCACATGTGATTTGGTTCAAGTGGTTGCAGGGAGATGTATGGTTGGATATTCAAAGGAGCTTCATAAGTATGTTCATAGGCAAACTAGTCCTTCATTAGCACCATAGTCCACACCGATTTCATCAGATTTACTCAGAGTTGCCAAAGTGTAGCATTGCATTAGAAATTATGAGACACATCCGATGGGAGTGTGGGCTAGTTGATAAGGTGTTGAGTTACCCAATTTTATGTGGTGCTTGCAGACTTCAAGCATAGCACACGTGGTTAAGGTGCATAAAATATTCTTGGTTCACTCGCTAGGGCCAAAAGACTAATAGTTGCATGTTGGAAGAAAACAAAATGGCTTTATCACAACTACCATGGATTCACAGACCATGGCAGATCATACCACTTGAAAAGCTTTGAGATGACCTGCCAGAACAGGAGAGTCATTTTCATAAGTTTTGGGAATCGCTAATGCAAGTGTTCATGGGGATGGAGTACCTCATATGTTAATTAATTAGATGCTTATGGGTGAGAGAGCTTAGCTTGGCTGTGCCACTACATCTCTGGGGAAAAAAACATGAAAGGGTGATCATTTTCTGGCAGTCACAATTTGGTGGTCACATTTTGTATGATACTTAATGTGGTTCATATAATTTCTGTACTGCAAAGCATATGAGTGGAGTGCATCTCTGCATATAATATTTCAAAGTTTTATGGATATATATTCAAGACTAATGTTTTAAAAGTATTATTTTGCATAATCATGTCGTATATTCTTACATGAGGTATAGAATTCATTTAATCTTAGAGTGTATTCATGTTTTATCACCTTGGCTCGAAAGAAGGCCTACACATATAATTTTCTTTATACAGTTAATATTCAACTTGGAGTTGTTTTTCTTAAATGTTTCTTTCGAGATGCAGGTGTTAGTAGCAGAGACAAAGTCAACAAGAAGTTTAATGTGCAGGAGAGGTAAGAAAACTTGAGATGAAGTATGCAAGGACAAAGAGTGGAGTGTTCTCGAAGCTTGGCCGGCGTAACTCTTTTGAATTTGCTTTGATTGAAGAGCATCAAGATGGGATGTATAAAGGGGTTGGAAATTGTAACTTCCCCATTAATTTTAATTAGAATTTCAACCTAGAAGCTTCAACTGTGATGCCATCGTCTTGGAAAAGTGTGATATAAGGAATGTTAGTGAGAGATTCAGACCCTTTTCTATTCTTAGAGCTGAATGGACCCTTCTGAAGCACAGACCTCATAATTTCTACGTGGCTTTATGCCATCAAAACTCTCTTGACAGAATATTCTACTGAATTTCTTTTTGCAGACCTTTCTCAATTATTCCTTTAATTAATATTCAAATAGTTAGGTTTCAGTTTAAACTGTTAGATAGGAGAACTTGGTTCTAGTGACCAAGAATCATATGCTTTTCCTGATCTTTTGTAGTGTGGCTATAGACGTATTAGTCCTGTATATGCTAACTAGGTTTAACATTGTGCAATGCTTTAACTCTCCTTTGGTGATTTTATATATTTATATTATAGTTTAGAGACTCATTTACGTAACGTTGACTTTGAGTCTGTAATAAAACCCTCTTAACTCAATGGATTGACTCCAAATGTTATTATGTGACATTTGGGTTGCATAGAAATAGTTTATTGAATTCAACAACAGTTACTCTTCACTCCTCAGAACAGAGAAGAAAAGATTCATTGGCACCAGAATTATTAAAAGGGCCCCAGTCTCTACCATGGGTCTCTGTTTTATTTATCTATCACAATATACAAATATCACTATAAATACGTTATCTACAAGTGCTTCACTAATTACATATTGAGGAACATATAAAATTAAAAAGAAGTTATAAAAATACACAAATAAATTAGCTTAAAGTACAGTAACACTTGAAAGTCTGAGCTCATCAAATGCAACTTTAAATCTTAATATATTATCTCCCTTATACATCTCTACCCCTATATGTACTTATGTATCTATATATTTGTTACTTTCCTCCTACTGTAGAAGAAAAAAAACATTTGACTCTCTCCAATGCACTACTCTATGTCTCACCCTATACCTCTCTCGATATACCCTCTCCCCTCACTCTCTCTGACTCATCCCAAACCTCGTTCTACTGCTATCATCTCCAAAGAAAGCCTTTCTAGACTCTTCCCTCCTCCAGCCCTCCTTGGATCACCCTGTAATGCTATCTGTATTTAACCACCGACTCCATCTTGACCACTGATTCCATTTTGTGCTTAGCTTCAGGTGACGTCACATCATTGGCACAGGTATTTTTCCACAAAGCTTGTTTTCCACGCTGAAAGTTTTTTCACTCTTCTCAACAGAGCAGGGAACATATTGTGGGGGTTGCAAAGGTGATAAGAGTGTACCAGGGTGAGAATGTTTTCAGCTGAGAAAGGTATAGCTCTGTCTCAGGAATGCGCATTGGGGCCTAGCCAGTTCTTTTGCCTGTTTTCGACACAGACCAAGTAGAGTCAGCATTTGAAGTCAATAACTGAAGGGAGGGGTCGATAACTAAAATCTTCCTCTTAAGTTACTTTAAGATACATAAAGCGGGAAAAAATTAACTCTGGCCCAGTTTTGGGAGTGGACGCACTGCCCAATCAGATCTCTTTGGGGAAAGTTCTCCTATCTCAGTCGCTCAGGGTCACCTGGCTTGATGTTGGCAAGGATGATGATGGATTCAGCCCGCATGGTGATGCATTTTTATTCTTAATTATATAGACTCTTTCCTCTTTTATCCTTTCATTATTCTGTTCAATCCAGCTAACAGACTTGCATGTTCACCGCTCAAATTAACTCAAATTTCCCTATGCTTATCCACCACTAATCATTTTTGGGTTCTGGATTAGCATGCTACTTGCCAAAAAGTGCTTTGATGTCTCATCAGGCATAGTAAGCACTACATAAATACAATTACAGCTACTAGACTATCTAACATGCCTTAAGAGTGCTCAGGGATTTGTGCAGTCACTCAAATGTACTAGAGACTGCCATAGGATTTGCACTCATGGAGTGTGGTCAGAAGAGGTTAGTAGTTTAAGCATGGTTTTCGTCTACTCTTTTTTTTTTTTACTTATAATGGAATTAAGTTGACATTTGTAACAGGTCAGAACTTCTTCGGGTCCTTGTTAGGCCTGTGATGTGGTCCTCTCAAAGTTCATGTTTTTGAAGAGGTGGGTTTGGTTTCCATCATGAACCAGGCCAGAATTCAGACGGTCTTATATTGGATTAGATTAGTCAGGAATATAAATGCCAAGAGGTACTTAAAAGCCATATAGGAGGTGAGCAGGAGTACCGGAGAAGGGACGACTGTTATCTGCACACATGAGGAAATGGCTAATGAGTATGGGCCTGATTAACCTATGGGAAGAACCCAGGCAGCAGGTGGGGCCTGGCACAGCAGGTTTAGTTAAGAAGTGCTCGTACATTTACAAAGGCATGTCAAGGATGGAAGTGAGCGACCAGATGGACTAATAGACTCCTGTCTTAGGTCTAGGACTGAGGTAGGGTTTTAAAAATACATGGATAAAATGCAACCTAATCAAAGAAGGTGGGTATATATCCTTTTCAGACTGGGAACATTTCAACAACGTCATACCTTGTGAAAACAAAATGATTAAGAACGATTAAACGGTAAAACAATTGTAACTGCTCTGTAGAAGGAGAGGATACTCTAAATCACTTGCTCTTGTTTTATTCAAAATATACTTACATCTGATCCAGATGGCTGTTGCCTCTTTTTGAGCTATATGGGACCTGCACCATTACAGATGTGATCAAGCTATGTAATAGAGTAGATAGGGAGGATATTTTTTTAAAAAGTATCGGCCTTTCTTTGGGGGACGCTGCTGGTCATTAAATAATTGACAGAAGTACTCAATAAATCCCCCACACTAGTTAGTGCTTTCAGTCTGATAGGAAGTCATATGCAGTGCATCCAGTTGCAATATAAGTAGGTAACACTGCATGGCATTGCACACATTGGCTTAGTACCAATAACAAACGCTTAACTGTGATAAATTCATCTGCAAGCACAATTTTGTATAACTACCTCTTACCCTGCAGGAGCATGAATTGTGACTTATACTAGTCTGAAGCTCACTATTCTAGGCACCTTATAACTGTCATCACTTTATATGAAGGAGCTCATCAGTTGCTGGACAGTATGCAGTTTCAAATTGGTTTATTACACTAGGCACTTGATTAGTGTTTATATTTTACATTATGCGGCACTGCGGACGGGGACGGCATGCAGAGTAAAGTTACAAAAGTAGCAGTTCACTGGCCTAGGCATTCGGCATTCGGTCGTCCATAATGTCCAGAAGGCTGGGGTAAATTAGCATTGCTCAGCAGAGACTGGAGTAGTGATGATTTGTGTTCAGCTGTGAGTTATCTGGTCCTTCCTATCCCCAGCGCATAGCAGCTTACTATTTAACAATACACACTTGGATTTTAACTTGCCTACTTATTATATTTCTCTGCTTTAACATCTGAATAAGGCATTTTGTGTTATACATTTTACCGAAGGATTATTTGAATCTACCTATGTTGTTATATGGAGTTTTTTGTGTATGTTACCTTTTTGAAGCTAAGTAGGAAGTGCTTTTACATAGGTCCAGTAGTGAAGGCTGCTTTTTCATTGAAAAACATGACGTTTTTTATGTTGATACAATAAAATCAAACTGAATTGAATTATAACAGGTAATTTTGTCGAACCTGTGTTACAGGTGATGTACATTCCTACTTACACAATAGCTATAAAAGGGTATAACATTTGATTGCCCTTTTAACACTTTAATATTATGTTATTTTAAAAAATGGGAGACGTTGATGGGAAGAGCTCAGCTAATGAGTGGGAGAAACTCGTGTGTCATTGAAGGACTCAACATTTTAAGAATTTTGTGATCTTTTAGATTTGATTTTATGGTGAATTACCTTTCCTCTGAGCACATACAGAAGAAAGCTAACATAATGAAGAGGAACACATAGCCGCAGCTGGCAGTATCATGGAGTGTGGCTGTTTTTTAAAAGAAGAACATATTTTGGTAAAGAAATATATTATTGGGTTATATGGAAATGTGTTAGTGAGATGTTGAAGGGCAATATGTAAGTCAAAGATGCCTTTTTTCTTGGAAAATCAAGTGTCAAGACATTAAAAAACTAGTTCAATAAGGGGTTATAAGATTTTGTGGTATAGCATTAACTCATAAGGAGCAACTTGAATGCTGAAAAGCAAATAATATGGTGGACGTTTTTAGACACTATGGGCCTCATTTTGAGTTTGGCGGATGGGAAAGCCCGTCTGCCAAACTCCTGACAGGGTGGCCGCTGCCTACAAGTTGACCTCTCCACCGGAGTCATTATGAGTTTCCGCTAGGTCAGCGGGTGGAATCCTGAGTTTCCACCCATCTGCCTAGCGGAAAACAGACTACAGCATTGCCTTCGGCTCATAATTGAGTCGCCAGCAATGCTGTAGCCAGCAGGGTGCACCAGCACCCTCACAATGTTCACTGTCTGCAAAGCAGACAGTGAACATTGCAAGGGTGCTGGGCCGAGGGGCCCCTGCACCTGTTATCCACCAGCCTTTTTAAGGCGGCATGAAAAGACTGGCCGAGTACAAGTCGTAATCTGCAGGGCAGTGCTGTTGGCAGCGCTGCCCTGGCAGATTACGATCTCCACCACCACCAGGCTGCTGGGATCCATGATCCACGAGGAGATGGCGTTCATAAGACCAACACAGTCAGAATGACCCCCTTAGGGTCTGATTATGACCTTGGTGGATGGGATAGTCGTTACAAACGTGACAGATAACCTGTCTGTCATATTACAAGTTTCATTATTTCCTATGGAACTTGTAAGACGGCGGGTGGGATATCCGTCACATTTGTGATAGAGTATTCCATCCACCAAGGTCATAATAGGCCCTTAATATGGTGCACCCAGTGTGATAAAAGCCATAAGACAAAGGTATTATCTCTTCAACCTGTAAAGGTGTTGTGCAAGGTTTGACAGAAACTTGAGAAATATATTTTGGTGAAATTTTACATATTATCCTATGGTTATCTCTTTACCATCCCATTGATGGATTGCTGTTTAAGGTAGGGCAAAACATAACTTTATATCAAAGTGACTATGGGAGTGCAATTTCTTGATGAGGTATCTGACAAATATCGGTTGCCCAGGGACAGCAGTACTGATAAGGGAGTTTCACTGTGTTATAGGTCATAAGAGAAGGCAGTTTGGAACCACAATGGCAACTTAGAATCTTCATACATCATTGTATCAGTTGAGTGAGTAAATAGGTTGACCAAGGTCAACAATCATTTGTTTCTAGTTGATTACATTGGCAGAGGGTGTTGAGGATACTTTGAAAGCTCACGGCATCACATTACATCTGGGAATGATTGTGATGCCTTTGGAGTTGATGAACACATGGTCCCTAGAACTAAACTGACTTGGCATGGATGAAATGGACTGAAAAGGTGAACACAGAGTCTGAGGAAATGCTGCAGCTTGTGAAAGCTTCGGAAAACAGAAGCAAAAATGGCTGTAACTATGAGTTGGAGAGTGATATTTGAGTGGGTGAACACATTATGGCAAAAGATCATTGTTTCCAAGGATTTCCTCACATTTCCGCTAACAAGAGTTGCAAATAAGATCGGCAACAACCAAGGGATAGATTGCAAACCATGAAACATAAAGAAGTTGGGGATCTGGTACATGGTGTAATGAGCGGACTGGTAAGCATCTGAACGAGTGGAATCCAGACGTGTGGTGAGTGAGTTTGTGACATCTAGAAGTGCTGAATATGTGATATCTAGTGTGGATGATCAAAGGTTTCCTTTCAGGAAAGTAAAGCCTCCCAAATATGTTATCAGATTGCGCATGTTTTTTTCCATGAGGATAATTTTGTAAAGAGGGGGACTGTGCATTCATGTTTGGAAAACAGTAGATGGGACAAATGTTTGCAGGCCCCTTCAAGACAAATGTTTGCAGGCCCCTTGGAGTTTCTCATAAAAATACAATAAAAATCCATCAAGAATTCAATAAAGTGCAAAAATCATATGTGCAAAACCACAATTCAATTTTCAGTGGACAGTAATTGAGAGTTAGCAACATTGTAAAAATTAAAATCAGTTTAAATATAAAACAGGGCCAAAGACAGCTAACTTTGGACCATTCCTGCACATTCAAAACAATAACGTCATGATTGCATAGTGACCAAAAGGTGACAGCGTATTCAATTTACAACAATTCTCGCTGTTCACCTTGTGGGGGTAGGGTTGGGGAGAGAAATTTAGTCCACAGCTATATATCTTGAGCTCCAATCTACCGGGCTCCAATCTACTGACGAATGGTTTATTAAAATGAACTGTGGTCTTCCCATAAGGATGATTTAGCCACACTAAATGTGTTTTTTAGCCTCCAGGCTTTATGCAAATACTTGGCCACAGCATATACATATCGATCGTTACTATCTGTAGTTAATATTCTAAGGGTGTTTACAAAATTCCTCTGTCCCAATTTTCTGCCCAGAGGGACCAACCAAGATTTCGTAGTGCCTGCACATGCAGTCAAAAAAACATAAAAGTGTGCTACAATTTCAAGGGGAGATGAGCAGCAGGAGCAATTTGGAGATATCCTAAACTGTGCACTCCAAAAACGTCTATGCTTGTTAACAGATAAGATTCCGTATTGAAATTTCAAATACAGGGATCTCCCCTCAGGAGACTCTATTTTGTCAAGAACCTCTTCGAAATTGGGGAGTGCCCTTTCTGTACTAGAAACCCATTACAAGAATGTGAGTAATGTGCATGCGTCTTGATGCACGCATGTACATGGAATCAGAGAAATAAACATTAGAAAAGCCAAAAGCTCTGCATTTCTTAGCCAAAGCCAATGCTTGCCACATGTGCATCAGGTTAATAACTCATGGTTCCTTGCATGTTTACATATGCCTCAGTCCCTGGCAGTCATGGCTCACTGACCTGTAAAGGGGTGGGGGCAGGTGCAGCGTGCAGGGGGGTAACATATAATTTTTTTTAAAAACGTGTCTATGCCACGCCGCTCCTCTCTCCCTCGTCATCGCTACTGGTAGGCACATGCGCCTAGCCTGCTCTGCAGCCAATCCTGACGCTGCACAGAGCAGCGTCGGGATTGGCTGAAAGCACTCTGGATGGGCACTCCCAGGCAGACTGGGAGCCTGTGCAGGCTCTCTCCAGCCCGGCAACACAGTGCCAGGCTGGAGAGAGCCTGCTGCACATGTGTGTTTTATAAGTCCGAGACGGCCGACCAAACACACATGCGCTCTGAGGGGAGTGCTCTGCGCACTCCCTTCACTGCCCGTCACCTCCATGACCCCACCCCTTTTACCGCGAAGGGACAATAAACTTAGCTTATTATCCCTTCGCAGTGAAAGGCTTGCAGCTTCTGCTGCTGGCGGAGGGGGGCGATGCTCCTGGTTGGCTGTAGAGGAGACAACAAATACCAAATTGTATTCCACTCGCTGAGCAGGGTTAACAATAATGTTGTTGTTCTGCCATACATATTGTAGTTCAAACACCACAAAGTGAATTATGTTTTGGTGTCAGTAATATTAACGTATTATACAACTCCTTGTATCCAAATTGGGAGGGTGACAGGATTTCTTGCCTTTGCAAAAATGTGTAATACGGACGTGCAAGGTACTGTTTTTCAGATCTCTCTCCAACTGGGGCATTGCCTCTTTAACTCTTTCTTTGCCTCATTACATACTAGAACTATATTTCGGGTTTGGTGGATGCATAATATGTGCTAAAAAGCAGCGGATGTCTCTTCTGCCTTACTTAGAGCGTATGGTGCACCTAGGCAGTCTAAACAGAGCAGAGCAGGCTCTAAAAGAGGTGTGTCCATGAAGGGTCAGATTGACAATAAAAATATGTGCCCTACATATTCTAAATAGGGAGGCAGGACATCCACCGCTTTCTGACAGATGTATGTCTTGCATCTGCCGAAATGTAAGTAAAGCCCTTAATGAGATGCGTCCATTCAAGATTGGATAGGCACAAGAAATAAGCCCGAACACCCAAAAAATGTGGCCCACGTTTGTAGACAATAAATTTCACAACCATTAATTGGATAGTGTTGTGGGATAATTTGTGGCAAAATACATGGTAACTGAAAAAATGTCTTTCCCCAGGTCTTATCTTCCACCTTTTCCTCTCAGCCCCTCTTATTGCGGCACATACCCACCTACTATTCCTTATCCTTTTTATTCTCCTTTCTCTCCTTCTCCCTTCAGGCTTTCATTGTTCCTTTCAATCTTATCAGCCCTTCCCATTGACTCCTTTCACCTTGCTTCCCTCTCTTTCCTCCGATCCAACCTATTTTCTCTGTTTCAAACGCCTTGCTAATTTTTTCTACCTGTAGTTCATTTCCCTTCTTCTATCTCTTCTAGGAGAGAGCGAAGTTTGCATTGTTGCTTACATTAGTTTTTTTTTTTAGTGTTCTGTGTGTATGACAGTACCTTATGTTCTTACTCCCTCCAAACCACAGTTGCTTTTGTCACCTGTCCTATGACTAATATTTCTGTTCGGGAAGCATTCATTACTTCCACCCAGGCTGTAGTTAGGTTTTGTTTCAGTTAAGCTTGAGGTATACTTTTCACTCTAGGAAAGTCATATCTATTTTCATTGCGATAATTAATACATGTGGCAAAGGAAGGAAAAAACTTTAACAAAATATGTCAACAGAGTTTACCTGTGTGAAATAATCAGGTTTAGAAATGGACTAGACCACAATTCGTATTTGACATATTTGTAAACTTCAGCGTGCCTTGTCTCTATAGTTAAAATTACTTTACATGCTGGGATAGCTGAGACCATACTCTTTTACAAACAAAGCTGCAAACCCCAGAATGCCACATGCTTAAGCTGAAAAGCCAGGACTGGTTGATGGTTTCACTAGACATGGAGCCACTTACCACTGGCGCAAGCAAACTAAAATGCAGTTTGTGATGTTCTTCATACCACCCCACCTGCAACTCACACATTATAGTAACGTATTGTTTTAAGTTTGTGGGATGAAATGTGATAATTATTTATTATAATACCCCTATTAACCACCACAATACCTGGACTAATTTTTCACCTGGTCAGGTTGCATTAGGAGGGATTAGTGGCCTCTGCCTTGACAGAACACTGACATTTGATTGCTCTACTGTTGAAACTATTAATCAGTCAAATGGGCAGAGGGTAGAGATGACTTTTCCAGTGCTGACGCTCGCACCCAATTTGTTATTGGAAAGCATTCCATTCCATACTCCTTTTAAGTGGAGGTTTAATTGTGCTGCTCTGAGTTCTCCTGAAAGAGAGCAGGCCCAAGTCGCTCATCATGCGGTGACCTCCGGGGATGGCCTAATGTCCTTTTCCGTAGTGGACCCCAGTGCAAGCTGGTCACTATCGAATGCAATTATTATCGCATCGGAAAAACCAACCCTGGGGTTACCCCACATATGGGAATTTTGTATCCATCTGATAATGAGGGCCATGGTGTGTGTGTGTGCATGCTCGGTGCTGGAACAGCTATTAAGAATGTGATGGAGTGGGGCCAGCTAGCCTGTACACACACAAACCATGGGAAGGGACCCTCTCGTAGCTGGCTTTGGTGCTTGGGTTTCAGGCAAGGGAAGGCTGGTCGACAGCCTGATCAGACCCCGTGTCCTCCTTCCGCTGGGTACCACGTGACATAGCTAAACCAAAACCCTTCCCATCCTTCTCCTTCATCCAACCCTTCCAGAACTTACCCACCTTGAGCCACCATCAAGGGGAGTTTACGGCAGCATATCCTGTTTTTTTCATGCTCCTCGCAGTGATTTGCAGCCCTGGCTGGGTTGCGTCCACCTGGCTGTATTCATCCTGGCACAGTCATGTGTCTTGGTGAGCCTGGCCGTCTGCTGGGTAGCTCTTCTGAGCTTAGCGTCTCTGGTGTTACTGGGCTTGGCACTCTTTCTGAATCCTGGAGATGACCGGTGATAAACAGGGATCTCTACTGGGGACCACGTTTCCTGCTCAGTGTCACTGTCACGGTGTTTGCTGGGCTTTTCCGTTGTCCCCTTCATTCCTCTAGGGGCCTGGTCTGCCTCCCTTATTCTTACTAGGGTCTTTACCCTGTGGTCAAGTTCTAGTTTCCTTTTTGGACGCAATGTGGCCTCTTGCTTGCTGTGAGGTGCACCATGCTTCTAGAGGCTTGAGTGTTTGGAGGTTTTATTCTGGTACAATTCATTGGCCATGTGTGCTCGTTGGTCCCTGCCCTGCTGATTCACTTTGCCTACGGTTCTTCTTCCACGCACAGTGTTCCACTATGCTGCACTGCCCTTGCAGGCTTCTTGTGTTGCAGGGGGGTTTCACATGCCTCGCTTGGGAATAAAGTGCAGAGCTCTCCTACTTGCTTACAGGCACAGGGCAGGTATTGTCTTCACAAAACAGAAACATGTGAAAACAGTATTCTCCTTGACAGGTTTCTTTATTAACTGTTGGAATACAAAGTCAACAACAAATCCAGTAAAGCAGCAAACCAGCTAACTATGGGAGTGTCCCAGGTATCTGCATACACTAGCTTTCAACACCTGGCAATAAGTAGTGACAGCTCCCCATGTAAAGACTGACTAATCTCTGTTTTCAGCCAAAGACTAACACAATTTTCAAAGTAATTCCTCCGGAAATATGAATTGTTGATATCTATTTTTCAGAGGAGATAGTGATCTAAATCTTTAATCTAAACGGCCTTTTTCAAAGCTTTACCGTATTGACTGGTTTTAGAAATTATGCACAGTTGTGGACGATACAGAAAAAAAGCATTTTCAGAAACTGAAATTTTAAACTAAAAGAAATGAGTAATCTGCAACAAAACAAAGTGCACTCTAATTGAAATGCTTTAGGAAGAACAATTTCCGAGTGGCAAAATGCTTTGCATAACATTGTGTGGCATAACCACGTTTCCAGGACAACTTTTGTTTGAGAATTACCAACTAAGGGTCTAATTTAGAATTTGGCAGACAGGTTACACTGCCACAGAAGTAACATTTCTGCCGTATTACGATTCCCATAGGATCTAATGGGATCCTAATACATTAGGACGGGATACCTGTCATGTTTGTGGTGGAGTAACCCCATCCGCCAAACTATAAATCAGGCCCTTAGTGCATGATGCATATAGGTGAAATTAACAGAACCTGCAGTGCTGATAGTGTTTGCATTTTATCAGGTAGTAAACATTTTTTTACAATCTTGGTATGATCAGTAAATCAATCAATCAGGCACTTGTAAAGTGTGGCTTATCACCCATAGGATCTCAAGGCGCTGATGTGGGCGTGCTCCTCACTCGAAGAGCCAGGTCTTGAGATCCTTCCTGAACTGCTTCAGCGAAGTGGCCTGTCTGAGGCTGAGTGGGAGCGTGATCCATGTCCGGGCTGCGAGGTAAGAGAAGAATCTTCCTCCAGGTGTGCTTTTTCTGATTCTGGGGATGGCGGCGAGGGTGAGTTGGAAGGATTGGAGCTGCCTGGTGGGGGTGTAGGTCAGGCAGTGGCTGAGGTAGGCCGGTGCTATGTTGTACAGTGCCTTGTGGGTGTATGTCAGTAGCTTGTACATGATGTGTTTGTCGCTCGGGAGCCAGTGCAGGTCTCCGAGGTGGGCGGAGATGTGGCTGTTGCAGGAGATGTCCAGGATGAGTCTCGCTGCTGCGTTATGGATTCTCTGTAGTCTAGTTTGAAGCTTCTTTGTGATGCTAGCATGGAGTGCGTTCCCATAGTCGAGTTTGCTGATGACAAGCGTTTTGTTGACTCGCCTTCTTGTCTCTGCAGGTACCCACTTGAATATCTTCTGAAGGAGAAGCAGGATGTGGAAGCATGATGATGAGATGCCATTGACTTGAAGGGCCATGAAAAGTGTGGAGTCCACGATGATGTCCAGGATGTGTGCATGGTCGGTGTGGGTGGGGGTATTTCCTAGGGCAGTTGGCCACCAGGAGTCATCGCAGGCAGAGGGGGTGGAGCCGAGTACGAGGATCTCTGTCTTGTCCGAGTTGAGTTTGAGGCAGCTGGGTTCCATCCAGGAGCCGACTGCTTTGATTCTGTTGTGGAAATTTCTCTTGGCTGTTGATGAGTTGTCAGTCAAGGAGAGAATCAGATGGATATCGTCGGCGTAGGAGACGATGTTTAGGCCTTGCTGTCTAACAATTTTAGTGAGAGGGGCCATGCAGATGTTGAAGATGGTCAGGCTTAGTGAGGATCCCTGTGGTACCCATCATGTTTCTTTGAGTGCCGTGGTGAATGGCAGGAGTCTGACACTCCGGGTTCTTCTGGTGAGAAAGGATCAAAACCATTCCAGTGCTTTACCCCAGATGCTGGTGTCATGGAGTCAGGTGCAGAAGGTGGACTGGGAGACTGTTGAACACAGCGGAAAGGTCAAGGGGTATGAGGAAGGCCGTGTTTATGTGGTCCAGTATGGCGTGGATGTTATTGGTGGCTGTGAGGAGGGCTTTTGGTGCTGTGGTTGCTCCTGAATCTGGACTGAAAGAAGTCTAGGATCTGGTTTGCTTCAAGGAACTCCATGAATTGCATGTTGATGGCCTTTTCAGTTACCTTGCCAGGGAAGGGGAGCAGATGGGTCTGTAATTCTTCAACTCCCCTGAATCAACAGAGGGTTTCTTTAGGAACGAGTTGATCTCTGTGTGCTTCCAGTCGGATGGGCAGGTGCCCCAACCGCAGGCACTTGCAATGCTCTAGTTCTGCTAACTCAACTCCGGTTTCACATGGGAGATTCATCAGCACCTGGAATGCGTAGGCTATCCATGAGGTTGCATGGCCTGATCCAGCAGCGATCAGATGTGATCTGGTGTTTACTCTTTGAAGGTAAGTTCAGCGGTCCCCACCAGGGGTGTGAGGGGTGTATCCTGGTACTCACAGTCTGGTCATAGTGAGGGTGATGCCCTCACTGTGTCCTCCTCTGTCCACTGGAGAGGTCAGGCTCAATCCCTTGATGCTTGATTTTCAAGGGTAGCACTTCAGTTCATAGGTGGGGCCAAACTCCAAAAGTTAATTAGTACTGGCAACCCCCCTGACAGACGGGGTTGTCACAGAACTTGCACACAAGGTGTTGGCCCTTGCTGCACTGCAGTCCATACCACCATCAACCCTCCTGGCATACGGGGATGAGGCTAGACCTGGCAATGGTCTGGGCACTTATTATCAGTATTCACTTTCACAGTGGCCCCTCGTGACATATGGGGTCACCACAATGGTGTGGTACGGGCTTCAGGCTCCCTCCATGGCACTTCACTCATGGATATCTTCACAGCGGCCCTCTCCTGACACACAAGTGTAGTGCAGCAGCCATCTCATCACACAGGTACCAACAGTCCTCTTGTCAGGGCTCCCCACTGTGGCCAGCACGGTCAGATCGCATAGATTTAACATCATCTCCTTCGCTGATGACACCCAGCTCATCCTCTTGCTATCAGAAGACCCCTCCACCACCAGAGCCAACTTCCACAGATGTATGATGAACGTCACCAACTGGATGAAGGCCACCTGTCTCAAGCTCAGGAAGGACAAGACGGATGTCCTCATCTTTATGGGCAACTCCTGGCCATGGAACGCCGCATTGTGGCTGGCTGAACTCGGACCATCTCCCACCCCAACAGATCATGCTCATATTCTTGGCATCATCTTAGACAGCAAAGTATCCATGAAGAAACAGGTAAACACAGTCTCCTCTGTCTGCTTCCACACCCTACTCATGCTGCGCAAGGTTTCAGCTGGCTCAGTCAACACCAGAAGGACCGTAATGCAGGCCTTCATCACCAGCGGGTTGGACTAAGGGAACACACTCTCCATAGGATCTCTGCTCACCTCCTGAAGAGAGTACAAATGAAACAAAACTCAGAGTCAAGGCTCATGCTCGACTTCCCCAGACGAACTCACATCACACCTCACCTCAAAAAGCTACACTGCTCCTGATCCAGAAGAGATGCCAGTTCAAGATGTTGACCCATGCATACAAAGCCCTTCATAAGCCAGGACCAGCAAACATCAACAAACGCATGACTTTCCACCAATCAACCAGACACCTACATTCTGCCTCACTCTTCCTTAAAGATAACCACCGGATCTGCAGAAGCAATAGCGGAGGACGCTCCTTCACACACGTGGCATCCAAAGCCCAGAAAGACCTTTCCCTGCACCTCAGGTGCACCTCATCACTCCTACAATTCAGGAAAGAACTCAAGACCTGGCTGTTCGACAAAACAGATCATCACATGATAGCTGCAACTCCAGCGCCTTGAGACCCTCTCAGGTGATTTGCCGACCTTTACAAATCCCGTATTGATTAATTGATTTGACTATACTTCGCTCCCTCCAATGTTCTCCTCTTCCTCACAGGGCCCACTGGTCTTCGCAAGCAGAAAGGCACAGGTGCTCCAGGCTGCAACTCCAGCGCCTTGAGACCCTCTCAGGTGATTTGCCGACCTTTACAAATCCCGTATTGATTAATTGATTTGACTATACTTCGCTCCCTCCAATGTTCTCCTCTTCCTCACAGGGCCCACTGGTCTTCGCAAGCAGAAAGGCACTGGTGCTCCAGGCTCTATAGCAGGTGGCCTCGATTTCTCTGGGTCCACTCACCTACCAAGGAGACTAGAGGGCCTTGGCCCCCAGTCCTGGTGAAAGGCAGAAGCAGAGCTAGACTGGGAACCTAAAACAGACCTGGCAAATTTTGTCAGACCAGCCCCCATAAGGTGCACAGCGCGTAAGACTGGCCACTACAATGGGGGTTGGAAGGTTCTCCGATCCCCCAAAAAGCATTTGGGAAAAAATTGCATAAACAGTGCATTCTACAACACATTTACATTATATATTCAATTGTATTAGTTTCTAAAGCATAGTAAATGGTGACCTTATAGTGCACCAGCATAAAGCAACTTCTATTGGGCTCTTCAATGATTCCCCCAGCATTACCCTCTAACAGTGACTCTCATCTCTCCATAGCCCCTCTCTCACATGTATTTCATTTGTTTTATGGTGTCTCTCATACTAGTGTAGGTTTTTGGAGCACTTTACATCACATACACACGAACAGAAACAATGGATCATACATGTGTAAATCAGTTCACTGTATAGAAAATGTTACATAAGAGACTTCAAGCTGAGGGATTCACATGTCATCCATATTGGTAGGCATTTTTTAGGAGTGCTTTGTCTGGGGTAGCTTGAACTCGGGATTCAGAACGTAACACAGTGCTTAGGATTGACTTTACTAATAACAATGTATTTCTACCCAAAAAAACTTTTTCAGCAAAAATAGGATAATCAAAGACTGGGAAAAAATCATAACTTTCTGACCTGTGCCATGTAGTTTGCCTGCAGCTCTTTGATGTCAGTTCATAGCTCACTGTGCTAGATTGTGATTTTAAGTTATGAACTGCACAGTAACAAAAGGGGTTCTGTGGCAAAAGCGGTTTCCCACTGACTTATGCACAAAAAATACTGTCTGTGATCTGCATAGATTCTCTGTGGCAGGCATATTAACCCCCTACGCTACTTTAGATGAGCCAAAACTGCCACTAGACAAAACAGTGATTTCTCTCCAGCAGGTACATTAATCAGCAGAGTTATCTTGGCAGTTTTATTGTTGCCTGTTGGATATACAAGGAACTCTACAGTGCTTTTAAAACTGATGTACTGCTACAAAGCTGGCCCCAGTAACAAAGGAGGCCCCCCTCCTTCCAGCCTCTTGGTGAAACGCATGATGCCGGGTATGGCCAGTCCGGTCTTAGGCAGAAGTCTTACAGAGCTTCCCCTCCTCAGACAGCCCATCTGGCTGCCTGGAAGATGACACATTTTTGGGGTTTCAACCTCTCTTTCTTATAGTCAATTTCCAGACACCAAATGTGATTAAGAGTCTGGGTCTTTAAATTTTATGTTGGGCTCTGCTTCTTCTGAAGTGCTCATTTTACTTCTCTCTTCTTCCTCTTGAAAGGGTTTCTGTCTGTCACAGCAGGAGAGACTCTGAAGCTGAAAGTCCCACAACAAAGGCCATGGGAGTGACTAGAGTACTCACCTGGATGGCTGCCAAAGTGATGTGTGCATAAAAGAGCTACTCCCTGGCTCGCAGACCTACTCTTTATGAGTCCCTTGTCAGCCCATCTCCTTGCTGAGATGTGTCCAGGCCCTTTCCTTGTGATCTCTCACTGAATCAAAGAGCACTCTTTGATGTGTACACAGGGAGTCTCTTTCTCCCTTTGTCAGTGTGTTCCACCCAGCTCACACGAATGCAGCAATACACAAATTTGTCTGGGGAGATTCTTCTGTTCCTCATGCCTTCACCAGGCAGGCCTGGGCTTCCGAAAATGGAACCTATGATCAGTGGGGGCTGGGGACATTTCAAATTGGTGGGGCATAAAAGTTTAAACTGAGCTTTAATAAACAGTTTAGTGAGACAGCAAGCTCGTTACTGAGACACTTTTGAATATGTAGTTATTAAATATTTAAACATAAAAGCTGCCCAGTATGCTACTGCATTAAATAGGCTCAACAATTACTGTAGTGTGCAAATTGTACAGTGCGACACGTAAAGCATTGTAGATTAAATAAAACACACCCACAGGACAAGTCAGTCTACTGCACAGTGTGATGCTTTTGTGTCCTGCTTTTGTTTTTAAGGGGGACTTAAGGAGTAAAGCAGACCCAGGAGGAATCCGTGCGTAATGCAAAGAAGTGAGGATGGCCCATTGTGAAAAATAACGTAGAAGGCAAAGCAGTGCCTTGGCGCACATTCCCTATTCTCTTCCGAACTGGTTGAGCATCTAAAATATTACTTGGCTTAAGTCAAAAGGTGTTCAAGGGGATGGCAGAATTGAGATTATGTTTTTTGCAGTTTTATATAGCGCAAACTCAGACCAAGGTCACAGGAGTGTTTTGCATGAGCACCAGTTACATATATACCACAAGCCTAGCACTGGCACATGTGCAGTCCGTCAAGGTGACAGCAGCAACGGCTGTCACAAATATCAAGGGGAGAGGCTGAAGGAACAGGGACGGGGGAACAAATACATTTTGTTTAAAAAAAGACTTACAGTTTACGGCTGTCCTCTCCTGTTGCCTCGCTTGTTCTCCTTTCCTGTTCTGGTGTCCCAGAATTCACTGGGACACCAGAACAGGCTCCCCAGCAATCCTGGCGCTGCTTTCATGCTAAACCTTGCATGAAAGCAGGGTCAGAATAGGTCTGAGTGGCTCGGACTGCCCCTCAGACACAACCATGGGCCCTGTGCAGTTTCTCCAGCCCGGCTGTCTAGAGGCCATCCAAACACACATGCACACTTAGTGCACGTAATTCCTTATCCCCCCATACCAACTCCCATGGCCCAGCCCCGCTCCTCCCTTCACTTGCTGGCTGAGCCAGCAGCAAAAAAATAAAATAAAATTATATTAAAGAATTGTTTAATTTTTTTGCTGCTGGCCATTGGGGAGATGCTCCTCTGCCATTGCGGAGGAGCTGCTCCTGGACAGGGAGGCATACATGCATACAGGCATCTACCAGCTGCACGTGCAGGAGCCGCAGCTATCTCCGTACCACTGTTAGCGCGCCTTGTCCTCAGTAAGTAAACTTACAAGGGGATGCGTATAGGTCGACAAATCTTTTGGATCGCATAGGGTATCCTAGTCTAGTATAGTGATTAAAAGACATCCACAACAAATCAAACCAATCAACTTAAAATAGCATGAACTAATCTAATCAGAAACCACCATCACTCATATGGAAGTTAGTTCATTTTATTCCCAATTAGTTACAGTTCTAATCAGAAACCTTTATTCAGCAAAACCATGATTTCCAAACTTTATTAGCAACATGAGCAATGAATTCGCAGCACTTTCTTATTATGCAACCAACGTTAACAAAGCATAGCAATTCATGAGCAATTGAATAATTTAGCAAATATAAGTCGGTCAGTCAAGTCACCCTAAGTCACCCTTGTCAGCCTACCTATCTCCAATTAGCATCAGCATGTGGGTCTTCAAGCAAAAATAATTTTGTCAAAACATTAATTTGGAAAACTCTAACTAAAGAGAAAAACCTCCAAACAGCGCAGTTGGTACCTAGAAAGAAAAAGCATTCATTTGTCAGTCACGGTATAGCTACCTCTCCAAATTAGATCAGCAACGAGTCAGTCTTCATCTTCAGGTCATCAGTCATCAGCAAGGCTCAGGCTCACAGAACCAAGCGCAAGTTTCATCACTTCAGACAGCGTCTCCTGACGTCATCAACTGTCACCTCTCCGTGCTGATTTTTCCACTCAAGTCATGACTGTTTATTAGGGTTTCTCAGTCTGTCCCACAATTTTCCAATTGGTCAATCTTATCAAGGGTTATGACTCTAACCTATAATTTTTGTTTACCACTTGTCTACGTTATTTTGAGAGTCAAGTTCCATTAACATGATTGGTTCTTTTGTTGATGAGAACATTGTCCTGTTCTTCAGGTAACAAAATTGTTGCCCCCAGCTTTTAGTTAGTAGCTCCTTTGTTCAAGTCCTGGGAAAGTACATTTAGCCTACTCTACACATAATTGTATCAATTTGTTCTAATCATCTCCTGCCCGCTGGTGAGTTTGCAGATTTCTCTAGCAGAGCTCGTTGCAGAACTCTGTACAGTTCAAGGTCCTTTTCTCCAGTTCCAGTCCACGGCTGCTCATCGCGTCTCCATGTTTAAACAAGCAAGGCCGAGCGCCGACCAGGCCTCTGGCTAAGCTAAGAACGTATTGCATTACAGACATAGATTATATTGTTAATCATGATATATTAATACAAAACTTTTAAACATTTCACATTATTTAGTACTGTTAACACAGATGATGATCACTCCCCGTGGGCACATTTTGCACACTACATGTTATTGTCATTTATTAGTTTTCAATATCGTTTTTCTCATTAGTATGTATATGCAAATCATTAGAATATTCTCATATTAGCATATCTGCTGCAACACCACCGGCTCATCAGCTAGTTATTAGAGCTCAGATTTACACTTGTGAATGTGCCGCTGATTTGAGACTGTGTTCTGTTTTATTTTAATGGCGGTAAAACAAATCTGCAACTTTAGTTCATGGTCTAGAAGCTGCATGGCTGTGGAAAGGAAGGGGTTCCTGACCAAGTTCGGGGGCCTGATCTGGTGAGCCTGAAGGGCAAGATTAAAGTCGATGGACCCCTTAATTACCGTTCATCCCGTGGGCCAAAGAACTGTCACTATAATACATGCCAATAGACCCGATTCAGGCGAGAGCCTTCAGATTTTTTAAGGCAAAAACCTTGTCTTTTTGTCTATCTCCCCCCTGAAATTCCTGTGTCTTCAACAGAAGTCAATGTGGGAAAAATATTCTCCTGACTATTTTTTTCAAAACTCCCACTTTTCTCTCTTAAAATGTTTCACTGTTCAATTGTCTCTCGAAGCTGAAGAAAGAAATGAACCTGCAGCACAACAGAACACATTCAGACACACACTAAAATTACCTGGGCTTATATTATCACTGAGGCCCCAATTAAGGATTATAGATGCCTGAAATGGCGCACCTCTTTGCGCTAAGTCTTAAAGTGCTGCATGTCTGGACCTCAGTTACCAGGCCTGCGCTGCACATAGTCGCACATCCCTTCCTTGATTAAAATGATGGTAGAAGTAGTGCCAAATGCTCACCCACCATGCGCTTGCAGACTGGTTAAACACCTAAAAGATTGTGTGGCAAAGGTGCTCAAGGAGATGGCAGAATCTGAGATTCCTACTTACTGTTTTATATAGCGCGAACTCGCTAAAGTTCACTGGAGCGTTTTACATGAGTTCCAGTAATGTATTCGGACAAAGAGGAAAGAACAAATCTTGTGTACTCCTACACAGCTCCGATAGAGTAAAACACGATCCCACAGATCTTTGTGGGGAAGGAAGGAAGGAAAAACTGAGAGAGGTTAAACTGTTATTTGTCCAAGATCACTAGGCATGTTTAAGGAGAGCGGAGATTTCTTGGTCCTATGAACCTAGCCCTTTTCCCACAGTGCCCGGTGCTTCCATCAGTACTATCCTCTAAGGAGTCACTCATTGTGCTGCTGTAGCACTGAGCCTGAGGACTTGTTCCTCTGCTCTGCAGCCTCCTGCAGAACAGGTCTGCTAAATATCCACAGTGAGCTCTGCCAGACTCACTCTCAGATATGCAACTCAGGTCAGGAGGTGGCAGTGTCTCTCCCTGCTCTCTAATCTACCTACCTGAATACAGAGGGAGGCACAGCAGCCTCAGACTGGTACTAGTCAGCCCATCATTCACTAACTGATTTCCCTCACAGATCCCAGGCCCTCAATGCCTGAACTCAATCTGTTTCCTTTGGCTCCGAAATCACCAATGCTACGTGCAGTTATATTACACCTAGCCTGGCACCTACACAGCGAAATTGCTATGTCCCTCGAGGTGGGAGGAGCACATGCACAGAGACACATTAATTAAAATTACCTTGTGTGAAGATTATTTATCAGGTCTCATGGGATCATGGATTCCGTGATGGTACGTTGAGTCTGGACCTCAACCAGCAGGCCTACACTGCACATGCTGTAGCCTAATCCTGTATGATGAGTGTGAAGAAGGCAACTGGTCATTCCCTGTATGCAGAATGCCTTCATCGCCGCTGTTCATGAGGAGAAATATCGCCAATATAGGACATATTCAATCACTGTGTGGCTTTTAAATAAAGCAAAACAGAGGTTGGTCATATCCTTAATCGTCCAGCCCCACCCTACTGTGAACATGCAGGCCCACAGGCATAGGCTGGTCTGCACAAACCAATCCAGGCTTTGCTCTTATGCTTTTTTGCTTAAGGCCACATGACAGCAAATCAAGGATTGGTTTGGGCGGGTGAACCCAGCGCTCCAAAGGTGCCCAACAGAGCACTGGTTTGAAGTCTGAAGTGCGTATGGCCGGTTGATCACAGTAAGAAACCTGTCCAACCTGACATGCACACTTGACTTCAGCAGATGCCTCGAATTGCCCACTCCTACCTTAACACTGCCCTGCCCAACAGATCGCACTATTGACAACTATGAAACAGCCAGGAAGCCCAGTAGTTCTGAGGCATGAACAGGACTTAGGCCCTCATTACAACCCTGGTGGTAAAGACCATTGACCGCCGTGCTGACGGTCGCCAACATACCATGCCTGCGGCGCAGATCCGCTACAGGTATTATGACCTACATTTAGAAATCCTCCACAATACAGACACCCACACAAGTCCGCCACACCAAAGGTCAGTGATAAACTGGCGATAGCAAAACCCACACCGTTACGCCAACAGGAATACGCCCACACTATCACGAGCCGCGCTCAAAATACACACACACTTACAAAACACAACCATATTGGACAATTCAAAATACACACACCTGATACACACACCACACCCACACACTCACACCACTATAAAACACCCACCCACATTACCCACAACCCCTAGCATCAACATTTTTGGAAGAAGCAGAGAGACAGAAAAGCTACGACAACACCAGCATCAAGAGGCACACAACACCATGACTCATACAACATCCACGCACATCAAAGAACACACCCCAACACATCACACCACAAATCACATCACCTCATACATCAGCCACACCACATTATGGCATTTCAAAGACACCCCAGGTTTTCTGAGGAGGAGCTCAGGGTGGAGGAAATCATCTGGGTAGAGCCACAGCTATTCGGATCACAGGTGCAGCAGACGTCCATTGCTAGGAAGATGGAGCTATGGCGGAGAATTGTCGACAGGGTCAATGCAGTGGGACAGCATCCAAGAACAGGTGATGACATCAGGAAGAGGTGGAACGACCTACGGGGGAATGTACATTCCGTGGTATCCAGACACCAGGTAGCCGTACAGAAGACTGTCGGTGGACCCCCACCTCCTCCCCCACAACTAACAACATGGGAGGAGCAAGTCTTGGTGATCATGCATCCTGAGAGCCTCGCAGGAGTAGCAGGAGGACTGGAATCTGGTAAGTCAACTCTTTACTATTATATCCTCCCCAACCTACCTGCATGCCATCACAAACTTCTACCCCTACCCTCACACCCATCACCCCAACACCTCACAGATACCCCACTATCACAACCCACACAACCCAATACCAAGCCCTGCGTGTGACAACAATGCATGGACACCCATCACAGACCTGCATGGACACCCATCACCAAAGCATGTCCAGTAGAGAGACTCAGCCAGGGCACACAATCACCACTCACACAAGGGCCAAGGTGATAATGAAAGCACAGGAGTAGAGGGAAACTCACCCATTGCACAAGATGGCACACAGATACAATAACTATGCATTTACACCCCAACAGGACCCCTACCCAACGTCACCGGAAGGAGGTGCCAGCCATATTCAGTCCCCCCACAGAAGAGGCCCACAGTGACGACAGCAGCTCTGCACGCCTGGAACAAGATGACCAGCCCGGCCCATCAGGGACTTCTGGACAGTCGTTCCCCTGTCACAGTCCCAAACCACCACTGAACCTCCCCCCTCAGGAAACACCACCACAGCACCCACCTAACGGGCCCATGCCACTGTCCCCAGGACACATCAATAAGCAGTGTGTCCACCACTACAGGGACCCCAGGCAAACCCACTAACCCAGGACGATCAGGGACCTGGGGTCAGTGGCAGTAGGCACACGGTTCAGGGGACAGAGGCACAGGACAACAGGGAAGCTGGTAGGACTGCTGTGCGACAGGGGGAGGACAGGCCCAGGGAACCCACTCTCCATGAGGCACTCTCCAACATCATGGGAGCATTCCACCATTCCCAGGAGACCATGGACACGGTACTGGCCAAGTTTCAGGAGACCCATTGGCTGCAGGAGGAACACTACCTGGGGATCTGGGAGGACTTGAAGTCCATTGACACCACCCTGGTCACCATTGCAGGGGTGCTGGCAGACATGGCCAACACCATGATGGAGACAGTGGCATACCACCGGGCCACTGACACCAGCCCGAATGATGAACAGCCCTCCATGTCCGCAGGCACTAGTGGACAGGAGGTCCCACCACAGGACCAACAGGCCACCAGCACCCCACCCTCTGCAGAAGGAGAACCACCCTGCAAACGGTCCCTGCGATCCGGGCACAAGACAGAGGACATTGCCAAGACCCCCGCCAGGACATAAGACTCTCCTGATTGTCACCCTTCTGTCCCACTATGTCACCCTGACCACCTTGAACTGCCATTGCTCTACTTCCTATGCCCCATTGGACAATGCACCTGTGATCCAAAGAGCCTCGTCTCTACCATGGATAATCCTCCACCATCATCCCAGCCATTGCACATCCCCCTCCACTTATAAGCACTTAAATAAACACCCTTGAGTCACAAAACAATCTGGAGTCAGTCTGTACTTTCACAAATGTGTTATTTCAACCTCTTTGACAAATAACATAGTAAATGTTCATTTACACATACCAAAGTATGACAGTTGTTGGGCAGCAGTGAACATAGCAGAAGGCAGAATGTGGTACCCAGAGCTGTGAAAAGGAAAGCCAAAGTGAACTGTCAGGGTCCATGCACAGAGGTAATAAGGCAGACTTATACAATGCCCTACAGTAGTCTGATTTGAGATGAGCAGTGCCAGTATCTTACCTGTGTGTCACTGGAAGTACTGCATGATGATGTTGTTTCTGTTGTCAATATCTTCTTCTTCTGCCTCCTCTTCCTCACTGTCCACAGGCTCCACAGCTGTCACAAGACCAACATCAGGTCCATCCTCCTGCAGAAAAGGCACCTGGCGTCGCGAAGCCAGATTGTGCAACATACAGCATGCCACAATGATCTGGCACACCTTCTTCGGTGAGTAGTATAGGAAGTCACCTGTTAGATGGAGGCACTGGAATCTGGCCTTCAAAAGGCCGAAAGTCCGCTCTATAATCCTCCTAGTTCGCCCATGTGCCTAATTGTAGCGTTCCTCTGCCCTAGTCCTGGCATTCCTCACTGGGGTCAGTAGCCATGACAGGTTGGGGTAACCAGAGTCACCTGCAAATGTCGAGGGATATCTGTTAGACATACACCAACCCTTAGGGACTATCCCATACCCAGACACCTATTCATACTGTGTGGGGACCTTGGGCTCACCTATTAGCCACACATGGTGCCTCTGGAGTTGCCCCATCACATAAGGGATGCTGCTATTCCTCAAAATGTAAGTGTCATGCACAGAGCCAGGATACTTGGCATTCACATGAGAGATGTATTGGTCTTCCAAACACACCATCTGCACATTCATTGAATGGTAGCTTTTACAGTTTCTGTACACCTGTTCATTCCTGCGGGGGGGGGTACAAATGCCACATGTGTATCATCAATGGCACCAATGATGTTGGGAATATGTCAGTTTTCACTGTGGGCAAATTCTCCACCTGGGGGAAAATTATGTAGCTGCGCATGTGTTTCAGCAGGGCAGATAACACTCTGGACAACACGTTAGAGAACATTGGCTGTGACATCCCTGTGCCATGGCCACTGTTGTTTGAAAGGAACCACTGGCCAGGAAATGGAGCACTGACAGGACCTGCACTAGAGGGGGGATACCTGTGGGATGGCGGATAGCTGACATCAGGTCTGGCTCCAACTGGGCACACAGTTTTTGGATTGTGGCACAATCAAGTCTGTAGGTGATAATGATGTGTCTGTCTTCCATTGTCAACAGGACCACCAGGGGTCTGTACACTGGAGGATGACGCCATCTCATCGGACCAGCCCACCCCAGCGGATGTGCCCTATGGAGGAGAATGGTGAGCAGATGGTCATGTACCACATAGGTTGCACAAGGGTGTTTTGCACTAATGTGATTTAATCGGTGTGTGGCGCTGTCTGTCCGTATTCCTGCCCAAGTGTGCTGTGACGCAGTTAGGTGCCCTGCCATGTGCCCTCCTGAAATGGCGGCTGCCTGACCTGTAAGGAGGGACAAGGGGAAATGGGGTAACTGCGCTGGCATTGTGCAGCGTCCCAGTAGGCGGTCGAAGACCGCCAAGCAATTCAGCATTGGTTATCATTGGGCCCTATGGGTTCCAGGAGCCAATGATGATGTACGCCGGCGGTGACGGTACACACCGCCACGGATGTGACCGCCATTTTCTAGCTGTTCACTCACTTGATACCTGACCTTCAACAGGAGAGAACCTACACTGCAAGTGCTGCTGTGACCTCAGTCTTGAAGCGACAATGGCTTGAGTGTCTGGGGAAAGGGCCCCTGCCTTCACTTCGGAGGAGTTGGAGAGACTAGTGGATGGGGTCCTCCCCCAGTACACGCTACTCTACGGTCCTCCAGACAAACAGGTGAGTAAACTGTGAGCATGATACATGGGACATGATTGTATGGAGTGGTCTGGATGGAAGATACATGTTGTGGGGGGGGGCTGAGGCCTGCATATGAGGATGGGTAGTGTATGTGTTTCAGGGCATGGGTGGGAACTGGTGGCCAATGAGTATGAAGAACCGGATGGGGAGTAAGTTCTTTTCTTACTTTACCTTTCCTCTAGGTCAGCGCCCACCAGAAGAAGGGTATTTGGCGTGCCCTCACCAAGGAAGTGCAGATCATAGGGGTCTACCATAGATGGAGCACCCACTGCCGCAAGAGATGGGAGGACCTGCGCCACTGGAGCAAGAAGACGGCGGAAGCCCAGCTGGGGATGGCCTCCCAACGTGGAAGGGGTGCCTGTCGCACCATGACCCCCCTGATGTTCCAGATCCTGGCGGTGGCATATCCGAAGTTGGATGGGCGCTTGAGGGCATCACAGCAGCCACAAGGGGGTGAGTACAGTCTCATTCAGCTGACTCTGCGCGCTTTACGAGGTGTCTGGGTGGGGGATGTTTGCTGTGGGTTCCCCTAGGCCAGGGCGAACTTGGTAGGGTAGGTCCCTTGTTAGGCAGGCTCTGTGCCACTCCAACCCCAATAGTGGTAGTGGTTATCTACAACTGGTCAGTCTCCTGTGGGTTCCAGGTATGCAGCAAATGGGGTAGGCATAGTCCCCCAGGGGCAGGTGATTTTCCTAAGAACTGTTAGTGCATGGGCTAGTGCATAGGGCTGCTCCATGTGCGTTGTGTCCGCCAACAGTAGTGGTGTTGCTGGCATTGACCATGTGTCTCCTCTGTCTTCCCCCCCTTTTTGTTTTGTCACCCTGTCCTTGTGTGCATCAGCATCATCTGGCAGGGGAGCAGTGGCACCGGAGCAGGAGGGAGCTGCAACCCACATGGCCCAGGAGGGTAAAAGTACAGAGTCTGAAGGCACCAGTGGGACGGAGGGTGAGGGGAGCTCCACGAAGGGGACAGAAGGGGACACCAGCGACAGCGACTCCTCCTCTGATGGGAGCTCGCTTGTGGTGGCGGGCACCTCTGTGCCCACCGCAACAACAGGTACAGCTGCCACCCCGCCTACCAGCACCGCCCTCCCAGCAGCCCCTCAGCTTGTTTCCCTGCCCGCTCACCCAGGAGGGTGGGCATCTCCTTCGCCCCAGGCACCTCAGGCCCTGCCCCAGTCAGCCCTGCTGCCCTCAGTGAGGAGGCTATTGACCTCCTGAGATCCCTCACTGTTGGGCAGTCAACCATTTAGAATGCCATTCAGGGTGTTGAGGGGCATTTGCAGCAAACAAATGCATACCTGGAGGGCATTCATTCTGGTGTGGCGGCCCAACAGAGAGCATTTCAGGCTCTGACCTCAGCACTGATGGCAGCCATTGTCCCTGTGTCCAGCCTCCCCCCTCCAGCCTCCACTACCTCTACCCAATCCCCTCAACCTCAGCCTATCCCAAGCACACCATCAGACCAGCATGCATACACATCAACACACAAAAGTGGCTCAGGAAAACATAAGCACCACACATCCCACAGGCACTCACACAAGCACCATACCCATGCAGACACACCAACATCCACTGCCTCCACTGTGTCTCCCTCCTCCACGTCCGCCACTTCCCTCCCAGTCTTGTCTCACCTCACACCTGCATGCACTACATCATCAGCCACAACCGACATCACCAGCACGCCCATCACTACACACCACTCACGTGCAATCACCACCCCACTGCCATTCATATGTCCCCTGTGTGCGCTCCAAGTGTGTCTGTAAGCCCTCCTCGCAAAAGTACACAAATGTCGGCACACACCGAATCAACAGCCATCCACCTCACAACAGCTCCAACCCATGCACCTTCACCCAAACTCAGCAGACGTACACCTCCTACAACCACTACCACTTCCTCCACTCCCAACCCCCTCCATCTTCCCGTCCCAGTGTGTCTAAAAAAACTTTTCCTGGCTACCATTGACCTCTTCCCTACACCTACCTCCCGTCCTTCCCCTAGGGCCAGGTTGTCTAGAGCCCTCACCAGCACCTCAGCCACCAAATCCTCGTCCAGTGTGGTCCCTGCAAGTTCGGGAGCATCGAAGGGGGCACCCATCAGGGCTGCCAGTGTGCCACCTAGTGAAGCCAAGGACCACCCTATTCCGCCACCTGCCAAGGTAAAGAAGGGGCCAGCATGCAGAAGAGAAAAGCAGCACCACCCACCCAGCAAGGCCTCATCCAGAACCAAAGAGGACAGTGCCAAGGTCCCAGCAGCGACTTCCCAGGTGGGGGAAGGGACACAAGAGCAAAGGGAAGTCACCTCAGGGCATGGAGCCTCTGGGGGAGGGACTTGTGTCCCCCCCTTTCGCCAGACAGCCCAGCAACATGTACCGCCGTGAGCACCGCCCCAACGACCGCTTCCTGCACGCCACCTGCACGGCAGCTGCCTCAACTACGGTCACCAGCATCATCCCCAGTGGGCAGCCTTCCGAGGCTGCAGGAGACGCCTGGTGTCTTCCTCAACAGGTGCCGACACCTGCACCACCTGCAGCATCTCCACCGCAGACACCTGCCCCGTGACGTGCCCAGCCAGTGCCACTACAGTGGACATCAGCATCATCCACAGTGGGCAGCCATCCGAGGTTGCAGGAGACGGCCTGGTGCCTCCCTCCACAAGTGCAGACACCTGCACCACGGGCAGCATCTCTGCCGCAGACACCGTCGAGGCTGCAGGAGACATCCTGGACTCTGCACACACTACATGAGGCATCACCACCAGCATTGGCACTACCATCAGTCTGCAGCCTCAGTCGTCACAAGGAGGAGTGTGGCTCTGCCTCCATGGAGTATCATGCTACCTGTTACCGGTAAATCTTGTGGCTCAGACATCCATGTGAGGGAATGGGATCTGCCACACCCCTGGTGCAACATCACTGGGCACCAGGCCCCCTCCAGAACTAGTGGAGAACAGTATCCACTAACCCAGTCCATGGAAGGATGAAGCACTCTAGGCACCAGGCCCCCTCCAGAACCAGTGGAGAACAGCATCCACTCACCCAGTCCTTGGCAGGGTGAAACACTCTGGGAACCAGGCCCCCTCCAGAACCAGTGGAGAACAGCATCCACTACCCCAGTCCTTGGCAGGATGAAGCACTCTGGGCACCAAGCCCCCTCCAGAACCAGTGGAGAACAGCATCCACTCACCCAGTCCTTGGCAGGATGAAGCACTCTGGGCACCAGGCCCCCTCCAGAACCAATGGAGAACAGCATCCACTCACCCAGTCCTTGGCAGGATGAAGCACTCTAGGCACCAGGCCCCCTCCAGAACCAGTGGAGAACAGCATCCACTCACCCAGTCCCTTGGCAGGATGAAGCACTCTGGGCACCAAGCCCCCTCCAGAACCAGTGGAGAACAGCATCCACTTGAGAGACTGTGGCTTTGCACTCCCCAGGACCAAGCAGTGGGCAGTGAACCCACTTGACAGACTTGAGAGACTGTGGCTTTGCACTCCCCAGGACCAGGCAGTGGACAACCCACCCACTTGAGAGACTGTGGCTTTGCACTCCCCAGGACCAAGCAGTGGGCAGTGAACCCACTTGACAGACTTGAGAGACTGTGGCTTTGCACTTCCCAGGACCAGGCAGTGGGCAACCCACCCACTTGAGAGACTGTGGCTTTGCACTCCCCAGGACCAAGCAGTGGGCAGTGAACCCACTTGAGAGACTGTGGCTTTGCACTCCCCAGGACCAGGCAGTGGGCAACCCACCCACTTGAGAGACTGTGGCTTTGCACTCCCCAGGACCAAGCAGTGGACAGTGAATCCACTTGAGAGACTTGAGAGACTGTGGCTTTGCACTCCCCAGGACCAGGCAGTGGGCAACCCCCCCACTTAAGAGACTGTGGCTTTGCACTCCCCAAGACCAGGCAGTGGGCATGGAGCCCCCTCGAGGAGCAGTGGCGTCGACCCATCATCCGGCTGAGGTGCACCCTCTCCCCTTTCCCCTGAGGTGCCTGTTTTTTTCGACCTGATGCCCCTGCAGTGTTCTCTCTGTTTTGAGGCAGGTGTCATGTGTGGGCTTCGCCCATGCTTTTTGGGCCACAGGTCCACGGACATTTAATAGGACAGTGTACGGACCTGTGTACTTGCTGTAAATATTTGTATATACTGATGATTTAAAGTTATCTTGCGCTATCTGATTGTTCGATTATTACACTTGTTAAACTCATTTCATTTGGTCCTTGATTTCTTCCAGGGGGTGACTGGTGTATCTGTGATGTTATTGGATGTGTGTGTGTGCATGTTGTTGTGGGTGGGGGGTGGGGTGTTGCGTGTTGCATGTGTGTGTCACTCTCTTTTTCCTCCCCCCTCCCCTGTGTACTAGGTGCAGTACTCATCGTATGGTTTCCCTTCTGTGTACTGTTTCTGCTGTGCTTTTGATGGCGATGGTACCATCCCGGAAAAGCTTGCGGATTGGTGCCTTGTAATAGTGTGGGCGCCACATTGTCTTCCGCCTGTCTGTTGGCGGTTACCGCCGCGGTGTTTGTTTCTACCGCCGTGGCGGTCGGAGTGTTAAAGTGGCTGTCTGTGTTGGCGGTTTCTGCCGTGGTCGTGATTCAATTTTTTTTTACCACCGGCCTGTTGGCGGTATTACCGCCGCTTTATCACCGACTGCCAGGGTTGTAAGGAGGGCCTGAATGTTTTAATTTATGCCACTAATGCCTCACATTGGGTGGGAGGGGTGTTGTCAACGCCCCAACACTCCAGGGAAGGAACCACCCCTGCCCATGGTCCTCCATGTAATGTCCCATTACAGACAGACTTGCACTAAGTATATGTACACAGCATACATACCTTCCAGTACTGTTAACTCCATGTATTGTGGCATCTCTGACACATACACCTTCAGCACACACATTCACTCTGCTCACAATGTTCAGTACGGTAGCCTTTCTGTATTGTGCCATGATGTGCTACATGCAAACTCACACATTCCCCATGTGTGCACTGCTCAACACTTCATCCTTCATGTATTGTACTTGGAAGCAGACATACACCTAGCACATGCTTTCATTGCACGCACTGCAGAGCGCTACATCTCTCATAATGTATTCCTCTCAGGTCTATATACGCACTGCATAAGACTGCTATATCCCTGTATGGTACCCTTTCCAGGAACACATGCATCCAGCACAGAGTCACTACTCCTGCGTTGTGCAGCACTCAACATCTAAGTGATGTAGGCCAAAGGTGAGTTAAGCACACAGCAGCAGAACTTTCAAAAAGGTGAGTGAGTCTGTATGCCTTCCTTCAGTGACACAGGTTCAATCCTACTGATTACAACACGGTATGCTGGCATCACTGTGCTCATGTTGCTTAACTTTTGGTGAAGGCAGAAGTCTTCCACCACTATGAGGGTGAAGCTTTGGGGTCCCCTCCTAGTCCAACAAGACTGTTATACCTGAGACAGGCCAATGTCATGGCAAACAAGCATGATCCGTGTTTGCCTATGGCAAAAAAATCAGCATTAGAGATCCAGAGACCAGTACATTTGGGCACTTAGGGCAGGAGTATACATCCATTACCATGCAGAGGACTTTCCATCCCAACACACCTCTATTATTTGTTATAGACCATATATTGACTAAGGTGAGTGCTTAGGCTCCTGAAGTCCCCAACTCAGCTTGCGACTCTGTAACCCCCACCAGCTCCTGAGATACAGGACCAGCCCACACACAGACTGTCTCCCTCTCTCCACCCAAACGAATCCCTCATTGGATCCTCTCTTGTCGGTCCCTCTCTGAGGCGTTGGGGCCCTTGCCGTGTCAACACTGGGCCCACCTCCTGCATACAATTGATTTGCTTGCTGCCCTTCTCCAAGAGGACAGAGCAACCGCCACTAGCAATCTGACCCTCCCCCGGCACCCTAGGGAAGAGTGGGGCAAACCTGGAACTTCCCTGCCTAAAACGCTTGCCAACTATTGGAAGGACCCTCCTGTACCCAAAGGAACCTCTTGCTGTCAGACTCTCGGCATGAAGGACATCCCGGGCACACGCTTGGGGCCCTACACAGAAGTTCTCCCCCTCTGCCCTGCATCCCCTCTTCTTCAACTTCTGCCTTGGAGATGCCCTCCATCAAACACGCAGCACAGTTCACTGTACCCAATCCAGGCTGGCCTACTTCCTGCTTTCCCATCGGACGATGGCCCTCACCTGGGAATAACAGATCCTGGAGGCGGTATTGTCTGATCACTCCCTAGTCTTGCTAGCACTGCACCTATGCTCCCCAAGCCAAAAGCCATGGTGCTTGTGTGTGGTGTGCTTTAGCACTCCTCAGGGAAAAAACTACTTTGCTCTCACATCTCCGCCTACCTTACTGACAACAAGGCCTCGTTTTTTTCCCCACAGGGTCCTATGTGTAGCTGCGAAGGCCACCATATGTGGACAACTCATGAGAGACATGGCCATAGATAATAAGAGATGGACAGCCCAACAAAAAGACCTAGAGGCACACATTGCAACCCTCACACACTTCTACATCATGAATCCCTCCCCCGCCACCCACGACTGACTGGAGAAAGCTTGCATGGAACTCAATGCCCTGTTCACCACTAAGGCTGAATGCGCACTGGAGAGGCTGAAGGGCTGCCACTAGAAAGTGGGACATCTCCTCGGAGCACAGCTGCAACAAAAGGAAGCAGCACTTGTTATCTCCACTATATGCTCCATGGATGACTCGCTACTCCCACGCCTGCAAGATATAGTCAACAAATTTGCTGCCTTTTACCTGACGCTTTACACGCCGGAGGTGGCAGAGGGCACTACCCACTTGGAGGCCTTTTACAACAGCATTCACCTTCCTAGACACAATGATTCTGGCAGACTTCTGCTGGATGGGGAAATCAGCAAAACCGAAATTGCACAAGCCATTTCAGGCCTCCCCTACCTTGAGGATCCTGGGAAAGATGGCTTCCCCGCGGAGTTTTATAAATGGTTTGTAGGGATGTAGTCGACACCCTTTACGTTGCCTTGCACAAAGCCAAATAGTTGAGCTCCATCGGTTCAATCTGTGAAAGCTGTCCTCCCCAAGCAAGGAAGGGATCCTCTCCTCTGCAGCAGCTATAGGCCCATATCACTACTCAATGGGGATATCAATATCCTTGCCGGTGTCCTCACTGCCCACCTGTGCAAGGTGATCCTGGCCCTGGTCCAGCACATGCAGGTGGGTTTTGTTCCCAGTTGCTCCTCAAGGAACCACCTCTGCACCCTTGCGCATACTCTGTGGCCCGCCAATGACCTTCCAGGTGAGGGGCTTGCCCTCTCTATCTGAATGCAGAGAAGGCGTTTGACCGGGTAGAGTGGGGCTACCTCTTTGCAGCCCTTTGACGGTTCGGCTTGAGGGAAGGGTTCATCTCCAAGATCCGCTGGCTCTATGACTCTCCAACGGCTCAGGTCAACTGCGACAGCTTTCTGTCAGAACCATTCCCGATCCTACACGGGACCCAGCAGGGCTGGTAGCTGTCGCCTCTGCTGTTCATTTTAGCAATGAAACAACTTGCGGCTTCTATTGATCAATCTCTGCTACTCTTGGGTGTCCCTATACCTGATGGGTCCTCCAACGTATATCTGTACATGGATGATGCGCTGCTCACCCTCACAGACCTCCTCTAATTCCTGTGGGCCCTGCTAGACATCATCACTGGCTTTGCAGCACTCTCAGAGTACCGCGTAAACTGGGACAAAAGCGAAGCTCTATTTCTCCTTCATGAACGGCAACATGTGGGGTAAATAGTTGGATACCCCTTTCGTTGGAAACTGTTGAGACTTAAATACATGGGGGTCTATATAAACAGGGGCTTGGGATGAATGATAACGGACAACATAGAATCCTTGATAGCCCGCATGAAACTGTCCCACCTTGGACTATCTATGTGGGGGGACAGTACAGGCGGTCCGAATGGTGACCCTGCCACGGTTCACCTATGTACTAGGCATGCTGCCCTTACTGGTCCCATTCACCCTACTGAGATCAGTGAATGCCGGCATCCACTCTTTTGTTAGGGGGTTCAACCGCTCTGACCTGGCCTACTCTAAACACCAGGCACACTGATCGTGCAGCTCTATGGGTCTTCCCTTAGTTGAATATTACACCCCTGCCCTGCACCTATCTCAACTGGCTTACATGCTCCCCAGGACACCAGACTCACCCATGTGGGTTGCATCAGAGAGCTCCCTCCTGGCCTGTGGGAAAGGCCTACAACAAATCTACGGGCCTGGAGTCCCCAGATGCACCCCACCAAACCGATCATACATGCCACGCTGAAGTCCTGGCAATGAGCCCACAGTCTCTTTGATGTGAACCCCCTCCTTCATGAACTTGTGCCATTATGGGGGAACTGTGCCCTCTGCATCTGAGGAAGTGTTCGGGACTGGGGCACGTGACGATCTGGGAGCATTGCTAGCCTGAATCAGGGCCTAGATGGAGGCGTTCTCAAAACATTCACAACACTCCGAGAGGAATCTGGAATACCCTCCAACAGGAATGGAGACATCTCCAACTCCAGCACTGCCTGGACCCGCAACCCTGGCCTCTTCCACCCTCCCCATTAGGGTCATACCTTAGGGTATGGGGCCATTTTCACAGAGTCATGTCCGGGTTTTACGGTCTAATAAGCCGACATCTCTTCTCCCTCCCCCTCCTTGCTACCTTCCGCACTAAATGGCAGACCCAGCTGCAAATGGACTACGAGGCGAAAGACTAGGCTGACCTCCTAGAAGCGCCTGACCGTGGGACAAGGGAGACTCTTCTGAAGTTTTACCTCTTGAAGATGTTGCACAACTGGCATTAAACCCCTGTGGCGCTGTGCATGGCTAACCTGCTACCCCACTCCCCTTGCTGGTCTTGCCCCACTGCTGAGCCGCTCTGGAACAAAGTAGTGTCCACACTGAGCGAGATGCTGCCGCTGATGACACCCCTCCCCCACACTCTACTTTTTCTACATGATACAGAGGACATCGCACACCTCTCTCAACCCCAACGCTGTTTCCTGCACACAGACACTGCAAAAAATATGTATCCTTGCCACTGGCGCTCTCCCACACACTTACCCATGAGAAATGGTTAGCGGAAATCTACCAGACGGCCTCCCATGAGTGAAGCATATTTGCTCTCCAAGACGGAGTAGAGGCCTTTCTCCAGATGTGATCGTCCTTCCTCCAAGCCTCGGCCCCAGTCTCCTTCTGTTAGCACTATGTCCTGGACCATGAACGTGATTCCCCTCCCCCTCATCCAGGTTGCTGTGATGGCTGTCTACACCTCAACATGCCCCAAGCCCAGGACAAAAGGCCCCCTCCAGGACTAAAACCCCTTCCACTCCCCCTCTCCTCTTCCCATCCACAGTACCATCCTCCTTTTTTCCCTGATCTCTCACAAAGTACCCCTTAGCCAAACTTATACCCTGTACAGCTCACACTGCACACAGCATTTTGTCAATGCAGATATACTGTGATGCTGTGATAGGCAATGCCTTGTCTTGTTTTCTCCCTGGTCTCCTGGTCCTCCCTGTTTTACTGTATTGATATGTACTGATTTGTTCTGGGTTTTTTTTTTAAATAAAGAAATGCAAAACAAAAAGAAATGTACTGGAGAGTTGGTGTCTGAGGTCCAGTATTTATACCTGGTGCCCTCCCTCTGGAAGGTGGGCAAAACTTCTAGAGGTTTCTTTTTGAAGTCCCCAGGCATCCTGCCTTCCCTATTCTGGCTCAAGTCTAACTACAGGGGTGTATGCAGTCCTTTGTGTGTAGGCAGGGCACATCCTATTCAAGTGTAAGTAGGGATGTGGCAAGCTCTGCCCTCCCATTCTGTCAGTGATGGCCCATCCAGGCACACCTAGCCTCTCTATTGTGTGTGGCTACCTAGAAGTAATACACAAAGCCCAACTGTCAGCTATACCCTGTCATGTGACCCAGAGAAATGCTACAGACTAAATGGCAAGGGAAAGAAAATTCCAACATTCTAAAAGTGGCATTTTCAAAATTGTAATTTAAAATCGGACTTTACCAGGAGAGAGGATTTTTCAATACAATTTCAAAGACACCAAGCATGAGCTGCTCACCTGCTCCCATTTGGAAACTAATGTTTATGAACTGTAATAAAGTAACTCCAATGGTATTCTATGGGGGAAGTTGGCCTTACAGTAGTGAAAAACAGTGTAAGTGTTTTTCATCACCAGGACAGATAAAACTTAAAATTCCATGTCCCTCTTCATAAACTGACTGAAGCCTGCTCTATGGGCTGTCCGGGGTTTAATGTACGGGCTATTTAAGTGGGTTACAAAATCAGTGCTGAAGGCCTACTAGCAGCATTTAATTTGCAGGCCATTGACGCATGTAGTACCACTTCACTAAGGAGGTATAAGTAAATTAAGTACTGGCCTTGAGAGTCATGCCCATCTGCAGGGCCCGGAGTACCTCCTGGAGGTGGTACAGATGTTCTTTCCACCTGGAACTGAAGACAGTTATGTTGTCAAGGTAGGCAGCACAGAATGACTCCTTCCCAGCTAGGACCATGTTAACTAACTTCTGAAAGGTGGCAGGGGCATTCTTTAAGCCAAAGGGTATCACACCAAAATGGAAGTAGCCCTCTGGGGTCGAGAATGCAGACTTCTCTTTTGTCCCCTCATTCAGAGCAATCTGCCAGTACCCTGATGTCAAAGGTACTCAGGAATTTGACAGCACCCAGCCTGTCAATGAGCTCATCAGCTCGGGATGGGGTGTACATCAGTCTTCATGATGGAATTGAGTCCCCGGTAGTCCACATAGAACCTAAGTTCTGGAGTGGTGCCTGGTGGGGCAGCCTTGGGTACCAGCACCACTGGCTGGACTGGGCACTGTTGGAGGGCTCAGTCACTCCTTAAGCCAGCTTCTTGGAGATCTCTTTCTTGATACTCTCTCTCACCTTGTCTGCCAGCATACAAATTTGTATTTTAGCAGGTGGACTGTCTCCAGTGCCTACGTCATAGGTACACAAATGTGTGAGCCTATGGGTAAAGGAGAACAGAGAAGAAAACTGACCCAGCAACTGGCAGCAGTCACTCTGCTGTTCAAGGATCAGAGTAGGGGAGAGATTGACACCTTCTTCTGACCCATCATGTTCTTGAGCAGACAGGAGGTTGGGATGTTGATTTCCAACCTCTCAAAGTGTGGTTTGAGGTAGTTCATGTGAAGAACCTTTTAGGGCTTTCTAGAGGCATAGAGAACCACCAGGTAGGTGGACTCCCCCTTCTGCTCCTTCACCTCGTAAGGGCCTTCCTAAAAATCCTGGAGTGCTCTTGGCCTCACAGGCTTCATAACCCACACCTTCTCATCAGACTGGAACTCTACCAGAGTGGCCTTGCGATCATACCAGAGTTTCATAACTTCTGGACTGGCCCTTAAGATTGTTTTTTGTGTTTTTCCAGAAGCGATTGATCTGGTTGAGGAGGGTCAGTATGTAGCTGATTACATCCTGAGGGGGTTTCCTGGGAACCTGCACTCACAAGGCTGAGAGGTCCACTAACAGGGTGGCCATAGAGAAGTGTGAAAGGGCTAAGCCCCACCCCCTTCTGTGGCACCTCCCTGTAGGCAAATAGAAGACATGGAAGGAGGACATCCCACTTATGCCTCATGAGCTCAGGTAGGCCTTTTATCATGCCTTTGAGGGTCTTGTTGAACCTCTAAACAAGCCCATTAGTTTGGGGGTACTAGGGTGTGGAGAACTTTTAAGTCACTTGTAGGAAGGGAAGCTGGCTCTGAATACACTATATTAAAATGAGATATAGGGGGTTATTACAACTTTGGAGGAGGTGTTAATCCGTCCCAAATGTGACGGATATACCACCAGCCGTATTACGAGTTCCATAGGATATAATGGACTCGTAATACGGTTGGTGGTATATCCGTCACTTTACCATCACTGTTGGGACGGATTAACACCTCCTCCAAAGTTGTAATAACCCCCATAGTGTGCACAGAGTCCGGGGGTCCGCAGGGGCTTAACAGAGGCTAAAGTAGATAATACTAATGCCTGGATTTTTGTTAGTGTGTTTGAGAAGTTAGGCTTATAAGAGGGTAGTGCAAAGAATTTTCTGTACACACGCAGAAAATAGAAGAAGCACACACTCAATGACTTAACTCTAGACCAATTGCTTTATATAGCAAAAATATCTTTTGTTAATTTATGTCCAGAACCACAAAATTCAAGTTGCCAGTAAGTACATAAATAATTAAGTATTCCACATATTTATCAATACCACTTTGATTGGAATTGGTAAGTTGTACAGTTTTTGAATAAATGGCAATAATCTTTTTTTTAAAGTTGAAATTGCAATTTTCAGAACAGTTTATCGGGGAAGAAAAGTTAGCATATTTTGCAGGTAAGTAAAACACTTACAGTTGTAGTCTCCGGGGGTTAGAAAGTTCACTGGTTAAGGTTCAAGTTAACCACAAACACCCACCACCAGCAACAAGGGGCTGGCCGGGTGCAGAGGTCAAAGATGAGGCAAATTTAACATGGGTTCCTATGGAGACTGGGGACACTCAGTTTCAGATCTGCTGGCAGGTAAGTACCTGCGTCTTTCGCAGGCAGACCTGGGGCATTTAGAGGAGCACAGGGGCCACAAGTAGGCACCAAACTCACACCCCCAGTGGCACAGCGGTGGCCGGGTGCAGGGTGCAAACAGAGCAACTGGCTCCCAATGCTTTTCTACGAGGGGACACTGAGGTCACTTAGATGCTGCAGGCTGGGTCCTGGGGGTCGGTTCCAGAAAACCACAGGCTGGGCAAGTAGGAGGGCCACCTGCTGACCATTGCTGCATTGGAGGTCGGGCTCTCCAAGGCCTGGGGACTGCAGGTGCAGTATACCCTTTGGCATTGGATATCTTCATCCGGAGGTTTTGCGCTCAGGGGGGGTCCTCTGGATTCGTCGTGGGGGACATGAGAGGTCAGAATCGCCTGGGGATCCTCTCTAGTTGGCTGGGCCACCAGGACACAGGCCGTGGGCATCAGGTACAGAGTGGTCAGGACTCGCGGATCCGGCGAGGCTCTGGAGTCCTTAGATGCAGTTTCTTCTTGGTCAGGGCCAATGTCCACAGGAGTTCTTGGTCCTCTGTGATGCTGGTAGTCCTCTGGAAGCTTGGCAGAGGTCGCTAGGACCACAGGACGCGTTGTCTTCTTTTGCAGGGCTTTTGAAGCAGGAGACAGGCCGGTAGGGCTGGGGCCAAGTCAGTTTTCGTCTTCCTCCTTATCTGCTGGGGTTTCAGCTATCAGCCCTTCTTCTTTCTTCTTGTGAGGTCGCCAGGAATCTGATGGCTTGGCTTCAGGGGAGCCCTAAATCCTGGATTTAGGGGTGTTACAGGGGTCAGAGGGCAGTAGCCATTGGCTACTGACCCTGAGGGAGGACACACCCTTCTTGTGTCCACTTCCTTTGGGGAGGGGGACACAAACCTAACCCTATTGGTTCCTGTCCTCCAAACTAAGATGAAGGATTCTGCAGGGAGGGGGGGTCACCTCAGCTCTGGACACCTTGGGGGTGGTCCTAGCTGGGGTGGTCACTCCTTCCTGCTTTCCCTAATTTTCCAGCCGGACTTGCTGCCAAAAGTGGGGCTTTGTCGGGGGTCGATCAACTCCACTAGCTGGGTGCCCTGGAGCATTGTAACAAGAGGCCTGAGGCTTTGAGGCTCACCGCCAGGTGTTACAGTTCCTGCAGGGGGGAGGTGTGAAGCACCTCCACCAAATGAAGGCTTTGTTTCTTGACACCGAGAGCACAAAGGCTCCCACCCCATGTGGCCATAAACATGTCTCTTTGTTGCAGGCTGGCACAGACCAGTCAGTCCTGCACTAAAGGATTGGGTAGAATACAGGGGGCATCTCTAAGATGCCCTGTGGGTGCATTGTTCAATAAATCCAACACTGGCAGCAGTGGTGGTTTATTGTGCTGAGAGGTTTGATACCAAACTTCCAGTATTCAGTGAAGCCATTATGGAGCTGTGGAGTTCGTAATGACAAACTCACAGGCCTTATATTTACTCAATATGGCTACAATGGCTACACTGCACTTACAAGGTCTAAGAGTGGACTTAGACACTGTAAGGGCATATAGCTCATGCAGCTATGCCCTCACCTGTGGTATAGTACACTCTGCCTTAGGGCTGTATGGCCTGCTAGAGGGGGATACCTACCTATGACACAGGCAGTGGTTTCTGGGCATGGTACCCTGAGAGGGATACCATGTCAACTCTGCCTTTTTCTCCCCACCAGCACACAAAATCTGCAAAGGCAGTATGCATGTGCTTGGTGAGGGTCCCCCAGGGTGGCATAATAAATGCTGCAGGTTTTGGGGTCCTTCCCTGGCCACAAGGCCCTTGGTACCATGGGTACCTTTTACAAGGGATTTATCTGGGTGCCCGGAGTGTGCCAATTGTGTAGGTACCGATTTTGAGAAAGAACACTGGTGCTGGAACCTGGTTAGCAGGGTCCCAGCACACTCTCAATCAAAGTTGGCATCAATATCAGGCAAAAAGTGGTAGGGTAACCATGCCAACAAGGACACCTTCCTACATCACTCCAAATTCATCCCACATGAACTTCATGTACGCTAACATGAAGTTAGTACCTTTATCAGACACTACCTCTTCTGGGAATCCCACACAGGAAAAATCCACATAAGGCGCCCTGGCCACCGCAGGTACTGTCACTGACCTCAGAGGGATGGCCTCTGGGTAGTGTGTGGCATGGTCCACTAAGACCAGGATGAACCTGTTGCCTAAAGCTGTCTTGGAGTCCAATGGACCAACTATATTGATGGCCCATCGTCTCTATCGGAGTGCCACCTTCAGGTAATAAGGTCAATGGAACCTTGAGCCTTTTCCATGACTTCTCACTGGCCTGGCAGGTGGGGCATGATCTACAGAATGCATCTGAGGATGTCATGATCCAGGGCCAATAGAAGTGGGCAACAAGCCTGGAAAATGTCTTTTCTTGGTCCAGATGTCCTACCGGGGGATGTCATGAGCCAACCCCAATAGGAAGGCGCTGTAACACTGGGTGACCACCAGCACGTAGGCTGCCCCTGGTCCAGGAGCCTTAGGCTCACTATATCAGAGATCTCTCTCCCAATAGATAAGGTGATGTCCAGGGGTATGGCCTGTTGCCTGGACCTCGCCTTGCCATCTGAAACCCGCTGAAGTTGTACACTTCTTCTGTCCTTTGCAGAATTTATCCCTGGAAAGCTGACTCTCAACTTGCCATCCAGCAAGCTTAGGCAGGTCACCCAAAGAGCCAATGTCCTCCCCAGTAGGCTCAGGAACATCCTCCTCATTGCCTGGTGCATTGTTCCAGGCACCTCTAACTCCCTTCCCGGGCAGCCGTAGACCTTGAGGTCATACAGACCCATTCAGGCAATCCCAACATACACAAGTGTGACAAATCACAGGCATATTAGAGTTCACAGCTACTTTTAGAGAACCTGACACTCCCCCCCCACTACAAGTCCAGAAGTGTACTGAAGAAGTGGTGTCTGAGCTCCATTATTTATATCTGGTTCCCTCTATCTGGAAGGTGGGAGAAGCATCTAGAGTTTTCCCTTTGAAGTCCACAGACATCCTGCCTTCCCTGTCCTGGCTCCAGGCCAATCTCCAGAGATATGCAGCTCTGTATGTGGAAGCAAGACACAGCCTATTCAAGTGTAAATAAGGTTTGTGCCCAGCTGGACACTCACATCCTGCGAGTGATGGCCTATCCAGGCACACCTAAGCTTTCTATTGTATATGGCTGTCTAGGAGGTACACACAGAGCCCAACTGCCAGCTACTCCCAATCATGTTACCCGGAGACAGGGTACTGGCATTAAATGGCTTAGGCAGAAAAATGCTAACCTTCTAAAAGCAGCATCTTCACAACTGTAATTAAAAATCTGACCTTACCAGGAGAGATTATTTTTCATTACAATTCCAGAGACATCAAACATGAACTAATTACCTACTCCAATTTTTATTCTACAGCTTATTAAATGTAATAAGGTAACTCCAATGTATTCAGGTGTTTTTCACTATCAGGACAGGTAAACCTTAAATTTACATGCCAGACTTTTTAAGTACATTGCACAATGCCCTATGGGCTGTCCAGGGCCTACCCTCGGGGTGACAAATGTGTATTAAAAAGGAAGGTTTGTGCCTGGCAAAATATCTCTTTTGTCAGGTCAAAATGGCAGTTTAAAAAATGCACACATATGCTGCAATGCCAAGCCAGAGGAATGTTTAAATTGGCTACTTAAGTGGGTGGTACAATCAGTGCTGAAGGCCCACTAGTAGCATTTAATTTACAGGCCCTGGGTACATGTAGTACCACATTACTATGGATTTATACGTAAATTAAATATGCCAGTTAGGGATGTCAACATTACCATTTTTTAAGGAGTGAGTATGCACTCTTTAGCAGCAGTCAGCAGTGGTAAAGTGCATAGCAAAAACAAGATCAGCAAGAATAAAGGAGGAAGGCAAAACGTTTAGGGGAAGACTGCAGTATATCGGCCTAATATGTTATAGTGTTTGTGGGATAACTTTAAATGGAATTATTAGCATGAGTACATTTCTTGTGGTTTAAGTGTATAAATGTGATGTCATAGAATGTGAAGGGGCAATTGGTGTGGGATCGTGGAGCTCTGTGCATCCTTGTACGCTTCCTGTATACATAATAAACAACGTCAGAACAAGAACCTTGTGTGTGGATTTACTACATACATTTGGCAACGAGCTGGAACCATTTTGAAAAGAAAAAATTGGTTAACGCTAATCTTCATCGGATTGGGACATTGCGTTACATATGTTTGACTGCACCTTTGGGAACTCTACTTCAGGAACGTGACCGGCATTGCAGACAAAAGTGACAAATTGTGACTGGACAAATCTGCTGATACCAAAAGTACGGTAGCATTATTCTTTAATTAATTTCCGTATTTGATGGTGGTATGGGAAAACTCAAAGGATTTATACATCAAATACAACTTAAGGAAGGAGCGACACCTTAGGAGCATAGCATTCCCTTTATTGTTATGGATGAAGTAAAAATGAGTTTCAAAAGTTTTATAGCGGAATACCATCGAGCCGGTGGAGGCATCTGTGTGGGTTTCTCCATTGCTAATTGCCAGGAAAGCCAATTACAAAATACACATTTATGTGGACTTAAGATGGCTAAATAACAACATTTTAGTTGACCAATTCCCATTGTCCATAGTTGATGAAGAGCTGTGTTTAACTAGAAAGGCAAAGTGATTCTCAACATTAGATTTATCAGCAGCATATCATCAAGTAGAACTGGATCCTGGAAGCAGACATCTTACAACCTTTTGCACATCGTTTGGCTATTACCAATTTAAATGAATGCCTTTTGGATTGGCATCAGTCGCAGCGGTGTTTCAAAGGTTGATGTCACAATTGTGTGGGCATTTACCAGAAGATATCTTTTTCTAAGATTATATTTTAGTGATGGAAAAGAGTAAAAGACATCATGATGAAGCTCTTAAAAAGGTGTTAACTATTTTTTAAGAGAAAGGATTGTCTGCTTAGGATCCTAAATGCATGTTTGCAGAGAAGCAAATTACATACTTAGGTCATGAGGTTAGCGAACAAGGCATTAAACCTAAAAACAAATTGTAGGAGCTATATTGAATGCACCTCATCCAAAATCCAAGGACGAACTCAGTTTGTTTATAGGGTTAGCTAAATTTTATGCGAAATTTGTAGGAAACTTTTCACAGAAAACCCATGAAATTAGGTTTTTGTAAAAAAACAAAACCAAGTTTATATAGAGTGATGAATGACAGAAGTCATTTGAAGATATAAAATGTTCCATTAGCAATTCTCCCACTTTACACAGTTGTGACCCTTTAGCAGCCACAATTGTAACTACGGATGCCAGTACTACTGAATTAGAGAATGTTTTACCTCAAAAATCTGAACAGGGCAATGAAGTGGTGGTAGCATTCGCATCACATTCTTTGTCACTCACAGAGAAAAAATACACTGTGATTGAAAGGGAGCCTTTAGCATGTGCGCACGCAGTAGAACATTTCTGAAAAATCATTTAGGGTAGGAAATTTACTCTAAGGTCGAACCACAGACACTTTACAATGTTATTAACCATGGAGGGACTGTCCAGAGCATTGGCAAGAAATTGCTAGACTTTTCAGGAGGTTGTAAGATTTTCTGTACTAAGTACAATGGGGCTCATTCTAAGCCCGGCGGGCGGCGGGAGCCGCCCCCCTGGAGGGAGCCGCCAAATGACCGCACCGCGGTCAAAAGACCGCGGCGGCCATTCAGACATTTCCTCTGGGCCGGCGGGCGCTCTCCAAAAGAGCGCCTGCCGGCCCAGAGGAAATGCCCCTGCAACGAGGACGCCGGCTCAGAATTGAGCCGGCGTAGTTGCAGGGGTGCGACGGGTGCAGTTTGCACCCGTCGCGTATTTCAGTGTCTGCATTGCAGACACTGAAATACACAGTGGGGCCCTCTTACGGGGGCCCCTGCAGTGCCCATGCCATTGGCATGGGCACTGCAGGGGCCCCGCGGCACCCCCTACCGCCATCCTGTTCCTGGCGGGAGACCCGCCAGGAACAGGATGGCGGTAGGGGGTGTCAGAATCCCCATGGCGGCGGAGCGCGCTCCGCCGCCATGGGGTATTCTGCAGGGCAGCGGGAAACCGGCAGGAGACCGCCGGTTTCCCGCATCTGACCGCGGCCGAACCGCCGCGGTCAGAATGCCCTGCGGGGCACCGCCGGTCTGTCGGCGGTGCTCCCGCCGACCCTGGCCCCGGCGGTCAGAGACCGCCGGGGTCCGAATGACCCCCAATATGTGCCAGGGATTAAGAAAATGTGACAGTGATTTCCTGAGCAGGATGTCACTACCACTCAGACCAACTGATCATGATTCTTGGAGGTAATATTGTGTAGCAAGTATTTTTGCAGAAAGAGAAAATGACAGCTTACTAAAAGAAGAGTGGTTGAAGGAATAAAGTAGAGATGAAGTGTTAAAGAGTGTGAAAGACAAAATTGTGAATAGCTGGAATGATTCATGTAGAAATGAGTGCAAGGGAGACTTGAGCATTTTTGGGAAATATGGGATGAATTAAGTATGGATGAAATGTTTATTTGTAGAAGTGGAAAAGTTATTCTCCCTATAGGTGTGTGAAAAAAAAATATTTTGATTGGACATGAAGGACATCTAGGACTTTCAGGATCCAAAGGTAACATAATAATGTTATATTGGTGGCCCAAACTTGATGTAGAAATTGAGAGGTTTGTAAGAGTGTGTGTGGAATGTGAAAATGCAGATAAATCACAAAAGACTTTAAATTCCCCTATGGCATTTTTACAATGTCCCAAGATGCCTTGGGAAAAGATAGCAATGGAATCATGGGACCTATTCTTTGGGATGATGGCTCTAGCAAGTATATTTTGGTCCTAGTAGATAGGTTTTCTAGATGGGTTGAGGTGGAAGTGGCGAATAAGGTGGATACAACCACAGTGATTAAGTTTCTTAAAGAGGTGTTTTCAAGAGAAAGTTTTCCCCCGTCTATTTTAACTGATAATGGTGTGCAATTTAAATTGGAAGAAATTAAAACTTTTTTTAAAGCGGCAAGTATAGAACACAAATTTACTGCAATATATCATCCCAGGGGAAATGCAGTAGTGAAAAGAATGAATAGTGTTGTGAAAGATGTAATACAATTAGATAAGAAAGGAAAATAGAATTGGGAGTACGATTTGAAGAAAATGTTATGGTCATACAGGACAACACCACATGGATCGGTGGGTGAAAGCCCTTTTGGACTTATAAGAGGTTGGGTACCTCACTCTAAAGAGAATCCGGGATGGATGAGTACAGGCAAAAAATAGAGTCATGAGGAATACTGTTTCGCTTGAGGATGGTTATTTTTATCACATGAGCCGTCTTGCAAAAATTGGTAAGAGTAATATAGATGCAGTCTTCAAAGAAAAAAAAAGGACAAAACAACTATTGGTAATTGGAATCAACGCAAGAGAATGGTCACTGTAGTAATAGCAGAACAGTGTATGGAACAAGTCCAGCTAGAAGGGTGGAAGGATGGGAAATGAGTTAGGAACAAGTTGAAAGGAATCCAGCTTGAAGGGTGGAAGAATGTGAAATGAGCCAGGGAGAGGTTGGAATAAAGAAACATGATAATAGCAGTAGCAGAAGTAGATTTGGAAGAGTCGTTAGGAAGCCCAAAAATCTAGAGAATTTGGTAAGTGATTAAAGTTTACGTTGTTTGCTGGTATTTAAAAAAAAAAAAAAAAATTGTTATTTATTTAGGGGAGGGGGGGTGTGGTACTGCATTCAAAACAGGCACCGGGTACGATGCAAGTCAAGCTGTGATAGGAGGGACAACCTGAAAGTGGCTTTTTGGAGAAGCTTTGGTAGGGGCTTACAGGGGTGGGGATAGGGAGGTGCTGGGGGATACTTTCTTCGCCTTTGTTTCTCCTGAGACCAAATTCCAGCCCTTCAGCTTACTTATACAACCAAAAACAGCCACAAAATAATGTGCTTCATTGTATACATAATAAATGCAAATGCTAAGGAATACACATCAACTCACCCGCATCTGGAGGGTGAGCCTGGTCTTTAACTTCTATTCTTTGCTTGACAAAATGCCTCGACAAATTTTCATTCAGTTACTCACCTATGTCATCCTTCCAAAAAATGTGTTCATTCCCCATTGACCTGAACGAGATCACAATTTTAAATGTTTAAGTTCACTTGCAGTTTGAGGCAAGTGTTGACAGGTACGCCAGTGTGAATTACACTTCTACTTTTACTTTGTAGCATTTGAAAAGCTATGACCGTTTTCTCGGCTCTTGGAGCTGAGACATAAGGCGCTAAAGGGGTGCTCTTGGAATGCAGTCCCCAGGCACCATATGAACGGCTCCAAGCAGGGAATCCCATGGCGCGTCTCGAAAGGTGAAGAGAAAACGAAAGCAGCGCGCGCCCCTGGGACGCGGAAGTGGTGCGCGCTGCTCCGAGGTGAGAGTCAGCTGAAAGACGGCAGCGTGCACCACTTCCGCGTGCGGGGTGCGCAGGGTACCTAAGCACCTTTGTTCAGTGCGGAGCGGGTCGCAGGTGAAGCGGGACAGGTTTCTTCGAGGGACAGGGTTATGGCGCAGTTTGCCACTTTCCTGAGGAACAGCTTCAGACGCAGATCCAGTGCGGTCAGAGGTGAGCGAGTACGGCAGGTGCCCAGGTTGGGCGATTCAGGACACTGAGAATTTACGCGGTCGTTGGCCCCTAAATTAAACATTGTCCCTTCGATCTTTGGTATCTGTGTTGTCCCTTGAGCATTGTTATTGTAGTGTACATGTGACACCAGGCATTTATACAGCTCATTTCCGCCCCCTTTTGAAGCCGAAAGCGCTCGCAGGTTACACTGTATCTTCTGGTCAGTTTGACAACTTGTAACACTTACCTGTGGAATGTGCACGCTCCCTAGCTATCATACTATGTTCTGTCCACTTAAAGTGCATACCCTTTTATCATGTTATATGCTTCTCCGCCCAGTCGTGTTACCAAATAACTCGGTGTCTCCGGGATACAACCTGTTATTTGCATATGATTACTTTTATGTGTTTTCCTTATTTGTGTTGTGCTAGGACTGCAAAGCTTAAAGTGCACTGAGTTATTAAAACAAGCCCCGGGCCTGGAAACAAGCTATTCGAGCGGCATAGAGTCGTTTGCCAACCTCTAATACTTGACTAAATTTTGCCGGACTAAAGCTCATTTAGCCAGCCCTTAAAATGACACCTGTTGTTGGCCCGTTTGTGTGGTTGCCTCATTTGTGCTAAAAAATAGTAGAGTAGCTAAATTCTAATGGCTGCATGCTGCCTAGAGATAATCAGGACTAAATTATTCTAGTTTCATTATGCACTATAGGGAATGTTTTTGTTTGACATTTAAAGAATATCTTCTTCAAGGGGGTGACGCTTTCCCATTACGATGTGTAGTTGCCTCTTCCTATTAGGCTTAAAGCTCCCTACAGGCTGTAATATTATGTTCAGTTTTGATTAGGAAGCTAAAAATAGTATTTTTAAACATGTTTGGGGGGTGGGGGAGGGCGGGGGCGTTTATTGATTTGTTGTAGTATTAAAATGGCCACCTAGCATGGGTGACATTTTCATCCTTTATTTAGTTTTTTGGCCAACGTCCCTGTGCATGCTGGAACTTGTAGGTCCATATATAGACCGCTAAACGCGAAACCATTACTCCAGAAATACAGTATGTTACTGGCTGAAAAGTCAGGCATGGTTAATGGTGTCACGTGACATCGTCATTTGGCAGCAAGTCAGTTATTGTTATTGCTACATTCCTTAATCCCGATCCATGTGAACAGTGCAAGTCAGTTGCTGTTCTGATGGTTAAGGTACCAATGTCAGGTGCATAGAATCCACAGGCTTAGCTGTCATGTATCACGTGTACCTAAGAGGGCAAGGTTTTTTTCTCGAGGCAGTTTTAGTGACAGAGAGCGATTGACATTCTTAACAACGTAAGTATTCTTGAAGCTTGTCCAGACGTGTAAGAGCATTTTCTCAGATGAAGCAGGACTATCTCTGCACGTGTGTAGCCCCTAAATAACATAAGGATCCCCCCTGGGGCGCGGCAAGGGTAAGTTGGGACGTTCGAGAGGATTTGTACACAGTCTTCAGCTCTCAATGGAGTATAGCTTTTTGTTGACAAATATCCCTGATGTAGTCGCGGAGGTCTTGATTTAAAAAAAAGAAAGCAATAGCAGCAGGAAGCAAAGGTGTATCAAGTAAAAAAAAAGTAAATTATCTCGTTTATAATAGTAGAACGAAGGCTATATGTGGAATATTTTTGCATGCTGTTATTACTCAGTGTTACTTGCTAATGCAGGCAGGGATTGGCATGGTCCCAGATGTTTTAGTAGGCATTTTAAGGTCTAGTTTCTTCTTCGTGTCAAGTAGCATTTAAATTGCCTTGTAAGAACCCACTCTGATACATTTAACTGGCACTCATGATAAAGACCTGTTTAGCATAAGAACTAGGTAGGACTGGCCTTTGGGTAGGGCCACTGGAATTAAGCAACACGAGATGACTGAATTATGCTGCAAGCAAAGGCAATAATGTGCTACATTTTGTGATAGTATTACTGCATTGTTTTTTTGTTTTTTTTACATGATAATACCGGTCAAAAATTCTGCGCCTGTGATCACTGTAACACGTTTGACTTATGGCCAGTTTAATTGTGTGGTTGCCACATCTGTGGTAAAAAGCAGTAGAGTTGCATAATTCTAGTGGTTGCACGTTGCCTAGAGAACACAGGACTGAATGCGTGTAGTTTGCATTATGCACCTCATTAGTAACACATTAGCACTCAAATACAACCATACGCAATTGAAAGGTGACCATATGACTTTCTTAAAAAGCCTTTTACTGTGAGGCAACATGTCACCACATTTTTAGTTAGTTTTTATTTTGAGTAAAATGTGCAGATTATGTGGCAAAACCCTAACCATGCGAAAACATTGCATCCTTAGAATCGCATACTTCCAGTGGTCCTGCTTAAAAGGCAGCCTGGCAGTGTCAAAAGGGCTGGTCTGATAGGTCAGTGTGTGGGCTGCTTTTTAGGTCGATCTCACAAGCGCTGGGATGTGTTGTAATCTATTTGTGCGCTTTTGACCATGCCTACCACACGCCCATCACTATCACTCGTTTGTGAGCTTGTCTTTCAAAAATCCTTTGTTATCATTGGTTAATGCTTTACGTTTGTCTCTCCTTGTGGAGGTTTTGTTACCGCCTTGGCTATCGACCCTGTTACATTGATAATAATAAGCTTTATCACCTTGAAGGCTCTGCAGTACATCTTCCCCATCTTGGATTTCCACACAAGGTATAGGATACTATCTCTCTTTTACTATCCAAACTGGATTATGCCAATCGCCTCTACCATGGGTCAACCCTATTATGAAAAAACTACAACGTACTCAGAACTCCACTGCCAGGCTACTACTACATGTAAAGCCACAAGTCCACATATCCCCTGCCTTGAGAGCACTACACTAGTTGCCTTTTGCCAGAAGATCCACCTTGAAGCTGCTTTGTATCACCCACAAAGTTATACATGGAACAGGACCACTTTTTATTAGAAACAAAATAACCAAATACATTCAGCAAAAAAACCTCTGCTCAAGATTGGCACCCCGCCTTGGAACACCACCATACAAGAAAAAGACAATAGGTGGTACATCTTTTTCCGTCCAAGCAGCAAAGCTATGGAATTCATTACTCCCAAATATAAGATCCACGGATGACTCTCTTGCCTTCAGAAGACTACTCAAGAGGTGGCTCTTTCCTTCATAACCACCATATCCGAACAGCAATGGATTTGCATATGCCTGTGTTGATAGATATTTATAATCTGATTGTGATATATATAGTTCTTTAGGAAATATGTATCGTTACTATATGTCATAATAATAAATTATACACGTACTCTTTAAGTCTGTTTAACAAATGTATATTTACTCACGGTTAAATATATATATGTGTGTGTGTGTATGTGTGTGTGTATATATATGTATGTATATATATATATATATATATATATATATATATATATATATATATATATATATGGGTGTTTATAATCTACAACGCCGTAACTGCGTGCTCCCAAATGTTAGCGGTGTCGCACTGCGCTCACCAGCACGTTAACATATACACTTCTCTCCATCCTCCATTAAAGATTGAAGACCGGCACTTCTACAGCAATTTCTTCTATATTTATTAATCTATCAGTTTATGAGAAAAAAATGAATGCGTTTCGGCTCAGCAGAGCCTTGGTCTCCGTTTCATGATAATACTTGTGTCTCTCACTCCTTTTTTTAATCATGTCACTTCATTGAAACTGACGACGAACTCGCTTTGAGTCTCCCAAATTGATCGCCATCTTTACAATAGTTGTAACTCTGTAATGCATACTTGCAATTGATTCATACTGCGTACTTGTATTCATAAATGACTGGCTTGCATAAAATATTTAATTACATCAAAACAATTCCTTCCATCATTTACTAAATACTGAGATAAACATATTCATCTCCTACAACACATTACTGAATGCTATATCCACATCTAATCACCTTTCTCCTGTGGGCATAAAAACTAATGACGGACTCATTTTGTAACTCCAAAGTGGTTGCCATCTTTACAGTTCTCTAAACTCAGTGATGCTGCCTTATAGTCTGATTTATATTACATACATATATATTTTATATGATATAATTGAATATTTTATGGGAGCCAGCCATTTATCAATAACGGTATGCAGTATGACTCAATTGCAAGTATGCATTACAGAGTTACAACTACTGTAAAGATGACAACCGCTTTGCTCCCATCACCCTATGTCCCTATCAATCTGTCCTCCTTCCCCACTGTGACTCATCCCAAAATCATTCTACTACTTTTATCTCCAATTCTCAGTTTACTACCATGATCTTCTAAACAACCCTACTAAATTCTCCCTCATTTAGCTCACCTTTGACTCATCCAAAACCCCTCTTGCTACTATGACAGCCCTAACCCTTTCCACAGGCTCTTCCCTCCTCCATTTCTCATTTGCTCACCCCAACCCCCATCCTGTTACTATAAACTCCCAACTAACACTTCGGAATTCTTCCCTCCTCTATCCCTCCATTACTCTAGTCAATCCAACTAACAAACTCACATATCATCTGCTCAGATTAACTCATAATAATACTAATATGGTACTCATATTTCCCTATACTAATCCACCATTAATTCCTTTTGGGTTCCAGAGTAGCATGCTACTCGCAAAAAACGCTTTGACACCTTGTCAGGGGTAGTAAGTGCTATATAAATACTATTACAATTACAATAATTGCACGTTTGCCGATTTATTTGACTGTCAGCAAAGTTCTTTTTACTTTTGTGTCTTTCCTTCACGCTCATGCTCATGGCGGCCTGGCGGTATGAATCGGCTACTTATGTCAACTATTTTACTTTTCATTTTCAATGTAAGTGGCAAAAAAAGTCCAGTTAGGAATTTACAATGTTAACAACTCTAACTCGAGCAAACCCGAGATTCATTGTATTGCAAATGCTTGTTTTTTTAATTTGCTGTTTGCGGGCCTGTTTTACTGCCTGATGGTCCTGCTCTCACTGTTGAATTTCCTGATATCACATCACCACAAACATTGCCATAAGCAATTACAAAAGCATGCAGTATCTCCTACCTTGCAAAACACTTCTACAGCATTGCTTTACAAGTTAAATATTGTCCCACTGTATAGATGAGAGCTGCTTTTTTAGCTAGCTGATTCGCGAACTGAGGCCACTTTTTTTTTATTTTTTTGGTGCCGGAGCTTATTGTCTGTCCCAGGCTGACCCTGCCTAAGAAAGTGTTGATTTCAGCAACCTGCCTGTGTGACCACCGATTAAAACCAAAATCGAGTTCCAGAGAGTAGGTTAGATGGAAAGGACGTGTTAAGAGTAGTCTACGTATTTATTACAAGAATGTGTTTGCTTACATGTTTCTGGTATACTCAGGAAAGCAGAGTTATATAGTTTTCACATGCTGAGATTGGTGGTTAGTATTCAGGCTCACCACCCAGAGATTGAAGGTGGCGGTATCTGTGGGGAATGACGCACCCATCATTTTTTTATTTAACAAAATTATTTTCCCTTTTTTTGAAAAAAATCAATAAATAACTGACAACCACTACCCTCCTGGAAATGGTTAATTTCAAGAGTTGAGATCTCTCAGGTTGAAAGGGAACAGGGGGTTTCCTGTTTTGTGAGGCAAAGGGTGGGAGATAGAGGACAAGAACAAACAAGCCTTCTCACCAGTGTGCCGGCTACCTGAAAGACATGTCAATGTGTGCAATTGCTTAATCTGTAAATGAAAAGTCTGCTTGGTGGCTAGTATTGCTCTTTAAGAGTCACTTGAGGATTCACGGTAGCAAAGATTTTTTTTTAGATGTGTAATGTAAGGTTGTTACCAGCTGAGTTCTGAAGAACACGCTTTAAAAGGGCACTTATAAAAAATTCTTTGCTTGGTGCAGTACTTTTTTAAATCTTAAACCTAAATCATTCTCCAATGCATTTCTACTGATTAGTTTACCTTTAAATTATTTTTCATTTAAGTTGTGTGCATTATTTTTATTCGGTTACCTGAATGTTAAAGACCAACCAAATAGTTAAAGAATATTTTGTTTTTTTCAGTCATGGCTTTGACACTGCATCTACACTCACAGACCCGCCTCAGGATCACCGTTCTCATACTTGTATTAAATGCACTTCGACTGCTGAAATCCCTCCCCCGCCCCCATTCTCACCGTAAATATTGTGTTCTCTGCAGCCTTCAGCACTCTTTAGCTCGTCAGTTGAGAGTTAAGCCCTAGGTGGGCACTGTCGGTCTGAGGCTGTCAGTGATCTATGGTTATATTTTCTGCCCATGTAATTTGATCCCTGAGCAGCGACAGAAACGGAGCTATGGACTTAGCATTATATGGTGTTACAGAAGGAAGGGCAACATAGACTTAAACAGTGCTCTCTTTTCTATCTCTCTTTGCGTGTCCTTTGCTCAGATTCCTCCCAGCCGCTCTTTCCAATAGACCGTACAAAATCTGTAGTGGGGAGGAAGAGCAAATCGTAATGCGTTAGGTCCTCATCACTGCTCAAAAGAACAGCTAAACTTTTCAATACATAGCCCAACTTTTCCTTTGCTTGTACCCCAGCTAAGGAGACCCAGAATTGTTCACCGCATGGATAGAGTCGGTTTCAGCAGGAGTACACGCAGTGAACGAGGGTCGGGTTTGTATATTATTAGCTTGCTAGCTTGTCCATGCGATGACGTCTCATATCAACCATCACATTTTATGTTTTTTTTGTAAGCATTTTATGCTTTTTCTACCTTATACTTGAAGGCCTTTTTTATAATAAAGTGGCGTCTAGACAGCGCAAAATATTCTTGCTTTATCTGCAAATGTTAGATAACGCCGAGGTATGTGTGTGTTAGTTGTTTTTAAAAGCATTAATAAGAGCATGTCAGCTGTTGGAAGCATTACGTCTTCGCCTCTCCACCACCTTCCTCACTCTCACTACAATGTGAATTGCACCCAAGCAAAACAAACCAGGACAACGGAAATTTAAGTCTTATGTGCCCACCCCCATTAATTCCATAGAAGAGGGAACTTTTGAACCAAATACGTCATTCTGGTCAACCTCCCTCATTATTCTACAGTGCTTTACTTGTTTGGACGGAGAAGCCCATGTTGCTGCCCTACATGTTTCTGGACCACCTATTTCCAGAATGGAGGCTCCTTGAATTTCCTGCTAGAGAAGCGGACAGGCCCCTAGTTGATCTACTGGGACTCGCAGAGGGGGCTGTAATCCAACCACATTGTAGCCCAAAGTGATCAGGGTCTTAATCCACTGGCTACATGTCTGCACTGCCTGTTCTGCCTCTTTCTTGGCCCGATCAAAATGTACAAAGAGCGAATTAGAAATCATTAAACCTAACACTCTGTTCAAGTAGAAAAACACTGCTCTTTTTACATCCAAATAATTTTTTTTTTTTTCTGAATCTTTAGGATGGAGGGTGAATATGGCTAGAATTATCCCTTGCTTCGCAGAGATGTTTTAAGGCATGGGCAGAGTGGCCAATTGCTCAGGGCCCCCTGGGAAAGTGACCTTTATCTCCAGCTCACTTCTGTGTATCTCTGTAGCTTAATCTTTATCATATAATTCTGTTTTCAAAACCATCAAAAATAGGTACTTGAAGGCAACTGAGCCCAATTTACCCAGTCTTCTGGCAGATGTAATGGCCACCAAGGAGAATGTTTCAAGATCACAATTATCATATCCATTTGATCTAAAGGTTCAAAGGGCTTATCTATAAGGACCTCTAACACTAACTGCAAGTCCCAGGAGATAGATTAACTAATCTTTGAAAAAACATCTTAAACAACCCTTGATCGTCTGAAAGATTATACCAGGTACCTCCAAATGCTTTAATGGCTGCCCTACCGCTCTTCAACATGGAAACCTTTAATCCGAGATAATACACATTGTGAAGAATTTACATTAATTGAACTAAATCTGTCTCTTGCAGCAGCATTCCATACCACCTAGTGAACATTCCACAAATGTTTTGTATACAACTTCAAAGTCAGAGCCCTTGTTGAAGATTTATTGGTCCTAGAAAAGGCCTCTGAAAGACCACTCCTTATTAGTCTCTTTCTCTCTCTTTCAATCCCCAGGCTGTCATCCTGAGCCTTGCTAAGATATCTTGATGTAGAGGAGAAAATACCATAGGAGATGGAGCAATTGGTAGGGGAATCTCTTGACAAGTCTTTAATGATATGAGCCATACTGGCACAATCAGAATGCTTTCTGTTCTTTGATCCTGATCAAGAACTCACATCTGTTAAAAGGACGAAAGGAATAGAGGAGACCCCTGGGCCAAGGACCGAGCAGAGCATCTATTCCTCCTCCCAATACCTTGTCCTCCCTCACATTGGCAAAGAAACCCTTCAGAAGGGAATTTTGAGATGGAGCAAAGAGATCTGTTAATGGGTCTCCCATTTCTGACACCTCTGTGAAAACACTAGATGGCACAGACAGAAATCCTAAAAAAATAGAATCTTCCTGCTCAGCTTGTCTGCTACTGTGTTCAAAATCCCTTGATTATGAAATGCAAAGATTGCTATCGGATTGATATCAGTGTCTACTCTGCCTAGAAGACTGTCTAATCCTAAATGGAACAACTGATCTTGTGCCCTCCTGTTTTACTAAATATGACTTTGCTGTCTTACTGTATGTTCTGACCAACACCATCTTGTTCTTCATCAGTTGAGAGAACTGTCTCAGAAGGAATAGGATGGCTTGCAACTCCCTCCATTTGAACAAACTCGTCTTTAGAACAATGACTAACAACCCCTAAATTTACTGAGTGTTCCTCCATGCTTCCTCCCCCATAATAATGACATCCATGATGAAAATTACCAGACAATTACTGGAGACAGAAATGACAAAAGAGCCCCCTTGGTGAGATTGTGACTACTTAGCCATCAGTGTGTTTCCTGCCATATATTCAGGATACTCCAGTCTGGCATGAAAGATCCTCAGAATTCTGATTCCACCCCAATTATTACGTTGTTGAGATGAATCATGGAACTAAAAAAATATACTTGCAGCCAAGTCCCCATCTTGTGATGGCAACAGCTGGGACTTCGGCTGCAAATTTATTAGAAAATCATGGTCTCTTAGTACTTGGGTGCAAAAACAACAGGGTGATGGATGGAATGCTTGAATTAATCTTAGCCGCTGTCAATGTCTCAAGGCAGCATCCTCATCCATTGTTTTTCGCCCACGATGCCATCTCAGTTTGGACTCGTATGCAAATCAGTCTTGACCCTGCTCCTCATGGGAATAGTCCAGCTCGAACTGGCCAGACCAGGTCTCCCTGAACTGGAACGCAAGCAAATCAGGACAGGGCTCACCCTTTTTAGTGCTCTTCAGCCAAGTATTGCTTGGTTCCAGTAGCACAGTGAGACATCGAATGCAAAAATAGTAAAGTGATGAATGGATTTTTTAAAACTTGTTTTTATTTAGCAGTTGCAGACAAAACATGTGAACAACATAAACCAGAGGTCGGTGTCACATGTGAGTCATTGCATTCCATTACGTTCTTCAGTCATTATGATCAATGACAACAAAAGAAAAGATTCAACTTTGAAAGGACTGGAAACTCACTGCAGTTCAGACACCCAGCCCTACAGCCCCAAACGAAAGCAGAAGGGCAACGCATAAAACTGTATCTGCACTGTGTTTTTTCAGTATGTTACTTAAGCAACTTAATGATGCCTACAATGTCTAAACTTAGCCGCCAGCAAGTACATAAACAGCAGCAGTAGCATAGACTCAGTGTGTGCTCCTCGTCCCTGGAACCTGCCCATTAAGCAGATAATGGGTTGTGGGGAGGGAGAATCTCCCATCAATAGGTGAGAGGTGTTAGACCTATCAGCTCTTGACATGGTTTCTCCTGTACTTTTTGCTTCTCACCTCCTGTTTTTGATCTTATGCTGAACTTCGTTTTTGCTGGCTTTAGGGCTCTGGGCACTTTACCCGTGCTGACTAGTGCCAAAGTGCAAGTGCTCTCTAAACTGTAAATTGTATTGGTGATTGCCCTGTCCATGATTGACGTATTTAATTTACTGGCAAGTCCCTAGTAAAGTTCACTATGTGTGACTAGGACCTGTAAATCAAATGCAACTAATGGCCTGCAGCACTGATTGTGCCACCCATAGGCCTGTAAACCTGTCTCAAACCTTCCACTGCAGTTGGTGTCTACAGTTTTGAACTGCCATTTGCCAGACCCAAACCTTCCCTTTTTTTTACATATAAGTCACTCCTAAGGTAGGCCCAAGGCAGCCCTATGGCCGGGGTGCAGTGTATTTACAATATAGGACATGTACTGGTATGTTTTACATGTCCTGATAGTGAAATACTGCTAAATTAAGTTTTGACTATTGCAAGGCCTATCTCTCCAATAGAATAACATGGGGATTGCCTTGAAATATCTTTTAAGTGCAGTTTGTCATTGGGAGCAGAGAGTGATGAGGAGTTTGTGGTCTCTGAACTCACAATTTAAAAATACATCTTTTGGTAAAGTTGGTTTTTAGATTGTAGGTTTGACAATGCCTCTTTTAGAAAGTGGTAATTTTCTTGCTTAACCATTCTGTGCCTCTGCCTAGCTGCTGAATACACCTTTGGGTCAAACTGACAGTTGGGCTGTTTGTAAATTCACTCTAGACAGTCACACAAAGGAAGCTGAGGTGTGTCCTGCATATTCTGATGGGTCTTCCTGTGTTAGAGTGGTGGGAGAAGCTGACACTTGCACATGAATAGGGCTGTGCCTACCCTGACACAATACAGTCTCCATCCCCCTAAAATGTGTCTATGACCAGGACAGGAGGAGGCAGTGTTTTCTGCACTAAAAAGACTTTTCTTTGAAGTTTCCCTACTTCAAATGCAGAAATAAGTATAAGAATTGGACTGCTGACCCCACAACTTCAGAACACTGCTGGACTGAGGACATTCTCTGAGGAAGAAGCGGTGGCTGCTGTAGAAGGAACTGCAGCTCTCCCTGTTGCTTTGCTGTGCTGACCTGATGCTTTCTGCTTCTGTCTTGGAGTGAAAGGACTGGACTTGGCTTTCTACATCCTGCTTTCTAAGGTTCTCCAAGGGCTTGGACTGAGCTTCCCTCCTGTTGTGAAATCTCAGGGACATCAAAGACTTCATCTGCTAGTGCCTGGGCTCTTCTGCTGTGAGACCTAACTTGCCAATGGTGCCAAATCCAGTCCCTGAGCCCTTGGAAGCAGAAGCTGGTGACCTGAAGTAAAATCCATTCACTGAGGCCGTTGCGGCAGAAACATCGACGCAGTGCCTGCACTGCTGCTAAAAAATCGACACTGCGTCTGCAAAATCGATGCATCGCCTGCTTTACCCATTATGGCCATGCGTCTGGATTTTCCATGCATTATCCCTGGGGCATCATTTTCTTCATCCGCGCTGCACTGCAGTAAGGAAACAACACATCTCCAGTTAGTTAGGAAAAGAATCCATGCATTGCCCATCCGACAGGAGAAGAATCGACGCATTGCAAACCTGATGGGAAAAGAATCCACGCATCGCCTGTCTGGAAGAGAAATAATCAACACATTGCTTGTTTTTCCACACATCCCCTCCTTTGTGGCCTGCATAATCTTTGTTTTTGAGCCATCCAAAGTACTGTGTGTTATAAGGATACAACCACACATTTTTCAGGATTAAGACTCTTTTAAAATTAAAAAAAGTGATAGCTTTATTTGTGTATGTTGGATTTTTGTTGTTTCATCTTGTTTTACTCAGATAAATATTGGCTATTTTTCTAAACTGTTGAGTACTTTTGTGGTGTTTTCACTGTGTTACTGTATGTATGTGTGTGTGTGTGTACAAATACTTTACACGTTACCTCTAAAATAAGCCTGACTGCTTGTGCCAAGCTACCAAGTGGGTGAGCAGGGATTATTTTAGGCGTGTGACTCCCTTACCCTGACTAGAGTGAGGGTCCCTACTTGGACAAGGTGTAAACTGACTGCCAACTAGAGACCCCATTTCTAACAAGAGTAAAGGGGAATCTGAGTGTGGGGGTGTCAGTGTGTCACCTGGGGGGTGACTATTCTACATCTTCACGGCAGTCAGAAGCATCATATCACCCCATATCTCCAGGTCTCGCTCTCCATTCTCGTCTGTGTCCACCAGCAGAACTATCTGTTCCTCTGAAACTCCTAATTTACTCATGTCTGCTTGCCAGGCATCCAACGTGGGGGGAATGGGGCTCATCTGGTAAATAGCTATTCGCCGCTTGGCCAACACCAGCGCCAACAGGGCAAACTTGTGGTTCATCTGAGCCTCTTGCCGTGGGGTTGGAAGTACTCACAGTAAGCAATGTTTGGGCCAGGCTGCTATATCGACCTGAGTGATCTCCCACAGTCGCTGCAGTATCACATCACAGTAATTCTGCAATTTCCCACAGTTCCATGTCATGTGGAGGAATGTCACTGATCCACACCGCATCTGGGGCAAGTGGGGGATTGTGCTGCATTAAAGCGATGCAGCCTGTGAGGGTTTCGGTAAGTGCATTGCAGATGGCAGAACTGGGTGAGCTTGAAGCAGGTAATGCTGGCAACCTCTGGAGCTGGGTGAAGGCCCTCCTCCATTCACTATCCGTCAGGGGCTCCGGTAGATCAGCTGACCAACGGTTGTGGACTCCTAACATGTCAACCCTACGGTCAGCCTTCAGGGCTTTGTATATGCTGGAGATCAAGTCCCTGGAGGACCCAGGGTCTAATAGCAGTCACAGTTTCTGCACTTCTTCCAAGTCTGCCGGGAAACTGACCCAAATCTCTTGTTCCAGGCAGGAGATCTTGCAATATTGCAGAACTTGGCCAGGACATAGCTGAAAAGAGTCCAACGCCTACTCCATAGTGAGGAAGGCACTGTTAAAATATAAATCCCCGGCCGTGGCGCAACCCCCATCATACCACTGCATTAGATCCATCATGGATTATATCTGCTTGAAACAGGGCAACAATTTGAGGGGCAGTAGACTGGCATACATGTGTGACCACCTGCTCCCAGACCTTCTCAACCTGTTGGACTATGAATGGACAGTCATCCCAAAAAAGGCCAGAGCCCCTCATCAGACACCAAAGGAGGTCTCCTCCTGCAGCTCACTCCTCTATTAGTTTCTTTTCTCCATTTGGACCCCCCCATGCACCACTGCACTGCGCACTGAAGCAGTCCAGCAAACTAATACAACCGCAGGTCTGGAAGACCCAGGCCCCTGAGCTCCACGTCTCACTTTAACACCTCCAGCTTCACTCTACATCTCTTTCCAGCCCATACCAGAGACATCAGGAAGCTATTTAGCCTGGTAAAGGTAGTTTGCGGCATACAGCAGAGGGAGTTTTGTAGGACATTGAGGCAGCACAAAAGCATTACCATTCTGCTTAAAGCCACTCTTCCCATGATGTAGAGGGGCAGACGATTCCATAAATAGTTTGAGGTCTCCAATCGGTTGAGAACCCTCCCCATGTTCAGACTATAATTGGCTTCATCGGGAAGGGCCACCTGTTTGTCCATGTATCAGAAGTGATCACACTCCCAGCAGAGCCCTGTCGCAGGGAGAGCCGCCATGCTCACCCCCATTCATCTGGCCAGGGGGAAAAGTACTGACTTCTTGTGGCTGACCCATAATCCGGAGAATTCACCGAACGCGATCATGATGCACAGTAATGCCTTCATCGAGCACTCCAGGTGGGCGACGTATATTAATGCATCATCTGTTTAGAGGGAGACGACGTGGGTGCGTCCACCCACTACAACCCCCATCTGTCCATTTTGCAGAGCCGCTAGATCACCAGCGGCTCCATCGCCAGGGCGAGCAGGAGAGGGACGGGGGCAGCCCTGTCTCATGTCCCTCTTGATTGGAAAAAAACACTCCGAGATCATATTCCCATTTCGGACCTGTGCCACGGGCTGGGTATACTGTAGCCTCACCCATGAGAGATACACCGGTCCCAGGCCCAATCTCTGCAGCACTTCTCAAAGATAATCCCAGGCAAGAGTATCTAAGGCTTTTTTTAAGTGTCAAATGCCACCACCGTGGCTCTAAGATCAGTGCTTACCACCAAATGCAGGACATAGGACAGCCTCCGTAGGTTCCTCAGTGTATCATCTCCTGGGCATGAAACCACATTGGTCTTTGTGTGCTAAATGGGTTATTACCAGGCCCAAATGCAGTGCCAGGGCCTTAGCATGGACAGGGGGTGCTAGGAGCTGGGGTCCCTTGGATCCTTGCCAGGCTTCGGGAGGATGAGAATTTGGTTTTCCCTTATGGACTGTGGCAGGCAAATGCTGAGTCTAAACTCCTGATGGGTCTCCGACAGATAGGAAGCAGCAGTTCAGTGAATGTCTGATAATATTCTAGTGGGAGGCCATCCGGGCCTGGTGCCCTACAACAAGCCATGGCTCTGATTGCCCTGTCTCCCTGAAAGGGCACTAGGGAGCCCCATTGCAAACAATGGTTAGGTGGTGTCTCAACAGTGAATTGACTCCTGACTGCGTGGCCACTCTCAGTGACAATATGAGCAAGGTCAGACGTTCTCTTTTCAGCAGCCTTGCTAACATCTTCCTGACATGTCTCCCTCCCAATGCAGCCACTGCAGTGACTCATTGCTACACCCCCAGTAAGGACTCCCTGCACTCCCCTCTCGTATTCAGTATGAAGGTCTGTTAGGACCTTCTCGGATTCAGTCAGCTCAGACTCGAGACTGCATCTTATACTGCTAACCCTGGACAGCCACTTCCCATGCATCACAACCATCAACGTGTCCCAATTCCAGCCCTCTCTGCTCATTGGACAACCAATTAGAGTCATAGTAGTCACCTTACGGAGTTCTTCCCAGAACAATGTATCGTCCAGCAATCCTGGGTGTAAATGCCAAACAGGGACCCCCGGCCTAGTGCCACCAACATGCCAGGCAGCAACAGAGGTGCATGATCCAAAAGGAACCTGCCCTGAACTTAGGTCTGCAGAATGGCAGTTGCTACATTGCTAGACAATAAAAAATGGGCCAATCAGGTGTAAGTCTCATATGTCGGCACATAGCATGTGAATTCCCACTCCTCATGGTGAGTTACTTTCCAGGCATCTATGCTTTACAGGTGTTCCATCACTCCGTGCAGGGCATCTGACATATGCGGATTAGTCCGCAACCTCAATAGATGGCGATCAAGCCGCCCATCCAGTATGCATTTGAAGTTCTCCTCCCATAGCAGAGGGACACCCATGTTTGGGAGTAGTTCCTTCTTCAGGTCTAGATAAAAATTGCTGTCCTCAACATTCAGGGCATAAACATTCAACAGGCATACTTCCATACCATCTATGAGGCCGTGCAAAATAAGGTATCGCCCTGCCCCTCAATGTCTGCCCTGAGCCCACAAACCTGGAAGTGGAAATGTGGGGCCACCCATGTTATAAACCCTTGGGCATAGTTGGAGTTAGTGGCAGAGTACAACTTACCTCTTCATTTCTTGTGTACCTCACCCTCCATTAAGTGTATCTCCTGTAGCAGTGCAATATGCACACCAAGTTTGTGCAAATAATTTTCTACCCTGTATCTTTTCACATAGAATTTGAGCCCCTGCACATTCCATGTTACAAACTTAAAGCGTTTCATCATGTTGCCTGGTAGCTCCCCTCTAAACAACACCCTTCCAGCCCCCACACCTGTATGATACTAGAATCTAACCACTGCCTCTGTCAAGTCCCAAACAAACCGAAAACAGTCTCTCCCACCCCCCGGGTAAACACAGAAAACCAACAACTTGTGCCTCCCCATCATTTCACTCTCTTTTACCCACCCTGTCAGTAAATTGTCAACAGTCAAATGTATCCCCAAAGAAAAGAGAAAAATTAAAAGAAAAGGGAGGGAGGGTGGATTTGAAAGAATCTCCCACTCTAGGCTACCACCAGTTCACTCAACTTCAGTCACAGTTTATGAGCCAATAAGTACAAGGGAAGGTTGCATGCCTGGCGCCTGCTACAGCCACAGTGGCGCCTAGACTAACGCCACGCCCAGTCATTGACAGCATAGACCATTCTCACTTAAACTAAAGACCCATAGTACCTCATTATACAACACAAGTAACAACTTCAGTCACTCACTCACACCAAACATGAGTTTTTGCTTCACTCCCCCAAAAGTCATCTGCTGCACCTGCCTGGTGTATTCTGGAAATATACGGATCAGATGATTTTCAAAGGTGGGATCCCCAGCCTGTCGGACCGCCTGAAGAACAGCATCTCTATCACTATCTTTGCAATCATTGTACATGCTGAGGCCCCTACTCGCAGTGCCAGGACAAGGGCATGATGAGCTCTTTCAACTACAAGTACAGAAGACAAAGCATTAGCCAGAAAGGTCTCCTTGATCCAGTGCTCAAGAAAGTGTTCAGGCTCCTGGCCCTCTACACCCACCGTGAAACCAACAAAGCGAAGATTACAAGCAGCCTCTGCCTGGTGTTCCTAATCCACCGTCATGGTGGATAAATCGGAGAGTGCCATCTTCAATAAGGAGACTTCTCCTTGCAGTTCAGTCATGTGCAGCTCTGTGGCCAGTGATCTTTCGGGCCATCTTGCGGAGATCAGCAGTCAGGAGTCCAATGTCCAATGAAATGGCATCCATCTTGGCCTGCACTGCTGTACTGGATGCTTATATTGCAGCTAGACTCTGTGCGCTGCTGGGCCTCTGCCGCTCCCCCTGGTCTCCAAACATGTCCTAATATGGAGGGTCACCTCTCACCTGATCCATTTTGGTCTGATAAGCTCCCTTCTGTGGCCTGTCTTTCCCTATGATAGGGATGCACTGGGGGAGGTGAAAATGGAGCGAATCCAGCAAGTCTAGCATAGTTCTCTGTACCACCCGTGACAGTAGTACAGTTCCAAAAAAACTCCAGGTGGCTCAGCAGGTCGCAAAATCAAAAGGTGAGTAGCTGACCTATGGAGCAGCTAACACATGAGGCGAGGAGTCGATAGAGCTGGCGAGGGTTTGAGCTCTGGTCCATCTCGGCATCGGGAGCCGTGAGCTGTAGCACAATATGGCATCAACACTCTGCAACTTCCCTGGGGGTTCACGAGTCAAGCCAGGTCATCAGGGCCTCTTGGGAGTCTAACAAACATGCACAGCGAAGGTCGGTTCACCTCCACGACCCTAGGGGCAACAGGGACAGCCAGACAATCAACCCCCCGATGAGTCATGGACACCAGGGAGGACTAGGTAGTATATTGCATGTCCCCAGTGGGTCAGTATCAGCATTAGTCCCTTAAAGAGATCCACCACAGCACCTCAGTCAATTGCCACACAGCTTCTCAGCACCCATCCAGAGCGGGTGCGTGGTGTCTTTACCTCCCAGTGCACGGGAGCACCAGCAGCTGTTGTAGGCCACACACCTGTGTGGCATCAGCCTCTCAAACACTCACTCCACATCCCAGGCAAAGATCAGGTCCTGGAATTCCACAGCCAGTGGTAAAGAACTGTACTGAATCTTAAGGGCGGCCCCTGGGTGAAGTCTATATGTACATGGGGAGGGTGCCTCTAAAGGGCTTCCTTCCCTCCAGTGTCTCCCAAAATGAAGGCCGGGAACCTGTGCTCCTGCGGCAGCAGTGAATCCACCAGGGTGGTCCTGGGAAGCCAGGATGGCTGTTCGGTCGCCCCCTCTGACCAGGCGCTGTACTGCAATATGCCTCTGCAGTCACTAGCATTACTGTGGGGGGGGGCTGGCTCCCAACGCAGCACTTCCCTGCTCAATCTCACTCACCAGACACAGTCCAGTCCGCAAGAAGGGTTCGAAGATGCCACCAGGGCTGTATGCAGTCCCCAGTGAAAGCACGGGAACGCTGACAGCGGTCTAGTCTTGCCTCAGCTCCAATTGTCAGCTCCGGACAGCCAGTGTCAATGGAGCACACACTGAGCTTGGGTGGGGCAATGCAGGGAGAGCTCTAGCTCAAGGACGCAGTCGACAGGGTCTTGGGGCACTTATGGGCTCTGGGGAGGGCTCCCTCTCTGACTACCTGTCCATTCACACCTGTAGTGAGGAGCCCCTGTCATGCATTGGGGCCTCGCCGGCAATCCTCATCACAGGCTGTAGCTGCGGTCACATGCCGCTTAATTCTTCTGCTCATGGGGGGCAGCGCTTTCTCACCACCCCCAGCAGGCCAGATGGTTCTAGGTCTAGTTTATGCAGGCTGTGGCAATGGAGAGATGAAGGATTAAGTGTAGGCCGGCCGCGGAGCTAGCTAAAGCCTGACCGATACGGCTGCCATCTTGGCCATACCCCAGTGGATTGAACACGTAAATTAATCTCCGCCATTGTGCTTTTTGTGATTGGGTGTAAATCCGTTTAGTAGTTTTTGAATACTAAAGTTACAACAATATTTGTATATCTGGAATTTTGGGGCCGAGGGACTCCCATGAGAGTATCTTGGGAGCGGCAGTTCAAAAAAAGAGCGTTCTGATTGTCCCAGGGTGCCTTTTCTCTTTTGGGCCAATTTGCTTCCACAGGAATCAGACTTCTGCGGGAGCGAGCACTCTGATTGCCTGCCAGCTTTAGAGGTCAACATTTTTTTTTTAAACTATGGTTTTTGCTGTGATCCTCCAGGACTCCTGAGGGATAGCAGCAAACAAAATGACAGCTGCCATTCTTTTTATATATGTATGGGGAGGTGGACTAACCAGGGCCCTCATCCCCCCAGTCTTGACCCTTCTTTTCATGGGAAAAGTCCAGTAGAGAGCTCAGAGTGAGGTTCCTGGCACCAACAGCTGTCAGTAGCTTCTGTTGGGTGCTTGCTTTTGTGGCAGCACTCTCCTTGTTATATTGATGTCAGACCCCATGATAAAAAGTAAGGTAGGCCCCCTGACCCTGTTGGTCATGGTGGGGTTTCTCGAGTGTTGGATGACCTCTTTGAGTCAAGTAGGTGTTGCCCTAGCCACGGTAGGGCTAAATGAGGTAGGTACTTCACAGTCCCAAGCAGAGGGTGGCGAGAGGAGTGGCAAAGACACCGACCTAGCCAAGGCCTAATTTAGGTTGGGGCCTGCCTTAACGGAGGTAGGTCAGCTCCCTAGAGGAAATTACCTTGGCAAAAGGATTTAAGAGGGAGTAGGCCCTGCAATTGTCAGCCATGTTCCCTATATCCTGCCTGGCTGAATAAACAAGGAAACTTGAAAAAACTCTGATTGAAATCTCCTGGATTTAGCTGTCAGTTGGGTTGAGTGGTTGTGTAAGGAAAAAGGCTTTTTGCCGGTTTACCCCCACTTTTTGCCCCCCTGTTTGACTACTAGGCACTGGTGTAATGGCCCTGAAATGCCCTGAGCCCTACTAAACAGAACTCAGTGCATATGTTCTGATCCTTAAATGGTGTATTTTTAATTTCCTTGTCGCCAGTTGGCATAGCTCAACTTGCTTGTAAGTCCCCGGTATATAGTAGCAGGGGTACCTAGGGCCTGTAAGTTGAAGTGTAGCTCCTGGACTGCAGCAAGAGTTATGCTCCCAGGATTAAGACTGCATACTGGAAGGGCAGTTTAAAACTGGTAACCTGTTTTTCCATTTAAAGTAATTGCAAGCCCCAAACCTCCCTTTTTATGGGCGAGCGCTCCGTCCCATGCTGTAATCTCTCTTTGGGCTTCTAACAACGCCCATGTCACATCAGTCACTTTCATTGGTTTGTGGGCTTGGCTTTTAAAATCAGTTTGCTTTCATTTGTGAAAGGCATACAGTACATACGTCATGCCTTTTCCGATGTTTAGTCTACCTACACAGCACCGGTAAACTACTGAAACCATTCGAGGCTCGATGTTTTCAGCATGGTTTCCGGACTACTTTATCTTTTTATTTTCCACTCAGTGCGATCGCGATGGGGTTTACATAGCGCAATCGCGCTCAGTTTTTCAGTTTTCAATTTTAGCGCGATCGCGCTGCACTTTACATAGCACGATCGCGCTGTGTTTTTTTTTCTTGTTATTTGTGTGGCAAGAAAAGTCTGGTTAGGAGTTTACAACGCTAATAGCTCTAACTCAAGCAAATGCAAGAACCGTTGCATTGCAAATGCTTGTTAATATATGTAAGTCACCGCTAAGGAAGACCTAATGAGCCCTAAGGCAGGGTGATCTTACTCCTGCAGGAAGCCACACAGGTGTTGGCCCAAAGGCGAGCTTCAAAGGAGAAGCCGCCTTTGAAAGGCAAATGCGAAACACTTGACAGAGGAACGCCTCTATTGTTGAGGTAGACAGGCTGGCACTAGGAAGAGGGAAGGGGGAGTCCGCTGTGAAACTGGTTTTCCAGGGGTGTGTAGCCCCCTTTGTAGTCACACGTTTTGGTTGGGCTAGAGAACTCTGGACTCCAAGAGAGAGGTTCTGCCATGTTGGAAGTTGGCAGAATGGTGCATCCTGGGATACCACACTTCAAAGGAAGTGGTCATCAGGAGGGAAGGAACTTTGTAGCTTATTAGCTACCAACTGCATCCAAGCCTGAGGGCATTTTTTGGGCATTAAAGGGCATCCCTTCCACCCAGAACTCAGATCTCGTCTAGCTTAGAAGAGGGACAAAAGAAGGACTGCCATGCTGCACTGTGAAACCGGAAAAGAGAGGCTACACTGCATCTTCTGAACCTAGAGGTAGGAAAGGAGAGGGGCTGTGCCTGCTTTGTCCTGCCCATTGTCCTGCTATTTCCGGAACCCAGCTGAAGCAAGAGAGTCCAGGGGTCATTTGGCTGATGTCCTGTTCATAGCACAGGGCAACGCAACTAAAGAAGTCTGCTGTGGCTAGATGGTAGCTCAAATCTTCAAGTCACTGTGCAGCACCAGAGCCCTGGCCCCAGCTCTAACACTTGTACTCGCGTTTGCTGAACCCGGGAGAGTTGTTGGAGTGCAGGTTGGTCGACCAGAATGGGAGTTATTGTCCAAGTTAGGATTCGGCTGTAACCGCAATATCAAGCAACTGGTACCCCAGAGGCAACAGGACTTCTGCCAGGACCGAGAAGATGTCAATGGACACCAACTCCTATAACCAGGACCTCCTCATCAAGCCCATGGACCTAGGAGTAGACGCAAGATGGCCCCCTTCCTTGACCAGCATCCTTAAGCATCTTTAACATCCTACATCCCTTGCATCAGTACTACTCATAAACTAAGAGTAAAGGGATAAACGTGCCTGGAACTGACTGAAGACTGCTCCTACCATCAAGGTAACTGTTTATGTAGACCTTACTGGTCCCCCTGACAGGTTCCCTGCCAGAGTTGGCCAGCCAAAGTAACCCTGAGTAACTACATTGACAATTATCTGATGATTTTCTTAAAACCGTTTCTAAGTGTCAAATTAGTTGAATTTGCCGATGCTTGTTTGCAAATAAGTGAAAAAATACATATTTACCCTACCTTGTAAAATATATATCTCCCGAGACCTCTAATAGATCTTTTTTTGTTGTGTTGTCTAAAAGCACAGAAAAATACAGTCTATTTTTATAAATTGGTGTCGGTCTTGTGTATTTCTTCAATTGTTTTGGTGCTGTTTAAATGATATACACTTGTTCCATTGTATAAACCTTGCCGCTGTTCCTTTGTATAAGCCTTAATGCTCAGAGCCACAGCTCCCCAGCGTTGAGCTTAAGGTTTGGCAAACAATACCTACTGGTCCTAAAGTGGATGGTAAGTGTATTGCACAGTGAGGTCGCACAACCACTCTTTATAAAATGCCCCATTCCCTCACACTGTGTAACTATAAATGACATTAAATCTTCTATTTTCAAATTATATGTGTGTGTTCTCACAATTGAAAGTACCCTAATATTAAATACCTTGCTCCATGCATTATATGACCGTCACTGGGTCTTCTGCTTAATGTCATCTCCTACCCTTTGCAGCTCATTATTTCCTGTTATCTCATCTTAAGGCCACATAAGCACTACCACACTGATTGTATATCTGATAACTTCAACACAATTACATTAAAGGTACATTTTTTAAAACACAGAATAACCTCACATTTTTATTGTCTATTATTGTGGTGATTTAGTAAAACTTTTTGTGATCTCTGTAATTGAATTCAAGCAAGTAAAACAATAGCAAATGCAAAACGGATATCCTAAGCCAGTGGTTCCCAACCTGTGGTCCAGGGACCCCTGGGTGTCCACAAAGCCTTCTCAGGGGGTCCGCGAGAGCCTAGAAAATTAAAAAATATTGACAAATTAGGTCCTCAGCTTCCAGTAATGACTCAGAAGGGGGTCCCCGGAATCCCATGATGATTCAATGGGGGTCCCTGGGTTCCATTAATGTTAAAGTGGGGGTCCTCAGAAATCAAAAGGTTGGGAACCACTGTACTAAGCAAACAGTAATCCAATAATAGGCATTGGTAGCATGAATTGTAACAACCTGTTCTACCTTGGTATTTATTGCATGCACTCTGTGTAGCTATAACATGACACATAGCACATTTCCAAATGTCCTTTCTAAAAGATCGGGAAATACTTAGGAAATAATTATTTTCAGCTATTATGTCTCAGAGTTAGGAAGTCAGTTCATATTTTAAGTCAGCAAAATATATTTAAAGTGCCTTTGAGGTAATTATCTGTAAAAAGGAAGAAACAGCACTCTCCGGTTTATGGTGGGCTAAGTGTTCTTTGCATTTTCTCCATGGTTATCAGGCTGAGCAAGACTTTAACTTTAAACCAGCATTGGCAATGCCAATAGGTCTGGCTTCAAAGGAATTGTGTATGGTACTGTGAAGTATTACAAATAGATAGCATGGGAGTAGATATGTGTGTCGAAGCAAATAACTGTAGACTGATATCGGTGTAGGTTAAAAGGTCAGAGGACAGTTGCACTGTCAAGCCAGGCACATTACAATGGCATGAGTGTGCCCCTGAAAATTCGAGCTCAGGCAGCTTGATAAATAAACCAAATGCTCAGAGTTATGGAGAGGGTAAGCACTTTTTTGTGGAAGCACACAACTTCTGCCCACTCAAAACATGCACTCCTGGCTGCAAACATGTGAGCAGAGCCAAAGCTTGTCTGCTGATGATTCTTACGTAATTGTCTGACAACAGCTGCACGGTCAAGCCAGACAATAAAAAGAATCCACAGAGAAAAATATCTGGTTTTATTGGGTGCAATATCATTGGCTCAGGTTACATTTCACATGATTCTCTTTTCCTTGTAATGTTGTGTTGGGAGGTTAAAGGTGTTTAGATAGTGAACAACCGGATAAGAGAACTGGCCAATACTTATGCGGCTAATTTCCAAAAGATAAACAAAGATTAATTGTATACGCTTGGAGAAAATAGACTTAGGCCAGTTTGAAAATGATCTCCTAACTTAAATCACATACACATTACTGCATTTAGTATTACTCAGTAAAGAAAGATTGTGTTCTGAAATAAATCTGTCCTTGGAGACATCTGTCAGTGCATTTCATATTATTCAGTTAACGCTTATAAAGTGAGCAACCAGTTAGCTGAGCAGCAGCTATGCAACTCATTTCCTAAAGAGAAAGATATATATATATATATATATATATATATATATATATATATATATATATATATACACACAAAACTTTCCAAAAAGGTGCTAGTTCTATGCATGGAACGTTTAGGGGTGATTTGTCAAATGGGGGCCAAGAAAAAAGGGAGGGGCCTCAAAACACAAAACCCCCATGCACTTTCTATACACTTCTTTAGGCAAGGCTACAGCAAAAACCGCTGAACGGAATTACACCAAATGTGGCAGGAAGCTAGATCTTGGCACGGAGATTGTGCTTTTTTATTACTTGGTGTAAATTCATTCAGTAGTTTTGGGGAAATTAAGGTTACAAAATATTTGTCTACCTGGATGTTGGGTTCAAGGGACTCTTACAAGAGTCCCTCAAACCCAGTTTTGGAAAATGGGGCCTTAGGGTTGGCCCAGGGAGCTTTCATCCTCTCTGGCTATCTTGCTCATGTGGTAGTCAAATTCCTGTGGAAGCAAGTGCTGCCACCAACATGAGAAATATATTACTGCCAGTCATTACAGGACTCTGGGACTTAGTTCCCTGTCCTGAAGTTATTAAAAAAGTATTATGGCATAGTTGGGATACCATTCCCCAAGGCCCTGATATGGGGATCCATAGGAATCTCCTGGGGCCAAAATTGATAAAAAACAGCAATGCAGGACTCCTGTGGGATTGAAAAAACAAAACAAAATGGTGGCATGGGGCTTGAGAGAGATTGTGCGCCCCCTCTCTCTGGGCCATTTTTTGCCCCTGGGTCGTCATCCCCTGGGACCTAATATATTTATTAATGGGAGGGGGTGCACAGAGCCCTTCCCTGAGCCACTTTCAGCTCTGAGGACCCAATCCCTTGGGACCCAAAGTACATTCTAAGGGGTGGGGTGATGCGTAGCCCCCCCGAGCCTTCTACTGCCGCAGGAACTTGTGTTTGCTTCTGCCTGACAGGTGTGTTTTTTAATCTCCCACCAAATGGGAGCAAACACAAAGTCTGCTCCCTGTGTTGGCGCAGACTTGACATGTTTTCCTGCCTGTACTGATGCAGCTAGCGAAGCAGATCAACAGATTACTCTCACACGGAGGGAGCAGCATAAATAGCTGCTCCCTCAGAATGGGAGTAATGCCAGGTCGCTCAGCTTGCGGGGAGCCGGCTGGGGCCGTGGGCGTCTGGGATTTCCCCTGTGGCCTGAACATTTGCATAGTATGTGCTCAAGGTGAGCACAGGGGACGTCCACCTATTTAAAAAAGGATTCCCCAGGGGTTGGGGTCCCCAGGTCCTAATAAGGCTCAGGCAGGGGAGCCATACAGTCCCATCCCCTTATATAAAAAAAAATATGGCCCTGGAGGATGAGGTAATCAGGGCCTATTGAGGCTGGGGAGAGGGCAAGTGGCCCCCCTCCCCTTTAAAAAAAGAAAATGGCCCTAGAGGAAGCCTAATAAGGCTTGTGCAGGGCGGGTCATGTGGCCCCTCTCATAAAAAAAATATATAGCCCTGAGGGATGGGCCTATTGAGGCTAGTGGAGGTGGCCACGTGGCCTCCCTCCCCTTTAAAATACACAAGGCACCGGGAGGTGGGGTTCCCATAGCCCAATGAGGCTCGGCTGGAGGCTGCATGCCCTCCTCCCCCGTTTAATTGTATTTGGTCTCAGAGAATGGAGTCCCTGGGGCCAAATAAAGGTCAGGGAGGGGTCTGCTTGTGCCCCTTTCCTCAATATATGTATGTTTTGCACCTAGAGAATGGGACCCCTGGGGCCTGAAGGCCAACCCCAGGCTGTGCAAAGCAAAGGCTGTGCATGGTGTGGGTTTGACAGCCTGCTGGGGTTTTGGTCACAGGGCCTGGCAGCAGGCCGAGCCCTTTGATAAACCCCCGCTGCACACAGCCAAAGAGTGCTAAGCAAGGTGTTGGCTGCCTCTGCGGAGTTGGAGCCACGCTTTGCATGAGCAAAGGTAGTGCATGGGGTAGTGTTGGCTGTTTGCAGCCAACCCCACGCCACACATGACGAAAGGCTGTGCACAATGTGAAGTTGGCTGCCTGCAGAAGGGTGAGCTGCCTCTGAGGGGGCTGACCACAGGACCTGCAAAAAGCCCTGAACTGTTGCCAGCCCCCTCCTGTGCATGCCCAAAGGCCATGCGCAGCATGGGGTTGGCTGCCTGTGTGTGGGGGATCGACCATGCACAGCGGGGTGGCTAACTTTACATATGGTAAGAAAATGTACGTTTAAAAACCCTAGAAATTCACTGAAAAAAACAAAGGTTAAAGTAACATTATAATTGGGTGTTTTTGTATAGAAAACCCTTAGAAATTCACTGAAAAAAAACAAAGGTTAAAGTAAGGTTATAGTTACGTAAATATGTCTGTAACAGCATTAAGGTTTTGAACTAAACAAAACACAGAAATTCACCAGTTTATAGTTAGCACAACTAATTATAACTTGTGCCCCCCCATGCACTACTTATGACCGCACAGCGCATCACTCATACCATGTTCCATAATCTCATTGATGACATGTTGGAAAATGGGTTATTGGTAAGGGCAGGTAGGTACCTACACTTAGCAATAGGCCACTAACCTCCACTTAGGTCCAGTTAGGTCTCAGTAAATTAAACCCAGCTCAACCCTTGGTAGCTTGGCAAAGAGCGACAAGGCTTAATTTAGGAGACAGAGTGTAAAGCATTCAAATATCACAAAACAGTAATTAAATAAAACACAGGAAACAGTTTAAAAATCCTAAACCAATTTATAAAAATAGATTATATTTTTATCTTTAAAATGGCACAATAATGAATAAAATCGGATAAGGGGAACCGGAGACATGAATTTTTAAAGAATTATTTTTTTCTAGCACCTAGAAACAAAAAGCGCCAATCTGATCATCTGGTCGCACCGCGACCGGGGCAAAGTCAAAGTTTAGGGCTGACTGCAATGGAGCCCTGCTCGGCTACAGCTCGCGGGAGGCCTCGGTCAAAAGTTTACCTTTGGACTTAGTCTCTTTTCTGAAGATTTTCTTCAGCGGGACGAACCTGCCAGTCCAATCTGACCTCCTGGAACTCTTCTCCAGATACGCGTCGCGGGAGCCCTCGGTGGAGATTTTTACCTTCGGACTTAGTCGTTTTTTCGTGGTGAAAATCCTTCAACTGGGGCAAACCTAGATCTTGATCCGACGACCGTGGAGCCCTCCTCGGATATGCTGGCTGGTCCCAGTCAACTTTTTACTTTCGGACTTAGGCCCTCATTCCAACCCTGGCGGTCTATGACCGCCAGGGTGGAGGGACGCGGAAGCACCGCCAACAGGCTGGCGGTGCTTCCAGGGCCATTCTGACCGCAGCGGTAAAGCCACGGTCAGAAAAGGGGATCCGGCGGTTTACCGCCGGATTTCACCTGGCCAGAGAATCCTCCGCCATGGGGATTCCGACCCCCTTCCAGCCAGAACCAGGATGGCGGGAACAGGTGTCATGGGGCCCCTGGGGGCCCCTGCACTGCCCATGCCACTGGCAGGTGGCATGGGCAGTGCAGGGGCCCCCTAACAGGGCCCCATTAAGATTTTCACTGTCTGCTTTGCAGACAGTGAAAATCGCGCCGGGAGCAACTGCACCCGTCGCACCCCTGCAACTCCGCCGGCTCCATTCGGAGCCGGCTTCATTGTTGCAGGGTCTTTCCCGCTGGGCCGGCGAGCGCCCTTTTGGCGGTCGCCCGCCGGCCCAGCGGGAAAGTCGAAATGACCCCCGCGGTCTTTCAACGGGGGAACTTTGGCGGGAGGCCTCCGCCGCCCGCCAAAGTTGGAATGACCGCCTTAGACTCTTTTTTGGAGATTTTCTTCACCAAGACGAACCTGCAAATCAGGCCGGGTCGCGGTTGAGGCAAGCCGACTAAAGTTGCCACGGAGGGTCGGTCCCTCTATGGAGCTTTTTTTCAAAAGTACTCCAAACTTCTGGGGCTTCTTCCAAATGTTCTTTTAAGGTTCTTTTGGGATCCACAGCTCACTCCAAGGGTCCAGAAGCTCTGAGATGATCCTTGGGGGGTGCAGACTACAACTCCCAGAATGCACCTGGTGCAAACTCCTTTTTGGCCACTGGGCAGTGGTCAGCTGGTTGATTTCTTCAGGAGTTGGTGCAGGGGACTCTGGTTAGCAATTTTTCACCTGTAGCAAGCAGGCAGTCCCTCCTTGAACCAGTTGAAGCCAGACAAAGTCCTTCTTGTGGTGAAGCCCAAGTGTGCAGCTGGTGCAGTCCTTCTGAGTGCAGGTTCCAGGTGCAGGCAGGGGTCCAGCAGGGCAGTCCTTCTTCTCCTTTGGTTCTTCCTTGTTGGATGTGGTAGGGAACTGAGGTGTGGGTGCAGGTCTGCCAGTTTTATCCTTGCTCCTGGGTGAAAAACAGGGGGGTCCTGATTCTCCAGTCAGGTACAGGGTCCTTCCCCCTGTGATGACCACTTCCTGGGAAGTGTGGCAAAATCAATCCCAGGAGGAAACATTCTTCAAAAATCCATCATGGCTGAATCTGATTTTTGGAGGTTACGTCTGGCTGAGCCCACCCACTGGTGTGACTAAAAATCATAAACATACCCCTCTCCTGCCTGTCCTCTCCTAATCTAATCAAGGGGGTGCCTAGTTGTCTGGGGTTGCAGGATGTGGGGGTGTTGCTGGGTTGCTCCAAATGTCCTTCTCTGCCTTTGAAGACCAGTTTGGCAGCCATCCCCCTTCCTGCCTCACCATATGCTGAGGGGAAATTCCCTCCCACAGGCACATCTTTTTGTGTGAAGCCAGGCCACTTCACACCTCATCAATGCAGCCTGGCCAGGCTGCCAGAGGCTGGCCAAGCAGAGCACAGCAGCAAAAACAATGCATGGCTGAAATTGGCAACTTTTCAGGTAAAGTTTAAAAGTCTTTACCTGAACATGTTATATTAAATCCCACAACTGGAAGTTGTGGGATTTATTATAACAATTAATTTGATACAAAACTCTTGGCATCCATCATTTAAGGGGACTTTAACAATTAAAATAAAGTCTCCCCGTTCTAGCCTATAAAGGCCATTTACTACAATGAGGCGAAACAAATTTGGCTGTTTTTACCTTACCAGGGCTTATAAAACTACTTTTATAAGGTCCCTGCTTATAGTTACATGGCACCCAGCCCTAGGGGCACATAGGGCACACCTTAGGGGTGACCTATATGTAAAAATAAGGTAGTTTAAGACTTTGGAACTACTTTTAATTCCAAAATCGAATTTGCATATAACTTTAATTTAAAAGCAGCCAGCAAGGCAGGCCTGCCTTTAAAATGGGTGCACTACCTATGCTGTGGTCCCTAAACCTACATGCCCTACCATATACTAGGGACTTATAGGTAGGTTAACATAGCCAATTATAATTAGCCTAATTTGCATATCCACTTTACACAGAGCACTGGCCCTGGGACTGGTAAGCAGTACTCGGGGCACAGCCAAGAGTCAGTAACCACCAGTACCTGTCCAAAAAGTGTGGGGGTGACCAGGGCAAAAAGGAGGACTTTCCTACATGACATCACTGGTGACATCATCCAATGAGTGTGTTAGTTTGCTGCATAGTTTACATAGTAGTATGCAACTTCCTTATTACTTTTGTACCTACTTTTGTACAGCCTGTGTTCAGGTAATGGGTGTTTACAAAATTATTTTGCTCCTAATGCATCATAGGGGTGTAGAGGTATTGAACATGGTATAAATCTTTGTAATGAAGAGTAGCTGTGTGAGCAGGTGACAGTTGACAACTTGTGTTCAGTATGTTCCACACGTGCGTTTTGGCTCTGCAGAAAAGGTTTCTAAAAGGGCAATTATTCTATATAAAACCTATTAGGTATTGTAAGGGCCTTGAGTTATCAGACAGAATTGTCTCAGCATGACAATGTCTACTAACATAGAAGGCTGCGCCAGGTACTAACTTAAGTACATGTGCTTGTTTTGCTTAAGAACATGGGTTATCTGTAAAGTTTTCACCACAGTATAAAGGCTGCAGGTGTTAAGATCTTTAGTACCTTCAGATGTTGGTTATTTTAAGTGAATAGTCACTGCATAGCGTACACTTTTTATTAGTAGATACTCTTTTATACTCTGTGGTGTATTTCCCATGAGTTTTACTGTCTTCAAACAAAGTGGGTAAACTCTCTCCATGGAGTAAACAGTGTTAACAGTACCCTCTTTTCTACTCATATCTTCTTTATTTCTCAGTGTATGTTTAATAACTGTGCAGGGCTTGATACAGGTAACAACTGTCCGTAGCAGAGCGTTAGTTATATAACAGGCCTTGAGTCTCTCTAGGAACTGTTGTATACAGACTGAACATCGCATGCGGTACAGGTTACCATTTTATCTGTGGTTGATAGTTAACATGAACGCGGCTACCCATGAAGTGTATGATATAGGATCAATGTTGCACATAACACAAGCTTGCTTCACCTATGAGGGTTTTATGCATGATAGCAGTAATGATGCTTTATATTATTCTGAACTATTTAGCCCCTTACTTTCAGGCCTCTAATGCCATAGTGGTGGATATATATATATATATATATATATATATATATATATATATATATATATATATGTATAACTTACTTTCTGTCATTTGACAAATCTTCATGAACTTGTCAAAACTAGTTTGCCACTCAGTCTTAAAAGTTTTGGGTGCTTAAAAAAGAGGTGCGGGGGTTCCCAAAACACATTTTCACCATGCAGTTTTCCATTGGGATTTTAGACAGAACCACAGCCCAAACAGCAGAACGGAATTACACCAAATTTGGCAGAAAGCTAAATCCTGGTCTATAAATATCTCTTTTTGTGATTTGCTGTAAATCGATTCAGTAGTTTTGGAGTTATTAAAGAAATAAAATATGTATATCTAGCCACGTTGAGGATACGTGAATCTGACAAATCTCAAAATGATTGGCTGCCACCACTTCAGCCATCTTGGAATTTGGAATCAGCCAAGTCCCAAGTAAAAACATAAGGGGGCATGTTAGAAATATCCTGGGCCCCTAGACCTGGTGATGTGGCCCCACAAGGACCCCTTTGCAGGCCAAAACCTCTTTTTTTAAAAAAAACATTTTTTTCCTGTGGATCCTCTGGAAAAGTTTTTTTAAATCACAAATGCGGTTTACCATGCCTGTTTTTATGAGCCCCTCTGTGGGCAAGGTCCTGGGAGACTTGATTAGTATAAAATTGGGGAGGGTGGCACTTTTCCTCTCCAGGCTTATTTCATCCCTGGGGACCCCATCCACTGGGGCCCAGGCACTTTTAGAATTGGGACTCCCCCCACAACGCCCACAAGGATGAAGTGGGTGCCCTGGGTGGGCTTGAGGGCATCTACCCTTTATTGGCTGGGCTCCCGGGGTGGAGTCTGAAAACTGGTTTGGGAAGGGGGCCCTGCGGCCCCTGTCCTCTTTCCGTAATTAGCTGGGGACACATTATTATTTGGCTGCTTGCCCCCATCTCCATTTCAAAAAGTGAAGGGTCATGAGAGATAGGGTTCCAGGAGCTAGGAATCAGCCTGGGCAGTGGGGATGCGTGCACCCTTCCCCTTTACAAAATGGTTGGGCCTCAGTTGATGGGGTCCCAGGGCTAAAATCAGACAGCAGAGGAGGGCTGCGTGCCCCCTACTCCCCTATAAATCCTACGGTGAGCCCCAGGGGATGGGGTCTCTGGGGAGAAAAACCACATGTGCAGGGGGGCCACCTACCCTCCTTCCCTGCAAAAAAATGCAATGGGCTTTGGAGAATGTGGTCCTCAGAGTCGCAATCGGCCCAGGGAGGCGGGCTGCGTGCAGCTCTCCTGGTTTGGTTGCCTGTGGGGTGGTTGGCCATTGTAACGCTCCCGTGACCTGGGAGATGGGGTTCCTGAGGCCAAAATCAGCCTCTCTCCCGCATAAATCCAGTGGTTGGCCTGGGGATAGGGTCCCCTGGCCCAAAAAGAGCCTGGAGAGGGGAGGCACTTACCATTGTCCCCCCTCAAAAAAGGTGGTGAGCCTTGGAGGATGTGGGTGGCATGCCAAAATTGGCCTGGGGAGGGGACTGTGTCCCCCCTCCTAGGATGGATGCATGTGGGGGGTTGGGGCAGGGCTAGGTCTGTGGTCTGGCCCTTTGGCCATCCCTCTGCTGCATACAGGCTTTGCCCCTGTTCAGCAGCAGTTGGATAAACATATGATAATTAAATATTGTTTATGTTAAAAAAAAAAATAGAAACACATTGAAAAAAAAACAAAGGTTACATTATAGTTAGGAAATGGCATTGAAAAACTGTAGAATTTCACCGAAAATATCAGGTTACAGGGATGTTATAGTTAAAAAATAGAATTAAAAGAACCTTAGAAATTCACTAAAAACCCAAACGTTACAGGGGTGTTATAGTTAGGTTCAGATTTTACATACACAAAACCACAGAAATTCAGCAGGTATGCTTATCTTGAGAAACTAACTTGTGCCCTAAAGTAACTATAGCTCTTTTTTGTGAATGTTTTTATATATATATATATATATATATATGTGTGTATGGTGCATTATGCCAGGCTATATATTTGACATAAGTACCCTGTCCTAAGAAATACTCCCATTAGAGAGAGAGCTCAGTATTGCAGTGTGCAGGCCCGTGTGCTGGAATTGAAGTGTCTCCTGTTATGAATGAAAGACAAACCCATTGTTGCATTCCATAATGGTTAATGAAGGCTTATAAAGTGACTTTACACTTCTAATTATAAAGCTAATTTGTACTAATAAGCAAACATTCATTAGTAACCACTTAGGAAAAGAAAACATTTAGCCCTTTAATTAACCAATTCTACATTTAAAATACCTCACCGATTTCGTACCTCAAATGGTTCTCTCAAATTAGGGTATCAGTTCCAGACACACTTGGAGTCATCTCATTCGCAGGTACCACACAGATAAGCCCATTAGTAGGCTTTTTAACAAAATATATGAAACAAACAACCGGTTTAAGAAAAATTATTACTAACTTATGAGTTTATACTGTGTGTAGGGTAGAATTTTACATTATCTAGTAGTCGATCTTGCTGTGAAAAAAATCCAAGTAAAAAAGCCAGAAATTATGGTATTTAGGTCAGTCTACCACCTCTGCATGTCCTATGAATAACATTGAACTGTATCTACCAAAGGGTAAATGAAAAAGATAGAAAACTTCTAAAGTTCAAGAATTTTCTTTGACTAATATGCATGTTATTTGAAGGACATATTTCCTTGTTAATTCAAATCCCTGGTTTGAATAAAAAAAATAATCTTGTTTGTTACTATGTCAAAACCATATTCCATTGAGTATTTGTTGTTTGAAAATGTATAAAGGTTTATTTTCCTGATGGATACTTCTACTTGCAGATCCCCCACAATTTGCATATCCCAGCCATCAGACTGGATCTGGTAACTTTTCAATAGTTCTGCGTGCCGACAGGAAGCGCTGGCTCTATTTTTGCACCGGAAACAACATCACTGTGACATCACTGTAGTCTTCTAGGGCCACACCAACACTCTGAAATCAGTTCCCTGTACTTTCTCTGAACACTATGTTCAACTTCTTCTGCAGGTCAATGGTTCCCTCTCGAGTGCCTTTGGGCCCCAGGGGTCCTATGGTCTTTCTAGTCGGAGTGCTGTGTCAGGCCTTACCCTGAATTCCATCACCCCTTTCCTGTAGTATCTGAACCAGAGTGTGAGAATGTGTGCCCAGTATGTTGGCAGAGTCTCCCATAACCAGGTCTTCCAGTCTCTACACATCGGCACATCCTGTTTCCCTCCTTACACAATAATGGTTAGAATGGATGTAATTAGAGCTATTGTCACTAGTTTACCCTGTAAGGACTTGTAAGATCTTTCACCCAGCAATGACATCGCTTTAAGAACTGCTTTTGGCTGTCTAGGAATTCGTACATTACATGCCTCGTCTACCGATTCCAGTATCTCCTAGCAATATCTATCCAGTTTAGGGAAATGTCAGAGTAGGTGTGTAAGTGTACTTGTGGATACACACTCCTAGCATTTGTTGGATCTCGTCTTTGGCCATCTTGTCATTTTGGCTGGTGTTCAGTGTCATGTATTAATTATGTTGGTAGCTTACTTTGTGTTTCCCTCCCCTTGACATTCCATACTGTAATGCGTACCTTGTCATGGAGCCACCCCCACTCTTTGTTGTTAAGCTCATGCCCCAGCTCTTTTTCCCTTTGCCTTGCCAGGATATTTGTCAGGTGGAAATGCCTCTAAAATTAGTTTGTACAGTGCTGATATTACATGCTTGTCGTAGTTAATTTCCTACAACCATTTTTAAAGGTTTATGAGTATTTGCAGGTCTCTGGTTTTGACCGATGTTTGCAGTACTCTCTGCTGAGCCTATTAAAAGCAAAATGTTCTTGAGTCTGCAAGGTCATACTGTCTTTTTAGATTTTCAAAAGTATTTTATCTGCCTGCTCTCCTATAGCAAACCCACCATAGCATGCCTGTTCTTGGAATCATGTGGGCAAGATCTGGGAAGGAAAGGTGGTGAAGTAAAGACGTATGACAGTTTTGTCCAATATTGCCAATATGGCTCTGGTGATGTGAGGAGAGTAGACTCACACTTCCTTCTCGATTATCAGATCCATGCTGCCTACGAGAGAAGGGCACCCCTTATGGGGTGAGCATCACTGCTTCATCATTTATACCTTCTCTAAGTCCCCAGGTAGCAAAGCTGTGTGGTTTGATGGTAGGTCAGCAAGTGTGGAAGGGCCAGTCCACCATGTAACTAGGGTTCATAAAGGTGCTTGTTTTTCTATTTATTGGGTTTCACTTTGCTGAACAAAGTTGTGTATTAGCCCTTGGAGTTGCCTTAGTTGTGTATAAGGGAGAAACTTGACACCCTGGAGAGAACACTCATCTTAAATACAGCCACTTTGGCCAGTTAAGAACCCCCCTCAGCTCTCCCAAAAGCATGGGGTAGGTAACCAGTTCCAGGAGCTCTTGGATGTTAATTCCAGCTTTCCTTTTAAGCCTCTTTTAGTCAAATCCACATATTGTTTTATGCAAATGCATATATGAAATTGAAAAAGACATTCATGTTATAGTTTAGAAAAAGATCTTGCTAAATATTTCTCTCATTTGTAAAATTACTGAATTCATGACATTTATTGTAGGAAGTTGGCTCTGTATGCACTATTTCAAAGTAAGGAATAGTATGCACAGAGTCCAAGGGTTCCCCTTAGAGGTAAGATAGTGGCAAAAAGAGATAATACTAATGCTCTATTTTGTGGTAGTGTGGTCGAGCAGTAGGCTTATCAAAGGAGTAGTGTTAAGCATTTGTTGTACACACACAGGCAATAAATGAGGAACACACACTCAGAGACAATTCCAGGCCAATAGGTTTTTGTATAGAAAAATATATTTTCTTAGTTTATTTTAAGAACCACAGGTTCAAATTTTACATGTTATACTTCAAATGAAAGGTATTGCAGTTAGGTACTTTGAATAATCACAATAGCATATATACTTTTCCAATAAATCACATATAGCTATTTTAAAACTAGACACAGTGCAATTTTCACAGTTCCTAGGGGGAGTAAGAGTTTGTTAGTTCTTGCAGGTAAGTAAACCACCTACGGGGTTCAAGTTTGGGTCCAAAGTAGCCCACCGTTGGGGGTTCAGAGCAACCCCAAAGTTACCACACCAGCAGCTCAGGGCCGGTCAGGTGCAGAGTTCAAAGTGGTGCCCAAAACACATAGGCTTCAATGGAGAAGAGGGTGCCCCGGTTCCAGTCTGCCAGCAGGTAAGTACCCGCGTCTTTGGAGGGCAGACCAGGGGGGTTTTGTAGGGCACCGGGGAGGGGGGGGGACCACAAGTTAGCACATGAAGTACACCCTCAGCAGCACGGGGGCGGCCGGGTGCAGTGTGCAAACACACGTCGGGTTTCCAATGTAAATCAATGGGAGACCAAGGGGTCTCTTCAGTGATGCAGGCAAGGGGGGGGCTCCTCGGGGTAGCCACCACCTGGGCAAGGGAGAGGGCCTCCTGGGGGTCACTCCTGCACTGTAGTTCCGATCTTTCAGGTCCTGGGGGCTGCGGGTGCAGGGTCTTTTCCAGGCGTCGGGATCTGGGAGTCAGGCAGTCGCGGTCAGGGGGAGCCTCGGGATTCCCTCTGCAGGCGTCGCTGTGGGGCCTCAGGGGGGGCAACTCTGGCTACTCAAAGTCTCGTAGTCGCCGGGGAGTCCTCCCTGAAGTGTTTGTTCTCCACAAGTCGAGCCGGGGGCGTCGGGTGCAGAGTAGCAAGTCTCACGCTTCCGGCGGGAAATGCAGTTGTCTTGAAGTTGCTTCTTTGGAAACAAAGTTGCAGTCTTTGGTGAACAGGGCCGCTGTTCTCGGGAGTTTCTTGGTCCTTCTAGAGCAGGGCAGTCCTCTGAGGATTCAGAGGTCGCTGGTCCCTGGGGAGAGCGTCGCTGGAGCAGTTTTTTCAGAAGGGGGGAGACAGGCCGGTAGAGCTGGGGCCAAAGCAGTTGGTGTCTCCGTCTTCTCTGCAGGGTTTTTCAGCTTAGCAGTCCTCTTCTTCTTAGGTTGCAGGAATCTGAGTTCCTAGGTTCAGGAAAGCCCCTAAATACAGAATTTAGGGGTGTGTTTAGGTCAGGGAGGGCAGTAGCCAATGGCTACTAGCCCTTAGGGTGGCTATACCCTCTTTGTGCCTCCTCCCAAGGGGAGGGGGTCACATTCCTATCCCTATTGGGGGGATCCTCCATCTGCAAGATGGAGGATTCCTAAAAGTCAGAGTCACTTCAGCTCAGGTTGCCTTAGGGGCTGTCCTGACCGGTTAGTGACTCCTCCTTGTTTTTCTCATTATCTCCTCCGGCCTTGCCGCCAAAAGTGGGGCCGTGGCCGGAGGGGGCGGGCAACTCCACTAGCTGGAATGCCCTGTGGTGCTGTAACAAAGGGGGTGAGCCTTTGAGACTCACCGCCAGGTGTTACAGCTCCTGCAAGGAGGAGGTGATAAGCATCTCCACCCAGTGCAGGCTTTGTTACTAGCCACAGAGTGACAAAGGCACTCTCCCCATGTGGCCAGCAACATGTCTCGAGTGTGGCAGGCTGCTAAAACCAGTCGGCCTACACAGGTAGTTGGTTAAGGTTTCAGGGGGCACCTCTAAGGTGCCCTCTGGGGTGTATGTTACAATAAAATGTACACTGGCATCAGTGTGCATTTATTGTGCTGAGAAGTTTGATACCAAACTTCCCAGTTTTCAGTGAAGCCATTATGGTGCTGTGGAGTTCGTGTTTGACAGACTCCCAGACCATATACTCTTATGGCTACCCTGCACTTACAATGTCTAAGGTTTGGCTTAGACACTGTAGGGGCACAGTGCTTATGCACTGGTGCCCTCACCTATGGTATAGTGCACCCTGCCTTAGGGCTGTAAGGCCTGCTAGAGGGGTGACCTATCTATACTGCATAGGCAGTGTGAGGTTGGCATGGCACCCTGAGGGGAGTGCCATGTCGACTTACTCGTTTTGTCCTCACCAGTACACACAAGTTGGCAAGCAGTGTGTCTGTGCTGAGTGAGGGGTCCCCAGGGTGGCATAAGATATGTTGCAGCCCTTAAAGACCTTCCCTGGCATCAGGGCCCTTGGTACCAGGGGTACCAGTTACAAGGGACTTACCTGGGTGCCAGGGTGTGCCAATTGTGTAAATAAAAGTACAGGTTAGGGAAAGAACACTGGTGCTGGGGCCTGGTTAGCAGGCCTCAGCACACTTTCAAATCAAAACATAGCATCAGCAAAGGCAAAAAGTCAGGGGGTAACCATGCCAAGGAGGCATTTCCTTACATTTATTAATTGCATATTTACACATGCGTTTGAAAAAATCCTGCATGCTTGGTGGCTAACCAGTTGCCATCTTCTTCTTTCTTATGATATTCACGAAATGACTGGAGAACAAAAATTGCCTTGTGAGTTTTTTCTTTCTAGGAGTAATCCTTTGTTTTAATGGAATTATGTTTTTAAGATCCTTGTCACTCATCGGAATGTTCCTGTGTTTACTGAGCTTTCTATATAGAGATCAATTTTCAGAACTATGGCCCTCATTCTGACCCTGGCGGATACAATCCGCCAGGGCCAACGGGCGCGGGAGCACCGCCGACAGGCTGGCGGTGCCCCGCTGGGCATTCTGACCGCGGCGCTAACGCCGCGGTCAGACAGGGAAAACTGGCGGTCTCCCGCCAGTTTCCCGCTGCCCTGGGGAATCCTCCATGGCGGCGCAGCATGCTGCGCCGCCATGGGGATTCCGACCCCCTTCCCGCCGGCCTGGCTCTGGCGGTTCATACCGCCAGAACCTGGCCGGCGGGAACGGGCGTCTTGGGGCCCCTGGGGGCCCCTGCAGTGCCCATGCCCATGGCATGGGCACTGCAGGGGCCCCCTAACGATGCAGACACTGAAAAGCGCGACGGGTGCTGCTGCACCCGTCGCACGCCTTCCACTCCGCCGGCTCGATTCCGAGCCGGCTTCCTTGTGGAAGGCGCTTTCCCGCTGGGCCGGCGGGCGATCTGAATCAGATCGCCCGCCGGCCCAGCGGGAAAGTCAGAATACCCCTCGCGGTCTATTGACCGCGGGGCGGTATTCAGGCGGCTTCCGACGGGCGGGCGGCAACCGCCGCCCGCCTAGGTCGGAATGACCACCTATATCTCATAATGAATCTTATTTCCAAATTCTTCAGTTTTTTTAACATGCAGTCGGTGATCTTGTATTAGTTCATGATCAGCACCATTAGCTGTCTCTCTTATTATTCTGATATCCTGTTTGTGGAAATTTCTTATCAATATTTTTTACTTGTTTGAGTTTGTAAACATGAGGCTCACTACAGTTATATTTGGCTTCAGGGAACTCCCCATTAGGAATATATATATATATATTTTTTAAGAGTACCTTGATATTGCATGTAAAATTGTAATCTAATAGAGACTTCTGCCTGCAGATTCCTTGCCTTTTGAATGTTTCCCAAGCATCAGAGTAGATACAGAAACTTTTAAGCAGTACCACTGTGGGCCAGAAGGTGGTGCCATACTGTTCCACAATGACAATGCTCTGCTCCAGAAGTGATGTGTGAAGCCTATATAGGCACTACTTTTGCAGGCAGACATTGGTTCCTTTCTTTCTGTGCCTCCAGAAACGGATATGGAGCACTGTTTGAGTCTCTCTGAGACCTTACTTTTATAGAATTGATTCAGATAACGACTGTGACCTGGGTGATGAGCTTGCTCGGCCATACCAAAATGACAATTGGAGTGAGGACTTACAGGAGGCTAGTTGCCTCGTTACCTTCCCAGAAACAGGTTTTCCAGTACCCCATGGACCAGCCACAGAGGAATCTGCTTCCTTTGCCATGGTGATCCAAAAGACAATCATAGTTCTTGACCTTCAGGTCCCCACCTTAGAGGTTAAGACAAATGCTTTGATAGTGGTTCTTCAACCTTATTAGGGGCTTTGGCCAAGCCATGTTCTGGCCCTCTCATTACTTGGCAAATTGCTAGGGTCCATCGCCCTGCTCCAGGTGACCCTGCTTTTCTTTCACTGCACTACCCACCTGAAAGCCTAGTGGTGTAAGCCTTCACCAACCAATCTAATCCCATCACATTTACTACCACTCCCCCTGACAAGGAACCTAAGCGAATGGAATGATTTGACAAACATGTTTTCCCTTTAGCTACTTGCCCCTCCGCTCTAGGGATGTCTGCTTTTTGTTTGGATGCTATTCCTTTCGGATTCTGTGGCACAAGCCCTCTGTTGTGTGCTTGAAGACCTTCGCCCTGTGCTATTTCAGGCAATTCAAAATGGTCATGATGCAGCCAAGTTCATGATTCATTGTGGCGTGGACATCACTGATTCCACTGAGTGGGCGATAGTATTACCGTTTTCCTCCTTAGTGTTGCCATTCTTAAATCTGAGGCTGCTGGGACTGATGGCCCCTGCATCCTGCCTCTTGAGTACGCCAGGTGGCATATGTGGACTCTGCAGTGGGACCTAAAGTTGTAGTGAGCCCAATATCACAGGAACCTTTCTGAAAACGTTCAGATTTCAGAGGAAGCTGCAAAGGATCTGCAGTGGTGGTTGCTAGCTTGGAATTTGGTTATGGCAGACCCTGCTTCCTTTTCCACCCAGAATGACAGTGGTGACTGACGCATCACTTATGGGTTGGGGCCGCTGCCTGGGAGAAGTGGAGAGCAGAGGCCTCTGGTTACCAGTGGAGTCCCGGCTCCACACCAACCTGCTGGAGTGGAAGGCCATCCACTTGGCATTGAAAGCCTCTCTTCTGTCTAACAAGGGGAGGCTACCATCTGGTACTGTAACAAACAGGGAGAGCGGAGTCACGGACCCTGTGCCAGGAGACCTTGAGCCTCTGGAAATGGCTGGACCACTAAGGTATTTTCCTGGTGGTGAACCACCTGACAGGCTCATTTGATGCCACGGCGGACAAGTTCAGTTGTTGGTGCCTAGACGAATGGCAGTATCAGGGAGACCAGATCCTCGGGGTTTGCGCCTGTTGTCAATAGGTCCACCTCTAGGCAGCTCCAAACTCCACTGGCTATCATAGCATATAGTTTAGGAATGGCCAATTGGGGGGTAGGGTTTGGGTTGGGGACTGCCGGGAAGGAGACCTGTGGAAGCAAGAGTTAACAACACAATAACAAGATTATTCACATTGATTTTCATTAAAAAACTCTCTGTTGAATCTAGGGTTCAATGATACTCGGAACATGAAATAACACTCTGTTGAATCTAGGGTTCAATGATACTCGGAACATGAAATAACACTGGTGAATGCAGGGTTCAATGATACTCGGAACATGAAATAACACTCTGTTGAATCTAGGGTTCAATGATACTCGGAACATGGAATAACACTCTGTTGAGTCTAGGGTTCAATGATACTCGGAACATGAAATAACACTCTGTTGAGTCTAGGGTTCAATGATACTCGGAACATGAAATAACACTTATACTGAAGAAACATGAATGGCCTAGAACTAGACTCCAAGTAGGCCTAAAAAATTCTAGGAACCTAGAAAAATTAAAGAATGGGTTAATACAATGTTTCATATGAGCTTTTCATGAAATATCACATACTGTATAGAATACAAGAACCTTCTAGAATAATGTTTCAGAGCAAACGTTGCATTTTTACATGAGGATAAAGGCTATCTGAACATTCCCTGGAAACAATAGGAATTGTACTAGGGACTTAATATACACAAAGAATGTCGCAATTTGAATTAAGCATCTTCACCGAAAATCTAAAAGCTCTGGATAAATGTGTGCACCCCAACAAACACAACACGCCAAAGTTTTCAATGCTTGAAATTATCGTGCACACTGTTGAACTAAGAGCCAAGCGCTTTATGCCAGGGTTGAATCACACACACTGTTGCCGATTCAAACAAGAATATGTAAATGCCATGAAATGATCGCGCACACCGTTGCCGATCTGAATGCCAAGGTTTACATGGGAGAAATGAATCGCGCACTCTGCTGATTCGAACAATAATATGCAAATGCCAAGAAATGATCACGCACACTGCTGCCGATCTGAAAGTCAAGGTTTACATGCTGGGAATGAATAGCGCACACTGCCGATTCGAACAAGAATATGCAAATGCCATAAAATGATCGCACACAGTGTTGCCGATCTGAACGTCAAGGTTTACATGCTGGGAATGAATCGCGCACACTGCCGATTTGAACAAGAATATGTAAATGCCATGAAATGATCGCGCACACTGCTGCAGATCTGAACGTCGAGGTTTACATGCTGGGAATGAATCGCGCGCACTGCCGATTCGAACAAGAATATGCAAATGCCATGAAATGATCGCGCACTCTGAAAGTTTCACAAGTAGGCCCAAAACTCTAAAGTCTTTGAGAACGGGGTCGGGGGCCCAGCCCGACCTCCGCCTTACCGCCCTGCTCGAGGATCACCAATATAATGAGGGGCAGGCATGGAGCATCAAGTTAGGCCTCCAGAACAGGAGCTCAAGAAGTTGCTGCTGCTCTGCACCTGGACCTCTGAATAGTGAGCACGTGGAGCTGGGCTGGCTCCCTTATATAGAGTCTGGCCCAGCCCACAAACCACACCCAGTCATGCTGCAGGGAAAGCTTCTAGACGTTCCTAGAAAGAGACCACACCCTAACACTCTCAGTAAGCCTGCAGCAACACCTTGCAAATGAACAGTTATTGCAAACATCATTGATAGTGTTTTTCAAGGTTAAACTCTGCAATGCAAAAGGTTAACATACTGCATATAAAAACAATGCATGAGTTATGCTTTTGCATAAAAACTGGGTTTTTGCATTTTTGTCGCCCGTAGAGCGCGCACTGTCCTGATGTTGACAGTACTCCCCTTTCCAAACGCGCTCTAGGGCCTGGTTTGCCTGGGTTAAGACGATGAAAATGTTTCACTAGACATGGAGCATGAATGTCAGATGCAGAGACCCATGAGTAACTTTTCCAAGAGATCAGATACCACAGGTTACGACCTCTAAGTTTGGAATCCAACACCTGTTTAACTTTGTATCCCAATTCCCCCTGTACTAGAAATGGAGCTGGTTGGGAGAATACCTTCTGGACTGCTTTTTTCAGGAGCGAAGTATGGAACCCCGGATGAATACGTAGTGACCGGGGCAACTGCAGTTTATAGGTCACTGGATTAATTTGCTGGATGACAGTGTAAGAATTTATGAATTTGGGATTAAACATGTGTCTTTTCCTGAAGTCAGTATGTTGTGTAGAAAGCCACATTCTATCACCTGGTTTATATTGAGGTCCTTCACAGTGTTTCTTGTCATAGTGCTCTGTATGTTTTTGTCTGTATTTTTCTAGATGCTGTTGGATCCGTTTCTGGGGTTGATGGAGTTGTTGAATCGTCTCTAACACAGCTGATGTAAGAGAACTTTCTTGTGGAATCGTGATAGGCAGGGTATCAGTACAATAGACAAACAAACCAAAAAAGGGTGTAACATCCATGGAGGTGTGAGAAGAGTTATTGTAGGCTAGTTCAGCCAACCAAAGCATTGATGTCCAAGAATTAAGTGCTTTCTCAGTGTAAACACGCAGATATTGTTTCAACGTCTGCCATTTTTCAATGGTGAAGGAATTACGGATTTCTTCAAAGAAGTCTTCGACTTTGATGATGCAAAGGACCTTGTCTGAAGCAATGATAGCTCAGGAAGACTGAATTGAGGGTAACATGGTAGATTCTAATTGGGACAAAGCTTCCGCTTTGCGATTATCTTTATTAGGTTGCGATAACACGCCACCACTTTTTCTATCTGAAATACCTGCTTCTACTATGACTGGACGGTCAAAATCTGGATGAGTCAACACTGGGACGGTGGAGAAGTCTTCTTTTTCAGCAGCCTTGGCTATGTGGGCTTGTTGAGTATCTGTACCACTGAATGTCTGGAGACAGCTTTCTGTGACAATGAGACTTTCAGCCTCTGAACGAGTCAAGATAGGAGTACTGGAAAAGACTTCCTTTAAAGCCGAAAGGGCCTTATCGGCTTCTGGGAACCACAAGAAGGGCTCTCCGTTCTTCTTTGCCCCCTCCACTCCAGTACATGATACGTTTTGTGAAGGCAAAGTCATTTCCTTTGTAGCGACTATAGCTAACTGAGATTCACTCAGATTTGGAACATTCAAAGTTTTAAGACATCTTGCCTTACAAAGGGATGACTGGAATATTATCTTTCTCTCCTTCCAGTCTATCTGAGGATTATGGTAACTCAACCAGGGCATTCTGAGGATGATTCCATACTGAGGAGCGTCAATAACTTCCGAGTTTACCAACTCGAAGTGTTTAGTGTCATGAGTTTGTCCATCACAAATTACTGACAAGGGCAGGGTCTGTAGAGTCACTGGTCCTCCCATTATGAGCTTGCCATCTGCGGTTTCCACTAGCTCTGGTGTTTTTCTTTTTCTCACACGGAATCCCCCATGCTTTTACCAATTGAGTGTCTATGAAATTCTCAGTAGCACCTGAGTCCACTATAGCTTCTCTTAGGTAGGTTTGTTCTACTACTTGAATTTTTAGATCCAATTTCAAATACCGTGATTTTCTTAACGGTTGTGTCTCTTCCTGGGAAGGGTCTGTGGTAACTTCCAAGACTAACCCTTCCTTACACCCTGGGTATTTTAGTTTTTCTTGTTCAGTATTTATGTTTGTCACAACCTTTTTGGCGACAGCCAATTTTCTCTTTGGTTTCACTGTACACTCTTTAACAAAATTACCCTCCTGGCCACAATACAAGCATTGTCTCTTTTTCCGGCGTAGATCTTTCTCTTCATTCGTTAAGGACCACCTGATAGTTCTAATTTCCATTGGTTCATCATTGTTCTCTTTCTGAACTTGTTGTTCTCTATGATCATGAACACACCAGGAATATTTCTCAGTTTTTTGCGTGTTCCCTGTTGTTCTGCAAGACGATGGTCTATTCTCAAAACAAGGTTTATCAGATCTTGACAATCTGTAGGCTGAGGATCTATCTGGGCAAGAATGTCTTTTAACTCGTCCTTGAGTCGTTGTTGGTAGAACAAGGCTGCTTGCTTTTCTTCAGGCAAGGATGTCTCTGCTACCAGCCGATTAAAACTAGCTAAATAGGAAACTAAATCTTTATTGCCTTGTCGCAATTCTAACAGTTCTCGGTCTGCTGATAGTCACTGTTCTTCGATCAAATACTCTTTCAAATTCACAGACAAAGTTTCTCCAATTATAGAGCAAAGGACTGTCTTTACGCACAAAAGGAATTACCCAGGTGGCCGCGTCTCCAGTCATATAAGATAGCAAGAAGGCCACCCTGGATTGGGCATCAGGGAAAACACTTGGTCGACAGGTAAAATGCAATTCTACTTGCATCAAAAAGGATTGCCCTTTCAAAGGATCACCTGAGAACCATTCTGGAGGAGCTAGAGGAATGGCTGAGAGAACATTGAGAGAAATGTTAGTTGGAGGATTACCTCCTATACCTTGAGGAGGATGAGCAAGCCAACCCGCACCCAAAGGACCTTGCTCCATCTTTCCCACTCTGTCTTGTAGCTGACTCACTCTCTCAGCACACTGCTGCCGATCTCAACGTCAAGGTTTACATGCTGGGAATGAATCGCGCACACTGCCGATTCGAACAAGAATATGCAAATTCCATGAAATGATCGCGCACAGTGTTGCCGATCTGAATGCCAAGGTTTACATGAGAGCAATGAATCGCGCACTCTGCCGATTCGAACAAGAATATGCAAATGCCACGAAATGATCGCGCACAAGTAGGCCCAAAACTCTAAAGTTTTTGAGAACGGGGTCGGGGGCCCAGCCCGACCTCAGCCTTACCGCCCTGCTCAAGGATCACCAATATAATGAGGGGCAGGCCTGGTACATCAAGGTAGGCCTCCAGAACAGGAACTCAAGAAGTTGCTGCTGCTCTGCACTGGGACCTCTGAATAGTGAGCACGTGGAGCTGGGCTGGCTCCCTTATATAGAGTCTGGCCCAGCCCACAAACCACACCCAGTCATGCTGCAGGGAAAGCTTCTAGACGTTCCTAGAAAGAGACCACACCCTAACACTCTCAGTAAGCCTGCAGCAATACCTTGCAAATGAACAGTTATTGTAAACATCATTAATAGTGTTTTTCAAGGTTAAACTCTGCAATGCAAAAGGTTAACATACTGCATATAAACACAATGCATGAATTATGCTCTTGCATAAAGGCTGGGTTTTTGCATTTTTGTCACCCGTAGAGTGCTCACTGTCCTGATGTTGACAGGCAGTTACAGTTGGCGGGGCGCAAGGCAGAATGAGAGAAACTTTGCTTGATCTGCTTGCCACAGCAGAGAACGTGCAATGTCAGCGCATTTCCACATTGGAGTTTCCAAGGCTTCTCTCATGCTGAGACATGTTCTGCCTTGAGTGGAACTCTGGGCCCTTGTATACCTTTCCTTCAAAACGATTCTTGCCTGAGTTCTCAAGAATATCAAATATCAAAGACCGACAGGGCCCAAGTCATCATAGTGGGTCCAGATTGGGCACTGAGAGTATGGCATCCAGAACTCCTGGGCTTGAACATATGTCCTCGGATAAGGTGCCCTTTCAGGAGGATCTGCTGTTGCAGGGCAGGGCTCTACACCTAGGCTTTCACAAACACCAACTTCATACTTGGAATTTGAGCTAGGCCTGCTGAACATCTTTGACCAATGTCATCTTGGCAGCTAGGCATCCCACCACAAAAACTGTATACTTATGTTGCTGGTACAAATTTGTGGTATGATGCGACACACACCTGCTTGACCCCGTCCAGGCCAAGTTGCCAGATGTTCTGTTGTTTGATTTGTCTCTTGTCCAACAAGTTTTTGCTCTTGGCGTGTTTAGGGCTATTTTTAGGGCCTTTTGGCTTAATCACGGTTGCAGATCAGCCCTCATTGGTTAAGGCACCAGTTGTGATGCTACCACACCTCTTCCCCCTTCTCCCTTTGTGATGCCCCAAAGGGATTTTAATGTGGTTCTTTATCATCTGATGTGCACTCCGTTGGAGCCCTTTCACAGCTGTCCTTTGCAGGTCCTTACTATTAATACTGTGTTCCCCATCGCTATCACCTTGGCATGGCAAGTAAGGGAGCTTCAAGCTCTTTGTGTCCATGCACAGTACACTGCCTGTTTTCTGGCAAACCAGTTCTATGGACCCCAGCATCCTTTCTGCCAAAAGTTGTGATGCCATTCCATGTTTATCATACCATCACCCTGTCAGAGTTGTATGCTTTGCCTCACCCTTTTAAGGAGGAGGAGAGACTCCATCCATTTGACTACAAGACAGTGCTGAGCTTCCTCATAGATTGTACCAACGACCACTGGATGAACGATCAGCTCTTGGTGGTTTTTCTGGGGTGAAAAAAGGCAAGGCAATGCAAAAGAGTAACATCTCCCACTAGATGGTGCACTGCATTAAGAACTGCTACACGCTGCCAAAAAAGCAGCCTCCAGAAGAAATACATGCTGATTGTACCAGGGCCAAAGCCCCTTTCACTGCGTTAGCACACAGAGCTCCTGTCCTAGACATTTGCCAGGTGGCTATGTGGGCATCCCTCTATACATTCACAAAGCACTATTGTCTGGACAGTCAGGTTCACCGACAGGGGCATATCAATGCTCAATCGTGCAGGACTTGTTTGAGTCTATTCACAGACGCTCCTCCAAATAGGTACTGCTTTGGTATTATTCCAAAAGGTGAGGAATCTGTGGTCACCAGTCTCTATCAGGAGAGCAGGTTACTTACCCTCTGTAAGGCTCTTCCTGTTAGAGCCTCTATCTACCACAGACTCCTCACTGACCCTCCCATCCTCCCCATTCTGTGATTGGACTCTGTCCATTAATAAGAACCCAAGTCTAGGAATCTGTATACTGGTCTACTAATTTGATTTTGGGGCTCTGTGTTTGGCGGCACAAACAATCTCAAAAGCAGCTGATGTCAGCGAGAGGGAGTGGCAAATCTGTAGGCTCCGCAGGTCACTTACTGAGAGAACAGTGTAGGTGCAGAGCCGCACGGAGCCACCTTCCAGTGCACAGAGGTATTGCTGCAAACTTTTTAGATTCGATCTAACACCTGTGGAATATTTAAAAGATGAGGAATCCCTGGCTAGATAATGTCTACCAGAAAGAGTGTTCTTCAAAATTTGGTTTTCGGAAGATCTTTCTCATAAGCTTACTTTCTGATACATACAGTTCAGCATTCAAAAACAATTCTATATAGAAGGTTTTTGTTGGAAATTGGGTTATTGGTAAGGGCAGGTAAGTACTTACACTTAGCAATAGGCCACTAACCTCCACTTAGGTCCAGTTAGGTCTCAATAATTTAAACCCAGTTCAACCCTTGGTAGCTTGGCAACGAGCTACAAGGCTTAACTTAGGAGACAAATGTGTAACGCATTTAAAAATCACAAAACAGTAAATAAGTAAAACACAATAAAATCCAACACCAATTTATAAAACATAGATTATATTTTTATCTTTAAAAAGACAGCAAAATGATTAAAATCTGATAAGATTTTTAAAGAATTCATTCTTTTTAGCGCTTAGAAACAAATAGCGAAAATATGGTCATCTGGTCACACCTCGACTGGGGCAAAGTCAGAGTTTGAGGCTGACTGCGATGAAGCCCTGCTCAGCTACAGCCCGCGGGAGGCCGTGGTCAAAAGTTTACCTTAGGACTTAGTCGTTTTTCTGGAGATGTTTTTCAGCAGGACCAAGTCACCAGTCCAATCCGACCTCGTGGAACTCTTCTTTGGATACGCATCGTGGGAGCTCTCGATGGAGATTTTTACCTTCGGACTCAGTCATTTTTTCCGAGGTGAAATCCTTCGACCGGGGCAAACCTGAATCTTTATCTGACGTTCCTCGAGCCCGCTTCGGATACACTGCCTGGGAGGTCACGGTCCACTTCCTATGTTCGGACGTAGTCACTTTTTCTGAGATTTTCTTCACCGGGACAAACCTGCAGGTCAGGCTGGGTCACGGTGAAGCAAACCGGCTAGAGTTGCCATGGCGGGTCGGTCGCTTTATGGAGCTGTTTCCCAAACGTTCTCCAAACTTCTCCTAACTTCTGAATCTTCTTCTAGATGTTCCTTTAAGGTTCTTTTGAGGTCCACAGCTCACCCCAAGGTACCAGAAGCTCTGAGATGCTCCTTGAGGGTGCAGACTACAACTCCCAGAATGCTCCTGGCACAAACTCCTTTTTGGCCCCAGGACAGTGGTCAGCTGGTCAGTTTCTTCATGAGTTGGTGTAGGGGACTCTGGTTAGCAAGTTTTCACCTGTAGCAAACATGGAGTCTTTCCTTGAACCAGTTGAAGCCAGGCAAAATCCTTCTTTTTGTGAATCCCAAGTGTGCAGCTGGTGCAGTCCTCCAGAGTGTAGTGTCCAAGTGCAGGTCAGGGGTCCAGCAGAACAGTGCTTATTCTGTAGCTCTTCCTGGTAGGGATCTAAGGGGTGGGTGCAGGTCTGCCAGTTTTATCCTTCCTCCTGCGTGGAAAACAGGGGGTCCTGGTTCTCTAATCAGGTGCACAGTCCTTCCCCCTGTGATGACCACTTCCTGGGAAGTGTGGCAAAAATCAGTCCCAGGGAGCAACATTCCTCAAAAATCCATAAGTGATTTTTGGAGGTTACATCTGGCTGAGCCCACCCACTTGTGTGGCTAAACATCTTAAACACATCCTTCTCCTGCCCTCTCCTAATCTAATCCGGGGGGGGGAAGAACCTAATTGTCTGGGTTTGCAGGATGTGAGGGAGCTGCTGGGTTGCTCCAAATGGCCTTCCCTGCCTTTGAAGACCAGTTTGGCAGCACTCCCCTCTTCCCTCTTCCTGCTTGCCCATCTGCTGAGGGAAGATCTCCTCCTCCAGGCACATCTCTTTTTGTTGAGCCAGGCCATTTCGCACCTCATCAAGGCAGCCTGGCCGGCCTGCCAGAGGCTGGCCAATCAGAGCAAAGCAGCAAAACACTTTTCAGGTAAAGTTTAAAACTCTTTACCTGAACAAGATATATTAAATCCAACAGTTGTAAGTTGTGGGATTATTAATTTGATTCCAAACGTAAGGTATCTGATACGTAAGGTGACTTTATACATTAAAATAAAGTCTCCCCATTCTAGCCCATCGAGGCCATTCACTACAATGAGGGGAAAACACATTTGGCTGTCTTACCTTACCAGGGCTTATAAAACAATGTTTATAAGGTCCCTGCTTATACTTACATGGCACCCAGCCCTAGGGACACATAGGGCACACCTTAGGGGTGACTTATATGTAACAATAATGTAGGTTAAGACTTTGGAACTACTTTTAATTCTAAAGTGGAATTTCCATGTAACCTTAATTTAAAAGCAGCCAGCAAGGCAGGCCTGCCTTTAAAATGACACTGGGCACCTCAGCAGTGCACCTATTGGTGCACTACCTATGCTAGGGTCCCTAAACCTACATGCCCTACCATATATTAGGGACTTAAAGGTAGGTTGACTTAGCCAAATATAATTAGCCTAATATGCATACTGATTTTACACAGAGCACAGGCCCTGAAAGTGGTTAGCAGTACCCAGGGAATCATTAGAGTCAGGAAAACACCAGCAAAGAGGGAAAAATGGGGGCAAACAGTTTGGGGGCCTCTGCAATCAGCCCTGTTTCCTCACAGTTTTACCTTGAAAATATTATCATTTAGGTATTTATGATAGTTCTTCAGCTCAGATTCTTATCTATTCCATGCCAATAGCATGGCATCTACTAGAACAAACAGAAATCACCTGTGATGTACCCCAAGGATCCTCATGGAGCCCCACGTTGTTCAACATCTACATGACCCCTCTCACCCTCAGTCATCAGGAACTACGGTCTGAACATAGTCTCATACGCTGATGACACCCAGCTGATCGTCTTCCTGACTGAAAACCCCTCAACGGCCAAGAAGAGTTTCAAAGACGGGATGGAAGCAGTCGCCACCTGGATGACGGAGAGCTGCATTAAGCTGAACTCCAACAAGACTGAGATCCTCATCCTGAGACCATCTTCCTCAGCCTGGGACGACCACTGGTGGCCCTCAAACCTTGGCAGCCCCCCACCCCTAGGCGTTATCCTCGACTCAGCACTCACCATAACTAGACAGGTCATTTCCACGGCATCCACCTGCTTCCACACCCTCGGACTCCTATGGAAGATCTTCAGATGGATACCAAGCAACTGCCGCAAAACCATGACACATGCCCTGATCACAAGCAGACTCTACTACCGCAACGCCCTCTTTGCAAGAACCACCAAGAAGAACCTGAGCAAGCTGCAACAAATCCAGAAGGCTGCTCCTAGACTCGTCCTGAACATCCCCTGGCGAGAACACATCACAAGACACCTGAGAGACCTCTACTGGCTCCCTGTCGAGAACAGGATCAATTTCAAACTCCTTGTACAAGCTTACAGAGCCCTCCACAACCTCAGACTCAGCTACCTTAACCACTGTATTAACTGGTACTCCCCTGCCAGACCTCTCTGCTCCTCACAGCAGTCGCTCGCTACCGTACCCCGCATAAGAAGTCATCGGCTGGAGGAAGATCGTTCACCTACCTTGCAGCAAAATGTTGGAACATATTACCTCTCTACCTCAAACAGTCACCATCACTACCTCAGTTCAGGAAGGACCTCAAGACCTGGCTCTTCGACTGAACCCTGAGGATACACCCCAATCCAATGAGTAGAACTGGAGTTGTGAATTTTTAAAGTTAAAAGTTCAAAAGAGTGCCAAAAGTGTGAAGTACTAATCACGGTCATCTGCTTGTGCTAGTCCGGTACAAGTTTAAAGTTTCAGGCTGACTGGAATAGAACGTGGGTCAGATACAAGGATAAGAGGGCAATTCTTCACTGTGTCACAGCAGATGGCACAAAATGCTTATATAGGGTATTCTCATAAGAACCTCTGATCCTCTGGGATTGTGTGCCGATTTATTGCATTGCTTCCAAATGTATGTGACTTTCTTCAAAAGAACTGGTGCCAGAGCAATCCTGCAATATGAGCAGTGAGGAATTGCCCTCTTATCAACACAAGGGAACTTTATTGAAATCAAGGTCAAGTACAGCCCTTCTTTGACTCCAGGTCATTCCATGCACAATCCTGATGAAGACCAGTTATGATGTAGAGAAAGCACAGGTTTCCTAAGAGGGTTGAAAAGTCATCAGCTTTTACCCTCAGCCTGTACCAATCCATTCCAGGTTTTGGGCAACTTATCAATTGAATTACTTAGGCCACCATCAAGAGATTCTAGATTTGAACTGCTTGGACAGGCACATTGACGTGATCAATTGTCTTTGTGCATTTGTTGAAGCACAATGTTTCTTGATGCACTTCATATGCATTTTCCTCCATTTATCATCTATGGAGCACCTTAATGCTTAATTTATGGAAAGTTATATTGCTATATTTACCAAATATATATCATTTTCAATTGTCTGGACCTCTGTTTTTTCCACGTTAATTCTGTATATGATTAATTGCATAATTATCTGACAGAACCAATTGCTTTTCTTTACAGTATACAATCCTCTGGCTCTGAGGAACACAGGTTCCCCCATTGTTATTTAGCGCAGAGAAGAACATAGTAGGAGTCACCTGAATCTGAGGCCTTGTGGCAATGCACCCTTGTCAGATCAACTTGGCAGGTTGCTCCCAGCTCCCATCAGGTCTCAGAGCAAAATCTTTACAAGTCCCAGGTTTCAGGAAAAATTAGGAGGAGTATGCTTTGACACCAGCCATGGGTCCAGGACCTTGGAAACAGCATGTGGGATCAAGACTCACTCCACCAGAGGCCAGCTGCAGGGTGAAAAGCAGGTCCAGTTGGAAATGGTTAGCTGAAAATGCAGGAAAAGTCCTCATTTTGTTGTGTCCCTGAAGCCCAAACAGGATGTTAGCCTTATAATCCTTGGAGTCCATGTCTTTGTTCTGGGTACAGGAGGGATCACAGGTCCAGTTTTCAAAGCTTCCCTCAGGTCACAAGAAGGAGGTCCAGTTCTCTTCGGTCCTTCTACAGGTCCAGAAGTGATCTGAGGAGGGTACTGGGGGTTCCACATTTATGTTCAGTGCCAGCCTCACCACTCCATAACCAATGGGGTAAACGTTCCCAGGTGACCACACCCACTTTTGCAGTACTTCCCCGGTGAAACAGCATACCTCCAACACCCAAGACCTTTGTCTCAGCTCTGGGAGCAAGTTATAACCTCATCATGGAGCTAGACAGCTCCTGGGTGACAGTTAGAAGCTCATGCAAATAGGATTCTAGAGACTTTACACAGTTGCCAGGTAACATTTCTAAAGTACTAGTTTAAAAATATTTATTTTACATCTGACTTTGCCAATTAATTAAGCTTGTAATAACTATTTTAAGAAGTCCTAACCCACTCTGTAGCTGCTTTAACAGGGGAGATTGCCTATAATAAATGTAATATATCTCAGTGCTTTCCTATAGAACATCTAGCCCTGCTACACTGACAATTGTGTTTAGGACCTTTTCACTTGTAAGGACATGTGTAACATTAAAGGTTTTCATGTCCCATTCTTCAACATTATGCATCCTGCCAAATGGGAGTGTAAGACCAATTTAACGGTATGTCACTCTTATATAAGAAGAGGTTAGGCCTGTCAAAAGGGGCCATTTTGGTTTTGGTTGTAATATTTTTGATCTTTGTATTTATGTTTGTATTTATTTGACTCTCAAAATCTTAGTTGAGAGGGTATTTTGTGGTCTGGATCAAGTAAATCTACGTGTCCTTTATATCATGAATTAATTTTCCTGGGGTTGGCCTGTGGTTTTCACTTTACCATAGTTGATCGAGAAAATGACTTGTGGTTGCTCATATCAGTCTACTTGGATGGGATTGTCAGCTTGTTTCCAAACCATGAAATAATGAGATCAAAGAAACAATCAATGTAGTGTATATATTTGGTAAAATGCTGGCTGAACTCATTATCATGGTTGGAAATTCCATACAAGAGTACTGCTGGCTGTGTTTCAGTTATAGAAACCTGAGTACAACAAATGATACCTATGCAGAGAGCAGACAGGCTTCAACTTCAGAAAATGTGTAAAGCTTTAAAAGCATTAGAACTACCAAAACAGTTAAAAACTCAAACACACCACACAATAAAAACCCCAGTTCAATTCCAATTACTAACAATAGAGAATCAGTTAATGAGCAAAATGACACCAATCCAGTACGGGGTACAGGAGATGTGATTTTTTAAAGTTAGAGGTACAAATTGCCCGATATATAGCAAAATGCCAATGTTAGTCACTGGCTGGGATCGAGGGGCGATTGCAGACAGACCACGATGGAGCGCGAGTTGAGTACACCAACCAGGTTCGACCTCTTTGGAGATCTTACCTTTGAACTGTTCTACTGGAAGTCAAAATCCTTCAGCGGGACAAGGCAACCGTCTGTATCAGAAGAGGGCTCCATATTGTCAGCTAGGTCCTGGACAAGGTCCCATTGAAGCTGGTTTTGGTGGGAAAAGCTCTGAGTTGAAAAATCTTAATTTTGTTCCCAGGGAAGTCCTCTCACTCGGCAGATACTTTTGGCACCTTTGCCTGATTAAGATTTCTTCAGAGTTCGTCTCTTTGTCAGAACTCGAAAAACCTCCATTAGAGCAAGGCTGCAGTCTGTATCTGAAGAGGGCTCCATGAGGCCAGATACCTTATTGGTCAAGCTGAATCTGATTTGCTGCTTTGGAGATGCCCCGAACAGTGAAACCTGTTTCGTCAGCCCAGCAACAGGCACCCTTATAGGTTCTGGTCCTCTGAAGGTCTTTAAGCCAAAACAAATTTAAGTTCAGTGTTTTCATGGATGTTAGCAGGAGTACACTTGGACACAACCAAGGGTCTCAGGATTTCAGGAACAGCCCTTGGAGGACAAGACTTACTCCAGCAGAGGCCACTCATAGGGTGTTAATGGTCAGTTGGGGTCTTGAAGGCGAATGCCTTTAGCAAGGTGTCTCCCAAACTCTGGGCAACAACCCACCAGTAAGTCACAAGCAGATTTTTGGTGGGTCACAAAAGTCCAAGCGATAAATAAACGTGCCTCTAAATTCTGTATTTTCTTTTCTTAGTTGCTGCGCTTCAGAGACAGAGGTCAAATGTCAGGCTATGTTTTCTGACAAATTGCTGCTTATTTTTTTAACATTGGAATTAGTGTTTAAAACTCCTCTCACTTTGCAGTCAGCAGAATAGCGGCCATAAAAATATAAAACAATTTCTTCATACAATTACATAATAAAATCCAAACAAGCATAGTTGCAATTCATAACAATTGCAGTAGCAGTATTACTCGCCACAACACTATCTGCCCACACACCCCATACCTATACAAAAAAAACACATTAAAAAAAAACCTTTTAAAATGGCAACAAAGTTACTAGTCTAAAATAAAATGCAAATGACCTTTAGCACCCCATCCTGTGCTTCCATAGACTTCCTGCTTCTTACAGCCCCACAGAGAAAATAGCTGACTTTCAAACATATCTCCTCAGCACACAGCGTTTGTAAGAAAATTGTGCATCTCTACATTTACAGTGCCCCAACTTTTTCAACAGTGACTTAAGAAAAAATCTAAACTGCAGGTTAAAAAATCTACAGAAAAACATAAACCGCAACAGGGACGGCTCCCCATGTCCATCATACAGACAAGACAGGGCGGGATCTCCAAGCAATCTACTTTCACCCTAAAAGCACAATAACCTCCACACTGTGCCTGCTCTAAAACAAAAAAAGAGGGACCACTCCAATTTGTGAGTGGTAAGAACAGAAATAGCACTGGCCCAAAAGTTTAAAAGATCTAAAATAATATAAAACAGACACTTTACTTAAATCCATTTTCAGTCTATTTTCAGCACAGTACTCAAAATAACCGAGCTTCACTGTCAACTTATTTCTCCTAGTAATGGATGTTGGGGACGTGAAAAGATTCTCCAAACCCAGCGAACGAAAAATTCTGAGTACCAAATAGGTGCTGGGAATGGAACACCCGTTATCTAAACTAAGAAAATCCATTATTATGCTCCTACACAGAGAAGCTGCCGGATTCAACTATACTCTAACCCACAGCAATAGAGGAGCCAAACTAACCCTGTCTGTGATGTGTTTTAGATTTAACTCTGAATGCATTATAAAGCTTGAACTCGACGGTGGGACCCGGAGCAGCCTACAACAATTGCAGGATTCCTCTCTTTGAAGAGACCAAATATCACAGAAGCCCCAAATTGCAGACCCATACTTGGCAGCAGGAATGCTCTAAGCATTATAGATATTTACAAGACGGACAATCGAGCCCTTCCTCTAGGTAAATTAAGTAACGTACCAGCCACTCTAGTAAGTCTTAAGCAAGCTTGACGCACCTGGGGCAACCAAGAACCCTTGGAATTAAAAATAATTCCTAAACAACTAAAATCATTGAACCTACACAGGGACTGACCCTTAATTTTAAGCCTGCTGATATTGCACTTACCAGGCCTATATGCAATAATGTGCACCTTCCCATAATTAGTCGTCAAGTCCAGACTACTCATAAAGGAAACAAACCGATTAACCAGTGTCCGCAAAACATTTGGGGTACGTGTCAGCAGCACTGTCATCAGCATATAAAAGCGCCGGGACCTCTGTCTGAGTGTGTGTTATGTTCGACTTTATGATGACAGTGTGCCTTTATGGAAGGTTGCCAGCTGTGTGTTCCAATGTCCGTGGAGTCGTTACAGGATTGGCAGTTTACGAGCTGTTTTCCCTTGGAGTGGCTGCTGAGGGCATCAGTGTTGATTTTATTGAATTAAGCTTTCAGCTGATCAAGATAGCTTTGTCTGCCGTTCTTCCGTTCGTTCTTCCCGGACCTCACATGAATTGGCGACGATGATGGGCCGTACTAAGCCAGATGGTTGAAGGCAGGGAGCATACGATTGCATTTGCATCTAGGCGTCTTTCTAAAGCTGAGAAAAATTACAGCACAATAGAGAGAGAGGCATTGGCTTGTGTCTGGGGTGCAAATCATTTTTTGACTTATGTGTGGGGAAGAGAGTTTACTGTAGTTACGGATCATAAGCCTTTAATATACTTGTGGAATGATAAAGTTTTTAACAAAACCAGTCCTAGGTTGACTAGATTGTGTGAGTTCAATATGAAGATGAAACATATAGCTGGGGGGGGAAATTGCAGGGCAGATTTTCTTTCTAGCTGTATCCAATACTATTGAATTGAGGGATGAAGAAGATGAGGATACTGTTGTGGGAATGATTGATGGAGTGTTTGTTTTGGGAGAGGTAAGTTCCAGACAATCCTGAAAGGAAGCGGTGGTCAAGGGTAATTCTCTTTCACTTGTTAAGAGGTATCATTGTGAAGGTTGGCCTAGAGAGAATTGTGTAGCTGAGGAGATTAAACCATTTTTGTAAGGTGAAAGAAGAGTTGAATGTGGAAGATAATCTTGTGATGAGGGGGGAACATGTGGTTCCGCCTAGTGAGTTAATGAACAAGTTGATTAAATTGGCTCATAAAGGACATGTGGGGATTACTGGCACTAGGAAACATCTGCATTCGTATTATTGGTGGCCGGGCATGGATTCTGAGGTGGAGATGACGGTCAAGAACTGTAGTGAGTGCAGAGGGGCTGATAAGAGCTTGCGCACAAGGGAGGTGCCATTATATCCAGTACAATTTCCTGACAGACCTTGGGAGAAGCTGGGTTTGGATTTCATTGGTCCCATTGGGGGTCTGAATGAGGGCAAGAGGTATGTTCTCATTGCTGTAGACTATCATTCTAAATGGATTACATGCACATTTTTGATAGAACCAAACACATTTAATGTAATTGAGGTTTTGAGGGAGTTCCTAAATTTCTGGTTACAGACAACGGTGTCTAATTTGTGTTGCATCGTATGATCGAATTTTTGAAAGGTTTCAATATTAAGCATTTAACTACTGCTTTATATAGTCTGCAAGGGAATGGTTTGGTTGAAAGAGTGAATAAAATATTTAAGGAAACGATTCAATTGGCCATTCGCGCCGGGAGGTGTGTTCAAGAGTTGGTGGCGGAAAGAATTTGGTGTCATCACAACACTCCGCATTCTACAAGGGGTGTCACCCCTTTTGTATTGTTGAAGGGCAGACACTCTTTTAATAAGTTGTCTCCTGGGTGGGTGGTGCAGGAAACCATGAAGGATGTGTCTACTCCAGATATCAGGCAAGTCAAGGATAGGGTGGAGAAATTGCAAGCTAGAAGTAAAATGAGATACGACAATCTCAAAAGTGTGTTGGAAATGCAATTTTGTGTGGGGGAGAGAGTTAAAGTGAAGAGACCTCAAGGCAAAAGAAGTGGGGGTCGAGATTTTATCCAATTACTAAGGTGGTCCAAGTATCAAAGCACTCTATCATGGTAGAAAATGGAAAATGGTGGAACAAAAGAGATGTGGTGAAAGTTACTGGGGAGTCTGAGGTCGTTTCCAGCATTCCTCAATCAGGTGTTCATGCTGGAAGTGAGTACAGTTTTGGGGGGTATTGTGGAAGAAGTGAGTATGATGGTTTACAGAGTTTTTCGGGATTCACAGGCGATGATAATGCCCGGAATGGGGGCTTGGGTGAGAGTGTTCAAAGTTTTGCGCAATGTGAGTGTGAAAATCTGTGCATGGATGGTAATGGCGAACTGGATGACGATGTGTGGCTTGAGGAAGGGTAAGACTACGGGGCAAATGTTTGCAGGCTTAAAAGGAACATTGTTAGACCCAAACATTTAAGCCAGTATGTGATGTATTAGAAGTAACACTGTAGAACCAAACATTTAAGCCAGCATGAGATGTATTAACTTGTTTTATTAGACCTAGACATTTCAGCAAGTTGTGATGGGTTACCTTGTTGTTACTTGTTGGGTGGTATCTTTTGTGAACTAATGCTAATTAATTTTAGCTCTATTGTTAAGGGGGAAGCTGTGTGCTATGTTTGATTTTATGATGGCAGTGCACCTTTATGGAAGGTTGCCAGCTGTGTGTTACGAACTCCACGGAGGCATTCAAGGATTGGCAGTTTACGAGCTGTTTTCCCCTGGGACGGCTGATGAGGGCATTGTGTTGATTTTATTGAATAAAGCTTTCAGCTGATCAAGATAGATTTGTCTGCCGTTCTTCCGTTCGTCCTTTCCGGACATGACATGAATCCTAAGCACATCCACAGGGGTGTGGCTCAACTCTGATCACAATTTGTTTTTATGGATGGAAAAAAGCAGCAGGCCATGATACATCCCTGTTGAACCCTTTGTTCAAGGGAAAATGCTGCAGTAATGCCCCTGAGCATTCAACCTAACTCCAGCAGCAAGGTCGACATGAAGCATATGCAGAAAGGACAGAGAATGTTATTTTCTTCAGCCCAAGATGAAAGGTGATTAAACCCCACCCTGCCTATAATTTTAACAGCAATATCAATTAAGGATATTGGTCTGTATCATTTAGGTGAAGCACAATCCCCCTTCTTAAACATGGGGATGATGGTTGACAAATCCCAGGAATCCCAGGATTGGGGAATCTTGACATTCAGTGAATTATTAAATACACTAGTAATTAATGGACCTCAGAAAGCTGCTTTACATTTGATAAGGTCCAATGGGACCCCAACAGGCCCAGGAGCTTTCCCACCTGCACACTGCTGTATTTCCTCCTTCATTTCACTTAGTGAAACTGAAAGGAACTGGGAATTCTGAAGCTTAAGCTCCAGTGACCTGTTCATAACCGGGTCCTCCTCCATATAATAAATTCACTGAAATTGGAGACCCAGTCGATCCCAGGACATTACTTTTCAAAAGTGGACTTTGGAGTGTGTCACAAAAGATCTTTAGTGTTTTTCTCTGTCGCTGCTTGCTCTAAGCGCTCCCAGTCTTGCTCCAACTAGACCTTTTTTCTGTGCATTAATGTGCTTTTATAAGCCAGGTGTGCCACCCGTACCTCATCTCTCACCCCTGGGATACACATTAGCGCCTTCCTCAATCTACGATTGGCCAATGAACATTGTCAGTCAAACCAACGAGGATCTCCCACTCTGGACTGAATGGGCTTGAGGAGAACATTTCTAATGCCCTGGATCAAACAGTCATAACTGTCATGCATTCCATCTCCACTAACTTCCCCTCTAAGGAATTTAAGCAAAGAACCACAGATGAAAACTCATCCTTCAAAAGGGGCGTTCATCTTTCAAAATGTCTTGCCAATAATCTGGTGACACTGTCTTCTACCGCCCTGATAGGTTCTTCCTTATTTAATGGCACAGTTGTATTAGAAAGAGAAGCTTCCATATCCAGAGTCAATTGTTCGGGAGCCCACAGGGTTGCTTTATCAACTAAGGGCCAGATGTATCAAGATTCCAGTTAGGGATTCACTAATAGCGATTTCTTAAAATTCGTAAACACAATTTGTGAGATGCAAATACCGAATCGTAAATAGCGAAAATGGCAAACCGGAACAGCCTGATGACATCACAACCAGAAAGTGAATCAGCCCTTGCTGTTTCCAGGAGCCACACCCACAGGAGCAGGGAGCGAGACACAGCCCAGCACCAGTGAGCCAACATTGTGAGCGAGCCAGGACCAAACAGCAGCATGGCCAATGCTGGAAAAGGGAAGGAGAAGGAAGACAGGAAGAGGAAGCTCAAATTCAGTGAGCAAGAATTGGAGGTGCTCACTGAGGAGGTTGGCAAGAACTCACTCCAAGTACCTGAGAGTGAGAAGCAGAAACCCTGGTCTGACATCCAGACAAAAATATGTGCAGTGGGTATTACGCAGCGCTCTGTGGAGGAGATACGCAAGCGATGGTATGACTTGTGTTCCCGTGTCAAGGAGCACCGGAGGCAGACCATCCACCCAGACACCGTCCACCCCCATGGAAGACCTGGTGGAGTCCACATTGCTGCCAGAAGCTGTCAGTGGGGTTACTGACATTGACACCTCAGGGACACCCAGCACCAGCAAAGGTAAGGTCAGTATTATGTGTATCCCCATATGTGGGTGTACAAATGCCCCTTAGGAAATAGATATTAGCTTGATGCACAGTGAAAAGTAGTCCCTGTCACATCTTACATACAACACAGCTATGCCTTATGGGAGTGGTAGTACACAACCCTAAGGTGAATACTCAACATAAATAGGAAGATAGTGGTCAGCCACATAGAGAAACACCACAAATGACTTATAGTGACACGATTTCATTGTACATTTGAAGCAACAATGCAAAAATATGTGAAAGATGCAAAAACGGACATGCTGCACATTGTCCTTGTAGATGACCCGGTCCCTGCTGCTGCAGGATCTGAAAGGTGGGGAAGGCAGAAACACAGCCACAGTCTGACTCAAATACCAGTGAGTCCTACAGTATTGCTCCTACTAGACGCAGGGCAAGGGTGTTACCATTCCCAGAGGATAACCTTGACTCAGATGAGATGCGAGAACACCAACCCACACCACCACCGGAGGCTAGTCCAACAGGAAGACAGCAGTCCCTGCGCCAGCGCCAGCGACAGTCAACTCCCATCAGGAGGCGTCATGATGCAGGCAGACAGTGCACAGATGAAGTAGAGGGCCCATTAATCTTTGGCGGCCTTGAAGCTTCCATGCTGAAGGTGCAACGCCTGCAATGCAAACACATGAGGTCACTGCACAGACAGTTTGTGTCTCACAATTACATTATGGGATTACTACACAAGCATTTGGAGACTCTGATTGAGGGACAGCAAACAGCAGCTGAAAACACCAAGGAGTTGACACACGCCATTGGGGATCTCTGCACTGAGATACGGCAGGAGCTTGTCAGCCAGCACAGGCGCCATCACCAATTCTTGGGAAGGTTTGATAGCTTCTGTAGATCCGTCATTCGGCTTGCAAGTTCAACAGCCTTGATATCACGGGTTGTTGTGGCAACAGAGGTGGAGATGGCACATTGCAGTCGGGACGTTGCACAGGGATTGGTGCAAATAACTAACGTACTGGATGCAAGGCAAACAGCACACAGTCCCACAACCAGCGAATTGGGTGTTGGGGATAGTGAGGAGTCCTCTAGCCTCAGCAGTCTGACAGTCCCTGTGATTGATCCGAGGCGTCACAGTGCCAGACACAATACTGCATGTGAACCTGCTACAAGAGGTGCCAGCGAGAGCACTGAGCACTCAAGTGGAGTGCGTGGATCTAAGAAGTGATGTTGAGGGCTACAGGGGACTACCTAAACATTTAGCAATACAGTTATACTATGATGCTAATAGTGTGTTACTGTTAATCGTTCATGTCTGCCTATTGTGCATAGCTATGTCCCATTTGTTACCTGAAGTCAAGGTAATAAAGATGCTAACTATAGAAATACATATTATTGAAGTGGAGTTGTCATTAAAAATGGTTGCGCGTGATGTCAGCACGTCTTTGCCTGCCCCCTGCTGCATTGCTCCTGCCTGCTGGTTGAAGGGGTGGTAAGGGATCATCATCATCATCCTCATCTGAGTCCGGCTCCGTGAGTTCCACTGGTATGCCCCTGGTGGTTGCTATGTTGTGCAAGATAGCACATGTGGCCACAGTTTTGCATGTCATCTCTGGGCTGTACTGTAGTGCACCTCCACTCTAATGGATGAACCTGAAGCGGCTCTTCAGCAGCCCAAAAGTGCGCTCCACCACATTGCGGGTTGCCCCTATGTGCAGCATTGTACCTCCTCTCTGCTGGAGTTGCAGGGCTCAGGTAGGGCGTCAGCATATAGTTGCGCACAGCGTAGGCACTGTCTCCTAAATGCATAGAGAGTAAAATGAGTACTTGTGATATCTGACGTCACACTTACATCAATGCAACATTGTAAACTATCAAATTACCTAATAGATATCCTTCACTAAACTCCCCAGCTAGCAGTCTTGTGCGAATCCAGCTGTGGCGAAAGATGTACGAGTCATGTGTGCTCCCTGGGTATCTGGCCACGAGATCGTAATGATGTAGGAGGCATTGCATATCACCTGTATGTTCATAGAATGATTGCTTTTACGGTTGCGATACACATACTCACTGGCCGATGGTGGACAGATTGCTACATGTGTCCCATCGATGGCACCTCGGACATGTGGGAACTGTGCTATTTGGTAAAAATTAATTTTAGTTTGTTGTAATGCCTGTTGGGTGTTGGGGAATCTTATGTACAGTTGTATTCTGCTCAGCATGGCATTGAGAATTGCGTTGAAAAATCTAGAGAGGGCACTCTGTGATACCCCTCCAGCTGTTGCTATGACCCCTAGATAGCTCCCTGAGGCTACTAGGTGCAGGGAGCATGATACTTGCACATGGGTGGGTATGCTATTGGTCCTGTTTGTTGTGCGCTGCAGCATGGGTTGTAGCTCAGCTATCAGGTCAAGTATCATGGCTAAGCTTAACCTGTACTTCTCATAAATTTCCTCCTCAGTCTGGTCAAAAAGGGTAATGCGCACTCTGAAAATGCGCTCCTGTCTCTTCCTCCCTCTCCTCAAACCTGCCAAGATCCTCATTCTCCTCGCTGTGACGTAGAGTGCAGCCATTGTGGAAGAGCAGCTGAGGCATTCTGGGCCTCTTTATATAGGTTGCACCTGGTTACCACCTGGTTTCAGTTCGTTGTAAATTGCATCTGCAAAAGGCCATTCTGCGAATAATCGCTGTTTGCGATTTTTTGATGCATCGCATTGCGTATCGGTTTTTGCATGTCGCAATCAGTGTATCGCAAACAGCGCCCCTATTTAGCAGATCACTATCTGTGATTTGCTAATCAGTGTCGCAAATAGCGTTTTGCATTTAGCGATTCGGTAATTCATATCACTATTTGCGATACACTGTTTGCGACACTCAAATTCATATCTCATTTGCAAAAGATCTATATTTTAGCAATTCCTTATTTTCGCACTGCGAATGCCTTTCATACATCGCAAAAGGCATTTTTGCATTCGCAAAAGGACGATTTTTGCGATACGCACCGTTTGCGAATGCAAAAAGCTTTGATACATCTGGCCCTAAGTTCTTGGACTGACACTCACGATTCCCATGATTAATTGTCCTTGGGGGAACCGGGGATAAGACATGACCAACTGCCAGTGAGGGGGAGATGCCTTTTGGCGAATAAGACCATCAACTGGGGCGAAATAGAATAATTCAAAAAAGCTGAGCTAGATCCATCCACCAAAGCCGCACAAGACAAAATTCAATCGGGGTCCCTGCCATAAAAAGGCTGGCGGAAAGTCAGTGCTGGGGACCAGGGGGCCCAGGCACTGCCCACCACCATGTTGTGGGCAGTGCAGTAGTCCCCTTGCCCAGCACCCTCAGAATGTGCACTGTCTGCTACAGCGACAGGAGCTGAGGCCAGTGCCACCTCACTGTTTCAAATGGGATGACCGACAGAAACTTCCTAATATGGAGGTTTCCATCAGTCACCACATTGGAAACATTGTAATCGGCCCAGGGAGGAGAGAGCCAGCTCTGCTGCAGTTTCCTCTCCACGGGGCTGGCGGGACAACGGGCAGCCCACCAGTCTCGTAATGAGGCTCATTGTCTTATTTATTTCAAACTTTGACTGGTTCTGCACTTTATAATATGATCTACCTCCACTGGAGTTGTACTACAGACATTTTGTTTCTTCTTACTGGCTGCTCATCATGACCTTTAACATCTATGTCCTTACCTGCTAGGTCCTCCAAGACGTCTGTGGTGCATAAGAATTAGGGTATGGTCAGAGTGAGAATGCTTAATGATCAGGGAGGTTTATGTGACAATGAGGGCCAGAGGATTCCCATGAAAATGAGGGAACCGAGAGTAGTGTGAAAACAGAAGGTATAGAGTGATTGAGTCAGGAGTATTTTATTTAGTGTGCAGTGACTCGTTGTATTGTACAGTATGGACTTTTAAAAGAATGAAGTTGATGTTGAGTGCCAGCATGTCCAGGGTCATGTCCAGTTTTTGTAAGAGGATTCTGATGACTCCTGGGGAAGGTATATTAGAGCAGTGCAGAGGTTGAATTGTGATATCTGTCCCCGGGAGAATACCATGGTGTCACTGGGTGAAGAGAGGATGGAGTTGAGAGACTACTTATACATTTATGTAGACTGCACCTTCAGTTATTTACTCAAGTGTTTTGTTTCTATTTGTTTTGCACATAATCCGACAGTGATTCCATTTGGACTGATTTAGCCGTGTGTTTTTCAGAAAACAATTTTCAAGCTACTGCAAAGGAAAACGTTTTACTGCGAGGAAATAAACCAGAGGGGAAGAGCTTACATTTTCCTGGAGGGCAGTTCTTCGAATATCTAGTTGTTGTTTCCCTAAAAAGGAAAAGACCTGAGGAAGAATATCAACCTGAAATCACGTATCAGTTCCCGAAGGTATGGTGCCGCTAAATGTATATCACTGAAATTGAGTGTTGCTTTTCAGGCTTTTTTGTCGTGAGACTTAGTTTGCACTGAAGCAATATTTATTTCACTGCTACAAATTTTATAACTTGACTGTCGGGCAGTTCAGAGCTGTTTGAAACACTGATCAAACAGAACACAAAGCGCAATTGTTTTTTTATTTTTTATTAGCGTTTAGTAATACATAACATTACAACCACTAGGATCGCAGTTCCACACATACCACGAATATTAGCGCAATACAGAAAGAGTTTACCTAACATTCTGAGAGGGGGAAAAAAAACAGCAGCCTGAGGAAGACCCGATAACGTGCACACATCAGTTTACATCATAATATCCCACACTGGATGTAGTGGTTTAGTCTTATCTAGGTCTACCATGACCTATATACGTCTGCCTGTCTGGGCTACAATACAGTACCTATTTACATTTGTACGGCCGAGTAGCCATAGTCCTGTACATGGTGCGTCCCATTAGCCAAACCATCTGACAGAGCAGAGTCCCCCTGGTGACGAAAGGATAAAAAGGGCTCCCATATGTCCCTAGGATGGGAGCGTATAGGCTTTAGGTTCCAGTAATTAGATAGTTGCTCTAGACAGTAGGCGACATTGCCGAGCCAAGCCTTGAGGGTGGGGGTAGGCTTCCGCCCCCAGTGTGTGGCCACCCTACGCCTGACTAGCAGTAACAGAATGGCAGTAAGTCAACAGCTAAGGGCAGGCGTGTCAAATATGTATCCTAGGCACCCCACAAAGGAGGTCAGTGCCCAGTAAAAGTGTGTCACAAATATTTCCTCCCAGAATGCTGCAACTCCCTGGACCTATTTTAAAGACCTGTAGTGGGGTGTGGTATAGGCAGTGAAGAAACTTAACATGTATGAAATGCAATTTGTAGTTTGGGGAGAGAGACGCCGGCTGACCACAACATAACTCCCATTGCATGTCTGTTAAAGGGGGGACAATGTCCTCATCCCAAGATTTGCGTTCAGCTGGAGTGATCCGGGTGGAAGTCTGCATACTCTTTACAGCTGGGTAATTAGGCTATGCAGGGATGGGAAAATGTGGACAAGTTCTTGTGCTGAGAGAGGAGGCGGGGGCTGGAAAGGTGCCATGGATTACACAACAAACTGCCATTGGTTGGTAATAGAGGAGTGTGTCCGGGGGGGGGGGAATTGGGGGTGGAGGACATGACCTCAAATGAGGGGATAAACTGATATGCGGGGTTCTGATCCGTGAAGGTATTGAGCCGGCACCCAAACACCCACATCTCACTACCTCTGCTGTGGAGAGGCAGGAGCTGAGGGTGTTTGGCAAGGGGAATAGATTGGGTGAACAGACACTACAGGTTGGCTCTCCAGCGTAGTCCCTCCCATGCTTAACGTGAGCATGCTACTGTATTCATTTCGACCCTTGGATTTTTATAAGGTACATAGAGAGCCGTACACAAAGGCCAATTGCTGTGTGAGGCTGAAATGGAGTGGGATGAAGCCAGAAATAGAGGAATTATGATTGGGCACACAGGGTGTAAAGCTACATATCAGGCGTCCCCAGTCCTCCCTGTGCGAGTGTCAAAGTTAGGAGGTCCCATGATACATGCAGGTCTTTATTCGCCCAGACCAATGTCGTCAGGTTGGACTTGAGATGCTTGAAGAACTGACCTGTCAGTGGGAGTGGGATATTGAGGAATAGGTAGAGGAATTTTGGAAGAACTATCATTTTAGCTATAGAAATACATCCCGCTAGAGACAGTGGTAGTTTGGACCAACCAGGGAATCTGTCGTCCAGCCTATATATTGCATGACTGTAGTTGGCACGTCATAGTTCCTTGGGTTCCTGGCTAATCCAGTTGCCTAAGTACTGAACTAGTTCCAGTGCTAATTTGAGTGCATATTCTGTTTGGAATTAGAGTTTTCCATACGTAAGAGGGAATAGAATGCATTTGGACCAATTAAGAGTATACCTGAGTAGCCACCAAAGCACACCAACTCCCATGTCAAGGTTGCCAAGTTCTCCTGTGAGTCTGTGTCATCTGCATACATCAAGATCATCTGCCCTCTGGTGGTGAAGCTGATGCCCTTGTTCGCATGACATTGTCTAAGCTTTGCTGCCAGCGGCTCCATCGGTGTCAGTGGGCTCCTTTGTCATGTACCGAAAGTGATTGGGAAGGAACCAGAGAGCATACCATTCAACCAAACATACACAGAAGGCTGGGTATAAAGGAGTTGTATCTGCTTAATGAATTGTGGGCTGGAGCATAGGCTTGCTAGCAGAGGAAAAGGGTATGCCCATTCCAAGGAGTCGAACGCCTTGGTGACGTCTAGGAGGGTAGCAATAGTTGGGATCTGGTTGTCTAGGTGGTGCATGAGCACAAAAATGGTGTGCAGGTTGTGCGACATAGAACGTCCCAGGATAAAACCGATTGACCTGGCCGAACTATAAGAGGCAGTGGAGGCAACAAGTGATTGGCGAGAATCTTAGCATTGATTGTGTTATCAACATCAATTAAGGAAAGGAGTCTGTAGGAATTGCATTGGTTGTTAGGTTTATCTGGTTTGAGGAGTGTTACTACTGCCTTCCTTAGTGTGGGTGGGAAGTTCCTTGCACTTAAAGAGTCCTTAAACGTTGCCAGCAGGTGTGGGGCTAGCAGGGAGGCAAATTCCTTGTAAAAGGTAGTGGTCAGACCATTGAGGCCAGGCGCCCTTTCCCCAGGCAGTCCCACAATAACCTGTTTTATTTCCCCCATAGTGATTGGTGAATCTGTGTAGGCTCAGTGAGCTTGATCTAGCCATATCATTTGTATGGTATCAAGGTATCCAGTTAACTCGTCTGGCCCCATAACCAGGGTAGCAGTATATAATAAAGAGTAATATGAGGACATTACCCGTAACAGGTCAGAGGGTGAGGAAACAGGATGAAACTCCTCATCAAGGAGTCCCACCACTGAGAGTCCTTCCCGGGCGGTCGCCCTCCCCAGATCATCGAGATTGCGTGTACTGGTGTAAATAATGAGTTTCCCCGCAGTGCTTCTTCACGGAACTCAGATAGCGCTTCCCAGATGTGGGCAAGAATAGTGGCATCTTTGGAGCGAAAATATTCCATCTTGTGTGCTTGAATATCTTCCTCAATCCAAGAGAGGCGGCCTCAAATAGCCTTTAAAATTCCTGATTGTTTAGAAATACATGCTTCCCGGATGTCCACCTTAAAAGCCTCACAGAGCGCTGAGGGCGATTCAACTGAGCCCACATTATAGGCAAAGGATCTCCTCCCGAAATGCCGTACTGCTCAGCGCTTCCAGCAGTAGATAGCAGATTAATGCACGAAGCATCACCTGGGTGAACTGAATGTCCAGAAGGCTACGAGCATGGTCGGATAAGGTGCGGGGGAGGTGATCAGCTTTGGCGGTCCATGTTAGGACATCTTTGGAGGTTAACCAGTAGTTTATCCTAGACCAGGCATTTAGATGTGCTGATAAGCATGTGCCCTCCGAGGTGTCCATGTGAGTGTGTCGACAGACATCATGTAAATAGTTATTGTGTATAATTGTGTTAAGGGCCTGTTCAGAGTTGGGGTGTGGGCACCTGGAGGTGCCAGAGCAGTCTAGCCGGTCATTTAGAGCTGCATTAAAATCCCTGCCTCAAATTAGAGCATGAGGGCCGAGGCCCAAAATCATTCTCCACACCCAAGAGAAAAAGTTTGAATCGTCTGCATTCGGGCAGTAAATAGCAGCAGGAATTATAGGTTGCCTATGCAACAGCCCAGCTAGGATGACATGTCACCCTTCACTATCTGTGAGGAATTGTGACAGCTGCCATGGAAGCCTTTTGTGCAATAGATTGGCAATGCAACTGGCATAATTGGAATAAAGGGAAGTGTGTGTTTCCCCCCACACCAAAATGAGCGTAGACCAAGCTGATTAAATGGGTCTCCTGCAAAAAGCAAATGTCTACTTTGTGCCGAATAAGGTAAACATGGACCAGACGTGCCTTTCTGAGTTCATTAAGACTGCGTATATTCTATGTAATACATGTGGTGGTTATCATGGTACCTTTTGGATATTGTGTGAAGCGTTGGGCTAACCCCGGTCATGCAGCAAAGCCAAACCAAGTGAGGTAGGTAAGTGCAGTGTGGTACAGGTGTAATCCTGTCAGAGTACCTTGATTCGATTCCCTCAGGAGCAGAAGATAAATCCTCAGTCCCAACCCAGACTACTCGCAACGAAATAGAATCTCCGTTTTGAGCACCCTGGAGGGAGAAAGGGGATTGGGATTTAGAGAGACTGCCTCAGAGATGGTGTTTCTTCAAATACTCAGTCTGCCACTCACCTCTTGTTTTAACTGGATAACAGCACCTGAAAGATCACAATTACAATTACTAGGACACACTGTTTAACTACATTTACTAATGATTAATTTCACGGACAATTATATCACACTCTCTTACCCTGAGTTCCCTGAGGAATTTGCCTCTATCTTTCTCTGTTACTGTTGGATATTGAATTAATAGGAATTAATAGTAAATGAGTTTCTTAGAAGTTGTTCTCCATTTTATATGAAGATTAGATTGCTTCTCAACCTTCGTGCTGAAATATATTTAGAGTTCGTTTGCATGTTCCTAAATAATTTTGAATAGTTGCTATATATATGTATGTCAAATATGGTAGTATAACCGTGAACATTGTATTTCCTGTTGTCTGTCTTATATTTACCTTTTCTGTTAGTAATAATAACATGTATGCTTCTTTAAAGTTGTTGTGTTAACATTCTTCAGTAACTTTTTGAACTCTGGTTGTTTTGAATATTGATACAAGATTATGAATTTGGATGTCGATTATATCTTTATATTCTTTGAATGTTCATAACAGGCAATACCAGCCAGAGACTCTTTTATATGCGGCTAAAACCTTCTGTTACTGTAGTTGCTTCTAAGCAATTAAATATTATCTGTGGCTAACTCTAATAGTCCGTGAAATGCATGCAAGGCCAAGTTTGCCTCAAAAAAAGTTTACCTCACAACAAGCGCTCTCTCAATACATCTGGATTCCTGTCAGGTCACAGTTGAAGTGCGACGCTCTCTAGCGGTGCGCACGTATCATAGCAACAAAACTGAGTGCCACACTAGAACTACAACTTAACATTTGAACTTCTCATCGGCCATCTTGGACTCATTTCTTCTGCATTTTCTTTGCCACGTGTGTAGCACGACTCAGCAAACTTTCCTCTAATAAGGACATCGCTTTTTCCACTGTGGATACTTCTTTACCAGCACTTCTATTGCTTGTCCTTTACGTTTTGCTGTTATTACATGGCAAGTTTGAGGGTTCTTGACAAATCCTGTAAGAACAAAATAGCCTAACATAGGCAAACTTTCAAAACTATGAGTCCCTCCAATCCCACAACAACCTGGGAACCTGGTTGAGAAAACCAATCCCTCCCCAGCCTTCCTTCCTGTATCATATTGATTTGAATGGGAATCATCCCTGAGGGAAGAGAAAGTCTGGGCGAACAACCTTGCCGGGTACGGCTAGGTGGGCGAGTCAGGAGTAACATAAGGGCAATCAATAACTTGTGATTTAGTCTTACATCCACATGAGCAACATTGCAAAAGAAGACAGTGGTGATGACGCACCCAAGCAGGATCCCCCGGCAGAGGGCTAACGCATGAAAATCAAAGAACAACAATGCAGGAGAAACAGCGACTGAAGTCAGTTTATGGAACAGTGTTTAACATGTTATCAGTCATTATCACTCAATGGGTTATTTTTAGCAGCTTCTGCCGGGTCCTGGGGTGGGCACATCCTCTTGCCCGTTTGCTTGGCAAATTTCAGGGTGGATTTGGCATCCGTGAAGAACTGTGGTCTGCCCTCCAGTGTGATTCTCAATTAGGCTGGATACATTACGCAGTGTTGTCCAACCTTTTTATCGCAGCGGACCGGTAAATGTTGGATAATTTTTCCGTGGCCCACTTGGGAGGGCGCAATGCTCTGCGCCTCGGCCGCCCGCCACAGTGAAATGAAGTTGAAGTTCCTCGGGCGGCCCGGTGCCGATTGATCCACGGACCGGCACCGGCACCGGTCCGCGGCCCGGGGGTTGGAGAACACTGCATTAATGCATAGGGGATGTCCGCTGTCTGGAGTGTTCGTTTAACAGGCATGAATTAACTACAGCCCATGTGGACAGATACTTTGAAGTCTGGGTAGAATGACAGGCTGTTTCCCTGGTACTGGATGGAACTTCACTCATGTGCGAGCCGTATAACAGTGTTTCGATCCCTTTAGTTTAAGAGGTGTGCAATTATTGGGTGGGCAGGTGTCCCCGCAGGGGGTGGCAGGCCCGTTGAGTAGTGTGCATGCTCAACGATGAAGACCGTGAAAGGCCCTCCTCAAACAGATTTCACAGCTTGGCCTCCACAAAATCGTCCATTTTGGTGATTGCGGTGAACTCCGAGAAACCCGTGATCCACAGGTTGTTGCATCAGGAGTGCGCATCTAGGTCTTTGTTTTTGGCCTTTATGAGTTTTAGTATCTTGTCCAGCCTCAATAGTTGTTCCTTCGAGTCTGATTGCACCTCACCCATGTCTCACACATGATTTTCCAGATGACCCAGGCGAACCTCAGGCTTGTTTACACGTTGTTTGACTTGGTCTAAGCAGCTGGTGAGAATGTCCAGTTTAGCATCAATAGTCTTTAGACTCAACTTCACATCCACCAGGAGCATTTATGTCAATGTCTTCGGGACTGTCATGTCCCGATCACTCCGGGGAGGCCTTGGTTCGTGCCTCATCTTCTACCCACTAGGTGAGGCACCTGCCCTCAAACTAGAGTTTAATTGTTTGGTATTGTGTTTGCCCATGATGAAATGTTGCAGTCATCCCAGAGGGCCTCCCAGGAACCCGCGGTAGCAGGATTCGCCAGACTAAGTAGGGAGTAGCTTGAGCAAGCCCCTGTTCAACCTCAGCACAGGGACTTTCGCAATCTAGAACACCAAGGAGGCCATATTAGGCACAGTCCAGCCTGGTGATGTGCTACAATGCCAGCAGTGGGGAGGGAGGGTGCCCGTCCAGCAGACTCCCAAATGCAGGGGGAGGGGTTAAGCACAAGGCATGTGGTTACATTTTCTGTGGGTTGCCTGTGTACTCACTGCTAGGTCACCAGCAGCTACACCAGCACAGTTGGGTCCCCCCGCCAAGCTGATCACAGTTCTCCAGCAGCGCGGCCCCTCAGGCATCCATGCGGTGACTTAGGGAGATGGAGGGCCCAATTGGCAAGACTGGTCAGCGGCGCACAGAGGGTCAGTATATCAAATTCATTGAGAGGGCCTGATGGCTGCACTCACCATGTATCTGAGCATAAAATTCCAACGTGTGTACCTCTGGCCAACCGGGTCACCAAAACACCTCCCGCTGTTTGCGTGGCGATTGTGGGCCAGGTGTCCCCCCTGTGTTGTCAGCCAGTCTAGGGGGTCCAGATTGCCAGGGCGGGCCACTGGCCAGGCAGGCCTTACCATGGCAGCCAACGAAGCACAGCGCAGCCTGCAGGGAGTAGCCCACATGCCTGACGGCTGCAACAGCAAAGCAGGCCCTTCAGCAACTGCCCTATGCCGAGAGAGCAGGAGGAGGGATTGGTCCCGGCCCAGCAGATCACCTCAAGCCTCAGAAAACACTGCCACAGCCACTACCTGAGGGTGGGGCTCAGTAGCCCAAGGCAGGCCTTGCTGCACCACCGACAGGCCTCTGCTCTCCACCAGCATAGCTGCAAGCAAGTGTTGACAATAGCGGCCTATCTAGTTTCGGGGGGTTGTGCCAAATGTGAGGGCCGCTGCAGTGGGTCATCATATGTGTAAGTAGCCCCGTATGTTGCAGATGGCTAAAGGATTTTAGGCTGGGCAGGCAGAGCCTCTCTAGGGAGCGACCATACCGCAGCCCGGCCAAGCTTCACCCCCCACACAAAGCTCAAGTGTGGTTTTCTAAAACATGCACTCATTATCCTGCATTAATGATATTAGCAAGACAAAGAGTTAAGCAGACATATACTAGAGTCTTCTAATGAAATTTATATCTGATATTGAAATGTTGATGTTCGAGGTTCATGGGAGCCGCGAAGAATTGGCCAACTAAGAAGAAATTAATCGGTCTTCATTGGTACTAAAGCAACAATATTGTTGCCCACATAGGACTCTCTTCTTAGGTGATGGAACATTGTTACTGGGTTTTGATATTTTGCTAAAGTAGGTGAAAGGCTGATTGATGTTCTCTAAAAAACCTAAATGAAAGATACATTAATTGATGACGGAAAAAGGGGAAAACCCAGTTTTATCCTCCTTGCTTAGAGATCCCTTACTTCAGGGTTTTCTTCTACTATTACTGTCCTTAATTAGTTCTAAACTTTTTTAAGCTACTTCTTTAGTACCTAGTAATTACATACTATACTAACAAATCTTGCCTCTGAATGAAGAAGAAGCGAATGATCTTATGCTGCCCAACTTCAACATTTCTCATTTTGTACGACACTTCGAAGTGCCAGCAAAGTCCTCTCAAATTAGGCCTGATCAGAGTGCTGGATAGCGTTTCTATGTTTGTTAGGTTCTGCACCTAGCTCCACCTTGTTAGATTCTGCACCTAGCTCTCATGGCTGCCACTCCTCCACAGCAGAGGCCTTGTTTGCTGCCTTCTGCTGCCCTGTGGTACCCGTATTTTCTGCTTGTGCTGCCTGTGTCTGCCTCTCCAGTTCTTGCCCGTCTGTCCTGTTTTCTGTGCCTGGTTTGTTCCTGTTTGTGTGCCACCTGTTTGATTCCTTTGCTTCCCCCTCCAAGTCGTATTCCTCCGTTTCGTGCCGCTTTGTGTGATCCTTCACTCCCCCATCCAGTTCTGCCTGACGGTTCCATTGCTGTAACCTTTTTGCAACCCTTGTCTTTTTTGTGCTGTCTTGTTCAGTTTGTGTCTAGTTGTGTCCATTGTTTGCCTTGCATCCCAGCCCCCCAATGCTTTTTCCGCCATTCTCGCTCCTCTGATCCCTCGCCTGCTCTCCTCCCACCTTACCACGCCCCCCAGGACTAACTTAATGGTGGTTGCTGCGTGACCCCACTGAGCAGTTCCTGCACGTAGCTCTCCCGGCTGCCACTCGCCCACGTCAGAGCTCTTGTTTACTGCCTTCTGCCACCCAAAGGCAGCACAAGCAGAAAAGACGGACACCAGTGTTTGCCCATCCAGTTCTTGCCCATCTGTCCTGTTTTCTGTGCCCGTTTTGTTACTGTTTATGTGCCACCTGTGTGATCCCTTTGCTCCCCCGTCCAGTTCTTTGCTCTTCTGTTCTGTCCTGTGCCGCTTTGTGTGATCCTTCTCTTTCCGGTCCAGTTCTGCCCAACTGTTCCATTGCTGTAATCCTTCTGTGCCCTTTTTCATCCCGTACAGTTTTTGTGCCCATTTTTTGTGCTGCCCTGTTCAGTTTGTGTCCTGTTGTGCCCATTGTTTGCCTTTCACCCCAGCCACCAATGCTTTTCACACCGTTCTTCCCCCCCGAATCCCTCGCCCGCCCCTCTCTCACTGCACCTCGTCCCCCCAGGACCTACTTAATGACCGTCTCTGCGTGACCCCATTGAGCATGTCCTGCACCTAGCTCTCCAGGCTGCCACTCACCCACGGTAGACCCTCGTTTGCTGCCTTCTGCCACCCTCTAGTGCCTGTCTGTTCTGCTTGTGCTGCTTGTGTCTGCCGGTCCAGTTCTTGCCTATCTTTCCTATTTTCTGTGTCTATTTTGTTCCTGTTTGTGTGCCACTTGTGTGATCCCTTCGCGCTCCCGTCCAGCTCTTTGCGCTTTAGTTCTGTCCTGTGCCACTTTGTGTGACCTTTCACTCGCCATCCAACTATGTTCGACTGTTCCATTGCTGTAATCCTGGTGTGACCCATGTCTTCCTGTACACTTTTTGTGCCCGTTTTTTGTGCTGCTGTGTTCAGTTTATGTCTAGCTGTGCCTATTATTTACCTTGTGCCCCAGGCCCAAATGCTTTTTCCACTGCTCTGCCCCCCCCCCCCCAATCCCTCTCCGGCCAGCCTCCTACTGCGCCACGCCTCCCAGGACCTACTTAATGGCAGTCGCTGTGCGACCCCTCAGCAGACATGCCAAAGGTGTGCCAAAGGCAAGCCCGCCTGCGCCTATCCGCACCTGGACTTCACCAAGTACCAGGAACCCTGGTTCCAAAACCGGACGCTGGTACTTCCCAGACAGGATTCAAAACCTCATGCCGAGGATCCACAACACAAACTTCTGCATCGTCACACCTTGGACCACTAACGGCCCCTTCTCCTGCCACAGCTGACGCTTCTCCTATGATGTATGAGCCACCAACACCACCTCAAATCAGAAGCTCGGCAACAAACCACAACTCCACTTCATGTTACTCAATATCTGATCCCTCTGCAAGCATGCCGTCGAAATTTGAGACACCATCACATCCCTCACACCCGACATAACGTTCATCACTGAAATATGGCTCACCCCCACATCGGCACCAGACATTGCCACCACAAACCCCTCCTCGGCCCGAGACAAGATGATTCACCACGACCGCCACAACAGACACGGCAGAGGCATAGCCATTTTTCACAAGGACTCCCTCCACTGCACCTCGGCACCTCGGAAGATGACTACAGAACACTTATCATGGAACACCTCAACTTCTAGATCAAACCCGAGGCCAATACCACCATCAGAGGAACCCTCGCCTACAGACCTCTCAGACCCCGGCCAAATTTCTGCAACTCATCCCAGATTTCATTGCACTCCTGCCCATTGATTCCAACCACTACACCTTCCTGGGAGGCTTGAACTTCCACATAGAAGACCCAAACAATGCCAACTCCACCTCACTCCTTGAAAACCTGAAGAACATCGGCCTCTCCCAGCTGGTAATCACCCACAATGCAGCAGACACACTGAACCTCATCTCCACAAGCAACAGAGCCAAATTCTCCCACACCACAAAGTAACATGGACAGACCGTAACATCATACATTTCACTATTGAGCTACAACACGACTCCTCAACCAGCCCCCCTAATCTCCCCTGTTGCACCTGGGGTATAGTCACCAAAGCTCCCTGGATCACTGCCCTTAAGGACATCAGACCCAGCCCAGCAGACACCCTTGAACTCAGCTTTCTAAGCATCTCCAACTGGCTCTCATCCTTGGCGGACAAAGTCACCCCTCTGAAAACCGCCACCTGCAACAGACCCTCCAAACAGACCACATGATTCACCCCAGAACTCTGGACCCTCAAAGGCCTCTGCAGGAAATTAGAAACTGACATTCAAACAAAATGCCCACCAACCTTGACTACCTCCAGATCTGCCCTCAAAACATACCTCTACAGACTCAGGGAAACTAAAAAACAAGCACTCACCACCTGCATTGAGGAAAGCGCCAGTCACGCCAGAGAACTCTTCGACATGGTCAGAGAATTCTCCTGCCCCTCCTCCAATGAGAACATGGTCCACCCCTCCTAAGCCCTCTGCGACAAGCTATCAAACTACTTCCACCACAAAATTGCTCACATCTACAGCAACTTCGACCCCAGCCCACAACCCACAACGTTTCTCCCCACCTCCCCTTTATGACCGAATGGAAGCAGCTGTCCACCGAAGGCACCCTCGCCATCATGATGTCCATCCATTCTGGTTCCCTAATGGACCCCTGCCCTCATCACCTCTACAACCTAGGAAAGGAGCTAATTGGTGCACCCCTCACAGAAAATCCTAATCACCTCCATTACCACTGCCACCGTCCCCAATGCCTGGAAATATGCCGAGGTCAAACTCCTTCTGGAGAAGCTCTCAGCAGAACCCAGTGAGCTCAAGAACTACTGCCCCATCTCGCTCTTCCCATTTCCTGCCAAGGTCCTGGAAAAGGCCATCAACCGCCAGTTCACGGACTACCTCGAACACAACAACCTGCTTGATACATCCCAATCTGGCTTCCCACTGAACCACAGCACGAGAACTCCCTGATTGCAGCAACCAACGACATCAGACTCCTCCTAGACCTCGGGGAATAGTGGCCCTCATCCTCCTCGACCTATCTGCAGCCTCCCACCACACCCTCATCACCCAAACCCACAGCATCAGCATCTAAGAAAAGGCTCTGAACTGGATCTCAACCTTCCTCTCCGGTCGAAGACCGAGGATTCACCTCCCACCCTACATCTCCACCCCAAAGACAACATCTGTGACATTCCCCAGGTCCCCACTCTCATCAATTCCTACATGATCCCTCTAGCTCATCCTCGCCCTCACGGACAATGGCGCCCCATACGCTTTAACTTCCAAAACACCATGAGCGAACTCCCCACCTGGATGAAGACCAACTACCTCAAACTAAACTCAGACAAAACAGAGATCCTTATCTTCGGAAACGAGCCATCCCCCTGGAACGACTCATGGTGGCCAACTGCCCTCTGCCCCCCTCCGACACCATCCAACCATACATGCAAGCTCAGAACCATCCTTGACACCCAAATCACCATGAAGCAACAGATCAACACCATCTCCTCTGCCTGCTTCCACACCCTCTGCATGCTCCGCAAGATTTTCGATTGGATACCCTTCTCCACCAGGAAAGCAGGGCCCCCACCTCTAGCTGCCTCGACTATAGGAACACACTCTACGCTCTATCCACCTAGCAGCTTACTAACTACCTCCAGATCATCCAGAACACAGCTGCAAGACTCATCCTCAACCTCCCCAGAAGAACCAGCATCACCCCCACCTCAGAGCCCTCCACTGGCTCCCTGTACAGCAAAGATGTCTCTTCAAGCTCCTCACCCATGCCTACAAGGCCCTCCACAACACCGGGCCCGCATATCTCAACAACCAACTCACTTTCCACCGACCGACCAGGGAACTCCAATCAGTCTCCCTCACCCCTTCCCACTTCCATTGCGGTCGCTCCTTCTCTTGCCTCTCCGCTAAGTCTTGGAATGACCTCCACCTGTGGACATCCCCCTCACTGGAGATCTTCAGAAAGTAGCTTAAGACCTGGCTTTTTGACCGCCACCTCCCACCAGCCCAGAATCGCAGCACCTCCGCAGTGCCTGAAGAGCCCCCTGCTGTGACCAGTCCGTGCTCTACAAGAACCTCCTGACTAATTGATTTAGGGCTAGCCTGCATTTATGTGAGAAACATTACTGGAGGGTGGGAGCACACTGCTATCCCCACTGCCCTGCTTTCTTAGTTAACAGAAGAAATCATTCTGCCCGCAGAAACCTCTAAAACATTCTTAGAAAAATCAGATGGTGTTTAAGGAATTACCCCTATCCTCGTCGTCTTTGTTTCTTCCCTGTTCTTAGAGGTTTGTGTTTGACACACAAATGATATGTTGTGGAGAGAAAACTTTCAGTGCTTGTGACAAGTGGCCTACACACTATGAAGCTGGCATGGATGGTAATCTGATTTGCTGTATTTTTGTTTGAACACTGCACGTCTTTCATCCTTAGGGGTCAACACCTATCTGCTTATTGCTCCCCACCACATTCTTCGATACGACTTAAAATAAATGTTTACTCCCTTGTCGAGGTGTTATTTCTTATGGTTAAAAATGAAAAGAGCTTCCAACCTTTGTTTCTTATTGAAGGTGACCACTTTCCAGAATATCATAGTTGCTTCTCTGGGCTTCCCATCATTACTGTTACAGACAACTAGTATATCTGATACAGTCAGGCTAAGGACAGGAGCACCATAGAGATTAGCACAAAAATAGCTAATTTGAACTACACTACACTACATCATCCACTGATAACCATTGGCTCCCACGCTACAGTCACTTTTTTTAATTAGAAGAATTAGGACTCCTTTTTGCAGAGCTGAGTATCCTGTTCTTACCTTTTCTTTTAACTGGTGCTCAAGTCAATTTTTTGTCAGCTAGTCGCTATCCAGCCAGTGTGCTTTCTTGCATTGTATTTCTTTGACATGTATTCTGAAGTATACTACTTATGTAGATACTGTAGGTTCCCTTGTCCGTTCTCTGCTGAAATATACAGGTTGTGATTTGAGAGCTTGGTCTATTATCATTGTGCTACATTGTAGGCAGCTGTCAACTCTGAGGAGGACAATGAATGTGTAATTAAGTCAGGACCATGGAAACCTATGCCTATGATGGGTTAATAGTGGTCAGTTTATGTTCAGCACACCAAAATATGCCATGGCGTTGAAGTTTCTGTTGGTCTACTCGGCTTTTTCATTTGTTTCAACACTAGCAAATAAATGAAAGCCACAAGCCTTTCTACATAAACTGTAGGAACATGGTACAGTGATTCTGTGGGCTTCATTTCAGCAATTGTTTTAAATGTATCCATCTGTATGAACTAATCAAAATAAATAATCACAAAACATTCAAATGTATGCAAGGGCCTCTCGTAATCAGAAAATACATTTTGTAATCTCATCAGCCTTTGGATCAACAGTAGCTTAGCAATAGTACACACATTGCAACACTCAACAAAGTGAAAATGTAAAATCAGCATTCAGTCAATCATTTCTAAAGTGCGGCTTCTCACCCGTAGGGTCTCAAGGCGCTGTTTGTGGGCGTGCTGCTCAATCAGAGAGCCAGGTCTTGAGGTCCTTCCTGAACTGCTTGAGTGATGCTTTCTGCCTGAGTTTGAGATATCCGTGTTCCATGTCCTGCCTGTGAGGTAGGGGAAGGATCTTTCTCCTGCTGTGCTTTTCTGGATCTTTAGAACGGCTGCGAGGGCGAGCTGGGACAAATGGAGTTGTCTGTTGGGTACGTAGAAGGCAAAGCTGTGGTTGCTGGTCCTATGTTGTGTGGTACTTTGTAGGTGTGGATCAGGAGTTTGTATGTGATGCGCTTGTTGACTGGGTAGTTCTCTGAGGTGGGAGGAGATGGGGCTGTGTTGGGGGATGTCCAGGATGTGTCTGGCTGCTGCATTCTGGAATCTTTGTAGTCTTGATTGCAGTTTCTTGGTGATGCCGGCATAGAGTGCTTTGCTGTAGTCTAGTTTGCTAGTGACAAGTGCGTGGGTGACTGTCTTTCTTGTGTCTGAGGGGATCCACTTGAAGGTCTTTCAAAGGATTCAGAGGGTGTGGAAGCATTACGAAGAGGCATCGTTGACTTGGCGGGTCATGTATATTGAGGAGTCCAGGATGATGCCTAGGTTGCGTGCATGTCCGTGGCAGTGGGGGCATTTCCAAGTGCAGTCGGCCACCAGGAGTTGTTCCAGGCAGCAGGAGTGGAGACGATTATGATGATCTCCATCTTGCCTGAGTGAAGTTCGAGGCAGCTGGCTTCCATCCAGGTGGCGACTGCTCTCATCCCATTGTGTAAACTTCTCTTGGCCTTCACAGGGTTGTTGGACAGGGAGAGGATCAGTTGGGTTTTGTCTGCATAGGAGACAATGTTTAGCCCATGTTGTTTGGTGATCTTGGCTAGCGGGGCCATGTGGATGTTGAAAAGCATCTGGCTGAGTGATGATCCTTGGGGTACTCCGCAGCATGTATCTTTGGGTTCTGATGTGAACGGTGGTAGTCTGACACTGAGTTCTTCCGGTGACCTGGAAGGACCTGATCTATTCCAGTGATTTATCTTGGATGCCAGCATTGTGGCATTTTGTGTGCAGTTAGCACACAAACACAACAAAGGTTGTAGCACAGTGACTGACATAGGTTTCCTTAAAAATTGTCTGCTTTACATTTTGAACAATCAGTACACAACCTGTGTTAGACAGATGACGTATGTCCTCATAAGTCCAGTAAACTATCAACCTGCAAAATATGTTAAAGAGGGCCTTCAGTGTGTGTCAGTTAATAACACTAATGCCCATGTACCCAGCTATATAGGCTACACATCAAATAACGTACATTTCTGGCAAAGAATGAAGTTCTATCTCCCAGCTATGTTAATAAAACATGAAAGCTGCTTTAGTGGCTGGTACCACCTACTCTTACATCATTAGTCAATATTTATCAACCACTTCACACTTACCCAAGTATGATACAGTGTTATCTCTGAAACCATGCCTCTCTTTCAGGCAGCAGCACTCTGAGTCCTCTCCTCTTGCATTAGTAACAGATACAATCTTTTGTATCTATGGAACTATTTTGAAGCTTAATTTATAAAAAAAACGACAGAACAAATTTAAACTAAATCACAAAAACACGCTTTCTGAGTAAAGATCTAGCCTTCAGTCAAATTTGGTGCAGTTCTGTTCAGCTGTTTTTTTTTTCGGTATTACTTATTAAAATTCCTATTGGAATTTTGCATGGTGAAAACACGCTTGCATCCCCCCGTCCCTTTTCTTGGCCCCTGCTTGACATATCACTTCAAAACTTTCCAGAAAGGGGTTGAAGTAGATGATTAATTTTTCTTTGAAAGTTTTCTGAAGATTCATCAAATAGCTCCAAAGGCATTGGCAAAACAAAAAAAACACTCTTCCTATGGAAACTCTGACCTAACTATAAGCACACAGTGGTGACTGCCAATGTGTTCTATATATGTATACATGACATCTTGTGCGGCAATGCACCAATAGAGGTAAAGTTATATTGTATAGGAAGGCAGGTAAGTCCAGGATGTCTTTGGGCAAAGAAGACAATGGAGAAGTTAACATACAGAGAGATGGGTTCCTCATATGCCTTGGTGGAGGAGATGGGATATGAATCTGCACCATCTAGTATCTGCAGCATCTGTGAGTTGACGCACACATGGCAAGATACTAGAATTGAAAATACAAAAGATAACGGTAACAGGGCAATTGGGTGCAGGCAAGACTAAACATTGAATTTAGGAGATATTATACCAAGTGTATTTTTGCAGCAGGAGAAATAGCACAAGACATTGTAATTGCATTGCACCCTGTTTTAAGAGAGTGATTGTGTGCAACTGAATAATCTGTTCATATACAGCTAAAGAGACATTTGGTATGTAAGTACAACATTCTGGGTTTGAGATGGCACAAACTACACCTTTAGTAGCCAAGATAAAATCAAGCAATATCCTAGTCTATATAATTGCAGTTTGTTTAGCTTCTAATTAGTCAAAGATCAACCCAAGGGAAATTGCATTCAGGTTTGCCACACCTTTAATACCTTGGTCAGTTACTGAAATTTGTAGATAAACAGTCCTACTAGGAAACAGAGTAGCAAAGAAGCAGGGAGACTTGGAAACATCTCAGGACAGTCTATTATAGAGGATATCAAGTTTGGCTGTTGAGTATCTTATAGCAGGTACAACATAAACTGTATGACATGATCCAGGCCAGTCATTCTGTAATCAGACATAGGCCCAGTTACTGCAAACATAAATGTTGCAGGCAGATGATAGGTGCAAGTATGGGCATTGAGTACCCTTGATGGCAGTGTGAAGAAATAAGTAGACAGGCTCAGAATCCAGTTGAGCAGTCTAGGTAAAGTCACATACACTATGACAACAAAAAGTACTGTTGTTCAGGAAGTGAGATTTGTTGGTGAGGAAAATTGAAGTCTTCATTTGAGAGAGGGATATAGATGCAGGTCATACTCAAACGAGTGATGCCATGTGTTATATTAGGGTGCGCTGTGCACCTTCCAAGAATAGGAGCCTGAGGCACTCCTCCCTTCAAGTCATTGGGCAGATGGGCACAGACCTAGCTAGAAAAAACATTAGGGTTCTGCTTGTGCTGCTCCAGGAAATGTAGAACAGTATTGCCACAATTGCGTGTGTCTGTGTTGGAAGTGGACAGCAGAATAAGTGCTGTTGATTTCTTCATGCCTGCTCCTGAACTTTCTAAACACAGCCACATTGTGAGCCAGCCAGCAAGATTCATAGCAAAGAGCACTGACCAGACCCATGAAGGGATCAGATAGCTGGAAATCTTCCCTCTGGGGGGGGGGGGGGTCACAGGTGGTTTAGTGGGGTGGGTGGTTATCAGAACACAGTCATGTGGCTCAACTTCGGGGACTGTGAGGAAGAGAGAAGCAGGGCTCAACACCAGACATCTTACTAGTGTTATATGAGCGGCAGATAGGAGCAGACATTTCATTGACATGGAAGGGCATTGAATTTTGGTGGTTGATAGCAATGCAGCTATAGCTTGAAGTAGAGCAACTGTAAGAGGGGACCCTCAACACGATATTTTAGTGACTTCTACTAAATGGGTGGCAATGTTTGCACACATACAGCTTTGGTTGAGAGTTATTACATAGCCTGAAGTGAAAGAATAGTTTTTGCGATGCATATCAAAATGCATGGCACATTTTACCAGTCTTTTACCTATAAACTCTTGATTGATATCTTTGACTTCACCCAATAAGTGTTCTTATTTTTTATTTCATAGAGAGAAAATCTATTAAAATCTCAAAAGGAAGAAGAGGAGAGACTGCTAAAGGCAATTCCATTGTTTAGTTTTCCAGATGGCATTACCTGGGCTCCGCTGTCTGAGTATACAAGGTACCTAATATTTGTATGCATTACTTTGTTTTTTTCTTTTTTTTGCTTGATGGGTCTCTTGCGGTGAGAACAAAATAAAGAGCTTTGGCACAGGACTGCAAAGTGAAGCTTTGAGCTTCCTGCACCATTTGCTGGAAAAACAAATATTGTAGATTGTGACAATGTTGTTGTTCCTACTCTTTTTTTTATCATGAAACTGTTACTTATTATAACCCGCTTCTGAGGGCTGTAATGGTTGCTAAAAGCCCTGAACCTGAGTTATAGTCCAAAGCCACAAGTGAGAGCCCATAACAAAGGATAGGGCCTTAAACAGTTGGTATGGCCTGAGACTGAAAGGCTATAAGGCTTCTGCCCAGTAGACCATTTCACCGACTGTGAGTAGCATCATCTAAATTAAAAAGGGAGAAACAGAAAGACAAACATTGGAATGTTGAAGCAGAAGGCTTATACCAGCCATTATTAGCCCTGAGCCACTTCATCATCTTCAGTTGAGCACCCAGCATTTTAATGTTCTAATATTTTGATAACAAGCACATTCACATGTCATAAACAATAAGGATCTAATTCAGGTTACGGCATTAGAGCTTCATAGCAACAACCTTAAGCAGAAGATTTCACCTCAAACTTTACTAAACCAGAATGCAGTCAAATAAACAGTTGTAAAATAGTCAAATGCAAAGATGCTACAGTGTTCCAGTTAACACGGGTCTAGACATAAAGTTGTATCCAGCAGATACAGCAAGCCAGAAAGACCTGTTAAAGACAAAGCTGGGAAGACAATTAAGGGTAATGAAGGCTAACAACAAAGATGGGTGGAACACTTTGAAGAACTTCCGAACCAGCCTGTGGCACAGTCTCTACCAGACATACAGCCAGCTGACAAGGATTTCCCAATCAACTGCAGAAGATCAACCAAGTAAACAGTATGGCAAGCCATCAAATATCCTAGAAATGGAAAGACAGCAGGACCTGACAACATTCCTGGAGCGGCACTGAAAGTAGAAATTGAACCATTAGTAGACATGGTCTACCCCATGTTTGGAAGGATCTGGGAAGAAGAGAAGGTGCCATCACACTGGAAGGAGGGATATCTCATCTCATCAAGCTCCCCAAGAAAGGTGCACTTAGTACCCTGCACAGACTAAGGAGGGATAACTCTTCTTTCAACCCCAGACAGAAAGTGTTCAAAACAGTTATCCTTAATGGAATGAAGGAGCAAGTCAATGCTCAATTGAAAGACCAGCATTCTGGCTTCCACAAAGTTAGATCCTGCACAGACAAGATTGCAACTCAGTGCATCATCATTGAGCAGTCGATAGTATGGAACTCCCCCCGCTGTCAACTTTATCGACTATAATAAGGCATTCAACAGTGTGAACAGAAGGACCCTTTTGGAAACTCCTCCACCACTACGGGGTGTTCCAGATAAAATCATAAGAATCATCACAAACTCTTAGGAGGGAAAGGCCTGCAAGATAGTCCATGGAGGGCATCTCACAGAAGCCTGAGTGAGGACTGGAGTCCCGCTGGGTTTTTTGATCTCACCTTTTCTCTTCCTGCTGGCCATAGGTTGGGTCATGAAGACATCCACAGCAAAGAGATGAAATGAGATCCAGTGGACACCTTGGACACAGCTCAACAACCTGGACTTAGCAGACGACCGGCCGTACTCTTCCATACCCATCTGCACATGCAAGAGAAGATAAAGTGTGGTAGCCACATCAATCAATCAATCAATCATAAGATTTATAAAGCGCACTACATACCCGTGAGGGTTTCAAGGCACTGGGGGGGAGTAAGTGGGGGGGGGGGGTTGTTCACTGATCGAAGAGCCAGGTTTTGAGGAGCCTTCTGAATGCGGGGAGGTCTTGGGTCTGGCGTAGGTTGGACGGGAGGGAGTTCCAAGTCTTGGCGGCGAGGTAGGAGAAGGATCTGCCGCCGGAGGTCTTTCGCTGGATGCGGGGGACGGCAGCCAGGACGAGGTTCGTGGAGCGGAGCTGGCGTGCGGGGGTGTAGAAGTTGAGTGTGCTGTTTAGGTAGGCAGGTCCGGTGTTGTGGAGGGCCTTGTGTGCGTGGATGAGTAGTTTAAAGGTGATCCTCTTGTCCACAAGGAGCCATTGGAGGTCTCTCAGATGGTGGGAGATGTGGTTGTGGCGGGGTACGCTGAGGATCAGTCGGGCAGAGGCATTTTGGATGTGCTGGAGGTGTCGTAGGTGTTTGGCAGGGATGCCTGCGTAGAGTGCGTTGCCATAGTCTAGCTTGCTGCTGACGAGGGCTTGTGTCGCAGTTCTTCTTGTTTCAGTCGGGATCCACTTGTAGATCCTGCGGAGGGTGTTGTAGCAGGAGGAGGAGACTGCGTTGACCTGTTTGGCCATGGAGAGGGAGGAGTCGAGGATGAATCCTAGATTTCGTGCATGGTTGGTGGGAGTTGGAGGGGTTCCCAATGTGGTCGGCCACTATGAGTTGTCCCAGGCTGAGGGGGAGGTTCCAAGGATGAGGACTTCCGTCTTGTCCGAGTTCAGCTTTAGCCGGCTGTTCCTCATCCATTCGGCGATGGCCTTCATGCCCTCATGGAGGTTAGTTTTGGCAGTGTGCGGGTCTTTGTTGAGGGAGAGGATGAGCTCTGTGTCGTCAGCGTAGGAGATGATGTTGTGGTCGTATTGGCGGGCCGTTTGTGCTAGGGGGGCCATGTATATATTGAACAGTGTAGGGCTGAGGGATGAACCTTTGGGTACGCCGCAGATGATGTCGGTGGCTGTGGATCAGAAAGGTGGGAGGCGTACACTTTGGGTTCGGCCGTGGAGGAAGGAAGCAATCCAGTCGAGGGCTTTTTCTTGTATTCCGGCTTTCAAGAGGTGGGCTAACAGGGTGCGGTGGCAGACTGTGTCGAATGCAGCAGAGAGGTCCAGGAGGATGGGGGCTGATGTTTCTCTGTTGTCCAGTTGACGTCTGATGTCGTCTGTGGCGGCTAGGAGGGTGGTCTCAGTGCTGTGGTTCCGCCTGAACCCTGATTGGGAGCGGTCAAGGATGTTGTTTTCTTCAAGGTGGCGAGTCAGTTGCGTGTTGGCGATTTTTTCGATGACCTTTGCCGGGAAGGGGAGCAGGGAGGTGGGGCGGAAGTTCTTGAGATCGAGGGTGTCAGCTTTGGGCTTCTTCAGGAGGGCCTGGATTTCGGCATGTATCCAACTTTCCGGGAACATCAGCACAACCTGGCCTTAACATTCACAGGGGAAAAAAACTAAATCCTGAAAGCTAACATGACCAGCACAACTACAGTCACTCTTGCAGGCAATTCACTGGAAGAGGTTGAGGTCTTAACCTACCTGAGCAGTGTCATAGACAAGCAGGATGGCACAGAGGCTGATGTCAAGACAAGAATTCGCAAAGCAAGGGCTGCCTTAATTCAGGTAAAGAAGATTTGGAGCTCCAAGGACCCAACTCTGCAAACCAAGATCAAGCTTTTAACACCAACATAAAATTGGTCCTTGTGTATGGAAAAGATATTTGGAGGATAGTGGTGATCACCACTGTTAGAAATGGGGTCTTTGGTTGACAGTCAGGTTACCCCCTGTTCAAGCAAGGACCCTCACTCTAGTTAGGATAAAAGAGAATCACCCTCAGATAACCCCTGCTTACCCCCTTGGTAGCTTGGCAGAGCAGTAGGCTTAACCTCAGAGTGCTGGGCGTAAAGTATTTGTACCAACACACACAGTAACTTAATGAAAACACTACAAAATGACACAACACCAGTTTAGAAAAATAGGAAATATTTATCTAGACAAAACAAGACCAAAACGACAAAAATCCAACATACACAAGTCAAGTTATGATTTTTTAAAGGTTTAAAATAAAAAGAGTCTTTAGGTAGTTGTAACAACACACTAGCGCTGCTAGCGTGTAAATGTACCTGGTTTGCGTCAAAAATAACCCCGCACGGGCGGTGTGCGTCGAAAGTAACCCTGCACGGCTGTGTGCGTCGAAAACAACTCGGCACGGCGGTGCGCGTTGAAAAAGCCAGCCACACGACGATCCGAAAGTCCCGCGGCGCAGGGTGCGATCTCTCAGCCTCCGTCAGCGATGCTGCGCGTCGTTTCTCCTGCTCCGGGCGTCGGTTTTTCGGTCGCGTTTCCTGCGGCGTCGTTTCTCAGCTGCGGAACCGGCGTCGCGTCGTTTTCTCAGCCGCGATCGGATTCGCGTCGATCTTTTCTCCGCACGGTGCTCGGTGCGTGTATTTTTGTCCTTAGGCTGCCAGCCTCTCCTTTCAGGGTCCCAGGAACTGGAAGGGCACCACAGAGCAGAGTAGGGGTCTCTCCAGAGACTCCAGGTGCTGGCAGGAAGAAGTCTTTGCTATCCCTGAGACTTCAACAACAGGAGGCAAGCTCTACATCAAGCCCTTGGAGATTTCTTCTTCAAGATGGAAGGCACACAAAGTCCAGTCTTTGCCCTCTTACTCTGGCAGAAGCAGCACTGCAGGAAAGCTCCACAAAGCACAGTCACAGGCAGGGCAGCACTTGTTCCTCAGCGATCAGCTCTTCTCCAGGCAGAGGTTCCCCTTGATTCCAGAAGTGTTTCTAAAATTTGTAAGTTTGGGTGCCCTTCTTATACCCATTTTAGTCTTTGAAGTCACCTTCCTTCAAAGGGGACTCACACCTTCTTGTGAAATCCTGCCTTGCCCAGGCAAGGCCTCAGACACACACCAGGGGGCTGGAGACAGCATTGTCAGAGGCAGGCACAGTCCTTTCAGATGAGAGTGACCACTCCACCCCTCCCTCCTAGCAGAGATGGCTAATCAGGAAATGCAGATCACACCCCAGCTCCCTTTGTGTCACTGTCTGGTGTGAGGTGAAAAACAACCCAACTGTCAAACTGACCCAGACAGGGAATCCACAAACAAGGCAGAGTCACAGAATGGTTTAAGCAAGAAAATGCTCACTTTCTAAAAGTGGCATTTTCAAACGCACAATCTCAAAATCAACTTTACTAAAAGATGTATTTTTAAATTGTGAGTTCAGGGATCCCAAACTCCACATGTCCATCTACTCTCTAGGGGAATCTACACTTTAATCATATTTAAAGGTAGCCCCCATATTATCCTATGAGAGAGAGACAGACCTTGCAACAGTGAAAACGAAATTGGCAGTATTTCACTGTCAGGACATATAAACCACATGACTATATGTCCTACCTTATCCATACACTGCACCCTGCCCTTGGGGCTACCTAGGGCATACCTTAGGGGTGCCTTATATGTAAGGAAAGGGAAGGTTTAGGCCTGGCAAGTGGGTACACTTGCCAAGTCGAATTTACAGTGTAAAAATACACATACAGACACTGCAGTGGCAGGTCTGAGACATGATTACAGAGCTACTTATGTGGGTGGCACAACCAGTGCTGCAGGCCCACTAGTAGCATTTGATTTACAGGCCCTGGCACCTCTAGTGCACCTTACTAGGGACTTACTAGTAAATCAAATATGCCAATCATGGATAAACCACTTACATACAATTTAAACAGGAGAGCATATGCACTTTAGCACTGGTTAGCAGTGGTAAAGTGCTCAGAGTTGAAAAGCCAACAGCAACATGTCAGAAAAATATAGGAGGCAGGAGGCAAAAAAGTCTGGGGATGACTCTGCAGAAGCAAAAGTCCAACACGACCCCCTACCAGCCTAAAGCCAGGGGAGAACAATCAATACCTTGATGTACTTCCCTGATTGGGGCGATAGAACAAGGACCCAGGCCCACAACAGCAGGGGCATGTTCCAGTTCTACGCCTTCCTGACTCCAGTTGGATCCCTCTGTCCATACTCTCAGGGCCCACTAAGCTAACCCATGGGGAACCCTTCTCCACATCTACAGACACCATCTGTGCAACACCTAACTTTACTTTGCTCACAGATGTATTGCAATGGGCAGATAGTACCACCAGGGCCAACACAGTGGTGTTGCCCACTCCACCCCCGGGGTGTGACTCTCGTCCTCCCCCCCCCAGGGGCAACTCTGTCCACCAGGACAGCAAGCCACAGTGGCCCCAGACAACTGTCAGGGATGAGAGCCCGACCTCAGGCCTCTCTAACCACTGTGACTGTGGAGAGTGGGGGGTGGTAGCCCCAGGTGCCTGGCACCCTTTGACCACTCTCTCTTCCACCAGGTCAGGGATGACAACCTGACCCTGGTCCTCCCCTCTGGGGCTCTGTACCCTTCCTGCAGAAGCGGCACCCCCAGAGTCAAAAACTGTCAGGGTGCTTGTAGAAGCAGTCCTGCACAATTCTTCCATCAGCGCAGGGATGTTAACCTGCAACTGATCCTCCAACCTGGGGTCTGTACCTTCAGGTTGGACCAGGGCCAGGGGTGAGGCTTCCCTCCCCCTGCCCTCTCTTCTGGGGTCCTGAACCACCCAACTAGGAGTGGCCCCCCCAGAAGACAACATGGTAGGGGCACTGTTAGCAGTAGCCCCTTCCTCCAGGTCAGGGGGGACACCCTTAACCTGGCCTCCCAATCTAGGGTCTGTACCCACAGACTGGATCACTGCCTGGCAAACCAGGACTTCCTGGGGGGCATACCTACCCCCTACCAGGTCAGAGGTTACCCTCTGAACCTGGTCATCCAACCCAGGGTCACCACCCTGCGGTTGAACCACTGCCTGGCACACCAGGACTTCCTTGGGAGCACACTTACCCCCCATCAGGTCAGAGTTTACCCCCTGAACCGGATCATTCAACCCAGAGTCACCACCCTGCGGTTGAACCATTGCCTGGCACACCAGGACTTCCAGGGGGGCACACTTACCCCCCTCAAGGGACACACTGTCCCGAAGGGCCACACAAGAGTCTGGCTGGCGCAGGTCTCCTGACCTCTGCCCATCTGACAGAGTCTGGATTCCCCCCAACCCAGAAATGGTCTCACCAAGGTCATTCATGGGGGGCTCTGTTCTCAGAGCTGACCCCTGACCCTCCAGGTTCTCCACTGGGGTCCGCAACCCCCTCTCAACCCTCTGTCCGGACTTCTGCACCCCCTCACTAGGAGTGGTACTGCCAGACACCAGAACTGGTGGGACGCTGGCTACAGCCGCCACCCCAAGTTCTCCTGACACTGTGGGGTCTCCCTCAACAGATGGCCCTATGGTACAGGCTAGGCTCCCCTCCTGGTGTTCCCGCAGGGAACCCTCCAGGACCTGGGACCGGATCTCGGGCACCTTGGGCCTCAACCCATCCCCATTCCCTCTCCTCTGAGACTGGACATGGGGTCCCTCACCCATCCCACTACACTGGGACCTACCTGGGACACTACAATCCTTCCCTACCTCACCTGGTCGGGAACTACCTAGACCACTCCTCTCAGGAGCACCCCCAAATGCCTCTTCAGACTCTCTGGTACTCACCCAGAAGTCTGCCTCCATTGTAAGCTCCCTGGGGTCAGAGAACTCACACTCCACCTGGTGTTGGCATAGCTCTGGAAAATAAGGACTAGACATATGCTCTCCAGCAATTACATCACTCAGCCCCTCACATGAATTAACCAAAGTACCCTTCACCCAACCATCCAGTGACTCTGCTTTGACAAAGCACCCCACATCACCCTCCTGAGACTGGTGAGACAGTACCTGACTGTCCCTGACACTCAACCCACACTCTTCTGGGATGTTTTCACACTCCATAACCAGGACTTCTACCTGGGGGGAACCCCTCTCCCTGTCACTCTCACCTAGAGTCAGTAGAGTGTCCCTCCCACCAGTAGGAATATGACTCCCCATGCCAGTTCCCCAATCCACCTCAGGGACCCTGTGCATCACTGGAGCTACCTCATACCCCTGAACCTCCTGGCGTGTGTTAACTCCCTCCTTCAAGTAGGGCACCACCTCTCTGGGCATGTGCACTTCTGCAGCATCACTGGATATACAATTGTTGCTGCCACCATTCCAGCTGGACTCAGCCCTCATGACTTCCAGCTCTTTCAATTTAAGCTCGTAAGCATAAATCATTTTTTTAATCTCTAAGTTCCTCCTCCTTTCTTCCAACTCTTCCCACTTGTCATACTCCCTTTGCATCCTCAACTTTTCTGCCTCCAACCGGCGAACCCTTTCTGCCTGTCTGTCCTGTAACTCTTCAGGAGTCAGACCCTTGGGTGACACCCTGCCATCCCTCCTGGGGACCCTCCCCCCAGGCGTAACAGGTTCTTCCACTACACCACTGTGTATCCTCTGCACTTCCCCACCCCCATTCTCCTCCTCTGTGTGCCCTCCAGCCTTCTTGATTGTCACCCCGGCCCTCTGTGCCTTTTGCAGCTCCCCCTCCCTGGTGGAGCTCTTAGTGGGACAGTCAAGATCTTTAAGGAACTGTTTCAATTGAGCAACTGAGTACTCCTCCAGTTTCTCCATTTCAAACACAGCTCCAGCTGTTGCATCTCCAGATTGAGACATGATGGTCACAAGTGCAAAGTTCCAAAGGCAGAAAATAAGTTCCCAATGAAGTAAAAAGAATCAGTCAAGGGATCAGCAAAATCATGGAAGTAGAACAAAAAGAGTCCTTAAGAGAAAAATCAAAAGATCACCAAACAAGTAGTATGTGGTCACGTAGTGGTCTGAGATCAAAACAGTAGTGTACACTTAATTACTGTATGTCAAGTACAAATACAAGTCCAATCCCGACCGCTGGTCACCAATGTTAGAAATGGGGTCTTTGGTTGACAGTCAGGTTACCCCCTGTTCAAGCAAGGACCCTCACTCTAGTTAGGATAAAAGAGAATCACCCTCAGCTAACCCCTGCTTACCCCCTTGATAGCTTGGCAGAGCAGTAGGCTTAACCTCAGAGTGCTGGGCGTAAAGTATTTGTACCAACACACACAGTAACTTAATGAAAACACTACAAAATGACACAACACCAGTTTAGAAAAATAGGAAATATTTATCTAGACAAAACAAGACCAAAACGACAAAAATCCAACATACACAAGTCAAGTTATGATTTTTTAAAGGTTTAAAATAAAAAGAGTCTTTAGGTAGTTGTAACAACACACTAGCGCTGCTAGCGTGTAAATGTACCTGGTTTGCGTCAAAAATAACCCCGCACGGGCGGTGTGCGTCGAAAGTAACCCTGCACGGCTGTGTGCGTCGAAAACAACTCGGCACGGCGGTGCGCGTTGAAAAAGCCAGCCACACGACGATCCGAAAGTCCCGCGGCGCAGGGTGCGATCTCTCAGCCTCCGTCAGCGATGCTGCGCGTCGTTTCTCCTGCTCCGGGCGTCGGTTTTTCGGTCGCGTTTCCTGCGGCGTCGTTTCTCAGCTGCGGAACCGGCGTCGCGTCGTTTTCTCAGCCGCGATCGGATTCGCGTCGATCTTTTCTCCGCACGGTGCTCGGTGCGTGTATTTTTGTCCTTAGGCTGCCAGCCTCTCCTTTCAGGGTCCCAGGAACTGGAAGGGCACCACAGAGCAGAGTAGGGGTCTCTCCAGAGACTCCAGGTGCTGGCAGGAAGAAGTCTTTGCTATCCCTGAGACTTCAACAACAGGAGGCAAGCTCTACATCAAGCCCTTGGAGATTTCTTCTTCAAGATGGAAGGCACACAAAGTCCAGTCTTTGCCCTCTTACTCTGGCAGAAGCAGCACTGCAGGAAAGCTCCACAAAGCACAGTCACAGGCAGGGCAGCACTTGTTCCTCAGCGATCAGCTCTTCTCCAGGCAGAGGTTCCCCTTGATTCCAGAAGTGTTTCTAAAATTTGTAAGTTTGGGTGCCCTTCTTATACCCATTTTAGTCTTTGAAGTCACCTTCCTTCAAAGGGGACTCACACCTTCTTGTGAAATCCTGCCTTGCCCAGGCAAGGCCTCAGACACACACCAGGGGGCTGGAGACAGCATTGTCAGAGGCAGGCACAGTCCTTTCAGATGAGAGTGACCACTCCACCCCTCCCTCCTAGCAGAGATGGCTAATCAGGAAATGCAGATCACACCCCAGCTCCCTTTGTGTCACTGTCTGGTGTGAGGTGAAAAACAACCCAACTGTCAAACTGACCCAGACAGGGAATCCACAAACAAGGCAGAGTCACAGAATGGTTTAAGCAAGAAAATGCTCACTTTCTAAAAGTGGCATTTTCAAACGCACAATCTCAAAATCAACTTTACTAAAAGATGTATTTTTAAATTGTGAGTTCAGGGATCCCAAACTCCACATGTCCATCTACTCTCTAGGGGAATCTACACTTTAATCATATTTAAAGGTAGCCCCCATATTATCCTATGAGAGAGAGACAGACCTTGCAACAGTGAAAACGAAATTGGCAGTATTTCACTGTCAGGACATATAAACCACATTACTATATGTCCTACCTTATCCATACACTGCACCCTGCCCTTGGGGCTACCTAGGGCATACCTTAGGGGTGCCTTATATGTAAGGAAAGGGAAGGTTTAGGCCTGGCAAGTGGGTACACTTGCCAAGTCGAATTTACAGTGTAAAAATACACATACAGACACTGCAGTGGCAGGTCTGAGACATGATTACAGAGCTACTTATGTGGGTGGCACAACCAGTGCTGCAGGCCCACTAGTAGCATTTGATTTACAGGCCCTGGCACCTCTAGTGCACCTTACTAGGGACTTACTAGTAAATCAAATATGCCAATCATGGATAAACCACTTACATACAATTTAAACAGGAGAGCATATGCACTTTAGCACTGGTTAGCAGTGGTAAAGTGCTCAGAGTTGAAAAGCCAACAGCAACATGTCAGAAAAATATAGGAGGCAGGAGGCAAAAAAGTCTGGGGATGACTCTGCAGAAGCAAAAGTCCAACACGACCCCCTACCAGCCTAAAGCCAGGGGAGAACAATCAATACCTTGATGTACTTCCCTGATTGGGGCGATAGAACAAGGACCCAGGCCCACAACAGCAGGGGCATGTTCCAGTTCTACGCCTTCCTGACTCCAGTTGGATCCCTCTGTCCATACTCTCAGGGCCCACTAAGCTAACCCATGGGGAACCCTTCTCCACATCTACAGACACCATCTGTGCAACACCTAACTTTACTTTGCTCACAGATGTATTGCAATGGGCAGATAGTACCACCAGGGCCAACACAGTGGTGTTGCCCACTCCACCCCCGGGGTGTGACTCTCGTCCTCCCCCCCCCAGGGGCAACTCTGTCCACCAGGACAGCAAGCCACAGTGGCCCCAGACAACTGTCAGGGATGAGAGCCCGACCTCAGGCCTCTCTAACCACTGTGACTGTGGAGAGTGGGGGGTGGTAGCCCCAGGTGCCTGGCACCCTTTGACCACTCTCTCTTCCACCAGGTCAGGGATGACAACCTGACCCTGGTCCTCCCCTCTGGGGCTCTGTACCCTTCCTGCAGAAGCGGCACCCCCAGAGTCAAAAACTGTCAGGGTGCTTGTAGAAGCAGTCCTGCACAATTCTTCCATCAGCGCAGGGATGTTAACCTGCAACTGATCCTCCAACCTGGGGTCTGTACCTTCAGGTTGGACCAGGGCCAGGGGTGAGGCTTCCCTCCCCCTGCCCTCTCTTCTGGGGTCCTGAACCACCCAACTAGGAGTGGCCCCCCCAGAAGACAACATGGTAGGGGCACTGTTAGCAGTAGCCCCTTCCTCCAGGTCAGGGGGGACACCCTTAACCTGGCCTCCCAATCTAGGGTCTGTACCCACAGACTGGATCACTGCCTGGCAAACCAGGACTTCCTGGGGGGCATACCTACCCCCTACCAGGTCAGAGGTTACCCTCTGAACCTGGTCATCCAACCCAGGGTCACCACCCTGCGGTTGAACCACTGCCTGGCACACCAGGACTTCCTTGGGAGCACACTTACCCCCCATCAGGTCAGAGTTTACCCCCTGAACCGGATCATTCAACCCAGAGTCACCACCCTGCGGTTGAACCATTGCCTGGCACACCAGGACTTCCAGGGGGGCACACTTACCCCCCTCAAGGGACACACTGTCCCGAAGGGCCACACAAGAGTCTGGCTGGCGCAGGTCTCCTGACCTCTGCCCATCTGACAGAGTCTGGATTCCCCCCAACCCAGAAATGGTCTCACCAAGGTCATTCATGGGGGGCTCTGTTCTCAGAGCTGACCCCTGACCCTCCAGGTTCTCCACTGGGGTCCGCAACCCCCTCTCAACCCTCTGTCCGGACTTCTGCACCCCCTCACTAGGAGTGGTACTGCCAGACACCAGAACTGGTGGGACGCTGGCTACAGCCGCCACCCCAAGTTCTCCTGACACTGTGGGGTCTCCCTCAACAGATGGCCCTATGGTACAGGCTAGGCTCCCCTCCTGGTGTTCCCGCAGGGAACCCTCCAGGACCTGGGACCGGATCTCGGGCACCTTGGGCCTCAACCCATCCCCATTCCCTCTCCTCTGAGACTGGACATGGGGTCCCTCACCCATCCCACTACACTGGGACCTACCTGGGACACTACAATCCTTCCCTACCTCACCTGGTCGGGAACTACCTAGACCACTCCTCTCAGGAGCACCCCCAAATGCCTCTTCAGACTCTCTGGTACTCACCCAGAAGTCTGCCTCCATTGTAAGCTCCCTGGGGTCAGAGAACTCACACTCCACCTGGTGTTGGCATAGCTCTGGAAAATAAGGACTAGACATATGCTCTCCAGCAATTACATCACTCAGCCCCTCACATGAATTAACCAAAGTACCCTTCACCCAACCATCCAGTGACTCTGCTTTGACAAAGCACCCCACATCACCCTCCTGAGACTGGTGAGACAGTACCTGACTGTCCCTGACACTCAACCCACACTCTTCTGGGATGTTTTCACACTCCATAACCAGGACTTCTACCTGGGGGGAACCCCTCTCCCTGTCACTCTCACCTAGAGTCAGTAGAGTGTCCCTCCCACCAGTAGGAATATGACTCCCCATGCCAGTTCCCCAATCCACCTCAGGGACCCTGTGCATCACTGGAGCTACCTCATACCCCTGAACCTCCTGGCGTGTGTTAACTCCCTCCTTCAAGTAGGGCACCACCTCTCTGGGCATGTGCACTTCTGCAGCATCACTGGATATACAATTGTTGCTGCCACCATTCCAGCTGGACTCAGCCCTCATGACTTCCAGCTCTTTCAATTTAAGCTCGTAAGCATAAATCATTTTTTTAATCTCTAAGTTCCTCCTCCTTTCTTCCAACTCTTCCCACTTGTCATACTCCCTTTGCATCCTCAACTTTTCTGCCTCCAACCGGCGAACCCTTTCTGCCTGTCTGTCCTGTAACTCTTCAGGAGTCAGACCCTTGGGTGACACCCTGCCATCCCTCCTGGGGACCCTCCCCCCAGGCGTAACAGGTTCTTCCACTACACCACTGTGTATCCTCTGCACTTCCCCACCCCCATTCTCCTCCTCTGTGTGCCCTCCAGCCTTCTTGATTGTCACCCCGGCCCTCTGTGCCTTTTGCAGCTCCCCCTCCCTGGTGGAGCTCTTAGTGGGACAGTCAAGATCTTTAAGGAACTGTTTCAATTGAGCAACTGAGTACTCCTCCAGTTTCTCCATTTCAAACACAGCTCCAGCTGTTGCATCTCCAGATTGAGACATGATGGTCACAAGTGCAAAGTTCCAAAGGCAGAAAATAAGTTCCCAATGAAGTAAAAAGAATCAGTCAAGGGATCAGCAAAATCATGGAAGTAGAACAAAAAGAGTCCTTAAGAGAAAAATCAAAAGATCACCAAACAAGTAGTATGTGGTCACGTAGTGGTCTGAGATCAAAACAGTAGTGTACACTTAATTACTGTATGTCAAGTACAAATACAAGTCCAATCCCGACCGCTGGTCACCAATGTTAGAAATGGGGTCTTTGGTTGACAGTCAGGTTACCCCCTGTTCAAGCAAGGACCCTCACTCTAGTTAGGATAAAAGAGAATCACCCTCAGCTAACCCCTGCTTACCCCCTTGATAGCTTGGCAGAGCAGTAGGCTTAACCTCAGAGTGCTGGGCGTAAAGTATTTGTACCAACACACACAGTAACTTAATGAAAACACTACAAAATGACACAACACCAGTTTAGAAAAATAGGAAATATTTATCTAGACAAAACAAGACCAAAACGACAAAAATCCAACATACACAAGTCAAGTTATGATTTTTTAAAGGTTTAAAATAAAAAGAGTCTTTAGGTAGTTGTAACAACACACTAGCGCTGCTAGCGTGTAAATGTACCTGGTTTGCGTCAAAAATAACCCCGCACGGGCGGTGTGCGTCGAAAGTAACCCTGCACGGCTGTGTGCGTCGAAAACAACTCGGCACGGCGGTGCGCGTTGAAAAAGCCAGCCACACGACGATCCGAAAGTCCCGCGGCGCAGGGTGCGATCTCTCAGCCTCCGTCAGCGATGCTGCGCGTCGTTTCTCCTGCTCCGGGCGTCGGTTTTTCGGTCGCGTTTCCTGCGGCGTCGTTTCTCAGCTGCGGAACCGGCGTCGCGTCGTTTTCTCAGCCGCGATCGGATTCGCGTCGATCTTTTCTCCGCACGGTGCTCGGTGCGTGTATTTTTGTCCTTAGGCTGCCAGCCTCTCCTTTCAGGGTCCCAGGAACTGGAAGGGCACCACAGAGCAGAGTAGGGGTCTCTCCAGAGACTCCAGGTGCTGGCAGGAAGAAGTCTTTGCTATCCCTGAGACTTCAACAACAGGAGGCAAGCTCTACATCAAGCCCTTGGAGATTTCTTCTTCAAGATGGAAGGCACACAAAGTCCAGTCTTTGCCCTCTTACTCTGGCAGAAGCAGCACTGCAGGAAAGCTCCACAAAGCACAGTCACAGGCAGGGCAGCACTTGTTCCTCAGCGATCAGCTCTTCTCCAGGCAGAGGTTCCCCTTGATTCCAGAAGTGTTTCTAAAATTTGTAAGTTTGGGTGCCCTTCTTATACCCATTTTAGTCTTTGAAGTCACCTTCCTTCAAAGGGGACTCACACCTTCTTGTGAAATCCTGCCTTGCCCAGGCAAGGCCTCAGACACACACCAGGGGGCTGGAGACAGCATTGTCAGAGGCAGGCACAGTCCTTTCAGATGAGAGTGACCACTCCACCCCTCCCTCCTAGCAGAGATGGCTAATCAGGAAATGCAGATCACACCCCAGCTCCCTTTGTGTCACTGTCTGGTGTGAGGTGAAAAACAACCCAACTGTCAAACTGACCCAGACAGGGAATCCACAAACAAGGCAGAGTCACAGAATGGTTTAAGCAAGAAAATGCTCACTTTCTAAAAGTGGCATTTTCAAACGCACAATCTCAAAATCAACTTTACTAAAAGATGTATTTTTAAATTGTGAGTTCAGGGATCCCAAACTCCACATGTCCATCTACTCTCTAGGGGAATCTACACTTTAATCATATTTAAAGGTAGCCCCCATATTATCCTATGAGAGAGAGACAGACCTTGCAACAGTGAAAACGAAATTGGCAGTATTTCACTGTCAGGACATATAAACCACATTACTATATGTCCTACCTTATCCATACACTGCACCCTGCCCTTGGGGCTACCTAGGGCATACCTTAGGGGTGCCTTATATGTAAGGAAAGGGAAGGTTTAGGCCTGGCAAGTGGGTACACTTGCCAAGTCGAATTTACAGTGTAAAAATACACATACAGACACTGCAGTGGCAGGTCTGAGACATGATTACAGAGCTACTTATGTGGGTGGCACAACCAGTGCTGCAGGCCCACTAGTAGCATTTGATTTACAGGCCCTGGCACCTCTAGTGCACCTTACTAGGGACTTACTAGTAAATCAAATATGCCAATCATGGATAAACCACTTACATACAATTTAAACAGGAGAGCATATGCACTTTAGCACTGGTTAGCAGTGGTAAAGTGCTCAGAGTTGAAAAGCCAACAGCAACATGTCAGAAAAATATAGGAGGCAGGAGGCAAAAAAGTCTGGGGATGACCCTGCAGAAGCAAAAGTCCAACAACCACCAACAAAGACCAGACCTTCAACAACACCTATCTGAGGAAAAACCTCCAAATTTGCAGGCCAAGCACCATTATCAATAATGGCCTATAGCAGCAGACTTTCCAATTCTCTGCTCATAAAGAAATCATGAAAAGTCCCTAGGGCTGGATTGGTCATACTTCCGCAAGCTGGCATCGAATACTATTAGGCAAACCCTGACCAAAAACCCTCAAGGGAAAAGAGAAAGATGAAGGCCAAGAAAGACCTGGCCTGAGGCCTGAGGCCTTCAGGCTGACTTCAAGGAGGTGGGTTACACCTGGGGTGAGATAGTGAGCATAAGTAAGTACAACATAAAGCTGGAGTTCTGGTATATTGGTGGTTTGGAGGAAAGTGGAGAGATGAAAGAAAAAGGATGCACTAAAAATGACAAATGAGCTTAAAAAGGGAAAAAGCAATCAAAGTACAATAAGTGAAGCACTGGCTATATAGTCATTAATAAGCCCATTAATAAAGTGACTATATAAAGTAGAAATAAAAAGTACCAGACATATTTAAAGAGAAGCAGTTAATAAAACCATTGGAGAGGGAATATCCAGTAGTGCAGGAGACCGGGTCAAAAGTCTCCTTTATGAGGCAAAACATGTGTTTTCATGTTTAAAGTGAAACCAAATAGAGTCAAATAAATGGGGCAGGTTGTTTTAGTTTTAAAATCAGTCATTTGTGGGAGGCCATCAACATCAATTCTTTCAGTGATTTCTCAAATCTTGATGGGTGTATAGAATTTCCTTTATTCAGCGTAAATAATTTAGCCACTTCAGTGGTGTGGCAAACAATCACTTCCAGTAGGCAGGAAAAGTTTCTATTAAAGGACAGAAGGGCATTGACCCACTGCTTTGAACCGCAAGCCATCTTGAAAATAACCCAGTTTTAATTTTAGTCCCTATGAAAGCTCACACAGGGGTATGGGCTGCTATTGCTCATATTGTTTGAAGCTGTCACAAATCGAGGGTGTGTGGCTGTTGCCATGAAGAGCTCCCGTGCCATGTGCATGACAGACTGGCAAGTCTCTGGACTCTGCCAACCTGACATGCATGTTTCAGTACAAATCTATTCTGCATTGAGGCCAAGGGCTGAGGCAGAGAGCACATCCTTTCAAGTCTTCCCTGTGGCGCTGTGTTGCCTTGCCTCTCCAATCCAGCGCAACTCTCATGTTATTTAATATGATAAATACCATAAGAGCTACACAGCACGACTTCTCCCCCGCCAGCAAGCACTAAACCGCCCCACCCCCTCCAGACACAGTACCCCCAGACACAGAACCCCCTCCCAGTATACACGCACACAGATACCCACACGCACCACGGTTACACTCATTCACCTACACTTAAATACACACATTCACTCACACGCATCCATACTCTCATTCACCTCAGCACTCATACACGCATTCAACCACACATACTCACAGCCATCCAAACATGCATACTCACACACAGACACTCATTCACCCCTACACTCATACTTGCATACACACATACATGTATACACGGACACACTTATACATTCATAAACACATACAACCACGCATACACACATTCATGCACACAAGCAGCCAACACCCACGCACACACAACACCCCCACCCTCTTACCCCACTCCCCTGTCGGGTGATCAACTTACTTGGTCCGGGGAGGAGGTCGTCCGGCAGGGAACTGGTATGGGTGCTCCAAACTCCGGCAGTGCTCTGCCAGCAGGACACCGCCAGGCCCTATTATTGCACATAATACAGCTACTGCTGGATTTTCCACCCAGAGTGTGGTGGAAATCCAGCAGTACCCGTAATATGGTGGGTAGAAGACCGCCAGCACTGGCGGTCTTCTGTCGCCTGTGGCTTTGGCAGTCTTCAAGGATGACCGCCAACGTCATAATGACCTCCTATGTCTTTTAGTCTCAAGCACCAGTGGGGCTAAAGTCTGTGGCTGTCTCAGGTAACCCAGCAGGTCATAACCATATAGAGTGACCTGGTCATCGAGTCCAACTCAATGGAATGCTTACATGTCTTGGTCTGCTCCTATTGGCCTGACCAGTATTTCAATGCCAGAGTGAAAAGCAATCCGAGGCAGAAGTCAGTCCTCTCTCAGTTGGGAAGAGATCAGACAAGATGCTGTTCACTTGCACCTTTGCAACTGGTCACGTGAATAATAGTCATGTTAGTTGAGTACAGAAAATAAATAGTCCCAGTTTACAGAGTCAAGTGAATTTTTCAAAGTCCATAAGGGAACTGGCAAGTGATGTAAAATGGAGATTGAGTCTGAACCTTCTGATGTTATGATGTGTGGATCAGCCGCGCATAAAACCAATTTGGTCAGCAAGAATTAGATAGCGAATGTGAGGTATTAGGCAATTAGCAAGCACCTTTACTAGTATTTACTACAAAATATGACCCTAAATGATGCACCCCGGCTGGTTGATTTATTCTGCTTGAATAAGACAGATATGGGATGCTCACATAGGTTAGGTCTGGAGGAAGCCCTGTATCATCTGAGGCTTTTTGAAACCTGTTTGCTAGGTGCAGTGCTCACTTAGAGGCAATCACTTAAAGATTTCAGTAAGTAGCTACTGGGTTCAGGGGTTTCCCGGGCACAAGTTGGCATATGGTGTCCGATACTTCCAGTACAGTAATTTCTCAGACAAATTAATCTGCATCAGTTCCAGTTAGTCATGACATTTGGGCATCTGCCAGAAGCAGGTCTGCATCACCAATCACTCTGTGCATCACTTCTATACTTACTTGCATAATAGGAGGTGAATGCCTCTGCTATCACCTGCCTGTCTTCCATATAGTCAATGTTAATTTTGCTGACAGTGTGGGTGAGGCCTCTGCATCTACTAAGCCAGTACAGGAGTTTACTGGCCTTGCCACAAAGTTTATATACAGTTGACACTGTGATGGGACCTCTGTAATGTTGGCTTCTTTAGTTAAGTGTTGTCTAAGAGTGGTTTGGTCCTTTCTACAGCCACGAGAATGGTAAGTTATTTTTCTAGGCTAAACTGAAGCTGCAGACCCAGCAGCATTTCTTATGTGTGCTGATCGACTTGCAGTGTTCTTTTTTCATTCAGGATAAACATTCCATCGCTTTGAAGACCTCCCGTATATAGCCTGATATACTTCAGGCCCCTTGTCTTTTTTTAAAGTAGTATTCAGTTTCCTGTGAGGTGTGTTATAAACGTTTAATCAGTAAGCCTCCACATATTAAGGGGCTCATTATGAACTTAGCGGTCTGGGCCGCCATGCCGGCGGTGGCGGTAAATACTGCCATCTGGCATGGCGGGCCAGACCGCCATATTATGAACCGCCCAAAACCCCACAGCGGAAGACACCGCCAGCGGTAATGCTGGCAGGGGCGGTGTATTCCTATCCTACAGGGCAGCGCTACCGTCCGGGTAATGAAACCCATTCCGCCAGCCTTTTCCCGGAGGTTCACGTCCTGGGGGCCCCCTGCACTGCCCATGCACTTGGCATGGGCAGTGCAGGGGCACCCGTGCAGAGCCCCTTCGCGCAGGTCACTGCCCGATTTACGGGTAGTGATCTGCGCCACGGGGGCAGCTGCACCCGCCGCACAGAGACATTGATGGCGGCTCCATGTGGAGCCACCGGCAATGTCCCGGCCCAGCAGAATGTTCATTATGTGGCCGGTGGGGTTCCAGGGGGGCTGGCAAGCAGTTAAATGACTGCCAGCCTGAACACTGCCGTGTTCATACTGAGGGCCTAAGTCTCCAAGTAACCCCTCAAAGCGATTAGGGATTATAAAAGTAACAAGTACTGGGCTGGACCGTCATCTCTTATACCTCTGGGTAAAATCTAAATTTCAGATGCCAGGTGGACATTTTATATCCAGGAGTGCTACCCAATGGGTTTCAGTACCAAATCTTGCCTAATTTTATCATTTGTATATTTGATATTGCAGCATAAAATCTACATGAGCGGCAAGGATAGTAATATTTGTAGTTTTTGAGGATAAGCTCTGCAAGAGAAATATGCATGCCAGGGTTGATGCCTAAATCTCTTTACTCTAGTGTGAAGGTTTTGCACCAGAAGCGAAAAGAAAATATCACAAACGCAGTAACCATAAATATAAACCTAATATGCTAACTACCCCTCATCCCACACTTTTAAACAGAAGCATCTGTCCCCAGATTCTGAGACACAGCTTGAGGCCCATGCATAAAGAGGGTAACAAACTAAGACATAGCAGCTATTTTCAGATCCTTATTTATGTCTCCATCATATTTAAAGCAGTAAACCGAAAAAAAGGAGGAGAGGGACAGAGAAGCAGGAGGTTTGTTTTGTTCATTTCAGGAGGAAGACATGTCAAGTAACAATCTGGGAAGTTTGTATGGAGAGTTGTTCTTGAGATTCATCTAGCTGGTCTTGGCGTCCAGGCAGTGCCCCTTGTCTTGCCCAGGTGATCGGCGCTGATTATCTTGAAAGTCAGTTAACTTGACGCCACCATAGCAGATGGACCATAAGCTATGCATCTATGAATCTAGTGCCTCTCTCTTGTTCTGCCCTCTGTGCTGTCAGCGGCTGGCCGGTAGGCAAGTCTTGCCCATTTGGGGTCTGTAAGGGGACTTTCTATGGACAGAGGGTCAAGCAAAATGAGGTGGATCTTAAGAGCTGTGCCGGTGCACCCCTTTCACTCTCCAACATACTGTCAGTGATCCAGTTAAGAGGTACCCGTTCTGGATTCTCTGTTGTCTGGTTCTGATCTAGGTGCCAAACGTATCTGGTATCTGTAATGTCATTGCCAAGTGCCATCTGAAGTTGGGCCTTTCTTTCAGCCGTGTCCTTGCTGCCTCTGGGCTGTTGAAAAAAAGGGGCTTGCCCTAAACCTTGGGCCTGGCAGGGTAAAAGAGCATATACCACAAATCCATGGCCCTAAGTTTTTATTGAATGCTTTTGAACTGCCCCTGTATAGTTAAAGAAGATAACTGTATAATGTGAGCCATACAAATTCTCTTCTAGACTCCCTGCGGAATGGGGAATAAAATCACTGTGTTCAAAATTGTATATTTTAGTGACCAGGGGCTTTAGTACCACCTCTGAGTGGAGGTCTATGGGTAAGGGCGCAGTTTGCAATCTATCACAATGCAGACCGAAAGAGTTGATTCTGGGATACGGACTTTAAACATTGTTCCAAGAATTGTTCTGGGTTATTGCCTACCATTTCCTCTGGGAAGCCTATGAAATGCAGGGTATTTTGCCTTGCACTTCCCTCTACATTTTCAGCTGGCTTCCTGAGGGTCCTGGATGTGGTAGAGAGAGAGGTTATATTTATAGTGGTTTAATTGTGTCTTCCAGTTTTGAGATTCACGCCTCTGCCTCAGTAACTCTATTCACTATGTTCCAGATGCCTTGACGCAGAAGATGTAGATCTATACCCACTTCCACAGTCTTCTCTTCAAGGGTTGTGGATCGCTTTCAGTAATACTTCAGATAGGAGGACCCAGTCAGTTGGGAAGTAAAGGAGGTGGCAGGTTCAGACTATGTACAGTTGCTGCTGATGGGAAAAGGGAGGGTATGGTTTGGAGCAAGCAAATGTATCAAGATTTCCCTAAATGGAGATATGGGTCCTTTTAACCACCTTGGTCCGGAATTCAACAAAGACGGTAGATATCCAGTAGGCCATTTAGACCAGAATCATAGCAAAGAGGCAGGTGCCCTAGAGTCTCCCCCAGAATTCAGTTCATGCTGCGCATGTTGTGGTCTTTTAATCTGGTTGTAAGGTATTCACTCCTGTTCTCAACCAAATGTTGTGAAGTTACCAGTCTCGCCAGCCTCCTGGTCAACTTGTATCTGGTCAAGGAATGAGTTAGGGAGCACTTGCACAGGCACTCTGAGTCAGCAGATGGGCTTATCAAGAGAGTATTATGATAAGAGTGTGCGTAGGCTGGAAAACCAAACTCATCACTCAGGAGGGTTAGGAAGACTTTTTGGGTTAAGGGTACATCTTTATATTAACTCAGACGATTCCAAGGAACACACTCTATTTTAAACAATAAAAATCACAACAATGTATTACTAAACCAAAAAAACAAAGAAAGAAACTGGTCTTTCAATTAAAGACCAAACCATATTTGTTTCCCCAAAGAAAATAATTTTCTTTCGCTATGATGACCCACACCCACTCTGGTAGTGGCATGCTTCATCATTAGGTCCACCGCAGCCCCTCAAAGCCAGGGTGGGCTCAGCTAAAACTTCGGGAGCACTTGTGAATAACAGGCCGGGATCAAAAATAGATCACTATTCACAAAGGTATCCCTTTATTAATAGTGATAGTGGGTGTGATTAAAAATAATAATATTCATGGGTGTACACTAAGTTTATGGTCCTATGATCCTCACTTCAACCCATCAACATGTTTCAGCCCCATTTACTGGCCTATAAGGTCCCAGGCTTTCAGCAGGACATATGTTAAATACCAGACCCGGTCTCTAACCTAATGATCATGGTGTGAGTATATGATCTTGCAGTGGCAATCAAATATATGCAAGGAGCAAAATTACTCACCTGAAATCAATAAGCACTGTTGTGTGTGTGTGTGTGTATGTGTGTATGTGTATATATATATATATATATATATATATATATACATGCACACACATACAGTGTTGCATTATACATAGTGATCATACATGATGTTAATCAGGGCACTCCCCATTCTGGGCCTCCCGCTTCTCTTATAATAGATGGTTTCTACTTAGATCTCCTTGGATCCTAAAACATTACAATTAGGTGTATATATTAAAGTGAACAGGTTGCAATGTATGGTCAATACTGCTTCTAACACACAGCGGTTTTATTACATTAGCGTGTTGGTGGGATCTTTTTGATACAGGTGCAGCTATCTGAGACTGTTTTGGTGTTATCAATAACCATCTCACACCCTACAATATTATAACCTCAACATGCATTTCTACGGCCCGCTGGCTTTATCGTACAGCAGAGATATTTATTTGTGATGCCCCTTAGGGTGAGTATATAAATCTTGAAGAATTATTCAGAGATACTAATGTGCAACTAATGCTATATGGTCCTCAGCAGACTTAGTACATCAAAGTTTTGGAAAGTTGCAGTGAAGATACTAGTTCACAGGGCTTTTTTTGTGTATTGGTAATCAATTTACGCCCGTCATCTATATAGATGGGCATTTTTTTTATTATAAAAGACACACAGTCATCCCAGTGTTCATCAATCAGCAATGCATATAAGAAGAGCATCTGACAGGTCCCATCAACATCAAACAGAGCTATTCAACCCACCAAGCAGTTTTAACAGTTCAGATACATGTAGGCAATATGGTGAGGTCTTCAGGTGGGGAGTAGTGGAACGGCCCCATTACTATCTGGGAATGTCAACCCTATTCAGTACTCAGTCAGTGAGAAGAGAAAAAAGGGGGCGTGAACCAGGTGTCCCATGTGCTTTTGTTTTTCCCTTCCAAGTCATGTCATGGCGCTTCACTGGGGTGACCATGAGTCTCTGGGTTGTGTGCCTTTCTGATCTGAAGAGAAGTGTCTCTTGCCTTCTTGTGGTCACGGGTGAAGCGAGGGGGCAGCCTTCAGTCCCCCACCTCTGACTAGTAAGTGCCCTTGACCGACGATGGCCTACCCTCAACCAGTTGCTGCTTGTTATCTAGGCAAGAGGCACAAGCACCCTGATGGTGTTTTTAATCCTGACACCACAGCTGTGCCACCAGTGCCACACTACCACTGGTGCCACACCACCACTGGTGCAATCTGTTATTGGGCATTTTATCCCAAGTTGTAGTTCACAGTGCTGATACTCAGATCTGTCCCAAAGGTGCAAGAATGGGACAAGTAAGCTTTAAGTGGCTGGGATTCCCTCACTGCTGAGTAAGCTACAACTTTCGTGTAGCTCTACAAGGTGTTCTTTCCCACCCACGGGTGACACCGGTGAACTTGGTTCAGTGCATCAGTGATGAATGTGAAAGACAGATTATTGTAGCCTCACAGGACACCATTCAATGTATAATTGAAACAGTAGTTTTGCTTTTGGGTTACTAATAATCCCATAAAGGGATCAGGGGCACCATGGTAACCGTAACAAACGTAATTTTGTTATTTACAGTATCACATACACTGTACTAAGAAGATTGAATACATTAAAGTAAAAAGTATTTATTAATACAGGAATAATCTGTTTTTCAGTGTGTGTCTAAAACAACTACACAAAATATTATAAAAACAGCACGAAGGCACGTTATAAATAATGAGAATAAAATTAACATTTCTAACATGCCCTCTAAACCTTGTTGAAGCAAAGTTTGTCTTTATCAGCTGAGGCATGAAGACAGTGTCCCCTGCGAAGGGCAAACTCACTCAGCAATCCAGCTTCTGAACTCAGCTTTATCAGCTTTAGCTGAGATGTAGCCTCTGCAAAGTGTGTTGGCAGTAAATGAGACCGTCTCTGGCAGAATCTTGTGTGATAATCTGGGCAAAGGATCTCTCCTGATAACTGGTCAAGTGTTAGTCCTTACATTCTAAATCATATCGGAAATTGGAATTTCTGACAGGTTTAGGAATGTTTGACATAGATTATATGTACCAAGGTATGTGTCCCAGATGTTACCTTATGTACATATGAAGTAAAAGGACGTCAATTCCTACTACATTATTTCAGCTGTATGTTTGTATGTGTTCTTAGTTAACTTTGACCTGGTGAAAAGTAGATATTTGACCCAGATGAATGTTGCATAAGGTGTTGCATCTATGTCATTAGTCAAATGAGTTGACGCTATCACAGTTCTTAGAAAGATGAGGTAATCTGCGTCAGTTAGCAGACAAAACAATGATTCTGCATAAATTGGGAAAGATGGCAACTTCCATTGTTTAGGAAAAGAGAAGATAACGACCTCCATCAGCCACAATGGCGTCTGCGCCGACATAACATGGAGTCGGATCTTAGTTGATTTACATCAATACCTGTAGTGCTGGTGGAGGTCACATCTACCTCTGCAGGCTGCACCTGCCGACATGGCCCTTGGTGCACAGAAATGTGATTCTGTGATGGCTACCTCTATGCCACTTACTGCAGGTTTGGTATGTTGTCCACCACCTAGGGCGGCACCATCTAGCAGGTCCAGGCACTGCGTAGGCTTCAGCTCTACTGGTCTGTCTCCCACTAGTGCCTGACTATAGTTTACAGTTCAGTGGGGAAATACAAGTAGCTGGGGCATGTCCCCTTGCCAAAGACATCACTTTAACAAGAGAGTGTATTGCAGCATTGCGATGCCATCTTGCTCTGGGCACAACATGAATCGGGTGCTTGATCTGATGTCACGGGCTATGCCATCTGATACTGGATCCTTGCCTTCTCCCTTAGAGTTGGAAATCAGGGAGACTGGTATGTGACTGGAAGGAGGAGAGGGAGTGGATGGCAAAGAGACCATTGACCAGGTCCTTTACTCTGAGACCCTCACCAAGTACTAGTTCTGCAGCTCTGTCCTTGCTCGAGAGGATGGTACAACAGGCAGCTTGCTTTGTCACTGACTGTCACTGAGTTTGCACAACGTGGCTTCTCATTGAGGGTTCACATGAGACCAGAACATCTCGGCTATGCAGCTGTGGGCAGCAAGGAGTGGTAGCCTCTTGTGTACAGCTAATGTGGCCCAGTGTTGCCCATTGTTGCAGAATTGTAAGGAATTTTAATGGGTGTTGCAAAGAACTCCTCTAAAAGGCGTCTGCCATTTTGGTCTTTCAAGCTGACCTCCCCTTTTGTTAAGACTTGAAGGCATGTAATGCACAATTCTGACCTCTTCTGCACAACTCTGACCTCTCCAAACAGTCAATGTGCATGTCACCAGTAAGGAGGCCGAAGTTATTCCAGATGGGGGCTTTAGCATGTAACAATCCATGCACATTAAGATGTTTCTGCCAGGTGGATAGTAAAGAGAGTGAATTTTGGTTGCCCTATTAAGGGGAAATGATTTTACCTCCTGAGAGGGTTTCAGGTCACAATGACCACTTAAAATATTTTCTTCTAGCAGTAGTCAAGTGGACATATCAGCGCACATTGTCCTTTTTAGGGTCGAGCCTTCGTCGCATGCGCTTGCTCATGCGTTTCGCTTGCGAGGCGCTTTAGTAGATAGAAAAGGGCTCGGAGCCCCGTCCATGTTACGTCAGTGTCTTTCATTGGTTCATGGGCTTGCTTTTCAAAATCTGCTTGCTTTCATTAGTGGAAGGCACGCATACGTCATGCCTTTTCCGGTGGTTAGCCCTCCTCGAGCGCAGCGACCAAGTACTGAAAACATGTGAGGCTCACTGTTTCTCATCAGGTTTGTGGACTACTTTTTATCTTTTTTTCCCAGCGCGATCTCGCTTGGCAGAAGTCGAGCGCTTTGCATGACATCAACCTTGTTACATAGTTGATTGCACTTTTGCCAGTTACATACATAATTGCACTTTTGCCGATAGGTTTCACTAAGAGTGAACTGTAGCAGCGTGATCGCACTGTTTTTTTCCATTTCATGTGGCAAGAAAAGTCCGGTTGGGAGTTTACAACTGCTAAAAGCTGTAACTCGGAGAAATGTGAGACCCTATTGCATTGCAAATGCTTGTTACTTCTTTCTTCCAACTCAGTTTTTTTATTGGTATTCCATATCTGCAGTCTTTGGCCGATACATGTTTTAATTGATATTCACAAGCATGAAGATACTGTTCTGTAGAGCCTATGCATTTATGGAAAGACACAATGTTGTAACAAATGGAGTTTACTTCCCTGAGTACATTAGCTATACCTTGACTGTAGCAATGGTGTTTTTAATCAATTTGAGTTTCCTCTCTGTGGTCTTAGGGGAGGTTTATTGACTTTTTGCCACCACTTGATGGCCTTGGAGAAAAATAGCTTTCTTGCAGTTCTGTTTCAAGAAATAAGCTGTGAAGAGTGTGGATGGTCAATGGTTTGTCAGCAAGGCAGCAAATAACAGAAAATTTAATGCTGATAAACAACAAATGTCAGCCAAGACAGTAGGAAAGGATGGGTGCTTTTTAGGTCTCAGCTAGATAGGGCATGCCCTGTCTCTTTGAGACATAGGGGGTCATTCTGACCCTGGCGGCCGGTGGGCGCCAGGGCCACCGACGACGGGAGCACCGCCAACAGGCTGGCGGTGCTCCCACGAGCATTCTGACCGCGGCGGTTCAGCCGCGGTCAGAAGCGGAAAGTCGGCGGTCCCCCGCCGACTTTCCGCTGCTCGGGGGAATCCTCCGCGCTCCGCCGCCATGGGGATTCTGACACCCCCTACCGCCATCCTGTTCATGGCGGGAAACCCGCCATGAACAGGATGGCGGTAGGGGGTGCCGCGGGGCCCCTGGGGGCCCCTGCAGTGCCCATGCCAATGGCACGTAAGAGGGCCCGTAAGAGGGCCCCGCAAAGTATTTCAGTGTCTGGGCCCCGCAAAGTATTTCAGTGTCTGGGTGAAGGGGGAGAGTCGGACTCTCTGGGTTCTGTCGGAGAGGAAGGATGAGATCCAGTTGAGGGCTTTGTCTTGGATGCCGGCTTCGTGGAGACGGGCCAGTAGGGTGCGGTGGCAGACTGTGTCGAAAGCGGCTGATAGGTCGAGGAGGATGAGGGCTGAGGTTTCGCCGTTGTCCATTTGTTGTCTGATGTCATCTGTGGCGGCGAGGAGTGCGGTCTCAGTGCTGTGGTTTCGTCTGAATCCAGATTGAGAGGGGTCTAGGATGGAGTTGTCTTCTAGGAAGTGGGCGAGCTGTGTGTTGACGATCTTCTCGATGACTTTCGCTGGAAAAGGGAGGAGAGAGATCGGTCGGAAGTTTTTGAGATCGTTGGGGTCAGCCTTGGGTTTCTTGAGGAGGGGTTGGATTTCTGCGTGCTTCCAGCTGTCCGGGAAGGTGGCGGTGTTGAAGGAGAGGTTGATGATCTTGCGGAGTTTGGGGGCGATGGTGGCGTCGGCTTTGTTGAATACGTGATGTGGGCACAGGTCCGTGGGAGAGCCTGAGTGGATGGAATTCATGGTTGTTAGGGTTTCGTCGTCGTCTACTTGGGTCCAGGCGGTGAGGCGGTAGGGGGGGGGAGGAGTCGTCGGGGGTGGGGTCTGGCGGAGGTGTGGTGTTGAAGCTGTTGTGGATGGCTGAGATTTTCTGGTGGAAGAAGGTGGAGAGGTCGTCGCAGAGTTTTTGGGAGGGAGTGACGTCGTTGATGTTGGCGTTAGGGTTGGAGAGTTCCTTCACGATGCCGAAGAGTTCTTTGCAGTCGTGGGCGTTGTTGTTGAGGCGTTCTGTGAAGTGGTTGCGCTTGGCGAGTCGGTTCCGTTGGTGGTGATCACGGTTGGCATCCTTGAGGGTAGCAAGGTTGTCGGGTGTGCGCTCGAGGATCCATTTCTTCTTGAGTTTCTGGCAGGTGCGTTTGGAGGTGGTCAGTTCGTCTGTGAACCAGGCTGTTTTTTTCTTTCCTTGGTTGGCGGTGGGTTTCTTGAGTGGAGCTAAGGTGTTGGCGCAGTCGAGGATCCATTGATGGAGGTTGATGGCGGCGGCGCTCGGGTCGGTGTAGTCGGGTGGTGGGTTTTTGGCGAGGGTGCTGGTTAGGTGGTCTTCGGTGACTTTTCCCCAGCGGCGGTGAGGCGGTAGGGGGATGCGGTGGTGTTCCGTGTTTTTCTTGAAGGTAAAGTGGACGCAGTGATGGTCGGTCCAGTGGAGTTCGGAGGCGTGGCTGAAAGAGATGTGGTTGCTTGAGGTGAAGAGGGGGTCAAGTGTGTGTCCGGCGATGTGGGTGGGAGTGTTGACCAGTTGGCGGAGTCCGAGTTTGAGGAGGTTGGTGGTCAGTGATGCGGTGTTGGCGTCGTTGTTATTTTCCAGGTGGAAGTTCAGATCTCCCAGGAGGATGTAGTCTGGAGAGGCGAGGGCGTGGGTGCTTGCGAGGTCGGAGACGGTGTCGCTGAAGGGGGATCTTGGTCCTGGAGGGCGGTATATGAGGGTACCTCTGAGGGTCGTGTTGGGGTCCCTGTGAATCTGGAAGTGGAGGTGTTCGGCTGTCTTGAGAGTGTCGTCCGTGTGGGTGTGGATCTTGAGGGTAGATTTGTGGGCGATGGCTATTCCTCCGCCGACTCCGTTGGTTCGATCTCTTCTGGTGATCTTGTATCCGTCCGGTATGGTGATGGCGATGTCAGGGGCCGAAGAGTCGTTCCACCAGGTTTCGGTCAGGAAGGCCACGTCTGGGGCGGTGGTGTCGAGCAAGTCCCAGAGTTCGATGGCGTGTTCTCGTGCGGAGCGTGTGTTGATGAGGATGCAGTGCAGGTGGTTTGCGTTGGTTGTTGCTGGCTTCGATGTTCTGTTGCAGGAGAAGTTGCAGGTGCGGCAGGAAAAAGGTCCTTTGGTGTGCTTCGGGGTGGCCAGGAAGCACTCTGTGGAGGGGCCGGGGTTGAGGGCGAGGAGATCGATGGCAGAGTATCGGAAGCCGGAGTTGCGGGGGGCGTGAGGACCAGGGGGGGTGGCGCTGGGCGCGGTCCAGGCGCGGACGGGCGCAGACGGGCAGCGCCAGCCATTAAGAAGGGAGGGGGGGAGGGAGCAGCAGCTGGGAGGTTGGAGGCAGGAGGGAGCGGCGAATGGGGGCGCAAGGGGGGCGGGGACGCAGGGAGGCAGCGGCAGGGAGCGGAGAGCGAGGGGGAGCGCACAAGGGGCGAAAAAACCAAAACAAGGCACAAAAAAGTCGGGCACAATTTCCAAAAACAGACACAATAAGAAAACAGTCACAGAAATACACTAATGGCACAGAATACTATCGGGGACACAGCAATCAGAGGGGCACAACGGGGGCAGAAGCGCAGGAGGGGAGGTGCTTGAAAACAGAAAAAACGCTCTACAGGGCAGCGAAAAGTGGCACAATCAGAAGTGGCACGGCTGGGGCAGAAGCGCAAGAGGCAAGGCACTGAAAAAAGAAAACCACTTACAGGGCGGCGGAAAAAACGGCACACGGGTCAAGTGAAGCCTCGAACACGCTAGCAGCAGCGTGGGCGGGGGTCAGAGGCAGGAGACAGCAGGTTGGTGCTGCGGACGTGGGGGGCGAGCTCTAGACCTAAAACAGGCCAGAGGTCGCTCACTCGCGACGCGCAGCGCCAGCCATTAAGAAGGGAGGGGGGAGGAGCAGCTGGGAGGCGGGAGGCGGGAGGGAGCGGCGAATGGGGGCACGAGGGGGGCGGGGCCGCAGGGAGGCAGCGGCAGGGAGCGGAGAGCGAGGGGGAGCGCACAAGGGGCGAAAACACCAAAACAAGGCACAAAAAAGTCGGGCACACTTTCCAAAAACAGACACAATAAGAAAACAGTCACAGAAATACACTAATGGCACAGAATACTATAGGGGACACAGCAATCAGAGGGGCACAACGGGGGCAGAAGCGCAGGAGGCGAGGTGCTTGAAAACAGAAAAAACGCACTACAGGGCGGCGAAAAGTGGCACAATCAGAAGGGGCACGGCTGGGGCAGAAGCGCAAGAGGCAAGGTGCTGAAAAAAGAAAACCACTTACAGGGCGGCGGAAAAAACGGCACACGGGTCAAGTGAAGCCTCGAACACGCTAGCAGCAGCATGGGCGGGGGTCAGAGGCAAGAGACAGCAGGTTGGTGCTGCGGACGTGGGGGGCGAGCTCTAGACCTAAAACAGGTCAGAGGTCGCTCTTAAAGGAGAGGCCTGCAGTTCTTCCTGTGTAAAATGAATCATCAACTTCAGAAGTGTATTTCTGGAATAATCCCATAAATATTGCCCACACATAATACAATACATTAAACAAAGACCACTGTACAGGAATAATTATACATGACAAGGCGTTGAATTGAAAACATACTATAGGTGCACCCAATAAGCGTTTGACAACTTTTTCAAGTTTGCTGGCAATTTTACTTCCCCCCACATTGAAGTAAACCTGCTGTCGACTCTTCAGAAGTGTTCTAAGTAGTTAGCAGCAATCAACAACACCATCAGATAACAAGTATATTTGAGTACTAAAGAGTTCCATATGGCCAGCAGTCTCTGCCATTTTAAAAATAGGAAACATTTTTGGTACACACCATAAAATGATCGACAGAGTAACACAACTGTGAAACGGACTCTACTGTTTGAAAAAATGGACACAGGTCAGATAACCCTCTAATGCATAGTTACTGAAGCCTCTAGTAGATAACTGTGTTGAAGTCCAAGAATATGCAGTCTCCACATTTCCTAACCAATTAAAAAAGGATTAGGAATTCAATCAGTTTTCAGCAGTATGTATTGAGAACCAGCAGAGATACTCTTCCTTTAGGATAGGGATCAACATATCTTTCAGCAGGGAGCAGTCATACCACGAATCTGATAAGCTGAGTCTAATAAAGGTGGATTGTACAAAATAATACTGAAGTAAACCGGTTAATTTCAGGTCTTCTAGCAGATCAAAAAGGCCTATTTTCCAAGGATAGAGGTGCTCCAGATTTTAACTAAAAAAGGAAAGTGCATTAAAAAAAAGACACCTAAGTAGCAACTTTCTTTTTTCATTGTTGAATTTTTGCTGAAACCCTCTGACTTAGAGGTCCCTGCAACGGGGGGGGGGGGGGGGAGGGGGGGTGGACACAGATCTGTCATTAAGCAAATGTGACGAATCCCAGGACATAAACAGTTTGTGCCCATTTTGCTAGATGAGCTTCAGTCAGGCTTTAGAGCTCAGATGCAGCACTGAAATAGAAACTCTTAAAACATTTAGGCCCTCATTACGACCCTAATTTTGAATTATGACAATGGCGGTTACTGTCATGGTCATCTGCCACTTCTCCACTCCGACCGCCAGGGCAGTGACGACCGCTAGGCTGGAGACCTTGGTCACCAGACCGCCGGCGGTATCAGGACCCTGCATACCAACATGGATTTCGGGTGGGATGGAACCGCCACGAAATCCATGGCGGTAGGCACTATCGGTGCCAGGGAATCCCTTCTGTGGCACTGATAGGGGTCTCCTGCACCCCTCCTCCCCCACCCCCGAATCCTCCCCCCACACCCTGCCACCCCCAAAGGTGGCAGGACCCCCCTCCCCACCCCCAACATGCACATACACACACACCCTTACACGCACACATACACTACAACACATACCCGCACACATACAGACATGCACACAGACTGACCCGCACACATTTCCCATACACACAACACACCCCCCGCATGCATACACGCACTTACACACCTCCTCTACATACTCACACGCACACCTCCATGCGCGCACACAACACCCCCCACCCACCTCCCCTAACAGACGTTCAACTTACCTTGTCCGTTGATCCTCCGGGAGGGGACGGGATCCATGGGGGCTGCTCTGCCGCCAGCTCCCCGTCACCAGAACACCGCCACACCGAAGCATGGGATGTGATTCGGTGGGCGGTGTTCTGATGACGGAGCGGTGGAGGTGGAGCAGCCTCCACTTCCCTACCGACCGCCAGTATGGCTGCTGACGGCTCTCTGTCCGAAAAAGGACGGTGGGCTGCCAGCAGTCATAATACGCTGTGCGGAAAACCGCCTGCACTGGCGGTCTTCAGCATGGTGGTACCTCGGCGGTCTTTAAAAAAGATCGCCGAGGTCGAAATGAGGGCGTTAGTGATTCAGAGAAACTATTAAAACATTCAGTGGTTCCATTAGGATCCTGTATAAAGTCTACTCATGCTCCATCCTTTTTGATCTGTTTGCTACACAGATCTTAATTGGTTCTGCCATTTCCACACAATTCAACATAAATGCAACATTTCATCCCCATTTTAACCAATCTAACATCACCTACCATTCCTATGCCATCTACGCTACTACTACAATACTTATCTGCAACCCCAAAATCATTTACTGCTCTAAATCTCTGGGCTTCACCCTGGCAAGCATGTGGCCTTAAAACAACAGATTAACAATCTCGCCAAGGAGCACAATTCAAACTCAAACTTCTTTGAGGTACCAGATAGCTCAGCACAGACCATGACTTGGAAGATGTCCAGGCCCTAGTTTTATAAACACTGGATTATGGTAACTCCCTGCTCATAGATTTTCTTAATTTACCTCATACCCTTCACAGTAGCCTTACATGGAGTTGCCAGACCATCACAAATATTTTAAAAAATTGATCATACCTCAGCGAAACACCTTCCCACCGAAACAAGGGACATCTACAAACTTGCATGCTACACCTATAAGGCACTACATGAGGACATTCTGGCTTCTATGTTCAGAAGCTTCAAACTGCATGAAGTCAGGGCAAGCTGAACAGCTCTGATTTTTTTCTCCTTGAATCTCTGGCCATGACAAAATCAAAAACAATGAAGAAATTATTCTGGAGAAATGCTCCAAAGGTGTGAATTTCTATATCTACTGACATCAAGACAATGAAATAGAACTGAAAAATCTGTGTTTCCATTGCATCTTCCAGTTTGATTTGCTTCATCCCATTTCCAATTATAGGAGTCAGCCACATCCAGAATCAGTGTACCACAGCATCTCCTTTTAATCACAATGATGTTTTACTTCACTTTCGAAACAATAGAACACCTATAGATTGTCAAAACTTTGACCGTGGTCACTTTATTTTCAAGTCTCTATGAAAATTAATTAATTCATAACCTCAGAGTCTTACTTTGTATATCTGCTAACTTGGTTCATAAATACGAGTTAGCACACAGAGAGCTTGCTCCCTCCATTTGCTTTTCATAAACTCTACCTCAAACAATGTAAATTCTCATCAAATGTTCTCCTTTTGTGAACATGATAAATTATGTCTATAACTTGCAAAACTAATCCTTTGTAAAGTGCTCTGCCTTCCTCGTGCCATCAAAGACCGCCAAATAAATACATAAAAAGTAGGTTGTGGAAAAAAAACAACCGTGGTAAATGGTCAGGACTTTTAAAGGGATCAGAAAGAGGTGCTCTGTAAGTACAGTGAGCTGGCAAATGCTCCTGGTTTTAAGCCAGTGGGTAGAGATTGGTTTTGAACTGATTAATGTCTTAAATCCATCTGCTGGTGCACCTGCATGAAGACTAATTAACTATTTCCAAAATATGTTTTCCTTCACTGCCAATGTTGAGGTTTTGGGGAAACCCTACAGCTCCACCCTATAGCCTCTGCAGAGTCAGCTTTAGGATTACACATGGTACTGTTGCTCTTATCAGGTTGCCATATATAGTGAAGGATATCCTTGCTCCTCACCAGCATGCTGTTCTATTTAGTTAAGTCCTTCAACATAGTCCAAGATAATCAAACTCAGACACTCACTCAAATAGCACCTCACCCAGAGAGATAACCTTCCTGAATGGGACTCTGTCGGGCTGCTGGCAGCAGATCCTTCCTCGACACCACTAGGAGGTTGACCACTTCCCCTGTGTTGGTGCTGCAGGCCCTAGACCACCTGCGAGTCCATCCTCGATGCCATGCTCAATGCCACTCTTGACGTCACGACCAACACCAGCGGCTTGATTATAGATTCTGATGTCATTGATGCCAGACATTGTGCTGATAGTTCTTTCAGACTCAGAGACCCTTGACCGCCTCCCAGAACTCAACACTATGCTGAACCAGCCACTAATGACCCACAGTACGACAATGGGATACAGACTAGGATGATGATAACCAGTATGAGGATGATGGCAATGCCTTCTCTTCAGGGTCACTTCCAAACTTTTTGAGTTTCTAATAATATTTTTGCTGGATGTTTGCTCTTGTTGGCTTTAAGACTCTGTGCACCCAATTGGAATATTTAATTTACTCGTAAGTCCCTTGAAGAGTGGTATACCATAAAACCAGGGCCTGTCAATTAAATACTACCAGTAGGCTTGCAGCACTTATTGAGCTATACACTAAAGTAGCACTTTAAAACATGGCCCAGGCCTGCCATTGCAATATGAAGGCAGTGTCACACTGCCATGTCAACTTGGTATCTAAAACTCTTTGTCAAGCTTTAAACTCCCATTTATTACATAGAAGTCACCCATAAGGTAGGCTCTAGGTAGCCCATAGGGCAGGGCGGTATATAATTAAAAGGTAGGGCATGTACTTTTAAGTTTTACATGTCCTGGTAGTGAAAAACTCCCAAATTAATTTTTCACTACAGTGAGGCCTGCCCCTCCCATAGGATAACAGTGGAGATTCTGTATTACATTAAGCTGTAATTCCTAAATGAGAGGAGGTGGACATATCATGTATGGTACCTATGGAATTGTAATGATGAACCCTCTTTAAGGGTAAAGTCAGATTTCTCCTTACAGTTTTGAAAATGCCTCTTATAGAAAGTTGGCATTTTCCTGTCCTTAGCCCTTTTTGCCTCCAGCCAGTCTTGGGTCACATGACGGGTTGTAGCTGACAGATGTTGTGAATTCCTCTCAGAGCCACACAATAGTGGGATTAGGTGTGTCTCACTGGGCTTTTAAATGGCTTAATGGAGAGGGTGGAGCTAAGCACAGCCCCACTTTCACCTGAATAGGCTGTGCCCTGTCTTCTCACAATAGACCTAACGACCCTGTATGATCACTGCAGCCAGCTTGGAGCCAAGGCAGCGGAGGCAGGAAACTCACAAAACATCAAAGAACCTTTCTAGAAACGTAACCCGCCTTCTAGGAGAAGGGCACCAGGGTATAAAAATAGGGCTATCAGACCCACTCTTCAGTTCACTACTGGATCTGTGAAAGGAAACTCTGAGCATGCCTGCTGCTGTTATCCGCTGTGCACTTTGACTTACTGCTGCTGTACCTGGAAGGACTGCTTTGCTGCCTGGAGCTTGCCTTGAACCTTCAGAGGCCAGCCCTGCAGTGTAGCCCTGTATCTTCACCTGCACCAAGGACTTCCAGAAGTGACTCCAGGGGCTAGTTTGCTGGCCTCTTGTTCAGTGCCATAGAGACATATAAGGTTCCCACCATCATGAACCCAACCCTGGACATAGCTTGGGTGAGTCCTGAAACCTCACAATAAGCCTCCATCCACATCTGGACCCTGGGCTGTGGTGCTAAATGTGTCCAGGTGGCCATTTTCCAAAACTGGATACAGACACAATTTGGCCAAATGGAGTTTGCAGCTTCTTTGACTACGTTCTTATCTTCAGCAGCAAATCCTTTTTCAGAGGTCCTTCACCAAAGGGGTATATGACCTCATGGAAGTGTCTTCAACTACAACCTTCTGCTTCATCCTGCTTGTGTTTTCAACTTCCATCTCGACAACTAAGTCACTTCTGCACCCATTGGTCAAAAACAATGTGCTTACAGAAGCCATTTACCCAGCACAATCCATCCAAGAGCCTCTTCTTCCCTTTGCTTCCATGACTGATAATCTGGTGGGCACCTGAGTCAAATCAGGATCTTGTCTATCAGTCAGTCGAAAGGTGGTGAGGAGGCGGGGCCTGCTCCTGGAGATCCAGACTTTATTCTGCAGCATCCTACTCCAGAGAGCTTGGTGGTGCAGGCATCTGCCAGTTTCTTGAATCCCAATTCTTTCCCAATCACCCCACCTGACTGCGAATCCAAATGGATGGATGCATTAGCTAAATTAATGCTTTCCTCCACTAGCCTCGCAGTAAGCTCCATAAACACACCATGCCTTCTGGGCAGGTATTCGCATGTATTATGAGACAAAGTTGCAGACATCTTGCCAGTTGTCTCGGAGGAGCTCTGTCCAGCCTTAGAGAGGTTTACTTCAGGCAGACAGGACACTGTGAAATACTCAATTTGATCTGGTCTAGACACTAATGGCTGCCTAGATAGGGGAGTTGGCATCAGCATGGCACTTAGGCGCCATTGTCTTCTCTTCTGACATCCAGTAGTCGCTCATGGACATGCCTTCAATGGCTCTAGGCTATTTGCGGTCAAGGCAGATTCAGCCCTTAAAATATTCAAGGTGAGCAAGACCACGGACCATTATCTGGGCTTAGCTTCGCCAGTTCAGCAGTTCCCCCAACACCAGTGCTCCTAAGGCTTTGGTAGAGGTTCCCAGCTCAGGCAGGGACAATATGCGCCTCAGCTGCAAAGGGCCTCCAAATCCTTTTGAGGTTGAAGCCGGGGATCAGGTTGACAGCATCCAAGCGACCAGGGGCAACAAGCTACCCAAATCCCATCCCCTCCACTCACAGCCGCGACAAAACTGCTTTATTTTCAGCTTGGTGACGCATTATTGGCTGGTAGAAGATCTCATTGTTTTCCAAATTCCTGGCTGGAGGCCCACAACATCCAGTCAATGGGTACTCCAGATCATACAATGGGTACTCCCTACCCTTTCTGTCCTAATCCCCAACATGCCACCGAACCACAGTACCTCTCGGAGGTCCACTTGTGCAGACGCAATGGAGAAGCTCAAGCTCCCTTGGCCAAGGGAGCATTACAGGGAAGTGCTCACAGCGGAGATTTGCAAGACGTTTATTTTCACATCTCCATCCTGCAGTCCCACATATGTTACCTGCTGTTTCAGGTAAGCCAAGAGCACTTTCAGTTAACTGTGCTCTCCTTTGACTATACCAGTGCACCTTAGATTTTCAAAAAGATGATGGTGAGTGTAACGGACCCATCAGCAGAGATTAGGAATACCAGTCCTCCCATACATTTACGTCTAGCTGCTGAAGGCAGGAGATCCTCAACCAGTCATAAGCTGCTCCCACAAGATGACGGCGAACCTGTTGACATTGCTGGGTTTTCCATCAACATGTCAGTCACACCTGACTCCTTCACAATCATTCCCCTTCATTGGAGCCATCCTAAACACAGTGCTTTTTTGAGCCATCACTCTGCTTCAATGAGCACAGGACATTCCAACTATGATCCTGATGTTTCAACCCTTGACCTGGGTCTCAGTGAGAGCATGCCAGGTGGCATCTGTGGGCTATGCATTGGGATCTGAAGTCTCATTGGGCCTAGCACTAAGGGGACCTATCAGAGTCCATCTGAACTGTCGAAGGAGACTGAATAGATCTGCAGTGGAGGCTGCTCGACCGTGATTGGACCGGAAGTCGACCCCTCACCATACATCACCTGGAGTTAACAGTTGCAACTGATGAATTGTTGCTTGGCTGGGAAGGTCATCTTGGAGAGGTTGAGATCAGAAGAATCTGGTCTCCAGTGAGGCTCGCCTACACATAAGCTTGTTGGAGTTGCAAATGATTGAATGAATGAAAAAAACATTGTCAGGCTAACTATTAAATGGGGTATTTCACTTGGAGTGTTATTGGTTACTTTTGGTTATGAATATCTCAATTAATATATGTTTGTAAGTCTTCATCTCTTAGATGGATGTTTTTCACTTATTGGTGTCCAGATTGTTTTGGCTACTAACGGTCTTTTTGCACAAATTTTCTTTTTCTTTTTGGTTATACATCCACGGTGTAAGGTGGTATGGGTCTTTGATTAGCATCAAACCCTATGATCTACTTCAAATATTCTGTTCTGTTTAAATTTCAGCCCTGAAGAAGTCATTGAGGTTATTCCTCCTAGGGCAAAACACATGTTGGCTGTATGTGTATGAACTGTATCAACGCAGTATTGGAGGAATTTGTCCACCTGAACTCAATGCATCCTACTGAGGAAGTATCATCACTCTAGGCTGTATGTTTATGAACTATATCAGTGGAGTATTGAAGGAATTTGTCTACCTAAATTCAGTGCATCTCACTGAGAAAGTGTCATCACTCTATAGAACACAAAGCAATTCATGAATAAAGCACAAGGACTGGATAATACTCTAGGAGCTGCTCATATATTTATTTATGGACTTCCAGGCTACTTATTGTAATGTCTAAGTCTAACATTTTGTTGTGCATTTTTGTGAATTAATCTGTTTATTTTAGAACGAGTGCCTCACATATGCTTTCATCTTTTGTTGTTTACTTTGTAAACTGATTAGGGGTTTGGGGGTTCCCCTGTGAGTGCACCGTTTTGTATACTACACCTAACACAGCCTTTGAGCACCTTTTTTTACCCTATATTTACACCCCAGATTCATACTTTTCCTGCCATTGCAGATGAATTTAGCGGACTTTGCCTAGCAGATAATGACTGTCTCTAGCATACCCTTCATTTACAAGCACACACAAGGTAGTGGTGTACCGTTTCTTTACAAATTTTTTTACCTTACAGTAGAAATGCACATTTAGTGTGGCTAATTTCATCTGTTAGATATTTATTTTTAATCTTTTATAACTTAAGGTTCATAATCCTCCTGTTGTCCTGAGGAGGCTGAAAAGAAAAGGCCGAAATGCGTTGACTTTTATCTACAAGAAATCCACTAGTAAAAGAGGAAAAATATGTTAAATCAACACTATCAGCCGATTTCAGTGAACACACAACATATGGACTTTTGGTATCTGGTATTGGACTATCTTTGGACGGATTTAGATATAAAAAGGATTCACTAGATCATCCAGCATATTAATGAACTGCCATGAGTTTTTTTGATTTGTTCCCTTTGTACACTGTATATATAAGCACCTGCAAGTATGATTTTTCAATTATTAAATTGAGTAAATCTGACGCTAGTGCCTAGAAGATCCCTGTGTTTAACAATATAAATATAAAGCATTGTGGACAGTAGTAATCCTAGTCCAATAATAATTGAAGTGTTATTGCAGACTGGTTTAACTGTGGTATTTATCCCTCACAAGTCACTGTTTTTTCTAGGTAGCAGATAGGAAATGGCAGTTACACTCAGAGGTAGCATAGAGAATCTTCCAGGAATAGGTAGAACTTTGGCTTGATTTATTCACCACCGCAGAGAACATGCAGTGTCTAAATGTTAGTGCATTGGAGTTCCAAAGGCAGGCATCCCTCTGAGACATCTTCCATCAGCAATGGGGATTGGGACTGCTGTATGCATTTCTGCCACTCCCTCTCCACCCCAAAGTTCTGAAAAAGACTAGGAAAGACCGGGTCCAAGTCTTCCTAATGGCCCCAGACTGGGCTAGTAGAGTGTTGTACATGGAACGTCTAGCCATGAGATAAAAAGCTAGATCTGTGACTGGGGGTCAATGTTTGATTGGTTCCGCATTGCGTACATCATTTGTGTTTGTTAGCTGTGGATTTTGGCCTCTAGCTCAGCCGGCACCTAGAAAACCAAGCAAACCTGGACATACCTGAAAACTAGACACCTAGGGGAACCCAGGGTGGGGTAACTTGTGGTGCTGCCACCAGGTTCTGTTAACCAGAATCCTTAGCAAACCTCAAAATTTGGCAGAAAAAACACTTATTCCTCACATTTTGGTGCTGCAAAGTTCTAGAATCTGTGGGGAGCCACAAACTTCTGTCTACCCAGCGTTCCCCCAGGCCTCCCAATAAAAATGCTACCTCACTTGTGTGGGTAGGGCTAGTGCCCGTGAAAGGAAATGCCCCAAAATACTATGGAGACAAATGATCAAATACAAAACTACCTGTTTTTGCAGGGGGAGCACCTGCGTTTTTGGTCCTGGGCTCTGCAGCCATCTAGGTAAACCTACCAAACCCAAAACTAGACACCTGAGGGAGTCCAGGGAGGTGTGACTTGCGTGGATCCCCCAAAATCCTCAGTAAACCTCAAATTTAGCTAAAAAATCACATTTTCCCACATCTCTGTGTGGCATCAATGCACCAGCACAAATTTCCTACCACCCAACATTCCCCTCCGTCTCCCAGTAAAAATAATACCTCACTTGTGTAGGTGGGCCAAGTGCTTGTGACAGGGAAGAGCCAAAAACATGTTGAAAATGAGGGGAAACCAAAGCAAGTCCAAAAGGGCAGTTTGGGCTGACAAGTGGGGCAGAATTGTTATTAGGATAGATGTGACAATGCTGGGTGGTAGGAATTTTGTGGATTCCAGGGATTCCAGAAAGTTCCATCACAAAAATGTGGGGAAAATGTGTGATTTCCAGCAAAGCTGGAGATTTGCAGGGCATTTTGGTTAAGAAAATGGTGCAGAGTGCATGTGAAGCACACCACCCTGGACTCACCCAGATGTTTAGTGTTCAGATGTGTCTAGGTCGCGTAGATTTTTCTAGATGGCAGTGTCCCATAGTCTAAAAAGTTCAGCTCCACCATTCCAAGTAGGACGATTTTGAGAGTTAGAAAAGCTCTGATGGCCCAAACGTAAAACCAAAACCTATAATAATCAAATGTTCTCTTGCTTGCTGTGTGATAAGATGTTTTAGTGTGCGGGGAGAGCTGAAAGACTGTTACCCCCTTCAGCTGGGGTGGAGGCATAACCATGCCGATACTGGTTGGTAGCCACCACCCAAATATTTTTGTTATTCCAGTCATCTAGTAGGCCTTCTGCCCCTCAGGGAGTGGATCGGGGGTAATGGCCCCATCTGCCCACCGGTGGGTTGAACAACTTTGTCCCCATTTATTTGGGCTGAGGGTATGGCCATAACTCCACCCTTTTAAACAAACAAAACAAATCTTCCCTGGTCTCTGGTGGGCTTTCTGTCCCCTTTGGGGACTGATGGGCCTTACAAAAATAGGCCAATCTGCCCCTACGGGGGGGGGAGAAATGTGCTAAAATAAATTTGCCCCCGTACTGAGGAGAAACTAATCTGTATCTCCTTCAGCGCAATGGGAGGCGACGTCTGATGAGGTCCGCGCGCAATCGTGCGCTGACGTCACTGGGGGGTGGTCTGGGGTGGAAGGGGAAACTAGTCCCTTTCCAGCCCTGCCTTAGGGGTGTTGGGGGGAGGCCCACGGGGAGAGCGCTAGCACCTCCCCCGAGGGCCTGGTGCAGGACGTAACGGTTCCCACCACCATCGTTTGTGATGCCACGATCCCTATGGACCAATGCACAGTTGTTTTGTTCACCTACTTACCATCAAAATTACATTTGTCATTGCCATAACATCATCCAGGTGAGTGAGCGAACTCTAGGCGTTGTTAGTAGTTCCACCATACATGTTATTCTTTCCAGATAAATTGGTCCTCTGGAATAAAGTATCATTCCTGCCCAAGAAAGCCACGCTTGTCCGCATACAGTAGTCCATCACCTTGCCAGCTTTCTGTGCTCCACCTCATTCTTCCATGGAGGAAAAACGGCTTCATTCCCTGGACCCCAAGAGGACACTCCACTTCTGCTTGGACCTCACCAGGAAGCACCTACATGACAACCAACTTTTTGTTGGTTTCTGTGAGGCTAAGAAAGGGATAGCAGTGCAAAAGAGGAAATCTCCAGGTGAATTATGTTACGTATTAAGATGTACAGTGGGCTAGCCAAGAAGCAACACCTAGAAGTCTTGCACGTTCATTCTACCACAGCAAACGATGCTACCATTGCACTGGTGTATGGTGTGCCAGTCCTGCACATTTGCCAGGCTGTGACGTGGAAGTCTCTTCTCACTGTCACATGATAAAGCTGCTTGGATAGCGAGGGCTGGCAGAACAGGTACTTCGTCTGATCAGTCTCATAGGATTTCCTGTTTTGAGTCATTCCACAGACCCACCACCAGGAGAGGTGTACTAATTTGGTATCTATTCACAAGGTGAGGAATCTGCAGTTTGAAGTCGGAAGAACAAGATGCTTTTACCTTTGCTAATTCCTTTTGTGGTAGAGACTCTTTCTAACTGCAGATTTCCCACTGAGTCACCCTCCTCCCCATTCTTTGGAATGGACTTGTTCCGAATCTAAAAGTGTGCACTGACATATTCTAATTTCAGTGGCACTGGGTCTGTTGGCAATCAGAAGCAAACTGACATCACCCTACGGAAGTGGTGCAGAAACAGTGGCCCTAATGTAACGGCATGTTGACACATGAAGAAAATTTCAGATCTACTCTGGCACCCTGGGAAATTGCCAAGGTGAGGAATCTGTAGCTAGTCTTTACCAGAAAAGGGGTTCTCAAAGGTAAGTAACTTGTTCATTAAAAATGTCCATGTGTTAGGACAGATGGGTGCAGGCTTCAGTATGATTTTGCCAGGCCCTTCACTTTCTTTCTAACCCTTTTTTTTTTCCTTTTCAATACCAAACAATGTACATTAATTACCACAGGGTAAAACAATATGGCTCAGAGTTAAGCAGTTTGACAGTTCAAAGACTCACAATGAAAATGAGCATCAAGTACAGTTATTGTGTAAAATCCCATGATTGGTCACAAATCATATGGTATGTCTGGGGACAACCTCTTCAGTTGCATATGTGCTCTTCAGACTTTGCACAATAGTCCATACCATCAGTCGACTGTTTGAATGTGGGGGGCCATATTCAATTGCCAATGAAACGTTTCAGGACTGGGCACAGCATCTCTATTGAGCAGGAGTGACTTGGTCACTCTACTGAACTGTAATTTCTTTACTAGCTCTCACTCACATCTAAAGTGGTAAGTGATCTAGTGTGCCTAGTCCGAACTTCTGACATTTCCTTGATGCACTGATTGGGGTACCCCTTATACTTCATCTTCCCCAAAGCCATTACACATCCTGACTTAAGAGCCAGTCTTATATGTTGGATATAAATATGATTAAGGCTCCCTGTTTTCCATTTTTACCTATTTTTACAGATAAATACAGACAAAACATCATTTATTTTCCTTCCTGTGCTTATTTTTAAATTTGGATAAAAAACGAAGTTAGGTTGTGTTTTTCAGTGCTTCTTTATGCTGTGAGTCATGGTTGACAGGCCAATAACTGTGTGGCTTGACAGGTAAAGAGCTTAAAAAAGAAAGAAAAGTAAGTAATGAGGCATAAGCATCTTTAAATACAAATAAGGTTGATAATAAAATGCGCATGTTTTTATATAAGTGTATTGATTTATCATTTGTGGGTGTTTACATAATTGACTCTTAAATACGAGGGCTCATTTATCGGTTAAATAACTATGGAAATATAATAGTTTTGATGAAATTTTTTCACAAAATTCAAAATGGATATGGATTAATGCAGATAAAATTAGCAAGAAATAAATGTGTAAATACAGACGGAAATCTAAAAAAATATATATCTTAAAACTGGGAGCGCTATTTATGATTAGCAACATACTCATCAATCAAAAGAGGGACTGGGAGAATCAGTAGTCCAGTAATCACAATATTGAACAAAAATACACTGTTCCAAAAAACAAAAAGAAAGAAACATCGCCAGGCACTCCTATCTACAGGAGCTAAGGACCCTCACACATTTTAATAGATGTCATGCTTCATCTTGGGGTAGCTCCTCGTCAGACTGGCGCTGCAATATCTGACGGACCCAACACGGGGGCTCTCAGCCGGAGATCTTAGCTGTTTTGTTTTAGTCTTGTCCAGGATTCTGCCACATTCAATAAAACCTGGGTTTGGAGGCTCCTGAAGCAATTTTATGATTTTCTCTTTTTCTCTCCTGTTTTTTTCTTCATCTTTGCCTGTAGGTTTGAATCCATTCCTACATGCTTTTCACTGTTTCGCACACATTAACAGCTAAGATCTCCAGCAAAGAGCCTAGCCAGTCCACTCACCAGCCATCAGCATCTGCTGCAGCTAGTGGACAGGAGGACCTGCAGCACCACCCACAGGCCACCAGCACCCCACCCCCAGCAGAAGGTGAACTGCCCCATATATGTTCCCTGCGACCCAGATAGACACCAGAGACTGTTGCCAAGACCACTGCCAGGAAATGAGCCCCTCCAGAACATCTCCCTTGTGTGCCACTGAGTCACCTTGTTCACTTTGGACTGCCATTGCTCCTTTTCCAATGGCCCCATTGACTCTGGACCTGTGCTACAAACCAACTGTGCCACTACACTGAGGTTTTCGGCCACCATCACCCGCCTCTATTACACTATCACTTCCTTTTTGGCATTTAAATAACCATCCTTGAACACAACTGTCGTATTTGTGCTTTATCATACAACAATTTGCAATGTATTGAACTGCATTATCCTGGGCAACTGTCCTGTAATGCGTGAATACTTCCAGCAAATGTGTTTAAGCAGTTTGTAGTCATCACATCAGTACACACTTGTGACCACACCAACATCTGCAAAAAGGAAAAGCATAAGTGACAGTCATTTGGAAAGTAAAGGTAGTGCTTGGCACAACACAGGAGGCACACAGCACTGAACTGAAATGGAGGTATGAACAGAAGTACAGTCTTACCTGAGTGTCATTGGAAGTACTGCTGTATTATATGTGTCCTGTTGTCCACATCCTCCTCCTCATCATCATCACTGTCTTCAGTGTCCTCTGCTGCCACAGATGCATTGTCTCCCCCCTCCTCCTGAAGGTACGGCACATGGCGTCTGAGAGCCAAATTGTGCAGCATGCGGCAAGCCACCACTATCTGGCAGACCTTCCGGAACCTGTCTTTCAGTAGACCAAATGTGCATTCAGCAACCCTCGTTGTACGGCCATGTGCTTTGTTGCACCGATTTTCTGCCCCTGTTCTCGGATTCCTCACTGGGGTCAACAGCCAGGACAGGTTTCAGTAGCCAAAGTCACCTGGAAGTAGTGAGGGACACATATTACACATGTACAGCCGCATGAAGTACAATTCCAGTTGCCATACACTGACATACATTGGGTGAAGCCTCAAGCTCACCTATGAGCCACACTCTGTGCCTCTGCAGTCGTGCCATCACCTGTGGGACGCTGCTATTCCTGAATACATACGCATCATGCAGAGATCCAGGAAGCTTGGCAGTGGCGTCTGAGATGTATTGATCAGCAAGGCTCACCATCTGGACATTTAGAGAGTGGTAACTCTTTCTATTCCTTTAGACCTACCCATTTGCCCTGGGAGGGGCCAAGGCAATATGGGTCCCATCAGTGGCCCCAACTACATGTGATGTGTGTTCCATGGTGTAGAATGCAGCCTTCACAGTGGGCAAATCTTCACTCTGGGGGAATGAGATGTAGCTGCTCAGGTATTTGAGCAAGGCAGCCAAAACCCTTACAAGCACAATCGAAAACATTGGCTGTGACATTCCTGCAGCCAAGCCCACTGTCACCTGGAATGAACCACTTGCCAGGAAGTGGAGCACTGACAGTACCTGTACTGCAGGGGGTATTGCTGTAGTGCTATGGATAGCAGGAATCAGATCTGGCTCCAATTGTTGACACAGCTCAGTAATTGTGGCCCTGTCCAGACGATAGGTGAGTATGATGTGCCGGTCCTCCAGTGTAGCCAAGTCCACTAGGGGTCTGTACACGGGTGCTTGACTCCTCCTTCACAGTGGTAGGTATCTAAGTAAACCAAACATGAGATGTGTGTGACTGCAGAAAGTATGGACACACAATATCACAGTACACAGAACATGTATGTATGTAGCAGACTGAATTTGTCTTGGTGTGTACAACCGATACCTATGACGCACATTAAATTGTCCAACATAAGTACCAGCATTAGGAAATGACAACCGCCTGTCCTGTATGTAGGGACAGGTGGAAGTGACCTCACTCTGCCGGCGTTTGGCGTCAGGGCAGAAGGCGGTCTGCACCGCCGGGCAAATCCTCATTGGCTAAAATGGAGCTCTATGGAACTCAGGAACCAATGATAATTAACCCGGCAGTGACTGTGTTCACTGCCGCGGACATGACCTCCATTTTCTCTGTACCACTTCACTTAATTCCTGACTTTTTACGGTTCAACTCCTCCACTGCAGGTGCTGCTGTGTCCTGTGTCTGGAACCCTTGATGGCCCGTGCTACAGGGAAATGGGCCTCCAGACCAACAGGTGAGTACATCATGGGTACGTTGGATGCCACATGGCTGCATGGAGATGTATGTGTGTGCTAGCAGTGTGTCATTTGGGGGGGTGTTTTGGCTGCTGCAGTGTGTATGCAGAGGTGCGGGTCATGTGTGTGCTAAATGTGGGATCTGTGCAGTATGGAAGCCATTTCTGAACCAGAATGGAGTGTTGAGTTCCTGGTTTCCTTCTGTCTGTGTTCCCTATGCAGGTCAGCTCACATCAGAAGAAAGGACATGCAGACCTTGGGGATCCATATCTGGCGAAGCACCCACTGTAGAAAAGTGGGAGGACCTGAGACGATGGGCCTGAAAGACTGTGGAGGCCCAGCTGGGGATGGCCTCCGAATGAGGGAGGGCTACCCATCGGACCCTGACCCCGCTAATGGCCCGCATACTGGCAGTGGCCAATCCTGAATTGGATGGGCACTTGAGGGCAGCACAGCAGCCACAAGGGAGTGAGTACAGACTGTGTGGTATTAATTTTTGTTGTCTGCCATGGGGTTTGGGTGCAACATTCTAGTCAGTGGATCGCCCAATATGCCGGAGTTGAGGTATTCTTGTGGGGTCCTGCTTAGCAATGTAGGGTGGTATGTATATTTGGTATCGGTAAGTAGCTACTATACCATGGCCGACATGGCTTAGTGAGTCCCAGTAGGTGTGCAGATGTAGTGTTTGGGTTATTTACTGCTGTTGTACCCATGTAATGATTTGACATTGTGGTCCATACTGCACAGTGTTAGTCCCAGTGAGTGATTGTGATGTGTATGCCATATGTGCTGTTGTTGCTGTGAATGACACTGTGCTCCCTTTCTTTCTCTCCCACCCTCTCTCCTTTTCTCATCCTGTCCTTGTGTGCATTAGCATCATCTGGCAAAGGAGGTGGGGCACTGGCGAATGGGGGAGCTGCAGCCCACGGGACCCAGGAGGCATAGTCCACCGACACCGAGGAGACCAGGGGGTTGGAGGACGCGTGAAGCACCACGGGGAGCCTGGAGCTACGTCTACAGATTCTGATTCCTCCTCGGATGGAAGCCCCTGGTAGTGGTGGACCCCTCTTCCCCAGACCTTCCACCCCCATACCAGCACCGCCCTCCAAGTAGAGCACCACCCAATTGCCCTTGCCCGCTCTCCCAGGAGGGTGGGGAGTCTCCTTTGCCTCAGGGCCTGCCCCAAGTAGCCCTGCTCCCCTCACTGAGGAGGCTATTGACCTCCTGAGATCCAGCTCTGTAGGGCAGTCAACCATAGTGAATGCCATCCAGGGGCTGGCATCCCAGATGCAACAATGCAGTGCCTACCTCGAGGGCATTCACAGTGGCGTGTTGCCCTACAGATATCGTTTCAGACTCTGGCCTCCTCTTTGACAGCAGCCAGTGTCCCTGCTTCTTCCATCCACCCTCCAACTACCTGTTCACAGTCCCAAACCCCTCTCCCCAACCCATCCCACCCACACAATCAGACAAGCATGCACGCAAAACAACAGACAGGACTCGCATAGACAAGCACAGGCAACACACTTCACTCCACTAGCACACCCACAGCCAACACACAGAAGCACATACAACAGCCACTGCCTCCACCGTCTCCCCGTCCTCCTCCTCCCTTACAGTCACATCAACACACACCTGCATGAACTGCATCATCAGTCCCAGATCCTCCCACCTGTAAATCCTTGCCCACAGTCACCACAACGGCAGACACGCAGACTAGCACCCCATTCACCACATGCGCTATCACCACCATCACATCCTCATGCAGCATACCCACCTCACTTGCAGATACTACAACAACATACATGCACACGTCCTGTTTGTCCTCTCCCACCCTGTCTGCCCACCCCCCTCCAAAAACACATAAACGCTCCCACTCAGACACCCAACAGTCATCCACCTCATACATGCACACTCTCCATGCACCTGCACCCAAGTCCAGCACACCTACTCCTCCTACAACCACTCCCTCTACCTCCACTCCCAAACCTCCTTGCACAACCCACCCCATTGGACCTAAGAAAATGTTCTTTTCCCGCCTTGACCTCTTACCTCCTCCACCCCACGTCCTGCCCGTAAGAGGGAGATCACTGCCCCCCAGCCCAGTACCCCCAGCTCCCTATCCACTCCTGTTCCTCCCCCTAAAGCTTCACCTGCCACTAAGCGTGGCACTCCGGCCCCCGCCCCAAGCAACCACCTCTGCCCCCTACACAATGGAGTAAGGACCCGCCCCCTCCCAAACCCAAGTCCAAGGACCCCCCCTCCCAGGAAACAAAACCATGTGACTTTGGCTGTCAGGAGTCAAGTTGGGCCTTGGACGTTTTCCTGTGGTTTTGTACTTACTCTGGACTGGCCAATGGCCCTTTCTGTAAATATATATATATTATTTATTGAGGTCGCAGTACCCAACGTATTACAGTGGTTAGACAAAAGGTATGTGTCCTGGCTTTCTCTGCTGCTGGCTCATGTTGTTGAATTGTTCTGCAGATAGTTCTCGGTGTGTGGTATGGTGTGTGTTGTGCATGTGGGTGTGTCACTCTCCCCTCCCTCCCTTGTGTGCTAGGCGGCTGTTCTCACCTACGTCGTCTTCGTCGGCTTTGCTGCTCCTGGACTGCCATTGCATGGTACTGCATCGGCAGGACTTCCAGGTCGGGCTCCCTGGCAGCCGCGGACTCCCCTGTGTCCTTGTAGGTGAGTGTCTCTTTTTATATGATGTGTTTCCGCCCGGCTTTTGGTGGTCCTGCTATGGAAATCCTGGCAGTCTGCTATGTCATAATATAGTGGGCGGGTCTTTGTCTTCCGCCAGCCTGAAGATAGCTACTGTTGTGGTCAATGGACAGACCACACTGGGGTTTAGGTGGTACATTGACTGTCCATGGGAGGGATCGCCCCCATGGTCATAATTTGTCAGTCTTCACTGCCACCCTGGCAAAGGTACTACCGCCATCGCCAGTGTGGGGGTCAGCTGACCATAAATGCCATAATGAGGGCCCAAGTGTTTGCAATACTGGTGATGTGGTTATTTGGGCTTTGGCTCTGTTGCCACCTTGGGAAACCTACCAAAACCAGACATTTGTGAAAACAAGACAGCAAGGGGAGTCTATGGTGGTATGAATTGCAAACCTCCCACTCAATTTTCTTACTCAGAAAGTCCTGCAAATGCCACACTTTGATTAAAACTGTGCATTTTCCTCACATTTCTTTTGAGGGAACGTTCTGGAATCTCCCAGTGATGGAAATGGTATTTCTGCAGTGTCACCCCCAAACTTTTTGCCTTCCTCCTTCTCTTTTTCTGACCTCATTTTTGCTGGCTTTAGAACTCTGCCCACTTTACCACTGCTAACTAGTGCTAAAGTGTATAATCCTTCCCTTAAACATGGTAACATTGGCTCATACCCAATTGGCATACTTAATTTACTTGTAGGTCCCTAGTAAAGTGCACTGCATGTGCCCAGGGCCTCTAAATTAAATGCTACTAGTAGACCTGCATCACTGATTGTGCCACCCACATAAGTAGCCCATTAACCATGTCTCAGGCCTGCCATTGCAAGGCTTGTGTGTGCAGTTTCACTGCCACTTCGACTTGGCATTTAAAAGTACTTGCCAAAACCTGATCTCCCCTTTTTCTACATATATGTCACCTCTAATGTAGGGCCTGGGTAATCCATAGGGTAGGGTGCTATGTAGGTAAAAGGCAGTGGAGAACACCTAATTTCGTTTTCCACTACTGTGAGGCCTGCCTCTTTCATAAGATGACATTAGGGCTACCCTCATAAATTGTTTGAGTAGTAGATTCTGATCAGAAAGTGACAAACAGGTCATGTTTAGTATGGCCAGAATGGTTATAGAAAATCTTGCTTATTGGTGAGGGTGGATTTTATATTACTACTTTAGAAATGCCGCTTTTAGAAAGTGAACATTTCTCTGCACTTAAATCGATCTGTGCCTTACAGACTTTCTCCAATCCACGTCTGGCTGGGCTGGTTGACAGCTCCCTTGTGCATTTCACCCAGACAACCACAAACACAGGATACTCAGTCACACCTGCACTCATCTGCATACTGAATGCGTCTTCCTGGGCTGGGAGGGTGGAGGGCTTGACATTTACTTTTCAGAGGCTAGTGGCCTGCACTCACACAGTGGACTGCCAAACCCCTTACTGGGACACTGGTAGACTGGCAGTCAGACTTGTACTGAAAGGGGACCTTGTGCACTTCAGAACCACTCTTTGAAATCTCCCCACTTCAAAGGCATTTTTAGGTATATAAACTGGGTCCTTGACCCCACCAAATTAGACCCTTCATGGGACAGACGCCCTGAACCAGATCCTGCAACCTGTCAAGAGGAGCTGCCTGGCTGCCCAAAGGACTGCCCTGGACTGCTTTGCTGTGAAGGACTGCAGCCTTGCTGTTGCCCTGCTGCCTTGCTGGCCTCTGACTCTGCTGAGAAGTGCTCTCCAAGAGCTTGGACTGAGCTTGCCTCCTGTTCATGAATTCTCAGAGCCAAAGAGACTTCTTCTCTTCAAGGAAACTCCTTATGCGGCAAAAACCGACACATAGCCTGTCGGAAATGATGCACAGGCTGCCCAGCGACGAGAAAATTGCTGCATCGCCAAAGCCCAAATGATGACGCCCGGCTCCCCGAGTGGAGATCGACGCAGTGCCTGTGTTGCGTCCAGAACTTCATCGCATAGCCATACCGGATTGACGAGCAGCTGAGTCGGAACGACGCAGTCCGACTTGCTGAGTGAAGAATCTACGCAGCACCTGCCGTGCAACAGAAACTCCGATGCATCATCCCCCAGATCGATGCAGCACCACTGACTTCATCTCGCATGCCCAGGATTTCCAGGCAGCGTCCCTGGGCGTCAAAAGACCCCTCATCGCAGTTAGGATCCAAGACTGCGCACTGGTAATCGACGCAAAGCCCTTGCAGCGTGGGAAGAAATGACGCATCGTCTGTGCTGCGTCAGGAAATCCGATGCACACCTTCCGTTTTCCACGCATCTCCTCCTCTGCGGTCTTCGTGCATGTAATTTTCACACAAAACCAGGTACTTTGTGCACACAAGAGACAATTGCTGATTTTTAAAGACTTAAGACCCTTCTAAACCTTGCAAAAGTGATGTTTCAACTTGTGCTTATCAAATATTGATTGTTTTTATTTTAATTTAATCATATAAATATCTTATATTTTTCTAAACCTGTGTGGTATATTTTTGTGGGGTTTTCATTGTGTTATTGCATGATTTATTGCAGAAATACATTACACATTGTCTTCTAAGTTAAGCTTGACTGCTCAGTGCCAAGCTACCAGAGAGTGTGCACAGGATAATTTGGATTGTGTGTGACTTACCCTGACTAGGATTGTGGTTCCTACTTGGACAAGGGTGTATACCTCTGCCAACTAGAAACCCCATTTATAACATTGATGATCAGCGGTGAGGATAGGACTTGTGTTTGTGTAGTAACATACAATAGCTACGTGTACACTACCTGCCCACAGTAAAAGGTCAGTTTGATTTTCCTCTTTTTGTTGTAATTTCTTTTTCCTGCTTGACATTTTAATCTAATCCTGAACAACATGTCTCTGGCTGGGCCTCAGGGAGGAGCTGGAGAGTTTGACCTAGCCAAGCTGGAGACATACACTGTCAACCAGCTGAAAGGGTTCTGTAAGGGAATGGGAATACCTACTCAGGGTGCTTCCAGGAAGGAGAAGTACCAAAAGGTGCTGAGGGCCTGGGCAGAAGCATGTTCACAAGAGGATGTTGAGGTGGAGGGGCAGAGGATGGCTCCCCAGAGGATTAGCCAATGGCAGTGCAGGGTGACACCCCTGGATTTGTGCCCCCTTCTAAACCAGGGAGCAGTGTGTCCAGTCATGGCCTGACCACAGGGGAAAGGGGAGGACAGAGAGAGGCGGACCTCTAGGCTAGCACCAGTGTCCAAGAAGGTACCAGGGAGTGACCCCAAGAAGGGTGGTTCCGATTGCCCCCAACAGGGTGAGAGGGAGGTTATAGATGACCCAGACAAGTCCCAGAGTAAGGGGGAGGGAAGGGTTCCCATACCCCATCAGAGAAACAGTGTGGTGGTTCTGGTGGGTGGTGGCCCAGGGCACCCCATTCCCAACTTCGCTGCTTTGAGTGCTCCCAGCTAGGACACAAGAAAGGGGACTCTGTCCAAAGAAACCACCCACAAGTGGGACCTGTACAGGGGTGGCCATTGTGGCCTTAGGGGGAAGTGGTCCCCAGGGGCAGGCCATAGACCATGCCCTCATCTGCTTCAGTTGGGAGATAGACTGAGAAGGTAAGTTGGTGATCCCTGAGGGTGGGAGTCATCACTTCCACCAGGTCGGAGTGAATGGGGTCCCAATCACTACTCTGAGGGACACAGGGGCTAGTCATACCATGATGGTGGAAAGACTTGTCTACCCAGAGCAGTACACCGGCCAAGTATGTAGGGTGACTCCAGCCCATGGGGAAGATTTCTTCCGCTGATGGCTCTGGTATCCCTAGAGTGGGGTGGACCCAGAGGCGGGTCACAGTTAGTCCCCAGATGCACATTGACTGCATTCCAGGTAATGAGTTACCCCTGGTTGCAGGAGAACTGAGAGGCGTGACCCCCTAAGGGTGACCTGACAGTTCAGTTATCTTCAGTACACTTCTCAGAGGAGGGTACGGAACCCCAGAGGTAGGGGCAAGGTGAGGGAGGACTCTCCCCTGTTCAGCCTCAGAGTACAGATCCTGGGTTGATTGGCCACTGTCAGCATACCATCTCTGAACTGGTGGGAGATAGAGTGGAGAAGAGGTACAAGACCCCTGGGGCTACTGCCCCCCATTCTGATATGCCTCAGGAGCTCATAGGGAAATCCCTGCCAGCCCCAAGGCTGGAGGAGAAGCTTACTCAATGGCCCCACTCAGGGACTCCACTTAGCAATGGATGGCCTGGGGCCTGGCTCCTGACACTGACAGCTGCCAGTGGCCTTTTTTGACTGCTGTCCTTGTGTTTCCCTGGGTTGGGGACAGAAGTCAGACCCAAGGAATGGAATGGGCCACATCACTTTGTTGGCCATGATAGTACTGTCTACCTTCTGGGATACATCTGTGAGCAAATTAAAGTTAGGAGCTCCGCACATGGGTTCCACAGTTGAAGAGAAGGGTTCCCTATGGGTCAGTTCTGTGGTCCCAGAGAGTATAGACAGAGAAGCCTCACTGGGTTCAGAAAAGCATAGAACTGGCAAGTTCCCCTGCAGTAGTGACCCATTGTCCATGTTCTATTGCCTTAAGCAGGGAAGTCCATCAAAGTATTGATTAGCCTACCCTGGCTTTAGGCTGGAAGTGGAATATGTTGGAAATGGCCTCTCTGCAGGATCAGCCCCAAACCTTTTTGCCTTCCTCCTTCTCTTTTTCTGACCTAATTTTTGCTGGCTTTAGGACTCTGCACACTTTTTCACGCTTTAACCCTGCTAATCAGTGCTATGCTCTCTCCCTTAAACACGGTAACACTGACTCATACTCAATTGGCATATTTAATTTACTTGTAGGTCCCTAGTAAAGTGCACTACACGTGCCTAGGGCCTGTACGTTAAATGCTACTAGTTAGTGGGCCTGCAGCACTGATTGTGCCACCCACATAAGTAGCTCCTTACCATGTCTCAGGCCTGCCCTTGCAAGTCCTGTGTGTGCAGTTTCACTGCCACTTCGATTTGCCATTTAAAAGTACTTGCCAAGCCTTAAACTCCCCTTTTTCTACATATGTCACCTCAAAGGTAGGCCCTATGTAACCCATAGGGCAGGGTGCTACGTAGGTAAAAGGAGGTCATGTACCTATGTGTTTTATATGTCCTCGTAGTGGAAAATCCCTAACTTAGTTTTCCAATACTGTGAGACCTGCTCCTTTCATAAGATAACATTAGGGCTACCCTGATAAACGGTTTGAGTGGTATCACACTGGCCTCTGACTCCGCTGAGAAGTGCTCTCCAAGGGCTTGGATTGAGCTTGCCTCCTGTTCCTGAAGTCTCAGCGCCAAAGCGACTTCCTCTCTTCAAGGAAACTCCTTGTGTGGTGAAAATTGACACACAGCCTGCTGGAAATGATGCACAGCCTGCCCAGCGATGAGCAAATTATCGAACCGGAACAACGCAACTGGCTCCCTGTGTGGAGATCGACCCAGTGCCTGCGCTGCGAGCAGAAGTTCAATGCACAACCATACCGGATCAACGCACAGCCGAGCCGGAATGACGCAGCCCGAACTCCTGAGTGAAGAATCGGCGCATCGCCTGCCATGCGACAGAAGCCCCAATGCATCACCCACCGGAATGACGCAGAACCTGTGACTTCATCCCGCACGCCGAGAATTTCCACACATCGTCCCTGGGCAACAGAAGGCCCCGCATCTCAGTGAGGATCCAATACCACGAACCAGAAATTGACGCAAAACCCTTGCAGCGTGGGAATAAATGATGCATTGTTGGTGTTGCATCAGGAAATCCGACGCACACCTTCCCTTTTCCACGCATCTCTTCCTCTGCGGTCTTCGTGCGTGTAATTTTGATGCAAACCAGGTATTTTGGTACTTCTTTTTAAAGACTGATGACTGTTCTTAACATTGCAAAAGTGATATTTCAACTTGTGCTTATCAAATCTCGATCTTTTTTACCTTAATTTAATCATATAAATAGCTTATATTTTTCTAAACCTGTGTGGTGTATTTTTGTGGTGTTTTTACTGTTATTGCATGATTTATTGCACAAATACTTTACACATTGCCTTCTAAGTTAAGCCTGTTAAGCCTGACTGCTCAGTGCCAATCTACCAGAGGGTGGGCACAGGATAATTTGGATTGTGTGTGATTTACCCTGACTAGGATTGTAGTCCCTACTTGGACAATGGTTCTTACCACACAGTGTATCCAGACTTCTTCTGGTTAAAAATGACACCCGACTTGTGTGGGTGGGCCTATTACCGATGTAATGGATAAGTCAAAACATAGATCTTGTAAAGTCAATGGTGATGTCAATGAGGTCTTTCCACGGTTACAGTTTTGGTCTATTCCAATGATCTTCTGAGTAAGTAAAACGTGTTGTCATTCACAAAAGCCATACTACCCTGGCCCCCCCCCACTGCATTTTGGGGTTTTAGAAATGCACTGGGTTTGTAGAGATCCCTAGTTGACAGATGATCAAGACCCCAAATAGTGCAGTCATTAACTATACCAAGGTTTCTGCCGGCCCATAGTTGAATAGCCCGACCAAGAGAATCCAAATTTCTTCTTGCCTACCATGGTGATGGGGATGCTCTAGGCCCCAGGACAGCAGAAAGGATATTGGGGGCTTTAGGCTGAGGTATTCGTCCGGGTGCCCAGATCAGTTGGCCACCACCACCTAGTTTTTTTTTTTTTTTTTTACTTAAAAAAAATCTATTAATGGCATCCAGATTGGGTTAGATCCTCTGATTTCCCTCCCTCCCCCTCCCTTGGGAGTGGGGGAACATAAAGACTGTTATGGCCTTTAGGTGTGGGGGCCGTCCAGCTCCCATCCCATTTCTTTTGCTTAGTAAACACTGGTTTCTGTTAGTTTTTTGCACCCCACCCATTTATAGAGGGCAGATAGGGGGAAGGGTCACCAAGCTGCCTCCTGGTGGTCTGAAAGGCTTTAGCGCCCTTTAGGGGTACTTATGCTTAGGGTGGGGGCAGCTTCAACCCTTCCATTTTTTTTTTAACCATAATCCCTCATTTCAATTGGTCCTTCTGCCTCCCCTCTGTAGACTGGAGGTAAGGTCCCAATTGGCCCCAATTGGACCCCAAGTAGGTGGGTATAGAACAGTTGGAAACTTGAGGTATGGGGGTTAGGCCCAGTGCCAATGCTCTAATTTTTAAGGAGAAGTGCAAAATATTGGTTGTACTCAGTATCATTCTTGCAACTCACACATGTGAAGGAATAATTTGAGACCAATTTATGAAAATACTTTGGATTTTTCTGTAATTTTTAAGACCTAGATTATCAAAATTTGTTAAATCCATTTTGAGTTATGGATTTTTGAAGTTTAATAAAAATAATTTTTTGTGCTTGTTAGAAATGGGTTTTCCGGTTGGATAGGGTATGCACCTAAGCCAGGCAAAACCCACCCAGTCTAGTCAGGGCAAGAAAGTTACACGTCCGAGATAACCCCTGCTCACCCCTTTGGTAGCTTGGCACGAGCAGTCATGCCTATGCCAGAGGCAATGTGTAAAGCATTTGCACAACACATACAACACCTGTGACACAATATCCCCACCGCAAAGGAAACACAACACCTAGTTATATAAAAATGAACTGTATTGTTCACAACATTATTAGACCAAACATAACATGTCCGTGATACCCTGCTACTCAAGCAGTTGTCAGCACATTATGCAATACTGTTACTCTGCAGAAATCAGCAGTAGTCACACATAACACAGAGGTTACTTATTATTCTGCAATATAAGCAGTAGTTAGGAATCACATTACTAAAGAAATGCACTTGTTATAACAATACCATAAATGCCTATAGCAGGAACATTAGAAAACATATGGCAAGTCATAAAAACATATTAGCATAAATGTCCATAACAGAAACACTAGCAGGTCAAAGCTTCATCAAGAATGCACCCATCCTGGTAAAACACCTGACACTGAAACAAATGCACCTACCAAGGTTAGGAAGGGTACAGCACCTAGACTGCTAGCGCAAATTTCTCACCAAGTCAAGGCAAAGGGGCCCCCACCGTGCCTCATGCCAAAGACGGGGGCCACCTGATGATGAGTGACAGAAGGGGGCAGCACACCCCTACTTTCTTTTATGGGGGCCCTTCCTCGCGTTAACGTACAATCCGGGCACCAGTTATCCCAGGGCTGGCCACCACCTGCCCTCTTTGAACTCAAAGAATGCAACAAACCAAGATCAGAGCTTTACACTCCTCTGGTAGTGGACAGGGGAAGAGGGAACTTACTCTCGCCTCCCCCGTGTCCTGCTTTCCAGGCGGCCCTGGGATCCTGAGGGAACCTCAGATAAGGGCTCCTTCCCTCATGGGGCCGCTGCGGTCCACTCGGCCGCAACAATAAATTCTGGAACCAAAGGAAGGGTCTGCTGGTGCCCTGGCGGTGCGTCTTGGAGTGCACTTCACCCCGGGGGCACCGTTACGAGCACGCTCACTCCGGTGTTCACTTTGTGGTGCCCCGGGGGCACTGGACATGGCACGTTTTCGACATGCTCGGATTTTGAAACACCTGGGTTGTGGTGGTGATCTCCTCCTTCGGCCACATCACAGGGAGGGCTTGCCAAGTGCATAAAAAAAAGAATGAGCACTCTCCAGACACCTTTGCAGGGAAAAGAAAGGATGCTCTTTAGGTGCTTGAGGACAATAGACAGGGCACAAGCAGCACTCTTTATGTGCTGCAGCATTCAGTTACAGGGTTCAGAGGCCACATCACCCAGCCCCTGGGGGACACAACAGGTGGAGCCCAGTGCAGCAGCGCCCAGCAGCAGGCGAGCACAAAGGGTTTGCAGGCAGTTGGCAGTTCCTCCAAGTGATCAAGCAGGTCACAGGTGAGAACAGCAGTCCAAAGTGGTTCCTGGGGGTCCCTCCAGCAGCATTCTGTGTCAAGTTACAAGCATGTCAAAGTCCAGAGTGTCTCCAAATTTTGCAGTGTGGTAACAAAGAGGGGGAGAGGAGGTTCCAACCAGTTACAGCTGGTTCTGGGAGTGCCCCCCTCTCTCCTCCAGCACCAGCTCTAAACATCAGTTGTGGGCAAGGGACCCTTTGTGTGAGGCCAGGGCACAGTCTTTACAGATGCATTTGTGGCCTGCCTCCCCCTTCTCTCAGCCCAGGAAGACCATTCAAAATGCAGATGTGACACCTCCACCCTCCTTGTGTACAGGCTGTCTGAAAAGTATGCACACAGCCCAACTGTCACTCTGCCCAGACGTGGATTGGAGTCATCCGCAAAACAGGTTGGTTTTGGTCATCGGTGGGCGCACTGTGCCAGCTGGATAAGTTCAGGCAGCTCCCGGTTCCCGGTTGAACAGTCTCTGGAGCTGGTGCAGGGCCACTGCGAGGGACCACTTAGAAAAGCACTGCACAGGTACATTTTGAGGTGGTTCCTTGGAGTCCCCTTGAAGTGCTGAGGTCACGATGGGTGGGGGACACTTAGGTTGTTCGTTGCAGAGCGAATCGGTGAGCTGGGAGCTGTGCGCAAGGATGGCTTTTTGAGATGAAAGTAAGCCGGTTCTAGGGTTGGTTGCAGGACAGCGGGGGCACTCTAGTAGGCAATCTGGGGTGTTCCTAAAGTCCCTTGACTGGGACTTCCTCCTGGTCCTTTTTCAGCCCCTGGTGGGCTAGTTTTCCTCGTGTCTGATTTTAGCTGGCCAATACCCAGGGTATTGGTACGATTTGACCACTGGAGGTTACAGTGCCACCAAACTTGGCACACTTGCAGAGTTTGCCCTTGCTGTAGTCTGGTCCAGCTGTGACTTGCGGTTCAGGAGTTGACTGGTCAATGAAGTGACCCTCACTGGTTTGCTGGTTTCTTCTTGTTGTAGAGTGGTACCTCCACTCTGGTAGGAGTTTTTGTGCGATTTGTGAAGCCTGGAGGTTATCTAGGGTGGTTTAGAGTTTTTCCAGTGTCCAGCAGCTCCTTAGCAGAGATTGTTGGGTCCTGGGTGCAGCTGGCTAGGTTTCGCGCCTTTTTTTGTGCTGCAGCAGGTCCACAGTTTTTGTTCTGCAGCAGGTCCACAGTTCTCGTGCCTTGGATCTTCTTTGTGCTGGTTTTCATTTGCCCATTTAATCTGATTACCCGGTCTAGGGGTGCCCACTAAATACTGAATTTAGTGGGTTTTTCAGGAGGAACCTGGTAGTGTCCAATGGGACATCTACCTTTGGGTGGCTACACCCACTATAGTGAGTACTTCCTGTTGGAAGGGTCACTTCCCTATCCCTGATTGGTTATGTTCCTTCCATCTTAAATGGAGGAAAATGAAATGAAATGCCCACCTCGCAGGCTACACCTTATGGGTGGTGTAAGCCAGGTGGGGCTACTCCCCCTACTCTTTGTGTAGTTTCCCACCTTTGCTCCCACCAAAGGTGGGAATTTTCGAGGGGGTTGACCATCTCCTGCTAGCAGCAGGCCTGGGGGTCGAGTTTCAAAGGCAGGAAGCCCTTTAAAGCTCACCGGCAGGGCAGAGCACATTCCTGAGGGAGGGGGTGTTAGCACCTCCACGCAGGAAGGGCATTGTTCACAAACCAGAGACACATATTTCTCCCCCAAGGTTTGTAGATTGGGTGTCTGGAGGTGGCAAGCTGGATAGAATCAGTCAGCAACCATGCCAGGGATGTTAGCTTTTGCAGGGGGCACCACTAAGGTGACCTCTGGGTACATTTACGGTTAAATCCAATACTGTTACCCGTTTGGATTTATCCTTCTGGGTTGTTTGATACCTAACAACCCAGGGTTAAGAGTGGCCATCATGTAGCTGGTTAACTCATGTTGACCAGTGTCCAGCACATGTATTAAAATGGCTGCTCTGTTCACTCACTATGTCCCAGGTTTGGCAAGTACACAGTTGTGGCATATTGCTCATGCAGCTATGCCCTCACATATAATACTGTGCACTCTGCCTTAGGGCTGGAAGGCCTGCCGAAGGGGTGTCTTATTTATAGTGTATGCAGTTTATGGTGGACAGGGCACATAGGCAGTATGCCATGTTGAGTTTGTGTTTTGGGTGTGCACCAGGACACTCAGCCTGCAATGGATCTGGATGCATGGCCCTAGAGGGAGGCACAATCAGTGCTGATGCTCTCAAGAGCCTACCCTTAGTACCCCAGGCCTTGGGTACCTAAGTACCTTTTTCTAGGGACTTATAGTGATAGCTAAAGGTGTATCCAATTGTGCCAATGCTTTGCATCAGTTTTAGGGAAAGAGCTCTGGCTCAGGGAACCTGGTTAGCAGGGTCCCTGGGCACTACAATTTCTAGGCTACTTCATACATCAGGTAAAAGGTGGGGGGGCTAACCATGTCAAAAAATAGGCCTTTTCTCACACTGGGGTACCCACCCCTCATGCTTATATTTAAAAAATAATTATTCCTACTTTCTATTGGGCTTTCTGACTTCCCTTAGGGGAAGATTGGGGTAACCACCCTAATCTGCTCCCCATAGGGACAGAAGAACTGTTGGGTTCTTTTGCAATGCAGCTAAAGTCCTATATCACCAACTCATTTTGAAAGAAATAGATAAATAATCTTTGGTTTCTAGTGGGCTTTCTGCTCTCCACTGAAGGAGGGCAGGTTATGTGTCTTGTCTCAACAACTCTCATGTGTGCTCCCTTTGAGCCATTTCATGTTTGTCCGCTCAGGCTATTTACCATCAAGACGACCTTCCTTGTGGTGATAACATCTGCCCTGAGGGTCTGTGAGCTTCAGACCTTGTCATCTAAGCCTCCCGACCTCACTATACATCCTGACAAACTGGTGATTTTCACAAAAGCCTCCTTTCTCCTGAAAGTAGTCACTCCATTTCACATCCACCAATCCATCACCCTGCCTACCTTTTAGCTCCTCACCATCCCTCCAAAGAAGAGGAGCAACTCCACCATCTGGACTAATAAAAACTGTTGTTCTACCTTGACTGCACACAAAGGTTCATGGTGGAACTTCATGGGGTATGTTGGAGCAAAGAAAGGTCTAGCCATGCATAAGTGGACCATCTCCAGATGGCCCCCAATCTGACCTGCCGGATCGACAAAAATCCCACTAGACTGCAAGTATTTTATTTTATTCATCTGGAAATGGGGGCTGCCCAGAATGGGCATTGCAATGTCCCCTTCCCCCAAAATAATCATCACAGGCTTTGTGTCCCCCCAGGGGAGCAGAAAGTTTACTTGGCAAAAGGTTATTTTTGGGAGGGTAGGGGCAGCCCAGAATGGGAATTGCAATGCCCTCCCTCCCCCCCAAAAAATAGACAAGTCTTTCTTCCCCTCCCGGTGGGGGGGGGGGCATATCAGGGGCAATAGTCCTCAATCAGAAATCCCACATTGTCCCTACATTTCTGTGATAGAAACTTCCAGAATCTGCAGGACTCCACAAAATTCCTAGCACCCAGCATTGCTCCATCTATACTGATAAAAACTTTGCCCCACTTGTGTGGGTGCACAAAGCAGAGTTAGCCTAAAACATATGAAAAAAACTCTCTTTTGGACCATCTTTGGCTCCCCCTTAATTCCCACGGGTTTTTGTTTCATTCCAGTCGCAAGCACTTTGCCTTCCTTCACAAGTGAGGTATCATTTTTATCAGGAGACCGAGGGGAACAATGGGTGGTAAGAAATTTGTGGCTCCCCTCAGATTCTAGAACTTTCTATCACAGAAATGTGAGGTGATGTGTTTTTGAGGTTTGCACGGGATTATGGATAGCAGAACCTGGTGAGAGCCACACAAATCACCCCATCCTGGATTCCCCTAAGTATATAGATTTAAAAAATGTACAGGTTTGCTAGGTTTCCCTAGGTGCCGGCTGAAGTAGGGCCCAAAAACCATAGCTACCCCACTTCGCAAAAAAATGGGTAAATTTTATGTAAAATGTTATGCATCCTTGTTGCATTTTGGGCTATTTCCTGTGGCGGGCACTAAGCCTACCCACATGACTGAGGTACCATTTTCATTAGAAGACTTAGGAGAATGCTAGGTGGAAGGAAGTGTGTGGCTCTGTGCAGATTCCAGAACTTTCCATCACAGAAATATGAGGAGAATGTGTTTTTTAAGTCAAAGTTTTGAGGTTTGCAAGGGAATCTGGGTAGAACAACCTTGTGAGAACCACACAGGTCACCCCACCCTGGAGTCCCCTAGTTGTCTAGTTCTCAGAAATGTATAGTTTAGTTCCCTAGTTTCCAACTGAGACAGGCCCCAAAAACCACAGCTACCCACTTTGCAAAAAATGGGCCAGTTTTGCGTGGAAAATTTTGCTGTGTCCATGTTGCATTTTGGGCTGTTTCCTGTCACAGGCACTAGGCCTACCCACTCAAGTGAGGTACCATTTTTATCAGGAGACCTAGGGTAACACATAATAGCAGAACAAGTGTTCTTACCAGTTGTCGTTCTCTGCATGTGTGCCTTCCAAATGTAAGACAGTGTGTAAAAAGAAGTCTTTTTGAGAAATGCTCTGTAATTCACATGCTAGTAGGGGTAACCCCAAATTCAGAGATGTGCAAATAACCACTGCTACCACTCCATATCTTATGCAAGTTTCAGAGATACATAGGTTTCCTTGATACCTATTTTTCACTCTTGTGTTTTACCAAATGAATTACTGTATACCTGGTACACAATGAAAAAACATTCCAAGGTGCAACTCAGTTATTGGCTCTGGGTACCTAGGGTTCTTGGAGAGCCTACAAACCCTACATATATCCACAACCAGAAGGGTCCAGTGGAAATAACGGTATATTGCTTTTTAAAATCTGCCATAGTTTAAAATTGTTATAGATGAAACGTATACACAAACGGCTGTTTTATTTCAACTGTTAATTTCTTTGGGAAAGTCTTGAGGGATCTACACAAATGACCCCTGAATTCAGATATATGGCCTTCATTTGTACATCAGTGGTCTTTTCGCAAGACCGCCGGGGTACCTCGTGCTGGCGGTTTTCCTCACAGCGTATTATGACTGATGGCAGCCCTCCGCCCTTTTCCAGATGGAGAGCCGCCAGCAGCCATACTGACGTTCGGCGGTGAAGTGGAGGCTGCTCCACCTCCACCGCCACGTCATCAGAAAACCGCCCACTGAATCACGTCCCAGGATTCGGTGTGGCAGTGTTCTGGTGACAGGGAGCTGGCGGCGGAGCAGCCCTCATGGATCCTGTTCCCTCCCAGAGGATCACCGGAACAGGTACGGTGATCATCCGTTAGGGGAGGGGATGGGGAGATGTTGTGTGCGTGCATGGGGATGTGCGTGTGAGTGTGTAGTGGGGGTGTGTGAGTGCGTGTATGCATGCAGGGGGTGTGTTGTGTATGTGGAAAATGTGTGCGTGTATGTCTGTATGTCTGTATGTATGTCTGTGTGTATGTGTGCGTGTATGTGTAGTTGTGTGTGTGTAGGGGTGTGTGTGTGTCAATGTTGGGGGTGTGGAGATGGGGGTCCCTACCACCTTTGGGGATTTGTAGGGGGGTCGTGGGTTTGAGGGGAGGACTCTGGGGATGGGGAGGGGGGAGAGGAGATCTCTATCAGTGCCAGGGACCAAATTTCCTGGCACTAATAGTGCCTACTGCCATTTCGTGGCGGTACAGAACCCCACGAAATCCATGGCGGTATGCAGGGCCGTGATACCGCAGGCGGTGTAGTGACGGCCTTCGGGATGGAGACCGAAGTCTCCAGCCCAGCGGTCGTTAGCAACCTGGTGGTCGGAGTGTTCACATTTTTTTTGGTATCATAATGATGTTTCTGTGACACCTGTTTCTCATAAACTCTGTGCCTCAACTCATTCAAATCCACATCCACACTTTTACTACACAATGAAGCCATCCAGGCTGGAAGTAGTTTGTATCTGGACTCTACCTCTGAGAAGAACAAAAGGAGAAACTCCTGTGGCAGAATGTGGAGTATTCAAATATGCCCATACTTTCTCTTTCAGGAAATCAATTACATTACAATTAGTTTTAAAGCTGTTTGTACCCCAGCTTTCAGAATACGGTTGGCCCTTTCAACCAAACCATTTGAGGCTAGACTATATAAAGCCACGCGTGAATGCCTAATATCAAACATATTCATAAAGGTTTCCATTTCAGTAGAAGTAAAGTGCACACCATTATCAGTGACAATAATTGATGGTGGACCTTCTAAAAGGAAGAAATGAGATAAGAACAAGATCACAGACTCTTTATCAGCATGCTCAACGAAAGTATAATAGATCCATTTTGAAAAATAGTCCATAGCAACAATCAGGTAATTCATATCCCTAGGTAAAAAGTGGAAGGGTCCTGAAAAATCAACAGCAACACTTTCCCAAGCTTTATCTGGAAAAGGAACTGTACACAGAGGTTTTGTTCAACACTTCCAATGCTTATCAGACACACTACAAGAAGAACACTTATCAACTAAATCTGACACATGTTTTTCAAGGCTTGGCCACCAATATTTCTCTTTTAGTCTCCTGCAAGTGGCTGAGACACCAAGATGGCCTTCATGAGCGCCCTGATCAAAATGGGTCTCAGATCACTAGGAGGGATACAAACAGAACACCTCATACAAACACCATTTTCACAAGACAATTCAATAGCCAACTGACAATAAGTGCAAAGTTCACCTTTGTATTTTTTTTTATTGGGCCAACCATGCTTAATATGATACAACACTTCCGACAATAACACATCCTTAGACATAGCTAAGTTCCAATCCTGCTCAGAAAATAACCCTTCCGATGCAGCAGCCACATCTAAAATTCCCACCACGCACTCAGTGTCCTCATCCTCAGTATTCGACTGAGAGAATGGCAGTGGCAGATGTGAAAGACAGTCTGCTCGAACATTTTTTTCCACCAGCCACATACCTGACATCCAAGTTATACTCTTGTAACCTTGAAAGCAACCTTACTAGTCCTGGCAGATGCTCATCCTTGTTAGTAGGAGAAGGAGCATTTTTAATTGCTTCCAAGTTCCCTTGTTTAGGTTTAATACCTTCTGCAGATATAGTGTGACCCAAATATTCTACACTCTCAACCATAAATTTGCATTTCTCACTCTCAATAGTCATACCACAGGTTTTGAGAATGGAGAGTACTTTGTCAAGCAAAACTCTATGCTTTTCTCTATTTTCAGTATGTATCAGATGTCATCCTGAAAAGCACATACATTGCTTAAATGTCCAAACAGAGAATCCATAATTTTTTTAAAGACACTCGCCGCAGACTACACTTCCCAAAGGAATAAAGTCCGAATACTACACAGCTTTAATTGCGGTGCCTCGAGGATAGCAACAGACAGTGCGTCTAGTAGAGCAATAGGCAATGACAGCTTAGATGAGCAGAGTTACTCCCAGGTCCCCATCTGTAACAATGAAGGGTGGTGATGCTGGCTGTGCCCTCCATAGCTAGTACTCTGCTATCACATAATTGCACCTGCCCTCCGAATAAGAAGCTGCTGTCCAAGAACACACTTACATGGTAATGATGTAACACACCTAATAAGCAGAAATGCTTCTACAAGTCCACCTAAGTAGCTACTGTCCAATAACACACAAGACAAAGGGAAGGGCAATAAATTCATAGCCACTCAGCCTGTATACAAACAGTAATGCACTCCAAGACATCAGTAAGCCTAGGCTTTATTTCCTTACTACATGACCTAAAGTGAAGAATGTTTTTAAAAGTATTTAAAGAGTTATGACGTCATGAGACCCTTGCTATAATTGCAGAGCACGTATGCGTCTGCTGTTGTACAACACATGTGCCTCCTAGATATGTTCAGCCAAAAAGCAGCACCTCAAAACAATCGGGAAATGCAAATGATATGATATTGTACATTAAAAGGAGTCTACGGGTTTGACATGGTTATGTGTAGCGGGAACAACAACCAAAGCAAATACTCTTTTTCAATCAAAATAAATATATTTTAGCAGGTTAATAGCAAATGCTACTGTTGAGTTTATCTGCAGGCGGACACAGACGTTCGTTATGTAGAAAAACAAATAACACGTGAAGAATGAACTGACACAAGACCCATAACCAGCCCTCCTTTCAGCAAAAGTACAAAGAAACAAACTGTGGACTGCTTACATGACACAAAGAACGAAAATGAACATCAAGTGGTTTTGATCGTGATTTCTTGTCATAAACTAAGCCAAGGTTGCCACTTTGCCACTGAAAAGAATAAACAACGGAGTGCTCACATCAAACAAACTTAAAAGCATTCTGGTGTTTTTAAGCATGACCTGCTTACAAAACATAAGTCAAATGATGGCTCGCCCAGCTTTGTGGGTGTCTCGTCATGGACCTTGGCAACACTGAGGTTTAGGTTAAAGTCATCAATGACTATCCAAATGTCATTTGAATTATGTTTTTTAATTGCACTATGGAAAATGTTATTGACATTTTTGCTGTTATTTTTTAATTTTTCTTGTGCCAGCTTAATATAGATATTAATTAAGTATTATCTATTTCTTTAATTGCCAGGTTTCAAGTCAAACTATTTGCATGAATTTATTTTCTATGGGCAGTTTATTTATTAGGGTCGAGCACTCTGGCCCCTGTTGTAATCTCTCTGTGTGCTTTTAACCACGCCCATGTCATGCCCATCAGTTTGGTTGGTTCGTGGGCGTGCCTTTTAAAATCTGCTATAAAATAATGATTTTTAATTCTTTTATGTATACACCAAACAATGGTTATGATGATAAGCACTCCTGTTTTAGACACATTTTCATAGTTCACTTTATTTATTTGCTTCAGCAATCGCTTGTGCAGATTGTTGAACATTTGAGAAATGCATATCGACAGGGACATCTTTTCTAGCACAGGTTTTGCAAGTTCATGTACGTGTAAGTTCTGTGGGTAGAGGCTTTAGAAATTTAGTAGGTTTTAGCACCCTATCAATATCATCGCAATCAAATTCATACAGATCTTTTCCTACATATGCATGTTCCAAAAGGTTTCTGTATCTTCTGATCAAGTAGAATGCTCTTTTAATGTGTCCACGCATAGAAGGTGACTTTGGTGGAAGATCACTTAGTGGGATTGATCTCTTGAACTCGCTGCATCAAAGATCGTCAAATGTGTGACAGTCAGAACTCGTTTTCCACTAAAGCACATGGCATTTTACTACATCTTTAAAGTCACATCCTTCTGTCTCAGCAAATCTGCACTGGCTCAGTCATTTCAAAGGGGTTTCTTGTTACAGAAGGCATTCCATAGCAGTATTTCTACAGCCTCAGATATGATGAGCATACCTTGTAAAGGACAAACATAATGAGTTCCGCTCAATACTGACTGGACAGTTTTGCTTCCAAAGATTTCAGCCTCAATAAGTGCATTGTCTATACCACATCCACTGAGATAACTTCCTGCACACTGCAGTGCAACGTTTGTAATGTGGAAAACAACCATCATTGGATACAAATCAGCAAATTCTACTGGATTGCTCATACAGATGTCATCTACAATACAGAAAACACCTTAATCACAGAGAATTGACAGGATAGGCTGATCTTCAAGCTGAGCACACACATTTTTGGAATTTTTTAGAGCTCTGTGTACTATTGCGTAGTTTGTGACTGGAGGTGGTATTACTGATAAAAACCCAACCTTCTTCAGTGGGACGGTATTCTTGGAGATCAGAGCATGAATTCCAGCCCATGGAGGAACTGGCTTTTAATTTGGCATATGATATATTTTTCTCTGTTGAAGGAGTCCTCAGATTTTGTAGTTAGCAACACTTTGGCCCTCATTACAAGCCAGGGCTGTTTTGGAGTTTGTACCGCACACAGGCTGGCGGTACAAACTTGGGAATTTCGACCACGGCAGAAGCGCCGCGGTTGCACCGCCGGGCCGGCGGTTTCCCGCCACTATTGTCCCAGCAGTTGTAATCCCCCAGCGCTGCAGCGCTGCCCAGAGGATTATGAGTCCCCCTCCCGCCAGCCTTTTCATGGCAGTATGAACCGCCATGAAAAGGCTGGCGGAAAGGGGGGAGTCATAGGGCCCCTGGGGGCCCCTTCACTGCCCATGGCTCTGGCATGGGCAGTGCAGAGGGCCCCTGCCAGGGCCCCATGGAGCTTTTCACTGTCTGCATAGCAGGCAACTGCAGCTCCCGTGTTGCGGCCAAGATCCCCGCTGGGCCGGCGAGCGGAAACCAGGTTTCCGCCCGCCGGCTCAGCGGGGATCTCAAAATAGACCCCATGGGAGTGCGGCTGCATTGGCGGCTGCCCGGTGGTTTCAACCACCGCCCGCCAAAGTTGAAATGAGGGCCTTTGTCAGGAAGTAAAGATCCTCTGCTACCACCTGCTTTGCTCATGTTTACGAATTTAAATCAACGGAAAACCTGAAACAAAAACAATATTAAAATCAATTACCAATATGATGGCTAAAACACATCATTATAGAGCCGCCATTTTGGAAAATGGTGGAAGGGTTGCTCTGAGGAGCTATTTTCTGTCTCTATAAGACTACTTAACCCCCAGAACCTATGTTTTCACACCACAATGAAATATATAGGACTCATGGTTCCTGAAATATTACATCATCACTGCAACACATCCATCATTTTTAAAAATAAAATCCAGAAAAATTCGGCCTGGATCAGCAATGTCTACCCAAGCTAAATTACTTCTCTCATGATCCAAAAACACAAATCAAAAATGGAAATCTCTGGACAATGTTTTTTTTTTTTTAGTTTTTTTTTTTTACAGAGGTATATCCGGAGGGGGGGATTATTTGTTACTAGTATTTATACCAACTGTGTTTCTTAGAACTGAAGCTGAGTGAGTGGCTGATGACTCGCCATTGCTATCAGCCCTCGTTGACTGAGTTTTTTTAATATGATTTGGTCATGGCAGAAGTTTTGTTAGATAAAGGTTGGGACATGGTCTACTAACTTCAGTGCCATGAAAATATTTTTCGTGAAACATATGTTGCCACATTTTGCTATTGATGCCACTGTGGTAGCTAGGTGGATGCTGAGCAGCACCTCCCTACATTAAGTGCAAATCTGTTCTTTCAGAAAATTGCTCTGACTGCACACTTCTTTGCTATTTTAAACTGCTCGATTGTACTGTTGTACTTTTTAAATCTAATTTGCACTTTTACAATTGCAGCTTCTACCTCCTCATACCCCAAAATAGCCTGGTGCCATTATTAAGGTTAGTGCTGTAGCGTTTATGCCCCCACAAGGGAGGGCTACATAAATGAGTAGGCTGCCTATTCATACAGCAGATGTGCTGCTGGTGCAGCAAAGGCGCGTCAAAAAAGAGCGGTCCACCCAATATAACCCTACCTGACCTGGGTAAGAGAACAAGCAATAGAAATTGTGATTGAATGCAGGGGACCAATTAATACTTCTATTACCATCAACAAAGAGTTATTATTATTCTCTCTGTGATCTGATTTCTTTACACAGTTTATTTAAGCATTTCAGGGCAGGACGAAGAATCCAAATCCTAAGACATAAAAACAAAAAAATGCATCTCAATCACACCCAAAACATAACAAATACAAGGGAACACTGGAATGGGGATGTAACACAATCATAAAATATAAATCACAAGCAAATTGTCCCACAAGATTTTCCTCTATTAGAGGTAAGAGTGGTTACGTTGCCCATTTTTACAGTCGGAATCCACCTGACTGCGATGGTTGTAGGATATTCTACACGCAGTTGTTGATAGCCTGTCAATTTCTTCTCAGGACTCTTTATATTGCGTGGAATGGCTCTCAACGGTAGAATACATTTTAGGCCCAACCTCGCCTCAATCCTGAAGTGTTGACGCGTTTCGGCTCCTTCATTATGGGCCTAATGAGGACTAAATGGAGACAACATTGCCTTTACTGATTTCTTATTCTTATGCCTGAAAAGGCACTTCTTGTCTATTGGGGTCTTCAGATAAATAGTTTTCGGGATTGCCAGTGCACTGTGCGTGTCACGTGAAGCATCCGCTCAAATCTCGCCTGTTCCGGTGAGTCGGAGTGAGTTGTGCCGAGGTATCGTGAACCCCTGGATGGACAGCGCACAAGCTTGCCATAACCTGCAAAGCAAAGGCAAACCCATCTGCCCAAACCCATCTGTGCCAACTGGCTCCAGGCATCAGCCACTATGCCAGTTTTAACACTTACTCTGCCTTGGACTTGCTGGGCCTGAGACCTGTAAGTGTGCATATTAGCCATGAACTTATTGATACCTTAGGAGAGATTGGCATTTTTAGTTTACACACTAATATGTACGTTGGATACCATGAAGCACCAATGTACCACAATTCCTGTCTCCAATATCCAGAAATCACCACCTTTGAACCTTACAGGGGTCACACAGAAGCATAGTGCACCAAAGGTAGCATCATTGACTATGATACATTCAAGGTATATGAATAAGTCTGTTGCCCTATTTGAACACACAGTCACTAGGAAAACATAGAATTGAAATATCAAATCTTCTAGTTGACGATAACCTTGACACACTATTTATGACTGAAACTTGGATCTGACAGAAATCTAGCCCCGACATTTTAGCACTTCCTGAGAGATATCTAATCAGTAGTATATTAATTAATTCAAGTCAATTCAAAGGAACTTTATTTCGGCTACAAGAGCCATAAAAGCACATAGCAGCATTAAATACCAATAAATACATGAAGTGATAAATGTAACAATACATAAAATGATAAAATGGAATACAAATAAAATACACTCAAACAGTGTGAAGGGACAGTCTTGTTGGAACCATTAAGCAGATAAACATTTCCCTCTAGCGATCCAGCTAGCTCTGAGGAACTTGGCAACGGAGATCACTAGCGTTGGCCTAGTGTCTGATCTGAGGATTCGCAGGGCTATTTCAGAGCTGCGTACTCCCAGCAGTCTGCATGCCAGGGCCAGCCATTTCCTGCGTGAGGCGGTGTACGCCGGGCAGGCAAAAAGGACGTGAGGGAGGTTCTCAACGGGGGCTTTACGAGCTGGACAAGAGGCTGATTCTTTGTGTGACCAGCGGCTGGTGAAAAGTCTTAGTGGTAGCGTTCCAATGCGGAACTGAAAGTACAGTTTCCTTTCCCTTGGGACTGTGATTATGTCCCAAAAAGCCTCACACTTGCATGTGTCTTTTAAGTTAACAAAGTCACAAGATAATGTAGTGTGAAGTGCGGCCCCTAAATCTTCGTGATCTGCCGTTTGCCAATATAGTTTCTTTAGTTCACTTTTCGAGGGAAAGACAGAGGTGGTTGGTGAATTCCAGAGTTCACTGAGCCCGAGTGACTAAAGTGACCCCTTGATGTAACGTAGCCAAGGGATGCTGTGAAGGTGATCAGCTTTTAAAATAACCTGCAGGGCTTCAGTTAAGGTTTCAAGCTCTGGGGTAGTCCAGAGACACCGCCAGTACAGGAGAGGGCGTAGGCGGGCTTTATGACCGATGTGTTTTATGCCAAGATCCTTAAAAAGGTGGAACAGTGGAGTGCTTGGCGGAGGGACACAAGGTTTCTTAGGAAGTTGTTTTCAGCTATGGTTATGTCTTGGATTTTAGCGTAACCCCATAGTTCAGCCCCGTAACGTGCTGAGGCCACAGCCTGGGCTTTGTATATCTGTATTGCTGGACGAATTGGTTTTGTATACAAGAGGTGAACGTTTTTTAATAGTACCCCTGTTGTTTGCTTTAGTTTTAAGGTTTGTTTTCCTATGTGTGATTTCCAAGACATGTTGTCAGTCAATGCTATACCCAGGTAGCTGAAAATGCCCACCTTCTCAAGTGTGGTGCCCTCTAGTGTAAACTTCCATCTAAAAGATCTATAGGGATTGAGGGTCATTAGTTTTGTTTTAGAGGCATTGATTTCAAGTCCCCGCGTTGAACAGAATTTCTGAAAGCACGTGAGGAGTTTCCTTAGTCCACTAGGAGTCTTAGATATCAGGAGAGTATCATCTGCAAAGAGCATTACAGGGATTTTTTGTGTGCCAAGTGATGGTGCGTCAGCCTCCACTCTAAGCAGGTAGGGGACGATTTCATTGATATACAGAGAGAAGAGGGTCGGGGCAAGGCATTACCCTTGCCGCACACCCCTTGATACATGGATTCTATCAGTTAGTTGCCCCTTATTGTCCCACCTGACTCGTGCGTAGTTGTCCTCGTGGAGCCGTATCAATAGTGCTAGGATGTGCTCCGGGATTCCCATTCGGGAAAGAGTGTCCCATAGTTTGTTGCGAGGTACTAGGTCAAAAGCAGACTTTAGATCCACAAAAGCTATATAAAGGCTCCCTTTACCAATGAGCACTGTTTTCCAGTATAAAAATAGGAACCTGAAGGCTTGGTCAGTGGTAGATATTTCTTTCCGGAAACCGGCTTGGAGGGGACTAAGGATATCATGTTCAGTCATCCAGTCTTCGATCTTTCCTAAGAGGCAGTGGCAGAAGACTTTTTGCACACAGTCAATTAGACTAATTGGTCTGTAGTTGCAGGGGAGTGATCTGTTGCCCTTTTAAATGATCGGGACAACAATAGCCCCTTTCCAGGACTCAGGGATAGGCGCCCCAGATGCTATTGCGTTCGCTATGATGGTGAGGTATCTTGACCAGGATGCAATGTCGGTTGAGAACAGGTCTGCTGGAATACCATCCGAGCCGGGGGCCCTGCCGCTTTTATGGTGTCTAAGGAATATGTTATGTCACTTTGAGAGAACAGCTGGTGACTGTGTTGTGGTAATTGTGCAACATAATTTTGTCATATCCCTTGTTACTTGTGAGCAACTTCTGATATTTTAATATTAAAAATTGACTTCAGTAAACATCCCTTAGTATGTTTCATAACTTACGAACCCCCACACCCTGAAATATAGCACTGTCTACAATTTATGCTATCAGATGGTCTGCTCGCTGTAGTTTAACTACACTTGACTGTTAGTTATTATCCTCACTGGCTCTCCATTAACACATCACCAGTCTAACAAATAAAAAAAGGGCATATTTTGAACTTAGTCTTGAAACTAACATAACTAATCTTACTATCTCACCTTGAATATGGTTGGAGCATTACCTGGATTTTACCTACCTATCCTTCTATATAAAAATCTAGGCCACGCTGAGTTTAACACCATTCGACATTGGTGTAGCATATACTTAGAAGCAATGTCTTCTTCCCTGAAAGAGACTATGCCCAATCAGAGCCCACTGGTTGACAAACTGGAACCAGAATTCACTAATTGGCAACGTGAAGCAAGCAATACTTATATCCCACCAAAAAATTTACTGAACCAGCTCATCCCCTGAACCAAAACCAGCCAAACTTCAATTCCGTTGATTAGAACAATAGAGGCACAAAAATTAGTTAAGAAAATAAGGTTGAATTCAAAACTAGAATGGTAAAATAAAACAAATCTCAATTACAACAAAGTCTAGGTACTATTGCAGCAAAATCAATGTAACCCTGTTGGATGCAGGGTCACCCCCAAACGTTTTGCCTTCACCCCTCCTCTTTTTAAATTTCGTTGTTGGCATTAGGACTGTGTGTACTTTTTAACTGCTAACCTGTTTATGCTTTCTTGCTCTAAAACTTGGTACAATTGATTTACACCTAATTGGCATATTTAATTTACTTATAAATCCCTAGTGTATAGTACTTAATTAACCCAGGGGCTGTAAATTAAATGCTGCTAGTGGCCCTGCTGCACTCATTATGCCACCAACTTTATTGCATTTTAAAACATGTTTCAGGCCTGCCTGGCCGCCTGTAGTGCAGTGTTAAAACTGCCATTTCGACCTGGCAGAATAAACCTTTTGCCAGACCTGAACCATCATTTTTAATACATATAGTTCACCCTCAGGATAGGCCGTAAAAGCCCATAGGGCAGCCTGCGTTGAATAAAAAAAAATAGGACTTTTTTTTAAAGTTTTGTATGTCCTGGTATGAAAAAATTCCTAAATCCGTTTTTCATTACTATACTGCCTATCTGTCCGTTAGATAACATGGTGTTACCTTCTTACATTTAATAAGTGCTAACTTTTGACTGGGGGCAGGAGGAAATTACATGTGTGGACTCCAATAAATTATCATTTTAAATCATCTTTAGTATTAAAGTTGGATTTTAGATTACAATTTGAAAATACCACTTTTAGAAAGTACCTGTGTTTGTTAATGGCTCCCCCATAAAGAATGAGTATTGGGCCAAGACAGTGAAAATAAAAGACTAGTGTGGGTTGGATAGGCCATCATTCCAGGATGGTTGGGTGGTGCAGAGGTCTTTCCTGCCACACTTACATTTCAAAGGGCTTGCCTCCAGCACTCACAGCAGGCTGCTTGAGGCCTGTGTTCTCCAGGTGACTGCCCTGCTACTTGAAACCTGCCTTACTCCTTAGAGAGCTGGCCAGCTGCTAGAGGTCTGCCTTGCTGCTTGAACCCAGGACTACAAGAGTGACTCCAAATGCTAGTCCGCGGGCCTCCTGTGTGAGCTATGTGGACATGACATAACCTCCAGAGACCTTGAACCCTGCACCTGGCCTCTGCTGGAGTGAGTCTGTAACTTTAAAAGTGGTATTAGAGATACTACCCCCTGCCTATCTGTGTGTTCCACCAGAACTGACACAGCGAAACGCAACTCGACGCAGGACCGTGCATCGCAGCCCCTTGCATCTCCTGAACAGCAGCTTCATTGCAGCCAAAACAGAGCGACACAACTCGACACAGGATCTCAGATTGTAGACCTTGTAGCTCTTCATCAGAAGCGAAACAAGATGACACAGCACTTATCATCAAGGACATATAGTATAATCCTCAGCCGGACTAACCTTGTCACTGTATCCGGCCTTCACTTCTTCGTGGTCAGCCTGAAGTTGTGACTTTATCCTAGTCTAGTGCAGCAAGATAACTGTTGTTGGTCCTTTGCGCTTGTAACCACTACTTTTGCCTACAACTTTGACATTACATATCTCTAGCTCTACTGATTGGATTTTTGTCATTCAGCTATCATTTTATGTATTAAAATGTTCTCTATTTTTCTAAATTAGTGTGGAATTGTTATTTTGTTGTGTTTTCACTTTATTGCTGTTTGTGTGCTGCATAAATACTTTACACTTTGCCTCTAAGTTAAGTCTGACTGCTCTTGTGCCAAGCTACGAGTGGGTTAGATACAGATTAATTTAGAGACTTAAGTGGTTCACCCTGACAAGGATTGTAGTTGTTGTTTGAGTAGAGTATCCACCAACTCAACCACTAACCTGATTTTTAGGCCGAGCATTCAAGATCTCTTGAATATAGTTTATTAGATCGAGCATTTGAGACCTCTTGTATATACTTATGTACTTCTTTGTCGGGTGTCTGCTTTTTCACTGGTTTGTTTCAGTGTCCTTAAAAATCCTTGCTTGCTAGTGGTCAATCCCTGCTCTTTGTCCCACCTTTTCCACAGTTGTACACTCCCCTAGAGCATGGCCCTAGTACTTGTACCCTTCCACTTGTGCCTATGTAGCATGTTCTTGGGGGTTACTTTTTTCTTAGGCTAATAGCATTTGACCAGAGCGCTGGATGTTTCAGTGGCTCCAGTATGTTTCTGTTAACAGGGCTCTAGTCTATTACTTATTTTCATCTGCAGTCATATGTGACTTTGTTTATTCCATTCCTTACTCTCCCTTGCGCATTTTTGAAACGTAGATGTTGCATTGTAAAGCTGGCCCTGCATAGATAAATTATTCACTTTTAAATGCGATGTTGATTTTTTTCTTGCTTTTTAAACATTGACGTTTTTGTGTGATTCAGTAACTTGCTTTTTGGGTGAATATTAACATTTATCGACTTTGTAGCAAGATAAAAGATACATTGTATTTATAGGTATGTTTATATGGTGTTCAAAGTGAGTTAATTGGCATTAGGTAGGCTGCATGGCAATTTAACTTTATATATTTATTGCAAAACTGGTTACAAACCTAAGCAAAACAACACATGCCATAAAATAAAGTTAATTTTTTATCACACAACAAAGCGTATAAATTATTTAATATTGAATGCAACGTGGAAGTTTATATAGCAAATGCTTTCTTTTGAAATAATATCTTTATTATGTAGCGTGCTGGGATACGTTTTCTTTTTAGCAATTTGAAAGCTTGGAAAGTAGCGTTGTGTCTTTGTGTGAAGCTTAGCATCTGTGCATTCGGCCATACTACTCACTGCCTCTCTGAAATAAATATTCACAGATGCTGGTTGTTAACAAAGATACAAATCTTTATGGCTGGCTGTTTAAATTCTCTGCTGGCTGTTTAAATTCTCTTTCTTAGCGAACAGCTGTCTGCTACTTTAACACATTAACAGACTATTTAACTGTTTCACACCACTCCATATGTAGATGCGGTGCTGCTTTAGCCCTGGTATTGCCTTGTGCGATGGTGTTTTTGGTGCCCTCCACCCCATGACTAACTCCTTAGAATTCCTTCCTACCAGTGGGCAAATGACCCCCTCATTTTTCTTTAGCCCCAATTTCACATACATTTATTTGTTTTAAAGCACTTGTAAAATATGGCTTTATTAATCCACTCAGTTACTTACATAAAACATCGTTCTGTTCTTTGCAGCAGGCATGTTAACTCTCTAAGCTACTGTATGGCAAGTTATAGCTGCGTTGTATAAAACTCCCACCTTTTTCCTTGGCAGGAACATTAATCACAAGAGGTATCTTGATATTTTAATTGTTTCCAGAAGGCTGAATGCAAACGGAGTTTTCAACAGGTGCTTTAAAAAATTGGACGTTTTGTAAGTTATTGCTAAACACAGTGCCTCCTTGAGGATAGCACCCCCGAATCGAGGCTCACCACCTGGAGCGGCCGCACCACTTGCACTGCTATAAAGCCGGCTCTGCGTAGATTAATTATTCACTTTTAAATGCAATGTTGATTTTTTTTTATTGCTTTTTAAACATGTATATTAGATATACATATATATATAGTAAGAGAGACCCCAAAATTGTAATATAAAACAAATATTAGCAACATTTTCAATTTCAACTGCAGATAGTGGAAAAAGGTAAATAGAAATGCTTTAGTTATATACAGGGCCACTAGATTTTTTTGGCAAAAACGACCTCAGTATGCAGCAGAGTTGACCAATTTATACGGCAAAAAAGTCCACTTATGCATTTACAACACCAATAGCTCTAACTCAAAAAAAAATGTGAGACCTATTGCATTGCAAATGCTTGTTTTAAATGGTTCCAGTGGTGGGTTCCAGTACTTTCGTTTGTGCAGTGCCACTCAGTGATTTTGTGTAACAGTAAAATTCCACATAAATAATCTGACATCAGAGTTTTTATTTTAGATTTCTTTGGGCCATATTTTTTCTTTTTTCCAAATTCTAATCCTACTTCACATTTGTGCACCTGTCACTTTTGTCAGTAAAGAAGGATTTGGATGTTTACATCGTAGAAAGCTGCAGAATGTTTGAGCTAGAAAAGTAGTGCAGGGAGAGGGGAATGAAGCCAGCCAAGAGCTTTCCAAAGTTTGAGTATGAGATAGCCCTCCAAATCTGGGAGGAGGTCCGCAGAATACAAGCTGCAGCTCATGGGTAGGAGGATGATGATGAGGAGCATGAAATGGATGAGGAGGAGAATGCAATAGGGGATAAGGAGTCTACCTTTGCAACAACTCCAGATCTAGAAGGAAATTAGAATCTTCTTCCTCTGGCCCCTGAATCGGAGTTGAGTGGGACACCAACTGGAGTGAGGCCCCCTACTGGGTCCAGCATAGGAAGCAGGGAGGCCTCCCACTCCCTGTCCCCTGAGTAATTAGAGGACATGAATGCTGAAAGGTAGGTCAGTCTGCAGCATGCCGAGCTGCAAGTGGCTGCAAAAGCAACAAGGGCTGAGACAGGAAAGAGCCCTGGAGGGCAGAAAGCTAGCTCTGGAGAAAAAGTAACTATGTGGGCACATTAAGTGAGTCTGAGGAGCTAGATGTAAAGAGCATGCAAGTCTCAGAGTCCAGCAAAAATGGTGGCCATCTGTGGAGGCACATGCCAGGTATGTGGAACGGAAACCCTTTTGGCTTTCGAAGTGGTGGAACAGATTTCTTACACCCCCATGAAAGCAGCCTTTGTTTCAAAGTTTGGTCTTCCCCCAGAGAAATCCTGTTTAAAGTTTAGGGATAGTCACAAACTGTCTGGCCAGTCTTGGGTAGATTTCTAGACTTCTCCAAGGAGGCACTGGACAATTGGCTGAAGGGCAGTAATGTGAGCTGTTAGATAGCAAGCTTACTGACACCAGAGAGCTTACAAATGAAGCATACCTCTTGTGTAGCACCAAGGTCTACAAGAAAGTACCTGGGAGTGTCCCTGGGGAGAGTGGTTCCGGTTCCCCACAACAGAGTGCGGGGGAGGTTCACTGTGACCCTGCAGGTCCCACAATAGTGTGGGGAGAAAGGATTTGCCTTCCCCTTCAAACAAAGGTAGGGGTGTTGTGATAGGTAGTGGGCCAGTGCACCCTATTTCCAACCTCAGTCCTTTGATTGCTTCCATTTGGAGCATAAGTGAGAAGAACTGGTCTGTACCAAAAGACCATCCACTGATGACAGCTCCACAGAGGTGGCCAGTGTGGCGTTGGGTATAGGCAGTCCCCAGGAGCAGAGGGGAGAGCATGTCCCTTAGCTGGGAGGTGGATTCCAAGGGTAAACTTGTGATCCCTGAGGGTGGGAGTTGTCCTTTCCCTCAGGTAACAGTTAATGGGGTACGTGTCACTGCCCTAAAGTAATAACTGTGCCAGTCAGACCATGGTGTTGGAAAGTCTGGTTTCCCCAGATGAGTACACAGACAGGTGTGTAGGGTAACTCGGGCTCATGGGGATGCCTTCTTCTGCCCTGTGGCTCTGGTATCTCTGGAAAGGGATGGTGGAAGCGGCCCAGAGGAGGGTTCCCATTTACTGCATTCTGGGAAATTATTTACCTCAAGTGTTAGAAGAGCTTGGAGGGGTGACTATCAAGGGTACCCTGAAAGCTCTGGTTTCTGTGGATTCTACTCCCAAAACTAGAGTATGGGGGCCGAGATGGAGGGGTTGGAAATGGAGACAGTCCACAGTGGGAGAACCAGTGGATCAGGGGTTGGAGCCAGTCAGCAAGCCAGAGTTGTTGAGGTGCATATGGGTTCATATTTTAAGGCTGTCTCTGCTGTGAAGGGCAGGATTGTGAGACTCAAGACTCTCTGCTTTGTCTCACCCTTATGATGCTGTCAGAGGCTTTAGCATCTCAGGTACGGGCTCATGTATAAGCTTGTATATAGATCAGCTGAAAAGCAGTTCCAAACAATTAACTTGGAAGAACAATAAGCTATGATAGTCAATTTCAAACATATGATGAACAATTTTCAAGGAATTCAGTTTGGTTGCATTTACATGCAAGCGCATGTTTCAAGTGGGGTCACTTTTTAAATGGTATCCTTAAATGTGGAGGGAGATGAAATGTTTGCAGTCCCTGGTGTAACAGTTCATGTCAGATTATAGGAGTTCACGTTGTGGGCCAGAATTCTTCTAGAGACCGTGCCAAACATGAAAGGAAAGGCCACAGACTGCTGCCTCCGGGCTGCAAGGTCCACTGCGCCCGCCTTCCTTGGAAACCGGCTTCACTGCTTACCCTGCCTAAAGACCGTCCTACAAACTACCAGTTCCTTCCTCGATCGAGCCATCTTCACAGGCCAGACTCCATTGAGGGCGTGGGGGATCGAGGACAGTGAACCGAGGCCCTGGAGGGGGCCTGCCTTTCACACAGGGACCACAAGTGCACCTGGCCGCTTCCATGATGGTCCCAGTGATCCCAGCAATATCGAACCCAAACAGCCCCTCTGCAGCAGGCCCTCGGCTGAGCCCTGCGTTCATGGGATTGGGAGAATAGGCCTTTGCAGTTCAGGGAGCCAACCAAGCCTTAACCCCAGACAGACACCGAATGAAGCTAGGTCCAATGGTCAATCAATCAAGGGCTGCCAGTGCCACTAGTCAGTGGGGCGAACACTGCTCCTGCGCTGCTCCTGCTTCTACAGTCTGTGCGAGACGAACCTGACATAAAAACAGGTATATTGTTTCATCTCAATTTCTGAAATAGTAAATTAGTATATTTGTTCTTACAGTGAAACATTCTCCTTTGTTTTGACAAATGTTGATGGCAGCAGAAAGTTTGGATACTGCAGAAGACTATTGGTAAGTGCACATTTCATAAATAATAATTTGATAAAAAGGAAATGTCTTTGTGTTGCATGCCACCGCGAAACTTAGTTTTTTTCCAATATTGTACCTCTTTACGTTATCATAGGCCAAATTAGCAAAGGAAGTAATAAATCTAAGACCATGAAAATAGGCCAGTTCATGTCGTAGCTCCACACGTTTTTGTGCATTCACAAAAAGAAATAAGCATTGGAAAAACCATCTTTCAAAAGCGAGTACCAACCTACTGTCTTTCTCAATGCTTGTTTATTTTAACTTATTTGTTCTAAAGTTGCACAAGGTAAGGTGAAATGGCCTTGTGCACCATGCTTGTGTGCACATGTTTTATAACCATTCCATATTGGCTGCTGTGTGCACATACTTCGTGAAACACCAGTGGCCAATTTGGCTGTTTTACTTTACCTTTCCAGCACGCCACATTACTATTCTGCAACTGCATAGTAAAAATAATAAAAATAAACTGTACAGAAGCACGAACATTGAAGTGAGCAGCCTAGTAGCACTTTGCAGCTGCCGACCTCCTAATGAAAAGGAAAAAAGAACGAGTGGGAATGCATAGGAAGCAATTTGTGAGCGAGTAGTTGTAAGTATGTGAAAATAGCACGCCAAGGGCTCTCGGGAATTAAAAAATGTTATATGCATGGAACTACTTTTTTGTGATGTTTACATCCACAAAATATTGTGGGCTGATGCCAACGATGACTGATAACCATTTTAGTCAATTCTTGATGCTAGCTGAACCACAGTAGTCAATGGCTGAAAGAGGCTGTGCAAAAACTCATTTCTGTAAATGTATCTGTGTGTATGTCTGTGTTTATGTTAAGACAGTAGCTCTTTCAGACCGCTAAAGAGGTCTATAGACAGAACCAAAAAAGTTACATAAGAAGGACTTTGATTTTCATAGTTTTCCAAGCTTAGAGCTATTTTCCAGGGTTTGGTTGATTATCCTCTGCCAAGTATAAGGTCAGTGCTGAAGTGCTATTTGAAATTTCTTTTTGCGTTTCTTGCAAACATTTTGTTGGCTATTGAGCCACGTAGAAACACCAATCGTTTATCCATGGACTGTTCTTTTTTTTTTTAAGGTTTGTATTATTATTAGTACAACATAGAAACCCGCATACAGCTGGTAGCACAAATTGCAGAATTAATTATAGAAGAAGCAAGGCCTCACATCATTTCCCCCCATTCTGTGTCCTGCCCTCCTTTGCATATCTTTCCCTGTGGTCTTGTAAGTAGAGTGCATCGCCAGTTTTGTTCTGCGTATTGCTTCGGAATCATGACTTAATCATCGCGAGTTCCTGCACTAAGTAGATTAGTTTTGAGAAGGCCCCGTATAACACTCGAGCGTGACTCAGTAGGTAGTAGTTCAGCATATAAAGTGTTTTGTTCATTACAGTGTATTAAAGCATTGAACCAGTCCTTGAACTTGGGGGATTGCCCTTTACTCAAACAGCACGCGATCAATCTCTTCTCTTATAGCAGTACCAAACCCGTGTCTATCTTCAATACAGAGGATGTACCTCCCATACCCATCTCAGTACAGCCACCTTCTGATCCAGAGGAACTATATGATCAGTCATCCCAGACAGGCCTGTCAGAACCTCCTTCCACTAACAGCGCACCTAAGGGCAGGACCAGGAAAGATACAGGAAACCTGCTGAACGCAAGAAAAACTTGAATAGTGCCAGAGGCATATAATATGGTTATTCTATTATTTTATAGTGAATAATGTGTAATCTGCTATGTGAGTCCACCAAGCCTGTTTGTGTGCAGCCAAACTTCCACATTACTTCAGTGATTGTGAGCCCCATCTCCTCCTCCCATAGGGAACGTGCATCCCTTCCAGTGACTGGAATCTTCTCCATCGCTGCATGGTAAAGGGTTGAAATTAGTCATTTTTAGGGGCGAGCCTGCAAGCGCATGCGCTAGCTCAAGTGTCTCACTTTCAAAACTCTGTTGTGTTCAGTAAAGGGCTTTGAGCCCGCCAGTCACCTACCCTTTGTTACCTTGCGTTGCATTCTGCTTTATAGCATTGTAATGCAGGCCTGGCATCATTTCCGTTCTTCTGTGTGGAGCAGGGACCAAATACTGATTGATTCAACTTAATCAGTGCCCATCCTCTGCTCCCTACATGACTGGGGTATTATTTTGTCCTATTTACCTTTTAGTGCCTTGCAAACAGAAGGTGTGGCACTGTCAAAAATGTGCAGTGTTTTAGTTTTTATAGCTAACTTTCTTTTATTTTGCCAAGTCATCGTTTCTCACTTTCTCATGTTTTCTTTTGTTTTTGCTCATGGGTGCCATTCTCAAAAGATGATGATTATCTTCTTCTGAATATTGTAAAGCAACATTGTTTCTTTGTTATGTGTAACTCCACCACATTCAAGTCCAATCCATCCATCCACCCCACCCCACTCCAGTCCACGCCACCTCAGTGCAGTCCACCACACTCCAATGCACCCCACTCTAATCCACACCACTCCAGCCCACCCCGCTCCAAACCACCCCAGTCCACCCCACACCAATCCAGCTCACCCCATCCAGCCCAGTCCAATCTACCTTACTCCACTCCAATCCAATACACCTCAACCCAATGCATCCCACCCCAATCCAATTCACCCCATGTCAATCCACCCCAGTCCACCCCACTCCAATCCATCCCACCCCAATCCAGTCCACCCCACTCCAGTCTAGTCCTATCCATCCACCCCACTCCAATCCACCCTGTTCCAAACCACTCCAGTCCACCCAAGTCCAATATACCCCTACTCCAATTCACCCACTGCAGTGCAGCCAACCCCACTACAGCCCACCCCACACGGATGCACTCCACCCCACTCCAATTCACCACACCACACTCTACTCCAATCAACCCCACTATATCCCAATTCAATCCACTCCATCCCAGTTCAGTCTACCCCACTCCAATCCAATCCAATCCATCCCACACCAATCCACCCCACCCCAGTCCATCCACCCCACTCCATTCCACCCCAGTTCACTCTAATCCACACCACTCCAACCCACCCCAATCCAGTGAATCCAATCCACCCCATTCCACTGCAATCCGATTCACCCCAATCCATTCTACCAAACTCAGTCCAATCTACCACGCTCAATCTAATCCACACACTCAGTCCAGTCCACCCACTCAATCCATTCTACCTCACTCCAATCCTCCCCAATCTGATCTACCCAGTCCAATCCACCCAATCCTGTCCATCCCACTCCAGTTCACCTCACTGTAATCCAGTCCACCCCACCCCAATCCAATCCATACTGTCAAGCCCACCCCATCCCAATCCACACCACCCCATTTCAATCCAAACCACCCCACTGTACTCCAGTCTACCCATTCTACCGCAACCCAATCTATCCCACCCCATCCCAGTTCAGTCCACTGCACTCCAATCCAGTCCATCCAGCCTACCCACTCCAGTCCAATCCACCCCATGCCAATCCACCCCAATTCATTCAACCCCATCCCATCCCAGTTCAGTCCACCCCACTCCAGCCCAATCCACCCACCCAACCCACTTCACCACACCTCAGTGTAGTCCACCCTACTCCACTCCACACCAGTCCAATGCACCCTTCTTCAATTCACCCCATTACAACCCAGTCCAACACACCCCACTCCACCCCACCCACTGTATTCCACCCAACCCCACCCACTCCAATCCAACACACTCTACTCCAGTCCACCCCACTGTATCCCAATCCACCCCAATTCAGTCCACCCCACTCCAATTCAGTCCATCCAGCTGACCCCACTCCAATCCAGTCCATCCAGCTGACCCCACTCCAATCCACCCCACTCCAGTCCACCCAATCCACCCCATTTCAGTCCAACCAACCCCACTCCAATCCAGTGAATCCAGTCCACCCCACTCCTGTCCAGTCTAACCCACGCCAGTCCAATCTAACCTATCCCACTCCAATCCAGCCCACCTCCTCCATTTCAATCCACCCCACACCAATCCACTCCACTCTACTCGAATCCAATCCACTCCAACCCACTCCACCCTATTCCATCCCACTCCACTCTACGACACTCCCTGCCACTGAGCCATTAAACTCAACCCCCCTCTACTCAACTCTGCAACACTCAACTCCGCCTACTCCCCTCTATAGTACTCCAGCATATCCACTCTACTCCCCCACTCCACACCACTAACTTTTAGGCATGCTAGACAGCAGCTACACTGGTTTACAACATGGCAAAACACATTGCCCAAGCCAATAGTTGTTGTATAGGCGATGTTTGTTGAAAGGTAGTGGTTAGTAGCATTTCCAGTGCAGTACAGGGCATTTGCTCCTAGGGAAACTTCAGAGTGAATTCTCTAAGTGAACTCCTGAGACTATAATATAAGAAAGTATTTACTGGTGTTCATGGGTCCCGTATTTTGTATACTTCCAAGGAGAGGAAAAGAGTATTCTTATATAGTGCCCCCCAGCTCATTATTCCTTTGTGCATCAATTGCTTTAGCCTCATGTGGGGCTAGTATTTGTGGGTGGTTAGAGAATGGCAGTGATGGACGCATAATAATTATAGTTCAAGCGTTACCTCCATGCACTTTTTAACAGTATGTTACATTCAGTGGTTGGTTCCCTTTACTGTGAACTCTTGTGTCTGTTCCTCCTTTCAGAAAAAACAGGGGTAATAGTATAGAGAAAGAAGGAGTGAAAGTCGATGGTTTAGCTGTAACAGCTATAATAATAGTTTAAGAATCAGGGGCCATGTTGCTAGCTGTGAAAATATCTGTTAAGTGTAACTTAATGTATGCATCATGAAAGGACATAGCTACAGGAAACAGCTTCACTGATTCTTGTTTTTCCTACATTTTGATTGACATTTATAATGTAACCTTCAAATCTGTACAAAATGTAGTCAACATGATAAAGTAGCAAGAGATCATAATATTGGACATATGCTATATAAATACCAATCATGCTTGTGTGATATGACAATGAACAAATGAGACCAGATCAGCTTGAAATCTACTGTCGCAAGCATTGACCCCAGTCTATCTTTTTCTCAGCTGTTGTAATTATACACTCTTTGGCTACTTCATAGAGGATTCCAGCTCACCTGAATTAGGTTCATGTAAATTTACTTTTCCCTAAGGTAGCCAAAGACACAACTATTAAAAGGTGAATCATTTGAGTCTTAGAAATGTAAATCACTTACATTATATTGCTCCTTTTCTGATGTTGTAGACGCTATAGAGCCAGAGCTAGAACTGGTATGTCCGGTACCCTTCTTTTATATTGTTTGGGTGTCTGACCATATAGTCATCAGTAGAGAACACCTTTGCACTGGACATATCTTTCACTAAAGTTTGAAAGCCCAAGACCTTGTCATGATACACATGCTCCAGGATTAAAGATCCTTGTAAGGGAATAGGGAACTTTTGCCTGCTTTTTCAAATTCTATAAACGTTTAGTCTTTTTGTCCTTTCTTTGTGGGTTGGGGGGTATTTTAGGCACCAACAAACATACGTCTTATGTCAAAAAGTCTAGGAATGTGAATGTCGGGAGTGACATTAGTCAAAACCCACAGGTACTGCCTTTAGAGTCTGAAAGCTCTCTACCCATGTAATTGTTTTTGCTACAAACTAATAACATGAGCAATGAAGAACTGCCAGAATTAAACTATGCATATTTTCCAGTGATCAAAGAGAAGTGAGGTGAAGAGACATCTTTTCAGTCAGACTCCTGTAAGCTACGAGTTGTTCCTAACAACATAGGTGGTCATTATAACATTGTAGGTGAGTGATAGTGGCAAAAATACCGCCAACAGGCTGGCGGTAATTATCGCCAAATTATGACCATGGCAGTGAGAACTCCCATAGCCAGCCAATGTACTACACCATCCACCAGGGCGTAAACACCACTCACCACGGCAGTAGCCATCAACAGCCAGGCGGAAGACAAGGTACCGCCCACGATATCATGACCTTGCAATCCGCCACGATTTCCGGGGCGGAACCAATGCCATCAAAAGCCTGGCAGACACACTGCACAGAAGACCAAAGATTCACCATCAGAGATAGAGGGAAGAACAACGCCGCCATGGAACCAGAACTGCAAGTCTTCCTGATGCGCTTCTACGTCATGCTCTACCTGGAACACCAACGCCGACGAAGACTACAACAGTGAGTAAAGCCACCTAGCACACAACGGAGGGAGGGAGGGAGGAAAGGAGAGTGACACACACACCATACACACAGCCAGTTGCAGACGTAAACCAATGGCACACGACACACAGCATAATAATACAAGGACTAGAGTTCGGAAGTACTGAAAATGTATTAGCAAGGCAAAAGCCACCACATGAACCAGATATGTACAATTGTCTACAAAGGGCCAATGCCCAGTCCAAAGTACTAAGGGCTCACATGGTCACATGGCCACAGGGCACAGTCCAAGGCCCAACTCATTTCCTGATGACATCCTCACAGAACTGTGCAAAGGCATCATTATTGGAGTGGGCAGGCACCTCAGGGGGAAGGGGGCACCTCGGACGAAGTCAGGAACTTGCCCACTGGTTCTGGAGGGGGCTCCATGCCCATTTCCCAATGCTGGGGAGTGCAAGGTCACAGTCACTGAGGTGGGGAACTCGCCCACTGGTTCTGGAGTGGGCTCCATGCCAATTTCTCTTTGCTGGGGAGTGCAAGGTCAAAGTCTCTGAGGTGGGGGACTCGCCAACTGGTTCTGGAGGGGGCTCCATGCCCATTTCTCTTTGCTGGGGAGTGAAAGGTCACAGTCTCGGAGGTGGGGGACTTGCCCACTGCTTCTGGAGGGGGCTCCTTGTACAGCAGTCCCTAGAGAGTGGTGTACATGTCTGCGGCTGGAGGTAAGGGCTGCACCTTCTCAGCTGGAGGTGAGGGCTCCATGACCACTGGTGGTGGTGGTACCCTGCCAGCCTCTGCTGGAGGCGAGGGCTGCTGTGTCTCAGCTGTGGAAGGTGCCTCCTGGGCAGCTTCCGTTGGAGGCGAGGGCTGCTTTGTCTCATCTGTGGAAGGTGCCTCCTGGGCAGCTTCCATTGGCGGCGAGGGCTGCTGTGTCACAGCTGTGGAAGGTGCCTCCCGGGCATCCTCCATTGGAGGCAAAGGCTGCTGTGTCGCAGCTGGAGGTGAGGGCTTCACTTTCATGGCAGGAGGTGAGGGCTTCTTCCCTGTCCTGGCTGTTGGAGTGGGATCCTTCCCCTTCCTGGCTGGTGGAGTGAAATCCTTCCCCTTCCTGGCTGTTGGAGTGGGATCCTTCACTGTCTTGTCACCACGACTAGGAGGTGCTGCCACTGTCCCCGTACACTGTTTGGCTGAGGTGCTGGGCTGGGTCCTTAGGACCCTGCTCTAACGGGCAGGACGGGGGGGGGAGAGGGAAGAGGCCAAGTTGATCAAGGAAACATTTCTTAGGGACAGTGGGGCAGGATAAGGGAGGAGGGATGAGAGTGGAGGTTGAGGGAGTGGTTGTACATCTGCTGGACTTGGGTGCAGGTGCATGGGGAGTGTGCTGATGTGAAGTGGATGGCTGTTGGGTGTCTGAGTGCCTACATTTGTGGCCTTTAGAAGGGGGGGACAGAGAGGGTGGGAGAGGACACACAGGACGCATGGATGGATGTTGTGGAGGTGTCTGCAAGTGAGGTGTTTGTGCTGCTTGGTGTGGTGATGCTGGTGATGGATGTTGAAGCAGTGCATGCAGGTGTGAGTGTGGATGTGACTGTGAGGGAGGTGGAGGAGGAAGAGGAGGGGAAGACAATGGAGGCAGTGGATGTGGTTGTGTGCAACTGTCTTGTGTTTGCTTGAGTGCTTGTGGGCTGAAGTGTGGTGCCTGTGTTTGACTGTGCCACTCTTGTGTGTTGTCTTGTGTGCACGCTCGTTTGTATGTGTGCATGGGATGGGTTGCGGGTGAGGAGACTGGGAAGTGGTAGTCAGAGGGGGGATGGTAGGACCGGGGAAAATGGCTGCGATAAGTGAGGAGGCCAGAGCCTAAATCGATCTCTGTTGGGCTGCCAGTCCACCGTGGATGCCCTCCAGGAATACATTACATTGCTGAATCTGGGATGCCAGCCCCTGAATGGCATTCACAATGGTTGACTGCCCTACAGAGATGGATCTCAGGAGGTCAATACCCTCCTCACTCAGGGCAGGAGGGCTCACTGGGGCAGGGCCTGAGGTACCTGGGGCAAACAAGATGCCCACCCTCCTGGGTGAGCGGGCACGAGCAACTCGCTGAGATGTTACTGGTAGGTCGGTGTTGGTACGGGGGTGATGGCTGTACCTGCAGCTGCAGTGGTCACAGAGGTGTCTGCCACCACCAGGGAGCTTCCATCAGAGGGGGTATCTGAGTCAGTGTTGTCACCTCCTGTCTCCACCAACGGGCTCCACTCCATCCTAATGGATCCCTCGGTGGTGGTGGACTCTGCCTCCTGGGTCCACTGGGATGCAGCTCCCTCGGTTGCCCCTGCTCCTCTGCCAGATGATGCTAATGCACACATGGACAGGGAAAAAGGGGGGGAGAGTGAGAAAGGGAACACTGGGTCAGTTACTGCATCAACATGACAGTTGGCATACACAGCACCGTCACACACAGGGATCAGCATTGAGCAGTATGCATTGCACTGCCATTGATTTGGGTAGATACCACAGCAAGATGAGAACCAAACATTTCCAACTGCACACCTCCAGGGACCCACAAAGCCCTGACTGACATGGAATGCAAACAAGCTAGGTTACCTGCATTTGCCATACACCCATTACCCTTGAGCTCGATCACGCTGCAATGTCTGGCCTGGCATTAAGGAGCACCCACTAACTCACACACAGCTCCCGGATCCCATGCCACCTACCAATTATTGTAGTAATGCCCACTGTTCTCACCACCTTGTGGCTGCTGTTATGCCCTCAAGCTTCCATCCAGCTCTGGGTAGGCCACCACCAGTATGCCGGCCATCAGGGGTCTCGGGTTCGGATGGGCACCCTTTCCTCGTTGGGAGGCCATCCCCAGCGGGGCCTCTGCAGTTTTCCCTGCTCAGCGTCGCAGGTCCTCCCATCGCTTCCTGCAGTGGGTGCTCCACCTGCTGTAGACCCCAAGGGTCTGCACGTCCTTGGTGATGGCACGCCATAATCCCTTCTTTTGATGGGCGCTGACCTGCAGAGAGTAGGACACCATTACACATACAATCCAGCCTGTCACACATATGGCCCACCAATCCTGTTTCCATCACCATTGGCACAAACATCGTCCGGTGCCCACCATGTACACTACCACCAGACATCCCCCTGCGATGACACGATGCTTGCACACACATCCCCATGCATCCTTTCCATATGCATCACACTCAGGGTGTACTCACCTGTTGGTGTGGAGGCCCATACAGAAGTCCATACTGGGGTAGGACCACAAACACCAGTCGCTCCAACCCCTCTGGAGGGAAGGCATGGGCCCTTTCACCGGTCACACGGGCCATGGTAGGTTCCAGACACAGGTCACAGCAGCACACGCAGTGTAGGTATCGTCCAGTGGAAAGTCAGGGAACAAGTGAGTATTTGGATAGAAAATGGCGGTCACGTCCGCGGTGGTGTACACCGTCATCGCCAGCGCTGATCCCCATTGAGCACTGTACTCTATAGAGGCTCATATTAGCCATTGAGGAATTGAACGCCCAACATAGGCGGAGTTACCTCCCTTCCACCTGTCCCAAGATACAGGACAGGCCGGTCGCCATTTCATGGTGGTGGACAATGATCAGATAAACCATAAATGCACCGTTGCCTAAAATAGCACATACATTGCCATTCCCACTGTCCCATCACATTGATGCTGTATGCACACTGAGATGGTGGTTCCATTGTTCAAATAGTGACAGCCTACTCACTCACGTGTCCCTTAGATACCTACTGCTGCGGATGAATAGGAGGAGGAGACAAACCCCAGTGTACAGACCCCTTGTGGACTTGGCTGCACTGGAGGACAAGTACATTATACTCACCTACAGACTGAACAGGACCACAATCACAGAGCTGTGTGCCCAATTGGAACCTCACCTAATATCAGCCATCCATCATCCCACTGGGATCCCCCCTCTTGTGCAAGTGCTTTCTGTGCTCCATTTCCTCGCAACTGGTTCTTTCCAAGTGACAGTGGGCTTAGCAGCAGGAATGTCACAGCCAATGTTTTCAATCATGCTGGCAAGGGTTCTGTCTGCTCTGGTGAAGCACATGTGCAGCTACATTATTTTCCCCCAGGTGAAAGATTTGGCCACTGTTAAGGCAGGATTCTATGCAATGGGGCATATTCCCAATATTATTGGGGTGATTGACTGTACACATATTGCGTTCGCCCCCCCCCGCCAGAATGGACAGGTGTTCAGGAATCGGAAGAGTTTCCACTCACTGAATGTGCAAATGGTGTGCCTGGCGGGCCAGTACATCTCCCACGTCACTGCCAAGTATCCTGGGTAGGTGCATGACGCCTTTGTTCTGAGGAATAGCAGCATCCAAAATGTGATGGCCCAACTACAGAGGCACAGGGTGTGGCTAATAGGTGAGCCAGAGTCCCCACCCACTGTATGTCAATGCATGCCTTCAGGTGTTATCCCCATAGGGTTGTGTAAGGCTAAAGTTTGTCCCTCACTATTTGCAGGTGACTCTAGCTACCCAAACCTATCATGGCTCCTGACCCCTGTGAGGAATGCTAGGACAGGGGCTGAGAACCGTTATAAAGAGGGACATGGGCAAACCAGAAGAATAATTGAAAGGACCTTCGGCCTCCTGAAGGCCAGGTTCTAGGAGCTTCCATCTGACAGGTGGAGCCCTGTGCTACTCAGGTCTGCCAGATAGTAGTGGCATGCTGCATGTTGCACAACCTGGCCCTCAGATGACCTGTCCCTTTTCTGCAGCAGGAGGAGGCTGGAGATGCCCCTGTGGCAGCAGTGGACCCTGAGGACAGTGAGGATGAGGAGGCAGAGGATAAGAATGTGGACAACAGAACATCAGTTATACGTCAATACTTCCAATGACACACAGGTGAGACAGTGGAACTGATCATTGCTCTGAATATTGATTTCATCTGTGTGACTGTGGCATTCGCTTCCTTTGCATCTAAACTTAATGTCACCTTTGGCTTGTCATTTAACATATGTTGGTGATATGACAACAGTGTCCTGATGTGATTACTACATACAGTTACAGGTCATATGATATCACAGTGTCCATATCATTTGCACCATATGTGACTGTTCCCCTAAATGCACATTTTCAACACATAAAATACTATCAGTCAAGTTGTGTTCAAGGGTGTTTATTGTGATGCTATAAAATTGAGGGTAAAGAGCAATGGAATGGGGTGATGGTAGAGGAAAGTCTAGGGTATTGTTCCAATCTGTTTGTAGCACAGCTGCAGTATCCAAGGGGCCATAGGAAGGGGAGCAAAGGCAGTTCAAAGTGGACAAGGTGACAGGGTGGGACACAAGGGGGACAATCAGGAGAGTCTCATTTCCTGACCTTTGCAAATGTCTTTGGCTTCTGTCTGGATTGCAGGGAACATTTGCGGGGTTGTTCATATTCAGCAGGGGGAGGAGTGCTGGTGGCCTGTGGGTCCTGTGGCGAGGCCTACTGCCCACTAGCTGCAGCGGAGGTGGTGGGCTGGTCAATGAACTGGCTAGCGGTAGCGGCTGCTGGTGTGCTGTCGATTTCCTCATGATGTTGGCCATGTCTGCCAGCACCCCTGCTATGAAGATAATGGTGGCGTTGAGAGTCCTCTCTGATCTCCTGATGGTGTTCCTCCTGCAGCCGCTTGTTCTCCTGCATGTTGTCAAAGTTCTGGCCCATCGTGTCCTGGGATTGTTGGTAGGTACCTAGGATCTTGGTGAGTGCCTCCTGGAGAGTCGGTTACCTGGGCCTGTCCTCCCACTGTCCCCAACTCCCTGATTGTCTTGGGTGTGAGGTGTGGACTAGTGTCCATGTACAGGTGGGCACACTGCTGATTGATGTGTCCTGGGGACAGAGGAGTGGGGACAATGGGTGGGTGCTGTGGTGTAGGATGCTGATGGGGAGGCTCTGTGGCTGACTGGGAGTGGGCTGGGGTGACCGACTGTCCAGTGGTCCCTGATGGGCCAGGTTGTTGATCCAGATCCTGAAGTCCAGAGTTACTGTCATCACTGGAGGCATCTTCTGTTGGGGGACTGGTTTGACGTGGCACCTTCTCTCTGCTGACATTGGCTGGGGCACCTGCGGGGATGTAACTGCTGTATTATGCTTCATGCCTGTGACATATTGTACATTACTATCTTCCCCTCTATCGTTGCTGTTGTCCTGCCACCTTGGTTTGTGTATGTTGATGTTTTGTGGGATTCTTAGTTCCCCTATGCTGTGCATGCTTTGGTGATGGGTGTCCATGCAGGGCTGGGAGGGCTGACCAGGCATTGTCATAGCATGCAGGGCTAGGCATTGGGGTTAGTCATATGTGTAGGTGCAGTGTGTGGGATGGAGTGGAGTGATGGGAGTGAGGGGGAGGGGGTGTGATGGCATGCATGCATGGGGGTTTGACAAGTAATAAATCTTGACTCACCAGTGTCCAGTCCTCCGGCAACTCCAATGAGTCCCTCAGGATGTAGTAATGCCAAGACTTGCTCCTCCCATGCTGTGAGCTGTGGGGGAGGAGGTGGGGATCTACCGCCAGTCCTCTGTATGGCGAGCCGGTGCTTTACTGCTATGGAACTTACCTTCCCCGTAGGTCATTCCACCTCTTCCTGATGTCGTCCGTTGTTCTTGGATGCTGTCCCACGACGTTCACCCTGTCCACGATTCTCTGCCATAGCTCCATCTTCCTTGCAACAGATATTTGCTCTACCTGTGCTCCAAACAGCAGTGGCTCTACCCTGACTATTTCCTCCGCCATGACCTTCAACTCCTTATCTGTGAAACGGGGGTGCCTTTGCGGGGACATGGGTGTTGTTTGGTGTGTGTAATTGGGTGGGTGTTGGGTACTGTGGTTGGGTAGGCATAGTGGGGTGTGTTAGGGATTGTTGTGTGTATGTGTTGTGTGTGTGTCTAGTTGTCGCAGTGGTTGTGGTGTCAGTCTGGTGGCAATGATTTGACTTTGTAAAGGGTTGTGTGTGATGTCAGTGTGTGTTTTATAGTGCTGGGGGTGGGTGGGTATGGTGTGTGCATGAGTGTCAGGTGTGTGTTTTTAGTATTGGCCAGTATTGTGCAGTTTAGTATTTGGGTGTCCATTCTGAGCGCACCGGTGTGTAGCACCAATGGTTTACCGCCATTGAATGTCCGCTGTGGTGATTTGTGGGTCATGATGTAGTGGGTGTTGTTTTGTTGGTGTAACGGTATGGGTGTTGGTACCGCCACTTTAGCACTGGCCTTTAGGCCCGCGGATTTGTGTGTGTGGCAGTATTCTGTCGGATTCGTGTGTGTGTATGTTATAATATGGATAACGGATATTCGCCACTTCGGCGGTATGTTGCCGGCCCTCACCGTGGCGGAAAGCAGTATTTACCGCCAGTTTCATAATGAGGGCCATAGTCTTTTGCCCTTCGCTGCTACTGCATTGTTCTCCAGATGTGCACAGGGCTTTCCACCATGGTTCACTTTAATGCATCAAGCAATTTAGCATTCATTAAATATTGGTGTGAAGTTCCACATATGTGTTCTTATATGTGAGCTTACTCCCAAGTAGCAGTGATTGATATTGAAATAGGAGGATACTCATTGGTGGCATGTTTTTGCAGTCCTGGCAGTGGACATATCCTCATTCAGGATGTGCGCACTCAACATCCCTCATGGGTTATTATTAGGAAAGCTCTTCTGCATTTACTCAGAATCTGCTGATGTCCTTGACATTCCTGAGGGATTTTTTCCTGCCCCTATTAGGAGGTTCAGACATCTGACTTCAGGCTTTCGACCTTCATTCAGCAGACAGAGCAGCTGGTGAATCTGAGACCTCCACTGAGTGATGTCTTCCGGGCACCCTTCCAGCATTTTGTTCAAGATCTCCCTTTTGTGATCATTCTTGTACCTTACCATCAAACATTTTCCGCAATCTAAGTTCCCTTTTGGGTTCCCCTACAGAAATCTCCTTAGGTCACCCAGGAATTCTAACCCTGCCCCAACTCAGCAAGTCATATTCTCATAAATTTCCCTTATCCTGGGCTTGCTTCAGATGCCTGCGCTCCATATATTTGAAGTTGGTCATCGATGTCTTCTTCGAGCAGCTGACATTCATGTTGAAGCTAGCCACCACATTGAATCCGGCAGCCTTCATGGGACTGGTGACTTCTGCTCTAGCAATGATGGCCTTGATTCATGCATCTACTACAACTGCCTGGGCTCCTGAGGATGTTCCACCTGGTGTATACTAGTTGCAAGGCTTATCTACAAGTAATTCTTAGTGCAAAAGCTGGTTACTTACCACCTCACCCCTTTAGTCTTGGTTTTGGGCACACATCACACCTGTACAACAAGGGCCCTGGTGATCTGTTCATAAACACAATTCTGGACATGACAACATATTTGAACAAAGGAGTGGTAAGTCGCACAACGCTGGGATTTTCCACTTCCTCATGAATGATTCCATGGTCTTTCTGTGTTTAAAGGAAGCCTTCCAGTCCACTGTTAAGAAACTGAGGTTTGACTTCTTCATGAGATAGAGACTCAGAAGGGTCCTCCTTTCAGGGTTGTGGTGGTTTTACTTCCAATTTTTCAAGGTGAAGGGGAAAAACAGATAGCTCATAGTGGAAAATAAACCTACATCTCCTAATGTTCACTAGTTCCTACACAAGAAGGCACTCTAAATTGTCAACATGGGCCAATCCTGGTGGTTTTTCCATCTTTGATATGGCCATGAACCTTAAAATTTAAGGAATTCTCTCCTCATCTTCTTATCTGATGTCCTTGCAGGATGTTCTTCTGTTTATTATGGGTGGCAGACTATTACAGACCACAAAAATGGTGGTAGCAATAATATGGAAAATGTTTTAATCATCTTCTACGCTGACACCGTGGCTGGGGTAAATTGCTCCTTGCATCAGCAGTAGCCGATGGTAGCAATAACCAGGAGAACATCAAAAGCTGGCTCAAACAAGGACCCAACTCCCTTTTGTGACATTTCCTGAGATCCATCAGAGAGAATTGGGCCCATGGTCTCAACGGCTTGCCAGGATCCATATTCAGAACTAATGTTGAGTGTTGGTCAAACATTCTTACTTCATTATATAAACAGTGCTTTCCAAGTGCCCAAGTCCCACATTCCTGGATAGTATCCATTTTTCATCCCATCCATAAAAATGTTCAAACATTAACCGGATAAACTATTGATTAATTGCGCTGTTAGATGTGGAAGCAAAAACCTATGGTAAACTCATCTTGCATGAACTAGAAGGATGGGCATCAGAAGAAAATATAATCCCTTTCTAGTAAACAGGCTGCTGGCAAAAATCATCTACCATTGACAACACGGCCACACTTTCTTAACTTGCTTATTGCTCTCCCTTGACTTCCAGTCCTCCTCTTTTTGCTTTCTTCATAGATTACTCTGATGCATTAGATACAGTGGACCGTAGTATACTGTGGCCCAAGATTGCACAATGGGGTGTCCATGGCCTCCCCATTTTAAAAGCAATCATTTCTCTTTATTCTAACACAATGGTGCGATCAGGCAACAAAACAGAAACACTGTAGCATCACAAATACCAACAGCAAAAGATCTTAAACAAGACTGTGTTTTCACCCCTATTTTATTCAATTCCTACACTGCAGACCTTGGCAAAACAATAACAAAAACTAGTCTGTACCACCCAAGATTGGCTCCCAATGCCTCCCAGTCTTACAATACTCAGACGATCTAGTCATTTTAAACCACACTAAAATTGGCATGCAACATGCACAGGACCATTTGCACTAATATAATCAAATGAACAAATGGTTGGCAAGTGCCTCAAAAACCTAGATCATGATTTTTAGTAAATATAAATACAAACCCAACCAGGCATGGAAACGCGGACATCGAACAATTGAAAACACACCAAAGTATAACTACTTAGGTGTATGGTTCACAGAATATGGTAACGCCAACACACATTTACTGTAGTTCGGAAAGAAAGCAGCAGCGGTCACATTTTCAATATGCAAAGGATATAACCATCTCCACAGCCGTAGCCCTATACCTCTGCCCTAACTAGGGGAAGAGGGAAAGGTTGCATGGTACATGTTCCAGAGGATGTTGAGCTTCATGGACTGCTGTGTGCAGATGACAGTTCTCCATTTCTTTTCTTATGTAGTTGAACTTGCACTAACAGAGAGATCGAAGACTATTTGGAATGATTGGCCACGTACAATCTGTGGAAGCGTATTGTCCTTAGGGCAAATCTCAATCCAAATTGCTATCTATCTAAACCTTTCTTTTAATGGTGGAAGGAAGTCAACATATTATCAAAATGCATATTCAGAGTTAATTTGAATAATATGAATGTGAATGCAGCATAGTACATGAGAACACAGTAATTTTATCACAGTAGTAAACAACTGAAGTAAAGACGGGTCTCTTTGAACCTGAGTTGCACTTCACTCTGTCTGTCCTCCAGGTCATTGACCACGGCAATATCACCTTGCAAATTAGAGGTTGTTATGGTGATTAGGCACTTTTGTATGTGCTCAAAGTAGAACTCCCACAACAGTCAGTACAGAAGAACCCTCAGAGTCAAATATTTTCTCAGGTACTTGCATCACCCATTGATAGTGTGAGATTGAATTGAAGGCTAACTCTGAATGAAGTACCAGAAGGGGCAATGATGAGCAACACAAATAACTATCTTAATAGAAAAAATAAAAAATGGAAGGTCCAACCCAAGATTCATAAAACCGAATATTTTATTAGCTAATTACTATTGAAGAAATGCACGAAGGGACACTGGTGAAAAAGAACATTTTCTACCGTTCTCACTGAAAATAAATGGAGCACCTTTTAACATGGCAATCTAGAGACACCAATGTTAGCTTGCAGAAATTAGTGAAAAGTTGAAAAAATATATTTCAGCTGGTCCATGGTCATGGTCCAAGTATGGCTGACTTGCAAGTTCCAAGTTCCTGCAGTTAGGGAAGGCTTGATATTTTCCCTAGGTGAAAAAAACAACTTCTTTCACAATTGTTTTTTACAGAGCTTAAATTTAATCAGTGGAGAGGCCCCCAAGATTTTATCTGACTACTGCTGTGCGGTTGGATCTGTGATAAAACTTCCAAAGTAATGTCATTAGGTCAAGCATAAGCATTTAACCTGGTATATACTTAAGTATACTTATACTATGGGCTTAAAGCGATTGCTCGCTAGTGATCAGTTTTGCCTTTTTCTCCCTCCTTTTTCTGTTTCAGAGCAGTGACCAACTACTTTATTTTTCCACTTTGGTTTCTTTACCTGTTGCTGTGACTGACTACTTTTGACATTTCTTTGGTGCTCCCCTTTCACTGAGCGTGTTTTAGGCTGGTAGCTGCCTGTGTTTTATTGCAGCATTCCGTTCCTCCCACCTCCTCCAAAGTCGCTGACATTTGTTTTAGCTTTATTCCAGTGCTGTCCTCATTTACCTCCGGCTCCTAAAATAAGGTTATTTTACTAAAAAAAAAACACCCTGTCATTTAGCCCACTGTTCACGAAAGCCACAATATGCCCTCGAGTTTTTCTCTCCAGGGCCCCACCCTGCCGGCACTCACAGCGTTGCTTATCTCCTTTATTGGGGCCATAAATCTTCTCAGGCTGCTCTGCTAACTTCATTAGAGCGTTCTTGAAATGTGAGGCAAAAATGCTTGCTGACTGAAGCTAACTAGTGATGCTGCTGGCAAAACCGAAGCATTTACAATCTGAATAGTAACAAACACTCATTTTCAGTGAGATTGCTCTTTGACTTCCCCTCACCCGTCCTCTTCGTGTCTCTGTGCCTTTTCCGAGAGGGAAATAACTTGCAAATTCTACATGCATCAAGTTGTGTGCTAGGATGCTGCTGCTCCACAAGTGATGAGAGTACACCCCTTCTTGTGCGGCCCTTGCTTGCTGTGGCTGCACCCATGCTTCTGGCCAGTCTCACCGCCGGCACAGCGGGCACTGCACTTCATGCAGTGACTCTTCTTCCTCTACCTCTGGGTGGACCTGCATAACCTGCTGAAGGTGCTCTGTGCTGGGATGTGCTTTGAGTTCTACAAGAATTGTCATAACAAATGAGGCAAACCTATATAACCCTTAGACCTGGGTAATTAAATATTGATAAACAAAATAGGTCAGCTTGGGGGAAGTATATGCCTACATTTCCACGGCATTGAAAGAAAGTATATATCATCAGCCTTAATCTTCCAAAATAAATGTATAGTACTCCAAAGTAATTTATACCGTCACTTAATGATTAATCTAATGTACAAATCTCATTTGATCATAAAAACGTAATTGTAAAGTAGGTGCTCCCAATACACAACGCAGTGAAAGTGCAAAAGTGATATGCGTGCAAAAAGTGTTTTATACAATATGTACAAATGTGGTTAAACCTTATAGAAAAAGAGCAAACTTCAAAGGGACCCCTTCAGTCCAGGTGTCTTGAAGTTACTCATATATAATTCACATATAATATAGTCAACGTTTCAACCCTTCAGGACTGAATAACTCTTTCAACTCGGAACACCTAATACTCTAAGTATCTGATTTGAGTGATTCCTATTAATTCATAGAATATGTCTCCTCTTTTTTTATATTTTCAAATGTCAATAATTTACATTTTGGCATATTTAAGTGTGGGTGATGACCTTGGTCAGGTAACATAATAGACCAACATTTTCACTTTATGCGGGCCAGAAATGTGAAAACTGTTCAAATGAAGCATAATGATAAGAGAAATGCTCATAAAGAAACTTGTTGACTAAGCTCCATTTTAATCTCCATTTAGACATGTATTGGACGCAAGCATTCACCCAAAATTTTATTTAATAGTAAGTAACTCAAAAGGAAGGGAATAAATACTCTCTGGGACGCCTGTCAGTGCTATTATTAAACTTTGTTTCACAAGGTTTCTAGGAACACTAAATAATGCAAAACAGAGAAAAACAAGGTATCATTGAAAATTATATAATAAACCTAAGACCAGAAGAACGCAACATACCTATAAAACACAAAGACAATACCACCATCGCTCTCGGCATGGGTCCCTGCTGTACAAGGTGAGAGCATTTGACAATAGAAAAAAGATTAAAAGAACGTTTCTCAAGTCCCTGCTGCAAAACTGAATGGCTAACATGCTCAGGCATCAGGTGGCAAACGTGTGACTGTGTTATATCAGTGTGAATTATGAGACTCAGGCATCTTCAGTTGCATTGAAATAAGAACTAGTAGAGAATTGCAATTTACCTAAATAAACAGCCACAGAATTAGAGCAAATCATCATATCACAAGGTTATTTGACTACAGTAATCTACAACTTAACTATAATACCGTAAGTTAAGATGATCTGGAGCCTTCTAAGGCTCTATGTTGAGCTTCATAATGACCTAAAAAGTCCAGAACTAGCTTGCAAATACATTTAAGGAAATCCAATCTCCTTTTTGAAGCCAGATACCACCATATACTATGTAAAAGTAGCACCATAATCATTTGTTTGCCCAACCATTGGAACTTAAAGAAAAGCTAAATCAACAAAGTCAAGCAAGAAGACATGTACCATTTTGATGTGGAGAACTAGATTGTTAATGCACCGGAGTTTCAATCACAGAGCAATTCATATTTCTGATCAGGCATATGTATGGAGTTGCCAAACTGTTTTAATGATTTGATTTATCCTTATTCTGAAGCATGTTTATCACATGACAGAGAGTCCAGTCCCTTTGTTTCAGTGAGTGCCCTGTTAGCACGACCAAGGTGGAAAATCATATGATTCTTATTTAATATTCACATTTTGGCTATATCAACACTTTCTCTATTGGAGAAGTGAACACGGTTGGATTCCTTAAAATGAGTAATCAAAGGTGCATTTTCCTTTACATTACAAATCCTCTGTCAATTTTTCTACTTTGCATTTCCAAACCACCTTAAGTATTTTTTCTACATTGAGTAAGCCACAAAAGCATAGGACAACATATATCAGAAATTTTGACTTGCAGTTTGTTTGCTGTTTAACACATTTAGGCCCTCATTATGACATTGGCGGTAAATCCCACTTACCGCCATGCTAACTGCCGCCAACATACCGCCATAGAGTCGGATATCCGTTCACCATATTATGACACACACACCAATCCATCACTATTCAGCCACAGACACATGTCCACGACACCAAAGGTTGATGATAAACTGGCGGTATCAAAACCCACACCGTTATGCCAACAGAACAACACCCACTACATTATGATCCACGAATCACCTCGGTGGACATTCAATGCGGTAAACCATTGGCAGTACATGCCGCTGCACTCAAAATACACACACACATACAAAACAACACTACATTGGTCAATTTAAATAACACACACCTGACACTCATACACACACCACACCCACATCACTATAAAACACACACCCACATTACCCACAATCCTTTACGAATACAAACCATTGGCACAATACACCACGACTACAGACAAAACCAGAGCCACACACCACCTACACCTATACACCACCCACGCACCCTACATCACGCACCCCAATGCATCACCTTACACACTCTCACCCACACCACTCACACAACATCCATGGCACCACAAAGACACCCCAGATTCTCAGGGGAGGAGCTAAGGGTCATGGTGGAGGAAATCATCAGGGTAGAGCCACAGCTATTTGGAGCACAGGTGCATCAGATATCCATTGGTAGGAAGATGGAGCTGTGGCAGAGGATCGAGGACAGGTCAACGCCGTGACACAGCACCCCAGAACAAGGGGCAACATCAGGAAGAGGTGGAACAACCTACAGGGGAAGGTGCGTTCCATTGCAGCAAGACACCAACCTGCTGTACAGAGGACTGTCAGTGAACCCCCACCTCCTCCCCCACAACTAACAACATGGGAGAGGAGCAAGTCTTGGCAATCATGCATCCTGAGGGCCTGGCCAGAGTAGCAGGAGGACTGGACTCTGGTAAGTCAACTCTGTACTACTACTACTACTACCCCCCTACCTGCATGCCATCACATACCCCCACCCTCACCCTCATTCCCATCACGCCACCACCTCCCACACACCCCACCATCACATCTCACTTATCCCAATGCCAAGCCCTGCATGCCATACCAATGCATGGACACCACTCACAGACCTGCATGGACACCTTTCACTAGAGCATGCACACTAGAGAGAACTAATCATCCCACCATACAAGAATGTACACAAGTGAAAGCTGCCAGGGCAAATACAAACAGAGGGCAATCCACTGATGCACAGTATGTCACACACAGAAACAATAACACCGCATTTACATCCCCACAGGTATCCCAGCCAATGTCAGCAGAGAAGAGGTGCCAGCACTATCCAGTCCCCCAACTGAAGAGGCCCACAGTGATGACAGCAACTATGGTCACCTGGATCTGGATGACCAACCTGGCCCATCAGGGACAGGCCCATTCACACACCACCACAGAGCCTCCCCCATCTGGAAACACCACCACAGCACCCACTCAGCATACCCATACCTCTGTCTCCAGGACACGTCAATCAGCAGTGTGTCCACCACTACAGGGACCCCAGGGCACACCTCATAACCAAAACAATCAGGGACCTGGGGTCAGTGGGCACACAGTTCAGGGGACATAGGCACAGGACAACAGGGAAACTGGGAGGACTGCTGTGCGTCGGGGGGAGGTCAGGTCCAGGGAACCGACTCTCCAGGAGGCGCTTGGAGAGATCCTGGGAGCCTACCAACATTCCCAGGATATGCTGGGCCAGATCCTGGACAATGTGCAGGGGAACAGGCGACTCCAGGAGGGACAGTACCAGGGGATCAGGGAGGACCTGCAGGCCATCGACACCAACCTGGTCTCCATAGCAGGGTTTCTGGCAGACATGGCCAACATTATGAGGGAGGCAGTCTCACAACAGCGGGCCCCTGCAACTAGCCAGACACCTGAACTTCCTTCCACCTCCGCTGCAGCTAGTGGACAGGAGGCCCTGACACAGGACCAACAGGCCACCAGCACCCCACCCCCTGCAGAAGGTGAACCTCCCCGCAAACATTCCCTGCGATCCAGGCAGAAGCCACAGACTATTGCCAGGACCCCCGCCAGGAAATGAGACCCTCCTGATTGTCACCCTTGTGTCCTCCTTTGCCACCCTGTCCACCTTGAACTGCCATTGCTCCCCTTCTTATGTCCCCTTGAACAATGGACCTGTGCTACAAATAGACTGGAACAATACCCTGGACTTTCCTCCATCATCACCCTATCCCAATGCACTTGCCCCTCTTCTTCTTAGCACTTCAATAAACACCCTTTGAAAAAATACAAGTATGGACTACGTCAAACTTTTTTAAGTATGTATTTGTTTAACTAGGTTCAGACATTGCAATTCAACTGTACAGTAATGTTCACATAGGAAAGGCCTGTAGTTGGCTGCAGTGATCACACCAGGAGCGATAGTAGGGCACCAACAACTGCAAAATGAATTGCCAAAGGGTACAGTGAGTGGGCATAGCAGTGGGAAATAACAGCATGCCAGTGTCAAAGATAATCTAAATAATGACAGTGAAATGTGAAGTAACACTGTCTAACCTGTGTGTCATTGGAAGTATTGTCGTATCACTTCTGTTCTGTTGTCCTCATCCTCTGCCTCTTCATCTTCGTTGTCCACAGGGTCCACTGCTGCTACATGGCCATCTCCAGCCTCCTCCTCCTGCAGAAAAGGCACATGGCATCTCAAGACAAGATCGTGCAACATGCAGCATGCCACAATTATCTGGCAGACCTTTTTGGGTGAGTATCACAGGGACCCCCCAGTTAGATGGAGGCACCTGAACCTGGCCTTCAGGAGGCCAAAGGTCTGTTCGATTATCCTTCTCGTTTGCCCATGGGCCTCATTGTAACGTTCTTCTGCCTTTGTCCTGGCATTCCTCACAGGGGTCAGTAGCCATGATAGTTTGGGGTAACCTGAGTCACATGCAAATATCGAGGGACAGCATTTAGCCACACACTATCCTATATGGCCCACACCATACCCATACACCATCATCTGCTGGGTGGGAACCAGGGCTCACATATTAGCCACACCCGGTTCCTCTGTAGTTGGGACATCACATTTGGGATGCTGCTATTCCTCAGGATAAAGGCATCATGCAGCGACCCAGGATACTTAGCTTTGACATGGGAGATGTACTGGTCCGCCAAGCACGCCATCTGTACATTCATGGAGTGGAAACTCTTTTGATTTCTGAACACCTGTTCATTTTGCCTGGGGGGGACAAATGCAATATGAGTTCCATTGATCGCCCCAATTATTTTGGGGATATCTCCCATTGCATAGAAGTCAGCCTTCACTGTTGCCAAATCCTCCACCTAGGGGAAAAAACTGTAGCTACACATGTGTTTAATTAGGGCAGACAACACTCTTGTCAGCACTGTTGAGAACATTGGCTGTGACATTCCTGCTGCCAAGCCCACTGTCACTTGGAAAGAACCAGTTGCCAAGAAATGGAGCACAGATAGGACTTGCACAAGAGGGGGGATCCCAGTGGGGTGATGGAAAGCAGATATCAGGTCAGGCTCCAGTTGGCACACAGCTCTGTGATTGATGCCCTGTCAAGTCTATAGGTGAGGATAATGTTCCTGTCCTTCAGTTTTGACAAGTCCACCAGGGGTCTGTACACGTGGTATGTCTCCATGTCCTATTCATCTGCAGCGATTGCAGTACAAGAGACAAAAGAGTGAGAAGCCGGTCACAAACTGAACATCGGAGCCTCAACAGTACAATGCATGATGTTAATTTGTAATGGTTCGGTGGTATTTTTCCTGCATGTCCTATTTGTGATGCAGTTATTATCCAGGGCCTGCCCCCCCTCCCCTGAAATGGCATCCGCCTGTCCTGTGTGGAAGGACAGGTGGAAGTGAGGTAATTCTGCTGATGTTGTGCACCGTTGCGGTAGGCGGTCGGGAACTGCTGTACAACTCCTCATTGGTTAACATTGGGCCCTATGGGGTACAGTGGCCAATGGGAATGTATGCCGGTCGTGATGGTATGCACTGCCACGGACGTGACCGCCATTTTCTATCTGATCACTCACTTGCTACCTGACCTTCCATAGGAGAGGACCTACACTGCCTGTGTCTGGAACCTACCATGGCTCGTGTGACTGGGGAAAAGGCCCCTGCCTTCACCTCAGTTGAGTATGAGCAACTGGTAGATGGGGTCCTACCCCGATATGAACTGCTGCATGGGCCTCCAGACCAACAGGTGAGTACGCTGTGAGCACGATGCATGTGGCATGAATGCATGGAGTGGTGTGTGTGAAGGCTTTGTGTGTGGGGGTGGGTGGATGTCCCCTGAGCGGCGTACAGCTTGTGTGCTGGGCCATGTGTATGTAAATGATGTGAAGGGGTATGGTGGGCCATAAGTGTAACAGACAGGATGGTCTGACTGATACCATTTCCTAGGTGTATTTCTCTGCAGGTCAGCTTCCCTCAAAAGAAGGGTATATGGCGTGCCATCGCCAAGGATGTGCGGACCCTGGGGGTCTACAGCAGGCGGAGCACCCACTCTCAGAAACGGTGGGAGGACCTGAGACGCTGGGCACGGAAGGCGGCAGAGGCCCAGCTTGGGATGGCCTCCCAACGAGGAAGGGGTGCCCGTCGAACCCTGACCCCCCTGATCGCCCGCATACTGGTGGTGGCCTATCTGGAGCTGGATGGGCGCTTGAGGGCATCACAGCAGCCACAAGGGGGTGAGTACAGTGCCCATCATTACAACCTACGCATGGTGGGGGGTACCCGGGTGGGGGATGGTGTCAGTGGGTGCCCCTAGGCCAGGCCTGACACTGCAGAGTAGGTCCGATGTTGGCCAGAGTTCTGAACTGATCATCCTGCTACCTAGCCCGTAGGCATCCATAAGCTGTGTGGGTCCCAGGTGTGCTGAATTTGGCAGTATGTGCCCCTCCCCATGCCTTGCTGGCTAGCATTATAACTGGTAGTGCAATGCATAGTGCGTAGGGCTGTTCCCTGTGTGTGACGGTGGTGTGTACACCAACAGTGGTGTTGGTGCAGCCATTGACCCAGTGTATCTCCTTTGTCTCTTCCCCCCCTTTTTATTTTGTCACCCTGACCTTATGTGCATTAGCATCATCTGGCAGAGGAGCAGAGGCACCGGCGACAGAGGGAGCTGCATCCCACAGGACCCAGGAGGCAGAGTCCACCGACGGTGAGGTCACCAGTGGGATGGAGGGCGAGGGGAGCACCACGGCAGTCAGGAGGGGACAGGTTGGACACAGATACCTCCTCCGATGGAAGCTCTCTGGTGGTGGCGGACACCTCTGTGCCCACCCCAGCTACAGGTACAGCCGCTACCCCCGTACCAGCACCACCCTCCCAGCAGCCCCTCATTGAGTTACCCGTGCCTGCTCACCCAGGAGGGTGGGCATTTCCTTCGTCCCAGGCCCCTCAGGCCCTGCCTCAGATAGCCCTGCAGCCCTGAGTGAGGAGGCTATTGACCTCCTGAGATCCATCTCTGTAGGGCAGTCAACCATTGTGAATGCCATCCAGGGGCTGGCAACCCAGATGCAACAGACTAATGCATTCCTTGAGGGCATTCACACAGGCTTGGCGGCCAAACAGAGATCAATCCATGCTCTGGCCTCCTCTCTGATGGCAGCCATTGTCCCAGTTTCCAACCTCCCCACTCCAACTTCCTCTTCCCAATCCCATTCCCCTCAACCCCAACCTATCCCAAGCACACAAGACTGGCACAGGCAAACACAAGCACCACACAATATCCCACAGGCACTCACACAAACACCATGCAGATGCAGAAATACCAACATCCATAATTTCCACTGTCTCCCCCTCCTGCTCCTCCCTCCCAGTTCCGTCTACACTCACACCTGCATGCACTACACCCTCATCCACTACCAGCATCACCACCACACCTAGCAGAACACACACCTCGCTGGCAGACACCTCCTCGACAGCCATGCACACCTCCCCTCTGTCCTCTCCCACTGTGTCTGTCACCCCCCCTCCCAAGGTACACAAACGCAAGCACTCAGTCACCCAACAGCCATCCACCTCACAACAGCATCCAGCCCATGCACCTGCACCCAAACACAGCAAACAGACACCTCCTACAACCACTCCCTCTTCCTCCACTCCCAAACCTTCTCCCTCTTGCCGCCCCAATGTCCCTAAGAAGGTTTTCCTCTCCACCATTGACCTCTTTCATACCCCTCACCCCGTCCTTCACGTCTGGCCAGGGTGGCAAAAACCCAGCCAAGCACCTCAGCCACCCAGTCCACGGGCCCAGTAGTCTCCACACCCACTCGCGGTGGGAAAGGATCCAGGGCACAAGTCCAGAGGTTAAAGGAGCCTGCACCTGGCAGCCTCAAGGAAAGGGTGCCTGCCCCAGCTGCGGCCCTGAAGAGCAAGGAGCCAGCCCCAGCTGCTGCCAGGAAGGGCAAGGAGCCAGCCCCAGCTGCTGCCAGGAAGGGCAAGGAGCCAGCCCCAGCTGTTGCCAGGAAGGGCATGGAGCCAGCCCCAGCTGCTGCCAGGAAGGGCAAGGAGCCAGCACCAGAAGGCAGGAAGGACAAGGGGCCTGGTGAAGGGACTCAGTCTGAGCCCCCACCACCAACCATGGTTGTGCCGCCATCCGAGGCTTCAGGTGGATGGGCTGGAGCTTCCCCCCACCATCAGCAGCACCAGCAGCACCACCACCAGTGGGCAGCCATTCGAGGCTGCAAGAATGGGGTGGAGCTCCCCCCCCCATCACCACCAGCAGCAGCACCACCACCACCAGTGAGTTGCCATCGAGGCTTCAGTGGATGAACTGGAGCTTCCCCCCACCACAGCAGCAGCAGCAGGACCACCACCACCAGTGGGCAGCCATCTGAGGCTGCAGGCGATGGGCTGGTTTCTCCCCCCACCAGCACCACCAGTAGCAGCAGCACCACCACCATTGAGCTGCCATCCCAGGCTGCAGAGGGTGGGCTGGAGCCTCCCCCACCACCACCAGCAGCGCACCATCACCAGTGAGCAGCCATCCGAGGCTGCAGGGGATGGGCTGGAGCCTTCCCCCACCACCAGCAGCAGCAGCACCACCACCACCAGTGGGCAGCCATCCAAGGCTGCAGGGGATGGGCTGGAGCCTCCCCCCACCACCACCACAAGCAGCAGCACCACCACCACCAGTGAGCAGCCATCCAAGGCTGCAGGGGATGGGCTATGGTATGTAGTCCTGCCTCCATGGGCTGCTGCGCGGCCTGCCCCCTGCACATCTAGTGGGTAAGATACCCACCAACCCCAGCCTCCCCAGGATCAGATGCACAGGTCACGATGCCCCCTCCAGAGCCAGTGGGAAAGACACCCACTTGAGAGACTGTGGCCTTGCACTTCCCAGGACCAAGCACAGGGCATGTTGCCCCCTCCAGAGCATGTGGGCAAGTCTCCCACTTGAGAGTCTGTGGCCTTGCACTCCCCAGGACCAAGCACAGGGCATGTTGCCCCCTCCAGAACCAGTGGTCTTGTTCCATCTGCCGGCTGAGGTGCCCCCCCATTCCCCGTCCCCCTGAGGCGCCTACCTATTTTCCAACTGATGCCCCTGCAGTGTTCTCTCCGTGTTGCTGCAGATGACAAGTGGGAATTTGGACTTTGGCCTGTGGCCCTGTGGCCGAAGCACAATGAGGTCTGGGCAGTGTCCGTTGAACTGTACATATGTGTTATTATTACACTCACTTTTGCACACCCCTGTTGTCCTTGCATTATTCCTAGGGGGTATGGGGTAAATATGTTTTATTACTGCAGCTGATTGTGTGTATGGTATTGGGGGTGGGGGGGTGTGTGTTGCATCTGTGTGTCACTCTCTTTTTCCTCCCCCCTCCCCTGTGTGCTAGGCAGCTGTACTCACCGTCATCGTCTTCGCCATTGTTGGTGTTCGTGGTGGAGCAGGACTAAAATCATTGGAAATATTTGCAGTTCGGGCTCCATGGTGGCGTAGTTCTTCCCTGTGTCTCCAAAGGTGAGTCCTTTTCCCTTCTGTGCAGTTTTTCCGCCAGGCTTTTGATGTCATTGGTTCCGCCCCAGAAAAGGTGGCAGTTTCCGGTCTCATAATACAGTGGGCGGAACATTGACTTCCTCCTGGCTGTTGGCGTCTACCGCCGTGGTGGCTGTTGTTTCCGCCCTGGCGGTCAGTGTGGTAAAGTGGTTGTCTGTCTGAGTTCTCAACTCCATGGTCATTCTTTGGCGGTGGTTGCGGACAACCTGTTGGTGGTATTACCGCTGATTTATCACCGACCGCCAGGGTTGTAATGAGGGCCTTAGTCTCAATATAGTACTATCATACATTCCATGAGGTGCAGTTGAAAAGCCCTGCAACCCTGACCATGCCAAAAGGACTTTCAGAAAGATACTAGCACCAAAAAAAAGGCATTTATGATTATTCAAATTGCAGATGACATGACTGACATTATCTTATGTCATGACATGATAATTGGTCATCATTAGTTGTATATAACTTAATGGGCTTATTATGCCTGCCTATAACAGCATTTATGTTGTACTATCCTTTTAGGGGATCTTCTTAATAGTGAATTGTTATAAGTCCATGGTCTTGCTCTCATATTCAGAGTACAGTTGTGACAAAGACATGGGGACTTTTAGAATGGTACCTGTTTCATAAGAGGCACTGGATGAATATTAAGAAAAGGCCAAAGTGTATTTTTGCCAGTCTCCTTTACAAAAAGGTCAATGTACAACATTCCGTCTTTGGCAAAAATCTAGAATCAAGACAGGGTTGGCAGATGTGACTGGTGTAACCTATTAATTCAATCAATAAAATCCTCAAGGCCTCTGTCCATTGTGCTTCAAATAAACATGTATTAACAATGTGCCTCTGCTTTTCCCCACACCATATATTTAAAGTCTGCTCTTCTGAGCTTGCACCTTCCAATAGTTCTGGAGTATGCCATAGCTAGAAATTGGGTTACCACAAGCCTAATCAGCATAAGACACAAGCAACCCCAAATTAACCTGTGCTCAATCCCCTGGTAGCTTGGGACAGAACAGTCAGGCCTAACTTAGAGGCAATGTGTAAAGTATTTGTGCAACACTTCAAACAGTAAAACAGAGAAAACCCACACCATGTCAGAACGTAATGTAATGAACAAAGCAAGACCAAAATGACAAAAATCCTATCAGTAGAACAGAAGTTACAAATCTTTAAAGAATAAACTGCAATATAGCACCTAAAAGCATAAAGCGCCAACAGGAGAAATCTAATTGTGCTGGACCGGAATCGACCGCAATGAAGCACGGGTTGTATACAGTCCCAGATTAGTCAGACTGAAGGTTTGCCTTCTCAGGTTTTGTGCCAAGAGTCCTGTTTGCCTGGAAGCAGCTCACTGGGAGCAAGGAGAGCATCGCTGGACGTGGTCTGCATGGTGCGACGAGCAGGCCAGGCATCACATATGGCTAGGCTAGGCTGGAGCCTCACTTTGGTGATCGACATGAGCAGACAATGCTTGCTGTGCGAAGATACAGCCTTGCGGTGGCTCGCACTAATTTTCTGTTCAAGCGGTGCAGTCCCTGTGCCAACAGGCCCATTCGTGGTCACAAAGATCCCCAAGGCTTGAATTAAAGTACTCGAGAGCCACACCAAGAGCCCTGAACCAGGGAGAGGCTCTTTATGGGGGTCAGGTACTCATTGAAGATGGTTACATGAACTGTGGGGAACCAGTTTTGGATCAGGAGGACAGTAGACTAGCCCTTTGAGTCACTTTGGGGTCCTGTGTTCAAGATGTATGTGTCGGTCCAGTTCTTCGTCCGCAGGCAAGAGGGCAGCAGGCAGTAGGTCAGCTGTTACTTGTAGAGCACGAGTCCAGCAGAGTGGGAGTCCTTGTAGCAGCAGCACTGCAGTCTTTATTTTCCTGGCAGAGTATCCACAGGTCCAGAAGTGTACTGAAATGGTGGTGTCTGGGGTCCTTCATTTATACACATTTGTGTCTTTGAAGTGGGGAGCAACTTCTAGATGCATACGTTTGAAGTGCACAGATGCCCTGTCCTCCCTGCTTTGGTTTAAGACTAACTGCAGGGGTCATGCAGCCCTTTGTGTGGAGACATAGCCTATCCAGGTGTAGGATGACTGGGCCCAGCTCCTCCCTCTTAGCCTGCCAATAATAGCCCATTAAGTCACATCTAAACTGCTATTTTGGTGTGGCTGTCTAGGAGGAATACACAAAGCTCAACTGCCAACTACCAAAGTCATGTGACCCATGTGGGCTGCAGGCACCTAATGGGTAATGCAAGAAAATACCAGCTTTCAGAATTGTAGCTTAAAATCCGACTTCACAATTAGTTAGAATTTTAAATTAGGATTCCAGAGGCACTAAATTTGAAAGAGGTTATCTCTTCCCACTTATAAAATGTAATAATAAGGCAACTCCATTGTTATCCTATGGAAGAGATAGGCCTTGCAGTAGTTAAAAATGAATGTAAGAGTTTTTCCCCTGCCAGGACATGTAGAAGTACATGTCCAGCCTTTTAAAGACATTGCTCCCTGTCCTCTGGGCTGTCCGGGACCTACCCCAGGGGTGGCATATATACATTAAAAATGAAGATTTAGGCCTGGCAAAAGGTTTACTTTGTCAGGTCGAAATAGCAGTTTTAAAACTGCACACACAGGCTCTGCAATGGAATGCCCGAGCCATGGTTAAAGGGCTACTTAAGTGGGCGACCAATCAGTGTTGCAGGCCCACTAGTAGCATTTAATTTACAGGCCCTGGGCACATGTAGTGCACTTTACTAGGGAGTTGTATGTAAATTAAATATGCCAGTTAGTTATAAGCCTATGTTACCATGTTTTGATCAGAGAGCCCAAGCAATTTAGCACTGGTTAGCAGTGGTAGAGTGCCTAAGTCCTAAAGCCAGCAAAAGCGAATTCAGAGAAAAAGAGGCAGAAGACAAAAGGTTTGGGTATGTTCCTGCAGAAAGCACCATTTCCAACACCCATTGTTAATTTTGTGCTTTACAGAAAGAGTACCACATAACTTTAAATAATTTCGCTGACTGTGCTGACACCTAGCATTCCTAGACATAATTGTGCTATACTTTTCTGTCAAGTCTTTGGATTGATCAAATGTCCACCTCTCTCTCAAGTGACTGAGAACACATTTTGAGAGGGTTAAAGTTAGTGAAGCATTTATATCCTAATGTCACCCAGCATCCTATTCATTCATTACTGATGAATATTTGTACCTGCAGATTCCTCACCTTCGAATATCCAAGGCTAAGACCAGATCCACAATCTTTTGCCAAAGCTCTCTAGTGCTGGTAGGTTGCTCTACTTCCATGTCGGTCCCTGAAGTGAAGTTGTGGGGACATCTCTGGAAACTGGGCCCCTCATGTCAGTTATGTTAGGATCTTCTCTTTTCCCCTCAATTGAGGAAAGAAATTTGGTGCAGTGCAGGTGATGATATCAACCCCTAAAAAGCTAGGATTCAAACCGTGTTCAAAATGTGATGAACAAATGTTCAATACATATGCACACGACAATTGCCTGTGGTGTCTCAGCTTGAGACATGACTTGGCAAGGCACTATCTTTGCCTGACGATTAATCTGAAGGCAATAACAGATTGAGAGGCCCAGATTTTTATGCTAGAGATAATATAGAAGTCATTGCCACACTAAATCTCTTTGTAGGGCCAGATCAAGATCAAGTTCCTGTTCCTGACCCTTATTAAAATCTTCAATGCGAAAAAAGACATGCCCATAAAATGAAGCACTCTTCTTCCTCTGCTTCCTGGAGGTCCACATCGAAGGCTAGGAGTCTTGCTAGGAATTCTCCTCAGCTGCAGTACTCACTGGAGCAAGTTAGGGGAGCTGTCCCCAGAACTGGCTTTGCAGATCCCTACTGCCCCGTCTTTCGTAGTACCAACTCTGGCCTACCCTGAGTTTCTGCTGCCAGGAACGGATCTACTGTTGTTCTTCCAATTGATCCATGAAATGTTTCAAAAGACAGCGGTCCTCTCTGGTGTACCACCTTTCCCTGTGGGTCCATATAAGGTCCATTCCGCTTCCTTCTGATGCTGAATGTTCAATTGGTGTTGTGTGTTTAAGCAGTTGTTATTCATATGCCACCACCCTTTCTGGCTGCTTTCTCAGCACCTGCAAGGGCACTTGCACAATCACTGATGCTGAATTTGACAGCAGCACTGTTGTCCTTGATGCCCCAACTGATAATACCATCCCTTGAGCTACCATTACTTCCATTCAAAAACATAACATCAAGAAGGGGTATGTAAGGACTCCTTGAGGAGGAACAGCGCAGAGAGGGTACACATACTAGGACCGATATACAACGGATTTGGATCAGACTCCAATAAAGATCAGCCCCAGGCAAAGGCTGAAGGCTCTTTCTTCAGGTCCACAGACCTACAGCCTCAGGGAAGTAGTGGACTTGCCACTTTTGAAATAAACATATTTCAAACCCCAGGTCCAGCTTCACCAGAAATAGCCTCTTTTCGTGTAGCTGTGAAAAAGTGGCTGAAGCTCTAAAACTTCTCCTTCCCTCAGTAGGGAATCGGTCTAACATCTTAACGATGTTCAACAAATTCCATCCAAAGAACCCTTACTTCCCTTTAATGAATCATTGACAGAAACAGTGAGAGAATCCTGGTCAGGTACTTTCTGTACTCCAGCGAATAACAAAGCTACAGCAAGGAGATATATGTAGCAAGGAGGTAAAGGCCAGCTCCTAATTATCCAGCTTGTTTTTCCCTTTGTCAGTCCCCTGAGAGCTTAGTAATTCATACATCAACCACCTTCAGTGTAAACTCAAGTGCCTTCCCCACTCATCCCATAGATAGAAAATTCAAACAATTAGAAGTAAGCAAAAAGTCTCTCTCAGGGAGTCTAGGGCTAAGATCCCTAGATGCAACATGTCTTCTCGGAAGTTACGTGCATTTCCTATGGGTGTTTCCAGCCTACCAGACCATCCCAAACATTTTTGATGAAATAGTTTCCGACAGGCACGATGCAACCCATCACATAATAAAAGCTGAATTGGACACAGCTGATTCCACAGCTGGGTCCCTGAGTTCCTCTCTCTTCCGAAGGAGACACATGCATGCTTAGCTCCTTTTCTCAGGCTTTTTATACTCCAGAATTCTTTGATGAACCTTTTTTTTAATGGAGAGGGACTTGTTGGCCAAAAGACAGACGCCGCTTTGGAAAGGTTCTAGGAGGGTGTATCCACAGCTTGATCATTATGTTTCAAGCATCATCAAGAGACTATTCACAAGTCAGTACCACTTTCTTAAGGCTATCCATATTAATAGCACCAGTTTTCTTTGATCCTCCCAGCAAGAGCAGCAAAATCTCTTTGTATGCTATTACAGAGGCAGAGGAAAAGGTTGTGCAAAACAACTTCAGTCCTCATCATCCTCCTCCTCGGCACCACCAAGGAAGCCACAGTCATTTGGCTGTAAAGGAACATGGATAACCAGTATGAGGACAGTTAACTTCTTTTCTGTAAGCCTGAATGGCCATTACTTCAGACCTATGGATCTTATAAATAGTAGAAATGGGGTATATCATCATACCTTTCCATCATTGATCCCTAGAATGCCTCCCTGTTAATCCGAAGAACATCTGAGAAATCTGAAAAGTTGTTGCCAGAGTAGGAAAAATAACACAAACCTAGACCTCAGGCTCCTGAATCTCTTCTTACACAAGGAGAAATTCAAGATGTAGTCTAGCCCACTTACTTCTGGTGCTGGATGCAGAAGACTGGATGGTATCTCCCAACTTGCAAGATGACTATTTTTACATCCCAATCCAGCAGTCCCACACAGAACGCTGCAGTGAGAGATTGGAGGCCAATTAAAAATATATAAGTTCAGTGTTATTTCTAAGTTCTTGAAGTCAATTTCCCAGACTACCTACTGAAAAAGGTCTTACTCTACTTTTCAAGGAGGACTCTAAGATCAGATTACCTCAGTGTTGTTGTAGTTTCTCTGTTTTTGTGACAATTAGGAGTGCTGACTCCGTTTTATGGAACAAGTTTTCATGTGCTGTGCAACCAGCATTTTCAGCTTTAGAAAGCAGCTGAACCAGTTATTTTTCTAGTAGCATTCCTACCCCTTTTCTCTTTGCCTCTTAGTTATATATTTTGTCTAGTTTTTTAAGACATACATTGGTACTAAAGCACTGTACAATTGTTCTGCACTCACTCCATCCATAGTAGGTCAGATTGCGTCCGTCTAGGTATCCAAACATTTCCTGTAACAGATAGCATGACCTACTTATGGAATAAGCGAACTAGTGACAATAGCGTTATTAGGGCTGTTCCATGGCACTGTTCTGCAGGTTATGAGAAGGGTTGTGGAAATTGTGATCCCATTGCTTAATGTATCTGATGGAGACTTCTAGCTGCAGCTTCCTTACCTTAGAATTCCCTGGCGTCAGCTTCGAATCCGGAGTTTTTTCTGAGCAGTACCCTGCGCGCGCGCCGTTGGGCGGTGTCGTTCGGATCCGCGTGCGTCGACCAGCTCCACGTTCGTCGTCAGCGTCGTTGGAGCCGTCTATGATGTCACGGTTGTCTATATAAACGCCATCTCGGCGCGCGTATGTCAGTTCTTTTCGTTCCATACCGGTTAAGTGCAGTTTTGGAAAGAGCTACCCTGCTTCGACGGTTTGTTGACGCCTTTTTGACTGCTTAAGTCATGTCTTTGAGAAAGACAGGATTCAAGCCATGTGGTGCGTGTCATCGCACCATGTCGGTGACGGATCCGCACGAGTTTGTGTTTGGTGCCTGGAGAAGGACCACGATTCCACCTCGTGCTCCGACTGTCGGGCCATGGTGCCGAAGGCCTTGAGGGAGAGCTCCCTTAAGCTTCTTACGGCCCGACATTCGTCTTCGGTCGGTGCGACTCCGCAGAGGTCACGGTCCCACAGTTGGAGGAGGTCGCGGCACCGATCCCGGAGCCCCAAGTCCTCTTCCTCGCATTCGAGGTCATCCGAAGGTAAGAGGCACAAGAAGAAGAAGAAGAAGTCCAAGCGGACTTCGTCTTCACCACGCACGTCAGCCGACGAGGTGTCTAGGGAACGACGACGTTCCGAGCGCGGTTCTGCAGAGCCGTCGCCAGGGTCGACTCTGCGGCTTCCCCCCTTTCCAGGGACCGGATTGACCCCCGCTCAAATAAAAGAATTTTACGAGGCCATGCATCTCGTTTTTGAGCGGGCTGCACCCTCGGGCCCCTTTGGATTCGATGCCAGCGGCTTCGGCCCCGGCACCTGTCTCTCACAGTCGGCCTCCTTCGGCGCCGGGTCCGACGTCGATGATTCCGCCACCGGCGCCCACCAGTGGCAGCCCCATCCTTATTCCGGATGATCCGGAGCGATGATGTCGACTCCGACTTCGACTGAGCCAATTCGGCCCAGATCATTGTCTGAGCATTATTTAGAACAGCCAGACGCAGGAGAGGAATGGGTGGGGTCTGGGGACCCTTTAGAATCTGGATTTCAACAGGACTGGTATGAGGATCTAGGGGAGGCCAGTGGACTGGACACGTCTCCAGATACTGGTATGCTCTCTCCTCCTAATGTGGCTACGGAGGAGGGTTCTTCTTTCGCTATGGTGGTGCGTAGGGCAGCTGCGGTTTTGGACCTATATTTGCCTACGGTGCCAGTCAGGACGAATATCCTGACAGAAGTGCTTCAGCCGGGGGTGTCAACATTGGAGCCGTTGTTGCCCTTCAATGAGGCTCTTACAGACATCCATCTAGGGTACGTGGTCCAAACCCAGCACAGGGACTCCTGTGAATAGGACGGTCGGCCGCCGCCATAGACCCGCTCCCAGTGACTCTAGTTTCCTGACACAACACCCCACTCCTGAGAACTTGGTGGTCCGAGCATCTACTTCCCCTGGTGCCTTCCCTTCCGCTCCCCCGGATAGGGAATCCAAGAGGCTGGATCAGCTTGGGAAGAAGATGTTTTCTTCCTCCAGCCTGGCATTGAGGTCCGTAAACACCTCTTGCCCATTGGGCCGTTATTCCCATACTTTATGGGATACGGTGGCACAAGTGCTGCTCCAGGTCCCGGAGGGCGTATGGGACACTCTCACCCAGGCTGTAAAGGATGGGAGAGATGCAGCCAAGTTTACGATCCGGTGTGATTTGGACACGACCGACTCGCTGGGGAGAGCGATTTCATCTTCAGTGGCCCTACGTCGCCACTCCTGGCTACGTTCTACTGGTTTTTCAGGGGATGTGCAGTCCAGCTTGATGGACATGCCCTTTGATGGCTCTCGCCTTTTTGGCGAAAAGGCAGACTCCGCGCTTGAGAGGTTCAAGGATTCTCGAGCCACGGCCAGATCCTTGGGCCTTTCAGCGCCAGCACGACAGCAGTCTGTCTTTCGCCCCTTTCGAGGCTTCGGAAGGGGTGTGGTACCACGCCAGCCACAGTTCAGCCACCGTCCTGAGGCTTTACAGCATCCCGGAAGAGGACGTGGTCGTGGTACCATCAGACCCAGAGGGTCTGGCCAGAGGTCGGCTGCCACACAGCCCCCCTCCACTGCCCTCAAGCCCTCTTTGTGTGGTTCTGCGGGATCATGTCTGTCCAGTTGGAGGGAGGATTCATTTTCATCTCCCTCACTGGCTTTCCATCACCACAGACAAGTGGGTCCTGCAGATCATACGGAAGGGCTACTCCCTTCCCTTCCAGTCTTTCCCTCCTTCTATCCCTCCGACAAAGGAATGGCTGATGGAGGACCATCTAGCTTTGCTCCGCGAGGAAGTTACAGCTCTCTTGGCCAAGGGAGCCATAGAAAGAGTCCCGATATCAGAAGTAGGCAGTGGCTGTTATTCCCGCTACTTTCTAATTCCCAAAAAGAACAAAGGCCTTCGCCCTATCTCAGATTTAAGGGATGTCAATCTCTTCCTCAAGAAGGAGAAATTCAAGATGCTCACTCTTGCTCAGGTTTTGTCTGCCCTAGACCAAGGAGACTGGATGGTAGCGTTGGATTTGCAGGATGCATATTTCCAAATTCCTATCCTGCCAGCCCACAGGCATTACCTGCGGTTCAAAGTGGGCCACGAGCACTTTCAGTTTGCCATGCTTCCTTTCGGTCTCACCAGTGCCCCTCTGGTGTTCACAAAGGTGATGGCGGTGGTGGCAGCTCATTTGCACAGGTCAGGGATTTCAGTCTTCCCCTACCTAGACGATTGGCTGTTGAAGGCTCCTACGCCCCAGGCTCTCGTCACCCACCTCCAGACGACGGCGGACCTCTTGCATTCGCTGGGGTTCACTATAAATGTGCCAAAGTCACATCTGACTCCCTCTCAGAAGCTCACTTTCATCGGAGCTGTTCTGGACACAGTGCAGTATCGGGTTTATCCTCCCGATCAGCGGGTCCAGGATATTCAGGTTATGATTCTGATGTTTCGGCCTCTATCTTGGATCTCGGTGAGACAGACTCTGAGTCTGCTGGGACTCATGGCTTCCTGCATCCTGTTAGTCAAACATGCCAGATGGCGCATGAGGGCTCTGCAGTGGGACCTGAAGTTCCAATGGGCACAGCATCAGGGAAATCTTACCAATGTGGTTCAGATCTCGGAGGGGACTGCAAAAGATCTCCAGTGGTGGTTAGTGAACTGCGAGTGGGTCAAGGGCAAACCCCTCTCCCTACCCCAACCAGATCTAACGGTAGTGACAGATGCGTCACTTCTGGGATGGGGCGGTCATCTGGGGAAGGTGGAGATCAGAGGTCAATGGTCTCCGGCGGAATCCGGGCTCCACATCAACTTGTTGGAGCTTTGGGCGATCCGGCTAGCATTAAAAGCATTTCTTCCTGTGAAAGGGAAGGTGGTGCAGGTGATCACGGACAACACTATCGCAGTGTGGTACTGCAACAAGCAGGGCGGTGTGGGGTCGTGGACCCAGTGTCAAGAGGCTTTACGTCTCTGGACATGGCTGGAACAGCAGGGCATGACCCTGGTGGTTCAACACCTGGCAGGTTCTCTGAACGCCAGAGCAGACGAACTCAGCCGAAAATGCTTAGAGGATCACGAATGGTGTCTCCGTCCAGAGGTGGCGCATGGACTCTTTCAGCAGTGGGGAGAGCCTTGGTTAGATCTGTTCGCCTCTGCAGAGAATGCGCAATGTCAGCAGTTTTGCGCGTTGGAGTTTCCAAGGGGGTTATCGCTAGGCGACGCTTTTCATCGCGAGTGGAGTTCAGGCCTCCTGTACGCCTTTCCGCCTATACCACTTCTGCCCAGAGTTCTCAAGAAAATCAAGAACGACCGGGCCCAAGTAATCCTAGTGGCTCCGGATTGGGCACGGAGAGTTTGGTATCCAGAGCTTCTCAAAATGAGCATCGGTCCTCCAATCAGGCTGCCTCTTCGGGAGGATCTTCTGTCGCAGCAGCAGGGGAAGGTTCTCCACTCGAACCTGTCAACTCTGCGCCTTCATGTGTGGAGATTGAGCGGCGACAGTTGATGGTTTATGACCTCCCTCCCGAGGTCTGTGATGTCATTCTGGCAGCCAGACGTCCCTCTACTAAGTCGATCTACGCCTGCCGTTGGAAATGTCTTGTTTCATATTGTTCAGAGAGGTCTATTGATCCTCTTTCTTCTTCTCTGTCTAACATCCTTTTGTTTATTTTGTCTCTCGCCCAGCAGGGTTCCTCCTTGGGGACTCTCAAGGGCTATCTTGCAGCCTTATCGGCTTTTCTTCAGTTGCCTGATCAACCATCTCTGTTTAAATCACCTATAGTACAGAGGTTTTTGAAAGGGCTTGTACATCTATTCCCGCCTGTGCCTTTCGTTATGCCCTAGTGGGATCTTAATTTGGCTCTTACCTTCCTTATGTGTGCTCCCTTCGAGCCTTGCATAATTGTCCTCTTCGGCTGCTCACTATTAAGACAGCCTTTTTGGTGGCAATTACACCTGCCAGATAAGTTAGTGAGCTACCGGCTTTGTCATCAAAACTGCCGTACCTCACAATCTTTCCTGTAAAAGTGGTTCTCAGAACTCGTGCCTCTTTCCTCCCCAAGGTGGTGACACCTTTCCATCTGGGTCAAAATATCACCCTGCCCACCTTCTTTGCACCACTGCATCCCTCTAAGGAAGAGGAGCGTCTCCATTGGCTGGACCCAAAAAGAGCGTTATCGTTCTACCTTGACCGCACTAAAGAGTTCCGGGTGGACGACCAACTCTTTGTGGGGTACGTTGGTGCAAAGAAGGGTCGGGCAGTGCAGTAACGATCCATTTCGCGCTGGGTTGTTCTCTGTATAAAAATATGCTACGCTTTGGCGAAGAAGCAGCCTCCCGAGGGCTTGAGAGCTCATTCTACTAGGGGGAAAGCTGCTACCACTGCGTTAGCACGTGGCGTACCGGTGGTGGACATCTGTCAGGCTGCAACATGGGCTCCTTTGCACCCGTTTGCAAAACACTACTGCCTGGATAGCCAGGTGAGAAGAGAGGGGCATTTTGCCCGTTCTGTCTTGCAGGACTTCCTAGTATAAAAAAAAAAAAAATCTCCTTCCGACCCACCGCCATGGGTTATAGCTTGGGTGTCTATTCTAAGGTAAGGAAGCTGCAGCTAGAAGTCTCTATCAGATGAACAAGTTACTTACCTTCGGTAACGAGGTGTCTGGCAGAGACTCTATCTAGCTGCAGATTCCTTACACCTGCCCAAGCCTCCCCGCTCTGCAGAAATTGTTCTTATGTAGATATGTATATATATATATATGTATATATGTATTTATGTGTACATATGTATATTTTTGATCTTGCCATTTTTTGCTTTTCTTAAAGGCATGAAAAATGTTTTACTTCAAACAGTCAAAGAGGTAAAATACATAATGGTTGATTCTTCCATGACTCTGTGCTTCTGGCGTGGGAAGTTGTGGAAAAGAACTGACGGCGTCTATATAGACAACCCTGACATCATAGACGGCTCCAACGATGCTGACGACGCACGCGGAGCTGGTCGACGCGCGCGGATCCGAACAACGCCGCCCGACGGCACGCACGCAGGATACTGCTCAGAAAAAACTCCGGATTAGAAGCTGACGCCAGGGAATTCTAAGGTAAGGAATCTGCAGCTAGATAGAGTCTCTACCAGATACCTCGTTACCGAAGGTAAGTAACTTGTTCTTCCAATTCGAAATGGATTACTTGGTGTTTTTTTCCTTCTTTCCCTGCAGTTTTGTGGTCACAACATTCCCCTCTGCAGCAGTGCCACTGACACATGCATGTGCGCTCAAAAGGACTATGGATAGTATGTGATGCTCAACCTTGATTATCAGTTGAGTGCTCTGTGAATTTTACATTGAGAAAATGCAGGAAAAGTGAGGGTTTGAGAATAGTTTTTTATGTGGCTGAAGCAGAGCTCTATGGTTTTGCAAATCTTTGGGTGAGAAACCATTCCAGTCCGGGTTTTTCCTCATATCTTGGAACTGAAATTGTTTGGAATAAACCTGACTTATAAGTATCACAATGCAGAACAAAATATCTGTACTGGATGAGCTATATACACATGAAATAATTTGGAAAATTTAGGAGGTCAGATTAAGACTAATCGACAATGGAAACCTCACAAAGTGGTGGCAGATGATTTATGTCTTGACTTGATCATTACAATGTATAATGGATCCCATGTTATAAAGCGGAGTTTTATTTATTTAAAAATTGAGGATGTTTACTGAAGTCTCTCTTTTATATTGCAGCCATCCGGCAAAGGAGCACGTCTGCCTATAGTGTACTGTATCATTAGTTGCTTGGGCTGTTTTGGACTGTTTTCAAAGGTATGTTTATGTACTTTCAGTTTAAGTTAATGCACATCTAGAAACGTTATATTGCCATGTGTTGTGTACAAAATCCTTTCGAAAATCATCCCAAGTCTCCCGAATACTCAAAAACCTTATTTCAGACTTCTCTCCCAACCTGCAGATTGTAAAAATGACAAAAAGTGGAGTGAGAGCTATTAGCTTGGCCAGTGCTTGTTGCCCAATGCATTGATGCACATGCAGCAAGACACATGGCACGTGCATGGCTGGCAATCTGGTAACAGGCTTTCGATTCAAGAAAGACTGTTTGAAGATGGACACCGATGTGCATGCATACATTGTGACACGTGCTGTGAATATGACGGCCAATTAAGGCCCTCATTACGACCCTGGCGGTCGGTGGTAAAGCGGCGGTAAGACCGCAAACAGGCCGTCGAAAAAAAAAATGGAATTATGACATCCGCCACTTCACCATTCCGACCGCCATGGCAGTGAAGACCGCTGGGCTGGAGATTGCGGTCTCCAGCCCGGCGGTCGTCACTAGACCGCCGACGGTATCAGGACCCTGCATACCGCCTTGGATCTCGGGTGTTTGGGAACCGCCATGAGATCCATAGCGGTAGGCGCTATCAATGCCAGGGAATCCCTTCCCTGGCACTGATAGGGGTCTCCCTCACCCCCCGCTACCCCTGCGAATCCTCCCCCCACCCCCGCCAACTCCAAAGGTGCCACAACCCCCCTCCCCACCCGAACATGCACATACGCACACACCCCCAACATGCACATATACACACCCCTACACACACACATACACCCCGACAACACATACCCACACACAGACATGCACACCGTCCGACCTGCACATATTACCCATACACTCACTCACCCCTCTACACTCCCACACGCACACCCCCATTCACGCACACAACACCCCCCCAACCCCCTTCACTAACGGACGATCAATTTACCTTGTCCGTTGATCCTCCGGGAGGGGATGGGATCCATGGGGGCAGCTCCGCCACCAGAACACCGTCACCAGAACACCGCCACACAGAATCTTGGGATGTGATTCAGTGGGCGGTGTTCTGTTGACGTGGCGGTGGAGGTTGAGCAACAGTATGGCTGCTGGCGGCTTTCCGTACGAAAAAGGACGGCGGGCTGGCAGCGGTCATAATACGCGGCAAGGAAGACCGCCACCACTGGCCGTCTTCAGCACGGCGGTACCTCAGCAGTCTTGCAAAAAAATCGCTGAGGTCGTAATGACCCCCATAGTGTATCTTTTTAATACTGCAGATGTTCGTGTTAGGGTGACAAACTCAAATTTAAAAAAAATATATATATTCCCCAAGTGTTAAAAAGCAAGCGGGTCACTGGCGCTAACCCCCTTACAATTCCTATGACAAATGGCCCTTGGCGATGTACCAGATGGCCTCCTATGAGTGTGTCATCTACAACCTGCAGCACTAGGCAGAGACCTTCTCTTCACTTGGGTGCTTTTTCTCTGGGATGTTGCCCGCTAGCCCCTAGTTGAAAATGCCCTTGACTCCTCATGGGAATGCAAGATACTATACTGTGCCTCCTCTTCCCTTGTGACCCCACCCTGGTTGTGACCCTTGAGGGACTTTCAAAACACCTCTCTACTACTTGAATGTGTCGCAGAGCCTTCTGATTGACACTAATATGGCCCAGTATCTAAAGGACACATTGGCTCCATATGCCTGTGTCTCCACCTCCTCTCCCATGCATACACCTGTGAGACTTTCTTTCATCTATCAGCTGTATTTTCCCCAATTCTGGAAAGGAAGTGAGGGTGACCATTTGTTCTTTATTCAGAACTTTCACTTTACAACAGTCCTCTCAGTGTCTTCACATAGATATTTACTTTTTGTGTGTAGAAAAAATTAGATCTTGCCAGTTTTCAGGTTTGATTAGATTGATTATGTTGTTCCCCAGCTAGTGTCATTTGCACTATCAACAAACTCTTTAGAATATACACTCTTAACAAATTAAGCTCACCATCATCATACTAAACTTTATAGAACTACTTGATCCAACATTCTGAATTATGTGGGATACCACTTATTGCCCCAAAACAGCATACCACAATTGTTAAAGTTAAAAAAGCTCCCTGATTAAACCGCATTCAAGTACCTCCAACCCTGTACCAAAAGGCTTGATCTGCTTGGCAATGGCCCCTCTTAACAAGACAAAAATTCTGAAGCCCTACAGCATCACTAAGCTTTTGTTATTGAGGTATAACACAAGTTCTGAGGCACAATGAGCATGAGTTTCCTTGCATCTGCAATAGCATATACAAGCTGATCATCGAGTTGGTTCAAATAATTCCACCTTGAGAAAGGTCTATTGAGTTTTAAGTCTGTCATAAAGTCTAGTTTAAAGTCACAAAAGAATGAAGGTAGCACTCAGTACTAAGTAACTAACTGCTATGGTTGATCCATTTTTGCCAACTCGACCTATAAAGATAACTCAAAAGTAATTATATCCTGCTACAACACACAGAGCTGGAGGGCTTTTCAATTGAATATTCAAAATGGTTATCTTTAATACAAAAGAGGCAATGCATATTAAAAAGCAGATGTTAGAATCAAAGCTGTGTGTGTGTGTATACACCGATGCGTAACAATTCCACCTTTCTACTGACACAACTTCCCTTTCAACATAAAATAATTGAATATGCATTAGTATTCACCAGTGCCCAAAGCGTTAAAATTACTTTAATGTATTTTCTGAATATGACCCTAAAGAGAAAGCAGAGAGAAGTACTGTAGAAGATTATCCATTAAATCAAACTTCCACAGGAACAGATGCCTTGAACCCAACTCCCTTCAACAGATGCGTGCTCAGACTTTAACTGATTATCTGAACCCTGCATCCGCTAGGGGGAAAGGGGAATGGGAATAGAAAAAGAAAGACCGCCTCCAGATCCAGTTCCAGCCTGTATTTCCAACTTCAAGATAGGATATTCAGTGTGTGTCTCTGAAAACCTGCACCTTTCTTCTTATTGGGATTTCGTTAACGGAAGGCCCTGCAGTCTGGTGATAAGAGCTTAGATAAGTACATCCCTACTGCGCATTCAACTGTTCAGCCATTCACATTAACCCAATTCTGTTGTTTGCTTAACCTGGATCTTTTGGGAGACTAGCCTCTCTCTAAGAGAAGAAAGTTAACTTAATATCTTCTTTTCTTCAGGAGTCAGAGGTTTACAAGGTTCTCTGGAGAACAGTTCAAAAGTTCACAAATATACAAACTACTAATGTCTTATACAGGAAACGAAAACTCCTTCTCAAGGTTCAGTTTCCTCAATCACAGTCTCTAGGAATTAGTATGAGCACTGAGGTTTGTCTCTAAGACTGACAAGTCGGCAAAGCAAAGAGCACTTGAATATATATGTACACATATATATATATATATATATATGTATGTATATATATACTGGAAAGTCTGAAAATCATACAAAAGGATTTCTTACTGCAGTTGCTTGAAGTTCTGTTAAGTTAAAACAAATTCTCCTCAGAAAGCCGAGAGACAGTTGTTGGAAAAAGGAAATAATTCAGCTTCTTCAAAAGGGAAAAAAGTAGCTGTGTGTACACTGTAACAAGAAAAATAATTAATTACTAAAAACTGGAAGGATTCTCTATGAAACGAAGCGCCTCAGGAATACTGCTGATTCTCCTCAGGATGACAGTTGAAGTGCAGGGCTCCCAGAGAGAAACAGCTGGAGGCAAGATTCAGCACAAGACTAGGTAGAAACACTAGAGCTCTGACCTCACAAGGATTTGCGTCCACCATCTTGAGTAGTAGTTATACCTGAAGAAGCTAGTTCTAGGAACAGCTTCCGCAAGAGCCACCAAGAGTGAGGACGTCTCTGCAACCAACTTGGGTACAAGGGAAAGGGGAATAGTTTTTGCTGAGGGAAGAACCTAACATCACTGGCAATAGTTTTCATGACAAGTATGCTCTCCCCCTAACCAAGGGTCCAGGACCTTGATGACAGCATTTAAGAGTCAGGACTCGCTCCCGCAGATGCCAGTAGAGGGGAGCAGGTCAGGTCTAGCTGGGTCTGATCAGCTAGGAAACAGGAAATGGCTCTGGAACTTGTTGTATCCCTTTAGCAGGTCAGCCAAACGACCCTCTGAGTAATTACTGGGGTCCTGAGTACAAGGCAAGCAGTCCCATTCTTCCTTCAGCAAGGCAATCCTTCTCATCTTCACAAGTCCTGTGGTGTTCTAATTTCAAGTTCTGAGGGTGCCACTTTTATGCCCAGTGCCAAGCTGTCGGTAGGGAGCAACCCTTTATCTAAGGCTAAAACTGGTTCTATTCCTTTTTTGCTAGTGAGACAAAGGGCAGGTTGGCCCAGGTGTGAGCCGCATCTGTCAGTGACAGGGTAGGCGTGCTCTAAAGTCAGGAAGGGCTGTGTACAGCCCCAGGCCACACTTTGAAGTGCAATCAAGACAGAGGCACTGCTCCTCCCTAGCCACCCTGTCAGGAAGACCCTCACCTGCTCACCCACGTGCTTTGTCTACTGTCTAGGAGGAATACACATCCCATCACGTGTCAGGAATACGATAGCCAGCATTGGAAAAGACTCACCAGGCATGAAGAAATTGGAATTTTCCCTGTATCCCAGCTGAAGATTACGAGGACCCCATCGCATACTGCTGCTTACAAGACTGCTCCTGATGCTTTCATGCTCACGCTTAAGGAAAAAAACTAAAGATGACGGCCCCCAGCAATCACAGGAATTGAGTGTTCTAGTCTTCCTCAGTAGCATTGTGCTTGTCTCTCCTTCTCACATGCACACCCGAAGAAAACACACTCCAGGTGCCTTCTTCACTGAGAAGAGCAGCATTTTGGTGCACCTGCTCAGTAAATAGATTTACAGTCAGTATTCTGTATTTTGTGAACTCCGCCTCCAAGAAACAGGGTGTGCACACCAGGGGTTATTCCCTCTTCCAAGAGAGTAGTGTTTTCTGAGAAGTTTCTTCATGAGCTGTATTCCTGAGGGAAATTTACTGCGCTTTATCTTTAAAGAAGAAATACAGTAAGAAATATCTATTAAGAGTGAACTTGCAAATAATTCTAGTGAGTTATCTCTAGTTAAAGGACTTTAATCTTAGAAGAAGTTCTCTTGTCTATTTTATTTTCTTGGAATTTGCTATATATATTATATCTGTCTCCGGCTGTAGGAAAAAAAATAAGAAAGACTTTGAAGAAACACACAAGAAGAGAATAATATCTGTGTATAAATCTAAAGTTCTCTGAAGAAAAGATAGAATAGTTAATAGCTGAAACAAGAGAGGAGCTAGCGAACGAGAGCACAAGGTTAGCTGAATGATTGAAAGAGAGTGAGTTTGAGATTTATAATCGTAAAGAAATGTGTAGATTATATTAAGCATGTTATTGTCATCCTGTGTGAGTCTCGTTGATGCTTTTATAAAGAAAACACCTTGAAAGGAACTGAGAAGCATTGAAATAGAAGGACACCTGACTCTGGAGGCAGTCTCTTTTTCTCCTATTCCCCTTCTCTCCCCCCTTGCTTGCACACTGTACAGGATTGCAATCATTCTTTGCGTGTAGGAGAAGGGAGGAATTGGGCCAAGTACACCTGCTCCCGTGGAATTCAATGACACAGGGTGGTTTGTTTCTGACAACATGAGAGTCATTATCAGTCAGGTGACATTGGTCACTGGCAGAAAGGCACATTTGGCTTGGGAAGGAAAATGCCAAGTGGCATTTTTCAAAACAGTAATTTAAAATCCAACTTGACCTTTGTGTTGAATTTGAAATTCCTATTCTGATGAGTCCCTGAATCATTTTTCTAGCTAGTCCCTCTTAGAACTTGGGCTTCTGGTTGCACCTTGCCCATGCAAGAACCACAATCCTAGTCAGGGTAAGTCACCAGCACACCCCAAATTAACCTGTGGTCACCCCCTGGTAGCTTGACACAGAGCAGTCAGGCTTAACGTAAGAGGCAGTGTGTTCAGTATTTGTGCAACACTTCAATCAGTAAAACGGTGAACACACCACACACAAAAATACACCAGGTTAGAAAAATAGGGCTCATTTTACTAAACAAAACAGGACCAAAACAACAAACATCCAATAAGAGGAAGTTGAGATATGTATTTTTAAAGAATAAACTTAGATGTAGTGCTTAGAAGCATAAAGCGCCAACCTGAGCTACCAGGTCATGCTAGACCGGGTCACATCTGAAAAGTCATGAAAAGTCATGAGATGGAGCATGAGTCTGATACAGGGATCAGCCTTGGCCCACTGAAACAGTACCTTGGTTTGGAGTTGGATTGGTGTCGAGGACAAGATACGAGGAGCAAAGGAGGTGATGCGTTGGCATAGATCCCGGAAATTCGAAGCCTCGCAAAGTCAAAGCTCCTTCGGGAATGGAGGCAGTGCGTCACGCAGTTAGCAACTTGGTGTTCCCAATCCTCACAGCAGCAATGCGTTGATGGCGATGTGTATCCTCGAACCTCACAGCACCATCAATGTGTGTATGAAGATGCACCGATTCTGAGCGGCACAATTAAGTTGATGTGTGGAGTTTGGGATGGAGCAGTACTTTATATTACGTCCAAGTGCCCAGGACTGGATTGGCACTACTTGGTAGGGCAAGACTCACAGATGGCAGAGCCCAGATGCTTTAGCTCATGAGGTGGAACTAGTTTATGTCCCTGAGACTTCAGAAGAACAAGAAGCAAGCCATCAATCGTATGGAGTCACTCTGGTTCTGGGTTCAAGTGTTGTGGGTCCAGTCCTTCTCACCCAGGCAAGTAGGGCGGCAGGTCAATACAGCAAGAAAGCAGTTCTTCCAGAAAAGCAGTCCAGCATATTAGCATTCCTTTTAGCAGCACAGCAGTCCTTCTTCCTGGCAGAGTATCCACAATTCCAGAAGTGTATTAAGTTGGTGGGGTCAGAAGTCCAGTTCTTATTCCCAGTGGTGCCTCTGAAGTAGGGGAGATTTCAACGAAGGGCTTTAAAGTGCACAGAGGTCCTCCCTTCCTGCTCTGGCTCCAGGCACAGTACAGGGGTAAAGCAGTCCTATGCGTGGGGTCAGGACACAGCCTATTCAGGTGCAAGTGTGCAGCCATGGACAGCTCCTCCCTTCCATCCTGCCCAGGATGGCCCATCAGAATGTTGATGGCCCATCGGTCACACCTACACTCCCTTTGTGTGTGGCTGTCTAGAGGGAATGGACAAGTCCAGCTGTCACCCCTCTCCCCAGATGTGTACAGGCTAAAGGCACACAGGGCAAAGAGCAGGAAAATGCCAACTTTCTAAAAGTGTAATTTTCAAAATTGTAATAATGAATCCAACTTTACCAGTAAAGAGTATTTTCATTACAATTCCATTGGTACTAAACATGACAGTTCTACCCCTTTCCAATCAGGAATTAGAGCTTATTAAATGCAATAAGGAGTCCCCAATTTTATCCTATGGGAGAGGTAGGCCTCACAGTAGTGAAAAACGAGTTTGAGAGTTTTTCACGCCCAGGACATGTAGAACTTAAAAATATATGTCCTGCTTTTAATTACATAGCACTCTGTCCTAGGGGCTACCTAGGGCCTACCTTAGGGGTGACCTATATGTAATAAAAGGTTAGTTTATGACTTTAAGGCAAGGGATTTTAAATGCCAAGTCGACTTGGCAGTGTAACACTGCATTCAGGCCTCAATGGCAGGCCTGGGACATGTTTTAAAGTCCTATTAAGTGGGGGCCACAAGCAGCGCTGCAGGCCCACTAGCAGCATTTAATTTACAGGTCTTGGGTACATGTAGTGCACTTTACTAGTGACTTATAAGTAAATTAAATATGCTAATTTGGTTCATACCAAACAGAGCATGTTTAGGCAAAGAGGGAATGCACTTTAGCACTGGTCAGCAGTGGTAAAGTGCTCAGAGTCATATGGCCAACAAAAGGAAATCAGCAAAAATGTGAGGCAAGCAGGAAAGCAGGCAAAATATTTGGGGGAAGCCCAGCCTGAAGTTGTCAGGTCTAACAGTCCCAAACTGAAGTTATGCATTGTAAGGAGCTATAATATAGCCCAGTGATTTTCTATGGGAGAGTCAGCCGTCACATGGTGAAAAATAACTTTGGAGGTTTTTCAATTTCAAAATATGTAAAACTTAAGTACACATGACAAACGTTTCAAATACCAGCCACCCTGCCCCTGGGCAATTAGGGTATAGCCTAGTTTGACATACAAGTAAAAATGAGGAAAGTTTAGTCTGGTAAAAGTTTTTTTTGCCAGTTTAAAACTGCATTACAGGCTGCAGTGGCAGGCCTGATGCATGTTTTGTAGTGCTACTTTAGTGGGAGATACAATTAGTGCTGCAACCCACTTGTAAAAGTTAATTTACAAGCCTTGAGTACCTAGAATACCATATACTGTGGTCTTATAAGTGAACTAAGAACGCCAATTAGGTAGATGCTAATTTTGCTGTGTTTGGAAGGGAGAGCAGAAGGACGTCACAACTGGTTAACAGGGGTTAAATGCACAGAGTCCTAATGCCAACAAAACAGGTTCAGCTACAGAAAGCAAACACCTGGGGAAATACCACACAAAAGATGGTCATTTCCAACATGTAGCCCCCTGCAGAAAGCAGGGAGAAATACCTACCTTCGTGGGAGTTTTCATTGCTATAGCAGAAAAACCTGGAAAGGCATCAGCATTGGTGTAGTCAGTCCCTGGGCGATGTTCCTCTGTAAAGTCAAATCCCTGTAGGAAGAGGAACCACCTCAGCAGTTTTGGATTCTCACCCTGCATTTGCATTAGCCATCTGAAGGGGGTCTGTGGTCTGTTTGATCAAATTGTGAGTCCCAAACAAGAATAGTCTCAACTTCTTCAGAGCCCATACCACTCCAAATGCTTCCCTCTCAATTGTACTTTACTTCTGTTTCCTGTTGACAAAGGCTACAGATTGGTTCAGGCCATCATCATTCAGCAGTGACAAGACAGTCCCAGTGCCATACTCTGAAGCATCTGTGTGGACTGGAAATTCCCTGGAGAAGTTTGGTGCCTTGAGCACTGGTGCTGTGCACATGGCCTCCTTCAGGGTACAAAATGCTTTCTAGCACACCTCCATCCAGATCATCTTTTTGGGCTGCTTCCTAAAACCTATCCCTGATAAATGGGCAGCAACGGTGCCATACCCATTAACAAAGCTCCTATAGTACCCAGTGAGGCCCAAGAAAGCACTCACATGGATATGGGTCTTGGTGGTTCTCAAGCCATAATGGTTGTATTTTGGGCTGAAGGAGCTGCAATCTGCCTGCTGTATTGGTGGCCCAATCCTATTAGGCCTTGATAGTCAGGCCTGCCTCTGTAAGGTGGCAAGGGCATTCTTTAGTCCAAAGGACAGCACTTTAAACTGAATGTGACCCTCTTGGGTGGACAATGCCAACCTTTCCTTTGCCCCCCCTATTAGGGCTATCTGCCAGTACTCTGATGTCAAGTCAAGGCCCTAAGGAACATGGCAGCATGCAACAGATAATTTATCTCATCATCTTTGGGGCTAGATTGATTTAGATGAGGCCCCTGTAATCCACACAGAACCTACGTTCTGGATCACTGCTTAGTCTACGGGATTACTCAGTTACCGAAATCTGACATCTTGGGCACCTAGGCTGTGTCCTTGATGCTGGCCCTCACTTTGTCAGACACCCTCTATATTTATTCTTCACAGGCATGCTGTCCCCTGTGAATATATGTTTGTGAGCCCAGGAGTTAATGAGAAGAGAGAGGTTGACTGCCCCAACAAATATCCCCAGTCCTTTTATTGCTCTAAGGTCAGGGTAGGGGGGAAGACAACTCCTTCCTTAGACCCATCTTGCTTCTTGGCAGACAGGACGTCTTGGAGGGGCTCGCTGTCCTCCTCCTCCTCCTCCTACCTACCATCATCTGTCAGACAGGTTAGACAGCTTCTGAATATCTCAAAACTTTAACCTGCATTTCTCTAGGGTAACTCTGTTTCACAACCAGGGCTCCTTTCATCAGGTCATACTTCATCTAATCCCTCTTTTCCAGTTCAAGTAGTGCATTTCTACCTCAGTTGGGCAAATATTTCCACAGACTGGACCCAAAATCCTCCTCAGGGGCACTGTGCATCTCTAAGCCCACCTCCTAGGCCTAAAACCATGAATCAATATCATTCCCCAATACAAAGCTAGGCACCATGTCTTTGGGTGTGTGGACCTTAGGCATTAATGAATGATTTTGATCGATATATTCTTTCATACAACCGGTGGTAAGGGGCGCATTAAGTTGATGGAGTTCTGAGAATGCATATTTATCCCAAAAAAGGGCACATCTGCAGTATTTTCATATTGTCACTCAGGAAATATCTCATGTTTTGAAATTGTGGTTTGTATTACTTTGTTTCGTTTTCTCAGATCCTTGAAGAGGTTGAAAAGAGGCACCAAATTGCAACAGCAGTAATTTACCCATTCATGCAGGCTCTCAGGGAGACACCGTTTCCTGCCCCTGGAAAGACAGTAACAGTTAAAAGCTTCATCCCCGACTCTGGAACAGAGGTTCGTGTTTGTTTGTAAAACTGTTAAAATTGTTTACCTTTGCAGATTGTTTCACCTGCTACAGAGGAATTCAGATGGTTTCAACAGTGCTGTTCTGATGTCAGCGTTTCCTGTGTGGCAAATTCAGTGGGTGGGGGGGACAGGGGGTGGTTATCAACCTGCTGCTTTTGTAATTTTGTAAAATATTGTAATCATGAACTCTACTGATTACAAACATGAATGCCTACGCCTGCTAAGTGACTCAACCTATTATGCTAAGATCAGACAGGATCCCACTACTAGATTACAGACTCGGATTAGGATTCTTATTGAAGAAGCTAGGAACAACCTTTGGATTTCACCTAAAGAGGCAGAATTTCTTGATAATCCCCATCCCCGTGTTCCTTACTTCTACTGCCTACCAAAGATTCATAAAGGCACTACACCCCCTCCAGGACGTCCCATTGTATCGGGAATTGGTTTACTTTTAGAACCGCTTTCTGTGTTCTGTGATCATTTTTTACAGGAACTTGTAAAAAATTCCTCTACTTACTTGCAAGACACCAAGGATATCCTGAATTTGATCGAGTCTATTAATGAATCTATCACTGTACAAGGAATTATCACCATGGATGTTGAGGCATTATATACCAACATTCCACAGGAAGCAACATTACAGGTCATTGAATCTGCTCTTCAGGAGTCACCAAATACTCTTTCAACTCCAGTTCCTTTTATCATGCAATTTGCTCGACTGGCGTTAACTGAAAATTTCTTTCAATTTGAGGATCAGTTTTACCATCAAATCCGTGGGACTTCTATGGGCAGCACTTTTGCCCCGAGCTTGGCCTGTTTATACATGTTTGATTTTGAAAAGAAATTTATCCTTGCACCATCTAATCCTTACATGAACTATGTGGCATTATGGCGCCGCTACATTGATGACATTCTAATAATTTGGAATGGTCCCTTACCTTTAGCTGACCATTTCACTACGTGGATTAACACTCTGGACCCCTTTTTGAAGTTCACCACCACTATATCATCCACACAATTACCTTTTCTTGACCTAATGATTACGATTCATAATGGTAAATTATCCACCACTGTTTACCATAAACCTACTGATCGTAATTCTCTCCTACTTTATGAGAGTCACCATCCGAAGTCACTACGGGATAATTTACCCGTAGGCCAATTTTTACGGCTTAGACGAAATTGTAGCTCTTCCTCTGAATTTGATCGTCAGGCTCTCGCTCTTCAAGAAAAACTGGTGGCACGCCATTACCCTCCCAGAATTGTGAATCAAGCACGGAAAAGAGCCAGAAATCATAACAGGGAGACTCTACTAACAAGTTCTGATAAAAAACCTCAAACAAGGATTACTTGTGTTTCCACTTTCACTCCTCTTTCTAACTCTATCAAAAAACTGATCAATAAAAGATGGTCTATTCTCACGAGTGGAGGGTGTGACATTCCTAAACCTCTTTTCTCCTTTAAACGATCAGCTAATATCAAGGACATAGTGATTCACACTCGACCACGCTTACAATCCCACATTCAGACTCAAAAAACATTATGGGACCTCCCCCCTGTGGTGGGCCATCATCCCTGTGGAAACTGTAATGTCTGTCCTCTGACCAAACACTTATCAACGATCACTCTAGATCCAATTGGTATATGGTATCTTAAGAAACATACCAATTGTAACACAAGGAACTGTGTCTATATGATCACTTGCCCTTGCGGCTTGCGTTACATAGGTATGACAACGAGGCCGGTCAAGAACCGTATTAATGAACACCGTAGCAATATCCGATGCCATAGAATCACTACCAAGCTCAGCACACATTTTTTGGCTGCCAAACACTCCCCTGATGATCTCTAGTGGGTGGTATTAGAGACGCCGAATGTCCGATCTCATGACCCAGGACACCTCTTTAAAATTGAACAAAGATGGGTGTTTAAATTAAGCACCAATACTCAGGGTCTTAATGACGACATCCCTTGGTCAAGTCTTTCATACTAATCTTTATCTTTAACTACTTGGAATCTCTCATGTATTATCGAATAATTTTTACGAATGTGAACATAAACAGCTTTTGACGCAGGGTGAATAGAATACTCTCTTTCACCGCATTTTTTCAATTTTTTCATGAAAAAGTACTTACCTTAATTTAAAATTTTTGACCTTGGATTGAATATATTTTTACAAATATATTTTTACAAATATGTATTAGACTGATATGACTTTGTCATCTAAGTCTATGGACTAATATTCCACCAAGTTCAATACCCACATTTATCTTTCCTTTGTCATTTGTTTTAATCTTTTTTGACATTTGTTTTCACCAACACTGGGAACTTCTCGTAGCCATATCCTTGATTATACGCTCAAGTTCGTGAGTGGTTTTTCTGCATTGGACTCTACTAATATGGCCGCCTTTAGAGTCCGTCTTCGATTTTGTTTGAATTTTTAGTGCCCTTTCACATACTGGCGAACGCGCGCGAGTATCCCGTATTGGGATACGCTTTCGCGTCAACGTTGCTATGACCACGGATACACTTCCGGGTCTTGGCAGCCTTCATGACGCTCCGTGTACGCCTACCGCGTTGTCTTTGCGGTTTGGCGCTCACGGAGGGTAGGTCCCGAATCCGGACCGACGTCGACAGAAGTAAGTTTAATGCCTACGCGCCCCCCGCCCCCGACCCTCCTCTACCCCCTTAGTAGAGCAGGCGATGGGACGACTATTCCCCAGCACTTGGGGCCTTACGAAGACATTAATATTATTATTATTATTAATACTTTGTAACACTCATGATATAATGATCATGCCAATCCTTTTCTATTAATGGTTTTAAGGTGTTTATAAATACTTGAACCCTACTTTTATGACCAACGCTTAAACTTTACGATAACAATCACAATATTTGACTAGTGGTTTTTGCCTTTTCTGTTTATGTCGTTTTTGGGCAACAGGCTTTTTCTCTTTTAAAAAGAATAGGTTCTGACATGTGTTCTACTAACACTATGGATACTGTGAACTGATCCTTTGACTGATTTTCATTTGTGGATGTTTCTTTCATATTTTATTTCTTCCTTTGCACATTGCATCTAGTAATTGCCCGTGTCCTGTGAACGCACTTACCAAGGAGCCTGATCCTAATTTGGGGGCGGTAAGCTCATGTGCTTTGTTAGAAAAAAAAGAAAAATTTCTCCCCCTTGTCTTCACTATATAACATATATTTTTATGATCCATTCATTTGCATGTTGACACTTGTGACCACTGTTGGGTACATTGTGGTGTTATGTTGTATTATTCCTTTTTCTAGGGCGACCTGACCACGACGTAGCTTGTTTACTATAATGTAAGTGACCAGCTGATATCCCTTTCTTTTCAGAACTTGTGCATTGTCACATGTTTAGGATTTAGGAGAAGAGCTGACAAGAATTTTTGTATTGTATTTTTGGTCCTGATGAAGCGTCACCGGATCCCTTGGGACCAAATGACGCGAAACATGTCGACCTAATTCAGGGGACATCTAGAGTGACATCCCCATGAGTTCATTGTTTGTGAAAGCAATTGAGCATTGACACTCAACCGATTACTTTCCCTTGTTTTTAACCTTGGTCTCATCACTGGTTATTGATTAAAATTATGAAATATGCAGTGATGTAGAACCAATTTTATTTTGATCTCTGTGTTCTCTCCTTTGTGCGTCTGTGCCTGCATTAGACACAGTCGTTTAAGATAGCTGATATTCATCAGTTACCAGTTAGAACAATACGGCTGGCTGCTCCCTGATTGGGGAGCCCATCAGGCATTGCATTGCCAGCCTGGCGTGGAGTATTACCCGATGATGATGCGAGTCATCCTTTGTGATGCTTGAGGGTTTCACTCCTGATTGTTCAGGTCTTCCTACTGTCTATGATATGGAACAGTGTACTTTTCATGTTTATACTAAGGTTGGGAGAGTGTACACTGGACCAGTTTAATCTCCCGGTCCCTTCTTTTGTTCATTAAGAGGGAGAGACACCTAACCCTGACCATAGAATACATCATAGGGGAACTCTCAGGATCCAAGTGGTTTTCCAAAATGGACCTTCGGTCGGGGTATCACCAGATTGTGCGACACCCAGCATCCTGGCCAATAACCACTTTCTCCACACACATCGGCCTCCGGAGGTATACCTGGCTAATCTTTGGCATCTCCAGGGCTGTGGAGGTGTTCCAAAATGCCATCAGAGGGGTCCTGCAAGGGCTCCCAGGTGTCGTCAACGTGAGCGACGATATCCCAGTGCACGCTCCCACCTTGGAAGACCTCATGGCGAAGCTACGGGCAGTATTCTTGAGACTCCAAGAACACGGACTGACGCTCCACAGGGAAAAGTGTGATTTCCTCAAACTAGACATCTGTTTCTTTGGGTACCGGTTCTCAGAACATGGGATTGCCCCAAACCAGCACAAAGGAATGGACATCCAGGAGGCCCCAGCTCCAACTTTCGTCTCAAGAGTCAGGAGTTTTCTTGGTATGGTCACGTACTGTGGCCGGTTCATGAGAAATATGTTCGACCTCACCGGTCCTCGGAGAATGCTTACCCGAACTGACCACCCATGGGTTTGGGGTAAATAACAATAGCATGCCTTTCAAGACACAAAGGATGCACTCTCGGCAGACACCACGTTAGCCTTCTTCGATCCCGCTGTGAGTGGCAGCTAGCCGTCGATGCCAGCCCCACGGGTCTAGGTGCAGTTCTGACCCAGAAACAAGATTCTGGGGAGTGGGCCCCAATTGCATTTGCTAGCCGCACCCTCACACCTACGGAGCAGCAGTACTCCCAGATAGAGCGGGAGGCCATTGCCATCCACTGGGGGTGGCGACACATCCACCTCTATCTTTACGGAAAAGCATTCACTGTGGTGACTGACCACAAACCACTGCTGCCTCTCTTGAAAGGATTCTCATCGAAGCCACCCCCATGGATTGAAAAATGGATACTGCAGCTGCAGGAGTTCAACTTCACCGTGGAGTAGCAACCGGGCACTCTGAACCCCGCAGACTTTTTGTCACGCCATGCCTGTCCAGCCACACGGAAGAAGCTCTAGAGACTGAAGAGTATGTTCGACTGGTGGTCGACTGGGCCAGGCTCCTGCCCATACCGCTCAATGAAGTGGTGGAAGCCACAAGCCAAGATGAATGTTTACAAACTGCTGTGGCAGCCACCCAGTCGGGTGACTGCCGCAAGCTACAACGTCCGGAGGCTTTTCGCACACCTGATGCCAAAGCAAAGCTTCAAGCTCTTTTCTATGTCCGGCATGAACTCTCAGTGAATGAAGATGGGTGTCTGCTGCGGGGGTTCCATCAAATCAGCTGGTGGAAAACACTGTAGAAGGGTGCCTTGTCTGTCAAGCCAGCGGAACTCTGGATCCCCCAGCACCGGTCATCACGAAGATGGCCCCTCGGCCCCATGGCAGAGGATCAGCGCAGACTTTGGGCCAATCCCAATCCACGAGGTAGAGGTTTCCCCCTGCGGGATACAGCCCTAGTGGTCGCGTCCCCCATGACATGGGAGAGGGCTTATATGGGGGGAGCAAAGGCGGAAAGGGTATTGCAGATACGAATGGTGTTTAATAAATATACACTCAACAACCCTTTGCGAGTCCGAGTATTCCTTGGGGACTCGCAAAGTTACATTTGGCACAATAGCAGATGGTTACACAAGATACTGCCATCGCCGGCATGCTGCCAAAGGTATTGCTGAGATGCTGCCAATGGTGTTGGCATGTCAGAAACACGACCGAGCAATATTTCTGCAGAAATGCATGTTGGAAGCACGGGCTTCTATTTAAATGAAGGCAAATAACAGTCTTTGAGTCATTGTGTTGAATAACAATAGTAATGTTACAAACTTAGTAGAACATTTTGATTCATGAAGGAAGAGTGTGCTCTTTGTATGCATTGCTTCTCCCATCAGAGGCACGCAGATAATTTTTGTTATCAGAAAACATGTTTTTACAAGTAATGTTGAGGAGCGAAGGACTTTGGCTCTGCCCACTCATTGATTAACATCTTGAGAACAGCTTTTGAATGGGCAGAAGTTTTGCACCTCCACTAACAAAAAAGAGTACTCGTATTGGAATTTTGCCCTTGTGGGAAAAGAAATCTTATGATTAGAACATTATGACTGTTGGTTAAGGTGGCAAGCAATTGACAATGGCTACAATTAGGTTGACCAGATGTTTGGGATTTCCCTCCTGGTTTTCAGAGGACCATCCCAATGCTCCTCTTAATTTTAAATACATGACCCGGGTTTTTGGGCCTAAGGTCAAGTCATCCTGCAAAAGAGAATTGAAAGGTATACTCTTGTTAAATAATTTATCTGCTTCAGGCTGCTCAGGTTGACGGCAGCTGCATGCATGCTGCAGTGGAGGGGGGACAGAGTGGAGGGCAGGGGACGTAGAGTAGAGGTTAGGATCTAGCTAATGTTAAGCAAGCATAGGTTGTATATTTGTGTGTGCATGTATGTAAACATATTTTTATAAAATATATATACATATATAATATATATATTAATATATAAATATATATATATATATATACATATATATATATATATATATATATGTGTTTATATTTATGTTTATGTACATACACATATATCCCCTTCGCTGCCAGGCCTTTTCCCCATCCTGTGCTGAGCCTTTTTTTGGCTATTTGGGGCAGTTCGCGCTTAGGCCCTCATAACTTTTTGTTCACATAAGCTACCCACGCCAAATTTGCGTCCTTTTTTCCCCCAACATTCTAGGGATTCTAGAGGTACGCAGACTTTGTGGGTTCCCCAGAAGGAGGCCAAGAAATTAGCCAAAATACAGTGAAAATGTAGTTTAAAAAAAAATAAAAAATGGGAAAAAGGGGCTGCAGAAGAAGGCTTGTGTTTTTTTCCCTGAAAATGGCATCAACAAAGGGTTTGCGGTGCTAAAATAAATCACCAGCCTCCCAGCTTTCAGGATCAGGCAGACTTGAATCAGAAAACCCAATTTTGCAACACAATTTTGGCATTTTACTGGGACATACCCCATTTTTATGACTTGTTGTGCTTTCAGCCTCCTTCCAGTTAGTGACCAAAATGGGTGAGAAACCAATGATGGATCCGAGAAAGCTAAACATTTCTGAATAGTAGATGAAATGTTGAATTCAGCAAGGGGTCATTTGTGTACATCCTACAAGAGTTTCCTACAGAAAATAACAGCTGAAATAAAAAAATATTGATATTGAAGTGAAAAAACCAGCCATTTTTCGCCACTTTTTACTCTGTAACTTTTTCCTGCGATGTCAGATTTTTGAAAGCAATATACCGTTACGTCAGCTGGACTCTTGTGGTTGCGGGTATATATAGGGCTTGTAGGTTCATCAAGAACTGTAGGTACCCAGAGCCAATAAATGAGCTGAACCTTGCAATGGGTTTTTATTCTATACCGGGTATACAGCAATCAATTTGCTGAAATATAAAAAGTGAAAAATAGGTATCAAGAAAACCTTTGTATTTCCAAAATGGCCACAAGATAAGGTGTTGAGAAGCAGTGGTTATTTGCACATCTCTGAATTCCGGGGTGCCCATACTAGCATGTGAATTACAGGGCATTTCTCAAATAGACGTCTTTTTAACACACTGCCTTACATTTGGAAGGAAAAAATGTAGAGAAAGACAAGGGGCAATAACATTTGTTTTGCTATTCTGTGTTCCCCCAAGTCTCCCAATAAAAATGGTACCTCACTTGTGTGGGTAGGCCTAGCGCCCACGAAAGGAAATGGCTCAAAACACAGCGTGGACACATCACATTTTTTCACAGAAAAAAGAGGTGTTTTTTGCAAAGTGCCTACCTGTGGATTTTGGCCTGTAGCTCAGCGGCACCTGGGGAAACCTAGCAAACCAGTGCATTTTTGAAAATTAGACACCTAGGGGAATTCAAGATGGGGTGACTTGTGGGGCTCAGACCAGGTTCTGTTACCCAGAATCCTTTGCAAACCTCAAACTTTGGCTAAAAAAACACGTTTTCCCCATATTTCGGTGACAGAAAGTTCTGGAGTCTGAGAGGAGCTACAAATTTCCTTCCACCCAACGTTCCCCCAAGTCTCCCGATAAAAATGATACCTCACTTTTGTGTGGGTAGGCCTAGCGCCCGCAACAGGAAATGCCCCAAAACACAACGTGGACACATCTAATTTTTTGACAGAAAACAGAGGTGTTTTTTTACAAAGTACCTACCTGTGGATTTTGGCCTCTAGCTCATTCGGCCCCAGGGGGGGCAGAAATGGCCTAAAATAAATATGCCCCCCAACATCCCCTGGGGAGCGACCCTTGCCTACGGGGTAGCTCCCCCTGCGTGACATTGGCGCAAAAAAAAAGATCCCCGGTGCCTAGTTATTTCTGCCCCCCTTGGGGGCAGATTGACCTAAAATCGGCCGATTTGCCCCCAAAGGGGGCAGAAATGGCCTAAATACAATTTGCCCCTCCAGGGGAGCGACCCTTGCCTAAGTGGTCGCTCCCCATCTGTAAAACAACAACAACAACAAAAATCCCCGGTGCCTAGTAGTTTCTGCCCCCCCGGGGGCAGATCGGCCTAATTAAAATAGGCTGATCTGCCCCCCCAGGGCGGGCAGAAATGTCCTAAAATAAATTTGCCCCCTAGGGGAACGACCCTTGCCTAAGGGGTCACTCCCCTTGCGTGAAATTCGCGAACAAAAAAAAAGCTCCCTGGTGTCTAGTGGTTTCTGTCCCCCTTGGGGGCAGATTGGCCTCATAAAAATAGGCCAATCTGCCCCCAAGGGGGGCAGAAATGGCCTAAATATAATATAATTTGCCCCCCTAGGGGAGCGACCCTTGCCTAAGGGGTTGCTCCCGACCTCACACAAAAAAAAAAAAAAAAAAAGATCCTTGGTGCCTAGAGGTTTCTGCCCCCCTTTAAAAAAAATGCCCCTCCTGAGAGCAACCCTTGCCCAAGGGGTCGCTCCCTCATGCCAATTTCATAAAAAAAAATTAAATCCCTGGTGTCTAGTGGGCGTTTTGACAGCCGGATTGCTTGCAATCCGGCTGCCAAAACGCTAAGAGAGACTTCAAAGGAAAGGAAATAACTTTCCTTCCCTTTGAAGTCTCTCGGCCTCCTCCACATGATCGGAAGAGAAATGCTTTTGCATTTCTCTTCTGATCGCGAGGAGGCCCTCTGTGACAATCAGTGCGCGATCGTGCACTGACGTCACAGGGGGTGGGGGGCCGGGGGTGGAAGGGGAAGGGCAAGGGCTTCCCCTTCCATCCCTGCCTTTTAACCCCACAGAGGGAGCGCTAGCGCTCCCTATGGGCTCTGTGCCCAGGACGTAATGGTTACGTCCTGGGCACAGAAGGGGTTAAATATTACTTATGTGGCGTAGCCGTTCTGTACTGTACTTCTAGTTAGGATTCGGAGAGAGAAGAATTACTCAGATTTTTGATTGGAAATACCTTTGCCACAGTTTGATGAACCTCCACGAAACTTTGCAAACATATTCCTTTTTCTACATTGGCTGATGGAGTAAAGTGTTGTGGTGAGTATGCTAGGGAGTGCAAATAAAAAAGATGGGGTTCCCAAAAAAAGTTATTCCACCAATGCAATTTCTATGAATCTTTTAAAGAGACATAGCTGCAAAATGGCTAAACAAATTTTCATGAAATTTGACAGGAACATAGATGATGCTGAGGAAAGGGTACTTTTTTGTTAATTGACTTAAATTGGTTCAGTAGTTTTGAAGTACTAAGAGACTTAAACGTGGTGATACATTGGGTCGGCATATACTGCAGTACCTTGACAGCATATCTCGACACCTGGCAATGACCAAACACAATATTAATGAAAAGTGAAAAGGCAGCCATATTGTTTAGACCACACTTTGCCTCTGTTCTGTGTTTTCATGTGAAATAAATCTTAACACTGTTTTGGTAATACCTAGGAAGACATGAGTCAGTTTAGCAAACTCCATAGAGGTAGGGGAAAGTATTTTTATTTACATATATTTTTAAAAACGTTTACACTGTATGTTTACACTGAACTGCAGTACTTTCCTGAAGTTACCTAGAAAGTACTGCAGTACTTATTGAAAGGTAGAACAAGATTTTAAATATGACAGAATACAATTAGACTTAATATAGGGTTGCCCCTAAACGAGCCTTTGATTTTCTTAACTAAACATATTTATAAATGTTTGTAAAGCCAAGTTTTAAGACTTGAAATGAAAATGTGGTTTTCATAGATTTTAAAATGTACACCGACTCAGTGCTACATTGGAATATTGTATATCCAAAAGAAAAATAGAAGACATTTCATGATCTCGAAGGAATGCTGAGACTTACTTATTGACATGTCTTCAGGTCTTTTCAAACGTAGCAGCATTTACAGTAGATCTTTTGTCTCTGACAAATGTTTGAGAACACAATGTGTGTTCCACTTAAGTGTCCTATATGATTCCCACCACAGTGGATAACCATAAACTGGACATAGTCACATTTACTAATAGAGGAAAGTAGAGGGAGTAATTGATTACATTTCAAACCTCTTTCACCAATCCATGTTACTTCAACTCCTATCAAACCTGAATCATTATCAACACCTCCTTTCTTTACAAGCGGTCTGGCCCAAAAAATAAAGCTGTGCTGCATGCTGTCTGGCCCAAAAAACATGAAACTCTTCCCAACAGGGCAAACTCTAACCAACTTGCACACAGACGTGCATACAAGAATCAGGAACACAGAGGCAAACAACACATATTGTTAGAAATTAGGTCTTTGGTTGGCAGTTAGGTTACCCCCTGTCCAAGCAAGGACCCTCACGCTAGTCAGTTAACCCCTGCTTACCCCCTTAGTAGCTTGGCACGAGTAGGCAGGCTTAACTTCAGCAATGTGTAAAGTATTGGTACCAACACGCGCAGTCACTCAGAGAAAACACTACAAAATGACACAACACATGTTTAGAAAAATAGATAATATTTATCTAAACAAAACAAGACCAAAATGACAGAAATCCAACATACACAAGTCAAGGTATAATTTTGAAAAGAATAAGAGTCTTAATCCATAGGAAACAGTGAGAACGAAGTTAGCGCTCAAAAGTACCTGGATAGCGTCAAAATAAATCCATACGGGCGAGTGTGTGTCGAAAAAGGCTAGCAATGCATCGGTTTCTCACCTGCGAACGAGAACGTGCGTTGTTCCTCCTTCGTTCAGGTCGGCGTGCGTTGTTTCTTCTCTCCTGCAAGAGACCAATGCGTCAATCCAGAAGGGCACCTCGGGTCCGGGCAGGCTTTCCGCTGATTTTCTGCACCCAGCCATGTTGCTTTGAAGCCCAGATTGCATGGTATCAAGAAACTGCGCTGTTTGGGGGCTTGCGTCGTTAACAGTAGCCGATGTGGGTGTTGCACGTCGTTTCTGCAGCCACGTTGCGTCTATCTACCAGCAGGAATGCACAACAAAGTCCAGTATTTGTCCCCTTTCACAGGTAGAAGCAGCAACTGCAGGATAGCCCAACAAAACAGTCACAGGCAGTGTCAGCACTTCTCTGCAGCTCTTTTCCTTGGCAGAGGTTCCTCTCGATTCCAGAAGTGATCTAATTTTCAGGGGTTTGGGTGCCCTTATTATACCCCTTTCTGCCTTTGAAGTAGACCTAAGTCAAAGAGACGTCTGTTGTTTTCAAGATCCTTCCTTGCCCAGGCCAGGCCCCAAACACACACCAGGGGGTTGGAGACTGCATTGTGTGAGGGCAGGCACAGCCCTTTCAGGTGTAAGTGACAACTCCTCCCCTCCCTTCCAGCACAGATGGTTCATCAGGATATGCAGGCTACACACCAGCTCCCTTTGTGTCAGTGTCTAGAGAGAGGTGCAAAAAGTCCAACCATCAAACTGACCCAGACAAGGAATCCAGAAACAAGCAGAGTCACAGAATGGTTTAAGCAAGAAAATTCCTACTTTCTAAGAGTGGTAATTCCAGACACACAATTTAAAAACAAACTTTACTAAAAGATGTATTTTTAAATTGTGAGTTCAGAGACCCTAAACACCACATTTCTATGTACTCCCAAAGGGAATCTGAGCTTTAATAATATTTAAAGGCAGCCCCCATGTTAAGCTATGAGAGAGAGAGAGGCCTTGCAACAGCAAAACCCGAATTTGGCAATATTTCACTCTCAGGACATGTAAAACACATAAGTACATGTCCCACCTTTAACATACACTGCACCCTGCCCATAGGGCTACTTAGGGCCTACCTTAGGGGTGCCTTACGTGCATAAAAAGGGAAGGTTTAGGCCTGGCAAGTGAGTACACTTGCCAAGTCAAACTGGCAGTTTAAAACTGTACACACAAACGTTGCAGTGGCAGGTCTGAGACATGTTTATAGGACTATTAATGTGGTTGGCACAACCAGTGCTGCAGGCCCAGTAGTAGGATTTGATTTACAGGCCCTGGGCACCGCTAGTACACTGTACTAGGGACTTATTAGTAAGTCAAATATGCCAATCATTTAAAGTCTAGTACACATACATTTTACATAGGAGCACTTGCACTTTAGCACTGGATAGCAGTTTTAAAGTGCCCAGAGTATCAAAAACAGTCCAGCACACCTCAACAACCTGGGAAACGGAGGCAAAAAGTTGGGGGAGAGCATGCTAAGGATGCCAAGTCTAACACATATATAGAGTGTTAGATGATTGGCCATTAGGAAACTACATTATATCAACAACTTCATTTCGAAAGGAGGATAAATATAGGCTTAAATACAATAATACATTTTGGGCTCCTAATGTTTCACAGTACTACTGAATCACAAACTGAGGTGAGAAAAAAACTAGTCTGCAGCAAATATTTTTATTAAGTATTAGAAAGCCATTTAAAGCACACATTTCTGATCACATGACAATGGAAACAAATAAAAAATAGATAAGAAATAAAATGAAGACGTAATGCATTATGTAATTGTTTATTAGCACAATGTGGGCTGTAAACACAGCCCACTACTACTAAATAATACTTACAGCCATAGAGAATTGACCACACAATCTACCTAAAGAACAACATGAGTTGGTCAGAATGTAGTGATACTACTCTCACTTTTAAGCAGATACTGCTTACAAATTTCCAAGTCAGTAGTTTAGACCACACTTTCAATTTAGTGAAAAAAGGAGGCACTTTAGTAAAGTCTGTAGAATTAGGGCAAAATATTTGTATTGATTTATATATTTTTAAACAATATTACGATGTACTGTGGTACTTTGGCAAACTTATCTAGAAAATACTGCAGTACCTATTTCAATTAAAATATATATATATATGACAGAGGACACTCTACGACACACCACTCCACTCCATAATACTCCACTATACTGTATGACCTGCTACTTCACTCTACAACACTCTACTCCATTGTATGCCCTCTGCTCTACACCACTCCATGCCGACCCCGTACAACACAACACACCACTCCACTCCGCAGTATGAGATGCCACTCCACTCTACAACCCTCCACTGAGCTCACACTCCACTCTACGACATGCTTCTCCACTCTACGACATGCTTCTCCACTCTACAACATGCCACTCCACTTTACCACATGATACTCCACTCTAAGACTCTCCGACTGCTCACTCTAACACACTACTCCATTCTACTGTACGACATGCGACTCCATGCCACTCCACTACACTCTATGCCCCTTCACTCTACACACTCTAAGGCACGCCACTTCCCTCAATTCTACGAAATGCCACTCCACTCAATGACAAAGCACACCACTCCACTCTACAACACACCTCCACTCTATGGCATGCCGCTCCACTCTATGCCACTTCACTCTATGCTCCTCTGCTCTGCACCTCTACACTCTAAGATGATCTGACACTCCACTCCTCAACAGTATACACCACTCCATACCACTCTACTCCTCTCTATGCCACTTGACTCTACTATACTGTACTCCACTCTGTGTGATTCTGAGACTACTCCACTGTACAACACTCTACACAACTCCATCTCTGCCACTTTACTTGGCTCTACTCTGTGTCACACTACTGCACTCAGCTGTACTCCACTACTCAACTCTTTGCCACTCCACTGTATGCACTCCACTTTACCACACTGTACTCAATTGTATGCCACTCCATGACACTCTACAACACCACACTCTATGGCAATCCACTCTGACACTCTTCTCCACTCTACTGTATGACACTCCACTCTACAAAACTCTATGCCACTGTATGACACTCTATGGCACTCTATTTGATGATAATCCACTCTATGCTACTCCACTCTGACAAAGCACTCAACTTTATGACATGCCGCATTGCTCCACTCTCCCACTCCACACCACTCCACTCTGACACTGTACAACACGTGACTGTGAGATGCTGCTCCACTCTACGCCACTCTAATCCACTCTACTGTACTCTTTGCCACTCCACAACACTGTAATCAACAACATTCCACTGAACTACACTACATTCCACTACATTCTAAGTCACTACACTCTTGTAGTCTATTATTAACTTACCATCTACTAAGAAGCCACCATAAGGCATGTTTTTAACTTAGCTTACACTTACCGTTTATCTCTATAATAATTACAATGTTGTATTACTTATAACTGAAAAAATGTGGTTAATATTGCAACAAACTTTCTCTTTTAAGACATTAAGACATTTTCTTAGTTCTTAAAATAACTTTTTTCTTCTCCTTTTTTTATGATTTTTCAGGAATTTTTTTCACAAGGTAAATATGTCCAAACACAACAGTAGCCACAACAGGAGACAGGAGTAACATTAAAAATAATAATAATTAAAAAAAACAATAATTAAAAAAAGAAGGATGTTGGAGAGGACACTGGTGAGCTATGACCAGCTCGTGAAGTACTGGCATGTCCCTCTCTCAAGCAATAGTCACATTATGGCATGGAGACAGTATGTTGCAGTGCTTCCATACTTTGCTATTCTGCCTCAAAAATTGGATTGGCACAGTGGTACCAGGAGCAAGGACGGATGCACCAACCAGCTTGTGGTGGAGGGGCAGATGTAGAAGGTGGTATTAGAAGGACACCTGCAGCGGATTGTAGTGGGGATCAACAACACAGAAGAAATTTACTGTGTTGCAGTTGCCAAAGATGTGCCTGCAGCTCATCTTTCTGCTTCGGCCTCTGCAATTTCTTTCTGGTGCCTTCTTTCGACATGCACCAACCTGGTTGAATACATTGCCTGCAGGTGTTTCCTCATTTCTGTGGTCCCAAACTAGTACCACTTTTACTATAGAAAACCATGTTGTTGCAGAGTTTTCAGGTTATCAGTTCAGACTTGGCCTTTTGCCCTCCAGGAGGCAGTGGGAAAAATCCAACACAATATACTCCTTCAGCGTCTTCCTCCTGCTGCAGCTGCACCTCTTCTTCCTAATGCAGCAATATCCCAGGATCTTGTTCTTCAGCCATTGCTGATGTTGAATAGTTGCAAGGTGGCTTCACAAGAAATAAATATTTGCACTTCCAAGCACCACTAACTTCTCCTTGGAAAGAATCAAATAGTAAGGGAATGGGAGTATACACTTCCTATTTTCGACAGTTGACAGAAAGTGCCGCTCTAGTATCTCAAACCTATTGCAGTACCCGTCAAATTCAACCTGCAATTATAATACTAACAAATACATAATTAAAACACAATGCTTTCAAACCCTGGATCAATTTTTTGAATTAAAACATAATTCAGTGATGTAAGTATATGTTTGCATTTTTAGGGAACTACAGCAATACTATTGAAGGACAGCTGTTGAACGCAAAACAGTCAGGCAGAGGACACTGATGACGCTGATGTTCCTTAGGAACTTAGAACTACGCTGTACCATGCACACACTTATAAATAAAAGCAGAAATTTGTACATATGTGTAATTTTATTACTGCATACCTATAGAAAACCCCTGAGCTGACTATTATGGTGACAAGCCATTAAAAAGGCTATGCGCTTCATGGTTCCACTGGCCATGTATATCAGATGCCATTGGTCTGATCTACTTACCATTAAACATTCCACTGCTGCGCTGCCCCCTCTCCCCAGGTTGATCTTGGCCCTGAGGTCCCCATCCCCCTGGGCACAGCCTAATTATTTATTATTTTTTTGGGGGAGTGGGCCCATCCCCCAGGGCCTGGCCATGTGACTCCAAGTTGGGGACTGTGGGTGGAGCCTGAAGGCCCCTATGGTCCCAGCTAGCTCCGCACCTCCTGCCGGAGCCAGCATTGCTGTCACAGAGAGGGAGCTGCTTGAGAGCAATTGTTTCTCCTCTGTCTCACTGCTTGCATCTCCGTGGGCAGGGAGACAGAGGAAACATCTGCCTGCTCGCAGCGAGGGAGAGCTGTTTGACAGCTCTCCCTCACTACGAGCAGAGTGCTTGCTGTGAGTTGGTGGGAGCTGCAAATGCTGCTGCCAAGCTACAGCAAACAGCTATGTCCCAGGGATGGGCACCCCAGGACATTGCAGGAGCTGGCTCGGGGGGGGGGGGGAAAGGGATGTAGTCCCCAGGGCTATCTGTGAGGGGAAGTGATGGTCCCCAGGGCTGCAGGAGTCCAAAACGGACCCCCTTTTCTTTTTTTTAGGGTAGAGCGGGCAAGCGCTTCAGCCTGGTGTAATTTCTTGGTGGGATTTTACCCACGCCCATGTCACGCCCATAACTTTTATTGGTTTGTGGTCTTGCCTTTTAAAACTCGTGTGATTTCATTTGTGAAAGGCATGCATACGTCATGCTTTTTCCGGTGTTTAGCCCTCCTCAATTGTACCGGCCTACTACTGAAAACATACAAGGCCCCTTTTTTCCGCATGGTTTCTGGACTACTTTTTCTTTCCTACACAGCGTGATCTCGCTGGGTTTTACACAGCATGATCCCACTATTTTAATATTTTTTTCAATATTTTTTTGTAAATTTCCTCCGTTCCTATTCTTTTCCTTATCATGGTTTAGAATCGGGAGGGAATGCCACCAAAACTGGTATGTATTTTGGGGAAAGGAAAAAATACTTTCGCAGCTGAGAAAATGAAAAAGTTAGAAATTGAAATTGCATTTTACAAAGGCATTTACACTTGCATAAATGTACTTCTAGTTAATATATTTATTTTAGAGTTTTTGTAAATTTCTGACTTGATAGACTGCCACTTCATAGCGCAGAAGGTAGAACAAGAGGCATTGGCAAAGCCAGTAGGTTACGCCTTTGTCATGCAGAAAATAACCTCTGGATTTTACTGAAACTTAATTGTTTTGCAATACTTTATGGCCAAAAGCATTCAGAGATCGGTGATTGTGTGTGCATAAGCAGGGATGGCTGCCTTGGTATAGTTTTTGTCATGAAGTATAATAAACCATTCTAAGATGGTCACCGTGCGTTTGCATGTCTGGCATGCATGGCCTGCCATTTGGGAATATTTTTTTATGTATAATAAAAAAATATAACAACATGGTTGCCAGATCATGTCCATCTGCAGGTGGGGCCTCACAATTACTTTTTAGGTTGAGCATAGCATCACTCAAGCGCTGCTTTTCCGAGGTGTTGTTATGTATTTGGGCTTTTAACCACACCCACCTCACACCCATCACTATCACTCGTTCATGAGCTTGCCCTTCAAAAATCCTTTGTTGTCATTAGTAAATGCCTTATGTTTGTCCCACCTTGTGGCGGTTTGGTTACCGCCTTGACTATCAACCATGTTACATGGCTAATTGCACTTTTGACGATAAGTTTGACTACGAGCAAACTTCTTTTTCCTTATGTGGGTCTTTTCACGCTGATGGTCTTGGCGGCCATGGCGCTTTGAATCGGCTTGCTTATTTGAAACTGTTTTACTTTTACTTTTCAATTTATTTAGGCAGTTTACAATGCTAATAGCTCTAACTTGAGCAAATGCGAGAACCATTGCATTGCAAATGCTTGTTTAATGTTTGCCGCGGGGAGATGCTGGTCCCCGGGGCTGCGGAGGGGGTGGCATGCATACCAATACTTGAGTGCCCTGGGGAGATGGTGGCCCCAGGGGCAGCAAGGGAGACCATGCACCCCGCATACAATTACATGTTTGCCCCGGGGCTGCAGGAGGGCTGCGTGGCCCACCCACATACAATTACATGAATGTCCAGGGAGGTGACAGTCCCCAAGGCTGCAGGGGGTGCTGGGTGGCCCCCCCACATGCAATTACAGAAATGCCCTGGGGAGGTGGCAGCTCCCCCACATACACTTACATGAATGCCCCGGGAAGGTGGCGGTTCATAGGGCTGCAAGGGGGAGCTGGATGCCCCCCACATACAATTACAGAAATGCCATGAGGAGGTGGCTGGCGATCCTCCGGGCAGTACAAAGCCCAGGAGGGAGCCCCTCCTTATTTATCACATGCCCCTGAGACCTGGCCCACCCAGGGACTTAAAAAAAAAAAGAACTGTGGGAGCCTGCACTTATCATTATTCACAAAGGCTTCGCTGCCAGAAATGTGCAAATTTGGATTTCCTTAAATGTTACATAATCTGCGTACCAAAAGCTAGGTTTTTGCAAAATTTGGTGTAATTCCATCAAGTGATTCAGCTGTAGTCTTGTTCAAAGGTCCTACTGGATTTAACATGGGGGAAAACAACTTTTTTGACCTCCCTCCCTTTTTCTCAGTCTCCACTTGACGGATCACCCTGAAAATGTCGGTGCGCAACAAGAATCACCGGGGCACTTTTTCGGGAAGATTTTGTGAAGATTCGTAATACGGTGCCAAAGATATAGGCAAGTCAAAAAACACCTTTTCCATGAAAACGTGATCCTAACTATAACTACCTAGTTGCAATTGCCACTATGTAATATATATTGCGTTTTTTTTTTTTTACCTACTTAAAAATATTTGAGGGAGGCTGTGTGCTCACCCCGCCCCTGGGGACCACCACCTCACAGAATCAAATACAAATAATTGTGTGGGGGCCTCATGGACCCCACATGCCCAAGGGACCAACACCTACCTGGGCCTTTTACATTTTAAAGAAGGGAGGGGGGCAGCACGACCCCTGTCCTGAGCCATATAAGGCCCTAGGGAACCCCAACTCCCTGGGGCCAGCCTGTGCACAAAAAAGGCAGAGGGTGGCAGAGTCAGGTATGGTCCTGGGGACTGCCACCCCCAGGGCCTCTTGTGCTATCTCCTGAGGTGTCTACCCTTGGTAGATAGCTGTTTGATTTTTCTTGGCAGGAGCTGTGACAGCTCCCACCAAGCAAAAGCATACACTCCACTTCCAGCAAGCGGGAGCTGCATTTCCAGAAGCTCCCAGTGTGCAGGAGCAGTGCTGGCTCCAGCAGGAGGTGGGAAACTGTCTGAGACCGCCAAGGCCTTGAGACTTCTCTCACAGTCCCTGACAAGATTTAAAGTCAGAGAAAACCCCCAAGTGTGTTTTCTCTGCAGTTCCACTTTGAAAGTTATCTAACAAAACGCCTGAGGAACAATCACATTAGCTCAGTTACAAACACAGACGTTTACTGGATACATTACCTCAGCATCCTTTTGCAGCTGTAGGTTAGGAGATGCAGTATACATTTTCCCAACGAGGTTGCTCTTACTAATTAGCCAGTAGAAAGTACTCCAATTAGGTAGACATTCTGCACAAAAATGTGGACTCTTCGTTGATAAATCCACAGGGCAGGTTACATTCTGGCATGACGTTGATTTCACAGAAATCAAACCTTAACGGGAAACACTTATATAAGCAAAGCAGTTGCTCAAGTTCAAGCTCCACTTCTGTAAAGTACTAATCATCCTAATTTATTTTGAATGATCAAGGCAAAGCAAGTGGTTTTCTCTGCCCTAAGGCATTTTCATCTTGAAAAGTTATCTGTAACCTAGATGGAAATGTTGGCATCCTTACTTTTTTTTTATGTAATATGTCTTGTAGTGACTTAGCCAAGTGGGTTCTTTCTTTTAATCTGCTGCTGAGACCAGAGATCGTGTATTTCCTTTAAAAAAAATTACAAGTATGAAAAATGGCCTAGAAGCCCTGCCCTTTTGGCACCACCCCATATTCATTAGTGGTATGCAGGATGATCTTCCTGCCATTTTCCAAGGATGATGGTCGTTGTACTAGAAGGATCCCCTCAAGCGTGTTTCCCGCCAATTTTGGAGATGCGTTCTTGATGCACAGGAATATGATCACATCTCCACCAAACAAAAAAGCACTTTGTGAGTGGCATGAGGTTGAAGGCAATGCACAACAGCCATTAGATTAATGGAAAGTAATTAAAGTTACTTTATGTGGAACAAAAAATTAAATTCACTGAAAAAATTAAAGGTTATAGTTAGGAAATAGAATTATGAAAAACAGAGAAATTCACCTAAAAAAACAAAAGTTACAGGTACAGTATAGTTAGATTCTGAATTTACTTGCACAAAACCATAGCAATTCAGCAGTTATGATAATCTCAAGTAACTATAACTTGTGCACTTGCCATGCGCTACTAATTACCCCAGATATTACAGCACTCATGACATCTTTTATAATACCATTAAAAATATCAATGTAACATCAGAAGTCATATATTGAAGAGAAAATTGTGAATTGCGGGGGCGCAAGCTATACTTGCCTTAGGAATTAAAAAAAAAAAAAAAAAAAACCTTGATCTCCTGCACTTGTTTAAAGTTTATCCCCTGTGTCGGCCATATATTGGGAGCATATGTAAATATTTATTTTGAGGGGGGGAGTGCATGGGGTTCCCCTCCCCATTGGCAATACTGACCCCAGGGACTGCCACCTCCTCAGGGTCAGGCAACATTAAATAAGGAGGAGGAGGGCTGTGCGTCCCCCTCTCTTTGCCATTTATGTCCCTGGAGAATGCCGTCTCCCCAAGGCAAGACCAAAGTAATATGTTGAACGGTGGCCGCACGGACCGCTTACAGCCCCATGGACCACAACCTCCCAGGGGCTTGGCAGAATATTGAATGGGGAGTGGCTGCTCCCCGGGATGTTTTCAGTGCCAGGGTCCACCACTTACCCTGGGCAGGCCCTGCAGTAACAAAGGAGGGGGACCACGTGACAGCTCCCGCCAATCTAGAGCAAACAGTAAGTCCGCTTCCAGTGAGCGGGAGTGGGAAAACTGCTCCCACTCACTGGGTTTTCCTGCCCGCTGGAAAGCGGGCAGGAAAACAGACAAAAGAATTGCTCCCGCATACAGGGAGCAGCATTTTTTGCTTTGAGCCTCCCCAATAGTCACACTGGATGCCCTTAGTGGGGCCACGTCACCCAGCAACAAGTGACTGGGCCAAAGGGGATGGAGTACCCAGGGCCAAAATTGGCCCAAGGAAGGGGGCCACATGAAAAGATGTCATCAGTGACACCATAAATAATGTCATGGGTGGTATTATATATGAGGTCATAGACAGTGCATGGCGGGGTTCAAGTTATAGTTAGCATTATTAGCTATAACTGCTGAATTTCTGTTTTTAAAAAAAACAAAAACAGATACTTTTATTAAATCGAACTGTAATGTTACTTTAACCATTGTTTTTTTCAGTGAATTTCTATGGCTTTTTTAAGTAAATTAAATAGTTCTGTGAGTGTATGCATGATAGAATGGCTGTATAATATATGCTGTGTTCAGACATTATTTTAATAAATAATTTTTTTCATTGTACCAAAACAGGATATGGTTGACAGTTTGCAAAATCTTTGTAAAATGTGTGTGAATATTAAAAAGATAAATATTTAATAGAAATAGTTTATTTGCTCGGTTATTGTAAAATTAATGATTTATTTTTTTTTTTGTCATTTTCAACAAAATAGAATAATAGACATGTCGATTAAGGTAGAAAAATTAATTGTGCACTGCTCTATAGAGGATATAAAGAAGAATTTATTTTTAGTCTTGCGAGACACCCGTGAGAGGAATCACACCCTTAGTAAAGATTGTGATTGGTTCATATGGATGTCTTTATCTAGAAGAAGAAGATTACATCCTTTTTGCTTCATTTCACTATTGGCCTTGATGAAATTACACATATTTGCTTGCTCTCCTTTCCTGTTTATCTTTGAACAGAAAGAAGGCTTCATCTGATTCATTTGAACAGCCAGGGGCTCCTGCACCAGCTAGCCATATCAGACACCCAAGGAATCCTTGGTTTGGCAATTTTTTTTAATTGGCCAGGTGCCAAGCAGGTTTCAGCAAAGTATGTCACTTGTAAACTTTGCAGCAAAGAGTTTAATTGGGGGAGCAACAATAAACAATATAGTATGATTACCCAGGGATGTAGAGACACAGGAGATCCATGCATCCACAAAGGCTTGCATGGGGAAAGTTGTCTCTTACTGCAGAGCTAGACAACTCTACAGGGGCACCTACCTCATTTTCTCCAGGAGATACAGCACCTGTGCAGGTACTAAGTGCACAGGTGGACAATCTCCCTCCTTTTTTATATAAAGCAATATTTTGCTGATTGTGCAAGCAGATCATTTTTTCATCAAAAACAGGCGGGTCTGCCCAGGACATGCTTACTCAAGATGCCCCCCTAGGCAGTAGTTTTGTTTTAGTTTTTAGTTTTTGAGCTTTTTTTGTACGTTTTTCTCCTTTTTGTTTTAATAAGATGCTGTTGGTGCTTGTTTAGTACTTCAAGATGTTTGTTTGTGTTGTACCTATAAAACAATATATATTAAAAGTATTTGAAAACACTAAGTAATTTTTTAATTGTTGAAAACTGTAACAAGAACAGCTCTTTCTAGAGATGCCCCCTACTTTTATGATCTGTTTTGTTTGCACTACGTTTCCTTTTTTTTAGGAACCGTTGCAGGACTCTCGCGAGGGCTGAAGAAGTCCACCATAATTGGGTGCCTCTCGCGATCTTCTCCCAAGAGTTCGCGAGAGCTCACAAAAGCCAGGGAGGCAATCCCTTGCGTTTAGTCTGAGGGGGCAGTGCTTCCTGGTCTGCCCTTGGGAGCCTTGCACCAGACAGTTCTTTTTATCATGAAATTCGCATCTACATTGATTATATAATCGTGTAGTATGTAAAATGTATATATACCAGAATACTAACAATGTGTTTAGTTTAATGGCATGCAATCCATTATATAATTGTGGGGGAAAATAGATCACTTAGATTTATGTAAAAAAAAAAAACACATATTATGTGCACGAGGCCAACATTGGTACATTGCACACATTGATGCTCATTTATTTATTTTAAGTCCATTTATTATTATGATAAAAGTTCCACTCATTATATAGTTGTTATTTTTGGTAGTCCGCTTAACAACAATGAAAATGACCTATAATGTTTTGGGGCCTATTTGTATCTACATACGTGTTTCTAAATATAATTTCGTCTAGAACATTGCTTGCAGTTTTATGAAATGGGAATTTGGAAGTTTCCATGGTAATCTCTGCTTTACTGTAAGAGACATTTCCAGGGTCATCTCTGCTTTACTGTAAAAGAAGCATCATCACATACAGTCCAGCCACATGAATATTTAAGGTAGTCTGTGTAGTTTGCTACCATCAGCTCTGCGTTGTGGTAGCATGAGAATGATATATTTTGAACTCTGTCTTACAACTAGTATAGACAACAGTTCTGATGTGCAGTCTGGCCAGGAGTTGTTCTGTACAGCTTTTTTGTTCAAATGACACTGACTTGCAATCTGGTACTGTAAAGTACAGAAATTGCTCTGATTAAATGCTTGTTCTGCCTGAAAAGCAACAATTTACACATTCATGATTCCATGAATAGTTTGTTAAAGAACTCATGGATGCAGTTCCCTCAATTTCTAACACATTTAGCACTACCATTAAACGCTTGTGCACCTTGTTGCACGTTCAAAGTGAACTGTGTACTGCCATTACAGTGGTCAACCATATCACGTATAAATGCAGAAGAGTTACACATGTTTATGTACTAAATTGAAAAGAGTTGTCAAAGCTTGAAATAAAGGTTTTGCCTTGTGTTAATGTTTTTAACCACTGGCTTTCGGTGGAATATAACATTAACTACTACATTACAGTAACATGGGTAGCTAGAAGTGTTAGAAAATGGAAAACCTATTACATTGCTGACTTCATTCTTTTTTTTGCCTTTTTGAAGTCTTTGAAGTCTTTATGGATTCTTCAGTTCCTCTTAAAACTTTTGTAAAATCTACAGTCTCTGAATTGGTTTGCTTTCTGTAAGTTGGATGCTTGTCAGCAATGGGATATAAGTTCAGATATTGAGCATAGATCCCTCACAAGTGATTGTACTTTTTCACACATGATGAATCTGCATTTACTCTACTTCATTCAAAATCAAGGTTACAACCCTGACAATGTCTGTGAGAACTACATTTATCATAGCTGCATCCAAACTTAATCCTTGAGATTTGTGAATAGTGACTGCACAGGCCAACACAGAGGAAACTATTGTCTTTTCACATACAGATCTTTTACCAGGAGAAATCTAGCACTGCACTTTCCTATTTTTTCCTTCTTCAATGTGATCAAATTTAATCAGACTATATTCATACTCTGTTCTATTGACATATGTAATTAAATCTATCACATTCCCCATTGTGCCATTCAGTAATCCCTCCTTGACGTTCAGATTTAGTTACAAAATTGTTCTGCAATTTTTACAAAGGTTGAGAGGCTTCAAAAACTGTATTATGTGAAAATGCTTTCTCTAAAGATTCCAGGTTGTTCACAGCTGATTGACATAGTGGTAAGATTCAACCTTGATGCTCCATTTTGTCTTTACTAGTAAGAGTCACTACCTTCAGTTTCTCCAAATGAAATATTTCTAAGTTAAACTGTGTGCACTTATTCACTGTTGGTATTAGACACACAATATGTGAGTTTTCCCAATGTGTTGCATTATAGAAGCTGATGACTTCTTGTGTGGGAATAGAGACCTAACCATTTGAGAAATAATAGCTTTCTTAGCTTGTTTGCTAATGTTTCCTATTCTCACGTATTTTAATATATTCCAGTACTCTACACCTGCCTCTTGTTTCATTTTCTGTCAGCTCAGGGTACTTGAAATGTAACCATATTTCAATGTTTCCAATGCTCCCTAATGACTTTTTAGTTTCTTCATGCACAAATGCACAAGAACTGGTTGACCTTTGACTGGAGTCAACTGTAGAAGTTCACCAAAAACATGTTTACCTCCCAAAATAATCATAGTTCCGAGTATCTCTTCCATCCTCAGATGAATGAAAGGTTAGATAACCTGCTAACCCCATCAGCAATCAGAACGTTCAGTTTCTTGAGAACTCTGGATACTTCACGATAAACATCAAACTTTAGGTATTCTAGTTTGTTGTCCTGTCCCATAGGCACCATAAGTAGTCTGTGCAATGTAATTCATGTAGTGTTGTGAGCACCTAGTCCAGTAGGAGCAGTCACAACACGTTCGATCATAGCTGTTTTTTTCTCTGAACAAATGCAGTCAGCACTTTAAACGTTTCCCTGTACCTGCCTGACCACTAACTTAGAGAAGTGTAGCCCTGAATGCTATACAAGTACATTCAGATGTCTAATTTAGCAGTCCATGCACTACAGATTTTGTTATTTGTTGAAAGTCTTGAGCTGTTCTTTATTTAGCTGTGAGATTAAACATTCTAAATAAATGCTCTAACTCCTCACTTAACCCATAGCATTTTCTACTTCATTCATAACTATGATTACCTCATTTTCAATGATGGGCTGGTCAAGGGGAACCTGACTATTAGGCCGCAAGCTCTGGCTGTCTTGTGAGTTGTCATTTGCAACTACTGTAGCACTTGTTTCCGGCTGTTGGATTTTATCACTTAACATTTTCTGGTATGTTGGAAACACTTCACATTGGGTTCTATCTGTGCCTGCATTGAAAGCATCTTCGTAGCAGTTATAGTCCCCTAGCAGTTCCGTTTCTGAACCCCAAGGTTTAAAATGTTGCAAAAGAGCCAAGTAAAAGAATTTTCTTTTCTTACCTGTTTGATAGCTCAATTTACAATGATTGAGACTTGGTTTTGCATGTCTCACTAAACATTTGTTACAACCATTCACCCTAAACCTTCCTTGCTCATTGTTCTCATCTACATTATTTCTGTATGTCTAGGACAGCAGTACTTCATACAAACACATGGTTTTCTAGATGGACACTACAATTAGGGTAATAAGGGTCAATCATATTTGTCTTTTGGAGCTCAGTACTTTCTGGATGAAACGGAGCAAGATACTCAGTTTCAGGAAACAGCCTCAGTACACATTTGCATGTTTATGGCAGGCCTAAACTATCCCAAATTATTGCTTTTATTCCTGTTTAAGCTTGAAGAACTACGTTTGTCACAAGCTTCATAGGATTCAGTTTCCCTGTGTGACAAACTCTTTAAGCTAAAACTAAAAGCTTTTTACTTAAAGACTTCCATGTTGCTCTCTGTTCCTGTATGTCCTTCATCTATGTCTTTTCTGATTTTGTTATATATGAAGCCATGTTTCGAGCTACAGCAATAAAATTGCCTTCTACAAACTGATTATCCATGTTGCCATTCCACATGGACAGGATTACTGGATTGAAATCATTGAAAGTAATGAAGATCATAACAAACATACTCTGTGCAGCTCAAAGAAACAAACCAGGTGGGTGCACCTAGATTGCGTAACATACATTTTAGCTCACCATGACGATGGAACCAGTTATCATTGGTACCACATTGGCAAGCCATAACGTTCATCAAATTACTTTCTAGTTCCTCATCTTTACTATGTACTTTTTCACAAAATCTCTTTCAGTGATGTAATTAACCCATGTGCCTGTTCTCCTAACATGGCTCACAGTATATGATAGAACTGAGGGGTCTCTCCTAAACAAAAGGTGGAAAATGTTCGGTATGTTTTGCCTAAAGCTGGGATCTTCAGAATTGAGTCCACTGGATCTATATTGTGATGCAGGAATCTGTAGTGGACATTCATTCTAATGTCCTGTAGAAAAAAACATTGGACAACATTGTTATTCTAAACTGTTTTCTCACACACTTACTGGTTCTCACTTTGCTTGCTTCATTTGGTACAATTCTAAAATATCACCTGCCATATCTCTGGAATGTAGCGGGTGAGTGCTGTAATATTCATATATTTCTTCTGCTTCACCTACATCAACCTTTTCAAACTAAGCAGAAGATGTTGATGTGGAACTTTCTGTCCTAAGACAAGTAACATGTTCCTCTACATCTATATATCTTTGTAAAATACAATTTATATTTTAACATAATGTGAGCACTTAACTCTATCAATGGTGACAAGATCTTGCCAGATTGTTTTGTCTTTGGTAGGTACTCCATTCACTAGAACCACTAGTGTTTCTTCTTCTTCTTGATCTACCACTATAGTTTCAATATTCTCCTTTATATTCAAAGGCATGTATACAACTTTACCTTTCAGATCTTTTAGTAGCTCAGAAGGAGTTATTTTTGTCTTTAGTCTCCATTTTAACAATGGCTTGGAATGGATGTACTGTTTGTGTGAGAATAGTCTCATACACATTCAGGTTTTAAAGCTGAGGAGGAATTGAAAAACCTTCCAATTTGTTATGAATTCCTCTAGCATGCATGTATTATCATCCAGTTTGTCAACACAGTATTTACAGATAATCTGGTATATGCACAATCAAACCTATCATTAGTGATTAAATAAAGAGCACGTTAAAACCATTGTACTACATCGCTGTCTTCTATTTTTACACAAATATCATTTTTTTACTTGAGATTTGTAGTGAGTTTGCTTGCAACACATAGACACCTTGTCTTGAAATTCTGCAGTTGTTTTTGCAAATGCATCAATTTTCTTTTTACAAATTTATAGCACTATGCTAGTACTACAATGTTCAGGGTTGCACTCTACAATCATCTCAGTCTTTTTACTTGGTCTTTCAGGCCCACAGTATTGCATCTGAATGTCATCTATTACAGGCTTGACTTTAAAATTACTACATCTTAATAGCATATCATTTAGTTTTTGAAGCGGAAGAGCTGGACATTTTACAAAATACAATCTTCTCACAAGATTACACATTTTAGTATGGTGCATATACATCATTCGGATACAGTGGGAAGTACTCTCACAGATCTGCTGTGATAAGCAAGACGATGAATTTCCTTGATGGTTTGTAAGTTTTCTTACTTGACAAGGATCAAGGCGTAATTTCATTTTTTTTGTTTTACAGTTCCTTGGTTGTATTTGTTTAAGAACAGTCTATTTTTTTCAATAGACTATTGTCTTATGTTGCATATTTCTCCAGATATCCACCCAAAACTGTATTTTGAGGATGTTGATCTGTCTTCTTCTCCTAAATTTCTAGGCACTAATCTTTCTTTTTTTATTGGTGTACATTCATTGATTTCACATCCTCGACCATCTCTATCAATTCCAAATACTAATTTTCTTGTACATAACTATCCTCATTCAAAAATACCTCAACACTAGAAGTGTGTATTCCATTCCCCTTGGTAAATACTACATATATATATATTGGCAAGTCTGGAAATCATAGAAAAGGATTCCTTTCTGTAGGTGCTTGAAGTTCTGTTAAGCCAAAACGAATTCTCAGAAAACCGATAGCCAGTTGTTGGAAGAAGAAAAAAGTCAGCTTCTTCAAAAGGGAAAAAGTAGCTGGTTGCCAACCGTAACAAGAAAAATAATTAATTACTCAAAACTGGAAGAATTCTCTATGTAACAAAGTGCCTCAGGAACACTGCTCATTCTCCTCAGGATGACAGTTGAAGTGCAGGGCTCCCAGAGAGAAACAGCTGGAGAGAAGCTTCAGCATGAAACTAAGGTAGTACCACCAGAGCACTGACCTCACAAGGATTTGAGGACACCATCTTGAGTGGCAGTTAAACCTGAAAAAGCTAGTTCTAAGAACAGCCTCTGCAAGAGCCCGCTGGAGTTAGGACGCCGCTGCAACCAACGTGGGTACAAGGGAAAGGGGAATCGTTTTTGCTGAGGGAAGAACTTAACAACACTGGCAATAGTTTTCCTGACACAAGGTGTGTGTAAAAGGCCTCAGACAAACAATACTCCTGTTCTACCCCATTTTACCAGAGGGGGAATTAGGGATAATAAAGTCTGATGTAAAAGCAAAGGTTTGTAATATAATTCTATACAGAGTAAGTAGGCTACTTCAATCAGAACACTACCTCTCTACTAATAGGTGAGTATTGGTCATAAGTTGGGTGTGAAAGAGTTTAGTGAATAATTCATCCCTGCACCAAGATGTCTCCTTTGAAAGGAATTGGTGTATGAATTGTTTACAGAGAGCAAGGTCTCTACTGATACCTCCAAAGAGAATACAGGGTTAGTATAGATGTTTTAGACAAGCAGTAGGTCCTGCGCTGCCATATTTGAACAGGCTACACTTTGCTTGTGTTACTGTTTAATGAAACAGCATTTCCCACTAATGCAAGCCCATACAGCTCGAATGGTTCACATTTATAACAACACAGCATGTCTCCTGACAGCCCTAGACAGGTTAAACAATGGGTGTAAAGGTATGTAGTAATATAGCAATATCTCTCAGCAGAAGTGTTTTTCATTCAGATCAGGAAAAGCTATCTGTGTACTGACACGTCTCAAGAGGATAAGGAATATATGTAAAAGAATCAGTTCAAACAGTCGGCCTTCAACTGTCACACTTTAACAATCCACAGATTCTGTATGGATTAGTTTTAGGAGGAAGGGGCTTCCTTTCTTATAAGTGTATAGAGGCTAAGGCCCTCATTACAACCCTGGCGGTAAATCCCGCTTTCTGCCGTGCTGAAGACCGCCAACATACCGTTGCGGCGGCGGAATTCCGCTACAGGTATTACGACCCACATCTCGTAATCTGCCACAATACAGACACCCACACAAGTCCGCCACACCAAAGGTCAGTGATAAACTGCCCATACCAAAACTGACACCGTCATGCCAACAAGAATACGGCCAAACTATCACAACCCACAAATCAACGCGTCAGTCTTTCAACCGCGGTAATCCATTGGCGGTACACACCACTGAGCTCAAAATACACACACACTTACAAAACACAACCACATTGGACAAATCAAAATACACACACCTGATCCACATACACACACCCACACACTCACAACACTATAAAACACACACCCACATTACCCACAAACCCTAAACTTTTGAAGAATGCCAGAGAAAGAGATTAGCAAACACAACACCAGCATCCACAGACACATAACACCATCACTTATACAACATCCACGCACCTCAAACAACACACACCAACACATCCTCCCACACATCACAACAGACAGCACCTCACACATCACCCACACCACATCATGGCACCTCAAAGGACCCATACCCAACGTCACTGGACAGGAGGTACCAGACATATCCAGTCCCCCCACAGAAGAGGCCCACAGTGATGAAAGCAGCTCTGCACGCCTGGATCAAGATGACCAGCCCGGCCCATCAGGGACCTCGGGACAGTCGGTTCCTCTGACACAGTCACAAACCACCACTGAACCTCCCCCTCAGGAAACACCACCACAGTACCCACCCAGCGGGCCCATCCCTCTGTCCCTAGGACACGTCAGTCAGCAGTGTGTCCACCACTACAGGGAACCCAGGCAAACCCACCAATCCAAGAAAATCAGGGACCCGGGGTCAGTGGTAGTGGGCACACGGTTCAGGAGACAGAGGCACAGGATAACAGGGAAGCTGGGAGGACTGCTGTGCAACAGGGGGAGGACAGGCCCAGGGAACCGACACTCCACGAGGCACTCTCCAACATCATGGGAGCTTACCACCATTCCCAGGAGACCATGGACACGGTACTGTCTGAGTTTCAGCAGACCCAGCGGCCACAGGAGGAACACTATCTGGGGATCAGGGAGGACTTCAAGTCCATTAACACCACCCTAATCACCACTGCAGGAGTGCTGGCAGACCTTGTCAACACCATGAGGGACACAGTGGCACACCAACGGGCCCCTGAAACTAGCCTGGATGATGAACAGCCCTCCACCTCTGCCGGCGTTAGTGGACTGGAGGTACCACCACATGACCAACAGGCCACCAGCACCCCACACCCTGCAGAAGGAGAGCCACCCCTCAAACGGTCCCTGAGATCCAGGAACAAGAGAGAGAACATTGCCAAGACCCCGCCAGGAAATAAGACCCTCCTGAATGTCACCCTTCTGTCCCACTTTGTCACCCTGTCCACCTTAAACTGCCATAGCTCCACTTCCTATGCCCCATTGGACAATGCACCTGTGAGACCAAGAGACTGGACTCTGCCATGGACATTCCTCCACCATCACCCCAGCCCATTTCACACACCCCTCCACTTATTTGCACATAAATAAACACCCTTGAATCACCAACAAATCTGGAGTCAGTCTGTGCTTTCACAGATGTGTAATTGCAAAATCTCTGGAATATAGCAATGTCAATGTACTTGTTCACATACCAATATTACACAGCTGTAGGCCAGGAGTAAACATAGCAGAGGGCACAAATTGGGACCCAGAGCTTTGAAATGGAAAGCCAAAGTGACAAGTCAGGGTCCATACACAGAGGTAAAAAGGCAGATTCATGCTAGGTCCTACAATAGTATGAGATGTGGGAAGCAGTTCCATCTTCTTACCTGTGTCTCACTGGGAGTATGGCATGATGATGTTGTTTCGGTTGTCTACATCTTCTTCTTCTGCCTCCTCTTCTTCACTTTCCACAGGCTCCACAGCTGCAACAAAACCACCATCATGCCCAACGTCCTGTAGAAAAGGCACCTGCCGTCGCAAATCCAGGTTGTGAAACATACAGCAGGCGACGATGATATGGCACACCTTCTTCGGTGAGTAGTATAGGGATCCACCTGTCAGATGGAGGCACCGGAATCTGGCCTTCAGGAGGCCGAAGGTGCGCTCGATTATCCTCCTAGTTCACCCATGTGCCTCATTTTTGCGTTCCTCTGCCCTTGTACTGGGATTCCTCATTGGGGTCAGTAGCCATGACAGGTTGGGGTAACCAAAGTCACCTGCAAATATCAAGGGACGATTGTTAGACATCCTCCAAACATTAGGGAATCTCCCATACCCAGACACCTATTTAAACTGTGTGGGGACTTTAGGCTCACCTATTAGCCACACACGGTGCCTCTGGAGTTGCCCCATCACATAAGGGATGCTGTTGTTCCTCAAAATATAAGCGTCATGCACTGAGCCGGGATACTTGGCATTCACATGGGAGATGTACTGGTCTGCCAAACACACCATCTGCACATTCATAGAATGGTAGCTCTTCCGGTTTCTGTACACCTGTTCATTCCTGCGGGGGGGACAAATGCCACATGTGTACCATCAATGGCACCAATGATGTTGGGGATATGTCCCAGGGCAACCTTTCAGTGTTGGCAAGTCTTCCACTTGGGGGAAAACGATGTAGCTGTGCATGTGTTTCTGCAGGGCAGACAACACATTAGAGAACATTGGCTGGGACATCCCTAATGCCATGGTTACTGTTGTTTGAAAAGACCCACTGGCCAGGAGATGGAGTACAGACAGGACCTGCACTAGAGGGGGTATTCCTGTGGGATGGTGGATAGCTGACATCAGGTCAGTCTCCAAATGGGCACACAGTTCCTGGATTGTTGCATGATCAAGCCTGTAAGTGATAATTATGTGCCTGTCTTCCATTGTCGACAGGTCCACCAGGGGTCTGTACACCGGAGGATGCCCCATCTCATCACCTGCCCCAGCGGACATGCCCTATGGAGGAGAACGTTGAGCAGAGAGTCATACAACACTGAGGTATCACAAGGCTGTTTAGCAAAAATTTAAAATTTTCTCTATGTGTCTTTGTCTGTCCGTATTCCTGGCCTAAATAGGTGTGATGCAGTTAGTTGGCCTGCCATGCGGCCCCCTGAAATGGCGGCTGCCTGACCTGTAAGGTGGGACAAGGGGAAATAAGGTAACTGCGCTAGCGTTGTACACCGTCGCGGTAGGCGGTCGAAGACCGTGGTGCAATTCAGCATTGGTTAACATTGGGTCCCATGGGTTCCAGGAGCCATTGACGATGTACGCCGGCGGTGACGGTACGCACCGCCGTGGATGTGACAGCCATTTTCTATCTGTTATCTCACTTGATACCTGACCTTCAACAGGACAGGACCTACACTGCAAGGGCTGCTGTGACCTGTGTCTGGAAGCGACAATGGCTACAGTGTCTGGGGAAAGGGCCCCTGCTTTCACTTTGGAGGAGTTGGAGAAACTAGTGGATGGGGTCCTCCCCCAGTACACGCAACTGTATGGTCCTCCAGACAAACAGGTGAGTACACTGTGAGCATGGTGGATGGCACATGATTGTATGGAGTGTCGTGGATGGGGGGGGGGGCAGGCTAGCATGTTAGGATAGTGTGTGTGTATATATGTCTGGGCCAGGGTGGGAGGTTTGTAGGCAATGTGTGAGAAGAACTTTATGGGAGAGTAACATCCATTATAACTTCACTTTTCCTGTAGGTCAGCTCCCACCAGAAGAAGGGTGTTTGGCGTGCCATCACCAAGGGAGTGCGGACCCTGGGGGTCTACCATAGACGGAGCACACACTGCCGGAAAAGATGGGAGGACCTGCGCCGCTGGAGCAAGAAGATGGTGGAGGCCCAGCTGGGGATGGCCTCCCAACGTGGAAGGGGTGCCCGTCGCACCCTGATTCCCCCCCCCGATGTACCGGATCCTGGCGGTGGCACATCCTGCGTTGGATGGGCGCTTGAGAGCATCACAGCAGCCACAAAGGGGTGAGTAGAATCTCATTCAGCTGACTGTGCGCTTGACGAGGTGTCTGGGTGGGTTCCCCTAGGCCAGGGCAGACGCACAAAGGTAGATCCATTGTTTTGCAGCCTCATTCCCACTCCAACCCCAAAGGTGGTATTTACCCTCTACACCTAGTCAGGCTCCGATGGGTTCCAGCTGTGCATGAAATGGGTCTAGACATAGGGTATGTGCTTTTCCCCTGCACTGTTAGTGCATGGCTTAGTGCATAGGGCTGCTCCCTGTGTGTTGTGTCCTCCAACGGTAGTGGTGTTGCATGCATTGACCATGTGTCTCTTCTGTCTCCCCCCCCTTTTTGTCACCATGTTCTTGCATGCATTAGCATCATCTGGCGGAGGAGCAGTGGCACCGTTTTCTTGCCGCCGGCCTGTTGGCGGTATAACCGCTGCTTTAACACCGACCGCCAGGGTTGTAATGAGGGCCTAAGTGTTTTTTTTGTTGAGACACCTGTTCACAGTGAGGGCTGCATGTGAAAGTTGTTACTGAGAAAGTGATCCCTTTCTAGAGAATAGACAGTCTCTGTAGGAGCACTGGGAGAAAATAACTATATTTCAGCATGCTATATGCTCTGCAGGTACAGTTTGATCAAACAGTGATCCTATCTCATACTACTGTGTAACAACAGTCTCTCTAAGTGGCAGCTCAACAGATAGCTAATATTTTGTATGGAAGACCTTAGCGAACAAATACCCCCTGTTTACATGGCTTTATAAAGAGCAAACTCTCTAATAATATCTCTGAACAGTGTAAAGTGTGTGTGTGTACAAGGTCTCAGACAAACCCCAACCCCTGTGCTACTAAATTGTATCAGAGTAGGGAAGAGGGATAATACATTTTAATGTAAAACCAGAGGTTTGTAATATGTCTATACAGAGTGATTAGTTCACTTCTATCAGAACATTTCCGCTCTGCTAATAAGTATGTAGAGTTATAGGCTGGATGTAAAAGGGTATATTGAGTAATTCACCCCTGCACAAAGGTGTCTCCTTTAAGAGAACATGGAGTATGAATGGGGTTAGATACCTCTGAAGAGAGTAAAGGGTTAGTGTATAAGAGTTTAGATAAGCACTAGACTCTCTGCTCAGATATAAGCAAAATACACTTTGGTTGTAGTACTGTTTCACGAAAGAGTAATTCTATTTATGCAACCCATACAGAGTGAATGGTTCACCTTTAAAGCAGCACACCATCTCTCCTGAAATCCCTGTACAGGTTAGACACTGGGTGTAAAGGGATTGATCAATGACCCACACCTTCCAGCAGATGTTTTCTTAGAGTGAACAGAGTATTTGGTATAGACCGGAAAGAGCTATTGGTGTACTAACACTGCTGAAGACAATACGATATGTAAGGGATGTATTTAGAAGTATCTATGTAAACAGTAGGCCTTCTGTTAGCACACTCTGGCAAGCCATAGTTTCTGTATAGTTCAGTTTCAGGTGAGAGGGTCTCATTTTCATATAAATGTATACAGGCTCATTGCTTTTCTTTAAGAAAGCAAGTTCTCTCCGTTGAGACATCTCTTCATGGTGAGGGATGGGTGTGAAAAGCTTTAGTGAGAAAGTCATCTCTCTCTAAAGATGTCTTGTCTGAGTGAATAGAGTAAGACCACTCTCTGTAATGATTCCTCTCAGCAGAATACACAGTCTCAGTAGAAACATTGACAGAATACGTAGGCCCTGTGCAACTATATTTCTGCATGTTATACATTCTACATGGTACAGTTTCATCAAACAGTAATCCTATCATACTACCCTGTAGCAGCAGTCTCTCTAAGGTACAGCTCGCTCAACAGAGACCAACTGGTTGGTGTAGAAGACCTTTCAGAGCTAGTACCTCTTATTTTACACAGCTTTATAAACAGTAAGGTGTCTACTAATATCTTTGACCAGAGTAAAGCGTGTGTGTAAAAGACCTCAGACAAACAGTAGCTCCGATGCTACTATATTTTACCAGCGAGGAGGTAATGGAAAGTTTAATTTAAAATGGGAGCTTTGTAATATGGATGTATAGACAGTGATTGGGTCACTTCTATGAAAACATTCCATCTGTACTAATAGACCTGTCACAGGTTATAGATTATGTGTCAGAGAATTTATTAAGTAATGGCCCCTTTAGAAATGTCTCTACAGACAGAAAATGGTGTATGAATAGGTTTACAGATAGCAAGATCTCTACTGATATTTCTGAACTCTGTCACAGATGATGGGTGTGTGTAATAGTGTGGAGATTTACATTACTGTCCTTTTACAACTCTCTCTCAGACGATGGGTGTGTGTAGTAGTGGGTGAAGGGACTGACCTCTCTTGTCAGACCTCTCCCTCAGATGACAGCTGTGAATAGTAGGATGTATGGATGGACTGACTTCTCCTTTAACTCCTCTCTCTCTCTCAGATGACTGGTGCGCATAGTAGTTAGTGTGTGGGGAAGGACTGGCTTCTCCCGTCAGACCTCTCTCTCAGATGACAGCTGTGCATATTATGATGTGGTGAGAGAGTGCCATCTTCTATCAGACCTCTCTCTCAGATGAGAGTTGTGTGTTATAGTGTGTGGGGAGGGTCTGACCTCTCCTGTCAGACCTCTCTCTCAGATGACAGGTGTGCATAAAAGGGTCTGTTGAGAGAGACTGACCTCTCCAATGACACCTCTCTCAGATGACAGATGTGTGTAGTAGTGAGTGGAGAGGGACTGTCCTCCCTGCTAACACCACTCTCTCTGGTGATGAGTGTGCATAGTAGTTTGTGGGAAGAGACTATGCTCTACTGCACACCTCTTACCAGTTTGATGGGCTTAAGTAGTAGACTTTGATAGATACCATCTCTAATAATACTCTTTCCTATAGTAGCAAGTGTGCATACAACAATATATTCAGAGTTCATCTACACCTTTTCATGATCCTGCAAGAATTTCATGAGATAACATTTTTTTTTTTTAATTAACCTTCTACTCATCACAGTACATATCTCTTGCACTCTTCCTCTCAATAACAAGGACCACAAAATGAAGTTCTACTAATAGAGTGTATTAAAAACTCACATACTCCTTTTAAGAATTCACGATCCCATGAAAGTCCTGCAACATCATGAAAATTAGTTCAAAACAAAATACATTTACAATCTTCACAGTAGTTATCCCTTAGGCAGCTCCTTTCTAAATCTACCTTATGCTGCCCTCTTATACAGGTTTTTAACTTCATTTCCACAGCTCTTTCAGTGTTTGACAATAAACAGTAATTGCTGTTATTTCATTTCTGACATTCCAACAGCCAACCAATCAGAGCGATTGCTGAATCTGAACTTGTGAGAGCCTATCGCTTTCATGAGAGTGGGAAGGCTCACAGAAATAACAGGCCTCTTGACCAATCACAAGGCTCAATTTTTTATTATATGCTCTCGCAGGAGGCTCACGGGACACTTTCTAGCCCAACTGCTAAAATATACTATTATTTTTTACCCCTAATTTCTCAAAAACTACTTAACGGATTTACACCAAATCACAAAAAGCAAAATCTGCTGACCAAGATCTAGCTTATTGCCCAATTTGCTGTCATTTTATCCAGCATTTTGTGCTAACACCTGTCTTCAATAAGCTTGCACAAAAAGCATGGAGATGTTATGTTTTGGAATTCCTCTTTTTCTCTGCCCCTCTTGACAGATTACTGAAACCTTCCAGGAAAGAGCTGAGGTTGATTAATGTTGTACAAATAAAGTACACAAGTCCTGGTATTATTTCGGCAAGATCTTCTTTAATCTACCTACTTGAGTGGTGCTGCTTTTCCCACTCACACAACAGCTCCCTGCATCCATACCGCCCTCGCATTCCATTCAGAGCACGCGCACCCTCAGACTCGAGACAAGCGCTTGGGCTCAAGGAGAATGCTTGTGCATACCAACACAATATAACACATCACTCTCCGTCGTCGATTACCAAAAACAAATACAGCAGTTTGCAGTAAAATTTGAAAATAACAAACTCTCAGTAACCAAAACAAATAGAAAGAAATAATAAAATAAACAATTACAGGAAAATAACATGTTTTTTTTCTCCTGTTCCCTTTCTGTCCATTCCTTTAAGAAAGTTTTCATTTTATTTTTATATCTCTTACATAATCTTTCAAATATGCAGGTGGCCTTCTCTCTCTTACCATTCTGTTCTCCCTCTTATCCCCTTCTTTTTTCACACTGCATTGTACACTCAGTCCATCGCTCTAATCATCACACAGAGACAAACCTGGCGAAACATCACACACCGGTTTCTCAACCCCTCCCTCAGATAACATAAAACCACTACATTCGTCTTGAGCATCAGCGACGTTCATTTTTCCCTCATTTACACCACCCTTCTGATACAAGGTCACACTGTGTTTATTCCATTTAGCTCTATTGGCTAAAACAACATAGAAATTGTTCACTTGCTTGACCTTGAAAGGACCCCAAAACTTAGACCAACCTGTACCCCTACGTCCATCCTTGACTTTCACCCAGTCTCCAACTTGTATACCAGAACCTCTTCCCGACTGTGAAATTTCCACATGATTCTCAATCTTACTCAGACCATCTTTCAACCAACTAGGGACCAACTTCTTTCTGGCCTTCTGCCCCCTCCTGAACTCAAATGGTGTTTTTTCCCTTGTCTTTCAACTGCGTGGTACGATGAGCCCAGACCACCTCCTACACCGCCAAACCAATATTTTTATTTCCCTGCACCGCCAACTGAATTGTACCTTTGACCATACGATTAATACGCTCAACAGTGCAATTGGCTTGGGTATTATAAAGTGCAGTACGCATCAAGAACTCCTAAATCTCAAGAGATGTCAATTGCGTACCATTGTCAGTAACGATGGTATGGGGACAACCTTCCACCCGAAAAATTACCTTTAAAACGGAAATGGTGCTGCTTGTTGACACTTCCCTCATAAACTCCACCTCTATCCATTTAGAAAACACATCCTCCAAGACTAAAGCAAACCTTCGATCATGACCTACCCCATGCAGTGGCCCAATAAAGTCCATACAGACAGTGTGCCATGCCTCACCAGGACCTTTAATATGACCTATCAAAGACTTCTTGCCAAGTTTTAATCTTTTTTGGCTCTCCATACACTGTACACACTCTTCCACCCACTGAGCAGTTTGCATGTCAACACCAGGCCACCAAAAATTTTCCTTGACCCTCCTTTGAGTAAGCGTTTGGCCTAAATGGCCTTCATGTGCTAAATGTATAATTTTCCTTCTTAAATTCTATCACCTCTTAACATCACACCACCATCCTTCAATAACAGTTCATCCAAAACCTTGATATAGAGTCTCACAGATACTGCCACAGGACTCTCACTCCTTCCTCCATCAAGAATCATCTTATTCACACACTGCAGCACAGAATCATTCATCATCCCTTGCAAATCACTCTGCTTTAGAAAAGAAACCCACACCATGTTGCACTATATCCTCCATCCATACCACCGCTTCTTCTTCTCCCTTCATCAGTAGTGCCTCGCTATCCACCAATTTCCAATCCACTGCGAGCCGTGAAAGAGCATCAGCCTGAAAATTTCTCCACCCTTGAATGTATTCAACACTGTATACATACTCCTGTAAACGAGCCGCCAACCTTGCAGAACCTTTACCTGCACCTCCTGCTAACAACACCTTAACTAAAGGCTTGTGATCTGTTCTTAACTTGAAACAAATGCCCCACAAAAATGTCCTGAAACATTCCACTGATCAGACAGCTGCTAAAGCCTCTCGCTCAATAACCGAGTAATTTCTTTCACTTTCAGTGAGAGAGCGCAAAGCAAAAGCCATCCTCCTCACAACGCCTTGGTGTAATTGAGACAAAACCGCACCTACTCCAAACACATTTGCATCCACAGTGAGGATGGTAGGGGAGATGTATTGAAGTGTACCAGAATTCTCGCAGCACACACCTCTCGTCTTATATTGTCAAAACATTCTTGTTGCAATTCTGACCATACAAAATTGCAACCTTTGCACAACAACACTTAACCCTTTTGTTTTTTCAGCAAAATTCTCAACAAATTTTGAGTAGTACTCTATGAGACCCATAAAGGATCTTAATTCATCTTTGTTCCTTGGACACAGAGAGAGCTCGATGGCTTCCAACAAATCCCTTTTTGGCTTTACTCCTTCACCAGAAATGGTGTGTCCCAAATATTCAATCTCCGTAGTCAAGAAAACACACTTCTCCTTCCTTAGAGTAAGCCCCACCTCCAAAAGCTTTTTCAACACCTTTCTTAAAATTTGATTATGTTCCGCCACAGTTGAAGCAAATACTAAGATGTCATCCTAAAAAAATAAAACATTGTTAAAACCTTCAAACACACAAGACATCATACGCTGAAAAACACTTGCAGCAGAGGATAAACCGAAGGGCATTCTGACAAAGCTGAAGGTGCCATCCATGGTGATGAATGCAGTAACGTCCCGCGAACTGTGATGTAAGCGGATTTGATGGTAAGCACTCTTAAGATACAATTTGGAAAGAAAAATCCTCCATTGAGTAGCATAATGCGTTCATTGATATTTGGTAGAGGAAAATTATCCGTCACAATGTTCTGATTGACACTGCGGAGGTCCACACAAAATCTTAACTGGCCATTCGATTTTTTTTTTGTGAGGACAACGGGAGAAATCCATTTGGGTGCTTCAACAGATTCAATAGCCCCCTCTTTTAACATATCCTTCAACACCTTGCTCACCTCCTCCTTAACTATAATAGGTACCTTTCTCACCTTATGTTTCACTGCAACAGCTCCCGGCTTCATAAGAATTTTATGCACATAACCCTTTAACTCCCCCAACTCCTCTCGAAACACCTCCCTTACTTCCTCAAGAATAACATTGACGTCCACATCATCAACAATCAATATGTGTTCACTACCTCTAGGATTTACAATTATATTCAAGTCATATTGGTGCATCCAACCCAAAATTGGTGGCCCAGACTCGGCCACATACACTTTGACAAAGCGTTCTCTTGTTTTGAAGTAAATGATGGGTGAAATGAAGCCCAAGATCTCAATCTCCCCCCCTTGGCAATACCCAGGACAGATATCTTTAGCCGTCAACTCAAGCTGCGGCCAATTCCTCATAAAAACATGCTTAGAAATAATAGTGTATTTTGATCCAGTATTCACCATCAACTCAACACTCACTCTTCCAACAGTGAACCAAGCTTTGGGCCTACTTTCTCTCTTGTCATTGATCACTTTGTCATCCTCACCTAAGCTAAGATCCGTCGGCTCACATCTATCTTCACATGCCGCCACATACTTCGACTTAGGCCAATCAGCACACATCCGCACATAATGACCTTTACGGCCACACCTTCTGCACTCTTTACCAACAGCCAAACACCCCTTAAATCCACTGTTGTGTGAACTACTACCACATCTGTTACCCCTCTTCCTATTCACATTCGATCTCGAATTTTCTGAATCTATTGTGTTTTCCTTTCCACAGCACCCACACAACTACCTTTGGTTTCCACATCTCCTACAACTTCCTGTGATAGTTGTTGTCCTCTACCTTCGTTACCATACCTTCCCATTTCCTTCATGCACAAATCTGACTCTTCTACTACTTTGGCCATGTCAACCATATCTTTCAAACTAGGATTCTTTGCAGCCCACAACCTTTCTTGAATTTTCCTACTCTTGCACTGGACCATCAATTGATCCCTAAACATTTCTTCACACATTTCTCCAAATTGCATTTTACAGACAGCTTTCTCAATCTGGATACAAATTCATCAATCAACTCACCCACCCTCTGTGGTTGGGTATAGAACTTATACCTTGCCAAAACCACATTAGTCTCCTTTGTGAACCTATTACTTAATCTCAGGCTAGCTTCCCTGTACTCATCAGTAATGCGAGCCCCATTGTCTGTAGCCAGTGGCATAAATAAAAAAAAGTCTCTGCTCCTCTGAACCTAAATAGTTCAATACAGTTGCTTTTTTACGAGCAGCAGTAAACTCCTCGCTATCTAATGCCAATAAATAATTATCAAACATATCTATCCAGTCTTCCCACTGGATCGCAGGTACACCTTGATGTGGAAGAAAACATGGTGGTGCAGTAATTGAAACATGCGCCATACCGCAAACCCAAACTTAAGGCAACTCTTCTTAACGTTAAAAACTCTGCAGAGGCGTGAAAATCCCAGTCACACACAATAAAAGTCAAGGTGTTCACATCACTGTATGTGCAACAGAAATGCACTCACTGCTGGTCCAAGTATTCTAAGGTGTGCGTGTCACCGTGACAGGAATTCTGGAAATATACACAGATGTTAACTCCTTCCACTGAGGGTGTGCGTGTCACTGTGTTCCTTGACAATAACACACTGCAAGTGTGCACATCACTTTACAAAGTAACAACGTGCACACACTCCAGGTCTGAACGAAGTGAGAAGCATGTAGAAATTCAAGGAAAATAAAGCAAAGCGTCTTCCAAAACACAAATACTGTTTCAAGAGAAAAAAAAAACGCTGTCACTTTAAATCCACACTTCCCCTTTAAGTCCAGGAACACCCGACGTGATATCGCTTTAAGAAGTGACCTCCCCTTTAAATTTTGAGCCGATTGCAAAACGCCGCCTCCATATCTCCATAGATGCGCCTCAATCGCTAGAAACAAGGCGTCTTCTCCACCGCGTTGTTCCTGGCTCGTGAATGCTCATGGAAAGGGCCGCCTGCAGCAACGTGCCGTACCTGAAATCAACGCAGAGACAGATACGCAAAACCCCCACCAATAATCCGGGTTAAGTCGTCAGGCAGGTGATTGCCTCTCAGTAGGTTGATAACCGCTTTGCTTGTCGCCAAACAATGTTGTACAAATAAAGTACACAACTCCTGGTATTCTTTTGGCAAGATCTTCTTTAATCGACCTACTTGAGCAGTGTTGCATTTCCCATTCATGCAACTGCTCCCTGCATTCAAAACCGCCCTCACATTCCATTCAGAGCACGAGTGCCCTCAGACTCGAGACAAGCATTCGGGCTCAAGGAGAACGCTCGTGCATACCAACACAATATAACAATTAACTTTAAAAGATTAAGCAAACCAAAAAATTCAGTATCTGTGTAGAAGCGGATCTAGCTATACCTAGTGGCAACTGCCTCTAGGTAATATATATGTAAATTACCTACTGGCTACATTTGTGTGTCTGTAGATTGGTAGGTAGATAGCACACACACTCAGGCATGCATACATAGCTGATGAGTTTTTGGTCAACCTACTTTTGGTCTGTATGACTGTAATACTCCTCTTCCATCCATAGCAACACACATCAAGAGGCAGTGGATCATCCCACTGCAGCTATCTGCTCTATAGCACTGAAAATGACAGCACTGTCTGATCACATGTGCGCATCTGCATGAAAATGAGTACACCAGTGTCAGGGCTGGTGAACCAGTCGTTTAGTTTTTGTTTGTCTCATTTTATATGTTTCCTTTCTATTCTTTCCTTCTCTTTTTATTTTCATTTTTAGCACATACTACAGCCAGACTGACAGTGCTAAGTGGCCTGCTTGTCTGCTGCTCATTTAGTCTGACAAGTGCTGCATTCCACACATCCACTACCTCTAAACCAGACAACCATCCTGAGATTGTACTGCCCATAGTGTATAATTGTTTAACCATTTAAGATGGCTAGCACATTTGTTCTAACACTGCGGCCATGATGGAAATTTAAAACCATGTTACACTACGTACAATACGATTTTAAGCCGCCCAAGGTTGTGCTTAACTTTATTTGTTATTGCAAACATTATACCCTCATGTTTAGGCTGTAGCATATATTACTTCTTTGACTTTTATTCTTTTACGTTATCTTGCAAATGTTGTTTAGTTTGTGTGTCAAAGTTTTACTGTGGTTGTGTAAGTGAATGAATGAAAGAATGAGCCAGGATGTATGAGTGGTAGGATGAGTGACAAAAAGGAAGCATACTACATTGACTGCTTGAACCCATCTACGAATAAAAAGGCACTTCCATTTAAAGGCAAAACCTCTTGGCATTGCCAATGCTTGCGCTTTTTTGTTGAAGTCTTTTTCTTGAGTTTTCCTTAGAAGAGAACAAAAACTGAAACATACAAATATCTCTTCTTTTGAGTCAATACAGTAAAGGCAATAGATATAAAAGAACAAAGAAGAGAAAAAGAAAGAAAAAAGGAAGAACAATACGGAGAAATAGGTTGGCTTGAAGAATAATATGTAATCATGTGTGATCTACATAGATGAAGCAATAAGACTTCCCTGACTTAAATCATGGCTATCGTGCAAGTGTCCTATTCCCAATAGTTTAGCACTCCAGACTTTCACAGAGACATTGGTTTATGCATGTAGTCATTCAATAGACAGAAACTTGACTATTGACTTAATGTAACCTTTGCACCATCTCATCATAAGCAATCCAGGCCTACCATGTGTAGAGTGACAGTTCCAATATATCTTTCCAGCCGCAGACACTCGATTTCGATGCAATGACCAGTAGAAAATCAAAAAGTGCAAATCCTACTGACATAGTTCTTCTTCCTTGGATACAGCATATGTCTCTAGGCATGGCCAGATTGGTATGGAAATAAGGTATGACATTTTGTTGACAACAAACATTATCTCTAGGCAGAACAGTCTATTTGTGTTACAATCAGCCATCATGTGTAAAATAGTGAGGTAGCTTAGCGTTAGAATTGTGCAAAATGTGATACTAACATGAAACTTTTCACAGGGCTTAATAATAAGGTAAAAAATGAGTGATTATAAACACCACAAAAATTGTATGGCTACTTTGCCCGTATAACGTCATAAAAGAAAATGGCTGCAGTTATTATTTGTATAGCAAGTATGAGTCTAATGTTAGTCATCCATCACATCATTTCACATGTTTTTCTGGTCGGGAATGCCAAAAGTGGAACAAATTCTGCATTTTAGTTGACCCTTGCTGAAGTAAGAGAAATGTTTTATGGATCCAGTAAGTAAATAACTTATGATGTAAATAAAAAGTATGTTGTACTGCCTTTGTAAACTAACAATTTTTTTTATTTCATGTTTTTGAAATTGTGAAAAGATTATCCACTTTCAATGAGTAAAAATATCTAGCAAAAGAAGATGTGAATTAGTAAATACTAATGAAGAGTTTATATCTAGTACACAAAATATTGGAACTGAGATTGATTGGGATCTGTGTCTATTGTGTCAACAAGATTTACCAGACGTTTTAGTGTGTCCAGCTAATAGTAAACATTCTGATAAAGGAATTGGATACAAAAGTTTGCTTGACAATCTGCTAACTTTTGACAAAATAAAAGGACTTCCATCAATCATCAAGACAAAATTGTTAAAAAATTATGATGTAGTTGAACAAACGTTAAATGTAAACTGTAGAAAATTCCATAAAACGTGTAGAAACAAATTTGACAAACACAAACTTGCAAGGTTGTAAAAAAAAAAAAAACTAGTTCACAACAGTTTTCAATAGAGTACTTTGCGTGCTTTATTTATAGTTGGTGAATGAAAGATGCATGTTTCTTCTGTGACGAAGAGTCCGGGACAGAGCTTATGAATGTGCATACACTTGAATTGAGTGATCAAGTTCGAGGTGCACCAGTTTCATTAAGTGACTCAGAGGTACTAGTCAAATTAAAGTGGTGGTGCTATGGTTGAGACCGAAGCGAAGTACCACAAAAAGTGTCTTGTTAGTATTTATATCCGGCTTTGGCAAATACAGAACAAAGAAAAAAGCGAAGACAACAAATTGACATTAATCTATGGCAATTAGGTGAAATTGTAAACTATCTCGAAGATACGCTTCAAAATTCTGAAGTATTGCCATTATTTACTTTAACATTGGATTACTTGTAGTTCATCGTATGACATAATTAGGTCTAGAAAATGGAGACAAATATGTACACAGCACATGATAAAAATAAAGATTCTTGTGTTCACTCCAAAGCATACAGCTGAACTGAAAGGTAGACATATTCTTCTAATACGCAAGAACGATATAGGAGAAAATATATTCAGTATCTGTAAGCAAAATGCTCTTCAGGTGTTTGACTGTCCAATGCAGCTCCTATTATTCGAAAAGAAATGTTTCAACTTGAAGTAGATGGATTCAGTCTGAGCGAAATTGCCTAGAAAAATCAGTAGGGACTGCTATACTAAATATAATATGCTAAATATAATACAAATGTTTATGGAAGGTTATCATATTTCAAATGACAGCACAGTAAATGATAAGAGGAGTACAGCTTTGTCAGTCTCAAAGCTTGTTCGATATAATACCAGTAAGTGGAAGAAGGCAAATCCTAAAGGAAACATACGCCACAAAAAAGATAATGAAACTTCACTACCTCTTTCTGTTGGATTAATGGTGCATGCTAAAACTCGAAAACGGGAATTAGTTGACAAACTGCACAAATTGGGCATATGGGTGTCATATGAGCGTGTTCGAGAAGTGTCAGCAACAATAACTAACAAACAATGTAAGCAGTTCTGCAATGACAGGGTTGTGTGTCCAATTGGCCTTCAACTCTTCGCTTTCACTTGTGCTGCAATAGTCAATGTTGATCACAATCCCTCGTCATCTTCATACACTCAGTCATTCCATGAACCAGCCGTATCTATAAAGGCTGACTGATGTATTCCTTTCCATTTTACTTTTGAATTTGTGATTAGTGCACTTAATTTTTTATGTTTGTTCCACTTATGCTGCATAGAATTGATTAGTGATGGAGCACTATGTGTTAATAACTTATAAATTCTAGAAGCCAAATAGTCTATTGATAATAACTGAAGGAATAGGATGTCTATATCTGGAGAGTATTGTATTAACCTTCTAATTGAAATGGATCTTCTAAATTTCAGGAATGGATAAAACTCATTCCTTAAACCAAAAAGTTCTTCTATATAGGGAAATGGCACAGTGACATTCTTATTAGGCCTCGGAGAAATTTGGGTTATACCTGTTGTTGCAATGCTTTTCTTTTATGAAGACATTTTAGTACAAAACACATCTTCGCATAAAAAAATTGGTGTGATGATGCATTTCACGCTACAATTTAGCACAAAATGACAGATTTGTATTTCACAGCATAATGTTAAGTGTTGCCAATATTTCACATAATTACGCAAAAGTAAATTATATGAATTTTGCACACCCCTAATTGTTATCCATCAAATCTTTCACTAACAATATGTCTTTGTAGGCTGTTTCTCCCACTAAATCTGTTCAATATTGATAGGTTTATTCTTCAAGATGGAACGATAAGAGGAGTCCTCCTCTCTTTGTTTTTTGCCTTACTAATTAGAAACCTGAGCAAATAAGCAGTGTTATCTGGACACAGGAGTTTGAGGAGATCCTTTGAAGCCTACTTGTTGAGGCTGGAGCTACCAATCTGAGACGTAGCTAGATCATAGCAGAGGACGCCGGGAGCGAGGAGCCGAGCAAGGAGCCAGCAGCGGCAAGGTTTTGCTTGAGGCAGAGAAGAATGCCGCAAGGATGCTGGCTTCGGTGGCGACCGCAATGGGGTGGAGAGCAGAGACCAGCCATGTCCAGGTGGCAGGAGGCAAGCTGTGGAAGAGCTAAGAAAAGTCCAGAAGGAGCCAAAAAACAGTGTTCAGTGGTGCTGACTTGGTGCCGTGAGTTGGCAAGCAGCAGTAGTAAGCAAGCCGTGGGGAGCGTGTGAGGAGCTATGAGGAAGTACAATTAGTGGTCTGCATAGTCACCCACTTACCGGGGAGCGGAACAGAGCAGCTTTATAATGACCATAGTAGCTATGAGGAGGCCATAGCTCCTGTAGCTGAGGAAGATGAGGGTGAAGATAAGGTGAAGACCTCTGTCAAGGTCTTCATTAAGGCAGCAAAAGAGCCTACATTCAAATTGCTAAACATTCAGCAATTCAGAAAAACGGTCTGTCATCGGTTGCTTGTAATGACAACTGTCTGCCTAGTCCGTCTATTAGACTTGTGTGGAGTCCTAAGCTCTATTCCTAAGCTTCAGATTGGGCTGGAGAGGCTAGGGGAGTTAAAGAAGTGAAGGAGTAAAGAAGCAAGGTGTGAAGGTGGCCAAGCCAAAAGCAATTCTTCCCTGCACCCCAGTTCCTCTCCCCAGGCCCCCTATTACCAGTGAATAGCTGTAAACAGCTATTTCCGGTCTGCTTACTGCTGCCTTTTGTTTGTGCTATTTCTTCAAATCTTGGGAGACTGGGAACTGAGGACTGTTGTAAAGGGTCATTATGGTGAAGAAATAAGTGACTGGGGGTTGCTGTTGCTGTGTGTGGAAGCGGCTGGAATTAGTCTGGTGCGGCTTGTGCTCATCCTGCACTGTACTGCCCCATTCTTCCTCAATCTGCTTCAACCAGCCCGACTACTAAAGTGGCATATTTGAGATAACACAGTAAGGAGCGGTAACACCTGCACAGGAGGCTACCTGAGCCAGAAACTACAGATTCTACTTGACTTTACTTCGGAGGAAAACAGCGTCATAAACACTGCATCATGCAATCTCTGAAAACCAGTGGGCCAGTGGGGACCCAGAAATGGAGAAGAGAAAATGAACTCAGGCACTGTCAGGGCAGTCAGGACAGACCTTATCATTACTTCTGGTAGCACCCCAGCAGTCTGCAACAAACGAGCCTTTGGTTGTCTCCAGCTCTTCTAGACAGGAAAATGTGGGGCTTTTACAATCAAAAATCACGGCCAGGTATAATTTTTTTAATGGACGCAGGGGCAATAATATTCTCAAGCAACACCAATATTAAGGGGCTATCAATCCCTTTAAGCCCTACAGTGGTAGTGCACAATCATTCAAGGTACCTGGCCACTTCATCGCAGGCGAAGGGCCTTGGAAATAGTACTGAGCAAGAGAATCCTAGTGCTAAACAAAGGTCTTCTATCCGCAAGCACAGTCTTGATAACTTTGGCGAAGGAGAGGACATGATTACCTCAAATTGCTTGAGTATTAAGCTGAGTTCCTCGCATCAAGAGCTGCTAGAGGTAACAGTGCAGAGGATTGATACTGGGACTGTGGAAGACTCTTCGCTGCAATTGCTCAGCTAGATGCTGGGAGGGGGAGGACCTTTCTCACTTAATACATCAACACCAAGAAAGAAGAAATGAAATGACAGCTCTGGCAAAGTGGTGGCCTTGGTTAACGGAGAGGAATCCTGCGGCGGTAGTCCTATCAGGAACGGAAGTCTTGTGGGTGAGACAGTGCCTTCAAACAAAATGAAGCAGAAGGGATGCAAACAGACCCAAGAAACATATAGGAAACTGACAGGCCTAACTGATGAGAACTCACAAGATCATGTGAAAGACTTTTCATAGCTCTAATCCAAGGAGTGAGAGAAAATGTTTGTCTCATATATGGTAATGAAGCTCAATCAATATTCAGTCCTATTGCAAAAGACAGCAAGGAGTCCCAAGGGGGCTCTAGTCAACCATGCTAAGAACTTTACAGCGGTCAATGGAGGCAATGAACTTTCAAGAAAATAAGGGCATTGGACACACAAGATGAATTAACAAAGGCTTGCACGCTCGTAATGGAGCATGATCCTGGCACGAGGGAGGTAAAGTCAGGAGAGGTTGTGGACCTGCAGTGCAGAAACTGTTGGGGTGGAACCAATAAAGGCATGACCTGGAGTGGGGTCGCTGCTGGAATTGACACAGGGAAGATGCCAGCACTAACGACATGCACACAAAAGTTCATCAATGATCATCAGAGGGTGGGTGATGCATTAAAATCTAAGAGAGCAAAAAAAAAAAGCCACAACCAAAAAAAACCTCTTCTCGTGAACAGTTTGGCAGTGTATCTAATTTTCAACACAAGAAACAGACCACATACACCTGCCCACAAAAATAAAGCCGCCATACATATGGGGGGAGGCAGGAGCAGCTAGCACAATGCAGGAAGTTAGTAGTGAGATTAAAATGTTCAGCAGTACAGGAATTGCCTAGGAAACAGCCTCACTGGCTATTCCAGATCCCGTTAAGGTTAACAACCGGTCTCTACATTCCTACTCTCCCTTGACCCCCTCCCAAATGGGTCAGTTAAAATACAGACATATACTGTTATTAAGTTTCATCTAACCCCTAGGGATGAGCACTTCAATTAAGTGGCTGTAGTCCCAGACACTAGGGCTAAGAAAAACTCCATTAACCACGTGAGTGCCAGGGACGAGCTGGTCGCTGACCTCATCAGAGGCCTTCACTTCCAGTACCGATCGGGGGAGAAATGCAAAAGCATTTCTCCTCCGATCACGTGGAGGGGCAGAGAGGCATGAAAGGGGAGGAAAGGCCTCTCCTTTCATGTCTCTCTTGACATTTCTGCTGCCCGATTGCGGTGCGATTGGGGAGCAGAAATGCCCACTACACACCAGGGATTGTTTTTTTGTATTTCAATAAGGGGACCGGCCCCTTGGCAAGGGCCGCTCCCCAGGGGTCCAAATTATGTTTAGGCCATTTCTGCCCTCGGAGTTTTAATACTAACGCATACTGGAGGCAGATCAGCCGAAAATAATTAGGTGGATCTGCCCCAGGGGAGGCAGAGACCTCTAGACACCAGGGACATTTATATTTATTTATTTACTTTATGTTTTTATGTATGGGGAGTGACCCCTTAGACAATGGTCGCTCCCCTGGGGGGCACATTGTATTTAGGCCATTTATGCCCCCCTTGGGGGGCAGATTGGCCTATTTTTGTTAGGCCAATCTGCCCCCGAAGGGGGCAGAAACCTCTAGACACCATGGATTGGTATGTGTGTGTTTTGTTTAGGGGGGCAGCCCCTTGGGAAAGGATCGCTTCCCATGGGGGCACATTACTGTTGGCCATAACTGCCACCCCTTGGGGGCAGATTGGCCTGTTTTTGGAAGGCCCATCTGCCCCCAAGGGGGGCAGAAAGCCCACCACAGACAAGGGAAGATTATTTTTTCAAAATAAGAGGTTGGGGGTATGGCCATAACCTCACCCCAAATAAATGCGGCCAAAGTTGTTCTGCACACCAGTGGGCAGATTGGGCAATTACCCCGATCCACACCCCGGGGGGACAGAATGTCTACTAGATGCCAGGGAATAAAAAAAAAGAAAATAGTGGGGTGGTGGCTACCAACCTGTATGGGCCTGGTTATGCCCCCACCCGAACTGAAGGGGCTAACAGTCTGTCAGCTCTCCCCCACACACTAAAACATCTTATCCCATGTGAAGCAAGAGGACATTTGATTATTTTTGGTTTTTGTTTTACATTTGGGCGTTGAGAGCTTGGTAACTCTCAAAATCGTCCCACTTGGAATGGTGAGGGCTGCACTTTTTTTTAACTTTGGTACGCTGCCATGTATAAAAATCCACAAGACCTAGACACATCTGAAAACTAAACATCTAGTTGGTTCCAGGGTGGTGTGCTTCACATGCACACTACACCATTTCCTTACCCACAATGCCCTGCAAACCTGCAACTTTGCTGGAAAGCACACAATATTCCCACATTTTTGTGATGGAACCTTTTGGAATATGCAGGAATCCACAAAATTTCTACCACCCAGCATTGTCTCATCTATACCGATAACATTTCTGCTGCACTTGTCAGCCTAAAAATGTTTTTTTTTAAACTGCCCTTTTGGACCCACTTTGGTTCCCCCTCAATTTCGACATGTTTTTGGCTCTTCCCTGTCACAAGCACTTGGCCCACCTACACAAGTGAGGTATAATTTTTACCGGGAGACTGAGGGGAACGTTGGGTGGTAGGAAATTCGTCCCAGTGCAGTGATCCTACACAGAAATGTGGGAAAAATTTGATTTCTTAGCTAAATTTGAGGTTTCCTGAGGATTCTGGCTAAGAAAACATTGGGGGATCTGCGCAAGTCACACCTCCCTGGACTCCCTCGGGTGTCTAGTTTTCAGAAATATCTGCGTTTGGTAGGTTTCCCTAGATGGCTGCTGAGGCCAGGACCAAAAACGCAGGTGCCCTCACCCCCGCAAAAACAGGTAGTTTTGTATTTCATAATTTTGATGTGTCCAGATAGTGTTTTGGGGCATTTCCTGTTGCGAGCACAAGGCCTAACCACACAAGTGAGGTACCATTTTTATCGGGAGACTTGGGGGAACGCTGGGTGGAAGGACATTTGTGGCCCCTCTGAGATTCCAGAACTTTCTGTCACCGAAATGTGAGGAAAAGTGTTTTTTTGCCAAATTTTGAGGTTTGCAAAGTATTCTGGGTAACAGAACCTGGTGAGAACCCCACAAGTCACCCCATCATGGATTCCCCTAGGTCTCTAGTTTTAAAAAATGCACAGGTTTGGTAGGTTTCCCTAGGTTCCGGCTGAGCGAGAGGCCAAAATCCACAGGTAGGCTCTTTGCAAAAAACACCTCTGTTTTCTTTGGGAAAATATTATGTGTCCACATTGTGTTTTGGGGCATTTCCTGTCGCGGGCACTAGGCCTACCCACACAAGTGAGATACCATTTTTTATCGGGATACTTGAGGGAACATAGAGTAGCAAAACAAGTGTTATTGCCCCTTGTCTTTCTGTACATTTGTTCCTTCCAAATATAAGAAAGTGTGTAAAAAAGACGACTATTTGAGAAATGCTCTGTAATTCACATGCTAGTATGGGCACCCCAGAATTCAGAGATGTGCAAATAACCACTGCTCCTCAACACCTTATCTTGTGCCCATTTCGGAAATACAGAGGTTTTCTTGATACCTATTTATCATTATTTATATTTCAGCAAATAAATTGCTGTATACCCGGTATAGAATGAAACCCCACTGCAAGGTGCAGCTCATTTATTGGCTCTGGGTACCTAGGGTTCTTGATGAACCTACAAGCCCTATATATCCCCGCCACCAGAAGTGTCCAGCAGACGTAACGGTATATTGCTTTAAAAAAGGTGAAATTGCAGAATAAAGTTACAGAGTAAAACGTAGAGAAAAATGGCTGTTTTTTTCACCTCAATTTCAATGTTTATTTCATTTCAGTTGTTATTTTATGTAGGAAACCCTTGTAGGATCTACAGAAATTACCCATTGCTGAATTCAGAATTTTGTCTACTTTTCAGAAATGTTTAGGTTTCCAGGATCCAGCATTGGTTTCATACCCATTTCTGTCACTGACTGGAAGGAGGCTGAAAGCACAAAAAATCATAAAAATGGGGTATGACCCAGTAAAATGCCAAAATTCGGTTGAAAAATTGGGTTTTCTGAATCAAGTCTGCCTGTTCCTAAAAGCTGGGAAGCTGGTGATTTTAGCACTGCAAACCCTTTGTTGATGCCATTTTCAGGGAACAAAACACAAGCCTTCTTCTGCAGCCCCTTTTCCCATTTAAAAAAAAACAAAACAACACTGTATTTTGGCTAATTTCTTTGTCTCCTTCAGGGGAACCCACTAAGTCTGGGTACCTCTAGAATCCCTAGGATGTTGGAAAAAAAGGATGCAAATTTGGCGTGGGTAGCTTATGTGGACAAAAAGTTATGAGGGCCTAAGCATGCCCTGCCCAAATAGCCAAAAAAAGGCTTGGCACCTGAGGGGGAAAGGGCCTGCAAGCGAAGGGGTTACACCACAAATGGCTTACACTAGTTTGGGTCCCGATTTCTACCCTACAATGGAAGTGCATCCGACATTTCTTAGGGGAGCGGAGAACAATTACTGCCAATGTCATGTGTTTGGGATGAGTAGGAACCAAGATACTTGCACAAAGCAGCCTGCACATTATTATACCCAGAATATATATCTAGTGGCCCATTTGATATCTTAAACACGAGCAGTATTTTCAAGCTTATTTGCTCCATGGATACGCTTGGAAAGGTCACTTCAAAGACATTGTTTCAATAGAATTTATTGGCCCTGGACAGCAAAATTAATCCACCAAAGTCACTTAGGGCTCGGCCGAGTGTGCTTAGATGGTACTGAAAGAGTCTGAATCTTTTAGAAGTTATGGAATTATAATCACCCTGACAAGGAGAATGGGATATCCACATGTCCTGGAGGCAAAAGAGAGAATGGAACAACACTGACTAGACCTAAAAATGTCTATTCTGTCTTAAGAAATTAATTGAGTAAATCCTGAGGCCCTCCAACGCAACATGCTAGAAAGTCTCCCAGCAAGCCTGTTTCAGGCAATGAGGTACTAGCAGATTGGGGCTGATTCTTGGGGACTTTGATCACGACCAGACTATTAAAATGACAAACACCCATCCAGTCCTTCAGACAGACAAGGTGCTCAGAGTATGTTCCTGGAATATCAATGGATTGGTTAACAAACTGAAAGATCCAGGAACCCTTCAATATCTCTGTTCTTTTCAGCTAGTGCTTTTACTAAAGACTTGGTCACAGGTGGCACTCCCTCTGGGTGGGTTCATCAATTTTTTTGTCCACACAATTAAAGCTCATAATTATGGACACTGTAAGGGAGGACTTGCAATGTCTGTATCAGCTACTAGTGAAATTGAGTGCTTTGAATAGGAAAGCAATGAGGGTGTCCTACATGTAGTAGAACAGTCCCTCGAAACATCAAAGGGCTTGGTAAAGACAGTCACAGTGGGGAATGTTTATATCCACCCATGCAGAAGATCAAGGATAGAGTTTAACTGATAAGTTGATAGATCAGATTCTGTTGCAAAAGTGGGAGAGACACAATAAAGAACTGTTTGTTTCAGGGAGCTTTAACATGTGGCTTATGAGCACACCCTCTTCAAATAAAGTCACAGAGGCCCAAGATAAATTCTGGATGATACCCAACCAGGAAAAGCCCCATTGGCACAAAGAGGATAAAAGAGGTCAGCTATTCAAAGGCAATTTGGAACACCTTGGTCTAGGAGCTCTAAATGGTTATATAACCCCTGTCAAAATGCCTGGTCTTTCTTATTTAACCAAAACTGGGGCATCCCTGATTGACTATACCTTCTTGAGTCTTCCATTGTTGCAGTTTTTCACTACCTTCCCAGTCAGGGAGAGATCTGAAAGTGGCCACCGACCTCAAGAGAATAAATCTTGAAATAGATATTGAAAACTACAACCTTGCAGCTGACCAGGGAATTCCAGGCTATACAATTAACCTTAAATGCATCAGATGTACAGCTGCCTCTCTTCTAAAATTGGTGCATGGAACCAAGCATTTAGTGTAGTCTACGCAGACAGTGGGAGAAAACTCTTTGACTAACTGTGAAAGGTTGACCACAAATTTTGTAGGTCAATATGCTAAACCAGCTCTGGCCAACAGGGAAAATGATGAAAACACTGATGATTCTCATCATGCGTGGGGGCGGAATCCTTCAATCAGGGCTGCTAAAAAGAAAGCAAATCAACTTTGGTGGGCTCTCAAAAGGACCCCAAAAGACCCAGAGATCCTTCATAATATTGGGAATGTGAGGAAAGAACTAAAGAGTAAAATAGACAGTTCAAAGTAAGCACCATGGCCCTTTCTGGGCAGAAATTCTGCATGATATAAGGAAAAACAACTCCACCAATTTTTGTCGGACTGTGAATTAAATTAGCAGTGCTCTCCCAAGAGTGGCAACCTCAGGTATTTTGGAGGCAACTTGGTATCACTTCCTGTTCAGCCACTTTAATCCTGAGGAGCAAGTGGATATGCAAGTAATTAGACGACCCGGAGTCAAGCAAGTGTATGCCTGCTCCACAAAGGGAGAGGGCTCATAAACCTCCTGGGTGCGCTATTACCACATGCACCATCCAGAGGCAAATTACCAAGGGATGACAAGAAGTGGCTCTGGGCCCGAATGGAATCCCTCCAGCTATCTTTAGGGATGATCTACAATTATGGGCAGCTCATCTAACTCTGCTTTTTAATTTTATCACTCAGCACAATTGTATTCCATCGGCATGGTTTGATTATTTCACTGATCTTTAAGGGAGGAGACGAAGGGACTCTGGTGGTTTTAAAAGAAAATGATGCTAAATACTTTGCAGGAGTATTGCTGGTAGAACTACAGCACTGGGCGGAGGCGAATACCATCATACAGTTCAATCAAACCGGCTTCACAGAATGCATAGGGACCTCAAATAACATCATGGCTCTCTCCCTATTGAATGAGACTGCAATGACAAACAGCTATCCTGTTTATCTGTGTTTTACAGATTAGAAATCAGAATTTGACGGTCGACAAGGGGAGGCTCTGGAGAAAACTGGCCAACTGGAACATTCCAGATGGCTTGATAAGGGCCCTAGAATTACTGCATACAGATACATGGGTCAGAGCTAAACTAGGGGCTGGCTCCCACTTGTTAAGGGCCATTAGAACAATGCAAGGTCTGAAGCGGGGCAGTATGCTGGCCCCAACTTTCTATAATTTGTTTTTATCTGATCTTTCACCTGTTTTAAATGCAATTAATGCCCATATGCTCCCAACCTCGGGGCTGGGGGAGTATTCAGCTCTCATACCTTCTATGAGTATGAGTTAATCCTCATCTGCAGATCGGACTGCAGTGACATCTTAGTGCAGCCTTGACCTATTCAGTAAGTAATGGTCTGACTATGAACAGGAAAAAAAAACATATTAGTACCTCAAGGTAACTGAAGCTCAGTAAAAAGCTCCAAGTACCTTATGGCTGTCTTCTATGTGAATGGAAGGTTTAGTGATCAACTAGAGTAAATAAGAAATAAAGGTAACACACTGGCTTTTGGCCTGAGGACCCTTTACGATAAGCTGAAAGGCCCATTGCTCATGTCCATCTTGCAGGTGGTTCAAGCAAAGGTTCTTCCAACACTGACTTATGGAAGTGAGGCCCTGCGGGACGGGACAGCATCCTTTCGCCAATAAAATGATATTCAAAGTGTACCGGTCGATTTTTCCATTTCCATCATATACATCGATGGACCAAATTAGGTTGAAGTTTGGTATTGCCAAACAACCATTGGCTCGGAAAGCGGGCTTCACCGATTGCTGCCACAGGCTAAAACTGGCTCCGGACAGTTCCCTGGGCCATCATCTCTGGTCCAAAATGGAAGATGGGCTGAGCTCTCCTGCACAAGATTACCTGCATCGGGCCTTATGCATCCATGGTCTATCTAGCGCCTGGAATTCATCTCTGATCCACTCGGATTTAAAAAGATTGACAAACTGTATTACTCAGTTGCTATCAGTGGTAGAGGATAAAGCTAGCCTGTCCAAAAGTAACCATGGATGGATGACGCTTTGCGGTTATACCAGGCTTCAATCACAGCTACTTAAGAGAACCCTATAGTAATCAGGCTAATCAATAGTTCCTGAAATACAGTTTGGGGATACTACCCGTTTTAAGACACTACCCTCCAAGAAAGCAGAGGGAAGGATGAGAGATCTGCCGGCTATGTGACCAAAGGCCAGATAACATCCTCGACGTACTATGCGTATGCTGTTCTGTTATGGGGGAACGGCACGCGCTTGTCCTCATAAAATAGAAAGATCCAAGAAAAAAGGCATGCAGAGAGGTGAAGATGGCCTGTTTTGAACCAGCTGATCTTAAACTGAACTGTGCAACAGTGACATTTCTTCAGAAGTTTGGGAAAAGGGCTGTGGCTAAGGATCTTGAGGATGCAGTGGAGGCAGGAACAGGTTTAAGCAAATAGCTTGAGCTGTTTTGTGGCCTGCAGCACTATTGGGGAGTTAGATACTGTAATGCTAAGGGTCACTTTAGCTCAGTTTTAATTGGCGTAGGGGGGCATTTTTGCAAGGGAGTTGGGTAAGGCACAAGCACTATAAGGCACTTTTTGCTTTTGACCTCTAGGAATGTCTATTAGAAAGTCCGCCTGGCAGCCAACCTGTGACTTGCAATTGACATTTGGACTTTATCTCCCACATTGCCCTATGCATCTCAACTGTTGCAATTGCATTTAAAACTCCACACTGTCCTATGCATTCTCTAGGGGAGGTAGGGATGTGCATGTTGGGGAAAACGTAGCACTTTAAGACACTCTTGCTCTCGACTCTAAGAAGGCCTATTAGAATGCTTCTTCTGTGGCCAACTCATAAATTGTAATATGCACTTTCACTTTAACTCCCATATTGCCCTATGCATCTTAACTGGCGCATTTGCACTTTAGTCCCCACACTGTCCTATGCACTTTGCGGGGGAGGATGGGGTGTGCTTTTTGGGGAAGGCACAAGCACTTTAAGATGGTTTTCTTTCCAACTACAAGGAAGGTTAATTAGAATGGTTGTCTTGAGACCAACTCAGAACTTGTTATGAGCATGTGCACTTTAACTCCCATATTGCCCTATGTACCTTAACCTTATGTACTAGCTGCCAGGTCTTAGTGCATATATGTGATTTATGGCCAACAATATTGAGTATGCCACAGAACATAAGGCATTGTGTTAGATGGGTATGTAGAGTATGTAAGAGTCGCTGTCTTAGTTTATTCAATTCATGCACGGACAGGAGGTTTAGAAGTCTTGAATATGTTATTTCAATGGAAGTACAGTTGAAAAATTCTGCAAAGTATTTTTAAGGAAGACGGACTCGGATTGGAATTTTGTGTGTTTTGCAAATTGTTAAATTTTGTATTCTATTGCAATGGTTTTTATTAATCAGGCAATAAAATGTATTTGATTTGAGCAGTGTTGCAAATAATACTCGAATGAGTATCAGTGATATTCTTCCTTGGTACCAACAATGACAGGAAAGCACCAGGACTTATTTTCTTTTCTGTTTTACGGTATGGTGGATCAACCATGTTTTTAGTCAACTGTAGTATGGCCATTGCCAAATGTGTCCTTTTGTTATTCCACAAGAATTTAGAGACAATATGATTCACTTCTTTAAAAAATATATATAATTGGGAATGTAAATAGAAGCGTGTGCAAACAGTCATCTATTATTGGTGTTATTATAGTTTTGTTTGCTTACAGCTAATTTATTTGGGATGCCATTTGTGTGTAATTTTAGACATTTTCTGGATCATCTTTTCTATATTCGCTTTAACTGTGTCCTCTAAATTATTAACCCTAGATTTTTAAATAATCCCACATTCTCTTTCAAATCACCTTACTCCACCATATGTTTAGTGCATAGGTAATTTAATGACACACATTCAAATTTAGGGCCTGACTTAGAGGTTGGCGGAGGGCTTAGTCGGTCACAAATGTGCTGGGTATCAAATCCGCTGCATTACAAGTTCCATGGATATAATTGAATTGTAATACGGTGGACAGGATAGCTGTCGCATTTGTGATGGAATAACCCCCTCCGCCAATCTCTCAATCAGGCCCCTAGATATGTTAAATGTGTAGTCAGGAACATCTCCATACTCCTTTATGCACTGTAGCACCTTTGGACCAGATGAACATCAAAAAAGAATTAAATGATACTGTCTGCATTCCCAGTCAGTTTATGATATCCAGACGCCATGGTAATGCCTTTCAATTATCTTTTCATCCTCAGAGCACATAGTAATGGATCTAGGGCAATGACAAATAACAGTGGATGTAAAGGACACCACTGTCTTGTCCAAGATAGACATAATTGGGAGTCATTAGCTAGCTCTAATGGGTTCTCCCTGCCTTTGATAAAATGTCATTATCATATTCAGATATGGATAATGAATGGAGGTAGAGTCTGGAGTACTGAAATGAAGCGCACAACAGCACAGAATCGACGTACATTTGTAGGAGAGAGGCGCTCATTATAGACTAACTGTTCGAAATTAGTTGAGGGGGCTAAGTACCTACATCAAGTTATGTTCACAGTCCTTGTCAGAGTGAACCACTAAAGTCACTAAATAGACTTGAACCAAACCCCCTGGTAACTCCGGCACAGAGCAGACAGGCTTAAATTAGAGGCAATGTTAAGAGTATGTATGCAGTACTAATACAGTAATCAAGTTGATATGCAGAACAATACAAATCTCGAATTCGAAAAACAGACTAAAAATGAATACACAAAATTTCCCCAAAATGAACGAAATCCAATAAAGGAAACCAGAGATACAGATTTTTAATAATTTAAGTAGAAGTAGCGCCAAGAAGCCCAAAGTGCCAATGCTAGTCAATGATTATGGTAAAACATGGCCTAGGCGCACATTGTTGTTGAACTTGATGGAGGAGGGTCTGATACACTAACTTAATCCTGGTCAACATTTTACCTTCTGACTTTAGTCCTTTAAATCCCAATCCAACACAGGATGTCACTTCTAAAGCCCCCAAGGAGGCTCACAAGATGGCAAGCAGAGGCCAGCAGGGTAGCCCAGTCCAGGTGCCACTGGGCATCTGTGCAGTTTCAGGAAAATGCCCCCTCTGGCTTGTTGTGTCCTTGTAACATGAGGTCAGCCTTATGACCCTTTGAGTCCACCTCCTTGTCCTGGGTACAATAGGGTTAGCAGGTCCAGTCTTCTATACTCTTCTCAGGTCTCAGACTGCAGGTTCAATCATCTTCTGATCTTCCATATGTCCAGAAGTGCTCTGAAGTAAATGACTGGAAATGCCACATTTATGCCTGGCATGAGCTAGTGGGATGGAATGACCCTTGGGAATGCCCAAACCAATAGGGTAAAGGTTCCCAGGGTTAACCCTACCCACTTTGACCATTTTCAAAATAGCAAAAGTCTTTAACCATACTAAACTTCAGCTCCCGGGGCCCCGGCGAGGAGCTGAGGAAGGAGAAGAGCGGCGGTCCATGGTGAGGGGACCTGAGAAGCGGGCGGCCTGGTGGCAGGCCTGTCTCCCACCTGTGCCCTGATCAAGTGGGCCTCAGCGCTGACAGACGGGCGGATGTGGAGAGAGACACAGACTGTGTCCCTTGTTCTGTCACCTGCTTTAGAAGATAGCTGGGCCCATGCGGGGGTGGCAGGCGGTCAGCTCCTCCGCCTCTCGACGGCGACTCCACCAGTGAACGACAGTGAGCAGCGTGGACCCCCCTGAGAGGAAGAGAGAGAGACCACCAGATTACGACGCGGTGTTGGTGGGGGACTCGCGTGCCGGAGGTGGGTGCCATCTGGCACTCTGGATTCTACCTTGGGAACACTCAAGGCCCGTGGTCGGGCGAGGCTCTGCCTGGGGGTTGCAGACGAATCCCCGGGTGGCTGTGCCCCTCCAGCATGGTCAGGAACAAAGGGGAGCTCTCGCAACAGACAAAATGGATAAACATGCGGTACCGAGACAGAAGGGGGGCCAGTGGTGGCGGATAATGCCGAGGGGGGACAAGAGACGGATCAGGGCCCCTCAGTGATCCTTCCATGGGCGCAGTAATGGCTGCCATTCAAGACCTGAGGGAAGCGCTGTAACCTAAACTAGATGCTGTGGCAGTGGATGTTACCCTCTTCTGAGCTGATCTAAAGAAAATCACGAAAAAGGTTATGAATGCCGACATTATAGCTCGTAGAACCTGCCTTGACCTACTGCGGAGAGTACAGAGTTTGAACACTGAAGGTTCCTGGCTCCAGCTGGGGATGAGCTGAGCCGAGCACCCCCTCCCGGTCCTTGTGCTGAGATGACACTTCGATAGGGGCTTCCTGCTGGGTGCCGACAGTGGCCCTCAATGACTTGGTACAGGGTGTTGATGGCAAGCTTAGAGCTTCATTAGAACAGGCGGGCGACACAAAGCACAGGAATATACATTGGGGGATTGCTTTGAATTAACTGTTCACCTAATAGTGAAGGTCAGAAGTGGTGGCGCTAGCCCACCCACGCAAGAGTTTGAGATGTTTTGCGCAACAGGCGCTCCACTGATTGGGGGTGGGCAGTTCAAAGCCTTCTTTGCAGGGTTGCAGGGTGGGGGGAGTTTCTGATTTGGGATTGTTGATTTACAGTTTACGGTTATACACTGTTTCTATGCTATTGCACATCCATTCAATGCTATGTGATGCTGGTCGGGCAAGGTGACATGGGATGGACTACAAGACCGGGGGACTGGTGCAGTAAACCGGTTGGGTAGAGAAGGGCTCCCCCATGGCAGGACCAATAGCTTGCACCCTTAGGGTCATGACATGGAACTTGAATGGTTTGAGCAGCCGCATTAAACGGACTGTAGTCCTTCAGTACCTGTGTAAACATGGCCCTGACCTTGTCTTTTTACAGGAAACACATCTGAAGGGGAATTATTACAGGGCGTTAGACAGGTCTAGGTACCAGTTGGTAGCACATGCGAGTTACACAAAGGACTCCCGGGAAGTGGGCATCCTTCTCAAAAGATCAGTACCATTCATTCTGACACACACCTGGTGGGACACACTGGGGATTGTAAGTGGTGGTCTCCAGAATCTGGGAAGGACACACTCTCAACATGTGTTCAGTTTATGCTCTGCTGAGACTGCAGGGGTCTAATCTTGCGGACCTGGGTACCCTGCTGCTTGATCTCCCGACAGGTCTCTTGGTTCTGGGAGGCAATATGAATCTTGTGGCGGACCCGGGGCTAGACAGAATTTCACTTGCAAGGGCGCTAGATGCCTCAACGGCACTGCGGTCCTTTTTGGACTCTATTGGTCTGGCGGACCTGTGGAGGGAACAGAATCCGGTGAAGAGGCAGTTCACTTACTCCTCAGTTCCCCATAGTAGCGCGATTGTTACTAAGCTAGTACATCTGGGTCAATCTGGCTTCGTGCCGTCCAAATCCAGGCGCTTGAACTTGCGGAGACACTATAGGGTCTTACACCTGACAGAACACCAGAATAGAAAGCAGGTGGCGCTGCTATCCCTCGATGCCAAGATGGCCTTTGATAGTGTGGAGTGGCCATATATTTTTGCGGCCCTCAAGAGGTTCTGCGTGGGTCCACGATTCCTGGCCTGGATTAGACTACTATATTGTGAACCGGTGGCTTGGTGCAGGTTAATGCAACGCTGTCACTGCGCTTTGCCTTACACAGGGGCACCTGACAGGGGTGTCTGCTTTTTTCTATCCTAGTTGCGCTGGCACTTGAGCCTTTGGCGTAGTGGATTAGGCAAGAGCCCCTGATTTGGGTATCGGCTCGGGTGCAAAATGCGAGGCACGTGTCTCCCTGTTCGCAGACGATATTCTGCTGTATGTTACACAACCCCGATGGTCCATCGATAGGATCATGAAGGTCTGTTGTACATTTGGGGACCACTCCAGTTACCAGATTAACTGGACCAAATCGCTGGTGTTCCCCCTGGCTGGGGCCCGCACCACCTTGCCCCCGGGCTATGATGTGGCAATCTGCATGGATGGTTTTAAATATTTGGGGATATATGTGACTAGGAACCAGGAGTGCTTTCTCCAGAAAAACCTACAGCCCCTGCTTGATAGATTCCACAAGGATGTGGCCCATTGGAGGACGTTACCTCTTTCTCTCAAGGGTAGAGCAGCCCTCTACAAGATGATGACGTTGCCCCACCTCTTATATGTCGTTCAGAACATTCCTTACAAGTTACCGGCAGAGATGTTTCATCAATTGAACCGGGAAATCAGACTGCTGCTATCGGGTGGCAGCTGTTCCCATGTAGCGTTGCTGAAATTGAAACTCGGGATGTATGAGAGCGGGCTGGCTATCCTGGACCCCCTTTGTTACTACTGGGCGACACAGTTAGTTACTGTTAATGACTGGGCCTTTGCTGACCAGGAGGACAAAGCGTTCTGGGTGGACAGACAGATGATGGGCAAAGGGGTTATGAGTGGGCCCTTAATGCTCATACAAGTTTGCGAGAGCTGCCGGTGCATCCTACAACGGTGGTGAAGGCATGGTGTGACGCCACCTGTTTCCTTGGTTGTGGCACTACCTTAACATCCCAGTCCCCACTATGTTGTAGTGACTTATTAGGGGACCTGAAGACTCTGGGCGGGTTCCACAAATGGTCTCTTCTGGGGATTGATCACCTGGGTAATGTCTGGAGAGGTCAGGCACTTGTGACGTTTGAAGTCCTTCAGCAGGCATACACCATAGCGGGAACAGAGCGGTTCAGGTACCTGCACCTGTGGCAGGCATTGGGTTGATTTGTCCCAGAGCACGAACAGCTGCCTGAAGCAGCCCCCTACAGGACCACCTTTTGACGGAACCTCTGGAGACGAAGACCATATCTCTATTGTACAAGAACCTGCTGAACAATTCCCCTGATCCGATGACAACCCTGCATGCCAAATGGGAGGTGGACCTGGGAGGATTGAATGATGAGGCCTGGGATGAGGCGAGACAGGGTCCCAGGGTTGTGACGATCAAAGCTTGGCTCAGACTGATCCAGTTGAGGATTCTGCACAGGGCATATTACTCCAGGGTGGTAATGCACAAGATGGGGAGGGCGCAGACCTCGCAGTGTTTGTGATGATGCAGGTCAGAAGGTACCTTCTATCACATTTTATGGACATGCCCTGTGATAAGGACTTACTGGCAAGGGGTTGCCGGGGTGGCGGCCCGGGTGATGGGGAGAGAAGTCCCGTTGGATCCTAAGCTGCTTCTACTTAACATAGTGGGTAGGAACACTGGCCGAAACATCAAGCATTATGGTTGGCCCTAGCAGTAATAGTAGCTAAATGCAATATAGCATGGGCATGAGGCAGAGCTCCGCCCAGTATACAGGAGTGGGAGACAGACCTGGACTGGTGCTGAAGTGCAGAAAAAGTAATCTACGAGAGTATGGGCTGCTCCAGGAAGTGGGGTAAAAGCTGGGGAGGGTGGGGGCCCTACAGAAGTAAGCAGTGGCCCTTTGATTGGGTATATACGGGTGGGTGGAGGGTCAGGGATCTGATTGTACCAAACTATGTGATCAAGGGGATGCTTGATTGACATGTATAACCTTGGTATTTGGCATCTGCTGAAATCTGTCTCTGAGTAGTAGATAAATGATGGGTCTTTTATTGTCGCATGCTACATTGTACAATGGCTGTTTCATTGTTCAATAAAAAGATTTATAAAACAAAACACTTATACATTGCCTCTAAGTTAAGCCTGGCTGCTTTTGTGTCAAGCTACCAGAGGGTAAGCACAGGTTAATGTAGGACTTTTTGTGATTCACCCTGACAGGATAGTGGCTGTGCTTGAATAGGGGCCACCCCTCCCCCCATTCAACCAAGAGTTTCTCACAGCGAATAATACTCATGTCTCATGAATCAGAGTATGTGGTGAAACCATTTTAAATCTTAATGGGACTCAGGAGTTTCGCTTAGCCTTTGGCTTGCAGGCCTGTGCCCCCGTCTTGTAGTGACTTTAAACCTACTTAGCTTGCCCTGTTTCATTTAATTTATTTTATTATTTCTTTTAAGATGGCTGCCATTGCTTATATTTTATAAAGATGTTTTGATTTCCATTATCAATGCCACTCTGTGAAGGCATCATTATCAGTGTCATGATCAGTGATGTACTTAGGTATTGTTATCATGTCCCTTTTTCACTTATGTGTGATAGGAACATAATGTACAATTGTTGGGGATTGTCTATATAATTGCCGCCACAAGTCTTCTTCCTAATCAGTTGTTTAGGAACATACCCGTGTCAGGCATCCTACATGATCTGTATAAATACATCTCCCACAGACAGGGTCCTTAGAGGGGTTCTTTCCAGATACCATCTTCGCTGCACGTCACCTTGCTGCAGATCTCGGCCTTTGTGTCACCACCAAGTCTGACCTAGAGACCTCATTCCAAGGTAACTAGGGTTGGGGGGTGCTTCTCATGGACATGGTACTGGCAGATTAGCTTTATCATACCTAACTCTCATTAGGTTAAGGAGTAGGTTCTCTTTGCTAGGAATTTTATATCTCATGTTTATTGTAAGACGGTGGCAGTTTTTATTTTCACAACTCTGATCTTCACAATTATGCTTTTTTTACTGTTTATTATCCCAATCATTGCAGCTCATGAATTTTACAGTAGAATTTAGTCTTTTTCAATAAATATATCACCTTCATTGCCTGTGTGTGACTAAGACGTGCTGCTAACGTGTGAAAAGGGTAACTTCCGTTCCACCATGACTTCCCTTAGAGGTCTTATCTAGAGTCCATGCTTAAGGCTGCCAGAAATCACCTTTGCTTTCTGAGTTTTTGCAAGGTACTGCTTGTGAGCTGAGATGGTTGGGCAGACAGTTGCAACTTGTTGAGGGATTGGCTTAGTTGCCTACAATCAAAAGTGCTGTTGCCCTTAAACCAGCAGTCTCACGAGTAGCAAGAGTCCAACTATGGGATGGTGCCACCAACAATTGTGTTTTGGCACTAATTTACAGATATCCTGAGTATCTCTGTCTCACACACAGCAGATACTCTAAGCACCATTATAGGGAGATGTCCGTGGTCTTAGGGGCAGTCCTCCTCAGCTGACTAGGGAGTACCTAACTAGGCAGTAGGTTGTTCAAGCTTGAACTCTTAAAAGGACTTTCTCCCCATTTGGTGTTCCATCTCTGCACCCATTATTCAACATGGCTAATGCCATAGACCTTCCGGAAAAATGCCAGACACGCATTAACACAACATCTAATAGCCCATGGCTTAACAGATTAGGGCAGGGTTGTCACATATTTGGAGGAAGCTCGTGAGGCTTACCAAACAGAAACATTCTATTCCTGGGCCACCTTTCCTGAAGAAGATGACACAACATATGCATTTCACACATACCAAATAGCAAACGTACTGCAGCTGTATTGAGCATATCAGTGTCTAGAGGTACCCCTTTCCTATCAAGAACATCAAAATTGGTTCACTGGCACCATACCACATGTAATCCAACCTGTGAGATTAGGTCCCTTAAACAATGACGGACCAACGTGGCCCATGTTTGCCACATATACACCACATCCTGGCATACAGGCAATGCAAATAGTTGACATATGCGCATTTTATAATAAGGTAGTGCAACTTTACAGATGATTGGCACAATTTGCTATGCAAACCTTCAGTACTGCCCCTGCATGGGCTGCACCACCTGGTCACCAATTGGCCATTACTGGGATTAACCCACAAACAATACATTCTATCATGGGCAAAGCGCCCACGGAACATGAGAAGATTCCGTTCTGGATAGCGCAAAAAACAAACCAGCTCGAAGTAGCGTTTCCTCAAATGGGAGCCCAAGATAAACATAGAATTCTCAAAATGTGCTTGCGATTCGGAATGGTTCCTTCAGTGGAGGACTGTACCACACGCCTTACAGGCTTTGCTGCAATTTATACTACACGGTACCCCAACACTTGCCAATTTACCAAAAGTGTTAAAACAAATTCAAAATGAGCACGGGCTGCTCCTGCCCTAGATTTGAGGATGAAACTGATGCATAACTTCAACACAGTCTCCTCAATAATACTCAGTAACATTAAAGGAGAAGTAGTAGCGTTGGGTATACGCCAGTGGCTCTGGGAGATTCCACAATTGGAACAGGAGCGTCAACTACTGAAAAGTATTTCCGACATCTATACTGGTATAGGACAGGATAGTTTAGAAGTCAAGAGGAAGAAGCCTGAAATTCAGAGTACCACTCCTAAGGACGGTACTAAACAAGCACAAGAGGGTCCTAAAAAATGCTGGGATAAACAAAAAAATAAAGAGAAGAAGAAGTAAGGAAGCAGACTCTCTGCATCTGGAGCGCTCCGAAAGGAGATATAATATCAGAAATAGACAAACTTTAAAGGCCCTGACAGACATACTAATTCATGTCCCTCTTGTTCCTTGCAGGACACACCAGATAGACAGAATGAGAGAGTGGGCCTGTCCTAACTAGGTGAAACAGAAGAAAGACTTACAGTGGTCTTCAGACAAGAAAGAAGACAAAACCCCATAGCTGAAGCCACAATTTAAAAAGAAAAAGGTGGCAGTGATTTCAATTAAACATGCCGGAAAACTTGAGAACATTGTTGAGGAACAAGATGTGGGCAGTGACCCTGCTGGACAGTGCGGCAGAAGTCAGGATACAGAGTATGAAAGGTCATCTGAATGCGACAGCAACTAACGACTTTTTTGCAGTTGAGAATGCGGATGGGTATATTCTCCCACCAACAGGGTTTATGATTTAAATATCCAAATTGAGGAAGCACCATTAGTGTAATTTTTTGGGAAGAACTTAATTGTGATATCCTACTGGCAGAAAGACACTGGTCCGCACGCTCCCACATGGGGAAAATGTAATTTTGCCTTCTTTCTTAGATCTTGTTCTGGATGTGCTAAAAGAAGCCTATGCTGTTGACTGGGCTTTGGTGCAGGCACCCGCACTATAACTAACCACTTGTGTTGTGGGATAAGGATTCCCCCTACCATGTAATACCTATCAGGTCTACACCCTAGTCGCAGTCCCAGTATCCTATTAAACACTAGGCTAAAGCTCCAGTGAGAGAAATCCTCACTCAACTTGAGTACCAGGGAGGAATAGAGCCCTGTGTCTCTCCAATGAATAACCTGTTATTCCCTGTTGCAAAATCAGACCATTCATATTGAATAGTCTTGGATTACAGACACTTAAACAATTATGCATGCGCATACGCAACACAAAATGCACACAAACTGCACTAATTAACAACATAGTGCATAAAAAATACAAAACAACCTTGGTTATTTCCAATGCTTTTTCTGCCCAACTTAGCACATAAAAAACTGGACCTAAGTGCATTCTGATTTGGCTCTCAGAAATGTTTTTGCCGTTTGCCCAAGGGCTATAAGAACAGCCCAGGGTTGTTTTCTGCCCGTGTAACATCAATATTACATGATATTGATCCAGAGGCTTTATCATGTGTGGATGACATCTGTCTCACAGATGACGGCCTCAACATTCATCTTGCCAGTGTCGATTGGATCGTTCTAGGATTTGCACCCCTTGGCTACAAATTAAATTTTAGGAAAATTAAAATAGCCTTTCTCAGTGTATTGTTCCTGGGATACGAGTTGTCATAAGAGGGCAAGAGCCTGGCCCCACACTTTTTAGAAAATGCGCTCAACTTCAACCACCTAACACGATCAAGAAACTGCAGTCTTTACTTGACTTCCTTAAATTTGGCAGAACTTACATTCTAGATTATGCACAATGCAACACACCACTATGATTTAATTTGCCCAGATTTCTCAAGCAGACACTAGACAGTTGAACACACGAGCATCCGTACCGGATTGCAGCAAGACATGCTAGAAGCAAAACACTTACACACATGTGACAACAAAACAAATTTGGTCATCAGAATAGTTACTGGTGCCATCAGGTTCATCTGTGTCACATTTAATGAGGGCTACACTGTACCTGTAGCATACAAATCACACTTGTACTAAAACACAGAACAACACTTTGCACCCACAGAAAAAAGCCTGACTACTGTCTGCCTTAAAGGCTGTCACCAAAGCAAGTGTTCCTAATGCTAAAGCATTACATTCACGTTGGATTCAATGGACAACCTTCCTGACTGCCACTGATGTTGACTGCATTTTTGACCCAAAACTTCAAACACAAGAATTTCTCCTGTATGAACAGTAGTACCCCGCACCTACTAACATTTTGTCACTTGACAGATACCAAACTGACATCTACACTGATGGTTCAGGCCAACCAGCTGTAGGTACAAAACCTCAATATTCAGCAGCTTGCGCAGCTGTGAGCGGAGTGATGAAGGATGCTGTATTCCACCCTCAGCATACCTACATGCTGACCCTGTTGGACTGCACTGCTCAGTTGGCTGAGCTTAAAGCTCTTATCGTGACACTGGAACTTACGGATCCAGAAAATCTCACATTGATTGTGTGTGATGTGTCTAGTCCTACAATGATTATCTCAATCATTGGCTGTTGAACGGGTTCAGAGACTCAAAGGGGAACACCATAAAACATAGCACTCTGTGGGGAAGGGTAAACTACCAGATGCTCTTGTAGTACATACACTGGGCCACCAACATGTAGGAATACAAGTTATAGGAATCACTTTCACTGATGAGGCTGCCAAAACTGCAGTAGCTATGGCTTCTGTTGCTGCAGTGACTCATTCTCATACGAGATTGGATAATAAAATTCAGGCTGCAGTGAAAGCTTCAGCTCAAGACAAGCCTCTTCCAAAAGCATACCCTACAGAATATTCCTACAATATCAGTGCACAGAATGTTGCCTTTGCAACAATTCCTGGGGTTGGAGATTGAGTGAACCCCAACCAGAGATTAGATCTCATGAAAGCAGCACATGAGGGTGTCGCATCTGCTTATGCTTGTGTCACGTCCAATAGGCCACTACAATGTGGGTACCTGAACCACTGTGGTCCTTACAACCTGATGGTGCATACAAGTACATCTTAGTTGCTGTTAATTCTTTTTCTAGATTCCTGTGGGTATGGCCACAGCGGTCAGCTGGCAATCAAACTTTCATTAGAGATTTGCTGGTCTTTATTGGTACATATGCGTTTGCAGCATTCCTCTCAGTCCAGGGCCCTGTTTTTGCCTTTAGGGCATTCAGGGACACCATGAGGACAATGAGTGTTGAACTCCATTACTCTTCCCCATATCATCCAGAGGGAAATTCTGTTGTGGAGAGACGGAATCGTGACCTAAAGCAGTCCTTAACAGCTACAGTATTAGGTTCTGGCTGCAGTTGGCATGGAACAGGACTGATTTTTATCAGAAACAAAATAACCAAATACATTCAACACAGAAACATCCGCTCAAGATTGGCACCCTGCCTCAAAACACCACCATACAAGAAAAAAACACTAGGTGGTACATCCTTCTCTATTCAAGCAGCCAAACTATGGAATTCATTACCCCCAAATATAAGATCCACTGATAACTATCTTGTCTTCAGACGACTACTCAAGAGTTGGCTTTTTCCTTCATAACCACCATATTCAAATAGCTATGGACTGCATATGCCTGTGTTGATAAATATTTATAATCTGATTATGTTTATATTCTAGATATGTATAGTTATTTAAGAAATATGTATAGTTATTATTTCATAATAATAAACTATACACATACTCTTTCTCTTTTTACCAAATGTAACAAATGTATATTTACTCACGGTGAGTAAATATACATTTGTTACATTTGGTAAAAAGAGAAAGAGTATGTGTATAATTTATTAATATGAAATATATAATGTGTGTGAATGCATGTGTGTGTGTGTGTGTATATATATGTATGTATATAATATGGGGGTGTGTATGTATATACATATATATGTGTATATTATTCTATGCTTACCATGTTCATAGGTCATTGCATGGCTCCTAGATAGGTTGATATATTAGATACTTAGGAATCCCTGCTTTCTTTTTAATATCACAATGAGCAAATGTTATCTTAACTATTTAACAGCAAACATTTTGCTATTGAAAAATTGAGGAAACATGAATGTTAGAAAAGTACACTTATTAATTAACATCAAATATTACAAATCTTGAAAGTCTGTGTTTATACAGTACAACTTTACTTCTCATATTATTATACCCATTATTACATTCCTTGCACATATATTCCCTTACTGTGTATTTACATATCTATTTATTACTCTAGTCCTAATATATTAGAAAAAAATAAATACAAATGAAATCTATAAATACAAATAAATAAATAATTAAAAAATACATACAAATTTTACTCTCTCGTAAGCTTTACTCTGTCTCCCCATCACCCTGTGTTTTTATCAATCTTTCCTCCATCCCCACTCTGACTCATCTGAAACCAATTCTACTACTTTTGATCTCCAAAATAACCCTGCCTAAGCTCTTCCCTCCTCTACCACATCTAGCTCAACCCAAACCTCAGTGTACTACTATGATCTCCCAAGCAACCCTACTAAATTCTACCTCATGTATCTCAACTTTGACTTATCCAAAACCCCTTCTGCTACTATGATGTCCTTAACCCCGTTCCACAGACACTTCCTGCCTCCATCTCTCCTTTACTCATCCCAAGCCTCATCTTATTACTATAAACCCCCAATTAACACTTTTGGATTCTTCCCTCCTCTATCCCTCATTACTCTAGACATTCCAACTAGCAAACTCACATATCCTCTGCTCAAAGTAGCTCATATTAATACTAATACTGTTCTCATATTTCCCTATACCAATCCATCACTAATTCTGGAGTAGCGTGCTACTCGCCAAAAAGCGATTCAACGCCTTGTCAGGGGTAGTAAGCGCTATATAAATAACATTACAATAACGGTCCTCGGGGGATGCACTCATTACGAGGTCCTCTTTCGGATGCCTATGTATGTCCCTGATCTAGATGGCCCTGGTACAGGGGCAGCAGACACACCTTTTGACATAAATGAACATCTCACTGTCTTACAGGAGCTTCAACAATTTAGTGATGATAATTCATCCACCAGTGCTGCCACTTTAGGAATAAGGGACTTACCAACAACTTCTACAGGCTGGATTCCTAAGGTTGGGAACCTGGTTCGTGAGAAGATTACTTTGAAGAAGGAATTTGGCCCATCATACAGAGCACCGGTTCCAGTCCTGGGGATCCAAGGTACCAGAACTGTCATATTACCACCACTGCCAGGTTCCATAGCAAACAGATGTGTCTCAATTGACAACATCAAATTACACCATGTGGCTGATCCTGCACAATAGACCCTGAGGTCCCTTGGGTAGTTCGCGGTTCCCTCTCATTACCCTACAGGATAGACCTCTTCAAAGAAGAAACAACATTTCTGAATATACCAGCATGTACAACAATGCTACACGTGCCTCCTTGAGCATGGGAGGGAAGAGAATGAGCTTCTGCTGATTCCTGTTCCCATTTCACCAACAAGAACTGTCCAAGATATGGCTGTCTATTACTCCAATGCAACACAAACTGATGATATTGTCTATGAACCTCCACACGAAGTAAATCCATTCACCAGTAATGCACCGGAACCTGTGTTCTCAGAGACAGCTTCTGGCTATTTCATCAACATTGATGGCTTTTCTTCAACTTCATCTACAACTGAAACTGTTTCAAAGACACGAAGGCTGTACATATGGCTTAAAAATAATTATGTGGTTTATCCATGGAACTATCTGTGGATACTACTGACATTATTTGCCTTTCTGTTATTGATTTTTTTTGTGACTGTTTTCATTCTCTTGATAAATGATCATTATCTTCCTGAACTCTCTTCTGTCAAGCCAGTGGATGAAGGTCGAACACCATATCTTTCCTCACATAAGTCTGAAGAGACTTATCCCTCATGAGCATTTCAGCAGTACCAATTCCTGATGGGATTGTTTGTGATAAAGTACCATTTGATATATATATATGGGCCTACTAAGGTTATCCAAATTCCACATGTATTCAAAACTGTAGTGACTGATGTAATTACACCTGGTGTTGTTTCTGATGACTGGGATGTTAAAACAGTCAATTCTAAACTTGCTGGATTGCAGGATTACACTGTATTTGAAAGTGAAGATGTGCACATGAACATAGCGAACTATGGAGAAATGTTCTGTTTTAATCATTGGGGACATTACTTTCTGCACAGAGCAACTAGACATAGATCAGTATTTAATTACACACAATGGGACCACTGTTAAACTCCACCTGTGCGGAGCCCCAAAACATACATAGACATACTGGCATAATTTTCTAGGCATGACACAACAAGTGCAAATTACCACCTTCTGAAATGAGGCAGATTTTGCTAATTAATCTATTCAGATTCCTTTGTTTCCAGACTTGCTGTTTAAGATTATGAATACTGGAAGATCACTGCTGATGTGAAAAGTGTATGAGGAACACAAGATTGGCAAATTCAGGGTAGGGAAGCTTTGTTTAGCGCGTGCCTTATTCCAGATATTTTTAAATGCCACAGTTTAACCAACATCCTGCCTAGGGTTAGTAAAAATTAAGGAAATGAATGCACCCAGTATCCCCACACCAGCCAAATTCACCAATTGGCAGTCATTCCTGTTAGAAAGTGGGTCTCTACTTGGCAGAGGTATACACCCTTGTCTAAGTTAGGACCACAATCCTAGTCAGGGTAAGTCACAACACAATCCACATTATCCTGTGCTCACCGTCTGGTAGCTTGGCACAGAGCAGGCAGGCTTAATTTAGAAAGCAATGTGTAAAGGTTTTGTGCAATAACTCATTCAGTAACACAGTGAAGCCACCACCAAAACATCTCCACACCAGTTTAGAAAAATAGATCATAATTGTCTGAATAAAATAAGATCAAATTGACACAAATTCAATATACCCAAGTTGAGATATCACTTTTTAAAGATTTAACTGAGTCTCATTCCTTAAAAATAAGTGGTTATACCCTTGTAACACACAGTAATTGGGATGCGTCAAAAATAACAATGCATGGGGGCCGCAGAGGGGGAGATGCATTGAAAAATAAGACGCTGCGTTGGATTTTTTGCCACGGCACAGATGGTGCATCATTTCTTTTCACTCTGCAAGGTAGATGCTTCAATTTCCCAGAGCGCAGCCTTGGTTGCTCACTGAGATGCAGGGATATTTTGATGCCCAGGGACAAACCTTTGAAAATGCTTGACGCGCAGGTAGAAGGAGCAGGTGCTGCGTCGATCCGGTAGGTGATGCAGTGATTCTTTCACCGCTAGGCAGGCGCTGGGGGGATTTCTGCAGGCATTGCGTTGATTTTCTGACGCACAGGGATTTTTCTCTCTGGGGTAATATCTTTGTGGCCCTGAGACTTCAGTACAGGAGGCAAACTCAGTCCAAACCCTTGGAGAGCACTTGTGTGAAAGGCAGAGTCCTTCCAGCAGAGTCAGCGGCCAGCAGGCCAACAATCAGGGTAGCAGTCCTTCTCAGCAAAGCAATCCAGATGAGTCCTTTGGGAAGCCAGGCAGTCCTTCTGACAGAGTCCAGGAGTAGATCCAGAAGTGTCTGATTTAGTGGGGTCAGAGACCCAGTATATACCCAAAAGTGCCTTTGAAGTGGGGAGAGACTTCAAAGAGTGGTTTTGAAGTGCCCAAGTTCCCCTTTCAGCCCAGCCCTGTCTGCCAGGATCCCTGTGGGGGGCTATCAGTTCTTTGTGTGAGGGCAGGCCACTGGCCTTTGAAGTGTAAGAGATAGCCCCTCTACCCTTACTGCCCAAGGAGACCAATTCAGTATACAGATGAATGCGGATGTGACTGAGCGTCTTGTGTTTATGGCTGTCTGGGTGGAATGCACAAAGGGGGCTGCTAACCAGCACAGAACAGAAGTGGATTGAAGACAGGCTGTGAGGCACAGATGGCAGTAAGTGCAGAGAAATGCCAACTTTCTAAAAGTGCCATTCTAAATTATTAGTATTAAATCCAAATTCACCAGTAAGCATGATTTTCTATTACCGATCTGGCCATACTAAACATACAGGGCTACTCCTTTCAGATCAGCATCTACCACTTAAAAACATAGAAGGGCAGTTCTAATGTTGGTCTATGAAAGGAGCAGGCCTCACAGTAGTGGAAAATGAGTTTATGAGTTTCCCCTACCAGGACACGTAAAACGCATAAGTACATGTCCTGCCTTTGGCTTACATATCACCCTGTCCTATGGATTACCTAAGGCCTACCTAGAGGTGACTTATATGTAGGAAAAGGAGAGTTTAAGGCTTGGCTAGTAGTTGTAAATGCCAAGTCAAAGTGGCAGTGAAACTGCACACACAGGCCTTGCAATGTCAGGCCTGATACATGGTTAAGGGGCTACTTATGTGGGTGGCACAATCAGCGCTGCAGGCCCACTAGTAGCATTTTATTTACAGGCCCTGGGCACATGTAGTGCACTTTTCTAGGGACTTACAAGTAAATTAATTATGCCAATTAGGTATGAGCCAATGTTATCATGTTTTAGGGAGTGAGCACAGGCACTTTAGCACTTGTTAGCAGTGGTAAAGTGGCCAGAATCCTAAAGTCATGAGGTCAGAAAAGAGGAGGAGGACGGCAAAAACTTTGGGGTGACCTTTCAGAGAGGGCCATTTTCCAACAATTCCTAAATGTCACTGAGGAAGAACTAAATGCTTGGGTTCAGAATGGTACCTATAATTCCACACTTTCAAGTCCCGGTGGGTGGTTGTTGTGTCCAATATACACAAATAGGCACATTTAGTTAATTTGTCAGGGGGTTTCAAGATTAGCCGGCCAGACCCTCGCTATGCCTTGGGTCAACACTCTGGTATTGTTACTACATACAGTGTGGGTAAACTGTGCCAACAATGGTTAAGCACTAACACCTAAGCAGCAGTTAAAGAACATCTAAGTCTCCTATCAGAGGAAGTAAACTTGCAGGATTTCTTGCCAGGTTCAAGAAGACCCTGCCCTAAACGATTCCTGTATGCCATATACAATGAGATTTGGAAACCTTCAAGCAGATGCACATTTAAGGCAGATAGATAAGGAAAATGTGGAAAAGGCTTTTGCTGTTGTCGATAATGGCATGAATTATCTGTCCACTTAATATTGTGTCTTCTGCAATTGATATTCAGAATGACATATCATTTTTACAACATGGGCTAAGTCAGCTGTGTTCCATTATGCAGTTGTGCTGGACATTACGGATTCTGAAAAATGTCCGTGTCCCATGGAAAAACATAAACAGTAGTGACTTGTTTGCTGCTTTTAATTTGTCAAAGGAGCAACAGATAATGGCTGAAAAGGACGCAGGTTACACCATGCTTAACATAGAAAAGTTAGAAAAGCTGCCTTTCACCATAGCAGAGACACCATCAACAGTATGGCTCGTACATGGGGTTATAAATCTGCCAATTTCCACCTTTCATTTCATGAAATGTTTGAAACATTTTGCTGTGCGCAGATATGCAACTATATTTAAGAAGAGTGAGAGTTGCCTTTCGAGTTCAAATGTCTGAACGACGAAACATAGATCTTTCTGAGTGAAAGTGAACGCGAGACTACTATTAGTCATTAAACAAGCTGCAAACAGGTGTCACTTCACGGTTTCTGCAATGCGGGGTCGCAAACTTACCATGCTTTCTGAAAGGTACTCCCGTCACTTTGATTCGGTCAGCATTTTATATACTTTTGAATGGAAGTTATGTGGTCCTGAACAATCAGAGCTGCTGTGGAATGAGACCAGGAATTGCCTACCCAATTTCAATCTCTTAAACTGTAACTTGTTGTGGACATGTTTTATTACCCCCCACAAAAGAGTAGTAAAAATGTGGCCTCACATTAATGCTACTAATGTAAATTATGACAAGCTGAGCAGAATAAAGGCGCTACTGTTTCAAAAACAAGTGGCTTTGACATCGGCCAAGGAGGCGAATGCTCTCTAGATAACAAGATCAACAGCCAAGATACAGTGTTTATTAAATACCAACTTCCCAAAGCACTTTGGAGAGCTGGTCTGCAGAATTTTCAACACCTCGAGCACTGCAGGGATTGTACACATCTTTAAGGCTGTTGGGTCTGGATTTGTTTCTACCTTACAGACTGTCTTCAGAGTCATTCCTTCAGCTATCCATTCACTCTTTTCGAGTGTGTTTGGCGGATTTCCTGTGACTTTAGCGCTGATTGGCGGAATACTGCTACTTCTATTCCTAATACGAAGTGGTTGTGTTATCTCAGCTAAGTGGAGTGATGGAGCTACCACCAGCCCATCTGTGTCATGATCGCATGATGCCGTAGTTTGGTGCTCCATTGCTAGAACAATTGGAGTATGATTGATCATTGTCATTCCAACCTGTGGACCTGTGGTACATGCAACCTGTCTTTCATTACACTTGTTGCCTCTTCTAGTGACTACCTTCGGTGTATCTTGCTATTCAGTCAGTGCCTGCTGTGGAAAAGGAACTGTTGATGTTCCGTTCCCGATGAGGGTTCATTCACCGTCATGCCCCAGGAGACTGAGGTTGATTTGCGAGGCCACTTGTGAGTCACCACTTGTGAACTATTTGGCTCTGATGACATCTGGCACTATGGATTGTGCTACCTACGTGGGTGATCCTGTGGCATCTGCGCACTTCTGCTCCGTGGATCCGTATGCCAATCCTGTGATCGACCTGACATCTGACGATGTGGATGCCTTCCTGGACGCACTCCCATTTGATGACTTCTGAGACATTCTTCAAGACCATGATTATTGTTGAATGATTTGGCCATTGGCCTTATTCAAAAAAAAATATTTAACACCAAAATGCCGGATTAATTCTGCTCACATTTGGCCTGCTGTGCTTGTCATGGTTGACATTTTATCTCGTTGTATATTTTTAGCTTAGTTTTAATTAGGTTTTAGATTTTTAGCTTAGATCATTTTAGTTTGGACTCCTGCACCCTCACTAGTGAGTTAGCATCATTGTTTTGGCAATGGGGAGGGTGTGGTGAATCCATTTGAGTTCTTATTGGGACTCAGGAGATTAGCTTAGCCTTTGTCTTGCAGGCATGTGCCCCCGTCATGTAGTGACTTTTAAACTATTTACCTTGCTCTGTTTTATTTCATTTATTTTATTATTTGTTCTAAGATGGCTGCCATTGTTTATATTTTATAAAGGTGTTTTGATTTCCATTATCAGTGTCACTCTGTGAAGACATTGTTATCAGTGTCATGATAAGTGATGTCCGTAGCTATTGTTATCATGCCCCTTACTCACTTACTTGTGATAGCAACATAATGTACACTAGTTGGGGATTGTTTATATAATTCTTGTTTAGGAACATACCTGCATCAGGGATCCCACATGATCTGTATAAATACATCTCACGTGGACAAGGACATTAGAGTGGTTCCTTTCAGATGCCATCTACACTGCACTTCAACTTGTTGTAGAACTCAGCCTCTGTGTCACCAGGGAGTCTGAACTAGAGACCTCATTCCAAGGTAATAAGGGTTGGGGGGGCGCTTCTCATGGACACAGTACTGGCAGATTAGGTTTATCATATCTAACTCTCATTAAGTTAGGGGTTAGGTTCTCTTTGCTAGGAATTTTATATCTCCTGTTTATTGTAGGATGGTGGGGGGGGTTTATATTCACAACTCTCACCTCCACAATTCTTCTTCTTTTACTGTTTATTATCCTAATCATTGCAGCTCATGAATTTTACAGTGTGTGACTGAGATTGTTGCAAACATGAGAAAAGGGTAACTTCCTTTCCACCATGCCTTCCCTCAGAGGTCTTATCTAGAGTCCATGTGTAAGTCTGTCCCAAATTATCTTTGCTTTCTGAGGTTTGGTGAGGTACTGCTTGTGAGCTGGGTGTGTTGGACTGACAGTTGCGACTTGTTCTAGAAGTGGCTTAGTCACCTACCTACAAAAGTGCTGCCTTCCTTAAACCAGCAGTCTCGCTACGAGCGAGAGTCCAACTATGGCATCTCCAGACCTAATTTGTGGCTGGGGTCAAGAGATGTGTGCAACTAGACAAAGGAAATCATGCATCTTCCAAGAGCTTACTCTAAACACTCATAGTATTGTTGGTGCTATCAGTTCCAGGGCGACTGCATTCTAAAAGGCAATGGACATTCCAGCCAGGAACACCAATGGATGTGGTGTTCAGGGAAGGACGCAGGACGTTCTGGCAGGACTGCATACAAAGCAAAGAGGGCATGGCAGACTTGTATTAAATGCTTTGGCAAGCTTTTAAAGTAGTGATACAGAGAGAATGCATTTCCATAAATCCAGAAATACCTACATTAATATGCACTAGACACACTGGAGCACACACTTGGTGATTTTTAACAATGCTTCGGTCCACCAGAGATGCCCTAATCATTGCTGACATACCGTGGAAGCTGGCAAAATGCAAGAAAGATGCATATGAAGGTCATGTGTTAGCATGCTGTGGCAAGGACTGGTAGCACGCTTAAGCTGCTTGCTGGCTAGACTCTGACTCTCTGGATGGACGGCTGTGGAGATTGTCCTGATTATCATTAAAGACAGTGATATAAAACATGATTCCAAAGTTATGCTTGCAGAATTAGTGAAATACTACACAGCTCTATTTAACACATGTATCACTTAGCTGTCAGGCCTAGATTGTTACCTTGAGGAACAACATGACTGTGGTTAAATTATGTGGACAGAGAGTACTTTGCGACTCTCATTAGTATAGCTAAAATGAAGGATGCAGCTAACGTAACGCCAAACAAATCGATGTATTTAACTCTGACTGTCATTCCTAGGCTGCCTACCTGACCTGCCTCGCTTTGAAGTAGGAGACGGGAGCCAGGCAGGAAATCAACTTTTCTGCATTGTGACTCACGATGCAAGGCTTAGCTTTCTAAAGCCCTGTTTCCATTGTGGTCTATGTTGGTGTCCACTGTAGGCCAGTGATGCTCTTAGCATCATGATTTCGAGCGTTATACCTTCGTTCCTGCGTGAGGGCAGCCATCTGTCATTCAAAAGCAAGGATCCCACCCTTCCCCATTCGTCACACAAGAGGAGTGAATGCAAGCATGTGTAACTTGGTGCCTTATCTACGGTAATGGTAAGTTTTATAATGCTAATCTTCAGTTATTTATATTGAGCTGTGACCCTTTATCACCTTACCCTCCACCACTGTGACACCCCTGGGGCTGTCTTCAGATCGCTAGTCCCTTCAGAAGTGGAGCTGCTATATTTGTTCCCCCGCTCAATTGTTCCAGAAGATGAGCAGGGTTTTGATTTCCCTTGCAAACTTTACCCATATATCCAGGTCAAGCTCAAAGCGAAAAATACGTGCTTGTAGTAAACACAGTTATCTGCTGTATGGCGTTAAAACTGGCCTTTCATGCCCTTAACACTAATGCCAAAAACATGGATTGATTTTCGAACAATGAATGTTAAAAACGTTAAGATAATGTGTGTCAGTGATTTTGTTCCTCTTTTTTTGCACGTTTTACTTAATGTTGCATTCCCAAAGAGAGGTAATTGTTTCATCTTGCTGTTTCTGTAGTTTTTTGTGTGCATCGTATTACTGTTGAATAGTACATACTTTGACTTGTACCAGGTATTTATGAAAGGCTTTGATTGAGCGCGCTAGCACTGAGGCTGACGCCGGCAAAGCACAGTTCCTGCCATGTGTGCTAAGGTTGTGCATAGAGGACAAAAAATGTAAATGGTGAAAGCAAAATGAAATAAAGTGCTTAAATGTGCATGAATGCATGGATGCTTGTGATGGTAAAATGAAGCAGATGCGAGGCAGTGCATTCAGGCGAGAGTGAAAAGAGGGTGCTGAAGAGGAAAGAGAGGAGGTTGAAAACATGTGTGGTAGATGGCTTATGTGATCTCGGCATGAGCAGAATGCTGTCAATGCTTTGCCTCAGGCTAAGGTCACATATGACCTCATTGTAGAATGTGGAATGTTGGTGGACTGGAGGAGAGTAGAGAGGAGAGCTGGTTGTACAGGGCTGCTGGTGGATGGGATGCTTCAATAAAGAACCTACAATAATCTCGAAGAATTTGGAATATCCCTTTTTCACACTGGCGACGAGGGTCCTTGGAGCATCTCAACACAGACTGTTATCTCAAGAAGCTTCCTTCGGGCTTTGGCACTCAAGAGCTGTTGGCAAGTCATTTCTGGATTTTTCATTAAGGTTTTTTTTGTTTTTTTATATATCTGAACCTTTCTTTGTTCATTTCATCGGATCGTCAATCTCTCTACAAGGTGTTTTCCTTATCGCTCAAACTATAATTGTTGTTCCATTTAAATCTTACCTGCTTCGACCGTTGTGTTGTCTTGCGCTCTTCCAGCGCGTTCTCCGTGCCTCCTTATTGTTTGTGCTCTTCTCGTGCTGAAGCGGCGCCATGCCTGGGGAACCACCAATAAAATAGTCCAAGTGGAAAAAAACATTCCTCCACTATTCCAGGGTCTGTGGTTCAAATTCATCCAATGAGAGAAAAACAGCACTTCTTATGCATTCTTTGGGTTGTGAGGGACAGGAAATGTTTGAGAACCTGCCGGATCCTGGTGTTGAGGCTACAGATCTTATTGAGTTTGAAATGTGCTTGAAGAAACTTGATCTGCACTACTTACCTAAGATCAGTACTATCCTAGAACGTTATCATTTTGGTATGAGGGAGCAAAGACCAGGTGAAAGTATTGAAGAGTACGTTACTGCCCTTAGGAAACTTGCAGCCACGTGTTAATTTGGGACCACTATTGATGAAAGGATCCGTGATCAGTTTATGTTAGGGCGTTCTAGTGACAAGGTGAGACAAGAGTTATGGAGCAAGGATGATCCAACATTGCATGAGGTTATCATCCTAGCCAAGAGTGTAGAGCACACCCTAGCTTGTGTTGAAGAACTTGAAAAGGGGAAAAGTATAGGAGTGAACAAAATCTCTACGAAAAAAGAACTTTCTTGTGCGAAAGGCAACAGCATTGACCGAGAGGATGATAAAGTGGACCAAGGAGATGTGAACAGGTTCAAAGATGCTAAGTATTTTCGCTGTGGAAACATTGGCCACTATGCATCGTACAGGAAATGTCCAGCTATAAACTCAACCTGTAGATTATGCAATAAGAAAGGTCATTTTGGTAAATGCTGTAAATCGCAAAGGAGCCAAGCTTCGTTGAAAGTAGTTGAGGACTGCATATTATCAGTCTCCGTGGGTATGGAAAGGAAGAAACATCCAAAAGATATCGTCACCATCTTAGGAGTAACAAGTGAAATGTTGTTCGACTCTGGAGCATGGTTGACGTTGATCTCCAATGAAGTTTTTCGATGAACAACAGAGTCACAAAATAAAACTAAAAGAGCCTGATGTAGTTCCAGGGGGTTATGGAGGACAAGTCATTGATTTAAGAGGATATTTTGAAGCTGAGATTGCTTTCAAGTCAAACACTATCTGTGGGAAGGTATATGTTCCTGTTAAAGGGGACAGCGTTCTGAGTTGGCCACATCAGAAAGGTTTGAGAGTTATTCTGGATCCGAACTCTCCTACCCCTGTCATGATCAAGGAGGACTATGTAAACACTTCGCATAATGTGTGTGAACTAAATGTGCCGAAGGACAGGTCCCTACCAGATTTTGTTGGGGATTTCAAAGAAGTTTTTAGCGAGAAACTAAGCTGTCTAAAAAATATAACCATCAGATAAGGTTAACAAGAGGCTCAGTTCCGGTTGCTGCAAAGGTGCGCCCTGTCACTATTTCTTTAAAAGATGATGTGGAGAGAGAGATAAAGAGGCTTTGTGAAGAGGGCATTATTGAGCCGGTAGAGTCCTCTGAATGGATTTCACCAATTGTTGTGGCAAGAAAACAATCTGGAGAGTTAAGGCTGTGCATTGATCTGAGGAACCTCAACAGATGTGTAGTCAGCAATCAGTTTCCCTTGCCAAACATCTCAGAAAGGGTCTCAACGCTATCTGGATCCAAGTACCGCAAATTCGATCTTACTTCTGCGTACCATCAGATTAAATTGCATGTGGATTCGCATGACTACACTACTTTCATTACTCCGTTTGCCACTTTTAGATTCATAAGGATGCCCTTTGATTTAGTGTCAGCAGCAGCAGTATTTCAACGATTGACGTACAATCTGTTTGTCTCTGAACCTGGAGTCAAGTGTTTACAGGACGATATATTGATACATGGGAGAACTTTGGATGAACATAATTGGAGAGTTAGGAAGGTTCTGGGTATTCTCAAAGATCATGGTTTGACTCTCAAGTTAAGGAAGTGTTTTTTTGGGAGAACAGAGGTTGAATATCTTGGACACAGGATCACAGCAGAAGGGTTATGTCCTAAGGAGGAACTGGTTAGAAATATTTTGAACCTGCGTGCTTCAGAGAAAAAGGAGGAGGAGTTATCTTTTCTTGGGATGATAGAATTCCATGCTACATTTTTACCGAATTTAGCATCGAAAATGGTTTGCATGCGTAAACTTTTGAAGAAAAATGCTGAGTTCTTGTGGGATAATGAGTGTTTGAGAGAGTTTGAGAATATCAAGGAAGACTTATCATCAATTGGGACTTTAAAATCATTCGATCCTTACAAGAAGTGTGTGATTATGACGGATGCATGTGAGAGAGGATTGGGGGCTGTGTTGTTACAGGAAACGGATGATAGTGATCTTAAGCCCATAGTATATTGCTCCAGGACGTTACAGGGACCAGAAGTCAACTACTCCACCATAGAAAAAGAGGCTCTGAGTGTTTATTGGGTGATTAATAAACTCAGGAACTTTGTGTGGGGAAGAGAGTTTCAAATCTTCACAGATCACAAACCGTTGGTGGAAGTGTTTATGAAGAAGGGTCTGGACATGATTTCTGGGAGAATTAGTAGATGGGTGATTAGTCTACAAGATTACAATTTTCCCGTGCATTATGTCCCAGGGCCTAGCAACAAAATTGCAGATTGCCTATCCAGATTAAGTTCAGAGGTAGAAGAGTTTCCTGAGAAGGAGGAACAAGAAGGTATGTGTGCAGTGTAACTGGAAGTGTGGTGCAACAGAATGAGTGGGAGAAGGCTGTAGCTGAGGATAGTGTACTACAACAAGTGTGTGAGGAACTCAGATTTGGATGGAGATACAATGCAAAACAGGATAAGGATTTGTGGTGTGGTTTCTGGAGAATGAAGGATGAGTTGTCGGTGCAGGATGGCATCCTTTTACGAGGGTCAAGGTAGTAGTTCCAGTAGTATTGAGGAAAGAAATTATAGAGCTAGGCCATGAAGGGCACCAGGGTATGAGTAGAACGAAAGCGAGGATTCGTCTTAATTATTGGTGGCCTGTAATGGATTTGATGGTTGAGAGGATAGTAAGAGAGTGCCCAGACTGTTGCAACAGTGATAAGGTTTACAAGACTAGGGTGCCTCCTATGTGTGCAAGAGACATGCCACACAAACCATGGGAAATAGTGGCTGCGGATATTGTGGGACCTGTGTATGGAAAGGGTGGTTCAAACTACATTTTAGTTATGATCGATCAGTTTTCTAGGTGGGCAGAAATTGGAATTTGCAGTTCCACTGAGACCAGAAGGATAATTGAATTTTTCAAGGATATCTTTGGCCGTTAGGGTTTGCCCAATACTATAGTGACAGACAATGGACCACAGTTTGTTTTGGTTGAAATGGAAGAATTTCTTCAGAAGAATGGCATTAAACATAAGAGATGTTCACTGTATCATCTGGAAGGGATTGGTACAGTGGAGAGATTCAACAGGTGTGTGAAGGAGTGTATACAGTTAGAGGTTGCGGTTAATAGGAACTGGAAAGATGGTTTGAAAAGATTTCTCCATGCTTACAGTGTAACACCACACTCTATTACTGGGAAGTTTCCGTTCGATCTTTTCAGAGGTCGCAAAGCTAACACTCTTCTGTCACCCGCTTGGGTGTGTTGAGGCAAAAATTACAGTGCACCTAAGGGGGATGTGAGTGAAGAGAATGATTATGAGAAGTTACGCGTACACAAAAGAAAGGAATACTATGATGACAAGAAAAGTACACATTACTTGAATGTGAAAGTTGGAGATCAAATTCTGGTTAGAAAACCAACTATGGGTAAAAGCGGGAGTACATTTTTAGGACCTTTTGAAGTTGTCAAACTTTTTAGGAATGCTGTAAAAATTAAGGATGGAAGAGTGTGGAATCTTATTAGAGTTGTCATATCTACTGTAAAAGGGGAAAGAAAACGTTGTGAAGTCATGTAAAGATATTGGTCTCTTTGTTCTTTTGCAATCTTACTTGTCTCTATGTATATAAGTTATTAGTTTCTATATGGGATTTAATGTAAAGAGGGAATGTGTGTGGTAGATGGCTTATGTGATCTCGGCATGAGCGGAATGCTCTCAATGCTTTGCCTCAGGCTGAGGTCACATATGACCTCGTTGTAGAATGTGGAATGTTGGTGGACTGGAGGAGAGTAGAGAGGAGAGCTGGTTGTACAGGGCTGCTGGTGGATGGGATGCTTCAATAAAGAACCTACAATAATCTCGAAGAATTTGGAATATCCCTTTTTCACAATGTGCATATGGATGAGATGTGCAGAGAAAAAGGGCATACATATCTAAAATAAAGCACACATAACTGAAGGCCATACTCCTTCCACAGGTCTCAATAATATTTAATCTATGGTCTCACAATTTCAGAATTGATATATTTCCAATATTAATTATTTATAACAAATCATTGTTGTTACTCATTTATTTATCTTGAACTGATAACCACTGATAAGGTCAATAGGACTGACAAGTTTTAGGTGTATGTCAGTTGTTGTGTTATATTTCTGGATGCAATAACATCTCAGAGAGAAACCAAAATACAGGTCGGGTGGCACACTAAGGGAATCACAGACATGTATTTTACATGTCCCTTTTAGAGAGCCCCCACTTTTTTCATCCCACTTGAAAACCTATCTTCACATATTTCAGTATGACTGATTTCAGCCAGCAGCTGAGAGTGCTTCCAGATGGCTGGTTAGAACATTTTCTTCCAAAGTTGATGCCACATACAGTGCAAGACACTGAGGAAGCACACACTTTAAAGGGCCTGAAGTTGCCGTGTGCTACTACTTGCACATTAAAATAACCATTCAACTTAATATTGCAGTAGGATGTGAGGCAGTTTTTAATGTCTTTAGTATTTCAAGGATATACATTCACACTGCTTTATAAACCTTGCTTTTTCACTAAATTAATTTGCTTTCAAATGCACCATTTGTCCATCTTTTTCTAAAATCTTTTTGGGAGGAGGACCCACCTGTGTCCATTCGGCTTGGTTGCTGCACTCGCTACAGAAGTCATACCCAACCTTCAAGACCCGCCACTTTCAAATGTCACCAGTCACCACTGCGTTTAAAGTCATAATCTTTTTTTCACTATTGTAACATTTTTCATCTACATTATTGACTAACTCTGGCAAGTAAAATCCAAAAATGTGTGCAATAGTTACTTGAATTTGAAAGATGGAAGTGCCTTATGAATACGTTTTTACTATTTCCAGCTGTTGTACCACTAATAGTGTTAAATTCACACTTCCATTACTCTTCTTTTGCTATGTATCTCCACTTATCGGACAAATTACCTGGGAAATGTTATTATTATTCGTTCATATCTTTGTTCCTGATTTGTTACTGGTACTAGTATTTAAGTCACCTATTCTTACTCACCAACTCAATTTTAGTAGGAACTCATACTCTGGTAGATACGGCATGCATACTTAAAGTGAATTGTGCCTTAGTACTGTCTAAGATACAGATGTTTGTTATTCTCCTACCTATGTACTTGATCATTTACCAATGTAATTTTTCCTATCGGTAATCACTGGAGGGCATCGTGAAAATACTTTAACATAGTCTTGATGTATCTTTTTATTTAGGTGGATGGTCATATTCAGTAATTTTATCCTAAGCAACCATACAATTTACATGTTTGTCATCCTTACAGTTTTCCTCCATATGCCTTACACCTTTAATGAAAGTGCATGTAAAGTTAGGAAACCTTTACCAATCTATGGGAACAAGGCTGATGTCAGTAAAAAATTTAGATAAGCATTTATACTTTTGGACACAATTATGTTGCCTCTGGTGGCATTGAATATGTATAGTTAGATGGATCATGCACTGCTTTATTTTCTGGCATGGGACTTATAGGGAGGATAAAACCTTATTGTATAAGAACAAAATTAACCACTGTTACGTACATCTATTAGGAATAATCCAATGAATGGATTTCACAGTGCTGTTGTGAGGGTTCCAGCTACTCTGTTTGAACCTGGAAACCGGTGGTCTGTTTATGGACACGTATATTTACCTCAGGAGAAGGGTCCACTTTCAGGAACGACCTTTGATACTATTGTTTTTATTGACTGTTGTTTCTATCAGTGTGAGGCATTTTCATTCTGATTATTTTACATGCTTGCTTGCATGCATGTTTCGCTGTTTGTTTCTTGCATGTTTGAGCTTTGTTTTTTACTTCAAATGTTGAAACAAGCATTGGCAATGCCAATAGGTCCGGTTTTATAGAAAAGTTGAACGGTAATATGAAGCATTACAAGTAATTAGCAGGGTAATAAATACGTACTTGTGCGGAAGCAAAGAACTGTGGTATAATATTGGGGGTGTACTGTCAAGCCAGACCTAAAAATCTATATAGGTTAATGATCTGTGCATCTGCTGAAAAAAACAAATTACCTAGTTATTTAAGGCACTTTAGTAGCATTCCAATCTTGTACATGCCCCTGAAAGTTTAAGTTTATGCAGCTGGATAAATAAACAAAATGATCAACTGCTGTATGGAGGGCAAGCACTTTATAGGCCTCTTCTACTACGCAGCACGTGATGTGCAACAAGACGAATTCAGTGGGCTTACAAATAGCCCACTGCACCCAATTATTTGTTTTCGTCTTCCTTTTTTCTGTTACCTCCTCTGTAGAGCATGGACACAAGTATGTGTTCTTCCTCGTCTTTGTTGTTCCTCGTCTTTTTACAATACACTATACTGCTTTCATACTATCTTGCATCTCTGTTGATAATTTAGTTATTTACACTCACAACTGTACTACTCTGCGCCACTCTACTCTATGCTACTGTACGCCACTCCACTCTTCGCCACCCATTGCCACTCCACACCAGTGTACTCTGTCACTCTACTGTACTCTGCCACTGCCGATGCCACTCCACTTCACACAGTGCCACTCAACCGCTCTCTACCCCATTCGACCCCACTCTACTGTACACTAATCCACTCTACGCCACTCCACTTCTCTCTACATCGCTCTTCTCTATCACTCTGCTGCACTCTACTCCATTCCACCACACACTCCTCCATGCCAGTTTACTCTCTATGTCACTCCACTTTACTCTGTCACTCTACAGTACGCCCCGCTGCCCCACTGTGTGCTACTCTACTTTGCACCACTCCTCACAATGACACTACAGCTTTCCATTCTATGGCATTCCACTTTACAGCTTTCTAATGTACACCATTCAATTGTATGCCACTCCACTCAATACCACTCGACTCCACGCCACTCTACTCCATACTTTCCTCCTCCAACCTACTCTATCCCACTCCCCTTTATGACACTCCATCCTATTCCACTCCACTCTACTCAACTGTACCCCATGCCATTCCACTCTACTTTATGCCACTCTACTCCACACAATACAACTCTACGCCAATCTACACCGCTACACTCTACTACATGCCACTCTACTCTGTCCCACTCCACTTTACTTCACCCTCCTCTGCGCCACTCCACACTACTCTACGCCACTTTACCTACTCTGTGCCACTCCACTCTACCCTACATTACTCTTGGTACCCCACTCTTTGCCCTCTCTCCTCTGTGCCACTCTGCTCTATAACACTCAATTCTACGTCACTCTATGCCACACTACTCCATGCCACTCTACTCTACTCCACGCCACTCTACTCCACTGTATGTCACTCTAGTCTATGCCACTTCATTCCATATAATTCCACTCTGCCCCACTCTACACTACTCTACTCTAAGACCACTCCACTCTGTAACAATGCACTCTATGCCAATCTACTGTATATCACTCCAATCGACTCTATGCCAATTGGACTCTACACCACTTTACTCCACACCACTCCATTCAGCCATATGCCATGCCACTATATACATGCCATCCAACCCTATACCACTGTACTCTACACCACTCCACTCTACACCACTTTGTTCTACATCACTCCACTCTACTTTTTGCCACTCCACTTACGTCCACTGTCTTCTATGCCATTCTCTTTTATGCCAATTCTACTGTACACCATCCACTAATATTTGGTCATGCTCAACAGCTGCCAAGCTGCTGTAGAACATGGCTAAAAGACAGTGGAAAAGCCAACTGCTCTCTTGTGGGTGAGACATGTTGGCTTTGCCCGTGCTTGTTTTGTGGAAGCACACAACTTTTACCTAATCGAAACATGACCTTCTGGTTCCCAACATGTGGGTGGAGCCCAAAAAAAACCTCTGGTGACGGTCACATAATTGTCTGATGACGGCTGTGCTTTCAGACCAGATCCTAAAAATGAGTAATTCTAATTTGATAACAATGATCATTCATTCTCTAATAGATAGCTCACTATGTGCTGAAGGCTGTATAAATCAAGATTGTTACTACTATTACCCAATATGATCCCTTAGGTTTTTGGACATATTAGGCTTCTATTAAATTACATTTGTACTGTAGCACTGTAAGCAGGGCACAACATTTAAAAGACAGTTAAAAATAGAGCAGCAATGTAGAATGTTGGCAAAACGGAGCAAAAACACAAGAAGCGACGAGGCTAATGCTCATTGTAGTGACAAACACACAACAATGATTGTGATAGGACAGTGAGTCAGAAGGGTTGCTGTGAAATGAGAATCATGCTGTAGGAAAATGTTGCAGCCAGTTGAATTTTTCTATGAATTGAAGAAAGAATAGTCCATAGAATGGCAGTCTTGGGGGGGGGGGCTAGGCTTGTTTATTTTCTGTTTGCTCATTCTAAAAGAGTCTTCTAACCACAGATTTCTTACCTTAGAATACTCACCAGATGTCAGATTGGGTCCAGAAAATCTTGAGCAGTAGTTTTTCTCACCAATAGGTGGTGCCAATGGCTCCGCATCAACGCCACCCACGCCAATTGGGACGTGTGCCATGCCAATATTGATACCATCTAAGCATGCAACAATATCCAACCTGCTGCATCCTAGACCATTCCTGCATGCAATGTCTAGTCCAGCAGCTCTAAATGCATATTTCCATGATATTTTCTATTTTATTTTTTACATGTTTATTCCAGGTACAGTGTTTTTGTTAGAGTATTGTCATTTGTTACTGAATTCCACAAATGTTTGCATTCCCTAGGTCAGTGGTTCCCAAACTTTTTCGACCTGCGGCTCCCTTGACCAATTGGCCGTTGGCCGTGGCTTCCCATTCCATTACATTTGGCAGGCGGAGGGGGCGGGGGTGGGCTACAGTGTGCACTGTAATTCTCATTCATCAGCCTTCTAGCAGAGACATTGTATAATGATAGCTAATGCGGCATCAGTTCACAGTGAAGGAAAAGAGAATGCATTAAAATGCTAAATGCAATCCTGGCAGCTTGTTGTTTCTGTACACCATCAGACACTGAGAGAGGATATGTGTATATTCCTACTGCATACATTCTGGAATCAAAATTATATCAATTTGTTCCAGGGGTAAGCATGAGAATCTATGATAATTTAAAGGCCCGACTGACTGTTACTAACACAGGAATGTAGAAAAACATGTTAACACAAGCATGTTTCACTACTTCAAAAGAGAGTAAAATATCAGCAGTATTCCAGCAAAGCTGAGAGAATGCAACATTGAAAACAAAACTGAGTCACCTTGAGTGTGTTAGGGCAGGGGTACCATTCTTCTAAAAAACTGCACTTTTTGTCTGGATGAGGTGGCTTACAAAAGTGGAAACACGGATAAGTAGAACTTAAGCTGTCCTTTAGCAATACAAATGATGCAGCTAGAGCTGCTGTTCCGAAGTCTGGAAATCTGTGCTCATACTGGCATCTGGTGGCTATTACAGGAACTGCAGTTTTCATTGAAACGATCTGCAAAGGTCTATTGCTGAACAATGCGTGCAGCATTGATAGTTTTGAAGTGAGATTGGTGGCGCACTGGGGTGCCATGGCGCACAGTTTGGGAACCACTTCCCTAGGTGATGATCACACCTACAGGGAGGCATGTTACTAAAGCTTACAATATTTATCATCAGTGCAAATGTATGCAGTTTTCTTGCCTCATTGCACATATTGAGAGTTAGTTGGCTACAGGCTATTATCCCCAATATAGACGCCTTTGGTCAAATCCTCACACTGTGTTTTGGTTTACAAACAAGATCTGTCTTGGGAAATCACATCATATAATTGGAGTGCAAAAAAGAGGGCAAAAAGACAAATATCAAATGCACAATAATGACAAACTCAAAAAAATGATCCACGTAGTGCAGGGATGTGAACTCTACTCAGTGACTTTACTCAGTGCATACATCTGGCTGTGCTAAGAAGGGTTCACACACACATATCCATTTTGCCTGCGCAAAATCATGCTGCATTTGTTTGCTATTAGGCCCCCGCTCACTAAAGGAAAGTCCACTGACCTACATGTTTCCAAGAATGTGTTTGGTAAAGTTATCTAGCCTGCATAAATGTGCCAAACCTTTAATGTACTGTCTCTGTGCAAACTACCCTTTCTACACATGCTGTCTCTGTTCCCTTTGTTCATTCCTGAATCTTGTGGCAATATGTGGCATCAGCACTACTACAACTATAATACGGTCCCTACCCAGATAATAGAACTGTGTATTTAGGATGGCAGAACTTCATAATGTGGGAGACTGAGTCCATCCACAACATCAGTAATTGCTGGCCCAATTCCTGGATAGCTCACAGTGCCTCCCCTGAATCCCAACACCTACTGGCGTGGAAGGTGAACATGGCACTCAGAACCCACAGGGAAGTCATGGAAACAGATCCTACCCTTTTTTTAATATCACTCATGCATGCCAAGGCGAGACACAAAGAAATGTAAAATTATTTTTTAATACATTTATTGAGCTGCGATTATTAGGCAGATGAAATAAAGGAAGTGATCAGGATTACAAACATTTTAAAGGCGATAAACAATCCAACCATGGTGATTGTGTTTCTAGATGTTTTAGAGGTTCTGGAGATCCCTACCCAACCCTTAACCCTATGCTGAGAGCATAGGAGTTGTACCTTTCTGCCTGGCCCGATCTAAAGGATTAGCCCCAAACCCATACCTAGAGATAGTGTCAGGAGTCACTCTGTGGTGTAGATGGCAATCTTGTCAGGAGGGTGGTAAATTATCACCAGCAAGCTGTATGTCGTACAGCATTCGTCCCAGGATGGTCGTAACTGGAGTGCCTTCTGCCCCTTTCAAGTCAGTGCACTGTTTATATAAAGCCATACTGTGTTGAAAGCGCAGCTCTGATGCAGTGCTGATTCTAGATGTTAGAAGCAGTCTCCTGTATAGGCAGCATAAGAGCTGGCATATTGTGCACAGTTTTCCTAGCCTCGAACAGAAAGTACAGATTGCATGTCATGCAAAGGCTAGCTAATTGATTGAAAATGGGTTATTGGTAAGGGCAGTTAGGTACCTACACTTAGCAATAAGCCACTAACCTCCACTTAGGTCCAGTTAGGTTTCAGTAAATTAAACCCAGCTCAACCCTTGGTAACTTGGCAACGAGCAACAAGGCTTAACTTAGGAGACAGAGTGTAAAGCATTCAAATATCACAAATCAGTAATGAAATAAAACACAGGAAACAGTTTAAAAATCCCAAACCAATTTATAAAAATAGATGATATTTTTATCTTTAAAATGATACCAAAACTAATAAAATCAGATAAGGGGAACCGGAGATATGAATTTTTAAAGAATTATTGTTTTCTAGCGCCTAGGAACAAAAAAGCGCCAATCTGGTCATCTGGTCGCACCTCAACCGGGGCAAAGTCAAAGTTTAAGGCCGACCGCGATGGAGCCCGGCTCGGCTACAGGCCGCTGGAGGTCTCGGTCAAAAGTTTACCTTCGCACTTAGTCGTTCTTCTGAAGATTTTCCTCAGCGGGACGAACCTGCCAGTCCAATCCGACCTCCTGGAACTCTTCTTCTTCTCTGGATACGCGTTGCGGGAGCCCTCGGTGGAGATATTTACCCTCAGACTTAGTCATTTTTTCGAGGTGAAAATCCTTCGACCGGGGTAAACCTGGATCTTGATCCGACGTCCTTGGAGCCCTCCTCGGATACGCTGGCTGGGACGACCCGGTCAACTTTGTACATTCGGACTTAGTCTCTTTTTTGGAGATTTTCTTCACTGGGACGAACGCGCAAATCAGGCCGGGTTGCGGTTGAGGCAAGCTGGCTAGACTTGCCCCGGTGGGTCGGTCCCTCTATGGAGCTTTTTTTCAAAAGTTCTCCAAACTTCTGGATCTTCTCCCAGATGTTCCTTTAAGGTTCTTTTGGGGTCCACAGCTCACCCCAATGTTCCAGAAGCTCTGAGATAATCCTTGGGGGTGTGGACTACAACTCCCAGAATGCACCTGGCACGTACTCCTTTTTGGCCACTGGACAGTGGTCAGCTGGTTGATTTCTTCAGGAGTTGGTGCAGGGGACTCTGGTTAGCAATTTTTCACCTTAGCAAACAGGGAGTCCCTCTTTGAACCAGTTGAAGCTAGGCAAAGTCCTTCTTGTGGTGAAGCCCAAGTGTGCAGCAGGTGCAGTCCTTCAGAGTGCAGGTTCCAGGTGCAGGCCAGGGGTCCAGCAGGGCAGTCCTTCTTCTTCTGTAGTTCTTCCAGGTAGGGATGTGGTAGGGAACTGAGGTGTGGGTGCAGGTCTGCCAGTTTTATCCTTGATCCTGGGTGAAAAACAGGGGAGTCCTGGTTCTCCAATCAGGGGCAGGGTCCTTCCCCCTGTTATGACCACTTCGTGGGAAGTGTGGCAAAAATCAATCCCAGGAGGCAACACTCCTCAAAATCCATCATGGCTGAAAGTGACTTTTGGAGGTTACATCTGGCTGAGCCCAGCCACTGGTGTGGCTAAAAATCATAAACACACCCCTCTCCTGCCCTCTCCTAATCTAATCAAGGGGGCACCTAGTTGTCTGGGGTTGCAGGATATGGGGGTGTTGCTGGGTTACTCCAAATGTCCTTCTATGCCTTTGAAGACCAGTTTGCCAGCCCTCCACCTTCCTGCCTCACCATCTGCTGAGGGGAGATCCCCTCCCACAGGCACATCTCTTTGTGTGAAGCCAGGCCACTTCACACCTCATCAAGGCAGGCTGGCCAGGCTGCCTGAGGCTGGCCAATCAGAGCACAGCAGCAAAAACAATGCAGGGCTGAAGTTGGCAACTTATCAGGTACAGTTTAAAACTCTTTACCTGAACAAGTTATATTAAATCCAACAACTGGAAGTTGATCATTTGATACCAAACTCTTCGTACCTGTCACTTAAGGGGACTTTTAAAATTAAAATAAAGTCTCCCCATGCTAGCCTATGAAGGCCATTCACTACAATGAGGGAAAAACGAATTTGGCTGTTTTTACCTCACCAGGGCTTATAAAACTATTTTTGTAAGGTACCTGCTTATAGTTACATGGCACTCAGCCCTAGGGGCACATAGGGCACACCTTAGGGGTGACGTATATGTAAAAATAAGGTAGTTTAAGACTTTGGAACTACTTTTAATTCCAAAGTTATATTTGCATATAACTTTAATTTAGAAGCAGCCAGCAAGGCTACCCTAATCTCATGCGCAGGGGTAAATAGTATACTATCACAGCAGGTCCCTATTTGAGAAACAGAAATCACATAAGGGACACCTTCTCTCATCCCTCAACAGCCTTGATCACTCAACATTAAGTAACCTCTGTTTCAAAGCAAATGCAACACTGGGCAAATAAAGGGGATCAAAACCTTATTCAAGGAACATGCTAATTTTGCCACTGACGTGTTACATACACTGTGCAGTGTCACCTGTTTACAAATCATTGAGTGGCTTATAAAAGTTTCATAATCATTTCCACTGAGAACGATTTCCTTTTCCCCACTCATAATTTGTAATCAAAAGGTAATTCCCACACTTCATGTATAAAACTCTTCCCTAAAGTCTCAACTATACCTATCGGAAAATGCTTCAAACATGATATGAACTAAAATGTTGAGATCTGCAGGGAGATAACTTCATGTACTAATCACACTGCTTATGGAGTTTCAGCCACTTTGAAAGGCAACTTTTCTACAATTTCTATATTAGGCATTGTGTCTATTGCATTCTTCTTTGTCATTATCTGTTGTTTGTGTGTTAAATTGAAAGGCAAGAATAACTTCTCAGTTCAAGTGCTTCCAGGGCACGCTAATCGATTTCAGAACCTGTAAAGTCCAACTCAACTGCATTATAGATGTGAGCTGATTCTGTCCATGTTGTAAAGATGGCATGACATTTTGTATGATGTCAGCTGCAGATGACACAATGTTGTTAAATGTATAAATACGAGTGGACAATGTATTCATTCCGTTATCAACAACAGTCATTTACACCCTGCACTTACCAATGTTTTTCCCCCAAACTGATTTTTAAATTAGTTGTTTCTTTCCAGTATTCATAGCCCTTGATGGCTGATTCGGAAACAAATGCATTTGAATACATTAATTTAGTAGTGATCAGCATATTTTCCTTGCATTTATGGATGGTAATTTAACTTAATAGGATACAGGATCAGTAGTATTATATCCAGAAAAATATGTGAATTTGTCTGCATATATCTAAGAACTTCCCACAGGTGGAGTTGGACAATGTTCCCATTGTGTGTAATTAAAGAATGTACGTGGAGTACTTGCCCTAAATAGCTAATAATGTGCATAGTGGTGTTAATAAAATACTTCACCATAATTTGCAGAGTTCATGTACATATCTTCACTTTCAATCACAGTATAATATTCAAACTCAGAAAGCATATAAGAAATTGTTTTCACACCCTAATTGTGTGATACAACACCTGGTATGATAGCACTGTCCTTAGAAATTTTAAAAACATAAGGAATTTGAATAGTCTCTGTAGGACCAAAAATATGTATGAAACCTTATCCCAAACAATCCCATCAGGAACTGGAACAGTAGAAATTTTCACAAAGGACCGGTCTCTTCTGACTTTGTGGGAAAACAAATGAGGCTTCAGATCCTCATCTGCCAGTTCAACAGCAGAACACTCAGGAAGATAATGCCAATTTATAAGGAGGAAGAAAAGTCATAAATCCAATCCACAAGAAAAAAGCAAGCAAGGTATGTATAATACACAAATAAGACCATGGACTTATAGTATAAGTGTGTTTTAGCCAGTGAAAAAGCTTACGTATACCAAGCAGAGAAGTGGTGATTAAACCTTAAGAGAAGTTGTTGATATCAACCAAGTAACCAGAAACAGTCTGTGTTAAGACAGGAGACGTTGCAGGGGAGACAGAATTGGTAGACGCCTTTAAAGGTGGTTCATCTTATAAGACTCCATTGTTTTGAGAAGTAGTAGTGAACTGTAGACTTAAGTCTAATGTGTTTCTGGTGCTTGTAGCAGTAATTGGAATCAACTAAAGTTAATTCTGCACCCGCCCAACATAGGGAAAAGAATTTAATTTTTAATTGTTGTTCAACGCTTGAAGAGTTATTTCCTGTATGGTAGTGAAAGTAGATAGGGAACTACCCAGTACTCTGCGGCGCCTACTGTGTAGGATCAGCCACATGATGCAATTTGACTTGATCAATGGAGACAAAGCATTTTTCTTTATAAACCTTGAAATCCAAGGGCTGGTTCCGATGAACGTTATGATGAACAAATTCTTTCTTCACTGCAATGTTTTCTCAAACTAGATCCTCAGCTTTTGGAATCCTTCCTGTGGGTGCTGGTGGATCCCTCATTTACTCAGAGACAGCATGCATAGTAGAATGCTCATCCCAGAAGTGCTGTAGTTCCTGTAGGATAGTGAGACGTTAATTTATGTCAAAAGAAGTTTATGACGCCACTGTGCCAGGATCACCAAGATCTCAAACATACACCTGGATGCCAAATAGGACTTCATATGGAGTACGGCCACCCAAAGATCTGCTAGGCAGATTATGTAATGCTCTCTGGTCTCCATAAAGGGTGATTGATCCAGCTGCCAACTAAACCTAATACTCTGGCTGTTTAGGATTGCTTTAAGCCTTGGTTCTTCCTCTCTACTATTGAATTTCCCCTCAGGATGGTAACGTTTGGAAGAATGCACAGCCACACCCTGGGTTCCCATGGTATCCCTGTGTGCTTTAGATGCAAAGGCCCTGGTCCGAATGGAATGCAGCTACTGCATATGTCCAGATAAAGACTTGCAAATCTTTTATAACCGTGCGAATGTCAGCCGATTACTCCTGGCACGTTCAAAGAAATCTGGAGCAAGAATCTACAGCAAGCAGAATTTATCTGAATACACTATCTGAATTCAAAGGACTGCAATGTTCCAATGAGACACAGTGTAGTGGCTTGTTGGAGACTAAGCGTGGTGTCTCTGGTGGATGCTTAATGATGGAATAGATTTGTATAGATCATGCCACCAAAAGTGTTTCTGAAGCAAGGAAACTGTAGCCGCCACACCAGAATGGGCAGAAGCAACACCCTTATGCACTGCTTTAATTCATTCTAGCCTGTGGTCCTGGTTTGGGATCTCCCACTCCTGGAATGATTGCATAAGGAATGTTTGGGCACTTAAGTGGTAGGTATATTTTGCTGGATATGCTTTTGGTAAGGGGCTGCCATCAGTCGAAGCGTTTATGGCAGCCACTATTTCATGAACCACCATCGTATGGGAACAAGTAATCAGAGTTACAGTTAGAGTAATGTCTGCATATTTGGCTGTTTCATCAGCCTGTTGAATTCCCTACAACTTGTATTCCAACATGTTGGTGACCCAGTGTATGTATTACATGAGCCCACGGCAGTTTGTCTTTGACGTCTTCCACTTCTCCCTAAAGCACTTTATACTTGATAGTATTTCTTTTAGTGTCTCTAAATCCATTGAGGCGCCAGTAATGTAAATTTTCTTCAAAAGACTGGACTTAACAGTATGAATCACACACTATAACTGTTGAGAATTCAGAATCCGTATGCTCCAGTGCCAGAATCAATGCTTTCAGTTCAGCTAGCTGTACAGTGTAATCCCTAAGGGACTACATAAAAGTTTGTTGAGGGTGGAATTTTCCATTCCTCATTACTTCATATACAGCTGTGCAAGCCACAAAGTATTTGATGTTTGGCATGGGGTATTCCAGTTTATACTGGAGAAATTCTTGAGTTTGCAATTTAAGGTCACGTACATTGTCTATATCAGTGACAGTCAAGGAAATGTCCCATTGTATCCAACTAGAATATCAATTTGCATTTGGAATGCTAGCCTTTGTGACAGCTTCTGAGGATGGGAGTGGGGTTACACCATAAACACGTTTTCCCTAAGCCAGTGGTTGTTCCTTAATGACAGCCATCTGAACTGTTGTCAATATGTTTAAGTGTATGCAGAACACATTTCAGCTTTAGAATATAAATGCACTTTATATGCAATCAGCACTGTCACCTTCATTGAATGTGATCTTGGTAAAGCCAATGGCACCCATTATCCAGATGGCCATGTTTGATTTGTTTTCATGTGTGTGTAGATGTTTTGCTTCAAGCATGTCAGTCTGTAGTGATCTGACTATTTGTGTGTGTATTCTGGTGTCCAATATTTGTTTGAGAAATCTGGATGAATTAAATCATAACGTGGTTGTATGCCTTGTGCATTGTCTGGTACATAGGTTCTGCCAAAACTGAAAAATCATAACAAGAAGTGTCGTTTTTTTTATAGTGTTTGGTGGTGGTTGTAATTGCCCACACTTCTCAATAAAGTGTGGTGCCAGGCTGTTCCCCTTATTTGGTAGTTCGTATCCCAAAACTATGACACTTAGAAAGGCAGTTTTTGTTTTCTTAAAATTTAATTTGTAGCCATGTTCAGCAAATCCCAAAACAATGTAATCTACTCGGGCTAAATGTGTGTTTAAGTCATTATCTGTCAGATATGTCATTGGCGTGGGATAATGCTTCTGGATCAATATCATGTAATATTGATGGTGCACGGGCAGAGAACAACCCAGCACTGTTATTATACCTTTCAAAAAGTCAGCAAAAACAGCTCAGGGAGCAGAGTGCAGAAAAAGCGGTTATATCCGTTTCAGGCACTATGTTTTGGCAGAAAAACCTGATGAAAATATCCAAAGTTGTTTTGTATTTTTTATGGACAATATTGTTCATTAGTGCTTTACTGTGTGAGGTTTGTATTGTAAAAGTGTGTGTATGACTATTTAAATGTTTGTATCTAAGACTGTGCTATAGGAATGATCCAGCTTAGCTGCTGGGAACAAGGGATTGTTCATTTGAGATACGCAGGGTTCACATACTCCCTGGTAATTGAACTGTGAGAGAAGCTCCTTCATGTTTTATGGGGTATTGTGGTTGTACTTGCTGGCTGGACCTTATGTGTATTACATGATAAGGAGAGTCCCTATTCCAGCTCACATGGTTTTAATATAGTGCTAGGGCCTGTGCAAGAGCCCAATCTGCAGCGTACGCTTGCTTTGTCTACTCTGGAAAGAGGACTGAGAAAGATGGTAAAATCACATATTTTCCTTGTAGAAGTGTTTCCAGTGGCCAATCTTTTCCAGCTAAGCGAATGTCATAGCTGAGTGGTAATCTTTCCCAGAAAATTACTTTAATTGTGTGCATTATGACCCCCTCAAGCTCTGTTTAATTTCTAGACTCGGTCTTGGTGGGGGCGACTCGTCTGTCTGGGGTTTCAACTTCTGTGTGGTCCTTAATTTCGCTCACGTCCAGAAACTCTTGAAGATTCTGGTGAACTATTGTGACCGCTACCATGCTGTCTAGCAGAGCCATCCTGTTTCGCAGTAATGTTCTCAGTATGTGTGGCATATTTTGCTGAAATTCTCGCAACCACCTTCTTTTTAAATTTTGTTTTTTGCTGAGGAAGTTTCTCTTCCTTCTTTATTATGACATCAGATGAGCATTATGAGTCCTTTTCTGGTTTCCAACACTCTTCTTGTCTACGCTCTAACCGTCCCGCTCTCTCGTACCATTTGTCGGATGAGTCCTAGAAGGATCGAAAAGGGTCATGTTTCAATATACTGATACCTTGCAGACTATTTCAGATTATCATGGTTGCACAAATTATAATGTTTTTCAGAGTTCTCTGGCTGTGGAGATTCTTCCTGTGATTTAATTTTATCTTTATTTGGTTTTTCTTTGCCCCAGTTTTTTATAGAAGACGTCTGTGCTTGCTTGATATTATCCTTTTCAGGATTACCTGTAAGCTGTGGCGTATTTGGTCTAGCCTCCAGATTTATCATGACCTATGCATGTATAAGTCTCAGCAATTATTTTTGGTAACTCGCGCTCCTTGGCAAGGAACTTGCATGAGAAGTTGGGGAACTGCCAGTGCTACTACTTCCCCTTTTACGTTTCATGAAATAATTCAGGACACTGTGGCAAAATTGCCATTTAATATCATCCCCAAGTCCAGGGCAGGGGCAACCCCCTATTTGTTTTGTATCTGTTTTAACACTTTTGGTAAAACAGCAAGAGATGGTGTACCATGAGTTTTGGTATATATTGCAGCACAAATGTGCCCCAAGTAGCACTGTTATCAATAGAAGGTACCATCCCAAGTGCAAGTATATTGTGAGAATTCTAAGTTTAACTCCAGAATGCAATTTCCTTCCCCCTGGTGGGTACCTTAGCCATAATAGCATTAATAGTCACTAGATTGATTTTAGGTGTAGTCAATTGTTTTTGGACAACTGGAGCAGCCCGTGCTGGGGCAGTGTTCGTTGTTTGCATTGAAATTGTGTTAAACGTCTATGGACCTGATTTAGAGTTTGGCAGAAGGGATTGCTCTGTCACAATTGTGACGGATATCTCATCCACCATATCACAATCCCATTATAGCCTAAGGAGATCGTAATACGATGGTCAGGATATCAGTCACACTTGTTACAGAGTAACCCATCCTCAAATCTCTAAATAAGGCCTTATATAATATAACTAGATCATTATATAATGGGTGCAGATCTGCTGCTGCTAAATTTGTGTATGCTTTAATATGGGGCATAGGCAGCTAGAACTGGCCATGTGGCCCGTCATTACTGAGGGTACCCAATCTAACATGTTCAGCAATGTGTGGTAGGGCACCTTGGAACTAATTGTGATGTTCCTGAAATGTCAAGGATATTTCTCAATAGCTGTATGCCCTGTATTGTGCTAGTGGGTTATCAACCATGTATGTATGAAATGTGTTTGTTTAGGCATCGACTGCAGGAAAGTTCACCCATGTAGCTTTACCACAAACATAACATCCCTCCCATTGACTAGCCCATTTTGAAGTAAATGTGTGGCAGCATTCCTACAATTAACTGGAATCACAACTGGATTTGCCATTTTAAAAACAAAATTCAGAGAAGGAAATACTAAGTGGGGTATCCTTTTAGAGATTCAAGCTTGAAGAACCTAAGGGTGACTTATTTTCCCCTTTCTTCTTTGGCATGCCAACGTGGATACTCTTCTCTGTAATACACGGATTGAAATATATTAGCCACAAATATGGTATGGACCTGTTGATTTTTGCTATCACCCTCTACATGTATATATTATCATGTAATTGTTTGCTCAGTGCATATTTTTACAGCCTTGAAAAAGTCACGTTTGTGACAAAACATGGCTGTATCTGTGGATCTATCAAATTTGTTTACTTGCAAAACTGATGCTTCTTAACATCAATAAAAGGATCTTACTTCATATGGACTCATCTGGATTAATAAAATATTGTTGACTGTTTAGGAGGGCTGCTGTATTTCCATAACTGTTGTTTGTATAGTGTCACCTTTTGTGTTGCACTAATATGCCTTTGGGTAGTAGGGCATAAACTAGAGTTCAGCACCACATTGCTTTGCTATTACATGTTTGGTTCTTTTACTTATTTTGCCACTTACTAGTTGATACATGAAGGATATGCAGCCCATGATACCACTACTGCCGGGCGATTGTAGGTGACTTACCAGTTGCCTTTGGTTATTGAGGCACTTCTGCTTTTCTATCAGACAGGTTTTGTTATGTTTCCCTGCTTGACTGGAAAGCTTTAGTGTTTGGTAAGTAAGAGGCACAGAAGGAAAACTGCAGGAAAGGGCACACACAGAGGAGTGTGTGTACATAAAATCCATTTGTCCTGACACCACAAAGTCAGAGCTGCCCTTGCCACTGACATATGTACAGCTGCAGCTGTGCTGTGGCACCTTGATTACCAGTCCTGAAGTTCTACCCAAGAACAAAGTATAATGTATTAAAGGTCTGCCTGTCCTCATTGGCAATGCGGAACTGTTGTCAAAAGACGTTAGTAGCCTTGAGACCTTCATCTGATGTCACAGGACATCTCCCTTCCATTGATCTGCAAATATCAAGACCTTTGTTCTATCCCGGTTGAAGGTTTTACCAGGCTGCACACACTAGTGATCCAACCCCTGCCAATCTTGCAGGTTACTCCTTTTTTACTACTGCTCCTGGTGAATCCTGAGGCCTGTAATATTTGAACCTGAAGAACATAAATCCTACCAAAGCTATACAGATCATGAAATTCAACTTATCTTGGCATCAGCTTCTTACCCCAGCTCAAGAAAACTCTGTTCCAGAAAGATGAGTGTGTGAAGGGGACATTTCAGTTGGCCAAGCCTATCACCCAGTTGAGACCACATTCACTTAGATAGAACCAGGAATTCTCCTGTGTCCTGCCTAGCTAGAGACATAACCGGACCTCCTGTATTCACATATGCTGACTGAAACTGCTTGGAGGGCTGTAAAATGAGAAATAAGTTGGGGGGGTCAAAATGTTGTGCTGATTATGTAGTGTCATATTTGCGTATACTAGACAGAAAGCAAAGAGAATCCTTATCAAGAAAAGCAGGATACAAAAAAGGAAACAACAGTGCACTTTAACAATTCCAGAGCTATAGAGGTCTATGATGTTACAGAAGCATTAGCATTAGTCGGCTTTAGCACCATAAATATATCCTTCCCCATACTCACAGTTTCCTCCTATGTAAACTTTCACACAAATATGAATTGCTCCATTCCGGCTGTAGGAAAATGGCTCCCTGTTGCATTTACCCCCACGTTTTGCCTGATACTGATGCTGACTTGACTGAGAAGTGTGCTGGGACCCTGCTAACCAGGCCCCAGCACCAGTGTTCTCTCACCTAAAATGTACCATTGTTTCCACAATTGGCATAACCTTGGCACTCAGATAAGTCCCTTGTAACTGGTACCCCTGGTACCAAGGGCCCTGATGCCAGGGAAGGTCTCTAAGGGCTGCAGCATGTCTTATGCCACCCTAGGGACCCCTCACTCAGCACATGCACACTGCCTCACAGCTTGTGTGTGCTGGTGGGGAGAAAATGACTAAGTCGACATGGCACTCCCCTCAGAGTGCCATGCCAACCTCACACTGCCTGTGGCATAGCTAAGTCACCCCTCTAGCAGGCCTTACAGACTTAAGGCAGGGTGCACTATACCACAGGTGAAGGCATATGTGCAAGAGCACTATGCCCCTACAGTGTCTAAGCAAAACCTTAGACATTGTAAGTGCAGGGTAGCCATAAGAGTATATGGTCTGGGAGTTTGTCAAACACGAACTCCACAGTTCCATAATGGCTACACTGAAAACTGGGAAGGTTGGTATCAAACTTCTCAGCACAATAAATGCACACTGATGCCAGTGTGCAATTTATTGTAAAAATACACCCAGAGGGCATTTTAGAGATGCCCCCTGAATACATTCTTGACTTCTAGTGTAGGCTGACCAGTTCCTGCCACCCTGCCACACACCAGACATGTTGCTGGCCACATAAGGAGAGTGCCTTTGTCACTCTGTGGCCAGGAACAAAGCCTGTACTGGGTGGAGGTGCTTCTCACCTCCCCCTGCAGGAACTGTAACACCTGGCGGTGAGCCTCAAAGGCTCACCCCTTTTGTTACAGCGCCCCAGGGCATCCCAGCTAGTGGAGAGGCCCGCCCCTCCGGCCACTGCCTCCACTTTTGGAGGCAAGGCTGGAGGAGATAATGAGAAAAACAAGGATTAGTCACCCACCAGTCAGGACAGCCCCTAAGGTGTCCTGAGCTAGGTAACCCCTGCCTTGAGAAATCCTCCATCTTGAGTTTGTAGGATTCCCCCAATAGGATTAGGGATGTGCCCCCTCCCAACCGGGAGGAGGCACAGAGAGGGTGTAGCCACCCTCCAGGACAGTAGCCATTGGCTACTGCCCTCCCAGACCTAAACACACCCCTAAATTGAGTATTTAGGAGCTCCCCAGATCCCAGGAAATCAGATACCTGCAACCTGAAGAAAGAAAGACTGCTGACCTACAAGCTTGCAGAGAAGGAGGAAGACGACAACTGCTTTGGCCCCAGCCCTACCGGCCTGTCTCCAACTTCGAAAACCTGCTCCAGCGACGCATCCGACAGGGACCAGCGACCTCTGTAGTCTCAGACGACTGCCCTGGACTACAGGACCAAGAAACCCCTGTGAACAGCGGCCCTGTTCAAAATCTGCAACTTCTTTGCAACAAAGAAGCAACTTTCAAAGACTGCACGTTTCCCGCCGGAAGTGTGAGACTTCACACTCTGCACCCGACGCCCCCGGCTCGACCTGGGTGGAGGACTCCCCGGTGACTGCGAGCCCGTGAGTAACCAGAGATGACCCCCCTGAACCCCCACAGCGACGCCATCAGAGAGAATCCAGAGGCTCCCCCTCACTGCGACTGCCTATAACAAGGGACCCGACGCCTGGAACCAACACTGCACCCGCAGCCCCCAGGACCTGAAGGAACCGAACTTCAACGTAGGAGCGACCCCCAGGCGACCCTCTGCCTAGCCCAGGTGGTGGCTGTCCCGAGAAGCCCCCCATGTGCCTGCCTGCATCGCTAGAGTGACCCCTGGGTCCCTCCATTGATTCCTACCTGAAACCCGACGCCTGCTTTTCTCACTACACCCGCCCACCCCTGTGCCGCTGAGGGTGTACTTTGTGTTCCTTCTCGAGTGTCCCCCGGTGCTCTACAAAACCCCCCTGGTCTGCCCTCCGAGGACACAGGTACTTACCTGTTGGCAGATTGGAACCAGAGCACCCCTGTTCTCCGTAAGTGCCTATGTGTTTTGGGCACCTCTTTGACCTCTGCACCTGACCGGCCCTGAGCTGCTGGTGTGGTAACTTTGGGGTTGCCTTGAACCCCCAACGGTGGGCTGCCTATGCCCCAGGACTGAGACTTGTAAGTGTTTTACTTACCTCCAAAACTAACCTTTACTTACATCCCCCAGGAACTGTTAATTTTTGCAGTGTGTCCACTTTGAAAATAGCTTATTGCCATTTTTACAAAGACTGTATGTGATATTGCTTTCATTCAAAGCTCCTAAAGTAGCTAAGTAAAGTACCTTACATTTAAAGTATTAACTGTAAATCTTGAACCTGTGGTTCTTAAAATAAACTAAGAAAATATATTTTTCAATATAAAAACCTATTGGCCTGGAGTAAGTCTTTGAGTGTGAGTTCCTCATTTATTGCCTGTATGTGTACAACAAATGCTTAACACTACCCTCTGATAAGCCTACTGCTCGACCACACTACCACAAAATAGAGCATTAGAATTTTCTACTTTTGCCACTATCTTACCTCTAAGGGGAACCCTTGGACTCTGTTCACACTATTGCTTACTTTGAAATAGTATATACAGAGCCAACTTCCTACACCGGCTAAATATATGTGTCATATTACACAGTTGGAGTTGCAGTAGGGTATAGTTAGGTCGGAGTTTCTCTAGGAAGACCGTTTTTTTTTTGTTTCACTAATAACTTTGGTGCTTTTTGACAGAGCTTCACAAAACATTCCAAGAAAATTCATCCACCACATCTCCTTCCTGGAGAGTTATGTGGTATGTCAAGCAGGGGCCGCGAACAAGGGGAGTCCTAAATCATTGATTTCCCATTTTAATTCCCATCGGAAACTTGTGTTGCAGCTACATAAAAATGGCTTAACTGAATTGCACCAAATTTGGCAAAAACTTTTTTAGCTTTACTCAGACAGCATGCTTCAGGTGGACACCTATAATCATAGATACTTTCCCTTGCAAATACCCCCCCACCCCCCAGCCAGGCTGGATCTTGAGAATTTTCTTCAACAATTAATTTGCGTGTCAGCAGGTGTCATCGTGCAGTCCACATCAGATCCGCCCCACCTTGAAAGTGACGTCTGGGACCCTACGTAGTCGCCATCTGCATGTGCTGATGTCAGTTCCTTTCTTTCTGCACCTTCCCATGTGATTCCAGAGTGCGCTTCATTCAGGCTTGACAGACCTTACTTTTAAAAATGTTCAAACTTTTCCAGTGTGCAAGGAATATGCCTCCCCTAAGATGACCAGGCTCAAGCCCTACACTTTTCCAGTGTGCAAGGAATATGCCTTCCCCTAAGATGACCAGGCTTAAGCCCTACAAGGCCTGTCTCTGGTGTATGGTCTCTTAGCATGACTCAGTGTTGTGTGACAGATATGCTCAGGTGAATCAAATGGCTTTCCGGAACCACAAGTACAAGTTCTAAGTCACAGAGCGTCACTGGAAGGCTTGAAAGATCCGGTCCCACTCGAAGTTGAGGGCATGGTTGCGATCTCTTTCCTGAGGCTGATACCATGAGCATTCTTCTTCCCGATCAAAGTCATCAGGCAGGCCAATAAAGCAGAAGCTCAAGATTTTGAAGCACTGCTCATTCATGTCCTGCCACTCCTGCTACAAAGAGTTACATGATGCCTAGTAGTTGTGGTCTCTGTTTCCAACTGTTGATCCGGTACCCAGCAGCAGTGCTGCAGCAGATGCAAGCCTTCAAAGAGGACATGGTGCGAATCTTCAGTTCCCTACCAGATCCCTCTGGGGGGGGGTCCCCCAGTTGGTCTACTTCAGGCGAATCCGTCCCCGATGCAGACTATGCCCCTCATCCCTATTCCTAGGTCAGCCTCAAGGCTGAACTCTAGGCCCCAAACAATGCCAAGATTGACACCGGAACCTCAGATAGCGATACCAGTACCAATGCTGGACTAAGATGATAGGCATTTCTGGCAAAGAAGCAAATCTACAATGGCCTCCTCCAGAGCTGCACCCATCTCACCCATTAGCATATTCTGATTCGGGGCGCTTCCACCACACTAAAACCTGTCTGATGGTAATAATTCACAAGTTTATTATGACAAAAGCTCGTTCTTGGATCTTCAAGATGCCAGTTGCTTCAATATCTCCCCCAACACTGGTGTACAATCATCCACTTCTTGTACAGCCACAGGAGAGTCTGCCTCCTTTGCAAGGGCGATCAGGAGGGCAGCAGAGGTCCTTAACCTACAACTTCCCACCACTGTAGTCAAGATCAATGTCCACACGAGGTCCTGGAGCCAGGGCAGGCCTCACCGTAGTGCCTTCTGCCCTTTAAAGAAGCTTGTACCGATATTAAACCTGAATCTTACCCACCAGTTAACATACACTGAAGATGCACAGACCACACAGCTGATCCTGCCTTTCTCCTGCAACATCCTACTCCATAGAGTCTGATGGTCCAGGCCCCTACCAGCAAACGTAATTCCAATGCATAGATACATTTGCAAAACATAAATTATCATCTGCCAGCCTTGCCCTACTTTCCATTAATTCAAGGAGCCTCCTGGGTCGCAACTCACATATGATGAGGGACATGGTGATAGAGATCTTGCTAGCAGTCCCAGAGGACCTTAAGACAAACCTCCAGTGGATTGTATACAATAGTCAAGAAGCAGCAAAGTATTGATTCGTTCGAGTCTGGACACTACCAACTGCTTAGGTAGGGCAGAAAAAAACAAATGTGGTACTTCGGCGCCATGCTTGGATTCGCTCTGCAGATTTTCTCAATGATGTTCAGTAATCCCTGATAAACATTCCTTCAGGGAAAGCAATGCCACAGAGCGCTCCTTGGGCTGGCACCTACGACCCACAGCAATTTCGCCCCTTCCAATGTTTAGAAGACAATTACAGCATAGGCCACAACAAACTTTGCCTCATCAAAAGCAGACCTTCCATGCCTTTCAAAGCAGAGGTCGAGGAACAGGTCGTTGGTGTCCAAGCACCATGCCCCCCTCCAAACCCGCCCCCCTCCCGTAGCTGATGCAAATCACTTTAAATGGCCCTCAGTTGCACATATTCCTATACATATGACTTCCATCAAGTCCCCTGTTCACTTTGAGTCTAATTGAACATTTTCATTGTCCAGGTGCCTGTAACAAAGCCATAATAGGTCTTCCTCCGGCCACCCATACACATTGATAGCAAACACCTAGCTTTAGGGTTTCTAGCGACTTTCCTCCTCCAAAGGCCTACAAGAATGCCTCCTTGCTGGCTGAACATCCTGTTGCAGCATGCAGGATGTTTTCTCCTTTGATATGAGCAGTGCTCGTTGTGAATTTTTAGAACACTGGTGCCATCCTGTGTCAGAGTCAGCCTTATCTCGTGTAGGGTTAGAAATGTATTCAACGTTGTGAGAGCCTTCTTCCCCCAAGATAACCAATGACAAGTACAGGGGCCTCGATCACATTTTCCTGGGTGCGCACAAAGCCACTCGGACTTGTGAGTATATCTGCCTTTTTCAAGAAACCAGAGAATTTGCTCAACATCATAAAGTGCGGAAATTCCCAGAAGATAGTGGGCTATGTTAGTACTTGAATCCCAAACACAACATGTGGGAGAGATTACATTCATTACAGATTCCGAGTTTGATTATGAATTACTATTCTTATAAGGATATTAAGAAAAAATATAACATAACCCTGTTTCTGAATTGACTCCGCGGGGTTTCTTCAGAAACCGTGCTGAAATGTAATGTTTTAATCTTGCTTTCAAAGCAGATGGTTATACCAAGACCCCTAAAATATTTTGGTTGGTCGATGATTAGGAAAATTGAAGGCCCACCAGGAGTTCCAACCACTGTCACGATAACTTATGAGCCCTTCTACATGTGGCTGAATTTAAGCGCAGGTATATATACTCTACAATTTAGGTGATATTTGAATCCAATGAATTTAATATCATTGGTTGCTTGATTTAGTAGTTATGTATTACCTTATTACATTTGATAGTTATGCCTCACATGCTACATATAGTAAATAATGCTGTTAAGTAAAGTGTTGATACCATTGGTCATGTTTTGCTTTGAAACACAAATATACAGTACGTTGATTGGGTAAAATGGTCAGGAATCAAAATGTTTTTTTTTTTCTTTGTTCATAGTTCATAGAACTTACGCGACCACTAGACTCCAGGTTGGAACATGTAGATTTTCGCATTCTCATCCAGCGTGTCACTTGTGAAAACATCCTTTGCATTTTTGCTTCTGCTGTTTTGGAAAGGCGGATAATTTTTCTTGCTGAAGAACTCAGGTATATATGAAAATACCGCTTCATTGTTATCATGTTGATTTTGTGAATATGTTTCCCTGTCAGTTTCCTACGGGCCAATACAGTCCCAGCGTTATCACTCTTTTTCCACGTACGTTTTCAGAATTTTGTGCCACTTGAAAGTATATGAGTGACTGGAAGGTGCTTCTACTTCTTGTTTGTCCCAACCAATGAGGCCCCTGACCCCTTGAAGGGGAGTGATTAAGTGTTTATTAAACCATAGATTGGTGGATATGGCTACATTGCACTACACAATACGTGGCCCTGTACTCTATGTACCAGTTGTATGAAGCCTACGGGGCGCCTACACTCACATTAGAGTTTTCTCTTAAGTTCATTGCATTGTTTCCTTGCACCATTCTTATTATTTCTTTATTTCCTGTTTTTTTTTTTACTTAGGCTACCTATTGTGCATCACTCCAACTTCAGTGGTTGTTTACTCTGCTCAGTACAGTTTAGTGTATCCAAATCACAAGGGTACTAACAAATAACTGATTTCAATGCCATGCTCTGCGATCCCTGAGCAACTGATTGCTTCTGATGCACAGCAGGGATACGTTGGACAAAGCTCACTTATTCTGCAACAAAGTACATTATTTGGTGCTCAGTAATGTATATTATACCATAGCAATGACAACCCAATGACGAACAAACTTCTGAGTCACTGGTTCCATAGAGATCTATATGACTGACTTTCAGGAATATGATAATGTGTATGCTTGTGATAATATTACCTGGCATCCAGGTGACTTATTTGTAACAGGGAAAATCCATGCAGGTGCAGAAAAGGACATCCACTGCCCAAAGGTTTACCATGATTACACATGCTGACTAGAATTTGTCGTCAGGCAGATTGATTTCCCCCTAAAAGGCATGAAAACCAGTTGACACTGTCATTCCGTCAAGGGATTGAACAATGCAAAGTGAATAGTCTCTCCCAATCCCTTTGGGCCATTCAGCATAGAATAGAGACATAGCCCCACACATGCTTCAGACATGGCTACAGAACAGAGGCTCATCTTGTGTACTGAATTTCTCTTCCATTGGACCACACTTCTCAGAAGAAGCCAAGAATAATCTCTAGTTTCCCAGTCCCACAGGTAGAAAAGAAACAGAATTGTTGTACACCTCACAAGGAAAACAACTGCTGATGCAGACAGCACAAAGGCATCCTTTGGCGGTAACCTGCTTCTTCAAGGTCTCTGATCGGTATGCCTTTTTAGGTCGGGAAAAGTCTGCCTCTTCTTGGCGACTCTGGCTAAAAAAAACTATACACCAACAGCCCACTTCAATGTAGGATTGTTAGAAATGGGGTCTTTGGTTGACAGTCAGGTTACCCCCTGTTCAAGCAAGGGCCCTCACTCTAGTCAGGGTAAAAGAGAATCACCCTCAGCTAGCCTCTTCTTACCCCCTTGGTAGCTTGGCAGAGCAGTAGGCTTAACTTCAGAGTGCTAGGTGTAAAGTATTTGTACCAACACACACAGTAACGTAATGAAAACACTAGAAAATGACACAACACAGGTTTAGAAACATAGGAAATATTTATCGAAACATAACAAGACCAAAACAACAAAAAACCAACATACACAAGTCAAGTTATTAATTTTTAAAGATTAAACTCAAAAATAGCGCTTAGAAACACAAAATGGTTCAATGATGTGTTAACACGGCATCGTAACGGAGTAATTCCCAACAATCTGACACCAGTGTTGCCGGACACAGAGTCGCATAGACCCCCAGGTACAGTACCTTGGTGAAGAAATGAAAACGAGTCAATGTGCGAAGTCGGGGATTGCGGCATCTGTGCAAAACGTTGAATCCGCGTACTTCAAGCGGCGTCGGTCACGATGTGGTGCGGCGACTTCCACGGAGTCACGGACTTCGGCGGGACTGCAGCGATGTCGGGACTGCGAAGGTCGTCGCGTTGCAGCGAAGATCATGGAGTCAGGCAGGCGGTCACCGGATCCAGCAGCGGCGTCGGTCCGAAGTCGATTTCCTTGAATTTCCACCAGCTTTCCTTCCAAGGGTCCAGGGACTGGATAGGGCACCACTTGTCAGAGCAGGAGTCTCTCCCAAGACTTCAGATGCTGGCAGAGAGAAGTCTTTGCTGTCCCTGAGACTTCAAACAACAGAAGGCAAGCTCTAAATCAAGCCCTTGGAAATTTCTTCACAAGATGGAAGGCACACAAAGTCAAGTCTTTGCCCTCTTACTCTGGCAGAAGCATCAACTGCAGGATAGCTCCACAAAGCACAGTCACAGGCAGGGCAGCTCTTCTTCCTCTGCTCTTCAGCTCTTCTCCAGGCAGAGGTTCTTCTTGTTTCCAGAAGTGTTCTTAAGTCTGTGGTTTTGGGTGCCAAAACTTATACCCAATTTCTCCTTTGAAGTAGGCCTACTTCAAAGTAAAGTCTCTTTTGAATGTGAACTCCTGCCTTTCCCATGTCAGGCCCCAGACGCTCACCAGGGGGTTGGAGACGGCATTGTGTGAGGACAGGCACAGCCCTTTCAGGTGTAAGTGACCACTCCTTCCCTCCCTCCTAGCACAGATGGCTCATCGGGAAATGCAGACTACACCCCAGCTCCCTTTGTGTCACTGTCTAGTGTGAGGTGCAACCAGCCCAACTGTCAAACTGACCCAGGCAGGGAATCCACAAACAGGCAGAGTCACAGAAATGGTATAAGCAAGAAAATGCTCACTTTCTAAAAGTGGCATTTTCAAACACACAATCTTAAAATCAACTTTACTAAAAGATGTATTTTTAAATTGTGAGCTCAGAGACCCCAAACTCCACATGTCCATCAGCTCCCAAAGAGAATCTACACTTTAATCAGATATAAAGGTAGCCCCCATGTTAACCTATGAGAGGGACAGGCCTTGCAACAGTGAAAAACTAATTTAGCAATATTTCACTGTCAGGACATATTAAACACATTACCATATGTCCTTCCTTAACCATACACTGCACCCTGCCCTTGGGGCTAGCTAGGGCCTACCTTAGGGGTGTCTGACATGTAAGAAAAGGGAAGGTTTAGGCCTGGCAAATGGGTGCACTTGCCAAGTCGAATTTACAGTTAAAACTGTACACACAGACACTGCAATGGCAGGTCTGAGACATGATTACAGAGCTACTTATGTGGGTGGCACAACCAGTGCTGCAGGCCCACTAGTAGCACTTGGTTTACAGGCCCTGGGCATCCCTAGTGCACTTTACTAGGGACTTACTAGTAAATCAAATATTCCAATCATGGATAAACCAATCAACCATACAATTTACACAGAGAGCATATACACTTTAGCACTGGTTAGCAGTGGTAAAGTGCTCAGAGTTCAAAAGCCAACAGCAACAGGTCAGAAAAAATAGCAGGCAGGAGGCATAAAGATTGGGGATGACCCTGCATAAGCAAAAAAGTCCAACAAGGATGAGCAGTATAAGCACTCTGGGCCATCCCAGTGCCCCTTTCGTGGATTTTATTTAGGGTGCATAGTTATTGTTTTATACAATGGTAAGCAATCCACATCGACCCTTTCTAGTCAACGGTATGTTAAGAACCTCTAGTTAGAAATGGCTCTGCATGGTCTGCCTGCATTTTCCCCCCACTCATGACATAAAGTCAGGGTTTCACAGAAAATCTAGCAAAATCTTCTCTTCAACTGTCCCGCAGAATTTAGCTTATGTAGACCACGTATGACACAAAACAAGCCTTATAATTTCTTCCTTACAAGTTCCATACATATTTATATAGAGAGAGTGGGCTCACTCTTTATTAATAATGGATCATAGAAGGATAAACCATGTCTTAAATCATTGGATATAATTTCCATCCAGTGAAGTTTAGTAAAAACCTTCAGTTCCTAATGGACAATCTTTCACCTCCTGTTACTAAGGATTTAAAACTAACACCTTATTTAACTGAGTTTTCAGAATAACTATCCTAAAGTCAACATTTTGCCCATTGGATATCTTTAAGAATCATGATAATGTGCTGTCGAGTTCATAGCATGGGAGCAACGAAGTTATGTGGCAAAAAAAATAATTCCAGTCAGCAATAATAAAATAGTAAAAAAAACATAAATGTGATTCCTAATTCAGCATGCTGCACTTTGGAGTGTAGGGTGATGGGCACCTGTTTCTTCAAAATGTAATTTAATATAAAAGATCATGTAGTACTTAATTTGCCTATCTTTCATAATTCTAAATTATTAAAATGCTTACTTTCCAAAGCTGTGGCTTTGAAACCTACAAAATTCTTCATGGGTCATAGGAGTACCTTGATAAAAAAGATTTGCATGTTATTGTTTTTAAATATACCTTGTTTTATACTGTGAATCTAGGTGTATCAGAGGTTTTTGAGAAGCCCAGGTTAAAAACCTCATTGTCAGCCTCACATGCCTCTAGCACCTGTTTGTAAGTTTAAAAAAGATGCCCTTGGGGACTGAGAAACAGGAGCTCTCCAGCGTCTGACACCTTCTTGTTGTTGTAGCTGTGATAGATACCTCTTGTTCAATAAACAGGGCTTCCAAATAGATTAATATATTTTAGAGTTCATAAATGAGGTCCGGGGATTGAAGACCTGCATCCTTCTTTGTGAAATATTGTTTTCAATGGTTATTTTCTGTAATGCAATACAGTGAACCAAACTATTTCCCTGTAACATATTTGTATTCAATCTGCAAGTCATTTATGATTTAAACCAATCACTGACCTACCCTATTTACAAACGTAATGAATAGATATAACAGGTATCTACTAGCTAGGTTGAAAGTTTAAAGCCAGCATCAATTGGGATTTTGTCAAGGTGCTTAATGACTGCCTATAGATGCTAGATTAAAGCAACATCTGTCACTGATTCTCTTCAGCCTTTAAATATTCTTCAGCTGACCATGGAATTATTACAAACATCTTGAAGATCTGCATGAACTTTTTGGGCAGATTATTGCACTGTTTCTCCTTGTTACTTTCTTCAGGTAATCATGTAGTGAAACTCATATAGCGAAGGAAGGTGAGGCAGATTATCTATCTACCCCGTCACATGTAGAGGGCAAGTGGACACTTGTGTGACAGGTGCTTCTGAATCTGGAACTGGAGTCTCTGGTAGTGTATGTGTATTGATAGCCACTGGTACACCAAAGATGGAGGATGGCTTATGTTGACTCAAGTTCCCTTCTAATACAACCGTGGATTTCTTAGCTGCCATTGTGTACGTTTTGCTCTTGCTATCCACTTAAGTATAACTGTATTTTGTTATAGACACTAACAAAGGTTTTTAGACTCTGAGACAGCATACAACTTAATCCTCACTCTACTAACCATACCCCATGTGTATGATACTTACAAATGTGGTTCATGCCCTTTTATTTTGCTACTTGGATTGTGGGAATTCTGTTTTGACTGGTGTTGCCAAACCCCACTCGGCTCTAATAATTTGCCCTTCGTAGAGGAAGTACCATGTTATATTGAGGTCAAGAAATCTATTTAGTTATCTTTCCTAATACTTCACTGTCTCATGTGACTTCCAATAAAGGCCCCTTTTGATAACAACACAACTTTATCACAGGAATGTCTACACATGTCAGCTTTCACACTTGAAACAAATATTTATTATCTTAGAAATATGCCATGTTTCATGTAGCTTACAAGAGTTTGCTCATTATAATAATAAAATGTCATTATTTTAAAATGCAACAAACTGATTTTCACTCTGTTCTTGGATTGGTCATACACATATGGTAATCCATTGCTGTCACCTTTCGAACTATGCCAGCCTGTCTTCTTTCCAGGAAGTAAAAAAAGATCATATTTAGGTCTAGCAGAGAGTGCTTGCTTGTTTCAGAGTGTATGTAATATATTCAGAGGTGGGGATTGAGTTAGTTCCTCTAGGTTATTAGACATTTTAAGCTTCATTCTTCAACCATTGGTTCATTGTACCAATCATTTGTGATGTATTGTGGTTTACTGTTCCACATAAATCTCACCATTTGATTGGTGTAACAAAGTATGCATCATTCCTTCCATGTGATGAGGTTATTCAATAACCAGGCTAACCCAACAAGTCCTCATGCACTTGTGTTGTTGAGAAACAAAATCTCAAATTTGAGCATGCAAGATTCCTTCAGTGTATTGGCATGACCCCCACGTCATGCACAGTTAGTCTGCTTGTGTTTTACCACAAACACTGAGTGAATAATACAACTCAGAGGTGTTGTGTCAGGTCACATGTATCGTCTTAAGCAGACCCACAAGATTTAGGCTATGGATTGAAACATCAGCGCTGTTAAGGAACTGTTCAATGCTGATTCATTCAAGTAGAGAGAACTGGATTTGTACTAGACTTTGTATACTTAAAGAAATTGGGAGGCATCCCTTATCTGTACATATGTATCATATTTTGTTGTCACATGGGTTTCCATCATGGCTGGTGTCACTGATATACAACCACCACCACCATGAATTCCAAAAGATGTAATTTTGTACTGGTTAGTTGCCACAAATCTCTGTTGTAGGCTAGCGCTGAATTTACCTATTGGCATAGAGAAGGGTGCCCTCCAAGCTTTAGAGAACATGCACCCTTGCTTCCAAGTCACTATAGCAAGCTCTAGCTTTTCATCCCCTGTCTTGGCACTGAAAGAAATTAGATTGATGGTTGAGGGGGTGAAAGCCCCACTCATGCAACAACCACAATCATTGTCAGGGTGAACCCACAAAGGTCACCAAATTAACCTGTCCTTAATCAGCTGGTAGCTTGTCACCAACAAGTCAGTCTTAACTTAGAGGCAATGTGTAAAGTAGTTATGTATCACACAAACAGTAATAAAGTAAAAACACAACTCAAGAAAAATCAGAAACCAATTTATAAAAATGACAAAAATCCAGTCAGTAAAGCCACAGATATTGAGGCTTGGAGCTTTTGTGGGAATAGCACCTTAAAGCACAAAGCACCACTCATGGTCATCTGATCACACTAGACATGGGAAAGACACAATTTTAGGCCTATTGTAATGGAACATGAGTCAAATATAGGGACCAGTCCCACTGAAAATTACCTTCTCAAATATGGCACAAAGAGTTCCATTCGTGCTGCAGGAGGCCACGAGGAGGAGGTTCGAGCGTCACAGATGGGTGTTGCTGCAGTGCAGAGATCCAGTCATCCCTGTAGCTTGAGTTGGTGGTCGTTGTGGGCTGTCGTTGCTGTAGCACAAAGTGTAGTTCTTGCATTGCCGGTCATTGCAGGTGGTCACTGTCGGTGCAAAGAACAGGTCTCACTGCAGTTGTCATGGATGGCAGAGCTGGAGCGTGAATGGGCCCAGTCATGCGGAACCCAGACTTCATGCTTTTCACCTTTTTATTTTGAGGAGCTTCCACTGATGCCAGCTGAGTTTACAGGACCTGGGAGGCACACCTTGGGGATCAGGATTCACTCCAGCAGAAGGGCTTGGGCAGGTCCAGTTGCAGCTGGTCAGCTGAGCAGTAGTGTTCTTGTAGGTCACACAGGAGGCCAGCCAGCTGATCTTTGGAGTTGCTCTTGGTAGCCTGGGGTCAAGGCAAGAAGGATCAGTCTTCCTTCTTCAGAAAACAAGGCAGTTTTTTTGAGAAGCTCTGAAGTCATCTGGCAGTACAACACTCTTTCCAGAAGAAGCATATCCTTCTAGAAGAAGAATCTTCTACAGGTCCAGGAGTGTCCTGGTGAGTAGCTCTGGAGGTCAATATTTATACCTGGTGCCGGACTTTGTGGGGGGGATTCTCTGGCCCACCTCCAACACTGGTTCTAGAATGTTGTTCACATTTCTCTGGTCAAAGCATCAAACAGTCTAGGGTGACAAACTGCAGGGCAGCCTTGGTGTCATAGACCTTTGTTTCGGCTGTAGGCAAAGCCCTTTGAAGTGTAAGTGGGGTTGGGTACTGCCCCTTCCAGGTATATTGCCAGGATGGCCAATCCTCGCCACACCTAAGCTGATTTTGTGTCGCTTCCTATAAAGAATACACAAACCCCAACATTAGAGCAATTCAGAGAAGGTAGAAGGCACAGTTGGTTGAGACAAGAACAAGAACATGCCAACCTACTAGAAGTGGCATTTTCAGAATTGTGACATAAAATCTGACTTTACCATTAAAAAGGATTTTAAATTACAATTAATTTGAGTGTAAACAGCATATCTCTATCTGCTCTCTATCTGAAGATAGCACTAATTAAATATATTAAGGTAACCCAGTGTTAGTCAGTGGGAGAGATAGGCCTTACAATAGGGATAAACAACTTTTTTACTGCCAGGACATATAAAACACAAGTACACACGTCCTAATTCTAAAATACAGTGTACCCTGCCCTATGAGCCTTTACGACTTACCTTACGGGTTATTTATCAGCATTAAAAAGTAAAGTTTAGACCTGGCAAAACATTTATTTTGGAAGGTCGAAATAACTGTTTAAAACTGTGCACACAGGCTGCAGTAGCAGGCTTGAGACAGGTTTTGCAGTGCTACTTTAGTGGATAGCACAATGAGTGCTGCTGCCCACTAGTAGCATTTAATTTGCAGGCTCTGGGTACTGGTAGTACCATTTACTAGAGATTTACAAGTACATTCAAATTGCCAATTAGGTTAACTTTCACCATGTTGTAGGAAAGTACCATCTTGCCTGGCATGTTACCCCCATCTTCACTTGTGTGTCAGTTTGTTTTTGCCTGTCTCATTGGTGCGCTTAGTTTGTGACCTGAATGTGTTCCCTGTGTGGTGCCTAACTGTGTCACTCAGGCTCTGCCTTTAAAATTGTCACTGCAGGCTAGTGACCATTTTACCAATTCTGATTGGCACACTGGAACACCCTTATAATTCCCTAGTATATGGTACCTAGGTACCCAGGCTATTGGGGTTCCAGGAGATCCCTATGGGCTGCAGCATTTCTTTTGCCACCCATAGGGAACTCAGACAATTCTTACACAGGACTGCCAATGCAGCCTGCGTGAAATAACGTCCACGTTATTTCACAGCCATTTTACACTGCACTTAAGTAACTTACAAGTCACCTATATGTCTAACCCTCGCTTAGTGAAGGTTATGTGCAAAGTTACTAAGTTTGAGGGCACCCTGGCACTAGCCAAGGTGCCCCCACATTGTTTAGGGCAATTTTCCTGGACTTTGTGAGTGCGGGGACACCATAACACGCGTGCACTACATATAGGTCAATACCTATATGTAGCTTCACAATGGTAACTCCGAATATGGCCATGGAACATGTCTAAGATCATGGAATTGTCCCCTCCATGCCAAACCTGGTATTGGGGTGCCAATCCCATGCATCTCCGGGGCTCCAGCTTGGACCCGGGTACTGCCAAACTAGCTCTCTGGGGTTTTCACTGCAGCTACCGCTGCTGCCAACCCACAGACAGGCTTCTGCCCTCCTGGGGTCTGGGCAGCCCAGTCCCAGGAAGGCAGAACAAAGGATTTCCTCTGAGAGGCTATTTCCCTTTGGAAATAGGTGTTAAGGGCTGGGGAGGAGTAGCCTCCCCCAGCCTCTGGAAATGCTTTGAAGGGCACAGATGGTGCCCTCCTTGCATAACCCAGTCTACACCGGTGCAGGGATCCCCCAGCCCCTGCTCTGGCGCAGAACTGGACAAAGGAAAGGGGAGTGACCACTCTCCTGTCCATCACCACCCCAGGGGTGGTGCCCAGAGCTCCTCCAGTGTGTCCCAGACCTCTGCCATCTTGAATGCAGAGGTGTGAGGGCACAATGGAGACCTCTGAGTGGCCAGTGCCAGCAGGTGACATCAGAGACCCCTCCTGATAGGTGCTTACCTGCTTAGGTGACCAATCCTCCTCTGAGGGATATTTAGGGTCTCTCCTGTGGGTTCCTTGTCAGATAACGAATGCAGGAGCTCACCAGAGTTCCTCTGCATCTCCCTCTTCGACTTCTGCCAAGGATCGACCGCTGACTGCTCCAGGACGCCTGCAAAACTGCAACAAAGTAACAAGAAGACTACCAGCGACATTGTAGCACCTAATCCTGCCGGCTTTCTCTACTGTTTCCTGGTGGTGCATGCTCTGGGGGCTGTCTGCCTCCACCCTGTACTGGAAGCCAAGAAGAAATCTCCTGTGGGTCGACGGAATCTTTCCCCTGCTAACGCAGGCACCAAACTTCTGCATCACCGGTCCTCTGGGTCCCCTCTCATCCTGACGGGCATGGTCCCTGGAACACAGGAGCTGTATCCAAGTGACCCTGACAGTCCAGTGGTCCCTCTGTCCAAATTTGGTGGAGGCAAGTACTTGCCTCCCCATGCCAGACAGTAATCTTGTGTACTGCGTGATCTGCAGCTGCTAGGGCTTCTGTGCACTTTTACAAGGAATCCTTTGTGCACAGCATAACCCAGGTCCCCAGCACTCCGTCCTGCATTGCTCAACTTGCTGAATTGACCACCGGCTTCGTGGGACCCTCCTTTGTAGTGTTGAGATGACCACTGTGCTCAGATTTCTTGAATGCCTCTTCAAGTGCTTCTGCGGGTGCTGCCTGCTTCTGCATGGGTTCTCTGTACTGCTGATCGCCCCCTCTGTCTCCTCCTCCAAGGGGCGACCTCCTGGTCCTTCCTGGGCCTAGGCAGCACCCATTTTCTTAATCCTTGACCTTTGCAACTAGCAAGGCTTGTTTGCGGTCTTTCTGCGTGGAAATAACTCTGCATCCTCCAGCACGCCGTAGTACATCTTCTGTGCAAAGGAGAAGTTCCTGGCATCTTCCGTTGTTGCAGAATCTTCAGCTTCTTCCACCCAGAGGTAGCCCTTTTGCACCGTCATCCGGGGTTTAGTAGGCTCCTGCCCCCCATGGACACTTTCGTGACTCTTGGACTTGGTCCCCTTCCTTTACAGGTCCTCGGGTCCAGGAAACCGTCTTTAGTGCTTTGCAGTCAGTTGTCTTTGCAGAATCTCCTATCATGTCTTTAGTGTGTTTCTGGGGAAGTAGGGTAACTTTACTCTTACTTTTCAGGGTCTTGGACACGCTTAGTGTTTTCTAACACTCCCAGCGATCCTCTACACACTACACTAGGCCTGGGGTCCCTAAGTGGTTTGCATTCCACTTTCTTAGTATATGGTTTGTGTTGCCCCTAGGCCTATTGCATCCTATTGTATTCTACAGTGTTTGCACTACTTTGCTAACTGTTTACTTACCTGATTTTGGTTTGTGTGTATATTTTGTGTATTTTACTTACCTCCTAAGGGAATATATCCACTGAGATATTTCTGACACATTGTCACTAAAATAAAGTACCTTTATTTTTAGTAACTCTGAGTATTGTGATTCTTATGATATAGGTGGTCATTACGACCTTGGCGGTATAAGGCGCTTATCGCCGTGCAGAAGACCGCCAATAAACCGCTGCGGCCGCGGTAGACCGCCACAGCTATTATGACACACATCTGGGAATCCACCGAAATTCAGACACCCACACAACACCGCCACACCAAAGGTCAGCGATAAACATGCGGAAACAAATCCTCCACCTCCACGCCAACAGAAACACGCCCATGCTATTATGACCCATGAATCCACGCGGCGGTCTTTCAACCGCGGTATTCCATTGGCGGTACACACTGCTGCGCTCAAAATACACACACATATACAAAACACCGCCACATTGGACAATTCCAAATACACACACCTGATACACATACAAACACCACTCCCACACACCCAATACAATATAAAACACCCACCCACATCACACACAAACCCTTACAACCACAATTTCTGAGAGAAGGCCAGAGAGAGACAGCACAGAATAGAGAACCCCATCACACAGAGGCACACTACACCATCACCCACACAACACCCACTCACAAAACATCACATACCACTACACTCACCACACTCATCATCACATACACCACCCCACACACCACACACACCACCCCATGGCACGCCAAAGACACCCCCCCTTCTCCGAGGAGGAGCTCAGGGTCATGGTCGAGGAAATCGTCCGGGTAGAGCCACAGCTATTTGGCTCACAGGTACAGCACACATCAATAGCCAGGAAGATGGAGCTATGGCAAAGAATAGTCGACAGGGTCAACGCTGTGGGACAGCACCCAAGAAACAGGGAGGACATCAGGAAGAGGTGGAACGACCTACGGGGGAAGGTGCGTTCCACGGTATCCAGGCACAACATCGTGGTACAGCGGACTGGCGGCGGGCCCCCACCTCCTCCCCCACAACTAACAACATGGGAGGAGCAAGTCTTGTCCATCTTGCATCCTGAGGGCCTCGCAGGAGTCGTTGGAGGAACGACACTGGTAAGTCAAATTTCAACTATCATATCCCCCACCCTACCTGCATGCTATCACACACCCCCACCCTCACACCCTCCCCTATCACTCCAAATCCTCACCTATCTACCCATGACACCAACCACCCATCCCAACCCCAAAACCTGCATGACCTAACTAAGCATGGATGGCCATCACTAAAGCATGTCCACTGCACAGACCCACAACACCCCCCAACTATCACCACACAAGCCCCCACACAGGAATGCCTGCACTGGGGTACACGCACACCCAAACATTGCACATCATGAAACACACACATGCAATAATCATGTACTCATACCCCCACAGGAACCCGAAGGAACGTCACCACACCAGAGGGTCCAGACAACACCACTCCACCCCTAGAAGAGGCCCACAGTGACGACAGCCCCACTGGATCTTGATGACCAGCCCGGACCATCGTGGGCCTCAGGACAGTCAGTTCCCCTTGCCCAGCCACAGCCCAACACCGAACTGCCACCCTCTGGGAACACCAGCACAGCACCCACCCAGCGGGCCCAAACCTCCCTACCCAGGACAGGTCAATCAGCGGTGTGTCCACCACTACAGGGCACCCAGGCTAACCCACCACCCCAACAACAATAGGGACCTGGGGGCAGTGGTAGTGGGCACACGGTCCAGGGGACCGAGGCACAGGAACACAGGGGAACTGGGAGGGCTGCTGTGCGACAGCGGGAGGACAGGCAAAGGGAACCTACTCTCAATGAGGCCCTCTCCTCCATCATGGGAGCATACCACCACTCCCAGGAGACGATGGCAACGGTACTGGCCAAGTTGCAGGAGACCCTGCGTCTGCAGGAGAAACAGTATTTGGGGTTCAGGGAGGAGCTCAGGACCATCGGCTCCGCCCTGGGCACCATTGTTGGGGTGCTGACGGACATTCAAAAGACCTTGAGGGACACCGTGGCACTCCCAGGGGCCCCTGACACTAGCCACGATGATGAAATGCCCACCACCTCCGCCGGCGCTAGTGGACAGGAGGCACCGCCACAGGACCAACACACCAGCACCCCATCCCCTGCAGACAGACCACCTCCACGCAAGCGGGCCCTGAGATCCAGGAACAGGACAGAGCAAGATGGCAAGGAAATAAGACCACCCTGATTGTCCTCCCACTGTCCCACTTTGTTACCCTTTCCAAATCGGAACTGCCCCAGCTCCACTTCCAATGGACAGATGTGCAATGTACCTGTGAGACTAATAGACTGGACTCTGCCATGGACATTCCTCCACCATCACCCATCCCCATTTCACAACCCCCCTTCATTGTTATGCACTTAAATAAACACCCTTGAAACACTAATAAAACTGGAGTCAGTCAATGATTGTGAACTTTGTATTGTCTATTACAGTGTTAAAAAAGGTTACCCATTGGAAGGCCAACATACCAATGTCACACATCACAAGTCTTTCAAGGGTGCAAGCTGTTGACACGTAGGTTACCACAATAGTGAAACTGAAATGGAAGGGGACAACTCAATTAACAAATAGGGAGTGAAATGTAGGTACAGGATAGAGGTAGGCGTGTGAAAGTTAATAATATGTGAAACATGAAAATGTACTCACCTGTGTCTCACTGAAAATATTGCTGTATGACTGACTCCCTGTTGTCGTTTTCATCTTCATCAGCTTCATCCTCATCACTGTCCACAGGCTCCACAGGCTCCCCCGCTGCAACAACACCGTCATCTGGATCATCCTCCTGCAGAAAAGGCACCTGGCGTCGCAATGCCAAGTTATGGAGCAGACGATGATGATATTGCACACCTTCTTCAGTGAGTAGAATAGGGATCCACCAGTCATATGGAGGCACCTGAACCTGGCCTTAAGAAAGCCGAAGGTGCGTTCGATTACCCTCCTAGTCCGCCCATGGGCATCATTGTACCGTTCCTCTGCCCTGGTCCTGGGATTCCCCACTGGGGTCAATAGCCAGGACAGGTTGGGGTAACCAGAGTCCACCAATAGCCATACACGGTGCCTCTGGAGTTGACCCATCATATCAGGGATGCTGCTATTCCGCAGGATATAGGCGTCATGCACAGAGCCAGGGAACATAGCATTTACCTGCGAGATGTACTGGTCTGCCAAACAGACCATCTGTACATTCATAGAATGATAACTCTTCCTATTCCTGTACACCTGTTCATTCCTGCGGGGGGGACCAGAGCTACATGGGTCCCATCAATGGCACCTATGACGTTGGGGATATGTCCAAGGGCACAGAAATCACCTTTCACTGTAGGCAAATCCTCCACCTCAGGGAAAATAATGTATCTCCTTACGTGTTTCAGCAGGGCAGACAACACTCTGGACAAGACGTTGGAAAACATAGGCTGGGACATCCCTGATGCCATGGCCACTGTTGTCTGAAAAGACCCACTTGCAAGGAAATGCAGCACTGACAGCACCTGCACGTCAGGGGGGATTCCAGTCGGATGGCGGATTGGTGACATCAGGTCTGGCTCCAACTGGGTACATAGTTCCTGGATTGTGGCACGGTCAAACCGGTAGGTCACGATGACATGTCGCTCTTCCATTGTCAACAGGTCCACCAGCGGTCAGTACACCGGCGGATTCCGCCATCTTCCAATATGTCCCAACTGACGGTGCCTAAGAAGGACAACAGCGAAGAAACTGTCAGCATTCCTCCAGGTATGTACCCACAGTCACACACAAGACTACAACAGACAATTAACCCATCCGGGAAAGGTTTTGAGTGTAGGCCTCGGTATGTGTGACGCAGTAGTAATTGAAGCCATGTGGGCCCCTGAAATGGCGGCTGCCTGACCTCTAAACTGGGACAATGGGATTGTGGGGTAACTGCGCTGGCGTTGGGCACCGTGGCGGTAGGCGGTCGTAGAGCGCGGCGCAATGCTGCATTGGTTAACATTGGACCCTATGGGTCCCAGGAGCCAATGAACAGGTGTGCCGCCGGTGATGATGCGCACCGCCGCGGACGTCACCACCATTTTCTATCTCTTCAATCACTAGATACCTTACCTTCGACAGGAGAGGACCTACACTGCTAGTGCTGCTGTGACCTCGGTCTGGAAGCGACGATGGCTGCTGCGTCTGGGGAAAGGGCCCCTGCCTTCACTGCACAGGAGTTGGAGAAACTTGTGGATGGGGTTCTCCCCCAGTACATGCTACTCTACGGTCCTCCAGACCAACAGGTTAGTACACAGGGAGCACGTTGGATGGGCTAGGCTTGGGTGGAGAGGGCTGGGTGGATGAGGGAAGGGAGCAGAGTACATAGAACAGTTATGCATGGGGATGAATGGGCCACAGGGATAGGGTTGGGAGGGGGCCAATCACAACGACGGTGCAGTAGGTAATGACTGTCCTATTTCCTTGTGCATGTCATGTAGGTCAGCGCCACCAGAAGAGGGACATTTGGCGTGCCATCGCCAAGGAAGTCCGGACCCTGGGGGCCCACCAGAGACGAGGCACCCACTGCCATAAGAGATGGGAGGACATTCGCCGCTGCAGCAAGAAGACGGCGGAGGCTCAGCTGGGGATGGCCTCCCAACGTGGGAGGGGTGCCCGTCGCACCATTACCCCCCTGATGTTCCGGATCCTGGTGGTGGCCTACCCGGAGTTGGATGGGCGCTTAAGGACATTACAGCAGACACAAGGGGGTGAGTACTACCTCATCATATGGACTTTGCGTGCAGTGGAGGTGTCTGGGTGGGGGTGGTGGATTGTGGGTGTCCCTAGGCCAGGGCGAGTTAGGTAGGCAAGGCCCCTCCGTTATGTAGGCCATGTGGCATCTCTACCCCAGCTCAAAACAGAGGGAAGTTGATGTATAGTTGCCCCTTTGCCATCCATGTGGGCAGATTACTACCATTGCCATGTAGGCCATTTCCCAGAAATAGCATGTGCAGAGGTCAGGAGCACGGCGTAATGCATGGGGCTGCTGCGTCTGTCTTGTCCGCCAACGGTAGCGGTATGCCATGCACTAAAACTCTCTTTCTTCTGTCTCCCCCCTTTTCCTGCTCTCCCTGTCCTTTTGTACATCAGCATCAACAGGCGGAGGTACCGTGGCACCGGAGCACGAGGGAGCTGCATCCCACATGGCCATGGAGGGCCACACCACAGACTCTGAATTCACCAGTGGGACGGAGGGCGAGGGGAGCTTCACGTTGGCCACCAGATCACCATCCAGCGACACAGACTCGTCCGCCGATGGGAGCTCCCCTGTGGTGGCGGCACCATCTGTGCGCCCCACTTCTACAGGTACAGCCGCCACCTCCCCTACCAGCACCGCCCTCCCAGCAGCCCCTCAGCGTGTGTCCTGTGCCCGCTCACCCAGGAGGGTGGGCATCACCTTCGCCCCAGGCACCTGAGGCCCTGCCCCAGTCACCCCTGCTGCCCTCAGTGAGGAGGCCATTGACCTCCTGGTGGGACAACAAGTGAAATGGGATCCAAGGCGATTGGTGAGTCAGCTGTCACTCCAAAGAAGGTGGGGAAGGTTCCGAGGAAGTCTTCCCAGCCTGTTGTGAGTGTCACGGCGGAGAAGTGCGCCATCATTTCCGGCGGTCCAGACACAACCACCAGCACCGTCGTTACTGGTCAGGAGACCACCGCCAGAGTCATTGCCCAGGAGGGCCCAAGTATTGTTACTGGTCAGGAGACCACCGCCAGAGTCATTGCCCAGGAGGGCCCGAGTATCGTTACTGGTCAGGAGACCACCGCCAGAGTCAGTGCCTAGGAGGGCCCGAGTATCGTTACTGGTCAGGAGACCACCGCCAAGGGCCCGAGTATCGTTACTGGTCAGGAGACCACCGCCAGAGTCAGTGCCCAGGGGGGCCCAAGTATCGTTACTGGTCAGGAGACCACCGCCAGAGTCAGTGCCCAGGAGGGCCCGAGTATCGTCACTGGTCAGGAGACCACCGCCGGAGTCAGTGCCTAGGAGGGACCAGGATCCCACAGCCCCGCTGGGCGATGATGGAACGTCATGCCACACCCCAATGTCCAGTGTGGAGTTCGTCATGCCACACCCCAATGTCCAGTGTGGAGTTCATCATGCCACACCCCAATGTCCAGTGTGGAGTTCGTCATGCCACACACCAATGTCAGTATCTGAACCGCCATCTCAGGCTACCGCTGAACAGTCCATAGCCAGCCATGGCAAAGCACCGCTGAACAAGGCCAAGACCGCCATGGTGAAGACCGCTGAACAGTCCATAGCCAGCCATGGCAAAGCACCGCTGAACAAGGCCAAGACCGCCATGGTGAAGACCGCTGAACAGTCCATAGCCAGCCATGGTGAAGACCGCTGAACAGTCCATAGCCAGCCATGGTGAAGACCGCTGAACAGTCTATAGCCAGCCATGGCAAAGCACCGCTGAACAAGGCCAAGACCGCCATGGCAAAGCACTGCTGAACAGTCCATAGCCAGCCATGGCAAAGCACCGCTGAACAAGGCCAAGACCGCCATGGTGCAGACCGCTGAACAGTCCATAGCCAGCCATGGCAAAGCACCGATGAACAAGGCCAAGACCGCCATGGCAAAGCACCACTGAACAGTCCATAGCCAGCCATGGCAAAGCACCGCTGAACAAGGCCAAGACCGCCATGGTGAAGACCGCTGAACAGTCCATAGCCAGCCATGGCAAAGCACCGCTGAACAAGGCCAAGACCGCCATGGCAAAGCACCGCTGAACAGTCCATAGCCAGCCATGGCAAAGCACCGCTGAACAAGGCCAAGACCGCCATGGTGAAGACCGCTGAACAGTCCATAGCCAGCCATGGCAAAGCACCGCTGAACAAGGCCAAGACCGCCATAGTGAAAACCGCTGATCAGGGCAAACACCGTGTGGGTATGAATATGCCGCCACATCAGGCATCCTTCTCCCATGTGCAGCTGGGACAGTGACAAGACAGGAACTTTCACGGGGAGACTCATCCAGTCTGGCCACCAGTCCCACCCAGTACCAGTTGAGAACTGCATCTACTTGCGTCAATGTGGCTTTGCCCTCCCCAGGATGGTCCAGTGGGCAACCCACCCACTGTAAATACTTGAGAGACTGTGACTTTGCACTCCCCAGGATTGAACAGTGGTCAACCCACCCACTGTAGAGACTTGAGAGACTGTGGCTTTGCACTCCCCAGGATTGTTCATTGGGCAAACCACCCACTGTAGAGACTTGAGAGACTGTGGCTTTGCACTCCCCAGGATTGAACAGTGGGCAAACTACCCACTGTAGAGACTTGAGAGACTGTGGCTTTGCACTCCCCAGGATTGAACAGTGGGCAAGCCACCCACTGTAGAGACTTGAGAGACTGTGGCTTTGCACTCCCCAGGATACATCAATGGGCATGGAGCCCCGTCGTGGATCTGGCTTTGCAGTCATGTGGCTGAGGTGCCCCCCCTTTCCTTCCCCCTGAGGTGCCTGTAGTGTTTCAATCTGATGCCCCGGCAGTGTTCTCTCGGATTTTGGTCATGTATCTATTGTGGGCCTCGCCCATGCATTTTTGGACTGTTGGTGCACGGACATTGTTATGTACATATCTGCACTACTTCTTGTATTGTATATATAAATATGACAGATTTCAAGATATGATTCAGTATATTTTTATATGACATGTATATTGGCACATTACACTATTTTAACGGATCTCGCTTTGTCTTTGCATTCTTCCGGGGGGATTGCGGGTTGTTAATGTGATATTTTTGACTGCATTGGTGTGTAAGTTGTGATATGCGAGGGTGGGGGTGGGGGTGTTTGGTGGGTGTCTCCCTAACTTTTGCCTCCCCTCTCCCCCGTGTCGTAGATGCAGTACTCACCGGTATGTTCTGCGCCTACGTCGCTGTTGTTCGTACAGGAGCAGAAAGACAAGGGGAGCTAATATTTGGAGTTCGGCTCCATGGAGTGTGTTGAGCGTTTTCCCATAGCAAAGGCTGTTTCCGCCGTGTTTTTATCCACGGTGAATCTGCCCCGGAAAAGGTGGCGGATTGGTGTGTTGTAATAGTGTGGGCGGTACTTTGTCTCCCGCCTGTCTGTTGGCGGTGACCGCCACGCTGTTTGTCTGTACCGCCGTGGCGGGCGAAGTGTTAAAGTGCCTGTCTTTGTTGGCGGTTACCGCCAGGGTCGTAATTCCCTTTTTTTTTTCGCTGGCCTGTTTGCGGTATTACCCCACCTTTTACACCGTCCGCCAGGGTTGTAATGACCCCCATAGTGCTATATGATATAAGTGGTATAGTAGGAGCTTTGCATGTCTCCTAGTTCAGCTTAACCTGCTCTGCTAAAGCTACCTCTATCAGCCTAAGCTGCTAGAACACTACTAATCTACTAATAAGAGGTAACTGGACCTGGCACAAGGTGTAAGTACCCTCAGGTACCCACTATAAACCAGGCCAGCCTCCTACACATGTTTGACAGCGAGAGCACACACAATCTAGCACTGGTTAGCATTGGTAAAGTGCATAGAGTCCTAAAGCCAACAAAAAAGAATTCATCAAACAGGAGGGATGAAGGCAAAAAGTTTGGGGGAATACCACACCAGGGGTGTCAGGTCTAATAAGCACACAAAGCGATTGTGCATGTGTGCTGGAGGTACTTTTGTGGCACAGATTGAGACCCTCAGCGAGGCTTTGTGTACTAGAGGGGCACACTATGTTCACCCTCTTTATTAAATGTGACTACCAGTAGCTTCCTAGTCTGTAGAGAGCTAATACTGGTGGCTGCAATACTGTTTTTAGGGTCAAGGCTGTCATGTTTATCTGCCTATGTTGGTCAGAGTCACCTGCTGGAATCTCCCACCTTTTGTAGTCTGTCAGTCACCTGAAGGTGGGTCCTTCACTCATTCATGTTGGACATGGACTTCGTACGTGTGTATCACTATCTGTAGAGGATGCATGTATTGAGAGTATAACACACAAATTGACATAACTACACTGGAATCCATTTTGTTTCTGCTACATTCAACTGGTACTGATATGTGTTTATACGTCTCCTTGTAAATATGACCTACTTAGAATTTTTCAGCCCCTTGGCAAGCACAGATATGAACCAACATGCCAATAAAAAACAGGGAAGACAGACTGTGACCCACACACCTCCCATGACTTACTTTGTGATAATGCATTTTGGATAATGGTAATTACTGTCACAGACTCCGCGATTATAATTATTTGGGAGTTCTGGAGCCCCTTTCCCCAAAATGTGGAGACACACAAAAAATCCACACTAAATATATTTTTAAAAAGTTTCTATTGAATATTAAAACCCTATTGTTAGAAATGGGGTCTTTGGTTGGCAGTCATGGTACCCACTGTCCAAGCAAGGACCCTCACTCTAGTCCGGGTAAGTCACACACAATCCAGATTATCATGTGCCCATCCTCTGGTAGCTTGGCACTGAGCAGTCAGGCTTAACTCAGAAGGCAATGTGTAAAGTATTTGTGCAATAAATCATGCAACAACACAGTATAGCACCACAAAAATACACCACACAGTGTTTAGAAAAATATATAATATTTATCTGGATAAATGCAGGTCAAAACGATTAAGATGCAATAAGTATATGTTGAAAATATCACTGTAGAAATGAAATAAAGTGACTTTAGTCTCTTAAAAGCAATAAAGGTCTCTTGCAAGCACAAAGTATCTGGTTTCTGTTCAAAATCTCTGCAAAAAAACACAGAGGAGAAGATGCGTGGAAAACAGGGAAGTGTGCGTTGATTTCTAGGGCCGCACATGCAATGCGTAATTTATTTTTCACGCAGGGAAGGCTTTGCATCGATTCCCATCGCTCGGTCTTGGATCCTCTTCGGGTTGAGGGATTTTCGGATGCCCTGGGGACGATGCGTTGAAATCCGGCGCTGACAGGACAAAGTCACAGGGTCTGCATCGATCCGGTGGGCGTTGCGTGGAAATTTCTACTGCACAGCAGGCGCTGCATTGATTCCTCTCAGGAAGTTGGGCTGCGTCATTGAGGCTGGGCTGTGTGTCGAATTTCCAGACGCTACGCTGGTGCTGCATCAATCTTCTTGTTGCGAAGTCGGGCTGTGTTGTTCCGGTTCGGCGTGCATTGAATTGTTTACCACAATGCAGGCTGTGCATCATTTCTGGCAGGCTGTGTATCGATTGTCACGGCACAGGGCGTTCTTCTTGCAGAGATGAAGTCTTTTTGGTCCTGAGACTTCAGGGAACAGGAGGCAATATCTATCCAAGCCCTTGGATAGCACTTCTCAGCACAGCCAGAGAGTAGCAAGGCAGCAGGGCAACAGCAAGTCAGCAGTCCTTCACAGAAAGCAGTCAGGTAAGTCCATTGGGCAGCCAGACAGTTCTTCTTGGCAGGTTGCAGGTTCTGGTTCAGGTTCTCTTCTCCAGGAAGCGTCTGTGACAAGAGTGTCTTGTCAAGAAGTGTCTGAGTTGGTAGGGTCAGAGACCCTGCTTAAATACGAAAATGTGGCTTTGAAGTGGGCGAGACTTCAAAGAATGGCGTAGAAGTGCACAAGGTCCCCTTTCAGTTCCATCCTGTCTGCCAGGGTCCCAGTAGAGGGTGTGACAGTCCTTTGTGTGAGGGCAGGCTATTGTCCTTTGACATGTAAGTGTCAGGCCCTCCACCCTCCCAGCCCAGGAAGACCCATTCAATATGCAGATGTGTGCAAGTGTGACTGAGCATCCTGTGTTTGGGGTTGTCTGAGTGAATGCACAAGGGAGCTGTCAACTAACCCTAGCCAGACGTGGATTGGAAGGCACAGAAGGATTTGAGTGTAGAGAAATGCTCACTTTCTAAAAGTAGCATTTCTAAAATAGTAATATACAATCCAACTTATCCATTAAGCAGGATTTAGTATCACCATTCTGGCCATACTAAATATGACATGGCTACTCCTTTCAGATCAGGATCTACCACTCAGACAGTATATGAGGGTATTCCTAATGCTATCCTATAAGGCTGCGATGGAGGGCTGTCTAGACTCCCTTCTTCAAGGGAGGGAGTGAACCATATCCTCAAGCAGGACACTGTTGGTGCTCCAGGGAGATGCTTCATAGAAGAAAAGGGGCCATGAAGATGCTGAAGCAGGTCGAAGCAGAAAGGCTGAAGCAGGTCGAATCCCAAGCTGCAAAATCCACAGACACTAGAGCACCACAGCTTCATTGCCACCTCTGTGAATGGTGCTTGCTCTGCTCCCCTGAAGACGTGTCAAACCATAATGGCTGAGTGAGATGAGGGCCATCTTCATGGTGCTTGGGGGACTGGGTGGGGCACAACCCATAGGCAGTGCAGACTAACTGAAACATTCAAAGGTCACAGACACGGCTTGCATGATGAACTGACAGATAAAGGTGCTATGCTCACTAGGGGAATCAAAAGTGGGAAAGCAAAGTCTGTATGGTCAGAGGGGTAAGGACAGTAAATGCAGGCTCCTGACATAGCCGGTGGCCTTCCCTAGATTTCCAGAGTCTCTGTACATTCTATCAGGGCAAGCCTGAGAAAAATTTGAGTCTGTAACAAGAAATAATTTGTTATGAGGTTGCCCCTTGAGAATAGCCAACTCTTCTTCCCTATGCAAGCACAAAAGGGTGAGAATAAATATATTTTGTGTTTTTGTAGTTACTATATCTGCGAGAGAATTCTGGATGCTGCTTCCTTACCTTAGAATTATCCCCAGGCTTCATACTGATCCAGAAAATATTCAAGCAGTACCCGTGTGGCATTGTTTAGCTCCGCATGATATTGTCGGCATTGTCTGCCATATTGAATTGACGTACGCGGTACCTATATTAGAACCACCTTGGCATGCTCCCGTCAGTTGTTTCCTTTCCACACCAGATAGTGCTGTTCCAGTCTGAGTTACCCCCAGTCACTTTTTGACTTTTTGCAACTTTTTATTTAACTTTTTTAAGATCTCTACTGGTGTTTAGAAATGTCACCTAAGAAGCCATCTGGTTTCAAACCATGTGGGGCCTGCTACATGCAATTGTCGATGACAGACCTCCACTTAATGTGTTTGTGGTGCTTGGAGTGGGACTCCGACTCCATGGCCTGCGAGGACTGCCACACCATGTACAACAGAGCCCTGAGGGAATCTTCCTCTAGCTCCGCGCCATGCAACGCAGGTCAACTTAGCAACACTTGAGGTCCCGTTCTCCAAGAAGGTGCCAGAATTATTGGGAGGTCAGGTAAGTACCACCAATTTAAGAAGCCAAGAAGTCGTAGAGATCTTCAACTTGACGCGGTCAGATGAAGTCTTCTGATGTGATGCGGAAACCTCGAGGCACTGCAAGTTACTGGAATGGAACCATGTCTGCTCCACGCTTCCCCAGTTTTCCTGGAGCTGGAGCAACACCCGCTCAGCTGAAAGAGTTTAGTGCGATCATACACCTCATATTTGGGCAGCCCGACCCTCTGGAGCACCTTAGGGCCCCATGGGCACAGAAGGCCCCCTAATGTACACTTTTGGCAAGAGAATGTTCTTTTCTGCCCTTCTGGCAGTTATTCCCATGCGATATGGAAGTCTGTTGCGCATGTGCTGCCTATGGGCCTCGGAGGACCCTTACATACTAATGGGGTAAACCTAGAGAACCGAAGGACCTGGGTATAATGTGATACATACAACACAGATGATCCAAACGGACACTATGGATAAGTTAACTCAATTAACATATCCTCACACCATTCAACTTCAACATTATACAAGAGATAAATAAATCAAATTTCTTAGAAGGGAGAAGAAAGCACAAAAACACATCACAAAAAGAAATGCAAAATAGATGCACAGCACACAAATTGTATTGAAAATCATTCATATATGAACATTATTTACATATAAATGTTTGCTCCCTTAAATGCAGGAAAGTGCTCAACAGGAGTGAGCGTGTTAAGATTAAAAGGGAAAAAAACAAAAAAATATATTGATAATCTCTCTTCATTAGAAACATAGGGGGTCATTCTGACCCCGGCGGGCGGCGGGAGCCGCCCGCCTGGAGGGAACCGCCAGAATACCGCTGCGCGGTCAAAAGACCGCCGCGGGTATTCTGGGTTTCCCACTGGGCTGGCGGGCGACCGCCAAAAGGCTGCCCGCCAGCCCAGTGGGAAACACCCCTCCATGAGGATGCCGGCTCCGAATGGAGCCGGCGGAGTGGAGGATGTGCGACGGGTGCAGTGGCACCCGTCGCGTATTTCAGTGTCTGCAAAGCAGACACTGAAATACAAAGTGGGGACATCTTACGGGGGCCCCTGCAGTGCCCATGCCATTGGCATGGGCACTGCAGGGGCCCCCAGGGGCCCCACGACACCCCTCACCGCCATCCTGTTCCTGGCGGTCGGAACCGCCAGGAACAGGATGGCGGTGAGGTGGTCGGAATCCCCCATGGCGGCTGCAGCAAGCTGCACCGCCATGGGGGATTCCCAGGGCAGCGGAAAACCAGCGGGAGACCGTCGGTTTTCCTATTCTGACCGCGGCCAAACCGCCGCGGTCAGAATGCCCTGCGGGGCACCGTTCATATATCCAATCGGCTATTTAAGTCAGTTCCATCTTCCAGAGGTAAATGTTTAAGTCAGTCTTGCCTCCCTGTGGATAATGAACCCATTCCAGGCTATAACAGCAGGGGAATGTCGAACTTTTGACCCGAAAGAAAAGATAGCCAGCCAGTTAGGACCTTTGGACCCAGGTCTTCATCAGGACAAGATAGACAGTGGAAAAAAGGAGAGCAACCTGGCGACATGTAACCTCCAGCATTAGACCAATCAAAGAACTATCAACACAAAGGCCAACGGATTCCTCATCTGGTGGATGAAATCTCCTTTCTTAATACTCAATATCCAATAGCAGAGGTAGTTTCTCTTTTAGGGCTGAGGGGCTGTGCACTTCTGAAATTCCTTCACATTGATATAAAAAATATTGACTAGATCGCTTTGAGTAGAGATACGACGGTGTCTCTAAATAGATCTATGCATTTAAGTCTGGACTGTCTGTCCCAGGCTGCCTACCCTGCCTCGCATTAAAGCACAAGACGGAAGCCAGGCAGTAAATCAACTTTCTACACTGTGGCGCATGACACAGGCTGACTGCTCCAAAGCCCTTCATTTCCATTGTGGTCTTTGGCAGTATCCACTATAGAACAGTGGCATTTTAAGCATCATGATTTTGAGCGTCGGAGTCTTTATCCCTGCGTGAGTGCCATCTGTCTTTAACAGGCATAGATTCCACCCTGTCCCCATTCATCACGCAGTAGGAGTAGATGCAAGCATGTGTGATTTAGTGCCTTGTCTTCAGTAACGGTCAGTGTTATAATGCTAATCTTGTTTTTTTTTTTATTGTACTGAGACCCTGTGTCATGTTAACCTCCCCCATTTGACACCCTAGACCCTGGCTGCAGATCGCTGGCTCCTTTAGAAGTGGAACCGCTTTGATTGAGAGCACTGGTGCTGAGGCTGAAGGCAAAGAAAAGTATCTGAAAGTGAGCTGGTGTCTCTGCAGAGCACACAGAACAATGGTCATGTACTCCAGTTGCAAATGAAATTCAGTGTAAATGTGTGTGAAGGGGTGCATAGGGATTAAAATATTTAGAAGGCAGAAGCAAAATGAAATAAAGTGCTCAAATGTGAAGGAGAACAGTGTATGTTTGGGGTGGTAAAATGAGCGAGTCGCGGGAAAGTGCATTAAAGGGAGAGGAAAAAAGGGTGCTGAAGAGGAAAGAGAGGAGGTTGAAAATGTGCAAATGGATGAGATGTGAAGTGAAAAAGGACATGCCTATTTAACGAAAGGACACATAACTGAGGGCCATACTCCTTCCATAGGCCTCAATTGAATCATTTCCAATGTTAATTATGTATAACTAATCGTTGTTATTACTCATTTATCTTGAACAGCTAGCAATCATTGACAAAGCCAATATACTGACAGGTTTTAGGTGTATGTCAGTTGTGTTATATTTCTGGATGTGATTCCATCTCAGAGAGAATCCAAAGCACAGGCTGGGTGGCACACTATGGGAATCACAGAAATGTATTTTACATGTTCCCTTTTAGAGAGCCCCCACTTTTTTCATTAAAAATCTGTCTCCACATATTTCTGTGTGAGTGATTGCAGCCAGCAGCTGTGACTGCTAATTTGCACATTAATGTAAATGTCGAACGTAGTAATGCAGTAAGATATGGGGCAGTTTTTACTGTGTTTAGTATTTCAAGACTATACATTCCCACTGTTTTTATAAACCTTGCTTTCTCACTAAGGTCATTTGTTTTCAAATGCACCATTTGTCCATCTTTTTTCAATGTTTTCTTGGGAAGAGGAATCCACCTTGGACCCCACATTTGTCCATTAATCTTGCTCGCTTCACTCGCTACATAAAAGTCATACCCAACTTTTACGCCCCCCCCTTCCACTTTCGTATGTCACTATTCTCCACTGTCCTATAAACCGAAAAACTGGCTGCTTGCACCATTCGTAGTCCACTCACAATCTGGTTCGATTGAAGAATAAAGAGCTCCATGTGGGTGCGTCAGTTGCTCTGTTCTGATACAAAGTTTCAATGGCTCCCTTTCTACCTCTCCGTTTTGCTGCAGCCAAGAGGGAGCCATTGATACTTTGTATCAGAGCTGAGTAACTGACACACCTGGTGAAGGGAATACCCTTTCAAGTGCCTGGGTTGTTCAAACCAGTGGTCAATGCTCATCATGGCTCTGTGCTCATGGTGTGGAAAGTCACAAAATTAACTGACATCAGTGTGCTGAAGTGGTGCCTATGTAGTTACTGCGCACGTCACTTCTGGCACCACACAGAGCCAAATGAAGCCACTCACTGGCACGCTGAGGTACTGCTCGAAGCTTTTCTGGACCCAGTCTGACACCTAAGGATAATTCTAAGGTAAGTGTTAGAAATGGGGTTTTTGGTTGGCAGTCAGGTTACCCTCTGTCCAAGCAAAAGCCCTCACTCTAGTCAGGGTAAGTCACACACAATCCAAGATTATCCTGTGCCCACCCTCTGGTAGCTTGGCACGAGCAGTCAGGCTTAACTTAGAAGGCAATGTGTAAAGTATTTGTGCAATAAATCATACAATACCACCATATAGCACCACAAAAATACACCACACAGTGTTTACAAAAATATATAATATTTATCTGGATAATTGTAGGTCAAAAAAGAATAAAGTTTGCAATGGGAAATTGTAGGGATATCACTGAAAAGTGATATACAGTGTCTTAAGTCTTTAGAATATAAACAAAGTCTCTTTCAAGCACAAGTACCTGCTTTGGAGTGGAAAAATCTCCTCAGAGGGCCACAAAAGAAGAGGTGCGTGGAAAAAGGGTGTGTGCGTCGATTTCTCCCCAGTCCACACGGACTTGCGTCGTTATTTTCCACGCGGGGAAGTCGTGCGTCGTTTTCCGTCACGCGGACAGTCTCTTTTCGTGGATCGCGGGGATTACCAGATGTCCCGGGTCTGTGCGTGGATTTTCCTGCTTGTTTTCCGGCTGCATGTCGTTCTGCGGGGCTGCGCGTCGAAATTACGATCTCACGGCAGGCGTCGCGTCGATTTCTCCTCTAGAGGTCGGGCGGCGTTGTCCTTGCGAAGCCGTGCGTCGGATTTTCGGTCGTCCCAAGAGCGTTGCGTCGATCAGCGTCGGTGTGCGGCGTTTTTCTCGCCGCGGAACAAGCTGTGCGTCGAAATTTTCGGTGCACAGAGCGTCCAAGTGAAAGAGAGAAGTCTTTTTGGTCCTGAGACTTCAGGGAACAGGAGGCAAGCTCTATCCAAGCCCTTGGAGAGCACTTTCACAGCCAGACAAGAGTTCAGCAAGGCAGCAGGCCAACAGCAAGGCAGCAGTCCTTTGTAGAAAGCAGACAGGTGAGTCCTTTGAGCAGCCAGGCAGTTCTTCTTGGCAGGATGTAGTTTCTGGTTCAGGTTTCTTCTCCAGCAAGTGTCTGATGAGGTAGGGCAGAGGCCCTGTTTTATACCCAAATGTGCCTTTAAAGTGGGGGAGACTTCAAAGAGTGGCTAAGAAGTGCACCAGGTCCCCTTTCAGTTCAATCCTGTCTGCCAGGGTCCCAGTAGGGGGTGTGGCAGTCCATTGTGTGAGAGCAGGCCCTCCACCCTCCCAGCCCAGGAAGACCCATTCAAAATGCAGATGTATGCAAGTGAGGCTGAGTACCCTGTGTTTGGGGTGTGTCTGAGTGAATGCACAAGGAGCTGTCAACCAAGCCCAGCCAGATGTGGATTGTAAGGCACAGAAGGATTTAAGTGCAAAGAAATGCTCACTTTCTAAAAGTGGCATTTCTAGAATAGTAATATCAAATCCGACTTCACCAGTCAGCAGGATTTTGTATTACCATTCTGGCCATACTAAATATGACCTTCCTGCTCCTTTCAGATCATCAGCTGCCACTTCAACAGTGTATGAGGGCAGCCCCAATGTTAGCCTATGAAGGGAGCAGGCCTCACAGTAGTGTAAAAACGAATTTAGGAGTTTTACACTACCAGGACATATAACTACACAGGTACATGTCCTGCCTTTTACCTACACGGCACCTTGCTCTAGGGGTTACCTAGGGTACACATTAAGGGTGACTTATATGTAGAAAAAGGGGAGTTCTAGGCTTGGCAAGTACTTTAAAATGCCAAGTCGAGGTTGCAGTGAAACTGCACATACAGGCCTTGCAATGGCAGGCCTGAGACAGGGAAAAGGGGCTACTTAAGTGGGTGGCACAACCAGTGCTGCTGGCCCACTAGTAGCATTTAATTTACCTGCCCTATGCACATAAAGTGCACCTTACTAGGGACTTATAAGTAAATTAATAGTCCAATCAGGTATGATTCAAGGTTACCAATTTTTAAGGGAGAGAGCATATGCACTTTAGCACTGGTTAGCAGTGGTAAAGTGCGCAGAGTCAAAAAACCAGCAAAAACAGTGTCCAAAAAGTGGAGGGAGGCAGGCAAAAAGTTAGGGGTGACTACCCTAAGGCTGTCAGGTCTAACATGTGCCCCCCCCAGCTGAAAGTGGGGAGAGCTACCCGACCTCCTGGGAGCTCTCATCGCTAAGGCGGAAGTACCTGGAGAGACCATCAGCATTGGCGTGGTCAACCCCTGGGCGATGTTCCACCGTAAAGTCCATCCCCTGTAGGGAAATGGACCACCTCAAGAGTTTTGGATTCTCACCCCTCATCTGCATGAGCCATCTGAGGGGCCTGTGGTCTGTCTGAACCCGGAAGTGAGTCCCAAACAGGTAGGTGTAGGAGGCTGGACTGGCTTGTAGTGAGTACCAAGGGGTACTTGCACCTTGCACCAGGCCCAGGTGTCCCTTATTAGTGTATAGTGTGTCTAGCAGCTTAGGCTGATAGATAATGGTAGCTTAGCAGAGCAGCTTAGGCTGAACTAGGAGACGAGTGAAGCTCCTACAGTACCACTAGTGTCACTTGCACAATATCATAAGAAAACACAATACACAGATATACTAAAAATAAAGGTACTTTATTTTTATGACAATATGCCAAAGTATCTCAGAGTGTACCCTCAGTATGAGGATAGCAAATATACACAAGATATATGTACACAATACCAAAAATATGCAGTATAGTCTTAAAAAACAGTGCAAACAATGTATAGTTACAATAGGATGCAATGGGGACACATAGGGATAGGGGCAACACAAACCATATACTCCAAAAGTGGAATGCGAACCACGAATGGACCCCAAACCTATGTGACCTTGTAGAGGGTCGCTGGGACTATTAGAAAATAGTAAGGGTTAGAAAAATAGCCCACCCCAAAACCCTGAAAAGTGAGTGCAAAGTGCACTAAAGTTCCCCAAAGGACATAGAAGTCGTGATAGGGGAATTCTGCAGGAAAGACACAAACCAACAATGCAACAACAATGGATTTCCAGTCGTGGGTACCTGTGGAACAAGGGGACCGAGTCCAAAAGTCACAAGCAAGTCGGAGATGGGCAGATGCCCAGGAAATGCCAGCTGTGGGTGCAAAGAAGCTGCTACTGGACAGTAGAAGCTTAGGTTTCTGCAGGAACGCCAAGGGCTAGAGACTTCCCCTTTGGAGGACGGATCCCTCACGCCGTGGAGAGTCGTGCAGAAGTGTTTTCCCGCCCAAAGACCGCCAACAAGCCTTGCCAGCTGCAAATCGTGCTGTTAGGGTTTTTGGATGCTGCTGTGGCCCAGGAGGGACCAGGATGTCACCAATTGCGTCAGGGGACAGAGGGGGCGTCGAGAAAAACAAGGAGCCCGCTCAGCAGCAGCCAGCACCTGCAGAAGTGCCAGAAACAGGCACTACGAGGATGCGTGAAACGGTGCTCACCCGAAGTCGCACAAAGGAGTCCCACGTCGCCGGAGGACAACTTAGGAGGTCGTGCAATGCAGGTTAGAGTGCCGTGGACCCAGGCTGGACTGTGCACAAAGGATTTCCGCCGGAAGTGCACGGAGGCCGGAGTAGCTGCAAAAGTCGCGGTTCCCAGCAATGCAGTCTGGCGTGGGGAGGCAAGGACTTACCTCCACCAAACTTGGACTGAAGAGCCACTGGACTGTGGGAGTCACTTGGACTGAGTTGCTGGATTCAAGGGACCTTGCTTGTCGTGCTGAGAGGAGACCCAATGGACCAGTGATGCAGTTCTTTGGTGCCTGCGGTTGCAGGGGGACGATTCCGTCGACCCACGGGAGATTTCTTCGGAGCTTCTAGTGCAGAGAGGAGGCAGACTACCCCCACAGCATGCACCACCAGGAAAACAGTCGAGAAGGCGGCAGGATCAGCGTTACAGAGTTGCAGTAGTCGTCTTTGCTACTTTGTTGCAGTTTTGCAGGCTTCCAGCGCGGTCAGCAGTCGATTCCTTGGCAGAAGGTGAAGAGAGATGCAGAGGAACTCGGATGAGCTCTTGCATTCGTTATCTAAGGAATCCCAAGAGACAGAGACCCTAAATAGCCAGAAAAGAGGGTTTGGCTACCTAGGAGAGAGGATAGGCTAGCAACACCTGGAGGAGCCTATCAGAAGGAGTCTCTGACGTCACCTGATGGCACTGGCCACTCAGAGCAGTTCAGTGTGCCAGCAGCACCTCTGTTTCCAAGATGGCAGAGGTCTGGAGCACACTGGAGGAGCTCTGGGCACCTCCCAGGAGAGGTACAGGTCAGGGGAGTGGTCACTCCCCTTTCCTTTGTCCAGTTTCGCGCCAGAGCAGGGCTAAGGGGTCCCTGAACCGGTGTAGACTGGCTTATGCAGAAATGGGCACCATGTGTGCCCATGAAAGCATTTCCAGAGGCTGGGGGAGGCTACTCCTCCCCTGCCTTCACACCATTTTCCAAAGGGAGAGGGTGTAACACCCTCTCTCAGAGGAAGTCCTTTGTTCTGCCATCCTGGGCCAAGCCTGGCTGGACCCCAGGAGGGCAGAAACCTGTCTGAGGGGTTGGCAGCAGCAGCAGCTGCAGTGAAACCCCAGGAAAGGCAGTTTGGCAGTACCAGGGTCTGTGCTACAGACCACTGGGTTCATGGGATTGTGCCAACTATGCCAGGATGGCAGAGAGGGGGCAATTCCATGATCATAGACATGTTACATGGCCATATTCGGAGTTACCATTGTGAAGCTACATATAGGTAGTGACCTATATGTAGTGCACGCGTGTAATGGTGTCCCCGCACTCACAAAGTCCGGGGAATTGGCCCTGAACAATGTGGGGGCACCTTGGCTAGTGCCAGGGTGTCCTCACACTAAGTAACTTTGCACCTAACCTTTACCAGGTAAAGGTTAGACATATAGGTGACTTATAAGTTACTTAAGTGCAGTGTAAAATGGCTGTGAAATAACGTGGACGTTATTTCACTCAGGCTGCAGTGGCAGGCCTGTGTAAGAATTGTCAGAGCTCCCTATGGGTGGCAAAAGAAATGCTGCAGCCCATAGGGATCTCCTGGAACCCCAATACCCTGGGTACCTCAGTACCATATACTAGGGAATTATAAGGGTGTTCCAGTAAGCCAATGTAAATTGGTAAAATTGGTCACTAGCCTGTTAGTGACAATTTGAAAGAAATGAGAGAGCATAATCACTGAGGTTCTGATTAGCAGAGCCTCAGTGAGACAGTTAGTCACTACACAGGTAACACATTCAGGCACACTTATGAGCACTGGGGCCCTGGCTGGCAGGGTCCCAGTGACACATACAACTAAAACAACATATATACAGTGAAAAATGGGGGTAACATGCCAGGCAAGATGGTACTTTCCTACAGTAGGGTCTTAGCTTCTTCAGTGCCCAGACCACAGCAAAAGCTTCTCTCTCAATAGCACTCCACCTCTGTTCCCGGGGAAATAGCCTTCTGCTAATAAAGACTACCGGTTGATCTCGGCCCTCCTCAGTTAGCTGTGCTAGGACTGCCCCTATGCCATGCTCTGAAGCGTCTGTCTGCACGATAAATTCCTGGGAGTAGTCAGGGGCCTTGAGCACGGGGGCCGTGCACATGGCTTCCTTCGGGGCGTCAAAGGCTTTTCTGACAAGCCTCTGTCCAATTCACCAACCTAGGTTGTTTCTTGGAAGTGAGTTCTGTCAAGGGTGATACAATGGTACCATAGCCCTTGACAAATCTGCGGTAGTATCCTGTGAGGCCTAAAAAGGGCTCTCACCTCAGTCTGCGTTCGCGGTGGTTGCCAGGCCTTGATAGTTTCAATCTTGGCCTGGAGTGGCTGCACCTTGCCACCACCCACTAGGTGTCCCAAGTACACCACGGAACCCTGCCCAATCTGGCACTTACTAGCCTTGATGGTCAGGCCTGCCTGTTGCAGGGCCTGAAGCACCTCCTTGAGGTGAAGCAGGTGTTCCTCCCTGCTGGAACTGTAGACAGCTATGTCATCCAGGTAGGCTGCACAGAAGGCATCCTTGCCAGCTAGGACCCCGTTAACCAACCGTTGGAAGGTAGCAGGGGCATTTTTCAATCCAAACGGCATCACCCGGAACTGGTAATGGCCATCAGGGGTTGAAAATGCAGATCTTTCCTTAGCCCCCTCAGTCAGGGCGATCTGCCAGTACCCTGAAGTAAGATCAAATGTACTCAGGAACTTGGCAGCACCCAGCCTGTCAACGAGCTCATCAGCTCGGGGGATGGGGTGAGCATCAGTCCGTGTGACTGAGTTGAGACCCCGGTAGTCCACACAGAACCGGAGTTCTGGCTTCGCACCTGGGGCAGTAGCCTTAGGGACCAACACAACTGGGCTGGCCCAGGGACTACTGGATTTCTCGATAACCCCTAGAGTCAACATCTTGGAGACCTCCTCCTTGATGCTGGCCTTCACCTTATCCGACAACCTGTAAATTTTGTTCTTCACAGGGAGACTGTCACCTGTGTCAATATCATGAACACAGAGGTGGGTCAGTCCAGGAGTAAGGGAGAACAGAGGGGAGAACTGCTCCAACAGCTCACAGCAGTGTCCTTTCTGGTTTAGAGTCAGGGAGTCAGAAAGAATGACCCGCTTACTGACCCATCACCTTCTTGGGCAGAGAGGAGGTCGGGGAGAGGTTCACTTTCCTCTTCCATTCCTTCATCTGTAACCAGAAGCATGTTGATCTCCGACCTCTCAAAATGAGCCTTTAGTCGGTTCACATGGAGCACCCTTAGGTGATTCCTAGGGGTTTGGAGGTCCACTAGGTAAGTGGCCTCCCCTTTCCGCTCCTTGATTTCAAATGGGCCTGACCAGCGGTCCTGAAGAGCTCTAGGCTCTACTGGCTCCATTACCCACACTTTGTCTCCAGGTTGAAACTCTACCAGGGTGGCCTTCTGGTCATACCAGTGTTTCATTACCTCTTGACTGGCCTCAAGGTTACTTTGGGCCTCTTTCCAGAAGCGGGTCATCTGGTTGCGGAGGGCCAACATGTAGCTGACCACGTCCTGAGGGGGTGCCTTTGGAGCTTTCTCCAATCCCTCCTTGACAATGCTTAAGGGTCCCCTGACAGGGTACCCATAGAGAGGCTCAAAGGGACTGAACCCTACCCCCCTCTGGGGGACCTCTCTGTAAGCAAAGAGAAGGCATGGTAAGAGGACGTCCCACTTACGTCTCATGGCTTCAGGGAGGCCACCAATCATGCCTTTCAGGGTCTTGTTGAATCTCTCCACAAGACCATTAGACTGGGGGTGATAGGGTGTGGTGAACTTGTAGGTTACACCACACGCATCCCACAGAGACTTCATGTATGCAGACATGAAGTTAGTTCCTCTGTCAGACACTATCTCCTTGGGGAATCCCACATGGGTAAATATCCCCATCAGAGTTCTGGTCACCACCGGTGCAGTTACGGTCCTCAGAGGGATTGCCTCTGGGTAACGGGTGGCATGGTCCACCAAAACCAGGATGAACCTGTTGCCTAAGGCAGTTTTGGGGTCCAAGGGACCAACAATGTCGATGCCCACCCTTTCAAATGGGGTGCCAACGACAGGAAGTGGAATCAGGGGGCTTTTAACCCTTTTTCCTGCTTTACCACTGGCCTGGCAGGTAGGACAAGATCAGCAGAATTTATCTGAGTGTGTCCTCATTTTGGGCCAATAAAAGTGGGTGACAAGCCTGTCAAAGGTCTTGCCTTGCCCCAAATGTCCTGCCAGGGGAATGTCGTGAGCCAGACCCAGTAGGAAGGTTCGGTAACACTGGGGGACCACCAGCGTACGTGCTGCCCCAAAGGCCGGAACCTTAAGCTCACTGTAGAGGAGATCATTCTCCCAATATAGGTGGTGATCGCCAGAGGTGTCACCTGCCGCCTGGTTTGAGGCTTGTTTCCTCAGACCTTCTAGAGTGGGACATTCTTTCTGCGCCTTGCAGAATTCCTCCCTGGTGGGTCCACCCTCAACTTGCCAGCCATCAAGCTCAGGTAAGTCACCTAGGGTGGCAATGTCTTCCCCAGTTGGCTCGGGAGCCTCCTCCTCAGGAGCCCCGTCAGCCACTGCGGGAACTTCTGGGGCCGGTTTCCCACGCCCCTGGTCCCTCCTCTTGGCAGCTCTCTGGGCCATCGTTCCAGGCTCCAGACGCCCTTGACTTCGCTCTCGGTCAGCCATGGACCGTGTGGTCATGCAGACCCACTCAGGTAACCCTAACATCTCCAGGTGAGACTTGAGCTCCACTTCTTTCCAAGCAGTATGCTCAAGATCATTGCCTAACAGACAATCTACAGGCATGGCAGGACTCACAGCTACTTTCAGAGTACCAGAGACCCCCCCCCCCCCCCACTCAAAGGGAACCAGAGCCACCGGTAGGTGACTCTCGCGATTGTCAGCGACTATGACCTGGTGGAATGTATTAGGTACTATCTGCTCTGTTGACACCAGCTGACTCTTGATAGTAGTCATACTGGCTCCTGTGTCACGCAGAGCCTCCACCTTCTGCCCATCAATGGTGACCCACTGCCGGTACTTGGAAGTATTTTTGGGCATGTGGACCTTGGGCACCATTTCTCCTTCTCCCAGGGACACTAGGGAAATCTCTACCTGTTCCCCAAAGCTATCTGGGTCCATCTCCCCCCCGAGCGCTACACTAGTCAACCCAGGTGCCTGTCCGGTAGTGGACGGTGCCCTCTTGGGGCACTGGGGATCGCCTTTATAGTGACCATACTGGTAACACTCCATGCATTTGGGGTTAGATTTCCCTGACCTGTCATATGTCCCTGGCTTTTTCCCAAATTTGGAAAAGGAAGGGTTGCCACCCCCTCCCTGGGAATTCTTTTGGGGGCCTTTGAAGAGTTCCTTATCTGCAAGTTTATCTCCCCCCTCTTTCTTCTGTTGGGAACCCTGACCACCTTTGTGGGAGTCCCCCCCCAGGTACCTTCTTGGACACTCTGGTGCTAACCCAGAGGTCCGCCTCCTCAGCAAGCTTCCTGGGATCAGTCAGCTTGCTATCCACTAAGTGCTGGCGCAACTCTGTATAAGTAGTATTAAGCATATGCTCTCTTAGAATCAAGTCATATAAACCTTTATAATCAGCTACTTTGTTGCCCTGCACCCATCCATTCAGTGTCTTACTGGAGAAGTCAAAGAAATCTACCCATGTTTGTGTGGTTTGTTTGGTGCTGTCCCTGAACCTCTGACGGTATCCCTCAGGGGTCAGCCCAAACTTGGCAAGTAAAGTGGCTTTCTGAAGTGGGTATGTGTTTTGATCAGGTTGATCCAATGTGAGGAGTGTATCCCTCACCAATGGCGGTACATAACCATCACATAGCTACCCCCCATTGCCCTTCAGGAACCTCATGAGCCCTTAGTGCAACTTCATAAGCAGCTAACCATTTATCTATGTCATCTCCCACCACAAAACTGGGCACCACATTTTTGGGTATACGAACCTTCTTTTCTCCAGCAGATCCTGTCAGTATGCTGCCACCATTATTGCTGGATTCAGACTGTCTTGCCTTGATCTCCAGCTCCTTGAGACTCAGTTCATGAGCCAACAATAGTTTCTCTTTCAGCCAAAGCTCTCTCAGCCTCCACCTGTTTGGTTTCTCTTTCGGCTTCAATTTGTTTGGCTGCTCTTTCAGCCTCAGCTTGCTTGGCTTCTCTTTCTGCCCTTCTCTCCTCCTGTTGAGCCTCAATTTTCAGTTTTGCCATTTGCAATTGGAACTCCCTTTCTTCTCTCCTTTCCTCTGCGGTCAGGCTTTGCACAGAGACACTGCTCCCTGGTCTGGAAGGGGGCACAATTGCAGTGGTAACACCATCCACAGATAGTGAAAATTCCTCTGAGGGGCCATTTTCTGGCTCCTCTTCCTCATCATCCTCTAAATGGGCTTCTGCCCAGGCCTTCAGCGCCACTTGAAAGTCCTCCTTTCTGGAGGCCACTTGGGTGGGTACCCTCAATGCCCTGCAGAATCCTCTTAGTTGTTTGACCGTATATGTATCCAACTGGACTAGGTCAAAGTCCCCTGTCTGAGACCCAGTCAGAGACATGTTGAGTAAGGATTTAGTTTTTGAAAATTGTCAGGAGAAAAAACGGATTTGCAAAAAGAGATAAAAACCAAGTTGACCTTCAACTGTGGGTAGGTAGTGAAATACTTAGCTACTGTATGTAACTGCACAAATACAAGTCCTATCCTCACCGCTGATCACCAATGTTAGAAATGGGGTTTTTGGTTGGCAGTCAGGTTACCCTCTGTCCAAGCAAAAGCCCTCACTCTAGTCAGGGTAAGTCACACACAATCCAAGATTATCATGTGCCCACCCTCTGGTAGCTTGGCACGAGCAGTCAGGCTTAACTTAGAAGGCAATGTGTAAAGTATTTGTGCAATAAATCATACAATACCACCATATAGCACCACAAAAATACACCACACAGTGTTTAGAAAAATATATCATATTTATCTGGATAATTGTAGGTCAAAAAAGAATAAAGTTTGCAATGGGAAATTGTAGGGATATCACTGAAAAGTGATATACAGTGTCTTAAGTCTTTAGAATATAAACAAAGTCTCTTTCAAGCACAAGTACCTGGTTTGGAGTGGAAAAATCTCCTCAGAGGGCCACAAAAGAAGAGGTGCGTGGAAAAAGGGTGTGTGCGTCGATTTCTCCCCAGCACACACGGACTTGCGTCGTTATTTTCCACGCGGGGAAGTCGTGCGTCGTTTTCCGGCACTCGGACAGTCTCTTTTCGTGGATCGCGGGGATTACCAGATGTCCCGGGTCTGTGCGTGGATTTTCCTGCTTGTTTTCCGGCTGTGCATCGTTCTGCGGGGCTGCGCGTCGAAATTACGATCTCACGGCAGGCGTCGCGTCGATTTCTCCTCTAGAGGTCGGGCGGCGTTGTCCTTGCGAAGCCGTGCGTCGGATTTTCGGTCGTCCCAAGAGCGTTGCGTCGATCAGCGTCGGTGTGCAGCGTTTTTCTCGCTGTGGAACAAGCTGTGCGTCGATATTTTCGGCGCACGGAGCGTCCAAGTGAAAGAGAGAAGTCTTTTTGGTCCTGAGACTTCAGGGAACAGGAGGCAAGCTCTATCCAAGCCCTTGGAGAGCACTTTCACAGCCAGACAAGAGTTCAGCAAGGCAGCAGGCCAACAGCAAGGCAGCAGTCCTTTGTAGAAAGCAGACAGGTGAGTCCTTTGAGCAGCCAGGCAGTTCTTCTTGGCAGGATGTAGTTTCTGGTTCAGGTTTCTTCTCCAGCAAGTGTCTGATGAGGTAGGGCAGAGGCCCTGTTTTATACCCAAATGTGCCTTTGAAGTGGGGGAGACTTCAAAGAGTGGCTAAGAAGTGCACCAGGTCCCCTTTCAGTTCAATCCTGTCTGCCAGGGTCCCAGTAGGGGGTGTGGCAGTCCTTTGTGTGATAGCAGGCCCTCCACCCTCCCAGCCCAGGAAGACCCATTCAAAATGCAGATGTATGCAATTGAGGCTGAGTACCCTGTGTTTGGGGTGTGTCTGAGTGAATACACAAGGAGCTGTCAACCAAGCCCAGCCAGACGTGGATTGTAAGGCACAGAAGGATTTAAGTGCAAAGAAATGCTCACTTTCTAAAAGTGGCATTTCTAGAATAGTAATATCAAATCCGACTTCACCAGTCAGCAGGATTTTGTATTACCATTCTGGCCATTCTAAATATGACCTTCCTGCTCCTTTCAGATCAGCAGCTGCCACTTCAACAGTGTATGAGGGCAGCCCCAATGTTAGCCTATGAAGGGAGCAGGCCTCACAGTAGTGTAAAAACGAATTTAGGAGTTTTACACTACCAGGACATATATCTACACAGGTACATGTCCTGCCTTTTACCTACACGGCACCCTGCTCTAGGGGTTACCTAGGGCACACATTAAGGGTGACTTATATGTAGAAAAAGGGGAGTTCTAGGCTTGGCAAGTACTTTAAAAAGCCAAGTCGAGGTGGCAGTGAAACTGCACACACAGGCCTTGCAATGGCAGGCCTGAGACAAGGAAAAGGGGCTACTTAAGTGGGTGGCACAACCAGTGCTGCTGGCCCACTAGCAGCATTTAATTTACCAGCCCTATGCACATAAAGTGCACCTTACTAGGGACTTATAAGTAAATTAATAGTCCAATCAGGTATGATTCAAGGTTACCATGTTTTAAGGGAGAGAGCATATGCACTTTAGCACTGGTTAGCAGTGGTAAAGTGTGCAGAGTCTAAAAACTAGCAAAAACAGTGTCCAAAAAGTGGAGGGAGGCAGGCAAAAAGTTAGGGGTGACTACCCTAAGGCTGTCAGGTCTAACAGTAAGCAATCTGCATCTAGATAGTCTCTACCAGATAAGGCATAACCAAATATAAGTAACTTGTTCTTTTGAAGCAACTGCATGCAGTATTACACCTTGTGTGTGATTTAAGTAAAGTACTTACTCTTCCCAAAGATTAAGTACTGACTGTACATTTCAATCTTAACATGTATGTGCTTATTTGTGGAGTTCTGAATCTGTAACCCCTCACCAACCTTGGAGTAAGGCTTGGACTGCTCGACTTTGCTACTCTGAGGGTCAAATGCTAAAGGGATGGTGCTCATTTTTGGGTCCTTTATTAAGATTTCACCCTAGGACACCAGTGGTAAACTGCTCCGCTTTGCACAATCTCAGCCTAGTAACCCCTGAGGCCCCCTAAGAAGTCCCCAAATGCCTAGTACCATTGCGAAATTGTTACCTATTGGTATAATTCTGTGACGCAAACTCCTCTCTGTGTGTCATCTCATTGGTTACAGGTTTGACTTAATAGCCAACTTTGTAATGTTACGTCTTTCAAAAGGGCTTTCCAATCTACACCAGCCCACACATAATATTAGGTAGAATTGTTGTTGCATCAAGTTCTAAGGGAAGCTGATAATGCTGCAGATATCTCTGGCTGTGTTGAGGCCTGTTTGGCCAAAATAGCAGGGTTCCTGCCTGAGGGGACACATCTGAAGGGCTAGAGTTAGTTATTTGAAAAATACTGTACTGACAGCAAGCCAATCACTGAAGCCAGGTCAGCTGCTGAGTCAGGTTGCAACAGGAATAGCAAGCACTTTGTTGCCACACGTCTCTTCTTTCCTGCTGCGAGCCTGAAGTGCTGCCTACGCTTTGGGTGCACAAGTGACCGAAACTCATTTTCCAAGAACTGTAACTCAAACTGCAAAAAATTTAAAAACGCCGAGGGCTATAAAGGGAAATCCTTCAGTGGCATCCCTTTTGAACCTGAGAAGGTTTTCAAGGAACACTAAAACGAAGCAAACATGCGTTCTTAGATTAGTTTTAGCCATTAAAAAGCCATTGCTGTTTACACGCTTTTCAGCTCACATAAATATTGTTTTAAGAAATCGATGTATTGCCTCATCCGCTTAATTAGTCTGTGTTTAAGAACTGTTTATTTCCTCGAGAACACTCGTGAGATTTTATGCTTTTCTCTTTTTGCAGCGTACTGTCACAGTGCACACATGCCGTTGCAGCCCTCCTGTACCCTTTTAAATGGGAGCATACATTCATCCCAGTTCTCCCAAGGAAGTTAATAGATACTGTCTGTTGCCCAACACCATTTATGGTTGGTGTTCAAACACAGTGGAAAGATCAGGTTTTGGATATGCCTATGGAAGAGGTATGGACCTAGTTTTTTAAGGTTTTTTTTGCATATATTTCTCTTCAGAAATGTTACTCCTTGAACTGTGTTGAATTGCTGCATCTTTGCACAGCCTCGTGCCATGTAATTTACTGGTCATCGCATTCTAGACATGTAGGCGGTATCGTGTGACATCTGTAATGGCTCATGTAATAAAAAATATAATTAGAAGACATTATATATTCAGATTTCCGTTACAAAATTAAGCTTGAAAATTACTGCTGTGTACACTATGTAGTGAATGTGAGGAACGTTTAAGACTGTACCCATTTATAGAGAGTTCCCTTCCATTTTTTCATGATGGAATTCTTTCTTACATTCATTATAACCGTACCCCACACTTGACTTTGCACTATTATCTTACTCCAGCGCTGTTACTCTTGTATCCTGTAGTGCTTCCTTCTCAGCGTCATAGTGCCTGAGATGCACTGGTTAACCCTCATCCTCAAATCTATGAATACAAAGCCTTGTGGTGACTGGTAACAAGCACTCATTTTTATCTCACATATGTGTCTATGCTCTTCGTCCTCTTGCATGCACACATGTGCTACTTTCCTTTTTTTCAACCAGTTGGCGTGGCCTGTAACCTCCTTTTCTCATGCTCCGTGTTTTCTGTACATCATTTGATTTGTATCCTATTTTCTCATTTTTCGGCTTGGGCAGCCTGCTTACCGATACACAAAGTTTTAATAATGTGCTAGTGGTCATAATCAATTTGCATTTCCCCCCACATGCCTTAATTGCGCATTGATCATCTGTTGCATGTCTACGAGCAACCACCCAGGCAAGAAATCCGAAGAAGTGCCAAAGGGAGACACCTTACAATAGAGTTCTTTCAAATAATTTTTAACAAGAGTAAAGAGGTGAAGTATTAGGTGCCAAGGAGAACAGCAAGCACCTCTTTAATCAGTAAAGAAGTGAGGTGACTTATCCATGAGCATTCTAATGTGTATCCCTCACTATGTAATGGCAACACATGCTTGTAACCCCTGGGAAGGTGGAAGCGCCGAGTCACACGACACAACTTCTTGGTCTGGTAAAAAAAAAAATTGCATGTGAGAATAATTTCACTTCTTAAATAGCACCAATATGTAAAATGTTATTGTGTAAATGGGGTGCGCAACTTTTTGCACTCGAGGGTATGTATAATTAACAAACAAGAATTGTCTTTTCTGAGGATCTACGAGTTAAATAATAATTTAGTATAATAAGCACAGTCAGACTGATATGGTATTTGGGAACACAAATGTGCCTCTTGTACTTTGTCTGTGGTTCATCTGGCTTTGTGCATCTTCCTAAATCCCTGCCATATCCTCTCCAATGCAGATTATCAGAGAACCATGCTATGAAGGCCACAATGCCAACATCAACCAATTAATAATACATCCCTCAGTCAGTCAAGCTGGAGGAAAGGCTATATCCCTCAGATACAATGTTAGTGTGTCTGGTTGTTTGGAGGTGTGGCTCCCCCTTTAAGTGATTTTGACATCCTGTTAAAGCAGGAACTTCTAGCTAGCACCATCATTTGCCAGATCTGTAACTATTCACATTACCACTCAATCAGCTACAGAGATCAAGCTTCCCAGGACCATTAAGAGCTACCCCACAACGCCTCCACCTGGGGATCAGTCAATCGGCATGAGGACAGAAACAAGGCAAACAGTAGTACCAAACTCTCAAAACAGCTGCTGTCGCTTTCTTGCTCTCGACTCCGTATGGACGTAAGAAACTGCTAGAAATGGAGGAATGTGCTACAGCTACCCTCCTGCATTCGCAAAGGAAACAATAAATGGGCAGCCTGTTTGTTGCACCTTATCCTGTGTTAACTGTATCTGAGTTTCTTAACACACTCATGTAACCCTTCAGCGATAGATTTTAGAAAGTCCTGACAGTCGAAGCCCACGTTTCTGTCGTTTCTGTGAGATGCATAGCTTTTACGTTTCAAAGACAAATGGCAACCCTCCTCATAAAAATTCCACGTACTTTTTCCAGATAGAGAGCGGTCGGCACTGGTGGAAAATATTCCACGTGTATTTGGAAAAGAAATCCTGATTGTATGACATGATAGGTGAAATAAATGTAATCTGCTATCTTGTGGTTGACACTGTGGATCTAGGAAAGGAAGAAAGCAACATGTAAGGCTGGTGCACATTGGAATTTTCTTCTGGTGCCACGTTTTGGCATATTACTGATATGCAGCTGTTTGGATTTTAGCTCTGGATTTTGAAAGCTGTAAACCAAACCTACTGCTAATAATTATTTTGTTTTTTTTTAAACACCCTCTTTCACCATTTGGTTCCATGGCACTAATTTACAAGGTAGTTCTCTATATAGGCGATTTTCGTTTTTTATATATACAGGGAGTGCAGAATTATTAGGCAAGTTGTATTTTTGAGGATTAATTTTATTATTGAACAACAACCATGTTCTCAATGAACCCAAAAAACTCATTAATATCAAAGCTGAATATTTTTGGAAGTAGTTTTTAGTTTGTTTTTAGTTTTAGCTATGTTAGGGGGATATCTGTGTGTGCAGGTGACTATTACTGTGCATAATTATTAGGCAACTTAACAAAAAACAAATATATACCCATTTCAATTATTTATTATTACCAGTGAAACCAATATAACATCTCAACATTCACAAATATACATTTCTGACATTCAAAAACAAAACAAAAACAAATCAGTGACCAATATAGCCACCTTTCTTTGCAAGGACACTCAAAAGCCTGCCATCCATGGATTCTGTCAGTGTTTTGATCTGTTCACCATCAACATTGCGTGCAGCAGCAACCACAGCCTCCCAGACACTGTTCAGAGAGGTGTACTGTTTTCCCTCCTTGTAAATCTCACATTTGATGATGGACCACAGGTTCTCAATGGGGTTCAGATCAGGTGAACAAGGAGGCCATGTCATTAGATCTCCTTCTTTTATACCCTTTCTTGCCAGCCACGCTGTGGAGTACTTGGACGCGTGTGATGGAGCATTGTCCTGCATGAAAATCATGTTTTTCTTGAAGGATGCAGGCTTCTTCCTGTACCACTGCTTGAAGAAGGTGTCTTCCAGGAACTGGCAGTAGGACTGGGAGTTGAGCTTGACTCCATCCTCAACCCGAAAAGGCCCCACAAGCTCATCTTTGATGATACCAGCCCAAACCAGTACTCCACCTCCACCTTGCTGGCGTCTGAGTCGGACTGGAGCTCTCTGCCCTTTACCAATCCAGCCACGGGCCCATCCATCTGGCCCATCAAGACTCACTCTCATTTCATCAGTCCATAAAACCTTATAAAAATCAGTCTTGAGATATTTCTTGGCCCAGTCTTGACGTTTCAGCTTGTGTGTCTTGTTCAGTGGTGGTCGTCTTTCAGCCTTTATTACCTTGGCCATGTCTCTGAGTATTGCACACCTTGTGCTTTTGGGCACTCCAGTGATGTTGCAGCTCTGAAATATGGCCAAACTGGTGGCAAGTGGCATCGTGGCAGCTGCACGCTTGACTTTTCTCAGTTCATGGGCAGTTATTTTGCGCCTTGGTTTTTCCACACGCTTCTTGCGACCCTGTTGACTATTTTGAATGAAACGCTTGATTGTTCGATGATCACGCTTCAGAAACTTTGCAATTTTAAGAGTGCTGCATCCCTCTGCAAGATATCTCACTATTTTTGACTTTTCTGAGCCTGTCAAGTCCTTCTTTTGACCCATTTTGCCAAAGGAAAGGAAGTTGCCTAATAATTATGCACACCTGATATAGGGTGTTGATGTCATTAGACCACACCCCTTCTCATTACAGAGATGCACATCACCTAATATGCTTAATTGGTAGTAGGCTTTCGAGCCTATACAGCTTGGAGTAAGACAACATGCATAAAGAGGATGATGTGGTCAAAATACTCATTTGCCTAATAATTCTGCACTCCCTGTACTTGGTTTTTATGTGACAACCATGTCCACGGCAACAATAGAAGGTGGAAGAAATAGAGATGATGCTGATTTCCAGGGCTCTTTTTGGGAAAGGCAGGGTTCTCGGTGGCTCCTTAGCAAAAAAAAGACACACTACTGTACTCTGTTCTGTACTTCAGAGGCTTCAACGAATTGCTGAAAAACGTATTCTAAAACTTTACCCCTTTCTTTTTGACCGTACGAATGGAGTAGTCTGTTATCTTTAAAGATGCCTGCTTGCACATTCAAACAAGATTGTTCACTAGACGCCCAAGGTTTCTAGGGCATGTACAAGTGTGAAACTGAGAAAGACTAGTGTGTCTGTTTTTCACAAAACAGTCTTCCAGGTTAATGAACAGGCATTTTCCTAATGTTTATCAGACCACTCATAGATCCCATATTTAATATGTTTGTCTAATAGATGTGTTTTGCTGTCAGATGAAAGCAAATGCCATCGAAGTGTCTTGTTACATTGTTATGATCAGACACGATGGCTTCCTAGTTATTTTGCCTAAATCCTGATAACTACCACCTAGTCTTTCCAAGAATCACTTTGATTCCTATGTCAAAAGTCCATAAAACACCTGGGAGTTTTCTTACAATCCAAGCAGTAAAATCTTGACACGTTACTTTCGCTAACTCATGTGCCATCAAGTGGGATTTCTTAGAGGTAATCAAAGTGGCAGCTTGGGAAGGAAACAGGATACGTGTTTCAACAGCGGAATCTACAGAATCTACCTTTTGAATTAACAAATGGTAGTGAGTACTTTAAAAATGTCCCCATAATATGTTTGGGACACGTGGCTGCACTGCTACGATAACTGAAGAATTCTACCCAACAGGAGGAGGTCCAGGCACCAGACTGAGCATGCCGTTTTTTACTTCTTGAAGGACTTGGTGACTAAAATCAGGAGAAGAAATTGGACCCTTCTTCCCTAATGTAATAGGCACACTTTGAATCGCCTATATACAATGCTTCATACCCTTGATGAGGTCACTCTAGCATATGGGTAGTACACTGCACCATGATGAGTGCTTGGTTTGGAGAGTGTCAAATTGCTGTGTGGTCTGTGTATGAAGCGTTTTGGTGTTGTGGGAGTGACCTGAATGGTGGTCTTTTATTTAAAGTTTTGTTTTTGTTTTTCTTGCTTATGGCGTACAACAATGCACACACAGTAAGCACATAAGGATGTATGCGTTCCCATAACAAAAATCTCCACCCACCCCTCCTGCCCCTTTTTGTGCATGCCATATATTGTGAATGCTGAGAGTCTCTTTTCCATTATAATCTGCCTTGCAACCTCCTCCTGCCCAAGGGAGAGGAGCACTACATATGGACATGCATAACAGGTGAATCGCTTATACTGTTGGTTAGTCTGTGATAGGCTCTCCATTTCCCCCAAATATTATCATTTGTTTTTGTTTTGGGCAAGGCGCCTCTCATATACCACTCTATCTGCCTCTGTACATCTGTTTCTTCCCTCCTGCCAAATCCCCGCTATTGTTGTGTGTTCTGTTCCCCATATCCTGGACACATCCCTTTCACTACTACAAAGACCAGCACACAGAACAGTTGTTTCTTAGGAATATTTGTGTCGTTGAGGATGCCCAGGAAAACAAGATGGAGTGTCCTGGGGATTGCTACTTCCATCACGGCTTCCAGATCATTAATGATTCCCGTCAATATTTGTTCACCCCAGTCGTAAAGATTGTGTTGAAATCTGTCATACAAGATGGGGTGTCCTGGGGATTGCTACTTCCATCACGGCTTCCAGATCATTAATGATTCCCCCCAATATTTGTTCACCCCAGCCCCAAAGCTTGTGTTGAAATGTCATTTTCAGGCCTGCACTTAAGATATGTAGGGTTTTCCGCTCTCCCCATTTTGAATATTCGTGGCCTGTTGTAGTATGTCCTGTGGAGGATATTGAATTGAATCAGTTTCAGTCTTGCCTTGATAGTGATTTCCCTCAGGTGCATTAGGGTTGCTTCCGAATCAATATTCTCCATGGTCCCCACGTCAGCCTCCCACCTACTTGGAGACTCTTGAGGTTGTAATGGGGCATCACTAATTATGGTGCAGTATTGCTTGGTTGCCATCTTTTGAGCGGGCTGTATTCTAAGAGATCCATCTCCAGGACACCTGCCCTCTTATGGGCATGTACCAATTGCAAATATTTGAACCTCCAGGGACGTGATAGAGCATATCCCTGATATAATAACTCACATGTCTTAAACTCTCCTCCGTCTAGTATATCGCCTAGTGCTTCTGTCTCAGTGTGTTACACATATATATAGTGAATGTTGGTAACTGCTTCCACCTCTTCCCTTTCCATCCTATATGGCAGTTTGTTTTCTGGATTGTGACCCCATTCATTATTACCTGTGCAACTCTATGGTATGCTCTCATATCTAGGAGCACAAGGCCCCCGGTATAAACCGAGCTGGACTACGTATGCCATCCCAGAGCAGCTTTTGGAGCATTCTATTTTGTTAAAGTACTTGGGGAGGGTGATCATTTTAAAAAAGACAGTCCTGCCCATTATTGTCAGGGGGAATTTGGGCCATCTCTCCCAATCCTTACAAAAGATTCCCAGTACACAGTTGAGGTTCAGTTTCAAGAATGATTCCACAGATACAAGAAGAACAGTCACCCAAGCCCTCGTCAGCAGCAAACTCGACTACGTAAACACCCTCTACGCAGGAGCCCCGGCCAAACACCTCAAACGACTGCAACGCATACAAAACGCCTCTCGCACGCCTGATCCTTGATGCCCACCACCACAGCCACTTCACTCCCCTTCTGAGAGACCTACACTGGCTCCCTGTGAACAAAAGGATAACCTTCAAGCTCCTCACCCACGCACACAAGGCGCTGCACAACACTGGTCCAGCCTACCTCAACAGATGACTCACCTTCTACACCCGGTCCCACCAACTCTGCTCAGTCGACCTCGCCACCGTCCCCCGCATCTGAAGAGCGACTACCGGAGGCAAATCCTTCTCCCACCTCGCTGCCAAGACCTGGAACACCCTTCCCTTGCCCCTACAACAGACCGAAGACCTGCTGACTTTCAGGAAGCGGCTCAAAACCTGGCTATTTGAGCAGTAGCAGCACTCTCCCCCCCATCAGCGCCTTGAGACCCTCACGGGTGGTAGTGCGCTATACAAATACATACACAGATACCCTTCAAACAGTTCTGACCTTCCCAGTTTCCCATCTGATAAACAACAGACTTCTCCCAATTGATGCGATAGCCTGAACAAGTTTTGAAATTATAAAACACCACCAGCACCTCTGAAGGCAACAGATCCTGGTCTGTAAGATACACTAGAGCACCAGCAGCGTATAATGATATCTTTTCTGGGTTATCACCAGTGCTTAATTTGTGCTTGTTGTTTCTGGCGCTGAGCACCAGCACTGATTTTCGAGGGCCAGCACTTATTTTTCTGCCTCAAGTGTTTACTTTGAGCAAAAGACACATATGGGAAAGATAGAAGAAGAAAAAAACGAAAAAGCATCACAAAGGTGAAAAGCAGAAAGTTGCAAGAGTGAGCTGAAGGGGAAAGGAGTGGCGTTAAACGGATTGTAGAGGCCCAAGATGGCTTCAGGACTACACTGCCTCAGCATTTTGTGTTCGCACATTTAATTGCAGAAGCTGAGTGTTTAAGAGGAGGGCTTTGGGCAGCGGCCAATTTTTATTGACAAATTAAGCACTGATTATCACTCCCAGGAAGACCAATATGTCGGCTCTTCAGGTCACCCAGCATACCAGTGGCTCTAGGCATAGCACGTACAGGAGGGGTGACAGTGGCCACCCCTACCTCGTACCCTTTCCCAAGACAAATGTCTCTGAGATCTCTCCTTTGACCCTCACCACTGCCGTGGGCGCCTTGTAGAGGAGGGCCACCTATCCATTGCACAGAAGTTGGATCCGAATCCGAGCCATTTCAGTGTTCCGGGCAGGTATCACCAGTCTATGGAAGTTATCTGCTGGACCTAAGTCTATCTAGTTGCAGCTGTCTAAGGTTTAGTTGTGCCACCTGTCTCGGCATAAAACCCTTTTGGCCAGCATGGGCCACTGAAGATATCACCCAGGCCATTTTGATTACAAGGATCTTGGCTAGAATCTTGCTCTGTGTTTAACTGAGACATGGGCTTGTATGAAGAGCACAGGTTACCTGAGTTTCCTTGTTTGGGGATAACTACAAGTGCATAATTAATGTCCGGTGGCAGGTCTCACCTGTCCATGGTTGTGCAGAACAGGGTCAGCAACTGTGGACTAAGGATTGAGGCCTGCTTTTTATACAGCTCTACTGGAAGACAGTTGGCTCATGGCATCTTTCCTGATTGCATAATCGTCAGCACTTCCTCAGTTTCATCTACTGAGAAGTCAGCCTCTAGAACATGTGTCTGCCGCAACCAAGACAGGGATTGGCACCTCTCACAGGAACGCCTCTATTTTTTACTCTGCGCTTTCCCTCCGGGTTGTGCAGAGTGTTCAATAGTATTGTGCAAACATCTGGGCCATCTCTCTATCATTGTGGGTCACTTCCCCGATCTCCATCAACACCTCAGCCCCCCAGCATGCTTCTTCCTCCTTCCTCCTTCCTGCCCAGACCCGGAAGGAGACAGCCTACTTTGTCACCTGCATCATAAAAAAATTTCTGTACCCTAAGGCAGTGTTGGCGGGATGCGTGTAGTGTGTGGTAGGGATATTGTTCCCTGGTCATCCACAGTTGTAGGTATGTTGCTGAGTTGCCTGTTCTCCCCCAAGTCTTTTCCAGCTGGAGGAGACATACCTCCAGCTGTTGCGTCTGTTCTACCCTATGCCTCATTTCAATAGCTATTTAGCTTTGTCCCGGAATACAGTCTTGTCCTGTATGTCTACCAGAGTGTAATTGAGGAGGACACTGACCCCCTGTTCTCCTCAAAATACATCCGAGAGTCGACTCCGCAATGTCTGCTTCGTTTAGGGGTCAGGTGTCTGGCTTCCATGTAGGAATCCCATCTCTCTGTAGGGCGCCCATCTTGATAAGAGGCGAGTGATCCGATATCCCTCAAGCTATATATCTTGTGTCTCTATACCTGTTAATCTTTATTGTGTACGGTTCCAAAAAAAAAAAATATATACAATTATTAGAAGAAGAAAATACAAGAACAGGGCATTAGCATCGAAGGCGCACAGTCCGTGATCTTATGCAGGGTGTTAAACCTATTACAACAGATAGAAGCTACAAAGAGAAAACACACAGCAAATAAATCAATGCTAAAACCATATGGGAATTACCGCACAGTGGAATCAGTACTACAAGTATAGCAGAGTTCCCTAAAGTGCAAGTGTGCTAAGTATGACAACAGCACCAGCACTAGAAATGTACGCACTTTCCATGCTCGTGCAAATTGTTAAAGTCATTGTATAAATAAAGTACCGCAGATGACAGGTACGAGACAATGTCATCAACATTTTAAACATGTAAGGAATACTGTGCAAATTAATCACTTCTAGGGATGGGATAATTCCCTGAAATGCTGGTGTACAAGATATGGCATTAGCAGTAACCGTGATGCACATCATGGTGTGCACCATCCATGCCCATATACAAATCGTTACAAATATTGTTCAGTGAAAAGCAGTAAATGACGGGTGCAAGGTGATATAATCAACATCTAAAGAGTATGGGAAGTACTGTACAAAATAATTGCTACTGGTGATGGGATTGCTCCCTAAGGTACTGGTGTAGGAGATGTAGTACTTGCAGCAGCAAAGATTGGCAATGTGAGATTTAAATAGTCCTTAAAGTCACAGCCCAGCTTTCACTCACAACAGTTCTGCGCTGGCTCTATCGCACTAGAATCCATTATTGTTGCTCTATTTAAAAAGAGATTATGAGGCTAAAGCTAAAAAGGCCTCTCTGTCAGCAGTTGCTCACAGTGCCCCTCGGTGTGTGACTCAACAAGGCATTAATAAAAAAACAAGCATTTGCAATGCAACGGGTCTCGCGTTTGCTCATGTTAGAGCTGATCGCGTTGTAAACTCCTAACCCGAGTTTTTATCTATCGGCAAAAGTGCTTTTATGTAGGTAACCCGATAAAAGTGAAATTAACTCTGTAAAGCGCTCGACTTCTGCTAAGCGAAATCGCGCTAGGAAAGTAGAGAAAAAGTAGTCCACGATCCGACAGAAAACAGTGAGCCTTACATTTTTCTGTACTTGGTCGCTGCGCTCGAGGAGGGCTAACCACCGGAAAAGGCATGACGTGTACATGCTTTCCACTAATGAAAGCAAGCAGATTTTACTAGGCAAGCCCACGAACCGATGAAACACACTGACGTGACGTCGACAGGGCTCCGAGCCATTTTCTAATAACTAAAGTGTCTCGCTGCGATACGCAGGCGCGAGCGCATGCAACGCAGGCTCGACCCTAAAAAGACACAAATATTTTACTTAGATTGTGCAACAGTCCGGCTAGTGTGCCCCAGAGTTGACAGCTGAAGCCCCCACCATCCCCCAGGTGGTTAAACCTCTTTAACGCAGTGATTACAAATTTTGTCAACAAAATATTCGAGGTTGAGTAGCAGGATTTAAAGACCCAATGATGGCTTGCTGGCATATGTGGACACCCAACTTGTTCCACTCTCCCCTTAACTTTAATCTGTGCTCCTTCAATAGCGCTAGGCAGAGATACACAACATGTTCAACGGATTCCTCACAGCGGCCACTGTCCCTACAGATAAATCCAGCCGAGAACTGTCACCATCTGGGTTGATGTTTAAAAAATCCTCAATCGTCTTACCTAAGAGCAATGAATCTAACCTTCAAATGAATAGAATAAGTACCTCTTCATATACCTTTTTGACTAGGTTATTTAGCATGGTGCTGTCCTTGCCCAGTTGTATCTCCCGCCCATAGGTCAATGAGGGATCGATCTTAGCTCTCATGACTTCCAGCAGAGGGGAGAGGCTCGCCCCCCAAAGTGATTTGGATAGTTTTGATTGGATCACCTGAAGGGTCAGAGTTTTCACTTCAACCTATTTCCGCTGTTTCACAAAACTTCTCTTGGCATCAATATACACCCCTAGGTACTTATACGTTTGGTCTGACTTGATTTTACTGCTGTTATAGTAGCAACCGCCTCTTGGATATTTTTGCCTGCCAAAGGTGACGACCTTTGTTTTCTTCTAGTTCACCTCTAGGTTATTGGTAGCTGTATATGCATACTGTCGGTTAACTAGTCGCTGAAGACCTACCTTTGTGAGGCTGAACATTACCAAGTTGTCGGCATGGAGAAGGTCACTAATCCACAAACCTCCAATCTTAGGGGGGTGACAGTTGGTTGTGTCAAGGTGAGGTGATAAATCCACAATAAACAGATTAAAAAGCAGGGGCACTAGCACACATCCCTGCTTCACACCCCGGGATGTGAACATTTTCCTAGAGAGTGAAACACCGTCTCCCAGCTTGACGCTGATCCAGGTATCAGTGGGCAATTGAATTATAGCCTCCAAGAGATTAGAGGGGATGCCCCATTTTTGTAGTTTGGCCCACAGACCTCCCCTTGCGACCCAGTTGAACACTGCTTTGAAATCCACAAAGCAGCAGTATAACATAGAACGTGCTGTTATTGCCTTATCCATAAGAGTTGAAAATGCCATTAAGTTGGTTAGCCTGCCTGACTTGGCTGTTAACCCGGTCTGATGCATTGGAAGTAACCCCTTCTCCTCAGCCCACAGCCACAGGTCCTGTAGGACCAAGCTGGCATGATATTTGGCTTCATTCTCGAGTAACGCTATTAACCTATAATTGCTCTGATCAGATCTTGAGCCTCCCTTATAAATCAAGTGGATTATGGCACCACGTCGAGATTTGGGAATTCTTGAGCATCCTAGGCAGTAATCAAAAAGTTTAACAAGCCAGCCTGCCCAGAAGGGTTGCATCCTGTTTTAACAATGGCTGGGACAGACCATTTGGCCCTGGAGCCCCATCTGTACTTGCTTTGAATATGATATGATCTAATCAGCACGAGCAGAGCAGTACAGCCATGGCTGGAGGATGCAAATGTTCTGACTCTTTGGCTAGGAGATTGCATGGTGCTGCAGTAACGATTATCGCGCCCATATCCAGAGGGCTAACTTCCACTTTGGTAGCAGAAAAAGTGACCTGTACGTAAAGATGCCCATTGTTCATCCGTAACATGCACACCGCCTAGCCCCCTGTTTATTCACTAGCACCCAAATGTTTCTGGAGTCTGAATCTTTACATGCACAGATGAGTTTTGTCCAAAAATGATCTGAGCGCTTGTGACGTTCCTCAAAGGTTGCCTCCCTATGGTATTTCTGTGCCAGCTTGAATTCATTGAGTTCATCCTTTGATCCCGGGTTCTTTTGAGCTTTCCTCATGGCCTTATTGCGGGCTTTCTCTAAATCCTTGATCACAACTGAAGTAATAGTTTGCTTGAAAAAGTCATGCCCACAGGTTAGCTGATGGAATTTTGTCAACAGTCGGGTAACAAGAAGAGCCCACACCAAAATCGGGGACTCGTTGACCGCTCCAGCTGTGTCTTGATGCTCCGCACAATCTACTATTATAATGTCAATAGTGGAGCCACTCCATTTGAGGCACCTAAGATTTGTGTCTCTCACCCCTTGTCCTCAGGCTTCAGAACAAACATGTAGTCCAAATGCGACAGGGTACCAAGAGCCCCCAACAGAAATGAGTACTGTCTGTCTCACGGATGTAGTGACTTTGAGGCATCTGTGAGACCCATCATATGGGAAAAAGCACTTTAGCACTGAGGGTACTCTTAGGCGCTTCATGGGAGGCAAATGTGTCCAGGTTCTAGTCCATGACCTTGTTGAAATCCCCTCCTGCAATGTGGAGGTCGCTATCTGATTCTGTCAGAATAGAGCCCGGTTTGTCTGGTACCCCCTTTTGTCAATTCGAGGACGGAGGTTTTTATGTTAATAATGAGGATATTCCACCTATTCCACATTCCCCTTCTTGCTGCATAGCAACCCTCAGGATGCAACCCATTGTCTCTTCACTGGAAGCAGGGGAGTGTTGTCTTAGCTAGAACTGCTACTACCCAGCAGCACCTTTTGAATCCCACATGGGCCAAGACAGTATACTTGCCCCTTTGCAGACACCTGCAGTTGTTCTGCACCAAATGCGTCTCCTGCATTAGACCTAATTCCGGGGAGATTCTTCGAATGTACAACCCCTCTTTGAATTTTACAGCCCAGCGCGTTGACATTCCATAAGATGACTGTAGGGCATATGCGTTATGGTGTGTTATGGTGTCACTAACTTTACTCTTTGCACCTGGGCAGCCGTCTGCTTCCCTTGTTGTGGTGGGCTTCCTTGTGTGTGCAGTGTGCTGTGCCCTTTTATAAACAGCCTGAACTAGCCACCCCAACTGGTCCCCCACCCTACTTTTCCCTGACATGGGTTCTGGACTTCCCACTTCCCCAACTTAAGAAAGGTCTGTTGCCCACAACGCTCCCTTTGTCAAGAAAATCTCACACATCTAGAATCAAGTACTCCTTCCCTCCTTTGACAATCACTCAAATAGCAGTGCCTTGCCAGCAGTGCCTTGCCCTGAAAGATCACGCTCAGCTTGGCCGACTAAAATAACATGTATTTGACATATTTTGCATGCCGCTTCTGCTTCACCTAGTTGTGCGTTTCCCTCTGCTGCTGCTCCAGTCTCGTATAGTACATGAATGTCCCAAATGCTGCTGCTTCCGGAGCCCCTGCCTCTCAGGCACACCAGGATGCCCAAATCTGCTTCCCAGCTTAATGTAGGTGGGGTAGGGGTGGGGAGGAATGTCTCTGGGGAGCAAGAGGCCTCACCTCACCCGTCTGCCCCTATAGGGTCCTCTACAGGTGATCCTCATCTCATGCCCTAGCTTTCTACCCAGCCGAGGCCCTGAGTGCAGCGGCCGACCGAGGCCGGGAAGAAAGGAGCGGAACACGAACACCCACCTCCACGTTGTCACCCCGCCACAGGCATTTTACAACCAGGGTTGAGCTCTTCCATTGGTGGCCTCCGAGCCTCCTAGCCTCTTTGCTTGTGACCGCTCCGCTTTGGTCTCCTGGGTCTGTCTCTCCGATCCCAAGCTCCGCAGCCACTCTCGCCACAGTCCAATTCAGGCAGGATGGCTGGTGCTGGAGCGCTACGATATCGTGGCCGTCATCTTGCGCTGCCAAACCCCAACCCCCAGTGTGATGTTTTATCCTAAATTATGTTGCAGTGCCTAGCTGTCATATAAAAAAGAGCAACGAAAGATAGAACAAAGGTACATTTAAATTAACTGATTGTTGTGAATCATTGAGGGGATTGCTGTGCAATGTATTCAGAAGAAAATGTTCGTTAGGGACTACCCATGAGCGACAGAGGAATGACTGCCAGTAGTGCGCTGGTTACAGGCAGCCAGAGTAAAAGCTCTCAGTGATTCCTCCGAGTGGCAGAGGAGCAACAACGGGCATGCCCAGAATACAGGCAGCCTTCAGAAATGCTCTAAAGAGCAGATGCATAATGGGGACAACAGTGGGTGTATTGGCGGTCCAGGTATGGCTGATTATCGTGGCACCTCTCCTCCACCTTCCCCCGTGCCCCACCACATACAGCCAGTGGCAAAACAGACACCTCTGTGCCACGGTCCGTACTGTCTCATTGCCACTGGAAGGAGGCAGGTGCTAGGCAGGAGCGATTCATTTTTAGCATCCTGGTTTACAGTAACCTAAACTATGAAAGTGAAACATGCCAGGTCGCCAAACGTCTGGCTTCCTTTACTTTCATGAAAAGCTGTGCCCTTTTACGCTCCTCAATTATTTAGGGACATCCTCGTCCTAATGTAATTACAAAAGCCAAAACAACATTCACCATGCAATTGCAGGCATCACTGTTATGTGTCCAAAAATGGTGCAAAGCGCTAATGGAGCAGTCCCAATTGGTCAAATGTAGTTCTGGCTCCCAGGTGCAAGACCAGCAAGGCTTTAAAGGTTAGGTTAGGAAAAAAAGACAGAACACAGAGTGCAACACTGACAACCCAATTTAGCCAAAGAATGATGATATACAGGCGCCATATTTATTCTGTTTGCAAAGCAACATAATTTGCCTTTCCTTGCATAATTGTCAATCCTGCTACATAAATTGGTGATCCCCTGTCACATAATTCCAATAGCCCTATGTTGTAAATAAAATGGAATCCATTCTCAAAAGAACTTTGTGTTTCTTTTATTTAAAAAAAACACCAATCATAAGGGCTCACCGAAAACGTCCGATAGGCACAGCCTCTTCACGCAACTGACACTTAGATTCTTCCTACAAAACAATTCTACATTCTATCAACTTTTACAACATCTCTTTTTTTTAATCAAACAAAGCAAACAAAAAAAATATATATATATTATTACTACATAACATAAGCACAAATACATTACAAATTCAGAATACTTATTTGCAGCTTGTCTTTTCCTTCTAGTTCTCAAGTTTACATCAGTTACATCAGCTAACTCATTCTCTGCAACTCTCTGTACCATTTCTAAAATTTCAATTTCATTGACACAACCCCTACTATCATCACGCCAACTACTGTTTCCATTAATTCTGCAATTGGATTTTCCCTCAATTCCATCATTAGTTAAATCTCCAAAATCATAATAATCTCTAGTTTCCAAATAAACTTCATCTTTGTTTCCTACATTTCTCAAAAGACTCTCTTAATGTGGTTTTAACAAAATCACAGTATTTTTACTCCACAAACACATCAATCATAAGGTCTCACTGACAATGTCGGATCAGCACAGACTTCTTCGCCCAACTGACACTTAGATTCTTCCTACAAAACAATTCTACATTCTACATTCTATCAACTATTACAACACCCTACTTATGCCCCTCTTATCAAATGTACATGTTTGCAGGAGATACTTGGTTATTACCAGAACTGTGTAAGAACTTCCGACCTACAAGTTGCAAAATGGCCGCTATAAAAATTCTGGAATCCTCCGGGTTATGCATTTAGCTTTTGAACACATGACTTGTATGTTACATGCAGTACTATTCTATGCCAACATTAGTTCTCCAAAACTTTTGTGATATTTCAGTGGTGTGACCAGTTTGTTTTCAGATCTCTGTAGTAGGTGCTTTCACCCAGTGCTTAATTTGTAAATATAAATGTGCCGGTACCCAAAGCCCTCCTCTTAAACATGCGGCTGCTGTAATTAAATGTGGGAACATGAAATACTGAGGCGGCGTGATTCTGAAGCCACCTCAGGCCTCTTCAATCCATTTAAAGCCACTCCCTGCCCCTTCCGCTCACTCTAGTAGCTTTCTACATTCTCCCTTTGTGACGCGTTTTTCGTTTTTCCTTTCCTTCGTCTTTCCCATATGTGTCTCATGCTCGCAGCAAATGCTTGAGGCAGAAGAATAAGCGTCGGCCCTCAAAAATAAGTGCCAGTGCTCAGCACCGGAAACAACAAGCACAATTAAGCACTGCTTAACCACCTGACCTACATTATATGCCGAACTATCCTGCCTATAATTTACAGATTTGAAACTTATAGTGGTTGATTCGAATTTTACTTTGAGCAAAAGTACCAAACACATGAACAGATCCTTCTAGTGGAATGACACTAGGAAAACACGCAGGTTTACAATTTGTTCTCAATAATCTGTTGAAAGTCAGACAAGAATACAGGTATTGGAAAAACTATATAAGAAATGTAACAAAGGTGTGTTTTCTTCAAAAATGGGCTTTTAAACCATATTATAAGCAGCCCAAGAGTTTTTTTTATAGGATTTGTTCTGTGCATTGCCTGGTATAGACAGTTGGGACAGTATGTGAGCAATGTGCGTCACCTCTTTCCTGAGCTGCCTAGAGTGAAGAAGATTTAAAATATGGGTGAGGGGTTAGAGAAGCAATAGTGACCAATGATCTCCATATCTTAGTGTGAATGTGATTACCGAAATTATCCTGCAGCAGTGATGGTTAGGCATAGTGTTCTTGTAGCTGTGGTGGGGAGGGATTGTTGCTTTGGTGGTAGCATGGCCTTTGAAATTAATTGATGAAAACTCTCACTGATCACATTGTATGAGACCATCTTTTGTAGCTTCGCCACTCCCCAAAGAGAGACATCAAATTCAGGAAACCTGTCAAAATGTGGCTCCCTTCTCAATTTCTTTCTTGCCTTTGGATTGTGATTAGTGTTGAGAACCCTTTAGCACAAATTGATCTCTGTAACTATGACATACATGAAATTGCACAGCAGCTAAAAAGAGAACAGACGTGCATGGGACGCACATTGATTTAGCCAAGATTCAAATGAAACTGAAATACAATTTGTTGGGCAGTATGTGGAATAGGTGGTTAGCTATGACTCTAAAGACTGCAGGCCACACACTATATACCCTCACCGCATACTGTGGATTTCTATGGGAATATGCATGCCACTTCAAACAAGAAAGAGACATTGCTATTCAGTTGTTTAAACAGATGAGAATCTCCGAAGCAAGGCTAATTGTTACCTATGCCATGGTTCATTTTGTGCTTTTTCTTGTTGTTGGAGTTTTAGATACCCAAAACTAACGAGAGTGAGGGCAGGCTAAAGTAGCACTAGTGTGTGCTCCTTTATTGTATGTTAAAGTTGTCCACAATAGTATGGGGCTCACACATATGACTGATTGCTGTGCTAATGTATTTGTTAAAAGCCCTCGTGCAATTAAGCCTTTTTAGGATGCAAAGGAATTAAAAGGGCCGTAATGCAGTTTTGCATTTAGAGGATCTTGCTACCTGTTTATAGTGTTGCCTACTTGTTACTACTGGTGCATTACAACTGTGACATACAGTATTAGGGGTGTCTCACTTTCCTTGTACCTTGCCATTCTTTGGACCTGGTCTGTGAGCTGGGATTTGTGTGTCCCTGGGTTGAAAGAGAAACCGAGCACTAGTGTAACGTACCCTTCTCTCCATCATTCCATTAAGCCATTGTGAGCAGACATGCCTTTTTCCTACTAGGCTTCATCCATGGCCTGCAGAACTAACTAATATGCAACTATCAACACACCGAGGCTTTGTGATGCACCTCAGTGTTGGTTTGAGGCGCAAAGCTAATGAGAATAGTGTGACTTTAGCATAATCCCCCATTCTGCAATATCAACACTGATTCCCTAGATCAAATGTAAAGCCACATCAGGTGACTACCTTTGCGAAGCCTATATTTGAAGCAAGGAATAACTTTTTATATCATTATGAATTACTGACGGGAGTTAGAGCAGATTAAATTACGTTTGCATACAAACTCAAATTGTAAATCCTGCCTTCTTGAGATATGTTAAAGATGAAGGAGTAGCCATGTGAGAAACGTCTGCACACAAATGGCCAGGAGAGTGTAGGAACATTATTTTCGCTGTGAAGCAATAAATAGTCGTGTGCATAGTTGGAAATCACATACAGAGACTGGTACTAGAGTCTCAATAATGACTGCTGCATGCAGCAAAATGTGAGTCAATATGCACCTTTTTATCTTTATTGCCAGAAAAGTCTTTGGAAAGTCAAACATCCCTAATTTTGATAGCTCCAGCACTGTGCTCCCTTGTACAGTGAATTGTTGCATTTCTTCGGCACATGAAGCGTTTGGTTCTTGATGGCTTTTGCTGGTGTGCTCAGGCCGATGCCAGAAGAAGCGTAAGCCAGTCCTCACAGGTGATACTTTTGCAGCAGTGGTGGGTGGGTGTGGTGGTGGTAGGTCTGTAGTGCAAGTTGAGTATGTTGAAATGGACAATGGCATTGCTTTTTCCAGGTCATAGTTGGTGGCTTGTTGACTGTGATGTTGGTGATTGAGGAGAAAAGTGGGTCCAATAGGCATGCAACAGTGTGGGAGGGTGTGTTAATGCACAAGGTGAGGCAGAGATTTGCAGTGGTTTTCTAGAAGAGCTGTAGCACTTGAGTTGGTACCATCATCTAGCTAAATGTTAAGGTCTGCAAGGAGGATGAAGGTGCTGGTGTTGATGATGAGGGCTGGGATCAAGTCTGTAATGTTGCTGGCAAAATTGGTGCAGGGTCCCTGTGGTCTGTATACGAGCGTTCCAACCTGGGAGAACTTATCTGTGATGCATATCTAGAACTTGAGGTGTACCTGGTGGCGGTGTCTCTGTAGGTGGTGCAGCTCATGGTGACTTTGAATATAATGCTGATTCTGCCTCCCGGCTTGTACCAACCATCTTGCCTGCGGTCTTGTAGTTGGCATAAATATCTCTAGTGATGTCTGATGGGGAGGTTGGATTTAGCCATATTTCCATGAGGGAGAGCAAGTCTGGAGCATCGTTGTGCAGTAGGTCCATATATCGATGGCATATTTGGTGAATGACCGGGTGCTGGGGCATGCATGCAGGTGTAGCATGTTGTGTGGGTGGTGGTTGGTCTGTGTGAGCAAGTGGCTGGTTTGTGTGAGTGTGAATGAGTAGGAAGCGGGATGCTATTGGTTCAGGAGTGATGAATGTAGGATGTGGGAGAGTGCATGAAAACTTGCTGGAGGCACATGTGAACACTCCCCAGTGTAGCAGCAGTGCGGTGAGCAGCAGCCAAGGTTGAGAGTGTAGTGGAGATCAGCAGGGTAGCAGTGGTTAGGGGTAGGAACAGTGTTCTTGGCACTGGGTGCAGGCAGGCTGCCTTTGGTGCTCATCAGCACACCAGTAGGCTACCCTTTGCACTCATCCACTTGCTTCCACACTGTGGCTATCATTAAGTAGGTCCTTGAAGGGGGGAGGAGCACATTAGGCAGTGACCACTGTGCAGAAGGATGATGAGAAATTAAGTTCTCTTGATTGGCTTCTTCTTTTAAAGATGGTTTTGGTGGGAAACCACTGATGCCAATTACTGTGTAGATGAATGATGGGAAATGCAGTGAAGTCACTCTCTGTGCAGATGAATAATGATAGTTATTTATGGCAGGTACCTCATTGGTTGTTGTAGAGTTGTGCACAGTGAAGTACGTATTAGTGGTGGAGTAGGTGCACTCCAGCCCAAGATTATGAGGAACCTTCCACACTCCAGTCATGGATGTTTTTCATAACTCAGCATGGAAACAGAGTGCCCCTTTATACGCACCACTGGTTATTCATACTGGTGTAAGTTTGAGGTTGCTCTGTTTTACACGCCTCAGGGTCTTTTAGGCAATTAAGGGTCACTGTCCCAGAGGCCACATATTTTTATTTCTATTATCTTTTGTGTCTACAGCAACCAAGATCCAGAGCCATTGTATGTAAAGGAGCTGCAGCTTAATTAATTTGTCTGTGCCCCCTTGTGTGCCCACCCCCCAAAAATAAGTTCTAGAGACTTCACTGCTAAAGAGTCAGTTCATACATGTCTTATAGGGTGCACCCACAAGTGTCAGGGGAGCAGCCCAAGACATGCGCTGTAAGAAAGCAGTTGTAAATGATTTAAAGAGTCAGTTTGGGAGTGCCAAAAAGTAACCTACAGACAGGTGCAGGGGAAATGCAGACGTAGTTAATGCTCTTAAGAGCCTATCAAGAAGGGATAGGCAGTCTGCAAGCATGCACTATTTACAAGTAACTGGGGCCCCCAAAGGTAACAGAAATCCAACTCTCTAAAGAATCTAGACCAGCAAATGTGTAGCAAATCACAGAACAAGGCGCCTGTTAGACCTGACAGCCTTAGGGTGGTCATCGCCAATTTGTTTGCCTGCCTCCCCCCACTTTTTGACATTGTTTGTGCTGTTTTTAGGACTGCGCGCACTTTACCACTGCTCAACAGTGGTGAAGTGCATATGCTTTCTCCCTTAAAACATGGTAACATTGGCTCGTACTCAATTGGCATATTTAATTTACTTGTAAATCCCTAATAAAGTGCACTGCATGTGCCAAGGGCCTCTAAATTAAATGCTACTAGTGGGCCTGCAGCATTGATTGTGCCACCCACATAAGTAGCCCCTTAACCATGTCCCCAGCCTGCCATTGCAAGGCCTTTGGGTGCAGTTTTACTGCCACTTCGACTTGGCATCTAAAAGCACTTGCAAGCCTTAAACTCCCCTTTTTCTACACATAAGTCACCCCTAAGGTGGGCCTGAGGTAACACATAGGGCTGGGTGCTGTGTAGGCAAAAGGCAGGACATACACCTGTGTGTTTTGTGTGTCCTGGAAGTGGAAAACTCCTAAGTTAGTTTTCCACTTCTGTGAGGCCTGCTCCTTTCATAGGCCAACATTAGGGCTACCCACATATACTGTTTGAGTGGTAGATTCTGATCAGAAAGGAGTAGACAGGTCATATTTAGTATGGCCAGAATGATAATACAAAATCCTGCTGACTGGTGAGGTTTGATTTTATATTACTATTTTGGAAATGCCACTTTTAGAGAGTGAGCATTTCTCTCCACTTAAAATAATTATGTGCCTTACAGCCTGTCTCCAATCCATGTCTGGGCTGGGCTGGGCTGGTTAACAGCTCCCTTGTGCATTTCACCAAGACAACCACAAACACAGGATGCTCAGTCACACCTGCACACATCTGCATACTGAATGGGTCTCCTGGGCTGGAAGAGTGGAGGGCCTTACACATTTTAAAGGACAGTGGCCTGCCCTCACAAAATGGGCTGCCAAACCCCCTACTGTGACCCTGGCAGACAGGGTTGTACTGAAAGGGGACCTTGTGCACTTCAAAACTACTCTTTGAAGTCTCCCCCACGTCAAAGGCACTTTTGGGTATATAAACTGGGTCACTGACCCTACCAACACAGACACTTCCTGGGACAGACACTCTGAACCCGACCCTGCAACCTGCCAAGATGAGCTGCCTGGCTGCCTAAAGGACTCACCTGGACTGCTTTGCTGTGAAGGACTGCTGCCTTGCTGTTGCCCTGGTACCTTGCTGGCCTCTGGCCCTGCTGAGAAGTGCTCTCCAAGGGCTTGGATTGAGCTTGCCTCCTCTTCCTGAAGTCTCAGGGCCAAAAAGACTTCCTTCCCTGCAAGGAAACCCCTTGTGCGCCGAAAATCAACGCACAGAATGCCGGAATCGACGCACAGCCTGCCCGTGGTGAAAGAATCACCACATCGCCGAACTGGAGCGATGCAGCCCGGCTCCCTAAGTGGAGATCGACGCAGCACCAGCGTTGCGACTGGAACTTCGATGCACAGCCCACCAGATCAACGCATCGCCGAGCAGGAACGATGCAGCCCGACATCCTGCTAGAGGAATCGACGCAGCGCCTGCCGTGCGACAGAAACTCTGACGTATCACCCACTGGATCGATGCAGCACCTGTGACTTCGTTCTGCACACCAAGAATTTACACGCATTGTCCCTTTACGTCAAAAGACCCCGCATCACCAAGAGGATTGAATTCGAAGCAAAGTCCTTGCTGTGTGGAAAAGAATCAACGCATCATCTGTGTGCGCTCTGAACTCCGATGAACACCATTTGTTTTCCCTGCCTATCCACCTCTGCGGTCTTAGTGCATGTAATTTTGACGCATACCAGGTACTTTGTTCTTGCGAGAGCCATTTGTTGCTTTTTGAAGACTTAAGACTCTTCTTATCATTGCAAAAGTGATATTTCAACTTGTACTTATCAAATCTTGATCGTTTTGACCTTAATTTACCTAGATAAATATCTCATATTTTTCTAAACCTGTGTGGTGTCTTTTTGTGGTGTTCTCACTGTGTTACTGCATGATTTATTGCACAAATAGTCACACACTGCCTTCTAAGTTAAGTCTGACTGCTCAGTTCCAAGCTACCAGAGGGTGGGCACAGGATAATTTGGATTGTGTGTGACTTACCCTGACTAGGATTGTGGTCCCTACTTTGACAAGGGTGTATACCTCTGCCAACTAGAGACCCCATTTTTAACATTGGTGATCAGCGGTGAGGATAGATCAGCAGTCCCTAGTCCAGCCCAGTGTTGTTGGTTCCCAAGGCTGCCGCCCCGGTGCCAAGCCAGAGCTTAGCTTCTGCGTGGACTACTGGGGTCTCAACTGTGTCCCAAAGACAGATGCTCCCCCATCCCCCGAGCTGATGAGCTCGTAGACAGGCTAGGCACTACCAAGTCCCTGAGTACCTTTAATCTCACATCAGGGTACTGGCAGATCGCCTTGACTGAGGGGGCAAAAGAGAGATCAGCTTTTTCCACTCCTGAGGGTCATTACCAGTTCCAGGTCATGCCCTTTGGACTGAAAAATGCCTCCTCTACTTTCCAATGGTTGGTTAATGGAGTCCTAGCTGGCAAGGATGCCTTCTGCGCAACCTATCTAGACGGCATTGCGTCTATAGTTCCAGCTGGGAGGAGCACCTGCTCCACCTCAAGTAGGTGCTTCAGGCCCTGCAAAAGGCAGGCCTGACCATCATGGCCAGTAAGTGCCAGATTGGGCAGGATTCCATGGTGTACTTGGGACACCTAGTAGGTGGTGGCAGGATACAGCCCCTGTAGGCCAAGATTGAAACAATCAAGGCCTGCCAACCACCTAGAACCCAAACAGAGTTGAGAGCCTTCTTAGGTCTCACCTGATACTACCAAAGATTTGTTAAGGGTTATGGCACCATAGTGGCCCCCCAAAAAGCAACCTAGGTTAGTGAATTGGACAGAGGCTTGTCAGAAAGTCTTGGACTCCCTGAAGGAAGTCTTGTGCACGGCACCCATGCTCAAGGCACCTGACTACTCCAAAGAATTCATTGTGCAGACAGACGCTTCAGAGCATGGCATAGGGGCGGTCCTAGTACAGCTGAATGAGGAGGGCCTAGACCAACCGGATCAATTGCATTGAGGGGTATGAAACAGCTTGATAAATTGGGACTAGTAGGCAGGTGCAACGTGAAGTACCAGGAGGTAGAGATTTTTCTTTTTACTCGCCAGTACATTACACATATTCTAGGATTGTTTTTGTAGGAAAGTAGCACCTTTCTGGCATAATTACCCCCACTTTTTGACTGGTGTCAGTATGTTTAGACTGTAATACACTGGAATCCTGCTAAACAGGACCCATGTGTCAGTGCTTTCTCCCCTAAATTGAGTTGGTAAGTAACTTTTACACCCCACCATTGGCATACTGGGCCACCCATGTAAGTCCCTAATATATGATACTTAGGTACCCAGAGCTTTGGTACACCAAGGGTTTCCAATGGGTTGCAGCATATATTGCGCCACCCATGGGGGCCCATGCAAACTGTGATTACAGGCCTGCCATTGCAACCTGTGGAAATTGGTGCATGCACCTTTCACCTGAGATATAAGGTTTGCCTTATATCATGGTCACTGCATTCTGACCCTATTCGTCACCCCTAAGGCAGACCCTTCAGCCCAAGGGCAGGGTGCATGGTTCTCAATGTGAGGGCACTCCTGCATGAGCTGAGGTGCCCCTACAAACTCCAGACTCCATTTTCTGGGCTTTGTAAGAATGGTGAAGCCATTTTAAGGTGTGTAGTAGGCACTGGTCAACACAAGATGTCTAAATACATAATTGGTTTACCAAACATAGGCGTGTTTGGTATCAAACCTGTTGGAATCATACAACTTCACTGATTCCAGTGTTAGTTGTATGATCCCAGGTACTCTGGGGGTTCCCTAGGGGATCCCCAAATCTGCCTGTACAGCCTTGCAGCGTGTGCATGCCAACCCGTGCTGCTGCCAACCCAAGACACTGTTCCTCCCTCCTGCTGCTGAACTTAACTCAGGAAGGGGAAGGTAGAACAAAGGATTTCCTGTAACAGAGGGGTGTGACCAGCTCTCCTTTAGAAATAGATGTCACTTGGGTGGCGTTGCCTCTGAACACCACCAGTCTGCTTTGAAGGGCACGTTTGGAGCCCACCCTGCATAAACCAGTTAGCTCCAGTGCTGGAGCCCCGGACCCTGCTTTGGTGCAACCATCTCCCTGTCCAGCTCCTTCCCTTGGGCAGTGAGGGTTGGGTATTAGATTTGTCTGCAAGACTTCATAAACTGTCTGCAAGTCTCCTCTGCAAGACACTTCTTCAGCCTGGACACCGAAACCTCTGCTTTTATTCGTTGGAACCAAGAGCAAGATTGTAACCACTAGGAGGGCTCATATTGAAACTTTGTTCTGCAAAGCCTTCTTCAACCCCGTGGCTATGCATCCTCCAGAGTCAGAGGGACTCAGCCTGCACTTAGGAAAGCAAGAAACAATCTCCCTTGGAGTGAAGGAGTCACTCCCCCACATCCACAGGCACCTCACGATGACCAGTTTGTGGATCCTGCTGTCCTACGTACTCTTCAAGGCTCTACAACACAAGTGGTGGTTCTGTGGCTCTCCAGAGGTCTGGGTCTCCATGGGTCTGACCTGTCTTCCTTGCAACTGGGCAGTCTGTGGTCTCTCAATGGAACTGCTTGGCTGGAACCCATGTGCACCGCATCTGTTTGCTGTTGACAAGACCGGTTGGCTCTTAAGTCCAAAGACCTACTAGATCCAAGAAGCCCCAGCCTCCAGCACTCTTCAGCTTCAAGAACGACATCCTCTCTCCAACTCATGTGACATGGGCAACCCTCTTTGCTGTGCTGTTGAGGCCTCCAGGTGACTCCCTTTGCCTGCTGCCAGAGGGTCCTGCTGAGGGCTCCATCAATTCCTTCTGGCTCACCTGCCTGCTAAGTGCTGGCCCTGACCTACCTGCCAGGTTTGGGTCACCTTGACCTTCTTGGACCCCAAAAATCCTGCAAACTCTCTGCAGCACGTCCATGCATTTGCCAAGGCTTGTTGGTGGTCCCGCTGACAACTGACCCGTCTGCAAATCGATGACCGGCATGGGAACGCTCGTGGATGACTCCAGGGCTCTTCCTCCATGGCCTGGACCCCACAGCTGCACTTCGTCGTCCACCATCCAACAGGAAAGTATCTCCGAGAAGGGTGGGCATTGCCGTCCTGCACTGCCTGGGTATCTCTGGGTGGTCTGGACTCTGCCCCCTCTTTCCTTAAGGCCTCTTCTTCAGGAATTCATGCCTGGGTTCCACCGACCTGGTCCATGGGTCATGACAGCAGCTGGACAACAGAGGTCCCCCATTGACTTCAACTGAAGGTTCCGGCACGACTTCACCCTGTGTACCTGGTCTCCCTGGTATAAGAACACCACTGTTCTGGGTATCCATGGGTGGGAGCACTATCCATCCTCCCTTGTCCCAACAGGTATCCTTGGTGACCTCTGGGAAGGGTCCTAAAATGCGGACACTCCAACCATGACTTCCTCATGTTTTCCCATGGACACTGACCTGGAATTACAATTCTACACAAAGGCTACTGGGGACTCCTACCTACTTACCTTTGGGGTTTTGGTACTTCACCAGTCCTAAGGGCCTTGGGTGGTAGTGTGGGTGGGAGTGACATTGGCATTCCATTTTTTTAGTATATGGTTGGTCCCCTCCCCATAGGGGTCCATGTTATTTTATGCCTTTACTTACCTGTTGCTAAGTATATTTTTTATGTTCATATCTCCAGTTAGGACATATTCCAAAGTTGGTTCTAGAGTGTGTGTTACAATAAATACAATATATTTTTTTAACACTACTGTGGTTCTTTCCTGTGTGTACATCACTACCTGACCTGCGTGGTATTTGCAACCACTTTACACCCTCTTGGATAAGCCTTAGCTGCTCTCCACAGCTACTGTTTTGAGAGCTCTGGTTATCTAGAACCTCCTACACTATCACTAAGGCTTGCCTGGACACAGTAGAGAGCGCCTCACCTATAGATGTACACCATATACTGAGCCACCCTCCTACAGTTATGTCTTTTATTGCCAGCTCCTCAATAAACATGATTAGAGAGGCAGAAATAAGTTCCATTACAGTGTTGGATCATGTCCCATTATGATTTGAATGGCAGGGGTTTAGTACTACCAATTATAGACACAAGAGCCTTTGTAGGTACATCTTGCAAGATGAAATTCACAGGGACAGAATTTCAAAAGTTATAAATGACTAAATGGAATCCGGTATTCTAACCGACACCCCTAAAGTAATCTTGTTTGATGCCCTAGACTGGTAATTACGGGTTGCTTAAGGAGGCTGCGCGTGTGACATAAAGGGAAATACCGTTAGGGAAATCCCACCCTGAAGTCAAATAAAAAGAGGCACAAACCACATATAATGATCGTGGATCCAAGGCAGTCTTAAAAAAGAGAAGACAATTACGAGTCAACTGGGAATGGTCGCGGTTATTAAGTGGCACTTTGGTTCTCTAATTGGAAATCTATAAAACAGGAGCCAAGGTTCAGACATTGGTGGCGAGTGAATGCAAGGCTAAAACAATAGTGGAAAGTTTTTGCAGTCTGAAAACAACTAAGGTACTCTGACCTTAGATCGTGGCACGAAGGTAGATCTATTCCGGTCATTCTGAGAACGATTGTAAATGAAAGTTGAGGGGTCAATTAAAGACATTAACACTCAGTCAGTGCTCTGGGTACAGATAGATTGAGCGGGAACTTTCATTGGATCGACTCCGTCAAACACAACCTGATTACGACAGCAGTGTTACACTCGCTCCCAGAAACAAGGAGACGGGTCCGAACAATGGAGGAAGCAAATATCGTATGGGTGAGACACAGTGTTCTGCCTACAGGCTAGCCAGTTTTCTAAATGTGAATGTTAAAATGTACGTGAAAGTACTGTCGAACAGGCTTTCAATATTTCTTTCTTCCGTCTTCCTCGAAGACCAGACATGATCCATACTACAGAGTAAAACGTGTGTTACTGTCAGAAGGGAAATGTAAGCATATTAAATTGATACCCCTGGAGCTGGATGCCAAAATGTTTCTTATACACATCTTTGGTGGCGGACGTCACGAACAAATATGAACTAGGTAAGTCATTTATAGAGCTGTAAATGGCGAGCTAGAGATGACGCAAATACCTTAGAGGATGGAGCATCTTTGTTCCGAGTTCAACTTGGCAGGAGTACGAGTGGGGGGCTGTCCATTCACCCCCTGTTATTCGTTCTGGTAATTGACCCACTAGCAGCGAGCGAGAGCATGTAACAGGATATCAAAAACATTACTTTCAAAGACACCCAAAGCAAAATACCTGTCTTGGGAGACAATATTCGGTTCTCCTCAGAGACACAATGTCATTCCTGCGACCTCTATTGTCGACGCTCAAAGACTATGGATCAGTGTCCGGATACAAGATAAATGAAGATAAACTGAACCCCTACCCATTAACCACACAGAAATAGAAGTTGTTGTATTTAGGAGGAATACACCATTTAAAATCACCACAGACTTGACTCCATATCTCGGTATCAGACCAGCTGCCTCCCTGAAGAGGATTTATAAAATCAGTGATACCAACATGTTCACAAATTTGATTAACGGAGGTGTTAAAACCTCCATGTATTTTGGTTGGGTCAAGTACCTAAGATCAAAGTGACTATCATATCACAGCTACTTATGTATTTCGGGCCTCCCATTAAAAATGTTGAATTAAATATTAGAAAAACCTTCAAAGTAGCGTGTTGTATGCCAAAGGGAAACCCCCCCCAAGAATTCAAATAAGCTTATGAGCGACCCTAAAGAGAGCGGTAGGATAGACTTGATGATCATCTCAGGCAACTACAAAGAAGCACAGCTGAAGACAGTCTGGTAATGCACACCACAAGCCTGTCAAACTTTGGAACCATGTGTACTGAGCAGTAGTGGAAAGACTGACCCTGTATGCTGCAGCCAGCTCCCTAGTAGTTTGTCAGGCATAAAGAATAGCATGGCAATGTCACATAAAATCCTCTCTTTTCCATCCCCTATCAAACTTATACATGATATACTTAAATGTAACCCAGCAAATGTAGGTGGGGCCTTGCAAAGATGAGGCAGTGTGGATTGCAGATTGATGTCAGACAAGGAATGAATGAATGATGGGTTTTGTAGAGCGCAAAGTTACTATGAGAGTGCCCCGGTGCTAAAGCTGATGGCCATTATGGGAGCTCCTCCATTGTACTGCTTAAACAGATGAGTTTTAAAGAGCTTGCAAAAAACTTTCATCTTGGATATGCATCTAAGAGGGAGAGGAAGCTTGTTCCAGTATATAGCAGCAAGGACCGAGTAGACAGAGCTGCCTAATTTCTTTCATTTGCTGTGGGGAATCGTTAACTGTCTTACTGACTGAGAACATAGGGTTCTTCTAGGACAGTACTCCACCATCCTATTGGACTGATATTTGAGTGCAGTCCTTTAGTACGTGGGATAAGCCACTATCAATGTTTTGAACCTAATCCTCTTTTTTACAGGAAGCCAATGCATTTGGTTCCGGTATTGAGAGACGGAAGCGTGCTTGAGAAGCATAAACAAGAGTCAAATTGCCATGTTCTGTACCAATTGGCATCAATGGATTAAATAGTTTGGAGCCCCTAGGTACACAATATTTGCGTAATCCAGTCTGGAAAGGATAAGTACCTGAACTACTGTCTTCAGAGCATCTCAAAGGAGGAGGATAAGAAATGTCCTCAGCATCCTCAAACTCCAGCAGGAGGTCTTAACCACTGCTGAGATCTGAGCTTTGAAGGAAAGGTGAGTATCAATGAGCACCCCTAGATTCTTGGCAACCACCATAGGTGGAGACATACAACTTGCTGGCCATTCACCTGACAGGCCAGGCAGGGGATTGGAACCAAACAATAACACCTCCGTTTTCTCCAGGTTGCATTGGAGCAACTTGGCCTTAAGCCACCCTATAACTGCCAATCCGCATGTAGTAAATTTCAACCTTGATTCTGACGTGCTGATGTGTGGGTCCTGACGTACGACAGCAGAAGCTGGGTAACATTTCATATATGACATCACTTTGATGAAAGAATAAATAAGATGGGCCTGTGGTGTCATGTAGATATTAAAAAGCGTGGGGCTCAGGGCTGAGCCCTGAGGCACCCCGGGCTTAAGTATTTTAGTCTCAGAATAGAATGGTTTCAATCATACTGCTTGTTACTGTGCTCTAAATAAGAGCTCAACCAGGCAACCTCAGTCCCCTCCACCCGATGGCAGTCAAGTGCTGCAACAGGTTCTCATGAGAGATTGCGTTGAATGCCACAGAGTCATGTAAAAAGATTAGAGCTGCGTTTTGACCGACATCTAGCGCAAATTTAAAGGAATCTGTTATTTCCATAGGCACTGTCTCTGTATTGTAGAGGGCCCAAAAGCTCAACTGAGATAGGTGGAGGAGGTTAAAGGTGCTCATGGAGACTGATAATTGACTATTAACAATCTTTTCAAATATCTTTAAGACCCACAGAAGCAGAGAAATTGGTCCAAAATTAGCTGGGTTTTTATGATCTGCATTAGGCTTCTTAAGAAGGAGGATAACAGCCCTCTTCCAAAAAGTGGGGAATATATCAAAGCTAAAAGAAATGTTAAAAGCTCCTGAGAGACTGGGCTTAAATGTACCCTTAATTGCCTAACAGTCTGAAGGGGGAAGAGATCCATGGGGGGAACCTGATTAGCACGTGGCAAAAATATCTAGTAGTTCAGAGTCAGTTGCTGAACTGTGGCAACTTGAACTAGACAGGGGTCATACATATAGTGTGGGCATCGTCCCTAGACTCACTGTGCTTTGAATCTAAGAGATTCTCCTGAAGCTTTAAAATTTTATTTAAAAAAAATAGTACTGAGCTTCATACACAGGGCAGAATTTGTCCTGGGCGGGGGGGGGGGGGGCGGATTTGTGCTTTTTGGGTCTGTAAAATCTGTCACAATTTAAAAAAGGTTTTTAGCATTATTGTTAGCTACTACAATTTGGTTGCCATGGAAGGAGCGGCGAGCAAGCTTCAAAGCCACTTTATATCGGGCCTGTCAGTGCAGTGTTTCCTCAGCAATCGTTCAAGGTTTTGAAGGGATTGACTAGTTCTTTTGAAAACTGCAAGCAGGCATATGATCTTATGGAGTCTAAAAGCTTCCTCTATCAACAAATTTGACACTGGGTGACAAAACCAGAAGTCTAGGCAACTGAAATGAAGTATTATTCTAAAGACATCCATGAAGAAAAGGATGGATTTCCAATTTATGCAAATTGTTCAATGCACATATGACACAAAAGAAATGGAAATACGAATTTGGTGGGAGTTATGTTGCAGGGGGGAAAGGAACACTCTGGAGTGATTCATCCGGGAAAGGGAGTCCTCCCAAAATATAATGACGAGGTGGTACCTCATTCCTGACCGGATCGCTGCTGAAGGGATAGCGGAGTTGCAGCACTTCTATTCAAATATGGTGATCCTGCCCATTGCTTAGTACTTATGGGAAAGACATACTAGCCTCTGTTAAAGCAACAGAAGGATTAATTTCAGAAGGAGACACAGTAGGCATGATTTTTAAGGGTAGATATGTGGTTTATTTAATGTGTTTAACTTTTCGTTCTTATTTGGAGGTTCCTATGTTACTGTACATTTTCTTCAAGCAGTAGACTAGTAACACCTTTTCTAAATAATGTTTCTTTTAATGTACAGTGAGGTACACTAAAAATTGAATAGACAACTTTTGCATAATTAGTTGTACGCTTTATGCAAACATTAAAGATTATCCACAGTATGAATAGACCGCTGCTAATATTCATCATATGCTGGCAAACTCTCAGATTCAGCAGACCTAAAGTTAGTAAGGCTATGTCTGAAATAACATTGCATTTTAGACGAGCTCTTTGCTAACTGTTTCAGTAGCAGCCAGGTGAACAGATAATTACGTGTACATTTGATTTGGTTCCCTTTTTTATTGGCAGATGTATGATTAAGAAATATTGTTCTACTACAGAATGGAATCACAGCATTCTTAGAATGGTGGTAGGATGTCTTAATAACATATATTATGGAAATCATGTCATTTCAATTAGGCGGGGTTAAACACAATTGCCTGGTTGTGGTAACCCGTTGAAATATATCCAGTGAAATCTTGGGAAACGTGTTATCAATCCACCATAGTCCCTACTGCCCAATAAAGATGACCAAGCGAGGCTCTGGACTGGGTGGCCAGGTGGTCTAGGCTTTTGCCCAGTGATTAAATTTGCTGTATTCACAGTACGTCCCCATTTCTAAGTGTGCTATATTATGCAGGTTTATGTAGCGTACTATGACCCAGTAGGATATCCTTGCACCAAGCATGTGTGCACACCTACAGCCTAGTAGGATTACTTGAACAGCCAGGTCATCAGCTTCTTGAGGAATTCAAGAAATGAGGAGGAGGCTTTTATGTATAGCATCAGGTTGTCCCAAACTGTAGAAGTGATGTAGGATAAGGCTCAACCTCCTGATTTAGTTTTCCATATGCATGGGATTTGTGCAAGTAGGAATCCAGATTAGCAGAGACTATAGAAGGTTTCCGAAAACAGATGTAGTTCTTGTAGTATGCTCAGCCCGTGGTATGTAATGCCTTGTAAGTATGGATGAGGAGCTGGAATTGTGCTAGTCTGTGAATGGGGAACTCCTTCAGGTGTGGTGTGATGTGAGCAGGACGTGGGATGGTTGAGAGTGATTCAGACCACCAAGTTCTGAATGGAATGGAAAAGTATCTATCTTAAACGGTGCAACATACCAGACAGTATTGGTGCAGTATCAGATTTTCGAGGCAATTTACCAATTGGATCCTGCAAAACATAAAATGAGTCTCAAAGTGTTTTGAAAGTGGATTTAATGAGTGGTTATTTTGCAAAGTAGTGTGGGTTGTTTACAGTTATACTATCAATTGTATTGCATTTACAGTGTCAACATAGTATATTGTTGGCTACCCCTTTTTCTACGCGTTTGATTTGTTTTTAATGCATAAGCATGGTGGTTCGCCGGTAACGTTTCATTCAACTTTTACAAAAAATATGTCTTATGGACGTTATTGACAAATATTATACTAACTGATTTGATGTTGTACTTCTTATTTAGGTTCTTCTGGTAGACTTGTATGAAGGAAAGCTGTTAAAGAAAGTAAGTGTTTTTCTATTTGTATAAAAATATAATGGTATGTTTTGTGATTGAGGAGCCACGCTAGTGACGCACTAAGAGAAATGTTTTGCAGTGTATATTCTACTGGTGTGTTGAATCACATTGTCAGATTGTACAGAATAATGAACAGTCATCTAATACAGTGAAACGAAAAAGCACGTCCCTGGGTGCATACAGCCCCCCTGGCATTTACCTGTTGCTCCCGCCTCAACAGCAGCACTGGGCTGCTGTTTATTGGACTCAGCACTAACATCAAAAAGATGTTAAATAAGCAGGCAAGTGTTTATTTAAAGGTCAATTGAAGTTAAAGAAAGGAAGTAACTAGGATACCTCTACCGCTTAACTTTAGGAACACTTTAATCTTCAAAGGCATCTTGCAGTAAAAGTGCAAAAATATGAAGAAGTTGCTTCAAAATTCAAAAAGTTTCATCTTAGTACATCCAGTTACATCAGGGCAGTTAGAAATTGGGTCTCTTTTTGGCAGAGGTGTGTACTCTGTACAAGTAGTGACCACAATCCTAGTCAGGGCAAGTAAGATACAAACTAGAATTTTATCTGTGCTTACCCTCTGGTAGCTTGGCCCAGAACAGTCAGGCTAAACTAAAGAAGTAATGTGTAAAGTATTTATGCACACACACAGTAAGACAGGGAAAACACCCCAAAATGACTCCACACCAGTTTAGAAAAATAGCCAATATTTACCTAGGTCAAACAAAACCTAACTGACAAAAATCCAACATACACAAGTCAAGTTATGAAGTTTCAAAACTAAATAAAAATGCAGTGCATAGAAGACAGTAGCTTCAACCAGGGCTCTCTGGTCGCAATGGACCGGGATAAATCCAAAAGTTCAGTCTGGCTGCGATGGGGCACGGGCCCGGGACAGGAGTCACGGAGACCCACTGACAGTACCTTTTTTGTGTCGATGTTCTGTGACGTTACGTTATTCTAAAGGAAGGAATATGTCGCATTTGCAGGCAATGCGTAGTTTCCTGATCAGGCAATGTCGTTGATGTGTCAATGTCTAGAAGCGATGAATGCCAGTTCTGATGCATTGGGGCTGCATCGAAAGTCAGGGTCATTGCGTCACACAGTCAGTGAGCAGTGCTTTGGTGCAGGCAGCGGCGAAGCTTTGTTTCTGCAGCAGGATGCGTCGGTTCCAAGTGATGTGCCGGTGTTGATGCGTCAGTTCTTGCAACGCAGCGCAACACTCAACCTCTGAGGGCCCAGGACTGGATTTGACACCACTTGGCAGAGCAGGACTCCCAGCAGAGGAGTCCAGGTGCTGGTAGGAAGATGCAGGTAAAGTCTTTGATATCCCTTAGACTTCAGAAACAGGAAACAAGCTCATTCAGGCCCTTGGAAAAACTTTAGATTGCAGGATGTAGAGTTAGATCCAGTCCTCTCACTCCCAGCCAAGAATCAGCAGGCAAACACAGCAAAACAAACTGCAAAGTGGTAGTCCCGCTTGACAGCACAGCAGTCCTTCTTCCTGGTAGAATGCCCTTAGTCCAGAATTGTTCTGAATAAAGTACTTATACCCCAAAAGTCCTTTGTTGTAGGAGTAACTTCAAAATAATTCTCTGAAGTGCAAAAGTGTCACTTTCAACCCAGCCCTGCCTGGCCCCAAACTTCCAGTCAGTGGTAATCAGCCCTTTGTGTGAGAGCAGGACACAATCTTTTCAGTTGTAAGTGTGGGCTACCTCTCCCTCTCCCTGCCCAGAACGACTATCAGTATGCATGTATGGGTGGCGCAATACATGCTGCAGCCCATGGGGAACCCCTGGTGCCTCAATGCCCTGGGTACCTACGTACCGTATACTAGGGACTTATATAAGGGTATCCGTATGCCAAATGTGGGGTGTGTGAAGTCCCAAGCAACCAAATTTAGAGGGAGAGAGCACAGTCATTGGGGTCCTGGTTAGCAGGATCCCAGTGAACACAGTCAAAACATACTAACATCAGGCAAAAAGTGGGGGTAACCGTGCCAGAAAGAGGGTACTTTCCTACATAACTCCCCTCCCCCAAACGAGGGACAATAAGGCTAACCTTGTCCAGTTGAGTTTTTATTGTCTAAGTGGAAATATCTAAAGAGTCCATCTGCATTTGAGTGGTTACTCCCAGGGATATGTTCCACTGTATAGTCCATTCCCTGTAGGGATATGGACCACCTCAAAAGTTTGGGATTTTCTCCCTTCATCTGTTTTAACCATAGGAGGCGCTTGTGGTCTGTCTGGTCAAGGAAGTGAGTGCCAAACAAGTATGGCCTCAACTTCTTCAAAGCCCAGACCACAGCAAAGGCCATTCTCTCTATGGCTGACCAACGCTTTTCCTTGGGGGTCAACCTTCTGCTAATGAAAGCTACAGGTTGATCCTGGCCCATTTAATTCAGCTGAGATAGTACTGCCCTTATCCCCACCTCAGAAGCATCTGTCTGCACAATAAATTGCTTGGAGTAGTCAGGTCTTCTTAAAATAGGAGCTGAGCACATGGTCTGTTTAAAGTCATCAAAATCTTTTTGGTAGCTAGCTGTCCACAAAACGTTCTTGGGCATCTTTTTAGAGGTGAGGTCATTAAGAGGGGCTACACTAGAGCCACAGTTCTTACCGAACCTCCTGTAATACCCTGTCAGGCCTAGGAAGGCTCTGACTAGGGTTTGAGTGGTAGGGGAAGTCCAATCCAAAATGATTTGGATCTTGCCCTGCAGTGGTTGAATCTGGCTTTCACCTACTAGGTGATCCAGATTAACCACTTTTCCCTGCCCTATCTGGCACTTTGAGGCCTGGGCTTTTTGCAGGGCCTCCAATACATAACCCAGGTGGACAGAGTGGTTGGTCAAAGTGGCGATAAGGACAGCTATATCGTCTAGATAAGCTGCACTGAAGCTTTCCAGCTCTTGGAGGACTTTATTCACCAACCTCTGGAATGTGGCAAGTGCTTTCTTCAATCCAAAGGGCATTACTGCGAAGTGATAGTGCCCGCTAGGAGTGGAGATTGTAGTTTTAGGCTTAGCATCTTCTGATAATTTGATCTGCCAGTAGCCAGAGGTCAGATCAAAAGTGATCAGATAATTGGTAGAGGCCAGTGTATCTATGAGCTCATCTGCCCTAGGGATAGGATGAGCATCTGTCCTAGTTTCTGTGTTGCGACCCCTGTAGTCTACACAAAACCTCATTTCCTTTTTACCATTTTGGGAGTGGGGTTTTGGGACAAGGACAACAGGACTAGCCCTGAGGCTGTCAGATGGCTCAATTACTCCTAGATCTAGCATCTTCTGCACTTCAGACCCAATGCACTCCCTGACAAGATTAGGCTGCCTGTAAATGTGACTTTTGACAGGCAGGCTGTCACCTGTGTCAATTGTGTGTTCACACCATGACATTTGACCTGGAATAAGGGAGAATAGTTCAGAGAATGTCTCCAGGAGGTTCCTGCAGTCATCTTTTTGGGAATCAGAGAGGCAGTCAGCAAGCTCTACCCCATCAACTGCACAGTGGGAGAAGAGGCCAGGGAGAGGGTCACTCTCTTTTTCCTGTCCCTCATCAGTTGCCATGAGCAGAGTCAGATCAGATCTGTCATGGTAGGGTTTAAGGCGATTCACATGAAGCATCATGTGGGGGCTTCCGGGAATGCCAAGATCTATCAAGTAGGTAACCTCACCCTTTTTCTCCACAATGGTGTGGGGACCACTCCACTTACCTTGGAGTGCTCTGGGAGCCACAGGCTCTAGGACGCACACTTTCTGTCCTGGCTGGTAGACAGTAAGTACAGCCTTCTGGTCATGCCATAGTTTCTGCAACTCTTGGCTGGCCTGAAGGTTTTTTTGTGGCCCTCTTCATGTACTCATCCATCCTTGATCTGAGGCCAAGCATAGAATTCACAATGTCTTGTTTAGGAGACTTGAGAGGTTGTTCACAGCCTTCTTTCACAAGAGCAAGGGGACCTGTAACAGGGTGCTAAAACAGAAGTTCAAATGGGCTGTAGCCCACACCCTTCTGAGGGACCTCCCCATAGGCGAAGAGGAGGCACCGTAACAGGACATCCCTTCTCCTTTTGAGTTTCTCTGAGAGTCCCATTATTATACCCTTGAGAGTTTTCTTAAATCTCTCCACTAAGCCATTTGTTTGGGGTGGTAAGGAGTGCTGAACTTGTAAGTAACACCACATTCTTTCCACGTGGCTTTTAGGTAAGCAGATATGAAGTTTGCACCGCTGTTTGATACTACCTCTTTAGGAAAACCCGCCCTTGAGAAAATTCCCAGGAGGGCTTTGGCCACTGCAGGAGCTGTAGTGGTCCTAGGAGGTATAGCCTGGAGAGTCCAGGGGGCCAACAATAGCCACCCCAACCCTCTCAAAGGGCACCCGAATCACTGGTAGTGGGATCAGAGGGGTCTTTGGTGTGCTACTCTCTTGCCACTGACTTGACAGGTTAAACAGGAGTGACAAAACTAATTTGTGTCTTATGACATATAGGGCCAGTGAAAGGGAGGGACAAACTTGTTCCAAGTCTTGCTTTGCCTCAAGAGGCCTGCAAGGGGGATGTCATTTGCTAAGGTCAACAGAAACCCCCTAAACCTCAGATGGATTACAATCTCCTGGTGCCACCAGGTTTGGGGTCCCTTGCTTCTGAGTAGAGAAGGCTGTTATACCAGTACACATTATGGGTGCCACTGACATCCCCAGCCTCTTTTGTTGCTGCTTGCTGCCTTAAGTCCTCCAGTGTGGGACAGGTTTGCTGTTCCCTACTGAGCTCTTCCTTGGTGCCCCCCTGCACCCAAGAGCTCAGCTGTGTCAGCTTGGAGTTCAGGTGTATGTTCTACCCAGGGAGTGGATTCCTCTCCCTCAGGAGTGGTTTCCTCACTGGAGGCTGGTTCAGGGTTACCTTTTTACCCTTCCTGCTTTTGGGTTTAGAGCACTCCTGGGCCATTGTTCCAGGCTCCAGGGTTCCCTGTTCCTTTTGCTTTTTGGCCTGTGCTCTACTAACGGCAAATATATGCCCAGGAATGCCCAGCATTGCTTCATGGGCCTCCAATTTTACTTCAGCCCAAGCTGATGTTTCCAAGTCATTACCAAGCAGACATTCTATAGGTAGATCAGAGGATACTATAACCTTTTTAGGGCCAGTAACCCCCCAAAGCTAAAATCAATAACTGCCATGGGGTGGCACAAAGTGTTACTGTGAGCATCCGTCACTTGGTACGTGTGACCAAGTAGGTGCTGTTCAGGAGACACCAGTTTTTGGCTCACTATAGTGACACTGGCACCTGTGTCCCTGTAGGCCACAGCCTCAACACACTCAAGGGGTGGTGCCCAGAGCTCCTCCAAGGTGGCCAATTGATTCTGCCATCTTGAATCCAAGATGGGCAGAGGCCCCTGGGAGCATCTGAGAGCATCTGAGTGACCAGGTCAGCCAGGTGACGTCACAGCCCCCTCCTGATAGATGGTTAACCTGCTAGGTGACCAATCACCCTTCCTGGGCTATTTAGGGTCTCCCTCTTGGGTGGGTCCTCAGATTTGACATGCAAGATTCCAGCAGGACTCCTCTGCATTGTTGCCTTCACCTTCCGGCCACTGGAATTGCAACTAAACCCTCCAGGAACCGACAATCTGTAACTACATCAATGACTCTGCTCTGCAAAATTGCTTCTCTGGCTCCTTCCAGCAACTGCAAAATTTCCCTGTAGTGGTGGAGGGCACCCTGGATGGATGCCCCATTTATTTAATATCTATCTTTGCTCCTAACACTGCTCAGGCTACCATACTATTAACACCACAAGCTCCTGGGATGTGGGGAGGTGACTTTAAATATATACAGGATACAGACTGGGACTGGTTGCTACCCCCTGCCAGGAACAGCTGGTATACAAGCCATAAAACACTTTGAACATTGGTCCAAGTCCATGGATCTCAATGGTATTTGGCTAATGGGTTATCCGCGGAGCAAGAAAACGCTTATTATGCACCAGGACACCAGGACCACACGCACCTAAATGATCTCTTTTGCAATTCTGACTGCTGGCCATTTATACGCACCTCTGAATATCTGTGCAGAACTCTTTAGGCCATTACTCACTCAAAATCACCTTCCAATAGGGGAGGCCATGACCAGTTATCCCTTCCTGGTGCCTGCGCACTGAGAATTTGCATGATACAGTCTATCGCACTATGTTAGCCACACAGATGTCTACTTATTTTGCTGAGAATGTGGGAACTGAAATCACCAGAGGGGTAGAATGGGAAGCTATGACAGTTGTTGTGGAAGGAGTGTGTATTTCAACATTATGGGGCACCTGCAGCACCTTAACACGCAGTGTGCTGGAGTTAGACACACTTCTTTGCTCTACGGAGTTGGTGGCGATCACGTCTCCCCTGTCTCAAACGAGATTAGCAGAAATGCGTTGCAGATACTGGGAAGAGCATCAGAGGTTGAGTGTTTTGGACTATAAAACCTCAGAGGCCTGCCAGCATGTTGAGGGCGACAACCCTGGCAGGGTATTGGCGTGGTTATTACGGATAGAGGTTCCTAAAACGCTGATAGGAGCCATCCGGGACCCTAATAGGGATGTTAAAAATACTCAGACAGATATTAATGAAGTGTTTACTAGTTACTATGAACAGCTATACTCCTCTCCTGGGGACTCACCTTTACAGCACATGCTGGACTACCTTTGGGAGGGATTGCTTCCCACTTTGACTTCGCTACAGTGACAGGAACTAGAGCAACCCCTCAAGTTGGATGAAATTGTATTAGCTAGTCAAAAGATGGCGTGTGGTAAGACTCCAGGTACTAATAGATTCCCCGTCGAGTTTTATGAAGCCTTTCCCTTTCGCCTTCTTGAAGTTTATAGAGAAGCACATGAGCGTGGCATTCTTCCTTCTTTCCTCAGAGAAGCCCTAATTATTGTGCTACCAAAGGCAGGTAGAGATCCCATGGAGGTGGGTTCTTACAGGCTGCTCTCCATGCTCAACATAGATTATAGGATCTTAAGCAAGGTCCTCACTAATAGGCTACTTCTACTGTTGGGAGCCCTGACACATTTGGATCAAAGCGGCTTTGTGCCGGGTAGGGCCACACATTTCAGTATCACACACCTTTGTCAAGTCGTTGACGCCTCAGTTGCGTTGCCTGGCCCCCTAGTGGTGGTTTCCTTAGATTTCAAAAAGGCGTTCGACACACTTAGTTGGAGTTATCTACTTCAGGTTTTACAAGTTTTTGGCATGGGCCCCAACTTCCTGAGATGGATTAAGCTTTTGTATACCACCCCAGAGCCCCGGGTCCGCATAGGCCAGTGTATCTCACACTCCTTAAATATAGAACGGGGCACTCGTCAGGGTTGTTCTTGATCACCAGTGCTGCTTTCCTTGGCCATGGAGCCTCTGTCCTCCATATTACATATGAAGGGACCATACTAGGGTGTTCAGGTCGGGTCTGTTTGGCATATTATCTCTTTATATACCGACGATGTCCTTGTTTTCATACAGGACCATATTTCAACTTTATTACACTTATACGATCTTCTTGCACGGTCTGGGGATTTAACAGGCTTTAAGATTATTTGGGGCAAGTACTGCATTTTTCCGAAGAGTTGAGCAAGCTCAATGCCACTTGTTGACGGGAAGCAGTCTATCCTGGGCCTTTGATACTTTCTGATATCTTGGGGTGAATGTGTATCATACAGCCAAGGATCATCTAGATGGCAATCATGAGAAAGCATTGACATCTATACATTCAATCCATGCAGTTTTAGATGCGTCTACCACTGTCACCTATGGGGAAAGCATTGATTGCTAAAATGTTGGTTCTTCCAAAGTTATTGTATAGTCCTGCCAGTGCTCTCACCCACATCCTTCTTCGCCTCCCTCCATGGTTTAATGTCAACCCTGATTTGGGGTCAGGCACGAAAAACGGCGTCTCTGTCGACCCTCTAGCTCCCTGGTTTAGAGGGCGGACTAGAGGTTCCTGACTTAGAACTGTACTTTGTTGTGGCACAACTCCAATGGCCAATGAGGTGGTTAACAGGTACTTAATCAGAGGAGGGCCATATGATAAGGCTGCTCCTAGGTAATACAGACCTTTTAGGATGGATTTTCTCCCAGGACAAACCAGGAGTATGCTCCTATGTGTGGCCAAACAAACATGGAATCAGTACATACGCGTCAAGCGTGCTTCGCACCTATATGCAACTCAGATACCCCTAAAGAGTCTACCAACTGTACATAAGCTCCTAGATACATATGACCCAATGCCATGGTGGGATGCAGAACTGTCCCAACTAGGCGCATTGCATCAAGAGGATGTCCTGCTTTCTTTCCTCTAAATAAGTGATCAATGTGGTATAGGAGCGGGCCACTTTCTCTGTTATTCGGCATTAAGGGTGGGGATCACAAGTATCTGGCCCCAGGGACTGACTAAACCCCAATACACCAGGGACTTTAATGTATACTGACACATGGCATGAGCCGCAGGGTAAATTTCGACCCTCTATACAGCACCACATAATAGTAATGGGGGCCCTCCTCCTCGAAGTAAGGCACACTGGGAAGACACTCTGTCCATGATGGTCAGTCCCAAACAATGGACCATGGCCCTTGTGCAACTACAACGAATCTTCCGAAATGCACACCTGAAATACACACAATTTAATTATGTACACCAGACCTATCTCACACCATATCGCCTCAGCAAGATGTTTCCTGAGACACAACCCAGATGCAATCCGAACTGCACACACTTTATTCACATGGTTTGGGACTGTCCTCCACTTCAACATGCCTGGGTACAGGTAATGGAATTGATCTCGGCTTTTATAGAGGTCCTGGGTTGTCTACTGGGTATCATGCCAAGCACAAAACAGAATAAACATTACCTGAAATTCTTAGATTGGGTGACTGTATTATACAAACGCCTAATCGCTATGCAGTGGAAGGCCCCAGACCCCTCTCTAATAAACAGCTGGCTTTGGGTGATCCACAAATGGGCAGTGGTTGAAACTGAGGCCTTGATTCGAGGTCGCAAATTGCAAGGGGATGCTGCCCCTGTCACGACCTGGGACAGGTACATTCTAAATTTGTCTAAGAAAATGTATACACCTGCGGACGACTGATAATATGTAGTGGAACGTACCATTTGTACCCAGTTAATGTCAAGTGTATGCCTGAGTCACTGCTTCAAGTGCTGGCTAGAAGATGCTATTTTGTCCCTAATGCACGTACCTCCCATGCCCTACAGGCCATATCTTTTACTAGGATTTTGTTAATATACATATCCTCACTCTCCCCCCCCCACCCTCTCTCCAGACTTCTGCAAAAATTAGACGCATTTTCCTTGCTGATTCCTCCAGACAGCTGATCGTTACAAGAATGTTATATTGTTGCTTGGTAGTACTATTTATGTAATGTGTTTTATTGCATTGGCTTATCCTGTGATTATCTTGCTGTTTTGAGACCTTTCTTTTTACAGGTACACCTATTTCTACCACACCTTATTGACTCTGGACTCTTCTTGAGCATTTGCTGCGACGTCAGCTGTACTCATTGTCACTTGATTTATTATGCTGCCTATGTATCATGGCCTTTCCACTACGCCTCTGTGTATGTTTATAGACTAAAATGCCAATAAAGAAATACAAAACAAAATGCCTACCATTTGGGATGGTTCCCTCCATAGGTGACTGTGCAACTTGGGGCACAGTATTTGCTGCAATTTATACTACAACGTATGGTACACCAACACTCTTAAGCCTCCCAGAGGTGCTAAAACAAATACAAAATGAACACTGGGCTGCCCCATCCTGGATTTGGGGATGAAATAAATGGGAAAATTTGCCACAGTCTCCTTAGTTATTTTAGGAAATATTAAAGGGGAAGCCACAGCATTTAAATGGCCCTCCGTGACCTAGGACCCACCTACCTCAACCACTGCATCACCTTCTACTCCCTCACCAGACATCACCGCTCCCCTCAAGAAGCACTAGCCACCGTGCCCCACATACAGAAAACCTTGGCTGGTGAGAGATACTTCGCCTACCTTACGGCAAAGAGCTGGAACACCCTGCCCTGCACCTCAGACAGTCACAATTGTTATCCCAATTCAGGAAGGACTTTAAAACCTGGCTCTTCAACTGAAGCTCAGAGGACAACCCCTTAGCACCTTGAGACCCATACTGGTGAGTAGTTTGACACTGATTTGATTTGAGCGTTGGCAGGTTGCCAGTAGCTCAAAGAAGTTTCACAAATAGATCAGGAGTATGGGCTACCAGAGTGTATCTCCAAAACGTATACTAGTATAGGTCAGGATAGTTTGGCAGCCAGACCAAATAAGCCATAGCTGAAGGGTAATTCCGAGAAGGATAATACCATGCAAGTGCAGGAGGGTTCTAAAAAACACTGGGACAAACAAAAGTCTGATAAAGATAAAATAAAACAACGAGGAAAATTCTGCAGTCGGAGACCTGGGGGAAACATTATAACCTAAGAAATTGTGATAATATAAACCCCCCTGACAGGTACCTGTACACTGATACACACCCTTCACAAACCTTTCAGTACTCATCTGACAAACGGATCAAGAGAGGTGGGTGGTCAGAACGTAGAAATAAGTCTGTGAAACCAAAAAAGGACATACAATGCTTATCTGATGTCACAATAAAAAAGGAAGAGAAACTTCCACAACAAAAACCTGGAACACAATGCTGCTCCACCTCAGGCAGTCTCCCTCACTGGCTCAGTTCAGGAAGGGCCTCAAGACCTGGCTCTTCGATTGACCTGCATCCCCCAGCTAGCACCTTGAGATCACCTGGGTGAAAAGTCGCTCTTTATAAATGCAAAAAAAAAAAAAAAAGTCAATTTAAAAAAAAGAAGGTTACAGGGATTTCAGCTAAGTATTCCACACATATTGAGAAAATTACTGAAGAACAGGACATGGGCAGTGACTCTGCTAGACAGTGCGGCAAAAGTGACAGTAGTTTGTCAGAATCTTCAAAAGTTTCTCGATGCAACAGCAACTAACGACTATCTTGAAGTTGAAACCCCAGATAGGCACATTGCCCCACCCGATAGGGTCTATAAATTACAAATTCAAACTGAGGGGGACAACATTCTTCTGGCAGAAAAAAAATTGGCAACAAGAGTTTGTCAGAACGATCCCACAAGAGGAGTATGTCATTATGCCATCTTTTTGAGCTCTGGCACAGGCTTCACTACTGCACCGCAGCCATGTGGGTTGGGATAGGGAATCTCCTTATCACATTATGCCTATACAGTCCAGCCCACAAGTACAAACTCAGTACTCAATATAACATGATCCTAAAGCTCCAGTGAGGGAAATTCTCTCATAACTAGAGTACCAAGGAGTAATTGAACCCTGTGTATCACCCATGAATAACACTTTGTTTCCCATAGCTAGGTACTGCAGCATTGGAACAAGAAAAACGTTTCTGGATAGAGCCCTATCCTCAGAGGTGTGGGTCATGGAGGGGGAATAAAATGGCTGGTGGAAAACTGATACTTAGTATTTAAAACATTATTTTCTTAAAATTAGTTTTATTGAAACATTTTTAAAACAATCAATATGAAGAGAAATCGGAATTGAACAAAATTTATTAGCATTTCTGTTTGTACTTAGTACTAGTTTTCACTTTAGTTTAAAAGTCTAACTTGTGAGTAGTAATTCATTTAAATTACCAAAATGTTTATGCTACAACTCAACACAGACCAAATCCTGTAGCAAAGGAAACAAAAATGGGAAGGGTAAGCTGTTTAGAGGCCCTAGTAGTGACCAGAACAAAGTTACCCAGCAGGTTGAAAAAATGTAAGAAAAGTAAGACCTTTGGATGGTTGGATAAAATTCCAGTGCTACTTGAAAAGAAGGAACCTTGCTGGGCAAGATTTTCCGATGTGTTCCCCTAAAGACGTTTTGTTGTGACAACCAAAGATTCACAGGAATGTTGCTTCCAAAGGATAGGCCTCGTGGACCCCTACAGCTAAAGCATTGAGACTTGCCGCGCTGGATAATATTCTGCTCCAAGAAAGTGTGCAAGTCTAACATTAAAGCTCAATGGCAATTTTGCTTAAACACCCTATATTACTGATGTATTTCAATCCATTCATTCCATATATGTTAATTTCGTAGTTTCTAACTTGGATAGTTTCTAAATACATTCTTCGATATTAGAAAAGCAAATAAATATGAAAAATCTGAGTGCAGTCTTTTTGGTTTTACTGTTTTGAGCTATTTATTTATATATATATATATATATATATATATATATATATATATATATATGTATTTCTAAACATTTCACCAAAAACAGGCATTGATTTATACCCACTGGAGATACATCTGACAGCCCTTTGCCTCTTTCTGAAAAGCCAATGATTTTTTATTTGGCTAAATAGTCTGTTATTATTTAAACCACTGAGGCAAAAAAGAAAAACCAACGTATCACCTTAGGGGTGAAAGAAATTGAAGGCACACCATGAGAACACAATTAAAAACTGATCAGGAAGGAAATTGTTCACTGCCAGTGGCCAATGGCTATGGACTTAGGAGGCAGGAAAGATCCTTGTATTTTACCTTATGTCTATATAAGCAGGTGTGGCTCCTCTGCTATGGCGGAGGACCATTGCCCACCCACCAGCAGCAGGAGCTGCAAAATGAAAAATAAAATTGATTATAAACAGTGTTTATTTTCGTTTTTATTTTTCAGAGGGGAGGGGCCACTGGCAATGACCGTCTCGGGCCGGCCAAACACACATGCACACTGGGCTCTGACCAATCTGGCACTCTGTTGCCAGGTTGGAGAGAGCAGGCAGAGGCTCCCATTCTGCCTCTGAGTGCCAAGCTAGGACGCTCCAGCCAATCCTAACGCTGCTCTCATGCAATGTTAGGATTGGCTCAGGGCAGGTTGGGAGCCTGTGCCTGTAGCGAGCAGAGCGGGAGCCAGAAGAGCGGCAAGGCAGCAGCAGCAGCAGACGTAAGTTTCTTTTATTATTATATCTTTATGGTGTTGTGCCCCCACCCCTCCGCTATGCCCCTACAGGAGTCGCCCCTGTATGAGAGTAGCAACCATACTGTAGATGTAACATAACGTGTTGTTAGTCATATGAGTTACACAAATGCCTTTGAGCAGTTGCCACAGGTGTTAGGTTCATTTTAAGTTGGTTGGATAATCCACTGGGAAAGAAAAAGGTTCCCATGGCGAACGTCTGATCAGTGGTGGTATTCAGCACAAGGAAAGTAGGGCTTAAGAGTGGAGCCCCACACCCAGGGTAGGTGACCGCACAGAGCAACAAAAGAAGGGAACTGACTGGACTTTGGTCGTTTACTTTATAAACAAGAGCAAAATCTTTACTTTGGCATCCCACCCTTCCAGGAAGAGGCATTCCTCACTGGCCCAGCATATGAAACGTGTTTTGTATTCTAAAACAGTAGGTTTGGCAGTGGATCCATTTAAAGACTTTGGTCTAAACACAGTGGGTACCTCTCAACCAGTAACTCTGATCACAAAATCCACTGTGCTTAATCCTGTATTGGGCCTCATGCAAGAAGGTCACACAGGGGTTGCTTCATGTGGTTAGCATGAATCCATCAGATGGTCCCAAGTTGAATACTAGGAGCCTACACCTATGGGGCTTTCTGAATTTGCAGGCACCTTGGGAGAAAAACATTTTCAGCTCATCCCCAGAGAAAGTGCACAGACACTTCTTAACTAGTAATCTTAGCTCTACCAAGAGCACTTACTGCAAGATAAATAAAAAAACGTGGTATTGTGCCCTTGATCTGTTACTTACTAGCTTAAAGACGTTGCTAAGTTTTTCTCCTGATGGATTGGCTGAGCCACCGAAGAGCCACTGAAAGACAATAAAAGCAGTGTTGTTGGTACCAGCAAGGCCAGGCACGTTTTCATATTGCAAAATAATCACACCTGGCTAGGGTTTGCACTTTTATCATGCTTTTAAACAAAATACACTATGGGGTAATGTGTCTGCGCAGCGAGCTCTTCATGACGCTGAGCATGATTCAACATTGCCATTTCTTCTATGAAGATGTTCTATTTAACCTTCTTCTATGAAGATGTTCTATTTGAGCATAAACAAAGAAGCAGTCGTGTAATTATTCCGTCGTATTCCAATATGTCTTCTTAAATAAACAAGGCAGGAGAAAAGTGTCATGCCAATGTGCTGCCACAAGTCACTTACGTTTGTACTAATAGCTCCATCCTCCCTCTGATCTTAGCTCCATCCTCCCTCTGATCTTGTGTGGTAGACTACAATTGTAATAGCATTGCGGCTTCCTCGCTACTTTTGTGAATGGGTATATCATCATAACTTACTGCAGCACTGCTTCTTTTCTCTTGCACCAGTACACCAACTATGTACTCCTTTCTCCGCACTAACAAAAAAAGTGAAATGAAATGGCAGCCTTTTTCAGCCCCGTCTTTGTGGAATCTTATGAGAGCGCTGAAATCAGTGCTTAATCTGAGTTTATGGTTGCCGGTGAGGTCCACTGGCACTCATTTTTGCTCATCAGACATAGACAATGTGCACAAAAAGCCACACAAAGGAGACAGAAATAGAAGAGAAAGCCAGATAAAACGTCTCAATGGGAAACAGCAGGAACCTAATTCACGAGTGAGATAAAAAAAAGACAAGGGATGTCTGAAAGTTAATGGAAGAGCCATGAGGTAGATTTAATACTACCCAGCTTGGTACTTGGTGCGCCAACGTTTAAAACACCGGGCACAGGTTTCCGTGCAGTGCCTTGGGGACTGGCACTCATTCTATTACACTTTAAGCACTGCTGACCAGTATATATGTTTCCCACCATCCTTTGCCAATTTCTTTCACCAGTAGCTATCAGGTATGTGCAGGCATGCAAAAGTCACGTTGCTAATGCTGTATGATTGGAGTATTTTATATCTCATTTCTTCCTAGCGTTTTATTTATTTCCTTTTCAAACATTTTTTAGGAATACATAATTTCCATTTGTTGCATGCTCTTTTACTCACAGGTTTCAAGTGAGCAAGTTTTTTGCCTGTTTGGCGCAATGCAGCAGAAACGACCGTTTTGGCCCTTTGTTTTCATTATTGGCTCCACCCCCTCGTTTACATGGATATGCTGAAAGCTGTGCTGAGGCTAAAGGTGTTCATGCACTGCTTCTACACAGCCTTGTCACTACACATCTTCTTCATGCCTACTTCAGACTTTTTTTTTTTTTTACTGACTTCAAGGTGATTAAACTATCCCATCTAATATTTAAACATAAATTCACTATTTTTGTTAGACTGCACTTCATCTTCCTTTCTTCATTGAGTCAATTCCAGAACCCTGCAACTGATTCATGGCAGACAAATTGAGGGCATCAGGATTGTGGATTCTGTAGAAGTCGTATCTCTATATCAGTTGCTGAGTTGAATACATATCTTTTGCACACAAAGCTACGAAAAGCTCACCATCTACACACTAATGAGAAAATCTTGTACAATCCTAAATTTCTCCATTATCGGTGAGTTGCTTCGACTCCCAGTTATATTTTTTTAAGTCTCTGTATCATGTCCTCAGTTATATGTGTTATCCCTGCTGGTATTTCTGGAATCGTGATAAGGTGGTGTTCTAGGGAAAACCCATTTGGTTTGACATTTATCTGGACTGGTTCTACACCTTTAAGTAGTCTGATATCTTTTCCTGTGAAGTCCCATTCTTCTGGGATTACTGTCTCCTTTAAATCTGGAGGTAATTATTTTGCAGTCATCATTGGAGAAAGCCCTAGTGCATTTTGTTGAGCCAGTTTATACTCCTCATCCTCATCATGGTTCTAAAATTTTACCTCTTTGGGAGTAAAATACATTGTACAGTTGAATTTACATAAGTCATGTCCCAGTAAATTTGCAGGACTTGAATGGACTTGAATCACAAACAGCAAACTGGTGAATTTCTTTAAATGGGCATATTTTAACAGCAACCTCTTTTGAGACTGGATTTGTAATTTACTTATTTCTAACTCCTAGAACCGGGATCTTCTTGACCAACAGGGGTAGGTGTGGGACTTCTGCTGTTCTGACAGTGGAACAGGTAGCACCAGTGTCAATCAGAAATTACACTTGGTGGCCATTTTACCTCACCTTCTGCAAATGGCCCAGTCTGATCTACATTTAAGACTGCCCCAAGCACACAGTCTGCCTCCCCTCTCAGGCACCCTCAGTGTGACGTGTCTGAGTCCAAATTCTCATCATTAAACATGGGAAACTATCAAACCGCATTTTGGTTTTGTACCCGCAGTGCATTTGTGTTTACTCTGGGCAATTGATTTTGATTCAGTCTTAATTTAACCAAATGGGGCTTGTGAGACTAGCATCATTTGATTCTGCACTTGCACCTTTTGTGCAGGCACATTCTGCATCTGTAGTGGCTTCCTCCCTGCATCTGGTTATTGTTTATTCTGTCGTGATTGAGCCTACACTTGCACTTCCAGTGGCCAACATTGTTACAAAGATGACAAGGAATGATTTTCTTCAATGTAGCAGCATCAACACCTGTACTCAGATCTATTGGAACTCCTCATCCTCTACCCTGTGAGACCGCATACCTCCTTGAAAAATCTTGCATACTGCTTTGGACACTAACACCTTGCACTGCACCACTATTTCCTGCAAACAGCTGATTCTGAAAACCTCTCCGTGCCAGCTTCTTTTGTGCTAGCATAAACTTCTCCTTAAGCTTTCTTGGCTTCATTTTCTGCTCATCACTACAATACTTCACATACTAAAGGACCACGTCTAAAGACAGTCTACCAACAAATCACATACTGCTGGATATGTTGACCAATTTCTGGCCTTAGAACAAGCACAAACCGTGAAATAAAGAATCTCATATTAGTAGGTTCCAGATGAGTCTGAACCATATGTTGTTGAAATGCCTTCAACAATCTCTCATACTCATGCACTGACTCCTTTGCTTCCTGCTGAATGTGATTCAACCTCTCATAATCCAAAACCTTTAGAGGAACTCTACCTTTCAAAAAGGTAATCACATCATTGTATTTACTGAACACCAGAGAGGAAGCTGCATTAGTGTGAGGGTCTCTCGTTGGCTCCGCACCTGGCCACTAGACAGCAACTTTGCATTCACCCCAGAAATCATTTTTGAACAACTGTGTCAAAGAAGGTATTCAAGTCAGTCCACAACAACTTTGAAATCTTAACAAATCTCTCAGTTTGTGTATACCACTGCATAGGATTCTTTCTTAATTTAGGAAAATTGTTAATAAATGATGCAATGCTTCCCCAAACATATCATCCACCCAGTACCTCTCTCCATGGGTAAGCTGTGGCTCCCTCGTCATCTGGGAGCCCTGGGTATGGTTTCTGTTTAGTCTCAACTGCTGCTCTTTTTTACTTCATGTTGGCATGTTTTCTTGCCAATTTAGTTTCTAATTTCTCAAACACACTCCATCTGTGGACACATTTCACCAATTCAGTAATGTGCATTTGCATGCCTGATGAACACATCGTCTCAAATGTCTCCTCATCTATCAGTGTCCTGAAACGTTTCTGGGATGGGACACTTCTTGAAATGTCATCATATTTATTTGCAAATTCAGTTAATTTATCACTGCCACCGCTCTACTTGTAATCTCCTTGAACAAATAAATAAATTCTTTTTCTTGGTAGTGGCTCTAATAATCAAGAGCCAAACACCCTCTAATTATTTCATCTAACTAAATTTTTAATCTTAGGACACTCTCTGGCCTCTCTGTCTCTAAGCCTGAACTAGTGTGCAGTGTCTCTGTGTCCTCTATCATTGTACTTGATACAGTCACTATAGAAGCGGTAAAACCTGTAGGCAAGCCATACTTAAGCTGTAACATGTGGGATCACTTGCTGAACAACAGGTTGTGTTGTAACAGGCTGTGCTACAATTGGCTGGGTTATTACATGTTGTGCTATTGTCATCTGTGCCAACACAGGTTGGGCAACAACAGGTTGCAGCACTTCTAGTGGTCCAGAAATCTGATATGCATTTGGACCGAGAGGGGCCACAGTCACTGTCACATTATTAGTTGCTGTTGCTTTAGCATTTGTCACAGTACCCAGATAAGATGACGGACATGCAGCCAATAACTCAACATCATCTCCCGAGTCAGTAGTGTCTTTTATTTCTTTTGGGCTTCTTATAATTTTCAGTCTGCTCATTTTTCTAATTTGTTATTGCTGGATATAGTTTAGTCCCTTCTACATTTTTTCTCCACCTTTGCTGTTGATCATCTCATATTGCATCTGTATAACTTCTTATAGCTCTTTTTGTTTGTCTTTGGTATTTCTATCTCTAGTGCGAGCCATCTTCTCTCAAGCACTTTGTGCTACAAATCGTGTAGTTCTAGGAAGTGGCTTCTTCTCCCAAAGGATTTTTCATAGTCTGTCAATAATTCTCAAATTGAATGTACCCCATCTTCGAAACCTTCATGGACCCTCTTTAATAGTAATCCTGCACCACTGACAAAGCTATACACATGTGTGTAATCCTTTCTCAGTCATCGTGTGGTATGCTGGCGTACTTTCAAGAGGTGCCTCCTTACCATCCAGTATGGCAATAGTCACATCATCTCTCATAAAACTTCTAACAGATTTGAAAAGTTTCATAATTCTGAATCTAAATCCCAACTGAATAACAAAATATAATTCTTCAATGTTTTCCAAACTCAATGCAGCTCTGAAAACTAATGAACCCATCACTACGTGGCTTTCCATACAGCTCCACCAATCTCAGCGCAGTGTTTCACACCAACCACCCGATACCAGTGCAGATAATATGACGTAGCAACTTACTCCTTGCAGCAGCTCACCCTCCTCTGCGATTTCTATGTACGCACATATAGTTTAAATTCTACAATCCTAGGCAGCAAAGGATAACAATCAGTCTGCCTTTTCTAAAGAAACAAAAGAACAATTCAACAACAAGAATTTAAAGGCTTTTCACACCTTCCAACTATTCAATCAAAAATAATTTTGCACACGCAGCAATAAATCTCGACCAGCGGGACATCAGCTGATCAATATAGTGTCACTTTCGCGCATCAGGCTTCACCAACACTGATCAATATTAGTACAACAACAACAGATTTGTTACTGTCCCTCTCTCAGTTGTGAAGTCGACAACATCTCACAACCTGCACTTCAGATCATTAGCTGACAAGAAAATCAATAAATAAACTCTTTATTTATTCATCTATCCTGCGATCTTACACTACTACTTAGTCCGATAACTGTTTATCTTCTTTTTCGACTAAAACACATAAGCCTCAGCAATACAATTAAAAAACATCAAAAATAGTTCTACAGATCATAACTGTGAAGTGTAGAACTATTAATTACAATTAAGTTTGCAATCACAAATCATAATAATCATTACAAGTTCGATGCATAACCTTATTGATACTGAAACCCGAAACCGGAAAATCAGCAATCATCAACTGCAACCTGCAACCATTTCAAGAATCACACTCCTTCAGTCTTTGAACTAAGGCTCTGGGCAATGGGAATTTATCTTATCTCGGGGCACTTTTTAACTGTTGCAGTTCTTATTTTCTGTTGCCTAACCATAAGTCTGCTATCAGATTTGCTGCAGGGCAGTTTTAGCACTGCCCGGGAGGACTATTAGGAGCCTTCGGAAACATGAAGTTCCCGCACCTCAAATGAGCCCCCCAGCTGGGATCTTTTAGGCAGATGTTGAGGGAACAAGAACTGCACAGAACATTCAATTTCATTCAGTTGCAGTCAATAATGAGACTTTGACTTCTATATCAAGGTTTTATTGAATCATTAGTTCATCAATTTCTTTGTTAGTGAGTCATTAAACCTCAGTGCAGTTACTGAACAGAGCATATATCAGAGCAAATAGCGTGTCCCATAAAATCTAATCCCTATTCATATCTAGTTTCCGAATGGACAGAGAATATAAGTAGAACCCATAAAGAGCTCTCATCTCAAATGTGAAAGCATGTAGTCTTCTAATTGAGTTTCTCATAGAGAGGAGGCTGATAATTTCTGTAGAATTTCTCAGAAAAATTAAAGCAGGATAATAGTCAGTCTCAGAATTAATCCAAGACACATCAGCAAAGAGGATAATTCAGAATGTGTCAGAGACAGAGTGCTCTCTCTCAAGGAAACAGTCCCTCTAGCAAAGAATCCCTATGAAAGAGAAACCCACTAATCCTCGTTACAGCCCCTATCTTAGTCTAGGAACACATATTTATACACAATTCAACACTATAACAAGTTATACGTCTTGCAGAGATAACTTCTGGTTCCAACCAATCAACGTGCGTCGTCTTCATGTGAACAGGACAGATTCGATCTTGCAAGTTTTAAACAAAGAGCATTCTAAACACACAGTACATTTAACTATTTTCTGAAACACTATGAAACACCCCTATTTCTTTCTATCGTTTGTAGTCTATAAAGCAAAAACAAGTCAAGGTAAATACAATACATTTTGAGATGATCTCACTCCCATATGATTTTCTAACAGTGCCTGATCATGGAGAAGCAGTTTAAAGATTATTCTAACATTTCAGTAATTCTTTTCATAGGTCAGATGGCTAGGAAGCTGAGATTTTAACACTGTAGTCATTTTATTCTTACCATAGGACATTTGCATCATGAAATGATATACTTATGACCATGACACAGGTAAAAACTTTAACAAAGAAGAAAGGAGGGAGGAGAGAGGGATATAACAAATCTTTGTCAAAAGATCAATTAAATATGTGTTGCTGTGCAAGCTTTAAATGCAAAGTCACATTTAAATGCAATGTTTATTTAAGGCCTAGAAAATGCTTCTTGTGCACGTTAATAATATAATGTTTTTATTTTTATAAGGACACTCTAACACTACCATGCTGGAAACAAGTTGCTAACATTTTCTTGCTGAATATGTACAGTACTTGTTAAGTATATATGCAGAGAGATATATTTTGGCAAATACGAAAGACATCTGTTAAGAGTGCAATGTATGATTATGCTCCTTATGTATTTCGATGCTTTACATATACTGCAGTGAGAAGTTTACAATCCGAGAGGGAATTTAAAATCAGTATAATATTTTCTGGGCTTGTTAGTCACAGGAGCAGATTTGTCCTAATAATGAGGTAGACCCTACTTCCAAGACTGTTGCTACAATTTGTAAAACTCTCAATAATAATAATAGCCTGATCATTCAGTATGGGTGCTACAAGTGGCAAAGTCCCTAACGTTAAACTCCATCTTGAGCAGGGCTGGACTCCATTTTCTTTATTTTTGCCTAATCATGGACATGTCTGCCTTTGAAACAGATGTAATGTATCCTTATCTTTCCAAGAACCTGTGAAAGTGTCAAGTTATCTCACGGTCAGATAATAACATAAACAATGTAGTGTAACTTGATGTGTTTTACCTTATTTGTTCATAAAAATTTGTCCAAGGCTAGCATATTGATGCACATAGATTGCGTCAGACATTCCTAAGGTTATATCAGAAATTCCCCCCTCACATAAGATATAGTATGAAAGGCCTGCCAATCGAACACTTGTCAGGAGAGGTCCTTCAACCCAGATTATCGCACAAGATACTGCCAGAAGCTCTTCAGACTGCTATGATGCTGCTGAATCCCTTTCTGCACTGAAAGCTATTGGGGGCCACGTTTGGGAAGAGAGAAGGTACTGCAGATGTGTGTTTAACTTTTGAGGAAACACATTCTCCCAACTGCTGGTAACCACAATGTTTTTCTGTAAACAACATGCAGTGCATTGATTCTTTATTAGAAACTCCAAATGGGTGTTATGTTACTCCATGCTCTAATAGTATAGCATGGAGAAGTAGATTTTAGGGTGTTAGATTGCTAGATGACATTCTAACTGTGGTAGAAATGTTAATTTTATTTTTGTTATTCACAACATGCATTAGTGCTGTTTTAATGTTTTGTGTGGTTATTTTACATGTGTTAAGCAACAGAATGACACCTTTCAGCATAAACTGTCTTATTCTTTATACAGTTGGTTTTTATGATATTGTAATGAACACAATTGAGTTTTTCAAATTACCACTGTGTCCCTGGATCCCTGTTTAGGGATTTCTGGCAGGCTTCTGTCCGGATCCCCTTTCTAGACTGTGTCAGCTCAGTTAAAGGGGCAACAATAGTGCCATACCCCTTGACAAACCTCCTGTAATAACCTGTGAGATCCAAGAAATCCTCAAGTCTGTCTGAGTTTTTGGGGGCTCCCAGGCCAGAATGGTCTTTATTGTAACCTGGAGGGGCTGTACTTTACCCCCAGTCACCAGGTGTCCCAAGTACACCACTGACCCCTGCCCTGGCTGGCACTTACAGGCCTTGACAGCCAGGCCTGCATCCTGCATTGCCTGAAGCAGTTCGGGAGGTGGAAGAGGTGGTCCCTCCAGTTGCTACTAAAGACAGCTATATCATCTAAGTAGGCAGCACTGATGGCCTCCATACGAAACAGTACTTGGTTTACCAGCCTCTGAAAGGTGGCAGGGGCATTCTTTAATCCAAAGGGTACCACTTTTAATTGATAGTAGCCCTTTGGAGTGGAGAAGGCTGACTTCTCCTTAGCCCCTGCAGTTAGAGCAATCTGTCTATAGCCTGAGGTTAAATCAAAGGTGCTCAGGAACCTGGCAACCCCTAACCTATCGATGAGGTCATAAGCTCTAGGTAGGGGGTGAACATCAGTCTTTATGAATGAGTTGAGCCCCCTGTAATTCACACAGATCCCGAGTTCTGGGGCAGTGCCCGGTGGAGCAACCTTTGGTACCGGCACCACAGAGCTGGAACAGGGGCTACTGGAGGGCTCAGTCACTCCCAACTCCAACATCTTGAAGTTTTCCTCTTTGATGCTGGCCCTCACTTTGTCAGGCAGCCTGTACATTTTGTTTTTGACAGGGGGCTGTCTCCAGAATCAGTATCATGGGTACACAGATGTGTAAGCACAGGAGTGAGGGTAAACAGAGATGAAAACTGTCCCAATAACTGGTGAAAGTCCCTCTGTTGCGCTGGGGTCAGGGTAGGGGAAAGGTTCACACCTTCCACTGACCCATCCTGCTCTTTCGATGACAGGAGGTCAGGGGAGGCTCACTCTCCTCCTCCTCCTTATCACCTGTCACCAACAGCATGGTGACCTCAGACCTCTCATAGTGGGGTTTGAGACAGTTGATATGAAGGACCCTTAAAGGGTGATTAGGGGTCTTGAGATCCACCAAGTAGGTGGCATCCTCATTTCTCTCAACTATCTCATAGGCCCCAGTCCAACGGTCTTGGAGGGCCCTGGGCTCCACTGACTTCATCACCCCAACTTTCTGTCCAGACTGGAATTCCACAGAGGTAGGCTTCTGGTTGTAGCACTGCTTCTCCAAGTTCTCAGAAACCTTCTTCCTGAACTTGGCCATCTGGTTCTTAAAGGATAACATGTAGCTAAACACATTCTGGGGATGTTTCTTGGGTGCTTGCTCCCAACCCTCCTTAACCAGGCTGAGAGTTCACCTTACAGGATGACCATACATAAGCTTGAAAGGGCTGAATCCAACCCCCTTCTCTGGTGCCTCCCTGTAAGCAAACAACAGGCAGGGCAAGAGGACGTCAAACTTCCACTTCAGGGGGTCAGGCAAGCCCCTAATCATGCCCTTCAGGGTCTTGTTGAACCTTTCTCACAAACCCATTGGTTTGTGGATCATAGGCTGTGTAGAACTTATAGGTAACTTCACACTACTTCCATATAGACTGCCTGTAGCTGACATAAAGTTGGTGCCCATGTCAGACACCACATCTTTGGGGACATCTACTCTGGTGAACATCCCCATTAGGGCCCTAGCTACTGCAGGTGCAGTTACAGTTCTCAGAGGTTTGGCCTCTGGATATCTTGTGGCATGGTCCACCAAGACCAGGGTAAACCTGTTGCCAGAGGCTGTCTTGGGATCCAGGGGCCTAGTCATGTTGATGCCCACCCCTTCAAAGGGTGTGCCAATGACAGGTAAGGGTTGCAGGGGAGCTTTCAGCTTCTTCCCTGACTTCCCACGTCACACAAGTCCTACAGAATGCATCTGAGGACACCTTCATCCTGGGCCAGTAAATGTGGCGGACACGCCTGGCAAAGGTCTTGTCCTTCCCAAGATGTCTTGCCAGGGGAATCTCTTGGGCTAACTTTAATAGAAAAAGCCCTATAACATTAGGAAACTACTAGGGCTGTTGTTGCTCCGTGCAAATTTGAGAGGTCATTCTCCCAATAAATGCGGTGATCTCCAGAGGTTTGACGAGCTGCCTGGGCTTCAGCTTGCTGTCTCATGCCCTCCAGGGTTGGGCACTCTTTCTGTGCTTGACAGAACTCCTCCCTGGTGAGTCCCCTTCTGCTTGCCATCCAGCAAGCTCAGGCAGGTCACCAAGGGAGGCAATGTCCTCCTCAGTGGGTTTTGGGGCGGCCTCCTCTGGCACCCCATGCTCCTCCTCTGGGAGACAAACAGGGGCTGTTTCCCACGCCCCTGCCCTTCCCTCTTCTGTCAGTTGTCTGGGCCATTTTTCGAGGCCCCAGACCCTTTTGACTCCCTTTCTGGTCAGCCACGGACCTGGTGGTCACAGCGACCCACCCAGGCAACCCTAACATTTCCAGGTGGGACCTGAGTTCCACTTCCTTACAAGCAGTTTGCTACAGGTCATTTCGTAGTAGGCAGTCTACAGGCATGGCAGGGGTCACAGCAACTTTCAGAAGACCTTAGACCCCTCCCCCTAACACTCAAAAAGAACTAGAGCCACAGGGTAGTGCTCTCCTGGTTGTCTGCTACTACAACCTGGTGGAATGTATTAGGAATGATTTGCTCTGAGGACACCAGATGACACCTTACTGTAGTCATGCTGGCTCCTGTGTCCTTCACAGCCTCCACCATCTGCCCATTGATGGTGACCCACTGCCTATACGTTGCAGTATTGGAAGGCATGTGGGCTCTTCATCACCCATTGACAATAGGGTAAGCTCACTGACGTTCCCCCCTACTAACTGGGGCCATCTCCTCCCCAAGCACTGCATTTGCCAACCCTGAGGGTTTATGTCCTGTGGGAGACTGTGCCCTCTTGGGACCCTTGGGGTCACCCTTGTAGTGCCCATACTCATAGCACTCACTTGCAATTAGATTTGTTTTTACCTGAGAAGCCTTTCTTGTGGTGGCCAGATTGGGATGGGGGCCCTTTCCCTTGGGAACTATTTTGGGGGCCTTGGGAGGACTCCTTCCCTCTTTCCTCTGGTGGGAACCCTGACCACCCTTTTGGGAGTACCCTGCAAATGCCTTTTTGGACACTCTGGTGCTGGACCAGAGATCCACCTCCTCAGTAAGCTTTCTGATGTCAGTAAGCTTGTTGTCTATCAGGTATTGGTGTAGCTCTGTAAAACAACTATTGAGCATGTGCTCCTTCAGAATTGGGTTGTACAGCCCATTGAAATAATTTACCTTGCTGCCCCTCACCCAGCCCTTCAGTGCCTTGCTAGCATAATCCAGAATGTCCACCCAAGCCTGGTTGGGAAGCTTGTGGCTAACCCTGAACCTCTGTCTATACTTTTCAGGTGTCAACCCAAACTCAGAAAGAAGAATGGCCTTCATTGGGGTATATCTAGCCTGGTCATCTACCTCTAGAGTCAGGAGTATGTCCCACCCCACTTGAGGCATATATTTCTACAATCTATATCATCCCCCACCCCATAACTGGGCACCAATTGTTTGGGATTGCGGACTCTCACCTCTCCAGTATATACTGCTGATTCACTGCCACCATTGCTGCTGAACTCTGCTTGCTTGGCTTTAATGGCCAGCTCCTTCAGGCTCAGTTCATGAGCCAGCATGATCTTTTTTTCCACTACTCAGCCTGGCCAGCTCCAGCTCGAGCTTCCTCTCCTCCCTCCTGTCCTCTAGCTCTACATGAGGCAGACTTCTGGATTATACACTGCTGCCTGCCCCATCCTGGGTATCCTGCTTCTCCTCCTCCTGGGGGGAGAGATGTTCCTTTTCAAGTCCTTGGCCCTCTTCCTCATCCAGTCCCAGGTCCTCTTCTGGATCATCCTCCTCTATTGCTGTTTGCAGCCTCTTGACCTCCTCATAGGCCCGGATGGCTATCTCTAGTTCCACCTTGGAAGCCTTCTTGCCCCTTTTAGCCCTCTCTCCTTGCAGAGCTTTTGCAACTCAGCATTGTTGAGGCTGTTAACATTGATCAGATCCATCTCCATGGTAGCAGAGGAAGGTAGGGTCCGTTAAATTTGGAAAAAAAACGACCAACGGAGACTAGGGAAAGTGTAAAAAGTCAGTCAAGATGCCAAATTATTCACCATTTAATTTAAAGGCCCTGGGTACATGGTATACCACTCCGCAAGGGATTTACATGTAAATCAAGTTTACCAATCAGGTATATGCCAATGAAACCACGTTTAGGGGAGTGAGCATATGCACTTTAGCATTGTTTAGCAGTGGTTAAGTGCACATAGTCATAAGGCCAACAGAGCAAAACTCCAAACCAAATGGAGGCAAGCAGGCCAAAAGTTTGGGGGTAGACCACGCTAAGGCTGACGGGTCCAACATTAGGTAGTACATACTCATTGATTTTTGTCATTATTGAGAATATTAGTGCTCTGAAGAAATTGTAATATTTCATACGAAAGAAAAGTTGCTGCACAAATTCATTTGAGACCATGGAGAATCCTTTGGAATTTGGTTTGTTTAAGGGTAGGTTGCTCCAGTTTGGAGTATTTATGGATTTGTGGGATCTAGCTTTCACTAGTGACATCTACCCATGCTGTACCTAGTTTAGGATGGATTCTGGGGTCAGAAACACAGAATGCAGCCCACTAATAACGTTGAACATTAGGAAGTCTTCCTCTGTGCAAGGGGAGGTATAAACACCAAACTGCTCACCATGTTTTACAATGTATCCTAATTGAAGAGGTAATCAGCCCTCTATCTTTTAAAAACAAGCATTAGATTGATACATTGTAAGAATCCTAAACAAATGTAAATGTTTGGAAAGGATGACCATTTTTATGATACTGACCTGTCCTATTAAGGTGATTGGAGGTCTCTCCAATTTGGTCAAGAGCTGTCTAATTTCTGGATACTGTGCTTGGTAATTGGCAGAATAGCTCCTTGTAAGTTGGAGTGAGCATCACTCCTAGATTGCAAAGTTTTTCCACCTCATATGTCTGATTAGAGGACTGGAAATTTACTGTTAGAATTTAGTTTTTCTGCATGTTCGGTTAGTAGCCTGATAAATTACCAAAATACCAAGCATTTTCTTTAAGTGACATTAAAGCCTGTGCACCTTTGGGTGTAACGTTTGGAAGATCTGCATAAGCTATAAGTTTATTTGAGAGTTGGGGAGTCCGAACAGGTTCAACTAAGGGATTGTTCTCAGTAGCAGAATTAATGACTCCTTATATACGTACATAAACAAGAGGATAGATGACATCCTTGCCGAGTGTGTCGTGTTCTATGAAGTTCTTTGGAGATCTGGCCATTGGTTAGTACCACTGCCTTAGGTAGTTGATAAATCATCTGTATCATTCTGTATACTGTCTTTGGGATTCCCACTTGATTTATTGCCTCCTGTTAGAAATGGGGTCTCAAGTTGGCAGAGGTGTACACCCTTGTCCAAGTAGGGACCACAATCCTAGTCAGGGTAATTCACACACACTTCAAATTATCCTGTTCACACTCTCTGGTAGCTTGGCAATGAGCAGTCAGGCTTAACTTGGAAGGCAATGTGTAAAGTATTTGTGCAATAAGTCAAACAGTAACACAGTGAAAACAACACAAAAATACACCACACAGGTTCAGAAATATAGATAATATTTATCTGAATAAAATAAGGTGAAAACGAGAAAGATCCAATAATCACAAGTTGAAATATCACTTTTAAAAGGTTCAAAAGAGTCTCAATCCTTAGAAATAAACAGGTGTATCTTTGTTACACACAGTGCCTGGTAAGCCTAAAAAATAATGATGCACAGACACCGCAGAGGAGGAGGTGCGTGGAAAAATAAGGTGTGTCGGATTTTCCGACACTGCACAGACGATGCGTCATTTCTTTCCACGCTGCAAGAGGTTTGCGTTGTTTTTTGACAACCAGTCTTGGTTCCTCACTGTGATGCGGGGATATTTTGACTCCCAGGGATGATGCGTTGAAAATCCTTGATGCGCTGGGAGGAGGCACAGACTCTGCTGCGATCCGGTAGGCGATGCGTCAAATTTTCTGTCGCAAGGTAGGAGCTGCATCGAATTTCCTGCCAGGAAGATAGGGCTGTGTCGTTTCTGGTCGGCTGTGCAGTGATTTCACGGTCGCAATGCAGGCTTCGTGTCGATGACAGCAGGCGTTGCATCCATTTTTGACAAACATGGAATTTCTTGAAGAGGTGAAGTCTTTCTTGGCCCTGAGACTTCCGAAATGGGAGGCAAGCTCAATCCAAGCACTTGGAGATCACTTTCAGGGAAGGCAGAGTCCTTCCAGCAAAGTCAGAGGGCAGCAGGGCAAAGGCAGGGCAGCAGTCCTTTCCAGGAAAGCAGTCCAGATGAGTCCTTTGGGCAGCCAGGCAGCTCCTCTGACGGGGTGCAGGTGTAGACCCAAAAGAGTCTGGTTTGGTGTGGTCAGGGACCTAGTTTATATACCCAAAAATGCCTTTGAAATTGGGGAGGCTTTAAAGAGTGGTTTTGAAGTTCCCCTTTCAGTTCAGTCCTGTCTGCCAGGGTCCCAGTAGGGAGTTTAGCAGTCCATTGTGTGAGAGCAGGCCACTGGTCTTTGAAATGTGTCAGGCCCTCCACCTTTCCAGCCCAGGAGGACCAATTCAATATACAGATGAATGCAGGTCTGACTGAGTGTCCTTTGTTTATGGCTGTCTGGGTGAAATGCACAAGGGAGCTGTCAACCAGCACATATCAGACGTTGATTGGAGACAGGCTGTAAGGCACATATGGTTTTAAGTGCAGAGAAATGCTCACTTTCTAAAAGTGACATTTCTAAAATAGTTATATAAAATCCAACCTCACCAATACAGGATTTTCCATTACCATTCTGGCCATACTAAATATGACCTGGTTACCCCTTTCAGATCAGAATCTACCACTCAAAAAGTATATGAGGGCAGACCTAATGCTAGTCTATGAAAGGAGCAAGTCACAGTAGTGGAAAACGAATTTAGGAGTTTTTCACAACCAGGACATATAAAACATATATGTACATGCCCTGCCTTTTACCTATATAGACCCTGCCCTATGGGTTACCTAGGGCCTACCTTAGGAGTGACTTATATGTAGGAAAAGGGGGGTTTCAGGCTTGGCAAGTACTTTTAAATGCCAAATCGAAGTGTCAGTGTCAACTGCACACACAGACCTCTCAATGGCAGGCCAGAGACATGGTTAAGGGGCTACTTATGTGCGTGGCACAATCAGTGCTGCAGGCCCAGTCGTAGCCTTACATTTACAGGCCATGGGCACATGTAGTGCACTTTACTAGGGATTTATAAGTAATTCAGATATGCCAATTGGGGCTGAACCAATGTTACCATGTTTAAGGGAGAGAGCATATGCACTTTAGCACTGTTTAGCAGTAGTAAAGTGCGCATGGGCCTAAAACCAGCAAACGTAGTGTCAGGAAAGTGGAGGGAGGCAGGCAAAAAGTTGGGGGATTACCACCCTAAGGCTGTCCGGTCTAACACCTGCTATTTAAAAGATAATTTGACCCGGTCGAATGCCCTTTTGTGATTAAGTGCAGTTAGACAGAGAAGGAGTGAGTGTTATCTGCCTATTCATTTAGTACTGTGGCTAACTTAGAATGAGCAATGGTATCTCGCCCAGGTATAAACCCATGTTGCCAGGGCAATACTTTTTTCCAATTTTGGAATTGAACCCAGCAGTGATTCTAGTATACATCTTATAGACCACGCAGAGATGCAAAATTGGGAGGTACGACCCCAGGTGTTGAGGTGGTTTACCGTTTTGTTATAGAACACTTTAATTATAGCAGAATTCCAAGATTCTGGAAGTGGAGCTCCTTGCCATCAATTTAAAATTAATGTATAGAATATTAGAAGTATTGTAGAAAGAAATCAAGTATTGATACCTTTCAGCTTACATGTAATCGGGGTCAATGGCTTTTTCTGTAGGAGTACCTTTGATAACCTGCGGTAACACGTGAATTATAATCAGATTATTCAAATCTGCCTGATCCTTCTGGGATAGCACAGAAACGTTAAATGTGGGCAATAACTCAGTAATCTCAGAGATAATACCATCACACCATTTAGTGGTTATAGCGATTTATAGTGTGACTGAAACCTGTTGTTGATACTTGGTTTACCTGAAATAACCTGGCCTCTGTCTTTGAAAATTTCAGTTACATAAAGATCTTCATTCCCACTCCTGACATGGGCAGCCAGATATGTCCCTGCTGTATCCCCACTTTATCGCAGTTGCAAATTTTTGAAAACAAGCTCGTAAATCAGTCTGTATATCATTGAAATATATCAATGTCTTAATTCTGGAGCTGGTTAATCTGATCTCCTCTCAAATTGCCTCTGCATTATGGTCTGCCTATGTGACAAAATTCCTTATTCTCAGTCAATGGTGCCCACCTACTGCATGCTTTATATTCTGTAGTAAGCGCCAGACTACTTGTATGGTTGCTGTCCGCAAATTAAAGTTAATATATTAAGTCAGATGCCACTTCAAAAGCAGCAGTCTTGTTCGATATACTTGAGAAATGTCCAAGGTCTCAAATGTATTCCCTCCCTTTCAATACTGATATCTTAAGAGAAGGGAACATGATTTCACACCCACACTGGGTGATGTGTAGAAGAATATTGTGCTAATAATTCGGCATTCATTAAAACAGTTAGATTTCTCCAACTCCATGAGTCTACTGATGCCAAAATTATGCTTATTTGCACAAATAGCTTGACAGACTTGAGGCACCCTATTATGCGGTGTAGAAGTAGTTGAATTGAGTGTCAATGATTAGATACAATTGAAGGCCCCCAACTACTGAAATAGCTCTTAAAATAAATGCAGGTCACTAGTGTTAAGACTATAGAGAGAACATGGGGTGATAATAGTATCATTGCATTTTATGATCACTGGGGCCCATATCCCCCCCAGAATTCACTTCACTTGCTGGTTTTAGGAGCAGTCATTGATACAGAGACATGCACAGCCTTTCTGTCCAAGTAAAGAATAGCCTGGATAACATGTTCTTACGCTGATTAATTGAAGAAAACAAAATAATTAAAAAATCGCACACCGAATTTACAAGTCTTTCTTAGGAATGATGACTTCCTGCATTCATTTAATCCCAAACTGATGACAGCGATATATGTCCATTCTAGAAGGAGTTGGACAAGCAGTGGTTACAGACTCAAGGTTCTTTAGAAGATCTTGTCACATTAACACCAACAGTAAAGCAAACTCTACCATGGTGGTGCCAACACAAAAAATATCTCAACAAGACAGACTTTCCTTCAAGAGCGTCTGACTTTGACATGGTAACAGATGCAGCTCTCCTGGGTTTGGGAGCACACTTAAAGGATCTAACAGAAACTGGTCTGTGTTCACAGGACAAACTCCATCTAAATATTAGTATTTTTGAGTTAAGAGCAATCGCCTTCGGCCTGCAATCTTTCTTTCTCAGTTCATTATTGATCCGCACAGGCGATACGACAATACAATTTCCATGTTTTATCTCACCAAACATGAAGGAACCCATCTTTCTTCCTATCATTGGAAGCCCAACACCTTTGAAAATGGGCCACAAAGAACAACATTCACATTACAGCTGAACATGTTCCAGAGAAGGACAACTCATGATCTGTCTGCCACAGAGCATAACAGGAAATTCCATTGCTTTGCCAGCAGTTATGCTCAGCCTAGGTCATGGTGAATGTGTTTTCAATAGCCTGGTCAGGGATCTTGGCTTATACTTTTCTTCTGCTTTCCCTGATTGGCAAGGTTCTATGCTGAATGAAGAAGAAACCATGCCAAGCGATACTAATAGCCTTGTGGTGAACAGGACAATATTGGTTCACAGAGTTTCTTCTTGTCTCAGAATAACTGAAGATATAGGCCCTCATTCTGACCCTGGCGGTCTTTGACCGCCAGGGCGGAGGACCGCGGGAGCACCGCCGACAAGCCGGCGGTGCTCCAATGGGGATTCCGACCGCGGCGGTAAAGCCGCGGTCGGACCGGCACCACTGGCGGGGTCCCGCCAGTGTACCGCGGCCCCATTGAATCCTCCGCGGCGGCGCAGCTTGCTGCACCGCCGCGGGGATTCTGACCCCCCCTACCGCCATCCAGATCCCGGCGGTCGGACCGCCGAGATCCGGATGGCGGTAGGGGGGGTCGCGGGGCCCCTGGGGGCCCCTGCAGTGCCCATGCCACTGGCATGGGCATTGCAGGGGCCCCCGTAAGAGGGCCCCTACATGTATTTCACTGTCTGCTGCGCAGACAGTGAAATACGCGACGGGTGCAACTGCACCCGTCGCACAGCTTCCACTCCGCCGGCTCGATTCCGAGCCGGCTTCATCGTGGAAGCCTCTTTCCCGCTGGGCTGGCTGGCGGTCTGAAGGAGACCGCCCGCCAGCCCAGCGGGAAAGTCAGAATTACCGCCGCGGTCTTTCGACCGCGGAACGGTAACCTGACGGCGGGACTTTGGCGGGCGGCCTCCGCCGCCCGCCAAGGTCAGAATGAGGGCCATAGTTGCCAGCAGTCCCGAATTTTCTCTCTTGTAACAACTGCCAAGTGCTTCACCAAGAACCAGCTAACTAGCATTATCAGCATGGCTTCTGAACACAATGAATTCCAATGCTTAGAAATCTTTTAACATTGTAAGGGAATTTTAGCAAAAGTGAGACATTTTCACCAACAAATCAAATAGTTCTAAATGGAATATTTTTTTGTTTTTGGTGCACCCAAAAGAATTTGCATCCAAATCTCTTTGGATTGATGCCAGCTGTTCCCATACCTACTGCATTTATCACGCTTAGTTATAGTTCATTCTTTTATGAGAGGACATTTAGCAGTAATATTGCATCACAGAAGGAAACACAACCATTTATCACTGTGGTCCACTTGGATTATTAAGGAGTTCATTAAATGGCATTTGTTGAATTCTCCTACCAGTCAAACAGCCACCAATCCCTTCACAACTCAATACAGTGCTCCCTCAAGTCATGAAGAGTCCATTTGAGACAATCCACAAAACTGATTTAAAATTTCTATCCTGGAAGACAGTATCTCTATCTAGCTTTAACATCTGTGAGAAGAATTAGTGAAATTCAAGCTTTTACGATAAGGGAACCTTATCTACAATTTTGAGAGGACAGAGTCACTCTGGGAGGAAATCCTCACTTATTTCAAAGTTGTCTTCAGATTTTCACTCAAATGAAACTGTAATCCCTAAAACTTTTTTTTTAAATCCAAACACAATAGCAGAAGGGTCGTAGCATACTCTGGATGTTAAACAGTGTTTAAAATTCTACATCTATATACCAAGCAGTTTGTGAAATGCAATCAACTACTTTTAGTGTATAGCAACCCAATAAAAGGGCATGCAATTTCAAAGAAACATTTGCTTACTGTTTGTTAATTACCATTATGTAATGCACAATAAAACAGGTAATCCTTTGAAAGCAGTGATTTCTGCACACTCAAAAAAGTATCAACCTCTACTGCTTTGTTTGCCATAGTGTCTTTAACAGACCTTTGCCATGCAGCAATATGGAAGAACATGTATACAGTCACTCAACATTATTGCCTTAAGTCTACAGTCCAGAGAGATACTACGATTCAACATCATATTTTTCAATTAGGTGTGCCATCTGTCACAGCACACCCACCTTCCAGTTGTATAACTATGTTTTTATTGTACTGCTCTCTCTTCTGATTCAAACATGTAAATATATGAGAGATCCAGTTCACAAGAAGAAGGAAATTACTGAAATGTAAATGTAATTCTTCAGGATTGGTATATTTCATGGATTCTTATGCCCCTTACCTACCTCTTCTTTAGAGGCCCACATAATGTCCATGTTAATCCACATTTATGCTTGATGAAATCTAAGGGAAGGTAGGGTCTCGGGGTGTGGTCATCCAGTTGATTGTCTCTAATTGTCTCTGATTGGTTGAAATTAGTTATTTGCCAAATGATGTGACTGAGCAGCTGAAAAGTATGTGTTTTAGCCTAGCAATGCCTTAATATTGAACTGCTGTTTAAAGATTATAGTGGGACTCCCAGCATGATGCTTGGATCATTCGGGCATGCAAATCTATGAAAGTTATGAATTCTGGAGAGCTACATTTACAGTTACATTATTTTTTCTTACAATGCTTTATTGTTTCAGCTGCAGTGTTTTACCATTGGCAAGCAGCAGAGAAAACATTGAGCAAAACAAGTGCGCAAAGTGTACCACATGTCTTTACCTAGATTCCACTTGCCTTCTCATCCAAGAGAACATGAGAGGATACACTAGGAGGCCTCTGATATGCATATTCCCCCTCTAGAGAAAGATGTGCTAATGGTAAACTTTAGTGCAACTTTAAGGAACAGACAGCTTCTGATGTTGCACTAGACTCAGTCTCTGAGTGGAAAGAAATGACATGGGATGAAGCCTCTCCTACAGTAAAAAGGCAAATATTTATCTAAAAAAATCACTGAAGGCTGCTCTGGTCAAATTAGTGGAGAGTACAAAGTTCTTGGCTCCAGAGACTCACAGTACCTCCAGATGTTCCAGCAATATTCCAATGCATTCCTGCCCCTTTACCAAAGTGTAATTATAAGCAAATAGAGGGATCCACACTGAATTTCCCTATCATGCATCTTACCTCGCTCTTAATATGACCAGGCAACTCCCAGAATCTAGCTAAGTAAATTATCTTATTTCCAGTAAAGTTGGCAGGCCCTCTTAATGAAGTGAAGATGAGGCCTCAAGAGACCCCATCAATAAAAAAGGATTGTGTTCTGCAGGCAGAAATTTGGCCCTCAGAACTAATACTTAAATCCAGCATTCTTAAACATTACTTATGTAAAATAAAACCCGTCAGGAGGCCATGTGTCTAACATGTATAATGCAAAAAATAACGAGCAGCCAAGCAAAATGGTAAATGAGCTGACCCAGATAATCTGCTCAAAATCCAGTTGGAGCATATAATGCTGATTTCTATTCAATTTAGATGGGTTTTTATACATTTCACTCACCTTGCAAGACAATTGGAACATTAACTTGTGATATTCCCTGTTACTTCATCGAAACTAACTATTGGGTAGGAAGCAAGATCTCCTCACTGGGAAAATGCAAGGAGTCCTTTAGTCGCAGATGAACATACATGAACATACTGTTGAATTCACTACTTTATGAAAATCACACTCTGATTGGCAATATTTAAAGTGAGACTCCTTTTTACTATGAGATATAGGAAATGTATAATGCCAAATAACATCTTCTGGGCCTAAGAGAACCATGAACTTTGGCATGCAAGTGTCATGTAAACGAAAGTGGTTATGCTAACATGTTCTCACATCCCAAAAGTCCATGTAGTAATTGGGAAAGTGATGTCCGAATGGTCTTCAAGGTTTTATCCAGGGTGCCACACTGGAATTCACACCCAACCACCAAGAGTGTGTGCACGTTGACTGGAACACCAACCAACCGGAGTTACTTCATAGGATCACCAGGGCACACCAAAACAGTTTGCAGAATGTCCATATATCAAGTGACTCAAGTTAAAGTCTTAAACATGTGTTGTGGTTCAAGGATTTATTATTTCCAAAACATGTTACATCCATGAAAACAGCCACATGTTACATCCATGAAAGCAGCCGACACGTGTTTTGTCTCCTAGACTTTCTCAAGGCTAAAACGTCTGTCAAATATTAGAAAAATATTCAAATATTCAAATATTAAAAAGGAATACTGTGAGGGAAATGGGCCATGTTAAGCCTCTAAAGTCCATGCCGAAAAATAGTGAAGTTGCTGTTGTTAGTAAATTCACTTACTAACAACAGCAACTTCACTGTTGACAGAGGTTTTAGCCTTGAGAAAGTCTAGGAGATGAAAGACGTGTCGACTGCTTTCATGGATGTAACATGTGGCTGTTTTCATGGATGTAACATGTTTTGAAAATAATAAATCCTTGAACCACAAGACGTTTTTAAAACTTTAACTTGAATCACTTGATCTCTTATAAGGAAATTTTGCGAACTGTTTTGGTGTGCCCTGGTGGTCCTCTAAAGGAACCTTGGCATGCATGTTAAGGTTGCTGGGCACTTCAGGTTAAAACAAATATGCAGTAAAACTGTTTTTAGTACATCAGATGCATGTTCATCTGAAAGAATAGCTTTCTCTTCCACATATTCCCTTAACAGAAATCTATAGGGCCTCAACCTGGGCACCTTCTGACAAGTTTGTCCACCATTATTGTCTACAAATGAAGAAGAGAAACCAGTGTTTGCAATCGACATCCAGTATTTTGATGATGTGTTTTTTCTCATCAAGGACTAAAAAGCAACTTTAGTCTGCAGTTTAAACTTTGGGACAGGCATGGGTTGTTTTTTATTTGGACCAAGACCTTTTGATGCACCTTCATTGGTAAACACAAGGAATTGGAGCTACCACTGCATTGGGGCTGTGCCAACCCGATCATGGCTTATTAGGCATTGGTTGAGTGGAGACTTGTCTTTGCGCTGCATGATGCTGGGAATGTGAGCCCTTTTTACTGTGGTTTGCTGGGGGTGGTATTTCAGCATTTGTAGAGCTGAAGCCTCCTTTCTCTAAGATTGGATCAACCACATTAATATAATCTGCAACAAATAGAGATAGAGGAAATAGAGTTTAGAGCTAAGTGATCTAGGCTGTTGGCCACACCTCCCTCACTTCTCTCCTTTTTGTATAATGAACTTGGTTCTTATTTCTTTAACCAATATACAGAGGTCTGATACAAATGTTCTTATGTAAATAGCACCATTTATTAGGATGTAAATTCATTTTCTAATTGCTGATACGCTGGTTTAATTTAGGGGTGGGCTCAACTCAGAGATTTACTCTGCAGAGTTCTATAAAAACTGCTGCGGCGTTCTGCCAACGGGGGAGGCATCTGCATGTCACACTGATTGCACTGCAATTTAGTGCCAGTAGCACGAGTAGCACTGAGAAATCAATGTGAAAGGCACCATGCAATGCGCAGGAGCGCACTGCCATTCAAGTTGATTTTGCTGCCGCTAAATTAGAAAGTCTACTTGAGCAGTAGCAAGTCTCAAGAAGCAGCCATCTGACCGCTAACCACTGCCTGTGTTTGGGGATGCCGAATCTCACTCTTGCTCGCATTGTGAAGATCCTCCACTGTAAAAAAAAATTCACCACATGGCAATTGGCAGATTTTGAACAGAACTCTGTGTTACAAGAGTAGCACGAACCACCAGGTTCCACCAATTTTGCAGGCGAAATAAAACATTCCACCCCCCACTAGTTCATTTCATATTTATCATCAAAGTAAACCAAAGTATCAGTTATTTTCGGCTTATTGATGCGTTTAGTAAATATTATTGGTCTGCTGAGTTGATTCTTTTTAAGTTACAGTTCATAACCCTGTGAAGTCCATATTTATCCTTACTCTGGAATTTCTGAATCGTTGTATTGATTTTATTAGAATGACGCTGTAAACAGTATTAAAGTTGCCTATATCAGCTGTTATAATTCGTGGTTTAGTTGGAACTTTATTTGAATGGCATATATGCAGTGCAAGTTTTATGCTTCCTGTATGTTTTTACCAATCAATTTAGGAATGTCCCCAGAAGTAAAAATAATGCTATCTAATTGACATTATCTAGTTTCATAGTTCATTGTAAATGCTCCTCAGACCTGCTCTGGATCTAACTGTAGAACCTCATTCTCTCCAGCTAAACGTTGATATCTTAAGTAGAACCTGTATGCCAGGCTGTCAAGTATAGTTCAGCTTTTTCTACAGTATACCTGTTTCCGTTTGCTTTCTCCTTTGTTGAGAAGCTACAAGCAGGCCAACCCCCGCCTGTTATTCATTTCTACCTACAGTTTCAGGTACTGCAAATGGTTTTGTTTCTAACATTGAAAGGTTGATAGTCTTTTTTTTTTTATTTGACACAAGCGGCCATCGTAAATAAATATGATCATTTCCACTATTGCCAGAACTCTAAAAATATTCAGCATGAATTGGCAAGTAAGACACATGTTATGATGAGAATACAACAATTCTATTAGAATCGAAATTAAGAATTTGTTTGTTCTGTACAAAGTTGAAACAGGGAAGGGAAGAGGTGTCAAACTACAATAGCATTACTGTAACAAACAAATCTTATATAATATATAATGTAAAGTACAAAGTATCATGCGTTTGTATACACAATATTTTAAGGAATATATATAGAATTCACACATATATATATATATATATATATGTATATATATATATATATATATGATAATATAACAAAACAAAGTCAGGGATACTTGACAACTTATTTTGTTATAGACATCTGAATATCGTGGGGTGGAAACCATTGTAAGTTGTTTAATGAAGACCACAGCAACACTCCTTTTACTTACTGAAAGACTGAACTGAAGAACCTTTGGTCATATTTATTTTGTGACTGACTCAGATTACATTCCACAGTGTGGCAAAATATAGCTTAGAATGTTCTCTCAGCTTAAAAGATATCTTTTGAGTAAATACAGCAATAAGGATATCAATTATTTAACTCTTTACTGAACACTTCTACTGATCTTTCACTACACTTTCCAAATAAATGATGTATAAGAAAAGGTATCCTCTGCCATTTATTCTTTCTTCGTATTTGAGTCCAAAATGATCTAATGTCAAAGCTTTCAAAAATCATTTGAATATAATTCTCCGATGACACATTGATAGGTTTTTGTGACAGGGACAACACTCACAGTTACTGACTGATAGAGAATGATGAGCTTACTCTGTAGAATGACAGTCTCACTGTAAGTGAGAGTAACAGTCCCTCGCTGTAAAAGTTCACAAGGCAAGGAATTGGGGCCTAGTAGCTACCTGACACACAAACTAGTCATTTCAGGAGGCTTTAATTCTCTCTGAATTGCAGATTCTCTGAAACTACAAAAGTCATCATTCAAAATAAGGGGGAATCCTGTATCAAGCTATCTCTGGGCATACACTCAGGATTTGGGGCACCTTCCTCCTATCTTTAGGCCAAATCCCTCTCATAAGAACTTCAACACCGGGCATAAATTCCTTCTCTTCCAGCAACAATTTCCATTGTAGCAGGGGCAAACCAACCTGTAAAGGGACTATTGATCCGGATGAACCTGAAGAAACTCTTAATTTGGAACCAATATTGCTATCTCATCAATGTTATATATAGGTGACCCTATATATTTGCATTGTTTAGGGGCTGTTATACTATATTCATAGTGTACCTTTTATTCCTATGTAAAGAACTTTGATGTTATATTGGTTCTAATCCGTGCTATATAAAACAGAAAATCAACAAATACTAATTACAGCCTATCACTGAGATTTTTAGTCTCACTTTGAGATAAACTCTGTCTTTCACGGAAAAACGGCACACTCTTTGAGTGTGACTAGTAGTCTCGCTGTGAATGCCAGTCTCTGCAAGGCAGTAAGTATATTTTTAACTACCATAAAGAGTGACCTTATCTTGCTTTGTGTGAAAGTCTGGCTCTCTGTGAAAGATGTTCGTGGCATCTATGAGCAGATTATTGATATTCTTTGCTCTAGAAATTGAGAGTTAGGGGCAAGGAGTAGTGCTGTGTAGGCAGGTGTTCTGCTTAATAATAAAATGGTCTCTCTGCATACTAAAATACGGTTCTTCTCTGAATTAAAGCAGATTGCGTTGGGCTTGAAAGTCTGGAACATGTGTTCACCAAGTGCCTAGGCATGAGCACTACTGGGTAGGTTGTGAGAAGACAGATACACAACTGTTGAATTGTGGAGAAGGAAATTACATTGTTTTTAACTGAAGGTCCTGAACGTTAAGAACAAGGGATATGGGATGGCTAAAAGCAAACAGGCTAATTTTACCCATATGCAGGTACAAGAAAGACATAATTATGAAGGGCACTTGAGCATCGAGACTGAGGCTTGACCTATTGTGGCTTATGTGGTGCTGAGAGATGAAACTAAAGGAGATCAAACTAGTTGTGATTTTTGTGTAGAAGAACCTGTGAAGAAATCCCAGTACAAGTGCAGGAGTTCTAAGGGAACAGAAGTAGTCTGCAGTTCTCCTCTGAGCTCCATATGGTGAGTTAAAAACAAAGATGGGGCTTCATGGTTTTAATTCAGTGAGTAAGCACATTTTCCATATTAGAGATTTGCCCACAGAGCTTGCTCTAGGCAATCAACAAATTCCTAGGCTTGTGTTGCTCCCTTCCCCTGCAGTAAAGCAGAAAGCTCCCATCTGAAGGGATATCCAGAAAGTGAGTCACTACTGTTGGATTCCAGGGAAGATAGGGTTGCCGAGAGCTGATTTAGGAGCATCTGGAGTACATGGAGGACCTAGAGGCAGGGATGAAGGAACATTGCATGGTAGGCTTGCCAAATGGCATCTTCAAAAGCCTGCAACCTAGGACAAAAAAGGAAATGGGATAACAAAAAGAAGTAATTAGACTTGAATAAGCACACAAGAGACCACAATAGGCTGAGCAATGAGTAATACCCGAAACAGTGTCCCAAAACCACAGGAACTGAGTGGTTGTTATAATTCCACTCTGAGATCTGGCTGGTTTCAAATGGATCAGAGAGACCTTTCATATTAAAACTGTGTTCTAGCATTTTATGCTTTTTTTGTCACCATTCATATTAAAACTGTGTTCTAGCATTTTATGCTCTTTTTGTCACCATCTCCTCAATCATAGACCTCCCCATCCCTTCCACTTGGTTAATAAGCAGACTGAGTGGAAACTGAGACTTTTCAATTGTAAACTGAAGTAAAATTAAATATCTGTAAAGTGAGTGTAATGTTAGTAAAGAGAAATTCTAAGGATATTTTTCATTGTGATTACGCTATTCCCATATTTGGAATTAGGGTGTTTTGGAAATTGGGTTACAGGTTGAGTGAGGTGAAACTCTGCTGAAGCAGGATCCACACTCTAGGTCAGGGTATAACATAAGCAAATCCCAAATTAACCTGTGCTTAACACTGTGGTAGGCTTAACTTGAATGATTTGTATAAAGTATTTATGCAGCACTTTATACAGTGGTAAAGTTGAAACACAACACAAGAAAAATCCCACACCAATTTGGAAAAGCAGAGTAAAAGTTGATAAATTATTTGACCCAAAACGACAAAAATCCAATTAGCATCTAATGATCTTCCCTTGGTAGTGATGCAGTACAGGCTGTCCTCTGCTCGCCGTGCCACACGGTGAGTGTAGCCCAGTTTGTTTTAAACACCAGTGTTGAATTTAGGTCCCTGGATGCAAGGACGTGCACCCCTCTCTCTGAGCTTAGGACTGGCTAGTTGTACTGTTGAATGAAACCCATTAGAAGAGTCTCCCTGATTTCTGTCACAGAGAAATGGATGGTAATTTAACTTGCAGTCCTGCATGTGACTGTAAAAAAAAAGGACTAGGCCTACCATATACATATGTGTCAATGAAACGCACACTATCATAATATACTGAACAGGAGAAATATTAGTTATGTAGTTAAGCTGCATAATGCCATAAATAAACAGTTGAGGTTAGCTTGAAAGGCGGCCCCAGTGCAAAAAAACGTATAAAGGGCTGCATTGTCTCGAAACGTTCCTAGCCCTGAATTTAAAAAGTTAATCTCTTTCATCATCTTTCAGGAATCTACTCAGATCAGTGCTACTCACAAAATTCATCAACTAGAGTCAGCCTTACAGACAGTAATCTGCCATTGGGAGTTCTGCTCTCCCAGCGCAACTGTTAGTTTCGTGTTTACGTTGTTATATTAATTCCTTGGATCATCTCGATGTAACCCTACTATTGTGACACGGTTTAAATTAAAAACACTGTAATATAATTTTGGTCAATGCCTTCTGTACAAAGGTTGAGATGAATAAATAAAATAATTTAATGAGTAAAGAGAGTTAACACACCTCTCAGACTCAGGCCATTTATGTAGTTTACCCTTTAAATTGGGGATAATTCTGCGCCATCCAGGATAATTTTTTCTAGGAAGAATTACAGAGGTCCATATATAGTTAAAGTGATATACTTTTAAATGAAGTTGAGTGTCATCCACATTAAAGTAATAAAATTGACACTGAAAGGGAAAGTGCTTAATGTGAACATTCACATTTAACAGGGCAGGAGATAAGAGGCCTCTTAGTAAAATTGTAATATATTGTGCGTATGTGTATTGCTCCAATCCCTTATCAAATCCTATAAATCTGCTCAAAATGATATTTTCACAGATTCTCCTAGGTCTTAGTAATGAAGGTAACAAAGACAGTTTTCTCTAGAGTATAGACAACATGAAGTGATCACTTTCAAAGTGGTGGTGAATTATAGGCATGGACAACCTCTCTTTCAGTATAATGGTAAAGGAAATCTTCCCTACAACTAGGATAAACGACTTAATTATTTTAACTTGCACTCAACTCTTAAACTTCAATTTGTACACATTAGTTATTTAACTGCGTGAAACACTTTTTTAAAATAATTAAAACTTCTAGCTTTACATTTAGCATTTTTTTTAAATAACAGGATGGAGATGAAGAATACATTGTACCTCCGAAGTTACAGAATGAGATGCTTATTTCCCTGACGGAACAGAAGAATGCTACCCAAAGTAAGTTTTTGTCTAAAACAAAAAAATAACGAAAATCGGATTTTGGAAACTTTGAGATGTTTAACATTTTACGTAAAGTGTATTCATTTCTGAATAATGGAAATTAGTTATTTTAATTAGTTTGACGTGGTTTGGGATATAAGCACCAGCATGGCAGTCTAATAGACTCCATGGAAGGGAATTGTTACCTTTACTTTAGAAATGGAATTAATTTTGCACACATCTTGCAGCTAAATGTCTTAGAATAATTTGACATATGGGCCAGGATTACTCCAAAGCTTCATAAACTATACATTTTCCTTTTTTTTTAAACACAAGTCACTGAATTATTGCTTTGCGTAGAACACCAGAAACTTGCTCATAAATTCAATTGTGGATGTACAATTCTTCCAGCACGTTACCTCCCATAAAGATGGAGAAGCAGTATGTTGGAAAATCGAATTCCGTGCTACGAGGAACTTCATATCTACACACTTTGAATCAAATTAATGATTAAGCCACCGCAATCAACATAAAGTGCCAAAGCGTAAACCCAGTAACCACTCTGCAAACCCTCAGAGTGCCCAGTTTGCCCATAGAGTGAAAGGTGTCCATTTTAATCACACAATACATACTCCCGTCGTCAGTGAAACAGTATGTTACAGTCGGATAAGCTCGGATGCAAGAGATAGGACCCAGGAGTTAAGTGTCTGCAGGAAAAACTTAAAATATACTGATTGACATGCAGCCCGTCAGAGTCATACAAGGCTTCTTCCTCCATCGGGACACTGGCCATCATTTAGGGCATTTATGAGACATAACAGAGTGTTAGTGCGTGACTAGGCTACCCTATATACTGTAAATCAGCCTAGTCCCAACCTTAAGTAGTTGCTAGTGTTTGTGTTTCTCTAGGTGTGTGAACAGTGAGGTGAACTGCATGTTTCTGATCAACATAAAACTTTTAAGTGCACCTTAGTTATCTGGAGGAAAGAATATGTCATGCCTGTAAAAGAGGATATTGTTGATTTTGGCCAGGAAAGTTTCCTTTAATTTCTGAAAGGTATGCTCATGAAAGGCTATATTAGTTTTTCCTTACACTTTGGTGAAGGGAGGCCACCTTGTAGTGTCAGAAGTGTGCCCTCCTAGGAACTCAGTCCATTCTGCTTATGTGTCTCCAAGTTGGATATATTTTGGATAATTGTTTTAGGAGAGAACTTAAAGGTTTTAACTGAACCCGCTTCCTCCACTTTCTCCTGGACAACTGAGGCAATGACCTGTGTGTGAGGAAAGTGGTTTATTATATGGTGTGGTTGTGCAACCTCACTGCGCGATAAAGTCACAGTTCTGTATAAGGTCCAGTCAGGTTTGTTTATAAAATCTTACTCACTACCGGTCAGCTGTGGCTCAGAACAGCCAGGCTTCATCAAAGAAACAAGTGTAAGCCATTAAGAATTACCAATAAGAAGAACGTTCAACATAGTAAGAATATAACACCAATTTATAAAAATAGGTTGTATTTGTATCTTTTAATAGACAGCTCAACAACAGCCGTCCACCGGAGAGTTCAGAATATATGTATTTTTTAATGAAACAATAAACCACTGCTTTTCACTAAATGCAACAAACCTTTGTAATTTACCATGACTCGGGGGTTAGGTTTAGCCACAACAAGCAACATAAAAATGCCAAAAGGGCACTCTTGTTGGGTCCAACTCAGATAGGGATCTAAACCATAAAAGTCCTGTTGAACAGTCAGTAGTTTAAGCAGACACCAGTCCAGTTCCAAGTCCTATAGGCGAATGGCCATAGAAATCAATATAGTAGTTCTGATGCAAAGGATGCAGGATGCTCAAGATGCTCAAAGATTATGAGCCAATGTCAGGTGGTCATCCCTCGGTCCATAAACATGGGGGGACAACTTTGGCCCCAGTCATCGATGTCCCCTGAAATCCAGCACAAAACTAGTTGCCACTGGTCTACTGGGCTCCAGTTACTGCAAAGCCAGCGGTTCCCTTCAACTTGCAGTAACTTCTATGCTGGGTGACAAAACAGTTCTCTGATGACTCTCCCAGCTCTGGCAGACTTGGGAACAAAGTTTGAGAATCAGGACTGGGTGTCCCAGGCTGCACCTCAGCTTCTAGTTGCGGTCAGGCTTTTTAGTACTGGGCTCTCAATGGAGCATGCTTCTTACATTTCATGTTGTGTCTCTGTAACAGGGAGTCCGCCAACTGACTATGGAGTCACATTCTTTTTCTGGGGCTTTGGAGCATCTTTTCCATGAGAGAGCACCAGAGGCACAGTCCTTTCTTTGCCAGCCCAAGATGAAGCAAGTGCAGTCCAGCCTTTGGTGCAGCCTCTCTTTGCTGGTTCCAGGGAACAGCAGTGCAGTCCATCAGTGCTCTCTCCAGTCCAGTCTTGATATGAGGTCGGGGTGCCGAGGGAGCCACTTTTGTGCCTAAAATCACTAGGGGATGTGGCAGCAAACAAGCTAATGAGCTACCAGGTTCCCTGCTGCCTCATGATGACTTCCTGTGAAGTGTAGCATCTAGCTAGCTAGCCCAAAATGCACTAGTCTGCCCACTCCCAACATGACATGACAGAACCCTGCACTTGTGTGGAGCTCCCTAGCCTACCCCAGTGGTGTGGCTTCCTGAGGGTTACACACCTGGTGAAAAATAGGTTTCACATTGCTTTTCCCTCTCTGTCCCAGATGTCATCCTGTATACTAAAACAAAAGAGCAGCCCCTTCTAAGTGTGACTACTATTTTCTCTTCAAAGGTGGCTTCCCCTTTGAACCTTCTAGGCTCACATCCACTTTGGCCATCATGTCAGGAGGAGGTCACGCCACTTCAGGTCCTGTTTTCCACTTTCTGAGAGTCATTCTTACCCCTCCTCAGGAGGGCAGAAGGCTGTCTCGAGAAAAGCAACTTGTGTGCAACAGTGAATGGCTGCTGAACACTTTGGGCAACAAAGTAGGAACTTTCTAATGCTGCCACTTGTACAAATGTAACATTAAATATTGGTCACACATGAAGCTGGAGCACTCACCATGCTAGACAGAGTGGGTCTGCATACCATGGGGGACACATATCCTGAGGAGATTTATTTTGCCTTAGCTGACATATCCCACACACAGCATCAGACCCAGCTATTGACATTTATATACTATCACCTTTGGGCTGCCCTGCGAGAGCTTTTTCCCTCCAGAGCCTTATGCACTTGGAGCACTTCAAACTTTATTCACTAGTGCCACATGCAAGGGCCTTTATAACTAGATTGTACAATGCGGCACAGGGAGACAGACTGGCAGCACCAAACTCAGCATTTGAAAAATGGAATGCAGTCCTTGCAACACCACTGGAACCAGGGGACTGGGGTTTCTGTTACACACTAGTGGGCATGCTCACACCCAATTGTATCTTGTGAATTATTCATTTTAAATATTTACAACAAACTTATTACACTCATGTCAAATTGTTCAGAGGTGGTCTGAGAGGTAACACTACCTGTTTGCGGTGTGGGGCACTGGAGGTGGGCTTTCTACACCTAGCTTGGTTTTGCACTTCTATCTGGCAGTTCTGGACACAGGTGGTGAAAGCCCTATAGGACATGGCAGGTGAACTATACCCCCCTAGTTAAACTACAGCCGTCCGATCACAAGTTTGTGGCTGCATTACTGCTGGCGAAACTGAGAGTGACCATGCACTGGGGCCAAAGAGCTGTACCCACAAAATATGTGGAAGGCTAAGACACTGGAGGATAATAGTCCTACTGGATTTACCAATTGCATGTTCCTTCAGCAACCTCACCACAGATCAGTACAGTGCCACATAGACAGTCCAAACTTCCAGGCACATCTGCATTTGGCAGCTCCTGGTCTATTAATTTATGATTGGTCCTCATCAGCGACCAACGCAGCGTAATCTCCTCCCTTTGCCAAATCCTAGTCAGCACTGAACTATCGAACTGAGATCAAATCTGTGCATTCCCCACAATTTTCCATCTGACTACTGTATACAGATATGCCACTCACCAATGTCGAAGCCTCCCATTCAGCTGTTATTTACAGAGGCAGTTGCAGGTAGAAGCACATTATCAATTTTACAACTTGACACCATTTCAAAATGTAGGAAGTCCTCCTTTTTGCCCTGGTCACCCCCAAACTTTTGGAACAGATACTGCTGGTTACGGACTCTTGTCTGTGCCCTGGAAACTGCTAACCAGTCTCAGGGCAATTGCTGTGTGTAAAGTGATTATGCAAATTAGGCTAGTTATAATTGGCTATGCCAATCTACCCATAAGTCCCTAGTATATGGTAGGGCATGAAGCTTTAGGGACCCCAACATAGGTTATACCCCCACAAGTGTTCTGCTGAGGTGCCCAGTGTCATTTTAAACACAGGCCTGCTGGCTGTTTTTAAATTAAAGTTACCTTCAAATTCGACTTTGGAATTAAAAGTTCTTCCAGAGTCTTAAATTACCCTCTTGTGAATGGGCTGCATAGACTAAAATGAGGAGACTTTATTTTTAATTGTTAAAGTCCCAGACGGAGCTAGATATTTCATGTTTGGTATCAAACTGAATGTTATAATAAATTCAACAACTTGCCATTGTTGAATTAAATATAACTAGTTTAGGGAAAGAGTTTTCGAACTCTACCTGAATGTTGGCAACTTTGGTGCCCTTCTCTGATTGGCCAGCCCCTACCAGCCTTGCCAGGCTACCTTGGTGAGGTGTGAAGTGGCCTGGGCTGAGGACAAAGGCAGTGCCTGGGGAAGGAGATCTGCCTCCTCAGATGGTGAAACTAGATTAAGAGAGCAGCCAAGCTGGACTTCAAAGGAGGGGAGGACATTTGGAGCAGCCCAGCACCTTCCCCATTTCCTGCAAACCCAGACAACCAGGTGCCCCTTTGATTAGATTAGGAGAGGGCAGGAAAGGGGTGTGTTAAGTAATTTAGCCACACCAGTGGGTGGACTCAACCAGACGTAACCTCCAAAATTGAATTTCTGCCTACAAAGGATGTTTCTCCCTGGGACTGCATTTTCCCTCACTTCCCAGGAAGTGGCCATCCAATAGGGTGGTGGGCTGCCTGTGATTGGACAATTGCCAGCCCGGCTTTACACACTAGGAGCAAGGATAAATATGGCAGAGCTGCACCCACACCTCAGATACCTCCCAGGAACAAAACAAGAAGAAGAAGGACGGCCCTGCTGGACCCCTGACCTGAACCTGGACACTGCACTCTGAAGGACTGCACCATCTGCACACTTGGGCTTCATCACAAAAAGGGCTTTGCCTGGCTTCACCTGGTTCAAGAATGGACTCCCTGTTTGCTACAGGTAGAAAATAGCTAACCAGACTCCTCTGCATCAAAACCTGAAGAAACTGACAAGCTGACCACTATCCAGAGGTCATTTTTGGATTTGAGCCAGTAGCATTCTGGGAGTTGGAGTCCTAACCCTCAAGGAGCAACTCAGAGCTTCTGGAACCTTGGGGTGAATAGTGGACTCCTAAAGGGGCTTCAAAGAGAAGATTGGGGAACTTTTGGAAACAAGCTCCATAAAGGGACCGACCCAATGTTGTTAGTCAAGCCAGCTTACGTCGACTGCAACCCGGCCTGATTTGCAGGGTTGTCCCGCTGAAAAGCTCCAGAGCCCCAGACTTCCAGGATTTCACCGTGGGCTCCTGGAAAGGCAATCCAGCGGCTTTGACTTAAAATCGGCTTGCTGTGGAGGGTCGTCTGACATCAGAGAGAAAAGGCTCCAAAAAGTGACAAAGTCTGCATGTAAAAAGTTGACCAGGACTTCCTATGCAGCGTATCGAGGAGGGTCGCAGGGACGGTGGATCCAATTTCATGTTCGGTGTTCGGCCTGGATGAAAATTTCCTTCATGAAAAATCATCTAAGTCTGAAGGTAGAATTCTTCACTGAGGTCTCCTGCAATGCGTATCGAAGAGGGCTCCAGGAAGGTCAGATCAGATTTGTGACTTTGTTCCAGTGAGAAAAATCTTCCTAAAAAAGGCTAAGTCCAAAGGTAATCTTTTGACCAAAGCCTCCCGCTTGCTGTAGCCTAGCAGGGCTCCATCCCAGTCAGCCTAAAATTTTGACTTTGCCCCGGTCAAGATGCAACCTGGTATCCCAGGTGGCGCTTTCAGTTTCTAGGCGCTAAAAAACTTTTATTATCTAAAATTCATATCTCCAGTTCCCATTGGTTTGGTGTCAAATTAAAGCTAGAAATATTTTATTTTTTTATAAATTGGTTTCGGATTGTTTCCTGTGTTTTATTTTATTACTGTTTTGTGATTTCTGAATGCTTTACACACTTTGGGGGTGATTCTAAGTCTGGCGGGCGGCGGAGGCCGCCCGCCAGACTTCCCCCTCCAAAATACCGCTCCGCGGTCGAAAGACCGCTGAGGGTATTCTGGGTTTTGCACTGGGCTGGCGAGCGACCGCCAGAAGGCCGCCCGCCAGCCCAGTGCAAAACTACCTTCCCACGAGGACGCCGGCTCCGAATGAAGCCGGCGGAGTGGGAAGGTGCGACGGGTGCAGTGGCAGTCGCGAATTTCACTGTCTGCACGGGGGCCCCTGCAGTGCCCATGCCATTGGCATGGGCACTGCAGGGGCCCCCAGGCGCCCCACGACAACCCATACCGCCATCCTGTTCCTGGCGGGCGAACCGCCAGGAACAGGATGGCGGTATGGGCTGTCAGAATCCCCATGGCGGCGCAGCGAGCTGCGCCGCCATGGAGGATTCAAATGGGCAGCGGAAAACCGGCGGGAAACCGCCGGTTTTCCACTTCTGACTGTGGTCAAACCGCCGCGGTCAGAATGCCCAGCGGGGCACCGCCAGCCTGTTGGCGGTGCCCCCGTCATTTTAGCCCTGGCGGTCTTGGACCGCTAGGGTTAGAATGACCCCCTTTGTCTCCTAGGTTAAGCCTAACTACTCATTGCCAAGCTACCAAGGGTTGAGCTGGGGTTAATTTATTGAGACCTGAGTGGACCTAGTGGGGGTAAGTGGCTGTTAGAAATGGGGTCCTTGGTTGACAGTCAGGTTACCCCCTGTTCAAGCAAAGACCCTCACTCTAGTCAGGGTAAAAGAGAATCACCCTCAGCTAACCCCTGCTTACCCCCTGGGTAGCTTGGCAGAGCAGTAGGCTTAACCTCAGAGTGCTAGGCGTAAAGTATTTGTACCAACACACACAGTAACTCAATGAAAACACTACAAAATGACACAACACAGGTTTAGAAAAATAGGAAATATTTATCTAAACAAAACAAGACCAAAACGACAAAAATCCACCATACACAAGTCAAGTTATTAATTAAAAATCAAAAAGAGTCTTTAAGTAGTTTTAAAAACACACTAGCGCTGCTAGAGTGAAAATGTACCTGGTGTGCGTCAAAAATAACCCCGCACGGGCGGGCGTGCGTCAAAAATAACTCCGCACGGCGGTACTCGAGTCAAAAATCCAGCCGCACGATGAGTTGACGATCCAGCCGTGCAGGTTGCGATCTCCCAGCCTCCGTCAGCGATGCTGCGCGTCGTTTCTCCTGCTCCGTGCGTCGATTCTTCGGTCGCGTTTCCTGCGAGCGTCGTTTCTCAGCTGCGGAGCGGGCGGCGCGTCGTTTTTCAGCCGCAGATCGGATTCGCGTCGATCTTTTCCCCGCAAGGCGCTCTGTGCGTGGATTTTCTTGTCTTTAGGCTGCCAGCTTCTCCTTTCAGGGTAACAGGAACTGGATGGGCACCACAGGGCAGAGTAGGAGTCTCTCCAGAGACTCCAGGTGCTGGCAGAGAGAAGTCTTTGCTGTCCCTGAGACTTCAAACAACAGGAGGCAAGCTCTAGATCAAGCCCTTGGAGATTTCTTCTCAAGATGGAAGGCACACAAAGTCCAGTCTTTGCCCTCTTACTCTGGCAGAAGCAGCACTGCAGGAAAGCTCCACAAAGCACAGTCACAGGCAGGGCAGCACTTCCTCCTCAGCTAACAGCTCTTCTCCAGGCAGAGGTTCCTCTTGATTCCAGAAGTGTTTCTCAAGTCTGTAGATTTGGGTGCCCTTCTTATACCCATTTTAGTCTTTGAAGTCACCTTTCTTCAAAGGGGACTCACACCTACTTGTGAAATCCTGCCTTGCCCAGGCAAGGCCTCAGACACACACCAGGGGGTTGGAGCCGGCATTGTTAGAGGCAGGCACAGTCCTTTCAGATGAGAGTGACCACTCCACCCCTCCCTCCTAGCAGAGATGGCTAATCAGGAAATGCAGGTTACACCCCAGCTCCCTTTGTGTCACTGTCTGGTGTGAGGTGAAAAACAACCCAACTGTCAAACTGACCCAGACAGGGAATCCACAAACAAGGCAGAGTCACAGAATGGTTTAAGCAAGAAAATGCTCACTTTCTAAAAGTGGCATTTTCAAACGCACAATCTTAAAATCAACTTTACTAAAAGATGTATTTTTAAATTGTGAGCTCAGGGACCCCAAACTCCACATGTCCATCTACTCTCTAGGGGAATTTACGCTTTAATCATATTTAAAGGTAGCCCCCATATTATCCTATGAGAGAGACAGTCCTTGCAACAGTGAAAAACGAATTTAGCAGTATTTCACTGTCAGGACATATAAACCACATTACTATATGTCCTACCTTATCCATACACTGCACCCTGCCCTTACAGCTTCCTAGGGCCTACCTTAGGGGTGCCTTACATGTAAGAAAAGGGGAGGTTTAGGCCTGGCAAGTGGGTACACTTGCCAAGTCGAATTTACAGTGTAAAAATACACACACAGACACTGCAGTGGCAGGTCTGAGACATGATTACAGAGCTACTTATGTGGGTGGCACAACCAGTGCTGCAGGCGCACTAGTAGCATTTGATTTACAGGCCCTGGGCACCTCTAGTGCACTTTACTAGGGACTTACTAGTAAATCAAATATGCCAATCATGGATAAACCAATCACATACAATTTCACACAGAGAGCATATGCACTTTAGCACTGGTTAGCAGTGGGAAAGTGCTCAGAGTTCAAAAGCCAACAGCGACAGGTCAGAAAAAATAGGAGGCAGGAGGCAAAAAGACTGGGGATGACCCTGCATAAGCAAAAGTCCAACACGACCCCCTACCAGCCTAAAGCCAGGGGAGAACAATCAATACCTTGATGTACTTCCCTGATTGGGGCGATAGAACAAGGACCCAGGCCCACAACAGCAGGGGCATGTTTCAGTTCTACGCCTTCCTGACTCCAGTTGGATCCCTCTGTCCATACTCTCAGGGCCCACTAAGCTAACCCATGGGGAACCCTTCTCCACATCTACAGACACCATCTGTGCAGCACCTAACTTTACTTTGCTCACAGATGAATTGCAATGGGCAGATAGTACCACCAGGGCCAACACAGTGGTGTTGCCCACTCCACCCCCGGGATGTGACTCTCGTCCCCCCCCCCAGGGGCAACTCTGTCCACCAGGACAGCAAGCCACGGTGACCCCTGACAACTGTCAGGGATGAGAGCCCGACCTCAGGCCTCTCTAACCACTGTGACTGTGGAGAGTGGGGGGCGGTAGCCCCAGGTGCCTGGCACCCTTTGACCACTCTCTCTTCCACCAGGTCAGCGATGACAACCTGACCCTGGTCCTCCCCTCTGGGGCTCAGTACCCTCCCTGCAGAAGCGGCACCCCCAGAGTCAAAAACTGTCAGGGTGCTTGTAGAAGCAGTCCTGCACAATTCTTCCACCAGTGCAGGGCTGTTAACCTGCAACTGGTCCGCCAACCTGGGGTCTGTACCTTCAGGTTGGACCAGGGCCAGGGGTGAGGCTTCCCTCCCCCTGCCCTCCCTTCTGGGGTCCTGCACCCCCCAACTAGGAGTGGCCCCCTCAGAGGACAACATGGGATGGGCACTGTTAGCAGTAGCCCCTTCCTCCAGGTCAGGGGGGACACCCTGAACCTGGCCTTCCAATCCAGGGTCTGTACCCTTAGATTGCACTGGGGCCAGGGGTGAGGCTCTTTCTCCCCTGCCCCTACTCTCAGGGTTCTGCACCCCCCCCTCAGGGAGAGTACCCCTTGAAGTCACACCAGGGGGGGTGATTGGGCAAACCGCCCACCCCTTCAGGTCAGGGTTTACCCCCTGCACCTGATCCTCCAGTCCAGGGTCTGTACCCACAGACTGGACCACTGCCTGGCAACCCAGGACTTCCTGGGGGGCATACCTACCCCCCACCAGGTCAGAGTTTACCCTCTGAACCTGGTCATCCAACCCAGGGTCACCACCCTGCGGTTGAACCACTGCCTGGCGCACCAGGACTTCCTTGGGAGCACACTTACCCCCCATCAGGTCAGAGTTTACCCCCTGAACCTGATCATTCAACCCAGAGTCACCACCCTGCAGTCGAACCACTGCCTGGCACACCAGGACTTCCAGGGGGGCACACTTACCCCCCTCAAGGGACACACTGTCCCCAAGGGCCACACAAGAGTCTGGCTGGCGCAGGTCTCCTGACCTCTGCCCATCTGACAGAGTCTGGATTCCCCCCAACCCAGAAATGGTCTTACCAAGGTCATTCCTGGGGGGCTCTGCTCTCAGAGCTGACCCCTGACCCTCCAGGTTCTCCACTGGGGTCCGCAACCCCCTCTCAACCCTCTGTCTGGACTTCTGCACCCCCTCACTAGGAGTGGTACTGCCAGACACCAGAACTGGTGGGACGCTGGCTACAGCCGCCCCCCCAAGTTCTCCTGACACTGTGGGGTCTCCCTCAACAGATGGCCCTATGGTACAGGCTAGGCTCCCCTCCTGGTGTTCCCTCATGGAACCCTCCAGGACCTGGGACCGGATCTCGGGCACCTTGGACCTCAGCCCATCCCCATTCCCTCTCCTCAGAGACTGGACATGGGGTCCCTCACCCATCCCACTACACTGGGACCTACCTGGGACACTACAATCCTTCCCTACCTCACCTGGTTGGGAAATACCTAGACCACTCCTCTCAGGAGCACCCCCAAATGCCTCTTCAGACTCTCTGGTACTCACCAAGAGGTCTGCCTCCATTGTAAGCTCCCTGGGGTCAGAGAACTCACACTCCACCTGGTGTTGGCATAGCTCTGGAAAATAAGGACTAGACATATGCTCTCCAGCAATTACATCACTCAGCCCCTCACATGAATTAACCAAAGTACCCTTCACCCAACCATCCAGTGACTCTGCTTTGAAAAAGCACCCCACATCACCCTCCTGAGACTGGTGAGACAGTACCTGACTGTCCCTGACACTCAACCCACACTCTTCTGGGATGTCTTCACACTCCATAACCAGGACTTCTACCTGGGGGGAACCCCTCTCCCTGTCACTCTCACCTAGAGTCAGTAGAGTGTCCTTCCCACCAGTAGGAATATGACTCCCCATGCCAGTTCCCCAATCCACCTCAGGGACCCTGTGCATCACTGGAGCTACCTCATACCCCTGAACCTCCTGGTGTGTGTTAACTCCCTCCTTCAAGTAGGGCACCACATCTCTGGGCATGTGCATTTCTTCAGCAGCACTAGATATAAAATTGTTGCTGCCACCATTTCAGCTGGATTCAGCCCTCATGACTTCCAGCGGTTTCAATTTAAGCTTGTAAGCATAAATCATCCTTTGTATCTCGAAGTCCCTTTCCCACTTGTCATACTCCCTTTGCATCCTCAACTTTTCTGCCTCCAACCGGCGAACCCTTTCTGCCTGTCTGTCCTGCACATCTTTAGGAGTCAGACCCTTAGATGACACCCTGATACCCCTCCTGGGGACCCTCCCCCCAGGCGTAACAGGTACCTCCACTACACCACTGTGTATCCTCTGCACTTCCCCACCCACATTCTCCTCCTCTGTGTGCCCTCCAGCCTTCTTGATTGTCACCCCGGCCCTCTGTGCCTTTTGCAGCTCCCCCTCCCTGGTGGAGCTTTTAGTGGGACAGTCAAGATCTTTAAGGAACTGTTTCAATTGAGCAACTGAGTACTCCTTCAGTTTCTCCATTTCAAACACAGCTCCAGCTGTTGCATCTCCAGATTGAGACATGATGGTCACAAGTGCAAAGTTCCAAAGGCAGAAAATAAGTTCCCAATGAAGTAAAAAGAATCAGTGAAGGGATCAGCAAAATCATGGAAGTAGAACAAAAAGGAGTCCTTAAGAGAAAAAGCAAAAGATCACCAAACAAGTAGTATGTGGTCACGTAGTGGTCTGAGATCAAAACAGTAGTGTACACTCAATCACTGTATGTCAGGCACAAATACAAGTCCAAATCCCGACCGCTAATCACCAATGTTAGAAATGGGGTCCTTGGTTGACAGTCAGGTTACCCCCTGTTCAAGCAAAGACCCTCACTCTAGTCAGGGTAAAAGAGAATCACCCTCAGCTAACCCCTGCTTACCCCCTTGGTAGCTTGGCAGAGCAGTAGGCTTAACCTCAGAGCGCTAGGCGTAAAGTATTTGTACCAACACACACAGTAACTCAATGAAAACACTACAAAATGACACAACCCAGGTTTAGAAAAATAGGAAATATTTATCTAAACAAAACAAGACCAAAACGACAAAAATCCACCATACACAAGTCAAGTTATTAATTAAAAATCAAAAAGAGTCTTTAAGTAGTTTTAAAAACACACTAGCGCTGCTAGAGTGAAAATGTACCTGGTGTGCGTCAAAAATAACCCTGCATGGGCGGGCGTGCGTCAAAAATAACTCCGCACGGCGGTACTCGAGTCAAAAATCCAGCCGCACGATGAGTTGACGATCCAGCCGCGCAGGTTGCGATCTCCCAGCCTCCGTCAGCGATGCTGCGCGTCGTTTCTCCTGCTCCGTGCGTCGATTCTTCGGTCGCGTTTCCTGCGAGCGTCGTTTCTCAGCTGCGGAGCGGGCGGCGCGTCGTTTTTCAGCCGCAGATCGGATTCGCGTCGATCTTTTCCCCACAAGGCACTCTGTGCGTGGATTTTCTTGTCTTTAGGCTGCCAGCTTCTCCTTTCAGGGTCCCAGGAACTGGATGGGCACCACAGGGCAGAGTAGGAGTCTCTCCAGAGACTCCAGGTGCTGGCAGAGAGAAGTCTTTGCTGTCCCTGAGACTTCAAACAACAGGAGGCAAGCTCTAGATCAAGCCCTTGGAGATTTCTTCTCAAGATGGAAGGCACACAAAGTCCAGTCTTTGCCCTCTTACTCTGGCAGAAGCAGCACTGCAGGAAAGCTCCACAAAGCACAGTCACAGGCAGGGCAGCACTTCCTCCTCAGCTAACAGCTCTTCTCCAGGCAGAGGTTCCTCTTGATTCCAGAAGTGTTTCTCAAGTCTGTAGATTTGGGTGCCCTTCTTATACCCATTTTAGTCTTTGAAGTCACCTTTCTTCAAAGGGGACTCACACCTACTTGTGAAATCCTGCCTTGCCCAGGCAAGGCCTCAGACACACACCAGGGGGTTGGAGCCGGCATTGTTAGAGGCAGGCACAGTCCTTTCAGATGAGAGTGACCACTCCACCCCTCCCTCCTAGCAGAGATGGCTAATCAGGAAATGCAGGTTACACCCCAGCTCCCTTTGTGTCACTGTCTGGTGTGAGGTGAAAAACAACCCAACTGTCAAACTGACCCAGACAGGGAATCCACAAACAAGGCAGAGTCACAGAATGGTTTAAGCAAGAAAATGCTCACTTTCTAAAAGTGGCATTTTCAAACGCACAATCTTAAAATCAACTTTACTAAAAGATGTATTTTTAAATTGTGAGCTCAGGGACCCCAAACTCCACATGTCCATCTACTCTCTAGGGGAATCTACGCTTTAATCATATTTAAAGGTAGCCCCCATATTATCCTATGAGAGAGACAGTCCTTGCAACAGTGAAAAACGAATTTAGCAGTATTTCACTGTCAGGACATATAAACCACATTACTATGGGCCTGATTCCAACTTTGGAGGACGGTGTTAAACCGTCCCAAAAGTGACGGATATACCACCTACCGTATTACGAGTTCCATAGGATATAATGGACTCGTAATACGGTAGGTGGTATATCCGCCACTTTTGGGCCGGTTTAACACCGTCCTCCAAAGTTGGAATCAGGCCCTATATGTCCTACCTTATCCATACACTGCACCCTGCCCTTGGGGCTTCCTAGGGCCTACCTTAGGGGTGCCTTACATGTAAGAAAAGGGAAGGTTTAGGCCTGGCAAGTGGGTACACTTGCCAAGTCGAATTTACAGTGTAAAAATACACACACAGACACTGCAGTGGCAGGTCTGAGACATGATTACAGAGCTACTTATGTGGGTGGCACAACCAGTGCTGCAGGCCCACTAGTAGCATTTGATTTACAGGCCCTGGGCACCTCTAGTGCACTTTACTAGGGACTTACTAGTAAATCAAATATGCCAATCATGGATAAACCAATCACATACAATTTCACACAGAGAGCATATGCACTTTAGCACTGGTTAGCAGTGGGAAAGTGCTCAGAGTTCAAAAGCCAACAGCGACAGGTCAGAAAAAAATAGGAGGCAGGAGGCAAAAAGACTGGGGATGACCCTGCATAAGCAAAAGTCCAACAGTGGCCTATTGCTAATTGTAGGTACTTACCTGCCCTTACCAATAATCCACTTTCCAACACAAAAGATACAGCTGTATACGCAATCCTGAAAGAACTCACTGCTCTTAAAGTGTCTATATTAACAATCAAAGAGAATACAATAAGGACCACTTCAGAATTGCGGTCTCTATGATCTGATGTAGCGACCTTTAACACATGCCTGGTGGCAACAGAAGAACAATTAACGAAAGTAGAGCACAAGCTGCAACAGACTGAAAGCAAGATCACTGGAGAATGACAGCAAAGCTGAGAGAGCTGGAAGACCAAAATAGAAGAAACACCTCCGATTGTCCTGGAATTTCAGCACAGATGTAAAAAGATGTGGCTGCCTTCCTGAAAAGCTTCATTTCTAAATTCATAGAGCTGTCATGTGATCAGCCATTAGAATTTCAGCGCACTCACAGGAAATGGATGCGCCACTCCAGAAATCGAATGCACCAAGACAAATGATAGTCTGTTTACCCAGATATCAACAAGAGCAATAAATACTCCAGGAAGCAAAGAGAAAGGGTGTTTTTTTTATTTACATACATTAAAATGTATGGTTCAAAAGATTTCTCCAACAGCACTCTCCAAAAGAGGAAAAGCTTTCGGGCTCCAGGCGCGAGATTCAAACAGATGGAAATCCATTATGGACTATGGATACCAGCAACTATGCTCCTCACAAGTGACAGACAAGTGACAGACATGATATTGAGTTCATAGAGTTCATAGACCCAGAGCAACTAGAACCCTACTTGGCTGATCTTACCCTCTCAAACATCAAATGTGACTGGACTTTCAGGCAAGTGAACAAATGAAAGCCAAGCCATGCTGTCCTAACTCCGGCGAGAGAACATATTGAAGGAGGCACAAGAGAATGGTGAGAAACGCCAAGCAGCATCAATCTCACCAGCGAGACAAATTCAAGCCTCTACTTAAACCTGGGTCGAAAGGGAGCACCTTGAAATCCACTCACTACCTAGTCTACAACCACTGATCTTCGATGGAGTGCACAATGGCCGCTTTCCTCGCCCACAATGCTCCAAGACTGTTTATGCTGTTCAGCTCTTCAGCTGAGAGACTTATCCAAGACGTAGCAAGCCTCCATACTGTTGTGTTAAGGATAAAAGTGGAGGGCAAAGAATCAGATGACTGCTTGAACCCAATGCATAATTGCAGTGAACTACACATTTATTTATTTGCACTGCCCTAAAAGATGCATGATGCTTTCTTTACAGATACACCCCTTCAGTGCCACTGAATGCAGCCTATTCTCTGCTATTTAACACCCATGCCTCAAACCCCCAACCCCAGGCTTGCCAGCACTCTCTTTAAGTACCACATATTTTATGGAATCAACCTTGTGCCTCCCAGAACTAGAGTTTAGCCAGGGCGTATTGACCAACCTGCTCCCATGGCCCTCTAGTAATTCTCTTGACTAAAGTAACATTGCAAGATCCACTTAACCTTCGAGTAACGAGCTCGTCTCAATATAAAACCTCCGTAGAGGGAGGTCTTCTAATTTCTGCTGCCCTTGCCTGCGCCAGCAACACCTCAGGCTATTTGCACACTCTTGTTTTGCCCCCACTTTTGGTGTGCTCTAGCAGCAGTCTGGGCATGCTTGAACACGCACTGCATTCGCCATTCATCAAACCACATATATTATATCTTCTTGGAAGTGCTGAATTTTGTGTGTATGCTTTCTGAACGGTGATAACGCATCCAGCCCTTATAAATTACCTGTATCTGGACACGTTGGAGGTCGGTGAATCTTTTAACCGAGTCGGGCTCTCCTCATCCTCAAATAATCGAGTCACTCAGATCAATAATCAATAACTATTGTAATCGGTAGTCAATACTCAATTAATAGATCAATATGGCACATCAGAAATCAATAACAGTTGGTATTTCGGCGCACCATGACCTTTCAGTCATGAATAACCACACCAGTTTATTAAAAGTTAGTGAATTTATTTCCCTATATTAACAAAGCTAGCACGATGTATATATGTCTCAAAACCAATTGATATATGTATATGAACATTACTAGCTGTCCATAACGGCGGAAGAAACGCAATCTACGTAAAATCTGAATAATGATACACTCTGTTATCGCAATGCAAATCACCAATATGACTAACTGTATTTGACTAATTGCATACATTGGTCAGCATAACAAGATTTCAAATTAGCATGATACATCGAATGAGTACCTCGACTAACCTCTAATTAGCATTGGCATGTGGGACTTCATGCAAAACGAATTTAGTCAACACAAATTTGGAAAACTTCTAGCTAGGACCCTATCAAAATTAGCAGTTGGTACCTAAAAGGAAAAACACAATGCATAATACATTTATCCTTTCATATTTACCAAATACAATCAGCATTCAAGAAAAGTCTTCGTCCTTCAGGTACCGGTTGATCAGCATGGGGCAAATTTCAAAGGGGCAAAGTTAAGGGCAAACTTCCTTGCAGCGGCAAGGAGAATAGGGCAAAGTTACTGCATGGGCAAGACGGGGGCAAATCAAAGTTAAAGTCTCTAGGGTGAGAATTCTTAAAGTCTCTTTCTCTCGGATAGAGAAAAGGGCATTAGGGTGTCGTCCAAAATGGAGTCTGGCATCAGGCTTCAAACTGGCATCGAGGAAAATGGCTGACTTCTCTTTGTCCGGTGGGTTTAAGTAAGAAACATTCCAAATTCTGCAGGGTCTTCCATTGGAGGGTTCATAGGTTGGCCTCAAATTGTCCAATCAAAATTGTCTTTTACTAGCGCTCATTTATGCATACACTGTCCTTGGAGCCTTGGAACACAAATTGTAACATGGTTTGCTAATTATTTTACTATCTGTACCTTCATTGTCCGCACCTGTAGAGACTGACCTTGTATCAAAGGGGATGAAACCGGCCTAGTACGAAACCTTGGAGATAAGTGTACCAGTCAGCTCTACTGGAAAAATACAACTTCAAGCAAGAATATAGGTTTCATTAGTTCAAGGAAAAACCACGCAGTTAAAATTTGAAACCAGGCAACTAGGCCAAAGCCTGTACTAAATTTAAGCTAAGCAAAACAGTTTTCAAACAAGAAATCATGGCATACACTTGCAATTATGACGGATTACTACATTTTTAATACTTCATGATTAATAAAGCTCGTTTACAATGATGGCGAACTACCCCGAGGGCACAATTTCCCTCGTACATTATTTTCTTTACTAAAATCACACTACTTTACATGTTTTGATTATACGATATGTATGAATATATGTCGGACCTTCTTTTTCTGCGTCATCAATCCCTCCTCTGATGACTAATTATGTCATCACATCAAATCTACCCACAAATTTTATTCCATTAAAATTCTGTATAGTAATTTGGCACTTCAGTCAATTCCCTTTTTCTTTTAGTCCCTTTTGACTTTTCTCTATATATTTCCACCATTTTGTTCTCAATTTTCTCTTCTCTTTTTCTTTTGTTCCTTGCTTTTAACATTTTGAAAGCTTTCCATGTTCCCCAAGAACCTAATAGACAAATTAATATTATTATTATTCCCTTTACTATTTTTAGTAACAATCCGTTCCAAATGTTGCAGAGGCAATTTCCCACAGAAGCAAATCCCTTTCCAACTTTCTCCCAAACTCCGGGTTCTTTCAATTCCTTTAAATCTACACTTTCTTTAGTTAAATTTGTAAGCATTGTTCTAATTTTTCCACTGCTGTCTGGTATATATGTACAACAGTGACGTGTACCAAGCATTTTGCAAACGCCGCCATCCTTTGCTAAAAGAATGTCTAAGGCAAGCCGATTTTGAAGAGTCTTAGCTCTTTCTGCAGCAAGTTCAGCATCCATCAGGATTATAGCTCCTGAAAACTTTGTCAGCATGTCATCCACAATAGTAGACAACTTTTGTATTTTGATTGAATTCAATGACTCCTACTGAAGGAATCAATGCTCCAAATATATCTCCTACCACACCAGAAGCTATCTCCCTTTTCTGAACATGATGTGATTCAGACAGCCTTGAAAATTTCTTTAAGTCGTCTAGTTGGTAAACCTTTGGGAATACTATTCCCAAATAACACCTCCCATACCATCCTTTAGGAAGACAATAATAGGCGTTGAGTCCACAAATATAATATACTCCAGGAATAACTGGGTCTTGTCCATTCAGCATGAACGTCCACTTAGGTTGAAATGCATACGTATGTTTGCATTCACTCGTTCCCACAAAAACTGTGTCATAATATGATTTATGTCTATGTATACAAAATCTTCCTACATGCAATGTATCTAAAGCTATTTTCCCTTGTGTCTTTATTGCAGCAAAAGCATAATTATCTACAGATGTTCTTTCGTGTAATTCCCTCTCTAATTTCTCCTTCATTTCATTCTTCCTATCGTCAGTGCGGTCTAAAAATTATATTTCTACTGGTGAAAGCAAGCATGTAAAGTTCTCTCTATGTGCGTGAGCTGTGTGAAAAGGTGACATCGGTTCGAAGAATTCTCTCATTAATTTGGCATAATAATCTCTAGCTATCTTACTTAGGTGCCCTATTATGGGGACATATGCAAAAGTAACATCGTAATTAGTGTAGAAATAATGAATGTCCTTTTGACCATAAAATCTGGAAGCTATTATACTACATGTAATTCCATACGTAAGAGGCATGCTGTGATACGTTACCCCTTCCACTACTGAGGTAGGTATTTGTGTACACACATAACAATCTTTCGCATCCATGGTCTCAACATACTCACTCAGTAAGCGATAGAAAACGTTAGATGAAAGTTCCTTCTTATCATGCAAGTGTCTCTCGTCTTGCTCGAGTCTCTTCAGAGCTGTTAGTTCAGTAACGATAATAGGTTTAGAAGTAGAAGCATCATTCGTTTCACTCTCATTTTTTCCATGCATTCCAAGAACTATTGCTACAATTATTAGTACGCATGCAGTTATTAAGCCTATACACATGTATTTACAACACTTCATCTTACGCCCCTGTGTAGTGAAGCTAGTCATGATCTGTATAGAATCAGAAAGTTGAAGACACTTTATCAAGGCGTGTTTGCAGGTATTTACAAAGCTGAACGAGTTCAATGTTCACACAGTTTCTTTAGCAGCTTAGTCTCTTATCGGTTAGCAGCGTTGTCTCAAAAATCGGTTTCAAAGTCAATCAAGTTAGCAATGTCTTAGCCGGTTGAAAAGTCAATCAGGTGATCAATGTTTTCAATCAACAGAGTCCATAAAGTTTTTATTTCCAAAATGAAGTTCTGCCTCTTCGTTCTCAAGGCTGAGGGATATGAATTCGTCTGACCAATCGTTATTGGCTACGTATGCCCACTCCGGACCGGAATACCTCCTGCTCGGTATCCTTTTTCTTTTCAATTTTGCATCTCTCTTTGATTCTTTCTCACTGGTACTTTCCTCTTTGGCCAAGTCCTTTTCTTCACTTGGTGTTGGTACTACGACAGACACTTCCTTTCTTTTCTCTTTCACTCTTGGCCCTTCACTGTCGTTCAACGTTTCTCTAGTTCTTAATTTTACTGGCGATATGCTTGGTCTTCTTTTTGCACTGTGTCCACTTGATGGACCTGCAATCTCTTCTGAAGGAGTTTGAGCAGTTTCGTCCTGTTCTGCCTTGTCCCCTCCTTCTGGGGAGTCAATCAGGTTTTCCTTTTCTTTTTCTGTATCGTCTGCTTCTGGGAAAGCCCTCCTCTTATCAGGCTCTCCTGCTTCTTCACCTGTTTCGAGCCCTTTGTCACCGTTACTTTCTTCAGGCTCTTTGTCACTTTCAGCTGCTTCAGGCTCTTTGTTACCTTCAGCTGCTTCGTCGCTTTCTGAGGCTCCTCCTTTGTGTTCCCCAAGTGAATCAGTTGCTTCGTCCTCAGAGAATATTTCTCCCTCCTCTAGTTCTGCCTGTTCGCTTCTAGTTCTTTTTCGCTCTGTCTCAGCGCTTGGTACTTTGTTATCAGATACTGGCAACTTCAGCGCTTCAACTTCCTCGTCTGTGGGGCACAATACCCTCTTTGTGTGACTGGCGTGAATCCAGTTGGGAACTCCCGCACACTTCACAGCGGTGGTAGTCGTCAAAATTACTTGAAAAGGTCCTTTCCAACGGGGTTCCAAACACGACTTCCTCACGTGCTTCTTTATCACGACCCAGTCACCTGCTTTCAGGGCGTGTCCTGGACCTTGGATCGGTGGCAAGGTGGTTGCCTCCACCTGGTGAGAGAAAGAGCGAACCACATCAGCTAGACCTTTGCAGTAGTCTAACACCATATCATCTGTAATATTCAAAAGTGCATTTGCAGGAACTGCTGGAAGTCTCATAGCTCTGCCCATGAGAATCTCGTGTGGGGACAGTCCAGTCTTTCTGTCAGGGGTGTTTCTCATTGACATTAGTACCAAAGGTAATGCGTCAGGCCATTTCAAGTTTGTTGATGCGCATATTTTCGCCATTCTTGATTTCAATGTGCCATTCATTTGCTCCACTAGACCTGATGCTTCAGGGCGGTAGCTACAATGAAGCTTTTGCTCAATGTTCAGTGCTGCACAAAGCAATTTTATTACTTCATTATTGAAGTGACTTCCCCTATCTGACTCTAAAGAGATCGGGAATCCAAAACGTGGTATTAACTCTCTCAAGAGTAGTTTTGCAACTGTGAGACTATCATTTCTGCGTGTAGGATATGCTTCAATCCAGTGACTAAAAATGCACACAACCACCAACACATACTTCAAGCCTCCATGCACAGGCTTCTCAATGAAGTCCATTTGCATCCTGCTGAATGGACCCCCTGCTCTTCCAATGTGGCTCAAATTTACTACGGTTCCCTTCCCTGCGTTCATCTGTTGGCAAATGACGCAACGGTGGCAAACTGCTTCAGCAACTTGATGGAATTTGGGGTTAAACCAATCAGTTTTAAACAACCTAATCATGGCATCCCTCCCAAGATGAGCTTGTCCATGGTAAAATCTGGCTATCTGTGTCAAAAGGCTGTTTGGAAGAACGAATTTCCCTTCACTTGAAACCCATAATTCATCTAGTCTCTTTACACATTGTGACTTGGTCCACGAGAGTTTCTCATTCTCACTGACATCATTCTGTAAGGATTTCAATTCGTCCATTGTATCTACCACCTTTAGAGCAAATATTTGAACCATGAACCATCAACAAAAATAATTTGATCATTTTCTTCCAATCGGGTATCTTTGATATCAGGTCTTGGTTTGGTGCAAAATTCAGTCACCTGAAGACAGTCGTGCTCGATGTCTTCAGCGTTCTCAATTTCAGCATTTTCACTGGGAAACAAGGTTGCTGGATTCAACGTAGTGCACCTTTTCAGCTGCACATTAGGTGATCCCAGAATTATTGTTTCGTACCTTGTGAGTCTAGCACCAGTCATGTGCTGTGTTCGGGAACGTGTCAAAAGTATCTCGACTGAGTGAGGGACCATGACTGTTAAAGGGTGTCCCATCACTATTCCTTCACTCTGAGTGAGGCTGATACCAACTGCGGCTACGGCGCGCAAGCACCCTGGCAGTGCTGCTGCGACCGGATCCAAAGTAGCTGAAAAATATGCTACTGGTCTGTTTACGCCACCATGGGCTTGGGTCAAGACAGACAAGGAACATGCATCACGTTCATGACAAAACAATGTGAAAGGCTTTGTGTAGTCAGGCATACCTAAATCTGGAGCCCTGCACATGCATTCTTTCAATTCAATAAAAGCATCCATCTCCTCTCCTTTCAGTTCAATTTCATCCAATGCATCCTTCTGGGTCAGTTTCAGTAAAGGTTTTGCTAGTGTTGAGAAGTTGGGAATCCATTGGCGACAGTAGCTCACCATTCCCAAAAACTTCCTCACCTCCCTCCTCGTCTTTGGGGGACTCATTTGAAGCACACTTGTTATTCTTTCCTTCATTATTCTCCGTGACCCTTTCTCTATTTGGTGACCCAAATATTTCACTTTCTTCTGACAGAACTGTAATTTCGAAGGAGACACCTTGTGTCCATTCCTTCCCAAATGGTTCAATAGGGCAATGGTGTCGGCTGTGCAGTCACTTTCTGTCTTGGATGCAATCAGTGAGTCGTCAATGTACTGTACTAGAGTTGACTCGAATGGCAATTCTAACGCTTCCAAATCTTTCTTTAGAATCTGATTGAAAATTGACGGTGACTCCGAAAACCCTTGAGGAATTCGACACCAACTGTAAACTCTGTCTAAGAATTTGAAACAAAAGAGAAATTGGCTGTCCTCATGAAGAGGCACCGAAAAGAATGCTTGTGACAAATCGATGACTGAGAACCACTCAGCGTCACAAGGGACTTGAAACATTATCACAGCTGGATTTGGTACTACAGGGCAACATTTTATTATTATGTCATTTATTTTCCTCAAGTCCTGCACAATTCGGACCTTTCCACTTGGCTTTATTAGTCCCATAATTGGTGAATTACATGGACTGCTTAACACTTCTTTCAGTACTCCCTGTTTTACAAACTCATCAATGAGTTGGGCGACTTTCATGAGGGTGTCTTGTGCCATATGGTACTGTGGGGTCTGGGGAAAGGTTACATTGGGTTTTACAGTCACTTTCACTGGTTCCACTCCTTTCACCAATCCCACCTCTTTTCCTGTCATATCCCACACTTCTTTTCCGACTGTTTCCTGTAACTCAGCAGGAATATCTGCTTCAGTGATCATCGGATAAAGGGTAATCAGGGGATACTCTTCATCGACAGTCTCCATCTCATCCCCTTCTACACTGTCCTCTTCTTCCCCATCACTGCTCGTCTGAATTCTAATCCCATCATTCGAACACATAATCGAACATCCCAATTTGCACAATAGGTCTCTCCCTAACAGTGATATCGGGCTTGAGTCACATACCACAAAATTATGTGTCCCTTGATAGTTACCAATTCTGACTTGTACTGGATCTGTGATTGGGTTCGTCAGGTACCTGTTTGCTACTCCCACTACTTGAACTGTTCTCCCTGAAAGTGGCAAATTTGGCACTTCAATGCTCCTAACAGTGGAACGTGTAGCTCCTGTGTCAACCAAGAATGAAACGCGATGACCCATAACTCTTTCCTCCACATACGGACCCTTTTGATCAACTTCCAAAGATGCTGCAAGCACACAATTTCCCTCCTCATCTGAACTTCCACTCTCCCATACATTGTTTATTCCATTCTCGCTGTGTAGTGGGAATTGGTGTACTGTGTCATTTTGACTCATTCCCTGACCCGTGACCTGTTGAGGAAGCATTGCTTGCTGCTGATTCATTGGTGCTAAGGGTATTTGCATTTGCTGATTAGGTACCATAGGAAACTGCTGTTGCATTGGCTGCAATTGTGTCATTTGCACACGAGGCATTTGCACCTGTTGCGGTTGCATGGATTGTAAACCCTGCATCTGGTTTATATTGTTTTGAAAATTTGGGTTCGGACCTCTCAGTTTAGGTCCTCTCATAGTTTGGAATGCATTGACATCATTGTTTTGCTGACCTACACCTTCCTGCACCATCATTGGGCACTCCCGTTTCCAATGCCTGACGATTCCGCACGTGTGACATGGCATCACCTTCTTCATTGCCTGTATACCATTTGGAATCATAACGGTATTCAAATCCGGACCATTATTCACAAAACCTCCTCGGCCTCTGCCTCTCATCTGCGGCTGAAACATAGCATTTCCCTGCTGCTGCGGCATCTGTTGTTGAAAACCTTGCAAACCTTGTAAACCTGTCTGAGCTGCTCTGAGCTGCATCACCATCACCTCTTCTTTCAATCTTTTCTGCTTTGTCTCAATCTCATCACTGCAGTATTTTGCATAATTCAACACTTCATCGATCGACTTTGACTGCCAACAAATCAAATGTGACTTAATCATCTGGCTAATTTCGGGTCTCAGCCCTTCCACAAACCTGAACACAAAATAGAGCATGTCCTTTGGCTCAATCGTTTCCGTGCCACTGTAATTTTTAAACGCTTTCAACAACCTCTCATAATACGCATGTATAGACTCTTTAACCTCTTGGGCGGTCCTGTCAATCCTTTGCCAATCCACATTTTTCGACGCAACCTTGGTTTTCAAGTGCTCGATCACCTTGTGGTACAAATTCATTACCGTAGGTGATGGCGCACCTGTGTCCCTATCTCTCTCTGGTTCACTCGTCGGCCAACCTACAGCCCTTTTACAATCTTCCCACAAATCTGCCGGAACCACAATTTCAAATAAAGTATTCAGGTCTTCCCAGAGACACTTCGCGAGTTTCACAAATCTATCTGTTTGTTTATACCACTCAATCGGCTTCTCTCTCAATTTGGGAAAGTCATCCGTAAAGGATTGAATATCGCACCTGTGCCATGGTACATGTACAAGTTTTCCCCCTGCTGTCTCTCTCATTGGTAACATAGTTATCAGATCGTCCTTCTGTTGTTTTTTCTCATTCCGCTCTAGAGTATTTTCTTTCTTTTTGTCCTTTTTCTTAACCCATCTACTTTCCCACTTGTCTAAACATCTCCAGACCTGTGCACTCTGCAGTATCTCCTTAAGGTGTGTTTTCATCCCTGCGGATCTCATGTGTTTAAAATCTTTTATCTCAAAGTCTAACCTGTAACTTCTGCTCAGGTGTTTAGTCTTACCTATATCGATCTCGTTTCTGTCTGCGATTTCTTGTAACTTCTTACGTATGTTGCTCACTTCTCTTATAATCCTAGGGCACATGTATCTTAGTTCTTCCTCTGTGTATGATTCTAATCTGTTCAAACCCATTGTTCCCTCTACCAGTTCATCTGCCTCCATACCCAACCTTATTTTATTCAGGTATTCTTCTCCCTTCCCGCTAGATGTACTCTGTGGGGAGTTCAGGCTGTTAAACCATTGTGTTAACTGTTGCGTGTTTAGTCCCATCAGTGTAGCAGTTACATCAACTGCCACTGACGGTTTCTGTAATGTTTCAGTCTGTGAGGTTAACGGTACTAATAGTGGTGGATGTCACCTTACTACGGTTGACGGAGCACAAATTGGAATTGGACTAAATTCCGACAAGGACCCAGATCCATTTGGCAGTTCCGCTATCGGAGTTATCTCTGGAGTGGTTTCTATGCATCTTCTCCCTGTCCCATTCTGTATCATTAACCCTTGGTCGCTGGTGCTTGAATTTGCCTGTATGTACAGTGGTACTGTTGGACCTACAGTGATAGGTAGAGATATTGCATATGGATTATGTCTGTTCCCCGAATTCTGTGGCATGTTAATCCCCACATTGTGGTTCATCATTGCTGGCATACCTAACTAGCTTTCTACTACTCGCACTTCTTGTGTCTGCTTTTGGGGCATCGAGAACTGTGTTGATTCAGCTTGAATCAATGTCGGTCTCTGATAGTTTTGTCCTCCCTGCGCCATTGAATCAGAAGTCATTCCCATATTATGCTCATCGCAACAGTGCCTTTGAACCTGTGGCTGATAGTTATCAGCAGGTTTCAATGTCGGCACGTCTGGGTACATTCTCTGAATCCGTGGTATTCGTGGTGAGAAAGGCATGTCGGAGCTGCTCGGCCTCTGAGATATTCTCAAATTTGGTGTTACATTACTCTGTATTGGTTCTGGAGAGGCAGTACTAATGCTTGAGCCTTTTTCGCTTTCCACGTATGGTGGTGGGCGATCATTCAGCAATTGTATAATGAACTCCTCATCATCTGACTCGTTTCCCCTTTTCGAGTTTCTATTGCTTTCTCTCTCTCTGGACTGTCTCCTGTTTGTCTTATAGGTGGCTTTCCTTCCTTCCGTCTCCGCTTCATCGGTAATCGCTGGAAACAATTTAATCCCCTGCAATACGTCTGATCTCCAAACCTTTTGTGTGCTGTCCCATCTAGCATCAGCTAGTGTCTTTTCTACTTTTCTTATTCTTGTCTCAAATTTCTTTTGTTGTTGGTTTCTAGCTATTAGCTCCCAAATTGCTAGTGCCTCAAACTGTGCTGGTCTTGGAGGTACTTTCATGTCGTATAGCGCAAATCTCAGATTTTCTAAAACTCTTAGATTAAACGACCCGTGGATGGGGAACGCTACACTTCCATGTTTCTCTGTTAGTTTGCACCATTGTTTTAACCATAGACATGGCGCTACACCCTTTTCTTCAATGACGATGTAAGCTGGTGTACCCTCAGGCGGTGTTTCTTCTCCTACATTTGCTTTAATATAAACATCTCCCCTCATGGCACTCTTAAATGCTTTGAAAAATTTCATCTTTCCGTCTTTTGTTTTTCTAAAATATGTAATCAATAAGCGACTTTAATTCCCGGAATACTCTTCGCTTGCCTTTCCCCTTCCAATTGCCCTTCACGGACTGCGTCCAATCCGTGCGCGACCCTTCTCACCAACCGACCTATCCCAGCGCGGCTCCTAGTGACGTCACACTCACACACTGCGGCTGACAAAGTCCTGCGGCTTGTCCTCTTTTCATTCGGCTTCACTCATAAACTAATTTCTGCAATATAACGCGAGCACTTAACCAAAAGAATAAAACAGATCTGTCGGTTTACTACAGGAAAGGTAATACAATCGCTTCAGAAACCTTAGGGATTTTTCACTCGCCTCAGCAGTTATTCCATCTTTCTCGGTTTCCCACTTTCGCAAGCAAAATTTGACCCGCAAACTTTACTCTCAACTGATCAATGAACTATTCTAGTGCACTTTAGAATTCCTCAAATCTCAAAGTCAAAGTTTTCTTTCACTCTGCAACATTCATACCGACTTGTTGACCACGCCCGATCAACCTATTAAACCTGACCAGATCACAATATCAAACAAGTGTCACATACACTTTTCAACATACTCCGGAGTCTCTTGACCTCGCAGGGCCCGTCTCAACATCAACAACCACGTGGACAATTTTTCTGCTCAAAGCGCTACACACACGTGAAGTTCGACGACTTCCCTACTCTCACACCTTTGGAGTAACCTCTAATATCTTTTAACCCCCCTAAAATCCTCACAAACTTCTCAATTAATCTGCGGCGATAAGCTGTGCAAGCGCGAAACTCTAACTTCACTCATACCGTCACTAGAAACGCTGAGACCATTCTCATACCTCCATGTTCCTCATTCGCAAGCTCCGAGATTCCGGGAAAGTCATTGGGAACTTAGGGCATCATCATCTCTCCAACTTGTTTTATCAAAGAAAATTCTAACTTGACTCTGTCTATCGTTCGGATGGGGTCCCAAAGGGCTAAACCATCAATCTCTGCTACCATCTACTGATAACGCGTCCAGCCCTTATAAATTACCTGTATCTGGACACGTTGGAGGTCGGTGAATCTTTTAACTGAGTCGGGCTCTCCTCATCCTCAAATAATCGAGTCACTCAGATCAATAATCAATAACTATTGTAATCGGTAGTCAATACTCAATTAATAGATCAATATGGCACATCAGAAATCAATAACAGTTGGTATTTCGGCGCACCATGACCTTTCAGTCATGAATAACCACACCAGTTTATTAAAAGTTAGTGAATTTATTTCCCTATATTAACAAAGCTAGCACGATGTATATATGTCTCAAAACCAATTGATATATGTTTATGAACATTACTAGCTGTCCATAACTGCGGAAGAAACGCAATCTACGTAAAATCTGAATAATGATACACTCTGTTATCGCAATGCAAATCACCAATATGACTAACTGTATTTGACTAATTGCATACATTGGTCAGCATAACAAGATTTCAAATTAGCATGATACATCGAATGAGTACCTCGACTAACCTCTAATTAGCATTGGCATGTGGGACTTCATGCAAAACGAATTTAGTCAACACAAATTTGGAAAACTTCTAGCTAGGACCCTATCAAAATTAGCAGTTGGTACCTAAAAGGAAAAACACAATGCATAATACATTTATCCTTTCATATTTACCAAATACAATCAGCATTCAAGAAAAGTCTTCGTCCTTCAGGTACCAGTTGATCAGCATGGGGCAAATTTCAAAGGGGCAAAGTTAAGGGCAAACTTCCTTGCAGCGGCAAGGAGAATAGGGCAAAGTTACTGCATGGGCAAGACGGGGGCAAATCAAAGTTAAAGTCTCTAGGGTGAGAATTCTTAAAGTCTCTTTCTCTCGGATAGAGAAAAGGGCATTAGGGTGTCGTCCAAAATGGAGTCTGGCATCAGGCTTCAAACTGGCATCGAGGAATATGGCTGACTTCTCTTTGTCCGGTGGGTTTAAGTAAGAAACATTCCAAATTCTGCAGGGTCTTCCATTGGAGGGTTCATAGGTTGGCTTCAAATTGTCCAATCAAAATTGTCTTTAACTAGCGCTCATTTATGCATACACTGTCCTTGGAGCCTTGGAACACAAATTGTAACATGGTTTGCCAATTATTTTACTATCTGTACCTTCATTGTCCGCACCTGCAGAGACTGACCTTGTATCAAAGGGGATGCAACCGGCCTAGTACGAAACCTTGGAGATAAGTGTACCAGTCAGCTCTACTGGAAAAATACAACTTCAAGCAAGAATATATGTTTCATTAGTTCAAGGAAAAACCACGCAGTTAAAATTTGAAACCAGGCAACTAGGCCAAAGCCTGTACTAAATTTAAAATAAGCAAAACAGTTTTCAAACAAGAAATCATGGCATACATTTGCAATTATGACGGATTACTACATTTTTAATACTTCATGATTAATAAAGCTCGTTTACAATGATGGCGAACTACCCCGAGGGCACAATTTCCCTCGTACATTATTTTCTTTACTAAAATCACACTACATTACATGTTTTGATTGTACGATATGTATGAATATATGTCGGACTTTCTTTTTCTGCGTCATCAATGGTGAAAAGGGAAGCTGAGCATTTTAAGGCATTTTGATGGCTTTACTTTTCAGTTGCCTGTTTTTACTTTTCACTTTCTTTGTGCAATTTCTTCAAAAGATGTGAGTGGGCAAATTGGAAACAAAAACCTCGAATTGCAAAATAAAAGCTTAGGTAACCTGAGCCATGAGTTTGGGTTGATTCACTGATTCCAGCTGCAGCTATAGATTGTCTGCATACATGTGGGAAGGGTTGCATCAATGAGTTGAATACCAGAGAAAGGATCCTTTTCGCATCCCATAACACATTTACAACAAACAAAATCTTGTTCCACAGGAAATACTTTAAAGAGTTGATGAACTAAATGAAAAATATGTACGGAATAACTGGTAGCACGATAAAGGAAACATCTATTTTTAGAGGACATTTATTTTTCAAGTTGTGTTTCTTCCAGATTATAGACAACACGGATATTTTCTTTGCGAATTTAAAATTCCCACGGGGATTTGATTTTGTAACACGTTGTATTTTATTTTCTAGCACCAGAGCAAGTGAACAAGAATGTTTCCGATACCTTCATGCACTTCTTTGTCAGGACAGTTGGACATTACACGTCACACATTAAACGGAGCAGAAATGAGCCACCCACGTTCCAAGAAAAAACATTCTGTCAAGATATAAAGTCCAAGTCAATTCGAAGATTTGTGAAAAAATTGGTGAAAACGCAGATGTTTTCAATATTTATACAGGAAGCAGAAAAAAGTCCAGCATCACAAGAAGGTATGTGCATTGTCACCTATCCCAATTGTACTTGTTTAACTTGTAATTACTTGATAGACTGTGTCGATGTCCATCATGCATTTGACTTCCTCCTTTTATAATTTCAGAGGCATATGAATGGGACTCACAAAACTTGGTGCCTGTAGTAGACAGGAGTAAACAAGCATTTGCAATGCAATAGAGTCTCGCATTTCTCTGAGTTAGAGCTATTAGCAGTTGTAAACTCCCAACCGGATTTTTCTTGCCACATTAAATGGAAAAAAACAGCGCGATCGTGCTGCTACAGTTCACTCGTAGTGAAACCTATCTGCAAAAGTACAATTATCTAAGTAACCGGCAAAAGTGCAATTAACTATGTAACAGGGTGGATGTTATGCAAAGCGCTCGACTTCTGCCAAGTGAGATCTCGCTGCGAAAAAAAGATAAAAAGTAGTCCACAAACCTGATGGGAAACAGTGAGCCTCGCATGTTTTCAGTACTTGGCCGCTGCGCTTGAGGAGTGCTGACCACCGGAAAAGGCATGACGTATGCGTGCCTTCCACTAATGAAAGCAAGCAGATTTTAACAGGCAAGCCGACGAACCAATGAAAGACACTGACGTGACATGGACGGGGCTCCGAGACCTTTTCTAACTCCTAAAGCGTCTCTCAGGCGAAACGCATGCACAAACGCATGCGACGCAGGCTCGACCCTAAAAAGGGCTAGCCACCAAAAAACAGTGAATGTCTCGTGTGTTCAACTCTTAGTTCCTTGCCTGTGTTCTGGGCAGGCAAGCTCTTGGTTTTTGATTTTCAACAACTAAGCTTCGACAGGCTCTGCCATCAGAAACCCTTAACCGTGGGTTATCATTGTGGGTAGGCCTTTTTCTATATAAGGTGACCCATCCAAAGCAGATATATTTTTGTTCCCGTTTGTGAACTCTATTTAAGGGTTGGAGGTCACAAAGCGGAAGAAATGCAGCCAAAATGTCATGACATTCAGGAAGACAAATCCCTGTGCATGAGGGACTTTTGTTTGTTTTTCGTAAACAAATCTCTGCTTTGAGATTTGTTTGTGGACAACCACTATATTATAACCATGTTGTGATGTCTCTGCCAACATTATAGTTTTGCCAAAATGTGCACTTGCCTTGTCGGTGAGACCACTTTTGGTAAACATTCCCTCCACCAACATAGGGATTTTAAAATTTGCCAGGTGGGTTGCTGTGAAGCTCTTGCCATCTTTGTGGTTTAGCAGCTCATTTGCCAAAGTTTAAATCACCCTCTCAATCTTTAAGAAGTATGGTCTTCCATTTTATGAAATGTCTTTCATAAGATTTTCATGCGGCCACATGCATTTGATTACAGAAAGGGAGAGGAAGTTATTTTTGCACTAAACTGTGATTCCAGATTGCTTCCACCCACTAAAGTTTAAAAACTGGGCTGTATATTGACTCCAGACCTTTTTGCCTTATGTATTGTTAACCTCCAAGATAGTGGATGGAAAATTCTGTAGGGCCTAAAAGGCAGATACAGTGGTAGACTCTAAAGCCTGTAGCCACTTTTAGACATATATTTCCTCTTAAAGGAGATAAGAACACATTACATTACTGTTAGGGACAATACATTAAACATGTGTATTACAGTAATGTAAATTCCTTTTGAAAGGGGCAATACATTGAGCACACCAGTGCACCTGGTGCCGACCAGTGCATCTATCAGTAAAATAAAGCAAGTTTTGGCATTCCAGTCTGTCTCGCTCCTCTCTGTTGCCTGTACATGTGCATGTACAATTGTGGCCTAAGGACTAGTGCGGTCATTTGCGCTGGACGGCCATCTTGCAATGGTTATTTTCAATACTTCATTATTGTTGTACCATTGCAAGATGGCTGTTACGTTGCATGTATATTCAGCATCCAAATGCGATGTCATTTCCATTGTGAAATGGTGTAACAATTATAAAGTACACAAAATACAATACCAAGATGGCCTGCCTCCAGTGTTGGCTTTGACAGTTCTTTAATCACAGTTTTACAAACAGTGGCAAAGGCATTACTGGCAAATGGTGACCTTTGTTCTGTCCCTTCTCCAATGACAAGTCTGGACTCGAGGATCTGGAGGTAGGGGCCCAGGGAGATGAGGAAGAGTTGTGTACTCCAATTGAGAGCAAAAAGTGAAATGTCACAGAAACATGCAAATCGAAAAATAGGTCCCTGACATCAGCAGTAGAAAGATGTTCTTATCCTGTTAACAACAGGGTGAAACAAACACATAAATCAGGAGGATACTCTTCCAAACAAAAGCAGAGAATCAACAAGAATTTGCAATGCAATGGGTCTTGCATTTGCTCGAGTTAGAGCTCTGAGCGTTGTAAACTACTAACCAGACTTTTTTTCCACATAAATTGAAAATGAAAAGTAATACACTTTCAAATAAGCGAGCCAATTCAAAGCACCATGGCATCAGCGTGAAGCAGTGCACAAAAGGAAAACGAATTTCACTCGCAGTCAAACGCATTGGCAAAAGTGCAAATAGCCATGTAACAGGGGTGGTGTCCAAGACGGTAACTAAACTGCCCCAAGGAGGAACAAACGTAAAGCATTTACAAACAAAAATAAACGATTTTTGAAGGGAAAGCCCATGAATGAGTGATAGTGATGGGCATGCGGTGGGCGTGGTTAAAAGCCCAGATACATACCAACACGTCAGAAAAAGCAGCACTTGCGCGCTTCTATGCTCAACCTAAAAAATGCGAGCGAGCCATCTAATCATGAGCATTTGACAAACCAACCTCCCACCCTAATTATAGGCTAATATATTGGTTACGAAGCAGAGTCTGTAGTCAAGCAAAACAATTTAGAATAAATCACAAATATGGTGTGTATAGTTTATAAAGGTTTGTTCAATGGTCCTACTACCGTCTTTATCCAAAGAAACAATTAAGTCTGGTCCAAAATAGTACAGGTTCATCGGACTTGAACCAAAACATGCTTTCTGAATGAGGAGTCACATGCAGCTTAAAAAAACATTTTGTTGGCATTGGTAAAATTAAAACGTTAACAACGAAGTTTCTCCCAAAAATACATTTATGTGGGTTTATAATTTTGACGGCCTCCATCCACATCAATAAATAGCTGTTTTGAGCACCAGCACCACAAAAAACTTTTTTTTTTTTTTTAATTGTTTGTCAAACGGCAGCTTTTCTCAGTCCTATAGTACTTTACAGTGGTAATTTGTAAAAAAGAAAGTATTTCATCATGCCCAAAAGAAGCACAATAATTTATGTAACAAACTGATACTGTTGTGTAATATTGGGTATTTCAACTGCGCTCTGAGTTGTATATTTTAATTTTGTTTTAGGAGACATTTTTTAAAGGTTTTCATGGGTTACTGTGGCTAGTATAGGTATTTTTATTTTCATATTGAGCCAAGTGATGAACGCTTGAAAACGTTAGTCTGCAGGGAAATACTACAGGTTAGAAATTATAGCGGTCAACCACATTGTAATATTGATGTAAGGTTGCTTCAGGAGAATGTAAGGTCGCTTCAAGACACAGGCTGGGAATCGGAGAGTGCCATAGCAGTGAAACTTGATATGACGGATCGCCTACCAAGTTATGTAGATAGGAAGTTGGCAGGGGGTGGGCACTAAGTGGTAGGCTTTGAAGTGTGATGGGGAGCTAGAGCCGATCCACAGGCTCGGGGTGAAGTACTTGAAATATCTCCTGGCGGAGAGCAGGTGAGAAGAAAGTACAGATTGATAGAGGGAACTGTACATGTTTGTTTGGTTTGCTGGCAACATAGCTGTATTATTTCAACGCTCACTATTAGCATCGTCTGTGACCTGCAGTTCACAATTCGATTTCCCACATGGCACCTAAGCCTTCCATTGTTTGGTGGTTGGAAAACTAATCACAGGGCAACACCGCCTTTCATCGTTGTGAGGTTGAAAAAATGAGTATGAATAAATTGGGTAATAGTAATTAGGAATTTGCAATATTCAGCAAAGCATTAACAATGCCAATAGGCCTGGCTTATGAATAAAAGTACCCCTTAATGGGTTTAGGTGCTCAATAAGACATCATACATTCACTCATCTTTGCACTCTTCTGACTCATTCTTGCATTCACCCTCTGAAACATCTACAATAATACACTCAAACTCAATGTCAGATAATAGCAAACATGGTGAGCACATGCTTGCAATAACATGAAACAAATTACAGGTGTTCTTCTTGCAGTGGTATTGTATAGCAGGTGTTCTTCTTGCAGTGGTATTGTATGTACTTGCATTTACGTTCTAGTGTGGCAGCAACATTTAGTACCAACATGTTGGCCATGTTGAAATGCTAAAACAATGATACACTATCAACAACAGCTTTCCAAAATGGTTGATAGGCTTAGAGTAAATGGCCATGCGAGATATGGAGTGCTGCATATCAAATGAGCAGCAAGCAAGTGGTCCATTTGCACTGCCTGGGGAGCTGTAGTATCATCCTAATAAAAATTAAAGAAAGAAAAGAAGCAAAAAATGAATGGGGAACTATAAAAGGAGAAAATAAAAGGAGTGGACAACCAGCCCTGCACTGATGCTCACACATTTCCAGGTGGATGTGCATAACTTATCAGAAAATGTTGTCATTCACATGGCCAAGAGAGCTAATAACTGATGTGGACTGAAACATTGCCCAATGTAATAAGCTGTCACGGATGGAAGCACAGTGTGTAAATGACACTCAAACAGTGCAATGCCAGAAGAGAGCTGACCTATAGGCCCTCTACGTATCTATCTGAATATACATTTAAATGTATGGAGACAGGTATTTAATAATGTTTCTTAATTACTACATCTTGGTAGACAGCTAGAACTGTCAGGCATTGAAGAGATTCTAGCACAAATTAATAAATTGCAAATCTTCTACCCCTGGGGTTTGTCAAGGGGGTCACCCAATACCAAATTCCTTCCCTACAGAGGTAATCTGGGAGATTTCATGTAATAAAATAACTGACTGTAGGCCTTACCACAGCACAAAAACAATGCACCATTAAAGGCCTATTGACTTTAACATGTGTAAAAAACAAATCTTACCTACTGCCTTTGTTGTAACTTAATAAACAGATCAGACCCATAACATCTGGCATAACCTTTCCCAATGCACCAATCGGGCCTTTGGCTGTTACTGTTACCAAAACAGCTTAGTCCTACTGTCCTGAGGATAAGCCTTCCCACAAGGCAACCATCAGGGGGTTTGCAGTAAAATATTGTGGAAAAAACAAACTGAAAAAAAGCTGCATCAAAAATATTGTCTATTGAAACACTAGAATGAAAAAAGTTGTGGCTGCAAAGAACAAATAAAAAAAATCTTGTACTTTATAGGGCAAAGGGGAGTGTGTGGGGAGCAGGGGTGAGGGGACACCCTCTTGCCAAAGTAGAGTGGAGCATTTACAGTGAAGGTGGGAAGAGCGGGGGGCTACTAAACGTTTTCTTAGGATTCAGGGAATGGTGGTATTAAGGTTTAGTAAGTAGTTGGTGGGGTTCAGAGACAGGTAACATGAAGGGGTAGTTAGGGTCTTCTATGGTTTAAGGAAGGGTAGCATTAAAGTGTGGTTTGGGGTTTTTAGGGCTCAGTAATAAGTAGCTTAAAAGGGTAGTAAGTGGATTTTAAGGTCCAGTGAAAGGTAGTGTTAAGGGTAAGTGATTTATAGAGTTCATGTAAGGGCAGTAAGAAGGGAACATAAGGGGTTTGTAGGTTCAGCGAAGGATAGTTTTAAGGGATTTTCAGGGTTCATTGAAGGGTGTATAAAAGCGTTCATAGTAGGGTAGTGCTTCGGATTTCCAAGGGGTTATTAGTGTACAGTTAGGTAAATTAAAGAATGCATGTAACAAAACAACTTTTAAAATTCAATATTTCTGGAATTGTCATAAGTAATAATGAGGGACACAACATTATTCCTCAACAGTTTTTAATCCACTTTATTGTAGTCAACATTTTAAAAATTGACTTTCTTATGTATGGCCCATCAGCTATACAGTAATAAAATACACAAGTATACTAAATTTCAGCTAACAACGCAAACCTTATCACTCCTAAAAGTATGGTGCAAATCTTCTTCACCCAACATGTTTCATAGGGGTACTCGAAACCAAATACTTTGTTTACTCAGATACATTTTGGGATTACTTGTAACAAAATACTGGTCTACAGCCTTCATCACCTTGTGTTAACAATCTATCCTTAGTGGCCAATTGACTTTTACATATGCTGTGAACAGTAAATACTTACATGTCATATTAGATATGCTCAGACCTATAGCAGTAAACTTTTCCCAGTGCACCAATCAGGACTTTAGCTTGTCACCATAACCAACTCAGACCTACTGTTTTGAGCATAAGCATTCCCACAAGGTAATCATCAGGCACACTGTTAAAAAATTTGAAAGGTATACAAAGTTACAGGTGGCTAGTCAAAATACTATCTCTCCTAAGAGGGCCTAACAACGATTCTTACGGAGCAATTCCTCAATACTCATGGTTTGTCACATGTGGTAACCAACGCCTAAATCGTTGCCTATTACTGTAATCTGTGAGAATCAAAATCCTTTTGTGCAGCCTCTCATAGAGAGTATAAAAACCCACCATTAAATGGGTTCATGTTATATATGCTTTTCACATTACAACACAGATGTCAGACATATTGGCTGCATAATAACGTTTCATAATTAACGATCAGGCTTATGACCATGATCATTAGCTTGCTGCCATGACCAACTGAGCTCTGCTGTGTTGAGTATCAACTTTGCCACATGCCAAGATGTGCAATTCAAGCACTTCTTTGGGTGGAAGCTTAAAAATTCAGCCCAATCAAGTCATGTACATGCAGGCAAAGTCTTAACCTCTCCATAAGTAGTGCACTAACAACTCTGTTTGTTGATTACAAAATATTTGGCAACAGTTGTACTGTCAAGCTTGAAGTAAAAAGCTTGAACTAAAAACGCCCAAAAAGCAGTATGAAGGACTATATAAAATACAACGTATTATTATGTAGCACAACTGAAAGTTATTTCCTTGAGCTTTTGTGTATAGGACTTTTAAAAGAAATGAGAGCAGTTGATCCGCAAAAACGGCAATACACACAGTGACCTCATGTAGCAAAGCCTAGATTTAAACAAGTTGCATTGATGTGATCATTGTAGTACATTTTTTTATATATCCCAGAATTGGGTGTAAGGCCTTCTCAGACGAGAGCTGGGACAGACAGCCATCAAGAAAGGATACAAAAGCAGCAGGTATAAAGCTGACAGACTTTGGTGTGGAATCCATTATTGTGAGATTAATGGAGTTCATCACAACTGGAAGTGCAGCAGGTGCAAGTCTTCTTAGCACTGAGCTCTGAAGGCTGGAAAAGGATGGTACCTTCCCACCCCTTCATCAAAGAGCTCAGAGAAGCCTTCATTCAGGTTTGAGGATGAAATAGTTACACCTTTACTGAGGAGTATCTAGTTCACATCATGAATTTGAAAGCATGCTGGGATTGAGTCTGAGCTCCTCCTCCCCCCAACTGTACAAAATTTTAATTTAATGCCAGAGCGTTGCAGAAAAAACACAGGTGTTGGATCCCAAATTCATTCTAATTGCAGGGTCTTACTGTAATATTGAGGGTACAATTTGTGGATTCATTCTCTGAATCTTTCACCTTGTTAGCAGCAGTGTCATGCTTGAATGGTTTTGTGTGTGCGTGTTTTTTTGTATTTTATATAGACATGGAGGAAAGTGGTCAAGCTGGGGCATCGGGTCTCAACTTTGCTCACAACAAATGATGAATTGCTTCAAAAGACAGAAAGGAAACCAGTTCTTCAAATGTAATAAAACATTACAGAGGTATATGTGCAATGGATCACACTTGCACAGTACTCAGTGGAGCACTGATTTTTCACACGTAGTCCCACATTAAAAAAAGCAGTGGCAATGGCAGTAGGTCTGGCTCATAAATGAAAGTGCTGCTGCGTCACTGATGGGGTTAGACACTCAGCAGGTCATCATACACGCACTCTGTCACTCATCTTTTCACCCATTCATTTAACCACTGGCTCATTCTTGCATTCACTCTCTGACACAACCACAATAAAACACACAAACTCAGCATCATATGCAAAAAATGTAAATAATACAGGTCGAAAACAAAACAAAAAACATGCTACCGTCTAATCATGGCAGGCATATGCTTGCAATAATAAAAATAAACATAGCAGCAAAAGTATTGTAGATAATCTATTGGTTTTTGAAGTTCAAACATGGTCACCACATTTGGAACTAAAAGCTGTCCTGGATTTGGTAAAACAATGATATATGATGAACAACAGCATTTCATAATGGTCTTCTAGTTTAGAGGAAGTGGCCAAGTGGGATACAGCACACTGCAGATGAAATGAGCAGCAAGCATGCAACCCATTAGCTCTGCCTGGAGAACAGTAGTGTCCTCTCAAGAAACATCAAAGTAAAAAGAAGCCAAGAAAGTCTTTAAAACTTTAGGAAGTAGAAAATCCCAAACCAAAGGTCTAGCCAACCAGCCCGAACACTGAAGCATACTCCTTTTCAGGTGAATGGCCACATGAGATCGGAAAATTATATATTTTTACTGGAAAAAAACAAAGGTTACAGGGACGTTATAGTTATGTTACGAAACTATAACTTGTTACTTTGTGGCACAAGTTATAGTTTCTTCAGACAAGTATAACTATAACTGTTTATATTTTGAACCTTAAATAACTCAAAAACTGCCAAAGGGATTTACACCAAATTATGAAAGATACACTTTCTGGACCAAGATCTAGCTGCCTGACAAATTTGGTGTAAATCCGTTCAGCAGTTTGGATTGTAGTTGTGTCAAATAAAATGTAAATTCCCATTGACATATAATGGTGAAAAACTGTTTTGGGACTCCTCCCGTCCTCCCCCACTCCTTTTCTCAGCCTGGTTGATGAATCACCTCGAAACTTTGCTTACAGAACTAGGCAAAGTAGGACACTTTTATTAAATTTTTGTGAAGATTCTGTAAACAGCATCAAATTTATAGGCAAAACCAAAAAGGTTTTTGTCTGTGGGAAATGTTGGTCCTAACTATAACTACCTAATGGGGGTGTGTGTGTGTGTGTGTGTGTGTATATATATATATATCTATCTCTGCTGATAGGTAGTAGGTAGTTAGACCTAATTCCCATAGACAAAGGTTTTTTTGTTTTGCTAATAACTTTGGGGCCATTTGACAAATCTTCAAAAACTTTCAAAGTCACTATACTAATTACTTCAGCTGCTGTCTTGAAGGTTTTGGGGCAAGGTCTAAAGCGGTGGCCAAGAAAAAGGGAGATCCCAAAATGCATTTTCCCCTTGCAATTTCCCATAGGGATTTTGAACACAACTACAGCCCAAACTGCTGAAAGGAATTATACCAAATTAGGCAGGAAGGTGGATCTTGGTCCAGAAAATTCTCTTTTTGTGATTTAGTGTAAATACGTTCAGTAGTTTGGGAGTTTTTAAAGAAAAAAGACATTTGCATATCTAGGGATGCAGAGACCTGATTGGCTGCTGCCACTTCAACGAGAAAAGGCTGGCAGCGATCTTGTGACTGCCCGCACCAGAGGGATTTCCCATGCCATGTGCGTGGACGGCCGGAAGCTGTCTGACGCACATGATGACCGCAGGAGGTTAAACCCCTTTTTAAGTTGTTTACATAATGACTGGTGACAGCTATGCCGCCAAACCAGACTTAGACAAGAGAAACAGAGGAAGGGCCATGCAGTCCCTCAAGAGGATCAGTGTAAGTGTATTGCCATAGAAACATGCAAAGGAAATAACCATTGGCAAAGCTGTTGCTGATGCAATTGTTATTCATTGTTTAATGCAGACTATGCCGCAATGTAAAATGAAAAAATGCACCCTCCAAAAATAAGAACTTTATTTGAGGTGGCTGTTTAAATAGTGATTTTATTTAAATAACAAACTTCAGTTGTGCCATGCATTTTATTATTATTTCTGAAGGAGACCTGAATAACTGACCGCCAAACCAAGCACTCAGATTGCAGGCAGCTATAATGTTATAGTGCCACTTAAACACGTTAATATAGAAACTTTGGAAAGGAGGCAGAAAATAAATCACAATCTTACTGTGTACCTAAAATGCAAGCAAAATAAATAGCAGGATATAAAAAATAAATAAAATAAAGCACGCTTTGAACCAGTTTTGTCAATAAGAGCTAGGAACTATTTTAGGTGAATGTGAACAATGTGCACAGTCTTTGTGCAGCGACTCAAAGTGACTGGAATCAGTGGGTATAATGGTCACACCCATTGCAAATTCAGCATGCTGCAAGTGGTCAGAAGCAAAATGCTAATGACGGCTTAATAGTCTAGTAGATAAATCCCACTGACAAAAAGGCCCTTTTCTGTATGTATATGATGTATTAATGTTTTTGGAAAAACTATAGTCTGGTGAGACATCCAAAGCTATCTCACACACCAGACCTAAAAATAGTTCCCTGATGACAGCACAAGGATTCAACTCACCCTTTCATAATGCAGTGAGATAGAAATGCTTCACTGTGATACAAACACAAAAAATAGGAAGAAAACACTTACAATCCAAAGCAGGGAATTGAAATAGATAAGACAACCATTCAGACATGAGCACAGGCCAGGCCCAGTGGCCACTCTAAGTATATTTTAAATTATTGGTTTCATCGTTGTCTGTGATAGACCGGTAAAGCTGTCTGTAGCAGGACCGCAAAAAGGAGTACACACTCGTCACTGAACTTGACCACAACCTTATTTTTGTGTACCACCGGAGCAGAGTGTGGGGAAAAACGCTAAATTCGGCTCAATGGCAAGTTAGACTTCAAAAAAGTAGGCTCTGAACATAGGAAAACTTCCTGTTCAGGTTGTCCAGCCTCCATTGACCACAGTACCTTTTGGGATGTACAGGATGCTCTTGGTTGTTGGTTGGTTGGTTGGTTGGTTGTTTTTCTAGAAGTCAGTCAGCAGGGTCTAACAAATTAGACCCATCCTTATTGGATGAGAGAGTGAAGCACAGACGTCAGTGCTTAAAACATTCTGGTTGGCCTTTGGGTTGCCGTTTAAAATCGCCATGTCCCAGCTTTCTCATCCCATCAGTGAATGGTCATTACTGATTTAGGAGCCACCAATCTCACAGGCAGCAGTTTCTGGCCCACTGTAAGATACAGAAGTAAAACCTTGAAATTATACATTTGCTTAGGCTTTACATTGCCACAAAAATAAATTGCAGACTCTTATTCCAACCTTACTCCTGGGGAAATCCGATGGAAGAGAATTTAAGTGAAATGAGAGAGTACAATAGAAGGCAGTTCTATTTAGATGAAAGGCACAATATGTATGATTAGAATCCTTCAGTCTTGTGTTCTCCACAGATAATTCACATATTCTCAAAATACCTATCGTAACTTTCGCCATCTGCCATAATAACATACCCTAAATATACACGCTTTCATTAATTTCAAAAGCGTGCACTGAACATAAAACAATAGGAAAAGGGCTCAGGTATCTTGCTCCCAGGTGTTAAATAGATCCAAACCACTAGCCCACTGTTGCTCCAAGTTAATATCTTACCCGAACACCAGCACCAAGGAGGATGTCTATTGCTGCATGGCCTTGTGGGTCAGTTTCTGTGAGTGCTGTTCCATTCTACTCAGCAACTAGTTCACATAGTCAGTCCAACTACTTACAACCCTTGCACCATGATTTCTTTTTGGAGGAGCTACTTTATTAACTTCTTACAAGCTTCCAAACACATCAATTAACTAATGCTGAGCAAACTTGGCATCTGCAGGCATACTCCTACATACGTGGGGGGGAATGTGACCGGCCATGCATGTGAATCATAAGACAAACAGTGGATGAATGCAAGTCAAATGCATAAGTGTGCAATGCATAGATGTATATAGTTTATTTTTGTAGAATAGGGCCCAGAAATCCTACCCTTATTTTATCACTAAAATAAACATCATGTTTTAACCTACATTTATAAAAAAGAGAAAAGCAAATCTTTTCACTAAGAGACCAACAGGTGTCAGAGAGCTGCCAACATACAAGCTGTAGAGCAACCTAACAGGCAGGTCTGTCTGCAGACAGCTACTTGCATGCACAAGGCCGAAGCACTGCTTGCCCTGCTGTGGTAGTGAAGATCTCTGCTGGTGGTGAATCAAGATCAGTGATTGTTCATGAGAGTCCAGAAAATAACATGGATCAGCAAAGGCAATAGGTCTCCTCTAGGCAACAGCTATTGACTTTGCTAATGTGATTGAGCCATGTTATTCACCAGTGTGGCTGCTGTTCAATATAGCTAAACGTTTGTGGCATAGAGAGTGGAGTGGAGAGTCATACAGTGTTGTGGACTGAAGGGTTGTAGAAGTGGAGTATCATACAGTAGATTGGAATGTTGGGGATTAGAGTGGAGTGTTGTGAAGTAAAGTGGAGTGATGTAGAGTGCCATACAATGGCGAAGAGTGCAGGGGCGTAGAGGGGGAGGGGCGCAGAGTGGAGTAGAGGAACATAGAATGTTGTGGAGTAGAGTGCCGTCGAGTGGAGTATCATAGAGTGGAGTAGCAAAGAGTGGAGTAGAGTGTTGTGGAGTGGCATAGAGTGAGGTAGAATGGAGTGGCATAGAGTGTTGTGGAGTATAGTGTCAGAGTGCGAAGTATCTTGAAGTGGAATTAACTAGTGAGGCCTTGAGTGAATTGGCATAGAGTGGAATAGTGTGGCGTAGAATGTCACATAGTAGAATGGAGGGGTATAGGGTAGAGTAAGTGGTGCGGAGTGGCATAGAGTGTCATTGAGTGGAATCGAGTAGAGTGTCATAGAGTGGGGTATTGTGGACTGTAGTGTCAGAGTGGAGTAGAGTGACCTAGAGTGATTTGGCATAAGGGGAAAGGCATAGAGTGTAGTACAGTAGATTGATGTGGCCTAGAGTGGAGTGGTGTAGAGTGTAATAGAGCTGAGTAGGGTGGCATGGAGTAGAGTTTCGTAAAGGGGTGGCGTAGAGTGAAGTAGCCTAGAGTGAAGTGTCATAGAGTGGAGTGGAATTGTATGGAATAGAGTGTTATAGACTGGCGTGTTATAGAGTGGAAAAGTGTAGAGTGTCATGGTGTGGTGTAGAGTGGAGTGAAGTGGTGTGGTGTGGAGAGGGGTAGATTAGAGAGGTGCAAAGTCGAGTGGTGTAGAGTGAAGTGGCTAGGAGTAGAGTTGAGTGTCATAGACTGAAGTGGCATAGAGTGGCGTTGAGTGGAAAGGCATAGAGTGGTGTGGAGTAGAGTAGAAAAGAGTGGAGTGCCGTAGAGTAGAGTGGAGGGGCATTTTGTGTAGTGGAGTTGCAAAGAGTGGAGTAGACTTTCAGACTGGAGTGATGTGGAGTGGCATAGAGTGTTGAGAGAATAATGTAGTAGAGTGGAGTAGAGTGTCGTAAAGTGGTGTGTTGTAGAGTGGAGGGGAGTGGAGTGATGTAGAGTGCATAGAGTGGAGTAGAGTGTTGTACAATGGAGTGGCATTCTACTTCTTTGGACTAGCATAGAGTGGAGTAGATTGTCATAATATGTTGTGGAGTAGAGTGGACTGGTGTAGAGTATTTTAGAGTGTAGTGGAGTATGCATGGTGGAGTAGCTCACTGCCACTATAGACAGCACATTTTCAACTAAAATGACCATTGAATGTGCATAGACATACAGTTTTACTTATAAAACTATAAAGCGCACAAATGATAATGTGTGGAAATGGCATCACCAAGTGTACTGATTTATTTTGATCGTATTAAAATATTTGTTTCCACCACCTTTCAGAATTACAAAGAACTGTGCTTCACTTTTGCTTTCCTAAGTCTGATATATTCTGAGATATTTCCACAGTTCACTTCCAGAGATTTAACTTATGTTGTGTACTAGAAAAAATAACATCTCACATGGGTACACAGTAGGATTGTCACATAAATCCACAAATATTCAGAGACAGAAAAGTAAACATCAACTCCCTCGGAAGACAGACTGACATTTGACCTCTGTGTTTGAATGCACAGCAAATGTGACAAGATAAGAACAAAATGTAGAGTCCTGTTTACAGAAAGCAAGCACTTGTGGAAAACAAGGAGTAACTGTGAACAGGCTATACTCCACGGGAGGGACAAAGACATGTTGGACAGTCTAAAAAGCCAGCAAATATAAAGCAAGAAATGTGAGCCACAAACCACAATGTCAGTGGTAAGCAATGGGGGGAATGCATTCTTAGGGAATCTTTCAGATTGTCCCAAAGATGCCTTTAGCATGCCAGACAGCTGTGCTGTCTAGTAGGCTTTGACCTAAAAATGAAAATATCGTCCAAGCTGTGCTGTTTTTAATCCCCAGGGCATGCAGGAGTTACACAGGCATAATTTGCGGAAGTTAGCTCTGTTTACTTAAGCTTCCTTGAAGCCGGCCTACTACTTAATGGGCGTAAAACCTAAGACTAATAAAAAAAAAAGCAGGACTTTGGCATGGACTGTCTCTGCTCTGTAGAGGGAATTGCTGTCTCCCGCCCTCCCACAACCTAGTGTCTGGTTTATCACAAAGGTTTCAGGCTATTTTCATCCTCCGTTGTGTACTTTATCCCTAAAGAACAAAATTCAAAATAGATTCTGCCCTATCCACAGCCAACCATGACACACTCTCCTTATTAATTCTATCCTGTGCACACAGTGTATAGACACATCACATCCACACACAACTTGATGCAGTACAGGGGCGGTTTCTCCTTTAGTGCTCTGGGGCTGCGTCCCCTGAAATTCCTACATATTCCTCTGGACCTAAGCAAATATTAAATAGATTGATTTATTTAGAGATACAATCGTATCTCTAATTAAATCAGTGTACTTAAATCTGGGCAGTCTGTCCCAGGCTGCTTGCTCCATCTCGCTCTGACACAGGAGACAGAATCCAGGCAGTAACTCAACTTTCTTAACTGTGAGGCACGCAGGGCTTAAGGTTTTAAAGCCCTTCTCTGCTATCTATGTCTATGGTAATATCCTCAGTAGGCCAGTGATGCTTTTAGTGTCCTGATTCTGGGTGTCTGAGGCTTCATTCCTGCATGATGCAAGACGTTCATCATTAGTAGGCATAGACCCACCCTTTCCCGTTCGTCACACGTAGGAGTGGGTGTGGGGAAGGCAGACTGTTTTCCTCCGCAAGCAGGAGACAGGCACTCAGGGATTCTTTCAGCAGACCAAGGAAAGGCACTGCCTCTCTGTTTCTAATTTTCAAAAAGTGTTCTGAAAATGGTTAGGGTAGAGGACACTCAGGCAAGTGTAACTTTGTTTTTTGTTTTTTCGCTTTCCCTCTGCTTCCAAGGTTCATGAAGCAGCGGACTGATGTATTTACACGTTGCAGGAGTGGGTTCCTTGGTTTCCATCACAGAATCATGACAAAAGGATCGACATTGTAATTTGTTACTGTGCAATGAGCAGAAACTGCAGTGTTTCAGCAGACAAATTCAGATACCACAGAAAGAACTCTGCCAAGGCCCAGAAAAGTCATAAGGAAAGCTCAATCCAGAATTTAAGTCATTTTAGTGTGCTAACGTCTGGTTGCTGAGTTTTGTGGATTGGTGTTAAACTAAACAATGAGGTGAAACATTTAGACAGACTATACTACTGTGTTTCAAATGTATAAAACAGTGAAATAATAATGTCAAATGTGGTGCATTACGCTACATAATTTGCCTTTTCTCGCCACATAATTCAGTCAATGCTGCCTCGTAATTTGGTTCTATTTTGCCATATAGTTATAGGAGGCCAAACAGTTGGTAACCATTCCAGGGCCAGTACTCACATTAATGGTTACAGTTTGTGGATTTGGGTCACTTCACATCAAGCCAGCATCTTCTGCAGTGTTTAACATGCTCAAAGTAGGAGCAAGCACCTTTTTAAAATATGTATTTGCGATACTGCCAACATAAGCGTAAAACATCTGCAGATCGGATAAATGGATATGGAGCTGTTGTTTTAAAAATAGGAAGTACCCAAAATGTAATATGTAAACACAAACTCAACACAACCTAGGCAATGGAACAGAAAAGGAGGCGCAGTTACACTAGGCATGCAAGGTCTTGCTTGTCAGCAATAAGTCCTTATTTAAAATATTTAGTGACAGCTGAAAATGAAATTGTGGGAACAATGTGTGCTTTCTTTAGTCCATTGTCTTACAGTAGATTAGTGGGTACTGTACAAGAAATATTTGGCAATATAACACACATTAATATTGGAATATTCGCTCCTAAATATGGATATATGTTATTTAGTAGTTCAGGAAGGCCTTGTGTATTGCCTTCTGGGACTTGTAGTTTTCATTCTTTCAGCTTAACCCCTTCGCTGCCAGGCCTTTTCCCCCTCCTGTGCCGAGCCTTTTTTTGGCTATTTGGAGCAGTTCGCGCTTAGGCCCTCATAACTTTTTGTTCACGTAAGCTACCCACGCCAAATTTGCGTCCGTTTTTTCCAACATCCTAGGGATTCTAGAGGTACCCAGACTTTGTGGGTTCCCCAGAAGGAGGCCAAGAAATTAGCCAAAAAACAGTGAAAATTTCATTTTTTTAAAAAAAATTGGAAAAATGGGCTGCAGAAGAAGGCTTGTGGTTTTTTCCCTGAAAAGGGCATCAACAAAGGGTTTGCGGTGATAAAATCACCAGCTTCCCAGCTTTCAGGAACAGGCAGACTTGAATCAGAAAACCCAATTTTTCAACCCAATTTTGGCATTTTACTGGGACATACCCCATTTTTACGATTTTTTGTGCTTTCAGCCTCCTTCCAGTCAGTGACAGAAATGGGCATGAAACCAATGCTGGATCCCATAAACCGCAACATTTCTGAAAAGTAGACAAAATTCTGAATTCAGCAAGGGGTAATTTGTGTAGATCCTACAAGGGTTTCCTACAGAAAATAACAACTGAAAAAGAAAAATATTGAAATTGAGGTGAAAAAAACATCAATTTTTCTCTAAGTTTTACTCTGTAACTTTTTCCTGCAATGTCAGATTTTCGAAAGCAATATACCGTTACGTCTGCTGGACTCTTCTGGTTGCGGGGATATATAGGGCTTGTAGGTTCATCAAGAACTCTAGGTACCCAGAGCCAATAAATGACCTGCACCCTGCAGTGGGTTTTCATTCTATGCCGGGTATACAGCAATTCATTTGCTGAAATATAAAGAGTAAAAAATAGCTATCAAGAAAACCTTTGTATTTCCAAAATGGGCACAAGATAAGGTGTTGAGAAGCAGTGGTTATTTGCACATCTCTGAATTCCGGGGTGCCCATACTAGCATGTGAATTACAGGGCATTTCTCAAATAGACGTCTTTTTTACACACTGTCTTACATTTGGAAGGGAAAAATGTAGAGAAAGACAAGGGGCAATAACACTTGTTTTGCTATTCTATGTTCCCCCAAGTCTCCCGATAAAAATGATACCTCACTTGTGTGGGTAGGCCTAGCGCCCGCGACAGGAAACGCCCCAAAGCGCAACGTGGACACATCACAGAAAACAGACCTGTTTTTAGCAAAGTGCCTACCTGTAGATTTTGGCCTCTAGCTCAGCCGCCACCTAGGGAAACCTACCAAACCTGTGCACTTCTGAAAACTAGAGACCTAGGGGAATCCAAGATGGGGTGATTTGTGTGGCTCGGACCAGGTTCTGTTACCCAGAATCCTTTGCAAACCTCAAAATTTGGCTAAAACAACACATGTTCCTCACATTTCTGTGGCAGAAAGTTCTGGAATCTGAGAGGAGCCACAAATTTCCTTCCACCCAGCGTTCCCCCACGTCTCCCGATAAAAATGATACCTCACTTGTGTGGGTAGGCCTAGCGCCCGCGACAGGAAACACCCCAAAGCGCAATGTGGACACATCACAGAAAACAGACCTGTTTTTAGCAAAGTGCCTACCTGTAGATTTTGGCCTCTAGCTCAGCCGCCACCTAGGGAAACCTACCAAACCTGTGCATTTCTGAAAACTAGAGACCTAGGGGAATCCAAGATGGGGTGATTTGTGTGGCTCGGACCAGGTTCTGTTACCCAGAATCCTTTGCAAACCTCAAAATTTGGCTAAAAAAACACATGTTCCTCACATTTCTGTGGCAGAAAGTTCTGGAATCTGAGAGGAGCCACAAATTTCCTTCCACCCAGCGTTCCCCCACGTCTCCCGATAAAAATGATACCTCACTTGTGTGGGTAGGCCTAGCGCCCGCGACAGGAAACGCCCCAAAGCGCAACGTGGACACATCACAGAAAACAGACCTCTTTTTAGCAAAGTGCCTACCTGTAGATTTTGGCCTCTAGCTCAGCCGCCACCTAGGGAAACCTACCAAACCTGTGCATTTCTGAAAACTAGAGACCTAGGGGAATCCAAGGAGGGGTGACTGGCGGGGCTCGGACCAGGTTCTGTTACCCAGAATCCTTTGCAAAGCTCAAAAATTGGCTAAAAAAAACACATGTTCCTCACATTTCTGTGGCAGAAAGTTCTGGAATCTGGGAGGAGCCACAAATTTCCTTCCACCCAGCGTTCCCCCAAGTCTCCCGATAAAAATGATACCTCACTTGCGTGGGTAGGCCTAGCGCCCGCGACAGGAAACGCCCCAAAGCGCAACGTGGACACCACCAAAATTTTGGAAGAAAACAGAGGTGTTTTTTGCGAAGTGACTACCTGTAGATTTTGGCCTCTAGCTCAGCCGGCACCTAGGGAAACCTACCAAACCTGTACATTTCTGAAAACTAGAGACCTAGGGGAATCCAAGGAGGGGTGACTGGCGGGGCTCGGACCAGGTTCTGTTACCCAGAATCCTTTGCAAAGCTCAAAAATTGGCTAAAAAAACACATGTTCCTCACATTTCTGTGGCAGAAAGTTCTGGAATCTGAGAGGAGCCACAAATTTCCTTCCACCCAGCGTTCCCCCACGTCTCCCGATAAAAATGATACCTCACTTGTGTGGGTAGGCCTAGCGCCCGCGACAGGAAACGCCCCAAAGCGCAACGTGGACACATCACAGAAAACAGACCTGTTTTTAGCAAAGTGCCTACCTGTAGATTTTGGCCTCTAGCTCAGCCGCCACCTAGGGAAACCTACCAAACCTGTGCATTTCTGAAAACTAGAGACCTAGGGGAATCCAAGGAGGGGTGACTGGCGGGGCTCGAACCAGGTTCTGTTACCCAGAATCCTTTGCAAAGCTCAAAAATTGGCTAAAAAAACACATGTTCCTCACATTTCTGTGGCAGAAAGTTCTGGAATCTGAGAGGAGCCACAAATTTCCTTCCACCCAGCGTTCCCCCACGTCTCCCGATAAAAATGATACCTCACTTGTGTGGGTAGGCCTAGCGCCCGCGACAGGAAACGCCCCAAAGCGCAACGTGGACACATCACAGAAAACAGACCTGTTTTTAGCAAAGTGCCTACCTGTAGATTTTGGCCTCTAGCTCAGCCGCCACCTAGGGAAACCTACCAAACCTGTGCATTTCTGAAAACTAGAGACCTAGGGGAATCCAAGGAGGGGTGACTGGCGGGGCTCGGACCAGGTTCTGTTACCCAGAATCCTTTGCAAAGCTCAAAAATTGGCTAAAAAAAACACATGTTCCTCACATTTCTGTGGCAGAAAGTTCTGGAATCTGGGAGGAGCCACAAATTTCCTTCCACCCAGCGTTCCCCCAAGTCTCCCGATAAAAATGATACCTCACTTGCGTGGGTAGGCCTAGCGCCCGCGACAGGAAACGCCCCAAAGCGCAACGTGGACACCACCAAAATTTTGGAAGAAAACAGAGGTGTTTTTTGCGAAGTGACTACCTGTAGATTTTGGCCTCTAGCTCAGCCGGCACCTAGGGAAACCTACCAAACCTGTACATTTCTGAAACCTAGAGACCTAGGGGAATCCAAGGAGGGGTGACTGGCGGGGCTCGGACCAGGTTCTGTTACCCAGAATCCTTTGCAAAGCTCAAAATTTGGCTAAAAAAACACATGTTCCTCACATTTCTGTGGCAGAAAGTTCTGGAATCTGAGAGGAGCCACAAATTTCCTTCCACCCAGCGTTCCCCCACGTCTCCCGATAAAAATGATACCTCACTTGTGTGGGTAGGCCTAGCGCCCGCGACAGGAAACGCCCCAAAGCGCAACGTGGACACATCACAGAAAACAGACCTGTTTTTAGCAAAGTGCCTACCTGTAGATTTTGGCCTCTAGCTCAGCCGCCACCTAGGGAAACCTACCAAACCTGTGCATTTCTGAAAACTAGAGACCTAGGGGAATCCAAGGAGGGGTGACTGGCGGGGCTCGGACCAGGTTCTGTTACCCAGAATCCTTTGCAAAGCTCAAAAATTGGCTAAAAAAAACACATGTTCCTCACATTTCTGTGGCAGAAAGTGCTGGAATCTGGGAGGAGCCACAAATTTCCTTGCACCCAGCGTTCCCCCACGTCTCCCGATAAAAATGATACCTCACTTGTGTGGGTAGGCCTAGCGCCCGCGACAGGAAACGCCCCAAAGCGCAACGTGGACACATCACAGAAAACAGACCTGTTTTTAGCAAAGTGCCTACCTGTAGATTTTGGCCTCTAGCTCAGCCGCCACCTAGGGAAACCTACCAAACCTGTGCATTTCTGAAAACTAGAGACCTAGGGGAATCCAAGGAGGGGTGACTGGCGTGGCTCGGACCAGGTTCTGTTACCCAGAATCCTTTGCAAAGCTCAAAAATTGGCTAAAAAAAACACATGTTCCTCACATTTCTGTGGCAGAAAGTTCTGGGATCTGAGAGGAGCCACAAATTTCCTTCCACCCAGCGTTCCCCCACGTCTCCCGATAAAAATGATACCTCACTTGTGTGGGTAGGCCTAGCGCCCGCGACAGGAAACGCCCCAAAGCGCAACGTGGACACATCACAGAAAACAGACCTGTTTTTAGCAAAGTGCCTACCTGTAGATTTTGGCCTCTAGCTCAGCCGCCACCTAGGGAAACCTACCAAACCTGTGCATTTCTGAAAACTAGAGACCTAGGGGAATCCAAGGAGGGGTGACTGGCGGGGCTCGGACCAGGTTCTGTTACGCAGAATCCTTTGCAAAGCTCAAAAATTGGCTAAAAAAAAACACATGTTCCTCACATTTCTGTGGCAGAAAGTTCTGGAATCTGAGAGGAGCCACAAATTTCCTTCCACCCAGCGTTCCCCCACGTCTCCCGATAAAAATGATACCTCACTTGTGTGGGTAGGCCTAGCGCCCGCGACAGGAAACGCCCCAAAGCGCAACGTGGACACATCACAGAAAACAGACCTGTTTTTAGCAAAGTGCCTACCTGTAGATTTTGGCCTCTAGCTCAGCCGCCACCTAGGGAAACCTACCAAACCTGTGCATTTCTGAAAACTAGAGACCTAGGGGAATCCAAGGAGGGGTGACTGGCGGGGCTCGAACCAGGTTCTGTTACCCAGAATCCTTTGCAAAGCTCAAAAATTGGCTAAAAAAACACATGTTCCTCACATTTCTGTGGCAGAAAGTTCTGGAATCTGAGAGGAGCCACAAATTTCCTTCCACCCAGCGTTCCCCCACGTCTCCCGATAAAAATGATACCTCACTTGTGTGGGTAGGCCTAGCGCCCGCGACAGGAAACGCCCCAAAGCGCAACGTGGACACATCACAGAAAACAGACCTGTTTTTAGCAAAGTGCCTACCTGTAGATTTTGGCCTCTAGCTCAGCCGCCACCTAGGGAAACCTACCAAACCTGTGCATTTCTGAAAACTAGAGACCTAGGGGAATCCAAGGAGGGGTGACTGGCGGGGCTCGGACCAGGTTCTGTTACCCAGAATCCTTTGCAAAGCTCAAAAATTGGCTAAAAAAAACACATGTTCCTCACATTTCTCTGGCAGAAAGTTCTGGAATCTGGGAGGAGCCACAAGTTTCCTTCCACCCAGCGTTCCCCCAAGTCTCCCGATAAAAATGATACCTCACTTGCGTGGGTAGGCCTAGCGCCCGCGACAGGAAACGCCCCAAAGCGCAACGTGGACACCACCAAAATTTTGGAAGAAAACAGAGGTGTTTTTTGCGAAGTGACTACCTGTAGATTTTGGCCTCTAGCTCAGCCGGCACCTAGGGAAACCTACCAAACCTGTACATTTCTGAAACCTAGAGACCTAGGGGAATCCAAGGAGGGGTGACTGGCGGGGCTCGGACAGGTTCTGTTACCCAGAATCCTTTGCAAAGCTCAAAAATTGGCTAAAAAAAACACATGTTCCTCACATTTCTGTGGCAGAAAGTGCTGGAATCTGGGAGGAGCCACAAATTTCCTTGCACCCAGCGTTCCCCCACGTCTCCCGATAAAAATGATACCTCACTTGTGTGGGTAGGCCTAGCGCCCGCGACAGGAAGCGCCCCAAAGCGCAACGTGGACACATCACAGAAAACAGACCTGTTTTTAGCAAAGTGCCTACCTGTAGATTTTGGCCTCTAGCTCAGCCCCCACCTAGGGAAACCTACCAAACCTGTGCATTTCTGAAAACTAGAGACCTAGGGGAATCCAAGGAGGGGTGACTGGCGGGGCTCGGACCAGGTTCTGTTACCCAGAATCCTTTGCAAAGCTCAAAAATTGGCTAAAAAAAACACATGTTCCTCACATTTCTGTGGCAGAAAGTTCTGGAATCTGAGAGGAGCCACAAATTTCCTTCCACCCAGCGTTCCCCCACGTCTCCCGATAAAAATGATACCTCACTTGTGTGGGTAGGCCTAGCGCCCGCGACAGGAAACGCCCCAAAGCGCAACGTGGACACATCACAGAAAACAGACCTGTTTTTAGCAAAGTGCCTACCTGTAGATTTGGGCCTCTAGCTCAGCCGCCACCTAGGGAAACCTACCAAACCTGTGCATTTCTGAAAACTAGAGACCTAGGGGAATCCAAGGAGGGGTGACTGGCGGGGCTCGGACCAGGTTCTGTTACCCAGAATCCTTTGCAAAGCTCAAAAATTGGCTAAAAAAAACACATGTTCCTCACATTTCTGTGGCAGAAAGTTCTGGAATCTGAGAGGAGCCACAAATTTCCTTCCACCCAGCGTTCCCCCACGTCTCCCGATAAAAATGATACCTCACTTGTGTGGGTAGGCCTAGCGCCCGCGACAGGAAACGCCCCAAAGCGCAACGTGGACACATCACAGAAAACAGACCTGTTTTTAGCAAAGTGCCTACCTGTAGATTTTGGCCTCTAGCTCAGCCGCCACCTAGGGAAACCTACCAAACCTGTGCATTTCTGAAAACTAGAGACCTAGGGGAATCCAAGATGGGGTGATTTGTGTGGCTCGGACCAGGTTCTGTTACCCAGAATCCTTTGCAAACCTCAAATTTGGCTAAAAAAACACATGTTCCTCACATTTCTGTGGCAGAAAGTTCTGGAATCTGAGAGGGGCCACAAATTTCCTTCCACCCAGCGTTCCCCCACGTCTCCCGATAAAAATGATACCTCACTTGTGTGGGTAGGCCTAGCGCCCGCGACAGGAAACGCCCCAAAGCGCAGCGTGGACACATCACATTTTTTCATTGAAAACAGTGCCTACCTGTAGTTTTTGGCCTGTAGCTCAGCCAGCACCTAGGGAAACCTACCAAACCTGTGCATTTCTGAAAACTAGAGACCTAGGGGAATCCAAGATGGGGTGACTTGAGGGACTCTGACCAGGTTCTGTTACCCAGAATCCTTTCCAAACCTCAAATTTTGGCTAAAAAAACGCATTTTTCACACATTTCGGTGACAGAAAGTTCTGGAATCTGAGTGGAGCCACAAATTTCCTTCCACCCAGCGTTCCCCCAAGTCTCCCGATAAAAATGATACCTCAGTTGTGTGGGTGGGCCAGGTGCCTCCAACAGAATAAGGCCCAAAACTTGTAGAGATACAGGGGATAGTACTGCGAGTTTATAAGGACATATTCTTTTATACATCTTTAGACTGACTCTGCTTTGGGGACCCACATACGTGAGGTGTCATTTTATTTGGGAGACTGAGGGGAACACTGGGGAGTAGGAATTTTGTGCTGGAGTGGTGATCGTACGAAGAAAAGTCAGGAAAATATGCTTTTTTTAAGCACATTTTGAGGTTTACAGAGGAGTCTGGGTAAGAAAATGTTGGGGGATCCACGCAAGCCACTCCTCCCTGGACTCCTTGGGGTGTCTAGTTTTAAAAAATGTCTGGGTTTGGTAGGTTTCCCTAGATGAAGGCCGCACACAGGACCAAAAACATAGGTGCCCTCTCCCCCCCCCAAACACAGGTAGTTTTGTAATATATCGTTTTGATGTGCCCACATACGTCCGTGATGTGCCAAACACTAAAATTTTGAAAAGAAACACACTTAGGTTATGTGAAAAAGACCCCTCACCCACCAACCAAGTTGGTGGCATGCTTCATCATCGGGGTCCCACCTGAGGCACCTAGCGTGTCATAGGTGTGCTGCGACGCCTGATTACAGCGGAGCAGGTTTGGTCATTTTTACCACACATACTGGTTGGATTTGGCACGAGGGTGAGTGATGGTTCAGTGGATCAAATTTTACTAACAAGAGCTTTCATAAAAATGAAAAGCACTGTTAGTAACTGAAAGGCAAAAAACTGAACCAATGACTCAAAGCTCGTGAGCTGTAAAGCCGCGACAAGGCACCAACCGCTTTACAGTCCATTCACACAACTTTCATACATGACACACACAAGGCCATTCACACCGCCAGCCACGGGCCCAGCACATTACAACACTCACATCGACAGACAGCGCCACTCAAGGGCCCATCACTTACATACGCCCACATGCCTGATACAACAATCACACCAGCTGATGGGAGTGTGTGGACTGGTGTTTGGCTGGCAGTGTGTTGCAGTAGCCAACATCAAGTCAATATGTACAGTCTCAGCCAAGCCCCACTCCACACACAATGGCATCATATTTTTTTTTTTTTTTAAACAGAGGAACCCCTAACTAAGTAGAAAGAATTACAAAACAACAAACACAAAAGCTCTAACTAAGAACATGTCAGAAATGCTAACCATGAAACTAAACACATGAAAATACAAAACAGACATGAGTTTACACTCATGGTTGTTCCCAGAAATTCTTCTGGGTGTGGTAATTCTTAAAACAAGCACCGACACACAGCCCAGGCTTTGAAGGACAATCTGGGCAGTACATTCGAGACTCCCTCCGGATACCTCTTCGAAAACACACTCTACATTTCTTAGCTGGAAAGTCTTTTTTGGGTGTGGGAGGAATGTGCTCAGCAAAGTGGCGATCTTTCAATCTAGCCACATCCTCCACCACTGCTTCTCTAGGAACTCTGGCCTGTTCCACCACAATAAGGCTCTCTATCACTGACTCCTGAAATTTCACAAATGTCATCTTTGAGTCTGGAGACCTATCCCTAAACACAATAAAAGCATTGAAGGTTGCTAAGTGGAAGAGGTGAAGTGCTAACTTCTTATACCAAACATAAGACTTACGAATAGCAGTATAAGGTTCCAACCTCTGGTCAACTCTATCTACACCTCGCATGTGCTTATTATAATCTAAAATGCACACAGGTTTGCGCACTTCAGCAACCTGGCCCCAAACAGTCACAGGGGAAGTACTCTCATCATGGATGGTACTTAGCATGTAGACATCCCTCTTGTCTGAAAATTTCAAAGCTAGCAGCTCCTCGTTCCGCAAGGCACAGCACTGTCCCCTCTCAAGTTTTTAACAGACAAGCTCCCTTGGATAGCCTTTCCGGTTAGAACGGATTGTGCCACAAGCAACTGTGTCCACTCTAAACAATTCCTTGAACAACTGCACACCAGTGTAGAAGTTATCTACATACAAATGGTGACCTTTGTTGAACAGTCGTCTACCAAGATCCCACACTATTTTCTCAGTAACTCCAAAAGTGGGAGGACAACCAGGGGGGTCAATATTGGAATCCCTACCAGTGTACACACGGAAACTATACACATATCCTGTCCTACTTTCAGACAGCATATACAATTTAATTCCATATCGTGCCCTTTTGCTAGGAATGTACTGCCTAAAAACCAAACGACCCTTGAAGAGGACCAAAGACTCGTCCACACTTATCTCTTTGCCTGGAACATAGACCTCCGAAAACCGATCTACAAAATGATCAAGGACAGGCCTAATCTTAAAAAGATGGTCAGAATCTGGGTGATCTCGTGGCAAGGCTAATGCATTGTCAACAAAATGCAGCATCCTAAGAAGAAGCAAATACCGATTACGACTCATGGTAGCTGGAAATATAGCTGTTGCCATCAAGGGACTAGTAGACCAATAAGAAGCCAGTGACGGCTTCCTTATCAACCCCATCAAAAAAGTCAAACCCAAAAACTTTTTTATCTCCTCCAAATTTGTGGGAATCCACTGGGCAGCTCTAGATTGTGGCCTAAGTCTAGCAGCGTTGTCCCTCAAATGCTGCTCCGCATACAAATTAGTCTGCTCAACAATCTCTTCCAAAAACACATCATCCATGAATAACTCAAAGAAATTGATAGGCATAAAGTTCTCTGTATTGGCGTTACACCCCGGGAGACCAGTAAAGGCAGGCAACTCTGGCTGCTCCATGTTTGGGGCAACCCAGACATCAGGTCTTCTAACGGGAAACCTTTCAGCCCCAGGTTGCTGCACTATTGGCACATCAATGTCCTCCTCTAAAACAGAACCTTCATCTGCACTGAGTGTGGCTTCATCATCAGAAGATTCCCCTCCAACAGAAACATCACTGCCAGAATCTCTGACTTCCTCCTCTGCCTCAGATGCAGAGTCCGTCTCATAGTCATGATCAGACTGTGACTCAAAAAGCATACCAACCACCTGCTGAGCAGTCATCCTGCGGCTAGCCATGATCTCTCCTGCTAAAATTAACTGGACAAATTCACCACCAACAACCAGCACTGTGTAAGACAAGTAACAAAGTGTAGCTTTGTTAGTAAGAGTTACAAACTCAAAAACTATACCGCTCACTTGCCTGAAAAAGCTTGATTCACCAGCAACTACACAGCAATCACCAATGATATCCCACTAAAAAGAAAGAAAGAAAGGCAAATTAGAAATAAGACAAAACAAATATCATTGTGCACAAACCTAAGGACAATTTCACACACAATCCTGCATTTAGTACACCCCCTACAAACATGTCATTCATGCATGGCAACAATACTCCTTTGGAGTAAATTGTTTTTACTTACCTAAAACATGCAACTGTGCAAACTGCAGGTCAACCACCGCCAAAACCGCAAGGAGCCACAGCAAATAAAGCAAAAGCTTTGAACTAGAACAAAAAGGAGGAAAACATTTTTTATCACAAATGCAAAGACTTCTTCAGTTGACAAACACCCCACCATCAAACATTTTAGAAATTGGTGCCTAAGTGGATTCTGCCATAGGGGCAGATGGGCCTACTAAAAAAATAGGCCTGTCTGCCCCAAGGAAGCCAAAAAATACCTTTAGTACTGTGTCCCCATGGAGAGCGACCCTTGCCAAAGGGGACAGCCCTCAAACAAAAAAAACACACACAACACTATCCCTGGTGCCTAAGTGGCTTCTGCCCCCTTGGGGGAAGGTGGGCCTAAGAAAATAGGCCCATCTGCCCCCAGGGGTGTAGAAATGGCCAACAGGTCAATGCCCCCCTTGGGGGGGCGCCCCGTGACCAAGGGGACGCCCCCCCACAAAAATAAACACATAAAAAAAATTTCCTGGCGTTCTAGTGGTTTCTGCCCCCCTTGGGGGCAGATCAGCCTAAAAATAATAGGCTGATCTGTCTCCAAGGGGTGCAGAAATGGCCTGGGTACATGTGCCCCCAAAGTGGGGGGCGACCCTTGCCCAAGCCCCCCCCCATCCACTAACACACACACACACACACACTATCCCTGGTGTCTACGTGGCTTCTGCCCCCCTTGGGGGCAGGTGGGTCTAGAAAAATAGGCCCATCTGCCCCCAGGGGGGGCAGAAATGGCCAACAGGTCAATGCCCCCCTTGGGGGGGGCGCCCGTGCCCAAGGGGACGCCCCCACACAAAAATAAACACATAAAAAAAATCCCTGGCGTTCTAGTGGTTTCTGCCCCCCTTGGGGGCAGATCAGCCTAAAAATAATAGGCTGATCTGCCCTCAAGGGGGGCAGAAATGGCCATAAAAGACATGCCCCCCAAAGGGGAGCGACCCTTGCCCAAGGGGGCGCCCCCCATCCACTACACACACAATCCCTGGTGCCTAAGTGGCTTCTGCCCCCCTTGGGGGCAGATGGACCTAAAAAAAATAGGCCAATTTGCCCCCAAGGGGGGTAGAAAAGGCCAACAGTTCTCTGCCCCCTTGGGGGGGGCGCCCCTTGCCCAAGGGGGCACCCCCCCCCCACATAAATACACATAAAAATAAAAAACCCTGGTGATCTAGTGTTTTCTGCCCCCCTTGGGGGCAGATCTGGCTAAAAAGTAGCCAATCTGCCCTCAAGGGGGGCAGAAATGGCCCTAAAGGACATGCCCCCCACAGGGGAGCGACCCTTGCCCAAGGGGGCGCCCCCCCATTCACTACACACACAATCCCTGGTGCCTAAGTGGCTTCTGCCCCCCTTGGGGGCAGATTGACCTAAACAAAATAGGCCGATCTGCCCCCAAGGGGGGCAGAAAAGGCCAACAGTTCTCTGCCCCCTTGGGGGGGGGCGCCCCTTGCCCAAGGGGGCACCCCCCCAACATAAATGCACAGAAAATAAAAATCCCTGGTGATCCAGTGGTTTCTGCCCCCCTTGGGGGCAGATCCCCCTAAAAAGTAGGCCAATCTGCCCCCAAGGGAGGCAGAAATGGCCATAACACACATGCCCCCCAAAGGGGAGCGACCCTTGCTCAAGGGGCCGCTCCCCGACACAGAAACAAGAAAGTGAAACAAAAAAAAGAAAATCCCTGGCGTCTAGTGGGCATTCCTGCTGCCCGATCGCAATGCGATCGGGCAGCAGGAATGCTCAAAGAGACACCGGGGGAAAGGAAAAGCCTTTCCTTTCCCCCGGTGCCTCTTTAGCCCAACACACACAACACTATCCCTGGTGCCTAAGTGGCTTCTGCCCCCTTGGGGGCAGGTGGGCCTAAGAAAATAGGCCCATCTGCCCCCAGGGGTGTAGAAATGGCCAACAGGTCAATGCCCCCCTTGGGGGGGCGCCCCGTGACCAAGGGGACGCCCCCCCACAAAAATAAACAAATAAAAAAAAATCCCTGGCGTTCTAGCGGTTTCTGCCCCCCTTGGGGGCAGATCAGCCTAAAAATAATAGGCTGATCTGTCTCCAAGGGGTGCAGAAATGGCCTGGGTACATGTGCCCCCAAAGTGGGGGGCGACCCTTGCCCAAGCCCCCCCCCATCCACTAACACACACACACACACACACTATCCCTGGTGTCTACGTGGCTTCTGCCCCCCTTGGGGGCAGGTGGGTCTAGAAAAATAGGCCCATCTGCCCCCAGGGGGGGCAGAAATGGCCAACAGGTCAATGCCCCCCTTGGGAGGGCACCCCGTGCCCAAGGGGACGCCCCCCCACAAAAATAAACACATAAAAAAAATTCCCTGGCGTTCTAGTGGTTTCTGCCCCCCTTGGGGGCAGATCAGCCTAAAAATAATAGGCTGATCTGTCTCCAAGGGGTGCAGAAATGGCCTGGGTACATGAGCCCCCAAAGTGGGGGGCGACCCTTGCCCAAGCCCCCCCCCATCCACTAACACACACGCACACACACACTATCCCTGGTGTCTACGTGGCTTCTGCCCCCCTTTGGGGCAGGTGGGTCTAGAAAAATAGGCCCATCTGCCCCCAGGGGGTGCAGAAATGGCCAACAGGTCAATGCCCCCCTTGGGGGGGCACCCGTGCCCAAGGGGACCCCCCACACAAAAATAAACACATTTAAAAAAATCCCTAGCGTTCTAGTGGTTTCTGCCCCCCTTGGGGGCAGATCAGCCTAAAAATAATAGGCTGATCTGTCTCCAAGGGGTGCAGAAATGGCCTGGGTACATGTGCCCCCAAAGTGGGGGGCGACCCTTGCCCAAGCCCCCCCCCCATCCACTAACACACACACACACACACACTATCCCTGGTGTCTACGTGGCTTCTGCCCCCCTTGGGGGCAGGTGGGTCTAGAAAAATAGGCCCATCTGCCCCCAGGGGGGGCAGAAATGGCCAACAGGTCAATGCCCCCCTTGGGGGGGCGCCCGTGCCCAAGGGGACGCCCCCACACAAAAATAAACACATTAAAAAAATCCCTGGCGTTCTAGTGGTTTCTGCCCCCCTTGGGGGCAGATCAGCCTAAAAATAATAGGCTGATCTGCCCTCAAGGGGGGCAGAAATGGCCCTAAAAGACATGCCCCCCAAAGGGGAGCGACCCTTGCCCAAGGGGGCGCCCCCCCATCCACTACACACACAATCCCTGGTGCCTAAGTGGCTTCTGCCCCCCTTGGGGGCAGATGGACCTAAAAAAAATAGGCCGATTTGCCCCCAAGGGGGGTAGAAAAGGCCAACAGTTCTCTGCCCCCTTGGGGGGGGCGCCCCTTGCCCAAGGGGGCACCCCCCCCACATAAATACACATAAAAATAAAAAACCCTGGTGATCTAGTGTTTTCTGCCCCCCTTGGGGGCAGATCTGGCTAAAAAGTAGCCAATCTGCCCTCAAGGGGGGCAGAAATGGCCCTAAAGGACATGCCCCCCACAGGGGAGCGACCCTTGCCCAAGGGGGCGCCCCCCCATTCACTACACACACAATCCCTGGTGCCTAAGTGGCTTCTGCCCCCCTTGGGGGCAGATGGACCTAAAAAAAATAGGCCGATCTGCCCCCAAGGGGGGCAGAAAAGGCCAACAGTTCTCTGCCCCCTTGGGGGGGGCGCCCCTTGCCCAAGGGGGCACCCCCCCAACATAAATGCACAGAAAATAAAAATCCCTGGTGATCCAGTGGTTTCTGCCCCCCTTGGGGGCAGATCCGCCTAAAAAGTAGGCCAATCTGCCCCCAAGGGGGGCAGAAATGGCCATAACACACATGCCCCCCAAAGGGGAGCGACCCTTGCTCAAGGGGCCGCTCCCCGACACAGAAACAAGAAAGTGAAACAAAAAAAAGAAAATCCCTGGCGTCTAGTGGGCATTCCTGCTGCCCGATCGCAATGCGATCGGGCAGCAGGAATGCTCAAAGAGACACCGGGGGAAAGGAAAAGCCTTTCCTTTCCCCCGGTGCCTCTTTAGCCCAAACCCCCCACCCACCGGGAAGAGGAACTCACCTCTTCTCCGTTCGCCGCACAGGAAGCAAATGGCTTCCTGTGCGGCGAAATCCCCATAATGAAGTCAGCGCGCGATCGCGCGCTGACGTCATTATGGGGGGGTGGGGGGGTCGGGGGTGGAAGGGGAAGGGCTTCCCCTTCCATCCCTGACTTTGGGGGGTGGGGGGAAGCACACAGAGGGAGCGAGAGCGCTCCCTCTGGGCTGTGTGCCGAGGACGTAGTGGTTACATCCTCGGCACAGCAGCACTGTGCCGCAGGACGTAACCACTACGTCTGCGGCACAGAAGGGGTTAAACATTTATCTACACATGGTATGGCCCTCTTTACATGTTGTGTGGAGTGTAATTCCTATATGTAATTGTGGCTGTATTGAAGAAGCAGGACTGAACACCAAACCCTGGCGAGGTTGATCCAAATATCCAAGTCAAGTGCAAAGGGAGAAATATGTGCTTATAGTAAAGACAGTTATATGCTGTATGGTGATAAAACTGGCTCTATCTTCATGCCCGTAAGGTTAATCCCAAACACATGGAGTGATTTACGAACAATGAATGTTAAAAACATTAAGGTAGTGCATGTCAGAAATTCAATACCTCTCTTATTTCACCTTTTACTTAATCTTGCATTCCCCAAGAGTGTTAGCTATTTTATCATGTTGTGTTTCTATATTTTTTCTGGTTTTCTTATTACTCTTGCATAGTGCATACTTTGATCAATGCCAGATGTTTATGAAGGGCTCCGATTGAGAGCTCTGGCACTGCAGCTAAAGCCAAATCAATATGTATGTCAGTGGGTTGGCCTCTCTGCAGAGCACACAGAACAATGGTCACGTAACCCAGTTGCAATTGAAATTCTTTGGAAACGTGTGTGAAAGGGGGAACATCAATGTCAAAATATTCACAAGACAAAAGCAAAGGTAAAAGCAGATGCTTTCTGAAGCCTGGTTAGAGCATTTTCTTCTAAAGTTGATGCTGCATGCAGTGCAAGACACTGGGCAAGCACACACTTTAAAGGGCTGAAGTTGTCACGCTGTACAATGTACATTCCAGTAACTGTTAAACATATTAATGCAATAAACTATGGGACAGTTTTTAATGTGTTTAATATTTCAAGACTATACACTCCCACTGCTTTATAAGCCTTGCATTATCACGAAATTAATTTCCTTTAAAATGCACCATTGGCCAATCTTTTTTTAACTTTTTCTCGGGAAGACCCACCCTCGACCCAATGTTTGTCCATTAAGCGTGCTCATGTCACACACTGCACAAGTCATACTTGACTTATGGGCCCACCACTTTCTATATGTCACCAGCCACCACTGATGCACTGTAGGACTCAGTTGCAGGGGATCTGCAGACAAATTTTGATGAGGGGAGGCCAGGAGTCAACACCCCATCCGTAGATTACAGGTAAAAAAAAAAAAGCCCGGTCTGACTCTGTATTAACACATTGCTACTGCCACCACAGTCAGCTGATCTTACATTAGTCACGAAATGTTAAGGATGGTGTTCATGGTGTGCCCATCTAGACCACAGAGTCCTTCTGTGGGTCTCAGCCCATGATACATTGATCCAGCAATTGCTATAAAAAAATAAAAGATGTCACAAAGACTCATTTATTGAGAAGAAGCATGCATCTTTTAGGGGACACCTTTATTACAAGAGGTAAAATACGGAAACATACACTAAAAATCAGAACAAAAACGACACTAAGAAATCATATGCAAGCCCCCAAATGAATACAGTGAAGAGTGCGTGCATCACTGTAGTGATGTCTCTTTTTATGATAACAAGACTAGGTTCCCAAAATGAAAGAATGTCCGCCACGGAAAATATAGTTGTTTGCTGTGATTATCACCAGTAAAATCTTATTTTAAGGCGTCTTTCCCATTAAGCTGAAGATCTGAAAGTTATCTCTATAAAACCATGAAGATGGATTAATGACAATCACAAGAAGAGCTCTCAGATTGGTTCAGACAGGGTTTCACCCCTTCCCGCCATAGACATAACAGTTACGTCCATGGCTGCGGCGCTGAGGCTCCAAGGACATAACCGTTACGTCACTGGACTGGCTAATGAAGGGAGCGCTAGCACTCCCCCCATGAGCCTCCCTCCCATGGGCAGGGATGGAAGGGGAATCCCTTCCCGTTCCACCACGACCCCCCCTCCCAGTGACGTCCAATAACATCAGCACACAATCGTGCACTGACCTCAACAGAGGCCGCCTCCACTGCGCTGGAAGCATGGCTTCCAGCAAATTCAGAGAGAAATGCATATCTCTTCGGATCCTGGGGTTGAGGCCAGCACAGAGACATGAAAAATAAGGAAAGGCCTTTCCTTTCCTTTCACGTCTCTTTGAGCATTTCTGCAGCCCGGTCACTTCACAATCGGGCTGCAGAAATGCCCACTAGGCACCAAGAATTTGTGTTGTGTTTTGTTTTGTTTGTGAAAATGGCATTAGGAGAGCGACCCCTTGAGCAGGGGTTGCTCCCCAGGGGGGGCTTTAGGAGGCATTTTTAATTAGTCTATTTCTGCTCCCATGGGGGCAGAACCCACTAGACACCAGGGATTTTCTTTTTTTACATTTACAAAAAAAGGGGAGTTACCCCTTGAGCAAGGGTTGCTTCCCTGGGGGGCAAATTTTTATTAGGCCATTTCATCACACACACACACCCCCAGTCGGGGCAGATTGGCATATTTTAATTTAGTGGCAAGGGTCGCTCCCTTGGGGGGGGAGCAAATTGTGTTTAGGCAATTTCTGCCCCCTTGGAGGTAGATTGGCCTATTTTTATTAGGCCAATCTGCCCCCAAGGGCGGCAGAAACCACTAGACACCTGGGATACTTTTTTTTGCCAATTTCACACAAGGGGAGCGACCCCTTAGGCAAAGGTCGCTCCCCTGGGGGCAAATTTATTTTAGGCCATTTCTGCCCCCCTTAGGGGCATATCGGCCTATTTTTGTAAGGCTCATCTGCCCCACATGGGGGCAGAAAGCCCACCAAACACCAGGGAAGAATTTTTTTCAAAAAATAAAAATCTACGAGACCTAGACGCATCTGAAAACTAAACATCTGGGTGAGTCCAGGGTGGTGTGCTTCACATGCACCCCGCACCATTTTCTTACCCACAATGCCCTGCAAACCTCCAACTTTGCTGAAAATCACACATTTTTCCCACATTTTTGGGATGGAACCTTCCGGAATCTGCAGGAATCCACAAAATTACTACCACCCATCATTGTCGCATCTATACCAATACAAATGCTGCCCCACTTGTCAGCCTAAACTGCCCTTTTGGACCCGCTTTGGTTCCCCCTCATTTTAGACATGTTTTTGGCTCTTCCCTGTCACAGGCACGAGGCAAACCTACACAAGTGAGGTATCATTTTTACCAGGAGACTGAGGGGAACGTTAGGCGGTAGGAAATTTGTGCCAGTGCAGTGATCCCACATAGAAATGTGTGGAAAAATATGTTTTTTAGCTAAATATGAGGTTTGCTGAGGATTGTGGGTAAGAAAAAACTGGGGGATCCACGCAAGTCACACCTCCCTGGACTCCCTCGGATGTCTAGTTTTCAGAAATAGTTGGGTTTGGTATGTTATGCAGGTGCCCCCCGCAAAAACAGGTAGTTTTGTTTTTGATTATTTTGATGTGTCCACATAGTGTTTGAGGCATTTCCTGTCACGGGCACTAGGCCTACCCACACAAATGAGTTACCATTTTTATCGCAAGACCTGGGGGGAATGCTGGGTAGACAGAAGTTTGTGGCTACCCTCACATTCCAGAACTTTCTGTTACCGAAATGTGAGGAAAAAGTGTTTTTTTGAGGTTTGCGTCGGATTCTGAGTAATAGAACCTTGTGAGAGCACCAGAAGTTACCCCATCCTAGGTTCCCCTAGGTATCTAGATTTCAAAAATACGCAGGTTTGGTAGGTTTCCCTAGGTGCCGGCTGAGCTAGAGGCCATAATCCACAGCAAGGCACTTTCCAAAAAACACGTCAGATTTCAATGTAAAAACGTGATGTTTCCATGGTGCTTTTCCTGTCGCATGCATTAGGCCTACCCATGCAAGTGAGGTACCATTTTTATCGAGAGACTTGGGGGAACACAGAATAGCAGAACAAGTGTTATTGCCCCCTGTCTTTCTCTACATTTTTTCCTTCCAAATGTAAGACAGTGAGTAAAAAAGACGCCTATTTGAGAAATGCCCGTTAATTCACATGCTAATATGGGCACCTCGGAATTCAGAGATGTGAAAATAACTACTGCTTCTCAACACCTTATCCTGTGCCCATTTTGGAAATATGAAAGTTTCCATAATACCTATTTTTTACCCTTTACATTTCACCAAATGAATTGCTGTATACCCGGTATACAATGAAAACCCATTTCAAGGTGCAACTCCTTTATTGGCTCTATGTACCTAGGGTTCTTGATGAACCTACAAGACCTATATATCTCCGCAACCAGAAGAGTCCAGCAGACGTAACGGTATATTACTTTCGAAAATCTGACATCGCAGGAAAAAGTTACAGAGTAAAACGTGGTGAAAAATGCCTTTTTTACCTCAATTTCAATATTATTTTATTTCAGCTGTTATTTTGTGTAGGAAAACTTTGTAGGACCAGTGAGTCTTTTGAAGGCTCAAAAAGAACCAGCACCGAAGACACCCTCAGCACCGCCGAACATCTGCACTTTCAAATCCACACCAACTCAAACACCACCCTCCGAGGGACCCTTGTTTACAGACCCCCGGCCCCCTGCAGCAGTTCAGCAACTCCATCACCGACATCATCAGCATGCACGCTCTCGCATCCACACACTACATACTCCTTGGGGACTTGAACTTCCACCTCGAGAACAGGAACTATGACAAGTCTACCACCCTGCTTGACAACCTCTCCAACCTCGGCCTCAAACACCTAGTCACGACACCCACCCACTCCAAAGGACACACATTCTACCTCATTTTCTCCACCAGCAAGCACATCTCCTTCAGCCACACCATAAATCTCCACTGGACAGACCACCGCTGCATCCACTTCTCCTTCGAAAAAGCCACAACACACCATCGCCCACAACGGATTCCCCACCTCAGATGGAACAAGGTCAACGAAGACCAACTGATCACCCTCTCCCGGAACCCACCCATTGACACCACGGACACTGACATAGCTACCCGCAACCTTAGGCAATGGATCGACGACTGTGCCAACACTCTTGCCCCGATCAAAAATCCTTCGAACAGACGCACCGACAGAAAGACCTTCTGGTTCACCGCCGACCTCCAAGAATCTAAGCAAACATACCGAAGACTGGAAAAGAAGTGGCGCCAAGATCAGACACTGGACAACCACACAGCCTTCAGAAAACTCCATCCGCAGACTCCACCAACTCATTCGAACCACCAAGAGAACATCCTTCAAAGAACGCATCAACAACAATGCACACAGCCACAAGGAGCTCATCAACATCGTGAAGGAGCACTCCAACCCCGGCTCCAACGTCAACGACATCCTGCCATCACAAGGCCTCTGCGACTCACTAGCCACCTTCTTCCACCGCAAGATCGCAGACATCCATGATGGCTTCAGCACTCAGATCCCCCCCTATCAACCACCGACACCACAGACTCACCACCCACCAGCCTCCTGCTCTCCTTGACCCACGACAACGACACCATGGAAATCATGAACCCCATCCACTCCGGCTCACCATCCGACCCCTGCCCTCACCACATCTTCAACAAAGCAAGCTCCGTCATTGCACCCCAACTCCGGAAGATCATCAACAGTTCCTTCTAGCCCGCCACCTTCCCGGAGAGCTGGAAACACGCTGAGACCAACGCCCACCTCAAGAAACCTAAGGCGGACCCAAAGGACCTCAAGAACTACCAGCCGATGTCCCTGCTCCCATTCCCGGAAAAAGTCAAGGAGAAAAATTGTCAACAAACAACTGACCCGTTTCCTCAAGGAGAACAGCACTCTAGACCCATCCCGATCTGTATTCCACAGCAACCACACCACCGAAACTGCCCACATCGCCGCTACTGATGACATCAGAACCATACTGGACAATGGCGAAACCACGGTCCTCATCCTTCTGGACCTCTCAGCCACGCTGGACACCATCTGCCACCACACCCTATGCACACGCCTCAGCGATGCAGGATTCTGCGACGGAGCCCTGGACTAGATCACCTCCTTTCTCACCGGCAGAACTCAGAGAGTCACCCTCCCTCCATTCCACTCTGAAGCCACCAAAATCATCTGCAGCATACCTCAGCCCGACCCTCTTCAACGTCTACATGGCCCCGCTCGCTTACATCGCCGATCCCACAACCCTAACATCATCTCATATGCCGATGACACCCAGCTGATCCTTTCCCTCACCAAGGACACCGCCAAGACCAACCTCCATGAAGGAATGAAGGCCATCGCCGAATGAAGAACAGCTGCCTTAAACTGAATTCTGACAAGACTGAGGTCCTCATCTCCAGCTCTACCCCCTCCGCATGGGACATCTCCTGGTGGCCTGCCACACTGGGAACCGCACTGACACCCACGGACGCAACCTGGGATCATCCTGGGCTCTTCACTCTCTATGACCCAGCAAGTTAACACCATCTCCTCCTCCTGCTTCAACACCCTCCGCATGCTTCGGAAGATCTACAAATGGATCCCCATTGAAACCAGAAGAACAGTCATCCAAGCCCTTGTAGCAGCAAACTGGACTATGGTAATGCCCTCTACGCAGGAACCACAGCCAAACTCCAGAAACGACTGCAACGCATCCAGAATGCCTCAGCATGCCTCATCCTGGACATTTCCCACCACTGCCACATCACAGCCCACCTGAGAGACCTGCATTGGCTCCCTGTCAACAAGAGAATCACCTTTAAGCTCCTCACCCACTCTCACAAGGCACTGCACAACACTGGACCAGGATACCTCAACAGAGGGCTCTCCTTCTACATCCCGACCTGACAGCTTTGCTCCGCCGACCTTGCCCTCGCCACCGTCCCACAAATCTGCAGAACAACCACCGGCGGCAGATCATTCTTGCACCTCGCTGCCAGGACGTGGAACACTCTTCCCATCCAGCTGCGTCAGAGCAAGGACCTCCTTACCTTCAGGAGACATCTCAAGACTTGGCTGTTCGAGCAGTAGCAGCCCATCCCCCTGCTCTTTGAGACATTCACGGGTGAGTATTGCGCTTTACAAATTCCCTGATTGATTGATTGTAGGATCTACACAAATGACCCCTTGCTGAATTCAGAATTGTGTCTACTTTTCAGAAATGTTTAGCTGTCCGGGATCCCGCATTGATTTCACGCATCCATTTCTGTCACTAACTGGAAGGAGGTTCAAAGCACAAAAAATAGTAAAAATGGGTATTGTCCCAATAAAATGCCAAAATTGTGTTGAAAAATGTGGGTTTCTGATTCAAGTCTGCCTGCTCCTGAAAGCTGGGAAGATGGTGATTTTAGCACCTTAAACCCTTTGTTGATGCCATTTTCAGTGAAAAAACCACAAGCATTCTTCTGCAACCCTTTTTCCCATCTAAAAAAAAATTTGCCTGTATTTTGGCTAATTTCTTGGTCTCCTCTGGGGTGAACCCACAAACTCTGGGTACCTCTAGAATCCCTGGGATGTTGGAAAAAAGGACGCAAATTTGACGTGGGTAGCTTATGTGGACAAAAAGTTATTAGGGCCTAAGCACGAACTACCCCAAATAGCCCAAAAAGGCTTGGCACCTGAGGGGGAAAAGGCCTGGCAGCGAAGGTGTTAAAACAAATGTGCTATATCGGAAGTTTGAAGGAGGGATGTTGGGGAAGTTAAACATTAATCAGTTTCTCAAATCTAAACTGCAGCATACAAAGCAAATATTTGAAGCACCAGGACAATATGAAATGGCAGGGTAGAATTGAAAACTGTGTAAAAGTGGCAAAATAATGTATTACTGTGCAGTGAATAAAATAGGTGGATTGAGTACACACTGTTCAAAAAATGTTTCATATATTTAGAGATTTATTGAGCTCAACTATTCAACTTGATTGTTCTGTAGACTCGTTTTGCTTCTTCTGAGCAATTGATTTTCTATTTACATATAGTTAGAAATGCGTTTAAGAAGAGCATATAAATGTTTAATTTAAGTCACGGAATCGGATACAATTTGGAAGTGTTCCTTTCAAAGCCTGATAAATATTGCCAGGGCGTTAATTATAGCTAGTCTCGTAGCAGAGAACACCAGAAGACATTCCCATTACCTAAACCTAAGAATGTGATTCACAGTTTGGAGTGTGGAAATGTTACAATGAAGTAGAGAGGGGTTTTCCCCAAAAGCTGTTTGGTCAGGGAACAAATAGTTGAATAAGCATTGACAATGCCAAACGGTCTGGCGTATATGTTAAGCATTACGAGTAAATAACATATGCTCTTGTGCGGAAGCAAAGAATAATATTGGTGTAGGTTAAAAAGTCAAGTTACAGTTGTTCTGTCAAGCCAGATCTAAAACTCTGTGTTAGTTTGGCTGCTGCCAGAGAAAGACGAACACCATTAATTATCTAGTTATCTAAGACACCTTTACACCACAACAGTGTCTTGGGTGTGCCCCTGATAGTTCAAGCTTAGCCAGCTAGATAAATAAATAAAACTATCACAGCTGGTGGGAGTCAAACTCTTTTTTGGGAAAGCACACAAATTCTGCCCATCCAAAAGGTACTCCTGGCTCCCAACATGTGGGCAGAGCCAAAGTCTTTCTTTAGTGGTACACACATAATTGCCTGCCAACAGCTGCGCTGTCAAGCCACACCATCAAAATTAAGGTGGATTTTTTATTAGCAGCCAGTTAAATTCAAGCTGGATTTTACCGTGTTTGCAGTTTGTTTCATGGCGAGATTGTCATAGAAATTGACTCTAGGTTTTCCTGTTGACCTACTTGAGCAATTGGAAAATTTGCCAAGGATTGAGGTGAGTTAAGAGAGCAATGCAGCTCCAGAGTTAGGGATTTTAGAACCATTACAAGGACCAAACATAAATGTTTTCATTTTTTTTAAATACATTGTTCCACACATATTTCAATACTGTTGATACGCTTTTTGAACTGCTATCTTTTTTTATTTACTTTGACATGCATTTGGAGTGTTGTTGCAATATGGAAAATACATTTTTGGTATGTCAGTCAGTAATTTTCAGGAATGGGATGTCAACAAACATAGATCACATAATTCCAGCAAGGTGAATGTCGTTTTTAATGTTTCTAATGTTGTCAAAATGGGCACTATTGAGTTCAGCTGAGACACCTATTATTTAAGGTAGTCTGTGATAAATGAATGGTCATTATTTTTGTTGTGGTTCATCAAAATTGAAGTAACTACAAGAAACTGTATTTCAAGATGAACATTGGATATTAGGTAAGAACAAAGTTCTTAGCCCAAGATGTTGAAGCTTTAAAAAACAACATTCTTGAAACCACCAGTGATAAGTGCTCATCTGAGTTTTTTCATGGTTCAAAATAAAAAAAATAAAAAAATGTCTTAGATACCCCATCACATTACCAGCCGCTAATGTTTTTCCCAAAGTTAGCTTGAAGTGGGTATGATTGCCTTTAGTAATTGGTGAAAACGCCAGTTCCTAAAAGCCCAAATCAACCTAAAAAACATAGGCCCAGGTTACAAGTCGGGGTGTTTCATGCAAAGCACTACCCTCAAGTGAAATTTTGCAGCTTGGAATTGCGAGTCTCTCCAGACCCATAATATTCGGGTCCGCAATCTCTGAGACTGAAGAGATTAGACCTGTCTGTACTGATGCAGGGTACGAACTATGGACAGGATCACAGGCTGGCCTCTACCTGACTCCTACAGCAGTACAATGGGAAGCCAACAATGCTACCCCTGAACAGGCACAAGCCTGCTCTGCATCCTCACCCTTCCTCCATACCAAAATCCCTCTCCTGTGACCCTGCTGCTGATATATTGCACCTGCTGAAAACAGGCAGCAAAAGACAACTAGGTTCTCCAAGGGTCATTGCAGTTATTTCCTGTGCTTGGAAGAAAACTGGGAGTAGATGTTTTTGATGCAGGGATACCAGTGGGAATTTGGCATTTCAAACCTTTATCCATGCACAAAAACCAGCACACTTGTAATGATGCCCGAGGCCTCCATTTACAGTTTGACAGTGCAAGAGCCCCCTCTTCAATTGGAAGGAGTCATGAACCCCATTAATGGTTTCTTCACTCCAGTTAAAGGTGGGCAAACCGCTGATCAACTGCTGATGGCGCTTAGGATGCCAGAAGGCTGCTACTTTTGATGCATTCATCAATCACCATTTTTATAGTGCAGCACTGTCACCCCGGGGACTATCAGGATACTGGGGTGCGAGGTCTCCATCAAAGAGCCAGTTTTTGAGTTTCTTTCTGAAGTCCTCAAGGGAGGGTGTTGTTCGGAGGTGGAGGGGCAGGTTGTTCCAGGTATTGGCAGCGATGGAGGAGAAGGAACAGTCAACGCTGAAGCTGTGACAGATTCAGGATGTGTGTGAGGCCTAGAGAGGAGGTGTCTGTCAGGTTTGTGGATGTTCAGCCAGTGATTGATGTAGGCTGGTTCTTGGTTGTGTAAGGCCTTTTAGGTGTGCATGTGGATCTTAAACTAGCATCTCTTCTGGATGGGGAGCAAGTTGTTGAGACCGTGGGATCTGACGATGTCGGCTGTGGGGGTCATGTAGGTGTTGAACAATGTGTGGGGCTCAAGGAGGATCCTTGGGGTGTGCTGCATATCATGCTTTTGAGTTCAGAGGTGAAGGGAGGCAGCCAGATTCTCTGAGTACGTCCTGCCAGGAAGGAGGAGATCCATCTGAGGATGTTCTCTTGTATGCTGACGTTGTTGACTCTCTTAATGAGGGTGTGTTATGTAATCATGGTGAAAGCAGCTGAGAGGTCAAGGAGGATGAGGGCAGCGCTCTGCTCATGATCAAGGAGTGTTCTGATGTAATCTGTGGCTGTAATGAGTGTGGTCTCTGTCCTGTGGTTGGCTCGGAATCCTTGTTGGTAGATGTCAAGCAGGTTGTTTTGTTTTAAGTATTCAGTGGGTTGTTGATTGATCGACTTTTCAAGTACTTTGGCGGGGTAGAGGAGCAGAGAATTTGGTTAATAATTTTTGAGTTTGCTGGAATCAGCAGATGGTTTCTATAGGAGGGGTCTGATTTCATTTGTCTGTGAAGACTGCAGTAATGGAGGTCTTGAGGATGCTGGTGAGTTCTGTGCATATGTGATTGGATCTGAGGTTGAAGATGTGGTGGGGGCATGGGTCGTTTGGTGCTCTGGAGTGGATAGTTGACATGATGATCGATGTGGATTGTGCGGTGAACGGTGTCCATGCGGTGATTGTCCGGCTGGTGTGCGTTGGTTGGGTGCGCTTGATGAGGTTGTGGACTATGGGTTGGGGCTCAAAGTTATTGTAGATGGTGGCAATCTTGCTGTGAAAGTAGTCCAAGAGGGTGTCACAGAGTTCTTGGGAAGGGTGGATTGTGTTCTCTGTGGCTGCTGGGTTGGAGTATTCTTCAACTATTTTGAATAGTTCTCATGCGTTTAGCCGCTGTGTCGATGCGGGCTGTGGTGGCTGCTCTGTTGGTTTCCTTGATTTGCTGGTGGTAGTTGCTAAGGGCTGATTTGTAGGCCACTCTGTCAGAAGGATTCCAGGTGGATCGCCATTGTTTCTCGAGTGGTAGCAGCTGAGCTTGGTGGTTCTGGGCTGTGGGATGTACCAACTAACTTGTCCTGTTGTTTTGTTGGCTCTAGCTGGCTTCAGCGGGGTGACTGTCGGCCCAATAGGTGATCCAGGTGTAAAAGCTCTGGACTGACTGTTATAGGTCTGATGAGGCCTTGGGTTGGGAGGTGCTGAGAGCCTGAGTCCATTGTGTTTCTGTTACCTTGCCCCAGCTTTGGTGGTTGAATCATGGTGCTTGGTGATGGTATGTTGTGTGCCTGCGATGGTGAAGTGAACAATGGTGTGGTTAGACCATGTGAGTTCTGTGGCGTGGCTGAATTTGACTCTGTCACTGGAGGTGGCAATGGAGTGTGTGTCTGACCAATGTTGCTCATGTTCTCCAGGAGAGTGGTGGAGTTGGCTTCATTGGGGTCATCAGTGTGGAAATTGAGGTCACCGAGTAGGATGTGGTGGTTGGAGCCAATGACAAGAGGGGCAATAATGGTGGAGATGGCGTTGCAGAAGGTCGGTCAGGGTCCCAGGGGTGTGTATATGAGGGTGTCTCTTACCATTGTCTTGGTGTCGGTTGCATCAGGAGGTACATCCTAACTACAGCCACTCTCATTTTTTTCTCCCTCCTGTGGTCTGTTATGCCATGGATGTGGGAACCTGGAGGTGAAATTATACAGTGGCCCAGACGTGCGGGCCAAAAACACTCAGCTCAGATACATTGTTTTTTAATTTTTAAGACACTAGCCTCTTTTTAGGGGGTTTGTTTCTGAAAAAGTAATTGGAAAGCAAAGCGGGCCACAGCAACATGACAGCCAGCTGTGCATAAAGCTTTGCCAAAATTACATCCACAAGTACCAAACTGACAGGGATCTACAAATGAGGTGCGTGATTCTTCACTGGGCAGGGACAGTCAACAGCGTCTGCTGACATGGTAGGCTGGCAGGTTGCTTGCCATGGGCAAAATGAGGCTGTTCATATTAATTAGTCACAATGTCTAATAAACATTACAGTAGACAGCAGGTGGTTGGGGTGCCAGAGAGGTCTTTCCCATAAAGCAGAAACTCTACAGAGGTAAGTGACTAATCACCGTAGGCAGTCATCCTGGCAGGAGTAGCTGGGGTTCAGAAGCAATGAGTATATTGGATGATCAGTGTTTCTGTAATTAGCACATGAAAATTCATCATTAAGTTAGGCAAAGTGCAAAAGCTAAACATGAAAAATCAGACTCGGTCACGGAAATTTTTAGATTATTTTTATTATATTTTCTGTGCAGTATTACAGGTTAGATATTATGTCACAGGTTCTTATCCTCTTCATCTAGAATAAACGTGTAGATTCGCTTTTAGAGAAAACATGAAACACAAGAAATTTGCTTTCCAAATATAAAGCTATATGCTTAAAATCTTAATTACTCAACATAGGTGGACACAGGTCTAGTTACACACTGTTGAATCTGGCCCTTTTTGTAGGTTTACCCCAAATGTTTGCCTTTCTGACCATTTTGTTGGCTTTAGTGCTCTGGGCACTTTACCACTGTGAATCAATGTTAAAGTGTATGTACTCTCTCCTCTAAACATGGTATAGTTGGTTTACACTTATTTGTCATATTTACTTGTATATCTCTTGTAAAGTGATATACCACATACCCAGGGTCTATAAATTAAATGCTGATTGTTCCACCCACTGAAGTAGTATTTCAAACTTGTCTCAGGCCTGCCACTGCATTTCCTATGTGTGTGCAGTTTACTGCCACTTCGACTTGGCATTTGAAATTGATTTCCAAGCCTTAAACTCCCCTTTTATTACACATAGGCCACCCTTAAGGTAGGCCCTAGGTAGGGTGCTGTATCAATAAAAAAAGAGGCCATGTACTTTTATGTTTTACATGCCCTAGTATTGACAAACAGCCTATTTTGTTTTTTCACTACTGTGTGGCCTGCTCCTCTCATAGGTTAGCATTGGGAATTCCTTATACCCTTTTAAGTGGTAATTCCTGATCAGAAAGGATTAGCTTTGTCATGTTTTGTATGTTCAAAGTGGTAGTGATAAATCCTACTTACTGGTGAAGTTGGATCCTGCATTACTGTTTCCGAAATGCCACTTTTAGTAAATCCATATAATGGAGGGGTTGATCATATAGAGGTTGAATGGGGGAGGGATCAGTTATAGACAAACTAAAGACAAAAGAGACCCCCATTGGCTATCAGTTTCTTATTTGTCAATATACAAAACAGCTCCTAGTTCCTGTATGTGTCATACAATTTATATATGATTTTATATGTCAAATATTGATTACAACGTACACACACAAAAAAAACTAAAAATCCAAAAAGTTCCCTGCATATTAATGGTAAACACAAAATACAATACATCAAGTGGAACAATACAAAACCTAGGTACAAACATGGATAGAGATAATGTATAACTTTTTTTGTCCAGAGGCATGACCCAGAAAGCTTCCCATACACAGTATCATTTAATGGGTTAGCGTATTTTGCCTGTGTAATAGTCTACTAGAAGTCGCTATGAGGATGGGAGCCAGTCACAGAGTGTCTGAGTTCCTGAAAGACTTCTGTTCCTTATTTCCCTCAGGGCCTGGAAAATGTGCTATTTGTTAAAGGATTGGAAAAAGGTCTCCCCACCTCTCTCATGCAAGACATCACTGACACATTTTGACCTCACCACAGTTGAGAGCATCTTTACATGAGGGTGAGAACAGGATAATTTAGGTTGTGTTGTGACGTACCCTGATTAGGATTGTGGTCCCTACTTGGACAGGGTGCTTACCTCTGCCAACTAGAGACCCAATTTCTAACAGCCGGCAATTATCCTTACAAGTTACTTAAGAGAGCCATGAAATGTGCATGGTATGCTCCAAGAAAGACACTATTAGGATCAACCGAGAAGTGTTCAACTAATAGTTTGGTATGTGTTGCAACTTTCAATCCCAGCACCTCTGAAGTGAAAAAAGTACTAGGAAAAAATTTGAGAATAACCTACAGCACAGGGTTCCACTTCTGAAACCCTTTTGCCCTTTAATGATGCCCTCACTGATGTCCTGCTAGGGACCTGGTCCAAACTCAGCACAGTGGCTCCTGTGAAGAGAACAATTGTCCACCACCATAGACCAACTCTAAGTGTTCCTACCGCAATACCCGACCCCTGAGAACTTGCTTATCCACTTCACATCCCTGGATGCATTCCCTTCCGCACCCCTGAATAGGGAATCCAAGAGGTTGGATGAGCTTGGGAAGAAAATGTTTTCTTCCTCCCGCCTGGCATTGCGGTCTGTGACCACTGCTTGCCTTTTGGGCCATTATACCCATACTTTATGGGACCCAGTTGTGCAGGTGCTGCCACAGGTCCTGGAGGAGGTCCGGACCATTCTCTCCCAAGCTTTTGCTGACGAAAGAGACGCAGCAAAGTTCACAACACGATGTGGGCTGGATATGACTGACTCATTAGGCAGATCAGTTGCTTCGATGGTGGCCTTGAGGCACCACGTCTGGTTGAGGATGTCTGGCTTTTCGAGGGATGTCCAATCACCCTTATAGCCATGCCTCTTGACGGCACCCGTCTCTTCGGAGACAAAGCAGACTTAACGCTCGAGCGCTTTAAGAAGTCCCGGGCTAGGGCCAGGTGCTTAGGCTTTGCAGCTGCGCCTTGCCCCCTTCAGTCTGCTTTTTGCCCCTTTTGTGGCTATGGCATGAGCATCCAACCACGTCCTTTCCCCTCCAGTCACTGTGCCACGCATTCAGCCCAGCCTCTGCGTGCCCAGGGACTTGGCATCCAACATCCTCGGGATCAAAGAGCCACGTCAGAAGGGACTACTCCCTCCTCTTTGAGATTACCCCTCCATCTATGCCACCATTCTGCGATTGGAAGAGAAGGATCACTAGGCACTTCTCTGCAAGGAGGTTTCAGCTCTCTTAGCCATATGTAGGTTGTGGTTGTTGCTCCCATTACTTTTTGGTACCCAAAAAGGACAAGGGCCTCTGTCCTATCCTAGACCTCCTCCATCTCTTCCTCAGGAAGAAGTTCAAAATGATCCCACTGGCTCAGGTTCTGTCTGACCTGGACCCAGGAGACTGGATGGTAGCATTGGACTTGCAGGATGCGTATTTCCATGTTCCCGTCCTGCTTGCTCACAGACGTTACTTGCGATTCACGGTAGGCCAGGAACATTTTCAGTTCACCATGCTCCCCTTCGGTCTTACTAGTGCCCCTCGGGTGTTCACCAAGTTGATGGTGGTGATCGCAGCTCATCTGCGCAGATCAGGGGTTCCAGCCTTCCGCTATCTCAAAGACTGGCTGTTAAAGGTGGGCTCGCCTGGGGTTGTCATCTCCCACCTCCAGACTACGGCGAACCTCCTGTATTCCCTGGGGTTCAACATAAAATGCCGAAGTCACATCTGACTCCCTTCAAAGATGTTCCCTATTATCTGAGCTCTATTGGACATGGTGAATGTTCAGGCTTTTCCTCCCAGCATCGAGTCCAGGCTATTCAGGCAATGACACTGATGATTCAGCCTCTGTCTTAAATTTAGGTAAAACTGACTCTGAGGATGCTGGGCCTCATGGCCCTCTTGCATCCTGCTGGTGTCACATGCCAGATGGCATATTCGGGCTCTGCAGTGGGACCTGAAGTTGCAGTGGGTGTAGATCAGCGGAATCTCTCCAACGTGGTCCAGATCTCAGAGGAAACTCTGCAGTGGTGGCTCTTGAACCGTGATTGGGTCAGAGGCAGATTCCTCTCCCTTCCCCAACTTGATTTGACAGTAGGGACAGATGTGTCACTCCTGCGATGGGGCAGTCGCATGGGAGAGGCAGAGACCAAAGCGTCTGGTCTCCAGCATAGTTGGGGCTCCATATCAGCCTTTTGCAGCTCAGGGCGATCAGATTGGCATAGAAAGCATTCCTTCCCTCTCTCAAAGGGAAAGTAGTGCAGGTGTTCAAGAACAGCACCACTGACGTTTGTTCCTGCAACAAGCAGTGCTGGGTGGGGTCGTGGACTCTTTTTCTGAAGGCTCTGCGCCTCTGGACATAGCTGGAACATCAGGGCATTTCCCTGGTGGTTCAACACCAGCGGGCTCTCTGAACGCCAGAGTGGACGAACTCAGTCAACAATGCCTGGTCGAGCACTGGTTAGATATTTTCGCCTCCGCATTAAACATGCAATGCTAGCAGTTTTGGGCATTGGAGTTTCCAAGGCGGCACTCGCTCAGCAACTTTGTGTCTCAAGTGGATCTAAGGTCTTCTGTACTCCTTTCCGCCCATACCCCTTCTGCCACAGTTCTCAAGAAGATCAAGAACGACTGGGCCCAAGTAATCCTTGTGGCTCACAATTGGACATGAAGAGTCTGGTATTCTGAGCTATTGAGTATAGCCATCAATCCTCCGATCAGACTGCCCCTTCATTAAAAACAGCTATTATATCTGCCCACAGAGTAAGTGAGCTGCAGGCATTGTAATTTAAGCCACCCTATCTTTCCTTTCATCCTGGCAAAGTGGTACTTCACACCAGGGCTTCTTTTTTGCCAAAATGTTGTCACACCCTTTCATATAGGTCAATCTATCACCTTGCCTGCTTTTTACACAACCCCTCATCCTTTTAAGGAAGAGAAGAGATTCCACAGCCTGGACCGAAAAAGAGCTTTGGCATTCTACTTTGATCATACCAAAGAGTTCAGGGTGGATGATCAGCTCTTTGTTGGGTATGTGGGTTCAAAGCAGTGGTGGCTGGGGACATTTACAAGTGGTGGAATAAGCAAACAGGTTGTGCAGAAAGATCCAAGTTGGTGTTGCAGCAGGTTCGCTTTCAACACACACAATGCTCCCGGATGTCTTAAAACCCACAAGTCTCTGGTGTACATAAAAAGGCTTACCTGCAGATCACCAAGTCATTCGCTGGCTCAAAGAGGTCATGCCTGTTTTCGTTCGGGTGCTCTCCCTCCGTGCAGCTCATTGATGCATGGCCTTTGGTATCCTACTGGGTCACTAGTCGGGCAATATAACCAGAGAGGATTGTTGTAGGAGAGAAAGCACACATGCTTTAAAATATTCGCTGTGGTATTGATTTCAGAACGCAAGCCTGCCCCTTTAATTCATCAGATGACAAACAGGGAAAGCCGGTGTCTACAAGGCGCACTCCGAAGGGAGATGCTTTCAATCCACTCATTATAGAAAAGTCAACAGGGTTCAAGTTCAATGCCACGAAAAAGGATTGCTCTCTGCGAGAAGTCACATTTATACATGAAAAACCAGAACCAGAATCACGTGAACTATGTAACCTATTTTTTGGGCAAATGCAAGAAAATCAGCCCTGGGTGCTTTTTTAATTTAAAACCACATATTAACAATTCCGTTCTGGAAGGTGAAGGGAACCACAACAAAGTAAAAGATGCTCTTCAGAGCACTTAGTTGTAATTATGTTATTGGTATGCATGTTGCTGAGCCCAGATGTAGCCTTTAAGAATACAGGGCCTTCCAATGCTATTTGTTATAATGAATACCGACTCTTCTCCAGTCCTCCGGCTCCGAGCATGACCTCGGTGACATTCCTAAAGGATACTTCCCATACCATTCCAGATGCTGCTCTGGGGGACCATGAAATATATCAGTTTTGTCATGGACAATAAACAGCATGTATTCCTCCTTCTGCTGTCTTGTATAACATTTATATTACACCCTTCATCTGCCTAATTTGAAGAAGCATGTATAATTGTCAGTACTAGAGACGAGAGAGAATATCAGCTGAAGTCCAATGTACTAAAGTTGAACGCAATTGAATTAGGCTTCAAAAGAACTCTCCATCCCTTTCATCCTCCCACCTGCATTTTGTTGCCCAAAATAAGCCTGAAGAGTTAAAGCTTGCATTTTTGCATACTAAAACTCCCAAAAATCCTTTTAGAAGTGCGGTCAAGGGTGGCACAGCCTGGGCAGTCAACATGGTGGTCAGGTTCTGATTATCTCTGTTCTCTCGCCCATTACATCTATCTGAATCAATGCCGTTGCCCCGGCAAACTGCATAAACCTACACCTGTGGAGGCTGCGACACCCTTGGAGGCTGGCTGTAAAGAGGGTATTTGAGAGCCCCCTGACCATGCCATGACAGAGAAACATCATCTGCATTCCAGGAGCGTGGAGGCACCCACGAGGCGGACACAGCCTGCACCCACCCTGGCTCTGGGCTGCAACTGAGACGTGAGCTAAAGACTGCCTTGAGGTCGGCCCCACTGCCACACTCACCCTGGGGCGTTGGGAAGCCTGCACTCACCCAACAGCCTTGGAGCCCCCCATTCCAGCTGCCAGCGCTGCCTGAGGAGATTGATGATCGCATGCCATCGGCAGCACTGGAAAGGAGCCTCGGTGCATATGCCCGGGATTTCCCTATGCTCGGCACAGGACCCCGCTTAGATTTTTTAATGAGCGGCACTCTCCTGTCTGGAGGCCCACTCTCCTCTGATTTGTCACCAGAGCCCTCAAGCAAACTTAGGGCCCCGTGAGGCCATGCTTACAATGGGGCACAGCTGCATTTAGTATCCCGAGACGCAGAGGAATGAGGATCACACAATTCGGTGAGTGCATTTCCCTGGACCCATGGGGCCCTTACTGTGCTTTCACACACTGCGTCTCCTCAACCTAGGGGTCCACCTATACACAGATCTTCTAATCCTTATTGTGGGCTCCACAGACCTGTTCCCCCCAGGACTTATTGCAGACCTTCACCTAGAGGCAAGAAGAGACTACTGCTAGGCCCTGCAGTTTCCTTTAAAGGGCCCCTGATGGCACTACAAGTGAGGCCTGCTCCTACCCAAAGCCATGAGAAACCCTGTACTGTACCCTGCGAACCACCAGCCCACTGATCTTTATGGGACATTAGACTTCATTTGCGGAGGGAGCTGTACACCGGGGGGCATCCCTTTCGGATGGCCCAGTCATCGTCTCGATATTGTAGGACTGTTGTCTGGTGTTCGATCCCTCAGGTGCCCCCTGCGGTCAGTCGTCTTATCCTCTGGTGGGCCCTAAGTTATAATGCCACCGGATCTCCACCAATCACTGCCCCCACCACTGTCCGACATTGGAGTGGCTTCTCCAGGGAGCTTGCCCCATCCCCAATTTGATCACTACTAGTGTCACCGCACTCCGGCGTCATCTTCTGCGACTGGCCCCCCTCCTCTACTATGCCTGAAAGGCCAATGGTGGGGGCGGCCCAATCCCCTCCATGTCTGACAAAATGGATCAAGTCCTGGAGGCAATTGAACACTCAAGAGTATCCATGGAGGCCAAATTTGGAACACTAATTAGCGAACTGAGTGTTCTATGCAACAACCACTGCAAACTAGTAGATAGGGTGTCAGAAAGCGAAAACACTCTCTGTACATGCAGCCTCAACTAGCTGAGAGTGTAACAGGTGATTTCAAGTCTGTAAGCTAGAGAACTAAATAGCTGGGTGGAGGACGCGGAGGGGCATTCTCACAAAAGTAACATTTGGATCCTGGACCTCCCGGAGTGAACTGTGGGCCAGGATCCCATCAAGTACTCGGAAAACTGGTTGCAGTAATTTACCCCAACAATGGATCTCACCCGTTTCTACTCCCGGAGAAAGTACACAGTGTCCCAGCTTATCAGCCTCACCCAGGTGCACCACCACGTCCTGTGTTACCCAAATTGTTGCATTACCGGGATTAGGACTCCATCCTTCGAGTGTCCAGACAGGCAGGCCCGTTCTGTGTTGAGGACCAAACTGTCATGCTGTTCCCTGAATATTCCTGCACAGTACAACAGTACAAAATGAGCACCTCATTTTTAGAAGTCAAACATCACCTTCGCCAGCAGGGAATTCAATATTTGTTATTTCCGGTGTGACTGAAGATCGTATCTATTAACACCACTACTTACTTCACAGATCCCAGGGATGCCTGGGACTGAGGAGACCAACACTTTGGCAGCAGCATCTTGCAACACTTGGACCAACCCCCTTGACAACAGCTCCCTCTAAGGAAACAGCATGATGGAGCTCAGGGGTCCTTCTCTCCCCATCCAAGATCTGGAACAGATGATTGGCGATTGGAAGAAAGCCATGCAAGAGGCAGCCAATCTGGGTTCTGTGGGGACCACCTCTGATGAAGACTTAGGTCCCCATATTTTCACATCTGATGACTGCTAGCTCAGCTACAAATCTCAGCAGGGCTCACAGCAGCCTCTGATGGTGATCCCACAGACAGCAGACAATTTGGTCTGATTGTATGGATATTATTGTTTTACAATACCGATCTTAAATGTATGTCTGTATTTCTAGACACAGTATGATTCTGTCTCTCATCTTTTAATGCTTAGGCCCTGGATAAGTAAAAATCAATGACAACCCTCATTGAGTTATCACTTACAACATACAGATCAGCAAGACCTACGCACAGCATACCTTTGCTAGATAATTCAATAGCGACCACGGTTTCTCGGGCCCGGCATTCTTACATTACTGGCTACTGAGGGCATACTAAGTGAGTACTTTAGGCACAGACCAAGCCACCCCCAGTTGCCTAAGAAGGATACCTTTTTTATGCCCCATTTGGGCCTACCGCAGACTGTGGTAAGCTCCGCCACTTGTTCACCCTTTGTTCATTTTTTTATTACATGTTCTCTTTCTCCTCTATCTGTTCTCCAACTGGAAACCGTGAGCATGGCATCCAGGGCATAGCGCACCATGACCACAACTCAGGGACAGCAACATTTGCCTCCCTTCACCTCCCACCCGACCCCACATTTTTTCTAAAAGGCCATTAGATTTCTCACTTTGAATGTCCGTAGGATGCATATGGCCAGGAAGCGTTCTGGGAGTCACTTTACACCAAACTAGCCTCTGCATTGCACACCCCCCTTTGGGTCCTTGGTGGATTACCATTGCATATTGGACACCATTTTGGATAGGTCACACCCTCCATTACCTCCTCCCCTACCCCTCCGTACATGGGTCCAGCGCTGGTCCTTAGCAGATGTGTGGAGAACACTACAGGCACACACCACTTTACTCATTCTATTCCATCCCACACAATCTTTATGTCCGCCTCTACAGTTTTCGCTGCTTCCACTTTCTCATTTCACTGGTGTGACAATGATTATTTAGGCCTCTTAATTTCAGATCATGACACACCTATTATGGATCTGCATTGGTTACCCCCACTTACCTTAATACAGTTATGGTGGCTTCCATGCAACAACTAGAAGATCTCGCCTTTCGTGCATCCCAGGAGACCCAAATAAAACACTATTTTACTGAGAACAGCAATACTGCCTCCACCAGATCCATAGAGTGGGATGCATTTAAGGTAGTCATCAGGGGCCCTGTACAAAAGAGATTGTAGTACGTTTCACCCTGGAGAGGGAGATAAGTTGCTGAGGCCTGATTTGCCAACTTAGGGAGCAGAGCAGATAGAGACACCACGGTTGTTCCCATCTATTTAGTGGTGAAAACTGACTACATCCCCCTGCTTGAACACGACCAATGCTTTAATTTTACAGCTCATGTAGCCAGGTTCCACAGAGAAGGTGACAATGCTGGGCATTTACTTTCCTGGCTGATCCAACAAGACACAGCCACTGCTCCCATCACAGAGATTTGTTCACATTCAGGAGTTCTTGTACATACCCAAAGTGAGATCCTACAGGCATTCTACTCTTACTATTCTGCAATTTACCAACCCTCCCCAGAAGTCCTCAGGTTGCCTTGTGACAGATATCCCACTCCCACTTATAACTCCACTGACCAAGGTGGCCCTAGATACCCCGATCACAGGACAAGCTGTTGCACTGCCCATCAAAGACTCAGCCAATACTAAGACCCTGGGTCTCATTAGTCTGCCCTTAGAATATTGTTCCATGTTTTCTGCAATATTAGCACCCAGACTAGCAGCAATGCACAAGGCTGCCAGGGAAAGCGGTGAACTGCCCAGCTCCCTTTAAGAGTCTTTGTTGATTTCAATACCTAAACCTGACAGAGAACCCCACACAGTTAGACTCTTACTGACCTATTGCCATTCTAGGTGCTAATTATAAACTATTGGGAAAAATTCTTGCCATTAGGTATTCACAAGCTGTATCATCCCTTGTGTTGAATTTGGAAAAGGCATTCGATATGCTCTCATGGGACTATCTCTCTCTGGTGCTCAAACGTATGGGCGTTTGAAGACTCTTGTACTCTGTTACTCTACCAGAACCCAGCCTCCCTTGTCTGACTTGGCCCCTTCGTCTTGCGCTCATTTCCAGTCCGTCGCGGCACCTGACAGGTATGCCCACTTTTCCCCTTACTGTTTGCCTGAGTGATGGAGCCACTGGCTATAAGACTTAGAAGGGAAGGACAGACATGGGGTATTGCATTGGAGGACAGCACACTTGCTCTGTCAATGTGCAGATGACCTGCTCTTTTATCTCCAGGATGTAGAGGTGAACCTTACCCCCATTCATGATACTTTGTCCAACCTCGCAACCCGCCTCCGGTTTGTGAGTGAACTGATCCAGATCTGTTATTTATCCTCTTAGTCCTAACTAAGTGGCGCAGGCCATCTTTCTGGGTAAAAACAATTCACCTTGTGCTCAGAGGCAATACGCTACCTGGGGGTTCAGCTATATCATTCACTGTGAGGGGAATCTACCCTGGGGCCCTGGGGGGCTTTTGCTCACAAATGACATTTTGGCAATCTCTCCCACTTGCACCGATTGACAAGATAACATTAGCCAAAATTATTGTAATACCCAGAATACTTTATTACTTGCCAACCTTCCTATAGTGCCCCGCGATCTTTTTTTGTGTAACTCGACTCCCTTCTATCCTCACTCCTATCAATCCCAAATCAACACTGAGTGGCCGTAACTTCTTATGAGGCATACTTCCTGACATCACCGCTGCAGTGGCTTTCTTGCAGGACGATACATGGGAGACACTTGGGATTCTCAAGTTGTCCTCCCAGCCGTGACCATGTGAAACCTACTCCTCCCTGGAGTGCTGCCCCCCCCTCCCTAGCCCCACTAGGTTTCGTACCTGCATTCAGAGAATCCATTGGCTCTCCTGCTGCAAACTGACATATGCACCCAAATTTCCCCTAGTAGGCCACCCCAGCTTCCTGAACTTTTACTCCTCCACAAAAATGGCATCTTGGACATCCCACTCCAAACTCACGACAGGCAACCTTTATTCAGATGGTCAGTTCCTCTCATTTGATCAGCTTACTACTGACTATAACCTTCCCAGTTGTCAGTTCCTAACATATAGGCAACTCCACAGTACCTACAGCACCTTGTGGGGCACACTATATCCAGGACCCCCTGCACACCCCGTTCTGCAGGCTATTCTGCCAATGGGTGCTGGCCATCATCTAGTTACTCGGCTATATACAAAGCCTTCTGAACCCTCTTCGATGTTCCCCTTACCAAGCTACAACACAAGCGGGAGGAATATTTTTGGGAGGGCCCCACAAAGCAACGAATGGGAGCACGCACTATTACACCCATAAGTTTCATGTACCTCATGTTTCGGGAACGCTCAGTTTAATGACCTGCATAGGACGTATCTTACCCTAATGCGACTGAACCAAAATCAAGACACACACATTACCTGTCTGCGCTGTCCCACCGTAGTTGCAGACCTCAAATATGTTCTATGGTCCTGCACCACAAGACAAGGATATTGGAACTCCATTCATTCCCCGCTACATGAAGTCACAAAGCTTACAGACCTGTGGACCATATGCCCTTTGCATCTGTAGGCATAAGAAACAACATAAAGTGTGCACCCGATTTGCAGCATTGGAGCTCCTCCATGCTGAGTGCACTATCACCGTGCACTGGTGCTCCCCAACACTACCCTCAGAGAAGCCTGGTATGGTGCCCTCCGTAAATGGGGTGCAGCCGAAGAGGCACTCCGTAGTGAGGAAGTTAGTGGCCTCTAAAAACAGCCCATCTCTTTGCAGTGGGCTACCGTACTAAATTACTTCCAATAAAAGATACGCAGTGATCTGATCACTGTCCACTTTGAAGTTGTTTGTTTGGGTTCTATTGCACTTGCGGCCCTACTGCATGCACTCTCGCCCAGTCTCCCAGGTAAATTCAGCTGCACTCTCGCACCCCCCTCCTTTCCCTCCTTCCCCCAGCTCCCTAACTGTATCCTAATTGTTCGTCCCTCAAGATATCCTGAGAATTCACTATACTTCATCTCATGACACCCTTCTACTCAACGACCTTCCCTCAGTCCAAGGTCTACGTGCATTTCAAGGTACACGTACATTTTGAACTGCAGTTTTCGTTATGTATGTGGCACATTGTGCTAGCTATCATACAGTATAGTTGTATTTTCCAACACACATATCATTCCAGATGCTATTTGTGTTTAACAACATTTTAATGTGTATTACAGGTTGGACCTCATACCACTTATATGTATAATGTTCTGCGCATCCTCTGCCCCTCTCCCTGTTGTTGTACCTTTGAGAAAACTCAATTAAAACATTTTAAAAAATAGAAGCACTGTCAAAGGTTACATGGTAGATAATTTAGCTTAGAGGAATATTTCGGTATTTTTAGTCTTTCAGACCGTAAACTAAAAAACTCTACATTTGATCAATTTGGACGTCACAGCAAATTGAAGATAATTTAAGACGCAGACATTTTCCATTCATTGTTCACAAATTATATCCATGCTGGCTTCAAAACCCACTGATAAATATTTGAGGTGAATGATTTTGCAGGTTTAACTAGTCCCATATAAGGACACCCCTAGTCGCCAATTAAAATGATATTTGTTAAAATATTTTAGTTGTATAACTTTGTACAGTACTGCTTGTAGCCATGCATGCAGCAGGCTCATGTAATGCTATAATGTTATATTACGATGACTTATGTGATTGCTTTTTAATTGAACATTAACACGCCGTGTACTTGGTTTGCCTAGCTACTCAGGAGATGAAAAGTGTATGATCAAATTCTGGACGTCATGGAATATACCTCCGTAATCTAGCCTTTGTTTTTGATGGGCAACTGTAGATTATTTTGTTTAAACGCGAGTTCCCCTTAATATCTAAAAACATGTTGTTACTTTTTGTAAAACGTTCGCGCTTTGTTATTTTCTTATAGATGTTTGCCAATTTTTCCCAATAGGTTATTTTCAACAGAAGGTAATTGAATATCAACGTCTTAAGAAGCTCAAATAAAATTATGACTTCGTGGAATGGACCCGACAGGCCAAACTTAAAAACAGCCGTTTACATTTTCAATGTTTCCTGTATATGTAGAACCCAGACTTTCTAAGACTACCTTGGACATGATTACGGTAGTAGCTGCTGAAGAAAAAACTGTACTGTATTTATCAGTCTTTACTGGACTATGTAGACCTGGCATTGAAGATTAAATAGTAATGTACATAAATACACTAGTTTTATAGATGTTTTTCTAAATGTAAGTAATCTAATAATTTCAAATTCAGATTTTTCTGTATTTTAATGTAAATATTAGCCGAATTTTAAATTACGTTTGATTATATTTTATCAGATATGACTCGTTCATTTTTATGGACACATTTAGTTTTTTGAATATCAAAGATGTGATTTAATTGAATTTTAAAATAAACATTCTGATTTCAGTTGTACATGTACAGTGATGGCGAATTTTCAATGTAATGTTTCACTTTTGCTCAAGAAATTACACCCCTAAGACAATTAGATACATGATACAAAGAAATAATTATTTTTATTTAAATGTATGTGGGAATTTGAATAAATTTACTTAGCTGGCACGTGTTTGATGAATGTGTATTTCTGTATGTTTTTTTGTATTGTTTTGCAGTGAAAATAATTGAAAATGCTTAGGCTGGGGATCCCAGGTTCCAGTAACGGCACAGTGGATGTCCTCGGATTTCAAATAATATTTTAGTGGGGGTCCCGGAGTAAAGATTAAGTGGGGGTCCAAGGCTGTCAAAAAGTTAAGAACCAGTTATCTACAAAGAACACTTCTGTTGCACCCTCACTGATGCAGATGCCAGTGACAAACTGAAATACCTGCCATTCAAACTCGTCTTAACCAACACCAGCACCCTGGGAGCAAGCCTGCTCTACAGACCAATATGACGACGAGTTGATCTTGGAAATGCCATCGCAGACATCACCACCTCCCTCGTACTCGACTCCATCTTCTTCATCGTGCTTGACAACCTCACTGGCACGAACACCATCAACCTCCTGGACAGCCTAAACACACTTGGACTCTCACAATATGTGGAAGACCATACCCACTTTGCCAGCCATCTGCTAGATCCCAGCTTTAACAAATTCAAAGACATTGTGGTGGACAAAACCACCCCCCTCATTTGGGCCAACAATTTAATGTTCCACTTTAACCCCCACAACCGCTCCATCTCTTGCCCTGTTTCCACTGCCCCAGACCACCTGCCACAGCTGGAACACAATCTCCAAAGAAATCTGGTCCAGATAATTGTGAAACCATCACACCAATATGACCGCAGCTCTATTGCAAATTTTAGTTTCTGGCTCACTGCCTCCACAGATGTCTTGGCATCACTTAAAACCAAGCTCACCACAAGCTAGCTGTACAACATCAACCTTCCTTGTTCCAAGTGCCACGGCAAGCAGCTCAAGCATTGATGGAAACTTACCCATAACAACAACAAACAGATCTACGAATCAGCCCTGCGACATTACCACCAACAATTGAAATCCACCAAGCACTTATTCCTAACAAAGTGGACAGAAAACAGCAACCACAGCACTAAGGAATTCTTCTCCATTGCAGAGGAATTCACCATTCCGGTTGCCAACTCCACCACCATCGCCTCCTTTCAGGAGCTCTGCTCTCAACGTGCGCAATTCTGTCATGAGATAAGCACTGTCTACAACAGTTTTACACCCCAACCCAACCCTTCCACTCCAGCCACCCTCTATGGAGATGACAACAGCAGTCCAAGAACCACCCTGACCCGTTAACCCACCATCACCCATGTGGAAACCTTCACTGCTGTGAAATCCACTCACCCAGGAGCCCCATTGGACTCTTACCCACACTGTCCAAACCCATATGCCCCATCCTCACCCGGATTCTCATTGACTCTCTAACTATGGCTACTTTTTTTCCAAACTCCTGGAAACACGCCACCACTGCAGAGATTTACTGTAGGCCGATCCTCACCAGCTAACTATAGACCTATCTTACTGCTACCCTACCCAGAAAATGTTTTGAGGAAACTTATCAACAAGAAATTAGCAAACATTTTAGACTCATCGTAATCTGGCTTCCGTTTAGATCACAGAACCAACATTTCTCTCATTGCCACAACTGATGACATCCTCACCATCATGGTCCTAGGTGACACAGCGGCACTCAGCCTCTTTGACCTCTCTGGAGATTTAGAAACCGTCACCTACCCAGTTCTCATCCAACACCTCGACCAGTACAGAATTAACGAAACAGCCCCTAATTGGATCAGCTCTTTCCTTGCAGGATGCATGCATTTGCATCCCTACATTTCTGACACAAACTGAGCTGACCCCGGTAGTCCCCCAGGAATGATCACTCAGCCCCAAGCTCTTCAATATCTACATGGATCCACTTGCCAACACCATGCAATCCTTCAGAATCAACGTCACATAACTCATTCTCTCCCTGTCCTAGGACACTAACTATACCCAAGCAAAGTTCAAGTGCATGTCGGAAGTCACCATCTGGATGAAATCCCACTACCTGAAACTCAACTCAGACAAGATGCAGGGAGTATTCTTTGAGAAGGATTAAACGCTACAGTCCTCTACTTGGTTGCCATCAAAACGTGGTCCCACTCCAACCTTATCCAGCCAAGCAAGGAACCTGGGCATTTTGGTCAACAACAAACTATTGATGGCTAGTCAAGCATACTTGGTCACTTCTTACAGCTTCCAACCCTAAAAATTCTCAGGAAAATGTTATGGTCTCTCCCTCATCACCCCCACCAAGGAATCACCCAAGTACTTACCACCAGCAAGCTACACTACAGAAACACACTTTATGTTGGCATTTCCGTGAGACTCACCAAGCAGCTCAAGATCATTTAGAATACAGTAACCAGACTCACATGCAACCTTCTTCCATGCATCCACATCTCCCCTATTCAGAGACCTGCATTGGCTCCCCATACAAAAAAGTACACTGTTCAAACTACTAACACAGATACAAAGCACTACACAATTTAGGCCTCACCTACCTGAACAACTGCATCCCCCTCCACTAGACACCTCCGCTCAGCAAACCTCCTTCTCACCACAGTCCCCCACATCTGAGGAGCTAGAGCTGGTGGCCATGCCTTGTCAACCTAGCTCCTAAAGCCTGGAATGTACTTCCCTTTCATATTAGGGCTTTGAGCTCAGTCCTAGCATTCAGGAAGAAACTCAAAGTGTGGCTCTTCACAAAGGACACATATCAGCACCAGGATACTCTTCTGTGTGAGATGCATGCTTTACAAGTACACTTAACTACCTTTAAAAGCTAAAGCTTTATCACCAATTTGTATTGATGTTGTTCTCAAAAAGGCACCATTTTTGAGGGGCCTGGCCTCACACTGAATGTAAGGGCGATGTTTTCCGTGGGTTCCAAAAGTTGCCCTAAATTGGAAAACCTTCTCCTATCCTTGTATTCTTGACACATTCAGAGAAAAACTGAAGATGCCAATATCACTGTGGTGGAATTATAATACATGGAAAGCAGCATACACCAATAAAAGAGGTGAGCAATGATGCTCCCAGTAGGCCTAGAGTACAGAGGTTTGTACCCCCTCTTTGGATGCAGCGATGTCTGTGGGTAAAGTTAGTGACGTCATATGGTCTAGCAGCAGAACAGGGGCTGCCAGTGGAGAACACAAATGACCTGAGGTTTTAGCTATGAAGTAACAGAACCAACTGAGTTACCAGAGTAGTGCATGTGCGCCTTAGAGAGTTTTTACCCCCCTCACTTGATGGGCATTGTGGGAACTAGACACTCAGAACATATAGATGGGAATGTCACCTCGTAGATTCCCCAAGAAGAGGGCAGGGACCTGTGATTTCCCTGCTCGCCTGTGAATGTCAGTGAAAATAACAAAACAGTAGAGCCCCCACACAAAGGTAGTAAAAACAGGTTGAGGCACACATTGAGGAGCTCCTGTGGAAACGCTAGACAAGGCCTGGGCCATGTTTTGAAAAAGCTGAAGGAATCCAGTTAGATAGTTACATTCTATTCACAAAACTACACCCCATTGTGATACCACAAATAAAAGAGGAAGATTTTTCAAACGTATCCAAAGGGAAGAGGCTTCCGATGGTCTCTACAGTAAAGAGTCCATTCTGAATTAAACACAATATAAAAAGTGCTGCTAAACTTCGAAACAAGATTGAGGGAGCTGGAATGAAGACTGAGACAAGCAGGAAAACAAGCATTTGCAATGCACTAGGGTCTCGCATTTGTCGGAGTTACAACTGTTCACAGTTGTAAACTCCCAACTGGATTTTGCCTGCATTAAAAGAAAAAGACAGCGCGATCACGGTGTACAGTTCACACAAAGTGCAATTATGATCGTAACCGGCAAAAGTGCAATTAACGAAGCGCTCTGTCCATTCTGCCCAGTGAGATCGCACTCGGAAAACAGAGAAAAAGTAGTCCACGACCCCAGCAAGCCTCGCATGTTTTCTGTACTTGGTCGCTGCGCTCGAGGATAGCTAAACACGGAAAAGGCATGACATATGCGTGCCTTCCACTAATCAAAAGAAGCGGATTCTAACAGGCAAGCCAACTTGCCAATGAAAGACACTGACATGACGTTGACGGGGCTCCAAGCCCTTTTCTAATACCTAAAGCGTCTAGCTAGCGATACGCATGCGCGAGCGCATGCGACGCAGGCTCGACCCTAAACAGCAGTGTCCTCAGGGAAAAACTGATAAAGGTGAAAACTACAGGCTGGCTTTATACATAAAGGGAGAAGTGTCAAATTTTGCAGTCTCCAGAGGTAGTAAGATTAGATTCCCAGAGCCTGAGCTTGTCTCTCTCTAGTGGAGCTCAAGTTGGTCCTAGCAGCTAACGGACCTCTCGAGAAGGCAAGAACAGTGTATCGATCGCCAAACAGAACAGAGTATCGATTGCCGAGTGGGACATGAGAACCATGACTGCTGCAAGCAAAGAGTATGGTGACTGACAAAAACTTGTCTGCTACGTTGCAATAGCTAAGTGTCAGAGCCGTGCAGTAGTTTGGCTGACGTTTAGAGGCGGAGGAGGCAGGATCCAGCCCAGGGACATGTCAAAGGTTTCTCTTCAACCAGACCAGTGGCAGTAAGCCCTGCTACAGGGATGTTATGTCACTGGTGGCTATATTAGGCCGCTCTGGGACTGTGTGCAATGGCTGAGCGCTGACAATAAGGCGCACACATACTCGCTTGTGGTCTGGTGTGCAACTGCCGATGAGCAGCCTGCCTGTTTATTTAATAACTTACGACCCTTGGGCAAACTATTATCTATTCTGATGCCAGTGGTACTAACAAAACACCATTTAGCCTGTAACATTATATTCCTCCTTTACCAGCAGCAAAACAAAAAATAAATAACACAAACATTATACTTAAAACATAATTCCATTCTTGCATCTCAGAGAGGTTCATACAGCAAACACTTCTGTATGGACCAAAAAATATACCAGTTGTCACAATAGGTAGCAGCTTCGATCTGATCTTTTGTATCATTAGTCCATCACATAGTCTGGAAATTTCTTGGATGGAGTGGGGTTCCTCTGTAGATTGCACTGGGGTAGGCCGTGTCTATATACCCCTGGCCAAGGGGTGGGGTCCCCATGGTCTTCTTCCGTCAGGTGTCTTGCCTTGTCTCCATCTAACTGGGTGGCCTTTTGTGTTAGTCTGGGAACCAAAAATGGGGCCACGCCCGGGGGATGGGGGCATTGAGCCCACAGGGTTAAGTACTGGTAGTTCGCCCTCTTCCTTTGGGTCATCAGTGTTCTGATGATATTGCTTGTCTATGGAGTTAGGGTCCCTGTGTCCTATTTATCTCCAAGGGACCACGTGGAACCGTTTGAAACAAGAAGCTTTCCTGGTGAATGTCTCTCGACCTTGGGTTGCTGATACCATGGTTCCTTGGATTCTCGTGACTTGCCATAAAAGGCATTCAAACAGGAATCAGAACGTGCTCCCTGGGTGCATATCTTTCACTAGCAACCAGTATGCATGCGGTTTTGTTTTAGCTCTCGGTTCTGTTCTTGAAATCGGGACTGGGCAGTATGCCCATTCCCCACATTGCTATTGCTGGGACAGGGCTGACCTTAGTCAGTGGGGCTGGTGTCTACTAGTATTCTGCTTGAGTCAAAAAGTGCGAGGGTGGTATTCTCTGACATTGCCCACTTGCTGTTCTTGAAGGTTTGTTCTTGCTTTGCACTCCATTGCCAAGGGGGTTGAAGCCTTTGTGAGGTCATGAATTGGCTGCAGTAGGTGGCCGTGACTAGAAATCTTCTGACACCATTGACAGTGGTGGGCACCGGTGTCGACTGGATGTACCGGACTTTAGCTGGGTTGGGAGGTGACTCCTTTGGTGGAGAACTGGTAGCCAAAGAAGCATACTTCTTTTTGACAAACTCACATTTCTCTATGTGCAAGGTGAGCCCACAGCCTTGGATGCGTTTAAACACTGCTCTCCTCTCTGTCTATGGAGTTGTTCCTCAAGGGTGGGTGCATGGACCAGGGTGTTGTCACTGACATTTAGGACTCTCTGGAGTCTGTCCAAAATTCCTCTGCTAATGTCCTGGAACACCTTATCAGAGCTAGAAATACCAAAATTGATGTGCTTATCACCAGAACCTGAAGTGGATAGTGAACGTTGTCATATGGTGGGACTCTGGTGCCAGGAGGATCTGATGGTAGCTTAACGTTCAATCCATTTTTGAGAACCAGCTGGAGCTTGAGAGTTCTCCTACAATCTCATCAACGGTCAGGGATAGGTGCCTCTCCTGCTTTTTGGCAGTGTTCGAAAGTCACATATCAATACATATTCCCACTTTTTTTTACCACTTCAGGTTTCGGGCTACCACAATCTGTGAGACCCGGGTGTCGACCCCTATACTTGCTCAATTATGTCTGCTGCTTTGAGCTTCCGTACTTCAGCTTCCAGCCACCCTTCAGTGGCACAGGGTGACTAGCTGCACAGACTGATTGAATTGTAGGTGAACTACTAGGTCTTTCAGACAGCCGATCCCCTTGAATATGTGTTCAAATTCACTGAGGAGAGAGTCCACTGCACTGGCAGAGATCCCGAAATTGATCTAGCCAAAAGCGTTTACCCAGGTGACAGCTGATGAGCAAGTCTGACCCACCTTGGAGTGACATACAATTTTGCCTTTGTGGACTGGCCTTGGTGTCCAATTGTAGTTGTGAAAATGCCAGCAAGAGGGAGGCAAGTGGTAGTCTCAAAAGTGTACTTTGGTGGTAGTGAAGCCAAGTGCCGGTGAGGCAGACACAGCCTGATACAGGGCTAGAGGTAATATATTGATTGACGCTTCTGTGTGCACAAGGACAACAAGCGGCTGCCCTTCTACTGTAACTTGGCAGTCGTTTCTGGGTTGGTTTGACTGCATGGATGGCATGTACTGTTCCCTTTGCAGCATTGTCATCGCCATCTGCTACCACTGATTCTGTTTCCAACTGGCTGGCTGCTTTCTTTTTGGCAAGGGTGCAGATTGACAAACCTTGACAGAACGGTTCATCTTTATGCACACACACACACACGCACACACACACACACACACACACACGCACACGCCCACACCCACACCCACACCCACACACCATTTCTTCCCTTTGGCAGGGCAGTCACCAGTCTGTTGGTTTGTGACATACTTATGTGATCATGCCTACGGTGAGACAGGTTTGCAACTTGGTTGACTGTCTGTCTTTATTGCATGCTGGAGGGCTTCTACCATATGGGCCTTTTGTGACTTTGATAGTTCTTTCTATCAGTTCAGCATGAGAATGACCACCTTAAGTATCTGCTCTCATAGCTTGGCAAAGCAACATCCCATAATAATTGAGCTCAGATCTCTTCTTGCGCATCTGGCAGGATGCAGGTGCTTGCTTTTCGGAGCCGCATCTATAGACTCTTCTGGAGTTTGTCAGTCGAAAGTAGGAACCGCTTGCAATCCGGGTTGACTAGGGGGTCAAACTGTGCTGCCAGGGCAGCTTTGAGCGTAGCGTAGGGCAGATCAGCTTCTCCAACATTCTTGGAAAGTTTGTGTTTGATTGCACTACCTAGATGTAGGAGCATAGACCGATGCCCATCTGCTTTTAGTGCCACTGCTGCAAAGTACATTTCAAGCTGGTCCCAAATTGTCAATTTTGCAGCTAGAGATCAGAGGGCACGGGATACAATGAAAGGTTCTATGGTCAGGATTGATGTCATATTTTAGCTTCCAAGCTCCTGTGAATGAAACCTGACAGGAAGGAGAGCCAGTTGTGTGCTCAACCTTGGAGGAGGCGGTGGAAGCAGGCCGTGTCCTGGCAGTGCTCCTTGTATAACTATTTACCTGGGAGTGGGCCGGTGGGGAAGCGAGAGCCCTCTTGCGCTACAAACAGAAGCCCTTGGGTGGGTTGTCTTGCCTACATGTCAACATGTTGTGGGAGTTGCATAGCCAATTGAGCAACCTGCAGATTATGGAGGGTGCATGGACCACGTGCTCCAACTCTTTTGCCTGCTGGAGCTGAAACTACAGGGGCTCATATGAGGCTGGAGGAGCAGGGCCCGATGGAGGGGCCATGGCACAGTTTGGATGTGGGCTTCACCTAAAGAGGTGGTCTTCCCCTTGATCGGTGTGGTGGTGGAGCCCAGGGCCAGACTGGGAACCCAAAGCACCGCTAGCAAATTTTGTCAAACCAGCCCCCATAGAGTGCAGAGCGAGCAAAACCACTGTAAATGCGCTTGGCGGGTCCAGGCTTTGTCCTGTTCAAAGCAAAAGCAGCAACTGCAGACCAACCCAGCAAAGCACACACAGCAAAGGGGTCAGTACCCCTTCTCACAGCTCTTCAGCTCTTCTCCTTGGCAGAGTATCCTATTGATCCAGACGTGTTCTAAAAGTCTGTGGTTTCGGGTCCAATACTTATACTAATTTCTACCTTCAAAGAAGGCAAACTTCACAGGAAAGTCTTTGTAGTGCACAAGTCCCTGCCTTCCCTGCCGCCAGATTGGAGACTGTATTGTGTAAGGACAGGCACAGCCCTATTCAGGTGTAAGTGTCAGCTCTTCCCACCATGCTAGCCCAGGAAGACCCACCAGGATATGCAGGGCACACCTCAGCTCCCTTTGTGTGACTGTCTAAAGTGAATTCACAACCAGCCCAACTATCACCCTGACCCAGACGTGTATTCCACAGCCAGACAGAAGCACAGAAAGGTTAAGCAAGAAAATTCCCACTTTCTAAAAGTGGCATTTTCAAACACACAATTTAAGAACCACCTTAACTATAAGATTTATTTTAGAAATTGTGAGGTCAGAGACCCACAACTCTAGCTGCTCCCAATGGGAAATGTCACTTAAGATGTTTCAAGGCATTCCCCATGTTAACCTTTGGGAGAGATGGGCCTTGCAACAGTGAAAACTGAATTTGGCAGTATTTCACCATCAGGGCATGTAAAACACACCAGTGCATGTCCTACTTTTTAAATACACTGCACCCTGCCCCTGGGGCTACCTTGCACCTACCGTAGTGGTGCCTTACATGCACTAAAAGGGAAGGTTTGAGTCTGGTAAGTGGGTGCACTTCCCAGGTTGACATGGCAGTTTAAAACCCCACACACAATGGCAGGTCTGACACATTTACAGGGCTACTTGTGGGTGGCACAACCAGTGCTGCAGACCCACTAGTAGCATTTGATTTACAGGCCCTGGGCACACATGGTGCACTATACTACGGAATTACTAGTAAATCAAATGTGCCAATCATGGATATCCAGTCTTAATCACAATTTACCCATGGAGCACTTGCACTTTAGCAGTTATCAGCAGTGGTAAAGTGTCCAGAGTACCAAAACCACCAAAAACGAAATGCAGTCAAAAAATACAGGAGGCAGAGGCAAAAAGACAGACCTGGCATCCTTTGCATAGTTTCCCCTAACAGCTTTTATAACTGCTGCAAAACCGACCCCCAGTAACAAAAGCACTGAACCCCCACAATGTCCAGGGTGAACACCTTGTATGATTAGTTTGGCCTTGGAAGAGCTAGTTCCCCCTTCCGGGGTTTGGGCCGCAGGCAGTTGCGGAGGGTGCAGGAGAGTACTGTCTCTCATCCACAGTTGTTATAGTCAGTGGCAATAGTAGGCGACGTGGGGACTATGTTCACGGGTAGCGCAGACAATAAGGCACACACACTCCCTTGTCGTCTGGTTAGGAACTGAAGATGAGCAACCCTACCTGTATATATATAACAAATCAGGTCACGTGACCCCTGAGCAAACCATTATTTATTTAGGGGCCAGGGGGACTAACAAAACATCTGTAGGCCTGTAAGATTACGAGGGGCAGCACTGCAATGATCCATGTAGCCGGAGTGAACAATGCCACTCTGTGCTTAATTTCAGCCAGTGGTTTTTTTTTTTCCCAGGGCCAGCACTTATTTTTCGGCAACGAGCTTTTACTGCAAGCAAAAGACACATAAGGGAAAAACGGAGGAAGAGAAACCCGAAAAAGTGTCACAAGGGGAGAAAGCGGAAAGCTGCAAGAGTGAGCTGAAGGAGCAGGTAGTGGCTGTAAATGGATTAAAAAGGCCCGAGATGGTTTCAGGATTATGCTGTCTCCGTGTTCTCTGCTCGCACTTTTAATTGCAGCAACCACGTGTTTCAGAGGAGAGCTTTGGGCACCGGCACGTTTTTATTTACAAATCAAGCACTGACGCCACAGGGACTAATACCAATGTGGATAGCAGGTTGAATTGAAATATTTCAGTGATTATGCACTATTAGTCAGATGAAGGAGGAGAGGCTCGATAAGGGGAAATACGACCCTTTTTACTGCGCACTAGCAACAAGTACGATCTGACGCTGTACGTACCAGACTACATTTAATGCATGACTGTAAGAAACACAAATATAACTCGGACAAACTGAATTAGAAGTGCGCCAGAGGTCGAGCAAGACTCTCAAGGAAGCAGCGCTATACTGCCACGTGAGGGTTCTTACATACAGTCTACAACCACAGTTAAGAGCTCTGACCCTACTATGCTGGAAGCAAACAATTACAAAAATTAGAAAGGCCATAAGAGCATTTGGACCGTAGCCTTGTTCAGAATCGCACTTCGGGAAGTACCCACACTGGATGAGCAGGGCATAGCCAATATGAGCTCTGGTGGGCCCCTGAAAGCTGATAATCATCTTGTTTAGAACTAATTGAATATCCGCACCTAACTAGGCACACTGTATCTGTTCCAATACCATATACCAGTGAAACACAAAAAGAGGTTCTCCCCTCAAATGTCAAAACCCACGCCAGGGAGGCGGGTACTATTCACTAAAGCTGTGGTTGGAAAAGCTGACAAACCCAGCGTGGAAAAAAAATATTCAACATCAGCACATATTCTTATAGAACTGATCACGATAAAAATGTGGATTGACATAGTAGAAGGAGAAACAGCTAAAAGGATCAGAGATACAGTCATTGAAGTCAGGTATCGTAGCCTTTAATAGGCGCCTGGGTGAATTTGAATCCTGCCTGAACGCCGTAGAACATAAACTGATTTGATGAATTGCAGATGTTTCTGAAATAGATTGCAGTCGGATAGGTGTATGAATATTAACGATTCTTATCACACCATTATCCAGGACTCGCGTGTCAGTTAATGAGATTGTTTACTATAACGTTTAATGTGGTCCCTAAATTAATGGAAAAACTTCAATACCAAACCGAGTAATAAGTTTGACAGACACCACCAGCATCTCTATCGTGTCACCGAATAGCAACAGACTGACACTATATATAAAACGGAAAGAGTACTAGCATTCCTGCGATCTAAACAATCTCGCATAATATTGGTACAAATAAGACAAACAAGTAAAACAGGGTTGGGTTTTAAGGTAATATATGCCAGCGACCATAGGCAAGCGCTCACCCAAATAATACTCGGGTACTATCAACTGGAAAAAGTGAAGTTGAGTGTCAGTTTTGATTAAAAATAGTCCATACCAACCAGAATTCTTCAGACCTGCTGTGATCCTAGAGGGCACTATGCTATGTCTTTGTTAAGCTTCGTATACAAGAATGCTTACATTAGGATCAATAAATCCACCCACGGGCTATAAAGCATATTTGTTTACAAGCATTTCTAGAACCCTATTTATTATCTATGCCCAAATAGCACATAATAATTGGCAGAGACTGGAATGTCTTGCTAGATAGATCAAGACCTTCTGACGTACGAAGATGGAAAGACAGATGCTTGTTACAGGACCTTATGCCAGACCGCACTTCTGGAACCTTGGGAAGTAGTACATCTGTCGGACCACGACTGCACATTCCTATCATGTGTTTATAGCGTTAGGGGGGCGGAGTCAAGATGCCAGCCAGAGCAGTTGCCTGAGATGAAGGCCCATATTTATACTTTTTGACGCTAAACTGCGCTAACGCAGTTTAGCGTCAAAAAGTTTTGCGCCGTCTAACGCCATTCTGAAGCGCCATGCGGGCGCCGTATTTATGGAATGGCGTTAGACGGCGCAATCAGACCGGCGCTGCCTGGTTTGCGTGGGAAAAAACCACGTAGACCAGACAGCGCCGGCGTAGGGGGAAAATGGCGCATGGGCGTCTTAAAATGGGGCAAGTCAGGTTACGTCGAAAAAATCGTCTTAACCCGACTTGCGCCATTTTTTAACGACGCCCATCCCCCATCAACATGACTCCTATCATTGTAAAGATAGGAGTCATGCCCCCTTGCCCAATGGCCATGCCCAGGGGACTTCTGTCCCCTGGGCATGGTCATTGGGCATAGTGGCATGTAGGGGGGCACAAATAAGGCCCCCCTATGCCACCAAAAAAAAATATAAAAAATAAAAAATTATACTTACCTGAACTTACCTGAATGTCCCTGGGGTGGGTCCCTCCATCCTTGGGGGTCCTCCTGGGGTGGGCAAGGGTGGCAGGGGGGGTCCCTGGGGGCATGGGAGGGCACCTGTGGGCTCATTTTGAGCCCACAGGCCCCTTAACGCCTGCCCTGAGCAGGCGTTAAAAAGTGGCGCAAATGCGCCGTTTTTTGCCACGCCAACTCCCGGGCGTCTCTTTTGCCCGGGAGTATAAATACCACGTAAAGGCCTGGGAGTCATTTTTTAGACGGGAACGCCTCCCTTGCATATCATTAACGCAAGGAAGGGGTTCACTCTAAAAAATGACGCACATTCCGGGAACTTTGGCGCTATTCGCCTCTAACGCCATAGTATAAATATGGCGTTAGTTGGCGTTAGTTTTGCGTCGAAATTGCGTCAAAAAAAACGACGCAATTTCGGCGCAAACGGAGTATAAATATGGCCCGAAGTTCTGCGACGGCCCTGGGATAAAATTCTTCAATCGCGTTAACGAAGAGCCGCAAAGCGACAGAGATCAGAACCCCCGGGGGGGGGGAGAGAAAGGTGAATCGCTGATGCCGGTGAGGAGTGAGGGGGTGTCTGACGGCCGATATATGAACCGCGGCGCCTGAGCTCTGTTCGGGCCGGGTGAGGCCAGGAGAAGGCAGGGCTGCCTCTGGAGCACGCGGCCTGCCCTGTGGTGTCCTGATCGGAGCAGCTCCCGAGTGTGGGAGAGAGGGCGCACCGAATGGAGTCCGGTACAGCTGCACCCTACATAAGGGTTTCCAGAAAGAAGCGAGTGGCACGAGCCCCCTCCCCACGCTTGTTTCTGACCAAGGCCAAACCCGGAGCAGGTCATAAATGAAATGCAATGACAGGAAAAGAAATCCTGGTTGCCAATGGTCTAGCGCAAACTGGCCACAACGAAAGTGACAATAAAGGGACTGAAGCAGCTCTAAAAGAACAGTAAGGAGTTGGGGCCACATTCTGTCCAGCAAAGATTTTACATGGGACATTGAGACTGGGTGGAGGGCCTATCCTAGTGGCCGACCTTTTTAAACACGTGTAGGAGTAACGTGGATACAATACCTCATGCGCTCTATCACGTGCCAGAGGCGATGCCTGTTGCCAGAGGCAAGAAACTAGGCAGTTATTGGCAACTCTGAGCTCCTGGACGCCAACCGAAACAACGTAATGACTGCTAGTACATGGCAATGCAATGATGGGGAAAACTAAAAGCACCAAGCGAACGGAGCAAGACCCAGAGCAAATCCCGAAGGAGGCAGGCGCGATGGAGACCTTCAATCAATTGGATATGACACTCAAATCGCACTCCGCACAATTCAACAAGGTTCTCCAGGCTATTCTGGACACGAAAACTTCGCTTGAGGTCAGAATCGATGCTATTGTCATAGAGGTCAATCTTCTTCAAGTGGACCACCGTAATCTAGCGGAGCGGGTCAAAGAAGCGGAATCTTCGCTTGCTGCTCTTCGCCCTTCGGTTCAAGATCTCCAGATGCAGATGACGCCGGCAAAATTGGAGATGACTTCCCTCCACAAACCGGCAGAGTAGGCAGAAGGAAGACCGCGCAATAACAATATCAGACTGGTGGGATTTCCTGAACAAATGGAAGGTCTTAGTGTCGAATTATTTGTAGAAAAATGGTTGACTTCTAATGTGCTAGACGGGAAACCCTCGAAGTTCTTCTCGGTGGAACGGGCCCACAGAGTACCCGGCAGGGGACCGCGTCAGGGTGCTCCACCACGACCAATAGTAACTCGTCTCCTTAATTTTAGAGACCGTGATTTGATATTGCAACTTTCTTGCACTAAGGGCACATGACACTATGAAAATGCTGAGATCTCAGCTTATCCAGATTTTTCCTCGGAAGTACAAAAGCAACGCAATTCCTTTATCAAAGTAAAGAAACATCTAAGAGGACTGAATTACAAATAAGCACTTCTGTTCCCAGCGAAGTTGCAGGTGATCGATGGAGATGCAACACAAGTGTTCACCTCCCCTGAGGATGCCTGGACTTGGGTGCATGCCAAAGGGCTCATGCACTCTACGCAACTGTCATGGGCTGAGGACACCTGGCTGACACCACGAGCAAACAGGCGCAAACGCAACACTGGCAGAGTGAGACCGTCAAAGGCCCAAGTGGCAAAAGAACAAGAGGGAGCACTGAAAGAGGCCTTGCAGCTGTCCAACAACAAGTTTTTTGCGCTGGCCGATAAAACATCCGTTGACTCTGACAAAGATGCCGGAACTCCATCGCCGTCCCAGAACTCACCCAAGGAAGAAGGCCCGGCGCTAACACAACGTGCAGTAGACTTATTGCACTGTTGTTCTCCTTTTTGGAAGAATGCTATAAAGTTCAAGGGAAATAACTGCCAGAACAGAACTTCATCCCGTCTAAACAGACAACACCCCCACCCCTCCCCCCGCCCCCAGGGACCTGTACTATAAGTCTTTTGCTCAATCCCAGGTTGATACATGATACATATTAATGGTCAAACCAGGGATCAGGGAGTTGTTTATCTTGTTAATGTTTATCGGAGAAATGCCGGGAGGTCTTGGGGGGGCGGGGTGGTTTCGGGGGTTGGAGGGGAGCAGGGGCTGCACGGGAACTTGCACAATATGTTTTGATGTTATGACGGTGGACTATGCTACTTTGACTTGGAACATTTGGGGGAAGGGTAATCCTGTTAAATGATACAGGGTATACAATTATCTTAGAAGAGGGCGGATTCATTTTACCTGTCTCCAAGAGACGCATTTAACGCATAGGGGATTACTTAGACTTAGTCGCCGGTGGAGGGGCCAGATATATGGGATTGAATACTCAGCATATGCTATAGGAGCACTAATCTGGGTGGCACCGGAGGTACCTTTTGTTAAAACCAGAGTATATGTAGACCACGAAGGGAGATACGTACTCCTAGAGGGTCGATTGAATGGTCAACCTATTATGATAGCATCAATATATGGCCCAAACACAACCCAGGGGACTTTTTTGAATGAGTTAACCCCAAACCTGATACATAACCATAAGGCTCCTGGAATTTGGGGGGGGGAGATTTTAATTGCATACAGAACACCCTGTTGGATCGTTCACTCCTACCACTCCCGGGCACTCCTAGCATACAGGCCTCCAGACATGTCCAACATTGGTCCCAATCTATGAATCTACATGATATTTGGCGGCTACATCACCCGAAGACCAGAGAATACTCATATTACGCACCAGGGTACCAAATACACACAAGGCTTGACTATGATTTCTGCTACTCCCTGTTTTGGCCCTATATCCACGGTTCTGAATATCTAGGTAGGACACTGTCGATCACAATCTCCTCAGAGTCACCTTTAGTTGGGGCAACACTAAACCCCCGATACCACTATGGAAACTATGGCCAGCGGAACTGCAGGACTCTGCATTTATGTCTAAGATAGGTTCCACTCTTTCAGAATACTTTAAACATAATTATACAAAAAAGGTGTACACTGTTTCAGGGGAGAGTAAATCTAAGGGAACCTTCAAGTTCAGGAGCAAGAGCCCTCACACATCCTAACGGATGTCATGCTTCATCATCGGGGTGCTCCTCGTCAGACCGGCGCTGCAATGTCTGACGGGGTCCCCGTTAGGGGGCTCTTTGCCGGAGATCTTTTTAGTAGTGTCTGCCGTGGTGGAAAGTTTCACAAGAAAATGCTACGGTCAGGCACTATTTCTGGCAGGAGAGCAAAAGGCTAAAATTGGTTCCAAACCCCGAAAACTAGCACTGTTTATTGTATCAAAGAAGGGGGTTAGACCAAGATTAAAAACACAGAGAAAGTGATAAATTGAGAAGTAATGCTTAACCACTTTCTTGGGTGAATGGGGCCGGGGAAATAATCACCTATCCCCTAAACACTGGTCAGCATGTTTCGTGTCCTGCGGTCTATACAGATCCTATGACGCTTCTTCAGGACCATCATAATAAAGGGACTTCTCCTGACCCATAGTTAGTAAAGACACTGATAGTTTTTTACCAAATACATTAAAATAATTTATATATGTATTAACAAACAGTCACTTACATTGGAGTATACTGTCCATCAAAAAGAACAAAAAAGGTCGCCATAGAAAATAAATCATAAATTCAAATACACATAATTAGTGCCAACGTCACCCGTGCTGAAACAGTGAAAACAAAGGGTGACTACCCATAATGCAATGGTGTGAGCAAAGTCATATGCTTACCGTCCCCAGTCGTAGGAAGGGCTCCTGGGGAAGGAACAAGCCTTGGACGGACACTACTAATATCAAAACAAATGGGAAGACCAAAATTCATAGAACTCCAAATCAAATTGAATATAGTCAAGACAATGTCATCTGGTCATGGGTATATGTATGACAGAACAAATCAAGGACTCTAAGCAATAGGTCAGAGGTATAGTCGACTCAGGGCATGTAGTGCTACCTGTTAGTCACTAACCTTATCTAGTTAGCTTCATAATGGCTTCAAAAGATATCAAGAGACATAATGGGGCGGTACAGCCACCAACAAACTAGTGCTCCAGGGCTTGTATATCAGAAATGACAATACGTGGAAACCATTCTTGTAATCAAAACATATTAGTAAATGCTGATTGATGGCACAAACCCTTGTGGGCCCCTACATCTAAACCAAGCAAAAGTGGAAAGCCGTAATTGCCGCAAAAACACATAGACGTCGTGAGAGTCAGAAGGTAAGACTCCAACCGGCTGAGAGCTGTAAGTGAAATTACTCATCGGTCCTGAAAAAAACAATGTATCCAGAAGGTATAATTGTAGGATAACTCACTTTTGTGATGACGGTCTCTACGTCTGGCACCTACCCCGGCTTGTTCTACCGGATCGAAGAACGCCGGGCGACAGGATACTCTTTTAAAGAAAATGAAGACGCAAGATTAACGCGCTTCTGGGTCACGTGGCAAAGTTAATAGAAATAGAGGGCAGACTGACCAGTTTCTAAGACAGTCATAAAAATAGATGAAGGGCATGTGCTGCTTTGCCAATCAGGGGCCATAATGGAAAGGGGAATAAGCGCAATTGATCACACATTGTATCTCGGTATCCTGATGCAATCAAAGGATAAACACAAGTAAAAAGGAGCATGGAAAGGGGGCAATGTAGCCCCACTAAACAGCCAGATCTAGTGATAAGTCATATCACCAGTCAGACAATGTAGTGGCAGTCACTACTAAAAAGATATCCGGCAAAGAGCCCCCTTACGGGGAGCCCGTCAGACATTGCAGCGCCGGTCTGACGAGGAGCACCCCGATGATGAAGAATGACATCCGTTAGGATGTGTGAGGGCTCTTGCTCCTGAACTTGAAGGTTCCCTTAGATTTACTCTCCCCTGGAACAGTGTACACTGTACTCTGTGCCTCCTACCCCACCGGTCCCCCATCTTCGATCGTATCTGCAGGCACTACCACTACCTACCCTATCCTAGCAGCAGTGTCAGGATTTAGAACTCCCGTTGCAAATAGAAGAGTTACAGTTAGTAATACAACAGATAGCTAAAGGGAAAACCCCCAGAATGGATGGGTTTTCCACTGAATTTTTTTCGACTTACAAAGACACACTCACACCTAGATTATTGGACTTGTGTAATGCATCTTATCAATGTGGGAACCTCCCAACATCGCTTTGTGAGGCACTTATAATAGTATTGCCCAAACCTGGAAAAGACCTGCTTGAAGTAGGCTCATACAGGCCTCTTTCTATGTTAAACGTTGACTTGGCTAATAGACTTCTCCCGGTGAATTTGTCCTTAATTCACCCTGATCAATGCGGTTTTGTGCCTCGCAGAGCCAGATTTCACAACACCAGGTGACTGTGTCACATAATAGGCAGTCTCCAGGGATGCAGGCCACCCAGTGGGTATATCCCTGGACTTTGAAAAGGCATTCGACACGCTGGGCTGGACATATCTAATACAGGTCCTGGAGCGCTTCGGACATGGCCCTAGTTTCTTAAAATGGATACAATTTCTATACTCCGTCCCTCGAGCAAGGGTCCGCACTGGCGGTCAGATATCTTGTGCCTTCTCTATTCAAGGAGGGACGCAACAAGGCTGCTCTCTTTCACCAGTACGTTTCATGCTAGCCATGGAACCACTAGCAGCACAATTGCAAATAAAAGAAGTTGAGTGGGGTATTTGGGCGGGCAGACAATGGCATGTTACCTGCCTATATGCAGATGATGTTTTAATTTATATAAGGAATGTAGCTGAAGCTCTTCATGAGTTATTCAGTATATTAGACCACTTTGAGAGGGTGGCGGGCTTGAGGGTGAACTAGACTAAATCCTGTGCCTTCACACTACGTAAGATTGGTGATGTGGTAGACCTCATGCAGACCGAAGAGTGACTGGTGTGGGCCACCGGGACTTTCCGCTATTTGGGTATCAATGTTTATCACTCTGAGATGGACCTGATAGTAGGTAACTATTGCAGGGCCCTGTCCAACACTAGACAGTCCATGGCCATTTGGACCCACCTTCCCCTCTCTCCAATGGGTAGAGCGGCCATTGTCAAAATGCTGGTTCTTCCCAGATTACTTTATTTGTTCCTGGCATTGCCGATTCCTGTGGGGAAATCCTGGTTTAAAACTATGCGCAGTTTGATTACATCACTCATATAGGGCTTGGGTCGTAGGCGGGTATCTCTGCAGAGACTCCAACTTCCTTTGATCGAGGGTGGTATGGCGGTGCCAGATATAGAACGATATTATGTGGCGGCCCAGCTTCAGTGGTTGATGCCTTGATTAACCGGGGATCAAACAATAGAAGGAAATATGACGCGAGAAATGTTGGGGGGGAGGAATTTTAGGTTGCCTTCTCACACGGGATGCTCCCAGTAGAGAATTGGGTTTATTGATGCAAACAGTGAAGCAGGTTTGGATAAGGTATATCATGCCACGACACTGTTTGCTCCTCTACTCACCTAAACTCCCGGTGTGGGATGTATCACAGTTGCGAGCTCTTGCTCACATATATAATTTCAATCCCTGGAGGGAGGGAGGACTCACTCACATGGGTGACCTCTATGCAGAATGTCAACTGCGTAACTTTTCAAATTTGAAAGATATTTATGGTTTGGACTCGGGACAGTTCCTTGCCTGTGTAGAAGTACAGGTAGTGTTGAGGAACATTTGGCGACCAGGCCCTACAGAACCCAAAATACATCAGGGGATGCATTATATTCTAACACAGGGTTCAGGCAGGAGGGCGATCTCCAATCTCTGTATAGCACTAAGGGAGACACAGGATGCACCTCAAGCCCGTAATAAAACTAGATGGGACACTTGCCTGGGCAATAATCTGACTGGACAACTATGGAAGATGTCATTATAACGGGTGTGCTACATTTCCAGAAATTCCAGATTGAAATATACCCAATTCAATTATGTTCACCAAACTTATTTAACGCCCCATCGTCTACTTGGTATGTTCCCGGGGGCCTCCCCCTCCTGACCAAGGTGCGTCCATGATGATGCAACCTTTCTGCATATGACATGGGAATGCCCAGTGTTGCATAGTACAGGGAGTGCAGAATTATTAGGCAAATGAGTATTTTGACCACATCATCCTCTTTATGCATGTTGTCTTACTCCAAGCTGTATAGGCTCGAAAGCCTACTACCAATTAAGCATATTAGGTGATGTGCATCTCTGTAATGAGAAGGGGTGTGGTCTAATGACATCAACACCCTATATCAGGTGTGCATAATTATTAGGCAACTTCCTTTCCTTTGGCAAAATGGGTCAAAAGAAGGACTTGACAGGCTCAGAAAAGTCAAAAATAGTGAGATATCTTGCAGAGGGATGCAGCACTCTTAAAATTGCAAAGCTTCTGAAGCGTGATCATCGAACAATCAAGCGTTTCATTCAAAATAGTCAACAGGGTCACAAGAAGCGTGTGGAAAAACCAAGGCGCAAAATAACTGCCCATGAACTGAGAAAAGTCAAGCGTGCAGCTGCCACGATGCCACTTGCCACCAGTTTGGCCATATTTCAGAGCTGCAACATCACTGGAGTGCCCAAAAGCACAAGGTGTGCAATACTCAGAGACATGGCCAAGGTAAGAAAGGCTGAAAGACGACCACCACTGAACAAGACACACAAGCTGAAACGTCAAGACTGGGCCAATAAATATCTCAAGACTGATTTATCTAAGGTTTAATGGACTGATGAAATGAGAGTGAGTCTTGATGGACCAGATGGATGGGCCCGTGGCTGGATTGGTAAAGGGCAGAGAGCTCCAGTCCGACTCAGACGCCAGCAAGGTGGAGGTGGAGTACTGGTTTGGGCTGGTATCATCAAAGATGAGCTTGTGGGGCCTTTTCGGGTTGAGGATGGAGTCAAGCTCAACTCCCAGTCCTACTGCCAGTTCCTGGAAGACACCTTCTTCAAGCAGTGGTACAGGAAGAAGTCTGCATCCTTCAAGAAAAACATGATTTTCATGCAGGACAATGCTCCATCACACGTGTCCAAGTACTCCACAGCGTGGCTGGCAAGAAAGGGTATAAAAGAAGGAAATCTAATGACATGGCCTCCTTGTTCACCTGATCTGAACCCCATTGAGAACCTGTGGTCCATCATCAAATGTGAGATTTACAAGGAGGGAAAACAGTACACCTCTCTGAACAGTGTCTGGGAGGCTGTGGTTGCTGCTGCACGCAATGTTGATGGTGAACAGATCAAAACACTGACAGAATCCATGGATGGCAGGCTTTTGAGTGTCCTTGCAAAGAAAGGTGGCTATATTGGTCACTGATTTGTTTTTGTTTTGTTTTTGAATGTCAGAAATGTATATTTGTGAATGTTGAGATGTTATATTGGTTTCACTGGTAATAATAAATAATTGAAATGGGTATATATATTTTTTTTGTTAAGTTGCCTAATAATTATGCACAGTAATAGTCACCTGCACACACAGATATCCCCCTAACATAGCTAAAACTAAAAACAAACTAAAAACTACTTCCAAAAATATTCAGCTTTGATATTAATGAGTTTTTTGGGTTCATTGAGAACATGGTTGTTGTTCAATAATAAAATTAATCCTCAAAAATACAACTTGCCTAATAATTCTGCACTCCCTGTATATGGATGCAAGTGGTGTGGCATGTGTCGGATATTATAGATGTGTGCTTTCCACTGGACCCCCTTCTCTGTCTCCTAGGAATAACTGAGAGAACTGCACAAACTAAATACTACCTAAGATTTGTGGACCTTGCACTCGTATTGTTTAGGCAGCTTATTGCCATGTCCTGGAAAGCAGCGCAACCCCGTGGTGTAGAGAGCTGGCTACGAGAGGTATCCCGCTGGGCTGTAGCAGAGGTCACGGCATTGGAATATGACCAAAGATTCAGGGGTGGCGTGGACAAGTGACAATTTGGGACACCTACATCATGAAGTTAACTGATAAATTAATACCCTGACAGGAGGAGACATCAGCCCTGCAGGTTTACCCAGGTTAACAGAGTAACACAAAGAGCTATAACACACAGCCCGACGCTAACTCACCAGACTACAGAACCGCAGCCTGGATACTATTATTTATTATGTTACCCAGGGACAGGATGTGCCATTAGTCTCCAAGATTCTTGATGGGTTGGACAGTCAATATGCCCAATGGCAGTGTTTGACAACCCCTGGAGGGCGGGACTCAGGAGCTACTGATATTTGGGTGCTTGTCCTCTGCCCTCTCTTCCTCCCCTTCCTGCCCCGGCACCGGCGCCCCCCCTTCTGGGACTGTGGTCCTGGGTGGGGGGTTTGCCAGGGTTCCCCCTTCAGCCCCTGGACCGCACTTACCTGGCACAAACTACCGTTTGAAAGTTTCACCAAGTTCTGTTCCTTCCCCTATATTGGCCATGTGAGGACCCTTTGACAACGTAAGCAATGATGGTATGGATCTGTGACACATGCTTTTGATATACATTGTTAGATGGTTCATGAAAGATTTTTTGGGTGATGTGTCATGTATTTTAGTATTATTGTTTAGGACTAGGGCTTACCTACGTGCTGGTGTGATTAACAATAATATGATACGAAGCCGTTACTGATACTCTGTAACCTCGATTGAAAATAAATTGTAATATATCTAAAGATGTTGTCACTAGCTCTACATTTGACATAGTTGGAAAATTTATAAAAATATAAATACAAATAAAAAATGTGTTTATAGCTCTAGATCACACAGAGTGTTTTTTCCTAATATCAAACAAACATCTGAATAAATTGACAGATACTTTGTTTCTCCCGAACAGTGTATAGGACCATAATTTAACCAGATTACAACAAGATGTTGAACCGACTAGGCCACAGGCGAGATAACGAAAGACAAAAAACAATGAAGCTCCTTTCTCTACAAAATGAAGAGTGACAAGCCTGCACAGTAGAAGCTCCGTGGGCAGCAGGAAAAGCATATGTTAAGTGCATCGTGATGAGGGACTCAGCCCCCGCCAAGTGCAAAGCCACGGAAGTGCAGAGGGAGGGCAGTTTACATGGGCCTATAATAATTTACCACAGACATGAAAACGCAAGAATTAAATACCTTGCAGACATCCAAAGCTGATACGCACTAACCCACCAAAAAAAAAAAAAATGTACCGAGAAGGGGAGAAGGCGGGTCAACTTTTAATGCTGCAATTAAACCAATTGGAAATACTGAACACAGTCCTGGCCGTGAAAGACCCTAGAAGCAGATCACTCACTAAGGCAAGAGTCATTATAAATACAGTTGAAAAATTCCGTAGTACTCTATGTAACCTGAACTCAGAGACACCAGTGATTGCCTGAGACTACCACATATAGAGAGATACTGGATTGCATATCCGCTATCACAACTAAAATACGCATTACTAACATGGGCCGATATACCACTTTTGACACGTATCGAGCAAGCATTGACCCGATCTACACAGGGCTTGAATCAGGAATAAATGCAAACCAAAAAAAGGTAAAAACAATGGGACCCCTCCCCCCCCCCATGTAAGCTCAAGTTCACTCATGGCACAGGGCTCATAAGAGTAACAGCAGGCCATATATGGGAGCCCAGATTTGGCAAAGTGAAAGCATACTGATTGAAGGAATAACATGGGAACTATGGAAGAGTAAAAGAATACACAGCCTTACCGATTTAACCAAAGGGGGTGAATACAAAAACTTTACATATCTGTCATTAATTTCATGTACCGCAAAAAACACGAGTGGAGATACTGGCAACTTCTACATTGCACAACACATTCATTGAGAAGCACACCAGACGACTTACAATATCACATGCATACAAACACGGAGGTCCTATAAGGGTATGGCATCCAGCTTATGCAAAATATTAATAGATTGGACATTTTGAACCCCCACGTAAGAAGACATTAAGAATTGGTGGGGAAATTTCAGAAAAATATCTACAAGAAGACTAGGACAACTTGATGTATATGCATGATAAGGGTTGGAGGGATGCACTACAAAATTGAGCTACTTTAAGATCTTGCACAGGTAGCACTGGTCTTATGAAGTATACATACCAAAAAGGCAGAAGCCTTAACAGTGTAGATTGCACTATTAAACAATTACTTCTTCTCCACTCGGTCAATTATAACAGACCGAAATGGCTTGTCTCAACTAAACTTGGAATTCTTAGACTATGGAAAACTTCGAAATTATTGTCTTATATTATGTGGCTGAAAGGTATGTTTGCTATGATGAGATGACTTACAGGCTAAATGATCCGATGGTAAATTAAAAAAAATATACTAACACTTCTTATCTGATGACCGCTGTAAGCGACTGTCAGATGAGCATGAAAAAGAAGAGTGAGAGAGAGAGGTATAAAGATCCTGGAATAAGAAATGTGAAGGGAGGAGTTAGTGGAGAAATATTGGTTAAGAGACAAATAATATAACCTAAATAACCTAAATATGAGGGAATATGGGGAACACACTTTTCTCCAATCGACTGCTTGTATTATTTGTAAGAAATTGATTTATAAATTCAGGAATTATAGACATGTTGTTCAATAAAGAATTGCATTACAAAAATAAGAAAATATTCCCAAATAGAGGTGCATTGACTTTTAAAGAATCAAATCAGATTTTACAAAGCTACTTATGTACTAATAGGTCGTTTCACTAAATATTGTCTCGCAGGGGGATGTAGAACGACCTGCCTAATTAATATCATTATACAGGTCACATTTTGCGACCACATGCGATTGGCTACAATCACATGGATGATGGCTTACAAGGGACAACAGACCACAATATCTGTGATTCCATTTCAAAACATTTTTTAAAGCAGTCTAAATTCTGTAAATTAACTGAAGCTAATTTAAAAAAAGTTTCCTATCTTGGAAAATTTCAAAGAGAGTTGGCAGGTGTTCTCTGGAACCTTCCCCTTTGGAAATCAGTTACCTCTGCAAACTGGTCAATAACTGATTAATGGTTTGTAGCCGGTTATGCGGTTGCAACAATTGCTACATACCATACCAACTCACAATTTGGAAGCAACATGCCCCTACCAATCTATGATTCAGTATGTTTGGAAACTCCAATTTGGGATTTGGAAAAGATACTACAAATTTCCAAAAGAGGTTAGTCCATCTGAAAAAGGAATTTTGCAGTTGCGAACCCTGGGATTATACGACTCCCAGGGTTAAAACTGCACAAAGCCTTAGTACATCTGGCCCTTAGTCCTAGGAAAATGCATTGCAGTCTCGTTAGTGTCAGTTTCGTATGGCTGAAGACAAATATACCCTCTGGAGTGATAAGAAAATGTGCTTTCCTACTCCTTAAAGGCTCATTGCTTGCCTGCCAATACATCAGACTTGAAAGCAAGATTAAAGATGAGTGCAAACTATATTTGTAAAATTAGGGTTTCTGTGTCTCTAGCCAGTTCAGTATCCTGGTAGTTTTTTCAATGGAGGTTGAGGATTATAACCCAAGATATAAAAAATGCATTATTCTGCCATCCTGTTTTTAAAGGTTTTTTGAGAGGTGGGGTTTCGAACCCCAGTTTGCCTGTTGAGTGTCTCACGTCCTTAGAGCAGGATGGACATAGTGACATAGTGGAATTTGTCAGTTGTACCTCTTCTAGATTATCTCCATACCTTGTGTCCTTTCAGCAAATATGCTTTGAAAACTGTACTAAAAAATCCACTATTGGTCCCCATTATTTCATAATTTTATTAGGGGTGACCCTGTACCCCCACATCTCCAAGGCGAAGTTGGGCTCTCGCACTTAGCTCTCCCTCTATAATTTGGAACATCTGTTCCTTGGGGGGGATGGGCTCTCTCACTTAGCTCTCCCTCTAAAATTCAGGACAGTTAATATGTCCTCTCACTTATAAAGATAACGAGTTGCCACAGCAACAGAATACAGGTGGTGATGGGATTCAGAAGTGTGTACCTAGTAAAGTGGGGCAGAGTTCAAGGGTTAAGAGGAAAGTGGAGGCTCTTTAGGTATTGTATTTTATCTGTTCCTTGAAAAGATGTCTCTTTCATCACTTGTTTTGGAAGTGGAGCGGAGATTATATGATGTGCAAAGTAAAGCTATTTCAATCCTTGTGTATTGCTTCAGAAAGTTTGTCTTCTGGTATTTTCCTTGTCTACCTCTTTCTTGGAGTGCTGGTGAAATAATTGATATGTTGGCATGGCCTCCTTACATGGTGATGTATGGATATTATTTTGGAACTCAACTTTATTTGGGAAACAGCTTGAGTACAATATCAAAGTCATCTTTTACCTTTGCAAACACATGCCTATACACGTCATCAGTCTTTCACAGTTTTTTATTTAGCTGCCTGATCCTCCAAAAACACAATTTACTCTAGCATGTCTGGCATGGACAACCAAACAGGTAAAATGTGACTCCTCGTCCTGACACTCTACAAGACAGGCACTTAATATTTCTTTGGGCTGTACGGGAAAGGGTGTTCATTGGTACTGCCTTGTAGATAATCCAACATATCTTGAAGTTGATGCAGCTTGCAGAATGAGGCAATTCAGTTCTATCCAGGAGGGTTCTACTTCGTTAGAAATCTTGTGAGTTGGACAGCGTCTTGGAGGATGCTCTTTAGATGGGCCATATGTGGTGTCTGGCACGCAGATGAATTGGGTGTTGCCTTCATGTGGTTGGGAAAGTATGAATGTTTGAATGGTGCCTTTAAATTCAGCTTTAGGGAAAAGGAGGGTGTTGTTTTCTAGAGGAAGGTTAGCATGCTGTATCATGTGATATTGATGTCGCAGTACAACTTTTAGCATTTGCATAACTGAAAGACTGTGAGCGGTGTCAATCGCTTTATGGATTTTAAACTGTGTCTCCTTTTAAACCCTGAAAGATGACAATCCCATTTTAACACATAGAACCCATTTGATCACACCCAAATGACAGACAGAGAAGTCTTAAATCTTAAGGGTTTTATATTCAGAATTTTATCATACAGAAATCGATTGAAATAGTCAAGGTAAATTAATCAATATATCAGAGGACAAAGTTCAGTTAAAACATAGACATCAATCAAAGAACTCAGTAAAGATCAGTTCAGCAAATCGTAAGGTCTAAAATGGGAGAGAAATCCAATATGGATTTACCTCACAGGGTCAGTAAGGAAAAGGCTCTTAAACACGTGAAGAACACACTTTTATAGGGTTCTTATCTAGAGGGTTTCATACTTTAACCACGGCGATATATATGGTTCTCACGAACTAAATCAAACACATCTAAATATAGTTAAATAGTTGCAAACGGATACATTTAGAAAATCTCTTATAATTCAACAACATATAGCTTCTCACGGACACCACCTGTGCTTGAACAAATATGGTTACATCACGTAATTCTGCTAAGCCAACTAGGTGCAACCTTGACTTAATGCAATTTAATTTTTATTCAGAACAGTTCCTGAAGGTGGCTGTCCCTGCCCATAAACACATTTAATTTATTTTCTACTGAGACACGAAAATATGTGTTTATCTACGTGGTGCAGGGAAACATCACAAACAAAATGGTGTCTGAGGCTTAGGTGGTCATTATGAACATGGTGGGAAAGACCGCCAACCGCCGTGTAGGCGGTGAACAGAATCCTGCCATTGGCGGTGAATGGAAACCCGCCATATAATGAACGAAAAACCCGACCCCGCCAAAAATTCCCAGACCACCACTCCTGCCATGATTCTGTCGGTGGGAATCCTGGCCCAACCCACCCCGCCCCACCAAGCACACCCACATCCCGCCCTCCAAATAATGATGCACAAATCACCTCGGCGGACAGTGGAGGCCAGACGACGATTGACGGCTGCGACCACCACAGGCGGCAAGTGGACTCAACAGCAACAAGTGCACACATGCGATAGGCGTATCACCCACACACCTGACACACATCCAGAACCCCATAAAACACCCGCAGACACACCCCACAATCCCTTGCACCGAAACCAGGACAAGAAGACGGAGAGCACCAGAGCCAGACAGCAAACGCCAGCATACAGGAGACGCACATCGACCCACAGAGGAGCACCCTTACCCTGTCCCCAGTCCTGACGCCATCCACCACACTCACCATGTCCCCCCCAAAAAAATCCACGCTTCACCGAAAGGGAGCTAAGGACCAAGGTGGACGAGATCCTGAAGGTGGAGCCACAAATATTCGGGGCCGAGGTGCAGCACACACCCATCGCGCGGAAATTGGGCTGTGGCAGACCATTGTCAACAGGGTGAATACAGTGAGACACCATCCATGCACCAGGGACGACATACGGAAGAGAGGGAATGACCTGCGGGGGAAGGTCACGGCCATGGCATCTAGGCACCACATCGCAGTGCAGAAGACTGGGTGAGGGCCGCCATTAACACCACCCGACTACATTGACTGGGAGGAGAAGGTCCTTGCCATCCTGCACCCAGAGGGACTCACTGGACTCGGGTAAGTCATCTACAATTACCCCATATACAACACATCTGCAATGCATGCACCACCCCACCCCACCCACACCCACCTGGACCTACACCCCACCCAGCCATTACCCACCACATCCACCACCCTGCATTAACTCCAACCCACTAACAGGCCCACATCACTCCTGCTGTGCACAGCCACCCACCCCTGCACGTACCCACAATGGAACAATACCCCCCACCACAATGCAACCCCACCACTGGCGCTAGGTGCTATGTCAACCTCACAAAGGCACCCTGGAAGGCCACTGAAATTAACACTAGCACAAAATAGAACAGTCCTGTACACCTCAAACCTACATGCATATGTAACAGACATGTGTATGTCCCCCAACAGGCACCACCACCCATGCAACCCTAACGGACGGGACAAGGAGTGCCACTGCCCTCCAGGGAGACAGAGCCACCTCACAAGACCTTGGCGAAGGATCCCTGGACACTGATGAGCAGGCAGGACCCTCACACAGTCCTGGATTCTCACCATGCAGCAGCCCCACCCAGGAAACCACTGTCACCCCTAACACCCGGTCAAGACCAGCAGGCCAGTGGAGGCATACCCACTCCAGTGTACCCAGGGCACAGTCCGGTGGAACACAGCTACAGAGGCCACAGTCTCCCACTCCCAACATGCAGGAAGGCGAGGGCCCCAGTACAAGTGACATGTCCAAACCTGTGCAGGGGACACAGGCACAGGGGGATAGGGCAAGTTCAAGTGTTCCAGTGGGCCTGGGGGAGGCCACAGGATGGATGCAGCAGCCCAGGACGTTATTGCAGAGGTATTGGGGGCCTACCAACATACCCAAGACAGGTTGGCACAGATTGAGTCCACCCTGGAGCAAAGTCAGAGGATGCAGCAGCAACAACACCAACAGGCCATGGAGCAGTGGAAAGAGCACAATGCCACAATGGCCACCATTGCTGGAGCACTGCTGCAGTTGGTAAAAAAACAGTCTGACACCCACACCGGACAAGAGGCCCCCACAACAGCCCTGGACAACCAGCATCTGATGACCCAAGCAGCATAAACATCCCAGGACATACCCTCCCAGGAAACCCAAGGGCCAACCATGCCACCCCAAGAAGCTCCACAGCAGGCGCCCAAATGTACTCTTAGGCCAAGATATGGCACTGGAAACCCAGCTAAGAATAAGGCCCCCTCCAACAATTGACTCTGCTACTAATGCAAAGCAACCATCCCACCCATTCACCAACAACACTTAGCTGAGGGCAATATGAAGTACTGTTCGACAAAATAGACCCATCTAAACCATCCAACAAGGCTGCCACTAAGTTGGTTTTGAGGACACCCAACCCTTTTGAGTCCCATCACTGAATATAGCACAATTCACTCAATTCTACCAATAAAACACATTTCACACCTGTAACACTCTCCCCTGTCTTAAATTGGGAACAAAGTGGAGTGTGGATCCAACTGGAATAGAACAACTTTATTGTCAATTTGTGCTTGATGGTGGTACTGTGTGCTCAAATGGTGGCAAGGAGGGAATGCATATATTTTCTGTCAGTACCATGCAGAAGTGGTCCATGTATCGCCTATCATGACCAATCCCCCCTATATGACAGAGCACACTGACAGTATTAGTCACTAACCCAATGACAGGCTTAAGTCCCACACAGTTATTGGAAGTAGAGTTGTATCAGTTAATTCCTGGAATGGACATCTTCCCCTTCCTCATCCTCACCACCACTCTCCTCACCTCTCTGAGGTAGCTGATCAGGACCTATAGCACCCTCCACCTCCAAGAGGGGGATAGAATGTTTCACATTGTGCAGCATGCAGCAGGCCACCACTATTCTACACACCTTATCAGGCCCATAGGCCAGGGAACCCCCAGATATATGTAGACACCGGAATCTAGCCTTCAGGAGACCTATAGTACGCTCTATTATCCTCCTAGTACGTCCATGGGCCTCATTATATTTCCTCTCTGCATCCATCCTGGGATTCCTCACTGGTGTCAGGAGCCAACGCAAGTCTGGATAGCCAGAATCACCTACAAAATGGTTCAATACAGACTCGTCATTGTTATGTCCCTTAGTCAGACAGGCTGGTTTTCTGCAATGTGTCAGTTATTGACAGGCAAACTTACCTATGATCCACCCTCTGTCCTCTTGTAGTTGTTCCATCTTCTGTGGTACACTACTGTTCCTCAACACAAATAAATCATGGACTGAACCTGCAAACATGGCATTCACATGTTAAATGTACTGGTCTGCAGTACACACCAATTGGATGTTCATGGAGTGAAAGTTCTTCCTGTTTCTGTTCACCTGTTCACTCACTCTTGGGGGGATGATGGGTATGTGTGTGCCATCGATGGCACCTATGACATGGGGAATGTTTGCAAAGGCATAGAAGTCAGACTTGATGGCAGGGAGGTCAGTACTTTGGGGAAACCGCACATAGGATTGCAGATGTTGTACAAATGCATTCAGAAATCTTGTAAGTACCTGGCTGAAGATTGGCTGTGAGAAACCAGCACCCATGCCCACTGTCACTTGAAATGAGCCCGTGGCCAGGAAATGGAGCACGGAGAGCACCAGCACCTCAGTAGGAATGGCACGCTGATTACGATTTCCCAGAGTTAGTGCAGGATCCAGTAATGCACAAAGGTCCTGAATAGTTGCACGTGTGAGTCTGTAAGTGATTATGATCTGACGCTCCACCATGGTCCCCATATCCACAAGTGGTCTGTACACTGATGGTGCCACAAGGGTCGGTACCTACAGGGGTTGCAAAAAGGAGTGATGAAGAGTGAATAGGCACACTTCTCAACATTTCTGCACTGCATTGTTCATTGTAGTGTCTCTACAATAACTGCTACCTGACAGATATACATGTACATCACTAGGAGGGAACAGAGTAATTCATGTGTGCTACTATACGGAATGGATAAAGGCCTAGGTGCTTCATGTGGCTAGTAGGCCCTGCATTGTGAGTAGTAGGAAATTCAAGATGCGTAGGTGATGGAAAATGTCTGCCCACTGTAGATCTGCCCCTTCGTTGTGGAAGTGACCTCATACCACTAGCGGTTGACATCACAGCGTAAGGCGGTGTTGACAGCTGTTCGCACCCTCACTGGCTAACATGGATGCCAATGGGGAATCCTGGCGTATCATGATCGCCGCCGGCGGTGACGGAGCATACCACCGTGGAACGTACGCGCATTTGTAATCGTTTGATCACTTGACTCCCTGATCTTGTGCGGACAGGTACTCCACTCTGTGTACTGCTGTGGCCTGCATTTGGCTATGGATGTGCCACGTGGTGCAGGTGAAAGGGCCCCGGACTTCACCCAGGAAGAACTGGAGAAGCTAGTGGACGGGGTCCAGCCCCTGTACAGCAAACTGTACGGATGGCCAGAAGAACAGGTGAGTCTGGGCTTGGAGGACACTGTGTGTGTAATGGATGGTGTGGATTGGACATATGTGTCCTCCTCTGAGCCTGCATGGGCCATGCTGCATGGAATGCTGCGTGCGACTGTCCTGTATGTCTGAGAGTACTGTCCATCCCATGTTGGACAATTTGCCAGCTGTTCCCATCATGCAAGTGACTGACCTCTGTGTTCCATTTCTGTGTCGCCCTTCTAGGTCAGCGCCCACCAGAAGAGGGCACATTGGCATGCCATCGCCAAGGAGGTGGGGACCCTGGGGTCTACAACCGGCGCAGCAGCCACTGTCGAGAGACATGGGAGGACCTGCGGCACTGGGCGTGAAAGATCAGTGAGGCCCAGCTGGGGAAGTCCTCCCAACGTGGGAGGGGTGCCCATCAGGCACTGACCCCCCTCATGCGATGGATCCTGGCGGTGGCGTACCCAGATCTGGATGGGCGCTTGAAGGCTGCACAGCAGTCACAAGGGGGTGAGTACTCATTGACCATACTTCAGTCTGGAAGGATGACTGGGTGTGCAGTAGGGCTCATGCTGCTTAGAGCAGGGAATATGACTGGTGTCCATCTACTGTATGTTCCCCAAAGGGTGTAGGGGTGTCCCTGTCGGGTTTCACCTACCTCAGCTCCAAAAGTATTTCAGGGGATGGGTGTAGAGCAGTATTCTGGTCAGTAGTCAGGGGCATGGCCATGGGCATAGTGCACAGTGCTACCTGTTGGGTGTGTTTGCTGGGTGGGTGTATGTCTGGCCATTCTGTATCTACATTTAGCTATTTACAAGTGTCTCTCCTGTTTTGTATCCCCATCCCTGTTCTCTTGTGTTGGTTTGGTACAGCATCAACATCAGGCAAGGGAGCTGAGGCACCGGCAAGTGGGGAGGCAGCAGCCCACGGATCCTCTGAGGCAGAGACAACGGACGCCCAGGGAACCAGTGGGTGGGAGGGTGAGGGGACTTCCACGCTACTACCACAGGAGGTAGTGACTCTGAGACTTCCTCTGATGGGGGTCCCCCGGCGGTGGCAGACCCTAGTGCACACACCACTACCGTGAGATCATCTGCTACCCCATACCATCACTGCCCTCCCTTCTGCTCCCCACCGAGTTGCCCGTGCCTGCCCACCCCGAAAGGTGGGCGACTCCTTCGCCCCAGGCACCTCCTCCCCCACCCCAGTCAGCCCTGCTGCCCTCACAGAGGAGGCTATTGACCTCCTGAGAACCATCTCTGTAGGGCAGACAGCCATCGTCAATGCCATCCAGGGGCTAGCATCAGAGGTGCAGCAGACCAATGCCTATCTGGATGGCATTCATGGTGCCATGTCTGCCCTACAGAGATCTTTTCAGGCTCTGGCCTCCTCTTTGACAGCAGCCAGTTTCTCTGGCCATTCTGTCCCCCCTCCAACCTCCTCTACCCCTTAGAGCACCCCACTCCCTTCCCCCTTCCAAAGCACACAATCAGACCCGCTGACAGGGATATTAACACACAAGAAGCACACTTCAAAACACAAGCACCACACCTCCCACCACAAGCATTCACACAGCCAACATACACCTGCACACACAACAACGTCCACTTCCCCCAATGTGCCCAACTCTTCCACCTCCCTGTCTGTCCCCTCTACATCCACACACTCATGCACTGCACATTCACTCACTGTTACTGCTCCTCTTCCTGCACTCACCACAATATCAGACAGCCATACATGCACCCCATACACCACACCTGCACTCACCACCTCTACTGTAGTTGACACATGCAGCACACTCACCAGACTTGCAGACACCCACCCACCCAACATACATCCACACTAGCTGTCTTTCTTCTCCCACTGTGTCCACCCCCCCACCTCCCAAGACACACAAACACACCAAGACACCCAACGATCCGACATTCACCACACAACAGCATACTGAGCAGTCACCTGCACCCACTACACGCACCCCTACACGCCATACATCCACTCCTTCTGCCTCCACTCCAATGCCCTCATCCACGCCCACCCCAATTGCTCCCAAGAAACTTTTCCTCTCCCGTGCTGACCTCTTCCAACCCACTGGCCCACCCCGTCTTCACCCCAAACATGCCCACCTCCTTGCCCTTTCCGCTCCTTCCACATCACAGCCCACCCCGGTCCACCCTTCACATTCCCGTGCTCCTTCACCAGCGAAGAAGAAGGCCCGGTCAGAGCCTAGGCCATCCAGCTCCACCCGAGCCAAACAGCCCCCACCCCATTCAAAGAAGAAGCCCACCCCCCTCCACCCTCCACAAGAAAGTCAAAGGCCCACCCCCGTCGAAAATCCCCCCCCACCACCAACCCCTGCCCCCCTTCCGTGAGGTGCCTGAATCCCCATATGGTGCCCCGTTCTGTGGAGTACCCAGCACTTGTGGGAGTCAGGTGGGGCCCGTTGTGGCCCATGACAATTGGGATTTTACGGACTGGCCATTGGCCCTGTTTGCACTGTTTGGCTCAGTGAGCTTCTTATTAAAGTTTCTGTGTGGCCTGTGTTTGGGCTGCATGCAGTTACACCCTGGTGTTTGTTTTGATTTTTTATGGGTGTGGAGCTTTTGTGTATACTATGGTCAAGTTGCATTAGCCTTCGGTCAGGTACGTACCTCTTGGTGTGGGGTGTATGACTTGTGTTGCTGGAAGGGGGGCATTGCCTGATGGGTGGAGTGGGTGGGTATGTAACTGTGCCCTTTCCTCCCTTGTGTCGTAGGTTGCGGTACTTACCGTCATCATCAGCAGTCTCGGTCGTGTAGGTATATGGCAAGTAGCAAGGCTGGCATGATCTGCAGCTCTCTATCCATGGCTGCCGCTGCACGTTCTGTGGGACTCCGGTAAGTGGTTCCTTATATTTGGTTCATTTCTGTCTGGCTTTGTGTGGCGGTGGTTCCCGCCCCGGAACTGGCGGTGGAATGGTGGTTCATTATTTGATGGGAGGGTTGGGCCTTTCCGACAGCCTGGTCCGGACCGCACCTCTGTTGGCGGTTTCTACCGCCAGCGTAGCGGAACGGACCACCAAGTTCATAATGAGGGCCTTACTGTCTGTATCTTAACTAGAGTTTGAGTTTTCATTAGTGCAACACATTACATTTCAGAAGAACTGCTTAATCAGTACCACACTGTAAGTTTACTGATCATACAGGTTCTGAATGTGAGGTACCTTTTGGTGTTGAATACAAGTGCTTTTGCATTAGTGGTGAGGTATATTGCTGGTCATGGAGGTTCATATTGGAGAGTTATCCTTGGTCTGGGCTTCTTTGGAGGTGCTGGCAAAGACTTTGTGCAGCTCAGTGTCGGATAGGAACTTTACATCCAAGTATGGGGACTGCACCTACATGCAGAGTTGTCTGCCACGACTATACTGGTAATGTGTGTTATTTGAATGCCTAACAGTTGTTCCGAAAGGTTGTACAGGTTAACTAGTTATAACAATTTGATTTTTATATAGCATTTAATAATAATTTTGCCGTTTATAAGCGCTATAAAAAGAGGTAATTGATAGAGACTTTTAGCTGCTGATCCTTTACCTTAGAACTATCCCCAGGCATCTGACTGGATCCAGAATTCTTTTCATGGACAGTACTCTTGCACGCCGGTAGGTGGCAGTGTTCGGCTCTGCGTGGCCAAGCCAGAAGTGATGTGCGCATTGCCTATATATGTGCCACACCAGTGTGCTGACATTCTTTTCTTTCTGCGCTAATCAGGGCACATCCAGAGAGAGCTACCCCCAGTCCCTTTGTGACCCTTTGTGACTGTCCCTTTTTTGACCTTTTGTCAAAGTCTTTTGAGATTTTTTTCCCTACTGTGGCTGGTATGTCCTCTTGAAAAGCAGGCTTCAAGCCCTGCAGTGCCTGCCAGTCAGATGTTGGTGATTGACCCGCATCTTGTTTGCCTCTGGTGCCTCGGTGATGACCACGATGTGAAGACCTGCATCAACTGCCACACCATGCCCCCAAGGCCTTAAAGGAGTGATTCCTCAAGCTCCTTGTCACTCAACGTGCCATGCCATGACAGTCTTGATCGTGGTTGAGAGGAAGGTCCTGGAATCGGCTGCAGAACCATTGATCTTCATCGCAGTCGGAGCTGTCCGGGTGTTCAGGTAAGTTTCACAAAAAGAAAAAGAGCAAGAAATCAAAGAGGTCTTCAGTTTCACCCCGTCTGTTGAAGTCATCCAACAAGATGAGGGAGCGTTGTGATTTGAGGCCTGGCTCCGCAGTTGAGCCTGCACCTGGGCTGGCTCTGCCCTTCCCTGAGTTCCAAAGAATTTTATAAGGCCATGCACCTCATATTTGGGTGACCTGTCCCCACTGGCACAGCTTTGGGCCCTCTGGGTTTGGTAGGGGACCCTTCTGGTTCCACGCCAGCAGGTTCCTGCTTGGCACCATTCGGGCCCCTTGGTTCCACAGATGGATCCGAACTGCCGCCAATCATACCATCTCGACCTCCCGCAGTGCCGGCCCCGATATCAACACTCACGGATCCGCTAGCCCCATTCTCATCGCCAAATCTGACATGGAGCCAGAGGGGCAACGTCCAACGCCGACTCCAGTGCCGACTGGAGCATACCCTCCAGACCCTTACAGCTCCACACCTGGCTAAGAATGACTGGCTTTTCAGGGAGTATCCAAGCCTCACTTATGGACATGCCACTTGATGGCTCCCATCTCTTCCGAGATGAGGCAGACTCAGCTCTGGAGCGCTTCAAAGATAGCAGAGCTACAGCCAGGCCTTTGGGCCTTTACATGCCCCCCTCCCCCAAGCCCCAGTCAACCTTTCACTCCTTTCATAGTCACTGAAGGGGGTTCCAGTCATGTCCTTACCCACCCAGCCACCATGGCACTCAAGCCCCCCCCCCCCCAGTCTCTGCGTGGCCGAGGACACAGTAGCCCCAGACCTTGTGGATCGGACAGCAAGCGGTTGGGCCAGTCCGTTAACACCCTGGAATAGCTGCAGCCTCCAAACCTCTTTAGTTTACCCACCAACCATCATGGACAACCAGTCGGAGGCAGGATGTGCCATTACCTGTCACACTGGGGGGTGATATCAAACCGCTAGGTTCTTTATTTTGTCAAAAGGGGCTACTCCTTCCCCTTTGTGACTACCACTCGACCCATGCCACCTACTTGGGAAAGGCTAACAGAGGACCATCTCTCTTTATTCTGCCAGGAAGTGACAGCTCTCTTGGCCAAGGGAGCCACAGAGAAGGGTCTGATGGCAGAAGTAGGTGGTGGGTGTTATACCTGTTACTTTCTGGTACCGAAACTGGACATAGGCCTTTGTTCTGTCCTAGGCATGCGCCCCCTTTATTTCTTCCTCAAAAAGGAGAAATTCAAAATGCACATGCTCGTTCAGGTCCTGCCTTGGACTTGGGGGACTGCATGGTAGCTTTGAACTTGCATGATGAGTATTTCCACATTCCCATCCTGCCTGCCGACATGCATTACCTGTGATTCACAGTGGGCCACAAGTACTTTCACTTCATCATGCTCCCTTTTGTGCCTTACCAATGCCCCTCGGGTGTTCATCAAGGTGATGGCAGTGATTGCAACTCATCTGCGGAGATTAGGGGTACCAGTCTTTCCTTATTCCAACAACTAACTGTAGAAGGCAGGCTTCCCCAAGCAGTTGTCTCCCACCTTCAGACTACGGTGGACATCCTGCACTCCCTGGGGTTCACTATCAACATGCCAAAGTCACACCGACTCCCTCTTAGACTCTCCCATTCACCAAAGCTTTTCTGGACATGGTGCAGTTTCAGGCTTATCCTCCTGAACAGCGAGTCTAGAATACTCAGGCTATGATACCGATGTTTCAGCCTATATCCTAGGTTTCAGTGAGACTGATTCTGAAGCTGCTGGGCCTCATGGCCTCATACATCATGTTTGTGACACATGCCCATTTGCATATGCGTGCTCTGCAGTTGAGACCTGAAGTTCCAGTCCAGTATCAGGGGATCTCCCTGACATGGTCCTGATCTCAAAGGGAACTACAAAAGATCTGCAGTGGTGGTTAATGAATCACGACTGGGTCAGCACTAGACCTCTCTCTCTTCCACAACTAGAACTGACAGTTGTGACAGATACATCACTGCTGGGATGGGGAGGCCATCTGGGAGAGGTGGAGATCAGAGGCATCTGGGCTCTGGTGGAATTCAGACTCCATATCAACCTACTGAAGCACTTGGGTGATCTGGCTACCACTGGAAGCCTTTCTAACCTCCATCAAGGAAAGGCTTGTGCAGGTGATCATGGACAACACTACCTCCATGTGGTACTGTAACAAACGGGATGGGGTGGGGTGGAGTTGCCCTCCCTTTGTCAAGAGGCCTGCACCTCTGAACATGGCTGGAATTTCAGGGCATATCCCTGGTGGTACAACACATGGTGCACTCTCTGAATGCCAGGGTGGACAAACTCATCTGAAGCGGCTAGCGGATCACAAATGGCATCTCCATCCAGAGGTGGTGCAAGTTCTCTTTCATCAGTGAGGAGTGCATTGGTTAGATCTGTTTTCCACCACAGAGAACTACCCAACGTCAGCAGTTCAGCTTGCTGGAATTTCCAAGGCGTCCCTCGCTTAGAGACACTTTCATCTTGAGTGGAGCTATGCCTTTCCGCCCATACCACTCATACCAAGAGTTCTCAAGAAGTTCAGGAACAACCGGCCTCAAGCCATCCTTGTGGCTCCGGACTTGGCTTGGAGAGTTTGGTATCCCACGCTGTTGAGCATGCCCATCGGTCCTCCGATCCAGCTGCCGCTTCGGGGAGATCTTCTGTCACAGCAGCAGGGGTGGGTTCTCCCCCAGAACCTGTCAAAACTCTACCTTCATGTGTGGAGATTGAGCGATGACAGTTGACACCTCCAATCTGTAATATTATCTTGGCTGTCAGGCATCCCTTCACCCAGGCGGTACACGCCTGCTGCTGACCGGGGCAAATTTGTATGTAGAAAAGCCAGTTGACCCTATTTCTGCTTCTCATTCTCAGGTCCTTCTGTTTATTCATTATCTTTCCCATCAGGGCTCTGCTTTGGACCTTTAAAGTGCTGTCTTTCTGCCACCTCAACCTTCCACCGACTAGCAGGTCAGCCATCACTCTTCAAATCTCCTGTAAATAGGTTTCTGAAAGGTCTCCAACAGGTTTCCACATTCACCCTTAATCATGCTTCAGTGACACCTCAATCTTGTTCTTACATTTCTGATGCGTGCTCCCTTTGAGCTGCTACATAGCTATCCTCTCAGACTTCTTACCATGAAGACAGACGTCCTTGTGGAGATTACATCTGCCCAGGGGTCATTGAGCTCCAGAACTCCATACCTAACCATCTTCCCAGACAAGCTGATTCTTCACACTAGAGCTTCCTTTCTGCCAAACGTTTCCACTCCCTTTCATGTAAGCTAGTCCATCATTCTGCCTACCTATTATGCTCTGCCACATTCTTCTGAAGAAGAGGAGCAACTCTAACGGCTGGACCCTAAAAGTGTGTTGTTGTTCTAACTTGACCACTAAAAAGATTTCCAGGTGGAGTGGGGAATGTCAGAGCTAAGAAGCAGAAGGCCGTGCAGAAGTAGACCATCTCCTGATGGATCATGCTCTGCATTAAAATTTGCTACGCACTGGTCAAGAAGCAACTCCCTGAGGGTTTGTGTGCTCATTCCACCAGAGCTAATGCTGCAACCACTCTGTTAGCACTCGGAGTTCTGGTCCTGGCCCTCTGCAGGCAGCAATGTGGGCTTCTTTTCATACCGTTACCAAGCACTACTGCCTGGACAGTCAGTCCGTCAGGATAGAAACTTTGCCCAGTCGGTCCTGCAGGACTTTCTTGTGTGAAATGGTTTAACAGACCCGCCTCCGGAGAGGTACTGTTTTGGTATCCATTCGAAGGTAAGGAATCTTCAGCTGGAAGTCTCTATCGAATAAACAAGTTACTTACATTTGGTAATGCTTTATTTGGTAAAAACTCTATCTAGAAGCAAATTCCTTACCAACCCACTCATCCTTTCTGCTCTGTGAACAGCTTTCAAGTGTCAAGGCTGTTCCCCTTTCAGGGCCCTAGTTTTCCACACCAGTGGTTAGTATTCTTCATGGCTTTGTGCTCCTGGTGTGGAAAGTCACCAAAAGAAACTAACCTCAGTGAGCTAGGGTGGCATCTACTGTATATAGGCACGGCACATGCCACTTACAGTGCAGATGGCAACACTATGCAGAGCTGAACAACACCACTTACCGGCACGCAGGGGTACTGCTCAGGAGAAAATTTACAGATCCGGTCTGGGGCGCCTGGGAATAATTGTAAGGTAAGGAATCTGCGTCCAGATAGTCTCTACCAGATAAGGTATTACCGAAGGGAAGTAACTTGTTCGTTACCACTTGTTTGTTACCACTAACTGATTTAATACGCATCAGAATTGCAGTTACTCCACAGTCCAGAAAGCCTGAGTTGTCCATGCTGGAGCTCAGACGTGCAGATTCAAACCTGTGACCCACCGGTCACACACAGATAGATTCTGAAAGCATCCAGAGCCATTTTGCAATAGGCATGTGAAAGGAAGAATTATTGGAATATTTCTGAGGGACTGCAATCCACTGAGACCTGAAGTTTATTATTTGGAAGACTTGATGGTGTTGGAGTTGCATGTTGTACCCTGATTATGATTATTGAGATATTCGCAATTTTTAGCAGTCAAATTTACCGAGTGCAAAGTTTAGATTTCTTTGTTACCCTGTATTTCGAAGACTGACAAGAAGAAATAATTGTAAACTAACCAAAACCATAAAATATATTTAGAATTCAAGCATTTCTTTCCTCAATTCAAGCTATTGAAATATCTTATAGATGCAAATAACGGTGTACCAACTAATCACTGAGATGTGGGTATTCAACTACATACTGTAGTGCCACATTCTGTTAATAACTTAATAGTAAGACTGTATGTAATTTGTATGGGAACTAAAATGGCCAACATTATATTTGTCACTGTAGGAAAATTATGCAGCAGAATATGGGCCACGTTCTTATTGAGTGAAACAAATAAGTTTTAATAGTAGAGTTATGTAACATAGGGTATTATGGCAGTCATTAGAGGAAATGCTCGAGATGTGGGCAACAAACCAAATAAAACACATGTATAACCAAATAAATTAAGAACTCAAGGGTCCAAATCAAGCTAATGAAATAGGGAAATAGTTAATAAATGTAGAGCAAAAATAAAGACGTGCACTGACGAAGCAAATGGGTGTGGCTTGGGTAGGCGTATGGGCTCTCTTTTATGTTGTAATGGTCCTTTACCGATGTACACATAAATATGCAAACAGACAAATCCCTGATGCTTATAGGCATACACAGTCAGAACACACATGAGTGTATGCAACACAAGTGAATGTTGGTTGGTAGAAGGTTGTATACAAGAATGAACTGATGGCTGCGGGTGCAAATGATGGTGGGTAGATAGATAAGTGTGGTAGCATAGCTAAATAGAAGGGTGAGTACATGGATAATTTTGGGTTGATGGTCGAATGCTGGGATGTTGGTGGAAGAGGGATGCAAGGAGATGGATGAAATAAGAGTAGAAATAAGTAGGAGTGAGTAGACATAGGCACAAGAGTAGGTTTGAGGAGAAGTACATAATAGTAATGAGAAATAAAGTAAGCTTTATAATTTAGTTGCAAGACACAATAAGTATGCCTAACAGGAATTCGAAGGGGTAGTTGGATGTAACAGTAGATGTGACGAAGTAAGAGTAGGCATAAAGATTGAGACTGAGTATAAAAAAGAGGAGTAAGTAAATAAACACTTTTATAAATACAAGTGTAGGACTAAGTAAGAGTACAACGAAATAAAAGTATGAATAAGAATAAATATGTGTGGGAGTAATAGAAGCAGGTAGTGAAGCTTGAAGTAGGAGTAAGCAACACCAATGTGTACATTCTCTAAAGAAAAAGGTACTTGCCCGTGGTCAAAATCTTTCAAGGATACTCTGTATACTCTATCTATCCGCACATTTTTCACCTGTAGAATTATCCCAGGTTTCTTACTGGATCTCGAAACTTCAAAGCTCTAATATTACCAGTAGGGAGCAGCGCCTTTGTTCGGATGCCACAAGTCCATCTGACGGATGCCCCACTGGGCGAAGATGTGTTGGACTACTTCTAGTAAAACACACCAGTCGTGATCGGCAAGATAAACTTGGCTCAGGCTGATGGCTTTGACATTGAGAGACCATACAGGTGATTGGCTGAGCGCTAGCTCGCTTGGCGGTGTGCCCAAGACCACAGTCTCAATGCTTCTGGGCAAAGGAAGTGAGACCATAAAACTCCCCTTGTTGGCTGACATACCGTATCGCTGTTGTGTCTGTCCAGATCCGGACCGACTGACTTTGGATGGAGAGAAGGAAGGCCTTGAGCACAGAATCACCTGCAGCTCCAGCAAGTTGATGTGAAGACCTTCTCTTCCAGTGATCAGAGGCCCCTGATCTCCAGGTCCTGCAGGTGAGCTCCCAACCCATAGGATTAATCAGTCACTACTGTAGCCACCATTGGAGAGGGAGTGAAGACTATCCCACAGGTCAGGTTCACTTCATCGCCCCATCATACCACTTCCAGGTTGCGGGAATCACAATGGAGTCTAACAGGTCTCCCTCGTACTGTAGCCATTGTCTGCAGAGGCACCACTGCTGGGCCATCGTGTGCCAACATGCATGCATGACTAGGAGAATGCAGGACAAGAACAGATCTAGGAGCCTTAGGACAGGAACGTGCGCACCTTGCTAGAAAGGACTGCACCATCTTTTGAATATCTGGAATGCTCTTAGGTGAAAAAATGCACAATGAAGGGTGGCTCTATGAAATTAGGTTGTTGGCGGGTTTCTGGTGTGATTTTGGCCCATGGATCAAAAAGCTCAGGTCGAATAGCAGGTATGTCGTCAACCACAGATTATGCAATACCACCCCTGACAAACCAGCTTCGATGAGCCAGTCATTCAGGTAGAGGAAAACTGGATCATCCAGCCACCTGACATAGGCCACAACCACTGCTATCACCTTGGTGGTCTTGAGGTGCTGCTGTCAAGCCAAACTAAAGCATTACAAACTGGCAGTGCATAGAACACACTACAAACCAAGAATACTTCCTGTGAGACTGCAGGATTAGGATTTGGAAGTATGCACCCTGCAGGTCCAGTGACACAATCCAATCTCCAGCCTACAATGCCAGTAACAGCTGTGCTAAGGTCAGCATTTTGAACTTTTCCTTCTTGAGGAAGAAACTAGACTCCCTGAGGTCCAGGATCAAGCACAGACGGCCGTCCTTCTTTGGCACAAGGAAATAAGAGGAGCAGCAGCCTTGGCCTTTTTCCTGTTGCAGCACTGACTCCACTTCTCATTTCTGTGAAAGAGCTACATTTCTCTCTGAGGCATGGCCAGAATTTCCAGAGAAGGGAAAGAAAAAGAGATGGGTAATGTGGTTGGAGCCTGGAGGGTGTAGCCCCTTTCTTCAATTTGAAGGACTCAATGGACCTTACGGGCCAGCAAAACAAGGCCCCTCGGCCTGCCACAGGCTTCAATTGAGGTATGAGCAGAAAACTGAGACTGCTTTCTGGGGGGAGGGGAGGGGCGGGACGGGGGGTTTCTGGGTGGGTCCACAGCCCTTACTTTTGCCCATTACTAGCGCACCAACAGGTTCTGGGGCTGTTGCACCTGTGGCTGATACGAATGGCTATTGCTGAAAGGAGAAGCCTCTGCTGAATCTACAAAGGTGACAAAATTGCATATATTCTCCATGGGGCTGAGCTTGCTGGAAAACTAATGTGTGCTGTGACCTTGCTGGTCTTGTATCTCTCGAGGGGTTCATCCACTTTCTCCCCAAACAAGCTCATGCCATTGAAGAGCATGACCATCAGGTTGACTTATACTTTTTTTTAAATGCTTGAAGTCCTAAGCCATGCATGTCATCTGGTGGCGCCTAATGTACCCATGAGCCTGATGTGTCAAGGCTCAACTTTATAATTTGCCTAGAAGTATTCAACCCATCATTAAGAACCTTTTGTAAGTGGTCCTGCCATTTTTCTGCGATCACATGTGTATCAGCCATACCCCACAGAGTGTGGGTATAGAGTGCCAGGAGGCAATTGGCATCCAAGCACTTCAGAGCCACCCTGCCTACTGAAAAGATATTCTTCCCACATGCTTCAAGCTTCATGGATTCTCTGTTTGAGGGGCAGTGGGGAATGCACCTTTTAGTTGCCTCAAGGAAACATAACATCTGGCTCACCAGGGTCTCCTGTGAAGGGTGGGTAGAAGGAAATTATGGATCCCCAGTAGCAGGATCTGCTGGTGCAGATTATGGTTTCTCCCATGCTGCTAGGATAGGATCCTGTAAGGCCTCATTGAAAGGCAATAAAGGTTTTGAGGTTAGTTGCATGGGGAGAAGAACCCCTATGATGACATTTGTTTTAACATCAACTGTCTGCAGTTGCATGTCGAGTACCTCAGCAGCGTTTCTAACCAGTAAAGAGGTATGACTTCTAGAGTTGGGGATCCAAAGGAAAAGTCCATAGCCATTTCTGGTGAAGTGTCTAGGCCACTAGTGGAGGACACGCCAGGACTTTGATAAGGGTTTTCAGCTACCTCATTGACATAAGGATAGACGTTTAGGGCCATATTTATACTTTTTGACGCAAAACTGCACTGATGCAAGATCAAAAATATTACCGACGGCTAACGTCATTTCTTTGCGCTGTGCGGGTGTCAAATTTATACTTTGACGCACGGAGGCGCAAACCACAGGTGTGAGTAATTTTTTTACTCAAACCAATGCGTCACGTCGTAAAGGAAAACAACGTTAACGCGGTGAAAATGACTGTGAGCCGGTTTATGATGTCACAGACTGGATATGCGCTGTTTTTTTATGCAATTGCGTCAAAAAGTGGCACAAACACTGCAAAATGTGCTAAGGAGAGCCAAAATGGATCCCACATGCTTGCACAGACCCCAGGAAGATGACAACAGACCAGGAATCAGCCAGGAGGACCCACACAAGGCCCAGGACAGGGAGAAGAAGAAAATAAAGTGTAGCTTCAGTGCAGAGGAGCAGGAAATTCTGGTAAAGAGGTGACGGAACACCAGCACCAACTGTTTGTCCCCTCAAAGTTGCCAATCAGTAGGAGAGAGGCAATGTGGCAACAAATTGTTGACAATATCAACAGTGTGGCAGAAGTATGTAGAACAGTCATTGAGTGCAAGAAACGCTGGCATGACTGCAAGCGCAGGACCAAGGAAAAGATGGCCAGGAACAGGAAGGCAGCACTGCAGACTGGAGGTGGGAGTCCAGCACCGCAGGAGGCCCTGGACCACATGGAGGAGATGGTGGCAGCCGTCATCCCAGAGGAGATCGTCACAGGGATTCAAGGACAAGACAGCGCAGACTACCAGGAGACAACACACATGCAGGGTAAGTCGCATTGGGAATTTAAATGCACAAATGTCAACTGTAAGCAGGGCGGTATACATACCTACTACACAATGCATGTAAGTCATGATATTCAAGGAGTGGAATGGGTAAAGGGGCACGGCACAGGGGCATGGCCCGTTCAGAGGAAACCTGGGGCACAATACTACACAACAACAACATCCTTTGCATGGGAGTATGCTGCCATGCCAAGGATGTTGCAAAGGTAAAGCCAGGCCAGGAGGGCAGGGTACAACGTAAAACTGGCAGCCCGTCACACGTCAGCCAGTATTCTCCCTACATTAACTAGGGCCCAATTAACAACCTCTGTTCATATCTGCAAGTGGAATGTAACATTGACAACAGTTGCCACTACCACCTCTGCTGTGTGTGCAGGTCAAGTAGCTAATGGCAGTAACATCACAGTGGATCAAACACACCCAAATTAGAGGGTTTCAGGATGACAATGTTAACAATCCCCTGAAATCAATACAAATGTTCCAATCCTGTCAAATGGGATTGTCCAAAGCTGCTACAAACATCAGCCATTGTCATAAACATTAGGACGTACACATCACCAATGCCATACCCATACTGCATATGTAAGGGTCCACCCTGTGCCTGGGTCACAATAGCTCCAGTGACACCATGCAACATCCCAAATGTCATACTGCTCAGACAACAGCATTGAGGGGGAGGACACATGTAACTGGTTACAGAAATACACCTGCACAGTCAGAGGAGGAAATGCAACACTGCTAGGACTATCAGTGCAATCCAATGTACCACACATTCCCCAACATCAGCAGTACACATTACCAATGCTGACATTCATATTGTGCCATAACAATGCTATACATAGAATATGCTAGATCTCAACAACATATAGGTGGATGTGAAAGATCAGAGACTGGGGCAGTTCCAGATTGTTAAGTGTGGTGCTAGTGCCATCAGAACACCCACAGCCAGTGAAAGGCCTCACCATGAGAATGGAAGTAGACGGAGGGTTGAGTAGGACAAGAAGGTGGCAATTCACAATTTGGCCTGAACCAACACCTAGAGGATGTGATGCTGACAAGTCCACAAACTGACCACAATACATGTGACATGCAGGTGGGGCATAGGCCTGGGAGAATGCTAATATGAAAGACAGGAACAATGAACAGGAACCAACATCACAATGTGAAAATATTCGGAAGGCAGCAATGTCACATTACAAATCCCACAAGACAAACACACTAATTGTACCATATCTCATTGCAGAGGACGACGGCTCTCCTGCGGATATGCCTGTCCAGGACTGCCCTGATGACATGGATGACGAGCTGACAAACATCAGCCAGCAGACCCTCCAAGATGTCCTTGGAACCCTCCAGACCCCGCCTTAAGTCACAAGGAGGAGCCCCGAACTAGCTGACATCACAGAGGACCCACCCACCACCCCAATTGTACGACCTGCCAGCTCCAACACAGCAGCGGACTCTGATGACACTGGCACCAGCTTTGAGAGAACTGTAGTTGGAGTACAGCGGTAGCTGGCCAAGGAGGTGCGGGTGGGGATGCAAACTATGGCAGCCAGCATGGAGGGGGTGCGTTCATGCATGATGTCAACTGTAGAACAGGCAGCAGCTATGCAAGGGCGAACAACAATCTTGCAGGAACTTGAAAAAAGGTTGAAGGAAATCAGCACAGCTGTAATAGAGTTGACCCAACACCTACAACAACAATCCTGTCAATGCGTGCACAAATGCAATATTGAACCCCTCAGGGACGACCTGGCTGCCTACCACCGTGATGTGGCTGCTATTCTTAAGAACCTTGCTGCAGTACTGCCCTTAAGAGCTCCACAGTTGGCAGCTACAGGGATGTCTGACTCCACGTCTTCAAACACTGAGGTGTGTGTTGCCCCTTCACAGCCACCACCACAAAGGGCAGAGGAGACAACACACACATCAGAAGATGAAGACGTGGAACAGATCACCTTCACCCGTAAGAGTACCCGGTAGCACTAGTCCCTGCCACATGGCCACCTATTACAAAGATCCTGTGCTTTGTAACATGCCAGGCTTGCAACAACTGTACTCAAGCACTGTTCTTCAACCCACTATTTAATCACCAGGTAGTGAGAGACAATCACCTGCCCTGTGATTGTCTCTCACAACCTCATTGGCAAATCCTGTCCCTCTGCACTGTCTGACACTTCACCCCAGCATGTCTAATGACATGTCCTTTTGCACTTGGACTCACAATCATGGATAATGTACATATAGCACCACAGCACTTTAAAATAAATAGCACTTACACAACAACTTTGTCTCTGTGTAATGTGACACATCAACCGTGATGGCCATCAGTTTACCTCAGGTCAATGATTATTGATTGTCAATACACCTGACCTGGACAAATCTTGGCTGATAACTATGCCCAGTGGTCTGGATTGTACCATCATCTGCCCTCCCTGAGGGTTATTTCCTAGGAAAATAGAAACTATACACCCTAATGCTGTGTTGGACAGAATAACGCTTCCTCAAGGGATGTCTAAGCCAGAAAATAGTGCTTTCAATTTTTACTGAAAGTAAAAACTTACGTATGTGACATTTGCCCCAATTTTTAGCTAACACACAACACAGAGCATGAATGGAGGTGTATGAGTTTCCATAGAAATAAGCCACCGGGCTGAACATTGTAACAAATGATAGGTGTGAGTTTTGTATACCATACTACATGAGAGCATACTACCACTCACCTTATAAGGATTTGCTTGGACATCAGGCTGCAGGCAGACTTAACACAGTGTCCCCAATACCAAATCTGTTAGCAAAGTATGTGACATTGAAAACATACATCACAAAATAACCACACTTTGTGATCCATAGTAACTGTGAGTGGTGGGTGCAATGGATGGCCGAATCTTAGCTAAGTAGCTTTGATGTAGCTGCCAATGTAACAGCTCAGTTGGGATATGGTTGCAGCATGGGACACAAAAGCTAATACAAAAGAAACACTGTTAACTCATGGCAAGGCCCTGATCTACAAGCATTTGACACATACTGTAAAGGGTTACCTAGATATTTATTAAACAGTAAAAACAGAAGCTAAAACCAGGGGAATCACCTTACCTAACCTAAACTACTCTAACTACACATTACCCACAACTGTCCCTAACTAACCTAAGCTAAGCTTACTTATCACATTTAACTAAACGATCTAAACATCAAACCCCCAACCCCCTTATAAGACAGGACACATGGAGGACAACATATACTAACCTAAACACATACTACCTTATACTAAACAAATATATATATATATATATATATATATATATATATATATATATATATATATATTTTTTTTTAAATGTATTTATTTTTTAACCCCTTCCCCGCCACGGACGTAATGGTTACGTCCATGGCAGCGCCCGTGTGGCGCCATGGACGTAATGGGGCGCCATGGACGTAACCATTACGTCCTGCATGCTGCCCTCGGCAGAAGCGCTACCGCTCCCCCCGAGGGGCGCCCCCCCACCACCCCAGGTCAGGGCTGAAAGGGTCAGATCGCCCGATTTTAGGTCAATCTGCCCCCAAGGGGCGCAGAAACCACTAGGCACCAGGGATCTTTTTTTTGCGCCGTCACGCAAGGGGAGCGACCTTGTAGGCAAGGGTTGCTCCCCGGTGGGGGGGGCAAATGTATTTTAGGCCATTTCTGCCCCCCCTGGGGGCAGATCGGCCTATTGGTATTAGGCCGATCTGCCCCCAGGGGGAGCAGAAACATCTAGGTGCCAGGGCAAATAGTTTTTTTGTGTTTTTTTTTTTTTTTTTTTAAGAGATGGGGAGCGACCCATTAGGCAAGGGTCGCTCCCCTGGGGGGGAAAATGTATTTAGACCATTTCTGCCCCCCTTGGTGGCAGATTGTCCGATTGTAGGTCAATCTGCCCCCAAGGGGAGCAGAAACCACTAGGCACCAGGGATCTTTTTTTTGCGCCATCACGCAAGGGGAGCGACCTTGTAGGCAAGGGTCGCTCCCTGGGGGTGGGGGGGTTGGGGGTGGGGGACACATTTATTTTAGGCCATTTCTGCCCCCCATGGGGCCGGCTGAGCTAGAGGCCAAAATCCACAGATAGGCACTGTTTTCTATGAAAAAATGTGATGTGTCCACGTTGTGTTTTGGGCCATTTCCTGTCGCGGGCGCTAGGCCTAACCACACAAGTGAGGTATCATTTTTATCTGGAGACTTGGGGGAACGCTAGGTGGAAGGAAATTTGTGGCTCCTCTCAGATTCCAGAACTTTCTGTCACCGAAATGTGAGGAAAATGTGTTTTTTTAGCCAAATGTTGAGGTTTGCAAAGGATTCTGGGTAACAGAACCTGGTCAGAGCCCCACAATTCACCCCATCTTGGATTCCCCTGGGTTTCTAGTTTTCAAAAATGCACTGGTTTGCTAGGTTTCCCCAGGTGCCGGCTGAGCTAGAGGCCAAAATCCACAGGTAGGCACTGTTTTCTATGAAAAAATGTGATGTGTCCACGTTGTGTTTTGGCCCATTTCCTGTCGCGGGCGCTAGGCCTACCCACACAAGTGAGGTATCATTTTTATCGGGAGACTTGGGGGAACGCTGGGTGGGAGGAAATTTGTGGCTCCTCTCAGATTCCAGAACTTTCTGTCACCAAAATGTGAGGAAAAGTGTTTTTTAGCCAAAATTTTAGGTTTGCAAATGATTCTGGGTAACAGAACCTGGTCTGAGCCCCACAAGTCACCCCATCTTGGATTCCCCTAGGTCTCTAGTTTTAAAAAATGCACAGGTTTGGTAGGTTTCCCTAGGTGCCAGCTGAGCTATAGGCCAAAATCTACAGGTAGGCACTTTGCAAAAAACAGCTTGGTTTCCTTTCAAAAAAAGGGATGTGTCCACGTTGCGTTTTGGGGCATTTCCTGTCGCGGGCACTAGGCCTACCCACACAATTGAGGTATCATTTTTATCGGGAGACTTGGGGGAACGCTGGGTGGAAGGAAATTTGTGCCTCCTCTCAGATTCCAGAACTTTCTGTCACAGAAATGTGAGCAACATGTGTTTTTTTAGCCAAATTTTGAGGTTTGCAAAGGATTCTGGGTAACAGGACCTGGTCAGAGCCCCACAAGTCATCCCATCTTGGATTCCCCTAGGTGTCAAGTTTTCAAAAATGCGCTGGTTTGCTAGGTTTCCCCAGGTGCCGGCTGAGCTAGAGGCCAAAATCCACAGATATGCACTGTTTTCTGTGAAAAAATGTGATGTGTGCACATTGTGTTTTGGGCCATTTCCTTTTGTGGGCGCTAGGCCTACCCCCACAAGTGAGGCACCATTTTTATCGGGAGACTTGGGGGAATGCTGGGTGGAAGGAAATTTGTGGCTCCTCTCAGATTCCGGCACTTTCTGTCACCGAAATGTGAGGAAAATGTGTTTTTTAGCCAAAATTTTAGGTTTGCAAAGGATTCTGGGTAACAGAACCTGGTCAGAGCCCCACAAGTCACCCCATCTTGGATTCCCCTAGGTCTCTAGTTTTAAAAAATGAACAGGTTTGGTAGGTTTCCCTAGGTGCCAGCTGAGCTAGAGGCCAAAATCTACAGGTAGGCACTTTGCAAAAAACAGCTTGGTTTCCTTTCAAAAAAAGGGATGTGTCCACGTTGCGTTTTGGGGCATTTCCTGTCGCGGGCACTAGGCCTACCCACACAATTGAGGTATCATTTTTATCGGGAGACTTGGGGGAACGCTGGGTGGAAGGAAATTTGTGCCTCCTCTCAGATTCCAGAACTTTCTGTCACAGAAATGTGAGCAACATGTGTTTTTTTAGCCAAATTTTGAGATTTGCAAAAGATTCTGGGTAACAGGACCTGGTCAGAGCCCCACAAGTCATCCCATCTTGGATTCCCCTAGGTGTCAAGTTTTCAAAAATGCGCTGGTTTGCTAGGTTTCCCCAGGTGCCGGCTGAGCTAGAGGCCAAAATCCACAGATATGCACTGTTTTCTGTGAAAAAATGTGATGTGTGCACATTGTGTTTTGGGCCATTTCCTTTCGTGGGCGCTAGGCCTACCCCCACAAGTGAGGCACCATTTTTATCGGGAGACTTGGGGGAATGCTGGGTGGAAGGAAATTTGTGGCTCCTCTCAGATTCCGGCACTTTCTGTCACCGAAATGTGAGGAAAATGTGTTTTTTAGCCAAAATTTTAGGTTTGCAAAGGATTCTGGGTAACAGAACCTGGTCAGAGCCCCACAAGTCACCCCATCTTGGATTCCCCTAGGTCTCTAGTTTTAAAAAATGCACAGGTTTGGTAGGTTTCCCTAGGTGCCAGCTGAGCTAGAGGCCAAAATCTACAGGTAGGCACTTTGCAAAAAACAGCTTGGTTTCCTTTCAAAAAAAGGGATGTGTCCACGTTGCGTTTTGGGGCATTTCCTGTCGCGGGCACTAGGCCTACCCACACAATTGAGGTATCATTTTTATCGGGAGACTTGGGGGAACGCTGGGTGGAAGGAAATTTGTGCCTCCTCTCAGATTCCAGAACTTTCTGTCACAGAAATGTGAGCAACATGTGTTTTTTTAGCCAAATTTTGAGATTTGCAAAAGATTCTGGGTAACAGGACCTGGTCAGAGCCCCACAAGTCATCCCATCTTGGATTCCCCTAGGTGTCAAGTTTTCAAAAATGCGCTGGTTTGCTAGGTTTCCCCAGGTGCCGGCTGAGCTAGAGGCCAAAATCCACAGATATGCACTGTTTTCTGTGAAAAAATGTGATGTGTGCACATTGTGTTTTGGGCCATTTCCTTTTGTGGGCGCTAGGCCTACCCCCACAAGTGAGGCACCATTTTTATCGGGAGACTTGGGGGAATGCTGGGTGGAAGGAAATTTGTGGCTCCTCTCAGATTCCAGTACTTTCTGTCACCGAAATGTGAGGAAAATGTGTTTTTTAGCCAAATTTTGAGGTTTGCAAAGGATTCTGGGTAACAGAACCTGGCCAGAGCCCCACAAATCACCCCATCTTGGATTCCCCTAGGTCTCTAGTTTTAAAAAATGCACAGGTTTGGTAGGTTTCCCTAGGTGCCGGCTGAGCTAGAGGCCAAAATCTACAGGTAGGCACTTTGCAAAAAACACCTCTGTTTTCTGTCAAAAAATGGGATGTGTCCACGTTATGTTTTGGGGCATTTCCTGTCACAGGCGCTAGGCCTACCCACATAAGTGAGGTATCATTTTTATTGTGAGACTTGGGGGAACGCTGCATGGAAGGAAATTTGTGGCTCCTCTCAGATTCCAGCCCTTTTTGTCACCGAAATGTGAAGAAAATGTGTTTTTTTAGCCACATTTTGAGGTTTGCAAAGGATTCTGAGTAACAGAACCTGGTCAAAGCCCCACAAGTCACCCCATCTTGGATTCCCCTAGGTCTCTAGTTTTCAAAAATGCACAGGTTTGGTAGGTTTCCCTAGGTGCAACCTGAGCTAGGGGCCAAAATCTACAGGTAGGCACTTTACAAAAAACACCTCTGCTTTCTGTCAAAAAATGGGATGTGTCCACGTTGTGTTTTGGGCCATTTCCTTTCGTGGGCGCTAGGCCTACCCACACAAGTGAGGTACCATTTTTATCGGGAAACTTGGGGGAACGCTGGGTGGAAGGAAATATGTGGCTCCTCTCAGATTCCAGCACTTTCTGTCACCGAAATGTGAGGAAAATGTGTGTTTTTTAGCCATATTTTGAGGTTTGCAAAGGATTCTGGGTAACAGCACCTGGTCAAGGCCCCACAAGTCACCCCATCTTGGATTCCCCTAGGTCTCTAGTTTTCAAAAATGCACAGGTTTGGTAGGTTTCCCTAGGTGCCGGCTGAGCTAGAGGCCAAAATCTACAGGTAGGCACTTTGCAAAAAACACCTCTGTTTTCTGTCAAAAAATGGGATGTGTCCACGTTGTGTTTTGGGGCATTTCCTGTAGGGGGTGCTAGGCCTACCCACACAAGTGAGGTACCATTTTTATCGGGAGACTTGGGGGAATATAGAATAGCAAAACAAGTGTTATTGCCCCTTTTCTTTCTCTACATTTTTTCCTTCCAAATATAAGAGAGTGTGTAAAAAAGACGTCTATTTGAGAAATGCCCTGAAATTTACATGCTAGTATGGGCACCCCAGAATTCAGAGATGTGCAAATAACCACTGCTCCTCAACACCTTATCTTGTGCCCATTTTGAAAATACAAAGGTTTTCTTGATAGCTATTTTTTACTCTTTATATTTCAGCAAATGAATTGCTGTATACCCGGTATAGAATGAAAACCCACTGTAGGGTGCAGGTCATTTATTGGCTCTGGGTACCTAGAGTTCTTGATGAACCTACAAGGCCTATATATCCCGCAAGCAGAAGAGTCCAGCACACGTAACGGTATATTGCTTTAAAAAATCTGACATTTGCAGGAAAAAGTTACAGAGTAAAACGTAGAGAAAAATTGCAGTTTTTTTCACCTCAATTTCAATAAAAAACAATTCAGTTGTTATTTTCTGTAGGAAACCCTTGTAGGATCTTCACAAATTACCCCTTGCTGAATTCAGAATTCTGTCTACTTTTCAGAAATGTTTTGGTTTCTGGGATCCAGCATTGGTTTCACGCCCATTTCTGTCACTGACTGGAAGGAGGCTGAAAGCACAGAAAATCGTAAAAATGGGGTATGTCCCAGTAAAATGCCAAAATTGTGTTGAAAAATTGAGTTTTCTGATTCAAATCTGCCTGTTCCTGAAAGCTGGGAAGCTGGTGATTTTAGCACCGCAAACCCTTTTTTGATGCCATTTTCAGGGAAAAAACCACAAGCCTTCTTCTGCAACCCCTTTTTCCCATTTTTTGGCTAATTTCCTGGCCTCCTTCTGGGGAACCCACAAAGTCTGTGTACCTCTAGAATCCCTAGGATGGTGGAAAAAAAGGACGCAAATTTGGTATGGGTAGCTTATGTGAACAAAAAGTTATGAGGGCCTAAGCGCGAACTGCCCCAAATAGCCAAAAAAAGGCTCGGCACAGGAGGGGGAAAAGGCCTGGCAGCAAAGGGGTTAAATGTTAAGAACAGATTTTGATAATAAATCTTAATTGCAAGGTATATGTTAAGATTATGACAAGTAGATTGGAGCCTATTATATGCAGTTAATTGGTACATCAAAAAACTGGCTTTATAAAAGGTAGGCTGGCCTCAGACAATACTAGGCTATTTTGTCATGTTTTAGAGAAAGCCAAACTATCACTTACCCCGAGGATTGCTATGGCCTTAGATGCAGAGAAGACCTTCGATAAAGTTTCTTGGCCTTTTATAAAAGCAGCTTTATATAGATACCAATGGGGAGAAGAGTTTGTAAGGATGGTTATGGCTCTATACTCTAACCAATCACAAAAATTAGAGTTAACGTTCATATCCCACAAGCATTCTCACCTTCTCAGGGCACTCGTCAGGGTTGCCCTCTATCTCCTCTTCTTTTCCGTTGGTTATCAAACTTTTGATTGCGTCCTTTAGAGATAACCTTAATGTATCGGGTATCTCTTTCCACTCAGAAAGACAAATGGTGGCGGCACATGCCGATGTTTTGTTGTTGTTTATGGAGAATGCTCCTTAAACTCTCCCCCTCTTATTATGATGGAGATTGAGAAATACTCCATAGTTGCAGGATTTCCTTTGAATGAAGACAAAAAGAAATCTTCCCCTTAAACGTTGCAGCATATTCTTTCTTTAAATAGAGACAAACCAGAAATCATCCCCTTAAACGTTTATTGTACTTCTGAATTAATTGGTAATTTAGACTCAAAATGGCAGCCACATACTCTCAAATATTTGGGAATTTGGTATGGAAAGACTGTGGCTAATAATGAGGAAAAAACTCTATCAAAAATATAATGGTCTGTCTGACCGCTTGACACTACGGAATCACTATCATACTGCATTTGTTTATATTTCTTTTAGCTTCGACTATTACATCTGCTGTGCACCCCCTTAATTTAGTGTTTCTTGATTGTAATCCAGTTTACGATTCTTAGTATTTGTTTTTTATATTTGATATTTTGTAGAATATCTGATGCTTGTGTATTAATATGTCATGGTTTGTTTTCTTGAAATACAATTAAAAAAAAAGTCTGAGAAAAATGTCCTCACAAGACATCCCTCCAACAAATTCGGAGGGTATATGTAGAACTTCAGCTCCGGCACTTTTCCACTGCAGCATCTGTGGTGTTGACATGTGGGTCACTCACGAGCAATGCCTTCTAGCACATATTGAAAGCTTGACAATTGTGTACATGGCAACCTACTTTTCCATTTTAAATGAAAAAGCAAGGGTTGAATACTGTTTTATGATACATTATCTGTTGTCCTGATATGGGTTTGTTGAAATGAGTATGTGTACACGTTTTGCTTCTGACCTATTTCCTTGGAGTTGTAAGTGACGAACCTGTGCATCCTAGAAAGGCAAATGTTGCCTAAGTAAAAGGACAGAAGTACTCCTAAGTTATTACCTCCCACCAGGACATTAAGTGGGATGAAAAAGGTATTGGGGAGGGTCCTGAAAAGGGTCATGGCCGATGCAGTTAAGAGGGTGCTTTAAACAAGTAAACTACATTTCTGTGATTTTCAGAGTGCGTCACATGACCAATATATTGGTACCTCTCTGAGCTGTGTTATTGCATATTTATATACAATAGAAGAACTGGCTCTGTCACCGGTTGTTATCTTTATAAGAGAAAGGACTAGCAACAATTACTTTGTTATAAGACAAGGATGGCAGTGGATCCCTACACTTTCAGCACTCTCCAATTGTGGACTATTTAAATAGGCTCATAGTAGCGAGGAATCTATTCTTCGTTAAAGAGTTCATAGAGGGCGTTCCACCCCTTTTCACCTATACAGGAAGTGGGATTTATTTTGTTATTATCTCATCAGACTTGGCTAATATAATACAAAGTTATGTGGTTAAGGCCTCTTGTATCATAACCCTTTGTTAGTGACTCTGGACATACACCTGGCATACACCTGGGGAACAAGGAAGGGAGTTGGTTAACACTATCAGTGTCAAATTTACAGAATGAGAGGTTAAGAGTCAAATGGGACTTTCTGGATAAGGGGCCTTTTCTGGCCAATCTGGTTAAGGATAATTGGCAATGCTTTTCAGTATTGACCTTGGTAGAGGAATCTGCAATGTCAATTATTGATGCTTTCACTTACTTATGTCGGGCAGTTGATAGTGGCCTGAGGAGTAACAGAGACAAAAACAACCCCCTCCTTAGCTGGTTTCATCATGGGCGCACTGAGGCTCCCACAAAATTAAAACAGTTCTATCCAAAAATCGCAGTGTTAAAGAAGAGCTAGTACAAGCTCAGAGAGCACACAAATTTAGGAACGCTGAGCTGAAAGGGGCTGCTTGAAAGAGTTGGACAAGGTATCTAGGCTGAGGGATAATGCTTCCTTCTAGAAGGTGGTAAACCAGCCATTCTCTACCAGATATGATAAGGCAATTCTAGGGGGCATATTTATACTCTGTTTGCGCTGAATGTGCGTCAAAATTTTTGCCGCACATTCGGCGCAAACACTGCCCCATATTCATACTTTGACGTCCGACGCAGCGGGCATCAAAGTTCCACCATGTGCGCCATTTTTTAGAAGGGTGAACCAGCCTTGTGTTAATTATATGCAAGGTAGGCGTTCCCTTCTAAAAAATGACTTTAAGGCCTGTGCCCCATATTTATACTGTGACGTCATTTTGACGCACAGGAGGGGCAGGCCTTAAAAAACGGTGCCCAGCCTGATGGGTGCAGTTTTTTAACGCCTGGGTCGGGCAGGCGTTAAGGGACCTGTGGGCTCAGAAGGAGCCCAGAGGTGCCCTCCCCTGCCCCTAGGGACACCCCCTGCCACCCTTGCCCACCCCAGGAGGACACCCAATGATGGACGGACCCATCCCAGGGACGTTGAGGTAAGTAATTCTTTTTTTGTGGCATAGGGGGGCCTGATTTGGGCCCCCCTACATACCACTATGCCCAATGACCATGCCCAGGGGACACAAGTCCCCTGGGCATGGCCATTGGGCAAGGGGGCATGACTCCTGTCTTTGCTAAGACAGGAGTCATGTCAATGGAGGGTGGGAGTAAAAAAAAATGGCGCAAATCGGGTTGAGGCAGATTTTTTGCCTCAGACCTGACTTGCCCCATTTTTTGACGCCCAAACTCCATTTTCCCCTACGCCAGCGCTGCCTGGTGTGAGTCATTTTTTTTAACACACACCAGTCCGCAGCGCCGGCTAACGTCATTCAATAAATAAGGCGCCCGCATGGCGCTTTGGAATGGCGTTATTTTTGACGCACAACTGCGTTGGCGCAGTTGTGCGTCAAAAAGTATAAATATGGGCCTAGATTCGATAATACAGGCAAAAGCATGGGTTGAGTACTATGGTAATATTTTTAACTCTAGAAAAGAAAAGGCCATTAGTCCCCCAAGGCGAGACGACTGTCACAGTCTAGGAACATATGAGGCTTTGAGGGATATGATAAACATCACTGTTGTCATTGCCGCCATTAAGCGAAACCCGGCAGGCCTGATGGGGTCACCCTGGACCTCTTTAAAGAAAATAAAACGCTCTGGGCTCTCATTTTAACCAATATTTTTAAAGATGCAATTAAAGGAGAACTAATCCTGTCATGGTCAGAAGGCCTTGGTTGTTCGAATATTTAAGAAGGGGAATCGGAACACCCCAGCTTGTAATCATCCGTTAGCACTCCTGGATAGCTCCCTAAAAGTTTTGGGAAGGGTTCTTGCTGCAAAACCTGAAGCCTGGCTGGTGGAGAAGCAGTCTCTATCAAATGCCCAGTACAGCTTCCATCCAGGGGTCGGCACTGTGAAGCAGTGCCTTAACCGGTACTTGATAATAGGGAAATATGTCAAGGCAAGGAGAGACTTTATTCACCTTGTGTTCATAGACCTCTCCTCTGCCTTTGACTTGGTCAATAGGAGAAAGTTGTAGGACTGTATGACCAGGATGGGGATTGAACCAGGTTTAATTGGACACCTACGAAGAATACATTGGGACACCAATATCAGAGTAACATTTGGTAAAGATGGGGAACTTACAGGAAATAAATAGGTCACACTTAAGGGTTAGACAAGGGTGTGTCCAGGCCCATCTCCTGTTCCTCATGACTTAAAATCCCACCTAACTAGGATAGAGAAGGGTTTCCTTAGACAAGAGCCCTGCTCGTGCTGTTGTATGCAGATGCAGATGATGCCATATTAATGGTGAGAACGGTGAATGGTCTCCAGCTTCTTTTAGATGGATTTTATAATTTTATGGGGGGCCTTGATCTTAAAACAAACTTAAACAATCTTTTATAATGAGCCTAGGCCCCTGGAATGTGTAAACTAGAACTTTCTGTTTGAGGGGACAGAAATCCATAGAGTGAAGTGTTTTAATTATCTGGGTCTCTTTTGATCAAAGCCTCACCTGCCAGAGCCTACATCAATCTAGGGCTGCTATTATTCAAAGAGCTGTGAGACGGTGTTCTAATTTGCAAAAAGGCTAGGTCACAAACCAGTCAAAGAACTGACGGAGATTTATCAGAGGGAATGTATCTCTGTGGCACATATGGTGGAGGGGTCAAGGGATATAGAGATCCTGGACCAATTAAGCAGTAGAAAATAAGTCTTCATGTAGGCTGCTGGCCGTTCCCCAATCATGCTCTGCTTTTATATGCCTTTCAGAATTCGGTCTAACATCCATAGGGAACGAGATAAACCTGGCTTCACTACTCCTATGGCTGAGGATTTGGGGGAACACTGACGCCCAACTCTCAAAGGACATATTGGAGGATTGTCTTTCTCTGAGCAGTGCTCTCGCCATATCTTGGCTTAAATACATTAAAAAAATCATTCTTAGAGCTGGGCCTGCAGGATTATGCTGAACATCCTGCAACTATTGACTCCATGGCTATCTCCCGGGTAAAGAAGGCTTCTTGGTATAAGCAAGACAGAGCCCATTAGGCGGCCTTTGATAGTCTGCTTGTGAGACACGTATATAATCCAATCAACTTGACACATGGATGTGAGCCTTACCTTTCCTGGTTTTCGAATGGGAACCTCAGATTCTATTTACCAAGATTGTGATTAGGTCTGTTGCACCGGATAGTCGCTTTCCCTCAGATCATAGTTTGGGGAGAACCACTGCCTAGATGCACGTGCAATAATACTGCCACTCAAAGCACATTGAACTTTATTGTATTTTGTGCTCTATATACTCATGCTAGGATGCAATGTTTGTGCCCTATTTTCTGCTTCTTTAACACAAACTCCTATGAGGAGGCTTTTGAGAGATTACAAAGGCTGGAGAATGAGAACCTTTGTGTGGCAGTGGGAAATTTTATCTGCCTCTCACTGGGGCTTTTTTTACTTGTTTCTGTTTGCATTTTCACATTACCGGTAATACAGCTCAACATCCCAGTGAATCATTACATATGCAAAAGCTTCAAATTGCATAATTGAAAAAAAATAATACAAAAATATTTTAGGGCTTAACCAGTACTTATTACATAACCGTTCTCACATTCCGCCTTAGCATGTCTCAACTATAAAAGTTCGCTTGTCAAGTGCAGTGCCATGGCTTAGTAAAAACTGGTTGCCCACCCAGGGTTGCTTCACATAGCAGTGTCCGCAATCATGACTTTCCTGGGATCATTCAGTTACTTGTGGTGCAAATTTCTACAGAGTTCAACAGTATATAACAATTTAACTTTAACCACTGTAATAATGGCTTAATTCAGGTCTTAGGTCGAGCAGTGTCAGCGTTGTCTGGGCACAGTATTACTGTGTGGCGTGGCAATGTGGGGGGGGAGGTGAGTATTTGTCAGTGTATTGCGTGGTTACGGCTGTCATTTATGTATAGCTTCTCCTTGCGCCTCTGTTTTGCATACTGAAAAAGGGGGTCAAGTGAGGGAAGGTGGGAAGTGTTTCCCACACCACATCTGTCCACAGGCCTTCCCCTCCATTCATCTGGTTCTAATGTCCCATCCTATGATACCGCCATATCCGGATCTGATGCGTCTGAGGCCTGTGAAGGCTTCGGGATTCCCAGGTATCCAAGTCCTCCAACATGTCGCTCCACACTTCTATATCTTATTTGTTTTTTTCATCAGTATGGACCATCCTCAGCCGTTTCTTTTCAGCGATCCTCCATTTCCTAAGGTCTGCCGTCCAGCATTTCGGTATGGGGGTTTGGCATAAGCCCAGTGTATCACAATGTGGCATTTGGCCAACACCAACCTTAATAAAGCAAATCAATAATGCTTTTGTTTCTCTTGTTGTGGGAGTGGGAAGATACCCAATAGGCAATTTGTGGGTGAAGGGTCAATCCCTATTGTAATGATTTCCTTCATATCCTCAATGATGGCGGCCCAGAACTCACCTAGTTGAGGACAGTCCCAGGTCACATGCATGAATGTTGCAGGTGTGAACCCACAACGTGGGCATCCAGGCAAGTGGGCTGGGTGAATCCTGTGTGGTCTCTGGGGTGTGAGGTATGTGCGAATTAGACAGTGAATCTGGGTTAATTTGAAGCAAGCATTGCTCGCCACCACCTGCACTTGTGCAAAGGCTCCCTTCCACTCCGAATCACTGAGCGGGGGCTCAAGATCCGGTGCCCATCTATTCCACACCATTGTCACATCTACTTTGCGATCAGCTTTAATGACTATATATATATCTGGGACGTCAGACCTCTGGTGACCTCGGGATCTAGTAGGGCTCATAACGTGTGGGACTCCACTGGTTCCTCTGGATAGGATGGTCAAATTCCCCTGACTGTGTTGGAGATCTTTGCATACTGTAAGTGCTGGCCCGGGGGTAGCTGGAAGATGTCTCAGACCTCATAAAATGTAGGAATGTATCATGTTGTTATAGGTCTCCTACTATTAGGCAGCCACCTTTGTACCATTTTGTTAGGTCCATGACCTTCTGTGCCTGTCTGATGCTCGACAACCATTGCAGGGGGAATAATCTTGCAGTGGGCCATTCTTAAGTACATCAAAAAAAGGGGGGCAGGGAGATTTACTGGTCCAGTGCACGTTCTCCTGATTCATTATATGGCAAAAAGTAAGGTACACTGTTCCAAACAAAGCAACAATACACACAGAAAAACACGCAGACCCCCGTTATACTAATGACTGTGCTACTAAACACCGATTGACAATCGGCATGTGTTTCCCTACGGAGCTTTGCCCTTAATTAAGGATGGTTTCCCTCAGTTTTTTCTAGTAGACATAAAACTGTTGTGAGTAAGCTTTAACTCCCCTTTTCTTGTATATGTTCAATATTGAATGAACATAGTGTACTCTCACACTATAAGCTTTAGAAAAGATTGTGTTTAAGTCCTGATGAAGCACCAGGTGATCCGTTTGGACGTTTTAAGGCACAAAACATGTTGACTCTCTGTAGTGGTTAAAGTCATTATGCTTTTTCCCTTCATTGTGTAGAGTGTGGGACCATAATTTCCGTCCCACTCTGCATGTGTTTTTAATCTTGACTGGCTCCTCGCTCACCTAGTAAAATTTTGTTCCTCGAGGAGGTGTCCGAGCCAATTTTAGTATTTTTCTCTCCAGCTGTCTTTCCTTTTTTCTGTAACCTACGGCTCTTGCCCTTTGGTACTGATAGCTATAGAAGTTCTTTGGCAAAGAGGCCCCTTGAAGGGTCCCATCAGACATTGCAGTGCCAGTTTGACGTGGCGCAAGCCCAATGATGAAACATGAGGTCCCTTGCTTCTGAACTTACAAATACCTGTGAGACCTGACGTCTTGTGTTTTTGTGTGTTTATTGTTGCATGCTTAAGTACAATAGTGACTGTTCACTCCCAGATCTCTTCCACCTGGCGGACCAAAAAGGACCTTCACCAGAAACTCCCTGTCCCCTCATCGTTCACTCCCACCCAGTCACCCAGGAGTTCCCTTTCAGTGGTAATTTCATCTGTGCACTATTGCATGGCATATTGTAGTAGACCTGCATAGTAGTAGAACTGCAGATCAGGGATCCCCAGTCTGCCTAGCTATAGGTCTCATTACTTCAAGTTTAACTCCTCTTCCCTCCCTATATAAGGGAGACCAGGAGCTGGTCAAGGTTTTGGGAAAGTGGCCTGAGGAATAAGGCACAGTGAGTTCTGCAGTATGTAGAGGCAACAGGGAAGAAGAACCATTTTGCATAAGGCTGCTTTTCCCATAACAGAGAGTGGGAGTTTATTCCAAAACTCAATGGAATTTTCCAGGCACTGTAAAGCAGCTCCCATATGTAGATCATAGTGTGCCAAGTCTGATTGAGCTATCTGCAAGTACAGGTAGCAGAAATAGTAACATGTCCAAGCAAGCAGTGTCTGGTGAAGGTCTGCAATAGCCCGTCCCACAAGACCGGCCATTGAGAAAATTAGTGATTTGCACTGGTTAGTACACAAGCCTGACATGTCGCCAAATGCTATCAGGATGTCTAATACTACGCGCAGAGAGCCTTCTGCGTTTGTCAGGTATTTCAGGTCATTAGCAAGCTCCAACTTAATGGGGATAAAACGGAAATAATGATCCTCGGCCACTATTCTAACCTTGGCAATAATCCCTTGACTACTTTCCCTCTGGAGTATCTGCCAACTCCTAAGAATCATATTAAAAGCCTGGGAATCTGGTTAGACCCTCATCTTACCCTGGAACATCATGCCAAGAAAATTTCTGCTGCCTGTTTTGGGCCATTAAGACTTTTAAGAATGGTACTGGCAATACTCCCCCATCTGGCAAAAAGACTTATTGTACAAGCAATCATTCTGTCTCAGCTCAACTATGGTAATAGTTTATTTCTCGGCTCTCACAAATATGCGGTCAGCAAATTGTAGGTGGTTCAGAATGCTGCACCGCATCTTCTGCTTGATATTCCAAGGTATACTTCAGTTAAACGGCCCTTGTCTGCCCTCCACTGGCTTCCGATGGAATAGCGTATACATTTTAAATCCCTTTGCATCATTCACACATCACTGCATAATAGAGGATCTCATTTGTTAAAAACTTTAGCTACCTTTTACAAACCCGTCAGAGCTCTTAGATCTACATCTACAGCCTTAGCTGTACTTCCTAAAATCAAAAAAGCTAGATGTGGTGGTGTGACAATGGAATATCGGGGAGCCAAATTATGGAACTCCCTCCCCCTTAGTATTCGACTAACTAGCCACAAACTTAATTTTTGAAAAGCGATCAAAACCTGACTTTTTAAATTTTAGTTCCCTGCTCTGGCCCCTGTTGCTGTCCTTTAGCGCTGCGAGGTCTCCGGGTAGTCAGGCGCTTTACAAGTTCAAATAACATCAAATAACATTATCTGGATACTAGGGGACAATGTGCGTATACCCTCCCACTGGCATTTCCCACTCCACTATTGCCCTGCACAATTTTCACGCCAAGGGCATCCCTGTCTAGTCCTCATCTCTATGTTAAAAGTGTTTGAGATCACCATGCCCATGCATACTCACACATATGGGCCAGTGCAGAGGAGACAAACTCAGGTGAGGAATCTGGGGCCTAACCTCATCTCCGCCATGACCGTCCACATGTGTTCTCACTCAACAGTATCAAGCGCTTTTTCAATATCAAGCACGGCCGCAGCTGCCTGAGTTTCAATACCTGCTGTTGAGTGTAGCACGTGTGACAACCGCCGCAAGTTCAAATGAGTTCCCCTTCCTGAGATTAAGCCACATTGTTCTTTGTGTATTAAATGAAATGTAACCCATTTTAGTTTGGTGGCGGGGACCTTGGCCAATATCTTGGTGTCCATGCACATCATAGATAAGGGTCCATATGAGCTTGGGTCCTCTGGTTTCCTACTGGGCTTGGGGAGCATGATAATCTGAGCTTTGTACATTGATGTGGGTAATGCACCTACCTTCTTTGATTCTTGGAAGGTTTAAAGTAGTTTAGGTAACAGGTGGTTTCCATAAGTCTGACAGTATTTGACTGGCCAACCCGTCCGAGCCTGGGGCTTTTTGGCATGCCATTTCCCCAACCGCTTCTTTGAGTTCCTCCAACTGGAGATCCTACTCTACGTTTTCACACTGTGGCTCCATGAGGAGAGGGAGTTCCAGCTTCGTCAGATAGTCTTGTATCTCTGATATAGATGGGATCTGTCCCCTGGTCTATACTGACATCAGGTGTTCTCTCATCACTCTATTCATGCTTTCTTGTGTTGTTGCTCTTGTTCCATCTATTCTTTGAGAAGGGATTGTCTTTCCCAGTGTAGTAACCAGGCCAACGACAGGCCCGACCAGTCACCTTCCCTATGTAACAATTGGCGATACTCGCATGTGGTCAAGTTGTCAAGTTTATCCCATAATTCTGCTATGCGGCGACTCTCCTGTAATTCAGTCTCCCGAATTTCACTGGTGCTCAAGTGTGTTGTCTGTATGGCAGCCAGAGTGCCCTTGACCGCTTTGAGGTCGAGTTCTAATCGGCAGCATGTGCTACAAATTCTCAGAAGACATTTCCTGCATGCAACAAGCTTTAGGGTGTCCCACTCCAAGCCCCTAGTCTTCGCAGACCGCCAGTTCGTATCACAAAATCTGCCTTTCACTTCACTAAGTTCCTCCCCGGAGAGGGACTCCTTCAAAGTTTCTGGTCATAATCTCCAGAGGGGGCACAGGGTCTGTTTACCCCCATCATCCACTCCATTGACACTTGGGCGTGATCGGACCGAAATCTACCCATGATCTGAACATTAGTAATCATTGCTGCTTTGTCATTTGACCCACAGAGTCTGTCCAGAGAGCTATATGTTAGGTAGGTCACAGGGTAGCATGTATATTCCCGTGCATCAGGGTGTGTGGCTCACCATATGTTAGTGCTCTCCAGCCTGTCCATTACTGCCTGAAGTTCATTAGTCATGTGCGGCTTAATTTGTGACTTTGGAGGGTAGCTGTCAATCCACCAGCAATAATACAGTTAAAGTTTCTCACCCACACCAGCGTAGAGGGTCAGTTCTTTCTCTAGTGCAGGGAAAAATTGCCACCATCTATGTTTGGGGTCTATATGTTTAGTAAACATGTTTCTAGGCCATTCAGGAATCCATCTACCAGTATCTACCAGCCATTAACATCTGCTTGGTAGCCCCTAAACAAGAAAGGAACCTACCTGATCCAAATGAGGACCCCACAGGCATAGTTTTAATAAATGGCAGACTATATCTGTCCCCTCCATTTCCTATGTAGTCTGGAGACGTCTGTGTCAGTCAAGTGTGTCTCCTGTAGCAACACTTTGTGCACCCTGTGGTGGCGTAAATAAGTTAGCACCCTATTCCTTTTAACATACAAGTTTAGCACCCGAACATTCCATATTAAAAGTCAATAACTGGTGCCCATCGTGGAGCATGCATTCCTAGAATATCTATCAAACCCACTTTGGGTGTTGACTGCTGACCCTGCAATTGTGTGACTAACCAGACCAGCCCTAATTTCTCCCCACCCTCAGGTAGACATATAACAGCCTATACATCCCCAACCTTTGTCAGGTCTCCCCCCCTTCTTTGTAGTTCAAACAAACTATTATACTGTAGTCAAACAACAAAAACTAATCCGTCGTTTTAGAATACGTGGCGCTCATCATAGTCTCTCTCCTCAAACTCGCATCTACTGCTCCACATTCAATCCCTCAATTTCAACAGCAGATATTCTGAGCACAAGTAGGCTGGCTCCCAGGACCCCCAATTAGTGAGGCGCGTGCAACAGTTCAGCTCTAGGTGCCAAGGCAATCTTTTTCTATCTCTCAAAGTACTATCATCTATCCACATTCATTCTCAGTTTTACACAGTTGCACAGCATTCACACTGGGGGAGATGGGGAGGAGAAAATCAGCCATCTATAGTGGGCCCCTCATTAGAGTGCATCCAGTGTCTAAGCCCATGGATTTGTGAGCAGGCCGTTCCTACAGGTACATCTTGTTGTCAGCAAAATTGTATAGTGACTTGAGCCTTAATGGATTATCCTCTAAGCTTCTTAATTGCAGGTCTCAGTCAAGGGTGCAGGCGCCAAAGCTGTGACTTCTTCTACCAATGTCCGTGCCTCTTCGGTTTCTAGCCAGAGTTGTTCAGGGTCCAAGCCGGGTATCTGTGGTTCCTCTTGGCGAGCACCAAGGTCCTCCAAGGCTTGGGTTTCATCTTGTTGCATCACCTCCCTCTGGGATAGTGAAGAAGCTTGAAATCTCTTCTGCCTTGTCCCTCGTGGCACCCGGGCAGCTTTGGAGTTTTTACCATTGTGGGTCATTTGACACGGCAGGGGAATGCAGTTGTCTCTGTGTACTTCAACCCAACCCTAGGCTGCTTCCGGGGTGTTGAAAAAGTAGGCATTCTCTGCATGTATCACTTTCAGGTTTGCAGGGAACAACAACATATAATGCAGTACCATTGCTCTCAGTTTCTGCTTTATGTCCCCAAAGGCGGTCTGGAGTTGTTGAAATTGCTGCATTTAGTCTGGAAAAATCTGTATTGTGTGGTTGCCAACCTTGGAGACCCCCATATGTCGCACCACGCGGAGGATGAAGTCATGGTCCTTGTAGTTGAGACGTTTTGCAGTGAGGGTGCGTGGAATGCCCCACATTGAGGGCTTCAGGGTTAGGGCCCTGTGCTCCCTCTCCACTATAAAGGCAGGGGACAACTTCGCACTGAGGCATGCTTCTCGTATCCACTATTCAAGGAATAGCTGCGGTTCTCGACCCTCAGCGTCTACCGGAAAGACAACGATGTGGAGGTTGCATCTCCGTGATTGTCCCTCTGCATCCTCTGCTCTGCACTCCAAGGTTTCAGTTTTTGCGGTGAGGGCCGTGAGTGCGGTTCTAAGTGCAGCTACCTCACCCTGTGTGTGGATACATGGTGTTCTGTGGCCAGGAACCTCTCTGTGACCGCATGGATGTCCGCTGTAAGCAATCCAACATCGAGGGGTACAGCATCTATTTTGGCTTGGTCTTTTGCGCTAGACTGCTCAATTGCAGTTAATATTAGTGTTCCTGACGGTTCATCCTGTGGGTTCCGTCCCCACTCAGTCGCCGCATGGGAAGGGAGTGTGGTCCCTCCTCCTTGGGCCCCCTGGGTCATATATTGGTTAATTTTGTTATGTTGGGTGCTTCTGAGCAGTCCATCCTTCCCCATCTTCGCTACAGCGGTAGGTACTAATTTGTGAGTTGAACTCTCAAGAAATGGTCCCTCAAAGGGCAATCATAGCAGTAAATGGGTGTCCAGCCGGGGGACGTGCACACCGATCAAGCCCAGGCAAGTTTCGAGGGTCTCAGGATCTCAGTCTCTCACTTTCTGGTGCTTGTATGCTGGGGTGGGCTCTTTTGTTTCTGAAGCCTCATCCTTTCTGTGAGTCTGACTCTTGTCCCATTACCAGTCAGGGGCGCAGGTCTGATTTAGCTTCAGCGTCCTGTGGGTTCAGGACCTTTAGGGAAGTACAACAGGTCGAGTGAGGCAGGCCAGGATGTGCACTAACGATGACTTTGCTGTCACAGGGCTCCGCGCCTTGCACTTATCCCGCTCCGATGTGTTTTCACCATAACAGTTGGTCCACAGGGCATGTGGGGCCAAAGATCTCCCCGGAGGGGTCTACATCCTTTGTGTGTTCCAACAAGGCCCAATGAGTTAGAGCCATCCCAGTGTCTCCCTCCAGGCGCTCTCTGTGGACCATGCATATTTGTGGGTGGCGTTGCCGGGCCAGATCCAACCCCTGCATCTGTGGTCTCCCACTGGCAAATCAGGGCATGGTGCCAGAGTAAAAGGAGGGAGATTGGAGTTTTCAGGGTGCTCCCCTCATCAGGAATCCCCTCCATCAACATGGCCAAGTCTGCTAGTAGGTCAGAGCAGACCACCTCTGCACAGACTTATTGTCGGCTCTGTCCAGGCAAGGCCCGGGGCGACTACCCACTCTGCGTCAGGTCCCCACTTCTTCACATCTCAGGTGTCCCCCCCCCAATTCCCCTGTTTCTCCACACCTCCAAGGCTGGGCATGCTCTCACTTCCGTCAAGCGGCCCCTCATTTGGCGCAGCATGCACAACCACAGGGTCGTCTCCCTTTCTCTGGCACAGTGTTGTCTCCATTCGGACCAGCTCACCGGAGAGCACCCTCTTGCATTCCATGGCCACCACACTCTCACAATCTCTTCGCCCCCTATTGCCGTTTTTTACTAGACATCTTGTTTCTATATGCCCCAGGTGGTCGTGTCCCTACAGAACGTATTGCAGTCCGCTATAGGGCCAGGTCGGGCAAGTGGGCGCCAGCCATCCAGAGGTGTTTCCAGGCCCACACATCTTGGCTGGCATGGTGCTGCACAGTCCACAGGCAGCTGGTGAGGGTTTGACTGACTCCCCCAGTGCTGCTGAGCAATTAGGAGTGGTATTTGTTGGGCCAAGTAAGCCTGGCATGCAGGATTCCGTAGGATATTTTTGGGGCTGCGGCATAGATTACAGAGAAACTGTCTCGTCTGCACAGTTGTCATCTTGGCCATGCCCCCTCACTGGGGGTTAGAAACAAATATGTCTCAACGTAACATCTTTATCCTTACATAACAGAATTTTAGGATTTGACCTGGTTTTTAATGTTTCATTTCTTAATTGTTAATCTGACACCCACTAGGCTTTTTCCTCTTCTTTTTCCATATGTTCTATCTACCTTATTATTGGCATGTCTTCTAAATTATGTGTATCATGAAACTAACTGTATTTTATCCTCTGTCCTTTTATGTGCTTTGAACTTTATAACGCTGCTATATTTATGAAATGCTTTTATCATTTGTACTTTTACGTCCATGATTGACCGAATAAAGGTTGTGACTGACTGATTTGTAAATACTGAGGGCCATATTTATACTTTTTGACGCAAAACTGCGCTATCGCAGTTTTGCGCCAAAAAGATTATCGCCGGCTAACGCCATTCGGAAGCACCATGCGGGCGCCGTATTTATTGAATGGCGTTAGCCGGCGCTAGCAGACCGGCGCTGCCTGGTGTGCGTGGAAAAAAACCACGTACACCAGGCAGCGCCGGCGTTGGGGAAAATGGCGTTAGGGCGTCTTAAAATGGGGCAAGTCAGGTTGAGGCAAAAAAATCGCCTCCACCCGATTTGCGCCATTTTTAACGACGCCCAGACGCCATTTACATGACTCCTGTCTTAGTCAAGACAGGAGTCATGCCCCCTTGCCCAATGGCCATGCCCAGGAGACTTATGTCCCCTGGGCATGGTCATTGGGCATTGTGGCATGTAGGGGGGCACAAATCAGGCCCCCCTATGCCAAAAAAATATATAAAAAAAATAAAAAAAATTATACTTACCTGAACTTACCTGAATGTCCCTGGGATGGGTCCCTCCATCCTTGGGTGTCCTCCTGGGGTGGGCAAGGGTGGCAGGGGGGGTCCCTGGGGGCATGGGAGGGCAGCTGTGGGCTCATTTTGAGCCCACAGGTCCCTTAACGCCTGCCCTGACCCAGGCGTTAAAAAGAGGCGCAAATGCGGGGTTTTTTGCCCCGCCCACTCCCGGGTGTGATTTTTGCCCGGGAGTATAAATACGACGCATTTGCGTCAGAGTCATTTTTTTAGACTGGAACGCCTACCTTGCATCTCATTAACGCAAGGAAGGCGTTCACGCAAAAAAATGACGCTCATTCCTCATACTTTGGCGCTAGACGCGTCTAACGCCAAAGTATAAATATGGCGTTAGTTTTGCGCCGAATTTGCGTCGAAAAAACCGACGCAAATTCGGTGCAAACGGAGTATAAATATGCCCCTTAACCCCTTCGGTGCCAGGCCTTTTCCCCCTCAGATGCCAGTCCTTTTTTTGGGCTATTTGGGGCAGTTCACGCTTAGGCCCTCATACCTTTTGGTCCACATAAGCTATCAATCAATCAATCAGTGTATTTGTAGAGTGCACTTCTCAGGACGCTGAGGTGGGAGGAGGGTGCTGCTACTGCTCAAATAGCCAGGTTTTGAGCTGCTTCCTGAAAGTCAGCAGGTCTTTGGTCTGTCATAGGGGCAATGAAAGGATGTTCCAGGTCTTGGCGGTGAGGTGGGAGAAGGATCTGCCTCTGGTAGACGCTCTTCGGTGGCGAGGGCGAGGTCGGCTGAGCGGAGTTGGCGGGACGGGGTGTAGAAGGTGAGTCGTCTGTTGAGGTAGGCTGGACTAGTGTTGTGGAGCACCTTCTGTGCGTGGGTGAGGAGCTTGAAGGTTATCCTTTCATTGACGGGGAGCCAGTGTAGGTCTCTCAGAAGGGGGTGATGTGGCTGTGGCGGTGGGCATCGAGGTTCAGGCGTGCAGAGGCGTTTTGTATGCGTTTTAGTCGTTTGAAGAGTTTGGCCGGGGCTCCTGCGTAGAGGGTGTTTCCGTAGTCAAGTTTGCTGCTGATAAGGGCTTGAGTGACTGTTCTTCTTGTATCTGTGGAGACCCATCTGTAGATCTTGCAGAGCATGCGGAGGGTGTTGAAGCAGGTTGAGGAGACAGCGCTGACTTGCTTGGTCAAGGAAAGTGTTGAGTCGAGGATGATGCCCAGGTTGCATGCATGGTTGGTGGGTGTTGGGGCTGCTCCCAGAGCGGTCGGCCACCAGGAGTCGTCCAAGGCTGAGGGGCTGGCGCCGAAGATGAGGATCTCCTCCCTCTCCATCCATGCCAAATTTGCATCCTTTTTTCCAACATCCTAGGGATTCTAGAGGTACTCAGAGTTTGTGGGTTCCCCTGGAGGAGACCAAGAAATTAGCCAAAATACAGCAAAAAAATTGTTTTTCCCAAAAAGGGCTGCAAAAGAAGGCTTGTGGTTTTTCCCCTGAAAATGGCATCAACAAAGGGTTTGCGGTGCTGAAATCACCATCTTCCCAGCTTTCAGCAGCAGGCAGACGTGAATCAGAAAACCAAATTTTTCAACACAATTTCGGCATTTTACTGATACATACCACTTTTTTACAATTTTTTGTGCTTTTAGCCTCCTCCAGTTAGTGACAGAAATGGGTGTGAAGCCAATGCTGGATACCGGAAAGCTAAACATTTCTGAAAAGTAGACAAAATTCTGAATTCGGCAAGGGGTCATTTGATTAGATCCTACAAGGTTTTCCTACAGACAATAACAGCTAAAATAAAAAAATATTGAAATTGAGGTGAAAAAAAAACCCAGCCATTTCTCTCCACGTTTTACTCTAACGTTTTCCTGCGATGTCAGAATTTTCTAAAGCAATATACCATTGCATCTGCTGGACTCTTCTAGTTGCAGTGTTATATAGGGTTTCGTGAGTTCATCAAGAACCCTAGGTACCTTGAGCCAATAAATGAGCTACACCTTGCAATGGGTTTTCATTCTATACCGGATATACAGCAATTAATTTGCTGAAATATAAAGAATGAAAAATATGTATCAAGGAAGGCTTTGTATTTCCAAAATGGGCACAAGATAAGGTGTTGAGAAGCAGTGGTAATTTGCACATCTCTGAATTCTGGGGTCCCCATACTAGCATGTGAATTACAGTGCATTTCTCAAATAGATGCCCATTTTACAAACTGTCTTACATTTGGAAGGCAAAAATGTAGAGAAAGAAAAGGGGCAATAACACTTGTTCTTCTATTCTGTGTTCCCACAAGTCTCCCGATAAAAATGGTACCTCACTTGCATGGGTAGGCCTAATGCCCGTGACAGGAAACGCAACATGGACACATCACATTTTTACTTTGAAATCTTAAGTGTTTTTTGCAAAGTGCCTAGTTGTGGATTTTGGCCTCTAGCTCAGCCGGCGCCTAAGGAAACCTACCAAACCTTTGCATTTTTGAAAACTTGACACCTAGGGGAATCCAAGATGGGGTGACTTGTGGGTCTCTCACCAGGTTCTGGGACCCAGAATCCTTTGCAAACCTCACATTTTGGCCAAAAAAACACTTTTTCCTCACATTTCGGTGACAGAAGGTTCTGGAATCTGAGAGGAGCCACAAATTTCCTTCCACCCAGCGTTCCCCAAAGTCTCCCGATAAAAAAGGTACCTTATATGTGTGGGTAGGCCTTATGTCCGCGACAGGAAATGCCACAAAACACAACGTGGACACATCAAAATTATCAAATACAAAACGACCTGTTTTGACGGGGAGGGGGCGGGATACTGCTTTTTTTGTCCTGGGCTCAGCAGCCATATAGGGAAACCTACCAAACCCAAACATTTCTGAAAACTAGGCCCCTGAGGGAATACAGGGAGGTGTAACTTATGTGTATCCCACAGTGTTTTCTTATCCAGAATCCTAAGCAAACCTCAAAGTTAGCTAAAAAAATAAAATAAAAAAAAAACAAATTGTTCCCACATTTCTGTGTGGGAGCACCACACTGGGACAAATTTCCCACCACCCAACGTTCCCCTCAGTCTCCTGGTAAAAATGATATCTCACTTTTGTAGGTGGGCCAAGTGCCTGTGACAGGGAAGAGACAAAGACATGTCAATATTAAGGGTCCAAAAAAACATTTTTAGGCTGACAAGTGGGGCAGAATTTTTATCGGTATAGATGAGATAATGCTGGGTGGTAGGAATTTTGTGGATTCCTGCAGATTCTGGAAGGTTCCATCACAAAAATGTGGGGAAAATGTGTGATTTCCAGCAAAGTTGGAGGTTTGCAGGGCATTGAGGGTCAGAAAATGGTGCAGGTGCATGTGAAGCACACCACCCTGGACCCACCCAGATGTTTAGTTTCCGATGTGTATAGGTCTTGTGGACTTTTCTACATGGCAGCGTCCCAAAGTCCAAAAAGTGCAGCCCTCACCATTCCAAGTGGGTCGATTTTGAGAGTTAGACAAGCTCTCATAGCCCAAATGTGAAACCAAAACACAAAATAATCAAATGTCCTCTTGCTTGCCATGGGAGAAGATATTTTAGTCTGTGGGGGGAGAGCAGAAAGACTGTTACCCCCTTCAGTTGGGGTGGGGGCATAACCATGCCCATATTAGTTGATAGCCACCACCTCACTATTTTTTATTTATTTTTTATTCCCTGGCATCTAGTAGGTTTTCTGCCCCCGGGGAGTGAATTGGGGGTAATTGCCCCATCTGCCCACCGGTGGGCAGAACAACTTTGGCCCAATTTATTTGGGGTGGGGGTATGGCCATACCCCCACCCTCTTTTTTTGAAACAAATATTCCCTGGTCCCTGGTGGGCTTTTTGCCCCCCCTTGGGGGCAGATGGGCCTTCCAAAAATCCAAAAATAGGACAATCTGTCCCCCAGGAGGGCAGATATGGCCAACAGTAATGTGCCCCCATGGGGAGTGACCCTTCCCCAAGGGGCTGCGGCCTCAAACAAAACACACACACCAATCCCTGGTGCCTAAGTGGTTCGGCCTCATAGAAATAGGCTGATCTGCCCCCAAGGGGGTCAGAAATGGGCTAAAATAAATTCCCCCCCCCCCATGGGAGCGACCCGTGCCTAAGGGGTCGCTCCCCTTGCCTAAGGGGTCACTTCCCTTGCGTGAAATTGTTGCAAAAAAATTAAACCCCTGGGGACTAGTAGAAAAATAGGCCGATCTGCCCTCCTTGGAGGCAGAAATGGCCTAAATATAATTTGCCCCCCAGGGGAGCGACCCTTGCCAAAGGGGTCACTCCCCACGTCTGAAAAAACAAAACAAAACAAAACAAAAAGATCCCTGGCACCTGGAGGTTTCTGCCCCTACTGGGGCAGAAAAGGCCTTGAAAATAATTGCCCCCCTGGGGAGCGACCCTTGCCCAAGGGGTCACTCTCCTTATGCCAATTTCCCTTTCAAAAATGATCCCTGGTGTCTAGTGGGCATTTCAGCAGCCGGATCGCTTCACAATGCGGCTGCTGAAATGCTCTGAGAGTCATCGAAGGGAAAGAAATTTATTTCCTTCCCTTTGATGCCTCTCAGGCCCCCATCACATGATCGGAAGAGAAATGCTTTTGCATTCTCTTCCGATCCATGGGGCAGCCTCTGATGAGTTCAGCAAACAATCGCTTGCTGACGTCATCAGACGTCACTGGGATGGGAGGGGGATTCAGGGTGGAAGGGGAAGCTATTCCCCTTCCAGCCCTGCCATGTCGTGGGAGGTGGGGGTGCGGCCCTCGGGGAGCACAAGCGCTTCCCCCGAGAGCCAGTACTAAGACATAATGGTTACATCAGTGGCGCCTCAGCGCCGCAGCCACGGTCGTAACCATTACGTCCATGGCGCCCAAGGGGGTTAATAATACAAATATTTTAATTTTTAAGTTAGGAGACTTTGAACGAAACATTATTGCAGCCTTTGGAAGGGTCAGTAGTCTTTACATTGACTCCATCACTCCCAGTATGTTCCACTACATTAGACATGGATGCCTTTTTTTACTTCACATCTCGTCCATCAGAACATCCTACACCTCATCCCTTTACAATTTAGCACCCTCTTTCACTTTCCTAATGCATCTCCTTACTTCTCTTCCCCACCTCTCTTTTACACACACACATATACATATACACACACACACACCTCCCCCAAATTGCTCCCCCCCACCCTCCTGTAAGCACTGTACTTTTGGCTTGTCAATATTTTGACAACTATGTATCTCTACTGCACACATTTGCACAGGATCACAAGTGTAACTGAAGTATGTGACCACTGCACTAATGTCCCATGTTCTGCTTAGAGGCCAAGGAGTGGATGACCATGTATTTTGAAAACTTTTCTGACCCAATGATGGACACTACCAGAAACATACACTGTCTTCAGCCGCAATTCTAGAAATCTCAATCATTGCACATTATAAACAGCTAGAACTCAGTTCATCTTACAAGATTAAAATAATTAATAATACAAAATATTTTAGTTCTGAATTGATGCATTGATGAAAAATTATTACAGCCTGTGGAAGGGTTAGTTGTCTTCAGAGTAACTCATCCCTCTCATTATGTTAACTTATGTAAGACATGTATACCTTTTTTCAATCCACATCTCGTCCATCAGAACATCTTACATCTCATCTCTTTACTCTTCTGCACCCTCTGTTTATTATCTCCTTAATGCATCTCCTCATGTCCTTCCCTTCTCCAATCCCTCACACACACATACAAGCACTGCACACTTACTTTTGTCTTGTCAATTTGACAACTCTGTGTTTCCTTCTCACACATTTGCTCAGAATGCATGGCCATTGCTCCCTGTACTCTGCTTAGAGGTCAAGGATTGGCTCACTATGTATCTTGAAAACATTTCTGACCCACTGATGGGTACTACCAGAAACGTGCACAGTATTCAGCCTTAACTCCAGAAATCTGAATCTTTGCTGGTCATAAACCACTGGAAGTGAGTCTGTTCATATTACAAGAGTAATCCGTGCCATGAAAAAAACACAGAAACACAAAAACCTGGAAATAGCAAACACTGTAACAGCATGCGAGGACTGCCAAATGAATGGGGTTAGATAGCTCGGCACAGTGCTCCCTTACCCCCTGAATTACGGATGTGCCGGGACTCCATACTCGGTGTAGTGCCATGTGAATAGCAATGATGGGACCCTTTTGGTTCCTGATGGACTCCGTAGAACTGTGGCATAAGTGTTTAGGTGTGGTGACTGAATGTTTAGAATGTTGAGTTTGCGCTTTCACACAGAAGAATAAAGACATGCAAGACCAAGCTGTGTGTGTGGATTGTTCATTTAAGAGTATCCAAGCTGGGGAGGATGCTACAACTTGAGACAAGATAGGGAATATGTAACCTGAAAAACTGACACTGCTCTCCCAGAGAGTTTGCAGTGGTCCAGCCAACCGTTCATGTGTGCCACACGTGCCTTAGTCGAAGGGAAGATCGACGTTTGGCGTATGTGGAGTCAAAGTGCCTCTCCAACCAGGGCTGAGCTTTCATGAAAGACAAAGGCCTTACAGAAAAATGTGTGTATTATTGGCCAGGAACCTGCTGGTGAGGCTGTGAAAGAGGTACTGCAGCACAGAGCTATAAGATATATGGGCCCGTATTTATACTTTTTTTGCGCCGCATTTGCGTCGTTTTTTGATGCAAAAACGGCGCAAACTTGCAAAATGCCATTGTATTTTGTAGGGTTGCGCCGTTTTGCGTCAAAAAGCGGCGCAAATGCGGCGCTAAAAAAAGTATAAATACAGGCCATGGAACGATAACGCTAAAAGTGGCACTCACCAGGTACAGAAAAGCACTCGAGGCAGTGAAAGTTGAGTGTTAATAAGCTCTAAAAGCAGTGATAGCCCAATTCAAAGAAACTCTAAAGGAAGTGAAAACCAGGTAACTTACATAAAATGCAAAGAGACAAGAAGGGCAAAGAACCTGTGCCACAAACAAAACCGCTACTCACTGTGAAAGAAGAGAACAGTGTCTCACAGAGAGTGGGCATGATGACCCTGATGCCAGCAAGTCACGTAGAAGTCTAGATGCAATCAAAGACAAGAACCCATCAATATGTAGAAAGAAAATGTATTTAACATTACACGGTCATATCTGACTTGGAAAGCCAAAAGTCCAAACTGCAGAACTTTAACACAATCTTTTATTTCTGCAAACGACAAAAGATGTAACTAGGCGTTTTATCTATGTCCATAACATCTATTTATAAGATCAATCAAATTAGAGATTAATAGTTCATGATAAAGAAATATATAATGGTAGCCTACGTGTCCCACATAGTGACAGTGGGGACTTTCAAGATTGAGAAATATATTAACCAAATAGGATGTTATTGCTCAGCAAGCATTCTATGATAAATCCTGAGTGCTGTCTCTTGAGCAAACCTTGCATCATGTTGCGTTCCAAGCTTATACTGCACGAAAAAAAGAAAAACAATGGTCCATCAGGGTCATGTACTTCAGCAACAGGCATTGCTACTATTGAATATCACAGGGCTTAGCAAGACAAAAAGAATTCCATATCTAAAAAAAGGTCCACATCACCCACCTCTGATATACAATACAATGATACCCTATATAAGTTCATTCAATGGGAATACCTCATCCTTGCGCAAAGGGCTGTGAGTAGCACTTTTTGTTCTACTGTAGCAACCAGTAAGGAGCATCTTTATGCATGTGGGACATACCTGTATAAGGACACACAGGATCACCAATGCTACAACACCTATTATTAGTGCTTCCAACATCCATGGCCCCCAGTTGCTAAGGTATACACCCAGCGCCCCCCATACGGATCCCCTTCACCTCCTCTTGGACCTCTTTAATCTTTCCCATGCTCCTATTGATATTATTGTAGTGATCTGGTATGTATGAAATATATATGAACAGCTTATCTGACACACCTCACCTTCCTTGGCTAGGTGAATGACTAACGCAATGTGATTCTGGATCACTACGGCCCTCATAGCAGGCAGTTTCTCAGTTATATTTCCTAGGGCCACTGCTGTGGAATCTGTTCGTTTTTTAATTAACCCTGCCAGTTGGTATATCCTAGATGTCGAGTATGCTATTCCTACAGGGGGTGTCAGAACACCCATAACCATCATGGCATTATCTATCCATGTGAGTGTCCTTTTACTTGCCGGTCCTTGGTCTAGCTAAGTGACCTGTCAGTGACATTAGCAACATGGGTCATTCGTGGTAATACTAATGAAGGGTAGCAGCTACCATACCATCCAGCTGGTAGCTGGAAGTATGCTGAATTCCCACATAGGAAGAAAAGTCCCTCAGGCCCTACTAACTCCAATGATAACTGCATAGGACCATCCTTTATCCTTTCTAAGTACACATAGCTATGGCATTTACTGCTACGTATGTATATGCTAGGTTTTTCCTTCGTTGGATGTTCTCCGCAGGTCACAGACCCCTCTGAGGTAAGTAGCCTTAGTATAGTGCATAATCCATCTGCCTTGTTGGTACCAACTGAACCACTGTCATTGGAATACTTTATGCATCATAGCGCAATCACCATGTTGCGGATCCTTAAATGTGGTATACCCAAAGTCTCTGCCTTTTTGTCTCCTGGAGAATGCCAAACCACTGGGTTGATTCTTTATTTTAAACGGACCTAGCAGTAGCTGTTATCCTTCCTGGGGACGCATCTTGGTGCATGGCGACCTAATACGATGGATCCTGCAAGAAGTGCTGAGGCACCCCATAAGGATTCCTCCCCTTTACAGACTTTGGAGACATACCTTAACATGTGTGTATTATTTTGTGGATTACATTACATACTACATATTTTCCAACTGGAATGGCTGTGTAGCTCATGATCTCCTGAGAATGTGTCAGACATAAAATCCTGATACATTTGCTATTTTCACATTCATCTCTACCATTTGCACAAGCGTATTTTCACTGTATGCTCCCTTACATTCACTTTGTTATTTTTTCTTCATTTTTCATTGCTCTTAGCTCCCCCATTTCGTCTACTCCTGATGAGTTCTATGGTTGAGCTTGGTATAACTTTTCTTTTATGAGTTTTGGCCCATCAAGCAAAGTGCAGATATTTGATCAGCGAATATTATCACTTCTGTTGTCACTACTGTCCCTGGGACAGGAGTACAATTTGCTGTCAGCACCCACTGCCACTTTCTCTCTTCTTTCTTCACTCTTCACTCTTCACATTGATCTTGCAGTTGGTCATGCTGTGAAAGAGACACATGGAGATCCTTAAGTGTGGCAGTTATAGTCTGTATTACCATCTAACGGGTCCTGCTGTCAGCAACTACGGATCAATGATATAATAGAATGACAAAAATCTTTCCTTTGCCGGTGGTACCCCTCCTTTGTGGCACCAGAGTTTAACTAGCACATAATGCTTATTTGGGTACTCTGTGAGAGGATTAGAACAGGGCCCGCTTGCACCCTGTTTCCTCTGGAGGTATGTAGCACAAGCAGCCCTATCAGTGTAGAATCAGAAGAGGGCCCGCTTGCACCCTCTGCCTTCTGGAGGTGTGCAGCATGGACAGCCCTGTCCGTGCCCGCTAGCTGTTTTTGCTGACCAGAGGTTGTATTGCTGTGGTGATGGTGGAATGATTGGTGCTACCATTGGTACTTGCTACTGATATTCTGGTCCCGCTACCTTCTTGGTGTGAGAGCTGTGAGTCCAGGAAGCCAAACCTTCACACTTGACGGCTGTGGCAGTTGTCAGAAAGATCTGGTATGGTCCCTTCCACTGCATTTCTGAGGCAGTGTCGTCTGGTGTAGACTTTGCCCCAGACCTAGACCCCAGGCTGCAGTCTGTGGTCTGGTGATGTCTCCGCTTATGGTAGGACCTGCAGCACCTGGCAGTGAAGGCAATGCAATGTCTCTGTTTTTTTGCAGTATTGTAACAGTAAGTCATCCAATATTGATAATGGAGCAATAGACATGTGGCCTGGAATGTTCATGGGGCAGCCAAACAAACTTTTATGTGGGCTCAACTTTGTAACTGTGTCAGGGGTGCTTCTTATTGCCCACAAGGCTAGCAGCAGTGCATAGATTCAGGAGAGTTCAGTGGATGCACAGATTTTCCCTATCTTGTTTTTTAACACTCCATTACTCCTGTCAACAGCTCCTGCTGCTGGTGAGTGATATGCAGTTTCTGTGTGACTCCCAGCTACCCGCATATTCCCTGTAGTACGTGGGAGATGAATCCTGGTCCATTGTCGGAGCTCAGCATGGCTGGAACTGCAAAACATGGGATTAGTCCTTTCAAAAGGCATATAGGAGCAGTTTGTGATATGCAGTTTCTGTGCGACTCCCAGCTACCCGCATATTCCCTGTAGTACGTGGGAGATGAATCCTGGTCCATTGTCGGAGCTCAGCAGGGCTGGAACTGCAAAACATGGGATTAGTCCTTTCAAAAGACATATAGGAGCAGTTTGTGCATCACAGTTTTTAGTTGGGTATGGTTCAGTCGATTTGCTGAACATAAACACGATAACCAAAACGTACTTGTATTGTGTGTGTGAGGCATATCAATGAAATCCATTTGTAAACTCTCATACAGGTCCACATGGTGGTGGAAAATGAACTGGTGCAGTTGGCGTACCTTTTCCCATATTGTATTGTGCACAATTAGTACATTGCTACACAAACATTCAGGATATTGGCAAAAATGTGTGCTGTACCAACATTGAGAAAACTGTGAATCATGTCCCACATGTGAAGGACCGTGGAACAGACGGGGCATAGTGGGAAGCATCATTAGTGGGAAACATATCTTATCATTAGGGCCTGTCCATACCCCCTCTTCTGTTTGCACACATCCTCCCTTTCTCCATTCTTCCTGCTCCTCCACCCCAGCCTGTTGTTGAATGTATTTGGGGTCAAAATACATGGACTCATCTTTTATCTGTGGCTTGTACGGCACCTGTACCATCACATAACCACACCTGGTAAGTGCTATTCTCTTGACCTCTCCATTAATAAATGCATTTCGTGTGGAAACAGTCTTTGGCAGAAGTATGAGCTGCATACTTGACAATAGCAACTTTTCTAGGTAACAGCAGTGCTTGCAAAAGTTCAGCAATCAATGCTGCATGCTGTATTTGTTGGCCCGCTGAGGTGAGAAATCCCCTCACTGCCCACAGCTGGGCAAAGTTGTGTTCAAATGCAAACTGGCTGTCCATGTATATATCTGCTGTCTTTCCCTCAGCCAGTTTGCATGCCCTTGTTAATGCCACACGCTCTGCTGCTTGGGCACTTTTAACTACTGCCAATCTTGCGCCTCCAGCAGCTTCCTGGCTGTGCCCACCGCATAAGAAGCCTGGAGCGTTTCAGTGTTATCGCTGATACATGAGCCATCGACAAATAGGTCCACCTCAGCATCTGGGAATGGTATGTCCCTAAGATCTGGTTGCACCTTAGTGGGTCTGTCAACTGCTAGTACTCAATCATGGAAGGCATTGTCCATTAAGGGGTCATCTTGATCACACTCATCTAGTAGCAGGCAGGCGGGGTTGAGGGTGGTGCACATTTTGATAATAATGTGTGGTGCCAACAGTGTCAGTTCATACCGGGTGAGGTCAGGTGCTGTGTCTTTGTTGGTATTAGCAAGGTATCCACTGTGTGGGGAATGTGGAGAACCAAAGTGTGTGCCAGTACTACATTTTCAGACTGTTTGACTGCCAAAGCAGCAGAAGCTACTGCCCACAGCCAAAGCAGGAGTGCTTCTGCAACAGCGTCTAAGGTGGCAGAGGGGTAAGTCACTGTGCGGTAGAAGGATCCATGTTTCTGGGCTAGCACCCCTAGTCAGCAACCCTCCTTCTCATAACAGAATAAGTGGAACTCCATGCCATAATCTGGGAGACCCATGGCCGGTCCTGCACACAGTTCATGTTTTAGTGATTTAAATGCTCTTTCACGGTGTAGGGGCTAGGGTACTGAATCGGGCATCTTTTTGTGAGTGAGATTCTGCAGTGGGCGTGCAATCAGAGGATAGTTTGGTGTCCAGTGGTTGCAATATTCTGCCACTCTTTGGAAAGCCCTCACTTCCTTCTGTGTGCATGGTGTGGGGAATCTTGTGATGGCGGACACCCTGTCAGGTAACAATTTACAGGTCCCCTGGAATAATTCATGGCCCAAGTACCATACTGTTGGTAGACAGAACTGCAACTTCTTATGGGCACCTTATAACCCTTCTTAACCAAGTAACACAGTATTGCCAAAGTGTCCTCCACACAGGCCTCCTGAGAAGGTCAAGCCAACAACAAGTCATCAATGTATTGTATCAAGGTGGAGCCCCCAGGCAGCTGCAAAGAAGCCAAATATGCTTTTAGTGCATTGGAAAAAATGGAGGGTGACTCTGAATACCCCTGGGCCAACCTTTCCCAAGTGTATCTTTTCCCTTGAAAAGGGATGGAGAAGGTGGCCGAGCTCAGGTCTAATACCGTGAAGTGAGTAGCTGCAACTGGAATACTGGACAGGGTGGTGGCTGGGTTGGGAACTACGGGAAATGATGGTATCACTATTTTGTTCAATGGCGAAGATCTTGCATGAATCTATATACTGGGGTCGCACCTGGTCCATTGGAGGCCTTCTTTACGGTAAGAGTGGGGGTGTACCAGGGGCTGTGTCGTGTTTCCCTTATTCCCTGTGGCAGGAGGTCCTTTATTATAGGGACGATACCGTCCTCTCCTTCTTTGGAAATCTTGTATTGGGGAACGTGTGGTAGTGGTGCGCCAGGTATCACCTTTGTATGTACTGGAGGGTAGTCCAGCACCCGCCCCACATAATTTGCGCCCTGTTCCCAAACCTCAGCTAGGACGGAGTCCTGAGGTTCTGGTGGTATCCCCAGTGGTGCACACCTCATGAATGTCTGCAACATCAAACCCTTCACCTTATTCTCCAGAAAACCCCCTAATGGTGAACAGTGGATGGTGCACTGCAACTTGAACAATAGATCCCTGCCCCGCAAATTAACTGGGCAGTATCTGCTAAGACTGAATTGGTGTTGAACAGTGATGGGACCCACCACCAGTGTCAATGATTGTGTCACATACTCAGCTACAGGGTGTCCTGTCATGGAGACTGCTGTTATTAGTGTACCAGAGTGTGGTGCCTCTGCCATCTCAGATACCTTCCGCATTGAACTTGTCACTCCAGTGTCAACCAGGAAAGTAACAGTCTTGTTTAGAACGGTCCCTTCCACATATGGTCCTTCCTGGTCCACCAGTATTGCTGGAGCTATCAGACTGTCTCTCGCTTACAGGCACCTCTAGAAGTATGTCTCTAGTGGTGGTGGTGGTGGTGGTGGTGGGGCGGGGGGGAGGGTATGGGATATGGTGGGTAACCTTTGGTCCTGTCACCCACTGGATGCCATTGTCCCACGGTCCCACCCCACACCCCCAAGCTGATCGTAGTGTAGGGACATGTGTTGGACCATAACAGGGTTGTGTATTCTCCGGTCCTCCTTGTCTACTGGGAACTGCGTCAAATATGCTTGGCCAGAAACACCAAACACCCCAACGGTGTGCAAAAAGTAATCCCAACAACCAACTCCACGGAAAGAGGAGGAAAGAAAGAGAGATAAAGAGCACAGGCGTGATGGGTACTCACAGCAGCACCAAGCCTCCCCCCAACACCCAGGGAGTGCAGCACAGAGGGATGCTGGAGGCAACTGGGCATGCAGGCCTATTGGGTATAGGGCAGCAGTAGCAAACATTACAACTCGGGCATCATTCCACAGACTTGCAGATGGCATGAATGATACAAGTCCTTGTGGACAGCAGACAATCCTGGAAAGAGCTCCGCTATCAGCATCTGTAAGTTCCACAAAGGGTTATAACGCTGCTTCTTTTTTAAAACCACCACATCCATTCAATACTGCCAAAAAGTGAAATATTGGTGATAGGTGGACTGCCTGGATAGAGACTTTTGATAATTTCATTGATGCACTGAAAGAGACAGATGACAAAAAGAATATCAAATATCATAAGAACCTTGCAGATGAGGGAGGGAAATAAATAAAATTCCACATACTGATCACCTCTCATTCTGTCAAATCAAAGAAGCACTGAATATTGAACTCAATCAAATGCCAATTTGCCAATTCATTCAAATGCCAAATATTGATTATGAAAGATATAGTTTCAGTCAGGAAACACAAAGAGCTCGTGAAACAATCAACAAATTTGTTGAGACTTGATACGCTATCAATCACTGTAAGTTCAATGAACTCAATAATTAAAAAGCCATATGTCTCAGAGTTATAGATGGTTGTTTGACAGATTCAAATCAGACAGCGAATGGTGAGAAAAACATTTAGGCCCATATTTATACTTTCCTTGTGCCACTTTGGCGCCACTTTTTGACGCAAAAACGGCGCAAACTTACAAAATACAATTGTATTTTGTACGTTTGTGCCGCTTTTGCATCAAAAAATGACGCAAATGCAGCGCTAAAAAAGTATAAATACGGGCGTTAGTCTAGAACAGGTAGTCATGACTGCCAGAGCTGAGGAACGTGCATAACAACAAGCTCCTGACATTTAGGCCAAAGGTACTCAAAGTAAAAAATATGAAAAGTAAGCAAACGAACAAGGCTGAAGAACAAGAAGTGATGTCTCCAAAGAAAAAGAAACTTCACATGTGGGTATCCCTTTCCAATTGAAGGAAGATAGCCCACCAATGGACAAATATGCAAAGGCTGCAGGAATGAGAACTATTTTGTAATGGTTTGCAAGGTGAAAACCTAAGTGTGTCACACTGAGAAAACAAAATGGACACTCAAACATTCCAGAAGTGGCCTTCTATTATTACATTATTGAAGCATATCATTGAGTGATCTACTGGTCCAACTCCATGGGTTGGACCAGTAGATCACAGTGAAGGAACTGTGTGTGTCTGTGTTGACATGTGTCAAGCTCATAAGGCAATTAAAGGAGAACAGCATGCTGGTCCACACACTGCCGACATGATCACACAATTAAACCAGTCTTCTCTCGCCTTGATCTGAACAAAGGATATCATCAGTTGGAACCTGAAGATTGCAGGTACATTACTACCTTTTCTACTCACATTGGTTTGTTCAGATATAAAAGATTAAGGGGCATATGTATCAAATGATTTTGCATTCGCAGACAGTGCGAGTTGCTAAATTTGACTGTTTGTGAATGCAAAATAGCCTTTCCAAATGAATGAAAGGCAGTGGCAGTCAGATTATAGGGAATCACCATTTTTTGAGATTTCCTAAAATTGCGACTCCAAATAGAGAATCGCAATTAACGATTCCCTAAATAGGAAATCCCATCCAGGGATTTCTTATTTACGATTCCCTAAGCACATGTAACAAACATTTCCTAAATACGAAATGGGCATCTTGAAAATGCTATTACCTTTGACTCCAAGTCGATGGTAAATGTGCAATTTAAAAAAATGCATCTAAATGCATTTTGTAAAGTACTAAGTAGCGCACACATGCTCCTAGGACATGTGCGCCCTTTACATGTGCACAGTTTGTTTTGGGGGTGCATCAAAGGGGTCCTTAGGCCCCTAGGCAGCCTTGGTTTTGCATTTCCTAATAGCGATTGTTGACTGTGTATGCATCCCTATTTTGTTACATACCATTTTCCATTTCCTAAATAGTGATTACCTAAAATTTGCTAATTAGGAAATGCAAAATGGAGATTTGATACATATTGTATGGCCCAAAGTTTGTGTGTCATCAGCTGCAGAACTATTTCAAGATGTCATTCAATGTATGATGCAGCCTGTCACAAACACTTTCAACTTCAGTGATGACATATTGGTTTTTGGGGTACCTTTCCAGTACAAAATATTATGCTTAGACACACTTTAAAACTTTTCCCACGTTGTATGTGTGCTGCACAGAGCAGCACGCATGCAAAGTTGGAAAAGAAAGGAGAAATGAAAACATTTGTCCTTTTAACACCGGCTTTAAAAGGCTATTGTTTGTAGATAGGGATTCGTGTCAAAAGGCATAGGTGGTTGCAAGAGAATGCCTATGCACCACCCATGTAACGTGTCCACCCCCCATGGCACCAAGAAAAGAAAAGCAGTGCGTGTTGCTGCTTTTACATTACTTTTAGGGTACTTTCTAGCTGAAAACAAGCTTTGCACTAGAAAGTAAATTAGTGAACAATCATTTTGTGCTGGTTAGCGTCACATTTGTGACACTGTGATGCTATTAATTGTGTTTGACCAATGACTTTGTGTTTCACCACTGCGCATATTAGTTGCTCAATGTTCACCAGTAGCACATTACATGTTGTATTCAGTTTAGCTGCCTATTGGCTTTAGACATTACATTTGGTATTTGGGTTAGCTACCTATTGGCTTTAACATGGAGTTAGACATTACATTTTGTATTCAGTTTAGCTGCCTGTTGGCTTTAACATGGCATTAGACATTACATTTGGTATTTAGGTTAGCTGCCTATTGGGTTTAACGTGGAGTTAGACATTGCAGTTGAGACATTGCAGATGAGCTGTGTTTTTCCAAGCTGTGTTTTTCCACATGATAGACCAAGCTGTGTTTTTCACACCAGACCCTAGCTGATAAGAGCGTGTAGATTTTGTGTTTACCTCTTAATCCAGTCTGGGAACAAGTGAATTCTGGAGAATTGGCCACTCTCCAAGTTTATTCGGTTCTCACACTGAGTTTGCTTTTGAGGATGGCTCTGGACAACAGCAGAGTTAGATAGAAACTATCTTGACTTCAGACAGGAACGGACGTCAGTTGCCTGTCCCCGTTTGGGTAGAAAATCTCTTTCTCGAAGTTGAACCGAAGTCATCAACTTGAAACCCCAGAAAGATGAAGCTGAGTTATAGGCCCTACAGCCCTACCCTAAAGTGATGCAATTTTGACTTTTATGCTTTGCTTTGAAGTTATGCTATAAAATAATCACATGTTTTTGCTGTGTGCATTGCAACTGAGAAGTACTTTAAATATTTAGCTTTCATTGCTGTGACTACTTTTGAATGTGTGCTTCCAATCTACTAATTTCGTCTTTCCGGAACCTCGTGGTGAAGTAATAATAACAATAAATGTCTTCTTTAAACTCAGAAGTGCATTCCAGAGAGGTTTTGTAAGCTCGGTTAATGGATAAGAGAAGGAAAGCAGAACAGACACTCAGTGCAAAATGTTTGTAAATCCCCCTTAAGCGCTCCCTTAAGAGACTTTTTTTTTTAACTCTGTTTTATTAAATTTTGTTCGAAAGAACAACAGATGAGGCAAAACACAGTGCAGTGCAAATCAGTGCGAAACATCATAGCATGTACACCACCCCAGAGAAGAGGCATGAAATATACAACAACCTGAGCAAAGCCAAGCAGTACAACATTGGATAAACCCCTTGCAAAAAATTTGCTAAGTAACCAATTCCTCATAATACCATAGATACAACATCATAATACTACCACAGTTGGCTGTCACATCTTCCGAACCACACAACAACCCACGCATCAGCCATCATCTTCAGTGCTGTGATCAGAACTGGACTCCTCCGATCCCAAGAAGCATTCCAGTAATGTCCCCCAAACCATTATATCTCTTAGGGCACCCTCCTCCCTACGTGTCATTCTCATATTCTGCTCTTCAGCAGCTCCCCACTCCAGTACATCTCGGGTCCATAGAGGAATAGTAGGACACCGAACACTCATCCAGCCGACAGCCACTCTACGTCTAGCCAACACCAATACAAGCTGTGAGAGTCTATGTGGGATACTCTTGCCTTTGGATCTACGCATCACACCTTAAAGCCAGGTCAGTGGTGTCGCCTCGAGCCCCAATCCTGTGACCCTATCCATTATCCGGACCACCTCCCCCAGAAGTGTCGCACCTCCCTACAGGACCAAGTCATGTGAAGAAAGGTCGCACCCATCTCCCCACATCTAGGACACCCAACCACCTTTGTCTGGTCAATCTTATTTAGGTGGGCTTCCGTGAGATACACACAGTGAACAAAGTTAAAGTGTAAGAGCTTAAATCTGTCATTACTGGAGACCGTGCGCACCAACAATAGAGCCATATCCCATTCTGCATCCTCCAAAGGGTCCTCCGGTTCTCGATCCCATGCCCGATGCGCCACACACTCCAAACCTAGTTGATCCCCCCCCAGATCGCTTTATAAAACCGGGTAATCAAGTGAGATTCCTCCCCCCAGTTTATCAATCTGTTCAACATCTGCGATGCAGGAGAAGCCATCTGTAATCCAGACCAAATCTCTTCAGCCACACTCTCCAGCTTAGCATACTGCAGAAACTGCCCAGGGTGCAGTCCAAACATACCTCACGCCTCCTGAAAGGAGATAAACTCTCCAATGGGGTATAAATCACCCGCTAATAAGCAACCTCCCGCTCTCCAAGGATCCATTGACATTACAGTATCCATATTCCTAAAAGGGGCTAAATCATACACCTTCAACTCCTTGTCAAAAGGAGCACGGCGAATCACCTTCTTGACTGTCTGCTCCCAAATCCATGCAGTGGTCTTAACCAGGTAAGGGACAGCAGCCTCCGAACGACCTCCCGACATCAAGGCATGCACCAATTTCTCTCCTCCCATTATACCAGACAAAAGTCATTTCTCCCAGTTATCAGACAGAGACATCCACTTTGCAGCATGTTGCGGGTGTGCTGCATAATAATAGTGCCTGATATTCAGAACAGCCAACCCTCCGTCCACCATCTCTCTCTGCAATGTGGACAAGGCCACTCTACTATGACGCCCGGCCCAGACCAATGAGATCAAAAAGCTATCCAGCCGTCTGAATAGTGGAGCCGCCAACGGAAATAAAGAGTTCTACACAAGATAGAGGCACCGCGGTAAAAACACCATCTTGGCCACTGCCGCCCTCCCCATAACCAAAAGAGGCAGCCTATTCCAAAATGAGACAGAACGCTCCAGCCCAGTCACAACCCTCTCAACATTGTGCCTCAAATGCGCCTCCACTGTATGAGTGACCGAGATGCCCAGGCATCTAAAACTTTTGATCTCCCACCTGAGCCCCACCCCCAGCAAATCCTCCAACGGAGCACCACTTAAGGACCTCAAAGGGAAACAGAAGCAACTTTCTCCTATTTACTCGAAGCCCAAACACAACCCCGAATTCTTCCAGTAATCGCAACAAGAGAGGCACCGCAACTCCCGGCTCCCATAGATATAACAACGCGTCATCAGCATACAGACAGACAATGTGAGTGACTCATCCCACCTGCACACCCCAAGGCGCCAGTTCCCCATGAAGCCAAACCGCAAGAGGCTCCACCGCCAAGGCGAAAAGAAGCGGGGAGAGAGGCAGCCCTGCGTGGTACCCCTCCCGATTATCCAGAAGTCAGAAAGCTCCCGGCTCACCCGGACACGCGCAGTAGGTGAAATATACAGCAGATGAACCCTAGAGCAAAAATGAGGGCCAAATCCCATTCCTTGCAGCACCACCAGTAAGTAGCCCCACTCAACCGCGTTGAATGCCTTCTCTAGGTCCAACGACACCAACGCTAAGTCTTCCCCACACCCATATTTTTATGTAGGACATGTGTTAAACAACGTAAATTATGAGTCGTGCTATGTCCAAGTATGAAGCCACATTGATCTTCGTGCACCAATTCCTGAATCACTCCACGTAGCCGAGTCACCAGTATTTTACATAGAATCTTTATATCGCTATTCAGCATGGTAAGGGGGTGATAAGAAGGGTCACAAGAGTCCCCGCCAGGCTTAAGCATCAGACAGACGACACCCTAACACATGGATTCCAGAAGCATACCCCATGCCCAGGCCTTCTCAAACACCTCCAACAACTTCTCTCTCAGCTGAGAGGAAAACGTTTGGTACAGCTCAATTGGGAATCCATCCCCACCCGGAAATTTAGCCTTTGAGAGCGCCTCCACAGCCGCTGTCACTTCCTCCACCATTATCTCAGCATCTAGACTCTCCATATGTTCCAATTCCAGCTGCGGCAAACACATCCGACGCAGAAACCCTTCTAAATCCGAATCCGATACCGGTACTCGGGCGCAGGACACACTCTGCAAGTGCCCCACCAAAACTCAAAAGATGTCACCCCCAATTAGTGACCTGCACACCGTCAGCCTCCCTGATGTGCAGAATGGGAGGAGATTCAACCTCCCGCTTAAGGATCCACGCTAGTAATTTACCAGACTTACCACCCTCCGTATGAAGGTGCTGTCTATATGATCTGAGTGTGACCTTATCTAATGTCTCCCAGCAGCTTCTAACCTTCTTATACAAGCTGAGCTGTTCGGGGTTTATCTCTCCAGTTAATTCTACACAATGTTGCATTTCCTCCAGCTTCTTCTCAGAACTGGAAAGCTCCTGCTCCATCTGCTTGCATGCACCACAGACCGTACCTATACAGACCCCTCTCAACACAGCCTTCAGGGCCTCCCATTCCACTCCTGGGTAGTCTGTCACCCCCCAATTGTGATCCATATAATCTTCAAGGGCCACAGCTATTTTCGCCCGACAGCACACATCCATCAGAAAAATCGTAGACATGCACCAACTGTGTCTCACCTCCATATCAGATCCCCACTACATCTGAAGCAACACTGGTGCATGATCAGATAAAAACCTACCTCTCCAGATGCCTGACGTCACCCACCTGTGAGCGAGTGAGACCACCCAAGAGGAATCGGTCCAGACGACTGTATGTATTATGCGTCTTAGAGTGACAAGTGTATTCCCTTCTCGCCGGATGTAGTGCCCTCCATCCATCCCAGAGCCCCAAATTGGGCATGACCTCTGTGAGAGACCTCACCATTAAAGGCTGGGTACCCAATTTAGACGGATAACGATCCCTTTCCCCATCCAAAATACAATTGTAATCTCCCGCCCATATTATGGGTTCTCCAACACCCTCCCCCAGGACCTCAGGAATATTATCAAAGAACGCTCGGCCATCCACATTAGGCGCATAGGTATTGAGAACAGTAAGAGGCAACCCGTCCAACGTGCCCTGCACAAGTATATATCTCCCATCTACATCCGCTTCAGTGTAGATATGCCCAAATGGGACACCTGGCGCAATCCTGACCATCACACTCCTGGCATAGGAGGAGTCGGACGAGGAGAACAGCTGCCCCTGCCACTTCTTAGCCAATTTCTGCGACTCCTCCTCCATCAAATGCATCTCCTGGTGACAGGCTATATGAATCTTATGCTGCCTTAGGAAAGAGTGCACCCTGTAACGCACAGTATGTTTTCAACCCCCTGACATTCTATGTCAGTGTGTTAAGTTGTCTCCCCATGTAAATGGTGAAAGAACTCTGCCCCTTGTACTTCTCCTCCCCCTTCCTCCCTCCACAGTAGAGAAAGCAGTGTAAGTCCACACAACATGTCCCACACTCATCTACACACTGCCGATACAACCCACAACCACATGCACAAATGCACTAACAAATCCCAAGCCCCAGAACCCACCGCGGATAAACAGTAGAACAGCAACCTCAAAACACACTGTAGATCCATGTGTATGTATGCTGCCAGGACAACAGCCTAATCCCCAACAACCCACTCCCTACCACAACATTGGAAGTGAACACCCCCTATCCTGTTAACAGAAATCAATGTGCCCAGGAATCCTATCAGTTATAGGCAAGGACAAGAACATTGTCCCCCTCCCTCATTTTCTTATTCAGCACCATGCAATGCCTCCTGACATCCATGCACCTCACTGTGTCTGAGACCCCAGACCGCCCAAGCGCACCCCTCAGACACAAGCCCTAACCCCCAGGTCTCCCATTTAGACAGCACTAAGAAGGAGCAAACAGTATCAGGTATCAACAGAGACTGATTCCATTCGGGCATCTGATGGCTCAGTACTTTCATCAGTTATCTCAGACACCACAACAGCCATGGTACCGTCCTGTTGAATTTCGACTCTGCCATCGGAACCGGCAGTTCCCTGAGCAGAGATCTGAGTCTGGCTCTCCCCACGCTTCCTTCAGTCCGTACCATCCACACCAGAAGTACGAGCAGCCCCCTGGTGGACCTCACAGAGCGTCCCATGCCTGCCTTGTCCCATGTCTCCAACCATCTCCAGACCTCCTCAGGATGTTCAAAGAAGTGGGACTTGCCCCCGCAAAGCTCCTTCAGCCATGCTGGATATAGCAACATATATCTGATATTCATGACACGTAGCTTCACCTTCACCTACAGAAATCCTTTCCTGGAGGTCTGAACCTTGTTTTGTGTAGTCCGGGTAGATACAGATCTTGCTATTTTCCAAGACAGCCCTTTCAGTCTCTCGAGCAGCCCGCAGGATACTGTCCCTATCTTTGTAAATGATTGCTCTCAGAGGCGGCCTAAGAGGGGCGATCAAAAGCCTGGTGCGCTCGCTCCACCATAGACAGACCCTCAGGCTTCAGCACATCTGTGATCCATCGTTCCACAAAGCCCTCCATCGAGGAACCCTCCGCCCACTCCGGAAACCCCAGGAGGCGCACGTTGTTCCTACAGGATCTGCCTTCCGAGTCCTCCAGCCTAGCCTCCAATATCCCAATCATGGAAGTGACCTGTGCCATCTGCTTGCGAAGAGCAGTTCCCTCTGCCTGTAGGTCAACAATAGACCACTCCACCACCTTGACCTTATCAGAAACCTTACAAAGGTACGGCCGAAGAAGGTTCACCTCCACAGCCTCGATCTTCCCCTCAAGGACCACACGGGAGCCCTGTATTGCAGACAGTAGCTCAGCGCAAGAGGGCTCCTCCACTGGGGCGGGTGCCTCCGGAACCCCCCAGGACCTCCCTAAGAGTCTGGCGCTGCGACCCCAGGGTGGGCGTAGTATATTTCTCCATAGTATTGCCCTGTGAGGCAGCGGACTGTCAATGGCTCCCCATCTCACCGACCAGTTAATAATAGTAAATGCAGATCCACAGTACCTTATTCCAATGATGGCAGTAGTACACAGTCCAGGGCCACACCCCCCAACAGGGCAACTCAGGCGTCAGGTCCCCAAGGGCCCAGAGCAACTAACCATGTAGCCAAAGCACACAGGGTGTCCCAGGGGCCTGGAAGGCCCAGCAAAATGCTCTACATAGCAGGATGGTCACCCCCACACTCCAATGGGTTCCACAGATAGGGCCGAAAGTGCACCCCTCCAGGCAAATCACCAGCAGGGCATCCCGGCTCGCCTCACCAGCGCCACAGTCCAATTCACCAGAAGGAGCATCCAGGCCACACTCCAAAACTGCCCGGCCAGCACCCCCTCAGGTCTTCAAAATTGCGCCCATCCAGCGCTGATCCGGGCCACAGCAGGATCAAGGCCCTGAGCCGCAGGAACCCCCCCCCCGGCTCCGAAGGAGACCCACAGATGACAGCCCGCTGCCCGGGTAAAGCGGAAAACGGTGGCCGTCCAAACGGCAAGATCCAAATGCAGGCCCCCTATCACCATCCGGGAGGGCACGCAGACCAGCTGTCGTCCCCAGGAATGGGGCAAAAAAGTCAGCTGAAGGCAGGGCGCGGTATAGGCCCTCCCGCGCCCCGTCCAGCCGTGAAAAAAAGAAGGTTACATTTTACTGGTCACATGAATGTGAACAGAGCTTCAACAAAATCAAGCATGCAATTGAGAACGCCACTGAAAGGGCCTACTTTGATCCAAAGCTGCATACGGAGGTTGTTGTTCACACAAGTCCAGTGGGCGCGATCCTTGCCCAACACAATGGACATCCAAATGCTCAACGGCATATTGTGGCATATGCAAGCAGAAAATTGTCACAAATTGAATATGCCTGTTCACAACCTGAGCTGGTGAACATTTCCACATATACTCATATGGAAAACCTTCCACTCTTGTAACTGATCTTCAGGCATTGCTTACCATCTTTGGCAATCGAAAGGTCAAGATGCCTCCCAGAATTGAACGTTGGAGCTTGCGACTATGGGAATGTGACTACACTATTGTGCATCGACAATGAAGGTTCAAAACCCTGGTGACTACTTTTCATGAGTGCCAGTACAGTGTCATGGTACCCCTTCTAAAGCAGCTGAAGCCTACATTAACTTCATTGTAAAGTCAAATACCCATGTCACTATTTCTCTGAACAAATTATTACTGCAAGGAGCAAAGACAGTGACAAGTTGATACTAAAAGATATCATTGCACATCGATACCTGAAACAGCACACTCGATCTCTCACTTGACATTGAATATCAGAAGTTCAAGAATGTAAAAGATTAACTCTCTCACTTACTCAAGAAGGTATTGTTTTATGAGGTTCAAGAATTGCACAAATGACAGGCTTTCAACTCTTTCTCAGCTCTCTCATGAATATGGGCAAACCAAACTCTGTCTCGAAGAGCTGGTTTAGTAGCCACAATACCATAATGTCCTTCCTGAGCCACTTCAATTACTTGGTGTCGATGATCCATGACAAGCAGGAAGTGGTCATGTTTGTTATGCACATGTTTGGATACCATGAGCAGCACTGGCATGGGGGTCCGTACCAGTGTTGTCCCTTGCAGACAGGCCTGGATGAAGTCCACTACTTTATGTGGTGATGAATAGGTTTCTCTACTGGATATACCCTTTTATAGGTCTTTCCTCTTTGGTGAGAAGGCAGACTCATCTTTGAAATGAAGACAGCACACCTACCGTGCATTCCTTCTGGCTACTAACCCCTGCCAAACATTTCTGCAGCAGATCACAAAATGTAGGGTCCATTGGCTAACAAAGAGGGAGATAACCTTCCCAGCCAATTATGTAGCAGACAGCCCTTCCTTCTGGGGCAGTGGATGCACAACATGCATAAAGCATTCAAGCCATCAGGGGCACCAGTCCTCTAAGTCCTCTTCCCCGGTACAACAACCAACAACCTGCTTTAGTTTTCAGTGGTGCATGCTTACTCAGTGGGAGGTAGGACCTAGTACTAAATATTAGGGTCAGTGATCCATCATGTCTGACACATTGGTCTTGCAAATTATTCACAATGATTATGCCATCCCTTTTGTCTACGTCTTGCCCAATATCCATCTCACACCAGAACGAATTTCGTAAGAGCATCTGTCCATCTTACTACAGGTGGTATGCCGGTTGTTCTCCAAAGGAGGATACTGGACTCGGAGAGATGTTTTTTTTAACAATTTATTTTCTCAAACAAAGCACAGCAAACTTAGGGAGCCTCTACCCTTTGGCAAATTTACAAATCAGACAATATTACAGGTGTACCTACCCAAGCAGGAATACATATACAATCTGTACAGTATCATCTCCTTAAGCCAGTGTTCTAGAGTGCAGGATAGTTCTGTACTATAATCTTACACATATGACCAGATGCACAACTTTAAAAGAAAAATAAACCTAAAGTTAAAACATAACCTACAGGGAGTAGCATGTCTGCATGGCAAGTTCTGTTGTTTTACACCATTGATGGGGTCCAGTTGTCCCATTCGGCATACATTAGGGTAGGATCTCTTAATATCATCCTAGGCCTACACTATAGGATGTTGCTGCAATCCCCGGCATTCCGCCCATTTGAGCGCTACACTCACAGTCTGCTCATGTTTCCAACTCTATTTCACTTCAGCAAGTCAGGTGCCCAAAGGTTTTTTTCTTGCTCACTGCATTCTTTCTCCTCACCAAGATCACTGCCAAGTCTGCAAATCCAGTGGATGCCAAATCAGCCTTAGTCAAAGGGAAGTGGCCCAAAAACAAACCACTCAGGTAAGAGGGATCTCACAATCAGTGTCCTGTTCATGATCCTAAGTATTGTGTCCCAGTGTATCAAGAGGGAGGGGCAGGTCCAAACCACTTAATAGAAATCTGCTCCGTCTTCATCTAAGGTATCTCATCATGGATCTGTGAACAGGCAGTTTATTCTTTTAGAAATACTACAAGCTCAGTAAAAGCAGTAATACTCTAGAAGGTTAAATCAAGCATTCCCAGACACCCTGGTGGACCACTTCAGGATATTAGCCCAGTCCACCTCAGTGATCTGAAGGTCCAAATCCTCTGTAAATCTCCGACACAATCCATACAATTCACTCCCTGCATGTTTCAAGAGGGCACGATAAAGAAGAGTAATCTCTCAAGTTTTGGCATCTATCAGAAAAATATGCCAATGGCACTCATGTTCAGGGAGTTCCTTCGAATCCATCTTCCACCATGTGGAATATCATATTCTTCACAACGATCTGGAAATCACAAGTTTATTCCTCCAGCGTATAGATTACCCAAAGTCATTAGTTCTTTCCCGGTCCGTGTCTGCTGTCCTCACCAGCTTCTCCTATGAGACCACCCTGTTAGTTATGTCAAGGGAAAGCCCTCGTTATATGGCAAATAAATGTGTGCTTTCCGTAAGTCTCTGGCCCAAGCAAAGCAGGCAGTACTGCCCAGTATACATTCGTCTTTAACAAATGTTTTTCTGAAGGGATAAAGTGGAATCTACACCAAGAGTACTCTGGACAGTACTCTAAGAGCACCTACCTCCGCTTCTGCCCACAGCACTCCCCCAACAGGATGCCCACCACTCGGCCACCCACTGCAGCTGGAAACCAGATAATAAAGCTCGAAGTTTGGAGCTGCAAGACCCCGTTCTTCTATTGGGAGCTTCAACTTTTTCAAGGCCACTTCTCTCCGCACCCCACAAAAGATCCTTCAGGATGTGGTCAAGCTCACTGAACACTGCTCTAGGAACCTGGAGAGACAAGGCGGGAAAGTAATAAAGTAGTCTTGGGAGCATAATCATTTTTGACAATGCTACTTTTCCCATGACAAACAAAAGGAGCGTGTTCCAAAATAAAAACACTTGTTAAAGGAAGTGATTGCATCTATAATATTCTATTCCCCCATAAAATCATATGTTCTGATCTATACATGTGAACCTCTAGGTACTTTATTGTGGTTGGTGCCCAGGTTATTGATGGAGAGCTCTTGGTCTATTTGTGTCACCACAATCTTTGACAACATAACCTTATGCCTTATCCCAGTCAAGCTTTAAACCCGAAAGTCTACAGAATTTCCCCCAGTGCTCTAGCCACGCCTGAACATCAGTTTTATCCCCTGGAGGTATAAGGGCATCTAATGAGATATACAGCACGTACCAATCTATCCATAACCCTCTTTAACTATGTCCCTTGTCTTATTGTCAAGGCCAAAGACTACATCACTAAACAGTACTAGGGAGAGATGGCATCACTGCCTGGTACCACGTCCTATCAAGCAAGGTTCAGATATTATGTTGCCTGCTCTAGCCTCTGGAGGGGTATGTAGCCAGGAACCTGCGGCTCAACCCCATGCCAGACAGCATTGCATAAAGAAAATTCCACTGTACAGAATCAGAGGCTTTATCAACATCGATAGTGTAGTGCCTGGCATGATTTAGAACAGAACCTTTCTGGCACCTCAAGGTCCCCATATCAGTATTGACAATGGCTAGAATTGAATGAATGAAAGTTTGCTTTAGAATGCTGGAGTTCACAGGTGTTTGATTTACAGCTCTGTGTGGCCTAATCGTTCAGCGGGTACCAGGCTGGGGAAGACATTACAGACAGCACAAGGACCTCCTGACTTGAAGGAAGGGTGCTAGCCAGTACCTGGAACAGAGGTGTAATGTATGACATTGTACTATGTTTAGGAATAAATCCGGTCTGATTCAAATTGATCAAAGTACCTGCCTTGGGGAGTAGTCTAATTTCTAAAATGTTAGTCAGAATCATATGAGGAACGTTGATCACTGACAAAGGTTGGTATGACGTGATGTATTTGCCATTTTGTTATTTTTGGGAAGCAAAAGAATTGCTGTCTCCCTCATTGATCGTGGCAATGCTATTCCTGTCTTGGATGTAATAAAGACCTCCATTAATCTAGGAGCGAGTGCTTTTATATAAGCAGAATAGAACTCTATGGCATGCCATTGGAACCTTGCAACTTCCGTCTAGACATCTCCTTTGACAGCCCCCATTTATTTTTGCACTGTTACGTCAGAGGAAATCCATCTACTTAATCAGGGTCTGGCCTGGGAGGCGAGGCACTCCTCACATAATCAGCGACATCACAATCGCTTGTGATGGCCATAACATCTGAAAGGTCTTGTTTATTTCTGTTTGTGCATATACTTCCCACACATTAGGGACGATAATCTGGGAAATCGGTGCGTGCCTCGTGTCTCCATTGGCCAGTTACAATAGTAATTTCCCAGTTTTCTCTTTCTCCATGTGCCCTTTAAATGTAGGTCCTATAATCATACTCCTTCAGCCTATCCACCAAAGCAAACTGTTTCTCCTTTTCCTCCTGTATCTTTTCTAAATAATCTGTAGTGCTTCCCAGTTCCCTCTCAAGAATATTCATCACCTGCTCGTTCTTAGTATGCCTGAGTGGACCTAAACCAATAACCCTATCCTGTTAGCAATGCAGTGGCCTTTAATTACTGGTTTAAATGCCTCACATTCTACCGCGACAGAGGACATTTTCCTCACAATATTTATCATTTGGTTTCCTCCAAGGAGCCCTTAATACAATGCCCTCCAGCATGTCTGTATTATGTTTCCACGTTGGGATCGACATTCTGGGAGCAGTCCACTGCATTGTTACAAGCAGAGGGCTATAATCTGAATATGTCTTGGCTAACTAAATAAGTGCAACAAACTCTGACTCACATTTGGGTGAAACAGGAATTTATCCAGCCTGACATTCAAATTGTGAAGGTTTCAAAAAAAGGAATGCTTTCTTCTCCCAGGATTGTGTGCCCTCCAGCTGTCTATCAGGTCCCAGTATTTATCCAATTAATTAAGGCCTGTGGGGATCTATAGGTTCCTCGGACGGGGCTGGATCTGCTGTGCAGTAAAAATATCTGATTATACAGGGAACTTCAGTGTTGCCAATATATGAAAAGATAACACCCCCCCACCCCCCCTTGGAAGCACATTTGGTCAACATTCGGGGTTTAGACATTTGTCATGGCAATATCCTTCCCCTCCAATCTACCGATCTCCACCACGTATCTCCGCCCCCTCCATGTTAATCATCTTGTGGAGCAACTGGAATAACACGTCCCGGCCTAATCCAATAAAGGAAACCTCATGCAAACGCTTAGTACGTTGTGAAATAAGTTGAACCCGCTATCTTGTTTTGAGAGTATGCCACATGGCTGTGTAAGGTGTTTCCTGCAAAAATGCAATACTTGAAGATTTTATAAAAAAGTTTTGCATCTACAAAGATATCAACAGTAAAATATGAACAAAAACTTAATACCATAAAAATGACATTCACTTATAGTAAGGTTTGTAAATTAGACTACATAAAATGAAAGTTAACAAATGCTAAAAAAAAAACTCTTAAAAAGCTTAAAAATTCAAGAACACATAATTTCATTGACCAGGTCATATAGGAACTGAACAGATGCTCTGGCGGATTTTATACCATATTTCAGAAACAGAGGTTTTAAAAAACAACATCTAACGAGCTTTAAAACAGGGCAAACTAATAATACATGTTTGATCGTCTGTACTGCACCCTTGCACATCAGTCCAACTTATTCACTGCCACGCATCCACAACACAATTTAGGGGGAGGCAATTTAATCTAAACTTAAGCATGCAGTGGCGGACCTCATGTTCTATCTTAAAATAGGACTGAGGGGCCGAAACACTTCCAGTCCTTGTTACTTCCTCCAGGGTTTTTAGTCTCCCGCAGTGGCGACTATCCTGTTTCAGAGATTTACATTTCATGGAGTATTTCAGACAGCCTCCAAGGCTTCTATAGCTCATAACTTACAGGTCTACCAATTTGAGACTAAAGTGATCGAGCAATTCAACCGCTTTTATATTGCTACACTTTATCATCATTAACTGGTCTATTTGAGCCAAGAAATGCAACAAAGACGATTTATTTAATACAGAAACATCATCATCAATAGCACAATAAAATCAAGCATCTTTGGAATCGCCTCTTTTCCCTTTTGGCAGCCAGTTGAACCTCCCCAATTAATCAAAAATAGCGCCCATTTCTGGGCCCGCTTAGAGGAGCATACATCGGGGCAAATGGTTTTACAGTCCGATTTAGAACAGATAGTACACAATTGGTCTCATTTATCCCCTTGATTTCAGAGACAATGTTCCTCAACTGAAAATAATCTGTATTAGCTTTTAGACCATCAGGCTCTTTGCTTGTGATTAAACCTCTATCATCCTCTGACTTTGCTACATGTGCTATCTCCTGCACCAGTCCCTTTGAGCCTATTGTTTGTATCTCAGACCTTTCTGTCTGAGTTTCCGGTAGTACTTCTGTCTTTGGGAATGTAACTCTTCTTAATCTTCTTTTGGTTATCCTTTTCAACTTCCTTTTTGCATTTCTTATCTTTCTTCCTACCAGGTTTCTGAGCATCTTCCTTCCAATCTTCCTGTGTGATGGGGCATATTTTTCCTTTTTTCTGGTTTTTAAAGATTGGATCTACTTCCATGCTTTTCCCCAGATCAGGAACTTGAAATGGAATCCCCTCCCCTTTATTACCAGTCCTTGAGACGGATTGATCACCTTCTTTGAAGAGGTCTTCTAGATGAGTTGAATCAATTGACAAATCATGTATTTTTACCTTCCTCTGAGGCTTAACCCGGGAATGAGCCGCTTGCATACCAATCTCCATCCATTCTGGGTATAGGAAGATTTGAGCTATTCACATGCCTAACCCCAGCAAATGTAATCAGCATCTCTTTAGGTACCACTGTCAAGATATCTAGAATATTACCAGAACTATCTGTATATTTTTCCAGTAAGGCCATAATAGACAACCAAATACACTCCACGCTTTGCAATGATTTTGAATAACACACGTAATTTGCTGAAATATCAACTCATGGATTTAATGACAGGTCAAGAGGCATCTAAATATCCAATGTTGCAGCGCCTGCGACTACAGGTACTATAGTACCAGCCCATTGACGTTTCCTGTGTTATAGGCTTTACTAGCAATGGTGACTCCATTCTCCTCTTTACTGCCCTAGGACTAGATTTCAAAGGTGATATAGCCAGTAGCGTATAATTCAACATAATAGACTGCTGTGAACCTTGTCTCACTTGCTGTACTTCTTTTATCATGTCTGATCAAGGAGCTGAACTTCAATGGGCTATTTTCTCATTTATTAAGATGAGTCACTAGATTGTGTTGATGATTAGAAGTGTTAACCCCCCCTTAGACCTTCTTAGAACACAGACGGAGGTGCATCCTCTATCTTCGAACTCCTACTCAATCCCAGCTTCTTCTGAAGCTTTTTGTAAGTGTGAAGCAATAATACCACTCCTATTGATGATTCAAGGTGAGGCGCTCTATTCCGTAACAGATTAGATTTTGTTTTTTGACAAAGTCTGGACGAGAGAATTCTCACGGATCGAAGTTTCTTCGGCGTCATGGTTTCCCCAGAGGCACACTGAAGGGATGCAGTCAGATCTAAAATATACATGGGGAGGCTACACCTCAGCCCACAAGCTGCGCCCGGAGCTAGACGGGATGCTTCTGCAAGGTACAGAGAGCTTCCTACTGCTGTATTCTCCTAATGCAACACCACCCCCTTACTACACCATAGCCTTTGTCACTTATGGGCACCACCATGCCTCCCCTAAATCGGATCGAGAGTCACATGCAACCAGGGAGGGACACAAGCATGCCTACAACTCCACCTGCATTTCTGCCGGATTTCACACAATCAAGAAGGGATCCACAGCCCAGAACAGGAACTAAGATGGCTGAACTGCAATGTAGAAGTGGCAGAAGTTAACTTTCAGCTGCCAGAATATAGGTAGCAACCGGTTGAGGAGAATAACAACACAGGAGACCAGTGGTGATGATTGAGCCAGAAATGTCAAGCCAGTTAGATAGGCAACTTAAACGATTAGCCAGGATATCCTTATTCGTACACTTATTTACCCTATCATCAGCAAAGCCCAATGGACTTTTGCCAGTTCCAGCTAAAGCTGGTTACCATACTCTGCTTGTTTTACTGGTTACTGTGAGCGCCAGATGAAGCCAGGTGATTGATATGGACTGTGGGCTGCATGTAGCTGGACAGGTGAGCTGGAGTGCCTCATTGTGAGTGCTTCTAGAAGAAAGCTGCTGGAAGGCTAGGGGACATTTCCTACTAAAGCCTGGTATGTTTGCCCAGCGCATATGCCCCTTACCTCCTCCAGCGGATCACTGACATGGCGCCTGTATAGTGCCTGGTGTGGTGTGGCCTTGCCTGTGTAGGCCAGGCGTGTCCCAAAGTTCAACCTCAGCCTCGGCCTGTGCCCAGTCTCCTGCGGCCACAAACACCAGGGGCTAAACTTGAATAGTGGCCGACAATGCAGCCGTCGAGGCACACCTGTTTGCTTGCCTGCACGGCACCGCTGGCACCTCACCAGCCTCTCGCCTCTGCAAAAATAGAATATATACCCCCTTCTTTTGATATAGAGTAGTACACTGTACATTCTAGGAGGGGATCACAGTCTTTGCCCCATCCCAGTTTCTTCACAATTCAAAAAGCAAAATTAAAACAAAACAACATCACACTTCCCTAACAATACTCTACCAGAACTATGATAACAGTGCATCTTGTCCAAAACTTCATAACCTCTTTACTTTTTTTTGCAAGTCCAGTGAGAACCACTAGGCCTCTGCAATGGGTACTCTTGGACAGGTGGATAAAAAAGCAGGAGAATATCAAGAAAAACAAATAAAGAGTAATTAAGAATGGCATTTTTTCACAGCCAGAAATGATGCACACTAGGCTTGGACTGCCACTGTGTAGTCTAGTTAAATGAACACTTTCACATTCTCTATCACATCAGGGTCCGCTGTGCGGGCCTGCCTCTAGAGATAGTCTCTGTCTCTAAAATGTAATAGCTTGGCTACAAGAGGTCTCAAGGGTGAGCGAGGTTTGGGTGGGTTCAGACAGGCACTCTACGCTCCCTTTTCTAGGTCTTAAAACTTACACAGGCCCTCTGGAGATACCACCTTCTGTAGCCAATCCTCAAGAAAGCACACCATTGATTCCCCCTCTACTTTTTCAGGGAGCCCACTTTCTTTAAGTTGTTGTGCCGGGCATGGCCCTCCTGATCATCCACCTTCCACTCTTTTCCCTCATATCTTTCAACTGCCTCATAAGGGTCTCAGTTAGAGAGGTAGGTTCTAGCAAAGTCAGTTTACTTTATTACCCTTTACAGTTTGTTTTTGTATCTCCATGCACCCGCTACTGGAATCTGTTGCCACTCGTATGTCATCCAGCTTACCCCCAGGGATTTGACAATAATTACCTTTAAGTCCCACATGCAATGGTGCAGTTTTACTGCCTCGCACTGTCTTCTTTACACTTCTGAGATCTGCCTATCTCTGTGCTGTGATTGTCTCTCTGTACCAGAAGCAGCCTCGCAGAACAGCAGTTCTCTCAAAATAAGCACATAATAGTGAGCAGTCACTTGGTTAAGTCCAACCAGGGGACAGCATGTGTTGCTGGGCACCACCTAGCCTGCTTAATGTCTGTAGTCAGTTAGTTCGAAGCAGGGTACTCTCTGACTCACTGCCCCTTATCCTAAACTGAACACCTCACAATGACAACAGGTGTGAGTTCTTAAATTGTACTCATTTTCAGCCTATTGTCTGTGGCCACCCCAGGGCCAACTGCATAGCAGGGCAGCAAATTCTTCACAACCACGTTAAAATCAGTCACATCAACCTCTATCTCTATGTTTATACCCCCAGGACACAGCAGTAATTGCCAACTTCTTTGGCATTAAAGGCACCGTCCCCCAACTCAGGGGACGTTATCTCTGCTTCTCAAAGGAACTAAAGGTATCCCATACAGAGTTCAGGCTATCCCTGAACAGCATGTGTACAGAGAATTCGATGGAGAAAGGAGGTTGGGGCGTGCCATGTGTAGTCCGGACTGATGATGCCACCCCTGCTTGTTAAGCTCTTTGTGTCTACCTCTATTATGGCCCCCGTGCTCCATGCCTCACCTCCTTTAGGATGTGGGTGGAACAGCAGGCAGAAACAGTGAACACAGGTTATCACCTCTGGTGGCAAGCACTCAGTCCCTCCAACGCCGTTCTGATGTTTCTTGAGGTGCTGAAGCCTGGAGTTCAACACGCACATACAGTTGCAGCCACCATCTTAGTAGCTCCCGCGCTTTGAGCTGAGCCTTCCAATATGTTATTGTCTTGATGGGAGCCTTGGGTTTGCATTTGCATTTCTCAGCTCCACATAGTGCCATCCAGTTTTAGTATCTTCCTACTGCCTGCGAGGTTTGACACTGGCAGGATACACTTGGACAGGGAGTCAAATTCCTACTTACTCATAAGCATGGTGTGGTAATGGGCCTCAGACCCCAACTGCCTTTCCACAGAAGGATACACTGACACACTGGCTTAGATCCTTTCGACCCTGAACCCAGGAGACTGGATGGTGTGCTTGGACATGCAGGACATGTATTTTCCTGTTCCTGTCCTGCAGTCTCACAGGAGTTATCTGCAATTCACCGTGGGGCGAAAGTCTTGTGCTGCCCACCTCTAGCGATTGGGAGTTCTTACATTCCTGTACCTTGACAAATGAATCCCGAAGGCACGATTGCTGTAGTAAGTAGTGGACTACCTTGGGATAACGGTGGAACCCTAAAATTGTTGAGTTTTACCATAAGCAAACAGATGTTACACTTGATCCCATTACAGAGACCAATTATGGGGGTAATTCTGGACATGGGGTAGCTCAGGGCTTTTCCTCTTCTGCAACAAGTCTGGGACATTTGGGTTATGATCCTGATGTTTTAGACTTAGTCCAAAATCCAAGTGAGGGTGGCTGAGCCTTCTTAGTCTTGTGCATCCTCCTAGTCAACTACACACAGTGCAGTGGAACTTAAAATTCAAAGTGGACCAGCATCAAGGCCACATTTCCAACACTGTACAGGTCTCGGAGGAAACAACCCACATTCTGCAGTGGTGGATGACCAGTTACAATCTGTCCTAATGCAGGCCATTCTTCCTTCTCCTCCCATCATTGACAGTGGTAAAGACTTATCACTGCTGGGTTGGGAGGGTTATCAGGGAGATGTGGAGTTCAGTAGCAGGCTGGTTTCACAACAAACGTCTGGAGCTACAACTCATTTGTTTGACTCTGAAAGACTCCCTGCCATTCACCAATGGGAGGATGGTGCAGGTTCTCAGACACACACCACCTCCACCTGGGTACAGCAACAAACAGGGCAGTGTGGAGTCCTGGGCCAGCAGTCTTTACATTCCTGGAAGTGGCTAGCTTACAAGTACATCATCTTGGTCACCAGCCACCTGGTGTGGTTCCTGAATGCCAAAATGGATAAACTGAGCAGATGTTACCCTGCAGATCACAAGTGGCACCTACATCATAAGGTGGTGTAGGGTGTCTTCCACCAGTAGGGAGAGCTGTAGCTATATCTTTTTGCCACTGTCGAAAAACATGCAATGCCAACAATTTTGTGCTTTGGAGTTTCTGCAAGAGAACTCATTAGGAAACACATTCCAACTGGAATGGAACAAGGGACTTACTCCTTTACTACTTCCTGCCACTACCACTCTGGTCTTGTTTTCTGAAGACGATAAAGACCGACTGGGCCCAAGTCATACTAGTGACCCAGTCTGGGCCTGAGCATGAGCATCCATCCTCCGATCGGGCTACCACTTCAGGAGGACAACCTGTCTAAACAACAGGGCAGGGTCCTTCATCCAAATCTCTGCAACTCACACCTCTATGTGAGGAGACTGAGCAGTGGTACGTGACTGCTTTTGACTTGCTACCTGTCGTAGTTGATGTCATGCTTCTGGCCACACATCCCTCCATGAAATCCATTTATGGTGGGTGCTGGGACAGGTTTGCATGCTGGTATAATGACCCCTTACAGGGGAATATATAGAATGTGCTTTTTTTTTTTTGTCTTGTCATCAGCCCATCAAGGTCTTGCAGGAAGCACTGAAAAAGGTTAATTGTTGTCCATTTCTACGTTTACAGGACCAATTGTCCTTGTTCAAATCAGCTGCTGCAATGAAGTTTAGTAAAGGTTTGTTTTTATATCTTCCAGGCTGTGACATGGACATCAGTGCATATGTTCACAAAGTATAATTGCCTTGACAGCCATGTCCTTCAGGAAGGACTCTTCACCCACTCAGTTCTGCAATACTTTTTAGCCTGAGACAACTCCACATGCCTTCTACCTTGTGGAAGTACTGCTTTAGTATGTAGTCTAAGATGAGGAATGTGCGGTTAGTTGTATCCATCAGACACATAAGCTACTTGCCTATGGTAAAGCCCTTTCAGGTGGATACTCAATCTAACTGTAGATTCGTCACTGCCTCTCTCCCCTACCTTCCTGTTCTGTGAAGTGCCCACTTTTTAAAATCTTTTAAGGCTCCAAGACAGTTCATAGAACAATGTTTTTTAGCAAATGTTCATGCTCTACGTCTGGCAGTCTACCAGAAGGTGGTACCAAAAACACAAAGTGGTAGCAAATAATTCGAAGAGCTTCAGTGTGATGGTAATAGGGTAAAATCAGATGTGCTACCGTGAGTTTTGTAGCATGTCAGTAAAATGGTGTACAGATATTGTGAACAACAGGGTCACATAACCAGCTGCAACAACTAAGCTAAACTGTGAAATAAAAGAAGTTGGAGAGTTAGAGATAATGATTGGATGTGATCTAATGCTTGGAGAGTGGTAAGAAGAGTGTCCAAGAGAAATAATACATATATAAGGGGCCTGGTAGTGTGTATGCTATGTTACATATATATTCATATAACAGACACTAGGACATTAAGAAAATTAAGCATTAATGGGATCAAGTACCTTGCTCTCCCAAATGGACCAGATTCCATGACACACTGGACTTGGTATATGAGCTGGGATGTCAATGGGTTATTTGTGGTTCTATTTTTTTAAATACAGGTATGTTGTAATAATTGAAAAGTAGACTATTATGAAGTTTAATGGCTGAGGTCAGAGGCTTAGCCAGAGATTTCAGGTGTTGTCCGATTTACTTGACTTGCCTATCATCCAGACTGGTATTATGTAAATGCATTCATTGTTGATAATGATACCAGGAGTCTGGATATCCATCTGATGGTCTATCGAGACAGCTCGGAGGGTGTAAGGAGCTCTTTTTAGTGGTTGGCATGTGATTTATCTGGGTTGGTGTAATCTGTTCTGAATACCGTAATAACCAACTATATGGCATATCGGTTCTGTGTGCAAGGTGTCCTGTTTAATGTGTTTTTTTCTGCTTGTGTGTATTTTTCCAGGTCTGAGCACACTCATGGCCAACTAGGTAGCATATCTGTGCTACCTTTCTTTAGTATTATGTATAACTTGTACTGTAGGATTCTGGGTTGAGGTCAACTATTGTGGGGACCCTATGATACTTTGATGGCATATCAATATACAGTTTATGCGATATGCTCTGCTAAAGTATTATGTTGGCTCATCTCAGACAGGGCTTCCAACTACAGCTGAAAAGAAAACATCACAGAAATTCCATTTAAGATAAAGTACTGAATATGTAGCAAACAGTAGATAAGATGGTACTTCTGCTTTGGTGTGCCTTTACACTCTTAGCTACTGCAGTATCAAGCCTCTACATTGTTATTCCCAAGAAGAAAACCAGGGTCTTGATCTCAAGCATATTGAGCCTCGGCAGCTTAATAGTCAATAGGTGAGCAAGGCAGTGGATGGATGATTTGATAACGACAGATACATGGCCTGTAAATAACTAAGACATATATTTTAAGCTGTCTGTGCAAAAGTCAGTCAACTATGAGTGTACAGAATGATAATTATAAGTATGAGTTTAGAGCTTGGAAAAATGCATTTTGCGCTAGCTCAAAGTGACTGAAGAATATTTTGTTCTATGGATAAATGAGAATAAATTGAGAAAAATTGTGCAATACTCCTGTACTATGTCTGGGGAAGATTGGATCATACCTTTTGAGTTGTATCAGCCTTTTCTAGCTTTATAACACTGTGATAGTTTTGTAGCTGATGTGAAAGTAGCGATTGAACCTAATGTTGACACGTTATTTGTATTCATTCAGTCTCTTAAAACTAGCTATGCTGCAGAACCTGGGGGAATTGCTGATGCCTTTGTAAAACAAGGTGGGCTACTACTTACTTACCACTGCCCTGTTATGTACCAGCCATGGGTAAAACCAAGGACAACTGAAGAGGTTCCATGTTAAAAACCTGTATACAAAAAGAGGAATCCGTTTCCTCAAGTTCAAGCAGACTTATTTATTTACCAGACACTGAATCAAAAGTATTCTGTAAATTTGCACGATTGTCAGAAGATGTTGCAGGCTTAAATTTGGTCCCCATGGAACATGGCTGGTTTGAAGATATATCACCACATTTTTATTTTGTTGTATGCTACTGAAAGTTCTGCTCTATTGGTACTTTGTATGCCTGCTTTGTTTACTATTTGACACAGTGACCCATAATTGCCTTTGGGCTTAGCTAACTTTATGGACACGTTACGCATTTCATCCTAAAATCGTTGATAAGCATATAGATAAATTATATTATGCCAATGACCTTCCTGTTATTCATCGTACTCCGAACAGATTACAAGAGCAAATGATTGGGTTACTAACCTATGTTAATAACAAAAATTAAACATAAATGTGAGAATAACCAAGGTCATAATATTTGGAGAGATGTACAAGTTACTTACGTTTCAGGAATGATCTTTCGGGTGGATAATCTACACCTTGTGAATATTCCCCAGGCAGAAGACTGGATCAGAAAACTTTAAAACAGTACTTCTGTTCGCAGGTAGGTGACACATAATATAAGAGCCACCCATGCATGGTGACGTCAGTTGCTTTCTTAGGCTGTCCACACCCTCAACCACAGAGCCTACCATTACATTGGCATGACCAGTGTGCAGATCTCTAGATTGGGACTTTTGATATGGAAAAAGAACCCAGTTTGCAGAACGCAGAGGCAGGAAGGTCTGCAAAGAATATGCAGTTTAGCTTGAGTATCCACCTGAAAGATCATTACTGAAGGTAAGTTATTTGCTCTTCTAATGAATTTTACTAACCACAAGTTACTAACCTTGTGAATAGATGCAGTAGCAATAACTCCCGAGGGGTGGGTTAGTGAACTGGCTCCAAAAGAGCTCCTGCCTCTCTCGATGGAAAGGTGGTATTAGCTTGTAAGCCTTCTGGAGGCTGCTTCTTTGCACATCATCAAGCAGAGAACAATCCATCGGGAGATGGTCTGCTTTTGCACTGCCTTGAACTTCTCTGCCCTTTAGAGAAATCCACAAAAACCTGATCATCAACAATGTTCTTTGGCGCGATCAATGTAAAAGCTTAGCATCCAAACAATGAATTCTCTCTTTTTCCTTAAATGGATGAGATGGGACAAAGAATGTCGGAATGGTAGCAGTCTGCACAACATGAAATGAAGTGACCACTTTGGGTAGAAAGGAAGCTCGGGTACTCAACACTAACCTGGAAAGAATGTTGTATAAGGTATGTTATCAGAAACAGGCTGCCGTTTGCTCACTCGCCAGGCCGATGTTATGGCAATTAGAAAGTTCTTTTTCAACATCAAGAGTAGCAGTGGACAACTGTGCAGTGGCTCAAAAGGGGTGCACATCAAAAAAGTGATTATTAAATTAAAGTCCCACTGTGCTTTCACAAAGGGTGTTGGCGGAAACAAATGTTGCAAATATTTCAGATATCTCATCACAACAGGTGACATAAATAAATAAGGCTAATCCAGCAATCGCATAAATGCTGAGAGAGCCAACAAATAGCATTTAACAGTGCCTAAAGCAAGTCCTTGGTGGGCCAAGGACAAAACAAAGGAAAACATTTGACAACTTGGCTTGTCGTGGGTCAATATTTCGGGTGCTGCACTAAGCCTCAAATTGATCCCAATGACTGGCATACACTGATTTTTTGGAGGGATGCCTCACAGCCAAGGTGACATCAATGACCCTAGGAGGAAAGTTGAAGGAGTTTAACTGAAGCACTCAATCTCTAAGCAAGGAGATGCAAAATTTGCAGGCACAGGTGGGGGACCTTGTCATGCTGTTGCAACAGAAGAGGTTCTGAAAGCAGAGCTTGATTGGAGAACAGATGCTCATGCTCAGGAGTTTAGGGTACCACACTCTTCAGGACGAATCCAGTTCCACTAGGATGACTAGGGTTCATTCATTCCTGATTGTCTCCAGAACAAGGGGCAGGAGAGGCAGTGGCAGAAAAGCATACAGGACTCCCTAGCTCCACTTTAGGCAGAATGTGTCTGAGAGACAGCCATCTTGGAAACTCCAGTGTGAAAAAGAGCGGACAATGGCTGCTTTCGATGGCGGCGAAAACATCGAGCCAGGGTTCTCCCCCATGATGGAAGAAACCCTGCACCATCTCCATGTTTAGCTGCCATTTGTGTTCCGCTAGGCATCAGCAACTGAGTTAATCTGCCCCGGTGTTTTCAGATGTCCACCACCAGAGAAATGTTCTGGTGGTACAGCCAATTTCAGAGGTGCAGAGCCTTCTGGCAAAGACCCCACCCCACCCCACCCTGTTTGTTGCAGTGCCACATGGCAGTTGTGTTCTCCATAAGCACCTGCACCAGCCTTCCTCTGAAGCTGGACAGGAAGGCCTTCAACACCAAGCAAATTGCCTTCAATTTTAACAAACTGAGATTGAGTCAAGCTTTTGCCAGAACCCAGAGGGCTCTGATCTCAATCTCTCCCACATGGCCTACCCAACCCAGAAGCGATACAGACAGATTTGCCCAGTGGGACTTAAGATCCCACTACAAATAATTCAAGATGCAGGAGGACAAGCCCAGAATCCTCTAAGACATTTGCATGGATATCCAGGACAGAGGCTGCAACAGCAGGATCACAGCCCAAATGTCCTCGACTCTCCACTCCGGGGGGTAGACATGAAACTGTACCATATCCAGAAAGGCTCCCATCCCATCCGCGAGTACGTCGGATATCAACCTTTGTAAGAAAGGAAGGAGCAGGATACAACGTGTTTTGTGTCTAAGGCATCCAGAAACAGAACTTAAGGACTAAACGCACGCGTTTAGCATTAAGGATCATTTATGGCAAGAAAGTATACACGATAAAAAGATTATTGAGAGGAAGTCCTGATGAAGTCAAGGAGTATTCCCCAGACGAAACACGTGTTGACGGATGGAGTTGTGAATAATTTTGGAGCCAAATTTCAAGAAGGATTAAACATTTTCTGATTCAACTTATGAAGTTTGTTTGGATGAGGACTTTTAATTTACAAGAAAAAGAACTACTATAGTTGTTTGACGTTTAGCGTGTGCCGCTACAATAATTTTGTTATTTGGGTAACTAGAGTAGTTATTGTTTGGGGCTAATCTGGGGGTGAAGTTCTAGACAGTGGCACTTCTTGATATATTACTTAGATTGTTTTGAGGTAGAGCGCCAGGTACTCACATTGATATCACCCCTATTAAGAAAGTTCTTTGTCTGGACGTGGTTGACAACTGCATGGGGTGAGCCCGCCTTCAACACCCAATTGTCAATGTAGGGGAAAACTGGTACCCAGACCTCCAGAGATGTGCTGCAACTACCACCACCATCACTTTATTAAACACTCGAGGGGCACTGGTGAGGCCAAAAAGAAGCACTAAAAACTGAAAATGCACCTGGCCCACTGTGAACCACAGGACCTGTGGGCTTGCACATCAGGATATGGAAATAAGTGTCCTGCATGTACAATGCCACCATCCAGTGTCCAGGGTCTAGGGCTGACAGGACCTGGGTTAGCTGGAGCATCATGAATCTGTCCTTCTGCAGGAAGGTGTTGAGAGGCCGAAGATATGAAATAGAACCAAGGCATCCATCCTCCTTCAGCTTGAGGAAGTAGCAGGAGTAACACCCAGATCCTACTTCAGAGGCCGGAAACCTCTCTATGGGCACTTGGCCAAAAGGGCCTGCACATCCTGTTGCAGGATCAACAGGTGGTCCTCCCGCAACCACCCTGATGCTGATGGGAGGTGTGGCGGGGTAGAAAGAAATGGGAGGGCATAATCCCAATGTACAGTTTGGAGGACCCACTTGTCTGAAGAGATGGTCGGTCTCTCACAGATGAAATATCAGACCCTCCTTCCAACATTGTGGCTGTGTGCCAGCAAAGACGCACTAAAGCAGTTTTGCAGTGACTGATGCTGGAGGGGTGGGAAATTGAGCTGCATGTTGTCCCTGCTGCCCTGGGTGTTGTCTGAGAATCACAGCCTGGACCCTGAAAGGGCTGAAGGGCTTGCTGGGCTGGTGGAAGAGCATGGGGTTGGAAAAACTGAAAACCCCAACCGTAGCCACAGAGAGGGCAAAATTGTTGGTGGAGTTGCCTGGTGGGGGATAAAGACCCAAGGAAGGTGCTGTGACCCTACTCTCCTAAAGACGTTCCAGCACCAAATCAGTTTATTTTGCTAAAGAGCAGAGAGACATCACATAGCATGTCTATCAGACGCTTGAACATCCACACAGAAGCCTGTAGATCTCATCCAGGCATGGCTGAAGTGCCACACTGGTGCCTATTGCTCGACCTAAGCAATCAGTTGTGTTCCAACCAGAACATTTTGCATATTTCACTTCATTACAACCATCCTCAGGAGCCTGAGTAAAGGATGCCCGTAAGACGTCTGGAATAGCTGGCAAAACTTGTACCAGGGTCCCCAAAGCGAGGGATTAGTAAACCTTGTAGGCAGGTGGCATTCACTGACCTCAGAGTAAGGCTTGCAAAGGAGAAAATCTGCTTGCCAAATGTTTGTATCTGTTTGGACTCACAATCAGATGAGGTGGTAGGGACTGACTTTATGGCTGGATGCCCGTAACACCAAACTCTCTTGTATTGAATGTTATGTAAGAAAGGCTGGTTCGCCTAGTGCAGGGTGATGGTGACGAGCGACCTACTGATTAACAGGTGGAACCGAATATGGTTTCACCCGAAAGGGTATTTATGAAGACCTCATTAATTGGTAATATAGATTCTATGGGGGACTGACCCGGCTAAAGTACCTCAGTCAAAGCATTATTTTTCACCTACATAGTCGGGCATTATGTCAAGATGCAGAACACTAACTTTTCAGGAGTGCAATTTCTTGGGGGTGTGATGAGGTCACTGACTTAGGTTCTAACTCCAATCCAAGGTTGACTGGACCCAACATCTAAGAATAGCATAGAAATCAGTCAACCTACTAGGGTGAAAGGGGAATGGGATATCAGACAAGAAATTAAGACTTCCTCTGTAATGTCTCTTTCTAGTCTGGTCTCGTCATGTGGTGACATCCTCTGGGTTTAGCAAAGGCTTTCGCTGAGGTAGAGAGAGGATTTTGGGGAGCTGTATGGGAATAAGCAATATGTTAAAGTGTGCATGTTACTTTTCTCGGAGCTACACTGTGAACCTTTCCACCTAATAATAGCAATGAAAAGCTTACCACTCCCTTGCCTCTTTCCTGTTGATTGTAAGGGGGTGTTGAAATTACAAGCAGTGAGCACCCTTAGTGTGAAAAGAGAAATACGAGTTATCTAAATATCTGGGTTTATCTTCCCAAGATATCCAATGACACATTCCTTACAGTCTTTCCTGTTATCGGAGGATGGTACTCATACAGTTAAAATGATGTTTCAATCCAGGAGTTCACAACATTACTTATACCTGAAAAGTCTGTTATGACACGCAGGGTTGAGGGTCTTCACTAAAGGTTATTGCCAATATAAACACTGTTAATATTGCACAGAGCAGATAAGGTCTCTATAACCTCTAAAAACATTTTGCTTCTTCTCTTTTATTGTAGGAGTCAGCTGAGCCTAATTCAAGCTGTGGTCAAATGTCACAGTCCATGTTCACTAGTGATCAGATTTGGGGAGACCTCCCAATTGTGGTAAGTACTTTTGCTGCACAGCGTGCTTGTGCATTATCAGTAAACTGCTGGACAGTTTGCTGTTGGATGCCTTCTGCTTTTTTTTCCCTAGGCGTTCGGGAGCGGAGAAGTCCACCAAATAAAGAGGCAATCGTCAATGACCAGCAGTCGTATATAGATGTCGTAAAGTGCAGTGGTTCCAGTCACTGAAGAAGTTGGTGAGGATCTGACCACATCTACTGGTGAATTCTCAATAACAGGCAAAGAGTCATACAGGTATGGCTGCTTATACCAAGCCATGCCCAACGTGGGTCCAAATCTCACGGGAGTACTCTTGCAAGAGTTGAGTTTCCTTGCTTTTACCATGCACAAGAGAATTGGTGCTCTGGGCTATTTGCTCATATACCCACCACACCTTGAGCTACTGAGAAGTTCTCCTGTGTGTCAATACCAGTCTTACTAGTTCTGAATTCAGAATCTCTGGTATCCGGTGCGATTATGCTATTCTTCCCAGTTTTGTGTGGTTGAACACCGTCATGTCCCTTAGGTGTTTGAATGTATCCTTGGCTTTCGTATCACACTGTAGGTCTAAGACTTCTTTCCCCCGTATATTGACCTGTGAAGGAGGCAAGTTCCTCCTTAGCAGGACCAAGAGAGAACATAAGGCCAGTATCTGTAAACGTATTCAGACTACTGACACCTTCGAGTTCTTCATATCAGTTTTACTCATCATACTGTGAGGTATAATCATCCCCTTCGTCATAATTGTAATTGTCTGGCTCAGTTGCGCAAAGATTGTGGAAAATCTGGCCCTATCACATGATAAGGGCAAAGTGCCAGAATCAGAAGGATTGCCAGTTGGCTGTGTGTTGGTCAGAGCCAGCTGTAGGCTTGGCTGAAATGGATTCTGCTCAGAATCACATAGCACAAAGACTTGCAAATCCTCCTCCAGTGTGCATGCAGAGGGAATCTGCTCTGAAGGTTACACCGGAACTAAAGTTGGCACTGGAGCCAGTGCTAAAACCGGTTCAGGCACAAGGGACGCTGAGGGCAGACCCATCGTCAGAAGTCTGAATGGAGGCCACTGAGGATCCTTGGGGCCCAAAGGTGCTATAAAGGGAACCAGAATGGAGTCCTCTGATGGCCTCTAACTTCAGTGACATCATCAATGGACCCTAAAACTGTGGGTGTATTGGAACTAGACTCAATCAGCTCCAATCGAGATCAGGAGTGAGACCAAGAGGCACGTTGAGGAAGGCGACAGTGGCAGGAAGGAGCAAATTCATTCTTCAGTTTCTTGTGTTTTTTTCTTGGACTTACCAAAAATATTTGACCGGAACGATCTGCTGCAGGAATGACTTTCAGACCTTCCTTTTGACTTTGACTAGTTGTGGCATAGAGACTTCATATGTTTGGCCTTGCTGTCCCGTATGTTCTTTGGATTCATCTGGGTGCCCTAATCACTACTCCTGGATTCATATTCTGTCCTAGGCACGAAAGACACACTTTTTGTGAGGGTCTGCACATACATCTGTTTGTGACAATCCCTACATGGCTTAAAACCGGTTGCCTTAGTTGGTGGCATTTTTCTTTGTACACTTGTAAAAAAGAATTTATTTAAAAAAATAGGTCTTAAAGACCAAGGAGAAGCTCAGGAACTGCTTCTCGTGGCAAAAAATTAAAGGAACAGACGTCAGTGCACATGGGTGGTGCTTATACGCAGATCTGCTCATTACTTCTGTAGTGGAATAATATTAGTGGGTAGCTGCACAACACTACCTGTCGGAGTGCAGGAGTACTACTTTAAAGTTTCTGGATTCAGTCTGACGCCTGGGGAGTATTCTCAAGGTGAGTAACTGACGTAAGTTTCCATCATGAAAAGTGTTGGTATTCTTGGCATTTGAGCAGAGTGAACTTGGAGATTGTAAAGCAATATAGGTACCTTGGTGTATATTTAATAACACCCTCAGCTGGTATGACCCTCAAAGAATTATCAGAACAAAAACACTGTCTTCTTTGAATACGTGGTGTCATTTCAATTTTATGTTGGTGACCATTTAACGGTTCCCTTATGAAAGGTATATATCCAGAAATAAACTTCTGCAGCTCTGTACGGCTGTCCTCCGTTGTTTTTGGACTTGATTCCTGAATGACTTATCTCTGGTGAATACTCTATGTAACTGCAGGTTCCTCACCTTAGAATACTCCCCAAGCACCAGCATGGATTTAGAAAGCTTTCACCAGCAAAACTCCCCATGCAGAGAATTATCCAACTGGAAAGGGTCTTCTTCTGCATTGCCTTTCATGTCTTCGCCCCAGAGAACACTGCAAAAACCTGATTTGTCTCCATGGTGTTCCTTGGTACAAATCAAGTAAAAGTTTAAAGTCCTTTTGGGGGTCAAGTTGATTAAACCCCTCCTCTTTCGAGGATAAAGGGTGGGTGCGCGAAGTACGCTTGCAGGATGATGGACTGCCCTAGTCATCGCAATGAGGAAGACGGTCTTTAAAGTCAGAAGACAGAACAAGCAGCTGTGCATCAGCTTGAATGGGATACACATGAGAAACATCAAGACCAACTGTGGCATTCAAAATGGTTTGGGAGGTAACATGTGTGCCAAACCTGTAATAAATTTAATCACAACAGATGAATTAAATTGGTCTGGTAAAGGCAAAAGGCCAATGCAAAACCTGGCTAGGCCAAGTACAAAATGAAGAAAGGAGCATTCAACAGTTTCGCTTTCAAAGGACCCGTCTTGCAGATTCTACACCAGCACACTGTGTAAATGTACTTCAGGAGGGACGCTGACGACAAGGGTGTCATCCACCACATGGATGTGTAGACTGCACAGGTTTGTGTGACGCACACTCCACTACTGCTGCAACAAAAGATCTTCCCATGGGAGAAATCTGATTGGTGGACAGATGCTCATGCCTAAAAGGTTCTCGTAATAAATATCAAACAAATGTTTCGTGGGACTGATTCAGCCAGAGCTAGCACCCAGTCAGTCTGTGAGCTCTGCAAAATTACTTAATTATACCTTCAGTCTCAATTTAATTGCAAACAATGTATATGTCTGGATCATACGTAAGCATCAATCCAAAGGATCTACAAAATCTATCAAAAACGAGTGCTGGTCAAATCATTCAATTGCTCCATATATGTATATATTATAGTCATACATTAATATACATAAACCAAGATATCAAGTGTGAGCAAGTGAATTCATAGTGCAGACGACGCAGTGCTTACATGAAAGACAAGATATTTAAAAAATGGTGGTTCTTTCTAATGTAGCAAATCCACGGGTAGCCAGCATCTCTGGGCTAACCCCTCATTCCAATGACAGTTCACAACCATATGGGGAAAACAGTTGATGTTTCAACCCCGCACAATTCAAGGGGTCTCCTCAGGACGCCTGTGTCCACCTCTCACACCTAAGGAATCAAACAGACCAGAATCAATCTATTACCAGCACTCCATACTCGTGGAGACTACGGAGGTCACTCATCCCATCACCATAATCCTGGGCCACTAGGATGATGTGTGCCTAGTTCTTCCTGATCTTTTTTGATAACTCTGGGCAGGAGGGGGAAAGTGTACAGGAGCCCCATGTCCTTTTCAGGCAGAATTCATCTCCCAACGAGCCTTTATGGTCGATTAGGGGCATGCAGGATACCACAAGGCCAAGAAGCCTCAGAGCTGCTGTCCCACGATACAGGACTGAGGCTGAAATATTGGGATAATAGCCGGAATGATTCTGGGCTTGTTCCAATGCCAGAAAGGCTCCAAACCATACCATATCCAGGGCAGTTCCAATGAAAGGAAGCATCTGTGAAGGAGTGTGGTGTGACTTCAGTTCATTGATCGTGAACCCCAATGAGGTTTGCTGTAGTCTGGAGATGATCCACAACTGACTGTGGCAAGTCTAACTTTGACAGCCAGTTGTTGAGGTAGGTACCCCTACAACTGTAGATGGGCAGGGACCATCGCCATTACTTTTGAGAACACTTGAGGAGCACTGATGAGGCCGAAAGGGAGAAGGCCATACTGAAAATGCTCCTGGCTTATCTTGAACTGCAGATAACGTCTTTAGAACAGTAGGACGAGTATGTGAAAATATGCATCCTGAAGGTTTAAAGAAATGATTCAGTTGTTCAGGACCAGGGCTGCCAGCATCTGGGCTAGCGTGAGCATTTCAAATTTTTGTTCCACAGGAAGGCACTTAGAGGATGAAGTCCTAATACAAAACTAGAAAATAGCAAGAATGTTAAGCCTCTCCTATCTTGGAGTCTGGAACCTTCATGATACCTCTGTTGGAGACTGCACTTCCTGCAACTGCATGGACAGGTGCTCCTCTGCAATTCACTCTGATGTGGGAGGAGGGTGATTTGGCAGAGGAGAAAAAAAAAGGGTGGGGTGTAGCAATGCTTAACGATTTGTAGGATGTGATGGAATGCCCCACTTGCAGAAAGTGCTGGATTCTGCCTCCCACGGGGTTGTTGTGCACCACTAATGCACATGTGCACCACTGAAGCAACTTGGCAGCTGTTGCCGCAGGGGAATGGGAGGACTCCTGCACATGCTGCCTCTCAAATCTGCTTCCCTCGCCTCGGAAGGAGTAGGATTCTTGCATCATTGGTAACTGAGGTTGCCCACGTGGCAGCACCCTAGAGTAGCCTGAGAATTCCTAAATTAGTGAGGAAATTGTTTGCCAGGAGTGAAAAGACACAGGGAGTGTGCCACGACCCAACCTGCTTTGAAACATTTCTAGTGAGAATCAACTTTCGTCCCCAAACGGTGTGAGTCCTCTAAACGTATATCCATGACAGCGAACTATAAGTTTCCTGATAATCCAGTGGAGTGCATTCATTTATGGTGGAGAAGCACCATACTGGTGTCAACTGGCATTCCCAGACAATAGAAGTATATAGGCCAGACAAATCACATATTTGGCTGTGTAACAATCTGAGCGGTTTGAGCCACTAAGGCCCTACGGTCTTCCAGGACTGCTGGCAAGATCACACTAGCAATGTCACAGAGGGCATGCACATATTGGCCCAATTAGCAGACTGCATTGACTGATCTCAATACTAGGCTGGCCAAAAAGAACATTTGTATTCCTGTGGGGAGCCCTGGCGAATCCTCCCTATCACTGAAATCGAGAAAAGACTCAGATGTGGCCGACCAAAGTTGTACGATTTCTGTAAAGACAGTTGTCTAAATTTCAATAGGGGGCAGTTGTTGGTTCATGACCTCAGCTGCTTGTCAAATTACTACCGCAAATGATGCACTCTCAAAATGGTGAGTTCAACGCTCTATCAGGGGGAAGTATCAAGCTCACTGGACTCGTGCAAGTCAATGTAAAAACTGTCATCATAATGAGGGATTAAATCAATCCCAACCTCACCATCCCCATCTCCGGGTGGTGGTAAGCTATGGTTAAAGTCGGTGCCAAACATATAATGCAGCCATTGATGGTATGTCCTCTCTAGCTGCGAAAGAGGATTAGAATCAGGCTGTATGATGACCAATTGCGCTTTAGTAAATTTGTAGCGCAACATCAGTTGAGAGTATGCTGATTTCGGTTCGGGGTCGGACATCACAACCAGCAAGAGATTCTCCTCTTCCACCAATGCCCACTAGAGAGGGACCAATGCAGCTCATGGAGCTGGGGTGGAAGTTTATACCAGTACGGAAGAGTCATAACTGGTCCAAGGGTGTCAGACAGCGTAGAAAACTGACTCGCTAGCTGCAAAGTTATCGACCTCATATGTTTTGACTGTTCTAGGCGTATTTTAATGGTATTTAGTAAACAGTCCAAGATGAATTTGATAAAAGATGTGTGTATGTTGTCATAAATGCGTTTATGGGTATTACGCATTCTAGTAAAAGTTTTTGATGCTGATAGATATTGAGTAGAGTTGAGGCAGAATGTAAGAGCGAGCGATGGGTAAAAAACAATCCTGAAACAGACATGGAAATGAGAAGGTTGTTGGCAAGAGTGTGTGCCCCTATCATGCAGTAAATCTGTTTTCACAGCTTGCTTTTTTAGTCGGTGTTTTGATAACTTTGATTTTATGGTGGGTGCGGAAAGAATGCAAATGCGATAGCCTGCAAAACACTCTTTTTATAGATTGGTTCCATGGAAACTATGGAAACTACTCCTGCATTTTGTGTTTGGCGACTGCTAAAGCCTGCAACTGTGTAAGGCTCTGAAAAACTATGGAACTCAACTGATTTCTAATTTTTACCCTTTGTGAGTTGCAGTAAAGTTTTTTTTTTTTTGGTTTTACCAAGGAGGTAAACAAAATAAAAAGAAAAAAGCAAGTTCGCACAGTATACATGGGCGTATACATAAGGAGTGATGGATAAAGACTCACATGAAATCAAGTCTACAGTGGCAGATAAGTCAATATCTCTTATACGTGTGACCCTCGGGCGGTGGACCGGTGCTACCGCACCGGATGCTGACTTCGGGTGGGGGGCACAGTGGTTGCAGATATATTATGGTTTTAAAAGTACCTGCTGCAGTGTTCCTCGCCGCCAGCAATGTTCAGGCAACAATAAATATGGCAAGATAGCTGGTGATGAATGTTCTGCCTGGAGAGAGTTCTGAGTTTTCTCTTTTGGAAGTTTTAAGGTAGCGCGCAGGGTTAATTTGCCTGGTGCAAAGAACATGTACCATGCAGATCAAAGAGTGCATATAATGAAAATAGGTCAGCGGGTTGTCAGAGGTCCTTTTGTTACTTGCATTTATAAGGTAAAATCCTAATACAGAAAAGAAAGCTATTAACTGCCAAATAATGGCATGCTTACTGCAGGGTATAGATTAAAGTGTTGTGATTTTTCCCCAGTATTTCATTATCCTAATGTTGCAAAAAGGGTTCATTTGGGTATAAATCGATTCTTATTATTATAGAGAACCACCAACCATGGTGTTTCATTTTACATTCTGAGTGTTTTTCTCCAGACGAACCACTCAAACTATACAGCCTACCAGTATGGATGACATGCGACTCCTACTCCTTGTAGTCCTCTGTAACAATTCTTAAACACTCATTTTCACACACATGATTGATTGTCTCTGTGTAATGTGAGTGCAACATGAAGTGCTCCGTCACCCTACACTAGTATGAGTGGCACTATAAAACTAATTAAAAAGCATCTGAGATTGAGTGATTATGGAAGACTTGAGGTACACTCTTAAAGAGTGGTAGTGAGGGAAATTGTGGCAGACATGGTCACTGGGAGGTGCCAACAAACATTGTCGAACAGGGCACCACCAGTGCTAAGATCCGCCCTGCAAGTGTATTAGACCATATTGTCTGGGTTTTAAAAACAAACTACTCAAAGTGTTAGGTCAATCATATTTGTGGTGCACTGGTCTCGTCAAGACAGTCATACAGTTGCCCAGATGATGTTCTGACCACTAACAATGCATGTCTTTCGAATGAGCAGACTGGGTAGCATGGAGCGAGTGGGAATGCGTGCAATATAGCTAAGTCACCTCTCTGGCAGGTCTTACAGCCCTAAGGCAAGTTGCATTAAAATGCATGCGAGGGCATATGTGTGCATGAGCAAATATGCCCCTACTGTGTCTTTGCTAATTATTAAAACATAGTAAGTGTGCAGCAAAGCCATAGCAAATGCATGTGCTGGATACTGGTCATTACGAGTTCCCCACCTACATTATAGCCTCTCTGAACCCCAGGTTGTTTGGTGCCAAACAACTCAGAATAAAAAATATATATATATTTTTTTTTAAACTACACTGATGCCAGTGCTGGATTTATTATAAAATACACCCAGGTGCCCTCTGCAAAACCTACCACCCCTGGCATGGCTGCTGACTGCTCCTAACCAGTCTACCACCACCAGACGAGATTCTGGACTCCTGGGGTGAGAGCATGTTGCCAGCAGGAACCAGAACACAAAGCCTTTAATGGGTGGAGGTGTTACACCTCCTCCTCCCCCAGGCAGGCATCCAGCACCAGCAGTCAGCTTCAAATGCTCTGCCAGTTTTGAAATCTGACCTCAGCCTCTGCTGCTAGCAGCAGATGGCAGCACAATGGTTTTTACCCCCACTCTAGGTGGGAAAACCGGCTAGAAACCTACCAAGGATAGGCGGAGTGGTCAACCCCAGCCTGCACCACCCCTCAGGTGTGGCAGGCGAGATAACCAATCCATTAAATTTTCCTTTATCTTGGATGGTAGGAAAATAGCCAATCAGGGTTAGGGATATGACCCCCTTCCCACAGGAAGTTGTCACTTGGTGGGTGTAGCCACTCTAAGGAAGGTGGCCCATTGGCCACTACCAGGTACTCCCTCTAATGGCCTGTACATTAGAGAGGTCATCCCTAGATCAAGAGATTAGATTTGACGGACACAAGAAGACCAGGAAAAAATAAGACCCAAGGCTCGAGAACTGAAGTCCTTCTGCACACAGAAAAAGGCACCAAACCCTGCCTGCTGTAAGGACTCTATGATTGTCACTAATGTGTCGCCTAGAAACCTGAAGGACTCTACAAATCTCTGGAGCTCCTCTAGCCTTCTACAAATTGCCAAGAACCTCCCTTTAAGTGAAGGCATCACACCCTGCACCCTGCAGGCAGGGAACCCGCAAAGTATGGTAAGTGACCAGCTGCTGATCAAGGACCTGGACCCGCAGCCCAACCAGACTCCGTACAACAGCCCTTAAGGATAAGAACTGACACTGTGCCCTGTTTGGTAGCACTGCGACTCTCCAGGGCTGTGGCATACTGTTACCTGGGGTACTGGGCCCTTAACGTTAGACACCCAAAAGCAAAGTCCACAAGCAAGCACCAGTTGAGGGACTTCAGGACTCCTGACCTGCAATCCACCCTTAAAGTTTCCTGCTCCTGACTCCAAAGACCCTAAGATGCACAACCGAAGGCTGATCTATCTGCACTGCACTGCACCCGGTTTCCCTGGCCCTTTCATCGATAAACCGGCTGTGTTCTAGGGGTCCCTAACCCCTTGTGACCTCCACCCTCCAAGGGGACCCACCGGACTTACCTTTAAGTCCAGCCTTGCAGTATGTTTCCAAGTGGTCCCCTTCTCTTTTGGGTGCCAGCACCAAGACCTTCATCCACTGCTCCTGCTTGAACAGGGAACCGCCTGATGTGCTCCAGCTGGCCCATTGAAAACTTCAACGACCTTGACCTAAAAATTGAAGGTGACATTTGTGAGAGCATTGCCTGATTTTATATGCATTTTTAAAGTTTTTCCCCATTGATTCCTGTGGTCGTAATTATGCACAAAAACAGAACATATTCTCAACTTTGAAAAATCATAAAAGAAGCACTTACTGTATACTGATGGTCTTTGTCTTAATTTTATGAAAATGAGGTATTTTTGTAAATTGGTCTCAAGTTATTCCTCCGAGTGTGTGTCCACATTTATTGATACTGTGAATACAACAAATGCTAAGCACATCTCCTGGATTAGCCTAACTACTTGCCCACACTACCACAAAAACAGAGCATTAGGTACTTTCCATTTTGCCAATAAGAAGGACATTGCAGTTCAGTGGCGTACAGACCGAGGCACTTAACAACGTATCCCAAAAGTATATCATTGGGTCAGCTTCCACAAGGTGTGTCGTCATGCCCCCAATAATCTGCATAACGTCCAAGCGGTAGTTATGTATGCATGGCCACTCCCAGGATAAGTGAAAGAAGCCAGTATAGTCCTGTCCAAAGCAAGCAGATTGGCCAGAGTGGGCAGGGCTGATCTTGTGTTGCCAGGCCAGTGTCATGTATGCTCCGTGTTGAAGTTTTAGGGGGTGGGGGAGGAGTTTGTGTCTGTTTATGGTTTTATTGTGATAATCTCCGTTTGGGTGAAATAGCAGGTCCAATGGGTGTATGGTAGGGTCTCCCCAAGATCTAACTTCCATGCCAACTTGGCCTTCCCAGTGCTAAAAGAGCAGCATTGTGCTATGCTTGTATAACCCACAGACCCATCTTGTGTTGTCAGGCGAGGTACTTAGTTGTGTCAGTGGGAGGAAGTCTAGTGGCTCTTTAGTGAATCCAAGCAGCTTGTCTTTAATGGTGTTGCCCAGTTGTATATAAAGTAGTCTAACCAGGTGGCAGCACCTCTAGAGCAAAATTAGTCAAGGGAAAGGAATTTCCCATCTGGATATAAATGACCCTGTTCTGTCAAAGACATTTTAGACACAGTGGTGGCTGGAGTTGGGGCAAAGTGGGGGGTGGCACAAAACAAAAAAAGACACAAAAAAAAGGTTTTTTTTAAAAGTACCTGCCACATCGCCTCCAGTTCGCTGCTCTTCTCAGTCCCTTGCTAAAGGCACAGACTCTCAGTCTGCCCTGCAAGCAATCCTAATGCAGCTCTCATTCTGCCAGCAACATGAGAGCAGCGTCAGGATTGGCCTAAGCACTCTCGATTTGTGCTCACAGGCAAACTGGGAGCCTGTGGCTGTGCTCTCCAACCAGGCAACACAGTGCTGGGTTGAAGACAGCTCAGTACGCATGTGTGTTTGGCTATTATGAGACGGGAGGCCAAACACACATGCGCACTTGGAGGAGTGCACCTACCACTCCCCCTGGTGCCTCCCATCCCCATGGCCCTGCCCCCTAAAAATAAAACGATAATAAACATGGTTAGGTACATCTCTGTCTCCGCCTCTTTCAAATATGGAAAGATCAAGGTGTGCCAAGCTACTTGAGATGGTTTGGTTTGCTTTGCTGAGGAAAAATGGGTACCTAAGTGTATGGTAATGTTTGCATAACAACTTGAGGAAAACAACCATTTTTTATTAGGGATATCTGACTCGCCTGTGACAGAGGGAGGTTCAGCCATGTGGCAATGATGCAATCTTTTAACCATGAATGGGCTATAACTAGCCCAAATGGTCTGATCTGGATAGCAGTATATTATTATCCCCAGATATTTTACAGAGGCTATCGCCCTAGTGATGGGGTATTCGACTGGATATGGAGCTGTGAGTGAGAATATTTTGGATTTGGCCCAGTTATTGGAGACCCCAGAGAATCTCCTAAATCGCGAAATCTAAGGATTAACTCAATGTTTACTTCTGGGTTTTTGACGAAGAGTAAGATATCGGCATACAAGGTCAAAATATGTGCCCCCTATAGGGAATGACCCTTACCCAAGAGGCTGCTCCCCATGCATCCAGAACACACACACAACAAAAATCCCTGGTGGCCTAGTGTATTTTCCTGCTGCCCAATCACGATGCCATATGTGATCGTGCAGCAGGAATACATTTCAAAGAGACACCAAGAAAAAAAAAAGTATTTCCTTTCCCGCCGGTGCTGCTTCGAAACCCTCCCTCTCCCGACCCCTCTGAGAACAAAAACATACCTGAAGTCATCAGATTAGCAGGGGAGGTTCGGGAGTGGCAACCGAAGCATCTTCTCATCTTGTATCTTTACTTTGCCTATTGTGAAGCACTCTGACACCTTCGGGTAAAGTCTGCGCTATATAAAAACGCATTAAATAAAAATAAATAAAATAAATCCCTGGTGAGAGGGGATGCAGAGGGGTGACCCACGGGGTAAAGGTCAGTGTTTCCCCCTTGGGTGGGTGCTAGGATGGCTGGGGAGCAATCCGGCGCACACGCACATTGTGGTGGACAGTCTCCAGCCGTCAGGTATACGCAAGGGCTTAATGACTACATATGATAAAGATTTATTCTTGGAAAAGCCAACTATCTGTATAGAAAACTGATAGCCTTTCTGCCGGCTACTCTGGACAGATTTAATTTAGTAGTTTATGTTTAAAACATAAGACAGCTGATCAGCATTAGCTTTAACAAACCTTTTACAAAAGGGCAAAATAACGAAAACACAGTTAATGTATCCCAAAAGGCTGAAGCCTGGCGAAATTTGAGAACGAACTCTGATCCTTTAAGTGAAACACCACCACGAGCATCCAGTCATGATTCTTTGGTGGCAATTACTTTAGGACACTTTTTGACCCTCTGGGTTCTGGGTAGCATCCACTGACTTTTCTGATCTTTGCAACAGAAGAGTTGCTAGGGACGTATATGAAGATTCTCTTGAGGGAGAACTAGAATTACAGGTGAAAAACCATCCCTTCTCCTACAAGGCATCTTCATAAATAGTCCCTGGCAGTGAACAGATTAACAAGCCCACACCTTGAAAAGGGGGTGGAAAGAAAACAAAAAATAATGAAATTGCTAACGAAATTTGCTCCACTTGTTTGTTGTGCCTGGAGCTTGTATAAATACAAGTGTTTTATTAAATTATGCACAGTTTTCGTGATAAATGGTTTGCAGATTTCTGCCATTGGAATGGCAGTTATTGCTCTTCCTCTTGTAGAATGGTTGTTGGTCTACTAGTACGAGATTTGCTAACCATATGATGACATCAATGAACACACAACAAATCGATTTTAAAATTGATTTATTAGAAGTGGCTAAGCCCTGTGCAAACACGTCATTATTTATAAACAGGTGTTTGACTTTTCTAAGGTCTGAGTATATAAAACAATACTACTTTTCTAAAATCAAGTATATGGAGAGCTCTCTGTTGGAGCAGACTGATTTTGAAAGGTTATTAAAAAATAAACTGTCTGATTAAGGTGAAAGTCCAAAACGATTTTGGTAAGTACACCTAGATTGATTCTCATCAAGAAACGACTATGGGAAGTAACCCTAGATAGCTTCTCATGACCTGACCACCCTGTGCTTATGGAACGGTATGAATTATTCCTTATAGCACACAGCTTGAATTTGACCAGCAATAGGCTGAGGTGATGGCCTATAGAAAGGATGCTATCCAGATTGGGATGCAAAGAAGCCTTATAGGCTCAGATCCCAAGGGGGAGAGGCTTTTATGAATGGAGAAAATGTTTTTGATTCCTGATAACAAATCCTTCATCATAGGGTCTCTCAAGAAAGAGGTTTGTGAACAGGAGGCCGCATGACGCATGTTAATTGATGGGAAAAAACAGCCCTGATTTTGTAATGGGCATGGGAGAGCTGCTTCTTTCGGCACTTTGCAGGGTGAAAGTTCTTCTGCATAGAACAGATCGAGAAACTGTTCCATTATTAGGAGTAAGGTGCCCCCACAAAAGGATACTTGGCTTCTTTTAGAATGTCCATGAAGCCTTGAGAAACATATTGATGTCCATATTGAATGAATTCAGAAGCCAAGTGGCCTACCATAGCAGTGGTAGGTCCAGGCCTTGGAACTTTCGTAGGCAATCTGGTCTGCACAGCAGACTCACATGTAAACACTCCGACACGTGCCACAACGGAGTAAACAAAAATCAGCTTGGTTTTGCAAAGTATGAAGCTGATTAGGGCAGATATGATGAGTGGAAATTGCGAAAAATAAAAAAAAATCCTGACCAAAGAGCATTTTCCTGTCTGGTAATATATGAAGCTAACAAGGAAAGATATCTTAATCTGACTGAGTGTTAACTATTGAAGCACTTACTACAATTCAGAGCTTCCACTTTACAGTGCTTACTCTGTCTCGAATTGGGTAGACCTGCACTGTTGATGCTAGCAATAATGCATTACAGTAAAGAATAATGAGATGCATCTAACAAATTAGACTATTTGCTTACTTCTAGGTTTGATTGTATGGCAAGTGCACCATATACAGCAAACTTACTGCATTCTAAACTTACCTTAAGGGGCATTGGCGCAGCTTCTTTTCCTCTGGAACTTCAGCCATTAGCTTGACACATTGTCAATCACAGTTTGGGTAGCTTAAGGATTCCATTTAGTCTCCGTGCTTTTCTATTGACTGCTTAGATGCATCACTCTGCACCCACTACAATGCATGAGTAGCTATTTTACATCTGAGATCAGTTGGGGAGGATCCCAGGGCCACTCAACCATCTGTTGGTAACAGTGAAACTCATGAGACTTGTGGTGTTTATGTAATTACTTTTGTAAGCCAACTGCCTTGAGGAATTCAATATAAGACTTAATTTGTTACAACTCATCAGCATGGGTTCTAGAACTGTATTGGCAGCAATGAGGAGGCTGAAAATTTCTTGATAGTTTGAGGCCAGAAAGTTGAAGTCACCAACAGCATTCTCCCTGCCGAACCATGACAATAGCCATGCACAGCTATGTCAGAAAAATGTAGCAAAACTAATCATCTGATTTGAAACCATCATTCCATCATACAAATTCTTTGGGAACTCTCCCTTTTCTGTCTGGTCAGGGGTCAGTTCTAGGGAAAGGTGATCTCTACCTAGAGGGCTGTATTCTTTCAAAACTGAGCTTTTTTGAGGTATCAACAAGAAAGATCTCCATAGCTGTCTGAAGAAGACCTGGTCATAGCAGCTGCATAAGCTTTAACAAGTTACAATAATGAAGGGTCTCAAATATCAGTAAGGTCTTAGCTGGGTAAGTGAGAATCAGGATGCCTCACCTTTGTGAAAACTTTGTGGAAAATACTGCTTTCTTTCAAGGATGAACTCCATGGTGCCTAATACTACTACCACCTATAGAGAAGTTTGGTAATAGCAGTTCTCAAAATGTAAGCACAAAGTGGGGTTTGAGATATTTTATGTTAGCATTTTCACTGGAATATATTTTTTGCTGCACATTAGGACTCGAATTGTGCATCAACACACTGTCAAAATCCTCTTTGGAACAGTGGATCTTTTAGGAGCTATTATCATTGGAGGTGGGGACTAGGTAATCACCTGTAACACGGGAAGTTAAGGAGGTATGGAAGCTGCAGCTCAGGTCAAAATGGCATAACTACAGTGTGTGGTAAGGGATGACATGAAGGTATCTGATACTCTGAAACGTCAACTACTGGTGTTAATCAGATTGTCAGTCCCCTCTTTGCTCTTCTTAGCTTTCAGATACAGCTTACAAGCATTTTATTGTTCCTCCTCTCTGCCATGGTGAGTTTTTCTTGACCACACACTACTCTTTCATGCTGTCCATCACTTACTGCCCCTCCTCACACAACACTGTGGCCACCATTTTCTCCCGGATTCCTCTTTCTGCATGAATTTGACTCAGCTGTTTCGTCCTCTGAATTCTCTGAATTATGATTTTTGTGAATCTGTTTGAGTGGAGCTATTCTAAATATGCAATGCTGCTTCCTTATTTATATTTTTGAGTGCATGAGTGGTACCTCATAGTATGCTGCACTGTTGCTGAAATTTTCAGATTCATGGCTCTTAACATTTGCAGCAGCAGTATCCTGCTCACCTCTCCGCTTTAGGCTTTGCTTACAGACTCTCACAGGCTCTACTACTTTGTGTCTTGCATAGCAAGTTCTACTTACTTTCAGTATTAATAACTGGGTTCCCAGCATTTAAAAAACTCTGTTCCAACCTACCCCTCTCTCATCACTCCTCATGAGGAAACAACTGGCAATGTTAATAAAAGGATCCAACTTTTCCTACAAAAAAACCCTTCTCTAACATTAGAAGCCCATCGAGTTGGTTCAATGTTCATTTTCAGCAACAGTTTGAATCGTCCAAGAGGTATCATCATCTTCTTCCTACAGTAACACATCGTATGAACGTTCTCAGCTGCAAGGCAACAACAACAAATGCTCTGCTCAGGGCTGAAGATATTCTTCACTAAGGATGTAGCTCAATCAACTGCTGATAGACTAAAGGAGTTCTGGGTTTGTACCCAGCTTTATGACTCACGAAGGGCAGATTTGACCTCATCCACCCCTGTTTCTTTAAGGTCACTTACAAGGACAAAACCTCCATTTTTGAAAATCCCCAAACTTGAAAAACTTCATCCATTTCCATAAAGGAGAGGAAATGGATCTTGGCAAGACGTGAATATCCTCAGTACAAACAGATTATCGAATACTATGTTCACCTATGTCATTTGCTTTGTTGATCAAACTTTTCTCATTCATTGTTTAACTTCCTTTTTGCCCCTGCTACAGATACCTTGTTTGTCCTTGCCAATAGGACTGATGTGTTCCAGGTTTCCATCAGATAGGGTTGACGGCACAAGTGGTACGATGTCTCAGACACAGCATACCACGTGTAGCTTGTCCCGCCCATTGTCAGTGTTTACATACCCACTTTCATCCTGTGTCATTGTTAATATGATCCATAGTTTTAACTTTCATATTTACTTCCCACTTTTCTCTGTTCTTATTCCTTTGATATTTTATGATTATGTCCAGGGTGATTTAGGTTGGCCTCTTCTTTCTTTTTGCACACCATCTCCTCTTACTCCTATAGTTCAATTTTTTTTGTTTCAACTTACATTTTATGGTTAAAGGTTTCAGCTTTCTGCTATCTTCTTTTTTGTAGTGGATCCTAATGAGTTTTTTTGGGAATCAGGAGTTCACTTAGCCTTGTGTTTTGCAGGCCTATGTCCCAGTCACCTAGTGACTTTTAACATACTTAGCCTGCTCTGTTTTAGCACATTTATTTAATTATTTCTTTCAAAATGGCTGCTATGTTTATAGTTAGGAAGATGTTTGATTTTATGTTATGTGCTTTTGGGGAGAATGGTTTATATAATTGCCACCCAAGCATGCCTTCTTATCTATTGTTTCGGAACATACCTGCGTCAGGGAGTCCTACAAGATGTGTATAAATGCATCTCATGCAGACAAGTTTATTAGAGGGATTCCTACCAAATGCCATCAACGCTATCTATGCTACATGTCGCTTAGATGCAAACCCAACTTTTGCGTCCTCACGGAGTCTGATCTACAGACTTAATTCCAAGGTAACTAGGGTTGGGCGGCATTTCAAATGGACATGATACTGGCAGATAAAGTTTAACACGCCTAGCTCTCTTTAGGTTAGAGATTAGGTTCTCCATGCTAGGGTTTTAGGAATATTTCACATCTCATGTTATTGCAAGATGGGGGTCTTTTTATTCATGACTCATTTTTACAATTCTGTTTCTTGCAGTGTTCATTATCCTAATCATTGCAGCCCATGCAATTTACAGTGGACTGCAGTCTTAATAAAACCTATTGAAAACTTGACTGCATCTCCTTCATTGCCTGTGTGTGAATGAGACTTGTTGTTCATGTGAGGAAAGGGTAATCTCTGGTATCATGGGGAGTATATTTCTCCCTTTTTCTCTTCATCGTTCCTTTCTTCTCTTCCTTTCCATAGCTCTTCTCTTTCTTCTTCCTCTATTTTATTGCACTTTGCCTTTCGTTACACCCTCAAATTATTGTTACCTTCGTTTTTTTTTTTTTAAAGTATTGTATACCTCCGTCTCCTTCATGTTCAAAAGTTGTTTAATTGTAACAGATTCGCCCATTTTTGTTAATGTTTAATATGAGTAACTTACATTTTGTTTTATGAATGTCAAAGATATTCAGAAATGCGTACTCACTCATTTATCTAAACTAAAGTGCCAGATCGCCCTGTTACAAGAAGCCCACCTTAAAAAAAGGATACAGTTTCTCTAAAAAAAAAAAAAAAAAAGTAGGGTTGCACAGGTCTTTTGTTCCCCCCGCACAACATCAAATAATGGTCATTAAATCCTCATCTCCTGATGCGGACACTACTGTGACAGATGATGAAGGCAGGTGGCTGTTATTAAATCTTAAAATTAACAATACCCAGTTCTCTATTTACAATGTTTATGGTCCTACAGGTGTTAATGTACAATTTTTGGAACATTTATCGACTCAATAGCTCTCTTGTCCTGATGACCACTTAATAGTGGGAGGCACTGTAATCAACTGATGGATCCTTTCAAAGATTGGATCCCCAAATCAGATTTCAATAAAAATAAAAAAAGTCTGTTGAACAAGCAAGTCACTAAAAGTAAATGCAACATTTTATCGTGGGCACAATATAATAAATCAGGTAAAATGTTACATAGTTACTTAAAAATTAAGAAACACAAATCTAAAATACATGTCATTTCTGATAGTTATGGCAATACTGTACAGATTTAAACATTTTAGAATGTTTTATGAAATACAGCCATTTAATAACAACCAGCTGTCGTCATCATCCGTAACAGTAACGTCAACATCCGGAGATAAGTTAGGTAATTTAATAAGGGCCATCTGAATCTCGGCTACTGATATTGTTGTATAGCTATTTTGGCCACGTTTTAGACACGTTATTTTGGCAAACTAAGCCTGCCGTTGTGCACTTTAGCCCAGTTACATTTTATTCAGCATCGCTTTGTTTTTCTAGCATTAGCCACATTTTCGGTATTGTTTTATTTTCTCTATCTGGTTGTTCTTTCGCCTAGCAAAGCATTATGTTCTTAGCATAGCATTCATTTCACTTTGTACTTTCGTCAAGGCTGCAGTCAGATATGGTTGGGGGCAAAAGTGGTACGCTGTTTCTCCAACATTCACAGAAACAAACCTACCCTTTATGTGGGGACCCTTTCTGAGAACATCAACTGCTTTATTATAAAAACATGTTTCTGTCCCATACTCATTAGAGGGAGATTCCAGCCAGATGACCACGACTGCATGCTGACTGCTGAATGTCTTTGCTACAGCTGCTTACTGAGACTGCCGAATCCCTGGCCTATACAGGGAAGGTGTGTTTTTAGACAACAGGCTTCCTTGCTCAGGTATGGGGATGATGTCTTCACAGGGGGGAACCTGAAGGGCGATTAGGGCTTATTATGCTGTGCTCTACTATAGCTTAGGTAGGAAACAAATATGTTATTCCTAGTGACATTTTTGTGTTTCACTCTTGTCACAATTTTGCTTCTAGTGTGTTTTACCATCCCAGTTATTGCAGTAAATGTCGTTTTATCTAAGATGCAGTTAATACAATAAAACAAATTGAACTATACTCTACTTCTGCTAGTCTTTACCTGTGTGAGACTAATGTAAATGAAAGAAAAGGATGAGATCTGATTGACCACGATTCCCGGTGCCCGGTTGCCACAATCATCCCTGCTCAGGAGTGGAGATGGACTGCTTGTTGGTCAGAAATCCCAGATTGGGGCGACAGGTGACACATAGTGTGGGATTGTACTCGGTACACCACAATTCAGGTGATTCTGCCACCCAAATCCAGTAGTCTCATTAGGATAATGAAAACCTACACAAAAATATGTGTACTTCTAAAGAAGGAAAGAGCAACTGAGTGGGCTGGACTTTTAGTTCTAGAATTACAAAATTCTTTCCATTGCATCTTGCTGTAGGTTATACAGGGAGTGCAGAATTATTAGGCAAGTTGTATTTTTGAGGATTAATTTTATTATTGAACAACAACCATGTTCTCAATGAACCCAAAAACTCATTAATATCAAAGCTGAATATTTTTGGAAGTAGTTTTTAGTTTGTTTTTAGTTTTAGCTATGTTAGGGGGATATCTGTGTGTGCAGGTGACTATTACTGTGCATAATTATTAGGCAACTCAACAAAAAAAAATATATACCCATTTCAATTATTTATTATTACCAGTGAAACCAATATAACATCTCAACATTCACAAATATACATTTCTGACATTCAAAAACAAAACAAAAAAAAATCAGTGACCAATATAGCCACCTTTCTTTGCAAGGACACTCAAAAGCCTGCCATCCATGGATTCTGTCAGTGTTTTGATCTGTTCACCATCAACATTGCGTGCAGCAGCAACCACAGCCTCCCAGACACTGTTCAGAGAGGTGTACTGTTTTCCCTCCTTGTAAATCTCACATTTGATGATGGACCACAGGTTCTCAACGGGGTTCAGATCAGGTGAACAAGGATGCCATGTCATTAGATTTCCTTCTTTTATACCCTTTCTTGCCAGCCACGCTGTGGAGTACTTGGACGCGTGTGATGGAGCATTGTCCTGCATGAAAATCATGTTTTTCTTGAAGGATACAGACTTCTTCCTGTACCACTGCTTGAAGAAGGTGTCTTCCAGGAACTGGCAGTAGGACTGGGAGTTGAGCTTGACTCCATCCTCAACCCGAAAAGGCCCCACAAGCTCATCTTTGATGATACCAGCCCAAACCAGTACTCCACCTCCACCTTGCTGGCGTCTGAGTCGGACTGGAGCTCTCTCCCTTTACCAATCCAGCCACGGGCCCATCCATCTGGCCCATCAAGACTCACTCTCATTTCATCAGTCCATAAAACCTTAGAAAAATCAGTCTTGAGATATTTCTTGGCCCAGTCTTGACGTTTCAGCTGGTGTGTCTTGTTCAGTGGTGGTCGTCTTTCAGCCTTTCTTACCTTGGCCATGTCTCTGAGTATTGCACACCTTGTGCTTTTGGGCACTCCAGTGATGTTGCAGCTCTGAAATATGGCCAAACTGGTGGCAAGTGGCATCGTGGCAGCTGCACGCTTGACTTTTCTCAGTTCATGGGCAGTTATTTTGCGCCTTGGTTTTTCCACACGCTTCTTGCGACCCAGTTGACTATTTTGAATGAAACGCTTGATTGTTCGATGATCACGCTTCAGAAGCTTTGCAATTTTAAGAGTGCTGCATCCCTCTGCAAGATATCTCACTATTTTTGACTTTTCTGAGCCTGTCAAGTCCTTCTTTTGACCCATTTTGCCAAAGGAAAGGAAGTTGCCTAATAATTATGCACACCTGATATAGGGTGTTGATGTCATTAGACCACACCCCTTCTCATTACAGAGATGCACATCACCTAATATGCTTAATTGGTAGTAGGCTTTCGAGCCTATACAGCTTGGAGTAAGACAACATGCATAAAGAGGATGATGTGGTCAAAATACTCATTTGCCTAATAATTCTGCACTCCCTGTAGTCTGTATTTCACAACCTCCCAAATCTTTATTGTCTATATAATTATACATTCATTATCTTTAGCCAAACCTTTAACTCCTCCCACATATCAATCCCTAGCCTAGGTAATTTAAAACTTTCTCCTATATGGTATAGTAAACCTAAAAATAAACAATCAAGTATTCATATGGAAGCACTGGATTCAGAAAAGAATTACAACTATAGAACAGCTTTCTCCGATCATCATGTCCTTACCTTCCATGAATTAAAAAATACATTTAAGTGTATCCTCCCCTCCTATTCTTCAAAATATGAAAAATTAAAACCTTTAAATTTTACAATTTCTTTTCTTTCCCTCTGGTTCCCAGCACAAAATCATCAAGATCAGTCTCATAATTTAGATTTTTGTCTTTCAGTGAGAGCTTCTTACGTTTATAAGAATTTTGATACGTTTTCCAAAGATAGAATAAAAACCACAACTGAATTGCAATAGGAAAATGACCTCCAGCAGACTTTTACCATTGAAACCTGGACCAAGAAGTGGTCTAAGATTCATTCTACTTCACACTCAGCCAGCACCACACTAAAACTATTCTTTTTTTGTGCAACAAATTTCTAACCCCACATTTGTATAAATGTAAATTATCGTTAGACAAAAAAAATGCGGTTCCTGTAATGCTGAAATCAGTACTGTTATGCATATGTTTTATGACTGTCCAAAAGTCAGTTTATTTTGGATACAAGTTTGGGATAAAGTTAATAATATGTGTTCTACTAATGTACTGTTTAATAAACTCATATCTTTTGAGGTAGTTCATCTCCAACTTGACGTAATAATGTTACGACTGGAAAGTTTGTCGACTTACTCCTTGCCATAGCTATACAAATTATTACTTCCAGCAGGAATTCTAATACAAGCTTAACTTTTATTAGATGGTGAAATATGTTATGCCATACTCCTCAGGTAGGCACAGTAAATATACTTTCTACACAGCTTTTTACTAACAGAGACCTACTTTGGTTACCATTCATATCCTTCTTATCCAGACAATCAACCACTCCTTCCAGTTCGAACGTCTTGTTTAAACCACCATAAATTGTTTTATATTGTGTGTAGGTTGTTTCTTTATAGGGCTTCAATTTATCAAACGCTCCCTTTTCTTCTTTCTAAATTCTTTAAAAATACTACTTCTTTAGTTACCCTCTTTTCATTCCAATATATTATGTTGATGCAACAGGTTGTTTCTATTTTTTTATGTGGTGTTATAATGCATTTATACTTTTTCAATACAGCATTTTCAAACTTAAAAAAAACAAAAAAAAACAATGATCAGATTTTGTGGAAATATAACAGAAAACAACAGACATTCAACACTTTCCTAACAAACACTATCATAGCTGGAATTGGTTCTTCATCTCAATCAATTTGGTGTACGTGGATTACTACTTGCACCCATTTGTTACATAATTCTCTACACACATGCACAGCAATTAAGATTTGCGCATTAAAGACAATCTCTAAAATTACGATCTGAAATGGCTATTCTTTTCTCATTGTGTATGCACATCATTTACAAATGAGGGCATAGCAATGGAGACTAATGTAACTGTCATACCCAAAAATCGAATACTTTGATAACTCCTACATTCAACTAATAGCAATCTGACATAGAAACCGATATTAAGAGTAACGTACATTTACAATATTGTTGGCCTCTGAGAAGGCAAAATACTGTCCCCACCTGAATTCCACCATAATTTAACTAAGTAGATTTCAGAACTCAATAGACAAACTTAAGACAAAATCAATTTTTAGATAAGAAACCAACAGACAGGGATCCATTTTAAGGCCTAAAATGTTCAATCTAAGGGGCAAATGTTTACCACAAAGCCTGCTTCTATTTTTACAACTTAAAATTTCTGATGATCTAAAGTATCAAATAAAAAAAGGACTAGAGAGCCAACTGTGTGACCACCAGTACAATGAAACAATATTATACGAGACAAATAATTCCACTCAAAGGCAAAAACAGAGAAAGAGGTCTTGATATCCATAAGCATCCTTATCTCCAGCTGTTAGGAAGTTGGTTCAAAAACATTTGCCAATTCTCAGTCTGGATAGGACATAGTCGACAATCTCTAAAACATAAGTATTTTCATAAGAAAATCGAAGTATATATCTTGTAGGAGAAGAAAGACCACTATTAGAGGGGCTCTCTCAACACCCAAATATTTCAAATAAATGTCACACCAGCTCCCACTGCAGCTACATTGTACAGTCGGACAGAATTTACCATTGGAAAGATTTATCATACTACTTTGCATAAATACAGGGACACTGTAATTATATGATGCTGTGGCTTTTTTGGCATAATTATGGATTTGCCACATAATCCATCATCTGCTGCAAAATCTGTGTATTTTAACAAGCAAAACTAGCTCAAACGAATCAAACGTTATTGAAAACATTGCAACATGTGCACACTCAAAGTGGAAGGCGCTGCAGGAAAAGTGAACTGGTTGTCTTTCAGTTGTTTACTTCTGTATTTGGTTGCTTAACTGGTACTAAGGTGAAACCTGTGCCCAGACAGTATTACAATGTTTAAAATAATAATGAAGGCTATCAAAGATTTTGCCTTTTCTTGATGCATAATTACTCAATCCTGCTGCATAATTTGGTGCTCCCCTGTCTCATAATCTCAGTGACTACGCATATGTCTCAGATCATGTTGTATATACAACTGTTGCCCTACAACAGCTACTACATCTGTGAAAACACCAGGAGTGTGAAATTAAGGCACAAGGAACATCAGTCAAAAATATGTATAAATTAACTGGTATCGCCAATGGCTATACATTTTAAAGATAAAAACCACACATTAGCACAACTGTGCCTACGAATCATAAACCATGCTCCAAACCCACTAGGAGCCCACAAACTATTTTTATGAAAATACTAATTGTGGTTAAACAAAACGAATTTGAGATACTCAAAATAATTTATTCAGTAAATGTGTTTTGTATAAATATTTTTGCACTACTACGTGAAATACGGCAAACACCACCATAATAATGTAATTTAATGAGATGTAGAAACAAATGAGAAGCATTAAAGATAAATCAATTCACTGAGATATTTATCAATATTAGAAAAAAGACTAATGTAACAGTCTAACAATTCATCGGAATTCACACATACAGTATAATTGTTTACAAACAAATCTCTTCGACTATTAAAAAATGGCACCTTTACATTTGAGGATCACAAGCACTAAAGACTGAAGATGGACACCCATACATTCCAGGAACCGTCATAACAAAAAATAAAAAAATCAGTCCTATAGATAAGATGCTTTCTAACATCAAAACTTTTTTGTGATATGTACCAAACATGGTGAATCGAAAAAAATCTGGATCAGAAACCAGAAGATCCTTCTGTATTTTGATGTGGAACTTCTAATTCCGCAAACTAAACATACAAGAGATGAGAATCTTAGATATGTTCACCAACATGTTTCTGAGTAGTTTAACTGCCTCAAACATCATCACTATACACTTTCTGAGGAGGATGAGTTACAATTCCCACTTGACCTTCGTGTCACTGCATGTTAACAATTAAACCTCAATACTCTGTAATTATAAGTATTAATAGAACTCTAATACCTTACCCACAGAATTGTACATGTAGTATGAGTACCAACGTACAAGCTCCCTCCCCCCCCCCCCCCCCAGGTCTGTAATAGGGAAAACCTTGAGTGTTATGCAACAATACTTCACTCTTTTAAAAAGGTACTTAAAATGTTCGCAATACTTTTAAAACTATATGAGAGTTAGTTGTTGAAGTTAGTTTACGTAGTGTGTTCTCCATGCACACAAGGCCTAATTTCAAACAGAGCAAACACTTTTCTAGGGCCACCAACCATTCCTTTACCGAGATGGACTTTGCACAAACCGGTTTTGAGTATTGCATATCCAAGCTTGAAGATTAAGTGGAAAGCCAGAAATCCAGGTATGAGGCTTTTATTATTAACATTACTTTGGCTACATTTCTTGAAAGGTTATGTTAGAACTATTTTATCATCATATTTAGAGTCAGAGTTTACTTTGGATTAAAAAGTATGCAATTTATCCAACAGTTTAAAAATGTCATACATTATGTTTGTACAAGTGCCCTTTGCAAGAGGTTGATTAATGGCCTAAGGGTTGTCCTTTTAATTTCTATATGCAGCACATAAAAATATGAATATCAAGCACTTCCCTAAAGTAGGCATCTATGAATTCTGAAACACCTCTGATATGTACGCCTAAGATGAATATCAAGATAAGAATGCTTTCAATAAATGAACTAAAACTTACTATAAAATGCCATTTGGGGTAGTGCTGGTGTTACGCAAAATTATGACAGATAACTGAACAACTCAAGCTGTAAAATCCTACAGATAATTTGTTTGCGCTATCAGAATAACATTAGCAAAAAAGATGCTTGAAGAATGGTGTTACTATCAGAAATGTAGACATGTAAAACCAAAAAAATGCAGAAATTGAGGGAGAACTGAGAGGTAGACTTAGACCTACTAGAAGACAACCATTGGGAACAATCTCTGGCATCGTCTAAAGAGTAGCAACAACATTATTAAGTACTCTACTTGGATGCAAGTTTTATAGTATGCAGAAAAAACTGAAAAGGACAGTAGAGTTGATAAACACTGAAAATGTAAAAAGAAACTAAATTCACTTGTCATGAGGTTTCATCAAAGTACACTCAGACTGAAAGCAGTGAGAGGGAAATATTCATGCCAGTGCATGCAATGCACTTTGTACCTGTATGAAAATACTTTTGTACAGGACCAGAGCAAGAGATACAAAAACAGCTACAAAAACCATGTTCATCAAATTGCAATAATGTCAAAGGAGGGTTTATGTAGATCTGATAGAAATGTTGGAGTAACTAGGAGTGCAGAATACTTCTAATATGAAGGCGTGGCCAGAGAAATTCAAAAAAGCAAGAGAGGAAGTTTGGGGGTGTGGTAAACATTCAGGAGATATACAAACTGTTTTCACTAAAACATTAAAACAGCAAGAAATCAATTATTCATTTTCTGACTTGAAACAGTGGGTAGAGGGCACTATCAGATGACAACTGTACCTCTCAATACTCGGCTGCAAATTTCTTTTGAAGCAATAAAACATTTGAGGATACCTCTGGTATTATTGACTGTAATCTATTTTGAGTTTTTAAGAGCATGCGATGACCCTGCTTCTTTTGCTCCGAAATCCTGCCAGCTGTTACAGTTGCACTAGCATGGTAATTTGGATCCAAAAGAAGTGATGGAAATATTCTCACTTCCCTGCACCCACTGGTGACCATGTTATGGAAAGGATTAATATGCCAGTGGGCAGTAGATGGGGAGAATGGTACAAAGATTCAAAGTCACTGGATATCTTCCTCTCACCTGATCTTCCTTCCAGTCTTAACCTGCACTGCTGAGGTGTGGATATCTAAAAGGGAATGCACTTTTAGATCAGTCAGCAAGATTATAACTAACTGATTAAACTAGGTCACATGATATACCTCTTAATAATCTCTGCATTACCGATTCACCCAGGTTACTGACAACTTTATAATTTCCTACAGCTAAAAGACATGAATAATTTAGGTACACTATGCAGAATATTCAGGACTGCAACATGTTTTTGAGTTTGTATAGTTACTTGCAGAAGACTTGGATTCCAATCTGCAACTTCAATAATCCTAAATTCACACAATCCTTTATCTGCAACATACTATGCATTAGTATAAACCATTTCACTCCTGATCTAATGCAACTACTTCCCCACCACCACTAACACCTCACTGCTGCATATAAATCAAGCAAAGTAAAGTATCTACAAAGTTTTTACAGGTCCAAGAATGGATGCAGTACTAGGTTTGTAGAATCTGACAAGATAATTTCAGTATAAAGTTCATAACACAAAACCAGACCACTCCAGTTGAGAGTTCATAGCACCAACCAGGTGACTTCAGGTTGGAGTGCATAGCAAAAACAAACAACTCTACGACAGAGTTCATAGCACAGTGAGAGGAACTCAGAATTTGGGGTCAAGTCACATCAACCTAAAAAACAAGGCTGTTAATTATTTTTTTAATAAAAGCTACTTGAAAGATAATAAAAAGAAACACACACACACGCCACTCCATACAATCTTGTGATGGCACAATGAACTACTCTGTCAGAAGGATTGAACCTGTTTTTGCCTTTGAAGTGAATTTTCACTACCAGACTGAGGATTTTTGTTTTTCATTAAAGGAGATGTAAAATGCTTTAAAGTAGATCAACCTATTTGTAAAGATAAGATAAGAGCAGACAAGCCAGGAGTTTAAAATAATTTGCATTTTTGATGTGAAGTTTCTTTCATATTTGACAAATTCTAAAAGGGACATGGCTGGGGGCACATGCATAGAAAAATACGTGATGGTTCTTAGAACGTTCTTATTTATTATAGAGCAGAACTGCATTTTGCTTACATTCTATACAAAAGATAAACAGAAAAATGTTTTTATAAAGCCTTTACACAAAATAAATGAGAATTAAGAAGCATGTTAGATAATATATTTATTAAAAAAATAAAAATAATTGACACAGATACCGCACTGCATTGCATCCTGATAGCACCATCAAAAAGGCCATCTTAATATTTGTTTCCACAGCTTTATATATCATTTCCATCAATGATGTCACATTTTGTAAACAAAAAAGAAAGGGCGAATAATACATTGGATTTTAATTCAACTCAGTCCCAACAGTTACATCAGAGACACAAATGAGTGTGGTATCTCTGTTTCACAATCCAATCTCCTTTGCAAAGAGGCTTCAAAATAGACACACAACTTGAATTTCACCAGAAGGTGAGAAAGGAAAAAAACTATAAAGCAACTAGAATTTTTGGCATTTATGTTTGAAATTAAAATTCTCTTCTGTTATATGCCTCTTTATTGCTGACAATTTATTCTGAATTAAAGATTATTTCAAAAGATAAATCTGTACTTATCTGCATGCTCTCCTGCGCACACACTGTGTAAGTACATAAACAGTACATGTTACTGGGTATATCATTCACCCATTTACAGAAAGATAATTAAGAAGGATTACCAATAAGAATAAAATTGTAGAATAAAGCTGCACAACATTGATTATAAATTAGGTTTGTTCTTAGTCACTCTGTTTTCCTTATTGTCTTGACGTTTACATTCATTCCTGGAGAGATTTCCTATTTTTCTTCATGATGCCAGTCAATGGTGATTAGAGAAGGTATATGGGGTCTTAATTCTAAACACTTCAATGTGAAGATGAGATGCAATCTGATTGCAGACGCTGACACAGTACCGAATAAGATCAATCAGCGAAAGAACCTACAGCAGAAAGAAAAATAAAATTACTTCTAAAATGAACTACGGAATAGTCATTTAGAGATCAAAAAGAAAATACATCACTCTGTACATAAACACCCTCGCACCACCCCACCCTCATTCCCTCCATGAGGTGACTTAGAACTTAAGTCGCTCAATATTAACAGTAGTGTAGGCATTTTATTTTAAATTTTTATTAATAAGTAAAAACCCATACTATAATTTAAATAATGTAAATTGCACCCCAACATTTTCAATCCTGGCAACATGTCTATTATACACTTCTTTCTTCATTGCTTTCATCACTCATTGAATACTAATTCCTGCATTCCACCCACAGAGCCCTAATTTGTACTTTTCCCTTCAGCCCACTCTCCCATCGATTGGACTAGGTGCTCTCTCAATAAATTCTCCAATATGCCTCTGAAAGTATTCATATACATAACGTTCAGCCCACAACCAGAAGTCCGATCTTTCCAGATAGTAGCCTTCTCTATAATTATCAACGTTTTGCATTGTTTAAGGCCTCATTATTTTTTTTAACAAAACAGTGCAGACCTAGAAAAAGTGTTGCCAAATTGTCATATGCAATAGTACGTTCAGGGTAAATTAATTATACATTTTGACAAGGAAGATAAGCAGATATAGCTGGTCTCATTAGATGTCAAGAAAACAAAAGGTAATGGGAGGAGTGCTTCTATGAACCTCAGTCACTGATAATCATTCAGTGTCACAAAGTAGTCCATCGTTTTAATTTTGCCAGCCATACCAGCTCAGACAGAACCCACTATATACAAATCAGTAATGGGCCTCCTCCTATTGGAACAGTACAGCCAGAAGTGCCAGACCAGATTTTTTTTTTGTTTTCCCCAGTGTGACGTCCTAAGTGCAACACGTATCCCGAGATGTGAGTCCTCTGCTTATTGTACAAAGTACTCAAGCTGCACAATACCGATGAAGCCCAAACAGGCTGAAAACAGTCTGGGGTTCCTTATGCTCCGGCTTAGAGGAAGCTGGACCCGGCCAGGCAGGTCAGGCTCGACTTTTCCTACTGGAGCACTGAAACATGGTTTTCTCCTGGAGTCGCTACCATACATCTAGAAGAGGTTAGTTGTCTAAACTGAAAAAGAGGCAGATTTGTTCATAGGTTCCATAACAGATGCTACAAGTTTCTTTTGCTCAGAATATCATTTTCTGAAGTACCATTTGCACCATTCTCTACACCATCTTATCTTTATTGAAGCCAAATTTCCGATACTGCTGTTCACATTGCCCGCATCCTCAGCCAGAAACTTCTTGTCTATGCTGAAAAGTTGGTCCAGCATTCCATTGCGAGGGCCAAAATATAACAGACCCATCAACAAAAATAAAAAAATTATCCGCCAAACAGTGCTAGTCCTCTCTCACACAACAACCTTACTTTATCCTACATATTAAAAAAATAAATGACACATTTGCCTACTTTCTAACCATGACGTTCTAAAAGTGCTCTCACTTTCAACCTTGTGAGGAATAGTAAACAGATAAGTGAAAGTAAGACAAATAAATTCTGCTACTCACTAACTGGCTGGGTAGAGAAGACAAGAGGATAAAAGATATGCCTTTCAGCACCTCACCTATATTAGGTGCACAGAACTATTTCATTTTGAATATTAGCATTTTCCATGAAAATAACCCAGTTAAAATGCAACAACAACATTTTGTGCTCCTAATGCAAACTACGGGGGGGAGAAGAGGCTACATCAGTATTGTGCAGCTTGAGTACTATGGGGCAGTAGGCACGGGACTCGCATCTGGGCACAGAACGTACGGCAGGGTTTTGATCATGGAAGGGCTCTGAACAGGCCTCTACCTTACTATGGTACAGATCACTACAACCATCAAGGTAATAGGTTTGATTCTTGAATTAATTTCAGTCACTGCCAATTGGTCAGGACACATTCCAGTCCATTTTTCACTCTCCATGCTACTCTAGATAGAGGCAAATCTTAGGCAACTACTAGCCCTGCTCCTCACTGAAGCAGTTCAGCCCAATTTTCCAGGTGAGGCCCCTTCAGAATGTCTGGGCATAACCTTTGCACTTAGGCCGCCCTCTACATCAAGGTGATGGATAGAAAGCATAAATTAATCTCAGCCACTGGTGATCATTCAGGCCGCATTTGCCTACCATGCCACTTTTATTGTATTGTATTGTATTGTATTGTAATAGTATTTATATAGCGCTTACTACCCTTGACGAGGCGTTGAAGCGCTTTTCGGCGAGCAGCATGCTAATCCGGAACCCAAAAGGAATTAGTGGTAGATTAGAATAGGGAAATAGGAGTACAGTTTTAGTATTATGAGGAGTTAATTTGAGCCGCGGATATGTGAGTGTTAGTTGGATTGACTGGGGTAATGGAGGGGTAGAGAAGGGAAGAATCCAGAAGTATTAATTGGGAGTTTATGGTTTTAGGATTTAGGCTTGGGATAAGTAAAGGGGGGGGATGGAGGAGGGAAGAGTTCGTGGAAAGGGTTAGGAAGATCATAGTGGCAGGAGGGGTTTTGGATGAGTTAAAGGTGAGATAAATGAGGGAGAATTTAGTAGGGTTGTTTGGGAGATCATGGAAGTAAGGCGAGGGTTTGGATGAGTTAGATGTGGAAGAGGAGGTAAGAGCTCAGGCTGTGTTATTTAGGAGATGAAAGTAGTAGAATGGATTTGGGATGAGTCAGAGTGGGAATGGGGGATAGATTGATAGAGACATGACATATGGTGATGGGTAGACAAAGTGTGATATAAAATGAGAGCAGGGATTCATAAGTATATAACATAACTTATTTAGGAGCTATGCAATGACCTATGAACATGTTAAGCATATAATACACACACACACACACACACATATATATATATATATATAAGTGGAAAATTTCACTTACCCAGTGTACATCTGTTCGTCGCATGTTCCGCTGCAGATAAACATGCTGTGCATATACTTCTGCCATCTAGTGTTGGACTCTGAGTGTTACAAGTTTTTTTTCCAATCGAAGAAGTGTTTGAGTCACGGGATCGAGTGACTCCTCCACTTCGGCTCCATTGTGCATGGGCATCGACTCCATGTTAGATTGTTTTCCCGCAGAGGGTAAGGTAGGAGTGATAAGTATAAAGAAAAGAGATGTCCATGCTAATGGAATGTTTGAGATATATATATATATATATATATATATATATATATATATATATATACACACACACATACACACACATACATATGTACAAATGTTAACAAACGACTACAGGCTGCCGGGAAGGTGTGAGGGTGCGTGTGAATCTGCAGCGGAACATGCCTCGAACAGATGTACACTGGGTATGTGACATTTTCCGTTCGATGGCATGTGTAGCTGCAACTACACATGCTGTGCATAGACTAAAAAGCAGTTAGTCCTCCCATAAAAGCGGTGGTTAGCCTGTAGGAGTTGAAGTTGTTTGAAATAATCTTCTAAGTACAGCTTGACTAACTGTGGTTTGCTGTGTTGCTAAAACATCTACAAAATAGTGTTTAGTAAATGTATGTGGTGTTGACCAAGTAGCTGCTTTACATATTTCAGCCATTGGTATGTTTCCTAAAACGGCCATTGTAGCACCTTTCTTCCTTGTGGAATGTGCTTTAGGAATAACTAAGAGTTGTCTTTTGGCTTTAACGTAGCATGTTTAGATGCATCTTACTATCCATCTTGCTAAACCTTGTTTTGAAATGGGGTTATCAGTATGGGGTTTCTGAAAAGCTACAAACAGCGGTTTAGTTTTTCTGAATGGTTTTGTTCTATCTATATACTACATTAGTGCTCTTTTAATGTCTAATGTATGTAGAGCTCTTTCTGCCACAGAATCTGGCTGTGGGAAGAAGACTGGTAGTTCCACTGTTTGATTGATATGAAAAGGTGATACTACTTTAGGAAGAAATTTAGGATTAGTTCGTAGTATGACTTTATGTTTCTGTACTTGTATGAATGGTTCTTCAATAGTGAAAGCTTGAATTTCACAATTATGTAATTGCGACTAGGAAGGCAACCTTCCATGTTAGGAATTGCGTTTGACATGAGTGCATAGGTTCAAATGGTGGGCCCATAAGTCGCGTAAGCACTATGTTTAAATTCTATGAAGGAACTGGAGGTGTTCTGGGTGGAATGATGCATTTTAAGCCTTCCAAGAAAGCTTTGATACGGGAACTCTAAATAAAGAGCTGTGCTGTACATTTTGCAAATATGCGGAAATTGCAGTAAGATGTATCTTTATGGAAGAGAATGCTAAATTGGATTTTTGTAAATGAAGTGAATAGCATACCATATCTTGTATTGATGCTGTAAGAGGGACAATCTGTTTAGATTGACAGTAATATACAAATCTTTTCCATTTGTTAGCCTTTGCCCTGTTTAGTAGTGGGTTTTCTTGCTTGCTTAATCACTTCCATACATTCTGATGGTAGTTGTAAATACCCAAATTCAATGACCTCAGGAGCCAAATCGCCAGATTAAGTGTGTTGGGATTTGGGTGCCTGATCTGCCCTTTGTTTTGTGTCAACGGGCCTGGTCTGTTTGGGAGTTTGGAGTGTGGTACTACTGACAGGTCTAACAGTTTTGTGTACCACTGTTGACGTGCCCACGTTGGTGCTATGAGTTACATATTGAGTGTGTTTTGATGCAATTTGTTGACTAGAAATGGAATGAGTGGGAGAGGGGGGAAAGCGTAAGCAGATATCCCTGACCAATTGATACATAGAGCATTGCCCTTGGATAAGGGATGTGGGTGTCTGGATGCAGAGTTTTGGCATTTTGCGTTTTCGCTGGTGGCGAACAGATCTATGTCTGGTGTTCTCCATTGTTGAAAGTATTTTTGAAGTATTTGAGGGTGAATCTCCCACTCGTGTGTTTGTTGAGGATTTCTGCTGAGAACATCTGCCAATTGGTTGTGTATCCCTGGAATGTATTGTGCTACCAGGTGAATTTGGTTGTGTATTGCCCATTTCCAAATTTTTTGAGCTAGGAGGGAGAGTTGGGACGAATGTGTCCCTCCCTGCTTGTTTAGGTAATACATGGTGGTCATGTTGTCTGTTTTGGTCAGGACAATCTTGAGAATGAGAAGAGGCTGAAAAGCTTTGAGTGCTAGGAAGACAACTAACAACTCTAAGTGATTTATGTGTAGTTGTTTGTGTCGGGTATCCCATTGTCCTTGGATGTTGTGATTGTTTAGGTGAGCTCCCCAACCAATCATTGATGCATCTGTTGTAATTATGGTCTGAGGCACAGGGTCTTGAAATGGCTGCCCCTTGTTTACATTTGTGGAATTCCACCACTGAAGGGACATGTATGTTTGGCGGTCTATCAACACTAGATCTTGAAGTTGACCCTGTGCTTGTGACCATTGTTGTGCAAGGCACTGTTGTAAGGGCTGCATGTTTAGTCTTGCATGTGGAACAATTGCAATACATGATGCCATAATTCCTAACATTTTCATGATAAGTCTGACAGTGTACTGTTGACCTGTCTGTATCTGTGCCATTATATTTCGGAATGCTTGTATTCTCTGCGTATTTGAACTTGCTAGCGCTTTTAGAGTATTTAGTATTGCCCCTAAATAATGTTGTATGTGCACAGGTTGTAGTTGCAACTTTTGGTAAATTTGAGAATCCTAGCGTGTGCAGGGTTTGCATTACGTAATGCGCATGGTTTTGACACTGCGTATGACTGTTTTATTTTATCAGCCAATCGTCTAGATATGGAAAGACGTGTATATGTTGTCTTCTTAGGTAGGCTGCGACTACCGCTAGGCACTTTGTGAATATCCATGGCGCTGTTATTCCAAAGGGTAACACCTTGAATTGATAGTGCTTTCCTTGAATGACAAACCTGAGATATTTTCTGTGCGCCAGATGGATGGGTATATGAAAATATGCATCCTTGAGGTCTAAAGTTGCCATGAAATAGTGTTTTTGAAGTAGTGGGATAACATCCTGGAGAGTTAACATGTGAAAGTGTTCTGCCAGGATGTAAAGATTGAGGGTCCTGAGATCTAATATTGGCCTTAGGGTGCCATCCTTTTTGGGAATGAGGATATACAGTGAGTAAACTTCCGTCCCTACTAGTTTTTGTGGCACGGGTTCTATTGCTTGTTTGAGTAATAGAGATTTGACTTCTCCCTGTAACAGAGTGATATGTTCTGTGGATAGTTTGTGTGGTTTTGGTGGAATGTTTGGTGGAGTTTGTATCAACTCTAGGCAATAGCCGTTGCGGATAATTGATAATACCCAACTGTCTGTGGTAATGTTTAGCCAATTGGTGTGGAACTTTTGCAGTCTCCCTCCCACAGGGGAGGTGTGGAGTGGAAGGGAATGGAACAAGTCACTGTTTACTGTGTTGTGAGGCTTGTTTAGGTGTTTGATATTTCCCTCTACCTCTGGGGTACTGGCCTCCATATGTGCTCTTAAAACCACCTCGTTGGTATTGAGGTTGGTAGGCCGGATTTGGCTGCGATGTGGATGCCTCTGCAGTTTGAGCCCTAAATCCACCTCTAAACTGGGGTTTCCGAAAGGACCCTCTGTATTGTGTGGTGTATAGTGCACCTATCACTTTTGCGGTGTCTGAATCGTTACGCATTATTTCAATTGCAGTGTCCACCTCTGGGCTGAAAAGCTGTTTTTTGTTGAATGGCATATTCAACACCGCCTGTTGGATTTCGTGTTTGAACCCCGAGGACCTGAGCCATGCATGCCTCCTGATTGTTACAGCAGTGTTGATGCTCCTGGCCGCAGTGTCTGCTGAGTCTAGGGCAGACCTAATCTGATTGTTGGTGATGGCTTGCCCTTTCTCTACTATCTGCTGTGCCCTTTTTTGCTGTTCCTTGGGGAGATGCTGAATTATATCTTTCATCTCGTCCCACTGGGCCCGGTCATATCTAGCCAACACCACCTGTGAGTTGGCTATTCTCCATTGGTTGGCTGCCTGGGATGCCACTCTCTTCCCTGCAGCATCAAATTTTCTACTCTCTTTGTCTGGTGGGGGTGCATCACCTGACGACTGAGTTTGCCCTCTTCCTGGCAGCACTTACCACTACTGAGTCTGGAGGGAGTTGCTGAGTTATATAGACAGGATCAGAAGGAGGTGGCTTGTATTTTTTTTCTACTCTAGGAGTTATTATTCTTGCTTGTACAGGCTCGAAGGGCAAGTAGAGATGTTTGTTCCGACGGTACCGAAGTATCGATAGATGTAATGCGATCTAAACAATACCGACGAGAAATGAAGCGTTGTCAAAGTTTTCCGAATCAAACTATTGGAGCGAAAGGAAACAAGTCCAAACCTGACGACGGAAAGAAAACAATCTAACATGGAGTCGATACCCATGAGCAATGGAGCCGAAGAGGTGTCGTCACTCGATCCCGTGACTCAAAAACACTTCTTCGAATAAAAACAACTTGTAACACTCCGAGCCAAACACTAGATGGCAGAAGTATATGCACAGCATGTGAATCTGCAGCGGAACATGCCACGAACAGATGTACACTGCCATCGAACATAAATATACACACACATACACATATATACATATATACACACACACTCACATGAATACACACACATATATGGAAAATGTCACTTACCCAGGGTACATCTGTTCGTGGCATTAGTCGCTGCAGATTCACATGCTGTGCACATCCCGCCATCTGGTGTTGGGCTCGGAGTGTTACAAGTTGTTTTTCTTCGAATGTGTAGCTGCAGATACACATGCTGTGCATAGACTAGTAAGCAGTTATCTCCCCAAAAGCGGTGGTTCAGCCTGTAGGAGTTGAAGTTGTTTGAAACAATGTTCGTAGTACTGCTTGGCCTACTGTGGCTTGTTGAGCCGTTAGCACATCTACAGAGTAGTGTTTGGTAAATGTATGAGGCGTAGACCATGTAGCTGACTTACATATTTCGGTCATTGGAATATTTCCTAGAAAGGCCATGGTAGCACCTTTCTTTCTAGTTGAGTGTGCCTTTGGTGTAATAGGCAGTTCTATTTTTGCTTTAAGATAACAGGTTTGAATGCATTTAACTATCCACCTAGCAATGCCTTGTTTAGAAATTGGATTTCCTGTATGAGGTTTTTGGAAAGCAATAAATAATTGCTTTGTTTTTCGAATTAGTTTTTTTCTGTCAATGTAGTACATTAACGCTCTTGATGTCTAATGTATGTAGTGCTCTTTCAGCTACAGCGTCTGGCTGTGGGAAGAACACTGGTAATTCTACTGTTTGATTTAAGTGGAACGGTGATATGACTTTTGGTAAAAATTTAGGATTTGTCCGTAGAACTACTTTATGCTTGTGTATTTGAATAAATGGTTCTTGTATGGTAAATGCTTGAATCTCACTTACTCTTCTTAAAGATGTGATGGCAATTAAAAATGCAACTTTCCATGTTAAGTATTGCATTTCACAAGAGTGCATGGGCTCAAAAGGTGGGCCCATGAGTCGTGTTAAGACAATGTTGAGGTTCCATGAAGGAACTGGTGGTGTTCTTGGTGGTATAATTCTCTTTAGACCTTCCATAAATGCTTTTATGACTGGTATCCTAAATAGAGAAGTTGAGTGCGTAATTTGCAGGTAAGCTGAAATTGCTGTAAGATGTATCTTAATGGAAGAAAAAGCTAGCTTTGACTATTACAAATGTAGTAAGTTTCCTACGATGTCTTTGGCAGATGCGTGTAAGGGTTGAATTTTATTATTATGGCAGTAATAAACAAATCTTTTCCACTTATTTGCATAGCAATGTCTAGTGGTAGGTTTCCTAGCTTGTTTTATGACCTACATACATTCATGTGTAAGGTCTAAGTGTCCGAACTCTAGGACTTCAGGAGCCAGATTGCTAGATTCAGCGATGCTGGATTTGGGTGTCTGATCTGTTGTCTGTGTTGCGTTAACAGATCTGGTATGTTTGGTAGTTTGACATGAGGCACTACTGAGAGGTCTAGTAGTGTTGTGTACCAAGGTTGTCTTGCCCATGTTGGCGCTATTAGTATGAGTTTGAGTTTGTTTTGACTCAACTTGTTTACTAGATATGGAAGGAGTGGGAGAGGGGGAAAAGCGTAAGCAAATATCCCTGACCAGCTCATCCATAACGCATTGCCCTGAGACTGATCTTGTGGGTACCTGGATGAGAAGTTTTGGCATTTTGCGTTTTCCTTTGTTGCAAATAGATCTATTTGTGGTATTCCCCAACTCTGGAAGTAAGTATTCAGTATTTGGGGGTGAATCTCCCATTCGTGGATCTGTTGGTGATCCCGAGAGAGATTGTATGCTAACTGATTCTGAACTCCTGGAATAAATTGAGCTATTAGACGAATGTGGTTGTGAATCGCCCAATGCCATATTCTCTGTGCCAGTAGACCCAACTGTGTTGAGTATGTCCCTCCCTGTTTGTTTAGGTAATACATCGTTGTCATGTTGTCTGTCTTGACAAGAATGTGTTTGTGGCTTATTATGGGTTGAAATGCTTTCAGCGCTAGAAATACTGCCAATAGTTCTAAGTGATTTATGTGAAACTGTTTTTGGTGAGTGTCCCATTGTCCTTGGATGCTGTATTGATTGAGGTGTGCTCCCCACCCTATCATGGAGGCATCTGTCGTTATTACATATTGTGGCACTGGGTCTTGGAAAGGCCGCCCTTTGTTTAAATTTATACTGTTCCACCACTGAAGCGAGGTGTATGTTTGGCGGTCTACCAACACCAGATCTAGAAGTTGACCCTGTGCCTGTGACCACTGTGATGCTAGGCACTGTTGTAAGGGCCGCATGTGCAACCTTGCCTTTGGGACAATGGCTATGCATGAGGACATCATGCCTAGGAGTTTCATCACCATTTTGACTTGTATTCTTTGTTTTGGATACATGGCCTGTATTACATTGTGAAATGCCTGAACCCTTTGTGGACTTGGAGTGGCAATCCCTTTTGCTGTGTTCATTGTCGCCCCTAAGTATTGCTGTGTTTGACACGGTATAAGGTGTGACTTTGTGTAGTTGATTGAGAAACCTAGTTTGTGGAGGGTTTCTATGACATACTTTGTGTGTTGTGAACACTTTTCTAGCGTGTTGGTTTTGATTAACCAATCGTCTAGGTACGGGAACACATGTATTTGCTGCCTTCTGATATGTGCAGCTACGACTGCCAGGCACTTTGTAAAAACTCTTGGCGCAGTTGTTATTCCGAATGGCAACACTTTGAATGGGTAATGTATCCCTTGGAATACAAACCTTAAGTACTTTCTGTGTGAAGGATGTATCGGTATATGGAAATATGCATCCTTTAGGTCTAGTGTTGTCATGTAGTCTTGTTGTTTGAGTAGTGGGATTACGTCTTGTAATGTCACCATGTGAAAGTGATCTGATTTGATGTAGGTATTTAATGTTCGGAGATCTAATATAGGTCTCAGAGTTCTATCTTTTTTGGGTATGAGAAAGTACAGAGAGTAAACTCCTGTTCCTTTCTGGTGTTTTGGTACTAATTCTATTGCTTCTTTTAGTAGCAATGCCTGAACCTCTAGTCCTAGGAGATCTATATGTTGTTTTGACATATTGTGTGTTTTCGGTGGGACGTTTGGAGGGAATTTGAGAAATTCTATGCAATAACCATGCTGGATAATTGCTAGGACCCAAGTGTCTGTTGTTATTTCCTCCCAATGTTTGTAAAATTTGGTTAGTCTCCCCCCCACAGATGTTATGTGTTGGGGATGTGTGACTTGGAAGTCACTGCTTGTTTTGAGGAGTTTTGGGACTTTGGAACTTTCCTCTATTCTTTTGGAATTGTCCCCCTCTATATTGTCCCCGAAAACTTCCCCGCTGATACTGGCTCTGGTAAGTGGGTCTTGTTTGTGAGGTTGTGGGTTCTGTGCTTTGTCCTCGAAACCCCCCTCTAAACTGTGTTTTTCGAAATGTGCCTCTGCCCTGTGGGGAGTAGAGTGCGCCCATGGCTTTGGCCGTGTCAGTGTCTTTTTTAAGTTTTTCGATCGCAGTGTCCACCTCCGGCTCAAACAACTGCTGTCCGTTGAATGGCATATTTAGCACAGCTTGCTGTATTTCTGGTTTAAATCCTGATGTACGCAGCCATGCATGTCTCCTTATTGTTATTGCTGTGTTGACAGTTCTAGCAGCTGTGTCTGCAGCATCCATTGCTGACCGGATCTGATTGTTGGAGATACTCTGTCCTCCTTCTACTACCTGCTGCGCTCTCTTCTGGAACTCCTTGGGCAAATGTTCTATAAAGTGTTGCATTTCGACCCAATGGGCCCGTGCCGCCACCCTTTTGCCTGCTGCGTCGAATTTTCTACTTTCTTTATCTGGAGGTGGTGCATCTCCTGAAGTATGTGAGTTCGCTCTTTTGCGAGCTGCCCCTACTACAACGGAGTCCGGTGTTAGTTGTTGTGTGATGTACACGGGGTCTGTTGGTGGCGGTTTATATTTTTTCTCCACTCTTGGAGTAATGGCCCTTCCTTTTACAGGCTCTTCAAACACTTGTTTGGAGTGTTTTAGCATTCCGGGTAGCATAGGAAGACTTTGATAGTGGCTGTGTGTGGACGACAGCGTATTAAAAAGAAAGTCGTCTTCAATGGGCTCAGCATGCAGGCTGACATTATGAAATGCCGCTGCTCTCGACACCACCTGTGCGTAGGCTGTACTATCCTCTGGTGGCGACGGTCTAGCTGGATAACATTCCGGACTATTATCTGACACTGGTGCATCATAAAGGTCCCATGCGTCAGGGTCATCTTGACTCATTCCTGTATGAGTTGGGGATTGCATCATTGGTGGAGTGGCTACCGGTGATGGTTGCGGGGAGCATTGTGGAGATGGTGGCGGGGTTACTTGTTTAGCCACCTTTGCCTGTGGCTGCTTGTCTTTTTCTTTAAAGGCAAGCTTGCGTTTCATTTTAATCGGAGGGAGAGTACTGATCTTCCATGTTTCTTTTTGGATAAGGAGCCTTCTTTGTATATAGTCTGGCTCTATTGTTTCTAATTCCTGTCCAAATCTATGTGTCTTCATTTGTGTGGACAGTCCTTGTTCCTCAGTGTAGGAACTTGTTTTCGGTTCCGAGGCCGGATGTTTCGGTATCGAAACCTTTTCGGCTGGTTTTTCGGTTCTGACGAAACCTTCTTTACTTTCGGCGTCGTGGTCTCTCGGTGTCGACCCATTTCGGTGCCGCTATCTCGGTACCGAACCTGCTCCGAGCCACTATCTCGAGCCCGAGATTGCTGTGTGGCGGTATCTCGACCGGAGTCGGATGACTTCGCCCCCAGCGTGCCCTTTTTCGGTGCCGATGATCGGTCACCTATTTTTCAGGTTAAGCCATGGCCTGTTGGCGGTGGCGTCCCCTGGGCTTTAGTGTTTTTTTCCATGAGCTTTGTGTTTCGACGTCTTACTCACGGTTTTCGGCGTTTCCTCGGGATCGATCTCATCAGAGTCCGATTCATGGATGGAGAAGGTTTCTTCCTCCTCTTCGAAACGCTCTTGTCCTGTCGGCGCCTACGCCATTTGCAGTCTCCTTGCTCTTCGGTCTCTTAGTGTCTTCCTGGACCGAAACGCTCGACAGGCTTCACAAGTATCTTCCTTGTGTTCCAGCGACAAACACAAGTTACAGACCAGATGCTGATCTGTATATGGATACTTGTTATGGCATTTTGGGCAGAAGCGGAATGGGGTCCGGTCCATCAGCCTTGAAGAGACACGTGGCCGGGCCGACCAGGCCTCGACGGGGGATCGAAAAAACCCCGAAGGGCCACCGGAGCGCTTCAAAAGTCGGTGTCGATCTGTTGTAACTAACCCGATACCGAACGCAAACAATACAGACGATTTTACCGAGATTCTAACTAACTTTCCGACCCGAAACACGGAGCGAAAAGGAACACGTCCGAACCCGATGGCGGAAAAAAAACAATCTAAGATGGAGTCGACGCCCATGCGAAATGGAGCCGAAATGGGAGGAGTCCCTTGGTCTCGTGACTCGAAAAGACTTCTTCGAAGAAAAACAACTTGTAACACTCCGAGCCCAACACCAGATGGCGGGATGTGCACAGCATGTGTATCTGCAGCTACACATGCCATCGAACATATATATATATACATATTTAAACCATAAGTAAATATACATTAAACAGAGTATGTGTGTAGTTTATTGTTATGACATAGTAGCGATATATATTTTCTAAAGAACTATATATAACTAGAAAATACACATAATCAGATAAAAATATGTATCAACATAGGCATATGCAGTCCATAGCTGTTTGAATATGGTGGTTATGAAGGAAAGAGCCAACTCTTGAGTAGTTTTCTGAAGACAAGATAGTTATCTGTGGTTCTTATAGTTGGGGGTAATGAATTCCATAGTTTGGCTGCTTGAACGGAGAAGGATGTACCACCTATAGTCTTTTTCTTGTATGGTGGTGTTCTAAGGTGGGGTGCCAATCCTGAGAGGAGGTTTCTTTGTTGAATGTATTTGGTTATTTTGTTTCTGATAAAAAGCGGTCCTGTTCCATGTATAGCTTTGTGGGTGATAACAGTACTGATCATGCACTCATGGGAACATTTCATACTGAACTGCCAGGTCCCCTCCAGAATAGGACACAAATAACCATAAACCAATTTAAGCCTATTTGGCCTCTTCAGCAGAGTGCAGCTCAAATCCTATGGCACATTGATGTAAGAGCATGTTTCTTGTTCTTAAAGCATCAAATGCAACAAAAACCAAGTTGATCAATGGAATGCTTGAATTAGCATTAGCCTGTGGCTGCATTCTAGTTCACTGACCACCATTCCAACAGGAACAGTCCAGCCAAACGGTCAGGCCGGGTTCTTTTTGTCCTCAGTGGCATGCCCCAGTGTGATGTGGGAACTGTGCAATGGACCTCAAGCTGAAGAGGTCCAAACAGGCCAAAACTGGTCTGCGGTTGATTGTGTTTCCGTTCAGAGGAGACTTACTATGGCAGGTCTGGCAAAACTGTTCAGAATGGAAGAGGAACAAGGATGATTTGTATAGGACTGTCTGAAGTGGTATTGTGGGCAAAATAAGCAACAGACTGGGATGAGGCCTGAGTAACTGAAGAGTGGCTAAGATTCATTTGAAGCATTTCACTCATCACTTTCTTTTCTTCACAGTTGTGATTACAGCAGTTCTGTCTTTAGTTTCAGAGGTAGGATTTTCTGAATTGATCTGGCAGAGGGGACACATTTGCTAAAATGCCCTCATATGGAATACAACATGTTACTTTAAATAAATATTGGATTTAATTTAGATTAAAGAATGAGGTCTACACATTGGCCCATTCCACATGACCCTATTATGTAACTTTGGGCCATCCATGATATGCAAAAGTACCTCAGTTTCTGTTTTCCAGAACTGTTAAAAATGACCAACCTGTGTCTCAACAATGAGCACTTCCATTGACATGTAGACAAAAGTCTTGTCAGAGTCCAAGTACTGTGATTTTTAAATGGGGGACATACACTGATGGGTGTGTTTTTACAGCTGGGGCCACTGCTTCTCATCTGTCCTGGACCTCTGCCCATGCTTCACTGGAGCTGTGTATTATCCCAGGTTGGAGCAGTCATGGAGCGCGATCGTTGGGGACCACAAGCCCTTGCTGGGTTCCCACCTGCTGTCAACTGTCTACGGTACCAAAGCACAAGGGAGTCTCACTGTGCTGGGGGATGCACGCAATGACTCAGGTATGTTTTTACTGCTGGGGGCACCTCTTCTCATCTGTCCTGGACCGCCGCCCCTGCTTCAGTGGAGCCGTGTAATATCCTAGGTTTGAGCCGTCAATAAGAGCTATCTCGGTGGACCACAAGTCCCATAAGCCCTTGCTGGGTTACCACCTTTACTACTAAAGCACGAGGGAGGCCCACTGCGCTGGGGCGACGCATGCACTAACGTGTTTTACAGCTGATGCCATCTCTATTCATCTGTCCTGGACCTCCGACCCTGCTTCATTCGAGCCGTGTAATATCCCATGTTGGAGCCATCACGGAGTGTGATCGCTGGGGACCACATGTCGCACAAGTCCTTGCTGGGTTCCCACCTGCTGCCAATTGCCTTCGCTACTGAAGCGCGACAAAGTCTCATTGTGCGGGATGCATGCAGGACGTGCCCGGGCTAACCCGGGTTGGGGGAGGGGGAGGTAATCGTAGGAATTAAAGGCAAAAAGGGTTGAAAGCATGTTGGAGTTAACAGTGTGCTCAATCGCATAGACAATCTACTGGTTGATTGTGAGACGATCTTAGCTCCAGTGGCTGCCGATTTGCCTCCTCAAGCTAGGAGGCTCTCAGCTTGTCTAGACACAAGCATGTAAAACAGCATGTTCAAGGGATCTAAAAAAAAAAAACAGGCCCATGATCCCGGGACTCCCTTGTCATGTAGTTCTAAAGATGCAGGGACAGACACCGTGCGTGTAACAGACCCACTAGATTTGGCCATTCCTTGCAGTAATCGTTTTTTGATACTCCAAAGTATATCTGATGTACTGCGAGTGGCCTGACGGTGGGGGGGGGGAAGCTTTCCTGTACATGCAGGTAGACCTGCATAAGCAAAGTTACTCAAGTTTCTTAGCTATTAAAGGCAGAAATTGGGGTCCATGGTAGGAGACCTCATGCAAATAGTGAAACAACTATTAGAGGAAAGGCAGGGGGGGGGGGTCTGTCCGAAGGATAGTATTATGCCCCCCTAGTCTAATAATTAAGCTAACAAAATTCTAGAGCTGTGTCTATCAATTGTCAGTTGCACTGGCGTGCTCCCAAGATAATAAAACAATGCTAGCAAAAGACTTGTCACTGATACTCCCTCGGAGGGGTCTAAGGGAACCCATGTTGAGATGAGTAAAGCGGATTCCCGCCACTTATTTTGCAGAGAATCTGGCAACCTTGTAACAGGTAGTGGCACAAGAGTGTGCTGCTACTTCCGCTCCCCGCAAAATATTTATGGTTAATGTGGCAAAGATCTCTTTGCATGCATGGCAGGAGGGGAGGATTCACTGATTAATAGGGCAACTCTAGTTAACAGTCAGTTTACACCCTGTCCAAGTAGGGAACCTCAGGATAAGGGAGATACACAGCTCAGATAAACCCTGCTCACCCTCTTTGCAGCTTGGCTCAAGCATTCAGGCTTACTTCAGAGGCAGTGTGTGAATTATTTGCGCACACACACACACACACATCACTACAAATGAACACCACACCAGTTTAGAAACAAAAGCCATTTTTTATCTGAATAAAACCAGACCAAAACAACAAAAATCAAACATACACAAGAAAATATATACATTTTAAAGTTGATTCTCAATCTGATGTTATCAATGGATGTGTTGTTTTAGCACCTAATACCTGGTATGAGTCAAAAATAAAGCCACAGGATAGATGATGCGTCAGAAAAGTCAGCAAAGCGTCAATTCCTTATTCGCAAGTGAGGCTCTGCATCAATTCATTCCCCATAGGGAAGGTGATGCACTGATACTTTCCCCTGCAGGAGAACGATGCTTTGATTTCCAGACATGCAGCCTCAGGATCTTGCTGTGATGCTGAAGATCTGACGCCCAGGGTCGATGGATGGAAAATTACAATGTGCGGTGTAAAGGGTACGCTGCGTCGAATTTCTAGCCGCCGGACACGCACCACATTGATTTTTCAGTCACGGGACAGGAGCTGTGCTGATTTTTCTGAGGCGCGCACACACAGCGGTGCATGGATTTTCCCCTGCAGGTTACTAGCTTCCCCTTCTAAGGGCCCAGGGACTGGAAATGGCACCACTCAGCAAGTCAGGACGCTGAGGAGAAGAGCCCAGGCACTGGGAGATGAATTCTTTGATGTTCCTAAGACTTCACAACAAGAGGAAAGCTCAGTTAAAGCACTTAGAAAGCAGGAAGTACATAGCCAAGTCCAGTCCTTTCACTCCCAGGGCAGATGTAGCAGCAGTAGCAGGCCAGCAAAGCAACAGGCAGAGTTGCAGGTCCTCCTCAGGTATCCAGATCATCTCCCTGGCAGAATGTCCTCAGTCCAGAAGTGTTCTGAAGTTGTGGGGACAGCATTCCAATACCTATACTCATTTATGCCTTTGAAGTAGGCAAACTTCGAAATAAAGTTTCTGTAGTGCACAAGACCATGCCTCCCTCTGTCCTGGCCCCAGACACACTCGAGGGGGTTGGGGACTGCTTTGTGTAAGGACAGGCACAGCCCTAATCAGGTGCAAGTGTTTCTTCTCTGACCACTCCAGCCCAGGAAGATCCATCAGGATATGCAGGACACAACGCAGCTCCCTTTGTGTGGCTGTCCAAAGTGAGTTCACAAACACCCCAACTGTCAGTCTGACCCAGATGTGTATTCCACAGCCAGTCAGAGGAACAGAATGGTTAAGCAAGAAAATGCCCACTTTCTAAAAGTGCCATTTTTAAACTTACAATCTAAAAACCAACTTCACAAAAAGTTGCATTTTTAAATTGTGATTTTAGAGACCCCAAACTCCACATCTCTTTCTGCTCCCAATGGGTAACTGCACTTAAAAGATATTTCAAGGTAATCCCCTTGCTATCCTAAGGGAGAGATAGACCTTTCAATAGTGAAAAAATTAGCAGTATTTCACTATCAGGACATGTAAAACATTAGTATAGGTCCTACCTTTTAAATACACTTCACCCTGCTTAGGGTGCTGCCTTGGGCCTCCCTCAGTGGTGACCTGCAAGTAGTAAAAGGGAAGGTATCGGCCTGGCAAGTGGGTGCACTTGCCAGGTGGAACTGGCAGTTTAAAACTGCACACACGGAGACATGTTTACAGGGCTACTCATGTGAGTAGCACAATCCGTGCTGCAGGCCCGCTAGTAACTTTTGATTACATGCCATGGGCACCTCTGGTGCACTTTACTAAGGTCTTACTAGTAAATCAAATGTGCCAATCATGTAGAAAACCAATCACCAACCAATTTAGACAGATAGCACTTACACTTTAGCGCTAATCATCAGAGTTAAAGTGCCCAGTGTTCTAAGGCCAGCAAAAACGAAGTTCAGCGCAGGATCATAACAGGAGGTCAGAAGTTAAAAAGACATGGGTAAGCATGCCAAGAGCTGACAGGTCTAACAGTGCCATGTGAGGTTGCAGTATGGTAATAAGGGTGACGTTTTGAGGGCTAGACGATGCAGATTCCCCCAAAAGTTCCACCGACTGTGTTGAACTTCTCATGGTGAATGGGCATTCAGTTGACAGTTTAGTGGCCTCTCCCCCTTCGACCTTCTTCACACAGAGGTGGTGGTGGTTTGGTGTTGGACAAGAATAATCAACTTCAGAGTCAGAATGTTCAGGCTGTCAGTCTTTTAAATATTTCTGATCTTTCTACCCACATGAGTGCTAGTTGTCATAGAAGGGACTGTAAGACAGGGAATAGTTTCATCAGTGATGGGGATACCCAGCACTGAGGTCTCACTCGGATTTGATAGCGGCAGACATGTTGGACCATGGCGATGAATAGTTCAGCGGTACTGCAGATCCATTCAGTCCCGCATCTTCCCCTCTTCGCCAACCTTCCCAAATGCACCTCCCAAAATTACCTCTGTGTCATGGAATGTGGCCGGAGTGAAGTCCAAACTGCCCCCAACCCATTGGAATGTTTTTATGGATGTCTTTGATAGTTATATCTTGCAGGAAACATGGAGTATTGAGTCAGTATTTAGGCCTGGGTATCTAAGTTACTATCTTCCCGCCACTCCCAACAAACAGGGGTGTCCAACTGGGGGTTTATTGATATAGGTTAACACTGCCCTCAGGTGTACAGTCAATCAGTTGAATATTGAAAGTTTGGATATTTTGGGAATTCATCTTGGGGAGGGGGGGCCTCTCCAGCATTACAACTGATATTTTTAATATGTATGCCAGAGGCAACGGGGGGTAAGTAATCTGTGACTTTGCAAAACCTAGAGAAATATCTGGACGAGAGAGACTCTAACCATTTATAACGTCCCCTTCGAACCTCTCGATATGAGCAATGTGTGTGAAGCATTGGAGGAAGATGAATTATGGTCAGTTCCTAGGCTAGATCTAGCTCCCATGAAAAAGTGGTACCAAGCTGAACTTCAAGTGAATGCCTTGACGTTTGAGTTAGGGTTAAGGGCCGCAAAAGGAAGAACGAAATCTGACAAGTTGAGAGACTTTACATTCAATAGAATAAATGGGATGTGAGGCTCTGACATTTGGTGGATGACATGGTTGTTAGAGCCAGTTCTGAAAGCAATCACAACCCTCTCTGCCTCAGCTTGTTGTCACATTGGGGTAGTTTGGAAACATGCCCGCTTACGTCAAATTACTAGGAATGTGCTACCATCTGAAGGCAAACATCGCCTAAAGTGGCGCCATGTGGCCCTGCAGGAAGACAAACTTAAACTTATCAATCAGGAATTGTTAGAAGGTACGTCATTGTTTGCTGCCGTGAATGAGGAGGTTGAGGGTTTTTTGGCGGTCCCAGCCACAATTTCTTTTTTTTTTTTTTTAGCCCCTGCCGTCGCATTTTTTGGGGTTTTGTGCCCTTGCCCAATTCCAGAACGAATCACAAGGAGGCCACTTAGTGGTTCACGAGTGTAGGCAAGCAAGAGTTCACTTTCCTTGGTGATTAAGTCCAAATATATAGTTTGCATTAAATTGAGCAGAAGAGCTTATAAGCAGACAGAGTAAAGCGAGACTGGGAAGTGATGAGATGACAGCTAATAAAGGAAGCTTGTGATTGCAAAGACTCCAAAACATTTTGGTCCCTAGTTGCGAGCAGAGGATGCATGATGGCTTCTTCTCCCGAATACATTTCGGCATCTCATTGGTTTCATCATTTCAATTTCTTTACTGCGATGATAGCCAGTCCAGTGCACAGCCTGTTCCCTTGTACTCATCCAGTCAGAAAATATTAGCCTACTTGATTTAAGTAAACTGCAGGCTTCCATTGATTCAATTGTAAGATTTAAAGCTTCAGGCCCAGATGGTATTCCTGGGGATATTATTCTGCATGCAAGAGGTAAGTGGTCACAGTACATATTGCTACTCTCCAATGCTACTGCTGGGGGTGCCCAGACTCCTGGAAGGGATCAGAATTTATACCTTTATTTAAGAAGAACAATAGGTCTTTACCCAGCAGTTACAGGCCCATTAGCCATTATTGATTCCATCCAGAAAGTGTTTTGCTATGCTCTCCTGTCCAAGATCCAAGATTGGATTACTAACATTTGAACACCCTTTCAAGTTGGATTCAGACAAAAGACCAGTACAATTGATCAGGTATTTAGTTTTCTCCTCTTGTTCTGGAAGACAGTTGTAATTGGCAAGGGGCACCTTTATGTTACTTTCATTGATCTAAAGTCAACTTTCGACTTGGTACCTAGAGCTACGCTTTGGTAAGTGTTGCATGACATGGGGATGTCAAACGAGATCCTAGCCTTAATTATTTGCCTCCATCAGGCAAACTCTGCCAGAGCACATTGAGGGAAGCAAGATCAGCTTACTGATCCAATCAATGCAAATAGGCGAGTCAGTCAAGGGTGCGTGTTGCCATCAACCCTTTTTTCCATTTTCTTAAATAGCATTGTCCAATTCCTCTGAAAGGACAAGATAGTGACTCTCTGATTTGCAGATGATACCTTACTTGTGTCAAAAACCCAGTGGGGACTCCAGCTATATTAAATTGGCTTGAGGAAATTTGCGTACTGCGAGGCCTTGGGTTCAACACAATCGAAGACCAAATTTATGGAGATCAACCCCTATGGAACTTATAGGAGGAGGCCTACTCTGAGTGGGGTAACGCTTGAGGGTTGACTCCTTTGAGTGCTTGGTTATTAAGTTGTCAGATAGAATGTCTTGGAAACTACATGTGAACAAGATGTCTCTAAAGCATACGCAACTGGCCAGTGTGCTCTTGAAGGAACATAACTCATTTAGCAAACCAATAGCCGCTGCTTTACAGATCTAGGATTCAAAAGCTGTAGGTTCAGCCCTTTATGGGGCAGAACTTTGGGCGTTTGACAAGCTTAATGACGTGTCTAGATCTGAGTATACGTTTTTGAGGAAGTTGATGCTGATGCCCTCCAAGAACCCTTCTTCATCCTCTCAAGATGGACATGGGCAGGAAATCAGTTGCCTATACAGCCAAGTTACAGACTCTGCTATTTTGGAGGAGAATTATGTCCACTCCTGAACAGTCCACTTATGCAAACGCATTTATTGAAATTTGTACTCTGGATAAGTTCAACAAGATCTCTTAGATAAATAATGTGAAGAGACAATTGTCTGAAGTAGGGCTATGAGAGATTTGGGATTATACTGCACCAAAGTCCCTGCCCTCTAAAGACTTTGTGAAATCATGCTATTTGGAATAGGTTGACCAAGACTAATTCTCTTTCCAACAGTCACCTTACAAGAGAGTTTCTGGATTTTCAATCCGTTAGGTTACTGGAACCCTATTAGATATTATTTTGGTGCTGAATGACAAAGCTCCATATTTTAGGCTTGGTTCCTTTCCTCTCAATTCATTTACTAGTAGCTGGCATAACAGGTCATCGTCTACCTTGGTTTGTCTTGGTTGCAAAGCTGGGAAAGAATCAGAGCCCATGTATTCCCTGCCTGCCGAACCTATGTGCATCCTCATGTTAAGTGGTTCAAACCAAGTTGTAGACGACTGGGCACTTGCAACCATGCATCAACTCTGAGAATATTAGGTTAGACCCAAGTCCATGTTTTTGCCTGTGCAGTCGGTAAATTTTTAGGGCATATGTGGAGCATCAGGAGTAAGTTTCTGAAGCTTAACCCACTCTAAAATTGGATTTCTCATTTGACAGCTGAGCACACTTTTTTTTAATGTAGTGTAGAAATGATTGTCTTTGTATGTATATTGTATATTCAAAAGCTCTTATTATTATGTCCAATTGAAGGGGATCATGGGACACTTCTTGGAGCTCCCAGTGTCCTCTTTCAATTGCCAATAGTGGATTATATTAGTGGTACTGTGTAGGTTTTTAAATATTTTATTTCTTTTTTATCTTATTTGATTATTGATGCATGGAGATACTTTTATGGCACTGGATGGCAAAATAAAGTTTGAATTTACTTTAAATAAATAAATAAAACATATAAGATTTTTATATGTCGCCCTGGGATTTACACTAAATTTCCAGTTCTGAATCTTTAAACATATTGATATGAATTAGACATGATTTCACTGAAGGATTCCTTCGAAAAATCATATTTCAATTTGTCTTAATAATTTGACTGGTGGGTTAGCAAAGCTGTATCATGTTACTGATTGCAAGTTGCCAATATTGTTTGTATACATTAGTAAATGATCTTGTATGTATTGCTTTTGAGATATTGCTTGTGAAAACGTCTTTCATGAAGATGCAAATGTAGGAGTGTGTGATTTTGGACCCCATCATGGTCACCTGCAATCAGTCACTTTACTGTTGACTTGCATGTACTGTGCCCAATGTTTTTCTAACTGCTTGAATCCAAACACATCCATGTATATATCAAATCACAAGACATGAGGGAGAGTTTAGATCACCATACGTCCCCCCAAGGTAAAAGACCGAAAACACAAAGATAGGTGGCTATGTAGTGCTTCGTATATCAGTGTTCTATGAACAAACCACTGGAGCTATAAATACCAACATTCTGGTGTGGAAGGGGGTGGCAAGAAGAAAGACCAATCTTTTGGAAGAGAAAGCCTTACACACACATGACATGCCTCATCATAGATAACCTCTCCCCAGCCTGGTAGGGCAATATCACCTCCTAGTGGACCCGAGGGTGTTCTTAGATAAGACAGCTTCCTTGACAATGTAGGAGAACAAAATTAAATAAAAGTACCTAGGTGTAACCGGGTTTCACCTTTAATAATCGCAGCCTCTCGTGCATCTAAAACCAAATAAGTGATGAGATGGGAGCACAATGGCTCAGACCATTGTCTTTTCGCCAACATGTTTCTGCCCTAGTTTTAGTCACCTGTACCGGTCAGGGGCATTCGTCAGGGCCGTGGATCCCTAAGAACCTAGCCTAACACAAAGTAAAGTCATGCACTGTAATGACTAATGTGATTACTACCTGGTCTCAGTGCTAGTTTACCCTCACTAAGGAGATACCCGCCATCTGGTTTGGAGAGGGACGATGTCCACTGTAGTCACAGTCATCAAAAGGTACATCTTGCGGAGATACCTAGAGGAGTCCGATCTCGCCCAGCCTCAGGTACCAATTCATTCTTTTTTTACCAGGGATTTCTTTTTTTTTTTTTTATAAATAGGGGACATTGATTTTCTTGGGTATACAAGGTTGCAATTTTTGTCTTCACTGTTACTCCTTGTCTCAAATCAGGCCGTCATGTGTTATTGTAAGGTTTCTGGGAATCAAAATCCTTTGAAGGTACAAGGAGTTACTTTTTTCCCCATTCTACTTAAGGTGTATATATGTGTATTGCAGCCTTGAAATGTCCCAGGCTTACGTGCCGCAGGGGCTGAAATATGTTGGCAGTACTTTAGACACTTAATGGCTGTATCTCAAATCCTAAAAAGAAGATTCTGAGAAATAAAAGAAACAGAGCTGGAACTAACAGAGCATTACTATTGAGCGGATTATCAATTTTAATGTTAAGGTGAAAGCATGTAACTGTTGACAAATAGTTTGTAATTTCTGGGTTGGGGAATACCATACTCACAAAATGGGGAAGACTGTGGCAGAGGTACACCTCATGTGTGACCCTGCCAATACCATCCAATATTTCGCACAGTGTTTCAAGAAGACAAGGTTTTGAGTCACAAACAAACCCTACAGGAGGAACTGGTAACCTTAAAAAAATCCTGAAAACATTCACCCTAACAGTTACTCAAATGAAACTAGCTATGAAGAAATCCTAGACCCAAATTTCCAACTCTACTAGAAACTCTCAATTGGCAACCATTAAATATTACTGAATATCTCGATTCAGTTTGTGCAAACTAGCAGAAGAATGCCAGGCAGATTGCTTAGTCAACTTCTGCCAACGTGCTAACATCTGAAGGCTCAACAGCAGCAGTGTGCACTTTCTGAAGCTCATGTAACTGAACTGCACAAACTCCTCCTAACACTGCATCCGCCACATAATAGAAGCATACAAAACTCAGCACAACGTGCACACTCACTGCACTAAAGAGCTAATCACTTGAACTGCTCCTCCTGGTACAAGCAGGCTCTATAGGAGGACCTCAGAACATCTACCGGGGCTCATAAAAGAGTTTGGTACGGCATTAATACTCATTACCCCACTCCATGCAGAACTCCTGTTACCCCAGACAGACACCTACTTACACTTCCAGTATTCCTAGCTCCATGTTTAGTAGGTCCATTTCCATCTCAAGTCAGGCTTCTCTACTTGGGGACTTAAGAAGTTTTGGGGATAAAGGGTTGGTAGCCTATAGAGATACAAAGGGGTTTTAGGGCTCAGACATGGGAAGTCTGTAGTAAGGTTATTTGGGGTTCAGAAATACACAGTCTATAGAGGCAGCAAAAGGCCTTTTTCAAGGGGAGGTGGAAAGGATTTTTTTAGGGTTCAGGAAGGGGTAGTTTAAAGTATACGTAACGCATCACCAAAAGCTGCATAACCTTGTAGTGGGTGCCTCCACTCTAGAACTAACAGACGCTATGATGCCACCACACTCCAATATGCTTGATGCATATCACACTGAACCAGCTAGGCAGCCTAAGAAAAACAGAACAGATTACTACAGAGGCCAGGAACATGTTCCCTTTTGTCTGGTTTCCAAACCCCTCTGATAATCAAAAACACCATATGGTTTTCTGCAACCCGTAAGTCAAATGGGACCAATGAAGATTAGGGAAGGTGCGTGAAATTATGTCACGCATGGATTACCACTATACCTTCTCCAAAATAAGTGCTGTTTAGGGCTGAAAAACAAATCATGAAAACGCTATGTTTGTCTGGCATCTGTAACAAGGACTTAAAAGCTCAAATAAGAAAATTTGAAGCACAGTGTCTTTTGGCAAAAAAGGCAAACTTGGCAGGCCAAACTATGGGCAGTGATAAAAATAATCATTGTGTTTTGAGAATTCACTCTCCTGTTAGATCACTTGACCATGAGGGTGTGTCATGGTGTGATCTCAAAGTATCTTAAGTTAATGTTGTCTTCGGGTGGTTCCACACAACAGAGGGCAGCACAGCACGCAAAGGTCCTATCACCAAAATTATTCTAAGATGAGGTTTCCACTTGAAGGTCTTTGTACACTCATTGGTTGCATATGTGCTCACTCAGCAGCACTGCCCATGGCAATTTATGACAACTCGATTTTGAGAACTACAAAAAGATCTGCAACTAGCAAAAGTAATACTGAAGAAATCGTTTAAATATAGACATAGGAAATTATATATTTCTATTTTGTCCAAGGGGCGGGATGGTAGAAACATTTTCTGGGTTTGTTTGCTTGAGGAAAAACAAGATGAACAAGTTACTTATGTTTGGTAATGCTCTTTCTGGTATATATTCTAGCTCAAATCTCCCCCAGGTGAAAGACGATTTAGAAACTCAAAAGTAGCTCTCTTGCATGACAGGAGGTGACATAATGCAGCTCTATGCTGATGTTTTTCAGCTCCAGAAGTGACGAGTGGAGCCGCAAACAGCATAGAAATTCCACCCAGACTTGCGTTAGTTGCTTTCTAAAGCTTGTCCACACCAACAGATGCAAAACTCATCAGCAAATTGGTGCAACCAGTGTGTAGATCGCTAGACTGGGATCATATTAGATGGGGAAGAGAGCCTATTCTATAGAACGGGGAGGAAGGAGGGTCGCACACACAAGTCTTTCCGGTTAGATAGAGTATTTACCAGAAAGAGTATTAACTAGTTATTCTGGCAGATACTTCTAACTGCTGATTCCTCACCTTGTTAATATATACCAAAGCAGTACGTCCCCTGGTTGTGGTTATGTGGAAAGGTTCAAACCAAAAAGTCCTATCAAGATTGAATAGGTAAAATGCCTGGGTGGTGGGGGGGGGGGGAAGCTAGCCAGCAGCAGGATGGCCGGCACTCCGTGAGGCTCTGCTCCTGCGGGGGCCCAGCTTTCTGAATTCTACGGGGGGGGCGCCTGATGTTGACGGCTTCCCCCAATGCAGCGGCGACAGTTGCGGTGTGGGCCGGCCTCTTAAGGTCGCAGCGTGCTCCCGGCCGCTGCGCTGAGTGGGACTGGCCTGCACTTTTCCCCCGGGGACCTGGAGGGCCTCGATCATCGGGGTGCTTTGGCGGGCCATATCGGCAGTGGTGTCGTGCCGCAGGGCCCCCCCCTTTCTTTCTCCTCCACGATTAAGGGCCTTCTCTCGCCGCGCCTGGGCATCGAAGCCTTGCCTTGAAGGCCTAGACCGCATGGCCTGGAGGTAGGACTGACGCAGAGGTTTCTTTGACGCCGGACATCGGCGAGATTCATGGCACCGCTGATGCTGGACAAAGCTGATTAGTAGGAGCCGGGTGGACTTTGTGAAGGTGGATTTAGTATCTGGCCTCCCCTCCTGGACTTCCAGGGGGGTCAGCGGAGTGCGGTTGTCAACGACCCACTGGTTGAGTGATGGGGAAGGCGGAGCAGAGACAGGCTAAGCTCTCCTTTGAGGGGGGCCGACGGAAGGGGGATGCTCCCGCATCCCAGTCGGGGGGGGGGGGCCTGCGACGGATGAAGAGAATTCAGATAGTTCGGTAAAGGCTATGTTTCTGGACCTCAAAACCAGCTTGGCCGGAATAGACGGGAAGCTAGACCACGGGACAGAGCAACTTGATCGTATCAAGACTCGGGTGGACGAGCATGATGCCCGTCTTGACCAGTTGGAAGCGCGTACCTCTGGGCTGGAAGACACGCAGCGAGGTGAGAGTGAACAATTGCTGCGCATGGAGAGGGTGTTGGAGGTCATCCGGGCAAAGAACGAAGATTTGGAGGCCCAATCGCATCGGAACAACCTCCGGTTGAGGGAGCTCCCCGTGACCACGGACATGGGTAGAATGGAGGATTTTGTGGAGGAGATGCTATCTGATCTGTTCCCCGACCAGCTGTCTCACTTGCTGGTAGTGGAGAGGGCGCATAGATCGCTGGGGCCGCGGCCCCCACTTGGAGCTCCCCCGCGTCCTATCATTATTCGGCTCCTGAACTATCGAGACCGTGACATGATTCTGCGTCTGGCCAGGGAGCGCCGCCCGGTGATATATAAAAACACTGAATTGAACTTTTTTACAGACTACACCCCTGGCGTGCAGGTAAAGCGCTCGCTGGTCCAAACTGCTGCTAGGTTCTCGCTCATATACCCGGCGAAACTAAAGGTGCAACATGGTGGGTCTCTACAATTCTTTACGGACCCGAAGCTGGCGGCGAGGTATGCCAAGTCTCTTCCTCGGAGGCCTGAAGCGATGCCGGAGGCTGGGAGTGCTGCGGAACGAGAGTCGCTAAGCGATAATGACTTATCGTCACTGATTATGTTTGTCTTTCAGCAGAGAAGACGCCGCTGCAACTAGTTGTGAGATGCACCTTTTTTTGTGCCGCTTGTCCTGAAGACACTCCTTTTGTGCTGGGCCCCCGCCTGCCCTCCCTGCCTGATACTAGGCAGTGGGGCGGTTAGCTTCCGCCCTCTGGATGAGTCCCCATTATTTGCATAGTTGCGTAATTGTGGTTTTTGGGGGGAGGGTTATGTCTTTGACCCGTTTGGGGGGGGGGGGGGGGGGGTCTGTGTGGTTAGGGGGTGGGGGGTGAGTGGGCCTTTGTTGTATTGGGTACTTTTTTGTTTCTCATTTTGTGTTTTGTGGTTTTGGGAGATTGGCGGGATGGAGGAGTGATGGAATTGCACAGTATGTCCGCTGAGCAGAACAGATGAAACAGATGAGAGTCGCTGATTCGCTGCTTAACATGGAATGTGCGTGGCTTGAATGATAGACGGAAGGTGCGCCTTATGTCGGCATATGTAAAGAGGCAGAATATAGATATATGCATGCTACAGGAGACACACCTGGTGGAGAGTACCTTACATTATTTAAAGGCGGGATGGATTGGGGAATGCCACGGGTCTGTGTATTCGAGTTATGCCAGAGGCGTGGCGATTTTGGTACGCAAGGGGTTGCAGTGGCGCACTCGCATGGTGATAGTTGACCCATTGGGGCGGTAAGTTCTGCTTAGCGGAGTGCTGATGGATAGGCCGTGTCGCCTCGCGTCGGTGTACGGGCCTAATTTGGATGATCCCGAGTTCTTTAGCGAGGTTTGGCGACTGATCGAGTCTCTGGGGGAGGACCTGTGCTTTGGGGAGGAGACTTCAATGTGATCCTTGATCCCATTTTGGATAAAGAAAGTTCGGCCCGGACACAGCGTACTTCTGCTGCTCGCGTTTTATCTGCGATTAGGGACGATGCGTTGTTGGTAGATTTGTGGCGGATGAAACACCCTGTGGCACGGGAAGGCACTTGTGTTAATTATGTCACAATAGCTGGTCGCGTCTTGACCGTTGGATAGGCTCTCACGATGTTGCTTTATGGACCCGCTCGGTCGATCACATGGCGCGCACGCTGTCTGACCACGCCCCGGTGCGCGTACAGCTGGAAATACCCGGCGGACCTGCTCAGGCCTATATGTGGAGGTTGCTGCCTGGGGCACTTAGAGACGAGTTGTTCTGTGAGGAACTGCGTCGCGATATAAATTTTTACTTTGAACAGAATGTGGGCACGGTGGAGTCGGCTGTTACGCTGTGGGAAGCCTTTAAGGTGGCTGTACGTGGGATATGCATTTCAAAGCAGCACGGCGTGCTGCGGGCGTTGTGAAGTGAGCTGGCTGAGTTAGAGGGCCGGATTGCGGATCTGGAGGCTCAACTGGTGTTGGACTGGTTCGGAGCCACATTAGCGGCCTTGAGGGCTGCGGTCTCCGCGTATGAAGAGGCTTCTTTGAGAGAAGTACATTTTTGGGGGTAATTTGCACGGGCCAGGCGATATGGAGAGGGTGTTAGAGCCGGTCGCACTCTGGCCAATCTATTCCGCAGGCCGTGGCTATGTGACTGAAATGGATGATTCGAGTGGGGAGCGAGTGGAGGGCACGGCGGAGGTTCTGAGGGTCTTTACTACCTTTTTCCAGGATCTTTATTCTGCTCCCTCCGCGGTGCCTGTGGAGGTGATTCGGGGAGATTTCTCTGACGTTAGCCTCCTCTGGTTTGACAGGGTACACAGGGAGTACTTTGACGCTCCTTTGACTATAGAAGAGGTGAAGGCTGCTATTCGGAGCCTCCCTGGAGACAAGGCCCCTGGGTTGGATGGATTGACCTCGGCATTTTATAAAGAGTTTGCAGACATTTTGGCGCCCTATCTGCTGGAGGTTTATGATGAGGCATTGCGGAGTGGAGTGATCCCGGCCTCTTTGCGCGAGGCGCTTATTGTCACGATTCTCAAGCCTGGGAAGGCTGCAGCTAGCTGTGATTCGTACCGGCCCCTGTCGATGATTAACATTGATAATAAGATATTAGCCAAAATGATTGCGGCGCGACTGCGGCCTCTTATTACGAAACTGGTGCTGCCGGATCAGTCGGGGTTCATACCGGGGCGGCCCACGGCACAAAACACATACATTCTTTGCTGTTGCTGGCTCAGTTCCTGTCGATGATGGAGTTGTAGCAGTGTTTTTGGACGCTACTAAGACGTTCGACTCATTGCTGTGGCAATATCTGTTTACGCTCCTGGAGAGAGTGGGGATGAGTAGTCGTTTTGTGAACTGGATATGTTTGCTATATTCGCAGCCAGTGGCTCGCTTGAGGGTGAACGGATGCGTATCAGAGCCTTTCAAGGTGGCGCGTGGAACTAGGCAGGGTTGCCCCCTGTCACTATTGCTTTTTGCGATCGCGATGGAGCCGCTGGCAGCCTTTATGAGACAGCACCACAGTGAGCGTGGGCTGCCGTTCCGCCAGAGAGCGATTCTGATCTCCATGTACGCTGATGACATGGCACTGTATGTACGGGATCCTGTGCGAAACCTGGATGTATTGCTGGACGAAATCGTCAGGTTCGGAGACATATCTAGAGTGGCGATAAATTGGTCTAAGTCGGTTATGCTGCCTCTGACGTCTGGAACGGCAGAGTGTCGGTCCCGCTACCCTATTGTGTGGGCGGACGGTCCCGTTAAATATCTGGGCATCTGGTTGAGCTGGGATGTTGACACGCTCTGGCTTGCCAACTATGGTAGGGCCATGGCCTGGCTGGACGACAGAGTTACGGCGTGGCGCTCCTTGTCATTGTCCCTGACTGGGCGGAATGCGGTGGCTAAGATGCTTGTGCTGCCCAAGTTTTTGTATCTATTCCTCAACCTTCCGCTGGTGCTTACGGCTAGTTTTTTGCAGCGCATTCACTCCGCGCTGATCCGATTGGTGTGGGCGGGTGGTCAGCCTCGCATAGCCTGGAAAACACTGGTGCTGCCATTTGAACTGGGTGGTCTTGCAGCCCCTGATATAGAGCTCTATTATCTCTGCGCACAGGCTCTGTTTGCCTATTACTGGATCAACCCGATACGCTATCTGCCACACCTGGCTCCCGAAAGTGACGCGGTGTGGCTGGATGGGCTTGAGCGAGTGTTGGGCAATTTGGACATAGCTCGCCCTCGGGGCATTGATACGGTGGCCTCCACTGTCCGGGCTTTGTCGGGTTTGCTGAAGCATTTTGGGATAGGTGTGCCGTTCGCACCGTCTATGCATGTGGTGGCGGCTGGAGATGAGGTGATGTTTCAGGACTCACGGCTGCGGAGCTTCCTACGGGACTTTGATCTGATAACAGATTGATGTCCCCGGAGGAGATCCTGAGGGATAGACCGGCCACTGCTCTCCACCGGTTATACGTGTTGAGGATATGCGCTATGCTGCGCGCATGCTTCCCCAGCTTGCCTGCGACCCCAACTTCTTGCCGCGTGCTGGAAGTGTTGTGGAGTGTGCGGACGCCTGACAGGCTAATCACTAAGTTGTATGGCAGTAGGCAAGGGCAGGGAGAGGGGACGGGGCTGTCTGTAAGGATGAAATGGGCGGAAGATGTGGGTGAGAACATCGCAGAAGATGTTTGGAGGATGTGCTGCACGCATATGAAGGAGTTGTCACCAAACTATAGATTACGCCTCATACATTTTAAGTTTTTGCACCGTCTGTACTACACCCCCAGAAGTTTATGTGCTATGGGGCTGCGAACGGATGATACCCGTGTAGGATGCCGGGCCCCTGCTGCTGATTTTATGCACTTGGCGTGGACCTGTCCGGCAGTATGTGCCTATTGGAGAAGGGTCTTTCGTGTACTCTCCGAGATGATTGAGCTGGAGATTCCTCCGTCTCCCTTGATGGCGCTGCTGGGAGGGGTGAATGAGGTGCAGACTGCAGTCCGGCGCCTGGTTGGCATGATGTTATTGTTAGCTAAGCGTAGGGTGGCAATTTGCTGGGGCCGGGCCCGGTCTCCCCAGATATCGGATTGGCTGCGTGATGCCGCTTTTTGCCAGGAACAATTAACAAATTACTGGGAGTTGACTCCGGTTGGCTCCAGGCCACGAGACATCTGGGCACCGCTTCGATCCTATCTTGCATCTGCGTCTGTCTGAAGAATCTGCTGCGGATGGGCACGTTGAGGGAATGAGTGCTGTTCACTCTGCAATGGGATACGGTTGAATAGAATGGTTGCTGAGAATTGTGCTTGCTCCTCCCGGTCTTCTCTTTCCCTTTATTTTCGAAGTTTCGGCTTTCTTTTTTTTTCTTTTCCTTTTTTCTGCCATAACTGTTTGGTCCTGTCCTTGGACTTGATGATCGTTGGGTCCTTCCGGCAGGGACATACTACTATACGGACATTCAGCAATGTTTTTTGGTCTCCCTCTGCCTGATTCATAAGAGTTACTGGGACGTGGAGAGCTTAGAGAGCCGAAGATAGATTAAGTAGCTGATTGATCTATTACTGTAAGAATCAAGGTGGCATTTTATTTATGTTGTGTGTTGTTTACATAAAACTATAAATAAATAATAAAAATAAAATAAAAAAAAGAATAGGTAAAATGCCTAGCCCAACAAACTGAATTGTCAAGGCAATAGTGCTTCATGGACATATGTCAGGCTGTTACTGCGTGAACATGTTCAAGATTAGGGGTGCTACTGCAGCAGTCGCAGCCTTGGTCCGAATGTAGCCCGGCTGCTTCTTAGCTAATGTGAAGCAAATATTTGAAGCAGACTACTATCCACATAGAGATGGGTCTCTTCTTCAATGCCTTCCCATTCTTAGCTACTGATAAGCCTGAAAAGAGTTGATCGTCCACCTGATGGTCTCTGGTATAATCAATGTAGATACTGGGGGCTCCCCTGGGATCCAAACAATGCAGTCTCCTCTTCGTGCGAAGGATAAGGCAGTGCAAAAAAAGTTAGACAAGTGATAGTCTGCCTAACGTGGAAAGGTGGAACTATCTTCAGCAGTAATTCAGCTTGAGTTCTCAGCATCAGTTTGTCTGGGAAGAACGTTGTATAAAGCAGCTGGACCAAAAGGGCCTTTTGTTCACTCTTGAGACACGCTGATGTGATTGTGACCAGACAAAAACATTTTCAAGTTCAGAAGAAGCAGCCAACAGCTGCTCACTGGCTCAAATGGGGTACACATTAGAAAAGTGAGAGACAAATTCAAGATCCACTGTGTCAGCACAAAGCTTTTCAGTTGAATCATATGCTGCAAACCTAACAATTCTCCTCACAACACGCGATCAGCCTTCTGATCAAGCACCCTCAAAAAAAAAGACAACAAATAACCTTGAACAGATTCCAATGCAAGTCCGTGCTGGGCCAACGACAAAACAAATACCACGTCAGACAACTTGGGTTGTAGCAGGTGATTCCGACGTCTGTTGCACGAAGTCGCAAATGTGTCCCAGAGTACAATCAGTCATTAGATGGACCCCTGGCTGCTGGAATCACATCAACTACTTCAGGAGGAAAATCAAAGTATGCTAGCTGTCGCCGATCAATCTGCATGCATGGAGCTGCAGTTCTGCACAGGTGTTCTGGATACCACACCCTCCTGGCCGAATCCAGAACCACCAGGAAGACTAGGGCCCGATTGGATGTGACCTTGTTCAGAACTCGTGCCAAGAGGGTTTGAGGCGGAAACGCATGCAGGAGCCTGAGCTCTACTCTAGGTGGAACGAGTCTCCCAGAGAGATCATTCTTAAGAACTCTGGTGCGCACAATTGCTGACATTGCTCGTTCTCAACTGTGGCAAAAAGACTGAGTCAGGGAAAACCCTGTGACACCTCCAGATGTAGCTACCACTCTTGATCTGCTATGCACTGGCGGCTGAGTTTGTCCACCCGGTGTTTAGATATCCAGCACAGTGGTTTACAACAACAACAAGGCACTTCTGAGTCATCCACCTCCACAGGTACAGGGCCTCCTGACATGGGGTCCAAGACCCAACTTCACCCTGCGTGTTGCAGTATTATATGTTGGAGTTGCTGTCAGTGAGCACGTGAAATAGCCTTCCATTAATGGATGGTAGGAAGGCCTCCAGTGACAAGAGGAGCACCTGCAACTCCAACAGACTGATGGAGGGGTCGGATGGGGGTCAGGGGGACTTTGGAGGAAGTGAGGCATTCACCGGCACTGTATTGAGGATAACTCAGATGAAAGGGATCATCAGCGAAGGAGTGAATCAGATTGAGGCCACAATCAAAATGCCGATTAGGAGGTTTGGCATCATATGACATGGTGGTGCCTTCAAGCAGCCAGTTACTGAGGTAGAGAAAACTGGGACCCCTGACCGACCTCTAAAGTGTGCTGCAGCCACCACAATCACTTTAGGGAACTCCTTGGGGCACTGTTAAGAGCCTGCACTTCCTGCTGCAAAACAGAGAAGTGTCCCTCCATCAGCTGTATTGATAGGGAGTGAGGAGTTTGTGGGAGTAGTGCGGTGAAGAAGAAAGGGAGCAAGTGAGGAAACTTATAAAGCGTGCAAATTCCTTAAGGTGACTTGGCGCTAGCATCAGTAACCGACTTGATAACATGGTCTAATGTGAGAGACCTTGCAAAAAGCCAGGTCTTTAAAAATTTCCTGAAGTGCATCAGATCCGATTGAGCTCGAAGTTCAAAGGGCACAGAATTCTATAGCTTGAAAGTAAAGACAGAAAAATGTCTGCCATCCCAATGAGCTTTAATAAACTATAGGAATGGCCACCTTTTTTTACTGCATAGGAGCACAATGTACGCTTAGGATGTACCAGTGAAAGATGCACCTAAATTATTCGAGGCCAGCATTGTGAAGAGCTTTGTGTGCCAAGGAAAGGGCTTTAAACTGGAGCCTCTCGGGGATAGGAAGTCAATGAAGACTGGTCAAGTCCTTCGCGACAGGACTGAAATTGGGAATTTTCAAAGTCAGTCGGGCTGCAACTTTCCAGGGAATCAGGATTTTATTTAGCAGCCGTTCTTGGATCCCCACACACAGAGCATTGCCGTAATCAATCCCCGACATGACTAATGCAATAATGACCGTTGTTTGGAGAGCCAACAAAACATATGAAAAAATCTTCAAGATTCGCAGCAGAAAGAAACCAACAGAGGTGACCTGATTTATATGGTCTACAAAAGATAACTTCCTGTCAAAAAGGACCTTTAAATGTTTGGCTTTATCAGCAGGACAGGTGAGAGCAGCGATTCCTGGGCCACCAAGCATTTGACGAGAGTGAGGGCTCCTTACCAAATAAAAGTACCTCTGCCTTGTTTTGCATCATCCAAATCACAATTTGGTCCATACATTTCTTGAATAGCTTGGCCACGTCTCAACATCACATGTAACTGAGACCAAACTCTGCGTGTCATCAGCATATGAAATCACAGAAAAACCCAAAGATCAAACTAAATTTGCCAGCGGGGAAAAATAAATATTAACGAGTGGAGCTCAGAGAGGATCCCTCAGGAACCCAACATGGAAAAGAAAATAATCCGATTTAAAGTCACCAAGAGATACTGTACGTTTCCTATCCTATCGGTATCAGAGAGGGCGGAGTCTCTGATACCGATGGACTCAAGCCAGTCAAATAACAAAGCATTGTTTAAAGTATCAAACGTGGCCGATAGGTCCAAAAGGATTAAGGCTGCGCTGCTGCCCTTATCAACCAAGGATCACATTTCTTCAGTGGCCACCACTAGTACAGATTCTGTGAAGTGGATTGGCCTAAAACCATATTGGGAGCCATCTACGATATGTTTACTGAGAATAGCTACAAGCTCCAAATTCATTGCTTTTTCAATAATCTTAGCCGGACATGGGAGGCAAGAAATAGGGTGATAGTTTTTCACATCACATGGATTCAAGGAGGATTTTTACAGTAAATGGAGCACTGATGCCTCCTTAAACGAGGAGGGGAAATGACCAGAGAGTGAAATCTTGTTTAGCAACTCAGTTAACTGATTCACTATCGCCAGTGTTCACCATGAAAAACACTGGGAGGGCAGGGGTCTCTGTGAGTAACTGATTTTGTGGTCTCAATGATATTTGCCACTTTTTCCGTAGTAAAGGGGGAAAAACTGAAAACACATTAGTTGCTTCATTAGTGCTCCCTATCCTAGCCTCAGCTGAATTATTTGTCAAATTGGGAGAAAAAATTTTAAAAATTGAATTCATCTTCAACTGGAAGAAATTTGCTACTTTATCACACATCGTTTGGTCAAATTCTGCCAAACTGCTTGAGTTACATACAGGTAGCTAAAAATGTCACTACTGTTTTAAATAGTTTCTTGGAGGAGTTTTTAGCAGTAGTTATTTTTTACATAAAGTATTTAGCTTTTCTGTATTAATCAAGGTTTTGTATTCACTGATTGAGTATATTTGCTCTTTTTATCTGAGCAGTAGTTTTTCCTCCTATTTTGTTGGTGATGTCTGCATTTTTGTTTCAATAATTTCAAATTATGTGAGTACCATGGAGCAGAGGGCTTCTTTCTGAGGTTAATAATGGACTTTACAGGAGCTAACTGCAAGACTGCAGTCAATTCACTTGCAAAATTGATGGCTGCTGTATCTATATTACTGACCTAAGTGGGCTGAGATTCCAACAAAATTGATTTAATTTAGTTTTGTCAATTTTTTTCCAGGAATGATATTTTCTTGCAGTAGACACTGAGTAGCTAGAGGTAGAGCTAGCCTTCAAGCAGCCAGTCATTGAGGTAGGGGAAAAACTGGTACCCACGACCAACCTCCAAAGGTGTACTACAGGCACCAACGTCACTTTAGTGAACTTCTCGGGGCATTAGTAACAGCCTGCATGTCCTGCTGCAGTACAAAGAAGTGTTCATCCATTAGCTGTGTTGATTGGGAGTGGGGAGTTTGTGATAGGTTTGTAGGGGTAGTGCAGTGAAGCAGAAAGAAATGGGAGGGCTTAGCCCCGCCGGACCAGTTGGATGACCAATGTATATGAAGGTATGCCTTTCCACCCTTGGAAGAAAGATCTGATCCTGCCTGTTCTAGGAGGTCTGTGTGTCAAAAAGGACACACAAAAGAGGTTTTGTTGTGGTGGTTGCCAGAGGGCCAGGGGACTGATCTGCACATTGTCCCTGATGTCCTAAACATGGTCTTTAGGTGCTGTGGCTTCTTGCATGAAATGGCTGGTGACTCTGTTGTGCCAGTGGCCTAGCCAGTAAACTGCTTCAGAAATTGTCTAGTATGTGCAGACAACCTGTCAGGATCCGTACTGCCCCAAAGCTGGAGCACTAGTCAAGGTTTTGAGACATAGAAATCCCAGGACTAACTTTACTGGTGCACAGAACTCTGTGGTAGATATCAGAGTTTTAATAGAGTAAGCATATATGTATTGTATTGAGGTACAGCGACTTATAAGCATAACAGACACACTGTGCAATGTGTAAAAACAAGTATGCATGCATGCCCATAGAGACTTTCAGTTCTAGCAAACATACTGCACAATATGTAATGATCATTATACAAGTGTCCTGTAGGAACAGTGCATTTTCTGATGAAGCGCCAACAAAACTGTTACAAACTGCATACGTCAATGGGCCTAGCGTTATGAACCATGTCTTTTACTTTTGTTTCCTATGCTATTAATGGAGTATTTTCTTAGTTTCCAGCGTCCTACGTCACAGCCGCCATCTTGGTTTGCTTGCCCTTTAAATACAACCAAGTTTATTTGCCAAATGCAGAATATTGAGGCTTAGCCGGTCGCAAGCAGTAATTTGTCTCGGAAGCTCTTCAGTTTGGAAAACTGAGTGTAAGACCGGGTTAGTGGTTGGAAAACTAAGCCGGTAAGGAAACCCCTTTATCTGAGGTGCTCTTCATGCTCCATGCAGTCCAGAAGCGTGTACCGTGGAGAACCTTGTTTATCCTTTCTTTGTGATATCAAGTGCTCGAGGCAGAGTGATTCTTGGATTTGAGTGTGTTTGAGCCTCTAGCAAATACTCCGTCACAGGAACTATTGCAGCAATGTTTCTGGGCATGGAGGTGTTTTTGCTTTATTACAACTCATTTTGAACATTATAAGTATTACTTTGAATTACTAATAGACCTTTCAGGAGATACAGGAAGAGGCCATAGGACTGAAAAGACAGAAAAACATGGCAACTGAATGGCTAAAAGTTAGTTTACTAAAACAAAAAAAAAGCTACATTAGGAATAATCACCAGCATAGTGAAAAAGGTACAACGTGTTAACAACTGCCTAATCCACCAGATTCTTGCAGGTAATTAAATTGACATTGTTATATGGTTAAGAACTGTCTAGAATAACTGTACTGCTTCAAGTCATAGACTCACTAATGGTATGGATCCTCGGTTCCAGGTCTCCCTCCCTGCAGTACACTCCTTAACTGCCTTCCCCTCATCTGGCCATCCTGAGCCTCGATTATATTCGGAGTCGGGGTGCCAGAAGGTGTGCCTCTTGAGGGTACTGCTCATGAGGAACCAACAGATTTCGAACACAACCATAGGCAACGTTGCAGGGCACAACATGCTATAAAGTGTTCCAGGACAGAGTCTGCTTTTTCACCAAAAAGGAAAGACATCAAACGGCAGGTCCACCATAGATGTCTTGACATCCCCAGAGAAGCCAGTAAATACCTCATTTAGAACTGGCAAAGAAGCACCATGCTTGTGCCCGTTGCGGAACCCAAGAAGTCAGTTGTGTCTAGACAGAACCCATCAAAAAACATTTTCACATCCTTGCCTCACTGTATCGTTTGGGCTAAAGAAGTCTACTGGTCCCAAAGAACTGTTGCCAGAATGTCATCAACTGCACCCCATAAAGCACGAGTGTACCAGAACAGAAGGTTACTGGCATCAACTAAGCTCAAAGCCAGGCTAGCAATAGAAAATAAGTGCTTGCCTACACTTTTAATGCAATTCGACTTTCATGCAGAAGTCGTCCTGAAAAGGAGTTCACTTTAACTCTTCTGGCGGACACCAGGACCACCAAGTTCTCACATGTAGGCTGTTGTATCAACAAAATCAGAGTGCCAGGTACCTGTCTGTGGCACCAAACTACCTGTCTATTTACTGGGGGGATGGGGTGGGGTGGGGCAGACATGGGTTTGCCCAAGTGCCTAAAAGAATATCCGTTAAGGCCTTTTCAAATGGATGCAAAAGTTCTGTAGGTGCCTGGTAAAGCTGAAGAACCTCCATGAAGATGCTAAATATAACTTCCATTGTTGACAGCTACAGGTCAAGAAACTCTGCAGCCTACCTCATGACCACTGCAAAACAGGCATCCTCCTCGCTGGATGCAGTGGCAGGGACCAGGAGGAGACAAATCCATTGTCTGGGGAAGTGTCCAAACAACTGGCATCCTGCAAGTAGCTCTCCTGTGGGCAGCCCAGCTCCTACTAAATTAAAAACTTTTGCTTATCTCAAGTAATATATGTATACCAAAATTTTAAAGTGTTTATTAGAGATGAAAATGTATGTATTTTCAGAACCCATAAGCTGGTGCTTAGAGAAAATGACTGAATATATGTAAAGCTGATATGTGAGTGATCAATCTTGTGGCAAGGGACAGACTTATTACAAATCATTAACCTGGTGCCAGGGGCGTTACAACTGATTGTTATCTTTATTTTTAGATCTCACCTAAAAAAGGTTTTAGATGTCTGTTGATGTTGATGCTGACCAAAAGTCTATAATATAATACACAGAGTGTGCTTTGGGTATCACACTTGTTCACAACTGATGACTTTCTAGTTTATCACAATACTATGTTCCTTATTTGATGTTCCTCTATATTCTTGTGTTTGTTCCGCTTCTGGATAACTTCTGCTTTATCTTGCTAATAGCATAAGTTATATTTTCCATTGCTGACTTCATAGGACTCTTTTGTTGCCTTTCAGCTCTCTATTAAGTGCCTGTCTTTCCTTGGTGTATTCCTCACCTTCTTATTCCTCCACAAATGACCAACCGCTGTTCTTTCTGCTTTCTCTCCTCCTCTGTTCTCTCACTGCATTTCTTTAACATTACTTTTTTTTTTGTACTAGTGCTCTATTTGCTACCCTCTACTTGTCTGTTGCTCCACCGGTTCTTCCCACCCCCTCAGTTCTTTTTTTTTTAAATGAGAGCCTAGCACCAGGAAAGCGCAGGAGGAGTGTTTGCTTCTGGGTTTTTCATGTTCCTCTGTTTTTAGTTACCATTTTAAGATTCCTGTCGTCCAAGCTGGAGTGCTAAATTAAAAATGCTAGACCAATCATTAGCGTGCCCTAAATCACCTCCTGTGCATCCGCTACACACACGGGATGTATCAGCATGCATTTGGACATTAGCTAATGCCTGTGCAAACAAGCATTGGAAAAGCCAATAGCTTGGTCTTTTAAACGTGAGAATGTATTGGCTTTGGCAACCCTTCCTAATGAATGCTTAGTCCACTGTTTTAGCAGATATTTTCAACTAAAAAGCTTAAACAGGCATTACTACTTACCAGAGCGATCCAGAGTACAATATATTCATTTACAAAGCTGTTAAAATACTGGTCAAGGAACAGGAGTGCTGGACCAATGAAAGCTGTGTCATGCAAATGCATTTCACTTTTTGTCATATGCGCAACCTGTAAGGAAAAAAAAAGGAATTTTCTTTAACATTTTCAAGTCCATTACAAACCATGTGCACTCGCACTGTCCTACTTTTAGCAACGATGTTATCCCTCCCAACAATTTCTTCTCATAAGCTTATCGCTGAGCATCTCAGAAGGTTTCAGAAATAGTTTTCTAACATAGTTAAAAACACTCTAGTCCCTTTTCATTAGTTCTCCCCATTAAAACGTTTTGCCACAACACGTAAACATGCTGTCCAACAATGAGCTGCAAAATACCTACATTTATTTGAATTCGCTCTGATGACCGTATGTTCTTTCATTGACACCTTGCAGTGTCATTGCTAGGATAACTTACAAATGAAGCAAGGCAAAATTCAGTGGTGATAACATTTTACTTATTTACACGTATTAGTGTTACAATGTACAAATTGAAGCCAAGGGTATGTAAGCCCAAGAAAGAAACAAAGCAAATGCAAAAATATAAAAACAAGTAGCAAAATAAATAGCAGAACATTAAATTAAAATCTCTCCTAAAAGATGTAGGACTTCCCAAGACAACAAAATCAGCAACAGAAAATGAACTACCCATACAAATGCAACATCCTCATCTAACCATATAGAAGTTCAGGGAGGTCTTTGATTTGTCTCTGGGATTCTTGGACTTACAACAAGGAGGTACAGGTAAAATGTGAAGAAACAAGCCTGCACCGAAAATAATCTTTGAGAGATGCAGTGAGACCGGATTGGGACAACCTTGAATACTGTTCTAAGAAAAACCATGTAGTAAAATGTAGTTTGTTCAGCACAACATAGCTTCAGTCACCTTTTCAGTGATTTCATAAGGACCCATTTGTTAAAGATAAACGCCCATAACAAAATATGGAAGACAATAGCGCCTCAGGCCAGGACAAGCGAACCCATCAACTTTTTTTTTTTACTATTGTACTGGAACAAAGTTGCAAAACAGACAAGTAAGGAACATTCAGACCATTTTCCGGGCGGAACAAGGAATACAGCTACCTACATTAATATTAGAGGGATGAAAGGCTAAAATAGACCATTTCACGACTTTGAGGCTAAGTGGAGCATGCAAACAAGAGCAGAAACAAACTACCAACAAAAAAAAAAAAGGAAAGTAAGAGAAGAGATGTATGACAGTTATTCATTAGTAGTGATCTACAGTGCAGGGACTGACAATAGTGTACATGTGGACAATCTTGACCTCTATGTATCTCTGCTCTGCCTTTTGTACCAATGTCTATCTTAAGCATCTCGCCCGGGAAAGATAACCTTCCTGGTGATACTGGTACTATTAATTCTTGTTCACCCTCCTTCATAAATGGCTGGGATTGCTTGCAGTGGCAAGTCCGGACAGGACAATAACTTCTCTAAAAAGAACACTTAAAACAAGAATTTGCAGAGTCAATATGTTTCGCCTTTGTAAAAACCAATGTGGCTTAAAGTTTAACAAAAAAAACACACTTTGACACTGGCAGTATCGATCACATCACAGCACTTTTTTTCTCTTTAAGGAATGCTGCACAGCTGCACGTACTGTTGTGTAACATGTCTAAAACATTTTTTACAAAACCAATACGTTTCAAATAGGCGAAACCTATTGGCTTTGCCAATGCTGGTTTACTGTTAGGCTAGCATGGCTTATTCGTGCAGTAGCACAGTTAGCCAGACAAGAGGCACCCAGCTATAGCGCCCCAGCAAAAACCCTCCTCAGACATGGGTTTGTGCAGCTACTGGGAGTGCTGGCAGAACAAGCTGCAGGAGGTGCTGTGCATGCTCTGGTGGAATGTACAGCAAACGCAAACACATTTTGTCCCCATCATGTGGCACTCGGTGAGTTGCCTGCTTAGGATTTGGTGCAGTCCTAAGAACGAAAAGAAAAACAAACAATTAAGATGTCTTCATTTGTGGGGTAGGGCTCTAGGTACAAGAGAGTTCAACAGTAACTTTCTGGTAGGGTTGGGTTGACAAGCTGGTAGGGCTGGGTGCAGGTCAGGCAGTCATTGGATAGTCTCTTTTTGGTACTGTTACCCTCCAGTGGCACTGGCCTCCTTGACGTTCTCAGATTCTGTAGAGGGTATTCTACCAATTCGGCCAAAATCGGTATCCAATGCCAGTTTAATAAATGCTCACTTCAGGGGAGCAAGATTTTATATCCGAGCTATTCAAGTTTTATCAACAATAACCACCAAATGTAGCTTACATCACATGCCCAATAGAAATAATTGGGGAATCTGGTTTAAGAAAAGAAAATAAGTTACTGGTATCTTTCATAGACTTACATGTTTGAATCATTCCCAGTCATTGAAGTGGGAGTCCCGCGGTACCATAGAAAATCAGTAGAGGGCAGAAAAAAAAAACAACACACTGAAGTTAATGCTAAGGACATTCACTTTAATAGCTTAATAGTGTTACTGAAAATAACAAAGTCCAGCCAATCAGGTGGCAGCACCCTTTAGAACCTTCACCACAGAGGCTTCAGTCTCAGATTTTCAAGCACCAGAAAGATGGATAGCTCAAGGAAAGAAGGTGAGCCTCTATGGGCAGGAGGGAGAGTCGCACGTGAATCTATTAAAGATACCCCTACTGGAGAACTACAGTTATAGGTAATTAACTTATTTTCTTCTCCAGTATTGGATCTTTCATATATTTACATGCTTGAATCAGAACAGTTAGCAGTGAACATTTAAAACTACCACATTTTAATGTCATAGCAGAAGGTGGGAATAGCAGTGGCTTACCTTTGTGAAGTAGATGTTGTAGAAGTGCTTGTCCTACCAGATCCCGCTAGCTGAAGCAGATACAGAAGAGTCTGTTCTGGTTGTTATGTGAAAGAATTAATTTTGGAATCCATGCACTGGTGACAAAAGTATTTTCATTTAAGTTTGTATCTTTTGTTGGTGGTCTCTGCCTTGGTATTCACAAGAATTTCTCTACAGTCAAGTGGAATTTCTAGCATGACAAACTTGTTGAACTCAGGAGTCAGGCCGACAAATGAAATGAGGTTGGTTTAGGATGACGGACCTGGCCCTGGTTCGTTAGCAGCATTGGTACTGGTTTCATCTGAACATAAGGTTGCTATGAGAGAAGCAAAGTTCTGTGAACCTGAATTGTCTGGGCCACCTGGGAACAATAAGGACAATCCGGCAAGCTTCTCTCTAAAGTTTCCTGAGGTACTTTGGAATTATTGAGATCAGAGGAAAAGCATATGCATACATCCCTGACCATCAGATCGAAAATGCATTCCCCAACAATCCCTTCTGTATTTGTCAGCTTGCGAAGAACTGGCATTTCTGGTCCTCTTTTGTCGCAAACAGGTCTAAGTTTGATTTGCCCCAACAATGGAAAAGGGTGTTCAGAGTTTGTTGGTTGACCTCCCACTCGTAGCTGGTGGTAATGGTCCTGCTCAATGAGTCTGCGAGGATACTGGACATCCCTGGCACATGTTCTGCTCTGAGTGTTGATGGTGTCGGAGGGGCCAGTTCCATATTTCTTGCGCCTGTTGAGAGAGAGCTGGAGAGCGTGTTCCACCATGATTGTTTGTGTAGTGCATGCTGGTGGTACTGTTTGTGTGAATGAGCACTGATGACCATGCTATCCTGGGCAGGAAAGATTTCTGCACTAAGGCGGGGGGCTTAAGCTTCAGTACGTTTATGTGCAGTGCTGACTGTGAGAGATTCAATTTTTTTTTTGCTGATTGGCAGGTCTTGAAGATGAGCGCCCCATCCCTCCAATGACACGTCTTATTACATATTCGGTAATTTGTGCTAGAAACAATAACTTGGAGGGTTTTGATTTGCACAACCACAATAGGTAATTTGAATTATGTTGAATGATCGTGAGTTGTAGCCATTGTTTGTCTAACCTCTTGTAGTGGTCTCATGTGAAGGCAGCAATTTGGTATGAGAGTATTGAAGAAGACCACCATCCCTAGGAATGATTTGTAAAGTTGGACAGAAATAGATTTTTGTGGTTAATTTCTGTGCCAGCCATTGAATTTTAGTTTGCTTCTCCTGTGAGGCAAAGGCTATTTGAACTGTAATAGCAATGCTCCCAAAAAGGTTATGGTTGTTGCAGGTGATAGGCGTGATTGTGTGTCATTGACTGTGAGATCTAAACTTCCGAATAGAGATAGACAGGTTGTTGTACCCTTTGTTGCCTGGTGATACACGCGTGCCTTTATCAGGCAGTTGTCTAGATAATGGGATACTTGAACTCCTCCCTGTCTCAGATAGACTGCCACTGGAGGTAGCATCTTGGTAAAAATTGAGATGCTGACTTCAGTCTGAATGGTAGCACCTTGAACTGGTAGTGGGTGCCAGCTACCCTGAATCACAGAAGTTTGCGGTGGTTTGGGTGAAATGGAACATGAATTATGCATCCCCTGCATCTAAGGCTGTCATATGATATCCTTGGTTGAGAAGGTGCAGAACATACTGAAGGGTCACTATGCGAAAGGACTGTTTCTTTAGGAGTTTGTTGAGTTTTGGAAGATCTAAGATGGGGCACCAATCTCCTGACTTTTTTAGGACCTGGAAGAAGCAAGAGTAGAAACAGATTCCCCTCAGTCTTTGGAAATATTTCTATTGCCCCTTTCTGCAGCATGGTGGAAACTTGCATTAGTAGTGCTTTTGGTGGCAGGAGGTGGGGTTTGCTTATTTGGAGGAACATTTAGTGGAGTTTTAATAAACTCTAGGGTATGTCCCCAGATGAGGACATTGAGCATCCACCTGCTGGATGTTACACAGGGCCACGGGTGGAGCTAATTGGAAATTCGGCCTCCTAATTTGAGCTGACAGTTTTTTCGGGGGTAACCAGCACTATACTGGGGTCATGGTTTCCTGGCAGTGCCTAGAAAGAAAGTTCTCCCCTGGTTGACTGTTTGCATGCTGCTGATAGCGGTTGTCTGTATGATTGTTGGGAATATTGTGGACTATATGACCCTGTTAAGGTTGGGATTGCTGCCTGTAATCCTGGTATCCTCCTCTAAAAGAGGATACACCCCTGCCTCTGGCTCCCTGAAATGGCTTTTTCCCAAATGACAGATGCTCAAGGATTTGGCTGTTTTGTTGTAAGTCTTGATGAATTAAAGCGCATCATCCACATGCTTCCCAAATTATGACTCTCCGTCGTAGGGCATATTCAATATTTTAGTTTCAATCTCCAGTCGGAAAGCGGTGGCCTTCAGCCATCCCTGTCTTCTGAGGTGGAGAGGTGTGGCACAATGGTTAGAGCGGCAGACCCTGATGCAGAAATCTGGCCCAGGACCAGGGTTCAATTCCCGCCTCGGCGGGTCTTGGGCTCAAATCCCTTGGACCGGATAATTCTCGCCTCGGTGCCCAATCTAATTAATGAGTCCCACTCTGTAACTCTGGGCAATAGCTTGCTTAATCTCCACAAAGGCCCTCACAGCGCCTGGATGCCTGGCTTCACCCTAGTGGTGCCCAGGAGTGGGTGCCTCCCAGGGAAAAGCCAGGAGGGGTTCCACAGCAGTATGCGTACAGCGCCTTGAGACCCTAACGGGTGAGTAGTGCGCTATACAAGTGCGAAGTTTCCAGGACCGCTGCACCCGCCAATTGTCTGAAACCAATGGATGACACATCTATAGAGCAATCTATGATTTCTGCTGAAATCCTTTTCTGTGGCTCAATTTTTGCTTCTTCTGGCAAAAGGTGAATAAATGTGGTAATGTCAGACCACATTTGACGCTCATGATGACAGACTTGCCATGGAGTTTGCTGCTATTACGGATGTGGCTGCATGGAAGAAAACCACTTCCTGATGTTGCTTAGCCGACGGCCATCTCTGTCCAGTGGAGAAGAAAGGGGAGTAGATGGATTCTTACAGCCACACTCAGCCGCTTTTGATATAAGGAATCCAGCTAAGGCGGTCCGTTTAAACATGCCAGGGAGTCTTCAGGCGCCTCATATTTTTTGTCCAGCCTAGGGAGTACTGCCAATACCACTGCTGGATTTTTCATAACTTTGAGGCCTTCCGCTCATATAAAATCCTCAATAGGAATTGCCCAGACAGCCTTTTTGGTAAGCTCTTAAAAGTCGTAAACAAAGCAGTCTGATTGTTTGGTGACTATTAGGAGTTGAAATGTTTTGGCAGCCTGTTCCATAACATTATGAAAGCCACTGATGTTCTCCAGTAGGGAATCGACTGGCGTTGGCATGGAAGGGAATGGCGTTTGGGTGAGATAGTCAGCCCATACGTTGGGGACTGAGGAAGGGTCTAATCTCTCCTTCCGCCCTGTCGTCATCAGTGGAAGGTGGTCGCCCAGTGGAGGATCAGTTAAGGTAGCAGCCACTGTTGGCACCAGGGTTGCACGTGCAGTAAAGAGAGATGAAGAACGAGCTACAGGTGAACAGGCTGAAGGAGATGGTCTTCGTTTGGGCGTATGTGGCAGGGCAGCTGTGGTCTCTGGGAGCAGAAATCTGCAGTACTAGTCTTGCAGCACATGTTGCAAGTCAGTTATCAGTGACATTGTGATCTGGACTGCAGGTTCATGCTGTTCCTGTTCGCCATAAATGAATTACTGCTCCTGGTTGTGTCCAGAGTGTTCTGCAGTGTAATACTTCTCCTAGTATTGTTGCTCCTCATCCTCTTGGCACTTCACATGCAGTTCGGATGAGCTATGAGCCACACCAAATGGAACTTCCTCCTCAGAGCTGCCATCATCATCTAAGAGATGAGCAGGGGGAAACAGGTGAAACCTTACTGAGAGAGGTGTGAGATGGCAGAATGTTCTCTGTTGGGGATTTGAGTTTCCCCATTATCAAGGATAACCGTATGAACTGAGTTTTTGCCGACAAGATGTTTTCCAGGGATAGTGTCATCAATGGTTCCCCTGTTGACGTTGTTGGGTCCTTTGTCAACGATATCATTGTCTGTGATTCCGTTGATGGACTGTCTTTAGTAGACTGGCTTCTTGTGGACGTCTTCGTCAACAGTTTTATTTTCGTTGTTGAAGCCAGACCGCCATTGGCAGTGAGGACATCGTCAATGGGGCCTTCTGCTTTGTAAGTATTGTGACTGTTGTGATTGTCGATGATAAAAGGTGATGACGAGACAATCATGGGCGAATATGCAGTAGTAAACAGATGGTCCCATAGTCAGTCGCAGTAGATGCGGCCGTTGAAGAGAAAGTGAATGGCAAAGGAGATACCGCCAATATAGATTTTGTTGATGATGGCAATGATTTTGATGGGTTCTTAACATGAGCTTCTTTGATGGAAGGAGCGGTGGGTTCAGATTGAACCTTTCCCAAGCAAACTTTTTCCTTTGAGGTATAAGGATGTTCCTCTCTCTCAGAATGTCCAGTCGAGCTATGATTACATTTTTTCGTTGCCTTATGTGGCATACCTGGATACTTTTTTTTTTGTTTATTATTATTTATTTTTTAAATCAGACCTTTCCCTTTTGCGTGATGTTCCAGGGCCTGCATGGGGCACCACTTGGCAGGGCAGGAGTCTCACCAGAGAGTCCAGGTGCTGGCAGAGGAAGTCTTTGATGGCCCTGAGACTTCAACAGGAGTCAAACTCAACTCAAGCCCTTGGAGATTCTTCTCAAGCAGGAATGCACAACAAAGTCCAGTCTTTGTCCCTTTTCACAGGCAGAAGCAGCAACTGCAGGATAGCCAAACAAGGCACAGTCACAGGCAGGGGCAGCACTTCTCCTCAGCTCTTTTTCTTGGCAGAGGTTCCTCTTGAATCCTTGAAGAAATCTGATTTTCAGGGGGCTTGGGTCCAATACTTGGTAGGCAAACTTCAAAGGAGAGTCTCTGTTCACATGATCCTGCCTTGCCCAGGCCAGGTTCCAGGCTTACACTAGGGGGTTGGAGACTGCATTGTGACAGGGCAGGCACAGCCCATTCAGGTGTAAGTGACCACTCCTCCCTCCACTCTAGCACAGGTGGCCCACCAGGATATGCAGGCTACAACCTAGCTCCCTTTGTCTCACTGTCTAGAAGGAATTCACACCAGTCCAGCTGTCAGTCTGACACAGACAGGGAATCCACAAACAGGCAGAGTCACAGAATGGTTTAAGCACGAAAGTGCCTATGTTCTAAAAGTGGCATTTTCAAACTACCAATCTAAAAACCACCTTCACTAAAGGAGTATTTTTAAATTGTGAGTTCAGAGACCCCAAACTCCAAATCTCTATCTGCTCCCAACTGGAAACTACACTAGATATTTAAAGGAAGCCCCCAAGGTAACCTGTGAGAGAGAGAGGCCTTGCAACAGTCTTTCACTGTTAGGACAGGTAAAACACACCAGTACATGTCCCACCTTTAACATAAACTGCATCCTGCCCATGGGCCTACCTAGGGCCTATCTTAGGGGTGCCTTACATGTAGAAAAAGGGAAGGTTTAGGCCTGACAAGTGGGTACACTTTCCAGGTTGAATTGGCAGTATAAAACTGCACACACAGACACTGCAGTGGCAGGTCTGAGCCAGGTTTACAAGGCTACTCATGTGGGTGGCACAACCAGTGCTGCAGGCCTACTAGTACCATTTGGTTTACAGGCCCTGGGTACCTCTAGTGCACTTTACTAGGGATTTACTAGTACATCAAATATGCCAATCAGGAATAAGCCAATAACACATACAATTTCCACAGGAGCACTTGCACTTTAGCACTGGCCAGCAGTGGTAAAGTGCCCAAAGTACCAAAAACAGCAAAAACAAGAGTCCAGCACACAGTCAAAACATGGGAAGCAGAGGCAAAAAAAGACAAGGAAGACCACGCCAAGGATGCCATGTCTAACAGTTTTCACCACCTAAGAAATGCTGGCCTGGGTACAAGTGTATTAGGAATGTGGAGTTCAGACAACAGCATCTGCTCACAACAGGAATCTACTAAGAGATGTAAAATGAATACACAAGCTTATTTCTAGAGTAGTTCCTGGTAGAATCTATCCTAGTGACACACAAAGGCTGTTTTCTTCCGATAATCCCAAATTTGCAAAAGCTAGTTCATTAGGTACCATGCTCAAGTTCAGCAGAAGTGTGGAGGAGAAAAGGACTGTTCCTGCTTGATGAACAAGTAGATACTGTAAATGAGAAAGCAAAAAAATGTGCTCTTTGGGAGAAGGAGATATATGAATAAAGACCAACTAGCCGTGGCAAACTGAAATTATTACGATTCACCTGGAGTTAAAGAATCTCTTCAAAAGAGACAGATGAACCAGGGTAAACAGGATACCTTGCATAATAAAATCCCACCCTCACCCACATATTGGTGACCCTCCACCCCACTCACCCTCGCACCCACACAGGCACTCTTGGGGGTGCTTGACGAGATTGGGGATAACCAAGGGGATCGATTCCTGTTTGGCGTGGCAAAGATGGTGGCCAAACAAGACACTGCTTGGAAATGGAAATCAAACTCACAGCCCACTGTTCTTGAGCGGCATAGGTGAATGGGCTGGTGTGCACAATTGAAGACACACATATTCACCATCAGAGGCTGCTCGCAAAGGCACTCTTGGATATGGGGCAAATGGACAGACTACTATGGACTAGGCAGTTAATTCCCCTCAAAAGGATGGCCACATAGAGTGAGAGCCTCGCCGGAGTGTGTGGGATGATAGTGCGACTGTTTGTTTTATATGATTTTACTGTGGCGTTTACAACTGGAAAATTAATAAACTGTATCAAAAAAAGAAGTCCCACTCTCCAAATCAGGAAGAGAACTTGTCCTAAGGACTTTTTACCCATGGCAATACTGGATTCTTAGACTGTGCAATGAACACTGCTGTCTTTAGCAAAAAGACTGATTGATCTTCAGTGTCAGAAATCAAAGACAATAATTGAAACGTCCAGACTTGCCTCCTACTGGTATAAAGCAGGAAACATGCCTTCACAGTTCTCTTCCCCTCAAAACAGAATGCTATTGGAAGAATGTTGCCTCGAGAACACAACCTAGTCTCGATGAGTAAGTTGAAGATATCTGTATCAAGTTCAACACCCTCCCTCCCCTAATTGTTTAGAAAAACAGTGGTACTGTTGTTCATAAGGACTCAGAGAAAGGGAATGAAGAATTTAAACCTCAAAACAATAACCTTGACTTCCATATTGCCGATATGAAGGGCTCAGGCCTAGAGGAAGCAGTGTCATTGGTGCAATGATGATAAAAAGATGACTGCCTCTCTTCTACAAAGGATGTATATTTCAACCTGATTATCAGAGCGTATTGTACCCCTGACAGGAAGCCAGTCTGATTTTTTCAAAAACAATTACATTGTAGGGGTAAGCATTTGATATTGACTGATGGAACTCCAGAGCTTCTTAATGGAGCTGTGCTGCTTTCCTTTTCATAAGTGAGTGCCTTTGAAAGCTTTAATAGACTGTGTTGGACTTTTGCTTATGCAGGGTCATCCCGAATCTTTTTGCCTCCTGCCTCCTATTTTTTTCTGACCTGTCGCTGTTGGCTTTTGAACTCTGAGCACTTTTCCACTGCTAACCAGTGCTAAAGTGCATATGCTCTCCGTGTAAATTCTATGTAATTGGTTTATCCATGATTGGCCTATTTGATTTACTAGTAAGTCCCTAGTAAGGTGCACTAGAGGGGCCAGGGCCTGTAAATCAAATGCTACTAGTGGGCCTGCAGCACCGGTTGTGCCACCCACATAAGTAGCTCTGTAATCATGGCTCAGACCTACCACTGCAGTGTCTGTGTGTGTATTTTTACACTGTAAATTCGACTTGGCAAGTGTACCCACTTGCCAGGCCTAAACCTTCCCTTTTCTTACATGTAAGGCACCCCTAAGGTAGGCCCTAGGTAGCCCCAAGGGCAGGGTGCAGTGTATGGATAAGGTAGGATATATAGTAATGTGATTTATATGTCCGGACAGTGAAATACTGCCAACTTCGTTTTTCACTGTTGCAAGGCCTGTCTCTCTCATAGGATAATATGGGGGCTACCATTAAATATGATTAAAGTGTAGATTCCCCTCGAGAGTAGATGGACATGTGGAGTTTGGGGTCCCTGAACTCACAATTTAAAAATACATCCTTTCGTAAGGTTGATTTTAAGATTGTGCGTTTGAAAATGCCACTTTTAGAAAGTGAGCATTTTCTTGCTTAAACCATTCTGTGACTCTGCCGTGTTTGTGGATTCCCTGTCTGGGTCAGTTTGACAGTTGGGTTGTTTTTCACCTCACACTAGACAGTGATACAAAGGGGGCTGGGGTGTAACCTGCATTTCCTGATTAGCCATCTCTGCTAGGAGGGAGGGGTGGAGTGGTCACTCTCATCTGAAAGGACTGTGCCTGCCTCTGACAATGCCGGCTCCAACCCCCTGGTGTGTGTCTGAGGCCTTGCCTGGGCAAGGCAGGATTTCACAAGTAGGTGTGAGTCCCCTTTGAAGAAAGATGACTTCAAAGACTAAAATGGGTATAAGGTGGGCACCCAAATCTACAGACTTTAGAAACACTTCTGGAACCAAGAGGAACCTCTGCCTGAAGAAGAGCTGATAGCTGAGGAAGAAGTGCTGCCCTGCCTGTGACTGTGCTTTGTGGAGCTTTCCTGGACTTTGTGTGCCTGCCATCTTGTAAAGAAATCTCCAAGGGCTTGAGTTAGAGCTTGCCTCCTGTTGTTTGAAGTCTCAGGGACAGCAAAGACTTCTCTCTGCCAGCACCTGGGGTCTCTGGAAAGACTCCTGCCCCGACAAGTGGTGCCCTATCCAGTCCCTGGGCCCTTGAAAGGAAAGCTGGTGGAATCCAAGGAAATCGACTTCGGAACGACGCCGCTGCTGAATCCGGTAACGCCGCCTGCACCTGACGCTGTGACCTTCGCTGGAACGCGACGCTCTTCGCAGGCCCGATGCCGCAGCAGCCCCGCTGAAGTTCGTGACTCCGTGGAAGTCGCTGCACCACGTCGTGACCGACGCCGCTTGAAGTGCACGGATTCAACGTTTCGCACAGACGCCGCGATTCCCGACTTCGCGCCTCGGCTTGTTTTCATTCTTCACCAAAGGTACTGTACTTGGGGGTCTACACGACTCCGTGTCCGGTGCCGCTGGTGTTGGCTTGTTGGGAACGACTCCGTCACGACGCCGTGTTAACATCTCATCGAAGCATTTTTGTTTCTAAGTGCTATTTTTGAGTTTAATCTCTAAAAATTCATAACTTGACTTGTGTATGTCAGATTTTTGTCGTTTTGGTCTTGTTTTGTTTGGATAAATATTTCCTATTTTTCTAAACTGGTGTTGTGTCATTTTGTAGTGTTTTCATTAAGTTGCTGTGTGTGTTGGTACAAATACTTTACACCTAGCGCTCTGAAGTTAAGCCTACTGCTCTGCCAAGCTACCAAGGGGGTGAGCAGGGGTTAGCTGAGGGTGATTCTCTTTTACCCTGACTAGAGTGAGGGTCCTTGCTTGAACAGGGGGTAACCTGACTGTCAACCAAAGACCCCATTTCTAACAGACTGGAAGGGAGAAACAAGCTCGTTTTTGTGAGGTGGAGTAACTAATGTGCTTAAAGACATAGCTGTTGAAAAGAGACAAAAAAGGTGTGCTAGGTAGTTAAACATTCATGGGTGAGCAAAGTTCTTCATTCGTCTGTAAGGACATTTTATGAGTTAGTGACCTTATCGTTACCAACCAGCATTTATTTTTTTTACTAATTATGGCATGTACTAATGTGCACCTCCTTCATTATCAGATCTTTCTTGTATGTCAACAAGACTTTCTCAGAGGACTTTGAAGACGCCAAGCAAAGAAAACATAAGAACTCTCAAGATGGCAGTTCACCTGATACAATATGCAACTCTTTTGAGGGCCAGTTGTTGGAATCTTGATTGCTACATATGGAGAATTGGGCAAGACAATGGGGCCAGATGGCAGCATGAAACCTGTGGCCATATTAGAAATGACAGGTGAGTCTTTCACTGAGGTGCCATCAAACACGAGGCAGTCAGATGAAGCAGTTCTCTTAGCCCGGGAGTGGAGGGCAACATGAAACACGGGGGCACGTGCAACTACCACAGCCTGCTCTGCGCCCAAGATACACTCTTTGAAGTAAGGCACCCCCGGCTGCCCTCCTCGTGCCAGGACACCAACCCAGTGAAGAGTTCACAGGTAATGGATCAGGACAAAGCAGGCCACAGAGCCTCTGGCAGCACTCTGCGCGTGCTGGTGGAGATGTTCCCCACACACAAGGAATGGAGTGTGATCCCCAAACAGGGAGGGAGCAAGCCACCCAGTCCTGCGATAGCAACTGGGCAGTCCTCAGGGGCAGTAGGCAGGCCAGCACATATGGGCAGTTCTCCAACAAAAGGCAAAGGATGGCGGTTCCCTCCTAGTAGCCCCACAGAACCTTTACAGTCCAGAGCAGAAAGCAGGCTGGGAGCAGGACAACATACAGAAAAGCAATCCAGATGAGCCCTTTGTGCCGACCAGTAGTCCCTCTTGCAGAGGTTCACTCTCACTTCCAAAAGTGCTCTCCCCATCAGGAGCAAGAGCCCTTCACTTATACACAAAAATGCCTTTGTTCAGGGGTAGCTTCAAAGGAGTAATTTCAAATAAAGCATAACATCCTATCAACCCAGCCCTGTCTCCAGACATCAGCAGGGGTTAATCCGTCCACTGTGTGAGGGCAGGACACAGCCTATTGACATATAAGGTGTGAATGACCCTCCCTCTCCTCAGCCCAGGATGACTACCGGTATGCAGTTACCTCTTCTGTCACACCCAGCCCCTCCTGGGTGATGGCTGTCTGGAAAGTATGCGCCAAGTGGAGCGGTCACTCTGCCCCAGATGTGGATTGAGTCAGGCTGTAAAAGCACTAGAGTTATAAGCAGGTCTCATCGGTGCTGCAAAATGCATTTATATTTCCTTACTTTAAAAAGCTCTTTGAGACTGCTTGCACCCAGTAACTATTTGGGCTATGATCTAAGTGGTCTCATGGCCACACCTTAAAATTAGGTGTCACTGCACTGCAGCAAAGCATTTCAATGCATTTCTAGTTCCCTGGTGAGGTTGCAACAGTGTGCCGAAACCTATGCTGAACTATAGGCTACTGCAGTGCTACTGGGCCGTTTGACAGTCCAAGAGAACACTAGGAAGTCCAAATCCGAATCCCAAGCAAATAAACCACATGTCAGAGTCTAACTCTCTGTCCCAAACGAAGTATTCCAGATATATGTCAGGCACTATGCATTTCCTAATGGTGATTTCAGTACCTATGAATAAAGCCAAGGGACTCCACAATGAAGTGCCTTCACCAATAACAGAATTAACAACAACATTGTGATCTTTTATATCTTTCCTAGAACACGAGAAATAGGTACTGCCAAGTAATTGTTTTTGTATCCTGCCAAAGGCCAAAAATAAAAACAGAAACTGTAATTCTATCCAACGCCTACAGAGTTAAAGACTATTTGGTATGGCCTTCCCATCAAATTACAATAAAATAAAGAAAGCCCTGTGAGGATGGCTACTAATGGATTATGGTGGATTTATTTCTACAGGGCATGTTCACTAAAGCTTATCGGCATATAGGAGAGACTGCACAACTTCATCTAACACATCTGTATTTAATACAGGAACAAAAAAGCTCTAAATTATTTTCTAACTTGAGTAGGCCAGATTTGGCTTGGAGATGAAGGATAGCTAATTATATGGGTCATCAGTAGATACAGAAAAAGCCATGTCTTCATAGAAAGCATTCTGTGTTGTGGAAGGGCCAATTAGGGTCGTACCATTGCATTTCTTGCCAAAACATTTGAGAATCTTTGTGTGATTTGCCCTTCAAAATGGCAGTGCATCGGCTTAACGCTAGGCAAAATATGTGCATTTTTTTAGGAAATTGATAATCAGGCATGCAGCAGCATTTAGTATCAGCTGTATTTGCTATAATGTGTTTTCGGAGGCAGTTAGGTAAACGGACAAGTTACTAACCTTCAGTAACACCGTATCTGGTAGAGACATTCTGGTTGCAGATTCCTTACCTTAGAATTTCCCCAAGGTGTCAGACTGGATTCGGAGGTTTTTCTCGAGCAGTACCCCTGTGCACCGTCAGGTGGCTTCAGTCGGCTCCATGTCCATCGTCGTGCACACCAGCCATGACGCAGGTCCTATATAGGCACCACCCGGCATCCTGACGTCAGTTCCTTTCTTTCTGAGCCAGCCAGCGCTGATCCACAGAAGAGGTACCACTCAATTGCTTTTTGAATGGTCTTTTTTTACTTTTTGTCAAAGAATTTTGAGTGTCTACACTCGTGGTGCATCAAGGATGTTGTCATGTAAGACCGGGTTGAAGCCCTGCGGATCCTGTCATTGTGCCATTTCCATGACAGATCCGCACTTCGTGTGCTTGTGGTGTTTGGAGCGCAACCATGATCCGAAGTCATGCTCAGAGTGTTAGGCCATGAATCCAAAAGCTTTGAGGGAGCCGTCCCTAGAACTTCTTGAGGCCCAGCGCATGGCTCCGCATCGTTCCCGATCTCAGTCGAGAGGAAGGTCCTGAGAATGGTCGCAGAGCCCCCATTCTTCATCATTCAACTCCAAGTCCTCGGGACGGTCCGGTAAGAGGCACAAGAACTCAAAGAAGAACAAGTGTTCTTAGACTTCACCCCTTCCATTGGCCGAAATCAGTGAAAGGGAGCGTCGTCACTCAAGGCCTCAGAGCCTGCGTCTAGTGCGGCTCTTCATCACAGTTTCTCTGGAGCCAGAGTAACCCTGACAACTTTGAGTGTTTTCTGAGGCCATGGGCAGCCCAACTCAGCTGCAGCTCCTTTGGGCCCTGTGGAACCCTGGGTTCCACACTGGCACCTTCGGCCTCGGCTCCAGGGGGCAACCCAGGAATTAGTTCCTGGATCCAAACCTGCATCGGATGTATCTCCTCGACCTTCCATGACACCGGTTCTGATGCCAAATCTCCTGATGCCACCTGTGGACCCTGGCGTCATCGACCCCCATCCTTATTGCCAACTCCCACATGGAGTCGGATTGGCATCTCGAAAAGCTGACTTCGGAAGAGGCCTTGACACCCTTCTACCCATGTCAGATCTTGACCCTTATTCTTATGGGTTGGGGTACCGTGAGGGATGGAAAGGGTTGCTGGACCCTTTAGAATCCCAGCTCCAAGGCTCTATTGGCTGGCGGATGGACCTGGGTGAGCCCAGTGGTCTATATACTTCCCCTGACTATGGCACACTTTCTCCCTGTACCATGGCTACAGAGGGAGTGTCCTATCCAATGGTTATGAGAAGAGCAGCTGAGGTCCTCGACATCCCTCTGGTGGCAGTCAGGACTAATCTCCTGACAGAGGTGCTTCTGCCCGGGGCTTCATCTTCTGAACACCTTTTGCCCTTCAGTGAAGCCCTATTGGATGTCCTGCTGAGTACCTGGTCCAAACCCAGCACAAGGGCTCCTGTGAACAGGACAATTACCTGCTGCCATAGACCTGCTCCAAATGACCCAGTGTGCTTGACGCAACACCCCATCCCTGAGAGCTTTGTTATCCAAGCCTCTATGTCCCAGGGCCCATTTCCTTCGGCACCCCAGGATAAGGAATCCAAGGGGCTGGACCAACTTGGGAAGAAAATGTTCTCTTCCTCCAGCCTGGCATTGCGATCTGTGAACAGTGCATGCATCCTGGGCCATTATACCCATACGCTATAGAGCACAGCTGCGCAAGTGCTGCCACAGGTTCCGGAGGAGGCCCAGCCATTCTCTCTCAAGGTGTTGCTGATGGGAGGGACGCAGCAAAGTTCACAATCAGATGTGGGCTGGAAATGACTGACTCACTGGGCAGAGCGGTTGCATTAACAGTAGCCTTGAGGCTTCACGCCTGGTTGAGGAAGCATGGCTTTGCGGGGATGTCCAACCTAGCCTTTTTGACATGCCCTTTGATGGCACTCATCTCTTTGGAGAGAAAGCGGACTTAGTGCTCATGCGCTTAAAGGACTCTCCTGCTATGGCCAGGTCCTTAGACCCTGTAGCTGCCACTCACCCCTTTCAATCTGCTTTTCACCACTTTTGTGTCCACTGAAGGGGCATCCCATCACATCCATTCCCATCCAGCCACCATGCCACGTATGTTACCCAGCCTCTGCAAGGCCGAGGACATGAGATTCAAGTAGTGCAGGTGTTCACAGACAACACCACCGCCATGTGGTACTGCAACAGGCAGGGCAGGGTCGTGGACCCTTTGTCAGGAGGCTCTGCGCCTCAGGACATGGCTGGAACATCATGGCATTTCCCTGGTGGTTCAATATCTGGTGGGGCTCTACGAATGCCGGAGCGGACAAACTCAGCCGACTATGCCTGGTCAATCATGAATGGCGTCTCCATCCGGAGTTGGTGCAAGAACTCTGTGAGCAGCGGGGAGAGCCTAGGTTAGATCTGTTTGCCTCTGCAGAGAACGTGCAATTTCAGCTGTTTTGCACACTGGATAGAGTGAGGGCAAGGAACTTTCATCCATTTGGCCGCAGAGATTTCATTTGGGAACCCACACAGAATCGAGTCCTGGAGGAACTCTAGCTTTACAAGATCAAAATGGTCAGAGGGCAAGAAGAGTACAACCTCACTGATGTCATTTTTAAGAAATGTATGTATGGAAATATTTTTTATTTCAATTGTTTTAAATAGTTTCTTAAAAAATGGTAGGCCGATCCTTACACAGTTTTTCAGAAGGAGTAACAGTTGTTTTGGAAGATAGATGAAAATGAAGTGCAATAATACTATTGACTTACTTAAGTAGGTTGTGTCTTATTTATGTGGTCTAAATACATGGCCTTTATGGAAACTGTAATCTGTTCTTTGTATATTTTGCAATATTTCAAAAATGTAACTCTTTTAGAGTGGGATCATATGATTAACGTTTTTGTTCGAGCTGGCGAGCTTTCAGTTGCCGTTTCCTAAATTCTGTTGAGAACTAAGGATTGTCTTCAGCAATAGTGTTAATGTTACATTCTTGGAGTGGTATAGTGTTGCCGAAGATCTGAGGCAAATAATCACTAAAGCAGTTCAGGACTATTAGGGTCTGATTGTGAAATCAGTTTGCGATAACAGTTTAATACATGGGATACCTCGCAGGCAATAGAAGCTGGAGGGCATCATCTCCAGCCCCAATGTAATTAGAACGGATATATCTGGGACGTTTTGTCAGTTCCAAAAGAGGAATGGAAAAAGGAAATACATAGTTGTCGCTGTAAGTAAGCTAAACTGGTTTATCAACTTTGATGGTTTTAAAGGTGGGCGTAGACAGGGTCCAATGTGTGCCAAGTGGGTGGATCACTATTGGCTAAATTGAAATTATAACTTCTAGACTTGGCTTAAACAGTGAAGCTGACCTTATTGAATGTTCAAGCCAAAGTTTCAGATGCCCTAAGAGTACTATGTTGTTTTTCCCTAAACTTCTACAACCAATATCTTATAACTGGAAAAGTTTGGCATCACACATATTAGGGCGTCAATAAATTAGAATTAAAAAATGATGGATAAAATGTTAGTGAGTTTACAGGCGAATGAAATACAGCCCAAGAATAGGAATATCCCAGCTATGTGTTTGAGACTGCTCATAGAGAATTAAGTTCTGTCTAGTTAGGTGCTGATTGTCATACCTGGTATTCTAGAATTTAGTGTTGACTAGCTAAATACGATATGCCTTGCCTAGTACTACAGAATTCATTACTGGCCAGTGATTAGTTTTTTTTCGAGCAACCTCGAAACAATATGCCACTTCACAGCACTGAAAAGACATTTGACGCCACAGTACCACCTCTGCATAGTATATATTAATTAACTATTGGCTTCATCTGATATCCTATAGAGAGGCTCTAGTCTTCTTTTCTTTCCTAATTTATGTCTTTACCTTAAGTAAGCACAATCATAAAACGTAAATTTCCTGTCTCAAAAATTATGCGGCTTTCTTTGTAGACCACAGATGTTTGTATTCTAAACTTCAGTAATAATACAAAAAACGTAAACGTGTTCAAAGCTCAAAAACAGCAACTGATTTCATAATTTGTATTTGTTCTAGTAGCTTTTATTTCCTGGCCAACAAATTGAAGTTATGAGACCACCCTTCCCCAAGCACTCACATGACAACATGAGGAACTAAACACAGAACATACAATCTACTACCGCTAAACAATTTGAAAAATATCAGAATTTGACACTTACCACTAGCTTATTTGTTACTTTGGCAGACACAAATCCAAAGGCAAGTATATATAAGCAAGGATGTTTTTCAAAAAGTTGAACTGCCGATTTCTTGTAAATCATCGCAGCCAATACAATGACTGATCCTATATGTAGCATGGGCGAGAGAACGCTAGTTCCCTACAAAGAGAAACCATTGTTAAAAATGTGTGCAAACGGTTAATGTGATATTATTTAATTCACTAAGCAATCAACATTTTTTTTGGGGGGGAGAGGTTAGAAAACGTAATGGTTATTTGATTTCAACAATACCATGTGCACATTAAATCTCTCATTCCTCATCTTTCAAGGAGAGGCAGTCATAAAAAGGTCCGTCCTCTCAAAACATCTCATACTGGCTGAAGCCCCATCTGGATATCCCAAACAGCTGAAAATGTTTCAGTACATCCAAAGCAAAATCATAACCTATTAAATAGATTTTAGAAACCGAAAATCATTTTTTAACCTTCAGATTTGAACAGTGATCGTCTGGAAGCTTGTGGCAAGTAAAAATGTGAAGCTCTTTTGCTGCATAACGGCGCAATGTTTTTTTTTTTTAATACACATGCAACTGTAAAGCCGAAAAGATGGAAAGGAATTCCATGTCAGTATGCTGTACTTTTCCTGAGTATAACAATAATTACCTATACATTTCCTCGGGGTTTGTGGTTTCTGTACACAGTGAGACTGTCAGAAAATGAGGGATAACTTGAGTCTCATTTTAGCTGATGAAAAATAACCCCACATATGTGCACAAACGGTTACATAAACCGAGAGATCGTCTGGTCTACGCTGCATACTACACAAGATAAACTTGCGCAGAGTGGGCGATCCCACACCCCCTCGAAAACACATAATTAGCGACATTTGTTTTCTACTATTAATTTTTTTACTGTGCCGCGTCCCTATTTACACTATTTATAATTTCGCTGACCCCGATTTACTTCTCATAAACTATAACAGCGTTGAGTCACAAGTTTCCTCACTCTTCAACTACTACTTTTACTTCATCCTCTTCTGTTCCTTCTCATCCCTAATTCTTCCGCTTCGTGTAATGCTGCATGTCGGCATCCTCTTCCGCCATCCACTTTCATTTTTCCTTCTGTATCAGAAAATTGAAACCGAACATTCAGTCAGTGATTTCCCTGCTGATTCTACATATATGGTTCTACTGAACAATATGTTCTTCCGAGCATCTTTACCATTAAATAATTGTCTTCCTTTTGAAACCATCATTGTTCTCACTGATTCTACCCAAAGCCCAATTTAACTCGGTGGCGGTGGGCGTAGCGGTAAGGACATACGAGACAACTCGGGGTTTGGTTTGTGAAAGATGTGTATTTTATTGGTAATTCACAAGTCCTCTCTATCAGTCCACGAGTGTCTCTCTCTCTCAGGATAATAATCTTTTCTTTCCTCTTCTCTCTTTCAGGTCTTCTGGAGTCCCGCCGAAGATCTCGTGGTGGAATGGCGTTGTCAGGGAAGCCAGGAAAGGAGGTAAGGTAAGTCATAACTCTGGATTTGCTTCTTGGACTGTTTTAGTATGGTGAGAGGGTTTGGAGGGAGAGTGCGAAGGGTGTATTGGGAAGCGGGGGGTAACCCGATAGTGCAAACACCTTAGTGGGCTAGATCCTTATGGAGGACACGTCAAACTCACATCACCCGTGTCATAAAGGTAAGTGTGGATATTAGTGAAAAGGGGTCACGCTTAGCAAATAGTTCTCTTATTCTTCAAGTAAGCCACAACAACAGCAAATAAGGCAATCCGGTATGAGAAAATAATTCTATGATAATTTTGGCCAGTTATTCCTCTTTTAGTCCCTTCCCTTCCTCCTTCACCCACCAAAGCGTTTATCCTGCTTTGTAAGCAGGACCGTACCTGCTGGAGCCACGCCACTCCAGGGACGTGGCAGAGTCTCTGCGTTTCTGGGCTTCCTTGCCCTCCGTCGATGTTTTCTCCGGGAGTCAGCTGTTCCGGGCGGCTCAGCTCTTCAGGTGGTCCTTCTCCCCCTATCTCCCCTGCGTCTTCCCACTCTGTTTTTTCTTCTGTTCCCACGTCGTCCTCTTCTGTCTTCTCCTCTGCTCTCCCGTCGTCCTCTCTTGTCTTGATTTTTGATTCTCTTCTGCTCTCGCGTCATCCTCTCCCCCCGGGATGTTCCGCAGGGTTTTGGACGATGGGAATCCTGGAGGTCACCATTGTCGGTAGCCGGGTGTTTCGGCGCCCGGCTACATCTCCCCTCCCTAGTAAGGGACTGGTGGAGTTCTGTGCCAAAGGGGTAACGGGATAAGTAATCCGCCGTATATTGCTGGTCCCCTGGGATGTGACGGACCTGAAACAAAAAGGGTTGGAGTTCCATGAACCACTGCAGAACGCGGGAATTCGTGTTTTTGTGTGTAGTCAACCAGGTGAGGGGAGCATGGTCGGTATATAAGAAAAAAGGATGACCCAAAGGTAATACTGTAAATTCTCAATCGCCCATTTGATGGCTAAGCACTACCTCTCAATTATCGGATAACGTTGCTCGCGTGGCAGAAGTTTCCAGCTAATAAACACTATAGGGTGGTTATGGCCTGCTTCATCTGTTTGGAAAAGTACAGTGCCTATCCCTACATCAGAGGCGTCAGTTTGGAGATAGAATGTTTTTGCAAAGTCTGGACAGCTTAAGACTGGTTCGGTGGGGAGGCTGTTCTTTAAGGTGTGAAAACTAGATAGTTGACCTGGGGTTAGGTTTGGTATTCTTGACGGTTGTCCTTTTCGTAATAGGTCGGTAAGAGGGGCCACCAAAATGGAATAGTTCGGTATGAATCACCTATAATAGTATGAATAGTATGAGTTCGGTATGAATCACCTATAATAGCCTAGCCTAGAAAGATCGAAGTTCCCTCTTAGTGACTGGGACCGGTACTTGGTGTATGGCCTCTATTTTGCTCTTTTGCGGTCGCATTTGTCCTTTGCCTATAAAATACCCAAGATACGCAATGTTATTGTAGGCCAGGTGACACTTGGCGGGGTTGGCCGTAAGGCCAGCATAATATGACAATCTGAATATTTGATCTAGGTGGTTAAGATGGTCTTCCCAAGATTCGCTATAGACCACTATATCGTCTAAATAAGCTCCTGCGTATGTATAGTGAGGTCTCAAGAGTCGGTCCATTAACCTTTGGAAGGTAGCGCGAGCGCCATGCCATCCGAAGGGAAGCACAGTGAAATGGTATAGCCCTGAGGGTGTAGAGAAAGCTGTCTTTTCTCGATCTGCCAGGGCCAACGGTATCTGCCAATACTCCTTGGTCAGATCAAGGGTTGATAGATATTAGGCTTTACCTAGTCTTTCTAGCAATTCGTCAACCCCAGGGATAGGGTAGGTATCAAATTGAGATATTGCGTTTAGTCGGCGAAAATAAATACAGAAACGAACCGAGCCATCTGGCTTTGGTACTAGTACAATTGGAGAACACCAGGGGCTGATGGATGGTTCAATAACCCCTATTTGGAGCCTTTTCTCTACTTCCTACTCTACCAGAAGTTTTCGGGCTTCTGGGATACGATAGGGCGGAGGCGAACGATTTGGCCATCTGGGGTTTTGATCTGGTGCTGTGTCAGTGAGGTCCTCCTGGGTTTCGAGGAAAAGAACCTTGCATGCTGTGTTAGAAGAGTGTTGAGTTGGTGTTGTTGCTTTTCTTGTAGTGTGGGACTGATCTGAGGTCGCTTCAGCTCCGAATCTGGAGTAGTGGGGCACAGTTCTATGTCTAATGTTTTGTTAGGGGTTACCAGAAACTCCGTAGCTATTGGAGGAAGGGAGGTAGTTGACTCTTCCCATTTTTTTTTAACAGGTTGATGTGGAAGATCTGTGTCCTCCTTGGGTTTTGCGATATCTCAACCAGGTAAGTGACAGGGGGTACTGCCTTCACTATTTTTTATGGGCCTTGCCATGTAGCTAGCAATTTATTATCTGAGCTCGGGATTAAAAGGAGAACTTTATTGTTTGGTTGTAGTTGTCGCAATTTAGTACCCTGGTCATAGTACCGTTTTTGTTTTCCTTGTGCCCTTTCCATATGTAAACGGACATCTTCCCAAACTGTGTGTAGCTGGGTTTTGAGTTGTTGAGTATACTCTAGTATGGGTCTCCCCCCCCCCTCTTCTTCCTCCCATAATTCGGCAGCCATGTCTAGAAGGAGTACAGGGTTGACGGCCAAAGACCAATTCAAAGGGACTATGGCCCGTGGAGGCTTGTACATGGGATCTTATTGCGTAGAGAACGAGAGGTAATTTCTTATCCCAGTCTCGTACCGACTCGGAGACAGTTTTTCTCAATAGGGACTTAAGAGTACGGTTATATCTCTCAAGGAGACCGTCTGTTTGTGGATGGTATGCTGAGGTTTTGAGCTGTTTGATTTCCACAATTTGGCAGATTTGGGCCATTAAGTTTGACATGAATGGAGTCACTTGGTCGCTCAGAATTTCGTTTGGGAAACCCACCTAGGAAAAGAAACCAATCATAGCATGAGCCACATTCTAGGTTGTCATGCTGGAGCGGGGTATGGCTTCAGGATATCTTGTGGCATAATCTACAAGGACCAACATATATGTATACCCTTTTGTTGATGGAAAGAGGGGACCTACCAAATCCATTACCACCCTTGAAAAGGGGATGTCTATTATAGGCAATGGTGGTAACAGTGCTTTGTTTTGGGGTCCTGGGTCTACCATCTGACATTTAGGGCATTGTATACAAAAATGACGTATTTGGGCATAGACTCCTGGCCAGTAAATGCGTCGTAATAGATATTCTTCAGTTTTGTCTCTACCATAATGTCCCCCTCAGGGTTGACTGTGAGCAAGGTGTAGTACTTGTACTCGGTATGTCTCCGGTTCGACTAGTTGCCGCTTTTCGTGATTGTTAGGATTTGTAATTCTATATAAGAGGTCCTTTTGTATAAAAAATAAGGACCCACCTCACCAGTGATCTCTGATTTAGCCGCTCCCCAAGCATGCTGAAGGGAGGGGTCCTTTTGTTGGCTACTACGGAATGAAGGTAGAGGGTGAAGGGTTACACTCTGCACTTTCCTTGGATCTTTCTTCTCTTACCTCACGAAATAAAGCTTTTTATTGTCTCTTTTCTCCCTCTTGCTAGGTCTATATCGTATGATTCAGGTTTCTATCGGGGTATCCGAAAAGGGGGCCTCCGCCCACCATGACTAGTCAATTTTTTCTCTCTATGCTCTGTAGTAGGTCGGTGGAATGTACATAGTCTGTGCCCACAATGCATTCCTCTACCAGGTGGTCAATAACCCCCACTGTAACTGAATCCTGTTTCCCTTCCCACTCAAGGAGAACAGAAACTAAGGGCTAGTCCTTCATTTCCCCATGTATGCAGCAGATGGAAACTAGTTATTCGGGATGTGGGACCAACCAAGTCGGCCCTAATAACACACTGTCTACACCCAGAGTCCACTAAGGCCCTAATGCTCTGGCCATTAACCGTTATCTCCTGAGTATATCTAGAGTTGTCTTTTCCAGTACATAGGACGCGCCCTCGGGTCATCCCGATCTCCACAGGTTTACCCTTTTCTTCTTTGTGGGGGGCATAGTCGGGCTATATGGCCCCACTCGCCACAACTATAGCATTGAGGCTGTTGCATAGGATGCTTTTCAACTGTCCGAGGAGGGGGGGGCTTCTTCGACATTCTTTCGAGTAGTAGGGCGGTAGGTTAAACTTGGGGGTTGATTAGTGGAACTCGTTTACTTGGAAGGTCCCGTTTTAAACTCAGTTGACCGATGATATGCACAAGCCAGGTCAATAGCCATGTTGGTGTCTACATTGGGATGTTGTCGGATCCAATTACGGAAGGGAGGGCCTCTAGATACTGTTCGAGAAGACTAGCTTTTATGATGTCTTCCCGTTCCGTCCCAATCGGACCTAACCATTTAAGCCCTAGATCTTTTACCCTGTAATATAAGGTCCTGGGGTCCTCTGAAGGTTACCACTTTGACTTCCGGAATCTCAGTCGGTAATGTTCTGCATCATGTCCCATGCGTTCTAGTATGCTCTTCTTTATTTCGTTATATAGAGTGGTTCCATCTGGGTTAGCGGCCTGATAGGCAGTCTCTAGTGTACACGTTAGTAACTGAGCCACATATTGACCCCATCGTTCCTCGGGCCATGTGGCAGATGAAGCTACTCGTTCAAAGTTTGTGAAAAACGCGTCGGGATCTTCCCCCTCTTCATATTTTTGGAAGACAGAGCTTGGGACGTTGGGGTGGACCTTGCGGGCGGCGATAGTATCTGTCAATTTTTGAAAGGCCGTCTCATGTACCAACTGATTATTCGCGATAATGGTGGCTTGGCTCTTCAGGGCACTTTGGAGGGCTTCTCGATCGGCTTTGGCCTCCCTTTGTTGGACTTCCCTGTCAACATCAGGACAGTGCACGCTCTATGGGCGACTAAAATGCAAAAACCCAGTCTTTATGCAAAGGCATAATTCATGCATTATGTTTATATGCAGCTTGTTAACCTTTTGCATTGCAGATTTTAACCTTGAAAACCACTGTTAATAATGTTTGTAATAACTGTTCATTTACTGAGTGTGGTCCCTTTCTAGGACCGTCTAGAAACTTTCCCTGCCCCATGACTGGGTGTGGTCTGTGGGCTGGGCTTGTCTCTATATAAGGGAGTTAAGCCCAGCTCCATGGGCTCACTATTCAGAGGTCCCGGTGCAGAGCAGTAGCAACTTCCTGAGCTCCAGTCCCGGAGGCCTACAATGATATTTCTAGACCTGCCCTCATTATATTGATGATCCTTTTGCAGGGCGGTAAGGCGGAGTTCGGGCTGGTCCCCCGGCCTCCGTTTTCAAAGACAGTTGAGTTTTTGGGCCTAGTTGTGAAACTCCTTGTGTGCGTGATTGTGTTTTCATGACATTTACATATTCTTGTTTAAATCGGCAAGGTACACGATTCAATTCTGGGATGTGATTCTTGACATTCAGATCGGCAACAATGTGCTCAATCATTTCATGATATTTGCATTGTGTATTTTGAATCAGCAAGGTGCGCGATTCATTTCCTGGCATTTTACTTTGACATTCAGATCGGCAACAATGTGCGCAATCATTTCATGATATTTGCATTGTGCATTTTGAATCAGCAAGGTGCGCGATTCATTTCCCGAAATAAAAATTCTTGACATTCAGATCGGCAGTGTGCGTGATCATTTCATGACATTTGCATTGTGAAACTTTGACTCGGCAGCAAGGTGCGCGATTCTTTTCTGGCAGTAAACTCTTGATTTTCAGATCGGCTGTGCGCGCGATCTTTTCATGGCACTGAATACTTTGGTGTGCAGTGTTTGTTGAGGTGCACACATTTATCCTGAGCTTTTGGTTTTCTCAAAACGCTTAATTCAAAGTATGGCATTCTTTGCGCTAATTAAGCTCCTAGTACATTTTCTGTTGTTTTTTCATGGAATGTTCAGATAGCCTTTGTCCTCCTGTAAAAATGCAATGTTTATTCTGAAACTATTTTGAAGAAGGTTTTTGTATTCTAGACAGTATATGATATTTCCTGAAAAGCTCAAAAGAAACATTGTATTAACCCAGTCTTGATTTTTCCAGGTACCTAGATTTCTTGAGGCCTAGTTATAGTCATGTCCTAGGTTATCCAAGATTACAGTATAATAATTATTAGAACCATAGTCTATTGAAAGTCAATGTGATTATATTTTGACATTGTGTTCTTTACCCTCTTGCTTCCTACAGGTCTCCGTCCCAGCTGTTCCCTACCTAATCCCCTTTTCCCCACTTGGACTCTCTTAGGCTCTGCGGTATATCTATTGGAGTTTTGGAGCTTTCTAGTGGTGGACATGTTGGGAACGTGCGCAGGCCCCAAGGATGTGGTCTCCCTGACATTCCCATACTACTTGAAGGTGGCGTTGTCCTTCAGCCAGTTGTTGGATCATGTCTTCAATGGTTGGCTTCACCTCCATGGTATTCCGGTGTTGAGTATGTCCTCCTGTACTCAGCCGCTACTTCTTATCCCACTTTTGACACCACTGTGGCGGTGGGCGTAGCAGTAAGGACATATGAGACAACTCGGGGTTTGAGGTTTGTGAAAGATGTGTATTTTATTGGTAATTCACAAGTCCTCTCTCAGTCCATGAGTCTCCCTCCCTCCCTCTCTCTCTCTCTCTCTCTCTCTCTCTCTCTCTGTAATAATCTTTTCTTTCCTCTTCTCTCTTTCAGGGACGTGGCGGAGTCCCTGCGTTGCTGGGCTTCCTTGCCCTCCAGGCGGCTCCGCTCTTCAGCTGTTCCTTTGCTCAGTTTCTCCCCTGCGTCTTCCCGCTCTGTTTTTTCTTCTGTTCCCACGTCATCCTCTGTCTTCTCCTCTGCTCTTGCGTTGTCCTCTCCGGTCTTCTCCTCTGCTCTTGCGTTGTCCTCTCCCCGCCGTGGATGTTCCGCGGTGTTTTGGACTATGGGAATCCAGATATCCGGATTCCAGAGGGGTGTGTTTTCCTGTCCCGCCCCGCGGTGCCCCCGGGGTATCGGGCTGCCTGGAGGCCGCCATTGTCGGTAGCTGGGTGTTCCAGCGCCCGGCTACACACTCACCATTACCCTTGGAAATTTTCAAAAGAATAGTATGCTTTCGAATCAACAAATAACTAATCTTTCTCATTACCTATGGTTTACTTCCTACACTCCACCTCAAACATAATTTCTTTGATCCTGGATTTTTAATCTTTAATCTGGTCATCAACATTTCGTCTTTTTGGTACCTCTGAACGTATTTGCCACCTTTGACAATGAAAACCATCTCACTTTTTAAGTTTATCTAGTCTTTTTTGCAAGGCCGGACTGGCCGTACCGGGCATCGGGCGTTTCCCAGGAGGCTGAATGGGGGCGTGGGGTGCTTTTGCTACTGGGGGCCGGTTTTGTTGCAGTGCAGCAGTTTTACAAGCACTGCCCAGTCACTCCTATAGCCAACAGTTTGCAGGCAACAATAAAAGTGTTAATACGACTCTGGTGATTAAATGTACCTGCTGGAGAGAGAGAGAGAGAGGGTTTTTGTCTAGGGGCAGTATTGACTCACCCAAGTAGCGCAGAGGGTTAATATGCCTATAGCTAAGAACCTGTACTACGAAGATCACAGAACAGTATTGTATGTGCAATGCTCAGTAGGATACTGCTTTTGTCACAGAGATCCCTTTGTGACTGTGCAGTTCATAAATTACAATCATAATCTAGCACAGTGAGAGATAGAGTGCCAAAGAGCTGCATGCAAACTGCATGGTACAGGTTAGAAAGTTATTTTTTTCCCAGGCTTTGGTGATCCTAAGTTTGCTAAAAAAAAATGTTTTAAAAAGTGTTTGTTTGGGTAGACATAAATTATTAACCCCTTAGCTGCTGGGCCTTTTCCCCCCCAGTGCTGAGCCCTTTTTTGGCTATTTGGGGTAGTTCGCGCTTAGGGCTTCATAACTTTTTGTCCACATAAGCTAACCACGCCAAATTTGCGTCCTTTTTTTCCAACATCCTAGGGATTCTAATGGTACCCAGAGTTTGTGGTTTACCCTGGAGGAGACCAAGAAAATAGCCAAAATACAGTGAAAATTTTGTTTTTTCCAAAAAAATGGGAAAAAAGGGCTGCCGAAGAAGGCTTGTGGTTTTTTTCCCTGAAAATGCCATCAACCAAGGGTTTCTGGTGCTGAAATCACTATCTTCCCACCTTTCAGGAACGGGCAGACTTGAATCAGAAAACCGAATTTTTCAACACAAATTTGGCATTTTACTGGGACATACCCCATTTCTACTATATTTGGTGCTTTCAGCCTCCTTCCAGTTAGTGACAGGAATGGGTGTGAAACCAATGCTGGATCCCGGAATGCTAAACATTTCTGAAAACTAGACAAAATTCTGAATTCAGCAAGGGGTCATTTGTGTAGATCCTACAAGGTTTTCCTACAGAAAATAACAGCTGAAATAAAAAAATATTGAAATTGAGCTGAAAACAACAGCCATTTTTCTTTATGTTTTACTCTGTAACTTTTTCCTGCGATGTCAGATTTCTGAAAGCAATATACCGTTTTGTCTGCTGGACTCTTCTGGTTGCGGGGATATAAAGGGCTTGTAGGTTCATCAAGAACCCTAGGTACCCAGAGCCAATAAATAAGCTGCACCCTGCAGTTGGTTTTCATTCTATACTGGGTATACAGCAATTCATTTGCTGAAATATGAAGAGTGAAAAAGAGGTATCAAGAAAACCTTTGCATTTCCAAAATGGGATCAAGATAAGGTTTTGAGGAGCAGTGGTTATTTGCACATCGCTGAATTCCGAGGTGCCCATACTAGCATGTGAATTGCAGGGCATTTCTCAAATAGACGTCTTTTTTACACACTCTCTTATATTTGGAAGGAAAAAATGTAGAGAAAGATAAGGGGCAATAACACTTGTTTTGCTATTCTGTGTTCCCCCAAGTCTCCCGATAAAAATGATACCTCACTTGTGTGGGTAGGCCTAGTGCCCGCGACAGGAAATGCCCCAAAACACAACATGGACACATCCTATTTTTTTTATAGAAAACACAGCTGTTTTTTCCAAAGTGCCTACCTGTAGATTTTGGCCTCTAGCTCAGCCGGCACCTAGGGAAACCTACCAAACCTGTGCATTTCTGAAAACTAGAGACCTAGGGCAATCCAAGGAGGGGTGACTCGCGGGGCTCGGACCAGGTTCTGTTACCCAGAATCCTTTGCAAACCTCAAAAAGTGGCTAAAAAAACAAGTTTTCCTCACATTTCGGTGACAGAAAGTTCTGGAATCTGAGAGGAGCCACAAATTTCCTTCCACCCGGCGTTCCCCCAAGTCTCCCGATAAAAATGATACCTCACTTGTGTGGGTAGGCCTAGCGCCCGCGACAGGAAACGCCCCAAAGCGCAACGTGGACACATCAAAATTTTTGGAAGAAAACAGAGGTGTTTTTTGAGAAGTGCCTACCTGTAGATTTTGGCCTCTAGCTCAGCCGGCACCTAGGGAAACCTACCAAACCTGTGCATTTCTGAAAACTAGAGACCTAGGGCAATCCAAGGAGGGGTGACTCGCGGGGCTCGGACCAGGTTCTGTTACCCAGAATCCTTTGCAAACCTCAAAAAGTGGCTAAAAAAACAAGTTTTCCTCACATTTCGGTGACAGAAAGTTCTGGAATCTGAGAGGAGCCACAAATTTCCTTCCACCCGGCGTTCCCCCAAGTCTCCCGATAAAAATGATACCTCACTTGTGTGGGTAGGCCTAGCGCCCGCGACAGGAAACGCCCCAAAGCGCAACGTGGACACATCAAAATTTTTGGAAGAAAACAGAGGTGTTTTTTGAGAAGTGCCTACCTGTAGATTTTGGCCTGTAGCTCAGCCGGCACCTAGGGAAACCTACCAAACCTGTGCATTTCTGAAAACTAGAGACCTAGGGCAATCCAAGGAGGGGTGACTCGCGGGGCTCGGACCAGGTTCTGTTACCCAGAATCCTTTGCAAACCTCAAAAAGTGGCTAAAAAAACAAGTTTTCCTCAGATTTCGGTGACAGAAAGTTCTGGAATCTGAGAGGAGCCACAAATTTCCTTCCACCCGGCGTTCCCCCAAGTCTCCTGATAAAAATGATACCTCACTTGTGTGGGTAGGCCTAGCGCCCGCGACAGGAAACGCCCCAAAGCGCAACGTGGACACATCAAAATTTTTGGAAGAAAACAGAGGTGTTTTTTGAGAAGTGCCTACCTGTAGATTTTGGCCTCTAGCTCAGCCGGCACCTAGGGAAACCTACCAAACCTGTGCATTTCTGAAAACTAGAGACCTAGGGCAATACAAGGAGGGGTGACTCGCGGGGCTCGGACCAGGTTCTGTTACCCACAATCCTTTGCAAACCTCAAAAAGTGGCTAAAAAAACAAGTTTTCCTCACATTTCGGTGACAGAAAGTTCTGGAATCTGAGAGGAGCCACAAATTTCCTTCCACCCGGCGTTCCCCTAAGTCTCCCGATAAAAATGATACCTCACTTGTGTGGGTAGGCCTAGCGCCCGCGACAGGAAATGCCCCAAAACAGAACGTGGACACATCACATTTTTTCATAGAAAACAGTGCCTACCTGTGGATTTTGGCCTCTAGCTCAGCCGGCACCTGGGGAAACCTAGCAAACCAGCACATTTTTGTAAACTAGAAACCCAGGGGAATCCAAGATGAGGTGACTTGTGGGGCTCGGACCAGGTTCTGTTACCCAGAATCCTTTGCAAACCTCAAAATGTGGCTAAAATACCACGTTTTCCACACATTTCGGTGACAGAAAGTTCTGGAATCTGAGGGGAGCCACAAATTTCCTTCCACCCAGCGTTCCCCCAAGTCTCCCGATAAATATGATACCTCACTTGTGTGGTTAGGCCTGGTGCCTGCGACAGGAATAGATCACACAACGGTCAATGTTGGTCCTTACGTGAGGCAGCTGTTGACCCTGGGGTGATCCATTCCTGACACAGGCACTAGGTGTAGGCACTCAAGTGGGGTAGTGTTTTTATCAGGACAGGTGAGGAGTCACTGGGTGGTAGGAATGTTGTGGATCCCAGCATATTCCTGTAGTTTGTGTGACAGAAATGCGAGAAAAATAGAGGTTTTTCTCAACATTTCAGCTTTGCAGGGTATTCTGGGTAAGAAAACTTTGGGGAATCCACACAAGTCACACCTCTGTGGACTCCCCCGAATGTCTAGTTTCCAGAAATGTTTGGGTTTAGTGTGTTTCTCTATATGGCCGCCGAATCCAGGACCAAAAACACAGGTGCCTGCCTTACAAAACCAGTTTGTTTTGCCATAGACAATTTTGATGTCTCCACAATATGATTTGGGTGGTGGAATTTGGGGCTGAACTAAATTGGTGAGCTCCCAAGAGAGCACTCTCTCTCTGCTTGCCGCCGCATTCACCTGCTCTCTGGGTTGGCCTAACCCACTATTACCCAGTTGCACGAACAGCTTGCGAAGGGACAGCAGGACTGTCCTCATCACCTCCCTCATAATGTACTGGAAGAGGAGTTTTCGAATGGGACTCCTCTGACTGAAAAATCACTCCCAGAGTCTGCGCCATTGTCCTATCCCTCAGATGCTGTCTCAGTCTCTGATCCTATGTCAGAGCGGTCCTCTATAACCCGAGTGCAGGCAGCAGTCATCCATCAAGATGCCATCTCTGCTATTGGCTAAACTGTTGCTCTAAAACACTAGCCTACGTAGACAGTCACAAAATCGATGGTGTGTGTGAGATACGTGCAACAGTAGAGGCCACCTTACCTGCGCTTCTTCCCTCAATCAGCACGTACTTTCAAGACACTCAAAAAACACCTTGTCACATACCATTCGTCACAGTCTTTAGCACCTCCTGCGCCCAGTCCAACAATCATTATTGGTGCTCCCACTCCCTCCTCCTCGGAATTCCTCATTACCACCCAGCAAAAGTGCCCTTCATCTCTCCATAGACTTTACTAATGTACTCAGCTATTTACATAAAATACAGATGTGCTCTTTGCAGTAGGCATATAAACCTTCTGCGCTTCTTTATGGCACTAAAACTGCCACTAGACAAGTCGGACCCTTTTCCCCCCAGGGAAACCACACACATATTGACAAAAGTGATGTATATATGACAGCCAACCACCTGAAACTCAACTCAAGCAAAACCGAAATAATCCTCTTTGGCCCTCACCAAAAAAACCTGGGACCCCCCATGGTGGCCCACCACGCAAGGCCCTGCACCCACCCCCGCCAACTACGCACGCAACCTCAGCATCATCCTAGACTCCTCCCTCTCTATGACCCAACAAATCAACGCTCTTACCTCCTCATGCTTCAACAAACTCCGTATACTGAAAAACATTAAAATGGATCCCCACAGAGACCAGAAAAACTGTCACTCACGCACTCATCAGCAGCAGGCTTGATTACAGAAACGCCCTCTACGCCGGCACCACTCTAAAACTCAAGTGCAAACTACACGCATCCAGAACTCAGCAGCACGACTCATCCTCGACCTCCACCGACACGAACACATCTCTCCACACCTCAAATCCCTCCACTGGCTCCCCATTGACAAAAGGATCACCTTCAAGATCCTCATCCTCACACACAAATCACTCCACAACACAGGCACTGCCTACCTCAACGAGAGTCACCTTCCACACCCCCACACGAAACGTCCGTTCAGCTGACCTCTCTCTCGCCTCTGACCCCCGCATCAAACACACCACCACCGGGGGCAGATCCTTCTCCTACATTGCACCCAAAACATGGAACGCACTCACAACCCACATTCGCAAGACCCAAAACCTACTTCTTTTCAGGAAGGGCCTCAAAACCTGGCTTTTTGAACAGTGAACCTCCTAGCCCCTTTCCCTCCCCCCCGTCCCCCCCCCCAGCGCCTTGAGACCCTCACAGGTGAGTAGCGCGCTTTATAAATCTCTTTGATACAGATCTACCAATATATATATATATATAAATATATATCTACATAGATATATCTATAGATATATCCATGTACCTAGATATATCTATCTACATAGATATATATATATATAGATATATACATATATTTTTTTTTAGTTGTATTGTTTCCTTGGGGGCCAAAATGGCCCCCAGGGAAACCCTACAACATCTAAAAAAAAAATTGCCACGGGCGACCCCCTGTCATTTCATTTTTTTTTTTTTTTTTTAAATCCCCTGGGGGGGGGGGGGGGGGGGGGTGCGATCGCGCCCCCCCCCCCTCCCCAGGGGGCACAGCTGCGATCGGGGGCCAGAAACAGTTTCAGAAGGCCTCGTAAGAAAGGGGAGAGTCTCCCCTTTCTTACGAGGCCTTTTCAAAATGTTTCCTGACCCCCCCGATCGCAGCTGTGCTGCGATCGGGGGAGCCAGGAAACCTGAAAGTGTTTCCTAGCCCCCGATCGCAGCACAGCTGCGACCGGGGGCCAGGAAACACTTTCAGGAAGGCCTCGTAAGAAAGGGGAGTGTCTCCCCTTTCTTACGAGGCCTTCCTGAAAGTGTTTCCTGGCCCCCGATCGCAGCTGTGCTGCGATCGGGGGCCAGGAAACACTTTCAGGAAGGCCTCGTAAGAAAGGGGAGACTCTCCCCTTTCTTACGAGGCCTTCCCGAACGTGAAAAAGGCCGTTTTCCCCATGAAAGCAGGAAGCGGCCGCAAGGCTGCTTCCTGCTTTCATGGGGAAAACACCTTTGCAACGTCGGCGCGCTGACGTCACAAAGGGGCGGGTGGGGGGCGGGGGGAGACACGGTAGCTTCCGTGTCTCCCAGGGGGGGAAAAAAAATAAAAAATAAATCCTCGGGTGCGACGCACCCGAGGATTTATTAATGCCCTTCCTGGTGTCGGCCACTGGTCGTGACCCGCACCAGGGAGGGTGTGTGGGCGTCGGCCAGTGGCCGACGCCCGCACCTAAGCGGTTAATAAAGTCAACCCTAACAATTTTGTTATGTTCTGAATCCGGAGTTTTTGCTTTCTCAGATCACGCACTCTAAAAAAACAAAATGCCTACCAGTATGGATGACTTGAAGCATACACTTATAGTCCCCGTTGTCAACATTTTCTATCCATTGATTGACACATGATTCATTGTTTCCGTATGTGTGCGTGATGTAAAGTGCTCCAACATCCTACGTTGGTCAGAGAGGCGATATAAAACAAATTAAATACATGTGAGACAAGGGTTATGGATAGATGAGAGGCATTGTTGAAGGGTAGTGATGAGGGAATCGTTAAAGAACCCTAATAAAGATTACCACATTCTGGGGCATTGTAGGGTCATCAATTAATATGCTTTAAAAACAAATATAATTGAACATATATTGAATAACGTCTTGTAGAATGTACCGTTTTTGCCATTGTTTCCAAAATTTTCTTGGGAGGAGAACCCCTATGCCACATTGTAGTGGTCAGGCTTGCTCAGTAAACACCATATGAGGGCTGGTCTGAAAAATTTGCCAGGGCTGCTTTGGGTTCCCAGTCCGGCCCTGCTTTATCCTTTTAAAACAAAGACCTTTCCAGCTTCAGGTCAGTATTCCACTTCTTTCCATCACCAAATTATCCTCATTTATGCTGGTTTTAAAGATTTGATTTCTATTTCACTTACGAAAACCAAATGTCCATTTACAGAGGCCTTTCATTTTCTGTTATAAATAAATTCAAAACTATATGCTTTTTCCCACTATACCTTCACTTCCATCTAAAGTTTTGGCTGGCCTAAGCTACACAAGGTCTCTTTATGTTGGTCTGACGAAAGAAGCATTTCTTTCCCTTCAATCTATTCTTCCCTCCTCTGTTTGTATATTGTTTGGTCTGAGTTATTCTCACCGTATTTCTCTTCAGCTTTACAACCTTCATTGGCTTTCTGGTCTTCTTTTCAATTTCACTACTTAAGCATAACCTATAACTGTGTGCATCGCTGCCCTGCTCATGACTCATGTTTTCTGATTTCTGATTTCTTTAAAAATTAAATGGTATCACCATCGCATGGATTTCTGTACTGTATTCTAGACCTCTTCCTTCATGTGCTCCCAAATTGGGAAATGACGCCTCCCTTAAATCTATATTTCCATTATGTTGACATTAAAAAAAAATACCTGGTTACCACTGCTTTCTCAATTCTTCCAAGCCTGTCAATTGACCTTTTTCAACAGTACTCAATTAACGTGTTATTATGTATCAAGACTTGTCAATATTTAGTTCTACAATGGCACTCTACATCGGTGTCCCACACTTTGGATAAAAGTTGTACATGAATGTAATAAAATGAATATTTAAGCATTATTCCTTCCCTTCCCTCCTTGACCTGCTAGGAAACCATGTTAAAAACTGCACTATTTAGTCTTTTTTCTTTGACAAAACTTGATGTCCATCTCAAGCAAGAACTTGTCAGTAAAGTGGACGGCATGTGTATTTTGATACCAAGTAAGGGGAAATAGGTTTTCACAAGGGCGTGGGAGTCAATAGCTAAATGAAACACTGGTTTTGTCTCTCTTCTACCTGGGCGACTTCTTCCTAGAGCCACTGCCGCTTTGCTGTGCTTATTTTAACAGAAGCAATAACATCAATAGTAGTACTCATCACATACCTTATATGCAATCAACATGAGATACAACCAGCAGACACAACGTGTATTTGGAAAGCACATGTTCACCTCTTTAGGCATTTTGACTCTGAATGAAAGAGGTATACGATACTCAAAGAAATGGTACTCATTATTAACCTAGGAAGGATGATGGGGGGGACCCGTCGGGATTCTAATCTAAAACCTGCTAATACATATTTGGACTAAGTAACGCTTCGTGTTTTTTGTTTTGTTTTTTAAAAAGGCAGACTTCTAATGCGTGATAAAGGACAAACAGATGAGCAACTTGAAACCCATGTTCACCTCACTTTATAAAATATTAGGATGTGCAATAATTCTATGTCAGGAACAGAAGGTTCGGATTATGCTTCTTTAATTTTCTGCAAAAACACAGCAGCCAATAACAAAGTAAAAAAGAAACACTACGTTACCCATGAGTCTTGTCCACCCTCTCTATGACCCACCTATTAAGTCCCATCAACCTGTATAAAGTCCACATAAATCAAAGTCCTTCCTCTTTCTTTGCTGCTGACAGCCATATAGAAGTGTCATTCTTTCTTTTGGTTTTTCAAGGCTATACTATTTGTACTGTATGGTTTCCTAGTGCTGCACCACACACTTGCATGGGCTTATTGACACCTTTGCAATGTAATATAAACAAATTGTATGGCATGGCACACCGTGCCGTCAGGCACCATCAGTCATTACACTGCGTGCAGGCGCGCTCTTTCTGAAAAGCTTTTATAATTACATATTTGAGGTGTGCAAGCACGGACTCCTGATCCGGCTCTGAATGCTGGGGTGAGGGGATTTAGGCTGCTGTGCAGCATGAGGGAGCAGTCCTTTTTAGGGTCGAGCCTGCGTCGCATGCGTATCGCTAGCGAGACGCTTTAGGGATTAGAAAAGGGCTCCGAGCCCTGTCGACGTCACGTCAGTGTCTTTCATTGGCAAGTTGGCTTGCCCGTTAGAATCCGCCTCTTTTCATTAGTGGAAGGCACGCATATGTCATACCTTTTCTGGTGGTTAGCCCTCCTCGAGCGCAGGGGACCAAGTACAGAAAACATGCGAGGCTCGCTGGGTTTGTGGAATACTTTTTCTCAGTTTTCGCAGTGCGATCTTGCTGGGCAGAAGTCCAGCGCTTCGCATACTATCGACCTTGTTACTCAGTTAATTGCAGTTTTGCCAATACTTTTATTCGTGTGAACTGTAGCAGCAGGATCGCACTGTTTTTTTTTTTTTATGCAAATCCGGTTGGGAGTTTACAACTGTAAACAGCTGTAACTCCGACAAATGCGAGACCTTAGTGCATTGCAAATGCTTGTTCTCCATTTGTGTTTGTGCATAAGCAACCGACTTTCCAAACTGGCTTAACACGCTCGACTGACACCTGGATGGTTTAAACTTCAGCTCTCTGAGCAATTTGTCACTTCGCTTTGCCCACCGTTCCTCTCACGCCTGATGGGGCTGTAAAATAATTCGAGTCTTGCTCTAGGGGGTTTTGAAGGTGCCTCCCTACACTTGTATTCTTCCAGCTCTTTTGCACCCTGGAACCCCCCCCTCCCCACCCCGCCCCGCCCATATACTACTTACCTCTACACAAGTATCGTCCCTGGAGAAATTTTTCTGCCTGTGACAACATGGCCCATCAATATCCAGATGAAGACCAGTATGAGGAGTATGCTGAGGGTCCTTATGACCAACAGAGGGACGAGTGCTCAGTCTATTTTCAATTTTGGCAGAAGGAAGTTTAGTGCCGGCTCGGGGACTCCAGCCCCCACACTCCTCCCCGTAGAGGGTAATTTGTCAGAGTCTGGCCGTTCTCACAGGGATTCCTTTGAGAAAACAATTGAATCTGTCCTCCTTGATTATGGTTATGGATCTGACACAAACCAGGGTCCTGCCAGCTCAAGTCATGAGCCCCACCACACAACAGTTGATTCAACCTCCACTGACCCCCGATGGCAATCAATCTATGGTTCTGCAAGCTAGCGGTAAATGAAAACTAAAGTCTAAACATCCAGGGTAGTTGCCCTTTTCCTCAGAGTAAGAACTTGCATTTCAATCCTGATGAAATTATTAATCTTAGATCTTCTGAGAGGGTTCCTTGTCAAGAAGTGGCCGAATTTGTCCAATCGAGACCGAGAAAGTGATTTGAAAGAGGTGTGCAGTGCCTTGCACTTTGAATGTCCGACACCTTCCCTTTCTGGGAGGGTAGCAGATAACAGAGAACTTCATCCCACTATGGCTACCTTCCTCAAGAAATATGCTTAAGTCCATAAGAAGGGTATCAAGAGAGCCTGGCGTGGGTGCCAAGATAAGCGGTTAGATGAGGGGTCTCCATACAATAAAAATCATCCTGAGCTACTAATATTATTAGTTTGAATAGTGACCACATCTGACAAGATTACCTTAGTGGCCACCCCATACAAGATTATAAGCGATCACCTCAGAACATCAGGCAGGAGTTCCAGCAGAAATGTAAAAATAAAATAAAAAAAAACGCTTTATTGATTTGAAATACCTCTACACTGATCATATGTAACAGCCACAGGTGCAGTGCCCCTTCACCAAAGTATTAATATGAGTAATAAGCCTCCCCAAAGCACATGATGTATAACTCAAATGTCAGCTTTAAATATATTTTGGAAATTCAACCATTTTTCTCGAAACATCAGCATTTGTGTAATGAAAATGCACATTGTCTCTCAAATGCACATTTTTAAATTATATCATTATTTATATTATTCAACACATACATGAGAGCTACTAAGAGATCTGGAGAGCTACCAGTAGCTCACGAGCTACTAGGTGGAGAAGCCTGTGTTAGATAAAAGATAGCATCCCTTCTTCAAAAGAAGGCAGCAGCGGAAACTTGCCCACACCACAAAGGTTTTTATAAACACAATATTGCCTATCCAGAAAAAAAATGAGTGGGCTCATGCGTTGTACTCAATCTTCACCAATTTAATTCTTGGATTGTCTACAGACATTTCGAGACGGAGGGCATTCACCTCCTAAAAGATTATATACAAAAAGGGGATTGGATGGTGCATGTAGACTTAAGGGATGCATATTTGACAATCACAATTTTTGCTTCTCATTGAAGAAATCTGTGATTTTTCTGGTGCAATCAGTGTTACGGGTTTTCAGCTCTACTGTTCGGACCATCTTTAGCCCCTTGGTGCTTCACCAAGGTGGTGCACCCAGTAGTCCAATGGCTCATAGAGAAAGGAGTTTGCCTGGTCTTACCCTTATCATCAATGTCAAACAGTACTTTTACATCTTTCTTTGACAATTGATCTCTCACAAGAATTAGGCTTGGTCATAAACAACAACAACAACAACAACCAAATCTAAGCCCTCCCTAGAACACAGACGTCTTGAGATTCCAGACTGACTGTGTCAGCTCGACTCAAACTTCCTCTGACAAAAGACGAAATGTGGCATCTTTCTGCTGACAAAAATTTCACTAATGAGATATATCAACGAATTGAGGGAAACTCAGTCTCGGCTTCTAGTGGAAATAGCCAAGGATTTCTGGCACTACTGCCCAAATCATCAGATTTCGATAACAGCAGAATATATACAGGGCAGGGTGAATGTGATCGCGGTTTGGAATTCGATTACTTCAAGATTCCAACGACTGGAGACTTCATCCTAGTGTTTTTGAATTTCTAAATCAATTATGGGGCCCTGGTCTGAAATCTTTTTGCATCATGTCTGAATTATCATCTTCCCCAATTTTACAGCTGGAGACCAGATCCTCTGGTTGTTTGGATGCCTTCCTACAGCCTTCGACAGGGGGGTGTGGGGGGGTCTGATGTATGCCTTTCCCCGTTTTGCGATGATTCACAGAATCCTTTCCCAGGTTCAACAGGTCAGCAGAATTTAACTCAGTATTGGAGGGCACAGTTTTGGATTCGTGTGGCGATAGCCCTGTGCTGTGCCCCTCAAATTCGGACTTCTGGATCTGATGCGTTCTCCTCATCCCTTAATTCTGGAGGGCAGATTGTCCCTCATGGTGTGGCAACTCTCGGGAGGTATGAACAAACCTCATACATTTCACAGCACACCAAGTTCTTCATTTCCTTTCCCAATCCTGGGCCTCTAGTATGCACAAGCGATCTGCATCAGCTTGGAAAGGATGAATTGGTTGGTGCAATCAACAGAGTGTGGATCCCTTGGGAACCACAGTGCAAATGATAGCTAATTTTTTATCCCACATGTCCGCTCAAGGCTTGGCCTATAGAACAATTAAAAACTTTTGATCTGGCATTTCTGTTTCCCATGCACAGATAGATGATAAGCCAGTAGGTGAACATCCAATGATACGTAAATTACTACGTGGTGTACGCATGGTAAGACCCCCACATCCCAAACAGTCAGTTCTTTAGGATGCTAATGTGGTACTATTGTCTGCTAAATTGAATCTCCTACTTTGTTTAATTTTCTTGTTGAAGAGTGTCGGACATCAAGGCACTGGATATTGCAGGTAGAGTATGTACTCACACTGGAGTCTCTTTCCGTATTCCCAAACACACTAAATCCAACTTGAAATGAAGTTATCCAAGTTTTCTGAAGAGGTCAAAACTACTGCCTGGAGATCACGCTGCTCAATTATTTGTCTCTCTCTAGAAGCCGTTCGGCCCAGTGTCTTTGGCGCCGATACCAAATTGGGCCCGATGGCTTTTAGGGGCAGCTGGTACGGATATTCCTATTTTTGGAGCTCATTCTGTGAGGGGAGCTATGGCTTCTAAGGCTTTTTCTTCAGGTTCTTGGTTGAAGGATATCATGACAGCTCCTGACTGGTCCTCACAGTCTACGTTCAAGTTGTTCAATCGTAAACCTATTGTTGATATAGCATCTAGATTGGCTGCACAGCTTTAAACAAGAATAATCCAAAGCCTCCGTTCCTGACATTGAATAAAACAATTTAGAGTATTTGCATCCAGAACTTTCAGTTCTATCAGGGATGCTGAGGCAAGGATTATCCAACCCAGAGAACTCGGATAGATTTATGTATATTTAATTATTTGGAATATGTTATTATTCTGTCTCCCACCCAATATGATGTTGATTGTTGGTCTACAATATTGAGGTATTGAGAGATGCAAAAGCATCTTAGAGGTTTGGGATCTGTTGTCTGAAGTTCTAGGAGACACGATATGGCATTTGAATCCGGAAGTCTGCAGACGTAGTGCCATTTACACGGTTCCACATCTGGCATGAGGCAACAGAGGATCGCTCAAGGATTCACAGTTGCACGTTTTTCCAGATGTTGTTTGGTTCAGTTGGTTTTGATTACTATTCTGAATAATGGCTCGAATCTATTTACAAAGAAAGAGGAAGGACTTTGTGTTATGTGGACTTTACATGGGTTGATGGGACCTGATTGGTGGGTCATAGAAAGGGTGAACAAGACTCATTGGTTTTGTAGTATTTGTTTTTTACTTTTATTTGCTGCTGTGTTTTTTGCAATAAACTAAATAGAAGCATAATCCTTGCCTCTTTGTCCTTAAAATTGAAAATATTTGATGTGAATGTTAGAACTTTTTTTTAATTCTACACTACGTCGCACTTATAACTCCTAGCTAAAACTAATTTCCCACAGATGAAATTCCACAAGATTACCTTGTTTCATAATATCAGCAAAAAAAAAATAACAAAAAAAAAAAAAAATCACATTCCCAATACAACGTAATTTTGCTATAATATGAAAGGCAACATTGTGTGGCAGAATTTCACTTTTAGTGCTAACCTCATAGGTTTCTAACGAAGACATACATACTTGCATAACGAAGCACCTGGGCTGTAACGAGCTGTTAGCTTCATATTAAAAGTTTGTTTTATCACAATCAATCAATGGAAGAGAAAGGAGTAATATTCCAATATCTCAGAGTTCATAGAACTTAACACGTTGTTTGTCTAGAAACCTCAGAATGCAGCAGAAGGAATGCTCAAAAGGTGCCATCTTTCAGAGGGTGCAAGATGTTTAATGCCATACATAATTTAATTTGGAGTCCTGTTGCTCGTGCAGCATTCCCCTTCTTGACATACCAACATCATCACAAACCCTGGTACAAAGTGCTGGCACAGCAAGAAGCCCATGTATCCCTACTCAGTCAATCCAGTGAACATAAATTGCAGCAATGCTGATTAACCTTAACAAATGATGTACTTGGGAAAACCGCCTCAGCAAATCATAGAATACCCTGTAGGGTGGAGCATAAATTTGATGAAAGAACAGACAAGAGAACTTTAACCAAAGATGGACCAAGTTACTTACTTTCAGTAACGCCTTATCTGGTGGAGACTATCTAGTTGCAAATTCATTACCTCAGACTATTCCCCAGGAGTCAGACTGGATCCAGAAACTTTGAGCAGTATCTTTGCATCATTCAGCTCTGCACTGGCCAAGCCATAAGTGACTTGAGCAGTGCCTATATAGGTGCTAGCTCAGCACACTAGTAGTAATTTTTTACAACCTGTTCACACCAGAAGTGCAGATCCACGAAGGTTGCTGATGTACCAGTGTGCAGACAGTAAGGACCTCAAAGTTTTCCCTATTTGGAGAAATCCACTCGCTGAGCAGGAAGGGTCGGTAAGGTATCTGGGGCTAGATAGTATCTACCACAGAAGGCACTACAAAAGGTAAGTAACTTGCTCCTCTGATAAAGACTTCTAGCCGTAGATTACTTAACTAGGTACCCAACCAATACATCTCTGGAGGTGGGTCTGCAAACCGATGTAGACAAAGAATTCCTGTATGACCAAACAGGCAAAGTGCCCATCACAATGGACCCGATGGTCCAGGCAGTCATGCTGAGTAAATGTGTGCAGAAATACCCATGTTGCAGCCTAACAGACATCCAGGACAAGACTCTGCGAGTGAACACATTGGTTGCAGCTTTAGCTCAGGTGGAAAGAGCATGCAGGCCCTCAGGGGTTTCCTTCTTGGCCAATGCGTATCAGATTGCAATGCAGAGCACTACTCATGATGAGATGATGTGTTTCTGCATGGCCTTTCTTTCCTTGCTGCAACAAACCCAATGAAGAGTTGATCATCCATCCTGAACTCTCTAGTATGGTCAATGAAGAATTACAACCCTCCTTTAGGGTTCAGGATGTGGATTCTCTCCTCCTCTTTAAAAGGGAGAGGCGGACAAAGCAGGTAGGAAATATGATGGACTGGCCTATGTGAATAGGTGTTACGGCTTTTGGTAGGAAAGAGGCACGCGTTCTCAAAACCAGTTTGTTCGGATAGAAAGTTGTGTAAGGAGGGTGCATGGAAAGTGTACGTAGTTCACTAACCCTCAAGGCTGATATAATCGGTAGTAGAAGAGCTATTTTTATGGTCAATAAATGAAGGAGGCAATTGTGCAAGGGCTTGAAGAGGGCACACAGCACGACCTTTAGAACTAGTTTCAGATCCAATAGGGGTACAATAAAGTGTTTTGGAAGGAACATATGCTCGAGCCCTTTGATAAAAGCAAGTCACAACTGGGGACTTAATCAGGGAGAGTTGATTCAGCAAGTGCAAGAATGCAGATATGCTGAAATATACCCTTTAACTTTGCCCAAAGCAAAGCCTTACCAGGCTAAAAAGAGAACAAACAACAAAACCACAGACAATGGTGCAGAAAGGGGATCGACCTGTTTGGAAGCACACCATGTCACAAAATTTGCCCCAATGGCAGGCATATACTGTGTTGGGTGAAGGACGCCTGGCTACCAGAATTACATTACAGTCTTCAGAAATAAAGTTGAAAGCTGAACTGCCACTGCTCAATCTCCATGCATACCGGTAGAGTGTACGCACGTTCGGGTCCAGGACCATGTCCTGGTGGTGCAACAGAAGACCTTCCTGAAAAGGCAAACTGATCAGAGGACCAATGCTCATGCTCAGGAGTTCTGGATATTACAATTTCTATGCCCAATTCGGTGCCACAAGAATGACTTGGGCCCAGTCCTTCCTGATCTTCTTGAGAAGTCTGGGCAGGAATGATATTAGCTGAAATGCATACAGGAGGCTAGAGCTCTATTTGAGGTAAAAAGCATCTCTGAGCGAGAGTCACCTTGGAAACTTCAGAATGCAGAAGTGCTCACATTGCTTGTTCCTGATGGTAGAAAATAGATCTAACCAAGGCTCTCCCCTATCTCTGAAGAGACCTTTGCTACCTCTGGATGGAGACACCATTTGTGATCCGCTAGGTATAAGTGGTTGAGTTTGTCCACTCTGGTTTTCAAAAGCCCACTAGATGTTGAACCACCAAGGAAATGCTCTGACGTTTCAGCCATGTTGTGAGACACAGGGCCTCTTGACACTTGGGTCATGACCCCACCCTGCATAGTTTGCTGCAATATGACATGGCGGTGGTGTTGTCTAATAACACTCAAACTAGCCTTCCCCCCGATAGGAGGAGAAAAAGGTTTCAAAGCCAGTTGGATCGCTCTCTGCTCCAGCAAGTTTATGTGGAGCTGAGACTCTGCCGGAGACCAAAGTCCTCCGATTACCACCTCTCACAGATGGCCGCCCCAACCCAGAAGTGATGCATCTGTCACTTCAGTCAGCTCTGGGTGGGAAAGGAAGAGGGGTCTGCAGTGGACCCAATTGTTCTTCATCTGCCACCACTGCAGGTCTTTGGCAGCTCCTTCCAATAACTGAACCATGTCAAAGATTCACCTGGTGCTGCGCCCACTCGGACTTTAGAGCCTGCATATGCCAGACTTCATGTGTTACCAGCAGAATGCAGGGTGGCCATGAGACCCAGTAGCTTCATTATCACTGAAATCCAGGGTAGAGGCTGAAACATAAGAATCACAGACCAACTAACCTGGACTCACCATTCAAGAGAATAAGCCAGAAACTTCCCTGCATCACCAATGAAAGGGAGTGTCTGAGAGGGAGTCCAGAGGGATTTTGGCACATGTATAGTGAATACAGGAGGTCTGCCATAATCTGAAGGTGGGAGAGGACTGCTTGGGGGCAGGTCCGCCTTCAACAGCTTGTCAAGGTAGAAGACGACTAGAACCCTGACCTCTGCAGGTGTGTTGCAATCACCATCATCACCTTGGTGAACACCAGAAGGGCGCACAGTGAACTGATAACCCTAGTGGCCCACAGTGAACTGCAGGTAGTGCCTATGTCCAGGCAGGATGGGAATGCTGCATGTCAAATTCAACCATCCAGTCTACAGGGTCTACAGTAGACATAACCTAAGCCAAGTAAGCATCTTTAATTTCTTCTTCAGGAAGAAACTGAAAAGTCTGTAATAGGGCAGATGTCTCTGTTCTTCCTAGGCACCCGAAACTAGCAGGAATAGCAACCATGACCTATTTCTGATGCTGGAACCCTCTTGAAGGCTCCTTTGGCCAAATAAGCCTGTAAGAACTGGTGGAGCAGGGACAGGTGGTCCTCCATCATCCGGTCTGAGGATCGTTGGAACAGATAGCGGAGTTTCTAGAAAACAGATGGAGTAATCACACTAAACGATCTTAAGTACTCACTTGTACTAAGTTATGGACTGTCAGCGGGGCAGGTGATGTCAGGTCCTGCTACCCACTAGGTGCCAGTGATGGCACAAGGGCAAACTAAAGTGCTATGGAGACTGCGGCTTATAATGAAGCAGGGTGGGTCGACCTCTGGCGGGGTGTCCCATAAGGCTTGTGGGAATTGCATCTACAGCCACAAAAGGACTTTGGGGGGGGGGGGGAGCAGTTGGCCTCCTTAGCTCAGTAGAAATGGACACGGATTGTAGCCCCTACTGTAGCCACGGAAGGGGAATGTTACAATGCCTGTTGCTAGAGCCAGCACCAGAGGAGAAAGGCAGGCCACGTCATGAAGCATAATAAAAGAAACTGTTTAAAGAACGAAAATAAAATGTTTTTTAGTCTTCTAATCTGTTTTGCGATTAATGTAATATGCTTGTTTTTTGGCACCGGTTAGGTAATTACAGAAAAGTTAGATACTTTCGGATTGCTTCTATACGTTCCAAGCTAATGCTTATTTTTTTTACTTCTAATAAAAGAATCCCAATGTCCTTTTGCAACAAATGTTTAACAGCTTTTTTGATGTGTTTAATTTTGCACTAGGGATTCTATATTTGTCTTGTTTGCAAACAGGCTCTCTCTTTCACATGAAAGAGCTACATACCAAAGATTTAAGTAGTTTGTGGCAAAGGTGAAGGAGTGACCATGTATAATAAGTTATAAAGTAGCCCCTGCCATAGCTAAGGGTACTGCAAGTCTATATGGTCAGTGACTTATAATATTCTTATAATGCATGACAGGGAATTTTTATCCCATATATTATTAATATTCTATTGAGATTTCTAAATCCTAATACATTATTAGGACTTTTTATTTCTTGACAAGCGTGTTCACACAAGAAGAACTTGCTGCATCTTGAGATCTGTTGGCCAAATTACATGTGCACTTGTATCCTATTTTGCCAACTCACTAGATTGTTAGAGCTATTTAGCTGATATTACTAGACCTACTCACTTTACTTTGTTTTTGCAGTTTTATATAGCACAAACCAGACCCAAAGGCATCAGAGTGATTTAATGTACATCAGATTACATTAAAGAAGGACAGTTTTCAGGGATTAAGTGATTTGCCTAGAATCATAGGATGCTAATCAGATTCAACCTGGTTTTCCAGCTCAAAGGTCGGCAGCTAGACCTTTAGGCCACATCTCCTCTTTTTGTTCTCATAATTCCTAAATGTAGTTCATGGCTCAGTTGCTGACACCAAAACTTTTTTTTTTTTTTAAACTGTACAGAGCTGGCAGAGATGTGGCTCTGGTCTTCACGTTAATTGTAAAGTTATCCTAGCTTAATTCAAATAGTTTAATCATAATCAAACTCAAATTTCCATTGGGGGAGACGATGCAGAGGCACTAGGAGTCTGGGTGAATGGTCTATTGTTGTAAAGAGCACCAGTTTCCAGCCGCCCCCGATCATGTTCAGTTTGAACTGTCCTCATCCAATCTAGTCAGTGCTTACCTTGGTTTTTCTACCCAAATGCAAGCTCTTATGTCAAATGGCTTTGATCCGGTTGGCACTCACCAGAGCTAAGCTGGGTCTGCTGGCTGACTTCTCGGTGTAAAAAGCATTTACTCGATATGGCTGACCCAGCAAGCAATGTGCCTACTTTCTTGTCCCAGTGCCTGCCCAGCTCATGTGAGTTTGTGCAATCTCTGAAATATCTTCATTGTCCTGAAGTCGTAAACGGATATATTGAATTCTAATTGTTTCTAGAAAAACATCTGAACTCATTGAGGCACCCTGCTCGGGCAGGTGCTAATTCTAGATATCAGCAAGACAGCTATCACTGGTAAAATGTTGATTCTCTACAGCTTCTGAGCCCAGTGATTAATAATCACATGGTTCTACTTGTTCCTGCATAATCGCCAGGAGGAGTTTTTCTATCTTCCATTCAAACCTGGCTTCCGACCTTCCTATTGTATAATTTCATGCTGTCTCTGTACACCTCCTCTACAAAATACATGTTGAGATGCAAAACTTCTCATCCTGCCTCGTGTCTTCCACATGAACGCTGCAAATCCCAATTTTCTTTATAAACTACAGTGGGTTCTGAAACCCATCTTTTGGCCACATGGGATTATGCCCCAGGCACATTGACTAAGGTACAAAAACAATCATAAGAAGTCATATGCTCAAGTTTTTAATTTTGTTTTATTTGATTCACTTAGCTTGCAGAATCTTCTAAGTTATTGATAAGGCAGGTGCCTACCTATTTCTCCTGGTGCCCATGTCTCTGTGGCCACAACCATCATTGGTTTATGCCTGGATTAAAACAACCCCTTTATGGAGGAAGGGCTGAATATCTTCCTCGGAAAAAAGTGGTATTCTATAATGGAAAAGCATGTCTCCTCTGTGAAGGTCATAATTTGGAAACTACTCCCTACTACTGGAACATATTACTAAGTCCTCTAACTAGCACATCTGTCCCAATCCCTAAAGAACAATGTGGCTCCATATGCATGTGTCTACACCACCTCCCCACACATGCATACACCTGTACGACTGTTAATCTACCCGCTGTGCTTTCCCCATTTCAGGAAAGAAAGTAATTGTGGCCATTTGTTCTTTATTCTGAATCCTCACTTCAGAACAGCTCTCTCAGTGTCTTCACATAAATATTTACTTTTTTGTTAAATAAAGAGAGAGATCTTGGCTGTACTCAGTCTTGATTACGTTGTGTCCCCAGTTACTGTCCTTTGCATCATCGACAAACTCTATGGAACACACACTCTTCACAAGCTATGACTCACTATTATAATCATACTAAGCATTACAGAACTACTTCTCCAACATTCTTAATTATGTGAGATACCCCATACTGTCCCAGAATACCATGCCACAATAGTTAAAGCACTCTGATTAAGCAGCATTCAAGTAAGTACAACCTTGCACTAACAGGCCTGAACTGCCTGACAGTGACCTCTCTTAACAAGATAAAATTCTGAAGCACCATCGTATCACTGAGCTTCGTCTGTGATGTTTAACAAATTCTGAGGCACAATGAGCAAGAATTCCACTGAATCTGTAATAGCACGGGCAAGCAGTGTTAGACTGACCCATAGGGCAAACAGACAGTGCCTGATGGGCTGATCGGAAAGGTCAGTGTGTGGGCCATATTTCGACTGAAGTCCTGCTTTATGGTCTGCTGGCTGGTTTTTACTCTTGATATTCATGATATTAAAACAAATATTGTCTACAGGTAGCTCAGATCTATGCAATATATCATACTTTACGAAACACTTACACAGCTTACCTTTACAAGTTCAAAACTATCCCAGTTTGCAAACACAGGCCACTTTTTAAGCCTTCTAATTGACAAACGAGGGGAGGGGCACTCACTTTGGTCTCTGATCTACTTTCTGTGCAAGTCCAACCCTGCAGACAATCTGATCATCTATCTGGCTGAAGTATTTCACCTTGGGAAATGCCTATTGAGCTTTAAGTCATTCATAAAGTCTAGTTTAAAATCACAGAAGCATGAAGTTAGCATTCAATACAGATCAAATACAATTTGAAAATGATCACAAAATAACTTACTGCAATTGTTGATCCATTTTTGCCAACACCACCTGTGAAGATTACTCGAAAGTAATTAGTGCAGGAAAATATAGTTCCTGCTACAGTGCATAGAGCTGGGAAGATTTTCATTTGAATATTCAAAACTGGTATCTTTAATACAGAGAAAGAAAATGCATATTAAAATAGTTGCTACAATCAAAAAAGTGTGTGTAAAAACTGTTGGCATACTTAACAGTTCCACCTTTCTATGCATGTGACTGGTTTAATATACAATGCACCACTGTCCATAAATTGTTCCTGAATATGCCCGTAAGTAGAAAGCTCAAAGATATTCAATGAGAAATAATGCATACTATCGTATTGTACTACAGCATTTATATAGTGCTTACTACCCCTATAGTGGAACAACTTAACAAAACGAGCATGGTCACATTGGAAACTAATATTTATTTAATTATGTTCATTTGTATGCTCCAGAAAAAAAAGTAGACAGGTATTTTATCAAACACTATTTGAAGGATTACAATCTGATACCGATTTTATCTCCACAGACTGCGTGAATGAGGGCTGCATAATGAATTTAATTCGCTTGCACACACCTAACTCCTATTTCTGCTAAGGTGAAGTGAAGACTTAATAAGTGGCTTACCCAGAAATAGATGTTTAGCAGCCACACTTATTCCCTATCTCTACGGAATGTGTTGCCCTCCAGGGGCGGGGCTTCGGAATCATAAAAAAAAAAAAAAAATCAGCGCAGCTAAACTGGACCTGGTGCATGGTTGCTAAATGTGCCAAAATCAAAGTCTTATTTCATAGGGTCTGTCTAACCCAGACAATATAACAGTTTAAAAAAAAAGAGGAAAAAAAAAGTGCTACCAAAGCAGCACTATTTTTCTTATATTTGGCTTAGCATGCTACAAAAGATTCTTGAAGAAAATATTTTCTCCTCAGATTGCAAGGAATTGATTATTATATGGACATATACATAACGCTGGTTGGGTTACCAGTGATCTGAATATCAAGCGCCAGGCTACTTTTCTTGTTACCGAGATTGGGTATTACATTTGACAAAAGACTGACAACTGTTGTGAGGTTACCTTAGCAGCTTTCTATGGGCACATTATTTTAGCCATAGGTCTGCAGCTTGTGCCCTTTAGGCTAGTTGCAATTAATTTTATTCATTTTCATATTCTGAGCAGAAGCTCTCTTCTGCAGTGATGTTTTATTTCCCTTTATCTTGTATACTTTTAGCACAGAAACTGTTTTCATTCTTTGTACTCCAACATTCTCGTTCTGTGCTCTGCTCAAGGCTGTCTCCAATATGTCGCTGGTACTAAGTGGAACACCCCAAACTCTGCCACTTCACGGAAACATGCATGTTTTTTGTAACAGAAGTTTTCCTAGAACCTTAGCTGTTTTATTATAAAACATCTCTGTGCACCCCATAGGTTGGAGGAAGAATTCCAGCCAGAGGTTTGCCACTGCATGCTATTGCTTCATTGCAGCTGTCTTCTAATACTTGATGTTTTTCTCTGCCTACATGATAGAGGACTCTCAGTAGATTAACAGTCCTCTTTGCTACTACCAAATCCAGGTATGGGGGATAGTGTCTTCCTAGGGATTCTGGAGGCTGGATTAGGGCGAACACGGCTGTGCTCTAAGATAGTACTTTAGTGGCGTAGGTAGGAACTCCAACACCTAAAACTCGGACACTATGGTGGGACTTTTCTTATGTTTCACTTTCTTTGTCACTGCACTATTATTATTATGTTTTATCATCCTAATTATTGCAGTATATGTTATTTTATCTGGAACGCAATAAAATATGAAGCCCTAGAGTGGTGGTCCTTGTGGCAGGCCCCCCATATATTAAACTGAACGCCCTGGGAGGTGGCAGGAATGAGCTCTAGGAGCTACTGGTAATTGTCTTTTAGCTTCAAGATAGCATTTACTATCCATCTGGCTAATCCATTTTTAGAAATAGGATTACCTTTGTGAGGTTGAGAAAAAGCTACAAATAGCGGTTTTGTTTTCCTAAAATCCTTTGTTCTGTCTATATAATACACAAGAGCTTTTTTAACATCAAGGGTATGAAGAGCTCTTTCGGCAACTGAATCTGGCTCTGGAAAGAAGACTGGCAATTCCACCCATTGATTGATTTGAAAATGTGAAACTACTTTTGTTAAGAATTTAGGATTTGTTCTTAAAACTAATTTATGTTTGTGAATTTGAAAAAAAGTTTCTCTAAAGTGAATGCTCGAATTTCACTAACCCAACTTACTGAATTAATAACCACTAAGAAAGCTACCTTCCATGATAAAACTGTAGACTACATGAATGCATGGGTTCAAATGGTGGTCCCATAAGTTTTGTAAATACAATATTAAGGTTCCACACAGGTGCTATGTCTGATTTGACCCTTTCTTTGATAAAAACAAGTCTGGGCTGTTTGGTAGCTTGTGATGCGGTGCTAGACAGATCCAATAGAGTTGTGTACCAATGTTGACGTGCCAGGTTGGAGCTAGGAGTATCACAGTGAGTGAGGTTTGTTTAATCTTTTTTTTATTTATTTTTATCAGAGATGGAACTAGTGGGAGAGGTGTCCTGCTTAACAGGTCCACAAGTTGCTTGTGTATGCCTGGAGTATATTCTTCGAATAACTGGATCCGATTGTGAATTGCCCAGTTCCATATGGTCTGTGCCAAGAGATAATTGGGAAAAGTGTATACCCACCCCTGTTGTTGCAGATAATACATTGTGGTGATATTGTCTCTCCTTAGCAACACTATTTTGTGTCTGATTTGTGTCTGAAACCTTTTTACTCTAGGAATACTGCTAGGAGTTCCAAGTAATTTATATGAAAAGTTAGTTGTTGTGAATCCCATTTGCCTTGTATGGTGAAGTTGTTGAGATGTGCTCCCCAACCTATCAGTGATGCATCTGTTGTGTTGTGATTATGGTCTGAGGAACAGGGTCTTGAAAGGGCCTCCCTTTTAAGAGGTTGGTGTAATTCCACCATTGCAGAGAACTAAGTTTGGCAGTCCAGCAACACTAGATCTGAATTTGACCCTGTGCTTGAGACCATTGTCAAGAAAGGCACTGCTGTAGTGGCCGCATGTGCAATCTTGCATTAGGAACTATGGCTAGACATGAGGCCATCATCCCTAAAAGTTTAATCACTAGTTTTACTGTATAACTGTGGCTGTAGTACAGTTGAGATATGAAACTATGGAAAGATTGGATCCTTTCCTTAGTGGGCCTGGCTATGCCAACCCTGATTGAGTGTTTAGAACTGCTCCCAGGTATAGTTGTATTTGGGATGGTTTAAAGTGAGATTTTTGGTAATTGACTGTAAATTCTAACTTGTGTAGGATGTTTATTGTATATAGAGTATGCCAATGACAATTCTGTTTTGTTGTGGCTTTTATGAGCCAATCGTCTAGGTATGGGAAAACATGTATGTGTTGCCTTCTGAGAAATGCTGCAACCACTGCTAAGCATTTTGTTAACACCCTTGGGTGCTGTTGTTACCTCGAACGGAAGCACTTTGAATTGGTAATGATTTCCTGCTATTACAAATCTTTGGTATTTTTAACGTGCGGGATGTGTTGGAATGTGAAAGTAAACATCTTTGAGATCTAGTGCTGTTATGTAGTCCAATTTTTGTAATAAGGGAATTACATCTTGTAGAGTAACCATATGAAAGTGTTCCGATAGAATGCATAGATTTAGGGGCCTGAGATCTAAGATTGGTCTGAGAGTACCGTCTTTCTTTGGTATAAGGAAGTATAGTGCATATACCCCTGATCTCTGTTGAGTTATAGGCAATATCTCTATGGCTCCTTTGATGAGTAGTGATTGTAGTTCTTGTTTTAAGAGTAAGATGTTCCAGAGTCATCCTGTGTGAACGAGGAGGAACGTTTAGTGGAGTGGAGACGAATTCTAGGCAATAACCATGTTGGATAATTGACAGAACCCATTAATCTGTGGTGATGTTTTGCTACTGGGAGTAGAAATTCACCAGTCTTCCTCCCACAGGAGAATTATGATCTGTGGGGATGTTTAATAAGTCACTGCTTTGTTGATATAGAGAAACCTCTGGAAGTGGTTGATTTAGCCCTCCTTTATACTGAGATCTTCTATGTGATCCTTTGAATGAGCCCCTATTATAGAAGCTTGTTCCTTGTTTGTGTTGTGAGGTAGATGGTTCTGTGGATGATGGTTTGAAACCACCCCTAAACTGTGGCCTACGAATTTTACCTCTAGTAGGTGTGGTATATAAAGCACCCATGGCTTCTGCAGTTTATGAATCTTTTTTATTTAAAGTTTATCTATTGTGGTATCCACTTCCGGGCCAAACAGATGTTTGTCAAAGGGCATGTTAAGAACTGCTTGTTGAACTTCTGGTTTAAATCCGGACACCCTTAGCCATGCACGTCTTCTAATGATTAAGCTGGTGTTAATGCCCCTTGCAGCTGTATCTGCTGCATCAGTAGCACATCTAACAGCATTATTAAAAACAGCCTGCCCGTCTGTCACTATCTGTTACCCCCTTTTTTGGTTCTCTGGTGGAAGACATTGCAGTAAATCTTCCATTTGATCCCAATGAGCCCTGTCATACCTTGCAAGGAGTGCCTGAGATTTTGCAATCCTCCAATGATTAGCAGCCCGAGTGGCCACCCTATTATCCGCTGCATCAAACGTACAACTTTCTTTATCTGGACGAGGGGCATCTCCTGTAGACTGACTATTAGCCCTTTTCCTCGCTCCACTGACTACTATAAAGTAAAGCGGTAATTGTGATCTGTGCCCAGATGGTGCTGGTTTATATTTTTTTGTCTACCCTTGGTGTAACAATTCTTGCTTTTACTGGTTCTTTAAATATATCTTCAGCATGTCTAAGCATGCCTGGAAGCATAGGCAGACACGGATACTCCTTATAAGTAGATGTCAATGTGTTGAACAATAAATCATCCTCAATAGGATCAGTATGTAGCTGCTCATTATGATATACTGCTGTCCTGGCTAAAAGCTGATTATAGGCAGTTGTGTCCTCAGTGGGAGTTGATCTTGCTGGATACAAATCTGTATCATTAGGTAAAATAGGATCTGTATCACATAGATCCCATGGATCTACATCATTTTGAGGATTAGTGAAATAGGCCTCATGTGGTGATGTAAGTGAGGCCTGTGGGGAAAGCTGTGCTGAATGTGTGGGTGAGGGTGGTGTTGGTGGTTAAACAGGAAGACAGGGAGAGCGAGGTGGTTAAGACTGTGGTTGCATTGTCTTTTGCTTCTCCTTTTGCTTACTGACTTCAGTTGGTGGAGACCAGCGTCTAAAGTCTCTTGGAAAGTAAATTTTCTTTTGGTTGCTGGAGGAGGAGATGCTATAATCCTCCCTGTCTCCTTGTGTATATGTTTTTTTTTTTTTTTTTACATCCATAACCTCTGCAATATGTTGAATCTCATAAGACTCCTTAGTAATAGAAGAATGTTTACCACTGGTATCTATTGAAATTTTGGTGGAATGCTTGACTGGAACAAATGGTCTGCTCCGAATGTGGTAGTTTATTTTTTGGCTCCAAAGTGGAAGAGAATAATTTTCGACTCTGCACTGAAAGAGGTGCAGCAGCCTGTTTGGTATGTGTCAGCTGCACTTTGGTCTTCTGCTTTGGTGCCGAACCCGAGCTTTGGTCTTCCGAAGGTAGTTTTTGGGCCCGACCATGGCCGGAAGGCAGTGGAGGACCGAAGACTGATGTAGGAGTCTTTTTTTTATTTTATTTTTTATTGTCTTTGTTTGGTGTGAGGGGACTGCTGAACTCACGTTCTGCGACGGTGTGATGCCCACCATGTACCTCTCGATCCGAATCTGAATCCTCAATGGAAACTGCTCTTATTCTTGCGCGTGTTCTCCAAAGAAAAAGTTGGATATGTGTTCTGCAGACCTGGACGTCATCTCCATCCGACGCGCTCTCCAGTTCTGACGAGTCTTCTTGGATTGGAACGATCTGCAAGCGTCACAGGTCTCCTCTCTGTGTTCCAGCAACAAACAGAGGTTGCACACCAAATGTTGATCGGTGTAAGGAAATTGTGCATGACACTGAGGACAGAAACGAAACGGAGTACGTTCCATGAGCTTACATTATTCGATCAAATAATGTATTGAAGAAGGTCCAGAAAGGGCGCGGTCGCCCCTCAGGGCGTCGACTGGAACCTGACTATTATAATCAACAGTAAGAAAACACGATCAAAACTATACCGACACTTTATAGAAAGTTTAGGAAAGTTCAGAGTATACCTAACCGAAAAGTCCAGGAGAGGAAACACGTCTGAACTCGACAGAGTAAAGAAAACAATCTAACAAAGGACTCTATGCCCATGCGCAGTATTACCGAGAGGAGGAGTCACTCGATCTTGTGACTCAAAAACATTCTTTGGAGAAAAACAACTTGTTACACTTTGAGCCCAACACTAGATGGCAGACTTATGCACAGCATGTATATCTACAGCTACACATGCCATTGAACATATGTACATATATACACACACACAATTAGATTATACATCAGTGGATCTTATATTTGGGGGGTAATAAATTCCATAGTTTGGAAGCTTAAACAGAGAGAGATGTATCACCTATTGCCTTTTTCTTGTATGGAGGTGTTTTGAGGTGTGGTGCCAATCTTCAGCAGAGGTTTATTTGTTGAATGTATTTGGTGATTTTAATACTGATGAAAAAAGCAGTCCTGTTCCATGTATTGATTTGTGGGAGATACAAAGCAGCTTGAGGGTGGATCTTCTGGCAACCGGTAACCAATGTAGGGCCCTCAAGGCAGGGGAGATGTGGGCTTGTGGCTTTACAGGTAGGAGTAGTCTTGCAGCGGAGTTCTGAATGCAATGTAGTTTTTTCATAGTAGATGGAGATGATCTTTGGTAGAGGCCGCTGGCGTAATCCAGTTTAGATAGTAGAAGAGAGCTAGTAGTCTGCACCTTGTGTGGAAATCGGAGGTGCGGGAAGGTGCATTGCAGAGTTTATGGTGATAAGGCTTGATCTTGTTAATTTGTCCACTTCTTTGTCAACTTGGAGTCCATGGTAATTCCAAGGCTTCTTACTTCCTTAGATAATCTGGGAGGTGGTCCCAGATCGTCTGGCCAGGTGCAGAGTGGGTCATAATTTCTTCCATCGATCCATGTGAGTATTTCTGTTTTAGAAGCATTCAGTTTGAGATGGCTCCATGTCATCCACTCATCAACAGCTCTAAGGCAACTTTGTGTGAATTTCCCTCCTAGATTTTCACAGTCAAGAGTAGAACAAGAAACAGTTTAAAAGGTACCAAGTTTGCAGAAAAAGAAGGAGCCAAATATAAAACAGTCATCTGCAGAAAGAAAGCACTTTAAAAAAACAAAATTACAAGAATGCACAGGTCTGATTTTACCGCCTTCATTGACTCTTGCTTACTGGGCTGTTCAGGGCACAGAGAAGCTGGAGGTAGCTGTCTTGGGGCAATCTCCACAAACTTAAAGGGCCAGTGCAGGTGTGAGAGGAGGTCTTAGGTTGCCTTGGAGCTAGAGAGCCAATCAGCACGCCGAGGCTGCTGTGGTAGGAGGCAGGGAGGCACTCCTCTATTCAGATTCTCCTTGGATACAGACAGGCACAATCCACACTTCCTAGCTAGCAGATTCTTCTATTCAGATACGGGACAAGTTTGAAACCACTGAAATACTGCTTTTCACACACAAACGAATCACTTTTTCAAGACAAAAACGAGTGTGGCATACACTTTCCAAGTACAGTTTAAACCACACAGCAGATTAAGCAGTCTACCAAATACACTCTGGATAGCCACTAAGTATTTAGCCTGTTTTTTTAACCCTGGGGAATGAGGGGTGGAGCTTAATGCAGTCTTTGTGAAAAACTAGGAGGGAAATTCACAGTCACGAGTAGAATAAAAAACAACAGTTTAAAAGGTACCAAGTTTGGAGAAAAACAGGGAGTCAAATGTAAACAGTCACGGGTAGGGAAAAACACTTTTTAGAAGTAAAAAAAAAAAATACATGAATAGTCACAACTGAGTTATGCCACATTTTTGTGAAGAGGCCATTTTATTAAAATGGATGCAGTTTGCAGTGTTTGTTCATCCTCTTAATGTGACCTAGGATTGGAACACTCCGCTAATCCTAGTGTACTGCACAAGGTTAATGGTTAGAGGTTTGTGAAGGCAGAGTGAAAGTGTTGGTTAGTTATGGGCAATGGAGGGTGAGCTGGCCCTATGTGAGTGCAAGGTTGGGACTGTTATGAATGTGGGGTCAGAGATGTGCCTCACAGTGTAGGGCAGGCTGTGTGCGAGGACAGGGTGGGGTGTATATGAGGGTGGGGTGTGTGTATAAGGGTAGGGTGAATGGAGTGAATGTGTGAGGGCACAAAAAGTTGTGCCTTTGTGAGTGCAAAGTGGTGTGCCAGTGAGATAGGTGAGTGGTGTGTATGTACAAGTGGAGTGGTAAAGCTAGTGAGTGTGCAGGCCAATGAGCAACGGTCAGAGTGTGAATGTGGGGTAGTGGTATTCCCTTATCAGTCCAGGATCAACGTGTGCTCAAGCAAGTGCAGTGTATCTGTACCAGTGCAGCAGGTAGTGTTACTGCATGAGTGCAGAGTGAGAATTGTGCCTTTGATAATGCAGGGTAAACCATTTGCTTGCACGAGTACAGGCTAAATGATCTATCTATAGAAGTACTGAGAGAATGGTGATGCCAGCATAAATGCAGGATGAGTGGTGTGCCTGTGTGAGAGTAGGGAGAGGAGTGTGCAGAGTAAGTGTAGGGTGAGCAGCCTGCCCATTTGAGATCAGGATGGTGCGCGTGCAGGATGAGCAGCATGTCTGTGGGAGTGCAGCATGGGGCAGGGTGTATCTATACAGGGTTCGGGTTTGCGTACGTGACTGAGGTGTGCCCATGTGGGTGCAATATAAACATCTTAGCTGGATTTGTGAAGGATGATAGGTGTATCTGTGTGAGTGCACGGTGGGAGATGTGCCCTTGTGAATGCATAGAGAACGTTTGCTTATGCAAGCGCATGGGCATATGTGCGTGTGTGTACTGGATAAGGATGGTGTCTGAGGATACAGGCTAAACGGTGTTAGAGTGCTGAATGAATGGCTTGTCTGTGTGGGTGCAGGGTTGTGTCTCAAGCACACACTCCTCAGTGGGACTGGGCTAGTTTTGTGCCCGTTCTATGTGGCAGCAAGAGTGCAGGGCAGCTGCTGTGCGCCCATGTGAGGGCAGGGAAGCACTGTATCGTTGTGGATGCAGGTTGAGTTTCAAATATACTCACAAAGAGTAATCCAACAAAAAAAAAAAAAAAAAAAAAAAGCTTTATAGATTCGGTAGAAGGGTAACTGACCCAAAATAAAACACTCCATGACTTCTCCTCAACTAAAATAGCTGAAACCTAGTCAGTTGAGTCACCTCATGTAAGTATTTAAAAGCGTCAAGGCATACACACATTAATCCGATGTACGGAAGAGACTCCTCCCGTATGGGGAGGTTAGTGACAATGACCATTCTATGCAAGACCTTTGTGGTAGACTATATTTAAACACACTGTTTAAAAATTGGAGTCATGTCTTTTAGTAATAACGAGGTGCTACTGTGCTTGACAACCTGGTATACTGTTGGGATATAGATCGCTGTGTAAAGATGATCTACTTAGTAATACATCTCACCAAATACATCTCACCATGTGAGAGAAAGGAGGAAAGGGTCTTGAAATGAGTGTAGAGCCAGAGAGATGCCACAAGTTGGTGCGTTGGAATCCGATGTGTATAGTAAGATGTAAGTGAGTTATAATTGTAAGCGAACAGCTAATTAAAAAGACTGACTGAGCACTGTTTTGCTCGATACTGTTTAGCTGTGGATGTACTGGAGTACAATGTAATAGATGGCGGATCCTACGTCATCAGGAATTCACCAGGACTGTGAGAAGTATGTGAATTTGGTATGAAAGAATAGCAGCACTTGCAACGTAGCAGTATTTGAAAGGCTAATGTAAATCCATGATTGGAGGTACATGGTGGGCATTTGATGTTAGCACTAATGGTGTAGTGAATGCTGGCCTCGTATTTGAATGAGGGTAATTACTAAGGTTCCTTCAGTTGTCTCCTGGATTCAAACTTCACCAACATGTATACAGGGGACCATGAAATCCAGATTGAGTGTTCCTAGACAGATCAAAATATTAGAAGCATGTGGGTAGGATGTATATATATTGGGATGCATTGTATTGATTAAACAGTTAATAATAGTGTGAGGCAGGAAGGTGCATATACTTACTCTTTAATTCTCACCAAGAAGATGCATGTGGTCAAGGTGGAGGTTGCTATATGATAGGGTGAAACTTAAACAATCCTTCATGAAGACAGTGTCCTTGTCCATGTGTTGACTAGTATTGGCAGTATGTGGGAGTTTGTTTTTCTAAAGTAATGGCATATTTTGTGTATCTGTTATTTTCATTTAGCAGGTCATTATTTTTGATACCGTATATGATCTATGGCTTATGAATTTGTTCATTAATTGTTTTTTGTAGATTAATTCAAGTCCGGTCACCCAATAGGAAAGCCAATGTTTAAAACGGTCTGTTACGTCTTGAATAAAGTGGCAAGAAAAGAGCTGTTGGCCACCGAAACGTTGTGCACTGTGTTTTGGTTTAACAGAAGAGTCCTAAACGTGTGCAGCTTCTGTGTATTCTGCAGAGCACACAAATTGCGGTTGTAGTCTATGTACACCGCCCGGAAACCATTGTGTGTTTTTAGTGTGTATGAGAAAGGTTTGAACGTTTGGTATGAATGAGAGTAAGGGTGATAGGAAAGGGGTAAAGGACTTCAAAATGTTTATATATTTATTGTAAAGAAAGTAATGAATGTAAATAAAATATTTTATGGACAACTGAAAGTTTGGTAATGGAGAGAAAAAATAAAAAACATTTTTTAATAAGTTGTGTCACCAATGTTTCTGGTACACTTACATTGAAACAATAAGAGTTGAGCTGAAGGTTTTAGTGTTTGTTTTGACTGCAGAGTGAGCACTGTGCTTGTGTGAGTGCAAGGATGTGTCCGTGTGAATGCAGGTTGGGAGGAGTGCCCATGTGATTGCCGAGTGAGACTGCATGAGTGCTAGTAGAGGAGTGTGCCGATTTGAGTGCTGGTTTGAGTGCAGGGTGAGAGTTGTGCCTGTGTGAATAAAGGGTAAGCACTGTACCCTTGTACCTATGTGTGAGCGGACAGAGGATGAATTTGTATGAGTGCAGGCGGGCTGTTCGCCTCTGTAATTGCAGGGCAAGCAGAGTACCAATTTCAGGTCAGCAATTTGTGACTGCAGGGTGAGTAGCATGCCTTTTTGAGTGCAAGGGGCAGAACAATAAAGGCAGACCTAATGGCACTGGCAATACTACGTTTCATTAAGCCTGTAGCTACAAATGAGCAAGTTACCCTTGGTAAAGTCTCTTGTGGTAGAGAGACTAACTGCACCTTTTGAATATTTTCCCAGATGTAAGACTATCTGTAAACTTCTGAGCAGCACGCCTGCACACTGGTAGCTGGTGCCGTGCAGCTCCATAGAATATAGGTGCAACTCCTACATGCAGACTTCAGTTGTTAGAGGCTGTCTGTGCCCCCATACGCAGAGACCCAATGCACAGTTCAATTCATAGAACAAGGAAGGTAGAAAAGTCTGTGATAAATCTGCAGTTAAAGTCTCTACGAAAAAAAAACAGTTCCAGAAGTTAAGTAACTTGTTCATCTGATAGAGACTTCTAACCTCCTATCTAGTATTTTTTTAATAGATACAAAAGCAATATCCATTCGGAAGTGGGTCTGTGAATTGGCTTAAACTAAAAATTCATGTAGGACCAAGAGAGCAAAATACTCCTCTTGGCAAACCTGCCAATCCAGACAGTAGTGCTTCGTGACTGTGCGGAGGGAGGTCACTTAACCACCTGGCAGATGTCCAGGACAGGAACTCCACGTGCCAATGCAGTGGTAGCAGCAATTGTTTTGGTGGAATGAGCCCTTAATTCTTCTGGGGGCTATTTCATGGCTACTGTGAAGCAGAGCACTATCCAGCAACAAATTGCTATTTTTTTGCACGGCTTTCCCCTTACTCAATCCAGTGAACCTTTACAAAAAGCTGATCATCAACTCGGTGTTCCCTGGTCTCAACAATGTAAACGTTCAGCACACAAGTAAGACACAGAACAGCGTCACTGCTTTGGAAAGAAAGGATGCCCATTCCGCAGCACCAGTTTGTATGGGAAGAAGGTGGTATATGGGAGAGTTGAAAGGCAGAGCTTGGAGCTCATTCACCTGCCACGCTAGTGTTATGGAAATGAAGAACACAGTCAAGGGTAAGAAGTCACAAAGGACAGTTGGGTAAAGGCTCGAAGGGAGCATATATCAAATATGTGAGGGCCAGATTAAGATCTCACAGTGGTATAAACAAAGGGATTAGGAGAAAACAAATGTTGGAGTCCTTTAAAAAAAAATTTTTTTAAAAAGAATCACAATAGGTGATTTTAATAAGGAGGGCTGGTCTGGCAACTGTAAAAATAGCTGAAAGGCACTGTTCGTGTTCACAGCAAAGTTTTGTGAAGCAAGCGGCAGAACAAAACAAAAAAAACAAAAAAAAAGAGAAAAAGGGGGTCAGAACTTGGTTTTGGGGAGGTCTTTCTGTGTGTGTCAAAGGTTTTCAATTGTCACTGCTCAATTTCCAAGCATGAAGATGGAAGACCGCGATAGGTCAGGTGTAACACCCAGTCCTATTGCCATGACAACAGATCCTGTCAGAAGTGCAGCCTCATAGGAGAGCAGATGCTTGTGCCCAGGAGTTCTGGAACACATACTGTCCATGCCCATCCAGAGCCTCTAGAATGATGTCAGCCCAGTTGTTCCTGATCTTCTTCAGACCTCTGACCAAGAGAGATATCTGAGGGACAGCATACAGGAGTCCAGAGTATCATGTGTGGCAGATTGCGTCTCAAAGAGAGAAGGATTTGCCTTGGAAACTCCAATGCTCAGAACTGCTGACATTATGCATTCTCAGTGGCGGCAAAGAAGTCAAGCCAAGGTTCTTCCCATGCGTGCAAGAAGACTTGCACCACCTCCGGGTGCAACAGCCACCGACATCTAGCAGTTCATGAGTGGCAGAGTTTGTCCACTCTGGCATTCAAACATCCCACCAGATGGTTCACCACCAGGAAGATGTAGATAGAGCACTGACCCTAGCCTGCCCTGTTTGTTGCAATACCACATGGAGGTGGTGTTGTCTGTGAGCACCAGAACCAGACATCCCTTGAGGGAGGGCAGGAAGCCTTTTAAACACCAGCTTATGGCCCTCAGCCCTACAATATTTATATGGAATCGGTCTTCCACCGGAGACTAGAGACCTCTGATCTCTACCTCTCCCCGGTGGTCTCCCAGAAGCAGTGCATTAGTCATCACTGTCAGCTCTGGGTAGGGTAAGGAGAGTGGTCTGCCACTAACCCAATCGTGATCACACGACCAGCAGTGCAGGTCGTTTGCAGTCTCCTGTGGGATTTGGACATGGATGGAGAAGTCCCCTTGATGTCGGGCCCACAGAATTCAAATCCCACTACAGAGCCTGCATAAGTCACACGTGGTGATTGACCAGCAGGATGCAAGAAGCATCAATCTCAGCAGCCTCAAAGCCCACCTCTCTGAAATCCAGGACAGAGGCTGAAAGATCAGGATCATAGACTGAATGTACTGATCTCTCCTTTCCAGGGGAAAGCACCAAACCAGACTGTATCTAAAATGGCTCAGATGAATGGGAGCATCTGAGAAAGTGTCAGGTGTGACTTCGGCATGTTGATAGTGAACTCCAAATATGTGAGGAGGTTCACTGAAGTCTGGAGGTGTTGCCAACGGGACCTCAGTCCTCCAAAGATGTGCTCCCAACACCATCGTAAGCACCCAAGGGGTGCTGGTGAGACAAAAGTGGAGCACAACAAATTGAAAATGTTTCAGCCCCAACGTACACCAGATAGCAAATGTGGCCCATGGGACAAAAATGTGAAAATAAAACTCCTGCAGGTCCAAGGCTACTATCCAATCACCAGAGTCAATAACAGAGAGGACCTGAGCAAGCATCTTGGATGTTTTCTTCCGGAGAAAGGTGTTGAGAGGGCATAGTTCTAAAACAGGATGAAAGCTTCTGTCCTCCTCTTGGATCAAGAAGGAGGAGAAGTAACAACCATGACTCATTTCCAGTGTAAGCACCCTCTTGTTAGCCACTTTGTCTTACTGCGGGAAGTGTAATTGCCTTTGGTCAGAAAGATTTTCCTCTGCCTGGATCCTGCCTCTAACCAGTGGTGGCTGAATTCTAATAAGGGCACGCTACAGGGTTTGACAGGTGGGGCCAGTAAACTGACTGGTGCATTGTCCCTGACCGTTGGATTCGTGGGTGCCACGGCCTCAGCCACAAAAGTGGTGGAAACCCTGCTGAGGCTGAAATGGTGGCTGTATGGGATCCCCCTGCTAGAGCAAAGGAAGAGTAGAAAAGTCTGGTGTGATTGGTGAGGGCAGATAAGCCCTAGGAGCATGCCATGGCCCTGCTTCCTTTAAAAGCTCCAAGTCAGAGTCCACTTGGTCACCAAAAAGGAGGGCCCAGTCAAAGTAGGAGAACTGAACATCACCTGAGAAACCTGTAGATCTGAAACAGGCATGGCAACAGACAGAAACACTAGTGCAAATAGCTCTGTGGTATCCAGGGCACAAAAGATATTAAACTTCAGGACGTCACGGCCATCTTGTATGGGTTGGGTTAGTATAGGTTGATGATCTTCCATGACCTTTTGGTAGAACTTAAGCTACATATTTCCTTACAGAGGTGGAATAGCAGCCTAAAAAGGCAGCTGGCATTGACCGACCAGACAGCCAAGCATGTGGAAGAAAATACACTCTTCCCAAATATCTCTATCCTCTTAAGACTCCTGATCGCGGAGGAGTAGCTGGGAAGGCATTCAGGATTGTCCTGCTGGTGGACGCTTGCACCACCTGGCTCTCAGAAGATGGGTGCCGAGTCAGAAAAGCAGAATCGCCAGGGACAGGGGGACGGTGCAGCACTATCTGGTAAATTTACTGGGTACCACAGCAAGGCTTAGCCCACGCCCCTAAAAAGTGCCAACGAGGGCCTCATTAAAGGGTAACTCAGTATTGGTTGGCTGGAGAACTTCAGTTAGCATGTTGGGTTTCACGTCAAAGGCAGGGAGCTGGAGGTCAAGAACCTCTGCTGCTCTCGGCAAGACCACTGCGAGTCACTTTCCACAGTGGAGGGCCTGAAGGGAAGACTAAGCCAGTACCAGGAGAGGTGTTAAGTCCGCTGGTATCCTGGAGGTTCCCATACCAGTTGTTGTCATGCTATGGTTGTCCAAACTCGTCTTGTGCTTCATAGTCATTGTCAGAGTTTGTCCTGAATGGGGGAATGCAGTGAATGAGGTCTATTGCGTGGAACTGGGATGCTCTGGTGGAGCAAGCAAGGGCTCGGGCTTGATGGACACAGAGCGCGTCCTGGTTCAAGGGCCGTATGGCAAAAACTCTGAGTCAAAGAGCACAATGGGAAGGGCTGCATCCTCTGGCTTCAATGTTCTGAGCACCAGAGTAGAACGTGGAGTCGGCAAAGCCGTCGGCACGGTGGTGGGCTCAGAGGGTTCAAAAGGAGCAGAGGGTGAACTCGCAGTAAGTATCCAAGATGGTGGATCTCTCTGCTCTCTAGGGCCCATAGGCACACCTGAGTAATCTGGAAGGAACCTAGGAGTAGGAGCTTTGCCTTGCTAAACTCTTGGATCCACCTTGGTGTTGCAGACTGCCCAGAAACTCAGGATGCGCCAGCATATGTTGTGGGATTTGCTTAGACCAAACATGGTAAATACATCATAGACAGAGTTTTTAACATGAAGATGAAAGTTAACATGCAGAATCATTTAATACACCAAATTCTGCATGTATTCATTCGTTTTTTGTTTTTTTTAACCTTGGCCATTTCCTCCTGATAAATTTCGTCAGTTTTGAACTACTGGAATCTCTGGGGAAAACTGAAACAGTGCGATAATTATTAGACAACAAATAATTCCAATACCTGCGTAAAACTCTCACTTGTAAAGAGATTAGAATTTACTCCATAACTTGCAACAAGTGCCATTAACAAAAATAGTTCAACCATTATTCATGGCAGAGATCTTACCCTATACAATGCCCGTACTGAATCTTGGGCTTTATTCAGAACAAGTGACATAAAATGCAATATCTAATGTGGCTACCCCAGCCTTGTCGGTGTCCATACCGTCAAGTGTATAGTGATGTGTTCAAAAGGAAAAGATCAAAAAAAAAAAATCATCATTTATACAAACTAGAATCTCTAGCAAATTTAAAAGTGGTATCCACCAATATCTGGAATAAGATGTATGGGAGAAGGAAGATACAGCCATTGAAACCTAAAAAATTATATACACATTTTGGTTTACACTGGTGCGTTTAAAAGTACTGCGTGGCTCACTGTATCAGTCATGCATACAATAAATAAAACCCAAACACTGGGTCAAGAGTATGTATGTATGTCCCATATGAACCATATCCCCACACGTGGATACACTCCAAAAGTCAATATGTAGTGTGTGAGAATGATTTAAAAAATGGCTGTTTAGAAAATTAGAGAGGAAACAAAAGAGATAGTTCCGCATTTCACCTCCAACTACTGTAGCCAAGGAAAGAAAACTAATTGTGATTGTGCCTCTCAAAATCATGACACTTAAATGGTATCAACACCCACCTCAGTTTCATGGCCTACCAGTAAATTAATCTAATGAGCGCCGCAGTGACCCAGCCGCAGACGAAACTGTATTGGCATACCATTTGTAGGAAAGCAGCCACAATTATTTGTTGTGCCAATCGGAGAGAGACACAAGTGTGAAATTCCATATAAGTCACAGTGTCTGAATGCCCATCTTTTTTAAGAAAGAAGGAGGGAAGCGGGGGGGGGGAAGGTTACAATAGTCAGTTACATGGGGACACAGGAACCGCTGATCTGCCTAGAAGTGCAAATAACGGTCTTCTCTAGTGTAATTTGCTAAAAGGCTAATGATGTATAGTATTAGTGTGTGTAACCAACTGTCAATGGACTCTATAAACAGAATAGAACTATGCAAAATGGTGAACTATAATAATCCCTTTGGTCGTTATCTTTTTCTCCAGTGAGTAATGAACGGAATGTCAGGAAACTCAGTCAGGTGCCGTAACTGTTCACAATTAAATTTTGAAAGTTATTCGTCATTAATCAGGTTACTATATCTTATGAGGGGGAAAAACATATTTGTGGAAGGTCTTATCAGAGCTCTTTAAGTAGGACATGGGAGAGAAGCCCAACATGAACAGAGTACTCAACCACATTTTCTTAAAAGTGAATGCCAGGAGATTTCAATCAGCCTCCCATGAGGAGTTCTCCACTTATTAATCCACCTCGGTTCCTTCAAGAAGAGGACTAATATTCCCTCTAGGGTTGAAACTGCTCAATAAAAACGAATTCAAGTATCGTTCTTTGTCCTAAAAAAAATAAAAATAAAAAATGAAAAAAAAGAAGGGCATCCATTAGAGTGGTGAGGCAGACACAGCGTGTGTTGCTCTGGTGTTCAGTAATTCCTATCCTATTATTTTTGTTTGGATGGTAAGGAGAGTACTCCACGTTCATTCACACTCACACGGGTCAGTGTATGGCGCTGCGCACAAACGCCATTTCTGCTTGCAAGGTGAATAAGTGAAACTGAAAGGACTCCTGTTACCTCTAAATATTTGTGGTTAGTGAATGTAATTTGAAGATTTTATTTACAACCGTGAATGAAGCTACTGGTCTCTCCTGCTCATTTGAAAACTTGTGATTTTGGATATTACTAGTAAGAACAGCCCTGAGGAAGTTGACTGGAAATCTGGCAAACGACGAAACACGTGTTGGCTAGAGTTGAGATAAATTTGTGTACCAGGACATGACGTTTTTGTTTAGAAGTGGGATTCAAACCTGCGACCTATATGTTCACAAAAATTTCTAAAGCACCTGCAAACATTCTGTCTTCCTTGCAGCAAAAATTGCGAAGCTGAGATGTCGAATCTTTTACCCTCCAAACAAAGGGGATGAAGCAATTTTAGTGTCTAACATATGGCAAGGCTTTTTCTGCCATTCCCTGGTTCCGCGTTCTCATATGTAATTCGATTTTTTTTTTAAATCTAGGTGCACAGGTTAGAAGGCACTTGCCATTGGAGAGATGCACAATTATTTATAGACTTAGGATGTTTGTGATCTGGAATGCTGCAATGTACACACACAACTAATTGCTGCTTGTCTAATTGGTTAATATATTAAATGCCAATAGCCAAGATCGGCGCTAACACTCCAGAAGTGAAATGCGTGGCCCTCCCCAGTCCTTCTGAGAACAAGATGCCTACCTCTAGTGAACTTTGACACTGGAGAGCACAAGGTGATGTCTCTCTAGTTCGGTGGGCGACTACTAACTAAAACATTACCTTGCATCACAGTTTTATAGATTGGTTTATTTAACGTGACTCAAATTACGTTCTTCAACCTTATGTATGTTGGATCCCATGGTAACAGTGTATAAACACCAGCCTAACACAGAAAAGTGGAATGTTCATTAAAGGTCACATTTCAAGGAATAATCATTCTAACAAGAAATGCATTCATTTGCGTGCCATTTAAAACATGAACTCAAACGTAGGATTGGATGTCAAGTAATTACGCTCGCCTTTATTGTTAAGGAAAGCCATTTTGTGGATTATAACAGACATCACAAAGAAAAAAAATACATTCAAGCATTATGAATCAAGGCAAAGCAGAAATCATTTTGCGGATGCTGGCATGACAAATTATGCAAAGAGTTAATGACGAAATCGAAGCATAGTTCTTCGCAATACAATAAATCGGTTGTGAAAAAATGCACTTCACTACTACCTAGGACTAAGAATAAAAAAAGTTACTCACTAAAGTAACGTCTGTATTCTAGATCCTTCAGCCTAATTCTTCCACACACCTCGAACACTAATTAAGTGAATGGACCAGTGCACCTGCCACAGCAGCAATAGTAATGCCCGAACTCATGCTTGGCTTGCCCAGCGACCAGATTCGACCCTTACATGCATCTGTGTCTTTCAAAGGTACACTGATGCTGCCACGGTCCCGAAAACACAATCCAGGTTATGAGTTGAATTCTTGACTTAGTCTTAGCCACTGGTAATGAATGACTGTCAGCATTGCAGTCTAGCCTATTTTTACGTCCCGTGCCACTTACTCCAGATGAGGACTAGCCAAAAGCAAATCAGGCTTGAACCTGGTTCAACGTTGACACTCCATGCCGACTGTAGGAGGGCTCACAGGCAGTCCCATACTGGGTTTGGCCTTGTTGGGTTTCATCAGTGAGGCACAGCTTGAGTCCAATGATACAGTGAGCTAAGAGTCCAACACAGGTTACAGCTCTTACCTGGGGCGTGTCCCGAAAAGAAAATTAAAAACTAAAAGTGATGGGCGAAATGCTGGACTTTAATCTCAGCTATTGTTAACAATGGCTGGTCCCTTTCTGGAGTAACACAATGGGCAAAAAAATAATGACTGCTGGCGCAAGTAGTCCACCCATCACTTTGTTTTTCTAATGGAGACTCCCCAAGCCTGGAGGAAATAGTCAAGTCTGAGAGGTATGCTAACTGTACCACAGGACTCAAGCTGAACCTCACTCAGAAGTCCCAATTAGGTCCCAAATGGCCCGGGATTGCTGATCTAGAGCGGCCCTTTCTAATTCAGGATGGACTGCTCCTATTGAAGCTGAGTTTGCATATGTCTGGTCTCTACCTGAAGTGCCATAGTGGGCAAAAATTATATTAAAATGTAATGTGGACCGAGTAATTATCAGTGGTTCAGATGAAAGCATTACTCTTTTTTTTTCTTTTTTTAAGTGAGATACATTGGCACTGAAAGCACCAGAATGTACAGCTTCCAGAGTGAAAAGCACTGAATATACTAAAGCACAATTATTAAACAGGCATTTTTTCGAATGTTGGCTCACTAGTGAATATTTGCAAACTATTTCAACAAGGCTGACTTGAAGGTGGTGCTTAATTTGAGCCAGATGCTGCAGGTGGGGCCCATCACCAGTCGGGGGACTTGTACGTTTTATCAGACTGACCCTGGGCAAGAGACAAAAAGTAAAACAAAAGGCAGGAGGAAGAGCAAGATGGAAAGATGGTGACAGAGATAAAAAAAAAGTAGTGACCAAAAAAAACACGCAAGAGTGGGATGAAGTCGCAGAGAGTACCTAGTGATGGATGACAGAGGCATGAGATTAAATGGAGACTAAAATCCTCGGTATTTGGCACACACGACATTCAATAGCAACGGGCCTGCAAACCTTTGGACCTCCACACTTTCTACAAATTAAGCATTGTGCCCTACCAAAATACAAACTTATAGAACTCAAAACATCAAACTGTAGGGTATTCTGTTAGCTTCAAAGAACAGTTAGTAAAGAAGGTTGGACGAAAACTTGCCCAATATGTTTCCAAACTGGATATGGCTTCAAAAGGCATTCAAGACGAGGGATTTTTCAACTCAAACTACACAATTCTTCTTTTCACCAACTCACTAGCAATACATCTTTGAGCTCAAAGCAAAAAAAAAAAAAAAGTAAGATTCATATCACCAATTCAGTTTCACTAGCTGCCAGGGACACAAGTATCTTATAAGCCAGTACAAATAGAACATTCATATCTAAATCCGGATGGGGTTCCTAAACTGTGGGGAACCAGCAGAGACGCCTACCGAACAAGTTACTCACCTTTGTAAACACATTATCTGGTACAGACCATCAAGCTGTAGGTTCCTCACCTTAGGATATTCCTGAGGCATCAGACTGGAACTGGGACGTTTTGTGCTGTACCAATAGTGTAGTTCAGCTCCACATTAGCTGCACTGGAAGTGAAGTGTTCGGTGCCTCTTTAGGCACCATGACAGTGTGCGGATGTCATTTTATTTTTGCAAATTTTCATGCCAGAAGCGCAGTGCCACAAGCAACACTGACAACTGGGGCCTGAATTTATAAGGCCCTTAAACGAGTGACCCTCACACTAATCAGTTCGCACAGCGAGGGGGATGGGAAGGTCAGTAAGGAATCTGCTGGTAGATAGCCTCTCTACCAGATAAGGCAATACTGAAAGTATGTAACTTGTTCATCTGATAGAGACTTCTAGCCGCAGATTCCTTACACTAGAATAGATTCCCAAGAAATTCCTCCCACGCAGTGGGTCTGCAAAATCGTTTTAGACTAAAGTCCTGCAAGATCGAAAAGTGCCCATCACAACGGACCTGACCAGCCAGGCAGTAGTGTTTGATAAATGTGTGCAGAGATGCCCACACTGCTGCTTGACAGATGTAAAGGACAGGGATTCTGCAAGCTAACACAGAAGTCACAGCCTTGATTCTGGTGGAATGAACATGCAAGTTCGCAGGGGGTTGCTTTTTGGCCAGTGCACTACAGATATTAATGCAGAGCACTATCCATCTTGAGATGGTCCGTTTCTGAATGGCCTTCCCCTTTTTGGCTCCACCGTATACTAAGAAGAGTTGATCGTCCACCCAAAGCTTTTTGGTATGATCAAGCTAGAATGACAACACTCTTTAGGGGTCCAGACAGTGGAGTCTCTTCTCTTCTTTAGAAGAGTAAGGCAGAAGCAAATAAAATAGGCATGGAGAGATTTTGGCTTACATGAAGGGGTGTCAATACCTTCGGAAGGAAGGAGGCACGTGCTAGAAGGACCAGCTTGTCTGGGTAAAAAGTCATATAAGGAGGGTGTACACACAGTGCCTGCAGTTCTCTGACTCTCCTGGACGATCTTATGACCACTTGGAAAGCTGTCTTTATGGTTAGCAACTGCAATGGCTGAAAAAGGAACACAAATCAGGAAAGTCAGGACTAAATTTAAGTCCCACTGAAGCACAATGAATGGCCTAGGCTGAAATATATGCTGGATACCTTTAAGGAACCTAGTCACAACAGGTGACTTGAACAAAGAAGGTTGGTCCAGCTACTGCACAAATGTCAAAATTGCTGAAAAATAGTCCTTAACTGTGCCCAGAACATGGCTCTGCTGGGCCAAAGAAAGAGGAAACAGAAAACCTGAGAAAGGGGTGCAGAGAGGATCGATGTTCTTGGATGCACACCATGACACAAATTTGTTCCAGCAGCAGGTGTATACCATCTTGGTGGAGGGATACCTGGCTGCGAGAACAACATCACAGACTTCAGTAGGAAGGTTAAAAGCAGTCAACCTTCGCTGTTCAATCTCCATGCATGAAGGCAGAGGGTGAGCAGGATCAGATGCAGGGGCTCTGTTACCCCTGTGACACAAGATCTTTCCAAATAGGGTGCCTCTCTAAAGGACCAATGCTCATGCTCAACAGCTCAGGATACCAGACAGTGTGTCCCGTCCAGAGCCACAAGAATGACTTGGGGCCACTTGTTTGTGATCCTCTTGAGAACCCAGGCCAGGAGTGGTATCAGCAGAAGTGCTTACAGGAGTCTGGAACTCCACTCAAGATTGAAAGTGGATGTGACCAAGAGCTACCTTGTAAACTCCAGCGAGCAGAAGTACGGACATCACACGTTCGGCGGTGGCGGACAGGTCTAACCAAGGTTCTGCCCTTTCTTGAATGAGACCTTGCCCCACCTCCATATGGAGACGCCATTAGTGATTCACTAGCATTGAGGGCCGAGTTGTCCGCCCTGCCGTTCAGCGAAACTACTAGCTGTTAAACCACCAGGGAAATGCCCTGATGTTCCAGTCATGTCCAGAGATGCAAGGCCCCTTGACAAAGGGTCCACAACGCCACCCTGTTTACTGCAGTACAACATGGTCGTTGTGGTGTCCGTGAACACCTGCACTGCACCAGACTTCCCTTGAACGAGGGAAGAAACACCTCAAAGCCCACTGGATCGCCAGGAGTGACGCATCTATCACCAAAGTCAACTGTGCCTGAGGAAGTGCAAGGGGTCTGCCACTGATGAAACTGCGATTCATCTGCCACCACTGCAGGTCTTTTGCAGTTCCCTCTGAGGTCTGGGCCATGTAGGCGCCATTTCCCTGATGCAAAGCCAGCATACGCCACCAGGCATGTGTAATTAACAGGATACAGGAAGCCACAAGGCCCAACAGATTCAGAATCAGTATCACTGAAATCCATGATGAAGGCTGAAACACTGGTATCATAGCCCAGATATCCTGGACTCACCATTCAGAGGTATAGGCCCAAAGCTGCACTATTTACAGAATGACTCCAATAAAAGGGAGGATCGGAGAGTCAGGTGTGACTTTGGCACATTTACAGTGAACCCCAGCAAATGCAAGAGGTCCGTCGTAGTCTGGAGGTGGAAGACAACTGCCTGAGGGGAACCCGCCTTCAACAGCCAATCACCAAGGTAGGGGAAGACTGGAACCCCTGACCTCAGTAGATGTCCTACAATCACTATCATCACTTCCATGAATACCCTCCGGGCTCTGGGGAGGCCAAAAGGAAGCATGGCATACTAGAAGTGCTCTTGGCCCACTGTGAAACTTGGTAATGCCATTGGGTAGGCAGAACACGAATATGGAACTATGCATTCTGAAAATCTAACCTTACCTTCCATACTCCAGTGCATACAGGACTTGAGACAATGTAAGCTTTTTGAACTTTTTTCAGGAAGAAGTTAAGAAGGTGTAGGTCTAGAAGAGGAGGATGGCCTCAGTCCTTGTTGGGCACCAGAAAGTAACGGGAATAGCAACCAAGACCTAGTTCTGTTGCTAGCACCCTGATGGAACAAAGCGATGTTCCTCCATCCGCCAGTCATGAGTGGCAGGGGTGGAGGGGCGAGCAGAAAAGGGATTGAGTAGCCCCTTTGCACTATCTATAAAACTCATCTGTCAGATGTCATAGACTGGCAGTGGTGCAGCTGATGGCTTATCCTACCCCCCCACTACATGCCCATGTTGGTAGAAGGGAACACTAAAGAGGTTTGGAGGCTGATGGGAAGGGGCTGAGGAGGGCTGTGGACTGGCTGAACCTCTGGCTAGTGGCCCTATGTGGTCTGAGGGAACTGCATCCTGGACTGCAAAAAGGCTGGGAAGTCTGTTGGCCGCGATGGCTAGGTGGGAATGAACGTAGCTGTGAGCCCATTCCGCTGCCATGAAGGGGGTGAAGGCAGACTGGGGTTGGGGAGCAGCCTTCCATGGATAGACCCAAGGACCTGGCTGTAGCTCTGTTGCCCTTAAAGCGCTCCATTGTGAAGTTCATTTTCTCTCTAAAAAGAGAGAATCAAAGGGCATGTCCATGAGCGAGGCTCCGACATCCTCTGAAAAGCCACTGGTTGTCAGCCAGGTGTAATGCCTTAGGGCCACAGACAATGAAGTCACTCTGCCCAGTGAGTAGTCTACATTTGATGGTGAACTTTGCTGTGTTCCTGCGGTTTGCAAAAATATGGGTCATGCCTCCTCCGAGACCATGGGTAGCACTTGCAAAAAAAAAAAAAAAATTAAAAAATCCCAGATCGTATGAGTGTACTGGCCCAAGAGGCAGGCAGTGTTCACAGATCACAGTGCTAGGAGGCAAACGAAAACATCCTCTTACTGAAGTTATCCAGCCTCTTGGACTACCTATCCGGTGGGGTGGTAGGGAACGAGACAGTGTTGTCTCGGATGTTGAGGCTTGGAACACCAAGCTCTCTGGAAAGGGGTGCTGAGTGAGGAAAAAGGGGTCTCCTAGAGTGGGGCGATGGTGATAGGCAATCTGTCCAGTGCACAGAAGCCCCTGTCCCGGGCTTGGGACAGATCCCAAGTAGGACATCAGTAGAGGCTTCAATAAATAGGAGAAAGGGCTGAGAGGGGCAACTCCCTGCTGAAACACCTCTGTAAAGACATTAGTCTTGACTGGCCACTGAGGGCAACAAAGTACAAACCCTCAGCCACACTTCACACGACCACAGCGAATAAGGTACCCTCCTATATAGCCACGGTTGGGGGGAAGATGACAAGCCTGTGTCCAGTGAGGTGTTTAGCCTTCTGGCATCCAGCAGGTCCTCATTCCAGTTATCTTCTGTGTCATTCACGAGATACTGGTATCCATGTGGGTCCTCATTTAACTCCCTTTCCAGGCCTGTCGAATGAAAAAGGCACTGGCTCCAACTAGGATGGCATGAACCCAATTTGGGACAGACAGCACCCATTCCAGCTCCCTGTCGGAGTTGGGAATGACTATGGGGATGGCGCCACTGGAAGTGTAGGGACTGGAGCAAGCACCAAGAAAGGTCGCAGTTGGGAATCCAGTGGGGGCACCTGCCGAACTCATGGGGCCCAAAAGCACTGCCTTACTTGTGCAGGAGCCCTTTGACTCACAGAACAGGCGTATTAGATTTGGATGGTGCGGCAAAGCCGAACACCTCTTTGACTTCTTGCCTTGGGGCTTACCCGATGACTTTGATCTAGACAACGACAGCTGGGTGCGGGCTCTGCAATTGGTCTCGAGACATCTGCGCAACTGGGATCTTGAACATTGGTTGTGTGTGTGTGTGTGTGTGTGTGTGTGTGTGTGTGTGGGGGCGGGTGTGGGGGCGGGTGGGGGGGGGTGGGAGGAGGGTCATCTGACTGCAGGCTGTAAGAAGCTTGAGGGAATGTGCCTTTGGATGCATGGTGTGGCAGTTCTCGCATGTCTTGGAGTTGCGGTCGCTCTCCAAGCACCACACACCAAGTGTGGGTCCATCAAAGACATCTGCTTTTGGCAGGCACTACAAGGTGGCATCCTAGTCCCACAAAGAATACATTATCAGCAAAAGAAAAGTGTTGACAAAGTTGAGAAAAGGCAGTCAGAAAGTGACTGAGGGGTAGCTCTTCATGGATCAGTGCTAACTGGCACGAAAAGAACTGACGTTAACGTGCTGGGGTGGCACTTATACAGGCACCACACATGCCACTTCTGGTGCAGATGCAGAGCCAACTGACACCAAGTACCTGTGTACAGGAGTACTGCTTGAAATTTTCCAGATCCAGTTTGCCGCATGGGGAATAATCTAAGGTAAGGAATCTGCAGCTAGAAGTCTCCATCAGATAAAGTGTTACTTAACTTGTTGTGCAAGTCAAAATATTCTGCACAGGAATTTCTGCAACAGACTATCACCATTAGGCAGCATTTGTAGGGTGCAACCTAGATGCTGCACCTCGCAAACTTGTACATAAAGTAAAGAAAGTGATTTGTAGTACAGGACAACATTCATTTTAATTTCAATAGAGCAAATATTTGCCACTGGTTTTTATATTTGCTGTGTATGGAAACAGTCCTACTTGCTTGCAGGAACAACAAATGTCTATCTAAGAGAATACTAAGGCTGCCAAGATCATAAATATGGGGCATGTTTCAAACAATCTGACGTTTTACATCAAAAGTGGATTTTCCTTGCTAAGATAAATAAACGGATTATGGCACAATATCCAACAAAGGGACACCAGGGTTATGCAGCAGTGTAAGCTGTGCACAAATCTGGGAATCAGGGTGGGAATCATCAGTAAATCAAACCAGGCCAGACCAACTGCACAATCAGAAAGAATGGATGGCCCAAAGAAAAAGGGTCCTATCCCATGAAAGGTGTACACATTTTCCATTTTGCCCAATGATAGATTCATTCTCGGATTCTCCAAGCAGACAAACTGGATAATAGCTTCATTTTATGAGCACATTTGCATGAAGGTTACTGCAGACAGCAGTGTATCATATTTGAAGTTTCAGACCTAATGGTTTTCTGCAAGCAAGGGCCCAACATTTTTTTAAACCATTAATGTGGTCTATTTTCTAATAGGAGGAAAGAAATACCTTCATAGTTTAATAGATTATCTTCAGCTTCTAGGAATTTTGATGGAGAGTCCTAACTGTGACCCTTGAAAAGAGCCATTCAGTTTATTGCCTAATGCATCCCGCACAATGGCTCGAAGTATTGGGACAACAGCACTGGCCATCTGGTTTCAAACTGACGGGTCCATGCCAGACCAACTGATTTGAAAGGGATCAAAACCTTTTTGACCCTTCCCACATGTTCTATGGAATATCCAGTGATACTTTTGACAGTGAATGACTTTGCAGCAGGTGCATATGTCAATGCCACTTACCCCTTGGGTGAACCTCAGTGAGAAAAATACTACGTGGCTGTGTTCATGGAAGACCAACACAGTTTATAATACAGCAGTACTAGATTATTTCATCAAGTTGGTCTCAAAGTGCCTTCAGATTGTTACTGCTCTTACGTTTTAATAGTGGCTGTCTTCAATGTCAGACACGGACACAACTGATTCATTATAAATCATTCTGATACGGCGTCTTCAAAGTTGATGAAGCAGTCACAGAAAGATTCACTCATCAACAGGGAGTCCTTTTCTGCTAATGCTGCTTAAGTTTCAGAGCAAGAAAAAGAGACGTGGGGCGTGCAGCACTTCAAAAAATATATTTATATTTACTTACCTTTTGTAGGATTGCATTAAAATCCTAGGATTCTCAGGGAATCACACGTTCAAACAGTTCTGAAGCACCCTTTCCGAAAAGAATGAGGAGACCTTAAAATTATCAGTGGAGTAGCACACTCCAGACATCAAAGACAGCACCTGAAATGGCCATTTACTGGAACTTGAGACATGTAGCATCTGCACTCCTTAAAGGCAGCCCTATGAATAACACCGGAAACAATGCCTAGAGTTAGGTTCAAAGTCTCTGTAAAAGTGAAAGAACAAAAGATACCAGGTTGAAGAAAGGGGACAGCAAAAGGGAAGGATTCGTGCTTTTGGCAGCTTGCATTCAGGCTTTCCCACTGATACTATGGCAGATGCTTCGGTTTCTTTTAGAAAGTGGCTGGCTGTCACTGGATTATGAATTAATGGAGTGGAGGAAGTTGGTGTCTTTAAATCAAAATGAAGCAAATGCTGCAATACACACATTTGCATTGGGCAATCAATCACTAACGGCCATTTACCTTTTTACCTATTTTTTTTTAAAGTTTCGAAAGAAATCTCAACATTTGTCGCACTTCATTCTACCCTTACAAGGGTATATGTTAAAAACTGAAAATAAACTTTAGAATCGGTCTACACTGGCCATCCAAACTAGGTTTCTGTTACTGAATACTTCGGAGGTGCTTTGGAAAATAGTACTTACAAACATTATTAGCTAGACATTCTAAAGACATGAAGATAAGTCTTCAAACAGTCTACCCATTTCTTGGCCTTTCCTTGTTCACCAAAAGCCAGTGTTTAAAGACCAATAAAAAAGTAGACTAATAAGAGTTTTGCTGGATTTGCACTTCCCAAAGGGAAGATGAATGTGCACTGAAAACGTCCTACTGGACATTCTGGTAAAGGTTTATATCACTTGGAAAAGAAAAATAATGTTAGCAGTTGGCAACATACATATTACATAGGAGCAAACATAGATTAAAAAAGCATTACAGTATTTAACTAAAATATTGTCCCTTCCTTTTTCATGTCCCATTAATCTGGAACCAATAACGTCTAATACAGCTTTAAAGCCAGCATGCAGTTAATCCATGCATTATGTTCAGCGGATGTAATAGAGAAAACAAGGCGGATGCCTCCAGCTCAGAAACCAGTCTTTGACAACCTGCTTTACTGGATATGATTGCTGGGTCTCCTGATTTCAAGGACACTGGCGCAAAAAATGCTGTATTCTGGAATTAAAGAAATCGTACAAGTACACAAAAACTATTAGGAGAACATGCTAAGTTTTCAAAGCGTTGCTATTATGTGGTTTAGTGATTTTAACAAGGCAGTGTTATCTGAAGACGTGGAGGATTATGACAAAGCAACTAAAAATCAGACTGCTGTTATTTAAAGATAAACAAGTAGATGTTCTCCATAGACATGGTCTGCCATATTCCACTACTACAAGGATAAAAGATAAAGTACATGCATGAAAGACCCATGAAGTGAAGAGACACAAAATGTTTCCCCGATTAATAATTAAACCAGAAAAAAGCTTCCAAATTTCCCTGTGGTATAAACATATTGCATAAAATACTATGGCACTTTCACATTTTTAATACATATTGTGAATTCTGCGTGTGCCAATGTTTCCTTCCGAAAGCCTTTCAAATGATCAGAAAACATGTTAGAGTATTCTCAAAAATAAGATCTAAAATTTTCCTCGAAAAAAATGGCAAACTTTAATGAAGACAAGTAATGCAATGCTGTATCTCTAAAATCAATCTCATTGAAATTGTGTAAAATTAATGAAATTACCATGGAATGCCAAAAAGCTGGTCCTCCGATCGCTGACAGCAAGTACATGATTATTATGAGGATTTGTACTTCAGTCACATCAATTCTGATTAGGTACAAAAAGCCAGAAAAGCATGATTACATCAAGCAGTGTCATGTCAAAAATCTGCTAGCCAAGCAACAGCTAACCTCTATCATGCACACGGTACCTGTTATGAAGTGGAGATAAACAGAATGTTGCTTAATAGCTGCAATTCAATCACCGAATTTGAAGATCGTGTGAGGCAATAAAAATCCACACCATGGAGATTTTATAACGCTTTACCCTAAAACATTCTTGCCCATTTGTCGTTGCCGTTCAGAAATTAGTCTGCATACACTGAGAAAAAGGTTTTTCAAGCATGGAAAATCGTGTTTCCGTTTAGTCACTTTAGATACATTGTGGGTTTCAGGTCAATGTCATTCTGACTGACTCCACACTCACCCAACATATGATCCACATTCACAACTTAGCTCAGTAAACAACATGCTTTTCTGAATCCAAATTCAACATGACAGAGCAGCATACAGCGCACACATCCCAGGATTCTACTGCAAAATAACAATAATCAAGTTCCAGGATCTTCTTATTGTGAAATGTAGAAGATGACAGGAGAGGGAGAGTGCGTTCAAACTGAAGTGAGCATCTTTATCAATAGCCCTGCACATAAATTTACATGTGTATACTGACAGAGCCATTACATTTGAAACATTAGGATATGTGGACGCATGTTTTTCTGACTTAAGCTAACTAGGCCCCAACACCATCTTGTTCAAAATGGATACCATATCATGATGGTCAGTCTATGTTAATATTTCTTTCCTAGACATTACGTGCATCAAAATGTAGACTGTTTATCTCTAAAAGACACTTTTCTTCAAGAGCTCACTGGAGGAAAGCCTTTTACTACAATATCCGAGGTTCTTCTTGCCAGCACATAGTACTGCATTTATGATTTATGTAAAAACTTTGGTCTCGCTGCCAGGCCTTGAAAAATTATAAAAATGTTACTAGACCTGCAGCTCGAGTAACTTTAATGATCAACTCGACCTAACTATAATGTACTTGACCCATAAACTGGTCTCAAATTTTGTGATCCTAAGCAAATATTTTACTATACAGAGTCACCTTTTTCTTCATTCTCACATATGAGTGCACCTTCAAATATGTAAGCTTAGCATTTCTGCTGTACAAAAAACCTCTTGTTTTATTAAATAGACTAAATGTTTGCTCCATGTATAATAAGAATCTAGCACACATATAGAGGACATATGATCCATGACTTGCCTCTTAGTTTACTAAACATAGACATCAGGGCAGGAGTGTTCCTCAGTTTATGTTTAACCACTCACTTTCAATAAATATATCACTTAAGCATGATGTGGCAGCACACTGTCATTTACAGACAGTAAATTTCCAATAAATGTCCTAAAACCATTCCACTAACTTGCAGCTTTAGTGATAATACTATATAGCGTATTAACAATAATCTGAACATTGGGAGCCAGAAGATAGTTATTATTTGCAAATCACCAAAAAAAGTGTTGCGATTTGTTTTCTTCCTTTTAAAATATTTTTTCATCACACAGAACGATGAAAAATGGGCTTTCACAACTACTAAATTTGAAGACAAACTAATGTTTGACCTCTGTCTCTGAACACAGAGCTAATGTGCCAAGATCACAAAATTTAAAGGCATCTTTATTGCTCCTGCACTTTCATACTGAACAGAACACCTGCTCTTTGTCAACTAGGCAGAAGGGATTAGTAGTTCCTAAAAATAGCTTGACCTGATAAAATATGACTCACCATAGAGTCAGTGAAGAGGCCTGACTCCAAACGACATTAGGTCAAGAGTCATGTAGTGGGTTAGTGCTAAGGGAATAGTGTTATATGACATTTAAAAAAATGAAAATGGGATTTGTTGGAGCAATGATCAAACCATGCTGCTGCTGCTGCAGTTCCTGTGATTTCTACGTAAGAAAACTGTATACAAATCCTTGAAAATTGAGTGAATAAGATTAATTTGGCCCCTACTAGGAATGCTGTTCAATTAGTTACTGTATTTGCTGCACATCTGAGAATTAAGAATATTTTATGATTTTGCTTTAATTCCTGTATTAATCTGTGTATGAAAGCCTTCATGGTAAATAACAATCATGCATTTCAATGAGATTACCGCTGTGCTGCACTTTGTTATTCCTGTATTGTACTTTTAAATTTTATAAAAAGCCTTCTGGTTTTCTAATTTTTAATCTTGAACTCCCTTTTTGAGTCTGTCTTTTCTTACGGTTTGTGTTTTGAAATGCGGTTTTGAACCAGCACAGTCCACCGAATGTTTGTGCTCCCTCTACTGCTTGCATCACATCGGAACCAGATATCATGACTTGATCACACATCAGCCCCCTCTCCCCCAGCCCATTTGGAGTACCAAACCCATCCCCCACCATGTTCACCCAAGCTGTTAGCAGGCTGAGCAGGAAGAGACGGACTTCATGTAAGAATCCCTCTATCAGACAAAGCGAGGGGCATCTCTTGGGGCGTAACCCGGTGTCTGACTGCATGAAACTCCCGATGACGCGGTGGGAGTTCTGCTGTAGATGGACTGCAGTTCACAGTGGAAGGCATTTCCTTATGATCACAGCAGAAGTCTGGCTGCAGGGTAGCTCACCCTAACTGTGTGTTACTGGTTATGCACTTCTCTGTCACAGTCTGCATAACTTGTAAAAGACTGCACCCTTGGATCACACGTAGTTCAGAGTACACACCTACTTGTTCGCTGACACACTTAAAGGCACCACACGGGTAAGGGTCTTCTTTACACGTGGTCACTTTGCTACATTACGTGAGGTGTTTGTCAAACAGTATTATACAAAAGGGTACATGATGTATGTATTTCAGTACATAAGATGCAGATAAATGTTAAAAAATATAATTTTATTTTGAGTGGACAGCAATTGTGCCATCTCCAGGCGTCTTTTATCGTATTTGCTTTCAAGGAGAGCCAGATGATTTATTGCTCACAGGCAATCTGTGAATCAGCTGCCAGAATCGGTTGCAATCCTTATCCCTGTGACAACCATTGATTGAAGGACAAAGGGCACGTGCTGCCACTTCACCCTGAAAGAAGAAGCAATAGGCTTCTTGTTCCGGTCTCCAGGTCCATTTAGAGTTTTGTAGCTTTTCGGTGTGGGGTACATATTCTTGAAAATAAAGAAAACTGAGTAGTCTGGATTAGATAAAGCACCAAACAGAACACATTACAAGAAGGTGAACATGCGATCATAAAAAACGCCAATCAAGTAATATGATCAGACTATTTGAAACTAAATATTGAACAGATGATGGGTTCACTCTCATAAAATGTTATACATTTGTACAGATTAGAGTTAATGACACAAGATTGTTGTGTTATTGTTGCAGGGGGACAGATGATTTAAAAGCCAGATATCAGCTATCCAATATGCAATCTTTCTTGTTCATTTTTTTCCCCAGTTTCATAAAGTGCAATCCTGGCTTGAAGGTACTGGCGTGCTTTACATACACATTCATTTTGTTTTTTGTATGCACAGGAGAATTTTCTGATGTGTCCAGAATGACAGTATGTTGAGGCAAGTCGAGACTCGAACATGGTTCCACCTACCCCAAAGTCGGCAGTTCTGGCTGTTACGTCACAGCCTCTGTTTGTTGCTTCTTCATTTCCGGGTGCTTTTTCCCCATTCTGCCACTGTCCTTCTCTAATCTGCCCTTTTCGTCCCCTCCCTCCCTGTCCAGTCTCTGAGACAGAAAGCGGTGACCGGTGTACCATCTGTGGTCCTGGGAGTTTGTTGCAAGACACAACAAAGATGAGTACTGAGGTACAATGCTGCACCTACTCCTTTACACACAGTAGGAACATTCAGCTCCCGAGGATGCTGATGTAGCCAACCAGCATAACACAAAGTATGAAGCTTTCATATTTCTTTCATACTGAAAAATTGAGTGAAGTATTTTAGGTAAAGGAAAAGGTAAAAAGCAAAGGAATGTTGAAACTGGGGTTAAAAAAATAAAATAATTACTTACGTATTTCTGGGAACCATCAAGCATTGAAAAAAAAAATAAGGCAGTGAAAGGATGGACTCCGTAGCAGTGAACTTTCCATCACTGCAGACCTATATAAAATGGTAAATAAAGCACGAGGGTGGGTCAGCGGTCTAACAGATTTGTGAATACCAGACCTTTTTAACAAGAAATATAACTATGCGATGGGACTTCACATAGCATTAGAAGCAGACATCATCCCTCATTTAACATAAATATTAAATAAACTACAAAACTTATGAAAAACGAGCATTGGCAAAGGCAGTAGGTTTTGCCTATTGTCGGTGTCAAGGTTTATTTTTTGTAACTAAGTTATATTTCACAGCAGCTTAACAGCTCTGCAATATGTAAAAAATAAAAAAAATAAAAATAGAAAGACAGTCAGAGTTTACATAGGCTCCATTCGCTTTGTCAATGCTTGTTTGTTTATGCACCATTTGGGGCGGTGATCACAAGGATTGAGTCATGTGATCAAGGCTCATACTAAAACTAATCATGTGGTGATTCTTCCTTAAACAGAATTCCTGGTTGTACCTTGTTTTGCATGGCGATTTTCTTACATTGGGTTTGGGCTTGTCTTTGCTAAGTGTGCTCCCTAGGCAGCCGTTCCTCCTCATGTGTGCGTGGGTGTACCCCTGTGCAGGGTGGGTCGAGGTGGTTCTGTGTTGTGAAATATATAAGTATATATAAATATATAAGTATATATATATATATATATATATATACACACATAAAAACACGAAAAGGTGTGATGACATGTCCATATGTATGTGTAACAGGAGGTTGTATAAGCCAAGTGTGTTTATCTAAGTGTGGAAATGCATCACCATGCATGTGTACACGCCTTTCGTTTGATTTATTCTTTAATTTATTGTTCCAAGATGGATGGACATCACTTGGAGCAGTAAGTATTAAAATAAAAAAAATAAACTGAGCTTATTTGTGAGTGAAAGCATTTTTTTGAACACACGTTGGCAAAGCCAATAGGTTTCACCTATGCAATGGCTGTCTTTTTTTTTTTTTTAGTATGGTGCACAGCAGCGTGAGCTGCAGTGCAACATGGCTTAAAGAAAAAAAGGGATTTCAAAAAAAAAAAAAGTCATGAATACAATGACACGGCCAGCATTGACAGTGTCATATTCCTTTTTCCCCCCTTAAGCTGTGCTCCACAGCAGCCTGCACAGCTATACAACACTTACACAAAAACAAACAGAACGAGGGGCTTTGGGGACAGCAAGCAATACAAGGGAGGGGGGTTGGGGGGGCGGGGGCAGGGTTAACAACGCAAGCACTAATCTGATCATGAAACCTGAAATGTCTTGGATAACAAATGAATCAATGGAGAAGAACTACTGGGCATGGCTTCATTCCTTTCTGTAATTACCTGTCTTACTCCTGAAAACTCACCTAAACTCTACTCTAATCTCATGACCAATCACTCAAAGAATATACCTTTTAAATCACAATAATCCTGAAATAACAATCATCATTCCAATCAGAGATAGCTCTGCAACTGTCAAATCCTCTTAGTATGGAACTCTAACAACGTATTGTAGAATTGGCACTGCCCAATTCCTTCTTGGACCCCTTCTTTGAAACAAGGATTTTTTTCCTACTGTTCTCTCAAGGGACCAAGCTTATTATAATATATATTTTTTTTTTTACAAAAAGCAAACCTTGACATGAGACCTTCAGAACCTCACAGTCACAAAGCTTACATTCCTTGTTAAATTAATTTAGGAAGCAGAACTTTCCAAATGCAATCTCACCTTTTGAACAATGACATTCTTGGCTTCAGGCAAGATACAGTACAGCGATAACAAGGCACCGCCACGCGTTGGAGAGTGCCCTTCACACTTTAAAATCTGAGGCTGAATGTTTGGTATTTGACCTTTCACTGGCCTTTGATATACTAGGCCACGGAATGAATACCAAAAGAACAATTTTGAACTGATTTTCAATATTTGTCCAAAAAGTTGCAATTCATTTAGCTTACAACCTTCAGATCCCTCACTTTGCTGCTCAAGGTTCTACCACCTCACACACCCTTTAACATTCCGATACAGTCATCTGGATCTCCTTTGCTGAACCAGTACAAAGTCAGAAACATCCAGATGTGCCTGAGGGTTTATCTTAAATCGTTGCTGTGTACCTTGAAAGTCAACATGTGCCATATTGAAGAACTACATCCCTTGAAGGGTAGATTTTGTGTGTCAAAATAGTGCTTTAGGAGCACATGTACAAAATGTGTTTGATTCCATAAGCCCCTTTGTATAGCTTTACGTTTTAATAGCTTCCCATCCATCAGTACAATGTTACATAAGAAGCATTTTTAAATACGGTCTCTCCACTTTACAGTTAGTAAGTACCTGCATTTGGGACAGCATCTGTTTTTATACTGTCCACTATGCGCAGTTCTTATTTGCGGTGCCCGTTAGACACACTGTCCTTTCACCATTTTATTTCAAACCTCATTCACATCACCCATACAACCCAAACTACAAACATTCTTTCACTCATGCACACTGAAGGGTTGCACAGAAACCAGAGTCAAATTGGAGCACTTCACAATCTTTCGAGGGGTATGAAGTGCTTGCAATATAATGGAACTGGACCACCAGTGAAAGAGTTTGCTGAAAAACACTACATATATGCCAATAAATTAGCTGCTCTGCCTTTTTTTGCAGGACAAATTCACTAAATCTAATTGAATACTTAGTAATGAAGGTACAGTTTTCGAATGGATCTCATACTAGCACTGACACATCCTCGACAGCCTTATCAATATCTCACTCCAATAAAATCTATCCTTCATACTGCTCTGTAGCCATTTTAGCTATTGTTTTAGACATGTTATTTTAGCAAACTAGGCCTGCCGCTGTGCACTTTTACCTAGATATGTTTTATTCTAGCTTCGTTATATTATTTTGCAGTCTTGTTTTATTTTTCTCTATCTAGCTGTTCTTCGCCTAGGCCAGCACGGAGTTCTTAAACAAGACATTTCTTTCACTCTGTGCTTTCTCAAGGCTGCAGTGAGATCGGTTGCGGGCAAAAGTGGTACGCTTTGTCTCCAATGTTTACAGAAACATACACACTCTTGTGGGGATCCTTTCCACGAACATCAGCGGTTTTATTATAAAAACACTACTTTGATCCATGTACGTTAGAGGGAGGTTCCAGCCAGATGACCATGGCTGTATGTTGATAGTTTCGCCGCAGCTGCTTATGTAGACTACAGGCGTCTTGCTCAGGTATTAGAGACGTTGTCTTCCCAGCGGAACCTGAAGGGCAGAATTAGAGCTTAACATGCTGTGGACTAACATAGCCTAGGCAGGAACTATTCTTAAAAACCTTAGTGATAACATGGTAGCGTTATTTTTGTGTTTTACTTTTATTGTCACAATTTTAATCCTATTGTGCTTCATCGTCCTAGTTATTGCAATACATGCTTTATTATCTAATATGCAGTTGTTTCAATAAATCCTTATTGAACTATACTCTGCCTCAGATTGTCCTTGTATACGTGAGACTAATGTAACTTAGAGAAACGGATGAGATCTAAGTGGCCACGATTTCCCCGAGGAGTCATTTGTGTCATGCGCCGGGTTGCCCAATCATCCCTGTTCTTGGGTGGAGATGACGCACTGCTAGTTAGCTAGAAGAAATCCCAGATTAGGCCATTAGGTGTCACCTGGTGTGGGTTCAGACTCAGACCCCCGCAGTACAAGTGATTCTGCCGCCCAAATCCAGCAATCTTATTAGGATAATGAGAACCTACGCGACAATACATAAGGTTTGTTTGGAACAAAGAAATGTGGTCACATTACTTCAGTCATCCCGGAACCTTGGCTTGCTTTTCAGAGTACTAGATTCAGAGCTGCACTACATAAAGCACTCTAGCCTTTACAGCAAACTGATTCTTATTGGTAGGTATCATTGTTAAGAAATAAATCCAGGCCAGCTCTTGAAAATCCAGATAGGAAGAAAAGAAAAATGCACTAAATTAAGCAATTTTTAGCTTCGCTCCTAAATTTGCAAGACATTTAAAAAACCTCAGAACTACAGGTTTTGTGCAATGCCATGAAAACATATTCTTCAAGTCTTTCTTTGAGTGCTAACCTTTTGCTGTTTATGCTCTTTCTTCATTTTTAGTTCACTTCTTGTAATGTACTGTATCGTGAAATTTGTATAGCACTTATTACCCCTATGTACATCCGTTTCATTTGGAACAGCGGCTTCTTTCACTGACAGGTGGATTTGCTGGGCTTTCTATGATATATACACTGCTATCCCTCAGGCGGCGCTATATAAATATATCTAAAAAATAAAAAGTCCCAAAATGTGAGCTTAAATCTTTTTGGCAATGTTAAATTGAAAAATAGTCATTTTTGTGAAATAAAATACTATTTTACACAACATTATCCATGTTGAATCTTTCAGGTACTGTACGTTAGACACAGCCTAGAACATTACCAGTTAAAGGTCTATTGTCCACAAAGTAGGCCTAGTCTTGAACGAGTTACTTGTTAATAAATAAAAAAAAATAACTTCAAAAATGAAATTCTAGTTGTTTTCATTAGACAATCTTCCTTGGTGCCATGTGCTACGCTATATAAATCTTCTAAATCTAATCCAATAGCAGGAAGGTCGTGCATATATCAAACATATCACTCCTTACCTTGAAAACAATTTATGAAGAGTGGAGGGGCATAACTCATAGCATGAACATTGAGCACAGACCTTACGCCAAATAACATTTTGCTGGGCTAAAGAAAGGAACAACAAGCATCAACATGAGCTGCTAAAGAAACACACATTCGACTCAAAATACAAAACAAACTTATAAAATGATACGTGTGGATTTTTATTGCCGTTTCGGAGTATGAACTCATTCTTTGCCAAGAAGAGATCACAAACCAGTATATACAGTAATTTTCTGCTTTGTTCGGTATTTGCCATATCGCCCAGTGACGGGTCTTTTACAGGCCATAATGTGCATGACAAGGCTGCCGTCTCTAACAAATGCATGCCACTGTTCATTGGCTAGCTTAGCTCCAGAGTTACCGTGTAGTTCCAGAACTCGGGACCCACAATTCCTGTGAGGAGATGGAACACTATAACACAGAGTTCAGTCTCTGTAACATCGAATCTACGTGTGAAGGAGAGAGAATTTGGAAACATAAACTTTGAATTTAAAATTAAAACTGCGAGTGGCAGAAATTATATGAAAAAAAAAATCTAACTTACCTGAACGTGCAGCCAAATATTCAGTTTAAACTGTCGTAGTGCTTAACAAGCAGTATTTAATAACACCCAACAATTCAAACTGAATTTTGCTTATGATGCAGTTGTTGATACTAGCCACTATTAAAACATATCTGAATACCAAGAAAAATGCATTATAACTTAGTCAAGCACCTTCTACTCTTTCACCTTTCAGAAAGATGTGGATCCCAAAAAACGCTGTAAGTGATCAATTTTGGGGTAGAAACAAATTGTGCATGCACCCACACGCGCGCGGGCGGACTCACACAACTCCCCCCCCCCCTCCTCCTTCCCCCTCCCCCCCAACCTCCATGCTTTAATTTCAAATACTGGAAAGTATTTTACTTTTCAAAAATATAATGCGATTTTTTGTTTTCCTTTTCAGCAAAAATGAAACACAACAGAGGTTACTCTGAAAGACAATATCTGTCAGCATGTCTCATGTACTTATTACATACACAGAGATAAAGGAAAGGTGGCATGACCATCACACTCCCTCCACCCCAGCTAAAACATTTCTACATGCTCAATCAATATAAAGAAAAACACACTACTACTCCAGATACAACACATTTCAGTAGGATTGTTGTGAACTCCCAGAAAAGCATTTATTTTTATTCAATCCTGAAAAGATTAAGTATTGAGAAATCTGCAAATACAATGAGCAAATAATTATAGATACATTCAGATGAAAATGTCAAACAGTGAATGTCTGAGAAGAGAGTCCTAATTATAAAGCATTTTGCCTTCCTGTGGCTACTTGGGTGCAGTTATTGATTCTAATGTAAAGCAACATGTAGTACATTAATTATATTTCATTATACTTAAGACGTGGTTTAGATGACAATGGGCTGCAGTTTTGGGAATTTCTTGGCCTCTCATAGACAGCACTTGCTTTCCACTACACAACCTCCATGTAGTCTCTGAATTGTTTTGCTTCCTTCTCCATGAAAAAAGGGTGCATCATAAAAAGAACTACTAATACACTTCATCTCGGTGCAAAGCAATCCACCTGTAAATACTATCCTGCCTGTTTCCCTCCGAGTAAGAACTGGGGCTGCCCAAATATTTTAGGAATGAACCTCTACTAAACGCAACAATGACTGTGTGGACATTTATACATGGATTTAGAACTATATAGGATCTAAAAAGAAAAAAAACAGAAAATTAATAAGGTAGGGAGAAACATGTGAGGTGGGGGCATATATGAGGGGAGGCGTAAGTAAAATGTAGACACTGCAACTATAATTCTTAAACATTGGTGTATTTTATACATTAATATGCTTTGAATAATTCCTCAGGAACCAAGCTTATTTATATTTTGTAAGCTATTGAGCAGTAGCAACATCTCACGTAATACAATAGCCAGTCCACTTTGTTATTTGGGTTTTCAGTTCAACTCAATACAATGGATAAATGTAAGCCCTGCGCTCTAAAGCTCACTTCAGAATCTAAGAGAGGAGCACTAACTTATTTATGTAAAACTTAATAGGGGAAGAGGTAGGGTCATAAGTAAATCTATGGAAGGACCACGCTAGAGAACAATATTGTTAACATTGTTCTCCAGCACTAGATTTATCTTCGATTCAGATCACTAGAATTTAAATAGTAGAAGTAAAATAGAAATAAATTGGGACAGTAGGAGCTAGGCTTTACCCCAGGCCTCAAAATATGTCCTCTTCCTCTTGTCCCAGATGGTAAGCAAATTAGGCTACCTCTCGCTGAAACCATATCCCTTCCACCTATAGGTGATTACAACGAGCTTCACATCGTTTAATTAAAACACCTACTACAAATATCTACCACACAAAATAGGGGAAAGAGGTACTGAAGACTCATTCTTCAGTTCTCCTAATCAAAATATTTCACACACAACAAAAGAAGAGCAGTGCAAATCAGGTCTCAAAAAAACAATTTGGGACAGGTATGGTACTGGAAACTGCAAGGCCCTCGCACACATAATTGTGGCATGCTTTATCATTAGTTATTTCCACACTTGAACTGCTAAGTGTTCGAGTAGGGTACCACCACTATTCGTGAAAGTGTTTTTTTATTTCTTTTTTTTAAAATATTGTTTAGGTGAAAAAGGTTACCCGGTGCCAGAGAAACAAAGAATAAACAGGGTGAAACTCTCTTCAGTAATCCTATTATAACTCTTTATTTTATGGTTACCTAGACTGGATACAAAAAAAAAAGGGGGAGGGAAAAGAGTTGTAATCAATGATGGATACCTGCTAGTACCTTCATTTGGACTGGTCTACATGTTTCAGCTGTTGCCTAAGCTCAAGGACTCTACAGCTTTCTTCCAGACCTATACAAATCTCTGTCTTGTATGAACTAAGAACTGCCTATGTGTAATAAGCATGTATTTAAACATGCGATTATCCAAAACTCGCGACCCTGAAATTCGAACATTACCCAAAGGTTAAGCAATTGTTTACTGGTCGCTCACACACAGATCTAGCTGATCTAAAGTCTAAGAAAACGAGGGAGTGTCACCCTTTAGTCACACATTCTTCAAGGGTGGCAACTGTTGCAATTGCTGCCGCCTTAATGCCGCTGCCAATTCTATGGGCGAGGGCCTACCAAATCTCAGTGGCATAACTGTCCCAAATTAGTGTTTTTGGCTAATTAGGACTAGCCTGCCTGTAGCTAGCCTGTCAGTGATGCCTTTGATGAGGTGTGAAATGCTGATCTCAGGAGTAGAGACAATTGTTTGGGCTTAGCAGGATGCTTTGGGTAAGGAATTTAACCCCAAGCGTGAGCCAAGCAGGACAGTTAAAGAAGGTTAAGGAACATTAACACTTGAACGGGACCAGGGAAGACCTGTACCTTTATAGCTTAGTTCTAAGGGAAGCCTTGAGAAGAGGGGATCTTCTGATCGCAGAGCACATTTTAGCCAGTTTAGAGTGAAGAAAATTGCTCACTGCCTTACACAAGTTCCTGTTTAACAGGCACACTCTGGGGCCAGAAATGATCTGCCATGTTGGATTTCACAAAAAACCTGAATTGTGGGATATTTCACATTGAGGCATAATGAAAATGTCACTTACCCAGTGTACATCTGTTCGTGGCATCAGTCGCAGTAGATTCGCATGTTCTGCAATAGCTCGCCATCTGGTGTTGTTCTTCGAAGAAGTCTTTCGAGTCACGGGACCGAGTGACTCCTCCTTTTGTCTCCATTGCGCATGGGCGTCGACTCCATCTTCGATTGTTTTTCCCCGCAGAGGGTGAGGTAGGAGTTGAATTGTAGTAATAGTGCCCATGCAATGGAGTGACTAAGTATGCACCTATTTAAGGTTGAGATGATACATATATAAATAATTGAAGGTAACTTCCAAACTGCTACAGGCTCCCGGGGAGGCGGGTGGGCACATGCGAATCTACTGCGACTGATGCCACGAACAGATGTACACTGGGTAAGTGACATTTTCAGTTCGATGGCATCTGTCGCTGTAGATACGCATGTTCTGCATAGACTAGTAAGCAGTTATTTCCCCAAAAGCGGTGGATCAGCCTGTAGGAGTGGAAGTAGTCTGAAATAATGTTCTTAATACAGCTTGACCTACTGTGGCTTGTTGTGCGGATAACACGTCTACACAGTAGTGCTTGGTGAATGTGTGAGGCGTAGACCATGTGGCTGCCTTACATATTTCTTGCATTGGGATGTTTCCTAGAAAGGCCATGGTAGCACCTTTCTTTCTGGTTGAGTGTGCCCTTGGTGTAATGGGCAGCTGTCGTTTAGCTTTAAGGTAGCAGATTTGGATGCATTTAACTATCCATCTGGCTATACCTTGTTTTGAAATTGGGTTTCCTGCATGAGGTTTTTTAAAATGCAATAAAGAGTTGTTTAGTCTTTCTGATGTTTTTTGTTCTGTCAATGTAATACATCAATGCTCTTTTGACATCTAATGTATGTAGCGCCCTTTCAGCTACGGTATCTGGCTGTGGAAAGAACACTGGAAGTTCCACTGTTTGATTTAGATGGAACGGTGAAATAACCTTTGGCAAAAATTTAGGATTGGTCCTTAAGACGACTTTATTTTTGTGTAGTTGTATAAAAGGTTCCTGTATTGTAAACGCCTGAATCTCGCTTACTCTTCTTAGGGAAGTAATGGCGATGAGAAATGCCACCTTCCAGGTTAGGAACTGTATGTCGCAGGAGTGCATGGGTTCAAAAGGTGGACCCATAAGTCTAGTTAGGACAACATTTAGGTTCCATGAAGGGACAGGTAGTGTTCTTGGTGGTATAATTCTCCTAAGGCCCTCCATGAATGCTTTAATGACTGGTATCTTATATAGGGAAGTTGAATAGGTAGTCTGCAGGTATGCAGAAATTGCTGCAAGGTGTATTTTAATGGAAGAGAAAGCTAGGTTAGATTTTTGTAAGTGAAGCAAGTAACCCACTACATGTTCTGGAGTTGTGTGTAATGGTTGTATTTGATTAATATGGCAGTAGCAAACAAACCTCTTCCATTTACTTGCATAACAGTGCCTGGTGGATGGCCTTCTGGCCTGTTTTATGACTTCCATACATTCTTGGGTAAGTTGTAAGTGCCCGAATTCTAGGATTTCAGGAGCCAGATTGATAGATTCAGCGATGCTGGATCTGGGTGTCTGATCTTTTGGTTGTGCTGTGTCAACAGATCTGGCCTGTTGGGCAATTTGATGCAGGGTACCACTGATAGGTCTAGCAGCGTTGTGTACCAGGGTTGCCTTGCCCAAGTTGGTGCTATCAATATGAGTTTGAGTTTGCTTTGACTGAGTTTGTTTACCAGGTAAGGAAGGAGAGGGAGAGGAGGAAAAGCGTAAGCAAATATCCCTGACCAGTTCATCCATAGGGCATTGCCTTGGGATTGTTTGTGTGGGTATCTGGATGCGAAATTTTGGCATTTTGCGTTCTCCCTTGTCGCAAACAAGTCTATCTGAGGTGTTCCCCAGAGTTTGAAATAAGTGTTCAGAATTTGGGGGTGAATTTCCCATTCGTGGACCTGTTGATGATCTCGAGAGAGATTGTCTGCGAGTTGATTTTGGATCCCTGGTATAAACTGTGCTATTAGGCGAATTTGGTTGTGAATTGCCCAATGCCAAATTTTTTGTGCTAGCAGGCTTAACTGCGTGGAGTGCGTCCCCCCCTGCTTGTTTAGATAATACATTGTTGTCATGTTGTCTGTTTTGACGAGAATGTATTTGTGAACTATTATTGGTTGGAAGGCTTTTAGTGCTTGAAAAACTGCTAGAAGTTCTAGGTGATTGATATGCAGTTTTGTTTGATGTACGTTCCATTGTCCTTGTATGCTGTGTTGATCGAGGTGTGCTCCCCACCCTGTCATGGAAGCATCTGTTGTTATTACGTATTGTGGCACTGGGTCTTGGAAAGGCCGCCCCTTGTTTAAATTTATGTTGTTCCACCACAGAAGCGAGAGGTAAGTTTGGCGGTCTATTAACACCAGATCTAGAAGGTGACCCTGTGCTTGAGACCACTGTGATGCTAGGCATTGTTGTAAGGGCCTCATGTGCAGTCTTGCGTTTGGGACAATGGCTATGCATGAAGACATCATGCCTAGGAGTTGTAATACCATCTTTGCTTGTATCTTTTGTGTTGGATACATGCGTTGTATGATGGTGTTGAAATTTAGAATTCTTTGTGGACTTGGAGTGGCTACTCCCTTTGATGTGTCTATTATGGCTCCTAGGTATTGTTGTACCTTGCGCGGCAGAATGTTGGATTTTGTAAAGTTGACGGTGAACCTGAGTTTGAAGAGGGTTTGTATGATCTGATTTGTGTGATTTGAGCACTGTATGAACGAATGGGCCTTGATTAGCCAGTCGTCCAAATATGGGAACACATGTATTTGCTGCCTTCTTATGTGTGCAGCGACTACCGCTAGACATTTGGTAAAGACTCTTGGTGCGGTTGTTAATCCGAAAGGCAGTACCTTGAATTGGTAATGTATTCCTTTGAATACAAACCTTAGGTATTTCCTGTGCGATGGGTGTATTGGTATATGGAAATAAGCATCCTTGAGGTCTAAAGTTGCCATGTAGTCGTGTAGTTTTAGCAATGGCAATACTTCTTGTAGTGTGACCATGTGGAAGTGGTCTGATTTGATGAAAGTGTTCACTACTCTGAGGTCTAGGATTGGTCTCAGTGTTTTGTCCTTCTTTGGTATCAGAAAGTACAGTGAGTAAACTCCTGTGTTTATTTGTGTGTTTGGCACTAATTGGATTGCATTCTTTTGCAATAGTGCCTGCACTTCTATCTCCAGGAGATTGGAATGGTGTGTTGTTAGATTTTGTGCTTTTGGTGTATGTTTGGAGGGAATTGTAGAAATTCTATGCAATAACCATGTTGGATAATTGCTAGAACCCAAGTGTCTGTAGTGATTTTCTCCCATGCTTTGTAATAATGACCTATTCTTCCCCCCCACTGGTGTTGTGTGGAGGGGGTGAGTGACATGTGAGTCACTGTTTAGTAGTAGGGGTTTTGGGGCTTTGAAATCTCCCTCTATTTCTAGGGAATTGCCCTCCTCTATATTGTCCCCGAAAACCTCCTCTATACTGTCCCTGGTAACTGGACGGTGTGGCTTGTGAGGTGCTGGCTTGTGTGCTTTGACCCCAAAACCCCCCTCGAAAGGGCGTTTTACGGAATGTGCTGTAATTCCCTCTGCTCTGCGGGGAGTAGAGTGCGCCCATGGCTTTGGCAGTGTCTGTATCTTTTTTGAGTTTCTCAATCGCTGTGTCCACTTCTGGACCGAACAGTTCTTTTTCATTAAAAGGCATATTGAGAACTGCTTGTTGAATCTCTGGTTTAAATCCAGACGTTCGGAGCCATGCATGCCTTCTGATCGTTACAGATGTATTAATTGTCCGTGCAGCTGTATCTGCAGCGTCCATGGAGGAGCGTATCTGGTTGTTGGAGATGGTCTGTCCCTCTTCAACCACTTGTTTTGCCCTATTTTGTAAGTCCTTGGGCAGATGTTCAATAAGATGTTGCATCTCGTCCCAGTGGGCTCTGTCATAGCGCGCAAGTAGTGCCTGGGAGTTCGCGATGCGCCACTGGTTTGCAGCTTGTGCTGCGACTCTTTTACCAGCTGCATCGAACTTGCGGCTTTCTTTATCTGGGGGTGGTGCATCTCCAGATGTGTGAGAGTTGGCCCTTTTCCTAGCTGCTCCTACAACGACAGAGTCTGGTGGCAGCTGTGTAGTGATGAAAACCGGGTCCGTAGGTGGCGGCTTATATTTTTTTTCCACCCTTGGTGTGATTGCCCTACTTTTGACCGGCTCCTTAAAGATGTCTTTTGCGTGCCGGAGCATACCAGGGAGCATAGGCAGGCTTTGGTATGAGCTGTGGGTGGAGGAGAGTGTGTTGAATAAGAAATCATCCTCGACCTGTTCTGAGTGGAGGCTTACGTGGTGAAATTGTGCTGCTCTAGCCACCACTTGAGAGTATGCGGTGCTGTCTTCTGGTGGAAATGGCTTCGTAGGGTATGCCTCCGGACTGTTATCTGACACTGGGGCGTCATATAGGTCCCATGCGTCCTGATCTTGGTCACCCTGGCTCATGGTGGTGTGAGCTGGGGAGTGTGATGGAGTTTGTGCTGGTGAAACGTTAATCACGGGCGGAGGAGAGGGTGGTGGTGTAACTCTTTTCACCACTTTTGGTTGTGGTGTTTGTTCCGTCTGGAACTCCAACCTTCTCTTTCTCCTAATGGGGGGAAGGGTGCTTATTTTTCCTGTCCCCTGCTGAATGAAGATACGCTTTTGCGTATGGTCTACATCAGTTGCTTGTAGCTCTTCCTCAAACCTATGCTTATGCATTTGGGAGGTTAGCGAGTGCTCTTCTGTATAAGAGCCTGAAGCTGGGTCGCTTGCAGTCTGTTTCGGCATCGAAACTTTGTCTGCGTGTTTTTTCGGCTCCGAGGTGACTTTTTTCCTTTTCGGGGCCGAAACCTCTCGGCGTCGATCTGTTTCGGTGCCGCTGTCTCGGCGTCGAGCCGTGTCCACACCGGCATCTCGGTGTCGAGGCTTGTCTCCAGCACTTTCTCGGTCCCGAGAAGGCTGCGTGCCGGTGTCTCGACCGGAGTCGGACGATCTCGGCACTGTTTGGGCCTTTTTCGGTGCCGACGGTCGGTCACCGATTTTATGGGTCGAGCCATGGCCTGGTGGCAGTGGCGTCCCCTGGGCCTTGTAAATGTTCCTTTGAGTGGATTTCGACGTCTTACTCACGGTTTGTGTATCGTCGAATCCTTCGGAGTCTGAGTCTTGGATCGAGAAGGTACCTTCCTCTTCTTGTTCCTCGAACTCCCGTTGGGCTGTCGGAGCGGACGCCATCTGAAGTCTTCTGGCTCGACGGTCTTGGAGTGTTTTTCGGGACCGGAACGCACGACAGGCCTCGCAGGTGTCTTCGCTGTGCTCAGGTGACAGGCACAGGTTGCAGACCAAGTGTTGGTCTGTGTAGGGGTATTTATTGTGGCATTTGGGGCAGAAACGGAACGGGGTCCGTTCCATCGGCGTTCTTCAGCACGCGGTCGGGCCGACCAGGCCCCGACGGAGGATCGAAAAAACTACCCCGAAGGGCACCGGAGCTCTTCGATCTTCGATGCGGTGTGGAATCTAAGTACGCCGATCCCGAACGCAACAATACCGACGAAAATCTTCCGAAATTAGCTAATTTTCCGTTCCGAAACTCGGAGCGACAGGAACACGTCCGAACCCGATGGCGGAAAAAAAACAATCGAAGATGGAGTCGACGCCCATGCGCAATGGAGACAAAAGGAGGAGTCACTCGGTCCCGTGACTCGAAAGACTTATTTGAAGAACAACACCAGATGGCGAGCTATTGCAGAACATGCGTATCTACAGCGACAGATGCCATCGAACAGGGTGTTCTGCAAAAGTGGGACGGTGTACCCATGGGAAATTTATGCCTGCTCACCAAGGAATGTCCAGGAGATACCCCCCACGCACCGACTAGCGCACTGAACAAAAGTAGCACCTCACCCCCAGCGCCTCAAACTTTATGTAACTGCATTAATAACCTGTGGGGAGCCCTGAAAGGATGAACCTGCTCCCACATGTTTCTATAAGAAGTGGACTTCAATAGTCAGTTTGCTGACATGTGGCTACAGGGACATCAAAAGCTACAAAAAGGCCTTTTGGGCTGGAATGACCAGTTTTTCTGCAGTGACGAGCTACAACTGGACCTAGAATGGACCTTACTGGTGGCCTCTGCCCGAGTCTCTCGGTCGTTATAGGTGCCTTAAAAATGCCAAATAGGAATCACCCCACAAAGTCTGAAAAGTTTGGCCTTATACCATTTTTTTATTCCTGTGACCTCTGAAGCTTCAGTTGGATCTTGTGGTAAAGGAGGCTGATTCTGAGAGGACTTCGTAGTAGACAGTCTTAAGCTTGCCATGCTGGAGGATTTTTAACAAAAAAAAAAGAGACCAATTCCAAAGGTAGAAATCTAGACCAGGTGAAGGTGTGATAACTAGCCAGCGACAAGAGGACTTTGGCAGCCAAGAAATTTGAATTTTCCTACTCAGAGCTTTTCCTACCAAAACAACCAGGTTCAGCAGGACCTCATCCGTTAGCTATCCAACTCCATGGTTTTTTTTCTAGATACAGCTAGCAACGTTGCAAACGTTAGAGGATTTTAACTTCCATAAACAAAAGACAATGTCAAAAGGTAAAACCTTTGCACAGGCTGACCTGTATCTGATCTCAGTTCCGCTGCATTAAGTCTGAAATTGCACCTATGTACCAGTCAACGGTGATTTCTGCTGAGTGCTTTACTTTTTCTTGACATTTTTTGGCCTAAAAAGCTTAAAAGTTCATATCACCGCTCCCACTATTGGATTTTAGTCATTTTTTTAAATTATATTTTCTTAACAGATAGAAATTGGATACAGATGTTTATTGTGTTGTATCATGACCTTTTGACTGTCTTAGTGTTGCTAAATGCTTAACACATTTTCCAAAGTTAAGCCAGTCTGCAATGTACCATAGCTATCAGGGGATGAGCCCAGGTTTCAATTACTGACACTAAGAGCCCTACTTAGCCCGTTGGCCAAACTCCCGACAGGTTGGCCACTGCCTGTGCGGCGAACTCCCCGGCGGTGTCATTAAGAGTTTCCCACTAGGCCAGCCTAGCGGGAAACAGGATACAGCATGGTCTCCAGCTCGTAATCGAGCCGGCAGCAATGTTGTAGCCTGCAGGGTTCACCAGCACCCTCGCAATGTTCACAGTCTGCAAAGCAGACAATGAACATTACAATGGTTCTGGCAGGGGAGCCCCTGAACCCATTCTTCGCCAGCCTTTTCATGGTGGTGCTACTGCCATGAGAAGGCTGGTGGAGAATGAGATCGTAATCCCTAGGGCAGCACTGTTTGCAGCACTGCCCTGGCGGATTAGGATCGCCACCAACCTCCAGACCGCCAAGCTCTCTAATCCTGGTGGAGCTGGCAGCCTGACCGCCCGGGCTGTAATGTGGTGGTTGGACTGCCAAATTGATGGTAGTCCAACCGCCATCCGCAAGTCTGGAGGTCTAGTGACCGTCAGACTCGTAATGATGCCCCAAGTGTTTGACCTCACAGGATTTTTGCATCTCACTAATTGAGTAGGATACACATCCTCTCAAACTAATAACCCTTTTTATTGCAGTAGGGTACTAGCGGCAATTTACAGCACAATGAAGGGTAGTACTCAGGTTTATGTTAGTACTGTGTTGTAAAAAAAAGTTTTTGGTAACAAAGCTTTAGGGAAGGTGAGTCACTTGTCTTTAAATAAAACCACATTCAAATGATTTGAACATATCCTAGCTACTGATTGACAACCATACGTAGCTTTAACCTTGATGGGTTGGCCAAGTAACTATTTATAATCAAGCAGTGTTTTTAAAGAATATTTTCTACCCAAGATAAAATATAGCAGTCATTGGTTTTATACCATTCAAAGGCAGAGTAAAATAACAGGCATCTCAGCAGTATACATTTTTTTTTTTTTAAGTGCATCTTTTGTGTCTTCCTATGCAAAAAAAAAAAAAAAAAAAAAAAGTAAAGTATTAAAACACTTGAAGGTTTAGACGTATGCATGTTTGCAAACCCATTTGTAGATGTCTGTTTTTTAAAATTTTATTTAAACTCCTTAATTATGTGTATTGTGACAACTGCACACTGCTCATTATCGACAGATCAAATGTAATGATTCAATGCCGATGAACACCGAAGAATCATGATCTTAATTTTTTAACATTCATTGAGATAGATGCTCCAAAGATTTTTGATTTAATTTATTTTGAAGGTGAAATGGGGGTCAGACTGAATAGGAGAATATCATCTACATCAGTGGTCTTCATACTTTTTAAAGCTGCACCCCTCCAGTTGGAAAAAAAAATATCTTCAGGCCCTCCTCCAATTTGTCCACAGATATTCTATTAAATTAGCAATGTTTAAATATGTCTACACTTATGTCAACATTGCAGTTAAGTTATGCTACTGTTTTACGAATGCAATGAAATACATGATGGCAAACATACTGTTCTGGTCCGACAGGTCTTACTAAGGTGTAATAGCATCCACAGTATGATTATTAGAGGTTAGGGTGGGGGTTTTGATGAGTATTTGGAATCCCTTCCTTTTTGACACAATCTCAGCTTGGATATAAATGACAAAACATGTTCGTGATACCCCCATTGCAGAGCTGTTTGCTGATGCTAATTTTTTCAGACTAAAACAAAGCCCTGTAAAATGCTTCTTCTTTGCTCCCCCCGATCATTTGAGGCCCCTCAGTAAGCTGATCTTTCTACCACACAAAGTAGTGGGATTACAGTCTGCAGATTATAGGCATTTTGAAAGGTCAGCAATGTAAAATGAGAACAGCAAAGGAGCCCGTATACATCCCTGTTATTATTTGTTTTACACAAATCTATTTCTTGAAGATTCACTGGTGAAGCCCAAGAGAACCCTAACTCTAGTACTAGGAGTGGTATGGGATCAACATGGCCGGTTTAACTAGAATTAAGTCTCAATTAGACAGTTTGAATCAGAGTTGGTCGGTCTACTTGCACGAGATCAATAAATGATATGTACAGTTTTATTTTCCTGTAGATATTATAATCATTGATATTCCTGGGAGGACCCCTATTGGTCAAAATGAATTTGAATATCTCCTGCCAGTCATTCTAACAGGACACTAAATAGGAATTTCACAAATGATTTTCAGCAATATCAAGTAAAGTTACTAGAGCATAGTTTTGGAACGGTTCTCCATGTCTCTTCTTATAACTTGAAAGTATTAAAGAACTCTCCAAGGAGCTAGGATAGGTACGGATTCAACACAGTGTTTATATCGAAAAAATAGTAACCCATCCAATTAGGCAGGATTACCCTATATTGATGGAAGTACTCCATTTGAACATTCTGCACAGTCTGCTGCTCTACAATGTCATTCTCAGTGAGCCAACGTTATACTGGATCAGATTCCATCTACAACTGATATGTCACATCACTGTAAAGGGGGATGAAAAGGAATAACCTTATATAGATCTTGAATAGATTTACAAATTCATTCTCTCACAGGTAACATTTTTCAGATTGTTACTGCCATCATGGAGGTGACTGAAACCAAAACAAACAGTATGTTTCCCTTAAATTGCTGTATATATGGTACCAACCGAGAGCTATTTTCAATTTTCTTTCTAGCCTTTTAAAAGTGAGAGTGGAAGGGAAATATGACAACTTCTATGTACTTCTCTTATCCTAAGAATCACAAATCATACTGGAGACTTCTGAGACTAAATAAACACATCCTCAATACCAAGGGCTGCTAGATTTATCTTTGAGACAATAGCTAATTAACAGGTCAGATTTATGTGTACCATTGTTATCCCAATTTGAGATGAGATCTTTACACTGACCTCTCCTGCCCTATGTACTAATTTGACTGGAGAAGACACTAGACCTCACATATATTTAGACAGGATTATGACCATTTGCAGCATATGCTCTACAATGAATGTAGACCATCATATTTACATATACTTTGGAAATCAAAAACACACTTCATGGTTGATTTAGATTACCTGGCCTTGCATAGCTGAACACAGTACGTCACCCCTAAAACCTCCTTATATTATGGTGAGTTTCTACTTCAATCCTCAATTTAACAAGATTTTACCTCTGATGTGCGTTCAGCTGTTGTAAGACATAGGGGGACTTTAGTACTCATATCATCCATCAACCATTAAGTATTGTGAAATGTGCTGTAAAATCACCAACCAAGAAGAATGGAAGGTTAGGATACATATTTTTATAGGTTTAAAACAGCAGCCACTGTGGCCACTAGCGTAGAATCTGCCAATTGCCTCGACGTGTATGTTAAATAAACTGCCGAGAATTAAATAATGATTAAATTAAAGATAAATCACTTTTCAGTGCAAATGTGTTTTTAAGTCACTCGCAATATTGCACATTTCCAGTTGAAAAATATAGTTATTTATCTACTTGCCAGCAGTTTGTCTCCGATACAATGGTTCAGGAAGGGCATAGTGGGTGGTTCCTACAGAAAGGACACTAGGAGAACCTGATAGACGACGTACATCAATTCCATATTGCATAAGTTTCTAAGTGTGTTCTGATCAAAAGCTCAAACTTCAGCCAAACAGATGGTAACTGGGCACAATGAATACCCAAGTGGAAAAGAAAAAATAACACAACAAGGGCAGATCAGTTGACAGAAAGAAAAAAAAAAAAAAACTGAATTTGGGAATCAGGTGCAAAATATTTAAAATGAGATGTGCATTGTCCACTTCAGGAAATAGATTTTCCAAATATATAGTTGGAAAGGCTGTAAAATATAGCACCACCTTAGAAAAATCGACTTCAGCATTCTGCCAAGAGATAGAATGCATAAACTGCACAAGGCCTATTTCGCCACACAACTGAGGTGAGAAGAGTAATCTGGGATTCTCTGTGATAAAGATTTAGGATTCTGCAGAAGGACTGAGTTCTGTAGCTATGACTGAAGTACTAAATGACCGTCTCTGTAGTAAAACGTGTTTTTTCGATCAAGGATGTGATTCATACTTTGAGGGTGCCTTTTTGTGATTCTTCTACTTTTGGGCCATTTATAATGACTTAGCTGATTTTGTTCCAAAATGTTTGTATTTACAAAGGCATTTGCCCTCTTTGGCCTGTACTTCAAGGATTTTAATTAAAAGGCCAACGATTTGGGGGTTTCCCTTCATATTGCATCAGTAGGGCACCAAATTCAGTTATCATAGATTGAATCCCATACAGAAACATTTACTGAGTTGTCTGATGTGATTACTAAGTGAATGTTTTAGTTTGTGTGGATTTAAGAGAAAGCACTACTTTTTGAGGAGGTTAAAATGCTTCAAATGGATGTTAATATTTCATGAGTTTCATCTTGAGTGGTATGCTGCTCTGCAAGGAATTTACTACTAAAGCCACAACTTTCAGAATTAAGACTGAGATAGGAGGATTAAATATCTCAGGAAGAGGATTGTTATGGTAAAAGAGAAAAGTGCGCCACCCGTGATGAATGATGAAACATAGTTCAGTAAGAGCAGATTGATATTATTATAGAGACCAGATAAAAAATATTTTTGATATTCTGGATCCATCTCATCAAAGGAAAAATACAGACTTATTACAGGCATGGGTATAAGACTACAAAATGATCCAACAGTTTATGGGCAACATTTAGAACTATACTGAGGATCTTAAGTGTGTCCTTTCCACAGGAAGTCTCTGCAACCCTCGCTGGAATCGGCTTTATTTGCGAAGGAATCACAGATGTAGTCCAGTACAGATTATTTTTTTTTTATTACATTTTTAGTCTGCTCTTGTGATATTAAACCGAAGGAATTAAATACACAATTCTCCAGAGGACTGGATGATGAGCGAGTGGAAACCATTACTTGATCTTTCAAGGGGACTTCATATACAAGCATCCAGTATTTTGAATTTCTTCTTTGCGAGGGTGACAGATTGATGACTTAAGAGGTAATATGAGTGAAGTGGAAGACTGGGGCCTAAAGAAATAAATTGACTGTACCCCTATGAATTCTACTGCCCACTCTCTGCACCCTCCTAGCAACTGTAAGTAGTTTGAAATCACAGTGGTGACACAGGGCATACGCCCTTGAAACAGGGCCCTCAGAATCCCAAGTTCTCCATGTCAAGTTAAAGATCACTGTACAAAATGAAGATTTAGGACAATAAAAGGTAATTGCACATCATTTAAAAGGGGCTTCCAGTCAGCAAATAGGCAATATTTAAAAATTACTGAAACTTAAATGATGAAGCTGTTGTAGCAATGCTTTACAAGACACCATCTAGACTTGGCCAACAAAAAGTTAACTGGACACAAAGCTACATCTAAGCATAAATACTACTCTCCTTTGCTACCTAAATTCTATGCATTTAAGAGGTAACACAACCAGAAGGATGAGCATGGAAGGCTTCAGTAACTTGTTTGAAGCTGTGGCACGCTGTGCAAGATTATACTAAAAAATAACTGCATGTTTCGAGAGTGATTGATATGAGAAATGTGATTTAGAATTGTGTAATAATGTATCAAAAAAGTGAAAATGAATCTCATTACTTGGGTTAGCAATATAAGCTTGTGTATGTTGTCTTAGTTTTAAATGGTGAAACTGCAAAATGGGGCGTATCATATTTGTTTCCGGAGGACAAGTGTTAGTCCTGAAGAATGGGGAGAATATAATCTAGACCACCAAAATCAGTCAACATTTTGTTTAAATCCATTTTCAGCCTTGCAGAACTGTACATGAAATATTGACTCATGAAGCTAGTTGGACCTTTTTATAGGTTGATGAATGTGGTTTTAATTTTTTTGTGTCTGTGTTATTTTATTTGCATGTGCATATGAGAAAACGAATGCATTTGCGTAATAATTATAGGTCAGAAAATGGTTTCCTGCACAGGAGCACACCATTACATTGATTTACTTAGTTCTGCATTAGTATTTGCTTATATGCATGCCCATCCTTCTATAAAAGCAAAAACAACCCTGGGGAGTTTTTTCTACATCCATCTCGGTCTTGGTTCTGAGGAGTTACTCTCTTCCCTACTCTAAAATCATCAACTTTAAAACCAACCATGAGCATAATTTTTCACTGGGAGGTCTCTTTCTAGATATTGCCCTAACGGAGTAATCACAGAAGGTAACTGCACCTATGTTAGAAAAAGCCACTTATCCTCGGACTTTCAGATTTTGCTGAAGCGGTTTCTTGGCATGTGTGTTCATGGTCTTGGAGATAGGTCTTCTCTTTGTCCTTGAGAGTATATATTTGAGAGGGAGATGGTTAGGTCATTTAGAAAGTACAAAATGACCAGATCAAGGGGTCAGATATTGCCTTCTTCCTGTCACACAAAAGGCATTTCACCAAACGTAACAACATTGCCCAGGGAAACAATTCCCAATGGAAAGATGCAAGGAAACACTCCGAACCATAGAAGATGACTGAAATTGTTTTAAGGTGGGATGGAAAGGTTTTCTAAAGATAAACAACCCCCCACACAAAAAAAATAAAAGATCAGTGTGTCAGGATCCGGTTCTCAAAAGACTGAAAAATAAATGAGGAAATGTCACTGAAAAGGTATGATAGCATATTAGTGGATTACTGCTTCCTTAATAGAATGTGGTCAGTTTTACAATTTGTGAAGGCTGCAGTCCATCAAACTACACTGCTCCTACTTTAGTTTTCTTATTTAAAAGGATTATTACAGTATTGTCATTTTCATTTATCTAAAGACATTTTTAAATTGCTTATTGAAATTATTGGCTGACATAACCTCAAGGCTATGAAATATCAATGTAGTTTAAGCAAAAAGGTTTTTCTGAAGTAAACAGGTTACATTTTACATATTGCAAAAAGGGCTTCAGAATCCTGCGTGCGCAAAGAACAACCCAGTGCTTATTACGATCAATGGAGAGGCCCTGAAGCTAGAAGCTAGGGTATTTCTAGGGTGCAGCAGATACTCCTAGGTACTTTAGGCACACAAACTGTAAACCTTTGGGTATCAATGTCTTTCTCAGTGTACCCCTGAAGATCTGTTGAAAAGTCTTTAGCTTTTCTTGTCAGTAGCAGAAGTCTATGTAAGGACCGTACAAAATGTGGTGTAACGGCTGGTGTATTAAAATATCTACTTAAATATCGCTTCTGATTTCTATGCTTACAATAAAAACCTAGCAATGTAAATATTTTGAGCTATGTGTATCTATAAAAAGACCGAAATCTGGAGAGAGTGCATGATGGGGGAAGGGAAACATAGAAAATGTCAGGTGCCCCAAGTCAAAAAATGAGTTTGGGGGGGGGGGGGGGGGGGGGGGAGAGGAGGAAAGGAGGATTAAAGTGTTGGGTAGATGGAACAAAACCTCTTGGGTGCTGGAAGAACTGGATAGAAGCAGGGAGGAGCGTGTTTGCACCGATGTGTGCAAGTCAGTTGATTGCAATGAAGAAATATACATTTCAATGTGGGCAACAAAAACTTGGGTTATCCCTTTTGAGAGTAGCTTCCGCTATTGACTGTCACCTCTTGATCGAGGGATACTTCCAGGACCACACTGGGAAAGTGCTACAAGTATCCCTAGTCAAGACCTAAGATGCCTTATTCAGAGAAGAAATGGAAGGTTAAAGAGACAAATAAAGTAAAACTGCAGAGCAAAGTCTTTCATGATCAAAGGTGTAATGACAATGTCTAAGAAAGTAGGTGGTTTACATTTTTTTTTCCCAAGACCTTGAAACATTGTCTAACATGGGGGTAAGCGATGCTTCAAATAATAAATGGATCTTTGTGGAGAATAAATGTAGGGTGGGTGGGCATTTACCCGTTTGAGCACATAGTGGATATGAACTAAAAAAACAGCTGAAGAGTGCAATGGGAAGCTCTTTTGAGGCTTTTCATCAAAGTCACATTTTGGTGCCATAATTCAACAAAATGACAAACCCACTACACTACAAGGAGTTAATTTTAAGGGCCTTCTATATCTGAAGCTGCATTTCACAAGAGCTCTAACCGCTCTTCCAAAGTTATTTATCTTGCAAAACCTGTGGTGTTGAATTTAAAAATCTTTAGTTTTCATATTTAGAATCAGAAGCTTAGCACAGTACATGCCTATGATCACTAACATCTTTGAGAGATGTTTGTATTTGGCAGAGCACCAAATTTCAAAGTAATACAGCCACTGCAATATTAAATGTTTCTGTTATAAGGCTATTACTATGAACTGCTTACCAAATTTGCATGTACGAAAGTTCTATTGCCAAAATTAGAGTTCAGTATCTGAAGACTCAATGTGGTATATGCATGTGTAATCTATACTTTGGGTTTTGAGTGAATTAAATAATTTAAAACTAATATGACTCTCGATCTATTAAGAGGACTACAAAGTCTATGCTGATGGAACTATACTCGAGAGGAACAAAATGTTTGTCAGTTGGTAAATTCTTCTGGCAGAATTTCCAAGGGCAAATGTGATGGAAACGTTAACTGACCACAATGAATAGTGACTGCGTTAACAGGTGTAATCATTCACTATGCACAGCTACAAAAAAACAACTACTGTGAAAGTACAGTGTAACATACTTGTAACAGTCATCAGTATCTACCTGCAATTTATTATGACCATCTATTACTTACATTCCAAAACGCAAGGTTCCAGAGACGTAGGTTTGCCAGTGCGCGCAGTAGAACATAAACATTCCAGCAAAACAACAGAAGAACATCCAATCTGGATTTGTCCCTAGTTGCACCGCAATACATGTTCCCAACACCACAAAGACTGGAAAGAAAAGGGACATGTATCAGCGATGTACTCCCAACACCGTCAACTCTGTTGAAAACCTCATTATTGTTGGTGAAACTAAATAAACAGCTATTACCTGCTAGGGAGCAAAGAATGCCTGACTAGGAGGATAAAATGCTAGTGACTTGTGTTTTCTCCTTGTACACCTTCAAACCTATTCGCTGAATAATTCCAAAAACATTAACATACAGTAAAAACATGGTACCTAGTTCACATGTTTTATGACATTACTCAGCTAACAATAAAAATATGCTTGCTTTACTTGATTAAAAGAAAACAAATGAGTAAATGCTACTTTCCTACAAAATCCATAAACATTTGCATGAACGATTTTTTAAATTACCTAAGAATCAACAGTTTTAATTGCCAAGGATTGAGTGGAGATGAAAAGCAAGCATGTAGAGAAGGCACTACTTTCTGTCACCAAAGTACAAGCATGGTACTGTAGTAAGCATGGTGCACTGGTTCTACTGGTGTCCCAATAGCTCACTGACCAAAGTGGTTTTACTTTCTAGGAATAAAGAGTTCTACTGAGCTATGTAGTATAGTAAGAAAGGTTACTTACAGTACAAAATAACATCAACAGTAAGGCAGCAAGCTATATACACACACACATACATTTCATTAAGTCACTTACTGAAACATTTATTCTGACCTCCCTTTCCATAACTACATCTTTACAGACTTACGCTGCAGATTCACATGCTGTGCATACGTCTGCCATCTAGTGTTTGGCTCAGAGTGTTAAAAGTTGTTTTTCTTTGAAGAAGTGTTTTTGAGTCACAGGATCAAGTGACTCCTCCTCTTCGGCTCCATTGAGCATGGGCATCAACTCGATGTCAGATTGTTTTCCCGCAGAGGGTAAGGTAGGAGTGATAGAGTATAAAGAAAAGAGATGTCCGTGCTAATGGAATGTTAAATATATATAAATATCTACATGCTTACAAGTATTGTTTAACTTAAATGACTACAGGCTGCCGGGGAGGTGGGAGGGTGCATGTGAATCTGCAGCGGAACATGCCACGAACAGATGTACACTGGGTAAGTGACATTTTCCGTTCGATGGCATATGTAGCTGCAGATACACATGCTGAGCATAGACTACAAAGAAGTTAGTCCTCCCATAAAAGCGGTAGTCAGCCTGTAGGAGTTGAAGTTGTTTGAAATAATGTTCTTAGTATAGCTTGACCTACTGTGGCTTGCTGTGTTGCTAAAACATCTACACAACAGTGTTTAGTAAATGTATGTGGTGTTGATCAAGTAGCTGCTTTACATATTTCAGCCATTGGTATGTTTCCTAAAAAGGCCATTGAAGCACCTTTTTTTCCTTGTAGGATGTGCCTTAGGAGCAACTAAAAGTTGTCTTTTCGCTTTAAGGTAACATGCATTTTACTATCCATTGTGCTAAACCTGGTTTTGAAATGGGATTACTAGTATGAAGTTTTTGAAGAGCTACGAATAACTGTTTTCCTAAAAAGTTTTGTTCTATCTATGTAGTACTTTAGAGCCCTTTTAATGTCTAATGTATGTAGAGCAATTTCTGCCACAGAATCTGGCTGTGGGAAGAAGACTGGTAGTTCCACTGTTTGATTGATATGAAAAGGTGATATTACTTTAGGAAGAAATGCAGGGTTAGTTCGTAGTATGACTTTATGATTGTGTACTTGTATGAACTGTTCCTCAATAGTGAAAGCTTGAATTTTGCTAACTCTTCGCAATGATGTAATTGCGACTAGGAAGGCAAACTTTCATGTTAAGAATTGTATTTGACACGAGTGCATAGGTTCAAATGGTGGGCCCATAAGTAGTGTGAGCACTATGTTTAGGTTCCACAAAGGAACTGGAGATGTTCTGGGTGGAATGATGCATTTTAAGCCTTCCATGAAGGCTTTGATAACAGGTACTCTAAATAGAGAGCTGTGCTGTACATTTTGCAAATATGCGGAAATTGCAGTGAGATGTATTTTTATGGAAGAGAATGCTAAATTAGATTTTTGTAAATGAAGTAAATAGCATACAATAACTGATTTTATCAGCCAGTCATCTAGATATGGAAAGACATGTATGTGTTGTCTTCTTAGGTAGGCTTCGACTACCGCTAGTCACTTTGTGAATACCCTTGGAGCTGTTGTTATTCCAAAGGGTAACACCTTGAACTGATAGTGCTTTCCTTGAATGACAAACCGGAGATATTTTCTGTGCGCAGGATGGATGGGTATATGAAAATACGCATCTTTAAGGTCTAATGTTGCCATGAAATCGTGTTGCTGAAGTAGTGGGATAACATCCTGTAGGGTTACTATATGAAAGTGTTCTGGCAGGATGTAAAGATTGAGGGTTCCGAGATCTAATATTGGCCTTAGGGTGCCATCCTTTTTGGGAATGAGGAAATACAGTGAGTAAGCTCCAGTCCCTACTTGATTTTGTGGCATGGCTTCTATTGCTTGTTTGAGTATTAGAGATTTGACTTCTTCCTGTAACAGAGTGATATGGTCGGTGGATAGCCGGTGTGGTTTGGGTGGAATGTTTGGTGGAGTTTGCATCAATTCTAGGCAATAGCCACTGCGGATAATTGATAATACCCAGTTGTCTGTGGTAATGTTTAGCCAATTGTTGTGGAACTTTTGCAGTCTTCCTCCCACAGGGGAGGTATGGATTGGAAAGGAATGGCACAAGTCACTGTTTACTTTGTTGTGAGGCTTGTTTTGGTGTTTGATATTTTCCCCTGCCTCTGGGGTACTGGCCTCTATAAGTGCTTTTGAAACCACCTCGTTGGTATTGAGGTTAGTAGGCCGGCTTTGGCTGTGATGTGGATGCCTCTGTAGTTTTGGCTCTAAATCCACCTCTAAACTGGGGTTTGCGAAAGGATCTCCTGTATTGTGTGGTGTATAGTGCACCCATGGCTTTTGTCGTGTCTAAATCCTTCTGCATTTTTTCTATAGCAGTGTAGACCTCTGGGCCGGAAAGCTGTTTCTTGTTGAATGGCATATTCAACACTGCCTGTTGGATTTCAGGTTTGAATCCTGAGGACCTAATCCATGCATGCCTCCTTATGGTTACAGCAGTGTTGATGCTTCTGGCCGCTGTATCTGCTGAGTCCAGGGCAGACCTGGTCTGATTGTTAGTGATGGCTTGGCCTTCGTCCACTATCTACTGTGCCCTCTTTTGCTGTTCTTTGGGGAGATGCTGGATTATATCTTTCATCTCGTCCCAATGGGCCCTGTCATATCTAGCCAACAATGCCTGTGAGTTGGCTATTCTCCATTGGTTGGCTGCCTGAGATGCCACCCTCTTCCCTGCAGCATCTAACTTCCTACTCTCTTTGTCTGGTGGGGGTGCATCACCTGACAACTGCAAGTTTGCCTTCTTCCTGGCAGCCCTTGACTCTACTGAGTCTGGAGGTAGCTGCTGAGTAATATAGACCCGATTGGAAGGAGGTGGCTTATATTTTTTCTCTACTCTAGGAGTAATTACTCTTGCTTTTATAGGCTTGCTAAATATTTGGTCAGGGGAGCACAGGGAACAACTGATATGTTGCATGTGTGGAGGAGAGTGTATTAAATAAGAAATCATCCTCTAAAGGCTCAGTTTGCACAGTGACATTATGATATGTTGCCGCCCTAGCTATCACTTGAGTGTAGCCTGTACTATCCTCTGGTGGTGAAGGCTTAGAGGGATAGCAATCTGGGTTATTGTCCGGTGTGGGGTCTGGATCATAAAGATCCCATGGATCCTCATTGTCCTGCTGCGAATCAAATGAGTGTGATGGTGACTGCATAGGTGTAGAACTAATAGGAGGAGAGATATGTAGATGTGGAGAGTGAGGAGGAGACTGAGGAGGAGAAAATTGAGGAGGTGGAGGTCTCTTGTTTTTGGCACTTTAGCTGGCGGCTGTGTAGTGTCCAGTTCCCCCTGAAAGGCTAATTTCCTCATTGGTTTTGGAGGAGGTGCAGTTAAAATTCTGTCAGTTTCTTTATGGATATGAATCTTGGCTTGCCTTTCATCTATTACTTCCATGATTGGTTGCATTTGTGAGTCCTCCTCAGTAGATTTCTGGCTTTCTCCAAGTGTTTTTGAAAGTCCATGCTCCTCAGTATAACTAGGTCTTTTTGGCTCCGAAGCTGGCTTCTTCAGGATCAAAAAAGATGGGGTTGATGATGGTCCTGGCTCGAGTCTGATGGCTTCGGAGGGGTGGCCTTCTTCGGTGCCGAGCTTGTGGGTTGGTCACCGAGCATCTTCTTTCGGGTCGCGACATGGCCTTCTAGCAGTGGCGTCTCCAGGGCCTTATGTTTGGGCTTAGATGGGGCAGGCGTACTCATGTGCTGTCCTGCCGTGACCGGTCTGTCTTCCTCAGAATCCTAGTCGGAGTCGGATCCTCAAACGGAGACTGCAGTCTGCATGATCCCTTCCTCTTCGATGTCAAGATGTTCGGAGCTTTTTGATGCCATCGCGAGCCTCCGTGCTCGTCTGTCCCGGAGTGTCTTTTTTGACCGGAAGGATCTTCAGGCCTCGCAATTTTCTTCCCGATGGTCGGGGAAAAAGGCAGAGATTACAGACAAGGTGTTGGTCTGTATAGGGGAATTTAGCGTGGCAACGAGGACAGAATCGGAATGGAGTCCGATCCATGAGGCTTCCACGCGGTCGGCACGAAGGGCGAGTAGAGATGTTTGTTCCGACGGTACCGAAGTGTGGATCGAAGGTGTAACAATATCAAAACAATACCGACGAGAAATGAAGCATGTTCAAGGTTTTCTGAATCGAATTATCGGAGCGAAAGGAAACACATCCGAACCCGATGGCGGAAATAAAACAATCTAATATGGAGTTAATGCCCATGGGCAATGGAGCCGAAGAGGAGTAGTCACTCGATCCCGTGACTCGAAAACACTTCTTTGAAGAAAAACAACTTGTAACACTCCGAGCCCAACACTAGATGGCAGACGTATGCAAAGCATGTGTATCTGCAGCTACACATGCCATCGAACATATATATGTATATATATATACACACACACACACACACACACTGGCCCTTCTTACTTGCATATTGCTTATTCTACAAAGCAGTTCTATCCACCACAAAAGTTTACAAAATAAATACCACCCTTTGCCTTGGAAAAAACATAGAAAGACGAGTTTTTAAATTACATTGTAGCAATTAATTATGTCAGGGTATCAACAGAGCAGAAAAGTGTAGTAATATGCCTCGCGTGGCTTCATGCGCGTCGCCGAGCACGAGACACGTGAGTAGCGAGAGACGGCTGGAAAAGAACTGGGGCGGAGACAGCGACTTGACAGATCGGCGGCGGTCTGTTATTATGAAATAAAGAAGTTATTTACCATAACGTGCACGACAGTCATTACAGTGAAATCTAAACACAAATTCAAAACATTACTAACACATTACAGCAGAAACTGTAGAGGAAACCTTACAAAAACTTAGTATCAATAAAGTAGATGAAATTACAAAATCAACGGTATCCCAAAAGGTTTCACCCTTTGTCTGCCACTCCTGCGTACACAACAATCAAGATCAAACCTATTGACAACTCCTGTATTTTTTTTTCTCTGCAACAGGTTCGCTTGGAAATACATTGCTCTGAAACACAAAGGATTGATCCGAATCATACATTTTGTTAAACACATCCTTGACATGGACCACCTTATTAACATTCCACCAATTTTGCATATTAACTGACAGCATTACCACATTTTGTCAACCATAGGTTCCGAAAGGATAAGTTACTTACCTGTAAATCCTAGTTCTCTTCCAGGGGTATCCTCATCAAAGTCATAAACATTGAATATTCCCGCCCTTGTGCGGGGACCCCGGAGCATATATAAAATATATACACATTATACATGTGTAACAAACAGTCATGCAGGCTATCATGTTAAAAACAGGCTAAAATGCTTTATTTCTATGAAGTTTTTTTTTTTTTTTTTAAATACTACAATAGAGCATAAATAAGTACCCAAGCTCCTAAAACTAGGCTTGGGGAAGTAAGCAGTAGCAAACTCTAGTGAAAAAATAGAGAAAACTGCATTGAAAAACAATGAAGCATTCTTAGCCAATAGGCTGCATGTAGGTTAACACAGGAGAACCATAAAAACTTTGGCACTGTGCCTTTAAGACCCTGAGCACCTCCAGTATCCCACCATGCCTCAGGGGTGAAGGAAAGGTGACAGTTGGTTCTCAGTTAGGTCAGTTCTTTTTACGGTGACAATTTGTATAATTGAATCAAAATACTGTCTGTCCTGCACTTCCAGTAGACGTGTGTCCGGGGAGGAGGGTGGGTTGTTTATGACTTTGATGAGGATACCCCTGGAAGAGAACTAGGATTTACAGGTAAGTAACTTATCCTTCTCTTCCAGGGGATCCTCATCAATAGTCATAAACATTGAATAGATTAGCAAGCCCATCCCTAAACCCAGCGGACTGTCCGATAGAAGTGCAGGAATAGACATGTCTTACGCAAATAAATTCCTTAGAGAGGCCTGCCCCACTTGGGCATCCGCTCTTGCATCTGAGTCTAAACAATAATGTCTTGTAAAAGTATGGACAGACTTCCATGTAGCAGCCTTACAAATCTCAGATATAGGAACATTGTTAAGGAGAGCAGCAGTAGCCGCTTTTCCCCTTGTGGAATGCGCTCTAGGCCGCGCTATCAATTGTCTATTAGCTAGCTGGTAAGTATTAACAATACAAGAGACTATCCATCTTGATATTGTTCGCTTAGATGCTGCTTCTCCTGTCCTTAAATGACCATAGTTCACAAACAAGCGGTTAGAGTGTCTAATTGATTTTGTCTTGTCCAGATAAAATTTCAGCACTCTTTTCAAGTCTAATGAGTGCAATGCTTTCTCAGCCGGAGTTTCCGGATTGGGAAAGAACGTCGGTAAAGTTATGGTCTGATTAATATGGAATTCTGACACCACCTTCGGAAGGAAAGATGGGTGAGTTCGTAGAACTACTCTATTGTCATGAAAAACTGTGTACGGTTCTTTTGCAGACAAGGCCTGGATCTCACTGACCCTCCTCGCTGAAGTAATGGCCACCAGAAAAGCCGTTTTCCACGTAAGGTGTTGTAAGGAGGCCTTATGGATAGGCTCGAAAGGAGGGCCCATAAGTTTTGCTAGGACTATGTTCAGTTCCCACGGAGGAGAAGGCCTCCGAATTGGCGGAAAAACTTTCTTCAAACCTTCTAAGAAATCCTTGACTACAGGTTTCGTAAAGAAGGATTCCTGAGAAGGTGACTTGCGATAGGCAGTAATAGCAGACAAATGTACCTTAATAGATGATACCTGCAGACCGGATTTCGCTAGGTGAAGCAAATAGGACAGTATGACGTCCTCCTGCGCCCGTATGGGATTATGGCCTTGCTGACAGCACCATATGTAGAATCTCTTCCACTTAAAAGCGTAGGAACGCCGCGTGGAAGGCCGTTTGGACTCTTTCAAGATGTTCATGCACTCCTGCGAGAGTCCTAGGTGCCCATACTGCAGGAATTCAGGAGCCATGCTGTTAAGCTCAGAGAGGGTAGGTTGGGATGCAGAATCCTGCCCTCCATTCTGCTCAGAAGATCCGGTCTGCACGGCAGCCTCCTGGGAGTTTTTTCTGACAGGTTGAGGAGATCCGTGTACCAGAATTGTCGAGGCCATTGTGGCGCTATAAGAATCATTCTGGTCCTGGATCCGTAAAGTTTGCTGATCACTGCCGGAATGAGGGGAATCGGAGGAAAAGCGTAAAGAAATGTCCCTGGCCAGTCGATCAACAGGGCATTCCCTCGAGATCCTGGACGGTAGAACCTGGATGCGAAGTCTGGGCATTTCCTGTTTACATCGTCTGCGAAGAGGTCCAGTTGAGGCCGACCCCATTGCGCGAAGATGTATTCTGCGACTTCGTCGTGCAGGACCCAATCGTGAACGTCCTCCAGGTGTCTGCTTAGAAAGTCTGCTTCTACGTTCTGCTGACCTGGCAGGTGAACTGCTGTGATTGACATTCCTCTGGCCAGGAGCCAATGCCATATCGCTTGGGACTCTCGTGAAAGGGGTAGGGATCTCGTTCCCCCTTGTTTGTTCAAGTAATACATCGTGGTTGTATTGTCCGTCTGTATCAATAGAGTTTTCCCCTGAATTAGCGGTGTGAAAGACTTGAGAGCCAGATGGACCGCTCTGAGTTCTAGCAGATTGATGTGGTACTGCTTCTCCTTGTCTGACCACAGACCCTGCGCTTGAAAAGGACCCAGATGAGCCCCCCATCCCTGAAGAGACGCATCCGTTACCAGAGTGTCGGATGGAAGTACCTGGTGAAACGGAGCGCCCACTGACAGGTGAGGTCTGTGCATCCACCATCTCAATGACTGCAGTGCTACCTCCGGTAGCCGCATTGTGTCTTCCCAGCGACCTGTTCTTTGGCTCCAATTGGCCTCCAATACCTCTTGGAGGGGTCTCATGTGGAGTCTGGCATTTGGGACAATAAAGATGCAAGATGCCATGGAGCCCAGTAGTGATGTCACCTGACGTGCCGTAGGTGCGCTGGCTCTCAACAGGTCCTGGCACTTCATGTTTATTGAGGACAGTCGTTCCTCCGAAGGATACACTTTTTGTAGTTCTGTGTTTATGATAGCTCCTAGGTAGTGAAGACTCTGCGTTGGAGTCAAGGTTGACTTCTGGTAATTGACCTGAAGACCTAGAACTTCGCAAACTCCTAGTACAATGTCCCGATGGCTTCTCGCCTGCTCCGGAGAAGAAGCCTTTAGTAGCCAGTCGTCTAGGTATGGATATATGTATATCCTTTGTCTTCGTAGATGCGCCGCCACCACTGCCATACATTTCGAGAAAACTCTTGGAGCAGATTTCAGGCCAAAGGGTAGAACCCTGAACTGGTAATGCTGTAACGCTACTCGAAAGCGCAGGAATTTTCGATGCTTTGGAGCTATTGGGATGTGGAAATACGCATCCTGCAGGTCGATGGAGCACATCCAGTCTCCCTGATGCAGTTGAGGGAAAATTTGGTGAAGCGCTAGCATTCTGAACTTCTGCTTTCTTATGTATTTGTTCAGCAGTCTTAGATCCAGGATTGGCCTGAAAACGCCCTCTTGACCCTTCTTTGCTACTAGAAAGTAACGGGAGTAGACCCCCTTTCCTCTGTGGGCAGGTGGAACCCTTTCTATGGCATTCTTTCTTAGGAGGGCGAGAGCCTCCTTGCGTAGCAAGGTGAGATGAGCCGGATTGTGTTTGGTTGGTGGCAAGTGTGGTGGAGGCTGCTTGAAAAGGAGAGAATAGCCATGTTCGACAATATTGAGCACCCATTTGTCTCTTGTGATAGAGTGCCACTCGTGAAGATGAGCAATAATACTTCCCCCCACCGGAGTGGTGTACAGTGTCGAGGGAAGCGAGACTTCATTGCTTAGTGGGTGCTTTTGGAGTGGACTGTTGAGGTCTACTTGACCCTCGCTCCCTTGTGTTTCTTCGCTGAAACAGAGGGCGTCCCTGTCGTTGCTGAGACCTTTGCGACCAATGAGGGGTTTGAACCCTCTGTTGGAAAGGGCGTCTACCGTACGGTCTGTACCTCCGCCTGAAATCTTTCCTTCTTTCGAGGCCTACCGCCTTCATGGTATCCACCTCGGTCTTCATGCTGGCCATCTCTTCGCCTGTATGGGCACCGAATAGAGAATTCCCGGCAAATGGGAGATTCAGGATACGTTGTTGTGCCTCCTGTTTCAAGCCAGTGAGCCTCAGCCAGGAAGATCTCCTCGCACAGATACCATGTGCGTACCCATGAGCCGCCAAATCCGCCCCATCCGCTGCTGCGCTGATAACTTGGTTAGATACCAGGCATCCTTCCTGTAGAATCTCTTGGAAATCTTGCCTGTCTTCTCTGGGCAGTTTTTCTGTAAATCTACTGAGGGAATCCCACAGAGAACGATCGTACCTGCCCAGGAGCGCAGACGCACTAGAGACCTTCATTGCTGAAGCCGCTGTCCCGCACATCTTTCTTCCCAGAGAGTCTAAATGCCTGCTCTCTTTATCCGGGGGTACCGTGGATGAAGATGCCACCGAGTGGGTCTTTCGGGCGGCAGCTATGATCACGGAGTCTGGTGGCGGATCCTTCCTAAGGAATAAAGGGTCTTGCTCTGGAGCCTTGTACTTTTTAAGAATCCGAGCCGGGGCAGACTTAAGCGAGGCTGGGGCCAGAAAAGTGTCCATGGTCGGCTGCAACAAACCAGGCACTAGAGGCAGCAACTTTTTCGACGCTGATCTCTGTTGTAGCGTCTCAAAGATGATTGATGAGGAGGTAGACGGTTCTGGAACCTCTATATTGAGTTTCTGCGCTCCTCTTAGCAACACCTCGTTGAAAGTGGTTATGTCATCCACTGGAGAGACTCTAGCAGGTGGTGAATCTGTAAGAGTAGGTGAGTAACGCCCGACAGAAGAACCTGATGAAGACCAAGAGGGTGATCTTCTTGAGCGCGACCTGGATCTCCGTTGAGAGCGAGATCTGCTGCGGGACGCTGTAGCCGAGCGCCTAGGCCTCGCGGTCGGCTGTCGAGGAGCTGAACGAGCCCGTTCTGCCCCGGCTGTCGGCGATGGCGTTCTTGGCGGGGAGGCAGTGGGTGAATACATTCGCGAATATTGCGAATCTGGGGAGGCCGCTGGTCTGTTGAGGCTCTCCGGCCATCTCGGAGATAGGTTGATGGGCGAGACATGCCCAGGAGATGCTCTTGACCGAGAAGAGTCGCTCGGTATGGAGACCACTGGAGACTGAGCCTTGTCTGGCGAGGGGCGATGTTCTGCTCCCTGTTGGACCGGTAAAACCTGCGTCGACGTCGATGGCTGTTTCGACGTCGAAGGACGCCCAGTCGGTTGGTCCTGCCTCGACGTTGATTGCCTCGACGTTGAGTGCCTTGACGTCGACCGGCGTTCCTTGGACCTCGACCTGCTCGCCGTCGTGTGCCTCGACGTGGAGCGATGGGAGGTTGACGGCGGATGTTTCTCGTGCCGTCGTGGAGATCTCGACGTCGTGTGTCCTGACGTCGGGGGCGCACAGCCTTTGGCGGCGACCGGGCATGCCGGCGGTGGCTCGACGTCGATCGGCGGGCTGCCGTCGACGGAGACCTGCCCCTGCTCTGATGTTCCCTCGACGCCGTTCCCTTCGACGTCGGGTGCGTCGCCGTCGACGGCGATCTATGCCGGTGGGACGGTGGTAGCGACGACGTCGACGGTGAACAAACAGGTATTTTCCTACCTGTCGACGTCGACCGGGCCATTCTCTCCTGAGAATGGCCTTCTGGATGCCTGGGGAGTGAGGAGGACGATGTTCTTTTCCTCTCCTGAAACCCATGAAGTCGGATCTTCTCTCTGTCTTTCAGAGTCCTCCTAGACATGTTCTTACCGTACTTACAAGTGTCAGGGCAGTGACTCTGAGGCAGGCACACTATGCACAGAGAGTGGGGATCTGACTGGGCCTTCTTCTTCCCACAAGCAGGGCATTTGACAAAAAGAGAAGGCATTTTTCTGTCAGAAAAAACCTTCCTAGCTCAGACAAAGATGTTACTTGTCGAGTGAAAAGTGAAAAAACGCTTTTTTAAATAATTTTTCTGAGGAAAACTCAGAAAAACTGAGAGCTCAATGCTCCAGGATCCTCTCAGAAGAAGCCGGAAAAAAGAACTGACCTAACTGTGAACCAACTGTCACCTTTCCTTCACCCCTGAGGCATGGTGGGATACTGGAGGTGCTCAGGGTCTTAAAGGCACAGTGCCAAAGTTTTTATGGTTCTCCTGTGTTAACCTACATGCAGCCTATTGGCTAAGAATGCTTCATTGTTTTTCAATGCAGTTTTCTCTATTTTTTCACTAGAGTTTGCTACTGCTTACTTCCCCAAGCCTAGTTTTAGGAGCTTGGGTACTTATTTATGCTCTATTGTAGTATTTAAAAAAAAAAAAAAAAACTTCATAGAAATAAAGCATTTTAGCCTGTTTTTAACATGATAGCCTGCATGACTGTTTGTTACACATGTATAATGTGTATATATTTTATATATGCTCCGGGGTCCCCGCACAAGGGCGGGAATATTCAATGTTTATGACTATTGATGAGGATCCCCTGGAAGAGAAACATATTTTCTCCTTTCTTCCTGTGAACAGGTAATTTAATTCTAATCGTATCCCCTACCACAAACTGGTGGGAGCAGACCTTCTTTGATTAATAAAAATATTCCTTTTGTGTGATCTGCGCCATCTGGACATTCTTCCTGACCATATCATCTATCACACGCCACTCACTTTGTTTAACCCACTTGGACATCCAAACAGGACAGATCTTAGAAGAGTGTTTCCTCCCACATAACAACTCAAAAGGAGAAACTCCAGTTGACGAATGGGGAGTTGTGCGATAAAACCAAAGCATAGACCATACAGAAATTTGAACATTTGACTTGTTAGCATTAGCCCACTGCACACAGTTCCCCAACACATGATTCATGCGTTCTACAAGGCCATAGGTTTGATCTTGATTGTTGTGTACGCAGGAGTGGCAGACAAAGGGTGAAACCTTTGAGAGACCGTTGATTTTGTGATTTCATCTACTTTTATTGATCTTAAGTTTTTGAAAGGTTTCCTCTATAGTTTCTGCTGTAATGTGTTAGTAACGTTTTGACTTTGTGTTTTTATTGCTATTTAATGTTCTGTATTTTTTTTGGTTCTTTATTTTTTTTTTAAATCTTATTTTGTTCTTTTGTGGTTTGCACTGCTTGATGGGTCATTCGTAGTGATTATCTAAAATGTTTCTTTTTGCCATTTTTGTAAGGGGAGAGGATAATGTAGTAATATGCCCCGTGCCTCGCATGCCCTCGAGCGCGTCTCCGAGCGAGAGACACGTGAGTAGCAAGAGACGGTTGGTAAAGAGCTGGGGCGGAGGCAGCAACTTGAGAGATCAGCGGCGGTCTGTTATTATGAAATAAAGAAGTTACTTACCATATTGTGAATGACATTGTCATTACAAAAAGACATTCATTTTTAAGCTTATTTTAAGCCCACTACAAGTATTACTTTAGAAAGGTATCATTTTATACTCACAGGCAAAAAAGGAGTCTTCTGATGCATTTTGACTTCTTTGAGTGGGTTATATATAACCGGTTATTTTGATGCCTCTATCAAAGGAATGTTATGTGATCAGCTTATGATGAATACTTATTATAAACATGTTCAGGAGAAACTATGGCTCACGAGTAATCCCACTCTTGAAAAAATTGTGAAGTCAGCTAAGGGTATGGAGCCACCAAAGTAATGGGTTAAGGAAGTTACTGGAGATCGAGATGAAAGGAAAGCAAGTGAAATAGATGCTCCTGGAAAGTTTGCACACAAAAAACAAACAAAAAAACAAAAAAACACAACAATATAAGAAATAGGAGAATGATTTCCAAAATAACAATAGTATCCATTGTGGCAGTTCCTTCCATTTTGCCTGGTATGTAAAAGTTGTTCTGCTTTAGGCAAAAGTTGAAATTCATCTGGAAAGCAGGGGAAATGTGCAGGTAGTTAAAGAGTGGCACATGTCTCGGATGTCACTCGTCCGTGCCAGTGAATTGGAGGAACGAAGACCACCAAGACAATACTACAGACAGGAACAATAACCTGGACAAACCTCCTAGGTGCATTCTGGAGGTTCCGAGGAAGGAATTGTGGAGGTCATGCCTGACTCTGGCTCAACCTACACTAATGCCACAATAGACAGAGCAGTATTTGCAGAAAAGAAATTGATAATAGAGGAACCTTATGTCAAGGCTGTGACATTTGATGGCAGGCATGTAGATTTTGCTGGTTAATTCTCTACTCTGGTGTGTTTCCAGGCAAAGGTAGGGGAGACATAGCATGCCTTATTTTGGAAATTAAGACAAAAAACTCCCTTCCAAGCAAGAAATACTGCAGTACCCTATTAATGGTACACACCACTTCATGATATTGCTGGTCCGACTATCAGATTTACTAGTGTTAAATGTGTTGCACCTATTAATCAGAGCAACAATTACTTGCCCTCTTATCTATTTCGAGGGCTTCAGATCAATTTATTGACTGTATTAGATAGAATTTGAAGTGGTGGCAATGTGCAGAAACAAAAAAATCTTAATGCAGTTCTTTCAACAGGTGTTCAACAGTAGACCAGATTACATATTTGATCTTTAGCCCATGGTGAAAGAAAAAAACAAATGGCAAACTGCCTCTAGGTAGCATCAAATTAATAGTGTTTCCAGTAAGATCATTTTATTCAGGCTATAAAGTATCTTAACATTATATATATATATATATATATATATATATATATATATATATATATATATATCAGAATTACTAAACTGAAAGATATATAGCGGAGGAGTTCAGCGGACTATGCAACAAAGGTGATGGGGAGAGAAAGGGAACGCCAAGAGATGCAGAGTATGCAGAAATGGTTACAGTGAGGCATCTTTTTAATGAGTTGTCAATCACACTCAAACACAGCAGATGCAACCAGATGCTCGGCAATTATCAAAACCAACATGGTACAGCATACTCAAGAGGGTCAGTAGCATCACAATCAAACTAAATTACTATCCTCAATGAGCTGTAAATAAGTATACTCTGATGTAAAACATCTAACACTGAAGATTATGAACACACAAAATGCACGATTTCGATCACTGAACACCATCATGGAGATCTCTGTGGCACATTTTCTAGTAATTAAGATATAATTTAGGAGTGTGGGTAAAAGTATATTTAGTGAGAATTTGATTAATTTCAGATGTACAAAAAAAAGAGTTTAAGTACCTGTAGACAACGAATCACAGCCGTGGTCAAACAGCTCACCCAGTGGAGAACTACTGTTAGTTCTCCTTGCTTGCTTCCCATCTATGGCATCAAGTGACTGGTAAATGAAAAGGCCTAGTGCACAAGATAGATATGTCCATGCAGGTGCCTGAAAAAAATATATACATTACCAGAGGCTGTGCAAAACATCAAGTTAAACAAAAATGCTCATATATTTCTCTGTCTTATTTTGATTTATGGTTGCAGCATGTTCGAATAAAACACAGTTAACTGAAGGTTTACTTTTATGTTGAACATTCAGAATCCATTTACATTATTCCAGAGGTCATCTTGAAAATACGTTTTTCCATGCAATAGAATAGATGTGGCAAAACATCGGAGATTAAAATGAAAAAGAATTAAACGGCAAACTCAACTGGCCTGGCCTTCGCAAGGTGATGCAATGGTCAATTTGGTGTTAATTTATATTGCAAGTATGTGTCAAAGATGAAAAGAAAAAAATTAGATAACCTGCTGCTGCATAAATGTGGCAGCCTTATGCCTGCCTTAACATTCTTAAATTAAAAAAAAAAAAAAAAATCACTATCGCATATCACTTTCATACAACAGTGGTGGTGCTCAACTAGCTATTATGTACTGAGAATAAGTATAGAAATCTTTTTTAGTTTTAATGCACATCACATGAAATTATGATTCTTATTGGTGTAAAAAGAAGATACCATTGGAATTGAATTCCTCATACCTGACAGACTGTTTGAATACACACAAACGACTGAAAAAAGGAAATGGAAAGAAAAAAAGCATTGTCAAAGTAAAGTTTTTGCCCGCAGGCCCTGCCACTGAAGTGGTATTCTATTTATACTTATTGAAGAGTGCACATGAGAAGGAAAAATGCGATCACTCACATTACAGAGCAGCCAATTGTTGAAAGTAAGCTGACCAAATCAACCCATCCTGCAAGATGTATTGGTGGAACGTGAATGACATCTGAACAGAACAATGAATGAAGAGAGCTAGACAAAGCCATCTACGTATGTATAGAAGTATGCATTTATGATTTTTATTAATTACATGAGACTGGCTACACACCTACAGCTACTAGTAGGCAAATCTAAAATCTGACCAACTGTTCCATGTTGCAACTGGGGTGAGACAATGACTGTTCCCCTACCACTGCCGGGATTTTTCTGGCTGCCTTTTCTGAATGAAAGCAAGGGAGAATAATTTTATTTTTCCTATGGAAACTGGTTTATGACAAGGGGGAAGTAAATATTGCTGAAAAAAAGCTCTCAATCCTTTTTTCCTTCTCATACACAATTGCCTGTCCACTTGGCACTAGTCAAAGGATTTTGACTGATAAAAATGAAAGCAGTGTCATGGCATGCCATTACATAGAAAGGGGATGTTATTTTCATAGCAAACCAGTCCCAACGTTAAAAGCCACCGACTTGCAAACGAGTTATCATTTGACAGACACATGGGAAATGCAACAGGATACAATGGACTGTTCTATACATTCATAACAACGACCATATCAACTGAGGTTTAGCTCATAACCCTCAAACTGTGTCAAATATATCTCCTCGGCTAAGGAAACTAAAAATAATATTTTTGAACACAGAAACAGTGTGAGCAGATAAATTTTGTTGTTTTTCCGAAATGTAAGTGAAAAGAAATGCTCAAGCACAACATTTAAACATGCACTTTCAAATTGGGGTTTACTGCTGGGCCTGATAATGCCAAATGAAACAAACCTATAGCAAGCATTATTTTTCTACTGGAAAAATCTTTTTCCACAGCTTCTCTGAAAATTATCACACCACTAAACTATTACACATCAGTCAGCATTTGTGATCTTGAAGGATCTCCCTCAGCAATGCTTTCAGGTTTTCACAGACTTCTGCCTTTCTTTCAAGAGCTAACTTCTTTCATCAATCGTGTCATCGCCTTTTTCTTGTACCTGTCCTGTATTTACACCTAAACACCCACATACCCACAGTTTATTGCAAGAGCAATCTTTACTAAAAAAAATAATCCTCTCTCATACCACCTATGTACATATCTTTTCCCACATTCCTCCTTGTTTTAATGAGTGAATCTCACTCACAATGTTAGTTATGTTCTCAACATAAGTATTCATAATTTGACTGTTATTTGCAATGTACATGCAACAGTGTCTGTATTCCATAAAAATCACCTCCCTACTTTGCTAAAAAAATATCTTAAGCTATTCTATTTTGAATTACCATCAAACTAAATCAGAAGAATCTCCTCATTATCTTTGTTAAAGCACCTGTCGTTACTTGCCAAATGCTCTACAAAGCTGTACAATACCCTAATCTTTGCATCATTCAAAACAATATCCGTAAGCCAAATCAACACACCAAACACACGTAATTGTTGGACCACAACTTTCTCTTTTCACGCTCCCTTAAGGAACATCACTCAAACTATTTACATGATAGATTTTAGGAAAGACTAAAGCAAAATAACAAGAACCTGCCTAACGTTGCGGAAGAGTAAAATAAGCACTTTTGTTACAGATAGGAAGATTACAATTATGAGCACAAACACATTTACTTACCATATTTGGTCTATCATGCTTCATACATTTAATTTGTATTTGAGACACTTTCTGCATTTTCTCCCAATTCTAAGATTGCAATGTATTTGCAATTTTTTTTAAATCACAGTCTCTCTCAAATCAAATCTCATGTCTTTTGAGCCTACCAACCTATCATTATCTTTTCTTGCTGTATTCTATAATAAATGTACAGTCTATATCACTCAGTGTACAACCAGTCTCTGTGCTAGCTCTCCCAGTGTTAGCACTATGAAAATTAAATACACTTTCTAAATATTTCAGTTGTTTAAAGTCTCGATTTCAGGTAGATAATATACTGGAAAATTATAATCTACATTATCCTCTTCTAAATAATTCTGATGCACTATCAGTGAACATTAAACTGCACCTAAGTTATATGATAAGGGTAACTGTATGAAAGGCATATCCTCCAAAAAAAAAATTAGGGGGTACAAATATAACAATCAGAAAATGTATTAGGTAGCTATAATTCTTCAACAATTCAACAAACGTATAGGAACTCTCTCTTTATCATAAGTATTTCTATGTTCTAAATTACAATGCATATTAGAATTCAGAAATATCAAACTATTAGTAGTGTTTGGGGGACATATCTATCAGGAGGATATGTATACGTAAATATACTAGCAAGTGCAGCCAAAATAAGAATTAATATGGATTGGAAAGCCACACGGATCCTCTCCTTTATTGAAGATATTGTCTCATTTCTTATACATCGTATATTCAGAATTCCATCTTCAAAAGCAAATTAGCAAAATTTCCAACGTAATCAGTAATTCAGGTAATTAGTAAGTAAATTCTTTATTGCAGATTAATAAAAATCAACATGTGTACACCACAAAGGATACAAAAAAGTGCATGTAGTCAATAAATTAAAAACACCACCACAGATCATTATAATGATCGTAGTACATAGATCCTGACTGAATTAAAGAGGGCCAAATTTGCTCTAAATAACAGCCACTGTCACCGACTTACTATGGGGACCGAATAGAGCCTGGAATCATACTTATCAAGGGATTCACGTTTCATGATTCCCACTTTTGCTTAAAGGTCCATATTAAAGTTTAGTTGCTTTTAAAATGATGCCTGCGAAAAGAATCTTTAAAATACACTGTAGGCGATGTCATTTTGATGTAAAAGGTCACAAAAGTCCATACAGAAATAACTAACAAGGGCTAATTCTAAAATGCAATAGAAGAACAAAAAAATTTAAAACATCAGGCGTTAAGTCAAAAATTGCATTAAGTACAACGCAAACCAATCACTAATATGCAAAGTGGTGCAAAACCTATTTCATGCTCCTTATGCCTCACATGGCATGACAACGAATAGCAGAATCCCAAAGTACACTATCTAACCTTAGATTAAACTACACTGCTTATTTAGAAGAGAGCAGCCCTTTAGCTTGCAGAAAAAATTGTGTTGCTCTACAGGTGAGCTGGATGTTATGCCCATTTATGACCAACAGGGTGGCAAAACCGAAGCTGAAGAGCTCTCAAAGACTGACAACAGTTTGTTTCAGAGAAGTGAATGCTAAGCAGATACACAAAAAGTGTAATACACTTTCTTTAAATAGGAAGAGTAAGCAGCAATGAGGTTCTCACCAAGTTTGCTTCCCAACTTGAAAGAGGTCTTTGGAAGGAAAAGCTCCCAACCCAAATGGGAGAAGAGAATGTTGAAAAGGGCCTGTGATGTGGATCATTAGGTATGGTTGATGGCGCCAAGTGATGTAGGATTAAAGAACTGACCAGCAATGACTGTCGGTCCAAATCTGCTTTGTCTAGTAACCAGGAGTGGGATCTAAGAGCCGTATTAGTATTTTTTTTTTTTTTTTTTTAATAAATGCAATAAAATCTAAATTTGAATTCCGTGCTTTGGCTAGATTTAAGTTTATCAAGGCTTTCTTGAGTACATTTGGCCAGGAATACCTGTGGTTGGGCTGAGAATCCATTTCCAACCAGCACTGGGCAGCCAGTAAGTCCGCTGGAGTGGCGCTCAGCTTCCATCACAGTTCTATAATCACAGCCCACCTCACGAAGGTTTGATGGGATAAGCCAAACTCGAGTCTCACCTGTGATTGCGAAATGCATTGTGGAAGACGAAAAATGTGTTTGACCAGGACCAATTGGAGCTAGTTGAGCAGGCAGGCATGAAGCCTTTTTAGTCATTCTGAGCCATAGGTGAGTGAGGGGGGAATGCTGCCCGATGACTTGCAGTAAATAAAGCTGTGATGTACTTCCTAGCTTTTTTTGTAGTAGATTGAAATCAAAACGTAATTTATGTGCCAGACTTCTCCTTTGCAGTCAGTGCTCCTTGTATGATAGTCTGGCATCCAGAACAACTCTTAGATACTTGTAGGATTTGGCCACATCAACCTGCTGAACAGCTGCTTTCCACTTAAAACTTAGTGTAATTAGTCCTTGGGTTTTCAGAAAAACAAATCTCTTGTTTTAATAGGAGTACATTCTAGGCCCAGTGTTTCAGTGTATTGTACCAGCTTGGAGATTAGGAGCTGGAGACCTATCAGCACCTGGTTAAGCAGCACAATGTCGTCCACTCACTAAGTATAGCACTGGTTTGTTTGCTAATTTAGGAGGGTCACTTACTACTTCCATTAATCGTGAGTCTAAGTCAGCCATACAGATATTAAAAAAGGTTGCTGTGAGCACACTTCCCTGTTTCAAGCCAGTTTACATGGCAATCTCCCAGGTGGTTCTATCGCTGCTGCCTATTTTAACTTGCACCCAGATGTCTGAATACAGATCGATCCCGACCTCCAGCAGCTTTGGTAGTACCCATATTTGGCCACAGTCGATATCTCGTAACCCTGTCGAAAGTGGCTTTCAGATCAATGAAGAAAACGTAGAGGCATGAGCGTTTTCTTCAGGCTTTTTCTGCAAGGAGGGTGTTACAGGAAGAAGGTTGTTCATTGTATTCATTCAAGCCCTGAAGCCCACCTGCATTTTTGGGATGATCTTTGCTGATGAGACCCAAGCTTCTAAATCTATTTAAAGGTTGGAAGCAAACATCCTGGCTTTGACGTCTACCAGGGAAATTAATCTATAATTCACCGGGTCAGACCATGAACCTGATCTGAAAATAGGAAGCAGGATACTGCCTCTCCAGGATGTCGGCATAGAATTGGTGGTGAAAACCTGATTAAACAGCAGTGTGAAGTACGAAGCCCAAAAGTGTTGGTCGTATTTAAACAAGGCATTGGGAATGCCGTTCGGGCCCGAACCCCTGTCTGCTCTAAAGTTCTTGCGAGTAAGCAGCACTTGCAAGTCTGACAACCATAGGCCGCCTGAAAAAAAAATTGACGGCAGAGATGTTGCAGAAATGTTTTTCGTGTTTAGGATGGCAGGCATCTTTACGTTTGTTGCAGAGTATCCAGAGTATACTGCTGTTCTATGGGTTATCCACTCTGCTTCCAAGATGCCTGCATTGTGGTAGCAAAACCTGCAGTTTTCAAGGGAGTCAATTTCAGCACAGAAGTGCTTGCTGTTTTTTATTTTGCTTGCATGTAGAAGCTTCAACCATACTTTGGTCTGGTGAGCATTTTAAGCTGACCAGACAGCCTTTTTATACACTTGCCTTAGAATTGCTATTGGCTTCCTCATATTGTGGCCGGTCTGTGAATCTAATTTCCAGAGCTTTCTAATCGCTCTGTTTATTTCCCTCTTTTCCTGCTGGATTGACATTTAGAACCAGGCTGCCCCTTTCCTGGTGATTAAGGCACTGAGTGAGATTAGTTAAAAAATGAACTGTATGAGCTGCTGTCAGAGTTTCCCAAGAATGCAATAGTGGAGACCCTTGTTGTAAGCTCTGCTAGGCTAAGAAATTCAACATGCAATGCATGATGGGACTCAGTTGCAGCACCTTTCCATACTAAAGGTCTGAATTTGTAAGCGCTAGGTGTATTGAGTAGGTCGTTTGTGCTGTGGCCTCTAGGTGGAAATAGCAGTAGCTCCACATGCTGTCTATTAAGCTATAATGAGTGATCATAGGGAACAGCTCTGCATCTACAAATGTATAGTCCAGGATGGTGGAGGTTTTTTTGTTATCCTGGTAAAGGCTGCCAGTTGATACGGAGGGAAACCGGCCATTAAGCGAGTACAGGCCAATCCTTGCCAATATCATAAGACATATGTTCTCAGGCTGGTCTTTTCTAAAACAGTGTTGAAATTACTGGTAGGATTTTTTGAGTGCCACACATGAAGGAGATCAGATTAATCAGCTTTGCTTTGCAATAGGTGCATGTTGAAGTCCCCTGACAGGACCAATCATGCTTGAGGAAACATGTATTGTAAAGATTTAAATATTGCTTGGCGCTGGCCACAGTTTCTCCCATTAAGCTGCTGGGTTACCCGCTGAGGCGGGATAGACTGGCGATAAGGAATGCAGCGGCCAAAGCCAAGAAAGGAATGCTGGCAGTGTTTCTGGCAAGGCTAGGTGAAAAGGCCAGGAGAGCAGTGGCCCTACTCTCTTTAAAACCATCAAGGACTGGCAGATTCAGCCATGTACCCAAACAAGTGAGTCCCATCTCACTGCATGTCTATCAGTGTAGACTGTACACTGTCAGAGAACGCGGATGAACCTAGACACCCAGGGTGACAAATGGCAACACTGGTGCGTACAGCCCATCCAACGGAGTCAGTGGTGTCCAAGCAACAATAAATTGTGAACTAGGCTGCATCACGACTATCCTGAAAGGCCTGTGACAGACCAGGGTGAAGATTTTCAAGAAAACCTGAGAGGACTTACATCAGAAAGTCCCAGAACACAGGAGTTGAGAGGCCTAGTAAGCAGGAAGTATTAATGGGCTTAGGGCCAAACTGGCTGATGAGAAATCAGGGTAGGGGTGTGGGGGGTGATCGGAATATTGCTGGGGTTGCTTCGGATGGTGGAGGCCTGCACCATGAGGCTCTCAGGAGAAAAAAAAAGTGTTGAGAAAAAACGTTTGGGTTACCTGGAGCAATTTACCAGTTAGCCAGAGGGCTGGCACAAGGCTTAGCCCAAGCCCCTAGTAAGTTGTCAAGGCCTCATTAAAACGTTAGGAAAGGCTGAGAAGCAATCCGACTAGACTCCAGGACTTCCATCAGGATGGTGGTTTTAACCTCCACAGTGGGAAGCTGGAGGTCAAGGACCTCAGCCACCCTGCGCATAACCACAAAGTAGGACACAGATTCCTCGAAGGCAAGCAAAGAGAAGTCAACAATGGCCGATTTGTTGGGGTAGGAGTTCCTATGAGGTGGGGGGGTGTTTAGCCCACCAGCATGTGGCAAGTCCCCCAACTGTCATCGGCCGAGGGAACTCACCACCCTGCTCAGGATCGTTGTAGGAGTCTGTGCCAAAAAGATAATGTAAGGAGTGTTGCCTGCCTGGTAGTAAGGTGAGAGCAGAAGCCTTTTTTAGATTTGGTTGGGACGTTGGTTAAATTCGGACCTGCATCGAATAGATGTCTGAAAGGATGATTGAGGCCACTGCTTCAGGCGGCCAAGTCAGAGTTGATGTGCCTGGGCTTGGACTGGCTAAGGGTACCAAGGGCGGTGCCCGTACAAGAGCCAACTGAGGGGGTGCAGCTGGCACTGAGGCGAACCCACTGACAGTAATCCAGGTGGTAAGCCTCATGACTCCATGGGGACCCAAGTCATGCCAGGGGAAGCTGGCAAAGAAGTGAAGAGCCAGAGCATGCTAATTTGGTGCAGCACAGCTGAAGGACCCGGATACTCAGGTTGTGCTGGAAGCAGCTGCAGAATATGCTGTGAAGCTGACTGACTCCAGGAATGGTAACAAGACCGTTGGCACTCTCCATGCGCAGAGAAGAGGGAATGGTGCAAAGGAGAAGAACTCAGTTTCTTATGTTTATCAGAGAACTGATGTGCCATGAACACCAGCCTCAAGAGCGGTTCTGTCGACTCAGGGTACAGCAGCAGAACCAGGATTAAGTTTGTAGTGGAGTGGTGCTGGCGCTACATCACCCTGTGCTCGGCGACAAAGTTTTGCCTTGCGTTCCCTGAAGGCCTTCAGGTTTATGGACACAGAGCCGCTGCAGGCCTTGGGAGTTGTGGCCCGACCCAAGACACCACAGGCAAACCTGGCGGGGATCTGTCAGACATCAGTTTAGGACAATCCTGTTGTCTTAGGGGGATGACATTTATTATACACTAGAGAAATAGTTGACACCTGCATGTCATTTCCTTGGCGGAAAGATGTCAGAGACGCACAGCACCACCTGCTGGCGTGAAGAGTTACTACTAAAAAAAGTCTGCAGATCCAGTCAGACACCTGGGGAATAGTCGAAAGCCGAGGAATTTACACCTAGAAGTCACTATCAAAAGTCTAGGGTCAAGAAGTGGTCATTCTTTTTTTGGCCTCTGGCAAGCCCTCAGGTAAGTAGGCCCAAACCCCTTAAAGCACAAACCTCTTATCTGCCAGTTACCAGTATAGTAATGGGAAGAAGGATTTTCTGCCGCAAAAGCAAGACACAGCCACTTGTGTAAGATGTTCAAAGTTGTATATACTGTGGCATTTGCCATTAGCGCTCCAAAGAAATACAGTGAGTTGTAAATTCAGGTTGCATTTTTGGCACTGGGTTCAATATAACAAAAGGTACACATTTCCAAAATGTAACAATTTGTAGCCATTTCTAATGCTCCTTTATTACATATAAATACATGCAAAACACAAGCAAGACTATTGATTTTGTTTTGAAAGCATACAATGTACCTAAAAACTATTTGCAATGTGAAAAACAGAGCTGAAGGTTACACTGCTAAACTTTCATGCAACATGTTGCTTTCAAAATAAAATGTGACAGGTTCGAGGTTCTCAGACGTACTCCTAACAAACCTTTGTAAATTATATTTTACTAGAGGTAAACACATTATATTTGTTCATGTAAAAACCTGAAACGCAAGAGCAAATACACTTGATTAAATTGTTACTACTTTTTTTTCTCCATAAGGAAACTATGTCCTCCCTCCCGCCTCGAGGGAGAATCTCCTTTCTCTACACACCCTTCGTTTTTGGTGGTCGCTACCTAGCCTGGAAAAGGTTTTACTCCTGCCTTATTCAGGAGTACATTTTCAATATTCTCCAGGGTAAGAAGGGTTGGAGACGGGGCTTAAGTTGAGCTGGTGGGTTCCAGTGCTCGGCACCCGGCACTTTATTGCTAACACTGGCACTTGTGACACTGTGCCAATTGGTGGTGCTGTTGGTCTTATTCCGAGATAAGCACAACCACTGTAGAGTATCCAAACCACATTAAAAATGACTAATACCTGCCGCCAAAGACATTGTTTAATCCTTGGGGGCCTGGAATAGTTTAAATTGTCAAACGTGTAGGTGTATGATGGTTAGCAGTTGTGTTGGTAATGTCACTGGCAGCACTGGTAGGGGTAATGGGTGGTGGCAGCTGCAGTGGCCTCCTGATGAAGGCCCTGGCACTAATTTATTTACAAACTAAGCACTGGCTGGAGAGGAGTTGGGAATACTTTTAAATATGTACGTTTATTGGTGTGAACAAATACAAAGGGCATTCCAGCCTAGGATCGATCACTTCTTGCCAACTTTCAACCCCTGTAAACAGATTGGCTTTCATGAAAATCTAGGCACAGAAAATACTCCTATGAGTACAAAACCACTTTGGCATATGTAAGCCAAACTTATATGCATAGACAGCCCACAGCATTATGACTCGGACAAGACGTTACAGAGTTTTAGCTGTAGAATAAAATGTCAATTCGTTGATATGACACTTCATATAAGTTCACCATGACAGCAAACAATGATCCTGAGGCACAGTGGGATGAAGTAATCTGTCCAAGAATTACGAAGTGCATTCAGGTGGAGGAAAGTGAAACAGACGATCGTGATCCTCAGTTGGCAACATAGACACGGGACCTCATGTTTACTTCCAGTACAGTGAAATTTAGTGAATGTTAAAAGTAAATTTGCCCGGCAATTCACAAGCTTATTTCTATAAAACAAAAGTCAAAAAGAGTAATAGGACAATTAGAGAGGTGTTGTATTCTGAACGCTTTTCTACTCCGAATTCCAGCATAATTAAACTGCTGGTATATTTTTAAGCTTCTGAAATCAGAAAATTATACAGAGCTAATTCATAAACATAGCCTCTGCATAAACCGAGCCCTGAAATATTCAAACATGAGACACAAGTAAAGCCCGTGTTTGTTCGTAATGTGTTAAATTTATAACGCTGGCATACTTGGAACCTTGGATGGAATCCAATCCTTGACCTAATTTGAACCATAGCATAACCAAAGAGGCTACTACCAGAACTCTGCTGTAGTAACACGCTCACATAATTGCTCACCTCATTGCATCGCACCAAATGACAGGTGGATTTTTTATGTTTGTTGTTTTTGTTTTACAAGATAAGCAGACTTCAGAAGGGTCTCATTCCTTGGACAAGCAGATATTTTATAAATCCACACCTGAAAATAAGTTAAGATGAAAAACCCAGAGATTAATCTCATAACTACAGATTTAGGTCTACCAAATGGTGGCAAAGTAATACAGAGGGCGATATATCTGAACAAATGACTAGCAGTCATATGGACATTTGGCATGAAGAATGGAAATGGTTGAAATGCAGTTTCAAGGACTTTCCTGAAATCATTATTTCAATCATGAAGGGTGCATCAGAGTATTCCACAGTATGAACAAGCAGGCCAACGAAAAATCTTGGAAGACTTCTGGGTAACATCTGCCAATTTGTAGTATCTCTTACAAATGTCAAGTCCACCATGAGCCCAGTAAAAAAAAAAAAAAGAAAAAAAAAAAAAAAAAAAAAAGAGAAATTGTGTACTCCTAATAAAAGGCCACTAGTGCCTTCACACCCCACGACACCCTTTTCACACTCCTCCATTTTAAGATGAGCATCTGGTTTCAGCAAGGTGAGGGGCAACCAGAAGGAAAAACTCAGCAAAATTACATGAAAATAACTGGATGCCGCCAATCCTGCCACTTTAATTACAGCAGTAATGACCTGGCTAGTTAGAAGTAGGCCTTCCTAAACCACCTGTCAAATGTCTAGCCTGTGTTCCATTGGAAGATCAATGGAAAACTACAGACTACCTCAAAGTTCCAAGTCAAATCACTCAGTAGCACGGTTGAGCTTTGTTTTCAAGCAAGAATCCCATATATCGTCCCAACCCCCTAAAGCAAGTTTATTTTTTTCTTTCCTTGTCAGGAGGTTCTTGTCTCTCTGACAGTGAAGGGTGCAGTCTGCAAACTGCAGAAACAATTAAGAACAGATTAAGACCACAGAGTCTTATGGTGCCTTATATTCTTTTTTTTTAATTAAGCCTGCCATGGGTGTTCTCAACATTGCTGGTGTTGGAAATTGGCCCTTAGCAATATCCATCAAAATCTGGTAGCAATGGAATCAAAGACCTTGGACAAGTTATTGGTTGTAGAGTCTCCATAATAATGGAACCAAAGAATTAGGTGGTCTCCAAACCAGTTTTCAGTTTTGTAGTCTTGCAACCTAATACATTATGGAACATGGTGATCGGGAGGACTGGTGAAACACTAAAGGCATCTAAGATGATGTGTTGTATCATCAGAATTGGGGAAAAAGCAGTAGAAGAGTATAAAGGATCATCTTACACCAATTATCTGGGGAAGGCTAATAGATAAGATCCCTTGAATTAAATAAAAGATCCCCAATCGAGGTTTTGTGCGAATGTGTGTGTGGATTGTCTTAGTTTGTAAGAGGTATATGTTGGTATTGAAACTAGAGCACATTTTTGTACTGGAGGAGGAGTAAGAAGAGGTTGCAAAAGCACCCATAAGGGGTCCTTAGGTGTTATTATAAAAAGCTTCTGTCTTACTGGTTCTGGATGCTGATCCTGTGAAAGGAGGAGACTTCACTTTTCCCTTGCCATGTGTTCTTGTGACTAGCACGACGCAGAAAACGGACGTCAACCTAGACAACAATAAATGGCGTTGCAATGTCAAGTGTTACAGTGATGCCAAATGATGATGTGTTCTGACAGTGCTAGAGATGCTGTCCTAGATGGCAAGCTAGTCAGCACCAGTTTCAAATAATGCTTTACTAAAACTTATAAATGAATGGGCAAATAAAAAGCACTAATGAACTTTAGATTCAGAAACTCACGAGCTCAATTATCTGCTGACATTTTTAGGAGTCAGTGTTATTTTTCCTTGCCACACTAAATCTATTTGCTAATTAAAAGTGCTGATACATCACTAAGTGCTCCAGGTATGCAGACGTGGTCTCTCACTGAACAGACTTAAGCTCTAAATGTCGGCTTGTTTTCAAGCATTGTATACTCAATCAAATACATTTTGTTATTCATTGATTTGTATCAAACTTCTATCATCAAATTGCTTTAAGTAACAGGTGTTACTAGTACTCTATTTTGTGGCACGCAATCTAATTACCTAAGAGAGATCGAAGGCCGTTGCCAAAATCTGAACATCCAGTGTGAAAACCATTGCATTTTCAGCAGCTTGCTTTCAATTCACTGAACAAAACGTCAACTAAGCTTCTGACCTTAGACAACCCTCTATGAAGTTACAGATGGGAGTTTTAGCATTCTTTAGACTGGTCTGGAATTAGAAAAGAGACTAGGCTTTTGACTGTGTTGGGCCTTGTCAAAGACAGTGCAGCATATTATTGATAAATGTGTCCATCTGCACAAGCTGCAGTATAATGTTATTTTGCTACTTTTTGCCTGCATGAATTGACAAAAGATTATACCTGCATTTACTATTTGAGGCAGTGGCCAAATGTAGATGATTTACATGAGTACTCAGTTGTGGACAGGTATCCAACTGTGGCATGTGGTAATGACAGACAGCAGTCTGAGCCAGATGAGATAATATTGCATTACAGATCTCTGAACATATGGTTAAATCCAAGATGCATGTATTAAATAATTAGTGAGCATGCCCTTTGAGGATTCGCCTGCACAGCGCATGCAAAATCTCTTGTATTTAAAAAAAAAACGTTGTTGGAAACAACGTCACTTTAATTTCCATGCTCCCGAATGGTCAGCACGTTGCCTGCTTTCACTCTGCAAATCTTCCTGCTTTTCCTGTTGATGTCGTGGAGCATGCCCCAAGTACAGCTTCCGGTCACTGGCCAGTGCTCATGCACTTGCTCCGCACTTCAGAAGACTTTATTTGCTATCTACAAATGCAGGCAGTCTATCTCCTCCCTGGTGCTCTTCCCACATCACGAGTAGCTCCCGTCTCCTATTCGCTACCTGCACCCTTATTATTGCTTCCTCTCTCCCCTACTCATCGCTTGCCCGTAGAACTTAATTTCAACCAAGCATATCCAGCAAATGCCCCCTACACATCTGCATTCTGTTTATTATAAAAGCAAAGACATGAGGAGCAAATACGTGTGACGACAAATATCGGTCACAAGTTTGTTTTATAACAAACAATAAGGTTTTGTTTATTATTTCACACATGCCAGATTTTCTTTTTGTCATAAAATCAACAACTCCCTGTACGCACTGCACAAAGCGTCTCACTACCAGAAACTCACTGCCACTTCCGTTATCCATTACACTTCCGTCCTACTGCACCAAGAAGACAGAGTCTTCTTGGAGACTTTGAAGTAATTATCTTTGGACCCTTTATGAGAATTTACAACTGTCTAACAACTCTAGGTGATGGTCTTAGGGGTGAGGGTGGTGTTTGACATCAAATAAAATGGGAAGAAGCTGCTGTGAAGTACAAGAGGATCCAGTACCCTTGTGTTTTTTTTGTTTTTTTGTTTGTTTGTTTTTTTATTAGCTTTACTGTTACTGCGTGACACAGGATCTCTGCGGCGGTAAAGTATTGAGTGCTGGGTGAGGCTGCTAAGCTTCATGAGTGAAAATATAAAGTTTTATGCAGACTGAAAAGTTTCAGATGACTTGATGCCCTGGCTGAGACTGAACACTTTCCAAATGATCTGAGTCATGCTGTGATTACTGCGCTGCTCTGCCTACATCAAAAAAGAAATAATCAGAACTTTAACAACAGCAATAAAGAAAAACAAAGTTAAGCACCCTCTTTTACTGGTCCACCAACATTAACTAAACAGTCATTATAGTAACATCTGCGATTTGCGTCAACTTTGATGCTGTTCCCTAGCATAAAATGACATTCAAGTATCTGTTTTAGTAACCCCGAAGCTCCAGCTCGTAATGCGTGTTGTTTTTGTTCATAAGACACTGTAAAATGGGAACGCAGAAATGGCTGCTCTTGAATTTTATTGGCATTTATATATACCTCTGACGAGGCAGTGAAGTGCTTTTATAATTTTTAAAAAGGAGCGCTGCTATCGACAGACTGCTATGTCTTGGCATAGATTTTTCAAATTGATCCTGCCGAAGGAGAGCAACAAACCACCTTGCTCAGTGTGAAACTTAGAGGGGCTGCATGGAGGTATGAGGAACAAGTTACTTACTTTCAGTAATGCCTTATCTGGTAGCGACACAGACTAGCCGCAGATTCCTTATCTTAGAATTCTCCCCCAGCTGCCAGACTGGATCTGGAAATATTTCCTGCGCAGTACTTCTGCGCTTCGGTAGAGGGTGTCGAGCAACTCCGCAGTGACATCGCCCATGGGCATGACGTCAGCAGAGTCCATATATTCCCTCCTCCAATGCACGGACGTCAGTTTCTTCGGTGACTTAAAGCTGCAGAACGCAGATCCACAGAGACACTGGTAGTGAAATAGTAAAACAGAGTAATAGTGTATATGCCAACCAGAAAAGAGAAGATACGTCATGAGATTTACACAACTAGAAAACACCCAAAGTCAACTGAAGCGAGACTGAATAGTACACAGTATGCAAGTGTGGAGGATGGGTGGGTCGATAAGGAATCTGCGACTAGTCTGTGTCTCTACCAGATAAGGATTTACCAAAGGTAAGTAACTTGTCCCTCTGACAGGGACAACTAGCCGCAGATTCCTTATCTTAGAATTAGATACCGAAGCAATCCCGTTCCCCCAAACAACCCCTGTCCCCCCAGGAGGAGGGGTGCGAACAGATCACATTAGTCTCGCAAAGAACAACCTGGCAACACAGAGGAATACCCAGACTCAAGACAGAGAGTGAGAGAATAACATAAGTTACTCACATGAAAAAAATGAGCACCATATCCATAGGGGAAATTCTAAGTCAGGACTGGTAAAGGAAAGTGTCCACAGGAAACTAGGCAGTGACCACACCCTTAGGGGAGAGTACACTGCAAAAAAAACTGTCAGAGATGGAACTAGAAAACAAGTGAGAAAATGTGTAAAAGAGGCTAAGTAGAAGGACAAGCTTAAGCGTGCTAAACAATCTCACAGTCAGAAGGAGATAGTACCCAAGCAGAGGCGATGTGACTACACACACAATCCAAAACAGAACATAGGGTAATGGAAGAACAAAGGAAAAACCGAAAGAGTACAGGCATACCAGCAATAGCTGCCTCAGAAGGAACAAGAAAAACAGCTCCAGACTTCAATGGAATAATAAAGGGGGAAAAAACAGCAAGGCCCTTTGTCAAAGTGCAAATTGTACGGACGTACACAAGGCAGGGTATGAGAGAAAGGCAAATAGAGAACACTGAAGCAGAACTGGAACAATAAGGTAAATGGCATTGAAGGTCCCATGTGAACACAGAGCAAAAAATTAATGCAAGAAAGGAAATGAAGGGGAACACAATAGCCTAGACAATGAAAACAGGCTTGAAAACAAGGAAGCAGCCTGACATGGGAACCGGACGCAGAATAAGCATTCGCACACAAGGAGTCCACAGAACTGTACAGCAGAGAAGCAGAGAACATACTGAAAGGAGCATTACCGAAAAGCAAACCAATCATGGCATCCAGAAGAAAGACAAGGGCAGGAAAGGAAAATGAAATTGGAGACATGTTAAGAGACAAGAGTCTGAAAAGACCCACTCCACGAAAGAGCGAGGGTAAATGACCAAGTCCAGGAGGACATGGAAGACAACCGTTGGCCATGACCAAGGAAGAAAGACCGGAACTATGCAATGTGACAAAAACACCAGATGTACAGGGAAAACACAGAACTTTCCCTGAGCTAGAAGGATGGAACGTATGGGAAGGAACGGACATAATCAGTGCTCAGAAACAATGAACAGGCACACAATAGACAGTTGTGAAGGAAACAATCCCCGCAGGCATGCCCAGAAGGGGACCAAACTACCTATCAACAGCAGCAGGTCAACCAACAGTAATAGAAGGAAGACCAAGAACAGGAAGCAAACAGTAGCACGGTACCAAAGCCATCACAATGATCAAGGAAGGCAAGGAAAAGGCACCAAGCAAGCCGTAAAAAGCCTGCACAAGGCAGGGCAGGAAGAGCACAATACTGCTCCAGTCGAAGTGTGTGTGAACGGGAGTGGAAGGGGGAGATGGTGGAATGTGGAGGCAGGATGGAAATAAAAAAAAAATATAATAATAATAATAATAATAATCAAAGAACAAGGGATACCCCTGCATAGGTCAGGAGGAACGGCACTGCCTCAAGAAGAGTGAGTACGACAAAAGAATCCACAACACCCCGTGGGAAAGAAAGAACCCATGAACAAAAGCACGGGGAGAGCATACATTCAAGGAGGACCCAAAAGGAGCAGCCAAGAGGTAAAATGGAAGGAGAGGAAAGTTCCCTCCAGAGTAGAGAATAATAGCACTGTCCATGAATGCTTAGGTTTTTTTTTTTTTTTTTTTACAGAAATAGTGTTGCATAGGCTAGCCGGAGACCCATGGTATGGGGGAACCGGTGCCACGAAAAGTAAGAGATGCAAACACTGAGCCAGTGTGTAATGGTCCTGGAAGAAATGTAAATAACTAAGGTTACGGTTGAAGCAATCAAGAACACCCTGTAAAACAGGGAGGGGAATCTGCAATCAGCACCAATATAAGCCTGTAGCAGAGGAAAATAAGAACAATGTGCAATCCATGAAAAGAATGGGAAGCCTTTCCAAAAGACAAAATAAGAGGAAGCAACACCAGAGGTGGAGACCCTATAAAACATAGGCAAGAAATGGCTCCCCGAGGAGTACAGCATGGGGAAAAAAACAAGCTAAATGAGCAAAGTAGCGTAGTACCAGAAGCTCAAAAAAGCGAACATTCAACCTAATCTCCATATCAGCAGAGAAGAGAAGCAAGATGCCCAGGGTAAACTAAAGGAGAAGCAATGTTGTCAGAACACACAACAAAAAGAGAACCACTAACTGTGGAATGAAAAGGCCAAAAGGAGGCAAAGGGATCCACCAGCAGATATGGCCAAATGATAAGACGGCACCTGGCCCGCCTCCGAAGTAGAGCCACTACTTGACATGGCGAGAATCCGCCAAATGTAAACAAAACAGATTCACAACTCACAGAAAACCTACCATGGAACCACCGCTCCCCTGAAGGAGCAGCAATCTTGAAATAACAAAGAGCACCACCAAAGCAACTGCAACAATATCCAACATGGAAGAACAACGTTCGGTGAATACAGTGATGAGTCTGATGCGCACTCAGAAGGCAAACAACTGCATAAAAATGCGAGAATACGGAACAGAAAAAAAAGGGTGAGTGCATAACAGAATCTGCAAGTGACAGGAACTTGTGCAAATAAATATAGTTTCAGTGGAGCAAAGAGAGTGCATTAGAAGAGGGCAGACATCAGTCCCCACCATGGGAATCACGAAACAGACGCAAAGCAGAATCTGCATGGCACCCAAAAAGAGATTTGCCATCAAATGGCATGTAAAGAAGAGCATCCTGCATTGAAGATGAAAAAGTGGAAGCTGACAACCAGGCCCTGCGGCGTATGGCACAGAGGATGCCATGATCCGACCCACGGAATCAGTAGAATCTATGCCTGAGTGGACCATAAGTCGGGGAGCCTGCTGACCATCTCTGATCAAAGGCGATAGGGCCATGCAACAATCCTCAGAGAGCGATGGTAATAAATGTTCCACAGAGTCCCACAGCACATAGGAAAAACGGGCTAACACTTCACAGGAGGTGTTGGTGGAACGAACAGCGGCACTATACACCTGCCAGCAGCATCCAGCTGACTATAATCTTTGTGAGGCGGAATAGAAGGAATCTGCTCTAAAGCAGGAATGTCCAAAGCAGTCTGGAAACAAACTCCCCTAGGAATAGGATGGTGGTGAAGGAACAAGGGATCTTCCTGTTCTGGCCGATGTCTGTGTGAAACAGAACGGTCCACCGAAGGACCAGAAATCAGGTGATTCCAGACACCCAGAAGGGTGTCATACAGAGCCTCACAAAAAGGCAGAACCAGTTCAGTTTCGGCTTGCTCAGGATTAAAAGTTAACAAAGGATCAGTAGATAATTGCACCACAGGTAGTTTTAAGTTCAAAACATCTGCCATCCTCCTCAATACATCTGCGAAAGTAGTGGTAGCCTCTGTCACCAATCCAGGTAACGAGAGTCAGCTAGACGCCGGCGAGGAATCTAAGCCACTAGCCAATGCTAAATCAAGCTCCCAACCAGAGGATGAACTCGGAGGGGGGCCCCATTACGGGATCTTGAGAATGTGCAGAAGGTCCAGATAAGGGATCAAGCACAGGCACAGCATCTAAAATCAACCAATGCCGCTCCCGGCGTTGACCGGCGTCGAGTGGGGGAAGCTGATTTGGAAGCGGCATCGCCCGACTCTGGCAAAATGAGTATAGGCATGTCAAGCGGAGTCAACTGGCCTAATGGCCCCGTGAGGGGCATCAGAACAACAGGATCAGACGGAGGAGATGGAGGACGTACGAGGCCGTGCACTGACACCGATCTGACATCAAAGCTGAGTGTGTGAATGGGCAACAAGGTGGAAACAGACTGCGAAGATCCCGCCACAGCACTCACCACCTCCAGAGGGTCCGAAGGCGCTCCAGAAGGGGGTGGGACCAAAGATGGAATGAAGGGACGCATAATAATGTCGCATTTGGTCCATAGTCACCCTGATGCTGGAATGCGGCAGAAGGGAAGGGGTGGACTCTGGTGCGGACTTCACAGGAGGAGAACACGGGGTGGTGACGCCAAAGGGCGTGATGCCATCCTGGAGGAGGGACCCCAGGAGGTCGACGGAACCATCCAAAAACGACTCCTGGAGCGCTCCCGGGACCGCAAGGATGAAGGAGGACTCAAACACAGACGAGAAGAGGACTTGTCCGCTCGTGCCGTGAGGAGTTTCATGCAACGCTCCCTCAAAGACTTTGGCTTCAGACGATGGCAGGCGTCACAGTAGTCCGCGTCATGATGAGACCAGCAGACACCACAAACACACGAAATGTGGATCTGGAACAGGATCCGCAGGGTTTAAACCCAGAAGCATATACCTATTAAAATTTTAAAAGGTGGTAAAAGTATACCCGAGTCGGGTACAAAAGGCCAAAGGGCAGGAGGCCAGAGTTACACGATACACCAGATCCGCATTGCTCACGCGGAAAAGAAACTGACATCAGAGGACGAATATATGGACTCCAGGAACGACATCACTGCAGAGTCGCTCAATGCCCTCTACCAACGTGCAGAAGTACTGCTGAGGGAAAATTTCTGGATCCAGTATGGCGCCTGGGGGAAAATTCTAAGATAAGGAATCTGTGGCTAGTTGTCTCTATCAGATCCAGCAGCCTTGAATCCCAGTGTCCGTCCTAAAACAGTCTTGCAACCCTAAGCAATAGTAACATGAGTCTTGAAGCTACTAATGTCGAGTACATTAATGCTGTAGATGGTTAGTTCCCCCCCGACACCACTTTGCTTTACCTTGTACATTGTTTGTGGCATCATAATGCTGGGATTTATGTTCAGTACTCTGTAGTCACATCTATATCAGAGTGTATGGGGCACCACAGCCTTGCAGTATATTTCAGTGAAGTGATTAATGCCCATGAGACTGCCCTGCATGGTTTACCCAGAGTGCAGCAATTAAGTATGTCTGCGCTCATGCATGGCAATGGAATGGACCTGCTGTACCTCTCTGAGTGAGGTCGACAAGACAATAACTTATCTCTTAAGTGGGCACAGGCGAAACCTTTTGGCTTTGTCAATGCTTGTTTATTCAAAGTCAATGATATACTGCTAGTATTTCTGTATGTTATGTAGATTTTATTTTTTGGATGTAATATGTATTGTTTCAATGGTTTGATTTCAGCAGTTATAAAAGTTTACGTTAACATAAAGTTGATTTTATTTCAGTTGTCAATGTTAAAACTAATAAAGTGGTCCAGGGCTGTCAATTTGTAAACTGTCATATTTAGTGACTAATAAGCCACTATTGTTTGCTGCATCTTTCTGCAGACTCTCAGGCCCGCTAGGGGGGTGGGGGCTACATCCCCCGGCCTACTCTGAGGCATTAGGAGAGGCCAACGAGCTTCAAAAGCACTCCAGATTTCAGATTGAGAAAGGGCTGAGAAGAATCTCCTGAGAAAGGATCACTATGAGTCTGCAGAGAAGTCCCCAGACTTCCCAGAGAGATGTTAAAATGTTTCTGGGGATGGTGGGATACTGTAGGCAGTGGATTCCAAATTTTGCCGAAACAACCAAACCCTTACAACAGTTAACCCATAAGGGAGTCACAGACCATATTATCCTAAATGAAGATCGGAGAGTCTGTGCAGAGCTCCAGTGTTGGAAATGCCGGATTACACAAAGCCTTTCACATTGTTTTTTTCATGAACGTGATGCTTGTTCTTTGTCTGTCTTGACACAGGTCCATGGAGGTGCTTATCGTCCAGCAGCTTAGTTTTCAGCTACCTTGGACCCAGTTGCAGCAGCTTTACCAGGTTGTCTGCGAGCAGTAGCCGCAGTTGGTCAAAGTCTTTCCCAATGTGAAGGGGTAGTCATGGGATACCCTGTAACAGTAATGGTACCACATACTGTTGAGATTCTACTGACAAGGACGAAAACACAATATTTGACGGGGGCCAGACTGACAAGGTACGAGACGAGCATCTTGGGTGCTCCAAATGTAACACTGAAAATTTGTACAGTGCTGAATCCAGCAACATTACTTCCAAGTGATACTGTTGAAATCGAAAAAGAGGAAGATATTGAACACTATTGTCTTGAAGTAACTGAATTGTGCACAAAACCAAGGCCTGACATTAGAGACACCCGTTTAGAAGAAAACGATCAAATTGTCTTTGTTGATGGTTCATGTCTCGGAGATGGAACCAGCACACTGAGAGCAGGATATGCTGCGTGCACAATTACAGGCACCTTAGAAGCTTCATGGCTTCCAGGCATGTATTCTGCACAAGTGGCAGAACTAGGAGCTCTTACCAGGGCTTGTTTGGACTCTGCAAGGTTAACAGTCACAATCTACAATGATAGTCAGTATGGATTTGGAATTGATCATGATTTTGGCCAATTGTGGTCGCACCAAGGTTTTATGACCTCAACTGGGACACCAGTAAGAAATGGCGACCGGATAAAAGATGTTGTGCGCAATTCAGTTGCCTTAAGAGATTGCGGATTATATTTCTTTGAGCAATGGATATGCCGATCAAGTGGCAAGGTGCTGCGCATTGAACTGTATATCATTCAAGGATAAGTGGGAACTAATGCCAGAGGCAGAAACAAATTGTGCACATTTCGCTTTAAAAATAATTGACACATTAGAAGAGTTAAAAACATTGCAGGAAAATGCAGACAAGGAAGAGAAAAAGCTCTGGTTAAAGTTAAAATGTGTCCAAAGACCAGATGAACTTTGGGTTTCTGAGGAGGGCCAGATGGTGCTGCCAAATAGTTTATTGACTCAGATGGCCCACTACTACCATGGCTAGGCACACATTGGAAGAGATGCCATGGTTAGGCTGTTCAAGGTTGACTAGTTTAATCCAAAATTCGGACAAGCAGCAGAAGCAGTATGTCACAGATGTGTGATCTGTCAGCAACTAAACGTGGGTAAAGGGACAGTGGTGAATTTGAGCAACACTGGAAGAGCAGGAGGACCATTCAGCAGGATGCAGTTGGATTTTATTGAAATGCCTGCATGTGGTGGATTGAAGTGCGTGTTGGTGATTGTGTGTGTGTTTAGTCATTGGATTGAGGCATACCCCACAAGTAGGAATGATAGTCTTACAGTTGCAAAGCTGTTGCTTAGGGAATTGATATCACGGTTCGGATTTCCAATCTACTTAGAATCAGATGGGGGAATGCACTTCATTAACGAAGTGATCAAACTCTTATGTGCTGCATTAAACATTCAACAGAAACTTCATTGCAGTTATCGCCCAGAAGCCTCAGTACTTGTAGAACAAATGAATGGTACATTGAAATCAAATATTGCCAAAATGTGTGCTGCAATAAACCTCAAGTGGCCAGATGCATTACCTTTGGTGTTGATGTCAATGCGAAATATACCTAACAGAAAGACAGGACTGTTACCACATGAGATTCTCATGGACAGAGCAATGAGATTACCAGCAATTCCAGCAAATGGTCTTGTCAATATTACAGATTATATGGTGTTGGACTACTGCAAAGGTCTGGCTGATGTGGTTCGATCTTTCGCTCAGCAGGTACAGGCTGTTACCCTGCCACCCATCAATGACCCAGGTCACAACCTAAGAGCTGGAGATTGGGTCGTCATCAAAAAGCATGTCCGAAAGACTTGCCTAGAGCCACGTTGGAAGGGCCCATACCAGGTGGTGCTGACAACTACGACAGCTGTGAAATGTGCCGGTCTACCTAACTGGGTACATGCGAGCCATAGCAAGAGTGGTGAGGCCGCAAGATCATGAAAAAGTGTTATTGAGGGCACCAACAGCAGCAAAACAAGTGGCCCTTCCTGATCCAGAACTGGAGCAAGTTGAGCCTAAAGTTGACCCAGAGTTGGTGGAAGATGATCAATCACACCAGTAAAAGACAAAGGTGCAGGAGCACGAGAAACGGAACAAGAGCCTAACCCAACAGAGGCGATTGGAGAATCGAGCACTGGGGGGATTCTCCCAGAAGCAGACGGTGCTGAAGCACAAGTAGATCAAGTGCCAGACCAGAGGGGGAAAGAGTTAAGACGGAGCAAAGCCAAAGTGATCCGACTCCTCCTGAACCTATTGCAGGTCTATCAAGAGAGAACACCATAGAAAAAGGAAAAGAGAAAAGTGCAATCTTAAAAAGGATTACCGACAGAAGGAACAAGGAAAGTTTGCTACTTAACAGATTCTATAACCAAGAGTATATTCAGTATTTCTATTCAAACCATGACCTGGTATTCTCCTTTGTTCATATTATTAGATACTTGAGTAAAATAGCTAAAGAGCATGATATAGTATTAGTTAGAGGATTCCTTGAGCCAACCCCAACTTTTGGAACGGCTGATAATAACTTAACCTGCTTATTAACACCAAAGGAAAAGAGCTTTATAGGGCATACTGATGATAGGAGAAAAGCATTAAAGGAGAAATTAGAAAAAGGGCTGGAGAAAAGAACTTACAAAAATGACTATGCTGACACTGCTATTAAAATGCAAGGAAGATTAGCTTTAGATGCATTACACGTAGGGAAGCTGTGTGTGTGTATATATATATATATATATATATATATATATATGTAGGAAGTTGGCTCTGTATGCACTATTTCAAAGTAAGGAATAGTATGCACAGAGTCCAAGGGTTCCCCTTAGAGGTAAGATAGTGGCAAAAAGAGATAATACTAATGCTCTATTTTGTGGTAGTGTGGTCGAGCAGTAGGCTTATCAAAGGAGTAGTGTTAAGCATTTGTTGTACATAGACAATAAATGAGGTACACACACTCAGAGACAAATCCAGCCAATAGGTTTTGTTATAGAAAAATATCTTTTCTTAGTTTATTTTAAGAACCACAGGTTCAAATTTTACATGTAATAGCTCTTTTGAAAGGTATTGCAGGTAAGTACTCTAGGAACTTTGAATCATTACTTTAGCATGTATACTTTTCACATAAAACACAATAAGCCGTTTTAAAAGTGGACACTTAGTGCAATTTTCACAATTCCTGGGGGAGGTAAGTTATTGTTAGTTTCAACAGGTAAGTAAGGCACTTACAGATTTCAGTTTTTGGTCCAAGGTAGCCCACCGTTGGGGGTTCAGAGCAACCGCAAAGTTATCACACCAGCAGCTCAGGGCCGGTCAGGTGCAAAGGTCAAAGAGGTGCCCAAAACACATAGGCTATAATGGAGAGAAGGGGGTTCCCCGGTTCCAGTCTGCCAGCAGGTAAGTACCCGCGTCTTCGGAGGGCAGACCAGGGGGGTTTTGTAGGGCACCGGGGGGACACAAGATAGCACAGAAAGTACACCCTCAGCAGCGCGGGGGCGGCCGGGTGCAGTGTGCAAACAAGCGTCGGGTTTCCTTCAGTTTTCAATGGGAGACCAAGGGGTCTCTTCAGCGATGCAGGCAGGCAATGGGGGGGGGCTCCTCGGGGTAGCCACCACCTGGGCAAGGGAGAGGGCCTCCTGGGGGTCACCCCTGCACAGAAGTTCCGTTTCTTTAGGGGCTGGGGGCTGCGGGTGCAGGGTCTTTTCCAGCCGTCGGGAAATGGAGTTCAGACAGTCGCGGTCAGGGGGAGCCTGGGGATTCCCTCTGCAGGCGTCGCTGTGGGGGCTCAGGGGGGACAACTTTGGTTACTCACAGTCGTAGAGTCGCCGGAGGGTCCTCCCTGAGTTGGTTGTTCTCCACCAGTCGAGTCGGGGTCGCCGGGTGCAGTGTTGCAAGTCTCACGCTTCTTGCGGGGAGTTGCATGGGTCTTTAAATCTGCTCCTTGTAACAAAGTTGCAGTTCTTTTGGAGCAGTGCCGCTGTCCTCGGGAGTTTCTTGTCTTTTTCGAAGCAGGGCAGTCCTCAGAGGATTCCGAGGTCGCTGGTCCCTTGGGAAGCGTCGCTGGAGCAGGTTCTTTGGAAGGCAGGAGACAGGCCGGTAAGTCTGGGGCCAAGGCAGTTGGTGTCTTCTGGTCTTCCTCTGCAGGGGTTTGTCAGCTCGGCAGTCCTTCTTCTTGTAGTTGCAGGAATCTAATTTCTAGGTTCAGGGAGAGCCCTTAAATACTAAATTTAAGGGCGTGTTTAGGTCTGGGGGGTTAGTAGCCAATGGCTACTAGCCCTGAGGGTGAGTACACCCTCTTTGTGCCTCCTCCCAAGGGGAGGGGGTCACATCCCTAATCCTATTGGGGGAATCCTCCATCTGCAAGATGGAGGATTTCTAAAAGTTAGAGTCACCTCAGCTCAGGACACCTTAGGGGCTGTCCTGACTGGCCAGTGACTCCTCCTTGTTATTCTCATTATTTTCTCCGGCCTTGCCGCCAAAAGTGGGGGCCGGGGCCGGAGGGGGCGGGCAACTCCACTAGCTGGAGTGTCCTGCGGTGCTGTGACAAAGGGGTGAGCCTTTGAGGCTCACCGCCAGGTGTTACAGCTCCTGCCTGGGGGAGGTGTTAGCATCTCCACCCAGTGCAGGCTTTGTTACTGGCCTCAGAGTGACAAAGGCACTCTCCCCATGGGGCCAGCAACATGTCTCTAGTGTGGCAGGCTGCTGGAACCAGTCAGCCTACACAGATAGTCGGTTAAGTTTCAGGGGGCACCTCTAAGGTGCCCTCTGTGGTGTATTTTACAATAAAATGTACACTGGCATCAGTGTGCATTTATTGTGCTGAGAAGTTTGATACCAAACTTCCCAGTTTTCAGTGTAGCCATTATGGTGCTGTGGAGTTCGTGTAAAACAGACTCCCAGACCATATACTCTTATGGCTACCCTGCACTTACAATGTCTAAGGTTTTGCTTAGACACTGTAGGGGCACAGTGCTCATGCACTGGTACCCTCACCTATGGTATAGTGCACCCTGCCTTAGGGCTGTAAGGCCTGCTAGAGGGGTGTCTTACCTATACTGCATAGGCAGTGAGAGGCTGGCATGGCACCCTGAGGGGAGTGCCATGTCGACTTACTCATTTTGTTCTCACTAGCACACACAAGCTGGTAAGCAGTGTGTCTGTGCTGAGTGAGGGGTCTCCAGGGTGGCATAATACATGCTGCATCCCTTAGAGACCTTCCCTGGCATCAGGGCCCTTGGTACCAGAGGTACCAGTTACAAGGGACTTATCTGGATGCCAGGTGTGCCAATTGTGGAATCAAAAGTACAGGTTAGGGAAAGAACACTGGTGCTGGGGCCTGGTTAGCAGGCCTCAGCACACTTTCAATTCAAAACATAGCATCAGCAAAGGCAAAAAGTCAGGGGGTAACCATGCCAAGGAGGCATTTCCTTACACAACCCCCCCCCCCAAACGAAAGAGGATGAGACTAACCTTTCCCAAGAGAGTCTTCATTGTCTAAGTGGAAGAACCTGGAAAGGCCATCTGCATTGGCATGGGCAGTCCCAGGTCTGTGTTCCACTACAAAGTCCATTCCCTGTAGGGAGATGGACCACCTCAACAGTTTTGGATTTTCACCTTTCATTTGCATCAGCCATCTGAGAGGTCTGTGGTCAGTCTGAACTAGGAAGTGAGTACCAAAGAGGTATGGTCTCAGCTTCTTCAGGGACCAAACCACAGCAAAGGCCTCCCTCTCAATGGCACTCCAACGCTGCTCCCTGGGGAGTAACCTCCTGCTAATGAAAGCAACAGGCTGGTCAAGGCCATCATCATTTGTTTGGGACAAAACTGCCCCTATCCCATGTTCAGAGGCATCTGTTTGCACAATGAATTGCTTGGAGTAATCTGGAGCTTTTAGAACTGGTGCTGTGCACATAGCTTGTTTCAGGGTGTCAAAGGCCTGTTGGCATTCTACAGTCCAGTTTACTTTCTTGGGCATTTTCTTGGAGGTGAGTTCTGTGAGGGCTGTCACAATGGATCCATATCCCTTCACAAATCTCCTATAGTACCCAGTCAAGCCAAGGAATGCCCTGACTTGAGTCTGGGTTTTTGGAGCTGCCCAGTCCAGAATAGTCTGGATCTTAGGCTGGAGTGGCTGAACTTGGCCTCCACCTACAAGGTGTCCCAAGTAAACCACAGTTCCCTGCCCTATCTGGCATTTGGATGCCTTGATAGAGAGGCCTGCAGATTGCAGAGCCTTCAAAACCTTCTTCAGGTGGACCAGGTGAGCCTGCCAGGTGGAGCTGAAGACTGCAATATCATCAAGATAAGCTGCACTAAAGGATTCCAGCCCAGCAAGGACTTGATTCACCAACCTTTGGAAGGTGGCAGGGGCATTCTTTAAACCAAAGGGCATAACAGTGAACTGATAATGCCCATCAGGTGTGGAGAATGCGGTCTTTTCTTTTGCTCCAGGGGCCATTTTGATTTGCCAGTACCCTGCTGTTAAGTCAAAGGTACTTAAGAATTTGGCAGCCCCTAATTTGTCTATTAGCTCATCAGCTCTAGGAATGGGATGGGCATCTGTCTTGGTGACAGAGTTGAGACCTCTGTAGTCCACACAAAACCTCATCTCTCTCTTTCCTTCTTTGGTGTGAGGTTTGGGGACTAAGACCACTGGGCTAGCCCAGGGGCTGTCAGAGTACTCAATTACTCCCAATTCCAGCATCTTGTGGACTTCCACATTGATGTTTTCCTTAACTTGGTCAGACTGTCTAAATATTTTGTTTTTGACAGGCATGCTGTCTCCTGTGTCCACATCATGGGTACACAGGTGTGTCTGACCAGGGGTTAGGGAAAAGAGTTCAGCAAACTGCTGCAGGACCTTCCTACAGTCAGACTGCTGTTGGCTAGAGAGGGTGTCTGAGTAGATCACTCCATCTACAGAGCCATCTTTAGGGTCTGATGAGAGGAGATCAGGGAGAGGTTCACTCTCAGCTTCCTGGTCCTCATCTGTCACCATCAACAGATTTACATCAGCCCTGTCATGGAAGAGCTTAAGGCGGTTCACATGGATCACCCTCTTGGGGCTCCTGCTTGTGCCCAGGTCCACCAGGTAGGTGACCTGACTCTTCCTTTCTAGTACTGGGTAAGGGCCACTCCATTTGTCCTGGAGTGCCCTGGGAGCCACAGGCTCCAGAACCCAGACTTTCTGCCCTGGTTGAAATTCAACCAGTGCAGCCTTTTGGTCATACCACAACCTCTGGAGTTGTTGGCTGGCCTCAAGGTTTTTACTTGCCTTTTCCATGTACTCTGCCATTCTTGAGCGAAGGCCAAGTACATAGTCCACTATGTCTGGTTTAGGCTCATGAAGAGGTCTCTCCCAGCCTTCTTTAACAAGAGCAAGTGGTCCCCTTACAGGGTGGCCAAACAGAAGTTCAAAGGGTGAGAATCCTACTCCCTTCTGAGGCACCTCTCTGTAAGCGAAAAGCAGACATGGCAAGAGGACATCCCATCTCCTTTTGAGTTTCTCTGGGAGCCCCATGATCATGCCCTTTAATGTCTTGTTGAATCTCTCAACAAGGCCATTAGTTTGTGGATGATATGGTGTAGTGAATTTATAAGTCACCCCACATTCATTCCACATGTGTTTTAGGTATGCTGACATGAAGTTGTTACCTCTGTCAGACACCACCTCCTTAGGGAAGCCCACTCTGGTAAAGATACCAATGAGGGCCTTGGCTACTGCAGGGGCAGTAGTCGACCTAAGGGGAATAGCTTCAGGATACCTAGTAGCATGATCCACTACTACTAGGATGTACATATTTCCTGAGGCTGTGGGAGGTTCTAGTGGACCAACTATGTCCACACCCACTCTTTCAAAGGGGACCCCCACCACTGGAAGTGGAATGAGGGGGGCCTTTGGGTGCCCACCTGTCTTACCACTGGCTTGACAGGTGGGACAGGAGAGGCAAAACTCCTTAACCTTCTGGGACATATTGGGCCAGTAGAAGTGGTTGACTAACCTCTCCCACGTCTTGGTTTGTCCCAAATGCCCAGCAAGGGGAATATCATGGGCTAAGGTCAGGATAAACTCTCTGAAACTCTGAGCCACTACCACTCTCCTAGTGGCACCAGGTTTGGGATCTCTTGCCTCAGTGTACAGGAGTCCATCTTCCCAATAGACCCTATGTGTTCCATTTTTCTTGCCTTTGGACTCTTCAGCAGCTTGCTGCCTAAGGCCTTCAAGAGAGGGACAGGTTTCTTGTCCCTTACACAACTCTTCCCTTGAGGGTCCCCCTGGGCCCAAGAGCTCAACCTGATAAGGTTCCAGCTCCATAGGCTCAGTTCCCTCAGAGGGCAGAACTTCTTCCTGAGAAGAGAGGTTCTCTTTTTGGTGTTGTGTTGTAGCTGGTTTCCCAGCTGACTTTCCTTTTCTCTTGGTAGGCTGGGCCATTTTTCCAGACTCCAGCTCTACTTTTTCACCCTGTGCCTTGCACTGTGCCCTAGTCTTGACACACACCAGTTCAGGGATACCCAGCATGGCTGCATGGGTTTTCAGTTCTACCTCAGCCCATGCTGAGGACTCCAGGTCATTTCCAAGCAAACAGTCTACTGTGATATTTGAGGAGACCACCACCTGTTTCAGGCCCTTGACCCCTCCCCACTCTAAAGTTACCATAGCCATGGGATGTACTTTAGTCTGATTGTCAGCGTTGGTGACTGGATAAGTTTGTCCAGCCAGGTATTGGCCAGGGGAAACCAGTTTCTCTGTCACCATGGTGACACTGGCACCTGTATCCCTCAGGCCCTCTACACTTGTCCCATTAATTAAGAGCTGCTGCCTGTATTTTTGCATGTTAGGGGGCCAGGCAGCCAGTGTGGCTAAATCCACCCCACCCTCAGAGACTAATGTAGCTTCAGTGTGACACCTGATTTGCTCTGGGCACACTGTTGATCCCACTTGGAGACTGGCCATTCCAGTTTTAGCTGGATGGGAGTTAGAAGTGGTATCTTTCTTGGGACAGGCCTTGTCTCCAGTTTGGTGTCCAGACTGACTACAGTTACGACACCAGGCCTTTTTGGGATCAAAGTTTTTACCCTTGTACCCAGAATTGTTTTGTGAAGAGGCTCTGGGCCCACCCTCCTGTGCAGGTTTTTGGGGGCCTGTAGAAGACTCTTTACTATCTTTGTTTTTGGCTGTCTCACCACCTTTCCCCTGGGGAGGTTTTGTGACCCCTTTCTTTTGGTCACCCCCTGTGGAAGTTTTGGACACCCTAGTCTTGACCCAATGGTCCGCCTTCTTTCCCAATTCTTGGGGAGAAATTGGTCCTAGGTCCACCAGATGCTGATGCAGTTTATCATTGAAACAATTACTTAATAGGTGTTCTTTCACAAATAAATTGTACAGCCCATCATAATCATTTACACCATTGCCTTGAATCCAACCATCTAGTGTTTTTACTGAGTAGTCTACAAAGTCAACCCAGGTCTGGCTCGAGGATTTTTGAGCCCCCCTGAATCCAATCCTATACTCCTCAGTGGAGAATCCAAAGCCCTCAATCAGGGTACCCTTCATGAGGTCATAAGATTCTGCATCTTTTTTAGAGAGTGTGAGGAGTCTATCCCTACACTTTCCTGTGAACATTTCCCAAAGAAGAGCACCCCAGTGAGATTTGTTCACTTTTCTGGTTTCACATGCCCTCTCAAAAGCTGTGAACCATTTGGTGATGTCATCACCATCTTCATATTTTGTTACAATCCCTTTGGGGATTTTCAACATGTCAGGAGAATCTCTGACCCTATTTATGTTGCTGCCACCATTGATGGGTCCTAGGCCCATCTCTGGTCTTTCCCTTTCTATGGCTAGGATCTGTTTTACCAAAGCCAATCTTTTGGCCATCCGGGCTAACTGGATGTCCTCTTCACTGGAGTTATCCTCAGTGATTTCAGAGAGGCTGGACCCTCCTGTGAGGGAGCCAGCATCTCTGACTATTATTTTTGGAGTCAGGGCTTGAGAAGCCCTGTTCTCCCTAGATAGGACTGGTGGAGGGGATTCTTCCTCCAGTTCACTATCATCCTCCTCTGTGTTATCCACAGAGGGGTTGGCTCTATCATACTCTGCCAACAGCTCCTGGAGCTGTACTTTGGTAGGTCTGGAGCCCATTGTTATTTTTCTTATGTTACAGAGTGACCTTAGCTCTTTCATCTGGAGATGGAGGTAAGGTGTGGTGTCGAGTTCCACCACATTCATCTCTGTACTAGACATTATTCTTCTAAAAGTTGGAATGCTTTTAAGAATCTAAAACTAGTTCTAGAATCTAATTCAAACTTTTAAAAACTTTTAAACTCTAAAAGAAATGCTAACAGGGACTAACACAAGGCCCTAGCAGGACTTTAAAGAATTTAGAAAACTTTTCAAATTGCAAAAATCAATTTCTAATGACAATTTTGGAATTTGTCATGTGATCAGGTATTGGCTGAGTAGTCCAGCAAATGCAAAGTCTTGTACCCCACCGCTGATCCACCAATGTAGGAAGTTGGCTCTGTATGCACTATTTCAAAGTAAGGAATAGTATGCACAGAGTCCAAGGGTTCCCCTTAGAGGTAAGATAGTGGCAAAAAGAGATAATACTAATGCTCTATTTTGTGGTAGTGTGGTCGAGCAGTAGGCTTATCAAAGGAGTAGTGTTAAGCATTTGTTGTACATACACATAGACAATAAATGAGGTACACACACTCAGAGACAAATCCAGCCAATAGGTTTTGTTATAGAAAAATATCTTTTCTTAGTTTATTTTAAGAACCACAGGTTCAAATTTTACATGTAATAGCTCTTTTGAAAGGTATTGCAGGTAAGTACTCTAGGAACTTTGAATCATTACTTTAGCATGTATACTTTTCACATAAAACACAATAAGCTGTTTTAAAAGTGGACACAGTGCAATTTTCACAGTTCCTGGGGAAGGTAAGTTATTGTTAGTTTCAACAGGTAAGTAAGGCACTTACAGATTTCAGTTTTTGGTCCAAGGTAGCCCACCGTTGGGGGTTCAGAGCAACCGCAAAGTTATCACACCAGCAGCTCAGGGCCGGTCAGGTGCAAAGGTCAAAGAGGTGCCCAAAACACATAGGCTATAATGGAGAGAAGGGGGTGCCCCGGTTCCAGTCTGCCAGCAGGTAAGTACCCGCGTCTTCGGAGGGCAGACCAGGGGGGTTTTGTAGGGCACCGGGGGGGGGACACAAGATAGCACAGAAAGTACACCCTCAGCAGCGCGGGGGCGGCCGGGTGCAGTGTGCAAACAAGCGTCGGGTTTCCTTCAGTTTTCAATGGGAGACCAAGGGGTCTCTTCAGCGATGCAGGCAGGCAAGGGGGGGGCTCCTCGGGGTAGCCACCACCTGGGCAAGGGAGAGGGCCTCCTGGGGGTCACCACTGCACAGAAGTTCCGTTTCTTTAGGGGCTGGGGGCTGCGGGTGCAGGGTCTTTTCCAGCCGTCGGGAAATGGAGTTCAGACAGTCGCGGTCAGGGGGAGCCTGGGGATTCCCTCTGCAGGCGTCGCTGTGGGGGCTCAGGGGGGACAACTTTGGTTACTCACAGTCGTAGAGTCGCCGGAGGGTCCTCCCTGAGTTGGTTGTTCTCCACCAGTCGAGTCGGGGTCGCCGGGTGCAGTGTTGCAAGTCTCACGCTTCTTGCGGGGAGTTGCAGGGGTCTTTAAATCTGCTCCTTGTAACAAAGTTGCAGTTCTTTTGGAGCAGTGCCGCTGTCCTCGGGAGTTTCTTGTCTTTTTCGAAGCAGGGCAGTCCTCAGAGGATTCCGAGGTCGCTGGTCCCTTGGGAAGCGTCGCTGGAGCAGGTTCTTTGGAAGGCAGGAGACAGGCCGGTAAGTCTGGGGCCAAGGCAGTTGGTGTCTTCTGGTCTTCCTCTGCAGGGGTTTGTCAGCTCGGCAGTCCTTCTTCTTGTAGTTGCAGGAATCTAATTTCTAGGTTCAGGGAGAGCCCTTAAATACTAAATTTAAGGGCGTGTTTAGGTCTGGGGGGTTAGTAGCCAATGGCTACTAGCCCTGAGGGTGAGTACACCCTCTTTGTGCCTCCTCCCAAGGGGAGGGGGTCACATCCCTAATCCTATTGGGGGAATCCTCCATCTGCAAGATGGAGGATTTCTAAAAGTTAGAGTCACCTCAGCTCAGGACACCTTAGGGGCTGTCCTGACTGGCCAGTGACTCCTCCTTGTTATTCTCATTATTTTCTCCGGACTTGCCGCCAAAAGTGGGGGCCGGGGCCAGAGGGGGCGGGCAACTCCACTAGCTGGAGTGTCCTGCGGTGCTGTGACAAAGGGGTGAGCCTTTGAGGCTCACCGCCAGGTGTTACAGCTCCTGCCTGGGGAGGTGTTAGCATCTCCACCCAGTGCAGGCTTTGTTACTGGCCTCAGAGTGACAAAGGCACTCTCCCCATGGGGCCAGCAACATGTCTCTAGTGTGGCAGGCTGCTGGAACCAGTCAGCCTACACAGATAGTCGGTTAAGTTTCAGGGGGCACCTCTAAGGTGCCCTCTGTGGTGTATTTTACAATAAAATGTACACTGGCATCAGTGTGCATTTATTGTGCTGAGAAGTTTGATACCAAACTTCCCAGTTTTCAGTGTAGCCATTATGGTGCTGTGGAGTTCGTGTAAAACAGACTCCCAGACCATATACTCTTATGGCTACCCTGCACTTACAATGTCTAAGGTTTTGCTTAGACACTGTAGGGGCACAGTGCTCATGCACTGGTACCCTCACCTATGGTATAGTGCACCCTGCCTTAGGGCTGTAAGGCCTGCTAGAGGGGTGTCTTACCTATACTGCATAGGCAGTGAGAGGCTGGCATGGCACCCTGAGGGGAGTGCCATGTCGACTTACTCATTTTGTTCTCACTAGCACACACAAGCTGGTAAGCAGTGTGTCTGTGCTGAGTGAGGGGTCTACAGGGTGGCATAATACATGCTGCATCCCTTAGAGACCTTCCCTGGCATCAGGGCCCTTGGTACCAGAGGTACCAGTTACAAGGGACTTATCTGGATGCCAGGTGTGCCAATTGTGGAATCAAAAGTACAGGTTAGGGAAAGAACACTGGTGCTGGGGCCTGGTTAGCAGGCCTCAGCACACTTTCAATTCAAAACATAGCATCAGCAAAGGCAAAAAGTCAGGGGGTAACCATGCCAAGGAGGCATTTCCTTACAATATATATATATATATATATATATATATATATATATATATATATATGCCAAAACCACGCACTGACACATTGTTTGTAGGAACGAGTGAATGTAGGCGTGTGTTTTTGTTTTTAGAGTAATTGGACGTTTATGCTGAATGGTGCGGAACCTGTGATTCCTGGGATTTATTATATTTGTGGATTTAATGCCTATTACCGTCTTCCTAGAGGATGGTATGGAACATGCTATTTAGGGATAGTTTTCTTTACGATTTATCAGATAAATGATTTAAAGAAAATACCGAAAGTGACTGAATTACATCAAGTGCGACAAAAGAGAGAAACCGCCTCTGCAATTGTAGGGGATATTTTTGGGGCAATAATTCCTTCTGTAGGAGTTATTTTGAATGCAAACAAGATACAAAAATTGTCTGCTATTGTGGACAATATGCTGACAAACTTTACAGGGGCAATTCGTCTGTTAAATACTGAATTGGCTGCGGATAGAGCTATGACGCTTCAAAATAGGCTTGCTTTAGACATAATTTTTGCGAAAGATGGCGTAGTCTGTAAAACGATTAATGCCAGGCACTGCTGCTCATTTATCCCTGAAAATGATAAAGAGATAAAAGACTTACTTCCTAATTTAACTAATGCAAGCAAAGATTTGAAAGAATTAAAGGAACCAGGAGTTTGGGAGAAGGCTGGAAATGGATTTGTCTCTGTGGGGAATTAGTTTACTCAAATTTGAAATGGGGTACTATGAAAAATTGTTACAGGGATACTATTTGTAATTGTTTTTATATTAGGATAATGGGGTACGTGTAAAGTGTGGCAAAAAGCTAAATTAAAGAAAGGTAAGAATGATCAAAGGGGGGGGGAGAACAACCTAGGAGAAGAATTTATAGGGAAAATGCAAGAAGAAAACAAAATACATCTGAAACCAATTTGTGAAATGTTGACAAAGAAAGGTGTGATGACATATTTAGTCATCATAGGAGGGACTGATGGAGCAGATATGCTAATTTGAGAAATTTCTAATGATTAATGCGTGTTTATTAATGAAAAAATTTCACAAGAGAAACTAATATTAAAAAATAACATGTGTGGGCAAAATGTGCCCATGGGGAGTGGTTACCATGTGTATTAACAATATGCAAAATAATGAGGAAATTCATGTAAATTGTATTAGTATATCATAACTGGATGTATAACCTATGTTTTGTGATAATTTGCATTCTTAACTTAGCCAAAGTAAAAGGCAAGGTTTCACCGGGCCTTGCCTGCTTATAACGTGAAGACTCAACGAGGCTTCAGAGGACTGGTAACTGGAGTGAAGGACCTTGAACTGTGCAGAGTTCAGATCGCTCTGCTAAAACATTCTGCAAATGTACCAGCGGACAGGAGATGATGAAGACAATTTGATACAATTATGTGTAGTGCAGGCTAAATGTACTTTCCCAGGACTTAAACAATGAAAGCACTGACTAAAGACTTGTATGCAACAATTTTGTTACCTGAAGAGCCGGATGATGTTCTCATAACCAGGAGGACCAATCAAATTAATGGAACTTGAAGCCTAACCAGACGTGTAGATTCAGTAAACAAAAACTATAGGTTAGAGTCATAACTTCTGATAAGTTGACCAATTAGCAATTAGTGGGATGGACTGAGAGACCCTAATAAAATGTCGTGACAAGAGGAGCAAAATCAGAGCAGAGAGGAGAAAGTAGATGATGTGCTGTTTTTGAGTAGATTTTCTCTCTCTAGATAGATTTTTCCAAATTAATGTTTTATCCAAAATTGTTTTCGCATTAAGACCCACATGCCGATGCTAATCTTGGTTAGGTAGGCTGACAGGGGGGGGGAAGACGTTGACAGAGACAATTGACTGACAAATTTGCATTGCTGAATTACTCCATTAATGATGATATTTGCTGACTTATAATTGCTTGATACTTGTGATTCTTTCGGTTAATAATGTTTTTCTTGATGATTAATAAAGCTTTGATTAATAAAAAGGTGAAGATAACAATTGACTAGAATTGTGATCTATGGGGAAAAAAAACAAATCATTAACTTTTTCTAATTAACTTTGGTTATTTGACTGTTGATATTGAACTACTAATGTTGATTACGGAATTGAAACCTTTTGCATTACTAGGATACTCCATGTGATTCATCGGCCTATACGCGTCCCCTTGCAAGTTTACTTACTAAGGACCAGGCGCGCTATCACCCCCTTACATATCCATTGCTTCTCCTTCCAAGCATTAACCTAATACGTTACTGTCACTGACAATACTTCCTTGTACCTAGAGGAACATATATGCTATCGCTGTTATGGACTTTAAAGAACACATCTAATTTACTCCTTAGCCTTACTACCGTGGTGCTGAATATTTGTGGGGCTATGCCTATTGTGAAGCATGTTGCCGAGTTTACTCTACAGCGATGTTCCATTTTTAATTACTCCACGGTCTGACTCATATGATCCTGGGTTTGTCTACAGGCCCACTCCGCAGCGCAAGTGTTATGAAGTGGAGTATATGTGCGTCAAATTCTGTGGGTTGAGTATAATTGTTCATTGTGGAACTGTGCAGCGGTGAATTGTGTGGTATTCAGGGGAGTTGTGTGTAGTGGAAATATGTGGCATGTGTGCAGTGCAATTATGTGGATAGTAATTATATGGTAGAGTGTACTTGCATTAAGTGGAGTGGGATCGTGTGACATGGGGTGTAATTATGTGTAGTGGTATTGTGTGTTGTGGCGTGGAGTGGAATTCTGTGGTGTTGAATTATGTAGCATGATGTGGAAATCTGTTATGGATTGGATATGTGGTGTGGAGTTGAATTATGTGGTTTGGAGTGGAAATATGTGGTGTGGAATGGTACTGTGTGGAGGCGTGTGGTGTGGAACTGGCATTCAGTGAAATTACGCTGAGTGGAATTATGTTGCCTAGTGTGGAGTGTATTTATGTGGATTATGTGGCAATGAGTGAATTTATGTGGGGTCTGTTTTTGTGGTATTGAGTAGAGTAATTATGTGGAGTTGAACTGAGTGGTATGGAATTATGTGGCATGTTACGAAGTTGAATTCTGTGAAGTGTAAATATGTGTTTTGGTGTTAACTGGATATACGTGGAGTATAAATATGTGGCGTGAAGTGTGATGATGTAGGATGAAGTGGAATTATCTGGAGTGGAGTTAAGTTGCACAGTGGTATTCTGTGGCACAGAGCGGAGTGGAAATGTGTGGAGTTTAATTTATTGGACTGTAACTATGTGGTATGAACTGGAATGATGTGTAGCTGAATTGTGTGGAGGTGCTCAAATGTGTTGTGTGCAGTGGAATTGTGGGGCATGGATTTGTGTCTGGACTGCATGAGGGGAGTTTTTACATCTCAGAAATGCACTATCACACTGTTTTTCATATTACATTTTTTTCTTTTATATGCATGTAAATCAGAAAATTGCACAAGATTAAGAAAATGTAAGCACTTCATGGTTCAGAAATATATTGCTTAAGTGTTTAAACCTCTAAACCAAGCAGCACTAAACACTCTAGCATACACGTTAGGTCAGCTGCCTGCATGCCTCCCTCCCAACAAAAGGGAGCAGCATGTGGACCTGGAATCACCACTGCCCTTCTGTGTCTCGAAGGGACATAGCCGAGACCTAAAATCTGGGGCTAAGCGGTGTTTACATTTCTGCAAAACATTGAGCTTGAAGGCGTCATAGAAAGTCTAAATGACTTCTGGGACAGTAGAGGGAGAAATACTCCAACAAATGCAGTAAAACAATGACGTTCAACAATTCTTATTTTCTCGAAATAAATACAAAGGTGAAAACACTGTAAAAGCGCATACCGTATGAGTAAGCTAAATATTTCTAGAGGTGCTAAGAGGCAGGTGGCAGGATATATTTTTTTTAAATCACAAAAAACAGCTGATCTTTTAAAGAGCACAAACGGATTTGCACGGAGACATTGAAGACCCTCTAGCTTTGCAGAGCTGTGATTGCTGCGCACATGCAGGCAGAGACTGACCCAGCTACTTAGGTCATCACCAACAGAAGGGAGGGGAACAAAAAAAAAACACACACACACACACACACACACAAACTAGGAGCAAATGAAAACACCAGCTCTCCTGAAAAGGACTTGTAAATTAAGAAACCAGACATGCCTTGACAAATTACACCTAGTTCAAAGACTACAGACCATCCGGGAAGCCCAGAGCAAGACTCATCCTGAACCTCTCGTCGCACCCACATCACCCCTCACAGAAATCCACCATCTACCGGTTCAGAAGAGATGTCAGTTCAAGCTCCTCACCCAAGCGTTCAAGCTCCTCACCCACACATTCAAAGCCCTGCAAGACTTTAAATCAATCTACATCAACCACCAACTGAGATTCCACAAACCGTCCAGTCACCTCTGCTCTGCCTCCCTCGATCCTGCCCATACAACCACCCCCCCGTATACAAGGCAGCAAAGCAGGAGTTCGCTCCTTCTCCTACCTCACAGCCAAAGCCTGGAACGGGCTCCCCCTGCACTTCATGTCATCCCCTACTCTATTGCAGTTCCGCAGGATGCTAAAAACCTGGCTCTCCAACGGATACCCTCCCGGGTGACAAGTCCCCACCCCCTTTTATACTCCATTTAACTCCTAATTGCCTACCAACCCAGTAATCTGAATTACATTGATAGCTGGCATCAGTCCTCAACATCATGCCAATGACCACAACTCTATCAACGTTAATAAAGTTGTTTGGATGGGGCAAGAGGTGAAATCTCTCAAAACGCAACAAATGAACTCTAGTAATGTTTGAAAAACTGGAGAAGACAACTCCAATGGAAAATCAAACTTCAAAAAATCCATAACAGCAGTCTTAAAGGCAAAAAGGCACCTCTAATTCAGTCACATTCAAGACGCTATATGTCCATCTAAAGAACTTAGCTTTAAAAAAAAAAAAAAAAAAAAAAAACAACTCTCAAACATTTGAAATCTGATTCCACTCAGTTTAGATAGAGCACAGAATCGGCACTTTTTGCAACACATGACAACACCAGCTAGCACCACTTCTGATTCGTGGCCTTTCTATTGAATTTGATATGATCCATCATCCCCTCAGCCTGCAGACTCTATTCTAAAGTGGTACCATCCTACACTGGATAACTGATATCTCATCCTATTTCTACCTCATTTCTGCTTTTTCCATGAGCTTATGAGTTCCTGAAGGCCACATCAATGCCCTCCTACTCTTAAGGATCAGTATGAGAGACAATCTTTTCATTCAACATCACCTAAAACTTCCTAGTGGTTGATCACTGGATGTGAATGATTAACCTCAAACCAAACAAACTAAAAATTGAAATACTAACCTGTGATAAATGACATGCCTACCACAACTTCACAACTTAGCCTAAAGTACTCAGCCTACCCCTTACTCCGTTACTCCAAAAAGGAACATGCAGCGTTATCATGGATGCACCCCTCATCTAGACTCCTTAAGTGAATAAGAGATCCTTTCCCATGATAAGATGCCCAAATTGAATATCCTCCAAAAGGCACAATCCTTCATCAATTTAGTTATCTCAGAGACATACTGTGCAAAAATGTACCACAGAGGATGTAGAATGTAGCTGTGAAACAACTTATGACATTAATCTGAATATCGGGCTAAGCATCTTACCTGTACTTTAGTTTATGGGGTGAATATCTGTGACTAGACGTATTTCCTCTCAAGACTAAAAGCATCACCTTCAAAGCAATGTGGACCACTCCGTGTGTGATTCACAGTCCGCGTCGCATTAGCAAAAACTCCATACTTACCACCATATTTGGAGATCTTCGATCTAGGCCAGCTTCTATTGAGAATCACAGTAATATGCAAACATCTTGAATCCAGGTGAGGACCTGGCCTATTCCAATGTTTATAACTACTGGATTACATTTAAATCATAGTAAAATAAGACTCTATCTGCATGTGTGATTGTGAACCTCAGCACCTCATGCTTCTAAGCTACAACATTGCCACATGGTGTTTATATAGAGTGAGTATCCGAACTTCATGCATCTCAAATCAACAGCCATCACACATCATCATTCTACAACTAATACTGCACAACTGCACTCTGAAAGTGCTACCTCAATCCTGAGGCAAATAGATGCCCCTGTTCCGTCCTCACCCAACTGCATGAAGTACTACATATATATTTTTTTAAAAACAACAACAAAAAAAAAAAAAACACACACACACACACATCACCACAAGCCTAACAACCATTGCACTGAAGTAAAAACTTTCTGGGGAACTACGGTAAGATGTTTAACAAACAAATAACCTTCACTTCTGCTACTGGGTTTCATCATACCTCATTCCCTGCAGAAGGTATGCATAATCAACCAAAAACTAGCATTACACCAAATAAAGTGTGTGTGTATATATATATACATATACATATATATATATATGTATACACACACACACACACACACACACACACACACACACATACACCAACTCCCACAACTAAAGGAAGGCATATCAGATTTGGACTTATGACTTGTAATGACAACCGCAGAATATTTATTACAAGGCACGCTATTCCAAATAAATAAAAATAAAAAAAAGTCACAGCGCTTACATGCTGATGACTACAGTAGGTGACTTTACAGCAACTCGGGCTTTAACCTACAATAAAACACATTCAGTTTAACCGTCTAGGGACTGCAGCAGAAATTTGTCATGGATTTCGGCAAATAGGATCCCTGCTAGAATACCGAATCCAAAGCAACACCAACTAGATCTACGACTAAGCAACAGCAACTACATCTGCCAAAAAGCAACAGTAACTATTTCTTCCTTTTGCCTAAATTCACAAAGAAACATCAAATTTTAACCAACCACACCGCCTGCCCCACCTCCACAGCAGCTTCCTTTCAGCAGCAGAGTTGAATTTCAGAAGAAACAAAAACAAGTAGGGGTTCTGTTGGAAATGGCCCTTTCTGCAGGGTCATCCCAAACTTTTTCCCCTTCCTCCTCTTTTTTCAGAAGTTTCTTTTGCTGGCTTTAGGACTCTGTGCACTTTATCACTGCTAACTAGTGCTGACGTACTTGTATGGTCTCCCCTGAAAGAAGCAACATTGGCTTATTCACAATTGGCATATTACATTTACTTATAAGTCCCCAGTAAATTGCACTACATGTTCCCAGGGCCTGAAAATTAAATGCTACTTGTGGGCTTGCAGCACTGATTGTGCCAGCCACTTACGTAGCCCTCTAACCAGGTCTCAGGCCTGCTACTGCAGAGCCTGTGTATGCAGTTTTGCACAGCCATGTCGACCTGGTAAAACAACCCTTTCGCAATGCGCAAACCTTCCCTTTTTATACATATGTCACACATAAGGTAGGCCCTGGACAACCCAGAGGTGAGATGCAATGTATTTAACAGGCAGACATGTACGTTTCAAGTTTTACATGTACTGGTAGTGCAAAACAATCTCAAAGTAATTTGTCACGACAGCAAGGCTGGTCTTTCCCGTAGGATATCACTGGGATTACCAAATAACATACTATAAGTGTAATCCACAATATGGAAGAGATAAGTTTTACGAGTTTGGTGTCTCTGGACTCACAATTTAAAAAGTGCAACTTATGGTGAAGTCTGAATTTAAACTGCAGTCCTGAAAATGCAACTTTTATAAATTAGGCATTTTCTTACGTTAGTCATTTGGTGCCCTCTGTCTGTCTCTTAATACAGGTATGGGGTAGTTGACAGCTGGGCTTGTGCATTACATCCAGAGAGCCATGCACAAAGTGAGGTTAGGTGTGACTGGTGGGCAGTCCAGAGCCTGGTGGGCCATCCTGGGCAGGATGGGAGGGAGGAGCTGATACCTGACCTGAATGGGCTTTGTGAAATGATCCAAACAGAAGCTGTGGGCTCTTATATACGTCTGTTTAATAACAGAAGTTAGATCCAAACATAACCGGGAGGAAGACACTGAGACACCGCAACCGATGGTTCCACACATTACCATCACTCAGCAACATAGCGTACCTATAGACTTTTCTCACCTCCAAAGGCTCTGAAAACCTAGACTCCCCTTTGGCTGTCCACGCACCCTTCACTACTCGCACCCAATCACCAACCTTGTAATCACCAGGTATATCACTCATATTAAACTTCTTATTCACCACACCCTTTGACAACAATGCCCTCGGTCTTCTACCTCTCATGACCTCGAAAGGTGACTTTCCCGTCACACTGTGGGGAGTTGAGCGGTATGACCAAACTAGGTCGTTCACAGCCTTCTGCCAATTTATACCATTGTAAATCGCTAATTGCAGCCCCTCTTTCAGCGTTCTGTTCCACCTCTCCACCAAACCATTACTCTGTGGATAATAAACGGATGCCCTGATGTGCTCTATATCAAATTTGTACAAAAACTCTTTCATACAAATTGCACACCATTGTCAGAAACTATCATCTCAGGAACACCTTCTATGTCAAATAAATCCGACAAAAACTCCACAACACACACAGTATTTATGTTTACTACAAATTTCACGACTGGCCACCTGGAAAAATAGTCCACAACCACCAAAGCACATTTTGGCACACGTCCCAAAATATTAAACGGACCCATAATATCAATAGCTATCTTTTTCAACGGCCCATCCGATTTGTCGGACACCACAGGATCCTTTTTAACAACCTTTTGTGACTTATCACTCCATGCACACAACACACACTCCCTTACATGATGTTCCACCTCCCTATCAAGCCCTGGCCACCAGTACTCCGATCTGATTCGTCTTTTAGTTGCGCTCATTCCGAGATGGCCCTCATGAGCCAATTCCAATACTCGTTTCCGCAAGCCAGTAGGAACCACAAACAGCTCGCCCCTGAACATAACTCCATCCACCATACACAACTCCACACCAACATGGCGGAAATACTCTGCATCGCAAGAAGCACTACCTCTACTTGGCCACCCATGACGGCAATAACCCCTCACTTCTTGCAGCACGACATCTTTTTGAACCATTGACACCCATTCCTCATGTGAAATTCTACCTTCTGTCACACATCCAATATCCACACCAACATATGCAATGAGTTCATCAACTTCAGGTTCTCCCTTTCCCCCCAGCACTGAACGCACAGGAAGCCTAGACAGACAATCGGCCAACACATTTTTTTTTCCAGGAAAATACACCAAATCATAATTGTACTCCAACATTCTGGCCACCCAACGAGCAATTCTAGGAGTGGCCCTACCTGCTCCTTTAGTCGAAAATACTTCTATTAATGGACGATGATCAGTACGAATCACAAATTTTAAACCCCAGACAAACTTGCGGAAATGGTCAACACCCCACCAACATGCCAACGCCTCCTTTTCAATGGTGGAATAATTCATTTCAGACGAGCTCAACGGTCTGGAAGCATACGTAATTGTAACTTCTTCACCCCCTCTTCTTTGTATTAACAACGCACCCAGCCCAACGGAACTGGCGTCCGTATTAATAATGATCTCATCTCTGGTGTCAAACGGCTTAAGAGCTGGAGCGGAGGCAATTTGTTTTTTCAACAAACAAAACTCCCTCTCACAATCCTCACTCCATACAAATTTCTCCCTCACGCATAATAACTTTCTCATGTGCACAGTTTTGTCAGCAAACCTGGAAATAAACTTTGAGTAATATTCCGCTAGACCTAAAAATGACCTTAATTGATCTTTGCCAGCTGGAGAAGGCGCGCTTTCTATCGCCTCTACTAAATTAAGTTTAGGCGAAATTCCATCCTTATTAATGCAATGACCCAAATACTCCACTTCTGGCACACTCAATCTGCATTTCTCCAACTTGATTGTCAATCCGCTCTCCTTTAAAACACTCAACACCTTTCTCATAACTTCATCATGCTCTTTCTGGTCACTCCCAAACACCAAAATATAATCTTGAAAGTAAGTTACTCCTGAGATATCCTTCAGTAAATGGCTCATTGCCCGTTGAAATACAGACGACGCTGATGCCAAGCCGAAAGGCATGCGCCTAAATCTGTATGCCCCCTCTGGAGTAATGAAAGAGGTTAATGCTCGTGACTCAGGGTGTAACTCAATTTGATGATACGCAGATGATAAATCCAAAGTAGAAAATACACTTGCCCCCTTCACTGTAGATAACATCTCACTAATGTTGGGCAAAGGATGCCTATCCACCCAAATAGCAGCATTAAGATCGCGCAAATCCACACACAAACGCATGTCACCATTGGCCTTCTTAGTGATCACCACTGGGGCCAACCACTCAGACGCTTCAATTTCTTCAATCACACCTTGCTCGGATAACTTGGATAATTCACATCGTAATTGTTCCCTCATCACAATGGGAACTGGACGTGGTTTATGCGCCTTAGGTACAGCATCCCGCTTTAAAACAATTTCATGCATAAAACCCTTCAACTTTCCTAGCTTGTTATTAAATACTTGAGGGAATTCCCCTACAAAATTAGACACATGCACCATGTGTACATTAGACTTCGAACTCAAAACTTGATCAGGGTGATTCAGATCAAGAATTATGCCGAGATCTTTTTGTTGCGGCCAACCCAATAAATTTGTACCCTCCTCCACAAAATATACTTTAGAGTTGACAACTGTCCCTTGGAACTCCAGCGTAGCATCCATATACCCCACAAGCTCAATGGGCTTGTTACCATAAGCTAGTAATCGTACATCCGGTGGTTTGATCTCATGAGATGGAAAACTAGATAAGTTTTAATTTTCCAATCAAAGTATATCTTGCCCCTGAATCAGCCATCACGAGTACATCTACCCCATCAATTCTAACTACGCAATGCGGACCACAAGTACTCACACTCCCAACATCCACCACTTGCAAAATAAATTGCTGGCTGTCAATGTCCTCACTATCACTCCCCACTGAATTGATTGCACCTCTACCCCTTCTTGTACTCATCTGCCTCCCTTTGCACACCCTTGCAAAATGACCCTTGGACTTGCACTTCCTGCACACTTGTCCAGCCGCAGGACAACAAACATCAGTCGCAACGTGCCCTTTAAGGCCACATTTGTAACAAATAACGTCCTTCCTTCCATCCATCTTCCCAGAAGTTCCAAATGTATCCTTTTTCTTGAACTTAGAATCTTCCGCATTGACCACATTCACCACTCCAGACGTGGTAGATAGTTCCTTTAAGCCATCATTCGTTATTTAAACTCTTTTGATAAAGTCTATGGCTTTTTGCAATGTCAAATCTTCTGTATTCAATAGTTTCTCCTGAATTTTCCTATCATTAACTTTCAAAACCAGCTGGTCCCTCAGCATTTCATCCTGAAAATGCCCATAATTACAGGTGGCTGCCAAAATCCTCAAACTTGCCACATAGCTTTCCACAGACTCTCCTGGCAATTGGCTCCTTTTTAAAAATGTAAAACACTCCACAACGACATTTTTCTTCTTTCCAAAATTGGAGTTTAACTGTTCCATGGCAACCTCATATTCATCCTCATCCTGGTCTCCATCCTCAGAAGGGTATGGTAAATGTTTCAAAATGCGTCTTCCTTCCGCACCCAAACAATGCTTCAACATGGCCAATTTTCTGGATGCAGTAAATATATCTCCACCCACGGCCAGGACATACGCTTCAAAACCTTCTTTCCAGTCCTCCCAGGCTACAATAGGTTCTCCAGGAGTGTTAAAAAAAAAAAAAAAAACTTGGTGCAGTAAATCCTTCCATTTTCTCAATAAAACTTGTCTTAGCACCACAAAATGCCACTTCCAGCTGTTTAATATAAAACTGCAGCTCCAACCCCTTCAAAAGTTAAATTGTTACCAGAATATACAATATCTAGGGTTGAAAACAGCCAAAACCCTTAGGACACCGGTTGCCTAGCAACATTCTAGGCCCAAAGACTTTCTGAGAAAGCTACTCACGGCCGTTGAAAACCTCCAGGAAAATGCTTTGCCTTGTTGCTTAGCAACACTATGATCCTTCCCTTGAGACAGGGTTAATTATCAATGAAGCTGCAGCCTCACGAAGATCAATTGCAGGATTCACGAAGAGACGTAAACACAGTTCCATAGAAGGGCTGCCATAAAAATAAACAACTTCTGAAGTCTCTTGTCTTTCCTCCCGGTCAGCAGTACACCTTTGTCGCCAGTGAAATGATCCAAACAGATGCTGTGGGCTCTTATATACGTCTGTTTAATAACAGAAGTTAGATCCAAACATAACTGGGAGGAAGACACGGAGACACCGCAACCGCAGCTGCCTCCTCCGCGCTCCCTCTCTCTTTTCCCCTTGATTCTATTCCTCGCGCCGACACGCACCAATCTCCATCGCACGGCGCGAGGAACAGAATCCTTAGAATACAACACTTTGCCCTGTCCCCGCACAAAGGAAAGGGCTGCCTACCCACCTGCACTGAGTCTGAAGTCAGATAAGGGACTGTGCACTTCAAAGGCCTCTCTCTGAAATCTGCGCCATTTCAAAGGCAGAACTAGGTATAAATACTGGCCCTCAGACACCACCAATTCAGTACACTTCTGGACCCGTGGATACTCTGCCAGGAAGAAAGGCCGCTGTGCTGCTACAAGGACTGCCACTCTGCTGAGCTGCTACTGGACTCCTGCTTTGCTATGCCGATAGGCTGCCTGATGCCTCAGGGAGCCCTCTTACCTGGGAGTGAGAAAGACTGGACATGCATCTCTACAACCCAGAATGTCTCTAAGGTCCAGCTGACTGGTCTTCTGTTTTCAGAAGTCTCAGGAAGACAGAATACTTCAAATCACGCAGCTACTGCACCTGGATTTTGCTTGCTGCAAGTCTTGCCCTACCAACTGGTGCCAACCCAGTCCTGGGCCCTTGGAAGTGGTTATAAAGTGCTGATTCAGCAAGAAACCTCACATCCTGATCAAAATGGCGTACCTTCGCCTCTGCACGAGTCGGAACCAGTACAACTTCGTTGTTGCATGGACCAGACCTGGAGCATCGACTTCCCAACCAGCACATCACCTTCAAAATCCACATATCGCCTATTGAAACAACAACAGCACCTGCATTGCATTCAGTATTAGCTTGTTATACTTTGAACAGACGCACCGCTGCAGCTGCATGAAGAAAAGTCTATCATCCACTGCGTGGCTCTACACCAATGCATCACTTCGGCTCCACCTCCCATCTTCGTCAACAAAGCAACATCTCGGATCAAGGTACTTTGGTTCAGCGGCCCAAGTGGGTTCCTGTATCTGGACCGCCCTCCATCGCAGTCGACCTGAACACCTGACTTTGCCCAGATCAAGTGCAACCAGCTATCCCATTTAAGCGCGTTTTGCCTCCAATCGCGGTTTTACATTTATTATTTATTTTTTAAATCATCTCATCTTCTGCTTATTGGATGTTTGTCGTCTTGCCCTTGTTTTATTTTTCTAAACTGGTACGGAATCTTTGTGTTGCATTTTCACTGTTTGAAGCATTGAACCAATACTTTACGAAATGCCTCTTAAGGTAAGCTTGACTGCTCTGTGACAAGCTACCATAGGGTGAGCACAGGTTAACTAAGGTGTGTTTGTGACTTAGGATTGTGGTTCCTGCATGGACAGGGTGCATACCTCTACCACCCAGAAACGAATTTTCAAACAGGTTCAAATTATGCAAAAACATGCATTGTTGTAGCCAATAAGGCTGGTGCCGGCTGCCAGCCTTTTGACTTTGTCAATTCATGTTTTGTTTAGTCATCGTTTTTGCAAAATATTGTTGGAAAAAAGGTGGCAATCTCTCATTCCAAAAAAAAAAAAAAAAAAAAGCACTTGTTAAAAGAAAAACATTTTTTGGTAGCAGAAGGCACACGTGTGCAGGAAGTCCCTGGCACATAAGTAAACAACTTTGTGTGCGGATGCGATTCTTGCGAAAGAGGAGATTGCTGTCACAGTGAAGCTAGCCAAAGGCTAAAGCGGCTTATCCACTGCCTAAGTTGTATACTGTATGTGGGAAGAAGAAAATGTGAATTAGAAAAACAGCTCATTGGATGAAGAGGGCTGGCTGCAAGCCCTTATATTACATAAATAATTGTAATATAATCAAAAAAGGTCTTGACTAACACCGGACCTTCAAGAAAAAGAAAATCATGGAACATTCTTGCAGTGCGACTAGTAGCAGTGTTACATTGAAAGCCCACATCAATATTTCAGGATAGAGTATAAACTTCAAGAAAAATTTATTTTACTCTTTTTTCCTACACCACACTTTTTATTGAAGTGAAGGTGAAAATATATCCCCACATAAAGTTCTAATTCGGCATTTAAGCATACTGCCACTTTTTAAAAAATTCCTACCTTGAGTTATTTTTTTTTATCCATTTCGTTTTTTATTTTTAAAAGGCCTGTGAACTGTTAAGTCTAAAAAGGATCTGAATAATATTCTGCACATAAAAGACCATTAACACCGATTGAGTAGGAAGTAGTGCTATAGAAAATGCCAAGTAAATGATTCTTATATCAGAGAACGTAAATCCAATTTTCTGCGATTGTTTATTTGTTAGAAACTACAGCATTTCATCATTCAAAACATGCATGAGACTGGGAACACTTGTGTTGTGTAAACATGCAGGTACGAAGGAAAAAGGAAAAAAACACCTTACCGGCTCCGTAGCTGTGGGGCAGTGAAAAACTAAAATCAGAGTGGTACAGATGTTTACTACAAGTCCAATGATTGTGATGAGGTTTGGCGCAATCCAGGCTGGAACTCTCCCTACTAGCCAATCCCAGAATCCTTGAAAAAGTGGTTCGAGTAGCGACCTCCCAGCACTTTGGTACCTGTGTTCTTCCAATCGTTTTAACTGGTGCCGCGACAGTGGTGGCGTAGATAGCTCCACCAGCTTGCTAAACACACATCCTGTTCCCGGCACATGAGCACAGCCACTGGGAGACTCGGAGTGTGGATCCCCAGCACGTCTTCTACGATGGGCACTCATGGATTTTACGATTACTGAATATCCACAGAGAATACAGCCCCTGGCAAGGTTTCATTCAGATCCACCTAAAACAGTATGCAAAAACATAATTAATGTATGTCTTGGAACACAAAAATGTCACAGAAAAAGGATGTCTACGGCGTTTTTAGAACACTTTAGTACCTACTTTACCTCATACTAAGAAGGGCACAGATGTTACAGGAGTCAGACTTGTGCAGCCCCTTCCATGGTACCCCATTATGGGGAACCCCCAACAAAAATAATTAATTTATTTGCACCGGCAACTCCACCAAGTCATAGTTCCTGGGGCACAGCACAGGCCACACCCAGGAAGTGGTACATAATTAGTACAGGCACTGTTCCCACTCCACAGCACTTTGACATGCGGTGTCTAGGATTTCAGGTAGGCTTAACTGTGGGGTAATGTGGCACAGAGTGGTGTGGAGTGACAAAATAGAGTCGTAGAGTGGTATGGAGTAAGAAACTAAAGTACCCGTAGACAAGGCAGAGAGGATGAAAGCAACGTAAACAAAAAGCTGTATGCCAGTGTTAAAACTAGAAAAGCACACGGCAAGTCCAGGAATAATACTGAAATGAGGTTTGCAAAAATATGAGGAAGAACACAAGCTATGGGTCCTTGCTCCAAGGAGGAGTTAAACACAAGAAAGGAATGGAAGCCTACAGGAACTAAACAATCTAAAACAATTACAAATGAATGACAATGAAAAGAACCAACAGTATGCTGTGTGTGGATTGTAAGTTCACTGAATAGTAAACAATATATGTCTTGCAGCACAGCACATGGTCACAAAGATAGCTGCAGTTTGTAAATGACAACAAGCCCACTAGCAGCATGAAGTTCCACAAACTCCAGAAAGACTGAATGCTGGATTATCCTCCTTTCTGTGTTTCTATCTGCTATTTTTGGAGAGCTTGGACTAAATCAGCAAGTTATCACCCACACTGAAGACTGAACTTTTTTTGTCAAACTGAGATCTGTGGCCTCAGTTTGTGCCTAGAGAATAAACTGTGTGAGCTACTGAGTGCATGGACCACTGCAAAGCAGGATTGAGCACCAGATCAGTACTCTAGTTCCACAAGCTCAAAGGCTTTACCAAAAGTGTTTTTTTTTTTAAATGGAACACTTGGGAAGACGTTTCAAATGCAGCATACAAAGATCAGCAAAGCTGCTAAGTGTTACGAAGTGGCAGGCTACGTGTTCCTCTGGGTGAAAGGAATCAAATGAACCTAGGTTATAGACATGACACCTTTTTATGTGCAGCAAACATTGAAATGTGGGGAGCTCCACTGAACACAATGGAGTGGTCCAGGCTGCTATTGGCCAGTAGAAGCCTGGAGTGGTCCAGGCTGCTATTGGCCAGTAGAAGCCCGGAGCTCCAACATTCCAATGTCGGTCACAGTTGTTGCTGTGAACAAAGGCCTCACAGAGCCCAAGGGGATTTCAACCCCCTTGGGGTCCGTGAGGCCTGTTTTCTTTATTAGAACATTCTTCCCTTTAGTGGCGAAAGTTGAGCTATAATGGCATTAAGTCCCACTCCCTTGTTAAAGGCCCCCGCCTTCGGCTAGGGCCTTGAACGCTGGAGCAGGCCTTTAATGGCCTGTACAGCCCACTGTGGTGGGCTATCAGGCTATTTTAAAGACTTAGAGGATTTCAGACATCTTCATCCATTGGTCTGTTATTCTGCCACTCACATCTTCCTTTTACCGACTACAGCATGTGGTACAGGGAAAACAAGTTAGCCCACTTCAGACATTGGCTAACTTCACTGTGTGTTAAGACAGTTTCTCCTTCACAAGGAGTACATCCCCATATAAAGCAGTTCCATTCAGTGCTAGGGACAACCAAGGCTATGTGAGCTTTGTGAGACTAAAAGAAAGTGCTCGGTAACGCTCTTTCTGGTAAATGCACTATTTACCTGCAGATTCCTCACCATCTGAATGTCTGAGGCAGCAGTTTGGATCAAGAAACTCTTCAGTAGCTCTCCCACACCGGTAGGGTGTGCCATACATGGCATCCCTGTGATGTTAGGAGCCATAAAGCTACCTTATCAGCATACTGACATCAGTATCTACCATTTTTCTTTTTTTACATGTGCTTGAGGTGGACAATGAGACATTAGGAAGATAGGTACAGTATTTGATAATACTGTGAGACCAAATCCATAGGACATATGAGATAACCATCCATGCTGTGAGAAGGTGGTTGGGTCGGTGAGGAATCGGCCGCAAGATAAGAGTATCCACCAGAAAACGGTTGCCCAAGGTAAGTAACTCTTTCTTCTGATGGATAGTTCTACCTGCAGGCACTTCACCTTCTGAATAGGTTTTCCCTAGCAATTGTCAATCAGGAGGTGGGTGCATGGCCAGATATGCCAGAAAATTCCAAATAATTGAGCATCCAAAATGATCTTGCCCCCTCACTTCATAGACCAAACAGTAATGCTTCACCAAAGTGCAAAATGAAGCCCAGGTTGTCAACTTGAAAATACCATCACTCCTCTCACTAGCGGAGAAGTACAAGTCTTTGCTCGGGTAGAATGACCTCGAAAAACTTCTGCTGGTTCCTTGAGCACCAGAGTGTGGCACATTTTGATGCACAGGATTATCCATATCGATAAGGTTCTCTTCTGCACTGCCTTGCGCCTTTTATCTGACACTGTTTCATATCCTAATCTAACATGATCTTCGGTGCATGGTTTACATTCCAAGTATTAGAAAGCATGTGCTTGCCAAGACATACCTCCAACCCTTGGCTTGTCTCTTCCAGTTTATTTATTGGCTCTTCCACTTTTAATAGAGCAGAAGGTAGAGGAGATGCAGTAAAACTGCAGCACTAGGGATACTGTTTTGTTTGAGAGTAGAACTGAGTTATACAAACTCATGGGGAACCAATGACGACTACATTAAGTGTTTAAGAAACAAAAACAGTTGTAAAGCATTGTTTCACCATTAATAACAGATCTTACTAAGCTTTACGCAACAGAGAGGTATTCATTGCATCCCTTTCCGGAGGAGTTGATGAGCAGGCGCACCAATATTCCGACTTGAAGACTACACACTCATCGTAAGTATGCAACCAAGTTCTTTAGCTTGGGCTGCTGTGCCTGAGTTATTGTTCAATACACAATCTGAGACTTGCATCGGTCTTGTACATGTGCTTACTGCTGTGTCAATTGTGGACTTGCTACTAATTTCCTGGGGCGACCACAGTGAGCTAGATTGTTTTTAGGACTGTCTGTATGAATGCACCGATGAGCCTCAATTCTGTAAATAGACTGAGCTTGATGGTACAGCTACACTGCCGCTGTTCCCCAGGAGTTCTACCAGTCTTGTAGTGAATCCTAGTTTGTTTTAATGGGATAACAGGAGTTAGCTTAGCGTCTGGCTTGTAGACTCGTGCCCCCGTCACCTAGTGACTTTTAACCTACTTAGCTTGCTCTGTCTTAGCCCATTTAATTATTTATCTCTTCTAAGATGGTTGCCTTGTTTATAGTTCGGCCACTTGTTATGGGTAACATTATCAGTGTCACCGCCCCAAGGCATCAAGATCAAGCACCAAAGACAAACAAACAGTAGGTGTTCACACTTAAGGATTTTCCCTCTCTATACTTTCGAGGGATTGTTGATATTAATTGCCGTCCCAAGCATGTCTGTTATCTATTGTTTAGGAACACACCTACGTCAGGGGACCTAGTAGATCTGTATAAATACATCACACTTTAGACAGATTATCAGAGGGATTCCGACCAGAGGGCATCGCCACCATCGCTGATACCGATGCTGCAGTCGTCTTGACGCTGACCCAGTCTTTGTGTCCCTGCGGAGTCTGAGATAGAGACCTCATTCCAAGGTAACGAGGGTTGGGGGCTCCTCTCATGGACATGGCATTGGCAGATTAGGTTTAACAAACCCAGCTCTTCTTTAGGTAGGAGGTTAGGCCTTTTCACATTATGGTATTAGGGCATATTACATCTCATATATCTTTTCTATGTATTGCAAGATGGTGGGGGTCTTTGTAATAATGACTCTCGTCTTCACAATACTGTTTCTTACTTTATTCATTATCCTAATCATTGCAGCCCATGCAACTTATCGCAAATTGCAGTTATGTTAAATAAAAACTATTGTAACTTTACTGCATCTGTGTCATTGCCTGTGTTTGTATGAGACATAACATATCTGTGAGAAAAGGGTAATCTCCGTTTAACCACGACACTCCCTGAGATATCTTATTTTCGAATCCATGCATAAACGGCTGCCATAAATCACCTTTTACTATTGTGTTTCTGGTGAGGTGCTGCTAGTGAGCCGGTAAGGTTGGGACAACAGTTGTGACTTGTTGTAGGAAAGACGCAGTCGCCTACAAACAAAAGTACTGTCACCCTTAAACCAGCAGTCTTGCTCAGAGCAAGAGTCCAAACTACGACATGGCACCACCAACGATGGTGTTTAGGCACTAATTTACAGATACCCTGACTATCACTGTCTCACAGACAACAGGTACCCTAAGTACCATTATACGGAGACGTCCGTGGTCTTTGGGAGAATCCTCCTCAGCTGAAAAGGTCACACCTAATTAAGCTGTAGGTTGTTCGAGCTCGAACTCATAAAAGGAATATACTTCCCATTTCTGGTGTTCCATTTCTCTAAACAAATATGGCTGATGCCATAGACATTCCTGAAAATGCTAGACATGCACTAACACAACATTTATTAACGCTTGGCCTTACAGATGAAGGCGGGGATGTTACTCTGATAATAGAAGCTACTGAAGCATACCAAACAGAAACATTTTACTGTTGGGTCACTTTTCCTGAGGTTAACGAAAGAACGCACACATTTCACACATGTGAAGTTGCGAACGTACCTTTACGGTACCAAGCATACCAGTATCATGAAATATCGCTCACATACCAAGAGCATCAGAACTGGTTTGAAGGCGCCCTACCACATGTACTACAAAGAGTGAGGTTAGGTCCCTTAAGTAATGATGGACCTATGTGGCCTATGTTTGCCACATACACACCTCACCCAGGCTTACATAATATGCCGATAGCAGATTTACGAGTTTTATATAATGAATTAGTGGCATTATATAGACGATTAGTCCAGTTCGTAATGCGAACATTGAACACAACACCAGCGCGTCCAGCACCGCCAGTAGCTGGTGGTTATCAATTGGCTACTGGGATTAATCCACAAACGGTGCATACTATTATGGGTAAAGTGCCCACGGAACGGGAAAAAATACCGTTCTGGATTGCCCAGAAAACGAATCAGCTGGAAGCTGTTTCCCCATACGGGACCACAGGAAAAACAGATTGCTCACTATGTGCTTGCCTTTTGGGATGGTTCCCTTGGTGGATGACTGTGCCACATGGAGTACAGTCTTCGCTGCCATATATACTACCACACATGGTACCCCGACACTTGCCAATTTACCTGAAGTGTTAAAACAAATACAAAATGAGCATGGGGCTGCACCAGCCCTGGATTTGGGGATGAAATTAATGCGTAACTTTGACGCTGTATCATCAATTATACTAAGTAATATTAAAGGGGAAGCAGTAGCACTGGCAATTCGCCAGCGTCTCCGTGAAACTCCAAACCAGGAACAAGAGCGGCAGCTACTGAAAATAATTTCCGATACCTATACTAGTATAGGACGGGATAGTTTGGGAGCCAAACCTAAAAAAATGGAGTTACAAGGTACCGTCCATAGGGAGGGTACGAAGCAGGCACAAAAGGGCTCTAAGAAGCGCTGGGACAAACAAAAAGATTTCAAAGAAAGAAGAAATAAGAGAGCTAATTCTCCACACCCGGAGAACTCCGAAAGGAGATATAATCTCAGAAATAGGGAGAATATTAAAACTCCAGACAGATATACTGATTCACGTCCCTCTCGTTCCTTTCAGGACGCACCGGATAGACGTAGCGATAGAGGGGGCCGTCAAGATCGACGTCCGGAATACGTTAAAGAAAAGAAAGACTCACAACAGTCTACCATTAAAAAAAGAAGAAGAAAAGACTCCTCAACAAAAGCCACAGTTTAAAAAGAAGTAGGTGGCAGCACTGACAGTTAAAAATGCCAGTTATATTGAGAACGCTGTTGAGGAACAAGAGGTGGGCAGTGACTGTTAGACAGCGCGGCAGAGGTCACGATATGTCGCCAGAGTCTGAAAGATCATCTGGATGCGACAGCAACTAGCGATTACATCGCGGTTGAAACAGCGGATGGCCGCGTTCTTCCCCCGATAGGGTTTAGGACTTAAAAATTCAGATAGAGGGAGACGTGGAGCGCACTATTAGTGTGATATTTTGGGATGAACATACTAGTGATATCCTATTGGCCAAAAGAGACTGGCCACCTGAACACGTCTGCAAGCTCGCGCATGGGGAAGATGTCATTTTGCCTTCTTTCTCCGATCTTGCTCCGGAAGCAGCTAAAAGGAGCCTATGCTGCTGAATGGGCTTTAGCGCAGGCACCTGCACTATACCGCAATCATGTAGGTTGGGACAAGGAGTCTCCTTGTCATATTATTCCCGTTAGGTCTACACCCCAACTGCAGCCACAATACCCTGTTAAACATGAAGCGAAAGCTCCGGTAAAGGAGATCCTATCACAACTTGAGTACCAGGGAGTAATTGAGCCCGGTACATCTGCAATGAATAATCCGTTATTCCCCGTTGCAAAGCCAGATCATTCATATAGATTAGTAGTTGATTATAGAAACTTAAAAGGTCATACACGCACGTATGCTATACAAAATCCACACAGAACTGATAAACAGTATAGTGCGTAAAAAATATATAACAACATTAGACATATCTAATGGGTTCTTCTGCCAGAATTTATCTCATGAAAGTCGGGACTGAAGTGCATTTTCATTTGGCTCTCAGAAACGCTTTTGCCGTTTACCTCAAGGCTATAAAAATAGCCCAGGCCTGTTTTCAGCCCGTGTAATCTCAATATTACATGATATTGATTCCGAGGCATTGTCCTTTGTGGATGACATATCTCACAGGCGACGTCCTCGACATTCATCTTGCGAGGGTCGATCGGATCATTTTGGGATTTGCAGACCTCTGTTACAAATTCAATTTTAAGAAAAGCAAGATAGCCTTTCTTAGTGTGTTATTCCTGGGATATAAGCTATCAAGCGAAGGGAAGAGCCTGGCCCCGCACTTTCTAGAGAAATGTGCTCAACTACAGCCTCCGAACACACATAAGACATTGCAGTCATTACTGGGTTTCTTCAATTTTGGCAGGACATACATTCCAGATTATGCTGAACGCATCAAGCCACTGTATGACCTAGTTCATCACAAATTTTCTAGCAGACACTGGACAATTGAACACACACACATCCTTAGGGACATGCAACAGGATATGCTAGAAGCTAAACACTTACACACACGTGACAATAAAAATAATTTGGTCATCAGAATAATTGCTGGTGCCATAGGATTTACTTCTGTCACCTTTAATGAGGATGACGCGATACCGATAGCATATAAATCACATTTATACTCAAATGCTGAACAACGTTTTGCACCTACAGAAAAGATTCTGACGGCAGTTCAGATGGCCGTCATAAAAGAGTGGCCACTTGCCCAGGGGAAACGTATTATTGTTGTCTCCCTGGTGCCGGCCTTAGAGGCTGTCACTAAAGCGAGTGTTCCTAACGCTAAGGCATTACATACACGTTGGATTCAATGGGCAACGTCTCTGACCGCCACTGATGTCGATTATATATTCGATCCAAGACTTCAAACACAAGAATTTCTCCAGTATGAACAAGAGTACCCCGCTCCTCTAAATATCTTGCCACTAGACAGCTACCATACTATCATATACACCGACGGTTCAGCACAACCGGCTGTAGGTACTGAACATCAATACGCGGCAGCTTGCGCAGCCGTGAGCGGAGTGATGGAAGATGGAGTTTTCCACCCTCACAATACCTACACGCAGACCTTAGGGGACTGCACGGCACAGTTGGCTGAGCTTAAAGCTCTTATTCTAGCACTCGAACATACGGAGACAGGAAGCCAGACTTTGATAGTCTGTGACTCATATTACTGCGTCCAGTCATACAATGAATATCTAAATCATTGGAAACTGAACGGGTTTAGAGATTCTAAAGTGAACACCATTAAACACAAAACATTGTCGGGGAGGGTGGCTGATCTTAAGGATAAGCTACCTTGTGTCCATGTAGTACATACATTAGGACACCAACGTGTAGGAGTACACGTTGCCGGTAATACATTGGCTGATGAAGCGGCCAAAGCATCAGTAGCTGCGGCTTCTGTGGCTGCAGTGAGTCGTTCTCGGATGAGATTGGATGATGAAATATTGATTGCCGTTAAAGCTTCGGCTGCAGGCAAGCCCCTTCCGAAAGGATACCCTACAAACTATACTTACCATATCAGTACACAGAATGTTTCTTATACAACGATTCCTGGGGTTGGAGATCGAGTGATCCCCAATGAAGACCAGAGATTAGATCGGATTACAGCAGCGCATGAGGGTGTCGCTTCTGCACATGCTGGTATACAGGCCACGATAACAATTCTACAGCAACGCTACTGGTGGCCTGGTCTATGCAGAAAAACAAAGCAGTATGTCCTTTGCTGTGACATTTGCCAGCAGATTAAGGGCTCTAATATCAAACGCTCACCGCAGACATCCCTCTTAGTGTCCGACAAGCCACTTCAGTGTGTGTACCTAGACCATTGTGGTCCCTTACAGCCTGATGGTGCATACAAATACATTTTAGTGGCTGTGGATTCCTGTTCTAGATTCCTGTGGGTATGGCCACAGCGGTTGGCTGACGCCCGGCTGTTATAAAAGATTTGCTGATCTTGATCGGTACATATGCGGTTGCAGCATTCCATTCGGACCAGGGCCCTGCATTTGCCTCCAAGGCATTCAGGGACACCATGGGGACGATGGGTGTTGAACTCCATTACTCCTCACCCTACCATCCCGAGGGAAATTCGGCCGTGGACAGGGGGAATCATGAACTAAAGCAGTCCTTAACAGCTCGAGTATTAGGTTCAGGCCGCAGTTGGTTACACCACCTATATGTGGTCCAGAAAGCACTGAATAATCTGCCAAGATGGTCCTTGGGGGGACGTTCTCCATATGAGGTTCTCTTTGGGATACCTATGCATGTCCCAGATCTTGATGCCCCTGGTAAGGTGGCAGCAGAAACACCGTTTGACATAAAAGAACGTCTCACTGTTTTACAGGAGCTTCAACAATTTTGTGATGATAAATCATCTGCAAGTGCTGCCACTTTAGGAATAAGGGAATTGGCGAAAACTTCAACTGGCTGGATTCCTAAAGTTGGGGATCTGGTTTGTGAGAAGATCGCTGTGAAGAAGGAGTTCGGTCCATCATACAGAGCACCGGTACCGGTCTTGGGAGTAAAAGGCACCAGCATTGTCATCTTACCACCACTGTCTGGTTCTAAGACGAACAGATTCATCTCCATTGATGACATCAAATTACACCATGTGGCCGATCCTTCACAGTAGACCAGGAGGTCCCTTGGGTGGTTCCCGATCCCCTCTCACTACCCAACAGGACATCCATCTACATAGTAGGATGAACATCACTACTACAGACTATGCAACGATGTCAACTGCTGTTCCGGACACTTCCTCGACCATGGGGAGGGCGGAAAATGAACTCGTTAGTTCCAGTCACATCTTCAGTGACCACCCCGGTTCAAGATTTAGCTGTATTTTACACGAGCACTTCACCGATTGATGACGCTGTCTACCAAGAGCCTCCACGTGCGGTGGATCAGAATACACTGGCTCCTGTGTTTGCAGAGACTACCCCTGGCTATTTCATTGACATTGATGATTTTTCTTCGGATTCATCCTCTACAGTGATTGACGATATTTCAAAAAGTAGTAAGCTGTATCGATGGCTTAAAAAGTACTATTTGATATACCCATGGAACTACTTGTGGTTCTGTTTGACATTTATTGCATTATTTTTATGGATTGGTTTTGTGACGGTTTTCTTTTTGCTCATAAATGGTCACAATATTCCTGATCGCGCCTCAGTGGAGCCTGTTGATGAAGTTTTAACACCACATCATTCTTCACATAAGGTCCAAAGGGATTTGTCCCCTGTAAATATTACGGCAATACCGATTACTGATGGGATTGTGTGGGACAAAGTTCCATTCGATATATACGGGCCTACAGAAATTATTCAAATACCATACGTGTTCAAAATTTCAATGACTGATGTAATTACACCTAATGTGGTCTCTGATGATTGGGATGTACAAACAGTTGATTCCATGCTAACTGAAATGAAGGACTATTCCGCTTTTGAAAGTGATGATGTATATGATTATACAATGAATTATGGGGAAATGTTCTGCTATAACAATTGGGGACATCACTACCTACACCGTGCCACTAGATACAGGCCTCTCTTGAACTACACACGGTGGGAACACTGTTCTACACCACTGGTGGGGAGTCCAAAGTATTATAGCGATAAATTTACATCCTTTTCGGGGCATGATACAAGAAAAGCAGAGTCGTATTATTTTAAAATACCTCCGGCACAAACTAGAAAAAGTTTGCTAACAGATACAAAACGGATTTATTCAGATCCCTTTGTTTCCCGGCTCTCGATTGAGGGTTACGAATACTGGAAGAGCACTATTGACTTGAAAAGCGTAAGGGGAACACAAGATTGGCAAATACAGGGTAGGGAGGTTTTGTTTCGAGCATGCCTGATTCCTGTGCAAATGATTTTCTTAAATGACACTACTGAGCAGACATCCTGTCTGGGGTTAGCAAAAATTAAAGATCTGAACACGCCCAGTATCCCTACTCCGGCAAGGTTTAAAGATTGGCAACACTTCCTTAATATCACAGAGGAAAGGCTAGATGCAATGGTTAAGGCTGGTACCTATAATTCTTCACTTTCCAGTCCCGGCGGGTGGTTGGTATGGCCCACAGACACTAATGAGTGTCAAAGGCGTTTTTTGAACTCTTCAGGGGGTTTTTCAATTAACAGGCCAGACCCTCGCTTTATATCGGGTCAACATACAGGTATAGTTACAACATACAGTGTGGGTAAGCTGTGGCAGCAATGGGTGCAAACGAACACGTTAGCCGCAGTTAAGAAACACCTGAACACTCTTTCTGAAAATATAGACTTGCAGGATTTTCTGCTGGTCCTAGAAAACAGCGCTCAAAGAGGTTTTTATATGCTATGTACAATGAAATTTGGAAACTTTCCCAAATTGAGGCTGCTGCGCGTTTAAGGCAACTAGATAAGGAAAATTTGGAAAAAAACATTAGCTGTTGTAGACAATGGCATGAACGCACTGTCCAACAGGATTTATTCACTATCAAATATAGTGTTGTCTGCTACTGATATCACTTAGACAGACTTGTCCCAGTTATATCATGGGCAAACACAGCTACGTTCCATCATGCAGCTAGGTTGGACATTACAGACACTGAGAAGTGGCCACATTCCATGGAACTATATTAATGGGAGTGAATTCTTCACTGCTTTAAATTTTTCCAATGAACAAGAGACAATGGCTAAAAGGGAGGCTAGTTTCACCCTGCTTAAAGTAGAGAAATTAGATAAGTTGCCCTTCACGGTAGCAGAGAGTCCGTCAACTATCTGGCTCCTACACAGCATTATTAATATACCGATTTAGACCTTTCGTTTCTCGAGCTGCCTGAAACATCTTGCAATGGGACGATATGAGCAACTAGGCGATAACTTTATTAAGGAAGAGTGGGAGTTGCCCTTTGACTATAGATGTCTGAATGGCGAAAGGGAGGTCTTTCTTTGTGGAAGCAAATGGGAGACTGCTGTTCGTCATTCTATGATATGCAAAAAGGTGTCTCTTCACGATCTTTGCAATGCGGGGGTCGCAAATTTGGCCTGTTTTCTGAAGGGTACTCCCGTCCCCTTGATTCGTCCGGTGTTTCATGTACTTTCCAATGGAAGTTATGTTGTACTGAACGATCAAAGTTGTAGCGGCATGCGACCCGGAATTGCCTACGCAATCTCGGTCTCGAAGGTCGTTACGTGTTGTGGACATGTTTTGTTTCCCCCCACACGAGAGATTAAAGTATCTGACATGTGGCCCCACATAGATACTATTAATGTGAACTATGACAAGCTGAGTAGGCTAAAGGCGCTATTGTTTCAAAAACAGGTTGCCTTGACATCCGCAAAGGAGATGTATGCTCTCCAGATTGCGAGATCATCAGCCGAGATACAATCCCTTTTAAATACCGATTTCCCCACACACTTTGGAGAACTGGTATCCAGAATATTCAAAGCTTCAAGCACCACTGGGATTGTCCATTTCTTTAAGGCTGTCGGGTCTGGTTTCGTGTCCATCTTCCAGACTGTCTTCGGAGTCATCCCATCAGCCATCCATTCTCTCTTTTCAAGTGTGTTTGGTGGCTTTCCGATTATTTTGGCTTTAATTGGCAGACTACTACTGCTATGTCTTCTGATTCGCAGTGGTTGTTTCTTTCCAGCAGCACAGAGCAATGGAGCCGCTCCCACCAACTCCACTGTGCCGTGAGCACATGGTTCGGATCTTCGGTGCACCTTTGCTGGTGGAACTGGAGCGTGACTGGTCGTTGTCATTTCGGCCCCTTCTCTGGTGCGTACAACCAGTCTTCCGCTGCATATGGTGTCTCTTTGAACATCTGCCTATGGTCTGTCTTGCTGTTGCACCGACATCTCCTGTGGACCACGAACTGCTGATGTCCCCGATGAGGGTTCATACACGGTCATGCCCCTTGAGACTGAGGTTGCTCCGCGAGGTCACCTATGAGCCTTCCGTTTTGAGATATACCATGGATGAGGACACTGCAACGGATAACGATACACCAGGAAATACGGCTCACTTCTGCTCTGTGGATCCGTTTGTCCGCCCAGCACTCGACTTAACATCGGAAGATGTTGACTCATTTTTTAGGTCCTTGGTTGGTGACTTCGAAGACATTCTTCAAGATCATGCGTATAACAAATAATTTGATGAATTGACTTGCCATTCCCGATTCCAAATTATGCATTTAAATTGACATTTGCTGTTGCACGCTGTACTTGTCATAGATGACATTAACATCTCTGTATGTATTTTAACAGATTTGTTTTAACATAACTTTTAACACATGCTAAAGCTTTTTTAGCTTGTTTTTTTGATTTTAGCTTTTAGTTCAGAAGCAAGTTTTAGCATTTGGGTTCCTGTACCTTCGTTATACCTGTTACGGCAATGGGGAGGGTGTAGTGAATCCTAGTTCGTTTTAATGGGATAACAGGAGTTAGCTTAGCCTCTGGCTTGTAGACTCGTGCCCCCATCACCTAGTGACTTTTAACCTACTTAGCTTGCTCTGTCTTAGCCCAATTAATTATTTATCTCTTCTAAGATGGCTGCCTTGTTTATAGTTAGGCCACTTGTTATGGGTAACATTATCAGTGTCACCGCGCCAAGGTGTCAAGATCAAGCACCAAAGACAAACAAACAGTAGGTTTTCACACTTAGGGATTTTCCCTCTCTATACTTTCGAGGGATTGTTGATATTCATTGCCGTCCCAAGCATGTCTGTTATCTATTGTTTAGGAACACACCTACGTCAGGGGACCTTGTAGATCTGTATAAATACATCACACTTTAGACAGATAATCAGAGGGATTCCGACCAGAGGGCATCGCCACCATCGCTGATACCGATGCTGCAGTCATCTTGACGCTGACCCAGTCTTCGTGTCCCTGTAGAGTCTGAGATAGAGACCTCATTCCAAGGTAACGAGGGTTGGGGGCTCCTCTCATGGACATGGCATTGGCAGATTAGGTTTAACAAACGCAGCTCTCCTTTAGGTAGGAGGTTAGGCCTTTTCACATTATGGTATTAGGGCATATTACATCTCATATATCTTTTCTATGTATTGCAAGATGGTGGGGGTCTTTGTAATAATGACTCTAGTCTTCACAATACTGTTTCTTGCTTTATTCATTATCCTAATCATTGCAGCCCATGCAACTTATCGCAAATTGCAGTTATGTTAAATAAAAACTATTGTAACTTTACTGCGTCTGTGTCATTGCCTGTGTTTGTATGAGACATAATATATCTGTGAGAAAAGGGTAATCTCCGTTTAACCACGACACTCCCTGAGATATCTTATTTTCGAGTCCATGCGTAAACGGCTGCCATAAAATCACCTTTTACTATTGTGTTTCTGGTGAGGTGCTGCTAGTGAGCCAGTAAGATTGGGACAACAGTTGCGACTTGTTGTAGGAAAGACGCAGTCGCTCACAAACAAAAGTACTGTCATCCTTAAACCAGAAGTCTTGCTCAGAGCAAGAGTCCAAACTACGACTGTCTCTCTTGTAGACAAGATGATGATTAGGCACCATTTTAGGGCATTGCACTTATGGTTAGCACACTACTCTTCACAGCTGAAAAGCACTATTTTAGGGCACTGCACTTCTAATTAGTGCAATACGCTTCACAGTTGAAACTTCCTCACCCCAGCACTTCTTCCCTATCAACCCAAACCCGCAGCAGCAGCAATAGCCTTCCGGCTGGTGTCTGTGTGGGCAGGGCTGAACTGGGCCAGTTCATACTTGTGAGGAAAACAGCATCAGCTGACTATTGTATTACATATAAAACAGATGCACAAGAAAGAAGAGCAGTTACACCTATATAACATAAAGAGCATAATTAGCAAAATTTCTTAAGTTCCCAAATAGTTTTCCTACTGCAGCTCCTTTCTTTCAGGGGGCTTCTATCCTGTGTCCCTCAAATGTAACTGAAGGCCACATGTTGACCAAAGGCCAGAAACCCACGGTCATTAAATCTGGGCTACCAGACAAGGATAGCAAGTCAGAACATGTGCCATTAAAACATAGACATGAGGGGTGTGGCCAAGACCTGGACCCATGTGCACATGTCCAAGCTGAGCTACCATAGCCGGGTAGGCTTCCAACAACTTGAAATAGACCCAAATGCTTCCCTTGGGCCCCTAATAAGGAAATTTGATGAGGACTCGCTACTTCCCCATTCGAAGTGGGCATTGGCAGTCAGAGTCAACCTGAGCATGAGCAAGCCTTGTACTTTGGCAACCATTTTTAGCTGCTAATCTCCCTAGGGTGGCTGCCACGGCCTGGTAGCAAGCAGGCCCTCAGGGATTGCATTGGCTGTCACAGCCTGTACGTTGCGAGAAGTGAGATCACACACCCGGGACGCCTGCATGGAGACTACCGCAGCCCAGGAAAGATTTTCCCTCGGGACCTCACTCGACGTTGCAATGAGGGGCCGACCTGGGGCCCAATGGTGACGGTCAGGAGTCTGCGCTGACACCCAGCAGGTGGGAGACACAGTGCTGACCTCGACAGAGGCTGGATCGGCAGCAGTCTGCCTCAGACCGTGCCCCACTGGGAAAATAGTCTGCACTAGTTGTTGACGTCCCGGGGGGCAAATTGGGTAGCGGTGGGCCCCAGACAAGCTACGCTCTGATGATGAGAGCTAATCTTCCTTATTTGTGAAGTCTGGGAGGATGCGAGAACAACTTTGATTGTGAAGTAAGTGGATCCTGTGTCCTGACAGCTATCTCAGAACCAAGAGGTGGGAGCCAGTTTGGATGATGGGCATTTGGAGTACTATCTGCTAGACAACCCAGAGGAGAAGTGTTTTGCAGAGGAGACCCCAATCCTGAGACGGTGGGGAGGCGAGGCTTGACAATGGCCTTACTTATTCAGCTACAAACATTGCAGGGAGAGATGGAACAATATCACAGTGGGTACAAGGACACTGGGGCCCTGTTTGCTGTGGAGGTACTAGATCTAGGGGAAACCTTTTCACTTACTGTCCAACTATTTGCTGTGGGGAAGATCATCTAGCAGCATGTACGATGAGGATTCGCCCTGAGCATCAGAAGACCCACAGTATCAAGCACTTTCTGGGGTGCTGAACAAGACTACAGATACCTCCCCTGCAAAGAATCACACTGCAGCTAGGAGGAGATGTGGACTCCCAGGCAAAGAAGGGAGATGTCAAAACAACGCTAGTGGCCTTGATGAAAGGGGTGGGCCTCATGAGACAGGACTTCCTGAAATCCCTGGGCGAACTAGATCACGCAGTTAAGAGACCAGATCCTATTGAGGTCGCAGCAGTTAAAGGAGCCCACAAGAGAGATGAAATATGTGCGACTGAGAACTGGAAGAGAAGAAATGTCAGTGGCTTACTGACAAAGTTGAGGATTGAGAAAATAGGTCATGCCACAATTATATATGCATTAGAGGCATTCTCTATTCAGTTGCAGAGGAGGAGCTCCCTGGCTATGTTTGAGATCTGTTTGACTCCCTCATGCAGACTATGGACAATCCTAAAATTAAACTAGTCTGTATGCACAGATTTTCAAAGAATAATCTGAACCTGGATGTTCTCACCATGATATCAGCCATGGACTATCTGCGTTCTCATCAGATACCATACTGATGCAGTTTACTGTTTTAACTCCTTTTTCGCTACAAGAAAAACAAGTTATGATCTTCACAAGAGACAAAGCCATGGAGCTCTATCACTTGTAGGACTGGCAGTGGGATAGCCAAGGAGCAATATGTGCATCTCAAACCATCATGGTGTCAAAAGCAAAATCAAAAGTCCAGACGTCACGAGGCACACAAATCAGTCCGAAAACGACAATGCTCATCAGAGAATCACAACCAGACAGAGCAGCCACAAGGAGAATGAGAGGATGCTGAAGGTTCCCAGATGGACAGCCTCTTACGGAGATCCCAGGGACCTGCTGGTCTTATATGGGCCCAGGACAGATTTCCCACAACTAGGTGTCGACCACAGCTACACTGTCTTGGGTGGCTCATTGAGAAGACCCAGATGGGGACCAGAGATACTTTTTTTTGTTTCTCTTTTTGCTTAGCTGGGCATGGGGGTGGGGCATCTCCCCATTGCTATGATCATTTGTTTTGGCTGGAGTAGGGCAAAAGGGAGTGGGTCATGGGAAGATGTCAGAATAAGAGGCCCCCCCCGTTTTCTTAAAATGTTTTCTACTTTGGCCATGTGTGACAGAATATAAGGCCACTTCTATTCCATATAAGAAATGTACCAAGATACACCAATCGAGGGCACTACATAATCTAGCCACTGCCACAACATATCACAATGGATGGTACGCAATAATTCCAACAGTTCATGGTTTTCTGAACAAATATGGACCATATGTTTGGGAAAATAATCATGTACCGGTAGATAGTTTTTTAAAATAGATTTGTGACAAACAACAGAACTCATTCTGTGAGAAAGAGCGGAAAACATCATTGTGAAATTGTCCAACTATAAGATAGTATTCGTCCCACAACCTTACAATGCAATCTTGAAATACACTAGGAAACAGTAAATTAGCAAATACCCACATGGTTACTTACCAGTTTTGCAGTGTGAAGACTATTCTGGATTCACATGCTGAGCACTTATTCCACCATTTACTGGTGGGGTCCAAAGTTTGTATTTTGTCCTTTTTTGTTTGTTATGAGTGTGGGCCTCACTGACCACCCTTTGTCGGCAAGTCCATCCCCTGTATAAAGTAAGAGAGCACCCCGGACGTTCCTGTGCATGGTCGCCATCGTCAGATTCTCTTGTCTCCTGGAATCTGAACTATTTGGGACTTTTCTTGTTCTGAAGTGTTACTCACCTTGACTGTTTGCTTATACCCCCCATTTCCGGGGAGGCAGTTGGGTTGCATGTGAATCCAAAAAACTCTTTAGGCTGCAAAACTACTCTTACTGGTAAGTAACCAATTTGTTTTGCAGCATGAATCATTTTCTGGATTCATGTGCTGTGCATCCAATTACATAGCATTGTTTTATTCCTAGGGTATGATGGGCTGAAATGTGGGTTAGTTGGCAAACAGGTGTTGTAGCACTCCCTGCCCCATCTGTGCTTCCTTGTGTATCTGGATGTCCACATGGTAGTGTTTCATGAAGGTGTGTGGGGGTGACCAAGTTGGGCCATGTGGGTGGCACCAATAGGTGCATTAGATAGCAGTGCTAGGGTCACACCCATCTTCCTGGGTGGGTGTGTCATGGAGCGTGTGGGTGAAGTGTTTCCTGCCCTTGTGTACCAGGTTTGGATAGCTTCCACTAACCATCGTGCGATCATTCTCTGTGCTACTGGGGTGCCCTTATTTGCCCTGGGGAAGGAGGCTAAGAGTTGGTTCCCTTTCTGAATTGCCTTTGTCTCTCGTGTAGTTAGAACACAAGTGCTCTTCCCATGTCCAATGTGTGTAGCGCCCTTTCAGACAGTGACTTTGGAACCTGGAAAAAGGCTAGTAGTTTAATGCTTTGGTTGACGCTGAACTGCGATACCACTTTTAGTAGAAACTGTGCGTTTGTTTGCAAGACAACGCTGTCCACGTGGATTTGAAGTATGGTTCCTGGATCATAAGTGCTTGCAGCTCAGCGACTTTGATCGCTTTTAGGAATGTGGTCTCTTCATCCTCAAACGCAAAGAACTTCTCCTTTTCTTCCATATACAGCTCTGGGGTCAAGGGCACCCCAATGCCCACCTGGTCATCCTTCATCTCCGTCACTCTCAAAGGTCTTGCTAGAATGTAAAAATCATTCAAGGTGGTCCTCAAACTCATTTTCTCTCTAAAGGAGGTCCGTAATTTCATTTGCAAGTCTTTGTTTTTTCCGTTTGACCTAAAGCACTCTGTTCAGCTTCAAACATGAGGGGTGACTTTCCTTTCTACATTAGCAGTCCTTCCGCCTTCAGCTCCTTGCCCTTTTCCTTCCCGAGCCACAGCTTGCAGCAAGGATTTGCCCCCTATTGGTGTCCTTTGGTTGGGACACTTAAGGCTCCTTCTGATTGTTCTGGCCTTCAGTAATCTGGTGTTTTGCCAGTGAGGCAGCTTTCGAGGACTTTGAGTCCGAAGATTTAGCATCTGAATCTTTGGCTACCTCTGTTACTTTCTGCAGTTTTCTTTCACCATATCTCACTGCCTTCCTCATCGGCTCCATCTTTTCAGAGCCCGGGGCGTTGCTTTCAGGTTTCAACTCCTCTCCCTGCGCTGGTTTGGCCTCTGCTGTTATTTTCATCCTCGCTGGAGAAACCAAGGTTTTTCAGGGAGTCCTATATTTTGTGAGTGTTTGCCAAGGCATGGCGAGATAGTCGTTGTTTGAACCTTGCCTTAAGTGTATTTAGCACAAATTTGGTGCAGGACTCGCAAACTTCGGCATTATAGTCCCTCAGCAAATGCAGACCTTGTATGGACCCCTCTGCGCAAACTTGTGATGGCAGAACTTAAAAGGGGGTATGTTCTTCATTCTCGGGCCATGTGGAGCTCACTGGCCGGGTCCTCCATTAAGGCAAAGAAGACTTTTATCCTATGCACAAGGAACTTTTCGGGTCCCGGCTGATGTCACAAAGGGATGGACTGACCACCAAACCAAATGGTGGGCGACGATGCCTCAACTCAAAAAATAAAATAAAAAATAAAAATAAAAATAAATAAATAAAAAAAACACACCACACACACACACAACAAAACACTATTCCGGACACACCCACTAGACTGCGGAATAGATGAACAGCATATGAATTCAGAAAATGATTCATGTTGCAAAATAAATGACTAACCATTTAGAGATGTACTGCCTTAGGAGTTGGCCCATTTGTTCTCTATACTTGGTGCAGTTAATACTATCTTAAAGTGCACTCTTTTCTAATAATTTGGATCACTCTAAGCTATCCAAAAAGTGTTAACATTCTGGACAAACCCCATTTGAAACATTGTGAGAATCATTTCTAACAGTACATAATGTCAATATCCATTGTGCAGCAGTTTGCCAATAATATGTTTAAAAGCGTGTTAGAGGGAGACCACCACTTAACTGGCAATTTAATGAAACAGGAAGCTCTACTTGCGTTTCGGTAACCATATATAATAAAGCTATTAACTGCTGCCACAAGGCACCTACAATAGATATTGGGGTGGAGGGATGTAAAAAGAAACCAATGTAAATATATATCCATTTAGAATGTCTACACCTACATTGCCTTCTTGGAATGCTCTGCCTCTTTATCAGTCAAGTGCAAAATTCCTCTTTGAGGTCCAATAAAGCTCTGCAGTGAACTACTCCATCGGATAACTTTGACTGCTGGAAGGCAAGGGACAAGGTCCCACTTGTGGTATATTACAATTGCTAGTACAATTAACACAAACACAACCAATAGTCATTATTGTTATACGAATTGTCAAGCAGCCCTGTATATACAATTAGTGGGAAGAAAATGTCCATAGGCCTTTCCACGGCTGAAAACTAAATTGGCCAGACATTCACAGCTGCATGCATACATTGACTCAGTCATCCAATCCAATTCTGTTCACTTATTTTTATCTGCTTTGCGTCAGCCGGTGTCTCAGGTCCACCTTAACCGATAAGAATAAAAAAACACAATTTAACAAATTCCCTGTTAGCTACATTACTGTAAGAAGGTAAATTTTCATTTAGAGAATTCGTATATACTTGCTTGAAAGCAATGCATGCATACTTTTGGTGACGCAGGTAGCCTTTAATGAAATGCTAGAAGACTTCTGGTTAGAATTGCAACGCTGCACAGCATGGTAAACATGTGTCACCTTCTGCACGATTATCAAAGTTTTAAAAATACTTTTTCCAAGCTTTGCAGCAAGTACTAAATAAATTCACTTACTGATGATATCATTCAACACTGACCACCAATGCATGTTCTAATTGGTCCAACACTATAATGCATTTATTTAATTATCTAAAAAGTAGCCCATTCCCTCAAATTGTCAAAGTACTGTCCGACCCAGGAAACTAGGCCATATCGTAAAATCAGTGTTAAATCTCCAGGCAAAAAAGTATGCAGTTAACAAGAATAAGCACCAGTCTTACAATTACTAAAATAATAAAGCAGCAACATGGAGGAATGAACTGCAGATAGCCAGGTGTGCGACTGCCTCACGTCTTACTGTATTCAGAGTTGTGTGTGTGTGTATATATATATATATATATATATATATATATATATATAAAAAAAATAGTGCAGCCACAACTACAAAAACTCCCAAAGATAATACTGGATGATCAGAAACAACATATAGAAGTCTTGTAAAAGGCTTTGTCTTGCTTTCCCTAATTCTTATGCAGCACGCACTGCATAAGCAGCCTTAGTTGCCCTAGAGACACTAAGTTGTATTCAGACTTACCTTCAGATGATATTCTGATTACTTGCTGGAGTGTGGCAGTTAACACAGCTTCTTCCTTGGAAACCTAGGTAGAACACACTTGTTAGATAGTTTGGTATACATTTTCATAATCTTACTCTACATACTTCGTCCACAATGGGTTTAAGTGTAAGGATTTGGAAATTCATACATATAAATGCAAGATCAAGTTAGGCATGATTTCATTTAGATATATTTGCACAGGATGATTGAAAAAGTTGACTTTTTCCTGAGACTTCACAATTTTCCTTCAATTGTACATTATATAGGGCATCACAAGTTTCTTACGGTAGAGTGAACTCTGTGTGGATTTAAATAAAGCATATGGAGCTACTCAAAGATCTCAGTAGAGCAACATCCACGCTTGCTGGCAATAACGCCTTGAAGTCCTCTCTGTGAGAGAAACGTCACGTCAGGTATGGCAACTGTGAGATAAATCCTCCATTATGGGGAGAAGAAAGCATTCTTCATCCCAGGCACAGACAAATTCACCGCTACTTTGACGGCAACAGGCAAATTAGGGGGGTTGGGGGGTCTAACGAATGTCTGGAAATACTACAGGTTATGCAAATCGATGAGCCTGGCATTGCGACCAAAGTAGGTTCAGTGGGGACAGACGGGAAATTCTCGTGACAAGATTCATCACAACTAAATGCTAATGTCACTAATGGATTCTAATGTAAGAGTATGCTTTTTCCACATGACGCAGAGAGTAGTGTTTGCAAAAAAACATGGTACGGAGCAAACAGATAATATAGACTTGAATGGCTAATAATGGCAAATACTTTATTTTCTTACTCTCAGGAACTACCCTGATGAAGTCCCTCAGGAGTTTTTTGTAAGATGTGTAGCATGCTAGAATGATTGCATGAGAATGAATGGAGTGGCACAGAATATAGTCTGGCTTATGAATTTCCAGATAGGATTGTATATGGGGATCTAATCACCTGGTCCCAATAAAAGCCAAGCAACCTAATCAGCCGACTGAAACATGTATACCTATTTTAGATGCAGGGGCACATAATTTCCTCCGACAGCATCAAGTCTCGTTTTAACCTTGCCAGGGGACCTAATAAAATAAACATTTTGAGAAACACTGAAAGGCACCTCGAGGCAAATATAATTTTAAGTTCACTCAAAAAAAAAAAAGAGCTTCCTTCAATTTTCGGGGTTGAGTCCACACAAACACCTTCTTGTATCTGGGCATGAACCTGATGAAGCATGCCACTTGAGAATCCTTATAAAAACATCATGAAGATTTCCTGGAGAAATGCTTAGTTGCAAACATTTGCAAGAGCATTAGTGGCCCATAGCTCAAAAGAACTATATGCTCACTTTGCTGCTCTAACCGGGTTTGAGAGAGACTGTCAGCTGAACCAGTCTGTCTGTGAAGCCAAGGGCCTGCCCATGTGAAGGTGGATATTGGAGGTCAGTGGGCATTGATCCCAGAATCATGCTAACAGAGGCCAACCAGAGGCAAATGGAGCGATCACACCATGCCCCTGGTGCATTTTTAAAGCCATGCTTCTAGCTGTAGGAAGTTGATTATGTAGGAATTTGACAAGGAGATGCTGAAACAATGAAATACCCAATGACAGAGCAACACCTTTCAGGAGCTCTGCTGGCTCGACCTAACCCAGACATGTACAACCTATAACTCCTTAAAAAAAAAAAAAAAGTCTAGGAACAATAATACAATTTTTTAACAAGCATTTGCAATGCAATAGGTCTCGCATTTTATTATTATTATATATTTTTTTTTTTAGTTAGATCGATTGGCATTGTTAATTTAAACCTGGCTTTTTTTGCAATATAAATTGGTTAACCTTTCGTTATAATTTTGTCTTTTCCTTCTATATAATTCCAGTGATTTTGCATATAACCCATACCAATAGGTAATAAGCCTGCAGTGGGAGTAAATTTGCTTTAAAAGGATCGATCTGTTGCTATTTTATAAACTTTGCTATTTGGACTTCAACTTTTTGTTTTTAATTGAAAATGTGTACCTATGTATACATTAACTGCTCTCTACTTTGTGGGATTTAATTAGAAGGATAGCGGTTAGATGCAAAAATTTAGTATTACACATATAGGGATTTTGAGGGATGGAGAGAGCGGTATGGCTTAGGAGGGGCGAGGTGCCATGCAGGGTGGTTGGTGTGGTTTTAAACAGATGATTATGCTATACAGGGTGAGTGAATTGTGACATTATACGGAGTCATGGAGAGAGAGGAATGGGGTGGATGCAGAGGGCAGGAGGAATAAGACAACATTGTTTGGGAGGGTTCGCCTCAATAGTGGAGTGTTCATTTTATGTAGGTGGAGTCAGTTATGAAAAGCAAACTGAAGGACTGAGAACGGCTCAGGACTGTCACCGTATTGCAGTTTTTAAACTAGAAGCCTTCATTTCCGATCTTGGCTTTTAGACTTGATTTTACTAAATACTGTATGCGTTTTAAATAGTTTTGTAATTTAGCAATATTCGCTCATCTACCACTAGGTGTGCATTTTCCAGAATGCTTTAAGAGCAAAGACTGCTTTCCCCGGATTTCGTGAGCCATATTATACAAGGCTTGGTCGGACAGACAAATAATTAATATGCGATTCCAACTCCCTCTTTATCAAACCAAGATGCCTGCACAACAAAATAGTGTTAAGAGAACAGGCACATGGAACAATTAAAGATAACTAACTATCTTTATTGTAACCAGATGTAAATGCAATTCACACGCAAACATTAACTAACTGGTCCGACAAAAGAGCAGAACATATAAATAAAAAAACAAAACAGATGCTCGAACATACAAAACATAAATACACAGTAAGTAAAGATTTTTTTTTTTAAAAGACACGCACATTTGAAAGCACTGTAACAAAGTAAACATAACGGCACGTACGAAGCCACTGAAAACACACACAAACCAACTAAAAACAGGATAGCACATCTACAAACAGTTCCATGTGTAGAAAACTGTTCAACTGTACCAAAAAAGTCCCTTAACAGTAAGTAATAAAATAAAAGTAGAAGACTACAGGTCCTGCGGCAACACACAGGGGAGTGAACAACTTCAAAAAGAGGAGGACCAGGAAGCCCAATTAACCACCTGCAAGGGCGGATTTCTGCAAGACAATGAAATAGACAAATCCAAAGTGAAAGGAGGAGTCTTACCCCACAAAGTACATACAACAGATCACATCGGCGCAAGCGCTGTAGGCTCGACCTAAAAAAGGCACTCTAAGTAGGGTCTTGCAGGGGTGGGGTCTAGACATTAAATTCATAGTCCATGTTTTAAGTACAACTGGTACGATCAAACACAAAGTCATTACAGACTAAACAGCTAACAGCCACAAATCCAAGACCCTCAGGATGACCGATGGAGGGAGATAGGTGGTCCCACCACCTGCACCGCCATGACGACCACATTCCGTCCTCCAAATTATGGCCCACAAATCAGCACGGCGGAAAACCTTTGGCGGTGCGAACCGCCGCAGTGGAAGGAAAAAAAAAAAAAAAAAAAAACACACACACACACACACACACACACACACCCCTCAACCATAACACCACACTGGACAGTCAGTTTGAAAATCCCACACCTGTCACACATCCACAAACCAAAACATACCGCTATAAATCACCCCCACACAATCCTTTGCAACACAAACATTGATCACAGACAGCGAGGAGCCAACATACGATTTTGCAACAGTACACCATAGGCACTTATAGACATCTCACTCAGCACACACCTGCAAGAACAACATTATACACACAGACAGCATACAAACCCCATCAAGCACCTTACACTGCACCCTTGCACACAACATCCCCCCGCCCCCAACACAGTCACCATGTCCCATCAAAAGCACCCACGCTTCACAGATGAAGAGTTAAGGGTCATGGTTGATTAAATCATCAGAATAGAGCCACAACTGTTAGAAGCACAGGTACACTCCCCTCGCAGCATGCATCCCTACCACACATCACTCCCCAAGTCACCCTATCTCCCAATCACCAAATGGCCCTCCCCAGCAAGCCACTCCACCTCCCAGCCACTATCCCCACAAAGTCCCTGCCCAGTGCACGGATACCACAACCAAGAACCATCACTACAACCCCCACAATGCACCTGCCCTGCCAAATGACAACCTGAAATGTCAATGTCACAGTGCAACACCTGCATGACTAACCATTGCACCTGCTACACCTACTGCATGCTACGACTGAGGACCACTACATGGCAACGGCATCAATGTAATCTTCATTCCTCATTTAGGAGCGGAACATGTTAGCAATTTCTGTAGCTATGACCCACACAACTATAGCAACAGTGCTGCATCTGTCATTGCCATTACTGGGATACAAGTCAAGCCACAGTATGCATCACACAATGTCAATACCAATCACACCCCGACTATGTAACTCTCTCTCACTCAATCCACAGGTACCCTTTCCACTGCCACCGTGCAGAGGATGCCTGATACAGCCAGCCCTCCCCAGGATGAAGGTCCCAGTGAGAACTACGATTCTGGATGTCTGGACAGTGAGGACTTACCTGGCCCATCTGGGACTACCAACCACACCCTGCCCACATCAGATCTCCCACCCCCTATGGCTTCAACAGCATAGCCAACCCCTCGTTGCCAGACCTGTGTCCCAAGGACTGTTCAATCAGCAGTATGCCCCACAGTACAGGGACCAGAGTCGACCCCTCACACTCAAGACAATGAAAGTGCTGGTGTGAAAGGGGGCACAGGCACAGCGGCAGGGTGCGTGGGAGGGATGCTGTGGGCCAGAAGATGGGGCCCCCAAGAAACTCAATTGACCAGGAAACCATCTCCCAAGACCTGGGAGCATACCAGTAATTCCCAGGACAAGATGGGCCAGATACTCACCATCTTGCAGGAAAACAAGAGGCTGCAGAGGGAAAACCACCAGTAGGCCATGCAGCAGCGGCAGGCTCACAATGCCGCCATTGCAGGGGTGCTAAAGAAACTCACCACTATCCTGCGCGTGACCTCCACCCAATAGCAGGCCCCTTCCGCTAGCCACATACCAACGGAGCCCTCAACATCACAGCTAGTGAAATGGAGGGCCTGCCTGAGGAACCACACGCCACTAGCACCCCTCCCTGTGTAGCTGAGGAATCCCCTCTGCAAACGTGGTCGTCCATCAAGACATCCTGCAGGAGCCGATGCCAAGACCAAACCCACTGCCAGGAAGTGACCCTCACCTGAACATTCTCCCTTGTGTGCCACTGAGACACCCTGTTGACTAGCCAATATCATTTCTCCATTATTCCACTGGCCCTTGGACACTTGACCTGTACTACCTACAGCTGAGCCACCTACTTCTGATGATTTCATCCACCATGCCCAAACTCATCACCTACTGGACAATGGAACACAGCTACTGCATTTGTGTCTTTAATGAAACATGTTCGAATGTGTGTTTACCAGGAAGTAATGTGGGTCAATCCACATTCACCATAAGTCTGTTACATGGACAAGAGAGGGAGGATACCCCAGCAGGTTACATTGTATCCCTGACATGTTCCAAAATTCATTTGTCATGGGAGCCACAAGTTCAGGCAGACACCGGAGTAGCTCTACTAAAGCAACCTGCAAATAGACCAAGACAGGGACAACGATCAGGACAGAAGTCATGGTGGCAGACAACACATATGCGTACATTGTAGTCTGCCCCAGTGTGAATTATCATCAAGTGGAAAACAGTATACCATGCCACATTCACAATGTCTGGAAACACATCGCCATGTCACGCTAGCTCACAGCAAAATACACGTACAACTGTTAGGAAAAGCCAGTGTCCATGTATGATGATGTGAACAGTCAGAATAAGGAGTGATACACTCTACCCAATCTATAGTTGCCAGTACATCTGCTAAGGAGTTTGCAGGACTGAGAACACACTACATGCCTGTACATAGGAGATGTCAACCTACCAGCCTGCATAATCAACACGTCAGACATGAGATGAGTAATACAGCTCCTGATGGGCAATCTGTCCCCTACCACACGCCACACAGAGGGATAGGTACACTGAACACCTCCACTGATGTAACTGACCAGGAGGAGCAATATCAGAAGGCAGATAGAAGATCAGAGGCATGACAATACACATTACATGTACCCGAACGTAACAGGAAGTATTGGTTGATCCGCTCACAACTAGAATCAGCTGCCCCTTCATCATCATCACTTTGTATGTCACCATCATCAGCCACTGGTCCAGCTGCCACCTCTTCTTCATCCAGTAATGGTATGTGATGTCTTAGGGCCAAACTGTGTAGCATGCAGCTGGCAACAATGATCTGGTAGACCTTTTGCAGAGTGTAGGGCAGGGCACCACCAGATATGTGGAGGAACCTGAATCTGGCATTCAGTAGGCCAAACGTTCTTTTTATTACAAGCCTCATCCTTCCGTGGGCCTCACTGAAACAGTGTTCTCCCTCCGTTGTAGGATCTCTCACTGGTGTCAATAGCCAGGGAAGGTTTGGATAGCCAGAGAGACCTGTGTGCACAGAGGTAGGACCTGTCATTATACCGTTAGAGACACAGTGCAGAATGGGATGAAATGTGACATCACAGTTGCACACATATTTTTGCATATATGCCAATCAGCCAGGCCCTCTCTCTCTGTAGTTGTGCCACCATGTGTGGGGCATTGCTGTTCCTCAGAATGTGGGAGTCATGCACAGATCCAGGAAACCTGGCTGTAACTTGGGAGATGCTGGTCCACAAGATACAACACCTGGACAGTGCCGGAATAATAGTTTTTCCTGTTTCTGTATACTTGTTCATTGGCCCTGGGAGGAACCAAAGCAATGTGGGTGCCTCTATGGCCCCTATCACAGAAGGCAGCCTTCATAGTGGGCAAATCTGCATGTTGGGGTGAACCTGATGTAGTCATCCATGCGTTTCAGTACAGCACACAGTACATCCTTCAACACATGATTGAACATGGGCTGTGACATCCATGCTACCAATCGCACTAATCTGGAAGGATCCTGAGGCAAGCAAGTGTAGCACTGACAAAACCTGTACTGTGGGAGGAATGGCATAAGGATTGCATATGGCTGCCAATTACAGTTCCCAGATGGTCTGATGATTCAGACGATAGAGGTGTATGATGTGCCTCTACTCCAGGGTAGCAAGGTCGACTAGGGGGCGTTGCACCAGTGCATTTCTCATTTTCGCCATTGCACGGTATCTAGGACATGGAGAGGAAACCGTACAATTGATGTCCACTATACACTTGCTGTAGCACACAACAAACACTATAGACATGGCGCTAAAGTATACACATACCAAATAGGGCATGTTGACGGACCATTCATGCAATTCTGGCAGCCCATTGCATCCCCGGTCCAACAACATGTCACACACACACCACATGTAATGTTACAGCACCATATTTCCCCAATACCGAACGAGTATGTACCAATTTTAGTGCCACATATGGTTACCCCGCCAATGAGGCATCAAGTAGCCGCACATCTAATTCCACTGTGCCATTTATGGCACATGTATAGGGCCAGTCATGAGGGTAAAACAGGGCAACTCTGCATGATGAACATAAGGCTGGCATGACGCACTTATTTTTGCTCCACTAGCCATGAAATGTGTTTAAAATGGCAGCCTCCTGTCCTGCATGCACAGGACAGATGGAAATGACCTAATTCTGCCGGCGTATGTCATGGCGGTAGGTGGTTGCAACCACGTGCAACTCCTCATTGGATAACATAGTTGCCAACGGGAGACTGGGTCCAATGATGATCACCACTGGCAGGGACAGTAATGTACGTGGCAGCCGTGAGTGACATTTTCTGCTACTTAGCTCACTTGACTCCTGACACCCGTGCAAGCAAGACCTCCACTAGGTGAGCTGCTATATACGGTCTCCGAGAGCCATCATGCTACATTCCGCAGGTGATAGGGTCCCAGTCTTCAATCAGAAAGAGTTGGAGAAACTTGCGATCAAGGTCCTACCCCTGTATGGGGCACCAGAGAGGAAAACAAATGGCAATTCTGCATGATGAACAAAAGGCTGGCATGATGCACTTATTTTTGCTCTACAAGCCATGAAATGTGTTTAAAATAGCAGCTACCTGTCCTGCATGCACAGGACAGATGGAAATGACCTAATTCTGCCTGCGTATATCGTCATGGCAGTAACACTGGATAACATTGCTGCCAATGGGAGAATGGGGCCAATGATTATCACCGCCGGCGGTGACAGTCATGTACGCAGAGGCCATGACTGCCATTTTCTGCCACTTAGCTCACTTGATTCCCGACACTTGTGCAAGCAAGACCTCCACTATATGAGCTGCTGTATACTGTCTCTAGAATCCATCATGCCACGTCCTGCAGATGATAAGGCCCCAGCCTTCACTCAGGAAGAGTTGGATAAACTAGTGAACGGGGTCCTACCCCTGTATCGAAAGCTGTAATGGGCACCAGAGGAGCAGGTGAGGCCAATTCCATTGTCCTGTGTGGCTGTAATGCGTTGCCACACCACACTGGGAGTGGATGCATGCAGGGGGCATGGAGTAAATGCAACTATGTTGTATAGACACGTTAGTGTGGGCATGTGATGTGTATAATGTGTATAGTCCACTGCTGCTGAGGTGTTGCCACTCTAAATGACTTTTTCCTTCTATCTGTGTCAAGCACGCAGGTCAGCGCCCATCAGAAAAAGGGGATCTGGCGTGCCATCGCCAAGCGAGTGCAGACCCTGGGGGTCCATAGCTGGCAGAGCACCCACTGCAGAAAGCAGTGGGAGGACCAGAGACGATGAGCCTGGAAAACCGCAGACCTCCCTAATGGCCCGCATATTGGCGGTGGCCTACCCGGAGGTGGATGGGCGCTTCAGGGCAGCACAGCAGCCACAAGGGGATAAGTACAGGCTCTCACCCCGCACGACAGGCCTAGTTTAGGATTGGGTGGCTTACTTGTGGGCAGATGTGCATGAGATCAGTGGTAGATGCACATCGACAGTGGGTATCAGTTACCCTGGCAGGCTCTGAATTGATTATGTGTGCAGATACAATGCTGTCAGTGTATATCCAATTGATATATTTAATAGTAGGGTGAGTGTGGACACCCTACACATTGTGTCATACCAGCTTCTTTCATCTGCATCAGTGTACCTGTGGTGTAAGTGCTATCACATCAGTATTTGTCTCCCAAAATGACTGAGGCAATCTCTATTTTGTACAGTCGCTGGCATGGCCCTATTGTGGGGGTGGCATCAGGGGTCCACTACATGTATGGCCTCAATGGGACAGGATCAGGATGTTGGCCATTGTAGCTTAGCACGTTGACATATGTCAACTTAAGAGTGTAGGAAATGGGGAGGGAAACAATGGCAATCTGCTACATGTGAAATCATGCTGACAAATAGTACAGCAATGTCCCTTATTGAAACTATCATTCTGTGGACTTGCCTTTCCAACAACGGTAAAGTACTAAATGTAGTGGGTCACCTGGGAGGTCCCTGGATGGTAATCACAATGGTTACGTCATGCATGACATATACTTGGCAATTATTATGTCGCAATGCAGTGTCTCAGCCTTGACCAATTCACCTAATCAAAATGTTCCCACGATATCAGGTTCCTTAGCATTGCATCTTGATTTACCCAACGTGTTTTTGCAGTAATGGTGTGTCATTTCATGTCATTGCCTGTCATAAACTGTATGAAGAGATGTTAATGTTGATCTGTGTAAATGGTAGGTAGGTATGGACCCTTTTGCCCCCTATATTTCTCTCTCTCTCCTCTTCAGTCTTTGTGTGCATCAGCATCATCAGGCGAAGGAGAAGGGGCACCGGCGAGTAGGGAAGCAGCAGCCCACAGGACCATGGAGGCTGATAACAGCAGAGATGAGGGGACCAGTGGGACGGAGGGGGAGGGGAGTGCCATGGTTGAGACCGGATCATCTACAGTATCTTCGGATTCCTCCTGCGATGGACGTTTCCTGGCGGTGGCAGACCCATTGGGGACCAGCCCAGTGCCATCCTTGTCCGCCACCCCCCATACCAGCACCGCCCTCCCTGCTGCTCCCCACACAGTTCCTGTGCCCGCTCACCCAGGAGGGTGTGTGTCTCCTTCACCGCACCACCTCTGCCCTTGCCCCAGTCAGCCCTAAGTGAGGAGGCTATTGAACTCCTGAGGTCGGCATCTGTGGGTCAGACAACCATTGTCACGGTGCCCTGTCTGGCCTGCAGGGATCCTTTCGGGCTCTGGCCTCCTCACTGACTGCAGCCAGTGTCCTTTCCATCCCCCCCTCCAGCTATCTCTGCCCAATCCCATACCCCTCTCCCAACACCCATCCAGAGCACAGAGTCAGACCGGCATTCATCCACCTCAACAGACACGGTTGGCAGTGACAAACACAAGCGCCACAAGACTTGCCACTGACAACACTCACAACATCCACTCCCTACATGGACCCCCACACCACCCCCTCATTCACAGACAATACACCACTCACATGCTGCCACGACACCAACACTCCCAGATCCAGCCACAAGTCCCATCATACCCACAGACACCACAGTTCCAGACCCGCATACATCCACCCCATTAACCACACCTACCAATACCCCCACATCCACCTTACCTGCAGGCACCACCCCAGTCACCCACCCACCATCGCAACTCCCTGCACCTCATCGCCCCTCCCAAAACACCTTTACGCCGGAACTCACCCACCCAACAGACACATTCCTTCATCCCACACACCTGCACCCAAGACACCTAACAAGGACACACCTCACAACCACTCCCTTTCCCTCCACTTCCAAATGCTTTTGCCATGACCACTCTTGTGTCCCCAAGAAAAGATTCCTATATGAGTTTTCCCCTCTTCCTTCCCACTCCGTGCTTCCCCGAAGCACCTCATGTCCCTCTCAGAGCCCAGCCCTTCCACCTCCCAGTCCATCCCTGGAGTTACCCATGCCCCTTCCTCTGCAAAGAAATCAACCTCCTCCCTCCCCCCAAATCAAAGGTCACCCCTCCCAAGTCCACACTGAAGGAGCCTGCCCCCAAAACAAAGCAGAAACCTAAGCCCCGCCCTGCCTAAACCCAAGCTCAAGGACCCCCCCTCCCAAGCCATAACGCCCACCTCCGCCATCCCCCCCTCACCCCTGAGGTGCCTGTCTGCCCCCCTGAGCTCCTACCATGTGGAGGCCACTTTGCAGTCAGGAGTCAAGTTGAGGCAATGACACTTGCCATGTGTGCCTGGGGCACATGGACATGTTGGACTGGCCAGTTGGCCTGTTTCGTACATAGTTCAGAAGAGTTTTAACGGCATAATATATATGTGGGCCAACCGCATGTTGATTACGATGGTTATATACTTGTCCTGCCTTTCCTTCAACATGGATGTGTTATATTTGTACAATTTGGTTTGTGTGCGTTATGTGTATGTGATTGTGCTGCAGCATGAGCTGTGGAGCTAACTTGTGCATATTACTTGGTGTGATGTGTTTTGATGGTGTTGTGTGGCATTAAGTGGTTGCTGTCTGTGCATCCATGTGTGTGGTGATGGCTATGCCATGCATGTTTTGTTAACATGGTGTGACATCTGACACGTTGTATGGCAGTGTTTTGGTATTGATTGGTTATGTGCAGTTGTTACGTGCTGCTGTCATGTGGAGGTTTGCTGTGTTGTTCCTTGCCAATGCATTTGTGTGGTTGCAATATCATTGTGTGACTCAGTGGTGTTGTGTATGATTGTGTGAGGAGTTGTGTGTGTATGGCACATGCTTGTTGGCCATGGTGTGTACAGTTTGTGTATGTTCGGGTGTGTGTGTGTGTGTGTTGGTGCTGTTACGGGTGTTTGCAGGTGTGTGTGGGGCCATCCCTAGCCGTTCCAGTTGTGTGTGTTTTGTCCATGTGTACACTAATGGCCTTCCCTCCAGTGTGTGGTATGTGGGTGTACTTACAGTTGTCTTCATCGCTGGTTCTTGAGTCATAGTGCCATCAGGAGCAGTGGGAAGACTTCAAGTTCAGTTTCCATGGTGGCTGCGGACGTGTCTGTGTTCCTGAAGGCACGTGTCTCCTTTTAAACTATTTGTTTCCACCAGGATTTTGGTGGCAGTCCGACTGCCCTGGAAATCATGACGGTGTGCAACCTCGTAATATGGTCGGCGGTAACATGGTCCACGCCAGACTGGAGATGCCTGTCGCCGTCTGCGGCACCCGTCCGAACTGGCAGTGTATTGGCTATTTTTCATTGAGAACACAGCCATGGACATAATATGGTGGTCTTCTCCGCCATGCCCATGGCAGTGCAACCGCCACCTTGGCAGTCCTCTGACCACAAAACTCATAATGAGGGCCCAATTGTGGTGCCCTCGCTGAGCCTATAAATGCTTAATCACGTTGTCAGAAACCCATCCTCCTTTGTCAATACCCAATAATTTCTGTCCAGCGTAGCACCGAGCAAAGGCCCATCACTATCCTCAGTAGTTGCAGCACCAGACGAACTGTCCTCTAGACAAACTCTGCAAGCCTCCCTGACACTGCCTCATGTGCACAGAGAGAGAGTACCAGACTGACTTGTGTGCTACCCAGAGCCTAAAGCTCAAAGACTGCCCAGCAAGATTCTGTGTGAACACAACAGATATATCTCCCCGGGCAGTCAATCCTCTGTCAGTCTCCTCCATCCAGTACCAAGATCCCTACCTTCTAGACTTGAATAAGACAAACAACTAGCCTAAACTTAACATAAAGGAATAAGTTGGTAGGCTCTGTCTGACAGAAGGAGGAACTTTAGAAAATCTATCAGAACTTCCAATATACTTACAGAGCTGTCTGCAGCTATTAGAAAATAACTTACTTGCTAAAACATAACCTCCAATGATATGGAATCCCTATCACCAATATTGTGGGTAAATGTTCAAGGGCTTGGTACGGCCTTTCCAGTAAAGATTCAAAATTATAGTCATTTCTTTATGGACTGTGGCATTTCCCTCCACACCCACCCAGGTCTGAACTTAAAGATAAGCCTTCGAATTACATGTTAGCATATGTAGGTAGGGAACAACAACAAAAAAAAAAAAAAGAAGACCACGGCTCATCAGGTTAACAGAGCGAGGAGAAGGATGTAAGGCCTATATATCACGGAGGGCTTAACTGCTTGGCTCGAATTTTTCAGTTCTGAATAACCCAATTTTGATGTCAGACTCCAAATACAGACTCCGACAGAGGTGTCAATGTGTCAAAGTAGGTCAGACAACAAAAATTATCTACACCGCCATTTTGTAAGGTCGATGTTTTTTTTTTTTTTTTTTTTTAAGTACACTGTATAGGTGGGTGAGCCAGTAAAGGTGCAAGCGATAGGCCTGGCTTGGACTCGGCTCAAGGACTTCTTGAACCCTTGTGCCAAAAACAAGCCGAGTTTTCATGTGGCTTCTGCCTCTGACCCACACTCTACACTCAAGCACCAAGAATTAAAAAACAAAGCATTAATCTTTTGTGCAAAACAGGGGAGAGAAAGAAATACCCATTTAGTGGCTGAACTGCACAAACTAGAACCAGAAAGTCTGGGATCAATTCAGACTTTCCCCCTTCACCAAAATGTGTGATCTTAGGCAAATCATTTCTTTTAGTATGCATCCTTTTTAGGTTGACCGTCAGCGTTCAACCTCTTGTATACCTTTAAGTATACTTTTACTACGGGTTCAAAGCTTTCATTTGGTAGTTGCAGTGTCCTTTAAAAATCCTTGCTTGCTAGTGGTCAGTTCTGCCTCTTTGTCTTACCTTTTTCTCTTTGGGAACATGGACCAACTTCTGTATAATTACGCTATGTCCTGTTTATCTCTTCTGTAGGACTTTTTTTTGCCTATTCATCTTCACTGTGGGTGTGTGTTCCAGAGCAGCCACACTTCCTCGGGCAAGTCCCTCCCCCTTAAAACGTGTTTATGAGCTTTTGAAGTCAGGCAAAAGTCGACAAATAGCAGCATGCAGAGTAATGTTCAAATTTTTTAAAAGGTGTTAACTTGTAGCATTACTTGCTTTCAAAGGCAATAACTGACATATTTGTTTTGAAAAACTAGGGCAGTATTGTTACCGTCTTGGCCATCAACCCTGTTACATGGATAATTGCACTTTTGCCAATACGTTTGAGTGCGAGTGAACTTTTTCCTTTTGTGTCTCTCCGTCACGGTCAAGCTCATGGCGTCCGTGGCGATTTGAATCGGCTTTCTTATGTCAAATGTTTAACTTTACATTTTCAATTTATGTGACAAGAAAAGTTCACTTAGGTATGTAAAACGCTAATAGCTCTAACTCGAGCAAACGTGAGACCCACTGCATTGCAAGTGCTTGACAGTGGGCTCATTGCTCACTATTGGTTAGCATCACAGTCGCTCATTTCTCTGCTTCTCTTAGGTGAGCGTGTGCCAGCTTCACCACCTATTTGTGTGTTCGTCCTGAGCATTGCCCAAGTCCTTTTGACCTCCCACTGCTCACAACTTCAAAGCTACTTTCTTTTAGCTGAAGCACTCCATAAGAGACCCTCATGCTCCTCTACCCCATCCTTATCTGTGTTGTTGCCTACTCCCCCCACCTGTTCCTCTCAGTGTTTTTGCTTGCCCCTCTACCCATGTGATATTGCTTTCTCTCTCTCTGTGCTGTTGTTTTCCCCACCCACCCTCCTATCTCTCTCTGTTTTTTTGTTTGCCCCTTCTGCCTTTCCGTCCCTCCCGTCATTTTCTTTCTGTGTCGTTGCTTGTCCCTTTCCACTCTCCTGTCATTCTTGGTGTTGTTGCTTTCCTGCTCAGTGTTGTTGCTTGCACGCTTCCAACCCTCATGTTTCTTTCTGTTATTGCATACTCTCTCCCATCACTCTCCAAATTGCTGACTGCCTCCTCCCATCCCTGTGCTGTAGCTTGCTCCCCCAGCCTCCTGTCCCACTGTGTTGTTGCTCACCCAACTCTCACCCTCCTGCTGTGTTGCTGCTTGCCCCACCCTTCCTCCTGTAGAACATTACTGCTTGCTCCCTCCTCGTTCCTTTGTGTTGCTGCTTCCCCCTCCCACAATTCTCCGTTTTGTTCCTTTCCCTGTCCCAGTGTTTTGTATGGAGTCCACAGACATACTGAGGTAAGAAGACTTCTTTAATCTTCTTCACGGCCATCCATCTGCACCACTTCCTCACTCACTGCAGCAGTTCTCTCCACACTCATACTTCCTTTTCCTTCACTCAGCTCCCTACGCTCAATCCAGCTATAACCACATGCATCTCCTCTTATTACACCTCCCACTGTACAATCCTGTTACTATTCCACACCTGTCCATTACTCAGCTTGGCAGAATTTCTGTATACTTCTTTAATGTTTAATGAATTTGTATACTTACTCTCAAGCTTATTCACTCGCCATGGCAAGTTCACATATACAGCATCTCCCATCTTTACCACCACTTTGTCACTGTCACTCTATCAGTATAGTACATATATTTACCCCGGGCCTTCATAATGTTCCCTCTTCCAACTTCTGGAGACCATTGTTTGTAAGCGAGATTGAGCAATTCATCCTTGTCTGCCCTTCATAAAAGGTACTCTCCCTCTCATTGTGGTGAAAGGGCTATACTCCGTCACAGAAGGTGTGGTGTGATCCATCCACATGGTTCTTTTAATACAAGCCATCCAGTTCAACACTTTGCTCATAGCCAACTGCAAAGTTCCCTTTACTACCCGATTTAAACATCCACATGGTTCTTTTAATACAAGCCATCCAGAAACACTTTGCTCTTAGCCAACTGGAAAGTTCCCTTTACCAACCAATTTAACCTCTCAACTTCACCATTACTGCTGTGATGGTAAACCAATGTGAATTTGAGTTCAATCTTATTATTAAGATAGAGGATCACATCCATCATTTCACTCCTGAACTAAACACCATTGTGCCTAATGACCTTCTTCGGTAGTCTGTCCCATTGAAAAATGTCATCTAGTAATGTAACCACATTCTCTGTATTATGACTGTTGACAATTGCATTTTTGAAAAATAAATCAATAGCTTCTAAGGTATACCTAGATTTTCCACAACTGTTCTCAATAGGCCCTGTGATGTCTACACCTAACCCCTCCAAAGCCTCGTCCTTGAGTGGAATAATCTTCACTCCTCTCATGACATTCTCCTGCATAACTGTGAGTTCATTGCAAATCTCCCAAAAATGTTTACAACCATCATCCAATGATTTCTCCTCAGGCCAGCCCTCAACACTAAATCTCTTCACCTTCTCCAATGTGACATCCTGTTCTCTAGGCTTGCACCATTCCTCTTCTGATATGGCAACCATCCTTTCCTCACCCACCCACGCTATACACACTTCATCTCTGTCATCAGTGATTTTCTCTCCCAGCGGTAAAGGTAACCTACTGAGGCAGTCTGCTACTTTGTTCCTTTTACAGGACAAGTAGATTTATGAAGCTATCTATACAATGGACAAGTAGATATTTTATAAAGTGTCACGCCTCTGTACAGGCCAGACTGGAAGTAAGCAGGTAGCTCACCTGCAGAGGGCTGTGGCTACCAAAAGGTCATCAGCATTGGCACTTTGAATGTGAAATGCCAATATTACTGTATCAAAGTAAAGAACATTATTTAGATTTAAGAACTAAGATGTATTTAGCATATTATTTTAAACTGGAATAAAACAAATTCCAACTGCCCCACTCTCACTCCTCCCCACCCCTCAACAGGCACGTTGGTTTCGACCGTCCAGATAGAAGGCGATACAATAGTCCATCTTCAAAATAGGACATTTTTTGATGAACGGACGTATATGGATAAAATTATTTTTAAGATATGTTCTTAAATATGATGTTGTGATTAGAATTAAGATGCGAATCAACAAATAGTAGTTAAGAGACTCGTATATGGGATTACACAACTGTTCGCATAGAATGGAGCTCAAGTGTTTTGTAATCCACGTTCGTGACAAATACTGGACAAGGACTTTGATATTCTAAACATAACGAGAACACACAAGCTTATCATAATTGCTTCACAATTGCTCCCAGGAGTCAATGTTAATAGAAGGATGCAGACTGACTCAATATTAGATCTGTTGCAGCGGTCTTTATTTCTACAAGCTTACATTGCACAGTTGGGTATTTTCTAAATTGAACATTGAGAGTGGACATAACTGTTTTTTAAAACTTGTGAAAAAGTGTCACTCAAAAATGTCAATACCTACTAAGATCATCGGGAACCGCTCTTGCTGAACATGAGCATTGCGGAGGTACAAGGCAGCAGAGTCCCACCTGCGCAAGGAGCCAAAGGGTGGGGGCGTTGGAGCCCCTACTGCGGAAAGCAGCCTCATTTAAGAAGGAAGTATGAATTTCACTCACCGTCTTCGCCGAGGCCAAGGGAGAGAGTCCCCTTAATAGACGTATAGATGTACTTCAGTCCTATGCACACAAGGAGCACTCTGCAGCAGTGCAGGGTGGGGCCTAGGCCTGAGTAGACAGTAGAGGTGCGCTGAATAGAAGGGGAGGGAAGAACATAAAGGGCCGCAGGAGATGACGCGTGATAGTGTACGGGCCGGGTGGCGACTCGCCACGGAAACTGCTACGTAGCAGAATGCGGCGCCCGAGGTGCAGGCTCGGTATGATAGACAGGGGGCAGTGGCCAAATATAGACCGCATCTCTGTGCTGACATCACTAGATCCCGCCTACTCACAGAAAGCAGTACGGAGCAGGTACTTTAGCTATTAGGCGGACTTTCATTCTTTGGAAGTCCACTGCCACAGTTAGTTCTACTGGCAAGGAATGATATAACCGATCCTAATCGATTGTACTTCCCCCTTTGCCTCACATCCAATCGAAAACTACTTTGATGTCTTACAGCAAATCACATGGCGAGAGTCACCCAAGATCTCCAAAATCTCTACACCGCGCGATGTTTCGTTAAATCGCATCGTGTTTTTCGTTCTTTGTAGCCACGATGCACGAGCATTTGACATGGTGCCCGCGATTACCCACAAAATTATGTATAAAGGATTAATGCTGACTTTGAGGAACGAGTTTGTGTCACGCCTAAATAAAACTGTGTTGATGACGGACTTTCTGCATCCATTACCCCAAATCTCTTTTAGTTTCTTTTAATAAGACTGTTAGGAAATCCTTTATTTGCGTGGTAAAAAGGCTATTGGGGGTCACCATGTTTTGTGCTCCTGGGTAATAAAGATCTTAAGGTTTTGTTGACGACGCACAAGTTGCTCATTCAATATGCAGTGAGCCGCTTTAAAAGGTGTCTAATAAATCCCACCGTAATGCCTACGCCAGGCCAGGCGAGACGCAGCCACGGGTATAAATAAAGAGATATCCTACGACTGGCAGAAAGTCCAGACTAGCACTACTTTGTCAGTGTAGTGTAGTATATGTTGAGGCTCCAGGTAAGCAGCGTAGCTGTGTGTCCAGGCCACATTACAGTGGCGACGAGGTAAACAAGCATTTTCAATGCAACAGGTCTTGCATTTGCACGAGTTAGAGCTATTAGTGCTGTTAACTCCTAAACTGACATTTCTGGCCACACAAATTAAAAGAAAAAAAACGCAGAGTAATCGCACTATGTAAAATGCAGCGCGACCGTGCTGAAATTGGAAACGGAAAAACCGAGCGCAATCACGCTATGTAAACCCTAGCGCGATCGTGCTGTGTGGAAAATAAACAGATAAAGTAGTCCGGAAACCATGCTGAAAACATCGAGCCTCGTATGTTTTCAGTAGTTTACTGATGCTGTGTAGGTGGGCTAAACACCGGAAAAGGCATGACGTATGCATGCCTTTCACAAATGAAAGCAAGCAGATTTTAAAAGGCAAGCCCACGAACCAATGAAAGTGACTGACGTGACATGGGCATGGTTGGAAGCCCAAAGAGAGATTACTACAGGGGACAGAGTACTTTGCGCTCGCTCCTAAATACAAGCATTGACAAAGCCAATAGGTCTCCCTTATGCAAGAGATATTGTGTTTGCTAATGTGTTTGTGCCATGTGTGTACACCAGCGTGGCTGGGGTAGAGTGGAGCACCATGCACTGGAGTGTCAGGGAGTGTGTTAGAGGGAGATCTGTTAATAAAATAAGACAGATCAATTTGACACAATAATATAGGTTTAATCGATTTTCAGCTGGGAACAACAGGCAGTCTCAACATAGAGGCCATGACTGAAGTTCAAAGTTCTAGTTCACAAGCAGTGGTATTTATACTGTAAAAACCACAAAAAACTATTCTGACAAGTTCAGCATTGACGTAAGTAAGAACAAGCAGTACAGATAAGATAATAGGGGAGGGGGACGTCTTGACAAGAGCACATGCACGATTACTGGTCACCCCATGGGTGGGTAAGTAACATTGACGTCATTCAGCATCTCTATCTTTCCTGCACAACAAGTGATTATATTTTTGCATGATGCTCACGGTAGCCCTGCCTTGTGCTAATGCTTATCTGACCCTTACACAGTTCCCCTCACCAAGATATGAATGACTTGTGGTTTTTAGGACCCTTGTGCTAAGGCAGGATACACCCTTTTGTTCCACCCTGTTCGTGCTAAGGGAACATTTTGAAAGCAACAGTTGGTGCAGCTTTAAAGAAAAACTCTCATTCTAATGTGGCTTAGGCCTCTTCTGTGTTTCAGCACAGCTAACTTAACAATGCAGCATGTGTATAAGTTTCCTAAGTAATAAATGTTTGTTTGTCCTAAATATGACCTGCCTTTTCTATTGAACCCACAGTCTGTCTTTTTTTTAGCATGTCATGTATTAAGCCTTTCACTACTTAAATTAGTTTACAACTATCCCTAGCCTAAAATGTTTGTATCGGGATTTGGGCACTTATGTTTGTATGTATGGGATGTATTTCATGTGTTCCTATTCTTCCTACATCATTCCCCCCTCTAGTCGATTATTCAACTACTTTTCCTACCTTCCCATCTACTAATGAAACTAGGGGAATCACCACATACCCACTACTCTGTCTCTCCCAATTTAGCTGTCATCCTTTTGCAACATGCTATTATTACCTGAAAAATAAGACACATCAAGAGCAACAACACGATCAAAGACAACAAGGCCTTGGACAACCCCGACATCCAGGACGGCACCCATTCGAACCAGCCCTCGAACCACCCATCAGGGGCATCCCCCTCATCGATCATTTTCTTTTGTAGATTATGCAATGTCTGAATGACCTGAGTTAATGTCCCATTGTTCGCATCATTGGCCGGCACATAAGTACAACATGCCGATCCAGTCTTCTTACACACCCCTCCTTCCATGGCCGTCATTAAATCAAGTACATATCTCTGTTGCATTACCATCAGCCTAAGGGCTCGGAGTTCTTCCGTGATAGCATTGAACCCATCTTCGGTTGCATTTATGGTCTTCATCAATTCAAAGCGTGTGATCTGCAGCCAGCATGCAGTTGCCTTTGCCTGAATAAATGGTAGGATGCTACCAAAAAAGATTTGGGCATCATTAAATAGTCTATGTTCCTGTGGAACGTCTTTCCACACTTCAGTACCAAGAAACTCAGCAGCTCGTTTTGTCCGGTAATGGTGAAGCAAGGTTGTTGGATGGCTCATGGGATGGTCATGTAACTGAGAGATGTCCACACCTGATATCACCAGGGAGGGGGGGTGCAAAGTCAGTAGGGAGCACAGGCCATTCCAGTTCGGGGGTAGTTGCATGTGGAGCCGGGCCCCACACATCCAGTAATGATCCATCAGGCTGGAGGTGCCGCCCTGCATATCAGCGTTGTAGGTGGTGATGTTGCAGTTGAGGTTACTCCCCACGTTCACTATCCCATTCCTTCAGAAACAAAGAGAAAACTGTGTTTATTTCATTGCTATTCTAGGGTGTATGGTAGTTCCTGTCCATGTATATCTCTGTATGTTCGCATCCCATATTTCCCCACATTGGCCTATTATCTTATTAAAACTTAGTGGACCTTGTGTCTCAGTGCCATTCCATAATGATTTTGCTCTACATATGACTTTGGCCTCGGTATGCCATTTATCATTGGCAAATACTGATCCTGTGATACTAAGAACTGGCCTGCCTGCGCAATCAGGGGGCAGGGGTTTAGCTAAATAGTTACTACATTCAGATGATGGGTAAGACCTTCCAAAAATACCTTGTTGTAATACCCCTTTTTCCCAAGCTGGGGTAGACCTTTTTTGCCCTGCTTTCTTCATTTTTGATATCTCTCCCATATCTCTTGTTTTCCTGTCAGGACTTGTAGGACTTCTGGGGTGGTGTCAAATCTAGTTGTGTTAACTAGTGCAGTAACAGGACTAACGTGAGTTGGTTGTAGCTGTGCTCTCATTCTTCATAAAAATAGGTGCAGGAGACAATGTGTAATGTTTGGGGATACCTCTTTTGGGAGATGCAATCTCTCTACTCCAGCAGCATGGGGGATCAGAGAGCATACATAACAACAGGTGTTGGACGTGGATGTGCCTATACTATGCATGTGCTGGTACCACAAATTATCAAACAAAAAAGTATGGAGAGGGTGATGGTCAATATCATTATCAACAGTTCTACGCATGCGTGTAATAATTAATATAGGATCAAAAAAATAAACATTTCCAAGGGCTAAAAACATCAATATCAGTGCACAGAGGAGGAAAAACAAACATAAAATACATAACTGGAAAGAAGAATTGTCTAATATTGGAGCTTTAGAGAGAGGATTTACTCCGGTTGCTTCTCCTGTTCTCCCCCCTCTTTTTCCTGCTCGGTGTCCAAAGGTATGAGTGGCATGGTTGGGGCCAGGCGGATGTCCTGGAGGTGGTACCATGGTTTGTGTCCTTGGACTTTCACTGCTGTAGTCGTGCTGTCTGTCACTGGGAATGGTCCATTGAATTTGCAGTCCTTCCACTTTCTGACAAAATTGCGAATATATACTAAAGTTCCCAAAGGTAATGGTGTTTGTTGATCCTTTACAGGAGATGTGTGGGCGCGCTTCTTGGCTGCACGTGTAACCTGTTTAGAGAAGAACTTTGCAACTTTGGTTAGCTCAGACATGTATTCATTCATTTCAGTTTGTACAACTTCAGGTGCACTCTCAGTCTTCAACTTATGTCTAGTTGATGGCACAAATGTGCTCATTGTTCTACCTGTCACTATTTGATGAGGAGTCAAATGGTGATCTGATCCTGGGGTATTTCTCAAAGCAAAGAGTGCCACAGGGAGGCAGTATAACCATTTCTTCTTCAATGTCACACGTAGTTTACTTATTTTGTTCTTGAGGAGGCCATTAAGGCGCTCCACAATTCCATTGTTTTGCGTATGATACGCTGAGGACAATTTATGTATTATTCCTAACAAGGTGGTGAGGTGAGAAAATATATTATTGACGAAGTGGGTGCCATTGTCGGATCTGATCCCCTCAGGGACACCCCACCGCGGTATTACCTCACGGATCAAAAAATTAGCAGCAGACTTGGCATCACAGTGAACACAAGGTCCTGCTTCAATCCACCTTGAGAATGGGCAGACTACAACTATAAGATAGCGATAATGATTGCATCTGTCAATCATATCAATGTAATCAATGTGCAATTCCTTAAAGGGACCTTGTGGGCGAGGTATTGTGGAAGCTATTACCTTAGAGGTGGGACTTGGTGAATACTGCTGGCACAATGTGCAGGTGTGTATGTACATTGTAATCATCTCATGTAAGTTAGGGACAAACCAATCCTGACGTATTTGGAGGGACATATTGTCTCTAGCAGTATGTGAAGGAAGATGTAGCTGGTTTAGAGCTATCAGTAGCAATGCTTGGAGCATGACAGGCTTCCCTGTTGACATTTGTCTGTATATTAAATCTGTTCCTGTCTGTGTGCATCCTCTGGCTTCCCACAACTGTTTCTCATGCTCTGGGGCATTTTCCTGTATCTCTCTTATATGCAGATGAGCTGTCTCTGTGTAATGTCTGGATGCATTCAAAGGGTCTGAAGGTGTCAATGTTTCACTAGCTAACAAAACTGTGGTATGTGTGTCACTAAGAGGGCATGTTGCTGCATCTTTGGCTGCCCAATCAGCCAGAGCATTACAGGACACAAAATCCTGACCATTAGTGTGGGCTGCGCATTTCACTACTGCAACTGCATGTGGCAGTGTTCAAGCTTGTATCAAGTCCTCTAAAAGGGGCCGGTGCATGACAGGGCTTCCATCAGACTTGAGAAATCCCTGTCTGTTCCACCGCATAATGCTGGAATGCACTGTTGTAGTGACATAGGCTGAATCAGAGTATACTGTTATTGTTTCTCTTTCCCCTTGTTTGAGGGCTGCCACTAAAGCTACTAATTCAGCAGCCTGGACTTAATATTGAGATGGCAAAGTTATCTGTTTAGTTATCTGCAGTGTGTCTGAAGAGTTTTGCTGCATGGCTCTGACCACTGCATCACCTGTATGCCTTACCCCTGTGTCCTGATCTATTGTGGAAGACCCATCCACAAAATATACAACACTCCCTGGAATGGGGTCTTCTGTTGCTTGGCTACACTCATCTGGAGTATATGGGGCACAATCATGGGCATCATCGTCAGTGTCTGAAAGGGGGTGTGCAAAGAAGGTAGCAGGATTGACTATGTGGCATTTAACCACCTTCAGAGAATGTAATGATAATATTATCTCATAGCCTGATACTCTCTGTGTTGTTAATGTTGTTTTAGCTTTCTGAATTATTGCAAACACAGCATGTTCAGCATACAGTGTCAGAGGTGCACCCATGACAATGGGGGCACTTTTCTCTACTGCAAAGGCTGCTGTGGCTAGTGCTTGTTCACAAGGGTAATGGCTTTTCATGACAGAATCAAGTAGGCCACTACAATATATAATTGGTTTGTGGCCTAAAGGATACTTTTGGGTGAGGACAGCCGTCATCACCTGTCCATTACAGTGGCAAAAAAGAAAATACTCTTTGTTGTAGTCCGGTGTTTCTAACACTGGTGCATTTGTTATCTCTGTTTTTAGCTTACTGAAGTTTTGTTCCATCTCTGTAGTCCATGTTATCCTGTCTTTCAGTGTTTTCGCCTGTTTGATAGATGCAAGCATATTAAAGTACTTTCGTCAAAAACCCATTGTCTGACATAATTACATAAGCCTAGGAACTTCTGCATTCCTTTCACAGTCTCAGGCTCTGCCATCTGCCGAATGGATTCTGCTCTCCCAGGCATATTTCGGCGGCCTGATGCTGACAGTAGTTGCCCCAAGTATTGAACTTCTTCCTTGCAGTACTGTGATTTGTCCCTGTCTACCTTGTAACCTCTTTGAGCAAGGGTGCACAACAGGGAGACAGTGTCCTTTCTACACTGCTCCTCTGCTGGACTACAGATCAATAGGTCATCGACATACTGCAACACTGTGCTGTCACATTGAAAATTGGTGAGGTCATTCTTGACCGTCCTGTTAAAGACACTAGGGGACTCACAGTACCTTTGAGGTAATCGGGAATGAAGGTACTGTGAACCGTGATAGGAAAATGCAGTCAAATAGTGACTGTCTTGGTGCAGGGGAATGCTGAAAAATGCATTCTTCAAGTCTATGACTGAAAAGTATTTATCATCTTGGGGTATGTTGGTTAGGATGATGGAAGGGTCAGGTACTACAGTGAATTCTGGTATCACTATGTCATTAAGGGGGCGCAGGTCTTGAATCATGCGCCACAAATTTCCCTTGTCCTTCCTTATAGGGTAAATTAGGGTGTTGCAGGGGGATAAACCTGGGTATATGACTCCCTGCTCCACCAATACCTCTATAACAGGTGCAATGCCCTTCTCTGCTTCTTTGGATAGAGGGTATTGTCTCACTCTTGGTAGTATTGCTCCTTCCTTCAAAATTATTCTGAATGGTACTGCTGTGCGGACAAGGCCTACATCATAAGGGCCTTTTGTCCACAAGTTGGAGGGTATCTGTGCAAGGTCATTATCTTTGATAGGACTGGAGACATTTATTGGTATCACAGACTTTGTCTCCAGTGTGGTGCGTAGAGGTATACTGTTTTGAAAAACAATCTCTGTCTTTCTAAGGTCATCAGCAAACAAATGGTCATCTGATATGTCTCCCACCTGCATTTTGGGATCATAAAAGATGACACATGCCCACATCGCACCAGTGTGGTCACTTGCCATCAGTGTCCCATAGGTGGGGGACACTTCTAGAGCCTCTATTTCCAGAATGAGGTATTTGTCTAATATTTCAAAATAGGGGCCCTGTCGTCTAAAGAGAAAGCTCTTGGGTAATTCAACTATCTTCCCTGTCATTTCCGGTGTTTCTGCTATGATGGTGTACACTGCTCTAGTAAAAGCTAAAATGTCTACAGGTCTGGCTCTAACTTGGTTACCATCTGGGGGTGGGTGTAACCATTGTCATGATGCGTGTACTAGATACTCCAGGTGTTGAACAGATCATAGTCCCATCCTCTTCAAAGTGAAAAGTCATGTTTAATTTTGCCATGAGATCACGTTCTAACAGATTAGCTGGTGCATTTGGGGAGAATAAGAAACATCCATCAACATACCTTTCCCCTATTTCCATCTCCACAGGTTTAGTGAATGGAACCCTCATTACAATCCCAGAGAACCCCTGTGTATCCATTGATAAATTTGACAATGGCAGTCCCCTCTCACGGATACAGGACCTAGTGGCCACAGTGTCAATGAGAAAGATGTACCCTTTGTCATTTATGGCTACCATCACAGTGGGTTCCTCGTCTGGCCTGTGGGTTACCGATAAGACTGGACACATGAGACTTCTCCTTGGGCACCTTCATTGGCCATATCCTCTCATGTAGTTGTGCTGGAATGGGTTTCCTCCCCTGACAGTTAACCCTCCTTGTAAGTTCTGGTGCTGCAAGGTGGGCTGCACTGTCTGCTGTGGCCCATACTGTATTTGGGGCATTGATTGCTGTAACTGCTGAGGCTGTATCTCTGGTTGAGGCTGCAGTTGTATTTGGGGCTGTGGGAGATATATCACTTGGGGACTTGTGGCAGGTTGTGCTACAATGCCACCAGGCAGTACCATTTGTTGGCCATAATTTGCCCTTGTCTGGTTGCTAAGTTCATCTTCCTTTTTAAACCTACAGTCTCTAATGAAATGTCCTGTCATCTTGCAATAGTGGGATGTCTGTCCACTCTGGAATGTGTTTACTCTATTTCCCCCAAAACTTCCTCGCCCTCCTCTTCCATTATTCCTTTTATTGCTTCTCTGGGCATACTGGTAGGGTTGCATTGGGGTACCTGAAGGGGGCACTCCCAGGGACACTGCAGATAACTGGGTGGTGGCAGTGGCAATTCCTTCCTCTGTTTTCTTAGACAGTTTTTGCTGGACCAATTTAGCTGCTGCTTTCTCTATTTTATCTTTCTCGTTCTTTTCCTTTTCTTGTCTCTTCTTACAAAAATTTATAATGTGTGCTTGTATCTCTATCCATGGTTTAGCCTCTAAGGCCACTATATTATCTAATTTATCCTGTACCTCAGCTGCACATTTCTGAAAACTAAACAATGTGGGGAACCAAGGATGCATTGACCTGCAAGACTCTTACCACGTTTCTTACCGATAAGCTTTTGTAAACTTTAACACACATTTTCCTACTTTTCATCATATTTCTGTGAGAAACTGTGAGAAATTGGGTAGTTGGTTGACTGGGGTGTGAGCCTTGGTCAAGCAACAGTCGCAGTTCCTTACGGGGTGAACCGCAAAAAGTCACTAATTTAATCTGTGCTCACCTCTGGGTACCTTAACTTAGAGGCAATGTGTAAAGTATGCATGCAGCAAAGAAACAGTAATAAAGTGAAAACATAACACAATAGAAATCCCAATCCAATTTAGGAATATATAGTAAATTTTAATAAACGGTTTGACACCAAAACAATAAAAATCAAATTTGTAAAACCAGAGTTATGAATTTTTAAAGATTTAAGTGACAAAGACGCCAAAAAGCACAAAGCATCGACTTGAGATATTTGGTCACATTGGACTGGGTCAAAGTAAAAAGTTCAGGCTGACTGCAATGGAGTGTGGGCCGGATACAAGCTCAGATTGGTCTCTCTGAAGGTTTATGTTGTAATTACCTTTCCCTTGGTTCATTTGTCCCCCCCCCTTCCTTTTCCTTGAGATGTTTTGTACCCAACTGTCATACAAAGATTGGACAGCTGACTCCAGCCGACTGGAAACCTGTGATAGAGTATGACATCTACTAAAGGTGTTCCCTTAAAGTAAACCATTTCTTTCAATTTACAACACTGGCACAATTAATTTATGCATGTGGGGACAACCACACTGTCACTCCTAGCTAATATGCCAGTGGCAGCTGTATTGCATACTTACACCAGATATGCGACCTCTTGCAGACCTTGATACCTACTCGAGTGGTGAGACTACTACTTCTGTGGCATTTTCACTGATGGGATGGTAAATTACTCTTTTTCACACCTCCTCCAGCGCCTGAATGGCAGCAAGTTAAGTGCATTTTGAGTAAAGGAGATACCACCTAGTTAAGATAATTTAATGGCCGCGCACGACTGCCACTGACGGTTCTCTGCGTAGGTGTCCATCTTTTATGCTGCTGTGTCCATGGTCGCAGCTGAAGAGGCATTCAATTTGGGAGCTGTGTAATTCTGTGCACCTCCTGCCTTCACTCATTCAAGGCTGCTCACCCCACAGTCTCAAGGGAGTTTCATTTATGGCAGTATTTTCCTCTTAGTGGCCTGGGAGCACAGTGCTCAACTTTGCCTATGACTTCAGCCCAGTGGCAGCCTAATTGCTTGTGTAGAGTTCTTTTCTCGACTGTAGTGACAACCGAGTCCCCTCAGGGAGGAAATTTGAGGAGGTGCGCTGAAGGGATCTATTCAGCTCAGAGACTACAGCATGGAGCCTCTACTGCTGTGATCAGTGCAAAGACGGACATAATTAGTGCTGCAGCAAGCATATTGTAATCTCCGTCATTTTTTAATGAGACAGGAGAGCCTAACCTTCCATCGTAACAATGGAAAATGTTATTTAAGTTTTATCTCATTGTTATAGGTGGTGAGAAATTCACATCACTTCGTAAGCAACACATATTACTTCACAAGTTGGGTGTCAAGGGGTGAAAAGCATATGATAATATTTCCAAAACAGCAGGAAGAGAAGGGGGAAGATTATGGAATGTGTGATATCTACCAAAATACCTTTGACAAGCTTGAATAACATTTTGGGCAAAAAATAAATGTATTTGAAAGGCACAAGGCAAAAATGAAAAGGTTAATACATACATTGCAGCCTTACGAGGCTTATTAAATGCATATGATTTTGGTCTTTTAACACATTCCCTCATTAGAGACCAGTTAGTCAGGTGTACAAATAACACAAAAATACAGGAACAATTACTGTGGTCAATACTGATTTAAAACAAGCTATAGATACTGCCATTAGAGTGGAACATACTTTTAAATGCAGCAAAGAAGTGAAAGTGTGCCCCAACCCCATACCAGATGTCAGCATAGTTAACAAACAGGAAAGTAACAAAGAAAGTAAAAACAAGAGTTAATCTGCCAGTGGTGACAAGCCTAAATGTTTTAAGTGTGGCAGTATGGGTTACCTTGTTAATAATATGTCATGTGAAGCCAAGGGGGCATTTCACAATGGATTTCAGGTATTTATACTCTAAACCAGTTCTTGCTGTGGAGCCCAAGAAGAAAGTAATATAATTTTCCAATTACACGATGACACAGAGTGTGTCAATTTTCCGTCTTGCAAAATTACTCTTGACAATCAGCCTATCACTGTGTACACAGATTCGTGTTTGCCCTATGCTTTAGTGGAGAAGGGTCTAGTTTCCAATCTGTTTCTGGACAAGCAGAAATAACTTGCAAAAACAGACATCAAACCGGGGGTAGGGTACAATGGTGATCTCATCCTGTTAGAAGGTATGATTGTAATGTAAATCAGTTTTAAAGGGAGACATATCACAGGGAAAGTGTATGTTACTAACAAAGAGTCCAACCTACTAGGGTGGTGTCATCAGAAGGAATTAGGTATTAAGGTGGACCCCATTCACTCTGAGCAAGTCATCCTTGTGGATCTCTCAATGTGTGGTAATGAAGTATTCAAGGATTTTCCAGATGTTTTTTCTGATGATTTGGGATTACTAAAAAACTATCAGCACAGTATTAAATTGAAACATAGAGCTAAACCGCAAGGTAAGACCTATTCCCCACCTTATTAGGGCTCCTTTGAAAAAAGAACTGGATAGATTGCTCGTTTTGGAGATCATTGAACCATTAGAAAGTTCCCAATGGTTGGCTCCTGTAGTCATAACTGCCAAGTCCTCAGGAAAGCACCTAAGGCTTTGTATAGACTTGACAGATTTGTATGCTAATATATGGGTCGACAGACATCCTGTAGCCCGGATTCATAAAGTCCTTACACTAGTTAAAGATCCCAGTTGTTTCAGTGAACTAGACCTCTCATCTGCCTAGCATCAGGTGGAGGTACATCCTGCATCAAGTCATCTGACATCCTTTGTGACTCCTTTAGGTGCCTACAAATACATATGCATGCCTTTTGGGATTGCTGCAGCAGCTGCCACATTTGAAGGGATAATGCAATATGTATGGCAGGAGATCCCTAATACTATGGCCCTCATTATGAACTTGGCGGCAATCACTGCCGACCGCCGTGCTGACGGTAAACAAAAAAACGTCATTGGCGATGAACTGCATACCGCCGTATAATGATGCCAAAAAGACAAACCTCCACCAATCTTGCAACCTCCACCCACTGCCAGGGTCAATGACGGCAGAAAGGCAGTACATCTCACCCCGCCAACGCCATGCAGACAAATCCCGCCCACCAAATAATGAAGCACAAATCAGCTTGGCGGACAGTGAATGTCGAACAACCATTGGCGGTACGGACCGCCAAGGCTAGCAATGGTACCCACCAACAACAAATGCACACATTGGCAAGTTTGAAAAGCACACACCTGACACACATCCACAACACTTTAAAACACATACATACACACCCCACGATCCTTTGCAACGCCAATAGCACGACAGATTTTGACAACACAACACACATGCACTGAACTATCACACCAGTCACACACACAAAAACACCACCAAAACTCACACATTGCACACCCACCATCACAAACCACACACCCAATCACACAACAGCACCCTCACCAATACACCTACAACACATCACCCACAACACACTCCATGGCACCCCCTAAGCACCCCGCTTCACAGACAGGGAGCTAAGGACCATGGTGGACGAAATACTCAGGGTTGAGCCACACCTATTTGCTGCACAGGTGTAGCAGGCACCCTTGGCCAGGAAGATGGAGCTATGGCAGAGGATAGTCAACAGGGTCAACGCTGTGGGAAACCATCCACGGACAAGAGATGGCATCAGGAATAGATGGAACAACCTGCGTGGGAAGGTGAGTTCCATGGCAACCAGGCACAACATCGCCGTACAGAAGACTGGTGGTGATCCCCCACCTCCTCCCCACGAATACACAGACTGGGAGAAGGTCCTGGCTATCCTTCCCCCGGAGGGCCTCACTGGACTCACTGGAGGACTGGACTCAGGTAAGTCAACTACAATACCTTAACAGTCATGACACCTGTAATGCATGTACCACCCCATCCCCTCACTACCACCAGGACCCCATCCCCTACCCAGCCCACAACACCCACACCCTCACATCCAAGTCACCTGCATGCCCACAATTCCCCATACAAATCACCATCCATCCCCGTGCACAGTCACCAACCCATGCACGTAATCTCAGGAGCACTACAACATTCACAGTGCACCACCCCCTCAATAAATGCATCAAAATGAATACAAAGTGAACCTGCATGCCACTACATGGGAATTCAACCACCAATTACCTCAACCAGTGCTGCAACCGACAAGAAAGTGCAGGACACACATCTCTGTTCTCTCACACACAGGCACCACCACCCATGGCACCCGGACGGAGATGTCAAGGTGTGCCAGTCCTCCACCTGAAGACGAAGGCCCCACTCAGGAGAGTGCAGAAGGATATCTGGCCACAGAGGAAATCCCTGGGCCATCCCACACCCCTGGACAGTTACCCTCCAGAAGCCCCACCCAGGACACCAATGACACCCCTACCACTCAGCCACCACCATCAGCTCTGGCCAAACAACCCCACACCAGTGTCACCAGGCCACGGACTGGCTGCCCACGTGTTCAGAGGCCCGAGTCTCCACCCACTACCAGGCAGGATGATGAAGGGCCAACTGCAAGTGGGACTGCCAGACCTGTGCTAGTGCCAGTGGGAGAGTAACAGTGGCCCGGGGGGGTGGCCCAAGGAGGGATGCTGCTGCCCAGTAGGTCATTGCTGAGGTCATGGGAGCATACCACCATTCTCAGGACGGGGTGGGCCAGATCCTGGCCATGTTGGAGCAGAATCAGAGGCTGCAGGTAGCACACCACCAGGAGGCCATGGAGCAATGGAAACAGCTCAATGCTACCATGGCCTCCATTGCAGGGGTGCTGCAGCACCAGACAAACATCCAGCCTGAGTCCTCCACCCACCTGCAGGCCCCTTACACTAGTCAGGACACTGCCCTGCCATCTACATCTGCTGCATCTACTGGACTGGTGGCACTGCCAGAGGGCTCACAGGACCCCAGCACCCCTACCCCTGCAGCCCAGCTTAACCCTTGCAAACGTGCCCTCAGACCCAGACATCCCACTGAAACACCAGCCAAGACAAAGCCCAGCGCCAGGAAGTGACTCTGCCCTGAACTGTCTCCCTTGTGTGCCACTGAGGTACCTTGTGACATGCCACTGCCATTTCACCATCTTCCAATGACCCCGTGGACTATACCTCTGTGCTACCAACAGCTGAGCATATGTACCTGAGTATGTTGTTCACCATGTGCCCACTCCCTTCCACTGTCCCAACACTCATGGATGTTTTGACTTTGAATAAATACACCTGTGCACTGAAAATATCTGTCCTTAATCAATATGAGCAATCAATTGTGAATGTGAATGCATTAGCCAGTTACCATCATAATGCCGCTTTTATTGCAGGAGGGGATCTAACAGACTTGTGTGTTTGAAGTATGTCACACTGTACATTCTATAGCGTTAACTGGCATCTGCCACTTCAATCATGATTTTGCCTTATCACTGGTAAAGGACACAACAGCACTTACTACATGAGTCACCCTGAAACAATGCAGTGAAGCCATCAGCATCATAGGAAATGTACCTGGGAGTCACTGGAAGTATAGCCGGATTAGCTGGGTCCTGGAGGGGATGTCTTCCCCCTCTTCTTCACTATCACTCTCATCCCTGCTCTGAGGTGGCAGGTCTGGTTGGACAGCATCCTCCTCTTCCAGAAGTGGGATAGCTTTCATCACAGCCAAGTTGTATGGCATGCAGCAGGCCACCATTATCTTACACACCTTGTCCGGAACATAGCACAGGGATCCTCCAGAGAGATGGACACATCAAAATCTTGCTTTCAGGAGTCCTATGGTCCATTCAATCACCCTCCTAGTACGACCAAGTGCCTCATTATAATTCCTTTCTACATCTGTCCTGGGATTCCTCACAGGGGTCAGGAGCCATTGCATGTTGGGGTAGTCAGAATCTTCTGCAAAAGTAGGCGAAAGAGGTTTGAAACTCACTCAATTTTCTTGCATACAGCCTGCCTGTCAGCTATGTAACTGATCCAGTGTCATACACACTCACCTATGAGCCAAGCTCTGTCCTCCTGTAGTTGTCCCATCATATGTGGCACACTGCTGTTTCTCAGGACAAATGAATCATGGACTCATCCTGGGAACCTTGCATTGACATGTGAAATGTACTGATCAGGAGTACACACCAATTGGAGATTCATGGAATGATAGTGTTTACAATTCCGAAACACTATTTCATTTACTCTTGGGGGTATGAGGGCTATGTGGGTACCATCAATGGCACCTATTACATGAGGGATATTTGCAAAGGCATAGAATCCATATTTGATGGCGGTGAGATCAGCCCTTTGGGGAAACTGGACATAACTTTGCAGGTGTTGAACTAATGCATTCAGGAAATTGGACAGAATGTGGCTGAACATTGGCTGAGATACCCCTGCAGCCATGCCCACTGTCACTTGGAAAGAGTCTGTGGCCCAAAAATGGATCACAGATAGTGCCTGCACAGTAGGTATGGCATGGTGATTCCTATTAGCCGGCCTCAGAACAGGCTCCATTTCTGCACAGAGGTCAAGGATTGTAGCTCGATTTAGTCGGTAAGTTATGATGATGTGACGTTCGTCCATGGTGGCCAGATCTACCAGGGGTCTGTAAACAGATAGGGCACTCCCTCGCCACATGGGTCTGTACCTATGGGGAAGGAAGTAAGACATATTGAGTTTGGACATACACTTGCATCACATGGTGACAGAATTCATGTTTTGCATGCAACACATATTTAACGCACACAGACACAATGAAGGAGGTAATCCTGTCAGGCTAATGTGTGGTGAGGTGTCTCAGTCAAAATGGCATCACAATGTAGACACACTACCCACCATGATTACATGTGGGGGAGCAGTACTGATGTAAGTAGTCAACAAACAGGAGAGGGAATGGAGCCATGGATGAGGTCCCCGGCCAGGCTATGGAGGTGTGGTGGATGCAAAATGGCAGCCTCCTGACATTCCAGGTAGTGTATTGTGGAAGTGACTTCATGCCGCTGGCGTAACTCATCATGGCGGTAGGCGGTGTTCACCGCCGTGCACCTGATCATTGGATAACATGGTTGTCAATGGGGAACCTAGGCCAATCATGATCCCCGCCGGCGGTGACGGTGCACACCGCTGCGGTATGTACCGCCAGTTTTACAAACCCTTGACACTTGACTCCTGCACTACGAGAAGGGAAGAACTCCACTGCGTGTGCTGCTGTGTCCTGACTCTGGTCCCTGAGATGGCACTTGTTACAGGGGAACGGGCCCCGACCTTGACTGCGGAGGAGCTGGAGAAGCTGGTGGACAGGGTCCTACCCTTGTATGCCAGGCTTTATGGGCGACCAGAGGAGCAGGTGAGTAGCTATTTGTCCTCCTTAGATGTGTGTGAATGTGGTGGATGCCTGTATGCATTTTTGTTTGCTGTGTAAATGCACACCCGTAGTGTGTCTTGCAGTTTTTGGCTTGAAAATTGTCCATCTGTATGTCTCCATGGGCCATGTCAGTTTGAACAGGCATGGCATTTGTGTATGGGGCACCCACACTGGCATCTGTTTCTTTTTTCTATGTTTCCCATGCAGGTCAGCGCCCATCAGAAGAGAAGACTGTGGCAAGCCATCGCCAAGGAAGTGCGGACCCTGGGTGTCTACAACTGGCAAAGCACCCACTGCAGGAAACGGTGGGTCAGGAAGACCGGAGAGGGCCAGCTGGGGAAGGCCTCCCAACAAGGAAGGGATGGGTGCACGTCAGACCCTGACCCCCCTAATGGCCTGTCTGGCGGTAGCCTATCCGGATTTGGATAAGCGCTTGAAGGCAGCACAGCAGCCATAAGGGGGTGAGTACCAACACTGTTGTGATGCCACTATGATGAGTGTAGTTAGATGCTAAGGGGTGCATGCATAGTACTGCCAGGCACATAGACAGGTGTGTCCCTGCAGTCCTGCCCCCCTCCACATCCGTGGGATAGTGTCCTATGTAGTTTTGGCTGGGTCTGTAGGCCTGTGAGGGGTCCCCTGTTTGGCCCATTGTAATCATTGTAGCCTCATGGACTTGCAGATGTTTTGGCTTGGCATCGCCTCTCATTTGTTCACTTCACAAAGTGTATCAGAGTAGTGGGGCAGGATGGGAATGTAGTGTACTGTGGGGTCATGACTAACAGTCAGGGGCACACTCATGACATGTGTTGTGTCTGCTGAGGGATTGTGTCTGAGCTGGGTGGGAGTGTATGTATCACAACATGTACATATTTCCTGGAATTGACATACTTCTTTCTTGTTTTGTTTCCCCTCCCCTGTGCTCTTGTGTCAATGTGTACATTATCATTATCTGGCTGAGGCACCGGTGAGCCCACAGGACCCATGTGGCAGAGTCCACCAACGCCAAGGGGACCAGTGGGTTGGAAGGCGAGGGGAGTACCACGAGGGAGGCAACTACCACTAGAGGTAGTGACTCCGATACCTCCTCCGATGGCAGCTCCCTGGTGGTGGCAGACCTTACTGGGCCCACCCATTCTTTGCCATCTTCCGCCACCCCCCAGACCATTACCGCCTCCCAGTTGCTCCCCACTGAGTTGCCCGTGTCCGCTCACCCAGTAGGGTGGGTGTCTCCTGCGCCCCAGGCACCTCATCTCCTGCCCCAGTCAGCCCTGCTGCCTTCACAGAGGAAGCTATTGACCTCCTGAGAACCACCTCTGGAGGGCAGACAACCATCGTGAATGCCATCCAGGGGCTAGCATCCCAGATGCAGCAATACAATGCATACCTGGAAGGCATTCATGGTGCCATGTCTGGCCTACAGAGATCTTTTCAGGCTCTGTCATCCTCTTTGATGACAGCCAGTGTCCCTGGTCTTTCCGCTCCCCCCACCTCTACCCCTTCCAGCACCCCACTCCCTTCACCCATCCCAAGCACACATACAGACAGCCAGGCACACACATTAACACCCAAGAAGCACACAGAGAAACACAAGCACCACACTTCCCACCATAGGCAGGCACACACCAAACATACCAAAGCACACACAACAACATCCACTTCCCCCAATGTGTCAACCTCCCCAGCCTTCCTGTCTGTCACCTCACCATGCACTCCCACACCACACACATCCACCATACATAAGCAGACTAAACAGGCACCTGTATGCACGTACAGCACACCTACACCTCGCACCACTCCCTCAACCTCCACCCCCAGACCTGGCTCCAAATCCCCTCTAACTGCACCTAAGCTTTTCCTCTCCTGTGTTGACCTGTTTGAACCCACTGGCCCACCCCGTCTAGTCCCTAAACACTTCCATGTCCTAGCCCAGTCCACTCCTTCCTCTTCAAAGGCCTCAAAAGTCTGCCCTTCCTATCCCCATGCCCCTTCCCCAGGGAGAAAGAAGCCCTGTGTTGCCCCAGGTCCCTCTGTCACCCCCAGTCCAGGCCCACTCCCCCTCCCTCCAAGGGCAAGCCCAAACCCTCTCCACCTCCACAGCCTAACCCTAAGCCCAAGACCCTCCCTTCCAAACCTGACACACCACCCCCGCCACACCCTGCCCCTGATCGCTGAGGTGCCTGGCTGCCCCATAGATGCCCCTTCTCAGTGGAGTTTCCTTTGCCATTGTAGGAGTCAAGTGTAGCCTATATTTGCACTTCTGGGACGTGACTATGGACTGGCCTATGGCCTTGTTTGGACATTTTATATTATTTATTCTTAGTAAATTTGAGTGCCCAGCAGTCCTGTTGGCACAATACTGAGTAGTTGTGCAGCATTTCACTGTGCGGGTGTGGTGTGCACAGGTGTGTGCATTGGTGCAGGTATTTGTTGGCTTGTGTCTGGTAAGTACATCTTGTTATGGTATGTATTACCATTGTCTTCGTCGTCGATCACGGTCCTGGAGAATATGGCCCGGAGAAGCACTGGCATTATTTCCAACTCTCGCTCCATGTCTGCGTCGGCATGTTCTGTGTGCCTCCGGTGAGGGTTTCCCCTTTTATGGCTCATTTCCAGAACTGATGGCGGTGTGGCGTTTCATAATTTGGAGGCCGGGTAGGGCCTTTCCGAAGAGCTGAGGGTGACCTCCTACATCATTGGTGGGACTACCAAAATGGCGGTGGGTGGATGGCCTGCTGCCTGTTTCTTGTGTGCTTCATTATTCGTCAGTCCGGGCTGCCAGACGGTTAGTGGTAGTTACTGCCACCGCCAGCGGAGCAGTGTTTACGGCCATGTTCATAACTACTACCTATGTGTTTTCAGGATGATATTCTAGTTCATGACAAGGATGAAAAGGAGCATAACTCTGTATTGAGGGAAGTTTTATCCAGACTAAAAAGGGCAGGGTTCACTATTAAGTAGCAACAATGTCAAATTAGAATGGGCTCAGTAGAATATCTGGGCAACACAATCTCTCACAATGGCATCAAGCCCAAATTGCTATAAAAACAGAAGCTACTATGAAAGTAGAACAACTCAAAACCTTTCTGGGGCTCTCTGAGCACTACTCTAAGTTTTGTACAAAACTATGCATGCATTGCACAGCCTTTACACAATCTAGTGAGAAAGAAAGTATCATTATAGTGCGAGAAAGATTGTCATTCTTCTTTTAAATCAGTAAAACTGAGCATAACCAAAGCCCCAACATTAGGTAGGTTTGACCCTAATAAACCCACAGTCTTGACAACAGACACTAGCAATAAGAGCTTGGGGGCTAGCTTAACACAGACAGTATATGGGAAAGTACAGATTGTTGCTTTTGCATTCAGAGCTGTGAAATGTTCAGAGAAACTATTCTGTGGTAGAAAAAAGAAACCTTAGCATGCTACTGATCAGTGAGACACTTTAAATTTTTATTGTGGAGCATTCCGTTCACTATTAAGACTGATCTCAAACCACTAGTGTATGCATTCACCACCAAAGCGTGGACTAGAACCACACCCATGATATCAAGGTGGATAGATTAGAAGGCTACCATTTCAAAGTGCAGTATTTTCCAGGAACTCAGAATACTGTGTCAGAGTTTCTTTCTTGTAGTCCTTTAGACTATCCCACAGACACTGTTGAAGAAGAAGAGAGAGGTGGTTGCGAAGTTATTTAGCATGAACAGGACTGAGTGGGAGGAATGCATGGGGAACAATGAGGAACTTAGTTTACTAACTGAATTCATATAGGAAGGGTGGACGGAAGGTAAGAATGAAGTTTCTGTCAGACTATCTACATTTTGGGAGGTAAGATTTGAAATGAGTATACAGGATGATACAGTTTATTGAGACAAGGAAATAGTGCTCGAGGAAGGGATCAGGGAAAAAATAATTGAGCTAGCACACAAAGGCCATTTGGGACATAATCTCACTAAAAACAAAGTACGATCCCAGTACTACTGGCCAGCAATGGATTCAATGGTGGAAGCTAAGGTGAAAGGGTTTCTAGAGTGCATAAAAAGTGACAAAATGCATCATCAGAAAGCCTCCTCTTTCCCCGGAAAAAGTTACAGACACAACATAGAGTAAATTAACTCTAGACATAAAAGGCCCTTTAAATCTCAAAACACTAAGAAAGAGTTTTATTCTTGTATCAATAGATTACCATTTGCATTGGATCGCTGCTAAGGGCCTCATTATGAGTTTGGCAGATCCACTGCAAGACCACAAAACCTGTGGGGAGGACGCCACTGTCATGGCGGTGAAGTCCCCTCCCTTAAGTGTATTACAATGTTCCCACTGGGTTGGTACCTCAGAAATCTTAATAACAGACAATGGGGTACAATTCACCTCATACCTCATGAAAGAGTTCCTGAGTGAACTACAAATTAAACCCTACAAAACTATGTTTTGTTGTCCCTGTGCTAATGGGTTAGTAGAAAGGAAGAATAAAATGGTGAAAGAGTGTTTGCAAAGGGCAGAAACCACAAGTGTGTCAGCTAAATCAGCTCTTCAAGATACTGTGAGAACGTACTGCACAGCACCTAATTGTGTCCCTAGAGTTTCTTCTTTCTTGTCCCTGAAGGGTAGACACCTGAAAACGACAATGACAGCTAGCTTCATGGTCAAAGGAAAAGGGATTGTGTATGGTGGATAGAGGAAAAGCATCATGGAAAATATCAATGCACGAGGAGAAATACAAAAACAGATACAATGTGACACAGCATGTCAAAGTTTCATCATTTAAAGAGGGGTATTGGGTGAACCTTCCCAAACCATGCAGGAGGGAGGGATCCAGGTTTTCCATAGCTTTGAGAACATCCTGAGTAGGGAAAAATGTTGAAGGGTTGGAAAAAAGTCAAACCTGGGGAATGAACAAAATGGTTCCTCATAGTCCTGCTCAGTTAGAGATGCAACACAGAGGCAGTAATTATTCAAGAGCAAAAATGGGAAAAGATCAGGAGGGCTCAAGGAAATCCGTCAGAGCACGTTAAGCTCCACAGTGGCATAGATATTATGTGTAAGGAAAGGCCTTCCTTGGCATGGTTACCCCCAGACGTTTTACCTTTTGTTGATGCCAGTTATGATTGAAAGTGTGCTGGGACCCTGCTAACCAGGCCCCAGCACCAGTGTTCTTTCCCTAAACTGTACCTTTGTTCCCACAATTAGCACAGCCCTGGCACACAGATAAGTCCCTTATAAATGGTACCCCTGTTACCAAGGGCCCTGTTGTCAGGGAAGGTCTCTAAGGGCTGCAGCATGTCTTATGCCACCATGGGGACCCCTCACTCAGCACATGCACACTGCCTCACAGCTTGTGTGTGCTGGTGGGGAGAAAATGACTAAGTCGACGTGGCACTCCCCTCAGAGTGCCATGCCCACCTCTCACTGCCTGTGGCATAGGTAAGTCACCCCTCTAGCAGGCCTTACAGTACTAAGGCAGGGTGCACTATACCACAGGTGACGGCTTAAGTGCATGAGCACTATGCCCCTACAGTGTTTAAGCAAAACCTTAGACATTGTAAGTGCAGGGTAGCCATAAAGAGTATGTGGTCTGGGAGTTTGTCAAATACGAACTCCATAGTTCCATAATGGCTACACTGAAATCTGGGAAGTTTGGTATCAAACGTCTCAGCACAATAAATGCACACTGATGCCAGTGGGGAATTTATTGTAAAATACACCCAGAGGGCATCTTAGAGATGCCCCCTGAATACCAGTCCGACTCCTAGTGCTAGGCTGACCAGTTTCTGCCAGCCTGCCACAACCAGACGAGTTTCTGGCTACATGGGGAGAGTGCATTTGTCACTCTGTGGCCAGGAACAAAGCCTGTACTGAGTGGAGGTGCTTCTCACCCCCCCTGCAGGAACTGTAACACCTGGCGGTGAGCCTCAAAGACTCATGCCTTTTGTTACAGCACCCCAGAGCATCCCAGCTAGTGGAGATGCCTGCCACTCCGGCCACTGCCCCCACATTTGGCAGCAAGGCAGGAGAGGATAATGAGAAAAACAAGGAGGAGTCACCCACCAGTCAGGACAGCCCCTAAGGTGTCCTGAGCTGAGGTGACCACTGTCTTTAGAAATCCCCCATCTTTAGTTTTGGAGGATTCCCCCAATAGGAATAGGGATGTGTCCCCTCCCCTCAGGGAGGCGGCACAAAGAGGGTGTAGCCACCCTCCAGGACAATAGCCATTGGCTACTGCCCCCCAAACCTAAACACACCCCTAAATGTAGTATTTAGGGGTGACCCTGAACCCAGGAAATGAGATTCCTGCAACCTACACAAAGAAGAAGGACTGCTGAGCTGAAAGCCCCGCAGAGACGACGGAGACGACAACTGACTTGGCCCCAGCCCTACCTGCCTGTCTCCAGACTCAAAGAACCTGCACAGCGACGCATCCGACAGGGACCAATGACCTCTGAGGATTCAGAGGACTGCCCTGAACCCGAAGGACCAAGAAACTCCAGAGAACAGCAGCACTGTTCAAAAACAGCAACATCTTTGCAACAAAGAAGCAACTTTTAAAGAACTCCCTCTTTCCGCCGGAAGCGTGAGACTTCACACTCTGCACCCGATGCCCCTGGCTCGAGCTCCAGGGAACTAACACCGCAGAGAGGACTCCCAGGCGACTGCAACGACGTGAGTAACCTGAGTCGACCCCCCTGCACCCCCACAGCGACGCCTGCAGAGAGGATCTAGAGGCTTCCCCAGACCGCGACTGCCTGGTAACAAGGAACCCGATACCTGGACCAAGCACTGCACCCGCAGCCCCCAGGACCGAGAGGAACCACCTTCCAGTGCAGGAGTGACCAACAGGTGGCTCTCTTCCAAGCCCAGGCGGTGGCTAGCCCAAGAAGCCCCCCTGTGCCCTGCCTGCATCACCTAAGTGACCCCTGTGTCCCTCCATTGCTTACTACAGCAAACCCGACACCTACTTTGCACACTGCACCCGGCCGCCTCTGTGCCACTGAGGGTGTGTTTTGTGTGCTTGTTTGTGTCTCCCCCAGTGCTCTACAAAACCACCCTGGTCTGCTCCCCAAGGACGCAGGTACTTACCTGCCAGCAGACCGGAACCGGAGCGCCCCTGTTCTCCATAGGCGCCTATGTGTTTTGGGCCATCCTTTGACCTCTGCACCTGACCGGCCCTGTGTTGCTGGTGCGGTGACTTTGGGGTTGCCTTGAACCACCAACAGTGGGCTGCATATGCCCAGGAAACTGACTGTGTAAGTGCTTTACTTACCTGAGGAACGTAACCAAACTTACCTCCCCCAGGAACTGTTGATTTTTGCACTGTGTCCACTTTAAAATAGCTTATTGCCATTTTAACCTAAACTGTGTGTACTACTGTTTTAAATCAAAGTTCCTTACCTGTGTGAAGTACCTTGCATTTTATGTACTTACCTAAAATCTTGAATCTTGTGGTTCTAAAATAAATTAAGAAAATATATTTTTCTACATAAAAACTATTGGCCTGGAGTTAAGTCTCTGAGTGTGTGTTCCTCATTTATTGCCTGTGTATGTACAACAAATGCTTAACACTACCCTCTGATAAGCCTACTGCTCGACCACACTACCACAAAATAGAGAATTAGTATTATCTCATTTTGCCACTATCAACCTGTAAAGGGAACCCTTGGACTCTGTGCACACTCACTTTGAGATAGGATATACAGAGCCAACTTCCTACATTATGTTAGGAATTAAATGTATCCACTAATAATGTATATTGCAATGCTGTAATTTGCGTGTTACAACTCGTATCCCACATATTGCTATGGCTTTACCATTCTTCCTTTTGTTCCTTACCTTGTTCATTAATCGTAGGAGCTGTTAGGTGAGATAAGGTTGTCATTTAATTCTTGTATTCTTTCCTCCTTTATGGAGCTGCCTCAGTACCTCGCAATGTTGTTTAGTCTTTTCCTTCCTAGTGTTGTAATTTAGACATATGATATTTATTTCCTCTGCCTGTTGAAACGTTTTAGCACTCCGTCCATCATCCTTTTTTGTTGGTAAAGTCACCCTAAGAGGCTAGGGTATGCCCAGACATGGGTCCCTTGGTCACTGTGCCACTGGATTCAAGCTAGCCTGGCTGACGAGGGGTGATACCCCGAAACTGGTCGCAGAATGCTTGTTTCATGTCCAGGGAAGACCTGGCCTGGCAGTTCGGGCTGGACTGTTCCCCTAGGGAACAGAGATAAGACTGATTTGCTTATGGCTGATTCCAAACTGAGGTGGCATGGTGAGCAAAGGAACAATGGATTAAACCCAGATCTGTGACTGGGGGTGAATGCTGAAAAGTTTTAGCACTCCGTCCATCACCCTCTTGTGTTGCTAAAGTCACCATAAGTGGCTAGGGCCTGCCCTGATGTGGCTCCCTTGCTCACTGTGGCACTGGATTCAAGCTAGCCGGCTGATGAGGGGTGATACCTCAAAACCAGTCCCAGTATGCTTGTTTATGGTACAGAGAGGATCTGGCCTGGCAGTTTGGGCTGGACTGTTCCTATGGGGAACAGGGTCAAGACTGATTTGCATATGGCTGGGTCAAAACTGGGGTGGCATGGTGAGCAAAGGAACAATGGATTAAACCCAGGTCTGTGACTGGACGTGAGTGTTAAAAGGTTTCAACACTCCATCCATCATCATTTTGTGTTGCTAAAGTCACCCTAAGTGGCTAGGGTATGCCCAAATGTGGGTCTCTTGCTCACAGTGCCACTGGATTCAAGCTGGCCTGGCTCATGAGGGGTGATACCCCGGAACCGGTCCCAGGATGCTTGTTTTCAGTCCAGGGAGGATCTGGCCTGGCCGTTTGGGCGTCACTGTTCCCATGGGGACCAGGGTTAAGACTGATTTGCATATGACTGGGTCCAAACTGGGATGGCATGGTGGGCAAAAAAAACAACAGATTGTCATGCAGCCTGAGAGATTGCCAGTGGCTGAGATTAATTCAGACTTTCTATCCATCTCCTTGTTGTTTTTGCATCTGTCTGAAACATAGCCACCACTTCTTGTGATCCTTTGAAGTGCTGAAGTTTTTAGAGGACTGTTTTCATAAAGGATTTTCTCCTCCCACTCTTTCATCCTAGCGATTAAAGGGTTCAGTGAGTCCTTGGCTGATTTCTTCAAGGCTATCCCTCCAGTTTAAAAGGTTAGTAAAGGGTTCCAGGCTTTAAAAAACGGTTCAACCATTGAAAGTGCCCCTCTGGGATTTACCAACAGTAATAGGAAGTTAACAAAAATATCCCTTTGAGCATTTAGAATCATCCAGTCTCCAGTGGCTAATGACCAAAGAGATTTTTCCAGCAGTAATCCCCTCGGCCAGAAGACGGGAATTTTGGGCCCCTTTTTTCATCCTACCCATTATATTTTTCCACACAGAGTGGTTCTTAAACTGGATGGCAAATTTAAACTTTAGGTCCAAACTGAATTTCATTCAGAGCATGTGATTTTATTTCCAGTCGACCAGTCTGAGGTAGAAGCCAAAGTTCCAAGCTGTCCTTATTTGTTTATAAAGGACAACAAACTTTTGAAAATCAAGTTCTTTCTTTTTGTTCTTTTGGCCTGGCCAATTCAGCTAAAACACATCAATCCTTTACCTTAGTAGGTGGGTAAACCATATATGTAGTGTTTGCACACGTGAACAAAATACACTCAATTCCCCTTCAAGTGAGAAAGTATATTGAAATTATGTGGAGATCCAATTCATTAACAAACCTTACACCTAAAATTATATCATAAGCAATCAAGATTATAACAGAGTTCAATACTCCTAATGTCCATGGTCAAAATTAGAAATCAAAATTTCATATTGAGTCCAAATGAAGATCCAAATTCGTTATATTGATCCAGATTTATCTCAAAAGTTATTTTCGTTCCAAATTTTCCAAATTTGTCCACTTAGAATGCTCCTCCGTCCGTCAACACGTGTTTCATCCGGGGACTACCCCTGGATTTCCTCAGGACCCCCTACAATAGTATATCCATACATACCATTAATATTGTATCATATAATACTATACCTAAATTGGTATTTAATCTCAAACTATTCTGAAAAGTATTGTTAACATGGTGGGAACCTATCTAAATCTCTTAATTGATTGGAAGTTAGATAATACAATCATTTTTTCAAAATATCCAATTTGTACATGACCAGTTAATAGTAAAAAAATGCATATTTCCAAAATCTAAATGGCCATATCCATTGCAAACATATTGTACAAACATAACCTCACATTAGTAACCTCAACCCTACTTATTGTTAAACACATTTCATATAAAACCTAAAACCTAAAGTGAATGCAAATACATGGGATACATCCTACCTTTCAAAGTGCACCAATTGCCTACGTTGTTGCTGTACTCCCTTATCTTTTCTCATCAGTCGGTTAACTCTGCTAACATAAAGTAGAAGATCCATGTCACATTATCCAACAGCTTAATTATAAATGAAACCCATCTGTGTCCCTATCTTATTACTCACCTCATGTTCTATCCATCTTGGATTTTTGCTCAAATCAATATTTCAGTTCTTATGAATTCCTATGGTGAATATAGAAGAAATGTCCAATAAACCCTTCTAATATCATGAGCATTGTTTTACAAAATTGAGACCAATTATTATGGGTAAACTCTCATAATATCGGATATGCACCCCGACTCACCTCTCAGTATTGCGGCTCATTTCGAGCGAGTACGCTCTAAACTGTCGAAGCCGAGGCTTTCTGGCTTCCCCATATTTAACCTCCGATCTCAAAGTTGCCATCAACAACGGACTCCGCTCATTAGCAGCCGCGTATTCCAAGATTAAGGAAATCAAAAAGGGACTATAGATAATCTACATTCTTTCGTTTATCTGAGCTACGCGTCACCATCTTGTACAAACATAAAAACAGCAATTCTTAATCTGAAAAATGGTTATTATAAACTACCAAAACTCTCAGGAAACGAAAACAGAAATAATCATAGTTTTTAGATATTATAAGTTATTGGAGGGGCAATGTATGTTTGGCCCAACCTAACTATACAATTCAATGTTTTAATGTTATGTATTCATATGCATTAGTATCTAGTGTGTAAAAAAAATCTTCTCTTGACATCATCGAAGGCAACCTACTACCCTTAATGGTATAATCTACTGACTATCTAAAAATTAATTTCTGTGAAATACCCCTACTAAGTAGATAAATCTGATTTCTATTATCCTGCCTATTTTTCTCCTAGGAAATACTCCATTTCATAATCAGTATTCAGACCCTGCTCCACTGCTCCTAATTTCAAAATCCATTGTGACTCCCTTCTTCTTAAGGTTAATTCTCTGTTTCCGCCCCGAGGTTTCATTTCGCAGTAGTCCAACCCAAAAAATCTAAATATCTTGCGATCACCCTGTGCATTACAAATTTTCATATGGGATGCTATTGGATAACGGTCATCTTCTTGGCTAATCGCCCTCAGATGTTCAGAGATTCTCACCTTTAACGGATGTATTGTACTTCCTAAATATATTTTGCTACAATTACATACAATCATATATACTACAAATTTCGTATATTGCAATCAATATGTGATTTTATAAGCTTCTTGTTCCCTCTCATATCCTCAAATTCCTTTTTTGGCTGCCACGCCCATTTACATACAGAACAGGAACCACATTTGTAAAAACCTAAACTACGCCTATTGAGCCAATCTAATTTATTTCTCTCTACTGGATAGCTGGGACTAAGAATATTATTAAGGGTATTACCCCTCCTATATGCAACAAGAGGCTTATTTCCAATATATCTCATTAAAGTTTCATCCCGAGATAATATTGACCAATGCTTGTTCATGATCCTAATCAATTTCTTAGATTTGTCGGTAAAGTCTAAAATGATCCTAATCTTACAATCACTATTTTTCCCAGATGTACCACCGTTATGTACACCCATATCAAGTGTCTGTCTGCGTGGTATATTCTTCACTTTTCGTAAAGATTGCTGTATGATATCCTCTGAGTAACCCCTGACTGCAAATCTTTGTCCCATATTATGTATCTCCTCATAAAAGTCACTGTTCTTGCTGCAGTTTCTCCTTGCCCTGATCATTTCCCCCAATGGTATTGCCTCAATCTGATGCGGTGGATGAGCACTAGTTGCATATAGTATGTTATTGCATGAGGTTGGTTTGCGATATAGTCTACTCTCTATCTTGTTGTTCTCCACGAACAGCTCCACATCCAGAAATTCTAAACTTTTATCACTATATTTATGTGTGAATTTAATATTAACATTATTTTCATTAAGATATGCTCAAAATTCTTCCAGTGTACTTTCATCTCCTGTCCATAGCATGAAGCAATCGTCGATATATCGCCCCCAATAAAGAATATAAGTATGCCATTTAGCTGCACCTGAACCCCAAATCCAGGTTTCCTCAAACCACCCCATAAACAAATTAGCGTATGAGGGGGAAAATTTCGAGCCCATAGCCACACCCTGTTTCTGTTTATACCAATCTCTTTTAAATAAAAAATAGTTGTTGTTGAGTATAAATTCAATCATACTAATTATCATCCGTGTGTGTTCAAATAGACTGGCTGATCTTTTGTTCAGGATGTATTCGATCGCTTTAATTCCACAATCATGTCGTATACTGGTGTACAAAGCCACCACATCCAGAGTGACCATTCTCATGCCTACTTCCCACTGTATATCAGATAACACACTCAATATGTGTTTTGTGTCTTTTATATAAGAAGGCATATTGTGAACAAATGGTTGCAAAAATCTATCAACAAACTCCGATAGTTTCTCTGTGGGACCTCCTATACCTGAGACAATAGGTCTTCCGGGTGGGAATATGGACTGTTTATGTATCTTTGGTAGCATATATAAACACTGATATTTGGGGCGATATACCTGAAGATACAAATATTCATCCTCGTCCAACAGCTCCCTGTCTCTCCAATTCTTCAACATGTTATTAATCTCCCTAATCACAATGTTCATCGGATTGTATGTCAACTTCTCATAACAGTTAATGTCATTTAACTGTGTAAGTATCTCCTGCTCATAATCTTTACGATTCATGATCACTATGTTTCCTCCTTTATCCGCTCTTTTGATAATCACATCATCATCTGATTTTAGATCTTTCAATGCTGCATATTCCTTACTATTCAAATTTGGTTTTCTAAGATATGTCCTTTTCATCTCCTCTTTATTTTGGTCATTCCATACCATTTTAAAGAAAATCTCTATATTATTCTCCCCTATAGATCTTGGCGTCCAAGTTGATCTTTGTTTTAGACCACTCATGACATGTATATCAGATGATAGGTTCAATTCTTGTAAAACAGTCGAAATGGTTGTCGGATGCTCCTCATAGTCTGTAATAGTCATCAGAGCTACTGTGTCATATAAGTCCTGAATAGATAGATCACTAAGTGTTGGTTTAACTTTTAGAGCTAACTCCGTATCATTCTTATGTGAATCAAAATATCTCTTTAATTTCAATTTTCTGACAAATGTATACAGGTCTATCTTTGATTTACAAATATCACCCGATGATGATGGACAGAATCCCAGGCCTTTATTTAGAAGACATATCATATCAGTAGATAATGGCTTATCCGATAGATTAACCACATTGTTTTCAAATATCCCATGTAGTTCTATGTCTTTTTTGTCCCGTGACCTCGTTCTCATTCCTGAATAAGTTTAGCTTTTTCCATCCTCTCTTCCCTCTTCTTGTCTTCCTGTCCAACCTTTCTTTTGATTTGACTCCCAATTGCCCTGCTTTATTCTCTTAAACTCCTGTAAAAAACCCACACCTAATGAATCTGATCCCATGTGTGGTTCATTTCCTTCAGTGTCACTTAAATTAGTAGCTAAACTACTTCTAGATGTGGATGCTGATTCTGATGACGTATTTGATTCAACAGTCACTGTAGTATTCTTGACCAAATGATCATATCTCTGTGAAAAGGTGAAAACTCTCCCGTTAGCATAATCTAGTTAATCTCTTTTAAACTTTCTAGCTTTTCTCTGTTTTATCTCATCTTGATATTTCATAATCACTTCATTCAAGATGAGATCATTCTTTTCCGTAGCTTCTTTTAAATTTAATTCTATAATTTATTTTTCTAATATATATCTATATCTGATTGTAATTTTCCCACTTTCCTTTCCGCATTCTCTATTAGAATGTCCATCAATTTCATTGAATTTGATTGTAGCTCCTCTTCCCATCGTTTCAATAGATCCCCTTCTAAATCATCATATGTGGGAAATATATGAGAGCGTAGACCTCGCGGTATTCTATCTAACTTTTTATATTGATTTAATGTAACTGCATCCCACCATCTGGACATCTCATTTTTCTTAAGCTTTTCCAGCCTAATAAATTTATCTCTGAGTCCTTCTTTTCTCTTGTGGTTCCCACCACCCATGGCCTGTTGTACTGTCACACCTTTATTCAAACTCCTAAATAAGTCCTCTGCTAACTTCAATCTATCCTCCAGCTTTCAATTCAATATGTGTTAAAAATATGAGTATGGAGCTGCCCACTCTATATCACAATTCAGAAGGAAAAAAAAGGGAGGTGATTCTTGAGTATCTGGCGCTATACCCTCATAAAATAACTCTATACTATATCTTGTGGTACACGGTGCAAAAACTGGGGTTACACCTTCCAATAACCCTAAACTAGTAACAAAAAGCTACCCTATAGTATATATGTAGTGTTTGCACACGTGAACAAAATACACTAAATTCCCCTTCAAGTGAGAAAGTATATTGAAATTATGTAGAGATCCAATTCATTAACAAACCTTACACCTAAAATTATATCATAAGCAATCAAGATTATAACAGAGTTCAATACTCCTAATGTCCATGGTCAAAATTAGAAATCAAAATTTCATATAGAGTCCAAATGAAGATCCAAATTTGTTATATTGATCCAGATTTATCTCAAAAGTTCTTTTCATTCAAAATTTTCCACATTTGTCCACTTAGAATGCTCGTCCGTCCGTCAACACGTGTTTCATCCAGGGAGTACCCCTGGATTTCCTCAGGACCCCCTACAATAGTATATCCATATATACCATTAATATTGTATCATATAATATTATACCTAAATTGGTATTCAATCTCAAACTATTCTGAAAAGTATTGTTAACATGGTGGGAACCTATCTAAATCTCTTAATTGATTGGAAGTTAGATAATACAATAATTTTTTCAAAATATCCAATTTGTACATGACCAGTTAATAGTAAAAAAATGCATATTTCCAAAATCTAAATGGCCATATCCATTGCAAACATATTGTACAAGCATAACCTCACATTAGTAACCTCAACCCTACTTATTGTTAAACACATTTCATATAAAACCTAAAACCTAAAGTGAATGCAAATACATGGGATACATCCTACCTTTCAAAGTGCACCAATTGCCTACGTTGTTGCTGTACTCCCTTATCTTTTCTCATCAGTCGGTTAACTCTGCTAACATAAAGTAGAAGATCCATGTCACGTTATCCAACAGCTTAATCATAAATGAAACCCATCTGTGTCCCTATCTTATTACTCACCTCATGTTCTATCCATCTTGGATTTTTTGTTCACGTGTGCAAACACTACATATATACTATAGAGTAGCTTTTTGTTACTAGTTTAGGGTTATTGGAAGGTGTAACCCCAGTTTTTGCACCGTGTACCACGAGATATAGTATAGAGTTATTTTATGAGGGTGTAGCGCCAGATACTCAAGAATCACCTCCCTTTTTTTTCTTCTGAATTAGGTGGGTAAACCAAGCTATTTCTAAATATGATGCAGTCAGAAAATTGCAGGTTCCCTGTGTTATACATGAGGGAGGGGATCTACCAGAGGGGTAGCTGCGACCTACGCTGACGCTAAGGGTGTTCCTTTGACTGCCGTTTATTAGGCAGCAACATGGTCATGCACATTTACATTTGCTAAACACTATTGATTGGACTTGGGAGATGTTATCTAGAGTGACCTTTGCAAGGCTATTGAGACATCTCCACATTCCATCTCCTCATCAGTGTATGAGGTGAAGGCAGCTCCCATTGATAGTGGTTTTTCTATTACCCCATTCTCAGTTACATCAACAAAGCATAGTGAATCATGCCACACTGTTCTCAGTCACATTCAATCTCAAGAGGACACCCTCATCAGCTAGGCTAGCCTGTGTATGAGAAGTGATAGGCTTTACACAAATCTTGCTTAATTCTGGCTACATCATCAAGCATCTCGAATAGTTCTGAAAACATTGTTGGACTCAATGTCAACTCCTCACATCAAAGTGGCTGATAATATGAGTCATAAGGATAAAGAAAAGGATCCTAAAACTGGCACAAAGTGATCAAAACGATCCCTACAATTCCGGACTCTTTAATAAAAAGAGAAAAGTGACCCTAACCTGACATTAGATATCGTTATGAAAAACATAATGCTGTGCACATCGTCCAAAAAGTACAAGAATCTGAGAAGCTTACATAAAATAAACCAATCTCAAAAGTAGAAATGCCAAAGGTGATTGTGACTGTTTTAAACAGTTGAGTCCCGGTTTGGGGTTCTAATGAATTCCCTTGAGAAGGTAAGCAAATGTTATGGCTTTCATTATGACCCAGGACATATTGTCTGGTGTTTTTCATGTTCATTTTGTCCTTGGGACAAATAGCCCCAACCCCCCTGCAGCACACACCCTTTGGCTGCTGGTTTACATTACCACATTAAGGTACAGGGAAGGGAACTGTCTGCAGTTGAGGTACTATTTGTATCCATATGCTAAAGCTGTTTGAACTTTTATTTATGGTTCATTAATGCAAAGCCTTTATTATTAGGGTGAGCGCTTTAAATACAGGTTGTAAGCGCAGACTGTACTACGGACAGTGGCTTCAGTAAAAAAAAAGAATGCATACACACATTTGTAAAGTTTAACAATATGAGGATACATATAATGCTCCCAGAATGCTCTCTGATTAGGTGCAAGCAGTTACAGGAGCTTGAAAGCAAGATGGACGAGTCGTTGCTTTCAAAATAAAATGTTCACACAAAAATATGAACTATGAGAAAATATTTTGCTAAGTTACTGTGAAACTTTAGGTACCATTTCGTTGAAGCATCATTTAGTAAAATGTCTTGACATGTTTCCAAACAATCTTCATAATAGAAAATCAGTGAAACTAGTTTCAACAAGATTATGAAAAACAAGCTTTGGCAAAGCCAATACGTCCAACATTGGTGGTCAGCCTTAAGGTTTTGTCAATGCGTGACTTGTTTTGACATGGCTTTTGTAAAGTTTTATTGTTGTGTCGGAACTGCAGAGGCCTCACTATTATAACAAATATTGGCAAAAATATTGTTTTGTCTCAAAAAGCGCACATTGCCACAGTAGTTACTGACACTGAACAAAACTACTTTGTGTGCCGATATGCTCCTTGTGAAAGAGCAAATTGATGTCACTCACAGTGAAGCCAATGGGTAGAGAAAGAGATATAATTTTAATAACAACAAAAGGTCTCGATTAACACCAGACCTAATTAGGGGCCAATTGTTAAAGAAAGTCACCAAAGTGCACCCATGCTATATGACTTTGCATTAGTGCAGATTTACATATTTAATGAATTCAGGAGAAGTTACAAAAGTAGACCAGGAACTTGTACTCCTAGAAAACATTTGTGAACCGTATTTTAGCACAAGCAAAAATAACATGTGTCGATTTGCTCGTATGGAAATCTGTTGATTGTTTCCAAGTTAATTTTCCCTCCAACCACTTTTTTCCCAACCCTGGAAGAAGCTTTACTTCTGCCCTTGTCAGGAGTAAATTTCTTATATTTGTCACAATGGGAAAAGATTAGAGAAGATCTGGAGAAAACCCTTAAAACATGCAAGTTAGTAGGTTTGGCCAGACTCAAATGGGCAGTCTAAACCTGGAACCTTTGCTTCCAGCCCCAATATGGAGATCTGAGGACAGGTGGCAAAATAAGGAAGTTGCTAGTATTCAGGTCCTACTATAGTATTAACCCTGGCATAAGCAGAGGGGCTATTATCAGAGCTCTTATATAATGAGACTGTCATAATTTGTCCCCCCTCTACATGGCACCAAAGGGACAAGTAGATTTTTTATTGAACAGGTAGATTTATTGAACAACTTGTCCTATGGACAAGTAGATATTTTATTAAATTCCACACCCCTGAAGTGTTCTAAATACTCCTAAACATCAATTGATTTATCATAATAGCTATCCCAGATAAATATATCATAATAAGATGTATCTTCATATCATCTTTGTATCATTGCATTGTTTGTGTAGGTTACTAACCTTGTAACGTTCGTGACTTTTACTTCCATACAAGACATTTGCACTCCCATATTGTGTTTTTCTGCATCATTTCTCTCTCTTTCGTTAACTAAAAAAGTGACTCAATAAAAATGTACTGAAATAAAAAAAGACAGAATTTAAGCTATTTTAGTGCACCAACTTTTTGTATCAGGGCCAGAACTAGTATTTTGTGAACATGAGAGGCCACTTTAAATTGCAATATCAGTCTCAATGATAGGAAAACCACCCCCTGCAACCACTTACCTGTTTTTAGCTCTGTGATTTAGGCACCCCTATGACTTTCCTGTCAACTATAACTTGCTTATATATTGTATGTCTCTATGATGCACTTCTGGTTATGCCTTGCCTTTATAATACCCATGTATTGTTATGCATCTCTTGTATAGTGCATTTTGAGCTTCGGAAATACCCATTGGATTATGGTCATTGTAACCACTAACACCCTATCATGACTTCACAAGCCTTGAACTAAGTATCCCTTATGTAAATGGTGCAAGTGTGCAAACCCGGCTACACAACTATGAAACATGTCCTGAACTATGTAACCGCAGTCAACCTTGTGCTCTGGGCCTTGCTAAAACCATTCTGTCACCACGTATTCCATCTCATAGACTCTGAGTCTATTAGTTATCTTGTTTTGATGTATACAGTATAAACAGAATAAAACTAAAAATAAGCCAAAAATGTTAGCAGTTCATTTCATATTACCCTCCATTAAATAAGGCCCCTAGCATCTTTAAAGCAAGAATGTTCAATGTAGGAACTAGAGGGCCAGATCTATGCCACAGTTCCAAGTCAACCCCTGACTATATAAATTATTTAATAAAAAAAATATATCTTATATAGATATCTTTGAAAGTTGGCCTGGGTCTGAGCCACGGCCTGGGTTTTTGTGGACCTATGTTGGGCACTCTTGCTTTAAAAGATGTGACTTTGCTCTGACAGTGAGTATGATTATTATGTCATACTGCATCCTAGTTACACTTCCTCTACCACATGCAACAGTAAGCGTTTGCTTCTCACCTTGCTAACCCCGGACAATCCAGTGTGCAGAGGGAACAACATGTTATCTGATAGGAATTAAGTAGTATCATGAGGCAGAAAAGGTAAAAGAAAATTACCCCATAAGTAGGTATAGTCCAGTGGGTAGGATCAGACCATGAACTAGACAATTTGACATAGAATCCTGGCTTCACCTCTTTCTCATAATTTGCAGACGATAAAACCTGTGTTAAAAAGCTAGACAGAAATCCAGCACAGTAGAATTTCCCAGAGATGGAAGTCCCTGTTAGTGCTATTTTCTCAAAATTGTTGAAACCCAAATTATTATTATTCGCACTAACTTTTGGGATTGGGGGTCTTGTGTGAGTTCCAAAGGACAATCAGACAAGGATCAAAGTAAAAACCAGACAGGCTTATTTAAAAATTAAAATCATCCCAGAAGGCAAAGATAGTCAGTTCAAATCAAAATATTAATACATACTTAAAATGTGACTAAACGGGAATCAGCATAAGGGCTCAGCCTCTATTCTACTTAAGTAGCTAGAACCAGAGCTAGTCTCTATTCTGTTTAAGTAGCCAGAAACTGATAGGGTCTAGTACAATTCAAATATATGCTAAACTATTCTAAATAAACAGGCAAAACGCAAGCTATCATAGGGACTGATCAGTATAAAAGCAGGGGAAAATATATAAAATCTCTAAGTATGTGTTAATAGGAAGACTAACATGGGATCCAAAGAGAGCAAGAAAAAGTCTTGGCTCACATTCCCAAAACATCATATTAGATAGGTTTTCAAACATAGAAACCACACTGTTAACAGAGTGTGAAACAAATGTTACATCATAATATCCAGTTGTAAAACAGAAATCACAAGGAAAATTACTTTTTGCTCTAATACTTATAAATAATCCTCTATTATACTATGATGGAGAAAACAAAGGCACTTTTGAAAGTACATATACAATCTCTGCTAGCCAGAGGAAGTTGCCTTGTAAAAATACAGCCTAGTCCTGCTCCTTCCTCCAGGACATGATAAACAAGACAAAGAATATATATTTTAAAGATATAACCTAAAAAAGACTGTAAAACTACTTCAATAAATGGTATTTTTTTTAAATGCTGATGGACACATTTTTAACTCGAGCTACACTGACAGAGAAATGAGAAACAATGTTCATTTTAAAATGTGAAACATACAACAAATGGAAATGAATTTGAGGCCTACTCATGTCAACTTAAAAAAAATTGTTATGTTACATTCAGTTTAATTACATTGTTTACTATTTATTCATGTTAACCAGACACGCTTTATTTGTTAAATCTAACTTCACTCTCGTATCCCTGAGCTTGATTATCAGACACTCCTCGAATGAGACAGCCATCTTTTGTTTGTGTCACATCTTTCTGCTGAGCACTTCTCACCACTGGTCTCGCTAAGGTGCAGAAAGAGGGTGGGACATTTGGTGTCTCACTTGGTGAGGGACACAGAAGAGCTATTCTGCTCTGAGGCCATGGCTGCAAGGGCCCACACAACTCCTTTCCTTTTTTCAGAAGCTACTTAGTGGGTGATTTGAGCATTATAGCCACAGTCTCAAAGCAGAATTGCTGTTCCAAGGAGGCTCAGCTTTCATCCATTCACTGTAAAGAATGCCCAAAAATCTGATGTAAAATGGGAGTGTTTTGCGACCTTGTCAGGGGTACAAAGCACTATAAAAATAATGTAAAGGGGGACATGGCCAAGGAAGCATGGAACCGGTCATGTGTAAGCTGATTTCAGCATCCAAGGCCTGCAGAGGCAATTATCCTAATCCCCACGGTGCCCACAGTGAGCGGTTCAGATCACCGGTGTTTAGGGATCGCGGCAAAGCAAGTGGCGACAGCTCTCTTGGCACATGGAAAAAGGAGCTGGGCCATGGAACACAAGATCGCAGTTCCAGGGTGGAATGCGGCATAAGCATCCTGGTCCGATTAGGAGGGTGGAGACAGGCAGCCTCAGAGGGGCGGCATTGGAGAAAAGGCAGCCCTAGCTTGGGGGCAATGCAGGTAGTGCTGCAAGAGGGCTAAGAGCACAGGAGACATCCGGTCAGAGATGAGACACTGTGCAATGGCAAGGGGGCAGCGCCGGTGCCATAGGGTGTCGCCTGGGCAGACCTGCTCAGATGACGGAGGCCCACCTGGGACGAGAAGTAAGCCCGGAACGACATTGGGGGCCATGGGAACACCATGGGAAGCCCCCACCCCCAGCTACTGGCATATGAAATTAGTACACTGTGGAAGAGAGGAAAATGCAGGGTCATTGGGTGTAGGCCCCTACATTGGGCTACACCTGAGTATCAGCCACCAACTCATTTAAGAACCAAGCACACAAGAGGAGCCAGACCCCTTTAAGCATAAGACTAACAAAAGGGCCAACAACACCAGGGAAGGCTGGTCCCGGGACCTATAAGACAGCTCTGTACAGGCTGTGGGAGTGCCTGTGCCTGGGAAGCACTGGTTGGTCTAGCTCGGGGGGGATGCCCAGCCCAAGTATATATCCCTGCACATTGGGCAGTGGGCTAACTCATAGTTAGCAATCTGCAACCACAGGGTGCCTGATCTCCAGCGAGGCGCCGGTGCCATTTGGTTGCAGCCCGTAAAGACTTAACCCATGTACCTGGGTGGCTGGCCTCCGGACAAATGCCCACATTGTGTGACCAGCAACCCCAGGAGTGTCTTCGGAGCATTAGACACCACCAGCCTTGAGGTCCAGAAATGGTGTGATCAAAATCTGCCAGGCTACTCTCACTGTAGGACACAGCCCCCACTACAGACCAATGACGAATTTGAGTAGATAAAAGTAGTGGCAGTTGTTCACCAGAGGCAGCCAGTGTCATAAGCCAATAGATGGTCAGTACTGACAGAAGAAATGGGAGACTCTCACAGGGGAAGCTCTAAGCGAGGAGTGGACTGAGCGAAACCTACCCCAGCAAAGGTCACTCTGATGATATAGAGGAGATCATTTGACTCCCCCTCCCCCAAGAGCAGCACATAGAAAGCATGACAGGAGTGATGGCCATTGCCCAAAATGGACTTTGTCTGTGGGCTGCAACCTGCCACAGTTGCTTACAGTGTCCACATTTCAAATCTTGAAGGGCGACAGACATCTCAGCCATTGGGGTGTATTTTTAAACCTGTAGCCATAGGATATGAGGAAGGAGGAGCTGTGGGAGAGGGAATGAGGTCCACAAGCCAGTACACATATGCAAACCAGCATGTTGGGAGAGGCAGGAGAGAATACTAAGGCAAGAATCATGGCTGACCCTGTAAAGTACCAGACTACAGGAGGGCTGACTCCTAAAGTGCCCTCCTGAAACCTGGATGGCCTGAGCAGCAAGCTTAAGAGGGGAATTGGGGCAAAACAGGCATGACCCTGACTTGGTTCTGTTGCAGGGGACACACCTGGTAAGGACTAAATGTGGGTTTCTTGGCCATGGCCGCTATTCCTGCTGGTCCATGCAGGGTTTATGGTAGGATCCCAAGGATGGGGATTTTTATCCATAGGTCCTTCCCACTACAGATTATGCAATGCTGGGCTGACCCCCCACAGGTGCTACTCTGCAGTCAATGGGCAGTGGAATGGAATTAATGTGGCACTAGTATCCTGGCATTGCCCTATAGGCCTGCAGGATGTGGGGCTAGATAAAATGGATGAATGGTTCGCAGAGGTCCCAAATATGGTACTGGTGGTGGAAGGGGATTTAAACCTCACTTTACAGGCGGACATAGATATGGTTACCACATCAGGCAGGCCACCCCAACTGAACACATGCTTACAGGTTTTCCTGGAGGTGACAGGGATGACAGACCTATTGAGGGCAACACACCCAAAAAAGTTGCATTACTCCTATGCTTATAACTCCATGCTCTCCCTGTCCCCACTTGACTATCTAGTAGTGCCCAAGCACAGGATAGAAGAGTTTAGAGACCCGTGATATCTGCCAAGGGGCATAACAGACAATTCCCCCATCGAGACCACTCTAGAGATGGCTTTACCTGACCAAGGGTAGAGTGGAGACTAGACCACTGGGATCTAACAGACTGGAACACTCTGACATGTATAACCCATAGGATGGAACACACCTTTAGGACAAGCATGGGGTTGGTGAGCTCCAGTGCAACTCTATGGGAAGTGCGTAAAATGGTAGTGAGGGTACACTTGATAGCCCATATAGCCAGGAAATAGAAGGAGTGAGTGAACGTCCTCGGGAAATTAGAGGAACAATTAGTATAGCTAGAGGCGGTCTGACTACATAGCCTCCACTATAAAGGACTGGGCTCTGAGGCTACAGCTGTGCCATGAGAAGTATAGGGCACAGGTCACCTGGGGGGCAAGATCAATTTTCCTAACCAAGCAAGCCCACCTCTACGATGTGGGCAACATTGCAGGATAACTTCTGGCATGCCCATTGGGTCAAGGGACAGAGATGGATACACAGGATAAACAGAAAGCACGGGACCCCAGTGCAGATGGCAGGGGGCATAGTCCAGGCCATTGCCAACCACCTAAGCCAACTACAGAAGCAATATCTGCTTCAGAGGCACAGAGATGACTGAACCTGAAATCTCTGAAGCTGTGACCCAGTTGAAAAGTAACAAAAGGCCCCGGGCTCCAACTGGTTTACGGTTGAATATTACAAATTAGTGAAATCCAAAATTACAGGGCTACTTAAAGCCACGTTGGAAGCACCTAAAGACGAAGGGACTCTGTTGGGGATCTGCAGCAAACCACCACAGTGCTCATCCATAAGGAAGGAAAGCCACCGTAGGAGTGCACCTTCTATGCTCCGATCTCTATAGGACATGGAAACTAAGATCGGGCTAAGATCTTGGTGAATCACCTGATGCATGTAGTGGATACACTTATCTCACCAGACCAATTGGGATTTATGCCATGCAGGGTAATGAGACATAACCTGAGGAGACTTTTTGGATGTCTGGCACGTAGCATCCTCTTCCGGATCCGGCCATAATCCTCACGTTCGATGCTGAAAAGGCATTTGATTTTTGGAGTGGCCATACCTGATGGCAGTCCTGTGCACGACTGTTTTTGGCCCACCATTCATGGCATCGATAGAGTTACTATATGGGACTGGCTGGCAAGAGTATGGGTCCGCTGTGCAGTCCGATGCAAATTCCAACTGAGCAGAGGTACCAGTCAGAGTTTCCTGCCTTTCCCTTTGCTCGGCTAGATACAGTGATAAGAAGAGACGCACTGCTTTGCAGACCAAGGTGGGACCTAGCCTGGGAGAATGTAATCTAGCTACATGTGGACGACATACATATCTGGTAGAACCTGAGAGCTCAGTCCCAAAGGCCCTGATAATTGTGTAAAATATGCAAGGTTCTGCATATATTGGAGCAAATCAGCGACCTACCCCCTGACAGTTTGGATACCAGGGAGTGACTGGGTATGCCCATTGAAGACGCCTTAGCGCGGTGGCACTGATAACGCAAACTAAAACATGGGCCTAACTAAAAACAAGACAGCCATCTTAAAATATTTCATTAAATAAATGTGCTAAAACAGAGCAAGCTAAATAGGTTAAAAGTCACTAGGTGACGGGGCACGAGTCTGCAAGCCAAAGGCTAAACTTACTCCTGTATCCCATTAAAACAAACTAGGATTCACAACACCCTCCCTGTTGCTGTAACAAGTATGACACCATAACTTGACGCAACCGAAGGTGAATGAATCCAAATGCTAAAAATGCTCTTGACTAAAAGCTAAAAGCACAAAAACTAGATAAAAAATCACATTTAAAAACGTGTTAAAATTAATAGCTAAAAAACATACAAAGAGATATAGGCGGTCATTCTGACCCTGGCGGTCAAAGACCGCCAGGGCGGAGGACCGCGGGAGCACCGCCGACAGGCCGGCGGTGCTCCAATGGGGATTCCGACCGCGGCGGTAAAGCCGCGGTCGGACCGGCACCACTGGCGGGCTCCCGCCAGTGTACCGCCGCCCCATTGAATCCTCCACGGCGGCGCAGCTTGCTGCACCGCCGCGGGGATTCCGACCCCCCCTACCGCCATCCAGATCCCGGCGGTCCGACCGCCGGGATCCGGATGGCGGTAGGGGGGGTCGCGGGGCCCCTAGGGGCCCCTGCAGTGCCCATGCCACTGGCATGGGCATTGCAGGGGCCCCCGTAAGAGGGCCCCTACATGTATTTCACTGTCTGCTGTGCAGACAGTGAAATATGCGACGGGTGCAACTGCACCCGTCGCACAGCTTCCACTCCGCCGGCTCGATTCCGAGCCGGCTTCATCGTGGAAGCCTCTTTCCCGCTGGGCTGGCGGGCGGTCTGAAGGCGACCGCCCGCCAGCCCAGCGGGAAAGTCAGAATTACCGCCGCGGTCTTTCGACCGCGGAACGGTAACCTGACGGCGGGACTTTGGCGGGCGGCCTCCGCCGCCCGCCATGGTCAGAATGAGGGCCATAATGTCGACCATGACAAGCACAGCTGTCCAAAGTAAGGGCAATAAATGCATACTTTGGATTTGGTGTAATAAGCCAATCATCAAATTGTCTGAAAATAGTCATGATCTTGAAGAGCATCTTCAAAGTCATCAAATGGAAAGGACCTCACAAAAGAGGCCACATCGTCAGATGTTAAATTGATCACAAGATAGGCAGACGGATCCATGGAGCAGTAGTGAGTAGTATTCTCTTTTGCAGGTCCACCTGCAGTAGTGGCCTCCTCCATAGTGCAGAGAGACAAATCGATCAACAAGGATGGCTCATAAGTGACCCCGCGAATCAGCCTTAGTCTTGAGGGGCACAACTGTGAATGAATCCTCATCGGGGACATCAGCCGTTCTTTGTCTATAGGAGGCACTGGCGTAACGGCAAGTGTTCGAAGAGGCACCATACGCAGCAAAAGACTGGTTGTATGCACCATAGGAGTGGTCGGAATGACAATAACCAATCGCGCTCGAATTTCTCCACCAAGGAAACATCGAATACCTGAACCATGCGTTCATGGCTGAGTTGAACTGGTGGCAGTGGCTCCATTGCTTCACGTAGCTGGAAAGACACAACCACTGCAAATCCGAAGAAATAGCAGCAGTATTCTGTCAATCAATGCCAAAATTATAGGAAAGCCGCCAAACACACTGGAAAAGAGTGAATGGATGGCCGATGGGATGACTCCGAAGACAGTCTGGAAGATGGACAAAAATCCAGACAACAGCCTTAAAGAACTGAACAATCCCAATAGTGTTTGTTTGTTCATATCGCAGAAATTCTTGTGTCTGAAGTTTTGGTTCAAATACGTAATCAACATCACTAGCAGTCAGGGAGGTTGCCCACTGAATCCAACGTGGATGTAATGCTTTAGGGTTAGGAACGCTTGCTTTGGTGACGGCCTCTAAGGCTGGCACCGGGGTAACGGCAATAATGCGTTTCCCTTGGGCAAGTGGCCTCTCCTTAATGACAGCCTACACATACACCAGCAGATAGGGATATGGCCCCAGCAACACTGATTGGATAGTTGGGAGTACAATATGTGTGAACTCCAGAAGCAGGAACCCTGTCCACATCTAAGACCCTGCTCATGTACTACACAGTTGCCCTGTCATCAATGCCACTTAGCAGGAAAGTCACCCCCAGCTCACATCCTGCACGGTATATGAACACATGTATCTAGCACATCCGGCCTCTATGTGTCCCAAGCCTAGTCATGCAGTAGCTACCTTGCACACATCTCACAGCCTTCACACACTGCACAGGCTGCCCCTATCACTCACCACATAACCTAAGTACAAATGTGAACTCACCCCCTTGTGGCTGTTGTGCTGCCCTCAAGCACCCACCCTCCTCAGGGTACGCCACTGCCAAAATGCGGGACATAAGGGGGGGGTCAGGGTCGATAGGCACCCATCCCTCGTTGGGAGGACGTCCCCAGCTGGGCCTCACAGGTCTTCAGGTGCTTCCACCTCTTCCTGCAGTGGGTGCTCCGCTAGGCATGGACCCCCAGGGCACGCCAGATCCACTTCTTCTGATGGGCTCTCACCTGCATGGATAATACAGAGAAAAAGAGACAGTCATGTAGAGTGGCATCTTAAGAACTGGATTGCACACAACACATCCCCTGAAAATAAAATATGCACATTTCAACCTTCCAGTTGTCCTCACAGCCCTCAGCCAGGTCCTTCCACAAGTCACTCATCCTCGTCCAAGGCCCCCATCCACATTCGTACCACTCACAGACAGTGCAATTATAGTGCACTCACTTGCTGCCCTGTTGCCCCATACAACTGGGCATACAGCGGTAGGACACCCTGTACATGCTTCTCAAGTTTTTCCTGTGAGAAGGCTGGGGCTCTATCCCCTGAAGTATGTGGCATCTTGGCTACCAGTGGCAGAACACAGCAGCACTAGCAGTGGAGGTATTCTCAGCACGAGTGCCAGGAGTCAAGTGAACATGAGCACATAAAATGGCGGTCACGGCCGCCGTGGACATCACAGTCACTGCCAGCGGTGATCACCATTGGCTCATGTCTCCCATAGGCAACCATGTTAACCAATGAAGAGTTGCACAGCGGTTGCGAACACCTGTCACCATGACGTCTTACGTCAGCAGAATTTGTTCACATCCATCTGTCCTGTGCATGCAGGACAGGCGGCTACCATTTTACTTCTACAGTGTGTGTAGAGGGGGTTTATGAGGTGCGTCATGGATGTTTAATAGTGACCTATGCACAGCTACACTGCGTCCACACAGTCCTTTATGCACATAATGATAGCCACTCCCTCCTATTCCCAGGTACAGTGGAAGAATAATGGTGAGGAATGCTCCTGTCTACAGGCCCCTGGTCTATCTTACCACCCTTGAAGAGAGGCACGTCATCCAGTGCTATCGGCTCAACCATCAGACCATCATGAATCTTGCGAGGCTGTTGGAGCCAGATCTGCGGCCTGGTATTCGTCATCCCAATGCCATCACACCCACAGTACAGGTTTTGGCAATCCTCCACTTCCTTGCCTCAGGGTCCTTCCATATAACAGTTGGAGTGTCCCAGCCCATGTTCAGTAACGTCTTGAATAATGTCCTATGTGCCCTACTAAAACATATTGGCAGCTATATAAAGTTCCCCCAATGTGACGATCTGCCCACTGTGAAAGCAGCCTTCTATGCTGTAGCACATGTACCACATGTGATCGGAGCTATTGACGGGACCCACATTGCCCTGGTACCACCCAGGAGGAGTGAACAGGTGTTTAGGAACCGTAAAAATTTCTACTCAACCAATGTTCAGGTGGTATGTCTCGCAGACCTCTACATCACTCAAGTGACTGCCCGGTTCCCAGGGTCACTGCATGATGCCTACATACTGCAGACAGCAGTATCCCACACCTAATGGCAACACTGCAAAGGGATCGTGCCTGGCTTATCGGTATGTATCGTGTAATATGTGTGCCTCTGCCTCACACTCTACACCACCTTCCAGATTTACCAACAGTTTTCAATATGCCTATTACCTCTGTGCACACAGTGAATTTGGTTATCCTAACCTGCCATGGCTACTGACACCTCTCAGGCATCCAACTACAGCAGCAGACAACCGTTTCAATGAGGCCCATGGTAGGACCCGATGGGTAATCAAACACACCTTTGGAGTGCTGAAAGCCAGATTCAGGTGCCTGCACCTTACTGGAGGGGCCCTACTGTACAGGCCAGCAAAAGTGTGCCAGATCATTGTAGCGTGCTGCATGTTACCCAATTTGGCTCTCAGCCGTCACATCAAATTACTAGATGCTGAGGAGGGTACAGCTGTGCCAGTGGCTGATGAAGGGGATATGTGGAGTGATGAGGAGGCCGATGACGAGTATGCAGCTGATTCCAGAGCAGAGCTGATACAATACTTCCACTGACATACAGGTATGTGTCAGAGGCATGTTATATAACCTGTAGCAATGTCTGCCGTGTGCAGGGCTGCTACCAGGGTTGTGTGTTCAACGTGGGTATAGGGTGAACCCAGTACTTTAGATGTGGTGCTGTTAACTGTATTACAGAATGTGTAAATGATTGCTCCCCCTTTTAGCACTGTCACATAAATTGGTAGGTCCTGTTACATATGTGATAGCTGCATTTTTTTTTACTCATTGTAGATAAAGACGTAGACAGAAACTGTGCTCAGAGGAGTTTATTTTTACAATACAAGTGCAAGGGCTGATGAGTGGGGTCATGGCGTGTGGGATCATCAGAGTACTTAGCCCACCTGTGGGGAGTTGTTGTCCAGTGGGATGGCCATGTGAAAAAGATGTTATGACAGTGGTCAGTCAACAGGGTGTCGCTGTGACATACAAGGCGGTATGTTCTGAAGTGGCTCACTTCCTGGCGGTGGTCTTGGCATCAGTGGAGGCTGGATGTCTGGTTGGACATCCTCGCTTGCATGGGGGGCTCCTCAGCTACAAGGGAAGGGGTGCTGGTGTCCTGCGTGTCCTGTGGCAGGGCCTCCATTCCACTGTTTCCGGCTGACATGGAGGGCTCAGATGTGATCTGGCTAATGGTAGGGGCCTGCTAGTGGGAGGTGGACTGACGATGGATGGTGGTAACTTCCATCAGCAACCCTGCTATGGAGGCCAGGGTGGCATTGTGGGTCTGCCACTGCTGCATGGCCTCCTGATGGTTCTCCCTCTGTAGCCTCTGGGTCTCCTGCAGCGTAGTGAGGATCTGGGCCATGGTGTCCAGGGTTTGGTGGTATGCACCCAATACTTGGTTGAGGGCCTCCTGACCAGTCTGATGTTGTTGCTGCCCCTCCTTTGGACCACAGATCCCCTCCCACTAGCCCTGGCTCCCTGTGCCTGTGCCCCTGGGACAGTGTGCCCACTCCCAGTAGCCCAAGGCCTTCATTTTTTGGGGTGGGTGCCCTTGACTCAGGCCTTTGTACTGTGGGGCACACCTCTAATTGAGTGGTCCCTGAGGCAAAGGTTTAGAAAGGAGGGGCCAACTGTGGTGTTGTGACCACATTGGAGGGTGAGTCCGGGGTGTCTAGGTTGGGGCTGCTGGAGGTGGACTGGCAAGTCACACCAGATGGCCGAGGCAATTCGTCGTCCTCCAGACATCCCCCGGGGCCTTCATGCTGGGTAGGGCTGTCTGACCCTGGCATCCTCTGCTGGATGGCAGTGGCAGGGTTAGCTGTGGATGGAAAGGGTGAGAGTTATTACATGGACATGTGGTTGTAGTGTCATGGTGTGCTGCTTGCAGTGGGTGGAATCAATACCCAGGGATGGCAATGACATTTGCAGCAATGCTGACAATGCATGGTGAATGGCCTTTGGGCCATGCTTGTCATATCAATTGCAGTTGTGGGTTTGCTGTTTGGCATTGCTGTAATTGGCATTGGTAGTGAGGTGGTTTTGGCTAGCAGTCTGGGTGGACTCTGGGATGAATATCCATTCAGGTGCACCATTCTGAGGTGTGAGTATGACTCAGATCCGGCATGCCTAGTGATGGATTGTGGGAGTGGTGGTTGAGGAGATAGTGAAGGTTTAGCGTGCATTGTGCGGTGTGGGTGTGTGGATAGTGGGAGAGGGGTGGTATGGCATGCAGGGTAGGAAGATGGAGTGATAGTGGGAGGTGCATTCTTGTGGTTTGTGATATGATGGGGAGTGGTAGGTGCTTGGGAGGCATGCAGGACTGGAGTGGTTAGTGCTCAGAGGGTGTAGGTTCCTTACCAGTATCAATCCCTCCAATGATTCCTGTCAGGCCCTCAGGATGCATGATATCCAAGACCTTTTCCTCCTAGGTTGTCAGGTCAAGGGGAGGAGGTGGGGGTCCACAGCCAGTCTTGTTGAGGGCGATGTTGTGCCTGGATGCCATGGAACGGACCTTCCGCCTAAGGTCATTCCACCTCTTTCCCTTGTGCGTGGGTAGCTGCCGACTGCGTTCACCCTGTCAATGATCCTCTGCCATAGCTCGGTTTTCCTGGCCATTGATGTTTGCTGGACTTGTGCTCCCATCAGTTGTGGCTCCACTCGGACAATCTCGTCCAGCATGACCTGCAACTGATTATTGGTGAAGCGTGGGTGCTTGTGGCGTGACATGTTGTGGGGTGCGTGCTATACGTGTGAAATGCAGGGTGGGTGGCTGATTGATGTGGAGGTGCGTGCAACGTGTGAATTATTGCTCCATGTGAAGTGGTTCGTGGGTAGTATATCTCTGGCTCGCGGTGATATTCGCAAAGGTTTGTGGGGGGTGAGGGTGTGTGTATTATAGTGTGGTGAACAGGTGTGTGTGGTGTGTGTATGTGTTTCAGGTGTGGGGTATTTGAGCTGTCCAATCTGGTGTTGCCTTCTATTGGTGGTGATTTTCTAGCCTACCACGGTGCGCACTGACATTGGTTTCCAGCCGTGCATGTTCTGCTGTGCTGAATTGAAAATCATAATATATCAGCCAGAATGGTGTCGGCATGGTGGGCCAGGCGGATGGACAGTCGCTCTTTCGCTGTCAGTGGTGTTGGATTTCTGGCTGTGTTTCGTCGGCTTGGTGAATGTGACTCGCAACACTGGCGGGTTGGTGGCAGGATTTTGCCTGGCGGTCTTGTCCGAAGACCGCCAGACTCGTAATGAGAGCCATACTGTTTACAATAAAAGTATTGGAGCCAGCGCTTTGCTTATCATTTGTTGGCTGCAATGTCACTCTTCTTTGCTTCCTCCTATTTGGCCAGCATAGGCCGAGAATCACTTCTGTTCCTTTTTGTGGAGCAAAATTAGTGCCCATCCACTGCTCATGCTGGGATTGAGGTACTATTTCTCCTTTCCCCTCCCACACATCCATTTTCCGTATTGCTGCCCACATCTGTTTACCTCTACCCTTTCCCCGCACCACCCTAATATTGCTTACCCCCACCCGAACCCCCATTTTGAACATATTGCACAGCAGCTAAGGCTGCTGTGCAACACATCTACGAAATATTGGCAATGCCACTAGATCTTGGATAGGCAAGACCTCTATGTGGGAACCAAGGGCCACCTAGTTCAAAGACTACAGACCATCAAGAACACTGCAGCAAGACTCATCCTGGATCTCCCGCATTGCACCTACATCACCCCAACCACAAGGAAAATCCACTCGCTTTCGGTTTAGAAGAGATGCCAGTTCAAGCTCCTCACCTATGCGTTCAAGACCCTACACATCTCTGGACCCATCTATATTAACCACTGCCTGAGATTCCACAAACCCTCCAGAAACCTCCACTCTGCCTTCCACGCACTGGCCAATACCCCCCCACATACAACGCAGCAGTTCAGGAGGATACTTCTTCTCTTACCTCGCAGCCAAAGCCTGCAACGGCCTCCCCCGAACCTCAGGACCTCTCCTACTCTACAGTTCAATAGGATGCTGAAAACCTGGCTCTTTAATTGAGACCCTGGACCCTGCCAGTGTCTGGATACCCCCACGGGTGACAAGTCGCACACTACAAGTTGGCTAATTGATTCATTGAACTATTGGCTTTGCCAATTATTATTTTTTAACTCGTACCCTGCCCATAACTTGAGAAGAAATGTTTGTCTGTTAGCATATAACTCTCACTGAGTATTACAGCTTTTCTGCAATTCAAACGTTAAAAGCTCAACACACAAAGCCTGTTGCATGGGGTTATTCTCCTTATTAGGACTTCAGTTTTGAAAGGAAAGGGAAGTGAGTCGCAAGGAGTGAACACTGATCTGCTCCAGGGGCATAAAAAACATGTCTCCTGGTTCAGCGTCAGTGTAAGACTCGACCGACCACAAGACCACATGCTGCTCCCCCCGGATTATGCAAACAGCGCTGGGCATCCGTCCATCGCCGCTCCTCGCCGTCGTCGTCGCCACTCTGAAAAGTACGCGATTGCGCCACCGAGCCTACCGACCTTGTAAAAGCAGAAAAAATCAGCTCTTTCCTGTTGGCTTCGTTCTGGTCAAACCACGGAATAGAAACTGAAAGTGCTCCCCCCTCAGTGCAGACGTGCAGCTGCACGACACCACATCTTGGGACATTCACGTGGCTGTTTTAGGGAAATTAACGGCGGTAGATGTGAAGCAGCGGCAGCACTTGAACGGCGCCGTGTGCCTCCTAGCCTCAGGGTCTGTGGAGAGCGCATGGCGCGCCCCCTCTGGAAGCCACTTCTACCCCCAGGTTTCTGCACTTAATTTTTTTGTGTTCATTTCATTTTGTGACGCACTACATGTCACAGGTGCTCCTTCAAAGCACGTAAAGTGTCCAAGGCTAGTTTTATAGCCTCGTCTGCGCGCGCGGAAGCTTTAGCAGGATGCCTCACACCATGTGGTGGTTCCAGCAGGGCCTCTGCTTTTGCCCTTGGGCGTTGGTGGTCTGGTCCTCGGCTGCGTTCATCTTCTCCTACATCACCGCCGTCCTCCTCCACCACGTTGACCCCCTGGTCCCCTACATCAGGTAGGTGAACGCCCGGATCACAACCTGTGTACCGCTTCAAATGGCTTTTCACTTTCAAGAAGAACTGCATGATGTAATACAAATGCATACTGATATGGGTATCTCGGGCTTGGAGTTTTGAAGCACTGTAAATTACAACTCAGTGATACGTATAGATCGCTGAAGATTAACATCCTGAGTGTGCTCACTAGGACTGCAGTATGTTACTGCGTGACAGATTTTAGCAGTAGTTTTTAACTCCTTGCCACATCTCACCAGGTGAGTTTTTAATCGAGCGAATGTTGCATTTCCGAATCCCTCTTTCATGAAAATAGCACACTGTTACTCCTGGAGAAACGTTTTGCATACACATATTGTGGGTTATTTTGTTTAGAGTCCGGATGTAAAGGTGGGTGGGGGGGTCATGATCATGTTGTAAAAAAATAGTTTTTTGACTGCAGTGCTTACTTTGTAAGAAGATAAGTGCAGTTATCCAAACTGTTTCTTTAGAAAGCTCCAACTTCTACTACTAATAGTATCCAGTTCCGCCACTGGCACTGCCCAGTTCCAGCACTAACACTACCCAATCCCACCTGTGGCACCACCTGCAGAGACTTAAAGCTGGATTGCCACGGGCAAAACCACCTTCTTCAGCTGAAGTGCGGGGAAAGACTCCTATGAGATTTTTTTTAGAAAACATTAATAAAACAGGCACAGTGTCTCATCCAATAACTACATCTACATGGCAGTTACGACCCCCGCACTCTCCACGACTAATTACACTATCCCATGGACAGAAGAAACCTACTTTTCTCTAGGTGTACATTTCATCGCCTTTGTAATATGTTTTTACTCAAAGCCTACCTTGGGCCAGGATGTTTTTTTCAAGCACAGCCACGAGGACATGTATGAAGTGAACGGTAGTCTGATATAGCGAGACTCGGAGCAAGTAAAAACAGAGGGCAGAGATTCTTAATGTTGTAAGCAACTAGTGCGTCTCCTACGGAAATAAGCTTAAAATGTGCTGGTCACAGGTTTTCGAAGCTTTCACATGGGCAGGGCTAACCCAAACCTTCATCCTTCAGAGGTTGATAAATCAACTACCATTAAAAAGGATACAGCAGCTCCTGCTCACAGTTTTTAGAAACATCAAAATTGCTTGATTAAAAACGGTGTAAAGTAACGTATTATGATTGTAATCTGAGGTTGATCCAACAAACGCAACTGAGCTGAAGAGTTCGCATGTAAGGTGCATAAAGAGGAGAAGGTGTGAAAACCTCCCCTGCGGACCGAAAATTCCGCAGCCATATGTTTCTTAGAGACTACATACACCAGAACGGAATCAGGCATCTTTTGTTCTGGGCTCCCATAAACATTTGACTTCCTACACTTTGAAACTCTTTCAAATCCTGGCAATGCTTAGACACCCTCAAAACCCACCTTGGGGAAGATCTACACCCCAAAGTGTGATGTCCATCAGGATGGAATGGGTAGGAAGGCTATGGCATAGTGAGGACATCTCTCTCTTTCAGCAGTAATGACTTCCAGCAGTTCCTTAAATATCTAAACTTACCCTGCATCATCTCTCTAGTCCTGTTTGGAAGACATGCTTCTCTAGAGTACCTTCATCTTGTTGTATGCTATAGCCCCAGACTTCCAGTACTTCCTTAAATATCTAAACGTACCTGGTATCACCACCAAATCAATACAAATACTGACTATTTTAAACACAGTCTGAGTTGAAGGCCGTGCGCAGTGCTGGGTTGGAAGTTTATAGGGGTTGGCTGCAGTTTATAGGGTTTGGCTGCAGGGCGTGGCCACAGGCTAAGCCATGTTTCGTGTGGGGTTCGGTAGTTACAGGGGGTTGGGCGCAGGGCCTGGCCGAAGGGCATGCGCAACAGTGTGCGGCAGTGGTTGGATTAACGTATAGTAATGAAAATCACTTTATGTTATAAAAAACCCATGAAAATCCTCTGGAAAAAAACAAAGGGTATGGGGACATTATAGTTAGGAAATAGAATTTAAAAAAAACATAGAAATTCACTTATAAAAACAAAGGTTACAGGGATGTTATAGTAAGGCTCACATGTCTGACGTACAAAACTATAGAAATTCACCTATTATTATAGTTATAGTTATCTCAAGTAGCTATAACTCATGCCCTAAGATAAGTATAACTCACGCCCTCACCATGCACTGCTATTTACCCCACAAATTACGACACTCATGACATCTTTGATAACATCATTAATCATATTAATGTAATATTTGCATTCAAATTTTTGATGAAAAAACTGTGCTTGGCAGGGGCACGAGTAATAGTTACCTTAGGGCACAAGTTATAGCTATTTGAGATAACTATAATAGGGGGTTGGAGATATAGAAATTTGGACTTCCTTTAATTTCTCAAAAACTTCTGAACGGATTTACACCAATTAACCAAAAGCATAATCTGAGTACCGAAAGCTAGCTTTCTGTTAAATTTGGTGTAATTCCGTCCAGTGGTTCATGCGGTAGTTGTGGTCAAAGCTTTTATGCTAATTGACACAGGAAACACATGGTTTTTGCCCCCCCCCCTTTTTTTCAGCCCCCACTTGACGGATCACCCCAAAACCTTCTGTACGCAACCTTTTTTGGGGGGAAAATTTCATGAAGATTCGTCAAACGGCAGTAAAGAGATAAGCAAGTAAAAAAAATGCTTTTTTTTAATGGAAACATGGTCCTAAGGATAACTACCTACTGGCATGGGTATGCATGCTTTTAGGTACAATTAAAACACATCATTAAAGTGTATTTATGGTTTTGAAATAAAACTGAAAACCCACTGACATTCCCCAGTTATGGTTAATTCCGCAAGCCAAAACTCCCGAAGCCACCATGCAAAGCCATCACTATTGCCCCAAATGTCACAATATCTCAACATTTTAACTTTTCAATGTTCAGTCTGACACCTCCTTTCAAACGGAATTCCCAAATTACCACACTGGTCGCAAATTATGACCAGTATTTTGTGACCAGTGCTACGAGCCTCCGGCCCTGGTCCACTGGAGTTGTGCCCATATATTCCCTCTCACACGTGACAGGGAGTCAGATTTCTCTGGCTACTGATTTTCTCACAATACCAGCTTGGTAACTTGCCACATATTTCAGCCACCTCGTGTCCTTTTTGTGTGATTTTTCACCTTTGGCATCCATGTCCTGCTGTTAAGTATAAAGCTGGTCTGCCCTTCCTGGGGAGATCATTGCTGAATTAATAGTCTGTCGAAAATGAATGATATAACAAACATGAGAGACTCAGGAAGTAATGCTTTAATAGGTTTTTGTACTCAGATGGGATCATCAATGTAACAGAATCACGAAAACATAATGTGTAAATAACTCAAATGATTTTAACTGTTCACAAAGTTATCTAAAATAGTTGTGGTTTCAAGTTCCGCTGTAGCAGACTTATCTGCCACGAGCTTTTGAGCAATGTCCCAGAGATACGCAATGAGGCGATTGTTCAGAGGCTTACAGCTGACAGGGACTAAAGTGACTAAAACAATTTTATACATTTATTCAGCTAATACCAAAAATACCATTTACTTCTCTTGAAGATACAACTTTTACTAATCTTCTGGCTGTGACGTTGGTACACACACATGGAGCAAAACCCCCATGAGACAGCCACATGCCGCAGACGTGCTTCCTCCATTTTAAGGAAGAAACAGCCATGATGCATACATCCACCATCAGATGCAGTGTGCAAATTCTGCCTTTCCAAAATTGCAAAGTTTCCTAGCTTCGGGAGACAAACTGTGACTGATTGAAATGTCATTTTTGTATTATATACAATAACATACCTCACTAAGTTCGCTTTAAGTCACTCTGAGCTCCGTCACAAGCACTTGGCCTGGTGTCTTACCTTTATGGGGCTCATAACTTCTCTGGTGACCTATAATATCCTCATACTCTATGGTTGGTAGTTACATTGTTATGTCGATAATGCAGACATGCTGTGTACTTTCCTTGTGGCTTCACACTTGCCAGAGTACAGGAACCTTTTCACTTATATATAACTTTGAAATTCCTGACCATTCCTTATCAAACTGTCCAAATGCATAGAGAAGCCTTGACTCCACTGCGAGATCCCGAAGCAGTTATATCATGGGTACTCGCAAACATTTTCCCAGGGGCCAAAAAGTTTGATCTGTGATGTGCCCGGGGGCCGCATTAATGCCAGGGCGGCTAGGGTGGCTGGGGGGCTTGTTGGCAAGATAAATGTAGGAGAAGCGAAGGATATACAACTAGTGGCTGAAATAAACAATGGGAAACCAGAAAACCTGGAATGAATCCTGGCTTATCCACTTTTCTAAATTGTGTGAGCCTAGGCAATTGTTTAATATCACTTCCCCTCCTTTTTAGGGTCGAGCCTGCGTTGCATGCGCTCACGCATGCGTATCGCAGTGAGACTCTTTAGTATTTAGAAAAGGGCTCGGAGCCCTTGTCAACTTCACGTTAGTGTTTTTTATTGGTTCGTGGGCTTGCCTAATAAAATCTGCTTGCTTCCATTTGCCGAAGACACATATACGTCATGCCTTTTCCGGTAGCTAGCCCTCCTCCAGCGCAGCGACCAAGTACAGAAAACATGCGAGGCTCACTGTTTTCCATCGGGCTCGTAGACTTCTTTTTCTCTAATTTACGAGCGCGATCTCGCTTGGCAGAAGTCGAGCGCTTTATATAGTTAATTTCACTTTCTCGGGTTATGTACATAAATGCACTTTTGTCCGATAGGTGAAAAGTCGGGTTAGGAGTTTACAATGCGATCAGCTCTAACATGAGCAAACGCGAGACCCGTTGCATTGTAAATGCTTGTATTATTGTACCACCCACCTTCCTCACACGTGTGCCTCTTTTTCAGCTACAAAGCTCCAGCTCTCACTTCACTCTTCACTCTGGATCCATCCCTCAGCTTCTCCCACTTTTCACCGTTTTCACTTCCCTCGTCTCGTGGCTGTGGGACAGGGACCGAAACATAAACAGTCACACAGAACCAGTCACTGGCAGCGGCCCGGGGCTCCTGCGAACACGAAAACTAAAGTGTGTAGGTGCCTTAAGAAAGAGGATCCGAGATATATTTTCAGAATCGTTTCCAAATGTTGTTACTAATAATGTTTTCTAGTGCCCCTTTCGCCTCCGCCCTCTCTGCTGAGAGCAGCACTGATATCGCTCATGGTTATCTCTTGTTGTTTACTTGAGGCAGCGGTTCTACTAAGCACTATTAAAGTACCAGCTCTTAATGGGTTTACGTCAGTACAATGGCACAGCTACTGAATGTTTAACCTTGTACTTATAATGGTGTGCTGTTCATTTGCAGTATCACTATTGTGAAAAGGCTTTGCTTATTTTCGTCTTGTATGGACTTCCTTTCTTGCTCGTTTAGTAGCTAAACTGGCTAATGTGCTGTTCGCCATTTTTAACGAATGATAGAGATGCGAATCATGGTATATCTCCCTTCTAGTCTGGTTAAAGTTGTGTGGTTCATTTAGTTTTTTTATTTATTTCACATATAAATAGCTGGAACTGATCGTCCAGAATATCCAGGGAATCGGAGCAACGAATTTGAAAACCCACGTTTTATGGAGGTGGAACTGAATTGAAAGGAAAACAAGAACTATTAAATAATCTAGAAGTTTTTTTCTACTGAACAATTCCAGAAAGTTAAGAAATATAAATGGGAAAGTCTTAGGCTGAGGAATTCCATGACACTGTCTATACAACACACAGGTTTGACACTAAGATGTAATGGTGCAATAAGCATTGCTTCATTAGTTGCGTCTGCAATTTATGAGGAGAGGCAGTCCAAATCTGCTGTATGTTTTTCAAATTGCCGCCGGAAAAGGAGTTAAAATCTGCAAAACCAGTGAAAAATGTTTGTTTGTCAGACTGATGCCAAAATGATGCTAAAAACGCTCCTAACTGCGTTTGGTTTATTTCCAGCTTTCCTGATAATGAGCTTATTAAAATGTAGAGCTTGCTTGTCGACCTAGAGCCTAGGGTTTGGCTTCAGTTTCAGAGTCTTGACTATAAGGACCTCGGTCAGCCTCTTGCTTCTCCACCCCTGTCACAGGAGCCATTGTCTGCCCTTGTGTCAGGATGCGTGCACCTTCACACACCTTTCCTTAGGGCCTCCTTTGCACGATTGTGTACCTAACATAATAGTGCTTGCTGCATTCTGTTAAAGAGTACAGAGGTGCCCTAGCTGGCTAGCTTATCTGCAAAAGCTTGACATGCTGGCCGCTCCACCCACCTGCGGACTCAGCTGCTCTTGCAACTGAGTGCTTCAGTCAGCACCTGCAGTGTTACTAGTCTACGTTAATAGTTGCCGCTCTGGGTTGCAGTCTTTCCTCCTGCCTTTCTGGTGTTTCTACATGCTTTCCCTCTGCTTGGAAATGTAGATTTGTTGGTATTTAAAAAAGAATTCTGCAGAAATGCTGAGAATTCTGCAGACTATGAAATGTTTGTTTTAGTGTGATTAAAGAGCGTGGCAGGAATGGAATCGTATGATTGTATCATTCTAACACCTGTCCCTGCTGCTAGCTGGTAAGTGGCGTTTTACACAGCTGCCTGACAACCCAACTGGGAAGAGGAACGGGACAGGGGCGCCTCTGACCTGTAAAAAGAAGAGGGAGGGGGCCAGAAGCTACGCTTTCCGATGGCTCGGACAACAACACCGGAAATGAAACAGTGAGACTACAAGCTGAAACGTAATGCTGCACTGGCAATTTTTATATCAGTGCACACATTAACTTATTGAAATGCTGAGAACTAAGCTATATACAAAAAGTAAATAAATAGTTAAAGGTGATTAAGTTCACAGTAAGTGTTGTGTTATTGTGTTGTACGTTCTCTATGACTGGTGTGTGTTCCCTATACTTCTTCATTTTTTAACGTGGAGAACCCAAGCGCTTAATCTATCTGTGGGCTTTCAACCCCTCCCACCGCACGCCCATCAATACCATTAGTTCATAGGCTTGCCGTTCAAATATCCTTTGTTATCATTGGTAAATGCTATACATTTGTCCTTCCTTGGGGCAGTTTTGGTACTGCCTTGGACACCGTCCATGTTACAAGGATAATTGCACGTTTGCTGATAAGTTTCACTGCAAGCAAACTTCTTTTTACTTTTGTGTCCCTCCTTCGCGCTTATGCTCATGGCAGCTGTGGCAGCTGCAGCGCTTTGAATTGGCTCGCTTATCTCAACTGTTTCCATTTTCAATTTAGGTGACAAGAAAAGTTAGGAATTTACAATGCTAACAGCTCTAACTTGAGAAAACGCGAGACCCACTGCATTGTAAATGCTTGTTCTGCATTGTCACATATGAGAGTACCTCGAATTACATGATTTCATTGTGTGTGCTGCTTCTAACCTGCTTCTATGTTTCATTTGCCCTAAGTCTTCCCCTTACCCTGATAACAGCACCAGTAGTAAATTAAAGAGACAAGTCACTTGTTCTAAGGTGAAAAGGTTCTGCATTTTAACTCAATACACTTTTTTAATTTTGAAGAGACTGTCTTAGTTTATGACACTTATGCTGCAAGATGTCTTTAAAAGTGAAGGTGTTTCTAAAGTTAAGTGCAGGAGTCCCTAGTTATTTCCTTTCTTTTAAGTTTGAAATAAATGACTGTGTGGCTATTTCATATTTTTATTGTTAGTGTGGAGTCGAGCAAACAGCTGCTCAGTGCTCCTGTTGGCCAGGGGGCCGCATGTAAAGGTCAGAGGGGCCACATGAGGCCCGCGGGCAGTACTTCGAGTATCCATGAGCTATATGAATAAGCAGGAGCGGTACTGAGTGCAGCCTCAGGGCTGCTCTGCAGAAGGGGGTTTATTGTTTGGACCCTAAGACGGTGTTTTACTTTATTCGCATCTGTATAGTGCTAACTAACATCGTTGTCGCATCGTAGCGCATTCTCTGATTGCTCTTCCTTCGGGTCTGGGTAAAGCCTCGGAGGAGTGTGTCAGTTGTTTGAATGAGTATGATTGTTAGATAGCTTGCATTTAGGTGCCATCCATCGTAACTGCCCTATCCAAGGAAAACTAAGGTCTGAGAATAGATACATTTTGAGAGATTTTAAGAAAAAGATTGAGGATCTAACAATGCAGACTGTTCATTATTTCTCTATTTAAGAACCAGTTAAAAAAATGGCTGATGTTTTCATATGTACATTTTGTTCTTCGAGTTTGAGTGTCAGGTCCGAACCTGAAGATCTTAGAATTGCACTGCATGTTTTACTTTGCAAAGGTGGACGCCATCTTTGGTGACGTAACCCAAAATTGCAGGACTCCATTTAGCAATGTGTGATGAATGGCCTAAATTTGCTTTATTTGCGGTGTAACCGATGCTGTGCCAGCACTGAGCACTCACACGTGTGAAACGTCCTTGTGCCACGTGGGCTTTCTCTGTAAACCGCAACCTAACTCCTTCACTCACTTTCCACGGCGCACACCCAGATCCCTGGAGATACTTGTAGACAAGGGCAAACGTCTTTTTCACGTGTATAATTGACCAGGATTAAGTCAGCACCTGATTAATTCACTACACGCACCTACCTGCCAGGAGTCTGTATCCCAAGTCTGTATTTTATTAAATTTAGAACGTTCTGTACAAACTAGTGTCCTTTCTCCAGTGCTAGTAGCACAACATCGCAAATGTATCTGAATTGTAACAAGCCCAGGAACGACGAGATTGCTGGACATTGTCCTTGCAAACTGTGTATGCTGTGATCCACGGAAGGGTAGAAAGTTTTAGCCTTTATTTTGGAAATATTTCTATTAGTATTTTAGATATTTGAGGATACAGCTTGATATGTTAGTAATAGAATAATGTTTTCTCAATAATTGCATCGCTGCCATGTGACCAACAACATATTGTAACTTATGGGTCTTTTGTGTCTCTATGATCATTTCATAAGCATATCGCTAGAATGCATGTTATACATTTTTATATCCCTGAAAAAACTGCCAAACATTTTGCTTGGGAAAACATACTGGAGAATGCACACTCTCGTTTGTCAGAATCAGCTGGGTTTTCACACATGTGAAATTCAATTAGAAACTGCTATGTGTGCTGTTTGACATAAATAATATGCACAAACAGCTCGGGTGGAATTACAAAATTGTAAAGTATTTAAATCCCCCAAAGTATACACCTCGTAATTCTCTTATTAACAAGAATTATTATTGTGGCCTTTTTCAACTAATTCTAGGAGTTTAGTGCCCCACAGTCAAACATGCAGCTCCCTTCCTCGTCTTATTTTTATACAGAAATGTCCATACTTTCCGCCTCTGCCTCTTCAGTTCATTCCTACTTCAACTGGGCTATTAGCAGAGCATTTGAATGCTTCCACATAGTGGCAAGCTGTCTTTTAGCTGAGACATATCTTTTCTCCATTACCTAATTATTAGGTCAATAAACAGGGTCTAGGACTGCAGCCTATTGTGTCACCTATTAAATGCCCACTAAACTCAATACTGTCAGTCTGAAACATTGGTAAGGGTGGGTATGAACAGAGCATGCACATTACATTGGCACCTTGAGTCTGGCATCTTGGACCGTGACCTGAAACTGATGGGGACATGCAGTTAAGGCGGCACAGCGTCAGGTATGTATGATATAGAATGTTGTGTTGCATCAATTTAAGCCTGGCATGTTACTCGTGACACTACCGTCACTTGTGGGTGCCGCACAGCTGACTGCCAATCCTCTTTGAGTAAGCCCTCAACTAAACATTCCTTCCTGGCCTCCGTCAGTATTTCCAATGTGACCCTGGTCCTATTAAGCAACGTGTGATACAGCTGGGACACCACCTTCTTTCTACACACAATTTTTGCTGCATGGCAAACGCTTTGAGTCTTTGACTCATCAGAATCATAATTCCAGATCATTTTTAGTGTTTTACTCAAGTAACCAAAAATAAAGAATTGTCCTGAAGGAATGGAATACATCTGTGAAGGCTTTACAATTGTCTCCCAGCATTGTAAGTCCCTCCTCTGTCCATATGTTTGCACCTGTTAATCCAGACACTTTTAAAAGCTATGCAGAGGCCTCAGTGTTAGCTCTGAAGTTTATCCTTTTTTTCGTTCAGAACTTTGCTCCACCGCCATCTGGCTGTGTCCAATAACTTGGGGAAGTGGTAGCCCAGCTATTGCTTTACAAATACCTGCACAAGTATTGAGCTGTCCTCTATCTCCTCTCGTGTATACAGAGCTCCTGGGAAATCTATGTCAATGATCCACCCATCTACGTTTAGAGCTGCACAGCTTAATAACACAACTCGAAATCCATGGCTCCAAGCCCACCCTCTGGGGTTGGTAATTGGAGTTTTCAGAAGGAGACCCTATGCCTACATCCTACCAATATAAGATCATTGAGCATGGTATCCTAATCACTGAGCAAACGTTTAGGCAGATGCATAGAGATGTTGATGAATAAATAAAGGGTGCATTGCTGAAAAATAGTAGTTGCTTCCAGAAAGCTCATGACTCCTAGGTGCCTGATAAGTCCTTCATGAAAATGGCTCCTTGAGCACTGTGAGTGAGGAACCGCTGAAGGTGACCACACAAGCAGCTCAGAATCTGTGTGATATGATTTAATATGCAGATAGTGGAATATAATATGCACCCACTTTAGGGATAAATTGGGTAGTTCAAAAATCCCAAGTTCTAACAGTGATTTAAAAATATAAAGACAGGCTTTCTTCAAGTTGATCCTTAATCCTAATGTTTTACCAAAATGTTTCCAAGTAGTCATCAAGGCTTCCAGAGATCCCTCTCTGCATCCCAAGTAACAGTACATCATCTGCATGCAATGAGGTGGTATGAACTAATGCGTCTGTATTAATTTGTCACAAACACATCATGGTGCGGCAATTGAATCATATGGAGCCATGTTTTTTATTTTTAGTACTCATTTTCAAGAAGTACTATCCAGCCCTGGAGCCTTCATAGTCATTCTCAGGGCAATTCCTTCACTTGGATGAGGTGGGTTCACTCACGTAATGTGACATGCTTTATCAGCGGCCACCTCATCCCATACTTGTAAGATAATAATACCAGGGCGGGCTCAACCTCAAGGGGGACTACCTCGAGGGAGTTCCTACAGCTTTCTTGCCTGGATATTTCTCTGGGATCCAGTTAATTGGCTAAATGCCTAAATACTTTGGGATAAACCACAAGGGTTCCTTTAGTTTGTGGTATCCTGGAATGGATAAAAATACTAATAAAAAGTATTAAGTCAGGTGGGGTATCATGGCCCCTGTGTCCCCCTATAGTGCTGACATGTTTCTGTCCTTCTACAAAGTCTAGGTTTTGGGCATTCATCAGGGCTAACGGATCCCTCTACTACTGCCATTAGTAAGTATATGTAAAAAAGCCTATTTTCCCTTAATAGGTCAAAGTAGGTACCCTAGGTATTGGGAAACACAATAGTCAGGTAGATAGTATGACAAAGCCACAAGCAAATCATGTGGTCCATACTTGAACATTAGCAATGAATAAATGACAATACACATGCAGCACATGTGACAATATTCATAAAGACACACACATCCTCAACGGGTGTAACACATTTGCTTGCCAAAACATGCCATGTCTTGGTGTGTTGCCCCTTTCTTTTCATTTTTACCTAAGCCAGGTGGACGCCTGGCCTCATGGTCTGTGTGGGATGGGTGTCTCCTATTGTCACACACTAAAGAAGACAAATTTGTTATCGCCATACACAAATGAAGTCTCTAGTACTGGAAGTACTAATAAACAACTCAAATCATTCTGCGTACATCATTGATCCTGCTGGTGCCAGTATTTACAAAGACATATACAGGCAATATATGGGTCTATACCCCCTAACCACGTCCAAGTAAGGTAACTCCTTTCGTTCACTCACTCTTTCAACACCACTTACTTCGTCAAGGATAATGCCCTCCAGATTCCTACCATGCCCTCAAACACAGCCGACTGGAGGTAATGTGGTGTTGAAATAGCGCTGTGTACTCTAATTAGTGTCAGCCCAATTGCTTTCACCTACTTTTTTCATATCACCTGACCCCTTGCGTGCAGGCGGTTGTTCCAATCAGCCAATGAAAACTGAGCCCTGGGAACTACTCAGGGCTCCTAGGGACATATTAATTTGCCTATGCACCCCTTTACAGCAGACCTTTCCTGCTAGTGGCTCAATAGACAAGGCAAATAGGAGAGGCGACAGGGGATACCATTGACACATATCCCCACTGTGATCTATCATTCCCTGTACATGAGCAGAGTGCAAAAACATGTGAGTCTGGAATGCAACCTATGTACTGGAGAGTAGAAAAATCTTCATGTCATATACACACCATGCTTTGTTTAGATTCCAATTCAGTAACTAATGTGTTAAAGCCTTCCACATTTTATCCACATTCTTCCTGGGCAGTGCCAGAGAAGATACTGCGACAATGCCAGGGTGTACATTTCTACTGCTCCCAGAAATTCCACCTGTTAGGTGTCAAGTGCTTCAGTGTATACTTTTGTTAGCGCGTCACCCTCAAAAATACCCATTTCCACCACAAATATACCCTCTGGGGCTATTATGGCCTGGTGAGGGGCTATTATGGCAAATGGGATGCTTGACAAACCTATGTAGGAGCCAGTAGACAAGCTTGCTGTAAAAAAATCAGTACACTCTCTCTTGTGTAATTCCCTGACGTTAAGTCTGGACAAGTGAGTGTCCTGGAGGCAAGCGATATTTGCGCTCCGAACATAGACCTGATGTAGGTAAACACAGGCTGCGCTTGTTAAGTAGCCTCTGTAGACTTGTATGTAGAAATATAGAGGTTTACATTAAAGTTCACTTAACACAAAAAGTACAAGTAAAGGCGAATAGTTGCACGGACACCCCTACAAGAGCATAGATAATAATTCAGCTCAGCCCTTCACTTAATGTGTGTCTCTACTGTAACAGATAGAACCAGCACCAAATAAAAAAGTCTGACAGTATACTCACATTGACATCATGGCTCAGAGACAGTCTCTTACACTCACAGAGACACTGAAGAAACACTGGGCAAGGTGTGACAGATGCCAAACCCAATTGGTCCTGCAAGGCCATAGGAATGGCAGAATCTAACATAAGCGTCATTTCAATATGTCCAAACTGCTTAATCTTCATTGCTAATAGACTCTGGCTGTATGTGCTTAACACAACTTAACTAGAAGTCTATCTGGCCAAACATATGAGTTTCTGAGTTTGCGTGTGCTTATCACACAGTGGTGATAGCACTGTATAGTTATGTTTGAGACAGTGTTTCATTTGCAAAGACATTATGTGACCAGAGAATGGATGAGCATGATTATTGGTAATATACTAACTCAGTCAGCTAAGTATCAGTCCTGGCTGGTGACTGGGCAAGGTGGCGGGCGAGGGGAATAAAAAAAATATATATATATATATTTTAATAAACATCTCCTTAATCAACCACCGCACCACTGCTCTCCGACGGAGTCCAGGCACAGGCTCCCAGCCTGCCCTGCGGTCAATCTCAACGCTACTCAGAGCAGCATTATGATTCGCTGGAGCGCCCTTCCTGGGTGCTCCAACGCAGACTGGGAGCTTGGGCTTGCTCTCTCCAAGCTGGCAACACAGTGCTAGGTTGGAAAGAGCCCTTGTGTGCATGTGTGTTTGGCTGTCCCGAAAGTGCTCGTCACCCCCATGGCCCGCCTATTTAAAAATAAAACAATAATAAACATTGTTTATTATCATTTTATTTGTAAAGGTTTGTAGCTGCTGCTGCTAGCTAAGGGGGGTGGAGGTGACGCTCCTCTGCCATAGCGGAGGAACCGCCCCTGCTAAGTATGCCAAGTTTTGTGAAGATCCTTCTTTGGATAAAAGAGAGAAAGAATACATGCATCTTTTCCTATTTTATCTCCCAAAGGAGATTTTGCTGAAAGGTAGAGCAAAAACTGCTTAACAAATTGACACCAAAGTTAGCTTGAAGGTAGAACTTTACTCAGAAAGTGTGTTTGTATGATTTGTTTGCAGTTTGTTCAAGTAGTTTTTGAGACATAAGCATTTGAAAAAGGTGCTGTGTGGTCTTGAAAAATTTAGAAGTTTTGGATATCGTGTCATTTGAAAACCTTGGGAAACCTATTTGTTAACTTTGTCACAATTTGACCAAAATGCATGAAATTTGGCAGAACCAAATTAAAAGTGATCATTTGCTAAAACATTTGCCACTAATTTGGTATGTCAATAGTTCTGCCAATCCATAAAGTGGGGTATACTTAGAGGGGGGTAATAAAATTTTGATATGCTTGTAATTTTGGTGCTGTTTTATCAACCTGTCTCGCATGTAGCAAGTAGTTAGCAAGTGATACACAGTGCAGTTAATAAAGGGCTAACATTGAAGGAGTGTGGGGAAAAAATATTTGTTGTTTGCTGATAACTCTGGCACCAATTGATGAATCTGCCTGAAATTGTGGAGGGACTTAGCATGTTTAACCATCTTTTATTTTTTTTAAAGTTTGTGCATATCCACCATTGGGAGAAGAGTTACGTGGGGGGTTTAAAAGGTGTTTATTTGCTAATAAGATTAGCACTGTGAGGGGGGCATGGCCAAGAGGGCTGACATGGCAGAGGAATGATATTGGGGCTCCACGCTGGCCTGCATACAAACTGCTTCAGTCAGTCCCAAACTGGGGACCATCTCATGCCAATATACCTCTGTGGTGGAGGGCAGCTCCTGACTGCTGATTTGGTGGCAATATCTTACCTGGGTGGTGACTGGGTCCAGACCACAGCCAACGGATTGCTGAACACTGGCCAGGTCAGGCAGATCGACCCTGTTGCGGAGTGCCTCACTCCTTCCCCTACTAGGACAGCTCCACAGATAAGGGAGAGTGGATGCCAAATGGGGGCCTGCACAGGCAAGGGCCCCTGCAGCTGACACGCAGTCAATGAGGAGGACCGTGACAGCCTAAGCAAAAACACAGAGCCGTGGCCCTCGAATGGCAGAAAGACTCCCATGCCCCTTGGACCCGGGAAGTGCTGCATTGCTACGTATTGGGGATCCTTGGACCTCCCTGACCGTGAGTCTGAGTGGGGGCCCCCATCGCCTCAAGATTGCAGACTTCGGCTGTGGCTTGACTGGGCCTGGCAAGCCTGCGGTGTCCACAGGGCTGGGGCCTATTGAGGGGAACATTGAGGGTGCCAGGAGTGCCTGCGGCCCCCGGTGTTTGAGACTGGACCTATAGGACCCCCTTGGCTGATTAGGGAGAGCCCCTCACAAGAACCACCCGAAAAGAGGGCACCCTCCCCCAGAAGTGAAATGACCAGACTGGGCCTACTCAGTGGACTAGAGTGTCTTGGGGCAGCAGCTTTCAGCTGAGGTCTCCATCCTGGGAGGTGGCGGGCTACTCCCCCTTCTTCCTGCACTGGAGCTACAGGTGAGAAGCCCCCTAAACAGGAGTGGGGGGACTGCTCACCTAGTTTATTCTGGAACTCACCACCTGGCTGATCCATGGTGGGCAGTGGAACAGTTGGAGCCTGGGCCTGCCTGGGGACCTTGTGGGCATGGTACATGTGCGGGTGATCCTCACCACCACTGTCTGGACTGCGGAGCCTTAGTGGTGGCATTGATTTGTGACTGTGGGGTAATGCAAAAAGATTCTGACAACCGCCCTGTGGACACCTTAGCGAGCCCTCCCCTGCACGGTAGTTAAACCAAGGGGCATTCTCTTTCACCTCCCCATTCTTACTGATTACTGTGCTTACTTGGGCCCTGTCCATGCCAGTGGCTTTAGGCGGGGACATTCCAGAGATACTGTAGTGCTTCAAGACGGCTGGGAGTCCACTGTTGTGCTCAGAATAGCGGTGGCTGATTCTGCACAGTGGCTCTGGAACCAACATCAACAGTCGAAGCGTCCCTGAGACGGCGCACATAACTGACAGGCTGGAGGCCAGGGAGACATGGAGTAAGGCCCTACATAGATTGCAGGGAGACTGCTATTGACTGGAATTCATGCACCGCCATGGGAAAACTAAAGGCAAAAGTGCAGCAGGGGGCGCAAGCCACACAGTAAGAGCTGTTTGAAGCTGAAATGTCGCCTAAACCACCGATTGCAACACATACTAGTAAAAATACTGGAGGCCATAACAGCTATGAAGACCGTTTACCAGAGAGAGATTGGTACAGTCTCAGTGGAGTTAGGCCTGCAACAAGTTCACCACCATAAAGTGTCCGACAGGGTCAAAGACACTGAAACCATTTTAACAGACCTACCACCATCGCATCAAGCCACTATACCTACTTGTAGGCTCACTGTGGTTCTGGGTTGCACCCTATCTGATGATGGTCCACTCCTACTGGCACTCCAGCCAACAAAGGAGTGCCACCATACCTACTTGGAGGCTCACTCAGTAGCTTTCACAGATGTTACCTTCCAAGACTCATTGGCAGACCAGGTCACACAGTACTTCGCTATGAATCCTGGGTCAGTGGATGGAAGGGGAGGCCTTTACGGTGGTGGTGTGAGGACATTGCTTGGGCCATTCGGTGTGTATCCGGAGGGAACTAGACCAGGAGATCACAAAGTTGGAAGATGCGCTACAAGACAGCAAGCAGGGTGCTGACCCGGACGCCCTTCCAAAGCTACTAGAAACCACTGAACAATGCAAACTGGCCCTCAAGCACCTCCAGTCCCACAGTTACAAGGACCATGTGAGCCACGCTCATGAAGAAGTTGGGGCAGCTCCTGGCCTGGCTCTTCTGCCTGGAGGGCAGGGGGGTCCCCATTACCCATATGGTGAATCCGGGAGGGGTGACCACCCTCTCCCCTCAAGACATTAACAGAGAGTTTTGAGACTACTACATCTCCCTCTACCGGCCCCTCAAGACTTTTCTTCAGTGGCAGTTGGTAGGTTCTTGGACTGACTGACCCTTAGTCACCTCCCTGCTGATGAGGCAGAAACCCTGGGTGGTCCGGTAACACCCCACGAAATATGAAGAGCTGTCAAAGCCATGGTGATGGGCAAATCCTCGGGCCCAGCTGGGCTCCCCTGAGAGTTATACGCAGTGTTTTTGAGACTACTGGTGCCGAGGGTAGGGGAGATGTATGCGGAGGTATACGAGAATGGATTGCTCCCTGCCACGACCAAGGAGGCTGTTGTGGTGCCCCTACCCAAATCCAGCTCTCCAGAGGTGATGGTCATTGACTTTAGGATGCTCTCCATACTTAACACCGATTTTAAGACACTAAGCAAAATACCCGCTTCTATGTTGCTGTCTCATGTGCAGGACCCGATCCACATAGATCAAAATGGGTTCATACCCACCCACAGTACCTCCCTTAATCTCTGTAGGCTATATAACATGATCTATAACCAAGACTTGCCTAGTAACCCGCTCGCCATGATCATGTCGATAGACCTGTAAAAGTCTTTTGACATGGTTTGATGGGATTTCCTGGAGGCTATCATGCTACACATGGGGTTGATTGCCAAATGGGCTCAGTGGGTGAGATTGTTATACTCCCATCCAATGGCAAGAGTTAAAACAGGTTGCACAATCTCAGAACCCTGTGAGGTATTCAGTGGCACAAGACAGGGCTGCCCTTTGATGCTCCTACTATTTACCATTGCCATATAGCCACTGACAGAGAGGTTCCTTACTGAGGGCGCTGGTGGAGCATAACTGTTGAAAATACAGAACACGTCATCTCTCTCTACGCAGGTGATCTACTGCTCTACCTGGGAAACAGCGAACAGGGCATCCCCCGTGCACTGCAACTCCTTGAGGAATTCAGGCCTGTTAGTGAACCAGGGCAAGATGTGTGTATTTCTGGTAATTGGTGGGGCCCCTCACCCTGCCAGTTGCCCTCCTCGTATACCGTGGGTGCCACTCACCTTTAAATACCAGGGCATCCTGACCTTCCACAATGTAGCTGGTCTGCACGAGGGAAACTTGGGGAGGGCGCTGCATTCACTTAAGTCGCATGTCTCCTTTTGGAGTTCACTTTAACGACTAATCATGGCAGGCATACTACTTTCTAAAATGGTAATGGTCCTGTGGCTCCTCTATATTTTTGAGAACCTCCCTGTGAAGGTTCCAGTGCACTGGTTCCGACAGCTGGAAGTCCTCCTTCGTGAGCTGATTTGGTATGCCGCAGGGTTGCACCTGCTACTCTCTGTCACCTCCCCTCCGGTTGACTTTCGGCTGAGAGTCCCAAACTTTGAGTTGTATTTTCTGGCAGCGCCACTGCAGTGGCTCACTAGGTAGCTAGATGGGGCTGGACTGGCAGAACTAGGCCCTTTAGGGGCTCAACCTAATCGGGGAGCAGCTTACCCCTGCCATGAGGATTCTCCGCCCTGGCATTCTACTGTCTTCGGCATTATAACACAGGTGCCAGTGCTTGAAACAGACCTGGGGAACAACACCTTATGCCCCTGAACTCCCATTGGTGGGACTGTCCCACGTGACCCCATGACCTTTTTCACTGCAGTGCAATTGAACCCCTGGACCGAAGGGAGGATTGTGACAACAAGCGACTTTTCAAGTGGGTAATCTTACCCCTCTATGGGAGTTATCAGAACAGACCGGTCTACCACTGGGCCAGGTCCTTGCATAGGAGGCACTCACACCCACATTCCGACACCTCTGGAAAATGGGAGAGGTGGGCCATTCATGGGGCTGCCCAGGTAGTCAGGGAGTAGGTCCTTTCAAAACTCAACACAACCCTGGCCCGGTCTCTTGAGAACACACCTGAGACATGCCTCTTGGGCTCCTTTCTGCAACTTGCACCGAAGAAGGTAGGGAACAGGCTCCTTGACCTGGCACTGGTTCTAGCCAAAAAACACATAGCCATGACCTGGAAATCTCCTGAAGGCCTGTAGGAGGCTGGCCTGGCTTGTAGTGGGTACCAGAGGTACTTACACCTTGTGCCAGGTCCAGTTATCCCTTATTAGTGTAGAAGAGGTGTTTCTAGCAGCTTAGGCTGATAGAAGGTAGCTATGGTAAAGCAGCTTAGGCTGAACTAGGAGACATGTAAAGCTCCTACTATACCACTGGTGTCATATGCGCAATATCATAAGAAAACACGATACACAGAAGTACTAAAAATAAAGGTACTTTATTTTTATGACAATATGCCAAAAGTATCTCAGTGAGTACTCTCAGTATGAGGATAAGTTATATACACAAGATATATGTACACAAACCAAAATTATGCAGGTAATAGCAAGAAAAGTAATGCAAGCAGTGTAAAATTACAGTAGATTGCAATAGAGGCACATAGGTATAGGGGCAACACAAACCATATACTCCAAAAGTGGAATGCGAACCATGAATGGACCCCGAACCTATGTGAGCTTGTAGAGGGTCGCTGGGACTGTAAGAAAACAGTGAGGGTTAGAAAAATAGCCCACCCGAAGACCCTGAAAGGTAGGTGTAAAGTGCACCTACTACCTCCAGAGAGCACAGAAGTCGTGATAGGGGGATTCTGCAGGAAGAACAAACACCTGCAATGCAACAACAGTGGACGAGAGTGGGCAGGAGCCCAGGAAATGCCAGCTGAGGGTGCAAGGAAGCTGCCACCAGTTGGAAGAAGCTTGGAGTTCTGCAAGAAAGAAGAGGACTAGGAACTTCCCCTTTGGAGGCATGATGTCCCACATCGCGATGAAGCTTGCAGAGGTGTTCCTACGCAGAAAGACCGCAAACAAGCCTTGCTAGCTGCAAGGGTCGCGGTTAGGGTTTTTGGGTGCTGCTGTGGCCCAGGAGGGACCAGGATGTCACCACTTGGAGGAGGAGACAGAGGGGGCGCCCATCAAGTCAGGGAGCCCTCACAGAAGCAGTCAGCACCCGCAGAAGTATCTGCACCGGCACTTAGAAGAAAAGTGAACCAGAGTCCACCCGAAGTCACAAAAGGGAGTCCCACGACGCCAGAGAACAACTCAGAAGGTTGTGCACTGCAGGACGGAGTGTCGGAGATCCAGGCTTGGCTGTGCACAAAGGAAATCCTGGAAGATTGCACAGGAGCCGGAGCAGCTGCAAATCATACGGTACCCAGCAATGCAGTCTAGCGTGGGGAGGCAAGGACTTACCTCCACCAAACTTGGACTGAAGAGTCACTGGACTGTGGGAGTCACTTGGACAGAGTTGCTGAGTTCCAGGGACCACACTCGTCGTGCTGAGAGGGGACCCAGAGGACCAGTGATGCAGTCTTTCGGTGCCTGCGGTTGCAGGGGGAAGATTCCATCGACCCACAGGAGATTTCTTCAGAGCTCCTGGTGCAGAGAGGAGGTAGGCCACCCCCAGAGCATGCACTACCTGGAAACAGTCGAGAAAGCCGGCAGGATGAAGCGATACAAGGTTGCTAGTAGTCGTCTTGCTACTTTGTTGCAGTTTTACAAGCGTCCTGAGCAGTCAGCGGTCGATCCTTTGGCAGAAGGTGAAGAGGGAGATGCAGAGGAACTCTGGTGAGCTCTTGCATTTGTTATCTGAAGAATTCCTCAAGGCAGAGACCTTAAATAGCCAGAAAAGGAGGTTTGGGTAGCAAGGAAGGAGGATTGGCTACCAAGAGAGGTAAGAGCCTATCAGAAGGAGCCTCTGATGTCACCTGCTGGCACTGGCCGCTCAGAGCAGTCCAGTGTGCCACAAACACCTCTGTTTCCAAGATGGCAGAGGTCTGGGACACACTGGAGGAGCTCTGGGCACCTCCCCTGGGAGGTGCAGGTCAGGGGAGTGGTCACTCCCCTTTCCTTTGTCCAGTTTCACGCCAGAGCAGGGCTGGGGGATCCCTGAACCAGTGTAGACTGGCTTATGCAGAGATGGGCACCATCTGTGCCCATCAAAGCATTTCCAGAGGCTGGGGGAGACTACTCCTCCCCAGCCTTCACACCTATTTCCAAAGGGAGAGGGTGTGACACCCTCTCTCAGAGGAAATCCTTTGTTCTGCCTTCCTGGGCCAGGGCTGCCTGTACGCCAGGAGGGCAGAAACCTGTCTGAGGGGTTGGCAACAGCTGCAGTGAAGACCCCCGGAAAGGCAGTTTGGCAGTACCCGGGTTCTGTGCTAGAGACCCGGGAAATCATGGAATTGTCACCCCAATGCCAGAATGGCATTGGGGTGACAATTCCATGATCTTAGACATGTTACATGGCCATGTTCGGAGTTACCATTGTGACGCTGTACATAGGTAGTGACCTATGTACAGTGCGCATGTGTAATGGTGTCCCCGCACTCACAAAGTCCGGGGAATTTGCCCTGAACGATGTGGGGGCACCTTGGCTAGTGCCAGGGTGCCCACACACTAAGTAACTTTGCACCCAACCTTCACCAGGTGAAGGTTAGACATATAGGTGACTTATAAGTTACTTAAGTGCAGTGGTAAATGGCTGTGAAATAACGTGGATGTTATTTCACGCAGGCTGCAGTGGCAGGCCTGTGTAAGAATTGTCAGAGCTCCCTATGGATGGCAAAATAAATGCTGCAGCCCATAGGGATCTCCTGGAACCCCAATACCCTGGGTACCTCAGTACCATATACTAGGGAATTATATGGGTATACCAGTATGCCAATGTGAATTGGTAAATTTAGTCACTAGCCTGTTAGTGACAAATTTGGATAGCAGAGAGAGCATAACTACTGAGGTTCTGGTTAGCAGAGCCTCAGTGAGACAGTTAGGCATCACACAGGGAACACATACAGGGCACATACTTATGAGCACTGGGGCCCTGCCTGGCAGGGTCCCAGTGACACATAGACTAAAACAACATATATACACTGAAATATGGGGGTAACATGCCAGGCAAGATGGTACTTTCCTACAAGGCCCATTGAAGACACTTGGGTTAATGATGTAACCTTGTGGGCCCTTGCTGAAGAGTGAGCATTGCTACAAAAAGGGGTACACCGGGTCTGGCGTAGCCACATATCTGACCTGTGGTCTGAAGTGGTTGATGCATAGAGAAACAGGCCAACGGTTATCAAGTGGGTCATGGGGTGAAGGCCTGTCCTTGCTAGGCGACATGGTATCATACTCAAGATTGCCCTGGCAGACTGAAAAAAAAATATTACCACTGTGATGAATGTGCAAATAATTTGATAGAAACTTGTAAGGTTTATTTTATGATTGATTTGTCAAGTTTTGTACCGGTCCACCAAGAAAGAGGGAGAAAATTAAAGGAGGGAATATCAATGTTCAGTTGCCTGTCACTTTAGCGCTGTTTGCTGAATCTGCAAACATGTGGCAGACAGCAAATTACACTCAGTGCAGGTATTTCAGGTTTTGTGTAGATCCAATGGGGGTAGAAGTTGAAGAGGTTGGTGTGGGGTCAAAACAATTTAAAGATTTACTGATAACTTTGACACCGTCTGATGGATCAGCAGGCATTGTGACAGAGTGATAGCATGTTTAACCTACTCTTGGGTGTCTCAATTTCAACAGGGGAGATTTCAAGCATGAAAAAATGGTTCACCTGCTAATAAAGTTGGCATTGTTTGATTAATCCACGCAGGCTTAGCTTACTGTTGGTTATGTCAGGGTTTGAGCAGACCAATTGGGGGCGAAAAAAATAAATAGGAGCCCCTTTAAAGTGTCATTCACTAATAACATTGGCCCCGTTCAATTAATCTACATGAAATGTGGTAGCAGGCAAATTAAGCCTGATGACAGCCAATATAAGTCTTGCAATAAGCCCCACTGCAAACAGCCAAAATTGATTAGCACAGGTTCTTGCCAGAGGCTGTGCATAGTGCAGAATGGGCCTCTGGCTGGCTGTGCGTAGTGAGGGTTGGGTGGCCAAATTAGACTGAGAACAGGGACCTGCACAGTGGGGATTAGAAATCAAGAAATTACTTTAAAAATAAATTAATTGATAAAAACAACAATTTAAAAATGAGTTATGTTTGAGGGGCAAACTCATAAGACCACTAAAATGTGCCAGGTATGTTTAAGAATGTACTCAACACTGAACATAAATCAAAGTCATCCGCCATGTTGTTTTCCAGTTGGGTGCTTTGTTCATGACAGTCGACCATGACTTATGTTGTGTGTGTATATGTGTGTGTATTAGTGTGTGTCTGCTGAGGTCATGTATGACTCTATTTGTATTGGTCATTGTGTGATTGTGTGTCTGTTAGACTTGACATCATTGGTGTGGTCTCCCCTAACCTTTTTGCCTCTGTTTCCCAGGTTGTTGATGTGTGCTGGACTCTGTTGTTGCTGTTTTGATACTCTGGGCACTTTAACACTGCTATCCAGAGCTGAAGTGCAAGTGTTCCTATGTAAAATATATGTACAATTGACTTTCCATGATTGGCATACTTTATTTACTAGTAAGTCCCTAGTAAAGTGCACTGGAGGTGCCCAGGGCCTATAAATAAAAAGCTACTAGTGGGCCTGCAGCACTGGTTATGCCACCCACATTAGTAGCCCTGTAAACATGGCTCAGACCTGCCACTGCAGTGTCTGTGTGTGCAGTTTTAAACTGACAATTCGACTTGGCAAGTGTACCCACTTGCCAGGCCTAAACTTTCCCTTTTCTTACATGTAAAGCACCCCTAAGCTAGGCCCTAGGTAGCTCCCTGGGCAGGGTGCAGTGTATGTAAAAGGTGGGACGTACTTATGTGTTTTACATGTCCCAACAGTGAAATACTGCCAAATTCGTTTTTCAGTTTTGCAAGGCCTATCTCTCTCATAGGTTAACATGGGGGCTGTCTTTAAATATTATTAAAGTGCAGATTCCCTTTGGGAGCTGATAAAAATACGGAGTTTAGGATCTGAGCTCACAATTTAAAAATACATTTTTTAGTGAAGTTGGTTTTTACATTGTGTGTTTGAAAATGCAACTTTTAGAAAGTAGGCATTTTCTTGCTTAAGCCATTCTGTGACTCTGACTGTTTGTGGATTTCCTGTCTGGGTCAGTTTGACAGTTGGGCTGTTTGCTCCTCTCTGTAGATAGTGGCACAAAGGAAGCCGGGGTGTAAGCTGCATATCCTGATGAGCCATCTGTGGTGGGAGGGAGGGGAGGAATGGTCACTCACACCTGAAAGGGCTGTGCCTACCCTCACACAATGCAGTCTCCAACCCCCTGGTGTGTGTCTGGGGCCTGGCTTGGGCAAAGCAGGATCTCACAAACAAGAGACTTTCCTTTGAAGTAGGCCTACTTCAAAGGCAGATAGAGGTATAAGAAGAGCACCCAAAATCCCTGAAGATTAGATCACTTCTGGAATCAAGAGGAACCCCTGCCAAGGAGAAGAGCTGAGGAGAAGTGCCACCCCTGCCTGTGACTGTACTTTGTTGGGCTATCCTGCAGTTGCTGCTTCTGCCTGTGAAAGGGGACAAAGACTGGACTTTGTGGTATATTCCTGCTTGAGAAGAATCTCCAAGGGCTTGGACTGAGCTTGCCCCTTGTTCGGAAGTCTCAGGGCCATCAAAGACATCCCCTACCAGCACCTGGACTCTTTGCTGAGTCTCCTGCCCTTACAAGTGGTGCCCTATCCAGTCCCTGGGACCTTGAAAGGAGATGGTGGTGAAAATCCAAGAAAACCGACTTCATGTGACTCCGGACCGACGGCGCTGCCAAATCCTGTGACGCCACTTGCAACCGACTCCGTGGTCCTCACTGGAGAGTGATGACCCTCGCAGGCCCGACATCGCTGCAGCCCCGCTGAAGTCTGAGACTCCAGCGAAGTCGCTACACAGCATCGTGACTGCTGAATATCGACTCCCCCCAAAGTGCGCGGATTCAACGCTTCGCACCAACGCTTCCTCACCTCCACCGCTCGGCAGCAAGGACCCGACGCCTCTTTGTGACGCCTCCTCTCCTTTGCCCTAGAGCACCGGAACTGATGCTGCCTCGGATTCAGCGATGCCACGGTCCCCGAATTTGCTCACCGAATTGTTCTCCCATTTTATCAAGGTACTGTACCTGGGGGGGGTCTGTGTGACTCCGTACCTGGTGCCGTTGGCGTCGGATTGTTGGGAACGACCCCATCACGATGCCGTGTTATCACCTCGTTGAAGCATTTTGTGTTTCTAAGTGCTATTTTTGAATTTAATATTTAAAAATTCATGAATTGTGTAGGTCGGAGTTTTGTCGTTTTGGTCTTGTTTTGTTTAGATAAATATTGGCTATTTTTCTAAACCTGGCCATCAGTCATTTTGTGGTGTTATTAATATATTACTGTGTGTTTGGTACAAATACTTTACACCTGGTCTCTGAAGTTAAGCCTACCTGCTCATGCCAAGCTACGAAGGGGGTGAGCGAGGGTTAACTGAGTGTGATTCTCCTTTACTCTGACTAGAGTGAGGGTCCTTTGATTGGACAGGGGGTAACCTGATTGCCAACCAACAATCCCATTTCTAACAGTATACCTTTATGTCAGAGTGTATGTTTGTTTCTTTTTATTTATGGCCTTGTGTATGTTTCCTCGAATTTTCTATGTGAAAATGTTTGGGTGTTCGTGTCTGTATTGGTTTCATGTGTGTTTTTGCTAACCTCTTTTTTTTTTAAGTCTATGCCATATCAGTATAACCTAGTCTTGACATTGTCCTGGAAGTGCATAAAGGTCGGGTACCCTGACCCTGTGGTTGAAGTATGTACTTTAAGGTCACTGTGATTGGAAAAGCAGGTTCTTCTCTTAGCTGAAACGAAAAGCCAAGACATGTAGGGAAAATGGGATAATCTGAGCAGTCAGGGACATTTATGCTGTTTAATTAGGACTGAATTTGGCAACATTTTACACCACCCTCCTAAGAGTGCATATCAAGGTTGTTAAAGTGCTGTAAACTAATCCAAAACCCTTGCCTGCTACAGTAATTTGTCAAAAGTCATGTAACAATCCACCTTTGAACGTCTATTGGCTTTAACTTATGATTTTCACATTAAATAAGTCAGTCATCTTGATTTGGTCATAACTTTTCATAATCAAGGGATACAGCCTTGATCATTGGCTTCTTTTACCGACCCAGTCCTGCTCTATTGGGTACAAGTTTTTCCAAAAGGCAACAAGTGCTATACAAGCACTTTTTTCTGAAGATGTATATAACCACTCACCAATCGAATGCTGTACTGAGGGTAATGTGGATGGAGACACCTCTCAGCAGTGCTTCTTTATGGGCTTTTCCTCTTGATCACGTAAGGTCAGTTGATAGCTGCGCTCTCAAGCTAGACCTAAAAATAACGTCCATCTTCCATTCAATGTTAGCAATGCCTGCTGTAATCATTGGAGGCAATCGTAATCGTTCGAAAAACATATGAAAACGGGCAAAAATATGTGCATTGCTTTGCTTTGGGAAACGACGGAAAATGTGCGAGAATCCGTGACAAAATATTAATATTTATGTGGGACTGTTTCTTAGGTGCTTCAGTCGGCCCAATGACCATAAATTAAACCTGAAACTAAAGGCAACATTTAAAACATAACTGTACTGCACAGAATATTTGTATCACTTGATGTGCTTCCACATGAATACGCTGAGCAGCACAGTACATAATGTTTATAACAAACTATTTTACTTTGGAAGATCGAAAGGACAAGGTTAGTAAATGGACGTTCCTGTGACTCAATCCACGAAAAATCATAGATTGTGAATAATTTTAATCAGGAGCTGTTGAATGTACAGTTTTTTCTTTGTTTAGAAAGCAAAGCATTTTCTACAGAATCGACTTAAAACACATTAATACGCAGCACAATTTGTCTTTTGTAGCCAAGTGAATTTCTTTCACTTTGCCACATAATTTTCGTATCCCTGCTTCATAATACAGTCCTCCATGGCTTTAGTGTTTCTGTTCTGATGGTAAGTGGTTCTTGAGACGACAATTTCTCTATCCAGAAAAACAAAACTATCTTCTTTGTCAACACTTGCTTTCTGTGTCTTTAAGTATTTGTTGTCAAGGCATTTATCACGGCACAGCAAAGCTACAAGTAACAAGGCGCAAAGTACAATTGAAAGAATCAAATACTAACACCAGACATGATAACTCAGGATTCGTGTATTTTAAGAGGGACTATTATGTTTTGTTACTCTGCAGCAAAAGGCGCAGGGGAATGGCATTGGTACGCTGAGAGGCAGAAGGGGATAGAAATGGGTGGGAGAGAGAGAAAAGAAAGAAGAGGCCAAGCCAGAGAACAAGAGAGAGAGAGAACAAGCAATGGCAAAGCCAATATTGCTTGCCTTTTATTTTTCTGTGCGCTTTTACATAGACTGGTGTTTTGAGTGTGTGCACGAATGGATGTGAAAATGAGGTAATTGGTGGATGAATGAATAGGAGAATTAGCGTATATATCGAGGGCATATATTGTAATGTATTGTATTGTAATAGTATTTATATATCGCTTACTACTCCTGGCGAGGCGTCAAAGCGCTTTTTAGCGAGTAGCACGCTACTCCAGAACCCAATAGGAATTAGTGGTGGATTAGTATAGGGAAATATGAGTACAGTTTTAGTATTATTATGAGTTAATTTGAGCCGCGGAAATGTGAGTTTGTTAGTTGGATTGACTAGAGGAATGGAGGGGTGGAGGAGGGAAGAATCCAGAAGTGTTAATTGGGAGTTTATGGTAATAGGATTTAGGCTTGAGATGAGTAAACAGGGGATGAAAGGAGGGAAGAGTCTGTGTAAAGGGTTAGGGAGATCATAGTAGTAAAGTGAGGTTTTTGGGTGAGTTAGATGTGGAAGAGGGGGGAAAAGCTTAGGCAGGGTTATTCCGGAGATGAAAGTAGTAGAATGGATTTGGGATGAGTCAGAGTGGGAATGGAGGATAGATTGATAGAGACATGATATATGGTGATGGGTAGACAAAGTGTGATATAAAATGAGAGCAGGGATTCATAGGTATCTAGTATAACAACTTATCTAGGAGTTATGCAATGACCTATGAACATGTTAGGCATAGAATAACACACACACACACATATATATATATATATATATATATATATATATATATATATATATATATATATATACACACACACACACACATGAATACACACACATATGCGCACACATATACATAAATATACATATTTAAACCATGAGTAAATATACGTTAGTTAAACAGGTTTAAGGAGTATATGTGTAGTTTATTGTTATGACATAGTAGCAATACATATTTTCTAAAGAACTATATATAACTAGAATATACACATAAACAGACAAAATATATTTATCAACATAGGCATATGCAGTCCATAGATGTTTGAACATGGTGGTTATGAAGGAAAGAGCCAACTCTTGAGTAGTTTTCTGAAGACAAAATAGTTATCTGTGGCTCTTATAGTTGGGGTCAATGAATTCCATAGTTTGGCTGCTTGAATGGAGAAGGATGTACCACCTATAGTCTTTTTCTTGTATGGTAGTGTTCTAAGGCGGGGTGCCAATCTTGAGCAGAGGTTTCTTTGTTGAATGTATTTGGTTATTTTGTTTCTGATAAAGAGAGGTCCTGTTCCATGTATAGCTTTGTGGGTGATACAAAGCAGCTTGAAGGTGCATCTTCTGGCAACGGGTAACCAGTGTAGTGCACTCAAGACAGGGGAGATGTGTGCTTGTGGCTTTACATGTAATAGTAGCCTGGCTACGGAGTTCTGAATACGTTGTAGTTTTTTTCATATTAGTTAGAGATGATCCATGGTAGAGGCCATTGGCATAATCCAGTGTGGATAGTACAAGAGAGATAGTAGCTTGCACCTTGTGTGGAAATCCGAGGGGGGGAAGATGAGTCGTAGAGTCTTTAAGGTGAGGAAGCTTGTTTGTGCTAATTTGTCCACTTGGGCATTCAATGTTAACTTGGAGTCCATGGTGATTCCAAGGTTTTTAACTTCCTTGAATAATTGAGGAGGTGGCCCGAGATTGTCAGGCGAGGCGCACAGTGCGTCATAAGTTTTCCAGTCACCACATATAAGTATTTCTGTTTTGGAGGCATTTAGTTTGAGATGGCTCCAAGTCATCCACTGATCAACGGCTCCGAGGCAACTGAAGATTAGTGAGTTTTCAATGTTTTTGGGGCATTCTAATTTAAGTAGTATTTGTGTGTCGTCTGCATAGTTGTAGCATGTGAGATTAAAATCATTGATCAGTTCTGGTAATGATATCATGTAGATGTTGAAAAGCAAAGGTGAGATGATTGATCCTTCGGTGACCCCTGCTTTTGTGAGGTAGGGTTTGGATGAGAAGGGGGGGCCAATAGTTGATATTAGTTCATTTTTGACGGTAAGATGTAACCCAGTCGAGAGCGGTCCCTTCTATGCCGGCTTCGTGGAGTCTTTGTATTAGGGTGTCATGGTCAACCATATCAAAGGCAGCTGAGAGGTCCAAGAGAAGTAGTGCAGCAATTCCATTGAGGTCATCCCAGATTGCTATGAGTGCCGATTCAGTGCCTCTTCCTGGGCAAAATCCAGTCTGAAAGTATGGAAATGTCTTCAATGAATTGTGACATCTGGGTGAATGCTGCTTTTTCTATCAGTTTGCCCAGGAAAAGTCAATTTGTGATTGGTCTGTAGTTGTTGGGGTCTTGCGAGTCTAGGTTTGTATATGAATGTATGTGCTGGCTTATTTGCTACAGTTATCCATCCATGCACTCATTTGAGTGCTACTCTGAGAGCAGGAATACATTTGTTAAGTGGATGAGTGCATGCATAAATTAGTGTACAGGAGTGATTGCATATTGCAGTGAAGATGTTACATGTTAGTACAGGAAGGAAAGAGTGAGGTTACATGAGTGAGTACAGCTGTTATCGAATGAGTGATGGAAAATAATGTGTGTAGCAGTTAATTAATGTAACAGTGGTTTCAGGAATGAAGGCTACCGAAGTACAGCTGGTTCAGCAGTGATTGAGTGAGTACTGGAGAGAATGAATGAAAGTACATGACTGAGTGAGAGTACTAATAAACGTGTGAGAAGAGCAACACATTTGTGATTGTCCAGAAGTAAATGAATGGATAAGTGAATGAGTGAAGAATTGTAGGAGGGAACACAGGATTCAAGGTGTGAATATAAAAAAGTGAATGAGTGAGTAGGGAAATATATGAATGATTAAGTGAATGTGTGTAGTAGTGAGTAAATGACTGCATCAGAGGGTGCATGCAACAGCGATCTAGGAGAGTAAAGGTTCTCAGGAGCTACAATTAATAGTATGAGTGACAAAAGTTCACACAGCGCAATTTCAATGATTTATGGAGCCTCAGACAAGATCTATTTTGTGGCACTGTGCAGAACAACTGATCATGCACTAACATTTTTAGCTTATTCTAGCCCTCATGATGCCAAACAAAATTGAAATATACTTTTATTTACAATCAAGCTTTATTCGGTTTCATTGATTAACCATAAAAGCATACAGGAATACAAACAATCCATAAAACAATAAAAAGATAAAACAACAATCACAACCAAATCCAAAATAGTTAAAACTGTGCAAAAACAGCAACACAGTAAATCAACCACATCCTAAGGTGACTCAAATCCGCCCTCCATACTGTTCCTCAACCTCACTGCCACCTTTAGTAAATTAAGAACACTCAAAACCACGTCCATGAAAGCTGGTCTGGCTTGTACAAAATTAACTCTTTTTAGGATAGGTACGAAGTAGGTCCTATGAGGCAGCTTGTAAAACAGGCAGAACATGGTAAAGTGCAAGGTGTCCTGTGGCAAATTATTATCGCAGCCACAGGGTACTAATTTCTGTCCTCTATTCATACCTCTAGGAAAGTCCAACAAAAATGAAATAAATCCATTCTGTATCTCGATAATAAAAAACAATAATTTTTATTCTTTAACCACAGCAAGTAAGGATGGGTACAAAGAGTGGTTTTAAGCAAAATATGTTGCTGAACGTACAGTTTAGTGAGTGCCAGGCTCTCTCTTTTCACTTGCCTATTCCTAAAGAAGCTCTCTTTAACCCAAATAAAATCTGCTTTAAAGATACCCTCTGGAAAACTGAAAAGAGCGCCTGTCCCCAGATTCTGTAAAATGTCTCTTTTATACTTAAATCAGGGGATGTGGAGAGCATGATCCAATGAAAAGCAGTCTCTCAGACTATCCTTAGTTAATTTTAAACCCAGCCTAAGCCAGACTTTCAACCAAAAGGCAAGGGGACGAAAAGCTACCAAATCGGAAAGAAAGCTAGCCTATGATTTCTTGTGCACTTACGTCACTGAGATACATTGGGGAAGGCAAAGGAACCAATGCAAAACCCTGTTATCCACCACTTGCAATTTGGAAAGGTTAGTATGTCCCCATTGCCCACTGCCATATACAGCTTGAGAAACACATTTGGCCCTGTCAATCTGCAGCAAGGCCCTAAGCGGTCTATTACCCAGGCTTGTAGCGAATCTAAAAATTGCAGCACTAGCATGCCCCAAGTCTTTGCACTTCTTGTCTGTAAGGGGGCGCCAGCTTAAGGCTGAGTCAAAAAGATGGCCCAAATAGGAGAACTCTCAGGACTTGGGTAAAGTACACGCACCTACTCTAAATGTTGCTGTTTTTGTGGTGTGGGAACCTACAATCATAACAAATGATTTCTTTATTATTGATAGACAAATCCAACCCCTATATAAAAGTAGAAAAGGAGTGTAACGGGGACTGCAGAACTCTGGCATTTTTAGCCAGGAGTACTGCGTCATCTGCATATAATAACACCTGTAACTTGCGAGCACCCACACATGGGCAATCCGCCTTCACCTCCCCCAGTATTTGGTCTCGCTGACTAATGGACAATTTAAACAAAAAAGGGGCCAGAATGCAGCCCTGACGTACCCTGCTCTTGATGCCATAACTCCAGGTACACTACTGATCTTTAGTATAGCATACTAAGGCCCAGGTTTCCCTATGAAGATCTCTCAAGAATAAAGCAATATCCTTTTCCACCCCTAATGACAACATAATCTCCCACAGTTTAGACCAGTTAACCCAGTCAAATGCAGAGGAGAGGTCCATAAAACCCAAATGTATGGATCTGGAATAAGCCTCAGTGTATTTTCCTGAGACCAAATATAAATTCATACATTGGTCCACTGTTGACCTCCCAGCACGAAAACCATACTGGGCCTCCAACAACACATTATTACTTTTGGACCAGGTCGATAACCTCTCTTAAGATAACACGACTCACCACATTGACCTCTGAATCTAGGAGGGAGGTTGGCCTATAACATGAAGGACTATTCCTATCCCCTATCCTGGAAATAGGTACAATACTGGACCGAGCCCAGGACTATGGGGGGCCCACCACTACCACTTCGTTGATAAGCGCAGTCAGTACCGGTACCAAAACATTTATATCGTTCAAATACATATGTGGGGAATGCCATTGGGGCCAGGGGCCTTTTTAGTAGACTAACTCAAAATGCCCTTTTTCACTTCCTCACTAGTAAAGGACAACGTAGCTACCCCTCCAAAACAAAATCCCTATCCTCGTTATCTGTAGAGACAGGTCCATAGAGTTCCTTGAGTTTCCTAGAGCCCTCCATTATGTTGGTGTTAGAAATAGGGTTTCTGGTTGGCTAGGGTATGCACCTAAGCCAGGCAACACCCACCCACTCAGGGTAAGGGAGTTACACATCCAAGATAACCCCTGCTCATTCCCTTGGTAGCTTGGCACGAGCATTCAGGCCTTACCCGGAGGCAATGTGTAAAGCGTTTGCACAACACACACAACACATGTGACGCAATATAAACTCCACAAAGTAAACACAACACTGAGCTATGTACAAATAAACTGTATTGCACAAAACATAATTAGACCAAACATTACATGTCAGAAATACCCTGCTACCTTAGCAGTTGTCAGAACATTACACAGGTTACTAATACTCTGCAAGAATAAGCAGTTGTCACATAAGAACACGTAAGTACTCAGGATTCTGCAACATAAGCAGTAGTCGGGAATCACAGTAAGAAATATATGTACTTGTCATAAACACATCATAAATATCCATAAAAGGAACATTAGGGAACATATGGCAAGTCATAAAAACATATATCTGCATGTCACGCCCGTAAAAGGAACATCACCACACATATGTAACATCATAAAAGTAGGCAGGTACATATAAACCAATAATGTCCACCCCAGGATCATCAGAAATATATACGTCTTTTATAGAGTACCTGTTTTTAGATGAGTGGGCACTCCTAGTGCCAAGAAGGTGAACTTGGGGGCCCCCGGTGCTCCTGTGCGTGAAATGGGGCCCACGTTTTGCTCCTGGGGCAGAGGGACGGTCTGCACCTTCTCTAGTATTTTATTATGGCCCCTCCTGGGGCCTCAATCTTTGGGGCCCCCCGGGCCTTCACTGGCCCTCCAACGGGGGGCAAGGCAGCCCGAACAAAGCACCAAGGGCCACAGTGGCTTCCGCCCCGTCAACGATCTCCAACAAAAGAAATTAGGGCTCAAAGGGGGCGGGGGAGCCTCCGATGAAGCTTTCTTTCCTCCTGCCCGTACAGCACCACATGGGCTCCTGTGGGGGGGGGAGCCTCGGACAATACGTCCTTCCCCTCCCTACGTCTCATTGCTTCCTGATCGGCCCGCCCGGGCCACAGCGGTGTGCCGGCACCTAAACAGGTGCCTGCTTGTGCCCTGGGGGCTCTCTGCAGAGAGCACTTCGCCCCGGGACACGATAGGAGCTTGCTCGCTCCTTTTGCTCAATCTATGGTGCCCGGGGGTCCGAGGTACTGCGTGTCACTCGCGCTTGGCAGAGAAAGGCCACCCAGGCTGCAATGATGATTCCCCCGGCGACACGCTTCCAAGGGCGATTTGCAAGAATCACCAGGGCGCTCACCACGCGCTCTGGTAATTACAGGTGCCCGGGCTGCGGCGGTGATCACAGCATCAGGAAAGCTCTTTTAAGTGCCTGAGGCAATTACAAGCGCTCAGGTTGCAGCAGTGATTTCTGGCACTGCAATTCTCTTAGAAGCACAGAGGGCATAAAGCAAAGGCGCTCTTCCAGGCACTTTATGAAGCAATCTAGCACTCTTTGTGCTGTGGATGAGTACAGGGGTCAGGGGCCATGGTACCCTGCCCCCGGAGACAAGAAAGAAGGGAAGCACAAGGCTAGCAGGCCCACCAACAGGCCAGCACAAGGGTTGCAGATGGTGGCAGTTCCTCCTAGTGACCAGGCAGGTCACAAGTCAGCACAGCAGCAGCAGTCGAAGGTGGGTCCTTGTGAGTCCATTTTAGCAGCGTCCTATGTCCAGTTTCAAGTAAGTCTTTGGAGTCTCAAGAATGTCTATATTGTGTGGGAAAATCCCCTGTGCTTATACTCAGTTTACAGTGTGTTTTACAATGAGGAGAAGAGGGGGTTTCAACCAGTTACAACTGGTTCTGGGAGTGCCCTCTTCTCTCCTCTAGCACAGGCTCCAAACATCAGTTGGAGTAAACGACCTAATTGTGTGAGGCCGGGGCGCAGCCTTTACAAATGCAGGTGTGCCCCGCCTCTCCCTTCTCTCACCCCAGGAAGACTATTCAGTATGCAGATGCCCCTCTGTGACACCTCCACCCTCCCTGTGTACAGGCTGTCTGAAAAGTATGCACAAAGCCCAACTGTCACTCTGCCCAGACGTGGGTTGGGGTCAAGCTGCAAAACACCAGAGTCATAAGCAAAGAGAAATGCTCACTTTCTGGAAGTGGCATTTCTGTAATGATAATAAAAAGCCACCTACACCAGTAAGCAGCATTTCTCACTACCATTACAACCATACCAAACATGCCTACGCTACCCCTCATAAATCAGACAACACCCCTTACACTTAAGGCAGGGCATTTCCAATGCATTCCTATGAGAAGGCAACACTCAAACCAGTGAGAAACCAAATAGGCTGTTTGTCGCTACCAGGACAGGCCACATTACTAGGCACATGTCGTGCCCTCTACATGCATGGCACCCTGCCCATAGGGCTAGCTAGGGCCTTCCTCAGGGGTGACTTAAATGTAGTAACAGGGGAGTTATGGGCCTGGCAAGTAAATTTAGATGCCAGGTCCCTGTGGCAGAAAACTGCGCACAGAGGCCTTGCGCTAACAGGCCTGAGACAGGTTTGAAAGGCTACTTCAGTGGGTGGTGCAAGCAGCGCTGCAGATCCACTAGTAGAATTTAATTTACAGGCCCTGGGTATAGCGATACCACTTTACAAGGGACTTATAGGTAAATTAAATATGCCAATTAGGTATAAGCCAATCATACCAAATTATACCAGGTTTACAAGGGAGAGCACATGCACTTTAGCACTGATTAGCAGTGAAAAAGTGCTCAGAGTCATAACGTCAGTCAACAAGGGTCAGACAAATAAGGAGAAAAAAGGCAAAAAGTTTGGAGAATGTCCCTGTAAAAGGGCCAGGTCCAACAACTGGCCTCCAGAGAATATGCCAATTCTGAGGCAAAGAAAGATCAATTAATAATGTCCCAGAATTGGGCTGAACTATTCAGAATACTAGGGTCGATCAAATCATCCCAAATCTCCTCCCTTACCTTATGCTTACACCTGGCCTGTACTATTTTGTGCATCCTTCGGCAGTTCTTAACCAGGATAGGGTCTCTAGGATTGATACACACAGAGCCTGCTTGAGCACCCTCAGTGCCTTAGAGCAACCCGAATCAAACCATCTGGGGTCATTTTTACATTGTCTCCTCTTGGGTACTACCAAAGGGTCAGACACTACATTGGAAATTGTCAACCAAGAGCTCAAGATAGCCTCAGCGTCGCTATCGGGGGACATGCAAGTGGCGAGCTCTACCTCGCAGATTTGATACAAAGTTTTGTACCAGTCCTCCTGGGAAATCTGTGTCCACTTAAGTCTCCTCCCCTGTCTGGTGGAATTAATAGCCCTCCTGGGCTCCATTCTGGGTCTGGCAGTTATAGGCGACCAACAGAGGGAGAGACACACAGGATTATGATCACTAAACGGATTTAGCGGAATCCAAGACTCAGAGACACACAACCACAAAGGAGTGGATAAAAATATAAAATCTATAAAAGATATACAGAAATGTGGCATTAAAATCTCCTTTTGACTGAGTTAGCATTTCCAAGAAGAGAGCTAAATTATGCCGACTCAAGAGGGAATTCAGGCTGGAATCCAGTTGACTGTTCTAAATGTGTCCCAGACAAGAGGGGACAGACCCCCAGATGCACCTCTAGTACTCCACCCATTACACAGATGAACGTTGAAATCCGCTACCACCATAAGGAATGCTGACGATAACTTAGATCTCTAGACGTCACTAACAAAAGAACACAGAAACTGCACATTACACCCCTCCTGCGAAGATGGTTTAGCATTATAATAGTTGATTACTACCAATTTACTACCTTCTGACAGGAACAACAGAGCCTGCAGTGTCGGAGCACCTGAGGATACAGCCTATATCTTCTCATTGACAGCCAACGAGACAAATATAATCAACCCACCCATGGCTCATTCTGCCTTCGAACCAAAGGCCGGAGTGAAGAAGGTCTGGGTGCTCTGTAAAAAATATATTCTTTACTGTCCAAGTTTCTTGCATACAGATTATCTCTAACCCTCTAACACATTCTAACCAATGAGAGTCACTACATTTCCCCGCAATCCCGGCCACATTCCAGTTAAGAGTTCTACATGAGTTCTTTGGCATGCACCCAGTTCGAGCCTCTGAGTGTGAATTCTGCGTGTCAAATCTTAATTTCCACCGTCAACATAGCTGCCTGATATCAGCGCTGCTAATCTGTACACGCTCCCTCATGCCGTCCTCCCCAGTCAATCACAGACATCTAAGTCAGACAGGGGAGCAAACCTATTAGCTAAAACCAAGCCACAACACACATAGACTACACTAGGAATTCTTCAAAAAAGAAATCTCACCGCACAGCTCTGTGGCATCTAAACATCAGGCCAAGAAGGGTGGCCCAGCCCAGCCTCTTTGGCCCCTGGCGGGCACAGACGGAATACACTTAAATCAGAGACACAAAAAACTCGAGCTACCTGGCTCCTCACAGCCAAGTAGCACAAATAAAAGCTCAAACAAGTGCTGATAAAGCCATTTCTTTTTGTGCTTGACTCCAGATTGTTTTGTCTTGCAACAGTACTAATTCATGTGGAATTCAGAGCCTAACCAGCCTCTTCTTCCCACTGCCTTAAAGAAAAGGTAAGAGCGACTTTGCAGATGTTTAGTGGAAAGTTCCACATTATGCAGATATTCATAACCACAACTAAATTAACCTCACAGTTGGCATTCTTGCTGCCACAGTGAAAAAAGTAATGCACTGAGGACTTTCATCATTCCATCAGGTTTTATACGCATGTCTGTTCCTCTGCCTTGTCCCTTCCCTCTGCTTTCTACTGTATGTATACACTTCTGTTGTTAGTTAGAGACCTCCCGATCTACTAATCAAGGGAACTGAGAGGAAGCAGGAGACAGGAGAAGGACAGAGATGTTAAGAGAGCAGTGTAGTGAGAGAGGTGAAGTAGCACAAGCGATAGGGTGAAGGAAATATAAGAGTGTGAGAGAGGTGGAGTGTGCAATGGGATAGATAGCGAGAGGAAATAGAAGGGTGAGATAGTAAAACATACAGATAGATGCAAGGGTAAGAATGTAGTGAGGGGGAGAACGGTAAAACAGGATGGGTGAAAAGTAGGAAGAAGGATGAGTTGAAAGACAGTTGAGGAAAGAGAAATGACATTGATACAGTGGTAAAGAGAGGGTGAGGTAGAGGAAGAAGTGAAATCAGAGGTAAGATAGAAAGAATGAGAAAGTTAGTGTGAGGCAAGATAAAGAGGAACGAGTTCGGGAAGAGTTGGAGAGGCAAGGAGAGAATAAATAGTGAAGTGAATCGATAGGTTTGGCAGCAAGAGAAAGAAATGTGGAAAAGATGAGGTGTAGCGAGAGACATGTGAAGTAGAGAAAACTACTGTGCAGAGTGGCGAGGTAGAGAGGGTTGAGATAGAGAGGGTTAGAGATTGTAGAGAGAGGGTGAGAGGGGTGCGTTATGGAGATGAGAGAGCGAGATACAGACCTGAGGTAAAGAGAAAGATGAGGTTGAGTGGAAGGTGAAGTAGATACAGGAGAGATACAGTGCACAGAGATGCCCGCGAGGGGTGTGGTAGAGAGTGGAGATGCAGCGAGAGAAGCTGGGATTGCAAAGGGTGGAGGGAAGTAGTGGTAAGTATAGTGAATGGTAGAGAGAGTACCCCGCTGGTTCCTTGAAAGGGAGGGACCAGGAACACAGCCCAGTTGACCCATGCCTTCAAAAAACCCACTCCTGACATAAAAATCATATACACAGATTTGCATTAGCAGTGCCAAGAAAGAAGTGAAGGTGCTTCTCCCACATGCAAATTTCAGACATGCGCACATTCACTCTACACATTCACACTCGTTCAAGCATACACAAGACATTCATGACTCTGGTTCAGAGACACCATTGCCATTATGATTAGAAAGCAATAGATAAAAAAATGGCATAAAAGAAAAATAAATAACAGTGGTTTGAGAAAGACAGTTAAGTGTGTAGCTACAAATAGTACATGAAATGATGTATGGATTCCAAGATCTCAGGTTGACTGAGTGGGGAGCTGAACATAAATGTAATGCACGATATTCCCAAAGTCAGGAAAGTACATTTCATTCTGCAGATTACGCTGTTCCAGGCGCGGAGTTGACAAAAAACACTGTTGAAGGGTAAACAAATGCGACAATAAACCAGTGTTGCTTTTGATTAGTCTTGGAGGGCTAGTGTGGAAGTTGCAGGTTATAGCACCTGGAAAATTCCTCCTCCAGCTAAAGCACAGCTGACAGAGAACAAATCTGGTTGGTATCACAATCCATTGCTCTTCTGAGTTTTCACAGCTCATCACAAAGCAGAATACAGCATGTACTGTTTTACACGACTGAGGCACAAAAATAAACATGTTATACTTGCAATCGAATCCAGGCACTGGTAGGCAGACTAATACAAGCGTCAAACATTAAACCATCTCGCCAGCTCCTCCCACCAAAACCCGAAAGCTGAATATAGGCCTCAACGATACTACGTTATCAGCTGTAATTCTCCATGGTTCTGTGAGTGTTTACTTTTCCCAGCAGCTTGGCAAACCGATTAGAGCCTACATTGGACTAATATCTTTCTTGGAAGGGGTACAGGCTGCCTGGAATGGTGTTTAGTGCTTGCTCTTTATAGTGCCATGGGACGGCTTTCATAACTCGTTTTATTGTGTTTGTGTGTATGTGTGTGTATTTATTTATTCAATAAAAAAACAAAAGGTTAAAGCTTAGTTATAGTTGGTAAAACGTATTTTCCCCATATAAACCAAGTTTAACTACACAGACTTTACAAAATTCTAAAGTTATAGTTATAACTTTCATTTAAAATGTAACCACCACCTTCAACCTAGTTACGCACTCTTTTTCAGCTTGCTAACCAGACAACACTAAGTCACTCTACTCCATATGGAATAAAGTAGAGTGGAGTGGCTTGCAGTATAATATAGTGGAGTATAGCATCCAGTGGGGTGGCATACAGTCGAGTGACGTAGATTGGAGTTGTGTAGAGTGGAGAACATACAGTGTAGGAGCTTAGGGTGTAGTAGCATACAGTGGTGTTGTATTCAGTATACTAGTGTAGAGTGGGGTGGGGTGGCATAGAGTGAAGTCTTGTATAGTGGGGAGGCATAGAGTTGAGTGACGTAGAGTGAAATAGCATATAGTGGAGTGGCTACAGTGGCGTGCCATATGGATGTATATGAAATTTAGCAGCAATGTAGATTATGGTGTGCAGAGTAACACAAAAAAGTGAATTGCGCTGGCTTGTGTTTCTCCAGATATACCAATCAATGCAGGGGCACGCACAGCGTTGCTTTGTAAATCTGACTAATGTATTGCGTTGCCCATGCAACTTCATGCATGACCCAAAGGTATTGCAATTCAGTAATACAGCTAGGCCTTAGTTATGTTTTGGGCCATAGTGTACCGTGATTACGTTGAGACAAGCGTATTCAAATTGTAAAATTAAAAAGCTTGAAAGGCAACTTACTTTATAGTTTGACAGTTAGCAAGAAAACCATCACATATGAAAATAAAAAGTGCGTGCTCTGGCTGGCAAGGCAGCACACGCTGAAACGAAGGAGCATCATCTGGTATGAAATGAAATGGGCTGAAAGAGGTGTTTTTCCTTAGCCATTTCAAATGTCTCTGCTTAAACGTAATAGCATGTAAGCCAAAACTTTAAGTCATAAGGAAGTCCACAGTGCAAAATTTATATTTAGTAACTTAAATGTCCTAAGTGAAGGGGATTACTTTTAAGGTGGATGTGCATATTGTACGTAAGCAAAATGCAGTCAGTCAAAATTGTATGAGCCAGTTACTGAAGTGGGCATGTATGAATATTTTTCTGAAAATAATTGTCTGACTAAACTCAAAGGCCAGATCTAAAAAGATACAAGGATTGTGGGGCTGTGGTAAAGAAACAGAGAGATACAGAAATTATGCAGATGAGGAAGGGAGCAAGGGGATACAGAGACAGAAGATACAGTGACAAGCTACTGAGATAGTGTGCGAGAGAGAATATGAAAAGCAAGAGAGAACAGAGGGACAGGGAGCTAGTGAAAAGAAGCATAGAGAAATAGCAAGAGAGCAAGTGGAAAAGAAAGAGAGATAGAGGGAGGGAAATGACAGCAAGAAAAAGAGAAAAATAAGGGACTGCGATAGAGAAAAAGGGAGTGGAGAAAGGTGAAACTGCATAGCACAAAAATAAAGGGCCATGGCAAGAAAGAAGAGCATATTGAGAAGTGATAGGGTGAAGATGATCGCAAGAGTGTAGACAGTGGAGCAAGAAAGTGCATGAAGAGTACTTTGGAGAACTGGGCAGTTGAGAAAATGACAGTGTTATGGTCAATGTTGTCATGGTGCCCAGGAATGTGATGATGCATTGGACCCCCGGATACCGGCAACAGTGACAGTGGAAGAGGCAGGCATGAATGCCTCACCGTTGTAGCTGGAGATCAATAAAACTTTGGAAAGAGTAATCTTATTGATTACTACGTTTTGGCAACGAGGATGGGATTTAAAAAAAAAGTTTTTGTTCTCCTGAAGTAAAAAAAAAAAAAATGCAAGCAGGAAATTCCCCACCACCATTTCTAGACACACCATTGGAAGAGGCAGACAGGGATGCCTCACTGTTGTGGTTGGAGATCATAACACCTTGGAAATAGAAACAGAGTGTCATTGTTAATTAGTACAGACTGCAAAAAGGAGCAAAAGGTGGGGAGGAAGAGAACATTGACAGAGAAAGAGACAGCAAGATGAGAGAGAGATGGTGGTTGGAGATGGGTGGCAACCTTGAGGAACCATTTTAAAGGAAGTGATAAGGACAGCAGAGAAATGGGAAGGGAGGCAATAGATATTGGAGAAAGGTGAAAAGGAAATGAAGGCTTTTCACTAAGTGACCTATGGTTGCTTTTGTTTGTTACTAAAAGTTAAGAAGTTTCATTGGCTGCAGTGGCTTGCAATATCAAAACCATGGTGACACTTCAACCAGAGTAGTCCTGCAACCCCCAGTAGTAGGTGGCTTAATGAGAGTCCAAGAGTTGGGGGTCGGCTGTAAGTGTGTTTCTTCTCTCAGGGATGAAAAACAATTACAAAAGATTCCAACAAAGTCACTCAGAGTGGGGAAGGTTTTATTAAAAACAAAGACAGCATGAGTCATCCCATTGGACATGCTAGTTGTTATTTATTTTCTCTTCAATTTATTTACATTCCATAATTAGTTACACAAAGTTTAATCAATATCAAGTTTACAGTCCAAAACCTTTGAAGTCATATCAGACAACCACTAAACTTGTTCTCTATCTTTAACTCCCCCTTAATGCATATTGACAGTGCATTTTCTGTGATGTCCCTCGTGCCATCATGCATGATACTGGTGATTGCAAGCATGGACCTATTTTTTCTAATGGGTCAATTCCGTGGACATGCACCTCTATGAGAGAAGCAACTGGATCGTAATTCCCTGACAGGTGTTTGCAGTCGCTCATTCCCAGGAGTCCTCACTTGTTTTGTTAGTGCGGGTCACATGCTGGTCCAAAGTAAAGACTTCTTACAAATCTGCTAAAAAGAAAACCCCACCTGTTCCAAATAAAAGCTGCCCCACTCCGCATATTGTCACCTTCCAACCGTGTTGCTTCATGATCACAAACTATTATAATACTTTACTGCACCAGGATACTACCTAGCAATTATTTTAATATGCAACGCTATTCAAATGCTTAAACCACAATTGCACATACCCCCGCTTATAATGTGGCAGTATACCACATGACGATGTGAAATAGACTCTTATGGGGTAACAGTCACATGGGAATATCCAACTACCTAACTATACACATGCATCAGTTGATAACAAATGAGGACCACATAGCACTAAAAGAACAAATACAAAATGAGAACAGGAAACAAAAGGATTCTCCACAGAAAATGATTTCATTATGAATAATTGAGTTTTTAGATGTTTCCTAATAACCCCTTCCTTCCATCAATGATCTCTAGAATAGTGGGGGTTAGCTAGAAAATTTGCAAATTGATATTGTAAGGACTGTGAAGGAATATAGGCTTTAGCAGGTTTCGCAGAGGATAGGGGCAAGCAAGTAGTGAAACACACGTTTTGGCATAAGACCAACACATTAGCTCTTGAGAGCCCTTGAAGGGATTTTTATGGCCTTCCTACTAGATTCTGGTAAAAGTGGTAAAATCTTTTTCAGTGTACCTAAAAAAGATAATTAATTGAAGAGAATTTATTGGTCTAATTTTTTAAGAAGAGATTTGAGTTAAAATTGACTCAAAGAATTGTTACAGTAGCCCCAAGGACTTGCGATGGTCCCAGTTCTTTTGGTCATCAGCATAGAGACCAATGGAAGGAAATGTAAAAAAGCAGTAGTTCAGTTTTATCTTCACTTAGATTAAGAGAATTTGTGGTCATCCAAATGACAACTGACCGTAGAAATTCTCTAAGCATATCCTCATCAAAATTGTTTAACCATCAAGCATAACAATTAACTGTGCCATCAGCTAGGTAAAGAAGGTGAACCAGCGAGAATGAACTATTGCACCTGGGAGGGCTCATAGTCTACCCCCAGGTATCCCTAGTCCACACCCTTAAAGTTGGATGTGAAAGAGTCCCTAGATACTGCATAGAAAGAGAAGTCAACCAGTTAATCGCACATACCCCAACACCAGCGTTTTTCAACTGTTAAATCAATGTGTGGTGGGAAACCTTGACAAAGAGTTGACTTGTCAAGTACTTTTAAAGAAGCAGTAGACCAAAAGTTTAGCAATGGAAAGGGTTTTCTTTAATGGGTGGCTAGTACGCAATTAGTAGGGGTCATCACAGGTTTCTTAACTGCATAGTTGATAGTGTATGTAAACTGTATCCACTTGTAGCACAATGTGTTGCTATTTATACTAATGATTAATTAAAATTTTTACTTCTGTCTAAAATGAGGAATATTATTTGTAATATGTAATTAGCCACTTTTTTAAGTCGAGTGAAGTTGACCAAGATGTGATTTTATGTGATATGATTTTTATACAAACCAAAGCAGCTATTAAAACACGTGATTTTTTGCGCTCAGCCACTCATTGATCTATCAATGCATCCACCCATTCATCAGACCATTGGCTTATTCTTAAAGTCACAGAAACACACACAAATAATTGCTAATCTTTTCTAAAACAGCCAGAACGATTTATTTTACCAATAGTGTATGCACTTCATCAGAGGTTCCTGCATGCCCTTATTTCTCTTGTTATCTTTTTTTTTTACTGTACTTTGTAGTTTGGAGGAGATTGTCTTTCATGTGTATAACACCTAGGGAAATTAGAGGGTATAAATCTTCTACAGTCCACTACTGTTACCAACACTCTCCTGTGACTCTTTTACATAGGCTTCATAGAACATAGTTAGGGCATCAGCTTCTATGGTAATTATGTATTTTGGACCTTTTCATGTGTATCTTACACTTCATTTTTCTGTATCTACCCATATTTATTTTGTGCCTGTGAGCAATATTTCCATACATATTTAAGTAAGTAGCCATACATGATATGATACAACAGCATAGTTATGATAAACATTAAGGGCCTCTTTAGGAGTTTTCACCATCCGCTGAACTTCCGACTGGGAGGTTGCTGCCACAGAGGCTACCTCCCCGTCGAACCCATTAAGAGTTTCCCGCTAGGCTGGCGGCTGGAAACCTTGGTTAGCCTAGCGGGAAACAGGCTACAGCATTATCTCTGGCTCGGGTGCACCAGCACCCTTGCAATGTTTACTGTCTGGCCTCCTGCACCTGTTCTCCGCTAGCCTTTTCATGGTGGTGTAACCACCATGAAAAGACTGTCGGAGAACGAGGTCTAATTCCCCAGGGCAGCGATGCCCTGTCAGATTAGGATCTCCGCCACTGCCAGACCACCAGGATCCAACATCCTGGCAGAGCTGGCAGTCCAACCGCCAGGGTTTTAATGTGGCAGTCCAGACCGCCACTGCGAGTGTGGCTGTCATAAGACTGCCACACTCGTAATAAGGGCCTGAGATTTTAACACAAATCCTTGCGCACAACTGCAGGCATTTCAGCTTTAAGATTGTGCCTTTATTAAGTTCCCAGGCTGTCAGTATGCATAGCTAAAGGCCTAGCACCTTTAATTGACAGCACTGACAGACAAGGTAGACCTATCTTTTTATTTTCCAGAAGCAAAAGTGAGCAAAAACTAAAAACTGGAAGCCTCAATGATGACCCTTTATTACAAGCACTTGAGACATGTCAATTAGAATTTAGAAAGACTGAGTATTATATCACTCAATCTTGCTTGACTTGTTGCATGACTCCTTCCAATTCACATGTTGTTGGTTTCCTATGACTAGCTCAGTTTTATTGCTTTTAATCACCAGGGTTTTTCCTGCAATATTATTGGAGAAGGATCTATCATGCTGGGTTCACCTGGGGGTCTAGAAGGTTTGCGATTCTCCTGCAGTGCACCTTTCCCATGGTGGTCGATCGGGTGGTGAGGAATGGATAGGGACGGTTTGTGGCATTGACGGGTACGCTGGAGGGAAGTGCAATCAGTCTGATTATTGCGTACTCCCCCCTCCCCGGCGGCCCAGCACAGTTTTCTAAAAGAACTCCCCAAGGTCATATTAGACCTACCCTATGGGCTGACATTGATAGGAGGGGATTTTAGTGGGGTCCCAGACCCTGTAAAGGAGACCTCGGGCCCCCCTCTGTATCTAGAGGTGGGCTGCCGCTCAGCTCTTAAATTGGTTGCTCTCCATGGGACTGTGTAATATGTGGAGGACCCGGCATCCGAGCACTAGGCAATTTATCCACACATCAGCTGCGCATCATGTACAATCTAGAATAGATCTTATCCTAATGCCTGCCATGGACTGTGGCATTCTCTCACACGTACAATCCTCCCCAGATGTATATCCGACCATGCCCCAATCCTTGTAACTCTTGGATCTACCAAGCTGGTGACTCGCCCTATGTGGTGACTCAATGCCTGGCATCTACACAACAAATCATGCATCCAACACCTACAGGCCGAACTGAAGGCATACTTCACCATGAATGATTGCTCAGTCTCATCCCTGGGAGTCCTCTGGGCTGCCAGTAAGGCAGTGATACGGGGTCTTGCCAAAGCTTCACACGTTCTCAGGAGTGAAGGTGCATGGAGCAAATCACACAATTGGAGGCTCGAGCTCTTCGGCTTGAACAGGCTGTGACAATACAGCCCTCTGAAACGGCCTTTCATCAGAAGGCACTGCTGTGGGAGGAAATGTGCGAACACTCGATGAAGGCAGCAAAGTATCTCTGGCGAGCCTCCATAGTCCTAGTTTATGGGTTGGGGGATAAGAATGGGAAACTGCTTTACTGGTTGGTCTCTCATCAACAACTATCCCAAATCGTGCCTGAAATGCCAGTTGTGAAGAGTAGACAGATGACCACAGTGTCTGAGGTGGCCGGTGCGTTCGCTAAGTACTATCAGCTACTCTATACCACATCCCCTGTTGTTGATCCCAACTACTCGACTCAATTTCTCGAGGAAGTGTCACTCCCTCAACTGTTCCAACCAGAGAAAGACTCCCTGGATGAGCCTATTACCAGCGCAGAGGTAGCAGCGGCGATCTCCTCTCTTGCTGCCGGGAAGACCACGGGCCTTGACAGCTTCCCAACTGATACTATGTGGCGTTTAAAGAGCTATTAACACCCAGACTGCTCGCCCTGTATAGTGAAGTAGACCACACAGATACCTTTCCACTGGGCCTAGATACAGCAACCATAGTGGTTATGCCAAAGACCCAGCCTCCTTCTCAAGCCTGTGCGGACTATCGCCCCAACTTACTTATTAACGGGGATGTCAAAATCTATGCTACAATCTTGGCCACTCGCCTTAAGTGAGTACTACCTCTTTTAGTTAACCTAGATCAATACGGTTTCATGGCTAATCGAGGAGTGCAACATTGTATACGCAAGCTTCAGGTGGCCTTGGCCCACCCGTCTTGGTTGTCTTAATCTCCAGCGTTACTCTTTGTCTACTTTGAAAAGGCGTTCGACTCGGTGGATTGGAACTACCTGCAATTGGTTCTGATCCATGCTGGGATGGGTCCTAGGGTATGTAGGTTAGTCCAAGTACTCTACGTCAACCCCGTGGCCCAAGTCCAGATTAACGATGTCCTCTCTGATGCAATTGTTCCGGCGCAACTATCTCTTTAAAGGATGGAGATGGGACGCGGTTCACGAAGATCGCATAACGCTCTATGCAGATGATGTCCTTCTTTATTTGACAGACCCTGCCACTTCTGGTCCGCATAGTCTCCATCTCCTGTGTTTTTTTGTGGAGGCCTCAGGTCTCTGAATGAACCCCTCCCAATCCATTCTGGTCCCTCTAGCACCATCATGGGATTGTTTTGTGTGGTAAAAGGTAGTACCCATCTGAATGCTTAGTTTCAAATATTTTGGTAACGGGGTGACAGTCCTCCGGGAGATGACCTGGCCCCTCAACCTCCATCCGCTGACTCAGCGAGCGAGTGCAGACTTGCTGAGATGGGGGTCTCTCCCACTAAATGTGCTAGGTCGAATAGCGCTTTTCAAGATGATGATCCTCCCATGGTTCCTGTATATTTTTCAGAGTATATCAACTCCACTGACACGTCTGTGGTTTCGCACCTTGGACAGGGCTATAACCTCCTTTCTGTGGGGATGGCACTAGAGATAGATACATCACTGTCAGAGAAGCCAATATGATGGTGGATTGGGGTTCCCTAACCTGTACCTCTATTACCTTGCGACTCAACTCCTCGTCCAATTGGGGGTGGACAGACTCGGCATATCGTCTTGAACTCACAACTCTTAACTTCCCCTAGATTCTGGGCATGCTTTATGGTTTCCCAATCTCTGACGCCATGGTGCCTGGAACTAAGATGGTATTTATGGCATGGAGGGCGGCCCTACGTCATACTCGCTGGAAAAACATCCTGACCCAACAGACCCACCTTTGGAGGGGCACATGACTGCGGGAATCAGCTACACTGAGGGGCTTTGACCGATGGGATCAGCTGGGTATAACTCTCCTTGGGGACGTGTGGAAGGGAATGCATATGTGTTCATTTCCGGACGTCCAGGGGACCTATCAGCTATCCCTCACCCAATTCTACAAATACCTCCAACTCTGCCATGCGCTGCATACATATATAACAAAGACTTATCCCCTTCTGGAGTACAGTCCCCTGGAAGCCAAATTACTTATAGGGGTGCACAGGAAAGGGGGACTATCCCAATTATACAGAATGTTGAACAACAATGCACCCGCAAACATACTAAAATATGGGGGAAATGGTTGGGCCAAATGGCTTGAAGGATTAGTGGGGGCATGTCCCGCTATGGATGTTGCTGCTACTGATTTACTATGCTAAGTGTATATTGTCTTTGTCTTGAAACCAATTAGCATGACTTCCTGTCGACTGACAATAATGTGTGGGCCTTGTGTAGTGCTGTGCCTTAAGATGTTTGTTAAAAAATTAATAAAACTGTTTATCAAAAAAATATTATTGAAGAAGGAAGAGGTAAGTGCAGACCTTGCAATGTTTGTGAAAGTGAAATTGTACTATTCAGGTACATAAATTAACTTGCTTCAGTTTTTCAGACTCATGGAGTAAACGCCTGTAGACGGCGGTTTGATACTATACAGCAAATGGCAGATACTATCAGGAAATTTGAACATAAAGAGGACCCCCGTGATTGTCCAGATTATTGTAGACCAATGACTTTGGGCCTTATTACGACTCTGGTGGTCTGAAGATTGCCCACAGTCGGACTGCCAGCACTGCCAGTTTTCCTCCATAGGAGGGTCTGGCGGTCCTAATCCTCCAGCACTGCGCTGCAAGCAGTGCTGCCCTGGGGATTACAACCCCACCCATCCACCAGCTTTTACATGGCGGTTGCACCACCATGTAAAGGCTGGTGGAGACGAGGGGGGCCCCTGCTCTGCCCATGCACTTGGCATGGGCAGTGCAGGGTCCTCCATGGCCAGCCCCGTCACACTGTTCAGTGAACAGCGCGACGGGTGGTGGTGTACTCTATGTACTGCAACATTGCTGCCTGCTCAATTATGAGCCGGCGTCAATGTTGTAAGCTGTTTCCCTCCGGGCAAGCAGGTGGAAACACTGTGTCCGCCCGCTGACCCACCGTGAAACTCCTAATGGGGTCCATGGTAAGGCGGCCACACTGGCAGCAACTTGACTGCGGGAGTTTGGCGGATGGCCTTTTCTGTCTGCCAAACTCATAATGGCCCCTTTATACTGGACGGTTGCTGCAAGTGCTCAGCCCTGGCAGAGTTTAAAAACAGATTTTGAAACAGATCCCTACTGGGACAGCTACTCAAGCATTTAACTCTGCAAGCAGAAACACTGCATTCTTTCTCAACATTGACTTAAAGAACCCTTAAAGTTTTTAAGGTCAGTGATGTGAGGCCTGCTATACTTCCCACATTTTACCTCACTTTGAATGATATGTATGTGATCCCTTTTGCTAGGAGTACTTCTGTTTCTCTGGTTTGTTTCAGTAGTTTTGTCTTTCAATGTAACATATAAGTCTTTTAGAGCAATGTTTCCCAACCTTTGACTCACAAGCCGATTTTTGGTGGGTCTCAAAAGTGAAAGCAATAAGTAAAGATGCCTTTATGTTCTGTATTTATCTTGTCACATTGCAGCCTATTTTTTCCAATATGTGACTGGTGTTTACAAACTTCTCTCACTTTACAGTCAGAGAAAGATAAGTAAAGTGAATCACTTTTGATGTACCCCAGTCTTTCGGGGGTACATCAAAAGTGAAAGGAAAGGCTGTACGAGGTCATTTTTTCATAAGACACAGCAAAATGTGAATACCTGTAAATAAACTGTACACATTCAGTAGTTAGGAAAGCTAAAATGATGCACATTTGTTTGTAATTTTGAAGTGTGATTGAAACAATGATTTTAGTAGGATCAGAAAAAATCAAGACACTTTGATTGAAACAACGATTTTAGTAGGATCCGAAAAAATTAAGACACTTTACTTGGTGATGTACAAATAATAAATATTCACTGAAACCTGATTTCCGCACATTATCATTTGTGTGCAAATGTGTGTAGTTTTATCTATAAAACGGTATGTATGTGCCAATGTAGTGACCATTTCAATGGAAGATGTGATATATGTATGTGCTACCACATGATACTTTACTTATGTTTAAAAAAAAAATCTCCCATCCATTAAAGACGGGTGTATAACAGTATATAGAAAGCAATATCAACATTCACATATATTGGCAGAAAATTGGAAACATAAATATAATGACCCAATAATCAAACAGTAAACCATAAATATGGATGACAAAAATATTGAGATAAAATACCAAAAGTACAACAATATTGTAAAGAAAAATAAAGAAATAACTAATATTGTTCACACTTTAAAACTAAAGAAACATAACAAAAATCACAAAAACCAAAAAATAAAAAAAAACCATAATTCTAAAGAAACACACAATATTACATTAAATATACAAAGGTATTTGAAAATATAATTAATATCCATTAATTAAACAATTTAAAACATTAGTTATCGTTTATCATAAAAGGTGCAAAAAATTATTCAAACTAGTTTTCATCCAATCTATTAAATGGACCTTAAAAGCAGTTAACAAATACAAACACTTTTCGAGGTAAACAATAGTATAAAAAGACCACAAAATTATTTCTAAAAACAATTACGAAGGGACAACCTTATTCTGCAAGGTTGCACACCTACAAAAGAAGACTGCAAAACTTCATCAAACCAGTAAGTATTAAAAACAAAGTAAGTTTGACAATAAATCCAGCTAACAAAATTAATAAATAACTAAAAGTATGCTAAGAAATCAAATAATTAAAACAATGCTACATGTGTATTACTCCCAATTACAGACGCACCCTCTGCAAGAAGGAAATAAGGCTAATAGGAAAAGAAAATAAAGAAGTACAAAAATGCTACATCAAAAGTAAATATAGTAAACAAAGTACAAAAACAAAATTTAACAAAATATATTGTCTGATCTTGTCTCGAAAATAAAATAGAACAAACAAACCTCTATCTTCAAAAAATTAAACCAACACTAACGCATTTTTTTCTCAACAGACCGTAACAAAAAAGCTGTGCCAAAAGTAACATCAAGCAGACCTGCAAAGTAAAAATCTACAACTAAAATGAAGTAAAAACAACATCCAAAATGCAAATTAAAATGTGCAACTGCAGTGTAAAATATTTTGCAGGACATAAAAGAAGTCAGAACAAGCTCACAAGAGCCAACAGGACAAATACCTTTTATACCAGATATTCCTGAACAAGCAACAAGGTAATTCCCTGGCATACTAACCCCAAAAAGAAGAATTGCCAGAACACATCAAGGTAAACACCAATAGCACTTAGAAAAATGAAATCATGTTATAGGCATACCACAACACTTACTAATTACACATAAAAAGGCACATTTTCACTATGAGACAACCTCAATATTGATAAACAAAATAATCATTAATGCTAACATTAACAATTTATTAACCTTATCTGAATTTAACACACGGTTGATGGATGCCACTTCTAACCCTTTTGCTGCTACGCCCCGCCATCCTAAGCCTTTTATGGGTTATTTGGGGTAGTTTGGACTCACGCCTCCATAACTTTCTGTCCACTCCATCTACCTTCACGCAATTTGCATCCTTTTTTCCAACATCCTAGGGATTTTAAAAGTACCCAGGTTTGTGGATTCTCCTTGATGGGACCACAAAAATAGTCCTTGATTTTAGTAAGTAATATCTCCAACTCTTAAATAATTCCCACTAGTTGGGACCCAAACACGTTTTAATGAAAATTTATAAGAACTATGTTAAACACCAGAGGGTAAGATAGCTTCAGAAGTTGGTAATAGGAATTTGAGAACACTTCCTTAATCATAAGTAGGGCCCCCGGTTTTCAGTTTTTACTGATTTTTACAGATAAATACAGACAGAAAATGATTTATTTTCCTGAGTGTATTTGTTGCTAAACACAGAAAAATAGCGAAAATAGGCCTTCTTTGGGTGATTTTCTCTAGTGTAAATCATGAATGCCAGGTAGAGATTGAGCGATGGGGAGATTAAATAAATACAACAGATTTCCTAATTAAGCTTAATTAAGTGCATAGCTATAGTTATTTGTGCTATTCTTCAATGCACGAGTTTTCAGATAATGCTATCGCACAGTATGCCGCTGACACATTTTAGACATTGAAGTGCAAGAATACATTTATCAGTTTAATAAATGTGGAAAAATACTCATTGAAGCTTCATTTATAGATTAAGTACAAAATAAAAAAATTAGCAAAAAATAAATATGGATAAATACAGACTGAAGTGGCGGAAAATAAATACCATAAAACTGGGAGCCCTAATCATAAAATTACCTACTGATGTCCTCTTCTCCCTACAAGCCACAGAAGGGACAGCAGGGGAGCAAAAGGATCTAAACTGATTAATAGATATATTAATATGATATCAAAGGCTTCAACAAATCACAGCCACTCCTGATTAATAATTTTGGATCTAAGCCCCGCCACATTCCAGGAAAGGAGTTGTAAAACATTTGGGCACATTATATCTGAGCTATCCATAGTTAAGAAACAGACTGAGATGACGTTGAGACATTTGGGCAGTGCAAAGAGGCTTGAGAACTATCCTCCTTTCTGGGCCCCCAAGCCCTTAACTGAGAGCCGTTTCCCATATGGAGGAATGTTTTTCCCTGCTTGTTTAGTAAACAAAGTTTCTGGCCTGTCACACATTTAGAAACCACTTCGGACTGTCCCCTATCTCCCACGGGTCGCAGATCAGCAGCCAAAGTCTCACAGAAATATTTCCCTGGGCATGAGTCGTCACTTACTCCAGCATGTTGAAGTTCAGAAAAACAATTAGACATAAGACCAACTAATCCTCCTTCTTGGTATCTGCCACTTTTTCCTGACCCTTCAATCCTTGCCATCCAACTCTGATAACACTTGAAATCTATTTTGGGTTGGGATCCCGTGGGCTCCTGAAACAGCTGAACTGTGGGAGATGCAGAGGTTTGCACTAGCCTTCTTACCACTGGAGTCATATAACCAACAAGAACAATCTAGTGGGACAACTCATCAGCTCTCTTCCACCAGCCCCTATAACTTGAATTTATCAATCACTGGGCCAATCAGGGTACCTACAGTTAATAACAATGCAGTCCCCTTTTGAAGATTTTATAGAAGGGCCAATCGAGCCGACTCTCCTCACCATAAGAATGTCATTAAACTCTGGAATAGCAAAACCAGTATTTCCTAAAGAGTCAGTGACACATTTTGGGAATCTTATGAGATTGGCGGATGGAAAAGGCCATCCGCCAAACTCCTGCGGTCAGGTTGCCGCCAGAGCAGCTGCCTTCCTGTGGGCTTCAGTGCGAGTTCCCCGCTGTGTCAGGGGACGGAAACTGCATTTCTGCCCTCTGGCCCCACGGGAAAAGGCCTACAACATTGATGCCTGCTCATAATTGAGCCAGCGGCAATGCTTCAGTGTGAGGGTGCAGCAGCACCCGTCGCGCTGTTCACTGTTTGCAATGGAGAAAGTGAACAGTGCGACAGAGCTAGTCATGGGGTCCTTATACTGCACATGCCCATGCCCCCTGAACCCCATCTCTGCTAGCCTTTACATGGCATGCCCATGCCCTCTGCACCCCATCTCTGCTAGCCTTTACATGGCGGTGCTACTGCCATGTAAAAGCTGGCAGAGAGGGGGGTCGTAAGCCCCGGAAGTGGTGCTGATTGCAGCACTGCCCTGGCAGATTAAGATCGCCAGAACTGCCCGTCTCTCCTGGGAAGGTAAACTGGCAGTGCTGGTGGTCCAGCTGTGGCCAATCACCATGGTGGTAATGTAGCAGTCAGACCTCTACCAAAGCGGTCGGACCACCACTTTGGCGGCGATCAGAACACCACTACGACCCTGGCAGTTCCAAGACCGCCAGGGTCGTAATACCTCCCTTCGTTTTTGAGGGCTATATAAGATTCATCAACATGGGTCTGCTTAGCAGAACATTCGGAAGGAAGACGTACAGGCTCCTTACCGCACATGGAACGGTGGTGGGGAGGTATTTTCTAAAGTAACTAGCGAATTAGGGGTGTTTCTGCTCTATGACCACATGGCAGTTGCGAGACTGTGTTGCACTTATTTCCTGGAACATTTATAATGCCACTGGGCCTTATGAGGCTCTGCTTTTACTTTCCAGGACTCTCTTTAGCATTTGCGCTGTTGGGGTTACATGCAGGTGCGATCAAAGATGCAGGGGAGAGTCCATGAGCTAGTGCTTCCGGGGGTGGCAGGACTGGAGTAGTAGGTACAAGTGTACGCTGGGAGATTAAGGGCCTGCTTATGAGTCTGGCGGTCTCAAGACTGCCAGACTCACAACCGGCACCTTACGACCTTGGTGGTTGGGCCGCCATTTCTGCCAGGATATCTTATCCCAAAGGGCTGATGGTGGTCTTGGTTGTGATCAGCCAGGCATTGCTGAAGTCAGCTTCACCCTGTCGATTACAACCATGTTCTTTGACAGCCTTTTCATGGTGGTTCAGCCACCATGAAAAGGCTGGCAGAGAACAAGTGCTGGGGCTACAGGGGGTCCCCTGCACTGCCACAACATTGTCATGGGCAGTGCAGGGGGCCCCCTCCCCAGCACCGTTGAAATGCACACTGTCTGCTCAGCGAACAGTGCACATTCCGAGGGTGCTGGTTAGCCCCCCTGTTTGACGTCATTAGACTTGGCTCCAGTCAGCCCAGTGGAAAACTCAGAATAGGGCAGGTGGGGAGACCACCAGGTCCACAGTGGCCTCACCACAGGTCTGGTGGTCAGGTTTTCTGACCGCCAAACTGTAATCAGGCCCGAAGTCCTTAATAACACCTTCCAACATGCCAATTCTTTCTAAAGCTGGAGCAATTGTGGCAGCTATAGTCATCTTCAGTGTGTTCACCAGGTTCTCCCAAGACAACTTATGCTCCTCTAAGCACCCAACACTGAATACAGCAGGTGTAGGGACCTGCTGCAAGGGGGTGTCCATGTTCTGTCAAGAACCCAGGTTTTCAATCTTCTCTTCTTTTTTTAGTAATGGTCACCCATGCACTCCTCAGCAACAGACTTGACTATGGCAATGCACTCTACACCAGCACCACCCAGAAACTCCAAATGAAGCTGCAGATCATCCAGAAAGCCTCCACCAGACTCATCCTGAACATTCCGAGCCGTAGCCCCATCACCGGCCACCTAGGAGACCTTCACTGGCTACCTATCAACAAAAGAATTACCTTCAAGCTCCTCATGCATACCTACAAAGCCCTCCACAACTCCAGGCCTGCATACCTCAAACACTGCCTCTCCTTCTACACTCCCACCAGATATCCTTGCTCCGGCCAAATGGCCCTGCCCACCATCCCACAGATTTGCAGGACCACAGCTGGAGGAAGATCCTTCTCTTTCCTCGCTGCGGAGACCTGGAAATTCCTGCCTCTGCACCTCAGGCAATCACTATTGCAGCCACAATTCAAGAAGGGCCTCAAGACCTGGCTCTTCAACTAACCACAAATCCGACCCCCCTCCGACTCAATGCCTTGGGACCCTTACGGGTGAGTAGTTGCACTTTATAAGAATCCTGATTGATTGATTGATTGATTATATAGTGTTTGTAGTTTCTCCAAGAACCCCAGGTACCCAGAGCCAAAAACGGAGCACCATGCATTGGTTTTTCATTGTGTATGGAGGACAGACCAATTTATATGGTGAAATATGTAGAGTGAAAAATAGGCATCAAGGTAACCTATGTATTCCTAAAATGGGCACAAGATATGGAGTTTACAAACAGTGGTTATTTGTACATCTTTGAATGTGTGGATAGCCATATGAGCATATGATTTCAAGGGTATTTTTCAAAATGTCTTCTTTCTTATTCACTGGCTTAAATTTGGAAGGCACTTCTGATAATAGGGATTCCTCACTTGTGTGGGTAGGCCTAGTGCCCGTGACAGGAAGCGCCCCAAAACGCAACATGGATACCTCACATTTTTCCACTGAAAACTGACCATTGTTTGCAAAGTGGGTATCTATGGATTTTGGGCCCTAGCTCAGTCGGCACTTAGTGAAACCTTGGAGAAATCCAGGATGGGGTAACTTAGAGGCTCTCACCAGGTTGTTTATACAGAATCCCCTGCAAACCTTAAACTTTAACTGAAAAAAACACAGTTTCCTCACATTTCTGTGATGGAAAGTTCTGGAATCTGCGGAGCCACAAACTTCCTTGCACCCAGCATTCCTCTAAGTTTTCTGATAAAAATGGTACATCACTTGTGTGAGTAGGCCTACTGCCTGCAACAGGAAATGTCCCAAAATGTAACACAGACACATCACATTTTCTACTCAAAACTGACCAGTTTTTTAAAAAGTGGATAGCTGTGGATTTTGTGACCTAGCTCAGTCAAGACCTAGTAAAATCTAGAAAATTTGCACATTTCATAAAACTAGATGCCCGTGTGAGTCCAGGATGGTAATCCTTGTGTGGGTCCTACAAAGTTTTCTTACCCACAATGCCCTGCAAACCTCAATCTTTGCCTAGAATTGCACATGTTCTTTTTTTTTGGATGCATAGGAAAAAGGTCATTACAAAATGTCAAACAGGGAGAGGAAGTAAAACACCACATATATCATTAACTGCAGCAATAGTTTAGCATTCCAACACATCCTAAAAGTTTTGTTAATTGATTGATACATGGGCATGCTAGTAACTTAAATGGAGCATGAGATAAAAAGAAATAATGGAAAATAATGAATATAGCTCCCAGCGCCTTTTGATACTCAAGTTGTCAGCTACCATCGCCATATCGCAGGCCAAGGACCGCTGAAAAAATGCTTAAAGTGCGAGAAAAAGTGCATATTGTGCCAAATAGGTACTTATATAGGATCCATATGGATCCTATATAAGTACCCGAATGCATATACAACAGACACCTTTTATTCACCACAACTACCGCCTTACATAGTTGTCTACTGCTAAGGATTGACCCACTCTTCCAACAAACCCCAGATTTCCTGTCCTTTGTGCCTGGCTTATCTACCTTTACGTTGATACAATACCATCTCCAAGTTATACAAAGAAAGGTGTGCGTACCAACCATTGTTGAACGGATAGGAGTTGTGGGTTAAGCCATGCGGTAGCTATGCACAGGCGGCATAAAGCCATTGCGACAAAGATGAAAAACCTTCTCTCTATAGTTCCCAGTGTTTTTGATACCCCTAAAGGCATGTGCTCGGAGTGAGTTCTACAGTGTGTTTCACTACTGCCTTCAAAAGGTTTGTGATCTCAACCTTCAACAGATCCAATCTTGTACTTGTTGCAAACATATGTGTAGGATCTACCTTGGGACTTGGTCCCCTCTGTCCCCCCACATAACTATTTTGGCAGAGGTAATATATAAATTAAAAATCATCTTATATTGGTGAGTCTGAAGCCCCAATGAAATCAGTATGGTATGGTTTAACTCGAGGGATACATAAAAACTGAGATCATTAGAGTTTATTCTTGCTTGCCACTTATCACTGTGCTTCTCCAAATCATCTGGTTGTTGAGAGCTAAGAATCGAATATAGTAAACTTATTGATCATCCCCCTCTCCCTGTCAATATCTCCATGATGGGAATCTTTGAAAACCCTGCCGGCCCGCCCCTTTTCTTTATTAAGAAATCACGTATGTGGAGGTATTTAAAAAACTTTCACTGCATCATTGCTCAGGGGTATACCCCAGCCCCCTCGCAGCAATTCAAACCAGAGAGGTATCACCATTTGCAAGGGAAGACTCTCTCCTTACCAATGGTACCTTTCCCTACTGCAGGAGGGTGATCCCCAAGCAGGGATCCACTCCACTAGACACCAAGGATTATTTTTTGAGGGAGGGATCTGTCCCCTTGCAATTGGCTAGTGCTCCCTCCAAACCTGGCCCCAAATGTCTTTCTAGCCAATCCCACCCCCCTCCCATCCAGGGCAGGTTGAAGTTTCTGGCCCAATAGACACTAGGGATTTTTTTTTACTGGGCCATCAACCATCTATCAGTGGGGCGGCCCACCCAAGCATCGGCCTAGCCCCCACCCAGTCATATAACCCCCAGCAGTCCTTTTGCTCCCCAGTGGGGCAATGGAGCAGATTGGAGATTTCTTCCTCCATTCTGCCCCTCCCCACTAGACCACCAATGAGAGTTGCTTCACGAGACTCCCATTGACCATGGTTTGATACTTGTCTGTTGCGTGCACTAGGCCTAGCCACAAAAGTCAAGTAGGGTTTTTATCAGGTCAAGTGGGAGAGTGCTGGGTAGTAGGCATTTTGTGGATTCCTGCTGATTCTGGATGTTTACATCACAGAAGTGCATAGAAAATGTGTGATTTATTTTTTAAATACCTCCACATATGTGATTTCTTAATAAAATAATTTGAAGAACCACATTGGGAAAGTATTGGACTTTGGGCTAACTGTACTATTCCCACTTTAAACCACATTGGGGAAAGGGTTGGACTGTTGGTGTGGGGCAGGGAAACAGGAGATATTCACAGTTTCCACTCCAGATGTGACCACATTGGGGAAAGTGTTGGACTTAGGGGTTTCATATTTATTATTCTGACTTCTTACTTATCCACATTAGAGAAAGTGTTGGACTTTGGCAGGGGGAAGAGGGGTTCATATTTACTCTTCCAGCTCCAAACACATTGAGGAAAGTGTTGGACTTCAAGGGGCTTGAGTTTATATTCCAGCTACAAACTTAACTACATTGGGGAAAGTGTTGGACTCTGGGGGGTGGAGGTTCAAATTTCCAATTCCCATTTCAAACTTAACAACGTTAAGGAAAGTGATGTACTTTTAGATTTGACAATCAGGTAGTACTACCACAAATATATAAAAGACATTACACTAAAAGAATACATCATAGAAATTTCATTTCAATTATCCCCAAAACACATAAAATAAAAAAGTAAATTGATAGTAATTCCACCATATTTAAAGTACATCAAATATTTACTATAGTTTTGAAATGAATACCTATAATTAGTTACAAATTTTTTAAATTACAAGCATTTAATATTTAAAACTCCCAATGTTAAAGAATATACAACATATTTTAAACCAACATATAGATTAAAATGTATTCAATTATTTCAGTTGAAACAATTAACAAAAAATATGTAAATTATCAAAGAACAAAAAAAGTTCAAACAAAATAGTATACAAGAATAATGAAAAATATAAAAATATGAGAATATGAAAACAAAATGTAATTTTGTAAAAAAAAAAACAATTACACATAAAAATCAGAATTTTTAAATAAAACACAACACAAATAAATCTCCCAACTTAACCACGTTGGGAAAGTGTTGGACTTTGAGGTGTTCAGATGTACTATTTCAACTCCCAAAAAGTTTTGGTCTTCGGAAGCGTTCTGATTTCCTATTTTCACTCCTAGCGTCAAAAAATTAGGGAAAGTGTTTTACTAATAATTTGAAAATTAATTACTACAATACATTTTTAATGGATATTACACTAAGAAAATATAGTAAAGAAATTTATTTTTATTATCCAAAAAAAGTTAACCATGCAACATAACAAAGTAAATTAATAGTACTGCAAAATATACATTGCAATATGTAATATTCACTACATCTTTGAAATCAATGTAATGAATTAAAATAAGTTAAATTATGTTAAATAATAAAATAATGTACATATATTTAAAGCTCCCAATATAGAAACATACGCAAATTACAAACCACCTTTATTTAAAACCAACTAATAGATTAAAATTAACTCAGTCATTTTAATTAAAAAAATGATTTTCATTATCAAGGAGCAAAAAACCTTATACAAATTATTTACAAAAAGTAATAGAAATGAAAAATATAACAATATAAAACAAATAATTGTTCTTGAATTGGAATTTTACATCTTTAAAAACAACACAATTAAAAATGTAAAAGATATTTCATTAAACTTTTAAGGAAGATCGACACAATAAAATTTAAGTATTACTCCCCGCCCTATTCCCCTGTAAAGCTGACATCCGGCTCTTAAAATTACCATACAAAAACCTAAACATTTATAAAAGACATATAGGGGGTCATTCCAACCCTGGCGGTCAAAGACTGCCAGGGCCGCGAATGACGGAAGCACCGCCAAAGGCTGGCGGTGCTTCCCTGCCCATTCTGACCGCGGCGGTAAAGCCGCGGTCAGATAACCGGGTCCGGCGGTTTCCCGCTGGATTTCCCCCGGCTGGGCGAATCCGCCAGGGCAGCGGTGCAAGCAGCGCTGCCCAGGGGATTCTGACCCCCTTCCCGCCAGCCTGTTTCTGCCGGTTTACACCGCCAGGAAGAGGCTGGCAGGAACGGGGGTCCTGGGGCCCCTGGGGGCCCCAGCCTGCTTTTCACTGTCTGCATAGCAGACAGTGAAAAGCGCGATGGGTGCAACTGCACCCGTCGCACACCTGCAACACCGCCCGGCTCCATTCGGAGCCGGCTTCAATGTTGCAGGCCCCCATCCCGCTGGGAAGGTCGGAATGCCGCCAGCGGTCTTTTGACCGCGGAGCGGTCAAATGGCGGTTCCCGCCGGGGTCAGAATGACCCCCATAATATTTTAAAGCAAAAATACACAAAATATATTTAAAAAGCCTAAAAAACTACACTTATCTGTGACATTCTGATCCACAATATATTGACATCATGATATTTCAAATGTGATATTTATGTCTCACAATATTCTGTCCACAATATTTTATTGGAACACCAAACAAACAATGCAATAGGGAAGGCAAGAATATTTGGTAAACCATAAACTTGTCAAAACTATGGGGGTCATTCTAACCCTGGCGGTCCAAGACCGCCAGGGCTAAAATGACGGGGGCACCGCCAACAGGCTGGCGGTGCCCTGCTGGGCATTCTGACCGTGGCGGTTTGACCACGGTCAGAAGTGGAAAACCGGCGGTCTCCCGCCGGTTTTCCGCTGCCCATTTGAATCCTCCAGGGCGGCGCAGCTCGCTGCGCCGCCATGGGGATTCTGACAGCCCATACCGCCATCCTGTTCCTGGCAGTTCGCCCGCCAGGAACAGGATGGCGGTATGGGTTGTCGTGGGGCCCCTGGGGGCCCCACAAAGAATTTCACTGTCTGCATTGCAGACAGTGAAATTCGCGACGGGTGCCACTGCACCCGTCGCACCTTCCCACTCCGCCGGCTCCGTTCGGAGCCGGCGTCCTCGTGGGAAGGTAGTTTTGCACTGGGCTGGCGGGCGGCCTTTTGGCGGTCGCCCGCCAGCCCAGTGCAAAACCCAGAATACCCTCAGCGGTCTTCCGACCGCGGAGCGATATTTTGGAGGGGGAAGTCTGGCGGGCGGCCTCCGCCGCCCGCCAGACTTAGAATCACCCCCTATATAATTAAATCAGTATACCTTTAGCCAGTTTTATATTTAAGGTAAATACTCTGTGTCCACCTCTCTCCATTCACAGAAGCTGGTTTTAGGCCTTTCTCCCATATTTGGGTTGATGCAGCTGATTCCCCTGGAGTTATGTTCTTGGCATACACCGCAATAGGTACTTCAGGATGTTGTGTCATGCAGAGCAGAAGATGGGGCCCATACACACCTCACTGTTATGCACAGGCAAGCTTGTCCAATATGCGCATCAGCCACAGGTCTGAGGGTGGCTGCCAGGGAGGAAGGGTACACTGAGGGTGCATTTTGTTTCTGAGCTATGAATTTTGGTTGTTTAAAGGGATGTGTCCTAAAACTGAGTATCCCATAAAATGGCATGCTCACCCACACCTTCCCTTCATGCCCTTTGTTAGTAGGGATAAGGGAATCAGGGGTTAAATCCCCAGATATGTGAGAAGAAGTCTCTGGACAGCAAGTTGTGCCAACACAGAAATTCAAGGTAAAAATCTTGAAAACCTCCGACTCAGAGGTAGTTTTCCAAGCTTGAATGAGTCAAACTCCATTAGGGCCCTTAAAATGAATACCATAGCTACCATGTAAAAAGCTTTATATTGTATCTGTAGAAAGTCCTATGTCAGTCAATAAAGTAATGTTTTTTTGACTTAATAGTCCACAAGAAAACAACAATGTATTTCAGTATTGTCAAGCAGCAATTAAAACACTATTAAAATAGAGAATTTTAAACTAATTTTGGAAAAAGACTAGATATTAAAATCAAAGATAAGAATTGTGTCAAAACCTTCTTGCAAGCATTTATTTAAAAAATAAGGCAACTGCTACAGCCAACCTTTCTGTGTTTAATTCAATTAAGAATCTAAATCCAGCTTTAACAGTATGGAGATTGCTCTCAATGAATAATGATTTCAAGTACTTTACCCTTAAAGTTTGGAAGTCAGGATATAAGACCATATAATGATCAACAACATCAGGTCTTTGAAGAAAACAGGCAATTTAATAGTGTGTTCATCCCAGCCTTAAAGTGTCGACGTTGCTGTGCACCTAATCAAAAGAGCAGAAGTTCACAATGTAAGTTAGAACTAGGAACAAATGTCAGATATGATTAAATTCCAAAAGTGTGTTTCACTTTGTGCAAATGTTGAAGAGTGTTTTGGTTTTAATGTATGACAAGTCAGTGTTCTTTCACTTTCATCTTTTAGCAGCGCTTTAGTAACTAGTATCCACTTCCTGTTTAAAGATGCTCAAATTGAGTCATACTCGATACTGCATTCACTTTGCAGCTAAACTACCTTTTGTTCCTTGTGCAAATAGTAACTCAATTTTGCAGGAATTAAAAAACAGATGGAACCACATACAGTGTCCAGTTGTTCTTGTAGAGTCAAAGGATCCAACACCATTGACCAACTTAGAGTGATTACAAATGTGATACAAAAAATAAATGAAATGAAAGCATATAGCAACACAATAAATACAAATAAAGATATTTCAGTGGATAAACAGAACAATCCTTCTTTATTCCACTATCTCCTCGTAAGCCCTAATGCTTTTGGTCTCAGGGTCCTCATTCCCCTGCTGCACATAGTAACTCTTGGATTCCACCTTGGTTTCCACCCATCAGCCCAGCGAGAAAGTCATAATGGGCCTGGTGGCGAGGTAGCCATTAGGACGGCAGCCTCCCCATCGGAAGTTTGGTGGACAGTTCATCCCGTCTGCCAAACTCATAATCAGGCCCTGTATCGAGCCTCAAAATCCTTCGAATTATCTTCAGACGTCAGACTGGATCCAAAAATTATTTTGTGAGCAGTACCACTGCGTGCTGGTAGGTTCCCGATGTTGTGACAGCGGCTGGAGTTGTAACAAGCCACGGTGGCGCTGAACTCAACACTGCCTGGCTGATTACAATCCAACTTTCTGCCAGTCTTTCCATGGGGGGGACTGCGCCATGGAAAAGCTGGCGTAAAGCCAGTGCAGGGAGCCACAGGCAGGCCCCTATGCTTTACAGTCAGTGCCATTCCAAGGGTGCTGGAGTGCTACGACATTGTCCTTGGCTCCCTTAGTGGAGCCAAGAACAATAACGAAGCACTGTTCCCGCCGGTCAGCCTAGTGCAAATGCATATTACAATGTTCCCGCTGGTCAGCCCGGCAGGAACATTATAATATGCACAGGGGGAATGTCACCACCACAGCGTCTTCCCCATTCTCGTGGTGGGACCGCCAAAGTCGTAATCTGGCCCTTTCGCTCTAACAGTTACAATGATACAGAAGGTAACTTCTTCATCTGATAGAGACTTCTAGCCGCAGATTCATAAATACCCAAGCAATACCTTCTGAGGAGGTGGGTCTGTGGACCAATTTCAGATGCGGAGGTCCTGCAGGACTGAACGGGTGACTGTCCAAGCAGTAGTGTTTTGGGAACATGTGAAATGAGGCCCACATTGATGTGTGGCACATGCCCAGGACTGGAACCCCACATACTAACGCAGTGGCCGCAGCTTTAGCTCGGGAGAATGAGCTTGCAATCCCTCAGGGGGTTCCTTCTTGGCCAGTGCATATCAGATCTTGATACAGAGCATGATCCATCTGGAGTTGCTCCGCTTCTGCATAGCCGGTTCTTTCTTCGCTTCGACCTGAAGTGTTGGTCCACCACCCGGAGCTCTAGTGTGCAATCAAGGTAGAAAAACAATGCTTTCTTTGAGTCCAGACAGTGGAGTTGCTCCTCTTCCTTGAAAGGATGTGGTGGAACGTAAAAAGTTGGCTGGGTGATAGATTGACCTAAGTGAAATGAAGTGACCACTTTCTGGAGAAAGGAGACTCTTTTGCAAAGCACTTGTTTGTTAGGATAGATAGTGAGGCAAGGAGGCTTGGATGATAAAGCCTGGAGCTTGCTGACTGTCCAGGCAGGTGTTATCGCCACAAGGAAGTCAACATTGAAACACTAAAATGTTTAAAAAGAGAACATTATCAATTGTTCATAAGACTTAGAAATCTCAAGAAATAAATATACACATAGAAGAGAAACAAAAGTCTACTTTAACAGGGTATGTGATGTGTTAGCATTAGACATAACCAATGTAAATTATGAGAAGTTAATATTAGACAAGGGTAGTAAGAAATATAATGTTATGTGTTTCTTTCAGTTTCTCAAGACTCCCAGCAATACTATATTATAACATATACTCATACTAAGAAGGGAGGCTTAACCAGATCAAAGAGAGAGAAAAATGGAAGACAGGCAGTCTCTTCTTTATTCCTATCCCCTTTACCCCTTAGAGCACTCCTGACTTCCAGAATCCTTGGAGAGCAGGAAGGGTTCTGAGAAGGGCATTGGGAGGTAAGCTTCATTCTTCTCCTGTGCAAGTTATAGGTGAGAGCCTTGACAGCGCCACTCGAGATGAAAATCAAATCCAAACAAGAGACACCTTGGAAATGGCAGCACACAAAACTGCTGACATTGCACGTTATTGGCAGTGGCAAACAGATCTCACCAAGGCTCTACCCACTGCTGAAAGAGACTTGCACCACCTCTGAGTGGAGACGGCATTTGTGATCCACTAGGCATCTTCCACTGAGTTTGTCACCTCTGACGTTCAGAGAGTCTGCAGGTGATGAACCGTCAGGAAAATGCCCTAATATTCCAGCCATGTCCGGAGGTACAAGGCCACTTGACAAAGGATCCATGACCCCACCCGCCCTATTTATTGCAGTATCACATGGCCCGGGTGTTGTCAATGAACACCTGCACTAGCCTTCCCTTGATAAAAAGTAGAAAGGCTTACAATGGCAATCGGATCACACAGATCTCCAGCAGGTTGATGTGGCGTCTGGATTCTGCTGAAATCCAGAGTTTTCTGATCTCCACCTCTCCTAGATGGCCACCCCATCCCCGGAGTGACACAACTGTCACCATTGTGAGATCCGGTTGGGGATGGGAGAGGGGTCTGTCTCTCACACTTTCAATATAGGTTCATTAGCCACCACTGCAGATCTTTTCCGTTTCCCTCCAAGATAGTTTCCCTCCAAGATCTCAACCATTTCAGAGACGGTCCCCTGGCGCTGTGCTCTCTGGAGCTTCAGGTCCCACTGCAAAGGCTGCATATGCCGGGAATGTACCACAAACAAGATACAGAGGCCTTGAGTCCCAACAGCCTCATAGTCAGTCTCACTGAAATCCATGACAGAGGCCAAATAATCAGTATCATAGCCTGAATATCATGGACTCGCCATAAGCCCGAAACTGCACCATGTCCAGAGCAGCTTCGATGAAAGGGAGCAGCAGGTGTAACTTTGGCACACTGATAGTTAACTGATAGTGCTGGGAGACCATAGGGGAGCTATGCGCTCTATAAATTTCCATAACATAACATAACATAACCCCAGTGAGTGCAAGAGGTCTGCCATAGTCTATAGTTCGGAGACAACAGCCTGGGGCTAGTCGGCCTTGAACAGCCGGTCATCAAAATAGGGAAAGACTGGCACCCCTAATCTTTGCAGATGAGCTGCAGCCACCACCATCAACTTGGTGAATACCCGAGGGGTACTAGTAAGGCAAAAGTGAAGCATGGTGAACTGAAAGTATTCGTGGCCTACTGTGAACGCCTGTGGCCAGGCAGGACAGGAATGTGAAAGTATGTGTCCTGTAAGTCCAACACTGCCATTCAGTCTCCTGCGTCCAGGGCAGACAGGACCTGTACCAGTGTGAGCACTTTGAACTTCTCCTTTTTGAGGAAGAATTTGAGAGTGTAGGATTAGGATAGGACAAATGCCTCTGTCCTCTTTTGGCACCAATTAGTAGCGAGAATGGCAACCACAACCCACTTCTGATATCTGCACCCTCTCCATGGCTCCCTTAGCCAACAGAGCAGCAATTACCTGCAGGGAAGGGAAGGCATGGTTGAAAGCCCCTTTTATCACCACAAAAGGAGTGAAAGGTGAATTGTGGGTGGTGAGGGGCCTGCTGTCCCTAAAGCACTCCTGTGCCAAATCTGCCTTGTCTCCAAAGAGGACAGGAGACATCAAAGGGCATGTTCATAGGTGATGATTTGACATCCCAAGAAAAGCCAATTGTCCTCAACCAGGCTTGGCTCCGTAAATCCAAACGCGGACATAACAGAAAAGTGAGCTTTGCTGCATCTCTCTTTTGGCATCAGCCTGGGAGAGGATGACTCAGGTCTCTTCCGGGACCAATGGCAGCAGCTGCTCAGATGTGTCATACAGCATGTGGGAATGGAGGCCCAAAAGGCATGCGGTGTTCACGGACCACAGTGCCAGGCTGGTGAAAGAGAACATCTTCTTCCCTAAAGCGACGTGGAAGGAAATGCACCAGGATATACATTGGACGTAAGGCTTGTACTACCAAGCTCTTTGGGATTGAGTGTTGGGTAAGGAAGTTTGGGTCCCCTGGAGCAGGTGAGCAATCATGCTAATCACAGGAGGCCCTGTCTTGAGCTTGGACCAGGTCCCAAGTAGGACATTTACGAGGGCCTCGTTGAACAGGAGTAGTAGCTCGGATGGGGACACTCTCAGTTATAGCAACTCTGTAAAGACATTAGTCTTTGCTGCCCTCCTTGCCGCCATAACAAAGGACTCTCTCTCTCCCGTAGCCACAGTAGGGGGAGAAACCATGCCAGTATCCGCAGAAGTGTCCAGTCAACTGGCCTTACCCAGATCCTCACACCAGTCCATGTTGTAATCATAAAGCTGGTATTCTTCAGGGTCCAGTGACCCCTACCAATCCTCCCCGAGTTCTAGCCCATAAGAATAGAGCTCAGGCTCAGGCCTGGAAGGCAACGTTCTAGTTGGTGCCATAAGCTGCGTCGGTCAATGCTCTTCCTTGTCGAAGTCAGGGATAAGGATTGGGGCAAGGTTGACATGTCACTACTGGCATTGCTTCGGATGCTAGGGGCCTGCCTGATGCTGAGGCTGGAGCCCTCAGCACAGAACCAGAAGGGCCCCTTCTGAACCCTCAGGTCCAAAAACACATCCGAGGGAACAGGCAGCCTAAATATGAAATGCATGACCTCATGTGACCCCTTGAGTTTTGCAGGGGTTGCTCCAGAAACTTGGGGAGGCATGGAAATGGCCCAGTCACTGGCTCTACCATGGAGCCAGGCCTGGATGAGTGAAGTTGAAGACCTCTTCGACTGCTTCTTCTTTTTGTGGTGGTGGGACTTACCCTATTGACATGACAACTTCGAGTGCTACAAAGATCTAGGGCTCTGCGACCACTCCAGGGACTTTCCTCTCGACTGGGATCTGGATCATCATGGTCATAGGTTAACATGGGGACTGCCTTTAAGTATCTTTTAAGTGCAGCTTCCCTGTGGGAGCAGATAGAAATACAGAGTTTGGTGTTTCTGAACTCACACTTTGAGCCTCCAGGAGCTTGAGGGATCGCTCCCTCAAAGTCTTTGGGTTCATGGTGCAGAAATCGGCACAGGCCTTTGGGTCGTGTTCGAGGCACCAGAGACATACAAGGTACGGGTCTGTCACTGACATTGAGTGGTGACAGGCACCACAGGGCTTGAATCCTGCCTTTTGAGATGACATTCCTGCCACACCAGAAGGCAATACCTCAAAATGTAAAGGTTAGTCAAATAATAACTAGGGGTTGCTCTTTTCGATATCTGTGCTGATTGGCGCAGAAAGAAAAGAACTGACATCTGCGCGCCTGAGTGGCACCTATCTAGACACTGTGAATGTCACTTCTATTGTGGACGATGCCACACAGAGCTGACAACACCACCTACGACGCCTAGGGTTACTGCTCACAAAACAATTTCTGTATCCAGTATGATGCCTGGGGATACTTCTAATGTAAAAATCTGTCCCTATCAGATTTTCGAGTTTATGTAAACAATTCTACCAAACCAGGAGATTTCAAGTTTCCCCATCAATAGAGATCCTTTAGGAGAGATCATAAACATTTAGGCGGTCATTCTAACCCAACAGGCTGGCGGTGCATCCAGGCCAATTCTGACCGCGGCGGTAAAGCCGCGGTCAGAAAAGGGAAACCAGCGGTTTCCCGACAGTTTTCACCTGGCCTGAGGAATCCTCCATGGCGGCGCTGCAGGCAGCGCCGCCATGGGGATTCCGACCCCCTTCCCGCCACCCTGGTTCTGGCGGTTTTGACCGCCAGAACCTGGCTGGCGGGAACAGGTGTCGTGGGGCCCCTGGGGGCCCCTGCAGTGCCCATGCCAATGGCATGGGCACTGCAGGGGCCCCCTAACAGGGCCCCACAAAGATTTTCAGTGTCTGCATAGCAGACACTGAAAATCGCGACGGGTGCAACTGCACCCGTCGCACCCTTTCCACTCCGCCGGCTCCATTCGGAGCCGGCATCCTCGTGGAAGGGGGTTTCCCGCTGGGCTGGCGGGCGGCCTTCTGGCGGTCGCCCGCCTGCCCAGCGGGAAACTCAGAATGACCGCCGCGGTCTTTTGACCGCGGTACGGTCTTCTGGCGGTTCCCGCTTGGCGGGCGGCTCCCGCCGCCCGCCAAGATTGGAATGACCTCCTTAGTCTCTTTGCAGTGATTTTGACTCAGAGAAATTCCAAATGTTCCACTGCAACTGTGAAGCCCAAAGTGCCCAACATCTCAGCCTAGGTATCTAGCATATGGTGAATACCGAGTGCCACTGATGTTTTATAGCTCATTTTGAACTCTAAAATGTAAGAAAATCTTTTCAGTCCTTGAATGAGCGCAAGGAGTGATGTTGCAGGGTTGGTGACAAAGTCAAGAATGTCGCCTACAAACAAAACTAGTTTATAGGTGACATTGTCGATGGCATTTATTTTTTGTACCAGTGTTTCTAAATCAAGGGCAAAAAGACTGGGAGAGGGGGGATATTCCTGATGTGCACTATTAGGTAACTCTTTCTGCATGCTACAGCCATCATTGATTATTGATTTTTAGTGGTGTGGACAGTTGAACAAACTTTGCTTTAATTACTGCTTTGTCTGCATCAAGTAATAGGAGAACCATAGGAATATTTGTGTTGCTACATGGCATACATTTAAGGCTAAGTGAACAATATCTCAGGCCTGACTCCCCATTATAAAACTAGATTGCACTAGTTGGATCAGGATGTGACAGGTCCTCTTGAGTCACCTAACTAGTATTTGAGTATATATTTTGAAATCATGATTCAATATGGCAATAGGTTTATATGATCCACATAGGTCAGGGCTTTTATTCAGTTTAGCAATTAATGTGACCTTCTTGTATCCAAAAAAAAGAGTTAAATATTTGGGCCATAAGTATTCATAACATGGATGAAAAGGTAAAGCCATCCAGCCCAGGAAAGTCTGTAATAGAATTCATTACTTCCTGAGGCGTTATGAGTTCCTCAAGAGGCTCCAGCAATAGTGGCGGTATTTTAGGGAACATGACAACCTGCAAATAGGTTACCTGCTCTGAACCAGGGATATCTGCCTTGATGTAAAGATCCCTTCAGTATTCATTTGCTACCCAAAGGATGTCATCTGCCTTGTTTTTTCTGGTGCCCTGAGGGGTTAAAACTTCTTTAATATTGTTCCTATTTTGAATCAATTTATTTTATAGGTGAGAAGGCTATCAGCCTTGTTTCTGTTTTCGTAACAGAGTTGTTTAGTACAAAGCACATTCCTTGCAATTTCTCCAAGAAGAATGTGCTCCAGTTTGCTCCTATCCTTTTGTAAGGCTCTGTTGGTTCTACGAGAACCTATTAAGTAATGTTTTAAGAGTATATACCATATGAGTTCACCTCAGCATACCACTTTGCCTGCATCTCTTCTAACTAGGAGAGACATGGAAATCTCATTATTCTACTGAAAATAATGGTCAGGGGCTTCTATAATAGCTCCTCTCACAACTGGGCCCTGAAAGGCTACCTTGATCATACCCCCTTTGTCTATTAGTAGGCCCGAGCAGGTGCATGATTGGATAAAACCTGCAGTCCCACCGGACTCTATATAAATATGGCCAAATAATTCTTTGTGTCAAGAACATATCTATTCTAGATGAAGTTCTGTAGACCTTTGAAAAAAGATACATTTCCATTCCCCCGAATGTTGTGTTCTCTATACGTCAAATAAATCTAAGGGCCTGATTTAGAGTTTGGCGGATGGGGTTACTCCGTTAACAACATGATGGATATCCCATCTGCCATATTACGATTCCATTATATCTTATGGACATTCTAATATGGCAGACGGGATATCCGTCACATTTGTATCCCATCCGACACACTCTAAATCAGGCCCTAAGTGTCCGAGTACCTTTTAGGATTATGATGATGTATATTGGCCCCTGTTGGACCTGGCCCGTTTTTGCAGGGTCATCCCCAAACTTTTTGCCTCCTTCCTCCTATTTTTTCTGATACGTTTTTGTTGTCTTTAGGACCCTGGGCACTTTATCACTGCTAACCGGTGCTAAAGTGCATATGCTCTCTGTGTAAATTGTATTGGTGATTGGCTTTTCCATAATTGGCACATTTGATTTACTAGTATGTCCCTAGTAAAGTGCACTAGAGGAGCCCAGGACCTGTGAATCAAATGCTACTAGTGGGCCTGCAGCACTGGTTGTGCCACCCACATGAGTAGCCCTGTAAACATGTCTCAGACCAGCCACTGCAGTATTTGTGTGTGTAGTTTTGAACTGCAAATTCAACCTGGCAAGTGTACCCACTTGCCAGGCCCAACCTCCCCTTTTTTTGCATGTAAGGCACCCCTTAGGTAGGCGCTGGGTAGCCCCATGGGCAGGGTGCAGTGTGTGTTAAAGGTGGGACATGGGCTGGTGTATTTTTCATGTCCTAACAATGAAATACTGCCAAGTTCAGTTTTCACTGTTGCAAGACCTATCTCTCTCATAGGTTAACATGTGGGGATTCCCAATTTAAAACTACATCTTTTGATAAAGTTGTTTTTTATATTGTCAGTTTGAAAATGCCACTTTTAGATAGTGGCATTTTCTTGTTTAAACCATTCTGTGACTCTTCCTGCTTGTGTATTCCTTGTCTGGGTAAAGGCTGACAGTTGGGCTGTTTATGAATCCCCTCTAGACAGTGGCACAGAGGGAGTGGGGTGTAGCCTGCATATCCTGATGGGCCCTCTGAGCAAGAGTGAAGAGATGAGTGGTCACTTACACCTGAACAGGCTGTGCCTGCCCTTACACAATGTAGTTTCCAACCCCCTAATGTGAGTCTGGAGCCAGGCTTGGGCAAGGCAGGGTCTTGTGAACAACAGAGACTTTCCTTTGAAGTTTGCCAACTTGAAAGGCAGAAAGGGGTATGAGTAGTGGACCCAAAATCCTAGGTTTTTAGATTACGTCTGGAATCAAGTAGCACCTCTGCCAAAGAGAACAGATGAAGAGCTGGAGGAGGAGTAGTGGCCCTTTGCCTGTGAATGTGCTTTGCTGGGTTGGCCTGCAGTTGCTGCTTCTGCCTGAAAGAGGACAAGGCTGGACTTTGTGGAATATTCCTGCATGTGAAGAATCCCCAAGGGCTTGGATTGATCTTGCCTCCTGTTTTGAAGTCTCAGGGCCATCAAAGACTCCCTCTGCCAGCAGATATACTCTCTGCTGAGGCTCCTTCCCTGCCCAAGTGGTGCCTCATCTAGTCCCTGGGCCCTTGAGAGGTGAAGTTGGCAGAACAAGGACTGAAATCCATGCAGGAAAATTTTGACGCACCACCTGCAACATGGCTGAAAAACAATGCGCCACCCTCTTTGCGGCTAAACTCGATGCTCAACCTGCATTGCGGCTAGGAGATCAATGCATTGCGGCTGGAGAAACGACGCAACACCCGCTTGCGGCTGCTTGTAACAATGCAAATCCCATGCAGCACGGTTTTCTGACACTGTACAACCGGATTTCTCACACATCATCACTGGGCATCAAAAATCAACACAAGCCTGCCCGGATCCAACGTGCCCATCCGGAAATCAATGCATCACTCTCTTGCAGGAGAAAAAAACAACGCATCGCCGATCCGACTAGAGAAGAAACGAGGCATGGCCTCACTTGCAAGTAAGGAATCGACTCATCGATAACTTTTCTGATGCACGCTCGCCCGTGCGGCTGTATTTTATGACGCAAACCAGGTACATTGTGTAAAATCAACATTTACCTTGTTTTCTATGAATTAAGACTCTTATTCTTTTGAAAATTCATATCTTGATTGTGTTTGTTGGATTATTGTCATTTTGGTCTTGTTTGACTTAGATAAATATTATCTATTTTTCTAAACTGACCTGGTGTCCATTTTGTAGTGTTTTCACTGTATTATTGTGTGTGTTGGTACAAATACTTCACACATTGCCTTTGAGATAAGCCTGACTGCTTGTGCCAAGCTACTAAGGGGGTGAGCAGTGGTTATCTTAAGTGTGTATCTCCTTTGCCCTCACTAGAGTGAGGGACCCTTCTTGGACAGAGTGCAAACTGACTGCCAATCAGAGACCCCATTTCTTACAGCCCCCGTATCTAAATAGCAAGTAATCTAGTGAGGCGCTCATTTTTGTGTTCAGATCCTTGCCCAGGTTTAAGATACCCTTCATCAATTCAGCTAGTGTTTTAAAAAGGTCTGTGTGGCAGGTTAGGGCTACCTGTTTAACCTTCAAATTAGGTATTAGGATGCATCTTCCCTTGTCTTTATGAGTGGAAATCTCATGGAATTAAAGCCTTTTTCAAAACAATATGGCCACTCCCTGTGTCTTTGAGGGCCCGGTGGAGTGATATGCAATGGAAAAAGCGTGTGTGGAGGGTGGGGGTTGTAAAGTCTGTGAGCATCATCCAGCCTAGGATGAGTTTCCTGTAAAAATTTAGTAATGTCCTTAAAAGGCACCTGAGACTTTTTCAGTGTTGAATTCAATCCTTGCACATTGAGGGTCATTATATTAATCAAAGTCATCGCAAACAAAATGAGCATCTAATCTTCATTGTAACACAAAAACAAACAAGGTTGCTCCCTAGACCAGTTGTGCTTAAGCTTTTGACTTATGTGAACCCCTACCTTACCATTACTCGAACTACATCAACATGAGGCTACTCTTTCCATACTTAGCATCAGCACACAGAAAAGTGTATGACACCTGCATCTCTCATGATGGGGTAACATTATTCACCATATCTGTTAGTTGGGCAAGCACAACCGACACCTAGTCTACACAACAACACATAAATGGGTGTAACACTCTGTTCCCCAAATTGCTAATTAGATTTCAGATGGAGTTGAAAGTAAATGCACACACAGCACTTTGAAAACAGCTTATTGGTGATTTATTTAAACTTCCCAGCTCGTCTTGCACTAATAGAGTTCAGCACACCACAATCACATCCACTAAACTGTAGTTCTCAAGCATCAGAAGTCATTAACATGGGCACTTACTAACCTAACATATGCATTACCATAATTGTATGTTTATACACCAGCCAAACTGCTCTTTAGCCATAATTATTGGGAAACAGGCACATCTTTTAATAGAAGCACATCTAATCATACGAACTCCATGAATGCAAAATAACCCTGCTGATTAATTACCCAAATGTCAATTTGCATCTTTGTAATTGGACACATGTTCAACTAATGGTGATCATTGTCCAACATTCCCAGTTTCCTCTGGTTGAAGACATGTCATCTACAACCCATGACAAAGTCATTGAGCTGCTAGTTAACATCTTTGCAGTGTGGGGCATACCAGCCATTCTCAAGACTGACAATAGTCCACTGTTCAACAGCAAGGAGTTCAAGGAGTTTCTAGCCGGTCTTAACATCAAACACCAGAAAAGCACACCTTTGTGGCCTTAAGCGAACAGTGTTGTGGAACAATTTATGGGGACCCTGCAATAGGTGATTCAATGTGCATTGATAGAGGGATTTGATGTGAGTCAGGCATTATGCCAAGTCCTCAGTGCTTATTGGTCAACCCCTCATTCTACTACAGGCAAGAGTCCTGCCACTCTGATGTTCTGGAAAGCCATAAGAACCAAACTGTCACAGTGGACCCCTGAGCGAACCGTACATGAAGATGTGGCTTGTGCTACTGATGCTGCTCAAAAGTCATCTGATGACGATGTATGCTGATCAACGTCATCAAACTCGAGCGGTTGTGTTCAATGCAGGTGATTTGGTTCTCGTCAAACAAAAGCGAAAGAACAAGTCAAATCCTCCATTTGATGTTGAACCTTTAAATATTGTTACATGAAAGGGGCATATAGCGATGCATTGTCCCTACAAATCCATCATATGGGACTCATGCCACTTCAGACATCTGGCTCGTCGATCATCAGTCCCTACAGATTCAGAGGAAGCTTTTCCATCTGAATACTCTGCTCAAACATTAGATCCTATACCCCTCAGGTCCTCCCTGTATAGAGCTCAACTACCTCATGTGGTCTGGCCAAGTTGTACAAGCGCCTAGACTGCTGATCTAATAAATGTGATGCTGCTATTTGTTAATTTCTTTTGTGTATGTCTTTTTTTATTTAACAAAGGGGGAGATGTAGTGTCTTAGAACTGTATGTGCTATGACCTTGTGACTAGGGGCAGAGTTATGAAGGAAATTACATAATTTAATTGGGAGATGTCAAGGTGTGTCCTTAATTGTTATGGGTATATTGGGAGTTAGTTACATGTTGTATGCTGATGAGTAAACATGTTAACTATGAGCTCTATGTGTGATGTATTATTGTGCATGCTACCCGGCTTGGGAGGAGTCGGCAGTTTCCACTGTAGGCCATACTCCAACATTCCTTTAAATCATTCACTCTCAGCATTTCGGGCACCAGCTCAGACATATAAAAATTGGGATACATGGGCTATTATGCCCCCACCCCTACTATCCTCCAACAAAGTCCTGGCTTCCTGTTTCTGCTGCTTTCCCTAGATGCCCTCCTTTGACCTTTGTCTGTCAACACTGTAGCCGGAAATGACAGTGCTGACTTTCGCGTTCTGCCGCAGAAAAATGCCAGCTGTGTGTGTCTTGTGATTAGGGGAGAGCACTACATGCTGTAACAGCTGTGAGAACTTGTACAATTCAGTGAATGGGGAGAAAAGTGGCCTTTGTATGCTGCTTCTCCAATTGCAATATTTTAACTTAACTTCCAAAAGCAAAATAACTCCTTATGTTATCAGTTACTGCAAAACTCCTTATGACTCATTTGTAGACTGCTTTCATAAATGTCTGATTTTACACTACTTTTGTGAACTGCTTACCATGCAATCAGATGTATGTACATTGTACTTATAATGGAACTGAAAACATAAAAATGAATTGGGCTAAACATAAATTTACTATAGCTCTCTGTTACCGAGAACACAGGGCAACAGTTGAAGCATTACATTTAACTGCCAGGTATATTCTGGGAGTTCACGTCTCTAGTCACATGAAGTGGATCTGAGTGCCAGATTGCATTACAATTGGAAGACCAATGATTAAGCAGATTAAGCAGCATGCCTTATTATCTGGTCTCCAAATACTTCTCGAATTTGATCAAAAGTCTTGAAATTACACTCAGGGAAACTCTATTATATACCATAAACGGTAAGGTGTTCTTTCACCTGTGTCCCTGCTGTGTGATCCTTCCACTGTTTCAGAATCCCAAAAGAATTGCTGTTGTTTTTTCTGTAGACTGGTAGACGCCTATCGTATTGAGTACTGCAATGGCATTATGCGGAACTCTGTCTATAACACTGCAGTGAGTTCAAAATATTGTTGCACTCCTCGTTCCTAGCCTCAGAAGAAGAGACCACATCACACCAGGTTTGAAGTGCCCCAGTTAGCTTCTAGATAACAAAGTTGCATTTAAAGCTCTTTGCATGGTCCTCAAAGGATCGCATAGTCAGCCTGGTGCGACCTTTCAAACTTGTTTGCCCCAAGGTTCCCTAACAAATGTATTAAGTCGATTTGCTAATACTGTCGCACTCTGCACTCACAACAATCTAACAATTTGGGATAAAGTCGCTATACTTTCTAGCCCATCAGTGGCGGCCGGCAGTTTTAGGAGGGTGGGGGGCGGGCAGGAAGCACACTCACACTTTCACACACACACACACACACACACACGCACGCACGCACATCCATTATCATCACTCATCAACATTCAAACATACATGCATGCACCAAACATTCATTTAAGAAGATCTCACACACACACACTTACCTTCAGCCTCGGAGGCCCCAGGAGGGTTGGTACCTTAGGTCAGCCAGTGAGGGAAGGCAGCATTCCCAGCCTTGTCACAGACTGGGATGGGGTCAGTGAGACTGCTGACCCCACCCCACTCTGTGACGAAGTGTCACTGATTGACAATCGCCCTGGACGCTTCAGGGCTTAAACCTGAAGTGCCCAGGTCAAAGTCAATGGATGACACTTTCCTCATCACCCGGGGAGGGCCTCGAGACACCTTTGCTGAGCTGAGGAGGTCACGCCCATAGGAGCTGTGACCTCTTCAGCCCAGAAAAGTTCAGCTCAGGCAGCCAGGAGTCTGCTCAAATTGTGCATGTCTGCCCCTGGCTGCCTGACCTGAACATGAAGAGTGTCTGTCAGGCTGACCCTTGCTCAGCCTGACAGACACTCTTCATGAGGGGCAAAAGTTGGGGGGGCGTGGCCCCCCCATCTTAAAGGACGGGCCGCTCCTGCAGCCCATCTCCCCTTTGAAAATCCCTTATATTCTACCTTGAGGCTGTTCAAATGTATTGTCTGATTGACGGCAGCGTTTTTTATGGGCGAGCACAAAGTGCTCTGTCCATTCTGTAATCTCTCTTTGGGCTTGAAACCACGCCCATGCCATGTCAGTCACTTTCATTGGTTCGTGGGCTTGCCTTTTAAAATCTGCTTGCTTTCATTTGTGAAAGGCATGCATACGCCATGCCTTTTCCGGGGTTTAGCCCGCCCACACAGCACTGGTACAGTACCAAAACATTTGAGTCTCGATGTTTTCAGCCAGGAGTCTGGACTACTTTATCTGTTTATTTTCCACGCAGCGCGATTGCGCTGCATTTTACATAGCGCAATCGCGCTGCATTATTTTTTGCTTTACAACGCTAATAGCTCTAACTCGAACAAATGCGAGACTCGTTCCATTGAAAATGCTTGTTACTGTTTTGTTCTCACTTCCCTTATTCCCCGAGCATTTTGAGACAGTTGATGTAGAGCTTTATGAAAAACAACAAAAATTAAAAGGAATGAAGAAAAGATTTACACCAGATTACTTAAAAACTCAGGATGTTGCAGATAAAGTTCCTTTTACAACGGTGACCTTCTCAATGCTTCTTATCAATGACTTCATCATATACAACAATTCATTTTTAAACTGGTTTCCCAATCGATGTCTCTGCTCCCACATCCCTTGATGATAGTTAAATCTCACCGCTGACAAATAATTGAACCAGTCGAGTTCTTAAAAGTGTCAGGAGATATTTGCATACCAACGCCTTTGTTTGTATCCCTCTGTTTTATTTGTTTCTTCATTCCACATTAAGGCAATTTGATTCCACAGTTGTAACTTAGTCTCACACTGAATTGTTTTTACGGGTTTTTAATGAAACTTTACAAGTGTTTTGCACAGGTAATGATGGGACTTCACTTGGTTTGTGAACGGGCACTTTTAAGATAAGGCCCTTAGAATCTTTATTTGGGCATATAAAATGAAGGATTTAGGCCTGATAATTAATTCTCTGTATTTCTTGTGAAAGTTACATTCCTAAGAGTCTCAATGGGCGAGGAAGAATTACAAAGGTGGCTGAAGGAGCAGTGTCAGTTTACTTTAACTCATCCCTCTATTTGTTTGCAGCTTCTGTCACATGATTTTGGGTGCAGTAGTCGGCTGGTATAGGTTGTGGAGCACATGGTGTGGAGCCTTGGCAGGCTCCTATATGCTCATGATCGCATGTGAGCTAATAAAATAACGTCTCTGGTTATTGCTCATGTGCTTCAGAGAAGGATGATGGTGACTCTACAGCTAGAGAGAGGCTGGGGAGAGTGCCCACCCCCCACTCCTTAGCATCCTGTACACAGAGCAGCTGTATCTGCCTGCTACAAAGTGCTTCACAAGATCCGCATGCAGGGTTAACTTGAACTGGAATTAGTGTATATGGTGGCTTCCCAAAACTCCTCTGTTTAGGCATTGCTGTTTGCATTGGGGCAGTGATTATTAACCTTTTGACCTTTGTGGACCCCAATTAATTATTATTGGAATCAGGCAACCTTGGCCTGAGCAATTTTCAAGATTTGAACTGCAAAACAGTACACAGAAAATACAGAATCAAACATTCATCAATCAAATACACAAATGATTAAGGCCTTGATTACAACCCTGACGGTCGGTGATAAAGCGGCGGTAATACCACCAACAGGCCGGTGGTAACAAAAATGGAATCATGACCATGTCAGAAACTGCCATCAGATAAAGCCACTTTAACACTCCGATCAGCCACGGCGGTAGTAACAAATACTGTGGCGGTAACCACCATCAGCCAAGTAGAAGAAAATGTACCGCCCACTACATTACAACCCGCACATCTGCCAGCTTTTCCGGGGCGGTACCAACACCATCAAAAGCACAGCGGAAACAGAACACAGAAGGGAAATGGCTCGACACTCAAGGAAGAACCACAACGCCATGGAGCCCGAGCTGCAGGTGTTCCCCATGCTGGTTTACCTTCTCATACACCAGGAATTATGAACGCCGGCGACGATGACCACAGTGAGTACTACACCTAGCACACAGGGGAGGGGGAGAGGAAAAAGAGAGTGACACACACACGCAACACGAAACACGCCCACCCTCACCCCCAACACCATACACACAAACACATGCAACAACATTACATATACACCCCATAACCCTCAGGAATAATGCAAGGGCAAAAGGAATGGAATAAAATGAGTGTAATAGTAGTAATTTTATGAAATACGTTCATAAAGATAAAACAGTATGTACAATATATATAATATATACAAAAGGAGGGACAATGCCCACTCGAAAATGTCCTTGGCCCCCTGAGCCAAAACACATAGGCCAAGGCCACACTTGACTCCTGCCTCAATACGGAGAGAACACTGCAGGGGCATCAGGTCGGAAACACACAGGCACCTCAGGGGGATGGGGAATTGGGGGGGCACCTCAGCCTGAAGATGGTACAACGCCACTGCTCCTGGAGGGGGCTCTATGCCCACTGCTTGGTCTTGGGGAGTGCAAGGCCACAGTCTCTCAAGTGGGTGGTTTGCCCACTGCTTGGTCCTGGGAAGTGCAAGGCCACAGTCTCTCTAGTGGGTGGTTTGCCCACTGCTTGGTCCTGGGGAGTGCAAAGCCACAGCCTCTCAAGTGGGTGGTTTGCCCACTGCTTGGTCCTGGGGAGTGCAACGCCACAGTCTCTCAAGTGGGTGGTTTGCCCACTGCTTGGTCCTGGGGAGTGCAAAGCCACAGTCTCTCAAGTGGATGGTTTCTCCATTGGTTTTGGAGGGGGCCTTGTGCCCAGTGCGCTTCATCCTGGCAAGGAGGGGCTGAGTGGATGCCTTCTTCCACTGGTTCTGGAGGGGGACTTGTGCCCAGTGTCCTTCATCCTGGCAAGGAGGGGCTGAGTGGATGCCTTCTTCCACTGGTTCTGGAGGGGGCCTTGTGCCCAGTGTGCTTCATCCTGGCAAGGAGGGGCTAAGTGGATGCCTTCTTCCACTGGTTCTGGAGGGGGCATTGCGCCCTGCAATGCAGATCTTTTGGAGTGCAAGGTCACAGTCTCTCATCTGGGTGTCACAGCGACAGGTTTTGCAGGGGCCAGAACGCACTGCAGCCCATGTAGTCACCACTACACCCTGCTCTCCGGCAGTGACGGCTGCTCAGTGTATGCCAGTTGCACTGCAGGTGGTGGTGCAGGCAGTTGTAGTGGTAGCCTCCAGGCCTTCACCTGCAGCCTCGGACGGCTGCCCACTGGGGCTGCTGCTGCTGGCAGCGGGGCAGGTGGCGGTGCTGGCCGTGGTGCTGGTGGTGGTGCTGGCTGCGGTGCAGGTGCAGGTGGCGGTGCAGCCAGTGGTGGCCTCCAGGCCTTCACCTGCAGCCTCAGACGGCTGCCCACTCGGGCTGCTGCTGCTGGCAGTGGTGCTGCTGGCGGCGGGGCAGGTGGCGCTGCTGGCCGCAGTGCAAGTTTTGGTGCTGGCAGTTGTGGTGGTAGCTTCCAGGCCTTCACCAGCAGCTTAGGATGGCTGAAGTGCCATGGCTGGCGTTCTGTGCCCCTTCCTGCCCTTGGCAGATGGTGGTGCCTCCTTTCTTCTGCCAGCTGGAGGTTTAGATTTGCCCTTGCTGGCTGGTTGTGCCTCCTTCCCCTTGCTGTCTGCTGTCCCCTTCTTGCCCTTGGCAGGTGGCGGACCCTTCTTGGCCTTGGCAGGTGTTGCTGGCACACTAGCTGGGCTAAAGGGTGTCTCCTTGGAGCCTCTCACATCTGCAGAAACCACAGTGGCCGTGGACTGGGTGGCGTAGGTGCTGGGCTGGGTTCTGGCCACCCTGGCCTGAGGTGAAGGACGGAGGGGTAGGGAATAGGTCAAGGGTGGCGAGGAAAAGCTTCTTAGGGACACTGGTGCAGGAAGTGGGTGAAGGTTTGGGAGTGGAGGAAAAGGGAGTGGTTTTAGGAGGTGTCAGTCTGCTGTATTTGGGTGAAGGTGCATGGGCTGGATGCTGTTGTGAGGTGGATGCCTGTTGGGTGTGTGTGTGCTTGCGTTTGTGTACTTTGGGAGGAGGGGTCACTGACACAGTGGGAGATGACACAGGGGATGTGTGCATGGAAGTGGGGGTGGTGACTGCCAGTGAGGGGCGTGTAGTGATAGGCGTGATGGTGAGGGAGGTAGTGGATGAGGATGTAGTGCATGCAGGTGTGAGTGGAGACACTACTGGGAGGCGGTGGACGAGGAAGAGGAGGGGGACACAGTGGAGGCAGTGGATGTTGGTGTGTCTGCATGGGGATGGTGCTTGTCTGAGTACTTGTGAGGTGAAGTGTGGTGCTTGTGTTTGCCTGAGCCACTTCTGTGTGTTGATTTGGGTTATTGCTGGTCTGAAGGTGTGCTTTGGATTTGCTGGGGTTGAGGGGATTGGGACTAGGTAGAGGAAGTTGGAGGAGGGAGGCTGGAGACAGGGACAATGGCTGCCATCATTGCGGAGGCCAGAGCCTGAAATGCTCTCTGTTGGGCCACCACGCCAGAGTGAATGCCCTCCAGGTATGCATTTCTTTGTTGCAAGTGCCCTGCTACACCCTTTATTGCATTCTGTATGGTTGACTGCCCAACAGAGAGGTATCTCAGGAGGTCAATGGCCTCTTCACTGAGGGCAGCAGGGCTGACTAGGCAGGGCCTGAGGTCCCTGGGGCGAAGGAGATGCCCACCCTCCTGGGTAAGCGGGCACGGGAAACACGCTGAGGGGCTGCTGGGAGGGCGGTGCTGGTACGGGGTGGCAGCTGTACCTGATGTTGGGGTGGGTACAGAGGTGTCTGCCACCGCCAGGGAGCTTCCATCTGAGTAGGATTCGCTGTCGGTGGTGTCCCCTCCTGTTTCTGTCGTGGTGCTCCCCTCACCCTCCGTCCCACTGGTGCCCTCACCGTCGGTGGATTCGGCCTCACAGCCCATGTGGGATGCAGCTCCCTTCGTCGACAGTGCCTCTGCTCCTCTGCCAGATGATGCTAATGCACAGAAGGTCAGGGTGACAAAAAAAAAGGGGGGGAGAGACAGAGGATACACTTGGTCAATGCCAGCAACAACACTACCGTTGGCGTACACAACACGCAGGGAAGACCCCTATGCACTAGGCCATGCACTACCAGTGACAATGCTAGTCACCAGGCCATGGGGTACAATGCCTAACACCATTAGCTGCACACCTGAAACCCACAGGACCCTGCCCAGTAGTAGATGCCCACTAACACTACAGGGAGTGCAGAATTATTAGGCAAATGAGTATTTTGACCACATCATCCTCTTTATGCATGTTGTCTTACTCCAAGCTGTATAGGCTCGAAAGCCTACTACCAATTAAGCATATTAGGTGATGTGCATCTCTGTAATGAGAAGGGGTGTGGTCTAATGACATCAACACCCTATATCAGGTGTGCATAATTATTAGGCAACTTCCTTTCCTTTGGCAAAATGGGTCAAAAGAAGGACTTGACAGGCTCAGAAAAGTCAAAAATAGTGAGATATCTTGCAGAGGGATGCAGCACTCTTAAAATTGCAAAGCTTCTGAAGCGTGATCATCGAACAATCAAGCGTTTCATTCAAAATAGTCAACAGGGTCGCAAGAAGCGTGTGGAAAAACCAAGGCGCAAAATAACTGCCTATGAACTGAGAAAAGTCAAGCGTGCAGCTGCCACGATGCCACTTGCCACCAGTTTGGCCATATTTCAGAGCTGCAACATCACTGGAGTGCCCAAAAGCACAAGGTGTGCAATACTCAGAGACATGGCCAAGGTAAGAAAGGCTGAAAGACGACCACCACTGAACAAGACACACAAGCTGAAACGTCAAGACTGGGCCAAGAAATATCTCAAGACTGATTTTTCTAAGGTTTTATGGACTGATGAAATGAGAGTGAGTCTTGATGGGCCAGATGGATGGGCCCGTGGCTGGATTGGTAAAGGGCAGAGAGCTCCAGTCCGACTCAGACGCCAGCAAGGTGGAGGTGGAGTACTGGTTTGGGCTGGTATCATCAAAGATGAGCTTGTGGGGCCTTTTCGGGCTGAGGATGGAGTCAAGCTCAACTCCCAGTCCTACTGCCAGTTCCTGGAAGACACCTTCTTCAAGCAGTGGTACAGGAAGAAGTCTGCATCCTTCAAGAAAACATGGTTTTCATGCAGGACAATGCTCCATCACACGCGTCCAAGTACTCCACAGCGTGGCTGGCAAGAAAGGGTATAAAAGAAGGAAATCTAATGACATGGCCTCCTTGTTCACCTGATCTGAACCCCATTGAGAACCTGTGGTCCATCATCAAATGTGAGATTTACAAGGAGGGAAAACAGTACACCTCTCTGAACAGTGTCTGGGAGGCTGTGGTTGCTGCTGCACGCAATGTTGATGGTGAACAGATCAAAACACTGACAGAATCCATGGATGGCAGGCTTTTGAGTGTCCTTGCAAAGAAAGGTGGCTATATTGGTCACTGATTTGTTTTTGTTTTGTTTTTGAATGTCAGAAATGTATATTTGTGAATGTTGAGATGTTATATTGGTTTCACTGGTAATAATAAATAATTGAAATGGGTATATATTTTTTTTTGTTGAGTTGCCTAATAATTATGCACAGTAATAGTCACCTGCACACACAGATATCCCCCTAACATAGCTAAAACTAAAAACAAACTAAAAACTACTTCCAAAAATATTCAGCTTTGATAATAATGAGTTTTTTGGGTTCATTGAGAACATGGTTGTTGTTCAATAATAAAATTAATCCTCAAAAATACAACTTGCCTAATAATTCTGCACTCCCTGTATTGGGGTTGGAGTGCATCTGATCTTGCCCATCATTGAACATACCCTGCCATGTTCGCCCTGGCCTAGGGACACCAATAGCCCACATCCCCCACCCAGGTAAAACCTTAACACACGCAAAGTCATGATTCTGATTCTGTACTCACCCCCTTGTGGCTTCTGTGATGCCTTCAAGCGCCCATCCAACTCCCGATAGGCCACCGCCAGGATGCGGAACATCAGGGGGGTCAGGGTACGGCGGGCACCCCTTCCTCTTTGGGAGGCCAGCCCCAGCTGGGCCTCCGCCGTCTTCCTTGCCCAGTGGCGCAGCAGTGGGTGCTCCGTCTGTTAAAGAGCTCCAGGGTCCGCACCTCCTTGGCGATGGCAAGCCAAATACACTTTTTCTGATGGGTGCTGACCTGCAGAAAAAATACAGCAGAAAAGGGATCAGTCATACCGTTCAGACTGTCATACTCATGGCCCACCATATCCCTCCCATCCCCTTATGCACATACATTCCCCACCATACATGAAGCACTCTGCCCAGGACCCCTCGGACACCCCACTACACGAGGCTTACACACACAGCACTCCATACATTCATGGGCCATGCATCATTCTTACAGTGTACTCACCTGTTTGTCTGGAGGACCATAGAGTAATGTGTACTCGGGTAGGACCCCATCCACCAGTCTCTCCAACTCCTCTGAAGTGAAGGCGGGGGCCCTTTCCCCAGACACTTGAGCCATTGTCGCTTCCAGACACAGGTCACAACAGCACTTGAAGTGTAGGTCCTCTCCTGTTAAAGGTCAGGTAGCAAGTGAGTGAACAGATAGAAAATGGCGGTCATGTCCGCGGCGGTGCGTACCGTCACCGCCGGTGTACATCGCCATTGGCTCCTGGAACCCATAGGGCCCAATGATAACCAATGCGAGGTTGCGCGGAGGTCATGAACCGCTTACCGCAACGGCGCACAACGCCAGCGGAATTACCTCACTTCCACTTGTCCCTCTGCACAGGTCAGGCAGCCGCTATTTTAGGGGGGCACAGGCCATTGCACCTAACTGCGTCGCAGCAGACATTGGCACATCAACTAACTCTCGAGTTCACATACTGTTTCTGTAAATGCATATTAATATTGACATATGTGTGAATATGACCCTCTGCTCACTGTTTTTCACCCTAGAGTTCAACCACTGAGGATGAATAGGATATGGAGACATCCTCCCGTGTACAGACCCCTGGAGGACCTGGCGACAATGGAGGACAGGCACATTATCTTCACCTACAGACTTGATAGGGCCACAATCCAAGAACTGTGTGCCCAGTTGGAGCCAGACCTGATCTCAGCTATCCGCCAGCCCACAGGTATCCCCCCTCTAGTGCAGGTCCTGTCAGTGCTCCATTTCCTGGCAAGTGGTTCCTTCCAAGCAACAGTGGCGATGCCATCAGGGATGTCTCAGCCAATGTTCTCAAACGTGCTGACCAGAGTGTTGTTTGCCCTAATGAAACACATGCGCAGCTACATCGTATTCCCCAAGGTGTAGGAATTGGCCACAGTGAAGGCTGACTTTTATGCACTGGGACATATCCCCAACATCATTGGTGCCATTGATGGTACACACATTGCATTTGTCCCCCCGGAGAAATGAACAAGTGTTCAGAAATAGAAAAAGCTTTCACTCCATGAATGTGCAGATGGTGTGTTTGGCGGACCAATACATCTCCCATGTCAATGCCAAGTATCCTGGCTCTGTGCATGATGCCTTTATTATGAGGAATAGCAGCATTCCTTATGTGATATCTCAACTCCAGAGGCACAGGATGTGGCTAATAGGTGAGCCCATGGTCCCCACCCAGTTGATGTAGGTATATGGGTGTGGGTTTGGCCCTAAGGGTGAGTGTGTGGCTAACAGGTATCCCTCGAATAGTTGCACATGACTCTGGTTACCCCAACCTCTCATGGCTACTGATCCCAGTGAGGAATGCCAGGACAAGGGCAGAGGAACGTTACAATGAGGCACATGGGCGAACAAGGAGGATCATTGAGAGAACATTTGGCCTCCTGAAGGCCAGATTACGGTGCCTCTATCTGACAGGTGGATCCCTGTACTGCTCACTCAAGAAAGTGTGCCAGATCATCGTTGCATATTGCATGTTGCGCAACCTGGCCTTGAGATGCCAGGTGCCTTTTCTGCTGGAGGATGAGCCTGGGGATGGTTGTGTGGCAGCGGTGGAGCCTGTGGACAGTAAGAAAGAGGTGGCGAAGGATTAAGATGTGGACAACAGAAGCACACTCATTCAACAGTACTTCCAGTGACACACAGGTAAGACACTGTAACTTCACCTTCCATTGCAGTTTTGTGTTTGACATTGAACATGGCAGCCTGATTTCCCTATTTCTGTGGCCACTTACTGTACCCTTTGGCATCTCTATTTTCAGATCTCTGTGCTCCACTCTGGCTCCTGGTGTGTTTACTGCTGCCCACTGCAGGTCATACATATGTAAATAATACAGTACATTTGAAGTGCAATGTTTACAGTTTGTTAAACTAATACATTTGTCATAGAATTCACAGACTCAATACTTGAATTTGTTCCAAGGGTGTTTATTTATGTGCTAATAAGTGTAGGGAGTATTGAAATGGGGTGGGTTGCTGATGGAGGAAAGTCCAGGGTAGAGTCCATTCTATTTGTATCCCAGGTGCATTGTCCAAGTGGGCATAGGACGTGGAGCAATGGCAGTTTAAGCGGGACAGGGTGACAGAATGGGACAGAGGGTGACTATCAGGAATCTTATTTGTTGGCAGGGGTCTTGGCAATGATCTCTGGCTTTGCGGGATGGTTCTCCTTCTGCGGGAGTGGGGTGCTTGTGGCCTGTTGTTCCTGTGGCGGGGCCTCCTGTCCACTAGCACCGGTGGAGGTGGAGGGCTGTTCTTCGGTTTGGCTAGTGTCAGGGGTCCTTTGGTGTGCCACTGCCTCCCTCATGGTGTTGGCCATGTCTGCCAGCACCCCTGCAATGGTGACCAGGGTAGTGTGGATATCCCTCTGGTCCTCCCTGATCCCCAGGTACTGCCCCACCTGCAGCTGCTAGGTCTCCTGCAGCTTGGCCAGTATCTGGCCCATGGCCTCCTGGGAATGGTGGTATGCTCCCAGGATGTTTGTGAGTGCCTCGTGGAGAGTCGGTTCCCTGGGCCTGTCCTCCCCCTGTCACACAGCAGTCCTCCCAGCTTCCCTGTTGTCCTGTGCCTTTGTCCCCTGAACCGTGTGCCCACTGGCCCCAGGTCCCTGATCGTCCTGTGTTTGTGGGGTTGCCTGGGGTCTCTGTAGTGGTGGACACACTGCTGATTGACGTGTCCCAGGGACAGAGGGATGGGCCTGCTTGGTGGGTGCTGTGCTACTGTTTCCAGAGGGGGTAGGCTCTGTGGTGGTTTGGGACTGTGGCTGGGTCACCGACTGTCCAGAGGTCCCTGATGGGCCAGGTTGGTCATCGTGATCCAGGTGTGCAGAGCTGCTGTCATCACTGTGGGCCTCTTCGGGGGGGGGGGGAACTGGATGTGGCTGGCACCTCCTCTCTGGTGACATTGAAGGGGGGTCCTGTGGAGATGTAAATGCAGTGTTATTGTATCTGCATGTGCCATCTTGTGCATGGATATGTGTCCCTCTATGATTGTTATTAGCAAGGCAGCTTTGGCTTGTGTGAATTGTGCTTGGTTTGGCTAAGTGATTGTCACTAGTGTGCATGCTTTGGTGATGGGTGTCCATGCAGGTCTCAGATGGGGTCCATGCATTGTTGTTGCATGCAGGACTTGGTATTGGGATGGGTGGGTTGCGATGGTGGGGTATATGTGAGGTGGTGTGTGATGGGGTGAGGGTAGGGGTTATTGTTTGTGATGGCATTCAGGTAGGGTGGGGGATAAAGTAGAAAAGATTTGACTCACCAGAGTCCAATCCTCCTGCTACTTCTTCCAGGCCCTCAGGATGCATGATCGCCAAGACTTGCTCCTCTCATGTTGTTAGTTGTGGGGGAGGAGGTGGGAGTCCACCACCAGTCCTCTGTACAGCTACCTGGTGTCTTGCTACCACGAAACGCACCTTCCCCTGTAGGTCGTTCCACCACTTCCTGATGTCATCCCTTGTTCTTGGGTGCTGTCCCACGGCGTTGACCCTGTCCATGACTCTCCACCATAGCTCCATCTTCCTAGCAATGGATGTCTGCTGTACCGGTGATCCGAATAGCTGTGGCTCTACAAGGATGATTTCCTCCACCATGACCCTTAGCTCCTCCTCTGAAAACCTGGTGTGTGTGTGTGTGGTGCCATGGGTGTAGTGGTAGTGGTATGTGTGAGGGTGTGTGGGGTGATGTGTTGGGGTGTGTGCTGTGAGGTGCATGGATGGTGCACCATTTTGTGTTTTGTGGCTCAGATTAAGTGGGTGCTCCTAGCTTGTCTCTCTCTCACTTGCCAACATTTTTGGGTTGTAAAGGGTTGTGGGTAGTGTGTGTGTGTGTGTTTTATATTGGTGTGGGTGTGGTGTGTGTATGAGTGTCATATGTGTGCATTTTGAATTGTCCAATAGGGTTTAGTTTTGTATGTGTGTGTATATTTTTAGCGGTCACGGTATGTTGGTGACAGCATGGCGGTAGGTGGCACTTACCGCCAGGGTTGCAATGAGGGCCTAAATATTTAATTCACAAATATAATAAATAAATTAACATGTATATTGGAGCTTTTCTAGATTCAATTGAGGCCACCCATCTTCCATGCTACGTTCTGTTTGATGCACTTGCACTGCTCCCATGAATCAATCTGAGGATACCAACTTACATTTTTGCCTCTAGTTTCAAATTACTTCATGTTAACAGAATGTTTTGAACTTTTCAATGTTTCGTTTTGCTTCTTTATTTATATAGACTTTATTAATCTATTAATATTATGTAATTTTCTATAAGCAGTTGTAGGCCCTCTGAGTAGGAGTCATGGACCCCCAGGGTTTATGGACCAGAAGTAAAGAACTACTGCATTAGAGGAGCACATTGCAACATTGTTGTTGCCTCTTCTGCTAGTCTCTGAGTGCGCAGGAAAGTCCACATTGTAGGAAGTTGCCTTGTGTGTAGTGAGCACCCATGGTGTCATCACCTTGTACCAGGTCCAGGTATCCCCTATTAGTGAGGTGTAGACACTGTCTAGAAAACCAGGGCTCTCTAGAGTTAGCTGTGGATGAGTAGCCAAGACTTATCTAGGAGACATGCAAAGCTTATGCAATACCACCACAGTCACACAGCATTTACATGAAAGAACCATACAGTGTTACAAAAATAAAGGTACTTTATTATGGTAACACAAATACTATTAGGACTCGTTTTAGGCCAATTAATCTTTTGACCCAGTGGTGAGACACCGTAGGACGAGATAACTGATCAATATGTCGAGAAGTATGTCAATAATGTCACCAATATTTATCACCACAATATACTTTACTTTGGATAAAGACATTGATTAAACTGTCGGCACAACCATGACCTTTCAGCCATGAATAACCACATCCTTTGATAGAATTTTATGAATTTTATTCCCTATTGATTATAATCTACTAGTAAAAGTGTCAATCTCAAAACCAAAAATCATAAGAACATAATCACAATGTGGCAACTGTAATAAGATTTCACTAATGCAAGAATCATGAACATAAGCATAAACATAGATTAGAACACAGAGAAAATAATGCAGTCTCAGTTCAGCATAGCGCAACATCAGTTTAGTCTATAAGTGTCAGTCGGGGTGATTACCTAGCCTAACCACTAATTAGCCTCAGCATGTTGGACTTCATGCAAAATAATTTAGAACACCAATTTAGAAAACATCTAGATTTGGCCTCTATTAAAAAATACAGCAGTTGGTACATAGAAAGAAAAAGCAAACAGACAAATTGTAATTTATATTGTCATAATTACCCTCCAGTAATAGGTCAGCACACAGGATCAGTCTTCGTCTTCAGGACATCAGTCAGATCGCCTTCAGTCTAGCTTCGTCTAAGAGACAGGGGACACTTCCCTCATAAGGTGGAGAAGTGTAAGGGCAGTCTATGGGCAATGATAATTTTATTAGGTCCCCAATCACCAAACAGAGTGACAGAGTTTCTGGATGAAATCGATAGCATTCCCTACCTAGTTCTAACGTCCCTTCTGTGACATGAGTTTTTATCCCTTTTCGTAACCCCTTCCCCCAAAATTCTATTGCTCATTTACTATACCCCACTATCTTTAACCTATCAAATTATACATTAGGTAATTTCAAATGTCACCCCACGATAATTTACAACACTTTGATTGGTCTTCATAATTGACGTCTTCGGAGGTGGCACATCCTGGATTAGTTCATCATTTTGGCACGTTCCTCGGGTCATAGGTTCTTCGGTCCATGGTTAAATGTCCTTGAATATTTCTTTTAATCTAATTTGTTGCAAATTGTATAATAATCCATACAAAAGCAGTTAGCATGCGGATGGGAACAAAACCATTATAGTTACATGGAACGAAGAAAAAGAACAAATGCAGGGTCATGGCCCTTTGTGAGTCAGCACACTGAAAAACAGGGAAAAATGCTTTAATATGACAGCTAGGCAGCTAAATCCGCAGCTCACGCTAACTTAAGGCCTACGGGTTTTAATGCAATATTATAAATGCCAATATAAGCTTGATTAATTATGAAGCAAGCAATCAGTTTTATAACTAACATTGGTTTGTGTACGCAATGGTATTTTCACGTTTCATTGACATAACTCAAATGCACATTAAACAAAATACTATTCATTGTTGTTTTCTATGCGGCATTTGTTAGGCATTTATATAAGCATTACACTTCTAATAATTGATACATTCAAACTATGCTCTCTCATTCCCTCCTCTGATGACGTTCGTCATCACACAAACCTTTTCAATTTTTCACCTTGCGCATAATGCGCATTTCAACATCTTGCCCTTTATGTGAACTTTCCCAAATTTCTTTGAATATTTTCTCTCTTTCACTTTCTTCATTTCTTCTTGTTCTTTTAGTCCAATTTCTCTTAATTTTGTCATTAATTTGGATGCCCGCCACAATCCTAATAGGCAAATCAAGATAATTAGTAACCCCATTAATATTTTTGCGAGTACCCCATTCCAAATGTTGGTAAACCAACTCCCAACTCTGGCAATTCCCTTTCCAAATTTCTCCCAAACACCAAGTTCTTTCAAATCCTTCAAATCTGTACTATCTCTAGTAAGGTTAGTAAGCATACTTCTAATTTTCTTACTATTATCCGGAATGAATGAGCAACAATGACGCTCGTTGAGCATCTTGCAGACCCCCCCACTCTTTGCTAAAAGAATGTCTAAAGCAAGCCGATTTTGAAGAGTCATAGCTCTTTCTGCAGCAAGTTCAGTATCCATCAGGAGTATAGCCCCTGTAAAATTTGTCAGCATGTTATCCACAATAGTAGACAACTTCTGTATCTTCATAGAATTTAAGATAACCCCTACTGAAGGGATTATTACCCCAAATATGTCACCAATGACAGCCGCCACTGATTCTCGTTTTTGTCTAGTATGTTGTATTTCAGACGTTTTAGGTATTTGTTTTAGGTCATCAATCTGGTAGATCTTTGGGAAAACTATTCCCAAATAACATGTCCCATACCATCCCAGAGGAAGACAGTAATAAGCATAAAGCCCACAGATGTAATAGATCCCAGGGATCGCTGGATCCTGTCCATTCAACATAAATGTCCATTTACTCTGAAATAGAAACACATGCCTGCATTCACTCGTTCCCACAAATAAATTGTCTTGCTCAGATTTTGGTCTATATATACAAAGCCTGCCTACATGTAATGCATCTATAGCTTATTGCCCTTGTGTTTTGATTGCAGTGTAAGCATAATCATTTGCATATGTGCGCTTTTCTAATCCTTTCTCTAATCTTTCTTTTAATGCTTTGTGTCTATCATCAATGTGGTCTAAAAAGCTCTTTTCTAGAGGCGATAATAAGCAGGTCAAATTATTGCGATGTGCATAAGCAGTTCCGAAGGTAAGTGTTGGCTCAAAGAAACCTCTAACTAATTTTATATCATGTTCTTTAGCTAATCTATTCAAAAATTCAATCACAGGCACAAAGGAAAACACAACATCCAGGTTTAAATAGAAGTATTGCACATGCTCTTGATTATAGAATCTTGTCAATAGCAAGCTACAGCTAATTCCATAAGTTAAAGGGAGGCTATGATAAGTAACTCCCTCCTGCACAGATGAAGGAATCTTAGTGCACACATAACAGTCTTTCGCATCCATAGTCTCCACATATTCATTTAGCAAGCGATAGAAGACATTAGTAGAAAGTTCCCCCTTTGAATTAGTTCCCTCATGCATGTGTCGTGCATCCTGCTCTAATCTTTCCCACGGTGTTAGTGTTGTAGTTACAGGTTTTGAGGTAGCATTAATAGTCTTTTTTTCCAACCACGGCATTCCTACAATCACACCCACTATCATTATTGCACACACAGTACCTACTATAAGGCTCAGCCATCCACACACTTTACTTTTCTTGCTACTAATTCTATTATTAGCCATGTCTGTATACAATCAGATAGCAGAATAACAATCAACTAGAGGATGATTTAAAACTCCCTTTTTTTTTCCTTCTCTTTGTGTATTTACAGCGTTTTCACTCGCAGCAGGATCCCTTTCTGTCAAATCAGGTTAGCAGCTTGTCGTACTCAGGTTTCTCAAAGTCAAATCCGGTTCTAGTGTCACTTTTGGTAATTTATAAAGTCTCTCTTTTCTTTCAATTTTCAAATTTCAGATTCTAACCAAGATTTCCTCAGATTCGTTCAGGTACCGTGGTATTGGCCTGGTCCTTCTCGATCAAAACAGAATGCCAGGAATTCTTGTTGCCATTCAGATGTTGTAGCATATGCCCATTCAGGACCTGTATATCTCCTGTTTGCAATTCTTTTTTTTTTTTTTCAACTTTCGTTCACCTTGTTGTTCTCCTTCGCTTAAGTCTGCTACTCGAGATGTATCACTTTCCTCTATTACTGTGTCTCTTGGCACACCTCTTATTTTAGAAAGCGGTTTGTCTGGTCTGTCATCACCCTTATGCGTCTGATGTGTCTTTTCAGGACTTTGGAGAGCACCCTCCTCTTGTACTATGGTGTTTTTGCTTGAAGGACCTGCAATTGGCTCAGGAGATTTCGGCTCACTCTGACTTCTCTCTACTATTTCTCCTTCTTCTACTTCTGGGTCTGTACCAGGTTCAAGTTCTAGACCGTATCTGTCTATTTCTGGGAGAACTTCTTCTTGATTTTGTTCTCTTGTCGTTTCTACTGAGATAGGCTCTCTGTCACCTCTCTCAAACTCATTGACTGTTTGAGGGACAAGGCTCCTTGACTGTTTTCTAGACTTGAGACTTCTCCTTCTGAAACAGACGTGCTGGTAACTCCGAACTCTTCTTCATCTGGACACGTTACCTTTTTGGTGTGGCTGGCATGTATCCAGTTTGGATTTCCGGCACACTTTACAGCAGTGGTAGTTGTCAAGATCACTTGATATGGCCCTTTCCAGCGTGGCTCCAGACACAACTTTCTCACATGCTTTTTCACCACCACCCAGTCACCAGCTTGCAGAGAGTGGCCTGGATCCCCAATCGGTGGCAAATGTTAGCTTCCACCTGGTGAGAGAAAGAGCTAATCACATCAGCCAAACTTTTGCAGTAATCCAACACCATATCATCTGTAATATTCACTAGAGCATTTGCAGGTACTGCTGGTAACCTCATAGCTCTACCCATGAGGATTTCATGGGGGGACAATCCCGTTTTCCTATCTGGGGTGTTTCTCATTGACATCAGCACTAGAGGTAATGCATCTGGGCACTTCATATTGGTAGCTGCGCACATTTTTGTCATTCTCGATTTCAGGGTAACGTTCATCTGTTCTACTAGTCCTGATGCTTCAGGGCGATAGCTACAATGCAGCTGCTGTTCGATGTTAAGTGCAGCACATAGAAGTTTGATCACCTCATTGTCGAAGTGTCTGCCCCTATCTGATTCTATAGAGACTGGAAACCCGTATCTTGGTATTAGTTCTATGAGTAGTAATTTTGCAACTGTGAGACTGTCATTTCTTCGTGTAGGGTATGCCTCAATCCAGTGACTGAAAACACACACAATCACCAACACATATTTCAATCCTCCGCAAACAGGCATCTCAATGAAATCCATTTGCATCTTGCTAAATTGACCTGCAGCTCTCCCAATGTGGCTCAAAGTTACCACTGTCCCTTTTCCCGCATTCATCTGTTGACAGATGATGCACCTGTGACAAATGACTTCGGCAGCATGTCTGAATTTTGGATTGAACCAATCAATTTTAAATGACCTGATCACTGCGTCCCTCCCAAGGTGAGCCTGTCCATGGTACAATCGGGCAAATTGTGATAAAAGGCTATTTGGCAGAACTAATTTTCCTTCCTCTGAAACCCATATATCAACAGCTCTCTGGGTACATTGCATTCTTTGCCAAGAACGTTTTTCTTCTTTACTTGCACGACTCTGTAATGTCTTTAACTCATCTAAGGTATCAACTACTCGTAATGCAAGATTCAAACATGTGTCATTTTCAGTCTGTGGTAATAGTTCCCATTGCTCCTTGAACGATATACAGTTCAATGCACAAAACCTTGCGACTTGATCTGCATAACTGTTTCCCATGGACACCAAATCTTGTGATCTAGTATGAGAACTGCATTTCACCACAGCAATTTCAAGAGGTAACTGAATTGCATGTACCAAATCTTTTATGTGTTCACCATTTTTCACAGGTGAACCAGATGAGGTCATGAAACCTCTCTGGGACCAAAGTTGGCCAAAATCATGCACGATTCCAAATCCGTATCTGCTGTCGGTATAGATAGTGACTTTCAAATTTACAGCTGTGTGGCATGCCTTAGTAAGGGCAATTAGTTCTGCCACTTGTGCGGAAAACACTCTTTCGAGCCAGGAAGCTTCAACAATGCCGGTTATAGTACATACCGCATAACCAACTCTCAGTGTTCCCGCAGAATCTCTTAGACAGGACCCATCAACAAACATGATGCAGTCATTTTCTTTCAATTTGGTGTCCTGAATATCTAGACGTGGTTTGGTACACAGTTCGGTTACCTCCAGACAATCATGTTCAAATTCTTCCTCATTTTTAATCTCAGTGTTTTCAACAGGAAGTAAAGTTGCGGGGTTCAATACACTGCACCGCTTCAAAGAAATGTTTGGTGACCCCAATATGATCGTCTCATACCTAGTGAGACGTGCATTAGTCATGTGCTGAGTTTTAGTTCGAGTCAACAATATTTCAACTGAATGTGGAACCATTACTGTTAGAGGATATCCCATGACAATGCCTTCACATTGTGTGAGGCTCTGACCAACTGCTGCAACTGCGCGCAAACAACCCGGTAAGGCTGCTGCGACAGGGTCCAAGGTAGCTGAAAAATATGCTACAGGGCGATTTGCATCTCCATGGACCTGTGTTAAAGCAGACAAAGAACAAGCATCACGTTCATGACAGAACAGCAGAAAAGGTTTCTCATAATCTGGCATTCCTAATGCTGGTGCCCTGCACATGCATTCTCTCAACGCCAAGAATGATTCGAGCTCTTCTTTAGACAATACTATGGTATTTGGCTCATCTTTGATCTCTTTGCCTGTCAGTTTTATTAATGGCTTTGAAATTATCGAAAAGTTGGGTATCCACTGACGACAGTAGCCCACCATTCCCCAAAACATCCTGACATCTCTTTTTGTCGTTGGAGGGTTCATTTGTAAAATGGCTGTTATTCTTTCCTTTGATATTCTCCTGGAGCCTTTTTTAATCAGGTGCCCTAAGTATTTCACCTCTTTCTGACAGTACTGTAATTTTTTAGGTGATACTTTGTGTCCATTTTTCCCCAGATGATTTAGTAAGGCAATGGTATCATATTTACAACTGTCCCTTGTTTTAGAAGCAATCAGCAAATCATCAATGTACTGCACCAGAGGCGAATTAAAAGGCAGTACCAAAGGTTCCAAATCTTTTTTCAATATCTGATTAAAGATGGACAGTGATTCAGAAAACCCTTGAGGAATTCTGCACCAACTGTACACCTTATCCAGGAATTTGAAACTGAACAAAAATTGGCTGTCCTCATGAAGAGGTATCGAAAAGAAAGCTTGTGACAGGTCCACAACAGTAAACCATTCAGCATCGCAAGGAACCTGAAACATTATTACTGCTGGATTGGGTACCACAGGGCAGCATTTTATCACAATTTCATTTATTTTTCTCAAATCTTGCACAATTCGGACCTTTCCACAGGGCTTCTTCAAACCCATTATTGGAGAGTTACATGGACTGCTCAAAACTTCCTACAAAACTCCTTGTCTGAGAAAATCTGCAATTATTTGTGTCACTTCGATGAGAACGTCCTGTGTCATGTGGTACTGTGGCACTTGAGGGAATACTGCATCCGGCTTTATTTGGACTTTGACTGGTTCTACTCCTTTTATTAGTCCTACTTCTTTTCCAGTCAGATCCCACACTTTCTCTGTTACTGTCCCCTGTAGTTCAACAGGCAGGTCAATCAAGGTAAGCATTGGGAACAGGGTAATTAAAGGGTAATCTTCATTAGCTGTTCCTGTGTCATCTTCTGAGAATTGCCCTTTGTCTCCCTCATCGTCACTATTTGTTTGTACTTCAATTCCGTCATTGGAACAGGTAATTGAACATTTTGTCTTGCACACTAAGTCTCTCCCCAGTAGGGATACCGGACTTGAATCACAGACTACAAACCTATGCGGTCCCTGAAAGTTACCAATCTCAACCTGTACTGGATCTGTAACCGGATTTGTCAAATACTGGTTTGCCACTCCGACCACTCTTATAGTACGTCCTGAAAGTGGCAACTTTGGGACCTCAACACTTCTGACTGTAGAGCGTGTAGCTCCTGTATCCACCAGGAATAAAACCTTGTAACCCATCACTTTCCCTTCAACATATGGACCCCTCTAATCCACCTTTAAGGCCGCTGCAAGCCTGCACTCTTCACTGTCTGAGCTATCATCTGACCATTCCCCATTCATGCTGTTTTCACCTCGTAATGGGAACTGTTGTACTGTATTATTTTGACTCATTACTTGACCTGTGACCTGCTGAGGAACCATCACCTGTTGCTGTCCCATCGGAGCCATTGGTAATTGCATTTTCTGCATGGGCTGTACCCCTTGCATTTGTACCTGATTGCTCTGAAAATTCGGGTTTTGATGTCTCATTTTCAGACCTCGTGAATTTTGTAACGCACCAACGTTAACGCCTTGCTGAACAGCACCATCCTGCACCATATTCGGGCACTCCCGTTTCCAATGCCCCACGCCCCGCACGCGTGACATGGTGACATCTTGTTTACCCCTTGCGTGTCATTTTGAATTACAACAGTATTCATGTCTGAACCACGGCTCACAAACCCTCGAGCTCGACCCCTCGGTTGGGTCTGAAACACACCGTTCATTTGCGGTTGCTGCTGTATCATTTGTTGAACTCCATTTCCCTGTATTCCTGCCTGTGCAGCCCTTATCTGCATCACCATCACCTTTTCTTTCAATTTTTTCTGTTTCAACTCAATCTCGTCACTACAGTACTTTGCATACTGCAACACTTCATCAATCGGTTTAGCTTGCCAGCAAATCAAATGATTCTTAATCATCTGGCTATCCTCTGGTCGCAACCCTTCAACAAATCTAAACACGAGATGGTTCATATCCTTTGGTTCAATAGTTTCAGTACCACTATAGTGTTTGAATGCCTTTAACAATCTTTCATAGTAGGCATGTATTGATTCTTTAACCTCTTGAGAGGTCCGGTCGATTTTCTGCCAATCAGTCACTTTCGGCGACACCTTTTGTTTCAAAAACTCAATCACCTTATGATAATACTTCATCACCTCTTCAGAAGGTGCCCCGCTCACCTTATCCCTTGCCGGTTCCTTTGTTGGCCAATCAACTCCTCTCTTACACTCAAGCCACAAATCGGGCGGAACAATGATCTCAAACAAGGTATTCAGGTCTTCCCAAAGACATTTCGCAAGTTTCACGAACCTATCTGTTTGCTGATACCACTCGATTGGTTTCTCTCTTAATCTGGGGTAATTGTTAGTAAAAGATAGAGGGGGTCATTCTAAGTTTGGCGGGCGGCAGTCGCCGCCCGCCAAACTTACGCCGCCGAATGACCGCTCCGCGGTCATAAGACCGCGGGCCATTCTGGCTTTCCCGCTGGGCCGGCGGGCGCCCGCCAAAGGAGCGCCCGCCGGCCCAGCGGGAAAGGCCCTGCAACACAGAGGCCGGCTCTGAATGGAGCCGGCGGTGTTGCAGGGGTGCGACGGGTGCAGTTGCACCCGTCGCGATTTTCACTGTCTGCTATGCAGACAGTGAAAATCATGCTGGGGCCCTGTGAGGGGGCCCCTGCACGTCCAGTGGCATGGGCAGTGCAGGGGCCCCCAGGGGCCCCACGACACCCGTTCCCGCATCCTGTTCCTGGCGGTAAAAACCGCCAGAAACAGGGTGGCGGGAAGGGGGTCGGAATCTCCATGGCGGCGCTGCTTGCAGCGCCGCCATGGAGATACAGCCCAGACAGGGGAAATCCGGCGGGAAACCTCCGGATCCCCTTTTCTGACCGCGGCTTTACCACCGCGGTCAGAATGGGCAGGAAAGCACCGCCAGCCTGTTGGCGGTGCTTTCCGTCGTTCACGGCCCTGCCGGGTTTTACCGCCAGGGTTGGAATGACCCCCAGAATGTCTCCTCTGGTCCATGGCACATGAACTAGGACACCACCAGCCGTCTCTCTCATAGGTAATATTTTTACTGATTCCAAATCGGGTGAAGCCTTAGTCTGATCAGTTCCTGGACTGTCACTCTTTCCCTTATCTCTTTTCTTTGCCCATCTGCCTTCCCATTTCTCCAGTGCACCCCAAATTTGCGCGCTTTACAAATAATTCTCTCAAATGTGCCTTCATTCCTGCAGACCTCATGTTTTCAAAATCTTTTGAGTCAAAATCTAATCTGTAACTTCTTTTCAAATGCTCAGTGTTTCCAATATCAATATTGTATTTGTCTGCCAGGTTTGATAATCTCTGATGCACCTTGCCTACTTCTTTGGTAATCTTAGGGCATAGGTATCTCAATTCTGCCTCCGGGTATGACTCCAGTCTGTTTACTCCCATTGTACCTTCCACTAACTCAGCAGCTTCTGCCCCTAGTCTTACAAAGTTCAGGTATTCGTCCAGTTTTTCTTTTTCTGGTTCAGCTGTAACCACTGCAGTCTTTTGTGAAGTATAAGTCTTTTCTAACCATTCGTTTAACTGTTGGACTGTGAAACCCTGCAATGAGATATTCCCTGCATGCATCATTGGTGAATGCAAGGTGTTTATACTCATTGTCTGTGGAGTTAAAACTCCTAACCCTGCTTGACGCATTGCTTCAATGGGTGCTCCCACTGGACTAAGGTCCATTAAAGACCTCGGTTGTTCAACTGCTTGTTCTTCTGGGGCCATAATCTGGGGGGTTCCCATAGACCCTCCTCGTATTGCATCTTGAGTCATCACTCCCTGATCACATACGCCAGGTTTACCCTGTGCATACAATGGCACTGGTGGACCGACAGTAATTGGTAATGATATGGCAGCAGGTGTCTGACCCGTACCTAAACTGCGTGGAGCAGTGACTCCATAAGTCTGCTCTAATGTACCTGGGACAGGTACTAATGGTGGACCAGTTACTGGGTTGTACCCTGGCATTAGTTTTGGTTGCGGCTGGGACACTAATTTCGGAGTTGATTCAATCTGTATTAGCTTTGGCTTTGTATATATCGGGTGTGGCGGTACTATCAGATTTGTAGTAGTCTCAAGCACTGGGACGTCTGGGTAGATTCTCTGTATCTGCGGTGGAGGCTGCAACTGTATCGGTATGTCTGGTGCAGTGGGTACACTGACACCATTCTGTATCGAAACCGTATCACTAGTCTGTACCGTATCAGCAACTCCCTTTTCCTGCGTCTGGTTCCCAGGATCCATACTAGTGCTTGGAGCACTATCGCTTACCGCATAAGGTGGTGGGCGATCATGTAACAGTCTGTCCATAAATTCCTCCTCGTCTGAATCATCTTCCTCTTCCCAAGATCTTTTATTTTCTTTAGATTTGCCTGAGTCTTTATCTGTTTTACATGAGTCTTTCTTTCCCTGTGTTTCTTCCCCTTGTGCTATTGCTGGAAACAGTTTTATCCCATCAACTATTCCCCTTCTCCACATTTTACTCTCATCATCCCACCTAGCTTCCGCATAAGATTTTTCTGCCTTTCGCAATCTTTTCTGAAATTTCTCTTGCTTTTGTTTAAGAGCCATCAGGTCCCAAACCGCTAACGCCTCATATTGTGCTGGTCTCGGAGGTGGTTTCTGTTCACTTAACATCCACCTCAATCGTGCAAGGATCCTCGTATTGAATGTTCCATATTCTGGAAACGCTAAACATCCCTCTTTCTCTGTCAGTTTGCGCCACTGTTTCATCCATAAACAAGGAGCAACACCCTTTTCTTCCATAACTATATAAGCTGGGGTACCTTCGGGTGGTGTAGGCTCCCCATCAGTCGCTATGATATATGTATCTCCCTTCAAAGCGCTCTTGAACAAAATTCATTTTTGCGATTTTCTTTTGTTTTATATTTTAATCAGAAGTGACTTAGTTCCCAGGACACTCTTCACCCGCCTTCTCAACCTATTGCCTCTCACGGACGGCAGCCAATCTGTGCGCGACCCCTCTCGACAACTGACCTTTCTCAGCGCAGCACCACTGATGTCACACTCACACATACTGCAGCTGACAAAGTCTTGCGGCTCGTCCGCTCCTCACTGAACCCATACAAACCCATACAAACTAATGCAATTATTACGAGCACCTTAAATGACAACACAAATCTGCCGGTTTACTAGAGGAAGGGTAACACATTCGCTTCAGAACTTTACAGAGATTTCACTTATCATTTCCCACATACGCAAGCAGAACTCGACCCGCAAATTCTAGTCTCGACTTGTCAATTACTCCTTCTAGTGCACTTTAGAATTTGTCAAATCTCCATCGAAGGTTTCACACATACATTATGATTCAAACTTGACTTGTCAACCACGCCCGATTGACCTATTAAACCGCACAGATTACAACATAACCCCAAGTGTCTTCTACTCTTGTCTACATACTCCGGAGTCTTTGACCTCAACAGGTCTGTACACAACAACCAACCACGTGGATAATTTTGAGCATTAAGCGCCACACTCACATGAAGTACGCCAACTTCCCTACTCTCATACCGCAGAGTACGCCCACTCCTACTAAACAACACTTAATTTGGCCTAAACACACACAAATCTTCACAATCTTCTGCAAAAGGCATAAGCTAAGCAAGCGTAAAAAACCCTAAACCACATACATTATGGCACCGAGAACATTCCTAACTCACTTAGGCAGGCTCCAAGATCCCGGGAAAGTCATGGTGAACTTAGAAACCCATCATAGCTCCAATTTGCATTATCTCAGAAAAACAAGTTAAACAATGACTCTCCATCCTAGGGCCCCCAAGGGCCAAACCATCACGCTGCTACCAGAACTGCTAACGCATCCCTTTATGCCAATTTTATACACATTAGGACTCGTTTTAGGCCAATTAATCTTTTGACCCAGTGGTGAGACACCGTAAGACGAGATAACTGATCAATATGTCGAGAAGTATGTCAATAATGTCACCAATATTTATCACCACAATATACTTTACTTTGGATAAAGACATTGATTAAACTGTCGGCGCAACCATGACCTTTCAGCCATGAATAACCACACCCTTTGATCGAATTTTATGAATTTTATTCCCTATTGATTACAATCTACTAGTAAAAGTGTCAATCTCAAAACCAAAAAGCATAAGAATATAATCACACCGTGGCAACTGTAATAAGATTTCACTAATGCAAGAATCACGAACATAAGAATATAACATAGCATAAACATAGATTAAAACACAGAGAATATAATGTGGTCTCAGTTCAGCATAGCGCAACGTCAGTTTTGTCGATAAGTGTCAGTCGGGGTGATTACCTAGCCTAACCACTAATTAGCATCAGCATGTTGGACTTCATGCAAAATAATTTAGAACACCAATTTAGAAAACATCTAGCTATGGCCTCTATTAAAAAATACAGCAGTTGGTACCTGGAAAGAAAAAGCAAACAGACAAATTGTAATTTACATTGTCATAATTACCCTCCAGTAATAGGTCAGCACACAGGATCAGTCTTCGTCTTCAGGACATCAGTCAGATCGCCTTCAGTCTAGCTTCGTCTAAGAGACAGGGGACACTTCCCTCATATGGAGGAGAAGTGTAAGGGCAGTCTATGGGCAATGATAATTTTATTAGGTCCCCAATCACCAAACAGAGTGACAGAGTTTCTGGATGAAATCGATAGCATTCCCTACCTAGTTCTAACGTCCCTTCTGTGACATGAGTTTTTATCCCTTTTCGTAACCCCTTCCCCCAAAATTCTATTGCTCATTTACTATACCCCACTATCTTTAACCTATCAAATTATACATTAGGTAATTTCAAATGTCACCCCACGATAATTTACAACACTTTGATTGGTCTTCATAATTGACGTCTTCGGAGGTGGCACATCCTGGATTAGTTCATCATTTTGGCACGTTCCTCGGGTCATAAGTTCTTTGGTCCATGGTTAAATGTCCTTGAATATTTCTTTTAATCTACTAGGTTGCAAATTGTATAATAATCCATACAAAAGCAGCTAGCATGCGGATGGGAACAAAACCATTATAGTTACATGGAACGAAGAAAAAGAACAAATGCAGGGTCATGGCCCTTTGTGAGTCAGCACACTGAAAAACAGAGAAAAATGCTTTAATATGAGAGATAGGCAGCTAAGTCCGCAGCTCACTCTAACTTAAGGCCTATGGGTTTTAATGCAATATTATAAACGCCAATATAAGCTCGATTAATTATGAAGCAAGCAATCATTTTTATAACTAACATTGGTTTGTGTACGCAATGGTATTTTCACGTTTCATTGACATAACTCAAATGCACATTAAGCAAATTACTATTCATTGTCGTTTTCTATGCAGCATTTGTTAGGCATTTATATAAGCATTACACTTCTAATAATTGATACATTCAAACTACGCTCTCTCAGTGAGGTGTAGACAGTGTCTAGAAAACCAGGGCTCTCTAGAGGTAGCTGTGGATGAGTAGCCAAGACTTATCTAGGAGACATGCAAAGCTTATGCAATACCACCACAGTCACACAGCATTTACATGAAAGAACCATACAGTGTTACAAAAATAAAGGTACTTTATTATGGTAACACAAATACTAAAATACTGTATAGGCAATACTCCACTAGGAGGTGAGTAAACATGCTATTATATACATATTAAAATTCAGTGATTAGCATAGAAAGCAATAGCAAATAGTAAAACAATATAAAATAATGAAGGCCCTGGGGGAGACCAAACTATATACTAAGTAAGGTGGAATGGGAAAGGCAGTTCCCCACCCAAGGAAGTGGAATCTGTAGAGGGGCGCTGGGTGTACTAGGAACCCCAAAAGGTAAGTACCAGGGTGTCCCCCAGTAACCATGAGAGAAGAGGTAAGTCCTGTTTTTTCCCCAAACCCACAGGTGAACTGTGGAAAGGGACTGTGCAAGACCCAAGCAAGACTGGAAGAAACCAAAGGTAGATCCTGACAGAAGAGGGCCTGCAAGAGAAGGGGACCAATTCCAGTTTGAGTTGGAGTCTTCGGTTGGGGCAGGAGCCACTACCCACCCTTCTGTAGAAGCAGGACCAGGTCGATGGTGAAGACAAGGTGAAGACAAGTAGTCAGCTGTGCAGCATTGGAGCAGGAGAAGAGTTCCAGAAGTGATGCAGATGATGTCCTACAATGTAAGAAGAGTTGTAGTCAGTCAGTGGTGTTGGAAAACCACCAACAAGCCTTGCAGAGCTGCCGGGCACCAGCAAGATCCAGGGGAACTGAACTCAACGAGGGAGTCCCAGGTGACCCTCAGCAGTGAGGAGAGTCAGAGGACAATGAGATAGCTCCCACAGGCAACTCAGGCAGCATGCACAAGTGTTGTAGGTAGGCCCTCACAGCACACCTGGAGAGTAGTCCCATGTTGCTGGAGCAGCAGGCAGGAGAGTGTGCTTTGCAGGGAAGAATGCTGGAGGCCAGGGCTATACAGAGCCTGAAGATCCTTTGGAAGAGGAACCAACAAGCCTTGGTAAATGCAAGAGTCGCAGTGCATAGGGGTACCACCCTGCAAGGAGAGGCAAGGACTTACCATCTCCCAAGTTGGATAGCTGGTAGAGAGGACCAAGGGGACCACTCCAGATGACCACCTGTGATGGATCCATGCTGTTCCGGAGGAGAGAGGATCCATGCAGCCGGTCGTCATTGCAGTTTGTGCCTGTGGATGCAGGGAGTGACTCCAAGGGAGATTCCTTCTTGATTCTTGTGCAGGCTGAAGACCTGAGGATGCACAGCCAGCAAAATGGTTCAGTTGCTGGAAGAAGCTGGAGAAACAATGTTGCAATGCGGAGTCATTGCAAGAGTTGCTTGAGTGTCCAGTCGCAGTCCTGGTGGCCAAAAGATGACGTAAATGATGCAGGGGAGTCCTGCTGGAATCTTGCACATCGAATCTGGAGCTCCACCCTGGAGGGAGACCCTAAATAGCCCAGGCAGGGGATTGGTCACCTAGCAGGATCAGCACCTATCGGGAGGGGGCTGAGATGTCACCTGCCTGACCTGGCCACTCATATGATCCGAGGGGTCTCTGCCCACCTTGGTTTCGAGATGGCAGAATCAAGTGGCCACTTGGAGGAGCTCTGGGCACCACCTCTGGGGTGGTGATGGACAGGGGAGTGGTAACTCCCATTTCTATTGTCCATTTTCACATCAGAGTAGGGACCAGGGGTCCCTTTCACTGGTGCAAACTGATTTATGCAGGAAGGGCACCAAATGTGCCCTTTAAAGCATACTGGTGGCTTGGGGAGGCTACCCCTCCCAACCCAAGTAACATATTTTTCCAAAGGGAGAGGGTTCTTCGTTCTGCCTTCCTCTGCTTTAGCAGGCTCAGCAGCAGGAGGGCAGAGACCTGTCTGTGGGGTGGCAGCAACGCAGGCTGCCTGGAAAACCGCAGAGGACTGGTGGGAACAATGCTGGGGGTCCACTGAGGAGCCCCCAGAGTGCAAGGAATCATACAATCAATACGAGCAACTGAAAAGGGGTATGATTCCGACTTGTTTGATACCAGGTTCAGAGTTACCATTATGTAGCTGGACACAGGTAGCCCAGTACATGAGAAAAATGACTTCCCCACACTTATGAAGTCCAGGAGAATGGAGCTAGAGTTTGTAGGGGCACTTATGCTCATGCAGGGATGCCCTCACACACAGGTACTTGCACCCTGTCCTCTGGGCTAGAAGGGCCTGCCATAGAGGTGACTTACAGTGACCTGGTGGGATCAAAACATGCTGACAGCAGGCAAAAAGTGTGGGTAACCGTGCCAAAAAGAAGGTACATTCCTGCACACGTGTCAATGCCCATGTATTCCAGAGGATTGTTTGGTTCCGCTGAGAAGGATTGTAGAGGGGACAGTGCCATGGTCTTGTGGTGTACCTTCTACCATCCCCTCTCTGGAGACATACACCCCTAACTAGTGTAGGCTAGTGGTGTCTTACTAGAACCGGGTCTGCCTGCCCACTCACTAGATTCTGATCAAAGTATGAAGCTTAGTATGCACCTGAGAAAAATGATGCATAGAACCTGTCCCCGGAACATTATCGGATTAAAACTTCAAGAGGCTTTAGCAAAGGAGGTTTTATGGGTCAACAAGGTATCTTGTCCACTCCACACTTCAAACTAGTTTGTCATTGTTTGGCCAGGTTCTGCAGGTCAGACCACAGGAGGTGTTCAAGACTGCAAGACAAAATTTATCCTACAACCTTACTTTTTTTTAGTCATTTTTCTGACTGAATCTTTATTCACAGAACCAATGACCCTGTGGTGTTTTTACCAATGACCCTGTGGTTTATTGGACCCTCACACACCCTATTGGTGTCATGCGTCATTATGATTATCAGGTCTCAATCTTGTCTCCACAAACCAAGATGGGGTCAATCATGTTCCAGGGAGCATTTTCAGGTATTAATTTCAACAGGGCCTAGTAGGATATAGATAAAAAATGCCTAAGAGTCACTACGGTATCCCGTTATTTAGATGCCTTCGTTATGGTTAAAACAGGTACATTGTGGGTGTCTATGGAGAGTCAAGTGTCTTAACATTTAACATGTTTCAGTACTTGTGGTTAGGCCACTCTTGGCATGGGGCTTTCTTCAGAACTTATACGTAGATGCCCCATATTTTTAGTTTTAAGCATCAAGTCCTATTTGGTCAGCCTTGTTAATACAAAAAAGGCAACATATAACATTGATCATAACATCAGGCCCACTTGCCTGAGTTCTTATTTTGGACACCTATTAATGCCTGTATTGAAAAGAAGAAAGTATATGTGAACAGAAGACTGTTGTTCACATCGCTGTAGTTCTCTTTTCGTATTATGGCATTGATGAACCATTGTGGTGTTGTCATGCAATCACTGCATCATGCACACATATAAAACTGACATTATATGGATGAGCTCTTTGTTCCACTGAAAATATAATGAACTCAGTGAATGTGAAGTAATACATGTTGCACAGTGATGGACATCTGGGCCTTACCGTTATTGGTATGTCCCTAACACCCCACTTAGACAGACTATTGCATACCCCATAATCATTCTGGATAGCAAATCAAGTTGAGAATCAATAGCTAGTTCAGATTAGTCCTATATGGGTTTTACCTGGTGATCGTTGTTAAATTCTGTTGGTACTCACCACTCAAAGGACATATTGCTGCTGGCAGTATCTATCCCGGCCTCTGCTTTGTTCCCTGTGATAATTGCTTGCATTCTGTCACAAAATTTTAAAGTGTTTGTCAATACCCTCACTGTTCTGGGTGGGGGCATGGCCACGTGCAAGACATCAGCTTGCTTGCGTGCGTAAGCGGCACTAAGTGGCACATAGCCCCAGACAGTAAAAATAATTCTAGCTAGCATGTCAAGAATTTGCAGTTCCATTTAGGAGGCGAGGATTATTTCTTCTTTTTCTTTACTACCATTAATACAGCAGCCAATCAATAACAAACAAAACTTAAACTATGTTTCCCATGAGCCTCGTGGTCATCAGCCATATTAGTCCACAGATCACAGCCCATCCATTCCTATAAAACCCCCATATGTCTTCTGTACTTTCTCTTTCTTTGTGAGTCTCAAACATCTTTGTCTGTGCCTGTCACCAACGTGGAGAGCAGAAACAACAGCTACTTGAATCACTGGGCAGAAGCGAACACAGCATCCATATCTCAAAACTGCACTAACCAAGACCCTGTGGAAAAAGCCTTAGATGCCGTAGCACCTCAAACAGAATGTGCTAAAAACTTGAACAAATGAATTCCCTCTTCAGCTGGAAACCACTGGACCCAACGAGCCAGAGTTGCTGACGAAACAGGACAAAAAGGCTTCTGAAAGAAATAAGCAATTGAACTGTTGAGTTCCTGCAAAATTAACAAGTACAATCTTCATAAGCTTTGAGTCAATGCACCACACACAATTTCGGATTATTCAGAAAAGCTAGATAATTTACACAGTACTAATCAGTTTTAGTGTGTTTGGAAATAAGAAAGGAAACCCCAGATGGAGTAAACACTCTACCTGTTATATCAAAGGCTTTTCCATCCAAAACACCTCTGCAGGAAATGAGGCACAGAAGTAGGGTCAACTTGGACGATAATTGTTTCCTTGTAAGATCTTCAGTCGCTGGCAATGCCCATGGAAAACGCAGAACCACATCCATGTCCCACAAACCAAAAACGTTGGTTGGGGAGGACAAACCATTCTGATACCGCAAAGAAGTTTGCACACCAATGGATGTTCCCCCACCAGTCTACCACTCAAATGTGGATGACCTAACAAAACAGCAGACCAGAAATGATTAACTGTTTAATAGGCTACACCTTGAGCCACTATATCTGACAAAACAATTTACAATCACCTACACATCTGCCTCCAAGGGATTAACATAACATTCACACCAATAAACCTGTTACTGACAGGCATCAGTATATCTCTTGTGAATGCTGGGGACCCAAGACTGGGAGAAGAAGAACATAGCCTACTCTGAAACAGCAGAAACTTGCCAAAGTCTCCTGATATCCTTCATGCCATAAGCGTCAACCTATCTCTGACCACCAACGGGTGGGGATGCCCGTCAGATTTGAAAGAAGGTTATGTAAAGTCTGAATATGAACTGCAGAGAGCATGAGAGCTGCACTGCCCTCAGGAGTCACGACTGAGCTTTACTAACATCAACTCCACACTCTGGTGACATGCTTGGGAATGTACCCTCTAAATAATTGAGAACGTGGGAAAGTGGGAAATGCCTAGAGCAGCTGCCCAACCATGACTGGTCTTGCTCCTAACGGATCTGGCCTCCAACTGTTAAACATCGGCAGATGAGCATTCAGTCATGATGCAAACAAATCCACTGCATATGGGCCCCATAACTGGTTTAGGGCCTGGAATATACAAGGGTGAAGCCTCCAATTGCTGGAGTCATGCAGGGAGAGTTCCAGTTGACCACCAAGTTTGCCCAACCCAGATTATATTCTGCCATCACCTGTATCTGATGAGCTAGGCAATAATGGCAAAAGCCTTAGACAGTCTCCGCTAAGAGGTGCAAATGTTTGATGTAATGAACCCTCAGCACATTGTCCATCTGAAGAAGAATGCAAAATTTTATCTTGTGAGGGGTCAGAGTACAAATCGCAAAGGATCCCACCTGAAGCCGTAGGCCAATGATATGAAGTTTGGAAAACACCTGCCCCTGTCTCCACTGGACCACAAACCAACCTGTTGGCATCTAATTCTATGACCACTTCCTCAACAGAGGCAAAAATAGCCCTGCCATTCCAGGTGTCCAAATGATCTAGCCACCAGGATATTCCTGTACTGGCTTCCTTCAACAATGCTACATGCTCTGAGTAGAACAAACTTCTCTGAAGATGAAGAATCTTCAGACTTTGAAGGGCTCAATAAGGTAAGGGACCCAGGAAGATGCCCTGAATCGATGATGCCAGAAGACACACAAGTCTGGCAAAAATCCTCAAGGATGTAGTCTGCGAGACAAGGGCTCTCCTCAACTCTTTCTTGATGGACGTGATCTTCGAGAGTGGGAGTCCGAGTTGGGCCATTATCGAATCTATCTGGAAGCCCAAGAATTCCAATGTCTGAAATGGGGTTAATAGGGACTTCTCTGCGTTGATGATGAAATCAAGATCTTGGAGAACTTCCACCACCCAAGAGAGGCAAAGTAGGACGGTCTCTCTGCTCTGTGTCTTAATGGAAATGTCATCTAGGTATAGAGGTAGAGAGGCTGAAGGTAAGTGTGATAATCTCGTACCACTGATGATGCCACCTAAATTGGAGAAATCAATGAGGGTAAAAAATCGGCACTGTCAAAAAGGTGTCTTTCAGATCGAGATGCAGCAGCCAGTCTCCCTCCTTTAAGAGGTCTCGAGAGAAGATGGATGCTTTCCATCTAGAAGTGGCGATAAACCAACCATGAGTTAAACTGCTTGAGGTTCAGTACCAGACAGTAACCTCCACCTTTTTTCTGTATAAGGAAAAATGTGCTGGCAACCCCAAGGGTGAGGCGAGGTCAGAACAATTGCCTCTTTAAAGAGCATTCTGCAAATCTCCGCATTGACAAAATGACTCTCTGACCGGGAAAAAAGAAGAAGAGAGGGGAGGTGCTCCTGGACAAGAGTCGCATAAAAGTCCAGCTTGAACGCATGGACTGTCTCTAACACCCAAGGATCCTGAGTTATCGCCTGCCAATTTTATAAGAACAATCTGATTCTGAACAGGCAGCATCGGGTGCCATATATCCTCCACAATAGCTGCCCCTACTGGAGCATCCTCAGCCCCCTCTGGAGCAGGATGGATAGGAGGTGTTAGAGCCAGTGGAGAAGTTTGTTGCTCTGGACCTCTGTATGGGTAAACTGTGGGGGAGGTCTGATAGAAACCACAGCCTGGATCCCGACCTCTTAGGGGCCCTTGAAAAATGGCCACTGTTTAAGACCTTCTTCATGGAGGATTGAGCTTTGGAATTGTGTAGTAGTTTGATGAGAATGTTACTGCATTTGTCCAAAAAAAGAAACGGCTTGTGGAGTAAGTGCTTAGGAAAATCCAAACAAATGTAGTCCACGCATGAAGAAGCCATAGTCTGTATGAAAAATAACACTATTATGTTCTGGAGTATTCTCTGGCAGTGGAAACAGGAGATGAAAGCTAGGTGATTTGATATTTTAAGTAAAGATCCTTAACAAAAATGATAATCTCTGTCCATGGAGCCACCTGGTGGCACATTAGGGGATAATAGCATCTCAAAGGATGAGTTTCTCTATATTCTTGGTGTTTGACTTAAGAATGATCAAGGTTGGATGCTGAGACGTTTTTTAGTCAGTAATTTGCCTTCCTGTGGTATGGGCAACTCCTTCCAGAGGCCACAATGCTATCACAGCACTTATAAAACATGTGAATGACAGGTGTCTGCAAAAAAGACCAGCATTACTAGAGGAAAAAGCCAGTGGCATATAAAACCTTCAAGCAATATTTCCATATGAAAATATGGTGGCTTTGAAGAAGAGGAAAACATCAATTTCAGTACAAGAGACTCAATTATGAGAAAACACAGGCTATGAGGAAACAGGGGACAGATAGGCTGTGGAACGAAGACCTGAGAAAAATACCACAGCAGTTTTGCAAAGCACACTCAGACAAAACTGAGACCCCATAACTGAGACCCTTTTATGGGAATAGGTCAGAAACAGGAAGTGTTCAGAGCCACCTGAAGAACCTCCAGGGAAAAGGAAAGGCAATAGAGCATAGGAAAAAAACAGCTTCACGATCTAGAGACAGAAACGGAAAAAAAAGAAAAACCTGGATTGGAGTTTTTTGATAAGACCCAATAAAAGGCCTTTAGAAGTTCTCAAACAAGTGATTGCCCCTCTGTCCCAGCTGGGGGCAACACTTACAGGCAAGCTTGTGCTGTTCACCCGCAGCCAAGAGTGGCATTACTTGTGGAAGCAATGTAAACAAGGAAAACACACTGCCAGCACAGAGAAGACCAAAGGTTGGGGAAAGCAGATGCACCCCAACTTCACAAGGACATAGGTAAGTGGCACCTAGACAAGCTCTCTTTGTGCTGCTGCCACTAAACTCAGGCAGAGATGCAGATTCTGGAGGCAGCTTCTGACAGAGAACTATGGATCCCACAGATGTGACTTGTGGGATCTGGTTCATCAGATCAAATGAAAGTCAGATGTTTCTGGACTGCAACAATAACAGTTGGAGGCATTTTCCTTTGGTGTCGCGTGGCCGTAATGAAATTTCCACTTCAGTACTTGACTGTCAGTGTTAACGAGGCAGAGCAATGGATGACTTACTCAAAGGGATAATGCAGGATTACTCACTCAGTAGGGCAGTTTAATACATGCTAGTAGCTGACTATCTTGTCAGCACTTTGCTTAAGAAAAGTAATTTAATAAACATAAGACTAATACACTGTACACAAAATAATGATCACCACAGAAAAAAAGTATCTAGCTCTCAAAAAACTAGGTATACAACTCGAAGCACCATCATAGCACTCATGCAATAAGATTTTAATCTTGTGTCCTACAACTAAATTGTTCAGTGGAACCAAGTTCGCAAGTGTGCCTGCAACTTCGGAACCTCAGAGTTAACACATGGTCCTTCTTACAGTACAGAGTATTCACAAGCAGTAATTGAAATACCAGTCTTGCGAATATATATATTTCAAGACACAAGAGTCTTTTGATTCTGTTTTGATTTTTAGGTTTAGTTGCTGAAAGTTTATTGGTACAAAACGCTCCTGACCATCCAACCTGCCTGTGGACCCAGCACCCATAAAGCAAAGTGTCACCCAACTGGCAACTTTTTCAAACTGTAGGGAAGGGCATTTAGTACCTAAGGGAAGAGGCACTGTCACGTAATTCATGGTAGTCACTCAGCTTTGGACAATGTCAACATCATCTGGTTACTGTGCCAGTAAACTGGAATACCAATTTACGGTGGCAAAAAAGTTGAGGTAATACTCACGACTTCTGGAAACAAATGGAGCACACATAAGGGTTCCACTCTGCATGGGGTGGGCAATCTGGGATGAAGCAGTCTCTCCAACTGGATAGGAACATGCTACAATGCTTTCTTTTGGGGCATGTGAAGATAGCTAGTAGTATATGACAATGTTGGATGACTTTCTGAACATTCTGATCAGGTGACCTTATGTGCTTGAGCTGCTGTAGTCCAAAATTGGGTCCTAGAGGTCAGGTGAGCTCTATACTTTGTTAGCAGGTGGTTCTTCTTCTAAGGATGGAATCTCACATCATCTAAACAGGGAGACCGGGTTCTGTTGTCAGAGATTAGTTACAGCAGCACTTCTTACAGCTATTCCTAACCTAGAAAGGAGTTAGAAACCAGCAAGGTCCTGTCTTTAGAACACACCCCTTTTCAACACCAGACCTGCAAGGGCTTGTCTGTAGAACACAGACCTTTTCAGCCCCATCTTTAGATGTTGCAAAATCATGGAAATAAGCACTGGCCAAAAGACGCAGTTCATATGGTTGTCGATCATATTGTCTGTATTACTTGAGTTTGAGGGGACGCCATTAATTCTGGAAGACTACAAGCACTGTTAGATGGGTACACTAGGGGTTAATGACACATTCTCTGCCTTCCTGTTCTAGTTTGGACTGGTATACAAGGGATGTTTATTGGCATCAGATAGCAAGCCAAATTCTTTAGGGATGTAGAACATGGCAAAAAAAAAATTAAACCATATTTTATAAAGATTTTCAGTAAATCACTTTATAATTTGACAATGTAACTTTATGCAATGCATTTCCCCAAAACACACTTAGCAGGTTGGTTGTGTTACATTGTAAACTAAGAGGCCTAATAGGTCATAATCAACAAATTACTAAGTTATTACTAAACATTATCCCTCCTCCCAGATCCCGCCCTGTTCCCCTCCCTTAGAGAGCCCTGAATCATGTTATAATACTGTTCGTGTAGTAGCCCATGTCATGTCTGTCTGGAGTCTAGCATCTGAGGCTAGGAGTAGCGTGCTATTTCTTGCTCTAGTCTCTCAGTCCCAAGTTTCAAGTCCCAGGCAGAGGCCCCCATAACCATAAATTTCTACATCATTTAGGCCCCTCAACTCGTGGGATCATTCGGAGAATATTTAAGTCTGGGTTTCGGCTTTAAGAGTATCAAGTAACATCTCCCAGCCCTCTGCAACTTCTGGGGGTCTAATTCCTCTCTTGGCCTCTCGATGGAGGATAGTCCCTTCGCTACTCGCCCACTTAAATAACTCACTTTTCCATTGGGGCATTCTGGGTCCCCTCAGGTTTTTCTAAGATGATACGATCTCTCGCCTGGCCAGCAACAAGGCCAAGTCTTGGAATATGTCAGTGACTTTGTTTTTAGCAGAATGAGTAAAGCTGTTCAAAAGACAGTGGTCCATGGTACAGGGGACCTCTCTATCCAGAAGGCGTGTTAGGGTTTAGCATATCTCTGTTCCGAATGGCTCTAGCTGGGAAGAATCCCAGAACATGTGTCTGAATTCTGCCCTCACCGACCCACACCGCGGGCAGCACTCGGTCGCCTTCCCAAAGTATTTGTTGATGCATGCTGGTATCAGGTATGCCTGGTGGAGCCCATAGAAATTTATGAGCTTGAATCTGGCATTTCGTGTCGCCTTAGGGAGGCCCTTCAGAATGCGCCCCCATTCTTCCTCTGGGACATCCCGGTTCAGATCCTTCTCCCAAGTTTGTTTAAGGAGGGTTAGGGGGGTTGTTCTGTCTGCTCGTAACAGGCCGGAAAGGGTTGAGACTGCTTTAAGCTTGCTGGTTGCGGAAGACAGATAAGCGGAAGCAGCCTGTGTAGGAGGTTCACCCTCCCCCCGCCAGTGCCTGCGAATACTGGCCACGATTGCCCCATGCACTAAAAAGTCCCCCACTGGAAGGCCAAATTCCATCCTGAGGGCCTCAAAGGACATCAATGTGCTGTCTTTAAATAGGGCACCCACCGTAAGGATCCCGGCCTCCATCCAGTCCTTAAGTTCATTCCAAGTACCCCGATGTGGTAAGGCCTGTAAAGACAAAAGGGGTAGCTCTGGCGAATAGGGTGCCTCTACTTTGATCCTGTGCAAGAAAGTCTTCCAACGCTGAGTCAGGATTTTTAATTCAGGAGGGTCTTGTTTCCCATCCCCGGGGGTTCTTAATAAGATCTCAAACAGTCTATGCCCCTGCTGAGTGAACACCTTCACGTCCAGTCTCGCTTCTATTCTACTCGACATCCAGTGCGCTAACCATTGAAGCTGTGCAGCCAAATAGTAGGTTTCGAAGTGGGGAACCGCCAGACCATCATCTGTGGACTGTCGCTGAAGCTTAGTTAGGGCTACCATCCTCCGCCCCTCTCCCCATTTAAATGATATTACCATTGTGTCTAAATCTTTAAAGATGACTTTAGGAATCCAAATCGGTAACACTGTGAAATGATACAGCAGTCTAGGGAGTACAATCATTTTGAGGACTGCTATTCGCCCAGCTACTGATAATGGCAATGTCTGCCAAAAAGCCAAACAGGATTTTATGGAACGCGTGGAGCTTCCAATGTTGCCCTCTAGGATGTCTTGGGAATCATGATAGATTTTCACACCCAGAACCCACCTGACCAGGCCCAGGTTCAGCGGCGGTGCGCGTGGTCCCCCCAACGGGAACAAGCCTGTTTTGTCCCAGTTCACTTTCAGACCCGAGTATCCCTCAAACCGGGAAAGCATTTGTTGCGCTCGGTGTAAATCTCTCTGGACATCTTCTAGGAATATTAAAAGATCGTATGCATAAAGGGCTATACGATGTCTCTCGCCTCCTGCTAGTATTCCCGGACCCCCTTTTCCTGCTCTGGCTGCAGCTGCCAATGGTTCCATTGCCAAAGCAAATAAAAGAGGAGACAATGGGCAGCCCTGCCTTGTACCCCGCTCAACCATATAGCTATTGGATATTGTCTGCCCTGTGTGCACTCTACCAGTGGGTTTGGTGTATAATAGTTTCACCCAGGAGATGTATTCGGGCCTAAGTCCAAGTTTGGCCATCATTGTGTATAAAAATTCCCAGTCTAAGCTGTCAAAAGCTTTCTCTATGTCTACCGCCAGGACTCCGGTAGGGGTAGCTGCAGAAGCCTGGTCTCTCATGATGGCTATTAGTCTGCGTATGTTCCCAGCTGTGTTTTGCCCAGGAATGAAACTTGCCTGGTCTGGGTGTATCAATGTGGACATTAGTGGGAGGAGTCTACTTGTCAATATCTTACTGAGGATTTTGTAATCGAGGTTTAGCATGGATAAAGGTCTATAGGCCCCCACCTTTGGGTTTTTACCAGGTTTGAGGAGAGGGACTATGAACACATCGCAGGTAGATGCCGGTAATGCACCCTGTTCTTTGGCAATTTTATATAGGCTTTCTAATCTTGGGGAAAGTATGTCCGTGTAGGTGGCGTAAATTTCAATGGGGAGTCCATCTGTCCCCGGGGATTTCCCCCTAGCCAGACCTTTTATGGCCTTCCTAATTTCCTCTAGTGCGATGGGCCCCTCTAGCTGCTCTCGGACCTCAGTTAAAAGTGGGCTCAACTACAGTTCGGAAAGGTAATCTTCAGTGGATTGCCTGACATAATTGAGTCTTTTCCTATATAAGCGTTCGTAGGAGGTTGTGAAATGTGAGTTAATTTGTTCTTGCCCGTATATGTGAATCCCTTGTTCAGTGGTTAGGTCCATTATAGTAGGGGACCTGAAGGATTGAGACACTACCCATGCAAGTAGTCTGCCTACTTTGTCCTTCTCTCCGTGCACCTGAGTGAGATAATTTCTATAATCAAAGTACCGGAGGCGTTCAGTGCAATTTGCCACCTCCACTCTAAGCTCCTGCACAGAGTTCTGTAGTCGTGGATTCCCAGGTATGTTTTTCTCAGCCTCTCGCAGCTTGTCCTCAGCCCGTTCTGTGTCCCCCATTAGGGCCCTACACACCCCCACTGTCCCCACTATACATCTCCCCCGCACCACCACCTTAAAGGCATCCCACTCAATCAGGGGGCTAGCAGTGGAAGCTTCATTATCTTCAAAATATTGAGTGATATGTTGTCGTAGCTCAGCCCGGAAGAGCGTGTCCTCTAAAATTTCGGGTTTGAGTTTCCAAGTGGGAATGCGAGGAATAGAGGACCCCCACCTCAAAGACAGTAAAAGGGGGTTGTGGTCAGAAATCAAGCGGGTCAGATATTCTGCATCGTGTATTTGTGGGTATACATCTGAGGAGCAGAGGAATGCATCTAATCTAACATGCAACTCGTGTAGGTGGGAGAAGAAAGAGTAGTCTCTCTCGGCTGGATGTAATCTACGCCAGGCATCGATTAGCCCCCAGTTCATTTGCCAAGCCGAGAATTGCCAAGCCACTCTCACTAGGGGTGAGTTATTCAGCAGTGGATGTGATCTATCCAAACTGGGATCTCCTACACAGTTGAAGTCACCCCCCAGCGCCACTGACGATTGTAAGTATGGGGCCTATAAGCCAGATATACACTAAAAAAAAAAAACTCTCCCTGGTCCGTGTTGGGTGCATACACATTAATCGGTGTTATGTCCCTGCCCTCCAACTTGCCCCGGACTGCTACAAACCGACCCTTAGGGTCTATGAGGTTATCTAACATCTGGAAGGGGACTCCGGCCCAGATCCAGACCAGGGTGCCCCTTGAGTAAGCGGAATAAGAAGTGTAGTATGCCTGGCCTCTCCATCTCTTTTGGAGGGCCTTGCCCTCTGCTTGTGTCAGGTGAGTTTCTTGGAGCATTGCTATCTGAATTCCCCTTTGCTGTAAATATGAAAAAATCTTGTATCTCTTAACCATCGCATGCATGCCCCTTATGTTCCACGTGAGGAACTTATAGGATTTTAGCATCGCCATGTTGAGAATTTTCCCCCCACTTTCGGACAGGCACCGCTTGAAGTATGCCCGCACGCACTCCAGCCAATTTAGTAGTTTCAAGGGTCAACTCCCTTTTCTCTATAAAGACACTTAAAGGCTCATCTATCCCTATATCAGAAACCCAACATTTAACAACCCAACTCCCCATCCCCAGGACAAAAGTAAGAATGTCTTTCGTCCAAACTAAAAGAAATGTAACCAGTCTATCATGGTAGGGGGTAGTCTTAGGTCGAACCAAGAGTGTACCGTTGCACCGTCCCCCCGCCTCATGGGAGAATATAACACGGGGATTTCGTAGCCCCTGTTCTATTGTAGGCTCAGCCGATCTCTTGACACAGGGTTAGGTGGTGGTCTCACCTCCGATTGCCATTGTAGCTGTAGCCCTGGCAGTTCTCCATTCCTGAGCTCGTATTATCCCTATGGGTGGGTCCATTAGGTGTTTTGTCAGATGGTACAGTCCGAAGTACCTGGCGTCACATCGGGCCCGATCTTGTCGGAGGAATGCGAAAACTCAGATTCCTGTTCTGACTCTGATTGTTCTAGTTCTTCTTGGGTCTGTTTAACGGAACCACGGTCAGAGCCGCTCAGGGAGGCAGCTGCTTCCATCGCCTTTTGTCTCTCTTTCAGTATTTCCATTGGGGATGGGCTACCCATTCTGCCGGCTTTGCTGTGTCTGCTTTTTCTCTTTCGTTCCGGGTAAAGGTTCTCAGGTCTGCAGTCTCCCTCCTCTGTTGTCTGCATGTCGATCCATCGCCAAGTCTCCTCTGCCGTGCTGAAAAATTGTGTTCCAGTTTTGGTCACCACTCTCAACTTGGCCGGGAACATCATTCAATATTGGATCCCCATCTTGAGAAGTTTTTGTTTGGCATCCCTGAAAGAGGTTCTCTGCTTCTGCACTTTTTTGGAGAAGTCGGGAAAGATACGGATCACGTGATTATCAAGCGTGCAGTCTCCTCTCTTCCTGCTTTGGCTTAGCAGATAGTCTCTATCTCTATAGTGAAGCAGCTTGGCTATTATTGGTCTTGGGGGGGCCCCTGGAGGAGGAGGGCGAGCCGGAACCCTGTGAGCTCTTTCAATAGCAAAGAAAGGGGATAGTCCACCCTCTGCCACATCTTCTCTCAGCCAGTGCTCAAGGAAGTCCACTAGGTTGGACTTTTCAGTTCGTTCTGGCAGTCCAATCACTCGGATATTATTTCGCCGCGATCTATTTTCTGCATCTTCTGCTCGCAGTTCTAGTTCTCTAATCCGCTTTTCCATTTGTTGTGTCAACTTAGTATTGTCTTTTATTTCAGGCCGTAGTTCCTCCAATTGTTTGTCTGTGGCGGTCACTCTTTTAGCCAGACGGCGGTGTTCATCTCTGATCACCGTAAAGTCTGTGGCCAGTGCGTCAATTTTCCCCTCTAGCACTACCTGAGAGGCTGTTATGGCCAGCAGCACATCCTGAAGGGTAGGATCACTTCTCCCCCCCTCCTGAGCGGAGTCCGTGGTGTCCCCCAAATCGGACATCTCTTTTGTGGAGGGCCAGGTTTTGTGATCCGCGTCCCGCCTTTGGCCAGTTTTGCCCATTCTGTGCTTCTAGGAATGTATTCGCTGTAGGTGGTTTTACCTCTGCTCACTGGGCTCCACTCAGGTGGTGGGTTAAGATGAGCTGCAGAAGGGTCAGATCCCCTTCCCTCGACCAGTCTCTCCTCCACATGCAAGTCTGGAAACCCACCAACCGGACCCCTGGTCACCTCTCACTCTCCTGATGTTTGTGCTTTATGTTTCACATCATCTAGCACCGATAATGCCCTTGGCTAGCCCGGCGCCATCTCCATTCCCCATCTCCAGGGGAGAATCGTCATCCAATGAAGGGAGAAGAGAGGATGGCTCCTCCACCGACAGCCGCAACCCACAATCCGAGGATGGGCCCCTGAAGCCGGGGGGCCACTCCAGGGTCCTCAGATGATTGTGTGTGGGCAAGGAATCCCCCCAGTGGGTGCAGATGCGTGGTTATGGTCTCCCCAGGGGCCAGGCCAGTCTCGCAGTCTTCTGCTGCCTCCCAGGGCCGAGGACGTATACCCTGCTGCCCTGGGGCCTTTCACCTCAGCGTCATGGGGAGGTCGACTTTCTCGTAGGGTATCTGGCAGCACGTATTTTGCTCTCGAGGCAGTGGCCCCCGGGCCCAATCAGCCGCGGCCCCAAGTCACACAGCTCCGCTGGACCAGCCTCGGCCACGGGGAAGAGACCGCCGGCGATCAAATCCCTCGCCTCCAGCCACCTCACTCCGAAGCCTCACCCGAGCTGGGTAGAAGGTTGAAATTTCATCATATAAAATATCAGCTTCACAAATATCAACTGAAAATATTAAGAACAAAAATATCAACTTAACATACTTTCTATGTAAAGTCAAAATTATTGAAAACAAAAATAAAGATATTGGGGGTCATTCCGACCTCGGCGGTCTTTTCAATGGACCGCCGAACGGAAGACCGCCAGTGCTGGCGGTCTTCCGCATGGGCCATTCTGACTGTTGGCAGCACTCCGCCCGTTTCCGGACGAAGAGCCGCCAACAGCCATACTGGCGGCAGGCGGGGAAGTGGAGGTAGCTCCACCTCCACCGCCACGCCAACAGAACACCGCCCAGCGAATCACGACCTGTGATTCGCTGTGGCGGTGTTCTGTTGGCGTGGCGGTGTCGGCGGAGCTGTCCGTTCCCTCCCGGAGGATCACCAGGAACAGGTAAGGTGATCGTCCGCTAGGGAAGGGGGGTGGGGGGGTGTTGTGAGTTGTGTGCGTGCATGGGGGTGTGCGTGTGTGTATATTGAGGGGGCGTGTGAATGCGTGCATGAATGCGGGGTGTGTGTGTATGTGCATGAATGCGTGCATGAATGCGGGGGGGTGGGTGTATGTGCATGAATGCGTGCATGAATGTGGGGGGGTGTGTGTATGTGCATGAATGCGTGCATGAATGCGGGGGGGGGTGTGTATGTGCATGAATGCGTGCCTGTATGTGTGTATGTGTGTGTATATGTTGGGGATCGGGGTGGGGGACGGGGGTCCTGCAACCTTTTGGGGGTGGCAGGGGTGGTGGGGGGGGGTAGGGGAGGGAGTCGGGGTGGACGTTGGGGGTGGGGGAGACCCCTATCAGTGCCAGGGAAGGGATTCTCCTGGCACTGATAGTGCTTACCGCCATGGATTGCATGGCGGTCCCCAACCGCATGAAATCCATGGCGGTAAGCCGGGGTCAGGCGGGTTGGAATACCTCCGGCGGTATGTGACGACCGCCGGGCTGGAGACCCAGGTCTCCAGCCCAGCGGTCGTTACCGCCGTGGCGGTCGGAACGGTGAAGCGGCGGCTGACCATGGCGGTAACCGCCATGGTCAGAATACATGAAAAAAGACCGCCAGCCTGTTGGCGGTCTTACCGCCGCTTCACCGCCGACCGCCACGGTCGGAATGACCCCCATTGTCCTAAAATATATAAGGATATTTAATTTGATCTATTATACATTCTATTAACTTTAAAACATATGAACTTTAAAAATAATATGACATTAAAATCCTATAGAATAAAAATATATGAAAATTGTATAACTTACAAACAAAAAATATACTTTAAAATATTTGCAAAAAATGAAAATAATATTTAAAAAATAAACTAATATCTAAACATAAATATTAAAAATAGTAACATTAATTCATTATAATTACAAAAACTAGGCATTAACAAATTAACAAAAAACAGCATTGAAATAAAAATAAATTAATAGATAATATTACTACCAAAATAAATTATAAAAAAGATAATTTACACAAAGGTATTGTTTTAAGATAAAAACATACAAATATATAATTAAACGATTTCTTAAAAAATCAGATAAAAAATTATTTGACTTCCGCTATCCCTCACTAAAATTAATGTTGTCACAACGGTTAGCCTCCAGGAGAGCAGAAGCCACTCTGTGATAGCACTAGTTTTCATACCAGTAAAATAGGAGCATCCTCAGTGGATTGCTTGGCAGTTGCACTGATGTACAAAAACAAGATCACCCCTATAAAAGACACAGGTATGGCTATTCTACATTCAATAGTAGACAGTGTGTAAGAATAATTAAGGTGTAGAAGCATATGGTTGTCGCCGATTTAGCATAAAAATGCTGTAGCCAAAGATCTAGTAAGTGGGACATGTGAGGTCATAAACATATTAAATATATCGGTCTTAATGAGGAGCCTTGGCAGATACTTAAAGGTTGAATGTACTGGAAAAAGGGCAGTGTCTGAAAATCTTATCTTCTAAGAAATAGACCAGCTTAATGCACACTAACTGACCCTGATCTATTGCGTCATGGATGAGAAGATGGGATTGAAGATCATGCTGAATGTCACAGGTAGATCGATGACTAAATCCTCAAATCTACCTACAAGTTTTAAATATTGTCCAATATGGCAATAAGCACAGGCTGTTAAAGAAAGTGAAACACAGGAATCAGTCATCAGTTTAATGGAAAGGATACAAAAAGGTACCCTCTTTGCCAAACTGAAGGTCCGCTCACCTCATTTATAGTCAGCGGAAAATCAGTATGAGTGTGGAGATTACTCCATCTCTGGCACAAACATACACCACTGACGGTCCGTCAGAGTAAGGCTGATAGGTTTGGCCATTGTGGGTGGACAAATGGGCAATTTTCAGTGTCATTGGCAAGTAAAACCTGGCGGCAAGGGGCAGTAAAAATTGTAAAATGACCCTCATGCCACAGTGATTAAATACCCATCCACCATATTGTAAATGTTAAATCAGGTCCTTAGTCTATATTTCTATTAAATTAATTATGTTCATTGAGTAGAAAAAATGTCAATGCTGCACTTCTAGCTATTGAATGACAGTTTTACATAGTAAAAAATGAACATTTTAGAGATCATCTACACACCTGACTCCTTCCTTCTGCAGACATTTTGAGGTTAGTTTCCTCCCTCTAGGAAAATTCATTGTGATGGAAGGGAGCAAACAGAGGCAACCAGTGCCTAGACTTGCCGTGTCCCTACCTCTTGCTCATTCATCTGAGGTAGTATCAATCAACACACAATATGAGGTTAAAGGCTTCAGCCTTAACATTTACAAAAGTAATTCAGTGTAGGAGTTTATAACACGAATCAGATTTTAATATTAGCTGGGAACATGAACAGCTGCAGGAATACATGTTGAAAGAGGATATTACAGTCACCCACCTCCTAACTAAGGGCTATTTAAAAACCCCACCAACTAATTTTGGTCAGCTGTCTAGTACTTCTAAGGATGTATCACTCCACGCCACTGAACCCTAGGGCTAGCTCACCACCTCAGGTCAACACCAGCAGCTGTAGCCCCCAGGCATCCTTTGGGGCCACCTGGTCACAAGCTGGTTTCACAACTGCCAACCATTTCAAGCAGGTCTTGCCTCTTAGGTGGCCACTAGCACTGATGCTAGACCACCCTGTGATGCCCTGTTTTGCTATCAGCACACCTACTCTTGCCCTCAACAGTTGCAACCAACCCTCAATAACTTCTGCTAAACTCTTCCACACAACTTATTTCCACCCGCTGCAAAAGCACCACATAGCAAGGAAAATGTACAGCTCAGAAATATTTAGAACAATCTGCACCCAAATAGCAGTACTGTCTGCACTTATCACCTGATTTAGAGTTTGGTGGAGTACAGGGTACTCTTATTCAATTGTGACTGGGTACGCTGCCCACCAAACTGTGGGTTTGCCTGGCACGTTTAGAGTTGGGCGGACTCAACCCTGTACTGTGTGGAAGGATCCAGTTGACTGTGTTGATGGACTACTTCCTCTGACAGCCTGACAGAGTAAGGTTGTCAGAAGGACTTTACACCATCTTCACTTTTTAGCGTGGAAGGTCCAAAGTCTTTTTTTCCTTGTCCATTGCAGCCAGGAAGAACCTGAACGTCTGGTACAGGACAAATCAGTAATGACCCACATACCTTGGGAGAAATGTTTATGGGTGTGTGAGCCGTTAGTTTGTTTTTTCAAAAACAAACTCCTGCTTTTGTGGTTTGTTTTTAATAAACAAAAAACCTTTGAATCGCTTGACAGCCAGCCATCATGGCTAACTGGACCGCCCAGTCACGAGAGGTGCTGTGATGGCGGCTCCTCTTAATGCACAGAAATGTCTTCAGGGCCTGGTGACAGCTCTAAATTTGGTGGGGATTGCCCTCATACCAAACTCTAAATCAGGCTGTTAGTCTCACAGAGAGTGTGCAAGTTCTTTGGAGGAAAATCTCCCCACCCAAAAACCCTTTGGAAAACAGATGAGGGGAAAATTACCCGGAGGTCCACGACTAGTGACTGAAATAATCTAGATTTGACAAGAGGAAGGTGTGCGTATACAGTTAACGGTGAGGCCATTGCCCTGCATGATATGAAAGATGCCCCGGTCACAAACACTAACTGGGCTCGGCATTTAAGTCGCACAGGTCACCAGGAGCTTGCATCGTACACCTACTCACACAGCTAGCTTGTACATAGGCAGCACAAGGAGAGCTCTGGTATGTACATTTTCATGGTGGAATTGCAAATGTTAAGCTTTTGTTTCCGAACAAAAGCACAGAATGATATAACCTGAAGGTAGTCTGACATCTTCCAAGGATGGTCATTTTATTAATATATGTTTGTGTGAATATTCTTCTCTGCTTGTCACATTTTATCAGCATATATATTTTGCGTAAACATCACCCACCCTAATAGTTAAATGGTTTGATGTTACCTCTAGTAGGATAATAGGCACACCTGAAAAGAGCCCAAACAAGTAACTGTTGTGTGTTTTCTCTTGTAGTGACACTGGGACGGTGGCCCCTGAAAGGTGCTTGTTTGGAATCATGTTAGATATTTCTAGTTTCTTAGGTAAGTACTATTTTTGGTAATTTACATTACTTCCTGAAGCAAATGATCATCTTTATAGAGTAGCATAGAGTGGAGTGGTGTAGAATCGAATGAGGTACAATGTAATGGCATACAGTGGAATAGCGTTGACTGGAGTGGCATAGAGTTGAATGGCATATCAATCAATCAATCATAAAAATTTGTAGAGCACGCTACTCACCCGTGAGGGTCTCAAGGCGCTGGGGGGCGGGGGTGGGGGGGAATTCCAGGGGGGGCAGGGAGGATCACTGATCGAACAACCATGTCTTGAGGTTCTTTCTGAAGACCAGGAGGTCTTTGGTTTTGCAAAGGTCGGTGGGGAGGGAGTTCCAGGTTTTGGGGGCGAGGTAGGAGAAGGACCTGCCTCCTGTGATGGTGCGTTGGATGTGGGGGACTGTGGGTAGGGCGAGGTCGGCTGATCGGAGGTTGCGTGTGGGAGTGTGGAAGTTAACTCTTTCGTTGAGGTAGGTTGGGCCGGGGTTGTGGAGGGATTTGTGTGCGTGGATGAGGATCTTGAATGTGATTCTCTTGTCTATGGGGAGCAAGTGAAGGGATCTGAGGTGTGGTGAGATTCGTTTGTGGCGGGGGAGGCCAAGGACGTGGCGTGCGGCTGTGTTCTGGATTCTCTGGAGTTTGTGTTTGAGTTTCAGTGTGGTACCGGCGTAGAGGGCGTTACCGTAGTCCAATCTGCTGCTGATAAGTGCGTGGGTGACTGTCTTTCTGGTTTCTGGAGGAATCCATTTGAAGGATTTTTTTAGAGTGCGGAGTGTGTGGACGCAGGAGGAGGTTAGAGCATTGATTTGCTGTGTCATGGAGAGGGAGGGGTCAAGGATGATGCTGAGGTTGCGTGCGTGGTTTGCGGGGGTGGGTGCGGGCCTAGGGCGGTGGGCCACCAGGAGTCGTCCCATGTGGTTTTGTTGGGGCCGAAGATGATGATCTCGGTTTTGTTTGAGTTGAGCTTGAGGTGGTTAGTGGTCATCCAGTTGGCGGTGTCGAGGAGAGCGGCGTGTAGGTTGGTTTTGGCGGTGGTGGGGTTGCGGGTGAGGGAGAGGATGAGTTGGGTGTCATCTGCATAGGCGAGGATAGTGGTTCCGTGTGCTCGAAGGATGTTGGCTAGGGGGATCATGTAGATGTTGAAGAGTGTGGGGCTGAGGGAGGACCCTTGGGGGACTCCGCAGGTGATCTTGGTAGTGTTGGAGTGGAAGGGTGGAAGGCGGACTCTCTGGGTCCGGTCGGTGAGGAAGGAGGTGAGCCAGTCTAAGGCTTTGTGGCGAATTCCTATGTTGTGGAGGCGTGTGCGGAGTGTTTGGTGGCAGACGGGGTCAAAGGCTGCGGAGGGGTCTAGGAGGATGAGTGCTACGGTCTCGCCTTTGTCGACTTTGGTCCTGATGTCGTCAGTGCATGCGATGAGGGCGGTTTCCGTGCTGTGGTTTTTGCGGAACCCGGATTGTGAGGGGTCAAGAGTGTTGTTTGCTTCAAGGAAGTGGGATAGGCGGGCGTTGACAAATTTCTCTGCAACCTTGGCGGGAAAAGGGAGGAGGGAGATAGGGCGGTAGTTGGAGAGGATCTCCGGGTCGGCTTGGGGTTTCTTTAGGAGAGCGGTGATTTTCGCGTGCATACAGTGGAGTGGCATACATTGGAGTGTTGTAGAGTCAAATACTATAGAGTGGAGTGTTGTAGAGTGGAAGGGGGTAGAGTGTAGTGGCATAAAGTGTAATAGTGTAGAATGGAGTAGCATAGAGTGCAGTGACATAAAGTAGAGTGGCATACATTGGAGTGGTGTAGAGTGGAATGACATTAGTTTACTGGTGTACTGTGTAGTGATGTAAAGTGGAGTGGCATATAGGGCCTGATTCTAACTTTGGAGGACGGTGTTAAACCGTCCCAAAAGTGGCGGATATACCACCTACCGTATTACGAGTTCCATAGGATATAATGGACTCGTAATACGGTAGGTGGTATATCCGCCACTTTTGGGACGGTTTAACACCGTCCTCCAAAGTTAGAATCAGGCCCATAGTGTTGTACAGTGGAGGGATGTCGAATTCCTATAGCCCAACGCCGAGGACATATTATTTAGGGTCAAGGACAACATGTTTTCATGTCTATTGTCTGTTGTCTATCTTGGGACAAGTAGGCCCAACATCCCACAGCACAAACCCTTTGGCTGCCAGATTAAAGTACATTATTCATCAGGGAAGGGCATTGTCTGCAGTTAAGATAATATTTGTGTTAATATGTTAATGGTATTCAAACTTGTATTTATGGCTCAATAATGCAAAGCCGTTATTATTAGTGAGTGCTCTAAGGAACTATTGTAAGCCTTGGACTGCATTACTGACAGTGGTTCCAGTATAAAAATGTATACATGCATTTGCAAAGTTTAACAGTGAGGCAATATATAATGTTCCCATAATGTTTTCTGATTAGATGCAAATATTTACAGAATCTTGAAAGCAAGACTGTTGATTCTTTGCTTTCAAAACAAATTGTTCACAAAAAATGCAACTAGAAAGAAAGGTGTTTTGATAAACTACATTGAAATGTTAGGTACTATTTCTTTGAAGCATCGTATAGTAAAATGTGTTGATGCATGCTAGTATTTCCAAACATTTTAATAATGGAAAATCAGGGTAACAATTTTCAGGAGAATTGTGGAAAACATGAAAATAAACCAGCATTGGCAAAACAAAAAGGTCCAACATTGGTGGTCAGATTTTTAGTTTTGTCTTATTTTGACATGGTTTTATTACAGGTTTATAGCTGTGGGAACTGCCGAGCTCTCACGATTATAATAAACATTGTCAAAAAATAAAAATATTTTTGTTCCCAAAAACACTTACTGCCACAATGTTCCTGGCACTGAATTAAACTACTTTGTGTGCTGATTTGCGCCGTGTGAAAGAACAAAATGGTTTCACTCACAGTGAAGCCAGTCAGTAAATAGCATTTTAATAAAAACAAAAGGTCTTAGGTTTACACCAAACCAAATTAGGGGCCTAATTCTTAAGGAAAGTCACAAAAGTGTGCCTGTGCTATATTTTTCCATGCATTAGTGTGGATTTACAACTTTCATGAATTCACAAGAATTTACAAAAGATGGGCAGGAAATCGTGCTCCTACAAAATATTTGAGAACTGCATTTTAGCACAAGCAACTATGCATAGGTAGATTTGCTCATGCAAAAATCTATGGAGCTCTAATTAGAGCTCTTATTTAATGAAATTGCTTCCATCATTTGTCGCCGCAGTACGTAGAACCAAATTGACAAGTGGATTTTTTTTTACAGGGCAAGTAGCTTTATGAAGCATCGTGTCCCATGAAGAAGTGAATATGTTATTGAATTTTACACCCCTTACAGTGGAAAAACACAGAATGTAGTAGCGCAGAATGTGGTGACATAGGGCCAGATGTAGCAAAGGTTTTTACCCATTCTGTGCCTATGGGAAAAAGTGTTTGCACATATGGCCCATAGAGTGGAGTGGCGTATAGTGGAGTGGTGTACCCTGTACTAGCATATAGTGCAGTAGTGTATACTGAATTGGCATACAGTGGAGTGGAATAGAGTAGTAGCGTACAGTGGAGGGACATACAGTGTAGTGGCATACACTGGAGTGTCATAGAGTAGAGAGGCTTAATGTGTAATAGTGTATAGTGGAGTGGTGTAGCGTGGAGTGACGTAGAGAGGAGTGGCTCAGAGTGGAATGGAGTGCTGTGGATTAGAGCAGAGTGGAGTGGCATATTGTGGACTGACATAGAGTGGAGTGGTGTGAAGAATATTACCATAGAGTGTAGTGGTGTATAGTGGAGTGGTCTAGAGTGGAGTAGCATACAGTGGAGTGTGATAATTGAAATAGACATACCGCGAAAGTGACTGAACGGATGTAGATGTAATATGTCAAGAAAATACACAATGTGGTCTTAATGGCAATTTGTAGCAGCATGTGTGAATAGTGTAAGTAATGTTAAACTTATACGTTTTATATTATATACTGTATTGTACAACATATAGTATACTGTGCTGCAAAATACCACTGTAAGTTTGTGGTATGCAGTGGTACATGTAGATGAGAAGTCAGTATGTGATTGGCTAGTGGCTGTGTTTACCAAAGGTAAAGGGCAGCCATATAGCTTTTAGCACAGATTGGCTGCTTTTTGCATTCTATGTTTTACTGTGTTCTGGGTTATGGTCTTAGATATAGGTATGTAGTAGATTTTATTGTTGTTGACTTTGTTAAAATAATGCTATGTGGAGAAATGTATTTATACATTTCTATATATTTTTACAGCACTTTAGGAAGAACCTTGCATGTTTTAACTTATTTTATGTAGCACTGTAATTTGTAGGTATTACTGCAGTACTCTGTAGACTTTTCTGTGCATATTTGGGTCTGTTAAAAATATAAAATAGGTGTCTGGGGTCAGCTGCTCTCATTTCCTTGTAACAGATACAGTTGCCAACACTTCAGGTCTTTCGCTAATCTTATCTTTGAATACTTCAAGTGGATTCGGCTGTTTTAGTGATAGAAAATATGCCAAGAAAAAGGCCAACCCATTTGAGGCAAGGATAAATCAGAATTAATTAGAGGAATTGATTGCACACCTTTTACCCCTGGAAATGTATGACAAGAAACTCAGGCCCTCATTATGAGTCTGGATGTCATGAGACCGCCAACCTCGCCGTGGCGGTCTCACTTCTGTGGAGACTGCCATATTACTAGTTGTGGGGTTTGGCTGAAGCCAAACCTCCACAACTCTGCCTGGCCCACCGGTGTGGTCGCACCACTGCGGCTGGCGGTGACCTCCTCCAATCCGGCAGCAGGCCTCAAACCGCCGTCCAGATTACGAGGTTGCAAACCTCCAGGCTTTCCGTGGCGGTCACCCCACCACAAAAACCCTGGCGGTCACGCACCCAGTGACAGGAATCTCCATTCCTGTCACCGGCACACACATACACACATGTCCCCACACATGCACACATCCCTCCCACCCATCCACACACTCACAAATCCCTCCATCATGCACACATGCATTCACATACACCCACATGCAACACACGCATACATCCACTCAGACACCCCCACTCACTCACATGCATCCACTCAGACACCACCACTCACTTGCATGCATCCACTCAGACACCCCCATACACGTGCACAAACACACATAGATTCATTCACATACACGCACGCATTCACCACCTCCCCCCACAGACATGCAGACACGCACCCAAACACCCAGACCCCCTCCCTACCTCCTCTTTCAGATGCCCACTTTCTTTCTGAGTTGAGAAGGACATCTGGGAGTGGATGGGTCCTGGCAGTCTTTCCTCTCCACCACCCCCACGCCAGCAGGACACCGCTGAGTGGTATTATGGCTCGTAATATGGCAGGCGGAGTCCTGCCGGCGTAACGGTGCAGGCGAGGGAACAGCCTCTGCACTGCCGACCGCCAGAACGAATGATGGCTGCTTTCCACCTCAATAATGGCGGAGTTCAGCCACCACTTGTAATATGGCGGTCTTTTGACCACCAGAACTGGCGGTCGTCTGGCCGGTTTGTCTTTGGTGGCCAATGAGAGCCTCATTCTCTTTTAATGACAACAGAAACAATGTTAGGCTCCCGAAAGCCACTACCTCTCAGGCCACTCGATACTCATCTCATGTACGGGGTACTAGGTGTAGTCTTTGGGTGCCACTTCCAGGGGAGTCTACCTGACATTGTCTTCCTCACATTGTTGGCTATGACACAAGGGGCCTTTGGGATGTTTTGTTCTGGGATCACCAGTTCGAACCGACACGCAATACTTTTGCATGTTTTCAGAAACATGCAATCTTCTGACCTCCAAGCACACTTTTTCACAGTATTTGCCTTTCAGTACAGGTGTCAGGACTATCATTTTGAACCCTTGTTGTCCTGCAATTGCTGTAAAGTTCTAGAAGAATCCTCCTAATCAATTCCATAGATTTACTATTGGGAAGGAATTTGTACAGAAAATAGTCTTTGTGGTTTTCCAATCCAATATGGGTAACTCCCTCTTCCTTGTAGGTTACATCTGGAAAACAAATTATAGGTTGGCAGCCTTCTGGTGAGTCACAGTTCTGCTTGTCTGCTGCTGGTTGTACCTTCCAGCAGGCCAGGCTTTCCTCTTTTTTGGCGGGTCCTGCTCAAGATTCCTCAGCTTACATTCTAATATAGCAACATCTTGCTGGTCTGATTATTTCATGGAGTGTTTTTCTGAACCTTCAGTTTAATTCTTTTTAAAGCTCTGCAATTACTTCTGACTTATCTCTTGCCTCCATTGTCAATTTTGAGTAAGAGTGTCAGGAAGACACTCACAATGCCCTGACACGCAGGACATTGTCAGTGCATGTCCTTGAATCTCATTGATTTATTGGACATTCCTATTATGGTGGGAACTACCTGGCATTGAAAGCATAGTCCTCAGATTGATTAGCAGTATGCTAATGTAGCTTGTGCCTTCGGAATACTATAAAAGACAGTGTTTACTTCAAAATCAAATAGTTGTCATTCAGTTATTTGGGTAGTGGCAGCTGATGCAGAGTTCTCAGTTCCTTCTTTACCTGACAAATCTAAAGAAAATGTAGCTTTTTCAATGAAAAAGGAGCAGAAACGTTAGCTCCTCGTTGGAAGTATGATTGTTCCATTAACATATGTTCGATGGCATCTGTCGCTGTAGATACACATGTTGTGCATAGCCCGCCATCTGGTGTTGGGTCGGAGTGTTACAAGTTGTTTTTCTTCGAAGAAGTCTTTCGAGTCACGGGACCGAGGGACTCCTCCTCTTTGTCTCCATTGCGCATGGGCGTCGACTCCATCTTCGATTGTTTTCTTTCCGCCATCGGGTTCGGACGTGTTCCTTTCGCTCCGGGTTTCGGAACGGAAAGTTAGCTCAAAATCGGAAAATTCCGTCGGTATTGTTGCGTTCGGGATCGGGTTAGATAGCATCGACATCGCATCGATACGATAACATCTCCGTTGCCCTTCGGGGTAGTTTTCGATCCCCCGTTGGGGCCTGGTCGGCCCGACCGCGTGTGACATCGACGCTGATGGAACGGACCCCATTCCGTTTCTGTCCTAAATGCCACAACAAATACCCATATACAGACCAACATTCGGTCTGTAACCTGTGCCTGTCGCCCGAGCACAGGGAAGAAACTTGTGAGGCCTGTCGTGCGTTCCGGTCCCGAAAAACGCTCCGTGACCGCCGAGCCAGAAGACTGCAAATGTCGTCCACGCCGCCAGGACACCGAGATTTCGAGGAACAAGAAGAAGTAGAAGCCTTCTCGATCCATGAATCGGACTCGGACGAATTCGACGACCATGAAACAGTGAGTAAGACGTCGAAGATAGCACATAAGAAAACTAACAAGGCCCAGGGGACGCCACTGCCGGCAGGCCATGGCTCAACCCATAAACTCGGTGACCGACCATCGACACCGAAGAAGGCCGAAATAGTGCCGAGATCGTCCGACTCGGGTCGAGACACAGGCACCCAGCCATCTCGGGACCGAAATAGTGCTGCCGGCAAAGATCGACGCCGAGATAGCGGAGCCGAAGCTGCTCGACGCAGAAACAGCGGCACCGAGGAGGATCGACGCCGAGAGGGGCTGACTCCGAAAAAGAGGAAAGTCGCCTCGGAGCCGAAAAAGAGCGTGGACATGGTTTCGGTGCCAAAACGACCCGCAACCGAGCCAACTACCGGTTCCTATTCAGAGGAACAATCACTGTCCTCTCAGATGCGAAAGCATAGATTCGAAGAGGAATTACAATCCACCGAGGTGGACCACACCCAAAAAAGGATTTTTATACAGAGTGGAACAGGGAAAATAAGCACCCTTCCCCCTATTAGGAGGAAGAGGAGACTGGAGTTCCAACAAGAACAAACACCACAAACAAAACTGGTGAAGAAGGTAACTCCGCCACCCTCTCCTCCACCTGTGGCTCCCATTTCACCAGCACAGACTCCTTCATATTCACCGGCTCACACCACCTTAAGCCAAGGTGACCAGGACCAAGATGCTTGGGACTTATACGACGCCCCAGTGTCGGACAACAGTCCTGAGGCGTATCCTACAAAGCCCTCACCACCAGAAGACAGCACAGCATATTCACAAGTGGTGGCTAGAGCAGCAGAGTTCCACAAGGTGTCTCTACACTCGGAGCCTGTCGAAGATGACTTCCTCTTCAACACCCTCTCTTCCACACATAGCACCTACCAAAGCCTGCCTATGCTCCCAGGAATGCTAAGGCACGCAAAGGACATATTCAAAGAGCCTGTCAAAAGTAGGGCAATAACACCGAGGGTGGAAAAAAAATATAAAGCACCTCCCACAGACCCAGCTTTCATCACCTCACAACTACCACCAGATTCGGTTGTGGTAGGGGCGGCTCGCAAGAGAGCAAACTCCCACACATCGGGCGATGCACCACCCCCAGATAAGGAGAGCCGAAAGTTCGATGCAGCCGGTAAAAGGGTCGCAGTACAGGCTGCAAACCAGTGGCGCATCGCAAACTCTCAAGCGCTCCTAGCGCGATATGACAGAGCCCACTGGGATGAGATGCAACACCTCATTGAGCATCTACCCACAGAACTACAAAAGAGGGCGAAACAAGTGGTTGAGGAGGGCCAAAACATCTCCAATAACCAGATACGCTCCTCTATGGACGCAGCGGACACAGCAGCAAGAACGGTTAACACGGCAGTAACCATCCGAAGGCACGCGTGGCTACGAACATCTGGTTTTAAACCAGAGATACAGCAGGCGGTGCTCAATATGCCATTCAATGAGCAACAATTGTTCGGACCTGAAGTGGACACGGCAATTGAGAAGCTAAAAAAGGACACTGACACTGCAAAAGCCATGGGCGCGCTCTACTCCCCGCAGAGCAGAGGCACTTTCAACACCTTCCGCAAGACAACCTTTAGAGGGGGTTTCGGGGTCAATCCACACAACCCAGTACCTCACAGTCAACACCGTCCACCTACCAGGGACAGTACCAAAGGGGAGGCTTTCGGGGCCAATACAGAGGGGGACAATTCCCTAGAAGCAGGGGAAAATTTCAAGGCCCCAAAACACCTACAAACAAACAGTGACTCACACGTCACTCATCCCCTCCACACAACACCAGTGGGGGGAAGAATAAGTCAGTATTACCAAGAGTGGGAGAACATAACAACAGACACTTGGATCTTAGCAATTATCCAACATGGTTATTGCATAGAATTTCTACAAATCCCTCCAAACATACCACCAAAGGCGCAAAATATATCAAAACAACATTCGGACCTTCTAGAAATAGAAGTTCAAGCATTACTGCAAAAGAACGCAATAGAACTGGTACCAGATACACAAACAAATACAGGGGTTTACTCACTGTACTTTCTAATACCAAAGAAGGACAAAACACTGAGACCAATCCTAGACCTCAGAACACTAAACACATACATCAAATCAGAACACTTTCACATGGTCACGCTACAGGAAGTGTTACCATTGCTAAAGCAACAAGATTACATGACAACCTTAGATCTCAAAGACGCGTATTTCCACATACCAATACATCCGTCGCACAGGAAATACCTAAGGTTCGTATTCAAAGGAATACATTACCAATTCAAAGTATTGCCCTTCGGTTTAACAACTGCACCAAGAGTCTTCACAAAGTGCCTAGCAGTAGTGGCTGCACACATCAGAAGGCAGCAAATACACGTATTCCCGTATCTAGACGACTGGCTAATCAAGACCGACTCACTGACAAGGTGCTAACACCACACAGATCAGGTCATACAAACCCTCTACAAACTCGGTTTCACCATCAACTATGCAAAATCACACATTCTGCCGTGCAAGGTACAACAATACCTAGGAGCGACAATAGATACAACAAAGGGAATAGCCACTCCAAGTCCACAAAGGGTTCAAAATTTCCAAAAGATTATACAACGCATTTATCCAACACAAAGAATACAGGCGAAGATGATATTACAACTCCTAGGCATGATGTCCTCATGCATAGCCATTGTCCCACATGCATGGTTGCACATGCGGCCCTTACAACAGTGCCTAGCATCACAATGGTCACAAGCACAAGGTCAGCTTCTAGATCTGGTGTTGATAGACCGCCTAACATACCTCTCGCTTCTATGGTGGAACAATATAAATTTAAACAAAGGGTGGCCTTTCCAAGACCCAGTGCCACAATACGTGATAACAACAGATGCTTCCATGACAGGGTGGGGAGCACACCTCAATCAACACAGCATACAAGGACAATGGGACGTACATCAAAGAAAGCTGCATATAAATCACCTCGAACTACTGGCAGTTTTCCAAGCATTAAAAGCTTTTCAACCAATCATAACTCACAAATACATTCTTGTCAAAACGGACAACATGACAACAATGTATTATCTAAACAAACAGGGGGGGACACACTCGACACAGCTGTGCCTTCTGGCACAAAAAATATGGCAATGGGCAATTCACAACCACATTCGCCTAATAGCACAGTTTATTCCAGGGATCCAGAATCAACTTGCAGACAATCTCTCTCGAGATCACCAACAGGTCCACGAGTGGGAAATTCACCCCCAAATTCTAAACGCTTACTTCAAACGTTGGGGAACACCTCAAATAGACTTATTTGCAACAAAAGAGAACGCAAAATGCCAAAACTTCGCATCCAGATACCCACACAGGCAGTCTCAAGGCAAGGCCCTATGGATGAACTGGTCAGGGATATTTGCGTACGCTTTTCCCGCTCTCCCTCTCCTTCCATATCTAGTAAACAAATTGAGTCAAAACAAACTCAAACTCATACTGATAGCACCAACGTGGGCAAGGCAACCATGGTACACAACACTGCTAGACCTATCAGTAGTACCCCACGTCAAGTTGCCCAACAGGCCAGATCTGTTAACACAACACAAACAACAGATCAGGCATCCAAACCCAGCATCGCTGAATCTAGCAATCTGGCTCCTGAAATCCTAGAATTCGGACACTTAAACCTCACACAAGAATGTATGGAAGTCATAAAGCAAGCCAGAAGACCATCCACTAGACACTGCTATGCAAGCAAATGGAAAAGGTTTGTTTGCTACTGCCATCATAATCAAATTCAACCATTACACGCATCTCCAAAAGATGTAGTGGGTTACTTACTACACTTACAAATATCGAACCTGGCCTTCTCTTCCATTAAAATACACCTAGCAGCAATATCTGCATACCTGCAGATTACCCATTCAACTTCACTATTTAGGATACCTGTCATTAAAGCGTTTATGGAAGGCCTCAAAAGAATTATACCACCAAGGACACCACCCGTTCCTTCATGGAACCTCAACATCGTCTTACCAAGACGCATGGGTCCACCCTTTGAACCTATGCACTCTTGCGAAATACAATTCCTAACATGGAAAGTTGCATTTCTCATCGCCATCACTTCTCTAAGAAGAGTAAGTGAAATTCAGGCGTTTACAATACAAGAACCTTTTATCCAACTACACAAAAATAAAGTGGTCCTAAGGACCAATCCTAAATTTTTGCCAAAGGTTATTTCACCGTTCCACCTAAATCAAACGGTAGAGCTACCAGTGTTCTTCCCACAGCCAGATTCCATAGCTGAAAGGGCACTACATACATTAGACGTCAAAAGAGCACTAATGTACTACATCGACAGAACTAAAAACATCAGAAAAACGAAACTGTTTATTGCATTTCAAAAACCTCACGCAGGAAACCCAATATCGAAACAGGGTATAGCCAGATGGATAGTTAAGTGCATCCAAATCTGCTACCTTAAAGCAAAAAGACAACTGCCCATTACACCAAGGGCACACTCAACCAGAAAGAAAGGCGCTACCATGGCCTTCCTAGGGAATATTCCAATGCACGAAATATGTAAGGCAGCCACATGGTCTACGCCTCACACATTTACCAAGCACTACTGTGTAGACGTGCTATCAACACAACAATCCACAGTAGGTCAAGCCGTACTAAGAACCTTATTTCAGACTACTTCCACTCCTACAGGCTGAGCCACCGCTTTTGGGGAGATAACTGCTTACTAGTCTATGCACAACATGTGTATCTACAGCGACAGATGCCATCGAACTGAAAATGTCACTTACCCAGTGTACATCTGTTCGTGGCATCAGTCGCTGAAGATTCACATGTGCCCACCCACCTCCCCGGGAGCCTGTAGCCGTTTGGAAGTTAGCTTCAACTTTGTACATTTGTAAATATATTAAATCTTAGATAGGTACATACTTATTCACTCCATTGCATGGGCACTATTACTAACAAACAACTCCTACCTCACCCTCTGCGGGGAAAACAATCGAAGATGGAGTCGACGCCCATGCGCAATGGAGACAAAGAGGAGGAGTCCCTCGGTCCCGTGACTCGAAAGACTTCTTCGAAGAAAAACAACTTGTAACACTCCGACCCAACACCAGATGGCGGGCTATGCACAACATGTGAATCTTCAGCGACTGATGCCACGGACAGATGTACACTGGGTAAGTGACATTTTCATAATAGATGGTAAGAGGAGTCACCCCTAACTCTTAAAGAGGATGAAATCTTAAAGAAACATCTGAAAGAAATCTGAATGGTGGGTTTACATGGCATTCTTCGTACAGGCGGCAGCTCCTATATTATTTGTGCTGAAAGACTGTGTGGTTACAAAGAGTTGAATCCCATTACAGGAACCAACCACTCTCTGCTAAAATGATCTCCGTACTACTGTATCTGTGGTGCGTTTATCTGGTCAGAATAATAGGAGATGAAATATTTGGTAATGCTGCTTGGACTGTACAATGCCCCAGCAGCATTTTAACAATTTGTCAATTACATCGTTAATTATATTCTACACACATATATGTTTCTTAGGTTGTGTCATTTAAGAGAAGGACATAAGTAACAACTCACAAAATCTCACTGCAGTTATGGACTGGCATCAACCTAGGAATGTTAAAGAGATACAATAGTTCTTTGCTATCTTCTATAAACATTTTACTGACAGTTCTTCTGCCACTCTAATTCTGTAATATCCATAGTTCATCTCACCAACCCTACAGTTCAGTTTAAACGGGGAGCCAAGCCAAAAGAGACCTTTGACAGACTGAAGCTGACTTTCACTTCAGCTACTATATTATGGCATTCCGGCACCAATCTGCCCTTCATTATTGAATTTGATGCCTTAATTTGTATTAGGAGATATTCTATCCCAAAGAGATCGAGATACAGATGCTTTACACCCAGGCACTATGATAAAAAATTGCTAGCCACAGAGGAAGCATTTTACCACTGGAGACATTATCTGTAAGTGGCCAACTTTCCACCAACAGTATGAACAATCATAAAAACAGGATTTTCAAAGTCCATGAAATGCACTAATGCATTCCATGGCATTTGGTTATTTTTTTTCAGTTTTCAATATGGTATCACCTATAGACCTAGGAAAAGACACAGCATGGCTGCTGCTCTCTCAGCAAGAGTTAATCCAGGTGATACAATATCAGAAATACCTAATATCCTTGCTTTCAATCTTGCCTCAGTCAAGAGGATGAATTTCTTCTTGGCCAAGTCAGAATAACATTACATTCTGTAAAACTACAAACATGGTGTGGGAAAACAGGGCTGATTGCAGAGGCCCCATGACTTTTTGCCCCCATTTTTCACTTTTTGCTGGTGTTGTCCTGATTCTGAGGGTGCCCTGGTTACTGCTAACCAGTCGCAGAGACTCTTCTCTGTATTAAATGAGTATGCAAGTTAGGCTAATTATAACTGGCTAAGCCAACCTACCTATAAGACCCTAGTATACTGTAGGCCATGTAGGTTTAGGGACCCCAGCATAGGTGGTGCCCTCATAGGTGCACTGCTGAGGTGCCCAGTGTCCTTTTAAAGGCAGGCCTGCCTTGCTGGCTACTTTTAAATTAAAGTTACATGCAAATTCGACTTTAGAATTAAAAGTAGTTCCCAAAGTCTTAAACTACCTTATTGTTACATATAAGTCACCCCTAAGGTGTGCCCTATGTGCCCCTAGGGCTGGGTGCCACATAACTATAAGCAGAGACCTTATAAAAATAGCTTTATAAGCCCTGGTGAGGTAAAACAGCCAAATTCGTTTTTCCCTCATTATAGTTTCGCTCAGAACCCACCAGTTTCGCTCAGAACCCACCAAGATCATCTGCGGCGTACCTCAAGGCTCATCGCTCAGCCCGACACTCTTCAATGTCTACATGAGCCCCCTCGCCGACATCGTACGCAAGCACGACATCATCATCACCTCCTACGCCGACGACACCCAACTTGTACTCTCCCTCACCAAGGACCCCGCCAGCGCCAAGACCAACCTACAAGAGGGTATGAAGGACGTCGCAGATTGGATGAGGCTCAGCCGCCTAAAGCTGAACTCTGAAAAAACGGAAGTCCTCATCCTCGGCAACACCCCGTCCGCCTGGGACGACTCCTGGTGGCCCACGGCCCTCGGCACCGCACCGACCCCCGCAGACCACGCCCGCAACCTCGGCTTCATCTTGGACCCTCTTCTCACCATGACCAAGCAAGTCAACGCCGTGTCCTCCGCCTGCTTCCTCACTCTCCGCATGCTCCGCAAGATCTTCCGCTGGATCCCCGCCGACACCAGAAAAACCGTGACCCACGCCCTTGTCACGAGTCGCCTGGACTACGGCAACACCCTCTACGCCGGGACCACCGCCAAACTCCAAAACCGCCTGCAACGCATCCAAAACGCCTCGGCCCGCCTCATCCTCGACGTACCCCGCAACAGCCACATCTCCGCACACCTGAGACACCTGCATTGGCTCCCAGTCAGCAAAAGGATCACCTTCCGTCTTCTCACCCACGCACACAAAGCCCTCCACAACAAGGGACCGGAATACCTCAACAGACGCCTCAGCTTCTACGTCCCCACCCGCCCCCTCCGCTCCGCTGGCCTCGCACTTGCTGCCGTCCCTCGCACCCGCCGCTCCAAGGCGGGTGGCAGATCTTTCTCCTTCCTGGCGGCCAAGACCTGGAACTCCCTCCCCACCAGCCTCAGGACCACCCAGGACCACTCCGCTTTCCGGAGACTCCTAAAGACTTGGCTGTTCGAGCAGCGATAACCCCCCCTTTCCCCCCTAGCGCCTTGAGACCCGCACGGGTGAGTAGCGCGCTTTATAAATGTTAATGATTTGATTTGATAGTGAATGGCCTCCACAGGCTAGAGTGGGGAGACTTTGGCCCTCATTATGACATTGGCAGTAAGTCCCGCTTGCCGCCTTGCCGACTGCTGCCAGCATTCCACGACTGCGGCGGTATTCCGCTACCCATATTATGAGCCACACATAGCAATCCGTCACTATGCAGCCACACACACAAGTCCGCCAACCCAAAGGTCAGTGATAAACTAGCAGTACCAAAACCCACACCGTTATGCCAACAGAACTACCCCCACAGCATTATGACCCAGGAATCACTGCGGCAGACATTCAACCGCGGTAAACCATTGGCAGTACATACCGCCGCTCTCAAAATACATACAACAAAACAACACTACATTGGTCAATTCAAACTACACACACCTGACACTCATAAACACACCACACCCACAACACTATAAAACACACACACACATTACCCACATCCCTTTACGACTAACAAAAATTGCCACTAGAGAGAGCTACATCAAGAGCACCCACACAACCAGAGCTACAGAACAACATAACCCATACACCATCCACGCACCTCACAGCACACACCCCAACACATCACCCCACACACCCTCACACACACCACTCACACTACACCCATGGCACCACAAAGACACCCCAGGTTCTCAGAGGAGGAGCTAAGGGTCATGGTGGAGGAAATCATCCGGGTAGAACCACAGCTATTCGGATCACAGGTGCAGCAGACAGCCATCGCTAGGAAGATGGAGCTATGGCGGAGAATCGTGGACAGGGTCAACGCTGTGGGACAGCACCCAAGTACAAGGGATGACATCAGGAACGACCTATGTGGGAAGGTGCGTTCCGTGGTAGCAAGGCACCAGATAGCAGTACAGAGGACTGGCGGTGGACCCCCACCTCCTCCCCCACAACTAACAACATGGGAGGAGCAAGTCTTGGCGATCATGCATCCTGAGGGCCTGGAAGAAGTAGCAGGAGGACTAGACTCTGGTAAGTCAAATCTTTACTACTTTCACCCCCCTAACTACATGCCATCACATACCCTCACCCCTACCGTCACCTCATCAACCCATCACCCCACCACCTCACATACACCCCACCATCACAACCCACCCATCCCAGTACCCAGCACTGCATGCAACAACAATGCATGGACACCACTCACAGCCCTGCATGGACACCTATCACCACAGCATGCACACTAGAGAGAATCGCCTAGCCCACAAAATAACTACTCACACAAGGCAAAGCTGACAGGGCACTCACAACCATACAGGGCAACACACCCATGCACAAGATGTCACACGCATAAACAATAACACTGCATTTACATCCCCACAGGTCCCACACCCAAGGTCAATGGAGAGGAGGTGCCAGCAACATCCAGTCGCCCCCCCAGAAGAGGCCAACAGTGATGACCGCAGCTCTGCTCGCCTGGATCAGGATGACCAACATGGCCCATCAGGGACCTCCGGACAGTTGGTTACCCAGGCACAGTCCCAAATCACCAAAGAGTCTCCCCCCTCAGGAAACACGACCACAGCACCCACCCAGCAGGCCCATACCTCTGTCCCCAGGACACGTCAATCAGCAGTGTGTCCACCACTACAGGGACACCAGACAACCCCACAAACATAGGACGATCAGGGACCTGGGGTCAGTGAGCACACGGTTCAGGGGACAGAGGCACAGGACAACAGGGAAACTGGGAGGACTGTGTGCGAAAACGGGAGAACAGGCCCAGGGAATCGACTCTCCACGAGGCACTCACCAACATCCTGGGAGCATACCACCATTCCCAGGAGACGATGGGCCAGATACTGGCGAAGTTGCAGGAGACCTAACGGCTTCAGGGGGGACAATATCTGGGGATCAGGGAGGACCTGAGGGACATCCACACCACCCAGGTCACTGTTGCAGGGGTGCTGGCAGACATGACCAACACCATGAGGGAGGCAGTGGCACACCAACGGGCCCTGACACTAGCCACCGATGAACAGCCCTCCACCTCCGTTGACGCTAGTGGACAGGAGGCCCCGCCACGGGAACAACAGGCCACCAGCACCCCACCCCCTGCAGAAGGAGAACCACCCCGCAAACGGTCCCTGCGATCCAGGCAGAAGCCAGAGAACATTGCCAAGACCCCCACCAGGAAATAAGATTCTCCTGATTGTCACCCTTGTGTCCCACTCTGTCACCCTGTTCACCTTGAACTGACATTGCTCCACTTCCTATGCCCCCTTGGACAATGCACCTGTGATACAAATAGACTGGACTCTATCCTGGGCTCTCCTCCACCACCCCCAGCCTATAGCCATACCCCATCCACTTATTAGCACATGAATAAACATAATTGTAAAAAATACAAGTATTGAGTCTGTCAAGTGATTGAACTATGGATTTGTTTCACAAACTGTAGACATTGCAGTTCAACTGTACAGTAATGTATACTTAGGTATGACCTGTAGTTTGCTGCAGTCAGTACACCAGGAGCCAGAGTGGGGCACAGATATCTGTGAATAGACATGTCAAAGGGTACAGTAAGGGTACAGTAAGTGGCCATAGTAGAGGGAATAGCAGCCTGCCAATTAAAATTTACAACACAAAACTGCAATGGTAGGTGAAGTTACAGTGTCTTACCTGTGTGTCACTGGAAGTACTGTTGAATGATTGCTGTTCTGTTGTCCACATCCTCATCCTCTGCCTCATCTTCGTCACTGTCCACAGGCTCCACCACTCCCATACGTCCATCTCCAGCCTCATCCTCCTGCAGAAAAGGCACCTGGTGACGTAAGGCAAGGTTGTGCAACATGGCACGATGATCTGGCACACCTTCTTGAGTAGCACAGGGAACCAGCTGTTAGATGGAGGCACCGAATCCTGGCCTTGAGGAAGCCAAAGGTTTGCTCTATAATTCTTCTTGTTCACCCATGTGCCTCATTGTAACATTCCTCTGCCCTTGTCCTGGCATTCCTCACTGGGGTCAGTAGCCATGAGAGGTTGGGCTAACCAGAGTCACCTGCAAACACGGAGGGATACCAGTTAGCCTGACACTAACCCTTAGGGCCAACCCCACACCCATATACCAAAATCCACTGGGTGGGGACCATGGGCTCACCTATTAGCCACACCCAGTGCCTCGAGTTGAGCCATCACATATGGGATGCTGCTATTCCTCAGGATAAAGGCATCATGCACAGACCCAGGATATTTTGCATTCACATGGGAGATGTACTGGTCCGCCAGGCACACTATCTGCATATTCATAGAGTGAAAGCTCTTTCGATTTCTGACCACCTGTTCATTTCTCTGGGGGGGCAAAGGCAATATGTGTGCCATCTATTGCCCCAATAATGTTGGGGATATGTCCCATTGCATTCACTGTGGCCAAATCCTTCACCTAGGGGAAAACGATGAAGCTGCACATGTGTTTCATCAGGGCAAGACAACACTCTGTTCAGCACGTTTGAGAACATTGGCTGTGACATTCCTGCTGCCAAGCCCACTGTCGCTTGGAAGGAGCCAGTTGCCAAGAAATGGAGCACAGATAGGACTTGCACAAGAGGGGGGATCCCAGTGGGGTGACGGATAGTTGAGATCAGGTCTGGCACCATTTGGGTACACAGCTCTTGGATTGTGGCCCTATCAACTCTGTAGGTGAGGATAATGTACCTGTCCTCCATTGTTGCCCAGTACACCAGGGGCCTGTACACAGGGTATGTCTCCATCTCCTATTCATCCTCATCGGTTGTAATTTAGGGCGCAAAACGATGAGCATCTGGTCAGTTTTCAACATTTCCTAAATGTACAGTGCATTGCATGTTATGACAGAAACAGTATGTTGATGTTTAGCCCCAAATTGTGCCTATGTGTGCAGTGATGCAGTTAGGTGCCATGGCCTGCCACCCCCTGAAATGGCGTCCACCTGTCCTGTGTGAATGGACAGGTGAAAATGAGGTAATGCCGCTGACTGTGCGAAGTTGCGAGAGGCGGTCGAGTACAGCCGTGCAACTCCTCATTGGTTAACATTGGGCCCTATGGGTTACAGTAGCCAATGTTGATGTATGCCGGCGGTGACGGTACGCACCGCCGCGGACGTGACCACCATTTTCTATCTGTTCACTCACTTGCTACCTGACCTTCAACAGGAGAGGACCTACACTGCAAGTGCTGCTGTAACCTGTGTCTGGAACCGACCATGGCTCGTGTCACTGGGGAAAGGGCTCCTGCCTTCACCGCTGCGGAGTTGGAGAGACTGGTGGATGGGGTCCTACCCCAGTACCGAATGCTGTATAGGCCTCCAGAACAACAGGTGAGTACACTGTGAGCACGATGCATAGGCATGAATGCATGGAGTGATGGGGGTGGTTGAGGGGTCCTGGGCAGCGTGATGCATGTATTGTGGGCAATGTATGTTCGTAAGGGGATGGAAGTGTTATGGTGGGCCATGAGTGTAACAGGCCGGACGGTATGACTGATACCTTTGTCTATGTTTATTTCTCTGCAGGTCAGCACCCACCAGAAAAAGGATATATGGCGTGCCATCGCCAAGGACTTGCGGACCCTGGGGGTTTACGGCAGGCGGAACACCCACTGTCGCAATCGGTTGGAAGACCTGAGACACTGGCCACGGAAGACGGCGGAGGCCCAGCTGGGGATGGCCTCCCAACGAGGGAGGGGTGCCTGTCAAACCTGACCCCCCTGATGTTCCGCTTACTGGCGGTGGCCTATCCAGAGCTGGATGGGCGCTTGAGGGCATCACAACAGCAACAAGGGGGTGAGTACAGTTCCCAATATACTACTTGTGCGTGATGGGGTGGTCTCTGGGTGGGGGATGTGTACCTGTTGGTGCCACATTGCAGGGTAGGTTCCATGTTGGGCAGGGGCTGATGAACTCCACCTCCAACCAAGCTAGTGGGCATGCACTACTGGGCAGGGCTCTGTGGGTCTCGGGTATGCTGCAAATGGCATTAGGTATTAATGTCCATAGCCTGGTGACTAGCATTGCGACTGCTAGTGCATTGCCTAGTGCGTAGGGCTGTTCCCTGTGTGTTGTGTACGCCAACGGTGGAGTTTTTGCTGCCATTGACCAAGTGTATCCTCTGTATCTTCTCCCCCATTTTGTCATCCTGTCCTTCCGTGCTTTAGCATCATCTGGCAGAGGAGCAGAGGCACCGGCGACGGAGGGAGCTGCATCCCACAGGGCCAATGAGGCCGAATCCACCGACACTGAGGGCACCAGTGGGATGAAGGACGAGGAGAGCACCACGGCGGAGACAGGAGGGGACAGTTCTGACAGTGGTAACTCATCCGATGGAAGCTCCCTGGTGGTGGCAGACACCTCTGTGGCCACCCCAACTACAGGTACAGCCGCCACCCCCTGTACCAGCACCACCCTCCCAACTGCCCCTCAGCGAGTTTCCCGTGCCCTCTCACCCAGGAGGGTTGGCATCTCCTTTGCCCCAGGCACCTCAGGCTCTGCCCCAGTTAACCCTGCTGCCCTGAGTGAGGATGCTATTGACCTCCTGCGATCCATCTCTGTTGGGCAGTCAACCAGAGTGAATGCCATCCAGGGCCTGGCAGGGCATTTGCAACATACAAATGCATTCCTGGAGGGCATTCACTCTGGCATGGCAGCCCAACAGAGATCATTCCAGGCTCTGGCCTCCTCCCTGATGGCAGCCATTGTTCCTGTCTCTAGCCTCCCCCCTCCAACTTCCTCTGCCCAGTCCCATGCCCCTGAACACCAACCCATCCATTCAGACCAGCATTCACCCAAGATAACACATAGGAGTGGCTCAGGCAGACACAAGCACCACACATCATCCCACAGGCACTCACACAAACACCATCCAGATTCTGACATAACAGCATCCACTGCCTCCACTGTGTCCCCCTCCTCCTCCTCGTCCACCTCCCTTCCAGTAGCGTCTCCACTCACACCTGCATGACCTACATCCACACCCACTGCCTCCATCACCATCACGTCTATCACCACACGCCCACATCCATGCACATGTCCCCTGTGTCTTCTCACACTGTGTCTGTGCCCCCTCCTCCCAAAGTACACAAATGCAAGCACTCAGACACCCAACAGCCATCCACCTCACAATAGCATCCAGCCATTCACCTTCACCCAAACACAGCAGACACCTCCTACAAACATTCCCTCTTTCTCCACTCCCAAACCTTCACCCTCTTCCTGCCCCAGTGTCCCAAAAGAAGCTTTTCCTCTCTGCCGTTGACCTCTTCCCTCTCCCTCACTCCCCAATCCTTCATGTCGGGCCAGGGTGGGCAGAACGCAGGCTAGCACCTCAGCCACCCAGTACACTGCCACTGTAGTTTCGGCAGCTACTGCAGGTGTGAGAGGCTCCAAGGAGACACCCATCAGCAATAGCAGTGTGCCTGCACCAGCTGCCAAGGGGAAGGGCAAGGACGTACCACCAGCTGCCAATGAGAAGAGCAAGTATGTACCACCAGCAGCCAAGGGCAAGGAGGCACCACTAGCTAACAAGGGGAAGGGCAAGGTGGCACCACCAGCTTCCAAGGGGAAGGTCAAGGAGGCACCACCAGACAGCAAGGGCAAATGGCCTGCCCCTGCAGGCAGGAGGGACAGGAGGCCTGGTGCTGTGACAGAATCTGAGTCCACAACACCAACCATGGCGCTTCAGCCGTCCAAGGCTGCAGGGGAGGGGCTTGAGCCTCCCCCCACCACTGGCAGCACCAACACCAGCACCACTGCCAGCACCGCCACCTGCACCGCCACCTGCACTGCCACCAGCACCGCCACCAGCACCACTGCCAGCAGCAGCCCCAGTGGGCAGCTGTCCAAGGCAGCAGGGGAAAGGCTGGAGCCTCCCCCACCACTGGCAGCACCGCCACCAGCACCACTACCAGCACCGCCACCTACACCGCCACCAGCACCGCCACCATCACCACTGCCAGCAGCAGCAGCCCAGTGGGCAGCCATCCAAGGCTGCAGGGGAAGGGCTGGAGCCTCCCCCCACCACTGGCAGCACCAACACCCACACCAGCACTGCCACCACTGAGCAGCCGTCATGGCCGGCGGACAGTCTGTAGTCCTGCCTCTATGGAGTGTTATGCATCCTGCCCACTGCAAATCCTGTGGGTATGACACCCAGATGAGAGACTGTGACCTTGCACTCTGCGTCACAGGGCACAAGCCCCCCACCAGAACTAGTGGAAGATGCCATCTACTCACCCCCTCCTTGCCAGGATGAAGCACACTGGGCGCAAGTGGAACAAGATCTCCAAAGAACAACTGATCTCCAACCTCGCAATAGCTCCACCTCCCAGTACCAATGACCCCGCCAACCTCAGCCTCAAACGATGGCTAGAAGCATGCGCAGTCTCCCTCACCCCACTCAAAAAAACCAACAATACCTGCACCAACAAGACAGCCCCCTGGTTCACCGCAGAACTTCAGTCTTCCAAACAAGAATGCCCAAAAAATTGAGAAAGCCTGGCTCCAAGAACCCTCAGTGAGCAACTTCTCCACCCTCAAATCAGCCATGCCCAAACATCACCAGCTCATCCAGACCACCAAACGATCCTTCTACAAAGAACGCATAGATGACAACCCACACAACAGCAAGGAACTTTTTGTCATCATCTAAGAACTCACCAAACCCAAATCCTGCGCCATCGACCCTCCACACTCCCAAGACCTCTGCAACTCCCTCAACTACTTCCACCGAAAGATTGCAGACATACACAACAGCTTCATATCGTCATCACCCACCATCACCACTACCGACACAGCCAACACCATAGCACCCTGCCGCACCAACGTACTGAACACCTGGACCCACACCAACGATGAAGAAACCGGCAAAACCATGAGCTCCATCCACTCGGGCTCCCCAACGGACCCTTGCCCCCACCACATCTTCAACAAGGCCAGCCAAATCATCATTCCCCAGCTCCGGGCCATCATCAACAGCTCCTTCGAGACCCTGAAGACCTCACAAACTACCGAACTATCTCTGTACTCCCCTTCCCTGCGAAGGTCATAGAGAAGATAGTAAACAAACAACTGTCTCGCTTCCTGGAAGACAAAAACATACTCAACATCTCCCAGTCTGGATTCCGCAAAAACCACAGCACTGAGACCACCCTCATCGCCTGCACAGACGACATCAGGACCAGATTGGACAAGGGCGAAACCGTTGCCCTCATCCTCCTGGACCTCTCTACAGCTTTTGACACCGTATGCCACCATACCCTTCTCACACGCCTCTTCGATGCCGGAATTCACCACAAAGCCCTGGACTGGCTCACCTCCTTCCTCTCCGAAAGAAACCAAAGAGTTCGCCTCCCTCCTTTCCGGTCTACAGCCACCAAGACCATCTGTGGGATCCCCCAAGAATCCTCCCTCAGACCCACCCTTTTTAATATCTACATGGCTCCACTCACCAGCATCTTCCGCCCCCATGGCCTCACCATCATTTCATGCACTGACGACACCCAGCTCATCATCTCCCTCACGAGGAACCCATCTACCGCCAAGGATAACCTACACACCAGACCCCTCGACAGCAAGCCACCTCAAATTGAACTCAGAAAAAAACGAGATCGTCATCTTTGGTCCCAACAAGACAGCATGGAACAACTCTTGGTGGCCCACCACCCTAGGACCACCCCCAATACCACCCACGCACGCAATCTCGGCATCATACTGGACTCATCTCTCTCAATGACTCAACACCATATCATCCACCTGCTTCAATACCCTCTGCATGCTACGCAAGACTTTCAAATGGATTTATCTAGAAACAAGAAGAACGGTCACCCACGCCCTCATAAGCAGCAGACTGATGCAATCATTCAGTATTTTTATGTATCACGCACTAAACCTGCTGTCACATTTCTTGTACTTCCTCCTCCAGTGATGGCAGCTGAAGATGCTGCAAAATTTGAGGTGTTTGCTTTTGTCAAGTCTCTCATCCTCAACCTCCCTCGCCACTAACACATCTCCGCCCACCTCAGATCCCTACACTGGCTGCCCATCAACAAAAGGATCATTTTCAAAATCCTTGTCCACGCTCACAATGCCCTCCACATCCCCGGACCCGCCTACCTCAACGAATGAATCAAATTCCACAACCCAACTCGACAGCTCTGCTCTGCTGACCTCGTCCTCGCAACAGTTCCCCGCATCCAATGCACCACCTCCGGTGGCAGATCATTCTCCTACCTCACCGCCAAAACCTGGAACTCCCTCCCCACCAACCTGCGCATGACCCAGGACCTCCTAATGTTCAGAAAGCACCTCAAAACATGGCTTTTCGAGCAGTAACCTCCCACCCCCAGCACCTTGAGACCCTACCGGGTGAGTCGCGCGCTTAGGAAATTTGATTGAGTTGACTTGATTTAAGAAGGCCCCCTCCAGAACCAGTGGAAGAAGCCATCCACTCACCCCCTCCTTGCCAGGATGAAGCACACTGGGCACAAGGCCCCCTCCAGAACCAGTGGAAGAAGCCATCCACTTGAGAGACTGTGGCCTTGCACTCCCCAGGACCAAGCAGTGGGCAACCCACATACTTGAGAGACTGTGGCCTTACACTCCCCAGGACCACGCACAGGGAATGTTGCCCCCTCCAGAGCATGTGGGCAAACCACCCACTTGAGAGACTGTGGCCTTGCACTCCCAGGGCCAAGCAGTGGGCAAACCACCCACTTGAGAGACTGTGGCCTTGCAATCCCCAGGACCAAGCAGTGGGCAAACCACCCACTTGAGTGACTGTGGCCTTGCACTCCCCAGGACCAAGCAGTGGGCAAAAGACCCATTTGAGAGAATGTGGCCTTGCACTCCCCAGGACCAAGCAGGGGGCAACCCACATACTTGAGAGACTTTGGCCTTGCACTCCCCAGGACCAAGCAGGGGGCAAACCATCCACTTGAGAGACTGTGGCCTTGTACTCTCCAGGACCAAACAGTGGGCAAACCACCCACTTGAGGGACTGTGGCCTTGCACTCTCCAGGACATCGCAAAAGGCATGTTGCCCCCTCCAGGACAAGTGGTGTTGTACCATCTTCCGGCTGAGGTGCCTCCCCATTTCCCACCCCCCTGAGGTGCCTGTGTATTTTTGACCTGATGCCCCAGCAATGTTCTCTCCGTGTTGATGCAGGAGTAAGATGGGGCCTTGGCTTATGTGATGTGGCCCTGTGGCCGACGGACATTATGGACTGGGCAGTGTCCCTCCATTTGTATATCTGTAAATACTGTTCTGAATTTTGAGGACGTTTTTCTGAATTTTTATCTTATTACACTCACTTCAATCACTTCCTTTTGTCCTTGCATTATTCCTGAGGGGTATGCTGTGGATGTGTAATGTTGTTGCATCTGTTTGTGTGTATGTTGTTGGGGGTGCGGGTGTTGCGTGTTTGTGTCACTCTCTTTTTCCTCCCCCCTCTCCTGTGTGCTAGGCGGCAGTACTCACTGTGGTGGACGTCGCCGGCCTTGGTATTCCTGGTGTAGGAGGTAGACCAGCATGGAGAAGATCTGCAGTTCGGGCTGCATGGCGGCGTGGTTGTTCCCTGAGTGTCCAGAGGTGAGTCCTTTGACTTCTGAGATCTGTTTCTGCCGTGCTTTGTTGTCGTTGGTACCGCCCCGGAAAAGGTGGCAGGTATGCCTCTTGTAATACAGTGGGTGGAACATTGTCTTTTGTCTGGCTGTTGACGGTTGTCGCTGCAGTGCTTGTTGCTACCGCCGTGGCGGTCGGTGTGTTAAATTGGCCATCTGTGTTGGCGGTTTACGCCGTGGTCATAATTCCATTTGTTTTACCGCTGGCTTGTCGGCGGTATTACCGCCGCTTTATCACCGACAGCCAGGATTGTAATAAGGGCCTTTATTTTAATTTGAAAAGTCCCCTTAAGTCAAAGATACCTCAAGTTTGGTGTCAAATTAATTGTTATAATAAATCCCACAACAATGACTAAGTCCGAAGATAAAAATCTCCTCCGAGGGCTACTGCGACGCGTATCCAAGGAGGAGTTCCAGGAAGTCGGATTGGACTGGCGACTTGGTCCCACTGAAGAAAATCTCCAGAAAAACGACTAAGTCCGAAGGTAAACTTTTGACCGAGGCCTACCGCGAGCTGTACCTGAGCAGGGCTCCATCGCGGTCAGCCTCAAACTTTGACTTTGCGCCGGTCGAGGCTCGACCAGACAACTAGATTGGCGCTAGTCGTTTTTAAGTGCTAAAAAGCATTCATTCTTTAAAAATTCATATCTCCGATTCCCCGTATCCAATTTTAATCATTTTGGTGTCATTGTAAAGATAAAAATATAATCAATTTTTATGAATTGGTGTTGGATTTTTTTTGTGTTTTGTGTTTTACTTATTTATTGTTTTGTGATTTTTAAATCCTTTACACAAATCTCTCAGTAAGTTAAGCCTTGTCTCTTGTTGCCAAGCTACCAAGGGTTGAGCAGGATTTAATTTATTGGCACCTAACTGGACCTAAGTGGAGGTTAGTGGCCTATTGCTAAGTGTAGGTACTTACCTGTACTTACCAATAATCCATTTTCCAACACATGGATTCAAGATAATTCACAACTACGTAAACATCTAGATGGACTGCTCTATCACAAAGGGAAATTAGATATGTTCCACTGCTGGCAAAATGTCATGCTCAGATGGCAGGACATTTTGGAGATAAAGGCACGATCTAGTACAGAGACATTTTTGTGGTCACCTCTTCAGGAGAATGTTCAGAATTATGTAAAGAAATGAGAGATGACTTAAAATAAAAACGACTCATCATAATCCAGCTGGATTGCTTTTCCCTTTGACTACATCTGGCACACCTTAGAGAAGAATTTTCATAGATTTTATCACTAACCTTTCTCTTTCAAATAAGTCAAGTACTACCTTGTTTATCGTAGACTTTTTCAGGAAATATTCCATGTTGTAACTCTTCCTAAGGTTCCTTCTGCTCCAGAACTTACGTCCTTGTCCTTGTACACGGTTTACCTTTGATTGTTGTCACTGACAGAGATTCTGCTAATTCTGGGCATTATTATTAAAAAGACTGGGTAAACAATTCTAAAGCCACCGGCAATGATCCCCAGTCAGAGGATATCAAACTGAGGCCCTCATAACAACCCTGGCGGTCGGTGGTAATTTGGAGAAAGGTACTGCCAACAGGCTGGCGGCACCTTTTCCCAAATGATGACATTGGTGGTTTGGCTCAAGCCAAACTGCCAATGTACCACTCCGTCTGCCAGGGTGGTAACAGCCGCTGGGCTGGAGACTTCGGTCTCCAGCCAGGCGGCTGTCACAATCCCACCCTCTGGATTATGACCCCGCCTACCACCATGGTTTTCGTAGCTAGCGTACTGCCACAAAAACCATGATGGTAGGCACTATCAGTGCCAGGGAATTCCTTCCCTGACACTGATAGGGGTCTCCCCCACCCTCTCCCTCCCTCTCCTGCCCCCCCACATTTACACACTCACACGCGCACACATACACACTTATACACACATGCATACCCACATCCACCCGCGCATGCACACATACATACCCACACACCGCAACACACACCAACATACATTGTCGCACTCATGCATTCAGAACACACAACATACACGTACACTCACATTCAGTCATTCACGCACTCATTCAAGACGACTCACACCTGCATGCACGCCTACAAAACAGACACCCCCCGACACACACACAACACACCCACACATGCACACACCACACACCACCCCCTCCCCTGTCGGAGAACCCGACTTACCTGCTTGCAGGGGGTCCTCCAGCATGAGACGGGATGCGGTGCTGCTGTTTGCTCATGATTCGGTCGGTGGTGTTTTGCTGGCGTGGCGCTGCTGCTAACAGCACCGCCACCTTACCGTCGTCTGCCGCCATGACCGTCGACGGTATTCCGCCAGTCTTCCGACGGAATTCCGTTGACGGTCATAATGCGGGTGGACGGCTGGTAGCCACCGTGACGGTATGTTGACTGCCGTCACCGTGGCGGTAGGCGGTCAATACCGCCAATGTTGTAATGCGGGCCTGAGTGTCAAACCAGACTGTAGAGCAGTAAATTAGATGGTACACTATAAACATTCAAGAAAAATGGGTTACATGGCTACCAATTAAGGAATGTGTCTGCAATAATTGACTGCACCCCTTTCTCTTAATGTTATGATTTTCATCGACAAATTCCTCCCAGTTCTGTTCAATAGACTCTGGTTCTCTCTGTGTTAGCACTTTTGATGTCAGTAACAAGTGTGCTGACAGATGCAGCCAACAACATAGAATTTGCAGCTTACTATTGTTGTGTTTCTCCATCATAAGTTATTGGTTATAAAGCTTGACTTTCAATCTGCTTTTTGCCCATCCTTGGGTTTCATCCTAGATTTACCTTGATTTATAGGACCATTTTCTATTACTCACCTGGTGCACAAAGGGCTGTTTGTTTGACATTCCCTTGTCACTGATGCAATCATCCAGTATTTTTATGTATCACGCACTAAACCTGCTGTCACATTTCTTGCACTTCCTCCTCCAGTGATGGCGGCTGAAGATGCTGCAAAATTTGAGGTGTTTGCTTTTGTCAAGTCCTGAAGCTACGAGGAAGGGGGCACTTGCAGTGTTCAGTACACTCTGGCAAGTTTCCATCTGCAATTTTCTATAAGCGTCCGACTCTGGGAGGAGGTGTTTAGTAGTGTCTAGAATTCAAAGAGCATGTGGAATCTATCCAGTAGATGAACTCAACTTTGTAGACATAGTTAGGCAGGAAAGTATCTGTAGCAGATTGAATTGTGCCAGCTGAGGTGTCTGTGCAAAGCAAGGTGTTTGGTTTGTTGTTCAGGTCAAGAAGCGGGTATTTCATGTGAGTGCAAGCAAACAATTATTTAGGTCCAAGAATGGCATCTACTGGTGTTTGGCATTACTTTGCCCCGCACCTCCAGGCCGTCATCAACTCTTCTTTTTCTTCTGCTACCTTCCCCGAATGCTGGAAACACGCCGAAGTCAACGCCCTACTAAAGAAACCTACGGCTGACCCGAGCGACCTGAAAAACTTCCGCCCCATCTCTCTCCTGCCTTTCCCAGCCAAGGTAATAGAGAAGACCGTCAACAAACAGCTGACCACCTTCCTGGAAAACAACAACCTGCTCGACCCTTCACAAACCGGATTCCGAACCAACCACAGCACGGAAACCGCCCTCATCTCAGTCACAGACGACATCAGATCCCTGATGGACAACGGTGAAACAGTCGCCCTCATTCTCCTCGACCTCTTGGCTGCCTTCGACACCGTCTGTCACCGCACCCTAATCACCCGCCTCCGCTCCATCGGGATCCAAGGCAAGGCCCTGGACTGGATCGCCTCCTTCCTCTCAAACCGTTCCCAAAGAGTTTACCTCCCTCCGTTTCGCTCAGAACCCACCGAGATCATCTGCGGCGTACCTCAAGGCTCATCACTCAGCCCAACACTCTTCAATGTCTACATGAGCCCCCTCGCCAACATCGTACGCAAGCACGACATCATCATCACCTCCTACGCCGACGACACCCAACTTATACTCTCCCTCACCAAGGACCCCGCCAGCGCCAAGACCAACCTACAAGAGGGTATGAAGGACGTCGCAGATTGGATGAGGCTCAGCCGCCTAAAGCTGAACTCTGAAAAAATGGAAGTCCTCATCCTCGGCAACACCCCGTCCGCCTGGGACGACTCCTGGTGGCCCACGGCCCTCGGCACCGCACCGACCCCCACAGACCACGCCCGCAACCTCGGCTTCATCTTGGACCCTCTTCTCACCATGACCAAGCAAGTCAACACCGTGTCCTCCGCCTGCTTCCTCACCCCCCGCATGCTCCGCAAGATCTTCTGCTGGATCCCCGCCGACACTAGAAAAACCGTGACCCACGCCCTCGTCACGAGCCGCCTGGACTACGGCAACACCCTCTATGCTGGGACCACAGCCAAACTCCAAAATCGCCTGCAACGCATTCAAAACGCCTCGGCCCGCCTCATCCTCGACATACCCCGCAACAGCCACATCTCCGCACACCTGAGACACCTGCATTGGCTCCCAGTCAGCAAAAGGATCACCTTTCGACTTCTCACCCACGCACACAAAGCCCTCCACAACAAGGGACCGGAATACCTCAACCGACGCCTCAGCTTCTACGTCCCCACCCGCCTCCTCCGTTCCTCTGGCCTCGCTCTCGCTGCCGTCCCTCGCATCCGCCGCTCCACGGCAGGTGGGAGATCTTTCTCCTTCCTGGCGGCCAAGACCTGGAACTCCCTCCCCACCAGCCTCAGGACCACTCCGCTTTCCGGAGACTCCTAAAAACCTGGCTTTTTGAGCAGCAGTAACCCCCTCTTTCCCCTAGCGCCTTGAGACCCACACGGGTGAGTAGCGCGCTTTATAAATGTTAATGATTTGATTTGATTTGATTACACGTCTTGTCCACTTTCATGCTCGTTCAATCACTAGCTTTGTCCTGCACTTTTTTTGTTTTCTTCCCTGTCAGTTACTTAAGGGATCATTTCACGATGCTCTGCCTGCTCTCAGGCGCAAGTTATAGTTACCTTAGGGCTTGAAAGAACTCTAACTGTAACTGCAAAATTTCTATTGTTTTGTATGAGGAAATTCAGAACCTAAGTATAATGACCCTGTAACCTTTGATTTTTTTCAGTGAATTTCTAAGTTTTCTTTGAAATTCTGTTTCCTTACTATAACATCCCTGTAACCTTTGTTTATTTCAGTGAATTTCTATGTTTTTCACATTAAGTAATTTTCATTACTATATGTTAATCCAACCTCCAATGCGCATGGCCTTCAACTGTGCGCAGCCAACCCCTATAGCCACCCAACCCAGTGCTGCGCACGGCCTTCAGCTGTGCACAGTGTGGGTTGGCCTGTGGCCAGTCCCTGCAGCGAACCCCAATAACAACCAAACCCCACATGGCCCCCCTCCCTAGGCCTGTCTTGGACCGGGGACCCCTTCCCCCAGCCTAAATATTTAATTTTTTGGGGGGATGAGGGGCCGTGCTGCTACCCACCTGATCTCGCCCCAGGGACCCCTTCCCCCAGGGCCCAGCCTAAATATTTAATTGTTTTGGGAGGGAGACTGCTGCCCAGGCCGATCTCAGCCCCGGGTCCCTTATCCCCCGGGGCCTGCCTATACATTTATTTTTTTTTAAGGGGAAGGGGGCCCCCCAGGCTGATCTCATCCCTAGAGATCCCATCCTCTGGGGCCCAGCCTAAACATTCCATTTTTTTTGGAGAGGGGGCCCAGGCGGCCCACCTCCCCAGGCCGATTTCAGCCCTGGGAACCCCATCCCACAGGGCCTGGCCATGTAAACTGGGTGCCCCCCTGGGCACTCAGTCACTGTGCTGTGACGCTGGAGGAGAACCTGATTTGCCCCCACAGTGGCAACTGGCTCCCCACCTTCTGTGGGAGCCAGCGTTGCTGTCACAGAGAAGGAGCAGTCTCTGTGAGAGCAATTGTTTCCTCTGTCTCCCTGCCTGCTTCTCCACGGGCAGGGAGACAGAGGAAACTACATCTCCAATGAAGGGAGAGCTGTTAGACTGCTCACCCTTCATCGGAGCAGAGTGTTTGCTATGACTTGGTGGCAGCTTCAAAGCTGCCACTAAGTCATAACAAACAGCTATGTCACGGGGGTGGGCACCACAGGACATAGCAGCCGATGGCCCTTGGGGGGTGGCAGTCCCCAGGGTCATAAGTGGCTTCTCGAGGGGGGCCCTCTCCAACATAGAATGGCCTCAGGGCAGCCCGGGGGCATGTTGCCCCGCATCATATTACTTTAAAACACGGGAAGGTGGTGGGCCTCGGGGCTGTGAGGGGGCCATGCCCACCGCATCATTTTTGTTAGAAGCCCTGGGGAGATGGTGGTCCCTGGGACTCTGGGGGGGCCGGGTGACCTTCCACCTTAGTTTTGATTAGTGCCCCGGGGAAGTGTGGGTCCCCAGGGCTGCAGGGGGGGGACTGAGCATCACCCGCATTACTTTTCTTTAGCGCTCTGGGGAGGTGGCAGTCTCTGGGGCTGCGGGGGTGGGGGGGATGGGTGGCACCCCGCATTACTTTTGACAATAGCCTGAGTGAGGTGGTGGTCCCCGGGGTTGGAGGGGCAGGAGCCCCCCCATTTAAAAATAACAATGCCCCCTGGACTTAGCCCACCTGGGGGCTTATTAAAAACAAATGTGAGAGCCCGCTCTTGTTTTATTTGTTTTTTACACAAATTTTGCGAATTCACAGCAAAATTTAGAAACAACAAAAGCATATCAGCCCTGTGGGGGGGGGGGAGTCCTCGGCACCAGAGCGAAGGGGTCAGGGTGTCCCTAACCTGGCCCTCCATATTTGTATTTTTATTTTTTCCTTTTTTTGTGGGACTCCACTGAAGCCGAGTCCCCAAGATGGCTGCAAACACTTCCTGGTTTGAAGGGTTCGCAGCCAATCAGAGCTATGCATTTGCCATGCACGAGCTCTTAATCTTCATGATGTAGTCATGCCCTCAGATATACAAATTTGTCTTCCCTTTAATATCTCCTAAACTACTGGACAGATTTAGACCCAAATAATCGAAGGCACAGTCTGCGTACCGAAAGCTAGCTTTTCCACAAAATTTGGTGTAATTCCGTCCATTGGTTTGGGCTCTAGCCTTGTCCAAAAGTCCTACTGAAATTAACATCGGAAACACAACGTTTATAACCCCTCATTTTGCTCTGTCCCACTTGACAAGTCACCCTGAAAATTTCCATGTACAGCAAGAATCACTGGGGCACTTTTTTTGGAAAGTTTTGTGAAGATTCATCAAACGGTGTCAAAAATATAGGCAAGTCAAAAAATGCCTTTTCTTTGGAAACATGGTCCTAACTATAACTACCTAGTAGTGGCAACCGTCACTAAGTAATATAAATACAGTATATATTCACTGAAAACAACAAAGGTTACAGGGATGTTATAGTTAGGAAATATAATTAAAAAAATATAGAAGTTCACTTAAAAAAACAAAGGTTACAGAGACGTTATAGTTAGGCTCACATTTTAAACGTACAAAACCAAAAAATTCACCAGTTAGAGTTATCTCAAGTAATAATAACTAGTGCCCTAAGGTAACTATAATTGATGCTCTCGCCATGCACTGCTAATCACACCATAAAATACGGCACTCATGACATCTTTGATAACATGATTGATAATATCAATGTAATATTTTACAGTAACATTTTTGATGAAAAAACTGTGCATGCATATATAGAGCAAACTACCTTAAACTCATTTAGGATTTTATGCAGAAAATTTTGTCTGAAAAAGCATTTTCCTGCCTTGTCTTTTTTGCACCAGTGCAAAGATTCCAGGGACCCACCAGTATCATAACTATGGCTCACGAGCTTGAACCATGTGGATCATGTGGTACTGTATTTCTCTTAGTATATGCAGTGCCTTGCAGCAGCACCCTTATGGGGTCTTCTGTCTGCATGCTAGCGTAGTACATTTGATAAGGCTCCTGGTTCTCTAATTAATAGTAATATCTTAAGTCACCATTGAGTTGTGTGCAATGCAGAAGACAAAGACAAATTTTGGTGATCCTGCCTCTTAACTGCTGCTGCAGTGGAGGTAGCTGGGGTGTCAAATTAAAAAATACCCACCTTTCTGTCAGCATTTGTCCCCTGAAGTGACTTCTGCCTCCATAGCGACTGCCTCTTCCGTGGGAAAAATGTGGAGGCAATCCACAATGCCCAGGCAAATTGGCAGTGCAGTCATCAGGTATGTAAGTCTTGGAAATCGCCCAAATTAAAACTCCTTTTCCAAGACCCACCTAACAAACATCCATTACATGCTGGAAACTTCCTTGCAGCACATGAAGGACAAGTGAGAAGCTTTTCTGCCTGAGACTGACATAATTTTGATAGCAGCCTCAGCAGAAACGATGTCAGTGGTAATGATGTTTAGTGGTTAGTCTTTTTATTTGGTGCCCCCTCGAGGTCCATTACTATTGGTGTCAGGTTCGTAGTGAGAGTGTAGCACATTGCTGAGATAGTGGCATGGTGCAATCAGGAACACCTTTTTCTCAATCTCGATGAGAAGGATCCTGAACAAGATCTGGGGCAGTATAATATATTGTGCCCAGAGGGCGCAACGGGTGTGATCGCATGTTTTGTCCACCCCCAGCCCATAATGGTATGACAGAAGGGTGCTCAGATTCTTGTGCAGCCGGGTCTGTAATGCTGATAGCTCTGATGCACATGTAGCGCCAGCGCTATCATGAAAGAGAAAATTGCAACAGCAAACAGATCTTTAGGAGGCGCACTCACTCTGTGCCAAGAAAAAGGTGGCACAGTCAATGCGCCGCCTGAAGGCAGCCTTCTAAAGTGAGAAAGGTGTTTCCATGGACTCCCCAGACATCCCCTGCAAGCGGGTGCACCTGCCTGCAGAGGGATCTCTCCACTTCCTTAAAGTGCAGGCAGCATACTGCCTGCACAAAGCAGCCACTGTGTATTTCATTGAATATTCTGCCCTCCCGGCTGCACTAGTTTGGGGCTGCCATAGGACATGTGCTTTCATAATAATAGAGCGCACTTTCCCTGTTTTTGTCCAGCACACATGAAGGTGCGCCGTGGCACAAACAAGGATGTTGCTTCCTCTTCATATTACAGTCCCTGGTTAGAATTAAAAGTTGAAATGGTAATTACCATAGACCCTGGACTATGATTTCAAACACTCTGTGATATAGGTGAGGTTGCCAGATGCATTTTAATTTCAACAGAGGATTATAGGCCTGTCAGCCTCAGTGTGGTCTTTCCACAAACCTTTCGCCTTACTCCTCCATTTTTGCTGGTCTTGTTTTTGTTGGCCATTGGGACTCTGTGCAGTTTATCACTGCTATCCAGTGCTAAAGTGCTTGTGCTTTCTGTGGGAGGCTGGACTGGCTTGTAGTGAGCACCAAGGGGTACTTACACCTTGCACCAGGCCCAGGTATCCCTTATTAGTGTATAGGGGTGTCTAGCAGCTTAGGCTGATAGAAAATGGTAGCTTAGCAGAGCAGCTTAGGCTGAACTAGGAGACGAGTGAAGCTCCTACAGTACCACTAGTGTCACTTGCACAATATCATAAGAAAACACAATACACAGATATACTAAAAATAAAGGTACTTTATTTTTATGACAATATGCCAAAGTATCTCAGTGAGTACCCTCAGTATGAGGATAGCAAATATACACAAGATATATGTACACAAGCCCAAAAATATGCAGTATAGCAATAGAAAACAGTGCAAACAATGTATAGTTACAATAGGATGCAATGGGAGCACATAGGGATAGGGGCAACACAAACCATATACTCCAAAAGTGGAATGCGAACCACGAATGGACCCCAAACCTATTTGACCTTGTAGAGGGTCGCTGGGACTGTAAGAAAACAGTGAGGGTTAGAAAAATAGCCCACCCCAAGACCCTGAAAAGTGAGTGCAAAGTGCACTAAAGTTCCCCAAAGAGCACAGAAGTCGTGATAGGGGAATTCTGCAGGAAAGACACAAACCAGCAATGCAACAACGATGGATTTCCAGACGAGAGTACCTGTGGAACAAGGGGACCAAGTCCAAAAGTCACGATCAAGTCGGGAGTGGGCAGATGCCCAGGAAATGCCAGCTGTGGGTGCAAAGAAGCTGCTACTGGACAGTAGAAGCTGAGGATTCTGCAAGAACGGCAAGGGCTAGAAACTTCCCCTTTGGAGGATGGATGTCCTACGTCGTGAAGAGTCGTGCAGAAGTGTTTTCCTGAAGAAAGACCGGTTTTTTGATGCTGCTGTGGCCCAGGAGGGACCAGGATGTCGCCAATTGCGTGAGGGGACAGAGGGGGCGCCCAGCAAGACAAGGAGCCCTCTCAGAAGCAGGCAGCACCCGCAGAAGTGCCGAACAGGCACTACGAAGTGGAGTGAAACGGTGCTCACCCGAAGTTGCACAAGAGAGTCCCACACCGCCGGAGGACAACTCAGGAGGTCGTGCAATGCAGGTTAGAGTGCCGTGGACCCAGGCTTGGCTGTGCACAAAGGAAATCCTGGAAAAGTGCACAGGAGCCGGAGTAGCTGCAAAAGACGCGGTTCCCAGCAATGCAGTCTGGCGTGGGGAGGCAAGGACTTACCTCCAACAAACTTGGACTGAAGAGTCACTGGACTGTGGGAGTCACTTGGACAGAGTTGCTGAGTTCAAGGGACCTCGCTCGTCGTGCTGAGAGGAGACCCAGAGGACCGGTAATGCAGTTGTTTGGTGCCTGCGGTTGCAGGGGGAAGATTCCGTCGACCCACTGGAGATTTCTTCGGAGCTTCTAGTGCAGAGAGGAGGCAGACTACCCCCACAGTATGCACCACCAGGAAAACAGTCGAGAAGGCGGCAGGATCAGCGTTACAATGTCAGCAGTAGTCGTCTTTGCTACTTTGTTGCAGTTTTGCAGGCTTCCACCGCGGTCAGCAGTCGATTCCTTGGCAGAAGGTGAAGAGAGAGATGCAGAGGAACTCTGATGAGCTCTTGCATTCGTTATCTAAGGAATTCCCCAAAGCAGAGACCCTAAATAGCCAGAAAAGAGGGTTTGGCTACTTAGGAGAGAGGATAGGCTAGCAACACCTGAAGGAGCCTATCAGAAGGAGTCTCTGACGTCACCTGCTGGCCCTGGCCACTCAGAGCAGTCCAGTGTGCCAGCAGCACCTCTGTTTCCAAGATGGCAGAGGTCTGGAGCACACTGGAGGAGCTCTGGGCACCTCCCAGGGGAGGTGCAGGTCAGGGGAGTGGTCACTCCCCTTTCCTTTGTCCAGTTTCGCGCCAGAGCAGGGCTGAGGGGTCCCTGAACCGGTGTAGACTGGCTTATGCAGAAATGGGCACCATCTGTGCCCATGAAAGCATTTCCAGAGGCTGGGGGAGGCTACTCCTCCCCTGCCTTAACACCTTTTTCCAAAGGGATAGGGTGTAACACCCTCTCTCTGAGGAAGTCCTTTGTTCTGCCTTCCTGGGCCAAGCCTGTCTGGACCCCAGGAGGGTAGGAACCTGTCTGAGGGGTTGGCAGCAGCAGCAGCTGCAGTGAAACCCCTCAAAAGGCAGTTTGGCAGTACCCGGGTCTGTGCTAGAGACCCGTGGGATCATGGGATTGTGCCAACAATGCCAGGATGGCATAGAGGGGGCAATTCCATGATCATAGACATGTTACATGGCCATATTCGGAGTTACCATTGTGAAGCTACACATAGGTAGTGACCTATGTGTAGTGCACGCGTGTAATGGTGTCCCTGCACTCACAAAGTCCGGGGAATTTGCCCTCAACTATGTGGGGGCACCTGGCTAGTGCCAGGGTGCCCACACACTAAGTAACTTAGCACCTGACCTTTACCAGATAAAGGTTAGACATATAGGTGACTTATAAGTTACTTAAGTGCAGTGGTAAATGGCTGTGAAATAACGTGGACGTTATTTCACTCGGGCTACAGTGGCAGGCCTGTGTAAGAATTGTCAGAGCTCCCTATGGGTGGCAAAAGAAATGCTGCAGCCCATAGGGATCTCCTGGAACCCCAATACCCTGGGTACCTTAGTACCATATACTAGGGAATTATAAGGGTGTTCCAGTATGCCAATGTAAATTGGTGAAATTGGTCACTAGCCTGTTAGTGACAATTTGGAAAGAAATGAGGGAGCATAACCACTGAGGTTCTGGATAGCAGAGCCTCAGTGAGACAGTTAGTCATAACACAGGTAACACATTCAGGGCACACTTATGAGCACTGGGGCCCTGGCTGGCAGGGTCCCAGTGACACATACAACTAAAACAACATATATACAGTGAAAAATGGGGGTAACTTGCCAGGCAAGATGGTACTTTCCTACACAACCCCCCCCCAAACGAAGGACAATAAGACTAGTCATTACCTGATGGGTCTTCATTGTCTAAGTGGAAATATCTGGAAAGTCCATCTGCATTGGAGTGGGTACTCCCAGGTCTATGTTCCACTGTATAGTCCATTCCCTGTAGGGATATGGACCACCTCAACAATTTAGGATTTTCACCTTTCATTTGTTTTAGCCAAAGTAGAGGTTTGTGGTCTGTCTGAACAATGAAGTGAGTGCCAAACAGGTATGGCCTCAACTTCTTCAGTGCCCAGACCACAGCAAAGGCCTCCCTCTCTATGGCAGACCAACGCTTTTCTCTAGGGGTCAACCTCCTGCTGATAAAAGCAACAGGTTGATCCTGGCCCTCAGAATTAAGTTGTGATAAGACTGCCCCTACCCCTAATTCAGATGCATCAGTTTGGACAATGAATTTCTTGGAGTAACAGGGGCTTTTCAGGACAGGTGCAGAGCACATGGCCTGCTTCAGCTCCTCAAAAGCTTTCTGACAGTTTGCTGTCCATAATACCTTTGTAGGCATCTTTTTGGATGTGAGGTCATTAAGCGGGGCTGCAATGGAGCCATAGTTCTTTATGAACCTCCTATAGTACCCAGTGAGGCCTAAAAAGGCTCTCACCTGAGTCTGAGTAGTAGGGGGAACCCAATCTATAATAGTTTGGATTTTCCCCTGAAGTGGTGCAATCTGTTCTCCACCTACCAGGTGTCCCAGATAAACCACCTTTCCCTGCCCTATCTGGCACTTTGAAGCCTTGATAGTGAGGCCTGCCTTTTGCAGGGCCTCCAAAACTTTCCATAGGTGGACCAGGTGATCATCCCAGCTGGAGCTAAAGACAGCTATATCATCTAGATATGCTGCACTAAAAGCTTCCAGCCCTTGCAGGACTGTGTTCACCAACCTTTGAAAAGTGGCAGGTGCATTTTTCAATCCAAAAGGCATTACTGTGAATTGGTAATGGCCTCCAATGGTTGAAAATGCAGTTTTTGCTTTTGCATCTTCTGATAATTTGATCTGCCAATACCCTGCAGTCAAATCAAAAGTGCTTAGATACTTGGCAGATGCCAGTGTATCTATTAGCTCATCTGCCCTGGGTATAGGGTGAGCATCAGTTTTGGTTACCTGGTTGAGACCTCTGTAGTCTACACAAAACCGCATTTCCTTCTTTCCATCCTTGGAATGAGGTTTTGGTACAAGTACCACAGGAGAGGCCCATGGACTTTCAGAGTGCTCAACCACTCCCAGTTCAAGCATTTTCTGCACCTCTTGCTTTATGGAGTCTCTGACATGGTCAGGCTGCCTATAGATCTTACTTTTGACAGGCAAGCTGTCTCCAGTATCTATAGTGTGCTCACACCAAGAAGTGGTACCTGGCACAGTAGAGAAGAGTTCAGAAAACTGACCCAGGAGATTTATGCAGTGGTCTTTCTGCTCAGCAGTAAGACAATCTGCCAAAACTACACCTTCCACCAGAGCATCTTGTTCTGTGGAAGAGAGGAGATCAGGGAGAGGGTCACTCTCTTCTTCCTGTCCCTCATCAGTTGCCATGAGCAGAGTGAGATCAGCCCTGTCATAGGAGGGTTTCAGGCGATTGACATGGAGCACCCTAAGGGGACTCCTGGCAGTGCCTAAGTCAACTAAGTAGGTGACTTCACCCTTTTTCTCAACAATTATGTGGGGTCCACTCCATTTGTCTTGGAGTGCTCTTGGTGCCACAGGCTCCAAGACCCACACTTTCTGCCCTGGTTGGTACTGAACCAAAACAGCCTTCTGGTCATGCCATTGCTTTTGGAGCTCTTGGCTGGCCTGAAGGTTTTTACTGGCCTTTTTCATGTACTCAGCCATCCTTGATCTGAGGCCAAGTACATAGTCCACTATGTCTTGCTTTGGAGCTTTTAAAGGTTGTTCCCAACCCTCCTTAACAAGTGTTAGAGGACCTCTTACAGGGTATCCAAATAGGAGTTCAAAGGGGCTGAAGCCCACTCCTTTTTGGGGTACCTCCCTGTAAGCAAAAAGGAGGCATGGTAAAAGGATATCCCATCTCCTGCGGAGTTTTTCAGGGAGTCCCATAAGCATGCCTTTGAGAGTTTTGTTAAATCTCTCCACCAGTCCATTTGTTTGTGGATGATAGGGTGTGGTGAACTTGTATGTAACACCACACTCCTTCCACATGGCTTTTAAGTAAGCAGACATGAAATTGCTTCCCCTGTCTGATACTACCTCTTTTGGGAAGCCCACCCTGGAAAATATTCCCAGGAGGGCCTTTGCCACTGCAGGAGCTGTAGTGGTCCTTAGAGGAATTGCTTCAGGATATCTGGTGGCATGGTCCACTACCACCAAGATAAACCTATTGCCTGAAGCAGTAGGAGGGTCAAGGGGGCCAACTATGTCAACCCCTACCCTTTCAAAGGGAACCCCAACCACAGGCAGTGGAATAAGGGGTGCCTTTGGAGTGCCACCTGTCTTGCCACTGGCTTGACAGGTTTCACAGGACTTACAAAATTCCTTTGTGTCCTCTGACATTCTAGGCCAATGAAACAAGTGAACAAGCCTGTCCCAAGTTTTCATTTGCCCCAAATGTCCAGCTAAGTGAATGTCGTGGGCTAGAGTTAGGAGGAACTTTCTGTTCTCCTGAGGAATCACCAATCTCCTGGCAGCTCCAGGTTTTGGATCCCTTGCTTCAGTGTACAAGAGGTTGTCCTCCCAGTAAACTCTGTGAGAGTCACTGACATCCCCATTTGCTTGTTTGACAGCTTGCTGCCTTAGACCCTCTAGTGTGGGACAGGTATGCTGTGCCACACTCAGCTCCTCCCTGGCAGGCCCCCCTTCACCCAAAAGCTCAGCAGTGTCTGCTTCCAGCTCCTCTGGTGTAGGTTCTGCACAGGGTGGAAATTCTTCTTCCTCTGAAGTAGAATCCACTGTAGAGGGAGGGATAGTAGGTAGTGATTTACCTTTGCTACCCCTAGCTTTAGGGAGCACTTGGTCCATTCTTCCAGGATCCAAGTCACCCTGTCCTTTTTGCTTTTTGGCCTGAGCCCTGGTCAAAGCAGAAATATGCCCTGGAATGCCCAGCATTGCTGCATGAGCCTCCAACTCCACTTCTGCCCAAGCTGATGTCTCTAAATCATTTCCTAATAGACAGTCTACAGGTAAATCTGAGGCAACCACAACTTTCTTTGGGCCAGTAACCCCCCCCCCCCCAGTTGAGATTCACAACAGCCATGGGGTGGCTAAGGGTGTTGTTATGAGCATCAGTTACTTGGTACTGGTGACCAAGTAAGTGTTGTTCAGGGTGGACCAGTTTCTCTATTACCATTGTAACACTGGCACCTGTGTCCCTGTAGGCCTGAACCTCAACACCATTTATTAGGGGTAGTTGCATGTACTTATCCATATTTAGGGGACAAGCAACCAAGGTGGCTAAATCAATAGCCCCCTCAGAGACTAACACAGCCTCTGTGGTCTCCCTAATCAGACCAACCCCAACTAAGTTACCAATAGTGAGCCCAGCTACTCCCTTGGATTGGCTATTAGTAGGTTTGCACCCACCACCACTGCTATTAGTAGGGACACTAGGTGTAGCAGTAGAGGATGTAGTGGTGGAGGCTTGGTGCTTTTCTTTGGACAACTGGGATCTGTTGTCCAATGGCCTTTTATTTTACATAAATAGCACCATGGTTTCTTTTCTTTGTTTTGATTAGAAGAGGATTTGGGCCCACCACCCCCACTAGAGTGTTTTTGTGGGCCTGATGAAGACTCATTTTTAGATTTGTCCCCACCCTTGTCAGAAGACTTACCATCCTTATTCTTGCCATCTTTGTCACCCCCTGTATGAACTTTTCTGTTCACCCTTGTTCTGACCCATTTGTCTGCCTTCTTACCCAATTCTTGGGGAGAGGTCAGATCAGAGTCCACCAGGTACTGGTGCAACAAATCAGACACACAATTATTAAGAATATGCTCTCTCAGGATTAAGTTATACAGGCTTTCATAATCAGTAACTTTACTGCCATGTAACCACCCCTCCAAGGCCTTCACTGAATGGTCAACAAAGTCTACCCAGTCTTGTGAAGACTCCTTTTTGGTTTCTCTGAACTTCATCCTGTACTGTTCAGTGGTTAAGCCATAACCATCTAGGAGTGCATTCTTAAGAACTGCAAAATTATTGGCATCACTTTCTTTCACAGTAAGGAGCCTATCCCTACCCTTTCCACTAAATGATAGCCATAGGATAGCAGCCCACTGCCTTTGAGGGACATCCTGTACAACACAGGCCCTCTCAAGTGCAGCAAACCACTTGTTAATGTCATCGCCCTCCTTATAAGGGGGAACTATCTTGTGCAGATTCCTTGAATCATGCTCTCTTGCAGGATGACTAAGGGGAATACTGCTGCTGCCACCATGGGTTTCAAAACCCAATTTCTGTCTTTCTCTTTCTATCTCTAAGGACTGCCTATCTAAATCCAGCTGTTGCTTCTTGAGCTTCAGCCTGGATTATTCCACTCTCAATCTATTGAGCTCCCTTTCTAACACTCTGTCATCAGGGTGGGTGGGTGAGGCATGTCTAGAAACAGAAGTATGCTGAGAATGAACAGAAGGAGACCTGGCCCTAACAGATGGCACTCTAACAGCCTGGCTAACAGAAACAGCACTTCTACTATGATGAGAAGGAATACTCTTACTGTGATGTGAGGCAACACTATTACTGTGATGTGACTCTACATTTGTACCAGCTATGCTAGGTGGTCTGCTAATGGGCAGGTTGGTAAGACTCCCTCCCAAATCTTTTGCTAGGGGTGCCCCAGGATCAGATTGGGAACCATCAGCTAACTTTTCAACAGAAGTGCCACCTCTGGCCTTATACTGTTCAACAAGCATATTAACCAACAGTTCTCTAGAGGGATTCTTCCCTACACTTAAACCTCTTTCTATGCAGGGACTCCTTGCTCCTTTCCAGCTAAGGTGATCATAAGCAAGTTTGGACAGATCAACAGTTTGGCCTGTGCCAGACATTTTTAGAAAGTGTTTAAGTGATAGAAAAAGTGAGAAAAAGTTTTTCAGAACTTTTAGAAAGACAGAAAAAAACTTTTAAAACTTTTAAAGAACTTTTTAGAAAGTTTAGAGGTACTTTTCAGCACTTAACAAAGAAGTGAAAGGAGAAAAGCAAAACTTTTTGGTTAGGTGTACATACACTGAACTTGTTTTGTATATTTTTCTCTTATGAAAAGTACAATGACAAAAGTGGTAAGTAGTTGCAAAGTACTTATCCCACCGCTGCACAACCAATGTAGGAGGCTGGACTGGCTTGTAGTGAGCACCAAGGGGTACTTACACCTTGCACCAGGCCCAGGTATCCCTTATTAGTGTATAGGGGTGTCTAGCAGCTTAGGCTGATAGAAAATGGTAGCTTAGCAGAGCAGCTTAGGCTGAACTAGGAGACGAGTGAAGCTCCTACAGTACCACTAGTGTCACTTGCACAATATCATAAGAAAACACAATACACAGATATACTAAAAATAAAGGTACTTTATTTTTATGACAATATGCCAAAGTATCTCAGTGAGTACCCTCAGTATGAGGATAGCAAATATACACAAGATATATGTACACAAGCCCAAAAATATGCAGTATAGCAATAGAAAACAGTGCAAACAATGTATAGTTACAATAGGATGCAATGGGAGCACATAGGGATAGGGGCAACACAAACCATATACTCCAAAAGTGGAATGCGAACCACGAATGGACCCCAAACCTATGTGACCTTGTAGAGGGTCGCTGGGACTGTAAGAAAACAGTGAGGGTTAGAAAAATAGCCCACCCCAAGACCCTGAAAAGTGAGTGCAAAGTGCACTAAAGTTCCCCAAAGAGCACAGAAGTCGTGATAGGAGAATTCTGCAGGAAAGACACAAACCAGCAATGCAACAACGATGGATTTCCAGACGAGAGTACCTGTGGAACAAGGGGACCAAGTCCAAAATTCACGATCAAGTCGGGAGTGGGCAGATGCCCAGGAAATGCCAGCTGTGGGTGCAAAGAAGCTGCTACTGGACAGTAGAAGCTGAGGATTCTGCAAGAACGACAAGGGCTAGAAACCTCCCCTTTGGAGGATGGATGTCCTACGTCGTGAAGAGTCGTGCAGAAGTGTTTTCTTGAAGAAAGACCGCAAACAAGCCTTGCTAGCTGCAAAGCTCGCGGTTAGGGTTTTTGGATGCTGCTGTGGCCCAGGAGGGACCAGGATGTCGCCAATTGCGTGAGGATACAGAGGGGGTGCCCAGCAAGACAAGGAGCCCTCTCAGAAGCAGGCAGCACCCGCAGAAGTGCCGAACAGGCACTACGAAGTGGAGTGAAACGGTGCTCACCCGAAGTTGCACAAGAGAGTCCCACACCGCCGGAGGACAACTCAGGAGGTCGTGCAATGCAGGTTAGAGTGCCGTGGACCCAGGCTTGGCTGTGCACAAAGGAAATCCTGGAAAAGTGCACAGGAGCCGGAGTAGCTGCAAAAGACGCGGTTACCAGCAATGCAGTCTGTCTTGGGGAGGCAAGGACTTAACTCCACCAAACTTGGACTGAAGAGTCACTGGACTGTGGGAGTCACTTGGACAGAGTTGCTGAGTTCAAGGGACCTCGCTTGTCGTGCTGAGAGGAGACCCAGAGGACCGGTAATGCAGTTGTTTGGTGCCTGCGGTTGCAGGGGGAAGATTCCGTCGACCCACAGGAGATTTCTTCAGAGCTTCTAGTGCAGAGAGGAGGCAGACTACCCCCACAGCATGCACCACCAGGAAAACAGTCGAGAAGGCGGCAGGATCAGCGTTACAATGTCGCAGTAGTCGTCTTTGCTACTTTGTTGCAGTTTTGCAGGCTTCCAGCGCGGTCAGCAGTCGATTCCTTGGCAGAAGGTGAAGAGAGAGATGCAGAGGAACTCTGATGAGCTCTTGCATTCGTTATCTAAGGAATTCCCCAAAACAGAGACCCTAAATAGCCAGAAAAGAGGGTTTGGCTACTTAGGAGAGAGGATAGGCTAGCAACACCTGAAGGAGCCTATCAGAAGGAGTCTCTGACATCACCTGCTGGCCCTGGCCACTCAGAGCAGTCCAGTGTGCCAGCAGCACCTCTGTTTCCAAGATGGCAGAGGTCTGGAGCACTCTGGAGGAGCTCTGGGCACCTCCCAGGGGAGGTGCAGGTCAGGGGAGTGGTCACTCCCCTTTCCTTTGTCCAGTTTCGCGCCAGAGCAGGGCTGAGGGGTCCCTGAACCGGTGTAGACTGGCTTATGCAGAAATGGGCACCATCTGTGCCCATGAAAGCATTTCCAGAGGCTGGGGGAGGCTACTCCTCCCCTGCCTTAACACCTTTTTCCAAAGGGAGAGGGTGTAACACCCTCTCTCTGAGGAAGTCCTTTGTTCTGCCTTCCTGGGCCAAGCCTGGCTGGACCCCAGGAGGGCAGAAACCTGTCTGAGGGGTTGGCAGCAGCAGCAGCTGCAGTGAAACCCCTGAAAAGGCAGTTTGGCAGTATCTGGGTCTGTGCTAGAGACCCGTGGGATCATGGGATTGTGCCAACAATGCCAGGATGGCATAGAGGGGGCAATTCCATGATCATAGACATGTTACATGGCCATATTCGGAGTTACCATTGTGAAGCTACACATAGGTAGTTACCTATGTGTAGTGCACACGTGTAATGGTGTCCCCGCACTCACAAAGTCCGGGGAATTTGCCCTCAACTATGTGGGGGCACCTTGGCTAGTGCCAGGGTGCCCACACACTAAGTAACTTAGCACCTGACCTTTACCAGGTAAAGGTTAGACATATAGGTGACTTATAAGTTACTTAAGTGCAGTGGTAAATGGCTGTGAAATAACGTGGACGTTATTTCACTCAGGCTGCAGTGGCAGGCCTGTGTAAGAATTGTCAGAGCTCCCTATGGGTGGCAAAAGAAATGCTGCAGCCCATAGGGATCTCCTGGAACCCCAATACCCTGGGTACCTTAGTACCATATACTAGGGAATTATAAGGGTGTTCCAGTATGCCAATGTAAATTGGTGACATTGGTCACTAGCCTGTTAGTGACAATTTGGAAAGAAATGAGAGAGCATAACCACTGAGGTTCTGGATAGCAGAGCCTCAGTGAGACAGTTAGTCATAACACAGGTAACACATTCAGGGCACACTTATGAGCACTGGGGCCCTGGCTGGCAGGGTCCCAGTGACACATACAACTAAAACAACATATATACAGTGAAAAATGGGGGTAACATGCCAGGCAAGATGGTACTTTCCTACACTTTCTCCTTTAGACATTGTGAAATGTGCCAATTAACACATTTAATTTACTTGTAAGTCCCCGGTAAAGTAGCACTACATGTACTCTGCCTGTGAATTAAACGGTACTGGTGGATCTACAGCACCGATTTTGCCACCCACTTAGGAAGCCTTTTGCATCCTGTGTGTCCAGTTTTAAACTGCCATTGCAGTCTGACAAAAGAAACCTTTTGCCAGGCTTAAACCTTCCTTTTTAATATGTATAATTCATCACTATGGTAGGCCATAAAGAACCCATAGGGCAGGGTGCAATGTTTTTAAAATGTTGAAGATGTACCTTTAACTTCTACATGTCCTGGTAGTGAAAAACTCTTATATTAATTTTTCATTGCTGCAAGACATATCTCCCCCATAGAATAACATTGGGTTACCTTACTATATTTAATAGGATCTAACTTTCAATTAGGGAGGAGGTAGGAATGCTGAGTTGGTGTCTAACGAAATGTTATTAAAAATCTTCTTTAGTGGTAATTTTATATTTTAAGTCACAATACTAAAAATGACAGTTTGGAAAAGTTGCCATTTTCTTGTCCCAACCATTTGGGGCCTGTATCCTGGGTCACGTGACTAAATGTAGCTGGCATCTGGTCTTCGTGTATTGCTCCCAGACAGTGAGATGATTGGGGAATATGTGTTGGCAGGATGGGGCAACTCTGATTTGATGAAGGGAAGGTACTCTCACCTACCACACGTTCTCATCACAAAGGCTCTGCCCAGCATACTCAAAGTGTTTTAACACTTTTATTTTGTGACCCCCAGACAAGCTAGGACCAGGGAAGGGAGATAGGAAATCCCAAAGACCTCTGGGGGGATGGACCCTCCAGAACCTTCTCTTACTTCAAAGTGGGCACCAAGTGTAAATAAGGGTCCTCAAACCCAACTCTGTACACCTCTGGACCGCTGGAAAACTCAGAAGGATGCTGTGCTGCTCTGCCAGAAGGACTGATACTCTGCTGCCCTGTTGCCTGAGTGAAAAGGACAGGACCTGCATCTTGACCCCCAGGACCTCCACTGTGACTCTAAGGGCTGGTTGACTGACCTCCTGATCAGAGCCCCGGGCCAGAAAAGGCTCCAACCACCTTCAACCCAGTGCCTGGATTCAGTGCTTTCAGTCTTGTCACCCAAGTGGTGCAACTCCAGTCCTGAACCATTGGATGTGGGCCTGAAGGTGCTCTGACAGCCCATTTGTTGTTGTGTGAGAGTAACCCATGCAGCACAACACATCTCCTCACAGCTGCTTCAAAACTGCTGCAGAGTAATGCATCCCCCATGCAGGACCTCACATTGCAGTCCTTAACTCCCTTCGAACCACTGCTGTGGTACAAATCCTTGATGCAGGCCTTTGTATCACAAGTCCCCCAGTGATGGCATCCTTGACAAAGACTTTGTATCCAGCTCCGATGCTTCTTCCCAGCTGCCGCTGTGCTACATATCCTCGAGGCTGGACTTTGCATTCCAAGCCCCTCGTCTACAGCATCCTCAATGATGACGCAGGACTCCGCATTGCAGCCACACAGCTTCCTCAGAACTGCCGCTGTGCAAAACATCTTTGATGTGGGATCTTGCAACGCTCTGCAAACCAGAATTTAAGATACTGTGTTCAGCGAGCCTAACTGGGTCCTTTATCTGGCCCTCGCTGCATCGCAGTTGGCCTGAACTTGTAAGTTTTCTCCCGTCTGGTGTGACCAGATAACCACAGTTGGCTCTTTCTGCTGCTAAGCACTAATTCCACTTAAATCTTTAAAAGTGCATATGTCTGGTTTTACCAATTGAATTTTTGATGTTTTGGTCCTAACTAATTTATTAAATTCTACTCTATTTTTCTAAATTGGTATGTGATTTTATTTGTGTTGTTTTCACTTTATTACTATTAGAAGTGCTGCCTAAATACCTTCACATTGCCTCTAAGTTAAGCCTGTCTGCTTTCTGCCAAGCTACCAGAGGATTAAGCACAGGTTAATCTGGGGTTGCTAGTGATTTCACCCTAAAAGAAATGGTGGTTGCTGCTTGAGTAGGGTTTCACAGACATCAACCAATAACCCAATTTTCAACACCAGCTGACTAGTTCTGACAGAAGTAGCCTGATATAAGGGCATTTTGACCATGAGAATGCAAGTATGTATGAGTACCACTTATAAAGAATCAACACATGAATAACAAAGCTAAACAATAATGAAACAGTACATTAGAAAAAATATAATATTGGAAAACTCTTCCATTTGTTTATGATGAATGCAGATGAAATGTAAGTGGAATTTACTCCCACCTCTGTAAAATCAGTTGATGGCAACTGTGCCTGCTAGATGCAAAAGTAGAACCAGTGACACAAATATAGTGAGATGCAAATTTATAGAGTGCTCTGTTTTGTGATTCTGCCTCTTATATATTTGCAGGCATCTTCACCTTTTACATTCGCTACAAACAAGTTGAGGCTCTCAACGCAGAGGACCCCAAGATGGCCAAGTTGAATAAAACCGGCCTCGTGCTTGGCATATTAAGTTGCTTCGGTCTTTGCATCGTCGCCAACTTCCAGGTTTGTACTCTGGCTTCTTGTTTACCGCTGACAACTGGATGAGAATTACGATAATTTTAAAGTATTTTTTTGTAAAATATGGAAACACATACAGTCGCTCGTACTCCCACACACGAATTGACTTTCTGTCTGCTTTTATTTTGTCCATCCCACATTTACAAACATTTCTTTCTAAAATGTCCCAGTAGCTGCTTGCTGTGAATGTGTCTGTTAGTTTATATGCTTAGAGTTGGCCAACTGCACCACGTGCGCAATTGTTCAGTAAGCAGCGTTGGGAAAGTGTGTACTTGACTGGGGTGCGTGTTGTAACAGTGCATCTTATCGGGTACAGTTCTTTGTTGCGTTAAGCCGCATGCTTTGATTTCCTGGCTGAGTATTATTAGCAAATCAGCAGATTGTCTGCTATCACAGCTCTGGTCAGCTATTGCTTCCTCCCTGAGAGAAGGCCTCGCTACTTCGACACCTCTGGTGTGGTGTCTGTCCTCTCTGGAGCGCGCGATTGCCTAACATCCGATATCATGTTGTGGGCTTCAAAAACTGAATTTGTCTTTTCTTAAATATAAGTGACAGATTTATAATAAAGTCAATTAACCGTGGAATAGAGGAAAAGCAGCATAGTTTACAGAATGATAAAGTTTGATGATCCCTCTCTAGGCGACTTTAGGCATGTGGTAGGAGAGGGTAGGAAGGTTCCGTAATCTCTCCCAGAAGGAGCTTTTGAGGAAACTAGTGATTTACGGTGAAAGTAAATTCAAAGCCCAGTGAGCCGAATGAAACTGGGCAAAAACCGGATATGATTTGACGGATATTACCAGTTCCCCAACTCATACAGGCCATGCTCATCAGTTTACAGCCAGAACGAGTTTACAGCCTGGCTGCTAGGCAAACCCCACACCCCCACACGAAAGTGGCGTTTAGGTCATACTGATTCATTTTCATCACTTTGCCTTCAACCTAGGTGAATGATTGCGCTTTAGTGAACTTTTTTTGCATTTAATTCAACTTGTGATGCAAGACTTGTTGACTGCTTGAGGGGCTCTATGGAGGCCACTGAGATAGATCCGACTGACTGCTGATCGGGTCATTTTACTTCTCATGATCAAATTGAGCCTTGTGAGACCAATGCAGTTTACTCAAAGCTACCCATACCCACTCCAGCTCTAATTCGTCACCAAAGGAATTGGAAATTATGTTGGCATAATGATCTCTAGTGACGCAGCACAATAACCATTCACTCATGGACCGAGGATGTGCCTAATGGTTTCTTACCTGAAAGTTCAGATTGTTTTCAGACTCAGCCCATCATGCATGTTGTGGCTCAAAGAGTAGCTGTCACCTCAACATAATAGTGACTTAAACTAGTTGAGTCTCAAAAGTACAATTTTATTGTCTTTTGTTTTCCATAACAAGTCTAGATCCCTAAACGTGTGGCTTTTAGTTGGGCTAATTAAGCTTCTTTGAGACAAACTTGAGGCAAACGTACTAGAAGTCTTGTGAGTGTTTTAAATTTCAATATTTTTATAATTGCTTCCCCTACCTTCCTCTTTATAGTTCCTTCTCCTAAGTGTATTTGTATAATTTCAGAGTTAAAAAACTTCAATAGCTTTTTCGGTATTCATTTTTACAATTCACAGTTAGATTGTTATGGTTTAATAATGTGATGCACTTCATACAGGCACTGTGGATGCATGTCGAAAATGGCTCCCAAAAACGATTGTAAAAAGGGTATATACCTCCTAGCAGGGGCATGAGTCCTGAAACAACTTCAAGAGGAATTTTGGGTGGAGGTACCAAGGTGTTCTAAATGTTGCTTTGACAGATGGACATCTGAGTACTGTGGGTTGCCAGGGTGGGTCCTTTATGTAAATAAACCTGAGCCAGAAGTCACCCCTGGGCAACTGAGTGTTATAGGTGGGAGCAGGAATGCATTACGGAAAGTTTTACTAGTAGGACACTAGGGAATTATTAGTGTTTCAGAAGGGGTTTGCCATTATAAGAGGCCAATCAATGGATGTTGGCTTTGAGGTGGAAATGCGTCAAGCTTTGGCTCAAATATAGAAGACAGACAGTTGGACATCGTACAGCTCTAAAGACTTAATTACGAAGACTAAGACTGATTTCAGAGACTTAGATATTAGGGTCCTGATCAAGGAGACTAGGAAGAAGTCTAAAATCGAACCCTTTATTTGCAACATCTAGCCTCACATTATCGAGCTACAGGGAATCAGAGATCCATGAATGTTGCTCACCTCTGCCGCAGCAAATCCAATTGTATCAAACACAGTGGAAGACCCCACAAAGTTTTGGGCCCTCACCTCTAAAACTGATAAGGTGCACCCGTAAGAGTCACATTTTAGTTCAGAAAAGACCTAAATAGTATTTTAATGGGATCCTAATGATCTTATGTTCATCAGTATCTTTCCAGTATGCAACAATAAGCCTCCTTCAAATCGTGCATTACATTATTTATATTGATTTCAAAATTAACTTTGCATTTAAAACAATTTCAAGACATTCTTATATGATTTGTGAGCAAGAAGGATTTTACATATGATGTACCCCAATTAGTTTTACCAATTTCATAATAAACTTAAGAGGTGACATCCATGATATTTTGACAAGTGTATAGGCCTCCATCTATTTTATAGTTAAGTGAGTGGGTCTAAAATATCACAATATGAACCTAGCAAAACCTGGAATGCTTCTAGATTTTTACAAACTGAACCTTTAGAACAACTGCTTATGGCGTTCCAATCTGTGGGAATGTCCAATGCCTATGTACATGCCAGACTCGATTATGGCAGTAATGTGTACCTATACCCAAGGTCTGCTTTAGCCGACTACAAAAATTACAGAATGTCCTGGTTGGGAGCGTCTTTCAGCTGAAGTGATGTGACTCTTGCCTTTTCCCAGTAGTTTCTGCACTTGCTCTCTATAAGAAAAATAATCCAATTTAAATCAGTCTGCATCATGTATAAGATCTTTGCGGCAGGGCCCATGCCTTCCTTTGCCATAAATTAAAGAATACCATACATTTAATCCAACACAACAGTTCTTAGAGTTCCCCTCTGTCAAAATCTCTCACTGGTATGGTTGCGTCTTCAGTGGACCCTTAAATCCTGCCTATTCAGCCATTAACTCTCTGCCTCTCCCCGCTCCCGCATGTAACATAAGTGCTTAAAGATTCTACTAGTCTGCATTATCTTCAGATTTTATTGGTCGTTCCACAGTTGGCACAATGCCTTTCCAGGCATCTACTTGAGAGACTCTTTGGTGTCTCATTAATAGCTACTTTTTGTCTGATGCCATCGGAAAATTGACACCTACTACTACAATAACTAAGAAAGAGGGCAGTCATTCTTTTATTCCAGTCAATGATTCGAAACCATCACTTATTGACCATGACTGCTGGATGTGAGTGCCCTCTGTGTAACCGTTTACAACACCTACGTCTATCAACACTATGGATAGCTAATCAATGCATTTTGTTAGTATTATAAATTATTACTGAACTATCCTGTTACTTAGAAGGCGGTAAAGTTGTGTTGTTTAGGGATTATGACATTCTGTATTTTCAAGAAACTTGATTGAAAGCCGGTTTTGATCATTTATTTATTCTAATGAGGCTACTGGGACTTTCAAAAGAGCTGCCAAAGGGGAGCCTTCCATCTTGCTGAAGACAGGATTGAAGTGGCAGGTCACTTATTAGTCCTCTCAAAAAATTGATGGGCTACATGTAACTTTCCTACTTGACGTATTGAAACCAATTTATGTTATTTTGTTTCATGAGGAACTGCCACCGAGTATAGTCACCCGGATCTGTTGAATAAGGTTTTTGCTTTTATGCATGTCTTTTATCAGTTTCACACTTCTGCTGTAATATACTTAGTGGAAGCTTTTAACATCAGCATTGCTGTTAAATCCTTTAGTGAATATGGTCTGTTAAATTGGATGAGGGTTGGGCCTTAGATACACTGCAGATTACTAATTGCAGGTGACCACAAACCTTATACTAACAACTGTATGTCTTAGTACTCCCTTTCTTTCCAACATAAACATACTTCATAGTCATCATATATTTCCTAAGCAATTTATGATCAAATGGGAGTGTGTATATAATACTAATATTCCCGAATTGTTACAGGGCATTAGCAATGATTTCCCCAAATCTTCTTCTTGACTCCTCAAATCGTACACTCATTAATGAGCATGCTAATTAGATTTAATAGTTATGTCTTTCTTCTTGTCACTTTCAATGAACAAGAATCCAAATACATTATCTTTTCATCCAAAGCATTAAACTATCAGATATAGGACTTCAAGGGTGAGTTATAATTCAAAATATTCTAATATTTTCGGAGATTCATCCCATCTGTCCCAATTTTATATCAGTTCTATAGCTGGGGTGTTGATAATGCTTCTTCCCATCTGTAAACAGTTCAGACCTGGCAGGTTAGTGCTAGAAACTACATGCTATCAATACAATCTTCAATACTCTCTAGATATTTTCTATAACTCTGATTCTCAGCTGTCGTTCTCTCCCTTCCACTCTGTCTTTTTCCTTTCCCATCTGCCTCTGTTTCACTGTCTGTTTCTTTCCCCTTCAGTCTCTATCCCCTCTCTCTATCTTTCTTCCTCTCTTTCTCTTCCTTTACCAGATGTGTCAAATTCAGGCCAGTGGAGGAAATTGTTGTTCAGAGTGTACACCACTTGTTTAGGCTCAGTAGTACTGTTGGATCAGCACCCATGTTGGTTTTAATGCTCTGGAGTCGGAACTTGACACCACCAAGATACAGACCTGGGGTAGAGTCAGTTTTACATGTATGGACCACTTATTCTCAGATGACATCTTGCAAGAGACTGACCACATTTCTTATTATTTATAACAAGCGCGAATTCAGAGGACTTTACCAAACGTTTGACCTATTTACCTATCATACTGCCTCTCACTTTATTTAAACGAACATACGATGTGACAATATGTGAAAATGCTTTGTACATTGTATTTATGTTCAAGGAACACAATTAAAGGGCTTTATTGTTAAAAATAATGACGATCAACAAAATGTTTCCCTATTCTCTTTCAGAAAAGTACTTTCATATCCATGCACTTAATTGGAGCGTGCTTGACGTTTGGGCTAGGGATGCTCTACCTTCTGGTTCAAACAATCATTTCATACAAGATGCAGCCGCACAAACATGGCAAAGGCATCTTCTGGATACGACTTGCAATATTTGTATGGTGTGCATCAAGTGTCGTAAGTAGTATCCTTTCCTGTGTGATTTGACTGTGTAGTAAGTAGTATAATTTCCTGTGCAAATTGACTTTCCATCTAAAAGAGCCTAGATTGGAGAAGTAGCCCAGAAAACATATTTCCCTTAAGGGATTTAGGGCCTGATTACAACTTTGGAGGAGGTGTTAATCTGTCCCAAATGTGACGGATATACCACCAGCCGTATTACGAGTTCCATAGGATATAATGGACTCGTAATACAGCTGGTGGTATATCCGTCACATTTGGGATGGATTAACACTTTCCTCCAAAGTTGTAATCAGGCCCTTAGTGTTATTATGTATCATCACTTAACCATGATCAGTGAATGACAACCAACAGTAGCATAAGAGAATTACTTCTACCAACCTCAAACGGGTGATTTTTATTTTCTCTGACTTTTTAAATAGTCCGTCCGTCTGTTATCTCGAGTTGTTGTTCACTTCACCGAGCATGTAACTGTGACATTTTGCCTTTTCACATTTACAAGATGGTCTTCAATAAACATCTTCACTGACCAGTCAATTGGTCTTCATACTTTGACTTTGTCAGCAAGTGAGTAATATGGCAATAAGTGTTCAACCTTGCAGTTTTCTTCTTCTTTGTTCAATTCTCATGATTGCTTCAGTGAAACGGATAAACTTATTTTTAAAACATTAGCTATATTTTATAATTCAACATAACTTCCATAATATAGATTGCCATGTACAAACAGCTTCACACTGCGAAGCAATGAGAAGGAGGTAATTATACATAGTTACCCAGTGTACAAAGTAGTACTATTGCCAATGTTGTATGTACTGTCAAAATCTACACCTCATGTAAGGTAGTAGTAAAATCTTTGATTGTTGCAAACTATCTTTTACAATAGACATCACCAAAACAAGTTAATAAGATACAATTTCTTAAAAGTTGAAGCTGGCATAGCAACTTTCAGAAAATGTAAGAAAGTGTGTTCACAATTTTACAACCTACATGTATGCGTAATACTTGTAGGACACACACATTTGTTTCCTTAAAACATATTTTGAATTCCTGTTAATTCATTTTATTAATGCAATCAGAGAAAATCATTGATAACAAGCTAGAGTTCATTTAATTCATGTTATAGTATTGATGAGTGATGTATTAAATCAATAAAATAGAACTATGCCAAGGAAGTTCACAGAATGCAATGCAGCATTATGTAGGTAGTTGGTCTTTTACTAAAACCTTCAATAAACCATGTAGAGATGCCCAGAGAGATATTGTTGGTTATCAACAACCCCAGAGGATTCCCTGCTTGGCCTATGTCAAGCAATCTGTGATTGACCTGAACCTGAGAAACTGCTGACACAATCCGTTATCTATCCGTGCACCTATGGCAGCTGTTGTGAGGTGCATATTATGGGCCAGGTGCATGGAGTTAAGTGTAAATGAACCATCTGACAGCGTGGGTAGTCGGTCTAAATCCTTTCTCCTCCATAAACATGTATTTGGGGTATAGGAACGTCTTGATTATATTAACCTCACAAGATTGTATTACTTGAACTTTAGATATGGCATTTTACCAACTGCTATGTTCACTTTATCTTGGTGGCCTTTTGTTCCTGTTGCTCTGCAGACAGTACGCATTTCGAGGGTGATGGTACCCCCTGCGTGCAGCAGCATTGCTGTCGGCTCTATTATGAGTCAGCGGCAATTTTGCACCATCTTTCCCTCTGGGCTGATAGGTGGTAACCAAGGTTCCTGCCCGTCAGCCCAGTGAGAAAGTTGTAATAGGGCCGGTGGGGAGACCTCCACCTTGATGGCGGTCTCCTCACTATGGGTCTGGCGGTCGGGTTTCGTAATTAGGCCAAGTCTTGCCCAGTATGTTTCTACGAGAAGGAAACAGAAGAACACTTGGCTTATTCCCAACCTATTTGTAAAAACTATACTAGAAATCTCGTCATCACTGCCGTATCTAAATTTCTGTACCCATCATGGTTGAATAGGTTGCACATATTGGCTGCTCCCCCCACATCCTTGTCATGTAGTTTTGTAGAATGTGATGTATCTGGGTTTTAAAGGAAATGTTTTTTCTATAGAATTTTGTTGGTAGGCGAGTTCATGATTTTTAAATGTTTATATTGTGATTGTTGTTATTTGAGGCTAATGCACTGTTGCACCTATTTGCACGGATATTTAATCTGTGTGTATTTGTTCATGACTTTTAAAAATGACGGCCCATATTAAGAGTTTGGCGGGCTGCGGAGGCTGCTCACCAAACTATTTAGGTCGGAAAACCGCCACTCTGGTTTTTCCGCCCGCTGGCCCTGTTATGAGTTTCCCTCTGGGAAACTCACCACAACATTGACGCTGGCTCGTAATCGAGCCGGCGGCAATGTTTCAATGCATCTGGTGCTATAGCACCGGTCGCGCTTTTCACCACGGTGAAAAGCGCAACAGGGCTGTCCATGGTGGCCCCTGCACTGCCCTTGCCGAGTGGAACCGCCATGCGAAAGCCTACTGGAGAGGGGAGTCGTAATCCCCAGGGCAGCAGTGCTTGCAGCGCTGCCCTGGCGGATTAAGACTGTTGGCACCTCCAAACTGTCGACTGGCGGCAACCTGGCAGTGCTGGCGGTCAGACCGTGACGGCTCCGCCAGGGTCATAATGTGGAGGTCAGACCTCTGATTTGAGCACCTCTGTCTGACAAAAAAACTGAAATGAACCTCAATATAGGTTATTCTTTGATACTGGGTGATTTTACAAATATGTAGAAAAACATGGCCTGCTTGCTAAACTACACTAGAGGCTGTGAAATCAATGGTCATAAGGCAAACTGGTCAATTACTAATTATTTACTACTCACTCAGGTCCGTGGGTTACTATTTGTGCTGCTGTCAGACTCCATGTCACAGTATGCCCCAGCCAAAATAATGTTTCAGTTTCCCAGTCAACTGACATAAAACATTGCTGTCCCATACAACAGGACTGGGTCTGTTTTGTGCTGAATGCAGTTAAAGCTTCACAAATGTCTCTTTAACATTAGGAGAGCATAAATGAATTCAAGCCTTGTACCACACTCCGGCTGCTTTGCTACAAATTACTGAAAATCTGCCTCCATATCTGGAAGGTTATCCAAATAAGAGCATTCCTTTAACTCTTAAATTCTTATTCCATTAATAAACACAATATGGTTTATTTGGTTTGGGCTAAAGCCACAATCTCGTTTTGATCACATTGGCCAACATCAGACTTTCATCATTGTAATTTGAGTAGTAATCTCTGAAAATAAATCAGTATTGCTGGTAACAGTACTAGCTCTTCTGCATAAGTCAGGCTGCTTAGTGTTACCTTTACTGTGTCACAGAATGGCACTCCACCATTCTCACCATGCTGGGGAAGCTACCATCTATAAACAGAAGAGTGCCAGCATACAGTGTGCTTTGAAGATGATTTCTGTTTTGATCTTGCGAGACAGGCTGGGTCTGTTTGATGATTTTAGCATAAGCCAGGTTTCCTCATTAACACTTATGAACAGATTTAAAAGTGTCCTTTCTGTTGTCCTGCTGAAGTAATGACCATAGGCACTTTCAATGCACTCTGTCCAAGGCTGAGTTTTAGTCTGTATAAAGCAGCAAGTAGCTTTGACGTTGTGTGCTTGTTTTTAGTGCTCAGCTGTGTGTGAGCCATAATAGTACCAAGCACATAATACTTCCTTTGCTACCCTCCTTGAGTAAAAATCTTTAAGCTTTCCATAGGCCCTGGACTTAAGCTGTTGTAGCAAACGCCTCACATCTAGGAGTGCTGTTGGCTGAGTGCTGTTGGCCGAAAGCAGCAGGGAATCACAATGTGTCTAAAATGATATATCAACATAAACACCAACCCTTTCCACAGTGTTGGTATGGCACCATAATTTGTAAGTAGTTATATAATGGTGCTAACACCTGGCTTAGCCCATACCTCTGGATCTTTTTTAAAATCTGTTATATTAATTTTAACCTTATCAACTGTAACAACTACCCGAGTTGGGTATGGCGTGCAATACATTCAAAAGCATACTCAAGGAAAATTCTTACATGACGATTGAGCGCACACTTAGAACAGCTTTTACAATATAATTTGAGAGAGATACCAATATCATTCATGGGCCTACTTCATCAGTGGATCAGTTGCACATGTAATAACAATTATCATTACAGATGCGCATGTTACATGAGCGGGTGGTGTGAGAGCCATGCAGCTCTGACTTCACTTGAAGTGAACCTTAATGATCCAAACCATTGACCCCTTGATTACAATGGAGATCTATATATCTCTACACTTCCAATAAGAATCTCTTCCAGTCAACACTATACCTCTTATATCAGTGCATGCAATGTGGGCAGTCCTGTAGCCCAGAAAGTAGGATAAACGTAGGTACTCAAGTATACCTGCGAGCTATATTGGCCTCTTCATGGTGGGCAAATATTGCTCTTTGCCTCAAGTTTCATTATAAGCTTAGCCCATGTGTTATAGCCTGTGCACAACTGACCTCTGTTACGGAGGGATCTTAGTACACGTACCTCTATCCGTGCCCATTTTAATGTCAGACGATGGGAACTGGAGACCTCTGGTGGCATTCCATCTCATGGCAGTTTGTCTTTTGTACATAATAAATGCCAGGTCAGCAAACCTGTGAAGATATTTGTCTTGTGTGGGTCTGGTGCGAACACCCAAGATGCAAGACTCTGGGGTAGGAACAAATAAAAGGTCTGTTATGTCAGATATGTCTGCTACAATTACCTGCCACGTTGTCAACAACAAGGGGCATTCACATACCTTGTGATAAAAACTTACCTCAGCAGTCCCACAGTGTGGACATCTAGGGGTCAAGGTAGGGACCACGCGTTTGATACGGTATGGGGATAGGTATGTCTCATGAATGAAGTTAAACTGTGTGTAGCTGAATCTGGGATTACAGGACACTTTCCTTACTTGTTGGAGGGCTACTGCCCAAGTTTTAGGTTTCATGGGTTGCGGGAGAGCTGCATTCCATCTGTTGAGTGCCACCTCCGGTTGTGTGATATCAGTCACCGACATTGCCCCTTACAGATTGGAATACTTTTTTTGAGTCAGTGTCTGAGAACATTGTGTAAAGAATGAGAGATTGCAGAGGTTCCCTGTCACCCGTCCCCCAAGCCGCTTTGATTAACCAACAGATAGCATGGTGTGTCAGGAAGTGTCCCAAACCTAGGGAAGTAAGCTTCATGATGGCTTCAAATGGCATTAGGAGGCTGTCATCAAAGTAGTCACCTACTGTCTCCATCCCCGCTTCTATCCAAGGAGTAAGGTCGTGAGACTTGGTCAATATTGTGCGACCCGGCATCTGGCCAATCGGTATTAGGGGGTAGTATGGAGGGGAAGAAGACCTGCTGTGCACATATTGGCGCCAGCAGGCGTGGGCAAATATCATTAGTATATTATCCTTGATTCGCAATCGTGTGCGTTCCGAGAGCCATCTGTATATGGGGGTCACTCCCAGGCATGCCCTCACCAATTTAACCTTCACGTTAGCATAGATGCTCAGCCAATGGAAGGGCCATTGCAGTTACACCTCTGCATAGTTGAATTCGAATTTTGGTGCACCTAGGCCCCCTTCCTGAAGTGGGTGTTGCAGAATAGAGAATCTCGCTCGATGTCTCTCCTTGCCCCATATGAGCACTAGCAATAAACCGTTCAGTTCTTGAAAGAAGCTTTTGGGTACAGTTATGGACAACGCTGTGAAAAAATACAGCAGTCTCGGAAGGATCAACATTTTAGCTACTGCCACTCTGCCTAGGGGCGGCAGGGAGTTCCAGAATTGGAGAGACCCTCTCATTGAGCGAAGCACACAGCCCAGATTACCATCTCTGATGGCATCCTCTGTGTGATACACATGGAAGTTCAAATATTTAAAGAAATCAAAGCACCATGGTAGCCAGTAGGCTGGGAGTGCATCCCTAAGTGTAGTAGGTAGCTATGTTAGGGGAAACAGACAAGACTTTGACCAATTGACCTGAAGGCCCGATAAGGTCCCAAAGGTGTCTGTCCAGCAGAGACATCACCTTAGATTGTGATGTCCTGCCGTTCGTAAAGTAAATCAGTGCATCTTCAGCGTAGAGCGATACAATATGGTGAACGTCCTGCCTCCAAATCCCCCACTGCGGTGCTCGCAAACGAAGGTCACCAGCTTGAGGGTCGATTGTGAGCACGAACAACAAGGGCGATAATGAACAGCCCTGTCTAGTGCCTCTGCCAACTGGGAAGCTCTCCGAGATCAATCTGCCTGTCATCACACTTGCCGACAGTTTAGTGTATAAGGTTCTGATCCATCTCAGAAATCCGTGCCCAAATCCCGTGTGGCGTAGTGTAGCAAAGCATAGAGTGTCAAATGCCTTTTCTAAATCTGAGGATATGGCAACACTGTCATATGTTGTAGGTTACGTATCATGTAGGATGCATAATAGTCTCCGTATGTTAAGGAACGTGCTATGGCCCTGTATGAATCCTGCTTGGTCGTCATGAAGCAAGCTATGACCTAAGGGGATAAGTCTGTTCGCAAGAACGTTGCCTAATATTTTACAGTCAAGATTAAGGAGGGATAACGGTCTATGAGATTGCATGTCTGTGGGGTCACATCCTGGTTTGGGCAGCTCTACTATCAATACCTCACATTGAGAGCCAGGAAGCTCTCCTCGTATCCATGCTTCCGTGAACACTTCCAGCAGGGGTTGGATAAGATGTGCAGAGTATGTGGCATAATACTCTATCGGCAGGCCGTCTGTGCCAGATGTTTTACTACAAGCTATCTGGGAGATCACTAATTGTATTTCCTCCGGTTGCAGGGGTTCTTCTAGGGCCTCCCTCTGGAGGGGGTAGAGCTTTGCTAGGGGAAAGGTATTCAGGAACTATTCCAATTGCCTGGGAGCGGGCGCCAAGTCTGTGTGGTATAACGTGTTATAATAGTCTCGGAAGGCGACATTAATGGCAGCCTGTGAGGTAGCCATTGTTCCGTCAGCCAACTGGCTCGCCCTGTATGGGGTATGTTGACGTTCATCATGGACTAGCCATGCTAATAGTCTTCCCGATCAGTCACCCTCCTCATGTAGGTGGGGTATATAATATTGATAATCGTGTCTGCGTAGACGTAAGTCGGCATCATTATATAATTTACACAGTTCGCGAAGAACCCCAGTCATCATCGTGTGATTCGCAACTTCTATTTCCTGTGTCGGTATGTCCTTTTCCAGTGCAGTGACTTCCCTGTGCAATGTGCGTCGAACCCCCCAGGTGGCTGAGAGGCAATGGCCCCTCACTACTATTTTGTGGGCATCCTATTTCGTGGCTCGTAGAGCAGTAGAGCCATTGTTGTGCTTCAAATATTGCATGATGCAGCCGGTGAGGTCCTCTCTAAATGGGGAGTCTAATAGCACTTCAGTCTGCTGCCGCCACGTGGGGATAGTGGAGTGCGATTTGCCCCATTGTAAGCAGCAACGAGGAGCGGTCAGAGACCATGCGGACGAGGTACTCCGCATGTACTATCTTATTGCTCAGTGAGTTGGGTCCCCATATTAAATCTATCCTGGTGTGGAGATCGTGTGTTGGGGAGTAATAGGAGTATTCCCTTTGTGTCGGGTGTCCAATACGCCTTAGAACATAGTGCCCTCTATCCTTAGGCCATGATTCCACATATTGGGAGATCTTTCTGCTTACCACACTGCTTATGGGGGGGGAACTAGCGATCAAGTTCCACATTTGGTACACAGTTAAAGTCACCTCCCCATAGGCAAGAGGTCAACAGGTCATCAAGGAGGGCAGGGGTGAAGGTGTTAAATAAATATCCCTGGGCAAAGTTGGGCGCATAGATACCTACAATCAACAATGGTGTGCCATCAAACATTCCCTCTAGTACGACACACCTGCCCCCACATCCACCCTCTGGTGCCACTGAACGTATGGTACCCCTGGTGCCATCCATATCAGAACCCCTCTAGCAAATGCTAGAGATGAGGTGCTGTATACCTGCCCCGTCATCGTTTCCCAAGTTTCTGTAGTTCACTGTCTAGGAGGTGTGTTTCCTGTAGTATAGCAAAGGCACGTTTTGGCATTTAAGAACTGAATGAATTTGGTATCTTTTAGCTGGTGTTTCCATTCCGCGCATATTCCAAGATAGAACAATGTAGCGCTTGACTGCATTATCAGTGTGTGTACCCATAATGAAACAAGGCGTTTAAACATATACAGCATGGTGTATTCCTACACATGATATTATGAACTCCCATAACTGTGCTTCGTGCATGTAATCGTATTGCAATTGCCTGTATTGCGGCCCATCCAGCCATACCCTGTTCTGTCCCCTTTCCCTGCTACCTCAATTCGAATAGAAACAGTGCAAGTGCTCCTAACATTGAGCCCCAAAGCTGGTGGCACACAGGCACACTGTTAATTACTCCCATTGCGAATAGTAGAAAAAACAAACAACATTTTGTGATAAGAACTGTCCATATGGAAACCTTTGAGGGAGGCGTGACAAGCCTGTCTACTATAGTCCTCAGCCTCGGCCCTATAAAAGAAGAAAGGTTAGGCAAGATAAAAGCCACATCCAGACCTTTTACCAATAGAGAAGCATGTAATCCGGGTGCGGGCATTCATTTGTTACCCTCGTAGGTGCCCCCCTGCACCAACAGCTGATACCATAAAAGGTTGCGGGTGGGCTAATAAGAGTCATCTGTAAGAATCACCCGCCCATATCCTTGGTATTGGGGAAACAGATATCACTCGCGTGTCCACCTGAGTCAATTAGAGTGTAGCTAGGCACACACCCTCTTGATGAAAACTATGTTGACCAGGCCGGATACAACCATTAAAGATCATTCGCCATCTGGGGGGTGACATCCAGACCTTTAACCATGTCCAGAATTGTGGAGCGAGAGCTCCCAGTGTTTGAATCTGAGTACATCAAGGGGCTGCCTTGGAGGGACACAAAGGCATTTTTGGTGTGTAGGGTTGTCTCCTGTAACGCCTTGTCTCATTCTGCCGCTGCTTGGGTTTTTGTGAGTTTAGCTTGGGATTTGTTTCAATGACGATGGCGGACTGGAGGCATCAGCCATTTCCCCTATTGATGTTTCCCGTGGCAAGGACTGAGCTATGCCTTTGCCTTGAATCCATGTCCAAGCATCTGCAGGTGTGGAGAAGATTTGAGTCCTCTTATCAGCAATCAGTCGGAGTTTGGTGGGGTACATCAAGGCATACTTAATGTTGGGCTCACGGAGGCGCTGTTTGACTCTCATGCAAGAGTTCCGTTGGCGTTGCACCTCTGCCGTAAAGTCTGGATAGGCCGTAATGGTGGCACCCTCCCATTGTTCAGGACCTTGATTCCAAAAGCAATGCAGGATCATGTCTCTGTCTCTATAATTAAGAAATCGGGCTATAAACGGACGAGGAGCCTGCCTGGTGGCAGCCACCTACTGGGGATCCTGTGGCCACGTTCTCTAGAGTTAAATTTTGGTATTTTCCCCTTAAGTATTGTGTTTGTGAGCCATTATTGTAAGAACATTTCTGCACTTAGGCCTTCCATTTTCTACGGAAACCCCATGAAGCACATATTATTTCAGTGAGATTTTAAGCGTCCATCTCGGCTGCCATCTTTTTCACCCTGAATCTTTGTAAGTTACATCTGTTCCTGTCCCTGTAGAGCCCCGCACAAGAGGATTGACACTCTTATATAGTGGATATCGCATAAGTTACTGAAACACAATGGCTAGATGGGCCCCAACCTAGATTAAGAACATTGTGTGCTTTAGGGCCATCTTTTAAAACATATCTCCACATTATTGCTGGACAGGGTGATATTAACAAAAGTGCAGTGCAGGGAGTCCATTCAGCAGTATAAAGTAAAGGGTGCAGAACATGGCTTCGTGGAAAACTTGAACTACTGGAGAGTAGGTTTGCCGAACGACAAGCAGCAGGCCAAGTAGTGTGCTCCTGTAGAATATTGTTTTGTATTTTGATAAAAACACACGCAGACAAGATTTGAAAACGGCGCTAAAGCTTTTTAACAAAGCAATAAAAGTAACATTTTCTATGGCAAAAAAGAGAATGACTCACTATAGACTTGTTCAGAAACTGATGCAGTACTATTAATTCCAGGAGTAGGGGATAGGGTAAGACGGTTGCATCCACTCAAATACAAATGCAATGAGGATCCATATCTCTACACTTCGTATGGTTTTAACACATATTCTGAAGCGTAGACGTTTTGTGTATGTGTAAGGAAACCTGGTGTAATAAATACGTTCATGGAATGTAGTGTAGTTAACTAGAAAGCAGGCAACGTTGAATGATGTAATTCAGGCTTTTTGGTTTTCAGTTTTTATTAGTTGTCAGTACGGAGGGGGCGTTATACAGTATTTTCCAATGTAATTCCAAATGTTACTTATCAGTTGTGATCAGCCTTTACAATTTTTTGCACCATAAAATAATCATAGGAGTTGTGTGTTTCCCCGATATTTAGAGATAATTTTGCATGCAGTATTTTTAAGTTGTGCTTTATAGCATAATGTAAGCAATGTAAATGGACTTCTATTTTAAACAACTAGTCATAGGTTTGAGTCATCATAAAATTGCTAGACGAGTAATGGACCTGTGGCGCAGCAGCCTGTACAATATGCAATTTACAGATGATCAGTGGTTACCATTTTTAGATAGAAATCCTTTTGTAACCTGCATGCTAGAAGTTCCATCTCTAGTACACAGTTCAGTGGGTTATGTGTCTCCTGTAGACATCTAATTTGAATTAGCAATGCATATGCTTGCAGGTCTAATTTCATCCTTCGGACTTATGAAGTTGATAAAGTGTGTGCTATTAAGGTTAGTAGCAGTTGGCATCTTTTAAGTGCCAAACATCATTCTTTTCTATTTTCTGCTGTAGGATTATTGGATATGCTATCTTAAGTAGGCAGCCAGTGTAAAAGACAAAGAACAGGAGTCACAGGGCAGAACCTAGAGCTCCTCAAGTGATTTTTCCATCAACATTTTGAATTGACTTCAGACATTTAAATAGAAATGTAGGCAAGCCCAGGTGTAAAGTGTTAGCATAGTTGAGTCCAGCTGGTCAATGGTGGATGCTGGCACCTTTTACCACCATGAGGTTTAAGAAAGGGTCACAGTTAAATATCTCACTTAAGTTATTGACTAGGACCACCAGGTCCAAGACCCAAGCACTTTGGTCAAGCAAAATGCAGTGCCGGGGATCTGAGAAGCACAACCGTTTTTTAATGACCATTTAGGCAGAGTCTTTTATTTGTCTGTCATCCGCTGCTGCTGTGTTCCTTGGCACCTGTTCTGAATCCTAAGAACTCCATTGAAGATCAAGCAGAATCTGGGTGTCATCAGAATAAAGATAACACTGAAGACCACAATCCTCTATCACACAGGGCATGAGGAAGCAATGACAATTAAGCAATAATGGAAAGGAAGCAATTACCTATGTGTACTCTCAGTACACTGCCAGAAGAAAGGAAAATAAATAAATACATTTTAAGACAGAGTCCAGGGTACTCATCACCCACTCCATACGACCAAGGAAAGTATATGGCCCCTGTGTAAATTGCTGAGGATTGTCTCTGCCTTAAAGGGATCTCCATTCCAGTTTTCTAATATAGAATGGCACATGTTAACTATTTTAAAAGCAAACCTCTAAAGGAAATGAAGAAGTAACAGTTGAAAAGAGAACTGATCCAAAATGTTATGTTCCAAAGGATGGCACTCTTTGTACTGTTTCGATAACTGGATAACACATATTTTGGGTAGTTTTGTATAATGTTGCACTTGTCGCTTTCAAACTGCTTTTAAACAATGCAATTTTACATGTTTGTGGGAAATATGCCCATTAAAGAAAACATCACTTCATTTGGGAGGAAACAACGTTTTAATCATAACATGGTGTTCCAAATGAGCAAGCAGGTTTACATGCTACATACAATGCCATCAAAACTGTTTACAGCTACAGGGAGTGCTGTGTATGTGTGTCTGTGAGTGGGTAGGTGGCATGGATAAATGTGGTTCCAGTTAATTTGGTGGTTCTTTTAGTTGCATGTTTGTGCTGCTTGTAACTCTGTAATATCTATACCTTAATACAATTTTGAATCATACTTGTGTCTTTAATTTATTTCCACAAAAGGCAGGTGAGTGGATAGGCTAGGGGATGAAACATGGGGCTACAAAGCATGCATAGCCTAAATCTGTGAGTAGTAAGCAACATTGCTGGGGCAGTGGAAACAAGGTGATGTCCTTGGTGCTGTATCAAAGCCAATATGGTGTTTTACATTGTCAAGGATCCAACAGCGTGTACTCTCAGGTGGCCATGGTGTCCTTCCAGGTATGGGCAGAAGATCTAAATATTTTCACACAGGTGCTCACCCATTCCTACAGAGTGTACAGTGATGACAAGCAGGTGAACACTCCCTAAATATATGAAGCCTGTCTAACAAGAGCTAACAAGGATACATTGCCCTACTCATGATATTTAGAAGAACAATATGGGTAATGCAGGACTGTCTTTAGCCTCCATGGGTGCACTCCCTCCTCACTGTATCACCACCAAGTGTGTCGGACCTACGACCTTTATTTAAGTATTTACTTTAGTAATTAAGGTGGACCATTGCATTTCCCTTGCCTACCTCTTGAGTCCTGCCTGAAACCCATATTCTGACAACCTGAACCTTGCACACTTGCAGAACATGGTCTTGTATTTTCTAGAACTCCTCAATGGGAACTCACTGGCACTTGGTATCTTGGTATGCCCTTCCATCCAGAAGTTTAAATTGATCCTGAAATGTATGTTACTAGAAGGCAAAGGGAAACCACAGCTCCTCAGCACTAGTGCTCCTTCCTGATGTTATGCAATTATAGGTATGATAAGACTGTTGCTTGTTTTCACTGTTAATTGGTCACACAGCAGCTTATTTGCACCTCAGTCACTCAATATGGTATACTTTTACCAACACATCATGCTGTAACGCTGTGTACATTCATTGCTAGTTGATTATACAATGGAATCGGTGCCAGTGGGTGTTAGAAATTAACTTTACATGGATGATCTGCAGGTCAATTAACTCTTTGAGTTGGGGATAGTGGATGCCATGTCACTATTGCCATTCTGGAGGGTGTAGTTCAGTAACAAAGGCTCTGCAAGTGTGGGACAAATCAGATATACATTGTTACTGTTGAACCTAGTAGCCTTAAAACTATTTGAGTTTCGACAAACTCCCCTTTTCAAAGTGCAAAAACGACACTACTACAAAGCTACTTCCTCTTCAGTTCTTCAACTCCTACAAACTAAAGGAGAATAATGAGAACTCCTTTTGCTACTAACATAGCTACTGGTTTTGGACTCATTGGATGAACAATGGACCTATTAAACAAACATTATGCATATTCAATGTATAATTTTATAGAGCAAGTTTATTGCAGAGGTGTTTATGGTTTAGAAATGCTCCTGTTAAACCCTATGATAAAGCCAGGAGTAGCTGAATAATCTTGCATCTCATCCCATCTTCTTTTGACAATGTTATGACAGAGAACCAGTTCTGGAACTCAAAATTATTTAAAAAATAAAAATTATTAAAATGATGGTTTACTGTAAACATGGGTTTAAACTTTCTATTGCATTTTGATAATCATTGCAAAGGAGTTGAAGGATAATATGCCACATGATAACTTGCTACACCTTTTGAGCATGATTATTTTTGTAGAATGCAATTTCCTTTGTCAGCAGTTAATAGAGAGTTTTTTTTATCAGTGTAGACCGGCGAAACAAGCAGAAAAGCTTGCTAGTGAGCTAGCCTTGCCAGGAACAAAGAGAAAAACAATGACCTGTATTCAGTGTGTGAAACTACATGGCATCAGAAATATAATTGTAAAACATTAGTATGTTTCTACTGTCTTAGAATCAACCTTAGTAAACTTCTTTCTGATATGAAGTAAACGAAAAATGTCAGTATGCATTTGAGACGCACCTCTACTGAGAAACCTTCCTATTTCACCATCATTTAATATTTGTGACCTTTCAAGAATAGACGTTGTACAGTAATATTCACTCCAAGAATTTTAAAGAATCAGGATTTCTCACGGGAATTGGTGTCCCAGTAAACCTGTGGGTCTAACAATCTCATTTATTCTGTTACCTGCTAAGCATTAAAACAATTAGGAAACTATATGCAATTGCTAGTTATTGAAACAGTCAAAAAGCATCAGAGAAATCAATCCTGGCAAACCACCGACTTTTAAGGAAAGTGAATATATGTGACATTTGGACACAGCAAATAATGGGTTAAATGAAAATATATACGGCCGCCAAGTAACACTTCCGTATCTATATTTTCTATTCTCTGTGGTCTTTGGAGACTAAGGGCCTAATTACGACATCAGCAGATGGAAAAGGCCGTCCTCCTAAGTCCCACCCTCAGGTTAATGCCAGTGCAGTCCCCTTCCCACAGACTCTATTACGAGTTTCCTGCTGGGCCAGCGGGAAACAGCCTACAACACTGGCAGACAGTGAAAAGCGCAACAGGGCTGGCCATGGGGGTCCCTGCACTGCCCATGCCAAGTGCATAGGCAGTACAGGGGCCCTCACTAGGCCCCCCTGCACCCCATCTCGACCAGCTTTAATGTGTCAGGGCTACCATCATGTAAATGCCACTAGCGGATTAGGCAAGTCAGCACTGCCAACACCTCCAGTGGAGGAGAAGTGGCGGTGCTGGTGGCCTGACCATGGCGCAACCGCCACAATCGTAATATGGCTGTTGGACCGCCACATTGGCGGCAGTCCAACCGCCACCACTGCCCTGGCGGTCTTAAGACTGCCAGGTTCATAATGAGGCCCACAATATTAGTCGCTCTTGATCTTTTAAAATGAGTGTAGATCTGTCAATAATTATCTTTTTTTATAATTATATTGATTGGCATTTTCAGAATAGCATATCAAAAACATAAATCAGTGCTTCATGTGCAACCAAACTGCAATGTTCGACCCCTACATTCATATTAGATAACATTAGTTATTGAGCAGTTGTTTCTCTTAAATATTAATTATGATATTCAACTATAAATGTTTCTCTGCCAATTTCCCATAGATTTCTCTCTGTTGACATTTAGGGAGGTCTGTTATATGGAGGGCCCATTGTTTTGGTAATCATTGCATGCCCCCCTACCCTTCAAGGTTACCAAATCCTATGTCATTCTTTCGTTTCTGCGGGTGAGTTTAATGGGTTTTTCATGGCAATCCGGCATCATGCTAGATCTATCCCAAGAGCTATCATTCATTTTGACATTTTTGCTTCTTTTCATTGTAGCATAATTCCTAATAAGTATCCCCTCCCACTATGTGTGATAGTGCTCTTGTCACTTGCCAGAATTCTACCAGTGGCAGTCAGGACCATGTCATATGTAAAATGTTTATCGAAGGCAGCCTGCATCTACTACAAGCAATTGGTTTACCGGCTATAGCTTAGAGAGATTTCTGGAGGTCATGCACATTCTATGTTAATAATTAACTGAATAACCTAGCAACGGGTTACCCCTGCCGGACCTGCTCAAAGGCTTTCTTCCAGTCTACACTAGTCAACTCTTCCTAGCAGTCAACACTCAAGCTATTGTTGGTGCAGTTCGTCTCACCAACCCTATCTGTAAGCAAGGCCACATGAAACTATGAACAGTCACCTGTAACCTGCCAGGTCTATCAATAGTCATATAACTGCATGTTACTTCTGCATATCTGGAAATGTGGTCCTAATCCTGGGGGTATTACAAAAACTATTCAGGTCCCACCCTGAAACGCTCCAGAGCTTGCGCAAAGAAAATGAATGAACTATTTAGGTAACGATCGTCTGTATGTTCATAGCCCCTCTTACGCCATCTTGCAAAAAACGTCTGTGAACATGGTAGAAATTGATTTCAGGCCCCAGAGAAGGAATGTCTTCTGTGTAGGGTGGCCTTCTGAAGACTTTGTAGACCACTAGGTACCACATCCAGGCTATTTCTTGGAGCAAATGGGGGAGGTTTCCAGAAGCTTTTATCCCCATCATAAATACTTCTAGTTCTGTGGATGGGTCTCAGGATCCAGGTAAGACAGCAATTATCTTTGATTAAACTGTGTTACAGTTTTTGAGAACTACTAGTGAATCTTCATTATTTGGTGCCATTTATCAACTGATCCATAATGCCTAATACCCATGAGTGTCTAGTGTTCTGGAGATACCTATACCAACATGTGTAAGTCTAGCATTCTCATGATGAAGCACCATTTCACTCACATTGTATAGGCAAGTTGTGTGTCTTTCAATTCTATTGATTTTTCTGTAATACCCCCCCTTTGTTGTGTTGCAGATTTCCAAGCTCGCACTGCTTGTGGTAGGACCTTACATTGTCAAACAGCATGGCTTTTATAAGAAGATGCCTCTTTTTGTAGGGTCAGGCCCAAGTTTTTGGACTGATGCTGATGATTTTCCAACTCTGAGTGCACTGAAACTGGCTAATCAGACCTCAGTGCCACTGCCCTGACCCTAAAATGTATATGTTACATGGCTATACCCAATTGAAATAGGCTAACTTACCTTTAAGCCCTAGCATATGGTACCCAGGGTATCCAAGGCATGTATGTTATAGAGTTACCCCAGGGATTTCAGCACTGGTTGTGGCACCCTGGGTGTGACACATGTAAAATGAGTCTCTCTGTCTGCCATTGCAGACTAGAAGAGTAGTTTTATATTGCTAGCCCTACTTTGCCATTTAAAGCAATGACAAGGCCAAACCTCCCTCTGCAATATGTGTAAGTTACCCCTATGGCAGGCCTACCGAGCCCCAAGGAGAAGCGCAGCATATCTCATGGGCAGATCATGTACTTTACATGTTGTAGCAGTAAAAATGCAAAACTGCCATTTTTACTGTAGACAAGTTTGGTGAACGGTGCGACCAAAGTCCATACTCCAAGGTATCAAATAACTCATTGTATTAAGCCTGAATTGAATCTCAAGTCAAAAATAATGTAATACATAGCTGTCACTTGAAGCCTTTAGTTTCCTATTCCCTGAACAGTGCATAAAAAGTCTGTCCCTTAGATAGCTTTCTGCCCTTGTGGGGAGACATGCTAACAACCCCACGGAAAGGTGCAAATAGAAGTCTGCACTGAAGAGAGATGTTGCCGCCATCTTGCAGGAAGCTACAGTGGTGTTGGCCCAAAATGCGAGCTTTAATTGTCTAGGTAGACAGGCTGACACTAGGGGCAGGGTAGGGGAAAAAGGGTGGGTAGCCCCCTTGGTGGCCACATCTCTGGGTTGGGCTAGGGAGCCCTGGACACCAATTGATGGTTCTGCTATGTTGGGAGTGGGCAGAATAATGCACTTGGGATAGCCAGATGCCACATTTCTCAGGAAGTGGTAATCAGGAGGGAGGGAACACAGTAGCCCACTGGCTACTGACCATGTCTACCATGGGGGTACTTTCTGACCATAAATAGGGCACTCCTGGCACCATGAACTCAGATGTGGACTGGGAAAAGGTCTGCCCTGCTGCACTGTGGAAATGGCAAATAGAGACTGCACTGGTATGGACTGCACCTGCTGAACCTGGTGGCTAGCAAAGAAAAGGATCTGTGTCTGTTATGTGCTGCTCATGGAGAAGTCGTCTCCATTGCCCAGCAAAAGCAAGAAACTTCAAGGATCAGTTGGATGACCTCATGTTCACAGCACATGGCCACAACAGCTGAAGGAGCCTGCTGGGCCAAGTTGGTAGCCCAGAATCTTCAAATCTCTGCCAACCGCCACCAGTGCAGCACCAGAGACCAGGACCTAATGTTCACCCATCTTGGTCTGCTGGACCCGGAAGAGTCATCAGAGTGCAACTTGGTTGCCCAGAAAGCAAGCCACATCCCAGAGAAGGATTAGGCCGTGACTGCGACAGTCAGGCGACTGGTAGTCCAGTGGTGATTGGACTTCAGCCAGACCTGAGAGAAGTTAGAGGGACGTCGACCACTGTGACCATGACCGTCTCATCACATTTGTGGACCATGGAGTAGCCACATGAAGAACCCCATTGACGGCATCTCATCCACAGCATCCTTGATCATTTTCAGCATTCTTCATTGCTTGCAGCAGGACCTCTTCCATAGAAACCCATAGCAAGGGATACAAGTGCCTGGAACTGCCGAAGACTGCTTCATCTGTGGAGGTAACTGTTTCTGTTGGCCATTCTGGTCCCCCTGACCGTCTTGTCGGAGTTAGTAGCTCAAAGTAACTCCAACTGACCGCAATCCAACTAGCCACAGTTTTGCTTAATTGTGGTTCAGTGAAATGTTTTTGACTTACTATTCCATAAATTCTACATCTCCAGAACTCTCTGGTGGAACCTTTTTAATGTGGTGTAAAGAAATACATACAAATACAGTCTTTGTATGGATTGGTCTCGGATTTCTTAAGTGTCTTGTGTATTTCTTCTTCAATTGTTTTGGTGCTGTTTAAATGCTTTGTACTTGTTCCTTCATGTAAGCCTTGCTGCTGAGAGCAACAGGTAAACAGTGTTGAGCTGGAGGGTTTCACAAACAAATACTATGGGTCTTAAAGAAGTTGGTAAGTGTATTACACAGTGAGTTTGCACAACCACACCATAATACACCCCTTTTCCTCACAGCTTTTATGCATGGAATTTTGGCTGCTTCAATTGTGAGAAGAGAGAGTCAGGGTAACAAGAAACTGACACAGTATTGAAGTGCTTTTGGAGCATAAGTGAGGCCTCCTGATGAATCTTAAACTATACCCCAGCTGTGTCATGCAGTTGATGAGTGGTCTGACCACGGTTAATCCACTCCAATAAAGACACCTGACGCCTTTGTAATGCTTGTGAGAGAATAGCGCTTGGCAAAACCTCACCTCACAAACTTATTGTGCTCTAAATATCATTTATGTAAATATTGTCCAATTGAGTTTAGATTTTTTAAATTACCGCCCATAGGGCGATACTTTTGTGAACAATATTTAGGGCGAGATAATTTTCTATAAGATTCTAGTATCATATCTTTGCACAGTCACTCACAGGAGCTTACCCTAGATGAGAATCTTCATTATAAAAATTAATTTGTCTAATTTTTTCTACCTATCATTTGTTGTGACGAATGAATAACTTTGTGTTTTTAGTCACCCAGATAATTTTGGGAGCGCAGCTAATCCTCTTAAACCAATGCAGATTACCTCGTCTGGCCATGCACAGGTGCAACTCTGCACTGACTTTTGTGTTTATTACAAAAAAATCTATTCATACGATAGTTTCTGCTTGCATAGTTGGTGGGAACTGGGCAGAGCTCTGTGCTTTCCAAACATTTTCTCATGGTGGCCCTAACTCATCAAGGCAATGCCATCTACTGCTGGTTTATCTAGTAAAACAATTACATTCTGCTCGAGTGAGAGTCATACACAAATTAAAACTCATCATTTTATAAATGTATTTAAAGAGATCATTCCTTCTCTTTTATTCAATTCCATGTGCTGACTTACCAATAAAAGTGGAAAACGATGCCAATTTATAGTTACATCCCCTGCTTTCTTTGGATATTTCCTTTAAATTAGACTCAATATTGTTTAGTGATCTCTTAAAATATATTAATAAATGAAAGCTGTGTTGCCTTTTGAAATGATTTACTCAACTCTGGACCATGCTTAGTATTTTCAGCATATTCCATGATCATAACAACTGGCTTTAACATGGCGCCACAATTTAGTGTGATAATTTATATATAACATATGTTACTAATACTCAATCAGATACACTAAATTTATCAAACTCACTCAGGATGATGAAATACTGTGCTGGCCAAGACAGGGTCAAACGTTATATGAGCTTCAAATCAAATCAAATGTCAGTAGAGGGCGTTCTAACTCGCTGGACCATCTGGTTAGCTTTAACATTGATAAAATCATTAATTTTGTCAGTGTTTAAAATGGTCTCAATAAATACATACATTTTTAAATTGCATTCACTTGAACCCATCTTGTAGCGGCCTTTAACATACTTATAAACTCAAGGTAATATATCATTTCTTTTTTTGAGAAATTAAATGAGTTATTTGTTGATGAGTGGGAACTCGAAGGAAAAGTAGTCTTGTTAATCTATAAATTTACATGGCAACAAATAGACCTCTTCCTACATATATATTCACTGAAAAAAACAAAGGTTACAGGGACGTTATAGTTAGATTCTGAATTTACTCGTACATCGTTCACTATATAAAACTGGTACCATCTTAAGAGAAACACTAAGTTTCCTCCTATCGCTTTCGGGGCCTTTGCTGGGTAATTCATTGGTATGCGTGTTTAAGCTGCGTGTGGGACACTTTGAACCATCCAGTCGGATCTACTGCAGATATGGGGACTTGAAGTTAGCTACAAAACCTGGGTGTTTACTATGAGGTGCGCCTTCCAAGCCTGCACCTTACATGCCACTTGAACTGAAGGGACATCAGTCTGAGACTCAGCTGGTCCGTTGAACCCTTTTTTATTACCCTCCTATGTTAACAAAGTATGGAAGCACTGGGGTCGCAGGAAGACAATAGAATCTATTTTGTGCACCGGTGCTTGGTTTCATTCTTAGAGCACCTATTTTCAACCTTTTATACTTGTGTCTGTTGTTAACTGGGGTTTTTTCACAATCACCACAACTTTAGGTGATGGCACTTGGTTGTCTTCGCAAACTCCTGCTCTGTTGGCAAGACTTCTGGCTTGGACTGTCCAATGGAAGAAAAAGATTAGAGCACGGGAACTAAAATTAGATAATTGTTTGGAAGTCTAGCCAGGCATTAAAGGATCTGACTGACCTGGACTATTCTTAGGACATGAATTTAGATCCTGGCAGAGGGGTTACTCCATGACAACAATAACGGATATCCCATCTGCCAAATTCTTGTTTTCCATGGTATTTAGATTTCGGCAGAGAGGATATCCTTCACCGTTGTGACAGAGTAACCCCTCAGCTGAGATCTAAATCAGGCCCTTAGTGTTTTTTCAGTCACATCCCGTAGATGTACACTAAGACTATGACTATAATAAAATAATACTGAGTGAACACTGACCTTAATTTCTTGTGATCACAGCAGCATACCTGGACCAATAAGTATGCCACTACTTAGCTTAATCTGTGACTGCTCAGCCATATTTGCATTGAAGTGTAGTCGATCTAGTGTTAAGTGGTTAACTTTTTCCATACTCCGCATCCGCCCGCCCTACAGTTTACCACTAGTTTCCACATGGACTCTTAGATACGAACATAATTATTGTAGATGAATAGTCTTTTGATAATTTCCAGGACTTGAAGGTTCTATACATACCACTGTCCCCTCAGGCTGCTAGCCTAAGCCATCCAGTCCCTGCAAGGCCTTAGTATATCCAGTGCAATGTGAACAAGCTCCATTGAGCTCAGCGGCTCTGTCAGCCCACTTCTACCATCGTATGATTAGTGTTCTTTCGGTTCATTATCAATACATCCTTGGTCATACAAACAGAAAGAGATGGTCATGTATTTGAGAATGGGGTAAATTGGTGGAAATCCAGGAAAAGTTCTACCCTCTTATGAAACAGAAGGAAAATTCAAGGCTGTTCATATTCTCGACTGGTGTCTTTGGGTTTTTCACTCAAATTACTGATCACTGACTTCTAGAGCCATCCGTTATGAAGACGGGTATAAGAGCACTGTATACATACAGCCAATCATTCTTCATGCCTGGAGAGACGCAGAATTTGAACTGAGGAATTTTTAGTTCTGTATTGCAGATGTAGAATAGTATTGGCTACAAGCAAACTTATAAAAAGGAGAGAAAGAAGGCAAGCAGAATATAATTCAACTGTAATGTGATAATATACAAAGTATGTACCTTTGTATCTGTGGCATCCACGTTACGGAAACACCCCTTACAAGGCTTTAGATAGTCATGACTAAAGGTGATAATAAATTAGAACAATGAGGACTGAGCTCATCAAAGGTGTTCCGAACTCTGGGTCAATGCTCTTTTGTATACACAAAATCTATGATTTTCTGCAAACTGTTTTCCCCCAGGATACCTGAGTTTTTAAACACTTAACGAATTCCCTTTACTTTTGCACACCATTGCCCGGACCGTATCATATCAAAAAGAAAGGATTCATTGATGATATACAGCTAAATACCAGAATTATTTTTCAGTAATCTCGCAATTTAACAGCATCTAATATTTCAAATTTCCTTAACTCGGTTTGTTACAGTGTTTATATCCTCAGTTATTTTGTATGCCGACTTGTACGGAGTTGACCTGGCAAAGAAACTGCACTGGGATATTCATGAAAAGGTAAGCTGTTTGGTAAAGTGACCGGACAACTGGCAAAAGCTTGATTATCTTCTGTAAATTACATACATTTGCAGTAATAAGCGTTCACTTCATGCTCAGTGGTGTATTTAGGCAACATAGCCTCTTTTGAACTGCCTACAGGTGCGTTTGCACACTGAACTTTTACCTCAGTGTACCAGTTTTGACCATTGTGCCCAGGTGTTATTGTTTAATTTTTATTTAGCAGCTGTCCTGATATCGAGCACTGGGTAAAATATGTCACAAAGGGCAGATCTGGTATTAGCATGGCCGACATCCTCTTCCGAACATATTTTATATTTCTTCTCGAGTTTTGAGCTATAACCAGTCGAAACACAGGCCCATATTTATACCTTTTTTGTGCCGCATTTGCGTCATTTTTTGACGCAAACTTGCAAAATATAATTATAATTTGAAAGTTTTTGCCGCTTTTGCGTTAAAAAAACGGCAAATGCGGCGCAATAAAAGTATAAATATGGGTTAAGTGTCTGACTGGTAACCTGAACAACCTATATTTCTTTCTTCACATTTACCAGCAAATGTGTCATGAAGGGCACGCGCTCTATCATCCTGCATGGAAAATTGTTTCTTAAATTATGCCCTGCTAGGTTGCCAATAAAGCCTCAAATTGACTGATAAAATAGGAATAGTAATAGTAGGTAAGGCGACAAGATGATGAAGGTTTAAATTAAATACTTAGAAAATAAGCAAAACATTCCAACATATCAAAACATACCATGAGCAAAATATGCAACAAAATGCCTGTTTCTCAGCTGCGTTAAAAATTGTATGTTTTTTTTATCATTGTTCGCTTTTTACCAAATCCAAATACAGTTGCATAATTGAATATCTCTTAAAAAAGGACCTTTGAAGTTGGCACTTCTTCAAGTGATCTGCTTTTCAGTCTGGAATGCAGCATGTGCAAACCATTCACAGTAAAGAAGCAAACATCTTTCCAAAGTTCAGTGTGTGTTACTTTTTTGTGGTTTGTTGGTTAGCGGGTATTATGCAGGCAAAGGTGAAACGTAAATTATGCTGCCATAACTTGCATAATTTAGGGAATTTCACATTGCGCTTGTTATGCAAAGTTCCTTATTTTATGCCAAGAACAAATTATGACGTAATTCTGTACCATTTACATTAAAATGTTATCACAAGTTTGTGGGAATAACGCATAATTCCAGAACAAAAGCCGCTGTTTTTTTGTTATAAATTTTAAACCTGAAATGCTTCCTTGCAGATTCATTTTTTGCTAAAATGTAGAGCTAAATAATGAATCTGTTTTTACGTAATTCACGGAATTTTGTGCAATATCCCTGAACGTTTGTTTAATTACACAAAAGCAACATATGTCAATTTTACACACACCTAGCCTTGGGGGTTATTGCAAGTGAAAACAGACACGAATATCAACATTGCAGGGATCTGTATATCCCCAAAGAGAAATCCCTGTGGTATTCACAGTTTAAGTGTTGCAAATAGACAATTACCATGCAAATCAGTGTTTGCATACCTGCTTTGCCTGATTCTTATAACTTTCCCCTATGCACACTTTGCCAGGTTTTTCCTGGAAAAATGTTTGCAGGGAACGAACTCAAGACTGTGGTCTTCTTGCACAACTTTTCATCCTGATTTGGAAAATCAGGATTTCCAGGACAGCCCTAATAGGTGACATAACTTTAGAAGGCCAAATTCAGAAAGGTTTCTTCTGCCATAAACGCATGATTACGACAAGAATTAACCCCATGCATGCCCGCCCAGCGTTATGATTAGCTGGGGTGCCGTGGCTGGGTGCTCCAACGCACACTGGGAGCCAGGGCTTGCTTTCTCCAACCCAGCAACACAGTGGCGGGTTGGAAAGAGCCCTTGTGCGCATGTGTGTTTTGACTTCCCTCAGTGCTCATCACCGCCATGGCCCCGCCCCTTTAAAATTAAAAAGATAATTTTTATTTTGAAAGGTTTGCAGCTCCTGCTGCTGGCAGGGGGAAAGGGGGTGACGCTCCTCCGCCATAGCGGAGGAGCTGTCCCCGGTAAGTTTGTCAACACCCCCAAACCTACATTTGTGGCAATTCACAAATTCCACTTAGACCATGTCCCAATCCAATACTGGTTAGAAATTTTCTCGCCCAAATTGGAGGCATAACTCTGCTCCAGTAAGGAAAGGAATTACATCACAGCTGGATTTAGGGGGTTGTACGGGAAGGGCCTGCTCCATGGGAAAACTTTTCCCAGTGGATAAAAACAAATTTGAAAAAACATGCATTTCCATAGCAGACTCACACACTGGGGAACAATAGGAGCCTGTGGGAAATGGGTGAAGACTTACGACTTTCCCAGTAGTACTCCTGGAAAGCTCTGCGTGGTGCAGCTTTCCAGGCGTACTACTGGGGATATTTGGGAATTAAAAAAAACAGAAACCTGCAAAAGATACACTCAGGCATAGAAGTAAATCTGTGCATGTATTTCTGCATTTTTTTTTTTTAGTAATCGGGCCCTATGTTCATGAGAGGCATGTAATTTAAAAATCCTAAAATGTTGGTAACATTGAAAGTGAAAGAGTGAGAGCGCCAGTGGAAATAGTGGTAAGCGTAATGTAGCCTGTTTTCTTCACTTCGGTTGTTGAGAGATAAAATCTGTCAAATGTTTCTATTTAATCTTGATTTAATCACATCTCCTATTCTCACATAGCTGAGCTCAAAATTTATTGGTATCTCCATTTTCGAAAATGTTATGTAGTGCATATTAAGGCCTTTCATATATATTTCTTTCGACATCCCTCTCAAAAATAATGTGGCAGGTTTTTTTCTCTCTTGCTTCAAATCACCTTAGTTCACACACTCTTGCCCCGTCTTCTGTTGCTTTTACTTTAACAGAAGCTATTATGTGAGCAGCACCCCTTTTGTGTATTTATCCATCAACCACAGCTGTAACTCCACAACTTGCTCTCTGCCTGCTTTTTATGGAGTGATGTACTTGTTTGCCTTAGCAACTGTTCAAATCCCTCCCCACTGCACTTTTACTGCTGGCAGTTAGGGTGACATCTCCTACCACACACACACACACACACACATGCAATAAGCACAATGCTCAGCCTTTATCTGTAATGTTATCAAACAGGTGATAACTTAGACCTGGGTAACATATGACAGTTGAATATTGCATCTAAGACAAGAACACCTTACAAGCCAGGTTATAAATGTCTCGTTCAGTTGTGAGTAGGGTGACTACCTGGCATGGAGGCAAATTTAGGACAGGACTGTAAAAAATTCAGGACAAACGGTCAACATTCAGGACAAAAATTTAGGCCCCAGGGAGGAGGGCCATACCTCACTGGTTTATCAATGCATGTATTTGCTATTTTTTGATATTGCACTATTTGTTCACTGTGCTAGGTAGGAGATTGCCTCTAGGTATGCTACATTTAGATGGCACATTATATCCTTGTTGTAGGAAGTTTTCCCTGTACATACTATTTCAAAGTAAGAAACAGTGTGCACAGGGTCCAAGGATTCCCCTTAGAGGTAAGATAGTGGCAAAAATAGATCATTCTAATGCTCTATTTTGTGGTAGTGTGGTCGAGCAGTAGGCTTATCAGAGGGTAGTGTTAAGTATTTGTTGTACACACACAGGCAATAAATGAGGAACACACACTCAAAGACTTACTCCAGGCCAATAGGTTTTTATATAGAAAAAAATATTTTCTTAGTTTATTTTAAGAACCACAGGTTCAAGATTTTCAAGTAATACTTCAAATGAAAGGTATTTCACTCAGGTATTCTAGGAACGTTTAATAATCGCAATAGCATGTACAGTTTTGACAAAAATGGCAATAAGCTATTTTAAAAGTGGACACTGCAAAAATCAACAGTTCCTGGGGGAGGTAAGTAATTGTTAAGTTCACAGGTAAGTAAAACACTTACAGGGTTCAAAGTTGGGTCCAAGGTAGCCCACCGTTGGGGGTTCAAGGCAACCCCAAAGTTACCACACCAGCAGCTCAGGGCCGGTCAGGTGCAGAGGTCAAAGAGGTGCCCAAAACACATAGGCTTCAATGGAGAACAGGGGTGCCCGGTTCCAGTCTGCCAGCAGGTAAGTACCTGCGTCCTCGGAGGGCAGACCAGGGGGGTTTTGTAGGGCACTGGGGGGGGGAGGCACAAACAGGCACAGAAAGTACACCCTCAGTGGCACAGGGGCGGCCGGGTGCAGAGTGCAAACAGGCGTCAGGTTTTGTATTGAAAGCAATGGGGAGACCCGGGGGTCTCTTCAATGATGCAGGCAGGCACAGGGGGGGGGTCCTCGGGGTAGCCACCACCTGAGCTAGGCAGAGGGTCACCTGGGGGTCGCTCCTGCACTGGAGTTCGGTTCCTTCCGGTCCTGGGGACTGAGGGTGCAGTGTTGATTCCAGGCGTCGGGTCCCTTGTTACAGGCTGTCGCGGTCAGGGGGAGCCTCTGGATTTCCTCTGCAGGCGTCGCTGTACGGGCTCAGGGGGATCAACTCTGGCTATTCACGGGCTCGCAGTCACCGGGGAGTCCTCCCTGTAGTGTTGGTTTTCCGCAGGTCGAGCCGAGGGCGTCGGGTGCAGAGTAGAAAGTCTCATACTTCCGGCGGGAAACGTGAAGTCCTTGAAGTTGTTTCTTTGTTACAAGAAAGTTGCAGATGGTTGAACAGTGCCGCTGTTCACTGGAGTTTCTTGGTCCTTGTGTGCAGGGCAGTCCTCTGAGGCTTCAGAGGTTGCTGGTCCCTGTTGGATGCGTCGCTGTTGCAGTTTTCTTCGAATTTGGGAGACAGGCCGGTAGGGCTGGGGCCAAAGCAGTTGTCGTCTCTGTCTTCACTGCAGGGCTTCAGGTCAGCAGTCCTTCTTCTTATTTAGGTTGCAGGAATCCAGTTTCCTAGGTTCTGGGGAGCTCCTAAATACTGAATTTAGGGGTGTGTTTAGGTCTGGGAGGGCAGTAGCCAATGGCTACTGTCCTTGAGGGTGGCTACACCCTCTTTGTGCCTCCTCCCTGTGGGGAGGGGGGCACATCCCCAATCCTATTGGGGGAATCCTCCATCCACAAGATGGAGGATTTCTAAAAGTAAGAGTCACCTCAGCTCAGGACACCTTAGGGGCTGTCCTGACGGGGGGGGGGGGATTCCTCTTTGTTTTTCTCATTATCTCCTCCAGCCTTGCCGCCAAAAGTGGGGGCAGTGGCCGGAGGGGGGGGGGCATCTCCACTAGCTGGGATGCCCTGGGGTGCTGTAACAAAAGGGGTGAGCCTTTGACGCTCACCGCCAGGTGTTACAGTTCCTGCAGGGGGAGGTGAGAAGCACCTCCACCCAGTACAGGCTTTGTTCCTGGCCACAGAGTGACAAAGGCACTCTCCCCATGTGGCCAGCAACATGTCTGGTGTGTGGCAGGCTGGCAAAAACTAGTCAGCCTACACTGGAAGTCGTGTATGTTTTCAGGGGGCATCTCTAAGATGCCCTCTGGGTATATTTTACAGTAAATTGTACATTGGCATCAGTGTGCATTTATTGTGCTGAGAAGTTTGATACCAAACTTCCCAGTTTTCAGTGTAGCCATTATGGAACTGTGAAGTTCGTGTTTGACAAACTCCCAGACCATATACTCTTATGGCTACCCTGCACTTACAATGTCTAAGGTTTTGCTTAGACACTGTAGGGGCACAGTGCTCATGCACCTATGCCCTCACCTGTGGTATAGTGGACCCTGATAATATAATATAATACACTGTTCCAAAACTAGTCGGAGGGAAAGAGAAGGAGTCCTAATAATCAGGAGCAAAAGTCCTCACACACCACATTTGGTGTCATGCTTCATCATTGGACAGCTCCTCGTCAGGCCGGCGCTGCAATGCCTGACGACCCATATTTGGTTCCGCGGCATCATCGATAACAAAAAGATCTCCGGCAAAGAGCCCCCCCTCGGGGGGTGCCCGTCAGGCATTGCAGCGCCGGCCTGACGAGGAGCTGTCCAGTGATGAAGCATGACACCAAATGTGGTGTGTGAGGACTTTTGCTCCTGATTATTAGGACTCCTTCTCTTTCCCTCCTACTAGGTTTGGAACAGTGTATTATATTATATTATCAGGTTGTCTGGAGGGTGTACACTGGACCATTACAGGGAGTGCAGAATTATTAGGCAAGTTGTATTTTTGAGGATTAATTTTATTATTGAACAACAACCATGTTCTCAATGAACCCAAAAAACTCATTAATATCAAAGCTGAATATTTTTGGAAGTAGTTTTTAGTTTGTTTTTAGTTTTAGCTATGTTAGGGGGATATCTGTGTGCGCAGGTGACTATTACTGTGCATAATTATTAGGCAACTTAACAAAAAAAAAAATATATACCCATTTCAATCATTTATTATTACCAGTGAAACCAATATAACATCTCAACATTCACAAATATACATTTCTGACATTCAAAAACAAAACAAAAACAAATCAGTGACCAATATAGCCACCTTTCTTTGCAAGGACACTCAAAAGCCTGCCATCCATGGATTCTGTCAGTGTTTTGATCTGTTCACCATCAACATTGCGTGCAGCAGCAACCACAGCCTCCCAGACACTGTTCAGAGAGGTGTACTGTTTTCCCTCCTTGTAAATCTCACATTTGATGATGGACCACAGGTTCTCAATGGGGTTCAGATCAGGTGAACAAGGAGGCCATGTCATTAGATTTCCTTCTTTTATACCCTTTCTTGCCAGCCACGCTGTGGAGTACTTGGACGCGTGTGATGGAGCATTGTCCTGCATGAAAATCATGTTTTTCTTGAAGGATGCAGACTTCTTCCTGTACCACTGCTTGAAGAAGGTGTCTTCCAGGAACTGGCAGTAGGACTGGGAGTTGAGCTTGACTCCATCCTCAACCCGAAAAGGCCCCACAAGCTCATCTTTGATGACACCAGCCCAAACCAGTACTCCACCTCCACCTTGCTGGCGTCTGAGTCGGACTGGAGCTCTCTGCCCATTACCAATCCAGCCACAGGCCCATCCATCTGGCCCATCAAGACTCACTCTCATTTCATCAGTCCATAAAACCTTAGAAAAATCAGTCTTGAGATATTTCTTGGCCCAGTCTTGACGTTTCAGCTTGTGTGTCTTGTTCAGTGGTGGTCGTCTTTCAGCCTTTCTTACCTTGGCCATGTCTCTGAGTATTGCACACCTTGTGCTTTTGGGCACTCCAGTGATGTTGCAGCTCTGAAATATGGCCAAACTGGTGGCAAGTGGCATCGTGGCAGCTGCACGCTTGACTTTTCTCAGTTCATGGGCAGTTATTTTGCGCCTTGGTTTTTCCACACGCTTCTTGCGACCCTGTTGACTATTTTGAATGAAACGCTTGATTGTTCGATGATCACGCTTCAGAAGCTTTGCAATTTTAAGAGTGCTGCATCCCTCTGCAAGATATCTCACTATTTTTGACTTTTCTGAGCCTGTCAAGTCCTTCTTTTGACCCATTTTGCCAAAGGAAAGGAAGTTGCCTAATAATTATGCACACCTGATATAGGGTGTTGATGTCATTAGACCACACCCCTTCTCATTACAGAGATGCACATCACCTAATATGCTTAATTGGTAGTAGGCTTTCGAGCCTATACAGCTTGGAGTAAGACAACATGCATAAAGAGGATGATGTGGTCAAAATACTAATTTGCCTAATAATTCTGCACTCCCTGTAAATCCTCCGATCCCTTCTCTTTATTTGTAGTATAGTGCACCCTGCCTTAGGGCTGTAAGGCCTGCTAGAGGGGTGACTTACCTATGCCACAGGCAGTGTGAGGTTGGCATGGCACTCTGAGGGGAGTGCCATGTCGACTTAGTCATTTTCTCCCCACCAGCACACACAAGCTGTGAAGCAGTGTGCATGTGCTGAGTGAGGGGTCCCCAGGGTGTCATAAGACATGCTGCAGCCCTTAGAGACCTTCCCTGGCATCAGGGCCCCCAGTTACAAGGGATTTACCTGAGTGCTAGGGTTGTGCCAATTGTGGAGACAAAGGTACAGTTTAGGGAAAGAACACTGGTGCTGGGGCCTGGTTAGCAGGGTCCCAGCACACTTTTAGATCATAACTTAGCATCAGCAAAGGCAAAAAGTCAGGGGGTAACCATGCCAAGGAGGCATTTCCTTACACTTGTTAATAGTAAATTGATGCCCTTGAGCACAGTGTCAATGGCATCACTCATACCCAAATATACCCAATCCTTCTTAGGGAGAGCATCAGCAACATTTTGATTTTGTTTCTAAACATTTCATTACCCATATCAATCTGTTTAGGAAACATTAAGGTAAGTGGCTTTTTCAGCTTCCCCTAGAATAGACAAGTTGGACAAACCCATGTGGCTTGCCTGACCCTCCTCTAGATGTCAATCCCCCCAAAAAATAAAGAGGCAGATCAGATGATGTGGGTGACATTTCTCACACCAAATGTCAGGCTGTGAGCTACCCACAACTTGTCTGTAGTCTCCGAGCACAGAAAAGGTCAAGCTACTACATTAAAGTGTGGGTGAGGAACTCTGTATCTCAGAACTGGGAACCCAACTACCAAACAGAGAAATAAAAACCTGGATGCAGTCAGGATCAGATGGGACATCCGCAGCAAGTGATTCAAAAGATTATAGCTAAGCACCGGACAAATGAGAAAGAGAAGAACAAGATGAAATAGTACCTAAAATCAGACAGGCCCTTCATGAGTACTGGAAAGTATTTTGTACCTGGAGAGTAGTCTCGGCAGAGAGGCCATATGCAGAAGAGGCACTGTCAAGTGGTTAAATAAGCAGCACCCTTCCACCCTTACAAACCCTGCTGGTGTAATGGTCCTTTGGTAGTTCTGTGGAGGGTGGGTAGGGGCTGTGCACCCTTGGAATGTTGGGCCCTGGGCAGTTGCTCACTCTACCCATGTCTTAAAATGGTTCTGTAGTTAAGCCTAGCCTGAACCAGTGGTCTGTCTCATTCCTAAGTGCCAAAGAACATAGAGAACTTTCAAAATATTTTGGATGCAAATTACAAAACCAAAAAAAATGTAAGAACAGGAAAAAGACTTTAAAATGTAGAAAAGTGTTTCTTTACCACATGGAAGTGTTTCAGTTTAGTATATCAGATCACAACATTGCATTGCCATTTATTTGATTTGGAAGTTTCTAAACATTTAATAACCCTCCCTCCTGACAGAGCCATGAGCAAACAAAGCGCACAAATTGTCAGGTGCCCCTTATGGCATGAACAATATTGTTTTTGTGGATGAGGCCCTTAAAACATATACAAGTGAGGTTTTTACGCCGGATCCATCTTGAACTAAATTACTTGAATGTGCTCTCAAATGTCATTCTCTAGACACATGAAGTAACTTGATTTGACTTAAATCACACAGTTTAGTTATGCAGATGATCTAGGATTTGATCCCAGGTTTCCTGGTCACACGTGGTGCAATTTAGCAACTGAGTAGATTATTTTCTTTTTCTCAATGCCCTTTAGTATCAGAGGACAATGTCTTTGTGTCAGATGAATAGTACACTGTGTTAAGTGAATACAGATCACAAGTTAATGTGGCAAAATGTCTAAAAAAAGGTATACAACATATGCTAATATCACTGGCTTTCTCAGTGGTCGAAGGACATTAACACAAGTATGGATGTTGTGATCCTGAGTGCAGTGGGGATGGGGTCAGTGAGTGTGGTGGCAGAATCAAAAGGAAGGCTAAAAAGGACAAAATATTCTGTGACTGTTGTTTGATCTTTCACCATCAGGTAACTGCATATTAAATAATGCACACTTTAAATGGAAAATACATACAAGTTAAATCAGTGGGGTAATATACTATTCCATGCTATAAAACTTCCATTGGTTAATGTGATCAGCGCAGATGTATGTGTGTGCAACCACAAGCCCATAGAAAATAATTCTGTTTTGTTCAGCAGGGAATAGTGCTTGTGTATTTTTAGTCCTGGACGGGCGTTGCCTGTCACAGAAAGCACTGAGAATGTGTAAGTCATTATTTTAAATTTGAATTATACGCAATATAAGATAGGCTGTCACGAAATGTGGACATAAGTTTAGATTAAAGACTAAAAAGTGTTTTCAAAGTGTTGATTTTAGTAATATGCTAATTGTACATAGAGGAAATAGATTTACAATTGTCAATTAAAAACATACATTCCACAGCTCAGCTTGGAACACCCTTGCAATTCCTCTCAAAAAGAATAAATTATTGTCTTCAGGAAACTTAAAGTGTCTCCATCAATTGACGCCACCTCTATCAGCTCCCAGTCAGCCTTTACATTTACAAATTAACCAACTGCACTGATCTACATTTCTTTTGAGTCAGCCAGCACCCTGACAAGAAGGCTTGTTTTTTTGTTTTTGTGTCTGTCCCTCCCTCGGAATCACAGTACAGGGGACCTTCCACTTTATCCAAGACTTTTAGGCCCCTAATTATAGGTTTTGTGGCCCAGGGCAATGCAGCAAATGACCTTGCTCCGCTGACCTGCTTCACATGGAAAGGGGAGGAATGCAGAGCCCTTTTGGCAGCCTAGCACCATCGGAGGTGCCTATGCCTGTGCTGCATACAGGATTGGAGGGAGACATTCCTACACAACAATGATGGGTCCACTCATTACAGAACCACTGTCCCAGTAATAAATGAAAATCTACTTCTCCCTGTTACCACTTACTCTTCTCTGTTTCGGGCCCTTGGCATGGATCTTTCTTTGAGGTGACTGTTAAGTATTAATAATTTGCAACAAATATTTATAAACTTCAAATGTAATCATAGTATTTATTCTCAAAAGGCAGTAAAGAGAGTTTTATAGATTTTTAAAGTCTTTATTATAAGAATCAATTAGTAATAAATCTTTAATAATCAAAAAAGTCATACAGAAACACGCATGAAGTGTGTCTTGAATCTGTCCCTATTCTGCTCATCTCTGGTTGACAGACTGAAAGTACATTTATAGAAGCAAACTGTCATGATTAGTTCAGTCTGGGAACATTTCACAAATAGGTTAAAAAGTATTCTCTTCCCTACTTTAACATAATTTCCCACGTCTATCAGCTTTAAGTGCTTACTGCTATCATTCTACTCTGTAACACTTTATTGTGTTATCTCTGTTTCAGTATAACGCTAACATCTACTCTATAGTGGAATGAATAACTATCTTGTACTCATGCAACCTAAGAACCAGCCAGCTTACGTAGTGAAGGTAGTAGTCGATATTGGCGTCACTGGGGGTCTTGGAACATCAGCTTTGGGGTCTCTGCTCTCACACTCTCGTAGTATCTATATCAGTGGTAACAATTATTAACATTTGTAAACGTTTTCTTGAAAGATTGCAGATTCATACAGTGTTTAGTTTTTTTTAAATGGAAGAGTTGGATACATGTGTCTCCTTTTCCACATGCTTTCTTTATTCTGTAAGAACAATATTGCATACATGAGTATAATTTCTGATTCCCTTTCCCATCCCTTCATAATGTTAGGTCATTTATACAGAACATTTTTTATTTTCTATGCACGAGTGCATTCCAAGGTAGGTGTCACGTAGGTTCTCATTATCCTAATGAGGCTACTGGATTTGGGTGGCAGAATCACCTGAATTGAGTACAATTCCACACCATGTGATGCTTGTCAGCCTAATCTGGGTTTTCCGGCTAACTAGCAGCGCCTCATCTCTGCCCAAGAGCAGGGATGAATGTAGCAACCAGACACATCACAGGAAAGACTCCTCAGGGGAATCATAGTCGATCAGATCTTATCCCTTTCTCTCAGTTATATTAGTCTCACACAGACAAAGACAAACAGAGGCAGAACATAGTTCGATAAGGGTTTACAGAAGAAACTGCATCTTAGATAAGATGGCATGTATTGCAATAACTAGGATGATAAAACAGACTAAAAGCAACATTGTGATGAGGAGTGTGAAACACAAAAACAGTCCCACCATACTTTCACTAGGAGTGATATATATCTTTCCTACCTAAGCTATGTTAGAGCACAATGTGATAAGCCCTAATCTGCCCTTCAGGTTTGCCCCCTGGGAAGACATCATCCTACACCTGAGCAAGGAAGCCTGTTGTCTAAAGAGACACCATCCCCATTTAAGCCAGGGATTCAGCAGTCTAAGAGTGCAGCTTTAGCTAAGATGTTCAGCAATTAGCATGCTGTTGTGGTCATCTGTCTGGAATCTCCCTCTGACGTGTATGGGACAAAGAAGTATTTTTATAATAAAACAGTTGATATTCTAAGAAAAGGTCCCCACGTAAGAATGTGTATGTTTCTGTGAATGTTGGAGACACAGCGTACCACTTTTGCCGGCAACCCTATCTGACTGCAGCCTTGAGGAAAGCACAGAGTGCAATGGTAAGAATGTGATGCTTTCCTAGGGGAAGGAACAAATAGATAGAGAAAATAAAACAACACCACAAATGTGGCTAATGCTAGAAAAATAAAGCAATGCCGACTAAAATGTAACTTGGCTAAGGTGCACAACGGCGGGTCTAGTAAGCTAAAATAAGTGTCTTAAATATGGCTAAAATAGCTATACAGCACCCTCCCGTTGCTGGTTCAAAGGTGGTTCGAAACTTTAAAATTAATAAAAGCTACTAAGATCTATTTATAAAAACATAGAAACATAAATGTCAATAATGAAAAGTTAAAAGACAATTGAGCAGGAATTGAAAGGGGGTAATTTAAAACATCAGTAGTGGCACCAATATAACCGAATTCCGAAGTCAATGCCATTTTTAAAATCTCCAATTATATCTGGGACAATTAAAGCCAGGAAATGTTCCACTTTGGCAGGTGGTAAAATATCCAAATTGTTGCCAGGGGAAACTGTAGAGCACTCATGTTCCAAAGCCTGAGTTCCAGCTGAGGCAGCAGCATTCTTTGTTGTGCCCAATGTCGAGTTAAGAGCTGCATTGTCCACAAGGGCAACTCATAGACAGCTTCCCGTAGCAAACGCACCCTCAACGCGCATGTCTGGTAATGAGCCCTCAGCGAGAACATCAAGTGATTAGCGTCCAATGAAAGTAGGCGCCGCATAGAAAGACAGACTTTTAGTGCACATTCAAACAGGCCCCAAAGGCATCAAAACACGGGCTGCACACAATCCAAATCCGTTCGGAATGACAGAGACCAGTCACACTCCAGTTGTTCCAAGAGTGGTGCTCCACATGCTGCATCATGCGTTCACAACACAGTTGCGCTGGTGGAAGCACTTTCAGTCCTCCTTGTTGTGAAGGGACAGCCATTGCACAGAAAAAATAGTAACAGCATGATGCCACCTATTACAGCCAAAGTAATCGAAAATCCCCCGAAAACACTCAAAAATACTGAGTGTATGGCTGAAGATATTAATCCAAATATAGAGGAGAAGGTGTGAATGAAACCAGAACCAACAGCCTGAAAGAAATGTGTGATTCCAGTAGTATTGGACACATTAAGGCCCTCATTACAACCCTGGCGGTTGTTGTTAAAGCAGCGGTAATACCGCCAACAGGCCGGTCGTAAAAAAAAATGAAGCACGACCACAGTGGAAACCGGCAACACAGACAGCCACTTTAACACTCTGACTGCCACAGCAGTAGCAACAAACACAGCGGCGGTAACCGCCAACACACAGGCGTAAGACAATGTACCGCCCACCCCATTACAACCCGCCCATCCACCAGCTTTTCCAGGGCAGTACCAACGCCATCAAAAGCACGGCAGAAACAGTACTTGGAAGGGAACCCACTCACCTCTCAACACTCAACGAAGAACCAGGATGCCATGGAACCCGAGCTGCACGTCCTGCTCATGCTGGTCTACCTTCTCATACCTTAGGAGTACCAACGGCAGCGAGGACGACGACGGTGAGTACAGCACCTAGTAGACAGGGGAGGGGGGAGGAAAAAGAGAGTGACACACACACGCAACACGCAACATCCCCACACCCACCCTCACCCCCAACACCATACACACAAACACATGCAACTACATTACATATACACCACGTAACCCCCTGGAATAACGCAAGGACAAAAGGAATTGAGTCAAATTAGTGTAATATTAGAATTCCAGAGAAATACGTTCAGAAATAAATAAACAGTATGTACTATATATACAATATATACAAAATGAGGGACAATGCCCACACAAAAAAGGCCAAGCCCATACTTGACTCCTGCCTGAAAATGGAGAGAACACTGCAGGGGCATCAGGTCGAAAACACACAGGTGCCTCAGGGGGACGGAAGATGGTACTACACCACTGCTCCTGGAGGAGGGTGCCTTTCTCCACTGGTTCTGGAGGGGGCTTTGTGCCCAGTCTGTTTCATCCTGCTGAGGATAGGGTGAGTGGATATCTTTCTCCACTGGTTCTGGAGGGGGCTTTGTGCCCAGTGATGCAGCAATTTGGGGGTGGAAGGTCATAGTCCCTCACCTGGGTGTCAGAGCCACGAGATTTGCAGTGGTCAGGATGCATGATAGTCCATGGAGGCAGGGCTACAGTCCATCTGCCGGCAGCCACTGCTGCACAGTGGTGGTAGTGCCGGTGCTGGTGGGGGTGCTGCCAGTGGTGGGGGGAGACTCCAGCCCTTCTCCTGCAGCCTCGGACGGCTGCCCACTGGGGCTGCTGCCAGTGGTGCTACTGTCAGCGGTGCGGGTGGCGGTACTAGCGGCTGTGTAGGTGGCGGCGCTGGCTGCGGTGGAGGTGCCGGTGCTGCCAGTGGTGGGAGGAGGCTCCTGCCCTTCCCCTGCAGCCTCGGACGGCTGCCCACTGGGGCTGCTGCTGCTGACAGTAGTGGTGCTTGCGGCAGTGCAGGTGGAGGTGCAGGTGGCAGTGCTTGCTGCGGTGCAGGTGGCGGTGCTGGTCACGGTGCAGGTGGCGGTGCTGGCTGTTGTGCTGGTAGCCACCAGGCCTTCACCTGCAGGCTCAGACGGCTGAAGTGCCTTTGCTGGTGTTTTCTGCACATTCCTGCCCTTGGCAGATGGTGGTGTCACCTTGGGTCTGGCAGCTGGAGTCTTTGACGTGGTCTTGCTGGGTGGTTGTGCCTCCTTCCCCTTACTGGATGCTGTCCCCTTCTTCACCTTGCCAGGTGGCGGATTGGTCTTTGCCTTGGCAGGGGTTGGTGGCACAATGGCTGGCCTGATGGGTGCCCCCTTTGAGCCTATGACAGCTGCAGGTACCACAGTGGATGTGGACTTGGTGGCTGAGGTGCTGGGCTGGGATCTGGACACCCTGGCCCGAGGGGAAGGATAGGGGGGAAGGGGTAGGGAACAGGTCAGTGTTGGCTAGGAAAAGCTTCTTAGGGACATTGGGGCGGGAAGAGGGTGAAGTTTTGGGAGTGGAGGGAGAGGGAGTGGTTGTAGGAGGTGTCCGTCTGCTGTGTTTGGGTGCAGGTGCATGAGCTGGATGCTGTTGTGAGGTGGATGGCTGTTGGGTAGGTGTGTGCTTGGGTTTGTGTACTTTGGGAGGAGGGGTCACAGACACAGTGGGTGAGGACACAGGGGACGTATGCATGGATGTGGGGTGGTGACTGCCAGTGAGTGGTGTGTAGTGATGGGTGGCTGGTGATGGAGGTAGTGGATGAGGATGTAGAGCATGCAGATGTGAGTAGAGGCGCTACTTTGAGGGAGGTGGATGACGAGGAGGAGGGGGGCACAGTGGAGGCAGTGGATGTTGGTGTGTCTGCATGGGGATGATGCTTGTGTGAGTGCCTGTGAGATGAAGTGTGGTGCTTGTGTTTGCCTGAGCCACTTTTGTGTGTTGATTCTGGTGAATGCTGGGCTGAAGTGGGCTTGGGATAGGTTGGGGTTGAGGGGATTGGGACTGGGTAGAGGAAGTTGGAGGGGGAGGCTAGAGACAGGGGCAATGGCTGCCATCAGTGCAGAGGCCAGAGCCTGAAATGCTCGCTGTTGGGCCGCCACGCCAGACTGAATGCCCTACAGGTATGCATTTGTTTATTGCAAATGGCTTTCAACACCCTGGATGGCATTCAGTATGGTTGACTACCCAGCAGTGTGGGATCTCAGGAGGTCAATAGCCTCCTCACTGAGGGGAGCAGGGCTGACTGGGGCAGGGCCTGAGGTGCCTGGGGCAAAGGACATGCCCACCCTCCTGGGTGAGCGGGCACGGGAAACACGCTGAGGGGCTGCTGGGAGGGCGGTGCTGGTGGGGGGGGGGTGGCTGTACCTGTTGTTGGGGTGGGCACAGAGGTGTCTGCCACCGCCAGGGAGCATCCACTGGAGGAGGAGTCGCTGTCTGTAGTGTCCCCTCCTGTCTCAATTGTGGTGCTCCCCTCGCCCTCCGTCCCACTGGTGCCCACACTCTTGGTGGATTTGGCCTCCAGGCCCATGTGGGATGCAGCTCCCTCCGTGGCCGGTGCCTCTGCTCTTCCGCCAGATGATGCTAATGCACACAAGGACAGGGTGACAAAACAAAAAGGGGGAGGAGAGACAGAGGATACACTTGGTCAATGCCAGCAACACCACTACTGTTAGCGTACACAACACACAGAAAGCTGCCCTATGCACTAGGCCATGCACTACCAGTTACAATGCTTGTCACCAGCCCATGTGGGACATGGCATAACACCGTCAGCTGCACACCTGAAACCCACAGGACCCTGCCCAGTAATAGATGCCCACTAACACCATTGGGTTTGGAGTGCTTCAGAGCCTGCCCAACAAGGGACCTACACTGCCATGTTCGCCATGGCCTAGGGACACCCACAGTCCACATCCTACACCCACGTAAAACCTTAACGCGTGCCAAATCATGAATCTGAATTTGTACTCACCCCCTTGTGGCTGCTGTGATGCCCTCAAGCGTCCATCCAACTCCAGATAGGCCACGGCCAGGATGCGGAACATCAGGGGGGTCAGGGTATGACGGGCACCCCTTCCTCGTTGGGAAGCCAGCCCCAGTTAGGCCTTCGCCGTCTTCCTTGCCCAGTTGTGCAGGTCCTCCCAACGTTTGCGGCAGTGGGTGCTCCGCCTGTCAAAGACCCCCAGGGTCCGCTCCTTCTTGACGATGGCACGCCAAATACCCTTTTTTTGATGGGTGCTGACCTGCATGAAAAATACATCAGAAAAGGGATTAGTAATACCATCCGGACCGTCACACTCATGGCCCACCATATCCTTCCCATCCACTAATCCACATACATTGACCACCACACATGCCCAGGACCCCTCAAACCCAACCCTACACGGGTCTTACACACACGCAGTTCATACATTCATGGCCCACGCATCATGCTCACAGTGTACTCGCCTGTTTGTCTGGAGGACCATAGAGTAAAGTGTACTGGGGTAGGACCCCATCCACAAGTCTCTCCAACTCCTCCGCATTGAAGGCAGGGGCCCGTTCCCCAGACACATGAGCCATTTTCCTTCCCAGACACAGGTCACAGCAGCACTTGCAGTGTAGGTCCTCTCCTGTTGATGGTCAGGTAGCAAGTGAGTGAACAGATAGAAAATGGCAGTCACGTCCGCGGTGGTGCGTACCGTCACCGCCGGCATACATCGCCATTGGCTCCTGGAACCCATAAGGCCCAATGATGACCAATGCGAAGTTGCGTGGCGGTCATCGACTGCCTACCGCAACAGCGCACAGCGCCAGTGGACTTACCTCATTTCCACTTGTCCCTCCTCACAGGTCAGGCAGCCACCATTCCAGGGGGGCACAAGTGATGGCACCTAACTGCGTCACAGCAGACATTAGCACATCAACTGACTCTTGGATTCACATACTGGTTCTGTAAATGAAGATATGCATAATTATTTCAGTAGATGTGTGATTATGACCGTCTGCTCACAGTTTTCCTCCCTAGGCTTTGACCGCTGAGGATGAATATGAGATGGAGACATCCTCCAGTGTACAGACCCCTGGTGGACCTTGCGACAATGGAGGACAGACACAATATACTAACATACAGACCTGATTGGGCCACAATCCAAGAACTGTGTGCCCAGTTAGAGCCAGACCTGATGTTAGCTATCCGCCGGCCCACAGGTATCCCCCCCTCTAGTGCAGGTACTGTCAGTGCTCCATTTCCTGGCAAGTGGTTCCTTCCAAACAACAGTGGCCATGGCATCAGGGATGTCTGAGCCAATGTTCTCCAACTTGTTGACCAGAGTGTTGTCAGCCCTGCTTAAACACATGCGCAGCTACATTGTATTCCCACAGGTGGAGGATTTGGCCACAGTGAAAGCTGACGTTTATGCCCTGGGACATATCCCCAAGATCATTGGTGCCACTGATGGTACACATGTAGCATTTGCCCCCCTCCACCCCACCCACCCTGGAGAAATGAACAGGTGTTCAAGAATAGAAAAAGCTATCACTCTATGAATTTGCAGATGTTGTGTTTGCCTGATCAGTACATCTCCTGTGTCAATGCCAAGTATCCTGGCTCTGTGCATGATGCCTTTATCTTGAGGAATAGCAGCATCCCATATGTGATGGCTCAACTCCAGAGGCACCGGGTGTGGCTGATAGGTGAGCCCAAGGTCCCCACACAGTATATGTTGGTGTCTGGGTATGGGGTTGTCCCTAAGGGTTAGTGTGTGTCTAACAGTTGCCCCTCTATGTTTTCAGGTGACTCTGGTTACCCCAACCTCTCATGGCTACTGACCCCAGTGAGGAATACCAGGACAAGGGCGGAGGAATGTTACAATGAGGCACATGGGCGAACAAGGAGGATAATTGAGTGAACATTCGGCCTCCTGAAGGCCAAGTCCCGGTGCCTCCTTCTGACAGGTGGATCCCTATACTCCTCACCCAAGAAGGTGTGCCAGATCATCGTTGCATGTTGCGTGTTGCACAACCTGGCCTTGAGATGCCAGGTGCCTTTTCTGCTGGAGTATGAGCCTGGAGATGATCTTGTGGCAGAAGTAGAGCCTGTCGACAGTGAGGAAGAGGAGGCAGAGGAAAAAGATGTGGACAACAGAAGTAATATCATACAGCAGTACTTCCATTGACACACAGGTAAGACACAGTATCTTCACTTTACTTTTCAGTTTTCTGTTGGACATTGTACATGGCAGCCCTTATTTTCCTATGTCTATGGCCACTTACCCTACCCTTTGGCATCTCTATTTTCAGATCTCTGTGCCCCACTCTGGCTCCTGGTATGTTTACTGCTGCCCACTAATGGTCATACCAATGTATTAATTACTGTGCATTTGAATTGAAATGTTTTCAGAATGTTGTACTAATACATATTTCAATCAATTGACAGACTCCAGATTTGTATTTGTTCCAACGGTGTTTATTTAAGTGCTAATAAGTAGAGGGGGGTGTGCAATGGGCTGGGGTGATGGTGGAGAAATGTCCAGTTAGAGTCCAGTCTCTTGGTATTACAGGTGCATTGTTCAATGGGGCATAGGAAGGGGAGTAATGGCAGTTCAAGGGGGACAGGGTGACAGAGTGGGACACAAGGGTGGCAATCAGGAGAGCCTTATTTCCTGGTGGGGTCTTGGCAATGTTCTCTGGCTTCTGCCTGGATCGCAGGGGCCGTTTGCAGGGTGGTTCTCTTCCTGCAGGGGGTGGGGAGCTGGTGGCCTGTTGGTCCGGTGGCGGGCCTCCTGTCCACTAGCGCCGGCGGAGGTGGAGGTCTGTTCATTGGTGTAGCTAGTGTCAGGGGCCCGTTGGTGTGCCACTGCCTCCCTCATGGTGTTGGCCATGTCAGCCAGCACCCCTGCAATGGTGACCAGGATGATGTAGATGTGTTTGAGGTCCTCCCTGATACCCAGGTACTGTCCCTCCTGCAGCCGCTGGGTCTCCTGCAACTTGGCCAGTATCTAGCCCATCGTCTCCTGGGAATGGTGGTATGCTCCCAGGATGTTTGTGAGTGCCTCGTGGAGAGTGGGTTTCCCGGGCCTGTCCTCCCCCTGTCGCACAGCAGTCCTCCCAGCTTACCTGTTGCCCTGTGCCTCTGTCCCCTGAACCGTTTGCCCACTGCCACTGACCCCAGGTCCCTGATTTTCTTGGGTTTGTGGGATTGCCTGGGGTCCCTTTACTGGTGGACACACTGCTGATTGACGTGATGTGGGGACAGTGGCATGGGCCCAATGGGTGGGTGCTGTGGTGATGTTTCCAGAGAGGGGAGGGTCTTTGGTGGTATGGGACTGTGGCAGGGCAACAGACTATCCAGAGGTCCCTGATGGGCCAGGTTGGTCATCGTGATCCAGGTGTGCAGAGCTGCTGTCAACACTGTGGGCCTCTTCTGGGAGGGGGGGGGAACTGGGACTGGATGTAGCTGGCAACTCCTCTCCGGGGATGTTGAGTAGGGGTCTTGTGGGGATGTAAATGCAGTGTTATTGTATCTGCGTGTGCCATCTTGTGCATGGGTGTGTTTCCCTGTATGGTTGTGATTGCCCTGTCAGCTCTGCCTTGTGTGAGTGGTGATTTTGTGGGCTAGGTGATTCTCTCAAATGGGCATGCTGTGGTGATGGGTGTCCATGCAGGTCTGTGATAGGGGTCCATTGATTGTTGTGGTATGCAGGACTTGGTATTCGGACAGGTGGGTGGTGATAGTGGGGTATATTTGAGGTGGTGGAGTGATGGGGGTGAGGGTAGGGGTAGGAGCTTGTGATAGCATGCAGGTAGGGTGGGGGATATAATAGTAAAGATGTGACTTACCAGAGTCCAGTCCTCCTGCGAGGCCATCAGGATGCATGATCGCCAAGACTTGTTCCTCCCATGTTGTTAGTTGTGGGGGAGGAGGTGGGGGTCTACTGCAAGTCCTCTGTACAGCTACCTGGTGTCTTGCAACAACGGAACACACCTTCCCCCGTAGGTTGTTCCACCTCTTCCTGATGTTGTTCCTTGTTCTGGGGTGCTGTCCCAGGGCATTGACCCTGTCCACGATTCTCCGCCATAGCTCCATCTTCCTTGCAATGGATGTCTGCTGCACCTGTGATCCGAATTGCTGTGGCTCTACCCGGATGATTTCCTCCACCATGACCCTTAGCTCCTCTGAAAACCTGGGGTGTCTTTGGGGTGCCATGGATGTGGTGTGAGTGTTATGTGTGAGGATGTGTGGGGTGATGTGTTGTGTTGTGTGCTATGAAGTGCGTGGATGGTGTATGGGTGATGGTGTTCTGTGGCTCAGATTGGGTGGGTGCTCCTGGCTTGTCTCTCTCTCTGTTGGCAATCTTTTTTTTTCATTGAAAGGGTTGTGGGTAATGTGGGTGTGTGTTTTATACTGGTGTGGGTGTGGTGTGTGTATGTGAGTCAGGTGTGTGTAGTTTGAATTGTCCAATGTGGTGTTGTTTTTTTAGTGTGTGTATTATGAGCGAGGCGGTGTGTACAGCCAATGGCTTACCGCGGTGATTCGTGGGTCCTGATACTGTAGGCTTATTCCTGTTGGCATAACGGTGTGGGTTTTGGTACCGCCACTTTATCACTGTCCTTTGGTCTGGCGGACTTGTGTGGGTGTCTGTATAGTGGCGGATTTCTCTGTGTGGGTCATAATACCCGTAGCGGTATAGCACCGCGGTTACGGTATGTTGGCGGCCGTCAGCACGGCGGTAGGCGACATTTACTACCAGGGTTGTAATGAGGGCCTAAATATTCATCCCACGAGTTCACCAAAGTGTGTCAGAAAGTTTTTACTTCAAAGAGATTGTATCTCTGCAGATGACCTCGCAACTTGAAGCGCATAGGTCTTCCATGCAGATGTAAATGCCACATGATTTTGAAACAATAAAGCCTTGAGTCCGCTCAGCTTGTCAAAATTCACATCTGAAGTAGCAATATGAGGCCAAATCTCTGCCACTTCTCATTGTTGTGTGGATGGAAAATGGATATTCCCACAACATGTGACAATTTGGGAGACCGAAACAACATAAGGTATTCCGTCTCGCATTCCACAACAACTCTCACTGTTAAGGAGCACATAGCTTCCATTTGCAAACTCCTGGAACACAAGTCTAATCAAGGGGACTTGAACTCTCCTCAGATAGCAAGCCAAATTCACTGCTGAGGCATTTCATGCCCCGTGCAAGAACAGCTACTTACAAACCATCGAATGGCTCACAGAAGTCTTGCATTTACTACCGCTAAGAAAGACCTCTTTCATGCCATTGAAACATTTGCACGAAAAGAGAAGCTCCCATTGTACGAAAAGAGAAGCTCCCACACCTCATGTATGTATCTATCTCCAAGCCTTTCATATCTGGCTATTGGAATAAGTTAGGCAGATTAATAACCCTGTGTATCAACCATTCAGCAGATGGTATTTCAGCCACAGTAAAAGGCAACTTTTCTAATTTCACTATGTTTAGCATGACATAAGCCGCTTCCTTCTTAGCCATTATTTGTTGTTGTTGATTTAAATCAAATGTTGAAAATATGTCTTTTGTGCTAACGTGTTACCAGGGAACGTGACCTGCTTTCAGTGTTTGTTGTGTCCAACCTAACTGCATAATAGACCTTAGCTGACTCTGTCCATGGTGTAAAAATGACATGTCACTCTGTACTATGTCTATTGCAGAAGATATAGGCCCTCATTATGAACACGGCGGTTAACACCGCCATGTTCATGCTGGCGGTCTTTCTATAGATCGCCAGCCCCTCTGGAACCCTGCCGGCCATATAATATATATTCTACATTGTTTCGGCCCACCAGCCCAGCAGAATGCCTGGCCGGGACATTGCCGGCGGCTCCACATGGTGCCGCCGTCAAAGCCTCTGTGCGGCGGGTGCAGCTGCACCCATTGCGCAGATCACTGCCTGTAAATCGGGCAGTGACCTGCACGATGGGGGAGTGCAGGGGCCCCCAGGGGGGCCCCGGAGCACCCCTTCTGCCAGCCTTTCCCTGGCAGGGAAACCACCAGAGAAAGGCTGGAGAAAATGAGATCATTATCCGAGGGGCAGCAGTGCTGCCCTGTCGGATAATGATGCCGTCCACCATCAGGCTGCCTGTCGGAGGCAGCCTGGCAGTGGAGTGGGACAACCTATGGCGGCCCTGCCTGTCTTCATTATGTGGCGGTCTGGGCCGTCATGCCGGATGGTGGAATTTACTGCCACCGCCGGCATGGCGGCCCAGACCGCCAACATCATAACGAGGGACATAATGTTGTTTAAAGTGTATATTCAGTTGGACAAGGTGTTAATCCCATTATCTACAATGGCTAATACTTTCTGTATGTTTTCCTGATCTATTTGCCTGAGCTTAACAGGAAGTCCTGTAAATCTGTATCATTAGGCAGGAGACTTTGGTGTTCTTTAACAGCATCTAGTGAGGAACTCTTCAACCATTGCTGGCATAGTTTCCCTACACTGTATGTTGTCAGTATTCCCGAGTGTTCTGAGGCCACATAGCAAGGGTCTGACCGATTTGTTCTAAAATCCCTCGTGGAGTTTACAAAACGTGTATGGCACCCATTGGTGTCTACTGGCCACAATACCTACCTACCAGGACGTGAATGTGATGTGTTAAATGTTCCATTCTGGACCCATTCATCAGCTATTCTTCAGATGCATTTATATACTTTTGCCACTTATAAAATTTTGCAGGGGCTTGAATACAGGGCGCATTCAATTCCTTAATTTTAGTCAAGCCTAAACAACTAGTTTGTTGTACAGTTTCATTTAAAAATATAATTTGAACAGGTATCAGGCATGCTCTAAATAACGTTCCTTTCTCCTTATTTGCCAATTATTTGTTCCCCACACACTTTTCAAGTCTATTGACTTCAACCAATAATCATTGGTATAGCTAACCGGGAAACAAAAGAATAAATTAATTCTGTATTGGTCAATAAAACATGTTGACTTTCCATTACTGGCAATTTAAAATAAAATGACTCAGCATGTTTAACATAGTGCTCGTAGAAATATGCAAACTTTTCAGTAGGTGTTTTGGAACTCCCCACTGGTGGATTCAGACAGTGTTCCCACTGTCTATAATTAAACATAGTCTTTGGGGTACTTGCTCTGTGAATAAAATGAAGTCCATAATAATTATAACAGAACATATCTCCATAGTTTTCTTTGGATTGATACACATCCCCAGTTTTAAATACGGTAAAATATTGCAAATCAGATGTAACAGAGCTGCCACCGTTCCAACCTACACTACGGTGTTTGGGCCGACAGAAGAGTGCCCCGGGAGCACTCTCGAGAGTGCTACGTGCCTACGCACGTACGTCTGCCTGGAAGCAGAAGCCAGGTGTGGCAGAGAGAAGAGGGCAGAGGAGAACGCCGATAAGGAGGGAGGAGACGCTGCGAATGGAGAAGGAAACGTTGGGAGAAGTTTGGGAGACGCCACGAGTGGAGAAAACGCCGGGAGAAGTCCAGAAGACGCCACCGCGAATGCAGAAAACGCCGGGAGAAGACCAGAAGGCACCACGAGTACAGCAAAGGACGTCAGAGGAGTTTCGGAAGATGCCGCCAGACAGCAGGACGACAGCATAAGATGAGGGGGCGGTACCAAAGACCAAGAAGCAGAGCAAGAAATTCCTGAAGAAACACAAACAACCCGCCACATCCCAGGAGGGACATGGCTAATGCAGGTACGTGCATGCATACTGGGTCCAGCCACATACTTCCAAAGAAGGAAGTGGGAAGTGGGAGGTGGGGAAGAAGAGTGAGAGAGGAAGGTGGGAAGAAAATAAACCCATCGTAAGTTTCCCCCTAAATGTTAGAGGACTACCATAAGCAGGCTGACCTGAACACCCAAAAGTAGGTCACAGATGTTTTATTTCCCTTTTTTCTTTTCCTTTTTGGCTCCACCTTACCATTAGTACACTCTTTACAGCGCTAGATATTAAAGGGGTTCACCAAGTGTTCACTATTAGGCACCATCCCTAAGTTTTTCCTTTCTTTCAACCTCTCGCCAGGATATAAAGAAAAGTATTTGACACATAAATCACTTACCTCTTGTCCTCCTGTCCATTGTTTTCACTCTCATCCATCCTTTGGGGAAAAGCGACATCGGGATCCGAGCTATACCTGGGAAGAGGAAAGAAATCAGGACAATTAAAAAGAAAAGCTCAGAGGAGTTGCCTGGGAGTTTAATTTCTTGTCCGTCTCCTGACCTGACTAGTATTCAAGTACCCACTACATCAGACATCATAGAATCAACTGCTTTCACATCCCAATCATCAGAAACCAGTCCGGGTGCAATTACATAGTTCATAGAAAATTTGAATACATATGGAATTTGAATGGCCTCCATCAGGCTATATATATCAAATAATACTTTATCCCAAACAATCCCATCAGGAATTGGTATGGTGCAAATGTTCACTAGGGACAAGTCTCTGCGGACTTTAAGAGAGGAAAAATGTGGTTTTAAGACCTCATCCATCAGTTCAGCTGTAGAGCGTTCAGGAAGGTAATGACCATGTATCAGTAAGAAGAAAACAATGACAAACCCAATCCAAAGGAGGAAGGCAAGAACAGTTAACAAAAACCATAGATAGTTCCATGGAAGAATGAAATAGTTAATTTTGAGCCAAATTATCAGCTGACGTGCTCTTGACAGTTCTGTTACAGTATAGGCAAATGAGTCGGTGAAAGTGACATTAATGTGGGCAAAATATCCAGAAGCAGTTCGTGCAAAAATTGGATGAGTGTTTGCAGAAGTCTCCTTCAGTGGTTCGAAGTAGACTATGCCATCCATTTGTATAGAGTTTGAGTAGAATTGCTCAATATTGTTGGTATTACTTGTAGCAGAAGTTGTTAGTGGAACCAATGAAAGATCATTTTCCACCCTCCCCAAGCTCAGAGAGGTGTCAGGATTGCTGCTTAAAACCTGTAGAGGACATCCTGGTCTGTAGTAAGAGGGATTCAGGTTCTACCCAGGAGTCTAAATCCAAAGGGGGGAAGGGACCGGGAGGTTATCTGGTCCAGTGTACAATCTCCCAACAGTAGTAAGACATGCAAAAGTACACTGTTCCACACGTGCAATAATGGCCTAGGAAACCTGAGGTATCAGGAGCAAGAGCCCTCAAGCATCACAATGGATGACTAGCATCATCATCGGGAAATGCTCCTCGCCAGGCCGGCACTGCAATGCCCGACGGGCTCCCTGAGGGGGGCACTCAGCCGTACCGTTGTGATAGTGACTGGTGGGTTCAAACTATCCAGACAGATATGCCTACATTCAGGTACCAGCACACGAAAGGAGAGAACAGACAAAATATTAAAATTGGTTATTCATCGCAAAATATCTCATAATTTTAATCAATACACTAGGATGAAGACCAAGATTAAAACCAAGAGGAAAGTAATAAATTGAGTGTTGATGCTCAATTACTCTCAAAGAGCAACAAACTGCGGGGAACTATCATTGTAATAGTACCCCTAAAACAGGGTTGACATGTTTCGCGTCGTGCGGTCCTCACGGATCTAATGACGCTTCATCAGGACCAATAACTAAAGACATTAATCAAATTCTTCTCCAAATCAAAAACAAATCTCAATATAAGGGTAAAAAAATACCGGTCACTTACATTAAAGTAAACTGGCTAAGTCAAAGTCAGGTCGCCCTAGGAAACAAAAAAAGTTACAAATACAAACACCCAAATATACCCCAAATGTGGTTATAAAGGTGTACACGTGCAGTCCATATGTGACGGGTCATATAGAGATTTGTGCAAAAAGACAGGCTTACCATCCCCAAGTCGGGATCAGGCTCCTTCGGAGACACGTTCCAAGGACTCGGATAAACACTGTGTACGGTGGACACAAATCATCAACACAGGTCAATGCAATTTTTATAGCAACAATGGTCTGTCATGTATACAATGTGATTAGTATCAAGAGCCCCATTTATGGCACATAGGGTAGTGAGAACATAAGTGCAAAGAACGTATAAAGTTTGGTATCATAGATAATCAACATGTCGGTATTCCTTTACTGATGTCATCTGATAGAGATTTTTTACTTCAGCGTAGCACTAATATAGGTAAAAAGAGGTATGGAGCTCACATAATAGAACAGCCATGTAATGAAAAGTTCGGGTTTCAAAGTGACACTATTAAAAGAAAAAGGCGGTTTGGAGCTCAAGGATCGAGCTACCAGAAAAGCTCCATGGTACTTACATATGAGATTCCGGTCCGTCATTAAGGACCTACCCTCCGGAACGGCGTCCCACACATGTATGCGGCGGGCGCTGTCGGAGCTCTAAAAGGACGCCGCGAACCCGGAAATTACAAATTTTCCAGGGTTCGCGCGCGTATAGTGTCGTAAAAACAGAAAAGGGACTCCGGCAAAGCCGGGAATCAAAGAAATGAAGAAAGGACTCACAGTGTAGTCCACCAAGAACACTGAAAATAAAAGAAGGACTATCTGTTATTTTGGAACAAAGCTTAATTAAGCTAGTGAAATAATAAAAGAAACCCCAAAACAGGTATAAAAGCGCCCATATCTTAAAAATAGGTGAGAGGGGAAGGGGGGAGAAAACTCCAATGAGCTTAACTGCCAAATGATTCTAAATGCATATCCTGAGAAGCCTAATTAGTTAAATCCTAAGTCAAAGGAAAGGATGTATAGAACGCAGGGATCTTATTACTGACATGATGCAGATCATTATCAAGGACTTTTATAACAACAAATCGGAGTTATAAGGTGTAATTCACTCGTTTCTCGGGTGAAATATCATGTTATGAAAGCGAGGTCCAAGGAATATCATCATTCAGACCCCGTGTGTTAGTGCCTAATTTGAACACCCATCTTTGTTCAATTCTAAACAGATGCCCTGCATCATTAGGTCGAACTCTAGGTGCCTCTATTACCACCCACCACAGGTCGTCAGGCGTGTGTGTAGCCTCCAGAAAGTGTACACTAAGTTTAGTGGTGATTCTGTTACAACGGATGTTGCTTCTTTGTTCGTTGATGCGGGTCTTAACTGGTCTAGACATCATACCAATGTAACGTAAATCACAAGGACATGTTATCATGTAGACGCAATTCCTAGTGTTGCAATTAGTATGTTTCTTAAGGTGCCAGGTCCCAATGGGGTCTAAATTCAATGTTGTGAGGTGCCTGGTGAGCGCACAGACATTACAGTTACCACAAGGGTGATGACCTTCAACTGGGAGAAGATCCCATAGCGTTTTTTGAGTGAAGGTGTCGCGATGAGGTTGTGGACAGGTATGGACTACTATGTCCTTTATATTAGCTGTACGTTTGAATTCAAAAAGAGGTCTGGAAATATTACAACCCCCACTGGTAAGGATAGGCCATCTTTTACTAATCAATTTCTTAATTGAATTAGATAAAGGAGTAAAAGTGGATACACATGTTATCCTGGTCTGAGGCGCCTTATCCATGTTTGCCAATAAGGCATCCCTATTGTTGTTCCTAGCCCTTTTACATGCTTGGCTAACTATTCTGTAGGGGTAATGGCGTTCCAAAAGTTTCTCTTAAAGAAAGTCAGCCTGATGGTCGAATTCAAGGGATGATCTGCAATTCCGTCTCAGCCGTAGAAATTGGCCTACAGGTAAATTATCTCGTAGAGATTTCGGATGGTGACTCTCATATAACAAAAGAGAGTTACGACCAGTGGGTTTGTGATAGATCATAGTGGACAATTTTCCATTGTCAATGATGATCATTAGGTCTAGAAAGGGTAACTGTGTGGCAGATACAGTAGTTGTGAATTTCAAAAAAGGATCAAGAGTATTGATCCAAGCTGTAAAGTGATCTGCAATTGACAGAGGGCCTTGCCATATGATTAAAATATCGTTGATGTAACGACGCCACAATTTTACGTAATCCTGATAGGTATTAAGTGGCGACAGGATATACTTTTTTCAAAATCATACATATATAAGCAGGCCAGGCTTGGGGCAAATGTGCTACCCATCGATGTTCCTCGGACCTGATGGTAAAACTGGTCCTCAAACTGAAAGAAATTTTCTGTCAGAGCCAATCTGGCACAGTGCATAATGAAGGGAACCGGGGTGGAAAGAGAATTCGGTGTTTCCTGAAGGGCTGATTCAGTTACTTGTAGAGTGGCTTCTTGCGGAATGTTAGTATACAGTGCTTCAATATCCAAAGTAATGATTCCTTGTACAGTTCCTGAATCATTTATGGTCTCAATTAAATTGAGGACATCCTTGGTATCTTTTAGATAAGTGGAGGAACTCTTCACTAATGGCTGTAAAAAGTGATCACAGAAGATTGATAGTGGTTCCAGGACTGAACCTATACCAGAAACAATTGGGCGTTCAGGAGGAGTTGTTGTGCCTTTATGAATCTTGGGTAAACAGTAGAAGTATGGAAGACGAGGATGAGGTGTATCCAAGAATTCAGCCTCTTTGGGTGAAATCCAAAGATTATTCCTGGCTTCTTCAATGAGGATCCTGATCTGGGTCTGTAGTCTTCCAGTGGGATCATTTCTTATCTTTGCATAGTAAGTAGAATCACTTAACAAACGTAGACATTCGCGTCTGTAGTCAGTGGACTTCATAATCACAATGGCACCACCTTTGTCAGCCTGTTTGATGGTAATGTTAGGGTCAGAAGCTAAAGATAGCAAAGCCCTCTTCTCTTTGGTAGGAGTGTTAATGTATGGATGTTTCGGACACAGTTTGTTTAAATCAGCTAACACTGCCTTTTCAAAGGTCACGACTTCACTGGGCATAGTGACTAATGGTGGAACAAAAACTGAGGTTTTTTTTAGGCCTGAATCACCCATTAGTGGTTCAACAGTCTTGTCCTTGAAAAAAAAGTGCAAACGAATTTTGCGGAAGAATTGGGCGATTTCAATATGTAGGTGGAAGAAGTCTTCCTCAGGGGTAGGGACAAACCCCAGGCCCCTGTTGAGCACATTCGTTTCAGTTTCTGTGAGAGTCCTAGTCGATAAATTAACAACTAGGTTCTCAATGGAGGGTTTTTGGTTTGGCTCCTGGTAACCATCTGGGGTTCCTCTCTGGACCACTGGATGTGCCTGCCTCTTCCTCTCCTTCTGCCTCTGCCTTTGCCCCGGCCGCGGCCTAAAAAAGGCATATATGGCATCATTGCGCATGGTTGAAAGAAAGGATAGGGTGATTGCCAAGGCATAGATTGATGCACCGGGTAAGGAGGATAGTTATAAAAGGTTTGGGGTGGATTTTCATCTGTACTCCACCCATCAGATGATGAGCCACTGCTAAAGTTATGAGTTTTTTTGTAAGATGAGGTGGATTCATCAGATGACCGAGATTGATTGTTCCCGCCATAGTCATGGCTGTTCTGTTATGTGAGCTCCATACCTCTTTTTACCTATATTAGTGCTACGCTGAAGTAAAAAATCTCTATCACATGACATCAGTAAAGGAATACCAACATGTTGATTATCTATGATACCAAACTTTATACGTTCTTTTCACTTATGTTCTCACTACCTTATGTGCCATAAATGGGGCTCTTGATACTAATCACATTGTATACATGACAGACCATTGTTACTATAAAAATTGCATTGACCTGTGTTGATGATTTGTGTCCACCGTACACAGTGTTTATCAGAGTCCTTGGAACGTGCCTCCCAAGGTGCCTGATCCCGACTTGGGGATGGTAAGCCTGTCTTTTTGCACAAATCTCGATATGACCCGTCACATATGGACTGCACGTGTACACCTTTATAACCACATTTGGGCTATATTTGGGTGTTTGTATTTTAAACTTTTTTTGTTTCCTAGGGCGACCTGACTTTGACTTAGCCAGTTTACTTTAATGTAAGTGACTGGTATTTTTCTACCCTTATATTGAGATTTTTTCTTGATTTGGAGAAGAATTTGATTAATGTCTTTAGTTATTGGTCCTGATGAAGCGTCATTGGATCCGTGAGGACCGCACAACGCGAAACATGTCGACCCTGGTTTAGGGGTACTATTACAATGATAGTCCCCCGCAGTTTGTTGCTCTTTGAGAGTAATTGAGCATCAGCACTCAATTTATTACTTTCCTCTTGGTTTTAATCTTGGTCTTCATCCTAGTGTATTGATTAAAATTATTAGATATTTTGCGATGAATAACCAATTTTAATATTTTGTCTGTTCTCTCCTTTCGTGTGCTGGTGCCTGAATGTAGGCATATCTGTCTGGATAGTTTGACCCCACCAGTCACTATCAGAACAGTACGGCTGAGTGCCCCCCTCAGGGAGCCCGTTGGGCGTTGCAGCGCCGGCCTGGCGAGGAGCATTTCCCGATGATGATGCTAGTCATCCATTGTGATGCTTGAGGGCTCTTGCTCCTGATACCTCAGGTTTCCTAGGCCATTATTGCACGTGTGGAACAGTGTACTTTTGCATGTCTTCCTACCCAGGAGTCCCCTAGGTCAGCTGTGCAGGATCGGCCATATGGTGTAGCTTGACATTGTTGATTGATTTTCTTTAGAACCAGGCAGCGGTGGTAAGATGACAGTTCTGGTACCGTGTATTCCCAGGACTGGAACCGGTGGATGATAAGAAGGGCCAAACTCTTTTTCGACAGCAATCTTTTCGTGCACTAGATCCCCAACTTTTGGAATCCAGTGGGTAGATGTTATTGGTACATCCCTTATTCCCAAGGAGGCGCCACTGGCAGATGCATTGCCGTCACGGACCTGTTAAGTTCTGTAAGACAGTGACTTTCATTTATGTCAAAAGGTGTATCTGCTGTCTCCGCGCAAGGACCATCAAGACCTGCAACATACATTTCTGTTCCCAACAGGCATTCATATGATGTACGCCTCCATAGGGACCGTCTGGGCAAATTATTAAGTGCTCCCTGGACTCCATACAGATGTATAAGCCAACTACGACCCGTGCCTAATACTCTGGATGTTAAGGATTGCTTTAAATCCTGGTTTCTTCGCTCCATGACACTATTTCCCTCTGGATGAAATGGACACATAAATCACTTACCTCTTGTCCTTCTGTCTGGATGAAATTGAGACTAATAATGCAGTTGGACCCATAACAATGCCATGGCATTTCTGAAAGCCCTTGTGGCAAAAGCAGGGCCCTGGTTCGAGTGGAAAGCCGCAACAGCATATGTGCTTATAAAGATGTGCAAATCTTTAATAACAGTTAGAGCGCCAACCAAGCATTGTGGCCAAACCCATAGAAATCTGGAGCATGAGTGAACAGCGACTAAAATGTATTTCTATGCACTGTCAGGTGTTAGAGGACCACAATGGTCCAAGTACACACATTGTAATGGTTTTTGGAAATTAGGAGAGGTGTCTGCGGTGGGCGTTTGACAGTGGACCCTTTTATTTGCTGGCAGATGTCACAACAAAGGACAGACTGCCTGGTCTGTTTGCAGAGACCTGGCCACCAGTAACATGCTTGTAATAATGATATTGTAGCCACCACACCAGCTTGGCAGAAGCAACTCCCTCATGTGCTGCTTTGATCAATTCTGATCTTTGGTCTTTGTTGGGAATCACACTATTGGTATAACTTGTATAACAGCTAGCGTTGTATTGAGGCATGATATGCTGTAGCAATATTTAGCAGGATATACTTTCACAGCGGTCAGTGTGTCATCATCCAATTTCATTCTAGAATGAGTTACTGCAGCAACAGAAGCCATAGCTACTGCTGATTTGGCTGCTTCATCGGCCAAGGTGTTGCCTGCAATGTGTATTCCAACACGCTGATGTCCTAATGTATGTAGAATATAGACATTAGGTAGCATTTCTTTCACATCCGCTACTTTCCCCCACAGGAGTCTAATGGTGTTTAATGGTGTTTCCTTTTGAATCTCTGAATCCATTCTGGCACCAGTAATGCAGATATTCATTGAAGGACTGGATACAATAATACAAATCACAGACAATCAATGTCAGCTGTTCAGGATCTGTGTGTTCCAGTGCCATCACCAGAGCCTTGAGCTCTGCTAATTGTGCAGTGCAGTACCCTAAGGTCTGCGTGTAGGTGTATTGTGGATGGAATTCACCATCCTTCATGTAATTGTAATTGTAATCGTATTTATATAGCGCTTACTACCCCTGATGAGGCGTCGAAGCGCTTTTCGATGAGTAGCACGCTACTCCGGTACCCAAACAAGAATTAGTGATGGATTAGTATAATTTAATAAGGAGTACAGTTTTAGTATTATTTTGAGTTAATTTGAGTTGCAGATATAAGAGTTTGTTAGTTAGATTGACTGGAGTAATGGAGGGGTGGAGGAGGAAAGAAATCCAGAAGTGTTAATTGGGAGTTTATCCTTCATTTACTCAATCCAAAGGCTTGAGATGAATAATAGGGGAGCGGAGGGGAAAGGGGATGTGGATGGGTTAGGGAGAGCATAGAAGTAGGGTGAGAAGAATGCAGGAGAATTTAGTAGGGTTGTGTGGGAGGTCACAGAGGTAGAGTGAGGTTTGGTGAGTTAGATGTGGAGGTGGAGGGGAAGAGCTTAGGCAGAGATATTTAGGAGATGAAAGTGGTCGAAGGGATTTGGGATGAGTCCGAGTGAGAATGGAGGATAGTTTGATAGAGACATGACATAAGAGTGATGGGTAGATAAGTGTGATAAAAAGAGAGCAGAAATTCATAGATATCAGGAGCCATGCAATGATCCACAAACATGCCAGGCACAGAAACAACATATACACATGCATACACATATATATATATATTTATACACACACACACATGAATAAAACACACATATGCACATACAATACATAATTAGAATCATGGGTAAAAAATACTTAGTCAGACAGGTTTAAAAGAGTGTGTGTGTATTTTATTGTTATTGGTTTAGTTTCTGTAAAATGAGCATCGTGGCCTACCCAACCGGAGTATTTTCTACGAGTATGTCAGTAAGCGTTACCTAGCATGTTTTATACGCCCCGTTTATATTGTACAGTAAGAGTACGTGATGGGCCACGGGGTAAAAAACGTCTCCAGCAAACCTTGTGTGCCATTGGCAATGTGATTGTTACTAGTGCGTCTTTGTGGATATGTCCTCGTGCTTCTGAGCATCAACAACGCACCACCGGAATCGGCGGTAAACGCAGTGGGGTCGTTTGGAAAGCTGTCCATCATCGTGGAAAAAGGCGGGGAATTCCTTTACCTACTTCGAGGGTGGGCGGGGCGTGGCTCAGCGGGCGGAGCTTACAGGTGCTTTATAAAGGGAGAAACCTTCTACTCTGTGTCTCCAGCAGAGGAAGATAGAACCTGCGCGTCACAGTCAGATACAGATTACGCTCCAGTACATCATCAGTTCACCTCCAGGAAGGATTCTAGATCTTTTTCTGCTATGGGATCTCTGAGCGCACAGCCTTGCTTTATCTTTGCCAAGCCCAGGAGTTAGGGTGGCTTGTCCTTTCCAGAAGCTGAGCTTCAACTGGGGCACCTGCTACGTTTATATTTGTAAGTGCTTCCTGTTGAGGTTTAGTGTCTGTAAAATGAGCATCGTGGCCTACCCAACCGGATTATTTTCTACGAGTAATTCAGTAAGCGTTACCTAGCATGTTTTATATGCCCCGTTTATGTTGTACACTGAGGCTACGTGATGGACCAAGGGAGAAAGTCTCTAGCAACCTTGTGTGCCTTTGGCAATGTGATTGTTACTAGTGCGTCTTTGTGGATATGTCCTCGTGCTCCTGCGCATCAACAACGCACCACCGGAATCGTCGGTAAAACGCAATGGGGTCGTTTTGGAAAGCTGTCCATCATCCTGGTAAAAGGCGGGAATTCTTTTACCTACTACGAGTGTAGACGGGGCGTGGCTCAGCGGGCGGAGCTTACAGGTGCTTTATAAAGGGAGAACCTTCAACTCTGTGTCTCCAGGAGAGGAAGATAGGACTGTTGTAGCCACTCACGACTGTGCAAGCGGCAGAGTATTGGTGTTTTGTGACTATTCCTGGTTGGGCTGAACCATCAGTGTACGTAATTGTTTGATATTGTTCAATAGGCAGTGTGTTTGCTGGAACTCGGTATTCAAGTTCATATTGCAAAAATTCTTGAGTTTGTAATTTTGAGTCAAAAACGTTGTCAACATCAGTGGACATCAGAGACTCTGCCTTTGATCCAACGTGGATGTAATGCTTTAGTGTTAGGAATGCCAGCTTTGGTAACAGCTGTGAGAAGCTGGCTTGTTTGTAGTGGGTACCAGAGGTACTTATAGCAGGCCTTATACCAGGTCCAGTGATCCACCTTAGTGAAATGTAGGCAGTGTCTAGCAGCTTAGGCTGCCTAGGGGTAGCTGCAGCAGAGCAGCCAAGGCTGAGCTAGGAGACATGCAAAGCTCTTGCAATACCACTATAGTCACACAGTACTTATACACAATAAAAGACAATACTCAGCGTTACAAAAAACAAAGGTACTTTATTTTAGTGACACAAGGCCAAAAATGTCCTATAGGCAATACTCCTTCTGGAGGTAAGTATTATACACAATATATACACTAATAACCAAAATCAGGTAATTAAACAGTCATAGAATAGTGCAAACAGTGAAAAACACAATAGATTGCATTGCAATGGGCCTAGGGGTGACACAAACCATATAATAAAATAGTGGAATGCGAATGTCGGTTCCCCCCCTAGGCAAGTGTAGTTTGTAGAGGGGCACTGGGAGTGCAAGAAAACACCAAAGGTAAGTAAAATACCCCACCCCAGAGACCAGGAAAACAGTAGTAAAGTACAGGAAGTTTCTTCAGAACACACTAGAAGTTGTGGAAAAGGATTATGCAAAAACCAAGCAAGACTGCAAGAAACCAGCAATAGATTCCTGGACCTGAAGACCTGTGCAGAGAGGAGACCAAATCCAGAAGTTGATGAAGAGTCCAGGAAGAACAGGAGCCCCTGCCAACCTGGATGAAGGTGCAAAAGTGGATTCTCCGGTTAGAAGAAAAGTACAGAAATGCATCAACGAAGACAGCTGTGGGTTCCTGCTTGGTGCAAGAGATGTCCCACGTCGAATCATCGGATGCAGGCTGTTTTTGTCACTGGATTCCACCAACAAGCCTTGGTTCACGCAAGGACGAGTTTTGCGTCAAAGATGTGCTGCCCGGGCCCTGGAGATACATGGGATCTTGAATCGGACTGAGGTGACAGAGGGGGCTATCAGCACTTCAGAGAGCCCTCAGAAGACCAGCCAGCACCCACATGAGTTCCAGGATACGGGGACAAAATGAGTTACAATGTGCGCTCATCGCAGCACTACACAAAGGGATCCCACGCTGCCGCAGAACAACTGAGAGAGCTGAGCATTGCAGGATAGAGTGCTGGGGACCCGAGCTACGCTGTGCACAAAGAACTTTTGGAAGAAGTGCACAAAAGCCCAAGGAGCTGCAGAAGACACTGTGCACAGGGGTACTATCTGGCAGGGGGAAGCAAGCTCTTACCTCCACCAAATTTGGACAGCTGGACCCTTGGACAGTAAGGATCACTTCGGTCCACCACCTGTGCTCAAGGGATCACGCTTGTCGACAGGAGAGGAAACCCAGAATATCGAAGTTGTCGCAGAGAGGTACCTGCTGAAGCAGGGAAGAGACTCCGTCACTCCACAGGAGATTCCTTTGGTCCCTCTGGTGCAGAATGAAGACAAGCAGTCCTCAGAGCATCCACAACCTGGAAACTGTTGCAGTTGCGGGCTGGAGCTGAAGTTGCAGGGACACAGTTCCCTTTCTGGATACTTTGTTGAATGTTACAGCGGTTTCTGGAGCAGTTGGCGGTTGATCAGAAGCTGAAGCAGATAATGCAGAGGAGTCCTGGTGGAGTCTTGCACACCGAATCTGAGGAAGCACCCAGAGGAGAGACCCTAAATAGCTCTAAGAGGGGGATTGGCTACCTACCCAGGTATGTACCTATCAGGAGGGGTCTCTGACGTCACTTGCTGGCACTGGCTACTCAGATGCGCCCAGAGAGTCCCCACACTTTGGAATCCAAGATGGCCAATGCCAGGTACACTCTGGAGGAGCTCTGGGCACCACCCTTCGGGTGGTGATGGACTGGGGAGTGGTCACTCCCCTTTCCTTTGTCCAGTTTCACGCCAGAGCAGGGACTGGGGGTCCCTGAACTGGTGTAGACTGGATTATGCAAGGAGGGCACCATTTGTGCCCTTCAAAGCATTTCCAGAGGCTCTGGGAGGATACCCCTCCCATGCCTGTAACACCTATTTCCAATGGGAGAGGGTGTAATACCCATCTCCTAAAAGAAATGCATTGTTCTGCCTTCCTGGGATTGAGCTGCTCAATCCCCAGGAGGGCAGTAACCTGTCTGTGAGGTGGCAGCAGTTGGGGCTGCAGTGGAAACCTCAGAGAGCTGGTTTGGCAGTACAAGGGACCTATGGTGGAGCGCCCAGGGTACATGGAATTGGCCCTCAATACCAGATTTGGATTGGAGGTTCAATTTCACAATCTTAGACACCCCACATGGCCATATTTGGAGTTACCATTGTGAAGCTACATCTATGTAATGACATATATGTAGTGCACGCTTCTAATGGTGTCCCCGTACTCATGAAGTCTGGGAAATTGGTCCAGGACAACGTGGGGGCACCGTTGCTAGTGCAAGGGTGCCCTCACACACAGTAACTTTGCACCTAGCCTTCAGTAACTGAAGCTTAGACATATAGGTGACTTATAATTTACCTGGTGCAGTGAAAATGGCTGTGAAATAGTGTGTGCACTATTTCACTGAGGCTGCAGTGTCAGTCCTGAAGGAGTGTTTGTATGAGCTTCTTATCGGTGGCAAGAGAAATGCTGCAGCCCATAAGGATCTCCTGGAACCCCAGTGCCCTGGATACCTAGGTACCATATACTAGGGACTTATAAGGAGGTTCCAGTATTCCAATCTGAATTGGGATATGGAGTCACTAAACTATAGTGACAAATTTGGTAAACAGAGAGAGCATAAGCACTGGAGTTTTGGTTAGCAGAACTCCGGTGACTTAGTGAAGCATATTGACAACACATATAGGCATCGAACTATGAGCACTGGGGTCTTGACTAGCAGGATCCCAATGAGACAGTAAAAGCACAATAACAAACACTGAAAAACAGGCCAAAATTGGGGGTAACCATGCTAGAAGAAAGTCAGTGTCCTACAACAGCCTCAAGGGCCGGGATGGGTGATACGACAATGATATGTTCCCCCTGGGCCAGATGTCTCTCTTTCATGACCACCATCTGAACAGCAGTGAGAATTTTGTCAGTGGGAGCGAAGCGTTGTTCTGCTGTACAGTACAAATGCGATTTGTAAGCCATTGGGATGGTCTCACCCTCATTAGACATCACGTAGGTGAAACCAATGGCACCAGCAATTACTTTTATGACCAGGTGTTTTTTGTTGTCCCTTGTATGTAGGTATTTTTCTGCAAGCATGACTTGCTGTAATGCTCTGAGAATGCGTGAAGACCAAATGTATCATGTCATACAAAGGCCTAACGCGTTGTGCATAGTCTGGAATATAAGATCTGCCAACATTTTAAAAGCCCAATAAAGACTGGAGCTTTTTGATGGTGTTTGGAGGTTGTAGTTGTGTTAGTTTTTCCAAAAATAGGGGTGCAAGGCTCTTGCCTTCATCTGATAATTCGTATCCCAGGAACAGGACACTGAGGAAGGCTATTTTTGTTTTCTTGAAATTTAATTTGTAGCCTACTTTGGCAGCAATGCAGGCTACTTGTTTCACATGTTGCATGAGGTCATCATCCGTAAGGTAGATATCATCCATGTAGGACAACAACTAAGGGTCAATCCTGTGTAAAATAGATGTAACACGAGCTGAAAACAGTCCTGGATTGTTCTTGTACCCTTGGGGGAGTTGGCAAAAAAAATTCTGAGAGCCTAAAGTGCTGAACATTGTTAAGTCCCTACTTTCAGGTGCTATATTTTGGCAGAAAGACCCTGTGAGCGGGAGGCCATCAGCGGACTAAATGCAGAGGACGACTCGGCAAGCCCGAAGCTGTCCATCCTGTCCCCCAGGAACACGCCAGAGCACGCCTCACCCGGAAGTCACTATAACTTCTGGGACGAGATCAGAGAAGAAAGCCTGAGAAAAGGAGGATGCGGCACAAGATCTGAAGACACCGGAGAGTGGTGAGGGCGAGAGAAGAGCCAAAATGAGGAGCGAAAGAAAGGAGAGACAAGAAGACAATAGCGAGGATGTGAACAGAGAGGAAAACAGAAGCGTTGGGTGGAGCTCAGAGGAGAAGAGTGCGAGAGATGGAGCACCACCCCGAAAGAGACTACAGGCGCCAAGCCCCAGACACATTCCAGGACGAACATGGCTACACAAGTTACGGTTCCTTTTAGGGACTGGGAAAAGGGAAGGACCCAAAGGCGGAAAGAAAGGGGGGACAGTGACAGGAGCAAGACCTTAAATAGTGCATGAGTAGCCACCTCTCTTAAGAGAAATCCTAGACACTAGGGAGCATGAGCACTTACCCCCTCCCCTTTTTGTGAGCAGTATATTGGTTGCCTGTCTAATGGTTCCTCACTACGCAACCCTATTAAATACAAACGGAAAAAGCACTCACCTGACAGTCTACCATCTTTTCTGTTCTCGAGGTGACGCTCTCCATCACAACCCTGTGAACAAAAGAAGACACAACTAAATTACACTTATAGAAGTAGCCCCAAGGAAGATCCATATCCTCAGATTTTTGTTTAAAACGAATTCCACAAATAATTGACTCGTACAATAAATGGGGTTATGTCATCAAACTGAGTGGAGTAGTTTCATATTCATCATAAAAAGTCAGACCTTCCTCCCCCAGGACAAGATAGTACATTACAGACACGTTGGATATATCCAGGGTCGTTTTGTATTTTTACGCACTATATTGTTCATAAGTGCTGTGTGTGTTTTGTAGAGCAAATGTGTGTGTGTGACTGTTTACATGTCTGTAGTCTAACACTATTCTGTATGTATGGTCGGGTTTAGCAACGGGGAATAATGGATTGTTTATTGGCACAGACACAGGGTTCAATAACGCCCTGGTATACTAACTGTGTGAGGATTTCCCTCACAGGTGCTTTTGCTTCACGCCTTATTGCATATTGGGGTTGAGGTTGGGATTTCATTGGTATTACATGATAAGGGGAATCTTTATCCCACCTGTTAGAAATGGGGTCTTTAGTTGGCAGTCAGGTTACCCCCTATCCAAGCAAGGCCCTCCACTCTAGTCAGGGTAAGTCACACACAATCCAAATTATCCTGTGCCCACCCTCTGATAGCTTGGCACTGAGCAGTCAGGCTTAACTTAGAAAGCAATGTGTAAAGTATTTGTGAAATAAATCATACAATAACACCATATAGCACCACAAAAATACACCACACAGTGTTTAGAAAAATATATAATATTTATCTGAATATTTGCAGGTCAAAACGATCAAAGATGCAATAAGTAAATGTAGAGATATCACTGACAAGTGATATAAAGTGCCTTAAGTCTTTTTTAAAGCAAACAAAGGGGGTTATTACAACTTTGGAGGAGGTGTTAATCCGTCCCAAAAGTGACGGTAAAGTGACGGATATACCACCAGCTGTATTACCTATGGAACTCGTAATACGGCTGGTGGTATATCCGTCACTTTACCGTCACTTTTGGGACGGATTAACACCTCCTCCAAAGTTGTAATAACCCCCAAAGTCTCTTTCAAGCACAAAGTACCTGGTTTGCATTAAAAATCTCTGCAAAGGGCCGCAGAGGAGGAGAAGCGTGGAAACAAAGGGGTGTGCATTGATTTCTCGGGCCGCACACGTCGATGCGTCGTTTAGTTCCCTTGCAGGAACGGCTGTGCATTGATCTCTGCCGCTCGGTCGTGGATCCTCTTCGGGTTACAGGGTTTTCAGATGCCACGGGGTCTGTGCGTGGAATCCTCGGCTTGCAGAACGAAGTCACAAGCGCTGCGTCGTTCCAGTGGGTGTTGCGTGGAATTTTGTTCCCCACGGCAGGCGCTATGTCGATTCCCCTCTGGAAGTCGGGCTGCGTCATCCCAGGTTGGCTGTGCGTCGATCCGGTGGGCCGAGCGTCGATGTTCCGGTCACAACGCAGACGCCACATCGATCTTCTGCTTGCGAATTCGTGCTGCGTCATTCCGGCAAGGCAGCAGGGCAACAGCAAGGCAGCAGTCCTTCACAGAAGGCAGTCAGGTGAGTCCTTTGGGCAGCCAGGCAGTTCTTCTTGGCTGGATGCAGGTTCTGGTTACAAGTTTCTCCTCCAGGAAGTGTCTGAGTTGGAAGGGGCAGAGGCCCTATTTATATACCCAAATGTGCCTTTGAAGTGGGGGAGACTTCAAAGAGTGGCTTAGAAGTGCACCAGGTCCCCTTTCAGTTCAATCCTTTCTGCCAGGGTCCCAGTAGGGGGTGTGGCAGTCCTTTGTGTGAGAGCAGGCCCTCCACCCTCCCAGCCCAGGAAGACCCATTCAAAATGCAGATATTTGCAAGTGAGGCTGAGTATCCTGTGTTTGGGGTGTGTCTGAGTGAATGCACAAGGAGCTGTCAACTAAACCCAGCCAGACGTGGATTGTAAGGCACAGTAAGATTTAAGTGCAGAGAAATGCTCACTTTCTAAAAGTGGCATTTCTAAAATAGTAATATTAAATCCAACTTCACCAGTCAGCAGGATTTTATATCGCCATTCGGGCCATACTAAATATGACCTTCCTACTCGTTTCAGATCAGCAGCTACCACTCAAACAATGTATGAGGGCAGCCCCAATGTTAGCCTATGAAGGGAGCAGGCCTCACAGCAGTGTAAAAACGATTTTAGGAGTTTTACACTACCAGGACATGTAAACTACATAGGAACATGTCCTGCCCTTTGCCTACACAGCACCCTGCCCTATGGGTTACCAAGGGCATACCTTAGGCATGTTTTATATGTAGAAAAAGGGGAGTTTTAGGCTTGGCCAAGCCGAATTGGCAGTGAAACTGCACACAAAGGCCTTGCAATGGCAGGCATGAGACAAGGTTAAGGGGCTACTTAAGTGGGTGGCACAATCAGTGCTGCAGGCCCACTAGTAGAATTTAATCTACATGCCCTGGGCACATATAGTGCAGACTACTAGGGACTTATAAGTAAATTAAATAGTCCAATTAGGTATGATCTAATGTTACCATGTTTAAAGGGAGAGAGCATATGCACTTTAGCACTGGTTAGCAGTGGTAAAGTGTGCAGTGTCTGAAAACCAGCAAAAACAGTGTATAAAAAGTGGAGGGAGGCAGGCAAAAAGTTAGGGGTGACCACCCTAAGGCTGTCAGGTCTAACACCACCCTATGTGTTTGCGGTATAATGTAGGTGCCTGTGCCACTGCCCAATCAATGGCGTGAATTTCCACGAAGAAGGTGTGAGGAAGATTTTTCAATAATCTTTTCTCCATAAGGGAGATCATGGACAAATTCTGGTGGCCAGTCCTTTAAGGCCAGTAAAATATCATAAATGGTGATGATGCCGTCCCAAAAAAAAAGTGTTGATTGTGCGTCCAGTGTCTCCCTCTAACTCTATAGTTACTTTATGTCGATAGTCTCAACTTGTAAGAAGTCATCAGTTGCTTTCACCTGCAGATTCTCTTGAAGATATTGGTGAAATATTGTGACCTCTGCTTCACTGTCTAGCAGTGCCAGTGCCCAGATCCTCAGTAAAGCCCTCTTCCTGAAGGGAATGTCGTATTGCAACTGCTGCCACTTTTTTCTTCATTGAATTGGGGTTTTTGTTGGGGAAGTTTCTCTCCTTCCTTTACAGAAACTTATGATGAACATTGTGAATCCTCTCTTGGTTTCACTCACTCTGTTCGCTGCTCTGTCCACCCGCCTCTCTCACTGTGTTTTTCAAGTGAGTCTTGAAAGGAACGAGATTGGCGTGTATCAGTATGTTGATATCTGTCAGGCGGTTTTATATTATCTCTATTTCTAAAATTATATCTGTGTTGAGGGGTCTCCAAATGAGGAGATTCTCCCTTTTCTTTATTAGGTGTTAGTTGCTTTTTTATCCCAGTACTTTTTGGAACCCTTAGGCGTTTGCTTGGAAGAGACTTTATTGGATCTACCCTGTAATTGTGGTTTAATGGGTCTATCCCCGAACTATCTCGACCAATACTAGGGTAGGTCTCAGTGCTAATCTTTGGCAGCTCATGATCCTGTGAAGGAACGCCCCAGAGCTGCATGCGCAATGCTAGTGCAACTGCTCCCCCTTTAAGGTTACTTAATATGATTAAAGACACAGTGGCAAAATTGCCCAATAATTGCATCCCCAAGTCTAGGGCTGGGGCGGCCCTATATTCGTCTTGAATTTGTTTTAAAACCTCCGGAAGATTGGTGCAGCACGTGCTGGGTTTGTATTTAATGTTTGCATGACAAACTGTACTAACAATCTGTATATTGCCGTGAGCTCTGTGTATAAGTGGCGAACTTCAGCTACCACTAAGGTTGCTGCATCAGGATGCGGTGTATATGTGGCCAGTGTAGGCCAGTTCGGACTTTCATTGCTGAAAGGACCTAACCTAACGTGTAATATTGTATGTGGTAGGGCGCCATCAAGTCAATTATTATGGTTTTGATAAGATAGTGGTATTTCTAAATATACATAAACTGTGTACTGTGCAGGTATGTTTGCAGGTGTATAGTGATAAAATGTATTTGTGTTCCCATCAACTGCTGGAAAAGTGAACCCAAGAATGAAATGTTTCTGTTCTGTAGGCTGGATGAGCCTCAACAACAAATGTAACTTGACCCCCCCTCCCGCCTGTTAGGCCATTTGCCAATAAGTGTGCAGTAAGGGGTGGTCGCATGTTTACTGCAATTGCTACCCATTGCGGGTTTGCCATGGTAATGGTAAGGGTGTTTGTTCAGAGATAAGGACACCAAGTGGGGAATAATCCTTTTAGGGTTCAAGGTTGAACAACCTACAGTGTTAGTTAGGTACTACCTACTTAGCTGAGGAGGAAATCCTCAATACCACAGATGTCTCTGTATATAGTATTGAGGTGCTTTTAGCCTTTAGTGAGACAGAGATAATTAAGAGGATCCAAAAATGAGTGCCTGACCAAATGTTGACGGCGCCATGTTGTGTTGGTTCTTATTATCCTAATGAGGCTACTGTATTTAGGCGGCTGAATCACCTGAATTGTGGAGTGCTGAGTACAGTTCCACACCATGTGACACCTGATAGCCTAATCCGGGTATTCTAGCTAACTAGCAGTGCCTCATCTCTGCCCAAGAGCAGGCATGATTGTGGCAACCTGGCGCATGACAGAAAAGACTCCTCAGGTCGATCATATCTCATCCCTTTTTCTCAGTTTCATTAGTCTCACACAGGCAAAGACAACCAGAGGCGGAATATAGTTCAATAAGGATTTATTGAAGTAACTGCATCTTAGATAAAATAGCATGTATTGCAATAACTAGGATGATAAAACACTAAAAGCAAAATTGTGACAAGGATGGGGAAACACAAAAACAGTCCCACCATACTGTCATGAGGAGTGGTATATAGCTTTCCTACCTAAGCTATGTTAGAGCACAGTGTGATAAGCCCTAATCCGCCCTTCAGGTTCCCCCTGGCAAGACATCATCCTCCATACGTGAGCAAGGAAGCATATTGTCTAAAGAGACACTGTCCCCATGTAGGCCAGGGATTCTGCAGTCTAAGCAAGCAGCTGTAGCAAAGACATTCTGCAATCAGCATGCAGTTGTGGTCATCTGGCTTGAATCTCCCTCTAACGTGTATGGGACAAAGAAATGTTTTTATAATAAAACAGTTGATATTCTAAAAAAAGGTCCCCACGTAAGAATGTGTATGTTTCTGTGCATGTTGGAGACACAGCGTACAACTTTTGCCAGCAACCCTATCTGACTGCAGTCTTGAGGAAAGCACAGAGTGCAGTGCTATGAATGTGATGCTTTCCTAGGTGAAGGAACAAATAGAGAAAATAAAACAACACCGTAAATGTGGCTAATGCTAGAAAAATAAAGCGATGCTAAATAAAACGTAATTGGGTTAAAGAGCACAACGGCAGGCCTAGTTTGCTAAAATAACAAGTCTAAAATATGGCTAAAATAGCTATACAACACAGGTTAGTAAGTTAAAAGGATATAATTGATACTGGTTTCATTGTTTAAGACAATGTTTAGTTGCATTTTATGTTAAAGAAAGGTTATGAAAGAAACACTGAGCCTCAGGAATTTGCCACCCGAACAAATTTTGGGATTCAAGCTGCAAGTTATGTGAAGTTCAGTGCATGCTTTTAAACAGTGAAAGCTATGCCCATTTTCAGTTTAACGACTCTCTTGTTAATTAGTAATAATTATTAGGTGTTCTTTTTTTTTTATTGGGAGCCTCAGCAAAACAATCCTGAGAGGCTTTTTCCTCTTTCTATGTGTACAGCAGAATGCAGCACACTTAGAAAAAAAGGAAAAAATGAGGCAAAATTAAGATATTTCTCCTACGTCTGTCCTGGGGAAGCATATCTTTTTATCTTTTTGGTGTATTACCAGGTTTACGAGGTTTGGTAAATCTGGAAATGTGTCAAAAACCATGGGAGTTGCATGGGAACACCCACGCAATGCCACTGAACACCTCCCTTATGCAGAGTAAGACAGTGCAGCTGCCTTGCTTTACTCCATATTTTGGAAGCCATTCAAAGCCACGCGAAATGTCTTTGTGTGGCTTCAAAAATATAACTTAGTAGTTCACGCCAGGCATGTACAACACTGCGTGGTGCAAGCATGGTGCAAAACGCTCATAAATATGCCTCTTAAACTGTATGATCTTTTAGGCAAATGCTAGATTTAAGGACAAATGCCATCTGTTGAAATCGGACGTTAGGGTTCACTCACGGACAGTCTGTTAAAATTACAGGCAGGCTGTCGGTCACCCTAGTTCTCAGAAGAATATTATTAGGTAAGATGCGTTACAGCCCTGTTCTAATAAGGCCCATGCCCGATTTTCTGTCATGTTCGTGTAATTTGTGCATGTAGTTTTACACAAAATAAACAATGTGAAAAATGTTGCACACTTTTTTTGCTGCAGGTGATTGTTTCAAGCAGAAAATGTCTTGCAGGAGACAAGTTTGAGCAGAAAATGTTTGCCATGACGCATTTTCTTCTCGGACCAGTCCGCTTACTGGAATCTCGAGTGACTTTGAACACGAGGTGTGCTTCTGGATTCAATTATCAGTTGAGCATTTTACAAAAAATTCTTGGTCTGGACTCTTAGAGTCTCGGCAAACACCCATAGTGCAGGGCAAATATCAGATGGGGTTTTTGCTCGCGCATCTCTACAGTTGCCTCTAACTAATACTCAGCTAAGCTGGACTGACCATCACATGCTATGCTTTAAAATCCATACCACTCACTTCCCTGCCTCACTTGAACCGGAGAACAAAGTATCGAGGCCATGGATGCAGATTAAAGTGGAAGAACTAGCTCCTTCTTTAGAAGAAGGTTGGGGCAGGGCTAAGAAGTCGGCTCGGTCCTTGCTTGATATTTTTCACCAACATGTTGAAACGCCCATGGCCCAGTTGGCTCCTTCCAAGGTCCTGGGGCCCGGTAGCCGGAAGAAGCTTAGTCAACCTTGGTTCACTAGCGAACCTTAAAAATTTTCCGAGAAATTACTGTCAACAGGAGCGCCGAGGGAAACTGAATCCAGTTCCAGAGGAAAGGGTGTGTTAAAGTCCGTCCTTAATGCTTATAAAGCTGCACGTTTCACAGCTAAATCTAACTTTTATATTGCCAAAGTTAAGGAGGCATTAAACACTCCTGAGAACTTTTTAAAGTGATAAAAACATTATCCAGTTCTTTTAGGCCGCCTGATCTGGAAAATTCCCAGGAGTTTTGCGATAAGGTGGCAAGGCACTTTGAGAACAAAATCCTCCAAATTCATGCCAATTTTGATCCCCATGAGGTTTCTAGGGAACTCTCCTCTGTGGAGTCCTCTGGTTCTAATACTAGTTGCAAAGTTTTATCAGAATTTCATGTCCCAACCCATGACAATATCAAAAATATGATTCTAGAAATAAAGTCAGGCTCCCCTTTGGATCCGTGCCCCCCCCTCATTTTCAGATTGTTCCTGTACCTGATGGCTTGGGCCTTAGTCCCTATTTTTCAGGAGGTTTTAAACTCTGGAATGTATCCTTCCTTATGGAAGGAGACTGTAGTTGTCCCCCTAAAGAAGAAACCTGAAGACGATAGCCAGGATTTAAACAATCTACGGCCTATAGCGCTTCTTCATTTTCTGGCAAAAATCTTAGAGAAAATTTTGAAAAAGGAACTGGTGGAATTTTTAGCGGAGGTGGGAGGCCTGGATTCCTCTCAACATGGATTTAGAAAGGCGTACAGCACTGAGACTGCCCTGATCTCATCCTCTGATGCGATTCGGAGATTGGTTGATGAAGGTCAAGGGGCCATTTTAGTACTGCTAGATCTATTGGCGGCGTTTGATACGATTTCCCCTCACTTATTGACGTCTCGCCTTAGTCAAGCTGGGATTAGAGATCGAACCCTTAAGCTTTTAGAATCTTTTCTGTCAAATAGATGGACTACTGTAAGTTGTGGCAACTTCAGATCCACGCCTTATCTATTACCCTGCGGGATTCCTCAGGGCTCTTCTCTAAGCCCTACTTTGTTTAATATTTATGTTGCCCCATTTGCAAATATCATCCGATCATTTTGTTTTATCCTGACCTCCTATGCTGATGATACTCAGCTTATTAACCCAATTAAAAAGCCCTGGGAGGAGGTTGCGGATCGGTTCAACAATTGCATGCAAGAAGTCTGTAATTGGATGAAAACAAATTGGATGAAAATGAATGCCACCAAGACCGAAATTCTTTGTTTTGGGCCGGCAAAAGAGTTATGGAATCCACATTGGTGGCCTTCGGATTGCGGTACCCCTACTGTACCCACCACAGTTAGTAGGAACTTGGGCATTTTCTTTGATGACCACCTATCTTTTAAAAATCAGGTAAATCATACCTTAAAGACATGCTTCTGGCTTATTAAAATGCTCCGAAAAACTTTTCTCTTCCTCCAGCATGAATGGAGAGTTTCTGCTATTTTAGCATTAGTCATGTCCAAAGTTGATTATTGCAATGCCTTATTCCTTAATTTGGATAAGGCATTGATCAATAAGCTGCAATTGGTCCAGAATGCAGCTGCTAGAGCAGTTTTAAACCTCTCACTGTGGGCACCAGTTAGTGGGAGCCTTAAACAACTACATTGGCTTCCGGTGGCTCAGCGTATTATTTTCAAGTCGCTCTGCCTGACTCACAAAGCAACCCATGGGATTGGTCCTTGTTATCTCACCACCAGGCTGTGTTGGCATGCTCCTTAGAGAAATCTGAGGTCTTCTAAAGCCCACACAATTCAGGTCCCCCATACTTACAAGGCTAAATGGGGTGATAAAGCCTTCACGTTGGCTGCTGCTAAATGCTGGAATTCGCTGCCTCTGAATATTAGACAGGAACCCTTTTACTTGAGGTTCAGGAAATTGGCCAAAACTTGGCTCTTTCCTCGATAGCCTTAGCTTTGGCTTTAGGTTTGTTTATTAAGTACGTTTTCTCGCTCTCGATTGCTTTTGTTCTTTTGGGGGGTGTCTTTGGCTCCCTGGCTCTTCCCTCTTCTTTCACCTTCTTTCACTAGCGCTTCGATGCTCTTTGTGAGTCGGAATGCGCTTTACAAATATGACATACATACATACATTGTAACTTTTCACAATTTTTCCTACAGTTGGCATAATTCGACCATTTCGTACACCCTTAGAATATTCTGCCCGATGTCCCGAATATTCGTCGGTCAACTGTTACAAAAGATTGAAGCAGTCAGACTGATGTTCACTTTAATGAAACGTTATCACATGAGTTCATAAATATGCAGACGGCAGTGTCTTCCAGTCATGGATAATATTCAACTCTAAGTTTTATGCATCAGCTATCGGATCTTTTGAAAAAGAGGTCATTGTACTTGTGGAATTTCTTTCAAACATTCAGCATTTAGAGGAGACTGAGATCCAGCTAAGAATGCCTTATTGCTGTCTCATGGCCAAAAGTGGAAAATCAGAATTTTGCACCATGGTGTCCTGGGCGCGTGTCAGTGCATGTGTTAGGAGCTGCCCTGTGTAAAGCGGACTCCCATCTGAAATCTTGTGACCTGGATGCTGCTGTTTCTAAGGACCCTTTGTTAGCAGATACTCCCTTGCTTTATCCTCCCTACTTTGTTCCCATCTCTACCCTCACACTTTCATACACTTAGTAGGAGGCAAGGAGCCTGGCAAATGGCAAACAATAAACCAGCTTTACAAAAACATTTCTTTACCCAAACCAGGCTAGTCTGCATCCATTCATGAGCAAATCAGGAGATGGAGTTGGACGATATTATGACTTAAGCTGGACGCCAGGGACTCTGGTGGCTTTAGATCTCGTATTCCAAGCCCACACTTGTGATGCCCATCCCCAATTGCATAACTAAAGGAATGTAAACCTTCCAAGCCTGAAACTTCTTTTCACATGACAAGTTAGCAACGTATGAGTCAGAAATGGGTGGAACCGTTTGAGCAGTGGATAGAGGTGAGTATATGTCTGCAGCTTCCCACTGGACTCAGAGATCTAAAGTGAGGCAGCATGTGAAAGCATAAAACAGGCTCCGCAGTGGAACATTGGGTACATTTTATTATGCAGTGTATAAGACAAGTTAGAGTTTCAACTAGGTGGCCAAATGCCATTGACGTCTGTTGCTATGTCTTTATTTTGTATTGCAGTACAATATTCTAAATTAACAGTGACCTATTAGCTGTACTTGAAGGGCAGAGTGCACCAACTACTGGCAAAGCCAATAGGTCTAGCTTGCATGTTAGGTCAAAATTAAATCATGGAAACTTTTTCTGCACTGAAAAAATAAAGCAAAAATTGTATTTTTCTATATACAATTTATCTAACGAATTTAATGTGTGATGATTCAGTGTACTTTTGAGATGTAACTAGTCCCAGAGGCAATCCATAGGAGGTGGAATGATACACCAAATAGCCAGATGAATGAGGAAAGAGAAACACTCCTCTGGGATGCACCAAATCACACTCTATGCATATTGTAACAACCTGGTAACAATAGGGATTGCACACAGCTGCACTGTCATACCGGACCTAAACATGGATGCCATTGTTACTGGGACTTAAGACTCTTTTCAATGGACTTATATAAACTAGGATATAACAAATATGGCCGACATTGTATCTCATGCAACCATCATGGAAGGGGCCATAGCCATCTTCATTGTGGGCAGAATCTACAGGAAATCAGCTCAATTCCAGAGAAGTTACTTAAGGGGCCACCTTCGGACTGGGAACCTCTGAATGCACTGAGCCTTAAAGGCATAGGACTCCCTTTGCTAATGCTGCTTCCGACAAATGAACAGGTCGTTCTGCCTGAATACAAATTGAAACAATGATATTCATTTTCCGTCTAAACTTGACAAGTTTGGAAATGCTGAACATTACATGCAAGTTAAAAGGAAGGGTGCGTTACGTGTTGTGTTTGACAGCATATCCGCCTCTAAATTCTCTGAAAGCAAACATAACTCCTCTCAGAGCCCAAGGTGGCTGAAAAGGCTGAGCCCGTTCTGTTCGTATTTCCTGTAGGTGATGTTTTTTCTGTTCATTCAGGACTGTTTAAAAATGTTGTAAGTATGCTCTGGATACCTGAATATGACTTCAACTGACGTTTGTGCCTGTATCATCCGACCCAAGCCCCGTTCTTTTTCTGTGCCATTATTTTTTAGGCATTGTAAATGGAAGGTGACGTTTTGCCAGATTATGTGAAGGGTTATTCACAGCACAAATTTGATGATAGGGGCATTGAATACATTTTTCATGTTATGTGGACTTTACATTAATTTATATGTCAATCCCACAGCATCATGTTACCATTGTGTAGAACTGTATCCAATATAGTTATCAATGTGTATTTGCTGTCTGGGCCATACGCAACAGAAGAGGGAAAATACCAGGTTATACTCAGGAAGATCCCATCCACACTTAAGCCAAAAAACAGGGATCTCTCCATCACGCTGTGGTCCTGAATTAAGTTTAATTTAAGGAAAAAAAAAGCCATCACCACTTTGCTGTTGCACTTGGAACAAAGGCCACAATCTGAATGAGCCGTAATTATGCTACTATCAGGAAAAACTGCCTTAAATAACCACAGACAAAGAGAAAATCAACTGGGAGCTCCACATATTCAAAACCACTTTGCAGTTACCCAAAAGGGAACATCTGGGATGAAACCACCAAGATGCTGCAAGGGCTGTTTGTAATTATATTAACTCCCTACTTTACCTGCCTCCCATGAGTTTGGGAAATTGCATAAATACTGTGTAGATTAATTCCAGGTTTAGATGCCAGCACCAGTCATGATGGGCAATAAATATACCAGCTATAGAACTACAATTTGGATTGTCTTTGTGTCTTAGAGCTCCATTCAACAAGCCGTAGCTTACTCATACGATTCCTGCACACAACTATAAAGATCTTCAAAGCAAATCAAATTCATTTTCAGAGCTGCTCTACTTGAAAAAGTTAATCCGGATTCAGCATTGTCATGCACTGGGTCCAATATCCCCCGAAGTTGCCAAGAAGCAGCACCCATGCTGAAGAATATGGCAGCATGTCAGTTTCACGTGTCCTCTGGGTGTAAGGATAAAACATTACATTAATGCCAGTTGTTGGTTATTGTTACAGTACCTTTATCTAAATCTCCTCTAACCCCTACCATTGCTGAAATTATTTGACCCAGAGATAAGCATTCGTTCTTTATTCTTGATCAATTATAATTCCGGAATATGTCATTTTGGAAACAGAGTTTGTTTCCTGCTGAGTGCGCATACAGGGGGTCATTCTGACCTTGGCGGTCCATGACTGCCATGGCGGAGTGCGGCGGAAGCACCGCCAACAGGCTGGCGGTGCTTCCTGGGCCATTCTGACCGCGGCGGTAAAGCCGCGGTCGGAAAAGGGGAGCCGGCGGTTTCCCGCCTGTTTCCCGCTGGCCCAGGGAACCCGCCATGGCGGCGCTGCTTGCAGCACCGCCATGGGGATTCCGACCCCCTTCCCGCCAGCCTGTTTCTGCCGGTGTCCACCGCCAGACCCAGGATGGCGGGAACGGGTGCCGTGGGGCCCCTGGGGGCCCCTGCACTGCCCATGCCACTGGCATGGGCAGTGCAGGGGCCCCCTAACAGGGCCCCACAAAGATTTTCACTGTCTGCTTAGCAGACAGTGAAAATAGCGACGGGTGCCACTGCACCCGTCGCACCCCTTCAACTCCGCCTGCTCCATTCCGAGCCGGCTTCATTGTTGAAGGGGCCGTCTCGCTGGGCCGGCCGGCGGTCTTCTGGCGGTCGACCACCGGCCCAGCGGGAAAGCCGGAATGACCACCGCGGTCCTTTGACCGCAGTGCGGTCTTTCGGCGGGAATGACCGCCACAGTGTCCCAGAAATGTAGATTCTTTGACAGAAAGAGGCAGCGTCATATAATGTTATAATACCACTTATAATGAGAGCCTGTCTTGTAAGTGAGATTTCAGAAATCTCAATGTTGATGACTTTAAACAATCTTTAAATTGAAGAAGAATTCCTAATGAAAACCTATACACAGAATACAAAGTTTCTTCACTGCAATACATGAGAACTGGTGGAAAGCACTTATTAGTGGATGCCTTTGCACCAGCAATGTTTCTTTGGATTTTCTGCATTCTCAAAGGTACATACTAGTAGAAACTGTGGAGATGCACCACGGACATCTTATCTTTCTTCTTATTCTATCTGGAACAGAGCTCCTCTTTAGAACCTTCCACACTCAAGCATTGAGATAGAAGGCCCACACCATGGCAATTCAAAGTCATTCAGACCTCTTCAAATGCCTCTGTTTCTAGCTCCAGTTTGAGAAAACATTTGTCCAGCGATCTAAGTAGCAACGTAATTTAGTCCTGCTCCCCTAACTCAAATTATTGATCATTTTGAAAGCTTTGTTCATTCATACTTAATTTTTTAACATATTTTGCTATTGTCTTATATTTTGGGACCCTAAGATAAACTTTTATTTTAGAAATGAATGTATTTTTTGATTATACCCAAAGTCCAGTGTGAACACATTTAACTTTGCTCAGGTGCTCCATGTCTGATGCACCCTCTCAACAAAGCTTTTTTGATTTCTGAAAACAAGCTCCCAGGTTTTCAGAAAACAGAAAAACAATGGTCTTGATAAGCAGAGCAATTGTGTGTGCCATATCTTACGATGCAGTCCCAGGTATGACAATCTAATGATGGTTGTTTTGCCCTAAATAGAGCTAAACAACTGCCACTAAGACCCGATGGTCCTGTGGACGGGCCATAAGGTCAAAGGTTTCCAATGTTGGAACCAGTTGTTGCTCCATCATTGTAAAACCTGTGGTTCTCTTGCTTCAAAATGGGGTGCTGACTTTAAATGGGATGGAGACTGTAAGGTTGATGAGGCAGGAGGACTGCTAATTTATGTCGTGCTCCCAGACCGCCAGACTCCTAGTGACAGAGATAGCATGTGGGCTGATTGACCTCTATATTGAGTGGCCTCAGGTGTGGAATTTATCTATTGTAGTCTGTTGTTTGATAGCTTTGTACCTGTGTTTGGAGCCAGAGGCCTCTTACATTGAATTCTTGATCCCTTAACCCATCTTCTCAAGACAAACAAACTGGGAATCGCAAATGAGATTCTAACATGGAAGCGTTTGAAATACTTTACTACATGGGTTTGTAGCACCTAGGGTTGGGTTCAAGAGGCACACCCATCTTCCACTTTGTTTCACCAGGTGCACTGAAGAATCTTCTATTGGTCCATGTTTAGAACAAGTTAGTGCACTGGGGCCAATTTATGCAACACAATATAGATCCTAACATCAACTCCTTAGATTATAAATGTGGGTTCTCTCAGTAAATATCAATCAAGGTAGGACTTGATTGTCGAGTAAGATGGCCCTAAGGCGTGTCTCTAAAGTGCATTGTGGGCCTCCATCTTAATCCTGCATAATCGTTCCCCCAAACTCCTGTAATTGCTGACTGTCGGGTGGCGGCTGCCACAACGTACTCACCAGTGGAGCTAAAGGTGTCTTCAGGAAGGTAATAGGCAATGGAATACCAGATTCCCATTGCTGGCCTACTGAAGAGCGGTCGTTCAGACTAGGGGTTGGTCGTTGTGAGTGATGTTCTCCTCCTGAATCACCATTGCCTTGGTGGCAATGAGCTGGAGACCACAGATGGTGATTCTGCTGGGGGAACATGTGGCATTGGACTGTTGCATTAGTCCCTTCCTGTGAGGTGGCCGGTAAGGGGGTGGTGATGGCGTGGCAGTGCGGATCTCCCATTGGTGCCTATGGCCCATGCCCAGTGATTCCATTCATCTGCTGTATGTCAGGAGCAGTGCAGAGCTCCCTGAACTAAAGTATCCCCCAGCTGGAATGGGGGGGGGGGCAGGCCTAGAGAATGGTGGGCTCAAGGGACTTGTCATGGCTTGTTCAGGACCTTGTTTGAGTGAGGTACATCCTGGGGGCTAGTGCATCTGTAGATTGATGCGGTTACTGGTGGAGGTCACCTCGTGTCTATGCACGGGGAGGTTGGAGACCCCTTGACTTCAGCAGTGGGGGACAGAAAGTGATTTTATGAGGTCGCCATTGAGGGGCTTGTACTCAGCTGCTAGTGGTCCTCAAGTGCAGTCCCTGAGCTGTTGCAAATTTACCTCAGCCATCCCTCTAAACCGCTGGACCTACTCTGTATTTCAAATAAAGACTGTGTTGTGTTGGAGGCTCATATTGACAACTTTTGGCACATCCATATATTTCTGGTTTGGCTAGGGGAGGGCTAATTTTCCACCCTTTACTGGGAGGCCAGTGTTCTGTGACTACGGGCCTCGATGGTGGTGATGGATACCAGCATAGGTGAGGCATTAGAGTGGTAGAACGTATTGCTGGCCCCTGTGCTGTGCCCCTTGGACCAGTGTGTGCGGTATGTTTTGCTGGTGGGGGCATCCGCCTGTGGAACCTTCACTTTTTGACTTAGGCCCTCATTACAACCCTGGTGGTCGGTGTTAAAGGGGCGGTAATACCGCCAACAGGCCGGTGGTAAACAAAATGGAATCACGACCACGGCGGAAACAGCGTACACAGACAGCCACTTTAACACTCCGACCGCCACAGCGGTAGCAACAAACACTGCGGCGGTAACCGCCAACAGACAGGCGGAAGACAGTGTACCGCCCACCCATTACAACCCGCCCATCTGCTAGCTTTTCCGGGGCGGAACCAAAGCCAGAAGATGGGACAACGCCACTGCTCCTGGAGGGGGCTCCATGCCCACAGCGATGTCCTGGGGAGTGCAAGGCCACAGTCTCTCAAGTCTCTCAAGTGGGTGGTTTGCCCACTGCCTGGTCCTGGGAGTGCAAAGCCACCATCTCTCAAGTTTCTCAAGTGGGTGGTTTGCCCACTGCCTGGTCTTGGGGAGTGCAAAGCCACAGTCTCTCTCAAGTGGATGTATTTCCCCACTGGTTCTGGAGGGGGCTTTGGCCAAGTGTGCTTCATCCTGCCAAGTATAGGGTGAGCGGATGCATTTCTCCACTGGTTCTGGATGGGGCTTTGTGCCCAGTGTGCTTCCTCCTGCCAAGGATAGGGTGAGTGGATGTATTTCTCCACTGGTTCTGGAGGGGGCTTTGTGCCCAATGTGCTTCATCCTGCCAAGGATAGGGTGAGTGATGCATTTCTCCACTGATTCTGGAGGGGGCTTTGTGCCCTGTGTGCTTCATCCTGCCAAGGATAGGTGAGTGGATGTATTTCCCCACTGGTTCTGTAGGGGGCTTTGTGCCCAGTCTGCTTCATCCTGCCAAGGATAGGGTGAGTGGATGCCTTCTTCCACTGGTTCTGGAAGTGGCTCTGTGCCCAGTGATGCAAAACTTGGGGTGTAGCAGGTCACAGTCCCTCACCTGGGTGTCGCCACGAGATTTGCAGTGACCAGGATGCATGACAGTCCATGGAGGCACGGCTAGAGTCCATCTGACGGCGGCAACGGCTGCACAGTGGTGGTAGTGCCTGTGCTGGTGCTGCCAGTGGTGTAGGGGTGCTCCAGCCCCTCTCCTGCAGCCTCGGACGGCTGCCCACTGGAGCTGCTGTTGCTGGCAGTGGTGCTACTGTCAGCGGTACAGGTGGTGGTGCTTGCGGTGGTGCTTGCGGCAGTGCTTGCGGCGGTGCAGGTGGCAGTGGTGCCCACGGTGCAGGTGGCGGTGCTGCCAGTGGTGGGGGAAGGCTCCAGCCCTTCTCCTGCAGCCTCGGACGGCTGCCCACTGGAGCTTCTGCTGACAGTAGTGGTGCTTCCGGCGGTGCAGGTGGCAGTGCTTGCGACGGTGCTAGCGACAGGGCGGCTGGTGGTGCTGGCCACGGTGCAGGTGGCAGTGCTGGCAGTTGTGCTGGTAGCCACCAGGCCTTCACCTGCAGCCTCGGATGGCTGAAGTGCCTTGCCTGGTGTTTTGTGCCCCTTCCTCACCCTGGCAGATGGTGGTGTCACCTTGGGTCTGGCAGCTGGAGTCTTTGAGGTGGCCTTGCTGGGTGGTTGTGGCTCCTTCCCCTTGCTGGATGCTGTCCCCTTCTTCACCTTGCCAGGTGGCGGAATGGTTTTTGCCTTGGCAGGGGTTGGTGGCACACTGGCTGGGCCGACGGGTTCCCCCTTTGAGCCTCTGACAGGTGCAGGAACCACAGTGGACGTGGACTTGGTGGCTGAGGTGCTGGGCTGGGTTTTGGCCATCCTGGCCAGAGGGGAAGGACGGGGGGGAGGGGGAGGGAAGAGGTCAATGTTTGCCAGGAACATCTTCTTAGGGACCCTGGGGCGAGAAGAGGGAGAAGGTCTGGGAGTGGAGGAAGAGGGTTGTAGGAGGTGTCTGTCTGCTGAGTTTGGGTGCAGGTGCATGGGCTGGATGCTGTTGTGAGGTGAATGGCTGTTGGGTGGGTGGGTGCTTGCGTTTGTGTACTTTGGGAGGAGGGGTCACAGACACAGTGGGAGAGGACACAAGGGACGTGTGCATGGATGTGGGGGTGGTGACTGCCAGTGAGGGGTGTGTAGCGAAGGGCGTGCTGGAGGTAGTGGCTGAGGATGTAGTGTATGCAGATGTGAGTGGAGACGCTACTGGGAGGGAGGTGGATGAGGAGGAGGAGGGGGGCACAGTGGAGGCAGTGGATGTTGGTGTGTCTGCAAGGGGATGGTGCTTGTGTGAGTGCCTGTGAGATGAAGTGTGGTGCTTGTGTTTGCCTGAGCCACTTCTGTGTGTTGATTTGGGTGAATGCTGGTCTTTAGGTGTGCTTGGGATAGGCTGGGGTTGAGGGGATTGAGACTGGGTAGAGGAAGTTGGAGGGGGGAGGCTGGAGACAGAGACAATGGCTGCCATCATTGCGGAGGCCAGAGCCTGAAATGCTCTCTTTTGGGCCGCCACGCCAGAGTGAATGCCCTCCAGGTATGGATTTGTTTGTTGCAAATGCCTCTTGACAACCTTGATGGCATTCAGAATGGTTGACTGCCCAACAGTGAGGGATCTCAGGTGGTCAATAGCCTCCTCACTGAGGGCAGCAGGGCTGACTGGGGCAGGGCCTGAGGTGCCTGGGGCGAAGGAGATGCCCACCCTCCTGGGTGAGCGGGCATGGGAAACACGCTGAGGGGCTGCTAGGAGGGCGGTGCTGTTAGGGGGGGAGGCGGCTGTACCTGTTGTTGGAGTGGGCACAGAGGTGTCCGCCAACGCCAGAGAGCATCCATCGGAGGAGGAGTCACTGTCTGTGGTGCCCCCTTCCGTCCCCGTCGTGGTGCTCCCCTCGCCCTCCGTCCCACTGGTGCCCTCACCCTCAGTGGATTCGGCCTCCAGGCCCATGTGGGATGCAGCTCCATCTGTCGCCGGTGCCTCTGCTCCTCCGCCAGATGATGTGTGTGCACACAAGGTGACAAAACAAAAAGGGGGGGAGACAGAGGATACACTTGGTCAATGCCAGCAACAACACTACCGTTGGCATACACAACTCACAGGGAACAGCCCAACGCACTAGGCCATGCACTACCAGTTACAATGCTAGTCACCAGCCCATGGGGTACAATGCCTAACGCCATCAGCTGCACACCTGAAACAAACAGGGCCCTGACCAGTAGTAGATGCCCACTAACACTATTGGGGTTGGAGTGCTTCAGAGCCTGCCCAACAAGGGACCTACCCTGCCATGTTCGCCCTGGCCTAGGGGCACCCACAGTCCACATCCCCACCCAGGTAAAACCTTAACACGTGCAAAGTAATAAATCTGAATTTGTACTCAGCCCCTTGTGACTGCTGTGACACAAGGGCCCATACAACTCCGGATAGGCCACCGCCAGGATGCGGAACATCAGAGGGGTCAGGATACAACGGGCACCCCTTCCTCGTTGGGAGGCCAGCCCCAGCCCCAGCTGGGCCTCTGCCGTCTTCCTTGCCCAGCGGTGCAGGTCCGCCCACCATTTGTGGCAGTGGTTGCTCCGCCTGTCAAAGACCCCCAGGGTCCGCACCTCCTTGGCGATGGCACACCAAATACCCTTTTTCTGATGGGTGCTGACCTGCTGGAAAAAGACAGCAGAAAAGGGAATTATTTAACCGTCCGGACCGTCACACTCATGGCCCACCATATCCCTCCCATCCCCTGACGCACATACATTGACCACCATATATGCAGCATTCTGGCCAGAATGACTCAGCCCCCGCCCCACATGTGGCTTATGCACACAGCACTCCATACATTCATGGCCCACGCATCATGCTCACAGTGTACTCACTTGTTTATCTGGAGGACCGTAGAGTAACGTGTACTGGGGTAGGACCACATCCACCAGTCTCTCCAACTCCTCTGCAGTGAAGGCAGGGGCCCTTTCCCCAGACACATGAGCCATTGTCGCTTCCAGACACAGGTCACAGCAGCACTTGCAATGTAGGTCTTCTCCTGTTGAAGGTCAGGTAGCAAGTGAGTGAATAAATAGAAAATGGCGATCACGTCCGCGGTGGTGCGTACCGTCACCGTCGGCTTACATCGCCATTGGCTCCTGGAACCCATAGGACCCAATGATAACCAATGTGAAGTTGCGCGGCCGTCATCGACCATCTACCGCAACGGCGCACAACGCCAGTGGGATTACCTCATTTCCACTTGTCCCTCCTCACAAGTCAGGCAGCTGCCATTTCAGGAGGGCACAGGCCATGGCACCTAACTGCGTCACAGCAGACATTGGCACAGCAACTGACTCTCGGATTTACATACTGGATCTGTAAATGTAGAAATTCATCATTATTGCAATAGATGTGTGATTATGACCCTCTGCTCACCGTTTTCCTCCATAGGCTTCAACTGCTGAGGATGAATATGAGATGGAGACATCCTCCAGTGCACAGGCCCCTGGTGGACCTTGCGAAAATGGAGGACAGACACAATATACTAACATACAGACTTGATCGGGCCACAATCCAAGAACTGTGTGCCCAGTTAGAGCCAGACCTGATGTTAGCTATCCGCCGGCCAACAGGTATCCCCCCCTCTAGTGCAGGTCCTGTCAGTGCTCCATTTCCTGGCAAGTGGTTCCTTCCAAACAACAGTGGCCATGGCATCAGGGATGTCTGAGCCAATGTTCTCCAGCGTGTTGACCAGAGTGTTGTCTGCCCTGCTTAAACACATGCGCAGCTACATTGTATTCCCACAGGTGGAGGATTTGGCCACAGTAAAAGCTGACTTTTATGCCCTGGGACATATCCCCAACATCACAGAGAAATGAACAAGTGTTCAGGAATAGAAAAAGCTATCACTCTATGAATGTGCAGATGGTGTGTTTGGCGGACCAGTACATCTCCCATGTGAATGCCAAGTATCCTGGCTCTGTGCATGACGCCTTTATCTTGAGGAATAGCAGCATCCCATATGTGATGGGCCTACTCCAGAGGCACTGGGTGTGGCTAATAGGTGAGCCCAAGGTCCCCACCCAGTATATGTTGGTGGCTGGGTATGGGGTTGTCCCTAAGGGTTAGTGTGTGTCTAACAGTTGTCCCTCAATGTTTTCAGGTGACTCTGGTTACCCCAACCTCTCCTGGCTACTGACCCCAGTGAGGAATGCCAGGACAAGGGCAGAGGAACGTTACAATGAGGCACATGGGTGAACTATGCGGATAATTGAAAGAACATTTGGCCTCCTGAAGGCCAGGTTCCGGTGCCTCCATCTGACAAGTGGATCCCTGTACTACTCACCCAAGAAGGTGTGCCAGATCATCGTTGCATGTTGCATGTTGCACAACCTGGCCTTGAGACGCTAGGTGCCTTTTCTGCAGGAGGATGAGCCTGGAGATGGTCTTGTGGCAGTGGTGGAGCCTGTGGACAGTGAGGAAGAGGAGGCAGAGGAAGAATATGTGGACAACAGAAGTAATATCATATTGCAGTACTTCCAGTAACACACAGGTAAGACAATGTAACTTCACTTTACTTTTCAGTTTTCTGTTGGACATTGTACATGACATCCTGATTTCCCTATGTCTATGGCCACTTACTGTACCCTATTTTCAGATCTCTGTGCCCCATTCTGGCTCCTTGTAGGTGTACTGCTGCCCACTAAAGGTCATACCAATGTACATAAAACTGTACATATGACTTGTAATGTTTTCAGAATGTTGTACTAATACATATTTCAATCATTTAACAGACTCCAGATTTGTATTTGTTCCAAGAGTGTTTATTTAAGTGCTCAGAAGTAGAGGGGGATGTGCAATGGGCTGGGGTGATGGTGAAGGAATGTCCAGTTGGAGTCCAGTCTCTTGGTATCTCAGGTGCATTGTCCAATGGGGCCTAGGAAGGGGAGTAATGGCAGTTCAAGGTGGACAGGGTGACAGTGGGACAGAAGGGTGACAGTCAGGAGAGTCTTATTTCCTGACGGGGGTCTTGGCAATGTTCTCTGGCTTCTGTCTGGATCGCAGGGACCATTTGCAGGGAGGTTCTCCTTCTGCAGGGGCTGGGGTGCTGGTGGCCTGTTGTTCCTGTGGCGGGGCCTCCTGTCCACTAGCGCCGGCAGAGGTGGATGGCTGTTCTTCTGTGTGGCTAGTGTCAGGGGCCCGTTGGTATGCCACAGCCTCCCTCATGGTGTTGGCCATGTCAGCCAGCACCCCTGCAATGGTGACCAGGATGGTGTAGATGTGTTTGAGGTCCTCCCTGATCCCCAGGTAATGTCCCTCTTGCAGCCGCTGTGTCTCCTGCAACTTGGCCAGTATCTGGCCCATCGTCTCCTCGGAATGGTGGTATGCTCCCAGGATGTTGATGAGTTCCTCCAGGAGAGTGGGTTCCCTGGGCCTGTCCTCACCCTGTCGCACAGCAGTCCTCCCAGTTTCTCTGTTGTCCTGTGCCTCTGTCCCCTGAACTGTGTGCCCACTGACCCCAGGTCCCTGATCGTCCTGTGTAATATTCCAAACAGGAAGAAAACATTCAAGGAAAAGAAAGCGCTCCCAACATTCCCCTTATGAAACTAAAGTAGAAAAATATCATTCAGAAAACGGTGCTCCCGGCCTCGGAGGAATCTCCGCCACCTCCAACACTGTGATACCACAGAAGTACAAAATTATATAACAGAGACCTAGGCACTCGAAAGGAGTTCAAAACTACAAGATTCAATATTACAAAAATTTGTAAACTTATATTTCAGAAATTAGAGATCACATTGTGCATGCAAGTGAACAGAAATCCAGTGGAATTAGTTTTGAGTGAAGAGTCCATCCTTTAATGTAACATGAAACAGCCAACACGTGTTTCGTCATGGGAGTGAGTGCTCCCTGTGACTTTTTCAAGGCGCACAAATAACAAGTGACAAAAATAAATGGTTATATTATCAATTTCAAAATTCAAAGTCGAGAACCCATTAGTAAGTCTGTTTGCAACAAACTGATAAGTACATATACCCATGTGTTGGCCCCCCCAGTGTGAAAGTAATATAAAAAGAAACCAAGGCACAATCCGCGAAGAGACATATAATAGTAATATCATTTAAAAGTAGAGTCCAAACAACTGCAATCACAAGCAAAATAATAACCGTAAAATACTAAAGAGCCAAAATCCGAAACCGAAACGGTGCGCACCCAAAATAAACACCATTTGTGTACCAAGATTCCAAGGTGTATATGCAGTGACCCAAAACACATTATATCATACCTCAATAAGGTAAGATACGGAAACCATCAGTATCCCAAAGTACTCGATCAATTAGCGAAAACCAATCTGTAAACAGTGTACAACATATAAGAGAAAAAACAAATAGAATGATATAGACACCCCTGAGTTACACCCAAATCCAAAATAGAACACATACCCGCCGATAATCCTCTAAATGTGACTACATCTAGAGTTGATAAGTGTCCTCAACACCTAAGGCAATAGAATAAACACTGTTAAATCAATACGTAAACAAAATCTGATCATGCCATCTGATAGTATTGGCTATAATATCAGCAGGAATAATAGTGTCCCATAAAAGCTCTCACCTGAGTCCAAAATTTAAAACTAATACACTCAAGAACGGAGCTGAAATTCCCAGCTCCGATAACCGGAAACCAAAGAAACATTCCATAAGGCCGCCATTCTTTCAATCGCATCTTGTGCGGCGCGCATTGAACGCTAAAGCGCGACCGCCACGTTTCTGACGGTCCAAGCGTCAAGCTAGCAATACTCAAGCGCCATCTTTGTAGGAGGAACGCTATGGACGCGCGCTTCCCCCGTAACCCATAATTATGTATATTGACAGCCACGCTTGTCCCACATTTACATAGTGAAAAAAACCTACCACAAAGGAAAATACAATAAACAGTGAACCAAAAGAAGACCTGTGGAATAAAAATTAAATAAAAAATCAAATTAAGTTAAGAAAAAAGGGGTCACTGTATTCATTAGATTAAGCTAACAACAACACTTACCAATACACATTCATGTTTAATACTCATACCTAAACAATGTATCTATCCTCAATTGATAATGTGAACATACCTAAGGTCAATTCACGTTTGTGCCTCAGTTCCTATCCCACATATCACACTAGAGTGTAGCATATTAATACAAAAAATAAGACAAAAAGAAAGTACTATTAACTATATCTGTAGATATCCTCTTATAGCAAACATTTAAAGATGGAGAAGGCCACTGAATAACATTACATGATAACTTGAGAGAGGTAAGATAAATTATATTTCATAGCTGTGATATTGTCTATCAAATTAAGTCATCATTATTAATGTATTTAAATCATGAAGTTCCAAAGACACAATTAAAGTCCAAACAAAAGAAACCCACTCATAGGTAAAGATCAAATCATATAAGATATTGAGAAACTCCATATATATTGTATAGTGTTCAATCAATCCAAAAAATATTCCATCTCATAGTTTGAGTTAATTCCCATTTCTACCGTTCTAAGTTTAAGAATCCAACGACATTCTCTCTTTCTCAACTCTAATTCCCTATTCCCCCCACGTGGACTAGCATGAACTATCTCAAAACCAAAATATTCAAAAGTCCACGTGTCCGTCTGTCTGGGGCAATGACTCATGTGTGACAATGGGATAACGCTCATCTCGCTGTCTCAGAGCTCTATAGTGTTCACTAATTCTTACTTTAAGAGATCTTATGGTACTGCCAATGTAGTATAACCCACATTTGCATACAATCATATAAATGACAAAACAGCTATCACATGTAATGTGGGAGGTAATATAAAATTTGTCTCCCATCAGACTGTCAAAAGTAGAAATCCCTGATCCGCTCAATTTGCACACCCCACACCGACCACATTTAAAGAACCCCTTACTACGGGTGGTGAGCCAATTGTCCTGTTGAAATGTCAGTGGATAACTGGGACATAAAATATTTTTAAGTGTACGACCCCTACGAAAAGTAAAGATAGGTGAATCAGATATTAGATCCTTGAGAGTTATATCCACCTTGAGTATGTGCCAATGTTTTCTCATACATCTTCGAAGGGCCACTGAGGCAGGAGTATAGTCAACTACACATCTTATACTGCTATCAGATATTTTATTTCTATGTTTCAAGGTGTCAGCCCTGGGTAAGCGAACAAATCTACTACGTGCTTTCTCTAGAATGCTAGTAGGATAACCCCTTAGCTTAAACCTGGCCGACATGTCCCGAATATTTTCTGTAAAGTCAGCTTCCAAGCTGTCATTTCTCCTGGCACGTACCATTTCCCCATAGGGAATGGAATAAATCTGTTGTCTCGGATGAGCACTGCTAGCGTGCAAAATAGAGTTGCAGGATGTACCTTTTCTATATAAGCGACTCTCAATCCTATCATGAAGGATGAAGAGTTCCACATCCAAAAAGGTTATATTAGTATTGCTGTGTTCCCAAGTGAACCATATATTAAAATTATTGGAGTTCAAAAAGTTGACAAATTCGTTCAGTTGACTAATATCCCCAGTCCAAATCATGATGCAGTTGTCGATATATCGACCCCAGAATAATATATTTGAGTTCCAAGTTTGCGCCTCTTGACCCCAAATCAATTTATGTTCAAGGAACCCCATAAAGAGGTTCGCATACGCCGGTGGAAAACGAGATCCCATGGCTACACCCCTTTTTTGACGAAACCACTCCCTCTGGCCCATCGTCTCCTCGGAATGGTGGTATGCTCCCAGGATGTTGATGAGTTCCTCCAGGAGAGTGGGTTCACTGGGCCTGTCCTCACCCTGTTGCACAGCAGTCCTCCCAGTTTCTCTGTTGTCCTGTGCCTCTGTCCCCTGAACTGTGTGCCCACTGCCACTGACCCCAGGTCCCTGATCGTCCTGTGTTTGTGGGGTTCCCTGGGGTCCCTGTAGTGGTGGACACACTGCTGATTGATGTGTTGTGGGGACAGTGGCATGGGCATGCTGGGTGGGTGCGGTGGTGGTGTTTCCTGAGGGGGAGGGCTCTGTGGATGGAATGGGACTGTGGCAGGGTAACCGACTGTCCAGAGGTCCCTGATGGGCCAGGTTGGTCATCATCACCCAGGTATGCAGAGCTGCTGTCATCACTGTGGGCCTCCTCTGGGGGGGACTGAATGTTGCTGGCAACTCCTCTCCGGTGATGTTGAGTATGGGTCCTTTGGAGATGCAAATGCTGTGTTATTGTATCTGGGTGCGCCATCTTGTGCATGGGTGTGTTCCCTGTATGGTTGTGATTGCCCTGTCAGCTTTGCCTTGTGTGCGTGGTGATTTTGGGGGCTAGGTGATTCTCTCTAATGGGCATGCTGTGCTGATGGGTGTCAATGCAGGTCTGTTATGGGGGTCCATGGATTGTTGTGGCATGCTGAGCTTGGTATTGGGATGGGTGGGTTGTAATAGTGGGGTATATGTGAGGTCGTAGAGTGATGGGGGTGAGGGTAGGGGTAGGAGTTTGTGATGGCATGTAGGTAGGGTGGGGGATATAGTTGTAAAGATTTGACTTACCAGTGTCCAGTCCTCCTGCTATTCCTGCGAGGCCCTCAGGATGCATGATCGCCAAGACTTGCTCCCCCCATGTTGTTAGTTGTGGGGGAGGAGGTGGGAGTCCAACGCCAGTCCTCTGTACAGCTACCTGGTGTCTTGGAACCATGGAACGCACCTTCCCCCGAAGGTCGTTCCACCTCTTCCTGATGTCATCCCTTGTTCTGGGGTGCTGTCCCACGGCGTTGACCCTGTCTACGATTCTCTGCCATAGCTCCATCTTCCTAGCAATGGACATCTGCTGCACCTGTGATCCGAATAGCTGTGGCTCTACCCAAATGATTTCCTCCACCATGACCCTTAGCTCCTCCTCTGAAAACCTGGGGTGTCTTTGGGGTGCCATGGATGTGGTGTGAGTGATATGTGTGAGGATGTGTGGGGTGATGTGTTGTGGTGTGTGCTGTGAGGTGCGTGGATGGCGTATGGGTGATGGTGTTCTGTGGCTCAGATTGAGTAGGTTCTCCCGGCTTGTCTCTCTCTGTTTGCTATCTTTTTTTTATTGAAAGGGTTGTGGGTAATGTGGGTGTGTGTTTTATAGTTTTGTGAGTGTGTGGGTGTGGTGGGTGTATGTGTGTCAGGTGTGTGTAGTTTGAATTGTCCAATGTGGTGAAGTTTTGTTAGTGTGTATGTATTATGAGCGCAGTGGTGTGTACTGCCAATGGTTTACCGCAGTTGAAAGACCGCCACAGGGATTCGTGGGTCCTGATACTGTGGGCGTATTCCTGTTGGCGTAACGGTGTGGGTTTTGGTACCACCAATTTATCACTGACCTTTGGTCTGGCAGACTTGTGTGGGTGTCTGTATAGTGGCAGATTTCTCTGTGTGGGTCATAATACCCGTAGTGTATACAGAGGAAATGTTTCCGTGAGTTCAAGGGAAAACCCCAGGCCATGAGCTAAGTATATGCTTCTTTGTTTGGCACAATCGCACATAGTTGCCAATGGAAAAACAAATTTCTGTGGTGGACTGGCAGAGGTCTAGAAATGGCTTTTACTCTGGGACAGGGTGCCAGTGAGGATGCTCAATGAGGAGTGGGCCTCTATGGGCATCCACAGGGAGAGAGGCATGTGGAGACGTTCTCGCAGACAGGTGAAGTCTTCCAGGGTTTCGAGGCCCTGTGGTAGTCCGGGAGGATGGCACTATACATCAGCATGAATTTACTTTTTCTGTGGAAAGTCTTTTACCCATCATTGAGTTAGTAGAGGGGTGTCCCTGACTTGAGGCCTGTGAGAAGTTTCAGAACAACACCTGCTATGTTGATAATGCATTGAATATCTTAGGATATACTTGATGTTCGAGGTGAGATGTGCTTAGGGATGGCCTCGTTTGTGAAGCCCTTCAACTAGAGGGATGTGGGGTTGGTCAGCAGAACCTACTGTAGTTATTGAGGGAAAGTTCTTTAACAAATTTGATGTGCTCACTAGTCCACAGGGGAAGCGCCCCTGATGCTCCCTGGAGGCCATTCCTGGCCAGGAGTGCACTGGGGGAGCAATATGTATTTATTGGTACACATTACAATCAATGTGACGGACAGAGAGGGGGAGTTTGTAGAGCTGGGGTTTCTCTGACAGTTGGGTACCTGTGTAGGCAAATAATTAAGCAGGGACTAAATGGGCAAACACAAAGTTGCATTTGTTTTTTACTGTGTTTGTCCAGGGAGGGTGGTTGTGAGGGATTGCTTACTGCCTTCCAATGTGTTGCACTTTGTTCATTTTACCATGCTCTTGGCTGAATTGACCTGAACGTGGTGCTGTGTAGCCCTGCTGTCTGTAGGGGTACGCTGGCTCCCTTGCTTGTTCTCCTATTTGTGGCCCTGGCTGCTCTCACATTTAAACTTACACCACTATGATCAATAACTATTGACCCCTCAAGTGGGATGTCCAGGGGCTCAGTGATTACACACAACACATTCTTAAAGTGTAACAAGGTTGCTGTGGCATGCTCACAAGAGACTCATCTCAGTAAAGCTGATTCTCTCAAATTGGTGAAAAGATGGAGGGGTCAACTCTACTCAGCTTCTTATTCTGCAAATGCTGTGGGTGACTTTGTGGGGACCCCCAGGGATACCCTTCCAACCTAACTCTATGCAAGCGGATGTGAACGGCTGGTATATCTTGGTTTTTGGAACACTAGATAGGCAGGAGGTTTCATCCTGGTCTGGAGATTTTAACTATGTCTTGGATGGAGAGATTAACAGGGCGCCACCGAGACAGCACATTAAACCAGGAATGACAGCGGTGTTGGCTGCTAGAATGTCTTATGCGGGCCTAGTAGATATCAGTAGGACCCTCCACCCAGCATCCAAGGAATATTCCTGGCACTCCTGAATGCAGAACACTTATAGCAGGTTGGATCATGTACAAATTGCATGGGTGAGCCAGTCAGCATTGGTGTTTGTTAAGTATCTGAGCAGATTTGATTTGGACCAGTCTGTGATGCTCCTGGAATGTAGCTTTGGAGCGATATCAGAAGCCATTGCTTTTTGGAGAATGTTGCCGAATATACTGCCGGATGAGGTGTATCTGGCTGATCTTACCACTGCCTCAGACATGTTTGTGGGTGACAATTTGGGATCCAATCCCAGAGAACGGGAGCCAATGAAAGCGGTAATGAGGGAATATGTCTGGGCAAGGTGCACGGAGTGAAGAGACAGCTGCGGATGGAACTGAAAGCTCAGAGTCTAGATTGGTCAAGGACCAGCGATGGGAGTCGGAGACTGTGAAGCTCACCTTGAGCTACTGGAGGCAAGATATGATTTGAGCAAAACGTGGGACACATTGGACATACTGGCACTCAAGGCATGTAATCGGAGACTGCACAGCGAGGGTGACAAACCTAGTAAGTTACTCTCCTGGTTGTTGAGGGGGGAGATAGAAACTCCCTCAGTGTGCTCCCTGGATCGTACTGATGGCACAGTGGCGGTGACACAAAGGATCATAAATAAAACATTCTGGGTCCACCGCTAGGGTGAATATCGAAGAGAAGAAAGCAGTACTCTGGACGCTATACAGACCTTTTTAACTTTGCTTGTTCTGCCCAGAGTGCCACAGATTATGATGAAGGAACCCAAAGCAGATCTCTCCCTGGAGAAGCTTAGAGAAGCATTGACATCATTGTCTAGGGGTAAGACGCCGAGGAGCGATGCCTTTCCGGCTGAGTTTTATCAGACCTTCTCACCCCATTTAACTGACAAACTCTTGGAAGTGTTTCATGAGGCGAGAGAAGCCAGGATTATTCCCCCTATTATGTAAAGGGCATGACATGTAAACTCCCCACACCAGGATGGACTCAGATTGATCCCTTGTCCCATCAGCCACTTACCGTGATCAACACAGATGTCAAGATTCTGTTCTAAATCCTGGCCAACCACTTGCGTGGCACAGCAAGACAAATGGTTCATAAAGGTCAGTGTGGGTTTACACCTGGCTGGAGAAAGGCCATGAACATTTGGAGGCACAGCCACGCCATGCACTCTGTCCTGGATAGCCCTGAACAGCTTTCTCTTGTCACAGTGGATCTAGACAAGGCTTTCAACATGTTGATCTAGGAATACCTGATGAGGTGCTCCAGTTGATGGGTTTTAGGCTGGTGCACCATGGTTGGGTCCAACTGCTGTACATTAGCCCTACAGCATGGGTTAGATCAAAAGGTATCGTATCAGATCAATGAGATGTTAAGCGAGACAGGAGGCTGATGTCCCCTCTGTTGCCTTTATTGTTTGCTGTTGTTCTGGAGCAACTTTCTTTCGTGCTCATGAGGGAGCTTCATGACTTGGGGATACATGTGAGTGACACAACACGTGGTGCTTCTGTACGTGGACAGTGCTCTCTTGTATCTTAGGGTACCTTGGCTCTCTCTCCCACTGTTGTTTCTCTGTTGGAGATATTTGGGGAGGTCTCGGGCCTTTGGGTCAACCACCTCAAGAGCTTACACTTTCCTATGAGGAGACTGGCGGGATGCACAGAGAAGCAACTCCCTGACCTGGGACTTCCCTGGGACTGGACAACTTTCGATATCGGTGCAGTAAGAGCTGATAACCAATATTCATACAATATGGGATAAGTGCTGGATGGCTTAGTCTTCTCTGTGTGGCTTTGGACATGCTTCAGTTGTCCTTGTAGTGCAAGTGGTGGTTGCAAAGATTGTCAGGATCACCTTTAAAACATGCTAGCTCCCTTAGGGTCCATGTTTTTAAGAACCTGAAAAACATTCTAGTATCTCTGGTGTGACCAGGAAGACACATTAGAGAAGCCCCGGAGGTTTTGTCCTTGGACTTGGGCCTCCCAAACTTGAAATTACATTATTACATGGCCCGCATCCAACACACGGCCAAGTGGTTGCAACAGAAGAAAATGCAATGTGTATTTGTACACCTGACATTGTTGCTGGCCAAGCAGCAGCTATAGGTTGGCTAGGTAGCTGTCACTCCAGTGTCCAGCTGTTGACACGAATCACGATAGAGTGGAAGTTAGCAGAAGAGACATTCATCCGAATGACTAGAAAAGACCACAAAGTGGTGGACGATCTGAAAAGATGGGAAGCAGTAATGCAGGGATTACTTATCGATAATAGCATTACTCTGAGTCCTTATCTTGCCATGATGAATCGCATAGTGAGACCCATGTGCCTCCATTCACAATGCCATCTGAACACATAAAAGACCATCCTCACTTCCTGTTCATACCAAGCCCAAACAATACACAATTGGACTGGTCAATAGGGCAGGAGGGAGGGCCTGATTCATCAAAGTGCGAGAAGGACTCAGAGTAATGCTATTACCCGTAAGTAATCGCACCACTACCTCATTGTCCCTCTCACCATGATGAATCACATAGTGAGATGTACCCAATCAAAAGAAAACAGACCAGGACAACTGCACTGAACATGTAACACAAGTAAATGCCAAAGGCAAAAACTGGGCACAACACAGGAGCCAGAACAGCAAGACTACCTGAGACTGAGAATCAAAGTAGGAGGGAACTGCCCAAGAGGCAGCCTGAAAGAAGACCAAGGTCATGGAGGCAATTAGGACCCACATAACCACCTCTGGAACACCAGAGGAGAAGACAGACCAAACTGCAGAGACAACAGCAGAACACAGGCATGAACCACTGGAACAAGGCAGATAGGAAGGCAAACATCCCACCAGCAGGACAGGAGGCAGAGCAGAACCAGCCACAAAGAACCAGGAGACAACCCTGGGCATCCCCAGAGCACCCCAAGAAGAGAATAACCGTGCCACAGAAGCACCCAGACAACGAAGAGGGAAAGACAAACATCTCACAGAAACAACGAGGAGAATCACCAACACCCGAGGAAGAACCAACGCCCGAGTCAAGCAGACATATTAGCCAGGGAGGAAAAACCACCGGGAAAGAAGGGTAAGGACAAAGTATGCAACAGAGCCAGCAGAATGCAACCCCAAAGCTGACACACTTGAAGGGCAGAGAGGATGGAACTCCCAGCGCATGTGAAGCCCCGGACAGGGAATATTTCCTTATAGAAACTCCACCAATGGACACCAGGTGGAGGAAGTAGCACACAACAAAAGAACCCACTGTCCACTGATCTAGAGGGCCCTCGACCAGGCCCGGAACCACCCTGACCAGAAAACGCAGGAGGAACAGCAGGGCTGGGGCAAACAAGAAAGCCCCCTTCAAAGGGAGGTTGGAAGGCCTGAGACGGTACCGAGAACAGAACCTCAGAAAAGGACAAATCACAAATACCTATGAGGCAGGCAGAGACACAGCGCCCGAAGGCAACTGGAACCAGACGGAACAGCCAGCACAGGTGCCACCAAGAACAAGGGCTGGAGGAAGAAGCACCTTCAGACCAAACAAAGGAACAGAAATGGAAGACTGAGACTAGCCGCAGACCAAAAACCACCCACAGAGGTGCCAAGACATAGGTAAGACATGTGGAGCAGACTGTAGACCAAACAGAAGAACCTGGAAACAACACACCAGGCACCCCAGAGAATCACAGAGCCCCAGAGACAGGGATGAACAGAGAGGCTTATCCCAGCCAGTGGAAGACTGAACTAAACCAAGACGCCTCCCACAACACAAGGAGGAGGAGCTAGCCTTGACAATGTCGGAGACCAACAAAACTCCAGAAAGCAGAAGAGGCAATGCTGACAAACCCTGAAGACAAGCCAGGGGGAAAAAAGCAGCCCCGACCAAACAGGCAGCAGCCAAAGACAGCCATCAGAGGTAACAAAACCAAGGCAGCCGTGGGACACAAAATGCCAGGAAGGGCAGGGCAGACAGCAGAGCACAGCAGGACACAGAAGTCCACAGACTGGTCAGACGTTGGCAAGACCACAATGACAGACAGGGAAGACAGCAGACCACAGCAGGCCACCAGAACCCACAACCAAAAGCGCCCAGCAGGGAAACAGACATAAGGACAGCAACCAGGGAGACAGAAATGCCCCTGGAGAGCAGAGGAGCCAGACAGACAACACAGGAGGATCCCAAACAGGACAGCAGAAGGGCCAGACAACCAGGGCCCAACCCACCACAGGCACACGAAGCAGCTGGAACAGGAAAACCCAAAGCCAAGCCCCCCAAAAAACGACAACTGCATCAACACAAGCTTAGACCAACTCCCAAGGCTAGAATCGAACCCATGACCCGGAGGTGATGCTGAACCACAGACAAGCGCCCACAACAGGGATTCAAAGCATGGGCTGTGGCTACCAAGGGAGAAAGTCCCTGGACATGGCAACAAAAGGAGGGGAAGAAAATCCCCGCACACCAAACAGCCATCCAGAGAAGTGGAGACGATAACCGCAGCCGAGACAGAACCACCCACAGGGGAGCCACCTCTGAGGGACAGACACAGGAAGCCGGCCCCAGACCTAAGGGCAGGACTGAGAAAAGGACATGCACAGTGGGAGAAGGCACGTAAGAACGGGGACATGTAAGGAAGTCCCCCGTATTGGCCACAAACCCAAGGGCAGGACAAGGACATGCACAATGGGAGAAGGCACAGAAGAATGGGGACATGTAAGGACGCCCCCTGCAGAATGGCCGAGGCCAGGAAAACACCCAGACACAGAGGGTGAAGAAAGAGTCCAGCGCTGGAAGGACAGGGCAGAACCTGAGCCCATCAAGTAAAAGGAAGGGCCACAAAGAGCCATCAGCTCAAGGAGCACTGACCCACACTCCACAACCTCCAGAGTGAGGGAAGAAGACCACCAAAACTAGGCCCCAACAAACTGTGTAAAACACAACACAGCAAGCATGGACAAGAGAAACACAATGTGACCCTCCCATCCCAACACGAACGCCGGAACAAGTAGAAGAAATGCCACAGAAACAGCCAGGACCACAGCATTTACCCAGACACGCAACCCTGGCAGAAGGAAGGCACCGCAGACACCTGGCAGGGAGAAAGGAGAGCAAAGGAACCATGTCAGAATCTGCAGCACCGTATGCAGACACAGGACATGCTGCACCCAGGGATGCCAGACCCACATGGCAACAAGGGAGGCGAAGCAGGGAAGAGCACATGGACCATCGAAGCAGGGCAGGAGCACACGGACCAACCAGCAAATACAACCAACCATAGAAAAGACACACCGAAACATGCGTCCCATAACTACTGATCAAGGACAGTGTAGTGAATCCTAGTTTGTTTTAACGGGTTAACAGGAGTTAGCTTAGCCGTAGGCTTGTAAACTCGTGCCCCCGTCACCCAGTGACTTTTAACCTACTTAGCTTGCTCTGGCTTAGTCCATTTAATTATTTATTTCCTTTAAAATGGCGGCCTTGTTTATAGTTAGGCCACTTGTTATGGGTTCTATTATCAGTGTCACTGCGCCAAGGCGTCAAGATCAAGCACGAAAGACAAACATACAGTAGGCATTCACACTTAGGGATTTTCCCTCTCTATACTTTCGAGGGATTGTTGATATTAATTGCCGTCCCAAGCATGCCTGTTATCTATTGTTATGAATTACACTTATGTCAAGGGACCTTGTAGATCTGTATAAATACAACACACTTTTAGACAGATAATCAGAGGGATTCCGACCAGAGGGCATCGCCACCATCGCTGATACCGATGCTGCAGTCATCTTGACACTGATCCAGTCTTCGTGTCCCTGCGGAGTCTGAGATAGAGACCTCATTCCAAGGTAACGAGGGTTGGGGGCTCCTCTCATGGACACGGTTTTGGCAGATTAGGTTTAACGAACCCAGCTCTTCCTTTTTAGGTAGGAGGTTAGACCTACTCTCCTTAGGGTATTAGGGCTTATTCCATCTTTTACATATACATATATTTATTTCATATATTGCATAATGGTAGGGGTCTTTATAACAATGACTCTCCTCTTTACAATACTGTTGCTTGGTATATTCATTATCCTAATCATTGCAGTTCATGCAACTTATCACAAATTGCAGTTATGTTGAATAAAAACTATTATAACCTTACTGCATCTGTGTTATTGCCTTTGTTTGTATGAGACATAATAAATCTGTGAGAAAAGGGTAATTTCCGTTTAACCACGACAACCCTGAGATATTGTATTTTGAGTCCATGCGTAAGCGACTGCTACAAATCACCTTTTACTATTGTGTTTTTGGTGAGGTACTGCTAGTAAGCCGGTAAGGTTTGGACAACAGTTACAAATAGTTGTAGGAAGAGACTTAGGTGGTCATTCTGACCTCGGCGGTAAAAGGCGCCTACCGCCGGTCAGAAATCCTCCATAATCCCGCCGCGGTCGCGGAAACCCGCCACGGTCATTCTGACCCGCAGAAGGCAAACCTCCGAAAATCCGACCGCCACAACAGACCGCCAGACCAGCGGTCGGCGGAAAAGTGGAGGTGACAAAACCTCCACCGTCACGCCAACAGAAATACGCCCATCCCATTACGACCCACGAATCCACGCGGCGGTCATTCAAACGCGGTATTCCATTGGCGGGACACACCGCCGCGGTCAGAATACACACAAACGAACAAAACTCAGCCACATTGGACGATTTGAATCCCACACACCTGATACACATACACACACCACTCCCACACACACAATACAATATAAAACACCCACCCACATCACCCACAAACCCCTACGCTAAAAAATTTGTAAAGAAGGCAAGAGCGAGACACCAGCATCCAAAAAATAACAGCCACAGCCACTCAACACCATCACCCACACACTATCCACACACAAAACAACACACACCACCACACTCAACTCACTTAAATACACATACTCCACCCCACACATCATACACACCACCCCATGGCACCCCAAAGACAACCCCGCTTCACAGACGAAGAACTCAGGGTCATGGTGGAGGAAATCGTTCGGGTAAAGCCCCAGCTGTTCGGCACACAGATACAATACACCAGCATTGCCCGGAGGACGGAGCTATGGCAGAGGATTGTCGACAGGGTCAACGCAGTGGGACAGCACCCCAGAAATCGGGAAGACATCAGGAAGCGATGGAACGACCTACGGGGGAAGGTGCGTTCCATGGTATCCAGGCACAACATCGCCGTGCAGAAGACTGGCGGAGGACCCCCACCTCAACCCCCACAATTCACATCATGGGAGGAGGAAGTCTTGAACATCCTGCATCCTGACGGCCTCGCAGGAGTCGGCGGAGGAATGGATACTGGTAAGTTGAAGCTTCAATACTGCTTCCCCCCCACCTGCATGCCAAATCATACCCCAAACCTCACCCCCATCCTCGAACCCCACCCTCACCCCCATCCTCGAACCTCACCCCCACCCCCACCACCATCCTCACCCCCACCACCATCCTCACCCCCACCCCCAGCACACCTATTCCCCGCCAATGTCTCACCATCACAACCCACACATCCCAAAACCTAGGCCTGCATGCGTCCACTAAGCATGGACACCCATCACCAAAGCATGCCCAATGCATATACACATCCCCCCCACAAGCCACCCTCACCAAAGCCCCCACACACGAATGCCAGCACTTGGGGACACGAGAACCCACAGATACACCCATATGCCACACATTGAAACTATAACCATACCTCTATACCCCTGCAGGACCCGACCGTCAACACACCGCGGCGGAGGGGCCAGAATTCTCCACACCCCCCACCCAAGAGGCCGTCAGCGATGACAGCAGCTCTGTCGACCTGGACACCGATGACCAGCCCGGACCATCGGGGACCTCTGGACAGTCGGTTCCCCTCACACAGGCCCAGGCCACTACAGACCCAAACCCCTCTGGGAACACCAGCACAGCTCCCACCCAGCGGGCCCATGCCTCTGTCTCCAGGGCGCGTCAATCTGCGGTGTGTCTACCACTACAGGGCACCCAGGATAACCCACCACCCCAACAACAACAGGGACCTGGGGGCAGTGGTAGTGGGCACACCGGCCAGGGGGCAGAGGCCCAGGGAAACAGGGGAACTCGGAGGGCAGCTGTGCGACAGGGGGGGGAGGAGAGGCCCAGGGAACCCACTCTCCACGAGGTCCTCACCACCATCATGGGAGCATACAACCGCTCCCAGGAGACGATGGCGACGGTACTGGCCCGGTTCCAGGAGATCCAGGTACTGCAGGAGGAACACTATCGGGGGTACAGGGAGGACATCAGAGCCATCAACACCACCCTGGTTACCATGGTAGGGCTGCTGCAGGACCTCGTCAACAACAGGGCGGACACTCAACAACACCCAAGGGCCCCTGCCACTAGCCTGGACCAAGAACAGCCAACCACCTCCGCCGGCGCTAGTGGACAGGAGGCCCCCGCACAGCAGCAGCCCACCAGACCCCCACCTCCTGCAGGAGAAGAACCACCCCGCAAGAGGGCCCTGAGATCTCGCAAGAAGACAGAGTAGGATGTCAAGACCCCCGCCAGCAATGGATACCACCTGATGTCATCCCACTGTCCCACATTGTCACCCTGTCCATCCTTGAACTGCCCATGCTCCATCTCTCCACAGGCCTCTGGACAATGCACCTGTGTGACTGTTACTCTAGACTCTGCCATGGACATTCCTTCACCATAGCCCCCACCCACTTGAAACCACCCATCCCATTTTGAGCACTTAAATAAACACCTATTTTGCACCAAAATATCTGGAGTCTGGCTGTGATTTCAATATATTGTAATTGACATGACAGTGCAAATATGTCCTTGTACATGGTGAAGTCAACAAACAGCTGCCACAAAGCTGTAGTCCATGGGGAAACGAAGCACAGGACTCGTAGTGGGGACCCCAGATCTGAAATAGGGAGGGAAAAGCCAAAACTCAGTCGTCATACACTGGGGCAAATAGACAGGCAGCAGAGATGCAGGAGAGTAGTTAACATTTACTAAATTATCTTTGAAATGTTACCTGTGTCCTATTGGAAGTACTGTTCAATGATTCTGTCCCTGTTGTCTGTTTCAGCCCCGTCGTCTTCCTCCTCGTCACTCTCCTCAGGTTCCACCGCTGCCACAACACCACCGTCTCGACCATCCTCCTGCAGGAAAGGCACCTGGCAGCGCAAAGCCAGGTTGTGAAGCATGCAGCAGGCCACGATGATGTGACACATCTTCTTAGGTGAGTACATTAGGGATCCACCTGTCATATGCAGGCACCTAAACCTGGCCTTTAGGAGGCCAAAGGTGCGTTCGATCACCCTCCTAGTACGCCCATGGGCCTCATTGTACCGTTCCTCTGCCCTGGTCCGGGGATTCCTTACTGGGGTCAGTAGCCACGACAGGTTGGGGTACCCAGAGTCCCCCACTAGCCATACACGGTGTCTCTGTAGCTGTTCCATCACGTAAGGGATGCTGCTATTCCTGAGGATGTAGGCGTCATGCACTGACCCTGGGAATTTGGCATTTACAAGCGAGATGTACTGGTCAGCCAAACACACCACCTGGATGTTCATTGAATGGTAATTTTTTCTGTTCCTGTACACCTGCTCCCTGTCTCTTGGGGGAACCAAAGCCACATGGGTCCCATCAATGGCACCAATTACGTTGGGAATATGTCCAAGGGCGTAGAAATCACCCTTCACTGTAGCCAATTCGCCCACCTCAGGGAAAATGATGTAGCTCCTCACGGATTTCATCAGGGCAGACAACACTCTGGATAACACCTTCGAAAACATGGGCTGAGACATCCCAGAAGCAATTCCCACGGTTGTCTGAAATGACCCACTTGCCAAGAAATGGAGTACTGACATGACCTGCACCAGAGGGGGAATCCCTGTGGGTTGGCGGATGGGGGACATCAGGTCGGGCTCCAGCTGGGCACACAGTTCATGGATAGTGGCACGGTTAAGACGGTAGGTCAGGATAATGTGGCGTTCTTCCATTGTCGACAGGTCCACCAGCGGTCGGTACACGAGAGGATTCATCCGTCTCCTCGCCCAACCCAGCGGACGGTGCCTAGGAAGGACAACATGGAGCACACAGTCAAGCAACCCACAGGTACGTACTCACAGCTAGCACAGTATACGATTCTCTATGCAGTGAATGGCGTGTCTGAGTGGCTATGCAAGGCCTAGGCCTGTGTGACGCAGTTGAAATTGAGCCATGTGGGCCCTGGAAATGGCGGCTGCCTGACCTGTGAAGTGTGACAATGGGATGTGAGGTCAATGCGCTGGCGTGGCACACCGCGGCGGGCGGCGGGCGAAGACCGCGGCGCAAAGCCGCATTGGTTAACATTGAAGCCTATGGGTTTCAGGAGCCAATGGCGAAGGGCGCCGGCGGTGGCGGGACGCACCGCCGCGGTACGCACCGCCGCGGACGTCACCGCCATTTTCTATCTACTTATCCACTTGCGACTTGAACTTTCACAGGAGAGGACCTATACTGCAAGTGTTGCTGTGACCTCGGTCTGGAAGGGACAATGGCTGCTGCGCCTGGGGAAAGGGCCCCTGCCTTCACTGGAGAGGAGTTGGAGAAACTTGTGGATGGGGTCCTCCCCCAGTATGCGCTACTCTACGGTCCTCCAGACCAACAAGTGAGTTTAATTCAATATGGATTTGGGGCCACTGGCTGGCTTGGGGGCCTGGCGGGGATGGGGGGCATGTTGGGCCTGGCGGGGGTCCTGGCGGGGATGGGGGGCATGTTGGGCCTGGCGGGGGGCCTGGCGGGGGGCCTGGCGGGGATGGGGGGCATGTTGGGCCTGGCGGGGGGCCTGGCGGGGATGGGGGGCATGTTGGGCCTGGCGGGGGGCATGGCGGGGGGCCTGGCGGGGATGGGGGGCATGTTGGGCCTGGCGGGGGGCCTGGCGGGGATGGGGGGCATGTTGGGCCTGGCGGGGGGCATGGCGGGGGGCCTGGCGGGGATGGGGGGCATGTTGGGCCTGGCGGGGGCATGGCGGGGGGCCTGGCGGGGATGGGGGGCATGTTGGGCCTGGCGGGGGGCCTGGCGGGGGGCATGGCGGGGGGCCTGGCGGGGATGGGGGGCGTTGGGCCACTGGAAAGGAAAATGCTGAGAAACTTGAACGTGGTATTTCTCCCTCCCTGTACGTGTTACATAGGTCCGCGCCCATGAGAAGATCGGGATTTGGCGTGCCATCGCCAAGGAAGTCCGGACCCTGGGGGTCCACCATCGACGGGGCACCCACTGCCGCAAGAGGTGGGAGGACATCCGCCGCGGGACCAAGAAGACCGCCGAGTCTCTGCTGGGGATGGCCTCCCAACGTAGGCGGGGTGCCTGCCGTCAACTGAGCCCCCTGATGTTCCGGATCCTGGCGGTGGCCTACCCTGAATTGGATGGGCGCGTGAGGGCAGCACAGCAGACACAAGGGGGTGAGTCCAAGCATTATCTACTCTGTTGTCGCGCAGTGGAGGTGTCTGGGTGGGGGAGGAGGGCTGGGGGTCCCCCTAGGCCAGGGCGATATCTGTAGGCTGGGCACCCCCGTAAGCCCCTGTGTCCCCAGCCACCACCCTCAGTAGTTTGTCAGTACAGCCATCCCTGGGCCGTGTCATCCATGGGTGCAGTTGTCAACTCTAGGCGTGTAGGGCATGTTCCACGGAATGCGTAGCGGACCCCAAGTGCGCAACTTAGTGCAGGGGGCATCTGTGTCTGTCATGTCCGCTAACTGTACCGGAGATCCATGTACTCAATATCCCTTTATTTCTCTCTCCCCCCCCCTTTTTGTTTGTCTTTCTGTGCTTGTGTGCATCAGCATCATCAGGCGGAGGAGAAGTGGCATCGGGGCAGGAGGGAGCTGCATCTCACATGGCCCAGGAGGGCCATGCCACAGAGTCAGACTGGACCAGTGAGACGGAGGGCGAGGGGAGCTCCACGACGGGGACGACTGGACCCTGCAGCGACACGGACACGTCCTCGGAAGGGGGCTCCCTTGCGGGGGTGGCACCATCCGTGCCCCCCGCCATTACAGGTACAGCCGCCACCCAGCGCACCATCTCCGCCCTCCCAGCAGCCCCTCAGCGTTCGCCCCGTGCCCGCTCTGCCAGGAAGCCGGGCATCTCCTTCGCCCCAGGCACCTCAGGCCCTGCCCCTGTTACCCCCGCTGCCCTCAGTGAGGAGGTCATTGACCTCCTCCGAACGCTCATTGTTGGGCAGACTACCCTTTTGAATGCCATCCAGGGGGTGGAGAGGGAGGTTCATCGCAGCAATGCGTACCTGGAGGGCATTCATTCGGGTCAGGCTGCCCATCAGCGATCGTTCCAGGCTCTGGCCTCAGCACTGACGGCAGCCATTGTCCCTGTCTCCTGCCTGCCTCTACTAACTCCCTCCTCCCAGTCTCCTGTTCCTCTGCCTGTCCCACCCACACCATCAGACCAGCCTGCACACACCTCAACACCCAAGAGAAGCTCATCCAAACATAAGCACCACAGATCACGCAGACATTCACACACGCAACATTCCGATGCAGACATGCCAACAGTCACTACCACCTCTGTGACCCCCACCTCCTCGTCTCCCTCCTCCCTCCCTGTGACGTCTACACTCACACCTCCATTCACCTCACCATCAGCCAGTGTTTCCATCACCAGCACACCCTCCACTCCAGTCCGCACACGTGCAGTCACCACCCCCACTGCCATTTACACGTCCCCTGTGTCCTCTCCCACTGTGTCTGTCACCCCCTCTTCCACACCACACAAACGCAGCCACCCACCCACCCAACAGCCATCCACCTCACGACAGCCTATCCCTCCTGCACCTGCACCCAAAGACAGCAAACGTGACTCACCTACAACCACATCCTCTCCCTCCACTCCCATTCCCACTGTACCTACCACTCTCCATTGTCCCAAGAAGCTCTTCCTCGCCACTACTAACTTCTTTCCTGACCCTGAGCCCCCCCCTCCTTCTCGTCGGGGTAAGAAGAGCACCTCAGCCACCACCAGCCCTGCAGCCCCCTTGACAAGGGTGCAGGGGTATTGGAGCCCGCCAGCCCGCATGTCTGGATCTTCGCCCAGCAGCAAGGGGACAGCCAGCCCACCCCCTGGGAAGAGGAGCAGAAGGCGGAAGGGTCGCCGCAGGAGCCCGCCTTCTACATCCCCCCCGGACACCACCCAGAGACAGTCACCAGCCACAGCTCCAAAGGGAGGAAAGGGCCACAGGCCCACGACTAAGGAGGGCAAGGGCAGCAAGTCGGAGAGGTCAGGCAGCAGGCCTGCTGCCCAGGAGGAGCCCACAACCCCCATAGCCGCTGCCCCGGGAGGAACCGGCACAGCTGCCCCGGGAGAGCCCACCACCCCCATAGCCGCTGCCCAGGGAGGACCCAGCCCAGCTGGCCAGGAGGGCCCCACCACCCACAGCCCAGGTGGGCAGTGAAGGAGCACCATCCCCGCTGCCCAGGAGGGCACCACCAGGCAATTAGCAGTTGGCCATAGACCGGCCGCCGTCTCAAGAACCGCTGAACTGGGCCCTTCAAGGCAAGGATCGCTGAACTGGGCCCCGCCGTCTCAAGAACCGCTGAACTGGGCCCTTCAAGGCGAGGAGTGCTGAACTGGGCCCCGCCGTCTCAAGAACCGCTGAACTGGGCCCTTCAGGGCAAGGAGCGCTGAACTGGGCCCCGCCGTCTCAAGAACCGCTGAACTGGGCCCTTCAGGGCAAGGACCGCTGAACTGGGCCCCGCCGTCTCAAGAACCGCTGAACTGGGCCCTTCAGGGCAAGGACCGCTGAACTGGGCCCCGCCGTCTCAAGAACCGCTGAACTGGGCCCCGCCGTCTCAAGAACCGCTGAACTGGGCCCTTCAAGGCAAGGAGCGCTGAACTGGGCCCCGCCGTCTCAAGAACCGCTGCACTGGGCCCTTCAGGGCAAGGAGCGCTGAACTGGGCCCCGCCGTCTCAAGAACCGCTGAACTGGGCCCTTCAGGGCAAGGACCGCTGAACTGGGCCCCGCCGTCTCAAGAACCGCTGAACTGGGCCCTTCAGGGCAAGGACCGCTGAACTGGGCCCCGCCGTCTCAAGAACCGCTGAACTGGGCCCCGCCGTCTCAAGAACCGCTGAACTGGGCCCTTCAGGGCAAGGACCGCTGAACTGGGCCCCGCCGTCTCAAGAACCGCTGAACTGGGCCCTTCAGGGCAAGGACCGCTGAACTGGGCCCCGCAGTCTCAAGCACCGCTCCGCTGGGCCCCGCCGTCTCAAGAACCGCTCCGCTGGGCCCCGCCGTCTCACGCACCGCTCCGCTGGGCCACGCCGTCTCAAGAACCGCTGAACTGGGCCCCGCCGTCTCAAGAACCGCTGAACTGGGCCCTTCAGGGCAAGGACCGCTGAACTGGGCCCCGCAGTCTCAAGCACCGCTCCGCTGGGCCCCGCCGTCTCAAGAACCGCTCCGCTGGGCCCCGCCGTCTCACGCACCGCTCCGCTGGGCCCCGCCGTCTCAAGAACCGCTGAACTGGGCCCTTCAGGGCAAGGACCGCTGAACTGGGCCCCGCAGTCTCAAGCACCGCTCCGCTGGGCCCCGCCGTCTCAAGAACCGCTCCGCTGGGCCCCGCCGTCTCACGCACCGCTCCGCTGGGCCCCGCCGTCTCAAGAACCGCTGAACTGGGCCCCGCCGTCTCAGGAACCGCTGAACTGGGCCCTTCAAGGCAAGAACCGCTGGCCCTTTGGCAGACGTGGCAGGGCAGGATCTATCTCGGGCAGGGCTGCAGGATGTCCTCTGGCCAACTTGCCTCCTCCAGTGGCAGTGGGGTCTGTTATGGACTGTATGGACTGTGGCTTTGCTCTCCCCAGGATGGCCCAGTGGGCAGGCCACCCACTGTATGGACTGTATGGACTGTGGCTTTGCTCTCCCCAGGATGGCCCAGTGGGCAGGCCACCCACTGTATGGACTGTATGGACTGTGGCTTTGCTCTCCCCAGGATGGCCCAGTGGGCAGGCCACCCACTGTATGGACTGTTTGGACTGTGGCTTTGCTCTCCCCAGGATGGCCCAGTGGGCAGGCCACCCACTGTATGGACTGTTTGGACTGTGGCTTTGCTCTCCCCAGGATGGCCCAGTGGGCAGGCCACCCACTGTATGGACTGTTTGGACTGTGGCTTTGCTCTCCCCAGGATGGCCCAGTGGGCAGGCCACCCACTGTATGGACTGTATGGACTGTGGCTTTGCTCTCCCCAGGATGGGCCAGTGGTCATGGAGTCCCCTCGTGGATCTGGCGTCGTGTACTCAAGTGGCTGAGGTGCCCCCCTTTCCCTTCCCCCTGAGGTGCCTGTCCTATTTTCTTTCTGATGCCCCTGCAGTGTTCTCTCCGTGGAGTTCTTGTCGTGGGACTGGGCCTTGCCCCTTTGCACAGGACCCCTGTGATCCACGGACAGTGGTTGGACTACATTTAGTAGCTGTATATATTTTGGACATAGTTTATTTATTTATTGGGATTACTGGTGTACATATTTCAATATATCTGCCCGTTTATGATCTCTTCTTTTGGTCTTTGCATTATTTCGGAGGGGGTTGGTTTGTGGGTTGTGACAGTGATCTGTGGGAATGCATTGATGTGTGTGTTGTAGTGGGTGTGGGTGGGTGGGTGTGTGCCGGTAATCTTTTCCCTCCCCTGTGTCGTAGGTGCAGTACTCACCGATGTCTTCCGCGCCGCCGGGCGTGCTCCTGGTATATGAGCAGGAATAGGAGTGCGGGGATGACCTGCAACTCTGGTTCCATACTGACGGAATCTCGCGTGGAGTGCGTAGAGGTGAGCGTTTTCCCGTTCGTAGTCTGTTTCCGCTGTGTTCTTATCGGCGGTGCTCCCGCCCCGGAAAAGTTGGCAGATTGGTGGGTCGTAATAGGGTGGGCGGTACATTGTCTGCCGCCTGGCTGTTGGCGGGAACCGCCGCGCTGTTTGTTTGTACCGCCGTGGCGGGCGGAGTGTTAAGTTGGCGGGCTGTGTTGGCGGTTCCCGCCAGGGTCAGAATTGCATATTTTAGACCGCCGGCCTGTTGGCGGCTTGGCCGCCGCTTTATCACCGACCGCCAGGGTCAGAATGAGGGCCTTAGTCACCTACAAACGAAAGTACTGTCATCCTGAGACCAGCAGTCTTGCTCAGAGCAAGAGTCCAAACTACGACATGGTGCCACCAACGAAGGTGTTTAGGCACTAATTTACGGTTACCCTGATTATCGCTGTCTCACAGACAACAGGTACCCTCAGTACCATTATACGGAGACGTCCGTGGTCTTTGGGAGAATCCTCCTCAGCCAAACAGGTAACTCCTAAATAGGCTGTAGGTTGTTCGAGCTCGAACTCACAAAAGGAAAAAACTTCCCCTATTTTGGTGTTCCGTTTCTCTAAACAACTATGGCTAATACCATAGACATTCCTGCGAATGCTAGACATGCACTTACACAACATTTATTAGCACATGGCCTTACAGAAGAGGTCGGGGAAGTTACTTTGATTATAGAAGCAACTGAAGCATACCAAACGGAAACATTTTACTGTTGGGTTGCCTTTCCTGAGGCTGACCAACGAACGCACACATTTCACACTTATGACATTGCAGACGTACCCGTAAGGTACGAAGCATACCAGTACCATGAAATATCGCTCACATATCAGGAGCATCAAAACTGGTTTGAAGGCGCCCTACCACATATACTGCGACGAGTGAGGCTAGGTCCTTTGAGTAATGAAGGGCCTACGTGGCCCATGTTTGCCACATATACACCTCACCCAGGCATACAGACTATGCCGCTTGTTGATTTAAGGATATTATATAATGAATTAGTGGCATTATATAGACGATTGGTCCAGTTCGTAATGCGAACATTAAACACTACACCAGCGCGTCCGGCACCGCCAGTAGCTGGTGGATATCAATTGGCTACTGGGATTAATCCACAAACGGTGCATACCATTATGGGTAAAGTGCCCTCGGATCGAGAGAAAATACCGTTCTGGATTGCTCAGAAAACAAATCAGCTGGAAGCTGTGTTCCCCCATACGGGGCCACAGGAGAAACATAGATTGCTCACTATGTGCTTGCCATTCGGGATGGTTCCCTCGGTTGATGAATGTGCCACTTGGGGTACAGTCTTTGCTGCCGTTTATACTACCACGCATGGTACCCCTACACTGGCCAATTTGCCGGAAGTGTTGAAACAAATACAAAATGAGCATGGGGCTGCACCGGCCCTAGATCTGGGGATGAAATTGATGCGTAACTTTGACGCCGTCTCCTCGATAACATTAAGTAATATTAAAGGGGAAGCAGTAGCACTGGCGATACGCCAGCGTCACCGAGAAACTCCACACCAGGAACAAGAGAGGCAGCTACCGAAAATAATCTCTGATACCTATACTAGTATAGGACGGGATGGGCTGGGAGCCAAGCCTAAAAAATTGGACATACCAAGTACCACCCATAAGGAAGGTACAAGGCAAGCACTAGAGGGGTCTAAAAAGCGCTGGGACAAACAAAAGGATTTCAAGGATAGGAGAAATAAAAGAGCTGATTCTCCGCATCCGGAGTACTCCGACAGGAGATATAATTTCAGGAATAGGGATAACATTAGAACTCCAGACAGATATACTGATTCACGTCCTTCTCGTTCCTTTCAGGACGCACCGGATAAACGTAGCGAGAGAGGGGGCCGTCAAGATCGACGTCCGGAATACGTGAAAGAAAAGAAAGACTAGCTGCAGTCTACCATTAAAAAAGAAGAAAAGACTCCTCAGCAGAAGCCACAATTTAAAAAGAAGAAAGTGGCAGCACTGACAGTTAAAAATGCCAGTAGTGTTGAGAACACTGTTGAGGAACAAGAGGTGGGCAGTGACTCTGTTGGACAGCGCGGCAGAGGTCACGATATGTCGCCAGAGTCTGAAAGATCATCTGGATGCGACAGCAACTAGCGATTACATCGCAGTTGAAACTGCGGATGGCCGCGTACTTCCACCCGATCGGGTTTTTGATTTAACAATTCAGATAGAGGGAGACGTGGAACGCATTATTAGTGTAATATTTTGGGATGAACTTACTAGTGATATCCTGTTGGCCGAGAGAGACTGGCCACCTGCACATGTCCGCATGCTCCCACATGGGGAAGATGTCATTTTGCCTTCTTTCTCCGATCTTGTTCCGGAGACAGACAAACAAGCGTATGCTGCTGAATGGGCTTTAGCACAGGCACCTGCATTATACCGTAATCATGTAGGATGGGACAAGGACTCTCCTTGTCATGTTACTCCTGTTTGGTCTACACCACACCCGCAGCCATAATACCCTGTTAAACATGAAGCAAAAGCTCCAGTGACGGAGATACTGTCACAACTTGAATACCAGGGAGTAACTGAGCCCTGTACATCGGCAATGAATAATCCGCTATTTCCCGTTGCGAAACCTGATCATTCATATAGAATAGTGGTTGGTTATAGGCACTTGAATAGTCATGCACGCACTTATGCTATACAAAATTCACACAGCACAGCGCTAATTAATAATATAGTGCGTAAAAAATACAAAACTACATTGGATATATCTAATGATTTTTTCTGCCAGAATTTAGCACATGAAAGTAGAAACCTAAGTGCATTTTCCTATGGTTCTCAGAAACGCTTTTGTCGTTTACCACAAGGCTATAAAAACAGCCCAGGACTGTTTTCGGCCCGTGTCACATCAATATTACAGGAGCTTGATTACGAGGCAGTATCATATGTGGATGATATCTATCTCACTGATGACACCCTTGACATTCATCTTGCCAGGGTCGATCGGATAATTTTGGGATTTGCCACCTTCGGATATAAATTTAATTTTAAGAAAAGCAAGATAGCCTTTCTTAGTGTATTGTTCCTAGGATATGAACTATCAAACGAGGGGGAGAGCCTGGCTCCGCACTTCCTAGAGAAGTGTGCTCAGCTACAGCCTCCGAACACGCTTAAGAAATTGCAGTCATTACTGGGTTTCTTTAATTTTGGCAGAACATATATTCCAGATTATGCTGAACGCGTAAAGCCACTATATGACTTAATTCAGCCCAATTATTCTAGCAGGCGATGGACAATTGAACACACACACATCCTGAGGGACATACAACGAGACATGCTAGAAGCTAGACACTTGTACACACGGGACAATAAAACGAATTTGGTCATCAGAATAATAGCTGGTGCCCTAGGATTTACCTATGTCACCTTTAATGAGGGTGACACAGTGCCAATAGCATACAAATCACATTTGTACTCCAATGCAGAAAAACGTTTTGCTCCTACTGAAAAGATTCTAACGGCAGTTCAGATTGCCGTCATAAAGGAGAGACTGCTTGCCCAGGGGAAACGCATTGTTGTTGTCTCCCCGGTTCCGGCCTTAGAGGCTGTTACTAAAGCGAGCGTTCCTAACGCTAAGGCATTGCATCCACGCTGGATTCAATGGGCAACATCTCTGACCGCCACTGATGTTGATTATGTGTTTGACCCAAGTCTTCAGACACAAGAATTTCTCCAGTATGAACAAGAGTACCCCGCTCCCTTACACATATTGCCAATAGACAGTTATGATACCATCATATACACTGACGGATCGGCACAACCGGCTGTGAGTACTAAACATCAATACTCGGCAGCTTGCGCAGCCGTGTGCGGGGTAATGGAAGACGGAGTTTTTCATCCTCATAACACGTACACTCAGACCTTAGGGGACTGCACAGCCCAGTTGGCCGAGCTTAAGGCTCTTCTTCTAGCGCTCGAACATTCAGAGCCAGGAACACAGACTTTGATCGTCTGTGATTCGTATTACTGCGTCCAGTCATACAATGAATACATCAATCATTGGATACTGAACGGGTTTAGAGATTCTAAAGGGAACACCATTAAACACAAAATATTGTGGGGAAGGGTGGCTGATCTTAAAGATAAGCTGCCATGTGTCCATGTAGTTCATACAATTGGGGCACCAACGTGTAGGAATACATGTTGCTGGTAATACATTGGCTGACGAAGCAGCCAAAGCTTCAGTAGCTACGGCTTCTGTGGCTGCAGTGACTCGTTCTCGGACGAGGTTGGATAATGAAATACTGATTGCCGTTAAAGCCTCGGCTGCAGGCAAGCCCCTTCCGAAAGGATACCCTACGAACTATAGATATCATATCAGTGCACAGAATGTTGCTTTTGCAACAATTCCTGATGTTGGTGATCGAGTGATCCCAAATGAAGACCAAAGATTGGAACTGATTACAGCTGCACATGAGGGTGTCGCTTCTGCACATGCTGGTATACAGGCCACTATCACCATTCTACAACAACGGTACTGGTGACCTGGTCTATGCAGACGGACTAAACAGTATGTCCTTTGCTGTGACATTTGTCAGCAGATTAAGGGCTCGAATATCAGACGCCCTCCGCAGACATCTCTCTTAGTGTCAGACAAACCACTCCATTGTGTGTACCTGGACCATTGTGGTCCTTTGCAACCTGATGGTGCATACAAATACATTTTAGTGGCTGTAGATTCCTGTTCTAGATTCCTGTGGGTATGGCCACAGCGGTCGGCTGACGCCCAGACTGTTATAAAAGATTTGCTGATCTTTATCGGTACATATGCGGTTGCAGCATTCCATTCGGACCAGGGTCCTGCATTTGCCTCTAAGGCTTTCAGGGACACCATGAGGACGATGGGTGTTGAACTCCATTACTCCTCACCATACCATCCCGAGGGAAATTCGGTCGTGGAGAGGCGGAATCGAGATCTAAAGCAGTCCTTAACAGCTCGAGTATTAGGTTCAGCCCGTAGTTGGTTACATCACCTATATGGGGTCCAGAGAGCACTGAATAATCTGCCAAGACGGTCCTTGAGGGGAAAGTCTCCATATGAGGTTCTCTTTGGGACAACTATGTATGTTCCCGATCTTGATGCCCCTGGTATGGTGGCAGCAGAAACACCATTTGACATAAAAGAACATCTCGCTGTTTTACAGGAGCTTCAACAATTCCGTGATGATAAATCATCTGCAAGCGCTGCCACCTTGGGAATAAGGGATATGGCGAAAACTTCGACTGGCTGGATTCCTAGCGTTGGGGATCTGGTTCGTGAGAAGATCGCTGTGAAAAAAGAATTTGGTCCAGCATACAGAGCACCTGTACCGGTCTTGGGGATAAAAGGCCCCAGGACTGTCATTCTTCCGCCATTATCTGGTTCCAAATCAAACAGATTCATCTCCATTGATGACATCAAATTACACCATGTGGCCGATTCTTCACAGTAGACCAGGAGGTCCCTTGGGTGGTTCCCGATCCCCTCTCACTACCCAACAGGACATCCCTCTACATAGTAGGATGACCATCGCTACTACTGACTATGCAACTATGTCAGCTGCTGTTCCAGACACTTCCTCGACCATGGGGAGGGCGGAAAATGAACTTTTGTTGGTTCCTGTAACAACATCGGAGAACGCACCGCTACACGATTTGGCTGTATTTTACACGAACACTTCCACGACTGGTAACGTCATCTATCATGAACCTCCACGAACAGTGGATGGGAATTCGATGAGTCCTGTGTTTGCGGAGACTTCCTCTGGCTATTTTCTGGACATTGATGATTTTTCTTCAGATTCATCCTCAACTGGGACTGAAAAACTTTCCAGAGGTAGCAAGTTCTATCAATGGGTTAAAAAGAACTATTTGATATATCCATGGAACTATCTCTGGTTCTGTTTGACATTTATTGCATTGTTTTTATGGATTGGTTTTGTGACTGTTTTCTTTTTACTAATTAATGGTCACTATATTGCTGATCGCTCCTCCGTGGAGCCTGTTGATGTAATTTTAACACCGCATCATTCATCACATAAGGTCCGACGTGATTTGTCCCCTGTCAATATTACAGCTATTCCAATTTCTGATGGGATTGTTTGGGACAAAGTTCTGTTCGATATATACGGGCCCACAGAGATAATTCAAATACCATACGTGTTCAAAATGTCTATGTCTGATGTTATTACACCTCATGTTGTCTCTGATGATTGGGATGTCCAAACAGTGGATTCCATGCTAACTGAAATGAAGGACTACTCCGCTTTTGGAAGTGATGATGTATATGATTTTACAATGAATTATGGTGAAATGTTCTGCTATAATAATTGGGGACATCACTACCTGCACCGTGCAACTAGATATAGGCCACTTTTTAACTACACACAATGGGAACATTGTTCAACACCACGGGTGGGGAATCCAAAGTATTACAGTGACAAATTCACATACTTTTCTGGGCATGATACAACAAAAGCTGAATCTTATTATTTTAAATTACCTAAGACACACATTAGAAAACTGTTGCTAACAGATACAAAACTGATTTATTCAGATCCCTTTGTTTCCCGACTTTCGATTGAGGGTTATGATTATTGGAGGGACACTATCGATTTGAAGAGTGTATGGGGGACGCAAGATTGGCAGAAACAGGGTAGAGAGGCTTTGTTTTGAGCTTGCTTGATTCCTGTGCAAATGATTTTTTTAAATGACACTGTTGAGCAGACATCATGTCTGGGATTAGCTAAAATAAAGGATCTAAACACACCCAGTATCCCTACACCGATAAAATTTAAAGATTGGCAACACTTTCTAAATGTTTCCGAGGAAAGGCTGGATGCATTGGTTAAGGCTGGTGACTATAATTCTTCACTTTCCAGTCCCGGGGGATGGTTGGTATGGCCCACCGATACTGATGAGTGTCAAAGGCGTTTTTTGAACTCTTCAGGGTTTTTTTCCATTCATAGACCAGACCCTCGCTTTTTGTCGGGTCAGCATGCTGGTATAATTACAACTTTTTTTTTTTTATAAAGAAACTTTATTGATTTTGCATGAAACAATAATGTATACACTTCAACATGATGCCAACGGGCATCAAACAATAATGGTCAAACCCTAGGTCCCGCTATACACTGTGAAAACATTGTGCATATTCTAGAGCTTAAAAGCCCGCCATACCCTCCCACTTCCCCCATATTTTATTATGTTTATGTAAGCAACCTCTGGCCTCATATACAAGTCTCTCCCGCTGTGCACACCAATCCACCCCCGTCTCCACTTAGTCAGTGTCGGAGCAAGTCTGGCCTTCCACTCTGCCAATATATCTCTCTTGGCCACTAGGCATGCCACCCCTAAGAAGGACCGATCTGTTCTTCGCAGCCCTGTGTTTCCCATGACCCCCAGAAGGAGGGGCAGCGGCAACCTCTTTACCTCTACTTGTAAGACCCCAGAGATCTCCTGCACCACCGCTTCCCAATAAGCCACTATGGTCGGGCATGCCCATACCATGTGGAAAAAATCGGCTGTGTGACTCCTGCAGCGGGGGCATTCCGCCGAGGGGCGGAGGCCCGCTTTGTGTAATTTGGCGGGTGTGAGATATGCGGTATGAAGAAAGTATGTTTGTATTAGCCGGAGGCGTGTGGTCATTGTAAGGGAGCGTGGGGCCATCAGTGCTTCTGTCCAGTCCATTTCCTCCATGGGTCCCATCCAATCCTCCCACCTCTGACGAAGCTCTCTCAGGGGGCACCCTGCGGTGGTAATCAGAGTACGATATATCTGGGAAACTCCTCCTTTGCCCAGGTCTCCCATCAATGCTTTGGCCTCCATGGGGCTGTGCTCGGGTATGGTGTCCCCTGCCTGTAGATGAACTAGTAGGGCATGGCGTAGCTGAAGGTATCGATGGAACTGTGTTTTGTTTAAAGAGTATTGTGTCTGAAGGTCTTGAAAGGACCGTATGTGTGACCCTCGCCAGACATCACCCAGCGTGGAGACACCTATGTTGTCCCAGTTCAGAAAGCCTTCCAGGCCTGCTACCTGTGCCAGCTGCCTCCCATGCCATAGCGGGGTTTGTTGGGTAAGACGTCTCCACCACCCCGTCATTTTCTGGGCCGTCCGCCATCCCTGTAGCACCACTTTGGTCACGTCTGGGGTCTCTCGGGGGATCGGGCTCCCGTATAGTGCGCCAAAGATCTGTGGGTAGCCCATTGTCTGTAATTCTAGTTGGTATGCAGGGTCTGTCCACCCACCTCCCACCCAGTCGTTGATTACGAGTGCGTGCATCGCTAAATAGTAGTAATGGATGTTGGACATGCCCAAGCCACCCTCATATATGTCCCTCTGGCATGTTTTGAGCGACAGTCGAGTGCGAGTGCCGCTCCAAATGAATTGGCGCGCGAGGGTGTCCATCTCCCTGAACCATCTCATGGGAACGGGAAGTGGAAAGTTCTGCAGGAGGTATAGGAGCCTGGGAAGGATCATCATCTTGTACAGCGCAATTCTGCCAAGTACATTCAGGGGGAGGGCTCTCCAGCGCAGGAGATCGGACTTGATTCACTTTGTTAGCGGTGTGACATTGAGTTCCCATGCTAACTCGGGCAGAAGTGAAATGTGTACTCCCAGGTATTTGAAGCTATTTCTCCGTACTGGGATGTTTCGTTGCCAATCTATGCAGTCGCGAGAGCGATGTAGGGGAATTAGCAAAGACTTGGCTGGATTCAGAACCAGTCCCGAGGCTTCTGCGAAAAGCCTCAGGATCTCTAGGACACGTGGGCCGCTTTTGGGTGGGTTAGAGATGTACAGGAGCACATCATCTGCGTACAACGCCACTCGGTCCTCCGAACCAGAGGGCCATCGACAGCCCTCAATCAGTGGGTCACTTCTCAGTAATATCGCCAGTGGTTCTATTACTAGTGCAAAGAGTAGAGGGGATAGCGGGCATCCCTGTCGAGTTCCACTGCCAATGGGGAATGGGTCGGAGACTACTCCGTTCACCCTGATTCGGGCAGTCGGGTTGGAGTACAGGAGTTTCACTAGTCCTCGAAATTTGGGTCCGAGCCCGTTCTTATGTAGGACCTGTTCGAGGTAAGACCAATCTACTGTGTCAAAGGCCTTCTCAAAATCAAGTAAGAGTAGCGCCAAGTGCGTATGTGATAGAGTTTTGTGGTGCGCCAGGGCCAGATGTAACCGTTTGATGCAGTGCCTAGTGCTACGGGTAGGCATGAAACCACACTGGTCATAGTGTACCAGCGTGGGCATTACCTCCTTCAGCCTGGAGGCAAGGATCGAGGAGAGCACCTTGATTTCAATGTTTAGGAGTGAGATAGGCCGGTACGCTGAACAGTGTCGTGACGGGGGTTGGGTTTTGGGGATCACCACAATAGTCGCTTGATCAATCTCAGTAGGGAAGTGGCCTCGATTTTCTGCTTCATCATACATGTTAAGCAGATGAGGACCCAGGATGTCGCTGCATTTACTATATAACTCCGCTGGAAAGCCGTCAGGGCCTGGGGTTTTGCCTGATGCCAGGTTAGATATTGCACTACAAATCTCTGCAAGGCTAATGGCCTCCTCCAGTCTGTCTCTCGCCTCCAGGGACACCCCAGGAAGGGTAATGTCGTTTAGTAGGGGGGCCTCTCTTTCAATAGCAGGGCGTGGGTGCTTGGCATATAGATTAGTGTAGTAGGAGGCGAAACACTGTGCAATTTCCACAGATGTTTTGACAAGGGAGCCCGAGTCCGCTAAGATCTCAGGTATAATTCTGTTCGCCATGGGGCGGGTGGCTAGCCAGTGCAGCAGCTTCCCATTTTTATCCCCCCATCCATAGATTCGGGCTGCTGAGGCTCTCCACATGTGCTTGGCCGACTCCAGCATTATGTGTTTGATATCCTCTCTCACCCTAATCAGTTGCCTCATTGCAGAGGCCAATGCCAAGTTTACTTGCTGGCGTTCCAGTCTTAGGGCCTTGTTCTCCAGCTCAGAGATCTGGGAATTTTGGTCTAGTTCACGGGACCGAAGGATGCTTTTGGCATGTCCTCTAATAGTGGCTTTACAAGCGGCCCATATTATTCCTGGGGATCGAACCGAGCCTTCATTTAACTCAAAATATTGACCAAGATGCTTCCTGATCTCCTGGGTGTAATCTTTGTCTTGTAGGTGCCAAGCGTTCAGGCGCCACATAGGTCGTCTGGTGGGGTCCGTTCCGCCCATTCGGATACGTTTTGGCGCATGATCTGAGACCCCACGGGGGAGAATCTCTGCCCGCAACGTTTAAGAAGTCTAGGGCGGGCATAAACACCAGGTCTATTCTGGATTGCGTCTGGTGGGCCGCCGATGTGTGCGTGTACTGGCGCTCTCTAGGGTGCCAGGTGCGCCACACATCGCACAGGCCGAGGCTCTCCGCCCAGTCGCCTAGGGTTGAAGCTCGCTTAGCTCTACTAATGCTGATCCCCCCAGAGACATCCAGAGTTGGGTCCAGAACGGCGTTAAAGTCACCTCCCAATAGGGTGGTCCCTTGGGGAAGTCCTGAGGTCACTTGGTGGAGCGAACTTAGGAAGGCGTCAAGTCCTGCTGGAGGAGCATAGGCGCACACCAGGTTTAATGGGTGCCCTTGAAGACTCCCTGTGACTACTATAAATCTACCCTGTGGATCGGACTGTGTAGCTGTGATCACCAAGGGTAGGGATCGGTGGAGCAGGATAGCTACTCCTCTGGAGCCTCTGGTGAATCCCGCATGGTATACCCTGTCATACCCTCCTCGCGCAAGCATAGGGCACTTAGACCCAAGGAGGTGGGTCTCTTGCAGGAGGACTATTGAGGGGGAGTATCTGCGGAGAGTCTTAAATACTGCTGACCTTTTGATCTTGTCTAATAGGCCGTTTACATTCCAGGAGAGAACCTGGGTCATTGAGGGCCAAGCGTGGGATGTGTAGGTATTATACAAGATTGGGTGTGTGGGTGCGAGCCCAGGGATGACCATTTCAAACGTGCCACCGAAGGCTTAAAATTACAAACCAGGCTAACTAACTTGTCGCCCTTTAAACCTAATTCAAACTCCCCCCCCCCCAAAAAAAAACTCCCTCCCCATACTCCCACCCCGGAAGCATCTGTCGCCCAAGTACCCAACCAGAACCAGACAGCCAGGAGAGCTGTCATTGGGGTGGAGTGGTGGACCCCTCCTTTCATTCGGATCAGTTGCAATTAACGGTCCCAAATCGAGCACCCAGCGTCATACATTTGGAAGTCTCTGGTGCCATCAATGGCAGCCCCACTGTGGACTGCTCGAGCAAACCCAGCGTGTCCATTCTCTCCTCGCGTCCAGCAAAGGGACCACTCATATCTTGTCAGCCGAGTACCGGAGATTGACTCAAGCAGTCGTTCTCCGCTGTCTGGGATGGTGTCCGAGGCCCCGGGAGGGCATCAGTGGTAATCTCAGTCTGAGGATTAGGGTCATGAGTCGTCTCATCATCTGCAGGGGTGTTTGAGTCTTTCCGCCTGCCTCTCCGGGATCTGGTGCGCCTCCGGCTCCTCCGGGGTCCTTCCTCTGAGGAGGGTTCGATACGCGGGGTTTTCCCAGTAGTTTTAGGGGGACCCCTTCGGGTTCCGACGCCCTCCTCCGTCAGCCAATCCCATGCCTCCTCTGGTGATTCAAAAAAGTAAGCTTTCCCAGCCATGAGAACTTTAAGGCGTGCAGGGAAAAGGAGCATGTACGAGAGTTGCATTGCCCTAAGTTTTTGTTTAACACGGTCGTATGACCTGCGACGTGTCTGGACCTCTCAGGTGTAGTCCGGAAAAATTTGGATTTTATGGTTTTCCCATTGAAGATCTTCCAGCCGTCTCGCTTCCTTGAGGATATTGTCTCTGTCTTTGAAGTTCAGAAATCGTGCAATCATCGGACGTCTCGGGCCGCCCGGGGGGGGGCGAGGTGCGAGCGCCCTATGGGCTCGTTCAACAACAAACAAGGGGAGAGGGACTGGTCCGGCATCCAAGTTTTGATCCACTTCTCTAGGAATTCGGCGGCCTTGTCATCCTCTATGCCTTCTGGGAAACCTATGAATCGCAGGTTATTGCGCCTTGCCCGATTTTCCGCGTCCTCTGCACGGCGGTGAAGCTCGCTGGTTCGGGTTTGTAGTTGGGCCACTTTAGTTTTAAGATCAGATAAATCGTTTTCATTCTGCGAGACTCGGGATTCCACTTCAGTAATTCGGTTCACTGCGTTTCTCAGGTCTTGTCTGATGAGGCCCATATCAACTCGCACCTCTCCGATTTTAGTCTCTATGGCCGTCTGCGATGATTGGATAGCTTGTAGAATGGCACTCACTCCGTCCGGGGCTGGTCCTCCGATAGCCGTGTCTCCCCCTCCCCGTTGGCCCGTCGCAGTCGTGAACTGATCGATTTTTTGTTGGGAGGGCGGAGGTTGCTTGTTCGTTTTGTCTTTCCCCATCGCGGCACCTGGGAAGGGGGGGGTCAGGCACCTCACCCCCCCTTTATTGCTTTTTCAAGCCCGAGGCTTCAGTGCACCATCAAGTGCTTTGGACCGAGGAAGATTCCAATGTGCTGCTCCGTGCAAGGACGGCAGAGGGTCACTGTCTCAGGGGTTTCATCTAGTCTCTTTTACTCCCTCCTGGGCCCTGTGGTAGCATCATTTGTCGGCACCGCGAGGGGCCGGGTCGCCGGTTTCTCACCGCCAGTTCCCCTCCCTGCTCCCTCCATTGAGATGGGAGGGATCCTCTCACGGCCACTGCCCAGGCCCCTCCACCACCAGGTTCCGGTACCCCAACAGCAGGTTCAAGTGGGCCCTCGATTTCAAAATTTCGAGACCGCCCCGGGGAGCTTTCCTCCACCCCTCGGCTCCCAGCCTGCTCCTGAGCCCCGTCTGGGCGAGGGGCCGGAGCCCGGCCACCGGGACCCTCCTCTGTTGTAGCTGCGGCGGGAGGGGGGGTATCACCAGTCGCCGTCCCCCCCCCTCCTCTCCTAAGTCCTCTAGCCTCGTCCTCGCCCTCCCGGGGCTCCACTCGGCTCCCAGCCGGGTCCCGACCTCCCGCGCAGCCCCGGAGCCTGCTCTCTGCCAAGGGGGGCTGCGGGGGGAAGGGGCCCCAGCCTCATCGGCGGTCCTTACTTCTTCTTCTTTCCCCGCCGCTTCAGCTCAGACCTGCGGGTCGTCTGGGCAGACGGGGGGGGAGTCACGGTCTCTCCGGCCCCGCCCGCGTCACCTCACACAGGGGCAGCGCCTCTCACCGGGTGCTTCCTGCCCCTCTCTGGGTCCCTCCGATCCTTCAGCGGCAGGGGTCCGCGGGCGTGGCACGGTCTAGGCCCCCCAGGGCCTCACGCTGCCTCCTCGGCCTGTCGCAATCTCAGCCCGGCTGGGCGTTTCTTGCTGCGGCCGCCATCTTTGTTTCCTCTCCCGGAATCGGCCGGATCGCCGCACAAGCGCGAGGTGTCCGATCCCCGCTCGTTTGCGCCGGTCAACCTCTCTCGGGGCCCCAGGATCACAGGGGAGTCTAATTCGACGTCTTTCTGCACCTTTGGACCGCGTTAATTAAGGGCGGATGACGGAGGGGTCCAGAGCACTCTCAGAGTGCGACCGCCATCTTGACGCCCGAAGCCACGCCCCCATAATTACAACTTACAGTGTGGGCAAGCTGTGCCAACAATGGGTACAAACGAACACCTTTACAGCGGTGAAACAACACCTGAATACTCTTTCTGACAGTATAGACCTACAAGATTTCCTATTAGGTCCTAGAAAGCAACGCTCGAAACGTTTTTTATATGCCATGTATAATGAAATTTGGAAACTTTCTCAAATTGAGGCTGCTGCACGTTTACGGCAACTTGATAAAGAGAATTTTGAAAACACATTGGCTGTTGTCGACAATGGCATGAACACGCTATCCAACAGGATTTATTCCCTGTCGAATATAGTGTCATCAGCTATTGATATCACTCAGACTGATTTGTCTCGGTTATATCATGGGCAAACACAGCTGCGTTCCATCATGCAGCTGAGTTGGGCATTACAGACGATGAAAAGTGGCCACATTCCGTGGAAATACCTTAATGGGAGTGAACTATTCGCTGCTTTTAATTTTTCCAGGGAACAAGTGACAATGGCTAAAAGAGAGGCTCGTTTCACCTTGCTTCAAGTAGAAAAATTAGATAAGTTGCCCTTCACGGTGGCAGAGAGTCCTTCAACTATCTGGCTCTTACACAGCATTATTCATTTACCGTTTTCAACGTTTCGTTTCTCAAGCTGCCTGAAACATCTTGCAGTGGGACGATATGAACGGCTAGGAGATAGCTTTATTAAGGAAGAGTGGGAGTTGCCCTTTGAGTATCGATGTCTGAACGGCGAACAAGAGGTAGTGAATGTGAGACTACTGTTCGTCATTCCATGATATGCAAACAGGTGTCTCTTCACGGTCTTTGCAATGTGGGGGTCGCAAATTTGGCCTGTTTTCTGAAGGGTACTCCCGTCCCCTTGATTAGTTCAGTGTTTCATGTTCTTTCTAATGGGAGTTATGTTCTTCTGTTCTTCTGAGCGATGACAGCTGTTGCGGCTTGCGACCTGGAATTGCCTACGCAATCTCAGTCACGTAGGTCGTTACGTGTTGTGGCCATGTTTTGTTTCCCCCCACACGACAGATACAAGTATCTGAAATATGGCCCCACATTGATACTATTAATGTGAACTATGACAAGTTGAGTAGACTGAAGGCGCTATTGTTTCAAAAACAGGTCGCCTTGACATCCGCAAAAGAGACGTATGCTCTCCAGGTTGCGAGATCATCAGCCGAGATACAATCCCTTTTAAATACCGATTTCCCCAAACACTTTGGAGAGTTGGTGTCCAGAATATTCAATGCTTCAAGCACAACTGGGATTGTTCATTTCTTTAAGGCTGTCGGGTCTGGTTTCGTGTCCATCTTCCAGACTGTCTTCGGAGTCATCCCATCAGCAATCCATTCACTTTTTTCCAGTGTGTTTGGTGGCTTTCCAATTATTTTGGCTTTAATTGGCGGACTACTACTGCTATTTTTTCTGATTCGCGGTGGTTGTTTTTTTCCAGCGACACAGAGCAATGGAGCCGCTCCCGTCAACGCCGCTGTGCCGTGAACGCATGGTTCGGATCTTCGGTACGCCTTGGCTGGTGGAACTGGAATTTGAATGGTCATTGTCATTCCGGCCTCTACTGTGGTGCGTACAACCTGTGTTCCGCTGCATATGGTGTCTCTTTGAACATCTGCCTATGGTCTGTCTTGCTGTTGCACCGACATCTCCTGTGGACCACGAACTGCTGATGTCCCCGATGAGGGTTCATACACGGTCATGCCCCTTGAGACTGAGGTTGCTCCGCGAGGCCACCTATGAGCCTTCTGTTATTCGATCTAACATGAATGAGGACACTACAGCGAGTGTCGATACACCAATGACTATGGCTCACTTCTGCTCTGTGGATCCGTTTGTCCGTCCAGCTCTCGATTTCACTTCAGACGATGTTGATTCATTTTTGAGATCCTTGAAGGGTGACTTCGGTGACATTCTTCGAGATCCTGCATATAGCGCATAATTTGATGAATTTGCTTGCCAATTCCCGATTCTAATAAAAGAAGCAATTATACTAAAAGTTTGCTATACTTGTCATGGTTGATATTAAAGTCTCTGAAATGTTTTTTAGACACGAATTTTATAACACAGCATTTATTTTTTCGTTAAGTTTTTTGGCTTTTTAGTTCAGTAGCACCTTTTTAGCGATTGGGTTTTCTTTACCTTCATCATACCTGTTACGGCAATGGGGAGGGTGTAGTGAATCCTAGTTTGTTTTAACGGGTTAACAGGAGTTAGCTTAGCCGTAGGCTTGTAAACTCGTGCCCCCGTCACCCAGTGACTTTTAACCTACTTAGCTTGCTCTGGCTTAGTCCATTTAATTATTTATTTCCTTTAAAATGGCGGCCTTGTTTATAGTTAGGCCACTTGTTATGGGTTCTATTATCAGTGTCACTGCGCCAAGGCGTCAAGATCAAGCACGAACGACAAACATACAGTAGGCATTCACACTTAGGGATTTTCCCTCTCTATACTTTCGAGGGATTGTTGATATTAATTGCCGTCCCAAGCATGCCTGTTATCTATTGTTATGAATAACACTTATGTCAAGGGACCTTGTAGATCTGTATAAATACAACACACTTTTAGACAGATAATCAGAGGGATTCCGACCAGAGGGCATCGCCACCATCGCTGATACCGATGCTGCAGTCATCTTGACACTGATCCAGTCTTTGTGTCCCTGCGGAGTCTGAGATGGAGACCTCATTCCAAGGTAACGAGGGTTGGAGGCTCCTCTCATGGACACGGTTTTGGCAGATTAGGTTTAACGAACCCAGCTCTTCCTTTTTAGGTAGGAGGTTAGACCTACTCTCCTTAGGGTATTAGGGCTTATTCCATCTTTTACATATACATATATTTCTTTCATATATTGCATAATGGTAGGGGTCTTTATAACAATGACTCTCCTCTTTACAATACTGTTGCTTGGTATATTCATTATCCTAAACATTGCAGTTCATGCAACTTATCACAAATTGCAGTTATGTTGAATAAAAACTATTATAACCTTACTGCATCTGTGTTATTGCCTTTGTTTGTATGAGACATAATAAATCTGTGAGAAAAGGGTAATTTCCGTTTAACCACGACAACCCTGAGATATTGTATTTTGAGTCCATGCGTAAGCGACTGCTACAAATCACCTTTTACTATTGTGTTTTTGGTGAGGTACTGCTAGTAAGCCGGTAAGGTTTGGACAACAGTTACAAATAGTTGTAGGAAGAGACTTAGGCGGTCATTCTGACCCTGGCGGTCATGGACCGCCAGGGCCGGGGACCGCGGGAGCACCGCCAACAGGCTGGCGGTGCTCCCAAGGGCATTCTGACCGCGGCGGTATGGCCGCGGTCAGAAACGGAAAACCGGCGGTCTCCCGCTGGTTTTCCGCTGCCCTGAGGAATCCTCCAGGATTCCGACCCCCTCACCTCCATCCTGTTCCTGGCGGTTTTGACCGCCAGGAACAGGATGGCGGTGAGGGGTGTCGTGGGGCCCCGTAAGAGGGCCCCTAAAAGATTTTCAGTGTCTGCCATGCAGACACTGAAAATCGCGACGGGTGCTACTGCACCCGTCGCACCCTTCCCACTCCGCCGGCTCCATTCGGAGCCGGCTTCCTCGTGGGAAGGAGTTTCCCGCTGGGCTGGCGGGTGGCCTTCTGGCGGTCACCCGCCAGCCCAGCGGGAAACACAGAACAATCGCGGCGGTCTTCTGACCGCGTAGCGGTATTCTGTTGGGGGAACTTTGGCGGGCGGCCTCCGCCGCCCGCCAATGTTAGAATCACCCCCTTAGTCACCTACAAACGAAAGTACTGTCATCCTGAGACCAGCAGTCTTGCTCAGAGCAAGAGTCCAAACTACGACAACAGCAACCAAGGAGGCTGGAACATCCCTGATCATCTGTAGTGCCTTAGACAACACTGCAGAACTCCAAACGGAAAACAGGGGATCAAAAACACTAGAGATGCAAGGTAATGTCGGAAAACAAAAATCAGAAACCAAAACAACAAAGAGCCAACATTGAAATTGTGCACCAACCCCTTTGGCTGGATGCGAAACCATGTCCCGAAGGAGACACGGAACCACAGGCAAGCAGCTGCATCAAGGAACCAAAGCACCAGATGCCTGCCAACATGAGAAAGATACCATGACAGCACCACTCACAGGCAGGGTAAATAGAACAAGGTCCACCTCAGAGGCAGAGCCACCCACGACTCTGCCTCTGAGGTCCATCGGAGCAGCCACCAACCCGAAAATACAGAGCAACGTAGGGGTAGAACAGACCCCACTACTGGCCACAGCGCCCTCCTCAGCAGCACAGCAGCCTGCAGGACGCGGACAAGACTCCCTTTACCCTGCTGCACTGCAAGCAGGAAGAGAGAGGCCCCACTGAGCCCATAACAGTGGAGGGCAGAGACTGGGTACAACCAAACAGAATAGATGCCAAGGAGGGGCAAGTAGTAGCCCAGCCCTAGAGAAAGCAGAGTATCGAGGAGAGCCGACTGGCATTAAGAGAAAGGGATGAGCTCCTGCATCCCTGTTCTTCCAAAAACACAGGACATACACTGAAAGCAGAATATAGGCAAGACAGGCAGTGCAAACACAGGCACCGGCAGGCTGGAAACTCACCAAACCCCAATAAAGTTGACCCATTATCTAGGTGCCCATGAATTAAATACACAATGCAATGGAGACCACATGACATAAATGTGTAACCTACAGATTAGGATGCCAAGACTGTCACCACTAGGCCACACATGTCTCTCTATCACAAATACACAGGGCACACCGCCACTAGCGACAATATACCAGAAAAGTGCAGCACCCAGCGAGGTGCCTGATAAAGAGAACATAGCATGGTGCTGTCTGTGGACTATGTGAAGTAGATCACCCCCGCCAGCAGAGTGAAGCCAATGCAAAGCTGGCAACCCAACACTTGCACTGTCAAGGCAGCCCGCGACTTCACAAGAGAACAAAAGCAATTGGCCTCTTCACTGTAGGAAGCCAACAGAAAGCTGCAGAGGAGTCTGTGTGTTCCAGGCAACCGGATGTGGGAAACTGGCACCTTGTTGCAGTACCCCCCACTTTTTGCCTGGTTTCTGAATGCAGCTTGGACTGGAGTACACTGGGATCCTGCTAACCAGGTTCCCAGTGCCAGAGTTATTTTCCTAAATCATTGTAAAAGTAATTGGATATACCTTTGGCTACCACTACAAGTCCCTAGTAAAAGGTACTTAGGTACCCAGGGTTTGGGGTACTAAGGGTAAGCCCCTCAGGGCAGCAGCACTGATTGTGTCACCTTCTAGGGCCATGCATCCAGGTGCACCCAGCAATGTCATAGCAGGCTGAGTGTTCTGGTGCAAACCTAACACACAAACTCGACTTAGCACACTACCTGTGTGCCCTGTCCACAACATACTACATTTACTAAGGGTAAGCCACCCCTCTAACAGGCCTTACAACCCTAAGGCAGGGTGCTCCATATTATATGTGAGGGCATAAAAAAATGCATGAGCAATATGCCCCCACTGTGTCCCTGCCAAACCTGGGACATAGTGAGTGAACAGAACAGCCATTTTAATGTATGTGCTGGACACTGGTCAACACTAGTTTCCCAGCTACATAATGGCTACTCTAAACCCTGGGTTGTTTGGTATCAAACAACCCAGAATGATATATCCAAACTGCTATCAGTACTGGATTTATTATAAAATGGACCCAGGTGTCACCTTAGAGGTGCCCCCTGCAAAAGCTAGCTATCCTGGAATGCCTGCTGACTGGTTCCAGCCAGCCGGCCACACCCAGGCAGCTAATAGACAAACACTGGGGAAGAGCCCTGTCTCTGTGGTTTGTAAAACAATACCCTTCCTGGGTGGAGGAGCTGACACCCCCTCTCTCAGGAATGCGCACTGTCCTGGTATTGAGCTTCAAAGGACTACCACCCTTGAAACTTGATCCCCAGGCCTGCTGCTAGAAGCAGATGGACTCCCCCTTTGCACCCCCCCACTTTTGGTGGGAGCAAAGGCGGGAAACCACACAAAGGGTAGGAGGAGTGGCCTCACTTAGCATGCACCACCCCTAAGGTGTTGCCTGCGAAGTGGATCCTCAAATTCAGTTTTCTCCATTTTGGTATGGCGGAAAATTGCCAATGAGGTTTAGGGCAGTGACCCTTGCAAGATTGTAGGTGGGATGGAGTCTGTTGGATGTGGACTGGGATGAAATTCAATAACCTTGGGGCATAGCTGCAGACTGCTTGGCTTCTGATCTTCTTGGAATTCCAAATTTCTCAGTGATGCATGTCATGCATGCTGCACTAGAAGTCCTAAGCTTGGTCTTCAGATTGTGATGAGTTGCTTGCCTTATGGATGGTGCAGCAAATCCGGTAGGTGATGTGGTCGGGCAATGAGAGGCATTCGTGTTCTTTGAAAGTGAGGGTTATCTAGATATGCTTGCTAATACTTTTGACATGATATGCTTTTTACAATCATAAAGAAAGGAATACAGCATTCTCAGTCCGAAATCATTTGATCTCAGAAATGTAATGAGGTATTGTAAAACAGGAGCGCACACATCAGCCTCGGACTAAATGCTTCAGTGGACAGCTATCTCTGAAGAATTTATTGTCGGTCTCTTGTAGCTGAGACCAACGTTGCTAACATAAAAACCCACAAGATAAAAGCAATATTCAATAAATGACAGCCCATTAGAAATCATTGTGTTATAACCAAGGCAAGTCATTGAAGCTAAAATGACCCAGGCTAGTACTTCGCCCAAAAAGAATGTTATAGCGCTTGTAAATTATCAAACTGTTTTTCTGAATAACTGTCTCCCACAAAGTCCTTTGGAATTCCCAATGGCTTTGTGTTTTCAAAATAAAGTGCAGAATCATTTTGCCAATACTCACAATGAGCAACCTGATTTTCAAGTATTCATGCGCTTCATAAAGAATGGGCTCATTATTCATGCACTGTTATGGGGTGGGTAGCTTACTGTTCTCTAGATCATACACATTGCAAAGTACCACGCCTGAGTTTCGCAACTTATGCAGCTACTCCATCTTAAATGCCTCGTGTTGGACCTGGCCATTTTACAGGGTCATTCCCTAGACTTTCTGCTTTTTGCCTCCTTATTTTTCTGACCTTTGTTGGCTGACGTTTTGACTCTGAGCACTTTTTCACTGCTAACCAGTGCTAAAGTGCATGTGCTCTCCCTTACAAAATTGGTATGATTGGATTATACCTAATTGGCACATTTAATTTACCTATAAGTCCCTTGTAAAGTGGTATCCCTATACCCAGGGCATGTACATTAAATGCTACTAGTGGGCCTGCAGCGCTGCTTGCGCCACCCACTGAAGAAGCCTGTCAAACCTATCTAAGGCCTGCTAACGCAGAGCCTGTGTGCGCAGTTTCCTGCCACAGGGACCTGTCATCTAAATTTACTTGCCAGGCCCAGAACTCCCCTTTTACTACATGTAAGTCACCCCTAAGGTATGCCCTAGCTAGCCCTTTGGGCAGGGTGCCATGTATGTAGAAGGCAGGACATGTGCCATGTTGCGTGGACTGTCCTGGTAGTGACAACCAGCCTAACTTGGTGTCTCACTGCTGTGAGTGTTGCCTCCTCATAGGATTGCATTGGAAATGCCCTGCCTTATGTGTAAGGGGTATTGTCTGATTTATGAGGGGCAGCGTAGGGATGTTTGGTATGGTTGTGATAGTGGTAAGAAATGCTGCAGGTGTATTTTTTATTACTATCACAGAAATGCCACTTCTAGAAAGTGTGCATTTATCAGTGCTTATGACTTTGGTGTTTTGCAGCTTGCCTCCAATCCACGTCTGGGCAGACTGACAGTTGGGGCTTTGTGCATACTTCCAGATAGCCTGAACACAGGGAGGGTGGAGGTGTCACAGAGGTGCATCTACATATTGTAAAGCCTTCCTGGGCTGAGAGAAGGGAGAGGCGGGGCACACCTGCATTTGTAAAGGCTGTGCCCTGGCCTCACACAATAGGGTTGTATACCCCCCACTGATGTTTGGAGCCTGTGCTGGAGGAGAGAAAGGGCACTCCCAGAACCAGTTGTAACTGGTTGGAACCCCCTCTCCTGGCCATTGTAAAACACACTGTAAACCCAGTATAAGTACAGGGGAATTTTCCCCACAATTTGAACATTCTTGGGACTTGAAACTGGACACAGGATGCTGATGAATGGACTCACCAGGAAACCACCTTGGACTGCTGTTGCTGTGCTGACCAGTGACCTGCCTGGTCACTAGAAGGAACTGCCACCATCTGCACCTCTTGTGCTGGCCTGCAGCTGGGCCCACCAGCCCCGTGCTTCTTCTTGTTTTTGCTTGTTCCCAGGGGCAGGGTGCTGTGGCCCCTGACCCCTGCAACGATCCCCGCAGATTTGTCGTTAGCGCTTTCCAAAGCGCCCTGTTGGTGCCCAGAAAAATCACAGCCGGGGTCACAGTGAGGCCTTGGCGCTTTTATAAAAAAGCACCCCTTGAGGCCCCCAAGATCACCGCCGCAACCCGGGAGCATCGGAGTGCCCCTCGCGCTCTTCACAGCACCTCTTCCCTGCCGGGATTCACCGCCGCAACCCGGGCTTTGGATTTTTGCTTAGCGCGATGTCCTTACTATTTCTAGTGCCCCGGGGCACAAGGAGAAGCCAAGCAGAGCAAGCGGGCTCCTGTCGGCGCCCCCGGGGCACCAGCTGCCTCGGATCCCAAAAGAACTCACCACGGCGGCCCGGGAACAACTTGGAACACTTGCGCACCACGTTGGGTGCGGGCGAGTGCCTCCTCGGGCCCCCGGAGCAGTCCGAGTTCCAGAAAAACTGCATTGCAGAACGCGGCGAGGGCGTAGGAAGCACCCCCTTCCCCGGTCTCTGTGCTAGGAGCAGAATGCTCCTCTTTTTCAAACTGGGCAAGCATTTCGTTCAGAACGGGGAAGGGAGACCTCGACAGAGACCCCTTCCTCTCGCCCCCATATCTGTTTGTTGGGCCCCGCCCGGACCCCCACTGCCAGGACAGAGTGTGAGGAGGCCGAGGCAGGCCCCCCTCCAAATCGCGGGCCCCCAGAGGGGCCTGTTTTCTACGAGGAGAGGCGAAGATCACCCCTCTCTACCCAGGAGCACCACATGGCCCCCGTCGTGCATAAGAGCGCCAGGGGCCCCTCGTTCCTCTGTTAGGCTCTGGGAGTGCCTCTTCATATCAGTCAGGTACTGTGGGACACATATTTTGCTCTAATAGCGTGGTATGGACCATGGGGGACTCATAAGTTACCTACCTGCTTGTATGACATAACATATATGTGCTGATGTTCCTTTTATGGGCATGTCTAGCTGATATGTATTTTTATGACTTGTGATATGTTCTCTAATGTTCCTTCTATGGGTATTTAGAAGATATTCCTTGCAAGTGGCATAGAACTTTTACTGTAATTCCTAACTACTGCTTATGTTACAGAATCCTGAGTACTTACGTGTTCTAATGTGACAACTGCGTATTCTTGCAGAGTATTAGTAACTTGTGTAACATTCTGACAACTGCTAAGGTAGCAGGGTATTACTTACATGTAATATTGGTCTAATTATGTTTTGTGTAATTCAGATCATTTTTACATAGCTCAGTATTGTGTTTACTTTGTGGTGTACATTTTGCGTCACGTGTGTTGTGTGAGTTGTGCAAACGCTTTACACATTGCCTCTGGGATAGGCCTGACTGCTCGTGCCAAGCTACCTAGGGGGTGAGCAGGGGTTATCTTAGACGTGTAACTCCCTTGCCCTGACTAGAGTGGGTAGGTTCTGCCTGGCGGAGGTGCATACTCTAGCCAACCAGAAAACCCATTTCTAACACCTCGCATGAAGCATCTTTCTTTTTTGTGTTTCTTTTAGTGGGGTGTGTAATATCCAGTATTTCATGGAAGGTCAATGCCTTGCCAAGGTTGTCTAAGAGACCCTAGTACTCCAGAAGTGGTAATTTGTTTCGAGAATAAAACATTTCTCCGTCCAAGTACAAATAGTGCTAGTTTGTACTTCAAAAGAAACTTTTTGAAAAGATATTCTGGCAACCGTGGCATTAGAAACAATTGCAACAATCGCAGAGAAAGAACAGTGTTAGCTCAAGGCAAACATCCTCTTACTGATGGGGTCTTTAGCAAGGCTTCAGAAACCTTCTTCAGAAAAATTCATAAATGAGCGAACCAATAAGCCTCAACCCTAGCACTGTTTCCCCGGCAAGGCTAAGAAGACACTATTTGGAGAGGGGGCTTCGAGAATACTCCTGAGTAGGATAGGTTAATGTGTGTCCACTTAAAGACAGTGTAGAAAAGCAGGATCGGGGGAGGAGTGGTAAAGACATACAGACATCCACGGTTCTGGATAGCAATGAATAAAGAAAGAAGAGGGTGGAAGAAGAGAAAGATGTAGAACCCAGAGCATCACAGACTCGGCTGGTTGACAAAAGTATCCCAGCAGAAAAAACTCAGATGCCGACTATGCCAGGCGAAGATTTTCTCATGCCTTCTTGAAGCCAGACTATACTCTTCCCTTCAGTCAGGTATCAAGCCAGTCAGAGAACTGCCATAACGTACCAATAAATTGTAAAGCCTCTCCGAACGAGTTCATAAAATGTATTCATTGTTGGAATGGGGTGGTTTTCCGGTCACAAAACAAGGAAAGTTGTTGCCAAAAACGAAGCGAAGCAGATCCTTACAGCTCTCGCTGGACCACGGCCCAGGAAAAGGAAACTATCATAACAAGGGCACCAGTTTATCCCATGAACCCTACCCTGAATGGGGTTCAAATCTCTTTAGTAGCCTCAGCAACTCCGACACGTGATACTGACTTTCTAGTCGATGTTACACTTAAGAACATTGACGCTTTAATAGGCAGCGGTCCAGGCTAACTCAGTCAAGTGTGTCACACACTTAGACCCTGATTACAAGGCAGACAAATAGTATCCAAGAGAGATACTGCTTTGTTCGACCACAGGAGGCAAGTTGTCCAACAGGTGTGCCACACTGGGCCTAAATTTACCGGGTGGAGGCCTCTCACACTGTTCTTTGCATTGGAAAGAGCACACTGAGTCCTGACTCGCAGACTGGAGCTGGGGAGGCCAACCCGACCAATAGTGGCAAAACTCCTGCATTACCGGGACCAAGACCTGCTGTTGCAGAGAGCCCGCGAAGCGGGCCCATTCCAGGTAGAAGGCAGCCGCACCACCTTATTTCCGGACTTCACAATGGCGGCCCAATCTCGGCAAGCCACCTTCCTGGGAGTGAAACGGGCCCTATGAGAGGAAGGACTCTGGTACACTCTGCTGTTCCCCTCTAAGCTGAAGATCATCTTAGAGAGTACTACCCACTTTTTTCAGTAACCTGATGAAGCATGAGCCTGGCTCGAGTCATACCGCACAGGCACAATGGGCAACAAACATGTGGAATGCCACCAACCTTTATATATTGGGTACTATGGTTTAGGCGGCCAGAAGTTGCTTGTCTGCTCTTGGCATGGGGATTTGGGGGTTGTTTGTATTGCTTGTTCTAGCCTGTGGTCACTTAGAAATCCGTGACGTGCTATTGAAGTGTCATGTGGGGAACTGTGAAGGGGGGAGGTACATGTTCCCTGATAATTCTCTTAGATGGTATGGCGGCAACGCACCTTGCTTCTAAAATAATGTCTTGGAATGTCTGGGGCATGGGTTTCATTGCAATGCGCCACAAGATACTTTCATATATGAAACTTAGGGGGATATATATTGCCAGGTTGCAGGAATCACACCTCACCCAGGTGGAAACAGATCGCCTTTGAAGGAGCTGGCGAGGGCAATTGTTTGGAACTACATACTCAGCATACGCACGGGGAGCGGCAATAAGGGTAAAAGCGGGAGTACCCTTCGAGGCCACTACCATTAAAGCAGATGAGGAGGGCTGTTATGTTTTAGTAGAGGGGCGACTTTATGGTAGACCGCTGGTCCTGGGTAGTGTTTATGCTCCGAACCAGGACCAACCCTAATTCCTGCACTCATCTGCCCGGCTAGCACGCTTTACTAATGTTCCATTTCTACTTGGAGGGGACTTTAATGGAGTGTTAGACCCCGTTCTAAACCGTTCAACCCCACCACTCTGAGGGGCAGCAGCTATTAGAGTGGCAACGGGTATGTCTATCTGGATCTCCCATTGGGAACTGGTAGATATCTGGCACCTTCAGAACCCTCTTGGTAGGGACACACCTCTACTGTGTGCACACCAGAATAGACAGAATCCTTTGTTCAGCTTCTCTTAGTGGTACGGTTACACACTCAGAATACTTAGGCTGGACTATATCCGATCATAGCCCGCTGTTGATCCATCTGACTCAGATGGAGACTCGCCAACCCATCCTGACTTGGTGCTTGCACCCTGCAGCGTTGGAGCACGACGTCTATCGCACAGCACTACTCTACAGGTTGACTGAATACTTGATGCTGAACCCAGGTTCAGCGTCCAGTAGAGGTGTCGAATGGGAGGCCCTAAAAGTGGTAGTGCGGAGTCATTGCCTGAGGCAGACTATGGGTATCAGACGAGACCTTGAGCGGGACATTTCGCGTTTGCAGGACAAATAACACCAACATGACAATGATCTTGCTGGCACCCCAGAAACACAGGTGACATTACTGGAGGTCAGGGAGAAATATCGGACAGTGATAGAACGTCTTAGGTGTCACGACTACAAGACATATATAGCCAAAGTGCATGAGGAAAAAGGAAAGGCGGGGAGGCTACTGGCATGGTTGGTTTGCCCAGAGGCTGGAGGGACACCGATTACTTGCCTGATGACCAGGGAGGGTGACACTATCTATGCACCTACCCAGGTCAGTGATGAGTTCACGGCTTATTATAAATTTTGCATGGTCCCTTCCGAGTGGACTCATCTGACAAGAGGGAGAGCTTCTTGTCCGCATTTCCTCAGAGTGTCCTCCCTGATGTGGATAGAGATGTGTTGGGCACACGAATAACAGTGGGAGTGATCAAGGCAGCCATTAGCTCTATAAATTGGGCTGTGACGTCCTGGCTCCAAGGCTAGTGGAGATGTACATCAAAGCATATGAGACCATGATGTTGCCGGCCATGACCAGGGAGGCCATAGTGATCCCCTTGCCCAAATCTAAGCATGTTGATAGGAGGGTTACTGATTTCAGGCCCTTGTCCATGCTTAACACTGATTTTAAAATCCTCAGTAAGGCAGTTGCAGTGAGATTGCTACCCCATATGAATAACCTCATACACGAGGACCAGAATGGGTTAATTCCAACCCATAACACCTCCAATAACCTCTGTAGACTGTACTCCCTGCTTTACGAATATTTTCATCCTCCTGATCTGGCAGCAATGATTGTGTCGCTAGATCTTGAAAAAGCCTTCGACACGGTGAGCTGGGACTTTCTTGAGGCTACTATGTCAAAGATGGATATGGACGATGCCTTGGGTAATTGGGTTAGGTTACTTTACACAAACCCTACTGCGTGCGTCAAGAAAGGACGGACCATCTACTGTAGCTATGATATACAAAGACGAAGCCGACTTTATCGCTGTTACTGTTTGCCATCGACATAGAACCACTGGCGACGAGACTCCGGGATAAGGCCAGAAAATGGTGATCATGCCGACGCAGACAATTTCACAAAATTTCCTTATATGCAGATGACCTCCTTATCTACCTTAAAAATGGTCCGGCAACGCTGCCCCGAGTGTTCCAATTGCTGGACGAGTTTGGTGCCTTTTCTGGCCTTTGATCAAATAAAAGAAATACTTGTGTCTTTCCGGTGATTTGTGGTATGGGTCATCTGCCTTCTTGCCCTGAGGAGGTGACTTGGGCTCCACTTACCTTCCGCTATCTGGGCATCCAGATCTATCATGAGTTGCAGGATCTTAGGGAGGGAAACTTGGGAAAAGCAATCCGAGCATTGCGGTCCAATGTCGTCTTCTGGCGCTCCCTTTGCTTACCTAATATGGCACGCGTATCTCTCATTAAAATGGTGGTGCTTCCTAGGCTGCTGGATTACTTTACCAACCTGCTCATCACCTTGCCGGCCTCTTGGTTTCGTCCATTGGAAGCGCTATTCAGGGAATTACTATGGGATGGCGGACAGCAGAGAGTGGCCCTAGCCACTCTACGCCTACCTCCTGAAGCTGGAGGGCTTGGAGTCCCGGACTTTGAGCTTTATTTTCTAGCAGCTCAGTTGCAACGGCCTGCGCAATGGCTTAGTGGGATGGGGCTTATGGAACTGACAGTGGATGGGGGGACCCTAGTAGTAGTGGACTAGTGGCCGGGCTGCTTGCGCCTAAACCACAGAACACTAGGCAGGGAATATTGCTAGCAACAGCCCTGGCCAACTGGCGGAGAGTTCTCAGAAGAAAAAACACAGAAGTACCCTATGCACCGGATATGCCATTAGTGGGGATCCCTCATGGAGACCCACCCTCCTGCTTTCCAAAAAGACAACTTGACTGCTGGAAGGTTGCAGACTTACTTACGCTAGGTGCGCTGTATAGCCAGGGAATGTTGATCCCGTTTGGGGATCTTGTGGACCAGACCTTATTGCCTTCGGGCAGTTCCTGACTTATGAGATGGTGGTGGGGGCTATTCAGGATCTCTGGAGAGATGTAGAGGGTGAACCACCTACTCACAAAGTCTTACTAACTATGCTGTCTATTGATGAGGGCTCACACTTGGTCTCCCGGCTCTAAAAGGCGCTACTGGCAATGGTACATAACCCGCAAGATGCTCTCCGGGCTAAGTGGGAGGTAGACTTAAACAGGCCCCTCACCGACACAGATTGGAGCAGAATTTTGGCATAAGCACCCTCGGTCTCTCGAAACACCAGACTAAAATATATCCAATATATAACTACACTCATAGGACTTACCTTACCCTGCATCGGTTGAGGCTCTTCTATGGGGGAAGTGAGATAGGTTGCCCACAGTGCCGCTTACCTGATGCGGGATTCGGTCATATGACATAGGAATGCCAACAGCTGCAAGAATTCTGGGAAGGGGTCATACAAAAAATTAACCATGTGCTGAATAGACGACTAGAGACCACAATAGAGACATGTCTCCTGGGGTTATTTGCTAAGCCATGCCCCAAAAAAATAGGTAACAGGTTTGCTGACCTGGCCCTGGTCGATGGCATGGAAGCATGATAAGGGACCTAGGTTACTAGCCTGGACACTTGATGTAGCGAGGGGGGAGAGGGCAGAGGAGAGAGCTCTGAGAAGGGAAGAAAGCAAGGATATGAGGCGCAGGCCGCTAGCCCAGCTGTGGACGGAGGTCATTGATAGCTGGGAAAACAATGCTGCGAGAGTAGAGTCAGACTCAGGAAGTGATGCAGGGAGTGCTATGACAATTTAATAGGAATGGTATGTGGGACGGGCGCCCCTGGGACAACTAAAGGACCTCAAAAAGATTGACACATGAACGAACGGCTGCCTCCCCTACACACACACTCATTTAGGGAACCATCCTCACGGACTGATTCAAAGATACTGCATAAATGACGTAACTCAATCTTGATGTCGTTAAACAGATTGTTTGCACATATACATAGACCATGGGCAAATTACCAGATTCCTATATTGTTGGTTTATTTTTTTGTTTTTTCATATCTCAACTAATGAAGTTGATTAGTAATCCTCAGATGGCATGTATATTTTACCTTTTGGAAAACTGAACACTGGTCACACACGGCATGCCTACTTATATCTTCACTCCCCCCCAACGATGGTTACTAAACAGCTTTGATGAACAATGGACTAATACCAATACCCCAATGGAGGAGTGATATTCTTTAACGATAAAGCAAACGCAACAATGAATACATGAGGCTCAACAAAGCTGTAAGCTTAGACTGTGTTTACTTGTACAACTGCTAAAATTTGCACTGCGTAAAAAAATATATCGTGTTATGCTGCTTAAGTTCAAATGCCAATAAAATAAAAGTGTTAAAAAATATATATATTAGAGAACGATCCCTTATTTGTTGCCATGTTTCATCTTTTAGGTATTTTTGTGAACATTACTGTATACATAAACATTCTGTTTAGTTCACAGTTGGCAACGAATAAATAATCAACCTGTGCTGCATATGAAGGTTCAGGGATGAATGTGTATACTGAGCCTTCTTTTAAACAAAAGAATTTTCAGTAAGGATGTCCCTAAAACATTAATAGAGTTTTTGCTCTTATTTCCAGGGTTATACACTCCACATCATCAGCACCATTTCAGAATGGTCTCTTGCATTCTCCTTTAACAGCTTTTTCTTGACCTACATCCAGGACTTTCAGGTAGGCACATTGTTACAACTCAGTAACTTCTGACGATTTAATTTATTCACCGGTAGTCTGTAGTTGGTGTAAAATTACATTTGCTTGTTGTGTAATAAATGCATATTCACTTCAATTTTAGGGAATAAATATGTGCACAACTGAGGCAGAAATATTATGCTTTATATATGGGTTACAGTGCGACCTACTACATATTATAATGGTATTACAAATCAGCAAGAAGCTTTGTTACTTTCTAGAGAAATAAGGTTTTAGCAAATAATTTAACTTTTTAAAATAATAGTTATGCCATCACACTTGCTGGAAGTCTCTTTTAAATTCCTGGTCTCTTCTGCCCCCGTATGAAATACATATTATCGTTGCAGATATGTGGAATAAACGTGGAATCTGTTCTGTGAAAAAAACGATACCAATATGTAGATTGAATTTTGTTGCAAGAACATATTTTCAGCACTTTTTCAAAAACAGCTATAGTTCACTGATAAATTCTATCAGGTTCGACAAAACAGAATCGAGGTTTAGCGTCCATTACACCTTATAATTTCACTGTGCAATAACATGTACAAGGCCTAAATATGATGTGGGGTTTTACACTCATGATTTTGTATTTCCATTGTACTCTTCTGTTTATTTTACAGAAAATCTCCTTACATGTTGACGTCAGTTTGAGTGGATCTGATCTGTATCATTCATCGGGAAACCTCTCTCCATATGACGAGTCAACACCACTAATGTCTGGACGTATATGAAGGAAATGGGCCACATTTTACTAAATAGAAGATATAGAATGTATCCACGTTTTAATACTCAGGAATTTTATTACTGCTTTTTGTAAAAAGAAAAAAAACCGTTGAAACATTTCAGATAATGGCATGACACCTATTGTCCAATTTTGATTATATGACTGCCACTAACATCAAATGGGAGATGCTTGTCCCGCTTAGAGCGAGGGTTGTCACTTGGGGTCATCAAGCATGTCAGTCTTAGGGCCTCTTTGCAAGTTTGGCGGAGGGGATTACTCCATCTCAAACGTGAAAAATATCCCGTCCGCCATATTACAAGTTCCTCACGTTGGTGATGGAGCAATAATACCCTCCGCCAAACCCGTAATGAGTCCCATAGTCTGCATATATTTACCACGGAGAAGTTTAAAGGCAGATTTCCTAACCCCTCACATTAGCGTCATTTTCATGAGTTAAAATAACCAGTTCTCAGTGATCATGGTTTCAGTGAAGAAGTACCTTGTCTTTTATATAACCACTGATGGAGCCTGTTAATCTCCTCAAAGAAAATGAAAGCTACAACACAGACTGCTGGAGCCAGCTTTGGTATTTTTAGAGGGTGTTTACATACAAATAACATATATTTAATTTATTTAATGCAAAGGTCCTACATTTCTAGGGTGGGAGCAGTCAGACTCTGTGCATTGCCTACTATTTTTTAGAAACCTTCGAATATAAAGATAATGGAGGAGGGTGACAATAACGTGAAATGAGCAAAAGAGAACTGTGGGTTTTTATATTTCTGCAATCCTTTTGTGTGATTGTCACTGCTAATGGGCAGCAGCAGCATGGGCACTCCATATTGCTGTGTCAATATATTTTCCGACCACCCATAGAGAGAGAAGACCGTAGATATTTAAGATCCCAGACTCATTGGTGTCTTAATCTTAGTGAGGCTAGTGGTGAAAGTGAGAATAGTTCTACATTGTGTTGGTTCATAAGTAGGTTTAGGATAAGCTGGCATACTCCATCTGGGAATCAGACTGAATCCTGCTAAATCATGCCACTTAGCGTTTGCCAACATCTTGGATTTCATGGCATAGTCTCTGTTTTGAATGACTGGCCCGTGTCCAGGCACATTGCTGTACAGTGCATGCATGTCCCAGTTTCTAAAAGATAGGGTCTGGTGATAATGCATTCTACAGTTGAAAATGGTCATATGCTCCCTACAACCACACCTTCTCACTTTTAACATGGATGGCTTCCTTGAAAGAAAGACTGTCATTTTTAGAGGGCACAACTGTTGCGTACCCTCACCTTTGAGCCTTTGGTGTTTTTAACAATTTTACATTGCCAGCTTGAGATGTCCTCAGTGTCTGGATTTGTTTATCTTCTATGTTTGAGGAGTATACAATAGTAGCTCTTATTCTGTGGCCAAAGTCGCTGCCACATTTTAGCCCCTATTTTATGTTGCCTAAATATGCATGTCCAAAATCTGGCACCCTATATATATATGCCACCGAAGGCTGGAAGGAACATAATAACGTAATACACACTGCAGGCATTCTGAAACTCTGCAGATATGGGCTGTACTCAGTCTGGTGTGCCCCAGGAGTGCTTAACTCCACACTCCTAAAGGAGCCTTTCCACTTCCAATCGGGCCCCAAAAAGTGCCAATCCCACCTCAACATAGTCGGGCTCTACTAACCTGCCCTAGAACCCAACGCTTCTTCAGATTACTTTGTCAGAACAACTCAGCATTTCCTGCCATCTACATTTCGAATGAACACGAAGCCCAGCACATTAATATCTAGCCCTGTGAAGTTGACCATCGCGAATTGTTAGTGCTGCATAGAGCAAATCCAGTAATATTTAACCACACCTATTGGCAATGCTTTCTGTCTGAAAGCTCTCCAACACAATATCAGTAGAAGTGTGTCAGAAGAAGAAATAGCTGCTAGAGAAGCTTTTCGAAAACAGTACCGTCTTTGCCTACCATAGCTTCAACGGATGCAGATTTGTTCACGTGGAAGATATATTAATTAGTTTTAAACATTTTACAAATCACATGGTGCGACAGTTGTAGAATCACACTTACTTAAAATCATTTAAATGGTGATGTATGTGTAAAACAATATTCTGAGAAAATCTTTTAAGTGAGTAGAAAGCCAATACCTAGTGGTGGTAGTTTGTTTGGGAAATTGAGGCATCCAAATTGCGAACAACCGTGCCTGGTGTTGACTGAAACAGAGTTCAGAATCCTGGCTCTAAAACGAGAATCAGATGAGAGGTTGGCTGGACAACTGCAGTCTTCAATACAGTTTAGGAAATTCCCAAGTGTCATGAAATGCAAAATGTATAATAAGCCATCAAATACCAATTATGTATGCTATTAAAAGCATATTCGATATAGTGTTTTGGCATAAATATTTCATTAGATAATGTGTCAGTAAAATATTAGGGGTTGGCGGTATACTCCTCTCCTCTGGCAGAGTTTTGCCCACTCTGCTTGGAGCTTGGAGTTCTAGAAAAAGTCTTCCAACCACACGTTTCTGAGTTTTTCTCACGCCAACGTTAACTTAGCGAGTGAGAAAATCGAGCACTAGGCCACCTCCTGGCAAGATGTCTCAACACAGGTGCTTGCAGCAGGTCGCTACCACTGGCGTTGAGAAGACTGGTGCTCGAGTACAAAATCTATTCAAGCTGCAGAAAGAAGTAGTGCCCTCTGATTGTACAGCGCGGGACAAGCTCCTGGTGCTAAAAATCAGCAGTGGCATACTGAATTCCACCACTAGCAGAACTCCAAGAAAGTTTTTAGGTAACTCAGCAGAATTCCGCAGAGTGAAACTATGTGACCCTACCGCTGTGGTTCTATGACTTTCATCTATTATGATGCATGGAATTTTTATCAGGTATCACACCATGAAATACCCATTTAATGTACTTCACAAGCTTATTTATCAGATACTAGAGGCCTCATCTAGAACAGGACTTTAATGAAAAAATCCATCCAAAACAAACACATATGCCTTCCACAGTTCAGATGGCATCCCCACCATTGTTATGTTACCTTAGATAGCAGATATCTTGCTGAGAGAGGCTCATCACTGACAAAGGCTCCTCTGACGTGACCAGTGTCTCCATCAGTATATGATGGCAACTTGTGATGGAATAACTACTTGATCTAGAGTGGCTCCTGCACTACCAAGTCTCCTGGAGTTTAATCAGCCAACCTCTAAACCAGCCGTATCTCATGATAGCATACGAATGTCGAATATTTAGTGGTGGGTCTGTCATTGAAGTTAAGTGTTTCGAAAACAAACGTATGATTCCATGTTCGGCAGTTATACGGTAGCTTCAACCACTCTTTCACTTCTTGGAAATAGTATTATACATTAGTCCTGCTCCTTCGTGAGAGGAAGGAATTTAGTTGTGGTGCACTCATTCTTAGAATTTTGAAACACCCTGTATGTGAACATTTCTCTTACATATATAATGAAACAGCTACAGAACACAGTCAACTAGCATCCAAACACATTGTGAACATGCCACCTGACCTGAAGATCTGTCCAGTGTCTGCCAGTCAATGCAAAGGCTCAGATCAAAGTTGTATCCATTTTGCATCATTTCCTACAAGTTTGAGTGACAAGCTACCAGATCAACTGTTTGATTAGTCCTCAATTGTGAAACTCTCTGCAACTTATCTTGAGATCTTGTGTCTATTCCCTTCATTACAATGAACTGCAAAAAACATTGCCCCCCCAAGTCTGAGCTACTCCCATGATGCTCCTGTATGGGACAGTTACTGCAAGCAACAAAAGGCCTTTCAATTTGTAATGTACGATATGTGTACCAAAGTCAAATCAAATAAATATATAACAAAATGTTCCATAGCATGCATTAAAGGCAATGTTCCACAAAATGTATGTTTGATGAAAGGCTTATTTGATGGGTAGTCATGACGTACTGTTTAATGAAGTGCTCACTGGGTATTAATCATGCAATACTTTACCTGTACTGAACCGTGAAATGATGTACTGTGTGATAATCCTCAGACACTAAATATGTGTTCATGTTGATTGGCTTGGTGGGGTAACGTCCACAGATGTTACTACTGCCCAGAATAAACTGCGCTGTATTTTCAGATACCTCACTGAAGGCTCCACCCCCTGATTCTTTATTACATGGTGCTCCACCTTATTACACACTACCTGCAGTTCCCACTAAGCACCAATGTCATTAGATAGTAGATTTATTGGCTATTGACAAATCAATGAAGACTTGTGCTACTAATACTATGCAATCTAGTTCTTTGACTACAACAGTAAGCATAAACTCAGTCATTCAAATTGGCTTGTTTAGTCTGTAAATGGTGCATCTCTTCTGTTATGATCTTACATTTTTCGATGGCAATTGGGTTTCTGCAAGAATAGTCAAATAAATCAGTATAGTGAATTTCTCTGCATAATGAGCAAACTCATCACAAACTATCTGATTTGAAGTAATCGTTCAGGAATCACTTATCACGTGAAAGCTACTATACTCAAAAGTGGCTCACACTTCATCCTATTTCATCTAACATAATGCTTGACGCGTGTAGCACTTACCAAAAATACATATGATTCCGTGTGATTCAGCTGAGAAAAGATAATATTTATATTTTGTATTCTCCGTAATCTTGTTACTGAAATACATTTTTGTAGGAAAATAGTTGTTAATTACCGTTCTTCGAACAGCATTCCTTGTTCGCAAAGGAGGGTATCTCCCTTGTATGTGTTTCCAGTAGTTACAGAGTTTAAGTTTGGCAAATTTAACTGTGAAAATCAGATCATGATTGTTAAAAATTGTATTTATCTTCACTGTACTGTGTGACTATCAATGCAGATACATGACAAATTGTGCCTTGAAGAAATATGCTGCTCTTTGATTAAAATTATTTTTAGAAACTAAACTTGTTTGGAGTAGTATTTGCACACATGTGTGGACTTGAGGTTTTCTTTTTTTGGCTTAGATTTTGTTGCCTGCATTGTATGCTGTTGGCCTGTTTTCTAATATATTGTACAAACATCTGGTTCCAAGTAAGCAGGAATGGAAGGCACCAAAAGTGAAGTTGCCAAACTAAAACGGTAAACTATAAAGTTGACAATGTCTTGATCTTGCAATGCAAGATGTGCAATGCAGCCACTCCCCGAGTTAAAGCACTTGACAATGACAGGCATCAGGGTCCATCATGGTGTGCTGCCTACAGACAAGGCCTACACATGCTTTAGACCATGCATGCCCTTACAATGATATTGTGAGTATTTTGCAGGTAAGTATAAACCCTTTATGTGCATATTTATTTATATATTCCCTTATATCCTTATCAAACCCAACCCCTAGACTCAGCCACCCCCTAAAATTACCCTTGCCTTGCCACCCAAATGCCCCTACCCACCCTAAACCCTAAAATTCATTTGCCACCCAAATTCCCTTACCCACCCTGAACCCTAAAAATACCCTTGCCACCCATATGCCTATCCACACCCCAAACCCTAAAAGTACCCTTGTCACTCAAATGCCCCTATCCACCCTAAACCCTAAAATTACCCTTTCTGCCCAAATAACCCCAAACCCTAAAAACGCCCTTACCCTAATACTTACTTACAATTTCACTGTAAAGCCATGCAGTGTAACGGTATATGCATGATGAAAATTTGTGCTGTAAAGGCATGTGCGTGGTAATGGATGTGTTGTAAAGGTGCATGATAATGACCACATTGGTATTGCTGCTTCCTGCTCAGTGTCATCAATGCCTTTGCCCATTTTCTTCCTTTTCATTTTAACCTCCAAAGTTGTTGCCCTCTTGTGTGTGATCTTTAGAGAGAGATGTTGATGGCACATTGCAACGTGCCCACTTCAGCTAAAGGTACTCCATGCTTGAAGTGTTAAGGGGCCATAAGTGGGATACATTTTGAATATTACATAGATGCTAGTGAATAAAGCTTTCAAAGCATGTAGTAATTGTAGGGGCCAGGAGGTAAGGAAAGAACAGAGAATACAGAGCAGACAAATATAACATGGAATAATGTTTTGCACAGTGTTAAAGAAGTTGAAATCCTTGTCGGAGATGTTATGAGGACCAAATGAAGTAATGAAATGCAGAAGTACAAATGGAAGTATGAGCATGAAGTAGTGGTTTAAGAGGTGTTGAAGTCAATGATTTTGTTTATTAAGACAGGATCATAATAGAAGGTGGCAAAAGTTGGACTATGTGTATTTGTTCATAAGGAAATGTAAATATTTGAGAAAAAGAGAGGGGTAAAAGAGATGTTGACCTTTGTGAGAAAAAATATTGTCATTCCATTTGGGAGGGGGCAGAGAATAGAGGGGCAACTGGGCTCCTGCCATCGCAGTTGAGGTAGTTTGCCACTGTTTTCTGAGCCTGACCTACCATGGCTCTGCTAACTGAGCCAGGTACAGCCCTTTCCCACTTGACTATCAGGGTATCAAGGGCAAGCAGTCCAAGGAAACTCGGAGAGGCAGTGTTGAGGTAGAGATTCAGAACTCAAACAATCACAAAACAGATGCAGTATTCCGATCTGTAGCCTAATGCTTGCCTTTTTAGAAAAATATAAGTGTTTTAGTCATGGAAGAACTTAATACCGTACACATAAAAAAAAAAATACTGTACAGGGATGTTCTACTTAGGTCTATTGAGTTCTCTACAGCATAAAAACATGAAGTAATCATGATGAAATCCCAGGTGCATGCTCATTTTGTTACAGCAGAGAAGCTTACTGGCATTCTGTGACCCGCAGGTCAGAAAATAGTAAATGGCTATTCAGATTTTGTGCGGGGATAGCAGCGTTTGATAAATCGTCCCACCACACTCCGTTACCCAAATGTTCACAGTCACTATCTTTCGGGCATATTCAAATACTTGCTGAAGCTGCACTTGTGATTTCCAAGAAAGGATGTGCCAGTGGACAGGTCATGAGGTGTGCTATGGCACTCATTAGGGCTTGCTGGGCGACCCTACATTTTCTCAGTATGGTCAGCTAACTTGCATGGCAGCAGCTTCACAAAGAGTCTCTTAGCAGTTTGCTCCAATAGTTGTAGTGGACGGATCTTACTTTTTTGATCTGGGGCTCTTGTGTAATTGAGGAAGTAAAACGAAGATAGAGACAGCAAAGGACGTCTGTGTCTTTATCCATGGTGGTATCCGAATTGGGCAGTCTTTACTTTGTGGTTGACACTGGCAAGAAAGACATTAACTCTTCTCAGTTGAACTTGATTTGGCCATCGGGTAGGGAGACCAGAGGACCCTGAACACTTTACAGGTCTTCTCTGTACTCTCCTGCGTTTCCGCTGCTCCCTCTGGGCCACACCTTAGAGCTGGCTTAGGATCTGGGCTCTCCTTCATGTGCAGGCAAACACCTGCAGGACAAGTCTCTCTCTTCTGCCATCTTAGCAGGCCAGGTGATCGCCCCTCACATGAGGAACACTGACTATTAATGACACCAGTCCTGGCACACAGCGGCTGTTCTCAGACTAAACTGGTAAAAATGGGGAAGCTTTCGGGCCACTTTCATACCGTATTTTCAGACTAGGCTGCGGCTGGACTGTCTGGTATTTGAAACAAGTTTGGTGTGATTCCTTTTCATAATTATTTTTTTCCGTAGCAGTGCAGATATGTTCTTTTTCACACTGACGTCTCCATACAGCAAGTTGTGATGATGCTGGCCCCAAACAGGATGCCCACAACCTGAGAAGAATATATTTGAAGCTCTGTCTGTTACTCATCAGCCTTCGAGGATGGAGAACTCATGTAGGCTGCTTCACAACCTTCATAATATACCGTGTCAGACCAAGGGCAACACAAAATGGTAACAACATACATACACTCACACAAGCAATATGGAATGCTTCTACCTTTTACCATACATGCACAATAATTCAACATGCCCACAGGGTCTGGTCATGGCACATAAGTGGAACTTTATTTGTGCAGGCCTGTAGGCAACTGCCAGCAACTCGTTCATATCCATGAACATGTAGAAAGGAGTGTTCAGCTACTGTTCACTAAAAGCAGTTTTTTTACCACCATTGCTCACAGACACACATAGGGGGTTATTCCAACTTTGGAGGAAGTGGTAATCCGTCCCAAAAGTGACGGTAAAGTGACGGATATACCACCAGCCGTATTACAAGTCCATTATATCCTATGGAACTCGTAATGCGGCTGGTGGTAAATTCGTCACATTTGGGACGGATTACCACCTCCTCCAAAGTTGGAATAACCCCCATAGTATCTTGAGCCCAGGGAAGGGTACATGTTTGGCAACACTCCATGATCTCAGAGCCAGACCCTGGGCCCCAATGTTAGTGTCAGGGCTAGACCTGCAACACAAAAAGATGATGGATGGCGCACTGAAACATTTCAAACACTCACCCCCAGTCACAGATCTGTGTTAAATCCATTGCGTTTTGCTCACCAAGCTACCCCAGTTTGCACCCAGCCATATGCAAATCAGTCTTGACTCTGGTTCCCATGGGAACAGTCCATCCCGAACTGTCGGGCCAGGTCCTCTCTGGATCAAGCATCCTGGGACCAGTTTTGGCGTATCACCCCTCATCACAGTCTAACTTGAATCCAGTGGCACAGTGAGCAAGGGACCCATGTCTGGGCATGCCCTGGCCCCTTAACAACACAAAAAGATGATGGATGGAGTGCTGAAGCTTTTCAAACACTCACCCCCAATCACATATAGAAAATTGTTTTTAAACTTACTCTTAAGGTTAACATCTCTGCTAAGTTTCCACCACATACCATTGTAAAAGAGAGGTCTTGCCAAAAAAAACAACCATAAACACTTCAAACAAAACTAGAATCTTCATTCTTGACTAAGGTTTTTCACTTTGACCACGTATTCCACATGAGGCCAAAAATTGACATGACCACCAGTTTGTAAAGGAGTTTAATTCAAGATCTTAATTTGCTTCTAATTGACATTGTACTATGCCTGTTTAGACTAAGAAAAACTGGCTTCAGAGAATCAGCTCACTAAACTGGATTCAAACCAGGGTGAAGAACTCAAGTTAAACAAGCTAGATTCAAATCAGAGTGCAGAACTCCTCTCTTCAACAATTTAAAAGAGGCAAAACCTGTGATGTTGTTTTGGGACAATGATATGACTACATTAGATTCCCAATATGTTGTTTTACATATATTCCTCACATGGATGCAAGTTGAACTCCTTTAACAATGACCTTCTTTAAACTTTCTACAAACCCATTCATAATGTGGAAATACAGAGCCATTCTCCTATGTTTTTCTCTGTGAACCTTCTAATAAGTGTTTCAGCTGTTGATCATACCAATCAAAATACAATTGGTAAATCCCTCTTTATTGAAACACTCTTGCAACAATTCAAACACTAAATCAGTGTCAGGGTGTTTAATCCACTTCAACTCAATAACTTTTGAAAAATAATCAGTTCAACAATACCTTACACCTTCTCCTAAATCCAAACTTCCTATGGTCCGAAGACCTCAATGGCAATATTCACCCAAGAACTGGCTGGAAATCCTGACTGCACTATGTAATTTGAATGATTTGTCTGCATTACCTCTGACCTGTTTCAGGTCCTGAGCTCGCCCCCCACGACCGCAGCACCAACCTGCTGCCTCCTGCCTCTGTCCCCCGACCACGCTGCTGTTTGCGTGTTCGAGGCCCTCCTCCACCCGCAGGCATCCTCCTGCGCCTCATCCCTGGGGTCTAGTGGGCTCTGACTAGCTTCACTTGACCCGTGTGCCGCTTTCCGCCGTCCCGTAAGTTGTTTTTCTCATTTTTCTGCGCCTCAACTCCGGCGCTTCTGCCCCCGTTGTGCCCCTCTGATTGCTGTTTCCCCGATCGTGTACTGTGCCATTACTGTATTTCATACTGTGTGTTTTCATATTGTGACTGCCTTTAATTTCGCTCGTTTTTTGTGCCTTTTGCCCCTTGTGCGCTCCCCCTGCTCTCCGATCCCTGCTGCTGCCTCCCTGCGGCCCCGCCCCCCTCGCGCCCCCATTCGCCGCTCCCTCCCGCCTCCCGCCTCCCAGCTGCTCCTCCCTCCCCCCCTCCCTTCTTAATGGCTGGCGCTGCGCGTCGCAAGTGAGCGACCTCTGACCTGTTTCAGGTCCTGAGCTCGCCCCCCACGACCGCAGCACCAACCTGCTGCCTCCTGCCTCTGTCCCCCGACCACGCTGCTGTTTGCGTGTTCGAGGCCCTCCTCCACCCGCCGGCATCCTCCTGCGCCTCATCCCTGGGGTCTAGTGGGCTCTGACTAGCTTCACTTGACCCGTGTGCCGCTTTCCGCCGTCCCGTAAGTTGTTTTTCTCATTTTTCTGCGCCTCGCCTCCGGCGCTTCTGCCCCCGTTGTGCCCCTCTGATTGCTGTTTCCCCGATCGTGTACTGTGCCATTACTGTATTTCATACTGTGTGTTTTCATATTGTGACTGCCTTTAATTTCGCTCGTTTTTTGTGCCTTTTGCCCCTTGTGCGCTCCCCCTGCTCTCCGATCCCTGCCGCTGCCTCCCTGCGGCCCCACCCCCCTTGCGCCCCCATTCGCCGCTCCCTCCCGCCTCCCGCCTCCCAGCTGCTCCTCCCTCCCTTCTTAATGGCTGGTGCTGCGCGTCGCGAGTGAGCGACCTCTGACCTGTTTCAGGTCCTGAGCTCGCCCCCCACGACTGCAGCACCAACCTCCTGCCTCTGTCCCCCGACCACGCTGCTGTTTGCGTGTTCGAGGCCCTCCTCCACCCGCAGGCATCCTCCTGCGCCTCATCCCTGGGGTCTAGTGGGCTCTGACTAGCTTCACTTGACCCGTGTGCCGCTTTCCGCCGTCCCGTAAGTTGTTTTTCTCATTTTTCTGCGCCTCGCCTCCGGCGCTTCTGCCCCCGTTGTGCCCCTCTGATTGCTGTTTCCCCGATCGTGTACTGTGCCATTACTGTATTTCATACTGTGTGTTTTCATATTGTGACTGCCTTTAATTTAGCTCGTTTTTTGTGCCTTTTGCCCCTTGTGCGCTCCCCCTGCTCTCTGATCCCTGCCGCTGCCTCCCTGCGGCCCCGCCCCCCTCGCGCCCCCATTCGCCGCTCCCTCCCGCCTCCCGCCTCCCAGCTGCTCCTCCCTCCCCGCTCCCTTCTTAATGGCTGGCGCTGCGCGTCGCGAGTGAGCGACCTCTGACCTGTTTCAGGTCCTGAGCTCGCCCCCCATGACCGCAGCACCAACCTGCTGCCTCCTGCCTCTGTCCCCCGACCACGCTGCTGTTTGCGTGTTCGAGGCCCTCCTCCACCCGCAGGCATCCTCCTGCGCCTCATCCCTGGGGTCTAGTGGGCTCTGACTAGCTTCACTTGACCCGTGTGCCGCTTTCCGCCGTCCCGTAAGTTGTTTTTCTCATTTTTCTGCGCCTCGCCTCCGGCGCTTCTGCCCCCGTTGTGCCCCTCTGATTGCTGTTTCCCCGATCGTGTACTGTGCCATTACTGTATTTCATACTGTGTGTTTTCATATTGTGACTGCCTTTAATTTCACTCGTTTTTTGTGCCTTTTGCCCCTTGTGCGCTCCCCCTGCTCTCCGATCCCTGCCGCTGCCTCCCTGCGGCCTCGCGCCCCCATTCGCCGCTCCCTCCCGCCTCCCAGCTGCTCCTCCCTCCCCCCCTCCCCCCTCCCTTCTTAATGGCTGGCGCTGCGCGTCGCGAGTGAGCGACCTCTGACCTGTTTCAGGTCCTGAGCTCGCCCCCCACGACCGCAGCACCAACCTGCTGCCTCCTGCCTCTGTCCCCCGACCATGCTGCTGTTTGCGTGTTCGAGGCCCTCCTCCACCCGCAGGCATCCTCCTGCGCCCCATCCCTGGGGTCTAGTGGGCTCTGACTAGCTTCACTTGACCCGTGTGCCGCTTTCCGCCGTCCCGTAAGTTGTTTTTCTCATTTTTCTGCGCCTCGCCTCCGGCGCTTCTGCCCCCGTTGTGCCCCTCTGATTGCTGTTTCCCCGATCGTGTACTGTGCCATTACTGTATTTCATACTGTGTGTTTTCATATTGTGACTGCCTTTAATTTCGCTCGTTTTTTGTGCCTTTTGCCCCTTGTGCGCTCCCCCTGCTCTCCGATCCCTGCCGCTGCCTCCCTGCGGCCCCGCCCCCCTCGCGCCCCCATTCGCCACTCCCTCCCGCCTCCCGCCTCCCAGCTGCTCCTCCCTCCCCCCTCCCTTCTTGATGGCTGGCGCTGCACGTCCGCGCGCAGCGGGCGCGCCGCTGGCGCGCCGGAGGCGCACCAGAGGCAAGCCCGTCTGCGCCCGTCCGCGCCTGGACCGTGCCCAGCGCCACCCCCCCTGGTCCCCGCACCCCCCGCAGCCCCTGCGTCTGCTACTCAACCAACGAACTCCGCGCACTCAACCCCGGCCCCTCCGCAGAGTGCTTCCTTGTAACCCCGAAGCACACAAAAGGACCCTTCTCCTGCCGCACCTGCAACTTCTCCTGCGACAGAACGGCGAAGCCAACAATAAGAACTTCCAACACCAACCACCTGAACTGCATCCTCATCAACACACGCTCCGCACGAAAACACGCCATCGAACTCTGGGACTTACTCGACACCACCGCCCCTGACGTGGCCTTCCTGACCGAAACCTGGTGGAACGACTCCTCGGCCCCGGACATCGCAATCGCCATACCAGAGGGATACAAAATCACCAGAAGAGATCGAACCAACGGAATCGGCGGCGGAATAGCCATCGCCCACAAATCTACCCTCAAAATCCACACCTACACGGACGACACCCTCAAGACAGCCGAACACCTCCACTTCCAGATCCACACGGACCCCAACACGACCCTCAGAGGAACTCTCATATACCGCCCTCCAGGACCAAGAGCCCCCTTCAGCGACACCATCGCCGACCTCGCGAGCACCCACGCCCTCGCTTCCCCAGACTACATCCTCCTGGGAGATCTAAACTACCATCTGGAAAATAACAACGACGTCAACACCGCATCACTGACCTCCAACCTCCTCAACCTCGGACTCCGTCAACTGGTCAACACTCCCACCCACATCGCCGGACACACTCTTGACCCCCTCTTCACCTCAAGCAACCACATCTCTTTCAGCCACACCTCCGAACTCCACTGGACCGACCATCACTGCGTCCACTTTTCCTATACGAAAATCACCGAACACCACCGCATCCCCCTACCTCCTCACCGCCGCTGGGGAAAAATCACCCAAGACCAACTAACCAGCACCCTCGTCAAAAACCCACCACCCGACTCAACCGACCCGAGTACTGCCGCCATCAACCTCCATCAGTGGATCCTCGACTGCACCAACACCTTAGCCCCACTCAAGAAACCCACCGCCAACCAAGGAAAGAAAAAACCAGCCTGGTTCACAGACGAACTGACCGCCTCTAAAAGTCGCTGCCAGAAGCTCAAGAAGAAGTGGATCTCAGAGCGCACACCCGACAACCTCGCCTCCCTCAAAGACGCCAACCGTGAACACCACCAACGGATCCGAGTCGCCAAACGCGCCCACTTCACTGAACGCATCAACAACAACGCCCACGACTGCAAAGAACTCTTCGGCATCGTAAAGGAACTCTCAAACCCCAACGCCAACTCCAACGACATCCCGCCCTCCCAGAAACTCTGCGACGACCTCTCCACCTTCTTTCACCAGAAAATCACAACCATCCACGACAGCTTCAACACCACTCCGCCGCCAGACCCCACCCCTGACATCTCCACAGACGCCTGCCGCCTCACCGCCTGGACCCACGTGGACGACACCGAAACAATGACAACCATGAACACCATCCACTCAGGCTCCCCCACGGACCCATGCCCACATCACGTGTTCAACAAAGCCAACGCCATCATCACCCCCAAACTCCGCAAGATCATCAACCTCTCCTTCGACTCCGCCACCTTCCCAGACTGCTGGAAACACGCAGAAATCCAACCCCTTCTCAAGAAACCCAAGGCTGACCCCAACGACCTCAAAAACTTCCGACCGATCTCTCTCCTCCCTTTTCCAGCAAAAGTCATCGAGAAGATCGTCAACACCCAGCTCGCCCTCTTCCTCGAAGACAACTCCATCCTAGACCCCTCTCAATCCGGTTTCAGACGAAACCACAGCACCGAGACTGCACTCCTCGCCGCCACAAATGACATCAGAACTCAAATGGACAACGGCGAAACCTCGGCCCTCATCCTCCTCGACCTATCTGCCGCTTTTGACACAGTCTGCCACCGCACCCTACTGACCCGCCTCCATGAAGCCGGCATCCAAGATAAAGCCCTCAACTGGATCTCATCCTTCCTCTCCGACAGAACCCAGAGAGTACGACTCTCCCCTTTCCGCTCCAAAGCCACTAACCTCATCTGCGGCGTCCCCCAAGGCTCCTCCCTCAGCCCTACGTTGTTCAACGTCTACATGGCCCCCCTCGCTAAACTGGCCCGCCAACATCATCTCAGCATCATCTCCTACGCCGACGACACCCAGCTCGTCCTCTCCCTGACCAAAGACCCACTCACCGCCAAAACCAACCTCCACGAGGGACTAAAACCCATCGCCGAGTGGATGAACGACAGCCGCCTGAAGCTCAACTCCGACAAGACGGAAGTCCTCATCCTCGGGCGCACCCCTTCGGCCTGGAACGACTCCTGGTGGCCCACCGACTTCGGTCCCCCACCCACCCCAGCCAGCCATGCAAGAAACCTCGGCTTCATCCTGGACTCCGCCCTCACCATGTCCAAACAGGTCAGCGCCGTCTCCTCTTCCTGCTTCAACACCCTTCGAATGCTCCGCAGAATTTTCAAGTGGATCCCAACAAGAACCAGAAAGACGGTGACCCAAGCCCTCGTCAGTAGCAGACTTGACTACGGCAACGCACTCTACACAGGCATCCCAACAAAAGACATCAAACGACTCCAGCGTATCCAAAATGCATCCGCCCGTCTGATCCTCGACATACCCCGCCGATGTCACATCTCCCCTCACCTGAAGGACCTCCACTGGCTCCCCGTGGACAAGAGGATCACCTTTAAACTCCTCACCCACGCTCACAAGGCTCTACACAACACCGGACCTACCTACCTCAACTCCAGACTCAACTTTTACGCCCCCACTCGTCAACTCCGCTCTGCCAATCTCGCCCTCGCCATCGTCCCCAGGATCCAGCGCAAGACCTCCGGCGGCAGATCCTTCTCCTTCCTCGCCGCCAAGACCTGGAACTCTCTCCCCACCTCACTACGACAGACCCAGGACCTCCTCACCTTCAGGAGACTCCTCAAGACCTGGCTTTTCGACCGCTAACAGCTCAACCCCCGCCCCCCCCCCCCCAGCGCCTCGAAACCCTGACGGGTACATAGTGCGCTTTATAAATGTAATGATTGATTGATTGATTGATTAACACGCTGTATATAGCTCTGTACAAAACCTGAGCTAAAATCATTCCAACATGACCAGCATGAGTAATACTAATACTTTCAATGAACTAAATATGATGCACCGTACCATTCAGTTTTCATTATAAACTCAGCACTTAGATCGTTCTGTCACCTTTCAAAACATTTGTAATTCTGGGGCTACATTTTTCTCCCTTGGTTTACCATTTGTCAAATAGTTGTTCACTTTACATAAGAAAATATAATTCTGCGTAGCTTTCAGTATGTATTTCTCCTGAAAATTACAGTCATGTGACCAAGAAAGAATCCTAACAATCCTGTAAGAAGCTCTCCCAGTAACACTGCATTGATAAAGAAAGCAAGGTCACATGATCTGTTCTAATTAAAAGAAATGTCCCCACAAACAAGTTTTAAACTGTTCAATACACCAGGAATAAGCAAGCGCTTTGCTCTTAGTAGTAGAATACCTCAACTCAGATTGTGCCAAAGACCTAAAAGCTAAAAGGTGTATTTTTCACTCAAAGTTTAGTTGTGTGAAAACCGCACATAAACATGAACACTTGCATCAACTGCTAGAATATGTTTATCAGTGCGAAAGGAAGGAGAGTTTGGAAAAGCTTCTGAAATAGAATTCTTCAGGTGGAAAGAGGAAGTGTTGTCATCCTGCGACCAACTAAATGTAGATCCTTTCTTTAGCAGCATGCTCAGTATTGCAGCAACTATGGCAATGTTGTTTACACATTTGGAATTTAATTGAATTCACACAGACCTAAAGCATCTTAATTGAGCATTGCTACTTCACTCAGACATCTGTTTAATTGCCTGAAGAAGGGTTTCTGTAGGGAAACACCTTGTTAAAAAATTCTGTGACTTAAATATTCCACTTCTGTGGTAATTGCAGTTAAACTCATCTCCCGAAGACTCTTTAAAACCTTTTCCAGTCTGACATTGTGTGTGTCAGTTGACGCAGCAGAGACCACTATATCAGATTGAAATGCCACGACCCCATTGATATTCCCAACAAGACATGCATATGTTTTAGGAATACTGACCGACGCAAGCCATACTGAATGACATTCTGGTGTGTGTGAAAGCACCGCCTGGTGTGATACCACTGGTAATATGTCTGGACCTGGGGGGAAGTTTTATCTGGTGATAAACAGATTTCACATTTAAAGTACTATAAAATCTTGCTTCTTCTACCGAAGCAAACAGTTCATCAGTATGAGGAAGAGGAGGACAAGTTATTGTTATCATAATCTAAACAGAGGCGCAAAGAGCCTTAACTTTATGAATTTCTTTCATACACGATCTACAGAAGAAGCCAATTCTGACATATTTCTAATCATTTGGGATATTATTTTCCTGGTGCTGATGGGAATGTTCATGAATGTTAAATGGGCACATAGATTTTTTTCCACTTTCTTTTCCAAACATCACCTTATATTTATCCAACAAGTTTCTCTAAAACACTATCGCCCTCATTGCAACCCTGGTGGTGGGTGATAAAGCGGCAGTAATACTGCCAACAGGCCGGCGGTAAAAAAAAAATAGAATTATGACCACGACGGAACCCACCCACACAGACAGCCACTTTAACACACCGACCGCCACGATGGTAGCAACAAGCACTGCTGCGGTAACCACCAACAGCCAGGCAAAAGACAATGTACTGCCCACTGTATTACAACAGGCCTATCCGCCACCTTTTTCGGGGCGGTACTAACAACATCAAAAGCATGGTGCAAACACATTTCAGAAGTCAAAGGACTCACCTGTGGAGACTCAAGGAAGAGCCACAATGCCATGGAGCCCAAGTTGCACATATTTCCCATGATTGTACACCTCCTCATTCACTACGAATATCAATGCCGGTGAAGACCTACTGCCGCCTAGCACACAATGGAGGGGGGAGGAAAAAGAGAGTGACACACACATGCAACACCCCCATCCCCACCCCCACCACCATACACACAAACAGATGCAGTAACATTACATATACACCCTGTACCCCTCAGGAATAATGCAAGGACAAAAGGAATGGATGAAAGTGACTGCAATAAGATAAAATACTAGAAATTTGTGATTCAAAATCAAAACAGTATATACATATATACAAATGGAGGGACACTGCCCAGTCCTCAGTGTCCGTGGGGCGCAGGGTCACATCACATACGCCAAGGCCCCACTTGGCTTCTGCAACAACACGGAGAGACCACTGCAGAGGCATCATGTCGAAAATACACAGGCATCTCAGGGGGACAGGGAATGGGGGGGCATCTCAGCCGGAAGATAGTACAACACCACTGGTCCTGGAGGGGGCTACATGCCCTGTGCGATGTCCTGGGGAGTGCAAGGCCACAGTCTCTCAAGTGGGTGGTTTGCCCACTGCTTGGTCCTGGGGAGTGCAAGGCCACAGTCTCTCAAGTGGGTGGTTTGCCCACTGCTTGGCCCGGAGGAGTGCAAAGCCACAGTCTCTCAAGTGGGTGGTTTGCCCACTGCTTGGTTCTGGGGAGTGCACAGTCTCTCAAGTGGGTGGTTTGCCCACTGCTTGGTCGTGGGGACTGCAAGGCCACAGTCTCTCAAGTGGGTGGTTTGCCCACTGCTTGGTCCTGGGGAGTGCAAAGTCACAGTCTCTCTAGTGGATGGCTTCTCCACTGGTTCTGGAGGGGGCTTTGTGCCCAGTGTGCTTCATCCTGGCAAGGAGGGGGTGAGTGGATGGCTTCTTCCACTGGTTCTGGAGGGGGCCTTGTGCCCTGTGTTCTTCATCCTGGCATGGAGGGGGTGAGTGAATGGCTTCTCCACTTGTTCTGGAGGGGGCATAATGCCCAGTGTGCTTCATCCTGGCAAGGAGGGGGTGAGTGGATGGCTTCTTCCACTGGTTCTGGAGGGGGCTGTGTGCCCTGTGTGCTTCATCCTGGCAAGGAGGGGGTGAGTGGATGGCTTCTCCACTGGTTCTGGAGGGGGCATTGTGCCCTGTGTGCTTCATCCTGGCAAGGAGGGGTGGAGTGGATGGCTTCTCCACTGGTTCCGGAGGGGGCATTGTACCCTGTGATGCAGATCTTGGGGAGTGCAAGGTCACAGTCTCTCACCTGGGTGTCAGACCCACAGGATTTGCAGGGTCCAGGACGCACTACAGCCCATGGAGATAGGACTACACACTGCCTACCGATGGTGACGGCTGCTCAGTGGTGGCAGTGGCGGTGCTGGTGTCGGGTCTGGCAGTGGTGGGGGGAGGCTCCAGCCCTTTCCCTGCAGCCTCGGGCGGCTGCCCTTTGGGGCTGCTGCTGCTGGCAGCGGTGCTGGTGGTGGTGCTGGTGATGGTACCGGTGGCGGTGCTAGCAGTGGTGGGAGGAGGCTTCAGCCTTTCCCCTGCAGCCTCGGACGGCTGAACTGCCATGGTTGGTGGTGGGGGCTCAGAATCAGTCCCAGCACCAGGCCTCCTGTCCGTCCTGCCTGCAGGTGCAGGCCCTTTGCCCTTCCCCTTGGCAGCTGGTGGTGCCTCCTTGCCCTTCTCCTTGGCAGCTGGTGGTGCCTCCTTGCCCTTCCCCTTGGCAGCTGGTGGTGCCTCCTTGCCCTTCCCCTTGGCAGCTGGTGGTGCCTCCTTGTCCTTCCCCTTGGCAGCTGGTGCAGGCACACTGTCAGTGCTGATGGTTGGTTCCCTGGAGCCTCTCCCACCTGCAGTAGCTGCCGACACTACTGTGGCCGTGGACTGGGTGGCTGAGGTGCTAGCCTGGGTTCTGATCACCCTGGCCCGATGTGAGAAGTACAGGGGAGGGAGGCGTAGGGAAGAGGTCAACAGCGAAGAGGGAAAGCTTCTTATGGACACTGGGGCGGGAAGAGGGTGAACGTTTGGGAGTGGAGGAAGAGGGAGTGGTTGTTGGAGGTGTCTGTCTGCTGTGTTTGGGTGCAGGTACATAGGCTGGATGCTGTTGTGAGGTGGATGGCTGTTGGGTGTCTGAGTGCTTGCGTTTGTGTACTTTGGGAGAAGGGGGGACAGACACAGTGGGAGAGGACACAGTGGACGTGTGCATGGATGTGGGGATGGTGACTGCCAGTGAGAGGTGTGTAGTGATAGGTGTGATGGTGATAGGGGTAGTGGAAGAGTAGCAGGTCTGAGTGGAGACACTACTGGGAGTGTGGTGGACGATGAGGAGGAGGGGGACACAGTGGAGGCAGTGGGTGTTGTTATGCCTGCATCTGGATGGTGTTTGTGTGAGTGCCTGTGGGATGATGTGTGGTGCTTGTATTTGCCTGAGCCACTCCTGTGTGTTGTCTTGGGTGCATGCTGGTCTGAATGTGTGCTTGGGATAGGTTGGGGTTGAGGAGAATGGGACTGGGCAGAGGAAGTTGGGGGGGGGGGGCTAGAGACAGGAACAATGGCTGCCATCAGGGAGGAGGCCAGAGCCTGGATTGATCTCTGTTGGGCCGCCATGCCAGAGTGAATGCCCTCCAGGAATGCATTTGTTTGTTGCACATGGCCTGCCAGCCCCTGGATGGTATTCACTATGGTTCACTGCTCAATAGAGATGGATCGCAGGAGGTCAATAGTCTCTGACCTGCCAGCCCCTGGATGGCATTCACAATGGTTGACTGCCCAACAGAGAGGGATCGCAGGAGGTCAATAGTCTCTGGCCTGCCAGCCCCTGGATGGCATTCACAATGGTTGACTGCTCAACAGAGATGGATCGCAGGAGGTCAATAGTCTCTGGCCTGCCATCCCCTGGATGGCATTCACAATGGTTGACTGCCCAACAGAGAGGGATCGCAGGAGGTCAATAGTCTCCTCACTCAGGGCAGCAGGGCTAACTGGGGCAGGGCCTGAGGTGCCTGGGGCGAAGGAGATGCCCACCCTCCTGGATGAGCGGGCACGGGAAACTCGCTGAGGGGCTGCTGGGAGGGTGGTGCTGGTATGGGGGTGGCGGCTGTACCTGTAGTTGTGGTGGGCACAGAGGTGTCCGCCAAAAGCAGGGAGCTTCCATCGGAGGAGATATCACTGTCCGAACTGTCCCCTCCTGTCTCCGTCGTGGTGCTCCCCTTGCCCTCCATCCCACTAGTGACCTCTCCATCAGTAGATTCGGCATCCTGGGCCCTGTGGGATGCAGCTCCCTCCTTCGCCGGTGCCTCTGCTCCTCCGCCAGATGATGTTAATGCACAGAAGGACAGGGTGACAAAACAAAAGGGGGGGAAGAGACAAAGGATACACTTGGTCAATGGCAGCAACAACACCGCCACACACACACACACAAAGGGAACAGCCCTACGCACTAATAAATGCACTACCAGTCACAATGCTAGTGACCAGCCCATGGACAGGAATACCTAACGCCAATAGCAGCATACCTGAGACCCACAGACCCCTGCCCAGTAGTAAATGCCAAGTAGCTTGGTTGGAGGTGGTGTTCATCAGCCCCTGCCCAACATGGAACCTACCCTGCATTGTTTGGCCTGGCCTAGGGGCACTCACAGGCCCACATCCCCCATCTAGAGATCACCCCACCATGCACATGTAGTATATTGTGAAACTGTACTCACCCCCTTGTGTGGCTGCTGTGATGCTCTCAAGCGCCCATCTAGTTCTGAATAGGCCACCGCCAGTATGCAGGCCATCAGGGGGGTCAGGGTTCGACGGGACCCCTTTGTCGTTGGGAGGCCATCCCCAGCTGGGCCTCCCCCGTCTTCCTTGCCCAGCATCTCAGGTCCTCCCACCATTTGCGACAGTGGGTGCTCCGCCTGTCATAAACCTCCAGGGTCCGCACGTCCTTGGCGATGGCACGCCATATACCCTTTTTCTGATGGGCGCTGACCTGCATAAAAAGATACATTGAAAAAGGTATCAGTCATATCGTCCAGCCTGTTACACTCATGCCCCACCATGGCCCTCACATCCCCTTATGCAAAGACATTGCACAACATACATGCATCACGCTGTCCAGAACCCTTCCACCAACCCCCCCACACAAGACCTCACACACAGCACTCCATGCATCCATGCCCCATGGCATCGTGCTCACAATGTTCTCACCTGTTGGTCTGGAGGCCCATACAACATTCGGTACTGGGGTAGAATCCCATCCACCATTCTCTCCAACTCCACAGCGGTGAAGGCAGGGGCCCTTTCCCCAGTGACACGAGCCATGGTCGATTCCAGACACAGGTCACAGCAGCACTTGCAGTGTAGGTCCTCTCCTGTTGAAGGTCAGGTAGCAAGTGAGTGAACAGATAGAAAATGGCGGTCGCGTCCGCGGCGGTGCGTACCGTCACCGCTGGTGTACATCACCATTGGCCACTGTAACCCCTAATGCCCATAGACAACCAATGAGATGTTGCACGGTGGTACTCAACCGCCTCCCACAACAGCGCACAACATCAGCGGAATTACCTAATTTCCACCTGTCCCTCCAAACAGGACAGGCAGATGCCATTTCAGGGGGGAACAGGCCATGGCCCCTAACTGCGTCACAGTACACATAGGCACCATTTGGGCCTCTCCAATGACATAATGTTACAGTCACAACATGCAATGCAGTGTAGTGTTTGGAAATGTGGAAGACTGACCAGTTGCTCCCTGTTTTGCCGCCTAGATTATAACCACTGCAGATGAACAGGAGATGGAGACATCCCCCGTGTACAGACCACTGGTGGACTTGCCAACAATGGAGGACATGCATATTATCCTCACCTATAGACTTGACAGGGACACCATCACAGAGCTGTGTACTCAACTGGAGCCTGACCTGATATCTGCTATACGTCACCCCACCGGGATCACCCCTCTTGTGCAAGTCCTATCTGTGCTCCATTTCTTGGCAACTGGCTCCTTCCAAATGACAGTGGGCTTGGCAGCAGGAATGCCACAGCCAATGTTCTCAATAGTGCTGACCAGAGTGTTGTCTGCCCTGATAAAACACATGCGCAGCTACATCGTTTTCCCCCAGGTGGAGGATTTGGCCACAGTGAAGGCTGACTTCTTTGCAATGGGACATATCCCCAGCATTATTGGGGCAATTGATGGTACACATATTGCATTTGTTCCCCCCCCCCCAGAGAAATTAACAGGTGTTCAGAAATCGAAAGAGCTTTCACTCGATGAATGTGCAGATAGTGTGCCTGGCGGACCATTACACCTCCCATGTCAATGCAAAGTATCCTGGCTCTATGCATGATGCCTATATCCTGAGGAATAGCAGCATTCCATATTTGATGGCTCAACTCCAGAGGCACCGGGTGCGGCTAATAGGGAGCCCTGGTTCCCACCCAGTATATGTTGGTGTATGGGTACGGTGTGGGCCATAAGGGTTAGTGTGTGTCTAACAGGTGTCCCTCGATATTTGCAGGTGACTCTGGTTACCCCAACCTCTCATGGCTACTGACCCCTGTGAGGAATCCCACGACAAAGGCAGATGAACGTTACAATGAGGCACATTGGCGAACAAGGAGAATAATTGAGAGGACATTCGGCCTCCTGAAAGCCATGTTTCAGTGCCTGTATCTAACAGGGGGATCCCTGTGCTACTCACCCAAGAAGGTGTACCAGATAATTGTGGCATGCTGCATGTTGCATAACCTTGCCTTGAGACACCAGGTGCCTTTTCTGCAGGAGGAGGAAGCTGGAGATGGGCGTGTGGCAATAGTGAACCCTGTGGATAGTGAAGATGAGGAGGCAGAGGTTAAGGATGAGGATGAGGAAAATAGAACAGCTATTATACAACAGTACTTCCAGTGACACACAGGTAAGACACTAACTTCACTTTGCATTGACAGTTTTGTATTTGACATTGTTCATGGAATGCAGATTTTCCCACTTCTATGGCCACTTACTGTACCCTTTGGCATCTCTATTTTCAGATATCTGTGCCCCACTCAGGCACCTGGTGTGTTGACTGCAGCCAACTACAGGTCATTCCTATGTATACATTACTGTAAAGTTATATTGCAGTGTTTAAACCTTGTTAAACAAATACAAGGTTACATCATTTGACATACTCCATACTTACATTTTTTCAAAGGGTGTTTATTTATGTGCTAAGAGGTAGAAGGGGATGTGCAATGGGCTGGGGGGATGATGGAGGAAAGTCCAGGATAGAGTCCAGTCTATTTGTATCACAGGTGCATTGTCCAAGGGGGCATAGGAAGGGGAGCAATGGCAGTTCAAGGTGGACATGGTGACAGAGTGAGACACAAGGGTGACAATCAGGAGAGTCTTATTTCCTGGCAGGGGTCTTGGCAATGTTCTCTGGCTTCTGCCTGGGCCGCAGGCACTGTTTGCGGGGTGGTTCTCCTTCTGCAGGGCGAGGGGTGCTGGGGGCCTGTTGTTCCTGTGGTGGGGCCTCCTGCCCACTAGCTGAAGCGGAGGTGGAGGGCTGTTCATCGGTGTGGCTAGTGTCAGGGGCCCGTTGGTGTGCCACTGCCTCCCTCATGGTGTGAGCCATGTCTTGCAGCACCCTTGCAATGGTGACCAGGGTGGTGTGGATGTCCTTCAGGTCCTCCCTGATCCCCTCCTCCAGCCGCTGGGTCTCCGGCAAATTGTACAGTATCTTGCCCATTGTCTCCTGGGAATGGCGGTATGCTCCCAGGATGTTGGTGAGTGCCTCGTGGAGAGTCGGTTTCCTGGGCCTGTCCTCCCCCTGTCACACAGCAGTCCTCCCAGCTTCCCTGTTGTCCTGTGCCTCTGTCCCCTGAACCGTGTGCCCACTACCACTTACCGGTGGACACACTGCTGATTGACGTGTCCTGGTGACAGAGGTATGGGCCCGCTGGGTGGGTGCTATGCTGGTGTTTCCTGAGGGGGGGAGGCTCTGTGGTGGTATGGGACTGTGCCTGGGTAAGCGACTGTCCAGAGATCCCTGATGGGCCAGGTAGGTCATCCTGATCCGGGCGAGCAGAGCTGCTGTCATCACTGTGGGCTTCTTCTGGGTGGGGGGGCTAGATGTTGCTGGCACCTTCTCTCTGGTGACTTTGGGTGAGGGACCTGTGGGGATGTAAATGTATTGTCATAGTTTCTGCGTGTGACATCTTGTGCATGGGTTGTTGCCCTGTATGGTTGTGATTGCCCTGTCAGCTTTGCCTTGTGCTCGTAGTGATTTTGTGGGCTAGGTGATTGTCTCTAATGTGCATGCTTTAGTGACGGGTGTCCATGCAGGTCTGTGATGGGTTTCCATGCATTGGTGTTGCATGCAGGGCTTGGTATTGGGATGGGTGGGTTGTGATGGTGGGGTATATGCGAGGTGGTGGAGTGATGGGGGTAAGGGTAAGGGGGGGTATGTGATGGCATGCAGGTTGGGGGGGGGGTGAAAGTAGTAAAGAGTTGACTTACCAGAGTCCAGTCCTCCTGCTACTCCTGCCAGGCCCTCAGGATGCAGTATTGCCAAGACTTGCTCCTCCCATGTTGTTAGTTGTGGGAAGGAGGTGGGGGTCCATCCCCAGTCCTCTGTACAGCTATCTGGTATCTTGCAACCATGGAACGTACCTTCCCCGTAGGTCATTCCACCTCTTCCTGATGTCGTCCCTTGTTCTGGGGTGCTGTCCCACGGCATTGACCCTGTCAATGATTCTCCACCATAGCTCTATCTTCCTGGTAATGGATGTCTGCTGCACCTGTGATCCAAATAGCTGTAGCTTTACCCGGATGATTTCCTCCACCATGACCCTTAGCTCCTCCTTAGAGAACCGGGGGTGTTGTGGTGGCATGGGTGTAGTGTGAGTGGTGTGGGTGAGGGTGTGTAGGGTGATGTGTTGGGGTGTGTGATGTAAGGTGCGTAGATGGTGTATAGGTGATGGTGGTGTGTGGCTGTGGTCTTGTCTGTGGTCTTGCTGTCTCTCTTGTGGCACTTGTTAGCGGTAAACCCCAGCGGCGGCGGTAGTATGTTGGCTGCAGTCGGTATGGCAGTAAGAGGGGTCATAATGAGGGCCTATATGACTAAGCTATGCAATACAGTGAGTTATTGACATCCTCAGTGCAATAAACAGAGTTGTTAGCATTGGGATTTAGAGCCGTTCCCAGGTTCCTTGATAATGCTACCATAAGGCCACATACATATTTCCTAGAATTCTTCTAGCTTGGAAAATAACAGTGTTGACAAACTATCCAATCATGTCAATTATTGTTTTTTCATAAGCATATGCTTTAACAGCATTGCACTCCAATGTTGTGTTTCCTGAAAGGTTGTAAAAACTGGTATCTAAAATCATTGTAAAAGCTAACTGGACTTGTCATTATTTTTTCAGTCCTTCCATCAATCTCTATTTTGCAGTTTGGAGGACAACATGGTTCTTCATCAATGCTCAATACTGAAGCGACATTATCGTGTTTCATGTAAAACTTTACACTGTATCTTGCATGTCAGTTTTGACCTCATGAACACCTTGGCTACCTCTATTTTTCTTACAAAGAGAACCAGAACTTAAATTTCCAATATGTTGCTCTTTGTGTTGCCTTTATCAGACACAATTATTTTTTCTACGAGAAAACTTTGGTTCTTCCCCTTTTAGTGTTTTTTTATCAACAGTCAAAATGAGATTTACTCTAATGGCTACACTTCCTGAGCAACGGACATTGTCCGAACACTGCTCTTCATGCACCCATTGGCAACAAGACCAGTTTTTCTTATTTTGAAGCATTCTTTCCCTAAAGCAGGACAAGACTTGTTGACTGACTGACATGATTTCTAGCCAAATCTAGATCATTTATTCTTATTCACATTAGTTTGTGGACTATTATAATGCTTATCCTCACACTTACCAACTATGCTTCTCTTAACATAACCTTTAATAGAAACAGCAGTCATGTATGCACAGGAATAATAGATTTAATTTTCACATATAGATCCGGATTTACTAAGAAGTAATGCAACCCAGCTCTGCTTTGTTAAAAAGACAGAGCAAAAAGTGCCCTATCTGCTAAGATGTGATGCTGCTTTCAGCTCTGCCTGTGCTAGCGCACTATTGGCTGTTCTGCGCTTTTGGGAATTACCTTTTCTGCATGGTTATCCCCAAACCTTTTGCCTTCCTCCTCCTATTTTTCTTACCTTCTGTTTTTTTGCAATCAGTGCTAAAGTGTATGTGCTCTCTCACCTAAAACTTGGTATGATTGGCTTACACATATTTCATTTATCTGTAAGTACCTTGTAAAGTGGTATATTTGTAAAGTGGTGTACCATATACCCTGGGCCTGTAAATTAAACACTACTGGTGGACCTGCAGCACTGGTTGCACCACCTACAGAAATAGCCTTGCAAACCTCTCAGGCCTGCCACTGCAGTGTCTGCATGCACAGTTTACTATCACCTTGACTTGACATTTTTAACTACTTTGCCAAGGCCTTAACTTCCTTTTACTGCACCTAAGTCACATCTAAGGTAGGCCCAAGATAGCCCTATGGACTGGGTGCTGTCTATGTAAAAAGTAGGACATGTACTTTTATGTTTTGCATGTCCTAGTAGTGAGAACCAGCCTATTTTATTTTTCAGGACTGCAAGAGCTGCTCCTCTCATGGGTTAGCATTGTGAATGCCCTTGTATAATTTTAAGTGGTAATTTCTGATCTGAAAGGAGTAGTGTGGGTATGTTTGGAATGGTAGTGAAAAATCCTTCTCATTGATGTAGTTGAATTTTACAATACTATTTTAGAAATCCCACTTTTAGAAAGTGGGCAATTCTCTGTGCTTATAACTCTATGGGCCAGACTCCTTCCCCATATTTTCAAAGTGGCGCAATGCTAGGTAGCATTGCGCCACTTTGTAACCCAGTGTGCTACAGTATACCTGCGCCAGGTATAATGTATGCAAGGGTGGGGGGGCATTCCCATGCAGGGAGGGTGCTAAAAATGGCTCCTGCTCAGGGCAGGCAATAAAGTGACTGGCCCATAGTAGCCTATAGGTCTCCCTTGTGCTTTGCTGCATTAGCCCAAAATTTATGGCGCTAAACCAGAAAAGCACCACAATAGCGTCATAAATTATAACGTTATTGTGGAAACGGGCACAGCCATAGTGTTGCTAGGAGAGGCAGGGGCGACGCAAGAAAAGTGGCGCATCGAGACGGTGCTACCGCCATGAAATCACTGGCAAAGAACAAAGTGGTTATTCTAAGGGCAGTGCTGCCCTGGCAGATTAGGACCGCCATGATCACTGAGACGACTAATCCTGGCAGTGCTGGCGGTCCAACCACAGCACGACTGCTGCGGTTGTAATATGGAGCTTCAACCGCCGCATTGGAGGTGGTCTGGCCACCACTGCCAGACCTCCAGGTTCGTAATGAGGACCTTAGTGTATACTTTCCAGACAGCCACAACACAGGAGGGGATGGATGTGACAGGAGAGGCCCTGCCTCCATCGGCATACTGAAAGTCTTCCTGGGCTGAGAGAGGAAGAGGTTGTTCATACCTTACAAATCAATAGGTGGCCCTCACACAAAGGGCTGATTTACCCCCCTACTGATGTCTGGAGCCAAGGCTGGGTTGAAAGGGGTTGTGTTACACTTGAAAGGGTTCCTTTGAAGTCACCTCTGGAACAAATATGTTTTTGGAGTATAAGTACAGGGGCTCTGATACCATGTTCTTCAGAGCAGTTTTGCAACTGGGACTTAACCTCTGTCAGAAGGACTGCTATGTTGCACAAAGGACTCATCTGGACTGCACTTGTGCTCTTGCCTTGCTCCCTGCTACTAGCTGGGTGGCCTAAAAGACTCACTAGATGGTTCTTCTGTTTGTTGCCCTGCTGCTTTTCTGTTTGTTGCTCCCTGACTTTGGCTTCCCAAGGCACTGCTGGACTGGAAGGAGGTACCATCATTCTCCGCTTTGATGTGCAGGCCTACTGCATCTCTGGTGCCCCAAGTGTTCTCCAGGAAGCACTGTTTATGCTCCTGTGTGCTTTCCTATCACATAGTTGTTGCTTTATGGATGTGGCGCGTGGACACTTTGGGCCTCATCACTACCCTGTAACACCGCCAGCCTCTGCAACTGACTGCCAGGCTTCCGCCAGGTGGTCATAATCCCCAGGGCAGCAGTACAAGCACAGATGCCCTGGGGATTATGAGTCCTCAACCACCAGCCTGTCCATGGCGGTAAACACCGCCATGGAAATGCTGGGGGTAAGGGGGACTCGGGGTGCCACTGGGGGCCCCTGCACTGCCCATGCACTGGGCATGGGCAGTGCAGGGACCCCCAGGCACAATTTCAGACAGTGAAATGCGCGACGGGTGCTGCTGCACCCGCTGCACATCAACATTGCCGTCGGCTCTATTAGGAGGTAGTCAAGGAGCAGGGTCACAGTCATTTTAGGGGCGGGGTAGTTTTAGGGGCGGGGTGGTTTTAGGTTTAAGGGGTGGGGGTTGGGGTAAATAGGTTTCTGGGGTGGGGGTTGGGGTTGTTTTAGGGGTAGGGTGGGGTTCGCTGTAATTTTAGGGACGAAGTGGGGGTTGGGGTAGTTTTAGGGGCAAGGGTGGGGGGTTGGCATGGTTTTAGAGGAGGGGTGGGGGGGTCACAGTCATTTTTAGGGGTGGGTGTGGGGGGGACAGGGGGAGACGCATGCTGGAACCATGCATGCCTATCACTAATGCCTTTACCAGGAATGCCTTACAACGAAAAATCATTGGTAAGGCATTCGTGGTAAAGGCATTAGTGGTAACAATGCGGTCGTTGTTCCGACCTCGTTGTTCAGGCATGCGTTTTTCCAGCATGCGTAGTTCCGACATACATTCAACTTTATAACCATGCTCAATATAAGTTATTTTTGTCTGCAGGTGCCTGTTGACAAACCCCTTCACCAAACTGCAAGGCGTTGACAGGAACTGCTGTGACAGAGGTTCCTGCCTGTGCTTTATCAGTGACTGCCAGCTTGTTGGTCATTAAAAAATTTGGAGAGCAGCATCTCCATCAGGGTGACAGAGTAATTTACACCATCGCCCTGATGGAGGGGTGGGGGTTGGAGTAGTTTAGGTTTTAGGGATGGGGTGGACGTTGGGGTTGTTTTAGGGGTGGGGGTTGGGGGTCGGGTAATTTTAGGGGCGTGGTTGGGGGGTTTAGGTTTTAGGGGCAGGGTGGGTAGCTCGGGGTAGTTTTAGGGGTGGGGTGGTTTTAGGTTCAAGGGGTGGGGGTTGGGGTACTTTAGGTTTCAGGGACGAGGTGGGGGTTGGGGTAGTTTTAGGGGCAAGGGTGGGGGGGTTGGCATGGTTTTAGGGGAGGGGTGGGGGGTCACAGTAATTTTTAGGGGTGGGTGTGGGGGGGGCAGTGGGGGACGTATGCTGGCGAAATGGACCTCCTGTCAAAATCTAAATTGGACCCTTAGTGTCAACTTTGGACTTTCCAATGAGCAACAGCCTCTATGTCTGCAATGAACGTTTCCAGTTCCCGAAGGCATATGATGCCTCTGATACTTAATTTTTAATTCCCATGCTGGGCTGTCATTGGAAATTCAAAGAAGTGCACTGCTTATGTGTGTTGCGAGACACACAAATAGACTGACTTAAAACAGATGATTTGGATTAATCAATGCATGCCAAAAATTATTAATGTCACAGATGGGAGGGACTTAATGCTTTTTTTTAGATTTACGTGATCATTCTGGGTGCCCACTTTTACATTTTTCTGGAAACGTTTATCGACCTGCCTTTTCTTAAAAGCTTGCCATTTGGTGGCTCTTCTCAAACCTCTGAGCTTACCATGACTTTAAGTCTCGATTTCGTTTCTCTTTCTAGTTCAACAGGTCTGTATCTTTTGGAAAAAATAAAATCTACATATACTAGCAACAACTTTCAGAAGAAGGACTCATCTCTGTTGAAAAGACCCAAAAAGGAATTCCCCTATGGTCTGCAAACGTGAATTATTTAAAATAATCTTGATAAGTGGCTAGATTAGCAAATCGTGAGTGTCTCAAGTTGTGGACATGATAAGCATAGCTACACTTATGTTTTTTCATTGCTTGGTGATCAACCAATTATGGTTCATGCAGCTAGTTAACTAGTTGTTGGGGATTGGCACTAGATTGATCTTAGTTATTGGTATGCCAGCTCATGCTCCTCACTATCAGTCCTCAACCACAATCCATGTTTACCTCTCTCGCTCTCTCTCTCTAAATATGTATATATATATATATATATATATATATATATATATATATATAGAGAGAGAGAGCGAGAGAGAGATAAATCTATGTGTGTATTTCAATCTGAGTGTGTGGTTATCTGTCCCAAACGGCCTCTCTGAGGTATGCCTTCCACAGTACCATATTTATGTGTCTTTCCTGCTCCCAAAGAAAAATGCCAGCACTTGCCCGTGAAGTGCAAAGAGTTTATTGTTCTCACACCATATTAGACTAAACGTGTTTTGGCCATTAGTGTGGGCTTAGTCAAGCATTTTTTGTGATTCTAATAACTTTGTCACTGTTTGATGAATTTCCACAAAACTTTCCGAAAAGGTGCTACTTTTTGACTAGTTTGTGCATTGAAAGTTTTTTGGGTGATCCATCTAGCGAGAAAAAAGGAGGGCTCCAAAACACAAAATTCCCATGTATTTTTCATAGACTTTTTAGCCAGGGAAACCTCATAAACTAGTGAATGGAATTACAACAAATTCAGCAGCAGGCTAGATCTTGGTCCACAGACTGTGCTTTTTGTAATTTTGTGTAAATCTGTACAGTAGTTATTGAGAGATTAAGGGTAAAAAATAATTGTATATCTAGATGATTGGTCTCGGAAGTGTCTTAGGAGACTTGTGCAGGAGAGCCAATTTAAAACTGAGCGTTCTAATTGGCCTAGGGAGCTTTATTTCCCTTGGGCCATCTCACTCCAGCGGGAGTCAGACTCCCACAGGAGCAAACTCTCTCTGTTGCTGAAAGCAACATGAGAAATTATTGCTGCCTGCTATTACAGGACTCGAGGACTTAGTCCCCTGTCCTGAAGTTATAAAAAAATAAAGATATGTGGGGGCTGGAAGGGATACCTGGCCTCTTAGGGCGCATGGGAGGGTGCAGAGGATTCCCCTGAGGCCAAAAAGAAAATATGCTGCAATCGCTCAAGAAAAAATGAAATGGTGGCCGAGACACATTTATTTACTATAAATCCTGGGGAGCCAACATACAAGAGAGGGAGGCTGCATGACTTTCCCACCCAAACAATGTTTATGGGAAGGGGGGGGTGTGGCCTCCTTCCCGAGCCTCTGAGGCACCAGGGAGCCCAACCCCATGGGTGATCATATTACCTTTGGGGAGGAGGGACACACAGCCCCCATCTCTGAGCCATCAGAGACCCCAGGGGGCTCACCTCCTGGGCTGAACATATTATGTATGGGGAGGGGGATACATGGCCCCCTTCCCCAAGCCAAGACAGGCCCCAGGGAGCCCAACCACCAGACTGAAGTTTTGCAAAATTTGGGGAAGGGCCCTCGTGCCCCCCTCCCCAAACCTCTAAAGACCCAGGGAAGCCAGCCCCCAGAACTGATTACTTTAAGGGTGGGCCTCCTCCCTGAGCCATTAATGGCCCAGGGTACCCTATCCCTGAGGCCAGCTCAGATGCAATGTCCTGAGGAGCTCACTCCCAGGACATAGCAGTTTCCCAGCCACTACTGGTGAAGGCAGAGAAAACCCTGTGTTTGCTCTTGCTTGGTGGGAGTCCCACCAAGTGGGCGCAAACACCAAGGGCCTCATTACAACCCTGGCGGCTGGTGGTAAGTCGGAGGTAACACCGCCAACAGGCTGGTGGTGTTCCGCCAGCTATTATGACCGTGGCGCAATAGCCACGGACATACCGCCGGCCCCTCCAACATATCGCCAGGCTTCCGCCTGATGGTCAAAATCCCCAGGGCAGCGGTGCAAGCACTGCTGCCCTGGGGATTATGAGTCTCCGACCACCAACCTGGCCACGGTGGTAAACACTGCCATGGAAAGGCTGCAGTAAGGGGGACTTGGGGTGCCCCTGGGGGGCCCTGCACTGCCCATGCTCTTGCCATGGGCAGTGCAGGGGCCCCCAGGCACAGCCCCATCGCTCATTTCACTGCCCGAATTTCGGGCAGTGAAATGCGTGATGGGTGCTACTGCACCCGCTGCACATCAGCATTGCCGCCGGCTCTATTAAGTGCCGGCTGCAATGTTGATGTGGCTTTTCCACTGGGCCAGCGGATGGTAACACTGTTACCATCCGCTGGCTCAGCGGAAAAGTCGTAATAGGAAGCCAGAAATACTGCCAGCACTGGCGGTATACTGGCGCCCGCAGATTCAGCAGTCTTTCCCAAAGACCGCCGAAGTTATAATGAGGGCCCAAGTCTGCTCCCAGTCAGCAGGAGCTTTGGAAATGCTCCTCTCCGCTGGTAGCAGAATTTTCATCTATTTCCCTGACTGCACTGAAGCAGGCAGTGAAACAGATTAAAATATTGTTCCCAGCCACAGGAAGCAGCATTTGTAACTGCTTCCCGCGGATCAGAGCAATGCTGGGACCCGCTGTATGCGGGGAGCCAGCTAGGGCAACGGGGGCCTAAGGGCCCTCCGCGGACACCCACCTTTAACAGTGTCAGGCCCGTTGCCCAAATCCGCCTGGGGAGAGGGGCTGCATGCACCCTCCCCATCAACATCACCCCAAGCCTCCGGAGTTGGGGTCCCCGGGGCTGAAATTAACCCGGGGAGGGGGTGTGTGTGCCTCCTCCCTTTAAAAATCGTGCTGAGTACTGCTGAATTGGGTCCCCGGGGCAGATCATGTCTTAGGGATTGAGGTTGTGGGCTCCCCTCCCCTTAAAATCATGTAGATTCTCAGGGTATGGGGTCACCAGGGCTAAAATCGGCTCTGGGAGGGGAGCATGTGCTCCTCCCACTGTCCCCTTTACTCAAAGGAGTAGTCCTGGAGGGTGGGATCCCTGGGGCCTCATAAGGCTCGGGGAGGGAGGCAACACCCCCCGATCCCCTTTGAAAAAAGTTCCTGAGGAATGGTGTTCCCAGGGCCTAATGAGGCTCAGGACGGGGGGGTCATGCAACCCCTCTCCCATCAAAAAAGAAGGCCCTGGGGATGTGGTCCCCAGGGCCAGGCCCTGTGGTCAACCTCCCACTGAGCATGGCCTTCAGCCTTGTGCGGCATGGGGTTGGCTGCATGTGGGGGTTGACATAGGACCTGCAGCCAACCCCCCACTGCACACAGCCAAAGGCAGTGTGCGGCTAGGAATTGGATTTATATATCGTACACAAATATTACTTTACATTAAAAAACACTAGAAATTCATTTAAAAAAATCAAAGGTTAAAGTAACATTATAGTTAGGTGAATTTGTCAATGACAGCATTAACGTTTCAAACTAAAAAAGCCACAGAAATTCACCATTTATAGTTAGCAGTACTAACTATATTTTGTGCCCCAGCAATGTGCTGCTTATGTTGCAACCTCACATACTACATCACTCATGAAATGTTCTATGCCATCATATATGACATTACTGATGGCATCTCAAATTACATCATTGATGACATCACTGATTACATCATCCAAGCATTTTTTACTCACATTGCTCTTCAAACAGACATACTATTAGAGCTATGAAAGTATGTGCAAAATAGCTCAGAATATTGTGAAGCTTCTTTGCTGCTATCATACATACAAACCTCATAGGTAAAGCAGGCTGTGTTGTTTGTTTGACCCTATACCATACACTTCATGAGTAGCCAAGTTCATGTTTACTATGAACCACATATGAAAGGGTAACCTATCCAGCATGCAGTGCTCAATCTGTATACAACGGTTTAAGGAAAATCAGGTTCTTCCAGAGACTCAAGCTCTGTTACATAACTAATGCCCTACTACGGACACTCTTTACCTATATAAACCCCTGACAGTCACTAAACCTACATTGAGAAATTAAGTGGATATGAGTAGAAAAGTGGGTACTGTTAACACTGTTCACTCTATGGGGAGAGTTTACTCTGTACCGCACTGTTTGCAGGAAGTGAAACTCTCATGAGAAATACACCACAGAGTATTAACATGTATCTACTAAGCACAGTGTACACCCTATGCAAAATGTGTCCAAAGAGCGATTATTCGCTTAAAATAACCATGGTCTCAAGATGCTAAAGATCATGCTAGCTGTAGCCTTCATTCTGTTTTATAACCTTTACAGATAGTTCATCTTCTGAAGCAAAACAAGCACATGTACATAGCTTAATACCTGGTGGTATTATCATGCTGAGATGATTATGTCTAATAACTCAAGGCGGCTTACAATACATAGTAACTGCTACCAGCCTACTCTTCCAGATTTCCAATCATGAGGAGAGCACGTGCACTTTTCTTGGATCACTTGTTGATCAGATATTTGCACTTTGTTGAGCTAATTACCAATTTTAAAACACTTGAGGACGCTGGTTCAAAAAAACTTCAATCCGATGCTAAAACACGTTTTGGTATTTTCATTTATTAAACTCTCATTTCAAGTAGACCCAGCCAATGCGTTTTGTTCCCTCCTAGAATGGAATGGACTGTAAATGGACCTGTGCGGCTTAGCGTAACCCTGACTGCATGTTTGGAGTTATATTCAATACATAGTATATTGCATGTAGAATCTTTGACCAATTGAAAACTTTTTCTACAGAGCCTAAAAGAGTGTGGAACATGCTGAACACAAGTTGTCAACTGTCACCTGCATACAAGGTTACTCTTCATTGCAAACATTTATAACATATTCAATAGCTGTACATAGCGATGATGTATTAGGAGCGCATGCATTTTGTAAATACTTACACTCATTAGCTGGACACAGGCTGTAAAAAATTAGATAAAGATGTACTATGGTAATTACACGCCATTATGTAAACTATAAAACAAACTAGCACACTTGGTGGATGATGTCATCAGTGATGTCATAAATGATGTCATTGATGATGTCATTTGAGATGCCATCAGTGATGTTAGAAATGATTAAATGATGTCATAGAACATATCAGGAGCGCTGCTAACTACAATTGGTGAATTTCTGTGTTTTTTTAGTTCAAAATGTTAATGTTGTCATTGACAAAGTCACCTAACTACAACGTTACTTTAACTTTTGTTTTTTTCAGTGAATATGTGTGTATATATACATATATATATATATATCTCATAAGCCAAAACAGTCCTATCATGGCTCACTCAGCAGATGGTGCCTGCGACAGGGACGGACCATTTCCCTGGAAATAATTAGCTACCAAAAATGAAAATGCAGCACTCCAAAACACTGGATACTCATGTTCAATAGTCACCAGAGTAGACTGCCACCATCACAAAGTCTTGATCACGGTTAGTGAGTGCATTTGCTATGTCAACCATATATAGTATCCCATCCTATGCCCTTATGCAGCATTCTGGCATATATATTTCCAACAATTTCATTTTAAAATCGAGCAAAATGCAAAAACATATAATACATATTAATTGACAAACCAACAGTAAAGATACCAAATACCTGTTAACAAGCATTACATTACATTTTCCCAAGAATTTCGATATTCCACCACAGATTCGAAGCATTGTTTGTTTAAGCTCAATTAATACATGGGCTGTTATTAATTTTTAAACTCAGCAATGTAATTGCGAATTCCTTCAGCCCCTTATAATCATAAGAAACCTGGATGATGGCATGTTTCGTCCCACTGTATGCCATTAAACAGCATTCCCAAGTGTCTTATATAACCTATGGGTTCTGGTATGATATTACATGCTGGTCTAAATTAATACCATGGCCATATTGCCATATTAATTTATGTTGTCTTCTTTTTTACATTCTACAAATTCAGATATTGAGTATCAGATATAGTACCCTTACCATCCACTTAATTAACAACATTAGGTTCCTTGAAGTCTCCCTTATTCTCTAGTTGTACATTACTCCATATTTATAGCATTTTGGGAATACACTACCAGTCCAGTGCCCCTCTACCTACTATGGAGTATTCTTAACCATTATATTACTCAGAGATTGACCAAACCCACAGTTTCTTCCACTTATGTATATCAGTCAGAGACCACTTTGGCGAGTCAGGCACCACTGCGCCCACCATAAATCCTATCAGCAATGATCTTGCTGAAAGAGAGATCTCCCCCATGACTGACACTTCTCTGCATAGTGGGAAAGTTGTCCATCGGAAGCCCTCTATTGAACACCCAAATCACTGCTATTAGACGAGCAAACCCATTTCCTATCTTAGGCATATTTTCACATAATCAGCTCTCATGATTCTTGATGGAAATTACTCATAGTATGTATGTCATAAATGGCATTTGTCTGAGTGTAAGATTCTGTTTGATGTTGCCAGACACATCTTTGTTCAATCCCTACCGGTGACTATTCATTTCTTTGTCCCGTTCAACCCATTAGGCACTTTTGCCTTGAGTCTGCTAACAAGTCTTGACTCCAAGTGTCTCGGTTTGAGCATCCTATCACCTCCTCTTTCATGGTTCTTCACACGGGCTGCACCATAATAGTGCATGTGTGACCAATCTGCCCCATCATGACATTGCAGATGTTTCGTCATGGCATAGCTCATGTCTCAGTTTTGCACTGCTCTTATATGTTCAAGTATATGTTTTTTCAGAGGGCAGATCGTACTCACCACGTAGCTCAGTCCACAAAGACATTCAATGATGTACACCACAAATGAGGTGTCCCACATTATCCTTTCCTTTATAGGGATGTTCTTTCCTTTAAAGTCAATACATTCCTTCTTGTTGGTACCAATCTGACATGCCTTGCACTTGTTACGGCACACACAGACTTTGTTCTTCTCTTGTAACCTGTTACATGATGTTGTTAGCTCAAAGTGGCTTCTTATTAGATGATCCTTGAGTGAGGGTGCCCTCCTATAGGTCACATCCGGTCGCACCCCTATTAATTGCCCAATGTCCGGATCTTTCTTTATCACACTCAAATATTTGTTCAGAATAATTAAGATCTTGTGACACTCTTTGCTATATCAATAGCTGTGTGTTCCACCCTTGTTTTATATCTCCATATTTGTATCCTCTCTTTAGGAATCTCTGTTCAGTCTCTTCAAACTTGTTCTCCATTTGATTCATATTGGAGCAATGGCTGTTCCTGCTGGAGGCAGGGAGACAGCGGGGCCATGGAGGCACTGGGGCTCTGCCTGCAGGTCCCAACAAAGATGAAGTGGGTGCCCTGGGTGGGCTCCAGGACACCTACCCTTTACTGGTTGGTCCTGAAATCGGCCCAAGGAGGGCCCCCCTTGCATAATTAACTGGCCTCCCTCCCCCTTCTTAATATGGCGGGCACTGGGATATAGGGGTCCGCAGGGCCAAATAGGGCCAGGGGAATGGGGCCACGTACCCCTTCCACTCAAATATGTATCGGGCTCTGTGGGATAGGGTCCCTCGGGAGAGGACTGCATGCTCCCCTGCTGAGTGAGCTGGTGGCCTTTGGTGGTCTAGCCACGGGGCCTGGCCGTGGATGTCATTTAGGGGTCACCAGGGGTCACAACACCTGGCTTGCCCCTTGTGACCCCTTGCACTATATATATATATATATGTATGTATTACCTACTAGCGGTCCTCAGTAGGTAGGTATAGTTAGGACCATGTTTCCATAGAAAAAGCGTTTTTTAGACTTGCCTATATCTTTGGCACGTTAGACGAATCTTTATGAAATTTTCCAAAAGAAATGCCCTGGTGATTCTTGCTGCGCACAGAAGGTTTTGGGGTGATCCGTCATGCGGGGATGGAGAAAAAAGGGGGGGGTCAAAAAAGTTGTCTTTCCCATGTTAGTTCCCATAGGACCATCATACATGACTACAGCCCAAACCGATGGACGGAATTACACCAAATTTGGCAGAAAGCTAGCTTGCGGTATGCAGATTGTGCTTTTGCTTATTTGGTGTAAATCCATTCAGTAGTTTTTGAGAAATAAAGGGAAAATACATTTGGATATCTCTGGTCGTAAATTTGTTGCAACGTTTTTGTGGCAGTTGCGACGTATTCGTGAAGGAGCATGGCAACAGGAATGTTATGATTGGCTGGCTGCAACCTGAATAGAAAGTTGCAGCCGCCATTTTAGGGAAGGGGGCATGGTCTCCAGGGCTGATATCTGACATGAAAAGTGGCATAAGGGGTCAGGATGAGGTTACCCTGATCCTGGGGCTGTCATATAGGAGTCTTTGTTGGTGAAATTATGACAGTACAATTACTTTTTTCCACAGCTCGTGATATTCGTGAATATATCACAGCGCTTAGCACGATATAGTCACGAATATATTGGCAACAAGAAAAAAACATTGAGATAGTTAGTTATACATTAATTCGTTCAGTCATAGTAGCACTGAGAAACTCATGCACACAGTCACAGACCCACACAGACACTGATGCACTCACTCACAGGCCTACTCACACCCTCATGCACCCATTGACAGATTCACTCACACCCTGACGCACCCATTTGCAGACCCACTCATTCCCTCAAGCACCAATTTGCAGACCCAGTCACACCCTCATGCACCCATTCAGAGATCCACTTACACTCTCACAAATCGATTTGCAGACCCGGTCACACCCTGATGCACCCATTCACAAATCCACTCACACCCTGATGCACCCATTCACAGACCCAGTCAGATCCTCATGCACCCATTTGTAGACCCAGTCACACCCTGATGAAACCATTCATAGATCACCTCACAGCCTGATGCACCCATTTGCAAACCCAGTCACACCCTCACGCATCAGTATAGAGATCCACTCATACCTTGTTGCACCTATTCACAGACCCACTCACACTCTCACACACCCATTCGCAGATCTACTCGCTCCCTGATGCACCCATTCGCAGATCCACTCATACCCTGATGCACTCATTCACAGTCAGTCACACCCTCATGTACCCATTCACAGATCCACTCACACTGATGCACCCATTCGCAGACCCACTCACACCGTCATGCACCTATTCACAGACCCAGTCACACCCTAACGCACCCATTCGTAGACCCAGTCAGACCCTCACACACCCATTTGCAGACCCAGTGACATCCTGAAGCAACTATTCATAGATCACATCACACCCTGATACACCCATTTGCAGATCCAGTCACACCCTGACCCACCCCTTCGCAGACCCAGTCACACCCTCATGCACACATTTGCAAACCAACTCATACTCTCACGCACCCATTTGCAGACCCAGACCCTCGTGCACCCACCCACAGACCCACTCAGCCCCTCACGCACCCACTCACCGACCTACTCAGACACTCACGCACTCACTCACAGACAAGCTCAGACTCTTACACACCCACTCACAGACCCACACAGACACTGATGCACCCACTCACAGACCCACTAAGACACTGATGCACCCATTCTCATACCCAGACAGACACTCTCACATCCAGATACACCCTCTCACAGCTTTTGTTACACCCAGAGAGATAGGCTGCGTCCACCTCCATCCGCACACAGCCAAAGGTTGTGTGCAGAGTGGGGTTGGGTGGTTAGAAGGTTGGCTGCAGGACCTGGCCTCAGGCCAGGCTTTGCAGCCAAGCACCGCTGTGCATGGCCTTCGACCGTGTATGGCACTGGTTGGATTTACATATCAAAATTAAAATTACTATACCTTAAAAAAACATAGAAATTCACTGAAAAAACAAATGGTTACAGGGATGTTATAGTTGGGAAATACAGTTTAAAAAACATAGAAATACATTGAAAAAAAAACAAATGGTTACAGGGTTGTCATAGTTGGGAAATATAGTTTAAAAAACATAGAAATACAATGAAAAAAACCCAAAGGTTACAGGGACGTTATAGTTAGGCTCACATTTTGCACATACAAAACCATGGAAACTCAGTAGTTATAGTTATCTTAGCTAAATATAATTTGCACCCCCATAATGCACTGCTTATGACCTCACCTATTACATCACTCACGACATGGTCAGTGACATCACTGATGACATCACTGACATCTCAAATGACATCATCCAGCAAGTGTAAGTGGTTGTAGGGATGTGTGAGTGGGTAGTGAGTGTGTCTAGGGTGAGTGAGTGAGTGGTTGAGTGAGTTGCTGTAGGGGAGAGTGAGTCAACGTGTAAGTATCTGTCTGAGTAAGCACGTGGCTCTGTGATAGACTGCATTGGTTAAGTGAGTGGGTGTGTGAGTGGCTGTACGGTTGATTGAGTGGGTGTGTGAGAGGTTTTATGGGTGAGTGGCTGGGTGTATTTGCGACTGTGTCAGAAAGTAAGTGGGTGTTTCAGTGACTGTATGGGTGAGTGAGTTGGTGTTTGAGTGGCTGTAAGCATAAGTGAGTGGCTTTGTCAATGAGTGTATGGGAGAGTAAGGGGTTGTGTGAGCAGCTCTATCAGTAAGTGAGTGGACGTCTGAGTGGCTGTATGGGTTGATGTGTGTGAGTGCCTGTATGGGTCAGTCTGTGGGTGTGTGATATGTTGTACGGGTGAGTGAGTGGGTAAGTGATTGTATTGGTAAGTGAGTGGCTGTGTGAGTGTGTGACTGAGTGTGTTAGTGTGTCAGTGGTTGTATATGTGAGTGAGTGGGTGTGTCAGTGGCTGTATGGGTCTATTAGTGGGTATGTGAATGGTGTATGGGTTTCTAAGTGGGTGTGTGCGTGGCTGTATGGGGCTGTGAGTGGGTGTGTAAGTAGCTGTATCAGTGTGTGAATAGCTGAGTTAGTGCTTTATGGGTGAGTGAATGGTTGTGTCAGCGCCTGTGAGAGTGAGTGAGTGAGGGAATGGGTGGGTGGGTGTCAGTAGTTTTATGGGTCTGGATAAGTATTGTTTGTATGTTGTTGTGCAAGAGTTTGTAAGGAGGCATGAGTGGGTGTGTGAGTAGTTCTGTGGATGATGTCATTAGTGAAGTCATTTGAGATGTCATCACTAATGTCATCAGTGATGTCACATGTCACTGACCATGTCAAGATTGATGTAATATGTGAGGTCATAAGCAGAGCATTACGGTGGTGCAAGTTATAGTCAACTGAAGTAACTATAACTGCTGAATTTCTATGGTTTAGTACGTGTACAATGTTACAATCTTATCCTAACTATAACGTCCCTAAAACCTTTGTTATATATGTGTGTGTATGTGTGTGTGTGTGTGTATATATATATATATATATATATATATATATGTGTGTGTGTGTATCTGCAAACATTACCATAATAGTCCATGGCACTGAAGGAAACTACTGTGGATGTGCACCTTGTGAAAGGGATGCATGCTGTAACTCATAGTGAAGTCAGTCAATAGCTGACATAGATTGACCCACTGACCCATCAAGCATGCTGGAATGAGAAGAAAATGGACTGACACAACAAAGGACTATTGGATGAAGTTATTTAGTAAAATCAAAATGTCTTGGTTTACAGTAGACCTAAAAAGTCAATTGGCCTGGCATTGGCTAGCAGCCTCTCGACTTTGCTAATGCTTTTTTGCTTTTTTGTTAATCTCAATTACAAATAGATATAGAGAGTTGAAAAGATAGATAAATAGAGAGGCTTTTCAAAGACAGCTGCAGAGGCTTGTAGAGATATATGGTGCTGAATAGATAGATAGATAGATAGATAGATAGATAGATAGATAGATAGATAGATAGATAGATAGATAGATAGATAGATAGGAGGGCCTTACAGAAATGTTCAATATCAAAGCCGTGGGATAATATTTGCCTCTTTGTCTTTAACAAAACTAGGGCTTTCCAGCAAAATCCACATGGAAACCCCACTTTGTGTGTCAAGACTGGAGGTCCTAATATGCTTGTTCAAAGCATATTGCTAACATTTAAAGCAGCATGTTCTACTGGTTTACAATAAAATGAATAAAAAGAGGAACCAGAAGATCAATTACCTGTTCTAAATATTTCTTCCAAACAGGCATCAGCTAAAAAGAGTTTGAGGTCAGAGCACCTCTTCAAAAATGGGCACCAAAAGAAGCAGTATCACTGCCAGCCAAATGAAAGATCCATCATAGCTATCGAGCCAAAATGGAAGAACAATCTGGCAAATGGGACTACCAAATAGAAATCAGTGACTGTGGATCAGATGTTGTGAGAGCAATAGTTCGGGATTCATATTTGTTGAGATTTTTGTCAACGCTGAGCTTATCACTGTCAAGCAAAGAATGAAGAATATCTCATTTGTCAAGAAAGATCAAATACAATTTCTGAAAGAGTAAATAACTTAGAAGACCAATCCAAAGTTCTAACATTGAAGATTAAAAAAAAAAAAAGACATGGCATAATAACATGGTCACTTTAGCAAATACAAATATAACATTTAAATATCATTCCACACAATTCCATTAAAATGTTGGTATTTTGACCCTTTATACATTTTACAAGGGTCTCCTCAGAAAGTTAAGCCAGGTGTCCCTGTAGGAAAAGCTGCTGCAGTTTGTAACGGGTTAAACAGACGGTATTTGTCCTTGTGATTTCCTGACAGCCAGCAAGCACTCTTGGAGGGCTACCCGTGATGTATGCAGGGACACTGATGGCACCGTTATGATCCAGAGGCCAACCAGCTATAACCACCCCATTACATGTAGGATGCTCACTACCTGGTTGTGTTGCACCAGACAGCACTCTTTCAGTCCTGAGGAGCTCCTGTAAATTGTGTACAGGGTTGGAACCTCTACATTGTAATGGGATAGCCTGTGGTGCAATCAGCTGCGAACAGTAATCAATGAATACAGATTGAACTCTTGATTTGTATGGCATTGTAAGACATCTCAATTGTGTATGTGTATCGTTGCAAATATTGCACGTCCCTCTATCTTTGAGGCACTGCACTGTATGCACTTATTTGTGATATAGTATACATATGTTTGAGAATGAATAAAGCAAAAATGCCAAGAGAGAGCGTTACATTGATTGATTAACAAAATAGCCTCAGAGAACCAAAAAAACTGGAGAAAGCATTTATGATTCTTACAGATTGAAATGATCAGATAAGCATTTTTAATATCTAATCTAACTAACTAAACTTTGGTCTGGAGTCAATCCTTGAGATTCACAATGGTCTCCATATTGAAATGATGATAAATCACCAAATATTTAAAGAACGTGAGATTTATTACAGAATACATTTTTTATTTTTCGTCTTGACAAGAAATATGTTGATTAGGGCATAATGTACAAGCAAAAGAGAAGTTTTTCATGCTCTTTTGTTTAGAAGGTCTTTATCTTCTTGTTGTAGCTATAGGGCGTCATTATGAGAAAGCTGAAGGAGGTGACATAAGAAAGCTCGGGAATACTGTACATTTGTATGTGGAAACCCTTAACTGTTAAAGGGGCCCAGTGATCTTGGAAAGATAAAGACATTTTTTTTAGGGAAAAAGCAATGTGCTCCCACATAAGAGGAGGAATAAACAGTACACTTAGCTTTGTTAAAGGCAGTATGCTGGTGGCTTCTAAATTTTGCATACAGGAAATTATACCTTATCTCTAGATGCAAACGTGGGGAAAAATTTTGAGATCTCTCTGATGACCTTTTTGCAAATCTGGACGTCCTGGACAGAAGTGACTACTTTGTAGGAAACCAATTCGGCAACCTTAGGATCAATTTTAGGCAACAGTTCTTTGTGTCCCTCTAAAGAAATAGCATAGGTAGTATCTCTCAAAAACACACTACTCTTAGTATCCAATTGGACAATTTGATAAGAAGAATTATTGTGCTGTTCTTCTTCGCCTGTTTTGCAATCTCAAAGATTAGTTATGGTACCCATAGTATTCAGGAGCCTGGCCTAGCAGGACAACTATGCCATGTCTATACCTTTTTTGGAATCTTTCCCATATTTTGAGAAAATTGTGAGTAGTTTAGGGTCAAGTTATAAGTGTAGATAAAACATGATCAAGAATGGAAGTACACTCTTTTTTCAGTTTCAAATAGGCTTATCGAGAGAGGTTCTAATCATAGAAGGGATATAACATGTGAAAGAGGAGCAACCCTAGGATAGAAGATAAACAACGAATGGTTGAAAAACTGTTCACTAATGCCATCTAAATTGACACCAGAGGGGGCATGGCCAACCGGGGACAGGTGCAGGCGTGAAGTGCTGGTAGTCTGCACCTTTCTCCATATTTTAGAACATCAGGGCAACTCCGGTGGCTCTAGTGGGGTGATCCTGATAGAGCCGATAGTGAAGCTTCACAGGTACCGATCGTAAGTACAACCACTGCTGCACGGCAGCCAATGCACGGAAACCAGCCTGGGAGGAGGCCTGGGATTGCAGCCACCAACTTCAGAGTGCATTTGAGAGCCTCTGTATCACCCAAGGCAGAGTATGGCCTGCAGGCCATGTGCAGCCCTCCTTACCTTCGCAGGTGGCCTCCTGGTGAATAGTAGTCATGGACTGCTGTTTACTTAAGAGAGCACTAACTTTCAGAAAGACAATAAATAAACAGGCAAGCGTTTATTTACAAGATAACCGAAGTAAAAGAAATGAAACAAAAAAGAAAATATCCTGCAGCACTTAACTTTCGGAACACACTCATTTTTTAAGACATCTTGCAACAAATGTGTATGAAAATTACAGTCTCTTCAAAATTCAAAAAGATTTTTGATTAACATACTGAAGCATTTTACGTTAGTACATAACATGATATCAGTGCATTGAAAAGTATTTTTTAAACGTGATAGTTTTTAATAAAGTAACAGAGAAACATTCATGCCTCCTCCCACCCTGACAATAATGCCAATAGTGAAATAACAGGCAAGTCAGTTGTCCTTTAGAAACACTCTCGGTGGCCTGTGGTCTTACTACACATTGACAACATTCTAGTTGATTAAATCAAACATAGTAGAAGGTTTTGTACCCCACATATCTTGAATACAGTTATTTCAAGTTGCTCCTACGTGTGAAAAGAAAAAAAGAGAGGCAAAGTGAACTAAAACAATTGCATAAGATCACAAGATTTGATCAAATAAGGGACGCAGGATTGATAGTAGTTTTTTTGGTTTTACATTGTGCAGTTATATTTCATTCTAATTCAATGATGCAGTTACTTCTTTGTTTACACTTGACTCTCTTGAGGTAGTAATAGCAAGTCCAGAAAGCTGGTAAAGGTATAGCGATTCTGATACTGCTCAGGACAGTATTGCCAAATCTATGAATCGTCTAGAGACTAGGGGATTCATTTAGAGGGCATTATGGACAGAAACCCTTAAATTGACTCCATGACTCACTGATCACACTATGTATATGCTTTGCTTCCTCGAAGGGCACCTTAACCCTAGCCCAAAAAGCCCCACTCATACCCTGCTAGCATCAATGGGGCCCTCGGGAAAATCACAGACCATATTTTGTGGCTCCTGGGAAAATGTTTGTGAGTACCGATGACCTAAGGCAAACCCACAAGAGAGACTGCCTTAGGTAATGGCAGCTTCTCTTGTGGCTGCACGGCTCCAATACTGCAGTTACCAAGGGTGGTGACATTGCCTGCAATCCCACATATCACCACAAAACTCAACCTTGTAGAGAGAAACAGGGGCCTCCTGGGCGATCGTTCGTAGAGTGGGGAAAATGAGGCTTCTTGCTGGGCTTGAATGGAAGGGCTTGAGTGTTCCTGGCTTGAGTGTTCCTGGAACCCTGATGCCATAAAGAACAGTGCACAAACCCCCTGCACACAAAGTATTGAAGCGTAGAGGGCTTGAGACCCCACCTGCCATCTTACTGGACAACTCTGTTTGATAGTGTTAAGGAGTGGGGCCAGGCAATCGTCATATGATCACAGGGGGCTGCGGCTAGTGGAGATGTCTTCACTGATGCCCGCCAAGGTCAAGGGCTCAAAGGCAGGACTCTGGATTGTTGGATAATGCAGTGCAAGCAGCCACTTCTGTGGTGGGACTTCTACAAGGAATTCCTAGGCCCAGTACCAGGGCCCTGTTGGACTTTATTGATAGCCCACATTGAGGTGGTAATATGACCCTGTAGAGGGAAAACAATAGATTCTTCTTTCTCACCCTCCACAGCATAGGTCTTGCTTCGCTATGGCATGCTAAGCATCAAAAGCAACACAATGGGGACAGGTAGGACAGTTTCCTGAGATTGCCTGGGTCATCACCTGAGAGGGAGGATGGTGGAGACATTCCATTATTGATCCCAAGACAACCTGCATCACTTCTTAAAGGAGATAAAAGAGGAATTAAATTAAAGGAAACTACAGAATATTTGTGAGAATTTAAACAAGATTTGGGCAAACTGGGTGACAGGGTTGATGACCTGGAATGCTCCCTAGATGACACTTCCAAGAAAGTTCATCACATATGCACTGGCCTGCATATGTGCAGGCCCCTGAAGGAGCATACCAGTCCAATCATACTCAAACAAGAAGATTTAGAGAATCGCTCCAGGCGTAATAACATCTGGATGAGGGGCCTACATCTAGAGGCGAAAGGGCCGTATAGCTATTCCTATATTCAGAAATAAGTCCATCACATCAGAGGTATGAACGATAACCCATTGATACCTCAAGAACGTACCCACAGAGTATCTACAATTGAGCTGCAGATTGAAGGCCCTGCCAGACATCTTAATGAGGATCCATTTTTTCAAGAACACATAATGGCGTTGACTAAGGCCCAGAACGTGGCGAGATTTGAAGGTCAAATACTAAGACTGTGTACATGGAATAATGCCCAACACACCTTAAAGTAGTGGATTATGCCCTGTTTATACTTGGACTCCAGGAAGATGAGTCTGGTGGAGCTATGCCCCATCTTCTGCTGACATAGATAAAGCTAGAAAGGCCACTGTGGAGTAAGACAGAAGACTTCGATTCAGCCTGAATCTATGCAACAATGGTTCACGAGAAGCAACCAATTCAGGGAGTGAACGAGGTGTGTTAGGACAAGGCTTGGGGGTTGACTTGGGGAGTCTGGAGGTGACTCAGGAATGAGGAGGGCCCATAGAGGGCCCCAGACATCGATGAAAACTGCAACTATGCTTTAGTTGAAAGACTGGCGGTCTGGGAAGGGAGGAGATGGAAAGGGAAGGAGAAAAGTGGGGGGTAGTGGATGTTGAAAGGGTAGGCAGTGGCATTATAAGTTCTGGTGATCTAGTGGAAAGGAAGGGTGCACCAAAGAGACAGCGGAGACATCCCTTTACACAGGGGTCTATGTTGGCACTACTTACCACATCTGCATATATAGAAGGGGGCATGTCCTATCAGATATACAGGTTTTCAGGCACCTGTGGAATGAGAGGTTGGGTGGCTCCCAAGTACAGATCCCATTTCCCACTTTCTCCACAGTACTACACTTGATTAATCTCAATGAGAAACACCTTAATGTGCCTACTGAAGGGAGGGCAATAATGAACTGCTTCCTAGATTCCCAGGAGAATATCTATTTCCTAAAAGAGACTCATTTACTAAAGGCAGACTGGGGCAGGATGCAAACTAAATTCTATCTAATACAGATCTTCTCCTCACTGTCATCCAAATCTGCTGGGGTTACTATCCTATGCATAAATTCCTTTGGGGCAACATACAAATGATTCTAAGGCATAAAGAAGAATGGTCCCTCTCGACGATCTCTGAATTTATGGAGGGAGAGGTGATAATGGGAGGATACCTCAAAATAGTGATGGATGTCTAATTGGGCTACTCTCATCTAAAGTATTATGGAGTAAGAACAGTCAGCGGGGAGCTCCAGCAATAGATAGCAGGTAGGATTAATGGATACATGAAGGAAAAGCATGTAACTGAAAGGAATTACAAATATTTCTCGCATGCAAGTTCAATACACTTCAATACAAATGATGGGGGGTGTCCATACAGCGATTCAATGTTTAAAGTGCCATAGGAACCTATGACCCAGTTTCTTGACACTTTAGACATTAAATAGCTGTATACCAGCATTCTCCAAAATGCTATGTTGGGGGCAGCATCGCGAGCGCTTGGGGGTCATGAGTGGTTCTGTGACATCCACCGTCCTTTTTATTGAAGTGCACTGAACTTGCACTGATGAGGAAATTCTTTATGTAGAAAGATCAATTGTTTTTACGGATATCAGGTACATCAATGGGGGCCACATACACTCTGAGCTTAGCCTGCACAAATTTGCCTTTATGGAAATGCTTTATCCTCTATATCTGTCAGGTAGTGAGGAGGATCTGATGCAGTTTCTCCAGTGGATTCATGCCACAGATCCTTGTCTCCATTTTACATGGTCAATTAGCAGAGATTCAGCAGTATATTTCTTATCTAGATGTTACAGCCAAGAATTATACGCTGTGCACAGCTGTTCACTAAAAGCCCATGGGTAGGAATTCTCTTTTACATTATTCATCCTTTCACCCTAGGGCTTTAAGAGATAACCTGCTGGTGGAACAATTTTTTTAATACAGAAGGAACTATACTGAAGTGGAACCTTTGCTGAGCAGTCCTCTGTGTTGTTAGAGTGCTTAAAAGAAAGGGCATAGCCATCTACAGTGGTCACTCAAGCCTGAAAAAGAGCACTACGTTCTCCTTGTGCAGCTCTACTTGAGAAGAACAGAAAAATCAATAATCCTTACATCCCAATTGTATTTACCTTTGATCCTTTGTCCACAAGAGTAAGGCAGATCATACGCAAAAATTGTCACTTGCTTGATGTGGGTCCAAAAAAAATACCACCCTGTAGATTTGCTTTCCACAGAGCCTCCAATCTTAGGGAATGATTGGTTCATACATGTCCCAAAGACGAACGGCAGGGCCTCTCTAATGTTCCTTTTGGATATTTCCCATGTGGTGGCTGTATAGTATGTAAACTAACCACGGCTATGAAAAGCGTGATTCTTAATGACAGCCACACATGGTTTCAGAATAGATTTAGCAGTTGTATTTTGAGTTATGTGTTGTACAGGCTTATCTCTGCATGTGGTTTCCATTACATTGGATTAACCACCTCTAAGGTGAAAATTAGGATCCTGGAGCACATATGTACACTTAGGGCAGGCAATCTTACTATGCATTTGGTTAAGCATTTAAAAGAAACAGGACATGGGTTTTAGAACTTCAGGCGGAAAGTCCTTGAGAAAATGGATCAATTATGTTTTGTGGCAGAAGAGGTGCTTTTCAGAAAAGAAGCAAGTTTGAAAAAATGGACCATGCACTTTGAATGATGTCGCTGAATAGCTTATATTCAGGGGCTAGCTATATGCTGGCCTTTTCTGACCACATCATTATTTTACAGGGCTTCAGAAAGGTGTGCCATTTATGGTACAGAATACAACGCTTGGATAGAGGTTTTATGAAGCGTAGAACTGCAGCACAATTTTGTAGGTGTGAAGTTTTTAATAATCACCAGTAATATTTACTGTATTTTCTCAGTCCTCTCTCAAATGATGAATGTTTCTACTATCAAAAGAAAAAAGCATTGGTAAATGCATTAAGTTCTGCCTATGTGATTAATAATATATATTTTTTTGGTAAGGGTTAAGTTGGTGAGCAGTTGTGCAATATAAAGGGCAGTACATGTGAAACCTAATCACAAGACCAGCGCAAGCGCTGTGCAGGCAAAACCTGAAAAGTAGACCCCTTCAGTGCCGGGAACAACTGGAATTATGCATACAATTCTTTATTTTATCTACAAACAAAAAACTATTTAATTTTTTTTTTCTTTCTTTCTTTTTTTGTTTTCTTTTGGAGAGGGCCCGGAAGCTCCCTAACAGTGCTGTGGAACTGTGTGAGCAGGAGTGGCTCATGGTGCTAAATAGGGGCGGTGGAGCGCACTGGTGGAGGGGTGGGTGGTGTGGTAATTATTAATAACAATAAAAAAATAATTCACTGAATCATCACCGCAGTCACCTCCGCGCTGCTCCTCTCCTGCGCGGACAGAGTGCAGGCCCAGGCTCCCAGCCTGCCCTGTGGCTAATCCTGATGCTACTCTGACAGACTGGGAGCCTGTGCCTGCACTCTCCAGCCTGGCAACACAGTGCTGGTCTGGAGAGAGCCTACTACTCATGTGTGTTTGGTCGGCCCTAGACGGCTGGCCAAGCATACTTTGCAGTGAGGGGGAGTGCTGAGCACTCCCCCCTCAGTGCACGTCAAAGCTCTGGCCCTGCCCCTTTTACCAAAAAATGGTAATAAACATAGTTTATCATCGTTTTTTGGTAAAAGGTTTGCAGGTGTTGCTGCTGGTGAGGGGGCGATGCTCCTCTGCCCTAGAGAAGGAACCACGCCTGTGTGTGAGCTACAGTATTTTGCTTAAGCACATTCCCGTCAGCTCTGACACGCCCCTCAATTCCCGTACATAGGTTCCTTGCAGCATAAATATGAGGTGCAGCTGCTGCAGTTCCATCTCATCCGCACTTGATAGAAGAGTGTCCCTGCTAGTGAATAACTGCCTCAGCAGCAGACTGTTAAGGAAGACATATTCCCATGACTTGGAGGTTAAAACGCATCCACCAGCTGCATTCCAAGACGCACTCTAGCAAAGCCCCGAACGAGGAGCCTTGACATTGATGACGCAGAAAAAGAGGGTCCGACATATATTCATATATCATGTAACCAAAATCGTATAATGTAGTGTGATTTTAGTAAAGAAAATAATGCACGAGGAAAATTGTGCCCTCGGGGTAGTTCGCCATCATTATAAACAAGCTTTATTAATCATGAAGAATTGAAAATTGTAGTAATCCGTCATAATTGCAATTGTGTGCCATGATTTCTTGTCGAAACTGTTTTATGCTTAGCTTAAATTTAGTAAAGGCTTTGGCCTAGTTGCCTGGTCTCAAAATTCTAACTGCGTGGCTTTTCCTTGAACTAATGAAACATATATTCTTGCTTAAAAGTTGTATTTATCCAGTAGAGATGACTAATACACTTATCTCCAAGGTTTCGTGCTAGGCCGGTTTCATCCCCTTTGAAGCAAGTTCAAGAAGTGCCGAGGTACACTCGAGTAACAGAGGGTCAGTTAGGTATGCCACCAATAATGAACCATAATGTGGGGATTAACATGCCACAGAATTCAGGGAACAGACAGAATCCAGATGCAATATCTCTGCCTATCACTGTGGGTCCGCCAGTACCATTGTATATACAGGCAAACTCAAACGTATGCGACCAAGGGGTAATGACACAAAGTGAGATAGGTAGAAGATGCATAGAAAACACTCCAGAAACGACTCCGATAGCAACACTGCCAAATGAATCTGGGTCCTTGTTGGGATTTAGTCCAATTCCAATTTGCGCTCCGTCGACAGTGGTAAGGTCAAGTCCACCACTATTAATACCGTTAACCTCAAAAAATGAAACATTACAGCAACCTTCAGTAGCAGTTGATGTAAGTGCTACGCTGATGGGACTGAACGCGCAACAGCTAACACAATGGTTCAGCAGTCTGAACTCCCCACAGAGTACATCCAGTGGGAAGGGAGAGGAATACCTGAATAAAATAAAATTGGGCATGGAGGCAGATGAACTAGTGGAGGGAACAATGGGTCTGAACAGGTTAGAATCATACACAGAAGAAGAGCTGAGATACATGTGCCCTAGGATTACAAGGGAAGTGAGCAGCATACATAAGAAGTTACAAGAAATTGCAGACAGAAACAAGATCGATATAGGTAAGACTAAACACTTGAGCAGAAGTTACAGGCTAGACTTTGAGACAAAAGATTTTGAACACATGAGATCGGCAGGGATGAAAACGCACCTTAAGGAGATACTGCAGAGCGCGCAGGTCTGGAGATGTCTAGATAAGTGGGAAAGCAGGTGGGTTAAGAAAAAGGACAAAAAGAAGGAAAGTTCCCCAGATCGGAGCGAAAAGGTACAACAAAATGACGATCTGATAACCATGTTACCAATGAGAGAGACAGCAGGGGGAAAACTTGTACATGTACCATGGCACAGGTGTGATATTCAGTCCTTCACGGATGATTTCCCTAAATTAAGAGAGAAACCGATCGAATGGTACCAACAAACAGATAGGTTTGTGAAACTCGCAAAATGTCTCTGGGAAGACCTGAATACCTTATTTGAAATTGTGGTTCCGGCAGATTTATGAGAAGACTGTAAAAGGGCTGTAGGTTGGCCGACGAGTGAACCAGAAAGAGATAGGGACACAGGTGCACCATCGCCTACGGTAATGAGTTTATACCATAAGGTGATTAAGCACTTGAAAAACAAGGTTGCGTCGAAAAATGGGGATTGTCAGAGGATTGACAGAACAGCACAAGAGGCTAAAGAATTGATACATGCGTACTATGAGAGATTGTTGAAAGCGTTTAAAAATTACAGTGGCACGGAAACGATTGAGGCAAAGGACATGCTCCATTTCATGTTCAGATTTGTGGAAGGGCTGAGACCCGAGGTCACTCAGATGATTAAAATGCATTTGATTTGTTGGCAGTCAAAATCGATCGATGAAGTTGAGACAAAACAGAAAAGGTTGAAAGAAATGGTGATGCAGAATAGAGCAGCTCAGAGAGGTTTGCAAGGTTTGCAAAGTTTTCAACAACAGATGCCACAGCAGCAACAGCAGGGAAATGCTATGTTTCAGCCGCAGATGAGAGGCAGAGGTCGAGGAGGTTTTGTGAATAATGGTCCTGACGTAAATACTGTTATGATTCCAAACGGTATACAGGCAATGAAGAAGGTGATGCCATGTCACACGTGCGGAATCGTCGGGCATTGGAAACGGGAGTGCCCAATGATGGTGCAGGAAGGTGTAGGTCAGCAAAACAATGATGTCAATGCATTTCAGAATATGAGAGGACCAAAATTGAGAGGTCAAAATCCAAATGTTCAGAATAATATGAATCAGATGCAGGGTTTACAACCCATACAACCCCAACAGGTGCAAATGCCCTGTGCGCAAATGGCGCAGTTGCAGCCAATGCAACAGCAGTTTCCCATGGTACCTAATCAGCAAATGCAAATACCCTTAGCACCAATGAATCAGCAACAGGTAATGCTTCCTCAACAGGTCACGGGTCAAGGAATGAACCAAAATGACACAGTACACCAATTCCCATTACAAAGTGAGAATGGAATAAACGATGTATGGGAGAGTTAAAGTTCAGATGAGGAGGGAAATTGTATGCTTGCAGCATACTTGGAAGTTGATCAAAAGGGTCTGTATGTGGAAGGAAGAGTTATGTGTCATCGCGTTTCATTCTTGGTTGACACAGGAGCCACACACTGTACTGTTAGGAGCACTGAATTACCAAATTTGCCGCTTTCAGGGAGAACAGTTCAAGTAGTGGGAGTGGCAAATAGGTACCTGACGAACCCAATCACAGATCCAGTGCAAGTCAGGATTGGTAACTATCAAGGGTCACATAAATTTGTGGTGTGTGACTCAAGCCCGATATCACTATTAGGGAGAGACCTATTGTGCAAATTGGGATGTTCGATTATGTGCTCAAATGATGGAATTAAAATTCAGACAAACAGTGATGGGGAGGAAGAGGATGGTGTAGGAGGGGACGAAGTGGAAACTGTCAATGAAGAGTATCCCCTGATTACTCTTTATCCAATGCTCACTGAAGCAGATATTCCTGCTGAGTTACAGGAAACAATCGGAAAGGAAGTGTGGGATATGACAGGGAAAGAAGTAGGATTGGTCAAAGGAGTAGAACCAGTGAAAGTGACTGTAAAACCCAATGTAACTTTTCCCAAGACCCCACAATACCATATGGCACAAGACACCCTCATGAAAGTCGCCCAACTCATTGATGAGTTCGTAAAACAGGGAGTACTAAAAGAAGTGTTAGGCAGTCCATGTAATTCACCAATTATGGGACTGATAAAACCGAGTGGAAAGGTCCGGATTGTTCAGGATTTGAGGAAGATAAATGACATAAGAGTCAAATGTTGTCCTGTAGTACCTAATCCGGCTGTGATAATGTTTCAAGTTCCCTGTGATGCTGAGTGGTTCTCAGTCATCGACCTATCACAAGCATTCTTTTCTGTGCCTCTTCATGAGGACTGCCAATTTCTCTTTTGTTTCAAATTCCTAGACAGGGTCTACAGTTGGTGTCGAATTCCTCAAGGGTTTTCGGAGTCACCATCAATTTTCAATCAGATTCTAAAGAAAGATTTGGAATCGTTGGAATTACCGTTCGAATCTACCTTGGTGCAGTACATTGACGATCTGCTAATCACATCTAAGACAGAAAGTGACTGTACAGCTGATACCATTGCCCTATTGAACCATTTGGGAAGCAACGGACACAAAGTGTCCCCTTCAAAATTACAGTTTTGCCAGAAGAAAGTGAAATATTTGGGTCACCAAATAGAGAAAGGGTCACGAAGAATTATGAAAGAAAGAATAACAAGTGTACTCCAGATGAGTCCACCGAAGACGAGAAGAGAAGTGAGAAAGTTTCTGGGAATGGTGAGCTACTGTCACCAATGGATTCCCAATTTCTCAACTCTAGCAAAACCATTACTGAAACTGACCCAGAAAGATGCGCTGGATGAAATAGAGTTGAAAGGAGATGAGATGGATGCTTTTATTGAATTAAAGGAATGTATGTGCAGGGCTCCAGCTTTAGGTATGCCTAATTACACAAAGCCTTTCTCTTTGTTTTGTCATGAACGTGATGCATGTTCCTTGTCTGTCTTGACTCAAGCCCATGGTGGCGTAAACAGACCAGTAGCATATTTTTCAGCTACTTTGGATCCGGTCGCAGCAGCACTGCCAGGGTGCTTACGTGCCGCAGCAGCAGTTGGTATCAGTTTAAATCAAAGTGAAGGAATAGTGATGGGACATCCTTTAACAGTCACGGTCTCCCACTCAGTCAAGATACCTTTGACACGTTCCCGAACACAGCACATGACTGGTGCTAGGCTTACAAGGTACGAGACAATAATTCTGGGATCACCTAATGTGCAGCTGAAAAGGTGCACTACATTGAATCCAGCAACCTTGTTTCCTAGTGAAAATGCTGAAATTGAGAACGCTGAAGACATCGAGCACGACTGTCTTCAGGTGACTGAATTTTGTACAAAACCAAGACCTGATATCAAAGACACCCGATTGGAAGAAAATGATCAAGTTATTTTTGTTGATGGTTCATGTTTAAGAGATGCACTAGGAATATTGAAAGCAGGATATGCTGTATGTACAATAACAGGTGTTCTGGAAGCATCTTGGCTTCAAGGAGTTTACTCTGCACAGGTAGCGGAACTGGTGGCGCCTACTAGAGCTTGCCAAGTTTCTGCATTGATGAAAGTCACCATTAACACTGACAGCCAGTACGGATTTGGAATAGTGCATTACTTTGGACAATTGTGGTCACAGAGAGGCTTCATGACCTCTTCAGGATCACTAGTGACAAATGGTGAAAGGATAAGAGAATTGTTACATGCCATCCAGTTACCAGGAAAAGTAGCAGTGGTGAAATGCAGTGCACATTCGAAATTGCAGGATTACATTTCTTTGGGAAATGGATATGCAGATCAAGTTGCAAGGTTTTGTGCATTGAACTGTATATTGCTCAGAGATGAATGGAACTTGATAAATGAGCCAGAACTTGAAGCAAGTGAAGCTTTTGCTTTAAAGGTTGTAGATACAATGGATGAATTGAAGTCCTTACAGAACGATGTTAGTGAAGATGAGAAACTCTCATGGACCAAATTGCAATGCGTAAAGAAACTAGATGATTTGTGGGTTTCAAGTGAAGGGAAACTGGTTCTGCCAAACAGTCTGTTGATGCAATTGGCCAGATTCTACCATTCATCTTGGAAGGGACGCTATGGTCAGACTATTTAAAACTGATTGGTTTAACCCCAAATTCCGTCAAGTTGCTGAAGCAGTTTGCCATTGTTGCGTCATTTGTCAACAAATGAATGCGGGGAAAGGAACAGTAGTAAATTTGAGTCACATTGGGAGGGCAGGAGGTCCATTCAGCAGGATGCAAATGGATTTTATTGAAATGCCTGTGCATGGAGGCCTGAAGTATGTGTTGGTGATTGTGTGTATTTTTAGTCACTGGGTTGAAGCATACCCTACACGCAGAAATGACAGTCTCACAGTTGCAAAACTACTCCTGAGAGAACTAATACCACGTTTCGGATTCCCGATCTCCTTAGAATCAGATAGGGGAAGTCACTTCAATAACGAAGTAATAAAATTGCTTTGTGCAGCGCTGAACATTGAGCAAAAGTTGCATTGTAGCTACCGCTCTGAAGCCTCAGGTCTAGTGGAGCAAATGAATGGCACATTGAAATTGAGGGTGGTGAAAATATGTGCTTCAACAAACTTAAAATGGCCTGACGCATTGCCCTTGGTGTTAATGTCAATGAGAAACACCCCTGATAGAAAGACTGGACTGTCCCCGCAAAAGATCCTCTTGGGCAGAGCCATGAGGCTTCCAGCAGTTCCTGCAAATGCTCTTTTGAATATTACAGATGATATGGTGTTGGACTACTGCAAAGGTCTAGCTGATGTGGTGCGCTCTTTTTCTCACCAGGTGGAGGCAACCACCTTGCCACCGATCCGAGGTCCAAGACACGCCCTGAAAGCAGGTGACTGGGTCGTGATAAAGAAACACGTGAGGAAGTCGTTTCTGGAACCCCGTTGGAAAGGACCTTTCCAAGTGATTCTGACAACTACTACCGCTGTGAATTGTGCGGGAGTTTCCAACTGGATTCACACCAGTCACACGAAAAGGGTAACGTGCCCCACAGAAGAGGAAGTTGGGGCACTGAAATCGCCAGTGTCTGACAAGAGAGTACCAGGCACTGGGACAGAACAAAGAGGACCTGGAGGCGAACAGGTAGAAATAGAGGAAGGAGAAATATTTTCTGAAGAAGAAACAACCAATCCATTTGAGGAGGTCCAAGGAGAAGCCTCAGAAAGTGACGAAGGTCCTGAAGGCGACAAAGAGCCTGAGATAAGTGAAGGAGACAAAAGGCCTGAGACAGGTGAAGTAGCAGGAGAGACTGATCAGAGGAGGGCTTTCCCAGAAACAGACGATACAGAAAAGGAAAAGGAAAACCTGATTGATCTCCTAGAGAGAGGAGACAAGACAGGACAGAGTGAAACTGTTCAAACCCTTCCAGAAGTGGTTGCCGGTCCATCAGGCGAAAATAGTGCAAAACGAAGACAAAGCATATCGCCAGTGAAGTTAAGGATCAGAGAAACATTTAGTGAAAGTGAAGGACCAAAGTTGAAAGAGAAAAGAAAAGAAGTGTCTGTTGAAACAGCAACACCAAGTGAAGAGAAGGACTCAGCCAAGGAAGAAAGCACCAGCGAAACAGAATCAAAGGGAAATGCAAAATTGAAAAGAAAAAGAATACTGAGCAGAAGGTATTCTGGTCCGGAGTGGGCATACATAGCCACTAACGATTGGTCAGACAAATTCGTATCCCTCAGTCTCGAGAACGAAGAGGCAGAACTTCACTTTGGCACTTGAGGAGTGAAGCTCCATGAACTTTACTGAATAAGACATTGATAACCTGATTGACTTTTAAATCGGCTAAGACATTGCTAAACTTGATTGACTCTGAAACCGATTTTGAGACCAAGCTGCTAACCGATTTTGAGACAAAGCTGCTAACCGATAAAAGACGAAGCGCCTAAAAGAAAACCCTGTGAACATTGAACTCGTTCAGCTTTGTATATATCTGCAAATCCGATTTGATAAAGTGTCTTCAACTTTCTGATTCTATACAGATCATGACAGGCTACGCTACACAGGGGCATAAAATGAAGTGTTGTAAATACATGTGTATAGGTCTAATAACTGCATGTGTACTAATCATTGTAGCAATAGTTCTTGGAATGCATGGAAAGGATGAGAAAGGGACGAATGATGCTTTTACTTCTAGACCTACTACTATTACTGAACTAACAGCTTTAAAGAGATTCGAACAAGATGAAAGACATCTGCATGATAAAAAGGAACTTTCGTCTAATGTTTTCTATCGCTTGCTGAGTGAGTATGTTGAGACCATGGAGGCGAAAGATTGTTATGTATGCACACAAATACCTACCTCAGTAGTGGAAGGGGTGACATATCATAGCATGCTTCTTACGTACGGGATTACATGTAGTTTAATAATGACCAGATTTTATGGCCAGGAGTATATTCATTACTTTTATTCTAATTATGATGTTACATTTGCATATGTCCCCATAATTGAGTACCTGAGTAAAGTAGCCAGAGATTATTATGTAAAATTGATGAGGGGCTTCTTTGAGCCGTTGTCACCTTTTCACACAGCTCACGCACATAGAGAGAACCTTACATGCTTGCTTTCACCGATGGAGATAAGCTTTTTAGATAACACTGACGATAGGAGAAAAGAGGTGAAGGAGAAATTAGAAAGGGAATTACACAAAAGGGTATCTGTAGATAATTATGCTTTTGCTGCGATAAAGACACAAGGAAAAATAGCTTCAGATACATTACACGTAGGGAGATTCTGTATACATAGACATAAATCATATTATGACACAGTCTTTGTGGGAACGAGTGAATGTAAACATACGTTTTTGCTTCAACCTAAATGGACGTTCATGCTGAATGGACAAGACCCAGTTATTCCAGGGGTACATTACATTTGTGGACTTAACGCCTATTATCATCTTCCTAAATAATGGTATGGGAGATGTTATTTGGGAATAATATTCCCAAAGGTTTATCAACTGGACGACTTAAAGAAATTCCCATAGCTGTCTGAATCACATCATGTTCAGAAGAGGGAGGCAGCTTCTGGTGTGGTAGGAGATATATTTGGAGCTTTGATTCCTTCAGTGGGAGCCATTTTGAATTCAATTAAGATACGAAAGTTGTCCACTATTGTGGATAACATGCTGACAAAATTCTCAGGAGCTATAATCCTGATGGATGCTGAACTTACTGCAGAAAGAGCTATGACTTCAAAATCGGCTTGCCTTAGACATTCTTTTAGCAAAGGATGGCGGTGTTTGCAAAATGCTTGGTACACGTCACTGTTGTACATATATACCAGACAGCAGTGGGCAAATTAGAAAGATGCTTATAAACTTAACTAACGAAAGTACAGATTTGAAAGAATTGAAAGAACCGGGAGGATAGGAGAAAGTTGGAAAAGGATTTGCTTCGGTGGGAAATTGGCTCAGCAACGTTTGGAACGGATTGTTACTGAAAATAATAAAAGGAATATTAATAATATTAATTTGTTTATTAGGTATTTGGGGAATATGGAAAACTATTAAAATATTGAAAGCAAGGAACAAAAGGAAAAGAGAAGAGAAAATAGAAAACAAAATAGTAGAAATATACAGAGAAAAATCAAAGGGAACCAAGAGAAAGAGGGAATTGACTGAAGTGCCAAATTACTTGGACAGAATTTTAATGGAATAAAATTTGTGGGAAGATTTGATGTGAGGACATAATTAGTCATCAGAGGAGGGATTGATGACACAGAAAAAGATGGTCCGACATATATTCATATATCATGTAACCAAAATCGTATAATGTAGTGTGATTTTAGTAAAGAAAATAATGCACAAGGAAAATTGTGCCCTCGGGGTAGTACGCCATCATTATAAACGAGCTTTATTAATCATGAAGAATTGAAAATTGTAGTAATCCGTCATAATTGCAATTGTGTGCCATGATTTCTTGTCGAAACTGTTTTTATGCTTAGCTTAAATTTAGTAAAGGCTTTGGCCTAGTTGCCTGTTCTCAAAATTCTAACTGTGTGGCTTTTCCTTGAACTAATGAAACATATATTCTTGCTTAAAAGTTGTATTTTTCCAGTAGAGATGACTAATACACTTATCTCCAAGGTTTCGTGCTAGGCCGGTTTCATCCCCTTTGATGCAAGGTCAGTCTCTGCAGGTGCGGACAATGAGGGTACAGATACCAAAATAATTGGCAAGCCATGTTGCAACTTGTGTTCCAAGGCTCCATGGACAATGTATGCATAAATGAGTACTAGCAGAAAGACATTTTTCATTGGTCAATTTGAAGCCACCCTATGAACCCTCCAATGGAAGACCCTGCAGAATTTGGAATGTTTCTTACTTAAACCCACTGGACAAAGAGAAGTCAGCCATTTTCCTTAATGCCATCTTTGAAGCCAAAAGCCAGACGCCATCTTAGACGACATCTTGATGCCTTTTCTCTATCATAGAGAAAGAGACTTTGAGAATTCTCACCCTAGAGACTTTAACGTTAAATTGCCCCGTCTTGCCCATGCAGTAACTTTGCCCCATCCTCCTTGCTGCTGCAAGTAAACTTGCCCTTAACTTTGCCCCTTTGAAATCTGTCCCATGCTGATCGAACCGGTACCTGAAGGACGAAGACTTTCTTGAATGCTGATTGTAATTGGTAATTATGAAAGGATATTTGTATTATGCATTGTGTTTTTCCTTTTAGGTACCAACTGCTATTTTTATAGGGCCCAAGCTGAAGTTTTTCAAATTTGTGTTGACTAAATTTGTTTTGCATGAAGCCCCACATGCCAATGCTAATTAGAGGTTAGTCGAGGTATGCACTTGACGCACCATGTTAAATTGAAATCTTGTCATGCTGACCGATGTATGAAATTAGTCAAATTCAGTTGCTTATATTAGTGATTTGTATTGTCATAACTGAATGTATTATTATTCAGATTTTGCGTAGATTGCGTTTCTTCCGCCACTATGGACAGCTAGTAATGTTCGTATACATATATCATTTGGTTTTGAGACTTATATACATTGTGCTAGCTTTGTTAATATAGGGAAATAAATTCACTAACTTTTAATAAACTGGTGTGGTTATTCATGACTGAAAGTTCATGGCGCGTCGAAATATCAACTGTTATTGATTCCTAATGTGTTACTTCGATCTATTAATTGAGTATTGGCTATCGCGTACAACAGTTATTGATTATTGATTTAAGTGACCCGACTATTCAAGGATTAGGAGAGCCCAACTCGGCTAAAAGGTTCACCGACCTCCAACGTGTCCAGGTACAGGAAATTTATAAGGGCTGGACGCGTTATCAACATCTGTTCCGCAGAAGTACTGCAGTGCACCCCAATCTGCCCTCATCAGGCCGTTTGGTCAGCAGATAGGGTCATAAACATGCATAAACTGGCTGAAAAAAGGTCTTTACGCATACACTTGTCACTAAGTGATATACTTTTTAACAAGTTGCTGCACGAGTACAGCATTCAGAATACATGCAAACTAAAAATAAAAGAGTCTCTTGAAGCCTCCTTTTTCCATAGTAAATAGCTGTTGAGGATAAATAAGGCAGCAAATGAGGTGAGAATTAAAGACTGCTTTGAGAGTGACTGGTGAGTGAGCGCATGCATCAGCGAATATGTAGAGGTGTCCATGTGAGAGACAAACTGACTGAGTGGGAAGACCGGGGGTTGAGTGAGGGTGTGTGTGTGAGAGAGAAAGAAAACAAAAAATAAAAAGAATTTGCTGTGGGAGGCAATGTCTGTGAGAGTAGGACATCTGAGGTGCGATGACTGAGATGGACTATTACAGGGTGGGACTGGTATGGCTTACCATTAAAACCACTTCTATTTTTTGGAACTTAAGGTTTATAGATTTTAATCAAGTTCTGAAATGCATAAGAATGGGTATTTTGCAAAAGCTGCCTCTATGCATTAATGAAATGTGAAACATTGCAAATCTCAATAAATCGACGCCCAGCTTCCTAAGTAAACAACTTGGTAAACCTGGAACGTGTTTAGAATTGTGGTTATTTTTCTTACTTCACAAATAAAGCTTATGAAATTAGCTTTGCACAAACATTGAAAAAGCTGTTTACCGGATAGTAGGCCCCGGTAATTGTAATCACTACACTTAGGCTATAGCGCTGAGAGTAATAAAAGACCAACCGTCACACAGTGTTCACTTTTGTTTGTAAATGCATACAATAACCAGCAAAAAAGCAGCACATGCTTAGTTAAGCAATGACAAGGCAACAGCTTCGAGTCAGCCAGTTTAGTAGCACAGCAACCTTATTAGTCACTCTCAATGACTCCCAATGACCCCCTGCAAAGGCTTGACAGGAGTGTCAAACGCACGTCACACTTTACCGTTCAACAAATAAGACACATAGCAGCTACTCGGCACATAAAAATCAACTGCCTTACTTCCACTGCACGTGGAGACGTTTTCTCTTTGTTCAAGTGTAAATGCGGCAATGTCCAAATGACACGAGGACAGAGCGAAAACTAGTTATAATCATAGTTTGTGCACCATGTCTCCCATGATCCCTTTGTAAGTAAATCGTAACAAATTCAGAGCTTCCAAATACAGGGTTTTAGATTGAATTGAATAAGAAACTTGTGTTCAATGTCAACTGTTACCATGTAAAACCATAATCTACAAGATAAGAGGGCTTGTAGACTGTATGATAAGAAAAGGGGCATTCTGTTCGAAAAGGAAAGCTGTACAGACACATGTATAGATGAGTCACCTATTTGAACGAATCAGCCACCAAGCATTACATCTAAAGGTTAGCATTTGAGCTTATTTTAAGAGGCAATTAGCATTGTTTAAACTTTACATACACACTATAAGACCAACTATAACAAGCCAAAGCCTGCCCATATTAGCTTACTCACCAGCACAGGCCCCATTTGTAGAAATTACGGCTGGCCTCAGCCCTGGTACAGACTTACTGGGTCTGAAGTTCGTGTAACTCAGAATCGCTCAGTAAAAAAGTACCTAAGTGGCAGTGCTTAATTTGTAAATAAAAAGGTGCCGGTGCTCAAAGCCCTCCTCTTAAACACGCGGCTACTGCAATTAAATGTGTGAACATGGAATACTGAGGCGGCGTAATCCTGGAGCCATCTCGGGCCTCTTTAATCCATATAAAGCCACTCCCTGCCCCTCCAGCTCACTGTTGCAGCTTTCTACTTTCTCCCTTTGTGACTGTTTTTCGTTTTTCCCTTCATTCGTCTTTCCCATGTGTCTTTTGCTCGCAGCAAATGCTTGAGGCAGAAGAATAAGCCTCAGCCTTCAAAAATAAGTGCCGGTGCTCAGCACCAGAAACAACAAGCACAAATTAAGCACTGCTAAGTGGATGCCTGCTTCAGCCCCCGGGGGGAGACGGTAGAGTGCGCGGGATGATGATCACACTCAAGTGGGCCCCTGCTTGTGCCCCAGGGGCACTAAGTAGTGCGTGCTTCGTCCGGACATGGAGAAGAAATAAAAGGCACATCAGAGGATCTCCACCAAGATAATAACAGCTAAGTCCAGGGCACTCGGGAAGCACTGTATCTTTCAAGCACAGGTGTAGTTCTTAGGATTTATTTTGTTTTCCTGATATTTGCTAGAGATGCTTAAAAGAAGTTCCACGAAAGAGGATGAACACAGTACTTTGCAGATGGGAAACTGATAAGAAAAACACACAGAAGAACTGGAAATAGAATGCCTACAACCAATGGAAACGAGGAAAAGCAAAGTGACAAGCACAAGGACCAATAAGAAGTGAAGGTGGGATGTAAGTCCCTTTTAAGATATATATAATACAATAGATTTCACAAGCACAGTGCAAGCGTTGTGCATGCGAAACCTAAAAATTTGATACTATCACCAGTTTCCCCTTATTTTTAAGGGCTTCCTCCTAGCTCTAATAAGTTTTAGCTGTACAATAACATATCTTTAAGGAATGTCTTCATTTGAATTGTCAGTCTTTGTTATAGAACACCCATGAGGGATGTAGGGCATGATTTCACCATCTTACGATGGTGTCTGTTTTTGAGGCTGTCTGCAGTCCTGTGCTGCCCAGGACACGCCCGGACTTGTTTAAAAGTGAGTCAGCAACGGGCACATAGAGGGGTTCGGATTTGAACATACGCGCCAACACCAACGGTAAGTGAGATTTTTCCTGTTGGGATGCAGATAAACATCTCACATGCAGGGGTGCTGGCAAGTGCTGATATTAGAAGCATTAGGAATGTGCCCTGAATCCTTTTGTTGGCACTCTCCACCACAACTGGAGGTTACTTTTTAAATTGAAGACAGAATTATGACATTAGGGGCCAGATGTAGCAAGCAGTTTTGCCCATTCTGTGTCCATGGGAAAATGTGTTCGTACATATGGCCGTTGGTGAACTAAGAGAGACCTTTGTACGAATGCGGTCATTAACTCATCACTTTGTTTAAAAACGTGGCATTTACTACAGCAGTATGGTGATATCTCTGTAAAACTACAAAACCTTGTGAAATAAGAGAGACCCTGATACGTGTGAAGGTTAGTTATGTGCTTGACAGTCAGTTGGGGCTGATACGGGTAGTGGACTTGTGTGCTGGGAGTTAAATGGCATTGCTCCGATTAGTCCCTGGGGGGAAGTTACTGCTGCTGTGATTTTTGATATCGTAGACTTTGGAAAATGGAGGTACACAATTATTTTTTCAGGAGCCTGAGCAGCTTAAATGCTTTTTCTTCTTCTTTTCTTGTGGCCTACTGGTAGGCAATCACCCAGTGGCCATACAGTAATTATTCTCATGATCCATCTGAAGTATGGGTTGTGGGAAATATGGGTAGGATTTGAAATGTTTATGTCTGCAATGTACTTCTGTTCTCCTCTTTATTTATATTAATACACAGGTCCGATGCACGCATGGGTGAAATACGGTCCTCATGCTCTGGTGAAATTGCCAGTAAGTAAAAGGAGGCAATAAAACATGTTGCCATTTTTGTTTAAAATGGTCTGCACTTGGTATATGGTTTTTAGTCATAAGTGTGAGCAAAGAAATTAAATACAGTTGCCATGTGCCCCAAACACATTTTTAGTCGATTTTTTGGGTGAGGAAGAATGTATCCTCCCTATATGAGGGCCCAGGTAGGATTGTTTTAGATGTGTGTTATACACAATAAGTTACACAGATATACAGACACAACTTTCTTCTGAGTTTGTTTAGGTGTTCGTTCTTCTGTATGTATAAAGTGAGTAATTTGGTGAGAACTTGCCAAGTGCTCTATGGTGGCTGCTTACATGAGACACTGCCTATATATTGTCTTAAATATTTTTATATTGACAAAAACATTTTTTTCACACATGGTGTATCCCTATGCATAGGACCTGCCTTTTTAAATGTAACACACACTGGTGGTGTTCCTAGATAGATACTAGAACCGTTTCTGACTAATGGAGAAAAGGTGGTTCCCTTGTATTTAAAAACAGTGGTGTGAGACATACCAAAGGCATTTCTGATGAGTACCTCTTACAATCATGTCAATAATACTTATTTTTCTGAATAAAAAAAAAAATACTGGAGTAAATGAAAGTCTCACCAATAGGTAAAACAATGCACTGGTGAAAAACGATCCGCAAGTGGTAGAAGAACACCATGTTCAAGTGTATTCCCCACAATAGTTCTTTTTAAATAAACCAAATGCTCGCAGCTGAAATACGAGTCACAGTGAGCAATGTGAATTCTGCACACCATCATCAAGTGAAATAAGGTCTCTCAAACAAGACTTCTAATCAGCAAGAAACCACAGTAAACATAAGCGCTCCAGAGCTCTCTAAGGCAAGACTAGCATGCCCAAAGTGGCGCATGCGACCCTCATGTCAGTAGGGCGGCCGCAGCTCAGGAAACACAGTGCTTCAGAAACCAGGTTTAAAATCCAACAGAGGGTACAAGTCTTAACAAAAAGAAGTGGGGGGGACTCACCTTGTTAGGCACTATGCAAATGACATCAGGGTGCCTGACTTCACGGTACGTGACGTCGCAGGAATTGAGATCACAGGAGGTGGCATCACAAGCCGTGACTTTACAGGAAGTGGAAGTGACTTCAGATCTTAAGACCTTGTATAAATGTTTCACACATATCTATCATGAGTACGTTTTAGCTCATTACTAGTATACATACAAACCCTCCGGATGTAGGCACAAGACTCACTCTTTGTAAGCTACACATAGCTTTTTGTCAGCATAAAGCTTCCTTTAGCTAAGAATTGAGCAAACTATCGCCACCGCCAGCCTACTCAAAGAGGCATAATATTCCATATGCAGCACATTTCCATGTAGATGTCATTGCTATAGTTACCCGCACTCTCTGGAGGTGAGACCGCTCCCCTATACAAAGTATTGATACTCAGCTTTCCCCACCTGTACTCATTTTAGGAGATTGGGGCTCAGCAACAGACCATGACTCAAAACAAGGTAGAAAGACAGAAAGGGAAGAAAGGAGGGTGATAAGAAGCAATGATGAAGGCAGAAAAGGGGGTGAAAAAAGAACCTGCGAGAATAAGCATTTGTAGGGTAGTGAAAAAAAAGGTTATGGCAACCTTAGCATTCAACAATATGACCATAAGTAAATGTTTGGGGCTCTGAATTTATGTTTTTACAAATTACAAACTGCCCCCAACAAAAAAACACCTTCACATTTAGCACACACATCTCACAATCTTATTGTTGGCACAAGCATATCTTAACCACCCCCACAATCACCAGCTCAACCTGACAGCTCATTCTGGAAACAGTACAACCAGGATGCCCATACCAAGAATAGACTATAAACTTCAAAGTAAGAGGTATCAGCTCCACATCAAAATAAGGATGAGTAGAATATGGTGACAAGGGAAACTATTAGGTAGAAATCACTTGCCATTCCAGTCTTAACTAGCACTTTCAAGAAAATATGGGACTTCAGAAGGAAATATTACTAGCTTGCATAGAAAAACTGCCCTAGTGGGGAGATGTAAGAACAGCCATAAGCACCACAAACTAGATCAGAATCTACACTAGACTATGCTTGCTAATAAGAACTTGGCATATTATAGATGTTAGATTGCCAAAATGGTGCACTGGAGATGGTCCGCTTGTCCTACTTGTTCACAGTAACACTGACCTGGGGGGCTCGCCTATTAACAGTAACCTCATCCTGAAGTAGGCAGCCTTAAATAAGCATACATGACTCTGCATAGCTCTGAATTACATCAGTCTGCCAGCCCTGAGAGAATCATAACAAAACTTCCCTGTTTTGTTACAGTACAGTCCATTGCAAAATGTGCAACATCGCTGCAGGAGGGAGGTGTGATAATGGCAAAAATCAAGACCACCAATGCCTCAGCAGGGTAACAACTTGGCAAAATTTAACACAGCCATTTCCAGCGCTCTTGAATTTCCAGAGCTGCAAAATAAACCTGGCTTCCTTTCAAGGAAAAAGCTCCTCAGCATTTAGTGATTGGAACTGGTAAATAAAGCACACAATTTAAATTTTGTTGTGGTGTGACAGACGTAGATACTTCTGCACACAACTGAAATATTTGGGTCATGAGGAGCTAGCAGGATTGTGCAAGACAGTCCTTATTTGAAGTGGAAAATGCACAGTTGCAGCATCTGCCTGCGACAAAAGCTTCAATTGCATGTGCCAAGAATGAAAGACAAAGCATTATTCTTTGATGTAAAGCAGAAGAAACAGAAGAAATAAAGAGATGTTCCTTTGATAGCTGAAATAAACAATGGGAAAGGAGAAAACCAGGGATCAATCCCAGCTTCCTTGCTTGACCAAATTTTGAAATGCTAGGCAAATCTCTCTCTTGTGTTTGATTATATAGGCTGTAATGGTGCACCATGTAGAGTAAGTAAGTAAGAATCTTGGATGCAGAGGAAAGAGAAATCAAATAGGATCACTGCCGGGAAGAGACCTTTGATGAAAGTTTGACTACAAGGTCCATGTTGGAAAAGGTCCTTTTGCAGGGTAAACCTCCTGTTTTTGACTGTCTGCTGCATTTCGTTTTTGCTGGCATTAGGACCCTAGAAACGTTACCACTGCTGACCAGTGCTAAAGTGCAAGTGCTCCCTGTCTAATTTGTATTGGTGATTGGTTTATCCATGAGTGGCATATTTGATTTATTACTAGGTGTGCCCAGGGCCTGTAAACCAAATGCTGCTAGTGGGCCTGCAGCACTGATTGTGCATCCCACATGAGTAGCCCTGCTAACATGTCTCAGGCCTGCCAATTGCAGTGCCTGTGTGTGCAGTTTTAAACTGCCATTTCGACCTGGCAAGTGCACCCACTTGCCAGACCCAAACCTTCCTTTTTACTACATGCAAACCACCTCTAATGTAAGCCCAAGGCAGCCCCATGGACAGGGTGTAGTGTATTTAAATGGTAGGACATGTACTGGTGTGCTTTACATGTCCTGATAGTACAATACTGCTAATACGGATAATAATCAGGATACGACAAAACTGCTCAGATACAAATGACTTCCATCTCCAAGCCAATACCCTGTGTCAGAAACTTGGCGAACGCAACTACCCAGTAAGGAATGTGAGACAAGCAAAGAAAAGAGCCAGCAATATCCCTAGGGAAACTTTACTGGCTAGCAATACCCGTACACAACTATCCAGACTTACATGGGTAACTACGTACACCCCTTTGAGCAACCGGATTAAGGGCATTGTCCGGAGATTTTGGCCTATTCTCAATAGTGCAGGCGAGACATTAGAATGCCCTTTATTCGCCTTTAAAAGAACTCACAACATCAAAGATCTGGTAGTTCACACAAGACCCATACATCACCAACTTACTGATGACCCCAGTCGAAGACAGTGGTTGAAAGTTAAAGGTCACCACCCGTGCGGTGGTTGTAACATCTGCCCGATGACTAGCAGTACTTACGAAGTGGACCTCGGTGAATCTAAGAAATGGCAATTGAGATCACATACCGATTGTCGCACAAAGAACTGTATTTACATGATTACTTGTCCATGTGATTTGAAGTACATAGGTATGACAACTAGAATGGTGAAAATACGAATCAACGAACACCGAAGCACCATTAGATGCAAGAGGTCTGCCACAAAACTGACTAACCACTATATTGAAAAATAACACACTCCAGATAATATCAGGTGGGTCATTGTAGAAATTATTAGAGACAACAAAGATTGCACGAACAGACTTTTTGAAAAGGACCAACGATGGGTTTTTAGGTTAAAGACCCATGTGTCTGGACTGAACGATGAGATCCCGTAGACCAACTTTATCCATCGATAATCCAGTCCCTTCAGGTCGTTGTAATTCTCATTCTGATTTTTTACATTGGTCTTTTTCACAATGGATACTGTCAACCTTTGTTGATATTCAGATCTCCTAATGCAGACCACTTTTTTATAAATATTAGGTATGCTTCCCCTATACTACCACATGGCAACTCTGGTAGATTGCCAAAAACCTCTTTATAAATGGCCGACATAGTTTTTGTCCTTTTTCTATTTTCTATATACTCTTGAATTCATGAGTCCTTCTTCTCTTTCCTATGTCTTTTAAACGGACGCCATTTGAACATTATCCTGAGTTCCGGGGACAGGTGAACCAACAGTCGTGGTTTCACACCAAGTAAGTGCCTTCTTGGGAACCCCTCACTGGCGATGCCCTTATTGGCATTTTCCTCCCCCCCCCCTCGTTGTTCTTAAACTTCTAAATCGCGCCTCTTTTCTTCAAAGCGTCTCGGACTAGATACCGGCCAACTCGCGCCTACTCACATGGCCCGGTCTAGTGTGGTGGGTGTGCTGTACAGATATTGTGGCGAGACGCGCGCTCCCACCTTCCTCGCCCCCTCAGTTTGAGTTTAGCATTTATACATCTTTCTCGGCTCGCATTTGACGGGCCGTTCTATCTCTATATTTTGAGATAGCGCGGGGATACTTCTAAGTGCCGGCCGTGAATGATACGCGCTGGAATCCCCGCACGCTCACTTTCTTTATTTACCATTATTAGAGGGTTTGTTCGGCTTGCTCAGAATGCCGATTACAAATCTATATTGTATTCATAGAGGCATTGTGTGCTGACGTATTCTTCTATAATAAGATACAGTGTGTGTGACTGCCCCTGCATTTTATTACTTGTTGTATATGAGCATTAAACTGTCCCATAGCTTGGGCTTTGTTTTCCGATTTGAGAATTCTGACAATTGTTCATATTTCTTCTTTCTCATCATTATAGGAGTACTACTCATTACAATCTTTTATAGGAAGTTAGGTGTTTGCTCTACATCATGCCTGTCATGGTTTCTGATAATATAATAATCTTCTCAGTCTACATGTCATTTAAAGTCTCTTTTTATTATATATATGTTTAGACCATAGTGGATTTCCAAGCCTGATGTTTCCCGATGGGGCCCTACCATTAAAATTTGGAGGGTAAGCATTGATATACCTTCACCAGCTGATTCTTTTTAATTTATCACTGTGGTACTTTTGTCACCTGGCACCTTTTGGGATCCTCCACGAGGGTATGGGACAACTGTTTAGGATAGTTAAAAACACAACTGTTGATGATTAAGTAACTCTTTGATTATGGTTTCCTTCCTACTTTTTAGGTTTCTGACTTCCCTAGTAGGGGACTCGAAATAACCTTTTCATAAACAATTTTTCATAAGGATTAGGTACGTACTAAGGTCCTGAAGAATCACATGAGATCATTATCGACAAAAAATAGCGAGAAACATGTTGACCCTCTTGATTGAGTGACACAGGGATTCTGTGTTCTCTCCCTTTGTACCAATTTCACTACGAGATTTAGTAAACTGTATATATTTTTGTCTAGGGAGTGTAGACATTACTTTACCATATCCCTATACATTGTTTTTAATCATGTCAGGGGTATTAATATCAGAATAAATAGTTAAATTTTACCTCTAGTCATTTTTAGCTTTTTCTATACCAATCCTTTTTCACGTCTTGACCGGTTTCACATCATTTTTCAAAAGATCTCCGGTAAAGAGCCCCCCCTGTGGGGCCCGTCAGGCATTGCAGTGCCGGCCTGACGAGGAGCATGGCCCTATGATGAAGCATGTCACCGGAAAGTGAGTGAGGCTCTTGCTTCAAGCATATTGCTTTTTCTTTTTCTTGGAAACCTTTGTTCTAGAGAACCCTTTTTTGCTGTTTTGGAACCGTGTGTATATTATTTTGATTTATCTATTATTGGGAGACTTACACACTGGACCTGGAGTTTTTCTCTCCGAATCTCCCGCATTGCCCCTCTTTTGCTGTTGTTTGACAGTCTTAGTATAAGCCATTCAAATGGAAATTGAAGATAGAATGGATGTAGGCATTTAAACAAATATGGGCAAAGCCAATCTGTTGCACTTTTCTAGTGCTTATTTGCTTGGGAGTATAGGTTTTGTTAATGTGACTAAGCATTGGCAAAGCCAGCAGTGATGCATGCCATTTTCAAATGTTACCTGGACATAAGAACACACAACATGATGTCATGTATCGTTTAGGAAGAGTTAACATTTTTGCATAGCACCTTTGTCATAAGTCATAACTGATGTGCTTCAGCAGTTGTACATCACTATGGCCCTCATTACAACCCTGGTGGACGGTGTTAAAGCGGCAGTAAGACCGCCAACAGGCCGGCGGTAAAAAAAATGGAATCACGACCATGGCGGAAACTGCCAACATAGACAGCCACTTTAACACTCCGACCGCCACAGCAGTACAAACACACAGCATGGCGGTCACCGCCAACAGACAGGCGGAAGACAATATACCACCCACAGCTTTAAGATAGGCCAATCCGCCACCTTTTCTGGGGCGGAGCCAACGCGAACAAAAACACGGCGGAAACTGGACTTGGAAGGGAAAACACTCACCTCTACACAACCCACAAGGAACTAGGATGCAATGGAGCCAGAACTCCAAATCCTCCCTGCGATAGTATTCCTGCTCCTCTACCAGGAGCACGACCGATGGCGGTGACGACCACGGTGAGTACTGCACCTACAACACAGGGGAGGGGGGAGGGAAAAGAGAGTGACACACACATGCAACACACAACACCCCCACCCTCACCCACTACAACATAGTGTTGTGGATGTGATACTCCACTGGTTCTGGAGGGGGCTTTGTGCTCAGAGTGCTTCATCCTGCCAAGGACTGAGGTAGTGGATGCCTTTCTCCACTGGTTCTAGAGGGGGCTTGGTGCCCAGAGTGCTTCATCCTGCCAAGGACTGGGGTAGTGGATGTGATACTCCACTGGTTCTGGAGGGGGCTTTGTGCCCAGAGTGCTTCATCCTGCCAAGGACTGAGGTAGTGGATGCCTTTGTCCACTGGTTTTGGAGGGGGCTTGGTGCCCAGAGTGCTTCATCCTGCCAAGGACTGAGGTAGTGGATGTGATACTCCACTGGTTCTGGAGGGGGCTTTGAGCCCCGAGTGCTTCATCCTGCCAAGGACTGAGGTTGTGGATGTGATACTACACTGGTTCTGGAGGGGGCTTTGTGCCCAGAGTGCTTCATCCTGCCAAGGACTGAGGTAGTGGATGTGACACTCCACTGACGGTGGTGCCACATGCAAGCTGCCGAGGCTCCTGGAACTGACCACCAGCCTCAGACGTCTGACCACTGGGGATGGCAGCCATGTCTGCGGTAGTGCCACTGGCTCAGGATGTTGCGGGCCGCTGGCAGTGCTGGTGGTGGTGTCAGTCGCAGCAGTGCTTGAGGCTGCCTCAGTGGCATCGGTGCTGGCGGCGGTGTCAGTAGCGGCGGTGCTGGTGGCGGACTCTGTTGCATCGGTGCTGGCGGCGGGCTCTGTGGAATCGGTGCTTGCGGCGTGCTCTGTGGCATAGATGCTGGCGGCGGCCTCTGTGGTATCTGTGCTGGCGGCAGCCTCTGTGGAATCAGTGCTGGCGGTGGTCTTTGTGGCGGCAGTGCTGTTGGCGGTCTTTGTGACAGCGGTGCTGGTGGTGGTCTTTGTGGAGCGGTGCTGATGGAGGGCTCAGTGACTGTGGTGCTGGTGGTGGGCTCAGTGACTGCGGTGCTGGTGGCGGCCTCAGTGTCTGCGGTGCTGGCGGCGGTCTCTGTGGCAGCGGTACAGGTGGCGGTGCTGGTGGCGGTCTTGTCCGCGTACAGGTTGGCATCGACGTGGACCTGCCCTTGATTTTCTGGCCCTTCCCCACCTTTGACGGTGGCGCAGCTGTCTTGCCACTTTCCACTTTTGTTTTGCCTGAGCCCTTGGTGGCAGGTGTTTTCGCCTTCTCCCTCTGGAATGTGGGCAACTTTTTGACCTTTGGAGGTGGCGGAATGTTCTTGCCCTCGCTCCGTGGGACACTGGCAGCCCTGTTGCTTGGCTCACTCCAAAATCCCGCTATTGCTGGCACCATTGTGCCCGGTGATGTGGTGGCTGAGGTGCTGGGTTGGGACCTGGAAAGGCGGGCCCTAGGGGACAGACGGGGGGGAGGTGTAGGGAAGAGGTCAACATTTGATAGGAAAAGCTTTTTAGACACACTGGGACGGGTAGATAGAGTGGGTTTGGGAGTGGAGGAAGAGGTAGTGGATGTAGGAGGTGTATGTTTGCTGACTTTGGGTGAAGGTGCATGGGCTGGAGGCTGTTGTGAGGTGGATGGCTGTTGGGTGGGTGTGTGCCTGCGTTTGTGTACTTTGGGAGGAGGGCTCACAGACACACTGGGAGAGCACACTGGGGATGTGTGAATGGTAGTGGGGGTGGTGAGTGCACGTGAGCGGTGTGTGGTGATGGGCGTGCTGGTGATGTAGTGCATGCAGGTGTGAGTGGAGACGAGACAGGGAGGGAGGAAGGAGACGTGGAGGAGGGGGACACAGTGGAGGCAGTGGATGTTGGTATGTGTGCATGGGTATCGTGCTTGTGTGAGTGCCTGTGGGATGTGTGGTGCTTATGTTTGCCTGAGCTACCCTTGTGTATTATGTTGATGTGTGTGCATGCTGGTATGATGGTGTGCTTGGGATAGGCTGAGGTACAGGGGATTGGGTCTGGGTGGAGGAAGTTGAAGGGGGGAGGCTAGACACAGGGACAATCGCTGCCATCAGTGCAGAGGCCAGAGCCTGAAATACTCTCTGTTGGGCTGCCTGGCCAGAATGAATGCCCTCCAAGTATGCATTTGTTTGTTGCAACTGGCTCTCTACACCCTGGATGGCATTCAGAATGGTAGACTGCCCAACAGTGAGAGATATCAGGAGGTCAATAGCCTCCTCACTGAGGGCAGCAGGGCTGACTGGGGCAGGGCCTGAGGTGCCTGGGGCGAAGGAGATGCCCACCCTCCTGGGTGAGCGGCCACGGGACACACGCTGAGGGGCTGCTGGGAGGGCGGTGCTGGTAGGGGTGTGGCGGATATACCTGTTGATGCGGGGGGAACAGAGGGGCCCGCCACCGCAAGGGAGCTCCCATCAGAGGAGGAGTCTTGATGTCACCTCCTGTCCCCGCCGTGGAGCTCCCCTCACCCTCTGTCCCACTGGTGGCTTCAGACTCTGTTGTCTCGCCCTCCAGGGCCATGTGGGATGCAGCTCCCTCCTGCTCCTGTGCCACTGCTCCTCCGCCTGATGATGCTAATGCACACAAGAACAGGAAGTTCACAAAAAGTGGGGGGGAGACAGAAGAAAGACATGTTCAGTGCATGCAATACCGCTACCGTTGGCGGACACTACAGACACAGCAGCCCTCTGCACTACGCCATGCACTTAGAGTTCCCTAATTAATCACAGGGTCATGGGGTACAAGGCCTATGCCCGATTGCTGCACACATGGAAGTCACAGGAGCCTGACTAGGTGTAGATGGCTCTTACCACTGGTGGGGTTGCGGTGCCACATAGCCTGCCTCATGAAGGGACCTTGCCTACAAAACTCGCCCTGGCCTAGGGGAACCCACAGCCCACCTCCCCCACCCAGACACCTCATAATGCACACAGAGTCAGATGGATGTGACTGTACTCACCCCCTTGTGGCTACTGTGATGCCCTCAAGCGCCCATCCAACTCCGGATACTCCACCGCCAGGATCCGGAACATGTGGGGGGTCATGGTGCGACGGGCACCCCTCCCACGTTGGGAGGCCATCCCAGCTGGGCCTCCGCCGTCTTCTTGCTCCAGCGACGAATGTCCTCCCATCTTTTCCGGCAGTGGGTGCTCGGTCTGTGGAATACCCCCAGGGTCCAGCCATCCTTGGCGATGGCACGCCAAATGTCCTTCTTCTGGTGGGCGCTGACCTAGAGGAATAGTACAGGGGAAAATGATAATCTTTAACCGGCCGGACCGTCACAGTCATTGACCCACATTCCCACCCTTGCCCTGACTCACATACACTCACCATCCTCACATGCAGGCCTCAGTCCCCCCACCCCTGTATCTTCCATCCACACCACTCCAAACAGGCATTGCCCATACAGCATGCTCACAGTGTACTCACCTGTTTGTCTGGAGGACCGTAGAGTAGCGTGCATGGGGGAGGACCCCATCCACTAACTTCTCCAACTCCTCCGAAGTGAAGGCAGGGGCCCTTTCCCCAGACACATAAGCCATTGTCGCTTCCAGACTGAGGTCCCAGCAGCACTTGCAGTGTAGGTCCTCTCCTGTCAAAGGTCAGGTATCAAGTGAGTGAACAGAGAGAAAATGGCTGTCACGTCCGCGGCGGTGTGTACCGTCACCGCCGGCGTACATCGTCATTGGCTCCTGGGACTCATAGGGTCCAATGTTAACCAATGCAGGATTGCGCCGTGTCTTCGACTGCCTACCGCGACGGTGTACAATGCCAGTGCAGTTACCTCATATCCCCTTGTTCCACATTACAGGTCAGGCAGGTGCCATTTCAGGGGCCCACATGGCATTAATTTTAAATGCGTCACACCTATCTAAGCCTTACATACACACAGTGACAGGCACATTGCGGATTGATAAATGTGTGCAATAAATTCTTATTTTAATATCTCAGTGTTGGCTGACTCTGTGCTCGCTGTTCTCGTCCATAGGGCACGTCCACTGGGGCAGGTGAGGAGATGGCAGCATCCTCCGGTGTACAGACCGCTGGTGGACCTGTCGGCAATGGAAGACAGACACATCATTATCACTTACAGACTTGATCGTGCAACAATCCAGGAACTGTGCCCAGTTGGAGCCAGACCTGATTTCAGCTATCGGCCATCCCACAGGAATCCCCCCCTAGTGCAGGTCCTGTCAGTACTCCATTTCCTGGCAAGTGGGTGTTTTCAAACAACAGTGGCCATTGCATCAGGGATGTCCCAATCAATGTTCTCTAACGTGTTGTCCAGAGTGTTATCTGCCCTGCTGAAACACATGCGCAGCTACATCGTTTTTCCTCAGGTGGAGGATTTGCCCACAGTGAAAGGTGACTTCTATGTCCTAGGACATATCCCCAACATCGTAGGTGCCATTGATGGGACACATGTGGCCTTGGTACCCCCCGCAGGAGTGAACAGGTGTACAGAAACAAGAAGAGCTACCATTTTATGAATGTGCAGATGGTGTGTTTGGCCGACCAGTACATCTCCCATGTGAATGCCAACTTTCCAGGCTCAGTGCATGACACTTACATTTTGAGGAATAGCAGCATCCCTTATGTGATGGGGCAACTCCAGAGGCACCGTGTGTGGCTAATAGGTGAGGACAAGGACACTATACCGTGTGAATGATTGTCTGGGTCTGGGATTGTCCCTAAGGGTTAGTGTGTGTCTAACAGTTGTCCCTCGACATTTGCAGGTGACTCTGGTTACCCCAGCCTGTCATGGCTACTGACCACAGTGAGAAATCCCAGGAGAAGGGCAGAGGAACGCTACAATGATGCACATGGGCGAACTAGGAGAGTGATCGAAAGGACCTTCGGCCTCCTGAAGGACAGAATCCGGTGCCTCCATATGACAGGTGGTTCTCTCTACTACTCATGAAAGAAGGTGTGCCAGATCATCGTGGCCTGCTGTATGCTGCACAACCTGGCTTTGCGACAACAGGTGCCTTTTCTGCAGGAGGATGGTCCAGAAGGAGGTCTTGTGGCAGCTGTGGAGCCTGTGGACAGTGAAGAAGAGGAGGCAGAAGAAGAGGATATTGACAACAGAAACAACGTTATCCAGCAGCACTTCCAATGAGACACAGGTAAGAAGACATCACTGCCTCCTACATCTCATACAATTGTTCGACCTATCATATGTCTGTCACTTTCACTCAGTGTATGGACCCTGACTTGTCACTTTGCCTTTCCATTTCACAGATGTGGGTCCCACTGTGTGACCTCTGCTATATTACCTCATGGACTAGACAATACAATGGACATTGCTATTTTCCTTAGTTATAGCAAATACACATTTGTGAAAGCACAGACTGACTCCAGATTGTTTTGTGATTCAAGGGTGTTTATTTAAGTGCAAAATAGTGGAGGGGGTTGTAAAATGGTCAGGGGTGACGGTGGAAGAATGTCCATGGCAGAGTCCAGTTATTAGTCTCACAGGTGCTTTGTCCAAAGGGGCATAGGAAGTGGAGCTACGGCAGTTTAAGGATGGACAGGGTAACGAAGTGGGACAGAAAGATGACATTCAGGGTGGTCTCATTTCTTGGCGGGGTTCTTGGCATTGCTCCCTGTCTTTGTCCTGGATCTCAGGGACCGTTTGCGGGGTGGTTCTCCATCTGCAGTGGGTGGGGTGCTGGTGTCGTGGTCCTGTGGCGGTGCCTCTTGTCCACTAGCGCCGGCGGAGGTGGTGGGCTGTTCATCATCGAGGCTAATGTCAGGGCCCCTTTGTTGTGATACAGTGTCCCTCCTAGGGTTCACAAGGTCCTTCAGCACCCCTACAATGGTGACCAGGGTGGTGTTGATGGACTTGAGTTCCTCCCTGATCCCCAAATACTGTTCCTCCTGCAGCCGCTGGGTCTCCTGAAAGTTGGCCAGTACCGTTGCCATCGTCTCCTGGGAATGATGGTTGCTCCCATGATGATGGAGAGGGCCTCTTGGAGAGTGGGTTCCCTAGGCCTGTCCTCCCCCTGTCGCACAGCAGTCCTCCCAGTTCCTCTGTTTTCCTGTTCCTCTGTCCCCTCAACTGTGTGCCCACTGCCACTGCCCCGAGGTCCCTGATGTTCTTGGGTTGGTGGGTTTGCCTGGGTTCGCTGTAGTGGTGGACACACTGCTGCTTGACGTGTCCTGGGGACAGAGGTATGGGCCCTCTAGGTGTGTGCTGTGCTGGTGTTTCCTGAGGGGGGAGGCTTTGTGGTGGCATGTACCAGTGTGTGAGGAACCAACTGTCCCGAGGTCCCAGATGGGCCGGGCTGGTCATCTAGATCAAGTTGGACAGAGCTGCTGTCATCACTGTGGGCCTCTTCTGTGATGGGTGTGGACATGTCTGGAACTTTATGTCCAGTGACGTTGGGTAGGGGTCCTGCAGGGGTGTAAAGGCATGATTATTGCATCTGTGTGTGCCATCGTGTGCAATGGGTGGGTGACCCTGTACCCCAGTGCTCACATTCTTGTCTAGGAACTTGTGTGATAGTTGGTTTGGGGATCTGTGTGGGTATCTGTAGTGGACATGCTTTGGTGATGGGTGTCAATGCTTTGGTGTTGCATGCAGGGCTTGGTATTGGGATGTGTGGGTTATGATAGTGGGATATATGTGAGGTGTTGGAGTGATAAGGGTGAGGGTGAGGGTGGGGTATGTGATAGCATGCAGGTAGGGTGGGGGATGTAATAGTTAAGATTTTACTTACCAGAGTCCATTCCTCCTGCTACTCCTGTGAGGCCCTCAGGATGCAGTATAGGCAAGACCTGCTCCTCCCATGTTGTTAGTTGTGGGGGAAGAGGTGGGGGTCCACCGCCAGTCCCCTGAACTGCAATCTGGTGTCTTGAGACCACGGAACGCACATTCCCCCGTAGGTCGTTCCACCTCTTCCTGATGTCATCCCTAGTTCTTGGGTGCTGTCCCACTGCATTGACCCTGTCTACGATTCTGTGCCATAGCTCCATCTTCCTAGCTATTGAGGTGTGCTGCACCTGTGATCCGAATAGCTGTGGCTCTACCCGGACGATTTCCTCCACCATGAACCTGAGCTCCTCCTCAGAGAACCTGGGGTGTCTTTGGGGTGCCATGGTGTGGTGTGGGTGATGTGTGAGGTGGTGTGTATTGTGTGATGTGTGAGGGGATGTGTTTGTGTGTGTTGTGTGAGGTGCGTGGATGTTGTGTGAGTGATGGTGTTGTGTGCCTGTGGATGCTAGTTTGTTGATGGTGGTGTCTCTCTCTGGCCTTCTCTCACAATTCTGGTCATAGGGGTTTGTGGGTGATGTGGGTGTGTGTTTTATATTGTATTGGGTGTGTGGGAGTGGTGTGTGTATGTGTATCAGGTGTGTGTATTTCGAATTGTCCAATGTGGTTGTGTTTTGTAAATGTGTGTGTATTTTGAGCGCAGTGGTGTGTACCGCCAATGGAATACCACGGTTGAAAGACCGCCGCGTGGATTTGAGGGTCGTGATAGTGTGGGCGTATTCCTGTTGGCGTGACGGTGTCGGTTTTGTTGTGGCGGACTTGTGTGGGTGTCTGGATTTTGGCATATTCCGGCCTGTGGGTCGTAATAGCTGTAGCGGATTTCCGCCGCAGCAGCGGTGTGTTGGCGGTCTTCTGCACGGCAGTGAGCGGGATTTACCGCCAATGTTGTAATGAGGGCCTATATCTTGCTCCAGATATGCACCTGCAAAAATGTTTTAGACACAAAATCTGCCACCTCTATGTTGTCAAGGTATTTATACAGCGGTAAAAATAAATTTAGCATTCTTACTTCTCTATTTCTTGGCCCTAATGATACAGTGGTAGTCAATATTGTGATATTTTGAAGGTTAATATTGTGACCACACTATAGTGTTATAGGGCACTGTAGACTGCACCCTTTGTTATCTTTATTTTTAGTAAACTATTATTTATTTCTCTTAATAAATATATAACTTGTTTTTATGTGGTGCTTCCTGGAGAAGATTTCACTTTTTTGTTGTAATTAAAAAAACTATTTATTTTAGTCAACTCAATGATACTCATTTTTATCAGTCTCAAAGGATGGAAGACTGGAATGACTGCTTGCATTTAAACCAGTGCACTGCAGGTAATAAATGGATGTCAGCAGACTTAACAGTTTCTTATTCTCACTTATGCACAATCTTTAATTAACCATTCTTTAATTAACTTGCTGTCAAAATGCAACATTTCATTTTTTAGGTTACATGCAATTTAGTTTTCAGATAGTACTCCATTTTGAGAATAATCCCACTTATCGAAGAAAACAAAATCAGCTGCCACTAAACTTTTTTTACATAATTTCATACATTTTTTTGGGGACATAAACCCTCTTTGTAGTTTCTGGCACACCATTGTCTTGGAATATTAACTTCATTTTGATCCAAGTTTTTATGTTCTGGCCCTACTTACGAGTTTGTGGGGAGTGCTGGCATGGAGTTTTTTTTTTAGAAACGCTCTCCCGTAGGTTAAGATCTCGCTAAGCCATTCCATGGTGTGGCTAAATTCGGTTAACACTCCTATTCCAGACCCTCTGCTAATCTAATTAGTGGGGCTCCATTCTGACTGGGATGGCAAGAAGTAGGGGTTTGCCTGTGTACTGGCCTGCATTCCCTCTTTGAAGACTAGTTTGGCTATACAGCCCCTTCCTGCCTTTTGCTCTGCAGCCTGCAGATCTCCAACCACCAGATGTCTCTGTTTCTTAATACAGACCACTTCACACCTCATGAAGATAGTTTGGCTCAGCCTGGCAGAGGCTGGCCAGTCAGAGAAGAGCTGCTGAAAGGCTGCATTCAGGCTCATCAGAAAAGCAAGTTCTATACCTTATTTTCTGTGATAGTTGTAATACAACTAACAGTGGCAAGTTGTTGTATTTATTCTAACTATCATTTTAAGTCATTGAATGAAATTTGTACCCCATTCCTATCAATAGTTACACTTTAATAAAGTATTCTCATGTTGGCCTCTGGGGCTAATGTACTACAATGGGGAAAAATAAATTGCTCTCACCAGGGCATTTAAAACATATTTTATAATGTCCCTGCTTATAGTTACATGGCACCCTATACCTGGGACAACTAGGGGAGACCTTATGGGTGACATATGTACAAATAAGGTAGTTTAAGACTTTTGAAATACTAATAATCCCAAAGTAAAATGTGCACTTTTAAAAGCAGCCTGCAAAGCAGTGCTGCCTTTAAAATGACAGCAAGTACCACAGCGTGCACACTTAAGTGCATTAAGTCTACCGGGCCTCTAAACATGCAGGCCCTGCCATATACTAGGGACTTACAGGTAGCTTGTCATGCCAATTTCAACTATGCCTAATTACATATACATTTTAAACAGAGCCCTGGCCCTGGGGCTGGTTAGCAGAGTCTAGTGCACAGAGTCAGAAAACCAGCATCTGGCAGTCAAAAATGGGGCAAAAAGTGGGGGGACACTGCAAAAAGCCCTGGTTTATCACAACTCCTGACTCAGGTCAAGTCCTTCCATCGATGCACATTGAATCACTTTTCAGGGTCCCCATAAATCAGTCCAAAACACCTTTGGCTTGAGTCCACAAGGGTGTGATTTTCTGATGGTTGATATCAAGGCTGGTTAGAAATTCCTTGAACTCCTTCCTTACGAATGGTGGGCCATTGTCAGACTTGAGAAGTGCCCTGGATGCCCAACTCTGCAAAGATTTTGAGTAGTTGCTCAATGACCTTGTGGTGTGTTGTGGATGACATGTCATCCACCAGAGGGAAACCTGAATGCTTGTCAATGACCACCATAAAATGTTGTCCATTTCCTACGGGCCCAAAGAGGTCTCTGGCAATTCTTTCCCATGCATGTCCAGGGAGATCAGACATGGTTAGTGAATGCTGGGTCACCTTAGGAGACAGGCAGTAGCATAAATGACACTACTTCAGCTCCATCTCCACTTTCTCAAACAAACATGAGAACCACATTTGATCCCTCATTACCCGCTTGATGGCCACAATGCTACGATTGCCTTTAAGGGTGAATTCAATAATTTGCTGTTTCAGGCTCGCCAGTATGACAATCCAGGATCCTCTTAGCACAATCCTCTCTATAGTGATTGACAGTTCATCTTGAAATTCGATATCCTTGCTTAAAGGTCAAACACTGTCTCCAGGACTGGGCTGAAATAACGTCTTTAAGGACACTCATGTCTTTATCAGCATTAGTAGCAGCAGCAATCTGCTTAATGAACACAGCTGCAGGTGTTCTGGACTTCACAATGAAGATGGTGAATGCCTCTGCAGGTTCCGAAATTGAACTGTGCCATGTAAGGGATACTCATGAGAAATAATCTGCACAGTTTTAATTCTTGCCTGGCTTGTACAAACTTATGGTATTCTTGTAGGCAGAACCCCAACCTCTCAATGCGAGGGAGCATCTTGGCTTTTAGACTGCCGAAAATGGTGAGGAAAGGCTGTTGGAGAGTGATAATAGTGAAAAATGCTTTCCATACGGAAACACATGAAAATGTTCACAGGCCCATACCACAGCTAAACTTTCTTTTTTCAGCTGGGAATAGGCACGCTCTGTATTAGATAAACTTCGACTGGCGTAATTTGCAGTGTGTCTCCGAGCATTAAGATCCTGAGCGAGGACTGCACACAACCTCACTGGGCTTTCATTAATAGTGATCTCAGCGTGCAATTTAAGATCAAAGTAAGCCATTTCAGTCACATTTTTAAAAGCAGGTTTTACCCTTTGCAGTCATGTTCAGCAGACCATTAGAATTGGACATTTTGTTTTGCCAGTTCTCTCAAGGGGACACTCTTGGTGGCAAACTCACAAATGTACCTTGAACAATAGCTGGCCATGCCCAAAAAGGACCGCACCATGGTGATTTCTTGTGGAGGACTGATGGCTGACAGTGCCCATACTTTGTCAGGATCAGGAGTCATGCCTCCATCAGAAAATATGTGTCCAAAGAATCTGAGCTTTATTTTGTGGAATTCACACTTTTCGGCATTTGCGGTGAGACCAGCATCTGTAAGTAACTGACACACTTGTTTTGAGGGCTTTATCATGTCCTTCCGTGTTGCACCAAATACCAGCACATCAACACTGTAATTAAACACATGCATCATAGGCTGAATATTCTTACGTATTACATCTTGGAACATTTATGCAGAAGATGACAATCTAAACCTTATTCTTTTGTATCCAAGTAAACCGACAGTCGAAAAAGTGGTAATGTACCTGCAGTTTTCTATGAGTTCAAGCTGATGGCAGCTCTTGTTCATGTCAAGATGGGAGAAGACTTTGGCGCAATTCAGCTGCATGATTATATCCGCAATGTGCAGACCAGGATGTCTCTCTCAATTGCTTTGTTCGCTTGGTGCATATCCATGCAGCTGCACACCGAATCTTTACTGTACTTTTTCAGCACTACCACAATGGGCAACACCTATGGCGCTGGACCAGTACAGCTCTCAATAATGTTATGTTTCAGCAAAGTTTCTCGCTACTTGTAGATGAAAGGCTATTCTGCAATGTCGGTGTGCAATAGACCAAATGTCTTCATTGAAGTGAAGTTGCACCTTCCTCGTTTTAAGCTTTCCTAGGCCATGAAACAGTGATGGGAACTGGTTCATGATATCAGAGTGTATGTTCAATTTGCAGTTGATTAATATCAGTCCTATGTCAGCAGCAGCTGCAAAGCTAAGTAGACATGCATTAGATGGAGTACCTTGAAGAACATGAATGGAGGCCTGCACAGACATCTTCTTGTGTCGCAAAGTCGCTGTGAATGATCCTTGACTCCCCACAGTTGGGAAGCAGTTTCGTATTTAATTCAATCCCATTGCAATTTGATAAAACATTGATAGCCAAATTTCAACAAGATAGTAATTCATTTATATGGGCACAGAGGGGAGCAAGAATTTCTTGGAAGAAGCTACGCAGAAGAAAGGAAAAAGGGGGATTAGCGTTACCTGATCTGGAGCAATATGGTTGGGTTTTTCAACTTAAAAACGTTGGGATGCTCTGCTCCTCTGTAGACGCTACAGCAGTGGGGTTTATGTTTAAGGCTATGCTAGCGGAAATGAAGGGGGGCTCAAATCATTTTTTATTTAAATTTGGGGATCCTAAATGTTTAAAAAAAATTAAGTTAAAGGTTTTGAGGGATGCAATAAAATTATGGTATAGCATAAGGTGTATGTGTAAGATGGATTATTACAGTAGTCGGGCACCCATTTGGGATTCACCAGGCACGCCAGAGTGCCAAAAAGATGTGTTGGCCACTCCAATCAAGAATGCAGGGTTTAAATGCTGGGGTGAGTTAGTTAAGGAAGGTTGTTTACTCCCCTGGGAGGAAATCTGGGTGAAAACAGGTGGGGGCTTGTTAAAACTAAAGTACCTCCAATTGAATGGGTGGGTACGGAAGGATGGCTAGAGTTGTGGCTTGCAGTATCAGATAGAGGAAAAGATTATGGAATATCCCCCACCCAAAAAAGTAGTGGCTACTTGGTATTGGGAGATGGTGGCTATAGTAGATGGGGAATTTAAGTTAGCCGACGATTTATGGGGTGATTTCTTTCCGGAAATGCAGTTATGCGAGGTCTGGCAGGCGTCTATGCGTACCTTATACCTAGTGGTTAAACCTGCCCCATATAGAAGAAATCACCTATTTGTAATACATATGGCATACCTGTCACCTTATAGGCTCTCAAAAATGGGGAAGGGAGAGGTGGCTAAATGCGGAAAGTGTGGAATGGAAAAGGCCACAGATGTTCACATGTGTATGGAATGTTCGGTAATCCAACCTTTTTGGGAGGCAGTGAGATATACGATCTCACAGGTATTGGGTGTTGTGTTTAAGATTACCTTATTATTAGTTATCTTTGGAAGATTAGAGCAGATAGGAAATCTAAGAAGTGTCCCGCAGAAATTGCAGTTCTACGATATCTTGTTAGCTAGGCGAGAAATTTGTAGGAAAGGGATAGGTAAGGTCACTCCCTCTTATAAAGAGTAGTTGGATCAACTGACATATGTGTATAAAATGGATACGGTAATGGGGATTACTAAACCAAATAAATTCTGGTCACCATTTAAGGCCTGGTTGGAGGAACACATGGTGAAGACTACGTAATTTTGTCCTATGTTTATTCTTCTCTTGTGTCTCTCATAGTTGTGAAATCAGGGTGATATGTGTACCCCTGCGGTGGGTATGATGAGAGAGAGAGAAGAAGGCTCCCTCCCCAGTTAATGAGGCAGGTTGATCACAAGATTGAAGAAAGACCTGGAGCCTGGGATGAATGAGGACAAATAAAAAAAAATAAAAAAATAAAACAGTTGGGAAGCAGCTCATGTGTACATCTTCGCATTTGATGCTTTAAGTTGCGGTACCGGTGATACATTGTTAAATTGTTCAATAGGCAAGATGTTGATCGATGCACTGCTATCAATTACAAACATTATAGGGCAACCACTAGCTTTTAGTTTGATCTTGGGGTAATGTCCATAGGAGTTCTTTTGTTTTCTTTACTCTCTTGCTTCTGCACTTCATTTGTCTTCTGTGCAAGCGGTAAGGGCCAGTTGTGCAATTTTCGCTCCCTTTTATCTATGATCATTGCACATTCAACCTCTTCACTGTTGCTTGATGGTGACATTGAGGAGCTCTTGCAGGATGAATTTGATGACAATCAACTTTGTTTGGTTTCCACCTGTCGCAGCTGGGGCCATTTTTTGTCTATGTGGGTGTGGCGAGAATGCTTCTAGAATCTTTTGGTGTCCATTTCCTCATCCTGAAGTGACGCACTTGGTTTTTCTTTTGCTTTTCAAACAATTATGAAGTGATTCTCCTTTCTGCACCTTTACACATTTGTCTGATGGGTGGACATTTATTTTCATGTAGAAATGAAAATCCACATCGGAAACACAGTCTTTCTTTCTTCGAGGCTGTCAACTTACGGACATCTGCTTGGTGCTGGTGTCTACTGTTTATGACCAATGCTGAGTTACCTTTTGCTGTTCCCGCTTTCATGTTGGCAGCCTACCGATTGAGCTGTTCCTCAGCTCTAGCAGCCATCAGTACTTTTCTAGACTGAGTGTCTCTCGCAACATGCATCTTCTAAATGAGCCCAACGAACAGCTACAAATGATTCTGAGGCGTATGGCTTCTCCATGTCACTAAATTCGCAATGTTTGATGACCACATGAAGCCTTTCAACAAACTCATCCATTGCCTCATCAACTTGTTGTCTCCATTAATTGAAGATGTGCCTTTAATAGTCAACATTTAGCATCAGATTGAATTTCACTAATAATGCTTCCTTAATTTGACGGTATGACATTGTCTCAGTCTGTGAGATTTTCTTTATCACTTCTTTCACTCCATCACCAGTGAAATTCTTTAAATATTTAATGATTTTTTCATCATTTGCTTCTTCCAGAGTGTCTATGAAATCATCGAAGATCTCAATCCACATGGTCCATCTGGCACAAGTATTCTTTTTTTTATGGCGAGAGAGGCTTAAAAAATGCTGCATAACTGCAGTCGATGTCTCTGTGGCAGTCAACTGAAAAAACTGACAAAGTTCACAATTCCGAAGGTAGCTTCAGCTGTTTCTACGGCGACCAAAAACCTTGAGAGCACAACGCCTGTGTTCGGAGTCACCTTGTCTGATTTTATGGTTGTAAGGCCAATGACTAAGGTTTGTTATTTGTAATTGGTTGTCGCTGCTTTCTAGCTTGATATCTGGTTGTTGCTGCCTGTGTTGTACCTGGTTGTTACTGCCTTTAGCGTGTTCTTCGTATGACTGATAGCTCTGTCTTGTGGCGTGCACTCCACATACACTAAATGGAGGCTTCTTCAATTTTGGCTTGGGCACGTGTGGCACGCACAAGCACTATGCTATTCCACGCAAACTCTCCGGGAGAGCAGTTCTGTTTCTTCTGGGCATAGTTCCCCTACTCGTCGCCAGTTGTAGCATCTTCCTCAGCCTGGTAGCATGCACAAAAAAACACCACACACAGAGCTCGTAGTTAATGTCTTTTCTCATGAGGGTACAACATTCTACTGACTTCTCAATATCCCATTACCTTTGCAGACCATACCTTAACACCTTGCAGATCGATTACATAATTTCCTTCATAAGTCCACCCCTAGTCACAGGGTCCTAACATGTACAGTCCTAAGATACTACAGTCCTCTGATACTGTGAAAGGGCTATCACTAAAAATGATAAAACATCTCAGTAATTGAATGGCCCATCTGTGGGTTGGACCAAAATGTGAAGGGCCTGTCAGCAAAACAATGAGAGAACAGGGCTGACGAATTACCTAATTGAAGTATACTAGGCTGTGAGCTGATCAAAAGTGTGATTGACAGGTACAGAAAGCAATGGCAGAAGTAGGCTGACCTGAAGCTTACATTTAATGTATATTATGATGTACATAATATGTATTATTTACAAGGGGAAACATCCCAAATAATGTGTTGAAAACAACGTGGACATTTCCTATGCTTGTGGGTACAACTCATGCCTTTTTCTTACCCACACATGTGCAAAACTATGCATATGAATGGTTAAGGCAGAGAAAAAGGCAGAGAGCTTGAGAGAGGATGCACTGAGGTAAGTGGGGCTGGGGCAGGGCTGGGGGTGGATAAAGGGCTTTTCAGACTATGTTTTTTTTAGGGGTGGGGGCTTTGGGAAAGTTTAATTTTTAGGGCTTAAGATTGATTGGAGGGACTGGGTCGTTTATTTTTTAGGAGCGAGCATAGGAGGTTGGGGTACTTTTTTTAAGCCTTAGGGTGGGGGCAGGCTAGTTTATTTTTTTGGGTTGGAGGAAGGGCAGAAGGAGAGGAGGAAGGATCGGCAGAGGACATAGTGAGGTAAGTGGGGTTAAATTTAGTTCTTAGGGCGGGTGGGGTCAGGTAGTTTATTTTTCTATGGGTGGGGTGGGGGTTGGGGTGGTTTTTGCTTTTAGGGCTTATGGTGGGTGGAGGTTTGAGGTAGTTTATATATTAGAGGTGGCAGATGGTTTTAGGGCTCAGGGCCGGTGCAGAGTGTCGGCGTATTTTAGTTTTTAGGTGGGGGGTCAGGGTAGCTTTTTTATAGGGCTTAGGGTGGGGGAGTCAGGGTAGTTTATTGGAGGTGGGGGAAGGTTTTAGGGTTCTGGGTGGGTGTCGGTGTTGGGTGGTTTAGATTTTAGGGGCAGGGCGTAGTTTATTTATAGGGCTTAGGGTGGGGTAGTATAGTTATTAGGGGTGGAGGAAGGTTTTACTGCTCAGAGCAGGTGGGGGTGTCGGGGTAGTTTCATTTTAGGGGTGGGGTCGTTTTTTCTTTAGGGCTTAGGATGGGTGAGGGACAGGGTAGTTTAATTATTAGGGGTGGGGAAAGGTTTTAGGGCTCAGGTCAGGTTGGGTCTGTATGGGTAGTTTACCTATTAGAGGTGGGGTAGTTTTGTGCCTCAGGGCAGGTGGGAGGTGTATGACAGAACCACACATGCCGTTTCCACATATGCCTTTTCTAAGCATGCTTTTACAATAAAATTTGTTGTAAAGGCATGTGTGGTAAAGGCATGTGTGAAAAAGACGCAGTTGTGGTTCCAACTGCATTGTCGAGTCATGCATTGATCTGGTATGCGTGGTTCTGTTATACAACCATTTACAAGAGGATGGTGAGATAGCTAAACCTTTCTCTAGTCCAGTTCTAAAAAGGAGACGTCTCAGAACAGTCCAAACTGATGCTGGTTTGGTTTTGAGTGAGTACCATGCTGGACGTGCTTCATTCACTTAAATGGTATGGGATATTTTTACACTATATAACTGTTATAATTGTGCCTTTGAATGTGTTGTGTCTGTTCTGCTAAATCTAATTTAACAATCCATTTGTATGTGATATACAATACATCAATTGAAACCGCCAGGTCAAAAAACCCAATATTTGTAAAAAACGGACTCGACCAGTGGGGATGATGAGGGGGCAGGCAGCAACAGAAGAGAAGGTAGGGTTGGGCGGAGTGTAAATGTTGTCAGGTGGTGAGAACAAATGGGAGAACAATGGAGGAGGTAGTCATGGGGGACTATTTTACAACTGAAATAAATAAATAAAAAGCATAGAGGGACTGTGATGGGTGAGGGAAGCAGAATGGAAACTTGGGGGTTTGGAAAAGTGAATGTGAGGGAGAAGAAGCACACAGAGATTGACTAAGGAAGAACAAGCACTCCGTTGGAATGCTGGAAGTAAAAAAAAGAAGTCTCTTCACCTCACCTAAGCCATGAAAGGATACAACTCACCCAATCGGAGTACTATGAGGATGAAATGCTCTTAGGGAGGACAAACACAAGAGGAGCAGGGGAGTGAGATAGAAAACACAGTCATGCAATCATGAGCAACAAGCTATCTGAAAGCCCACTCTATGTACATTGGAGACAGGCGCCTGAGCAGCTTAAATGCTTTTTCTTCTTTTTTCTTGTGGCCTACTGGTAGGCAATCACCCGGTGGCCATATGGTAATTATTCTCATGATCCATCTGAAGTATGGATTGTGGGAAATATGTGTAGGATTTGAAATATTTATGTCTGCAATATACTTCTGTTATCCTCTTTATTTATTTTAATACACAGGTCCAATGCACGCATGGGTGAAATATGTTCCTCATGCTCTGGTGAAATTGGCAGTAAGTAAAAGGTGGCAATAAAACATGTTGGCCTTTTTGTTTAAAATGGTCTGAACATGGTATGTGGTTTTTAATCATAAGTGTGAGCAAAGTAATTAAATACAGTTGCCATGTGCCCCAAACACATTTTTAGTCGAAATTTTTGGGTGAGGAAGAATTTCTCCTCCCTATATGAGGGCCCAGGTAGGACTGTTTTAGATGTGTGTTATACACAATAAGTTACACAGATATACATACACAACTTTCGTCTGAGTTTGTTTGGGTGTGCGTTCCTCCGTATGTATAAAGTGAGGAATTTGGTGAGAACTTGCCAAATGCTCTATGGTGGCTGCTTACGTGAGGCACTGCCTATATATTGTCTTAAATATTTTTATATTGACAAAATTTTTTTTTTCACACATGGTGTATCCCTAGGCATAGGACCTGCCTTTTTAAATGTAACACACACTGGGGGTGTTCCTAGATAGATACTAGAACCGTTTCTGAGTAATGGAGAAAAGGTGGTTCCCTTGTACTTAAAAACAGTGGTGTGAGACATATCAAGGGCATTTGTGATGAGTACCTCTTACAATCATGTCAATAATATTTATTTTTCTGAATAAAAAAAAAAGAAAATTACTGGGGTAAATTAAAGTCTCATCAATAGATAAAACAATGCACTGGTGAAAAACGATCAGCAGGTGGTAGAAGAACACCATGTTCAAATGTATTCCCCACAATAGTTCTTCTTAAATAAACCAAATGCTCGCAGCTGAGATACGAGTCACAGTGAGCAATGTGAACTCTGCAAGCCATGATCAAGTGAAATAAGGTCTCTCAAACAAGACTTCTAATAAGCAAGAAACCACAGTAAACGTAAGCGCTCCAGAGCTCTCTAAGGCAAGACTAGTGCATCCAAAGTGGCGCATGCGACCCTCATGTCATTAGGGCGGCCGCAGCTCAGGAAACAAGGTGCTTCAGAAACCAGGTTTAAAATCCGACGCAGGGTACAAGTCCTAACAAAAAAAAGTGGGGGGACTCACCTTGTTAGGCAATATGCAAATGACATCACAGTGCCTGACATCACAGTACGTGGCATCTCAGGAATGGAGATCACAGGAGGTGGCATCACAAGCCATGACTTTACAGGAAGTGGAAGTGACTTCAGATCTTAAGACCTTGCATAAATGTTTCACATATATCTATCATGAGTACGTTTTAGCTCATTACTAGTATACATGCAACCCCTCCGGAGTAGGCACAAGACTCACTCTTTGTAAGCTACACATAGATTTTTGTCAGCATAAAGCTTCCTTTAGCCAAGAATTGAGCAAACTATCTCCACCGCCAGCCTACTCAAAGAGGCATAATATTCCATATGCAGCACATTCTACGTAGATGTCATTGCTATAGTTAGCCGCACTCTCTGGAGGTGAGACCGCCCCCCTAAACAAAGTATTGATACTCAACTTTCCCCACCTGTACTCATTTTAGGAGATTGGGGCTCAGCAGCAGACCATGACTCAAAGCAAGGTAAAAGACAGAAAGGGAAGAAAGGAGGGCAATAAGAAGCAATGATGAAGGCAGAAAAGGGGGTGAAAAAAGAACCTGCGAGAATAAGCATTTGTAGGGTTAGTGAAAAAAAAAGGTTATGGCAACCTTAGCATTCAGCAATATGACAATAAGAAAACATTTGGGGCTCTGAATTTATGTTTTTACAAATGACAAACTGCCCCCAACAAAAAACACCTTCACCTTTAGCAACAGACATGTCACATTCTTATTGTTGGCACAACCATATCTAAACCACCCCCACATTCACCAGCTCACCCTAACAGCTAATTCTGGAATCAGTACAACCAGGATGCCCCTACCAAGAGTGGACTATAAACTTCAAAGTAAGAGGTATCAGCTCCACATCAAAATAATGATGAGTAGAATATGGTGACAAGGGCAACTAATAGGTAGAACTCACTTGCCATTCCAGTCTCAACTAGCACTTTGAAGAAAATATTGGACTTCAGAAGGAAATATTACTAGTTTGCATAGAAAAACTGTCCAAGTGGGGAGATGTAGGAACAGCCAAAGGCACCACAAACTATGGCCAGTGATCAGAATCTACACTAGACTATGCTTGCTAATAAGAACTTGGCATATTATAGACGCTAGATTGCCAAAATGGTGCACTGGAGATGGTCTGCTTGTCCTACTTGTTCACAGTAACACTGACCTGGGGCCTTGCCTATTAACAGTAACCTTATCCTGAAGGAGGCAGCCTTAAATAAGCATACATGACTCTGCATAGCTCTGAACTACATCAGTCTGCCAGACCTGAGAGTATCATAACAAAACTACCCTGTGTTATTGTGTTACAGTACAGTCCATTGCAACATTTGCAACATCGCTGCAGGAGGGAGGTGTTAGAATGGCAAAAATCAAGACCACCTATGTCTCAGCAGGGTAACAACTTGGCAAAATTTAACACAGCCATTTCCAGAGCTCTCGATTTTCCAGAGCTACAAAATAAACCTGTCTTCCTTTCAAGGAAAATGCTCCCCAGCATTTAGTGATTGGAACTGGTAAATAAAGTACACAATGTATATGTTGTTGTGGTGTGACAGACTTAGATACTTCTGCACACAACTGAAATATTTGGGCCATGAGGAGCTAGCAGGATTGTGCAAGACAGTCCTTATTTGAAGTGGAAAATGCACAGTTGCAGCATCTGGCTGCCACCCAAACTTCAATCTCATGTGCCAAGAATTAAAGACAAAGGATTATTCTTTGATGTAAAGCAGCAGAAACAGGAGAAATAAAGAGATGTTCCTCTGATAGCTGAAATAAACAATAGGAACGGAGAAAACCAGGGATCAATTCCAGCTTCCTTGCATGACCAAATTCTGAAATCCTAGGCAAATCTCTCTCTTGTGTTTGATTTAATAGGCTGTAATGATGCACCATGTAGAGTGAGTAAGCAAGAATCTTGGATGCAGAGGAAAGAGAAATCAAATAGGATCACTGCCGGGAAGAGACCTCTGATGAAAGTTTGACTACAAGGTCCATGTTGGAAAAGGTCCTTTTCTAGTGCTTATTTGCTTGGTGGTATAGGTTTTGTTAATGCGACTAAGCATTGGCAAAGCCAGCAGTGATGCCTGCCATTTTCAAATGTTACCTGGACATAAGCACACACAACATGATGTCATGTATCGTTTAGGAAGAGTTAACATTTTTGCATAGCACCTTTGTCATAAGTCATAACTGATGTACATCACTATATCGTGCTCCAGATATGCACCTGCAAAAATGTTTTAGACACAAAATCTGCCACCTCTATGTTGTCAAGGTATTTATACAGTGGTAAAAATAGATTTAGCATTCTTACTTATGTATTTCCTGGCCCTAATGACACAGTGGTAGTCAATATTGTGATATTATGATGGTTAATATTGTGACCACAGTATAGTGTTATAGGGCACTGTAGACAGCACCCTTTGTTATCTTTATTTTTATTAAACTATTATTTATTTGTCTTAGTAAATATATAACTTGTTTTTTATGTGGTGCTTCCTGAAGAAGATTTAACTTTTTTGCAGAAATGTAAAGAAATATTTATTTTAGTCAACTCAATGATACTCATTTTTATCAGTCTCAAAGGATGGAAGACTGGAATGACTCTGCTTGCATTTAAACCAGTGCACTGCAGATAATAAATGGATGTCAGCAGACTTAACAGTTTCGTATTCTCACTTATGCACAATATTTAATTAACCATTCCTTAATGAACTTGATGTCAAAATGCAAAATTGTATTTTTTAGTTCACATGCAATTTAGTTTTCTGAATAATGCCACTTATCAAAGAAAACAAAATCAGCTGCCACTAACATTTTTTACATAATTTCATACATTTTTTTGTGTGGAAATAAACCCTCTTTGTAGTTTCTGGCACACCATTGTCTTGGAATGTTAACTTAATTTTGATGCAAGTTTTTATGTTCTGGCCCTACTTACAAGTTTGCGGAGAGTGCTGGCCAGGGAATATGATGATGCCACACAGATCAGTATTTACCAGAGCCAACATTCACAAGTGATTGCAAGTTTCTACTTTGCAGTAAGGTTGGCACCATGTTATATTTTTCTTACCAATTTATTTTTATCTACATTTTTTCCCTCAAATTTTATTAAAACATTTAGAAAAAACCTTTTAGGATGTGGCAAACTGCAACCAACAATCAACAGTAAAAACATATGTCTGAATGAGGTAGTTTTTCTTTATTTATAATTGCTCACTTAAAGGAATTGTGCTGTGAAACCTTCATTTGCAACCTCAAAAGCCCTGCCTTCCCTTATACTTCTTTTTTATCCACACGTGTGAGTGTGTCAGGCTCCTGCACCTCCTTCTTGGTACCACATGGAGCTGTGTTTGTGAGACTTCTCGGTTTTCCAGTGGGTTGCATTTTCTGTAACATGGATGTTAGTCTTTGAAGACTTTCAGAAACAAGTTGGGGGTTTCTACTTGACAACCAGTAAATGTCATGTGCAAGGTTATTCATAGCTTCTTGAGCTGCTATTGCCACGTCATGCTCTTTTTCAGAAAGGTTTCTTAAGTCACAGTTAATATTCACTCTTTCACTTCCAGTATTTTTAAGCGAGTGCTTGTGTTTTGCCTGTGAGCACGAGGGGCCTGCTGGATCCGTTGTCCAGTTGTTTGATTGTAGCACTTTAGTCGCCATTTCATGCTCCTGATTTAACAGCGGCAACTCTTGGGCCTGTTCCGGCTTGTGCCTTGTCTTAGCTTTCTGTTTCTTGTGTTCAGCAGATCCTGCTGGCCTCGCTGTAAAATGTAAAACAATGTAAAAAATTAATTAAAAAAAAAAAAAACAGCAAGGTAACCACAAACATGTACTTAAGAGCAAACAAAACAGTGAGGCTGCAAGGAATGATTTTGGTTTTAAATTGGGGAATTGTGAAAGGAACAATATAAATAATCATGTAAAGGCACACTGCATTGCCAACACTTTGGGAGCATGAGCATCACGCCCTTGGGCGAGCTAGAAGCACTCTTCAGATCTGCACTTTAGTTTCGTAGTAGAGCATCTAACATGTATTCGAAAACACATTCACAATTACATATAATGGGGTCACGTGACGAACATTTTCGTAGGTATAATAAAACACACAATCATTTTTTTGCCAGTTTTAGAATTCTGAACAATTTCGGACCTGCTGAAGTGTGCATCATTACTATTCTGTAATGTCAAATGCACTGAAACACAGTTTGCACTGAGATATAATAGTCCTGGTTTCATGGCTCATTCTCAATTCAATTCAATTCAGTTCTCTATATTCAGTCAAAATTTAGACCATTAGAGTGCAGTCAACCATACATCAGTACATAAAAATAAAAAATAAAAAAATATAAAAATAAATGATAAAACTCTTAGTAAATACTAAAAGCAAGAACAACCATTGGCTTCTTTATAATCTGGAGAAAATAACAGGAGACCTTCTTGCCTGCTTAAAAACCGATCATCAGCACATTTTGGCAAGCTCCTGCTGTAGGCTATTGAATTTCCATTCACAACTATTTAAAATGGATTGTGCTTTTAACCATTATTACATATATAAATAAATACATAATAGAGTCAGGACTTCAATGTAAGAATTATTCCGGGACTGCTAATCTAGGATTCAATATACCATTATCCTAAGGAAAGACACATTTTATGGCCAGAACTGCTCGTATTAAAATAGTTCTAGTACTAACAGTCTAAAGTGCAGTGTGCTGTCATACAGTAAGTAAATTTGTAAATAAATGCTATATCTCGACCGTGAGTCATAAGAACTGTTCTGGTGCTAACAGTCTAAAGTGCAGTGCACTGTTATACAGTAAATAGATTGATAAATAAATACTTTATCTCAACCATTGATCATAAAAGCTATACATAGAAAAATAAAACCAGATACTTTTGTTATCATAATATTATCACTGTAAATTATAATAACATTTGGTATGAGAATATCATCTCTAAAACCATTGAATAAAAACAGGAAAAAGGGGAAGAGCCATTCGAAAGTCATAACTATCTATTGTTCCCCACTATTCCTACTATGTGGCTCAACATTAAAAATCTGACACTAAGGTGGCCCTGTGAAAAATGGACCAAGCTGCTGTCAAAAATTTGGTGACTGCACTTATAACCAGTGTAGATGAATCATATTTACAAATTCTATAGGCGTTAGCTCGATCATATAATAGCAAAGCTTTGCACAATGGGATAATCCATTTTTCCCTAGGACTCTTATACAGGGGACAAAAAAAATGAACATGTTCAATTGATTCCTCATATGTTTTGCAGTTTGAGCACTTGTTGGCCTCAGAACTATTCTTCGACCATTGAGCAGTAAAACTATTAACTGGTAAGGTTCCATATCTAAATGGGAGGAATAAAACACGGGCATATGCAGGTATTGGAAGATCAAAATATTGCTCAGGCCATGGTTCTTGTTTGGCAAGCAGGAACTCAGATGTTAATCGGCCCACCCCGTTACTATGGAGGATCTCCTCGTTGGCCTTCTCCCAGTATCTTTGTTTAACTAGTGAAGTAGCATTGGTGGGGATCGATTCGGGTCTCTCCCAAAAGTGGGGAAAGCCAGTTCATCCCAGACCAATTTCATCTCCCTCAACCAGCTGACCTTTTTCCAGCTACACTGGGTCTTTATAAGATCTTTAATTGCCTCTCGAAAGGGTTCTAGTTCTTCCATTTTCCATAAGCGGATCCAATATAAGAGAGGTCTCAGACCCTCTACTTCTTTGATGCTGTTTGTTCCGAGATCAAGTCTGAGAGGGATCATCGGCTCGTTCTCATAATGTGGCTAAATATAATTTACATGGGTTATACCTCATACAACTGAAGAGCCAGTGCCAAGGATTAAATTGTACAAAATGAGCCAGTGACACCCCCAGTGCCCTGAGGAGCGTGACCTCTTGACACATAATCAGTGCTTAAAATTAGGATTGCCTATGGAAGGCTCTGATTGGGGCCAGGTAGCCAGGAACCTTATGCTGTCCTACCACCAAAAAGAAGGTCCTTTGCCCTCCCAATAAACAATAGGCATTGGCAAAACCAAGTGGTCTGGGCTATTATACTTGTATGTATTCACAGCTGCAATTGCTGTACATTGGATGGAAGAATGTATATTTGCAGTACAGACTACACATGCGACTGGAACCCTCTCTGGTAAATGTCTTGAGTAACAGAGACACAGAATTCACAAAATCTTGTTAGTTGCTGTTATCTCTCATTTTTAAGTTGAGCATAGCAGCGCACAAGAGCTGAATTTCCGACGTGTTGGTATGTATCTGGGCTTTTAACCATGCCCACCCCATGACCATCACTATCACTCTTTTGTGGGCTTGCCTTTCAAAAATCCTTTGTTATCATTGATAAATGCTTTACGTTTGTCCCTCCTTGGGGAGGTTTTGTTACCACCTTGGCCATCAACCCTGTTACATGGATGATTGCACTTTTGGCAATAACTTTGACTGCGAGCAAACTTCTTTTTCCTTTTGTCTCTCTCTTTGCGCTCACAGTAGCACTTTAAATCGGCTCGCTTATTTCAACAGTTTTACTTTTTACTTTCAGTTTGTGTAGCAAGAAAGCTCCATCTAGAAATTTTCAACGTTAACTCGAGCAAACGCGAGACCCATTGCATTGCATGTGCTTGTTTTAGAAGTACTAGGGGAAACTCATGTACAAGTCAAAATAGATAGAGTACATCGAGTGGGCTCACAGAGTTCAGGGGGAGGAGGTCGACCATGCAACATCTTAGTAACGCTCCACTCCTTCAAAATAAAGGAGGTGATACTGCAAGCAGCACGTAAGAAGGACGATGTCTCCTTCCAGGGGGCCTCCTGTGCGCTCTTCCATGACACAGCGCCAGCAGAGCTGGCTTGACAACAACAACTAAGACCAATCAGCGACAAACTCAGGCCAGACAAAATCAAGTACAGGGGGACATATCCCTTTGGCTTGGCATTCAAGCTCCCCAACAAGAATCATCATGTGACTGATCTATGGGAAGCAGCAGCGGTCTTGGGCCTATCCCTTCCAGAAGACCAACAACGAGACCTCAAGCCCTCCAAGCTGACCAAGGAATACAGAAAGATCCCAATGGCAGAGACAGAGACAGTGTAAATCCCAAAGGAAGTGGTGAAGACAGGACACTATCTTCCTCTCCAACTGCGAGACTGAACCCATGCAAACCCAGATACCAAGCTACTCTCCAGAATGCGGGTAGATTCCATCTGAATCATTCAACCATCCCCTGGCGGTGGCAAGATCAATGTGCACATGCACCCGACAACAGCGATTGGGGGAGAGCTTCTGTGTTGAAGAATCTCTAAAGAACCTTGCACACACCTTGAACATAACTAGCTTCTAATAATTTGCTATAGCAGTCAGTGACCATTACCCAACCTCAGTGTACTTACAAAGTCTTTATCCTCAAGGGGAAATGTAGTCCCATCAGTATTTTGTTTGTTCTGGCTTATTTTCAAGATTTCTGTTGACATGGTACATGAGTTTTACAATCTTGCAAAGAGGGGAAGGGGGGAGCGAGATATGACACAATAATGCAGACACAGAATGGATACTGGGTAATGAGAAGCTACAGGGACACTGGATTGTTGACTCAAATAGCTGATTTTATAATCTTTATATCCACATGGTTAATTAATCGCTTTCCTGGAATGTTAAAGTCCTTAATTTGCCAGTCAAGCACCGTAAAATATGGAAGCATCTACTAAACCGATAGCACAATGTCATAGCTCTCCAGGAAACCCACCTCGAAAGAAGGGAGGACCATAAATTATGCAATAAAGTCTACCCTATTCGATATACCTTCTCAGCTTCCACAAAACATAATGGAGTAGCTCTATTTTTCCATTCCTCATTAGGATTTTCCCCAGAAAACTACAAGACAGATAAAGAAGAGAGGATCCTTATAGTGAAGGGACACCTGGGAGAGATGATGTGTTTGTTCGCCTCAGTATATGCCCCAATGTCAATCAGGCCATATTTATACAAAAGCTCCTGACTTTACTGGGAGAGTTTGTGGAGGATAATATTATCCTCCTGGGAGATGTGGGTAATCTTACATGGGACCCGGAGGTGGACAGCGCTCACCCACAAAAGTCCCTTATGGGTAGCTTTTCCAAGCCATTAAAATAAGATATTCTGTTTCTAGGTCTCATCGATGCTTGGCAAACCCTGGACCCCACAACAAAAGACTACTCATCCTTCTCCAACTGCACGTATTCCAGACTAGATTATGCTTTTATTAGCCAAACACGCTGACTCAACTTAAAGCCTGTTTCTACCTAATCACAGTCTCTGACCATTCCGAACTTCAGCTAACCATGGATTGGGGCCCACCACCTCCCAGATCTCCCTGCTTATTTTTTCCCAGTTCACTAACCAGAGATTGCCTCCTTAGGGACGAACTCCGCAAAATCATTGGAGAATTTTTTAACCTAAACCCTCCCCAGGACACTAATCCCATCAATACCTGTATACCTTCAAGGCATATCTTAGAGGTCAGTGCATCTCCCAAGTCTCAGCCCTTAATAAACAGAGAATGAAGTAAAGAGTCACACTGGAAGCAGAGCTCGAAGCAGCCAAGCAAGCACATAAAAGTCAACCAACCCCAGGGTTGCAAAGGAAAGCCACAGCCCAGATACGGAAACTTAATGTGAGTAATACAAGAAGGGCAGAATTTACTATTTTGTGTCTTAAACGCATATCCTACGAGCAGGTAATAAAGTTGGATCCAGACTGGCAAGACAACTTAGACTTAAACAAGAGAAAGATTACATAGGTGACATATTACAGACAGATGGTAATCTAGCTAGATATAACTTAAACAAGGCCAGAAATTTTGGTAAGTTCTATGAACAATTATACACAGCCACCCCAGAATCCATCAACACCAAACTGATTACCTGGACAGAGTAGACCTGCTCCAAGTAACAGAAGCACACAATTAGCTCTTCAGTGCACCCATTAGCACAGACAAGGTCAAGGAAGCTATCATGGCCTTAAGGTCTCATATAAGTCACCTCTGAGATAGACCCTAGGTAGCACATAGGGCAGGGAGCCATGTAAATCAAAGACGGGACATTAACTCTTACGTTTTGCATGTCCTGGTAATGAAAAACTCCCAAAGTCATTTTACATTACTATGAGGCCTGCTCCTCTCAAAGGCCAACATTGGGAATTCCTTAATATACTTTTAAGCTGTAATTCCTGATCAGGAATGAGTAGCTGTATCATTGTTAAACCTGACATGCTGAAGCAGTGGTTCCCCAAACTTGTTTGCTTTTTCTAGGAGGCTTTGCTGATTCTTTTGTGTGGCCCTCAAGCCCTGGGCAATTGGCCACTGTGAGTACAGTGTGAAAGTGCACTGCATCCTTCCTATATCTGCTAGCAAGTGCTGCCTGTTAGTACGTGCACACTTGCATATTGGTGTTTTCATTTGCATATCCTGAGCCTGGCACAACTTGCCAGTATGTGCACACTTGCACATTAGTGTTTTTATATATGTGCTGAGCCTGACACAGCAGGCCTCTGTGAGGACACTTGAACCCTTGTGGTATTCTCAAAGCTTGTGTTTAGCCTGCCTCTGCAGGCCTATGACTGCACCAGGTCACATGTGCCCATGGAGTGAAGAATGCCCGTGTGTGTTTTCACTACCATTGAGAGCTGCTCTGCCCATAGGCTAATGTGGGAGAAAGTTTATAATTAATCCTAGCTGCAATGGTGGATTGCAGTGGAGCAGCCTCATAAAGTTTACTATCATTAGAATCCTAAAGACAAACCCATGCAAATGGTAAATGTGTTTTTGTCAGTCATATCTTGGAAATGCCACTTTTAGAAAGTAGGCATTTCCATGTTCTAAAATCCCTTTATGTGCCTTTTTAATTCAATCTGCATTCCACTGGGGGCTGGGGAAACCACAACTGTGCATTCCCTGTGATGGCTATAAAACATGCGCAACTGAGGTGGGTAGATTGGAGGGAGGGTTTCTGACACTTGGCCTCTCGGAGTCAGATCCTGGCACCCATAAAGATAAAGATCTACATACCATGGCCCCATTGCAGACAGGGCTGCTATTTAGGGGAGACATCTGTGGTTCAAAGGGGAATCCTTTGAACCACCTTGAACTTCAAAGACACTCTTGAGTATACCTAGGGATACCACACTTTAGCAATCGAGAGATACACTTGCAGGAGCACCGGACGGAGTCCCCAACCTGCATGATGCACACTGTCAGAGGAATCTGTTGTGCACAGGATAAATCACTGCCCTAGGAAGGGACTGTACACCCTTCCTTTATCATGGCTGGCTTGGGCACACTGCTTGCTGCAGTGTGACACCCTGAAGTGTTTAGGGGGGAAAACAGACACGGGGAAAGGAAAGAGTTTTTCCTTTCCCCCTGTGCCTGTTTTCAGTGGATTCCTGCTCCACGATCAGGAATCCCCACTAGGCACCAGGGATTTCCTTTTATTTTTATTTAGGGTAGCGACCCCTTGGTCAAGGGTCGTTCCCCTAGGGGGCAATTTTAAATCCTGTTTCGGCCCTCCTGGGGGCAGATCGGCTGTTTTTTCCGGCCAATCTGCCCACGGGGGGGGGTCGAAACCCACTAGACCACCAGGGATTTAATTTTCCTTATGTTTTTGGGCAGCAACCCCGTAGGCAAGGGTCACTGCCCCGGGGGCAATAATTTTTTATATGTTTCGCCCCCCCCGGGCTAGATCAGCCATGTTTTTGGGCGATCTCGCACCGGTGGGGTTGAAACCCACTAGGCCCCAGGGATTGTGTGGTGTGTGTTTTGTGTGTTTGGGGGAACCCCTTGGGCAAGGGTCGCCCCCCAAAGGGGGGAAAATTAGTATTGGCCATTTTTTTTAGGCCCATCTGCCACCAGGGGGGCAGAAACCACCAATACACCAGGGATTTGTTTTTGTTCCCCCTTTTTTGTTCTGTGCTGGGGGTGCCCCCTTTCGCCCCCTTTGGCAAGGGTTGCCCCCTAAAGGGGGCACAGAGCTGTTGGGCATTTCTGCCCCCCTTGGGGGCAGATCGGCCAATTTATTTTACACCCATCTACCCCCAAGGGGGGCAGAATCCACTTAGGCACCAGGGATCCTGTGTGTGTGTGTGTGTGTGTTGTGTGTGGGGGGGCAGCACCATTGGCAGGGGTCGCCCCTCGAAGGGGGGCACATTACTGATGGCCATTTCTGCTCCCCAAGGGGGCAGAAGCCTCCAAGACGTCAGGGATTTTTCTTTTTGTTCACCTTAGTTTTATTTGTGGAGGGGGCGCCCCCTTTGGCAAGGGTCACCCCCCAAAACAGGGTACAGAGCTGTTGGACATTTCTGCCCCAATTGGAGGCAGACCAGCATACTTCTTTTAGGTCCATCCGCCCCCAAGAGGGGCAGAAGCCACTTAGGCACCAGGGACAATTTCTAAGTTCTTGGTGGTGGGGTGTTTGTCAACTGGCGAAGTATTTGTATTTGTGATTATAACAGTTTATTTCTTCTTTTTGTTCTAGTTCAAAGCTTTTGCTTCCTTTGTTGTGGATCCTTGCGGTTTTGGCAGTAGTTGTCCTGCGGTTTGCATAGTTGCATGTTTTAAGTAAGTAAAAGCAATTTACTCCAGAGGAGTATTGTTGACATGCATGAATGACATGTTTGTAGGTGGTATACTAAATACAGGATTGTGTGTGAAATTGTCCTTAGATTTGAGCACAATGATATTTGTGTTGTCATATGTTAATTTGCTTTTTCTTTTTTCTTTTTAGTGGTATATCATTGGTGATTGCTGTGTCTCTGCAGAGTAGTTGCTGGTGAGTAGCTTTTTCAGGCAAGTTAGTGGTATAGTTTTTTAGTACATAACTCTTTGTGATAAAGCTACACTTTGTTTATTACTTATTTTAGTGCTGGTTGTTGTTGGCAATCCATTTGTTGTTAGAAAGGATCATGGCTAGCCGCAGAGTGACCACTCAGCAGGTTGTTGGCATGCTTTTTGAGTCGTTTTCAGACCATGATTATGAGACTGACTCTGCATCTGAGGCAGAGGAGGAAGTGAGAGATTCTGGCAGTGAGTTTTCTGTCCGAGAGGATTTTTCTGATGAGGAAGCCACTCAGTGCAGATGAAGGGCCTGTTTTGGAGGAGGACATTGATGTGCCAAGAGTGCTTCCCATTAAAAGACCTGACACCTGGATTGCTTTCACTTGTTTATGGATAATGTATTTTTGGAAGAGATTGTGGAGCAGACTAATTTGTAATGGGAGCAATATTTGAGGGACAACGCTGCCAGACTTAGGCCTCAGTCTAGAGCTACTCAGTGGGTTCCCACATATCTGGAAGAGATGAAAAAGTTTTTAGGTTTGACTTTTTTGATGGGGTTGATAAGGAAGCCATCACTGGCTTCTTATTGGTCTACCAGTCCCTTGATTGCAATGGCTATATTTCCTGCAACTAAGACACGGAATTGCTATTTGCTTCTTCTTCGTATGCTGCATTTTGTAGACAATTCTTTAGCCTTGCCACGAGATCACCCTGATTGTGACCGTCTTTTTAAGATTAGGCCTGTCCTTGATCATTTTGTAGATCGGTTTTCAGAGGTCTATGTTCCAGGCAAAGAGATAAGTGTGGACGAGTCTTTGGTCCTTTTCAAGGGGCGTTTTAAGCAGTACATTCCTATTAAGAGGGCACGGTATGGAATTAAATTGTATATGCTGTCAGAAAGTAGTACAGGATACGTGTATAATTTCCGGGTCTACACTGGTAGGGATTCCAGTATTGACCCTCATGGTTGTCCGCCCACTTTTGGAGTTAGCGAGAAAATTGTGTGGGAACTTGGTAGACAACTGTTTAACAAAGGTCACCATTTGTACATAGATAATTTCTACACTGAAGTGCAGTTGTTCAAGGAGTTGTTTAGAGTGGACACTGTTGCTTGTGGTACAATCTGTTCTAACCGGAAAGGCTATCCAAGGGAGCTTGTCTGTAAAAAAACTTGAGAGGGGACAGTGTAGTGCCTTTGCAAGAATAATGAGCTACTAGCTCTGAAATTTTCAGACAGGAGGGATGTGTACATGCTATCTACCATCCATGATGAGAGTACTTCCCCTGTGACTGTTTGGGGTCAGGTTGCTGAAGTGCGCAAACCTGCATTTTGGACTACAATAGGCACATGGGTGGTGCTGATAGAGTAGATCAGAGGTTGGAACCTTACACTGCTCTTCGTATGTCTTACGTGTGGTATAAAAAGTTGGCCATACATTTATTTCACTTGGCAAGTTTTAATGCTTTTATTGTGTTCAAGGATTGTTCAACTAAGTCAAGGATGACATTTGCTAAATTTCTGGAGTCAGTGATAGAGAGCAAAAACAACAAGTGATGGACGGAATGCTGAACATTGTCAAACACTCACCCCCAGTCATAGATCTGGGTTTAATCCATCGTTCTTTTGCTCACCATGCCACCCCAGTTTGGACCCAGCCATATGCAAATCAGTCTTGACCCTGTTCCTTATGGGAACAGTCCAGACCGAACTGCCAAGCCAGGTCCTCACTGGACCGGAAACAAGCATCCTAGGACCGGTTTCGGGGTTTCACCCCTCATCAGCCAGGCTAGCTTGAATCCAGTGACATGGGAAGCACGGGACCCACGTCTGGGCATACCCTTCCCACTTAGGGCGACAAAGCAAAAACAACAAGTGATGGACGGAATGCTGAACATTGTCAAACACTCACCCCCAGTCATAGATCTGGGTTTAATCCATCGTTCTTTTGCTCACCATGCCACCCCAGTTTGGACCCAGCCATATGCAAATCAGTCTTGATCCTGTTCCTTATGGGAACAGTCCAGACCGAACTGCCAAGCCAGGTCCTCACTGGACCGGAAACAAGCATCCTAGGACCGGTTTCGGGGTTTCACCCCTCATCAGCCAGGCTAGCTTGAATCCAGTGGATTTCTAATTTAGAGAGTCGCAATTTGCGACTCTCTAAACAGGGTCTCAATTTTAAGGAATCGCTATTTTAGGCATTTTGCATTCGCAAAACAGGCATTCACACCGGTTGCGAATGCAAAATTCTTTCATACATCTGGCCCTAGGTTTCTCAGGTGGGACCCTGATGATGAAGCATGCCACCAACTTGGTTGGTGCGTGAGGGGTCTTTTTCACATAAGTGCATTTCTTTTCACAATTTTAGTGTTTGCACATCACAGACGTACGTGGACAAATCAAAATGATATATTACAAAACTACCTGTGTCTGGGGGGGCACCTATGTTTTTGGTCCTGGTTGCGGCCTTTATCTAGGGAAACCTACCAACCCCAGACATGTTTTTAAAATAGACACCCCAAGGAGTCCAGGGAGGTGTTGCTTGCATGAATCCCCCAACATTTTCTTACCCAGACTTTAAATTTGCTTAGAAAAGCATATTTTCCTGACTTTTCTTTGTAAGGTAACCGCTCCAGCATAGAATTCCTACTCCCCAGCATTCCCCTCAGTCTCCCAAGTAAAATGACATCTCACTTGTGTGGGTCCCCAAATCAGAGTCAGCCTAAAGATGTATAAAAGAAGAATATGCGCTTATCAACTTGCTGTGCTATCCTCTCAATCTCTACAAGTTTTTGGCCTTTTTCTGTTGCAGGCACCTGGCCCACCCACACAAGTGAGGTATCATTTTTATCGGGGGACTTGGGGAAACACTAGGTGGAAGAACATTTGTGGCTCCTCTCAGATTCCTGAACGTTCTGTCACCGAAATGTGAGGAAAATAGTTTTTTTAGCCACATTTTGAGGGTTGCAAAGGATTCTGGGTAACAGAACCTGGTGAGAGACCCACAAGTAACCCCATCTTGGATTCCACTAGGTCTCTAGTTTTCACAAATGCACAGGCTTGGTAGGTTTCCCCAGTTGCCGGCTGAGCTAGAGGCCAAAATCCACAGGTAGGCACTTTGCAAAAAACACCTCTGTTTTCTGTGGAAAAATGTGATGTGTCCACGTTGTGTTTTGGGGCATTTCCTGTCGTGGGCACTAGGCCTACCCACACAAGTGAGGTATCATTTTTATCGTGAGACTTTGGGAAACGCTGGGTGAAAGGAAATTTGTGGCACCTCTCAGATTCCAGAACTTTCTGTCACCGAAATGTGAGGAAAAAGTGTTTTTTAGCCAAATTTTGAGGTTTGCAAAGGATTCTGGATAACAGAACCTGGTGCGAGCCCCACAAGTCACCCCATCTTGGATTCCCGTATGTCTCTAGTTTTCACAAATGCACAGGTTTGGTAGGTTTCCCTAGGTGCCGGCTGAGCTAGAGGACAAAATCCACAGGTAGGCACTTTGCAAAAAACACCTCTGTTTTCTGTGGAAAAATGTGATGTGTCCATGTTGTGTTTTGGGGCATTTCCTGTCGTGGGCACTAGGCCTACCCACACAAGTGAGGTATCATTTTTATCGTGAGACTTGGGGAAACGTTGGGTGGAAGGAAATTTGTGGCTCCTCTCAGATTCCAGAACTTTCTGTCACCGAAATGTGAGGGCAAAGTGATTTTTAGCCACATTTTGAGGTTTGCAAAGGATTCTGGGTAACAGAACCTGGTGAGAGCCCCACAAGTCACCCATCTTGGATTCCCTAGGTCTCTAGTGTTAAAAAAATGCACAGGTTTGGTAGGTTTCCCTAGGTGCCGGCTGAGCTAGAGGCCAAAATCCACAGGTAGGCACTTTGCAAAAAAACACCTCTGTTTTCTGTGGAAAAATGTGATGTGTCCACGTTGTGTTTTGGGGCATTTCCTGTCGCGGGCACTAGGCCTACCCACATAAGTGAGGTATCATTTTTATCTGGAGACTTGGGGGAACGCTGGGTGGAAGGAAATGTGTGGCTCCTCCCAGATTCCAGAACTTTCTATCACCAAAATGTGAGGACAAATTGATTTTTAGCCAAATTTTGAGGTTTGGAAAGGATTCTGGGTAACAGAACCTGGTGAGAGCCCCACAAGTCACCCCATCTTGGATACCCCTAGGTCTGTAGTTTTTTTAAAATACACAGGTTTGGTAGGTTTCCCTAGGTTCCGGCTGAGCTAGATGCCAAAATCCACAGGTAGGCACTTTGCAAACAACACCTCTGTTTTCTTTGGGGAAATGTGATCTGTCCACGTTGTGTTTTGGGGCATTTCCTGTTGCAGGCTCTAGGCCTACCCATACAAGTGAGGTACCATTTTTATCAGGAGACTTAGGGGAACATAGAATAGCAAAACAAGTGTTATTGCCCCTTGTCTTTCTCTACTTTTTTTCCTTCCAACTATAAGAGAGTGTGTAAAAAAGATGTCTTTTTGAGAAATGCCCTGTAATTCACATGCTAGTATGGGCACCCCGGAATTCAGAGGTGTGCAAATAACCGCTGCTCCTCAACACCTTATCTTGTGCCCATTTTGGAAATACAAAGGTTTTCTTGATACCTATTTTTTACTCTTTATATTTCAGCAAATGTATTGCTGTATACCCGGTATAGAATGAAAACCCACTGCAAGATGCAGCTCATTTATTGGCTCTGGGTACCTAGAGTTCTTGATGAACCTACAAGCCCTATATATCCCCGCAACCAGAAGAGTCCAGCAGATGTAACAGTATATTGCTTTAAAAAATCTGACATCACAGTAAAAAGTTATAGAGTAAAACGTAGAGAGATAGCTGTTTTTTCACCTCAATTTCAATATCTTTTTATTTCAGTTGGTATTTTCTATAGGAAACCCTTGTAGGATCTACACAAATTACCCATTTCTGAATTCAGAATTTTGTCTACTTTCAGAAATGTTTAAGTTTCTGGGATCCAGCATTGGTTTCACACCCATTTCTGTCACCGACTGGAAGGAGGCTTAAAGCACAAAAAATCGTAAAAATGGGGTATGTCCCAGTAAAATGCCTAAATTGTGTTGCAAAATTGAGTTTTCTGATTCCAGTCTGCCTGTTCCTGAAAGCTGGGAAGCTCATGATTTTAGCACTGCAAACCCTTTGTTGATGCCATTTTCATGGAAAAAAACACAAGCCTTCTTCTGCAGCCCTTTTTCCCATTTAAAAAAAAAACAAACAACGTTTTCACTGTATTTTGGCTATTTTCTTAGCCTCCTTCAGGGAAACCCACAAAGTCTGGGTACCTCTAGAATTCCTAGGATGTTGGAAAAAAAAGATGCAAATTTTTCGTGGGTAGCTTATGTGGACAAAAATGTATGAGGGTCTAAGCGCGCCCTGCCCTAAATAGCCCAAAAAAACCTGGCCCCTGAGGTGGAAAAGGCCTGGCAGCGAAGGGGTTAAAGGTCAAACACTGTGTCCAGGACTGGGCTGAAATAACGTCTTTAAGGACACTCATGTCTTTATCAGCATTAGTAGCCGCAGCAATCTGCTTGATGAACACAGCTGCAGGTGTTCTGGACTTCACAATGAAGTTGATGAATACCTCTGCAGTTTTTGAAATTGAACTGTGCCATGTTAGGGGTACTCATGAGAAATAATCTGCAGTTTTAATTCTTGCCTGGCTTGTGCAAAATTGTATAGTGGTACTCTTGTTGGCAGAACCCCACATCTCAATGCGAGGGAGCATCTTGGCTTTTAGACTGCCAAAAATGGTGAGGAAAGGCTGTTGGAGAGTGATAATAGTGAAATGCTTTCCATACGGAAACACATGAAGATGTTCACATGCCCATGCCACAGCTAAACTTTCTTTTTTCAGCTAGGAATAGGCACGCTCTGTATTAGATAAACTTCGATTGGCATAATTTACAATGTGTCTCCGAGCATTAAGATCCTGAGCGAGGATTACACACAACCTCACTGGGCTTTCATCAATAGTGATCTCAGCGTGCAATTTAGGATCAAAGTAAGCCATTTCAGCCACATTTTCAAAAGCAAGTTTTATCCTTTGCAGTCACGTTTGGCAGACCATTAGAATTGGACATTTTGTTTTGCCAGTTCTCTCAAGGGGACACTCTTGGTGGCAAACTCACAAATGTACCTTGAACAATAGCTGGCCATGCCCAAAAAGGACCGCACCATGGTGACGTCTTTTGGAGGACTGATGGCTGACAGTGCTCATACTTTGTCAGGATCAGGAGTCATGCCTCCATCAGAAAATATGTGTCCAAATAATTTGAGCTTTGTTTTGTGGAATTCACACTTTTCGGCATTTGCGGTGAGACCTGCATCTGTAAGTAACTGACACACTTGTTTTGAGGGCTTTATCATGTCCTTACGTGTTGCACTAAATACCCACATATCAACACTGTAATTGAACACATGCGTCATAGTCTGAATATTGTTACATATTACATCTTGGAATATTTATGCTGCAGATGACAATCTAAACCTTAATCTTTTGTATCTAAGTAAACCGACAGTCGAAAAAGTGGTAATGTACCTGCAGTTCTCTACCAGTTCAAGCAGATGGCAGCTCTTGTTCATGTCAAGATGGGGGAAGACTTTGGTACCATTCAGCTGCATTATCATATCCGCAATGTCCAGACCAGGATGTCTCTCTCAATTGCTTTGTTGGCTTGGTGCATATCCATGCAGCTGCACACCAAATCTTTACTGTGCTTTTTCAGCACTATCACAATGGGCAACACCTATGGCGTGTGACCAGTAGAGCGCTCAATAATATTATGTTTCAGCAAAGCTTCTAGTTCCTTTATGACTGCTTCTTATAGATGAAAGGCTATTCTGCAATGTCGCTGTGCAATAGACCAGATGTCTTCATTGAAGTGAAGTTGCACCTTCATCGTTTTAAGCTTTCCTAGGCCATGAAACAGTGATGGGAACTGCTTCATGATATTAGAGTGTGTGTTTAATTTGCAGTTGATTAATATCAGTCCTATATCAGCAGCAGCTGCAAAGCTAAGTAGACATGCACTAGATGGAGTACCTTGAAGAGCATGAATGGAGGCCTGCACAGACATCTTCTTGTGTCGCAAAGTCGCTGTGAATGATCCTTGACTCCACAACAGTTGGGAGGCAGCCCATGTGTACACCTTCGCATTTGACACTTTAAGTTGCGTTACCGGTGATACATTGTTAAATTGTTCAACAGGCAAGAAGTTGATTGATGCACTGCTATCAATTACAAAGATTACAGGGCAACCACTAACTTTTAGTTTGATCTTGGGGCAATGTCCATATGAGTTCTTTTGTTTTCTTAACTCGCTTGCTTCTGCACTTTGTTTGTCTTCCGTGCAAGCGGCAAGGGCCACTTGTGCATTGTCGCTCCCTTTTATCTATGATCATTGCACATTCAACCTCTTAACTGTTGCTTGATGGTGACTTTGAGGAGCTCTTGCAGGATGAATTTGATAACAATCAACTTAGTTTAGTTTCCATCTGTCGCAGTTGAGGCCGTTTTTTGTCTATGTGGGTGGGGCGAGAATGCTGCAAGAATCTTTTGGTGTCCATTTCCTCATCCTGAAGTGACACACTTGGTTTTTCTTTCGCTTTTCAAACGATTATTAAGTGATTCTCCTTTCTGCACCTTTACACATTTGTCTGATGGGTGGACATTTATTTTCATGTAGAAATGAAAATCCACATCGGAAACACAGTCTTTCTTTCTTTGAGGCTGTCAACTTACGGACATCTGCTTGGTGCTGGTGTTTACTGTTTATGACCAATGCCGAGTCACCTTTTGCTGTTCCCGCTTCCATGTTGGCGGCCTACCAATTGAGCTGTTCCTCAGCTCTAGCAGCCATCAGTACTTTTCTAGACTGAGGGGGTCATTCTGACTTTGGCGGGTGGTGGAGGCCGCCCGCCAAAGTCCCGCCGGCAAAATACCGCTGCGCGGTCAAAAGACCACCGCGGTAATTCTGAGTTTCCCGCTGGGCTGGCGGGAGACCGCCAGAAGGCCGCCCGCCAGCCCAGCGGGAAACCCCCTTCCATGAGGATGCCGGCTCCGAATGGAGCGGGCGGAGTGGAAGGGGTGCGACGGGTGCAGTTGCACCCGTCGCGATTTTCAGTGTCTGCGTGGCAGACACTGAAAATCTTGGTGGGGCCCTGTTAGGGGGCCCCTGCAGTGCCCATGCCACTGGCATGGGCACTGCAGGGCCCCCCAGGGGCCCCACGACACCCGTTACCGCCAACCAGGTTCTGGCGGTCAAAACCGCCAGAACAAGGCTGGCGGTAAGGGGGTCGGAATCCACATGGCGGCGCTGCTTGCAGCGCCGCCATGGAGGATTCCCTTGGGCAGCGGGAAACCGGCGGTACACCGCCGGTTTCTCGTATCTGACCGCGGCTGTACCGCCGCATGCAGAATGCCATGGGAGCACCGCCAGCCTGTTGGCGGTGCTCCCGCGGTCGTTGGCCCTGGCGGTCCATGACCGCCAGGGTCAGAATGACCCCCTGAGTGTCTCTTGCAACATGCATCTTCTAAATGAGCCCAACAAACAGCTGTCAATGATTCTGAGGCGTATGGCTTCTCCATCAATAAATTCACTAAATTTGCAATGTTTGATGAGCACATGAAGCCTTTCAACAAACTCATCCATTTTCTCATCAACTTGTTGTCTCCATTAATTGAAGATGTGCCTTTGGTAGTCAACATTTGGCATCAGATTGAATTTCACTCATAATGCTTCCTTAATTTGATGGTATGACATTGTCTCAGTCTGTGTGATTTTCTTGATCACTTCTTTCACTCCAACACCAGGGAGATTCTTTAAATATTTAAAGATTTTTCTGGGCATGGTTCCCCTACTCATTGCCAGTTGTAGCATCCTCCTCAGCCCGATAGAATGCACAAGAAAACACCACAAACAGAGCTTGTAATTAACGTCTTTACTCATGAGGGTACAACATTCAACTGATTTCTCAATATCCCATTACCTTTGCAGACCACACCTTAACACCTTGCAGATCGATTACATAATTTCCTTCATAAGTCCACCCCTAGTCACAGGGTCCTAACATTCACAGTCCTAAGATCTAAGATACTACAGTCCTGTATGATGCTGTGAAAGGGCTATCACAAAAAATTATAAAACATCCCAGTAATTGAATGGCCCATTTGTTGGTTGGACCAAAATGTGAAGGGCCTGTCAGCAAAACAATGAGAGAAAAGGGCTGACGACCTACCTAATTGAAGCATACTAGGCTGATCCAAAGTGTGATTTACAGGTACAACAAGCAATGGCAGAAGTAGGCTGACCTGAAGCTTACATTTAATGTATATTATGAAGTACATAATATGTATTATTTACAAGGGGAAACATCCCAAATAACGCATTGAAAACAACGTGGACATTTTCTATGCTTGCGGGAACAACTCATGCCTTTTTCTCTGCCTTTACCACACATGTGCAAAACTACACATATGCATGGTTAAGGCAGAGAAAAAGACAGAGAGCTTGGGCGAGGATGCGCTGAGGTAAGTGGGGCTGGGGCAGGGCTGGGGATGGATTAAGGGCTTAGGGTGGGTGGGAGGTCAGACTATCTTTTTTTTTTAGGGGTTGGGGCTTTGGGGGAGTTTAATTTTTAGGGCTTAAAATTGGTTGGAGGGAGTGGGTTGTTTATTTTTTTAGGAACGAGGATGGGAAGTTGGGGTATTTTTTTAGGGCTTAGGGTGGGCGCAGGCTTGTTTATTTTTTAGAGTTGTAGGAAGGTTTAAGGAAGGACAGAAGGAGAGGAGGAAGGATCGGCAGAGGACATAGTGAGGTAAGTGGGGTTAAATTTTGTGCTTAGGGTGGGTGGGGGTCGGGGTAGTTAATTTTTTTAAGGGTGGGGTGGGGTTGGGGTGGTTTTTGCTTTTAGGGCTTATGGTGGGTGGGGGTTTGAGGTAGTTTATTTATTAGAGGTGGTGGATGGTTTTAGGGCTCAGGGCCAGTGCGGAGTGTTGGGGTATTTTAGTTTTTAGGTGGGGGGTCAGAGTAGCTTTTTTTTAGGGCTTAGTGTGGGGGGGTCAGGGTAGTTTATTTATTAGGGGGCGGGGAAGGTTTTAGGCTTCTGGGTGGGTGGGGGTGTCGGGGTGGTTTAGTTTTAGGGGTGGGGTCGTTTTTTCTTTAGGGCTTAGGATGGGTGGGAGACAGGGTAGTTTAGTTATTAGGGGTGGGGGAAGGTTTTAGGGCTCAGGTCAGGTGGGGGCTGTATGGGTAGTTTACTTATTAGAGGTGGGGGTAGTTTTGTGCCTCAGGGCAGGTGGGGGTTGTATGACAGAACCACACATGCCGTTTCCACATATGCCTTTACTAAGCATGCTTTTACAACTAAATTTGTTATAAAGGCATGTGTGGTAAAGGCATGCGTGAAAAAGACGCATTTGTGGTTCCAACTTCATTGTTACATCATGCATTGTTATGATATGCGTGGTTCTGTCATACAACCATTTACAAGAGTTTGGTGAGAAGCTGAACCTGTCTCTAGACCAGACCTAAAAAGGAGACGTCTGAGAACAGTCCAAACTGGTGCTGGTTTGGTTTTGAGTGTGTACCATGCTGGACGTGCTTCATTCACATAGATATTAGGTATTTCTACACTATATAACTGGCATAATTGTGTCTTTGAATGTGTTGTGACTGTGCTGCTAAATCTAATTTAACAATCCATTTGTATTTGATATACAATACATCAATTGAAACTGCCAGGCCAAACAACCCAATATTTTTAAAATCCGGACTCGACCAGTGGAGATGATGAGGGGGCAGGCAGCAACAGAAGAGAAGGTGGGGTTGGGTTGTAAATGCTGCCAGGTGGTGAGAACAAGGGGGAGAACAATTGTGGAGGTAGTCATGGGGGACTATTTTACAACAGAAATAAATACATAAAAAGCATAGAGGGACTGTGATGGGTGAGGGGAGCAGCATGGAAACTTGGGGGTTTGGAAAAGGGAATATGAGGGGAAAGAAGCACACAGGGAGGGAGTAAGGAAGAACAAGCACTCTGGTGGAATGCTGGAAGTAAAAAAAAGAAGTCTCCTCACCTTACTCAAGCCAGGAAAGGATACCACTCACCCAATCAGAGTACTATGAGGATGAAATGCACTTAGGGAGGACAAACACAAGAGGAGCAGGGGAGTGAGATAGAGAACACAGTCATGCAATCATGAGCAGCAAGCTGACTGAAAGCCCACTCTATGTACATTGGAGACAAGAGGTTTAGCCCAGACAGTAAAATAAGTTCAAGTAAGGAAAAGTAAGCTCTCTTCACTTCAAGTCTCTCATGCCCAGTGGTGTTGACCAGACTGTCACTTCACGTCTGTCAAGAAAGGAGAACCAGAGTGGAGGCCAAAAGAAGTAGCAGCCTGTGGTTAAGAAACTTAAACCATGTACTGCAATGAAAAGTCAATATATCTGACATTGAGAAAGCACAAAAAGTTTGTAGTAGCTAATGCATATTGTTTGTGATTAATTTCAGCCCTACTTTGCAAATGTGGATCAAATAAATGGCCAGCAATGTATAGGCTCCAGTTAATTTTACTTTATACTCATACCCTTTTCTGCCATGACCAGCTAAAATAGATCCTTCCTAAAACTACATATTTAAGAAGGGAATATACAGCACAGATGACCAGCGCATCTACATTGTACAGCTCATGTGTTTTAGTCCAGCTCATGTATCTTAGTCCAGCATAAAGAAGGTGGAAAGGTGTGTGCTTGCTAGAGACAGGAGTTTACATCTGACAAGTAGATGAAAAAAGGGTTTTAGCAAATGCACATCCTTGTCTAACACCAAGCTTAATTGAAATCTGGGGCCGAGAATTAAAAGTGCTGAGCCCAACAGTGTCTGTGTATGCCCTTTGCAACCAAATGTTTTAAAAATCCCAACAATTGCAGTTTTTCTGAAAAGTAGAGATCAACAGACATGAACAAGTGTCTCACAAAAGTCCAAAAAGTCACAATGCACTGGCACAGCTAAGTGCTCCAATGATTTACCAGCAAGAATAAGAAAATACATTGCCTTTTGTGTGGTGGACATCCCCATGAGAAAACTGGTGTGGGGTATAGGTACTAGTACATCATGTAGATTATTATATTAATCTCATGCAGTAAGATTTTAGACTTCTTGCAATGTACAGAGCTTTGCAAGGATCCTATAATAAGCCGGGTTGCTTCAATTGCCTTTCTGAAATCCAGGCTCCACAAGGAGGACACAGGCTCTCCCTCAGAATGGAATCAGATACTAGTGCTAAAGCACTCGATCACTATATAGGAATAATTTTGACAATATTATCAGGGAGACCATGAGGGTCAAGTGCTGAAGATGGTTTACATGATTTTCTCAGATCCTGTGTTGTACAAAAAGATATTGGGTGATTTGCAGAAGGGAGGGACGTTTCATGCTCAATAGACACTAGGCTTAGCAAGGCTCTAAACACTTCTTTTCATTGATTAGATAAATATATATATAGCATACGTTAGTTATAACTTGTTACTTTCCTTTCATTTATGTCCAAGCTCTTACTGAAATTCAAGCAGATATCTTTGGGGAAATTTTATACCTCATCAGAAAATTGAGAGCAAACATATTTATAATCCAATATTTTTTTTAATTTGGGGGGGCTTCCTTTTATCACTTGTTGAATGTTCATTGTTGTGTTACTAAGTGTGCGTTTATCAAAGATAGATGTGAAAGAGAAATACTAATGGGCAGTTGTGTCTGTTAGGAGCCTATCACATACCTATCAAGAATCATTTTCAGGAATCCTTTGAACCTGTTTCTGGTTGGCCAGCATGCTTCTTGAGTATAGAATAGCCAACTCCCTAGGGCATTTCTTTATTAAATAATTAGGCTTATTGCCCCAAACTAACTTGTATTTCAAAAACTGCAGCTTCATCAATCTACTACGAACTCTGGCCGAATGACAGTGTAGTTGTTTTAGCAACATGCTTGAAATATTTGCCCAAAGGCTTGGGTGTTCCCACAACTCAAGATTGCCCAAATAGATAGGCATTCTTCTTGCGTGACATATCTAAAGGAATTTAATTGATTCATCAGTGGCAAATAATTCTCAGAGGAGATTAACCTAGAATCAGAACAATAGAGTTTGCCAAAAAACAGGGCCTTTTGATGGAAATCCTAAAATAAAGCATGACCCCAAAGACTTTTTAGAATGAAGTCATCAAGTACCATTTAATTATGGGTACAATCTTGCTACTGCAGGGGTCTTCAAACTGGGTGGCGGGCTCCCCTAGGTGGGGCCTCAAGGGATCCCGGGGGCGCCAGGCTGTGGCCAAAATAAGCATTACACAGATAACAGTGTTTTGTTTTAAGCAGAAACATGTTACTGCACTAATAAAAAGGTAACATTACTTAACTGCAATGTTTAAATACGTCTAGACATATTTAAACATTGCCATCTTTATAACATAATTGGGGAAAATTCTAAGGGGGGGGCAATGATTTTTATTTTTCAACTGGGGGGCAAGGCATTATCAAGTCTGGAGACCACTGTGCTACTGCCTTAATATCCGTCTCCGTTCTCCAGCTAACAAAGGAGGAGAAACACACAAACAAACAAATGCATTTATTTTAATTCCTCCAAAACTGTCATTAGGCCAGTTCTCAATCTGAGCTGGTGATTACATGTCAGCCCCACCTGCACTCATTTTTGGGGACCAGCACTTATTTTTCCGCAACAGACTTTGATCCAGAGCAATAGAGAGAAAAGAGGGAAAGAAGGAGGGTTGATAGAAACACGGGAACAAGTGACAAAAGGAGAAAGCAGGTATGAATCTTCATGAGTGAGAGAAAGAGGCAGGGAGTATCTGACAGTGGATTAAAGAGGCATGAGGTGGAATTAAGGTTGCAAGGTTGCACAACCTTGGTATTTTTACATGCTAACCTTTGATAGAGCCTGCAACGGACTTCTGAGCAAAACTTTGGGTCCAGCACTAATCTCTCACAAATTAAGCACTCTATCTGGTCTGTGGTATCACTCAGAAGCAAAAAAAATTGTTGTCACATGGTAAACTGGTACATTCTAGTACTGTGCATATTCTGTAATATTCAGTACAGGGCATTGATAAAAAATGAAGACAGAGGAAAGCAATGTACACTGCCTGACCTCCATAAACACTATGAGTTCCACTGTTTTTCTATTATTTGAAGCACAGTTCAAGTCTATATTGAGACTCAAAGATGTCTTAAGACACACAGAAATTAGACACATGGGAAACTTCACTTCATCAAAATACCCAGGGTAACGGAAGTGACATGAACCCTTTGACTACACCTCATTGACATCATAAGGCTACCCTATTATCAAGGTCTTTTCAAATTATTAGCCTCTCAACAGTGTCTTCTTTGCTCCTGAGAGGGATAGAACAAGGGAAACGATGCTACAGAAAAGTAAGAGGATTTCTAGAGACCTCTGCTTTCTGCAGAAACGTTTTAAGGCATGGGTAAAGTGGGCCCTGGCCCGGGGGTGGGGGGCTGATAGAGCCAGCTGTGTCCTGCAAACAGTATTGCCCTTATGACCTAGAATTATTTTCAAACAGATTGTTTTGAAAACCATTTTCTGTTAATTTGTTTTATTGTGGGTGTCTATTACAGACATTTTGCAGAGAAATTTTAGTTTTGCCACACCATGCCACACCCAAAAAGAAAGTTTCTTTTAGATCAAAACAGGGCCTTATAAATGAAAAATGGGAGGGGGTCACAAAGATTATTTACAACAATATTAGTAAGCTGCTGCGGTATTATAAGATTGAAAACACACATCTCTATCTATGAATATTAGATGTAAACACATTTAGAATTTAGGCCAGTGTGTCGGTGCACTGTCATAGACCTGGTCAAAGAGAGCATGAAAAAGCTAAAATTAGATTATACATTTAAAGCTGTTCAGAACAGGGGCCCTAAGTTACGTCTGGCCCAGGGCCCCTGAAATCCTTAAGATGTCCCTGGCTTTCTGTTTTGTTGGTTGCCTTCGTTGCCCCGGAGATCAAGACTAAAATGGGCAACCAGACAAGAAATAAAAAAGCAAAGATTCTAGCGGCTGCCCCCAACTACCCTTAATTTACTAAAGTAAATTAAAAAATGATGGATGGAATGCTTGAAAAAATGTTATCCACTGGTAATTACTCGGGGAACATCCCAATTCATCGTTGGATGAAACCGGTCCTTGTTTGGTTGTTTTCTGGTTCAGGAAGGACCTAGCTTGGCATTTCAGGCTGCACAGTTCCTGCTGCAGCAGGGTCAAGACTAATTTGCGTATATTTGAATCCAAACTAAGGTTGCATGGTGTGCAAAATAACAATGGTTTTGGATGTGGTCCAAGTGATTACCAGTGGCTAAGATTAATTCAAGCATTCCATTCCATTTTGCATACTTATTGTGTCACCCTAATTGGGACAGGTATGCCCAGACGTGGTTTCCTACACACTGTCACTCCAAGCTGTTTCCGTATGATGAGCCCAGAACTGGGGTGAAACTGGTCCAGGGTTGCTTGTCATCTAGATCAAGGTGGACCTGGCTTAGCAGTTCGGGCTGGACTGTATTGGAGCAAGGTCAAGACTGATTTGTCTATAGCTGGGTCCAAACTGAGGTGGCATGATGTGCAAAATAAAGACACATTGGGGTAAAGCTTAAGCGATTACTACTGGCTCAGATTCATTCAAGCTTTCCATCCATCACTGTTTTGTATGCTTATTGTGCCCTTAGTTTATACCATTGCCTTTTTTAAATGTTACTTACTGAGCGTCCTAAGTGATAAATATGAAGAGATGGAATCCGTGTTCAGTCGTGCTTGTTCTAGAGGAGAAACCAACATTAAATGAAAAAATACTTACTGCTCACCCAGAAAGACTGGTACTGCATTTGGGTATACATATTCCAACCATGAAGATCTAATTATATTTCATCTTTTTTTTCTCATAATTATGTTTTGTACTTTCCATGAATTAGAAAAATAACCAATGGCAGTAGCTTCTTTGAGGGCTATCAATATCCGAGTCTATATAAATAAATTATACAGTTCAGTCGAGCATGGGAACATATTTGAATTCTTCTGGAATATAAGAGCTTCTAAGAAAACTTAGCATTACCTGTTCCATCCTTCTTGGCCTCGCTTTCACCTGTCCCGCGACAAGGCCGATAGAAACCTTTGGCTGCCATCTATTGGCAGGGTGGTTGTTCCTCGCCGCTCTTTTGGGCGGGGTTTGTTTCCTCTAATTGTCTTCCTAAGACGTGGTTTTCTGACAAGATATACACAAGCGCTTAGGCCTCGCAGCCCTGGTCACTAGCCAACGTGTCACAAAGGACAACCAGAGTTCCATTATCAGAACATCACAATGTCAGCAGAACACCTCTTTTTGGTTTCGGTATGCAATGCAGTGAAAGAGTATGGTGACTCCTACAAATGCTCAGGTGTGCTTTGGTCTACCTCATTCATACTGCTTTTGTTTTAGCTACTACCATATTACTTCTGCATAGATTGTGATGTAGAACGCAGAAGAATTGCAAAGTCTCAAAAACGCTAATAGTCCCACATGGAAGACAGTCTTACAAAGGCAGATTTTCTCAAACAGGCAGAAAACCTTCACAGAAGCAGAAACGATCACACGCAGTTTCACACATGCAGTCTCACACAAACAGCGTATCATGTAAAGAATCTTAAGGAAGCAGTCAAAGAAAAGTAACAAGTCAAACACTGTCAAATAATGCACACGAGAAATGAAATATTATTAATAATTGAAAGCAAACAACAATTATAATGTGTTTCATGGAAAAAAGAACCACATCATTATTAAAGAAATTGTAAAAGCCTTTTAGACATACACAGTTAGTGACTAAATAATTATTTGTTATGTTAAATCTAATACAGAAACAGAAATATTGTGATTGTAGTTGAAACAAGTTAATATAATATATAGAAGTGCTTTTTCATAAAACTCGCAATATTAGTTAACATGGATTGTGTTTTGATGCTGCTCATCTCACTTCTACTCTTCCCCCTCCAATCCAGTTAGGATCCATGAAACAGGAGATAAGTATCGTATTCCACTTGTCCAGGTATGAGGCCTCCACACCTGCAGGTTAGTTGTACTCAATTAAAAATCCCCCTTTACAGGAGGAATTCTGGGCCAACTGTCCCAGCTGGAATCTAGGTGTTTGTTCTGAATCTAGGTTCGACACCAAGATTCCAACTGAGATACCACACATTCCCCTTTGTTAATAATCAGAGATAGTACATAGGTAGTAAACACCCAACAACACAAACTATTTAAACATATATTGCTCAACACAATCCATACTACAAAAAATGTACATATGAACAATAAGAAATATATGAAGCATTATTGAGCATAATATGAATAATACATCTAATATTATGTTCTCCTACTGCACATATCCTGTAGCCATCTTGGTGTCCGTTTATTATGTTGAGGCTGTTGCCTTTTTGGTAGATAAACAACTTAGAAGAAGGTGTGGTGACCCCATTGTCAAGTGCAATATTCACCTCCTCAAGACACTCTTGACCATCAGATAGTGGTCTGCCAACATCACTTCAGTCAAGTACCCCATGTTCAACAGGTTTTGTATGACCTTTTTTAAGACTCTCTGGAACCTTAACCACTTTGCTCATACTCCATAATATTTCAGTTCGTTAACTCTACCACCTGATTGCCAATTGTGGGAAATTGGGTTGTTGGTTCACTGGGGTGTGAGCCCTGGTGAGCCTTGCGGGGGAACCACAAAAAGTCTCTAACTTAACCTGTGCTTAATCTTGGGTAGCTTGGCACAAAAAGCAGCCAGGCTAAACTTAGAGGCAATGTGTTATGTTTTTGTGCAGCACACAAACACCAATGCAGTGAAAACACAACACAATGAAAATCGCAAACCAATTTAGAAACACAGAGTACATTTTAATAAAATATTTGACACTGAAACTATCAAAATCCATTTAGAAGAACTGGAGTTATGAATTTTTAAACTTTAAGATTCAAAATAGCAAGTGCTAAATTCTGGAAAATGGCCACCTGGGCTTTTTTAGCACCACAACCTTGGGTCCAGCAGTGGATGGAGACCACTTAGGGCTCAAGACACACTCTGACTGGGTCCAGGTGCAGGTTCAAGGTGGTGGGAACCTGTTACATCACTGTGGCTCTGAACAGGAGGTCACCTAACTAGACTTCTATATCACTTCTGAAGTCCTCGGAACAGGTGAAGATGCAGGCCACCACAGCAGGGATGGCCTCCGAAAGGTTTAAGGCAGGTTCCCGGCAGCAAAGCAGTCCTTCCAGGTACAGCAGCAGTTCGGTAAAATGCAAAGCCGGTCACAGCCGAAGGCAGTTCTCTGAGAGTCCTTCCACAGGTCCAATAGTGAATTGAAGAGTGGGTCTGAGAGCCCTATCTTTATACCCTGGTCCCCTGCTTTTAGAAGTTGGTAGAAGTTTCTTGAAGGGTTCTTTGAAGTTCCAGGATTTTCCTGCCTCCTCTGCCCTAGTTACTAGCTGGCTGCACTGACAATACAGGGTTGTTACGCCTATTGTGTAGTGGCAGAGCCCAACCAGGTGTAAGTGAGGCTGTGCTTAGCTAAGCCCTCCCATCAAGTCAGGTAATGGCCTATTCAGGCTCCTCTAATCCCACTATTGTGTGACTGTCTAGGATGAATTCACAAAGTCTCAACTGTCAGTTTCACCCAGTCATGTGACCTAAGACAGGCTGCAGGCACAGAGGGTAAGGTAAGGTAAGGAAAATGTCAGCTTTCTAAAAGTGCCTTTTTCAAATCTGTAATGATAGATCTGACTTTACCATTAAAGAGAGTTTCTCATTACAAGTTCGTAGAAACCAAACATGACATATCTACCTGTTAGACATCATTGGCGTGGCCTCCCCTAGCTTTTTGCCTCTGTTTCCCCGGTTGTTGATGTGTGCTTACCTCTGTTTTTGAAGTTTTTGTTACCCTCTGCACTTTACCACTGCTATCCAGTGATAAAGTGCAAGTGCTCCTATGTAAAGTGTATATGTAATTGGCTTTCCATGATTGGCATATTTGATTTACTAGTAAGTCCCTAGTACAGTGCACTAGAGATGCCTAGGGCCTGTAAACCAAATGCTACTAGTGGGCCTGCAGCACTGATTGTGCCACCCAAATAAGTAGCCCCGTAAACGGCAGTGTCTGTGTGTGCAGTCTTGAACTGGCAATTTGACTTGGCAAGTGTACCCACTTGCCTGTCCTAAACCTTCAATTTTTATACATGTAAGGCACCCCTAAGGTAGGCCCTAGGTAGCCCCAGGTGCAGGGTGCAATGTATGTTAAAGGTAGGGCATGTACTTATGTGTTTTACATGTCCTGACAGTAAAATACTGCTAAATTCTGTCTTCACTGTTGCAAGGCCTAGCTCTCTCATAGCTTAACATTAACTGTGATTAAAGTGCAGATTCCCATTGGGAGTAGATAGAAATATGGAGTTATGGGTCTCTGAGCTCACAATTTATAAATACATCTTTTAGTGAATTTTTTTTGGGTTGTGTGTTTCAAAATGCCACTTTTAGAAAGTAGACATTTTCCTGCTTAAACCATTCTGTGACTCTGCCTGTTTGTGGATTCCCTGTCTGGGTCAGTTTAACAGTTGGGCTGTTTGCACCTCTCTCTAGACAGTGACACAAAGAGGTCTGGGGTGTAGCCGCATATCCTGATGAGCCATCTGGACTGGAGAGGAGAGGAGGAGTGGTCACTCACACCTGAATGGGTTGTGCCTGCCCTCATACAATGCAGTCTCCATCCTCCTCCTGGTGTGAGGCTGGGGCCTGGCCTGGAAAAGAAAGGATCTTACAGACACTTGAGATTTTACTTTGAAGTAGGCCTACTTCAATGGCAGAAAGTGGTATAAGAAGAGGACCAAAAACTCCAGACTTAAGATTACTCCATGGATTCAAGCGGAACCTCTGCCTGGAAAAGAGCTGAAGAGCTGAGGGGAAGGGCTGCCCTGGCCTGTGACTGCACTGTGTTGGGCTATCCTGCAGTTGCTGCTTCTGCCTGTGCAAGGGGACAGAGACTAGACTTTGTTGCATTCCTGCTTGAGAAGTAAATCCACGGGCTTGGAGTAGAGCTTGCCTCCTGTTTTGAAGCCTCAGGGACAGCAAAGGCTTCACCATCCAGTACTGAGTCCACTTGCTGTGGACTCTAGCTTGCCAGAGGGTGCAATTCTCGTTCCTGGCCCCCTGGAAGTGAATTCCTGGAGAAAAAACAGTCTAACGACGCCTGACTTTGCCATGTGACTTTGCAAAGGATGCCGCTGCCCGGAACCAGGACGCCGCTGGCCTCGAGGCCATGCACCTCACTGAGTGCGACAAATCCTATGACCCTCTGAGCTGATGCCACCACCCCGGAACCGCAACGCCGCCTGCCCGAGACTGTGGACCTCGTAGAAGTCCTACAACCCTGTATGCCTCGCGCTACTGCAGCTGCTGATTCCGCATGACTTCGCTGACACCTGAGTGTTGTAAGTCCAACGTCCGTGACGATCCCATGCCATCGCAGCACCTGCGGCCCTGTGACATCATTGCGACCCCGTGAGGTTGACCCACTGCATCGTGACTCCACCAGACTTCACATCTGCCGGAACCAAGGGACCGACTTTGCATCTGATGCCGCCTCATCACCACCACCCTGTAGTGAGGACCCCACGCCGCTGCGCGACGTAGCAGTCCTTATCCCCCATGGTACCGGAACCAACGCCACATCAGACCCAGTGAAGCCGCTCTCCCCGACTCCATTCACCGGCGTGTTTTCTACTTGTTTCTTAAGGTACTGTACCTGGGGGTCGAACAACTCCATAAACGGCGCTATTGGTGTCGCATTGTACGAAACTACTCCGTCAGGACGCCGCATAATACCAACTTGCTGTATTTGTGCCTCAAAGCACTGTTTTCTTGCTTTTCAGTGCTAAATTCGTATTTTTACCTGTGTATTGTGTATTTTTCGTATTTGGCCTTGTTTATTTTGATAAAATATTTCCTTTTTTTCTAAACCTGTATTGTGTCATTTTGTAGTGGTTCACTGTATTACAGTGTGTGTTTGTACAAATACTTAACACATTGGCCCTCAATACAACATTGGCGGTAAATCCTGCTTACCGCCGTGCAGAAGACCGCCAACACACCGCCACGGCCGTGGAATTCCGCTACAGCTATAACGACCCACAGCTCGGAATCTGCCAAAATCCAGACACCTACACAAGTCCACCACACCAAAGGTCAGTGATAAACTGGCGATAACAAAACATCCACCGTCACGCCAACAAGAATACGCCCACACTACCACGACCCACGAATCCACGCGGCGGTCTTTCAACCGCGGTAAACCATTGGCGGTACACACCGCCACGCTCAAAATACACACACATTTAAAAAACACAACCACATTGGACAATTCGAAATACACACACCTGATACACATACACACACCACTCCCACACACTCAATACAATATAAAACACACACCCACGTCACCCACAAACCCTTACAACCAGCATTGCGACAGAAGGCCAGAGAGAGACACCACCATCAACAAACTAGCATCCACAGGCACTCAACACCATCACTCACACAACATCCACGCACCTCACACAACACACACAAACACATCCCCTCACACATCACAACATACACCACCTCACACATCACCCACACCACCCCATGGCACCGCAAAGACACCCCAGGTTTTCTGAGGAGGAGCTCAGGGTCATGGTGGAGGAAATCATCCTGGTAGCGCCACAGCTATTCGGATCACAGGTGCAGCACACCTCCATAGCTAGGAAGATGGAGCTATTGCGCAGAATCGTGGATAGGGTCAACGCAGTGGGACAGCATCCAAGAAAATGGGATGACATCAGGAAGAGGTGGAACGACCTACGGGGAAGGTGCGTTCCGTGGTCTCAAGACACCACATTTAAGTTCAGAGGACTGGCGGTGGACATGGGAGGAGCAGGTCTTGGCTATACTGCATCCTGAGGGCCTCGCAGGAGTAGCAGGAGGAATGAACTCTGGTAAGTCAAATCTTTAACTACCATATCCCCCACCCTACCTGCATGCTATCAGATACCTCCACCCTCACCCTCACCCCATCACTCCAACTCCTCACATATGTCCCATTATCACAAACCACACATCCCAACACCAAGCCCTGCATGCAACAACAAAGCATGGACACCCATCACCAAAGCATGTCCACTACAGATACCCACACAGACCCCAAAACAATTATCACACAAGGCCCAACACAAGAATTTAAGCACTGGGGTACAGGGTCACCCACCCATTGCACACCATGGCACACACAGATGCAATAATCATGCCTTTACACCACTGCAGGACCCCTACCCAACGTCACCGGACAGGAGGTTCCAGACATCTCCACCCCCCCACAGAAGAGGCCCACAGTGAAGACAGCAGCTCTGTCCAACTGGATCTAGATGACCAGCCCGTCCCACCTGGGACCTCGGGACAGTCGGTTCCCCTGACACAGTCACAGGCCACCACAGAGCCTCCCCCCTCAGGAAACACCAGAACAGCACCCACCCAGCGGGCCCATACCTCTGTCCCCAGGACACGTCAAGCAGCAGTGTGTCCACCACCACAGGGAACCCAGGCAAACCCACCACCCCAAGAACAGCAGGGACCTGGGGGCAGTGGCAGTGGGCACATGGTTCAGGGGACAGAGGCCCAGGAAAACAGGGGAAGTGGGAGGTCTGCTGTGCGACAGGGGGAGGACAGGTCCAGGGAACCCACTCTCCACGAGGCACTCTCCAACATCATGGTAGCGTACCATAATTCCCAGGAGACGATGGCAACGGTACTGGCCAAGTTTCAGGAGACCCAGCGGCTGCAGGAGGAACAGTATTTGGGGTTCAGGGAGGAACTCAAATCCATCAACACTACCCTGGGCACCATTGTAGGGGTGCTGAAGGACCTTGAGAACACCAGGAGGGACACTGTGGCACAACAAGGGGCCCCTGACACTAGCCTGGATGATGAACAGCCTCCACCTCCACCTCCACCGGCGCTAGTGGACAGGAGGCACCGCCACAGGACCACGACACCAGCACCCCACCCCCTGCAGATGGAGAACCATCCCGCAAGCGGTCCCTGAGAACCAGGACAAAGACAGAGAACAATGACGAGACCCCCGCCAAGAAATGAGACCACCCTGAATGTCATCCTTCTGTCCCACTTTGTCACCCTGTCCATGCTTAAACTGCCCTAGCTCCTCTTCCTATGCCCCTTTGGGCAATGCCCCTGTGAGACAAATAACTGGACTCTGCCATGGACATTCCTCGACATCACCCCTGGCCATTTTACAACCCCCTCCACTATTTTGCACTTAAATAAACACCCTTGAGTCACAAAACAATCTGGAGTCAGTCTGTGCTTTCACAAATGTGTATTTGCAATAACTGAGGAAAATAGCAATGTCCATTCTATTGTCAACATACCTATGTCACACAGCTCTAGTCCATGAGGTAACATAGCAGAGGTCACACAGTGGGACCCACATCTGAGAAATGGAAAGGCAAGGTGACAATTCAGGGTCCATACACTGGGTGAAAGTGACAGACAGATGATAGGTCTAACAATTTTATCAGATGTAGGAGGCAGTGATGTCTTCTTACCTGTGTCTCACTGGAAGTATTGCTGGATCACGTAGTTTCTGTTGTCTATGTCCTCTTCTTCTGCCTCCTCTTCTTCACTGTCCACAGGCTCCACAGCTGCCACAAGACCTCCTTCTGGACCATCCTCCTGCAGCAAAGGCATCTGTCGTCGCAAAGCCAAGTTGTGCAGCATACAGCAGGCCATGATGATCTGGCACACCTTCTTTGGTGAGTAGAATAGGGAACCACCTGTCATATGGAGGCACCGGAACCTGGCCTTCAGGATGCCGAAGGTCTTTTCTATCACTCCCCTAGTTCGCCCATGTGCCTCATTGTAGCGTTCCTCTGCCCTTGCCCTGGGATTTCTCACTGGGGTCAGTAGCCATGACAGGTTGGGATAACCAGAGTCAACTGCAAATGTGGAGGGAAATCTGTTAGACACACACTAACCCTTAGGGACAACCCCAGACAACTATTTACAGGGTATAGGGTCCTTGTCCTCACCTATTAGCCACACACAGTGCCTCTTGACTTGCCCCATTACATAAGGGATGCTGCTATTCCCCAGAATGTAAGCGTCATGTACTGAGCCAGGAAACTTGGCGTTCACATGGGAGATGTACTGGTCGGCCAAATACACCATTTGCACATTCATTGAATGGTAGCTCTTCCGGTTTCTGTACACCTGTTCACTCCTGCGGGGGGGGGGCCAAGGCCACATGTGTCCCATCAATGGCACCTATGATGTTGGGGATATGTTCCAGGGCATAGAAGTCACCTTTCACTGTAGGCAAATCCTCCACCTGAGGGGACACGATGTAGCTGCACATGTGTTTCAGCAGGGCAGACAACACTCTGGACAACATGTTGGAGAACATAGGCTGGGACTTCCCTGACGCTATGGCCACTGTTGTTTGAAAAGACCCACTTGCCAGGAAATAGAGTACTGACAGGACCTGCACTAGAGGGGGGATTGCTGTGGGATGGCGGATAGCTGACATCAGGTCTGGCTACAACTGGGCACACAGTTCCTGGATTGTGGCACGATCAAGTCTGTAGGTGACTATTAGACGTCTCTCTTCCATTGTCGACAGGTCCACCAGCGGTCTGTACACCGGAGGATGCCGTCATCTCCTCACCTGCCCCAGCGGACGTGCCCTAAGGATGAGAACAGCGAGCACAGAGTCAGCCAACACTGAGGTAGTAAAAAAACAATTTTATTGCACACATTTGTCAATACGCTATGTGCCTGTCTCTGTGTATATGCAAGGCATGTATATGTGTGACGCATTTAAAATTAATGCCATGTGGCCCCCTGAAATGGCGGCTGCCTGACCTGTAATGTGGGACAAGGGGATATGAGGTAACTGCGCTGGCGTTCTACACCGTCGCAGTAGGCAGTCGAAGACCGAGGCGCAATCCTGCATTGGTTAACATTGCACCCTATGGGTTCCAGGAGCCAATGACGAGGTATGCCGGCGGTGACTGTACGCACCCCCGTGGACGTGACCGCCATTTTCTGTCTGTTCACTCACTTGATACCTGATCTTCGACAGGAGAGGACCTACACTGCAAGTGCTGCTGTGACCTCAGTCTGGAAGCGACGATGGCTCATGTGTTTGGGGAAAGGGCCCCTGCCTTCACATCGGAGGAGTTGGATAAACTAGTGGATGGGGTCCTCCCCCAGTACACGCTACTCTACGGTCCTCCAGACAAACAGGTGAGTACACTGTGAGCATGCTGTATGGGCAATGACTGTTTGGAGTGGTGTGGATGGAAGATACGGGGGTGGGGAGATGAGGCCAGCATGATCGGACGGTGAGTGTATGTGCGTCAGGGCAAGGGTGGGAACGTGGGACAATGACTGTGACGGTCCGGACGGTTAAAGTTTTAAATTTTCCCCTGTACTATTCCTCTAGGTCAGCGCCCACCAGAAGAAGGATATTTGGCATGCCATCGCCAAGGACGTCCTGACACTGGGGGTCCACCACAGACAGAGCACCCGCTGCCGTAAAAGATGAGAGGACATTCGCCGCTGCAGCAAGAAGACGGCGGAGGCCCAGCTGGGGATGGCCTCCCAACGTGGTAGGGGTGCCCATCGCACCATGACCCCCCTGATGTTCCGGATCCTGGTGGTGGCGTATCCGGAGTTGGATGGGCGCTTGAGGACATCACAGCAGCCACAAGGGGGTGAGTACCGTCACATCCATCTGACTCTGCGCGCATTGGATGTGTCTGGGTGGGCGAGCTGGGCAGTGGGTTCCCCTAGGCTAGGGCGAGCTTTGTAGGCAAGGACCCTTTGTGAGGCAGGCTAAGTGGCACCCCATCCCCACCAGTGGTAAGAGCCATCTACACCTAGTCAGGCTCCTGTGACTTCCATGTGTGCAGCAATCGGGCATAGGCCATGTACCCCATGTCCCTGTGATTAATTAGGGAACTCTGTAGTGCAGAGGGCTGCTGTGTCTGTAGTGTCCGCCGACGGTAGCAGTATTGTATGCACTGAACATGTCTTTCTTCTTTCTCCCCCCCCCTTTTTGTGGTCTCCCTGTTCTTGTGTGCATTAGCATCATTAGGCGGGGGAGCTGTGCCACCAGAGCAGGAGGGAGCTGCATCCCACATGACCCTGGAGGGCGAGATAACTGAGTCTGAGAGGGGAGCTCCAGGGCGGGGACAGGAGCTGAGACCAGCGACACTGACTCTTCCTCTGACAGGAGCTCCCTTGTGGTGGCGGGTCCCTCTGTGCCCACTGCATCTACAGGTACAGCCGCCACCCCCCTACCAGCACCGCCTCCCAGCAGCCCCTCAGCATGTGTCCCGTGGCCCCTCACCCAGGAGGGTGGGCATCTCCTTTGCCCCAGGCACCTCAGGCCCTGCCCCAGTCAGCCCTGCTGCCCTCAGTGAGGAGGCTATTGACCTCCTGAGATCCCTCACTGCTGGGCAGTCTACCATTCTGAATGCCATCCAGGGTGTACAGAGGCAGTTGCAACAGACAAATGCATACCTGGAGAGCATTCATTCTGGCCAGGCAGCCCAACAGCGAGCATTTCAGGCTGTGGCCTCTGCACTGATGGCAGCCATTGTCCCTGTGTCCAGCCTCCCCACTCCAACTTCCTCCACCCAGACCCAATCCCCAGTACCTCAGCCTATCCCAAGCACACCATCAGACCAGCATGCACACACCTCAACACACGAGGGTGGCTCTGGAAAACATAAGCACCACACATCCCACAAGCACTCACACAAGCATCATACCCATGCACACATTCCAACATCCACTGCCTCCACTGTGTCCCCCTCCTCCACGTCTCCTCCTCCCTCCCTGTCACATCTCCACTCACACCTGCATGCACTACATCTTCAGCCACTATCTCCATCACCAGCACGCCCATCACCACACACCGCTCACGCGCACTCACCACCCCCGCTACCATTCACACATCCCCTGTGTCCTCTCCGAGTGTGTCTGTGAGCCCTCCTCCTAAACTACACAAACGCAGTCACACACCCACTCAACAGCCATCCATCTCACGACAGCCTCCAGCCCAGGCACCTTCACCCAAAGTCAGCATACGAACACCTTCTACAACCACTACCTCTTCCTCCACTCTCAAATCCCCTCCATCTACCCGTCCTAGTGTGTCAAAAAAGCTTTTCCTCTCAATTGTTGACCTCTTCCTTACACCTCCCCCCCCCGTCCGTCCCCTTGGGCCCGCCTTTCCAGACCCCAACCAAGCACCTCAGCCACCACATTACCGGGCACAGTGGTGCCACCAATATCTGGATTCTGGAGTGCACCAAGCAACAGGTCTGCCAGTGTTCCAAGGAGCGAGTTCAAGGACATTCCCCCACCTCCAAAACAGAAGAAGTTGCCCCCATCCCAGAGGGAGAAGGCCAAAACACCTGCCACCAGGGGCTCAGCAAAGACAATAGTTGGGAGTGGCAAGACAGCGGCGCCACCATCCAAGTTTGGGAAGGGCCTGAAAAAAAAAGGCAAGTCAACGTCGCCGCCAACCTGCACGGCTGACAAGACCGCCACCAGCACCGCCACATGCACCGCCACCACGGACACCGCTGCCAGCACCCCAGATACTGAGCCCTTCACCAGCACCGCAGACACTGTGCCATTCAGCAGAACTGCAGTCAGTGAGCCCGCCACCAGCACCGCCGCTACTGACACCGCCGCCAGCAACGCGGTCAGTGAGCCCGCCAGCAGTATTGCCGCTACTCACACCGCCGCCAGCACCGCAGTCTGTGAACCCGCCACCAGCATCGCTGCTACTGACACCGCCGCCATCACGGCAGTCAGGTAGCCAGCCACCAGCACGGCAGTCAGTGAGCCAGCCACCAGCACGGCAGTCAGTGAGCCAGCCACCTGCACCGCAGTCAGTGAGGCCGCAACCAGCTCCGCAGTCAGTGAGGCCGCCACCAGCACAGCCGGCCCAATGACTGCCACCAGCACCGCGGTCAGTGAGCCCGCCACCAGCACTGCCGCTACTCACACCGCCGCCAGCAATGCAGTCTGTGAGCCCACCATCAGCACCGCCGCTACTGACACCGCCGCCAGCAAGGCAGTCAGTGAGCCAGCCACCAGCACAGCAGTCAGTGAGCCAGCCACCTGACCGCAGTCAGTGCGGCCGCCACCAGCACCGCAGTCAGTGAGGCCGCCACCAGCACTGCCGGCCCAATGACCGCCGCAAGCACCGCCGCCCCAGTGACCACCGCAAGCACCCCTGCTACTGACCCCGCCGCAAGCACCGCCAGCGGCCACGCGACATCCTGAGACAGTGGCACCACCGCAGACCTGGCTGCCATCCCCAGTGGTAATTCGTACGAGGCTGGTGGTCAGTTCCAGGGGCCTGGGCAGCTTCAATGTTGCCCCACTGTCAGTGGAGTGTCACATCCAGTACCTCATTCCTTGGCAGGATGAAGCACTCTGGGCACAAAACCCCCTCCAGAACCAGTGGAGAAAGGCATCCACTCACCCGATCCTTGGCAGGATGAAGCACTCTGGACACAAAGCCCCCTCCAGAACCAGTGGAGAAAGGCATCCACTACCTCAGTCCTCAGCAGGATGAAACACTCTGGGCACAAAGCCCCCTCCAGAACCAGTGGAGAAAGGCATCCACTACCTCAGTCCTTGGCAGGATGAAGCACTCTGGGCAGTAAGCCCCCTCCAGAACCATTGGAGAAAGGCATCCACTACCTCAGTCCTTGGCAGGATGAAGCACTCTGGGCACAAAGCCCCCTCCAGAACCAGTGGAGAAACGCATCCACCTGAGAGACCATGGCTTTGCACTCCCCAGGATACAGTAGTGGCCAAACCACCCACTAGAGCGACTTGAGAGACTGTAACTTTGCACTCCCCAGGATAAAGCAGTGGGCAACCCACCCAATGGAGAGACTTGAAAGACTGTGGCTTTGCACTCCCCAGGATAAAGCAGTGGGCAAACCACCCACTGGAGAGACTTGAGAGACTGTGGCTTTGCACTCCCCAGCATTCATCAATGGGCATGGTGCCCCCTCGTGGAGCTGGCGTCGTGCACTCATCCAGCTGAGGTGCCCACCGTCCCTTCCCCCTGAGGTGCCTGTTTTATTTCGATCTGATGCCCCTGCAGTTTTCTCTCCGTTTCGATCGGGTATCGAGTGTGGGCCTTGCCCATGTATTTTGGGCCCAGTGGTCCACGGACTATATAGGTGCAGCACCTGGACTTGAATTCTTGGTGTACATATTTGTTAATAGTGTATATACATTTTTGACTAATGGATGTTTATTGATTACAATGGTTACAATCATTTCCTTTTGTCCTTGCGTTCTTCCAGGTATGGCTGGAGAGACTTGAGAGACTGTGGCTTTGCACTCCCCAGGATAAAGCAGTGGGCAACCCACCCACTGGAGAGACTTGAGAGACTGTGGCTTTGCACTCCCCAGGATAAAGCAGTGGGCAAACCACCCACTGGAGAGATTTGAGAGACTGTGGCTTTGCACTCCCCAGGATACATCAATGGGCATGGAGCCCCCTCGTGGAGCTGGAGTTGTGCACTCATCCGGCTGAGGTGCCCCCATTCCCTTCCCCCTGAGGTGCCTGTTTTATTTTGATCTGATGCCCCTGCAGTGTTCTCTCCGTTTCGATCGGGTATCGAGTGTGGGCCTCGCCCATGTATTTTGGGCCCAGTGGTCCACGGACTATATAGGTACAGTACCTGGACTTGAATTCTTGGTGTACATATTTGTTAATAGTGTATATACATTTTTGACTAATGGATGTTTATTGATTACAATGGTTACAATAATTTCCTTTTGTCCTTGCGTTCTTCTAGGGGGGGCTGAGGGGTGTATTGGTGTGTGTGTTGTTGTGGGTGAGGGTGGGGGTGTTGCGTGTTGCGTGTGTGTGTCACTCTCTTTTTCCTCCCCACTAAGGCAGTTTGGCGTCAAAACTTTTAACGCGGGCTAACGCCATTTCTTAGGGCCATCCGTGCATCAAATTTATACTTTGGCGTACGGTGGCGCTAAGAAGAGGTTAGTGTAATTTTTTACGCTAACCATTGCGCCATGTCATAAGGCAAAATGACGTTAACGCAGGAAAAATGACTCTAATCCGGTCTGCGACACAGAAAACATCACAAATCAGATATGCGCTATTTTTCACCGCAATAGCGCCAAAAAGTGACGCAAACGCAGCAAACAGTGCTAAGGAGCCCAAAAATGTATCCCAGAAGCCAGGAGAGACCCCAGGGAGACCTCAATCTACCAGGAACCAGCCAGGAGGACACAGACAAGACCCAGGAGAGAGACAAGAAGAAGAGAAAGTGTTGTTTCAGCACAGAGGAGCATGAAATACTGGTCAGAGAGGTGACAGAGCACCCGCATCAACTATTCATCACCTCTAAATTGCCAATTGGGAGGAGAGAGGCAATTTGTCAACAAATTGTGGACACGATTAACAGTGTGGCAGAGGTCAGGAGAACTGTCACAAGTGTAAGAAACACTGGCATGACTGCAAGCACAGGACAAAGGAGAAAATGGCAAGGAACAGGAAGGCAGCACTGCAGACTGGAGATGGGAGTCCAGCACCGCAGGAGACACTGAACGAGATGGAGGAGATGGTTGCAGTCATCATCCTGGAGGAGATCGTCACAGGAATCACAGGACAGGACAGCACAGACTTCTAGGAAACAACACGTATGCAGGGTAAGTTGCATGGGGGACCAAAATGCTTTAATGGCACGTGCAAGAAGGGGAAGGTACAGACCTACTACACAATGCATGTCAGCCCTGGAAATCAGGCTGTGAAAAGGGCAAAGGGGCATGGCACTGGTGCATGGGCTGTGCATGGGCATAGCACAACACAACACCAACAACCTTTGCATGGGGGTACACCACCATGCCGAGGCTGCTGGAAATGCAAAAGCAGACCAGGAGGGTAGGATAGAACGTAAAACTGGGTTGCTGTCACAGGACAGCTGATATTGTCAGAATGTAAACTAGAGGACAATTCCCAGTCTCAGGCCATTGGCTCAAGCGTAATTTACCATTGACAACACTTGCCACTACTACCTGTGCTGTGTGTGCTGGTCAATTAGGAAATGGTAGTTAGGTGCCCATGGCACAAACACACTCAAAATGAGGGTTCTGTATGACTACATGATCAATCCCCTTCAATCCCTATCCAAGTGCAACTCCTGTCAACTGCTCATGTCCATAGACTCAATAAACATCAGGCACTGTCACTTTATGAAGTACACAGCAGCAATCTCATACCCATGCTGCCCATTCCAGGGTCTAGCCCTATGCCTGTGTTACAGTTGCTGCAATGCCACCATGCAACATCTCAAGTGTCATGGCGCTAAGACAACAGCATTGAGGGGAAGGACATATGTTAGTAGCTAGTGAAATACACCTGCACAGTCATAAGAGGAAATGGAACTCTGCCAGGCCCATCAATGCAATGCAATGTAGCACACAAACGCAAACATCAACATGAGAAACTACCAATGCTGACACCTGTATCTTGTCATGCCCATGCAATACATGGTATGGTGCTAGGTATCAAAACTCTATAGGTGTATGTGAAAAATGATAGACTGGGTCAGGGCCATATTGTTATGTGTGGTGTATGTGGCATCAGCACACCAACAAGCATTGCAGGGCCTCACCATGCTAATGGTAGCAGAGGGAGGGTTGATTAGGACAAGAAGGTGGCAAGCCACAATTTGGACAGAACCTACATCTAGAATATGTGATGCAGACAATTGCCCAAACTGCCCTCACTACAAGTGAAATGCAGGTGGGGCATAGGCCTGAGAGAATGCAAATATTAATGACAGGAACAATGAACGGGAAACCACATTACAATGTTCCACCAATAGGAATTTAGTGACGTCACATTACAACTGCCACAACAAAGACACACTAATTGTATAATATCTCATTGCAGAAGACGATGGCTCTCCTGTGGATTTGCCTGTCCTGGACTATCTTGATGACATGGATGACGAGCTGACAACCTTCAGCCAGGAAACCCTCCAAGATGTCCTGGGAACCCTCCAGACACCACCTCCAGTCGCAAGGAGGAGCACACATGTAGCAGCCATCCCAGAGGAACCACCCACCACCCCAAATGTACGAAAGGACAGCTCCAACACAGCTGAGGAATCTGATGACACTGGGATTGCCTTTGAGAGGACATTTGTGGGAGTACAGGGAACGCTGGCCAAGGAGGTGCGGTTGGGGATGCAAACTATGTCAGCCAGCCTTCAGGGGATGCGCATGTGCATGATGACATCCGCAGAACAGTCAGCAGCCATGCAAGTCCAACAATCACTACTGCAAGGACTCCAGCAGTGTGTGAGGGACCTCACCACTGCAGTGAGGGAGTTGCCACAACACCTGGCCTCCCAACCTTTTAGCTGCATGCATGACAACAAGCTGGCCCCCCTCAGGGCAGACATGGCTGCCTACCACAGGGATGTTGCTGCCATACTCAATAACCAGCAGCTCCTCCTTGCTGCAGTTATGCCCTTAATAGTTCCACAGTTGCCAGCTACCTGGAATTCATAGTCCACTTCTCCAACCACTGAAGTGTGTGTTGCCCCCTCAAACCCACCACCACCATCAAGGGCAGAGGAGATGACACACACACCAGAGGATGAAGACGTGGAACAGATTACCTTCACCAGTAGGAGTACCCGGTAGCAGCGGCCCATGCCACATGGGCACTGTTTTTCCTTTGTCCTGTGCTTGACAACATGCTAGTCTTGCTACAGTTGGTGACATGCATTCTTCTTCGATACACTGTTATCCTTACCACTATGGACTGCAATTGTCTCTCACTATTCAATTGGCAATTCATGTTCCTCTGCACTGAATGCCACTCCATTGCAGCAAGTCCGATGGCATGTCCCTCAACATTGCACTTGTTCTGCGTCACAATAGAATGCTTCACACTAATGGACTCACAAACCTGGACTATGTAAATTTTGCACTACAGCACTTTAAAATAAACAGCACCCACACAACCACTTTGTCTCTGTGTAATGTGACACATCTACTTTGTTGGAGATTTGTGATGCATGTAACATGTCAATGGTCACAGAATGTCAATACAAGAACGCAGAAATAATGTGGGCTGATATCTATGCACAAGGGTCTGGATTTTAAAATCATCTGTGCTGCTTGTGGCTCATTGCTCAAGTAAAAGCAGCACTAACTCACAAAATATCATTGCAATTTGTACGTTTGTGCTGCTGTTTCATTAAAAAATGAGTCAAATGCTGTGTAAAAATAGTATATGTCAGGCCCAAGGTATCTATAAGATTATACTCAGTGCTGGCCACATCCCCTACAATACAATCATTGTGTATGTGACATTTGACTCAAAACATAAATGCCACAACCACAACATGCAACAGGAATGGCTGTGTAAGAGTGTTTGGCCAATAACGTCACCTGGAAGTACAATTTAAACCCATAGGCGTGAATTTTGTATACTTAACTTCATAAGAAATTTACACCACTCAGTTTATCAGGGTTCACGTGAACATCAGGCTGCAGGCAGACGTCCCACAGTGCCCAAGATTCCAACACAGGACCCAAACAATGACAACTTAAAAATCACACCTACCTGTCCAATACATTGAAACTATAGTCACCTTGAGTGGTGGGTACAATGGATAGCAGATGCATAGAGATGTAGCTTTGTTGTAGCTGCCAATGTGACAGCTCAGTTGGAAGTGGGAATTAACATGCCAAGAGTGGGATGTGGATGCAGGATGGAATATACAGGCCAACACAAATTTAGCACTGTACACTCATGCAAAGGCCCAGGTCCCCAAGAATATTACACATACCGTAAAGGAGTACCTAAAACTTTATTAAATATGTCTAAAAGAAAACTCAAAACTATGTCACACACCTATACTAACCTAACCTATCCTGACTATACATTACCTGCAACTGGCCACAACTACCCTATGCTAAACTTACTTACTTCATGTAACTAAACACTCTAAACATTAGCCCCCAACCCCCTTTGTATGACGGGTCACATGTAGGACAACATATACTAACCTAAACAGATACTAACTAATACTAAACAAATATATATTTTTTTGTATGTTTTAAGTATTTTGTAATTTTTTTCCTTTTTTTTATGATAGAATACACAAAAGCCCCAACATCAACCCCCACCCACCCACAAACTAACATGTAATAATATAACCCCCACGCCCCCCAAACTACTTATTCTATCTAAACTAATAGCCTACTCTAACCTATCACTAAACCCCCTAAACTGACTAATAAACAGGATAAGGAAAGAAGAGGGAGGGGACGTAATTAGGGGGTGAGGCAATGCAGGACTTAGAGATATGCCCTCCTCAGAGTTTTCTGAATTTATTTGAACCTCTGGCTATTCCAGTCAACGTCCCGCTGGAGACTGTCAATTTTCTTCAGGACCTTCTGCATGTCCCTCTGTAGCTGCCTGATTGCGTCCATGTCCAAAGCAGCTGCTGTGGTGGTCTGTGTCCCTGATGTTGTAGCAACTGCAGGTGCCGTGGTCAGGGGTGCTGGAAGTGACGGTGCAGCAGGTGTTGTGGCTGTAGCTCCCGAGTTTGAGGGTGCTGTAGGTGTGGCTGATATACTGGTGGCCACTGTGCTACTGCCTGCAGTCGTGGTGGTGGCGACACCTGTTGTGGCCAATGCCGTGCCCCCTTGGCTAAAAGCCTGCCATACTCCAGTGGCTCTCTCCCAACGATAGCATCTTGCCATCATTCAAAAGACAGACTCCACATCCAGGATATGCCTATCTCGCACTGCCTGCCTCTGGAACTCTAATCTCTGCGGCATTCATGTTGGCAGCTGTAAAAAAGAGACATGCAAACATTATTGTCGTCATTGTGTGATGCATGTACAGATGATAATCTAACACTCTCCCTCAAATTGCACATGCATTCTAAATCACAGAACAGATGATAGATTGTCCCTGAGGAATGACATGGCAACGCGGCCTACCCATCAAGTATTTAACAGCACCGCAAAGCACAACAAGGTGTGTACCAAATTAAGAGATCTGTGCATTTATGTAGTGCAATGTCCCACAATGCAAATGCAGCAAGTACTCAACATGTGCCAGGCCGACTAATCTCTATCAGCTGGATCAACATCAAGGCACACAAGACCTGTGATTGGTATATGTAATTGGCAGGATGGTATGCAGTTGTCATAAGGGGGCAGTGTTGTTTAGTACACATGCATGCTTGAATTAGATGTCTGTCATCTACACTGTGACCAACACACCTACCTACATATATTTTCTCCCCCTATCCCTGTGCCTCAGGGGGGATGGGCATACAATACTTCATCACAACCGTCAAGGACAAACATAAAGCCTTGTCTAGCTGTGCATGGATTGAGTGAATGGAACACATGTAAGGAGGCCTGCCAACTAGGAGCAAGGTATCCATTGGTCAATCACATCTACATTAATGTTTCTATTTGTGGACAACCATCAACATCAGATCTCACTGACCCATTTCCTAAACCACCCACATTGATGCAAGCACACATCTGGCCTTGACCAGCATGCATGCCTATAACATACCACTTAAGTGCCACGTAAATGGAGTACAACATTTGGGGCTAGATGCTGGGGGACAGTCACCTATACAGTCCTACATGTACATTACAATACAGGGATCCACAATTTTGTGTGGAAAACTGATGCATCACTGTCTTGTGTAAATTAGGGTATGACTTGCTGTCAATATTCTGACACTGGACCACCTCCAAATCAAACGTGGGCCTACATGTTGCTAATAATCACCTTGTTCACCTGCTGCTGCCTATTGCGCAGCACAAGACTCCCAAGATATGACTCTCTGCCAGTGAATGTCTAACCCTCGCATGGAACACTATGTCAACCTCCAGTCAAGTCATATATCAGATCACGTGCCAGCTCATCTTATCTTGCAATGAGTCCAACACACAAGAGTCAATCACACAGCAGCTGCAATCACAAAACAGGACAGACATTTTCACACATACTGGATACGTCTGGGTCCCCCAATTGAGCCACTACCCTATGGTATAGGGGGCCGGTCCACCTTTAAGACATGGAAAGGAGATATATGCTCAATGTCTGATCACTGTACAAACGTGGAAAGAACATATCACAGTGTGTGACATTTTATATGATTGAGATGCAGATCAGGCATGTAGACACACTCCAACAGATATACCACTGCAAACTTGCATTGACACTGACACGCCAGTGAGTGATAGACACACATATGCACACATGCACTGGTCCTAACAATCATGTGGTGCTAAACCTGACTACACACTTTTGCGGCATATCCATTTCAAATGGTACTCCATTTCATTATTTGTAATTGGGTGACAGTTGCCATGGCACTTCCCTGGTGCACTGCAATACAAGTGACCCAGGTATTGTGGCTTGTGCATCAAGGGACAATGAGTAACTGTGTGATGGACATGTGGGTCTATTTTCAGTCAGCAATTATCTTGCTTTCAGTGCTCCATAACAGATGTGGCACATTTGTATGTAGGTGACGAATGCCCCATTGGCAGTGTCCCCAAGCCATATATGCCCCTTATGACAACATGATGGCAGGGATCATGTGTGTTTAATGATGACAATGTAGTGCTAAACCTGGAATGTCCACTTTTCTGTCCCAGAACTGCAAAATATGGTATGCTGACAGTGTCTTAGCTGATCATCATTGACAGAATTCATGGGCACAGGTGTAGTCATTGAACCTGAAATGTGTCACTCAAGGCCATATGTACCTATATCAGGTACTGTGATTCACACATTACGAGACTTAGCAACTAGCAATTAGCATGTTGGATGATCAGAGGTAGAACACTCAAAATTACACTGTTTGCAATTCAAAAATGGGGTAGCAAATGACCTACCTCTTGAATAATGATGAGGTAGGTCTCATTTTGCAAACCCCTTGGGAATGGCTGCCCTCACAGGGATGCTGGCCTGCTGAGCTCAGCAGACCACCATGTCTGTGACTGCTTTCATATTGGGATGTAAATATTCGTTGCAATGCAGCATGATTTCAGCAGGGGTGAACAGAAAGTATTTTAACAACCTATTTCTGTGGCACAACTTCATGCTCAGAAAAAGTTTTTGCCATGCATTCACAAAGAGAAAGGGATCCCATGGGGACCCCTCCTATTATGAAAATGGGTTAGCACCAAGTTGAAACGGATGGTTACTGCAATAGCTTAGTGCCAGCATTTGTGACCAAGAATAAAAACAAATAGCCACCTGCGACTCAATGATAGGATTGGAACACCTAATTCTAAAGGCCACTAGAAAAACCTGTTTTGTGATTGTGCAATCTGATAGCAGAATGGCAAACTTTGGTCTGTGCATTTGAATGAATATTTGCCCTGACGTAAACACAAAAATTCAGTAAACTTAGCCGCTAGTGAAAGTCATAAATAGCTTGGTACACATGGCCCTGAATAATAGTCGGACATGGCTCAACGAAACTCTGGACTGCATTGTTACAATGTATTAACATGTGTAATACATCTCATTACTGGTACACTAACAGTTTCTTCAGCTTGCATTCCACATGGCCACAAACATTGCATACAGCACGTCACAACATCTGCTACTGTCACTCAGGAGCATTGTACTGTACACATTTGTCAATGTGATACTCACCAACAGGGCCAGCGATCACCACACCCAGGTGCTCCAGCAGGTCCTGTTCTCGGGCCACCAGGTCAGCCCAGCAATGCTTCAGCTGTCGTAGTTTGAACTCTTGCCCTGGGCAAGACTGCTGGTTTGGGGATGACAGTACTTATGTTTGTAGGTGACTATGCCTGTCCTACAATAAGTCACAACTGTAGTCCCAACCCTTCCGACTCACTAGCAGTACCTCACCAACAACCTAAACAGTCAAAAGTAATTTATGGCAGCCTTTACGCATGGACTCAGAAATATGACATCTCAGGGAATGTCGTGGTTAAACGGAGATAACCCCTTTCTCACAGATAGATTATATCTCAACCAAACACAGGCAATAACAAAGATGCTTCAATAGTTTTTACTCAACATAATGCGGTAAATCATATTGGCTGCAATGATTAAGATAATGAACACTACAAGAGATAGAATTGCAAAGACGAGGGTCATAATTATGAAGACCCCCACCATCTTGTATTAGCATAGGAAGACATGAAACGTATCATATGTCCATGTACCCTCTTATAATAGGCCTAACCTTCTACCTAGAGGAGAGCTGGGTATGTTAAACCTAATCTGCCAATGCCATGTCCCTGAAAGGAGCCCCCAACCCTGGTTACTTTGAATGAGGTCTTGAGCTCAAACTTCGTCAGAACACGAAGTCCGGGTCAGCGTCAAGGCGACGTGCTGCATCGATAGCAGCGATGGTATATGGTCGGAATCCCTCTGATTATCTGTCTAAAGTGTAATGTATTTATACAGATCTACTTGGACCCCTGACGTAGGTTGTTCCAAAACAACAGATAACGCTGTATGCTTGGGACGGTAATTTCTAATGTGAGCCCCTAAAGTTTGTTTGTCTTTGTTGTATGAGTTGACGCCTTAGCCAGGTGACACTGATAACATAACTCTAAACAAAAGGGACTAACTATAAACACGGCAGCCATCTTAGAAGATTTAATTAAATAAATGGTCCAAGACAGAGCAAGCTAAGTAGGTTAAAAGTCACTAGGTGACGGGGGCACGAGTCTGCAAGCAAAAGCTAAGCTTTCTCCCGTTACCCCATTAAAACAAACTAGGAATAACTACACCTGGAGGTGTTGAATACTCGTTTAAGGTGGAAGAGCACCTTCTTCCAGCGCAGCCATCTTGCCTCTGTGTGATACCCTAGTATCACATGCCCCCCTGCCTCCATCATCATTTGAAGAAAGTGGCACACCCGCAACACAAATGCCCCAAGCTCCTCCTCACCCATGCGCCCCAACCTCACCCTTCCCGACATGGTATAGTACAGTATTTTGACAATAAAATTAAAAATAAAGAAAGTAGAAAAAAGGAAACTTACAAACCCCAATGACAGACCCCACCTACCCCAAACTAATCTAACCTACAAACAGACACCCAACAGTACAAATACAATTCAGACAACAATGAAAAACACAAAAACACTTACACAGGTACAAAATACAATAAGGATACACCAAAAGACAAAAGATAGACCACACAAGAGACAATATAAACAATCCACAAGAGAGCAAGACCAACACAGCCACACAGTCAAGAAAAATCACAGACTGCAAAGTGAAAGTACACCCACTGTACCATGTCTGTAAACAAGATTTCCTATTACATCACTTCCTGTCCCCTTTGCACCCTGTTTTCCATCTTGTGTTTAATGTTTTTGACGCATACGTAACTTGTGTGAATATTTTTGACGCATAAGCTACATGTGCGTCAAAATCCCATGCCTTACCGGGAAACTACTATTTTTATGGATATCTGCCTGCATGGGGTGCCCTAGTGGAATTAACCCTAGGGACCCATTGATGTTTAGTGTGCATTTGCGTGTTTTTTCGATGCATTTGTGTCAAAATTTCGGACTCAAACTGTGTTTGCATGGTCTTTCATTGTTTAACATGCATGCAGCCTATATCTAGACGAAGATAGGATGGTATGGCCTGCAGTGTGTGTTCTATTGTATGGCCACATGTGGTAGACCACGCAACTGCTGCCCACATTTCTACTATCTTTGTGCAGGAATTCCTTTTTTTTTACTGATGCAAAAACAGCGCAAAGTTAGGAAATTTAAATAGAATTTGTAAGTTTGCGCAGATTTTGTGTCAATAAATGACGGCAAGGCTGCGCCACAAAAATATAAATCATGGCCTGTGTGCTTTGTGTGTGAATTGACTGTTACAACTATTTGTGAGCTTCTGTTGGAACGGCATGCAATACATTTGGCGTGATGTTCATGTATAAATGTGTTACAAATGGGTATCAACATCAGATGGCAATCAATGAGGTACAACAGTCATGATATGTGTTTGCAATATGTGTCGACTCATTTGCTGTGTGTAGTTGTTTGACTTTGGGGACAATACATTTCCCACGACAAACAATACACAGGGAAGATCAAGGATGGTTGATGACAGCTATGTCGGATATGTTACCCCTCACATGTAATTAATTATTGACTACCACTTCATGGTGACTTGTGTATAAACTACCCATATGTCAGGCATTTGAACATGTTTGTTAGGTGCAGTGTTTGCGACACAGCCTCAATTCCAATCATAAAATTGTCATGTACACGTCAGTTTGACTAATGTAAATTACCTATGTTCCTCCTGTGGCTGTGGTGGACCAGCAGCCCAGGCTGCATGTGTTCACATATTTTCAGAGGTGCATTGCACAAAAGTGTCCTGTTCAAGTGTGTGGGCATGTGTACCCTGTGTCAGTATTGGGCTCCATGGTGTTATGGTTTCGTGCAGGTCTAGTCAGGAGTCTGTTAGGGCAACCCTTGAGTTCACATAGTATCTTTCAAACCAGATTTGTCCTAAAGCCGGAGATCAGCTAAAGGCAAATAAGGGGATAGGGCAGCTATGGCACGGCAGATAATACAGAAGAGTGAAGACAGAGCAACCTTAGTGTGGACAAATATGTAACGGATCAGTAATGGACAAACATGCAGGGCTCATCACTACGTTTGTACACAGGGTAGGGCTCTGAGCTTCCCACAGCAACAGGGAACGTCAGTGCCTCTGTGCAGATTAATCTCACAGCTAGTCACCACGCAAGCCCCATCGAAAGGTGGCGGCAGAAGTGAATCTGTGTCTGGACCCTCAGGGCACAAAAATGGATTGTCCTTATGTGTTTGGATGTTCCCCCTCATTTTCCCTTGTCGCGTAGGCTCTCATTATTCTAATGAGACTACTGGACTTTGAGCAGTAAGATCGTCCACGGTGTGGGAGACTGAGTCTGACCCACTGCGGGTGACACCTGTTGCCCTAAATCCGGATTTTGCTCTTGCTAACTAGCAGTGCCTTATCTCTACCAGAAGATAGGGATGATTGGGCAGCCGAGCGCATGACATATTAGGCTTCTCAGGGAAGTCGTGGTCACTCAGGTCTCATCCGGTTCTCTCACTCACAATTCGGTCTCATATATAAATGACAATAAGAAGCAGTATAAGTTTTAATGACTGATTTAATAAAACAACTGCATTTTAGATAGCAAAGCGTGAGCTGCAATAACCAGGATGACACAAGATGACAATATTAAAATGGTGATGAGGAGAGTGAAGCATAAGAATAACGCTATCATATTGTCACTAGGATTTATGGACTATTTATGGACTAAAATATATTTGTATGCACTACCAGGTGTTAAGAGACCACAGTGGTCCAAGTACACACATTGTAATGGTTTGTTTGAAATTAAGAGGGGTGTCTGCGGCGGGCGCTTGGCAGTGGAAACTTTGATTTGTTGACAGATGTCACAAGAAATGACATACTGCTTAGTCTCTTTGTAGAGACCTGGCTACCAATAACGGGCCTGCGAGATCTAAATTGCAGCCGCCACACCAGCATGGGCAGATGCCACCCCTTCATGCGTTGCTTTAATCAATTGTGATCTTATGTCTTCGTTGGGGATGTCGCGTACACCTACGCCTGGTATCTTAACCTCAGTGTTCAGCATACCTCCCATACGATAGGGATATTTATTAGAAAATCCTTTAGGATAGGGCATACCATCAGCCGTAGCTGTCAAGGCAGCCCAGATGTCTGCGTCCGGTTTTGAACTCAAACGAGCCACTGCTGTCTTTGCGGCTTCATCAGCCAGTGTATTTCCAGCAACGTGTATTCCAACGCGCTGGTGTCCAAGTGTGTGTACAACATGGACATTTGGTAGCGTTGCTTTTAGGTCAGCTACTTTCCCCCACAGTAGTCTGTGTTTAATGGTGTTGCCTTTGGAATCTCTGAACCCATTCTGGTGCCAATAATGCAGGTATTAATTAAAGGATGGGGACACAGTAATATGATTCACAAACAATCAGCGTAGGCTGTGCAGGATCCGTGTGCTCCAGTGCCATCAGCAGAGCTTTTCGCTCAGCCAATTGTGCTGTACAATCCCCTATGGTCTGTGTAAAGGTATGTAGAGGACAAAATGTATCACCCTTTATATAGCCACTTACGAATGCGCAAGCAGCAGAATATTGATGTTTAGTTCCAATTGCAGGTTGTGCAGAGCCATCGGTGTACATGGCTCTATGATATTGATCAATAGGCAAAGTATTTGCTGGAACTGGATATTCTATTTCATATTGTAGAAATTCTTGAGTTTGTAGCTTTGGGTCAAAAATGTAGTCTATATCAGTGGCTGTCAGAGACGTAGCCCATTGTATCCAATGTGGATGTAATGCTTTTGCGTTTGGAACGCTAGCTTTTGTAACATCCTTTAGGGCTTGGATTGGAGAAGCAACAATAATGTGTTTTCCTTGGGCAAGAGGTCTTTCTTTAATGACAGCCATTTGTACAGCAGTGAGAATTTTCTCTGTGGGAGCAAAGCGTTGTTCTGCTGCTGAGTAAAAATGCGATTTGTATGCAATCGGGACCGTCTCACCTTCATTAAACGTCACATAGGTGAAACCGATGGCCCCAGCTATTACTCTGATGACCAAATGTGTTTTGTTGTCCCTTGTGTGTAAATGCTGTGCTGCAAGCATGTCTGTCTGCAACTCTCGAAGAATGCTTGTATGTTCAATTGTCCAGAATTTACTTGAAAAATCGGGACGTATTAAGTCATATAAAGGTTTTATGCGTGTAGCATAATCTGGAATGTAGGTTCTGCCAAAATTTAAGAAACCCAATTATGATTGAAGTTTTTTAATCGTATTCAGTGGTTGTAACCGTGCGCATTTCTCCGAGAATTGTGGCGGTAGGCTCTTCTCTTCACTTGACAGCTCATATGCTAGTAACAGGACGCTGAGGAAGGCTATTTTCTTTTTATAAGTTAAATTTGTAGCCAAATTCGGCAAACCCTACAACAATGCGGGCTACCCGTCTTAAATGTTGTAGTAGTTCATCATCCGTGAGATATATATCATCTACATAGGACAATGCTTCAGGGTCAATCTCGTGCAATATAGTAGTGACACGAGCTGCGAACAGTCCTGGGCTGTTCTTGTACCCCTGAGGTAAATGACAGAATTTTTTCTGGGAGCCTAGTGCACTGAAACTTGTTAAGTCTCTACTCTCAGGCGCTATCTTCTGGCAGAAAAACCCATTGGAAATGTCTAGTGTTGTTTTGTATTTTTCACGCACTATGTTGCTCATTAGTGCTGTGCTATGCAAATTTTGGATAGCATAGGTACGTGTATGACTGTTTAAATTTCTGTAGTCTAAGACTATTCTGTATGAATGGTCTGGTTTAGCTATGGGGAATAATGGGTTATTCATTGGTGAGACACAGGGTTCAATCACACCCTGGTACTCTAATTGTGTTAGTATTTCTCTCACTAGTGCTTTTGCTTAATGTTTTATAGGATACTGCGGTTGTGGCTGAGGTTCATTTTTAATTGGGATTACATGGTAGGGGGATTCTTTATCCCATCCCACGCGATTTCTGTATAATGCAGGTGCTTGTGTCAAAGCCCATTCAGTGGAATAGGTTTCAGCGAGTTCCTCTGGAACAAGGGGCGAGAAAGAAGGCTTAGGGACATCTTCTCCATATGGGCAGGTACGGACAAAGTCAGGCGGCCAATCTTGTTCGGCCAACAAGACATCATATACTTTTACTATGCGATCCCAAAAGATTGCGTCTATTGTGCGTTCAATGTCTCCTTCTAACTGTAGCGTTACTTTGTACACCCTATCAGGTGTGGAGACACGCATGTCCGCAGTTTCTACTTGTATAAAGTCATCAGTTGCTTTCACCTCCAGATGCTCTAGAATATTCCGGCGAACTATTGTGACCTCTGCCGCGCTGTCTAGCAAGGCTAGAGCCCAATTCTTGTTCTTCAAGAGGACCCTCTTCCTGTGTGGTATGTCGGACTGCGACTGCTGCCACTTTTTTCTTTTTAAATTTTTGTTTTTGTTGGGCGGTTTCTCTTCCTTTTTAACAGAAACCTCTGAACAGCATTGTGATTCCCTTCTCGGTTTCACGTACTCTGTTCTTCCCTCTGATCACCCACCTCTCTCATTTCTTTTTTCCGATGAGTCCTGAAAGGAATGAGATTGGCGTGTATCAGTATATTGATATCTATCAGGCATTTTTATGGTATCTCTGTTTCTGAGATTATACCTATTTTGTGGGGTCTCCATATGTGGAGATTCTCTCCTCTCTTTCTTAGGAGTTTGTTGCTTTTTATCCCAGCGTTTCTTATTACCCTCAGGTGCTTGCTTGGGGGTGTCTTTGTTTGATTTACCCTGAAATTGAGGTTTTTGTGGTCTGGCCACTAAGCTATCTCGACCAATACTTGACTAGGTCTCTGCTATTATTTTAGGCAGCTGTCATTCTTAATCCTGCTGTGGAACGTCACGAAGCCGCATGCGCACTGCAAGTGCGACTGCTTCCCCTTTAAGGTTACTTAAAATGATTGAGGATACTGTGGCAAAATTGCCCATCAATTGCATCCCCAAATCTAGGGCCAGGGCAGCCCCATATTCATCTTGAATTTGTTTCAACACTTCCGGTAAATTGGCAAGTGTACCATGTGCGGTTGGGTTGAGCGCGGCAAATACAGTGCCCCAAGTATTACAGTTTTCTACTGTAGGGACCATCCCAAAGGGCAAGCACATCGTTAATATTCTATGTTTATCCTGAGGTCCTTTATGGGGAAACACTGCCTCCAGCGTATTTATTTTCTGTGCTAACCAAAACAGAGTTTCCTCTTGTTTGCCGGGTACTTTACCCATAATCGAATGTACAGTTGCAGGATTTATACCTGGTGTTAATGCATGTGGATGTGCTGGTGCAACATGTGCTGGGTTTGTATTTAGTGTTTGCACCACAAATTGTACTAATCATCTACATATTGCTATTAATTCAATATATAAGCGACGAACCTCAGCTACTGCTAAATTTGCAACTGCAGGATGTGGTGTATAGGTGGCCAATAAAGGCCAGGTAGGACCGTCATTACTTAGCGGACCTAACCTTACTGGTAATATTGTGTGGGGTAGGGCGCCATCAAGCCAATTATTATGTTCTTGATAAGATAGAGTTATCTGTAAATATGCGTATGCTCTGTATTGTCCAGGCGCATTCGCAGGTGTATATTGGTGAAATGTATTTGTGTTCCCATCAACTGCTGGAAATGTGACCCAAGAGTAAAAACATTCTGTTCTATAAGCTGCATGGGCGTCCACCACAAATGTGACTGGACCTCCCTGGGCCGTTAGGCCATTTGCTAGTAAGTGTGCTGTTAGAGGTTGTCTCATATTAACAGCTATTTGTACCTGTTGGGGATTCGCCATGATAGTAACACAATGAGTTCAGAGAAGGCACACCAAAATGGAGTTTCCTTTTAAAGTTCAAGCTTGAACAACCGCCAGTTGTAGTAGGATTACATTCACAGCTGTGGTGGAAATCCTCAGCACCACGGATGTCTCCGCATACAGCATTGAGGTGTCATTATATATAATGAGACAGAGATACTCTGGAGGACCCAAAAGTTAGAGCCTGACCAAACGTTGGCGGCACCATGTTGCGTAGGCTCTCATTATTCTAATGAGACTACTGGACTTTGAGCAGCAAGATCGTCCACGTGTGGGAGACTGAGTCTGACCCACTGTGGGTGACACCTGTCGCCCTAAATCCAGATTTTGCTCCGGCTAACTAGCAGTGCCTCATCTCTACCAGAAGATAGGGATGATTAGGCAGCCAACCGCATGACATATTAGGCTTCTCAGGGAAGTCGTGGTCACTCAGGTCTCATCCGGTTCTCTCACTCACAATTCGGTCTCATATATAAATGACAATAAGAAGCAGTATAAGTTTTAATGACTGGTTTAATAAAACAACTGCATTTTAGATAGCAAAGAGTGAGCTGTAAAAACCAGGACGACACAACATGACAGTATTAAAATGGTGACGAGGAGAGTGAAGCATAAGAATAACGCTATCATATTGTCACTAGGATTTATGGACTATTTCCTATCTAAATCATAATCTGAGCACAGCATGTTAAGCTCTAATTCTGCCTTTCAGGTTCCCCCAGGAGGACATCAACCCTCATACCTGAGCAAAGGCCTGTAGTCTGCATTAGCATCTGCAGCAAAGCATTCAGCAATCAGGATACAGTTGTGGTCCCCTGGCTGGAATCTCTCTTAACGTGTAATGGGACTAGGAAGTGTTTTTATAATAACACAGCTGATGTTCTAAGAAAATGTCCCTACGTAAGGATGTGTATTTTCTATGAATGTTGGAGACTAAACTGCTACCACGTTCACCGGCAATGTACCAAACTGTAGCCTTGACTGAAGCACAAAATGATCAAGAATATCTTGTTTGAGAACACAATGCTGGGCTAAGCAAAAACAGTTAGATAGATGAAAATAAAACGAGACCGTAAAACTGGTTATTGTAAAAATAACAATGCAAAGCCAAATAAAATATATCTAGGTCAAAGTGCACAGCGGCCTAGTGTGTTAAACTAACGTGCATGGAGCTATAACTAAAATGGCTACCCAACACCCTGTCACCATCTGCCTCTTCCTCCTCCTCCTCCTCAGGCAGTTCTTGTTCACGTTCATATAGGGGGAGGTTCCTCCTAACACAAATGTTGTGCAGGATGGCACAAGTCAATATGATCTTGCAGACTATTTCTGGGGAATATAGGAGGCTGCCTCCGGTGATGTCCAGGCACCTGAATCTGGATTTCAGGATGCCAAAGGTCCGTTCAATAATGGTGCATGTCCTCAGGTGTGCCTCATTATAGGCACACTCTGCTGCTGTGCTTGGGTTGGAGAATGGGGTCATGATCCATGGCTGGATCCCATAACCCCGATCAGCTGAAAAAGAAAATAGGAGTAAGTATCATAGTATCATATGTGTTTGTGGCATTGTGTGGGATCCTGGGCTTCTGTGAGGTTCTTTCTGCATTGGGTTGTTTGACTTGACAACTTGTGTTTGGCTTATTGACCTGGTATAAATGGTTTAGTTTCCAAACTGCAGTTCAGTGTGTATCTCCCATGCATTGTGTAGTGACCTACATATTTTAGTGTGCGTTCGCTGGAGGGGACATGATACATACACACACACACAATAGTTCCTAATGTGGTGGTAACATGGTTGCACTACATGGCCTGGACATCCCGTCCACTTGGACATATGTAATTGCAGATGAAAACCAGAAGTGAGGCCCTTTGATTGGGCTTGGTGGCAATGCCCAACACATCTCCATAAGTTGGCAGCACAGAGGTGTTCAGTATTGGCAATGCACAATTGTCCCATGTGTGACTTGGTTCTCTGTAGACTTTTGTGGTTCCCTCTGCCAGCAACCGTGCACCTTCACTACCGAACTTGCTCCAGGTAAGCTGGCTAACTGGCTTGTGGAGGTGGATGTATCTGTGCAGGAAAAGCCATCTACCTGTATATCTGTTATTTAGATGGAGAATTGGCTCTTTCAGTATGTGCAGCAGTGTGCAGTTTGCATTAGTGTCACATCAATATTTGTTCGTAGCACAGTCCACTTCCTTATTGCTAGCTGGCAACGTCACCCCAGGAGTGATGTGTGATGTTGATACTGCCTCAGTATTTCCATGTCACCTACATGTGAGTAAGCATCATCATGCTATGTGTCTTATGGTGTTTGACCTGCAGCAACACACATTGCACACCCTTCCACAATACTTGCTGCTTGGGAGGATGTGTTCTTTTCTAATAGTAAATGGTTCATCTTCCAAGTTGTACTTCTAGTGCAGGCCATGTCATTGTCACTGTGTGGTTTGAAATTGGTCCCTTGTAGCTCTAGAGTGGCATCTATTATTATTGGCAGCTGTCATTTATCCATAGGTGTGTATCCCTATGTGTCAGGGTGTCCAACATAACTACCTGTGTCACACCTCAGTGTCTTCCTGGCCACATGTCAATGTAGTAGTGTATGTATTGTGTGTCCTACAGGGTTGCTGTGCCATGTGTATATTACTAGGTTTATGGACTTACTGACAAGAAGGCCTTTGCCATATTGTCCGTCCTGGAAGTGCCGATTGATAGTGCTGTGGCAAAAGATGAAGGAATCATGTACACTCCCAGGATACTTTGCCAAGATGTTGGTGAACAGTCCCTGCTGATCAACAATGGCCTACACATTTATGGAGTGGATGTGCTTTCTGATGAAATATAGATGCTCGGGTTGCAGCAGGTGGTACAACCGGACATGGGTGCAGTCAATAGCACCAAGCACATGTGGGAAGCTATGTATTTGGTAAAACCCTTGTTTGGTCTTCTGCTGCTTCTACTGTGTGCTGGGGAAGCTGATGTGGCGGGGTGTGAGGGAGATGATGGCATCAAGGACCTTGGGAAGGAAGGTAGAGAAAGAGGGCTGTGACACACCAGCAACCAGGGCACTCGTGGTTTGGCTCAATTTGGCGCAGCAGCTGCTGTATGGTTTGCCAGTTGAGTCTGTACCTCAGGATGATATCCTGTTCCCTGAGGTCCTGGAGGGTTTCCCTGTTGCTGAAGAGCCTCTCCTGCCTTCTGCGTTGTCTTTGGGGTCCACGTTGGTGTGGTGGTAGCGGCTGCTGTTGGTCCTCTGCTCTGCGTCGTCTGGCATGCTTCATGAGAAGCACCTCCATGTTGTCCTTCTTGAGCAATGATGTTGATTGTGTGTGTTTTCCTTCAGTAGTGGTGTGTTTGCCCCATTTTAACGCCTGCCCTGACCCAGGTGTTAAAATTTGACGCCAATCGGGCTTTGCATAATTTTTCGGGTCCGCTTCACAGCCGTGCGTCATTTTTGCCCGGATGGATAAATATGGCGCAAGGGTGTTTGAGTAATTTTTTGGACGGGAACGCCTACCTTGCATCTCATTGACGCAAGGCGGTTTCACGCATCCCCAAAAATGACTCAAACTCGGATATTTTAATGCTAGATGGGTCTAGCGTCAAAATATAAATATTGTGTTAAGTTTGCGCCGGATTTGCGTAAAAAAAAAATACGCTAATCCGGCAGACACAGATTATAAATATGGGCCAGAGATTCTCCAAATGTTACCAATTTTCTTCACACGCACCTATTCCCCTATACTCAAATCTGTTACTTTCTTGCTGGATTTATTTTTTAAACATATAGGTTCTCCTCCATCATAGTACCTTTTATCAGAATTACTTCTGTTCAAACTACCACCTTCTTCACCTTTAAGATCTAGCATCAAAGTGTGCCTCAGATTGAATATAGGTGGTCGGCCTTTCATTTTCTCAAAAGGGACACTATGGCCCTCATTACGAGTGTGGCGGTATCAAGACTGCCACACTTGCGATGGCGGTCGGACTGCTGCAGGCACAGTGGTCCCATCACCCTATTATGACTGTGGCGGTCATTGTCCAACCGCCGACAATGACAGGCTGCTGCCAGCCTGCAGCCTGGCAGTCTCGGCGGTTGTAATGTACCAGGGCAGCGCTGCAAGCAGCTCTGCCCTGGGGATGATGAGTCCCCATCTGCCAGCCTTTCCATGGCAGTTCACACTGCCATGGAAAGGGTGGCGGAATGGGGGTGTCAGGGGCCCCTGGGGCCCCCTGCACTGTCCATGCACTTGGCATGGGCAGTGCAGGGGCCCCCATGCAGAGCCCCTTTGCGCATTCCACTGCCCGGATTACGGGCAGTGGAATGCAAGACGGGTGCTGCTGCACCGGCTGCACCGCCACATTGCAGCCAGCTCGATTATGAGCCAGCTACAATGTTACGGGCCAGCCGGGAACTCAAAATAGGGCCGGCAGGGTTTAGCCCGCAATGGCGGTATGGTGGCCTAAATGAGGACCTAAATGCTTAATAGTTGACCAACAATTTGTTTCCATTAACTATGGCTAATTGTAACCCTTCCTTTAAATCTTTAATCCACCATTCATCAATACCGTTACTTTGAGGTAATAAGCCAATGTTTTTATATGATCGATGCCATGCTCAGAAAGAAATTATGTCATCTCCCTAGATGTTAGTTGAAGACCATTATCAGTTACCAAGATTTTAGGAAAGCCTTCCCTTTAAAAAATCTCCATCATAAAATCAATTCCACATTTGGAAGCAATTTTTTTAACAACCTTCACTTCAGGTAACTGAGACATCTGATCAATCAACACAATGCAGTATACTTGACAATCTGATATACATATCAGCCCTGCTATCTCCAACAAAATCCTCTTCCAACCCTACTAAATCTAGATAATGGGCTTTTGATATAATTAATTTTCTTTTGAAATTTGTCGTTTCTCGCACCATCCATGCAAGATTCTACTCTATCCTCTATATTTCTGTCCATTCCAAGCCACCAATAATCACTCCTAATCTTTATTTTCATATTACGTATACCTGGATGACCTTCATTAGCCATGTTTAGAATCATTCCCCTTAAACTTTTGGGAACAACCATTTGTTCTTCACTAAACAATACATCCTGAAACTCTGACAATTAAGACAGCATTTTTTCTTCCATTTCTTTCTTTTTAGGCCCCTTTGTTCTAATGTACTTTTACACGTTTTGCATTTCCACTCCTTTCAAAAAAGCATCTTGCCACTGGAGCTCAGTTATACATCCATGTGAAACTTCGCAGATGGATATGTCATTTTGAACACTTGACTCATTCAAGACCTAGACCGGGTGACATGACAAACAATCTCCTAAAACATTTCTGGTACATATTCCACATGAAAATGAAGCTCTTGAAGTTTATATTGCCACCTAGCAACTCTAGGTGGGGCTCTTTTACAACCCTTTGTTGTGAATAAATCTACCAATTGTCGGTGGTCAGTTATCACTCTGAATGATGTGGCATACAAATATTTCTCTATACCCCACCAACATGTCAATGTTTCTTTTTCTATTGTGAAATACTTTAATTCAGCATTTCCTCAATGATCTCGAAGTGTATGCAAAAATTGATAATTTCCCTTTGTGGTCTTGCAAGAGAACTGCTCTCATACCCACATTGCTTGCATCAGTCAGAATTACAGAATTGTATTCAATGTAAAATAATGCTAGAGCAGGAGCTTTAGCAATAGCTTTCTTTAGATCATTGAATTCAGCAATACATTTTCCATCTCACACAAATGTTTGATTTGGTTTTTCATCACTTCCATCATACTCTTTGTACTCTTGCAGGTAAGAGGTCTCCACACGTCCACTTTGGTTGTACTCAATTTAGTTTAGAGTAATAAAAATCCGTCTTTACAGGAGGAAGCCCAGTCCAACTGTCCCCGTTTGAATCTTGGTGAATCTTGGTGTTCGTTCTGAATCTAGATTCGATACTAAGATTCCAAATGTGATATCACAACCGGCTAATGTGACTGTATATTTACAATGTGCATGTATCGTGAATGAACATTTCAGTGTCTGTTAACAGTTGCAACTATGCAAGGTTATTCCGTTCATCCCATGTACTGTTGCTGGGCCTATCACTCTTTGGCTGGTGCATGGCCTTTTATTCAGAAATGCTGCATATTAGATTAACTCCTTATTATAACGAGATGCTGAAATTTCTTGATTGTTTCTTAGAAAATGGGATAGTGCTAACATGTAAAATTGTTACATAGATTTCTCTGATTTGTCAATAGAAATGTGACTTGGGATTATACCTTATTGAAACTGTGGTTTACCCAATTTCATATGTGAGATTTGTGAATAAAAAACCCTTGATTCTGGGGGTGAGGCAGATTATGTTTGATGTCTTTCCTTTTCTACTAGAGACTCTGTCCAGCCAGATTATTTTGGAAGATGTTTCTGGACATCTAACAACTAGGGGTACTGTCTGTTCTCTTATGATTTTGCTGTTCATTTGGGATCTACAACTCAGTTATTGAGGTCTAAATGAATTATTTGCTAACTAATGTTCAGAAGGGTACTTTTTAGTGCAAGATCAACCCCGGAGGGGAACGGCCAGAGGTAAATTTTGCACTATGTAAAGCCACCCATGTTCCCTTGCACCCAACCAGCTGTGAGACGAACTGGCTGCCTGAGGCGCCCGATGCATTTAACTGCAAATTACAGACACTCAAAAGCTAGTGTCCAATTTAGTATACAGTGTATGCTTCTTGGAGGGCTGGGAAAAGAAGCTGAAGGCAGCAGAGGGAAAGCAAGTAGGTCTGGGACCCAATCACCTTCCTAGAGCACTTAGATCAAAAGCTTCATGCTATAAGCTTACCCTTCTTCTCTATTGAAAGAGGCCAACAAGCTGCTACACAGTGCCCTCCCCAAGGATTTTCCCCTGGTCCCATAGTGGTTAAATCCTGCATTTTAAGGACCAATATAATTCTGCAAAAGTGCACCGCCTAACCACTCTAGAACAGGTATCCTTCATGGGTGTGAAATGTAGGCTGCAGGACAGGAGACTCAGGTATTCTTTCCTTTTTCCTGCTAACTTCGTGCAGTGATAACTCACTACTTTGAAGACCCAGCTGAGGCCTGGGACTGGATGGAACAACTGTATGGAACCACCCACCCCTTGACTCCTGACAAGTGGAATGAACTGCCCCTCTGGCAAAGATGTGGCTGCACAAACCAGAGATTATCAGCTAGACCAGCTTGCAGATCAGATCACTCTAATGCGCAAATTAATGGGGAAAAGCGATTAGCCTTGAAATGCGGTGTTGGTGCTCCACATCAGACTGCCTCACACTCCTGAACATCTGATCTCCATCAGTGATGGGAAATCCACAGCCCCACTAACAATACATCCTGAATCACTGGACCTTCCCCCACAGAGGTCACCCCAAAAAAACTGTTGATGAGCTCCTGTCAGGGTTACCTCTGAGGTTTTGATTCCTTGGCTACTTCACTGTCACGGGCTATAACACATTGCCACTCATCCCTTTTTCCTGTCTTCCTTAGCGTTAGGGCCCTCAGGGTGTGTTCACTCTCCTTTGGGCTCCGTACCCCACACCTGTGACAAGCAATTGACCTCCCATCTCTAGTTAAAATGAATACAGCTGTCTGTAAGCTCTTGTCCTTTGTCTACTGTGGACTTCACTACCCTCCGGGCTGTTTTTTTCCAACAACTGAGTTTGGAAGGGGCTCCTTTTGCACCCTGCCCATCGTATTTCTTGTTACAACAATCTCTTTGTTGTATTATTACACACTCACAGACTGGAAGGGGTCCCCGATTCCTTGTATCTTACTCCTAAATGCCCCATGTGTTTTCCAGACTTTCCAGCACTCACTGACCCACCATGATGCCACTTAGGGAGTTAATCTTTCTCACTTGGAATGTCCGGGTCGTGCGGACACCAAGTAAGCACTACACTATTTATACTTAAAATGCAGTGAGACGCAAAAAGATTTCCTGCAGACTCACACATTGTTGACCTTAAACTACTGTGGCTGAAAAAGCACTGGTACAGCCAAATCTGTTTTTTTAGCAAGTAATCTGCTTTTTCCCAGACAGTGTTGATTTGGATCAGAGCTGAGGCACTACAAAGTCATAACAATACCTTTAGAATTTATAAGGTTGGTGTGGTTTAAGTTGGTTTTGCATAGAAATAATAAGTTATATTTTTCTAACTATAGCTAAGCTTTAACCTTTGTTTTTTCATTGAATTTGTATGATGTTTAATTATTTTCACTCACATTACTATGTCATCATTTTGAACCTTTACAGTTCAAGATGAGTAGTAGTCATCATGAAACACCCGTGAAAACAAATCAATTCGATTGTGAAAAAAATTCCTAGATGCTGTGCATGTTTAACTGTTAATATATCTAATTAAGTAATTTCATATATCTGAAAGCATAGAAGACAATGATACTTAGATGGGACTTTTGTAAATGTCATCACCCATTCCAGGCCAAATTATGACATATATAACTCCTCAATTGTGTAACTACAATTGATAATTATGGCATAAGTAGTATAGGTATGTCCTGAAATAGAAATAATTTGAGAAGTATTACATTTAGAAATAGAAGTAATGATTTTTCTGTTATTGACAGTAAATCTTTGAATCATAAAAATCACATATTTTTATTCTTAAATTAAGAGGCAGTTTTATGGAAAGTGGCACTGCACCAAAGTGCAGTGCCACTTTCCCTGCGCCACTTAGCACCCCCTCTACCGCCACCTTGTGTGCGTTCTATTGAAAATACGGCGCACCATGGCACAGGGTAGGGGGCAATAGCGTCATTTCTTATGATGCAATTGATGTACTCTGCAGGAGTAGTGCCAAAATATTGGCGCTAGTCCTGCAGAGTAAATAGAGCCCCATTGGAAAGAATGGAAGCCCCCTTTTAACGCCTGCTCTTGAGTAGGCGTTAAAAGTGCTGTAAAAAATGGTGCAAGGAAATGTCATAGATGTCCTTACGCCATTTTTCCGGCTCCCCTAATGAGGGAATGTCCCCTTTTTATATGATGCAGGCATAATGTAGCGCAAAGGGTTACATGCATTGCGCCACCCTGTAAATAAGGCGCAGGGATTTCATTGGGCCACATTAATTAACATAAAAAATAATGACGTTAATGTGGCTCAAGGTGGCCCTAGGGCAGGGGTTCCCAATCTGTGCGCCGTGGCACCCTGGTGCGCCTCCAAAACTACCCAGGGGCGCCAGAACATAAAGCCTCAACATTCAGAGTGCAATTTCTTTCGTTTTTCAAGCTGGCTTTCAAACATGTTTTGCTAAGATGAAACTCCCTCTAGTACCACTAGATGGCAGTGCGACATGCAAAATAGCACAGGAATTGCTCCTATCTGTCAGAACAGTTAACACAAACTATGAGCAATGCAGAAATAAAAACAGAGGCACGTGTTGGACTTAAGTATGTACGGTGTCCCTTTTAAGGAAATTGTGGTATTGTTTTAATAATATATTTTATCTAATCCTGAAGGGCACTGTTTTTAGTCTTGTTAATATTAGTTGGTGGGAAGACTTTTTAACATCTTTTGTAGTGTATGAATAAGTTCTTATAACTATGATAGTATGCAACATGTTTAATGCATAAATGTGTTTTTACTTTTTTGATATGGTGGGATGTGGACCTTCATCGGAATTTTGTACCATAGTAAGAACTGAATTGACACGGACTGTGACACATGACTATAGTGAGAAGGAATCAGAGACTGCAGACACATACTGAGGTCTGAGACAGGAGAGTGCAATGACTCCATCAGACGCTAGACGAGACAGAAGCAGAGTTAAGATAATTGTGGCTGCTGGAACATTTAGTAAAGTGCTTTAGTAAAGGACTTGAAAGTGAAATATAGTAGAGCTGATTAGTGGAGCTGCATTCTTATATATCAAAAGTGGCTCCTTGACAACTAGAATGACTTGAAGGAGAGCTCCCTGTGCTGGAGGCAATTTTTAAGGAACAAAACATAGTTTTAAAGAAAATCATTATGCAGACCACAGTGCTGAAGAGCATTGTTTCTGTCTTAACCAATGAAAGTTTTTTTATTTTTATTAAACAACTGTTATTTTTTTTTATTTTGCTACATCTATGATTATAATACCTTCATAGTTCCTACCAAGTATTTTTGAGGGGACAAAATGGAAGAACTCCAGAGGCCGGGCTTATAAGCCCCACCCCTTCCCCCCCACTCGCTAAAACAAAAATAACACAGTGGGGAGCCGCAGCCAACTGCCAATAGGTCAAGGGAGAAAAAGTTTGGGGACCACTGGCGTACAGGAGGCCTGGCCTCCATTCGATACGAAAGGCGTCGCTGAGCGAGAACCACCTTGGAAACCACATTGCGCAAAACTGAAGATGTTGAGTGTTCTCTGTGGAGGCGAATAGAACTAACCAAGGCTCTTCCCACTGTTGAAAGACCTTTCTCCACCTCTGGATGGAGACGCCATTCGTGATCGACTATGCATCGACAACGGAGTTCGTCTGCTCTGGCGTTTAGACAGCCCGCCCGTTTAACCCCCAGGGAAATGCCCTGATGTTCCAGCCATATCCAAAGGTGAAGAGCCTCTTCACAAAGGTTCCACCATGTTTGTTGCAGTACCTCATGGCGGTGGTGTTGTCCATGAACACCTGCACTCCTTTCCCTTGGAGAGAGAAAGGAATGCTTTCAATGTAAGTTGAATCGCCTGGAGCTCCAAAAGACTGATGTGGTGCTCTGACTCCACTGGAGACCAGAGGCCTCTGATCTCCGCCTCTCCCATGTGGCCGCCCAATCCCAGAAGTGACCCATCTGTCACAACTGTGAGATCTGGTTGGGGAAGGGAGAGGGATATGCCGTGGACCCAATCTGTATTAGAATGCCACCACTGCAGATTTTTCTCAGTCCCGTCCGAGATCTGGACCATGTCGGTGAGATTCCCCTGGTGCTGTGCCCACTGGATCTTCAAGTCCCACTGCGGACCCAGCATATGCCATCTGGCATTTGGTACTAATAAGATGCAGGGGGTCATGAGGCCCAGCAACCTCAGTCATTCTCACCAAAACCCGGGAGAGAGGCTGAAACATCAGAATCATAGCCCGAATATCCAGGACTCGCTGATCGGGAGGATAGGCCTGAAATTACGCTGTGTCCAGAACCGCTACGAAGAAAGGGCGTGTCTGAGAAGGAGTCAGGTGTGACTTGTTTATAGTGAACCTCAGCGAATGCAGAAGGTTCACTGTGGTCTGAAGGTGGGAGATGACTTTCTGGGGCGTGTCTGCCTTCAACAGCCAATCGTCGAGGTAGGGAAAGACTGAAATTCTTGACCTGCGCAGATGAGCTGCAACCACCACCATCACTTTTGTGAACACCCATGGGGCTCTGGTAAGGCCGAAGGGGAGCATATTAAACTGAAAGAGCTCGTGACCTACCACGAAGTGTAGATAACGTCTGTGGGCAGGCAAGACTGGGATATGAAAATAAGCAACTTGTAAGTCCAACGCCACCATCCAGTCTCCTGGGTCCAAGGCAGAAAGGACTCAAGCCAAGGTGAGCAGTTTGAACTTCGCCTTCCTGAGGAAGAGACTGAGGGTTCTGAGGTTGAGGATATGACACAGGCCCTTGTTCTTCTTGGGCACCCGAAAGTAGTGGTAATAGCAACCACAGCCTACTTCTGGCACAGGAACCCTCTCTATAGTCCCGTTGGCCAAAAGAGCCATAACGTACTCACGGAGAAGCGCTAAATAATCATCCGCTAGAGGGCCAAATGATGGAGGCATGGCCAGAGGGGAAGTCTTTTAGGCGAGAGATTAGCCCGTTCGGGACAATCTGCAAAACCCACCTCTACGTTGTGATGGATTCCCAATGGGGTTGGTGATGGCTTATCCTGCCACCAACTGGTCTGAAGTGGTGGTGGAGGGGGGTGGAGTATGGTGGACAAGGAAGGTTTGGAGGCTGCAGCCGGGGCGGGGGGTGGGCTGGGCAGACCTCTGGTTCCCTGTCCCATGAGCATACTGAGGTCTGAGACAGGAGAGTGCAATGACTCCATCAGGCGCTAGACGAGACAGAAGCAGAGTTAAGATAATTGTGGCTGCTGGAACATTTAGTAAAGTACTTTAGTAAAGTACTTGAAAGTGAAATATAGTAGAGCTGATTAGTGGAGCTGCATTCTTATATATCAAAAGTGGCTCCTTGACAACTAGAATGACTTGAAGGAGAGCTCCCTGTGCTGGAGGCAAATGTTTAAGGAACAAAACATAGTTTTAAAGAAAATCATTATGCAGAACACAGTACTGAAGAGCATTGTTTCTGTCTTAACCAATTAAAGTTTTTTTTTTATTAAACAACTGTTATATTTTTTTATTTTGCTACATCTATGATTATAATACCTTCATAGTTCCTACCAAGTATTTTTGAGGGAACAAAATGGAAGAACTCCAGAGGCCGGGCATTAAACAAACAACAGGTTGTGATTTTGAAAGAAGGTAATGTATTACTTCAGAAGATAAACGAAGGTTAGGAAATAATGTTTAAGTATTTCGTGTCCAGAGCATAATCTTTGCTTAATTTTTTAGAATGCTCAGGTGAATGTCTTTCTATATGTTGGCATAATGTTCATTGAAAGCTTGCATCATAATTTGTGTTAGTTCTGTATTTGTGAAATACAACCAAATATTGACATTGCCTATATTTGCCAAACAATTCCTAATTTGATCTTAGAAAAGTTTGTTGAAAATCGGTGGACCTTTCAAAAGTGTTAGTTGTAATAAGTCTCCAAACAGCACATCATATGATGTTTTCTGTACCTTCTGCATATGAAGATGAACAATTGCCAAGATTAAGTTAGAAACCACACTATGTTCATCTTTAAAAAAACGTAAGTTTTTAAGGACTCTACCAAGTTATTGCCATGTATCATTATTTAATTTTAAGTCTGGTAGTAAGTGTATGCAATGTAAGATAATTCTGTTGATATTATGTGCTGCTAAGCCAATGGGAGCAGTAACTACATATGATACATTAGAGCTAGTAACTTTATGGTCATAAGAAGTAAAAACTTTAATAAAAAAAGCGTTTTCCTGTGCCTGCTTGTCCACTTACAATATTGCAATGTAGGTTCATAAATACTACACATGTTCCATTTCCATGTTGAATTCCATGACCTGAAGATTCTTCTATGTTTATATATTTCAAGTTGTTTGCTGTTTAATTGAGATACTATGTTTTTTAAGTTATGTATGTCTTTTTTGGCTTGGTCACTTGCATTTTGAACCTCGTCCATGGCGACCACAGCTTTAGTATCAATGATTGGTTTTCCAAGCAGGCAGCAGTCCTGGAAGTAGAAGTATTATTAGTAGATGGAGTGTTTCATTGAATGCTGCATTAATGTTGTTTTATTCTTTATTTTCTTGATTAAGCCTTTGTAAGTATGTCCGAAATTCAGGTAACGCAATGTCATTTTCATTTCAAAGGGCTCTAAAAGTGCATTTTCTTTGTGCCATGGTTTAAATAGTTGAAAAATTGCTAAACAGTATTTTTTTCTTGTCTCCTTTCTCGCAACTTAGTTTGTGATGATACGTAAGAGTAGGTTTACTATGACTTATTAAACAACCATTGGTACCTTCTACTTTAAATCTACCAGTGTTAATATCTTCTGTCACATGGTTTCTATATGTGGAGAACCAAGCAACTTCACAGAGGCGTATTTTATTTCTAGCAATGAACTTCTATTTGGATAGTATGTGTCCAACATATTTGTTTTCAGAATGTCTTCATGTCTTTGTAGGATCAAAGCGGGCAAGGTTTTCTATTTCAGGGAGGCTTTTCGGAATTCTTCAACGTGATGATGACAATCTTAAACGAAACCACCTGATTGCCTTTGGTTTACCATATAAACTTTAGGAACTTGAGTGGTCACATGCTTCACAGCTATTGACCTCCTGGTGAGATAGCATTTGTAGGCTAAATCTGTGTAATCGTTTATTTAAGGATTGCTTGGCAAATATTTCTTCCCATACTTCCTTCATATCCGTGTTTTCTGCCCTTGTAATGTAGGAAGTAACATAACCTGCAACCGCTGTGGAGTACAAATTGTTTGTCCATGTTAGCATCCCATAAATGTTGAATTAAAGGGTTGTAGTCATGGATCAGTTGAGATGCTTGTGGTCTTCTAAGATTGTACTTGTTTTTTTGTGATTTGCCATTAATCACATGTCTTACAGATGGCATTACGTTGTTGACTCTTCCCTTTTTTTAATTGGTTTTGTCAATCCAACGCAAGATTTTGACTAATATGTACCTTCTCTGCAATATTTTCTTTAGCTGTATTTACAGCACTTTTCTGATTGAAAGCATAAAACTTGATCAGATACTTGCTTGTTGATGTCTTTTTTTGAGATACCACAGGTCTCATAATGTTCAATAAAATTTAGAACTGAGTCATCAGAGTAGTATCCACAATTAAGTTCATCTTTGATCCAGTGAAGCATATGACAGTCCGGTGCACCTTGCGTGACACTCTTCTCTCTAAAATTAATCACGTACTTCTCCAACAGCATTTTACTTTTTGTTGGTTTGGTACTGAAGCATAGTTCACAATTTATGACTGGAATATCTGTAAACACTAGCAGGATCCAAAGGATTCAGGATCCAAATGTGATCATCAATGTGAAAACTTTTAGAGTATAAGTTGTTTGGAAATATAGTACTTTTTGACTTTTATAGGTACTCCATTTACTAAAGCCACTAAAGGTTCCTCTATTTTGTGTTCAAATCCAAGCGTGGTTATTTTTTGGGATAATCTATTAGAAAGAAATAACTTTTCTTTTCAGTGCTTGTGCTAACTCACATGACTGAAATTTTCCCCATTTGGTTTATATTCTGATTATGGTTTGAAAAGGATGACCTGTTTGAATTAAAATGCTTTCATATACATTGGACTTAGGGCATAGGGTTTTTGTTTTGATTGGCTGTTAGGACTAGGGCTGTGATTGGTTAATAGGGCCAGGCTACCATTGGCTCTATGGTTTAGAAATTAGGTTTCTGATTTGTTAGTGTTAGAGCTAGGGTTCCATTAGTCAATAGGGCTATTTAACCTTAGGGCTCAGGTCGTCTCCTCCCAGGCGTCGAGGCTAAGGGCAGAGAGGACAAGGGCAACTGCCTGTTTGGGCCGGAGCAGGCCTAGGGCCAGAGATGCTGCCCAATTCTTTATTTTTCAGCTACCACCTTAAGCCTTCTGTTCGACCTGTCAGCCTAAGGGTGGTCACCCTTAACTTTTTGCCTGCCTTCCTCCACTTTTTGGACACTGTTTTTGCTGGTTCTTAGACTCTGTACACTTTACCACTGCTAACCAGTGCTAAAGTGCATATGCTCTCTCCCTTTAAACATGGTAACATTGGATCATACCCAATTGGACTATTTAATTTACTTATAAGTCCCTAGTAGTGACATTAAATGCTACTAGTGGGCCTGCCTGCAGCACTGATTGTGCCACCCACTTAAGTCGCCCCTTAACCTTGTCTCAGGCCTGCCATTGTAAGGTTTGTGTGTGCAGTTTACTGCCAATTGAACTTGCCATTTAAAAGTACTTGTCAAGCATAAAACACCCCTTTTTCTACATATAAGACACCCCTAAGGTATACCCTAGGTAGCCCATAGGGCAGGGTGCTGTGTAGGCAAAAGGCAGGACATGTACCTATGTAGTTTACATGTCCTGGTAGTGTTAAACTCCCAAATTCATTTTTACACTGCTGTGAGGCCTGCTCCCTTCGTAGGATAACATTGGGGGTGCCCTCATACAGTGTTTGAGTGGTAGCTGCTGATCTGAAAGGAGTAGGAAGGTCATATTTAGTATAGCCAGAATGGGGATATAAAATCCTGCTGACTGGTGAAGTTGGATTTAATATTACTATTTAAGAAATGCCATTTTTAGAAAGTGAGCATTTCTCTGCTCTTAAATCTTCCTGTGCCTTACAATCCACATCTGGCTGGGTTTTGTTGACAGCTCCTTGGGCATTCACTCAGACACCCCCCCAAACAAAGGATACTCAGCCTCACTTGCATACAGCTGCATTTTGAATGGGTCTTCCTGGGCTGGGAGGGTGGAGGGCCTGCTCTCACACAAAGGACTGCCACACCCCCTACTGGGACCCTGGCAGACAGGATTGACCTGAAAGGGTACCTGGTGCACTTCTAAGCCACTCTTTGAGGTCTCCCCCACTTCAAAAGCACATCTGGATATATAAACAGGGCCTCTGCCCTTTCCAACTCAGATACTTCCTGGAGAAGAAACTTGTAACCAGAACCTGCATCCTGCCAAGAAGAACTGCCTGGCTTCCCAAAGGACTCACCTGACTACTTTCTTTGAAGGACTGCTGCCTTGCTACTCTCCGGTTGTGGTGAGAAGTGCTCTCCAAGGGCTTGGATAGAGCTTGCCTCCTGTTTCCTGAAGTCTCAGGACCAAAAAGACTTCATCTCTAGAAGAAGGACTCCTTGTATGGTGAAATTCAATGCACAGCCTGCCAGAAACGACACACAGCCTGCACCGCAGTGAAAAATTCACTGCACGCCGAACCGGAACGAATCGGCATAACTTCACAATGAGAAGATCGACGCAGCACCAGCGTAACGACCAGAAATTCGACGCATGGCACACCGGATCGATGCACACCCCCTTTGTTTCCACGCATCTCCTCCTCTGCGGTTCTTTGTGGAGATCTTTCACACAAACCAGGTACTTTGTGCTTGAAAGAGACATTTAGGGGCATATGTATACTCTCTTTGCGGCGAATGTGCGTCAACATTTTTGACACACAATCGGCGCAAACACTGCCCCATATTTATACTTTGACGTCCGACCCCGCGGGCGTCAAAGTTCCACCATGTGCGTCATTTTTTGGAAGGGGGAACCAGCCTTGCGTTAATCATATGCAAGGTAGGCGTTCCCTTCCAAAAAATGACTTTAAGGCCTGTGCGCCTTATTTATACTGTTACGTCATTTTGACGCACAGGAGGGGGAAGGCCTTAAAAAACGGCGCCCAGCCTGATGGGCGCGGTTTTTTAACGCCTGGCTCAGGGCAGGCGTTAAGGGACCTGTGGGCTCAGAAGGAGCCCAGAGGTGCCCTCCCATGCCCCCAGGGACACCCCCCCTGCCACCCTTGCCCACCCCAGGAGGACTCCCAAGGATGGAGGGACCCATCCCAGGGAAGTTAAGGTAAGTTCAGGTAAGTATTTTTTTTCGTTTTTTTTTTGTGGCATGGGGTGCCTGATTTGTGCCCCCCTACATGCGACTATGCCCAATGACCATGCCCAGGGGACATATGTCCCCTGGGCATGGCCATTGGGCAAGGGGGCATGACTCCTTTCTTTGCTAAGACAGGAGTCATTTCAATGGGGGTTGGGCGCCAAACAAAATGGCGCAAATCGGGTTGAGGCCAAAATTTTGCCTCAGACCTGACTTGCCCCATTTTTTGACGCCCAAGCTCCATTTTCCCCTACGCCGGCGCTGCCTGGTGTGAGTCATTTATTTTTGGCGCAGACCAGTCCGCAGCGCCGGCTAACGTCATTCCATAAATAAGGCGCCCGCATGGCGCTTTGGAATGGCGTTAGCCGGCGGTAAAAATTTTGACGCACAACTGCGTTGGCGCAGTTGTGTGTCAAAAAGTATAACTATGGGCCTTATTGCTTTTAAAAGCCTTAAGACACTTTATATCAGTTTTCCATTGATATCTCGGCATAAACTTCTAATCGTTTTGACCTACATCTTATCAGATACATATTATATATTTTTCTAAACACTGTGTGTAGTTTTTTTGTGGTGCTATACTGTGTTATTGCATGATTTATTACACAAATACTTTACACTTTGCCTTCTAAGTTAAGTCTGACTGCTGAGTCCCAAGCTACCAGAGGGTGGGCACAGGATAATTTGGATTGTGTGTGACTTACCCTGACTAGAGTGAGGGTCCTTGCTTGGACAGGGGGTAAACTGACTGCCAACCAAAGACCCCATTTCTAACACCGGGGCTTTCTTAAAATTTAATCCGGGGCTTGGCTGTTCCCCACTCCTCTGGGGACCACCACCTCTGTAGGGCATTAAACAAATATGATGCAGGGAGGCACGTGGCCAACCCAACTGCCCCAGGGACTACTACCTCCCCGGGGATTAAATCAAATATGACGTGGGCTTGCGTGCCCCCAGCTGCCCTGGGTACCACCACTTACCCAGGTGTTAGACAAATACTGATGGGGGGGCCACGTGGCCCCTCACAGCCCCAGGAACCACCACCTCCCAGTGAAGGGGATCTGTTTTGTACCCCCAAGCCCCAGGGACCACCACCTTCCTGGGGCAAAGGTCATTGGAGGGAGAAACACGGGCGACCCTTGAGGAGCCACTGATGGCCAGCTCCTGCTATGTCCTGGGGTACTCTCAATTTCTCTTTTTTAATCTTTTTCTCCCACTCACACACCCACTCAGACCCTTACACACCCACTCCCAGACCCACTCACTCCTACTCACAGACCCACTCAGACCCTCATGCACCCACTCACAGCCCCACTCACACCCTCCCGCACCCACTCACAGACCCACTCAGACACTCACCCACCCACTCACAGACCCACTCAAACGCACACACAGCCAGTCACAGACCCACTGAAACCCTCAAGCACCCACTCAGACCACACAGACACTGATGCACCCACTAAAACATTGATGCACCCACCTCTCACACCAAGACACTCACGAACCTACTCACAGACCCACTGACACTCTTACACATCCACTCACAGACCCACTGAAAAGCTCAAGCACCCACTCACAGACCTACACAGACACCGACACACCCACTACAACACTCATACACACATTCTCACTCCCAGACAGACACTCTTGCAGACACTCTCACCCCCAGATATACCCTCTTACAGCCAGTCTCACACTCAGAGAGACAGACCATGGCCAGTGTGGGGTTAGCGAGTTAGAAGGGTTGGCCGCAGGGTCTGACCAGGCCTTGCTTCCAACCGCCACCGTTGTTTGGATTAACGTATAGTAATGAAAATTTCTGTAAGGTAGAAAAACCATAGAAATTCACTGAAAAAAACAAACATTACTGGGACATTATAGTTAGGATATAGAATTTAAATAAACATAGAAAATTCACTTAAAAAAACAAAGGTTACAGGGATGCTATAGTTAGGCTCACATTTTAAACATACGAAAAATTAGAAATTCACCAGTTATAGCTACAGTTATCTCAAGTAACTATAACTCGTGCCCTAAGGCAACTTTAATTCACACCCTCGCCATGATTGGCTAATTGCCCCACAAATTATGGCACTCATGACATCTTTGATATCATCATTGATACTTGCTGTAAAATTTTGGATAAAAAAACTGTGCATGGTGAAGCCGCAAGTTATAGTTACCTTAGTACACGAGTTATATTTACTTGAGTTAACTCTAACTATAACTGATACATTTCGATGGTTTTGTACATTTAAAATGTAAGCCTAACTATAAGGTCACTGTGGCCTTTGTTTTTTTAAGTTAATATATATATATATATATATATATATATATATATAAATATATATATATCCATACACAAACTGGTCCTGTCTCAGCGCGCTCTCCAGCTGGTGCCCACGTCAGAGATGGACCATTTCCCTGTAACTAATTTTGAACAACTGACAGGCAAGTCAAACGCAGCACTCCCAGGATATCGTTAATCTCCTTTTTCAATACTTGGGGAACCAAACACCCAACACCTGGCGCGTTTCGACAATCGGTGATCAAGACCTTGTTGGTCGAAACGCGTTGGGTGTCGGGTGTTTGGTACATCAAGTATTAAAGAAGTATATATATACATATATATATATATATATATGTGTGTGTGTGTATTATATATATATGTGTGTGTGTGTATATATATATATATATATGTATATATATATATATATATATATATATATATATATATATATATATATATATTCAATTCACTTGTGGTTTTTGCATGCAGGCTCCAAACCACCAGTGGTGCCACTAGACACTCCATGCGCTTCTTTAAATCCAACAAAATGTCTCTCCTCTCCATTCAAGAAAGTCTTAGCACTCCGTAAGCTGATTGCAGGTAAAGGTTATTTGTGCAGCGGAATTATCAATGCCTTTCTCATAACAACAGATTGTTTTCTCAGTGATTATCTATATGACTTACCACCTGTGCTTTGTGAAACCATAACAATCGACAAAGGAAAATAATTTCTGCACATTTAATGCCACCATCTTTGAGGGGAGAATATTTCATTCAAAACAGTAAAGTATTCTAAATTAAACTTTATACTCATATGCTGATTCAATTACAACTCAATAAGAAATCAAAAGTAACTCTATTGTATGTTTACAAAATTACACATTCTTATACAGATAATTATTTTACAGTTCTCACTCAGGATACTCAAAATTTAGCACAAGTGGGCAGATTACCCTCTGTTACATTTCTACGTAAAGCCCAAGTGGGTAATCACTTTAAAAATACAGCTTTTCTTCAGCACATATCACCAATTAACAGTAAATCTATCATTTCAAAATAGCTTCTAGATGGCATCCTTTTCCTTGTAAAACATACAAAAATCTATATTAAAAACAGATAAAAAACGACTTCTTCAAAAATCAAATCCTAACAATAGCTGATAGAATTTCATTCCTCGTATCTCTATCCTTTACGGGTGTACATACAATTCTTCATCAACATTCAACCCATAGGGTTCCATACTATCCAGTTCAAAAATATATTTTAACTCAAGTCTTCGCAGTTCCCATTCTCTATCACCTCTTCTGGTCTTTTTAAATACTTGGTCAACTATGCTATAAATCAATAATTTGTTTTCTCCACCGTAAATACTATCAAAATATTGGGCTATTGGATAGTATACATTGTTAGTTTTAATAGCCCTTATGTGTTGCAGTATTCTCTTATGAACAAGAAGGATTGTGCTGCCAATGTACGTTTTGGGGCAAGGACAGAAAGGTGCACGTACTGCAAAATCAGATTTGCAGTTTAAATATTTTCTTACTTTATAGTCTTCCTGAAAGGGGTCTGCAATTCTGTAATATTTCACCCATTCTCAGATTCCCTGCACTTCAAACATCTCCAAAAACCTGGAGGAGGTTGCAGCCATTGACTTTTCCTTGTATTCACTTCATTTTTTACTAAGAAATCTCTCACAGATTTTGCTCTCTTAAAAGTGATCTGTGGTCTTCTGCCAACACTGGCACCAATAACCATATTATGTCTGATGTGATGCCAATGCTTATTAAGTGCCTTTCTCACCTGCAGATCTTTATTATGAAAGTTAGTTATGAATCTGATCACATTATCTTCTTTTGTTTTCTTTATCCTCTCTTTCCTTCTTGGTTGCAAAAGAATCTCCTCCCTTTTAAGATTAGAAACTTTAGATGTAGCTATAGCCAAAGTATGTTCCGAATAGCCTCTCGCTCGCAGCCTAGAGATCATCTAATTCTGTGCTCTCTCAAATTCCGTTTGGGCGCTACTAATCCTGCATGCTATAACCAGTTCTCCATTTAGAATACTCTGTTTGAGGGTTACTGGGTGGAAACTATGCACATGTTCCCTGCCGTGGGTTTTCTAAAAAACTGTGGCTACCAATTTAGAATCCTGGACCTTGATTCTAAGGTCCAGGAAATCTAACTGAGTTGTACTCATTTGACCTGTAAAATGCAAATTCAAGGTATTGTCAAAAATGACCTCAACAAATCTTTGGCCAGTATGTTCATCCCCTCTCCACAGAACAAACAAAACATCACTGATCCTTACTTTATATCATCTAAATTACCTGTAATCAAAAGGCTTTACTAGATAGCCTTTTCTTTCATTTGTCACATTTTGGCGGTGGTGCTGTTCATGCTGCTTCCCCTTTTCTGCTTGGGGACGATTGTGTGGCTGTTTTGAGCCATCCGTGTGTCTTCACGGGGCCCCATCTGGGCCCCGCGTATCCACCACGTTTTGTGGAGCCTGCCCTCGCCCAATGTGCCCTAGTAGCTTTCAGGACAGCCTCCCCACTGCACTGCGGTGCGTGGGTGAGTGCTGCCCTCATACAGCTCGCGTCAGGCAGCTTGCTGTCGCTTTGCTCGCATAGGCCCCATGGGGCATTAGGTTTGACTCACCATAGGGCTGTCCCTTGCTTCCTAGCCCTAAGAGCTGAAGTATAAGAGCTGTGGTAATGGCTACCGTCTCGGCGCCTTCTGCAGCCATGTTGGTTAGGACTTAATGCCCTATTCGTTTTTCACAGGCAAAAGCCCATTGTCTATTTCTAGTGAGGCTACGATGTGCAGTCACCTGTTTCTTGACATTTGGTTGTTAGCATCTTGCATCATGAGGAAGACCTGTACATTCACTCAGCGATCTTTTATTTACATCTAGAAACTGCTTGATTATAAATAATTTTGTAATAGCTGGAGAACATTTATCTATACATCAGCTCTTAGAATTATTATAATTCCTGCTAATATTTCCCATAAATATGTCAGATTTGGAGGATCAGAAGGCCCTTTCAGAGTGCAGAATTACTGATCAGATAATTGAATAACGTATACACCACGAAATGCGCACATGCATTTGTGAGGCAATAATTCAAGTAATGAACAATAAGAGGCAGGCGGACAAGACATGTTCCATAGCTGATGCTGACCACAAAATGTTGAATTCAAATGATGGAAAGAAAAGGGGAAAAACAAACATCTGGGTGAGGAAGCAACAACCTCATCCGCTATGGACGATAGAGACACCTCCAGATTAATCGGAGATCCAGGCACCTCAGAAAGAAGTGGTGTCCTTTGTGGCACAAAAAAGAAGGGTGTCCTTAGTGGCACAAAAAGATTGGGTGACCCTTGCGCCACAAACCTAACAGAGGTTTTAAACCCAGAATTTGGGGGTTATGAGCCAGAGAAAAATTCATATGATGAATATGTGCTTGACCTGGACAACGAAAACATCGAATCAGACGATCTCTTGGATGATCTGCAATCCCCACTTAATAAAGATATTATTAAAATCCTCTGGGAGAGGAGCTGTTTTCTCAAAAAAATATCAGACACCCAAGAAGCACTGAGTGGTGGCCCATGTAGCATGTAGGAGAATTTATCAGGAAGTGGATTAGAAACCCAAAGGAAAAGGAGACACGTAACTTACTCAAAGCGGAATCCACAGCCCGGTAATTGAAGAAAAGGTATGCCTTACTCCGAATCTAGACCCTGAGTTAATTACCTTTTTATTCAAGATGGGTCGGGACCCTAGAACGGGCCTTGAGAGGTCTCTAAAACTATGCAGGACAGTCTCCTGGACATTGTTGGTCCTCTGGTGAGAATAATCGACATGGCAGAAGAGGCATATGCTAAAATCTTCCCATAGATCTAGAACTTCTCTGGGGCTGGAGTCAACGGGCCATGGTGCTCTTGGGAAATGTTTATGTAAGCCTAAACACCGAAAGGCGTGAAGCGGTTCTACTCAAAATCAACCCTAAACTAGGTAAATTAGCGGAGAAAGAAACATCTGACAACCCTAAGGGGCTGCTATCCAGCAGTAACATGGTAAAGAGCATTGGGAAATATGTGGCTACATTCATTCACTGCTCAAGATAAAGCACAGCTTAATATGCACAAGATATTTAATCCACTTTTTGGCAGAGCTCGCAGAAGGGGACTTTCTGTCGGCCGATACCACCAAAGGTCCCAATATAACTCATCAAGATCAAGAGGGGGGATACGCCAGAGGATATCAATCTGGCAAACAGCCCCCCTTCTATCCACAAAAGGGATGATTCCAAAGGATTAGAGGATCCAGAGGTCGCTGGCAAAATCCCGCACTCCAAGGTGAGTGTTATCAATCCAACTGCTTCCCTGGAAACAGTGGGGGGACGCCTCAATTTTTTTGGAAAGAACTGGGAACTTATTACTCTAGACACCTGGGTTTTGGAAACTGTTAAGGGTTTCAGAATAGAATTTTTTGAAATTCCTTCTCAACTAACATATGCGAGGAAAATGGTACTCAAAAAGGAACAACAGGAGATTGTGGAGAAACAAGTAGGAGCTATGCTCTCATAAGGTGTGATTCGAGAGATAAGTTTGGAACAGAGGGTTTTTACAAGCACTCTCTTTCTGATAGGAAGGAAGGAGAAAGGTGGGAGACCTGTCATAAACGTTTGAGGACTGAACAAGTTCTGGTTTGCCACCATTCCAAAATGGAGGGTATCCACCTATTAATAACCCCTTTGGTGCTGAGGACGTAATGGTTACGTCCTCGATTGCACTGCTCAGGTGCTGAGCACGTAACCGTTACGTACTGTTATAGGCCCTCAGGGGGAGTGCTAGCACTCCCCCCGATGACCAAGCACCCCCCTCCCTTGGGCAGGGATGGAAGGGGAATCTCTTCCCCTTCCAAACCCACCCCCCGGGTCCCCTGTGGCGTCTGATGACATCAGCACATGATCACGCATCAGAGGCCACCTCCACCGCCCTGGAAGATCAGAGGAGAAATGCTTTTGCATTTCTCCTCTGATCACGTGGGGGGGTGAGGGAGTCATCAAAGGAAAGAAAAGGCCTTTTCTTTCCTTTGATGTCTCTCTTTGCATTTCTTCTGCCCGATAGCGATTCCATCGGGCAGCAGAAATGCCCACTAGACCCCAGGGAGTTTTTTTTGTGCATTTTATGCATAAAAGGAGTGGCACTATGCATAAGGGTAGCGGCCCCTTGGGCAAGGGTCGCTCCTCAGGGGGGCAAAATGTTTTAGGCCCCCTCTGGGGCCAGATCAGTCTATCATAATTAGGCTGATGTGTCCCCAGGGGAGGCAGAAACCCCTAAACACCAGGGATCTTTTTTTTTTAATTTTTTTTATATATATATATATGGGGAGCGACCCCTTAGTCAGGGGTCGCTCCCCTGGGGGGCAAATTGTCTTTAGGCCATTTCTGCCCCCAAGGGGAGTAGAAACCACTAGATTTTTTTTAGGTCAGTTTCACGTGAGGGGAGTGACCACTTAGGCATGGGTCGCTCCCCTGTGGGGGGGGGGAATTGGTTTCAGGCCATTTCTGCCCCCCTTGGGGGAAGATCGACCTATTGTAATTAGGCCGATCTGCCCCCAAGGGGGTCAGAAACCTCTAGGCACCAGGGATCAATTTTTGTTTAATTTTTCTTTATTTTTTTAGACGTGGGTAGCGACCCCTTAGGCAAGGGTTGCTCCCCTGGGGGAAAATTCTTCTTAGGCCATTTCTGCCCCTCTTGGGGGCAAATTGGCCTATTTTAAGGAGGCCAATCTGGCCCCAATGGGGGCTGAAACCACTAGACACCAGGGATTTGTATTTTTTGCATCAATTTCACGCAAGAGGAGCGACCCCTTAGGCAAGGGTCGCTCCCCTGGGGGGGGAAATCTTTTTAGGCCATTTCTGCCCCTCTTGTGGGCAAATTGGCGTATTTTAAGTAGGCAAACCACTAGGCACCAGGGATTTATTCTTTGCACCATTTCACGCAAGGGGAGAGACTCCTTAGGCAAGGGTCAGCAAATTGCTTTTAGGCCATTTCTGCCCCCTTGGGAGCAGTTCGGCCTATTTCTATTAGGCCGATCTGCTTCCGTGGGTGGGGGCAGAAACCCCTTAGGTGCCAGGGATTGGTGTGTGTGTATGTGTGTGTTTTGTTTGGGGCCAGCCCCTTAGGCAAGGGTCGCTCCCCATGGGGGCACATTACTGTTGGCCGGCAGATCAGCCTATTTTTAGAAGGCCTATCTGCCCCCAAGGGGGGCAGAAAGCCCACTAGAGACCAGGGAAGATTTGTTTTTAAAAAAAAGAGGGTGGGGGATGGTTATTCCCCCACCCCAAATAAATAGGGCCAAAGTTGTTCTGCCCACTGGGCAGATGGGGCAATTACCTCCGATCCATTCCCCGTGGGGGAGGGGGGCAGGGGGGGGGCAAAAAGCCTACTAGATGCCAGGGAATAAAAAAAAAAATAGTGGGGTGGTGGCTACCAACCAGTATGGGCATGGTTATGCCCCCACCATAACTGAAGGGGGTAACAGTCTTTCAGCTCTCCCCCCGAAAACTAAAACATCTTATCCCACGGCAAGGATGAGGACACTTGATTATTTTGGGTTTTGGTTTGACATTTGGGCTATGAGGGCTTGGCTAATTCTCAAATTCAGCCCACTTCGAATGGTGAGGGTTGCACTTTTTGGACTTTGGGACGCTGCCATGTAGAAAAATCCACAAGACCTAGACATATCTGAAAACTAAATATCTGGGCGAGTTCAGGATGCTGTGCTTAACATGTAACCCGCACCATTTTCTTTCCCGCAATGCCCTGCAAACCTCCAACTTGTGACGCCACGAGGACCTGCGGCGCCCCACTTGCGGACCACGGTCAGATCGGCGGTCAGAGTCCAGGATGGGCGTTTCTGCCACAGGCCGTGTTTTGAGCCGCGTTTCGGGCCGCTGCCTATTTTTCGGTCCAAAGCACGACCGGTACATTTTCCTTTGGGTGCTGCTTCGCGCTGCACCTACTTTCTGACCTTATAATCTCTCCTACCTATTCTTTCTGCCTTTTTTCTTTTTTCTTGTTTTCTCCTTCTTTATGGTTTTCCTCTTAGCCATCTTTTCTTCTTCCCAGGAGTCTATGTTTCCTTCACTTCATGCTTTGCTTCCTCTTGTACAACGTGGCTATTTTTCCATTTGCTCAAATATGGCTTTTCCCAATTCAATATGGTGTCTTCTGAACTTCCTGCGTGTCACTTCCTGTTTGCCAGTATACAAACACAGTTGATCTTCTTGTCCTTGCATTGCAAACACTTCCGTTCTGGTGGTGCTTCTCGCTCCTGTATCTGGTGATTTTTTGGACTTCTCCTGTTTTTTCTTGTCTGCAGTTTTTGCTGTTTCCAGTTCATATTACGCTTCTCTTTTTTTCTTACCTCTTTTTCAGGAGTTCCTTGCTCCTGAGGTTTTTCCCAGGATTGGGTTTTTTTCCTCTGGGGCTCCTTCTGGAGGTGACTGTCTGCCTGGTGTTACTCTATCAGCAGCACCGAGCTACTGGAAAGGGTTGCCCTTACCTTGGTCAGTCCAGAACCAACAAGAGACCAGGTGGTGCCTCGAGATTGACAGACAATCGCAGTAAGAAGCATTCAGACCGTGACACAACTTTGCTGGAAATCACCCATTTTTCCCACATGTTTGTGGAACATAATCTGCAGGAATCCACCAAATTCCTACCACCCAGCAGTGTCTCATCTATACAAATAAAAATTCTGCCCCACTTGTCAGCCTAAATTTTTTTTCTTTTCCAAACTGCCCTTTTGGACCCACTTTGGTTCCCCCTCAATTTCGGCATGTTTTTGGCTCTTCTGTGTCACAGGCACTTGGCCCACCTATACAAGTGAGGTATCATTTTTACCGGGAGACTGAGGGGTGGTATTTGTTCCACTGCAGTGATTCCACACAGAAATGTGGGAAACATTAGATTTTTTTAGCTTTTAGCTAAATTTAAGACTTGCTGAGAATTCTGGGTAAGAAAACACTGGGGGATCCACGCAAGTCACATCTCCCTGGACTCCCTCAGGTGTCTAGTTTTCAGAAATGTTTGGGTTTAGGAGGTTTCCCTATATGGTGCTGAGCCCAGGACCAAAAACACAGGTGTCCCCCGTAAAAACAGGTAGTTTTGTATTTGATAATTTTGATGTGTCCACATAGTGATTTGAGGCATTTCCTTTCGTGGGCACTAGGCCTACCCACACAAGTGAGGTACCATTTTTATCGTCAGACTTGGGGAGACACTAGGTGGAAGGAAATTTGTGGCTCTTCTCAGATTCCTGAACTTTCTGTCACCGAAATGTGAGGAAAAAGTGTTAGTTTGGCAAAGTTTTGAGGTTTGCATAGGATTCTGGGTAACAGAACCTGGTTAGAGCCCCACAAGTCACCCCATCCTGGATTCCCCTAGTTTTAAAAAATGCACAGGTTTGGTAGGTTTCCCCAGGTGCCAGCTGAGCTAGAGGCCAAAATCCACAGCTAGGCACTTTGCAAAAAAACAACTCTGTTTTCTTTGGGAAAATGTGATGTGTCCACAAAGTGTTTTGGGGCATTTCATTTCGTGGGCACTAGGCCTACCCACACAAGTGAAGTATCATTTTTATCGGGAGACATGGGGGAACGCTGGGTGGAAGGTTGTTTGTGGCTCCTCTCAGATACCAGAACTTTCTGTCATCGAAATGTGAGGAAAAAGTGTTTTTTGGCCAAATTTTGAGGTTTGCAAAGGATTCTGGGTAACGAACCTGGTGAGAGCCCCACAAGTCACCCTGTTTTGGATTCCCCTAGGTGTCTAGTTTTAAAAAATGCACAGGTTTGGTAGGTTTCCTTAGGTGCCGGCTGAGCTAGAGGCCAAAATCCTCAGCTAGGCACTTAGCAAAAAATAGCTCTGTTTTCTTTGGGAAAATGTGATGTGTCCATGTTGTGTTTTGGGGCATCTCCAGTCGCAGGCCCTAGGCCTACCCACACATGTGAGGTACCATTTTTATCGGGAGACTTGGGGGAACACTAGGTGGAACGAAGTTTGTGGCTCCGCTCAGATTCCAGCACTTTCTGTCACCAAAATGTGAGTAGAAAGTGGTTTTTTGGCCACATTTTGAGGTTTGCAAAGGATTCTGAGTAACATAACCTGATGAGAGCCCCACAAGTCACCCCATCCTGGATTCCCCTAGGTGTCTAGTTTTAAAAAAATGGACAGGTTTGGTAGGTTTTCCTAGGTGCCGGCTGAGCTACAGTTCAAAATCCACAGCTAGGCACTTTCCAAAAAAGACGTCAGTTTTCAATGTAAAAATGTGATGTGACCATGTTGCGTTTCCTGTTGCGGGCATTAGACCTACCCACGCAAGTGAGGTACCATTTTTATCAGGAGAATTGGGGGAACACAGAATAGCACAGAACAAGTGTTCTTGCCCCTTTTGTTTCTCTACATTTTTTCCTTCCAAATGTAAGACAGTGTGTAAATAAGACGTCTATTTGAGAAATGCTCTGTAATTCACATGCTAGTATGCGGACCCCAGAATTCAGAGATGTGCAAATAACCACTGCTTCTCAACACCTTATCTTGGGCTCATTTTGGAAATACAAAGGTTTTCTTGATACCTGTTTTTCACTCTTTATATTTCACCAAATGAATTGCTGTATACCCGGTATAGAATGAAAAGGTGCAGCTCATTTTTTGGCTCTGGGTACCTAGGGTTCTTGATGAACCTACAAGCCCTATATATCCCCACAATCAGAAGAGTCCAGCAGATGTAACGGTATGTTACTTTAAAAGACATCGCAGGAAAAAGTTAGAGTAAAAAGTGGAGAAAAATGGCTGTTTTTTTTTTACCTCAGTTTCTGTAGGAAACCCTTGTAGGATCTACACAACTGACCTAAAATGCCAACACTGTGTTGAAAAATTTGATTCAAGTATGTCTGTTCCTGAAAGCTGGGAAGATGGTGATTTTAGCACCGCAAACCCTTTGTTGACACCTTTTTCTTCTGTAGCCCCTTTTTCCCATTTTCTTTTTTAAATGAACTTTTCGCTGTATTTTGGCTAATTCCTTGGTCTCCTTCAGGGGAACCCACACCCTTTGGGTATCGCTAGAATCCCTAGGATGTTGGAAAAAAAGGATGCAAATTTGGCGTGGGTAGCTTATGTGGACTAAAAGTTATGAGAGCTTAGGCGCGAACTGCCCCAACTAGCCAAAAAAAGGGCTGGCTCCTGAAGGGGAAAAGGCCTGCCAGCGAAGGGGTTAAGAGACCGGTTTCTAAAAACGACTGGCTAGTAAAGCTAGACCTGAAGGACGCATACTTCACAATCCCTATGGCATTAGACTCAACAATACCTCCAGTTTTTTTTAGAAAACACGTTTATCAATATTGCCCTTAGGACTATCATTAGCACCGTGGTGGTTCACCAAGGTACTGAGGCCAGTAGCTTCCTATCTAAGGGAAAGAGGCATCAGATTGATCCTATACCTAGATGACATTCTGATATTATCACAAAGGGCCACATGTACGTACGTTTTGCAACTCGCAAATCCGTCGCAGCGCTATTTGCGACCGTGCAAATCACGAAATGGTTTGTACAAATGCCATTTCGGAGTCCCAAATAGCGATGCGACCAATTACCGAATCGCAAACATTTGCAACTGGATTTTGCAACTTGCAAAAAAGAAATCGCAATTTGCGACTCGCAAACCGAATGTGCAAGGCAGTTGGTAATTGCGATTAGTCGCAAATAGGCCATTTTGCACACCCAGATTAGCACTGATTCCAAACTGGTAATCAGAACCAAAGAATAAAAGCAGACCCAGAAGACATCTGGGTTTTTCAAAATGGTTGCAATCTACGTGATTGCATGGAGAAGGTGAGTCCAGGCTGCCCAGCAGAGGAGGAGGAGGCGGAGACAGGAGAGGATATACAGAACCAGGCAGACCATATTTCAACACACTGAGGAGGAAATATATGAAAAATATAGACTGAGTAGCACAGTCATCTTAGAGATAATTGACCCCACACATGTGCAAGTGCTGTGCTCACTGCACCTCTTGGCCTTGGGTAGCTATCAGGGAGTGATTGCTGTTGCTGGTGGGGTGTCCCAAAGTGCCCTGTCACGATTCTTTAGACGGTTCTTAGATGCCATACTCGCACACATGTCCAGATACATTTACCTTCCCAGGAATGCAGAGGAAATACATAACACCAAATCAGTCTTCTACAGAATTGCAAACTTTCCCCATGTAATAAGGTGAGTGGACACGATACATATACCCATATGTCCTCCTGCAAATCTGGAATATGTGTTCCGCAATAGGAAATGTACTCACTCACTCAACATCCAGGTGGTATGTAATGCCCATAATGTCATAACTGATATAGTGGCCAAATTTCCAGGGATCACACATGATGCGTGTATTTTCAGGCACAGTGGGATACAACAACGCCTAGAACGTGGGGAGTTTGATGATGGATATTTATGAGGTATTTTGAGGTACCCACCAATGTCATAAATACGTGTCACTGCATAACCATGTGAAGCCATGCTCATATCTGCTGTTTTGTTACACAGGTGACAGTGCATATGCTCTGAGGCCATGGACACTCACCCCATACCTAACACCTGCTAATGAGAATGAGAGGCGCTACAATATTGGACATCGGTGCACCAGAACCGTCATTGAAAGGACCATTAGCATGTTGACGTCATGTTTTAGATGCCTGCACAAAAGTGGAGGTGCACTCCAGTATGCCCCAGAGACTGCATGCAAGATTGTGGCAATATGTGCCATCCTACACAATATAGCAACCAGAAGTGGGTTACATCTCACCCCAGATGACACAGATTCTGAGAATGAGGAACATGAGCCACCACAACGACAGCCCGGGATGGTAGCATCGGAATGGGGGGCAGACGGAGACGGGATCACATAGAAACTCATTACTTTGGCAGATAAGTGCCAACCGTAACAGCACTCACAAATGTAAGACACACATAGCTAGGTTGTGCTAAACAAAAATATATTTTAATGTCAGGAGTGCATTATGTAAATGGTGGCGTATACCAAGCAGTAAACAAGTATTTTGTAACAAAACCTAACACATTCCACTCATGTGCCTTAGGCTAAACCTAGTGAGAAAACATCACACCCTCCTATGGCTACGGCCACCATGACCTGTGCCTGACTGGTCCACAGAAGTCTGGCGGGCACTGCTACTAAACAGGATGCGGGCATCTGAGGCAGAAATGCTGCTCACACTTGATAAGTCCTCATTGTCCTGAGGGGTGTCTCTTGTTGCATGGGAGGTATGAATAAAGTCCACAGCAGCAGTAATGCACCCTAGTCCCCTTGCCACATCTCCAGCAAAATGTCCTAGTTCAACCTGGAGTGTGACAGTGCGTCTTGACAGACATGTAGGTGGCCAATGGACTGACTGAGCCAGTCCAACCTTGCAGCTGTGTTGCGCTCATTGCACCTTACATGGGCATGATCTGCCAACATTTCCCTACATAGGTCAGTGACGGCAGTGGTGAGGTTGATCATGTTGGTGTTCATGGTGGATAATTATGTTTCAACATTCCCAAATCGCTGTGTTAGTCTGTTGCATTTGGTGTAGATTCCGGTTCATCAACCAAATGTGTTGTTTTGCAGGCGGTTACTGCTGAGTAGGGATGCGTCCAGTCCCAGGAATAGTTGTGTACTGGCATCCTCCTCACCTGCATCATGTGCCAGATGACACCCTCTACGCCCACACCCTGCTGATCTCAGAGGCCGACTCTCACCCATCTGTGGCCCGGGAGTCAGGTTTACTGCCTAATTGTCCACATCTGTGTTCTCTGTTGTTACACGTGCATGGGGAACAATTGGTGTTGTGTTGCACTCCTCTGCAGAAATGCTGACTGCCTCGTCTGTTGCCATGGTGGCACTGTCATCTCCTTCCACACTGGGTCATCAGTGGATACCTGAGGGAGACCTGTGGGACACAGGTGATACACTGCCAGTGCCTCTCAGATGTGTGGCTTATCAAAATAAAAATTCCTCAAAATTTGGACTATTGCACTACATTACCCATAATGCACTGAACTTGAGGTGGGCATATAGGCATGGAACTATTTGGATGATGCATGCTTTTGAGAACTGTGGTTGTGTGCATGGTGCCTTGAAAAGTGTGAATAAGTGAGATGTGCTACTTACTTTTGGAGGTTCCGGGTGCTGAACTGTCCAGGTCCCCAATTCCAACAACAGCCTCTGGCTCCAGTGTGGTCTCTACCATGCTCTCTATTGCTGTGGGTGGTGGTACTGTGGATGGTCCCACACCTGTTCCATGCGACTACTTCATCCGCTCAGTAACCCATTCCTTGGTTCTTGACCTGAGGTCACCATCTTTTGCGCCCTTCCTCGATGGAGCGGTGACTGACTCCAATGGCATTGATCTTACTTTGTATGTTGAGCCAGATTTTCTTTTTTTGTGAGTCAGGGACACTCATTGCTGCCTTCTCAAACAGGACCTCATGGTGTAGGCAGCACTCCTCAGTGAGGACCTCCAACTCTTTGTCTGAGAATTTGAGCTTTCTCTTCCTCCCTGCAGTGTTTACCTCCTTTGTTTGCTTGCCATGGCTGCAGTTGCTCCTCTCAGCTGGGTGTGCCTCTGCTGTCTGTCTTGGCGAGACTACTCCCACTTCCATGGGAGGCACTTCCTGTTTCTGAGGTCATCAGCCAGCACCAGGAAGTGTAATTTCTCTGTTCCTTTGCACCCGTTCACTAATTGTGACTCAGTCGCAATTTGCAATTCGGGTCTCAAATTCCGATTCAGTTACACCCTCCATGTGCAATTTAGGAAATCACAATTTGCGATTTTGTAAATTGCGATGTGACTGGGCACCGAATCGCAAAATTGGTCAGCTATTTATTCATATATTTTGATTTGTGAGTCTGTAATTGTGATTCACATGGAATTGCAATTTCCGACTTGCAAATTCTTATCTTTGTACATGAGGCCCAAAGTTATCAAAAGATACTAAAGGACCTGAAATTGGTAATTGCCCTTTTGGACAGTTTGAGTTTTATAATAAACAAAGAGAAGTTGATCCTTACTTCTTCTCATACATTAGAGTTCCTAGGGTTCACTATAGTCACTGTGAAAGTCTTACTTCTTCTTCCACTAAAGAAGGTAAAAAAACATCAGGAAAGAAATAAGATATGTTCTCAACAGAGATTAATTATCTCTGAAAGAATTGGCGAGACTCTTTGGCTTACTGTCCTCATTGATCCAAGCAATTTTTCCTGGTCCTTTGCATTACCGTGCTTTACTAGGGATAAAAGCAAAATCGCTCCGTTCGGGCCTTTGGTATGGAGATCAAGTTTGTCTAGATCAGGCGGTGAAAGAGGATCTGAATTGGTGACTAGAGAATTTAGATGCTTGGAGCGGCCGGGCGATTTTTTGATGTCTACCATACTTTGTGCTAGAAACAGATGCCTGTATGACTGGTTGGGGTGCACAAGAGACTGGTGGATTCTGGTCAAACCTAGAAAGGTTACATCACATCAACTACTTAGAGTTGACTGCAGGTTTATATGCTCTCACAAGTTTCAAGAATCAGTTACAAGCCAGAGCAGTCCTTCTGAAAATGGATATAGCTTATAGCAATCGGTTGGGAGGTACCAGGTCTATGGATCTGGCAATATTAGCGAAGAAACATTGGCTTTTTAGCTTGGAGCACAAAATCAGCCTGAGAGCAGAATACATTCCTGGAAAGGAAAATTTCTGTGGACTGGAATTGGAGATTTTTAAAGGATTACAGCGATTGGAAACTAAATGAGTATTGCTTCTGCCAAATTTCCCACTTTTGGGGTCCGCTAGAGATAGATCTTTTTGCGAGCAGAATGACATTCCAACTGGACAATTACTACAGTTGGATGCTGGATCCAGGGGTTCTAGCAGTGAACGCATTCTTACAATCTTGGAAGGGAGTGAGGGCTTATGCCTTCCCTCCATTTGCTGTGATTAAGAGGACCCTCCAGAAGGTGAGGCTTGAGAAATGCTCCCTTATCTTGATAATTCCCTTCTGGACATCGCAAGCAAGATTCCCATTATTCTGGAGCTCACTTGTGACATTCCAGTTTACCGTCCGGCAAATGTGGGCCTACTGAAAAACATAGACGGAGGAGAAAATTCTTTAGTTCAGAACAAGACTTTGAACCTTCTTGCCTGGAAAGTGTCAGGCAACCTAATGATCTGTCAGGCCTTTCGGGAAGGGCTAAGGAACTCCTCCAGGAGTCATGGAAACCAGGAACCAACTACAGATACAACGGAATCGGGAAAAACTGGGCTAGTTGGTGCATGGAAAGGAATATGGATCCCGTGGAGGCTCCTATATCCGACGTAGTTAACTTTCTAGTGATTCAATTCGACAGGGGTCTAAGTTATAGAACTATTAACTGTTATAGATCTGCCATATCTGTAGGACATAATTTGGTCAATGGCAAGAGTGTGGGAAAAAATCTTCTGGTCTGCTGCGTTCTAAAAAGAATTAGACTACGAAGACCCCCCAGGGCAAGATATCAAACCCCTTGGGATGTTAATTTGGTACTCTCCCTACTCTCAAACTGGCCAACTGATAAAACCTTCTATGAAACTGGTCTATTATGTTTAATTTCTTGCCGGAGATTTTCGTATGTAAAGGCATTAGAGGTGAGTAATAGAATTTACAATCCTTTTGGGGTCACATTTGATATTACTAGAAGAACAAAGACTATGGCCCTCATTACGACCCTGGCGGTCAGTGATAAAGTGGCGGTAATACCGTCAACAGGCTGGCGGTAACTACCGCCAAATTATGACCATGGCAGTGTTATCTCCGATAGACAGCCAATGTACCAGTCCGACTGCCAGGGCGGAAACAACATTCACCATGGCGGTAGCTTCTCACAGCCAGGCAGAAGACAAAGTACTACCCTCCATATTAAGACCCTTCAATCTTCCACTGTAGGAGGCTGGCCTGGTTTGTAGTGAGTACCTTGGGTACTTACAGCTTACACCAGGTCCAGTTATCCCTTGTTAGTGAATGTAGTACTGTTATAGCAGCTTAGGCTGATACAGGTAGCTATAGCAGAGCAGCTTAGGCTGACCTAGGAGACATGCAAAGCTCATGCAGTACCACTTATAGTTACACAGTACTTACACACAAGCAAAGACAATACTCAGTGTTACCAAAAATGAAGGTATTTATTTGGGTGACACAGTCCAAAAATAATTTAGAGACAATGCTCCTTCTGGAGGTAAGTATTATACACAACATATACACTAGATACCAAAATTAGACAAGTAAATAGTCATATAACAATGCAAACAGTAGGAAATCCTATAGAATGCAATGGGAGAAAATAGGTCTAGGAGCAACACAAACCATATACTAAAAAAGTGGAATGTGAATCACAAATTCCTCCACCCCCAGACAAGTGTAGTGTGTGCAGAATCGCTGGGAGAGTAAGAATACAGTAAAGGTAAGTAAATTATCCCACCCCAGAGCTCAGAAAAGCAGGAGTAAAGTACTGCAAGTTTCCTTAGGACACACTACACCTCGTTTTGGGGATTTTGCAGCAGCCAAGCAAGTCTGCAAAGAACAACTGCTGGATTAATATACTTGAAGACCTGCAAAGGAAGGGGACCAAGTCAAGAAGGCAAAAGAAGTTCCAGGAAGGACAGGAGCCCCTGCCAACCCAGAAGAGGGTGCAAAAGAAGAGTCCCCGGTTAGTAGAAGACTGCAGAAATGCACCCTAGGAAGATGCCAGCGGGTAGCAAGATTGTTGCAGATGAGATTCCGTATTGGAAGGCACCAACAGGCCTTGGCTACGGCAAAAGTGCGTGTTTCATCAAAATGGTGCTGCATGGACCCAGGGGGGATCTGGGGGCCTCAACTCTCGGTGAGGAGGAAGAGGGGGCTCTCAGCACTTTAGAGAGCCCTCAGGATGCCAGCCAGCACCCCCAGAGGCTGCCGAATCCAGGTTCAAAGGAGGTGCAAAATGCGGTTGATGAAGCACAACAAAAGAAGGTCCCACGCCGCCAGAGAACAACTCAGTGAGTTGAGCATCGCTGGGTGGAGTGCTGGGAACCTGGGGCAGGGTATGTACGAAGGAAGTTTGCAAACAGTGCACAGAGGCCTCAGGAGGTGAAGAAGACACAAAACACAGGGGTACCATAGTTCTCAGGGGAAGGCAAGGTCTAACCTCCTCCAAATTGCGTCAGCAGGACCTCAGGACAGTCTATGTCATTGATGTTCACCCTCTGTGTCCTTAAGAGCACGCTCGTCGCCATGAGAGAAGTCCCAGGGTACCGGTTGTTGCCTTGCAAGGTGCCTGCTTGGAGCAGGAGAGTGATTCCGCCACTCCACTGGAGATTTCTTCGGTTCTTCTGGTGCAGGATGAAGACAGGGAATCCCCAGAGCATGCACACCGTGGAAACTGTTGCAATTGCTGTCTTGGAGCTGAGGTTGGTGAAGAAAAGTGTCTGTTGTAGACACTTTGTTGCAGTTACAGCATTTCTTGGAGCAGGCTGCGGTTGATCCGAGGTCAGAGGATGAAGTAGTAGTTGCAGAGGATTCCTGAAGGAAACTTGCAAGCAGAATCTGAAGAGAACCCACAGGAGAGACCCTAAATAGCCCTGAGAGGGGGATTGGCTACCTTCTCAGGTATGGACCTATCAGGAGGGGTCTCTGATGTCACCTACTGGCACTGGCCACTCAGAGCCCTCCAGAGTGCCCCCACACCTTGCAAAGCAAGATGGCTGAAGTCTGGGACACACTGGAGGAGCTCTGGGCACCACCCCTGGGGTGGTGATGGACAGGGGAGTGGTCACTCCACTTTCCTTTGTCCAGTTTCTCGCCAGAGAAGGGGAGAAAGGGTCCCTGAACCGGTGTAGAGTGGTTTATGCAAGAAGGGCACCATCTGTGCCCTTCAAAGCATTTCCAGAGGCTGGGGGAGGCTACCCCTCCCCAGCCTGTAACACCTCTTTCCAAAGGGAGAGGGTGTAACACCCTGCTCTCAGAGGAAATGCTTTGTTCTGCCTTCCTGGGACTGGGCTGCCCAGACCCAAGGAGGGCAGAACCCTGTCTGTGAGGTGGCAGCAGCCATAGCTGCAGTGCAAGCCTCAGAGAGATGGTTTGGCAGTATGGTGGAGCCCCCAGGATGCATGGAATTGGTTCCCCAATACCAGATTTGGATTGGGGGGGAAATTCCATGATCTTCGACATGTTACATGGCCATATTTGGGGTTACCATTGTGAAGCTACATATAGGTACTGACCTATATGTAGTGCACACGTGTAATGGCATCCCCGCACTCACAAAGTCTGGGGAAATGGCCCTGAACTATGTGGGGGCACCTTTACTAGTGCAAGGGTGCCCTAACACTTAGTAACTTTGCACCTAACCTTCAGCAAGTGAAGGTTAGACATATAGGTGACTTATAAGTTACTTAAGTGCAGTAAAATAGTGTGTGCACTATTTCACGCAGGCTGCAGTGGCAGTCCTGTGTAAGGGTTTGTCTGAGCTCCTTACGGGTGGCAAAAGAAATGCTGCAGCCCATATGGGTCTCCTGGAACCCCAATGCCATAGGTACCTAGGTACCATATACTAGGGACTTATAAGGGGGGTCCAGTATGCCAATTGAAATTGGTAAATGAAGTCACTGGCCTACAGTGACAAATTTAAAAGCAGAGAGAGTATAAGCACTGAGGTTCTGGTTAGCAGAGCCTCAGTGACACAGTTCGGCACTACACAGGCATACCCATTAAGCCACAAACTATGAGTACTGGGGTCCTGACCAGCAGGATCCCAGTGAGACAGGCAAAAACATACTGACATACATGTGAAAAATGGGGGTAACATGCCAAGGAAGATAGTACTTTCCTACAGCCACCTTTTCCGGGGTAGTACCAATGCCATCAAAAGGCTGGCGGAAACAGAAAACAAAACTCAAAGGACTCACCATTGGAGACACAGGGAAGAACCACGCTGCCAAGGAACCCGAACTGCATGTTTTCCTGATGATATTCTACATCATGCTCCACCTGCAACACCAACGCCGGCAAAGCCGGGGACGGTGAGTACAGCCACCTAGCACACAAGGGAGTGTGGGAGGAAAATGAGAGTGACACACACACACGCATAACACAAACTATTCACACCCACACCATACACACAACCAGCTACACAAGAAAAACAATTTGTCTCTGATAATCAACAGAATAATTCAAGGACAACAGGAATTGATTAAAGTGATTGTAATCAGTTCAACAGAAAAATCAATCAGTCGATTTGGCAATGCAACAGATACGTACAAATGTACAAACAAGGGACACTGCCCAGTCCATAGTTCAAAGGGCCCACATGGCCACAGGGCAAAGTCTAAGGTCCCATTCGAATCCTCCCCCAATATGGAGAGAACACTGCAGGGGCATCAGTTGGCAAATAGACAGGCACCTCAGGTGGAGTGGGGGCACCTTAGCCAGATGCGGAAACAGGACCACTGGTTCTGGAGGGGGCAACATGCCCTGTGCTAGGTCCTGGGAAGTGCAAGGCCACAGTCTCTGGAGTGGGTGATTTGCCCACTGGTTCTGGAGGGGGCAACATGCCCTGTGATTGGTCCTGGGGAGTGCAAGGCCACAGTCTGTCGAGTGGGTGACTTGCTCACTGGTTTTGGAGGGGGCAACATGCCCTGTGCTTAGTCCTTGGGAGTGCAAGGCCACAGTCTCTTGAGGGGGTGACTTGCCCACTGGTTCTGGAGGGGGCAACATGCCCTGTGCTTGGCCCTGGGGAGTGCAAGGCCACAGTCTCTGGAGTGGGTGTCTTCCCCACTGGTTCTGGAGGGGGCAACATGCCCTGTGCTAGGTCCTAGGGAGTGCAAGGCCACAGTCTCTGGAGTGGGTGACTTACCCACTGGGTCTGAAGGGGGCAACATACCCTGTGCTTGGTCCTGGGGCATGCAAGGCCACAGTCTCTCGAGTAGGTGACTTGCCCACTGGTTCTGGTGAGGGCAGGCCACACAGCAGCCCTTGAAGGCTGGACTATATGGCTTCCGCCGGCAGTGACGGCTGCACTGTGGTGGTGGTTGTGGGAGGCTCCTGCTCAGCCCCTGCACCCTCCGATGGCTGCACTGTGGTGGTGGTTGTGGGAGGCTCCTGCTCAGCCCCTGCACAATCTGATGTCTGTACAACCATGGCTTGAGGTGGGGGCTCCGTGACAGCTGCTGGTGCAGCAGGCTCCTTCCCCTTCTTTGTGGCTGGTGCAGGCTCCTTCGCCTTCTTTGTGGCTGGTGCAGGGTCCTTCCCCTTCTTTGTGGCTGGTACATGCTCTGTCCCCTTCAGTATTTGTGGCCTGGACTCCTCTCCACCCAGAGTAGGTGCTGCTACCACTGGGCCGTGGACTGTTTGGCTGAGGTGCTTGGCTGGATTCTTGCTAACCTGGCCATAATTGCAGGAGGGGGAGTGGACGGGTAGGGAAGAGGTGAATCTGGGAAAGGAAAAGATTTTTAGGGACATTGGGGCGGAAAGAGGGAGGCGTAATGGGAGTGGAGTATGAGGGAGTGGTTGTTGGAGATGTTTGCTGGATTTTGGTGCAGGTGCATGGGCTGTATGCTGTTGTGAGGTGGATGGCTGTAGGGTGTCTGAGTGCCTGCGTCTGTGTACTTTAGGAGGAGGGACAGACACGGTGGGAGAGGACACAGGGGACGTGTGCAAGGATGTTGTGGAGGTGTCTGCCAGTGAGATGTGTGTTCATATTGGTGTGGTGATAGTGCTGGTAGTGGATGATGATGTAGTGCACGCAGGTGTGAGTGTGGACGTAACTGGGTGGGAGGTGGAGGAGGAGGTGGAGACAGTGGAGGCAGTGGATGTTGTTGTGTCTGCAACTGAATGGTGTTTGTGTTAGTGCCTGCCGGATGAAGTGTGGTGTTTGTGTTTGCCTGTGACACTCTTGATTGTTGTCTTGTGTGCATGCTCGTCTGGCTGTGTGCTTGGGATGGGTTGGAGTTGAGGAGAATGGGACTGGGAAGTGGAAGTTGGAGGGGGGACGGTTGAAACAGGGACAATGGCTGCCATCAGAGAGGAGGCCAGAGCCTGAATCGATCTCTGTTGGGCCGCTAATCCACTGTGAATGCCCTCCAGGAATGCATTAGATTGCTGCATCTGGGCTGCCAGACTCTGGATGGCATTCACAATGGCCAGAGATGGATCTCAGGAGGTCAATAGCCTCCTCACTCAGGGCAGCAGGGCTCACTGGGGCGGGGCCTGAGGTGCCTGGGGTGAAGGAGATACCCACCCTCCTGGGTGAGCGGGCACGGGCAACTCGCTGAGGGGCTTTTGAGAGGGTGGTGCTGGTACGAGGGTAGCGGCAGTACCTGCAGCTGGGGTGGTCACAGAGGTGTCTGCCACCACCAGGGAGCTCCCATCGGAGGAGGTATCAGAGTCTGCATTTTCCCCTCCAGTCTCCGCTGTGGTGCTCCCCTCGCCCTCCGCCCCACAGTAGTCCCTTATGGACCAGGTAGATCGTCCAGCACCTGAAGACCAGAGTTACTGTCATCACTGTGGACCTCTTCTGTTGGGGGATTGGATAGTGATGGCACCTCATTTCCAGTGACATTGACAGGGGTACCTGTGGGGATGTAAATGATGTATTATGCTTCATGTGTATGACATATTGTACATCCCTGGCTTCCCCTCTATGGTTGGTGTTGCCCTGCCAGCTTTTACTTGTGTATGTTATAGTGGGATTGTTAGTTTCCCTATGCTGTGCATGCGTTAGTGATGAGTGCCCATGCAGGGCTGTGAGGGGTGTCCATGCATTGTTACAGCATGCAGGGCTTGGCATAAGGACTAGTGCAATGTGATGGTGAGGTGTGTGGGATGGAGTGGAGTGATTGGAGTGAGGGTCAGGGTATGTGATGACATGCAGGTATGGGGTGATAATTGATAGTTGACTTACCAGAGTCCAGTCCTCCTCCGACTCCAGCCATGCCCTCAGGATGCAGTACTGCCAATACTTGCTCCTCCCATGCTGTGAGTTGTGGGGCAGGAGATGGGGGTCCACCACCAGTCCTCTGTATAGTGAGCTTGTGTCTTGCTGCTAAGGGATGTATCTTCCCCTGTAGGTCGTTCCACATCTTCCTGTTGTCGTCCCTTGTTCTGGGTTGCTGTCCCACGGCATTGACCCTGTCCACGATTCTCCGCCATAGCGCCATCTTCCTAGCTATTGATATTTGCTGCACCTGTGCTCCAAATAGCTGTGGCTCTACCCTGAAGATTTCCTCCACCATGACCCTTAACTTCGCAGTGAAATGGGGGTGCCCTTGTGGTGCCATGGGTGTTGTGTGATATGTGTTGGTGAGGTTGTGTTGAGTAATGTGAATGAGGTGTGTGATGTGGAGTGCATGAGGGGTGTATGGGTGTGAGTGGTGTGTGGCTCTAGTTCTCGCAGTGGTCTTAGTGTCAGTCGCATGCCAATGATTTGTATTCGTATGGGGTTGTGGGTAATGTAGGTGTGTGTTTTATAGTGGTGTGGGTGTGATGTGTGTCTGAGTGTCAGGTGTGTGTTGTTTAAATTGGCCCATGTGGTGTTGTTTTGTATGTGGATGTCCATTGTGAGTGCGGCGGTATGTACCACCATTGTTTTACTGCCGTTGAATGTCTGCCGGAGTAATTAGTGGGTCATAATGTGATGGGAGTTGTTCTGTTGGCGTAACGTTGTAGGTTTTGGGAACACCAGTTTATTACTGACCTTGGGTCTGGCGGTTTGTGCATGTGGCTGTATTCTGTCGGATTGGTGTGTGTGTCATAATATGGTGAATGGATATCCGCCACCGCGGCAGTAAGTTGGCAGGGGATTTACTGCCAATGTCATAATGAGGGCCTATGTCTCACATAATTTTCTACCCAAGATTCACTGCGTGCAAAAAGTTATGTGTTGTTGATTGCAAAAGGGAATACGATTCTCGTATGCTTGAATTTAGACCCGATGGCATCACCCAGCTATTAATCTCATTTGTCAAACCATTTCATGTGATTACTACTATTACCATTGCTAGATGGGTGAAGTGTATTATGAAGGAGGCAGGTATGGATATACAAATATTCCAAGCCCATTCCTTAAGAGGGGCAGTGGCCAGTCAACCCCTGTTTAAAGGTGCAAGACTTGTGGATATTATGAAAGCAGCCGACAGGGCTAATGCTTCTACCCTTGCAAAGTTCTACTAAAAAACCTATTGAACACATGTTGATACTATGTTAGAGAACTACTAACAAGCATAATGGAAGCCTCTGGTTCTGTAATGAAATAACGATTTTCAAAGTTTTAATGTCAAATTAACCTGAATTTCATTGAGGACACGGAGGCTAACATTATCCCTTCATCTCCTCCCTTTAAAAAAAATTAAAAAAAGGGGAAGGGAATAAAGATATATATGATTTTAGTTATAAAATGTTGATAAATGTTTATCATAATTGTTAAGATTGTTATGGTGTTATTCCGCGCCAAAATTCTTTTGTCATAGTCTACCATTTTTTTCAGTTAATCAGTAATGGAATAAAGTTTGTGAACAGCCTTGTGAACAGCCTGTTTGTGAACAGACAAGTTCGATATTTACCTATAGATGCTCCAAGTTACCTTTGATGTTGCAGAATTCAAAAGAGAATGACTGTTCCACGCCTGGGCATTTTATCTGTTGCCATGGTGTTGTTCTGGATTGTTATACTATGATGGGTTGTATGTCGAAACAACTAGTGCTTCAACCACCCATGCCTGAACAACGAGGTCGGAACAACGACCTTGTTGTTATCACTAATGCCTTTACCACGAATGCCTTAACAACAATTTTTCGTTGTAAAGGCATTCCTGGTAAAGGCATTAGTGATCAGCATGCATGGTTCCAGCATGCGTTTCCCTGGCCCCTAAAAATTAATGCGACCCCCCCATCCCCACCCCCACCCCCAAAATTACTACAACCCCACCCGCCTCCCCTAAAACCTAAAGCAACCCAACCCCCACCCCACCCCTAAAACCAAAACCCTGACCGCCCCTCCCCTGCCACTAAACCTTAATCACCCGAGCCCCCACTGCACTCCCAAAAACTAAAAATACCCCGACTCCCCACCCCGCCCCTAGAACCTAAAGCACCCCAACCCCCACCCCACCCCTAAAACCTAAACCCTGACCCCCCTCCCCTGCCCCTATAACTTACTCACCCTGAGCCCCCCACCCGACCCCCAAAAAAACAGCCCCAGTCCCAGCCCAACTTACCTCCTCCTTGATCGCGTTGACTCCCTTCTTCTGTGCCTTAACTACGAATGTACATGGTTCACACACGCTTGGTTAAGGCCCTGAACAAGGAAGTTGTGGAAAACGAAAGAGTTGTTTCCCACTATGATGTAATCTACAGTAAAGTGCTGCAGGAGTGGCATTAAAAGGACTTATGCATAATGTCATCCTCTGTGTCCTTCATGAAATTCATATTCTTCTGACACTAAAACTTTGAGAATCGCTATTCTTACCCAAAGTAAGATCCGGTCAGTCCATTTACTTATCTCAATGCTATGGAGTACCTGCTCCTCCCTCCAGCCCATATACAAATTGGCCTATCTCTGGGCGAAGCAGGTACCTATAGCTGTTCCCCTCTCCTGCTGGAACAGTTCTCTATTGAAGAGAATAATGTTCCAAGTCAAGTACCATTCCAACATTTTTAAAAACATCTCATTGTGCGAGAGAAATTTCAGGGGGCATACTCTTAAAAAATGCTGCACTGCTCTGAATCCACCTGCATGCTGTATACTAGTATGTAGTGTAGTCACATCAAGACATAATCATATCATCCTCCCATGCCACATCAAAATATATATATATATATATATATATATATATATATATATATATATATATATATATATATAGATACGTTTGTGTGAGTACTGCGGTACTTGTAAACTTTTTAGAAATATATAAATCAATTAAACTACTTTTCCCGACCTCTTCAGAGTCTGCTAAACCACCTCATTCTTTCCTCTACCTTCAAACAACAGTAATAACCTATATTTGTCATTAAACCACATAACCACCTGGTCTAAACAATATGGCTGCCTTTTCGTTTTGAAGGACTTTATTAACCAGTCATAATGGAATATTAATACAGCAGACGGCATATCCGTCATGTTTGCAGCACAGTAACCCCAACCACCAAGACCTAAATCAGGCGCTTTGTCCCTTATTACTTAAATACTACTGCTAATTTAAATGTGCTAACACAATCTCCTTTCCACACCATAATCTATATTCCTGCCAAATTTAATTGAATCAGTTCACCCATTTTGCTGCTGCATCTATTAAAAGAGTCTATGGAAAATGCATTGGTGAAAAATCTTGTTTTTGTAAACCCCCTTTTTCTTTGCACCTCCTTAACCAATCACCACCAAATCGTGCATCATCAGCCAATTTAGTAAAATGAACAGGTCTGCAAAGTTTTGTGGATATTTGTTTACCAGTGGCAAAGCTATTAAAAATCAGAGGTCTGAGAAATGCCATCTCTCGGAATCCTAACTATAACTACTGTTGGAAAATGGGTTATTGGTAGGGCAGGTAGGTACCTACACCTAGCAACAAGCCACTAACCTCCACATAGGTACAGTTAGGTCTCAGTAAATTAATCCCAGCTCAACCCTTGGTAGCTTGGCAACGAGCGTCAAGGCTTAACTTAGGAGACAAAGTGTAAAGCATTCAAATATCACAAAACAGTAATTAAATAAAACACAGGAAACAGTTTAAAAATCCAAAACCAATTTATAAAAATAGCTTATATTTTTATCTTTAAAATGACACAAAAACGATTAAAATCGGTTCAGGGGAACCGGAGATATGAATTTTTAAAGTATTATTATTTTCTAGCGCTTAGAAACAAAAAGCGCCAATCGGGTCATCTGGTTGCACCAGGACCGGGGCAAAGTCAAACTTTCAGGCCGACCGCGATGGAGCCCTGCTCGGCTACAAGTCGCGGGAGGCCTCGGTTAAAAAGTTACCTTCTGACTTAGTCTCTTTTTTGATGTTTTTCTTCTCCGGGACGAACCTGCCAGTTGAATCCGACCTCCTGGAGCCCTTGTCCGGATACGCGAAGTCGGTTTCCTCGGTGGTGATTTTTACCTTCGGACTTAGTCGTTTTTTTGAGATGAAAATCCTTCGACCGGGGTAAACCTGGATCTTGATCCGACGTCCGTGGAGCCCTTCTCGGATACGATGGCTGGGAGGTCCCGGTCAACTTTTTACCTTCGGACTTAGGCCCTCATTCTGACGTTGGCGGGCGGCGGAGGCCGCCCGCCAAAGTCCCGCCGTCAGGTTACCGTTCCGCGGTCGAAAGACCGCGGCGGTAATTCTGACTTTCCCGCTGGGCTGGCGGGCGGTCGCCTTCAGGCCGCCCGCCAGCCCAGCGGGAAAGAGGCTTCCACGATTAAGCCGGCTCGGAATCGAGCCGGCGGAGTGGAAGCTGTGCGACGGGTGCAGTTGCACCCGTCGCGTATTTCACTGTCTGCGCAGCAGACAGTGAAATACATTTAGGGGCCCTCTTACGGGGGCCTCTGCAATGCCCATGCCAGTGGCATGGGCACTGCAGGGGCCCCCAGGGGCCCCGCGACCCCCCCTACCGCCATCCGGATCCCGGCGGTCGGACCGCCGGGATCTGGATGGCGGTAGGGGGGGTCGGAATCCCCTCGGCGGCGCAGCAAGCTGCGCCGCCTTGGAGGATTCAATGGGGCGGCGGTACACTGGCGGGAGCCCGCCAGTGTTGCCGGTCCGACCGCGGCTTTACCGCCGCGGTCGGAATCCCCATTGGAGCACCGCCGGCCTGTCGGCGGTGCTCCCGCGGTCCTCCGCCCTGGCGGTCTTTGACCGCCAGGGTCAGAATGACCGCCTTAGTCTCTTTTTTGGATGTTTTTCTTTACCGGGACGAACCACGAAGTCAGGCCGGGTCGCGGTTGAGGCAAGCCGGCTAGAATTTCAGCGTCGGGTCAGTCACTTTATGGAGCTTTTTTTCAAAAATTCTCCAATCTTTTCCAAACTTCTGGGGCTTCACCCAGATGTTCTTTTAAGGTTCTTTTGGGGTCCACAGCTCACCCCAAGGGTCCAGAAGTTCTGTGATGGTCCTTGGGAAGTGCGGACTTCAACTCCCAGAATGCACCTGGCGCAAACTCCTTTTTGGCCACTGGACAGTGGTCAGCTGGTCACTTTTTCAGGAGTTGGTGCAGGGGACTCTGGATAGCAATTTTTCACCTGTAGCAAACAGGGAGTCCCTCCTTGAACCAGTTGAAGCCAGGCAAAGTCCTTCTTGTGGTGAAGCCCAAGTGTGCAGCTGGTGCAGTCTTTCTGAGTGCAGGGTCCAGGTGCAGGCCAGGGGTCCAGCAGGGCAGTCCTTCTTCTCCTTGTAGTTCCGTCTTCTTGAAATTTGGTGGGGATCTGAGGTGTGGGGGCAGGTCTGCCAGTTTTATTCTTGCTCCTGGGTGAAAAGCAGGGGGGCCCTGGTTCTCCAATCAGGTACAGGGTCGTCCCCCTGTGATGACCACTTCCTGGGAAGTGTGGCAAAAATCCATCCCAAAAGGCAACAGTCTCTAAAAATCCAAGATGGCTGAATCTGATTTTTGGAGGTTACATCTGGCTGAGCCCACCCACTGGTGTGGGTAAAAATCATAAACACACCCCTCTCCTGCCCTCTCCTAATCTAATCAAGGGGGCACCTAGCTGTCTGGGGTTGCAGGATGTGGGGGTGTTGCTGGGTGCTGCAAATGTCCTTCTCTGCCTTTGAAGACCAGTTTGGCAGCCCTCCCCCTTCCTGCCTCACCATCTGCTGAGGGGAGATTCTCTCCCCCAAGCACATTCCTTTGTGTGAAGCCTGGCCACTTCACACCTAATCAAGGCAGCCTGGCAGAAGCTGCTGCAGGCTGGCCAATCAGAGCACAGCAGCAAAAACAATGCAGAGTTGAAATTGGCAACTTTTTAGGTAAAGTCTAAACTTTTTACCTGGACAAGTTATATTAAATCCACCAACTGGAAGTTGTGGGATTTATTACAACAATCAATTTGATACCAAATTCTTGGTATGTAACATTTAAGGAGACTTTAAAATTTAAAATAAAGTCTGCCCATTCTAGCCTATGAAGGCCATTTACTTCAATGAGGGAAAAACAAATTTGGCTGTTTTTACCTCACCAGGGCTTATAAATCTATTTTTATAAAGTCCCTGCTTATAGTTACATGGCACCCAGCCCTAGGGGCACATAGGGCACACCTTAGGGGTGAATTATATGTAAAAATAAGGTAGTTTAAGACTTTGGAAGTACCTTTAATTCCAAAGTCGAATTTGCATATAACTTTAATTTAAAAGCAGCCAGCAAGGCAGGCTTGCTTTTAAAATGACACTGGGGACCTCAGCAATGCACCTAGGTGTGCACCACCTATGCTGTGGTCCCTAAACCTACATGCCCTACCATATACTAGGGACTTATAGGTAGGTTAACTTAGCCAATTATAATTAGCCTAATTTGCATATCCATTTTACACAGAGCACTGGCCCTGGGACTGGTAAGCAGTACCCAGGGCACAGCCAAGAGTCAGTAACCACCAGTACCTATCCAGAAAGAGTGGGGGTGATCAGGCAAAAAAAAAGGACTTTCCTACAACTACATAATGGCTACTGCCACTATGTTTATATGTGTAAAGGAAGCACTTTATGTAGAGAGGAGTTCCTTCATATGGAACAATCTACAGCACCATTGACACCTTAAATTTGCTCACCTCAAATGTCTTGTTTTCTGTCAAAGTTGTTAAGCAAGAAGATTATCACAGTGCTATGAACGCTGAGCAAGAAAGTGACAAAGCCTTTAGCCATTTTTGCAGCAAGGTCTTTAAGCAGATGGTTAGTGAATGCCACCCCTGCTGAGCTGTAAAATGACAAATGCTGTGCCTGAAATGGTAACAGTCCTTCATCATTTTTAAGCTCGGTGTGGGTGGCACTTGCTCCATCTAAAACATGGGAATTACCTGCTTCAGTTTTTGCAAAATGTATGTGCCACTCTAAGTCTGAGTCAATCTATCTATCTATCTAAAATGCACACACACATATATATATGTATATATATATATATGTACATCATTGTACAGTGGAATGTATGGGGCAGAGTGGAGTACAGTCTCGTAGAGTGGCATACAGTATACTATAGGTGTTAGAAATGGGGTTTCTGGTTGGCTAGGACATGCACATAAGCCACACAGGACCCACCCACTCTAGTCATGGCAGGGGAGTTACACACCCAAGGTAACCCCTGCTCACCCCCTTGGTAGCTTGGCACGAGCAGTCAGGCTTATCCCAGAGGCAATATGAAAAGCGACACACACAACTCATGTGACACAATAAATACACCACAAAGGAAGCACAACACCCAGTTATATAAAAATAAACTGTGTTGCACAACACATCATTAGACCAAACACAACATGTCAGAAATACCCTGCTACTCAAGCAGTCAGGACATCGCAAAGGTTATTAGTACTCTGATAAAAATAAGCAGTTGTCAGGTAAACATATAGGTTACTGGTTATTCTGCAGCACAAGCAGTAGTCAGGTTGTCATAACTACTGAAAATGCACGTTGTTAGAAATGGGGTTTTTGGTTGGCAGTCAGGTTGCCCTCTGTCCAAGCAAGAACCCTCACTCTAGTCAGGGTAAGTCACACACAATCCAAAATCAGCCTGTGCTCACCCTCCGGTAGCTTGGCACGAGCAGTCAGGCTTAACTTAGAAGGCAATGTGTAAAGCATTTGTGCAATAAATCATACAACACCATAGCATAACACCACAAAAATACACCACACAGTGTTTAGAAAAATATATAATATTTATCTGGGTATCTTCAGGTCAAAACGATCAAAGTTGCATTATGAATTTGTAAAGATATCACTGAAAAGTGATATAAGGTGTCTTAAGTCTCTAGAAAGTAAACAAAGTATCTTTCAAACACAAAGTACCTGGTTTCTTGTGGAAAATCTCCTCAGAGGGCCACAGGAGAAGAGGTACGTGGAAAACTGGTGTGTGCGTTGATTTCTCCTCAGCACACACGGACTTGCGTCGTTATTTTCCACACGGGGAGTCGTGCGTCGTTTTCCGGCGCGCGGACAGTCTCTTTCTGTGGTTCGCGGGAGTACCAGATGTCCCGGGTCTGTGCATGGATTTTCCTGCTTGTTTTCCGGCTGCATGTCGTTCTGCGGGGCTGCGCGTCGAAGTTTCGATCTCACGGCAGGCGTCGCGTCGATTTCTCCTGGGGAGTCGGGCGGCGTTGTCCTTGCGAGGCCGTGCATCAAAGTTTTGATGTCACGGCAGGCGTCGCGTCGATTTCTCCCGGGAAGTCGGGCGGAGTTGTCCTTGCGAGGCCGTGCGTCAAAGTTTCGATCTCACGGCAGGCGTGGCGTCGATTTCTCCCGGGAAGTCGTGCGGCGTTGTCCTTGCGAGGCTGTGCGTCAAAGTTTTGGTCGTCCCGAAGGCGTCGCGTCGATCAGCGTCAGTGTGCGGTGTTTTTCTTGCCGCGAAACAAGCTCTGCGTCGAAAATTTCGGCGCACGGAGCATCCAAGAGGAAGAGAGAAGTCTTTTTGGTCCTGAGACTTCAGGGAACAGGAGGCAAGCTCTATCCAAGCCCTTGGAGAGCACTTTTACAGACAGACAAGAGTTCAGCAAGGCAGCAGGCCAACAGCAAGGCAGCAGTCCTTTGTAGAAAAGCAGACAGATGAGTCCTTTGAGCAGCCAGGCAGTTCTTCTTGGCAGGATGTAGTTTCTGGTTCAGGTTTCTTCTCCAGCAAGTGTCTGATGAGGTAGGGCAGAGGCCCTGTTTTATACCCAAATGTGCCTTTGAAGTGGGGGAGACTTCAAAGAGTGGCTAAGAAGTGCACCAGGTCCCCTTTCAGTTCAATCCTGTCTGCCAGGATCCCAGTAGGGGGTGTGGCAGTCCTTTGTGTGAGAGCAGGCCCTCCACCCTCCCAGCCCAGGAAGACCGATTCAAAATGCAGATGTATGCAAGTGAGGCTGAGTACCCTGTGTTTGGGGTGTGTCTGAGTGAATGCACAAGGAGCTGTCAACCAAGCCCAGCCAGACGTGGATTGTATGGCACAGAAGGATTTAAGTGCAAAGAAATGCTCACTTTCTAAAAGTGGCATTTCTAGAATAGTAATATTAAATCCGACTTCACCAGTCAGCAGGATTTTGTATTACCATTCTGGCCATACTAAATATGACCTTCCTGCTCCTTTAAGATCAGCAGCTGCCACTTCAACAGTGTATGAGGGCAGCCCCAATGTTAGCCTATGAAGGGAGCAGGCCTCACAGTAGTGTAAAAACAAATTTAGGAGTTTTACACTACCAGGACATATAACTACACAGGTACATGTCCTGCCTTTTACCTACACAGCACCCTGCTCTAGGGGTTACCTAGGGCACACATTAAGGGTGACTTATATGTAGAAAAAGGGGAGTTCTAGGCTTAGCAAGTACTGTTAAATGCCAAGTCGAGGTGGCAGTGAAACTGCACACACAGGCCTTGCAATGGCAGGCCTGAGATAATGAAAAGGGGCTACTTAAGTGGGTGGCACAACCAGTGCTGCTGGCCCACTAGTAGCATTTAATTTACCAGCCCTATGCACATAAAGTGCACCTTACTAGGGACTTATAAGTAAATTAATAGTCCAATCAGGTATGATTCAAGGTTACCATGTTTTAAGGGAGAGAGCATATGCACTTTAGCACTGGTTAGCAGTGGTAAAGTGCGCAGAGTCTAAAAACCAGCAAAAATGAGGTCAGAAAAAGAAAAGGAGGAAGGCAAAAAGTTTGGGGATGACCCTGTCAAAAAGCCAGGTCCAACATGACCCCCTCCCAGCCTAAAACCAGGGTAGACTAATCAACACTCTGATGGACTTCCCTGCTTAAGGCGATAGAACATGGACAATGGCCCACTACTGCCGGGGCACTCGACAGTTCTACGCCTTTCTGAACTCAGTGAGGCTTCTTTGTCTATACTCTCTGGGGCCACTGATCTGGCCCATGGGGAACCCTTCTCATCACCTGAGGACCCCATCTGTACAGCTCCTAACTTTAATTTGCTTACAGATGCATCCCAGTATGCAGACAGTATCACCATGGCCAACAAAGTGATGTGGCCCATTCCATTCCTTGGGTCTGACTTCTGTCCCCAACCCAGGGAAAACTCTGCCCACAAGGACAGAAACCAACAGATGCCACTGACAGCTGTCAGTGTTATGAGCCAGGCCCCTGACCATCCACTGCTAGGTGGAGACCCTGAGGGGGGCCGTTGGCTGAGCTTCTCCTCCAACCGGGTGGCTGGTAGGGAGCTCCCAAGGGTTTCCTGTAGCATCCCAGAATGGGGGGTAGTAACCCCAGGGGTCTTGCACCCCTTCTCCACTCTCACCAGGCCAGGGGTGGGTCCCTGATACTGCTCCCTCAGCCCAGGGTCTGTACTCTGAGGCTGAACAGAGGGCAGGGGTGAGTCCTTCCTCCCCGTGCCTCCCCATCGCGGCTTACATACCCTCCTCTGGGGAGTGGTACTGCCAGACATCTGAACTGCTAGGGCACCCTTGGGGGTTGGCCCTCTCAGCTCTCCTAACACTAAGGGAAACTCATTCCCCAGAATGCAGTCAATGGGCAGCTGGGGACTAACTATGACCCGCCTCTGGGTCACCTCCCCACCCCACTCTAGGGACACCCGGGCCATGGGGCGGAAGAAATCTTCCCCAATGGCTGGAGTCACTCTACACACCTGTCCGGTGTACTGCTCTGGTGACACTAGTCTCTCCACAATCATGGTAAGACTAGCCCCTGTGTCTCTCAGAGCGGTGACTGGGATCCCATTCACTCCCACCTGGTGGAAGTGACGGCTCCCACCCTCAGGGATCACCAGTTTACCCTCTGAGTCCACCTCCCAACTAAAGGAGATGAAGGCATGGTCTACGACCTGCCCCTGGGGACTACATTCCCCTAAGGCCACATGGGCCACCCCTGTAGAGGTCCCAATAGGGGTGAGTTCTTTGGACAGACAGAGTCCCCCTTCCTGTGTCCTATCTGGGAACACTCAAAGCAGCGGGGTTGGGAATGGGATGCTTTGGGCCACTGCCCACCAGAACCCCCACCCTGTTTCTCAGATGGGGTATGGGAACCCTTTCTTCCCCCCTTACTCTGGGACTCGTCTGGGTCATTTCTAACCTCCCCCTCACTTTGTTGGGGGGAACCGGAACTGCCCTTCTCGGGGTCACTCCCAGATACCTTTTTGGACACTCTGGTGCTTGCCCAGAGGTCCGCCTCCTCAGCAAGCTTCCTGGGATCAGTCAGCTTACTATCTACCAAGTGCTGGCGCAACTCTGTAAAAGTAGTATTAAGCATATGCTCTCTCAGAATCAAGTCATATAACCCTTTATAGTCATTTACTTTGTTGCCCCGCACCCATCCATTCAGTGCCTTACTGGAAAAGTCAAAGAAATCTACCCATGTTTGTGTGTGTTGTTTGGTGCTGTCCCTGAACCTCTGACGGTATCCCTCAGGGGTCAGCCCAAACTTGGCAAGTAAATTGGCTTTCTGAAGTGGGTATGTGTTTTGATCAGGTTGATCCAATGTGAGAAGTGTGTCCCTCCCCAAAGGCGGCACATAACCCCACATAGCTACCCCCCATTGCCCTTCAGGAACCTCATGAGCCCTTAGTGCAACTTCATAAGCAGCTAACCATTTATCTATGTCATCTCCCACCACAAAACTGGGCACCACATTTTTGGGTATACAAACCTTCTTTTCTCCAGCAGGTCCTGTCTGTATGCTGCCACCATTATTGCTGGATTCAGACTGTCTTGCCTTGATCTCCAGCTCCTTGAGACTCAGTTCATGAGCCAACAATAGTTTCTTTTCAGCCAAAGCTCTTTCAGCTTCCACCTGTTTGGCTGCTCTTTCAGCTTCTGCTTGTTTGGCTGCTCTTTCAGCTTCTGCTTGTTTGGCTGTTCTTTCAGCTTCAATCTGTTTGGCTGCTCTTTCAGCCTCAGCTTGTTTGGCTTCTCTCTCTGCCCTTCTCTCCTCCTGTTGAGCCTCAATTTTCAGTTTTGCCTTTTGCAATGGGAACTCCCTTTCCTCTCTCCTTTCCTCTGCGGTCAGGCTTTGCATAGAGACACTGCTCCCTGGTCTGGAAGGGGGCACAATTGCAGTGGTAACACTATCCACAGATAGTGAAAATTCCTCTGAGGTGCCATTTTCTGGCTCCTCTTCCTCATCATCCTCTAAATGGGCTTCTGCCCAGGCCCTCAGCGCCACTTGAAAGTCCTCCTTTCTGGAGGCCCCTTGGGTGGGTACCCTCAGTGCCCTGCAGAATCCTCTTAGTTGTTTGACCGTATATGTATCCAACTGGACTAGGTCAAAGTCCCCTGTCTGAGACCCAGTCAGAGACATGTTGAGTGAAGATTTAGTTTTTGAAAATTGTCAGGAAAAAAAACGGATTTGAAAAAAGAGATAAAAAACCAAGTTGACCTTCAACTGTGGGTAGGTAGTGAAATACTTAGCTACTGTATGTCACTGCACAAATACAAGTCCTATCCTCACCGCTGATCACCAATGTTAGAAATGGTTTTTTTGGCTGGCAGTCAGGTTGCCCTCTGTCCAAGCAAGAACCCTCACTCTAGTCAGGGTAAGTCACACACAATCCAAAATCAGCCTGTGCTCACCCTCCGGTAGCTTGGCACGAGCAGTCAGGCTTAACTTAGAAGGCAATGTGTAAAGCATTTGTGCAATAAATCATACAACACCATAGCATAACACCACAAAAATACACCACACAGTGTTTAGAAAAATATATAATATTTATCTGGGTAGCTTCTGGTCAAAACGATCAAAGTTGCATTATGAATTTGTAAAGATATTACTGAAAAGTGATATAAGGTGTCTTAAGTCTCTAGAAAGTAAACAAAGTCTCTTTCAAACACAAAGTACCTGGTTTCTGGTGGAAAATCTCCTCAGAGGGCCACAGGAGAAGAGGTACGTGGAACACTGGTGTGTGCGTCGATTTCTCCTCAGCACACACGGACTTGCGTCGTTATTTTCCACGCGGGGAGTCGTGCGTCGTTTTCCGGCGCGTGGCCAGTCTCTTTCTGTGGTTTGCGGGGAGTACCAGATGTCCCGGGTCTGTGCGTGGATTTTCCTGCTTGTTTTCCGGCTGCGTGTCGTTCTGCGGAACTGCGCTTCGAAGTTTCGATCTCACGGCAGGCGTTGCGTCGATTTCTCCTGGGGAGTCGGGCGGCGTTGTCCTTGAGAGGCCGTGCGTCAAAGTTTCTATCTCACGGCAGGCGTTGCGTCAATTTCTCCCGGGAAGTCGGGCGGCGTTGTCCTGGCGAGGCCGTGCGTCAAAGTTTCGATCTCACGGCAGGCGTCGCGTCGATTTCTCCTGGGAAGTCGGGCGGCGTTGTCCTTGCGAGGTCGTGCGTCAAAGTTTCGGTCGTCCCGAAGGTGTCGCGTCGATCAGCTTCGGTGTGTGGCGTTTTTCTTGCCGCGGAACAAGCTGTGCGTCGAAAATTTCGGCGCATGGAGTGTCCAAGAGGAAGAGAGAAGTCTTTTTGGTCCTGAGACTTCAGGGAACAGGAGGCAAGCTCTATCCAAATCCTTGGAGAGCACTTTTACAGCCAGACAAGAGTTCAGCAAGGCAGCAGGCCAACAGCAAGGCAGCAGTCCTTTGTAGAAAAGCAGACAGGTGAGTCCTTTGAGCAGCCAGGCAGTTCTTCTTGGCAGGATGTAGTTTCTGGTTCAGGTTTCTTCTCCAGCAAGTGTCTGATGAGGTAGGGCAGAGGCCCTGTTTTATACCCAAATGTGCCTTTGAAGTGGGGGAGACTTCAAAGAGTGGCTAAGAAGTGCACCAGGTCCCCTTTCAGTTCAATCCTGTCTGCCAGGGTCCCAGTAGGGGGTGTGGCAGTCCTTTGTGTGAGAGCAGGCCCTCCACCCTCCCAGCCCAGGAAGACCCATTCAAAATGCAGATGTATGCAAGTGAGGCTGAGTACCCTGTGTTTGGGGTGTGTCTGAGTGAATGCACAAGGAGCTGTCAACCAAGCCCAGCCAGACGTGGATTGTATGGCACAGAAGGATTTAAGTGCAAATAAATGCTCACTTTCTAAAAGTGGCATTTCTAGAATAGTAATATTAAATCCGACTTCACCAGTCAGCAGGATTTTGTATTACCATTCTGGCCATACTAAATGTGACCTTCCTGCTCCTTTCAGATCAGCAGCTGCCACTTCAACAGTGTATGAGGGCAGCCCCAATGTTAGCCTATGAAGGGAGCAGGCCTCACAGTAGTGTAAAAACGAATTTAGGAGTTTTACACTACCAGGACATATAACTACACAGGTACATGTCCTGCCTTTTACCTACACAGCACCCTGCTCTAGGGGTTACCTAGGGCACACATTAAGGGTGACTTATATGTAGAAAAAGGGGAGTTCTAGGCTTGGCAAGTACTGTTAAATGCCAAGTCGAGGTGGCAGTGAAACTGCACACACAGGTCTTGCAATGGCAGGCCTGAGATAATGAAAAGGGGCTACTTAAGTGGGTGGCACAACCAGTGCTGCTGTCCCACTAGTAGCATTTAATTTACCAGCCCTATGCACATAAAGTGCACCTTACTAGGGACTTATAAGTAAATTAATAGTCCAATCAGGTATGATTCAAGGTTACCATGTTTTAAGGGAGAGAGCATATGCACTTTAGCACTGGTTAGCAGTGGCAAAGTGCGCAGAGTCTAAAAACCAGCAAACATGAGGTCAGAAAAAGAAAAGGAGGAAGGCAAAAAGTTTGGGGATGACCCTGTCAAAAAACCAGGTCCAACACACGTCATAGTAGACACATAATCATAACTGCCAAAACACCATTGTGACTGCACATATGATGACACATGAACAGAAATACTCTTGGCAGAGTAAACACATCTGCATGGAGGTCACAACCTCCTCGTGAAACACAGTCCCCAAAATGGTAAATGTCAGGCATCAAGAAGATGCACATATCACCATAAGCATATTTCTAGAGATGCCAAGGAAAACACCATCCGACATGTACCTGCGCTTCTCTCACCCGCAGGGCAGTAAGCCCCAGACTCTCACATGAAGAGTAGTAGCTCCAGCTAGAGGGAATTTGGCAGTGGTGCGTCCGTAACCCTCTAGGGCCTACTGGGCCACTAACTTCCCTTCCGGAGGAGGCAGCACTCCCTGGGGGTGGGATCCTCCCAACACATTATGGCCCTTCACCTTCCTTTTGGCCTGGATTGCAGCGGTGATCCCAATCTGGGGCAGGCTCATGCCCAAGGTAAAATGTAGAGCATGCCTTGTCCCACCTGGGGCCCCAACCACGGGGTTAGCAGGAGTGCCCTCCTCATGCACTCCTGCTAGGACCAACACAGCTCTTCCCTTGTGCTTCAGCAACCAGGGGTTAGAGCGCTCTCCTCACACTATGGAGGAAAGGAAGAGCAAAGCGCTCCTATGCTCTGTGAGAAAGAGGGAAAGATGCAGGGGGGATGGGGGAGGCACACCACCCAGCCTCTGGGGACAACAAATGGGGCACGAATGGCAGGGCCCAAGCAAGCAGGCCAGCACAAAGGTTTGAAGGCAGCGCAGTTCCTCTTAGTGATCCAGCAGGTCACAGATTAGCACAACAGCAGCAGTCCAAAGGTGGGTACTGGCGAGTTTGTACAGCAGCATCCTGTGTCCATTTCAGTAGTCCATTAGTGTCTCAAAATATGGGGGAAGCCCCGTCTGTACTTATACTCATTTTGCGCAGTTTCCACAAAAGGGGGAGAAGGGGTTCCAACCAGTACTAACTGGTTCCAGGGGTGTCCCCTCTCTCCTCCAGCGCAGGCTCCAGACATCAGCGGGGTAAAGGAGCCTTTGTGTGAGGCCAGGGCACAGCCTTTACAAATGCAGGTGTGCCTGCCTCTCCCTCTCTCAGCCCAGGAAGACCATTCAATATGCAGATGCACCCCTGTGACACCTCCACCCTCCCTGTGTACATGTTGTCTGAAAAGTATGCACAAAGCCCAGCTGTCGCTATGCCCCAGACGTGGATTGGAGTCAAGCTGCTAAACACCAGTCATAAGCACAGAGAAATGCCCTATGGTAATAAAAAAATCCACCTCCATTTCTCACTACCAGTACAACCATACCAAACATGCCTATGCTACCCCTCATAGATTGGACAATACCAACTAGACATAAGGTAGGGCATTTCCAGTGCAATCTTATGACTAAGGCAGCACTCACAGCAGTGAGAAACCAAATAGGCTGTTTATCACTACCAAGACAGGCCACACAACCAGGCTCATGTCCTGCCTTTTACGTACACAGCACCCTCTCCATAAGGCTAGCTAGGACCTACCTTTGGGGTGACTTACATGTAGTAAAAGGGGAGTTCCAGGCCTGGCAAGTAAATTTAGATTTCAGGTCTATGTGGCAGTAAACTGTGCACACAGACCCAGTGGTAGCAGACCTGAGATAGGTTTGAAAGGCTACTTCTGTGGGTGGCGCAAGCTGCACTACAGGCCCACTAGTAGCATTTGATTTACAGGCCCTGGGTATAGGAATACCGCTGTCCAAGGGACTTACAGGTAAATTAAATGTGCCAATTAGGTGTCAGAAAATCATACCAAATTTATAAGGGAGAGCACATGCACTTTAGCACTGATCAGCAGTAATAAATAGCTCAGAGCCCTAGAGCCAATAAAAAGAGGTCAGAAAAAATAGGAGGAGGAATGCAAAAAGTGAGGGGATGACCCTGTAAAAAGGGCCAGATCCAACACAACCTCCCACCAACCTAAAGCCAATGGAGACCAATCAATACCTTGATGGTCTTCTCTGGTTGGGGCGATAGAATATGGACCCTGGCCCTCAACTGCAGATTCAAGCTCCAGTTCTACGCCAATCCGATCCCAGTTGAATCCCTCTGTCAATGCTTCCCAGACAGCTTAGGCTAACCCATGGGGGCTCCCTAGCTTCCAGTGCCCAGAGCCAAGCCATAGGCCATCCAGGAGCCTCTGGTCCCTGAAAGCTCTCCCGAGTGGGGTCGATGGCCCCAGGTGCCTAGCATCCTCTCTCCACTCCACTTTCCACCAGTTAAGGGTTTCTACCCTGCCACTTGTCCTGCAGCCTAGGGTCCGCACCCATAAGCTGCAAAGGGGCTAGGGGAGAGTCTCTTCTCCCCTGCCCCACCTTCTATGGTCCTGCCACCTTCTCCTAGGAGTGGTACTACCAGAATCCAGAAATGTGAGGGTGGTGGGTACAGCCATCCTGCACAATCATCCCACCAGCCCAGGCTCATCACCCTGCAACTGGCCTCCCAACCCAGAGTCTGCACCCTTGGATTGAAAAGTAATCTAAGGAGGTAACGAATCCCTGGTGCACAGCTAAGGGGGGGGGGGGGGACACAAATCAAAATACAAGAAAAACAAATGCTCAAAGTGGGGCTTTTACTTGGAGTAGCCTGCATGTGATCTTTGTACCCAAACCATTCTCTTCAATAGAGGACTTGCCTTGCCATGCCTATTTCCACCACTAACGTGACCCATGAAACAACTTTGGCCACCCCACCCCACTCACCGCATCAGCCACAACTCTCTAGAGTTGTGGCAGGCTCTTTTACTTCGACAATCTTCACACCACAGCTTCCTCACTTCGTCGGCCTCTGCGTCCGTCTCCACTCCTTCCTCCAGGCAACGGCTCGAGGGATTCTCCCTGCTCCCCTCCTCCTTGCCATCGGTGCTGGGTGCGCTTCCTCCTTCTCAATCCCGGCTGGGTTCTTCCTCATCTTTACCGACAAGTTCTTCCTCGGCGTCTTCTCCTCTACACGGCTGCTCTTCCGCAAGTCCAGTAGGCATAGGACACATCTCCAACAGGCTGGGGCCTCCTGACTCCACCCTTACCCTCCAGAAAGGAGAAGTCAGTTATTACTTTTGGTGATCTCGTGCTAGCTTGTTCCCAGGTGCTTATTTTATCATCCTTTCTTTCTTTTAGGTGTTCCTGGATACTAGATAGAAAGGAAAGGAAGGGGGCTGTCTCTGCTGGTTTGGCAGATAATGAGTAAAGGTAAGGAGGGGATATGGGAGGGTGCTTCTTCACAATCTCTCTCGCTCTCTCTCTCTATATATATATATCTATATATATATTTATATATATATATAGATATATATATATCTATATATATATAGATATATATAAAGAAATGTATATAAAACAAAGGCTAAAGTGACATTACATTTAGGTGAAATGGGGATGTGTCAGTTAAATCCTAACATTTTAAACAAACAGAGCCACAGAAATATACCAGTTATAGTTACCTTAATTAACTAGAACTTATGCCCTAAAGTACCTCGCATCCCCACCATTCATTGTATTGTCATTAAGTGATGTTATTTCAGATGCCATCAGTGATGTTGTCAATTATGTGATAGAACATGACATGCAATATGTGAAGTCATAAACAGTGTATGATGAGGCAGTGAGTTATAGTTACTTTAGGGCACTAGCTATAGTTTCTTGAGTTAACTATAACAGCTGGATTTCAGTAATTGTTTCAGTTTAAAATGTTATGTTTTAACTGACATTTTCATGTAACTCCAATCACCCTATAACTTGTTTTTTCAGTGAATTTCTAAAGTTTTTTTTAATGTAAAGCAAGATATTACAATTCCTAATTGTAACATCACTGTACCTTTTGTTATTGTTTTCAATGAACTTCTGTTTTTTTAACATAAAGAAAATGTCCATTGACGTGCTGATAGGCGCAGGGACTGGCCTGGGGCCCCAAACTGCTATAACCCAATGTATTTCCATGTATAAGCATTGTAATGATAAATAATAATCACTGTCACATAATATTTTAAATAAAGCATGTTTTCAACAACCATGTTGAGTCTTTACCAGTCTTCAAGCCACGAAAAGCAGCCATAGAATTAACCACAAGGGGTTTGTGCACTCCAGCTTCGGAGCATACAGTTCCAGCTCAGAGTCATTTCAAAATACAGTAAGCCTTCCTGGGGGTCATGAATTCAATGACCCAGGAGACTTACTGTCATTTTTTTATAAAATATTCCTAGTGAGGCTGCTGCACTCCTTGCAGCCCTCAGGAACTTATAAAAAAAGCTTGGTAGTGCCTCTGCCCCTTCTATGGGAACCAGAAACATCAAAAAATCTTTAAAAAGGTCCTTGCAGCGCTTTATAGAGCGCTTCCCAGCTGAAGCAGTGAATGTGAAATGAGCAGTAACGGTGCTTGTTTCACATTCCCTGCTATCTAAAATATATATTTTTATTTGGGGAGGGAGGCTCCCCAAGCCTTTTGAAGGCCCCAGGTGTAGAAGGTGGCTCAGTTTCTGGTGTAAACATATGGTATACTGAGTCCTGGCAGCCCTTAGTGATTGTGGATAGGTGTCCAGAAGCTTTCTAGGGGTAGATGAGGTGAGCAGCTAAAGCTTATCTATGTGAAATGTAATGCACTTGCAATACCACAGTAGTCAGACAGTAACTTAGTCACAAGAATGACCCACAGTGTTGCAAAAATAAAGGATACCCTTTTACAGCACATTGTTATATCTCCCTTGGCTGGAGTTTGTGGAATTCAGGACCCTCTATAGCGGACCCCGAGGAAATCGGCAGGCAAGATGATGGATGGAGAGTGCCCCTATTCCAGGATACCCAGAAGTCAGGAGTACCTACACCAGGGACACAGATGCAGAGCGGAGAAGGGATTCTCCCAGAAGACTGTGGATGCCTCAGATTGTCCAGCTGCTGTCATGACCCATGGATCAGGCTGGTGGAACCCAGGGATAGATTGCAGACATGAAGGACCTGCAGAGGAAGGGAACAGAGTTCAGCACCCAAAGAGTTACCCAGGTGGTGCAGGTGGCAATGCCCATCCTCCTGAATATGAAGTTCCTGCAAGTCAGTGAAAGAAGTCCAGCAGTGGGGGTCCAGGAGTTGATGAAGATCCTAGGAGTCACCTAAAAGCTGTCCCTCAACAGTCGCCAGATTGCAGGAGGGTCAGTGACCTGCCAGGTCCCCAACAAGCACTGGCAAGTGCAAATAGAAGCAGAAGAGGAGTTTAAGAATTGTTGGGACTAGCCAGGTCCAGGAGACTCTGCCCAGGAGGGGGAGTCAGATCTGGCCCTCAGCACACAGGAAGGCCAACAGAAGTCAATGGAGCCCACATGAGTGACCCACAGGCGCCGGACACAGGGAGTCACAAGGGGGCCCTACCAGCCATGAAAAACAGAAGTCCCATGTTGCAGGAGTTGCACAACAGTTTAGGGGAGCCAGTCCAGTGGTAGGAGCAAGGACCTGCAGTCTCCCAACTTGGATAGAAGACAAGCAGGACCAACGGGAGTCACAGACAGCTCACTACCTGTGTTGCAAGATCTTCAGATATGCAGAGACAACAGACCTCACCAACTGGTCGACGATGCCCTGAGGTGCCTGCGGATGCAGAGGAGTAATTCCTTCACTCCTAGGGAGCTTCCTTCTTGCTTCCTGGTGCAAACAGAGTCCTTGTGAACCTGGAGGATGCACAGCCTTGTATGTTGCAGAATTCTTGCAGGATCGGGAGAAACAATATTGCAGTGGGAGGCTTCCCACCAGAATCAGACTTGTTCAGTTTCTGGCCAAGACCAGCAGCAGTTCCAGAAGCAAGGGGCAGAAGATGTCTTGCAGAGTGTTCTTTGTAGAGTCTTGCTCAATGAATCTAAGGACCCACCCGAAATGGAGCCCTTAAATAACTCTAAAAGGGGGATGGTCACTCTCTGTAGTGACCTACCTATCGGGGGGGTCAGGGACGTTACCTGCCTGGTCCAACCAAACAGATGTTCCCAGGGCCTCTGCACGTCTTGTTTTCAAGATGGCAGAATCAAGTGGCTACCTGGCAGAGCTCTGGGAACCTCCGAAGGGAGGAGCTGGACAGGGGGGTGGTCACTTCCCTGTCCTTTGTGTAGTTTTGCGCCAGCGTGGGAACCGGGGGTTCCTCAACTGGTGCAAACCGGATTATGCAAGAAGGGCACCAAATGTGCCCTTGAAAGTAGTCTGGTGGTGCTCAGAGGCCACCCCACCCCTGCCCTTTGACACCTAATACACTGGGAGAGGTGGTCACACCTCTCCCTTGCAGGAAATCCTTTGTTCGGCTCCTCCAGCCTGAGCCTGGCTCATCAGCAGGAGGGCAGAGCAGTGTCTGGGGACAGCAGTAGCACAGGCTGGCAGCTGGACCCCGTAAGGCTGCAGAGGTAGAATTGGGAGATCCCCCAGGGAACCGCTAGAGTACATGGTATCATGCAACTAATACTGGACTTGGTGTAATTTCATGATTTCAACATGTTTGATACCAAACATGCCTAGGTTCAGAGTAGTCATTATGTAGTTGGACCACTCTTATTGACCAGTGTCCACAACCTACCTACCTTAAGATGGCTTCCCACCACTTGCAGAGTCCAGGAATCGGCCTGGGGTCTGTAGGGGTACCTTGCTCATGCAGGGGTACCCTCACAGAGACATACCCTCTGCCCTTGGGATGAAGGGCCCACAAGAGGGGTGAATTATAATGTTTAAGTGTAGTGGTAAGGTTTGGCAGTGAAAGGGTGCTTGCACCCTTTCACACAGGCTGCAATGACAGGTCTGCAGTCACAGTTTGCATGGGTGGCATAATACATGCTTCAGCCCATGTGAGACCCCTGATGCACCAATGCCCTTGGTACCTAGGTACCATATTCTAGGGACTTACAGGGGTGCAACAGTATGCCAATTGTGGATGTAAAAAGTAACAAAAAACTAAATTTGGGGAGCAATCAATGTCACTGGGGTTCTGGTTAGCAGGATCCCAGTGAACTACAGTCCAAGCACACTGACATCAGGCAAAAAGTGACAGCAACTATGCCAAAAAGATGGCACTTCCTACACCAGGGACCCCATCTACTTGGGCCGATATCTTTTTCATGGGAAGGATTAATGCAGTACTCCACCCTAAGCCTTCTGAAGGCCTGTGGACCCAATCCCCCAGGATTGATATATTTTTATTTTGGGGAGGGGTATGTGAGGACCCTCTCCCCAAGCCTTTGGAAGGCCCCAGGGGCCCCAGGTGAAACATCCATACATTTTTAAACTTGATTTCTCAGAAATTACTGAACTAATTTACACCAAATCACAAACAGCATACTTTATGGCTCGAGATCTAGCTTTGTGACAAATTTGGTGTAATTCTGTCCACCCGTTTTTGCAGTATCGCTGTTCAATTTTCCTATGAAAAAATGCATGGGCAAAACACGTTTTGGGATACCCCAATAGCTTTCCAGGAAGAAGCAGAGATGAATAAGACTTTTTTTCTGAAAGGTTAGTGAAGATTGGTCAAACAATGTCAAAATTAACAGCAAACCAGAAAATCTATTTCCTATGGAAATGCGGCCATAACTATAAAAGCCCAGTGACAATTGCTAGTGGGTAATTGATATATTTTCAAGTTAAATCAAGAGAGTTAAGAATAAGAGGTCTATTCTTACTGATATATAGCTACCTTCCTCATATAATAGTAGTCAGTATTCTGGAGTCACTATTCTGACACAAAACCAGTTCTCCTACATATGTGTTGGAAAAAACCCTGCCGTAAGAGACCTCTCAAATCACTTCTGGAGCATCAGATTTATATTAAAAAAACAAATAAGACCAATTGTGATGTAACGTATTGGGTCTTAGAAAATCAATTGTGATGGTCATAATGCAGCTTGACCTGGCCATTGGCTATGTTCTCTTAAATATATGTTAATAGTATTTTATTCTCTTTATTGGTCTGTCATGGTCCCTGTTAACCAGGCTATGGGAAGATGTCAGTAATGGCCAGGATCAGACCAACACATATCATGCAGTTGCTGTATGGTTCCATGAGATATACCAGTAAGGAATGAGTCCCTAAGCAAGAAAACAATAAAATATCGCAGGGTACTACAGGCATTAAAAGTCTGAAAAGTAAAACACTACTTCAGTTTTATTGTTGCTTATATGACCTGTGCTAGAAATTCGTGTTTAGTATGGAATGTATAAACAGAAGCAAGTTTGATGTTGTCTACCACGGAACTGTCAGGTCACAGTAGAAGGCACAGGAGGACCTCAGTCCAGTACAGGACTGTCAGTCGTGTACTCCTTTTGAGAGCAGCCATTATGTTAGACATGCTGGTTCAAGGTAGAGACATGGGACAATGACTCCCAGGTGCAGTGAGTCTGGATGTCTAGACCATTGTTATTTTCTTCTGCAGGAACAGATTCCTAGTTTGAGAGTTTGTTTTTCCAGAGGAAAGCACTATACATGACATCCACCTAGCAAAGGTGTATTGCTTTTAATTGAGCTACCATAGGATATGCTTCATTGAAGACACAGATATTCCTTCAGGCAGGTCGAGATATCTAAATCTGGTAGGTGGTCCTCAAACAGGGGAGCAGAGGCAATGGTCACTGCTAACCTGGCGGTTCAGCCAGTGCCAACTAGACATTAAATCAGGGCCTTAGTAACCAAGCACTTCCCACACAGAGCAAAGATGTAATTTTACCTCAGTCATTTGTTAGTATGAAGCTAGCCATTGTTGGATTAAATATATTTCCCTATGGTGGTGTGAAGGCAACAGTGCTATTCTCTGCCATGAGATCGCTTAATTTATCAATTTTGCTTCCATATTAAAAGCTCCTTTATTTTACGTTGATATGGGCATTAGCAACTCAACTGCTTCTCAGCGATTTACCATCTTGGCCTCACTCCATGTACACCAATGAAACCATACCTCTGAGGATCAGGAGTGCACTTCAGAGCAGGAAATCATGCAGCACAGAGGACAAACCTTCTATGCAGCGACACAGTTCTACCTAACCTAAATTATTTTCTTTCTTGGAGGAATATATACAATTTATTAGTTTAGTCCTTTCATATGTTGGATCTAGTTGCAAGAACGTGTATGTCTCACCAGAAGTCACAGATGGTCCATACCACTCTTCAGGCCCCTTCTAAAAGTGAGGTGGAGACTCCTGTTGACTAAGTGACTAGCCACCAAGGAGGTGTGCATATGTGTGGTATGAGGCATAGAGCCATCATCTGTAGATGGATGACATTTTGGTCTCTGTTATGGAGTTTCAGGTGAGGGATTAAGATTATTGGGTAGGCTAACATTATCTTGGTGACATTGTACCCCAGAGCCACAGTACGTTACCCTCTTCAAACCTCTCAATTCAAGGACAGCTTGAGAGAAAGAGTAGTATTCATTGTATCTCCAAATACACCACTGAAAAATAAAAGTTTATTTATTATTTGTATTTATTTTATTGCAATGTTATAAAATATTTTGGAACTTGTGTAGTCTGTAATAAATGTCGTTTCCAGATTATGAAATAATGAAACAATGATCAACCAATCAAAACATTAATATAAAAATTACAAAATTAATCTGTTCAAAGACCAGAGGAGACATGACACCACACTAAGCTAAACACTATGCTTACTCCGGCAAAACAATAACTTAATCAGCAGACCACTCCCACCTCCTGCCCAACAGATTTCCCACAAATCTTACATTGTGAAAGCTTTGGAGTGTGCATGCTCAGCTGTCCATCTTACTAAAGTTACAGTTCTGAAATTAGACTTACCCACAGCATGAAAAGAAATGCCCACAGCATGAAAAGAAATGCTTTTCAAATTAAACCCGCTGTTCAAGTGAAGTACTCATTCTGCCAAAAATGTGTTTACAGATTTAGAAAATCTCACCTCACCGAAATGGATCACAAGTAAATGCATTTTTGTTTCCCTGGTTGAAATATTTCCCCCATGGAGATACCCCGTCCCCTGCACCCCCTCCACATTTGTGTGTGATCCATTCCCCTTTGCATCCTGAAATGAGATTTACTCCAGCTCTAGGTAGGGGTAAAAGTTGTATTGTTTCCAGGCTGGAAATGGACTAAGAGGAGTTTGTGAAGTGCATTTTCCCACCCCATGAGTGGAATTTACGAGTCTAAATGACTCTGAAGTCTTGGTGGAGATCTCCACACACATAAATTGGCTTACTCTTGCCAGGAATCCCTTTATGAGTTCCTTGAAGATGTTAAACAGGAAGGTTCGCTCATAAACTTCCGTTTAAAACTGAATTTATCTCTGTGAATCGTGTCACTGATCATTAAAATGTATAAGCTTTCTAGAAACCTGACACCCAATTAGCTGTGGTATGAAAAATTCCCAAAATAGCGATTATTCAATTTAAACAAAGGTATCACCTATTTTTCCACGAAGCTACACGTTTTCAACAGTTATTCTTAGGATCTGTGTGAAAATTAGAAATAGGCAGCTTTTTTCACACATTGCATGTATTGTAGTTGTTCACCAATGTATTTGGGATGCTAAAGGTTGACTCATTAAAGCATTATTGTGTTGTCCCTCTTAGCATGCCTAAAGTATACTACAAAATATATGCTAGCTCAATGACAGTCATATCCAGGTGGAAAAGCAAAGTAGACCTTTGTAGCTTGGTGACAATTACCATGGTTGAATTACCAAATTGATACAAAGTGGTTTTTATGACAAGATGACAATTATCAATAAAAAATGCATTGGACTTAGTATTGTATGCCAGTTAGGGAAGGAAAAAGAACGCCCTTCAAAGGTTCTTGCAAGTCCTACATTAATAATAATTGCAAGAATAAATACTGTAAAAAACATAAAAGGCGGAATCGGTTTTTGGGATAAAAACGTATCTCTGTAATCTCCCTTTTCTTTCTACCTTAGCACAAGAGTACAGGAAAACATGGAACGACACCGAAGGAAGAGAAACACCGAGGTAGGTAAGGGTTATGAAGAAAAGTTAAAGGATGAGAGAGTTGGTAAAATGAGGGGGTGCAAGCAGGAAGGTGTTAGCAGAACTAAAGTAGAGGAATAAAAATGGAGCAACAAAAAGAGTATGGTGAATGCAGGGAACGACTTCATGATCTGTCAAACCGCCAAACAATAAGAGGAGGAAGACCAGAACGAGTCGTATATTGTTAAGCACTGGGAATGAGGTGAGCGAGACATGAGAAGTAGATGAATGTTAAGGGAGTTGGGAGAGGAGCTACAGCAGCAAACCACTCCATAACAGAACACCCATTTGCAATGCAATGGGTCTCGCATTTGCCCGAGTTAGAGCTATTAGCGTGGTAAACTTCCAACCGGACTTTTCATGCCACATAAATTAAAAATGAAAAGTAAAACAGTTTCACATAAGCAAACCAATTCAAAGCACCACGCCATGAGTATGAAGGAGACACACAAAAGGAAAAGTAAGTTTGCTTGCAGTCCAACGTATCGGAAACAGTGCAATTAGCCATTTAACAGGGTTGATGTGCAAGGCGTAACCAAATCGCCCCAAGGAGGGACAAACGTAAAGGATTTACCAATGATAACAAAGGATTTTTGAAGGGCAAGCCCATGAACGAGTGAAGTGCGTGAGGAGGGCGAGGTTAATAACCCAAATAGATAAAAACACATCGGAAAAGCAGCGCTTGCACCCTGCTATGCTCGACCTAAAAAATGCTTAGAATACGAGGAAGTGCGGTAGGAGGAGGGTGGAAAGTTAATGATTAAGTGGAAAAAAGCCAGTACCGTGAAGATGGAAAAGGATGAGAGACATCTCAATGAAAAACGTGTAGGTGGAAACATTTTTAAAGGTAGGAGAGATTGTAAATGTACTGACGGGGAAAGGCAGGGACATAATCAAACTCTATTGGAATACTAATGAATTCCCATAGCTTTTGCTCTTTTAGGAGTCTGCTGCAGCAAGCTCATCACAAGACATTTAAAAATGTCATTCATTATAGTAAAATTGAGAACATGGGTTTGATAGAAAGTATTCATCAGAAAGGGGTCTCACAAGCCATATTTTCATTCACATCACCTATACCAACTCCTAGCTCGGTAGATTAAAGTAACTACATGTCATATGAAGATTACGTTTTAGTATTGGTGGGTGTTTCTAAGCAACTCTGTGAATCTGTCAATTACACCTCTCTGGATTTACCTCATTAGGTATATCAATATTACATAGTCAGTGTTGTATCACTAGTGCCATTGTTGAAGTTTTCTATCTCGAACTGCACGTGGGTGTTGTGTATCTCTCATCTTCTACCACCCCTGCCGCTTCTTTTGTTGGCTTCTACACAGACTGCGGAGTTCTGGATATTTAGCATTTTGATTTTGGTGAAGTCTTTATCTTCTTAAAAGCTCATATGTGAATGATTATCAGTAACTGTTTTGTGTACCCAAAACATATTCACAAACCCTGCTTTTATATTTCGCATATATTCTCAGAGTATTTTAGCAACACAGCTGTTCACTTCAACAGCACAACCCCTCTGACACCATTCAGATGTGAATACTCTAGCTTCGAAGGCCAATGCTGCCTATTACAAAGGGCCAACAGGAAAAGCATCTTGAAGAATGTGGAAGGTTTAGATTTTCAAAGATTGCAGTGGGACTTTAAAAGAGTGGTTTGGGACTTTGGCTCTATTTTCCGTATGATCTGCTGGTTTTGGCAATCTGGCAGTAGACTGTGAGAGCAAAGGACATCCCCAGCACCTGCAAAGACACAGAAACGTACTCAGTTTAGCGAGAGTTAAAACACTAATAAGAACTCAGCAGCAAAAAGGAAAAACTGTTTGATCACTTGAACAATGTTGGCTTTTTCAGACTAGTACCATGATTTTGATATTATGTTACCAATGCAGGATTTGTGATGTTACCACAAATCTAGCATGAAACCAGGGTTAACACGTATAAAGAATGCTTCTGCGCCGTTTCCACATCAAAAGGTGCAAAGTTAACACCAGATTCATTATGTTCAGTGATGCTCTATAATTGCATTTTTGATACACTAATGTCACTGGAATTTAAATTACAAACTCCTGTTGCTTCCACACGTTTTTTCTACTTCCCATCTACTCCGAAAGACCCTCTTTAAAACGGATCTGGATCCATGTTTCAGATCTATGGATTTGGGCCTTAGAGGATAGCAAGCCTGGAAGATAGTTCAGATAGAGGAAAGACTCAAAGACACAACTCTTTACAGAACACTGCAAACAAAGGATTAGTAGTCCACCTTCTAAATTCTTAGGGACATATTTACAAGTTGTTGGTGCAGGGCAGCGCCGCAAGCCTTCTTGCTGTTTTGCCCTGCCTCAAAAGAAAAGGGTAGGAATGCTTTGTATCTATAAGATATGGCGCATTTCTGTCCTTTTCCCCTGCGCTGGTGTACAATGGGCTGCCACGTGCCAATGAAGGCACTGTTGCACCATGGTGGTAGGGTGTCCGTGTTGCAGGGATGATTGTGTTTGTGCAGGAAGGGATGCATTCCTGCACAAAAACAATCTTGAGAGTTGTTTTCCTCTTTCTATGTGTGCCACAGAATGCAGTGCACATAAAAAAAAGGAAAAACAAGCAGAAATAAACATATTTCTCCTCGTTGCGCCTCCCATACGCCTCCCCGCGGGAAATGTAGGCTTTTGACGCATTCCCAGCTTTACGAAATCTCATAGAACTGGGAATGTCTTAAATGCCAGGGATGTTACATGGGAAAGCTCACTGTAACGCCCGTGGCACGTCTCCCTGCTGCAGGGTGAGGCAACACAGCAACTTGCGCTGCATTGCCTCAGTCCATTTTTGCAAGGCCATGAAAAGCCATACACGGTGGCTGGTAAATATGCCCCTTAGTGCCCAACTTCTCCACCAACCACTCAGTGCCTTTGTTTCTGTCATACAGAGCAATTGTCAAATATGTTAAATTATGAATTTGTGTATGAAGGATTAATGATGAGATGGTGACAGGGATTCATGTGTTTTGTTGCGAAGGTTTTGCACAGTTATTCATAGTGCAGTACAACACAGTCAGAATAAGAAGACACCTTAAACTCGCAAAACTAGACCAACCACAACTTTGTCAATCATTTGGAACACATTGGGAATGATGGTGCTGTTCTATGGAATGGCATATTTTGTATGGCATGGATAAAAACGAGGACAGTATATTTAGAAACGACAAAACATTATTGAGTTACTCATGCATAGATACAAATGTTGGACTTTAACAAATGACTTGCATTTTATAAACAAATGAAGGGTAGTATGAATACACACCTTCCTAGGTACTGGCCGCCTCATACTTTCAGCTTATACTTATTTATTCTTTCAGCCGTTAACTCTATAGAGCTCACAGTACCTTCTCTGACCCCACATTCCACAACATCATTACACTCTCAGTCATAACACGGAGAGGATGGCCAGAATGAAAGCTTAAAAACGTTCCACCTAGTTTCAAAGTACAGAAGGCAGAATTGGGCCCTGAGGACATGGTCGGGTCATGGCAGCCATTCTGCTCAGAAAGCATCCCCTTTGCTGGCAGGTGACCTGGAAAAGGCCAGAGTAGCACACTGGCCAAAGCGGCCTTGCAGACCTGGATATCATGTAGAATGTGAAGGTGTAGAATCGATTATCATTCTCATAATGTTTTCACAATAAGCCTCTCTACGGACACACACGCACCCTGGCTCCTTTTCTTCTCAACTCTGCAAAGAGCTGATTCCTCTCTCTTGAAGCAACTTCTAGTCTGTGTGTAACCACACAGACTTTGGACCAACTCTGAAGAGTTCACACTAACACCCCTTCCAACAGCTGTTCGACTCCTCTTGCTGCATGACCCTTCAAACCCCTGTAAGCTTCACTCACAACCCTACCTTCTCCTCTGCCAATCCTCACCATTGATGTATGTGTGGCTCACCCGCCCTCTTTCCCTCAGTCTTCTGAGTTATCAACTGTAAAACACTAGGGGCATATTTACAAGTGGCTTGCGCCACCGGTGCATCACATTTGGTGAAGCACCAGGGGCGCTGGCTGCAGACACATATCTACAAGGCCACGCAAAGCCACTTTACATGGCTTGTCATGGCCTTGTAGATGTGGAGTAAGGCAATGCAGCGACTTGCTGCGTTGCCTTTCTCTGCGCCAAAGAGGTGTTCCATGGGAGTTGCAGTGGGTATTCCTACGCAACGCCCATGGATTTTGACACATTCCCAGATTTACAAGGATTTGTAAAACTGGTGATGCATGCCTCCCCAGGGGAGGTGTAACAAGGCGAAATAACTTTATTTCTCCTTGTTTTTACTCTATGTGTGCTGCATTCTGCAGATATCTCATAGATACGGCGCATTCCTACCCATTTTTTTGACACAGGGCAGGACAGCAAGAAGCCTTGCGGCACTGCCCTGCGCCAAAATATTGTAAATAAGCCCCTCAATATGTCCCACACTTCATTGCCTTATAGCAGGGATTGCATCATATGAGTCACATACATAAATATTTTTTAGCAATAGTGCAGGGTTCTTACCTGAATAATAGAAACACAGATTATTCCAATTCCAACATAAAGAAAGTTCGATTCAAACCATGTTTTCACTTGCTCGAGGCAACCCTAAAATAAAGAGATGATTATGCTGATGGATGGCCCTCAAATAGATAGCAAAATGTACGTCATAACATCCTCAGGTCGTTAGATGTGTCCTCAGTACTTAGGCTGGTCACATGTATTTCATTAGTTAGCACTGACGTTTGTGATTTCCTCCTGCATTTCAGACCTGCTTAATCTTCCTGTGGGCATCATATATGCAGGTAGGAGTCGGGCGAAAAGATGGCTTTGTGTTTGAGGAAAGGTAAACTCTAGCGAAATGACAATGGGTTTGGGGCACGTATGGAAAATGACCACAGGCAAGGGGCCTGGGGTTTCAAGTAGTTGCAAAGGCAACTGATCAAGAGGTACAAGACTTGCATCCGGAAAAATAGACAGATGGAGACTGATTAAACCGGTTAGAGCACGAGAAGAGTATTGCAGGAGGGCACGGGGAAGAAGGAGGGAACATATGAATTGGGACAGTGTAAGGGAGACGGGTGACCCAAGGCTAAACCAGTTCATACATTAACAGCTTATTAGTCACAACACTTATTTAAAGACACGGACTGGAGCGTGTTAGACTGGCATGAAGTGAACCAATATTAAGAAATAATAGGATTAAAGTTAGGGCGATAGGTAATTTAGCTTTTTTTTTTTTCACCAGCAGTTGTGTTTGGGACCTCGAGGCCTTTGTTCTGCGGTTTTGCCCCAGTGAGTGTGTTTACCATTTCTGCAAAGTGTAATGACTCATTTGTATCCTACATACAGGATATAAGGATTTACCATATCTGCTAAAAGGGGAAAGCTTTGCTTTACTCAGAAGAATATTAGTTTCAGCTACCCTTTCCCACAGGGAAAGTTATTCCATTAAAAAAGTTCTGTAAAACATAACTGTAACATTTACGATTGTTAACATCACTGGAAGAAAAAAATGGGAGGATCCGAGACAGAGCTATACGATTTTCTTTTTAAAATTCAGATGGTTGCTTCAAAGGTTAAAACATTAGGAAACGTAAGAAAATCTAAGCATTTTAAACATCCCAAAAGATTCTTTATAACTTTTTAAACAACATGTCCAAATAAAAAATGCATGAAAAGTGAAAAAAATAACAATAATTGTAAAAATGTCAGGATTGTGTTTTTTAAAAAGCTGGAAATGTCTTACGACCAGAGACTTTATTGAATTTCGAAATCAGTTCAGTTCATAATCTGTATTCGGCTTCACCAAGAGAAAGCCATAAAAGCATTTAAACAATAAAATACAATAAAACAATAAATCAATAAGACTCATAGATATTTAAGATCATAAAATAAATATTCAAGCTGCATTCTGTCACCATTTACAGAAATACAATAGAAACTGTAAACACATTTTTAAAGTGCAGTAAGGCTTTTCCTAACGAATTGCTTTAAAAATATAATTTGCCTCCCTACAGCACACATTCGGGGAGTCTAAAGCTAACAAAAATGCCAATGAATTCTGGTAAGTTCTTTTATTGAGTTCAATAAAAAAGCGGTTTAGGTAGAAGGTTCTAAGCTGTTCATAGAATTTATAGAATAAGACAAAATGCAGAGTGCATTGTTTACTAACTGCATCACAAGGGCATCTAACAGACTCTGGTGGGCAATGCCTAGTTTGGCGAAATGCTACTAGGTGGTGCGCAATGCCAAATCTTAGTCTAGTTAAAACAAACCGGTGTGCATGTCGGTGACTATGGAGAGAAAGCCAAACCTACTTGCATCTAATGAGTAAGACAAGTAAAGACCAACAATGGTTTTAGTAGATTCAATTAGCTTCCTATCGGCTGCCTTGTATTGCATAAAAGTGTCATTTATACATTTTTTAGATAGTGACAGCACATCCTCTGGTTTAGATTTTATAGATCTATTAAAACAGATTTAAAAGAGGAATCAATAAAAGCCAGCCATGGTATACACATGGCATTATCCAATTTCATACAGTCTAATATGAGATCTTTTGTAAAACCAGTGGCTTCCCTAGACTATGGTGGTCATTACAACCCTGGCGGACGGTGTTAAAGCTGCGGGAATACCGCAAACAGGCCGGCGGACAAAAAAATGGAATTACGACCCTGGCGGAAACCGCCAACAAAGACAGCCACTTTAACACATCGCCCTCCAGGGCGGTAGAGACAAACAGCGCGGCGGTCACCGCTAACAGACAGGCGGAAGACAATGTACCGCTCACACTATCACAACACACCAATCCGCCACCTTTTCCGGGGCGGATTCACCGTGGATAAAAACACGGTGGAAACAGCTTTTGCAATGGGAAAACACTCACCTCAACACATCCCACGAGGAATGAGGACTCCATGGATCCGGAACTACAAATCTTACCTGCCCTTGCATTCCTGCTCATCTACGACCAACAGCGACGTAGGCGCAGAACATACCGGTGAGTACTGCACCTACGACACGGGGGAGGCAAAAGTTACGGGGACACCCACCAAACACCCCCACCCTCGCATATTACAACATACACACCAATGCAGTCACAAAAATCACAGTAACAACCCACAACCCCCCCAGAAGAATGCAATGACAAAGCGAATAGCGCCCAAACTTTGTATTTAGCCAATATACAACTCATTAAAAAATATACGGATATATATCACCAAATCTGTCAAAAATAAATATACAAAACAAGAAGTAGTGCAGATATGTACACAACAATGTCCGTGCACCAACAGTCCAAAAATGCATGGGCGACGCCCACAATAGATACCTGACCAAAATCCGAGAGAACACTGCCGGGGCATCAGATAGAAACACTACAGGCACCTCAGGGGGAAGGGAAGGGGGGGCACCTCAGGCACATGAATGCGAAGCCAGATCCACGACGGGGCTCCATGCCCATTGATGTATCCTGGGGAGTGCAAAGCCACAGTCTCTCAAGTCACTACAGTGGGTGGTTTGCCCACTGTGCCATCCTGGGGAGTGCAAAGCCACAGTCTCTCAAGTGTCTACAGTGGGTGGTTTGCCCACTGTGCCATCCTGTGGGGAGTGCAAAGCCACAGTCTCTCAAGTGTCTACAGTGGGTGGGTTGCCCACTGTGCCATCCTGGGAGTGCAAAGCCACAGTCTCTCAAGTGTCTACAGTGGGTGGATTGCCCACTGCCATATCCTGGGGAGTGCAAAGCCACAGTCTCTCAAGTCTCTACAGTGGGTGGATTGCCCACTGCCATATCCTGGGGAGTGCAAAGCCACAGTCTCTCAGGTAGATGCAGGTCTCCACTGGTTCTGGAGGGGGACTGGTGCCCAGACTGGATGAGTCTCCCCGTGGAAGTACCTGTCCTGTCACTGTCCCAGCTGCACATGGGAGAACGATGCCTGATGTGCCGGACTATTCATACCCACACGGTCTTTTCCCTGTTCAGCGGTCTTGACCATGGCGGTCTTGGCCTTGTTCAGCGGTGCTTTGCCATGGCTGCCTATGGACTGTTCAGCGGTGCTTTGCCATGGCGGTCTTTGCCCTGTTCACCGGTCTTCACCATGGCGGTCTTGGCCTTGTTCAGCGGTGCTTTGCCATGGCTGCCTATGGACTGTTCAGCGGTGCTTTGCCATGGCTGCCTATGGACTGTTCAGCGGTGCTTTGCCATAGCGGTCTTTGCCCTGTTCAGCGGTCTTCACCATGGCGGTCTTGGCCTTGTTCAGCAGTGCTTTGCCATGGCTGCCTATGGACTGTTCAGTGGTGCTTTGCCATGGCTGCCTATGGACTGTTCAGCGGTGCTTTGCCATGGCGGTCTTTGCCCTGTTCAGCGGTCTTCATCATGGCGGTCTTGGCCTTGTTCAGCGGTGCTTTGCCATGGCTGCCTATGGACTGTTCAGCGGTGCTTTGCCATGGCGGTCTTGGCCTTGTTCAGCGGTGCTTTGCCATGGCTGCCTATGGACTGTTCAGCGGTAGCCTAAGATGGCGGTTCAGATACTGACATTGGTGTGTGGCATGACGTTTCATCATTGCCCAGCGGGGCTGTGAGATTCTGGACCCTCCTGGGCTGTGACTCCGGCAGTTGTGGTGGTCTCCTGACCAGTAACGATACTTGAGTCCTCCTGGGCTATGACTCTGGCAGTGGTCTCCTGACCAGTAACGATACTTGAGCCCTCCTGGGCTATGACTCTGGTGGTGGTCTCCTGACCAGTAACGATACTTGAGCCCTCCGGGGCTATGACTCTGGCAGTGGTCTCCAGACCGTAACGATACTTGAGCCCTCCTGGGCTATGACTCTGGCGGTGGTCTCCTGACCAGTAACGACGGTGCTGGCGGTTGTGTCTGGACCGCCGGAAATGATGGCACACTTCTCCGCCGTGACACTCACAACAGGTTGGGGAGACTTCCTCGGGACCTTCCCCACCTTCTTTTGAGTTACAGATGACTCACCAATCGCCTTGGAGCCCATTTCACTGTTTGTACCACCATGAGTCTTGACACGGTCCCGTCGTCCAATCTCCAATTTCGGAGCCTTCACAGGGGGTGGGCTGACAGTGCCTTGGCTCCATGTCCTACTGTCTGCCCTGGTGGACGGGGCACTCCAAAAACCTGGAACACGCACCACTGGTACTGGAGGCATTTTGGCTGAGGGGCTACGACGGGACTGATGAATTGGAGGGGGGGGTGGGGGCAAAAAGGTCAATTTGACATAGGGACAGTTTCTGACGTACACTGGGATGGGTAGTTGGAGGGGCTCTGGGAGTGGAGGAAGAGGAGGTGGTTGTAGTAGGTGTCACTTTAGGTGTTTTGGGTGCAGGTGCAGGTACTGGAGGCTGTCGTGAGGTGGATGGATGTTGGGTGAGTGATTGCCGGCGTTTGTGTACTTTGGGAGGGGGCGTCACAGACACACTGGGAGAGGACACGGATATGGCAGTGGAGGTGGAGGTGGTGACTGCAGGTGAGCGGCTTGTGGTGCTGGGTGTCCTGGTGCGAGTCCTAGTGCCTGTAGATGTGGTGCTTGCAGGTGTGTGTGTAGACGAGACTGGGAGGGAGGAGGGAGAAGAGGAGGAGGGGGACACAGTGGAGACAGTGGATGTTGCTGTGTCTGTATGGGTCTGATGCTTGTGTGAGTGCTTGTGGTGAGTGTGGTGCCTATGTTTGCTTGAGCTACTTTTGGGTGTTGACTTGTATGCATGCTGGTCTGTAGGTGTGCTTGGGATGGGCTGGGGTACAGGGGATTGGGTCTGGGTGGAGGAAGTTGGAGGGGGGAGGCTGGACACAGGGACAATAGCTGCCATCAGTGCTGAGGCCAGAGATTGCAGGGTTCGCTGAAGGACAGCCTGACCAGAATGAATGCCTTCCAGGAATGCATTACCGTGTTTCAACTCTCGTTCTACACCCTGCATGGCATTCACAATGGTAGACTGCCCAACAGTGAGTGACCTGAGGAGGTCAATGGCCTCCTCACTGAGGGCAGCAGGGGTGACAGGGGCAGGGCCTGAGGTGCCTGGGGCGAAGGTGATGCCCACTCTGCTGGGTGAGCGGGCACGGGGCGAACGCTGAGGGGCTGCTGGGAGGGCGGTGCTGGTAGGGGAGATGGCGGCTGTACCTGTAGAAGTAGGGCGCACAGATGGTGCCGCCACCACAGGGGAGCTCCCATCGGGGGACGAGTTCGTATCGCTGTTTGGTGATCCTGTGGCCGACGTGAAGCTCCCCTCGCCCTCCGTCCCACTGGTGAAATCAGAGTCTGTGGTGTGGCCCTCCATGGCCATGTGGGATGCAGCTCCCTCGTGCTCCGGTGCCACTGTACCTCCGCCTGATGATGCTGATGTACAGAAGGACAGGGAGAGCAGAAAAAGGGTGGAGACAGAAGAAAGAGAGTTTTAGTGCATGGCATACCGCTACCGTTGGCGGACAAAACAAACGCAGCAGCCCCCTGCATTACGCCGTGCTCCTGCCCTCTGCACATGCAATTCCTGGGAAATGGCCTACATGGCAATGGTAGACATCTGCCCACATGGATGGCAAAGGGGCAACTATACATCAATTTGCCTTTTTTTTTAGCTGGGGTACAGTGCCACATGGCCTACATAACGGAGGGGCCTTGCCTACCTAACTCGCCCTGGCCTAGGGACACCCACAGCCCACCACCCCCACCCAGACAGCTCCACAGCACGCAAAGTCCATTGCATGAGGTTGAACTCACCCCCTTGTGTCTGCTGTGATGTCCTTAAGCGCCCATCTAACTCCGGGTAGGCCACCGCCAGGATCTGGAACATTAGGGGGGTCATGGTGCGACGGGCACCCCTCCCACGTTGGGAGGCCATCCCCAGCTGAGCCTCCGCCGTCTTCTTGCTGCAGCGGCGAATGTCCTCCCATCTCTTACGGCAGTGGGTGCCCCGTCTCTGGTGGGCCCCCAGGGTCCGGACCTCCTTGGCGATGGCATGACAAATGTCCCTCTTCTGGTGGGCGCTGACCTACATGACATGCACAAGGAAAGAGGAACAGTCATTACCTACTGCACCGTCGTTGTAATTGGCCCCCTCCCAACTCTATCCCTGTGGCCCATTCATCCCCATGCATGACTGTTCTATGTACTCTGCCCCCTTCCCTCATCCACCCAGCCCTCTCCACCCAGGCCTAGCCCATACAACGTGCTCCCTGTGTACTAACCTGTTGGTCTGGAGGACCGTAGAGTAGCGTGTACTGGGGGAGGACCCCATCCACAAGTTTCTCCAACTCCTGTGCAGTGAAAGCAGGGGCCCTTTCCCCAGACGCAGCAGCCATCGTCGCTTCCAGACCGAGGTCACAGCAGCACTAGCAGTGTAGGTCCTCTCCTGTCGAAGGTCAGGTATCTAGTGATTGAACAGATAGAAAATGGTGGTGACGTCCGCGGCGGTGCGCATCATCACCGCCAGCGCACCTGTTCATTGGCTCCTGGGACCCATAGGGTCCAATGTTAACCAATGCAGCATTGCGCCGCGCTCTACGACCGCCTACCGCGACGGTGTGCATCGCCAGGGCAGTTACCCCACAATTCCATTGTCCCATTTTAGAGGTCAGGCAGCCGCCGTTTCACGGTCCCACATGGCTTAATTTACTATTGCGTCACACATACCGAGGCCTACACTCAAAACCTTTCCCGGATGGGTTAATTGTCTGGTGTAGTCTTGTGTATGACTGTGGGTACATACCTGGAGGAATGCTGACAGTTTTTTTGCTGTTGTCCTTCTCAGGCACCGTCAGTTGGGACATATTGGAAGATGGCGGAATCCGCCGGTGTACCGACCGCTGGTGGACCTGTTGACAATGGAAGAGCGACATGTCATCGTGACCTACCGGTTTGACCGTGCCACAATCCGGGAACTATGTACCCAGTTGGAGTCTGAGCTGATGTCACCAATCCGCCATCCGACTGGAATCCCCCCTGACGTGCAGGTGCTGTTAGTGCTCCATTTCTTAGCAAGTGGGTCTTTTCAGACAACAGTGGCCATGGCATCAGAGATGTCCCAGCGGATGTTTTCCAACGTCTTGTCCACAGTGTTGGCTGCCCTGCTGAAACACGTAAGGAGATACATCATTTTCCCTGTGGTGGCGGATTTGCCTACAGTGAAAGGTGACTTCTATGCCCTTGGACATATCCCCAACGTCATAGGTGCCATTGATGGGACCCATGTAGCTCTGGTCCCCCCCGCAGGAATGAACAGGTGTACAGGAACCGGAAGAGTTATCATTCGATGAATGTCCAGATGGTCTGTTTGGCAGACCAGTACATCTCGCAGGTAAATGCTATGTTCCCTGGCTCAGTGCATGACGCCTACATCCTGCGCAATAGCAGCATCCCTGATATGATGGGTGAACTCCAGAGGCACCGTGTATGGCTATTGGGGGACTCTGGTTACCCCAACCTGTCCTGGCTACTGACCCCAGTGAGGAATCCCAGGACCAGGGCAGAGGAACGCTACTATGAGGCCCATGGGCGGACTAGGAGGGTAATCGAGCGGACCTTCGGCCTCCTGAAGGCCAGGTTCAGGTGCCTCCATATGACAGGTGGGTCCCTATTCTACTCACCGAAGAAGGTGTGCGACATCATCATCGCCTGCTCCATAACTTGGTATTGCGACGCCAGGTGCCTTTTCTGCAGGAGGATGATCCAGATGACGGTGTTGTTGCAGCGGGGGAGCCTGGGGAGCCTGTGGACAGTGATGAGGATAAAGCTGATGAAGATGAAAACGACAACAGGGAGTCAGTCATACAGCAATATTTTCAATGAGACACAGGTGAGTACAATTTCATGTTTCACATTATATTACATCTCACACGTCTACCTCTATCCTGTACCTACATTTCACTCCCTATTTGTTAACTGAGTTGTCCCCTTCCATTTCAGTTTCAGTAATGTGTTGACCTACGTGTCAACAGCTTGCACCCTTGAAAGGCTTGTGATGTGTGACATAGGTATGTTGACCTTCCAATGGCTAACCTTTTTTAACACTGTAATTGACAATACAAAGTTCACAATCATTGACTGACTCCAATATTATTGAGGTTTCAAGGGTGTTTATTGAAGTGTATGAAAATGTAGGGGGGTTGTGAAATGGGGAGAGGTCATGGTGGAATAATGTCCATGGCAGAGTCCAGTCTATTAGTCTCACAGGTACATTGCACATCTGGCCATTGGAAGTGGAGCCTGGGCAGTTCCAATCTGGACAGGGTAACAAAGTGGGACCGTGGGGGGACAATCAAGGTAGTCTTATTTCCTGGCGGGGGTCTTGCCATCTTGCTGTGTCCTGTTCCTGGATCTCAGGGCCCGCTTGCGTGGTGGTTGTCCGTCTGCAGGGGGTGGGGTGCTGGTGTGGTGGTCCAGTGGCCGGGCCTCCTGTCCACTAGCGCCGGCGGAGGTGGTGGGCAGTTCGTCGTCCTGGCTAGTGTCAGGGGCCCCTTGGAGTGCCACGGTGTCCCTCAAAGTCTTTTGAATGTCCGTCAGCACCCCTACGATGGCGCACAGGGTGGAGCCGATGGTTCTGAGCTCCTCCCTGAACCCCAAATACTGCTCCTCCTGCAGGCGCAGGGTCTCCTGCAACTTGTCCAGGACCGTTGCCATCGTCTCCTGGGAGTGGTGGTATGCTCCCATGATGGAGGATAGGGCCTCGTGGAGAGTGGGTTCCCTTGGCCTGTCCTCCCTCTGTCGCACATTAGCCCTCCCAGTTCCCCTGTGTTCCTGTGCCTCCGTCCCCTGGACCGTGTGCCCACTACCACTGCCCCCAGGTCCCTGTTGTTGTTGGGGTGGTGGGTTAGCCTGGGTGCCCTGTAGTGGTGGACACACCGCTGATTGACCTGTCCTGGGTAGGGAGGTATGGGTCCGCTGGGTGGGTGCTGTGCTGGTGTTCCCAGAGGGTGGCAGTTCGGTGTTGGGCTGTGGCTGTGCAAGGGGAACCGACTGTCCTGAGGCCCACGATGGTCCGGGCTGGTCATCAAGATCCAGTAGGGCAGAGCTGCTGTCGTCACTGTGGGCCTCTTCTGGGGGTGGAGTGGTGTTGTCTGGACCCTCTGGTGTGGTGACGATCCTCCGGGTTCCTGCAGGGGTATGAGAACATGATTATTGCATGTGTGTGTTTCATGGTGTGCTGTGGATGGGTGTGCGTGAACCCCAGTGCAGGCATTCCTGTGTGGGGGCTTGTGTGGTGATGGTTGGGGGGTGTTGTGGGTCCGTGCAGTGGGCATGCTTTAGTGATGGGCGTCCATGCTTAGTTGTGTCATGCACGTCTTGGGGCTGGGATGGGTGGTTGGTGTTATGGGTAGATTAATGAGGAGTTAGGGTGATAGGGGAGGGTGTGAGGGTTGGGGTGTGTGATAGCATGCAGGTAGGGTGGGGGATATGATAGGGAAGATTAGACTTACCAGTGTCTGTTCCTCCGACGACTCCTCCGAGGCCCTCAGGATGCAAGATGGACAAGACTTGCTCTTCCCATGTAGTTAGTTGTGGGGGAGGAGGTGGGGGTCTGCTGCCAGTCCGCTGTACCGCGATGTGGTGCCTGGATACCGTTGAACGCACCTTCCACCGTAGGTCGTTCCACCTCTTCCTGATGTCCTCCCTATTTCTTGGGTGCTGTCCCACAGCGTTGACCCTGTCGACTATTCTTTGCCATAGCTCCATCTTCCTGGTTATGGATGTGTACTGTACCTGTGCGCCAAATAGCTGTGGCTCTACCCTGATGATTTCCTCCACCATGACCCTGAGCTCCTCCTCGGAGAAGCGGGGGTGTCTTTGGCGTGACATGGGGTGGTGTGTGTGATGTGGTGTATGTGTTGATGAGTGTGGTGGGTGTAGTGGTATGTGGTGTTTTGTGCGTGGATGTTGTGTGGGTGATGGTGTAGTGTGCCTCTGTGTGATGGTGTTATCTATTCTGTGCTGTCTCTCTCTGGCCTTCGTCTCTAATTTGTGGTCGTAGGGGTTTGTGGGTGATGTGAGTGTGTGTTTTATATTGTATTGGATGTGTGGGAGTGATGTTTGTATGTGTATCAGGTGTGTGTATTTTGAATTTTCCTATGTGGCGGTGTTTTGGAGAGGTGTGTGTATTTTGAGCGCAGCGGTGTGTACCGCCAATGGAATACCGCGGTTGAAAGACCGCCGCGTGGATTCGTGGGTCGTAATAGCATGGGCGTGTTTCTGTTGGCGTGGAGATGGAGGATTTGTTTCGGTATATTTATCGCTGACCTTTGGTGTGGCGGACTTGTGTGGGTGTCTGAAATTCGGCGGATTCCGTGATGTGTGTCATAATAGCTGTGGCGGTCTCCTGCCCCTGCGGCGGTGTATTGGCGGTCTTCGGCACGGCGGTAAGCGCCTTTTACCGCCAATGTTGTAATGAGGGCCTATATGCTGTGCCATAAGAGCAGAGGTCTCACATGTCGCACATTTTCCGAATATTGTATGCCCATTTCCTGATGTGTGATCCAGTTAGAGGCTGAGGTGGGTAAACATAGCATGCGTTTTAGAAAGCAGTTCTCCTCTTTTTGTAGGGGAGTGTTCTTAGTGTAACCCCACACCCCTGCACCATAAGCTACCATAGATACAACTCTGGCCCTGTAAATGTTCAACATAGTGCCTATAGGGCAACTCCCTTGTTTATGAGCAAATCTCAATATAGCACTTGAATTTCTTCTTAGTTTGTTCCTGCCTGAACAAACCAGCTGGTCCCACTGCCCGTTACTAGAGAAAAATCCCCTTAGATAATTAAAGCAATTGACAGTACTGATTTCCTTATTCTCAATGTAGAAACGTCTGCATTTCTTTACTTTCTTGCCACAAGCCATAGTAAATGTTTTGGATATGCTAATTATCATACCCTTGATGACATAAACTGTTCAAATCTGCACAGACAACTTAATCTGCATAAAATAAGGCAGGGACAGGGAGTCCGGCCACATACAGGGGATCAGCCTGTAGTCCCTACAAATGTTTATCTACCCCGTTAATAAATAGGGAGAACAATAACAGGGCAAGGACACAACCTTGGTGGATACCTCTCCCTATTCTCCTAGTTGGCCAAAACAAACTTTGCATGTCAAAGGAGAGTCACAAAATGTATGATATACCTTGGGGCACCCATCTTTAATAATGTAGTGCATAGGAGGGCATGTTCCACAAGATCGAAAGTGCTACTGAGTTCTGCAAAACATAAATATAAAGCACCTTTTTTGGCCTTGGTGTACTTCCCTATAATTGGGTCTAGCGAAATGACAATGGGTTTGGGGCACGTATGGAAAATGACCACAGGCAAGGGGCCTGGGGTTTCAAGTAGTTGCAAAGGCAACTGATCAAGAGGTACAAGACTTGCATCCGGAAAAATAGACAGATGGAGACTGATTAAACCGGTTAGAGCACGAGAAGAGTATTGCAGGAGGGCACGGGGAAGAAGGAGGGAACATATGAATTGGGACAGTGTAAGGGAGACGGGTGACCCAAGGCTAAACCAGTTCATACATTAACAGCTTATTGCTCTATGGTACCTAGTCCTTTCCTAAAACCAAACTGTACTGGGGACAGGATGTTGTTTTCCAAGACCCAGTCATTTAATCTTTCCAGAATGATTCTATTAAATATTTTCAGAGAAGAATCCAGCAATGATATTGGTCGATAATTTTTTGAGTCAGCCTTATCTCCCTTCTTATATATTAGTATAATAATGGAGGTGTACCAGGACAATAGTATATCACCAGATATGGCCAAATTAAATAGTCTAGTCAGAATTGGTACCCAAAAATTGGTATTATGTTTAAAAACATCCACTGGAACCCCATCAGGTACTGGGGCCTTAACTTCAGCGCTAGCTAAAATGGCTGAATAAACCTCATCCATAGTAATCTGTGGATAATTGGGTTGCCCCCGCTCAATCTGCCTGATTAGATCTACCGACCCAGTCCCTTCCTTAAAGACCTCTGAGTACTGGGCCACCCATGTTGCACAGTCTACACTTGAACCCAAATCTGATGGCACCCATTTTGATCGGAATGGGGCATTAATTGTTTCCCAAAAATATTTACGTTTTTAGTATCTGTCGCAAGGGGTAGTTTAGACCATTACTCTTCCCTTAGTTCTTTTTTCCTTTGTTCCTGTGCCTTCTTATATTCTACTCAGAGTGACTTAATTACTATTGAGTCTCGAGGAGTTGTCTGCAGGGCTAATTTAAGATTCCCCCGGGCTTTTGAACAGGCATGGTTGAACCACCCCTTATTATACATAGGCCGTCTATGTTGTGCTTTATGGGACAGGACCCCCTGCATACAAGCACCAATTGTACTAAAACATCTTAGTAGTGTAGGTGCCTCGATATCCTCCTGTAATCAATAACTTATTTATTGCGGGAAGCCACGTATGACATTCTGCAGAAAATCAACAGGCTCGATATCTTCCCATTTCCGTTCCACCCCAGAGGTTCTATGTGCTTCAACTTGATTGGGGGTGGTATAAAACACATCCCTTGGCTCACAAAAAAAGAGTTGGAAGAATGATCAGATCATGGTCGCTGAGTAGACTCAGCTCTGTATGGGGTGTGTCACAGCCATTAAGTGCAAGGGATGATAAAATAATATGGTCCATGACCGAGGATGAGTTGGGCCCCCTATGAGTTGGGATTATCTCGCTGTCATCTCCATGCTTACGTTCCAATGTAGACAGCATCAAATTAAGGACCTCTCCATACTCATTGTGGCAAAAATGGTCAAACCCTATCCCATCGGGGTGGTGAGCCCGCAGGACTGAGAGGAGGTGCAGGGACAAGGCTGAATTTTAAAGTCCCTGGCCCAGAAAATAATGGGATTAGGGCTGTCGTAAAAACTTATTTAAACTTTTTTCCAGGGTATAGGCAACCCTACAACGAGTGGCACCAAAAATGTTGTTATAGTAATGAATTATGACCACATCCGCCATATTCTTATACTTAAGCCACAGCAATTGGAAGTGTGCGGTCTCAATATAAGATTTTTTTATTGACTACGGCCCTCCTTGGCCCTCCCAGATTGTGATGGTGTAGCTGGCAGGGGGTGTGAGGTAAATACATGTACATAGACATGTGAAGCACACCAGGTTTCTTGGATGCAAACCACATCTAACTTACTAATTATTGAACCCCACTCATCAGTCTCAGTTTTACCACGTAGGCCCTGCAAATTCCATGTTGCAAAGTAGTGGCACCCATTAGTGTTATCGACAAGCACCTGCATCTGTGGTTCTTCCATACCGTGGGTGGTTGCTTTTGGAACTACTTCAGTCGGTTCCCCATCCCCATTGTAAATAGAATCCCCAGCAACCATACCATCTGTGCCCTGGTGGACTATGAATGACTTATTGCGGTTTGTGACCATATAAAGTTTGGCTGTTCCTTCTGTCCTTAGCCTCATCCTCACAGTGACTACAGGACCCTTGTATAGCAGTCAGTCAATATCTGTCAATGAATTTAATGCCTGGGATTTATTACTTAGTGGTAACGGGGAGGAAGAATGTAAATTATCGGTATGTACGGGGTCAGGGTGTGCCATTGTAAGCCATGGCTGCATATGGGGGGAATGTCTGTGTCCTGGCTGACCAGTTTGCAAATGTCTATAGAATACACCTAGCAGGAGCAATTGTGGGGTGTTTCTAGCTTGGGGGCGAAAAGAGGCCCTGGACAGGATTTCCCTCACCAGCCAAGGATTTCTAAAATTGATAATTATGAAATCACCCCCATGGTCTTTCCCTAACGGGCCCACCCTACACTCCGAATTAGTATTATATGGTGGGTATAGTCCATTGAGAATAGATTGCTCTGCACTAGCCAGTGCGTAACCTTGTTCTTCAGGTCCCCCTGTTGCTTACTCTGACCAGGACATAGTGGGGGGACATTGGCCATAATAATAACATAAGGGAAAGACTTTGGGGGTAGATTGATAGTAGGCAGTCCTTCTCTCAGATGTAGACAGGCAGGCCGGCTCTTCTGGGGGTTTAAGGGAAATCGTTCAGGTGCTTCAGGATTTTGTATTGGTCGTATGCCATTTGGAACGAGATCCGGCAGTCTCTTCTTAGGGGCTACAGGCTACCCAGTGGGTTGGTCTATATTTTGGGCCTACCTTACTTGCCTGGGATGGTCTATATTTTGGGCCTCCCTTGCTTGCCCTTGTCTGGGGGCCTTAGATCCAGTGTTCTGGGCAGTTCCTGGCAGATTTAAGGTGTCTGTGCCCTGTGATATATGTGAATGACCTGACTCAGTAGTATTCTGTGCCACAGGGTTGGCAGAGGGAATTTCTGGCAAATTTCCAATATATTTTCCACCTCCCCCTCCAATGTGTCAAATTTTGCATTAATAGGTTTAAGCAAGTTTTCAAGAAAGGATGTGAAATCATTCCAATAGGAAGGTACCATATTTTCAAACATGGATGGACCCAGGTTACTATCAGCCCACGTTCTGCATTGTTTTTTCCTTTTTGTGATGGGTGACTGGCTTACTAGTGTAGGGTTTATGCTGGGTGGAGTTCTAGGCTCTATTTGGGCACCCTCATTCCTCATGACCACTTTATAACTTTTTAAACAACATGTCCAAGTGAACAATGCACGAAAAGTGAAAAAATAACTGGAAATGTTTTACAACCAGAGACATTTTTTTAATTTTGAAATCATTCTTAGATCTTTCTAACAAACAAGCTGACATTTTGAAGAAGAATTGACCCATTTATATGCAAATGAGTTAAAGCTTTAGAAACAGTTGTGGAGGTTTTCCCAAAATGCCCCAGTATCTCCAGGAAATGCTAAAAAACTATATTTGAACAAGGAAATACTCCATTCTCCCTGAACGTGTAACCATAGCCTGCTATGTGACAAACCAGCTGCAGTGGATGTTTTAAAACAAGCAGTTGCACAGCTAATAGGTCTCACCTTTGGGACCTTTGTGATGGCCCTTTCATGGATCTTGGTTCTTTGGCAAGAAGGCAGATGAAAACGTAGAGAAATTCAAAGATAGCAAAGATGTGGCTTGGTCATTGGGAATACTTTTCCCAGCTTGCCAGTTCATTTAGCAATATAGGAAGTTCAGAGGATATCTGATGGGTCTTGCATATGATCAACAACAGCCCTTTCAGCCCATACAACAAACCACTCAGATTTTCATGGTGGTATGGGTAAAGGTGGTACCAAAGTTTGAGGCCAACAGAAGCAGCTCCTTCTCCTCTTCACCTGCAATGCTGTAACTTTGAGAACAGTTGACAGCAGAATCCAGCATCACCTGCCCTACTGGCATTTCATCACATCAGATCATGGGTTCTCTAATTTATTCATGCTGGTTATGGCCTTCCTTTTCTGAAAGCTCCTCTAGAGATTCCTCCAGTTTTATCTCAGATGTTCACTGATCATGGAACTATTCTGTTAAAAGAGATGATGTTACTCCTCAAAGGAAAGATCAAACTGATACCAGAGACAGGAAGAGGGCTGGGATTGTACTCTTTTGATATTTCTAGCCCTGAAGAAGGACGTGGGTCTGAAACAGATTTTACACTTCTGTTTAACTCCTTGTTCAAAGGGATAAGTTCAAAATGTTGATACTTGCTCAGGTTCTCCTGGCCTTGAAACCTGAGTACACAATGATGTCCTTGGACCTGCAGGATGTGTACATTTGTGTGGCACAGGAAGTATCTCCACTTTGTGGAGGTAGTCAGACCATTTCTAGTTCAGCATCCTGCCCTTCAGCCTTTCATCGGCCCCTGGGGCCTCTACAAAGGGAATATCAGTGGTTGAAGTGCACCTTTGCAAGTTTGGGATACATCCTGCATCTCAAAGAGTGGTTGCTGGAGGCAGGCTTGTCACAGCTAGTCTCAAACCATCTACAGTCAATGGAACAATTACAGTCCACCTTAGGGTTCTTCAGGCTAAATCCCATCTGCGACCTGTGACAAGGATTCCCTTACTGGGCCATTCTGGATACGGTCACATTGAAGACCTTCCCAAAATTGATGCTGCAGGCAAAAGCTTCTGTTACGGCCTAGATCAGGCAAAGGTTTTTGAGCTTTTGGCATCATGCATATTGTTAGTGCCCTCTGTTGTTGGCATATGTAGGTGTTGCGATTAAATCTGTGGCTCGAGTGGGCTCCACACAGGGCATGCCTTTTTGCCAAAATGTGCATTGCTGATGAGCCGGCTCGGACCCTCAGTAATTGTGGAGGACAGATGCAGACTACAAATTACATATTACATTTGTTATAGATGCATCATTTCTGGGGAGATCACCAAGCTAATGGGTGAAGTTAAGAGATCTACTATGGAGCAGAACTTTCACATAAATCTTTTGGAGGTGGATCTAACCTTCGTCAAGGGCGAGTCAATCTAGTTGGTTATAAACAACAGGACAGCCATGAGGCACAGCAAGAGGAAGGATGGACTGGAGTCTTGTGCCTTATATCCAGAGGCTTTGAGGTAGTAGAAATGCCTGCCACTTCATGGTATTCATCTAATAATCAATCACTTGGCAGCCTCCCTAGACATCAGAGGTAAGGTAGACTTCATCTTGCTGATCACAAGTGTTCGCTACAGCCAGAGTTGGCTTATGGTATCTTCACCCAGCAGAACAATTTGTTCAAAAAATACTCATTGTCTTGCCTTCTGCACTCTGAAGCTTCCTTCTCTAAGGTCTTAATGAGATGCATTCCACCACTGGTGAAACTCTGTCCTACTATACGTTTTGGTGAACTGGCAACACCAGTGAAATTTGCCCAAAAGATTGGAATCATATTTGATTAAGATCTCTCTTTGAGAGCACAAATTGTGACAGTTTCATCATTCAGTGTTATTCTACTCAGGTTTATTAGTAAGACTCTAAATATTCTACCTGCTTCTGGACAAAAAGAAGGGTTGCATGCTATGATCACACCCAGGCTTGGTTATGCCAATGCGTTTTATGTTAGTACCCCCCAAATACTTGATCAGGAGGGTTCATGTGGTACAGAACATGGCGGCATGCCTTATTCTCAATATTCCCTGTACACAGTCCATCTCTGGTCAGCTTTGAGAACCTCATTGGCTCCCTGTTTACCAGAGTCCAATTTAAAGGTCTGTTAATCACATATAAAGCCAGATGGGCACTAGGACCCTCCCATTCATTGACACATTCATCCATTCCTGTTTTTATTCATTCACTCATTTCCACATCTGCTGCTGTTCTCATGGGCCCATAGGAAGGTCAGGTGGGACCAAGCATACCTCTCAGAGCTGTTGGTAAGCCAACCTATTAACTCTTAGCATATACCCTTACATTTGACTGCATGTTAGAAGATATGCTGTACTAGCAACAAGACAAGGTTTCACACCCAAATCTCCACAATCTACACCTCCAAGCAGAATGAGCTGAGAGGTTTTGAACTTTCACTGAATGAGGTGGATGCCATTCTTGGTGCCTCCTACTCCTCTACCAGGCCTTTAATTTCAGGCCTTTGGGATAAATTTGTTGCCTGGTGTGCAGAGAAATATATTCACAGGCAATGCTATCTGATATTCTCTTGCTTGTTTTTTTTTATTTTTTATTTGGCCCGGAAAGGCTTTGCTGTGGGCACAGTTCATTATGCTGCAGTGGGAGCTTAATTTGATCATAACCTTTCTAATGTATACTAGATTCCTGCCCCTTTACAGCTGCATACTGAGACTCTTGATCTTGAAAATGTTGTTTCTCACTGCAATCACTTCTGGGTGTGTAGGAGGCTGGCTCTCTATTTAGTGTATGAAAATGACATGCACTGGACAGAGAGTCCAAGCAACCCCATTATGGTATCCAGGGGTAAAAAGTAAGCCACCTAATGCTCTGTTTTTGTGGTAGTGTGGGCGATCAGTCAGGCTAATCCAGGAGATGTGCTGTGATGTTCTCACAGTATCAATAAATGTGGACACACACACTCGGAAGAATAACTCAAGACCAAATTACTTCAGATTTTAATTAAATATTTAAGACCAAGTTTATCAATATGTAGTAACTACTTGTTTAGTTATGATTTTTCAAAGTTTAGAAAATGTTCTGTTTTTGTGTGTACTTATGCACCACAGGAATCAATGGGAAAATCTTAAAAAATGCATATAAAATCAGTCAATGCTCACACAAGCGTCACCTTCTGTTTTTAGGTCAAGGTCATCAAGAAGTCCTATGGGCCAGCTAGAGAAGGTGTGGTGGTTCCCGGTTTAAGCGGAAGCAGTGGCTACAGGTCTTGGAGCTGGTGCGCAAAGGAGAAGGGGGCCACCTGGAACACACTGTGCAGAGGGACTTAAAGGTAAGTCTGCTGGGCCCCCTTGGAGGGTAGAGGTCGCAAGGGCTTGGGGACCGCTAGAGCACAGCTGGTTGGTCATTGCAGGGGCCAAGGAGGCTGGGTGCAGTGCAGATAGGTCAACCAGGCATAGTGTCTTGGAGTCCTCGCGGTCAGGGACTGGCATCCTTCAGGGCAGACTGCAGGTCAACTGGGCTACTCAGGGGTTGGATCCTGGGTGTCCTAAAGTCCCATGAATGGTGCTTGCTCCTGTACTTTGGGGAGTCTGGAATGGACTGTTCTTCTGTATGTCCGACGTAGGGGGTCCAGTACCTTAGTTAAAAAAAAGACTAGAAAGTCCTGGTGCCACCAAACAGGGCACAGTGGTAGGTCTTGTCCTCTTGAGCTGTTGTACCATTCCTGGCTGGCCTGCTGGGTCCGGGTAATTGGTCAGCAGCAGGTTACTTAACCAGACTTCATGAGTTCGTTGCCTGCAGGAGATTGATACCTTCACTTAGAAGGCTGGAGGTGCTCTGGGGTTTTGTAGAGTCCTTCAGGTTTCCAGGTGACACCCCAGTGATGATGGTCGAGTCCTTGGAGCAGGAGGCAGGGTTTGGCGCCTTTTTCTTTCTGCAGCAGGGCTTCAGCTCTCGTGCCTTGGGTCTTTTTTGTCGTGGTCTTCTTGTGTCCATTGAATCTAAAGTTCTTGGTCTAGGGATGCTCTCTAAATACTGTATTTAGGGGGGAGTACATCTTAGTGGGCAATGGGTCACCCACCTTAGGTGGCTACACCCACTAAGTGACCACTTCCTGGGGGAAGGGGATACATCCCTGACCCTGATTGTGTTGCGCCGCGTGGTGCAGCGCGAGCCGAGCATTCGGCTCGCGCCGCGCAGCGCGTTCTCAGGACGCGGCGCGCCCCGAGTCTTCTTTGTACAGCGCGAGGCCCCAGATATTATTTTGGGCCTCGCTCTGCCTTCTGTGGTGTCCCTGTTCTCCCCTGACCCCTCCTTACCTGTTTCTTTTTCTTTCTTCTTCTACTTTTTCTTCTTTACCTTTTCGAGGCATTTTTTGTCCTTTCTTTATGTCTTTCCCCCTTCCCATGTTACCTTTTTCTTCCCAGCATTCCTTGGTCCCTATTTTCTATGGTTCCTGTTCTATTCTATCCTATGTACTTTTTCCCTATCTAAAATGGTGTCTTTTTACTTCCTGTTGGTCACTTCCTGTTTCTTGGTATATAAGGGCTCTGTTTTCTCCCTTTCCTTGCGCTGCATCACTTTCTGCTCAGATTGTGTCTTCACTCCTGATTCTTAGCCTTCGGTTCTGAATCTTTTCAATTTTGCATTTACCTGCATTTTGTTCCTGTTTGATTCCTGGTTTTGTTTTCGTTTCAGGAATCCATTTTTTTGAGGTTTTTTCCCCTTTATTGGGGTTTTTTCCCTCTGGCACTAATTCTAAAGGGCACGGTCTGTTCTTGGCGTTTCCACTGCCTGCAGCACCGTGGCTACTAGAAAGAGTCGCCCCTTTCTGGGCCAAAGCCGAACCCTCAAGACCTACGCCACTAGATCTGCGGTTTCCAGGCGCCAGCAGCACGTGAGTCGTGACAGAATGCAGCGCCAAACCATTCCGACATCTTCTGATACTATGGATGACACAGTGGCGGCGGCTGCAGATCCTGATTCATCTTTTTTGACTACTATTCAACAACAAGCTCAGGAATTGCAACAATTGCGCAACGAGAATGCGGTCTTACGACAGGCTTGGGCCCTCCGCAGTGGCGATGTTTCGACTATCTCCGCCTCAACGCCTCGCTTCTCTGGTGAACCAACTAAACTGCGTGAATTCCTGGATGCATTAACGGTTTACTTCGCCTTCAGACCTAGCCAATTCTCTCATGACAGGACAAAGGTGGGATATCTTATTAGTGCATTATCCGGTCCTGCCTTGGCCTGGGCAACCCCGATGGTGTCATCCAACGATCCAGTATTGTCGGACTATTCTGCCTTCGTGACCCGCTTCAAACAAATGTTTAGTCGCCCAGGATTGGAAGCCTCGGCAGAGGAAGCATTATGTGATATCCAGCAAGGTTCCCAGGATGTCCTCCGATATATTACACGTTTCCGTCAATTAGCGGCAGAGACCACTTGGGTGGAGCGTACCCTGGTAACTTTGTTTCGCAGAGGACTTAAGGAAGAAATTAAGGATGAATTAGTACATTCCACCAGAGTTGAAGATCTTCGTGGCCTCATGGATCAAGCACTTTCCATCGAGTATCGTCTTCAAGAACGACGAATGGAGAAGAGAAGGAGTAGAGGAGCGTCTCAGCCAAGCTCTTCACGGATGTATCCACCTCATCCTGAGGAATCTCGTCCTCCTGCTAAAGATATAGAAGGGGAACCCATGCAAGTGGATACTGCTCGAGGGCCGCTCTCTGCTAGTGAGAAGGAAGACAGACGGAAGAAGGGATTGTGCCTCTACTGTGGTTCTGCTGGTCACCTGCTTCGTACATGTCCTGTACGTCCACCTAGACCCTTGGGAAACGCCACCTCCCGTCCTCTGTAAGAAGGGAGGGGACGGGATCATCGGCTATACCTTCTATCAGCTCATTCAACGACAATACAACTTACTTGTTCGTGTTACCAGTCATATTACAACTACCTGATGGCCGCCAAGAAAGAACTATGGCATTATTGGATTGTGGTGCTAGTGGTATATACATGGATAAGACATGGGCCACTCATCTGCAAATTCCCACTCAACCCAAAGACATTCCTGAACAAGTACACACCGTGGATGGATCTTTAATATCCTCAGGTCCAGTCGATACTACGACCTTGATGTTAAATTTACAGTTTGGTAATCATCAAGAACACCTCTCTTTTGATCTCATTTCATCTCCCAACCATACCATTATTCTCGGAATTCCATGGTTTACTAGACATAACCCATATGTGAACTGGGTAACCCGGACAATTTCTTTATCCTCACAGTTTTGTCAAGAAAATTGCTTTGCTTCCGATAAATATTGGTCACCAAACAGATTAACACCTATGAAGAGTACTACGGAGTATTCCATCAACACTGTCCAAGGGGTTCCTGAACATTATTTAGAGTTCCAAGACGTGTTTCAAAAACCATCCAGACCTGTATTACCTCCACATCGAGAGTACGATTGTGCTATTCCTTTGGAACCTGGAACAGTCGTTCCCTTTGGGAGGATGTATTCTCTCACGGAACCTGAAAAGGAAGTTCTTAAGGAGTATCTGGAGGAAAATGTACAGGGTGGTCTCATTGTTCCATCATCTTCTCCAGCAGGGGCTCCTCTCTTTTTTGTACCTAAGAAGACCAAAGATCTTCGTCCTTGCATAGACTTTCGAGGCCTAAACAAGATAACTATAAAGGATCGTTATCCTTTGCCCCTCATTAAGGATATTTTAGAGGCAGTCAGAGGGGCTCAACGTTTTACCAAGTTGGATCTTCGGGGAGCTTACCACCTTTTACGTATAAAAGAAGGAGACGAGTGGAAAACAGCATTCAGGACACCGTTCGGTCATTTTGAATATAAAGTCATGCCCTTTGGTCTTACGAACGCTCCTGCTATATTTCAAAGGTTTATGGACTCAATATTTTCCGATCTCTTGAACCAGACACTCGTAATCTACTTGGACGACATCCTTATTTTTTCCAGACACCCCGAACTCCATTCTTCTCATGTGAAACAAGTCCTTCACAGACTCCGAGCACATCAACTATTCTGTAAACCCGAAAAGTGTGAGTTCGATAAGACGGAAGTCAAATATCTGGGTTATCATTTAAGTTCCACCGGCATAGCTATGGACCTAGAAAAGGTACAAGCAATTCTAGAGTGGCCTTCTCCCTCTTCTATCAAAGAAACACAATGTTTCCTAGGATTAGCAAATTTTTACCGACAGTTCATTCAAGACTTTGCTAAACAGACCAGCCATATAACCCATACCTTAAAGAAGGAAAATCTAAAACAGGGGTTTGTCTGGACCAAGGCGGCTGAAACAGCTTTTCAAGAATTAAAGAAGGCATTCACTCAAGCTCCCATCTTGAGACATCCAGATACCAATAAACAGTTTATCGTAGTTACCGATGCTTCCGAAAAAGCTATTGGAGCAGTCTTGCTTCAACTTCAAGAAGATGATGGTCTTGAACATCCTGTTTTCTATTTGTCCCATATTCTCTCTTCAGCTGAACAACATTACTCTGTACTAGAAAGAGAGTTGTTAGCTCTGAAGACAGCCTGCATCGAATGGAGACAGTTTCTGATGGGATCCAAGGAGCCTTTCGAGGCGAGAACAGATCACCGTAATCTGCAATGTCTACGTAATTTTGTATGCCAAAATAGTCGGCAGGCGCGTTGGGCCTTTTTCTTTAGTCAGTATGACTTTTACATCACCTATATTCCTGGATCTCAAAACATTCTGGCTGATGCTCTGTCTCGACGCTATCCAGATTGTACTCCTTCCCCATCTCAGTTTCTACTGGAGCCTAGTAAGATCATTGGAGTTGCTCAATCTTTTTTGGATGAGGTACAACTGGAGTATTCCAGCCTGTCTAATAGCGAAATAGAGAAATTAAGAACCTTTTTATGCAAGAAAGAAGGATTCTTTTTTCATCAGAAGCTGTTATTCCTCCCTACTAACAGACTGCGAGACAAAGCATTACAGATGTGCCATGATTCACCGGTTGCTGGACATAGAGGTATTAAGGCCACACAAGAACTTCTTTCGCGATCTTTCTGGTGTCCTACCTGGAAATCAGATGTCGAAAGATATGTTCAGGCTTGTACCATATGTGCCCAAGTCAAGATTCCCCGTAGCAGACCTGCAGGATTACTACAGCCTTTGCCAGTTCCACCAACGCCATGGCATACTATTTCCACTGACTTTATGTGTTCACTTCCGCCATCAGCTGGAAACCAGGTTATCATGGTCACTGTTGATTCTTTCACTAAGATGGCCCACTTTACTGCTCTAAAGAAATTACCAACATCCCAAGAATTGAGCCAGATATTTATCGACCATATTTTCCGTCTCCATGGACTTCCACATACCATTGTGTCTGACAGGGGTCCCCAGTATATTTCCCGGTTTTGGAAACATTTTTGCAAGACACTGAATATCAATATAGCACTATCATCCGGTTTCCATCCTCAGACCAATGGACAAACTGAGCGTTTGAATCAAGGACTAGAACAATACCTTCGTTGTTTTTGTAATTCCACCCAAAGCAACTGGAACACTTATCTTCCTATTGCTGAATATTCCTACAACAATTCTGTCCATAGTGCCTCCAAGGTCACTCCCTTTTTCTGTTCCTATGGCTATCATCCGACCTCTTTTCCTACTGCTCCTCAATCTACCTCTCTTCTGCCTGCCATTACATCTTTTTCCAAACGTCTCCTGCAACTCCATAAGCTCATTAGATCTAATTTATTGCACACTAAGAGGTATATGAAGAAGATCGCTGATAAGAAACGTGGACCCACTCCCGATTATCACCCTCAGGATAAAGTCTGGCTTTCTTCCAAATTCTTGCCCTCTCGTCTTTCTCTGAATAAGTTCACGCCTCGCTATTATGGGCCTTTTCGTATTCTTCAGTTGCTCAATCCTGTCACTGTTCGTCTTCGCTTGCCTCATACTTGGAAAATTAATCCGGTCTTTCATGTATCCCAACTCAAACCTTATGTCCCTGATCCTTTCTCTCGTCAGTTTCCTTGTCCTCCTCCTGTGTTGGTGAATGATGTCCCTGAATATGAGGTTCATGAAATTTGTGACTCTCGCCTTTTTCACCGGCGTCTTCAGTATTTGATTCACTGGAAGGGTTATCCTCTTAGTGAATGCTCTTGGGAAGATGCTTCTTCTGTTCACGCCCCTCTTTTGATTTCTCGTTTTCATCGTTTGTTTCCCTTCAAACCTGGACCTTCGGGGGGGGGACCTACTGTTGCGCCGTGTGGTGCGGCGCGAGCCGAGCATTCGGCTCGCGCCGCGCAGCGCGTTCTCAGGACGCGGCGCGCCCCGAGTCTTCTTTGTACAGCGCGAGGCCCCAGATATTATTTTGGGCCTCGCTCTGCCTTCTGTGGTGTCCCTGTTCTCCCCTGACCCCTCCTTACCTGTTTCTTTTTCTTTCTTCTTCTACTTTTTCTTCTTTACCTTTTCGAGGCATTTTTTGTCCTTTCTTTATGTCTTTCCCCCTTCCCATGTTACCTTTTTCTTCCCAGCATTCCTTGGTCCCTATTTTCTATGGTTCCTGTTCTATTCTATCCTATGTACTTTTTCCCTATCTAAAATGGTGTCTTTTTACTTCCTGTTGGTCACTTCCTGTTTCTTGGTATATAAGGGCTCTGTTTTCTCCCTTTCCTTGCGCTGCATCACTTTCTGCTCAGATTGTGTCTTCACTCCTGATTCTTAGCCTTCGGTTCTGAATCTTTTCAATTTTGCATTTACCTGCATTTTGTTCCTGTTTGATTCCTGGTTTTGTTTTCGTTTCAGGAATCCATTTTTTTGAGGTTTTTTCCCCTTTATTGGGGTTTTTTCCCTCTGGCACTAATTCTAAAGGGCACGGTCTGTTCTTGGCGTTTCCACTGCCTGCAGCACCGTGGCTACTAGAAAGAGTCGCCCCTTTCTGGGCCAAAGCCGAACCCTCAAGACCTACGCCACTAGATCTGCGGTTTCCAGGCGCCAGCAGCACGTGAGTCGTGACAGATTGGCTATTTTTCCTACCATCCAAGATTGAGGAAAATGAACTAGAGCACCCACCTGCCACACCTGAGGGGTGGTGCAGGCTGAAGATGGCCAGTCCTCCTATTCTTGCTAAGTTTCCCACTAGTTTTCCCACCTAAAGTGGGGATAACACTGTTGGGCTGCCATCTGCTGCTAGCAGCAGAGACGGGGTCAGATTTCAAAGGCAAGAAAGCCTTTGAAACTGACCGCTGGTGCAGGGTGTCTGCCTGGGGAGGAGGTGTGACACCTTCACCCAGGAAAGGCTTTGTGTTCTCGTTATTGAGAACAAAGGTTCACACTCTTGGAGTCCAGAATCGTGCCTGGTGGTGGCAGGCTGGTTAAGACCAGTCAGCAAGCATGCCAGGGCTGTTAGATTTTGCAGGAAATACCTCTCAGGAGCTCTCTGGGTACAGTTTACACTAAATCCTGCAATGGCATCGGTGTGGGTTTAATACTCTAAATTGTGTGATACCAAGCAATCCAGGATTCAGAGAGGCCAGTATGTAGCTGGGGATCCCGTAATGGCCAGTGTCCAGAATATGCATTTGCTATGGCTTCCCTGTACACTTACTATATCTGAGATTTGCCAAAGACTCAGTAGGGGCAAATTTGCTCATGCACACATATTCCCTGACATGCATTATAGTGCACCCTGCCTTAGGGCTGCCAGAGGGGTGACTTACCTATATTGCATGCAGTGTTAGAGGACATGGCACTCTTGGTGAGTGCCATGTTGAGTTTGCAACTTCGATGCACCTTGTCATGCACAAGCAATGGCAGTCTGCATGAGGTTGGAGTGGGGCACAATTGGTGCTGGAGCTCTGGGAGGCCCTCTTCAGTACCCTTGCCCTAGGTCCAGTGATACCATTTGCTAGGGACTTTCAAGGGTGACTGAAGAAAGAGATCTGGCTTAGGAACCTGCTTAGCAGGTGCCCAGGGAATTTACAGTTCGAAACCACATAATTTTCCAGGCAAAAGTTGGGGGCTAACCATGTCAAAAGAGGCCCTTTCTCACAGGATGTTGTACCATTGTGTTACAGACCTTGTCAGGTCAGCCACCATATATAAGCCTCAATTAGGACTCTTACATCTCTTCTTCCGCAAGTGGTGTTATCTTTATATGTGGGAATTTCATTACACTCCCTACATTCTTTCTTTCACCACATTCATCTAAAGAGTAGGAGAAGTTCCACTGTTTAGGCTCATAATGTGTCCTTTGCTTCTATCTTGGTAAACTGTTTGTTACATTTACCAGTGTGAATAAAGGAATTATAAGTTTTTAAAGAGACCTGTATTCTTCTGTTAGACCCTGAAGGCCTTAGGACCTATTCAAGCACAGGCAAAGCTGCTACAACTGTCCCCACTAGAGTTATTTTAGTTTTGGACATCTGCCATTTGACCACCTGCGCATGCATCCTTACTTTCACCAGGCATTACTGCATTTATTCTTTAGCCCACATGGTGGGCCATTTTGCCTTCTCCGTTCTGCAGGACATCATGCACAGAGTGCACATCTTTGTAGGGGGCATTACTCTGGCTTCGATTCACGGACAACAATGTCCACCCTGTGGAGTGGACAGCCAGGAAAAATATTGTTCTGTTGGTTTTGAACTGTGTCTTTGGGTATGGAGTGAATTAATGATGGATGGTGGAATAAGACAGGAAACAGAGCAGGTTCACAAAGTTATAGATGCAATAGCAGCAACCATGTGGCTTATAGCAAATTCTGTCCTGCAGTTAAACAAAGGTGCAATATGTTTGGCACTGTAGGACATTTAAAAAATGTATGCAGGACAAATGGAGCAAGAGTTAAGTGCACTGAAGCAGAAGACGCATGGTCTTTTGACAGGAAGAGCAATCTAGTGTTGCCAACATTCTCAATTAGAAAGAAAATAGTATACTGAATACAGCTGATGGTGGTTATAAACATTGTGCCACATGACAGTTGGGGTGTGACTGTTTAGTATCAATGGATTCTGGCTCACTATATGAGTGTTGAAAAGAATGTGTGTAGGAAACATTTTTTAATAAGCTAGTTAATCAAGTATGGAATCAGATATTAGTGCTGAGAGTATAGTGGAAAAGCAGTAGAAGTTACAAACATTTGTTTTTCAGACTTAAAAACTGAAGTAGGCTAATTGTATATTGCTAACAAATGACCATCCACATTAGGGTGAGTTAAACAGGGTTATCTCCTCATTGTCTTAGGCTTTACAAGAACAGGCACTAATTGATTGTTAATGAAGGGGAAACTATAGGGAGTTGTATGATAAAAATGTGTCTGATGGTGTATAATGGAAGAATTAAGAAAATGAAGCCCCTTAATATTTAAAAAAAATTGGTTCACCTGTGAAATATTCAAAATGTAATTTTACAGAGAAAAAAGCCAACTTATCTAGGACATTAATCAGCGGTGTAGCAGTGAAACCTAAGGCAAAAAGTTCTTGGGATTAGCAGAATTTTATGTTATGTATCTGTCAAAAGTGGCTGAAAATGTTTCACATAAACAAGTGTTGAAGAGGAGATTCAAGTTAAGTTGGTCTGAAGAATTGCAAAAAGACTTAAAAATTTAAAATGCTGCCAACGTTTGGTCAGGCTCTAATTTTCAGGTCCTCCGGAGTATCTCTGTCTCATTATATATAATGACACCTCAATGCCGTATGCGGAGACGTCCGTGGTGCTGAGGATTTCCACCACAGCTGTGTAGGTAAGCCAAGTACAACTGGCGGTTGTTCAAGCTTGAACTTTAAAAGAAAAAAAAAAACATTTTGGTGTGCCTTCTCTGAACTCATAGTGTTACTAACATGGCAAATCCCCAACAGGTACAAATAGCTGTTAATATGAGACAACCTCTAACAGCACATTTACTAGCAAATGGCCTAACGGCCCAGGGAGGTCCAGTCACATTTGTGGTGGATGCCCATGCAGCTTGTAGAACAGAACTCTTTTACTCTTGGGTCACATTTCCAGCAGTTGATGGGAACACAAATACATTTTTTATCAATATACACCTGCGAATGCGCCTGGACAATACAGAGTGTACACATATTTAGAGATACCTCTATCTTATCAAGAACATATTAATTGGCTTGATGGCACCCTACCCCACACAATATTACCAGTAAGGTTAGGTCCACTAAGAAATGATGGTCCTACCTGGCCTTTATTGGCCACCTATACACCACATCCTGTGGTAGTAAACTTAGCAGTAGCTGAGGTTCGTCGCTTATATATTGAGTTAATAGCAATATATAGACGAACAGTACAATTTTTGATGCAAACACTAAATACAAACCCAGCACGAGCTGCTCCAGCACATCCACATGCAGTAACGCCAGGTATAAATCCTGCAACTGTACATTCGATTATGGGTAAAGTACCCGCCAAACGAGAGGAAACTCCGTTTTGGTTAGCACAGAAAATGAATACGCTAGAGGCAGTATTTCCCCATACGGGACCTCAGGATAAACATAGAATATTAACAATGTGCTTGCCCTTCGGGATGATCCCGGGAGGAAGATTCCAACCAGGGAACCAGGACTGTATGCTGAATGCTTCGCTGCAGATGCTAACGCAGACTACAGGCCTTTGCTCAGGTATGAGGGTTGATGTCCTCTCGGGGGAACCTGAAAGGCAGAATTAGAGCTTAACATGCTGTGCTCAGATTATGACTTGGATAGGAAATAGTCCATAGATTCTAGTGACAATATGATAGCGTTATTCTTATGCTTCACTCTCCTCGTCACCATTTTAAAAATTGTCATGTTGTGTCCTCCTGGTTATTGCACCTCACGCTTTGCTATCTAAAATGCAGTTGTTTTATTAAGCCATGTCACGTAGGCTCTCATTATTCGAATGAAACTACTGGATTTTGAGCAGTAAGATCATCCACGGTGTGGGAGACTGAGTTTGACCCACTATGGGTGACACCTGACGCTCCGGCTAACTAGCAGTGCCTCGTCTCTCCCAAGAGGTAGAGACGATTGGGCAGCCGAGCGCATGACATATCATACTTCTCAGGGAAGCCGTGGTCACTCAAGTTGCATCCCGTTCTCTCATTCACATTTCGGTCTCATATATAAATGACAATAAGAAGCAGTATGAGTTTTAAAGACTTAAAGAGTTTTAAGGATTCTCCCCTTTCTTTCTTGGGAGTTTGTTGTTTTTTATCCCAGCGTTTCTTATTACCCTCAGGTGCTTGCTTGGGGATATCTTTGTTTCACTTACCCTGAAATTGAGGTTTTTGTGGTCTGGCCCCTAGGCTATCTCGACCGATACTTTAATAGGTCTCTGCTATCATTTTAGGCAGCTCTCGTTCTAGATGTTGTTGTGGAACGTCACGAAGCCGCATGTGCACTGCAAGTGCGACTGCTTCCCCTTTAAGGTTACTTAAAATGATTGAGGACACTGTAGCAAAATTGCCCATCAATTGCGTCCCCAAATCTAGGGCCGGGGCAGCCCCATATTTATCTTCAATTTGTTTCAGCACTTCCGGTAAATTGGCAAGTGTCGGTGTACTGTGTGCGGTTGTGTAGAGCGCAGCAAATACCGTGCCCCAGGTATTACAGTTTTCTACTGTAGTGACCATCCCGCCATATTACGAGCCCAGGGAATGCATTGGCAGAACACAGCCAAGTTTCCGTCCGATCTGCCACTGTTGGCGGATCACCGTGACCGGCGGAACACATCTCCAGGCTGGTGGTCGGGTTGTTTCCCATGACCGTATTACGAGGCTGCACACCGCCAGGATTTCCGGGGTGGTCTCACCACCACAAAAAGCCTGGTGGAAACGAACAACATAAAAGGGAGCACTCACCTTCAGGAACACTGGCAAGTCCATAGGCACCATGGCACATGAATCGCAAGTCTTCCCAATGTTCCTGCTGGCCATTAACCTCCAAGACCAGTGACTCTGACCAAGACACCAACCGTAAGTACACCAGTCTAGCACACACTGGAGGTAAGGACATTAGTACACACACACCACACACACAAATCACACATTCACCACACATACATGTTGAAGGAAAGCCAGGACAAGGTTGTTACCATTGACACCAACGGTGAAGTGGTGCAGATATATTAAAATGAGCTAATTAAATAGGCTGAACTATGTACAAAGAGGCCCTAGGGCCAGTCCAAAAGTACTGCAGTTCCCTGAGCACACTGGGCACAGAATGACACCCCAACTTGACTCCTGACTGCAAAGTGCTGGCCTCCATAGGGCAGGGGCATCAATGTGGCATGCAGGCACCTCAGGGGTGACGGGGTGGGGGTTGGGGGCTATGCTGGAACAGGGGTGCTTTGGTCTATTCTTGGAGCGGGGGGTCCTTTGTGGTGGATTTGGAGGGGGTTCCTTAGTCTTGCCTTTGGTAGGGGGTGGTTTAGCTAGGAGGGGGGCTTGCGCTTGGCCTTGGAAGTGGAGGGATTGAGCTTGGCCTTGGAAGTGGCAAGAGTGGGCTTGGCATTGGGTATGGGAGGGGTAACTGTGCCCTTTCTGGGGGTGGAAGTCCTAGGTGGGGGAGGGGCATGGCAAGGACTGCGAGGTGGAAGGCAGTGGTCTGGGAAGGGTAGCAGGGCGCTTGGGGGAACAGGGACTGGGCCAGTGGTGGGAACAGGGAAAACTCTTGCAAGAAATGTTTCTTAGGGGCACAAGGTAGGTCATGGGAGGAAGTTTGGGAGTGGAGGGAGATGAAATGGTTGAGAGGTGTGTACCTGGAGGTGCCTTTGGTGCAGGCGCATGGGTGGATGACATGTGTGTGCTGGGTGGGTGAGTGTGGGTGCTAATGTGTACTGGGAGGAGGGGGGAGGAGATGCAGGAAGATGGCAGGGGGATGTGTGATTGAATGTTAGGGTGGTGTCTGCAGCTAGGGTGGCTGTGCATCATGTGGGAGTGTTGATTGTCATAGTGTGTGTGCATGTGGTATGGGGTGCATGTATGGGGGTATTATATTGTGGTGACGGCAGTGACAACACAAGTGGCAGGATCTGGGGCTGAGGAAGTGGTGATTGCAGGTGTGAGTAGAGTTGTAACTATGAGGAGGGAGATGGAGGGCAGAGCCTGAAACGATCTCTGCAGGCCAGCCAGGACACTTTGAATGCCTTCCAGGAACTCTTTGGTCTGCTGCATCTGGGATGACACTCCCTGGATAGCATTCATGATGGTTGACTGCCCCATAGAGATGGACCTCAGGAGGTCAATAGCCTCCTCATTGAGGGCAGCAGGGCTGGCTGGGGCATGGGCAGCGGTGCCTCTGGGGAAGGAGATGCCCACCCTCCTGTGTCAGCGGGCACGGGCAACTGGGTGGGAAGCTACAGGGAGGGTGATGCTGGTAAAGGGGGTGGCGGACAAGGATGGTGCAGGCAAGGGCCCAGATGGGTCCGTCACCGCCAGGGAGCCTCCATCGGAGGAGGAATCTGAAGATGGTGTGGTTGATCCTGTCTCCCTGTGGCACTCCCCTCGCCCTCCGTCCCACTGGTCCCCTTGGCTCTGCTGGAATTAGCCTCCTGCGGCCTGAGGGCTGCAGCTTCCCCACTTGCTGGTGCCCCTTCTCCTTCGACAGATGATGCTGATGCACACAAAGACAGAGGTGGAGAGGGAGGGAGGGAGGTTTGGATAGAGAGAGAGACAGGGTGCAATCAGTGAATGCCAGCACCACAGTCACAAAGAGTAACTACATCCCCTGATGCCATGGCATGCCATGCCCTCACCTACACATGCTACAACAATAGAACACCATGGGGGGAACCACAGAAATGCACATGTGCACCACCAATGGTGACTCAAATGCAATTGTGTACATGAGGAGAGGCATACACGCCACACCTGCCCAGTGCCTGCCCACTTCCCATGCCCTTTGAGACACACAATACCTGGACTACCGAACCAACTGAATTCTGCATGGGTAGTTAGCATGCCAACGAGGCCATTGTCAAACTGCACAGTGACAACTTGGCCCACCTCACCTCACTACACATACAGTACCTGCCAGCAGATTGAGGACTCTACATTCACCCCGGCACAGTGGGTGGCAAGAATTGATTACAATGGCTTGACATCCCAGATGCAATGAAGCTGTTGGCATGAGCTGCCTAGCCCATCTCGGTAGTAGGTGACAACACAGATAACATATTGGAGGTAACTGCCCCTCAATTCACTGACTGCAAGGCATGGTCACACATCTATGATGCCAATCCTGCCTGGTTGTTGAATAGCCATAGTGGACATGAATATACATAGTACCCACTCTACAGCTTTCCAATAGTGCACACCCACAGCCACAATGCAACACATATTGTAAGTGAGAGTGTGTACTCACCCCCTTGTGGCTGCTGTGTTGCCCTCAAAAGCCCATCCACCACAGTGTATGCTACCACCAAAATGCTGTCATTAGGGGGGTCACGGTCCCACAGGCACCCCTCCCTCGTTGGGAGGACGTCCCCAGCTGGGCCTCCTTGGTCTTCAGGGCCCAGCGTCTCAGGCCCTCCCAACTCTTTCTGCAGTGGGTTCTCCGCTGGGCATGGAGCCCAAGGATCTGCACCTGTTTGGTGATGGCACACCATATCCTCTTCTTCTGATGGGCGCTGACCTGCATGGGTGACACAGACAGAAGGACAAATTTATGTAGCGTGGAATCACAGGGACAGCAGTGGACAGCACACATCTCAATACCACACTCACATGTCATCAATCCATGTATGCTCAGACTCCTCACCCATGTCCATTCTCCAGTCACACTGCCTCGTCTAAAGGCCTCCATCCCCATACACACCACTCACAGACAGGACAGAGACATTGGCCTCACCTGCTGCTCTTGTGCCCCATACAACTGTCCATACAAGGGTAGGATCTCATCCACCAGCTTCTCCAATTCTTCCTGGGTGAAGGCTGGGGCCCTATCTCCTGCAGGACGAGGTATCTTGGCTACCAGAGTCAGAATGCAGCAGCACATGCAGTGGAGGTCTTCTGTGCATGAGTGTCAGGAGTCAAGTGAGCATGAGCACATGAAATGGCAGTCACAGCTGCGGCAGACATCACTGACACCACTGGCGGCGATCACCATTGGCTCCTGTCTCCCATAGGCAACTATGTTAACCAATGAGGAGTTGCACAGCAGTTGCGACCGCCTACTGCCATGACGTGTTACGCCGGTGGAATGGGCTCACTTCCAGCTGTCCAGTGCATGCAGGACAGGCAGCTGCCATTTTACATGTGCAATGTGTATTGAGGGTGCATTGAAGGTGTGTCATGGATGACATTTGGTGACCTGTGCTCAACTACATCCACACAGTCAATGCTGCACATCATGATTCCTACTCCCTCTCATTCCCAGGTACGGTGTAAGGTTGAGGATGAGGAATGCTCCAGTTTACAGGCCCCTAGTCAACTTTGCCACCCTGGAAGAGCGAAACGTCATTCAGACCTATCGTCTGAACCGTCAGACCATCATGGAGCTGGTGACCCAGTTGGAGCCGGATCTGTTGCCTTCCATTCATCATCCCAATGCCATTCCACCCACAGTACAGGTGTTGTCAGTCCCCCACTTCCTTGCCTCAGGGTTGTTCCAGATTACAGTGGGCTTGGCAGCAGGGATGTCACAGCCCATGTTCAGAAATGTCCAGAAGGAGGGACTATTTGTCCTCCTAAAACATCTGCCCAGCTACATCAGGTTCCCCCAACGTGCTGATGTGGGCACTGTCAAATCTGCCTTCTATGATTTGGCACATGTACATCATGTGATAGGGGCCAGTGATGGCACTCATATTGCCCTGGTGCCACCCAGGAGGAGTGAACAAGTGTATAGGAACCATAAAAAACATCTATTTCACCAACGTGCAGGTGGTGTGTCTCGCTGACCAATATATCACACAAGTGATAGCCATGTTCCCTGGTTCTGTGCATGACTCCTACATTCTGCGGAACAGCACCATCTCACATATGATGGCACCACTACAGCGGGACCGGGCCTGGCTCATCGGTGCATATCCTTACACATGTGTGCCCCTCTGCTCTCAACACTCTTCACAAAATGCCCTATCATCCTCCCGGTCTTGACATGGCTCTTACCTCTGTGCACAAAGGTGATTTTGGTTATCCCAACCTTCCCTGGCTACAGACACCCGTGAGGCATCCGACTAGAGCTGCTGAACACCGTTTCAATGAGGCCCACAGTAGGACAAGACGAGTCACTGAGAGGACCTTTGGGCTGCTGAAGGCCAGATTCCGGTGTCACACATCTCCAGAGGTGCTCTACTCTACAAACCACAGAAGGAGTGCCAGATCATTGTTGCCTGCTGCATGCTACACAATCTGGCCTTAAGATATCACATCCCATTGCTGGATGCAGAGGAGGTGGCAGCTTTACCAGTGGCTGATAAAGGGGACATGGGAAGTGATGAGGAGGAAGATAATGAGGATGCAGCTGACTCCAGAGCAGAGCTGATACGACAGTACTTCCACTGAGATACAGGCATGTGTCAAATGTATGGTATGTGACCAGTACATCTCTCTGCCTTGTGCCATGCTACCACGTGGTATCTGTAATCACTGGAGGTATTGGGTGCAGCTCTGACTGTGGGTGGGTTGGGGGGTGGATTTCATCTGTCAATGAGTTGGGTTCTTACTGTGCACCCTACTGCTGTGTTGCTGCACTTGTGACATCGATGTGTATGACCATTGTTCCCTGAACTGCCAGATCCAGTACAATAGGTGTGCTACACTAGATGGTTTCCTTTGAATTGCATCCTATCCTGGGAGTCAACATTGGGGGGCTGTGCAACATTACTGTTCGTGGCAGTGGGAAGTACCTCACATCTGGCTCTGTTTGCTGTGATGGAGTGACTATTGGAGAGGAATGTCTTGGGTATGTGGGGTTGGTATTGCCATATGGTTTGAGACTTGACTTTCCATCTCATCCTTGGCTTCCTGTACTGACAGTGCATGTGTGTTGAGTTGGCATGTGTAACCCTATAGTGATTGCTGTCCCTGTCTTTTTCTACTTTCAGGACACTGTTGTGGTGCACTCTGGTCCCTGCCTCACCTGTTGCCTCCCTTCAACCATGTCTCCGGCCACTGCCTGCTCACTGTAATCCGTGATGCACATTGCTTCCCCTTCTGTCATTTTCACATACATTGGCAGGACAATGGGTTGACCGTCGCACATGTAAGGGCAGTATCTTTCGTACTCATGACAATTAAAGACGTAGGCAGTAACTGTGCTCAATGGTGTTTATTTGTGAGGGACAAGTGCAAGGGGTGATGAGAGGGGTCATGGCGGGTGGGATCATCAGAGTACTTAGGCCAGCTGTGGTAGTTAAAGTCCAGTATGAGAGATGACAGTGGACAATCAACAGGGTGTCTCAGTGACACACAAGGAAGAATGTTCAGGAGAGGGACACTTCCTGGTGGTGGTCTTGGCATCAGCTCCGCCTGGATGTCTGGTTGGATGTCCTCACTTGCATGAGGGCTCCTCAGCTACAGGGGGAGAAGTGCTGGTGTCCTGCGGGTCCTCTGGCAGGGTCTCTATTCCACTGGCTGCCGCTGATGTGGAGGGCTCAGATGGGATGTGGCTATTGGAGGGGGCCTGCTGGTGGGAGGTAGACTCATGCAGGATGGTGGTGAGATCCTTCAGCATCCCCGCTATGGAGGCCATGTTGGCATTGTGGGTCTGCCATTGCTGCATAGCCTCCTAATGGTGTTCCCTCTGCAGCCTCAGGCTCTCCTGCACGGAGGCGAGGATCTGGGCCATGGTGTCCTTAGTTTGGTGGCATGCAGGACTTGGGTGAGGGCCTCCTGGCCAGTCTGGTGTTGTGGCTGACCCGTCCCTTGGATGACAGATCCCCTCCCACTACCCCTAGCCCCCTGTGCCTGTGCCCCTGGCACAGTGTGCCCACTCCCAATAGCACCAGGCCCTTCATTGTCTGGGGGGGGTGTCCTTGACACTGGCCCCTGTACTGTGGGGCACACTTCTGATTGAGAGGTCCCTGGGGAACAGATTTGGGGAGGAGGGGTTGGCTGAGGTGTTGTAGCCACATGGGAGGGGGAGTCCGGTGTGTCCAGGGTGGGACTGCTGGGAGTGGACTGACCAGTCACCCCAGATGGCCCAGACAAGTAGTCCCCATCCAGATATCCACTGGGGCCTTCATCCTGGAAAGGGCTGTCTGACTCTGGCATCCTCTGCAGGGTGGCAGTGGCAGGGTTACCTATGGATGGAAAAGGGGAGAGTTTGTATGTGGATGTGTAGTTGTCATTTTCAATGTGTGGTGTATGCAGTGGATCGACTTGCTTCCCAGTAATGGCAATGACAGCTGCAGCACCGCAGACATTGATTTGGGTACGGGGATTGTGCCATGTTTCCATGTGCCTTGGTGTGTTGTGGTTCGTGGTTGGCATGTCTGTCATTGCCATGTGTTGGGATGCTGTCATAACAACCAGTAGGTTTGGGGTGTGGCATGGTTGTCCATGCAGGTATTCCACTGTGAAGTAGGACTGTGATTTTCTTCTGTGTGGGAAGTGATGCATTGTGGGAGTTGTGGTTCTTCACATTGTGATTATTATCCGTGCATTGGGGGCGGGGTGTGGGGATGGTGGGAGAGGGGTGGTGTGGCATGCTGGGGAGGGGCATGGGGTGATTGGGAGGCAGTAGTGTGGGATGTGGTGGATTGGGGAGTTGTGGGGAGGCATACTGGACATGCATGGTTGCTGCCTGGGGGGCTATTGTTGACTTACCAGAGTCGAGACCTGCGATGATACCAGTAAGGCCCTTTGGATGTATGGTGTCCAAGGCCTTCTCTTCCCAGAATGTTAACTCAAATGGAGGAGGTCAGGGCCCAACGCCAGTCTTGTTCAGGGCAATCTGGTGCCTGGATGCCATGGAATGTACCTTCCCCCTGAGGCCGATCCATCTCTTCCTGATATCCTCCTTGTGTCTGGATAGGTGCCAACTGAGGTGGCCCTGTCGACGATGCTCTGCCATAACTCTGTTTTCCTGGCCAACAATGTTTGCTGGACCTAGGCTCCCATCAGTTGTGGTTCTACTCTGTCTGTGAACTGTGGGTGCTCTGGTGTGACATGTTGTGGGGGGAAGGTGTGCTGTGCGGGTAGAATGCAGTGCTGGGTGATTAGTGGTGTGGGGATGTTTGTATGTTGGTGCTGGTGGGTTCTGGTGGCGGTGTGTGCAAAGTGTGCAGTGTGAAGGTGTAGTGTATGGGTTGTGCTTCGTGGCTTGTGTCTCTCTGGCTGATCGTGGGAGTCGCATGGAATTGTGTGTGTGTGTGGGGGGTGTTTTATAGTACTGTGAGCAGGTGTGTTGTGTGGTGTGTGTATGTGGTTCAGGTGCGGGGTATTCAAAATGTCCAATGTGGTGTTGGCCACTATTGTCAGTGCCTTTTTGTGCTGCTGTGGTGCGAACTGCCAATGGTTTACCGCCGTGCATGTGCTGCTGTGCTGAAAACTGACTCTTAATAGGGCAGTTGGAATGGTGTCGGTGTGACGGGCCGGCGGCTGGACAGTCACTTTTTTGCCGTTGGTCGGCTTGGCGGTGTTGGTTTTGTGGCTGGATTTGGACGGTTTGTTCTTTGTGACTCGTAATACCGTGGTCGCTGTACCGCCACCACTGGTGGTTTGGTGGCAGCATTCGCATAGCGGTCTTGCCCAAAGACCGCCAAACTCGTAATAAGGGCCTGAATTTCCATTTATTGCAAGTGAAATGATTGTCAATGAGGAATTTGTGCCTGCAGAGATATATTCAAAAGGTACGGGCAATATTGTTCAAGAACTTTACAGCAAATTGGAGGAAGGTGACCTTTGTGTTGTGCCACATGTTGAGTGAGTTGTTTGAAATGGTTCTAATCAAGACATTGTACTGTCAAATGACACAGATGTTATGATTGTGCTACTTAGATTTGTTGCAATGTTTATAAGTCAAGGATTGTCAGAATTATGGATATGTTATGGAACAGGCGAGAATAGACACTTAATCCTGCTTTATATTTTGTACAAGAAACTTGAGCCAGATGTGCCCAGTGTTCTTATCAAGGCACATATTCTCATGGTGATGGGGACCTTTGAGATTTAACTGCTGAACCGCTGAGTCAGAAGAAGAATGTAACTTTAAAGACATTGAAAAATACCTTGTGCATGTGTTGAAAGCAAGTTCTGATTGTCACACATTTGACGATCTTTGGTACAGTGAGCTCAAGAGATCAGCCCCGCTAAGTAACCTTCCACCGGCATCATATTCTGTGTGTGGACTCATCAAAAGAGCGTTATACTTGATAGGAAGATGTGTAAATGTTTTGGATCATGCATATGTAGAGAAAGATCTGTGTGAATTTGGTTGGGAAGCTATTGATGGGGTGCTAAAATTATTGAAGTCCCTGCCCACAGAACTTACATGTACACCTATGCTACAAAAAGATGTCCCTGCCGATATGCTCTTCTCAAATGTTCAACATTATGCAAATGCACCATGAGCGATTGCCCTAAATAATAAATAAAGGGAACTATGAAAGTGTTTCTAAAACAGGAGTGATAAACATTATTTTTTTTCAAATTCAGATCATAAACATTGTTTGAGGTATACATAAAAGTATTAAAAACCATTATTAATAGTTTCATTTCTATATATGTTTCTTCTTCCTCTATTATAGCTGTTATTTTGGAAAGAGTGGTGTTGAGTCACTGATGTGCCATGTTATGCAGGTCTGATTGTCCTACATAATCATATTTGAAGAACTAGCCTTCTCATGACAGGAGACTGGGTTTTCGATTGAAGTGGGTCAAGACTCTTCCTAAGCAACAACCACAATTCCTGTCAGGGTGAACCTTACAAGTCACTAAATTAACCTATACTTAACCTCTAGCAGCTTCGCACAAAAACAGTCAGGCTTAACTTAGAGACAAAGTGTAAAGTATTTATGCATCACTTAAACTGTAACAAAGTGAAAGCACAACACACAAATAATCCCAGACCAATTTAGAAAAATAGAGCACATTTTAAGAAATACAATTACATCATAATGACAAACATCGAATCAGTAGAACTGACATATACAACTTTAAAATTTCAAGCAGATATGCCTCCTAAAAGCACCAAGCGCTACTTGTGATCATCTAGTCGCACTACACCGGGGAAAGTCACAAGTTCAGGCTGACCACAATGGAGCATAGGCAGGATACAGGTACCAGGTAAGTCCCACTGAAAAAAGTGCCACCTTCTTAAGCCCTGCACGAAGAGTTCTCTTCATGGTAAAGGAGGCCGCGAGAAGCAGGGAGAGTTTTGTGGATGGTTGTTGCTGTAGTGCAAAAAGCAGGCCTGACGTCACAGGCGGTGGTGGCTGTAGCATGAATATCTGGTATGGCTTCACAGGTTCACAGGCTTTGATGGAGTTTCATGTTGGGGGCCCTGCAAACTGTTGTTGCTATAGTGGGAAGTGCAGATCTCCTATAGATAGTCATCGTTGGGGGTCGCTGCATAGTGAAAAGTCAGGTTCACTGAAGCTTCACTTTGACACTTGTCAAGAGCTGCAGACTATTGGCATGAACGGGCCCATTTGCAGTTGAGAGGAGTGTAGAACTTCAGGATTTCACCTTTTTTTGAAGAGAAGCACACTATTTTGCCAGCCAAGGGGCCAGGACCTGTGGAGGCATCTCTTCGGGATTCACTCTAACAGAGGACAGCAGGGCCATGCAGGTCCAGGTGCAGATCAGGCAGGTCCAGTTGCAGCAGATTTTCTTGGCAGTTGCAGGGAGGCCTCTAGAGCTTGTTGTATTGCTGTTTCTCAGAACGGTAGGTCAGCCAGCTGAACCTTAGAGACACTCAAGTTAGCCTGGGATGAAGGGAGCAGGTCCAGGTGTTGTTCCCGCAGAGCAGGGCAGGCCTCAAGCAGCAGAGCAGTCCCATGATAGCAGCAGGACAGTCATCAAAAGATCAAGGCAGCCATCAAGCAGCAGGGAAGTCCGCTGGGGAACAAGACAGTCCTTCTGTATTCCACAGTCCCAGAATGTACTGAAGAGTGATCCACTATTCATACCTGGTGGCAGCCTTTCAAGTGGGGGACACACTCTGGCTACTTTTACATCTGGTTTTAGAAAGTTCTTCCCTTCCCCTGTCAAGGCTCCAAGTAGTCTAGGGTGACAAAACACTGGTGTCAAGGTTCCTTCCTGAGTGTGCTGGAGGCTGTCTTTTGAAATGTAAGCAGGGAAGGGGATAACTCCACCCCTCCCATCCTGGCAGAATGGCCATCCTGCCAGCATTTAGTTCCCCTTTGTGTCACTGTCTAAGTGAAATATACAAAGGTGAACTTGTGAACTATTCACAGTCATGTGACCCAGGATACAGGCTGCAAATGCCTAATAGTTAGAACAGGACACTGTCAAATTTTCTGTGTCAATTTTAGAATTGTGACTTAAAATCTGACTTTACTGTTAAAGAGGATTTTAACTTAAAATTCTTTTGAGACCAAACATGCCATTTCTACTTGTTCCCAATCAAAGGTTAGCACTTATTAACTGTAATAAGTAAACCAAATTCATCCTATGGGAGAGGAATGCCTCACCTTAGTACAACATTAATTTGTGTTTTTTACTACCAAGATATGTAAAAATTACAAACATGTTCTATCTTTTAAATACAATGCACCTTGCACAATGGGCTGTTCAGGGCCTACCTTGGGGGTGGCTTATATGTTCTAAAACTGAAGGTTTAGGTCTGGCAAAAGATTTATTTTTCTAAGTTGAATTGGATGATTAAAAGTGCGCACAGGCAGGCTTCAGTGGCAGGCTGGAGACATGTTTTAAAGGGGTACTCAGTTGGTGGTGCAATAAGTGCTGCAGGCCCACTAATAGCATTTAATTTACAGGCCCAGTGAATATGTAGCACCACTTTAAAGGGGACTTATACGTAAACTAAAGGTGTCAATTGAGACTAAGACAACTTTACCCCTGTTTAAGGGAGAGGGACCAAGCACTCCAGCACTGGTTAAAAGTGTAGCAGTGCTAAAGTGCACAGAGTCCTAATGCCAGCAAAAACAAAATTCAGAAAACAGGATGAATAAAGGCAAAACGTTTGTGGGAGACCCTGCAGTGAGTGCAAGTCCAACAAATACAATAAAAATGAATGTACATTTAGCCATATTTAGTTATTATCCTCACCTCTTTGAAGTACTTTTGGGTAGAAGAGCAGTTTAAGGCATTGTCCTCACAACACGATGAAGGAACAGCAGATTGCCAGTCAGATACATTATACACACCACAGCATTTTAGCTGAAACAAGAACATGGTGCAAGGTTATGGTAAGTAAACAATTGTCACAGAAGGGACTGCATTCAACTCACTAAAGTTTCAGAAAAAAACATAGGGCCTTATTACAACTTTGGAGGACGGTGTTAATCCGTCCCAAATGTGACGGATATACCACCTACCGTATTACGAGTCCATTATATCCTATGGAACTCGTTATACGGTAGGTGGTATATCCGTCACATTTGGGACGTATTAACACCGTCCTCCAAAGTTGTAATAAGGCCCATAGTGTACTTTAACTAAATGTAATTAAAGCTGATTCCGTGCTGTGAAAGGGTCTAAAGCCCATCTGGGAGGGATGGAGAATGTTATTATTTTCCAGGAAGGAGGAAAGATGAGTGTTCACATGTTTTTCAAGTATCTTAGCAAGGGCTGGCCGCAAAGAGATAGGTCTATATTTGTTAAATGTAAGTAATAGATGGCACTTTATGTAAATGTGTTTTCTGAATGGGTAAATGTTGGTATTGGTTGAGAGTGCTATCAATTAATGAGTTAAATGTGAGTGGTAAATTAGTGTGCAAACCAAATAGCTAATGGCTTTTAGTGAAGAAATCTGTACATCACCTGACAACTATCGGCATCTAGATAGGAGTCCTAATTTTCAAATGGCCAATAATATTTAAGGTTATCCAATAAAGGTTTCATTGCAATTAAATCCATATTGCTAGCAAAGAGTCCTTACGCGACAATGTTATTCAAAGGAAATTCGAACAACAAGAGGACCCTGGATGATTTCCACTGGGGCCATGAATGGGTAGTTGACTTTGTCATATTTACCATTTTTAGCAAAGATTATGCCTAAGGGTACATTCTCAGGCGGCACTGGTGGCTTTCCTCTTGAAAGTGTCAGGTTCAATGCATTATTGCTGTTGAGGCACTGCCACTCTAACTGCGCAGGATGGGCAGCCTTGTATGAACACGGTTGTTTAAGAGAAGGCGGCTGGGTGGTAAGGGCAGGGCTTAGAGATTAGTGATACGTGGTTCTCAAGGAGGCAACCAAATAGGCAGACTATATGATGGTACACTATGTTAACTGGCTCATGGAAATTATATATGGAATTTTATATCTGCCATCGATGTACACTTGTTGTCATTACTGTCTCCTCCTGTGGACTCGGTCTATGATAGGTCGCACCCTGATAACTGTATTCATGTCAGGTAGATTAAGCATCAGAAGACATGTTTGTTGGTTTCTAGACTACAGTGATACAGTTGCCATTTCCCGGGTAGCTTGCGTGTACTTTGGCCCTTCAGTGGGGCAACGTGGTTTCTTTGTGCTATGAGAAAGTGTTTACTAGGGCTCTGATTTGCCCTCTTCTCTTTATCTGTGTTGTAGAATTTGTTACTGTTAAGTGGCAAATGTTTGGAATCTTCTGGTGCTGATAGGTATTTACATGGTGCAGTCCTAGCAAGAGAGGGACTAAACGCTGTGTTCACATGAGAGCCCATAAGAAGAATGGACCACTAATCGAGATTGAAACAAGGTTGAAAATTTCTAACGAAATGATGCGGCCTACTGGTCTATTCAAGACAAATAAACAAAGTTAGAAATGTTGCAGCTATTCGGCTGTTGAGGTGAGCAGGACCTATGGAGAAGTTTAAGGACACAGATTTCAGGGGTTCGCTCCTTTCGTCTCTCATAATGGTGGCTGATATTAGGCTAGGTGTGCCCTGTTCGGGCCATGCCTAGTTGCCTAGCAACTGGAATGCTTCACTTTGTCAGAGCCAAATTCAAAACTGTTATTAGGCTACCTCCCCTGACAAACAATAGTGACAAGGCCTGTCTCTTATTACTCTATCGACTTGACTCCTCCTGTGATTTTACTACAAATGCTTCATTTTAGATAGAGGAGTCCATCGCTTTTTGGTATGTAAATTAGCTTTAACTTTATTCACAAGTATTTTCACTTTTGCTCACATAAGGGGAAATAATACATGCATTTTTCCAGAGGTCAAGGAATGTTGTGTTAAGGAAACGCTCGTGGCAGACACTGGGTCAACGTTAAAGTGAGAACTTGTCAGTTTACATTTTACTTTCATTTCCAAAACCTACAACCTAGATGCTATTCATTTGTAGTTAATGTATTAAGAAGTCTTCGCCATAATAAAATTTTCTTTTAAGGCTCCATAACCTGAATGTATTTGTATTTTATAGAACTGCAATGTTTAGCTGACGATTCTTAGCTTTTGTATTAATGTAATAAAATGAAATTGTCAAGGCCATTACTAAGAATACACCTATTTATGAACCCTAAATGATGACATATTAGATATAAATAATGTTCTCACAATGCCTAGTTCATGGCAATGGCGAAAAAGCAGCGCTTAAGCACTGATATTATTGTTCTTCAATTTGTGACACCCACTCCCTCATAACCTGGTGGAGTTCTAAATTGCGTGGATGAACACTGTATCATTGTGCCATTGTGAAGTGCTAGTTTCTTACAGTCTTGGTTGTGTTTTTAAATACAGTCAAAAGTAATTTGTAATTAAACTAACTACAAAGCACTCCCTATTGTTTTATGGTGCAGATCAATGCTTCCATTTATATGGCCGTAAAATGGCTAAATAGCTCGCGCACACTCTTGCCGAGGCTGTGGAGAAGCGATAGCCAGAGATAGGAGAAAGATGCCCTAACACCCTCAGATGTAAAAGAAAATAACAATATTCAGCGTAGGTCTGAGTGCAATACAAATAAGAGCTCTTAGCAAGTCTGGTTTTATCAGAAGCAGAACTTTGCATGAATCTGGTTGTAACCACGAGGAGAACTATGGGAGAGTTAGGGTATTTTTGGGGGTTCAGCACTGGGTCATCCTGGTAAAAAAGGGCTGGGACTTCGATTGTCTCAAGGAGTCCTGTCGCTGGTGGAACTGTGATGTGCCTAGGAACTCTGTCAACCCATGACCTTGCTCTGGCATACTCTTAGACTGCCATGCCCTTTAGTCCCCAAAGGCGGGGCCAGCCTTAGCACTAGTGGTGCACTTTGAGACAATGGGCCTGATTACAACTTTGGAGGAGGTGGTAATCCGTCCCAAATGTGACGGATATACCACCTGCCGTATTACGAGTTCCATAGGATATAATGGACTCGTAATACGGCTGGTGGTATATCCGTCACTTTACCGTCACTCTTGGGACGGATTAACACCTTCCTCCAAAGTTGTAATCAGGCCCAATGTTTGTTGGCGCCCTCCAATGAGCACCTTTGCCACATATTCCCTCACTACTTCCCTTCAAGACTCTATAACCACTCTCTCTCAGATTAATTTAGTTTCATAGCACCACTCACAACAGTGTAGGGTGTCAGAACACTTTACATTGCACACAGAGACAATCATACGTGTGTCAATCAGTGTATAGGAAATGTCACAGAAGACAGAGCACTACAAGATGTGGAAGCCACAGGTCATCCATACTGGTAGGCTGTATAGTTTGAGAGCGCTAGGTCTCTAGAAGCATAAACGCAGAATTCAAAATGTAATACCATGTTTGAGGGTTCTCTGTAATAATAATCATTGATTTATACCCATATGAGCCCTTTATTGCAACATTAGGATAATGAAATAGTGGGAAGAAAATAATAATGCTCTTATCTATACCTTGTGAAATGTAAGCAGTTCTTTGATGACAGTTAATAGTTGCTGTTCTATATTAGGATTTTAACTTATAAACTGCAAGTAACAAAAGGACCTCTCCAACAAAAGCAGTAACCCACGGACCTATTTGTGTTATATGCACTTTGCCATCTGCATGGTACAAGCTATTTCCAGCTGGAATATTAACCTCCTGTACTACCTTGCCTTAAAATAGCTGGAAGCAAGGAACGCTGCAGTAGAGTTTTTGCAAACTTTGTGCCCCCTCCCAAAGTCAGAACCCAGTGCGCTGCCACCAGTCACACTGCTATAAAGCCGGCACTGCCCAAAGGTCTTTTCAGTTTCCAGGAGGAGGTCCTTTAGCAGTCAAGGCAAGGTCTGATTAGCCATTTGGCTGTTCGGATATTTCCTCAGTAGGCTGCATGGCAGGGGTCTGCTGTCAGAGATGGATTGGATAATTCCAGTGGCCCCGTCCTCCTGCACTCTGGGGCTGGTTTGAACATTTTGCAAGGTCTGATTATCGTTTACAGTCCTAAACTGATCAGGGTCCTCCATAAGGAAAATCTAAGCTCTCAAATACACCCATATTAAAGTGATAAGGCCAAGGCCCCAAAGGTAATTCTTGTGCTGAGACCGACAACACTCACTTCGCACACACAGAGTACAGCATACGCCTAGCTCTTCCTTACTTCATGACAAGAGATCCAAACTTTGAGTCCCCTGCACTCCCAACGGAGCACAGTAGCACACACACTAGGGAAGAGAATTAACCATAGGCAAAGGCAACACTCATGGCAGGCTTTTCTTGCCTATAGATTAGGTGATATTCTCTCTACTTACCTTTTGCTGGATGGAATTCCACAGTATCAGCGTGTCGTTTTTCTGCAGCTTGATGCCTTCCTGGAGTTCTTTTCCTAAATATTTTTCGAACTGTTCAACCAAATAAGACACAGTTTTATCGGTTAGGTAGAAAAGGTGATTGTTTTGGTAATGTTAAATTTGTGCACCTACAGAGCTGATTCTTAAGCATACTAAAAAAACATATGCAGCTCCGTCATAAGTCTGAACAATCAGTAAAAAAAAAGTTCAGCAAACCTTGCATTGTTAGGCAGATAATTCTTTGAAGTATGCAACAAATAAGCAGTGCATGGCAGGGGTGCAACAAATAAGCAGTGCATGGCAGGGGTGCAAGTTATAACTGATGAATTTCAATGGTTGTTTTAGTTCAAAACGTTAATGTTTCAGTGACAAATTCACCTAACTATAACATTACCTTAACCTTTGTTTTTTTCAGTGACTATACATTCACTGAAAAAAAAGGTTACATGGATGTTATAGTTAAGAAATAGAATTTAAAAACCTTAGAAATTTGCTAAAAAAACAAAGGTTACAGAGATGTCATGGTTAGGTTCACATTTTACACACAAAACCATGGAAATTCAGCAGTTAGAGTCATCTCAAATAACTGTAACTGATGCTCTAAGGTAGCTATAACTCGTGACCCTTCCATGCAGTTCTCTCATTAATAATTTTACAGCAAATATTGCAGAGATATTATCAGTGGTGTCATAGAAGATGTTATGGGTGTTGTAATATGTGGGGTAATTGGCAGTGCAGGGTCCACCCCGTGCAGGCACCCAACCCAGCACCACTCCCCACCCTTTGCAAACATAAGCCACTGGGACAATATTGCCAGGGGCATGACCAATTAAAAATGTGGTGGGGGTGTGCCCGGACCCAGTCCCTGGGACAATTTTGTCCCGAGGGACCCGGGCAATAACTGAAAGGGGCCTTTTGTTATTTAGCAAATTTCTAAGGTTTTTTAAAATTATTTTCCTAACTATGACATCCCTGTGACCTTTGTTTTTGTTTCAGTAAATTTCTAGGGCTTTTTAACGATATGTAATATTTAATTACCTTACGTTAATCCAACCCCACTGCGCATGACCTTTGGAATTACACCAAATTCGGCAGAAAGCTAGATCTTGGGCTAAAAAGAGTCCTTTTTGTAATTTGGTGTAGATTTATTCAATAGTTTCGGAGTTTTGTATAGGAAAACAAATATAGATATCTAGGGACGTGAATGCTTCGCCGATTTACCCGCAGGGGATTCCCGGGTACCCATGGGTTCCCTGCTGATTCGAGCGAAAAACAAGGCCCTGATTGGCTGGCTGCACCCTGAAAGGAAAGCTGGGCTGCCATTTTGTTTCCTGGCTGGGCCCGGGGGAGAAAACATAAATAAAAACACACATAAGGGGTCAGGACAGATGTACCCTGGCCCTATAGGACACATGAACGGATCTATGAGAGACCCCTTATGGGCAAACAATTTACCATTTTTTTTGTGTGCTATCCGCGGATCCACACCAGCGCACAGCGCAACCCCCAGTGTAAATCTGCAATGGATCAGCGGATTCGAACCCCAATGAGAAAAACTCACAAACCATAACCCTGCTGTGCATGGTCAAAGGGTGTGCACAGCATGGGGTTGGGTGTATGCAGGAGGGTTGGTTGCAAGGCCTGGCCTTTGGCTGTGTGCAGTGGTAGTTGTATTAATGTACGGTATTATATATTACTTTACGTTAACAAAACTATCGAAAATCAATGAAAATACCAAAGGTTACAGGGACGTTATCGTTAGGTTCATGGTTTACTCACAAAACCATAGAAATTCAACAGTTACAGTTATACTTATAACTCGTGCTGTTAGGTACCTTTAGGCAACAAGTTATAGTTAATTATAATTATAACTATAACTATGACTGCAAAATTTCTATGGTTTTGTGTGGGCAAACGTGAACCTAACTATGACACCCTGAACACTTTAAGCACTTTGTTTTTTCGGGGAAAATATATACATACATGTGCAAATATACATATATATATATATTTTACCTACTAGTAGTCGCCGGTAGGTAGTTATAGTGAGTTCCTATTTTCCATAGGAAAGGGTTTTTTGTTTTGCCAATAACTTTGACTCCGTTTAAGGAATCTTCACAAAGTGTTCAAAACTAGTACAACAGTCAGTTCAGCTACTGTGGTGAAAGTTTCAGTGTTATCCGTGAAGTGGGGGCTGAGAAAAAAGAAGGGTCCCAAAATGAGCTTTCCCACATTCATTTTCCCATAGGGTCTTAAGATACAACTACAGTCTTAACCCCTGAACGGAATTACACAAAATTTGGCAGGAAGCTACATCTTGGTGCGTAGATCATGTTTTTTGTTATTTGGTGTAAATCCATTCAGAAATTTTGGAGCTATTGATGGAAAAAGAAATATAGATATCTGAGTGGAGCCTAAGCGCAGATCTCATGGTGAGATTTGACTGGCTGTCAGCTAACCAGGTCCTGGCATCCTTCTTGGGACCACTATAAATGATAGAACCCCACTGAAATGCACTGTAGTGAAAGGCAGGGTTTGATGGTCACAAAAAAAGGATAACGTATAAAGAGTGATAACAGATTTTAGCTACGATATAAATCATTTGTTGATGATACCATACTACTTTTAGGAATTCTGGTGTGTTCTAAGGTGATTTTTACCCATTGAAAAAGTCTTCAGCTGGGATTTAATGAATCATATTTGATAGAAAACTGTTTTCTCTTGATTTTCCCATGGAGGTTATGGAAGGTGCTCCAGAAGCTAAAATGAGAGCATATTTTCTGTAAATTCACACTGTCTTTCTCAGCCATATGAGAATAAAGTCTGACATTTTCAGTAAAACATGTATTCTATGTCAGGAAAGGAGGCTTCGAATTATGCTTCTCTGTCCTTTCCTGTTTATTATTCTCCAAAATATAGTAGCCAATAAAAAAAAGTAACTCTTTTAAAACTAGAATACTCATAGTGTCCAAACATTACTCCACCACCTCAGTACCAATCACGGCACACCACAATGTATAAAGCAACGAGGAACCATAAATCATCCTCTTTCTTTGCTGCGCCGCATCAACAGATCAGTACTGTTTTCACTTTATTGCATTATCTTGACTTATTCTGCAGTTTTCTCACAATTGCTTCACGCACGCTTTCAGTTCGGCGATAGGGCCTCACTGGGTGACGCGGCAGAGCGATTATTCATTCAGTGCTCCCCCATGTTCACCTGCGCTATCTTGCAGCCGCATTTGTCTGTTGCACCCTCTTTTTGGCTCGCTGCCCCAGCGTGCAAGTGAAGCACCGCGGATCAGTTTCACGTTTGAAAGTGACAAGCGAGCTCACGCCATGACTCAGCAAGCTTGGAGTCAACTCCCACTGTAAGTTTCGCAGTAGAGCAAAGCGTCCCTCCTACACCCATGTGCCTGGCTGTAATTGGGCTAGTACAGGCTCAGTCCTGAGGGGGGTGATAATCATTATTATTAACTTTCTTCATAGGAAGTTATTAAGCCTCCCAACCAGCCCATTGATCTGGGTCCCCCGCCCCATATTACAAACAGCACAGAAGTGTCTTTCCAAAGCTTTGTGGGTGTTTACTATGGCAGACAGGCAGACCTCCGAAGAGGCAGCGCTTTACCAGGAGCAAGAAGATCTGCTCCTGGTGGGGAACATTGTGCATGCATTAGGCGCCTTAGTATCCCAGTTAGTCAACAGGGCCCTAGCAGTAGCACAACAGCCATTTGCCAGGCAACTAAAGAGGTACGCTATGACAGTACCCCATATGGGCAGCCCAGTCCAACTTCCTCTGCTCCCCGGGCAGACTTCCAGGTTCCCCTCCCCACAGATTAGCCCCACGCAGCTACCTTGGCCCGACTTTCCCAGATTATAACCACAGACCACTAATATTCGGCACAACCCTCCACCAGTACCCAGGCTATTCCTCTCTCTCCTCCTGATAATGCATCAAATGAAATGACTCTTGCTCCCCTCACACTGACTCGGACAATGACACTTTTCAACTTCCAAAACAACATCATTGTCCTGACAGCCCCACTCTAACTAATGAGGCTATAGACCCAACCTCCCCCTTAACTTTGACCCTGAGGTAATAGTGCACCCTAGATTTTCCAAATGGACACCCCTACAGTCAGTCACGAAGTATGCTCAGACACGCCTCATTAAAGCCCCTAGACAAAGAAATCACGAATCTGCTTTGCTCTGAGTGCCCCCACCTTGATATTATTGGGAAGGTAGCCCTCACCCCGAGTTAGACCCCAACCTAGCAACTTTTATTAAAGATCCTCAAAGAACCCAAAAAGGGAATCCATAGATACTGGAAAACTTTCCAGGACAAAGTATTGGACCTTGCAGGTCCCCTGTGCAAGATATTGGACCTGGCGGTGGCTGCAAAGGACTCTGGCTCCAACATCGACCCAGAAACCCTGGCAGGATGGGCACAACAAGCATTATGTATGCTCGGCAACGCCAACTGCGCACTCTCCTTGGAGAGAAGGATGTCAATTTGCTGAGTATAGATTTCAAGGTAGTAGATCTAGCGAACGCAGAGACAGACCTCTGGCCAATGGTCTCCTTTTCGGGGACAAGTTTGTTAAGGACCTGGGCAAACTTGTCCACACGTTCGCAGCCTTGGACAAGGCCCAGACATCACGTAATAATGTGTTCCAGAAACACATTTTTGCCAGGGCTGGCAGAAACCGAGGGCATCTGTCCATCTTACAGGCTACAGTACCTCAGGAAGGGGATACACGACATAGGCCAGAGACACCTTCTACCCTGTTAGGGCATGAACAGGACATGCCTGCTTTAACCGTGACTTCCGCTCCCAAGGCATCTTTAATGCTAGCTTTAGCAACACAAAAGGATGATGGACGGACTGTTGAACAATGCAAACACTCACCCCCAGTCACAGATCTGGGTTTAATCCATCGTTCTTTTGCTCACTATGCCTCCCCAGTTTGGACCTGACCATATGCAAATCAATCTTGACCCTGTTCCTCATGGGAACAGTCCAGCCCGAACTGCCAAGCCAGGTCCTCCCTGGACCGGAAACAAGCATCCTGGGACCGGTTTCAGGGTTTCACCCTTCATCAGCCAGGCTAGCTTGAATCCAGTAGCACAGTGAGCAAGGGACCCACGTCTGGGCATACCCTTCCCACTTAGGGCAACTTTAGCAACACAAAAGGATGATGGACGGAGTGTTGAACAATGCAAACACTCACCCCAGTCACAGATCTGGGTTTAATCCATCATTCTTTTGCTCACTGTGCTACCCCAGATTGGACCTGACCATATGCAAATCAGTCTTGACCCTGTTCCTCATGGGAACAGTCCAGCCCGAACTGCCAAGCCAGGTCCTCCCTGGACCGGACAAAAGCATCCTGGGACCGGTTTCAGGGTTTCACCCTTCATCAGCCAGGCTAGCTTGAATCCAGTGGCACAGTGAGCAAGGGACCCACGTCTGGGCATACCCTTCCCACTTAGGGCAACTTTAGCAACACAAAAGGATGATGGACGGAGTGTTGAACAATGCAAACACTCACCCCCAGTCACAGATCTGGGTTTAATCCATCGTTCTTTTGCTCACTATGCCACCCCAGTTTGGACCTGACCATATGCAAATCAGTCTTGACCCTGTTCCTCATGGGAACAGTCCAGCCCGAACTGCCAAGCCAGGTCCTCCCTGGACTGGAAACAAGCATCCTGGGACCGGTTTCAGGGTTTCACCCTTCATCAGCCAGGCTAGCTTGAATCCAGTGGCACAGTGAGCAAGGGACCCACGTCTGGGCATACCCTTCCCATTTAGGGCAACTTTAGCAACACAAAAGGATGATGGACGGAGTGTTGAACAATGCAAACACTCACCCCCAGTCACAGATCTGGGTTTAATCCATCGTTCTTTTGCTCACTATGCCACCCCAGTTTGGACCTGACCATATGCAAATGAGTCTTGACCCTGTTCCTCACGGGAACAGTCCAGCCCGAACTGCCAAGCCAGGTCCTCCCTGGACCGGAAACAAGCATCCTGGGACCGGTTTCAGGGTTTCACCCTTCATCAGCCAGGCTAGCTTGAATCCAGTGGCACAGTGAGCAAGGGACCCACGTCTGGGCATACCCTTCCCACTTAGGGCAACTTTAGCAACACAAAAGGATGATGGACGGAGTGTTGAACAATGCAAACACTCACCCCCAGTCACAGATCTGGGTTTAATCCATCGTTCTTTTGCTCACTATGCCACCCCAGTTTGGACCTGACCATATGCAAATGAGTCTTGACCCTGTTCCTCATGGAAACAGTCCAGCCCGAACTGCCAAGCCAGGTCCTCCCTGGACCAGAAACAAGCATCCTGGGACCAGTTTCAGGGTTTCACCATTCATCAGCCAGGCTAGCTTGAATCCAGTGGCACAGTGAGCAAGGGACCCACGTCTGGGCATACCCTTCCCACTTAGGGCAACTTTAGCAACATGATGGACGGAGTGTTGAACAATGCAAACACTCACCCCCAGTCACAGATCTGGGTTTAATCCATCGTTCTTTTGCTCACTATGCCACCCCAGTTTGGACCTGACCATATGCAAATGAGTCTTGACCCTGTTCCTCATGGAAACAGTCCAGCCCGAACTGCCAAGCCAGGTCCTCCCTGGACCAGAAACAAGCATCCTGGGACCGGTTTCAGGGTTTCACCCTTCATCAGCCAGGCTAGCTTGAATCCAGTGGCACAGTGAGCAAGGGACCCACGTCTGGGCATACCCTTCCCACTTAGGGCAACATTAGCAACACAAAAGGATGATGGACGGAGTGTTGAACAATGCAAACACTCACCCCCAGTCACAGATCTGGATTTAATCCATCGTTCTTTTGCTCACTATGCCACCCCAGTTTGGACCTGACCATATACAAATGAGTCTTGACCCTGTTCCTCATGGGAACAGTCCAGCCCGAACTGCCAAGCCAGGTCCTCCCTGGACCGGAAACAAGCATCCTGGGACCGGTTTCAGGGTTTCACCCTTCATCAGCCAGGCTAGCTTGAATCCAGTGGCACAGTGAGCAAGGGACCCACGTCTGGGCATACCCGGAGCACTTAGGGAGGCAAAAGCAAAGCAAAACACAAACGCTGTGGGATAGCGTAACTGGATGGACGGAATGCAGAACCAATCAAACATTCACCCCCAGTCACAGATCTGGGTTTAATCCATCCATTATTTTGCTCACCATGCCACCCCAGTTTGAACCCAGCCATATGCAAATCAGTCTTTACCCTGTTCCACATGGGAACAGTCCAGCCCGAACTGCCAGGCCAGGTTCTCCCTGGACCGGAAACAAGCATCCTGGGACCGGTTTCGGGGTTTCACCACCCATCAGCCAGGCCAACCCCTCAGGATTTTACAGCAATATAGTTGCAGTAAACAAGAAGGCAGGGGGTTCGCATTTATTAATCAATTTGAAAGATTTCAACAGTTGGATCCTTTATCCTCACTTCAAGATGAAAGGGATCCATCTACTCAGGGACATCCTCAAGGAAAGAGACTGTATGGTCAGGTTGGACATCAAAAAGGCCTATCTATCAATCTCGATCTTTCCTTCACACAGGAAGTATCTGCAGTTCCAATGGAACAACCAATGGTTCCATTTCAAAGTACTTCCCTTCGGTCTCTCCTTCGCTCCTTGGTGTTTCACCAAAGTTATGTGTCCAGTGACAGCGAAACTTTGTTCCAGGGGTGTTCGAATGATGGCCTATCTAGACGACATTCTCCTCATTGCTCAAGACGGCCAATCCCTCATACAGCATCTAGAATTGACCATTCAATAGCTGTATGACTTGGGTTTCCTGATCAATGCGGAGAAGATTGAGCTGACCCCTTCCTGTCAGATGGAATTCCTCGGATTCCAAATTGACTCTTCTACTTCCCTTGTATCCATTCCAGCCCAGAAGTTACACTCAACCCAGAAGGAGATCTGATCCACTCTACGCAAAGACAGGATATCCCTCAGGATATTGGCCAGGATAGAAGGGTTACTAGCATCATCCATTCAGGCCATATTTCCAGCACCTCTACATTATAGAGCTCTTCAACGCCTAAAGATTCATCATCTTCAGAAGGGCCTAACATATGCAGAATTCATAGATCTCACTCCAGAGACATGCAAAAAATTGCAGTGGTGGCTGGACCACATGTCGGCATGGAACGTCAGAGCCATTTTTGGCTCTCACCCAGATGTCATCCTGGAATCAGACGCCAGCAGGTGGGGCTGGGGTGCCAGATGCGGCAGTATCTCCACAGGCGGGCTATGGTCTCATGAAGAATCACAGCTTCACATAAAGTTTTTAGAGTCGTTAGCAGGTTTCTTCGTGATAAAGACACTAGCACTGCGTTCCAGTTATTGCGTAGGTCTACACAACAACAACACAGACAACAACATATCTGCAGTCCGTTACGTCAACAAACTCGGGGGGGACAAAGTCACAGGCCCTAGTCCAAAGAGTACCTGCCAGGCCAGCTCAATGTGGTGGCAGATTGGATCTCCAGATTCCTCTGGGACGCCAGTGAATGGCAACTCCATCCGTCACTTTTTCAGGCTCTTCAACTGAGATGGGGCCAATACCACATAGGCCATTTTGCCTCTTGTCGCTCATACCAACTAGAACATTTCTTCTCTTGGAGACCGGATCCTATGGCCATGGCCACAGATGCATTTCTCCAACAATGGACAGGGCGTCTTCTTTACGCCTTTCCCCAATTTGTAATGATTCAGAGAGTGGTGACACAGGTCCTTCAACACAGAGCTTAACTGTTCCTGGTCACTCCAATATTGGGAGGCCAGTCTTGGTTTCCTCTTCTGTTGGAAATGTCTCAAAATCATCAGTACAAATTCTTGCAATTCCCAATCTTTTAGCAGATTCACATGGCCATCCTCACCCTCTCCTCTTCCAGGACAAACTTCAGCTCATGATCTGGCGCACTTCAAACAACATTGGTGTCTGCCACAACTTTAGGAGCAAGCTATCTCCTTCATATCCGCCTCCTGGGCAGACTCCAGTCATAAGAGCTACTTATCCGCCTGGCGCAAATGGGTGAGCTGGTGCAACACATGAGACTTGGATCCTTTGGGGTCCCCCATTGCTTCTGTGATCAACTTTTTAGTGGAGTTGGCCTCAGAACCTCTAATCTACTTTTCTGTCAACAACTATAGATCAGCTATTTCTGAAGGTCATATGCCTCTAGATGGAAAATCAGTGGGAGAGCACCCGTTGGTAAGTAGGGTGACGAGAGGTATTCGGTTTGCCAACCTTCCACAGCCTTAGTATGCTTATCTATTGAATGTTAAAATAATCTTACATTTTCTGCAAAGGTGTCCATGCAATTCAGATTTGACCAGGAAACAAATGTCAACAGAACTAACCATTTTACTGTACCTAGTATCCTCCAGGAGCGTTTCAGATGTTCACGCTCTAGATATTTCAGGCGGGGTCTATTCCCCTGACGGTGTTACCTTCTCCACATCTTAAAACCTTTTCCAGGCAAGTAACTTATTCTAGTTTTCCAGTAAATCCTAAATTATGTATTGTACAATGTTTAAGAGAGTATGACAATAGCACCAGGGAATTCTGGCAGTCTCCTGGAGGCCAACTTCTGATTGCCCTACAGAAACCCTTTTATCCAGTGTCTTCCACTACCTCAGCTAAGTGGGTGAAATGGATTGTGTGTGAAGCAGGTATTGACATTTCTAAATTTGGGGCTCATTCTCTGAGAGGTGCCATGGACTCAAAATCTTACTCTCTTGGATCGCAATTACAAAACATAATGAGAGGTGCAGATTGGTCTGCAGACTCTACATTAAAAAAGTTCTACTATAAACCTATTCTAGATGTAGCCTCTATTGTAGTACAACAGCTTTAAACATATGCATCAATAATTTTCAATTCGATTAAGGACACGGAGGCGAGGATTATCCCTCCTTGCTGTTGGTTATTCTCACCCATTGATTATTATATGTGGAAGATGGTTACTGATATGCTTTCTTTTAATGGTTTTACTTTCAGGTATACGTTTAAGACCTTGTATAATTTATGTATGCATAGAATGAGTACTTGCACTGTTACTCTGATATTCTTGATTCATAACAGAGTGTTGTTGTATGAATTTGTATGATCACAACAGAAGATTACAGTGATGTCTTTTCTGTTTCGCAGTCTCTGACCAGAAGACTGTTTAACTGGAAACCGAGGTACTATTATTCCTGGATCTAGATTGGCTTGACATGCCATTTTGAAGGACAGCTCAAGTTCTCGCTGGGTTGCGACACAAAGAATTTTTTGTTGGGACTTTATAGTTGATAATACTGTTGTTTCCAGAGCAAAGACAGTGGATGACTTATGGTTCCTCGCTGTTTTATACATATTGGTGTGTAATGATTGGTACTGAGGGGATAATGTAATGTTTGGAGACTATTGGGTAATGCAGTTAAAAAAAAGGTTTTATTGTCTGCTGTAGTTTGGAGAGCAGTAAACAGCAAAGAAGGAGAAGCATAATCCTCGCCTCCGTGTCCTTAATAGAATTGAAAATTCTTGACACGTATGCTAGAAAAGTTTATATTTCCAACCGGAGGAGCCTGTCATTTGATTCCCTTGTCTTCTACTGCAGTCTCCCAGAGTATTCCAAAGAACAACTAGAGTGCTCTTACTTATGACAAAAGTGTGGCACGTCTGATGCCATCTTGATTGAAGCAAACTGGTAAAATATAAAACATTTAGGGCCAGATGTATGATCACGGCCCATTGCGATTCGGTAATAGCGATTTTTAAGAAATCGCTATTACCGACTCGCAAAGGGCCATGTATCACATTTGCGAATCGGTAATAGCGATTTCTTAAAAATCGCAAATGCTATTAGAGAATTGCAAATTGCGATACAGACTCCATTCGCAGCTATGGGCCTGTTGGCCCATAGCTGCGAATTTTTTGCATTTCCAAAATTGCGATTTCTGAACCAGAAATTGCAATTTTGCAAATGCAAAAGGCCAGGGTGCTGGGGGCCTAAGGCCCCCTCTCCTGCACCCCAATTATTTTTTTTTGAACATGTAAGGTACACACATGCCAAAAGGGCATGTGTGCTTTACATGTTAAATTTAAAAATGCAGTTTTACTGCATTATTAAATTTTGCACCAGGTTACTACCTGGTTGCAGATCATAGTATTTTGCATGTGCAAAAATACCATTCCGCGAAGAATCTCAATTTGTGATTTTTTGCAGCATTGCCTTGCGACCTGGATTTTGCGAATCGCAAATTGCGATTTGCAAAATCCAGGTCGCAACGCAAAAAATCACAATTTTTGCGATTTCTAATTTGTGGTCTGCGATTGCCTTTCATGAATTGCAGACCACTATTTTGCACTCGCAAACGGCCGATTTTACCATTTGCGAGTGCAAAATATTTTCATACATCTGGCCCTTAATTCAGAAATGAACAAAATTAAGGGGTTCATTTTGTCATAGAGATTATGGTTAGTGCTGTAGAAAGAAAAATTAGGACATATTTTAATTGAGTTCACAAATATCTTCCTCTTTTATTTCATTAAAATATTCAGACATGCAGACTGAAACATGCACTTTCAACACCAGCAGCAGACTGCCAGCTAACTCCTTAGTGATCAGCAGCTTCTCTACAGAGTTCTAATGTGCAACTAGAGTGGTCACATTTTGACTTTATATCAAATGTGTGGCATGTCTGAATGCCATCTTGATGTAATCAAAGTGGAAAACTGAAAGCATTTTCTATAGAGGATACTGTAGTAAATGAGGAAATTAGGCAGCGTCATAACAAATACGTCTCCCAAGATGGCCACCAGAGAAAAAAAAAGAGCCCAAATGTAGCCAAAGTATAGCCCAATAACAGAAGTGTGCAAAACACTTACTTGTTTTTTCTTGTTTTGAAGTTCTATATAGCTCGGACTTGACCCGAAGATATTGGAGTGCTTTACATGAAAATCAGTTACATTACACAATGACACTTTCATTTTGGTTTTAGGCGTGGGGAGATTAAGGCCCTCATTACAATCCTGGTGATCGGTAATAAAGAGGCGGTAATACCGCCAACAGGCCGGCGGTAACAAAAATGGAATTATGACCATGGCAGAAACCGCTCAGACAGACAGCCACTTTAACACACCGACCGCCACAGCGGTAGCAACAAGCACCATGGCGGTAACCGCCAACAGCCAGAAGGAAGACACTGTTCCGCCCACTGCATTATGACAAGCCTATCCGCAAGCTTTTCCGGGGTGGTACCAACAACATCAAAAGCACAGCGGAAACAGAACAGAGAATTCAAAGGACTCACCTCTGGAGAGACAGGGAACAACCACGACGCCATGGAGCCTGAGTTGCACATGTTTCCCGTGCTTGTCTACCTTTTCCTGCATTACGAACACCAATGCCGGCAAAGACGACCATGGTGAGTACTGCCGCCTAGCACATAAGGGAGGAGGGGGGGAAAGAGAGTGACACACACACGCAACACGCAACACCCCCACCCCCAACACCATACACACAACCAGATGCAGTAACATTACATATCCACCCAGTACCCCTCAGGAATAATGCAAGGACAAAATGATTGGAAGAAAGTGCATTAAATTACAAACATGTATACATATTTACAAATGGAGGGACACTGCCCTGTCCTTAATGTCCGTGGGCCACAGGGCCACAACACATAGGCCAAGGCCCCACCTCACTCCTGCAACAACATGGAGAGAACACTGCAGAGGCATCAGGTCAAAAATACACAGGCACCTCAGGGGGACGGGGAATAGGGGAGGACCTCAGCCGGAAGATGGTACAACACCACTGGTCCTGGAGGGGGCTACATGCCCTGTGTGATGTCCTGGGAAGTGCAAGGCCACAGTCTCTCAAGTGGGTAGTTTGCCCACTGCTTGGTCCTGGGGAGTGCAAGGCCACATTCTCCCAAGGGGGTGGTTTGTCTACCACTTGGTCCTGGGGAGTGCAAGGCCAAGGTCTCTCAAGTGGGTCGTTTGCCCACTGCTTGCTCCTGTGGAGTGCAAAGCCACAGTCTCTCAAGTGGGTGGTTTGCCCACTGCTTGGTCCTGGGGAGTGCAAGGCCACAGTCTCTCTAGTGGGTGGCTTCTCCACTGGTTCTGGAGGGGGCATTGTGCCCAGTTTGCTTCATCCTGGGAAGGATGCGGTGAGTGGATGGCTTCTTCCACTGGTTCTGGAGGTGGCATTGTGTCCAGTGTGCTTCATCCTGGGAAGGATGGGGTTAGTGGATGGCTTCTCCACTGGTTTTGAAGGGGGCATTGTGCCCAGTGTGCTTCATCCTGGGAAGGATGCAGTGAGTGGATGGCTTCTTCCACTGGTTCTGGAGGGGGTGTTGTACCCTGTGATGCAGATTTTGGGGAGTGCAAGGTCACAGTCTCTCACCTGGGTGTCAGACCCACTGGATTTGCAGGACCAAGGACGCACAACAGCCCATGGAGGCAGGACTACACATTGTCTGCCGGCAGTGACGGCTGCTCAGTGGTAGCAGTGGCAGGGCTGTTGGCGGTGCTGGCAGTGGTGGGGGGAGGCCCCAGCCCGTCCCCAGCAGCCTTGGACGGCTGCCCACTGGGGCTGCTGCTGCTGGCGGTGGTGCTGGTGGCGGTGCTGGCAGGGGTGGGAGGAGGCTCCAGCCCATCCCCTGCAGCCAAGGACGGCGGCCCACTGGGGCTGCTGCTGGCGGTGGTGCTGGTGGCGGTTCTGGCAGTGGTGGGGGGAGGATCCTGCCCATCCCCTGCAGCCTCGGACGGCTGCCCACTGGGGCTGCTGCTGCTGGTGGTGGTGCTGGTGGCGGTGCAGGTGCTGGCAGTGGTGGGGGGAGGCTCCAGCCCATCTCCTGCAGCCTCGGATGGCTGCCCACTGGGGCTGCTGCTGCTGCTGGCGGTGGTGCTGTTGGCGGTGCTGGCAGTGGTGGGGGGAGGCTCCAGCCCATCCCCTCCAGCCTCGGACAGCTGAACCACCATTGATGGTGGTGGGGGCCCGAATGAGTCCCAGCACCAGTCCTCCTGCCCTTCCTGCCTGCTGGTGCAGGCCCTTTGCCCTTCCTGTCAGCAGCCGGGGATTGCCCCTTGCCCTTCACACCTGCAGCTGGTGGTGCCTCCTTGCCCTTCCTTGATGCACATGCTGCAGACACCCTGTCCCACCTGCAGTAGCTGTCGACCCTACTGTCCCCCTGGACTGGGTGGCTGAGGTGCTTGCCTGGGTGTTCTTCATCCTGGCCTGACATGAAGGACGGGGGAGGAGAGGTAGGGAAGAGGTCAATGGTGGAGAGGAAAAGCATCTTAGGGACATTGGGGCAGGAAGAGGGTGAAGGTTTGGGAGTGGAGGAAGAGGAAGTGGTTGTAGGAGGTGTCTGTCTGCTGTGTTTTGGTGCAGTTGCATGGGCTAAATGCTGTTGTGAGGTGGATGGCTGTTGGGTGTCTGAGTGCTTGCATTTGGGTACCTTGGGAGGACGGGGCACAGACACAGTGGGAGAGGACACAGGGGATATGTGCATGGAAGTGGGGATGGTGACTGCCAGTGAGGGGCGTGTAGTGATAGGCGTGATGGTGGTAGTGGATGAGGATGTAGTGCATGCAGGTGTGAGTGTAGACGCTACTGGGAGGGAGGTGGATGATGAGGAGGAGGAGGAGGGCACAGTGGAAGCAGTGGATGTTGGTATGTCTGCATCTGGATGGTGTTTGTGTGAGTGCCTGTGGAATGGTGTGTGGTGCTTGTGTTTGCCTGAACCACTCCTGTGTGTTGTCCTGGGTGCATACAGGTCTGCCTGTGTGCTTGAGATAGGTTGGGGTTGAGGGGAATGGGATTGGGCAGAGGAGGTTGGAGGGGGGAGGCTAGAAACAGGGACAATGGCTGCCATCAGGGAGGAGGCCCGAGCCTGGATTGATCTCTGTTGGGCCACCATGCCAGAGTGAATGCCCTCCAGGAATGCATTTGTTTGTTGCAAATGGGATGCCCGCCCCTGGATGGCATTCACAATTGTTGACTGCCCAACAGAGATGGATCACAGGAGGTTAATAGCCTCCTCACTCAGAGCAGCAGGGGTAACTGGGGCAGGGCCTGAGGTGCCTGGGGCAAAAGAGATGCCCACCCTCCTGGGTGAGCGGGCACGGGAAACACGCTGAGGGGCTGCTGGGAGGGTGGTGCTGGTACGGGGGTGGTGGCTGTACCTGTAATTGGGGTGGGCACATAGGTGTCCGCCACCTCCTGGGAGCTTCCATCGGAGGAGGTATAACTGTTAGAACTGTCCCCTCCAGTCTCCACCGTGGTGCTCCCCTCGCCCTTTGTCCCACTGGTGCCCTCACCGTTGGTGGATTCGGCCTCCTGGGCCCTGTGGGATGCAGCTCTGCCCGTCCGCGGCGCCTCTACTCCTCCACCAGATGATGCTAATGCACAAAAGGACAGGGTGACAAAACAAAAAGGGGGGGAACGAGACAAGTGATACACTTGGTCATTGGCGGCAACAACAACACCGTTGACGTACACAACACACTCACACACAGGGAACAGCCCTACGCACTAGGCAATGCACTGCCAGTCACAATGCTAGTCACCAGCCCATGGACAGGGATACTAAACACCAATTGCAATGTACCTGAGACCCACAGACCCCTGCCCAGTAGTGGAGGCCTACTAGCTTGTTTGGAGGAGGTTGTCATCAGGCCCTGCCCAACATGGGCCCTACCCTGCACTGGCCAGACTGGCCTAAGGGCACCCACGGGCCCACATCTCCCACCCGGATGCCACCCCACCACGCTCAAGTAGTATATTGGGACACTGTACTCACCCCCTTGTGGCTGCTGTGATGCCCTTAAGCACCCATCCAGCTCCGGATAGGCCACTGCCAGTATGCGGGCCATCAGGGGGGTCAGGGTTCGACAGGCACCCCTTCCTCATTGGGAGGCCATCCACAGCTGGGCCTCCGCCGTCTTCCGTGCCCAGCGTCTCAGGTCCTCCCACCGTTTGCGACTGTGGGTGTTCCGCCTGCCATAGACCCCCAGGGTCCGCATGTCCTGACCTGCAGAGAAATACACATAGGAAAAGGTATCAATGAGACCGTCCTGCCTGTCACATTCATGGCCCACCATAGCCCTCACATCCCCTTACGCACAGACATTGCCCACCATACATGCAGCACGCTGCCGAGGGCCCTTACCCCAAACACCCCCACACACTCGGCCCTCACACACAGCACTCCATGCACCCTTGTCCCATTCATCGTGCTCCCAGTGCACTCAACTATAGGTCTGGAGGCCCATACAGCATTCGGTACTGGGGTAGGACCCCATCCAGCAGTCTCTCCAACTCTGCAGTGGTGAAGGCAGGGGCCCTTTCCCCAGTGACACGAGCCATGGTCGGTTCCAGACACAGGTCGGAGCAGCACTTGCAGTGTAGGTCCTCTCCTGTTGAAGGTCAGGTAGCAAGTGGGTGAACAGATAGAAAATGGCGGTCACGTCCGCAGCGGTGCGTACCGTCACCGCCGGCATACATCACCATTGGCCACCGTAACCCATAGGGCCCAATGGGATCCAATGAGGATTTGCACTGAGTTTTCGACCGCATCCCTCAATGGCGCACAACGTCAGCGGAATTCCCTCATTTCCACCTGTCTCTCCCTACAGGACAGGAGGACGCCATTTCAGGGGGGGGGGGGCGCAAGCCATGGCACCTAACTGTGTCACAATACATATAGGCACCATTGGGCCTAAACAACAATATTGTGTTACAGTCACAACATGCAATACAGTGTAATGTTTGGAAATATGGACTACTGACCAGCTACTCACCGTTTGCCCCCTAGATTGCAACCACTGCGGATGAATAGGAGATGGAGACACACCCCCATGTAAAGGCCCCTGGTGGACTTGGCAACGATGGAGGACAGGCACATTATCCTCATCTGTAGACTGGACAGGGCCACAATCACAGAGCTGTGTGCCCAATTGGAACCTGACCTGAAATCTGCTATTCGTCAGCCCACCGGGATCCCCCCTCTTGTGCAAGTCCTATCTGTGCCCCATTTCCTGGCAAGAGGCTCCATCCAACTGACAGTGGGCTTGGCAACAGGAATGTCTCAACCAATGTTCTCAATGGTGCTGAGCAGAGTATTGTCTGCCCTGATTAAACACATGTGCAGCTACATCGTTTTCCCCCAGGTGGAGGATTTGTCCACAGTGAAAGCTGATTTCTATGCAATGGGACATATCCCCAACATAATTGGGGCTACTGATGGTACACATATTGCATTTGCCCCCTCCGGAGAAATGAACAGGTGTTCAGAAATCGAAAGAGCTTTCCCTCCATTAATGTGCAGGTAGTGTGCCTGGCGGACCAGTACATCTCCCATGTCAATGCAAAGTATCCCGGGTCTGTGCATGATTCCTTTATCCTGAGGAATAGCAGCATCCCATATGTGATGGCTCAACTCCAGAGGTACCAGGGGCCAGATGTAGGTAGGAAAAAAATAGCGAGTCGGAAATTGCGATTCAATGCGAATCGCAATTTCCGACTCGCAAAATGGGATCCAAGAAAAAAGTGTGACACCAATTTGCGACTCGCAAATGATGCAGCACCGCATTTTGCAAGTTCGCTTCTAGCGAGGTCGCTTTTTGCGACCTCGCTAAAAGCGAGCTTGCAGTTTGTGAGTCGGGTGTCGCAAATTGCGACTGGCCCGCAAATTGCCTGCAGGTGCAGCATAACAGTTTGGAAATTCACTTCCTGGCTCTTGGTGATGACATCAGAACCAGGAAGTCATCAAATACACCTGGGAGGAGGGAGGACCACACCCTTTCCAAACTGCTGTGCAACACCCAGGAGAGAGGACCTGCTGCTACTATGGAGGAAACAGGCAGTGCTGGGAGAAGAAGAAAACTGGTGCTCACTGAGGAATGCTACCAGCACCATGACAAACTGTTTGGGAAGGCAGCCCTGAGTGTCCCAGACACAGAAAAAAAGAAGATTTAGCTGCAAATCCAGGACCGCATTAATGCCATAGGGGTGAGCCACCGCACCCTGGAGGAAATCAAGAAAAGGTGGTATGGCTCCAGGACAAAGCAGAGGGTAGCAGAGCGACTCAGAGAAATGAGGGGCACCGGAGGAGGCCCATCCACCGTCCCACCACCCAGAGCCATGGAAGCAATGGTGGAGCAGACCCCGGAGCCTGAGGCCGTACTTGGAATGGGAGAAGTGGACAGTTCTGCGCCAGGGACATCCAAAAGTGAGTACCATGAGATATGCCTTCACACCTACAAATGCAGTATCCACACTCTTCCAGTACACAGCAGCAGACACAACCAGTCTAGCTCCATTCCAGTCTAGCAACACTAGAATAGTGCAATATGGGCAATGTAGTTCAGTAGTCAGCATATAGGCAAATGTTTATTATGAGGCATAAAACAGATGTGAGAAACTGACAGTGTGTTCCCTATGTCCCACAGGTCTCCCACAAGACACCTCCAGCAGCGACAACATGCAGGGAGGAGACAACAGGCCAGAGACAATGTAGGAGGCTGCAGCAGAAATTCCTGGGCCCAACAGGACACCACCACAGTCCCCTCAGGAACAAGAGCAGGAAATGGGGGAAGCTCACACGACCCCTGGCCCCAGCCCCACAGCTAGTCGTCCAGAGCCAGCAGCATGACAAAGGCGCAGACACAGATGCCGAGTTCTGGCGGTGCCCCAGGAGGAGATAGGGGAGGCAGCAATGTCAGGAATAGAGGCATCCCTCCTTAACGGTCAGGCCTGCAAAACAGACAATTGCAGTCAATATCAAGTACATTGCACAGAATGGAGAGCAACATGACCACTGGCCTGGCTGAAGTGAACACGCAGTTCACTAGACTGAATGAAAATGTGGGGGATCTCACCCAGGCCATCCGCCAACTTGTGACGGAAATGGTGGCAGACAGACGCAGTGCAAGGCGCAGGGTGCGCCACACAGTGGCACCCTTCGACCGCATGGCAGCTTCAATTGGGCGTCTTGCAACAAACACTACTGGCCTGCCTAGACGGACACTGAGTCTACAGGTGGAACTTGCCCACTTTGCGGGGATGTGGCACGTGGACTTGGCCGCATCAGCCACGCAGTGGACTTGCTGGAAGCTAGGCAGGTGGCAAGGGGCACAGGTGAGACCCCTCAGGACAGTGAGGAGGGGTCCACAATAAGCAGTGTGTCTGCAAGTGACTCCCGTGTGCTGAGGAGTGCAAGTGCATGGCAGGGGTCAGCTGACCCACCTGGGATGAGCTATGCTGGGCGCACAAGGAGGAGGGTGTAAGCCATCAGACAGCATGAGTCATGAGGCACATGATGTCAATGTGTCCTCATTACGTTTGGACATGTACGGACCTTAACGGACAGCACTTTTCTTTCATCATTTAGTTAACAAATAAAAAGGTTTTGTTTGTTCCACTACACAACTGGGCTCTGTTTGTCTGACATCAGTGAGTGTGGTGACAGTTGCCACGTACCTGCTAAAGTATTGGGTTGCAATGTGGTCCCATCTCTGTCTGTCTTGATTTGCAATGCTTCTATCCCCAGGCTGTCGGTGTGGTAGCTCTTGCTCCTCATCCTCCGAAACTGTGCCTTCAGGGGTGAGATGTAACCCATGTCTGGCGGCAATGTTATGTAGGATTGCACATGCGCCAACGATCGTGAATGCTGTTTCTGGGGCATACTGGAGCGCACCTCCACTTTTGTGGAGGCATCTGAATCTTGCCTTTAACAAGCCAAAGGTCCTCTCGATGACAGTTCTGGTCCGCCGATGGGCACTGTTATATCGTTCTCATTGCCAGGTGTTAGGTACAGGGTAAGTATCCATGGTCTTACAGCATATGCACTGTCACCTGTTTGCAAACATAAGCAATGTTAGCAGGGCATGGATGGTTTCTACAGTAACCTGTATGTATGGCTTCAGGGTGTATTCAGCAATACCTAATAGATATCCGTCTCCAAACTCCCCATGTTCCAGGCGTTGGTGTATCCCACTGTGCCTGAATATGTATGAGTCATGTGTACTCCCTGGAAATTTGGCTACAATGTCAGTAATGACATTATGGGCGTCGCATACCACCTTGATGTTTAGTGAGTGGGTACATTTCCTATTGCGGAACACATATTCCAGATTTGCAGGAGGGCAGATTTGTATATGTGTCCCGTCCACACACCCTATAACCTGGGGGAAGCTGGCAATTCTGTAGAAGTTCAACTTGGTGCTCTTAATTTCTGCCTCATTGCTGGGAAGGTATATGTATCTGGACATGTGTGTGAGTATGGCATCTAGGAAACATCTGAAGAATCGTGAGTGTGCACTTTGGGATACCCCACCTGCCACAGCAATCACCCCCTGATAGCTACCCAAGGCCAAGAGGTGCAGTGAGCATAGCACTTGTGTGGGGATGGCGCTGCCGCACATTGTCTGTCGTTGAAGCTGCGGATTGAGTATTTCAATTAATTCTAATATTGTTGCACGGCTCAGTCTATAATTGTCATAAATCTCCTCCTCAGTTTGTTGGAAAAGTGTCTGTCTGGTTCGGTATATCCTCTCCTGTCTCTGGCTCCTCCTCCTCCTTTGCTGGGCGGCGTGGACTCTCCTCCTCCATGCTATCACATACAGTTCAGCCATCTTGAGTAACCCAGATGCCTTCTGGGTCTCCTTTTATATTTTGGTTCTGGTTACCACCTGCTCTGACTTAGTGGTAATTTGGGTGTGCAAAATGGGCTTTTTGCAACTACTCGGAATTTGCGACTGGCTTTTTCATATGGTTTGCGACTCGGAAATTGCGGCTTCCTCTTTGCGGGTCACACAATCAGGTCGCTATTTTTGCGAGTCGCAAATGGCTCGCATCGCAATTTGCACTTCGGAAATAGGATTTTTGCATCCCATTTCAGATTTTGCGAGGTCGCAAATTGCGAATCGGGCCATTTGCGACTCGCAAAACTTTGCTACATCTGGTCCCAGGTGTGGCTAATAGATAAGCCCTGGTTCCCACCCAGGGGTTGTTGGTGTATTAGTATGGTGTGGGCCCTAAGGGTTAGTGTGTGTCTAACAGTTGTCCCTCGATATTTGCAGGTGACTCTGGTTACCCCAACCTCTTATGGCTACTGACCCGTGTGATGAATCCCAGGACAAGGGCAGAGGAAAGTTACAATGAGGCACATGGGCGAACAAGATAATAATAGAAAGGACATTTGGCCTCCTGAAGGCCAGGTTTCGTTGTCTCCATCTAACAGGTGGATCCCTGTACTACTCACCCAAGAAGGTGTGCCAGATCATCGTGGCATGCTGTATGTTGCACAATCTTGCCTTATGTCGCCAGGTGCCTTTTCTGCAGGAGGATGAGGCTGGAGATGGGCGTGTGGCAGCAGTGGACCCTCTAGACCAGTGGTTCTCAATCTTTTGACTTCTGTGGACCCCCACTTTATCATTACTGGAGCCCGGGGACCCCCACTGAATCTTTATTGGAATCCTGGGACCCCCACTGAGTCATTACTGAAAGCTGGGGACCTAATCTGTTAATGTTATTTATTTTTCTAATCTGTCGTGGACCCCCTGAAGAGGCTTTGCGGACCCCCAGGGTTCCCCGGACCACAGGTTGGGAACCACTGCTGTAGACAGTGAAGATGAGGAGGCAGAGGATGAGGATGAGGAGAACAGAAGTGCAATAATACGACAGTACTTCCAAGGACACACAGGTAAGACACTGTAATTACACTTCACATTGACAGTTTTGTATTTGACATTGTCACTGGCATGCTGATTTTCTCACGTCTATGGCCACTTACTGTACCCTTTGGCATCTCTATTTTCAGATATTTGTGAACCACTATCGCTCCTGGTGTGTTGACTGCAGCCAACTACAGGTCATTCCTATGTATACATTACTGTACAGTTATATTGCAGTGTTTAAAGCTTGTTAAACTAATACATGGTTAAACGAATTGACAGACTCCATACTTGTATTTATTCAAATGGTGTTTATTTCAGTGTTAATGATTAGAGGGGGATGTGCAATGGGCTGGGGTGATGATGGAGGAATGTCCAGGATAGATCCAGTCTATTTGTATCACAGGTGCACTGTCCAAGGGGGCATAGGAAGGGGAGCAATGGCAGTTCAAGGTGGACAGGGTGACAGAGTGGGACACAAAGGTGACATTCAGGAGAGTCTTATTTCCTGGCGGGGGTCTTGGCAATGTTCTCTGGTTTCTGCCTGGATCGCAGGGACCGTTTGCGGGGTGGTTATCCTTCTGCAGGGGGTGGGGTGCTGGTGGCCTTATGCTCATGTGGCGGGGCCTCCTGTCCACTAGCGGCAGCGGAGGTGGAAGGCTGTTCATCAGTTTGGCTAGTGTCAGAGGCCCGGTGGTGTGCCACTGCCTCCCTCATGGTGTTTGCCATGTCTGCCAGCATCCCTGCAATGGAGACCAGGGTGGTGTTGATGTCCTTCAAGTCCTCCCTGATCCCCAGGTACTGTCCCTCCTGCAGCCACCGGGTCTCCTGCAACTTGGCCAGTATCTGGGAATGGTGAGTGCCTCCTGGAGAGTCGGTTCCCTGGGCTTGTCCTCCCCCTGTCGCACAGCAGTCCTCCCAGCTTCCCTTTTGTCCTGTGCCTCTGTCCCCTGAACCGTGTGCTCACTGCCACTGACCCCTGGTCCCTCATCGTCATGTGTTTGTGGGGTGGCCTGGGTCCCTGTAGTGGTGGACACACTGCTGATTGATGTGTCCTGGGGACAGAAGTATGTGCCCGCTGGGTGGGTACCGTGCTGGTGTTTCCTGAGGGGGAGGCTCTGTGGTGGTATGGGACTGTGCCTGGGTTATCGACTGTCTGGAGATCCCTGATGGGCCAGGTTGGTCATCCAGATCCAGGAGTCAAGAGCTGCTGTCATCACTGTGGCCTCTCTTGGGGGTAGACTGGAAGTTGCTGGCACCTCCTCTCCGGTGACGTTGGGTGGGGACCTGGGGGTGTAAATGCAGTGTTATTGTTTCTGTGTGTGACATCTTGTGCATGGGTGTGTTGCCCTGTATGGTTGTTATTGCCCTGGCAGCTTTGCCTTGTATGAGTAGTGATTTTGTGGGCTAGGTGATTCTCTCTGATGTGCATGCTTTAGTGATGGTTGTCCATGCAGGTCTTTGAGGGGTGTCCATGCATTGATGTTGCATGTAGGGCTTGGTATTGGGATGAGTGGGTTGTGGCGGTGGGGTGTGTGGGAGGTGGTAGAGTGATGGGAGTGAGGGTAAGGGTGGGGGTTTGTGATGGCATGCAGGTAGGGGGGGTGATAGTAATAGAGATTTGACTTACCAGAGTCCAGTCTTCCTCCTACTCCTGCCAAGCCCTCAGGATGCATGATTGCCAGGATTTGCTCCTCCCATGTTGGTAGTGGTAAGTGAGGAAGTGGGGGTCCACCGCCAGTCCTCAGCTATTTGGTGTCTTGCTGCTGTGGAACGAACCTTCCCCCATAGGTCGTTCCACCTCTTCCTGATGTCATCCCTTGTTCTTGGGTGCTGTCCCACGGCATTGACCCTGTCCACGATTTTCTGCCATAGCTCCATCTTCCTAGCAATGGACATCCGCTGCACCTGTGATCCGAATAGCTGTGGCTCTACACGGACGATTTCCTCCACCATGACCCTTAGCTCCTCCTCAGAGAACCTGGGGTGTCGTTGCAGTGTCATTGGTGTTTTGTGAATGGTTTGGGTGAGGGTGTGTGGGGTACTGTGTTGGGGTGTGTGATGTAGGGTGCGTGGATGGTGTATAGGTGATGGTGGTGTGTGTCTGTGGTCTTGTCTGTGGTCTTGCTATCTCTCTTGAGGCACTTGTTTTTATTGGTAAAGGGTTGTGGGTAATGTGGGTGTGTTTTATAGTGGTGTGGGTGTCTGGGTGTGGTGTGTGTATGTGTAGTTTGAAATGTCCAATGTGGTGTAGTTATGTACCGCCAATGGTTTAGCACCATTGAATGTCCGCAGTGGTGATTCATGGGTCATAATGCTGTGGGGGTAGTTCTGTTGGCGTAACGGTGTGGGTTTTGCTACCGCCAGTTTATCAATGACCTTTGGTCTGGCAGACTTGTGTGTGTGGCTGTATAGTGACGGATTTCTTTGTGTGGGTCATAATATGGATAGCGGTAATCTGCTGCTGCGGCGGTATGTTGGCGCAAGTCAGCATTACCGCCAATGTCATAATGAGGGCCTAAGTGATTTGCCCAAAATCTCAGGATGTCGAGCTGACGCCAAAAGTCAAACATGGTTCCCCAGTCGCAAAGACTGCATTTCTGGCCGTGACGTCACATCCTCTCCCCTAATTGTAACAAATAATCAAGTGATCAACTGGATAACAAAACATAAAGATAGCAAATCATCTGAAGATTGAGAACTCAGAAAATATGTTCTCATTTTAGATTTTATAGCACTAACCATAACTTCTATGGGAATAAGGCCCTCTCATTTTTATAATTTCTAAAGGAAATGCTTTAGGTATTACAGTTACATCAAGATGACGTCGGGATTGCTACACGTCTGTAATAAATATAGAATGTTAGCAATCTAGTTCATCAGAAGAATACTGTGGGGAGGCAGATGTCAGAGGCACATGCTCGTATATTGGAGGGGCAGGGATGAAGGTGCAGAGGGAACAAGTTGATAATGCTGGGCAAAGCAGGAGGTTCAATGGGGGCAGAATGAACCATAGTGGACAGGGGAAGAGGGGGCAGGGGCAACAAACCCACTATGCAGGACAGACAAAAGAGGCTGTGGCACTATAACAGACCAATGAGGGCAGAAGGAAGAGGCAGTGGCAGTGCAACCACATATGATGACAGGCCCAATTCGGGCAGGAGACTCCTGATGTTTTTAAGCCCAAAAGGGCTTTATTTTATCTGCCTCCTGCCTACAATATACTTTTTTCAAAGTAAGTCAGTGGGGAAAATCAATTTGCCATTTTATTTTCAAAATCGCCCTTTTACCAAGTTCAAAGTGTTGGCAAGCATCGTACATTGGTTCACAGAGGGCAGGAGGAATAAGGTAAGGACATGGAGTCAGATAACAGAGAAAGGACAGGAGAGAGATGGGCAGGGGCATAGAACTAGCCCCACAGGACAAGTGTCAGGGTTTGCATTTGCACAATATATCACACAGGGCAAGCAGGATGGCAGTGCAGCACAGCACACCATGCAAATCAATAGGAAGGGGACAGGGCAATGTACATTGTGAACTGAGAGCAGAGGGGAAGAGGGACCATACTGGGCAGACAGGAAGGTGAGTTGGAGCATACCAGTCAATAAAGGGCAGGAGGGAGGGGGAAGGTGCATGTACTTGGACAACAGAGGGTAGGGAGGAGGTGGATGTGTCAGCAAGCTAACTGTCCAGGGCAGGCAGCAAGGGCAGTGGCAGAACAACAGCCACAAAGGGCTGTAATGAGGGAGCAGGGTCCTGGACTTGGACAATGAACGGCAAGGAGGAGTGGGGGCAGAAGAAGCAAGCTTGGATGGGTGCAGCACAATGCCAGGCCGGGCCCTGCAGCAACCCCCCCCCCCCACCGTGCATTGCGATGGGCATCTTACTTAATGTTAAAAATCCCGAGAAATCCACTGGAATTCATTGAAAAAAACAAAAGATACATATACCTTATGGTTAGGAAATAGAATTAAAAACCATTAGAATTTCACTAGAAAAACAAAGGTTACAGGGATGTTATAGTACGGTTCAGAATTTCCACACATAAAACCATAGAAATTCAGCAGAAATGGTTTCAGTCATTTCAAGTAACTATAACTCGTGCCCTAAGGTAACTATAATTTGAGCCCTCACCATGCACTGCTAATTACCCCACATGTTACATCACTCATGACATCTTCAATGACATCATTGATAATATCACGTTAATATTTACAGTAAAAATATTGATGAGAAAACTATGCATGGCATGAGCGTGAGCTATAGTTACTTTAGGGTATGAGTTATAGTTACTTGAAATATATCTAGCAGCTGAATTTCTATGGTTTTGTGTGTGTAAAATCTGAACTTAACTTAAGTATCTATCTATCTATCTATCTATCTATCTATCTATCTATCTATCTATCTATCTATCTATCTATCTATCTTTCTATCTATCTATATGTGTATATATATATATATAGCCACTTTGGACTTGAGTGTGTGGTGTGTTCCAACCGGTAGGGCTGCACCAGTAAATATTCTCTCACTGTTGTTGTTGAATGGCAGCAAGAATGAAGTACACTCCTGGCAGGTTTAAGAAAATGCTTAATTTAATTGTAACAGCATAAAAGCATAAAAAGTACAAACCCCAACGTGTTTTGGTCTTCCCTGGGTCCTATATATTAAAAGTGCTCATGCTAGTGCAAATCAGTGTAACACCACTTGATGGGAGACATTAATTATTCCTTCAAATTTCCAAGTGCTTTCCTTGTTTATTTCCACAGAGTCTTTATCCCAAGTTTTGGCAATTCTATTATTCACTGTTTTAAATAAAAAAGCAACTTAAGCACTTGGAACTTTTCAGAATTGTGACTTAAAATCCAACTTTACAATTAAAGAGGGTTTTAAATTACACTTCATTAGACACCAAGCTCAACATTCCTACTTCCTCCCAATTAAATATTATCGCACATTAAATGTAATCAAGTAACCCAATGCTATCCAATGGGAGAGGCAGGCCTTGCAGTAGGAAAACAAATAATTTAAGAGTTCTGCACTGGACACGTAAAAGTTAAAAGTACATGTTCAAGCTTTTAAATATACTGTACCCTGTCCTATGGGCTAGTTAGGGCCTACACTAGGGCCTAACCTAGGGGTGATTTATATGTATTAAAAAAGAAGGTTTAGGGCTGTCAAAAGGTTTATTTTGCCAGGTTCTAAATGACCGTCTAAAACTGCACACACAGGCTCAATGATAGGCCAGAGACATGTTTGAAATGGCTACTTAAATGGAAGTCACAATCAGTGCTGTAGGCCTACTAGTAGCATTTTATTTACAGGGCCTGAGTACATGCAGTACCACTTTACTAGGGACTTGTACATAATTTGGTGCCAGTTGGGTGTAAGACAATGTTACTATGCTTTAGGGAGTGAGCACATACACTTTAGCACTGGTTAGCAGTGACAAAGTGCACAGAGTACTCAGGCCAACAAAAACTAGTTCAGCATAAATGGAGGAGTGAGACAAAAAGATTGTGCGAAGACAACTTTAAAGCTGACAGGTCTAACACTGGTCCATTTTTTGGGTATTCAGGTTGTGAGCAGCCCTTCGCTTTCTCAGGTTAATGTGAGGGTTGCTTAACTTTAGTCATGCCAACATGAGATATCTGCTGCTAAATGTGGAGGGGGGATCTTTTTGAGGGGGCACTGTGTAAATTGTAAAAGCATGAATGCAGAGCCCCAAATGTTTTCTTAGGGACCCATTGCTGAATACCAGGGTTGCTATTACCTTTATTATTCACTACACTTGCTTCAACTTTATCTTATTCTTCAAAGTATTCTTCCATCCACTTTTCTGCCCTCATCATTGTTTTCCAAACTCTCATCCTCCCTCTTTCCTCCCTTTCTGTCTTTCTCTCTTGCTCTGGGCCAATGTCGGTTGTTGAAAAATGAGCCACAGTCTCCTACATTAAGTGCAGGTGCCTGTGACAGACACATTAAGTGGTGGGTATGGCTGGGAAAGCACACCTCACATAGAGAGTACAGGTTGATAAAGCAATCAGATCAAAACACACTGAGAGAGAGAAAGTGGGAGTAGGGGGGTAATTAGAGAGAACACAACCGTACTCAGCTCCCAAAAATAATACAAACACACAACTGGGAGTACGGGTTTCTTGTAACGGGGGTGAATCAATAGTATATCACTTATGACACTATGCCCCTCGTGATCCTCAACTAGAGGCAAGACACGGGTGGACTGTGGTGTGTGGTCTGAGAGGGGAATTTCCTTTACGGACTAGGTGGTCTCACACACTCTATGGTGTCATGCTTCATCATATGACCACCTAGCACCACCCAAGTAGGACAATGCCACCTGGGCGGACTCAACCTCTCTGTTATAGGAACATGAGGGAGTGCATAAATAAACTCTGGTTCTGGAAAAGGGGTCCAGCTAGACTAAAAAATAAAAACACCTAAACAGATACCCATGTGAGTTTTTTAATAGGGGTTTCTGTTTGGTGTGATTAAAAAGGGGACTGAGACACCAATGTGAGAGCAATGACTCACTGGGTCGCCTATCTAAAAGGAAGAAGCCAACATGTTTCTGCCCTCAAAAAATGAGCTATGGAAGGTCTTGGGGCATTCATCAGGGCGAAGGATCCCTGTTATTCATGCTCAGTGAGCACTGAATAATTAAATCACAATAGTGTAGGAAATAAAAGGTCAGTGATACCCAAATGGGCATGGGGGGCCTACCTTGCCAAGGAAATACCTGGGGAGGACCTAAAGGAAATAAAACAAATCAGACCGGTACTGAGAGTGATAGGGTGTCACAGCAATACACAGCAAACCACATCAAGGACAAAAGGAATTAAGTCGAACGTTTGTAATCTATTCAAATACAGTAATCACAAAAATATATATATATATATTTACACTATAAACAAATATATACACCAAGAATACAAGTCCAAGGTATTCCACCATCATAGTCTGTGGACCTCTGGGGCCAAAATGCATGGGCAAGGCCCACACTCAATACCCGATCAAAACGGAGAGAACACTGCTGGGGCATCAGATAGAAATCTAACAGGCACCTCAGGGGGAAGCGAAGGGGGACACCTCAGCCGGATGAGTGCACAATGCCAGATCCACGAGGGGGCTCCATGCCCACTGTGGTATCCTGGGGAGTGCAAAACCACAGTCACACAAGCCTTTACAGTGGGTGGGTTGCTCACTGCTTTATCCTGGGGAGTGCAAAGCCACAGTCTCTCAAGTCTTTCCAGTGGGTGGGTTGCCCACTGGTGCATCCTGGGGAGTGCAAAGCCACAGTCTCTCAAGTGGATGCCTTACTCCACTGGTTCTGGAGGGGGCTTTGTGCCCAGAGTGCTTCATCCTGCCAAGGACAGAGGTAGTGGATGTAAATCTCCACTGGTTCTGGAAGGTGCCTTGTGCCCAGAGTGATTCATCCTGCTCGTGGCGGCCTCAGTAGCGTTGGAAGCTTTGGCGCTCATTGGCCTACGGTGCTGGTGTCGGCGGTGCCCTGTTCAGCTGTGCTGGTGGTGGCGGTGTCCTGTTCAGCGGTGCTTGTGGCGGCGGTGTCCTTGGCAGCAGTGCTTGTGGCGGCGGTGTCCTTGGCAGCGGTGCTGGTGTCGGCGGTGTCCTGTTCAGCGGTGCTGCTGGTGGCGGTGTCCTGTTCAGCAGTGCTGGTGGCGGCGGTGTCCTTTGCAGCGGTGCTGGTGGCGGCGGTGTCCTGTTCAGCGGTGCTTGTGGCGGCGGTGTCCTTGGCAGCGGTTCTTGTGGCGCCGGTGTCCTTGGCAGCGGTGCTTGTGGCGGCGGAGTCCTTGGCAGCTGTGCTTGTGGCGGCGGTGTCCTTGGCAGCGGTGCTGGTGGCGGTCTTGTCCACCATGCAGGTTTTCGACGACTTGCCTGTTTTTCTGTGCCCCTTCCCCACCTTGGATGGTGGCGCAGCTGTCTTCCCACTCCCAACTGTACCCCTGGGAGAGGCTTTGGTGGTAGACGTTTTGCCTCTCTCCCGCCGGGCACTGGCCAACTTTTTGTGCTTTTGAGGTGGGGGACTGTCCGTGGTCTGGCTCCTTGGCACACTGGCTGACCTGCTGTTTGGCGCACTCCAGAAGCTGGTTACTACTGGCACCAATGTTCCCGCAGATGTTGTGGCTGAGGTGCTGGGTTGGGACCTGGAAAGGCGGGCCCTAGGAGACTGAAGGGGTGGGGGAGGTGAGGGGAAGAGGTCAAGGTTGGACAGGAAAAGTTTTTGGGACACACTGGGACAGGTAGATGGAGGGGTTTTAGGAGTGGAGGAAGAGGTAGTGGTTGTAGGAGGTGTACGTTTGCTGACTTTGGGTGAAGGTGCATGGGCTGGAGGCTGTCGTGAGCTGGATGGCTGTTGGGTGGGTGTGTGGCTGCGTTTGTGTACCTTGGGAGGTGGGCTCACAGACACACTGGGAGAGGACACAGGGGATGTGTGAATAGTAGTGGGGGTGGTGACTGCACGTGAGCGGGGTGTGGTGGTGGGTGTGCTGGTGATGGAGGTAGTGGCTGAAGATGTAGTGCATGCAGGTGTGAGTGGAGACGAGACTGGGAGGGAGGAGGGAGACGAGAAGGAGGGGGACACAGTGGAGGCAGTGGATGTTGGTATGTCTGCATGTGTATGATGCTTGCATGAGTGCCTGTGGGATGTGTGGTGCTTATGTTTGCCTGAGCTTCCCTTGTGTGTTGACGTGTGTGCATGCTGGTCTGATGGTGTTCTTGGGATAGGCTGAGGTACAGGGATTTGGGTCTGGGTGGAGGAAGTTGGTGGGGGGAGGCTAGAGACAGGGACAATGGCTGCCATCAGTGCTGAGGCCAGAGTCTGAAAAGCTCGCTGTTGGGCTGCCTGACCAGAATAAATACCCTCCAAGTATGCATTGGTCTGTTGCAACTGCCTCTCTACACCCTGGATGGCATTCAAAATGGTAGACTGCCCAACAGTGAGGGACCTGAGGAGGTCAATGGCCAGATCATCGTGGCCTGCTGTATGCTTCACAACTTGGCTTTGCGACAACAGGTACCTTTTCTGCGCGAGGATGGTCCAAATGGAGGTGTTGTGGCAGCTGTGGAGCTTCTGGACAGTTAGGACGAGGAAGCAGAAGAAGAGGACATAGACAACAGGAACACAGTGATCCAGCAATACTTCCAGTGAGACACAGGTAAGAAGACAACACTGCCTGCTACATCTGATTTAATTCTTCTACCTCTCATCTGTCTGACATTTTCACCCAGTGTATGAACACAGAGTTGTCACTTTCCCTTTCGATTTCACAGATGTGGGTCCCACTGTGTGACCTCTGCTTTGTTTCCGCATGGACTAGAGCTGTGTGACATAGGTATGTTGACATTACATTGGATATAGCATTTTTCCACAGATATTGCAAATACACATTTTCGAAAGCACAGACTGACTCCAGATTGTTTTGTGATTTAAGGGTGTTTATTTAAGTGCTAAATAGTGGAGGGGTTTGTAAAATGGTCAGGGGTGATGGTGGAGGAATGTCCATGGCAGAGTCCAGTCTATTAGTCTCACAGGTACATTGTCCAAAGGGGCATAGGAAGTGGAACTAGGGCAGTTTCAGTATGGACAGGGTGACAAAGTGGGACAGAAGGATGACAATCAGGGTGGTCTCATTTCTTGGCGGGGGTCTTGGCATTGTTCTCTGTCTTTGTCCTGGATCTCAGGGACCGCTTGCGGGGTGGTTCTCCATCTGCAGGGGGTGTGGTGCTGGTGTCGTGGTCCTGTGGCGGTGCCTCCTGTCCACTAGCGCCAGCAGAGGTGGTGGGCAGTTCTTCATCCAGGCTAGTGTCAGGGGCCCCTTGTTGTGCCACAGTGTCCCTCCTGGTATTGACGAGTTCCTTCAGCACCCCTACAATGGTGCCCCGGGTGGAATTGATGGATTTGAGTTCCTCCCTGAACCCCAAATACTGTTCCTCCTGCAGCCGCTGGGTCTCCTGAAACTTGGCCAGTACCATTGCCATCGTCTCCTGGGAATGGTGGTAGGCTCCCATGATGTTGGAGAGGGCCTCGTGGAGAGTGGTTTCCTTGGTCTGTCCTCCCCCTGTCGCACAGCAGTCCTCCCAGTTCCCCTGTGTTCCTGGGCCTCTGTCCCCTGAACCGTGTGCCCACTACCACTGCTCCCAGGTCCCTGGTGTTGTTGGGGTGGTGGGTTAGCCTGGGTTCCCTGTAGTGGAGGACACACTGCTGCTTGATGTGTTCTGGGGACAGAGGTATGGGCCCGTTGGGTGGGTGCTGTGCTGGTGTTTCCAGAGGGGGGAAGCTTTGTAGTGGCCTGTGCCTTGTGAGGGGAACTGACTGTCCCGAGGTCCCAGATGGGCCGGGCTGGTCATCTTGATCCAGTTGGACAGAGCTGCTGTCATCACTGTGGGCCTCTTCTGTGGGTGGAGTGGACATGTGTGGACCCTCCTGTCCAGTGACGTTGGGTAGGGGTCCTGCAGGGGTGTAAAGGCATGATTATTGCATCTCTGTGTGCCATGGTGTGCAATGGGTGGGTCACCCTGTACCCTAGTGCTTCCATTCTTGTGTGGGACCTTCTGTGATAATGGTTTAGGGGGGTGTATAGGTATGTGCAGTGGACATGCTTTGGTGATGGGTGTCCATGCTTTGGTGTTGCATGCAGGGCTTGGGTTTGGGATCTGTGGTTTGTGATAGTGGGACATGTGTGAAGAGTTGGAGTGATGGGGGTGAGGGCGAGGGTGGGGTTATGTGATAGCATGTAGGTAGGGTGGGGGATATGGTAGTTAAAGGTTTGACTTACCAGAGTCCCTTCCTCCAGCTACTCCTGCGAGGCCCTCAGGATGCAGTATAGCCAAGACCTGCTCCTCCCATGTTGTTAGTTCTGGGGGAGGAGGTGGGGGTCCGCCGCCAGTCCTCTGAACCGCAATCTGGTGTCTTGAGACCACGGAACACACCTTCCCCCGTAGGTCGTTCCACCTCTTCCTGATGTCATCCCGTGTTCTTGGGTGCCGTCCACGATTCTGCGATATAGCTCCATCTTCCTAGCTATGGTGGTGTGCTGCACCTGTGATCGGAATAGTTTTGGCTCTACCCGGATGATTTCCTCCACCATGACCCTGAGCTCCTCCTCAGAAAACCTGGGGTGTCTTAGCGGTGCCATGGGGTGGTGTGGGTGATGTGTGGGGTGGTGTGTGCTATGATGTGTGGGGTGATATTTAGAGGTGTGTTGTGTGAGGTGCGTGAATGTTGTGTGAGTGATGGTGTTGAGTGCCTGTGGATGCTAGTGTTGTTTCTGGTGGTGTCTCTCTCTGGCCTTCTGTCGCAATTGTTGTCGTAGGGGTTTGTGGGTGATGTGGGTCTGTGTTTTATATTGTATTGGGTGTGTGGAAGTGGTGGGTGTATTTGTATCAGGTGTGTGTATTTCGATTTGTCCAATGTGGTAGTGTTTTGTAAATGTGTGTGTATTTTGATCGCGGCGGAGTGTACCTCCAATGGAATACCGCGGTTGAAAGACCGCCGTGTGGATTCGTGGGTTGTGATAGTGTGGGCGTATTCCTGTTTGCGTGACGGTGTAGGTTTTGTTATCGCCAGTTTATCACTGACCTTTGGTGTGGCGGACTTGTGTGGGTGTCTAGATTTTGGCGGATTCCGAGCTGTGGGTCATAATAGCTGTGGCAGAATTCCGCGGCTGCGGCGGTGTGTTGGCGGTCTTCTGCACGGCGGTAATTGGCTTTTACAGCCAATGTTGAAATAACCCCCTATATTGACAATGGTCAGAATGAGATTACAGAACAACTGCAAACTCTTTGGAGGGTCAAAATCACTCTACCAGTGACCTCACGTGACTGTGAAAAGGTTTCAGCAACGTGAATGTGATAACGTTGCCCATACAAAACTATCTTAGTAGTGCATGTGTTTCTTCACTAATGTTCATAGAGCTCATGGGCCCTTCTCTGCCTCTCTGAAATACATTGCTATGTGCTAATAGGTGGCTGACTGCCCATGTGGCTGATACGTATTCTACGAAAGTAGATTCTACTGCCCATCACAACAAACAAATTCTATATGCATGGGATTTTTTAAGTGGTTTTGTTACCCACATGATACTGATTCACATATTTAAAAGTTCTTCTTATTACTCATTTCTTGTAGTTAAACAACCTGAGGCAATACAGCATGATCTATAATGTCTGATTTAATAGAATACCCAGTTATAACTCTATCTTTCATAGGGAATTTTGTTTGCCATGCTCAGAATACCAAATGCTGTGTGCAAATCACATGTTATATAATGGTCAAAGTGATCAAATTGACAGTGTATATCATGACGGTATGTTTTTTAGGTTAATATATTTTATAGTTTTGATATTCACAATTGCTGTTTCTAGCATTTTTAATGCAAAGCAAGAACTGTGCTTTGTTCTTGTTGCCATGTTTTGTATGCCTAGCTTGTAGAACTTAATGGCTTGTCTACTGCAGTCAGTCAGACACCAAACCTCATCCACATTTGGCTGTTAATTTCTTCAGACAGGGAACTCAAGTCACAGGCTTAAGTACTGATCAGTTTTCATTTGGTAAATCTTGTAATGCTCTCAAATGTTCTCATGATAGACCTGATAAACATGTGTGTGAGGTCTTAAAGACTGATGTAATTTCTTGTGCTGTCACTTCCAGTGAGGCTGTGATGCCACTTCCTGTGATGTCATGTTCTAGGATGCCACACGCAATGTCACATGCCACAATGCCACCTGCATACTGCCTAACTTGGCTAGTCTCCCCCAGGGCCAGCGCATAATATTTAAATTGGGGGGTTGGGTTTAGGTCCCACTCGCTGGGCCAGTTCTAGGTCTTCAAGATACCATCCCTTGGGGATGAGTTAAAAATCAATGGGAAGGGGGTTCACAGCCTCCCTCCCCAAGCCTGCTTGAGACACCAGGGACCACCAGGGACCACATCCCTTGGAACTGAGTACGAAAGTTATGGGAGGGGCACATAGCCCACATGCCCCAGCCTTTATCAGACCCTGAGGACCCCATTTACTGGGGCCATTTAATTAAATGGTGATGGGGATGTGTCCCCTCTGTCCCAGGGCCATTGCATGACCCCACCTCCAGAGGCTGTCTCTAATACAGTGTCCCCAGGCCCCCGAACACCAAGAGCCTGGGTAGTGAATTCTTATTTGCTTCCACCCAGTGGGAACAGAAAGTTGTTCAAGAATTCCAGCCATAGTGTTTTTTTAAAAGTCAAAACAATGATCAAACTGTCCCTCAAAAATCCCTTTACAAGATCGGGAAGCACTTTCCATTAACAAGATTCCTTTTTCTGTTTGCATGTTAGGTAATCATTGCAAGAGCTTATGCCACCAATGGTGAAATATTTCAACACTTACCTGTGGCTCATAGATGAAGAGGCATACAGCCAGTATTACCTCTGCTAGGAGGATGATTAGGAGCAAGATAAAGAACTAGAAGGAAACAAAGAGAACATTGGTTAAGAAGTAGATATGACTCAGACTACTATATTTTAGGTTTTCAATTACTTACATACAGTGAGACCAAAATATCTTCTGTGGAGCAAATCATACATGCAATGAGGCTACATTTCATAACACAAGATGCTGAATCCAAACATGAGGCCCAAGAAAACACAGAGGGGGTTATTCTAACTTTGGAGGAGGTGTTAATCCGTCCCAAAAGTGACGGAAAAGTGACGGATTTACCACCAGCCGTATTACGAGTCCATTATATCCTATGGAACTCGTAATACGGCTGGTGGTATATCCGTCACTTTACCGTCACTTTTGGGACGGATTAACACTCCTCCAAAGTTAGAATAACCCCCAGAGTGCCTAAACACATTATGAGTGTGTTCAAATAATTACAACGCAAAACTCTCAACTGAAAAATCCCTCCTATGACAGAGCTTGTGTTTTTTCTTGCTATTTAACTTCAGGTCTTTGATACAGGGTTTTTCTAAGTTGAAATGAGCTTGGTTATCTAGAGTGAATGGACACAGCCAATAAAGGAGAGAGCAATTGAATAGGTATTTTGGATGGATATTCCGGAATGGTAAGATTGTTCGGGTCACAGAGCTACTTCCTGACCACAGGGCAGGTTCACAGGCTTGTGCCTACATTGATTTACTTTAAAGGAGACTGAGCCTCTGTATGAAATTTCCACAAAAAAATGCATTTATATGAGGGTGCTGTGTACCACTGACCCTAAATCAGCAGATTTTTCTCAGATTTAACAGCTGCCAGTTTACGGTTGTGTTCCAATCGCAAATGTGCCCTCTTGTTTTTCAAGTGAAGAAATTTCTTCTAATTCAAATCCATTCAATATTGACTGTTTTTTCCATACCCTAATGTGCACCTTACTCTGGCTTTCTGGGAACTAAGATCTAAGATCCTAAAAAAAGGGTAATGGTAATTCAGCGGCAGTAAGTCATCACCCAGAAACATCAATAGCACGAGGATCAGTAAAATCCTGTCTGGAATGAGGAATTACTGGAATTCGCTTCTCAAATTCTGGGCCTTTTACAGGAACATATACCATGAGAGTTGACGGTCCCTGTAAACAGTTTAAGTGGGACCATGACACTCCCCTAAAAAATGGAGAATTACAGCAGACATCCATACAACTACACAAGTTCTCAGGGTCATTTCCCATTTTCACCCCAGTTACCATCCAGACGTTTTATCATGTTTGCCTTGCGAAATATCCATAGGAGATTGAAACACCCAGAGCATTGCTTCCCAAATTTTTTAGAACCACGACCCAATTTTTATAACAACAAAGTTTTACCGCCTACCTAGCTTTAAAAGGTGTAAGGCAGGGCAAATCTGTAGTGTAATAACAGCAGTTGTTTTTAAATGATCAAACTTGACCACGCGCGTCAATATTGGACTGTGGCCAAGACGTTGACCCGCTCATAAACGTGAAAGATGCCAAACTGCACTGGAGTCTGGAACAGTTGGGGTGCAGGCCTGTGGCATACATTGACTAAAATTACAAGGTTTCTAAATAACTCATGTCCTGATACCAGTGATTATTTGGCCAAATCTGAGAAGCCCCTACTGCAGCAGAAATGAGATAGGCCGAATGTGGTGCAAAATATATATATATATATATATATATATATATATATATATATATATATATATATACTGGCAGTAAGTAGTTATAGTTCGGACCATTTTTTACACAGCAGAGTGTTTTTTAGTTTTGCTAATAACTTTGGTGCCACTTCACAAATGTACACAGAATTTTCAAAACGTATACTTTACTCGGATCATCTGCTATGTTGAAAGTTTCAGGGTGATCTGTCAAGCGGGGGCAAAGAAAAAGTGGGGGGGAACCAAAACACTTTTTTCCTATTCTACATCAGTGGGATTTTTTTAACACAACTACACCTCAAACTGTTAAATAGAATTCCCCCAAATTTGGCAGAAAGCTAGCTCTTGGTCCAGAAAGCACACTTTTTGTTATTTGGTTATTTGGTGTAAATCTCTTCAGTAGTTCTGGAGATATTAGAGCTGAGTCCCACAAAAAAGTGAAAAAAAGGGGCCAGAGTAGGGTCACCCTGAGCCCTATCCTTGGTCTAGGGGTCCCTTACGGACACCACCAAGGCTAAAAAGATTTTTTTTTTAAACGTCGGGAAAATCTGCAGATTCAGATCTGCGGATTTGCCTGACATTTTTTTTCTTAAAAAGGGCAGTCTACCACCCTTTTTAGGGTCGAGTGCACATACACTCCGTCCCTGTTGTAATCTCTCTTTGGGCTTTTAACCACGCCCATGTCAGGCCTGTCACTTCCATTGGTTTGTGGGCTTGCCTTTTAGAATCTGCTTGCTTTCAATAGTGAAAGGCATGCAAACGTCATGCCTTTTCTGGTGTTTAGACCACCTACACAGCACCGGTAAACTACTGAAAATATACGAGGCTCCAAGTTTTCAGCCTGATTTCTGCACTACTTTTTATTTTCCACGCAGCACGATCACGCTGGGTTTTACATAGCGCGATCACTCTAGGTTTTTTTCTTTCAATTTATGTGGCAAGAAAAGTCTGATTAGGAGTTTGCAACGCTAGTAGCTCTAACTAGAGCAAATGTGAGATCCGTTGCATTGCAAATGCTTGTTTATTTTGCCACTGGGTGGGCCAGGGCATCCTGGGATTGAAAGAGTAGGGGGCACAAGGGCCCCTCAACCTCATAGGACTTGTATTAGCACCGGGGACCGCCACCTCCTGGGGGCTGAAAAAAGATAAGTACTGGGGTCTGTTGTGGACCCCTGGCCCCGGGGACCTCCACCTCCCTGAAGCAAATTACAAATGTTGCAGGAGAGCCCTGGGGACTGCCAACCCCCCCCCCCCCTCCCAGGGCCGGTGTCTGCTATGTCCCAGGGTGATTACCTGACTTGACTGGAGCTTTGACCACTCCGCCAAGTCAGAGCAAACACTCTAGCTCCAGAGGCGGGGACCCGGCTGGGACCACAGGGGCATTCAGGCTCTCCCCACTGTCCCATTGCACACTGGGTGCCCTGCAGAGCACCGAGAACTGATGGGTGGGCCACGGGGATGGGGTCCCTGCGGCTGAGATTGCCCAGTGGAGTGGGGCCGCACACCTCCATTAAATGATGGGGTTCCCTGGGCAGAGTTTGGCTGGGGAATGAAGGAACCAACAAGGTAGCATTTACCAACTAACCAGCAGAAAGTGCTCCTGTTGGATAAAAGACATTTTGTGCAAAACTGTGGACTCTTGTTGGATTAACGAGCAGCTGAGCTTCTGCTCTGGCCATGATACTCATTTCACTGAAATTGGACGCCCTTACAGAAACCAGAAGCACTTACAAATATAAATGTACCAGGTGCCCCAGTTGAAGCTCAACTTCTGAAAAGGGCAAATTATCCTAACTCCTGGGCTTGGCAAAGGCAAAGCAAGTGTGATTACTATGCAAATCCATACTGAAAAAACGATCTGAAATGCTTGGTGGAGGTGAATGCATCTTTCATTTATTGAAGTGCAAACGGACACTCTCACACCCACATTGACCCTCTAACAACCAGACAGACACTCTCACAGCCCCTCACACCCAGAGACAACTTCTCACACTTATTCTCACATCCAGAGAGACAGGCCCTGTGGCCAACTCCCGTTCTGCACGCCCAAAGGCTGTGCGCAGCGTGGGGTTGGGTGGTTATAGGGAGATGGCCGCAGGGACTGGCCACAGGCTAAGCCCTGCGGCCAACCCTTCGTGCACAGGCAAGGGGCGTTCGTGGTGCGTGGCACACCGTCCTCAAGCCCATTAGGCCCTAGGGAGGGGCACAATTGACACACTCTACGGGATGATTTTGTCCTCAGGAACCCCATCCCCAGGGCCCAGGATGATTTTTAGCAGGAGGGGGCACGCAATCTGCCTCCCCAAGCTGATTTCGGCCCTGGGACCCCATCCACCAGAGTCATGTTTAGGGGAAGGAGGCACACGGCTCCTCTCACCCGGCCCGATTTTTCGGGGACATATCCCCCAGGGTCCAACGTAATTGTTAGGGTGAAGGGGACATGTGGCCCCCCCACTCCTGGGACAAATTGTGCCCTGGGGACTCATCCTCTGGGGCCCTCTACCGTTTAAAGTGGGTGCCCTGTTGCCCACCCTTTGCACCCACCATATTGTTGCTGGGAGGTCTGGGGGGACCCAAGACCCTAGCTAGCTTCCTGTATGCAGCAGGAACGGCATTTCTCTTGTCCGCAGGGAGCAGTCCTAATGCTCCTCCCGGCTGGAGCATTATTATGATCTATTTCCCTGCTCACATCAGCATGGACAAGGAAACTGATTAAATGCCCGCTCCCAACCATGAGCCTCCCTTCCTTAAAGTTATCAACCCAGCGCGGCCACCCTCCCATATAAAGATATTTTGAATTTTGACCTAGGCGTGGGCTCCCCAGGGCCTCAGGTGGCTCGGGAGGGGAGTGCACGTCCTCCCGCCCCATAAACATTGTTTCAGCCCTGTGGGTGGGCCACTCGAGGCTCTGGGAGGGGGTCATGCAGCCCACCTCTCCTTCATGAATACAGTCCTGTAATGGCTGCAGCAACATGTTTTTCATGAGGCTTGTAGCCAATCAGAGCACTCGCAGGAGTGAGATGGCCCAAGTGAAATAATACTCCTGGGCCAAATAAAAATGCTCTATTGTTTAACTGCTGCGCTTGAGACTCTCACGGACCGAACTGTCCAGATATACAATTATATTTGGCCCTTAATTTCTCAAAAACTACTGAACAGATCAAGAAATGCACAACCTATGCACCATGGTCTAGCTTTCTGCCGAATTTGGTGTAATGTGTAATTCTGTTCAGCAGTTTTTGCTGTAGCCCATCTTAGTCTTTGGAAAATCCATGGAGATTTTGTGTTTTGGGACCCCCCTTTCTTCTTTGCCTCCATGTGTGGAAATTGGGATTTTGGTTGACTGGGATGTGAGCCATGATCAAACAACAGCCACAATCCGTTGCAGGGTGAAACACAAAAAGTTATGAATTAACCTGCACTTAAAACAGATAGACTTAACTTAGAGGCAATGTGTAAATGCATCACACAAAAAGTAATAAAGTGAAAAAACACAACACAATAAAAATCCCAAACCAATTTTAAAAAAAACAGAGGTCCTTAAAAAAAGAAAAATTTTACACCAAAAAAGAAAAAAATCCAATCAGCAGAACTGAAGCTATGAATTTTTTAATGTTTTAGGTACAAAAAAGCACCTAGAAGAGAAAAGTAGCAACCGCTGACATCTGGTCACACTAGACTGAAGCAAAGTCAAATGTTAAGGTGCTTACCTTCAAAATTTTAGAAGAAAAAAGGTCTGAGAAGGTAGAAGTTCAGCGGGGTAAGGTTGCAGAAGTGTCCGAAGAGGAAGCATTCTCTTCAGATAGCCATGGAGTGGAACCGTAGTGAAGATTGTTACCTTCAGACTTAGTCACCAAAATAAAGGAAAACAAAAATCTCCTGTGGAACGAAACAGAAGGCTGTAGCTGAAACTGTTCCGGGGGTTGGATTTGCTCCTGCAGACAAGAACGTAGCAGGATAGGCTGTGAAGTCAATCCAACCGGCAATGTACTTCGGGCGAATAGGTGAGTAGGTTGTTGCGGTCTCCTCCTGGTCTCCTCCTGGTTCTTCGAGCTCTTTTTGGCCAAATTTTGTCTAACTCCTCAGTTTAAAAAAATGTCCATCTGGGCACCTTTAGCACCACAACCAAGGGCCCAGTGTGGATGGAGCCTTTTTGGTGGCTTCCGATCTCACTCAGACTGGGTCCAGGTGGTGGTTCAAGGTGGTGGGAGCCTGTTATGTCCCTGCAACTCTGAACAGGAGGCCAGCAAACAAGCTCTTGGAGTCACTTCAGGAAGTTCTGGGTGCAAGTGAAGATGCAGGGCTCTATAACAGGGCTGGCTTCTGAGGTTTCAAGGCAGGATCCAGGCAGCAAAGCAGTACCTCAAAGTACAGCAGCAGTCTGGCAGACTGCACAGCAGGTCACAACGGCCGGCAGCCCTCTGAAAGTCCTTCTGCAGCAGTTTTTAACCCCTTGTGCCCTTCTCCTTGAAGGTGAGAAGAGTTTCCAGAAACGTTCTTTGAGGTTCTGGGAGTTTCCTGCTTCCCCTGCCCTAATCCCAGCTGGCTGCACAGGCAATACAGAGTAGTTAAGCCTGTTGTGAGAAGACAGTACACAGCCTATTCACAGGCCAGTGTGGCTGTGCTCCCATTCAGGCTCTGCTAACCCACTATTGCCTGACTGCCCCCTCCTCTCTTGTAGAAATTACAGTTTGTTAAATGTAATAAGGAATCCCCAATGTTATCCTATGGGAGGGTTAGGTCTCACAGTAGTGAAAAATGAATTTGGGAGTTTTTCACTACCAGGACATGTAGAACTTAAAAGTACATGTGCTATCTTTTAATTACACAGTACCCTGTCTAAGGGCCTCCCTTAGGGGCGACATGTGTAATAAAAGGGGAGTTTAAGGCTTGCAAGGGTTTTTAAATGCCAAGTCAACATACCAGTGGGACACTGCATTCAGGCTGCAATGGCAGGCTTGGGACATGTTTTAAGATGCTACTTAACTGGGTGGCACAATACGTGCTGCAGGCTCACTGGTAGCATTTAATTTACAGGCCTTGGGTATAACGTATACCACTCCACAAGGGTCTTTCATATAAATTAAATTTTCCAATCAGGTATATGTCAATCAAACCAAGTTTATGTGAGTGAGCATGAGCACTTTAGCACTAGTTAGCATAGATAAGGTGCACAGATTTCTAAGGCCAACAGAAGCTAAGCAAAAAATCCAGAAAAAGTGGAGGCATACAGGCAAAAAGATTGGCAGAAGACCACCCTAAGGTTGACAGGCCTAACACCCTGCTCTGACAGATCACCACAAAACTTTCCAGAAAGGAGACTTGCACCCTAAGGTAACTATAACTCACACTCTAACCATGCACAGCTTTTTCTTCAAAAATGTAACTCCAAATGTTTCATTTATACTTTTAAGGACGTTATCGAAGTTGTCATGACTGCTGTAATATCTCAGGTAATTAGCGAGGGTGCAGGTTATAGTTACCTTTGGGCGCATAGTTACTTGACAGAACTATAACTGCAGAATTTCTATGGTTTTGTATGATTAAATTCAGAACCTAACTATAACGTCCCTCTAACCTTTGTTTTTTTCAGTGACTTTCTATGGTTTTCTTAGTGTAGAGTAACTTTCATTACTATATGTTAATCTAACCACCACTGACACGGCCAAGGGCTGCAACCCCTATAACAACCCAACTCTGTGCAGAGCATGGCCTTTGGCTGTCCACAGTGGGGGTTGGTCGTAGGGCCTGCGGGCAACCCCTATAACTACCTGATCCTGCATTGATCTCCCCTCCCCAGGCCGATCTCGTCCCCGTGGACCCCATACCCGGGGCCCGGCCATGTGACCTCGGTGCCCCTCAGGGTACCCAGTCACAATGTTGGGGACCGTGGGGGGAGCCTGAAGGCCGCCATGGTCCAAGCTGGATCCCCATCTCCTGCGGGAGCCAGCACTGCTGTCAAAGCAGCTCCCTCTCTGTGAGAGCATTGTTTCCTGTCTCCCTGCCCGCATCTCCGTGGTCAGGGAGACAGAGAAAACCTCTGCTTACAGCGAGGGAGAGCTGACTGACAGCTCTCCCTCACTGCAAGCAGAGTGTTTGCTGTATCTTGGCAGCAGCTGGCAAAGCTGCAGCTGAGCCACAGCAAACAGCTATGTCCAGCTATGACTCAGAAGGAACCAGCCCTGGGAGGTGGCAGTCCCTAGGGCCATCAGTGGCTCTACGAGGGGGGCCATCTGCCCCCCTTCAATGTAAATGTCTCCAGGGAGGTGATGATCCCTGGGGTTGTGGGGGTCCGAAGCAGACCCATTTTTCTTTTTTTCATGTTTGCCCTGGGGTGGTGGTGGTCCCTGGGGCTCCGGGGGCCATGCACCCCCACCTGTATTTACACAAATGCCCCACAGAGGTGATGATCCCCGGGGCTGCAGGGGTCCGAAACAGACAGGGGGCAGCACACGGCCCCCACTTTGAATGTAAGAATGGCCCGGGGAAGTGGCAGTCCTCGGGGCAATAATAAGCCCTGAAGGAGGACCCCATGTGCCCCTCCTAGCCAGGACGGGCCCACTGCACGTTTGTGGTAAAAACCTTTTTAAAAATCTTTTTGATTTGGGGCTGGGAGGTCCCTCTGGCACCTCAGTACCAGAGCTAAGGGGTCAGGGTGACTGTAACCTGGCCCCTTTTCTTATTTTTTCACTTTTTTCCTGGGACTCGTCTGAAGCTGAATCCCAAGATGACTGCCAACACTTTCAGGTTTTGGCAGCAAATCGGAGTTCTGCAGCTGCATGCACGAGCTCTTATTCTTGGTGAAGTCATCGGGGAGAATCCGTGGCCCTAGATATACAAATGTATTTTCCCTTTAATTTTTCGAAAACTGTTGAACGGATTTACACTAAATAAGCAAAAGTGTAATCTGCGTACTGAAAGCTAGCTTTCTGCCAAATTTGGTAATATTCCGTCCAGTGGTTTGGGCTCTAATTGTGTCTAAAGGTCCTATGGGAATTAATATGGGAAACACAGCTTTTTTGACCCCCCTTTTTCTCAGCCCCGCTGGACGGATCACCCCGAAATTTTTTCCGCTGTAATAAGAATCACCAGCACACCTCTTTTTGGAAAATGTTGTGAAGATTCGTCAAACGGTACAAAAGATATAGGCAAGTCAAAAAACAATTTTTCTATGTAAACATGGTCCTAACTATAACTACCTACTGACGACCAACAGAAGTACTCGAACCTGGTTCCCCAGATCAAAAGTCTGCAGCTCTGGCCATAATGCTCCATCAATTTATGTGTAAAAGTTGTACACAAGTGGTGTGGTTGTGTATGATCACGTATAGTGAGCGCAATCTCTGTGAAATTGCTTTGTGAGGAAAGAAACTGCAGCAACAAATACTGGAAAGTTCAACCAGTCTTGCTTGGGAGTACAATGGTTTGTTTAAAGTCTGCGTGTAGTGACACTGTTCAACACCTTTAAAGCGGTGCACAAACAGGGCTAATCAGTTTAAATATTTCTTACATATAGACCAGGACTTTCCCAACCCACCAAAAATCAGCTTGCAATCCACCTGTGGGTCTTGTCCCACTATTGAGGAAACACAGACCTACAGTGCAGTTGCACTGTTATAATTCTGATTCAGCCGAAAACAATGTTATATGCTTACAGTTTTTATATTATAATTTGTACATTGTAACAGCCTTGTAGTACATAGGGAAAGCCATTGCATGTCCCTTTTGTAAGTGTTGTGTTTTTTGTGAATTTAATATGTGTATTGTACTGTGTTTGCTCAGTGAGGTGCGAAGTAGTGAGCGATGTTGGATGGTGACTGTCCTTGTGTTTACTGGTTTGTTAGGAAGCTATTCTACTGATGACTGAGCGCTATGTGGTATAAGTGTATGTGTGTGTGTAAAATTGAAAGGTTACTCTGACAGTAGGGCTTGTGTAGAGTTATTTGGCATTAAGGTAAGGAAGTGTGGTTTCTAGCCCTGTGGTGGACACCAAAGGAGTGGGCCATAGCCGATCTGCAGGGTACTTTGCCATAAGACAGCTTTTGTTATTGTGCCATAATATTTGAAAGGTAGAGGTGTGAGGCAACCGTAGGGGCTGTAAGGCAAGCAAAAGCTGACAGGTTGCTAAAATGAGACAAATACAACTGTAACTGTTGTTTTTCTTTTGTTGTTATTGATTTGCCTGACAGGCAAGACCGAGTGTCCTAGGTGGCACTAAAGCGAGAAGACCTTGGCTGGTTGTGTACTTTTTATGATGTATGTGTGAATATGTGGCTATAATTCACATTTAAGTCTTGAGCTAAGTAAGTGTATGGTGTAGTGATTTGTGGGTGTTTGTTGAGTATGAGACTTCTCAGAGCTAAACAAATAGATTGGTACCTGTGTACGAGTTGTAATGTGTAACTGGTGTGTTGTCCTTCCTTTGTGAAGTGAGGAATGTGGGAGTTGAGTGCGCGTGAATGGTTTGTTTTTGAAGGTGCTTTCTGCATCAACTCAGTGGTGATTGTATGGTGTGTGTATTGCAGGACTGTTTCAAGGCTGTGAATGTGCCACTGGAGACAGCTGCAAGGGTCAGGTTGAGTTTAGTGTAACATGGGGCTCACTCTTGTGAAATGTTTGAAGGTAATGTTGTTTAAGAGGGGAGAGGAGGGTCATGGTACAGGTGTCACAAAAGAGATTGGATATTGGGCTTCATTATTATAACATTAGAGGATTAGAATGTATTGGCTCGTAGCTGGTCAGGGGCAAGATCTACTGCATGATTTGTTCTTATGGACTTGAACATAGGGTGTAGGTGTTCCCTATCACCTGCTCTTTCTTCTCTTTTTCACCTTCCCCCATCCTAGTCTATGATGGAGAGGTTTACTAGTGTTTTGAAGCTACAATCTGGGGATTGTAAAAATAAACACATTAAGGTATTTTCTAAGGTGTACATTCATTCATATGAACATCAGAGATGTTAAGAGAAAACCTCTGAGGTAGGTGAGGTTTAATGAATGCAACAAGCATAAAGACCAATCAGGAATGTATCTAACTAAACAGGATTTAAGAAGGCCTGAAGATCAATACTGAAGGACAAGTTCACCAGGATAGTAGCAACAAAGGCCTAAATTGCACCCAGGATTGGCTGTGCATAGCCGACAGGAGGAGGTACCACCCTCTTGTCCTCAAATGAATGAGAAGAAGGATTGCCTTTCACAAGAGCATTCATGGAGGATATTTATTTGTGTCTCTGCCAGACATCTACACACATGATCTGAATAGAGACCACTGTGATGACAAGCAAAATCTTTCAGACTTTGGGAACAGGGAAGACTTCTGTAATGCACAAGAAGAGGAAATTAAAGTGGTAAGACAAGGTTGGCTCACAGTTGAAAAACACAGACCTGCAAGGCAATAGAAGGCCCTGAGAACCTCTTAAGAAGAAACAACATAAGAATTTAGGGCATTCAACATGACTCAGAAAGAAATGATATTGAAGGATATGTGAAGTGGCTGTTTCTATACATACTCTCAAACAGCAAAGAAGAAGAAAAATGCTTCCATAAAACACAGAGTCAGTGCAGCAGTTCTCAGGCGAGCAGAACCTGTGGATACTTTGACATGCATACACAATTTCAAATAAAAAATAAATAATGGAGTCAGCAAGAGGGCCCATTAAGTTTAAGAACTGCAAGCTATTGCCAAAACGTGTCCTGAGGCACTTTTCAAAACAGCTGTGCATTTCGCAAGGTGACAGACTTTCAAAGAGGCAGAAATGTTGCCTCATATTTCAGTAGAATGATCAACTCCATAAGCTGAGATCATAAAAGTAAACAAAACAGCTTCTAGGATTCTCTGAGGCATTTCAGGAGGAGGAACGATTGTCCTATTCCCTCTAAAGAAACACCCAGAAGGTTCAGTGAAACAAAAGGAAAGTTATCCAAAGAAGAGAGATGAAACCTGATTCTGCCACTGTTCATCAAGAGAAAACAACTGTTATCGAGGAACAGTGAGAAGGGGAAGCAGCTGAAAACACAATACACAGTGTTGAGTAGCTTCCCCAACACTTTATAGATGTGGGTGTTTGTAACCATTCCTAGCATCCTTTAGAGACAACCACAATTCCAATAATTGTTTGTAACACATCATTGATCATCTCAACCAACACTAGTCAAAATGATTGCCTAACTGTCCTACAGTCACATTCGCACTGGAGAACTGGTTAGGACTTTGTTACGTCTTCTTCGTTTGTTGCCAAAGGGAAAATCCAGTTTTTCTGCCCTTCCATCCACTGTATTGTTAATTGTGAGTGCGGTAGTAATTCCCACTCTCGCACAGTGATCATCTGCGAGACCAGAACAGCAGTAGGGATGGGAGACAGGGCACCCTGGGACTGCCATCTACCTGCACCCACATTTCAAGCAGCAGTTGCATCTAAAAAGCCCCTCAATAGGTGTTATCTTCCTTCTGAGTTTGGGACACAATATTCATATATGCGGATACAGTATTCATAAGGAAAAAAAGCGTGGGTACTTACGGACATGAGCAGGCATCTGTTTTCCTTAATGGCGCCCATGCAACCTAAGAAGGCCACAACCATTATAATGGTACCGATGATAATTAGAACATTTCCAACGGATATAGAGGGGTTGTTTGGAAGTAAGACTCCATACATGTTCTGTACTAGAATGTATATGCCAAAACCAAGGATGCAACACCCAGTAAGCTGTAAGAGAGAAGACACAATCATTGCAGATTATTAGTTATATTGTTTGATTGATGTAGACAACACATTTCTATGGAAGGTAGGCGTTAAAGGGGCTTGCAGTCATGGAAGCTCTTGCTTCCTCAACAAGACTGTGATGCTCTGTTAGAGAACACAAAGGCAGGTTTATGTAGGGGCATAGCCTCCTCTGTGAAATGGAGGAGGGTAGCTGGTAGAGGAGGGGGTTAGAGTCTGAGATTTCCAAAGTCCCCATAGCATAAGGACCTGATTTAATATTATTTAGAGCAAGGCTAGGAAGTATGTTGTGATGCAAACCAAAGTAACAGTCAAAATATATTCTGCGCTGACAACTTGAAGGGAGCACAGCGCAAAATGGCTTTTCAGCACGGAGTGTCAGTCCTCCTGTTATCTATGCAGAGGGTGTACAACTGGGCAATAATAGCACAAACACTCATACAATTTCACACAAAGTCAGATCCACTAAAGAAACATGATATGGCTTTGCAGGAAAACGTTGTGACAAATGAAACGAGGTGCAAGCAAGGGGAAAGTGAATACAGAATGCTAGATGTACCCCCCCCCCCTCCATATTTCTGGCTTATCAGTTTTTGCTGGCTGTAGAACTCTGTGCACTTTATCCCCACTGAACAGTGGTAAAATGCCTATGCTACCCCTTTGAACATGATGACACTGGCATACTCATAAATGGCATATTAAACTTACCTATAAATTCGAAGTATATTATGAGTATATGAGGTGTCTCAGGGTCTGTAAGTTAAATCTCACCAGTGAGCTGCAGCACGTATGGTGCCACCCACTACAGTGACAATGCAAACATAACTGCAGACCTGCCATGAGTAGCACCAGTGTGCAGGTTTAAACTGTAAGGGGCATATTTATACTCCGTTTGCGCCGAATTTGCGTCGTTTTTTTCGACGCAAATTCGACGGAAAACTAACTCCATATTTATACTTTGGCGTTAGACGCGTCTAGCGCCAAAGTTCATGGAGTTAGCGTCATTTTTTTGCGTGAACACCTTCCTTGCGTTAATGATATGCAAGGTAGGCGTTCCCGTCTTAAAAAATGACTGCGATGCATATGCGTCGTATTTATACTCCCGGGCAAAAATGACGCCCGGGAGTGGGCGGGACTAAAAAACCTACATTTGCGCCGGATTTTAGCGCCTGGGTCAGGGCAGGCGTTAAGGGACCTGTGGGCTCAGAATGAGCCCAGAGGTGCCCTCCCCTGCCCTCAGGGACACCCCCTGCCACCCTTGCCCACCCCAGGAGGACACCCAAGGATGGAGGGACCCACCCCAGGGACATTAAGGTAAGTCCAGGTAAGTTTTTTTTTTTTTTTTTTGTGGCATAGGGGGGCCTGATTTGTGCCCCCTTACATGCCACTATGCCAAATGACCATGCTCAGGGGACAGAAGTCCCCTGGGCATGGCCATTGGGCAAGGGGGCATGACTCCTGTCTTTGCTAAGACAGGAGTCATTTCAATGGGGGATGGGCGTCGTAAAAAAATGGCGCAAATTGGGTTGTGGCGATTTTTTTGCCTCAGCCTGACTTGCACCATTTCTGGACGCCCATACGCCATTTCCCCCCTACGCCGGCGCTGCCTGGTGTACGTAGTTTTTTTTAACGCACACCAGACAGCACCAGCGGCTAACGTCATTCAATAAATACGGTGCCCGCATGGCGCTTCGGAATGGCGTTAGCCGGCGCTAAGTTTTTTTTACGCAAAACTGCGTTGCCGCAGTTTTGCGTCAAAAAGTATAAATATGGGCCTAAATTTGACATGTCAGAATAAGCCCCTTTTAAAATATTAATAATTCACCCTAAGCAGGCTTCAATGCCCATAAATGAGGGTGCATGGCATTTAAAGTAGGACATGTGAAAGTTTAACGGGAAACATGTCCTTACAAAGGAAAGCCCTAAACTCTGTTTCATTGTAGCAGGGTTGGCTGCTCTTGTCCTATAGGAAAGCATTGATATACAGTATTAAAAAGTAAAATGCTAATTCTGCCTATGAAGCAACTACAAACGTTATACTTGGTCTTTTTGTTAAAGTATTTAATACAATCACAATTCATTTATAAAGTCAAGTCAGACTTGTAATAAATATTTTATAACAGGCACTTTTAGACAGTTGTCTGTTACCTGCATTAGGCCTCTAAAATCCCATTTGCACATTTGAAAACATGCAAACTGGTTCCCAGAACAAAGACAAAGGCCTTGGGTGTAAAGATCTTTTCTGTTTCTCTGGCATGCTGACGATCCGGGCTGTGCCCAGGAACATAATTAATTCCAGAGAGGCCACCTAGGTCTGCCCCGTTCCTTTTTCCCCCTAGCCAGTTGGGCACAAGGCCCACGTGGGAGAGGAGCTGCCATCAAATCTATTTTATGCTGACCACAGGGGAGGGATCACTCGTTTCTCTGACCACAAGTCTGGGGTGGACACAGGAGCTCTGCACACAGGCAGAAATATTCTGCAATATTGATTTTGGGTAGAGAAGGGCGCTATGGGATTTTTTCTGCAGTACAGAACATAGGAAGGGCTGCAAAAGAGGATAAGGTTGCCCCTAGGAACATATCCCACATTGGTTAGGGAGGGAGTCACTCCCATTCACAGGCTAGTGGCAGGCATACATGTGTTATTCATGTTACCCTACTCAGAACATTATTGGACCGAGGGAAGATTCTGAAGGGGACTGCATCTGCTTTCCTTGTACCCAGGACCCCAGAAGTGACACCCAGAGTCATAAGAATGATCATCTATTTGAGCTACAGGGACACAACAAGCTTCTTCTCTGGGCCTTTTTCTTTTATTCCCAGATGACCAGGTAGACCTGGACATGCCCTTTACCCTACTGATGTTCTCTGCTTGAGTGACTCTTGACCCTCAAGTGCTGTCCCCAAGGTCCTGGACCCCTGGTTGGTGTCAAAGTGTACTCCTCCTAACAAATCCTAAAATTTGGGCCTAGAAACCTTTTGCCAACCTTTTGCTACAAGAATGGGTGGGGAGCCAAACTGCCAAGCTGATCCATCAGAGGTTGCTCCTGCTCTGAGATTTTCCACAGCAGTGAATTCAATTTGGCATGATTTTGCGGAAACAGTATTCGGCCTGGTGAAGACCTCTTCAGGTACAGCCTGCATCCTTGCCCTGCTGGAAGAATGCGAGCTCCTGAAAAGTGATGTGATGATGATGTGGAGCCCTCTCCGGTCACAGCCTGCTGCCCGGTTGAGGATTTTTGATATCCATTCTAGAAGTCAAATCTGGTTTCTGTATATGATCCGCACTCCATCATGGTCGGCCTTGCAAAAAGGTACTAGCCAAGTGCAACCAGATGACTTTGGAGCTATTTTATACCTTTCATTTTTAAATATTCAAATTGTTGGTTGCCCTTATTAGATTTTTTGTCATCTTGGTGTCATTTTATTCTTCCAATTTTTTTATTGGATTGGGATTTTTCTTAACTTTATTGCTGTGTGAGTTCTGAATGGACACTTTACACATAACCTCTAAGTTAAACCTGTCTTATTTGTGCCATTGCTTCTAGGGGTTGAGCTTGGATTAATTCAATGACTTTAAAGGTACATTCTGTCAAGGGTTGTGGTTGTTATATGAGGTGGGTACACATCCTCCTTAACTGATATCCCAATTTCTTACACTCAACATTGCACAAAACGTTTTTAATGCAGCTCATGACTCTTTGTAAATATGGTGCTGAGCTGTCTTCCCAATTGCACAGGATAGTGCTGAATATATCATCTCAGTGCTGCACTCTAGGAAATGTAGTAAATCTGATCCCTCAAAAAATGATGAAGTGAGTAGAAGATAGGATACTAAAGAAGTTAGGAGGGTAGACAGTTGGGGACATTTAGGGAAGAAACGTGATGTTTTGAAGGATAAAGAACAGTCTTGAGGTCTTACAATCTATCCAAGCATTTGAGTACCTATATATTGTACAATACCAGCTAATTCCACACCAATTACAAAGCAGAGCAATCATACACGGCACCTTTCCTCCACAACTGTCCCTGACACATGCCCACAAATCCCCCAGCAAGTAAAAAATTGTTGCTGGTATTCTCCCAACAACTTTTACATGGCCTGGCGGAAAGCTGCTGCACAAGTCTGCCACCTCAGAGCTAGTGGTAGTTCCCCAATGTGTGCTTTGCCAAGGAATCCCCCCCAAATTTCCCCAATTTGCTGCATATGGTTGGTGCACCCCAGGGAAATTCCATTGATTTCCTGAGCTCCAGGATGTGGGAGAAAGGATGACTGCATTCCACAGCATCATAGGAATTTTTAGGATTACTTTACCTGAGGTGTACAAGCCCCCTGACAAAAGCAGAATCCTGCTGATACAGTGGGTGCTCACTGTTAGAAATGGGGTATTTGGTTGGCAGTCAGGTTACCCCCTGTCCAAGCAAGGACCCTCACCCTAGTCAGGGTAAGTCACACAAAATCTAAATTATCCTGTGCCCACCCTCTGGTAGCTTGACACTGAGCAGTCAGGCTTAACCTGGAAGGTAATGTGTAAAGTATTTGTACAATAAATCATGCAATAATACAGTATAGCACCACAAAAATACACCACACAGTGTTTAGAAAAATATATAATATTTATCTGATAAGATGCAGGTCAAACGATCAAAATGCAATAAGAATATGTTGAGATATCACTGTAAAAGTGATATAAAGTGTCTTTAAAAAGCAATAAACGTCTCTTTCAAGCACAAAGTACCTGATTTACGTGCAAAATCTCCGCAAAGAACCGCAGAGGAGGAGATGCGTGGAAACAAAGGGGGTGTGCGAATATTTCTTGGGCTGCACACAGCGTTGCATAATTTAGTTTTTACGCAGGGACGGCTGTGCATCAATTTCCAGCGCTCGGTCATGGATCCTCTTTGGGTTGCGGGGTTTTCGGACGCCCCAGGGACGTTGTGTGGATTTCCGGCGCTGACAGGACAAAGTCACAGGGGCTGCGTCGATCCGGTGGGTGTTGCTTGGAAATTTCTACCGCCTGGCAGGCGCTGCGTTAATTCCTCTCTGGAAGTCGGGCTTCTCGATTCGTAGCCGGGCTGTATCATTCCGGTTTGGCACGCAATGAATTTTTCACTGTGGTACAGGCTGTGCGTCGTTTCTGGCAGGCCGTGCGTCGATTTTCGCCGCACAAGAAGTCCTTCTTGTAGAGATGAAGTCTTTTTGGTCCTAAGACTTCAGGGAACAGGAGGCAAGCTCTATCCAAGCCCTTGGTGAGCACTCCTAACCACAGCCAGAGAGTAGCAAGGCAGCAGGGCAACAGCAAGGCAGAAATCCTTCACAGAAAGCAGACAGGTGAGTCCTTTGGGCAGCCAGGCAGGTCTTCTTGGCAGGATGCAAGTTCTGGTTCAGGTTCTCTCCTCCAGGAAGAGTCTAAGTTGGTAGGGGCAGAGGCCCTGTTTAAATGCCCAAATGTGCCTTTGAAGTGGGGGAGACTTCAAAGAGTGGCTTAGAAGTGCACAAGGTCCCCTTTCAGTTCAATCCTGTCTGCCAGGGTCCCAGTAGGGGGTGTGGCAGTCCTTTGTGCGAGAGCAGGCTTCTGTCCTTTGGCATGCAAGTGTCAGGCCCTCCACCCTCCCAGCCCAGGAAGACCCATTAAAAATGCAGATAAATGCAAGTGAGGCTGAGTAACCTGTGTTTGGGGTGTGTCTGAGTGAATACACAAGGGAGCTGTCAACTAAACCCAGTCAGACGTGGATTGTAAGGCACAGAAGGATTTAAGTGCAGAGAAATGCTCACTTTCTAAAAGTGGCATTTCTAAAATTGTAATATTAAATCCAGCTTCACCAGTCAGCAGGATTTTGTATCTCCATTCTGGCCATACTTAATATGACCTTCCTACTCCTTTCAGATCAGCAGCTACCACTCAAAAATATATGAGGGTAGCCCCAATGTTAGCCTATGAAGAAAGCAGGCCTCACAGCAGTGTAAAAATGCATTTAGGATTTTTACACTACCAGGACATGTAAACTACACAGGTACTTGCCCTGCTGTTTGCCTACACAGCACCCTGCCCTATGTGTTACCTAGGGTTTACCTCAGGGGTGAGTTATATGTAGAAAAAGGGGGGTTTCAGGCTTGGCAAGTACTTTTAAATGCCAAGTCGAATTGGCAGTGAAACTGCACACACAGGCCTTGCAATGGCAGGCCTGAGACAAAGTTAAAGAGCTACTTAAGATGGGTGGCACAACCAGTGCTGCAGGCCCACTAGTAGCATTTAATCTATAGGCCCTGGCACATATAGCGCACTTTACTAGGGAATTATGAGTAAATTAAATAATCCAGTTGGGTATGATCCAATGTTACCATGTTTAAAGGGAGAGAGCATATGCACTGGTCAGCAGTGGTAAAGTGTGCAGAGTCTTGAACCCAGCAAAAACAGTATCTAAAAAGTGGAGGGAGGTAGGCAAAAAGTTAGGAGTGACCACCCTGAGGCTGCCAGGTCTAACGCTCACTATACTTGAAAATAAATCCACTGGATTCTCATTTCATCTAAGGAGAGGATGTACTTGTATACCATGGAGAGGGTAATCTTAAGGGTTATCAAGATTCTTAGGAACCAGTGAATGTAGGAACTCCAGCAATATCGCACAGCCCAACGAGCCCAGTGATCCTTGAAAAGTATTTTCCTGCCAAGTGGTCATTCAGGGCTGCTAAGTAGAAAGAACATCTTACACCATTATCCTGCTGATGTTTCCCACCTCTGTGAAACTCCCATCACAAAAATGCCAAGTGGGCATTCAGGGCTGCTAAATAGAGAAGACATTTTACACTGTCATGCTGATGTTTACCACCTCTGGTGTACTCCCATCACAAAAATGGAAAGGGTGTATGTGTTTTCTGTCAGAAGGAGCATCTGCCACTTTAGGTGAGGCACATACAGCTGTAATGACTACATGTGGTCTAGGGGAAAGGTGCATGTCATCTAATTGAAAGCAGATTCATAGAAAAATAATAGGCCTTATTGTCAAAGTTATTTTGGCACCTAAACCAAAGTTACACACTGAACAGCCTGTATTTCAGAGTGAAAATCTACTTTTTAAGAGTTAGAGCAGTTAGTTTTGCACAAGTATATAGTTTTATTTACTCAAAGATTTTTGTGAAGTTTAGTTGAGGGGAGGTATATGCAGGACAAGACTGAGCTCATCATGTTCGGAAACGCCACCTCAGCTTGGGATGACTCCTGGTGACCCATATCCCTCAGCGCCACCCCTGCACCGACTGAGTATGCCCGCATCCTAGGAATCATCCTCGACTCCTCCTTATCCCTGACCCACCAGCTAAACTCAGTCACCTCCTCCTGCTTGCACACACTCTGCAAACTTTGGAAGATATTCAGATGGATCCCAGCAGACTGCTGCAGGAAGTCACACATGCCTTAGTCACTAGCAAGCTTGACTACGACAATGCCCTCTATGCTGGCACCTCAACTAGAACTGCAACTCACCCAGAATGCCGCCACCAGAGTCAGAAAACATCTCCCAACACCTGAGGACCCTCCACTGGCTACCGGTAGAGAAGCGAATCACCTTCAAGCTACTCATCCACACGTACAAGGCCATACACAATGCAGGACCAGCGTACCTGAAACACCTCGTCTTCTTACACACCCCGCCAGATCCCTCCGCTCTGCCCAGATGGCACTGGCCATCATCCCTCGTATCTGCAAAACCACCGCCGGAGGACGATCCTTCACCTACATTGCAGCAAAGAGCAGGAACAACCTCCCCCTGTACCTCAGACAAAGCCTGTCGCTCTCCATCTTCAGGAAGAACCTCAAGACTTGGCTCTTCGGATGAGGCCCCTCCCCTTCTACATAGCTCCTTGAGTCCCTCACGGGTGAGTTGTCGTGCTCTACAAAAACTGATTCATTGATTGATTGATTTGATTGAAGTTAAAATTTTGGATGTATACTCCTGTTTAAGGCAAGAGGAAATGCATTTATGGGGTGTGAAGGGTAAACGAACACACAACTATTGGTGAGTATTTAAGCAAAGTTTTGTCATGAGGCCAAAGACATCAACGGCCACTATGAACGTTCAACCACAGAACTGGTTGAGGAGGTGCTGACGCCTCATTCTTCTTCCCACAGACCTACAAGAGACCTGTCTAACGTGAACATTTCAGCTGTGCCGGTATCGGATGGAATTATTTGTAATAAAGTTGCCTTCAATGTCTTTGCCCCCACCAAGATTCTGCAGATTTTTATATTTATTCAAAATAGCCATTGGTGAGGTCATTGTACCTGGGTTACAATCTGATGATTGGGATATTGCTACTGTTAATGCAATGTTCTCTGGGTTTAGAATACTATAATTTCTTCGAAGATGAGGATCTTTAATTCTCTGTTACCACCATTATGGACATCACTATTTACATAGAGCTAACATTAAGTGTACAATTTTAAATTATACATGGTCCAACTCTCCCAAAGGGAAGTTCTCAAAAATACAAAGCTAAATTTACACATGTTTCCAGTCACGATATAACTGACCCGACATCCTTCTATTTCTAAATTAGACCTCAAAACACCAAAGAGGTGCATGTTGACACAAACCAAACTCATAGGTATAGACTCCTTAGATAACACATTAGCTGTACAGGGCTATGAGTATTGGAAAGAAACCATAGATATAAAACCTATTTGGGGAACCAAGCCTTGGCAGATTCAGGGAATAGACACTTTGTTTAGAGCATGTTTCATCCCTACACAAATGATTTTTCTGAATGATACAGCTCAACAGACTACATACTTGGGGTTCGCAAAAATTAGAGACATGAATGGCCCCAATATTCTCTCTATTGCCCATTTCGACAACTGGTAAAATATATTAAGCTACACTTAAGAACAGCTCAATGAAATGGTACAAAACTGCACATTTAACTACATGTGCAAGTTATGTGGCCACAGGACACATATGGTTGTCATGACCGTTTTTTTAAAATTCCTCACAGGGCTTCAAGGCAAGTAGTCCAGACCCTCGTTATTCCCCATTTCAACACTCAGACATAGTCACAACATATTCAGTGAAGAAGTTATGCAAACAATGGTTAGAACATTCCACACTGGAATGTTCTAACCATTGTTACACGCAGTAAAATAATATCTTTCTCTCCTATCAGAGCACATAGACCTCTCTGATTTCTTGTTGGGTCCTAGGTCTCCACATTCTAAAAGATTTATTTATGCAACCTATAAGGAAATTTGGAAGTAGTAGTAATTGGAAGCTGCTGCATGTTTACGACAAATTGATCAAGATAATTTGGATAAAGTACTTGCTGTTGTTGATAATAGCATTAACACATAGGGGGTCATTCCGGCCCAGCGGGAAAGCCCCAGCAAAGATGAAGCCGGCTCCGAATGGAGCCGGCGGATTTGCTGAGGTGCGACGGGTGCAGTGGCACCCGTCGCGATTTTCAGTGTCTGCCAGGGGCCCCACGACACCCGTTCCCGCCAGCCTCTTCCTGGCGGTGTAAACCGCCAGGAACAGGCTGGCGGGAAGGGGGTCGGAATCCCCATGGCGGCGCTGCTTGCAGCGCCGCCATGGAGGATTCCTTTGGCCAGGGGAAAACCGGCGGGAAACCGCCGGTTTCCCTTTTCTGACCGCGGCTTTACCGCCGCGGTCAGAATTGGCCAGGAAGCACCGCCAGCCTGTTGGCGGCGCTTCCGTGGTCCAGGGTCAGAATGACCCCCATAGTCTTCTTTAATTTACAGTTTGAATAACATTGTATCATCTGCTAATAATATTATGCAAAATGGTATATTTGTACTGTACCACTGGCAAGGTCAGCTTAGGTCTATAATGCAATTTAGCTGGACATTACAAGTCCTTAAAAATGGCTGCGTCCCTTGACGATACCTTAACTCAAGTCACCTATTTCTGCCACTCAATCTGACCTGTAAACAACAACTCATGGCTCAAAAAGACTTCACATACACAGTGTTACATATCGAGAAGTTGGCCAAGCTACCCTTTATCATTGCAGAAACACCCCTCGCAGTTTGGCTAATAAATGAAGTAATATCCCTTCCTATTTCAATATTCCAGTTCACTTTGTGCATGAAATATTTCCGAGTGGGTAGATATGAAGCCCAAGGCAGGAGCTTCATTCATGAGATATTGTCACTCTCCTTTGAATATCATTGTGCACAACTAGGTCGGGAGCTATTTCTTACAGATGAGTGTGACTTCTCTGTTGGCCACTCACTTGCGTGCAAACGTTACCATTCACGGCTCCTGTAACCTGTTTGTTCCAAATTTGGCTAGTTTTTAAAAGGAATTCCAGTTCACGCAATTTTACCCACTCTTAATGTTCTTTCCAATGGCAGTTATTTAATTTTAAATGGTCAGGAATTTTGCAAAATGAAAGGTGGGATCTACTATATTCTTTTGGTTTCCCAACTAGTGAAATGTTGTAATAACATCCTTTTCCCTACCACACAGACAGTTCTTGATAGGTCGTTATGGCCTTTCATTCCAACTTTGAAGGCAGATTTCAATAAGCTAAGCAGACTCAAAGCCTTATTGTTTCAAAAAGAGGTAGCGTTAACTTCGGCTGGAGAAATGTTTGAACTTCAAGTCACAAGGATACCTAATGAAATAGAGTCACTCTTATCTACAAACCTCCCATTACATTTCAGCCAGTTCGTAAAATGCATCTTCAGTGCGTCCAATACTGCCTGCTTAGCATATTTCTTTAAAACCATAGGCACTGGCTTGGTCAGTACCTTCCAGCACATTTTGGAGTTATACCAGCTTTCATTCATTCATTATTCTCCAGTGTTTTTGGAGGCATTCCTTTGGTGTTATTCCCCATCTGCGGCATTTTGGTCCTATTCTTGTTACTCCGCAATGGATGTGCTTGCCCAAAGCCCTCTAATGCTGGATCTGCCAACAATCCAGCTGTGCATTAGGCGCATGATCCAGCAGCTTGGAGTCCCATTACTCCAGGAACTACTCTTTGACTGGTCACTGCCATTCCGACACCCTGGTTTACCTGCGTTCTATCTGTTCCGCTGCCTATGGTGTCCCTTTGAACTGCCACTGGATATATGCCTTGCTCTGCAACCTCCTCTGTTCCTATGGACATAAATCAGTTGATGAGTTCAGTAAAGAGCCATTGACGGAGTTGTCCAATGAACTTGCACTTGCTTCAAGATGCTTGGCTTGAGTTTCTTCCCACTAGGAAGACGGGTGCATCGGCACCAGGATTAATCACCTTTGACTTTGATAACACAGAGGCAGCACAACCGGCCTTTTCCTCAGCATCAGCTGATAATGAGGATCATATCTGTTCTCTTGAGCTATTGAATGGGGCGGATCATCAATCATCTGCGGAGATGGAATCCGTCCTGGAATCACTAAGCATTGACTAGGTGGAAGAAATATTGGGTGCCTTCAACCCTGACTAATTTGGCCCATTTTCCGAAACTCTCACCGCCCCTCTTGTAAATAGCTTTTATAATTTTTGCATATTGACCCTTTTAGTATTGCATTGAGTTTGCTTGGCTTATAATTTTGTTTTTATTTCATTTGTTTGCTATATTGCTGTCCCTTCTGATGGGGGGGGGGTGTTGTGAGACCTATTCATGGGCTCACTATAGTTATGCCTCATTTCTTAGAACTCTAGTAATGATGATGTTTCTGAAACACACATTGTCACTTGTTGTGCAGCCACTTTCCAGTGATTCTGTCTGTACATTCTTCGACTGCTCAGCAGTCACAACTAGTGCCAGGTGTTGTTTTCTGTCCGTCCAGCAATCGTTCCCAGTAGCTTTTCACTGTTTCAAGCTAATGTTATAAATTAGATCCCATAATGTTTAGCTTTAGAGAGGAGGATTCTAGCAGAGCTGAGCCATTTGTGGAACAGATGCTCTCCGGGGCACGATGCCTGTTACAACTAGGTTAACACTTCCCTATGAGAACCACTTGACTACGGAAACAGAGATTTGGGGTTTGCTGCTCCCAGAGATTACTAATAATAATAATAATAATAATAATAATAATAGTCTTCCTGTGCATCCATAACAGGAGAGCTTGGGCCACTAGATTTGCATCATGGTGGCACTATTTGAGTTATACAGTTTTCTAACTGCTATTCTGATTTTTGATTTTCATAACTATTTCCGGTATCGTAATCAAATCTAATTTGCTTCACAATAGACTACATCAGTTGAAATACATATTGTGTACTTTCATTGTGTCTTTTTTACTGTTGCTCTGGATATGTATGACTGAGAAAATGTATGAAAAGAACTAACCTGTTTCACCATGGTTCCCTGAAAGGAGACGAGAGTGTTGTGAATTTTGAGTTGCCAAAATTGCTAGCCACTCTGTGAGGCTAGGTGTGCAAGTAAGGCACTCTGAATTAGCTAGGTATATTGGTATGACAGTACTGATTTGACAGAAGTGGCACAGCCTCTTCATTCTGACCTTATGTTGTCCCATGACACAGTTCTGGAAAAGCAAAACCCCTGCAGCATTTTTAGTCCATGAGAGGAAATGTTTTGTTGTTGAGAAAAAAGTTAAGCGTATTTGCACTTCCTCTAAATTTATTTACAAGTAAAAACATATGCACATACACCTGAATTTAAGAAATTGGAATTCACCAAAGTCTTCCGTGAGTATAGCTGGAAAGCTGTGACTGGGGCACGTTTCCAGGTGTAGCCTGAAAAACGTTTGTGAATTCCAAAAATAAATAAATCTACATCCATGTGAGGTTGTAAACCTCAGAGTGTATGATACAATATGATATGGAATGTAATGATATGGTGTGATATATGAAATGATATATTAAAGAATTCCAAAGTGCGCTTTTACCCAAAGGCATCTTGGTGCTGAGATAGGCAGTCCTAATGGACACGCTCATGTTTGTAGGGAAAAGAGCCAGCTTTAAATGACTTTCTGAAAACGAGAATGGTTTTCTGTGACTTTAATCTTGCTGGGTAAAGAGTTACAATTGCAGCTGACTGGACGGATAATGGTTTAACTTTCCATCTGCACAGTCTAATTCTGAGAACTACCTTGTTTCTCCTATTTAAGGACATGAGAAGCTTTCTCGACACGTACCAGACAAACATGGCCTTGATGGAACCTGGCCTACAACATTTAATACTCTGTGATGTATGCACAGGACCTTAAACATTAATTGTTCTAGATTGGCACTAAATGCAGCCCTTTCATAGCCTCAGAAATGGAGTGGTGTCTTGATACCTCCAGAGCCAAGCACGCCACTGCATTTTATGCCATCTGCAGTCTTGCATACAATGTCTGATTAATTCCCAAATAAAGAGCATTACAAAAATCAAGACACGATGTTATAAGAGCTTGGATAACAGTTCTCCACAATGAGACTAGGATGAAGGAGAACTTCTTTCTTAATAGACATAAAATATAAAACCACTTTCTGAAGGGTCATTCCCAGAGTTTTTGCCTTTACCCTCCTTTTTTAACTTGTTTTTAACTTCTTGTTGTTGGCTTTTAGGACTCTGTATACTTTATCACTGCTAACCATTGTTAAAGTGCTTGTACCCTCTATCCTTTAAACGTGGTGAGTTTGGGCTACACTCAATTGACACATTTTACTTGTGAGTCCCTAGTAAAGTGGTACTACATGTATCCAGGGCCTGTAAATTAAATGTGACTAGTTGACCTGCAGCACTTCTTGTGTCGCCCACTTACATAGCCTGTTTAAACTAGTCTCATGCCTGCCATTGCAGCTTGTGTGTGCAGTTTTAAACTGCCATTTCGACTAGAAAAAAAACTTTAAAAAGTTAGACATATACTTTTAAGTTTAACATGTCCTGGTAGTGACAAAATCTTAAATTTGTTTTCACTACGCAAGGCCTGCCTCTAACATAGGATAACAGTGAGTTAACTTATTAGATGTAATAAGCGCTAACTCTTGATTGGTAAAGGATAAACCCTTCATGTTTGGTGTCTGAGAAATCTTTCATTAAAATCCAATTTAATGGTAAAGTCAGATTTCAAGTTACAATTTAGAAAATGACACTTTAGAAAGTTGGCATTTTCCTGCGCTAACCATGTGGTGTCTGCAGCCTGTTCCCAGGTCAAATGACTGGGTGCAGTTGACTGCTGGGCTTTATCCATTCCTCAACAGGCTGCCACACAATAGAAAAGTTAGATGTGCATGGATAAGTCTTCAATTGGCAGGATAGGGGGAAGAGCTGGGCAAAACCCCACTTGCAACTGAATCGGTTGTGTCCTGCCTTCACACAAAGGACTTGTCACCACTGGATTCGTTCATATGGCCAGCTTGAAGCCAGGTCAAGGGATGCAGGAAACCTCTAGGGCTTCATAGGAAAATCCTTAAAAACCTCTCCTACTTCAAAGAAAACACCGGGTATAAATACTTGACCCTCGGACACAACTCTTCAGTACACCCCTGGACCTGTGGATACTACAGAAGAAGGACTGCTGTGCTGCTCATTTGACAGAAGAACTGCTAAACTGCTGTCCTACTACTCTGTTGCCTAGCTGCCTGCTGCTCTGCTTGTTAGGAAGGAAGACTAAACCTGCACCTTTCATATCAGGCTAATGTGGCTTCAAGGGTAAGCTGACTGACCTCTTGTTCTGAGGGACATAACAAGCTCCAGAGGCTCCCTGCGACTACCCGCTGACCTGCTGCCTAGAACTGCTGCCTGGATCTTCAACTGGACCGGCCTGAAACTTGTTGACCTCTGCTGGAGTGAGTTCCTGATCCCCAAGAGGTGCCCTTCAGGTCTTAAAAGCTTAGTGTGGCATCACTTGAGTTCTCTCCTGAAGAAAAGGAGAAATCTTTAAGGTTTGGCCTATGGCGCAAACAGAAACAGGCTTGTTCTCACCAAGATCTTGCTGCCGCACTGCCCGCAAGCAAAAATCCAGTGAACCTCACTATTCCCACCACAGTGACTGCCAGCGACACCAATCAATGAGAGATCTGCAATTCGTGCTCCAGCATCAACAGCTCACGGTGACCACTAATGTCCAGCTCCAGCACTGATGCTCTGTGACGTTCGACAAGATCTACACACTATAAGTTAAGCCTGGGTACTTCATGCCAAGCTATCAGAGGGTTAAGCACAAGTGAATTTGGGGTTTGCTTGAGAAAGGAGAAATCTTTAAGGTTTGGCCTATGGCGCAAACAGAAACAGGCCTGTTCTCACCAAGATCTTGCTGCCTGCACTGCCCCAAGCAAAACTCCAGTGAACCTGACTATTCCCACCACAGCGACCGCCAGCGACACCAATCAATGAGAGATCTGCAATTCGTGCTCCAGCATCAACAGCTCACGGTGACCACTAATGTGCAGCTCCAGCACTGATGTTCTGTGACGTTCGACAAGATCTACACACTATAAGTGAAGCTTCGTGCCAAGCTATCAGAGGGTTAAGCACAAGTGAATTTGGGGTTTGCTTGAGACCAACCCTGATAGAAAGTGTGGCAACCACTTCAGTAGGGTTTCACCACTTCAACCAGTAACCCAATTTCCAACAGGGAGCCATGAAAGACATTTGTTTGGCAAAAATGACTCCCAAATTTCTAGCAGAATTCATAGGCATTGGGAGGGCTCCAAGATCAGCTGGCCACACTGGCTGGAAAACCTCAATCAGACAATTCTCTGTTTGTTTTATTTCAAGCAATTTGTTTTTATCTGTGTCCCTGTCTCTCCCATACAGTTCTGAAACAGCAGCGCTATCACCTGGGGGGCTTTCAGGATGTTGATAATGATCTGGGTATCATCATCATAGGATGATACCTAAAACCACAGGCTCGCACCAACTCAACTAACAGACATTTAAAGATTAAAAAGAGTGGGGTTGAAGGTCGAGCCCTGGGGGTCTTTAGGGGCTAGGATAAAGGATTCCAATGTAAAAGGTTCTCACACTACTGTTTGCATTCTCTTTCTCAGGAATGTCGAGAGGACCTTAAGGGGCTTGTCTTTGATTCCTAGGTGGGATAGTCACACCTGTTCAAATACAGCTGGTAGGTGTAACAGGATCAAAGCCACTGACCCTCCTTGATTCAAAATGCTTCTGATGTGATCAGCAGCTGACACCAGTGCCAATACCATGCTGTGGCCCCTCCTAAAGCTAGATTGGGAACTATCTAGCAAGTTGTGACGTTCCAGGACCAGGCAAGGTTCCTGATTCAGGAACCTCTCCAACATTTTGGCTGGTAACAGAAATTATAAGATGGGCATATAGTTTTTCAACACCTTATGATGATCAGAAGTATTCTTTTAGAAGAGGAATTATTGTCACTTTTTTCCAAGCTACTGGTAAAATTGCACTCTCTATCACTTGGTTACAGATTGACGTAAGACTCTTAGTGATGATATCAGGAACCAAAGTGCTTCTCATCTCAATTTAGAGTATCAGAGCAGCGCCCCTCACTTATTATACAGAGATGAGTCAACCAAGTACGTAAGTCAATCTATGAGAGATGACTACAAGATGTCACGTGTCATCCATACCGGTAGGTCTTATATGTTAAGTGTGCTTGGTGTGAAGCAACTAAGGGACAGATTTATTTCATGCAGCGCAGTAACCAAAGTTGCTGCACTGCATGAAAAGAAGAGAGCCCAGCAGCACCATATCTGCTAAGATATGGTGCCTTTGCTCTCCCCTCTGGTGCTGGTATACCTTAGACTGCCTTGTGCCTATGCACACACTTGCAGCAAAGAGCAAAAGTGCGTGTGTGATTTAAAGCATATGTTTTATACTGGAAGAGCACAAAATTCTATGCTTTTACAAAGTTTAACACTTTACACTTTGTGTGTTGTACAGTGCAGCACACTTTTGTACAGTGCAGCACACATGCAAAGTTGGAAAGGCTTGAAGAAAAAAAAAAATTTTTCAACCTTATGCCTGCTTAGAGTAGGCCTAATTTGTATGCAAAATCCCTTTCTTCCAAAGTGAGTAAATAGGGTTATTGTTAAAGTCCATAGGTACTCTGTGTACCACCCATGGTATGCCTCTGTGAAGAAAAGTAGCGCATAGTGCTACTGTATTACATTAGGACTACTTTCCAACGTAATTCAGTATTTGCGCTGGAAAGTAAAATATCACTTTTCTGATGCAAACCAGTGGCAATAGTCCATTCCATAAATACAGCATTTGAAATGTAATACAAAGGTTGGGGCTTCATACTAATAAAATTATTTTACTACCTAAAGGAAACCTGTTTCGTAACCTCGCGATAACAAAAGCTTGAGGAAAAAACAATAAACTTCTAAACTTATGCTTTTCAATTTGCAGGAAGCGCTTTTATGACAGTTCTCAGCTCAATAAACAACACTGTAAGTATTGTAGCTTATGAACTCCAAGCAACAAAGGATCTCTGTGACAGAAGAAATAACCCATTGAGCTATCAACCTGAAATACAAATCTATGATTTGCATGTTCTACTTTGTGCTATGTAATGGGAACATTAACCATTTGTGCTACTTAGTTAGGAGTCAAAACTGTGACTAGACAAATCACGGATCTCTCCATCGAATTCACAGACCATGAGAGTTTTCATGCCATTGTTCTTATGTAGTGCACAAAAATGTCTTCACTTTGGTCTTACCTTGCCTTAGCTTTTTATGTAAAGAACACCTCTGTGAACTTTATACTTGGTATGGTGGCTCTGGTTGCACCACTCAGAACCCAGCACTTCTAATGAGATGGTAAATTTAACAATGCCAGACAGAGGGAAAATCTAAAAACCCAACTACCAAGTGAATAATGTATTTATTGGGGGGTAGCACTCCAGCACCCCCTTCTTAAAACTAAGCATTCACTTAAAAGTAGATAAGGGTCTGACAGGTATCTGCTGTGGGAGGTAAGCATCCATATAATGGTTTAGAATGTCTATAAATGGAAAGGTGAGTAGTGTTTTATTTCTAAGGCACATTCTGATGCATGCTTAGCATTATTAGTGTTTTTACAACTCACAGTTGAAGGTATACTTGCCAAACTTACACATTTATTTGGTATGCTACCTCTTTCGCAGCAGACTTAGGGCCAGATGTAGCAAAACGCCAATTTGCGACTTGCAAATTGCGAGTCCCTGCGACTCGCAATTTGCAACTTGCAAATTGGTATGCAGTACGGTGTCTCAGACACCGACTGCGACTCGCTATGGGGTCGCAATGACCCACCTCATTAATATTCATGAGGTGGGTCGCTAATTGCGGCCCCATAGCGAGTCTAGGCACTCGCAAACATGGAGGCCTGCTGTCGTCAGCAGACCTCCATGTTCGTGACTGCTTTAAATAAAGCAGTTTTTTTTTTTTTTAAGTGTAGCCCGTTTTCCTTAAAGGAAAACGAGTTGCACTTAAAAAAATAACGAAACCTTTAGTTTCGGTATTTTTTCAGGGCAGGGAGTGGTCCTTTGTACCACTCCCTGCCCTGAAAAAATATTTGTGGGTCCATTCACAAAGTGGAAGGGGTCCCATGGGGACCCCTTCCAATTTGCGAGTGGGTTACCATCCACTTCAAGTGGATGGTAACTGCGACTCCATTTGCGACCGCATATGCGGTCGCAAATGGAATTGCATTCCACTCCGAATCGCAAATAGGAAGGGAACATCCCTTCCTATTTGCGATTCTGAAATGCATATTGCGAGTCGGTCTCGACTCGCAATATGCATTTCTGAATAGCAAAGAGGCTTTTGCGCCTCGCAAACGGCGATTTTCGCCGTTTGCGAGGCGCAAACCCTTTGCTACATCTGGCCCTTACTGTCTACAGATATATTTTGTTGCCATTGTATCGATTTTCACATGGGCTGGGCTCAAGGGAGGATATCCTGTCTAAAGGGCACGTACAATGTAAAGTTTTAAACATTCAAGTCCACGGCAGCCTAGGTAGCTCCAAGAAACCAATTATTTGGGTTGGGCACCAGCCAATAAGAGAATTTTAGGGTGGGTTGGTCATCTGGTGATGTCTTTGGCCCAGGCACCACACGCTGTACTGCTTGCTCACCTGCGTAGACCTCTACGTTCTCTGTTTCGTAGTAATACAGCTGACTGCCCACAAACTGGTGTGGCGCCACCTGCCAACCTGCCAAGCACCCTAGGTTTAATGATTTAGGTTGGTCACTTTGACATTTAATTTACCGATCTGGCACTGCTCCAACTTTCAAGAAAGGAAATAACATCCAATCACGAGTTTGGGGGGAATAGCATGCAGATTTTGGAGCTTACTGAATCTAAATCTGCATGTTATGGTAACTTATCATTCACTCCAAAACTATTCAATTTGTATTTATAAGAGCTTAAACTTGGGTATTCTGCTATCTCAGGTATCGTGTCCTATGGGTATAAAGATGATACCTAACTGATTATTCGACTAGGAGACAATGCTGATGTCATTCAGCAGCCTTTCAGTCAGCAATGATTGCAGTTGCTGAATGAGCGAGCTGCAGCTTAAAATGGGCAACACTTAAGTCTTATCTGTAGGACGTCCCTCTGGAATCTCGTCCATTTTGCGTGTCTTTCTGCAATGGTTGCCGACCAACTCCTGCTGAATCAGTCAAGATTCTTTATTTCAGTTTTTGATTCTGACACAACTTTAAAACTACAAATTCCGAAACTCATCTTGTCATTTTTTTACCTTAAAAATGTTAGAAACATCTCTTGAGTGCGAGTATACTGACTTCAGATTATTGATGTTGCTGAGATTAATTCAAGCATTCCATCCATCATTTTTTCATATACTTTAGTGTATCACCCTAAATGGGATGGGTACGCCCAGATCTGGGTCCTGTGCACACTGTTCACTGTAACCAAGCCTTATCTGTCTGATGAGCCCTAACTATGGTGAAACCAGTCCTAGGTTGCTTGCGTTCCTCTCCAGGAAGGACCTGGCCTGGGAGTTCAGGTAGAACTGTTCCCATTGGAACAGGGGCAAGACTGATTGCATATGGCTGGGTCCAAACTGAGGTGGTGTGTTGTGCAGAAATGATGGACTGGGATGCAGCACTAGCAATTACCAGTGGCTGGGAATATTCAAACATTACATTCAACACTTTTTTTAATACTTTATTTGTAAATGATGCAGCTGATTTTGAAGACATGTAAGGGAAGCCAATGGAGTTCTAGAAGAATAGGGGTGATGTGTCATATTTCTTCAGACACTGGATGAGAAATGCTGCAGCATGTGGGATGCCTCTAAGGGGTGCTAGTGTGCGCCATGGAGTAGAGCATTACCATCAATCAGGTGTATGAGTGCTTCTGAAGTCACTTTCTGGAAGACATGGTTTGACTTTCTTTAGAAGTGAGAGCTGGTACCAGACCGTTATTTGTTTTGGCAATGTGTTCCTTTAAGTGGGGGGGGGTGTTGGTGTCCAGGGTAAATGCCAGTGACTTGGCATTAAGGGGGTTATTACAACTTTGGAGGAGGTGTTAATCCGTCCCAAAAGTGACGGTAAAGTGACGGATATACCACCAGCCGTATTACAGGTTCCATAGGATATAATGGACTCATAATACGGCTGGTGGTATATCCGTCACTTTACCGTCACTTTTGGGACGGATTAACACCTCCTCCAAAGTTATAATAACCCCCTAAGTGTAGGTAGAAGTTCAATGCTGTCAAGGTTTATGTCATTGAGCCAGGTTTGCTCTGTATCTTGCCTGTTGTTCTTGGCAAATAACAAAAATTCTGTCTTGGTTAGGTGAAGCTTCAATTAGGTGCTGGCCATCCAGGTCTGGATGATTTGCAAGCAGTGTTTGAGGCAGTTGATGTCTGAAGCAGAAGAGACATTCAAGTAGCGCTGTGTATCAATAGATATTGGTGAATCTTGATGCTGTTATCTGTGAGTAGAACCCCAAGTGACTTCATGTAAGTAGTGATCTTTTGTGACTGAAGGTGCCCATATGAACAAATTTGTGTTGATTGAAAAGGTAGGAGGAGAAAGAGAGAAGGACATTGTTGATGAAACCATTTGAGACTTCAGGGTGTGTATGAGTGCTAGGTGACAGATTGGGTCGAAAGCAGCTGAGAGGTCCAGATGGCAGGGACCATATTCATCTGTGAACAAGTGGGCATTGTCTACAATGTGCAAGGTAGTGGTCTCCATGCTGCAGAGTGATCTGAAGCCAGACTAGTAGTCGCCCAGGAGATGGTTAGTATTTATATGAGCTTGGGACTTTAACGTAAACTGATTTTTCAATTACCTTGCTTATGGATAGTAAATGAGTGCTAGGCCAGTAGCTGTTGAAGCCACCAGTGTCTAGTGTAGGTTTCTTTAGCAGTGGGAGAATCTGGCAAGTCTTGGGTGATTCTGGGAAGATCCCTTGAGAGAGGGAAGCATTGGCAATGGTATGTAGGTGCAAGAGTGCATCCCCAAAAGAGTTATGATGAAGGACAATGGTATGATATCATCTTCATAGGAAGTCGCTTTGCGGGAGCTTAATATGCCAACTAGATCTAGGAGAGATAGGGCTTTGAAGGCTGCCCATTGCGGGATTCCATGGGAAGGGGTGGGGGTAAGAGATGAAGCAGCCTTTTTATGGTCAATATGCTGTTCGGTCTTCTGTATTTTTTCGCTGGAGGAGAGGTTGATGGCATTGCACTTTTGTGTGGAGTGAGGAATGGGTGGGTTTAGCTGGGGCTTGATACAGTACTTGATTGTCTTGACCACTGTTATCCTTCTGTTGGTAGCTCCATATATGGTGTTGGCATAGTAGTTTGCTTTGGTTTATATGATGAGCTGTCTGTGTGCTGTACGGACGGGCTTCTGTATCAATAGGTCCTCTGGAGTTCTGTTTTTCCATCTATTTTCTTTCCCCGTCTGTGGCTAGATCATATATTGTAAGGAAGGTCTTTAGAGTACCAGGATGCTGAAGGCTTTGACTTGCTTGTTGTAATGCGGTTTAGATGTTCACATAGCTTTCCAAAAAACTGTTGAAGTTGTTTAGAAGGATGTTGGCATTGAACGTGGAAATGGAAGGGTAAGATATGAGTTCAAGCATTAGGTTGTCTATGGAGGATTTTGAAGGAACTCAAGGTTATATGTTTTATGTTCTCTTTGTGTTGTTCTTGATTTGTTGGGAGGGCAATGAGCAGAGAGATAGGGATGGCAAAGTGGTCAACTCATTCCAGGGGTACAGGTGGTTTGTATTAGATTGAAGGTGGTGTTGAGAAGACAAGGTCAAAGATGAGGCCTTTGGAATGTGTTGGTTGTGGGACATGCTGCACCACTTTGAGTGCATTCTATCCATGAGGTTGAAGAGGGTGTCTTTTGTTTTTTGCTTCTTTTACCTTGTGCTGTCTGGGACGTTGAAGTCATCCAAGAGGGTGGTGTAAGCATGTCAGATAGATGAGGTGGTGAGGAGATTTGAGAATTCATCAAATAAGCCCTTGTTTTGCCCACAAGGACTGTAGTGGAGATGGAAGATGGTAATCTAAGTTGCAGAGACTGGGAAATGGCAGTGGCTCCATGAGTTAAATGTTGCTTGCCTAGGGTGCAGAACCAGGAGGATCTATCTATCTATACAGCGAGTCCCCCTCTCTTCTTATGGGCGAGATAATGGATGCTGTGGCCTTTGGGAAGAACTAAATCTAGAATTTGTGAGGATACGAGCATGAACCAAGTTTCTGCAATGACAAAGGCATCAGGCTTGTGATAGATAATGAGGTCTGCAATGGCTAGTGCGTGCAATACTGCAGAGCAAGCATTTATGAGCATTTGTTAGAATGTGGGGGTTAGTTGGATCTGTATGAGATTCAGTCTATGAGCAGTGCCAGTGCATAGAGGTTGTCTGGGTCACCTAAATTTGGATGTGACTGTTGGATTCGGCAGTCTGGGATGTGTGTGAAGCACATGATTTTATCTTACCTTATAAGTTTCAATGGAATGGGGCTCTGGCCCAAAGCTCTTTGTTGACCTTAAAAGGCATGCTACATCACAATGCATTACCCAACCTCACCCTAGCTCCATTTCCTCTTACTCGCTTGTCTTTGACAATGTACAGAGCTCTACTGCCTTTGATCTGGGTTTGGGCTATAGAAATGCTATACATATACATACATACATCAGGCCCAAACAGACACTGAATTTGTCAGTTTCTGCCCTTTGATCATGCAATCTCTTCACTGACATTGTTTTCCTGCCCTACAGCTTCCTTGCTGCTCTGGAGAAAGTCCTGTGGACACCAAGGGCCAGTTGTAGCAATTTCCGAATTTGCGATTTGGAAATTGGGAGTCGGTGCGACTCGCAATTTTCGAATCGCATATTCGGATGCAGAACAGTGTCTCAGACACCGTCTGCGAATCGCTATGGGGTCGCAAAGACCCACCTCATTAATATTAATGAGGTGGGTCGCATTTTGAGGCCCCATAGCGATTCCCTGCACTCACAGGGATGGTGGCCTTCTGGAGACAGCAGACCTCCATGTCTGTGACTGCTTTTTACATAAAGCAGTTTTTTTTTTGTATTGCAGCCCGTTTTCCTTAAATGAAAACGAGTTGCAATACAAAAAAAATAACGAAACCATTCGGTTTCGTTTTTTCAGAGTAGGCAGTGGTCCATTGGACCACTGCCTACTCTGAAAAAACATTTTTGGCAACATTCACAAAGGGGAAGGGGTCCCATGGGGACCCCTTTCCTTTTGCGAATGAGTTACCATCAGTGTGACACTGGTGGTAACTGCGAATTGCTTTGCGACCGCGTTCACGGTCACAAAGCAATTTAGCATCGCAGTGCGAGTCGCAAATAGGAAGGTGACACCCCTTCCTATTTGGGAGTCGCATTCACATTTTGGACGTGCACCATGCAAAATGCTACCTACATCTGGCCCTAAGTGCTTAAGCGGTTTCTCTCTGGTGACTGTCCACTAACCCTACTGCATGGTGGCTCTGAGCCCACTTTTTGGCAACTATGTCAGCCAGCCAGTGAGCTGACACGTCTAAACTGTGGTTTTGGGATGACTTGGTGGCTGTGATCAAGAGCATATTACTCTTATGATTCTTCCCTTCTGCCCTGACACTCTTCTTTGTTGTCCCTTTCCCACTGCAACTGCTGACTGGAAGGACTACAAGTGGTTGTGTTAATATGGATTTCTGATTCTGTACAGATCCAGTAACATAAATAATAGAACACCCCTTTTAACGTTCTCCAAATCCATGTACGTCCCCTTGTAAGTCAGGGAGGAAAGTATCCTCATGAGTGAAACTGGTTTGGGCATCTGCAAGCGACCCAGTGTTTCTGGACCCAGTAATCCTGCCTTTAGGAACACCAGACCAGTTATACTGGCTGAACAGCTGCACCCCAAAAGTTTCCAAGAAACATGAGAGAATTTGCAAATTGGACCTTATTAGCTGAATAACAATTTTATAGCAGTGATTAAAGAATGACTTACAAAAATGGTGACAGAGAAATCAGAACCTTCCTTGAATGCAATACTTAGGACGGCTCTCATTCAAGGATCAGATTGTTACAAAATGGGGGAAAGAAGTAAACCGCATGAGCCTAGTTATCTCCCCAGACTATGCCACACAGAATCTTATGCCAATACAAAGAAGAAATCGGACTGTTCCTAAACAATTTAGTAATCTGGAAATGGGCGAAATGCAGAAAACTCTTGAGAGCATTTGCCTAGCATGGCAAGCAGCATTTTTCTATAAGTTTAACCTAAACTGGCATAGGTAGAGGAGACTGCTTGCAGTAACCAGAAACAGCGCTCTGCTTCTGAACTATACGTTAAAAAATGAACTCAGTCTACCACTCCAAATTGCCTTTGTAGTGAAACTGAAGACATTCCTCATTTTCTGTTAAAATGTCCCCTGTATGGTGCATCAAAGGAAGTACCATAAGATACATTCTCGAAAAGGCCAGCTTGAATCTGACAGCAAATGCATTTTGTTTCTACTGAGTTATCTATTCTGGGAGATACCCAGATGGACAGGAATATGTTGGGTAAAAATCTGGCACCTAAAATCTGAGTCATCTCTTTTGGGAAGATAACTAGATGAATGGAAGCGGGGTCCTAGGAGATAAGACTGAGAAAAAAATCATAAGAACTCTGCAAGGCCTCCCCCATTGTCGCTACTTGGCCTGCCAGGTCAATTTAGACTGTTTTTGTTTTGTGTGTTGCATGTTTAGCTAATTTGTCTTTGTATATCAGGTGACTATGGGTAGTCTTCATGTCTGCTGTTTTAACATTTTGTGATACAGTTATCTCCTATGTGAAAGGCAGTCTTCATATGGCGAAAGCCCTAATAACATAAACTCGAACTCCCAGAAATGAGAAAGCTGTGTATCTTTAAGAAACATTTTATAGTTGTCTGAGATTGTAAGGTAAATATGAAATCGACTCGAAATCCGTAGTAATTAAAATAGTTTTACTGTAAAGATAATAATTATTTGTATCTGAAGAGTGTTTATAGAATTTTATGATTACAAATAATCTTATGGACAAATAATATACGCGCCACTTGCTGTACAAGTTGAATACATTTACTTGACTTGCTTGATGCTCTCAAGAGATGAAAGGTCTAGGTTTTCAAATCCACAATGCTCCTTTTTCAAAAGTGTATATATCGGTACGGTTTTTCTAAGTCTCACCATTTCTTTTCGTCCTTAGTTAATCTTAAACCTTATTTTATGGGGGGTAGTGGCCTCCTAGCCCGATGGACCACTAGCACACCATCATCACGTTCGGGCCCAACAGTTTTTGAAGATTCAGGTCCTAATTGAGACCCTCTAACCTTACCTCTATCTAGTGTCAAGCTGTGACATGTCTAAGGCACCAACCCACAATCCACCATCCAGTCTAATGTGTGTTATACAGTCTTCCATCTCGTTATATCTCTTCACTTTCTCAACTCTCAACTGGCCTCTGCTTCTGGCTGCTTCTGGTTGACTTTGTTATTGTTTGGATGAGTGAGACCTCTGTTCTCTGCTCATTCTCCTTACTTCCAGTATACAGGTTTGGTTACCTGTTCCATTATTTCAAATAACATGCCAGTTCTGTTTTCCCTAATTCGGAGTACATACAGGCACATACAAATTACATTCTTCTATTGTCTAATACTCCGAACCCTAATTGATGCCACCGTGGAGCCAATCTTCGAGACTGAGTTTTACAATTAATCAAATTAACCACCTGCAACCATGTGGTGGCTATGCTTATGTTGGCCATGTACTATGAATATACATGGGAAGAAAACCTCATTAAATACGCATATGTAATGGTTTTCGAATTTGGCATTGTCTTCCCCGATGCCCACTGCTCAGCCCAACCTGCAGCTCAGCTGAACTGCTATTAAAAGTATCATTTTCCTGAGCCAGAAATGCAGTTTTGCTTGTTCTCTGTGCCCGTAAATTCAGACAGCAATAGCAAATCTGCATGTAATTTCCAAAATACTGGAAATCCGTGGAAACTTTTCAACAGGTCCAAATTCTTCAGAGAACAGAGACATTTGCTTTCCTTGAAGACAAATCCTGTGCTGCAGATCTGTCCATAGTGAGGGGTACTATCAGCTATCAGCAGCACACACAGGTTGAGGACATCTTTCAATATGTAAGGCCACATCAAGACCGCAAACTGGGATTTGTTGGCGTGTGTCTTTTAAAAGCAATATTAATACGGAAAAGCTTGCAATATATTGTGTGATGAAGCTGCATAGAAAATGTGTTAACATTGAAAATAATGCACACGTTGAAATGTGCCCACGGGGAGTGGCTACCAATGTATACGAAGACTAATGAAAAGGCTTATTAATTCTGAATTATTATGCAGTAATGTTTGAATTTGTATTAGTATATCATGCCTGGCCTCATACTGAATTGTATTTTCTAACGTGTAACGTGCTGTTTTGTTGAAGGACACAAATCTGTATTTTTCCAGGAGTTATGTGTGTGTAGCCGTAGTAAATTCTTTCTCATGAGAACCAGCTTGCTCAAGGCAACGTTCTTGCTAGATGCAACACTGTAATTTGTAACAGGTGCAAGGTTAACCGTACTAGAAGACAATGAAGACACTGACTGGAGCGCAAAGTGTAACATTCTCTACCTGGCATTCCAACCATTGAAGACGTCAATAACATGGACCAATCCACAACATAGGACCTGTACATCGTGGAAAATTCTAGTAAGGTGCTTACCGAATTATTGCATAGAGATAATAATGCACCAAACTTCATCCAATGAGGAATTAGGGAATAGTTAGACAGTTTTGATTTAACGGCTTGACCCAAGAAGAAACCAGCTCACTTCACTCCAGTTCACTCCATTTCGCCATCTCCATTTGTCATTCCTATTGCCCTAGCGTTTTCCTGAGTTTATTCTGAGTACTTTAAATCATCCTCTACCCCATTCTTGCCTGATGCTAACTTCGCCTCCATCAGAGGGAAGTAATCCGTTCCGTAGCTATGCTATTTTGAGACTTTGCCCCATCCTATCTCTGCTGATGGTGAATCGACTGATGTCCTGAGGACGAAGACTGATGCTGTTTGCTGATCTGTTGGATTGGTAACTATGCGATGCAAATTGTAATTGTCTGTTTGCCTTTCCTTTCTAGGTACCAACTGCTATTTTTGATAGAGGCCTTAGTTTAGATGCTTTCTAAATTAGTGTTCACTAAAATGTTTTGCATGAAGCCCAACATGTTAATGCTAATTTGAGGTTAATTAAGGCGTTCACTAATATCTTGTGCAGATAGACAAATGACTGAGTTCTTGCTTTGTTGATTCATGTACTAATGAGACTCTGCTAAGTTGATTCATATAAAAGATGTGCCTAAATGCTGAATTGGATATAGCTGATGCATTGATTAAGTCGCGCTTTGATTACTGATTGGATTGTTTTGGCGTGGTTAATTGCTGATGAGATTAAAAGACATGATATTAGATTGTAACCAATAGGGAAATAAATATCTTAACTTTGACTAAACTGGTGTGATTATTCGTGACTGAGAAGTCATGGTGTGTTCGATAATTTTTTCTTATTAAATGTTTATCGACTAGTGATTGTTATTATTGATAGTTTATTGATCTATTGATTGGTGATGCCAAGAAAATGTTTTGTGCTGGGAAGTTCCCAAACGTGGTCAAAAGGTTTGTCGACCTAAACGCGTCTCCTTGTAAGTTATCAAGGCTCTGACGTGCTAACAGATTCACTGTCAATGATTGCCCTGCCAAGCCAAAGAAGCATGAAAGGCCACTGCCATCAACAGTGATCTCATTAGAACGTTATCCTTTCCTCTTCAATGATAATGTGTATTTGGCAGTTCTGTAGGAGTCACATTCAGTCACAGCTCTTTGGGTGACACACTTTAAACATCTGTATCACGTTTATATGGAATAAATACCTAGTCTGAGTACCAGAAGGTGAGGTGAGGCACCATACTACAGCTGACGGAGCAAAGTTCGAACCCAGCCATCCAGGTCCTACCTCCCAGTGCATACTGATTGCGTTTCTGTTGTAACAGCCACAGGCCTGAAGTGTTAGGAAGAAAGATGTAACAGGGCTCAGGGTTAGGCTTCTCTTTACTCTTCAGCTATGAGTGCACCTTACAAAGAAGTCCATCAGAGAAGTTGTTTGCTTCAGCAAAATGATCTAAACCCCCCTCCCTTGGCGTTCTGTCTCTGATAAGTGCAAAGGCTCTTGCTGTTGTCTGGATTTTTTGTATGTAAAAACAGATTAGAAAACCTACTCTGGAGAAGTTTTCCTCGTGTAGATGTTTCCTCAATTTTTTACAAATGAATGGCATTCCCAGGATGTCGAACCATCCTGACAAATGCCCTTTTGGTCAAAAAAGCACTCGTAGTCTTGTTTTTCTAGGATCACATTGATAGAGTGACTCCTTTAAATGGGTACTGATGTCCTACTCTTCGTCTCCCGTCTTTTACTTCTGCTAGAGGTAGATGGGCAGGAATCCTCAATATGTCTCCCTTCGGTTCTTCTCTACTTCCCTTCCTATAACCTGACCGGCATCTTCTCACTACATCCACAATTATTCTCTTGTTTCTTGAACACCGCTGTAGTGTGAGCACACAAGGATGAAGTCGAAACGATGGTAGATGATCCAAAGCAGTAGTTTATTTCATGAAAAAGACCCATGACAGACCATCAGCACCGGGCAATGCTAACTGCCTCAGCCCGCATCCAGCCTTCCAGAACCCCCGTGATCAATCCCCATGGCTGCATAAAACATTCTAAGATTCCAAATATATATATATATTTTTTAAATCTCTTTTTTATTTTAGATACATAATATCACATGTATAAATCAAAACAAAACATACAAAATACAAACATAAGGATGAGGGGATATGTAGTCTCTTGGGGGGAATCACTGATGGGTGGGGTGAGAGAATGAGTCAGGGAGACAGGAGGCTGAAGTGAGTTGAAGAGAAGAGGGGCAGCATTTGTTGGACACTTATCCCAGGGGGTCATCTTTGCGATCATTGGCCATATGGCAATTGATGGTCGGTGTAGGGTGTGCTTAGTTCAGGTAGGAGTTTATGTTCAGCCAAACACGTTGTATGTGTTAGTATTGCATTTGTATGTATACTCAGGTGCGTTGTAGAGGGCTGTGGTGAGAACTCATCGCAGTTTGTTTCTTTTGTATATTGATTGCCCAACTCAGATGTTAGCTGGGGTTGCGGTGCTTTATATTACTGTTGCGTGCATTATGGTGTTCTGGATGGCTCTGTGGGCACTTGACATGTGAGGCGCAGTGTCTTGTGTCGGGGACCATTCCTCTAATGGGTGCACCTTATCATATTCTCTGTGCAGTGTATCTAACACAATAGTTGCTTTTGTCTAATGCTGTTTGTGTTATTATGGGGGTCGAATGTCATCTTTAGCCTCAATAGAGGACACAAAAGTATCCCACACATCCAACCCCTTAACCATCAGCCCCTTGTCTCGGAGAGAGTGTAGTACCTGTGCCTCCGCTCTTGCCCATTTCAATAAATCTAGCAACCAGCACTGTGTGTCTCGGGTGGATGGCGCTTGAACAGCATGAATGCTAAGACAATACATTTATTGTTTATTCTTCTTAGTCTTTTGGCGGATTCCTAGCAGGCAAGATTCTGGCATGGGGGAGACTGGGAAGTCCAAAAGTTCCATGGTTAATGTGGTTATGTTACGCCAGGCCCACAAAACCGGTGGGCACTCCCACGTCATATGATAGAATGTGGCGTCAGAATCGCCGCATCTAGGGCATTCTCGGCTATTTTGGGGAAACATAGGCTGGAGCCGGTGAGGGGTTAGGTATTTTTGATGAAGGTAATTGAATTGCATGTAACAGAATCTAGGATTGCATGACACTGCTCGAATCATATTAAGTGCGGTGTCCCAAGCCTGCTGAGTCATCAATGTAGGGAAGACCTTGTCCCACCTCGCCTTGGCCCTCTCTTGGGCTATGTCTGGATTGCCGAGTAGGAGGGCATATATATGGGATATACCGCAGTGGTCACCTAAATCTGTTAGTAAGTTATGTAGAAGGGGGGAAATCGGTGGTTCCTCATCTCCACATTGCCATGCACGGTGCACGAGTTGCTGTAGTGCTCCATACATGATAAACCATCCCTGTTCAACTTAGTATGTGGTCATGATTTCAGCGTAGGTCCATGTATATGTCTCCTATTGTTTGTATACCCTTAGCTGGCCAAAGATATAGCCTGTGTTGCGCAGCTACCTTCCCGATCCCTCGGGGAGAATGGAGGGTTCTGAGTTTTTCCCAGTATGTAGAGGCCCCAGCACCAATGAGCCACTTCCATCAAGATATTTATTTGACATGTTGGACTGGTGTGGTCCATCAGGCACTGCAATACATTGGTGTGGCCTAAATTAGAATGTATCACCTTAGTTTCAGCATTCGGGGGGACTCGGAGCCAGCACATGTCCAGTGTATTTGTGCTGCTGTGTAGTATAATTCGTAATTTGGAGTGCAGAGGCCCCCTTGTGCTAGCGGGAGGTATGTTTCAGTAAGTGCTACTCGCCTCCGTCCATGTCCCCAAATCAAGTCAGTTAGTAGGCTGTTTAGTGATGTGAAGAAGTTTCGGGGGATTATCAGTGGCAGAGCAGAGAAATGGTATAGCAATCTTGGGAGTATAAGCATCTTAGCGATTGCCACTCTCCCCATTGGTGACAACGGAAGTGAGTGCCAGAATGGTAAGGAGCCTCTGGTGACTCTGAGCACCCTTCCTAAGTTTCCTTTCCTGAGGTCGGCTGCGTTGTGGTAAATTTGTACGCCCAGGTATTTAAAGGCTCTATACGACCATGGTAACCCATGCGCTGAAGTGTTAGTTTGGCGATCCAGCGGGATCGGTGTCAGTGGAAATAGGCAGGAGTTTGACCAGTTAACATGTAAACCCGATAAATCTCCAAACCTATTCAGTAATCGTAAAAGTCCCAGTAGTGATGATGTGTGATTATTGAGGTATACTAGGGCGTCATCCATGTATAGAGAGACGATCTGGTGTCTATTGCCGTCTGCTATCCCCCATTCTTGTGCCCTACCCCAAAGATGTGCCGCCAATGGTTTTATTGCCAGGGCAAATAATAGCGGTGATAGTGGACATCCCTGTCTTGTGCAGCTGCCTATAGGAAATCGTTCAGATATTATCCCTCCTGTCTTAACCCAGGCAGTGGGGTTGGAATACAGTATGTTAATCCACTGCATGAATACCTTCCCGAATTTCATGCGACTCAATGTTTCCAGGAGGAAAGGCCAGCCCAAGGTATCAAACGCCTTTTCTATGTCAAGGGATACCACTACTCGTCCACGTTCTGAGTCTGGGGTATCTGTCATGAGTCGTATAAGGCCTCTAATACTGACAAAGGTGCTGTGCCCAAGTATAAAACCTGATTGGTCTTCGTGGACCAGCATTGTCATCAACGGGAGTAGACGGTTTGCAAGTATCTTCCCTAGAAGTTTACAACTCGGGTTTAACAAAGAAAGGGGACGGTACGACAGGACATCTAGGGGGTCGCGCCCCGGTTTAGGGAGGACCACTTTCACCGCCTCCCGTTGAGAGTCCGGTAGTTGTCCCATCGCTAGTGCCTCTTGTAGCATTTCCGTGTATGGCTTAATTAACTGTGGTGTGAATGTATGGCATTATTCAGCCGGTAGGCCATCACTGCCAGGTGCCTTGTTACGTGCTAGTTGACTTAGAGCCAGAAGGATCTCCTCACACTCTATGGGTGCATCTAATGCTTCCCTGTTGGCCGTAGTTAAGCTAGTTAGGGGGAGTGTTTGGAAGAAATCTGCTAGTTGCGCTGCTGATGGGGCGGGTTGCAATGTGTATAGGGTGCAGTAGTATTGCCTGAATTCATCATTTATTTCTGTCTGAGTGTTAATCTCTTCACCGGAGTCTAGCGATATGGCTCCAATTGGGGTATGCCATTTTTCACCTCGCACTAGCCAGGCCAACAGCCTGCCGGAGAGATCTCCCTCCGAGTGTGTTCTGGCAGTATAGTGCCGGAAGTCAAATTTGCGTAATCAAGAGTCGACCTCATTTCTGTATGTGTGTAATGTATGTAAGGTCTCTGGGGTGATTGTACCCAATGCCATTGCTCGCTCAACTTCTCGGACCTCGGTTTCTATCTGCAGCAGTTCACGGCACAATGTGCGCCGGACTCCCCCAACCGCCGTTAAACCTAGGCCCCTAGCCACTACTTATGGGCATCCCATTCTACTGCTCGCGATGACGCAGTCGTTCCATTTAGTTAAAAATATGTGGAGATATGTTTTGTCATTTCTTGATGGAATGGGGGTCTAGGAGCAATTCTGGCTGAAGGCGCCAGGTAGGAATGCGTGTGCGTGTTCTGCCCCATTGCATATTGGATGTCAGCGGGCAGTGGTCCGATATGGTTTTGGCTAGATATGACGCCCCTGTGAAGTTATTGGTCAGGTCGACTGAACAGAGTAGTAAATCAATGCGGGTGTGTAGGTGGTGAACCGGGGAGTAGAAAGAGTATTCCCTATCCAGGGGATATTGGGTGCGCCAAATATCCCTCAGCATCCTGTCCGCCATCCAGGTCTGCAACAACTGAGTGGTTTTCCTGCTGGGGTCGCCCTCCAGTGGGGGGTGAGATCTATCCCTATCAGTCGCCTCCCCAAATGCAGTGTATCGTGGGATCTCAGAGTATTTGGGGGGTGGTTGACAATAGAAAATCTCCTTGCCTTGTGTTTGGGGCATATAGTCCTATTATTGTAAGTGGTATACCATCTAATACCCCATCAAGTTTAATATATCGGCCTTCTGGATGGATATGTTGGTGTTCTACCGTGTATGGAACTTCTGGTGCAATCCAGATCAGCACACCCCTCGCAAATGCTGATGTCGTGGTACCGTATGAAGACCCTGGCCACTTACTCCTGAGATTATTTAATTCTTCCTGTGTGAGGTGCGTCTCCTGCAAGATTGCTATGTGTGTTTTGTGTCGTTTAAGATATGTATATATCCTGCAACGTGTGGAGATGTTTGCCATCCCCCTGACATTCCACATTATTATATTATATGTGGCCATGTCCATCTGTGCCAGAGAGTAGCTAGTGCTGTGAGTGCTAATGCTGTGCCCCTAATGTGCACCCATACTACTGTGTGTGTCTTCAACTCGTAGTTGCGTTGTCCCCTATGTATATCCATCTCAAGCCCCCCCCCCATCGGACCATGCAAAAGAGGATAAAATAAGAAAACAACTGGGAAGATAACAAAAGCTTTTTGGGCAAAGCCCATTACGAAACATGTCCACACAACAGGTGCTATCGATAACAATGGTCCGTAAAAAGTCCCTATGTGTCCCTCTGGGGTGTGGGGAGGCGTGAACATTAAAAACAAAGGATTTGCATATCGGAGCCCGTTCCGGATTAGTTCATGCCCAACCCACCCCAGTTACCCCACCGTCCGCACCTTTATTGAGCGCAGCACGCGTCCCCCCAGAAGCATACAGGCGAGTCTACGTGCGCGGGTCGATGCATCTGAATATAAACACTCACCGAGTGTCACCTCTGATATCAGGCCAGACCCTCTCCTTTCTGCCTATCCACCTGTGACATGCTGTTCAATTGGGTCATGGCCACGTTGGTCTTCGGATCTAGCAATATGTGACGAAGGTTAAATGTCATCTGCCGAGCATGGGGTAAGTTCTGGGCCGATTAGGATAGGGGAGGTGGAATCACTGGAGCGGTCTTGTGAGGAGTTCAAGTCCCCAGCCTCAGTTTCCCGATAGGTGGTGCTCTTCGTCGACACAAACAGATTGGCATCTTTTAAGGCCTTTGCTTGACTCTCGGCCGCTTGCGCCCTGGAAGGTCTGGCCCCAGTATTCGATCTGTTCTGCGCCTGGCCCGGGGGGTAATCCATGTATCGAGTTTGGGGTCATCCATTTTCATTTTCGCCAAGCCCTTGGCATGCAGCCAGGTCCAGGCGTCCTCTGGGGACAGGAAGATGTGTGTCCTTTTTCCATCTATCACCCAGAGGCGTGCAGGGAACAACAAGGATGAGATGTTGTTATCACGTAAGAGCTGCTTAACCCTTGTGAGGACGCACGCTTATGTTGCACCTCAACAGTGTAGTCGGGATACATTGAGATGATATTGTTGTCCATCTGTATAGGGCCCTGTGCCCTGAAGCTTTGTAGGACCAAATCTCTATCCCGAAAATTGAGGAGGCATGTGATCAGCGGCTAAGGCGGTGTGCCCGGACGTGGCGGCCTGCCCGGGAGCCGATGGGCCCGTTCCACCGTTAATGAGAGCGATACTCCACCTGTTATCTTTGAGCCATTGTTTTAGGAATGTTTCTGCATTTGGCATCTCAGCTCGCTCTGGAAACCCCTTGAATCTGACATTGTTCCTTCGTGAGCGGCCCTCCGCATCTTACGTTCTGCGCTGTAGGAGGTGTACCTCTGTTTCCATGTGATGTAGTTGGCCGCGTAATTCCTTGATTTCAGGTTGAGTTGAGGTAAGCGCGGTTTCAGTTTCCATGACTCTGTCCACTAGTTTACAGTGATCTACTCTGCGAAGGATTACTTCCAGGGCCACTGTGTCTATTTTCGCTTCCAAGATATTTTTGGTGTCCATGACTGCCTGCAGAAGTTTGTAGAATTGTGTTGAATGTTTCTGCAGCGTCTCATCCATTTGTTGTACAGCTGCAGTTTGTCCTTCGGCTTTTCCTTGGATGATGTTGCTGCCTCGTTGGTCATCGATTGCAGTCTAGGCGGTTTTGGTTTAACCATGTTTGTGCCTTATCCCGATCCACCCCAGGTGGTTGTTCGAGAAGGGTCCCTCTTCAACCGCTCAGTAAGTGCCTCACCTCCCTATAAGACCTGTGCTGTTACTTGAGTCGCAGCAGCTGTTTCCAACTGCTTAGCCAGTACCTATCACGTTGCCGTTTAGTCGGTAGGACCTCTTCTATCGCTCTAATGGTTAGAGCCACGCGATGGCCGGTCGCCAACCCGCGCACCAGCCAGGCCACCCCCGATGGGGCGCCATATCTTCATGTGGACAAGGGAGCGGGCGTTGTTTATATGCCTCTCTGTAGAAGTCAAGGTTCCTCCTTGTCATTGTAGTAGGGTGATCCTTATGTGAATGAGCCTGTGTGTGTGGGGGGATCCCTTCTGCCAGGGCTCGTGGTCCGCCTAATGTAGGGACGTCTCCCTCAGAGGCATGACGCCCATATGTCCACCTCCAATATGCTTCAGCACTCACCAATCCTTTTCTCCCACCTCTTGCGACCTGCCTTTAGTGTGGCTAGTGAGCATTGAAAGTCATTAACAATCCAATTCAGACTGCACAACAGGACCCCAACATGGCGCGCAATAGATTACTTGGACGCACAGCAGGTGATTTTCATCCATCTCATGAGGCCTCAATAGTCAGAGCCCAACCATTGTGAATGATCCCTCTCTCTAGTCCAAGTGGACTTAAGGCGGTCTCGGTTTTCGACCCTCGGGCATTCCGGTCGGTTGAGCGTGTGTTGTGGGCTTGATCAGGCCTGCTCCGGAGCGCCGCCACGTTCTGTGGTGTGCGCTCTCCGAGTCCAGCGCTCCTCTGCTCCGCCTCTCCCAATCTGAGTCTCCCGGCACAACCGTCGTTATTGTCACAGCTTGGTTCTTTCACCATGCGTACCCTTGTCCCTGATGGTCAGGGTGAGTAGGGCGGTAGGCACCAGGGTGGGTTGGGTAAGGATTTTTGGTGTATTAAATTGGGCTGCGAGTGGAGCTCCTTAGAAAGTGTCTGCTCCGGTTGCCATCTTGGACACGCCCCAGATTCCAAATAACATAACAACAACGGCTTCCTGTTCCTGCCTATACCCAGGTACTTTAAACTCCACCTAACTTTAGTACACCAGACCTCAGCTCTGGTACCTATATGATACGAAATGAGGTACAGCTGTGTATGTGTTTATGTGTGGCCATGCCAAGTCAGCCATCTGGCTTTATAGGAGAACTCATATAATTACTGTTACCTACATGGGCTACTTTGGCTATACCATGTTCAAATATATTAAATTGTACACATTTTAGGAAAGTTGTGTGATCAACATTCTACACTGACTTTGAATTGTGAAATTAAGACAAACTAAAAACATGCAATAAACTTGTTATTGAATACATTATTTTACATAAACAGAAGCAGATTATCTTTATCTCTGTAATTCATACTTGTCAGTCTGACATACACTCAAATGATATGATGAACCTTGCTTTAGCAACTTTAGCAATTTTTCTAATGATTTACTTTGTTTTCTGGAAAGGTGTATAGCAGCATTTCCCATTTGCCCTAGCCTTCCAGCACGGCTGGGCGAGGATGTGGGAAGGTGCCTCATACTAGGGACAGTCTGAATGGCCATTTCTTTGTGGTGGGAGGATCATTATTGTGTCATGTGTATGGCATCATGTAACTTTTTCAATTTTTTTGTTTGAGCAGGATGCAGGTCTGATCAACTTGAGACTTGACATTTGGCTCCTAACTGGTTAAATGACAAGTGTTTTACATGTCCTCCCCTATTCTAGAGTATATAAAAAACATGAGCTTGCAAGTACATCCATGCCATTTGCAGATCAGATTCATGGTCAAATGAAACAAAAGGTGTTGCGGGAGAGGGAAATAATAGACTCCATGACTGAGTTTCGACTAAATTGCAAGATTTCAAGTAGTCTGAAATGTGTCTATATTTGCCAAAGAAGCTAAAGGGCATCAATGTCTACTATGCCTCATAATAGTCAATGGGGTCAGCATTCTTTAGACTCGGGTTCACTTCTTCATGGCTCAAAGCAGATTCTTAACACTTGTGTCAGAAGAGACCAATTCCTCGGATTTGGTATGTCTGGGTGAGACTTATTTCTGTAGTATTTCTGACTTAGACTTGAAATCTTGATATAAGCCATGAATACTCCTGAATTCAGGGAGTAAATGAAAAGGAGTACATCTGCTCACTTCTGAATTCCAGGAGTACACCATGATTACTCCTGGGACTAAGATGTAAGACAGGAGTTCTACAAGGGTGAGTCACAGCAACATCACTGTGACTAGGGCCCCAAATATAGCTCAGCGGTGCTTCTCAGTGATGAATTGTATTACATATATTAATCTCAGTAGATCTGCAATTGCTGAGAGCGAGACCTCAGATCATTCTTTATGCTTTCTGAACAGCTAAACTCAGTATTTTGTAGTAATTTTAGGGATCCCTCACAAGGCGTAGTTTACAAATGTCTCTTCTGGTTTTTGGTGCATGCCGCTCAAAAAAGCTGTTACTCATTTCCCACAATAGTAACAGCTTTATATGCACACATATGTGACATGGAGAGAGCATTTTGAAGGCCATCACAAGTATAGAAATAAGTATGCTACAACAGGACATTTCTCTTTTTGACACACAATCTTAGAGACCTTATCTATAGGTATGTACTCGTTTCCAGTTAGCAGGTAAGCAATGTAACCCAATGTGTAACCACTACCTACAATGCTCCCACTCAACTATAACTCAAGAATCTGTAAAGAATACGTAATCCAGAAGAGTTAGCAACCATCTAACAAAGTCCAGAGAGACCTGTAGATGTCGGCCATGTTGTCCAGCAGCAACGAATACCTTCAATAACCTCTCTCATATCTGAATGCCAGACAACAGGCATGTCAAATAACTACAATGGCATCCACTTGTTTTAGTAAGACTTACTGACACACCCTTCAAACACTATAATTGATTGACATATCATTGATTAAGAAATGCTCACTTGAAACTGTAGGAAACCACAAGTGCACCACTGATGACACAGATATGCAAACCAAGACTCAGGTCTGTGACTTGGGGCCAAATGTACGATGCATTTTAACGGTTGCAAACAGCCTAACTCACATTTTGCTTTTGAGATTCGTTATTAGGAAGGGGGTTGTACAGGGAGTCGCAGTGTTATGTATGAATGTTTTTTGATTGGAAATGCAGTTGCAAAACATTCATACTTTACCGACTCCTTCAAGGAGGCAGTAACTCATTCACAAAGAGGAAGGGGTCCTTAACGGGGGCGCCAGCATTTTTTCAGAGCAAGAAGTGGTCCGACAGACCACTGCCCACTCTAAAAAAATTAAAAGAAAACTTTATTTTTGTTTTTGAAATGCATCCCATTTTCCTTTAAGGAAAACAGGCTGCATTAAAGAAAACTGCTTTATTTGAAAAACAGTCACAGACATGGTGGTCTGCTGACCCCATCCTTTGTGTGCCTACCATTCCCAATGGTTTGGTTCACAAATTGCAACCTGCCTCATGAATATTAATGAGGTAGGTCCCTTGTGACCTATTTGCACATCACAAACAGTGTCTCTGACACTGTTGTACCTCAATATTCAAATCACACAAAAAATGCAAATTGCAAATCGCAAACACTGAAGGTCGTACATCTGGCCTTGATGACATGTTTATGCTTCTAAATCAAAATGTGCATTATATACTTTTGCATTCACATGTGACATAAAGCTTTCCTTCAATAAGTTAAAGTGTGTTTTCCTGGATTATGCTAACTAGGCTTTAATTAGATCTCAACACCATCTTGTCTAAAATGGATTTCACAGTGCCATGTATATTCTGTTTATTTCTGCTGCACATAGTCAAGCAAGAAGTTGCTTTGTTTATTTCTGAATTACACTGTCCTCGATGAAGGCTCTGGCCTAAGGCAGCATTTTCTCAAGGACATTTCGCTTTCATGCGGTATTGAATTTGTTCACAGTGGCTCATTGTTGTTTATGTAACTAGTTTGTTCTGATAGTACCAGGTGATATTGCTTTAGCCACTCTGAATCAATATTAATATAGTGGGTTAGTGCTAACGTTAGTGTTATGTATTGTTTTATATTTCTGTATTCTAATTTGTTGAAAATGTAATTCTTTGCTCACACCACAATGAGCTTGCAGTTCTAATGTTCCTCTATGAAGACATAAACTCTTAAATCTTTTTGGGTCTCTACTGGAGTGCTGCCCGTTTTCTTGCTGACTTTGCTGCGTTTGAGTCCTAGCCTAGTATTGGTTTTTCGTTGTATTCTACATTTGTTCCTATTACTGAGTGCCTTCATGGCAATGCTTTTACGCATTTAAATGAGATTACTGCTGCATTTCAGTATTGTACTCTTCTGAGTTTAGTAAAAACCTCCATGGTTTTTCCAAATTCCGCACTAGAACTCACTTTTTGATTCAGTTCTTTCAAACTCTATTTTGAAATCCTGTTTCATACCTTCTCTCTGGGACATTGCCCCCGATCCACCCAACTCCTAGGTGCGCCAGTGGGATAGAGATTATTTTCTAGGTCCCCTGAATGTCCATAGACGAAATCCCCAAACCCAAGGTGGGAAGGTATTTTGACTGTACTCAGCAAGACGAGGCTAATGGCAGATAGCACGTCATAAACATCATTCCAATATAACATGATGTAAGGTCATGCAACGTAAAGTAATGTAGCATAACATAAAAAGGTGCATTAGATAAGAGAGATGTATGCCTTTCATGTAAAGGATGTTGCACAATGCATTGAGGTTTAGATATTTTGTTCTTCATCCCATTCAACTTCACTTAGGAAGCTAAGAATGACAGCTGAGTGATCGTGTTCAAAGATGACTCATATGCAAAGCTCAAGATGCCTCTCACTGAGAAAACCCGAAGTCTTCTTGGAAAGAATGACAATGATTTTGACAGTGCTGTATTGCAGGCTGCAGTAATTCATAACCAATGAAACTCACTCAAGCACTGCATGCATGTGAGTATATGGTTGACCCGTTGTGCAAAGTGATGTCCCTTTGACCCAGGAGGCAAGGTTACCATAGGAGTATTGGAGGCTGTAGCAAAGGAGTTTGTCTTCACAGGGGTGAGGTTTACCAGATAGTTCTGCTAATTTTCTGACTACCTTCTGTAGTGTGGTCAGTTTTACGTATCCTTTGCGCATTAGCTTCAGGCTTTAGGCCTTTGTGCATTTTGCCCTGGATGTATTTTTTTCCTTTGCTTGCAGCTTAGAGCCTCTGTGCACTTTGCTCTAAATGCTTTTTATTCGGCTTCGTACTGTTTTTTTCGAATAACCAGTTCTACGGTCTTGTTTTATTTTTTTATATCACACTGTTTAGCCTACTTCAGCACTGGAGTTCTCAATAACACATTCCTGTTCACTCTGTGCTTCAGTCAAGGATACAGTCTGGTACATTGCCGATAGACGTGGTAGGAGTTTAGTCGGTGGCATTCCTGCGTAGGGACATTTTGTGATCACGCTGACATTTTAGTTATAAAAACACTTCCTTGTTCCAATACAGGCAAGAGAGAGATTCCGACCAGGGAACCACAACTAGACGCTGACTGCCTCGTTGCAGATGCTGAACAAGATCACAGGCCTTTGCTCAGGTATGAGGGTGGATGTCTTCCCAGGGATTCCGAAAGGCAAGTTAGAAGCTTAACATGCTGTGCTCGAAATAGAACTAGCTGAGAGAGAGTAGAAATGGTTAAACACCATGATAGCGTTATTCTTATGTTTCACTCTCCTCGTGACTATTTCAATCCTACTGTGTTGTATGGTTCTGGTTATTGCGGCTCAAGCCTTAATATCTAAAATGCAGTCGTTTTATTAAAACATATATAAAACTTACACTGCCTTTGTCATTTGTATATGAGATCATATTGTAAATTAGAGAGTTGGTTTGGATCTGAGTGACCACGACTTCCCTGAGAAGTTCCAAAGATGTCATGCGCTCGGCTGCCTAATCATCTCTTCCTTGTTGGAGAAATGAGGCACTGCTAGTTAGCCAGAGCAAAACCGGGTTTAGGGTGACAGAGGTCCTTCCAAGTGGGTCCGACTCAGTCCCCCACACCGTGAACGATCCTGCTGCCTAGAAATCCAGTAGTCTCATTTAGGATAATGAGAGCCCACGCGACACTTCCATTTAACTCACTGACTGGGAAGTGTGGAGTGTGACTTAAAGATGATGCCAAGGTTACATCCGTTATGGTAAGCACACAGAAAACACAAAAACTACATTTCGCTAATAAATATATCAGGCACTTGCAGTCCATTTCAGGAGGCTACATGAATTTCAAAACATTGGTATGGAAGGGAGGTGATGGAACTTAAAAATGCTCTTAGATAGCAAAGGTGTAATTTTGGGGTTCATTCTTGCTGATGGATGAGCTAAGAAGGCTGCACAAAGACATACAAAAGGAAAGACGTTTTGGAGTTCCAACTGAAACACATATTTTGAAGAAGTTCCAATGGGATTTTGCATTAAAAGTTGAGACGATGCCTAGTTGGCTGATTGGCATCTGTTGTAATGGAAAATCAGGAAATCAGGAGAGAGGAGGTGATGCGCTGGATTTCTGAAGCCAGATTATACCAGGAATGAAGTTTACTTGACTTGATGGCAATGATTACCCTGGAGCAAGATCTGTGGCAACCAACCGTCCATGATTAATTAGCAGAACACTTTGCATGTGCGCAAAAACTTTGCACATGTGAAGCCATCTGAAGACACTTATTTGGAGGTCTAACTTTGCACTTACTTAAAGTTTGTAGCAAAGAGGTACGAAAATTTGGAGTCACAAACTTTTTTTTTTTTTTAAATAGTGACATTATTTAAACTCATTACTATGTTTGACAGTGGGCATCAGACAATTGTTGTCTCCAGGGGAGGTTAGTGCCGGACCGTCAGGCATTTTAGGGCTGAAGAAGAAGGAACATATTGTTCTTTTTAGAGAGTGATTGTGATGTATTGTATTATGGGAATATAAATGCTTCTTCACCACTTGTTCTTGGAACTGAGAGAAAAAGAATACGACACACCGAAGATTAAAACATAAATCATTTAGTATGAAAGATTAAAACCTGAAGTCCTTAACAGCTTTCGAAATGAGAGCAGTGATGAAGGGATGGTGACGTCTAAGGATTGTTGCTGAAAAGTGTATTTCCAACTACAAATCTCGTGTGGTGAATCCTTTCGTAAAAAGAGCTGAAAGAAAGAAGTAGAACAGGCTCCTCCATGCCCCTCTGACACTCTAATCTCTGATAACCACTTTCATCTTCCCTTCATGATCTTCTGCAGAGTTGGTGCAGCTTCTTTGCCTTCCTGGACCACATGGTTTCACATTCTCCACAGTGGCCATTGGCCTAACAGGCTGGGATTAATCGGTGAGAGCATGGGTCAACTCTTTTGAATTCGGCAGAAGACTCCCTTTATTCATGTCAATGATTATTTTATTTTAGCTTTCTGGCTTCCTACAATTAAATAACTCTAATTTATAAATCTCCCTCTTATCTGCTCTTAAGTGTTGCCATGTATGGTAGGTCGTTACACACCATGGACACTCCAGCAGTGCTACAGCTTGTTATTGTTATTGGTGCCACCATCTGGATAGCCTTCCCCTGGAAACCTAGGGCCATATGTACGAACACTTTTGCCCATAGATATAGAATGGGTAAAAACTTTTGCTACATCTGGCCCCTAGACTGTGTTGTGAAAGAGGGGATCTCACAGAATAGGCAAGGTGCACTATAAGTGGATATTTACTGAAACTGAATGCTCTACACAGCTGGAACACAGCGCAGAACAGATTACTGGCTAAAGGGACAAATCAATATGAGAGAGCCAAGGCCTTCCTGACACCTGGGTAACAATAACACACAGCACTCACACGAGAGGTCACACAGCTACCGCTACATTCACTTCTGTCGCCAGTGGTACTTGTTGTCTGACTCCTTAACATGGGCTTTCGCTATGCTGAGACTTGAAAATGGATATCCATTCTGACACAACGTGCCTTATGAAACGGAGAGAAAAGTCTATGTCCTTAAAACCAGACGTCGGGCACCAGAAACCAGTTTTCCAGTTAGAAGCTTTTTTTCACAACAAATTCATTAAGTTTTCTGATGGTTCTCATAAAACACACCTAAAAGGCATTTATCAATGTGGCTATTAGATTTGTTCAAATTGACTTATTTTTGTCAAAAGAAATGCTCTAAATGTAATTGTAAATCTTTCACAGGACACACTCCCTGTTTCAGTTAAATGTAATGCATTCAGAGAGGACAGGCCATAATCTAGACTAAGATGAGACCATTTAGGCCTGGGAGTTAGGGATAAACTATGCACAAATCGTATTTGTAACTTTTTTAGCACTAGTGCCTATCAGGAGCTGAACTAACAATGAACAAGCTACAGTTTGCATCCCGGGCACTTACCACTAGATGTTTTGAGGTGCTTGGCTTCACAAAAAGTAAGAAAAGAGAGGAGTTCATGCACGCAAAACGGTCACCAAAACGCTTGGGCACCCTACTTCCCATTATTTATAAGATATTTTTATTGGGTTTTCAAAGCAAAAATTTAATACAGAGAACAAGACAGGCAGAACACCACAATCGGCTACGGCCCCTGGCCATGTATCAACACACGGATAGTCCGTACAATCCCTAGTGCGCAAAGCAGTCCCAGCAAATACCCCCTATCTCGTGATGCTTATGTGGGCAGCCCTGTGCTGTGTACACCGGTTCCTCCATTCTGGAGCACCTGTTTATAGCCCCCTGCCAAGCCTGCATGTCCAGAGCGTGGCTGAAGTCCCGTTCCCGGCTATATTTCACTTCATGAGCAGAGTCCCCAGCCACACAAGATACCTCTGAGATTGCTTCCCACTCAGTTCCTCCAGAAATCGCTGGAGGACAATCCAGGGAAAGCAATCAACTGGCCTACTCAGTAGCCTCAACAGGACTCTCAGAGTCAGGACCATTACCCATGTATGATAGGGAACGAAAAAGACTACGTGATAGAAATCTGCACTGCCGGCTCAGAGGCGTATGTAGTATTTCGAACATTCACTGAAATCATCCGAAGCCAAGAGGAAATAGCCAGCTCTCCTGGGGCCATGAGTGCCTCCCTCCATTCCCTATCATCTAAGGCACACACCTAGGATTTCCAGGGAGTGCGGGGAGTGGCAAACAGGTCCAGAGAGTTGATGACCAGTGAGCAGTAAATCTGGGGGACCATGGGAGTCATGAGTGCTTTAACCTCCATAGGAGTAAATTCAGTGACCTCCCCAGAAGAGGACTGGTGGGATTACAGGGCTTGTTGGAGCTGCAAGAATCTGAAAAATTGGGAGTGGTGCAGTTGGAAGTCAGCCTGTAAGTCAGAGAAGGACAACAACTGTGATCCGTGCCACACATCGCCCAAACGTGAGATACCAGTCAGGTCCCACCTCACAAGCCCAACCGGGCCAGCCATCTGATAAAGCAGTATACCCCTTCAGAGAGGGATCTGGAGAGTAACTCTGCCACCCCAACTAATACACCTCCTAAACCTTCCCTTTTCTTAAATGTAGGACACCTCTAAGGTAGGCCCTAGGTAGCCCAAAGGGTGGGGTGCAGTGTATAGTTAAGGTAGGACATACAGTAATGTGTTTTATGTGTCCTGACAGTGAAATATTGCTAAATTCGTTTTTCACTGTTGCAAGGCCTGTCCCTCTCATAGGTTAACATGGGGGCTACCTTTAAATCTGATTAAAGTGTAGATTCCCTTTGGGAGCGGATGGACATGTGGAGTTGGGGGTCTCTGAGCTCACAATTTAAAAATACATCTTTTAGTAAAGTTGATTTTAAGCTTGTGGGGGTCATTCCGACCCCGGCGGTCAAGGACCGCCGGGGCCGGGGATGCGGGAGCACTGCCAACAGGCTGGCGGTGCCCCGCCGGGCATTCTGACCGCGGCGGTTTGGCCGCGGTCAGACAAGGAAAACCGGCGGTCTCCCGCCGGTTTTCCGCTGCCCTTGGAATCCCCCATGGCGGCGCAGCTTGCTGCGCCGCCATGGGGGATTCTGACACCCCCTACCGCCATCCTGTTCCTGCCGGTTCGCCCGCCAGGAACAGGATGGCGGTAGGGGGTGCCGCGGGGCCCCAGGGGGCCCCTGCAGTGCCCATGCCAATGGCATGGGCACTGCAGGGGCCCCCGTAAGAGGGCCCCACTGTGTATTTCAGTGTCTGCAATGCAGACACTGAAATATGCGACGGGTCAAACTGCACCCGTCGCACATTCCCACTCCGCCGGCTCCATTCGGAGCCGGCTTCCTCGTGGGGAGGGGTTTCCCGCTGGGCTGGCGGGCGGCCTTCTGGCGGTCGCCCGCCAGCCCAGCGGGAAAGCCTGAATGGCCTCTGCGGTCTTTCGACCGCGGAGCGGCCATATGGCGGTTCCCGCGAGGCGGGCGGCTACCGCCGCCCGCCTCTATCGGAATCACCCCCTGTGTGTTTGAAAATGCCACTTTTAGAAAGTGAGCATTTTCTTGCTTATACCATTTCTGTGACTCTGCCTGTTTGTGCATTCCCTGTCTGGGTCAGTTTGACAGTTGGGCTGGTTGCACCTCACACTAGACAGTGACACAAAGGGAGCTGGGGTGTAGCCCTGGATATCCTGATGAGCCATCTGTGCTAGGAGGGAGGGGAGGAGTGGTCATTCACACCTGAAAGGGCTGTGCCTGCCCTCACACAATGCAGTCTCCAACCCACTGGTGAGTGTCTGGGGCCTGGCCTGGGCAAGGCAGGATTTCACATTGCAAAAAGACTTTACTTTGAAGTAGGCCTACTTCAAAGGAGAAATTGGGTATAAGAAGGGCACCCAAAACCACAGACTGAAAAAACACTTCTGGAACCAAGAGGAACCTCTGCCTGGAGAAGAGCTGAATAACTGAGGAAGAAGAGCTGCCCCGCCTGTGACTGTGCTTTGTGGAGCTATCCTGCAGTTGCTGCTTCTGCCAGAGTAAGAGGGCAAAGACTGGACTTTGTGTGGCTTCCATCTTGAGAAGAAATCTCCAAGGGCTTGATCTAGAGCTTGCCTCCTGTTGTTAGAAGTCTCAGGGACAGCAAAGACTTCTCTCTGCCAGCACCTGGAGTCTCTGGAGAGACTCCTACTCTGCCCTGTGGTGCCCATCCAGTTCCTGGGACCCTGAAAGGAGAAGCTGGCAGCCTAAAGACAAGAAAATCCACGCACAGAGCGCCGTGCGGGGAAAAGATTGACGCGAATCCGATCTGTGGCTGGAAAAACGACGCGCCGCCAGCTCCGCAGCTGAAAAACAACGCTCGCAGGAAATGCGACCGAAGAATCGACACACAGAGCAGGAGAAGCGACGCGCAGCATCGCTGACGGAGGCTGGGAGATCACAACCTGCACTGCGGGATTTTCGGATCATCGTGCGGCTGGATTTTCGACTCGCGTACTGCCGTGCTAAGTTATCTTTGATGCACACCCGCCCGTGCGGGGTTATTTTTGACAGGCACCAGGTACATTTTCACCCTAGCAGCGCTAGTGTGTTTTTTAAACTACTTAAAGACTCTTTTTGATTTTTAATTGATAACTTGACTTGTGTATGGTGGATTTCTGTCGTTTTGGTCTTGTTTTGTTTAGATAAATATTTCCTATTTCTCTAAACCTGTGTTGTGTCATTTTGTAGTGTTTTCATTAAGTTACTGTGTGTGTTGGTACAAATACTTTACACCTAGCTCTGCCAAGCTACCAAGGGGGTAAGCAGGGGTTAGCTGAGGGTGATTCTCTTTTACCCTGACTAGAGTGAGGGTCCTTGCTTGATCAGGGGGTAACCTGACTGTCAACCAAAGACCCCATTTCTAACAGTATATAAGCAGCGAGCCTCAGAAACCGCCAAGGTTGTGGCATCAGGATGAGGTGTGTATGTGGTCAATAAAAGCCAGGTAAGGCCATCATTGCTCAGAGGACCTAACCTACCGTGTAATATTGTATGTCGTAGGGCGCCATCAAGCCAATTATTATGTTCTTGATAAGATAGAGGTACCTCTAAGTATGCACAAGCTCTGTATTGTGCAGGTATGTTAGCAGATGTGTAGTGATAAAATGTATGTGTTCCCATCAACTGCTGGAAAAGTGCCCCCCCTAAGCTGTGAGACCATTTGCTAGTGAATGATCAGTGAGGGTTGTTGCATGTTTACTGCAATTGCTACCCATTGTGGATTCGACATGGTGGATATACCTGTTCAGAGATAAGGACACCAAGTGGGGATTGATCCTTTGAAGGTACAAGCTTGAACAACCTACAGCGTTGGATAGGTACTATCTACCTAGCTGAGGAGGAAATCCTCTATACCACGGACGTTACCGCATATAGTATTGAGGTGCCTTTAGCACGTGGTGAGACAGAGATACTCTGAAAGATCCAAAAATTAGTGCCTGACCATACGTTGGTAGTGCCATGTCGGGTAGGATCTCATTATCCTAATGAGGCTACTGGATTCGGGTGGCAGAATTATCTGAATTGTGGGAAACTGAGTCCAATCCCACACCATGTGACAACTGTCAGCCTAATCCGGGATTCCTGCTAGCTAGAAGCGCCTCACCTCTGCCCAAGAGCAGGGATGATTGAGGCAACCGGATGCATGACAGAAATGACTCTTCAGGGAAGTTGTGGTCGATCAGATCTCATCCTTTTCTCTCAGTTACATTAGTTTCACATATGAAAAGAAAAACAGAGGCAGAGAATGGTTCAATAAGGTTTATTGAATTAACTGCATCATAGATAAAATGGCATGAATTGCAAAAACTAGGATGATAAAACACACTAGAAGCAAAATGATGACAAGAGGAGTGAAACAAAGAAAATGTCCCACCATACTGTCACTAGGAGTAATATATGTGGTTCCTACCTAAGCTATGTTAGAGCACAGCGTAATAAACCCTAATCTGCTCTTCAGGTTTCCCCTCTGGGAAGACATCAACCTCCATACCTGAGCAAGGAAGGCTGCTGTCTAGAAAGACACCATCCCCATGTAGGCCAGGGATTTGGTAGTCTAAGCAAGCAGCTGTAGCGAAGATAATCAGCATGCGGTCGTAGTCATCCGGCTGGAATCTCCCTCTAACGTGTATGGGACAGAGAAGTGTTTTTATAATAAAACAGCTGATGTTCTGAGAAAATGTCCCCACGTAAGCATGTGTATGTTTCTGTGTATGTTGGAGAAACAGAGTACCACTTTGCCAGCAACTCTATCTGGTTGCAGCCTTGAGGAAAGCGCAAAGGGAAAAGAATGTTTTGCCAATCTACGATCGTATCTCACGACAGGAGCAGCTGTTCCGCGAGGTATGTCAGGTCATCCTGTCCACCATGAAGCCAGCAGTTCAAAACCACAAGTTGGTAAGCCCGATAATAGAGCTGCAGGTCAGCCACCGCAAGGATGCCATCAAATGTGGACTCTATGCATTTACAGAACACAGTAGGCCCACAAAAAAGGGTGTACCAAGGCATGAATGGTACAAAAACAAGACCTGGGGATGTTTTGGGGAACATTTTGCAGGACATAAAGAAAAAGTGGCAGCACCACCATTTTAAACAAGGCAATCCTTCCCTGATGTTAAGAGGTAAGGAAGACCACTTTTCCAAGTCCTTCCACAAGCAAGCAACCAGGGACTTCAGGTTCTGGGACCAGGCAAGAGAGGGAAGGAGGGAGATGTAGATGCTGAGGTAGAGGAAGCTTAACCAACAGAGGGGTATGCGGGCCCACCAGCCTCGGTTCTGAAAGGTATATGTCAAGGGGATCAGTAAGGACTTGGAGTGGTTAACCTGTAAGCCAGATGCCTGGCCATAAAGGATAAGTATGTGTAACTTTCTAGGCCGCACTGCAACAGGGTCACTCTGAAAGAGGTGCACGTCATCGGCGTACAGCGTGATATGATCCTCTTCGAACCCTTCTCCCCGCCAGAACACCAGCAGCTGTGAGTTACAGCGAACCCGTATCACCAGCGGTTCGATTGCCAGAGAAAAAAGAAGGGGGGACAGGGGACATCCCTGCCTGGTCCCCTTTTGTATCGGGAACATCAGCGAAAGGCTCTATTCACACGAAACTTGGCTGTGGGTCAAGCATAAAGGTTTGGCACATAGGAGATCAAATCAAATCAAATCAAATCATTAACATTTATAAAGCGCGCTACTCACCCGTGCGGGTCTCAAGGCGCTAGGGGGAAGGGGTTACTGCTGCTCGAAGAGCCAGGTCTTGAGTAGTCTCCGGAATGCGGAGTGGTCCTGGGTGGTCCTGAGGATGGTGGAGAGGGTGTTCCAAGTCTTGGCCGCCAGGTAGGAGAAGGACCTCCCACCCGCCCTGGAGCGGCGGATGCGAGGGACGGCGGCGAGAGCGAGGCTGGTGGAGCAGAGAAGACGGATGGGAGCGTAGAAGCTGAGGCGACGGTTGAGGTATTCTGGTCCCTTGTTGTGGAGGGCTTTGTGTGCATGGGTGAGGAGACAGAAGGTGATCCTTTTGCTGACGGGAAGCCAGTGCAGGTGTCTCAGGTGTGCGGAGATGTGGCTGTTGTGGGGTATGTTGAGGATGAGGTGGGCGGAGGCGTTTTGAATTCGTTGCAGACGTTTCTGGAGTTTAGCGGTGGTTCCTGCGTATAGGGTGTTGCCGTAGTCCAGGCGGCTCGTGACGAGGGCGTGGGTCACAGTCTTTCTGGTGTCGGCGGGGATCCAACGGAAGATCTTTCGGAGCATGCGGAGGGTGAGGAAGCAGGAGGATGAAACGGCGTTGACTTGTTTGGTCATGGTGAGAAGTGGGTCCAAGATGAAGCTGAGGTTGCGTGCGTGGTCTGAGGGGGTCGGTGCGGTGCCAAGGGCCGTGGGCCACCAGGAGTCGTCCAAGGCGGTCGGGGTGTTACCGAGGATGAGGACTTCCGTTTTGTCTGAGTTCAGTTTCAGACTGCTGAGTTTCATCCAATCTGCGACGTCTTTCATTCCATCTTGCAGTTTGGTATTGGCGCTGGTGGGGTCCTTGGTGAGGGAAAGTATCAGTTGAGTGTCGTCGGCGTAGGAGGTGATGATGATGTGTGTTTGCGTACGATGTCGGCAAGGGGGCTCATGTAGACATTGAAGAGTGTCGGGCTGAGCGAGGAGCCTTGTGGGACGCCGCAGATGATCTTGGTGGGGTCTGAGCGAAAAGGTGGGAGGTAGACTCTTTGGGAGCGGTTGGAGAGGAAGGAGGCGATCCAGTCCAGGGCCTGGCCTTGGATCCCGGTGGAGCGGAGGCGGGTTATTAGGGTGCGGTGACAGACGGTGTCGAAGGCCGCCAAGAGGTCGAGGAGGATGAGGGCGACTGTTTCTCCGTTGTCCATCAGGGTTCTGATGTCGTCTGTGACTGAGATGAGGGCGGTTTCTGTGCTGTGGTTGGCTCAGAATCCGGACTGAGAGGGGTCGAGAAGGTTGTTGTCTTCAAGGAAGTTGGTAAGCTGCTTGTTGACGGTCTTCTCTATGACTTTGTCAGGGAAGGGGAGGAGCGAGATGGGGCGGAAGTTCTTCAGGTCGCTTTGGTCAGCCATAGGTTTCTTCAGTAGGGCGTTGACTTCAGCGTGTTTTCAGCTCTCGGGGAAGGTAGCAGACGAAAGCGAGGTGTTGATGATGGTCTGGAGGTGAGGGGCGATGATGTTGTCGGCTTTATTGAAGATGAAGTGTGGGCAGGGGTCCGAGGGGGCACCGGAGTGGATGTAGTTCATGGTGGCTTTGGTCTCTTCTGTGTTGATGTGGGTCCAGGCGTTGAGGGTGATGGCTGGGGTTGTGGGTTCTGTGGTGGTCGGCTGGGTTTGGTGTCCGAAGCTGTCATGTAGGTCGGTAATCTTACGATGGAAGAAGGTGGCGAGGAAGTTGCAAAGGTCTTGTGAGGGCGTGATGGCGTTGGCGTGATGGCGTTGGGGTTGGAGAGCTCTTTCACGATGTTGAAGAGTTCTCTGCTGTTGTGGCTGTTTTTGTCCAGTCTGTCTGTGAAGAAATTCCTTTTGGCGGCGCGGATCAGGTGATGGTGTTCGCAGGTAGCGTTCTTGAGGGCAGTCATGTTGTCTGCGGTGTGGTCCTTGTGCCAGGCTTTCTCGAGGGTGCGACAAGTTTTCTTTGATTCCTTAAGGGTGTCAGAGAACCAGAGAGGTTTTTTGGTGTTGGACTGTCTTAGAAGGCGTCTGAGAGGAGCGAGGTTGTCTGCGCAGTTGGTGATCCAGTTCGTGAGGCTGAGGGCTGCGTCGTTGGGGTCGGCGGAGAAGGTGGGTTGGTTGTCGAAGAGAGTGGAGAGAAGCTGTTCTTCGGGGATTTTGTTCCACTGTCGACGTGGGATGGGTTGTGTGCGGAGGTGGCGAGTTTCACGTCGGAAGGTGAAGTGGACACATCTGTGGTCGGTCCAGTGTAGAGCGGAGGCATGGCTGAAGGATACGTGTTTGCTGGCGGAAAAGATGGGGTTGAGCGTGTGTCCGGCGATGTGGGTGGGGGTGTTCACCAGTTGCTTGAGGCCGAGGTTGGTGAGGTTGTCAAGCAGGGCGGTGGTGTTGGGGTCGTTGTTCTGGTCCAGATGGAAGTTGAGGTCGCCGAGGAGGATGTAGTCCGGCGATGAAGCGGGTCCCAAAGCCCATCTGAGCCCAGACATCCCAGAGGAAGTCCAAGTCGAGGGAGTCGAAGGCCTTCTCGAAGTCTATGAAGAGAAAGGTGGTAGACTCCAGCAGCAGATAAAGGTAAGCCACCGCAGCCACCGCAGCCTGTACCATGTGAATACAGTGGTGTGTACGATGGCATGACAAAAAACCACCTAGGTAAGGATGGACTATCATGGGACCAATTCGGAGTAGAGGGTTAGCCAACACTTTGGTATATATTTTAAGCTCAGAGTTAATGAGTGAGATTGGGCGATAAGACGCACAATTCAAAGGAGACAGCCCCACCTTGTGCAGGACCACTAAGGTCATTTAACTCTGTTGAGAAGTGACCTTTGGTTATGGCCTTATTGTATAGTGCCAGTAGGAGGGCCAACAGCGACTTCCAGAAATTCCTAAACTAGTCTACCAGAAAGCAATCGGGTCCCAGTGTCCTGCCAGGGTTCATCTCGGAAAAGGCTGTATCAACCTCCTCAAGGGTGATTGGTTCTTCCAGGCCGGCTGTGTCTGCTACTGCAAAAGTGAACAATGACAAATCCGAGATCTGAGGGGAAGAGTACCCACATAGTGGTCTCAGGCGGTGATCATATAATGTGCAAGAATAGCAAACTCTGCCAAGATGTCCTGGTTCTCGGGAACCAATCCCTGCTTGGGGGCCCGGACTCCAGGGACCACTCTGTCTGCCAGACCTTGAGTTGCCAGCCAGTATAGAAGCTTACTGGACTTAATGCCCCAGCCATTATTCTTACTCTGGGACGCTACCCAGCACAGACTCACCTCATCAAGGAATAACTGCCACAGTGAGAGCCTATCCAGTGCAAGCTGACACAGTTCAGGGACGTCTGCAGCAGACTTTGCCTCTGTCCACGCTATGGGGGCTTCCAGACCTTCAATCTGCAACAATTTCTGCTGGTCCTGACGGCACAAGTATGTATTGGCAACCCCCATAACTGCCTTGCTGGCAGACTAAAGTGTCCCGGGGGACTCCATTGATCCCACATTTAGCTCCAAGAAGGTGTCAACCTCCTACAACAGGAGTTCTGTGGCATCATTGTCCATAAGGCGCCTTGCACTAAGGCACTAGACTGGACCCTTCCCTTGGGCACCTCAGCCCAAGTAAGTGGCGACTGGAGAATGGTCTGAAATACCACTGGGAAGGGTCTCCAAACCTTTGGTGAGAAGCAAATCGGTGGCAGGCATGAAAACATAGTTGATGCATGATCTGGTCTCATGTGCAGCGGAGGTATGAGTATATGCTTGTGTGGGAGGATTCCAGGTGCACCACACATCACAAAGGCCAAGGCAAGATGCCCAATCTGCAAGGTGGGAAGCTATGGCCCAGGGGTCACCGAGCCCTCAAACTATTGCTAGTGGAGGGCATTGTCATGTTGAAATCCCCACCCACTATGGTAACCCCTTGGGGGAAGGTCTGCTAGCGCTTGCATCATCGCATCCGCATAGGACCCATCAGCTGAACTTGCACAAGGGTCTGTCCCGCACTCTGGCAGCACAAGCAGTCAGAGCCCCTTCACCAACCATGGTGCAAATGTGTGGGTCGACACACCTAGGAATAACCCCCTCAGGCCAGTCTTGTGTAGCGGCATAGGAATTGTATGTGGCCCGTGGCCCCCTGAGGTGGGGGAGGGTAGAAGTAGCTCTGGGCATCCATCATGTCTCAGGGAGAGAAGCAGCGAAATGTAAGGGGTGAAGGGAGCAGCCCAGGCCGAACCAACTGTCACCAGCACCGCCCATCAATAGAAGGCTCCTGCAGCCATCCAAGACCAGAGCTACGATCCACAAAGCATGTCGGGCCACGCCGGTCCCGCAGTCTCTAGGGCTGCATGCCTCACGAGGCTGACCAGCCACTGGGGAACACTGGGTGGGGGGAGCCTGCGACTCGTTGCCCCAATCTGCACTCACCCGATTTCCAGAGAAGCAGTACAGGGTGAGGCTCTTGCAGCTGTGGGTCCGATTGCTGTGCGCTGCACCGCAACTTAGGCCTCAAGCGATTCGCCAGTCCCACACCGGCCCCGCTGGATCCAAGAGGCACCATAGGGTCCAGGGGCTCCATGAAGGATAAGTCGGCCTCCCAAGAAGGGTGCAAGGTGAAGCCAGGAGCAGGATGGAAACAGAGTCTTATCGAGGAAGCCGAGAGCTCATGGAGGGACATCTCCCATATTTGCCGACCTGGCCACACCCACCCTCTTCCCAATTTTTAACCAGCACCCCACCCAAAGATTATTTGCGAGGCCGTGCTTTTTGTTCTGCAAGTAAGTTTTATGGGTTTTTTTTCTCAATTTTTTCACCTTTTCTTGATTTCTCATAGCCTAGGGCTGAATATCTCTTTTGTATTCATCCCAAAGGGGTAAATATGTCTGGCTTGACAGCACAACTCTCTGTGTGATCTTTTGTTACCAATTCTTTAAAATGTACACAGAGGGCATTATTCTCCCAAGATTAGTATTTCTTCCTGAACTCATGCTATTGGCTACCAATTCACGTTCTATGAAGTACTTCCATTGGCATGCATGAGGGACTATTCTATACCTCAAAAGTGCACTCAATCATCTGAGTGTCGGCCACATTCAATTCTTTTGCTCCCTTACCATTCAACACAGAAAGCAAACTTTTTGCTACTTTTTTCCCCAGCACTGGCAAAACCAATAGGTTTGGCTTTAATAAAATAACAGAATTTGTGCATGCAAGACTAGAAACAGCATCTGTGAATGTAATTTTAATAATTTATCATTTTTATTTAACTTGGGTTGTGCTGTTTGGTTATTTCCTTGGCTACAAAGTTTTTTGGACACAACACCTCACACATTCTCTATGACAATTGCTTTGCTGCTCTAGTTATTCAACCAAAGGTTAGCTAGTAGTCACATTAACTTTTATAGCTTTAGGCAGTGCTTAATTTGTGCTTCTTGTTTCAGGTGCTGAGCACCGGCAGTTATTTTTGAGGGCTGGGGCTTATTCTTCTGCCTCAAGGATTTGCTGCGAGCAAAAGATATATGGGAAAGACGGATGAGCGGAAAAACGAAAAAGCGTCAAGAAAGCTGCTTTAGTGAGCTGAAGGGGCAGGGAGTGGCTTTATATGGATTGAAGAGGCCCGAGATAGCTTCAATTTTACGCCGGCTCAGTATTCCGTGTTCGCACATTTAATTGCAGCAGCCGTGTGAAGGGCTGTGGGCAGCGGCACCTTTTTATTTACAAATTAAGCACTGGCTTTAGGGGTCTTTTTATTAAGCCATTGTGAGAGCTTAGTCGTAGCTCACACCAAATCTGTACTCTCTCGCCACACAAGCTGTTAGGGTTCCTGCAAGAAATAAGAACAAACAAAAACAAATTGATTGAGCAACGAGGAGAATGTCAATTAATTAATTCCTCTACTTAGTGTTTCTTCCGTTCAGTAGCCTCAGTGCTTTGTAACTGTGTGATTTGTCTGTGAAATACTTCAAAATCTATCATGTGGGCTGTACACTATGTTTCACCCAATTTTGCTGTCTGCATAAACACACTATCAAAAATAACAATTATGAACCAATGTTAAACGGAAGACAATCATATACACATGAACAGAAACTCACCCAAAACAGTAAGTTGAATACGAATAACGTGTACTTGAGGCCGTCCACGCACTTCTGCGCCATTTTAGGAAGCAGTGACCTGTGGTTACAATAAGGAGAGCTCGTGTTAACCTCCACTCACTGACCACTTCACCGTATTGTTTTTAATGTCTCACTAAGCTATTACTATGCTGGTGGACTCTAGGGCACAATGCAGAAGAATAAAGGAGCACAATGTTTGAGAGTTTCCAGTTTACCAATGATAAGCAATGGGCATTCACAGGAAAAAGCACAGTTCGAACACAGGCAGAGATGCAATTGACGTGAGAGGAACTGTTAACTAAGTGCACATGTCAGTATGGCTCCTTGCTTACCAGGAGGAAATACTTTTCCTACTGCATCTTACCTTTTGGATCTTCAATGCTTGTGCAGGAATGTTTCTTTCAGTGCGAAATTCAAATAGCTTTTTCTAATTTCACCTCCCAGCAGTCACATAAACAGTTCAATGTTGTCCCCGAGTCAAAAGGGCACTGCCAACAAGTGATATCTTGCACAATACACAGGTATTTCCTACTTATGACAGCGCTTGCTAATTTAAAAACATTTTCATTGGCGAATGATCGGTACAGCATGGCATTGAATACAAGGTTTAGAGTTTACATTAATAGTTGATTTGTATTTGGTGATGTAACCCTAATTTGACTGTAATTTACACATACGTAATTACTCGAGTGTAGGGTTACACCATTTTAAAAGTTCTTTACTTCTTCACAACATTTTAAAGGTGGTTTCATTCTTCTTTTCTCTAATAAGCTGTGCATTCCACCACTACCTACAAACATCTTGTGAATTCCATAATGATTGATGCAATTCATCACACTTTTTTCCTCACCTACGATTGATTAATTCATGTGTAAGTGCATTAAATAACTTGTCGCTGTCCTTGAAGTCTACTTCTATTGAGGGACTTCACGAAAGTTGCATTGCACGTCCCCTGACACTCAACTTTTTTCACGGTTACACTCGTTAAAACTGCCACCCCTCACAATGACTCCTATTACTCCTAAGTTATGCCATCCTTGAGTTATTTATATATGAGGAAGGCAGACCTTCTGTGTTTCCTAATAATAAGCACCACATCACTGAATTTCAGACGTGTGCCTGACTTCCACAGTAATAAACAATGTCTTGCTCTCGGAGTAAGACACACTTCCTTCTTGAAAAATGTTTGAGAATTAGAGCCCATTCCGGTAAAAAAAATACCAATGTTGAAAGTTTATATCCAAAGCACCCATTTATCAAAACATAAATCCTGCCCTGCCTTTCTTCGTCCGATAAAAAAAACACCATCCATTATACTTTTAGACCATATAAACTTCCATCTCATGGTCCAAGCCATTGTCTTTTTCTCGATGGAGGCAAAGTACTGCTCACTGGTTCCCAGTCGCCTCATTGACACCTATCAATGATGTTTCCACACAAGAGCTCTATTAATCACAATGAAAGTTCAGACAGCTCCAATTCCTGGTCTTGTCAGCCGCGTTTGAGATTATAAGAGATAGGGGTCCATGGGATGGCTTTTAAATGGCTTCAAAATATTTTGGAAAATAGAACGCAAATCATTGCTCTTGGTCCTTTTAAATCCCGCACTATGCGGGTTGACAAGGGCTCTTGTTTGAGCGCCACATTGTTCAACATATATGTGCCTCCCCTTGCTAAAACTGCAGGGTCATATGGTTTTGAAATTAAATCAAACGCAGATGACATGCAGCTGATCTTCTCCTCGAGCAAAGATCTGGCTAAAACAAAAGATTAGATATTTCAAGATGGATGACAGACAACTGTTTACAGTTGAATATCAGTAAAACAGACAGCATGCTATTTGGCAAGGCCAATTCCTTCTGGACTGATGAGTGGTGGCCCCCTAAACTGGGTGCAGTTCCTACCCACAGACAAGCAGTGAAAAATCTTGGTGTAAAAATAGACCAAGCACTGTCTGTGAAAGATAGTCTTGCAAAGACTTAGAAAGAGCACAAATTTACGCATGCTTTCTGTGCATATGGACCAAGGATCTGGAACGACCTTCCTTTTAACCTCAAACTTGCTTTTCTTCAGTGCAAATAAGGAAACATCTCAATCCCACCTATTTACATTATCCTACCATCTCTGTCACTCTCCCTACAGTTTCTGCATCATGACACTGTGATGCTTTGTGTCCGATCCTATCTGTATATAAATACACTTAAAGCCTCATTTATACTCTGCTGAACTGCAGAAAACACAGGAGACATAGGGGAGAGGCTGTGGCATAACGGCCAGAGCTTCCGACTTTGGCACTTGGGGAACAGGTTCGAGTCTTGGTGTCGGCTCAATATCCTGTGATTCTGGGCAAGTCACTTAGGGGGTTATTACAACTTTGGAGGAGGTGTTAATCCATCCCAAAGGTGACGACATACCACCAGACGTATTACAGTCCATTATATCCTATGGAACTTGTAATACGGCTGGTGGAATATCTGTCACTTTTGGGACGGATTAACACCTCCTCCAAAGTTGTAATAACCCCCTTAATGTCTCTTCGCCTACCAGAAAGTGAATGTGTTCTTTTGTAATGTAAATGGTGCTCATGTAAAGCGCTCTAATACCGTCCAGTCGAGTTAGTGTTATATAAAACGGTATAAAAAAACAATTATGAGTAGAAAGTGTGTTCTAGCTTAGCACCTAAACCTCATCTTTAAACTATGTCCACACCACCAGAGAAAGGGCAGTTACATCTGTCCAAATTATGTGGATTTATAGAGTGGAAGATGAGTTAAAGTGTGTTAAAATTGTGTTTCTTCAATTCGCATTAATAACACACTTTTTCTCTTACCTTTGATTTATACTTGCCTGGAGCAGGGCCAAGATGGCAGGGAAGCCATTAAAATACGGTCTGGTCGAGAAGGCAGGTTTAAAGATAGTGACATTTTCAAAGTTATTTTCCCTTTTTTAGAGTTGCTGGACAGGTAGTACTGATCTGCCCTTCACAACCTTGCCCATGGGCGTAGCTATAGGGGCGAGGTTTGGGGTGTTACACCACACTAATAAGTGTACTTTCTGGTAAGTAGTTGGGTACAGATGCTTTCAATCAGGTTTGGTGATGTGCCTGTCGGATTTCACCAGGGATGTTTACATACACAGAGACAAAAACGCATTCACACTCTCTCGATCTCTCGGCCTTGAAAGTCCTTAAAAATGTTGGTTATTTTACAAAATACTGTGATTTCTCTTACTTCGTACACCTACCAACCTGCACTCCTTTCCCTTTTCACTGCCCTTTAAAGCCCTCTCATGAGCCCTTCTTGTGGGTATAATGTATTTCACCATTTCATAGTAGGGAAATCAGAAGCTCATGCAGAATTGTTAACTTTGCATAAGCGGATAATAGACGAAAAACGTCTAAATGTGCAGTTGCTAAAGCAAATATATTAATTAGAAATTATTAATGAATGTTTAAGTAGTTTGAATGATTAAAGTAGAAAAATAATGTGTACGTTTGAAAATGTGCCCTCAAAGAGTCGCTGCCACAATTCACGAACTATATTAAAAAGTGACTAAAACATGTGAAATGTTGAAAAAGTAAAATAACAATGTAGTAATATGTCATATTGAGATATATCACGTATATAACATATGTTTTGCATTATATTATAGAGCTAACTTTACCGAAGTTGTGGCCTAGTTTTGCCAGGCCTCGTGCAGAAGCCGGACATTAACGCTCAATGTAGAAATGCTGATGTGCTGAACTGACCATGAACCGCTCGTTGTTTAATAAAATCTGATCAGCTAAAATCCTATGCGTGAATCGATGGACAGGAGATGAGGGAATTATATTTTGCATCGAGGACTGTGTAAAGCATTTAGACTGTACTTTCCCAAGACTTGAACAATGGAGACACTGACTGGAGAAGAAGATGCAACATTATCGATACCTGACGAGCCGAATGATGAGAACATCGTAAAGTGAGCCAATCAACTACATGGGAACTGTGTAATGCTAGAACTCATGGATTTGAGTTATAAAGACTAATGGTTAAAGGGAAATGTGTGATTAATTGACCAGTTACGAATTAGGGGATAGTCTGGGTGGCTTTAATATAATGTTCTGAAAAAGGGACAACACTGTAGATGCAGATGGATGGAGGGAGATGTTAGGTGCAGATGTCCGGAGAGAGACTACGAGATCAAAGAGATTTGTGATTCTGTCATTGGGCTCATGCTCTTGAGAGCCTGATGAGATGCTGATCGATTGATGACCTGAAGATGAAGACTGACTTTTTTTGCTGGTCCATACCGTGGATAGGTAGCTATGAAAATGTGACTGAATTACCTTTTGTGCCTTTTCTTTCTAGGTACCAACTGCGCTGTCTAAATAATTTTTCTCTTAGCTAGATGTTTTTCTAAATTTATGTTCTAAACTGTTTTCGCATGAAGTCCCACAAGCTAATCATAATCTGGGTTAGATGAGGTTACTTTTCAAAAGACATTGACATATACAGTGACAAATGATTGACAGACTGATTTGCCTAACTCTGATACTCATGTTGACGTAATTACCTCTAATTCACATGTTGACTTATAAAATTGCTTTAGAATGCATTATTTCTCAAGTTCTGATTAGATTATGTTATTGGTTGTTATTAATGAAGTAATCTTGATTTTATTTAAATAAAGTTTGAATTAATCCCATGACTTAGTATTGTAACTAACAGGGAAATACAATTGTTAATACGTATGAGTTGTGGCTATTCATGACTGAATATCATGGTGTGATGTTATTAACTACTGATTAATGATTTGCTTAATGGTTATTGATTTGTGTATTGATTATTGATGAACATTGGTTACTTCATAGCTAGGATACTTCATGCAAATCAAAAGGTTCATTGACCTATGCGCGTCCCCTTATAAGTTTACTTATTAAGGACCAGGAGCGATATCACGGTCAAGTATAAATGATGATTTGCCTGTCCTCCTGTCAAGCTCTAAAGGTACCTGCACGTGTCTCTATTCTCATATGATGATTTCACAAACCCAATTTGCAAAATCAGTGATTAACAACAGGTTATGCAACTTCGCACCCTAGATGCATCATCTGTGGTTGATCAGTCATCTATGGATGGAAATGGTTGAGCTAAAGGTTGCTGGCAGCTCTGCTAAGAAAAGATTATTTTACAATTACTGCTTTTGCTAGCTATTCGCATTAAACAAAGTATCCTTTTGATGTTCATATTCAGTACATGCTAAATGCCTAAACGTATTTTGTTTCTTACACCAACGTCAATGCTGTTGTTCTTTTGTGTCGACATATGCTTAGCCTCTATATTGATTTGTGAAATCTTTGCCAAAGTTATATATCTCCCTTTTCTCTGGTAGCTTACTTGAAGAGCCTTACTATGTTTCAATTTCTCCTTAACTGATGTTATCTTATAGCAGAGGCAATGTTTTGCCAATTTTGTATTACAAGCCTAGATGAAAAATGCCTTGCTCAATTGTGAGCATTCCATACAGCTTCTGGTAAGATACAAGCCATGTATCTATAGGTGATAAATGTAACATATTCAAGAGGTGCTTAGACGACTAGAGGGCGCATCAATTCTGAAATAAAGGATAGACCACGCTTACAACATTTAAGCTTCAACTCTATACAGCAGCAGAAAACCATTTTGCACCAGTGGACAAAATTCTGAAGGAAGTGCAAACCACCATGATGAAATACGGACCGATTGCCCAAGGCAAGAACATCATTGTTGTTTGGCCAATCCCTTCTTTCAGAGCTGCTGCCACAGCAAACTTTCCTAACCCTCAGAGCTTTCGATCTTCACTAGGTTCAATAAGCGGCAACCCACACAGCAGCTGACATAAACTTTGAGTATTGCACAACTTAAAGTTCTAGAATACCAGCTATCTATACGGCATACGTTTGATATGAGATGTCTGCAAACATATCATGCAGTCGTCTACACTGACACTTCTGTGCTCCGGGGCTGGTAGGGGTCACTTCAAAACTTTATCGGCTGCATGTACAGCAGCGCAGGACATATCAGAGGCTTCTCAATTTCATGATTTAGCAGACCCACACTGAACAGCTGGAAGAATGCGTGGCGCAAATTACTGTCATTGATGCATTACTACTGTTCGGACAGGCAGATAGTTTCATACTCTGCCTTTATGGTAGTTGTTAGACCTGACAGCCTTAGGGTGGTCACCCTCAACTTTTTGCCTGCCTCCCTCCACTTTTTGACACAGTTTCTGCTGGTTTTAGGACTCTGCGCACTTTACCACTGCTAACCAGTGCTGAAGTGCATTTGCTCTCTCCCTTAAAACATTGTGACATTGTCTCAGACCCAATTGGCTAATTTCTTTTACTTATAAGTTCCTAGAAAAAGTGCACTACATGTGCCCAGGGCCTATAGATTAAATGCTACTAGTGGGCTTGCAGCACTGATTGTGCCACCCACACAAGTAGCCCCCTAACCATGTCTCAGGACTGCCATTTCAAGGCCTGTGTGTGTAGCTTCATTGCCAATTCGACTTGGCATTTAAAAGTACTTGCCAAGCCTTAAATGCCCCTTTTTCTACACAAAAGTGACCCCTAAGGTAGTCCCTAGGTAACCCGTAGGGCAGGGTGCTATGTAGGGAAAAGGCAGGACAAGTACCTGTGTCGTTTATATGTCCTGGCAGTGTGAAGCTCCTAAATTCATTTTACACTGCTGCGAGGCCTGCTCCTTTCATAGGCTACCATTAGGGCTACCCTCATATACTGTTTGAGTGGTAGATTCTGATCTGAGTAACAAGGTCATATTTAGTATAGCCAGAATGATAATACAAAATCCTGCTGACTGGTGAAGTTGTATTTAATATTACTATTTTAGAAATGCCACTTTTCGAAAGTGAGCATTTCCCTGCACTTAAGTCCTTCTGTGCCTTACGATCCAGGTCTGACTGGGTTAATTGGAAGCTCCCTTTTGCATTTCACTCAGACAACCCCAAACACAGGATGCTCAGTCACACCTGCACACATCTGCATATTGAATGGGTTTTCCCGGGCTGGGAGGGTGGAGGGCCTGACACTTACATGTCACAGGACAGTGGCCTGCCCTCACACAATGGACTGCCAAACCCCCTACTGGGACCCTGGCAGACAGGATGGAACTGAAAGGGGGCCTTGTGCACTTCTAAGCCACTCTTTGAAGTCTGTGCCACTTCAAAGGCACATTTGGGTACATAAACTGGGTCCCTGACCCTATCAACTCAGACACTTCTTGACAAGATACCTACAGGGGGAAAGGAACTCTGAACCAGAATCTGCAACCTGCTAAGAGAAGCTGCCTGGCTGCCCAAAGGACTCACCTGACTGCTTTGCTGAAAAGGAGTGCTGCCTTGCTGTTGCCCTGCTGCCTTGCTGTCCTCTGGCTCTGCTGAGAAGTTCTCTCCAAGGGCTTGGATTGAGCTTACCTCCTGTTTTTCTGAAGTCTTAGACCAAAAAAGACTACATCTCTGAAAAAAGCTCCTTATGTGGTGAAAATCGACGCACAGCCTGCCCTGCAGTGAGAAATCACTGCAACGCTGAACCAGAATGACGCAGCCCGGCTCCCTGAGTGGAGATCGACGCTGTGCCAGCATTGCAACTGGAACTTCAACGCACACCCCAATGGATCGACGCGTAGCTGAGCCGGAACACATGCAGCCCAACTTCTTGTGAGAGGAATCGATGCAGCACCTGCCATGCGACAGAAATTTCCCTGCGTCGCCCACCAGATAGGCACAGCTCCTATGACTTCGCCCTGCACGCCCAGGATTTCTTCACATCATCCCCGGGCCATCCAAATACCCCGCAACCCGAAGACGATCCAAGTCCGTGCACCAGAAATCAACGAAAAGCCCTTGCTGCGTGGAAAACAGTGATGCCTTGTCTGTGTGCGCCAGAAGAAACTGACGCACACCTCCCCGTTTTCCACGCCTCTCCTCCTCTGCGGTCCCGTGTGAATTATTTAGACGCAAACCTGGTACTTTGTGCTTGCAAGACACATTGCTTTTTAAGAACTAAAGACTCTTTTATCATTACAAAAGTAATATTTTAACTTGTACTTACCAAACCTTGATTGTTTTGATCTTATTTTACTCAGATAAATATTCTATATTTTTCTAAACCCTAAACCTGTGTGGTGTATTTTTGTGGTGTTTATACTGTGTTGTTGCATGATTTATTCAACAAATACGTTACAAATTACTTTCTGAGTTAACCCTGACTGCTCAGTGCCAAGCTACCAGTGTTAACGACTCTGTCGTCCCATTTCTAAGGGGCGCTGTAAGGGGACTGTCGGAAGCCTGGGAATCAGCTTGAACACTTATCTAGAGTCCCTTGCTGATTCATGTTTGTTTCTCTTTTCGCCATGGTATACTTGTGTAGTGCCACATTTGCTTCCTGGGAATGCAAATCCCATTATGCACAGCCTGGTAGTCAGGAAAGCCTGGATTCAGTTTCCCATTGTTTTCTACGGGAGAAGTCCAGTTGCTCCTTTTCACCGGATCCTCTCCTCCAGGACTTGCAAGTGTCTGAAACTACACACACCTGAGACCTCTCTTGTGCAGCCCAGCTTGGAACTGCTTATATGCAGCCATTTCCTCAAGATCCCCGTCGTGCACTGGAGTTCGATTCCTTTGTGTTACAGACCCCTTATCTGATGGTGTTCCAGTTGTGTTCCTGTTTTGTTCCAGCTTGAACCTGTTTCCTGTTTCTCTGCCCTGCTCCTGATTTTTCCAGCCAGAGTCTGCTCCCTATCTCTTAGCCTTTTACCTGTTTGTGTCTTCCAGAGCCTGCTCCCTGTTTCTCTGTTCTGCACCTGCCTTGTATCAGCCTGAACCTGCTCTCTGTTTCCCAGTCCTGTTTACTGCTTATTCCTACTCCCTGTAGTCCAGCCCTGTCCTTGCCTGTTCCAGCCAGAGCCTGCTCTCTGTTTCCCAGTCCTGTCTCTGTTTGTTCCAGCCAGTAGTTTGCGCCCTGTTTTCCAGTCCTAGTCCTGCCTTTGCTTCGGCCTGAGCCTGTTCCCATTTCTTACCTCTGCCTCTTAGCTTGTTCCCTTCTGTTTCCGTTTCCTCTCAGTATTTGTGCCTGGCAAGTGTTCTATCAGTCTTCACCAGTGTATAAGTGTCCTCCTTTGTACTGGGGTTGGCTCCTGGGTTCCAGGAGGCAATTCCAGCCCCATCCTTGTCTAGTGTTATATGTTGTCTTTCGTTCCTAACAGTGACAGTGTGCTATTGCTGTTTTCTCAGGAATCGCCAGTGTGTTTCTAGCTGGACTCATAAGAGCGTGTCTTGTGTATGTAAGCACCATCCTTGTTTGTGCTCTAGGGTCCAGAGACAGAATCACTTATGCTGACTCCTTTCTATGGGGCTGGCAGGGTGACTATCTGTAAGAGCAAAATGCACAGAGGCATTGACATTCCCTGTCACTGTGGGAGGTTCTGCGCCTTACTCTGTGTACAACCCCAGCGTGTTTGTCCATTAGTAATCTGCTTCCTGTTTGTTCACACAAGGGTTGCTCTGCTTTTACTTTCCTGTCCCTGTCCATAGCTGTCCTTTCCATGTATGCCTTTAGCTGCTCTTCTGCCCCAGTATACTACCTCTTTAGGATATTCAGTGACCTCAAGGGGTGTCCCAACCAGAGTACTGATCAGACCTGCCCGAAAGTGTGACAACCAGAGGGTGGGCACAGGATAATTTGGATTGTGGGTGACTTACCCTGACTAGGGGTAACAGGGGGCAACCTGACTGCCAACCAAAGACCCCACTTCTAACAGTAGTTTTATGTATAAACATATAATTTTAGAAATCCAATAGGTTTTAAGACTCCAGGAGAGAATTAATTAAAACTAGTAAGCTTTCGTGTGTCGGGGGCCAGCTTTCAATAGAGCATATTCCGTGTATATTAGCATCATTAAGCTAAAGTTGTCACGCTGTAGGGAATCCAAGTGCATTCGTGCTACTGAAATGGCTGTTCAGATGTGTCGAGAAGCAGCAGTGATAGGTCAAAGACTAAACGTGACCCAGAAATAACACAGGCAATAAATGTGACACAAGAGAATCATGCCCTGCCCTTGAGGGTTCCATGCTAAATCCACATTTCTAGCATCCAATGTGGTTCTTATCAGGGCAAGGGGCAATCCTGTTAGTATGGAAAGTACAATCTACAATCTACTCTGTGTGTAGATACTGAGTGAGTGGAGGGTCGCCTGCTTACCAGCTAGTACTCATTTGTAGAAGGTTTGAAATGGCATAAACTCCTTAAGTTCTCAGTCAGTTCTGTTGCCCTTCAAACATTTCTCATCCAAATGTGAATAGCCCAAAGTCAGAGTTGTGAGACATCTAACTGTTTTCTCATTCTTCATCAAGCACCTAAGTTAGAAATTCTTCTCTAGTTGGCAGAGATTTGCACTCTGTCCAAGCAGGGACGACAATCCTAGTCAGGGCAAGTAAGATACCCACTATGGGCAAGATTTACAAGGCCCTAGCGCCTCCTTGCACCACACTAGCGTAATTTTTATTTATGCTAATGTGGCTCAAAGAGGCAATTTTCACTGCACCATATTTACAAAGTGGCACACTGCATGCAGTGCACCACATTGCGACCCCTTGCACCACATTATACCTGCGTGAGGCACAATGTATCCAAGGCGGGCCATTCCAGCTTAGGAAACCTCCAAAAATGGCGCAGTGAAATCTATAAGGTTTCACTGAGCTATTTCTAGAGTGATTTTTAATGCCTGCTCAGAGCAGACATTAAAAATGATGCACCCATATTAACCTATGGTCCTCCTTGCACTTTGCTCCACTACAATCAACATTTTTTACGCCAGTGGAGCAAAGCACCACAATTGCATCAAACATTCTGACGCTGTTGACCTAACGACTGCCATGGTTCACCATATTATAAATACAGAGCACACATGGTGTTGTTAGGTGTGGCAGGAACGATGCAAGCAAATTGGCACATCACTACTGATGCGTACGTTTCTTGTAAATCTGGCCCTAAATGTTTAATTGTGCTCAATCCCTGGTAGCTTGGCACAGAGTAGCCAGGTTAAACTAAAAAGCCAATGTGTAAAGTATTTGTGCATACATACAGTAACACAGTGAAAACACCACAAAAGGACTCCACACCAGTTTAGAAAAATAACCAATAATCATCTCAGTCAAACAAGACCAAAACAACAAAAACCCAACATACACAAATCAAGTTAGGATTTTTTAAAGGTTAGATCAAAATGCAGTGCTTAAAAGACAAAGTTCCAACCTGAACTACCTGGTCACACTGACCTGGGGCAAATTCAAAAGTTCAGTCCAGCGCGGGCTGGGTACAAGAGTCGTGCAGAGCTGTTGACAGTAAATTTGTTGAGTCGATGCTCAGTGAGGATGCGTTGATCAAGAGGAGGGGATGCAGCACGCTTGCAGGTGATGGGTTGTTTCCTGATTGGGCAATGTTATTGATGAGTCTATGACCAGAAGTGATCAGTATTGGTTCCAATATATCAATGCTGCTTCAGAAACGTCAGGGCTGCATTGTAAGTCAGGATCATTGAGTCGCGCAGTTGGTGAGCAGTGTTCGCAGATTCGGTGCAGGCAGCAACAAAGCACTGTTTCTGCAGCAGAATACGTTGGTTGCAAGTGATGCAATGGTGTTGTTGTAAAGTCATTGATGTCCCTGAGAATTCAATAACTGGACGCAAGCTCAGTCAGACCCTTGGAGAAACTTTAGATTGCAGGATGTAGAGAGTTAGATCAAGTCATCTCACTCCCAGACAAGAAGTAGCAGGCAGCAGGCCAACATGGCAGAGCAAACTGAAAAGTGGCAGCCCCTCCTGACAGCCTGTGGTCTTCTTTCTTGGTAGAATGTCCTCTGTCCAGAAGTGTTCTCAGTATATGGTGTCAGAGGCCTAGTATGTATACCCAAATGTGACTTTGAAGTGGGGGAGACTTCTAAGAGTGGTTTTGGAGTGCCAACTTTTCTTTCAATCCTGTCCTGTATGCCAGGAGGTCTGTGGGAGTGTTAACAGTCCTTTGTGTGGGGTGAAGCCACTACCCTTTGAAGTGTGAGTGAGAGCCCCCTCACCCTTTTTGCCATGGAAGACCCCATCGGTATGCAGATAGAATGCAGAGGCAGTGGAGTGTCCTGTGTTTTATGGCTGGCTAGATGGATTTTACAAAGATAGCTGTCACCTAACCTTACACAGACCATACATGGATTGAAGGCAGGCTCAGGCACAGGATGGTTAAAGTAGGAAAATGCCAACTTACTATAAGTGCCATTTTCAGACCTGCATTTTGAAAACCACCTTTACCAAAGATGTGTTTTCAAAATGTGAGTCAAGAGACACCAAACACAATTTTTCTATCTTTTCCCAATTGGAAATTACACTTAAAAAGATTTTTAAGGCAGTCCCCATACCAGCCTGTGGGACAATAGTAAAAAACAAATGTAAGAGTTTTTCACTACCTGGACACGTTAAGCTTAAAAGTACATGTCCAACTTTTTAAATACAGTGCTCCCTGCCCTTGGGACTAACCAGGGCCTACCTTAGGAGTTTCTTATATGTAATAAAAAGGAAGGTTTGAACATGGCAAGTGGGTACACTTGCCAGGTCGAAATGGCAGTTTAAACTATACACCCAGGCTCTGCAATGGCAGGCCTAAGGCATGTCTGAAAGGCGTGGGTGGCACAACCAGTGCTGTAGGCCCACTATTTGCATTTGACTTACAGACCCTTGGCACACATAGTGCACTTTACTAGGGACTTTCTAGTAAATCAAATATGCTAACCATGGAGAAGCCTATGTTACCATATTTCAGACACAGGGCACATGTACTTTAGTACTGGTCAGCAGTGAAAAAGTGCACAGAGTACTAAAGCCAACAAAAAAAGTTCAGCATCCAGTCAAAACAGAGGGTGGGAAAGAAAAAAGTCAGAGGAAACCACCCCAAACAATGCTGGATCTAACAACTCATATATGTAATGCTAGGGGCTAGGAACATCTTACCTTGTGTATCCCAGCCAGGGTGTACCCCAGAAAAGGAGTTGAATATAATACAAGCCTAAATATCAATACAATTATTTACTAACCGCCTCAGTATTCTCACAAGCTTTTCACAACATTTAAATCTCTCCCAGAACATACTAAACTCAAGCCATTTTGAGATCAACTCCCACATGCGGACCTCTACTTCACATAGCACACATTGACTCCATACCAAAGTCATGCAACACTGCAATTAGCACAACTAAAATACCTTCCATCATGAGCAGAAATCACTCCCAGACATAGAACGACCTGAGGATCCCCTTTTTCGACCTGAAAATCTAAAATCCCTCTATTCTTCCTGTAAGTTATTTAGAATAGATCTCTGTAGAAGGCTGACTCTCTGTGTAGTGTGCAAAGCTGGGCACACTGTTCAGAAAGTCTGAGCAATCACACATTGGTTTATAGAGGTAAAAACTAGGCCAGTTATTGCTCAAATTTTCATGGTAGCTTGGTCAAGCAGTTAGGCCAGTCTTGGAGTAGTGCAATGCATTTGTTGTATTCACAGTACCAAAAAATGAAGACACACACTCAAAGGAATAACTCAAGACCAATTTACAAAAATATTTTTGTAAAATATTTAAGATTAAGATCATCAAAATCGCATAAGTACTTTACAAATGCATACAAAATCAGTCAATGCATTTACCAATGTCTCCTTTTGTTCTTAAGTCAAGGCCGTCGAGAAGCCCTTTGGGCCAGCCGGAGGAGTTTGAGCAGTTCTCAGTTTTGGCGTGCAGAGCTGCTGAAAAGTCCTCAGAGCTGGTGCAGGACCACTGCGGGAGACTACTTGGAAAAGCAATGCACAGGTGGACTTCAAGGTAAGTCTGGTGGGTCCACTCAGACGGTAGAGGTCACAAGGAGTGGGAGACCCCTACAGCACTGCTGGTTCTCCAGTGCAGGGCGCAAGGAGGCTGGTTGTAGAGCAGATAGAGGAGCCAAGACCTGTCCGCAAAGGTGTCCTTGGATGCAGGAGGCAGGTCAATTTGAGAGTCACTTGAAGGTCAGCAGGGCCACTCTGGTGGATGGTTCTGGTGGTTTCTGTAGTCCATTGACTGGGGCTTCCTCCTGGTCCTTTTCGAGTCCAGAGTGGACTTTCCTTCCTGGTATATATGTTGAGTGACCAGTACCAGGATCTATTGCATGGTTCAGCCACCAGAGGTTTCAGTGCCACCAAACTTTGAACACTTGCAGGCTTTGTCCTCATGGTCTTTCAAGTCAAATTTGGTTCAGCTGCGGTGTCCAGTTTCTTGGTCAGCAGCCAGTGAGTGAAGTGGAAATCACTGGTCTTTTGGTCTTTGTTGCCGGAGAGAGATGCCTTTACTTGGAGGGAGATCTTCAGCAATTTTTAGAAGAGTGGAGGTCCTAGGGATTTTTTGAGTCCGTACAATATCCAAACAACCCCTCAGCGCTGGTTGTCGAGTCCTAGGTGCAGCAGGCAGGGTTTGAACCCTTTTTCTTCGTGCAGCCAGAACCAGTTCTCGAGCCTTGGGTCTTCTTTATTGCTGGTCATCTTGTGTCTTTGGAATCTGATCTGTAGGTCTAGGGGTGCCGACTAAATACTGCATTTAGTTGGTGTTTAGGGGAGTACCTAGTTACAGGGCTCGAAAAATCTACTCGACCACTCGCATTGGCAAGTTTTATTTTATGAGGTTGAGCTATTTTTAGATTCCACTCGACCCTTCTGGGGAGTGGACAAAGAACAGGTATTCTGTTCAGTCAGAAACTGAATTAGCAAATAAGATGCCTTTAAATCTTATTCTTGTCACATTTGCTTTTTGTTCAGAGACAGCTGTCAAATGTCAGTTTGTCTTCTTGTAATGGAAGTACTTTTCCTTGTGACTGCAGAGTTCCAGGATTTTGTAAGGTGAACTGTCTGACCTATGTGAAGTGAAAGGCTTTTGGTATCAGCTTTTTCCTAACACACATTTATATAACTAAGTAAACTTTACAAACATTGCAAAATATATTTCAGTAGCTGTGAAAGACCATGTTTTGTACTTCTGTGTGATGTAAAAAATATATTAATAGGATGAAAAAAAGTCAGAACACTTTACGTGGTGATTTGCAAATGATGAATCTTTTCTGAAACTCAATTTTTACAAATTATTGTTAATACATTTTATAGTTTTATCAGTAAATCTGCAAGTTAGTGGGAAGGTTATTGGACATTTCTTGGATATTTACTGTGTGTAAATGACAGTGCGCTACCACATCATGCTTTGGGAATATATTTATTACAAGTGAGTGTTTAAACATAAACTGAGAAACACTCCTGCCCTGATGGCAAAGCTATTAGTAAACTAAGAGGCAAGTCATTCATGGATCATGTGTACCCTATATGTGTGCTAGATTTATTATACATGGAGCAAACGTTTAGTGTAGTTAATCAACCAAAAGAGTATTTTTTCACAGCAGACATACTGAACTTACATATTTGAAGGTGCACTCATTTGTGAGAATGAATTAAAAGGTGACTGCAAAATACAATATTTGCCTAGGATCACACAATCTGAGACCCGTTTCCGGGTCAAGTATATTACAATTAGGTCAAATAGATTATTCAAGCTACTCGACCTGTAGGTCTAGTTACATTTTTATGATTTTTCTAGGCCTGCTAGTAGTGACCAATGGGCCACCTACCTTAGGATGGCTACACCCACTAAGAGACCACTTCCTGTGGGCAGAGGTTGCTTCACCTTAAGGGTGGGGCAAGGTGGGGGTGGCCACTCTTCTAGTCCTTTGTGCATTTTCCCACCATTGCTCCCACCAAAAGTGGGGTTTGCAATGGGGGCAGCCATATGTTGCTAGCAGCAGGGCTGGGGGTCGAGTTTCAAGGGTGGTAAGCCCTTTGAAGCTCATAGGCAGGGCTTTGCACATTCCTGGGGGAGGAGGTGTAGCACCTCTGCCCAGGAAGGGCTTTGTTCTCTGGACCCAGAGAGCACAGGCTCTCACCCCAGGGTTCTACAATCGTGTCTGGTGGTGGCAGGCTGGTTGTGACTGGCCAGCAGCCATGCCAGGGCAGTTAGCTTTTTCAGGGGGCACCTCTAAGGTGGCCCCTGGGTACATTTTGTAATAAATTAAATACTGGTACCAGTGTGAATGTATCATTCTGAGTTGTTTGATTCCAAACAACATAGGGTGCAGAGTGGCCATCATGTAGCTGTGGAACTCGTACTGACCAGTGTCCAGCACATGCATGTAAAATGGCTGCTCTGTTCACTTACCATGTCCAAGGTTTCGCAGGGACACATTAGGGGCATATTGCTCATGCATCTATGCTCACACATGTGATATAGTCCACTCTGCCTCAGGACTGGACGGCCTGCTAGAGGGGCGACTTACATATTTCGCATGCAGTGTATAGTGGACAGGGCACACAGGCTGTGTGCCATGTCAGTTTTGCAATTTTGGACTGCACCAGGACACTCAGCCTGCAATGGCAGTGGTGGGTGCACTTGGATACAAGGTCCCTGATGGTGGCACAATCTGTGCTGCTGCCCTCAGGGGCCTTGCCTTAGTAACCTACGCCCTGGGTATCTTAGTACCATTTACCAGGGACTTATAGTGGCACCTAAAGGTGTTTCAAATTGTGCCATTGCAACACAACAGTTTTGGGAAAGAGATTTGACCCAGGGAAATGGTTAGCACTACCAACTACCAACTTTGAAACCACATCAAATACCAAGCAAAAGATGGGGGGCTAACCATGTCAAAAGATGCACTTTCCTACTCTACCTTGTCTATTTACTTATTAAAGACATCCTCTTGGCTCTATCACGTCAGTTGTTTCCTTCAAAAGCCTTTTTTTATTATCCCATTCACGTTGTTGAACTCGCCTGCCTCCAGGAACAGCCTTTAACAATCTGAAGTCACCAATATATCAGGCAAAAACAGTACTAAAACCCACTACAGTAGATATCTGCCCACTAATTGTGGGAGGCCTTAAGGGTGCATTTATTCTCAACCTCTCTTATGGATTAGGTAAGTGCCCTTGACTTCACTAATCAGTTGTGAGTCTGTTGATTTGCACTATACCCAGCCTCACTGTTCTTAGCTCCTACTAGGGCTCTCATTATGAGTAGCCCAATAAGTCTCTCCATTATTTCCCTGTCATGGAATTATTGTTACCAGAAGTCCTGATGATTTTCGGGTGGGGAAAAAATAACAGGGATTACAACTTTTCGAGGAATAAGAATCGGCATTCTGTGTTTCTGCACTGATCCCTGCACGTTGTCCCATGGAGTTTGATGCAGATTTTTTGGGGCTGCTTTCAGCTAAAAAACCTAGACACTTATAATTGATATCGCTGAAGAAGAGGGACATAACATGGGTGTTACTGAGATATTTTCATCTTTAGCCTGTGCCAAAGACACCTCATTCTGCAACATTACCAAAGCAGATATGCTTTTGATAGAATGTTCCACACTGTGAATGTTAAACCCTCTTCTGTGCCTAATCTGAGGTAAAAATTATAAAATCTGGAATGGTAGTAAAGGTCTATCTTGGAAGGTTCCATTAACTGTGAGTTTGACACTCTCATCACTACTGTCCATGTATTAGTGGTGTTAGTTTCTAGCAAGTAGTAAACACCTTTAAATGCAACAATGAAGATCTGAACTTTGCTCTATCTCCCAGTACCAACTCTTTATATTTATGTTCAAAACCAGAGACCAATCTCAAAATCGTTCTAGAGGAACACTGTCTCTTTCTGGCTTCCTTCTTCTTTTATACTACTTAAAATCTCCATTTGTTTGGTTTCTGTTCAGCTTGTTGCTTACTGCAACCCTCTCTTCACCCCTATTTGTCTTGCCCTCCCTCTTCTGATAGTGTCCAGAGGTCTCCCTCACAGTTAGGAGACCTGCCACTCAGAGGGTCACTATAGGATTCCAGCCCCCACTCACGGCCTCCTTCTCTCTGTGACTTGCAGACCACCTTATAACCCTGGTGACCCAGCAGCTTCTCAGTCTGAGGCCTCCACATGTGTAGGTATGCAAATGGTGTCTTCTCTGCCTACCATACAAATCATCTGATTACCATACTCAACAACCTAATCTTATGGTAAAATGTCCTGTCTCATTACGGGAGCCATTTGTGTCAGTCACCCTGCACTTCTCTTTTTACTCCCAGCAAGACTGCAACACTACCCTAGAGGTCAGGGTGAAGTGGATCACACACTCGTGGTCATATTTTCAGGCTGGATTAGTCTCCACTCGCTTCAAGTGCTGGGTATTAGGATGTGTAGCCATTCTCCCCTTCTCACTCTCTTTAGTTTGGGCAACTGACACCTACTGGAACATCTGAGATGTCTTCTCATCATGGCCTATTCCTTCTTATTGGCTGACAGTCTATTTTGCTAATCCAGAGCCTCGGCTGCTGGTAAGTAGTCATTGCAGTGCTTCATTGTCCCCTTAGCATATTTACTTTCCAACATCACTAGAACTCCTAGGTGCAGAATCACTTCAACATCATATGCAAGTTTCAATTTAATGTATGAATCCGATCTCTGGTAGATAAAACTAGCAACTAACATCGGGAGGTCATCTTATTTTTCTCTACTCATCTTTTCGGACATTGTCCTTTTTTATATAAAACTAAAATGCCATTATGCGATGTATGCAGGGCCGTATCCACAGGGTGCATTTTAGGACTGTGCCAGCCTATATTAATTTTTGGTCCCCTAAAATGACCCAGGCAGCTTGCACAACATGTATAGAAAGGTATGTTATCTAAGCAGTACCCCCCAAATCATCATGATGGAGACCAGCCGGGCCCCCTCTTACCTGTCAGTGGTTAGCAGGTCAGGAGTGTGCGAGGACCACGGTTACTTGTGCACACCCCAAATACTGCATGCAGCATTTACTAATCTCCACAGACCTGCACACAGTTTGTATCTCTATATATTGAGTACTGACTACATATGAAAACCAGGGCTCTTCCAATGTGAGCAGTTTCAGCTGAATGCTGGTTCATCTTCGTGGCGGCGTTGCCTGAGATCTGCTGGCAGAGATCGCCTGCTCGTTGGGAGAGGACGTACTTCAGGAGTCGAGGACGCAGGATGAACTGATACGGGAAAAACAAGCTGTTTGTTCCATAGAAGCCTGCGGACAGGCTGTGGAGCGGGGAGAGGCCGCTGACTCTGCCGGACCCGGGGAGAACTTCTTTGAGAAGCGGCGCTAGCTGGGACCTTCCTGCGGCGACGCCGCCCATCTTAGACCGGACCTTGCTGGAGCGGGCTCGCCGGCACTGCACCTTTGGAGGTGAGCGCCTGCCGGGGCCATCGGAGGCCCGGCTCCCCTCTGTGACCGCTGGAGCGGTAATAGGCATCGCGGCCGGAGCGGAGAGAGGCCGCTGACTCTGCCGGGGGCGCGAGAGCCACAAGCAGACCCGGGGAGAATTGTTTTTTGAAGCGCCGCCGGTCGGGACCTTCCTGCGGCGGCGCCGCCCATCTTCAACCGGACCTTGCTGGTGCGGGCTAGCCCTTGGAGGTGAGCACCCGTCAGGGCCATCGGAGGCCCGGCTCCCCTCTATGACCGCTGGAGTGGCAATAGGCATCGCGGCCGGCCCGGACACATTACACTGCTGGGCGGCCTCACAAGCCGAGGCCGCCATTTTGGAGTGCTGCCAACAAAAAAGGTGAATGCTAGTTGCCTCCTTAGTAAAGTTGTTTTCTTTTGGACAAGGCCAGAGTGATTATTTGGATGATCTAGAGGCTTGTACTGATTTGAACAAACCTTTGGTTTGGACTCCACGGGAAGTGAAACCCACCTCATAGGCTGATTCTCCTCTGCTTCGCGGGTCCCGCTGCGGCGCGAGAGCCGCTCGTGCAAAGTCTTTGAGCTCCGCTCCGCTCTCCTGGGATACCGTCGGACTTGCTGGTTGCTGCTGGTTTGCCTATGGACTCTCCTCTTCGCGGGTCCCGCTGCAGGCGTGAGAGCCGCTTGTGTAAAACCTGGGGGCTGCGAGCGTCAGGACAGGACTACGTCTCCCAGCAGTCCTGTTAACCCGCGCCACTTACAGCCTGAAAAACCACCTCTGAGATCCACTCCCCTGGGATACCGTCGGACTTGCTGTTTGCTGCTGGTTTGCCTTTTGTCTTTGGACTCTCCTCTACGTGAGAGCCGCTTGTGCAAAACCTACGGACAGTTTTCAGTGAGGGACTGGGCGAGTGCAGGGCTGCGAGCGTCGGGACAGGACTACGTTTCCCAGTGGTCCTGTTAATCCGCGCCTTCTGTCACTGGCCGCTCTCCCTGCGAGCCCCGCCCCACTCATAGCTTAACTTTTCTCTTATAAATTCAAGCAGCTACTTCCGCGTCGCGGATAAGCCCGGGACAAGGGCGGGACCGTCTGTGGCCGTCAGGGCACGCAAGAGGCTGGGCTGGGCCCACTCTCTTCCACCTGCATTTCCTTGATCCTACCTGGTATACGAAAAAGGTTCTGGGTATGCCATCATCAGCCCTAGGTGGAACAGCAGCGAAGGGGGGGGGAGCCAACACTGGGACTCTGGACAATTACTTTAAATTGGTAAAGGGTGATGGGGGAATCGAAACCTCTTTGGAGATGCGTAGGACAGAGCGTCGTCGCTCGATTGAACATATGAAAAATAGGCCCCTCAGTGACATAACTCCCTATCCTATCTCTCAAGAGGAAGGTTCCCTCAATGGCAGCCCGGATCTTTCATCCCAAGAAGATGTTCCCCTATTACTCCGGGATAGTTTTCCCATTTCTGGCCCACCTCCTAAACAAACTACGGACATTACTCCACTATTAGTTGCCAGTAGTTCGGCAGTTGACTTATCCACCCAAATACACACCAGAGCCAAAATCAAGATTAATAAGCTAAAGCAAACTGTGGTGGCAGAGGTGTATGACCTACCACCAAATAAACGCAGAAGGAAGATGAGGGGTGGTCAGGGGAAGAAAAAGATCCCCCACTCTGATTTTGGAAAGTCACTCAAGTCCGTACCTATGTTAGATAGGCCTTTAATTAATGTGCAGAGGGCTACTCCCCCCAAGGGTACTAATATTATTACCACTGCTTCCATTAGCGACAAAGGGAAGAGCCCACCTAACACATTACTTCCCGGTAGTTCTTTGGGGAGCATTGAATCTTTAATTAGATCACTCTTGTTGCCCATTAGCGAGAGCTTGCAGAAAATAGAATTCAGGCTGACCACTCTGGAGGCAACTTTAACCACCCTGAAAATTTTGGACAACAAACAGAGTAGAACCACTGAGTCCATTCTACCAATAGGAACCTTCCCCAATATACAAAACCCACCGATCCACACGGGGCCTCCCCTGGGCACTACTGCCGCCCCTCCTTTACAGCCACTTATGGCTATCCCAGTTCCAATTTTACCTACTAATTCTAACATCCTACCATCAGAGACAGATGGCCCAGCACTCCAACGTATACTCCCTGGTAAGCCTGCCCCTAGACCACGAGGACCCGACCTACCACCAGAGGCTAACAGCCTCATGGTGGTGTTGGCTGGTGTTCCCTCTCTAGAATTGGGTGAAAATGAGAACTATCACTCACTCAAGAGGAAAACCATTAAATGGTTGAATTGGAATAGACCTCTTCCAGCTCACCTCAATAATGAGATCATTATGGTAAGAAGGGTACCATGGTTGGGGAAGTCGGGGAAATCAATAGCAGGGGACTGTATCATTGTGTCTTTTCGAGACCCTGGAACAGTACTATACATTTGTGCTGGGTCAAATAGATCACTGGATTCTACCATACAGACTTTGCCAGTTTCTTTCTTTTTCCCTCCTATTTTCTTGCACCATGACTTGTCACAAGGTAACTGGACAAGGGTGGAACGAAGATCTAGATATAGGGGATATGCTCCACGTCCAGTTTATCGACCTTCGGAGACTCCCTTTTTGGACCATAATCCTTTTAACTGTCTGAATGGTCTGGATGGTGTGGACTGACTGCCTCCAAACCCGAACTTAAATCCTGTGACCTTGGATAATGGTCCCAGCAAACTGCCTGATCTGGCTGAATCCACTTCTGAAAATGACCCTGTTAGAGTAATTGGTGTAGTTTCTGGCTTTGGTACTGGCTCTTCCCCCCACTCCATCCCTGCAATCTGTTCTGTGGCTTCTCCAGCGCACATGAGACTAATTTGGTGGAATGTGGCTGGTTTAGCCAGCAAACTGGGCACCCAAGATTGGATAACTTACATTGAGTCCGGGGATGTTTGCATGTTCCAAGAGACTTGGGCAAGGGAAGATTATAACCATCAAGGTTACGAGTCATTTTCCATCTCGGCTAGGTGGGAGGGTAAGGGCCGCCCCTCTGGTGGACTCACAACTTGGGTGGCTTCCCACTTAGGATGTCAGGCTTCACGCCTACCGGTGCCATCAGATGATATCCTAGTGGTTTTATTAGCCTGGCCGAACCTAGCGAAACTTGCCCTGATAAATATTTACTCCAGGCCAGTGGGAGCTTCGCGTGAATCCCCCACTATAGAGGAGCTTTCAGTATATTTAGCGGAAATGCCAAGAGATATCCCTTACATAGTGGGAGGGGATTTAAATTCCCAATTCGAGCCGTTGGTCGGTCTCGTAGAGGGATTTCCCATGGAAGAAGAGTTCAGGTGGTCAGTACCCCCTGTTGTAGCACCTTCTCCAAAGGCATGGACGCCTGTGGCTTTGCAGATTACTGCTCTCACCCTAAAGCATGGAATTAGAGCCTGCAATGGACGTATTAAGTCTGATGTACCAAGCAAAACCACGTACAACAGAGTGGGAAGAGAGTCCCGCTTGGACTATGCTCTTGTACAGATAGTGAACTGGTCTTCTATCCTGGACTTTAGGGTGGTGGAGAGACTGGATAGTGACCATAACGCCCTTGAACTCGATCTTAGCCATCCTGGGCCAAAGGCCTCCATAACAACCATGGGGGGGTCTAAACCTGAACTACTATTAGACAATAACAGGAGAAGAATCAGGTGGGATAAACTAGCTACGAGCCAAGTGAAACTTTCGAAGCTCTACGCAGGTTTAATCCCCATTTTGGAAAAAGTGGGAGAGCTAGCCAACGATGTGGGCAATATAGTCCATCATGAGAAATGATATCAGGCTCATGAGGACCTTATAAAGGGAGCAGCCTCTGAGCTTTTTACCAGGGTCCAGAATCAGAAGAGGATCCAACAACATAACTCCTTATGGTACAATGCAGTCTGCAGGAAGGCAAAGGGAGAACTCCTCAGATGCATCAAGGAGGGAACAGATAGAGAGAAGCTGCGAGAAAGTAGACGGGCTTATAAAAAACTGGTCATCCATGCTAAAACCGAATGGGAGGAGAACCAGTGGGAGGAGCTTACCTCCTCCCTCGCAACAAGAGACCACCGAATGTTTTGGAGAGTAGTAAACGGGGGGTCGGGGAATCTCCATTCGGCAATAGAACCAAATATTGCAGCAGGGGTGTGGCAGGCACACTTCCAGTCTCTCTACAGTTCCGAGCAGGGAGAAACTAAGATTGATTTCGGTACTGGACTGGTAGAGTATGGCGGGGACTTGATAACAGTGGGGGAGGTGAAGGTAGCACTAATGGGACTTAAAGCTGGAAAGGCGCCAGGATTGGACGGCCTGCCCGGGGACCTGTTCAAGCAGGAGCCCGGTGTTTGGGCCCCCTATCTGGCTGCAGTGTTTAATGGAGTTTTGTGTGGCATGGAAATTCCGAGTACTTGGCTGGGGGCAGAGGTGGTTCCTATATTTAAAAAGGGCTCGCCCCTGCTCCCTGCCAACTACAGACCAATCAGTTTAATTGACGTGTCACAGAAGCTGTTTGGCAGGATACTGCTGAATCGGCTTCAGGACTGGGTGGAAGAAACGGGTGCCCTCAGTCCGCATCAGGCGGGATTTAGAAAGGGAGTTTCTACAGTGGATCAGGTTTTTCGTCTGAACGTTATCTATTGGAGGGCAGCAATATTGGAAGGGGGTAGTTTATACACTATATTTGTGGACCTGAGGGCTGCGTTTGACCTCGTGCCCAGAGGGAAACTCTGGAGTGTTCTGGCTGAGATGGGGGTCCCCCCAGACATCCTGATAACTTTAAAGAGATTGCACCATAATAACTACGCCCGGGTCAGGTGCGGGAAACACGGGGAATTAACGGACAGATTCCCCGTTGACAGGGGGGTTAGACAGGGCTGTGTATTGGCACCGACCCTGTTCTGCCTCTTCGTCAACGGGGTAATCGCCCACCTCAATGGAACTGAATACACTGATGCCCCAAAATTGAATGGCAGCAGGGTGCCTGCAATCATGTTTGCAGATGACACCCTGCTGCTGTCCAAAACTCCCATGGGGATACAGAGGATCCTTGATTCTCTTGTGGCTTTTTGCACAGATAGGGGGTTGGAAATAAATGCTAATAAAACCAAGTTTATGGTTATGAACCCAACCCCAAGATCACGCCCGAACCCCTTACTGGGAGCTTTACGTTTAGAGAGAGTCTCCACCTTTGAATATCTAGGTGTAACGTTGAATGAAACCATGTCTTGGGGAACTCACCAGACTAGGGTCAATCTTAAATTAGTGCAGACCACTGGCAGCATTGCTCGGTTGATGAGAAGCTCCACATATCGACCGCTGGGGCCGCTTATCCAGATATACAAGGCACAGGCTAGAGGAGCTCTGATGTACGGGGCGGAACTGTGGGGTCACACAGTTTCCTGCAGTTTGTCTATAACTGAGAACAACTTCATTAGACAGATAGTAGCACTCCCGTCCAGTACTCCGCTCCTCCCCCTGAGGATGGATCTGGGTCTGAGACCAATAGCAGATGAATTAGGTCTCAGACCCATAGTCTTCTGGCGAAGGCTATGGAGCACCGAAGAACTCTCTTCTTATAGGGCGGAACTGAGGGAGTTTTTAACCCACCCTAAAGCTTTACAGATCCCGTGGATAAAATATATAAAAAAGTCCTGTATGGGATTGGGCCTCCCTGACCTGTGGTTGGATCCAGCTAACGCCTCACTAAGGATCCCACGAAGAGCTTTGGTCAGTGCTTACCACGAGCAGAAATTAGCTATGGCCCTAGACTGCAAGAATGAGGGGTCATTAACATCTGTATTCGCGCAAAGCAAGGACTCATACCGCCTGGAGAGGGTTCTGGATGCTATGTCTCCTGTGCTGGCCAGGAAGCTATTTCTCCAATGGAGATATGGCACATTGCCTCTGCGATCTTACACCTGCTGCTGGTCAACACTGCCATCCACCAAGCTATGTCCGACATGTGTGGGAGCAGAGGAAAGCGATCTGCATGTGGTCTTGTTTTGTCCAACTTACAAGGCCGCCAGGAAATATTGGCTCGTACCACTTATTAGAAACCTTGGTTTTAGGGAGTACCTCCCGGTGTACAGAATTTTAAAAACTGATGTTTCAGGTCCAATTGTGTTTGCACTAGCCAAATTCCTTACCAATGTCTGGCATATTCGCACCCGTATTTTAAAGTTGCAGGCTCCTATCTAACTTTAAGTTTTAATTTTAATTGTATGGTCTTTTATTTGATGTGTTTCCTGTTTACTTTTCCTTGATGGTTTTATATGTTCATATGTGTGTTTTTTGTGTACATCTTTTAGGGCCAAATTGGCCGAAATAAAGATCAATTGATTGATCATGATGGAGCTGACAAGGTGGATGAGCAATAAAAACGCCTTTAAATATTTTTATCTTGTCACATTGCGGTGCATCGAAAAGCATAGGTTAAATGACAGACAAGGTCTTCTGAGGCTGAAAACACTTGTATTATAATTGACCTCGCTAGACATCTTGCATAACGTCAACTAACATTTTATGATTTTTTTATATTGAAATCTGATCTGTTTAGTATGATCCTGCTTTTTGAAAGTTATTGACTCCACTGAAATTTATCTTTATCTAATTGATAGTCAGAGCAAATAAATGCTGTTTTGAGGTCCTATGTAATAAATGTATTGAATACATAATCCTTGGTGAACAGTTGGGGGTACCTTTTTATCCTGGAGACGTGTATGAACTTTTGGTGGTAGGTATTTCACTTCTCCTGACAAATTCCAGAACTTCCCTTAACAGAAATGCGGGCAACATCTGTGATTTAGTCAATGTTTGGTGTTTGCAGGGCATTCTGGGTAAGAAAAGGTATTCCAATCCATGCAAGCCACACTACCTCAGGCTACCCCAGGTGCCCAGTTTTCAGAAACCTCTGTGGCTATCAGGTTTCTTTCAGTGCCGAACGAGCCATAGCCTAAGTACTACAGATATACACATGGCCAACATTGGTCAATTTACAAAGCAATTTCTTGAGCCTTTCTTTTTGCGTTGGGGCTTTTTCATTTCATAGGTTATAGCACAGCTACACAAGTGGTGTACTATTGCTTTTGGAAGAGGTGTAGGAATGCTGTGTGGTAGGCCATTTGTGGATCTACACAGATTCCATTGGCATGGTCTGCTTTCACTTTTGCTTTGCTGTGACATCAGACACACAGCGTGCTACATAATACAGCAAAACAAAAAACAAAAAACTCAGAAAGGAAGCATTTCCTTTACATCCCTACTTTGATTTTGGAAAAGAAAGAGTTTCTGGTGTTTTTACCAGAAACATTTTCTTTTCTAGTACTGTGGACGACCCACTGAAGTCCATCGCTCTGTTCAGGTACTGCAGTGGACATCAACGGGTTGTTCTCTGCCAAAAAGAAGTTAAAACCCTCCACATCCATGCATCCTGATGTCCTATCCAGTTAGAATGTATAACAAGCTACAGAGATATGATGGGCACACTTTTTTGTTCCAATGTCGGAGGGATTTTCTCTTGTTTCAGAAGGCCCCTAGGGCCGTAGGCTTTAGGGACTGGGGAACAGCAAAAAGCACAGCCAAGCCACAAAAAAGTTTCAGTTGCCATACATGGTCAATGAAGATGAGGGCTAGGGAAAAAATAAAAAATATTGAGAAGTACAGAAAAGATATTAATATAAGGGAATACTTCCCATGCACACTATAATTTCCTCTCCCACCAGGCATGTTTTCTAGGACTCATGCTTTGGTGCCTATTATCCTGAAAAGGCTGCCGACACACACTATGCCAAGGGGGTCTTGAAGGGGCAGCTGACCACCGGGAGGTCTCCCCACCAGAAGGTTTGGGGAAGTGGAGCAATATGCAACTGCAATGGGCTATGTTGATGCTACTCTGTTGCCCGGGGTATTTAAGCAAACATTTTGGGTACTATGCCACCAGTCTGTTGGTGACCTGGTGGATGGGGGGTTAGCACAGGTACTTTTGTGATAGCACAGGCCTTTGCGCAGAGGTTCCAGCTTTTACCTGTTGCGCACGTTTACATTTATTCTGTGGCACTTATTCATTAAGTCCTTGATAACACTCACCTGGGTGTCCAAAGGCAGTCTAAGCAGCATATTGTCAGCAGAGAAGATCGCCCAGGTTTTGCACCTGCTGAGCGAAGCGGGCCACCTGGACTTTCTGAACGAGGTGCCTTGGGAAGTGGCAGACCTCCGCGAAGGGCGTCAGATAGGGTGGCGGAGGCTGTACTTGCCTGCTCGTCCCCTTATAAGAGCGCAAAGGGAGAGCAGTCATGGGAGGGCGGGCAGGCTGAGGGGAACTCCCTCGCTGTCATCGCCTCAATACGGTGTGGCAATGGCAAAGAAGGTGTAATGCGTGCAGGCCCGAAGTGAAGGGCCACATGAGGCATCACGCTCAGCGAGCCCCAGTGCACGCTGGCCAAGCAAGGATCCGTGGATGCGGCCGACGGGGGGAGTGGGCCGACAAGGGTGGAGAGCGGGTGGAGGGGACAGGGCCTCCAGCAACTCTCACTCGGCAGAAGGAAAAGGCAGAGAAAGGGGAGGGACAGGGGTAGCATGTGTAGATGTGAGTGGAGAAGGTGGGGGGAGGGAGGACAAGAGGGTGAAGGAGCAATTCCATGGCAACTGTAAGAGGGCAGATGGGTCGGGTGCAAGGGATGGGGCCCTATCAGAAAAGGAAAGGCATCAGGGAGGACAGTGTTCTTCCCTCTATTCAGGAGTGAAGGGGCCCCCGGGAAGGCAGAGGCCAACAGGGGGAGGGAGCTTCACCAGGGGCCAAGGGGTGCATGTTTGGAGGGTTGCAGAGGGGGGTGGGACAAGAGTGCAGCATACAAAAGAAGACGGCAGGGGGAGCCTTTTGGACCGGCATCTGCACTGGTAGCAGCCCTCCTGGAATGGAGCGATAATAGGTGAAAGAAGAGGAGGAGATGGGCGACCTGAATGATGTAGCTGCAAGTGGTGAGGCGAGCACCGCATGGGAACTCATCCCTCTTCAGAGGGTATATGGCAAGCAGAGCCAAGCCACAGGGTTGCACAGCATCGGCAGGGGAGGTGGGGTAGAACGGGAGGGGGAGGGTAGCACGGGCAGCATGTTTATTGTCCTAGACAACGATTACATGGGCAGGATGTTGGGTTATATTTAGTGTCAGAATAAGGGGGGTTCCCCAGCACTCCAGACCTGTGTAACCGCTCATAGGAGAAATTCTTGTGGAGGTGGCGGATCCGGGAGAGCTTGTGATGGCTTGGCAGCCCCAGGAAGAAGTGGAGGTGGGCCCCGGGCAGCTAGCCAGATGTCATGGGTTTGGATGGCGCACACACATGGGGAGCACGTCATGGAAGCCTCAACACTGCTGCGAAACAGATGGGACGATGCACCCACCAGCGTAACGGCTTTTGAGAGGCGATGAATGGGCGTGGAGGAATGGCAGAGAGGGAGTGTTACAGCCCCTCTACAGCGACAACAGGAGTTATCCCATGTTCAAGGCAAGGTTTTGGAGGCATACCGGTCACGGACAGGGACCTCCTATTGGTAAAGGGAGGAGGAACAGCACTCGATGTTGGATTATGACAAAGAGAGTATGGAGAAGGGGGAGATCAGGGAGGATGAGGAGGAACAAAAGGAGGTAGCCCTGTGGTGGCAGAAGGGAGATGGGTGAGGGAGGGAGGGAAATGTCACCAGATTGTTCATAAGTGATTGCTGGTGTTGGAGAGGCCTGTCGATCCTGGGGCACACTGCAGCAGGTGGGGACAGCGTGGTGGAAGGCTCTAGATCGGCTACCGACCTTCGCTGCAGGTGAGTGTATTGTGTGGCACTGGAGGCAACATAGTCTCAGCGGCAGTGGAGGCCAAGGAGCGGGTGAGTGGTGGGAAGGCTCGTCTGAGAAAGGGGATATATGTGAGGGATACAGGTGTGGGGATGGATGTGGAGCCTCCTGGCATACAGACTGATGGCGAGAACAAGTTGTCAAGAGTTGAGGCAGCAGGTAAGGCTAAAGGGGATACAAAAGGAGCCAACCAGGAAGAGGAAGCACCAGATAAAAAGCAGGGGGCACTGGGCACCAGGAGTCCACAGCAAATGCTAAGGCAGAGGAGCTAGAGAGCAAAGAGCTGAAGCGGAAGAAGCTACTGTACATGGGAACGGCTAAGCCGTTGGGGCACATTTAATGCTAGTCACCAAAGAAAAGATCTGGAACGGACACTACATAGAGATAATGAAACTACTACAGAGGGAGTTAAGGTCCAAGAAGGGGTTGAAGGAAGAGGAATATGAGTTGGCTAAGTGGCCAAAAGTGCCGGTCACAATTGAAAATTGGACTGCAGCATTCCTCATATTTGTCAGCATCTATTGCGTGAAGTACCCTGAGAGGTCCGTGGCACTTTTCAAGTATTTGGACATTATCAGTAAAGCGCAGATAAATTATGGTGCGTATGCATGGGTCCAATATGATAAAGAATTTAGGGCGTGCAAGGCGCTGGACCCAGATGTGCAGTGGGGGGTAGATTGACTTTGACCTGTGTCAGCATACCATGGGGCTGACCAAATTTGGGAAAACAGTCTTCACGGCCAGCAGGCTTGCTCTAGTCTACCGGCCTTTTCAAGCCTTCCCCAACTGTGGATGGGTGGAGTCAGCAGGTGAAAAGTGCGTTTTTTGTTTGCTGCCAGTGCACCCTGATGATTTTGAGCATCTAGGTATGCAATTTGAGGGCTACTGGTACGTGGACAAGGCAATTCCAATGGGATGCTCCACATTGTGTGCCCTCTTTGAATGCTTTAGCACCTTCTTGCAAATGGGCGCTTCACCAAACAGACACAATTGTGTGACACATTGATGATTTCTTTCTCATGGGTGCACCACGATCGGAGCAATGCACAGCTTTGCTGGACAGGTTCCAGGCCATTATGAGGGAATTAGGCATCCCGCTGGCCCCTGAGAAGATTGTGGGGCCGAGCACTGCACTAACATTCCTCCATGTGGAAATTAACGCTCAGACAATCATGGTTTATCTACCACAGGATAAGAAGGAGGTAATGGTGGAGTTGTTGCAGAATCTGTCAAGGAGATACAAGTGCTGTTGGGTCAACTTACCTTTGCTTGCAGGATGGTGCGGGCAGGTCGCACATTCTGTAGGAGCCTGAGTTTGTCACTGTCAGGGAGGAGGCTGCCACAGCATCACATTCGATTGTTGGCAGGTGTGTAATAGGATTTGCCCATGTGGCAGCTCTTTTTAGAGGTGTTCAATAGTATACCACTGCAGGCTTGGTAGAAACTGGATTGAGACGCTCAGATAGTCTCAGTTGCAGCAGGCGGGAAAAGCCTTGGCATCTATTGGCAGGGTAGGTGATGTGCTGAGGAATGGCCCCAGGAGTGGAAGCGAGGTGGTAGAAGTATTGCCTTCCTGGAGCGGTTTCCTCTAATAATTGCGGTTCATGTGTGGGGTGACTAGTTAGGCCACAAAACGTGGTTTTCAGCGTAGACAACTTGGTAGTAGTACAGGTGGTGAACAGACTGTCAGCCAGGGACCCCCAAGTGTTATAGTTGATGAGGGTTTTTGTGTTGGGCTGCCTGCGACATAGCGTTCAGGGCTAGACATGTTCCAGGAGTAGAGAATGGCATCACAGATGCCTGGTCTCATTCACAGTGGGAGAGGTTCCATTAGCTGACCACGGATGCGGAACCTTAGAGGGCTCAGATGGCAATGCAGCTATGGAATGTAGGAATCAGAGGTTCCTCTAGTTGGTGGTGAACTTGCTGGCAGTGACCATGCGTGAGGTGTATGCACAGGCATGGCTGGAATTCCTCCAGCAGGGAGCACAGAAGCAAAAGAAAGAACGGGGGAGGGTGGAGGATTTAGTACAATTTATCCAGGGACTCATCAAGAGAGGACAGTCAAGGGTGACAATTGCTTGCAAGGTAGCAGGAATTGGCTTCATGGGCAGGATGCTGTGGGGTTATGCCCCGTCAGCAGGGGTATTGGGCAAAAGGATGCTAGAGGGGTGGGCTAATAGGGCAGACAAGAGGACAGATGATGGTAGACCTCTTGATGCAGATTATCACCTCTCTTCGGCAATATGCAGTGCCATGGACAAAACAATCCTTTTTAGCAAATTAATGTGTTGTTTGGGACTTTCAGAGTATCTGAGCTCTTGCGAACAGGGAAAGGGGGATTGGAGTGGGAGAAGGCACATATGAGTCAAGATAGGATACAGATTTGGCTGCAGAGGTCCAAGATGGACTAAAGGAAAAAAGGAAAGTGGGTGCACTTGCTGGAGTACCCAGCATTAGCACTCTGCCTGCTAAGATGGGGAAGGCTTTTACACACACAGTGCGCAAACCCCTCAGGCAGGGTTTTCAGGCAGAAGGATGACTGGCCAGTCACCGCCTTCCAGTTATTGTCAATCCTACGCAAAGGACTGAGGAGGGTGAGTTTAGACGCATCATCTTTTGGTACCCATTCATTTAGAATAGGCATGGCCACAGAGGCCAGAAGGCGGGGTTGGGGCAGGGAGGACAATATGCATGTAGGTAGGTAGAAGTCAGGCTGTTACTAGCGATATGTGCATAAGGAGACTGAGAATGTGCATGGGAAGAGTTGGTGATTTGTTATTTGTGTTTTCCAGGTTCGGTGCCAGGACTGGAATCCAGCAGCCTGTCAATTTAAAATTGATTAAAAAATGCTTGTTGAACATATGGTCACAGAAAGAAAATTGCAAACTGGGAGTGTGAATGTGGGACATGGGCACTGTACTGGCAAAGAGATGGATTGCAATACACTGGGCCCCTCCAGGCACGATGTAGATGAGCAGCTCGAAAAGAGATCTGTCATAATGAGCTCTGACTGATGGACAACACATCAAAGCATCTCGTTGAGATGATAAAGTGATAGAGGACTTGGCGGAGTGGGCAGAAAAGCGAGTGAATATTTCAGACCTCGAACAACAGAAAGCCTTGCGGAGATAAAACTGGGAATCATTTGTTGTCAAGTTCACACCCAAATTGGGGAAGAACAGACTTTTGCTGTTTTTATTTTGATTTCAGGTATGCCTTTAGGCTGGCATGAGGTATTGTAAAATGTATACTACTTTGGTTACTCACTTCCACAGTGTTCTAGTCTTGTTGGTAGGGTATACTTAATAACGTACAACCAACCTAAAAATAAAGTTTAAAAGAAAAAAAAGGCTGCCAATACAAAATTTTTCATTTACTCCCAGTCAATCATTTCCTCTAGAATTGTGCGCACTCCAAGGACCTTGCACTCCACACCGGGCGAAGGGCAACAATGTTCCCTTGTGTGACCGGGTTTATTCAGTTCTTAAAATTGGGCCCTCAAACTTTACTTGAGCTCAGGCCTGTGGACTGTTTGTGCTTCAAGTAACAGTCAAAATTCATTCCACTTGACACAGTTTTGTAACAGAAGTAACTACAACTGCTGATTAGATTTCTTTCAAATGACACAAAAATGCTAGTAAACGTATAGTTTGAAGTAATTCCTTTCTTAAGTTTTTACTGTACCATAGAGCAAAAAATCCTACGCGATCTTGAATTGGAAACACAACTTATTAACGTATCAAAAATGATGGAAATGAGACTTAACTACGCAGTCAACATCGCCCTTTGATACGTATTTTTATGCATGTATGTAGCTTTCATAATACATTCTCGTCGAGCTGACTTTTCAAAGCACTATAGTAAACACATATGTGTTTCTACCAGTGTGTGATGCTATAGCTTTAATAAAGCTGTAGACATTCTACCTTTTTTTTTTATTGCAGCCACTTCCGCATTAAGCATCCGGTTACAGGAAGGTGGCAGTGCACTGAGAATGCCAGCTGTGACAGTTGTTGCAAGCTGTCTGCCTGTCAAGCACTCGAAATAAGTTGTTTTTTTAATTATTAATAATGGCATTTTTGTTGTAGTTGAAAGTTGAACTAAGCATATAGCCTTTGCTTTCAAGCAGTTATATCATGTTAAAACTATGTACCCTCTTGTTAGTGGCTACAAGACAAGACATAAGAGGTATGTCTGAAATTCCTTCCTAAAGAAATAAAGGTTAAGAGTGTGAATGCAGAAGAAATGGAATCAACGTACAAAACTCATCTGAAAAGATGAAGACATCCACAGTTAAGCTTTGCTTTACTGTCAATGAGAACGTTTACTTAAGAATACGGACTTTACTGAAGAAAGATAAGCATAACATAATACTTCTTTAGGTGATTTATAATCTATGAGTTTAAATCTGATGAAATAACATGGAATATCCTCAGGCTCATGTCAGAGTGAACACATACACGCCTGTGCAGGTCATACTGTTTAGGGCTGAGTTGACACACTGCCTTATTATGTACCAATACTTTAACATACACATAGAGTAAGTGGGCTTTGGCCACTCACCAGAATATTTTTCTTTATCACGCCAATGTACTACTTGGTTGTGTTTCCACTCCAAAATGGCCACAAAGTTTAGAATCAACATGAGGCCATCCTGGAATGCTAAAACAACGATATATTATGAAGAACACCATTCCAAGATTGCTGCCAGGTGCGATTTGTACCAGGTAGCCACATTTTCCTTCTTGCATTGTTGTACCAGGTTGCAAACGCCCAGTGTTATACTAAAATATCATTGAGTTAATTTCCTTTGTGATGCCAATATCGTATTAAATGCAGGAGGGATTGAACTCCCTCTTTAATTATATCTCTAATTTCATTAATGCAGGGGACTCGTGACATTTCTAGTCACTTGTAATAAATTAATTAAATAGCTGTTCAACTGTAAAAAGGTATTTCAATTTAGTTGTGATGTCGCACTGCCAGCAGCCTGGGTGAAAGGCAGGCCAATGAGTACAAATACAGCCACAGTCTAAACAAGAAAAATGAGAACTGGCATTTCCTTCTTCTGGCATCTTTTTTAAAGTAAAAAAGATCAGCCACAAGGATATATTTATGGCCATGTCTTTCATTCATTTTCTCCAAGCTATAGGTCATTAAAGGAAAGGTAGAATCTATGCATCTTTCTACACAATCTGAGCCACAACATTTTTAATCTGATTTACAGTAAACGGATTCTAACATCTTTTTACAAAAATTTACATTTGGTTCTTGATGTGTTTATTTTTCCACTAAATATAATTATTAGCTCTATATTAACCTATTACTACAGTACAGTAAAATATAATACAAGTGAGTGATATTACGTCTGAAGTTCCGATGGTAATATTAATAATAATAATATCAATATGAGTTGTTTAATATAGCTCTACATCCTGTACATTTGCTGTTTCTTAGCACTGTACATAACTGATATTATGTTCTAGGTGACAGCATGTTTTCATTTTATTGTATATGCTTCAAATTTTTCATTGTGTGCTTAGTAAAAAGACTCACATTCAGCTTCTCCAGATGGACCCACATCACACTCCATCTCAAGAAACTACACTGGCTCCTGATTCAGAAGAGATGCCAGTTCAAGACAGTAACCCATGCCTACAAGCCCTGCCCAATGAAGGACCAGGACACATAAAAAAACACTTGACCTTCCACGACCTGACCAAATTTCCCTCTCCCTCAGATACACCCCATGAATCCGTCAAGCCAACAGAGGTGGTCACCCTTTCTCACACCTGGCAGCCATTAGCTATCTATAGGCAGGCCTACTGTGTTGCATACTCAACGTATACTTAATGAGTGCTCTTAGGTACAACCCCCTTGTTCATGGTTGGATGGATCTGTTGCTTATCTCAGTTGTCTGTTGTAGGTTCAATGGCTTTCCTTCCTATTCTTCTGTTTGTCCTAACAAGGTGCATTTGAATATCACAGTATTCTGAATCAATGAATTCCACTAACAACCTGAAGGGACTCTTTAAGCAAAAACTATTGCACTTGCCAATGCTTGTTTAAAAAGATTAGGCGTATTCTAGTTAGAGGATGGTATGTAATATCAAAAACATAATGTTTGTCAGTTAAAACTCGCCTTTCTGGATGAATCCATTTTATTAGCTGATAAAGCCTCATTTGATTGGACAAACATAGGAGTCACATAGACAAGTCACTTGGCTGAAGCCAATTGGCTGCTTTCATTTGAGGAATTAGGATAGCTATATACTATTGATAAACATTAATGGTTCCAAATTTTACAAGGCAAATAAATGCTGGTCAAAATGTATGAGTGAATTCCACGTTGAACCCAATCCTCTAGTGTGATCTTTCCGTGAGTTTCATAACAATACTAATTACTATGCAGCTTTACAAACTACTGCTATGTCAGACCTATACAAATGATTACTTTTTTGCTAAAAGAAAAAAACTGATGTTAGAAAGGCAATGATCAGTAATGTACTTAGTAATACTGGATGTTTTCTGAAGCCTGCTCTTTGTATTGAAAGCTTTTGCTGAACTATACAGAGCTTTTTGTTCAACTGTATAGATCTACTATACTCCCTAGTGGCTTTATCAGTGGGGATTCAAACCTGCATCTTCCTGCTCTGTGTGTGGAGAACATGATGCTGATTGTTAGCATATATTGCAAAGAACTCCATAAATTCTGTGAGAACATATTTGCTAAAATCAATGTGAGCTGTAACTATATCAACATTGTACAAACCATCATTTCGGCAGTTGTAAGAAGTTGGGTAGTTAGGTGACAGCGGTGGAAGCCCCACTCAAATACTAAACACAATCCATGTCAGGGAGAACCACAAAAAGTCACTAAATAAAGCTGTGCTTAACGCTCCTCTGGAAGTCTGGCACAAAGAAGTCAGGCCTAACTTATAGGCAGTGTGTAAAGTATGTATGCAGCACACAAACAGCAATAAAGTTTTTAAAAAAACAACGGAAATGCCAAACCAATTCATAAAAATAGAGTAAATGTTAATAAATAAAATGACATAAAACAAAGACCAACTATTCATAAGAACTGAGGATATGAGTTTTTATAAACTTTTCTGTGAAAATAGCACCAAAAGGCACAAAGTCCCACTGGTGATTATCGGGTTCTTCTGGCCTGGGACAAAACTTCAGCCCAACCAGGATGGAGTATGGGTCAGATACAGGGACTAGGTTCATCCCGCTGAAAGTTACCTTCACAAGTGCACACAAAGAGTGCCTCTTGGGTTGGTGTGAGCTCGGAGGAAAAGTCTATCAGCACAAGAAGCAGGTCGGATGTCATAGGTCATCACTGGTCAAGTGTGAATAGCTGTTCATTGCTGGAGATTCCGGATGGCAGCTGAGGTGGGATCACTGTCAGCACAAAGATCAGGTCTCCCTAGTGTTTTGCATTGGCAGTTTTGGTGGACTGTCGTTGGCAGTTCAAACATGAGGTCCCACTGGAGCTTTGCATTGACAGTCATCATGGGTGGTCAGTTCTCAGAAGGAGCCCAAAAACTCTGTATCTTCACCTTTTCTCCAGAAGAAGTATCCACTGATACCATCCACAAGTCCAGGTCCTGGAGGACACCTCTTGGGTATCAGGATTCACTCCAGCAGAGGCCAGCAGTAGGGCTCAGGCAGATCCAGTTATTGCTGGTCAACTGGGCAGTTGCAGGGAGGCCTCTGTAAGATTGCTGTGCCCATGTAGCTCAAACAGGTCACCCTCCTGAACCTTGGTGTCACTTATAGGGTGCCTGCGTTAATAGAAATCAAGTCCGATCGTCCTTCTTCAGTCAGCAGGGCAGCTTTTCTTCTATATTTTCCACAGGACCACAAGTGTTCTGGGGATAGGTTGTTAAGATGCTACATTTTCCATTTTCCCCAATGAGCTATTGTGCTAAAATTGTTGTCCCTATTATTTGCTAATTTTCTTGGTAATCCTGTTGTAATACAATACTATTTCTCCTACATTGCGATGTTTTTCATCTCAGCCTTCAATCCCTTAAATGGGTTGAGTCTAAAGTTTCCATTTCTTGGCTATATTTCTGAGGGCAACTAATAAAGAAAACTTATGATCGGTGGATGGCCAGCATTTCTCGTAACAAAGAGTAAATCATGTGAGAGCCGTTTTCTGTTGCATGGTAATTATTTGACTCATGCTACCACTCAACCTCACCTTGCTCTGCCTCCAATATTCTCTTAGAAGATGGCACTCAAATAACATGTGTTCCCAAACTCTTGATTCACAACTGTGTCTCGGGTCAATGGACTGGCTCTCAGGGGACATAAATTAATAAGATAATGCTCCATCAGACCCAATTCAAAACTTAGGAGTGATTGTATAGATCTACTTTACATCACAGAGGCTTGATCAGCTGGGATTCATACCTGAACCTCCTTTCCCCAGGTACAGAAAACAGGATGTAATATAGTCATATTTATTTTTTTATTACAAAGAACTCCATACATTCTGGGTGATAATTATTTTGCTAGAATCAATCAGATCTGCAGTTATAAATATCAACATTCTACAATCCTCCTTATCCTTGGGTGGAAATTGCAGATACCGATAATGTCAGATCCCTAACCGGTAGTAATCAATGTAACTTCTTTTGCTTGATTAATCAATGCATGGGCATAGAGATAAATGTACTGTTCTTCACTTACTCAATGGTTGCAGTATTTTGTTTCATGTTTCAATTATGCACATGTCATTGCAATGAGGACCTTCGGGCTACAAGTTTCTATATATAAATAAGGCCATATGAGTACAATTACTATTGTCAATTTGCTGCTGGTCTCTTCCCGGACATTTTATTTTTTAATATTTTCACTTCTTCAGTAATACAATAAGTGTGCTGATGTATGTTGTACAGTTACCTACCAGTGGGCTACTGTTTAAGTTCTGTTTGTTTTGCTTTCTCCTTGTATATTGTTTTCTCCCAACATAATAAAAAAATACACTTTTTTGTTGTTGAAGACAGCAAGTCATAGCAGTGGGAGGGTGTAGTTGTGGGCAATGCTTCTGAAGAGCTCAGAATGAAGGAGACTGATTGTGGGTGGTGGATGGCAGGGCAAAGTAGCATCTGTCTTCTGACATCTCAGGGTTGGATGGCCTTATCGTTAAAGATTGGACAATAGTGCTGCAACAGTGAAGCAGCACTGAAATGCCTGACTAAGTGCATATCTTCCATTGTGTCTTGTGACTCACTGCTCTATGTGCTAGGTGAGGAGATGTGCAAAGACATAGCAGCCCGACGGCCTAATGCTGGCTAGTCTTCTTGGTGCTCGCTCCCTGGGGACAGGATATTGGAAAGTTTTGCAAAGCACAGGCCTGGACCTCGGCCCAACGCCATCTCTCGTCTAAGCACTTGGACAGCACCTCATGGTGACCTGCTTCTCCCAGCACTGATCCTGTTAAGTATGTTGCAGCAGATATGCTAATATGAGAATATGCTAATGATTTGCATATACATACTAATGAGAGGAAGCAATATTAATAAATGAAAATAACGTGTAATGTGCAAAATGTGCCCATAGGGAGTGGTCACCATCTGTGCTAACACTACTAAATACTGTGAAATGTTTTAAAGTTTTGTATTAATACATCATAATTAACAATATAATCTATGTTTTGTAATGTCATAATGTTCTTAAACTTACCCAGAGGCCTGGTCAGCTCTGGGCCTTGCCTGCCTAAACATGGAGACGCGATGAGCTGCCGCAGACTGGAACTGGAGAGAACCTTGGACTGTACAGAGTTCAACGATGAGCTCTGCTAGAGAAAACTGCAAATTCACCATCTCGACAGGAGACGATCAGAACAAATTGATACAATTATGTGTAGAGTAGGCTAAATGTACTTTCCCAGGACTTGAACAATGGAGTTATAGACTAAGAGCTGGGAGCAACAATTTTGTTACCTGAAGTGCCGGATGATGTCCTCATTGAATGAAGGACCAATCATGTTAATGGAACTTGACTCTCAAAATAACGTAGACAAGTGGTAAAAAAAAATTATAGGTTAGAGTCATAACCCCTGATAAGGTTGACCAATGGGCAAATTTTGGGACGGACTGAGAGACCCTAATAAAAAGTCATGACATGAAGGGAAAAATCAGAACGGAGGGGCGAAAGTTGATGACGTCAGGAGACGCTGTCTGAAGTGCTGAAACTTGGGCTTGCTTCTGTGAGCCTGAGCTTTGCTGATGACTAATGACCTGGAGATGAAGTCTGACTCGTTGCTGATCTATCTTGGAGAGGTAGCTATAACCTGACTGACTAATGAATGCTTTTCTTTCTAGGTACCAACTGCGCTATTTTAAACATTTATCTTTTCTAGATAGATTTTCCAAATTAATGATTTTTGACTAAATTGTTTTAGCATGAAGACCCACATGCTGATGCTAATCTGGAGATAGGTAGGCTGACAAGGGTGACTTAGACTGACTTATATTGCTGAATCATTCGATATGCTCATGAATTGCTATCGCTTTGTTTAACATTGATTACATATTAATAAAGTGATGAGAATTCATTGCTTATGTTGCTAATAAAGATTTGGAAATCATGATATATATATATATATATATATATATATATATATATATATATATATATATCTAGGTGGTACATCCTTCTCCGTTCAAGCAGCCAAACTATGGAATTCATTACCCCCAACTATAAGAGCCACAGATAACTTTCTTGTCTTCAGAAAACTACTCAAGAGTTGGATCTTCCCTTCATAACCACCATATTAAAACAACTATGGACTGCATATGCCTATGTTGATAAATATTTTTTTCAGATTATGTGTATGTTTCAAGTTATGTATAGTTCTTTAGAAAATATTTATCGCTACTATGTCATAACAATAAAATACACACACACTCTTTCAACCTGTTTGACTAAGTATATTTTACCCATGGTTCTAATTATGTATTGTATGTGTATATGTGTGTGTATTCATGAGTGTTTGTATGTATGGGTGTATTTATATATATATATATATATATATATATATATATATATATATATATATATATATATATATATATGTGTATATGTTGTTTCTGTGCTTGGCATGTTCATGGGTCATTGCATGGCTCCTGGGTGGGTTGTTATACTTTATATCTATGAATTCCTGCTCTCATCTTATCACACTTATCTACCCATCATCATATGTCATGTCTCTATCAAACTAACCTCCATTCTCCCTCTGACTCATCCCAAATCCTTTCTACTACTTTCATCTCCTAAATAACTATGCCTAAGCTCTTCCCTCTGCTTCCACATCGAACTCACCAAACCTCACTCTACTACCGTGACCTCCCACACAACCCTACTAAATTATCACCCGTTTATCTCACCCTGCTACTATGCTCTCCCTAACCCTTCCACATACTCTTCCCTCCTCCATCCCCCTTTAATCATCCCAAGCCTTTGGGTTGAGTAAATGAAGGATATACTCCCAATCAACACTTCTGGATTTCTTTCCTCCTCCACCCCTCCATTACTCCAGTAAATCTAACTAACGAACTCTCATATGCGCGGCTCAAATTAACTCATAATAATACTAAAACTGTACTCATTATTTCCCGATACTAATCCAACACTAATTCTTGTTGGGTTCCAGAGCAGCGTGCTACTCACCTAAAACGCTTTGATGCCTCATCAGGGGTAGTAAGCGCTATATAAATACGATTACAATACAATACAATATGGTTGAATAAAGGTTTATGATTAGAGTTGCAACTAATAGGGAATAAACAGAACTAACTTTCTTTTGAGTCATTTTGGTTTTTCTGATTAGATTAGTTCATGGTTTTTTAAGTTGATCAGATTGATTTGTTGAAGTTTTCTTTCACTCGCTATACTTGACGAGGATACCCTATGCGATCCAAAAGATTGATTGACCTATACATGTCCCCTTGTAAGTTTACTTACTAAGGACAAGGCACGCCAGAAGTCTTTGGTAGCAGCTTGATGATTTGTTTCCTTAGGGAACTAGTTGAGTGGTGAGTAAAAGTTATGGTGGTAGTTTAAAATTGAGTATAGTTGTTTTGATTTCATGAGTTTTGGATTTTGTTTTTCCGAACTGACAATGGTAGCAAAGATGATGTTCCCTTAAGCCCAGAAATGACTTTCCCAGATCCTGGATCCCATGAGTAAGGTTGGGTATGTTCCCAGTGTATTTAAGATAGTATGAGTGGTAGAATTGTGCTTGCCTAAGCTTAAGCAGATCGCAGGTGAATTGTGATGTATGTGAGGTAAACAGTAGGGAGTTTGTGTACTCCAGTTTAGAGTAGTAGGAGTGTGCGTAATCCTAAATGGTGTGCGAGTAGGGAAGTCGTCGAACTTCATACGTGTGTGGCGCTTTGTGCTAAACAATTGTCCACGTGGTTGTTGGTGATGTACGGACCCTGCGTGGTCTAAGACTCCGGAGTATATTGACATGTGTAGGAGACACTTGCGTATATGTTGTAATCTGTCTGGTTTAGTAGGTTGATCGGGCATGGTCCACAAGTCTGAATGACTGTACGTTGAATAAAAGAAGCTTCGACCAAAATTTGGTGAGTCTTATGTGCACCAGAACAGACTCAAAGGCCAGTTGAGCGTAAGATTTGCAGGTCGAATTTTACTTGCGGACGTGGGGGACTGAGAAAGAGGAATAGCTAAGGTCCTAGAGTGCGCCTTTTAGTGAAAATCTGTAAGGTCCCTGAAGCGATTTTGTCCCTTCCTGTAGTAAACCAGCGGATTTGTTTTGGTTATTATTTGATGAAGACGCTCGCAATATAATTGCATTAGTCAAATGAATTTGAGTTGAGGAGGGCAAAGCCGCAAGACTTTGTCAGCTGATGTGTGTTAGTGTGACAGCAGTGTGTGCCACACTGGGATAGGTCGGTTACTGAGAAAAGCCGTGACTGGAATGGTAGCCGTCCGTGAGAGGCAATTGGTTGAGCGCACGGGTGAAGGGAATCTTGGGAGTAAAAGGAATTTCACTTATTGAACTGTAATACATATAACAGGGAAAATGAAGTTTTTCAAGGCTTTTAGGAGTGCGATGAAGGCAGAATCATACATTAAGGCTTCACTGGGGGAACCAACCCCCCAGGAAGATAGTCCAGCACATCTTATAATGACAGAAAAAGACATAGCTTCTTGTCTTTGGTTAAAGCAATGGAGCGCATTGACAAAGAATCAAGGAACCTTAGCATTTCCAGAGCATGGAACGTTTAATCTAAGGGTTCTAGACCAGTTGCGATTATCATTGTATGACATGAGCAGTTCGAGGCTTTAGCAATTTGGGAGCTAGTGTCCAGACAGCAGAATGAGCGAAAGACCAATAGAAGGATAAAGAAGATAGAGAAATCACTAGCTGAAGCTAGGTGGGATTGGTAACAAAAAAGATGGAGAATGGCAACCATGAAGGCGATTAAGATGTTCCCTGCAATCACGGAAGGAGATGACTCAGATAAGGGAGACGATAACAAGGAAAAGGAGAATGAGGAGAAAAGAAAAGGGAAAAAGTCCTATGTAGACGATGATGATTCGGATGTAGAAGATTACACTATGCAGTTACTGAGAGATAGACATCCACCTGTGACGACTTATGCAGGGGGTCCAGAGAATATTGCTACAGCCCCTCCTGCTACTCCTGGGACATCCCAGGGAGCCACTGGTGCTGTACAAACAGGACAGATACCAGGGGTAGTACAGATTACACCAGTTACAGGAAAGAGACGGGAAGCTCAAGTGCAGGTGCCTACACCTTCTGCACCATGAATTTACCCGAATGTACACACTCTTGAGACTGTTTCAAATATTTTGGTGCCGAGGGAGCAGGTGCATCCGCAACCAATGCTAGTTCAGACCGACTCGACTCCAATGTTACTGCGGTCAGCACAGACACAGAATATGCAGACACCTAGGCCCTCATTCTGACCTTGGCGGGCGGCGGAGGCCGCCCGCCAAAGTCCCGCCGTCAGGTTACCGTTCCGTGGTCGAAAGACCGCGGCGGTAATTCTGACTTTCCCGCTGGGCTGGCGGGCGGTCGCCTTCAGACCGCCAGCCAGCCCAGCGGGAAAGAGGCTTCCACGATGAAGCCGGCTCGGAATCGAGCCGGCGGAGTGGAAGCTGTGCGACGGGTGCAGTTGCACCCGTCGCGTATTTCACTGTCTGCGCAGTAGACAGTGAAATACATGTAGGGGCCCTCTTACGGGGGCCCCTGCAATGCCCATGCCAGTGGCATGGGCACTGCAGGGGCCCCCAGGGGCCCCGCGACCCCCCCTACCGCCATCCGGATCTCGGCGGTCCGACCGCCGGGATCTGGATGGCGGTAGGGGGGGTCGGAATCCCCGCGGCGGTGCAGCAAGCTGCGCCGCCGCGGAGGATTCAATGGGGCGGCGGTACACTGGCGGGACCCCGCCAGTGGTGCCGGTCCGACCGCGGCTTTACCGCCACGGTCGGAATCCCCATTGGAGCACCGCCGGCCTGTCGGCGGTGCTCCCGCGGTCCTCCGCCCTGGCGGTCAAAGACCGCCAGGGTCAGAATGACCACCCTAATCAGTTAACGGGGACATCAGTGGATCTCGCACCAGTTATGAATCAGGCAATGGGAGTACCACTTGCACAAAGTGCAGGTTCCAGGGTAGCAACAGATGCAATATCGCTGCTGATTACTGTTGGTCCAGCATTACCCTTATATGATCAGAAGAAAATAGACACAGGAGGACAGGCAGAGATATCACAGAGTCTGGTGAGACGAGGAACGGGAGACTTAGTACCGTCGACATCATCATCAAGTACTTGTCGGGGTGAGCTTAAATCTCCTGTGGGATTTAGTCCTCTTGTGGCACTACCAGATGCAAATCAGAGTATGAGACATTTGACACCACAAGCTGTAGGGACAGGGATGCAACAGCTGCCAGTGACTAATGCGAGTAACATTTCTTTACAAGGGTTAACAGCACAGCAGTTAACTAGTTGGCTGGATAGTTTAAATTCTTCGCAAGGTGCCTCAAGCAGGGAAGAGCAACTGAATCGAGTAGGACTAAATATTGAGGCAAATTAATTATTTGAGGGAACAATGGGATTGAATAGGTTAGAATCCTATACTGTAGAAGAGCTAAGATATTTGTGTCCGAGGATTACAAAGGAAGTTGGGAAAGTACACCAGAAACTAGCGGAAGTAGTGCAGAAACATGACATTGATCTTAAGCCAACAAAACATTTGAGACGAAGCTACAGATTAGGTTTTGAGGCAAAAGATTTCAAACACATGAGATCGGCAGGAATGAAAGCACATCTAAGAGACTTACTGCAGAGTGCACAAATTTGCGGAGCACTAGAGAAGTGGGAAGGTAGATGGGCGAAAAGGAAAGATAAACGGAAACGAGACTCAGAAGGGGAAACAGAAGGATTAGAGAAAGGAGAAGCGGCCAAAATTCTACCAATGGGGGAAATTCCAGGAGGGCAATTTGTCCATGTTCCTTGGCATCGAAGTGATATATTGTCCTTTACCAATGATTATCCTAAATTGAGAGAAAAACCAATTGAATGGTACCAACAGAAAGAGAGGTTTGTGAAACTTTCCAAATGTTTGTGGGAAGGCTTGAATACCTTGTTTGAGATAGTGGTGCCAGCCGATTTATGGGTCGAATGTAAAAGAGCAGTAGACTGGCCAACAAGTGAACCGGAGAGGCATAAGATTACAGGTGCACCGTCACCTGAGGTAATGAAAATTATTATAAGGTTATTGAGTTTCTCAAAACTAGGATTTCCCCGAAAAACATTGATTGGCACAGAATTGACAGGACGGTTCAGGAAACCAAAGAGTCAATACATACCTATTATGAAAGATTGCTAAAGGCTGTCAAGGAGTACAGTGGTAAGGAAGCAGTCGAACCAAAAGACATGCTGCATTTCATGTTCAGATTTGTTGAAGGGTTGAGACCTGAAGAAGGACAGATGATTAAGAATCATTTGATTTGTTGGCAGGCAAAGCCGATTGATGAGGTGTTGCAGATTGCCAAATACTGTAGTGATGAGATTGAACTAAAGCAAAAGAAGTTGAAGGAAAAGGCAATGGTGATGCAGATTAAGGCAGCACAATCAGTAGTGCAAGGAGCTTTAGTGCTGCCGATGCCGCCGCGTTTCAGCCTCAAGCAAGGGGTAGAGGATGGGGTATGGATGTGGTGCGTGGTCCAGATCTGAATACAGTGGTTGTTCAGAATGACATGCAGGGGATGAAAAGAATGTTGCCATGTAACCTGTGCAGAAACGTGGGACACTGGAAGCGGGAGTGCCCATTAATGGTGCAGGAAGGAATGATTCAGCAAGGTGATATTAGTACAGTACAAACAGTGAGAGTCCCCGGAGTGAAGGGCCAAGTCCTGAATGTTCAAACTTGAGGTCAAAATGTTTTACCAGTTCAACAGATGCAGGTGCCATGAGCACAATTTACTCCTTTAGTACTGGTACAGTAGCAGATTTCTATGGTGCCTAGACAGCAAATGCATATACCCCAAGCCCCGATGGAGCAGCAACAGGTTATGCTTACTCAACAGGTCAATGGTCAGAGATCAGACAACAGTAACAATACAGTACACCAATTCCCATTTCACAGTGAGGATGAAATAAAAGATGAATGGATGAGTGACGGTTTGGATGAAGGAGCCTGCATACTTTCTGCATCTTTAGAGGTAGATCAGAGAGGGCCTTTTGTGAAGGAAAAGGTAATGGGACATAAAGTGTCATTTTTGGTCGACACTGGAGCTAGACGCTCTACAGCAAGGAGTGTAGAAGTACAAGATTTACCTCTTCCTGGAAGGACAGTGCAGGTTGTGGGAGTGGAGAAAATGCAATTAACGAATTCTATCACAGAACCAGTACAGATTGAAATTAGGAACTACACAGGACTGCATAGATTTGTATGCAACTCATGTCCTGTATCCTTGTTAGGCAGAGGCAAGACCAAATGTTCCATAAATTGTACAGATGCAGCAATAGAAGTTCAGACAAATAGTGATGATGAGGAAGAGCAGGCATCAGCTATGGTTCTTAATGATGCATTTGAAGAGTACCCTTTGATTGAGATTTTTCCAATGTTCGCTTTGAAGGAGTTGCATGAAGATTTACAGGGAACAGTAAAGGAGAAAGTCTGGGATTTGATGGGAAAAGAAGTAGGTTTGATCAAAGGTGTGGAGCCAATTAAAATCACCCTGAAGCCGTATGTTGAGTTTCCAAAACTTCCACAGTACAATATGCCACAGGAAGGTGGCACAAATAATTGAAGATTTCCTGTAGCAGGGTGTTTTGAAAGAAGTGTTGAACAGTCCATGTAATTCACCGATAATGGGATTGAAAAAGCCTTGTGGAAAAGTGCGAATTGTGCAGGATTTGAGGAAAGTGAATGACATGGTGGTTAAGTGTTGTCCGATTGTGCCCAATCCAGCAGTGATACTGTTTCAGATTCCATGTGAGGCAGAGGGGTTCACAGTAGTCGATCTATCACAAGCTTTCTTTTCAGTACCACTTCATGAGGATAGTCAGTTTCAAATTCCTAGATAAAGTCTACAGCTGGTGTAGGCTTCCACAAGGGTACACAAAGTCACCGTCCTTGTTTAACCAGATTTTGAAAAATAATTTGGAGTCATTGGAATTACCTTGCCAATCAACTCTTGTACAGTACATTGATGACTTTTTGATTGCATCCAGAACGAGGGAAGAGTGTAAACATGATTCGATTGTCCTAATTAATCATCTGGGGAACTTCGGTCACAGGGTCTCACCTGCAAAACTGCAATACTGTCAGAAGTCTGTCAAATACTTGGGTCATCAGATTGAGAAAGGGTTGAGGAGAATTTCCGAGAGAGGATTACAATGATACTGCAGAGAAATCCACCGACTTCCCAGAAAGATTTGCGCATGTTCTTGGGAATGGTAGGATACTGTAGACAGAGGATATCAAATTTTGCGGAGATTGCCAAGCCTTTGCAACTGTTGACTCATAAGGGAGTTACAGATCCCATTACCCGAGATGAAGATCAGATGAGGGCTTTCACTGAATTGAGAGAGAGTTTGTGCAGAGCTCCAGCATTGGCAATGCCTGATTACACAAAGCCTTTCACTATGTTTTGTCATGAACTTGATGCTTGTTCTTTGTCTGTCTTGACACAGGTCCATGGAGGTGCTTATCGCCCAGTAGCCTATTTTTCAGCTACCTTCGACCCAGTTGCAGCAGCTTTACCAGGCTGTCTGCGAGCAGTAGCCGCAGTTGGTCAAAGTCTTTCCCAATGTGAAGGGGTAATCATGGGATGCCCATTGACGGTAATGGTGCCACATTCAGTTGAAATTTTGCTGACAAGAACAAAAAAACAACATTTGACGGGGGCACGACTGACAAGGTGTGAGACAAGCATATTAGGAGCTCCAAATGTCACTTTGAAAAGATTTACAGTGTTAAATCCAGCAACATTACTGCCAAGTGATACTGTTGAAGTTGAAAAAGAGGAAGACATAGAGCATGATTGTCTTGAAGTTACAGATCTCTGTACAAAACCTAGGCCTGATATTGGAGAAACTCGACTGGAAGAAAATGATCAAATTGTTTTTGTTGATGGTTCATGCCTTAGAGATGGGACAGGCACATTGAGAGCAGGATATGCTGTGTGTTCAATTACAGGAACACTAGAAGCATCTTGGCTTCCTGGTGTATATTCAGCACAAGTGGTAGAATTGGTGGCTCTCACTAGAGCATGTTATGTCTCTACCAGGCTGCGAGTGACAATATACACAGATAGCCAATATGGATTCGGAATTGTGCATGATTTTGGTCAATTGTGGTCACAAAGAGGGTTCATGACCTCCAGTGGAGCCGCAGTACGAAATGGTGACAAAATAAAAGAGTTGTTGTACGTAATACAGTTACCTGAGGAAATTGCTGTAGTAAAATGCAGTGCACATCAGAAAACACCAGACTACATTTCCTTAGGAAATGGGTATGCGGATCAGGTAGCATGATTTTGCCCCCTGAACTGTATATCGTTCAAGAATAAGTGGGAACTAATGCAAGAAGAAGAGAACAGTTGTGAAAATTCTGCTTTAAAAGTAATCGACACTCTAGAGGAATTGAAAACATTGCAAGAAAATGTAGACAAGGAAGAGAAAAAGATATGGATCAAGTTGAAATGTGTACAAAGACCAGATGAGATCTGGGTATCTGAGGAGGGCCAGATAGTGTTACCAAATTGTCTGTTATCTCAGATGGCTCAGTACTACCATGGGCAGGCACACATTGGGAGGGATGCCATGATTAGATTGTTCAAGGTTGATTGGTTCAATCCGAAATTTAGACAAGCAGCTGAGGCAGTGTGTCATAGATGTGTAATCTGTCAGCAATTGAACGCGGGAAAAGGGACAGTGGTAAATCTGAGCCACATTGGAAGAGCAGGAGGACCATCCAGCAGAATGCAATTGGATTTCATTGAAATTCCTGCATGTGGTGGATTGAAATACGTATTGGTGATCGTATGTGTGTTTAGTCATTGGATTGAAGCATACCTCACAAGTAGGAATGATAGTCTCACAGTTGCAAAGTTATTGCTTAGACAGCTGAATCCAGGGTTCGGATTTCCGGTCTCTTTATAATCAGATAGGGGAACACACTTCAATAACGAAGTGATCAAACTCTTATGCGCAGCCCTAAACATTGAACAGAAGCTACATTGCAGCTATTGACCAGAAGCATCCGGATTGGAAGAACAAAGGAATGGTACCCTGAAATCAAGAATTGCCAAATTGTGCACTGCCACAAATTTGAAATGGCCAGATGCATTGCCTTTAGGGTTGATGTCAATGAGAAATGTACCTGACAGGAAGACAGGGTTATCCCCACACAAGATTCTTATGGGAAGAGCAATGAGACTACCAGCAATACCAGCCAATGCTCTTGTCAATATCACAGATGATATGGTGTTATACTACTGCAAGGGTCTAGCTGATGTGGTTCAATCTTTTTCTCAGCAGGTACAAGCTGTTACTCTGCCACCTATCCATGATCCAGGTCACAACTTGAGAGCCAGAGACTGGGTTGTGATCAAAAAGCATGTGCGAAAAACCTGCTTAGAGCCACGTTGGAGAGGTCGATATCAGGTGGTGTTGACAACTACTATAGCTGTAAAGTGTACAGGGTTGCCTAATTGGATACATGCTAGACATACAAAAAAGGTGGTGAGTCCCCAGGATCATGAAGATGTGTTGCTGAGAACACCAGCAGCAGCGAAGTGAGTAATTCTGCCTGAATCAGAACCAGAACAAGTTCAGCCGGAGGTGGACCCAGAACTAACGGAAGAAGGATCAATCACCCCAGTAAGACACAAGGGTGTGGAGAATCAAGAAGCACAATGTACAGACAATGCAGAAAAGACGTTAAAAGATCCATGCACCTGAGAAGTACTAACGCAAAATAGGGGATCTGAAAAGCAAGGAGACTCACGGCCAGAGCCTGAGGGGGAAAGAGTTGAGGCAGGTCAAAGCAAAGGTGACCTGACTCATCCTGAACCCGTTGCAGGTCCATCAAGAGATGGCACACCAGACAAAATGAAGGAGAAAAGTCCTATCTTGGAGAGATTGCTGACAGAAGGGGCAAGAAAAGAGGATAATTGGCCTGAATCTCAGATAGGCAAGAAGAAAGACTTGGTGATAAATGAAACAGTAGAGGAAGATCAAGACACCACAAAAAACGATGAACTGAGTGATGGAGAACTAACAGGGGAAAGGAGGTTGAAAAGAAAGAGAGTGGCAAGTCAAAAATACGCAGGACCAGAGTGGGCATACCCCACAACAAGTGAATGGCAAAATTAGTTTATGTCCTTTTGTTTTGACAGAGAAGTTCCGAATCAGTATTTTGACGCAACCTGAAGGAAAGGAAAGAAAAGATAGACTGTGTTGATTGAAATTACTTACCGGAAAAGACATTGATAGCCTGATATGACACCAAAACCCTGGAGTTGACCAGCTGCTAACCGATTTTGACAAAGGAAGAGGGGGGCTTGTCGTGTGAAGTTAAAAGTATGAAGAAAGAAATCTTTTTTTTTTATTTTAGAATTTTTGATCTTTGTGTTGCATATTAATTAGGAGTTAAAAACTCTGCTTTCTGATTCTTTACAGATCATGGCTAATTTAGATAATAACACAAGACATATTAGGTATTGTAGATATTTGAGTGTAGGTATGGCGATTGTGTGTGGAATATTGTTTGTAATAATGATTGTGGGGATGTCAATTCATGAGATGAAAGAAATGAGAGATACATCTGTGCATGAAACTACTACACTAACAGCTATAGAAAGGTTCAAATTAGATTAGCAATATTTGCATGATTATACTAACGCAAGGGGAGAATTGTCTTCTAACGTCTTTTATCGTCTATTAAGTGAGTATGTGGAAACAATGGATGCAAAAGATTGTCTTGTGTGTACACAAATACCTTCATCTGTAGAAGAAGGGGTTACTTATCATAGTCTACCTTTGACCTATGGTATAATTTGTAGTCTGTTACTAACACGCTTCTATAGTCAGGAGTACATTCAATACTTTTGTTCTAATTATGATTTAGTATTTTCTTTCATTCCTCTAATTAGATATTTGAGTAAGATAGCTAAAGAACATGATATAGCATTAGTTAGAGGATTCTTTGAGCCTACACTAACATTTGGCACAGCTTATGCACATCGTAACAATTTGACTTGCTTATTAACTCCCATGGAAAAAAGCTTTATTGGGCATACTGACGATAGGAGAAAGGCATTAAAAGAAAAATTAGAAAAAGGGTTAGAGAAAACCACTTATAAAAATGATTATGCTTACACTGCTATTAAAACACAAGGGAAGCTAGCTTTAGATGCATTACACGTAGGGAAGCTTTGTATATATAGGCCAAAATCACACATTGACACTTTATTTGTGGGAACGAGAGAATGTAGGCATGTGTTTTTCTTTCAGAGTAAATGGACGTTCATGTTGAATGGTGCTGACCCTGTGATTCCTGGGATTTATTATATTTGTGGACTCAATGCTTATTACCATCTCCCTAAGGGATGGCATGGGACATGTTATTTGGGAATAGTATTCCCTAGGGTCTATCAAATAGATGGTTTGAAGAAAATACCAAAAATGAATGAGTTACACCGGACGAGACAGAAAAGAGAAACAACCTCTGCAATAGTAGGGGACATTTTTGGAGCAGTGATCCCTTCAGTTGGAGTTATATTAAATGCAAACAAGATTCGAAAGTTGTCAACTATAGTAGATAATATGCTAACTAACTTTACAGGAGCTATATTATTACTAAACACTGAATTAGCTGTTGTTAGAGCTATGAGGCTTCAAAACAGGCTTGCTTTAGACATAATATTGGCGAAAGACTGAGGAGTCTGCAAAATTATTCACGAGAAACATTGTTGCTCTTATATTCCTGCACATGAGAAAGAAGTAAAAGAACTGCTTACTAACTTAACTAATGCGAGTAAGGATTTAAAAGCGTTGAAAGAACAATGAGTTTGGGAAAAAGTGGGAAAAGGATTTGCAACACTAGGAAATTGGTTCAGTCAAATTTGGGGTGGGATATTGTGGAAAATTGTTCAAGGAATATTAATTGTGATCACTATTATATTAGGATTATGGGGGTCATGCAAATTATGGCACAAAATTCTATTAAAAAGAGCTAAGAATAAACAGAGGAGGGAAGAACAGCCCAGAAGAAGAATCTATAGGGAAGATAGACACAGAAGAAATCAAAATGTAACTGAAAGTAACTTGTAAATTCTTGACGAGAAAGGTGTGATGACATATTTAGTCATCAGAGGAGGGACTGTTGCAGCAGATATGCTAATATGAGAATATGCTAATGATTTGCGTATACATACTAATGAGAAGAAAAAATACTAATAAATGAAAATAATGTGTAATGTGCAAAATGTGCCCACGGGGAGTGGTCACCATCTGTTCTAACAGTATTAAATACTGTGAAAAGTTTTAAAGTTTTGTATTAATATATCACAACTAATTATATAATCTATGTTTTGTAATGCCATAATGTTCTTACCTTAGCCACAGGCCTAGTCAGCCCTGGGCCTTGCCTGTTTAAACATGGAGACGCGTTGAGCTGCCGCAGACTGGAACTGGAGAGAAGAACCTTGAACTGTACAGAGTTCAATGATGAGCTCTGCTAGAGAAAACTGCAAATTCACCATCTCGACAGGAGACGATCAGAACAAATTGATACAATTATGTGTAGAGTAGGCTAAATGTACTTTACCAGGACTTGAACAATGGAGTTACAGACTAAGAGCTGGGAGCAACAATTTTGTTACCTGAAGACCCGGATGATGTCCTCATCGATTGAAGGACCAATCATGTTAATGGAACTTGACTCTCAAAATAACGTAGACAAGTGGTAAACAAAAATTATAGGTTAGAGTCATAACCCCTGATAAGGTTGAGCAATGGGCAAATTGTGGGAAGGACTGAGAGACCCTAATAAAAAGTCATGACATGAAGGGAAAATTCAGAACGGAGGGGCGAAAGTTGATGACGTCAGGAGACGCTGTCCGAAGTGCTGAAACTTGGGCTTGCTTCTGTAAGCCTGAGCCTTGCTGATGACTAATGACCTGGAGATGAAGTCTGACTTGTTGCTGATCTATCTTGTATAGGTAGCTATAACCTGGCTGACTAATGAATGCTTTTCTTTCTAGGTACCAACTGCGCTGTTTTAAACGTTTTTCTTTTCTAGATAGATTTTCCAAATTAATGATTTTTGACTAAATTGTTTTAGTATGAAGACCCGCATGCTGATGCTAATCTGGAGATAGGTAGGCTGACAAGGGTGACTTAGGGTGACTTAGACTGACTGACTTATATTTCTGAATCATTCGATATGCTCATGAATTGCTATCTCTTAGTTTAACTTTGATTACATATTAATAAAGTGATGAGAATTCATTGCTTATGTTGCTAATAAAGATTTGGAAATCCTGAATAAAGGTTTATGATTAGAGTTGCAACTAATAGGGAATAAACAGAACAAACTTTCCTATGAGTGGTTTTTCTGATTAGATTAGTTCATGGTATTTTAAGTTGATCAAATTGATTTGTTGAAGTTTTCCTTCACTCGCTATACTTGACTAGGATACCCTATGCGATCCAAAAGATTCATCGACCTATACGTGTCCCCTTGTAAGTTTACTTACTAAGGACAAGGCATGCTAGCAGTAGCACCTGCCATTTTGCATACTTCATGTCCGGTCCTCGAAGGGGTGAATACCATAGCTACACATGAGTGATCCATTTGTCTCCTGGAGAGCACAGAGGCCAGATTCATGTGCTTCCAGAAAAGTTCATGCTCTTAAACAAAGCATACCCAGAAGAAGGTTACCAGCGGCTTTCCCTTTTGCACTCCCTGAGTTGTGGACTGGGGGGTGCTGATGATGGCCTAAGAAGAATCAGCAAGATTTGCTTCTCTCACAAAAAAGGCACCAACTAACAAGAATCTTCTAACTGACCTCCAGTTTTAGTGAACTGAGGTTCTGGAGGAATATACCACTCAAATGTCAATCCCTTAGCAACAGCCATAGCAGCTAAAGCCAGAACTGAGTGTCTCAAATTTGGGGAAATCTAAAAGAAGACAAAGATGACAATCTTTCAAGTAATCCTAACATGAGAAGGTCTGTAGAACAGCTCCAGACAGGACAATATTCATGTAAGAGGTCTGGGAGAGGGAGTGGAAGTTTTTCTCTGAGCTCCAGGGAGACGACCATGCAGAAGTTCACCCGGAGAGAACCCAGAGAGTGGGGCAGTTGGGAACAGAGGACATACAAGGGCTGAGAGACATACAGGCCAAGTTACACTGCTTTATAATTACAGAAAAGGCCCTTGGTGCCAAGTGGAGGAAGGAAAGCATCTCTTTTCAAGGGGTGCTTTTCCAAGACACCCCCCCCCTGCAATGCTACTGAGATCCGGGTCTTCAGTGAAAAGCTGTACAGGGAAGGTATCTAATATCGCTGAACTTACTCCTTTGGCATTTCCTTTGATTTCCAAAATAAGACTCTTTGTTCTCTGGACTGAATCAAGGAAGCATGGATTTTAGGCATTCAGTTAGAGATGGACCCCATTGATGATGTAGGGGGCAGAGGGATTCGATATCCACCACTGGGACATTGGTCGACTTGAATATCACAATTTCAGTGAAATGGAAGACGATAAACCAGAGCCAAGGGAGGAAAGGACTAAGGGGGTCATTGCGACCCTGGCGGATGGCGGAGAAGCAGCTTTAAGACCGCCAACAGGCTGGCGGTCAATTTTTTCCGATTATGACCATGGCGGTTACCGCCATGGTCATCCACCTCTTCTCCGTTCCACCCGCCAGGGCGGAGACGACCGCTGGGCTGGAGACCTGGGTCTCCAGCCCGGCGGTCGTCACTATACCGCCGGCGGTATTTGGACCCGGCTGACCGCCATGGATTTCATACTGTTTGGAACCGCCTTGAAATCCATGGCGGTAAGCACTATCAGTGCCAGGGAATTCCTTCCCTGGCACTGATAGGGGTCTCTCCCACCCCCACCCCCAGCCCCACCCCGACTCCCTCCCCTACACCCCCCACCACCCCTGCCACCCCCCAAAGGTGGCAGGACCCCCTGCCCCACCCCTACCCCCAACATCACATCACTCATTCACACCTGACACGCACGCAGGCACCACCAACACACATGCACGCACACACACCGACATTCATGGCAACAGCCACACACACAGTCATACGCACACACCCACATTCAGACATACACGCACACATCCATACAGACATACCCACAGACATACATGCACTCATTCCCAAAAACACAACACCCCCGCAAGCATACACGCACTCACACTCCCCCTCTACATACATACCCCCATGCACGCACACAACACACAACATCCCCCCACCCCCCTCCCCTAACAAACGATCACCTTACCTGTTCCGGTGATCCTCCGGGAGGAGACGGGATCCATGGGGGCTGCTCCGCTGACACCACACCGTCAACAGAACACCGCCACTCCGAATCACAGGACGTGATTCGGTGGGCGGTGTTCTGTTGACTGAGCGGTGGAGGTGGAGCAACCTCCACTTCCCCGCCGACTGCCAGTATGGCTGTTGGCGGCTCTCCGTCCGAAAAAGGATGGAGCGCTGCCAACAGTCATAATACGCTGAGCGGAAAACCGCCATCACTGGCGGTCTTCAGCACGGCGGTCCCTCAGCGGTCTTGACAAAAGACTGCCGAGGTCAAAATGACCCCCTAAGTCTAGTCATGGATTGGTGGTTCTCCCTGATTGCACTCCCAAGGTTACAGCTGTAGAGCTGGAGTCAGGGCACATTCTCAGTGGAGGGAACCGGGTGAAGCTTCGACCTGAAAGGCAACATGTTTTCTCACCTCTGGGCTACTACTCTATGAAGCATGAGATGCTACTGCTTTTCATTTCTCTGTTTGTCTTTCTCCTATCACGTTTTGAGCTAAGTGGGGGAATACCCAGGACTTCTCTGGAATAACTCATTAATCCAGTGTGTAAATAACCCATATTATTCAGAACTACTATGGATTTCCACTGGGGACATTAATTCACTCCACGCACAGCATTGAACCCTACTTCAACACAGGGGGACATTTTTATGAAGTGGAGGAGGAATCACTGTGTCATTACTTCCATGCCAATGGGACTGTTGCTACATCATATTACACTGAGGATATAGGGGGTCATTCTGACCCTGGCGGCCGGTGGCCGCCAGGGCCACCGACCACGGGAGCACCGCCAACAGGCTGGCAGTGCTCCCACGAGCATTCTGACCGCGGCGGTTCAGCCGCGGTCAGAAGCGGAAAGTCGGCGGTCTCCCGCCGACTTCCCGCTGTTCGGGGGAATCCTCCATGGCGGCGGAGCCCGCTCCGCCGCCATGGGGATTCTGACACCCCCTACCGCCATCCTGTTCCTGGCGGGTCTCCTGCCAGGAACAGGATGGCGGTAGGGGGTGCCGCGGGGCCCCTGGGGGCCCCTGCAGTGCCCATGCCAATGGCATGGGCACTGCAGGGGCCCCCGTAAGAGGGCCCCACTGTGTATTTCAGTGTCTGCAATGCAGACACTGAAATACGCGACGGGTGCAAACTGCACCCGTCGCACCCCTGCAACTACGCCGGCTCAATTCTGAGCCGGCGTCCTCGTTGCAGGGGCATTTCCTCTGGGCCGGCGGGCGCTCTTTTGGAGAGCGCCCGCCGGCCCAGAGGAAATGTCTGAATGGCCGCCGCGGTCTTTTGACCGCGGTGCGGTCATTTGGCGGCTCCCTCCAGGCGGGCGGCTCCCGCCGCCCGCCGGGCTCAGAATGAGCCCCATAGTCTACTGGCTCACCACTGAAGGGTGCATAGGACAGGCAATTTCTGAGACGTACGGATCCTGAACCTAATAAATAGTTAATACAGTATCACTAAATGTGAAGGTGTATGAACTCCCCCAACAAAAAGGGCTACGTTATTGCACTCCCTCTGGGAAGAATGTTATGGCATACTATCTATCTAGGAAACATACCTCAGATGTTCCAACAAGATCCATAACAGGATTACCCTTTTTCCCTAGTTTGTTAAATATCACTCCTGTGACTAGGAAGAGGAACAAAGAGGGAGGTTTGTAGTAGCCACAGGACAAACCCATGGTAGGCGAGTCTCAATCGCTACCATCCAATTTCCAAATACTGGCCAACATGGGTTACTAACCTCATTCCTCAACACTCTAGGGAGCTGAGCAGAGAGCAGCGCAGTGCTACTGGTAGGATATCAGAAAACATAAATAAGGTACACAGACAACACAATCTGGCATCTTCTCCAAACTTCTTAACTGTATAATATAAAATCTGGGGCTACACAGTACTGGTGAGAGCACAATGAAAACTAGAGAGAACAGACATTCTTCTCCTATGTTCATATAACATACTGCAGAACTGACTATGGTCTGGTGAGCAATGTGTTCATGGTCTAAATCTGGGGATTCGTAATACACCAGATAATTTCAATCAGCCTCCAATAACACTCTCTTTTTCTTATGCATAGTCACATCTTAAAGAAAAAGCGTAACATGATAGCTATAGGTAAAGCAGAAGTACCTTTATTCTGCCTTAAAATGACTAGCTATGACCAGTGCAGTATAGTAGGCCAAAACCTGGGATGAGACAGAAAATGAAGGGCCAGTATAAGGGAGAAATACAGTATACTACAGTCCTGGTGCTCACTTTGGAGGAGAACAAGAGGGAGGCCTTTCACAAGCTATAGGGCTTTTAGGAGTCAACTCCACAGACTCACTTTCCGAAGGACAGTAAACAGTGTTTAGATAAAATATCGGGTTAAAAATATTGGGAGTCATAAATATCATAAATTGCATACTGTGACACAAAAATATCACTATGCACTAATATCGTTTACAACAACATTGGTTGTTGAGGTAAGTAAAATTGTTTTAGAAAATATTGTTGTTTTTAATATTTTTAGTAATACAGTTGTTAGAAATATTTTTTCATTATGTTAATGTGCTTTAGCTGTTCATATAAATGTTGCTAATATTTCTTAAATACAGTTTGTTCTTTTAAGTGGTTTAGAATTTTTTATTAACTATTAATAGTAATTTATAGTGTTGTAGCATGTTGTTCCCGTTTTAGATCTATGGGGTGGAAAGTAATTAGGTAATAATTAATTAACAGTGTATTTTTAATTGTTAATGAGTGAATTGATTTTTAATTATATAAATTATGGATTACTGATTTATATTTTAGTTATAGGATGCTAGGTTCGTAGTGGTCTAGGGTGGGAAATTAAGTAATAATTAGGTAACTATCATTTATTATTTGTAAATTATTTTATTTAATTTCAAATATGTAAATTATGAGATACTTCATTATTTGACTTATATTTGCTAGGTTTGTAGAGGCCTAGGGTGGGAAGTTAATTAAGAATTTGTTAACAATCAATTATTATTAATTAATTATCAAATTGAGTTTAAATAAGTACATTTATATTTTGGGTGTGGGCTGATAGGTTTTTAGGAGTATAGGAATGGAAGTTAATTAATAATGGAATAACAATTGCTTATTAATTTATAAATGAATATTAATTATGTAAACTGATTAATTGTTTTCAGTTTGTTAGTACATATATATTTTTTCATGTCATATTTTCATATTAAGAGTCTAATAATTGTTATACGTTCATGGAGTTACTCACATAGGTAATGTGGTTCACATACTTTCCCTACTCTTGCTTAGACCTCAGTGGTATTAGTAAAATCATCCTCTTCAACACTTTTGACCTATGTGGACAGGGAATAATCCTTTCCACCCCTATGAAATTCAATGTTTACCCTACTTTAGCACAGACTGGAGTGAGAACAGCAATTGTTACCCCTCCAAAGTCTAACACTTCCCCTAGTGTTGTACTGCTTGGAGTGGAAATAGAAAATTGTACCTCTGGAAAATCCAATGCTTTCTCTATTGTTGCCCAGTTCTGAGTGAGAATAGTAAATTTAAATCCTCCAAAGTTCAAAGCTCTAGACTACTATTGCAGTGACTGGAGTAGAAATAGTAAATATAACCCTCTGGAGTTCAACACTTCCTACTTTTGTTGCATAAATTAGAGTGGGAAAAGTGTGGGAGCAAGGATTCCACCAGTCAGCCCAGCGGGAAACTGGCGACAGCATTGTTGCTGGCTCATAATTGAGCCTGTGACAATGCTGCCGCATGCACGGGACACCTGCGCCCTCAAAATGCTCACTGTCTGTGCATTTCGAGGGTGCTGGGCAGGGGGACCCCTGGACTGCCGATGCCAAGGGCATGGGCCCCCCTGTGGACCCCTGCACCTGTTCTCCCCCATTTTTGTAATCACAGGGCGGTTCTGCCCTGGCTAATTTAATCGGTCACAACATCGGGACTGACAATCCTGACAGGCACGGCGATAGGTTGGTGGGTCTGCCTGCCAACCTCATAATGTGGCGTTTGGACCACTGCACCTGTGGCGGTCTGACCGCCTCCGCAGCATTGGCAGTCCTCAGACTGACAATGTCGTGATCGGGCCCTAAGAACATTAGTTGGGGACACATATATATATATATATATATATATATATATATATGCCTCTGGCAGAACCTAAATCAAATGGCACCCAAGTGGTACCATAACCAACTACATATCATCTACACATACCTGTAGTGTGCACATACACCTGTATGCTGCATTGTGTCGCACACATGCAAATACAAATTAATATGACATTAAAGACCATGGGGCAGAATAATGAGAAATGGGACAGCACCTACTCCAGTGCCACCTCACATGCGCCCGAGTATTCCCTAACACCACCATGTCTGTTCCGTATACCAGAAACTGGTCCACCATGGTGCAGAGTTTGTGAAAAAAAACTGTAAAAATTATGGATGCCATAGTAGGACTCAGTAGGAGTATAGAAATATTCCTGACCTTACATGCAATGTACTAAGATAAACATGTGAAAAATAGCTGTTCCCCCTCCCAAAGCCTGCACTGTGCATGTGTAGAAAGTGTCTGTGAGAAATCATGTATTGGAAGCTAGGAGATCATCCAAATCCAATCATCCTACAATTGTTTGAAACACTCTCTCATACACTTGATGGCTGGCACAACCATCATCTGCCAAAAAGGGTCACTAAGTGTTGCACTGCATCTTTAGTACCACATAGTAACATGGACGGCACAGTCTGTCTTTGTAGGGCTATTATGGTGTCTCAACATCTAACACCATTGTGGTGCAAGGAGGTGGCAGGTTCCATCTAACAACAGAACACTGCTTCAAATATGGACATTTTTGCTAAATTATAACCATCATTTTGGAATCAATATGAAAATTCCCAGGTCCTTGAGCCACTATCCAAGATTGTCATGTCTATCGACACAGTCCAATGAAACCATTTCACAAGAACAGGAACATACACTATACCACAAGCAAGTGAGTCACCACTCCAACTACAACTAAAAACTGCCATGGTATATTCCAGACCACTATCAAGCTTTACAACACATCTTCTCTCTGTCCTTTGCAGCTGATCAATGTTACGGCATACAGACATGGGTTATGACTCCATTTGCCAATCCCACAACGGCGGAAGAGCGTGCCTACAACAAAGGGCACAGAAGCACATGCAATGCGGAGGAGAGTACATTTGGGCTTCTGAAATCTGGGTTCAGGTGCCTGACCCCTGGCAGGAGGAAGCTTCTTGTGTGCTTCACCACTTGTATGCAAAACAAGGAGGAGGACTATAATGGAGCAGATCATTTGGAGAGGGAAAACAGAACACTGTTGCAGGAGTTCGCAGGAGACTCCACTTTGTTGAGAACTTCTATACATAGTGACTGGACTAACAACATCACATTGTAAATAGCACAAATAAAATACTTTGCACCTGATTCTCTTTGGTCTACTCATTCTCCACTACATTTACCATTGGAATGTACCTCAAACCTCAGGGAGCAGGTAAGAAACACAAAAGTTACAAGTATAGTAGCAACATCTTTTATGATGTAGGAGGGTCTACTGCCTCCACATCACATATCAGTGACACACAATTCACGGGCATGTTACTCCTGAAGGCCTAGATCCATGCACCACAACATATATAATATTGTGCCAGAAAGTGCCCAATGTGCTAATTCCTAGCCCATTCTCCACAACAACATCATGTCTAACAAGATGTAGGCAAGGGGGCACACATAAGGTATGGGCTGTCAACAAATTAATTTTAAGTAATGTTGGCACTTAACACTGTCACAACTCAGGGTGATTGCTGCTTTGGTTGCCCAGTACATGTGTGACAAGGCGAGGACATCATAGGTAACTATGGTCCTTCAGTAATTGTCCAGGGATTGTAACCAATGTCAGATGCAGAGCCTGCACAGTGTATTCATGGGATTATGTCCTGGCACTGCCATTGGGCACAACCCTGACATATGGTGGACTGTACCTCACATATGGCACACATATGTTGGCTGTGGAGTGCGCAGTATGTTGCCAGACAAATTAAGCAGCTATGGGTGCAGAATCACTATCCAAACACATGACCCATTGTCAGGATCTAAGAATTTAATGGAACAATGCACCACCAAATAATAGTCTGGGTGGAATGTAGGCAGAGTGTATTATACTCCCTATGTACACTTGTCACACAAATCTGGTGTCTTGACACATGCCTACAGCAAATCCAGATAAACATGTGAAGACTGATGCTCGGGTGTATGTCCATATAGCAATGGGTTTGCCAGTATCAACAATGCTTGACGTGTCAGCATGCTTACTTAGAATGCTCTGTATAAGAACATCACACAGCACATTGCAATACACACCACTTATTGTCATTCATATTACAGAACAAGTGCATGGTAGAAACACTAACAAATTATCCCATACATGTTTCGGGCTCCAAAATCGCAATCAGGTGTGGGAAGTGCTACAGTGTCCAGAATGTCAGAGACCCAATAATCAACTGAATGGGAGTAAACCTTGCCATATTTGTTGCATTTGGCTAATGCAAAGTACAGCACTGAGATGCTGTCACACCTCAACATCATTCAGTCATGGTAAGAGTTACCTAGGTTGTGGCATGCTGGGAAAAATGCATACCCATGATCAACGGAGGATGTGGATGGACAGCATAGAGATACCCCCAGATACTTGCAAATACAACACTGGAGGTCACTTGGAGACAACACAAGTGCTATAGCCGGTGTAATGTCATGTGTGCTTGGCACTCATTACATCTCACAAGTACTGTCAATGGGACGTAAGCATCAAGTATTTGGTAGAGGGAGATGTGTACATCTACAAATTACACAAGTGACTTGTTGCATCCTGTTCATGTTTGACAAGACAATTTTGCTATAGAAGATGTGTACAAAGTGCAACCAGTCTAAAGAATGGGAACAATGTAGGAGACAATACATGACCTTACCAGTAATGCAGAAAAACATGAAGAAAGAACACACATAGACCAATACTGACTGTGCAACACATCAGTGTCTACATGTCAACATTTGACATATGTACAGAGAGAGTGGCCAGGTCAGTACATAACCCAGTCATGTTGGCCACTAGCATACCCTGGTAGTCACAACAGATATACAACCCCTAAACAAGTTGCCCATGGAAACAACTAAGGACATCAAATATTGAGACATGTCCTACAAGTGCAAGCACCCAGGGCCAGATGTAGCAAGGCATTAGCGCCTCGCAAACGGTGAAAAACGCCATTTGCGAGGCGCTAATGCCCGCACGCGATGCAGAAACACATTTTGCGTGTCCGACTCGCAAATAGGAAGGGGTGTTACCTTCCTATTTGCGACTCGCACCGCGATGTAAGTTGATTTGCGACCACGAAAGCGGTCGCAAATCAACTCGCAGTTACCATCCACTTGAAGTGGATGGTAACTCATTCGCAAACGGGAAGGGGTCCCCATGGGACCCCTTCCCCTTTGTGAATGATCACAAAATTATTTTTTCAGAGCAGGCAGTGGCCCTATTGACCACTGCCTACTCTGAAAAAAAACGAAACAAAAGGTTTCGGTAATTTTTTCTATTTGCAGCTTGTTTTCCTTTAAGGAAAACGGGCTGCAGATAGAAAAAAAAAACTGCTGTATTGAAAAGCAGTCACGGACATGGTGGTCTGCTGTCTCCAGCAGGCCACCATCCCCGTGAGTGCCTAGACTCGCTATGGGGTCGCAAACTGTGACCCACCTCATGAATATTAATGAGGTGGGTCTTTGCGACCCCATAGCGAGTCGCAGAAGGTGTCTGAGACACCTTTCTGGATAGCAAATTCCGAGTTGCAAATTGCGAGTCAGAAGGACTCGCAATTTGCAACTCGCAATTTGCTTTCTACCTACATCTGGCCCCCAGTCCTCTGTTCATGAGAGGGATGAAGGCTTATATCAAGTACCATGGATGAAAATGTGATATCCTGGTCTGTTTTATCACAATTGTGCATGTGTCTGTCTGCTGAGGAGTGTGCATAGTTCTTCTGAGTAGCAATCATGAAGAGGCTAGATCCCTGCTCAATAAACCCACACACCACTGCTTTAGCTACATAAACGTATAACATTGTCAGGGTCTTGTTACATGTGCACAGAGGGCTGACTAAACTGGTGCTCCATTAACCTGCCACTTCACATGCAACCAAGGATTTGTTTTGCCATATAAACTCACACAGTTGTGATTATGAGTAGGCTGGCATCAATGCCAGACTGCAACACTGCAATACAGAGGTATGCCACTGTATGTGACAGTCATAACAAACATGATGTGGACAAATGTGAGTGCCTAGTTTGAGGCATGCACTCATATACCACATATCTCAGCACAGATGTACCACTATAATGGCTCAGGCATGGTAATATGAATGGTTTCTGAACCAAAGGCAACCTAGCACAAACATAAGGGCATAAGTATCACAAGATCAGTGACTGTAAGAAATGACCTTCACATGCGTTCCGACATACGGAAACATAGGTGGCACTGATGTGACTACACATGCATTTGTCAAATGCCAACATGTCCATGTAGGTAGATAGTAATGTGAGGTTTCACATCCCATGAACACCCCACTGTGGTTATAAGTTACAGAAATGGCACTACACATGTCTTTATACACAGAGCACATAGCATCTCCTGCAACTAAGATGCATGGGTAATCATACATCATGTGTAGCAGAGCATCATGAAGTAAAATCCAACAACACACCACAGAGTGGACACACATGCACAAACAAATTGCCAGGGGTAACGTGATGTCAACGCAGTCGTAGTCCACTGCATACTGAGTACAAATTGTGATGGCTGTCACATGCCTTACCATGTGTTGGACATAGGCCATCATATATATTGTTTTGTTGGTATGTGTACATTTGTATATCAGACATATCAATGTAGTCCTCCCACAAATAAGTATTCAAACACATATGTATACACATAGCACACATGTGCCATCATGTATGTGGACACAGTGTAGCTACACATGCATATATGCACAAGTTATGAGTAATCGCATGCAGCAGACTCATAGATAAGCCTATGGATTCAACATACTAATGTTACTGTTAAGACATTATTGGATGGTTACGCATATGTAGCCATACCATATATACAACATTGTAGCACAGCCCACGTGACATGATAAGTGTGTCAGAGTGCACTCAAGGGCTACAATGCAAAATTCCACGCAATCCCATCATGCGTCAAAACAAATTACGTAAACGCATCAAATCTACACATCAGTAAAATGACGCCTGGGCCCTGAGCATCTATCACATGTTCACACGTCTTTTAACCCACCATGGTGAGAAATCGACACATGACCGTCATGTGTCAAACATTTTCACACATATGCATATACCATACAATTCTCCTAAGCTAAAAGACGCCTAGCCCCGGAACGTCCATCACACGGCCACAGTCAATTTCACACACCATGGTGAAAAGTTGACGCATGAATGTCATGCATCAAAAATTATAACGCATACACATATAGCATACTGTTGTGTAGCCATTTTAGCTATAATTTTCTATAATTTATTTTAGCAAACTAGGCCTGCCGTTGTTCACTTTAACCTAGACATATTTTATTCAGCTTTGTTATATTATTTTAACATTAGCCACATTTGCGGTCATTTTATTTTCTCTATCTAACTGTTCTTAACCTAGGTTAGAACTACGTTATTAAATAAGGCATTTCTTTCACCCTGTGCTTTTTTCAAGGCTGCAGTAAGATAGGTTGCCGGCAAAAGTGGTACGCTTTGTCTCCAATGTTCACTGTAACATACACACTCTTACGTGGGGATCCTGTCTTGGAACATCAGCTGTTTTATTCTAAAAACACTACTTTGACCCAGGTACGTTAGAGGGAGATTCCAGCAAGATGACCATGACTGTATGCTGATTGCTGATTGCTTCGCTACAGCGGCCTATGTAGACTACAGGCCTCTTGCTCAGATATGAGGGATGATGTCTTCCCAGGGGGAACCTGAAGGGCAGAATTGGAAGCTTAACATGCTGTGCTCTAATATAGCTTAGGTAGGAACTATCTCTATAAACTCTAATGACGATATGGTAGCATTATTCTTGAGTTTTAGTCTCCTTGTCACAATTTTAATCTTATTGTGCTTCATCGTCCTAGTTATTGCAATACATGCCTTATTATCTAAGATGCAGTTACTTCAATAAAATCTTATTGAACTTTACTCTGTCTCTGATTGTCCTTACATATATGAGACTAATGTAATTGAGAGAAACGGATGAGATCTGAGTCAGCACGATTCCCCTGCGGAGTCATTTATATCATCTGCCTGGCTGCCCCAATCATCCCTGCTCTTGGGTGGAGATGAAGCACTGCTAGTTAGCTAGAACAAACCCAGATTAGGCCGACAGGTGTCACATGGTGCGGGATCAGACTCAGTCCTGCGCTGTACAGGTGAGTCTGCCGCCGAATCCAGTAGTCTCATTAGGATAATTAGAACCTATGCGACAATACTATTCTCCTAAATGTAAAGATGCCTAGACCCTAAACGTCTATCACACGTCCACAGGCAATTTCACGCTAAATGGGAAAAATTCAACGCATGACTGTAATAACTAAAAAAAATGATGCATGACTGAACATGTGACACATAGGCCCAAGAAGTGATGAAACAGGATATCCTGCCTACAAACATGGTACAGTGAGTCCACTTTCAGTTTCACTTCACAGTCCTATTGTCTGTGACAGTGTGAGGGTGTGTGGAGCTGATGCTGTAGGAGTTTTGGAGTGATTATTGTGCTGTGTCCTGTAGCTGTTGTGTTATATTTGTCTTTAAACCTGTCTTTTATATTGTAAATGTTCTGTTTCTGTCTGTGTATTGTGGGGTGTTTGTCTGGGGCAGTATAGTTGTTAGGGTAGTTGGGTTAGTTGTTGGGAGTTTTTCTTTTGGGTGAACTGCATTTGCAGTAAAGTATGTATGGGAAAGGGAGGGTGGCAAGGATGACGGCCGATGAGCTGCGGGGGTTTATATGGCTGGTACAGCACTACCTCCCCATGATGCTGGTAATGGGTGGCTGTGTCATTCAAGGTTACCCCACAGAGGCAAGGAAGCTGTGGTGGGGCAAAGTGCTCTACCATCTAACAGAGTGTTTGCAACAGGAAGGAAGGACCATCAACTGAAGCACCGCTCATTACATGGGAGCAAGATCTGATGGATTATCTCAGCATTGAGATTGGTGGAGCAGTTGGTAAGTATCTCATTTCCACACAACGTCCATTTTTTGCATGTGCATGACAGTTGCAGATACAGGTGAGTGCTGTATGTCATGGTTATGGATCTGGACATGTTGTATGCTACCTGTATGAAGAGTCCCAGTGCCACCTTAGGCCTGCAATTCAAATGTACAATAATGAAGCAGAGGCAGGGCAGATGTACCATTTTCCCTGCACAACCATAACAATGTGTTGCGATGCATTCATAGGGCAACTTGGTATTGAGCAGCACAAAATGAGGCGTGTGCCATGCATCATGTATGGGGGGTCCCAAAACATGTTTGGGAGGCAAATTTATAAGCCACTTGGAAAATTGAGAAATACCTAAATTCCATATTTCATGCACTCTGAACAGCTGCTGAGAGCAGGTGTGATATGTGGGCATATAAATGTATGTGATGGGCCCACATGTACTCAGCAGAAGTCGTGATGATCTGTTTTGTTGGAACTCCTGCTGAGTACATCATTTACCTACACATAAACAGATGCAGTTGGCCCTACCTGCATCTTGCTGTGCCTTAATTCTCATTAGGCGCACACATGGTGGGGGTAAGGGGTGCACTGAGGGCCACAAGGACTGTATTTATGCAATTGCTGCAGCACCACTGTTATTCTATTGGTTGCTTTGTGTCATTGTCCAAGGCCATTTAAAGGAGCTTGACCATGCACTGGGTCCAGACTACTAGCACTTTCCTCTTCCTGTACATTGTGTATCACATACACACTAGACTATGTCTATTACTACACACACATGTGCTGAGTCAGTTCCACAGGTCTGCCACTTCATACTGACAGTATGGGGCTGCCCTGCATCTGCTCCATCACTGGCACATTACTCAGTAACTTGCACCAACAAATGCATCCTTGGACCACAGAGCAAGTGTGTCTGTGTTGAGGCATATGTCTATGTCCCTATTCTTATCCCTCCCTAGATAAATAATGGTATGCCATGCCAACAATGGCTGGCCACACACTATTGGCAGTACATCCATGATTTCAATCAGTCAATCTGCAGGTAGGTACAACTATTTTCACGTGAGTAAACTCCCATAGCATTACTGATCATGTGTGTGCCTTGTGATGGTACACACATTTATATAGTGTCATGCAGTACCATGTGGTGATGGAGGTGTAGAGCTAACAAACACGTGCATGACAATGCCATGTATAAATGGTGCAGTGAGAAGCCCCGCAGGAGTGTCAAGGACAGTGATGGTTTGTATGTGGATGGGTCTACATTATCTGAGACTATGTCTGATTAACTGATCATAAACGTTTGTCATTTGCTCTAATCTACCACTAGAATGACTGGCTCACTCAGCCTAACAAGTTGACAATGAAAAATGTTGTCCATTAACTGATATGCACAAATTACACTAAGCAATGTTTTCCATTCATGTCTTGAGGGTGGACCTCTGCCCTAGGTGAGATGGCCCGATTTGAAGGCTCCAATGGAGCCAGCAAGTGTAATCTTGAGCGTCATGTATGCCGATCCAGGGTTTGGTGTGAGTCTGCCTGAAGTGTGGAATGCTATGAAGTATGGTTTTGCCTGACCAATGATATGATATCATTGGAGAATGGATGGTGACATCATGTCTCTTGGAATGTTGTGCAATGAGAATGGCTTGCTTGTAGCTCAAGGGGCAAGGTGCACTGCCATGGAATCGTGTGTGATAGGAATTGTAATGGCTGGCCATATATTCTTGATGTCTACCATGATAGGTGTCGGGGTAGCTGTTAATGTACACAGCATGCCTGTTGACAACCACTTTGTCACAGCACTATTGTCAGCACTGTGTGCCACACATAGCTTTCACTTGCTGACAAGATGGTACAGATGTGGGTTCTATCTTCAGAGGTGTCTAGGGGGTTTATGTAGGAGACACATGCACCACAGGGGCCTGAGTACCCTTTAGATACAATGAGGCTGTAGTACTGCAAGGACCCACATTGTGCTGCACAACAGTCAGAAGTGTACATAATTAGTAGACAACTCAGCTCCAGATGGTTATGGGAAAAGTCTATGAATCTTCCCACGCCAGATCTCTGCAGTTTTCGCAACATGGTCCTGCCACCATGATATTTGTGAGTGATGTAGGTCACATCACATATGCATATGTTGTGAATGCTGTGTGTGTACCTGGTACTTCAATGATGTCTGACATGCATGTGCAAATAATGTACAATGTATCAGGATACTGTGGCAGCACCCAGTGCAGAGCCAAGCTCAAGTGGGCTTAAGGGCACCCATACAGCCACCATGTGTGTGCTGTTTAACATATGTAGCACAACACAGCACAGGGTAGGGGGCTTCAGTTCCGTAATGTGTAGACAACTTTGAAGTGCAGGTCAGGTTTTGGCCAAACTTTATAGGGACATTGCATCAGATGTACATGCGGGCACATTAAGGGCAATGGCGTGCACCCTTGTAATGTATGCTCAGGCCAGGTCTTACACCAGGACACATGAATGATGATTTACCAAACCTTAGAATAGACGGAGGGAAGTTACCAGACCCCCCAATTTGCACCCATGACGACTGGGCAAGCCTTGATGTTTCACCAGGGGTGTTGAGGTGATACAATTGCATGCACAGCCCCCCTGGTGCACAGGGACACAGGAAATCCATACTTGTTGGGGCATGTGATCTTCACAAGTTTGATGACACAAATGTTGATTATGGACAATTTTGTCCAATCAGCTTTGGGCTTGTTGGGTAACAATGAAAGGCCGTCATCCCAGTGACATGTACATAATACTGTTGATGGCTGATAGGAAATAGTCATAGATGAGGAGTAAGTAATTGTTGAGGAATGTGTGGTGGACTGTATGTGTTATCTGCAGTTGCGGTGTACCTAATATGTCTGAACAACCTCCACCCAATGCTGAAACTGATCCTTGTTTTTCCTTATATTTCAGCTGCCAATATGGTATTGGACCAGAGGTGAACTTTCCACAAGAGGGACGAACACAACTGCCACATAAGGTGGAAGCAGCATACCTCTGAATGGGAAGAAGGTTCTGCAGTGAGAAGGCATCTTGGGAATGGCGTGCGTTTGCACATGGTGGACCTCCAGAGCAGGCACAGCCACACAAGGATACTGTAGCAAAAACATCAGGGGGGCTGTGGGCCACAGCCGGTCCAAGGCCTCCACATCAGCTTCACTAGTCAGGAGCCAAGCACCAGTTCAGCCACCTGCTGCAGTTGTTGTTAGCCAATTTCAACTAGACATGAGACAGGACATGGTCAAGATTTTAGCCAGATTTGAAAAATTGGTGGAGGAGAGTACTGAGAATTGGAGGATGTTGCGATACATCAAAAACAAACTGAAGAAACCAGAGAAATGATCTTACATTGTTCTACAGCCTCCTAGTTCCTTCCCCTCCCTTTTACTGCTTTACATAGTTTTAGATTGGGTTTTAGATGGGTTGTATTAGGTTAGTGTAGGGTAGGCATAGGTAAGGTCAACTATAGTGGGGTGGGTGGGTTTTTCTACATTATTTTATTGTTGGTGGGTTTGATATGGGGGACATTTTGGGGTATTTGTGTATCAAACAAAAATAATAATAAAATAAAAATACCAAAAGAATATGTATGTATTTAGCCCGTAGGTTAGGTTAGTAAACATACAGTCATAGTTTATGTTGTCCTACTTGTATCTTGTCTCTTAAGGGGTGTGGGGAGCCAATGTTTAGACTGTGGTGTTACATGCATTAGATAGGTTTAGAATAGGTTAGATAGGTTTAGTTGTTAGTTAAGTTTAGTTAGTATAGGTTAGTGGTAGGTATATGGTTTTACAATAAATCCTATTTTTCTCAGCTTAATAATTTTGTAAATTGATTGGGTGTCTGGAGGTTGTCATGAGTGCACTGGCCAAATTGGGGGAATGGCCTAGGGTATGCTTACTGTCTTGATTTCCCAGGTTTACCACGTACATCCCGTATGGCCAAGGAGCTCATAGAATAACTCCTACATACCCTCTACTAGTGCAGACATTTACCATCCAGTGTTTCAGCCATTTACAATGTGTATGTATACTTTATCTTGGACAGGTAAATATTGTACTTCACATGTCATTGGTGGGGTCGTGCAATTTAATTGTTGGCAAGTGTGGCACATCTGACAACTGGCAAATTTGAAACTGTATCCTGCAACACTGACGGGTGGCCATCACAGATAAAGTTAGCTTCTCCTGTACCACACAAATAAGTTGCACTGGTACTCCCATCTGGGTAAATTACCATTGCATTGGTTCAGAGCCATACATGCTGTATGTCTACTTCAAAGGTTATCTGTTCACAATTTAGATAGAATACTCAGTAAGTTGGTTGTAGCCGACAACACCATCATTCACCTTTCTCATGTTAGGATCCTAGTATGTGGCTTTGTGTCTGACAGTCATGCACTCATGTACCGATATTCTGTACACATTGACATGGAATTGACACAATGCTATCTTTTTAGCTGAGTAGATGGAACACAGTAAACGTAAAAATGCTACATATGTACAAGGTGCTTTATTTACAGGTGCAATTGTATTTGCGAATTCTATACAATGTCCAGTTCACAGACCCCCATGAGTGAACGTTAGACATATGTAGCACAATTGGAGTCCAGGGTTGAGGAACATGTCATGAGACGTGGTTAGGAGCAGTGTGCATTAGTGAGGAGATTACAAATTGCCAATTGGTGTGAAAGAGACAATGACAGCACATAGCAGACAAATCAACAGTGGTTAGGTGAAGAGGGCACATTTCCTACTTTCACAACACTGGCATGATCTTAAGCCCAGAACTAAGGAGAAACTGTCCATGTGGCACAGACTGGTGCTACTGGGTGTTTTCCTTTGTGAATGTCATCCCTTCCACATTTTCATCCTCTGATGTGTGTGGTGCCTCCTGTGCCATGGCTGATGCTGTTGTAGAGGTAGAGTATGGGCCACACACACTTCAGGGGATAAAGAAGTGGAGTCAAAGGTCCCAGCAGCTGCCATCTGTGGCAACACATAAGGCATCACTGCAACAAGGTGGGACTGCTGATTTTTAAACACCGCAGTAACATCACAGTGGTAGGCAGCCAGGTTTTCCCTGAGGGAGGCCACTTCCCACTGTATGGACTCCAGGGTATTCTGAATGGTCCCCATGCTGTTACCTGTTATGCTGCTGCCAATTTAGGGGGGGTATTTGTTGAAGTCTCTACTTCATGACAGCAGCTATGTCAGCCAGAGACTGCTGGCGTCCACGTAGCGGGTGCCTCTGATGGCAGCTGAGTTGTCCTCATTTGGACTGAGGCACATCCTCACTCACTCTAAGCTGCCTGCCATGGTCTCCATCCCCACCCACACCTGCTTGGCCAGCTCCCGCTGGACTCTTACCACTGTCCTCTGAAAGCTGATCTCTGGGTCCTCGGAGTACAGGGCTGTGTGAGTACTGGCTGGTGGTGTGTGTTGATAGCTAGGTGGTTCATGTGGACACCACTCAAAACTGAGGGGGTCATTCCAACCCTGTCGGTCATCGACCGCCAGGGTGGACGACCACAGAAGCACCGCCAACAGGCTGGCGGTGCTTCACTTGCTATTCCAGCCGCGGTCGCCCAGCCGGGTCCGGCGGTTTCCCGCCGGATTTCCCCCGGCTGGGAGAATCCTCCATGGCGTCACTGCTTGCAGCGCCGCCATGGGGATTCCAAACCCCTTCCCGCCACCTTGTTTCTGGCGGTTTTCACCGCCAGAAACAGGATGGCGGGAACGGGTGTCGTGGGGCCCCTGGGGGCCGCTGCACTGCCCATGCCACTGGCATGGGCAGTGCAGGGGCCCCCTAACAGGGCCCCAGCAGGATTTTCACGGTCTGCTTTGCAGACAGTGAAAATCGCGACGGGTGCAACTGCACCCGTCGCACCCCTGCAACACCGCCGGCTCCATTCGGAGCTGGCTTCAATGTTGCAGGGCCTTTCCCGCTGGGCCGGCGGGCGCTCTTTTGGCGGTCGCCCGCCGGCCCAGCGGGAAAGTCGAAATGGCCCCCGCGGTCTTTTGACCACAGAGCGGTCTTTCGACGGGGGAAGTTTGGTGGGCGGCAACTGCCGTCCGCCAAACACGGAATGACCCCCTGAGTGTCCTCCCTGCAACTGGAAGAGGTGTCTGGAGTGATCCTAGGACATCCTGGAGAGTCTGTTCATTGATGGTTGGCAGCTGGTCATCCATGTCATCTGCAAAATCCAGGAAAGGCAGGTCGGCACGAGGTAAGTCATCATCCTCTGTAATGAGATAGTGTAAAATCAAAATTCAACTGTTTTGGCTGATGACAGGGGTCCTAATTTATTTGCCACTGGAGGCTCAGTGACATGTTACTGACCCAAGGGAGTGGTTGTACTTATGTGTAGCACTATGCATCTCAAATGGGTCAAGCTCACTTGGTATTTTGGGGCTTATGTAGGTGCCTCATGCACCACCTAGGTGTCACTTTTGGTGAGACACAGGTAGCGCAATGCCCTGCCCCATATGTACAAGGTGGCATGAAACCACTTTTTTTGCCTTGATGCCACCTTGTAGATATGGCCCCTTCACACCCAGCACTTTGCATGGAAGGTGTATGCAATGGGTGTTGCTGTGGGCGTATCACAGCAACGCCCATTGTGTTTTGACACTGCCTCAGATTTTGGACTATTTGTATACCGGACTCTGTGCCAATATCTAACACCAGCCCAGGGTTAGGTTTAGCATGGCAAAATCTAGGAGTAATGCTTACATTTCTACTGGACTTTTTGCTTTTTCTATATGTGCTGCATTCTGCTGCACACATAGTAAGAGAAAATCGCCCCTTAAATTTGTTGTGGTGCAGGAAGGTGTTCCTTCCTGCACAAAAACAATCTCCCCCTCAACAGAGCTATCCTTGCAGTATAGTGCAAGTGTGGCTGTGTTTGAGCACAACATCTAATTTCCACTAATGCAGGTGGGTACACAGGGGTGCGCTGTATTCCAATGTATATGGCACATCCCTGCATTTTGAAAATTCTTGATGCTACCTTATTTGGCACAGCAGCACGCAGCATTGTTTTGTGTTTGATCTAGCCCTCTATCTTGTCAGATGGTGAGATTACAGCTACCTGTACAGCTACACACATGATGTTCACATACATGCACAATGTGTTGTATGTATCTTAATTTGTGGCCGTTCCCATATGGCGCATATGGTTTGTGTGAGTTGTTGTGGGTCTACCCTGTATGGGTTGTGTTCCACAGGTTGCATGCTTTAGGGCAGCTTTTTCTTATGGGCATAGCTCAGGACAGCTGCAATATGTGTTGCACAACCCTGCACCAGTTTAGATACTCAGGGATGTACCATATTTACCTGAATACAGTACAGCCCTGCAATTCCCCCTACGCCTGCACATATTTTTCTCCCTGCACCGACACAGGCATTGTTACAGCATGATGACGGGGTCTCTGCCTTGAAGGAATGATTTGTTCGTGTGCAGGGAGGTGTCACTTCCTGCACAGTTACAAGCTATTTTTGCTGAGATGGCATTTCAATGTGTGCTGCAAGATGCAGCACACGTGAGTAAAGGTAATGCGATATTGAGGAAGAGAAGAATTTTGGCCAGAGACACCACCCTGACAACACCTCTGGTGTGGTATTGACTTCCGTCCTAGTCTCTGATGTCTAGAATGTTTTGGTATAGGGCCTTTGACAATATGCACTCAGTGATGTAATGGCACACAGACACAATTTGCACATGCCTACCAGGCAATGTGGTGCATATTTACATGGTGGAGTATAGCCATAGTGAGTGGCCTATGCTGACATTGTGTATATGATGGAGTGCATTGCACAACCAAAGCATCGGTACATATGTGGCGTAGGTGGGGATGGTGTGTCTTGATTTAGGGCCTATGTGTCCCGATGCAACCCTTTAGCATGCATTGAATGTGTCCTATGTGCCTTCCCCTTCTGCCATTAGTGGAGTTCCAGATATTCCCCCCTGCAACTTACCCTGCATTTGTGGTGGTTCCTGGTAGTCTGCGCTGTCCTGTCCTGGGACTGCAGTGGCCAGCTCCTTTGGGATGACTGCTGCAACCATCTCCTCCAGCTTATCCAGGTCCTACTGTGGTGCAGGACTTACACCTACAGGCTGCAGTGCTGCCTGACAGTTCCTGGCCAGTTTCTCCTTTGTCCTGCACTTGGAATCGTGCCAGCGCTTCTTGCACTCAGTGTCAGTCCCCTACATCTGTGCGACGATGTTTATTTTGTCTACTATTTGCCACCATATTGCGTCTCTCCTACAACTGGCAATTTGGAAGTGACAAAGAGCTGGTGCCTCTCTAACCAGGATGTCGTGCTCCTCCTCGCTGAAGCGTCACTTGTGTTTTCTCTTCTCCTGGGACTTTTCTGGACTCTCCTGGCTGGTACTTGGGGTCTCACTAGGGTCTCTCCTGGCCTGATGATTATATCTTCTCTTGCAATTGCACTCTTTCCTGCTTGTGTGTTTTGTTTTGACGCTAATGCAGTAAAAAAATGGCACTAACCCTTTTGTTTACATGCCGCAAAATGGTCTAGCGCCACTTTTGCAGCATTAGCGTCATTTTTCCTTGCGGCATGTCGCAGATGTTAGCACCATTTATTTTCATGCTAACTATTCCTTAGCGCCATCCTATGTCATTTCATAAATACGGCACATGGATGGCACTAAGGAATGACGCTAGCTCATGTTGAAAAAAATGACGCACAACTGCGCTAGCGCAGTGGTGCATAATTTTTCATAAATATGCCCCTAAATTAAGAAAAGAAAACGTACCTTTGTGCCGCCGCTCCTCCATCTCCTCAGCAGGCACAGGATCCCAGCCTGCCCTGTAGCTAATCCTGATGTTGCTCAGAACAGCGTTAGTATTGGCTGGGAGCACCCAGCCAGTGCACTCCCAGGCAGACTGGGAGCCTGTGCCTGCTCTCTCTAGCCCGGCAACACAGTGCTGGGCTGGCGAGAGCACAGTATGCATGTGTGTTTGGCCGGCCCAAGACAGCTGGCCAAACGAACATGCGCACTGAGGGGAGTGCACAATGCACTCCCCTCAACTCCGTCATCCCACATGGCCCCACCTCTTTCACAACATTGTAAAAGGTTTGTAGCTTCTGATGCTCGCCGGGGGGTGATGCTGCTATACTTACTGCACTATTGATAATTACACCCCATTCAAACGTCAATTACGTCCGAAAGAAATACGTTGCTTTATGTTTGTTGTTACTAGAACCAACCTTGAATGTTTCAACATTGTTCTTGGTGTGTCATGATTCTAATTATTCAACTGTTTCTTCAGTCTGGAGTTTAGATGCATTGCTTCTTTCTGTAGTTAGGAACCTTTGCAGAATTAGTTTTTAGGACAGAGTAGACTTATTTCTTAACTATTTTTATAGAGTGGCAACATAACTTTGTAGAACTTCAGGAGTAAGACACCATTTTGAGGAATTTAACGGTGAGGTGTATTGGTTTATGCTCTTGAATACTAACAGACGTCTACTATAGACTCAAGTGTTTTAAAGCCAAGGATATAGGCCAGTGTGCTTAAGGAGGGTCAGGTGAGTGTGAAAATGCCCCATGAATGTGTCAGCGCTCTCAACACTTTTGTCCTGTCCCTCGGTCAAATAAGTTGTCTGGTGTGGCGTTTGTTCTGTGGGCCTATTTGGATAATTATGCATGGCGATAATAGACAAGACTCTGAGGAGCATGACTGGCTGCCCCACTCTCAATAGTGCAACACATTTGACAATTTTTCATCTAATATTCCATACTCAAGTCACAGGACATTACCCACCTCCTACCTATACCATATTAATATAAGACAGAAAAATGCAAACTTGAACCCTGGCTTGTTCATTATTAAGGGAGTAAAAAATACAAAACTATTCACAGAGTGTAAATGAAAACAGTGCAAACTTTCAAGTGGCCCTAACGTGCCTCAGATCTATACCACTGTGGTATCCTAGACAAACACATAAGATCACTTGAAGAACAGAAAAAATATTATTAAAAATAAGGAGACATGTAAACGTTTCCCAGATCAAAGAAAGGCTAAAGTGAAAATGAGAAAGAGTGTTATGTAAAGAAAGACCATTTTTTATTTAATGAATGGATGAGATGGTTCCGTTTTTGGATAGGAAGTCATGATCAACTGGTAGATGGAGCAAATATTTGGGAACAAATGAGGTGGGAAGGACAGAACCAGTGCTTTATTTATGAAAAGAAAGTGAGCCGGTGCCCAAAGATCTGCTCAGAAACTCTTGCAGGCCAAATACCAAGAAAGATAGTACTAAAACCACCTTGTGTCTCTTTAATTAACTACCAGACACTCCGTACCAATTTATCTCACTCTTGCAGGTTTAACTTCCTCTGCCTTTCTCATCTGTGTATTTTTCCACTCTCCTGCTTGATAAATATCTGATGCACAAAAAAGTGCCCATCCCCCAAAACAAGTGCTCGTAACCCCACTGGGAATCACCAGCGCAAATTAAGCATTGAATAGGACACGTGGTATAAGAATAATACAGAAAAGCCAAACAAATGCAAAAAACTGTCAGTATGCAACACTTGAATGTCTTTGTTATTCTGCAACTTCAGCAACATACAAGGGCCAAAAGTACATATGAAACAACATACCCCATATTATCAGCTAGTGGCTGATTTCCAGCACCATTGCAAAGAGAAATTTGAGCAGAAATCAGACTCCACTACTTATTGGGCAAAATGGCCAAAAAAGCAAAATTCAGTGAACTGAATACAGATTCTGCATGATGTGCCTCATTTTTAAGAGGAAAACTTGAAATAGGAGCTATGGGCCTCATTACAAGTTTGGTGGTCGGACCACCGGATCATCATGGTGACAGTCTTTTGAATGGCACCATGCTGATGGTCCCAGGACCGCTGGATTACGAGTTCACTTGACTTGACTGCCGAGGGGGAGGCAGGAACAGTATAATGGAGCTACTGGCAGCCATGCATCCCTACCTGTTGTTACGACAGGTGGACTGTTCCCATGCACCACAATGTGCACGGGGCACAGTGCGCCCCCTAACCAACTTTTGGGGGGTGCCCACATCCTGTCTCACCCTCCATGATGCCCCTTGTGCCTCCCGTTTTGGGCCCCTTACCTGCCTGACTGCCAAGCTTTCCATGGCGGTGGGATAGCCATTGAAAGCTTGGCAGTCCTGCAGGTCGTAATGGCCCAATGCTGGGATCTCCAGCATTAGCTACTGCGGTCAGGACTGCTGTGGTCCCCGCCACATTGACTATAGGAGTATCGGTGGTCCTCTGTTGGTCTTCTGGCAGTCCAACTGCCAAACTCGTAACACGACAGTCCGACTGCCAAAGTTGTGGTGGTCGCACTGCTACCATGGTCGTCCATGGATTGCCAAATTTGTAATGAGGTCCTATGTATTGTAAATGGAAAAGCTGAGCCAGGGGTGATGGTACTTACCAGTATTTAACATGACTTTAGATGTAAAACATACTCCATGGTGACCAGTGAATCTGCAAAAACCTTGTACGCTAATTCTGGGTATGCTAGGTGCAGCAGGCGACATTTACCTCATGGAAATTAAGGAACTAGCGGGTCTAGTGTTCTTGTCACCACACCCTATATGCACAAACTCGCAAGTCTGATGATATCAAACGCCCACTACACAGAAATTACTAAGAGAAAAGAGGAAATATACACAAAAAGAAAAAGAGCACAAAACATTAATGAAACTGTGAGAACAGAAAAGAAAACAGAACTACAGCAATCACATGTGATGTGCAAAGAATAGTCATTCATCAGAATACAAGAGTGATTTTTGTTTAAAATGAGGAAATTAATGTAATTTTGGTGGGAGACTGGTGTCATTAGTAAGATGCTGCCCATGTCTGTGTCACCAACCCACCTACCCATGGGTTTTGATCAATGCTTCATGTTTCCCTTGTGTGTGGACAGGCCTGCCACTAGCAGTGCAGCAAATATATATGAGGTAAGATCTCCTTTTGTACTAGGGTAACCATTTGCATGGTGTAGGAGAGTTAGCAGATCATTTTGAGCATTTCTTCTTGTTTCTTCACACTTTTATCCATCACGTTTTTTCATGAGTCATAGGTCACCCCTATATCCTTAACTTATAATTAGAAGAGAGAATGATTGGTAATCAAGGATCAAATGGCTTTGGTAGGGAATAGTTCCACTGAAACTCAGAGGCAAAGGAAATCAATTGCATGAGATCCCACAATTGCAATTAATGATGCAAAAAGAACCATAGCATAATGTAAGTCTGCAGGTGAAGGAATGAACATAGTTATATTTAAAGACATATACACTATAGTTTTAATATGAGATCTTAATAAGGGAGAACTTACTCAGATGGAAAATGCTTATCTTTTGAATTGATAATTATGAGAAATGGGTTGTTGGTTATCTGGACTGTGAGCCCTGGTCAAGCAGCTACCACAATCATGGTCAGGGTGAGGCACAAGCCAACCCTAAATTAACCTGCCCTCAACCCTCTGGTAGCCTGGCACATAGCAGTTAGGCTTAACTTTTGTAAAACACATCAAACAGTAAAACAGTGAAAACACCACACAAAGTTAAAAAATAGAGTGAAATGTAATAATAAAAATAAGACCAAGCAACAAAAATCCAACCAGTAGAAGTAGAAGGAATTATGAATCTTTAAAGATGAAAGTGAAAAATAGTACCTAAAGCATAAAGCGCCAACCGGGTATATCTGGTTGCACTGGACGAGGTTGAAAGTCACACTTTCAGGCCGACCATGGTAGAGCACAGGTCTGCTACAGTCACCAGGTTAGGACTGCTGAGGTTTTACCTTCTCAGAGGCCACCTTAAGAGTCCTGTTTGCATTTGAACAGGCCACAAAGAGGATGGAGAGTGTCATGGGTGGCTGATGGCGTAGCGTGAAAAGCATGCATCACAGGCTAATGTTGGTGGAGCTTTGCGTTGGCAGCCATCGCAAGCAGTCAATGCTTGAGCGCAAAGAGCTGTGCTGATGGAGCTTTGCTGAATTACGGTCGAGCAATGAAGTCTTGGTGTGAATCGGCCCGTTTCGTGGTCACAAAGAGCCCAGGAATTTCAATTCAGCTCCTGTGAGGCACGCCCAGGGTCCAGAACCATATAGGCACCGGTTGGGGGTCAGGAACTCGCTGGGTCCAGGGACTTCTGAAGAGTGTCCGGAAGCATTTTATGCCCCTGAGGCTCAGATCAGGAGGCCAGCAGACTAGCCCTTGGGAGTCAATCAGGGGCCCTGGGTTCAAGATGAGTTTGCAGGTCCATTTCTTCATCAGGCAGCAGGTCACCACAGCAAAGCAGTACTTTAGAGTAGCAGTCCAGCAGAGTGGCAGTCCTTTCAGCAGCACAGCAGTACTTTTTCCTGGCAAAATGTACACAGGTCCAGAAGTGCACTGATGAGGTGGGGTGAATGTCCTATATATATACCCTGGTGCCCTTCTCCTGGAAGGTGGGAGAAGCCTCTGCACAGCCTCTTTGAACCGCATGGAATTTCTTGAGTCTCCTGCCCTGGGTCCAAGCTGGCTGCAGTGACAATACAGAGCCAGTAGGCCCTTTCAGTGGAGTCAGAGCACAGGCTATTCCGGTGTAGATGGGGCTGTACACAGTTTTGCATACCCCACGCTGCCAGCAGATGGCTCATTGAGGCACACCTAATCTCTCTATTGTGTGCCTGTCTGGGAGGAATTCACAAAGTCTGTCATCTACACCCAGTCATGTGACCTAAGACAGGATGCGGGCACAAAGGGCTAAAGGGAGGAAAATGCCAACTTTATAAAATTGTAATGAAAAACCTGACTTTACCATTAAAGAGGGTTTAAAATTCCAATTTCATAAGTACTAAACATAATGGGGGTCATTCTGACCCTGGCGGTAAAATCCGCCAGGGCCAACGACCGCGGGAGCACCGCCAACAGGCTGGCGGTGCTCCCTTGGGCATTCTGACCGCGGCGGTACAGCCGCGGTCAGAAACGGAAAACCGGCGGTGTACCGCCGGTTTTCCGCTGCCCTGGGGAATCCTCCATGGCGGCGCAGCTTGCTGCACCACCATGGGGATTCCGACCCCCATACCGCCATCCTGTTCCTGGCGGTTTTGGCTGCCAGGAACAGGATGGCGGTATGGGGTGTCGTGGGGCCCCTGGGGGCCCCTGCAGTGCCCATGCCAGCGGCATGGGCACTGCAGGGGCCCCCGTAACAGGGCCCCACCAAGATTTTCAGTGTCTGCCATGCAGACACTGAAAATCGCGACGGGTGCAACTGCACCCGTCGGCATCCTCATGGAAGGGTGTTTCCCGCTGGGCTGGCGGGCGGCCTTCTGGCGGTCGCCCGCCAGCCCAGTGGGAAACCCAGAATACCTGCGGCGGTCTTTTGGTCAGAATGACCCCCAATAATATATCTACCTGCCCCCAGTTAGGAACTACAGCTTATCAAATGTAATAAGGAATCCCCAATGTTATCCTGTGGAAGGGGTTGGCGTCACAGCAGTAAAAGACACATTTGGGAGTTTTTCACTACCTGGTCATGTAATACTTAAAAGTACATGTCCAACCTTTTATTTACACAACGCTAGGCCCTATGGCCTACCTAGGGTCTACCTTGGGGATGATTTAGGTGTATTAAAAGGGGAGTTTAAGGGTTGGCAAAGCGGTTTAAATGCCACGTCAACATGGCAGTGTGACCCTGCATTCATGCCAGAATGGTAGGTCGGGACATGTTTTGGAGGGCTACTTAAGTGGGTGGCATAATAATTAATGCAGGCCCACTGGCATTCTTTAATTTACATACCCTGGATATACGCCCATACCATTCTACAAGGGACTTATAAGTAAAATATATAAGCCAGTTAGCTATCTGGGCAATTAAACCATGTTTAGGGAAGTGTGCAAAAACACTTTAGTACTGGTAAGCAGGAGTTAGGGAGGTGAGCACAAACACTTTAGCACTGGTTAGCAGTGGTAAAGTGCATGAATCCTCAGGCCAACAAAAATGAAATCCAGCAAAACTTAGAGGTAAGAAGACAAAATGTTTAGGGGAAGAGCACTCTCAGGTTGACATGTCTAACAATAATGCAGACTGGTTTACTGGGGACCGGAGCTGACAGTAGAATGTCTGAGTAAATTGCAATGAAGGAGTGTCACAAAGTAAAGCCTGAAAATTGACAATCGAGTTATGCTATGTGTTGGACCTGGCCCTTTCTACAGGGTCATTCCTAAACTTTTTTGCCTTCTTCCTACAAATTGTTTCAAACTTCGATTTTGCTGGCCTTAGAACTCAGTGCACATTACTACTACTAACCAGTGCTAAAGTACTTGTGCTCTCTCCTTATAACATGGAAACATGGCTTATACCCATTGGCATGTTTAATTTACCCTTAAGTCCTGGTAAAGTGTATTACATGTGCACAGGGCTTGTAAATTAAATGCTTCTTGTGGGCCTGCAGCACTGATTGTGCCACACACTTAATCATCCCTTTAACCATGTCTCAGGCCTGCCAATGCAGAGTCTCTATGTGCAGCTTTACCCTGCCACATCGGTCTGGCAAAGTAACCCTTTTGTCAGGCCGAATCCTTCATTTTCAGTAAATACAAGTCACCCCTAATCTAGGCACTAGACAGCCCCAAGGGCAGTGTGCATGTATTTTTAAGTTTTATTTGTACTTGTAGTGAAAAATTCTAAAATTAGTTTTTTACTACTGCAAGGCCTAGCTCTCCCATTGGTTAACATTGGGATTACCTTATTACAACGTATAAGTGTAGTTCACAACATAGAATAGATAATTTTTTTGAGTTTTTGTGTCTCTGTTATCACAATTTAAAATCAAAACTTATGTGAAGTCGGATTTTAAACTGTAATTCTGAAAATAGTACTCTTAGAATGTTGGCACTTTATTACTTTAGCCATTTGGTGCTTACTGCCTCTCTCTGATCACTTGTCTGGGTGGGTGACAGCTGGGCTTTGCGTATTCCTCCTAGACAGCCACACACAGTGGGAGCTTAGGTGTGACTTGATGAGCCTTGATGGGCCATTCTAGCATGATGGGAGGGGGGGGGGGGGCTGGACCCAGACTCACTTATACCTGAATAGGCTGTGTCCTGTCCCCACACAAAGGGCTGCATAACTACCTGTACTGAGTCTGCAGCCAAGTCAGGAAGCGCAGGACCTCTGTGGACCTCAAAGACAGGGATTTCTCCCATACCTCACATGCCCAACTGGGTATAAGTACTGGACCTCTGACACCACCAATACAGTACACTTCTGGACCTGTGACAACTCTGCCAGGAAGAAGGACATCTGTGCTGCTGAACGACTGCAACTCTGCTCAGTTGCTGCTTAGCTGCACACTTGTCTTGCTGTGCTGTCTGCTGTTCCTCTACCTGGGTGGGAAGGACTGGACCTACAACATTTAATCCCAGAGTGACTCCAGGGGATAGCTGACTGGTCTCCTGATCCAAAGTCTCTGGGACATAATATACTTCCAATCAACCTATTTCTACATTTGAACTTTCTCATCTGTGAGTCCACCCTGCCTAGTGGTGCCATCCAAGTCCTGGACCCTTGGAAGTGGGCCTAAGGTGTTTTGCACAAGCAGAGCCAATGCATCCCTGTTGCGTGGGGAAAAATCACTGATGTTGCGTGGCCAGAACAGGTGCATTGCCTCAGGAACCAGCACAGTGGCATTTTCTTGCCGCAAGGCCCCTGAATTCCTGTTGGTGATAACTTAGACAACAATGTCAAACTCTGCATCACAACCACTGGGCTCATCGTAATCAGTGCATCACCTCAACGTCGACACAACCGGCACTTGCCCCCGATCTCTATTTTATCTTGGAACTGACGCATAATTAGCGCTGCACGGGGAACTTTGACAAATCTCCTCGACTGAGTGGGGAGCATTGATGCATCTCATGGACGGCATGGTTCAAAACCAACGCAGCGCCCCTGGATTTTAAGGTACTTTGGTTCAGCTGGTCCAACAGTGACTCTGTGGCTGTCCCGAGCTCCATCGCGATCAGTCTGAACTTTTGACTTGTCCCGGTCCGGCGCAACCAGATATCCCTGGTTGGCCCTTCTTGCTTCTAAGCACTATTTTACATTTAATTCTTTAAAAATTCATAACGTAAGTTCTACTTGTTGGATTTTTGTCTGTTTGATCTTATTTAATTTATTATGTTTTGCTCTATTTATCTAACCTGGTGTGGAATCTTTTTATGTGGTGTTTTCTCTGTTTACTGTTTGAAGTGTTGCACCAATACTTTACAAACTGCCTTTAAGTTAAGCCTGACTGCTCTGTTCAAACAGTGAGGTTTAACATAAGCAAAGTTTAATTTAGGGTTTGCTTGACATTTACCCTGACTAGTAATGTGGTTGCTGCTTGACTAAGGTGTGAGAAAACAGGGCTGATTGCAGAGGCCCCATAACTTTTTGCCCCCATTTTCCTCTTTTTGCTGGTGTTTTCCTGACTTTGATGGTGCCCTGGGTACTGCTAACCAGTCCCAGGGCCTGTGCTCTGTGTAAAATGGATATGCAAATTAGGCTAATTATAATTGGCTAAGTTAACCTACCTATAAGTCCCTAGTATATGGTAGGGCATGTAGGTTTAGGGACCACAGCATAGGTGGTGCACACCTAGGTGCATTGCTGAGGTGCCCAGTGTCATTTTAAAAGCAAGCCTGCCTTGCTGGCTGCTTTTAAATTAAAGTTATATGCAAATTCGACTTTGGAATTAAAGGTACTTCCAAAGTCTTAAACTACCTTATTTTTACATATAAGTCACCCCTAAGGTGTGCCCTATGTGCCCCTAGGGCTGGGTGCCATGTAACTTTAAGCAGGGACTTTATAAAAATAGATTTATAAGCCCTGGTGAGGTAAAAACAGCCAAATTCGTTTTTCCCTCATTGAAGTAAATGGCCTTCATAGGCTAGAATGGGCAGACTTTATTTTAAATTTTAAAGTCTCCTTAAATGTTGCATACCAAGAATTTGGTATCAAATTAATTGTTGTAATAAATCCTACAACTTCCAGTTGTTGGATTTAATATAACTAGTTCAGGTAAAAAGTTTAGACTTTACCTAAAAAGTTGCCAATTTCAGCTCTGCATTGTTTTTGCTGCTGTGCTCTGATTGGCCAGCCTGCAGCAGCTTCTGCCAGGCTGCCTTGATGAGGTGTGAAGCGGCCAGGCTTCACACAAAGGAATGTGCTTGGGGGAGAGAATCTCCCCTCAGCAGATGGTGAGGCAGGAAGGGGGAGGGCTGCCAAACTGGTCTTCAAAGGCAGAGAAGGACATTTGCAGCACCCAGCAACACCCCCACATCCTGCAACCCCAGACAATTAGGTGCCCCCTTGATTAGATTAGGAGAGGGCAGGAGAGGGGTGTGTTTATGATTTTTAGCCACACCAGTGGGTGGGCTCAGCCAGATGTAACCTCCAAAAATCAGATTCATCCATGTTGGATTTTTAGAGACTGTTGCCTTCTGGGATGGATTTTTGCCACACTTCCCAGGAAGTGGTCATCACAGGGGGACGACCCTGTCCCTGATTGGAGAACCAGGGCCCCCCTGCTTTTCACCCAGGAGCAAGGATAAAACTGGCAGACCTGCCCCCACACCTCAGATCCCCTCCAGAATTCAACAAGAAAGGAACTAAAGAAGAAGAAGGACTGCCCTGCTGGACCCCTGGCCTGCACCTGGAACCTGCACTCAGAAGGACTGCACCAGCTGCACACTTGGGCTTCACCACAAGAAGGACTTTGCCTGGCTTCAGCTGGTTCAAGGAGGGACTCCCTGTTTGCTACAGGTGAAAAATTGCTAAACCAGAGTCCCCTGCACCAACTCCTGAAGAAAGCGACCAGCTGACCACTGTCCAGTGGCCAAAAAGGAGTTTGCGCCAGGTGCCTTCTGGGAGTTGAAGTCCGCACCCCCCAAGGACCATCACAGAACTTCTGGACCCTTGGGGTGAGCTGTGGACCCCAAAAGAACCTTAAAAGAACATCTGGGTGAAGCCCCAGAAGTTTGGAAAAGATTTGAGAACTTTTGGAAAAAAGCTCCAGAGAGGGACCGACCCGCCGCGGAAATTCTAGCCGGCTTGCCTCAACCGCGACTCGGCCTGACTTCGTGGTTCGTCCCGGTAAAGAAAAACATCCAAAAAAGAGACTAAGTCCGAACGTAAAAAGTTGACCGGGACCTCCCAGCCATCGTATCCGAGAAGGGGTCCATGGACGTCGGATCAAGATCCAGGTTTACCCCGGTCGAAGGATTTTCATCTCGAAAAAACGACTAAGTCCGAAGGTAAAAGTCTCCACCGAGGAAACCCACATTGCGTATCCGGACAAGGGCTCCAGGAGGTCGGATTCAACTGGCAGGTTCGTCCCGGTGAAGAAAAACTTCTAAATAAAGACTAAGTCAGAAGGTAACTTTTTAACCGAGGCCTCCCGCGACCTGTAGCCGAGCAGGGCTCCATCGCGGTCGGCCTGAAAGTTTGACTTTGCCCCGGTCGAGGTGCAACCAGATGACCCGATTGGCGCTTTTTGTTTCTAAGCGCCAGAAAAGTAATAATTCTTTAAAAATTCATATCTCCGGTTCCCCTGAACCGATTTTAATCGTTTTTGTGTCATTTTAAAGATAAAAATATAAACTATTTTTATAAATTGGTTTTGGATTTTTAAACTGTTTCCTGTGTTTTATTTAATTACTGTTTTGTGATATTTGAATGCTTTACACTTTGTCTCCTAAGTTAAGCCTTAACGCTCGTTGCCAAGCTACCAAGGGTTGAGCTGGGATTAATTTACTGAGACCTAACTGTACCTATGTGGAGGTTAGTGGCTTGGTGCTAGGTGTAGGTACCTACCTGCCCTACCAATAACCCATTTTCCAACATAATTGGAAGCAGCGACGGGATCCTGTACTTGTGTTCAATATCACGTTACAGTTTTAGGTAAAACAAATTAAAAATCCTTTAAATTGTCCTAGTGCAAAAATTGTTTTTAATTTTTAATTTGGATTAATTTCAATTATTGAATTTTTGTAATTTTTCTAAATTCTTGTTTCCAATTTTTGCAAAAAGTTTTTGTTGACACAAAACTAGGGAACCATGGAGCTTGATCTGGCTAGCCTACCCACACTGACAGTAGTCCAGCTTAGGGGGTTGTGTATTGAAAGAGGGTTGCCTGCAACCACTGATCTCAGGAAGCAAATCCTGATCACATCCCTGACAGCATGGGCTGAGGCCCAAGAGGTAGAGTCAGAAGAAGCTCCAGAGGAGGGAGAAAGAAGGGAGGATGCAAGCTCTAACCACTCAGGGGAGGGAAGGCATCTGAGCCTAAGTGAGGATGAGGAAGAACGGTCCTCAGTAAATACAGTCACTAGGGGCAGATCCAAAGCTAGTGGTGGGAAGGGGGTCCTTTCAGGAGGAGAGAACCCATCCATCAGAGAAAGAGAGCTGGAGGCCCAGCTAGCATACATAGCTTTGGAAGCAGAGAAGCTGGCCCTAGAAAAGAAAAAGTGGGCATACAAAGAGAAAAGAGATGGAAGCAGCGATAAAGAAGCTGAAGTGTCCATGGGTGGGGGAGTTTGCCCCAGATTACCCAAAGGGGTGGTTCCTGCCTATGTAGAGGGGGATGACATAGATAAGTGGCTGGGGGCCTTTGAGAGGGCACTGCAAATGAGAAGGGTTAGGCCTCAATACTGGGGTTCCCTTTTGTGGGAGTTGGTCCCCAACTCAGGGAGGGATAGGCTTCTGACCTTAAGGGGGGAAGAGGCAGATTCATACCCTAGTATGAAGGGGTGCTTAGCCAAGAAGTTTGATCTGACCCCAGAGCAATATAGAATGAAGTTCAGGGACACCCAGAAGGTCAGTACCCAGTCTTGGGTTGACTTTGTGGACATTTCACTAAAGGCACTAGAGGGCTGGATTATTGGTAACAAAGTAGATACTTATGAGGGGTTATACAATCTGATCATGAGAGAGCACATCTTGACCAATTGTACCCAAGAAAGGTTACGCCAGCATCTAGTGGACTCTAAGCAGACCAACCCTAGAGAGCTAGGGGAGGCAGCTGATGAGTGGTTGAGAACCAGGGTGGTTGTCAAGTCCCAGGGGGGAGACTCCAAGAAGGGGGGGACAGGTCCCCAAAAACCTAAGGAGGGAGGTGGTAAGCCCACCACAGAGACTCCCTCTGTACCCCAGAACCCTAAGAAGGAGGAGAGTAAATCCCACTCTGACCAGCAGAGACAGTTAGACCCAGGGTTAAAAAAGCTCTTGGACAGTAGGGCTTGCTTTGACTGTCAGCAGACAGGTCACTTCAGAGGAGATGCAGCCTGTCCAAAGAAGGTGGTTAGCACTGGGCTGTCCAGTGTAGCCATAGAGGAGGATTCCTCAGATGATGAAGTCCTCCTAGCATTTAGCTGGGAGACAGGACCAGATGGTAAGCTGGTGATCCCTGAGGGTGGGAGTAGGCACTTCCACCACATTCAAGTGAATGGGATCCCTACCACTGGCCTGAGGGACACCTGTGCCAGTCACACTATAGTGAGTGACCGGTTAGTGACCCCAGACATGTATGTCCCAGGAAAGACAAAGAAAGTCAGGATAGCCACAGGGGAGGTCACCTCCAAACCTGTAGCCATAGTGCCCCTAGAGAGGGAGGTTATCCTTGACTGGATTAGGGTGGTAGTCAGTGCTGACCTTCCCCTAGATTGTATCCTGGGCAATGACCTCCCAGAGGTGAGTCTGGTCACAGATGGGGTGGTCGCCCAAGGCGCCCCCCCAACCCAAAGTCCCGGGGAGTCAGTCCCTACAGTTAGGAGACAGGGGTCCCCAAGAAAAGGAAAGAAGAAAAGGAAGGGTAGGCCACTCTTAAAGAGAGTTCCAGGGAGCCAAGGGCCTTCTGCCCCAGTAAGGGGGGAGCCCAGAGTTGGCACTGGTGAGGCCTCACCTGACCCCAAGGAAGTCCTGAGTAGTCAGGCAGCTGTCCAGATGCAAGGTGTTGCCCCTGCACTGACAGAAGGGAGAGTGGAAGGAGGGTGTCTGCCACAGGAGGTGGTAGCCCCCCACTCTAGACAGCAAGAGGGGTGCCAGGACCCCAAAGATGCCCCTAAAGCAGCTCAGCCACCTGTCAGTGGAGAGCTTAGGGTGTGGTTCTGGGTACTGACAGCTGTCAGTAGCCTCTGCTGGGTGCTAGCCTTCCTGGCAGCACTGTACTTGGCCTGGGAGGCAGACCCCAGGGCCAATAGCAAAGTAGGCCCCCTGACCCTATTGGTCATGGTGGGGTTGCTCAAGTGTTGGGTGACCTCTTTGGGTAAGCTAGGTGTTGCCCTAGCAAAGTTTGGAGTAGGGGAGGTGGGCACCTCACTACCCAAGTTGGCAGAGAGAAAGGAGGAAGACCCCCCTAGAGGGAAGTTTCAGTTTGAGTTGGGTCCTTTTACTGTTGGGATGGCTTCACTACCCATAGGGAGTGACCCTGACAGGAGGATATAAGGCAGAGTAGGCCCTGCAAAGGGACAGCCAGTTTTCTTCACTGTCTTCCTCGCCTAACAAGCCAGGAAGACTCTCCCAGGGTTGGGCTGAGTCTCCTGGGCGTGTGGGCTGGGGGGGGGGGGGTGTGTGTGAGAAAACAGGGCTGATTGCAGAGGCCCCATAACTTTTTGCCCCCATTTTCCTCTTTTTGCTGGTGTTTTCCTGACTTTGATGGTGCCCTGGGTACTGCTAACCAGTCCCAGGGCCTGTGCTCTGTGTAAAATGGATATGCAAATTAGGCTAATTATAATTGGCTAAGTTAACCTACCTATAAGTCCCTAGTATATGGTAGGGCATGTAGGTTTAGGGACCACAGCATAGGTGGTGCACACCTAGGTGCATTGCTGAGGTGCCCAGTGTCATTTTAAAAGCAAGCCTGCCTTGCTGGCTGCTTTTAAATTAAAGTTATATGCAAATCCGACTTTGGAATTAAAGGTACTTCCAAAGTCTTAAACTACCTTATTTTTACATATAAGTCACCCCTAAGGTGTGCCCTATGTGCCCCTAGGGCTGGGTGCCATGTAACTTTAAGCAGGGACTTTATAAAAATAGATTTATAAGCCCTGGTGAGGTAAAAACAGCCAAATTCGTTTTTCCCTCATTGAAGTAAATGGCCTTCATAGGCTAGAATGGGCAGACTTTATTTTAAATTTTAAAGTCTCCTTAAATGTTGCATACCAAGAATTTGGTATCAAATTAATTGTTGTAATAAATCCTACAACTTCCAGTTGTTGGATTTAATATAACTAGTTCAGGTAAAAAGTTTAGACTTTACCTAAAAAGTTGCCAATTTCAGCTCTGCATTGTTTTTGCTGCTGTGCTCTGATTGGCCAGCCTGCAGCAGCTTCTGCCAGGCTGCCTTGATGAGGTGTGAAGTGGCCAGGCTTCACACAAAGGAATGTGCTTGGGGGAGAGAATCTCCCCAAAGCAGATGGTGAGGCAGGAAGGGGGAGGGCTGCCAAACTGGTCTTCAAAGGCAGAGAAGGACATTTGCAGCACCCAGCAACACCCCCACATCCCTCAACCCCAGACAATTAGGTGCCCCCTTGATTAGATTAGGAGAGGGCAGGAGAGGGGTGTGTTTATGATTTTTAGCCACACCAGTGGGTGGGCTCAGCCAGATGTAACCTCCAAAAATCAGATTCATCCATGTTGGATTTTTAGAGACTGTTGCCTTCTGGGATGGATTTTTGCCACACTTCCCAGGAAGTGGTCATCACAGGGGGACGACCCTGTCCCTGATTGGAGAACCAGGGCCCCCCTGCTTTTCACCCAGGAGCAAGGATAAAACTGGCAGACCTGCCCCCACACCTCAGATCCTCTCCAGAATTCAACAAGAAAGGAACTAAAGAAGAAGAAGGACTGCCCTGCTGGACCCCTGGCCTGCACCTGGAACCTGCACTCAGAAGGACTGCACCAGCTGCACACCTGGGCTTCACCACAAGAAGGACTTTGCCTGGCTTCAACTGGTTCAAGGAGGGACTCCCTGTTTGCTACAGGTGAAAAATTGCTAAACCAGAGTCCCCTGCACCAACTCCTGAAGAAAGCGACCAGCTGACCACTGTCCAGTGGCCAAAAAGGAGTTTGCGCCAGGTGCCTTCTGGGAGTTGAAGTCCGCACCCCCCAAGGACCATCACAGAACTTCTGGACCCTTGGGGTGAGCTGTGGACCCCAAAAGAACCTTAAAAGAACATCTGGGTGAAGCCCCAGAAGTTTGGAAAAGATTTGAGAACTTTTGGAAAAAAGCTCCAGAGAGGGACCGACCCGCCGCGGAAATTCTAGCCGTCTTGCCTCAACCGCGACTCGGCCTGACTTCGTGGTTCGTCCCGGTAAAGAAAAACATCCAAAAAAGAGACTCAGTCCGAACGTAAAAAGTTGACCGGGACCTCCCAGCCATCGTATCCGAGAAGGGCTCCATGGACGTCGGATCAAGATCCAGGTTTACCCCGGTCGAAGGATTTTCATCTCGAAAAAACGACTAAGTCCGAAGGTAAAAGTCTCCACCGAGGAAACCCACATCGCGTATCCGGACAAGGGCTCCAGGAGGTCGGATTCAACTGGCAGGTTCGTCCCGGTGAAGAAAAACTTCAAAATAAAGACTAAGTCAGAAGGTAACTTTTTAACCGAGGCCTCCCGCGACCTGTAGCCGAGCAGGGCTCCATCGCGGTCGGCCTGAAAGTTTGACTTTGCCCCGGTCGAGGTGCAACCAGATGACCCGATTGGCGCTTTTTGTTTCTAAGCGCCAGAAAAGTAATAATTCTTTAAAAATTCATATCTCCGGTTCCCCTGAACCGATTTTAATCGTTTTTGTGTCATTTTAAAGATAAAAATATAAACTATTTATATAAATTGGTTTTGGATTTTTAAACTGTTTCCTGTGTTTTATTTAATTACTGTTTTGTGATATTTGAATGCTTTACACTTTGTCTCCTAAGTTAAGCCTTAACGCTCGTTGCCAAGCTACCAAGGGTTGAGCTGGGATTAATTTACTGAGACCTAACTGTACCTATGTGGAGGTTAGTGGCTTGTTGCTAGGTGTAGGTACCTACCTGCCCTACCAATAACCCATTTTCCAACATAAGGTTAACAACTCAGTCAATCAACAACCCAACTTTAAATACTATGTTAACAATGTTATAAAGCGCAACTGCTACGCCATAGGGTGTCCTGGTGCTGAGAACACTAGGAAAGTAGGAACAGTAACAAAAAGGGGGAAAAGCTGACAGATCTAGACTACCATAGGGTAATATCTGGGAGTCCAAAACAATATTATAGAGCCATCTCATTTTTTTAAAGCTGTGGTTTTTAAGGCTTTTCTGAATTTGAGCATTCTGGGTGTGACCTGCTAGGCCACAACAGCTTATTCAAAGGCCTCAATACAGTCACTGCAAAGTATTTGGCCCCTGCACAAACACGTTTCTAGAAAGGAACCACTAGCAAATTACCTCCAGCTGATCGTAAACTGTAAGATGGAATGTGTTGATAGAACTTCTCCACTACATAATTAGGGCCGCAAAGGTGAATATTCTTATAGACTAGACAGAGTGAATTAAGCATCACCCTTTTGCCCACTGGCAGCGAAAAGAAAGCTTTGAGTAGACCGATCAAAGAAGAAGAAAGTGGCCAACCAAGTACTAACCTGGAAGATGTGTTCTGTTTCTTTGTAGCTTCTTAAAAGGCCCTGCATCGAGGCCTAAGAAAATGGACAACAGTCCAGCAACTCAATACTGTCACCTGGATCACCACCCAGTGAATCGACCAGGGCAGGAGAGGCAGGATCTTCTTTACCTGTTTCAAAAGGCAGAAGCATGTAGATGCAAGGTGATTTATCTGACCCTCTAAAGAGAGCTCTGGGTCTTGGTGTATTCTTAGGTGTTTTACCATGTTTCTATTTTTGGAGATGAGGACCAGGGATTGGGTCAAAAGACTGGTGTCCTACATTAGGGATTCAAGTATGTCTCATCCACAACATTGAATTTTGGCTGAGTTTCATCTGAGTGACTTTGAATGTAACTATTCTGATACCACAGCCATACTCTGGTGAAATGGTTCAAGTGGGTTTTCAGCCACTTTATCCAGTGTGAAGATTAGCTGAGTGTCATCTGCATAAAATGTCAGACTCAAAGCTCATCCATGCAGCACCCTTGACTCAAATATTTAGCCTCAGATGTATAGGGTTGTAGGAAGCAGCTTGTAATCTCCCTTGTAGATAAGACCTATACCATTCAGGAGTCTTTCCAGTTATGCCAATATACTTCAGCCTAGTGAGTAAGATGTAATGACACACTGTATCAAATGCTGCAAATAGATCCAATAGCACTAAGTCTGTGTATTTCTCTTGGTCCACCAGCATTCATAGGTTGTCTACCACTGTTACAAGGGCTTTCTCTTTATTGTAAAATGGGTGAAGCCCAGACTGGGATGGCTCAAGTAGGTTGTTTCTTTTAGCAAATATTTAAGATAATAAAAGGATAACATTTTTCTACACGTTTTCCAGCAGAAGGCAGAAGGGACATAGGTTGGTAGTGTGACAGCATCTCAGAGTCCGCAGAGGTTTTGTTTTAGGAGCACCACCACCAAGGCCTTATTTTCACTCCACAGAAACAATCTCACTATTAAGTGAGTTATAACAGATGTCCAGCAGTGGTGGAGCAAGGACCCCTGTGGCTGCTTTCCACAAAGCAGAGGATCGAATGGGGATCCAGCCTTCAAAGCTAGTGAGATAGCCGTAAAATTAATGGATGTTGACAGCGCCCATTTTTCAAGATAATTGTTTTGGAGCTTGGCTCATCTCGCTTTGGGGAAGTTCTCAGATCCTTCAACCCCCAACTGTGGTTGCTGAAGATCAACACCTGTCTTCTCTAAGATGTTTGTCATGTCTACCGGTTTTAGCAAGCCGGTTTTTCAAGATGGGAATAATTTTGTCATCAAAGAAATCCAATAACCTATCTGAAAGTCCCTGAGTTAGCTTTTTTACTCCCAATACTGTTTCCCTGAGTTGGAGAATTGATGAACAATAGAAAACATTTCCTTTTAAAAGCTTTCTGCATACATTACTTTGGCCATTATGAAGGCTGCTTTTGCAGCAAAGATGTGCCTTTCATATTCCCTCAATGCCGATTTAAGTCTGCCCTTCACGAAGCTGCAATAATCCACCTACCGAAGTCGCTCCAGTTTCTTGCAGCCTAGTTTGGCCTCCCACAGACAAGATGAGTACCAGGAGCCCAATGGAGTAGCTCTTGTTTTCTTGACCACTATATATGGCAGAATATCATCAAGTACATCCTCAAACCAGGTCATGTAGCCTGAGTAGCCCACCTTTGCCGAACCAGATCTTACAATAGGTTTGTCCTGTTTCAGCTGTTACATTGGGTCTGGAATAGATAGCTTGGCCCACGTACGCTACTTCTGATGCTTTTCTGGTGGGCTAGCATGTGTCTAATGTAGAGCCTAAAAGGAACCATCCAATGGTCTGACAAGACTAGAAGGATGGTATTATTGCCCTCTACATGATTTCTGGCTGCAAAGATCAAATCTAGTGTATCGCCCTTAATGTGTATTGGTCCTGATGGCAACAAGTCGAAACCCAAAGTGGCTATGCCAGCAATTAACTTGCCAGCTGCAGGGCAAAGAGGGTTGTTTCCCCTATATTAAAGCCACCCGCTACAAGGAAGTTTTTTTTGTGGAATGTGGAAGTACTTGGTCCAAATAAGGATCACACAAGAGTTATGAAGTCTGAGTTTCTGGAGTATGAGTCAAAACATGAAAAATATGTTAAAATGTAGTAATAAGGGAAACTGATTAAGTGGGAAAAGACAAAAACCTTACTTGAAACTAGCAAAGTCATTGAGAGTTGTGTGTTGTAATCCTGAATGGGTGCTTTCAGGTATGTGAAATATGTCAAAGATAAACAACATTGTTTGGTAGGTGATTAAAACTGGTGAGATGAGGTAATATGTTATAGAGCTATAGATACCTGCAAGTCTGAGAAAAAGACAGGAGCCACCTGACTTTGTACATTATTGCAGGATTATTGCAGTATTAAAATTCCTTTGGTTGTTGTTGGAGTTTGTAGTGAAGTTGTCAACTGTTGCTAGGAACACAAAAAAATTATTCAGATGTGGATTATGACCATTGTCTTTACTGCTATGTGAACTTGTGAACTGCTAGACGTACTTCATAAACATAGGATAACGTGTGCAACCAATATCTCATTATGTAGTCATAATCTATAATTATCTCATTTCCTTAGCTGTCACTCAACCCTGAGTTCCCCCTACCTTCCTGTCTGGACTTTCTCCATATACCTCTCTGGTTCAACAACCTCTCCTTTTTCTCATTTTGCACCCCCGTTCATTGCTCTTTTTAGCCCCATCCCCCAACAGGCACTGCAGCCCATTACCAGATGTGACCCAACACCCTTCTTGTCATATAGTCCTTTTTCCTGAGCACCTGCTCACTATTGCTTCAGTGCTGTATCCACTTCATGTCATGCCACTTTACTCTTTTGATTTCAAATATGTCACAATGGGAAGAGTCTAATACAAGAGGGTCTTGTTTATGCTCATTGACCTTGGTACGTTAAAGCTTGTGAGTACAGTGTAATTTAAGTATGAGATATCATGTTAGTACTGTACAGTGCACAAAGCTTCAAAACAAATATATCAGTGACCGAGGTCCCTGAAGTCATGATATCAACGCTTAAAGCTGTGTTACATTCAACTGCAAGACTATGTGTGGAAAGAAAATCACATTACCCCTTTGCTGAAAGATCTCCACTGGCATTAGACAAGAACGTACATCAAACTGACATGCATAATTTTCAAGACCATTCAACTTAAACAGCCACCACAACTCACATTATTCCTGTTCTCTGTTGGAAAGAATCAACTATGAGGTAAAGGTAACTTGAGAATAGAAATAAGAAAACTCAGTTTTTTACTAGGTCCATCCCAATCTTTTTCAGGAGCGATACTAACTCTATGGAACTCTCAGCAGAGCTGGAATACCATGAAAGTCTGCTTCATTTCAGGAAAAGATGGAAAACTCTCCTATTCAATCGATCGACTACTTTCCAATTAATCATAAGTGTCCTCTCCTCCAGTTCTTGTATAACTGCTTTTAATCGTCTGATACTAATTAGGCACTGAACATAACTATAAGAAGCTATATAATTAACTTCCTTGTTTTCCTCATGTGTCCTCTTCCTGTTCTTCTCTATTTCTCTTCCACTTAATTTACTTTTCACTGTTTTGTAAATGGAATCCAATTTCTACACTGATGTTATTAGGTAAAGTATACTAAGATCCTTGTTTTGGTAGAGCAGCAAAACATAAACAAATAAAATAGGAAAATACTTGGTAAACATAACATACTCACATTCTAACATTAACATACCCTATCTTGAGGCAGTCTCATTCTACATCTTCGGTGTGCATAACTTAGACAACAATGCCAAACTCTGCATCACAACCACTGGGCTCATCGTAATCAGTGCATCACCTCAACGTCGACACAGCCGGCACTTGCCCCCGATCTCTATTCTATCTTGGAACTGACGCATAATTAGCGCTGCACGTGGAACTTTGACAAATCTCCTCGATTGAGTGGGGAGCATTGATGCATCTCATCGACGGCATGGTTCAAAACCAACGCAGCGCCCCTGGATTTTAAGGTACTTTGGTTCAGCTGGTCCAACAGTGACTCTGTGACTGTCCCACGATCCATCGCGATCAGTCTGAACTTTTGACTTTGTCCCGGTCCAGCGCAACCAGATATCCCTGGTTGGCACTCCTTGCTTCTAAGCACTTTTTTACATTTCATTCTTTAAAAATTAATAACGTAAGTTCTACTTGTTGGATTTTTGTCTGTTTGATCTTATTTAATTTATTATATTTTGCTCTATTTTTCCAATCTGGTGTGGAATCTTTTTATGTGGTGTTTTCTCTGTTTACTGTTTGAAGTGTTGCACCAATACTTTACAAACTGCCTTTAAGTTAAGCCTGACTGCTCTGTTCAAACAGTGAGGTTTAACATAAGCAAATTTTAATTTAGGGTTTGCTTGACATTTACCCTGACTAGTATTGTGGTTGCTGCTTGACTAAGGTTAACACCCCAGTCAATCAACAACCCAACTTTAAATACTATGTTAACAATGTTATAAAGCGCAACTGCTACGCCATAGGGTGACCTGGTGCTGAGAACACTAGCAAAGTATGAACAGTAACAAAAAGGGAGAAAAGCTGACAGATCTAGACTACCATAGGGTAATATCTGGGAGTCCAAAACAATATTATAGAGCCATCTCATTTTTTAAAAGCTGTGGTTTTTAAGGCTTTTCTGAATTTGAGCATTCTGGGTGTGACCTGCTAGGCCACAACAGCCTATTCAAAGGCCTCAATACAGTCCCTGCAAAGTATTTGGCCCCTGCACAAACACGTTTGTAGAAAGGAACCACTAGCAAATTACCTCAAGCTGATCGAAAACTGTAAGATGGAGTGTGTTGATAGAACTTCTCCACTACATAATTAGGGCCGCAAAGGTGAATATTCTTATAGACTAGACAGAGTGAATTAAGCATCACCCTTTTGCCCACTGGCAGCGAAAAGAAAGTTTTGAGTAGACCGATCAAAGAAGAAGAAAGTGGCCAACCAAGTACTAACCTGGAAGACGTGTTCTGTTTCTTTGTAGTTTCTGAAAAGGCCCAGCATCGACGCCTAAGAAAATCGACAACAGTCCAGCAACTCAATACTGTCACCTGGATCACCACCCATTGAATCGACCTTGGCAGGAGAGGCAGGATCTTCTTTACCTGTTTCAAAAGGCAGAAGCATGTAGATGCAGGGTGATTTATCTGACCCTCTAAAGAGAGCTCTGGGTCTAGGTGTATTCTTAGGTGTTTTACCATGTTTCTGTTTTTGGAGATGAGGTCCAGGGATTGGGTCAAAAGCCTGGTGTCCTACATTAGGGATACAAGTATGTCTCATCCACAACATTGAATTTTGGCTGAGTTACATCTGAGTGACTTTGAATGTAACTATTCTGATACCACAGCCATACTCTGGTGAAATGGTTCAAGTGGGTTTTCAGCCACTTTATCCAGTGTGAAGATTAGCTGAGTGTCATCTGCATAAAATGTCAGACTCAAAGCTCATCCATGCAGCACCCTTGACTCAAATATTTAGCCTCAGATGTATAGGGTTGTAGGAAGCAGCTTGTAATCTCCCTTGTAGATAAGACCTATACCATTCAGTAGTCTTTCCAGTTATGCCAATATACTTCAGCCTAGTGAGTAAGATGTAATGAAACACTGTATCAAATGCTGCAAATAGATGAAATAGCACTAAGTCTGTGCATTCCTCTTGGTCCACCAGCATTCATAGGTTGTCTACCACTGTTACAAGGGCTTTCTCTTTATTGTAAAATGGGTGAAGCCCAGACTGGGATGGCTCAAGTAGGTTGTTTTTTTAGCAAATATTTAAGATAATAAAAGGATAACGTTTTTCTACAAGTTTTCCAGCAAAAGGCAGAAGGGACATAGGTTGGTAGTGTGACAGCATCTCAGAGTCCGCAGAGGTTTTTTTTTTAGGAGGACCACCACCAAGGCCTTATTTTCACTCCACAGAAACAATCTCACTATTAAGTGAGTTATAACAGATGTCCAGCAGTGGCGGAGCAAGGACCCCTGTGGCTGCTTTCCACAAAGCAGAGGATCGAATGGGGATCCAGCCTTCAAAGCTAGTGAGATAGCCGTAAAATTAATGGATGTTGACAGCGCCCATTTTTCAAGATAATTGTTTTGGAGCTTGGCTCATCTCGCTTTGGGGAAGTTCTCAGATCCTTCAACCCCCAACTGTGGTTGCTGAAGATCAACACCTGTCTTCTCTAAGATGTTTGTCATGTCTACCGGTTTTAGCAAGCCGGTTTTTCAAGATGGGAATAATTTTGTCATCAAAGAAATCCAATAACCTATCTGAAAGTCCCTGAGTTAGCTTTTTTACTCCCAATACTCTTTCCCTGAATTGGAGAATTGATGAACAATAGAAAACATTTCCTTTTAAAATCTTTCTGCATACATTACTTTGGCCATTATGAAGGCTGCTTTTGCAGCAAAGATGTGCCTTTCGTATTCCCTCAATGCCGATTTAAGTCTGCCCCTCACGAAGCTGCAATAGTCCACCTACTGAAGTCGCTCCAGTTTCTTGCAGCCTAGTTTGGCCTCCCACAGACAAGATGAGTACCAGGGGGCCAATGGAGTAGCTCTTCTTTTCTTGACCACTATATATGCAGAATATCATCAAATACATCCTCAACCCAGGTCATGTAGCCTGAGTAGCCCACCTTTGCCGAACCAGATCTTACAATAGGTTTGTCCTGTTTTAGCTGTTACATTGGGTCTGGAATAGATAGCTTGGCCCACGTACGCTACTTCTGATGCTTTTCTGGTGGGCTAGCATGTGTTTAATGTAGAGCCTAAAAGGAACCATCCAATGGTCTGACATGACTATAAGGATGGCATTATTGCCCTCTACATGATTTCTGGCTGCAAAGATCAAATCTAGTGTATCACCCTTAATGTGTATTGGTCCTGATGGCAACAAGTCGAAACCCAAAGTGGCTATGCCAGCAATTAACTTGCCAGCTGCAGGGCAAAGAGGGTTGTTTCCCCTATAGTAAAGTCACCCGCTACAAGGACGTTTTTTTTGTGGATTGGGGAAGTACATGGTCCAAATAAGGATCACACAAGAGTTATGAAGTCTGAGTTTCTGGAGTATGAGTCAAAACATGAAAAATATGTTAAAATGTAGTAATAAGGGAAACTGATTAAGTGGGAAAATACAAAAACCTTACTTGAAACTAGCAAAGTCATTGAGGGTTGTGTGTTATAATCCTAAATGGGTGCTTTCAGCTATGTGAAATATGTCAAAGATAAAAAAACATTGTTTGGTAGCTCATTAAAACTGGTGAGGTGAGGTAATATGTTATAGATCTATAGATACCTGCAAGTCTGAGAAAAAGACAGGAGCCAGCTGACTTTGTACATTATTACAAGATTATTGCAGTATTAAAATTTCTATGGTTGTTGTTGGAGTTTGTAGTGAAGTTGTCAACTGTTGCTAGGAACACAAAACAATTATTCAGATGTGGATTATGACCCTTGTCTTTACTGCTATGTGAACTTGTGAACTGCTAGACATACTTCATAAACATAGGACAACGTGTGAAACCAATATCTCATTATGTAGTCATAATCTATAATTATCTCATTTCCTTAGCTGTCACTCAGCCCTGAGTTCCCCCTACCTTCCTGCCTGGACTTTCTCCATATACCTCTCTGGCTCAACAACCTCTCCTTTTTCTCATTTTGCACCCCCGTTCATTGCTCTTTTTAGCCCCATCCCCCAACAGGCACTGCAGCCCATTACCAGATTTGACCCAACTCCCTTCTTGTCATATAGTCCTTTTTCCTGAGCACCTGCTCACTATTGCTTCAGTGTTGTATCCACTTCATATCATGCCGCTTTACTCTTTTGATTTCAAATATGTCACAATGGGAAGAGTCTAATACAAGAGGGTCTTGTTTATGCTCATTGACCTTGGTACGTTAAAGCTTGTGAGTACAGTGTAATTTAAGTATGAGATATCATGTTAGTACTGTACAGTGCACAAAGCTTCAAAACAAATATATCAGTGACCGAGGTCCCTGAAGTCATGATATCAACGCTTAAAGCTGTGTTACATTCAACTGCAAGACTATGTGTGGAAAGAAAATCACATTACCCCTTTGCTGAAAGATCTCCACTGGCATTAGACAAGAACGTACATCAAACTGACATGCATCATTTTCAAGACCATTCAACTTAAACAGCCACCACAACTCACATTATTCCTGTTCTCTGTTGGAAAGAATCAACTATGAGGTAAAGGTAACTTGAGAATAGAAATAAGAAAACTCCGTTTTTTACTAGGTCCATCCCAATCTTTTTCAGGAGCGATACTAACTCTATGGAACTCTCAGCAGAGCTGGAATACCATGAAAGTCTGCTTCATTTCAGGAAAAGATGGAAGACTCTCCTATTCAATCGATCGACTACTTTCCAATTAATCATAAGTGTCCTCTCCTCCAGTTCTTGTATAACTGCTTTTAATCCTCTGATACTAATTAGGCACTGAACATAACTATAAGAAGCTATATAATTAACTTCCTTGTTTTCCTCCTGTGTCCTCTTCCTGTTCTTCTCTATTTCTCTTCCACTTAATTTACTTTTCACTGTTTTGTAAATGGAATCCAATTTCTACACTGATGTTATTAGGTAAAGTATACTAAGATCCTTGTTTTGGTAGAGCAGAAAAACATAAACAAATAAAATAGGAAAATACTTGGTAAACATAACATACTCACAATCTTACATTAACATACCCTATCTTGAGGCAGTCTCATTCTATATCTTCGGTGTGCATACAGATTGGTAGATAGGTAGGTACCCACAAAAGGATATTTTCTAATGAGGAGTTCTGAGTGATATCATAGACAAAGAAAGCAAAGCAAGAGTTGTGTCTAACGTCACTCAAAACCCTGAAGTAAAAGGCATATTTACAACTTTAGGTTATGTGTGTCCTCCTCCGTGAACATTCCACCATCTTATCCCATGGGTCAGTATAGAGATGGGGTAGGAGTTACGAGGAACATCATTTGCTCATCACGCCCTCTCCTAGTCCTAACATTGTTCCGCACCACTGCCACCACCACTATGAATATAAAGAATACCTCACGACTTGCCAGCCTTCTACACCTGCCTCTTGCCACTCCTGCACTTACCATTCTGTGCTTCCTTACTGCTCCTTCCCAGAGACTTCCCTAAAAAGAGAGTGGCTGCCCATGTACTGTGTTCGGAATGGCCACTATTAGAGTACCTGCTGCTGCCACGCATGGTAGAGGTCCGCTGTGTCCCACAGGGCTGTACTAATCAACAAGAGGTGGAGAAAGGCAGCAGATGATTGTGCTACAGTACCATAGACCATCATTTCACTGCTCCCTAGAGATTTAAGAACTGAGGGAAGTAAGGGAAGAATGGCAAGATAGCAGACCACTATCCATCATTTCAACAGCTTGTGCGGGTCCACCCCCCTTTTCCGTCTTGGAGGTCAGAATCAGCCTTTCCACAATTTCAGTGGTGTCTCTGGACACCCCAAAAAAGGAGCAAAAAGACATTGGAAGCATCTGCACTTTGACATCAAAGCAGGGTCTATATATCTCTGAGGCCATACAAGACAAATCAACTTAGCCAGGCTAATACAAAGATGCTCCGTAAGCACCATAAGATATTTCAATTCTGAACTTCGTTAGAATTATAAATATACACTAAAGTTTGAAGATATGTCCATGTGGGATAAGTCAAATTCAGCTCATGAACCAGAAACACTCATAGTAGAATAAAAAAGTGAATAACATGAATGACATTCACAACTAAACGGTCCTTGGGCGAAGAGAAAATAGGAAAACATCAGAAGAAAACCTGGACCAATCAAACATACTGCTCCCCATCATATACAGAATACATTTCAATCACTCTAAAACGTTTTGCCTGTAAAAGTGACATCAACACTTCACAATGAAAGGTACCAAGTCACACACTTAAGGTTAACTCCAGATTATGAACACTTACATCTCCTCACCGCCTCTGATTTGAGAATAGGTTGACTTTGTTAGATAAGGCAACCAAGACACAGAGGGATAAAATGATTCTCCCAAGGTGACACATTAACCTCCAGAACCCATTCCCTCCAGCAAGAGAATGCAAGCCATGTCATTCCTAACACCACGGTTACCTGTTGAGCAGCTCTTCGGGTAAATGTGCTTTCTTCACCACTGGCCCAGCAGGACTCCGTAAAAGAGCCTTTTAAAAACGATTCTGTCAGAAAATAATGGGGAAAAAAACTCAACGCTACTGGCGAGACAAATAAAACATGAAAAGGAAATTACTCAATTTCCTCTCAGCTAGTGGAGAAACTAGCAGCAATAGGGAAGTGAAACCATCCCATGACCGGAACATAATCGCATTAACATTAACACATCTGTCCGACGAACAGAAAGATATGTATTTGGAGTCGAAGAGGGTCCTATTGAGTTCCCATGATGTAAATGTGACGTTCGGAGTTGTCTAGTGTAAAATAGTAACTCTTTTCTGTTTGTCTATTTCTCTGCACTTCTTCTGCGGATAAATATTTGGCTATGTCTACAGCAGAAGGTGTGCAAGTTGTCGCTTAGATGTATAACAACAATCACACTTCTCTGTAACAATTATCTCGAGATGAGAAATCTGTGTTGGAATATGGTGCCTCTGACTGCATACATCATTCGATGCGACATCTTCCAGTATTGAACGTTCATGTAATAACCCAATGCATTTTGGGAGCTGTAGTTGTAACTCATTTCAGTTAAACCAATTAAATTCTAGCAGTTTGTAGAATGACACACTGAACTGGAATACCGTGTTACTGATGGCACAGTCATGTGATAACCTTAATTATGCTCCTTTGTTTTTTAACAATATATTTTTGCACTGATTGTGAGATTGTTATTTTGCTCGGTGCTGTTCTGCGGAAGCAAAAATCATGTTGCCTTTGAAGAACAGAAAGGAACAGGACAACGCAGAACGAGTGCGGCTGAATTAATAGAATTAAACTGTACACATTTACAACATTTAATATGGTGGTGCAAGAAATTAAATTGTTGGTTGATTGGGGTGCGAACCCTGGTCAAACAGCAAGCACAATCCATGTCAAGTTCAGGCACAAGTCAACCCTAAATTAACCCGTGGTCAACGTTCTGGTACCTTGGCACACATCAGTCAGGCTTAACTTGAAGGCAGTGTGTAAAGTATTTGTACAACACTTCAAGCAGTAATAAAGTGTCAAACACCAACAAAAAGGTTTCCACGTCAAGTTAGGAAGATAGGACTTTCTTTAATAAATAAAACAAGACAAAAAGGACAGTAAATGGAATCAGTAGAACCTGAGATATGCAGGGGCATATTTATACTCCGTTTGCGCCGAATGTGCGTCAAAAATTTTGACGCACTTTCAGCGCAAATGTTGCCCCATATTTAAACCCTGACGCCCGATCCGGCGCACCAGGAAAATGGCGCTATGTGCGCCAGTTTTTGGAAGCGGCACCCCGCCCTGCGCTAATGACATGCAGGGTAGGCGTTCCCGTCCAAAAACAGACGCACATAGCGGTGCGTCGTATTTATGCTTCTGGGCAAAAATCACTCCCGCGCGGCAGGCGGCGCAAAAAAATCACGCAAAGCACGAATATCGTGAAATTTTAACCCCTGGGTCAGGGCAGGCGTTAAAATGGGGCAAACACACCTGTACTTAATCAGAACACACAGAACAAACAACAGAGCAGCAGAGCAGCAGAGCAGCAACAGGGAGACATGGAGGTGCTTTTTCTTCAGCGTGCATGGAGACGCAGAGCCCTGCAGCAACAACAGCAGCCACAACAACAACAGCAGGGACCCCAAAGACAGCGCAGAAGGCAGGAGAGGATATTCCGCCCAAGAACAACCCTGCATGGCCTCAGGGAACGAGACATCATCCAGAGGTACCGGTTGAACTGGCAGGCCATTCAGCAGCTGCTGACAAATATTGAACAGCAATTGGCCCCCACTTTAGTGACTCCACGCACTATCCCAACAGAAACAAAGCTGCTTGCCGTACTTCACATGCTGGCAAGTGGCTCCTTTCAGACAACTGGTGCCCTGGTTGGTGGAATCTCACAACCATCTTTCTCCGCATTCCTGCCTAAAGTACTGGATGCCATCATTGGACTGACACCCCGCCACATCTGCTTCCCTAACACAGTGCAGAAGCAGCAGGAAACTAAACAGGGGTTCTACGCCATCAGTGGCTTTCCGCACGTCCTTGGTGCAATCGACTGCACACATGTACGCCTTGTGCCACCTTCTGCGAGTGAACACCTCTACCGCAACAGGAAGCACACACATTCCATCAACGTGCAGGCCATAGTCGATCACCAAGGACTGATCAGCAACATTGTGGCTAAATATCCTGGGAGTGTACATGACGCATTCATCTTCCGTCACAGCACCATCAACCAACACTTCCAGGATGGACGGTACGGCAATGGACTACTTGTTGGTAAGGACAAAAATCTACTCAGATACTCACTGCACAGAAACCCTCTAGGATAAACAACCCATACACCACAATAGCAACACCTAGACAGGAACACACTGAGGTACTCACATCACTAGCCATGTTTCACAAGTCACCATTGAACCTCTCACACATTGGAATTTACTCTACAGCTTAGTGTGAAGACATTCATGACTGTGGTTGCCTAAATGTCACCTTGCAAATTGGAAGTCTCACAATAACCTGTACACTAATACAATGCATAAGTTTTAAGGGATGGGATGGCCTGGGTATGTTCAATTGAACGTTTTTAATACACTTTCATGTTTCAACTCTGCATGGAACTATCATCACACCCCCAGTGAGGACACACGGACACCTGTGTCACAAGTCACAATGCAAGGGAGGGCACACTGTACTTGAGAAACCGATACATCCTGCTGACAAACAGTTAGCCAACAAACACTTGCTCAGCCAAGGAAAAAAAACAATGCCAAAGTTTCCACCAACAACCATAGGTTGTCACATTAGTACACAAAATAGTCACAGACAACACAACACAACTACTTCCATCAAAGATACGTACAACAGTGCCTCCTACATCTAATTGATACCATTCTGTGTTTCTCTTTCAGCTGATCAGGGGTATGGCATCCAGCCTTGGATAATGACACCATATGGGAACCCAAATACTGCTGCTGAGCGGGCATACAATGACGCCCACAAGAGGACACGCAGCATTGTGGAGCGGACCTTTGGGATCCTAAAGTCAAGGTTCCGCTGCCTTGACATCACTGGCGGAAACCTACTATACTCCCCAGAGATGGTCTGTAAGATCATACTCACTTGTGCCATATTACACAATATTTGTGTAAAAAGGAACATTCCCCTCCTTGAACCGGACCCAGACATGCCTGAGGATGATGATGAGGAGGATGCTGGCCTGCAACAGGAGGGGGAACAACCTAACACGGCAGCAGGAGTGCGTAGGCGCCAACAGCTTGTGAACAATTTTTTTACTTAAGTTATTATAATCACTTGTATTCCACACTTGTAAATAAACACAGATAACAAACACCACATCATGCTTTGGCCTATTCATTTCTGACCACCTTTAGTTTGAAATAGCTGAAGATGAATGTCGTCTCATTGATCAAGAATGCCATTAAAATTCATCACACCAAAAATAAACATCACAACTGTATGCACAGAGGGTAGGATGTGACATGATACATTACCATACACAGAGCCCAACTAGAGTACAAATGTGACAATTACACATGCCGGATCCAAACAACTGAAACAGTCTCTCATCCAGCCCAAAATTGGAGATCATTTGAAAGTCACATTACACGTGTTCAGAGACTGGGTGGGACCATCCATGTGTACGTGACCATGTCATCAATGGCTTCTCTCAAGTGTGTGATATGAGCAATACACAATAGCTACAACATCAGCTGCCACTAACTCAGGAGGAGACCTTGAAGTTACAGTGACAACATACACCCAGACAGGTGATAGTGGATCCACATTCCCACACACATGTACACATATTTCATACAATCAATCTAATATTTGAAAGTAGACCATCACAGTTGTGTCCCAGTCTGAACCTAGCAGGAAGATTGTAACATGACACTAAACCAGTTTATGCAGAAAGGGACACAGACAACCAAAATATTCTTCTCATTATCACATTGGGAACGCTGAGAGTCTTGCAAACATAGTCATAGGAAAATGGTATGCAAGTTTGCTCCAATTCATCATTACTGCAAACGTCAAATGGGCTAATGAGATCAATGAATGGTCAACAGTCATTCATACCATATGGCCTTACATTAGCCCGCTGCTGCAGGTTTGCCATGATATAATAAATATACTCCATGGATACAGTAGCTATTCTGGATGGTCAAATCCTAGGGTGCTGGGGGCCTAAGTCCACCTCTACCGCCCCCAAAACATACAAGAATCATGTACTTGTGAACTAAACACATGCATAAGGCACATGTGTGGCCTCCATGTCACAAGTCCAACACAAATCTGAAACACAAAATCATAATGGGACATGCTCAGCCCCATAAAAACTGAAAGTGACTCTCCCACTCCCTGTTAGGACTACAGATAAAGGCATCACCATCATAAATGTGGACACATTTTGGAGACGGAATACATAATGGTATCCCATCCATCATTTCAAAATAGCCATCAGCAATTACACCAAATATGTCGTCAAATATGGTCAATACATTAGTTAACGTATCCCAAACATTACAGTGTGAATGCCTTCTATACATAAAACAACGGACATGTGTCATATACAAACACATATGTGTATCACATCGCACCGTTTGACCATGACAAATCACCTTTCCAAAGCTAAAAACATGAAGACATAAGGATAAATTTGCTCCATATTCTACGCATACAGCATGGCCGTCATAATTTGTTCACGTACATGTGTGCACACAATGCAGAGTCAAATACAAATGTATCCAAAAGTGTCTTAATATTTCGCCTTCAAAGTATAATTTACATCCACAATATTTTTGACTCTGCATCATGTGCACTACTGTACGTGTAAAAAAAATGACGCCCATGCTGTATGCGTGGTAAAATTGACGCTACATGGACAATATGTTGGTCATCTCATGTACATTATAAAATCTTAATATTCATATCATATTTTTTCACTCCGCATCATGTGCACTACTGTACGTGTAAAAAAAATGACGCCCATGCTGTATGCGTGGTAAAATTGACGCTACATGGACAATATGTTGGTCATCTCATGTACATTATAAAATATTAATATTCATATCATATTTTTTCACTCCGCATCATGTGCACTACTGTACGTGTAAAAAAAATGACGCCCATGCTGTATGCGTGGTAAAATTGACGCTACATGGACAATATGTTGGTCATCTCATGTACATTATAAAATATTAATATTCATATCATATTTTTTCACTCCGCATCATGTGCACTACTGTACGTGTAAAAAAAATGACGCCCATGCTGTATGCGTGGTAAAATTGACACTACATGGACAATATGTTGGTCATCTCATGTACATTATAAAATATTAATATTCATATCATATTTTTTCACTCCGCATCATGTGCACTACTGTACGTGTAAAAAAAATGACGCCCATGCTGTATGCGTGGTAAAATTGACGCTACATGGACAATATGTTGGTCATCTCATGTACATTATAAAATATTAATATTCATATCATATTTTTTCACTCCGCATCATGTGCACTACTGTACGTGTAAAAAAAATGACGCCCATGCTGTATGCATGGTAAAATTGACGCTACATGGACAATATGTTGGTCATCTCATGTACATTATAAAATATTAATATTCATATCATATTTTTTCACTCCGCATCATGTGCACTACTGTACGTGTAAAAAAAATGACGCCCATGCTGTATGCGTGGTAAAATTGACGCTACATGGACAATATGTTGGTCATCTCATGTACATTATAAAATATTAATATTCATATGATATTTTTTCACTCCGCATCATGTGCACTACTGTACGTGTAAAAAAAATGACGCCCATGCTGTATGCGTGGTAAAATTGACGCTACATGGACAATATGTTGGTCATCTCATGTACATTATAAAATATTAATATTCATATCATATTTTTTCACTCCGCATCATGTGCACTGTAATGCGTCAAAAAAAAATGACGCACAACTGTGTATGCGTGAAAATATGACGGAAAACGGGAAAATAAAAACGGCGGCCATTTTCTGCAGGAAGTGATGTAATAGGATATCCTGTTTACAAAATCTGTACTGGGAGTTAACTTTCACTTTCACTTTGCAGTCTCAGATTTATCTAGACTGTGTGGTTGTGTGAAATGTGTTGTCCTGTGTTTTACTGCTTTTGTGTCCTGTGTGCCTTGTATTTTGTCTTAGTGTCAATCTATTATTGTTGTATAACATTGTCTCAGTCTGTTTAGTGTTATTTTGTCTATACCTGTGATAGTTTGTATTGTCAGTGGGAGTCTGTTGTGAGTAGCATAGTTTGGGGGGTTAGTTGGGCTATTTTTCTCCTTCTTCTTTTTCTTTCACACCTCTACCTTTCCCCATTTCCCACTTTTACTTTCATATTTATTTTGTCCAGCATTAGTCCTCTCAATATGTCAGGTAGGCCTCGCCTGTCCAGGATGGGTGAAGACGAATTGGGGGGGTTCATATGGCAAGTAAGCCATTTCCTCCCACTAATGCTGGAAGCTGGGGGCCGTGTGATACAGGGGTATCACACGGAGGCGAGGAAAATCCGGTGGGAGAAGGTGCGCCATCACCTGGTCCGGGTCTACGGGAGTCTGAGAAATGTACACCAACTCAAGCACCGCTGGGCAGATCTGATCACCAGGGAACAGGACCTGCTGGACCACCTGGGACTCCGGATTGGTGGCCATGTTGGAGAGTAAAAATCTATTAAATGGGAATGATAGAAATCTGTGTGTGAACATCTGATGATTGTTAGCCAATCTGCAAAATAAGTAGCTGACTGTGTGTAATGCTAGGGAAACCTAGGCCCATGGTTATACACATAAATCCCCATATTTTGCAACACATGTACACGCAATAACAGCATTAAAATCCAACATCTATTTGTATTTTGCTAAGTCGCCCCCTCTCTGCGTCACAAAATGTTGCAAATGCTGCGCTACAAAGGTATACATATGTGTCCTAATGTGTATTTGTTGCAGAATGTGTATGAAGACCTATGCTACCAGTCCGATGGCTCATTTTTGCAACACATACCAGATGCCTGTAGCTGCATGTAATGTAGTGTTGCATTTGTGTCAGAAAAGCAACACGTGAACTGCTCTATTTGTACTCCACTGGTCATAATGGCCAGTGAGTACGTCATGTAGAAACAACATACCTACATATGCAGACGCCATAGCTAGACAAAAAATTGGAAACACATGATGATGCTATACATGTGTGTTGCCTTCACGTCACATGAAGTTAGTCATGTTGTTCACACATATGTCACATGTGTGTCTGGTTGCTGTGTGTTGAACCTGTCCACATAGCCTGTTTGATTGTGAGTGGTCATGCAGTCCTCATGGAACCAGTTTTGGAATGTCTCTCTGGGATGCACATGCTGAGATGTATGGTTAACATTATTGTTGGGGCATACTAATGGAGGATTAACTTGGACGACACATGACTGTCCTGGCCACTGCATGAGTGTAGTAGGGTGTGACACTGGAGCAGGAGACTCATCCAATGATAATGTTGAATACAAAGTCATCCATGCAGGATGAGCATGTGTGAAAGTCTATCATTACCATGTCATATTCACACAGTGTCATTGTAACAGAAATTATTTGTCCGTTCACCCAGTCTGAGTATAATCTTTGTTTCATGCTTTACAGGTGGACCAGCCCCGTACACCGTGGGAGAGGTGGCCCATTTTGACGACCCCGATACCTACAGTGAGTGTCGCCTGAGTGCTATTTACATTGTTTGGTAATGAAGCATGATGGATTACTGTGTGTTCAAGAGGATTCATGATTTGATGTGCTGGCCGTTCATTGGCTTTGTTGTTTTAGTGTGATATCAAATTTGAATAATGTTTCTGTAAAGCAATACCTAGTCATCTCTCAGATTGAGGGGTTGTAGCCCATTCAATTAGGGCGGCAATTGGGAATGGTATGACTCATTTGGAATACACTGGTCAATGTTAGACTTGGTCAGGGACTTGCCATCAACTGAGTCTGCATATCAGACTGACAGTCTCCCAGATAGCTTAGGCACATGGCTTTGATGACAACTGTTTCTTCCTAGTTGAGGATGGACTGTGTACACTGTAGGTCGGATCTTCCAGGGCCATGTACTTCCACAAGGTGAACTCGAAGTGTATGCGACTTGAGTGCAATGGCCTAGGTGTTCAGTTGAATCATGTGAATGGGTGTTCTACCTCCTCTGTGTGTGTTGTTAAACATGCCTCACTAATAGTATGTTATGTTGGGCTAAGTCATATCATTTTGACATGTGTGGACCTGGGATGTGACAAGGTTGGGCTGACTACAACGTGTTGCTAGCCCTTCATAGTTGTTGTGTGTGAAGGCACATACTTGTTGAACTTTCTGTACACTCCTGGGTGTGCATTGAACATGGGATTGTTGGTTGTTCTTCCCACACCACCCACAAAGACTGGGATGTTACTGTGAAACAGGGTACCTAGGACTGTAGCAACCAGTATGTTACACGTACTTAGCACCTTTTGTGACTTGAGTTAGTACCTAGGGCCAGAGTGAGAAAAATGTCTACACGTTGCAAATGGCATAAATATATGTTTGTGATTTGCAAACGTCTGTTTCCTATTCCAAAATGTATTTGGTGGTCATGTACATATTAGGAAAATGCTTTTCAAAATGGAAATGATAAAGGGGTTTACCAGACCTACTTGCAAATCACAGTGGTAGGCAATCCCATTTGCAACCGAGTACGTGGTTGCAAAGTGAGTAGCTGTTATCATCCACTTGAAGTGGATGGTAACCAACTTGCTGACTGGAAGGGGTCCTCATTGTAAACCTTCACCTTTGTGAGTGGACCAAAATAATCCTGCACAAAACAGCCAGTGGTCTAAGGGACCAATAATTACCGTGAAAATTTCCTACTTGAATTGTTGTGTTTTTAAACTAATTGCAGCTCATTTTCCTTTCAGGTAAACGGCCTACACTTGGGGAAAAATTACTTGCTTCATTTAAAAGCAGTCACGTCTATGGATTTCTGCTGGTACCAGCAGGCCTCCATCCCCGTGAGTGCCCATAGTCGCTACGGTGGGGCAACTTGGAACCCACATCATTGATGTTCATGAGGTGGGTTTTCGGGACCCCATAGCGACTCGCAGACGGTGTCAGAGACACTGTTCTGCTTTGCATAATTGCTAGTTGTTATTTCAAGATTCCTACATCTGACCCCTAGTGTGGACATATGATTCTGGGCCAGGGGTTCAATCTTAGCACACAACTAATTCCAAATGCCATTGAGTGAGGAGTGTGATTGTTATCACATAGAATGACATATGTAGTGAAGTCAGTATGCGGAAGAGCTGGTGCCATAATGTCTCATGCCTTAGGTATGATTTGGTTGAGTAGTTTAGGGTGATGTCATCCATCATGTAGAGACATGTATATGCTAGGTGTGATATGCCCTTAGGTATGCAGGATTCACATGTACTTCCTCTGAGCCTTTCCGTGAACTATGTTGTAACAATTGCTGCAAAAAATACATTTCTAGTAATGGACAAATGACCCATGGTGGTATTCAACCCACTGTAAATTCAATGCTCAATATTTCCCTTTTCTCTTCACAGCTGCAAACCTGAGTGCCGCAGAGCGCAACCATTTTGAGCGCCGTGCAATGAGGTACAGCCACATCCTGCAGGTGCAGTGTGGGTATCGGAGGATGGCCCGCAGATATAATTCGGATCGGGCGTCCGGGGCGTGGTATGCCACACCAAAGGCTCCCCCAACGGTGCCACCAACAACCACCGCCACTACATCCACCAGGTCTGCCCAAGGGAACACAGCAACGGACCAGGCATCTTCATCCAGACCTGGACCCAGCCGTGTGTTGGGAGCAGGGCTGTCCCGTGGCCACTCCACTCCAGCAACAACCTCCACCTCCACCGGCACCCAGACCAGCACTGACCCTCCTATTGACCCTGCAGCCTTCCAGGCATTGTCCAGAAAATTGGACAGGTTGATCCGCAAGGTTGACAACCTTGCGGAGGACATGAATGAGGTGAAGAAGAAGGTGCGCTCCATCCGACGCACACTACAGAGGGCAAATCAGTAGTCATTTTGCCCTCCTGAACTTTTACCCCTCCCCTCTCACCTCTTTCCTTTTTCATACTGTTAGTTGGGTTTGGGGGGTTAGTTATAGGATAAGTATAGGAAATTAGCTTAGTTAGTGTTAGGTAAGAGGGTGGGGGGTCGTTATTCTTTCTATCTAATATTTTTGTGTGGGTGGGGGGCAATGTTGGGATTCCTGTTTAATGTAAAAAAAAAAAAAAAAAAAAAAAATATCACAAAAAAATATATGTTTGTTTAGGATAGGATAGTATGTGTGTAGGTTAGTAAGTGTTGTCCTGCATGTGTCTTGTCTCTTAATGGTGGGTGGGGGGTTGATGTTTAGATAGTTTCGTTACATGTGTAGAGTAAATTTAGCTTAGGTTAGTTAGGGACAGTTGTGGGTTAGTAGTAGTCAGGTTAGATCAGTGTAGGTTTACCTTTCCCTTAGTTGCCTCTTTTATTACTACTTTGAAATAAAAATGTTGTTAACCCTTTACCTGATGCGTTAGTTGCTACCTTTTCATAGCCTTGACATCAGTGTAGCAGAAAGTTTTAGTATGACATTTGTGTTCCATGCTCGCTATCCCCAGGCTAATGAGGTTTAACATGCCAGCTACCCGTGTGCTAACTTGGTAAGTATCCACCATGTGGGAGAGCCAACATTGGTAGTGTGCATTGATCATCAAGGTTTGTGGTTGGTATGTATCCTACTTCACAAAGAGTGCTTCCCGACTTATTATTGTAGGTAAATAGATAGGTCGGACAGCATTGTGAAGTTCTGGGAGAGCTTTGTAGATGAGGATTTGTTCACACTCTTGTCTTGTTGCTGTCATTGCTGACCTACATCATGTGTGTACTGATTCAGCATGACTTTCCTTCATGGAAGTATACGCCGTAAGGGTGATTGATGCAGTGTAATTTGTTTATCATTCCTTTCATTTTACAGCATAATTTCAAATTTTAGTATCGCATGGTGCCTACATTTCTCAGCCACCATTAGTTGTCTAGAATAGCTGTAGATGGTGCATCATTCTGTCCAACACAGCATGATTGTGTGTGCTTAGTCCCTTCATCAGTTATTTTCCTCAGTATAGTAAAGCTATGATGCAATCCTGGCCACTGCACAGATGTTTCAGTATACATGAAATCAGGACAGTAGTATAGAGAATCTACATGGTTGCCACACAGCCACTTTGGAGTTATCTACTGCACAGTTGAAGTGTGAAATGACACAGAGACACAATAGGTGTGCAAGTGATATTTATTTGTAGGTGGTGTAATGCAAAATGTCCATTCACAATGTTAGCTGAGTCCGTTCTGGTGCATTCTTACATGGTGATCCTACAGACGGGGTGTGGATGATGCTCCTGACATGCTGGGGTGAGGTCACAGACGGTGCAGAGGAACATGAATTGCCAAATGGTAGGAGAGAGACATTCACTGGCAATGGGGACAAGTCATACAGTGGATTGCCGAACAGTCATTGAGGGTAGTTGTAGTGAGACTAGCATGTGTCCAAACGTAGGACCTTGGTCAGAGTAGGTCATGGTGCAGGGACTAGGGCTTCCGGGTACTCTTGCGTGGGAATGTTATCTGTTCCATGTCTTCTTCTTCTGATGTGTGTGTTGCCTGGTGTATCCTTGTTGTTGTTGGTTGTGAAGGGGCAACACACACCTCAGTGTTAGAAGACATGGAGGCAGACATCCCGGGGGCTGATCCCTGTCGAGTAATGAAGGGCAGTACTGCAGCAAGGAGGGCCTGCTGGTTTTTCAGAATGGCAGCCACATCCCGATGGTAGGCAGCCAGGTCGGCCCTGAGGGGTTCTATGTTGCATTCGTGCACACGTTGACTGGCTTGCAGTTGGAGTTGTTGTGTCAACTGGATGACAGCTGTGCAGATTTCCTTCTGTGTTTTTAAAAGTTCCTCCAAGACCGATGTTCTGGCTTGCATTGCAGCTGCCTGATCAGCAGTTGACAACATGCACGAACGCACCCCCTCAAGGCTGGCTGCCATAGTTTGCATCCCCACCCGCACCTCCTTGGCCAGCTCCCGCTGGACCCCAACGACAGTTCTTTCGAAGCTGGTGCCAGTGTCGTCAGAGTCCTCAGCTGTGTTGGAGCTGGCAGGTCTTACAATTGGGGTGGCGGGTGGTTCTACTGTGGTGGCTGCTTCTTCTGTGCTCCTCCTTGTGACTGAAGGTGGGGTTTGGAGGCTTTCAAGGACCATGTCAAGGGTCTCTTGTGTGAGGTTGATGGTCTCGTCATCCATGTCATCAGGGAACTCATGGACAGGCATATCGGCAGGAGATCCGTGTTCCTCTGCAATGAAACAGGGTAAAATTAGTGTGTCTGTGTTGTGCCAATTTTGCTTTAAGATACAAGCCTTTGGATGCCTTAACTTTGTACTCTGTGTTTGTCTTGGTATCTGCTGTCCGTCATAGGGCATTGTTGTAGGCCTATGGCCCACCTGTGTGTCACATGTATGATATGGATCTTTCAGACATGTCTGCCAGGTCGCCTCTAGGTGTTGCTTTGTAATTATTTAGAAATAGGCGTTTTTTTGTCCTACTCCTCACTCTGTGTTTCACTATTGTTATGGAGGGACATTTTGTTGGGTGGGCTCTCATTATCCTACATGTGATTCTTGGCTTTCTAGGCAGCAGGATAGCTAATGGTGTGGGGGACTAAGTTTGACCCACTTGTATATAACTCTGTCACCCAGATATTCAATTTAGATCAGACTAACTAGCAGTGCCTCTGGTCTCCCACATCAAAGGAATGTTTAGACATCCGAGCGCATGACATCTTTGGAACTTCTCAGGGAAGTGGTGGTCACTCAGGTCCTACACATTTCTATCTTTTCCGGTATGTTCCCATACACAAATGACAAAGACAGTATTTGTTTGATATGAAGTTTCATTGTACAACTGACTTGTAGGAATTTAGGTGTGAGCCCCAATAACCCAAACAATACACACTGTTAGAATTGAAATAGTCCGCAGGAGACTAATACATTAGTACACAACTATCATGGTGCCTAACAGTTTCTACTCTCCCTCTGCTTGTTCTATGTATAGCACAGCATGTTAAGTTTGGAGCTTGCCTGTCTGAATCACAGGGGAGACATCATCCCTCATATCAGAGGAATGGGCTGGGATCTGGTTGTGCATCAGCAGCAAGGCAGGCAGCATCTAGTTGTGAATTTATGTTTGGAAACTCCCCCATGCGTGTCTTGGGACGAGGAAGTGAATTTAAAAGACATATGTCATGGTGATGACAAGGTTTCCCTACGCAGGAATGCCAGACCTTCAACCCTACCACATCTATCAGCAACGTACCAGACGGTATCCTTGACTGGGGCACAGAGTGAATATGTTCTGGCAAACTCCAGTGCAGAAGTAGGCAAAACAGGGTGATTTGACTAATTAACAACACCCTAGGACTGACTATTTGCTACATTAACTGATAGGAAGGGCAATGAGAATCATTTAGTGCAAAGTGCTCTGAGGCTCTTAGATGTGAGCAAATGAGTATTAGTACATTCAGGGTAAGATGCACAAAGGCCTCCAGCCTGAGGCTAATGCGCAAAGTATACGTTTCACTTGCCACACTACACTTTGACTGACTGTGGGTGTTGTGACTGCCCTGCCAGCACACTTGCCTCTCAGGCCCTGCCCCATACACTTTTTATTCACATTGCATGAACTGTACATGTTACGTGGCATTACCTATGCATGTCAATGTTAGGATGTGGTATGGATGTAAACATTGTTGATGTTTGTATATGATGGGGTATAATGTGTGTCTTACTGGATTGGCCTGTTTATCATATGAATGTCCTATTTTTTTGTAAGACTGTGCAGATGTGTTTCAGTGACCAGTTGCCTGTGTCCCCTCCTCAATGTTGGTGTCTGAGCAGTATGACATTAGTGATGTAGCCTTGTTAGCCAGGCACGTGAGGGACCCTGACGTATGCAGCATGTGTGTGTCGTTAGTGCTGTGTGGCTCCAATTGCTGTTTACTTAGGGTTATGTATGTGTCAGTTATGGACATTCGGCATTTGAGTGTACTGGTACCTTTGTCTTATTTCTAGGAGTAATTGCAGATGTCATCCTCACCCCCTATTTTAGGTATGTATGTTCCAGGGTGGGGTTCCTGCCCTTTGGTGCTATAGCTGCACAGAGATGAGAGGTGTTATTGTCAACTGTGGTGGCAGTTAAGTTGCAGTTGTTGTATTTGCTACAGCATTACAGGTAGGGACCTAGTTGATGGGGAATAGATTGTGCAAGACAAGTGCCTGGATGTGGATTTGAGGTAGTGTCCTTCCCACCTGTCACTGCTTTCCCTTGGCTCTCTTGTTGTAATTACAGGATGTCCCCGTGGGACTGTTGTGGTTGCTGTATTTTGTCGTGCCCCAGCTTCGGTCAGTACTGGGCATGCCCCCCTGCCGTGCCCCTTTCCCCATGCCACTTCATATATGTGCTGACTTACATGCATTGTGTAGTAGGTATCCCCCACCTGCTTACAATCCTCATTATTGCATTTGAATTCCCCATGCGACTTACCCTGCATGTGCGTTGTGTCGTGGTAGTCTGCGCTGTCCAGTCCTTGAATCCCTAGGACGATCTCCTCCGGGATGACGGCTGCGACCATCTCCTCCATGTGGTCCAGGGCCTCCTGTTGTGCTGGACTCCCCCTTCCAGTCTGCAATGCTGCCTTCCTGTTCCTGGGCATTTTCTCTTTGGTCCTTCGTTTGCAGTCAGGCCAGCGTTTCTTACACTCGGTGACTATCCGGCGTTCTTCAGCCACACTGTTAATCTTGTCCACAATTTGTTTCCAGATGGCCTCTCTCCTACTGAGTGGCAATTTTGAGGAGATGAAAAGTTGGTGCTGGTGTTCCGTCACCTCTTTCACCAGGATTTCCTGCTCCTCTGCACTGAAGCGACACTTTCTTTTTTTTTTTTAAATGTCCTGGTTCCTGTATGGATCCTCCTGGCTGGTTCCTGGTCTGCTCTCATCCTCCTGGGGTCTGTTGGGGCATCTAGGATCCATTTTGGGTCTCCTCTCCTGAAAGGGCAGTTTTCGCGCAAAAATGTAACGCAATAGCGTGAAAAAGAACGGCGTTTTCACGATTGCGCTGTCGTAAATCGGCCCACAGTGATGTGCGTCGCATTTACGTTGGTTTCCTTTACGACAGACCGACGCTGTGTGCGTCACGAAATAATGACTCCCACCTGTTGGTTGCGCCGCCGTACGTCAAAGTATAAATTTGACGCCCGCATGGTGCTTCCAAATGGCGTTAGACGGCGCAATTTTTTTTTACGCAAAACTGCGTTGGCGCAGTTTTGCGTCAAAAAGTATAAATATGGCCCGCAGTTTTAAAGATTTTAGTGAAAATACACAAGCACCGTTTGTGGATATCTGGTCATGTCGGACAGGAACTAAGGGCCATATGTACGAACACATTTTCCCATTGACACAGAATGGGAAAAACCCTTTGCTACATCTGGCCCCAAATCTCAAGTTCAGGCTGACCACAATGGAGCACCAGCCGGTTACAGGGACTCAGTTAGGCCCGCCGAACAAAGTACCGCCGAAACTTGCAAGATCATGAACTCCATCCACTATGGATCCCCCTCAGACCCTTGCCCACACCACGTGTACAACAAAGCCGACTCTACCATCGACCCCCAACTTCGAAAGGTCATCAACTCATCCTTCGAAACCGCGACTTTCCCAGACAGCTGGAAGTACGCCGAAATTCACACCCTCCTCAAGAAACCCAAGGCAGACCCCAACGACCTCAAAAACTTCCGCCCGATCTGCCTCCTCCCCTTCCCAGCAAAGGTCATCGAGAAGATCGTCAACGCTCAGCTTACCCACCACCTCGATTCGAAGACAACTCCATCCTGGACCCCTCCCAGTCCGGCTTCAGGCGCAACCACAGCACCGAGACTGCTCTCCTCGCCGCCACAGATGACATCAGACAACAAATGGACAACGGCGAAACATCTGCCCTCATCCTCCTGGACCTCTCCGCAGCCTTCGACACGGTCTGCCACTGCACCCTACTAACACGCCTCCACGAAGCCGGAATATGAGAAAGAGCCCTCAACTGGATCTCCTCCTTTCTCTCCAGCAGAACCCAGAGAGTCCGACTCGCACCCTTCCGCTCCGAAGCCACCAACATCATCTGTGGCGTACCCCAAAGGCTCCTCTCTAAGCCCGACGCTGTTCAACGTCTACATGGCCCCCCTCGCACAACTGGCCCATCAGCACAACCTTAGCATTCTGTCCTACGCCGACAACACCCAGCTCATCCTCTCCCTCACCAAAGACCCTCACACCGCCAAAGCCAACCTCCACGAGGGAATGAAATCCATCGCCGAGTGGATGAGAAATAGCTGCCTGAAGTTGAACTTCGACAAGACGGAAGTCCTCATCCTCGGACGCATCCCCTCGGCCTGGGACGACTCCTGGTGGCCCACCGCGCTGGGACCCCCCCCAACGCCAGCCACCCACGCACGCAACCTCGGCTTCGTCCTCGACTCTGCACTCACCATGTCCAAGCAGGTCAACGCAGTTTCCTCCTCCTGCTACAACACCCTCCGCATGCTCCGTAGAATCTACAAATGGATCCTGACGGAAACCAGAAAAACTGTGACCCAGGCCCTCGTCAGCAGTAGACTAGACTACGGCAACGCACTCTACACAGGCATCCCAGCAAAGGACATCCGACGACTCCAACGCATCCAAAACGCCTCCGCCCGACTGGTCCTCGACATACCCCGCCGATGCCACATCTCCCACCACCTGAAAGACCTCCACTGGCTCCCCGTGGACAAGAGGATCACCTTCAAGCTCCTCACCCACGCCCACAAAGCACTCTACAACGCCGGACCCGCCTACCTGAACAACAGACTCAACTTCTACGTCCCCTCCCGCCAACTCCGCTCTGCCAACCTCTCCCTCGCCATCGTCCCCCGCTTCCAACGCAAGACCTCCGGCGGCAGATCCTTCTCCTACCTCGCCGCCAAGACCTGGAACACCCTCCCTACCCCCCTGCGGCAGACCCAGGACCTTCTCACTTTCAGGAGACTCCTCAAGACCTGGCTCTTTGACCAATAGCAGCACCCCCTACCCCCCCTCAGCGCCTTGAAACCCCAACGTGTACGTAGTGCGCTTTACAAATATCTTGATTGATTTATTGATTGATTGATTACCTTAACTCCTGGTTTGCAAAGCATTGCAAGGATCCACGTACAAGATGCGCAGTGCAGCTGAAGATGTGCATCGATTCCTAGATGCAGCTAGACTGTGATGCGAGGACCTGCATCGTTGCCGAGCATCCCTTCGACAAGAAGGTGTCCAGCGTCGTCATTGGGGCTGCCACTAAAGTGGATGTGAGGGCCTGAACTGAGGATCTGTTGCACACCGACGGTTCCAGTGGGCTGCTATGCGGGACTTTGCGACGGTTCTAATCCATGCAGCAGCGATGATGCATTGGTTCTCCTTGGGTTTGTGCTGTTCAGCAGAGGAGCTACGTCGGTTCTGCAGGATCCACAGAGGCTGACAGAGCACCTTTAGCCCACTTCCAAGGGTCCAGGACTGGGGTGTCACTACTTGGCAGGGTAAACTCACAGATGGCAGAGTCCAGGTCAAGTGCAAAGTTGTTGGAAGCCTGTTGTTTCTCTGAGGCTTCAGATCAGGAGGCCAGGCAACTAGTCCTTGGAGTAAATCTGGGTTCTGGGTTTAAGAGGCACACGTCCAGTCCTTCTCACCCAGGCAAGAGGACAAAAAATAGCAGGTCAGTACATCAAGGCAGCAGTTCTTTAGAGCAGCAGTCCAGCACAGTGGCAGTCCTTTCAGCAGTACAGCAGTCCTTTTTCCTGGCAGAGTATCCACAGGTCCAGAAGAGTACTGAGGTGGTGGTGTACGAGGTGCCATATGTATATCCAGTTGGGCCTTTGAAGTGGGGAGAAGCTTCAAGAGGCATGTTTGTGAAGTGCACAGGTGCCTTGCCCTTCTGGCCCTGGCTCCTGATTAACTATGGGGGGTATGCAGCCCTCTGTATGGAGACGGAACACAGTTTATTCAAGTGTAATTGGGGTTGGTCCATCTCCTCCTTCCCACCCTGCCAGTGAGGGGCCATCCAGTCACACCAAAGCTCCCCATTGTGTATGGTTGTCTAGGAGGAATACACAAAGCCCATCTATCAGCTACAACCAGCCGTGACCGGCTACAGGCACTGAAGAGCTAAGGCGAGAAAACATCAATTTTCTAAAGGTGGCATTTTCAACATGAATTGTAATTTAAAATCCAACTTTACCAGTTAGGATTCTTCATTACAATTCCAGAGACACCATACATGAACTGGTTTCCTGTTACCATTTTGAAATTACCCTTATAAAAATGTAATAAGTTAACTCCAAGTTTATCTCATGGGAGAGGTAGGCCTTGCAGTAGTGAAAAATGAATTCATGAGTTTTTCACTACCAGGACATGTCAAACTTAAAAGTACACGTCCTACTTTTTAAATACATTGCACTCTGTCCCCTGGGCTGTCCAGGGCCTATCGCATGGGTGACTTATATGTATTAAAAAGGAAGGTTTTGACAAAGTTACTTTGCCAGGTCGAAAAGTCAGATTAAAACTGCACAAACACAGGCTGCAATGGCAGGCCTGAGACATGTTAAACGTGCTACTAATGTGGGTGGCACAATCAGTGCTGCAGGCCCAGTAGTAGCATTTAATTTACAGGCCCTGGGAACAGGTAGTGCCACTTTACTAGGGTCTTACAAGTAAATTAAATATGCCAATTCAGAATAAACCAATCTTCCATGTTTTAAGGACAGAGCACAAGCACTTTACTACTGGTCAGCAGTTGCATTCTGGAACATGTAGTAAACTGCAGTATTCAATATGCTCCTAAACTGAAACATCCGGAATGGCTAAAAGTGCCACACGTGACATGAGGTCCTTTGGGAATTATGCTTTTCTTCCTTTTCCTAGCCATGCACTTGCATAAGGTTGGAAGAAGCAGACTGTCCAATGATGTCCTTTACAAAGCAGCAATGCCAGCTTTAAAGATGCATTATTAAAAACAGACACCAACACCCATCTACTGGCGCAGCTCCTCCGTATGGAGGGAGGAGCGTTGCCCCCCCTGCTAGCAGCAACCTCTGCAAATACTTTTACACGGAAAGGATAATAAACTCTGTTTATTATCCATTCCGTGTAAAAGGGGCAGGGCAGGGCATTGGAGGTGACGAGCTGAGGGGAGTGATCTGCGCACTCCCCTCAGAGCGCATGTGTGCTTGGCCGGCCGTCTCGGGCCAGCCAAACACACATGCACTGTAGGCTCTCTCCAGCCCAGCAACACGGTTGCCGGGCTGGAAAGAGCCTGCACAGGCTCCCAATTGCCCGGGAGCACCCTGGCTGGGCGCTTCCAGCCAATCCTGATGCTGCTTTGAGCAGCGTCAGGATTGATACAGGGCAGGCTGAGAGCCTGTGCCTGCAGCATCAATGGGAGAGGAGCAGCGCGCGGGAGCAGAGGTAAGTTTTTTAAAATTATTATTATTTAATATTTTTTTCCTGTGCCTCCCCTCTCCGGCAAGCCCCAGCCACGTGAGCCGCTCCTGCCCATATGGACTACTCAAACCTATTCATTCTAGGAGACCTTAATTTATGGTTTAATAAGAAGAATATAACAACAACCACAGCTTTCACAACCAATCTTGAAGCCTTCAATCTCCAACAAATAGTTTTTGGCCCAAGTCATTGCACAGGACACACTCTAGATGCCGTTGCGGCTGGCGACAGTGCAAAGTGGCGGGGTGGGGGGGAACAAAACAAAAGTAAAAATAGATTTATAAAAAAAAGTACCTTGACGGCGGTACCACCGCTCTCCACTGCATTGCAGGCACAGGCTCCCAGCCTACCTTGCGGTCAATCGTGACACTGCTCAGAGCAGCGTTATGATTGCCTGGAGCACCCTGGCTGGGCTCTCTGGGGCAGAGTGGGAGCCTCTGCCTGCTCTCTCCAACCCAGCAGCACAGTGCCAGGTTGGAGAGAGCCCTGTTCGCATGTGTATTTGGCTGGCCTGAGTCGGCCGACCAAACATACATACGCAATTAGGGGAGTGCTGTGCACTCCCATCTAAGGCTGTCATCCCCCCATGTCCCAGCCCCTTTAAAAATAAAATTATAATAAACAATGATTATCAGTGTTTTATTTTTAAAGGTTTGCAGCTTCTGCTGGTGGGGTGGGCGATGCCATACCGGTCGCGCTGCCGCTGTCTAGATGTCCTATTTGCATTCTTAGGACAAGCAAGTGTTACAGACTCCCCATAAGCTAGAGTAACCACAACATTATCTCTCTCAAGATCAACAAACCTGTCAATGACAACACTTCAAAAATACTAAACCAAAAATCAACAAAAACAAACACTCTCATACAGGCAATGTAAAAAAAAGACTAGACACCCACCAACTCAACACTCACCTTCAGAGAAACCCATAAACATGTGGCCAAAAACATACGAATCTTCTGCAACTGGACATCCTCCACACTGGACAAACAGATACCACATCTAGTGCTGCCACAAAAATGACACCACATGGGTTAATAACAACATAAAACTCATGATAACACAACTCTACATACTACAACACAAATGGAGAAAATAAAGAGATGAAACAGAGAAAAGCACACCAAGCCACTGTAACAAAGCCTACAGAAGAGCTATCTGAACCACAAAAAGACACTACTGCACACGCATAACTGAAGCAGTCTGCACTTCTAATCGAATCCATAAAATTCAAAGAGAATTCGACAATCCAGAGTGTTGAAACACAGAAGCACTATGATCATAAGACTTCTGTTTTCTATAAATGCTTGAAACAACTTGAAGCAGACTCCAAAAGGCTTTACACTTTTGCTAGGTATAATTGAACCAAGCATAAATGCGATTTTGTGAGAAATGACATTCATGCTGCATGTTTCTCCCTTAACTGTTACTTTGAAACTTTGGATTTGTGAACTCTGCCGTGGCCTAGGGCTTGCCAAACAAATCCCATGGCCATGTGATCTGAGAAAATGACATGCCTTTTGTCTATTTGCTAGAGGTCCCATTACTGGAGCCTGTCCTTACTCTGTCAGAGCAGTAAGTTGCCACTGAGGCATGTCAACATTATTAACAACAGATGACTTGTAATTTAGTAGCATAGTGCAGGGCTGTCTGACCTGTTCTTTTGGAGGGATTATGATCTTTTGGGGCGCAGGATAATTTCACCTCCCAGTTATCAAGTAAAGCATAAAACCCAATATTGTGCTGCATTCTAGCCTCTTTACAAAGAGGAGAGCACGGGCCTTTCAAGCAGTTGTCCCTATAACGCATACATGAATACAGAGACATGTGAATCCAGCATATGAAAAAGATAAGGGAGGAATAGATACCCTGTGAGCCCAAGAAGAGAAAATACTGGCTGTACTCCTATTTCAGGACTGCAATGATGCCATCATTGGCTCCTTTATCCTCAAATACACAGAAAATGTGCATTCATAGGAAGGAACTCTGACCATCGAGTTATTTCCTACAGTCACTGTGCTTATTCCCTAAACTGTACTGATGTTGTTGCCTAATACCAAATACCCTGAACTACACTTAACCTGAAGGATCCATTTTATGGGTGTTATAAGTAAATAACCACTACTACTAATACCAACATTTCAGATACTGACCCTAATGTGCAGTCACGTTATTTTACATGAGAGAGGCTCTCACACCTTGAAATTAGTGATATGCATAACACATACTTTTGGCGCAGGAGGTTGACATGTTTCAGTACAAATTGCATAATGCTATGCTTTCCTCAAGACCAAAACAGTGTACTGTTGGCAATCCAGAATAGTTCACTATAATCAAAGGCTGGCTGTTGCTTCATCTCATTCCCTCTGGGACTAAACGTGTGCATCCATAACAACTTCAGTCTTCTGCTCCATCCCGGGCATCTACCAGAAAAGGCCCCATATAAGGTCAACAACTTAAACTGGTAGATCTGGACAATAATATCAAATCATGAGACACTCAAGATACAGTCAGTTAATTCGCTCCAAAATAGCAACAACAGCATGTTGGTCTTCATGAGTTGGCTTTGTTATAAACATCTTAAAATCACACAATGTGTTTTATTCAGAGTGTGTGGACTTCTCAGGGGCATTTAGTAACCAAGCAATGCCATTAAGTTATTAAATTAACATCTTTGTAATTAATATCTAATGAGAAGAAAATTAATTTGAAATTCCAGCCATTCATCTTCCTGATAGATGTTAATGCATTGCACATGGCGATGTGGTTTAATAATACAGCAGCTTCATAAATTCATTAAAATAAGCAGGCAACCTACGGTAAGCAGCAGGTGGGGTCAAAGTCCTTTTACTGAATACAGCTAGTCTTTCAGATAGTGCGTGTGCTCCCTAAGCTCGACCTAAAAGAGAGTTGAAGGAAATGCAAGGGCACAGGCAACTTACTCCAACTCATATGAGATTGTACAAAACTAATGTCCAAAATGTAAATGTTACTGGGACAGAGTGCTGCAAGACATAAACACGATGTTCTCCACCTCACTTCCTAGACTCCCATCATTTGATCTGATGGGGGTAGCAGATAAGCTAATATATCAATTGTGCTTACCAAGGGGTTGTGTGATGACAGTCGTACTGTGTGAAGCTGAGCAAGTGAGCCTTGAACCTTCGGGCACCAGCGTAACACAGGATCACAGGACTTGGTTGTCCAGTATTACTGCTAAGTCACCGTCAATTATCTACATTTCTCACAGATATATTGCACGTCAGTCCCTCATGGTGGTTTCAGGGCTGAATTAGCTGAGGGGACTTTATAGAAACGTTGATGGGTAACAATGTTAGTGGTGAGCATACTGATGAAGTGTGTTGTTTTTCATCACAGTGTAGATTTGGCCGGCACAACATTGGTCCAAGATATGTTTAGTGTTTGTGAGAGATGGAAGAGTGATTTAAGAACTGGTCAGATCTCCTGAGACTTGTGTAAGTACAGGTACAGTGAATGATGTCTGCATTTCTGAATGCAGGTCAATGACCAGTTCTAGGGGTGTAGGTAGGGCTATCACCCAAACAATCTGCAAGAATCATTTGTTGTGTGTTTGTAGCAGGTGCCATATTACAGCAACCTTCTGGGAGTCACTATTAGAAAGGGTTGGACTGGGACAAAAATTGGCCCGGGGTTAAAATTAAAAGTGGCCTCATATACAAACCAGATAGCTAAAAAAGTGGACCACATTTGCAAATCGGGGCAATCTGAACTTGTAAAGTCAGGCTGCATGGACATTTTGCATGGTATGTAAGAGTGCATGCATTTATGTTTGCTGTTGGCAATGCTTGTGGTTATATTATTAAGGATTCCAACAGTAAAAAGGGCCACCTGGCCATAAAAGAGGTCCACAAACTGCTAAATAAACCGGCCAAGACACTGACTGATTTGTCAGACCAGCCCATCGGGCCCTGACTGATTGCCCTATAGGCCAGTCCAACCCTGCTATTAGAGGGCTACGAGGGAGCCTGAATTTGCATCTCTGGATTGGAAAAAGAATGAGGATACTGGATATATCTGCGGTATATCCAAGACGATTGTGCCTGCAGAGAGATGATTGCGAGTGCTCTGGCAGAAGAGTGACTAATGTGGATATGAATGCTCTGCAAGACTTTAGAGGGGAAGTTAAAATAGAGAAAGAACAAGGCGGGCGCAGGTGATTTCCCTATGGGGCAGCCCTGCTTGCCCTGGGTGCCCAAGTATGGGGCGAGGGAAAAATAAAACCTTCAAGCTACATGCGGGAGCTCTGGGAGGGATACCGGGGCCCTCAAGGATTAAAGGGCTGACAAGTCTGGAGGTAGGCCCGGTGCCTCCATCGTCTTGGAGGAAAAAGAAAACAAAAATGAGTACGTGTACTTTATATCCTTTGCAGATTATCGCATAAGAAATTTTCAAGGTACTCTTGCTGATGCGAAAATGTCAATCGCATTTTTTCAGAGGATACCTGGAAAACCCTTTTGAATTCCAAAAATGAGTATGTTTACACTCAAGGGAAGCTGCAAACCAGTAGGTAAAGATGTACTCATTTTACCGAGAATCTGTCCCATTGTGCAAGGCAGCGACGAGCAAGGAGATTGTCGTACCTACATGTGACTCAGCACGGGATGTTAAACATGTTGTCATGTACAAGACGCTGAAATAGCAGTTCTTTTAAAATCATTGTCTGACTGAAGCAAGTTAAAATGTTACCTTGGTGCCGTTTGCTTTTCCGATTCTTAGGAAGTCTGCCTCCAGAACGTCTGCGTCCCAATCCCCCTAAAAACAGTTTTGTGTAGTTTAGTGGGTTTAGAAAAGGTTCCTCCGTTTAGACCTGTGTTCTCCGTGTGAGGTGGTTGTTCTCGGCCCTCTTGTTACAAGATTCCGTTCTGTAGAAGCTCGCGCCGGAGCTGCCTTTCGTTATCACCTGACCACAGGAAAGACAGCCGAAAAAAGATATTTTCACAATCACTTTTCAAAGGGCGAGGCTCAAAACGAAAAACGAAACGGTGCAAAGTACTGGCTGCCTCTGTGAGCACGCAGAGCTAAGGTCTACAAGAAATTTTAAAAAAGTACAGCGCGTACGGGGTGCTGGTAGAATCTTCAAAAATTTAATCGAATTGTTATGAAGGGGAGGGAGGGAGTAATGGTACACCAGAGCACTTTAAGAGAATAAAGAATGGCGTAACGGAAGATGCGGAGACCCACCCCTGTAAAGTAAATGAAGCCCTCCTCCCGCCTCCCCCTCCTCCCCCCACACACCATCAACACGTTTACCCCTTGGAACTTGCCATCCTCCATCCCCACTTGCGGGGGCTTATGCTTCGCCAGTGAATGAACTCGGTGCGAGCCTTTGGACTTCACCTAAACACAGAGCTGACTCATCACAGAAAAGACCATCATAGGCGGCTGCCTCACATCAAGGCTCAGATTAACAAACACTATGCTGTGGGGTTTGGGTACTTTTTTAACGTGCACAAAGCAAAGCAAACCGAAGCAAAGTATAATGGTGCTATTTAAAACCTGCGTTGGCTTGGAACCAAAAGTAAAGTAAACTGTGCACACATACTGCCCTGAGTTACTTTGAATCAAGAGGGCGTTAGTTGGACAGTACACCGGGGTTCCCATGCAACCACCCACGGGTTTTAAATGTGTGTAAACGGCCAATTGTATTTTGCCCAGGAGCGCTTTCCCCAAGAGAGTCAGAACCTGTTCTCTCAGAATGGCTTTTAGGCCTGAGGGTGAGAATGAAGAGATCATTATTGTTTCCAAATTCACACTGAGGTCCTTGTGAACAGAAATTTACTCTCTGTCCTTCGGTTCTTAACTTGGACAAGATCACCAATCTGGAATTCTCTTCGTTTAGCTCTTCTTTTCCTTGACACCTGTTCGTGCTTTATTCTCCTCTCAGACAATGCCTTTGCGGCTCTGTCAATGACTTGAGATGATTCACCCACATGAGGGATGGTGCCCCAACCATCCGATTCATGTATAAAGTGCTCAGGGGAACCCCAGTGGTGATATGAGGAGTGAGACGATACGAAGAAACGTTTATATCGCACAATCCACATTCTGACTATTGGACACGGCAATTCTCAAAACCTTAATGAGAGTTCTCATGAAGCGTTCCGCTTCTCCATTGGCCTGACGCCAGCGCGGAGTGATCTTTCTGTGAATAATGCCACGAGATTTCAGGAGTTTGGCAAACTCTTGGCTGGAGAAAGGCGGCCCAATATCAGTTCGAGTTTCACGCAATAGCCCATGAGTGGCCCTGACCTTTTCAAGTCTAGGAATAGTTTGGGAAGCAGTGATGCAGTCAAGAATTTCCACTTCTGGATATTTGAAAAAAATAATAGAGCACTGCAAACATGTGGCAACCATCAGGTAAACTACCAAAATCCCCACTGGCTTTAAACCAAGGCACAGGGTGAATTGTCTCTTTACGGAAAGGCAAGGGAGATTCAGCAGGACCAACAGCTTTTCACAGGGAGCATTGACAAACCACTCATTCGACCTGTTCATCCAGCCCTGGAAACCATGCCTTACTCCTTAGCCTTGTTGTAGGGTCAGGAATAAAAGAACAACACAACTGTTTGGCAAATAATATGAGCATTTATGAATAACGGCCGGGAGGGCAGCACAGCTCTGTGACTGATACCGCACTCACCTCTGTCAGTTCAAACAGCCCTTTTTATATGTTCACGACACCTTGAATGCATCTTATCACTTGTCATGTGTTTTGATTTAAGCGCCTACTTGGTACATTGTATCTCTACCTATGTTAGCATAAAGTCACATTTCTCCTTGAGAAAGCATCTAATTACACATTTACAGAAAAGCGAAGGTTACACATCTGTCATGAACACATTTGTTAATAAACCGCAATACTTTTATCTCACGTTCTGAAGTCTATCAGTACTTTTTCCTTTGACTAACTCCAGACTTGGAACCATGTCTGTCTGGCCTCCCTTGCACAGCTGCTAGCCTTCAAGTATCAAAGCTTATTGTGTTCCCTTTCTAAAACCACTGTGGTGTGTCCTTCCCTTGTGAACGTGGATTGGAATGTGCGCCCTCCCCGTGTGTATGTTATCAAGTTATGACTCAAGCATTCTATGGCCTTCTACTTGCAGCTGCATTATGAACAAATGTTTCTGCTTGTCCTTGTCTTGCCTCCATGCTTCCTGTCCTGAGCTCTCTATGTGGATGCAATGAGCATTCGGGCCTGTATTCTTATCTGATCATGTACGACTCTGCACATCTTCATCCTAATTCATGCATTAGCAAAAGTGGGCCTTCACCTTTTTCTATATTTTCAGTAACAGCCTTGACTTGGTTTTAACCACCCCTTGGTGCTAGGAGTGGGCTAATTCAACCACTTGAGGCTATAGGGAGGCTGGAACGACAATCCTCTGACCCCTCAAAAAAGATCCATCTGGTGATATGGCCAGTTCATGTCGAACTTTGTGTAGCAAGGACAGCGTCAGACAGGCCTCAACTGTTCTATAAGCTACGTTGTGGATAATGTGATGCCATTTCCCAGAGGTTATCGCAGACATGACCAACTGAAGACACTCATCATCTGCTGTGGCTGCTTTGATCTCCTCAAGGAGATGGGCAGAGGTCGTGAGCATTCCACCACCAAGCGCACATATTCCTCCACATCGTCAGCATCAGAGATCTCTAGAGGAGTGGCCGGCCTAGTTTGTCGAAATAAGTAATCAGCAGGGTTCAGAGAGCCAGGCCAATACACTCCTGAGAAACGATAGTCTTGTAGCTGTAGGATCTTCTTTTCAATCCTAGGAGGTGGTTTAGATGAGGATCCATTGAAAAGAGGTATGAGTGGCTTATGATTAGTGTTGACTCTGAATGGCTGTCCATATAAATACAAATGAAAATGGCGACAGCCCCAGTGGACAGCAATAGCTTCTTTTTCTATCTAGGAATACCGCTGCTCAGTGTCAGTGGGCGCATAGCTTGCATAGGCCACTGGAGCCCATCCTCCATCTTGTTGCTTCTGAGATAAAACAGCTCCAAGACCAGTTGGGCTTGCATCAACCAACAGTTCTGACTCCTTCTCATGGTCAAAATACACTAGCGTTGTATGTTCAGATAGAGCTGCCTTGGTAGCTTGAAAAGATGCCTCCTGCACGGGGCCCCACTCCCACACAGTATTGGACTTGATAAGCTTTCTTAGAGGTGCCGTCAGAGCAGTAAGATTCTTGATGAAATGGCCGCAGTAGTTGACCATTTCCAACTATGAACACCTGACACATTGGTGGGAGCTGATTGAATGTCTTGTACCTTAGCTGGATCTGGTAGGACTCTTTCTCCTGAAAACCAAGAACCGAAGAAAGCCACTTCTCTCTAAGAAAGCACATTTGTCACGATGGAGAGTGAGACCATTTTCTTGAAGACGCTTAAAAGTGGCTCTCAGACGGTCTAGATGCAGCTCAATGGTGGGCGTGTGCATCAGAATGTCATTGCTGACATTGATGACTCCTGGCAACCCAGCAAGCACCCCCGAATGACATCCTGGGATATCCCAAAACTAGGAGACGTTTATACCTCCTCAGGCCGACATTGGTAGAGAAGGTAGTGATGACCCTTGAGTCAGGACCTAACATAAGCTGATTATATCCTGCTCACAACTCCATTTTAGAGAACCATTTTGAGATGGCCACCTCAGCGACAATGCAATCTATGGTAGGTATCAGATGTCATTCCCTTTTGATGGCCAAATTGGGGGGGCACATGTCATCACAGGTCCTGACCTCGCCAGGTTGCTTGGGTTTGCGGGCAATCAGGATCAGAGATAGCCACGGTGTGGGGCCCTCCACATTTTCAATAATGTCTGCTTGCTCCAACTTCCCCAATTCAACTTCAACTTTTGGACATAAATGAAAAGTCACTCTGCGATGTTTCAGTGCCATGGGCCGAACAGAATTGTCAGTGTGCAGATATATTGAGCAATCTTTCAGACATCCTGTCTGTTAGACCTGACAGCCTTAGAGTGGTCACCCCTAACTTTTTGCCTGCCTCACTCCACTTTTTGGACACTGTTTTTGCTGGTTTGTTTTTAGACTCTGCACACTTTACCACGCCTAACCAGTGCTAAAGTACATACGGTCTCTCCCTTTAAACATGGTAACCTTGGATCACACCAAATTGGACTATTTGATTTACTTACAAGTCCCTAGTAGAGTGCACTATATGTGCCCAGGGCCTGTAGGTTAAATGCTACTAGTGGGCCTGCAGCACTGGTTGTGCCACCCACTTTAGTAGCCCCTTTACCTTGTCTCATGCCTGCCATTGCAAGGCCTGTGTGTGCAGTTTCACTGTCACTTCGACTTGGCATTTAAAAGTACTTGCCAAGCCTAAAACTCCCCTTTTTCTACATATAAGTCATCCCTAATGTGTGCCCTAGGTAACCCCTAGAGCAGGGTGCTGTGTGGGTAAAAGGCAGGACATGTACCTGTGTAGTTTACATGTCCTGGTAGTGTAAAACTCCTAAATTCTTTTTACACTACTGTGAGGCCTGCTCCCTTCATAGGCTAACATTGGGGCTGCCCTCATACATTGTTGAAGTGGTAGCTGCTGATCTGAAAGGAGTAGGAAGGCCATATTTAGTATGGCCAGAATGGTAATACAAAATCCTGCTGACTGGTGAAGTTGGGTTTAATATTACTATTTTAGAAATGCCACTTTTAGAAAGTGAGCATTTCTCTGCACTTAAATCTTTCTGTGCCTTACAATCCACGTCTGGCTGGGATTAGTTGACAGCTCCTTGTGCATTCACTCAGACACACCCCAAAAACAGGGTACTCAGCCTCACTTGCATACATCTGCATTTTGAATGGGTCTTCCTGGGCTGGGAGGGTGGAGGGCCTGCTCTCACACAAAGGACTGCCACCCCCCCTACTGCGACCCTGGCAGACAGGATTGAACTGAAAGGGGACCTGGTGCACTTCTAAGCCACTCTTTGAAGTCTCCCCCATTTCAAAGGCACATTTGGGTATAAAACAGGGCCTCTGCCCTACCACCTCAGACACTTCCTGGAGGAGAAACCTGAACCAGAACCTGCACCCTGACAAGAAGAACTGCCTGGCTGCCTAAAGGACTCACCTGACTGCTTTCTACAGAAGCCTGCTGCCTTGCTGTTGCCCTGCTGTCTTGCTGCTCTCTTGCTTTGCTCCAGAAGTGCTCTCCAAGGGCTTGGATAGAGCTTGCCTCCTGTTCCCTGAAGTCTCAGGACCAAAAAGACTTCTCTCTTGCAACTGGACTCCTTGTGCGGCGAAATATTTGACGCACAGCTTGTTCCGCGGTAAAAAATTCACTGCATGCCGAACCGGGCCGCCGCCGCTCGACTTCGTAAGTAAAAGATCGACGCAGCGCCTGCGGTGTGACCGGAACTTCGACACACAGCCCACCTGGACAACGTCACCCGACTTCCAGAGGGGAAATCGACACAGGGCCTGCCGTGAGGGAGAAATTTCCCTGCATCTCCCACCGGAACGACGCAGAGCTGGTCAACAAGCCCAGGATTCCACGCACAGATCCCGGGGCGTCTGAAAACCCCACAACCCGAAGAGGAGACCCATCCGCGTGCCGGAAATTGACACAAAGTCTTCCCCGCGTGGAAAATAACGACGCAAGTCCGTGTGTGAAGGGGCGAAACCGACGCACACACCATTTTCCACGCATCTCCTCCTCTGCGGCCCTTTGCAGAGATTTTTCACTCAAACCAGGTACTTTGTGCTTGAAAGAGACTTTGTTTGCTTTTAAAAGACACTTTATACCACTTTCCAGTGACATCTTTACATTTCTTTATTGCATCATTTATCGTTTTGACCTGCAAATATCCAGATAAATATAATAGATTTTTCTAAACACTGTGTGGTGTATTTTTGTGGTGCTATATTGTGTTATTGTATGATTTATTGCACAAATACTTTACACATTGCCTTCTAAGATAAGCCTGACTGCTCAGTGCCAAGCTACCAGAGGGTGGGCACAGGATAATTTGGATTGTGTGTGACTTACCCTGACTGGAGTGAGGGTCCTTGCTTGGACAGGGGGGGTAACCAGACTGCCAACCAAAGCCCCTATTTCTAACACTGTCCCTTCAAACAGATGTTCATACTCAGCCAGAATGTCTTCCACACTCCCCAAATGTACGCTGAAAGCAAAGGAGACAAGATGTAGTTGCTCTGCCGTTTTACAGCTCAACAGCATCCCAGACCCAGTCTTTGTCACGTATACTTTGGTGCCTGTTGATTGCCCTTCATGAGATATATCGGTCGTAAAAACTCATGCCAGTGGTAAAGGTGTAGTAGACCCAAAAGCGCATACTTGGGTGGAGGTGAATCATAGTTGTGCCTGTATGGGAATGGTCTGCAGCACAGAGTGTGCTAGAATGTTAATGGATGCTCCTGTGTCAATCAACGCCGGGACCTGGTGACCAGACAGGAGCATTGTGCATCTCGGTATGCGCCTTCAGGGGCATCCTCCTGGCTGCATTGCATGCACAATGTGGACTGCTCCCTCCTCTTCATCCCTATCACGATTAACCATGTCATCACAAAGCCCCATGGCTATGGGTTGTTGCACCAGATTGACTGCTTTGGATTTTTGTGGTTTCTGACGGGCAGACGATCGGCATACCTTAGCGAAATAATGCATCTCATTGCTACTGCATTTCTTGCCTTGGGTGGGACACAGTCCTTGTTGAGGGAGGTTGGGCCTCCACATGAGAAGCATTTACAGGTGCTTGTTGCGGGCTTTAGACGAGCTCTCTTCTTGTCTGCCACCAAGGCATCACTGCATTCATAGGTTCTGTTTTGATCTGGCTCTGCAGTGAGCATCCATGTGTACAGCCTTTGATAGCTCTTCGGAGAGACCCAAAGTAAGACTGTTCGCCATTGGCATTCCGGGCACCTGCAGGATGTTTTCTCTTAGTTTAACAGATGCACAGCCCTGTATGAACTGTGAACAGATTTCATCACCTGCATCAGTTAGCATACAAGTGCTGGTGAGTTCTTTAAGTCGTGCATAAAATGTATCAATGGATTCCTCAGGTAGCTCTCTTGCCTGCCTGAGTAAGAAACGTTCATAATCCGGGTTGGCAAAAGGTTCAAAGTATGCAGTTAGGGCCTTTTTGAGTGATTTATAATTGTGAGGCGGGCCGTCTTCAACCATGGACTTGCTCAGTTTATGAATGGCGGCACACCCTAGATGTAACAGCATAGGACGGCATCTGTCGTTATCCAACGCTATTGCCGCAAACTAGTTTTCCAGTCGTGCTACCCATTCCTTCCACCTGGCAGCTTGTGCGGAGGGAGGGCCCTCTATGACAGAAGGTTCCAGAGCAGGGATAGACACCATTGTGCATTCCGGATTGGGTGTAGAGGACGGAGGTATGGCAACTGTGTTAAATGTTTCCAGTTACTGGTTGCAGTCTGTCACATGAGTCTAACGATGGCACAGCACAGAGACACAAATAACACAGGGAGAGAGAAGAAAAAATACCTCCCCTGGCAGGTCACATGGAGACACCTTCCTTTGTGATTTGGTAGTCCAAACTGTTTCATGTGCATTTCCTGGATCCACATATATTATCACATGTGTTCCCCCACAGGCCACCTCCAGCATGCAGAAAGACGGAAGGAACACACCAGCCTCTCAGATTAGCGCTGTGGTGAGCATTTGATACCTGGCTGCATGACCAGAAAGGCACAAAATAACACCCCACACTGGTTCCAGGAAACAGAGAGCAGCAGTGTACAGTCAATCTTGGGGCACAGCAGAAGGGGCAATGCTCATTGGAGCTGACGTACCTCATCCCTGACAGCACGTTGAAAATTGAGCACATTCGGCTCAGTAATGAAAACCAACCAGCAGACGGCATTGGGGGGCCACGCCCTGAAGGCTGTATCACAGTCGGTCACGAATGCAGGGCAGCGGTGCCGTCAACAGCGGCCTGGCCATGAAGAAGGGAACCGGCCGGGGGCACACAGCGGATGAGCGGATGCGTGTCAGCAGCACCATGCTCCTACCCATGCTGCGGAGCAGCAGGAACAGCACCAGCACTGGGAAAGAAAACACGGGACCAGCCAATGCAGGTATGGTGGGAAGCCATACCAGCTCCCTCGTCGCCAATTTGTGGTGTTGTGGGAAGCGTCAGTATTTAAGCGCAGGGCACACCATGAATACAAAACACAGATACTGTGTTACTGGCCACGCGGGAGACTTCACGGGCCAATTTATTAACCTGCACCAATTATGTCACAGACACATCTATTTAGCCTGCAAGGCAGGGTGAACATGCCACAACCCCTGTTTCCTCTCAGCAGTTTTAGCAGCCCAAAAGTAAACACAACAGTCTGTAGCTCCAGCAGTTACGTACGAAGACCAGGGATTATCTGTTTGTTTTTCAAATCTCCAACAAGGACATCATAAAGGACCTTTTTTGCTTGATAAATTGAATAATCATATTTAATATATGACACGTTGCACTCTTGTACCTGGCCAGTCAGGCCAAACCTGAGGCATAATAACGATCGGCAAGTGAATTTTTGGTAGACAAAAAAAATCTTCTATATGCCATACACTGACTATATCCAGAGCTTGGGGAAGCTTCCCTGGCTAGTCTTGGTCCCCATAAGATATTGATGGTAGAGGTTTTGATCCCGTGGAACTTTTAGTAGCTTCTCTAGATGGGCTGTGTACATTATCTGTTTCATTTGCACAAAGCAAATGTTATTGCTGTTGATTATCCTGTGATGTGTTTTAGGTGTAAGTTCGGTTTGCCGTTTTCACTGAACCAGACACCTAAATAATTCTATTTTGGTGTGTGCTCAATTTTTAGATGGCCTAGCCTCCAGCAGTGTGTTGATTACTCTTGTGCCTCCCAAAGACCATCACCTTCAGCTTCTCAACATTGGCCACTAGCTTAGTATTTATTTTATAATTATGTAGTTCTGTGAGCGCACACTGCATGCCAATTTTAGTTTGGGGCTAGAATGACCAAATCATGGATGACCGGCAGACTACAGGCTGCAATTATTGATGGAATTGTATTGGCTATTGAAAATGCTCAGCCTAGGTCAGCTGTGTAGAGGTTGAACAGCACTGGAGCCAGTATTCAGCCTTGTTTCAGGTCGTAACTGGTTGGTATTTGGCTTTTGGTTGTCTTGTCTTTTCCTAACTTAATACTAACACATGCGTCGGAGTAAAGCAAAATATTAGTTTGAAATAGGGCTCTTAAAATACCCCAGTTGCAAGATTGGCCCAGAGCCAATTCCAGCCTCCTCCATTTAAGGTTGCAGAGTAACCTACAAAAACATGCAAGCAGAGGAGTGCACGAAGGCAAAGATGAACAGTGTACCAGATAAAATAGAGAGACTATATTATCTACAATAGATGGATTTTGCTGGATTTCTCTTTTGTTGAAGGGAATTAAATGTGCTCCATATACCAATCATCCAGTTTATGTAGTAAAATTTTTGCACATCCTTTTGTGTCGATGTCTAGTAGTGAAAGTAGGCAAAAATTTGCTGGATCACTGTTTTTGTCCTTTTTGGGTCTAGCGTAGCAGCGCGCAAGCGCTGTTTTTCTGACATGTTTGTCTGTATCTGGGCTTTTAACCTCACTCCCAACACTTACAGTCGTTCGTGGGCTTGCCTATCAAAAAACCTTTGTTTTCATTTGTAAATGCTTTACTATTGTCCTTCCTCGGGGCGGTTTTATTACCACCTTGGCCATCGACCCTGTTACATGGATGATTGCACTTTTGCTGATAACTTTGACTGCAAGCTGACTTTTTTTTCCTTTTGTGTCTCTCCTTTGCGCTCACGGCAACTGTGGTACTTCGAATTGGCCCACTTATGTCAACTGTTCTACTTTTTATTTTCAGTTTGTGTGGCAAGAAAAGTCCATTTAGGAATTTACAATGCTAATAGCTCTATCTCGAGCAAACGCGAGACCCATTGCATTGCAAATGCTTGTTGTAAATTGGATGTAAAATAGAGCCTCTCCAAGACTGCAGCACCCAGGCATTTAATAAGCAATCCTGGTATAAAGGTGTATGAACGGCTTTCCAAACTTCTATGTTGGTTTTGAAAGGGGAGGCCAGTAAGCCATTGGGGCCTGGTGGGCCATTTTCCCAAATGGTTTTAATAAGTGAACATCTGCTTTGTTATTCCGTCCAATTTCTTGTTTATTTTACACCCAGTCAGGTCCTTGTTTTCACTGGTGCAAGCAGGGGCATAGCTTCATGGGGGTGTGTGAGGTGGTACACCCCCTAATGAATGCTTTTTGTGATAGTTGGGTACAGATTCTTTCAGTCAGGTATGGGGAGATGTCTGCCGTATTTCATCAGGAATTTTTACATTCATTCAGACAAAAACGTACACAAACTGTCTCACTCTAGGTTTTTTAAGTAATCAAAAATATTGGTAATTTTACAAAATATTGGCGGTAAATGCCGCTTCCGCCGTGCTGACGGCCGCCAACATACCGTGACCGCGGCGGTATACTGCTATGGCTATTATGACCCACACAGAGAGATTAGCCACTATACAGACACCCACACAAGTCCGCCAGACCAAAGGTCAATGATAAACTGGTGGTACCAAAACCCACACCGTTACGCCAACAGGAATACTCCCACAGTATCAGGACCCAGGAATCACCGCAGTGGTCTTTCAACCGTGGTAAACCATTGGTGGTACACACCGCTGCGCTCAAAACACACACACACTAGCAAAACTACACTGCATTGGACAATTCAAACTACACACACCTGACACACATACACATACACACACCACATCTACACACTCACACCACTATAAAACACACACCCACATTACCCACAACCCTTTCAACGTAAAAAAAGATTGCCAACAGAGAGAGAGAGAGACAAGCCAGGAGCACCCACTCAATCTGAGCCACAGAACACCATCACCCATACACCATCCACGCATCTCACAGCACACACCACAACACATCACCACACACATCCTCACACATACCACTCACACCACATCAATGGCACCCCAAAGACATCCCAGGTTTTCAGAGGAGGAGCTAAGGGTCATGGTGGAGGAAATCATAGGGGTAGAGCCACAGCTATTCAGATCACAGGTGCAGCAGACATCCATTGCAAGGAAGATGGAGCTATGGCGGAGAGTCATGGACAGGGTCAACGCCGTGGGACAGCACCCCAGAACAAGGGATGACATCAGGAAGAAGTGAAACGACCTACGGGGGAAGGTGCGTTCTGTGATAGCAAGACACCAGATAGCAGTACAGTGGACTGGCGGTGGACCCCCACCTCCTTCCCCACAACTAACAACATGGGAGGAGCAAGTCTTGGTGATCATGCATTCTGAGGGCCTCTCAGGAGTAGCAGGAGGACTGGACTCTGGTAAGTCAAATCTTTACTACTATATCCCCCACCCTACCTGCATGCCATCACAAAGTCCTACCCCTACCCTCACCCCCATCACTCCATCACCTCAAATATACTACACTATCACAACCCACCCATCCCAATACCAAGCCATGCATGCCATACCAATGCATGGACCCCAATCACAGACCTGCATGGACACCCATCACGAGGGCAAATACAACCATACAGGGAAACACACCCATGCACAAGATGGCACATGCAGATACAATAACACTGCATTTTCATCCCCACAGGACCCCCACTCAACGTCACCGGAGAGGAGGTGTCACCAACATCCAGTCCCCCCACAGAAGAGACCCACAGTGATGACAGCAGCTCTGCACGCCTAGATCACAATGACCAACCTGGCCCATCAGGGACCTCTAGACAGTCGGTTACCCTACCACAGTCCCATACTACCACAGAGCCTCCCCCCTCAGGAAACACCACCACAGCACCCACCCAGTGGGCCCATACCACTGTCCCCAGGACACGTCAATCAGCAGTGTGTCCACCACTACAGGGACCCCAGGCAACCCCACAAACCCAAGAAAATCAGGCACCTGGGATCAGTGGCATTGGGCACACTGTTCAGGGCACAGAGGCACAGGACAACAGGGAAGCTGGGAGGACTGCTGTGTGACAGGGGGAGGATAGGCCCAGGGAACCCACTCTCCACGAGGCACTTGCAGGGATCCTGGGAGCAAACCAACAATCCCAGGAGACCTTGGGCCAGATACTGGCCAAGTTGCAGAAGACCCAGCGGCTGCAGGAGGGACAGTACCTGTGGATCAGGGAGGACCTCAAACACATCCATACCAAGCTGGTCACCATTTCAGGGGTGCTGGTTGACATGGCCAACACCATGAGGGAGGCAGTGGCACAACAATGGGCCCCTGACACTAGCCACACCTCCTTGTTCGCCCATGTGCCTCATTGTAACGTTCCTCTGCCCTTGTCCTGGGATTCCTCACTGGGATCAGTAGCTATGAGAGGTTGGGGTAACCAGAGTCACCTTTAAATATCGAGGGACAGCTGTTAGACACACACTAACCCTTAGGGACAACCCCATACACAGACACCAACATATATTGGGTGGGGAACTTGGGCTCACCTATTAGCCACACCCGGTGCCTCTGGAGTTGAGCCATCACATATGAGATGCTGCTATTCCTCAGGATAAAGGCGTCATGCACAGAGCCAGGATACTTGGCATTCACATGGGAGATGTACTGGTCAGCCAAACACACCATCTGCACATTCATAGAGTGTTAGCTTTTTTATTCCTGAACACCTGTTAATTTCTCCAGGGAGGGACAAATGCTACATGTGTACCATCAATGGCACCAATGATGTTGGGGGTATGTCCCAGGGCATAAAAGTCAGCTTTCACTGTGGCCAAATCCTCCACCTGGGGGAATACGATATAGCTGTGCATGTGTTTCAGCAGGGCAGACAACACTCTGGTCAAAACGTTGGAGAATATTGGCTGAGACATCCCTGATGTCATGGCCACTGTTGTTTGGAAGGAACCACTTGCCAGGAAATGGAGCACTGACAGGACCTGCACTAGAGGGGGTATACCTGTGGGCTGGTGGATAGCTGACATCAGGTCTGGCTCCAATTGGGCACACAGTTCTTGGATTGTGGCCCGATCAAGTCTGTATGTTAGGATAATGTGTCTGTCCTCTATTGTCACAAGGTCCACCAGGGGTCTGTACACTGGAGGATGTCTCCATCTCATGTTCATCCTCAGCCGTTGAAGCCTAGGGAGGAAAACGGTGAGCAGAGGGTCATATTCACACATCAGTTGCTATAATGATGCATTTCTTCATTTACAGAACCAGCATGTGAATCCGAGAGTCAGTTGATGTGCCAATGTCTGCTGTGATGCAGTTAGGTGCCATCGCCTGTGCCCCCCTGAAATGGCGACTGCCTGCCCTGTGAGGAGGGACAAGTGGAAATAAGGTAATTCCGCTGGCGTTGTGCGCCATTGCGGTCGGCGGTCGATGACCGCCGTGCAACTTTGCATTGGTTATCATTGGGCCCCATGTGTTCCAGGAGCCAATGGCGATGTACGCCGGAGGTGACGTGCGCACCGCCGCGGATGTGACGGCCATTTTCTATCTCTTCACTCACTTGCTACCTGACCTTTAACAGGAGAAGATCTACACTGCAAGTGCTGCTGTGCCGTGTGCCTGGAAGCGACAATGGCTCATGCGTCTGGGGAAAGGGCCCCTGCCTTCACTGCGGAGGAGTTGGAGAGCCTGGTGGATGGGGTCCAACCCCAGTACACTTTACTCTATGGTCCTCCAGACAAACAGGTGAGTACACTGTGAGCATGATACGTGGGCCATGAATGTATGGAATGATGTGTGTGTAAGCCACATGTAGGGGGGGGGCTGAGGTGTCCTGGGCAGAGTGCTGCATGTATGGTGGTCAATGTATGTGCATTAGTGGATGGGAGGGATATGGTGGGCCATGAGTGTGACGGTCCGGATGGTATTACTAATCCCTTTCCTGCTGTACTTTTCCTGCAGGTCAGCGCCCATCAGAAAAAGGGTATTTGGTGTGCCATCGCCAAGGAGGTGCGGACCCTGGGGGTCTTGGACAGGTGGAGCACCCACTGCCGCAAACGGTGGGAGGACCTGTGCCGCTTGGCAAGGAAGACGGTGGAGGCCTAGCTGGGGCTGGCCTCCCAACGAGGAAGTGGTGCCCGTCGTACCCTGACCCCCCTGATGTTCTGCATCCTGGCGGTGGCCTATCCGGAGTTGGATGGGCGCTTGAGGGCATCACAGTAGCCACAAGGGTGTGAGTACAAATTCCTATTCATGAGTTGGTGCGCGTTAAGGTTTTACCTGGGTGGGGGATGTGGATTGTGGGTGCCCCTAGGACATGGTGAACATGGCAGGGTAGGTCCCTCGTTGGGCAGGCACTGAAGCAGTCTAAACCCAATGGTGTTAGTGGGCATCTACTACTGGGCAGGGTCCTGTGGGTTTCAGGTGTGCAGCTGATGGCTTTATGCCATGCCCCCCATGGGCTGGTGACTAGCATTGTAACTGGTAATGCATGCCTAATGCATAGGACAGCTCCCTGTGTGTTGTGTACGCCAACGGTGGTGTTGTTGCTGGCATTGACCAAGTGTATCCTCTGTCCCCCCCCCTTTTTGTTTTGTCACCCTGTCCTTGTGTGCAGTAGCATCATCTGGCGGAGGAGCAGAGGCCCCAGCGACGGAGGGAGCTGCATCCCACATGGGCCTGGAGGCCGAATCCACCGAGGGTGAGGACACCAGTGGGAGGGAGGGCGAAGGGAGCACCACGATGGAGACAGGAGGGGACACTACAGACAGCGTCTCCTCCTCAGATGGAAGCTCCCTGGTGGTGGCAGACACCTCTGTGCCCACCCCAACAACAGGTACAGCCGCCACCCCCCCACCAGCACTGCCCTCCCAGCAGCCCCTCTGTGTGTTTCCCATGCCCGCTCACCCAGGAGGGTGGGCATCTCCTTCGCCCCAGGCACCTCAGGCCTTGCCCCAGTCAGCCCTGCTGCCCTCAGTGAGGAGGCTATTGACCTCCTGAGATCCCTCACTGTTGGGCAATCAACGATTCTGAATGCCATCCAGAGTGTCGAGAGGGCAACAAGAGTATGCAACAAACAAATGCATACCTGGAGGGCATTCACTCTGGCGTGGTGGCCCAACAGAGAGCATTTCAGGCTCTGGCCTTCACACTGATGGCAGCCATTGTCCCTGTCTGTTGCCTCCCCCCTCCAACTTCCTCTACCAGTCCCAATCCCCTCAACCCCAGCCTATCCCAAGCACACCTTCAGACCAGCATTCACCCACATCAACACACAAAAGTGGCTCAGGCAAACACAAGCACCACACTTCATCTCATAGGCACTCACACAAGCACCATCCCCATGCAGAAACACCAACATCCACTGCCTCCACTGTGTCCCCCTCCTCCTCCTCATCCACATCCCTTCCAGTAGCGTCTCCACTCACACCTGCATGCACTACATCCTCATCCACTACCTCCATCACCAGTACTAGACACCCCTCACTGGCAGTCACCACCCCCACATTCATGCACATGTCCCCTGTGTCCTCTCCCACTGTGTCTGTGACCCCTCCTCCCAAAGTACAGAAACGCAAGCACACACCCACCAAATAACCATCCACCTCACAACAGCATCCATGCACCCAAACACAGCAGACTGATACCTCCTACAACCAATCCCTCTTCCTCCACTCCCAAAGCTTCACCCTCTTCCCGCCTCAATGTCCCTAAGAAGCTTTTCCTAGCCAACATTGACCTGTTCCCTAACCCCCCCCATCCTTCCCCTTAGGCCAGGGTGGCCAAATCCCAGCCCAGCACCTCAGCCACCAAGTCCATGTGTGCTGTGGTTCCTGCAGCTGTCAGAGGCTCAAAGGGGGCATCCGTCAGGCCAGCCAGTGTGCCACCAACCCCTGCCAAGGCAAAGAACATTCCACCACCTGGCAAGGTGAAGAAGGGGACAGCATCCAGTAGTGGGAAGGAGCCACAACCACCCAGCAAGGCCCCCTCAAAGACTCCAGCTGCCAGACCCAAGGTGACACCACCATCTGCCAAGGGCAGGAATGGGCACAAAACACCAGCCAAGGCACTTCAGCCGTCCGAGCCTGCAGGTGAAGGCCTCGTGGCTACCAGCACAACCGCCAGCACCGCCACCTGCACCGCTGCCAGCACTGCCGCAAGCACTGCCACCTGCACCACCACTTGCCCCGCCACAAGCACCACTACTGTCAGCAGCAGCAGCCCCAGTGGGCCGCAAACAGTGGGCCACAAGCACTGCCACCTGCACCACCACCTGCACTGCTGACAGTAGTACCACTGCCAGCAGAAGCAGCCCCAGTGGGCAGCCATCCGAGGCTGCAGGAGAAGGGCTGCAGCCTCCCCCACCACTTGCAGCACCGGCACCTCCACTGCAGCCAGCACTGCCACCTGCACCGCCGCTAGTCCTGCCGCAAGCACCGCCACCTGCACCACTGACAGTACCACGACTGCCAGTAGCAGCAGCCTCAGCTGGAAGCCGTCCAAGGCTGCAGGAGAAGGACTGGAGCCTTCCCTCACTACTGGCAGCACCCCCACCAGCACCGGCACTACCACCACTGTGCAGCCGTAGCCGTCGGCTGATAGACTGTAGCCCTGACTCTATGGACTATCCTGCATCCTGACCACTGCAAATCTCGTGGCTCTGACACCCAGGTGAGGGACTGCGACCTTGCACCCCCCAAGTGCTGCATCACTGGGCACAAAGCCCCCTCCAGAACCATTGGAGAAAGGCAACCACTCACCCTATCCTTGGCAGTATGAAGCACACTGGGCACAAAGCCCTCTCCAGAACCAGTGGAGAAAGTCATCCACTCACCCTATCCTTGGCAGGATGAAGCACACTGGGCACAAAGCCCACTCCAGAAACAGTGGAAAAGAGGTATCCACTCACCATATCCTTGGCAGGATGAAGCACACTGGGCACAAAACCCCCTCCAGAACCAGTGGAGAAAGGCATCCACTCACCCTATCCTTGGCAGGATGAAGCACACTGGGCAAAATGCCCCCTCCAGAACTAATGGAGAAAGGCATCCACTCACCGCATCCTTCCCAGGATGAAGCACACTGGGCACAATGCCCCCTCCAGAACCAGTGGAAGAAGCCATCCACTTGACAGACTGTGGCCTTGCACTCCCCAGGACCAGGCAGTGGGCAAACCACCCAGTTGAGAGACTGTGGCCTTGCACTCCCCAGGACCAGGCAGTGGACAAACCACCCACTTGAGAGACTGTGGCTTTGCACTCCCCAGGACCAGGCAGTTGGCAAACCACCCACTTGAGAGACTGTGGCCTTGCACTCCCCAGGACCAAGCAGTGGGCAAACCACCCACTTGAGAGACTGTGGCTTTGCACTCCCCAGGACCATTCAGTGGGCAAACCACCCACTTGAGAGACTGTGGCCTTGCACTCCCCAGGACCAGGCAGTGGGCAAACCACCCTCTTGAAAGACTGTGGCCTTGCACTCCCCAGGACCAAGCAGTGGGCAAACCACCCACTTGAGAGACTGTGGCGTTGCACTCCCCAAGACCAAGCAGTGGGCAAATCACCCACTTGAGAGACTTGAGAGACTGTGGCCTTGCACTCCCCAGGACATCGCTGTGGGCATGGAGCCCCCTCCAGGAGCAGTGGCGTTGTACCATCTTCCGGCTGAGGTGCCTCCCTTCCCCGTCCCCTGAGGTGCCTGTGTGTTTTCAACCTGATGCCCCTCCAGTGTTCTCTCCGGTTTGAGGCTTGAGTCTAGTGTGGGCTTGGCCTATGTTTTATGGCCTAGTGGGCCACAGACTATTTTTGTGTGGATATTGTCCCTTATTTTGAATATATTGTATATATTGTACATACTGTTTATTTATTTATGAATGTATTTCTCTAAAATTCTAATATTACACTAATTTGACTCAATACCTTTTGTCTTGGCGTTCTTCCAGAGGGTTACAGGGTGTATATGTAATGTTGTTGCATGTGTTTGCGTGTCTGGTATTGGGGGTGAGGGTGGCGGTGGGGATGTTGCGTGTTGCGTGTGTGTGTCACTCTCTTTTTCCTCCCTCCTCCCCTGTCTACTAGGTGCTGTCCTCACCGTTTTTGTCGTCGCCGCCGTTGGTACTCCTGAGCTATGAGAAGATACACCAGCATGGGCAGGACGTGCAGCTCGGGCTCCATGGCGTCCTGGTTCTTCCTTGAGTGTCGAGAGGTGAGTGGTTTCCCTTCCAAGTACTGTTTCCGCCGTGCTTTTGATGGCATTGGTACTGCCCCGGAAAAGCTGGTGGATGGGCTTGTTGTAATGGGGTGGGTGGTACATTGTCTTTCACCTGGCTGTTGGCAGTTACCGCCGCGGTGTTCGTTGCTACCGCCGTGGCGGTCGGAGTGTTAAAGTGGCTGTATGTGTTGCCGGTTTCCACCGTGGTCGTGATTCCATTTTTTTTACCGCCGGCCTGTTGGCGGTATTACCGCTGCTTTAACACCGACCGCCAGGGTTGTAATGAGGGCCATTGTGTTTTTACCACTCTTAGTACCCCTACCATTCTGCATTCCTGTCTCTTTCCACCACCCCATAGGCCCCTCCCATACCCCCTGCTTGTCATAAAATGTATGCTTACATTATATGCTGGTCAGATTGTCGGAAAATCTGAAACTCATGCTACTCAATCTTATTGACCAAGCTATGACCCTGGGTGCAAGTGGTCTGTGTCCCTGTGTCAGTGTATAGCCAGTCCACAAACGTGATTGATCTTTTTGACCGTAGGAATGCCATTACCTCTATTGTGGGTTTTATTATTTAAGATGCTGATATATTGCAAGAATTTAGCCTGGTTGTTGCAACCAAGTAGGGTGTAAACATGTAACTGGTCTGATTCTATGTGCCTTGTCTACGTTGACCACAGTAGAAATCCGTAAGCCATTTTTTGTACTTCATAGATGCTGTTTCGCAGCCATATTGGATTTGTCCGTGTTATATTTTCTAACAGCTACTCTTAGAGCCAATCTGTTTTTTAAAACTTTTTAAGTCAGTTGAATACCATGAAGTTTTGGCAGTCCCTGGCTTCTTAGTTGCCACTCGATTATGGTTTCCCTTCCTTCTTGAGCCACAGTAACGTGATAAGAATCTGTAGGAGTGTTGTACCTATTAATAGATTGATTGGTTGGCATGAATAAAACATTTTACCTTTAACCATCTTACGTAATGCCATGCTACGAAATATGTGTGCCTTCTGTTCCTAAAACTTTGTAAAAGATGTGTTAATTTAGAGGAGAATCAGATCTTTTGGACATTTCCTTAAAGACAGAATCTGTGTTAGTTTATTTGCAGATCCTTATAATTGTGCTTATACTTTAAATTAATTACCTAATTAACTCACTACGTTAGGTTGATAACTTTAGAAGTTTGTCATTGGTATGTTTTATTTGTAGCGGTGGACAAAATCTATGAGAGACTCAGATAGTTCAGATAGCCTTCTTTCTGTCCAACGACCACTTGATTTCTTAATTAGTGTGTGAACAATGTTTGGTGGCCAGTATTGGATGTGGCTTATTAATTAAGCTAATTAACATTAATTGGGCTAATTAGTGAAATATGTTGATTGATGAGGAGTTGGAGAATCCTGGAGATTTCTGGAGTATTGCCAAAGTACCTGTTGACGTTGTCCAGAAGTTTGATTTTGTGAGTATTATTAGATTTTGTACAGTGGTGTGTTTTGTGACTCGTGTTGAATGTTTTGGCCATTTAATCTGTGTTGTATTGTGTCATGTACTGTATGTGGCGCAGTGAGATTTGTGGATGATGGTGCATTACTAAAAATTGAGTATTTATTTATTTTGACATTGTGTATCCGTGGAAGGTTCAAAGGTGGTGCACTTGGTCTATGCATAATCTGAAGCTATGAGATCCTTAATAGTCTAGTGGTGAATGAGAATTAATTAGGAATGGTGGTATTTATTCAGTTCACAAGGGTAAACTGTACTTATTACAGATTAAGCCATTGCTGGTCAGAGATTGGCTCAGTAGGTTTAATGGGGTAGTGCTTTGAAACACTGATTCCCTTTTGAGGTGAGTTTAACTTCAGTGCCTGGTACACAGACACTGGTTTACTGTTTTTGATTTTATTGAATTACTGCATTTGGAGTATCGCTTGAAATTGTATGGTAAATCATTGTACATGTATATTGTGACTTTTTATTAAACTGCAATGTGTGTTATTGTGACAAAATCTAATAATTCACTGTCAGGAGGGCAAGCTCTGCCTCCAGTTGAAAGTGCTGCACATGAAATGCTTTTGAATCATGGCATGCATATTTGTCCAATGCTTAAAGAGTGGGATAAGGCTACTGCAAATAATAAAGAGCTGAAATGTCCTAAAAATGATGTGTTTGAAGGAAAGAAACATTATTACTTAGGGCATGTTTGTTTGAAATTAAACTACAACTGAGAACTGCAGTGTGTTTCAAGCACTGAATGAAAGGGATTTTGTAGTTCATGAGAAAGCACATTATAAAATGTTGAAAGGTCAAATCGGAAAGGATTTTCACAACTGGATGCATGCAAATGTATTTGCAGAAAAAGGAATGAGGAAGTGTTAGAAATTGTTGGGGTATTTTATGTAATTGCCAGTGATCTAAATAAAAACCAATCACAAGTAAATAATAATAAAGATGAGAGAAACAGAGATTCTGGAAGAAAAAGATGATGAATTTAAGGGTCATTTATTGATTGTGACAAAACCACCTCCTAAAAATGAGGTTCATGTACAGATTCAAGAACCTGAGTTAAGCGAATTAGGTGAAAGGGAAGATGATCCTGAGGCTGATGAAACATTAAAACCTAAGTCAAGGGTTGTGGAAAACAATGCTTCAAGACATATATTAGATTTAGAAGAATTTGTAGATTCAGATATTTGTCACTGAAAATTTCAAATATTAGCTTTTGATGAATTGGTGCTTTTGAATTTTGAAGCAGAGAAGGGAACTTCTCATGCAACCGAAAATTTTGAAAGAATGGCTGAATAAATGGGTGTGAGTCGGGCTTTTTGAGAGTCTTATAAAATGAGACTTACAGAATCTGAATTACAAAAATAAAGTAGTGTACAATTAAAATCAAATTTCGGAGAAATTATAGATTTACTTAGAGCATGGGGGTTGTGAAAAAGCATAAATATAATTCGGTTGAAAAGCCATAGAAAAACAAAATGAAGAAAGTCATGAGTGGTTCTTAATGTGAAGTTGTTGAAAAAGAGCCCCCATTGATAGAAGTACCTGGGTGATTTTCTCAGCATGTACTTGAGCAACTAGGACCTTTGAACTTTAACAAATATTGTTCTAGAATTTAGGGGGTCATTATGAGTTCGGTGGACAGTTTTCACCGTCTGCCAAACTTCTGATGGGGAGGTTGCTGTCACACAGGCTACCTACCTGCCAGCCCTATTAAGAGTTTCCTGCTAGGGTGACGGGCAGAAACTTCGGTATCCACCCGCCAGCCTAGCGGGAAACAAGCTACAGTATTGTCACCGGCTAGCAATCAAGCCGGCGGAAATGCTGTAGCCCGCACCTACACCATCGCCATGTTCGCTGTCTGCAAAGCACGGTGCTAGACACGGGGGCCCCTGCACTACCCATGCCAAGTGCACCCCTGCGGCCCCTTGCACCTGTTCTCTGCCTGCCTAACACTGCCATGAAAAGACTGGCAGAGAATGAGGTTGTAATCCCCAGGGCAGCGCTGCTTGCAGTGCTGCCCTGTTGGATTAGGATCTCCACCACCTCCAAACCACTGGGATCCAAGATCCTGGGAGAGCTGGCGGTTTCCTGGTGGTCTGACCGCAAGCGTATTAATGTGGCGGTCCAGAAAGCCACTGCGAGTGTGGTGGTCTGTAGATCCCCACCCCCGTAATGAGGAACTTGAAAAGACATACACTGAAGTGGGCAGGGTTGTGACAGTTTTAAAAGTGCTCTGTGAAGATTTGAATGCATTATTTTCAAATATTGTGAGTAAATATTTCTGGAATGAATATTAAACTAAGGTAAAGTGGCCAGAAAACAAATCATGTAGACATGGTCCTAAGTACAAGCCTTTCCAAATTGTTATGCAAAATTATACTCAGGTAATTGGGCTTGCAAAATTAAAGGTTGCAGCAAAACAGGATCATTGGTCAACAGTTATGAAACTGACACAAAATTCTGATTAGTCAGTACATGCATATTATGAGAGATTAATGTAGATTTACAGGCAACACAGTGGAATAGATGATCCATCATAGAAAGGAGCACTGGGATTTGTTTAAGCTTTTGTGCTAGGTTTGCATCCAGCAATGAGTTCACAGATTCGGGAAAGTGTAATTTGTTGGCAAGCAAAATATAGTTGTGTTTATTGTCAGTTGAAAAAGAAGTCAACTAAAGAGAAGTTGATGATGATGCAAAATACATTATTTCAGAATGGTGTTCAAGGAGTTTTCCATTCTCCTTGAATGCAACTGCAGGGTCCTACAGAAGGTGGAGGAAACAGTTCTTAAGGAAGAGGTAGAGGGTTTAATAACAATGATAATAATTGTCCAATGAGATATGAAGCCTGTCACATTTGTGGTAAAGATGGACATTGGAAGAAAAAAAAATAAGTTTGGCATTAAATAATATGCTACTGTGACACAAACAGTACCTGACATGAATATCGTGCAACAGAGTGTGACTTCAATGGCAAAGAAAGGGATGAAACAGCTAATGGTCCCAGCCCTACTGGGATGTGTGCAAAACATGCAGAGTACAAGGCATCTCAATGAAAAATGTGCATCCATCTCCAGTTTTAAAATGGTATAGCAGGATTTCCACGGAATATGCATAGTTTTCAATTTCAACAAAATCCAGTTCAACCCCAAGTAAGACCATCAGTGATTAGTGATTCATTTCCACAGTTAGCGCGTATCCTCAGACTTCCACAAGAACCAAGTTGTGCCTGACTTGACACAATGACAGTGCCTGAGGGGGAGGAGGACTGAATACTTGGTGTAGCTCTTGAGGTAGACCAGTATGGTCATGTAGAAAGGGAATGGCCATCCCATCTTATTTATGGTTGCAAAAGTTGCTAACCATTCCACAGTTAGACTAGTGGGAGTTTCAAACTTACCCCTGTCGGGAAAGGAAGACCATGTAGTTGGCATTTCAAATAAAAACTTAACTAATAAGTTGTTAACAAATAAATACTCCTGTAAAAATAGGCTCAGCTATAAATAAGCATTAATTTATAATTAAAGAAACAAGTCCAGAAAATCTATTAGGTTATGCTTTGTTATGTAAGCTAAATTGTGTGATTTATTGAACTTTGGATAGTATTTGTATTTAAACAAATGTTCCTGATGTTGATTTCAAAATGTAATCACAAGAAACAAAAATTGGTATGTTTTGAGTTCTCACAGATCAGGGCTTATGTTGCTTAACGTGAATTTACCTTGAAAAACAAAAGACAAGAGGCATTTGGCAAAACCGGAATTAATTTAATTAAACATTACATCCAGGAGAACAGATACAGAGCGGGGAATGAGGTCTGTCTCAAGCTACATTTGCTCTGCACCAGGTTTTATACATTTCTCTGGGTATAATAAAATAATTACAGCATTCTTTTTTGAGGTGAAGATTGTGGACATTTGTCATAGAGTCATAATTTAGGTCCTGATAATGAATGCAGGTGGGCCTCCACCTTGCATTAACACAATGTGGCCAGCAGGTAACAAAAACGTTTGATTCACAAAATCAAGCTCAAGTTCTCTGCTTGGATTCAGAGGGTCAGAACAGAGTTGCAAAGTTTAGAAACAAGAAAAATTAAATTGAACTCTGAAAACCCAAAGAGCAGATCAAAGTGCACCACTTGCAATTTGTGCAAACCAAGAAACAGATGAAACTCAAGCAAATCGAGCTAATAAAACTGAAGAGGGAAGTTTGATTCAAGCTGATTTGCAATAGTAAAAGAGAGCGTGAATACTGCATTGATGAATTATATGAGAAGTGTCTTTTAACCTATTTAGCTTGCTCAGTTTTAGCACATTTATTTAATTGTTTCTTCCAAGATGGCTGCCATGTTTATAGTTAGGAAGATGTTTTAGTTTCATGTTATCAGTGCCACTCTGTAAAGGCGTCACTATTAACGTCAAAGGTAAATGAGATAGGTAGGTTTTCACATTATGTACTTTCCCACTTTCGTGTGACAGTAACATAATGTACCTTTTCAGGGAATTGGTTATATAAATGGTGCCCCAAGCATGTCTTTTTATCTATTGTTTGGGAACATACCTGCGTCAGGGGTCCTACCAGATCTGTATGAATACATCTCACAAAGACAAGATAATCAGAGGGATTCCTACCAAATGCCATGGATGCTATCTATGCTACACGTTGCCTTGATGCTGACCCGATCTTTGTGTCCCCACAGAGTCTGATCTAGAGACCACATTCCAAGGTAATGAGGTTTGGAGGTGCTCTTCTCATGGACATGGTACTGTCAGATTAGGTTTAACACACCTAGCTCCCTTTAGGTTAGAGATTAGGTTCATCATGCTAGGGTATTAGGGCTTATTTCACATCAATTTCACATTTCATATTATTGAAGATGGTGTGGGTCTTTGTATTCATGACTCTCATTTTACCATTCTATTTTTTGCATTGTTCATTATCCTAATCATTGCAACCCATGCAAATTACAGTAGATTGCAGTCTTGTTAATAAAACCTATTGAAATATTTACTGCATCTCTTTTATTGCCTGTGTGTTGACTGAGACATGTTGTTAATGTGAGAAAGGGGTAATCTCCGTTTAACCACAATCTCCCTGAGATGTCGCACTCATGAGTCCTTGTGTAAAGGCTGCCACAAACCAGCTTTTACTGTTTCGGTTTTTGGTGAGGTACTGCTGGTGAGCTGGGAGGGTTGGGACGACAGTTACAACTTGTTGTAGGATTGGCCTAGTCACCTGCAAACAAAAGTACTGTTCTCCTTAAACCAGCAGCCTTGCCTAGAGCAAGAGTCAAACTACGACAAAATGGACCTGGAGGAGCTGGGATAGAGTTGTGGGTGTCCGTCGAAGTAGCACGAGGAGCAGGCCAGGCATCACAGATGGTCGTTACTGTAAAGCGAAGATTCTGTCGGCATTATGGATGGTTAGGGCTGATGCTTTGTGTTGGCTGTCACTGCAATACTCAATGCTGTGGTGCAAAGCAATGTGCCTGCATTTATGAAAAGCCGAAAAACTTCAGGGGAGCTCAACTGAGCAACACCAAGGGTCCAGGACCTGATAACACCACTTGGGGGCCAGGAACTCACTCCACCAGAAGCCAACAGGTCTCAGGCAGTTCCAGTTGCAGGTAGAGCTAGCAGGTCAGCTGGGCAGATACAGGGAGCCTTTGAGCTTGTTATGTCTGTGTATCTCAGAACAGTAGGTCATGTAGCTCAGAACAGGAGGTCAGCTGGCTGACCTTTGGAGTCACTTCAGCCTGGGATGAAGAGTGCAGGTCCAATCTTCCTTCTCAGCAAGCAGGGCAGCAGAGCTGTAGATTAGCAGGGCAGCAGTGTGGCACTCCCTATGGCAGCAAAGCAGCACAGCATTCCTTCTTCTGTAGTATTCACAGGTGTAGGAGTATACTGAAGGGTTTGTGTCTGAGGTCTAAAATGTATACCTGGTTTCTTCATTGAAGTGGGAGATGCTTCTAGAGGTTTCTCTTTGAAGTGCACAAGTTCCCTGCGTCTCTTTCCCTGACTTCAGATTAACTACATGAGGTATGCACTCCTTTGTGAATTGGCAGGACACAGCCTATTCTGGTGGAAGTAGGGCTGTGACTCCATCCTCCCATTCTTACAGTGATGGACCATCCACGCACACCTAGACTCTCTATTGTGTGCATCTACCAACTACACCCAGTCATGTGACCCAGAAAAAGGCTGTGGGCACCAAGTGGCTAAAACAGGAAAATGCCAACTTTCTAAAAGTGCCATTTGCAAAATTGTATTAACAAATTTGACTTCACCACAAAAGTTTTTTTTGTTACAATTCCAAAGCCATGAAAATGAACTATTTACCTGTTCCCATTTGGATGTCAGAGCTTATTAAATGTAATAAGGTAACTCCAATGTTATTGCATGGGTGAAGTGGGCCTTGCACTATTGAAAAACAAATGTAAGAGTATTTTACTACCAGGACATGCAAAACTTAAAATACCATGTCCTACTTTTTAAAAACATTGCACCCTGCCCTTGTGGGATGTTTAGAGGCCTATCATAGGGGTGATCTATCTGTATTAAAAAGGTAGGTTTTAGCATGAAATTTTTTTATTTTGCCAGGTCGAAATGGCAGTTTAAAACTGCACACACAGAATGCAATGGCAGCTATTCAGCTAATGACAGAATTCAAGCGCTACATAGGTGAGTGGCATAATAATTGCTGCACTAGTAGCATCTGATTTACAGACCCTGGGTACATGCAGTACCACTTTACTAGGGACTTAAATTAAATGTGTCAAGTAGTGAGCACACACACTTTAGCACTGATTAGAAGTGATAAAGTGGACAGGGTCCTAAGGCTAACAAAAACCAGATCAGACAATTATTGAAGAATAAGCCAAAATGTAAGACCACACTACAGCTGACAGGTCTAACAGCTGTACTTCATTTATTATAACAAGATCACCTGCATTGCCAACCATCTATGAAATGCCACAGAAAGTGCATATATATGCCTTTTTTATTTTAGAAAATCAACTAACATACAGATTGCGTCATGATCTGGCCTAACACAATATTTTTTGCTCCCCCCAGGTGGAAGGATGCTCTTCCTGTTACAAGTTGCAAGGTTGCTTAGCTGAGCTCGGCTATAGTTGTACAAGCTATTGTATTCATCTTCTTCATGATGTATGATTTCATATCCTTAATTAAATATGTAGAGCTCTAACCAATAAGATGCCGTAACAAGTAAGCCATATTAGGGGTACTGTACCAACTAATAGACTGATTAGTTGACACAAATGAAACATTTTAATCTAATCATTCGAAATATGTGCAGTTTTAACCAATAAGATGCTTTAGAAAGTAGGACTTACTATGGGTGATGTACAAGCTAATAGACATATTGGTTTACATGAATTAAACATTTTAACTCCAATAATTTACATCATGTCATACTATGAAACGTGTGTGCCTTATGGCCCTACAATATTATGAAAGATGCGTTGTTTTGGAGGCGACCCAGATCTTTTGATTTTACTTCAGAAACAAGCTTTATGTCAGTCTATTTAAGGATCTAATTAGATTCTTATAATTTTGCTAATCCTATAGATTACTTAAATAAATAGTTTTTGCTTTCTGCACTGAATAAATCCATGAGATTGATACTATTAGACTTTGGCTTATAGCCTTGGACTACGACTTAGAAACACTCTGATAGACCAGTTCCAGCTTAACGACCCTCTTAATTCCTTAATTGGAGCGTCTACAACTTAAATAAACACAATTACTAGGACAGGGAAAGCCATACCAGTCTAAAGCTTGTTGCTGGTATGGGCCTACTGCTGTGTTTCATCCACATTAAAAACACAGCTCAGTGCATGAGTCACTGACAACCAATCATCTTAAATGAACAGTTAAGGTCCTCTTGTAATGTCACTCAATTCTCAAGCTTCACAACCCATGCTGGGCAAAAAACATCTTTAAAAAGGACCAGGACACAATATGTGAAAATAATCATATGCTGATTTAGACTCTGGTGAGTGAAGAAACCCAGTACTAGACTATGGTGAAAAGAGTCTTTAGTAAAAATAAAGTAATAACTAACTTGTATACAATAACTAATAATACCTTATAACAATGTACAGTATTATAACGTACATTAGTTTGTTGTGGCCTACCCCTTTCAAAGTTAACCAGCTTCCACTACAAGAATAGAAGCAAAAATGGGTCTTGATGAGCACTCTTTTATTCTGTAGCTTCCACTTGAACTTAGACATTACACTTTAGGTTTTGTAAAATAAATCAGTGGGCACTCTTCTGATTAAATAAAGAAATGAATAAAAAATGTATAAACACAAAGGAACAATTTAAACCAAAACATAATTCATATGCCCTTCAGGTCAAGGATGTGCGAAATCACTTCAACTCCCCTTGTATTTCGGTGAATCTATTTCCATAAAAGACAATCTTTTTCAGGTGAGTTCAACCTAGAACTGTCTTTCTTAAGCCCCCAGACCTTTGACACCATATGTCACCATCTCAAAATATCTAAAGGCTCACCCTTTGGGACAATACAAGCAATGAGCTGATGATTTTCTTACACTGGACTTCAACTATTATTTACATTTGTTAAATATTATAATGTTCTGCCTCTCCCTATCTAAGTGTAAGCAAACCTATTACCTTTGAGCATTTCATGCAACATTCCTTGTTTCTGGGACACTTTGTACACTCGCAGCAGGTGATCCCAGAGAAGTGTTTGTTAAGTTCCAGCAATAACAATTATTTTAAAATCAAGAAAACAACGTAATAAAATGTCCAATTCATTTTAGAAAAATGGAGAAAACATTAACAAGCACAAAGACATCAAGATCGTTAAAACAGGTTAAAGAGAGCCAGGGAGCAATCTTTCCAAGTTTTAATGCAAAAAGTGCCTAGAAAAAACAAGACACTATTGAAAAACAGCAGTTCACAGTTGACCCTGGCCTATGTGGTTAACCTCAAGTCCAACACAATGGAACACAAGTCAGCTGCACTTAGCATGTCATCCCAGACAAAGATTTTACCTTCAGCCTTAGAACCTAAATGCAAGGAAAGATCAACTTCTTTCTGGCCAGTCCTGTTGCTTCCCAAGGGTGGGCATCTGAGCACTGGGTCTTTATCTAGCCAGGTCTCCTGCAGGATTCAATTATCTGTGGTCAGCTGGGCCATTTTGGAGTTAGGAGTCTTCATGCTTTTGTGTCCCTGAAGTGGGACAACATCTGAAGCTTAGAGAGCAGTTCTTACCCCTTTATTCTAGCAGGAGCCAGGAATACTTAAGTCCTTGATTTGTTGAGCGATTCTTCTTCATCCAGCAGGAGTCTTCTTTTTTCCAGCAGGGCATTCTCCTACAGGTTTAGTAAAACAATCCTAACTATTTTATCATAGCCCCCAACTCCTGTTTTAGTATCTCCTCTTTTCCTTACTGTACAATTACTCTTGGATCAATATGGCACAACCCTCTGGCCACCAGACAGGCCTGTCATCAGCTCCTCGATTACTCACTTACTTACATGATCTCTCCTCACATATGAAAGCGTCCAAATTGGTCAGGCTGTGTAGGAGGGTCATACGAATGAATAAGAGAAGACTCTAGGGCATCTCCAAGTTAAAAGAGGTAAGTCTAAACTGCCCTTTCGTCTTCCAACTCTTCCTGTCCACTCCCAGACTTACTGATAAATGGTCTGCAGTTAGCACCACCAGCTCTTTCTGGCCTCAGAGGCAGCTCTGGAGGTATGATGAGTGGCAGAGCTACTTGTCAGATGGACAGAGCATTAGGGACATTAGATGCTACAACCATAAAATCACATAATCTGTTGGAAACAACACAGAGCGCACACAGTGCATTTATGCCATGTTCTGTGCCAGGTCCTTTAGTCCAAAACACCTGCACATAACCTCCAGCAATTACCATAGGGTTTGGGCACATGGTGTGACTTTTCCCCACAACATGCACCCAATACTGTGCCCCCAAACCTATGGTACATGGCCTCCAGATGTACAGCAGACAATGGGCATGGGACAAAGCACTCATTCCCTTTCTGCACTTAGTTCTTTTGCTCCCAAACTTTCCCAATCTCACCGGACAAGCTGTACGGTAGCAGTTAGCTGCCTTGACTGTCCTTATGTCCTGCAGGAAATAGTGGCATAATTTGTCCCAGTTAAAAAAAAAAGGTTGCTGTTGATAATAGCCATAGCTTCAACAAGAATAGAAGCTTTTCTACAACATCTAGACCAGCTGCTGTGGTATGTGTAGGATCATAGCTCTTACAGATGCCCCAGACCATGTACAATTTCCTTGGAGCTGCTGCCAGTTGCCACCTCCTTATGTTGCTTGGGCCACTGACAACTGCTAATTTTCTGGTCTTGGGGGCACTGGGTGTGGATGGGAGGGATGGGACCTTGGTCATTCCACAGTATTTGGGTCAAGCTAGGGAGCAAAATGTTTGAGGCCGCTCCATGGCTCTTGGACAATGATGCAGATGGACATCCCTAACTGGCACTTGGATAAGATTGTGAATCATTTCAAAGTACTTCTCCCGATCTGTGCACTGGGCCACTAGAGTGTGGGAGCACACATTATTTCATGGCACTTGAGGCAGGTTGTGGGTGATGATGGTTGAATAACCACCGAAACACACAGACACATGTACAAGATTTTTAAAGATGTCTCCAGGCCTTTGACAAGCCCAAGGATAGAAAGAGTTGATGCATGCTGAGAAGTTCCTCCCTGGTTCTTTGGTAAGGCCAGAGCTGATTAAAAATTTGCATTCAGGTCCATTGGCTAAGCTTATGTGCCTTCTTAAACCTTCCTTAGACCCAAGAAAACCAGGAGGATTTGTTTGATTTAATTTTCTTATTCACGATACTCCAGGTCAGTAATGACAAACTGTTTCTTCTAGTTCTTTACTGGTGTAGCATATTTTTGTTTGTGAGTCCTTTCCTTGACTTCATACCTTTACTTTATGTTTGCAGTTAAATGGAGGGAAACAAAAAGGATGTCATCAGAATTTTTTGTATAAGAGTTTTGGTATTATTGCTGGATATGCAATGTGCTTTCCTACTTTTATTACTGGCATACAACTTATTTATATTGCTTTCACTGTATCTGCCACTCTATCAACGCTTTGGTAATACTGAGACAATAGTTGGGCACATTAAATCATGCTCTGTATTTACAAAAGAAGGGTCACGAGTGCTTCAAAAGATGCACTTTTATTTATGTTTTCAAAAGGTGTGCCTTTATTTTACAATGGATTTTCTAGCTTTCAAAAGATGTGTTTTTTTTACAAAGGGTTTTCTTTACAGTTCATAACACTGCGTGCAATTTGCAATTTAACATTTTTGAATGTTCTACGGCTTCCTGTTTATGTTGCTCTCACCCTATCTGCAGTCTCTATCCTCTCTTTAGTTACTTACACCCACAAGTGTACTACTCTTCACCACTTTAATGTATGCTATTCCACTCTGAACCACGTTACCCTTTCTAGGTCACTCCAATCTATGCCACTCCATTGTATGCCACTCCACTGTGTGTCGCTCCACTGTACTCCACTCAATGCCATGCCACTCCACTCCAAGCCATTCCACTCCACTCTACTCTACTCCATTCCACTCCACACCTCACCACTCCATGGCACTTTACACCACTTTACTGAACACCACTCCACTCTATGCCACTCCATGGCACACTAATCTATGCTACTCTATGCCACTCCACTCCACGCACTCTACTCTATGCAACTTTACTGTATGTCATTCCACTCTACACCGCGCAATTCTTCTCTGAGTCAGTGTTCTGTATGCCACTCTATGCTCCTCTATAGCACTCCTTGCCACTCTATGCCACTCCACTGTATGCCTCACCACACATACCACTCTAATGCTCTCCACGCCACTCTACTCTATGCCACTTTACTCTACACCACTTTACTCCAACTTACACCACCCCACTCTACTGTATGCACTCTACTCTATTTCAATCCACTCTATGCCACTCCACTTTATGCCACTCCATGCCACTCTATGGAACTCTACTCTGCACCACCCTGCGCCAATCCACTCTGCCCCACACCACTCTACTTCCGTCACTCTAGTCTCTGCCACTCCACTCTAACCACTCCTCTGTATGCCACTCCCTTCTACACCACTCTATTCTATGTCACTCCTCTCTATGCCACTCTACTCTATGCAACTCCACTCTACTCAACGCCACTCCATTCCACTTTACCCCACACATGCTATTCTATGCCACTCCATTCAACTCTAAGTCACTCCACGTTACTCCATGCCACTACTCCACTCCACATCCCTCTACTGATCGCCACTCTACACCACTCCACCCTATGCCGTTCCACTTTACTCCACTCTACTCCTTGCCACTCTACGCCACTCTACTCAACTCTAATCTACTCTAAACCACTCTACTCTACACCCCACTACTCTACACCACTGTTCTCTACCCCATGGCACTCTCTGCCTTTCCACCCCACTCTATGAGACTCTACACCACCCTACTCTATGCCATTCTACTCCACACTCCTCTACTTTATGCCACTCTACAGCATGCCACTCTATATCACTCTTCCATACTCAACTCTACTCTGTGTTATTCTACTCAACGCCACTCTATTTTATGCCACTTGACACTACACCACTCTACTCTACACCACTCCATGCAACTCTGTGCCACTCCACTCAACTTCACGCTACTCTACTCCACATCACTCTATGCTACTCCACCACACTCTATGCCACTCTGCTCCACTCAACACCTCCATGCACCACTTAACTCCACTCCATACACTATACTCTATGCCACTCTACACCACTCCACTGTATACCACTCCACTCTATGCCACTAGATGCAACACTGTTCTGCTCTTCGCCACTGTTCTCTATGCCACTTTACTCTACACTGCTGCACTGTACGTCACTCTGCTCTATATCACTCTACTCCATGCCGCTCCACTCCACACCACTCTAGTGCACAACACTCCATTGTACGCCACTCCACTATACTCTACTCTTCTCCACTCTACTCCATGTCACTCTACCCCATTCCACTTTAATCCATTCTCCACCTCACTATCCTCTATGCCACTCTTCTCGACGCTACTCTTCCCTATGCCATTCTGCTCTAAGCCACACCATGCCACTAACGTGTAGCCATGCTGAACAGTAGCCATACTGTGTAAGAAATTACTAAAAGATATTGACAAAGCCAATAGCTCTCACATAGGCACGGTAATGCTTGTTTAATTTTCCCGACCTTCACAAGCAGAGTGCAGACTATTTGTCTGTCTGTGGCATACGCAGTACAGAGTTATCTTTTATTTCTCAAAGTATGTCTGGAACAAACTTCCCCAAAACTCTCCGAACCTAGAAGCGGCACTTAGTGGGTATAGGTCATATGTGACTTGCAAATTTGGTGGATTTGTGTTCATCCAATTTTGTAGTTTTTCATAAAGTAAGCTCCCTATGATTAATGCACTGAGGGAGTAAATAGGATTAAACTACACTGAGTTTGAATTTGGCTTTGCTTTCTTCAAGACACTGGCACAGTGGATGAGGCTTTTCCCATGGTAGGTGGATTAAAGGCAATTTAGAGGTTATGATCAGAAACATACCCCTATTAATCCTAGAAAAGTTAAAAGGACAATTCATTTTTCTACTGTACCAAATGATTAATATTTGCCCATTTGTTTCCTGACTACTTTGAGGATTGGAAGGGCACAGCATGGACTTTCCAGTTTCACATTCTGTATTAGTCCCAGGTGCTGTAACAGGAGAGGTGGTGTATGCCACTTCTCTTGGATCATTCTCTGAATAAGAAGCTGAAACCTCAATGAAGACTCTCTACTCTCAAGATGCCTTGGGCATGCATTTTGTTTGGTCCCTCTGATTGCCTAAAAGTTTTTGGCAAAGTCTGTCATATAGAGTCATTGCCAGTGGATACTAAATCTTGACATGAAACTGAGGTATTTCTCAAAAAACACCAAATTGCCATCCACCTGTAGAAGGTGCCCTTGATTTACATCCAGTGATCAAGCAGAGATTAAGTCCATTAGCTTCTTCCCTGATAGCAGAGTCTGTCAGAGACACTGTAGAAGCTGCCGCTACTGAGCAGAAAAGTGCAAAGATGAAGGTCTACTGGCACCATACCATGTCATGTCAATTACTTACAATGGCCAGGTGGTTACCGACCAAGACTTCCAAACAGTGACTGGTTATAACACTTCAAGAGACCATTTCAAGGCTCTTCACCATTATTATTTCAATTTTTCTTGTATGCTTTTTGTGTTTTTTTGACCACAGATATTACTCATTCCTGCGCCTACTTCAAAGTCTCTTTCTAAAGCTACCAAAATATAGTAAAATAATTTTGTTTCAGTGGTCTTTTCTGACTTCAGCTTAGAATTTCAAAGTTTCCTTTTCCTTCTTAATTCTCTCTTCCCCACTTTTCTTATTTCTTTATTTTTCTTCCACATTTTCACAGTGTATGGTGTTAAAATCTTGGCATCTGCTGCATATAGTGTTTCAATGTGTACACTGGGATCTAGGCACTGTACATGTAAATCTTGTCCTTTGGATTCTGGGCCCAGTGCCTCTGTGACTAAACAACTGCATTCAAACAAACCCAGCACTCCTGCTTGTGTTTACAGAACCCACTGTGCAGATGCAATGGCCATTCCCCGTAGAATAAGGACAAAGGGCTTGCGTTTGACTAGAGACTGTAACCATACCCCTTATGAATCTACTGAAAATAACAGCTTGGTTGGGGCTAGCTGCTGAGTGCACCCTCTAGCATTGCCCCAGATCACAATTCCACTGAAACCAGCTGTACTCCACCTGTGCCCATGTGCGGCATGTCTTGAAGGAGGGCTTCACTTTCGCCTAAAACCAGATCCCGTATGAACCCTCTGCCCATACTGTTAGGAGACCCCCACCTTCACACAATAACCTTTTCACCTGAACCATCTGCTCAACGTGGACGGCTGCGTGTAGAAGGCTCTGAGATCTGGACGCAGACTTTGGCCAGGCCTTGCACCCAGGTTTTGACCCAGAGAACACACCATATGCAGTATGTGCTGGGTGCAGGGGTGGCTTGCTGCCAACCCATTGCACCCAGTCCATTTACAACCCATATCAGCTACACACACTATCTGGAATGTGCAGCAAGCTTTGGGAACAGAGCCCCCGTCAACAGCACATGTTCAAAGAATTCACTGCTCATTAAATTGCAACACGTATAAATAGCGATTTCAGAAGCCCAACCACGGCAGTGCTTTATTCTTTTCATTTGTTCTTTTCTCATAAACGCCTTTTTCTGTTTTCGAAAGTTTGACACACATATTTTTTCTAAAGGGAACCCTGTGGACATCTCTCAGTTTCCATTTATGATATTCATCAAGCCCCCTTAACTCTAGAGATTGTTTTTCCTACGGTGCCGAAATCACAAATTTTAAAGGACTCTTTTTGTGATTTAAAATGAGCTGTTTTGCAACCTGTCAGCAGTTTCCCGCTCCTACTAAAGCCTACTGATACCCGGTATTCCTCCAAATGGCCTCAACATTTTTTTCAGCACAGACTATTTATGACTTTTACTTTAAATCGCAATTTCAAGATGATAGAAATATATCAAGTAGATATATCATCAACTAATCACACCTTTCAAAAGTTCAACTTTGATTGACCGAAAATTCCATAGTCTAAGAGAACATAAAATGTAGTCCTCATTTGATCACTAGTTTTTCGGCCTTTTCTTAATAAATTTGGATGGATTTTCACAAAAAAAAAAAAAAAAAAAGTTTGGGGGTTGCGAGGCTCTACAGTTCATCCATCAAGCAGTCTTTGGAATGGGTATGGAAATTAATGGGGGAAAATTTGAAATACGATTTGTAAAATGCGACTGATGGTCAAAATAGAGCTTCGAAGTACTAAAACTTTAAATGCAACCCCTGGAAGAGGAAGGCACTCCTTCATGGAGCTTCGTGGAGGTAGTGTAACTGAAAGAAAGAATAGTTTTTGGGAAAAAACACAAGTTGTCATTTTTTGGAAAGATGGAGAGAGAGTATGCCATAATTTGGTTCCTGCGAATGCTGCTGAGGCCTTTCTCTCTGTATAGTTGGAATTTGGTGAGAAGCATACCACAAGAATTAGAGGACCTAAGTGCTTTCCAAGGTGAATGGAATTTGAATAGTTTTTGAAGACTGTGAGTTCCCACAAGATTAACTGCTCTGTGAATATCAGGTAAGTTCTTGACTTGAATCCTCTAGTCTATTATATGGACAACCAATAAAGATCTTTTTAATTTCGATTAATTAGAACGGTGTCTGGGGAAATGCAGGAGTAGTTTAGCTGTGGAGTTTTGTACCTACTGAAAATCTCTTTCAGGGCCACATATATTTGTCGTTATTGACTCATATTCACTGGAGGGGATTTTGCTAACTTCATTTTTTTAAAGATTTGTGCACTTAAATCATGTGGCACAAAATGTATTGAAGGAAAAATCACATTTTTGTGGAACAGTATGTAACGTTATCTACAGAATCAGCATTTTTGATTATGTAACATATGACAGATTTGGCGATCGGGAATCTGTAATAATTCATCACTCTTCCCATAGAGATGTTTTTTTTAAATCTTTAATTTTGATGCTTTTTCACAACACTTCACAAAGTTTTCCAAAAGTTTGATTCATTGCATCCACAGTACAAACTGTTTAATAGATTTTCATTGAAGTTACATGAAATAAAGTGGTTTGGTCCATCTCGTGATCCTTTTTTGCTGCTTTCCTTCCACAGTTCTGTACCATTTCTCTCAATCAAAATTGGAAGACTGAATTAATTCTATTTGTTGAGGGATTTTTTAAAGTTTTTAAGGGGGAGAGGCAAAATATGGGAGATTTATATGGCCCTGTGCACCAGTCTCCCTCATTGTATAAGAACCTAAATAATGCCCAGTTCCAAGCACAGGGGCTCCATACTACCAACTTGGGCAGGAGTCATTATGTCTCTGTGAACACTATGTACTAGGAACAAGGGCCATCACTCACCATCCAGTGACATGCTTCATCATTGTGCCATGCTCCTTGTCAAGCTGGAACTGCAATGCCTGACGGGCCCCTCGAAGGGGCTCTTTGCCAGGGATATTTTCGATATATTTGCCAGAGATGAATGCAAGAATGTGGGATTGAAATGAAAAGGAAGTGTTAAAATTGACTAAGGGAATCCAAAGAACAGACCTTTATTGTAACCTGGCACCCTTGTCAATATTGAAAACAAAACCAAAAGGTGGGGGAACGTAGATATAGTGATCTAGTTCCCCTTCAGCTAAGTCTAATGTGTGTCTTGCACCTCAACTATAGGTGTCTGCAAAAAGAGAGAGGTGGAGTGTGCCTAATTCCTACTCGACCTGCCCTAAAAAACTGGTCAACATGTTTCTCATTCTGATAATCTGAAGATCTGGTGGCGATTTGTCAGGACCTAAAATAGACACATACCAATCCTTAATAAGGTACTTGCAGCACAAGCAGGGACCTGTTGAAAAAAAGGCAAGCAGATCTAGTTACCAATACTTAATACTGATAACATCAGGTGCAATTCGTCCTGTGCCAAATAGTGTCTCACATCTAAGTGGAAACCAGTGTAATGCTGGTGCTCAAAGTGTAATGTGTAAGGAGAAGACAACCAGGCATGAAAGGTCACAAGCCCAATCCTACAGAGTGACTCTTACCCTTCTTGGTTCAGGAAAGTGTGCCCCCTTGGGGATAGCATGATATCTATACCTATATCAGAGTTTATAAGTAGAACTCTTAATGGTAAAAGATACCTATTCAAACTGTAAATCTAAAAATTCAATCAACAGAGGACAAAGGTCTCGTTTCCCTCCTTTATGTATTTTAGATCAGTCCGTGACCCCCAACTAATATCTGACAGCTCCCACCACTCAGATATCAACACAGCACCTGCCTCGCGGCTGAAAGTTCAATGGATTGACGCAGTGCCTGCTCCTTCATAACAGCGCATCAAGGATTTTCAACGTATCGTCCCCCGGGGTCAAAATATCCCTGCTTTGCAGTGGGGAACCAAGTCTGCACTACTGGAAATCAACGCTTCACCTTGTAGCAAGGAAAGAAATGACAAATCGTCTGTACTGTGCCAGAAAATCTGACACAGTACCTTATTTTTCAATGCATCTCCTCCTCTGCGGCCCTCGTGCATTGTTATTTTTGACGCATCCCAGGTACTGTGTGTTACAATGATACAACCACTGATTCTTAAGGACTGAGACTCTTTTTAACCATTTTAAAAAGTGATCTCTCAACTTGTACATATTGGATTTTTGTCATTTTGATCTTATTTTATTCAGATAAATGTTATCTATTTTTCTACAGTGGTGAGAAGTACTTTTGTGGTGTTTGTACTGTGTCACCTTATAAGTTATTGCACACCTACTTTACACATTGCCTTCTAAGTTAAGCCTGCCTGCTCTGTGTCAAGCTACCAGAGGGTGAGCACAGGATAATATAGACTGTGTTGTGACTCACCCTGACTAGAATTGTGGTCCCTACCTGAACAGGGTGCATACCTCTGCCAACTAGAGACCCAATTTCTAACACAGTTTAATAGAGTAAAACCTTAATGTGGTTGGACATGAGGTGAGGCCAAATGGCAGGCTCTGTTGTCAGCTACCACTGCACATGGCTAATGAATGTGTGCAGTGAGCTAATACTACACAAGTGGTTAGGTAAAAGGAATGATTAATGGCAAGATCATGTGGTAAACCATCTGTAAGCATGATCAGAGGCCCCACACCTTGGTCCAGATGAAGGCTGTGTGCAGGGACTGGCTAAAGGCCAGATCCTGTCCCAGTAATTGCTGCTCAAGGTCAAAAGGCATGCTCAGTGCCATATACGTCCAAGGAACGTGTTGAGCTCTATGGCCAACCAAAACTACAGAGGGATTAAGGCAATCTGAGTTCCATGAATAACTTTTAGAACATGGGGGTCCCAAAAGTAATTGCTAATTATATTGTTTTAGGCATGGTATACATCATGTAGCACCAATAACCAGATTTCATAATTGCATTAAATGAATGAAAATCCATTCATAGAGCGCAACTACTGCTTCCAAAGGGAGCGTTCCAGCGCTAAATTCAGCAGCATAACTGGTGTTCAAATTAGATTAGACCCCTTTTTAAAAAAGTTTTTTAATCTTAATTTGAAAGCATGCTATGCGTCGCTCTCTCTCAGCTCTTTTGTTATAGAGTTCCACAATTTAGCTGCCAGAAAAAAAAGGAGCGACCACCAGATCTTTCCTTAAACATTCTCTGGATACAAATCCATCCCTAATTAGAAGAGCAAAGTTCTCTGCTTGGAATATATTCCTTGAGCCTTCTCTGCAAATATAAAGGCCCTTTTTGTGCAACTCTGTAAAAGTGATTAGCAATGCCATGAATTTAATCCTTTGAATAATGGGAAATCAATGCAGCTGGATAAAACTTCCCTGCATTGACTGTATTGTTCTTCGATTTAAGAGTTGGAGGCTCTCCAAGATCTTTAGGCCACAACCTTCTGAGATCCAAAGAGGTTGAGTTGCCAAAGGTCAGAACTTCTGATCCGCCACAATTAAGCTTCACGCAACTGCGTTGTATCCAACTTGCAACTGCTGACAAACAGCTGTGGAATTTCTCCACCACCGAGTTTTCTATCTGCAGGAATTGCAGCATTGTTTGGGTATCATCTGCATAGGGGACTATATTAAAACCCCACTGTTCCACTTCCTATTCCAGAGGTGCCTTACAGATATTAAACAAAGTGGGACCAAGTGCAGAGCCCTGTGAGACACCAAATCTCACTTCTTTGAAGATCCACAGTAATGGAGGGAGATAAACCGCATGCTACTTCTATGATAAGAAAGATTTAACAAAGTTTAGCTGTACCAATTATCCCTACATCCTCGTTCAGCTCCTGTAGGATCTTATGGGAGACCATATCAAAAGAGGCTGAGAGATCCAGGACAATAACCACTGCTTTTTACCTATGTCTAGGTTAGTTTTGACAAACTCAATTACCTCAAGGAGGGGGACTTCCATGCTAAAACCTTGTTGAAAATCTGATTGGGTGTAAAGGATCCCTTTCCTTGCTATAAATTGGACAAGCTGCTTAATTACCAACTGCTCAACTGCAGATCCTACTGAGGGTGACTGAGCCGTGGTCTCGCTTTGACAGCCGTGGGGGGGGGAGCAGTGAGTGGGGCCTGCCTACGGCGAGTCGGCAGAGGCGCTGAGAGGAGGACCCCATTGGGGGCGGCGACCTGCAGAGACACCCTGTCCTGATGACATGGTGGCGGAGCTGCACTGAGGAGGTGTGCCGGTGAGCTGGGACTGCTGCCTCGCCCTCAGGCTGTGTGGCCTCGGAGTGCTGCGGGCGCAGCTGGCTGGTGGTTTGGGATGCATGGCCCTCCATGGAGATGGAGGAACTTCTCTCCTGGGGCCCCGGATAAGTAGCGGCGTGGGGGTTGCTAGGGGGAGGCCCCAGGCTGCTTGGCAGGGCTGACCTGCGGTGCTCTTCATTTATTGCCCTCCTTGCCTCTCGCCCACTGGAGGATCACAAAGGAACAGACTTATTAGGTGGCCCTTGGGTGGCGTGCCTCTTCTTTTTGTGGGGTGATCTTTGAGGCACTGACCTCAGCGATTAATTAACTTCTGGCTTTGAGGGCATTGTGGACCTCCTCATGCCTACGATGGCCATACTGGGGTGTGGTAAGGCCCGTAGATACAAGTAGTCTGACTCTCCTCATGGGTCCTCTCATATGCTGGATGCAGAGGGCCGGGATGGCGATGCCTCACATCACTGCGATGACCTCGTGAGGAGCAGAAGGGGCTGCAACTAGTCTATGGATTTCTGAATCTATGCCTATTGACTGAGGGCCCGTGTGTTGTGTATCCTGATGTGTCACCTCTGACCCCCCGGGACAGAGGAACTTCCATACTCCATCTCTCAAAGAACACATTGGGAAACGCTGACCATAAGCAAACAAAACTGTTGTTCAATACTCGCAAAAAGTCTGGGACCTCAAGCAAACTGTATGCACATAATGAGCCTTTAGAAACCCTGTTGGAGGATAAGACCCAGACTGCGGAGATTAAATCCATATTTCTAGACCTTAAGCAAAACCTCACTGGCATTGACTGTAAACTTGATCTGCTCACGGACTGGATAGACCGCCTTAAGGAAAAGGTTGATGATTCCCGTCTTGATCACTTGGAGCATTGCACTTCGGATCTTGATGACAGACAACATACATCTGATGAGCGACTCCTGCGCATGGAAAAGGTACTTGAGGTCATCTGGAATAAGAATGAGGATCTAGAAACATGCTCTTGAAGGAATAACCTCTGCATTGTGGGGGTTCCTGGATCTACCTTCATGAGGCGAATGAAGGGCTATGTGGAGGGTATGCTGCGGTCACTGTTTCTTGAGGCTCTCTCAGGGTACTTGTGGTGGAGCGTGCGCACTGCTTGCTGGGCCCGAGTTCCCCAGGGCCCCCGGGGCCCTGGCTCGGCCTATCATTGCCAAACTGCTCAATTACAATGACCGCAACACCGTCCTTCATTTGGCTTGGAAGCATTGTCCCCTTGTATACTAAAATAATGTGTTTACCTTTTTTCCGGAATACACTCCAGTGGTCCAAACTGTGTGTAGAGATTTTCTCAGGGTGAAGAGATCCCTGCTTCAGACGTCCGACACGTATTCCCTGGTATATCTGGCAATGCTGAGAGTCAAATTTAGTGGAAAGTTGCATTTCTTCATGGATCACAAGGATGCTGAGAAATTTGAAAACACTCCTACAACAGAATGTTGAATCCATGCTGGAGAGGGAAAGGGAGAGGGAAGCCGGAGACGGAGGCCACCTCAGTGACAATGACTGAACAGAGGAGTTGATGTCCTTCCTGTGGTGACCGCCGGCAGTTGTTAGCCAAGTACATTGTGAAGGGGCTGTAGTCCTGGCCAGCCCAATGGCTACCAAAATCTGCTTCCTTGACTACTCAGCCCTTTTTTGAGGTAAAGAGTTAGGGACACCTGATCACGCCCTGGGATATGTCCACATTTGTTTAACTACTCATATTCCTTGGGAGAAGTTATGGGATGTTTCTTGGGAGGGTTTCAACAGTCTGGCTCGATTAGGGGTCGGCGTGAGTGGCGGGTGGTTTGTGATGTATCTGTTTGCTGTTTGAGGTTTTTGTGGCCCTCACCACAGCACTTTCTCTCTATGGCACTCTCAATTTATTCATATACATGACACTGCGGCTCTACTTGAATATACTCTATGAATGATTTTGTGTTGCCACATTCCACTATCAATACACTGAAGGTCTTGACATAGAATATCCGTAGGCTTAATGATGCATATAAGATGTGGCAGGTATCCACCTATCTGCAGCAATCACAGCTGACAAAGGCATGTTACAAGAGATACACCTTACGGCTGACACCAAATTTCACCTGCGAGCAGGTAGGATTAGGGAATGTCACGCTGCCCATTATTCATGTTGTGCCAGTCGAGTTGCAATACTCATTCGCAAGGGGCTCTGGGGGCACACCACAGGGGTGTTGTGCGACCCATCAGGATGATATGCCATGCTATCTGAGGTTTTATTTGATCACCCATTCTGGCTACTGTCAGTCTATGGCCCAAATGTGGACAGCCTTGGAATTCTTTACTGAGTTGTTGTGCCTCGTGGGAACACTGGGCCCTGGCACTCTACTTTGGGGTGGTGATTTCAATGTTGTGTTGGACCCCGCAACAGCAACATGTCCACACCCGGCCGTTGCTAGAGCGCTGTGCTCCCTTATCACAGGGCATGACTTGGTTGATCCATGGCACGTCAGACATAAACTCCAATCAAGAAGGTATGTGAATTAATGCCACACATAACAGCTAGCCCGTAATAGAAATGTGGACTGCCACTAGAGATGCAGACTCCTGGACTAGCGAAGTGACACATTGCCCACGCACCCTCTCTGAAAACTCCCCTGTGCTCCTTGAGATGCAGATCCTTGGTGGAACACAGCATGCATTTCACTAGCAACTCCCTGTGGGAACCCTGCACAACCAGGTCTTCAGGGACAAAGTGAGGGAGGCAATTGTAGATTACTTTACTCAAAATGAAGGTTCTGTTCAGTCCCCTGGGGTTCTTTAGGAGGCATTTAAGCTGGCCATCTGGGGGGGAATGCTTGGCCAAACAACACAGCATCCTTTGCACGCTGCGCCACAAACTGGTGGAGTTGGAGGAACAGCTTGAAGATCTAGAAAGGTGGTACGCCTCACTTGTTGCTGTGGCCCGAGTCAAACTTGACCAGTATTCGGATGTGGCAAGTTGAGAGGTTTGTTACTTGGGGACAGCAGTGAAGGCAAGATGTTACAGAGAGGGCGATGGGGCTGGGAGGATGCTGGATAACTTCCTGTGCAGCCCTTGGGCTAGTGAGTACATAGGTGAACTGGAGGATAATCAGGCAGGTTGGCAGGTGGGAACAGTAGCAGTAACAGACAATGAAGTCCTTTTATTCCACTCTGTACTCCTCCATTCATTCTCCTAGTGCTACTGTGTACACTGACTATTTCGATATCCTCCAATTTCTGTGGCTGGAAGACGGACACAGACAGTTCTTGGACTCCCCTTTATGGCTGAAGACATTGTCCATGTTAACCACGGGCTCCCTGGTGATAAAGTGCCAGGACTATGTAATGTACTAAACACTGTTAGTACACATGGTTTAGTCAGAAGTGGATAAATGAACACTCGTACACAGATTGGGCATTTACTGGGACTGCGTAGCCTTTCGGGGCCTCGGTCGCGCGTACCTCGCTCCACAGGGCTCCGCCGACCTGCACGCTCGCCGCTGCCACTGCCCCGTTAGGCCACGCCCCGCTTTATTTATTCGCGCGCCCTCCGATACGAGAGCAAACCATTACACATTCAAACAGAGGTGAAAACACCTCTCAATATACGGGACTCACCAACTCTGCGTGAGTTGGCTTCACCCAGTCCGACCGGCCGGTGTCACGTGGTCTGTTCCATCACAGACTTACGACACCACATTCCTCCAAAAACATAACAAACAAACGAACCAGCGTTCTTAAAGTCAAACATCGAATAGATGATCACGTAGACGAACTGACGGGCACGGATTACTGCGCAGATTGTATCTGGTGGCTTCAGCTCGATCTAATACCGGAATCGGATCCCTTGAGCCCGGTGTGGACTCCAATGGTTCTGACGTGGGAAGCCCTTCATGACCACCTCCGGAAACGGGCTGACAGTCCCCGCTCGTGGATGGATCGGGGGACGGGGAATCATCTTGGGGATCTACCAGTCTGCCTGGAGACTTGTCACCTGATTGGAAGAATCGCTTGAACATAGACACATTCCGCGTTATGACTTCTCCTCCTCGCCTAGCCACCACGGCCGACCCCTTCCGGCGAATTACCTTCCATGGAGTGGGGCTGTAAGTTGTGCGAAATTTACTTCCAGTCAACTGGTTCTTCAGCAACACGGCATCCCCCACCGTGAGATCAGAGTAAACCGATCGCCGGTGTACACTGGCACGCTGATTAGACATCAAGCGCCGTTCCTGGGCTTGATCTAGACAGGGAGGTGGAGGCACCCAAGAGGGGTGATGAGGTATCAGATCGGTCGACACCCTTCCAAATGCTACATGACTCGGAGATCGACTGGTCGTGGAATGAGGTGTCTGATGGTAATTTCGCAGAAACGAGTATATGGCATAATCCATCGTTTGGTGGTTGGCATGGGCAATGCGAATCACTTTGTTTAGGGTCCTCATGAACCTTTCCACCTCACAGTTGGCCTGGGGCAACATTGGCTAGATATTCTGACAACTCCGACTTTGGAATGGGGGACCGTTGTCCGTTTTGATCTCTGAGATGAGACCATGGGTGGCCATGACTTTCTCCAGACTTGAAATCACTACATCACCAGTGAGGGACGAAATAATCTCCACTTCTGGATACTTTGAAAAGTCATCAATTATGACCAGGGTGTGTCGACCGTCCGGTAGGCTGCCAAAATCAAGACTCACCGATGCCCATGGACTTTCTGGGGCGGGCTCAGTCTCGACGGGCAAGGGCCTTGGCGATTCTCCTGTGGCTTGGCACCAGATGCAAGACCTCACCACTTTCTCCACCTTTTCATCCATGATGGGAAACCACACTTTGGATTGTAGTCGACTTTTGGTTTTGACCATGCCCTGATGGCCGGTGTGAGCCAGTTCCACAGCTTTACTGGTGAGGCTCGACTGAAGAACTAATCTACTGCCGCGTAACAAACACCCTCCTTCATCCGTCGTGAGCTCGTCTCTCACATGAAATAAACTTTTGAGAATGCGCTGGGAGTCAGAGTTCAATAGAGGTAATTGCTTCATGACAGAGTGCCACTTGTTATGTTGTTCAGCCATCAGCGCCTTTTGCAAACAGTCATCCTCCTTGGTGGCTTGAATGATGTCGGCCATCCACATTGGTAGTGGTCGGGATCGGTCGGTCACGTACCGGACATATTCTTCAGTCTCTAGTGCGTCAGCCATCTCTATCTCTGATGCTGCCCGTGGATGATGAGATAAGTAATCTGCAGGATTTTCCGACCCTGGGTGATACTCTAGCCGACATCGGTAGTCTTGTAGCTGTAACATCCATTTTTCGATCCTTGGTGGTGGTTTTGAAACAGTGCCATTGAATAGAGGTAGTAGAGGCTTGTGATCCGTGGTCACAACAAATGGGCGGCTGTCAACGTATATGTGGTAATGTTTGCAACCCCAATCTACAGCTATGGCCTCTTTTTCTATTTGGGAGTACTGTTGCTCCGTTTTGGTAAGCGACCTGCTGGCATACGCGACGGGGGACCATATTCCTCCCGCCTGTTCTTGGAGCAAAACAGCCCCTAAACCATTCGGTCCTGAGTCAACAGCGATCTTGGTATTCTTTTTGGGATCAAAGTACCTTAGTGTTGTTTCACTAGATAGCGCCTCCTTGATAGCTTCAAACGATCTTTGTTCAGTTGACCCCCACTCCCACGATTCAGAGGCCTTGGTCAACCTCCGAAGAGGTTGGGTAAGATTCAACAGATCTTTAATGAACCGGCCACAAAAATTGACCATCCCCAGAAAACTTCTGACTTCGGTGACACTGTTGGGAGGCGGGGCAATTCTTATGTCATTCACCTTGGCCGGATCCGGGGCCACGCCGTCTGCGGAAAAATCATATCCCAAAAATTTAATTCTGTCCTTCAGGAATTCACACTTGCGGCGGTGCAAAGTAAGTCCTGAGTCTCGTATGCGCTGAAGTACACGTTGAAGGCGGGAGTTGTGTTCTGCAATCGTGGGGGCATGTATGAGGATGTCGTCACTCACATTGATGGTTCCAGGTAGATCAGCCAAAAGCTCCTGAATTACATTTTGGAATACCTCAGTGGCACTGGATATCCCAAAGCTCAGCCGCTTGTATCTCATCAGCCCTACATGAGTGGAGAACGTTGTGATGTACCGAGACTCCTTGAATAGCACCAACTGATGGTACCCCAATCGAAGGTCAAGCTTGGAGAACCAGCGTGACTCGCTGAGTTTTCCCAGGATGTCATCAATAGTGGGGGTTAGGTGCCTCTCCCTTTTGATGGCGGCATTGGGGAGGCGCATGTCCAAGCATATTCGGACCTCCCCCGGCTGTTTGGGTTTTCTTGCTACCACGATGGGTGACACCCAAGGTGTGGGTCCCGATACCTTCTCAAATAATGCCGGCCTTTTCAAGGTGATCTAGTTCCCTTTCCACCTGTGGCTGAAGGTGGAAAGCCACTCGTCGGTAGCGGAGGGCTATCGGCTGGACAGTTTTATCAATGTGTAGTTTGATTTCCCTACCCCGAAGGCACCCAATCCCTTTGAATACTTCCTGATATCTGGCCAACAGGTCCGCCACAGATTCTTGATGAATGCTGAACGCGAAAGTGACTACTCCCAGTTCTTCCGCAACCTTACAACCAAGCAGCATTCCTTTTCCTTCCTCTGTTACATACACTCTGGCCGGGGTGGACTGTGAGCCATGAGTGATGACTGGGCCAGGGGTTTGCTTTGTCCGTAGGCGTAGGCCTTTATTTTGGCCTTGGTCAGGGTTGGGGCTGGCCCCATTCGCCGATATTCTTCTGCCGCCAGGAGGTTAATTGATGCCCCTGTATCTACCACTGCAACCGTCTCGTGGGTGCCAATATGGACCTGGCACCTTGGCAGTTTCGCCCTCTTACTGTCGGTGTTCCCCACCGTGAATATGGCATGGACCACGTGCACGACATTGTCGTCATCATCCATGCCGCTGCCATGTTCCGATTTGCCTGCTGCTGCATTTATTGAGGCGCTTCCTGATCTTGCTTTCTTTGATCGACACACCTTCGCAAAATGATTTGTCTTGCCGCAGTTGGAGCACGTTTTACCTCTCGCCAGGCATTCAAATGGTTTGTGCGTTCCCCCACAATATCCGCACTGCTGCCTCCCTTGCGGTCTGTTTGGTTTCGTCTTTTGTCTGTTCGTGGGTGGTGCCATGATTGCATTGGCGGCTTCTTCCTTGATAGGATGTTGCAGGGCTGCATCCATGTGGGAAGCTCGAGCCTTCGATAGCTCCTTCGTCCTCCCCATTTGCAGAATGTCGGGCAGTGATTTTCCTGACTCTTCCAGTATGCGCTCCCTGAGTTTCGACAAAGAGCAGCCTTGTATTATCTGTCCTCTCACCTCCTCGGTTTCATCCGTGAACCTGCATGTACTTGCCAGGTCTCTGAGCCGCAAATGGAATGCATCCAACGACTCCTCCGCATGCTGCCTGGCCTGCCGAACTATGTCATAGTCAGTGTTGGCCATAGGTTCGAAATGCCTGTTCAGCGCGGCAATGAGTGTGGTATTTGTTTTCGGGTCATCCTCGACTAGGTTCTTTGATATTTTGTAGATGTCCCTGCCCCCTAAGTGGAGTAACATGGCGCGTTTTTCAGCGTTTCCAACCTTTGTGGCTTCGAAATATAGGAGCACCCTCTCTACCCACTCCTTCCATTTTGGGGATTGCGCTGAGGGAGCACCTTCGACTATGAATGGCTCCACTGGCGGTATGGCAGACATAGGCGGTCATTCTGACCCTGGCGGTCAAAGACCGCCAGGGCGGAGGACCGCGGGAGCACCGCCGACAGGCCGGCGGTGCTCCAATGGGGATTCCGACCGCGGCGGTAAAGCCGCGGTCGGACCGGCACCACTGGCGGGCTCCCGCCAGTGTACCGCCGCCCCATTGAATCCTCCAAGGCGGCGCAGCTTGCTGCGCCGCCGAGGGGATTCCGACCCCCCCTACCGCCATCCAGATCCCGGCGGTCCGACCGCCGGGATCCGGATGGCGGTAGGGGGGGGTCGCGGGGCCCCTGGGGGCCCCTGCAGTGCCCATGCCACTGGCATGGGCATTGCAGGGGCCCCCGTAAGAGGGCCCCTAAATGTATTTCACTGTCTGCTGCGCAGACAGTGAAATACGCGACGGGTGCAACTGCACCCGTCGCACAGCTTCCACTCCGCCGGCTCGATTCCGAGCCGGCTTCATCGTGGAAGCCTCTTTCCCGCTGGGCTGGCGGGCGGCCTGAAGGCGACCGCCCGCCAGCCCAGCGGGAAAGTCAGAATTACCGCCGCGGTCTTTCGACCGCGGAACGGTAACCTGACGGCGGGACTTTGGCGGGCAGGTCAGAATGAGGGCCATAGTGATCAAGCTGGCGTTATAACAGGTGGCTCCAAAATGTTACAGTCCTCTTTAATGGCAGAGAAGGTGCTTAACGTATCTGCACTACAAATCGCTACTGTGCCGAGTGCATAACTTACTCAGAACGGGGTGTCTTAATGTATCTCTGGTGTATTGTTCCTCCATTAAACTTGTAGACAGCTTTCTTGTGTCGGTGAGGGTGCTAGCTGTGTCTACAATCCGTTTTTCTTGTTCACCTTGCACTCCTCCCGCTGGGGCAGTATTTATGCGGGCCAAAATTTGTAAATTGGTAATCAGGCTGCACACCTGCGCGGCACGAGCACCACTTTATGAGTGTCCGCCGCCCAGGGTGTTGCGTGTTGCCGTCCGGGGGAATGCCTCGCTTTTTTTTTCTTCTGCGGCACGAGCACCACCTGTAAGGTGGCCACCGCCTTGCATGTGGCGCGATGAGCGCTTTGAATGCACTGTCCGCGCGAGCACTGCTCACCGTGTGTTCTTCCTCAAACCAGGATGATCTTGTGGCGTCACAGCGCGGACGGTTGCGTTCTATATGAAATGCGCAGATTTACTGGTGCTGCATCTCCTTGAGATGTACGATGAATCAGCAGAGCGTGGCCTTCTGCTGCCCTCTTTGCACGAGGTGCTGATTGTAACTATTCTTAAGTCTGGTACAAAACTGGTTAAATGTGACTCTTATTGCCCATTGTCATTAATTAATATAGAAAATTCTGGCAGAACTGATTGCCTCCCGACTGCTTCCTCTACTGCCATCTATTGTCAGGCCTGACCAGTCTCGGTTTGTCCCTGGTAAATTCACCACGTTTAACCTGAGGACATACTTTGCAGTGGCACAGTCGATGGACCCTGAATGCCGTGCAGCAGCAATATTCATAGATGCTAACAAAGCATTTTAATCTTTAAAATGGTAATTTCTCTATACACTACTAGCCAGCTTGGGCCTTAGCCCCAAATTTATTCAGCCAGTCACACTTCTATACACTGAGCCCTCAGCAAGGCTGTGTATTAACGGATCCATTACTGAGCCTTTCTACGTCTCTAGATGCACCTGACAGGGTTTCCCCCATTTCGCCACTGGCTGCGTGCCTCAGACAACATCATACTCATCGGGGCCTGGCCTTTACACTGCGAGGGATCTTTGTATCGATGTATGTGACTGATGTCACACTCTACCTTAGGGACCCACAGGATAACCTGGATCCTCTCATACGTGAGTTCATCAGCTTTGGGGATCTGTCGGGTATAAAGATTAATTGGGGAAAACCTATAGTGTTCCCATTGACGGACGTTACCACGCTGCATGCCTGTGAATTCCCTTTATGCTGGGCAATAGAACCTGTGCCCTCCTTGGGGATCTGGCTTAGCAGAGACTTGATCAAATTGTGGACAGCAAACTACAAATGGGCAACCTCTTGCTAAGAGGATAAATTAGGCGGCTGGCAGTCTCTGCTCCTTTCGCTTTCTGGATGAACTGGCATTGTTAGGACGGTAGTCCTCCCCAAAGTTCCCTATTTGTTTATTATTCTTCCAACGCCACTCACCAGCAGCTTTAAGAAGAAGCAGCACTCGCTTCTGATCTCCCTTCTTTGGGTGGGAGGCAGCCACAAGAGTCGTGGGAATTGCTTACGCTGCCCTTCGAGCAGGGTGGGCTTGCGGGCTGGATATGGATCTATACAACAGCCGCACCGAGGCGCAGTTTGTGCACTTCTGGATACATCCAATGCCGTACCTGCCTCACACTGCTCCGGAACATGATTTAATTTGGCCCTGTCAGCTGTCAAGAGCCATCTACTTGTCTCAGCGAAAGCCCCATGCTAGAGTAGATACCGTAACATGCACTGTATGGGTGTAGAATGAATTCCATCGCAGAACAGGTGCAAGTTTTCTTTATTAGCCCCCCCCCCCCCCCCCTCCCCAGGCCTCTTCTCAGTCAAACTGCGTTCCCTGTAACATGCAATGCTGGCACACAAACGAGACTGCAGATGATGCATCTGAACACTATGGGTGCCCTGTATCCTGACAGTCAATTCATTACCCCACATCGAGCACTACAGGAGTAGGGTGACCACCTGGCATTGAGGCAAATTCTGGACAGTACTGTTAAAAATTCAGGACAAAGGGTCAAAATTCAGGACAAAAATTCAGGACAAAGGGTCAAAATTCAGGACAAAAATTCAAGAACAAACGTCAGTTTTACAGACACACGAAAGAGAGGCCATGCCTCACTATGTTGTCACTGCATTTATTTACTCTTTTTTTAACATAGCACTATTTATTCACTGTGGACCTTTTGTGATTGCCTCCTGGTATGCTACATTCAGGTGTCACATTACGTCCTTGTTCAGTAGTAAATTAATGCCCTTCAGTACTGCGGCAAGGCCATCACCCCTACCCAAATCTGCCCGATCTTTCCTGAAGAGACAGTAACAGCAAAAATTTTATTATGTTTCTGAACATTTTAAAACCCCCGGCAAACAGTTTGGGACACATTAAGGTAATTAACCGTATGCTAGTTTAAACAAATTGAACAAAAACATCTGGCTTACCCCAACCGCCCATGGACTTTCAACCTAATTTTTTTTTAAAGAGGCAGGGCAGATGGTGTGGGCGACAGTCTCACACCTAATCTCAGGATGTGATGTACCTATAACTTGTCTGTAGTCTCACTGCACTAGAGTGTATGAATGGAACTCTACATTTATCTCAGAAATGGGAGCCCGGACTACCAATCAAAGATAATCAAAGAGGAGGATGAAACTGAGATCAAATGGGAGATCCACGGCAAGTAATTCAAAAGGGTTGTTGCTAAGAACTGGACAAATAAAGAAGAGAAGAACAAGGTGGGACAATTCCTAAAATCAGACAAGATGGGTCCAACAAGACTATTTGAAGGTATTGGCCACCTGGGGAGTTGTCTCTGCACACAGGAGCGAAACAGAAGGGGCGCTGTCAAGTGGTTGAACAAGCAACACCCATCAACCTTGGCAAACTCTTCTGGTGCAATGGTCCGCTGTTAGTGCTTTTGAAGGGTGAGCAGGGGCCAGACCCCTTGCAAGGTTGTGCAAGGCAATTGCCTGCTTTGTCCATGTCTTTATATGGTTTTGAAATTGAGCAAAAGCCAAACTAGAGATCTGGGTTATCCCGAAGGGTCAAGTACACATAGAATCTTCAAAATATTTGGGATGTAAATTGCACAAACAAAATTTAGAAATTGTAAAATGTAATTAGTGTTTCTTTAACATATGGCACTGTTTTCGCCTTCATATACAATTAGATCTCAGATTGAACTGGAAACCAGTTACCTCTTGATACCTAGTGATTAATATCTACCATTCTTACACTGATTTCCAGGATGAAAATCTCGGCAGAGCGAACGGTCCCTCCAAGCCCAGTTTGCTTTTTGGTCTTCTCTTCTGCTTTCTGTAAAGGCCACGTGGCACTAGTGAAGATGGTGTGCTACCCCAATGATAGTATTATTTTGCAAACCTTCCTCTGCTCGTCCTTCATTCCTTCTTCAGATAGGCCACACGTCTGATTTGGTCACTGCGGCGCCATCGGGAGCTCTTTCCACTCTAAAGCTAACTGCGGGTGGATTAGGTCTTCTGGACTTAGGATGCTATTATTCAGTTGCACAGGTCCAATGGGTGGCTCACTGGCTTTCTGCTCACCTCCCTGCATGAGATGGGGTTTACCAGTAAAGACTTTTAAGGAAGGCTTAATGCACTGCTCATTGTTTCCTACTGACCATTCTACGGATCACCATCCGGGGTTATCATGCACAGCTTTCTCTTGGCTTGCCAGAACCTGTAAACTGACACGAAGAAACCCTATGCTCCTGCACTACCTTTGCTAAGCCTTCCCACTCACACAGGATGGCTGTGCTCGGAGCAACTCCATCAGTGGCCTGTTGCAGGTGTCTTAAAATTGGGGACTTTGTTTCTGAACAGTGAGCTACTAAATTTCCAAACCCTTGTGGCAGACTACCATGTTCACACCGGTCAACTCCTTACTTACAACCACCTTAAATAATCATTAAATGCCCTATTTCATGTCTGCCACCTAGCACTAACCCTACAAGAGGTGTGCCAGAAGCTCTGTACCATAGGAAATGGTGGCAAACTGATAGAATGGGTGTACAGACCTTTCCTGCAACATGGAAACCACTCCAGGTCTTCTCGTCATACTACCTGGGTGATTGATGTAGCCAAACCTCTGCAAGATATGGACTAAAATACTGGACTTTCCCCACAAAGTACCCCACAGCTGTCACTTTAAGTAAATTCATGGTGCTTCCTTGTGAATGCATTCTGCCTGTTGCTTGCCATTGACCTTGCGGTTTGTAACTCACAATTTGTTGCTTTCAATTTGCTGGCTTTATTTGTTTTAGGCTATGCAGCTTGAATTCGGACCTTCCCTTGCCAAAACCTTATTTACAGTATCCTGCCGAGTGCCTTTCTGTAAACAGGCCTGTAAATCCTGTTCTTTTCTTATCATATTTGCTGTGCATTCAAAGAACAAAGTCAAATGTCAGGCTCTGTCTTCGGTGGGAACTTAGTGTTTACTTTCCTTTCTCTGACTTCAAAGTGAGAGGATTTATGCGACAATCTTGCTGGATACTGGGGTTAGGAAATAGTTTTTTCTATCACATGACAACATTTAAATAAACTTCAGAATATATCAGAATTAGAAGTAGAAATCAAGCACATTTTTGTTAATTCTGAACTGTGCTGGAAACAAATACCTTTACATGATTAAAACAAATCATTGCATTAGGTGATGCAATTTCCACACATCATTATCTGTGCACAGTATAGTTTGATTCGAAAAACTGTATATCTGTGCAAATGTAATGGTCATTTCAATCAAAAATATGTTGTCTGTAATGGCAGTGTGTTAGCATATCATCCATACTGCACTCCACTCTGCTCTGCACCACTACACGCCACTGCACCCTAGTCTGTATCACTCTACTCCACTCCATGCCACTGCACCCTTCACCATTCGGAACCTCTCCACATTATGCCACTGCACTCTATGCTACTTCACACTATGCCTCTCTACTCTACTCTGTACTACTCTACTCTATACCACTGCACTTTATGCCTCTCTACACCACTGCGCTCAGCTGGTCTGCACGCCATACCACTCCAGTCTAGGCAACACCAATCTAATCCGCACAACTCCACTCTCTGCCACTCTGCAACACTACACTGTACGCCACTGAACTCTAAGGTAATACACTCTATGCTAATGCAGTTTACTCTGTAACACTCAACTCTATGCCCCTGCACTCTACACTACTTTACACCATCACACTCTATGCCACTTTATGCAACTCCACTATAACCTGCACCTCTCCACTCTAAGCCACCTCACTCTACTGTGAAATAATCTACTTTATGCCACTGCACTCTGCGCCACTGCATTCTATTCCACTGCACTCTCCACTCTATGCAACTGCACTCTACTCTGAAACAATCTATTCTACGCCACTGTACTCTATACCACTCTGACCACTGCACTCTAGTTCAATGCACTCTACACCACTGCACGCTGACACTCTGCAACACTGCACTGGCCGCCACTATATTCTACACCACTCTGCTCTGTACTACTGCATTCTGCACCAATATACTCTATTCCACTGCATTCTATGCCACTCTACTCTGCCACTATATGCAACTGCACTCTACACCAGTGCACTCTAAACACCTCCACTGTATGCCACTGCCGTTTACTCTGCACCACTGTACTCTATGTCACTGTTATCTGTACCACTCTACACCACTACACTGACACTCTACTTTGCAACTCTGCACTCTACACCACTCTACGCCACTGCACTCTAGGCACTATACTCTACTCTACACCACTCTACAATACTCCACTCCGCACCACTCTACACCACTGCACTCTGTGCCACGAGTCTACTCTGCACTGACACTGCACCACTCTGCATTACTGCACTCTGCTACTCTATTGTATGCCACTCTACTCCACTGCACTCTATGTAACTCTACCCCATGCCACTCTATGCCACTGCGCCAATGCACTCTAAACAACTGCACTGTACGCCACTGCCCTCTACTCTTTACCACTGTACTCTACGCCACTGCTCTCTGTGCCACTCTACTCCACTCTACATCACTGCACTGACACTCTACTCTGCAGCGTTGCACTCTCCACCACTGTACTATACACTGATGTACTACTGCATTCTATGCCACTGCACTCTATGCCACTCTACTCTGCATCACTCCACTCTACAGCACTTTGCTCTACTCTGCACCACTCTACACTACGCCACTGCACTCCCTGCAACGTGAGTCTACTCTGCAATCTATGCCACTGCACCACTCTACGCTAGTGCTACTCTACTCCACACCACTATGCCACTAACTTTAAGCCATGCTGAACAGCAGCTACTCTGGTGTATAACATGGCTAATGGCTATAACACATTAACAAAGCCAATACCTCTTTTGTAGATGAGACCTATTGCTTTGCCAATGTTTGTTAGTACTATGAGGTACCGAAGTACCTGAAAGAACTGTGAAAAATACAATTACGTCATAATAAAGGCTGCTACAAAAAGCGCAAATACATTTTGGTTAAATAAAAAAAAAAAGTGCTTCTGGAATACAGGTTTGAATAATATACAGTTTATACCTAATACTAAAAAAAATTATAACACTCCATTAAAACCACACACTCCACAGCTCACCTTGGGACACCATTACAACACCTCTCTAAAAGTAATGTCTTTGCCATCAGAAAACTTCAAGTGACTCCTTTTAGTAAAGTCAATGCAGGTTTTCAAGCCCTTTTGTATTTGCAGATTTACCAGTTGCCCACATTTGCATATCTTTAGGGAAGGAGACCCCCTGGCAAGAAGGTCTGATTCTTATCTGTCTGCCCCTCCCTCCCTCAGAGCACAGGAGACTCCCTGCCTTTGAAACCTGCTGGGGAAACTCATCTGCCCCTAATTTCGCCCTGCCGTCCCTTGTCCTTTAGGTGAAAGGCTGAAATTACGGACAAATGCCGTCCGTTAAAGGTTTCATCACCGACAACGGACAGCAGGGCGAAATTACGGACAGTCCGTGAAATTTACGGACGGGTGGTCACCCTATACAGGAGCCTTGCAACACTCCTCGATATAATATTACCTACCTCCAACTGCGGGCTGCAATTGCCGTATTGGAAATGCTACTCACTTCCCCAACACCATGTCGCTTGATCACTAGACTATATATTGCTATGCAGTCTACAATGCCTGCTATATGCCCTGGTGATCTGCTGCTGTGGGAATGTGACCTGGGTATAGCTCTCTCGGAGGCCATCCAGAAATACTGTTGCATGCACATTTACGCATTATCCCCAAATGATAGATTGCGCCTGATTCATTTTAAGTTTTACGTTTTTGCGTCATGGTTACTTTCACTCAGGCATGCCTCCATCACCTGGGGGTCCGTACTGATTTGCGCTGTCCGGGGTGCTCTGCCATGGATGCAGATATTCTGCTTTTTGCCTGGGGGTGCCCCGCAATGTAAAATCTCTAGCAGGAGGTGTTTGATGTGGTGGATGCTGTGACGGGTATTGTGGCTCCGCGTACCCCTCTGGTCGCCCTTTTGGGTTATGTGAAGGGCATTCGAAGTGGGATGTGAAAAGTGGCAGGCATGCTGCTTCTACTGGCTATGTGCAGGACAGCAATGAGATGGGTCAGGGGTTGTTCTAAAAAATCTGACTGGTTGAGGGATGCCGTATTGTCAGGAACAGCTGCAATTATTTTGGGATATGATGCTGAAAGGTTTGTGCCCCCTCCCCGGATATCTGAGCCCCCCCTACTGAGTTTCTTGCGCATGTAAGCGAACGCACTGCAACACCAGAGGCAGCGCACACACCACGTTCTCCCAATGACATGAGCAATGCAACTGGGGCTGCAAGCATGTCATTGATAATTCAACACTGTTTTTATTTCTTCTATTTGAACTGATGAGTGCCCTTTCTACCCCTTCCCCAGAGTCCATCCCTTCTTGTCATACTAGCTTTGTGTCTCATTTAGTTGCACACCAAACTGGAAAATACATAGATAGCTGTATGTCTCTGTTGATATAATACTCGCTTTGTAAACTATTGAATGTACATAGTTCTGTGGAGTATGACTTTTGTTCTGTGGTCTGTATTTTTCTGTTCTCATTGCAATAGCTATATAAATAAACAATAAAAAAAAAATATTCAGTGGGACAAGCCTGGTTGCTCTCTCCAATATATGCTCCATTATAGTCGGCCTAAACTTGTGACTTTCCTCCAGTCCTGCATAACCAGAATACCGCTAGTGGAGCTTTGTGCTTTTGGTTCTGGATTGACTGATTGAATTTTTGTTGTTTTGGTGTCATTTTATGTGTTAAATTTTATTCTATTCTTCTAAATTGATTTGTGATTTTTCTTGTGTTGTGTTTTCACTTTGTTACTGTTGGGTACAGCATAAATACCTTACCCATTGCCTCTAAGTTAAGCCTGATTGCTTTTGTACCAAGCTACCAGGGGGCTAAGCGCAGGTTTACTTGGAGACTTTTGTGGTTCACTCTGACAAGGATTGTGTTTGTAAAACTAATAATGCAGTTTCTTACAAATATGAAATGAGATGTATACAAAAATGCCTTCAGGTCCACCATCACAGTAAAAATAAGGTATAGAATACAAAAGGTTGAGGGGAGAATGCTCAATTCTTGATTCCCGGTACTAAGTGGATTGATAGCACCATATTAGATCTCAAACTCAAAAGAGCATACTCAGAGCTAGAAGCCCTGAGGGTGACATAATGAGACAGGAGTACCAACCCCAGAAGCTTGGGAGGATGTAACGGTCCCCAGAGGTAGCTATGGCAACCCCCCAAAAAATAATGGAAAAAAACTCACTGTTGTTGGTTTCAAATTCATGGAGGTGCCCCTGGATTCGTGAAGCCCCATTATCTTATTCTTGTGATTATCCTGGTCCGGGTCTGGCAAAAGCAGGTAGCTACCTCCCACCAAACATTCTCTCCATCATTTTGTGTCTTTGGTTTCAAATCTGTGGATTTATTTAATAGGCTTTCCAAAAACAGACAATCTACAATGCAAGTAGCATGGCTTTTTGGTGGAGCTCTGTGAACATTTGTAGCGTGTGCCAAATTCTGTTGTACATAGCCAAAGGCAATGCACAGTAGGCCATATCCACATGGAAGAGGAACTCAGAACAAAGCCAAAAGCTGCTCCCTGTGTTTAAATCCAGCTGTGCATGTCCAAAGACCATGCATAGTAGATCATGTTCACATGGTCCTAGCCACAGGCTTTGGCAAAAGTCCAGGCTTTCTGTTCAACATCCTCTGCACACACCCTTTGTGCATGAGTATTGGGTAAGGCTCATGCCAGGACACAACAAAGAGCCTCACTGAAAGACTGTCTCCAAAAGAATGTCTGCTGTAAAATGTCTCACTCCATGTGGTGTGGGTAACATCCATCCGGGGCTCAATGCATTCCTTAGCTTAAAGCAGGGTTATGTGCACAGTTCCTGATGCACATTGTCAAATACTACAAGCATCGGGTTATATACACATACGGACTGGGAATGGCCAGCCTCTATACCTGAAGACAGCGGTTGGTACAGAGTCTAGCCTTTGGTTCACCCTAATCTCTCTATTAATTGTAAACGGGCTGAGGTAATGCAAAGTGGGCTGTATTCACAACGGGGATCAACACAGTGCCTGGGTAAAAGTGAAGCCTTTTTCTTCATTTATCTGAAGCATGGCCAAAGACAAACCACACTGTGTTACAAACAAATGGCGGTTGGAGGTCAGATCTGGTGAAAAACCGGACCCTTTGCTCAATTTCTTCTGCATATGGTTTAAGTCTATGCACATGGATTACTGGCTTTTCATCCTAGGGTCATGTGGATGATTGTGATACCCCCCCTCAAAAAAATGCTGTAAAATCTTTATTAACTGAGAGTTATAGTCACATTTCCTGTACAAAAACTATGTTTTAATACTTTTCCCACCTTGTATGTGTGCTGTACATTGCATCACACATGCAAAGGTGGAAAAATGTGGGGATTTTAAAAACTTTCTACACATTTATCCCAGGCTTGAGGAGGCATACATTTGTAGCACAAATCTTTCCCTACACATGTTATTAGATATGGATTTGTATCAAGACCCATGAGTGGTTGCATAGGAACGCTCATGTAGAACCCATGAAACGCCCCTTGACGCAAAGTAACTCAAAGTAGTGCGTAATGATACATTGCATCACTTTGCCAAACTTTCAAACGCAAATGCTGATTTGCATTGGAAAGTACATACCACCACACCTCTTTGCTTCAAGTTTGTGTAACAAGGTGTGACTAAATCTGAACCAGAGTTCCTAAATCGTAGTCTGCCTATCATTGTTATCATATTAACAAGGTGGGTGTGGGTGTTCTGATTTTTGGAGAACTATGCAAGTTTACAACTGATAGTGTTGTACCATTATTTTACGGCATGGCTGTTCAACCTGCCTTCATCTTGCAGCTTTTACTGGCTGGGTGGCAATTATAATGTTAAGACGACTTCAGCGTAAGATGTGTTCACATACATATTGTTGGAAATGCCCGTTCTGCAGGGTTATCCCCAGACTTTTTGCCTTCCTACTTCTCTTTTTCTGACCTCATTTTTGCTGGTTTTTAGTCTCTGCGCACTTTACCACTGCTAACCAGTGCTAAAGTTCATATGCTCTCTCCCTTTAAACATGGTAACATTGGATCATACCCAATTGGACTACTTAATTTACCTATAAGTCCCTAGTAATGTGCACTGTATGTGCCTAGGGCCTGTAGATTAAATGCTACTAGTGGGCCTGCAGCACTGGTTGTGCCACCCACATAAGTAGCCCCTTAACCTTGTCTCAGGCCTGCCATTGCAAGGCCTGTGTGTGCAGTTTCACTGCCACTTCGACTTGGCATTTAAAAGTACTTTCCAAGCCTAAAACTCCCGTTTTTCTACATATAAGTCACCCCTAATGTGTGCCCTAGGTAACCCCTAGAGCAGGGTGCTGTGTGGGTAAAAGGCAGTACATGTACCTGTGTAGTTTATATGTCCTGGTAGTGTAAAAACTCCTAAATTCGTTTTTACACTACTGTGAGGCCTGCTCCCTTCATAGGCTAACATTGGGGCTACCCTCATACATTGTTGAAGTGGTAGCTGCTGATCTGAAAGGAGCAGGAAGGTCATATTTAGTATGGCCAGAATGGTAATACAAAATCCTGCTGACTGGTGAAGTCGGATTTAATATTACTATTCTAGAAATGCCACTTTTAGAAAGTGAGCATTTCTTTGCACTTAAATCTTTCTGTGCCTTACAATCCACGTCTGGCTAGGTTTAGTTGACAGCTCCTTGTGCTTTTACTCAGACACACCCCAAACACAGGGTACTCAGCCTCACTTGCATACATCTGCATTTTGAATGGGTCTTCCTGGGCTGGGAGGGTGGAGGGTCTGCTCTCACACAAAGGACTGCCACACCCCCTACTGGGACCCTGGCAGACAGAATTGAACTGAAAGGGGACCTGGTGCACTTCTTAGCCACTCTTTGAAGTCTCCCCCACTTCAAAGGCACATTTGGGTATAAAACAGGGCTTCTGCCCTACCTCATCAGACACTTGCTGGAGAAGAAACCTGAACCAGAAACTACATCCTGCCAAGAAGAACTGCCTGGCTGCTCAAAGGACTCACCTGTCTGCTTTCTACAAAGGACTGCTGCCTTGCTGTTGGCCTGCTGCCTTGCTGAACTCTTGTCTGGCTGTAAAAGTGCTTTCCAAGGGCTTGGATAGAGCTTGCCTCCTGTTCCCTGAAGTCTCAGGATCAAAAAGACTTCTCCTTTTCATTTGGACTCTTCGTGCGCCGAAATTTTCGACGCACAGCTTGCTCCGCGGTGAGAAAATCGCCACACACCGATGCTGATCGACGCAACGCCTTCGGGGCGACTGGAACTTCAACGCACGGCCTCGCAAGGACAACGCCGCCCGACTTCCAGAGGTGAAATCGACGCAACGCCTGCCGTGAGAACTTCAACGCACAGCCTCCCGGAACGACACGCAGCTGGAAAACAAGCCGATGAATCCACGCACAGACCCCGGGACATCTGGTAATCCTGCGAACCACAGAAAGAGACTGTGCGCGCGCCGGAAAATGACGCATGACTTCCCCGCGTGAACAATAACGACGCAAGTCTGTGTGTGCAGGGGAGAAATCGACGCACACACCATTTTTCCACGTATCTCTTCTTCTGCGGCTCGTTGCGGAGATTTTCCACTGTAAATCAGGTACTTTGTGCTTGAAAGAGACTTTGTTTACTTTTTAAAGACTTGAGACACTTTATATCACTTTTCAGTGATATTCCTACAAATTCTTATTGCATCTTTTATTGTGTTGATCTACAAATATCCAGATAAATATTCTATATTTTTCTAACACTGTGTGGTGTATTTTTGTGGTGCTATATGGTGTTACTGTATGATTTATTGCACAAATACTTTACACATTGCCTTCTAAGTTAAGCCTGACTGCTCGTGCCAAGCTACCAGAGGGTGGGCACAGGATAATTTGGATTGTGTGTGACTTACCCTGACTAGAGTGAGGGTTCTTGCTTGGACAGAGGGCAACCTGACTGCCAACCAAAAACCCCATTTCTAACACATATCATGTGAATATAATGGACAATGTTGTCTTTTTTCAGTCCTGCTGTATCTCCCCCACCACCTTCTTCCTAAGCTCAGTGGTCTTTTTTACTTAAAGTTCTCCCACTTGTGTTCTTTTAACTGCGTGGCTTCTTCAAAAGTTTATAACTATATCAACCCAAACGCTACTAATACTTTAAAAGTGAAAAACATTTCCCTTTGGAGGGTCCTGTATAGAGCAATGTTTAGTAATCAAAAATATAATGAAAATGAATCTTTCAGAATTGGCCACCCCAGTGTTGACTTTGTTTATCTCTAAGTCATTTTAAATAGAGTGGAAGGAAGAGTACCTTGTGGATATATAGGCCCTCATTTTCTATTTTTTTGTCTAAGACAAATGAGAAATGTGTCTGTTCCACACTTCAGACTCACCTTCACTGTAAGAATATCCTCAACTCTAGGGCTTGCTTTAGGAATGGTCTGTCCTCAGTAGGTTGGAATTTAACAGCAGTGATAATTATCACCAGTTACATCTGCAATAATTATAGCCAGTTATGGTCACCAGTTAAGCTTCAAAATGATATCCCACGTTGACGACACCCAGATTTTTATTTCAGTCTATGACAGTATCTCGTCTACTCGTCGGTTTCATGTCTGCCTACCAGCACAGTGCCATCGTAAGGATTTTTGGGGCCCTGGGAAAGTGATATTTTGGTGCCCGTGTTGAAAAAAATTGAAAGTATTACCTATTTCAGCTAACTTAAGGCGTTGTGATTCCAAAAAACACTGCACTATATGTTAACTTTAGAGAAAAAGGGGATATGCAAACAGACAAAAACTCAAGATGCCAGGAGTCCACCATTCAAATAGTACCAAAGGAAAGCTTTACTATGCGTTGATGGAAGCATTTCTTTTTGTGCTTGGATATGGATTTTTCTGTCTCGCAAAACATTTTACATGGAATTCAGTATCAAACTAATTTCTTCCTCTCACTTTAGTGAACACGCAATGCATTAGACGTGGTGGATCTTTAGGGGGCTATTAACACTTATAAAATAAGGCCGATGTACAAGTTTAATTCTAGATAGACACAATCAAATTTAAATCCCCTTACATTCTGATTAGACCAGAGCACTGTTCTAAGCATTTTCCCTATCCCATTTGACGAAATCCAATAATGTTATTAATTCTCTTCCCTTTTTTGGCAATCTGCCCTATTTCTCTGTGTTCCTTTTCTAGCTAGACAGTGACTCCGACTCTGGTGAGAAGGAGAAATGAAAGGGGGCAGGAGACAGGAAAATGACAGCTAGGTAGCGAGAATGTTGTAGCAAGACAGGTGAAGTAGAGAGTGAAGGGGACAAAGGAAATGGGTGACGAGTAAAAATGAGATGAGGTGCTCATATAAAAGCGGTAAAGTATGGTGACAGGTAAGGTACAGAAAGAAAGGTGAGGTTGAGACAGGGAAAGGGAGAGGGTAAGATAGAGAGTCAGTTGTGTGATAACGAAAGAGATAGAGAAAGAGTTGTAGGTTAGAGAGATGTATAAAGAGAACGGTAGAGAAAGTGAGGTGAGATGGGGGTGGTGAGCTGAAATAGAAAGAGGTTCAGAGAGAGATGAGGCAGGGGGAGGTAATGATAGAGAAAAAAGATAGAGAAGGAAATGTAGAGAGAGAGAGAAGCAAAGCATTCAGAGAAGAAAGATAGGCAGAGATAGGGGAGATGGAGAAGTTGAGTAGCAAACGAACGGTGAGAGGTTATGTAGTGAAAGAGTGAGAGGATATATATATTGTGAAATGAGATAGTGACCGCGTTATGAGACCGACAAATGAGGTAGAAGCAGTAGTGAGGAAGAGAGGAGTTTAACAGTGGAGTCAGAACAGATTTGGTATAGAGAGTTGAAGAGAGAGATACAGAGGAGAGAGTTGAAGAGAGAGATACAGAAGTGAAATATAAAGAGTTATATGGTTGAGAAAGAGTTGAAGTAACTGGAGTTGAGACGTATGATATGAAATGGAAATTGCCACAAAATGCCTGGGAACTTGAGAATTAAGGTTGGGTAGGTAGGTATGCACAGTTAGATTCTGTGAAGTGTCCATGCCCAACTAACAAAAGAAATCAGATTTTTCATACACATTGCTTTTAGGGAGGTTCTTCTGCCCATTTCCGTCACTTTACTGGCGGCGCTTTTGATGTCAGAGATGCTGGGTAGTAGCCCATTTGCCCATGACTTAAAACATCCCTGCAACAAGTACCACAATTCCAAGACGGAACAGATTTGGTTCAACTACTCACATAATGACGTGGAACCATATGAGTGCACTCAACAGTACATTGACAACCAGGGACAGAACATTATGTGCTTCAGGGAATCATAGGGCTGTGTACATCAAAGGGCACAAAGATGAAATCACCAAGGGACTACCTGGTGTTCAGCAGGTTGGAAGTGCAGGACAATGTGCTTCAGTTCAGCGAAGCCCATCCCAATGCACATTGGGAGCACTGAATGTCGTGCAACTGTGAGGACAGGGTGATATACAGCAAGGTGCACAGAGTAGTATACAACTAGTTACTTTATTTAGTGCATATGCAATGGTGAGCACTGGCTGCTGCACAAGTGCTTGGTGGCATTAGTAGATGAACACAAGGTGATGTCGCAGAGCTCTGTAGCACAAGATTATCTATGAGTGTTGGTCAGTGCTCATATCAGCCTGTATGTCTCTTCGCCTGTGTGCATGAGTGTCCATATGTTTGCTGATCAGCAGAAAACATAATAGCCACCTCTCATTGACAGCAAATACTGCACACACCATCCATGCATTTGTAAGATTTTAGCTTGGAGGACAATTTAGCTGTAAATGTTTGTAAGATTTAAATCCATAGGTGGGCAGAGAGAACTTTACCTTTAAACCTACAGTCCCTTTCACCAGTCGGCCATTGGGCCCCATACTTTCGAAACAACCGCTTTTTATTGGTTTTCAAAATTCTTCTAAAACACTTCCAGCTCTAGGAATAGTTGACCTTTTATAGGGATTGCCTACAGTGGCACACAACATATGACATCCATATAGACATGCAGTGATTCGACTGTTAGCATGTGTGCCTCTGTCATTCTGTTTTTCTAGGTTGTATTGATAACTATATACACTGCATGTTAGACTATGTGCATGGATGCCTTTATGTTTGTGGTTCTGCCTGCATGGGTGTCTGTATGTCTGTGTTTATAGTTGCCCATGTCGTTTTTCTGTGTGTGGGTGACTGTAACTACTGCCATCTGCAGAGATGTATTTGCCTATATGCATATTTGTGGGTTTCATATGTATTTGAGTTTCCATATGTTTGAGTTCATTTTGTACATACATTGTATTAGGTGGGCCTTTTGTATTTGTCACTCTTATGTTATCGAAAGAGAACCAGTGCAATTAGAATACTGCTCCTGACTCTGCTTTCTTACACACTTAAAAAGCATAACTGCAAATACATTGTTAATGGCGCCTTTGCTTCACATGATTTCACCCAGGCCTGATTTCATCTTGGAAGACGGGGAAGCAGACTGGAACAAAGCGCTATGGAGGAAGCATCAGGAAAAGAAACATGGAAAGACATTCAGGATATGATGGGAGCTCAGTTAGATTAGAAAATTACTACATAGTTAAGCATTACAGAATTGAAAAAGAAGGGAGGCTGATAAAAGAGAATGTGTTGGGAGAGTGAAGCCACCAGAAGACTTTTGATGAGAGTCTCTCCATGGGAGACTTAACAGGAGAAAAGGAGGAAGAATTAAAAGTTATCGGGCACGACCCAGCTCCCACGACCGCTACATATCAGCCTGGCATGGACACTGCTGTAACTGTTGTCCCAAGCAGTGCTTAATTTGTGCTTGTTGTTTCCGGTGCTGAGCACCGGCACTTATTTTTGAGGGCTGGAGCTTATTCTTCGGCCTCAAGCATTTTCTGTGAGCAAAAGACACATACGAGAAAGACGAATGAAGGGAAAAATTAAAAAGCGTCACAAAGGGAGAAAGTAGAAAGCTACAAGAGTGAGCTGAAGGGGCAGGGAGTGGCTTTATATGGATTGATGAGGCCCGAGATGGCTTCAGGATTACGCAGTCTCAGTATTCCGTGTTCGCACATTTAATTGCAGCAGCCGTGTGTTTGAGAGGAGGGCTTTGGGCACCTGCACCTTTTTATTTACAAATTGAGCACTGGTCCCAAGCTGCCGGACTCACCACTTCATGGCTTGGCAGTGAGATGTACAGGATTTGCTGAGGCCAGAGGATGGAGGTCCTTGCACACTTACCTTGCAGCTTATTTACAAGGAGCTTGTACTGCATTATTCTTTTTGATGCAGCTGCGCTGCTTTCTCAGCTCCATATTTCCAAAGTGACGCTAGTGGCCTCTTGCATCACTTTTCCCTCCTGTGCATCAATTTTTCCTTGTGCCAGATCGGGCTGCGTCAGCTAACAACAATGATATGCAAGATAGGTGCTCCCTCTTTAAAAAACATGCAGAACTGATGCAGCTGTATTTGTAAAGAATTTGAAAAATGACCCATCGTTGGCAAAAGTTATGCAGAGTTTCCTATGCACCAAAAAATTAACGTCTTCTCAGACCAGGTGTAAAAATGATGCGTTGGCACTGGTATGTAAGAAGAACATACCCAAATCACTCAGGCAAGCTCTAGGCCACCATGGACCTACTCCTACTGCAGCTTGGAGCTCCAGAAGATCACCATCCCCTCCGCCATCACCACCACTATCACCACATGCACTATGGAGGCAACGAATGAGAAGGGAGCGCACATATCAACAGCATATGATTCGTGTTGGACACAGGTAGGAAGAGGTAATTACCATCTTAGGAGGGAGTCCATAGTACGGGTGCTACACCTGACTGCGCCAAGACTCCAGGCAACAGCGGACAGGGTTACCAACATCCCTCCACAGACAAAGCTCATGGCTGTACCTCACATGCTGGCCTCAGGTTTCTTCCACACAACAGCAGCTTGACTGGGTGGAATCTCTCAGCCATCATTCTCCTCATTCCTACCTTCTCTCCTGGATCCCAACATCTGTCTGACACCCTGCTACATCCTCTTCCGCAACACCCAGCAGCTGCAGCAGGAGTTCAAACAATGTGCTGGGTGCCATGGAATGAATGCATGTACAATTAGTTCCTCCTACTGCAACTCACAATTGGTTCCATCTCTACCGCAACAGGAAACACACCCACTCCATCAATGTCCAGGCCATTGTCAACCATCTTGGGTTATTTACAAACGTGCTGGCGAAATATCCCAGCAGTGTGCATTGTGCATTCATATTCTGGCACTCAATCATAAACGAGAGATTCCAGGATGGACACGGCCTACTTGTAGGTAAGCAAAACTCAAGTACCTAGCAGACCTACAAACAATTAGAAATGGGTGACACAACACACATCTCAGTGTCTGCTAACACAGATAGGGACTTCTGTATGAGGGCTGTTCCACATATGAGCACCATGCATCATGTTACATATGCAATGCAAATTTCCCAGCCATATATGTGAATACATCCAAAGCTAGTGTTGCAGATGTTGCATGGTGTAAACGCACATAGCAGTGCATGGTAAGCAGAAATTATGGCTACCCTGTGCAAGGGAGGTGCTCCATGTCCATTGTGGGGGTCTCCCCATGTGACTCCCACGGTCCATCAGGCGATCCCACACCAAGATCTAGGTGCAAGGTGACAAACCACTGCTCATGGGCAGGTAATGTGTAACTTTTCCAAATGATTTGGAATAATCAAAGTCACTCCCCTGTCCTATGTTTTCTGTGTAATGTGGCACACATCTATCACTAATCATGTCTCTGAGGAAGCAAACTTGGCTGGAAGGTACTCCTGCACACACAAATACAATCCAGCATGCAATGAAGAACCCCTAAAACCCCTGATGCAAGTGTGAATGTGTAAGTGGCAGGCAACTTGTGTGAAAGTCTATTTGGAAGGATTTTTAAAGTGCATGATGCCCCAAATATTATATGCTAATTTCCCTTTCCAGGGACGTCATGCAGTACAGTACGTTGTAGCTTGACTGCAGAGGACCACTCCCAAATCTTCAGGATCCATGTGTAATATGCACATATTGGGTACAATGCTGTCACACTTGCACAGAATGTTCCCCCAACGTGACATACACTCATGGATTTAGCAATTGTGGCACCAGGTCTTTCAGCTGGTATGTGTGAGTGCATACTGTGTGGATGGTAGTGTGTCAACAGCCCTAGAAGATATTTACACTCAAAGGCCTGTGCCTGCAGGCCACCACCAACATCCGTGGATGACAGTGGACCCATGCATGTCTCTGTATATGCCATGTCTGGTATGTTACCGCATACCGAGGGAGGACCTCCAAGAAATAAATCTAATCCACATTCCATCCCTTCACACTTGTAGTGTGAACACATAACATTGAGTGGACTAACATATTTAGTCCCCCAATTGGAAAGGTTGTATAACTCTTCAGTGAAGGAAAGTGGACTGCTGTCCACCACTATTAAAGCATTAGTGAGCTACCTCTTGAATTCTGGAAAGGTGCCCACTGAACTTACTTCTTACAGACTGTTGTCAATTCTAAACACAGAGTACCACATGTAAAATACTAGCCTGTTGATTATTCCCTCTGCTGCAGCAACTGATCCATACTGACCAGAACGGCTTAGTCCCATGACGCTGCATCTCCTTAACTATTCATTTGCTTTTTAGTGTAATGGTGGCAATTCAGGATCATTATCCATTTGCCAGCTGTATATCTTTGCATGTCCGCCAGACCTTTGATACTCTCGGGTGGGACTTCATGCTGGTTGCATTAGCCCGTTATGGAATTCCTCCAACCTTCATTAAATGGGCTAACCTGTTATACTCATCACCTACGGCCAGGGCTTAGACATGCCGCCACATTTTGAGGGCATATCAAGTGTTGCACAGAACACAACAAGACTGTTGCTTATCCCTGCTCTTATTTGTACCAACAATAGAACTCCTAGCGCATTACATGCAACTAGACTCTCAAGAGTGGGGGGTTCTAATGCATTGTGTGCTTCATTTAATCTCATTATACGCATATAACATGGTACTATATTCAAAAGACCTTTGAAGAGATTTGCGAGACATTGTGAGAGCCCTAACCACCTTTGAATGACTTTTCGATCTCCTGATAAATGTGGACAAATCATGCACGTTCCCTTTAAAGTCAGTAACAGTGACAGTGGACCCTACCCTGTGGCTGTACAGGTCGCTTCACATACCTTTTGCCATCTAGGTGTCAATATTTACTGTGAAACTGAGGATATTCTCGAAGGTAACCTTTTACCAACAATACATTCCCTTAAAGGGCAAATTGACTTCTCGGTTACGCTGTCCTTGTTCGTAGCTGGCCGCCTCTCCCTGGCAAAAATAATGTTACAGCAGCTCTTCAACTATCTCATTGATCTTCTGGTGGTGGTCCCTGCGGGGGTGCACATACTGCTGAACACAATGTTGGTGGTAGTTACCTGGGGACCAGGTTGCTGCAGGATTAGTCTTGCCGAATCACAGCTTCTCACAGATGGGGGCTCCGGACTTCAAAGTTTATTGTCTGGCAGGACAATTTCAGTGGCTAGCTTATTGGTTGGCCAGGTGTAATCTGATAGAGATAGGCTTTACTACAGCACAAGTGAGCCAGGGCCAACTCCACAAAGTAATTTTCCATGGTGTAACACTACCATCGGCCATACTGTTTCTTTTGTGAGATATACTGCTCCTGTGCTGATGTATGCACTGAACATCCCACTTCTTGGTCTTCCCACTCATTCAGGTATCCTGAAGACTCAACAGTTCAGCACCTGGGAACTGAATGGGGAACTGATGATCAGCTCATTGTTTCATGATGGAACACTTATGTCCCACACTGATTTTATACATGCCTTCCTGAGACCTTGTTTCTTACTCATGTTTGTTTACGTTGTTATGTCTGTCAACATTGGTCCCCTGATGGGACAGAGCCACACAAACAAATTATTACAAGCAGTACACACTATGGGACATGGTAGACACCTTGTATGTTGGCTTTAAGTGGAACCAGGGTGCACCTTAGGGTCTCCCTGTCCCCCTAAAACTTTATTGGAAATTGACTTGATCTGTGAATTCTATGACAAGGACTGGGCACACATACTAGACTACCCCAGAAAAGTCTCTTGCAACATGAGGTTTAAGCACATATAATTAGCAGTTTTACATAGGGTGTATTTAACACCCCACACACACTTAGGCCCTCATTACAACCCTGGCGGTCAAAGACGGTTTTCCGCCACAGTGGTCCCGGCGGATTTAATCCGCCAGGGCAGCGCTGCAAGCAGGGGATTATGAGTCCCCTTCCCGCCAGCCTTTTCATGGCGGTAGGAACCGCAATGTTAAGGCTGGTGGAAAGGGGAGTCGCAGGAGCCCCCTGGCACAGCCCCACACAGCTTTTCACTGTCTGACAGTGAAAAGCGCAATGGGTGCAACTGCACCCGTCGCACGGCCGCAACACCGCTAGCTCCATTTGGAGCCGGCTCCCATGTTTTGGCTGACATCCCGCTGGGCCGGCAGCATAATGGCCACCTCAAGAGTGCGGCCACATTGGTGGCCGCACAGCGCTTACAACTTGGGGGTGGCGGTTGCTGCCCGCCAAAGTTGTAATGAGGGCCTTAGTGTCACCATTCCCACTGCCTCTTCAAGATGCCTCTTCAATATGCCCTAGAGGTAAGGCCTTAGATGCTGATCTCCTACATATGCTATGGTCCTCCCCTGCAATATTCTGGATGGGCACAGCCACAATTATGGCAACCATCCTCGGCCTTGGCCAGTGCAATACGCCTGCTGGGTCTGCATCCTAGACCCATGGGCTCCCTGACCACAATATGATTTGCTAATCTAGTCATATTGTTGGCCACTGGAAAGATTTAAGGTGTTAGGAACTGTCTTTGATGAAGGAGGTTCAGCGCATACCCGAGATCCCCCTGAAGGCCCCCACCTCCTGATATGCACCCATGCTAAAAAAACACATACTACACCCACTTCCACTAGCAATAGCTCTACCTACCATACACTAGGTGACAAATACAGTTCGATGGTGGGAGGGTTGGGAAGGATTTGGTTTAGTGCACACAATATTTAGATGATACTTTGATGTGCCACCTTGTGTTGTGTCTAATATATCTGCATTTACTGCTAATATAAGGATACTGCTGGAGGTACAATGCATCAATACTGGATTGCATTGTTGTACCCAAAATACATTGAGTGCACTTGAGTGGCGGAAAATAGCCACCACAAATTCTGCTGCATTAACAGGACAGTCAGGATGTAGCTTTGTATGATGTGTCAGCTCGTGCACTGCGTTTGACATTACATTGATTGATTGAGGAGTCCCCTGTAAACATCAGTACACTGATATGAGTGACACACCATGTTATCACATCTTAGAGAAGCGAATGACAGTACCACATCAAACATGGGGAGGAATGTACCCAGTGCAGTTATCCTAAACATTGACACTGTCTCTTTTTTTACAATTTCAGCTGATCAACGCTGTGGGATACAGCAGTGGGTGATAACCCCAAATGCAAACCCTCAGACAGACCGGGAGAAGGCAAATAACCAGGCACATATAAGGACACGTAATATGGTGGAGTGGACCTTTGGCCAGCTCAAGGCCAGGCTCTGAGGCTTGGATGTATCTGACTGATCTATTCACCCTTGTTCTGCAAAATTATATTGATGTGTGCCACACTGCACAACATATGCGTGCACACGAACGTCCTTTGGTAGGGGGATCAACCACAGAAAGACCCAATGGAGGAGGAGGAGGTAGCTGAGCATGAAGACATTCAAAACTCTGCTGCATGCACTCACAGACACACAAGCATTTTCCAAAACCTTTTCACACAAATCACTGGTCTGTGAATGTGTCACTAAAGCATGTCTGACAGTGCTTTCACATCATAATAAATAATCAAAACCATAATTTGTCTTTGTGTTTCTGTCAGAGTTCCAGAAAACAACTCACCCACATCTTGGGGGATTCAATGGAGACAAGGTCTGACTCGTCTTAGTCTTCTGTGAAGCTGGAATCCATTTCCAAGCTGTACTAAGGTATCACAGACACAACACAAAGTTCCAAGTTTACGAAAGGAGAGGTAGGATTCAAATGTGAAAAAATTACAAATGGAGAGAAGAAAGGAGAAAGTAACTCGTAATGACCTTTAACTGTGGGTAGGTATTGTACACTTTGCTGTTGTGTGTCACTGCACAAATACAAGTCCTATCCTCACCGCTGATCACCAATGTTAGAAATAGGGTCTTTTGTTGGTAGTCAGGTTACCCCCTGTCCTTGCAAGGACCCTCACTCTAGTCAGGGTAAGTCACACACAATCCAAATGATCCTGTGCCCACCCTCTGGTAGCTTAGCACTGAGCAGTCAGGCCTAACGTAGAAGGCAATATGTAAAGTATTTGTGCAATAACCCATGCAATAATACAGTAGAACACCACAAAAATACACCACACAGTGTTTAGGAAAATATATTATATCTATCTGATAAGATGCAGGTCAAAACATTAAGATGCAATAAGTATATGTTGAAATATCACTGTAAAAATTATTTAAAGTGTCTTTAGTCTCTTAAAAGCAAGAAATGTCTCTTGCCGGCATAAAGTACCTGGTTTGCATTCAAATTCTCAGCAAGGGATCACAGCGGAGGAGATGCGTGGAAAATGGGGAGGTGTGCGTTGATTCTTCCAGTGCACACAGACGATGCGTCGTTGAATTTTCAGGCAGGGTAGGCTTTACGTTGATTTCTGGTGCGTAGACTGGGATCCTCTTCAGGTTGCGGGGCTTTTGGATGCCCCAGGGATGATGGGTTGAAATCCGGCGCTTGCAGGATGAAGTCACAGGGGCTGCATCGATCCGGTGGGTGTTGCGTGGAAATTCTACCGCACTGCAGGCGCTGCGTTGATTCCTCTCAGGAAGTCGGGCTGCTTTGTTCCGGTTTTGCATCGATCTAGTTGGCCATGCGTCGAATTTCCAGTCGCTACGCTGGTGCTGCGTCGATCTTATCCTTGCAAAGTCTGGCTGTGTCGTTCCAGTTCGGCGTGCAGTGATTTTCTCACCGTGATGCAGGCTGTGCATCATTTCAGGCAGGCTGTGCTTTGATTTTTACCGCACAGGGAGTTCTTCTTGCAGGAATGAAGTCTTTTTGGTCCTGAGACCTCAGGCAACAGGAGGCAAGCTCTATCCAAGCCCTTGGAGAGCACTTCTCAGCACAGCCAGAGAGCAGCAAGGCAGCAGGGCAACAGCAAGGCAGCAGTCCTTCTCAGAAAAGCAGACAGGTGAGTCCTTTGGGCAGCCAGGCACTTCTTCTTGGCAGGTTGCAGGTTCTCTTCTCCAGGAAGTGTATTGATGAAGTAGAGTGTCTACCTCAGAAGTGTCTAAGTTGGTAGGGTCAGAGACCCTGCTTGAATACCCAAATGTGCCTTTGAAGTGAGGGAGATTTCAAAGAGTGGCTTAGAAGTGCACAAGGTCCCCTTTCAGTTCCATCCTGTCTGCCAGGGTCCCAGTAGGGGTTGTGGCAGTCCTTTGTGTGAGAGCAGGCTCCCCACCCTCCGAGCCTAGGAAGCCCCATTCAATATGCAATTTATTATTTAGCATTTGTATGCATAATATGATATCTCCTAATGCGTATAAAATGTGGTTGCAGGTGTGTATATTGCAGAGGTAGACTGTAGGGGTTGGACTGTGTTTCCATGCACATACTATGTGGATCACTTCACAGTCATCATACTATGAGTGAACTCTACTATCCTCTACAAGTATGAGACCATACAAGTGGCTAGCTGTACAAAAGACACACAGAGTAATTGCACACTATCTACGTTAGCACACCATGTTCACATGTTCATTGTGTTTGGCAGTGGAGGACCATTTGATGCAGGTTGTTGCCATGCATACTATTTTAGATGTACCAGATGTTGTACAGCGCCGTTTGTCACAAATAGCTACATATGCTTTCTGTGTGGCACTTGGAGTGCTGTCTGCTTTCCCTGTAGTGTCCCCAACATCTACATTGTCCTTTGTATTTTGTATTGTATTATACTGTGCTTTATTGCATGTAATGTTTAGGGATATTATTGTTGTTGGAGGTAGCTGGGGGTAATTTTGAGTATTTGGGCATTTTGATTGGGAAGAGGGTGTTTGGAGAGGGACATGTGGGGGAAGGTAAGGGCAAAAACAAGGAATGCCCAGGAGTTTGTTGGGACCTGTGGTTGATAGCCCACTACCTGCCCAACATTGTGGCCATGGGAGGCATGGTCATCCAGGGGTACAAAGCTGAGGCATGAAAGCCACGGTGGGAGAAGGTCTGCTTCCATATGCAGAGTCTGTTCGAGGTGGAGCCACCAACTCAAACATCGCTGGGTGGATGCCATAAACCGGGAACGTGACCTTGTGGAATATCTCAGGATTGAATTTGGTGAAACTGTTAGTAAGTGCACATGGATTGAGATTAATTTTTTGGATCTCATTTTCCAATAGACGTTATGTGCTCATGGGATCAGTGGGTCATATATGCCAATGCACAAATGCCATGCCCTCACCAAACATTTTTTTCGAGATGAGGCATGCCACAGAGCCTTTCAAATACTGGGCTGTCATGCACCCACACTGACCAGTGGCCCTATCAAACCTATTTAACACTTTCTCTGTTTGCACCACAGTGCACATATTAACAGAAGTTATGTGTGCAGACTGAGGAAGTGTGCACCTTTACATTTGATGCCCAGCCACAAGGACGTTTGCTAACTTGTGTTGCCCTGGTGTTTGTACTTTTCAGGTGCTGCCCTATTTTGTGACACTCCAGTTGTTCATGTCTCATGTAAATAAGGCCTCATGTATGTAAATCTGTACAGAGGTCTGAAATGCGGAATCTCAAACATGTTTGTGTTAGATTTGATAAAACGTAGCTTTGGGGATGCACAGGACATGTATCGTGAATGTCTACAACTGTGCAGCATTGACAGATACTAATCTCCGTTTAATGAAGGAACAGGGATGGATAATGTGCAATGCATATAGCGTAGTCATGTACATGTGAAGAAAAGAGTAAGGCACGGGTATTGCTAAACCTGGCTGAGTGTGGAGTTATTTAGGTGCAGAGTGCTATGAAGATCTGCTACCCTTGTGAAATATTGTAGTAGTGAGTAATGGTTCTACAATGTGTCCACCTGATGTATGCATTGTTTCATCATATGTGTGTACATGTCAACCTGCCTTACCAATGTGTATTATTGAGGCATGTCAACTGAGCCATTTTAGTTCTTACAACCAGAAGGGTCACATAGCCAATTGCAATTCATGTGCAGTGTGCAATATTTCAACACAGTGTATGTGTTCTACAATCACAGCACAATGTATCTTGCTATGTTTTGTAGGTGGACCAGAGCCTTACACTGCTGGAGAGGTGGAGAGCTTCTGGGATCTGGATGTTACCAGTGAGTGCCATCCTGAATTCTTATTGTGTAGTGCAAGGACATGTGTGTGAGGTTGGATACTCCGTTCAATGCCATGTTCAATATGCATCTATTCCAATTCATAATCCATATGTCACAAAAAGTTTGGACAGAAATGTAGAAGTTGTTTTGGATGTGCAGTTACCTCTGACAAATGTCAAGGAAGTTATGCTTAGTACCAGTGAGGGACCACATGATTACTGGCATGACCAAAGAGCAATGACCACAGTGCCAGAATCTGTGAACATATGTGGTAGTGGATTCATAGGTGAATATGACATGGGATGGTATACCTAACAAATGCACTTCAGATGCACAGATATTATGTTGCTGCTTGCAGTGCAATCTATGTCCAATGTGTAGGGCTAGCCCACACAGGTGGGGCTATTCACAACATAGTAATGTCAGTAACACCATATGCCTCAATTACAGGGCTGCAACAGCCATGTAGGGTGGCATCATGTAGTTAGCTAAATATGTCTTTGCTGTGGGCGCCACATGACCCTCACAAAAAGTGATGTTCTTCTGGGAGTGACGGACTTCTGAACAAGCAACTAAGGGGCTTATTTACAACCCCTTAAACCGCCAGTGTGTCACTTTTTCCCATGTAAACAGTAAAGCATCAGTGGCGCAAGGGGCTTGTAAATAAGCCCCTAAGTGCAGCAGGATAGATGTCAACATTCCACACTTGGTAATGCAGTTGAAGGTCCCACTCATGTTGTGTGATGCCCCATATCTATGTTGGATAGATCAACATTACTATTGCCTGCCATCTTTACAGATATGAAAATGTGTGTTAGACTGGAGGGATGTCTGCACAGCACAGTCATACGACATGCCAATATCCAATCCATCTTCAGCTAGTGCTGGCCGTGATAGTCTCCAAAATGTACTTCAAACATGATCATACTTTGTACCGCAAAAGCCATTGACATCACATGATCCCTGTGATTATGACATGTGGGTTATGTGTGCGCACACCCATAAAATGGTTGTGCTGAGTGCTGGTGTGCATTCAGGTGACAGGAATATCTGACACGTATGAACAGACAATAGGCTGTGTTGTGGGACACATACAGTTACATTGTGAGTATATAAAGAGTTGCGGTATGGCCAGGGGTGCAGCTTCAGGGGGGATGTGTGGAGTACTATGCCCCACTAATAAATGAATTTTCTGATAAATAGTTGGGTACAGATGCTTTCAGTCGGGTATGGTAATGTCTGCCAGATTGCACCAGGAATATGTACACATATTCAGTCAAATATGCACACAAAGGGGGTCATTATGACCCCTGCGGATGGCGGTAAAATGGAGAAAAGTACTGCCAACAGGCTGGCAGTACATTTCTCCATATTATGACATTGGCAGTTTGGCTCAAGCCAAACCGCCAATATACCACACCATCCGCCACTGTGGTAACGACCGCCGGGCTGGAGACTTCAGTCTCCAGCCAGGTGGCCGTCAGTAGCCTGCCCACGGGATTATGACCCCGCCTACCACCATGGTTTTCGTGGCAACCTTACTGCTATGAAAACCATAGTGGTAGGCACCATCAGTGACAGGGAATTGCTTCCCTGTCACTGATGGGGGTCTTCCCCACCGCCCTCCCCCTCCCCAGGTTTCCCCCCCGACAACCCCGCTCCCTTTCCAGACCCTCCACAGCATACACACACCTTCACTCACCAACGTACACACGCATACACACACTCATACCCACATTTATCCATGCATGTATGCATCCATTCACACACATCCACACACACTGACATACATACATGCACACATGCATGCACACAACACAACATACACACACTCACACATCCATACACGCACACAGACAACACGCATCACACACCCGCATACACGCATGCACAGACATAAACACCCACACCCTCACACAACAACCCCCCACACCCTCCCCTGTTGGAGCACCCAATTTACCTGATGTCAGGGGGTCCTCCGGCAGGAGACGGCACTGGGCTCTGCTGCCAGAAGCAGCGTCTGCCAGCAGAACACCACCAGGCTGTATCATGTGTCATGATACGGTCTGCGGTGGTCTACTGGTGTGGCACTGCTGCTGGCAGCAGCGCCACCTTACCGCCATCCGCCGGCATGACCACAGCCGGATTTCCGCCAGCCTTCTGGCGGCAATCCAGCTGTGGTCATAATCCAGCTGATGGCTGGTAGCCGCGCCGACGGCTTTTGGCGTCCGTCGTTGCTGCGGTAGGCAGTATATTCCGCCAATGTTGTAATGAGGGCCATAGTCTCTCCCTCTCAGTTTTTAAAGCCGTCAGAATATTGGTAATTTTAAAAATATTGTGTTTTCCCTCTCCTATTACACCTGTCAATCTGCATTCCTTTCTCTTTCCACTGCCCCTAGGCACCTGCCATGCACCCTCTTGTCCTAAAATGCACTTAAACATTATGGGGGTGATTCTAACCCTGGCGGTCGGTGTTAAAGCGGCGGCCAACCCGCCAACAGGCTGGCGGTAAAAAAAATGGGATTCTGAGCCTGGCGGGAACCGCCAACACAGACAGCCACCTTAACACTCCGACCGCCACGGCGGTACAAACAAACAGCGCGGCGGTCACCGCCAACAGACAGGCGGGAGACAATGTACCGCCCACACTATTCCAACTCACCAATCCGCCACCTTTTCCGGGGCGGGAGCACCGCCGATAAAAACACGGCGGAAACAGACTACGGACGGGAAAACGCTCACCACTACGCACTCCAGGAGGAAGGAGGACAGCATGGAACCCGAATTAAACATCCTACCTGCTCTCGTCTACCTTCTCATCTACCACGAGTACGAAGTCCGGCGCAGACGACAACGGTGAGTACTGCACCTACGACACACGGGAGGGGGAGGACGAAAGGTCACGGGCACACACATATGTGACCCCCCCCCCCAACTATGTACTCACCAATGCAGAGCACCAAGTCACAGTGACACCACCCAAACACCCCTGAAAAATGCCAGGACGTAATCATATTTGGAATAAATATTTATGTACCAAAAAGCTCCAGAAAATTAGAGTACAACCATGAAAGATATCCACAACAAAACTAATGACATACACATCAGTGTATAACTGAAGTAACAAGTCCTGCACATCCTACGAATTCAGCATGTCCGTGGGCCAAAGTCTTGAGAAACAAGGGCAAAGCCCACACAGGAGACCTGAGTCCTTTGGAGAGAACACTGCAGGGGCATCAGATGTAAAAACTACAGGCACCTCAGGGGGAAGGGAAGGGGGGGGCACCACAGCCACATGAGTCCACGACGCCAGATCCACGAGGAGCCACCATGCCCACTGGACCATCCTGGGGAGTGCAAAGCCACAGTCTCTCAATGTCTCTACAGTGGGTGGGCTGCCCACTGGACCATCCTGGGGAGTGCAAAGCCACAGTCTCTCAATGTCTCTACAGTGGGTGGGCTGCCCACTGGACCATCCTGGGGAGTGCAAAGCCACAGTCTCTCAATGTCTCTACAGTGGGTGGGCTGCCCACTGGACCATCCTGGGGAGTGCAAAGCCACAGTCTCTCAAGTCTCTACAGTGGGTGGACTGCCCACTGGACCATCCTGGGGAGTGCAAAGCCACAGTCTCTCAATGTCTCTACAGTGGGTGGGCTGCCCACTGGACCATCCTGGGGAGTGCAAAGCCACAGTGTCTCAATGTCTCTACAGTGGGTGGGCTGCCCACTGGACCATCCTGGGGAGTGCAAAGCTACAGTCTCTCAATGTCTCTACAGTGGGTGGGCTGCCCACTGGACCATCCTGGGGAGTGCAAAGCCACAGTCTCTCAAGTCTCTACAGTGGGTGGGCTGCCCACTGGACCATCCTGGGGAGTGCAAAGCCACAGCCCATCAGGTGGATGACAGTCTCCACTGGTCAAGGAGGAGGCATGGTGGGCACAGTGAACCATAAACGGTGCTTGAGACGGCGGTGCCCAGCGGAGCGGTGCTTGAGACGGCGGTGCCCAGCGGAGCGGTGCTTGAGAGGAAGGGCCCAGCGGAGCGGTGCTTGAGAGGAAGGGCCCAGCGGAGCGGTGCCTGAGAGGAAGGGCCCAGCGGAGCGGTGCTTGAGAGGAAGGGCCCAGCGGAGCGGTGCTTGAGAGGAAGGGCCCAGCGGAGCGGTGCCTCAGAGGAAGGGCCCAGCGGAGCGGTGCTTGAGAGGAAGGGCCCAGCGGAGCGGTGCTTGAGAGGAAGGGCCCAGCGGAGCGGTGCTTGAGACGGCGGGGCCCAGCGGAGCGGTGCTTGAGAGGAAGGGCCCAGCGGAGCGGTGCTTGAGAGGAAGGGCCCAGTGGAGCGGTGCTTGAGAGGAAGGGCCCAGCGGAGCGGTGCTTGAGACGGTGGGGCCCAGCGGAGCGGTGCTTGAGAGGAAGGGCCCAGCGGAGCGGTGCTTGAGAGGAAGGGCCCAGCGGAGCGGTGCTTGAGAGGAAGGGCCCAGCGGAGCGGTGCCTCAGAGGAAGGGCCCAGCGGAGCGGTGCTTGAGAGGAAGGGCCCAGCGGAGCGGTGCTTGAGAGGAAGGGCCCAGCGGAGCGGTGCTTGAGACAGCGGGGCCCAGCGGAGCGGTGCTTGAGAGGAAGGGCCCAGCGGAGCGGTGCTTGAGAGGAAGGGCCCAGCGGAGCGGTGCTTGAGAGGAAGGGCCCAGCGGAGCGGTGCCTCAGAGGAAGGGCCCAGCGGAGCGGTGCTTGAGAGGAAGGGCCCAGCGGAGCGGTGCTTGAGAGGAAGGGCCCAGCAGAGCGGTGCTTGAGAGGAAGGGCCCAGCGGAGCGGTGCTTGAGACGGCGGGGCCCAGCGGAGCGGTGCTTGAGAGGAAGGGCCCAGCGGAGCGGTGCTTGAGAGGAAGGGCCCAGCGGAGCGGTGCTTGAGAGGAAGGGCCCAGCGGAGCGGTGCCTCAGAGGAAGGGCCCAGCGGAGCGGTGCTTGAGACGGCGGGGCCCTGTTCAGCGGTGCTCTTCTCCACGGCGGGGCCCGGTTCAGCGGTGCCTATCTCCACGGCGGGGCCCTGTTCAGCGGTGCTCTTCTGCACCGCGGGCCCTGTTCAGCGGTGCTCTTCTCCACGGCGGGGCCCTGTTCAGCGGTGCTCTTCTGCACCGCGGGCCCTGTTCAGCGGTGCTCTTCTCCACGGCGGGGCCCTGTTCAGCGGTGCTCTTCTGCACCGCGGGCCCTGTTCAGCGGTGCTCTTCTCCACGGCGGGGCCCTGTTCAGCGGTGCTCTTCTGCACCGCGGGCCCTGTTCAGCGGTGCTCTTCTGCACCGCGGGCCCTGTTCAGCGGTGCTCTTCTCCACGGCGGGGCCCTGTTCAGCGGTGCTCTTCTGCACCGCGGGCCCTGTTCAGCTGTGCTCTTCTCCACGGCGGGGCCCTGTTCAGCGGTGCTCTTCTGCACCGCGGGCCCTGTTCAGCGGTGCTCTTCTCCACGGCGGGGCCCTGTTCAGCGGTGCTCTTCTGCACCGTGGGCCCTGTTCAGCGGTGCCTATCTCCACGGCGGGGCCCTGTTCAGCGGCGCTCTTCTGCACCGCGGGCCCTGTTCAGCGGTGCTCTTCTCCACGGCGGGGCCCTGTTCAGCGGTGCTCTTCTGCACCGCGGGCCCTGTTCAGCGGTGCCTATCTCCACGGCGGGGCCCTGTTCAGCGGCGCTCTTCTGCACCGGAGGCCCTGTTCAGCGGTGCTCTTCTCCACGGCGGGGCCCTGTTCAGCGGTGCTCATCCAGCAGGTCAAGGGAGCCAGACCTGGCCTCGACTCCCTGCTCAGTCGCCCTCGGACCGTGACGTTTCTGGACCCTTCGGGGACGGACTCCTGGCCTCCTTAGTGTCCTCCTTCCCAGCTGGGATGTGGCATGTGGGGTCCACCTTCTCCGCGCTCCTGCTGGCCTTCCGCTCCTTTGATGGGGCTCTCGGGCCCTTGCCTCCCCTAGATGGTGTCGGGGGTGAAGTGGCCGCACATTGCTCCTTGGGGGCAGCCCTGTCGGTCCTCGCACGGCGGTCCTTGGTTTTGCGGGTCCTCTTGCCGGGGGGGGGGCTGGACGTGTCCTTGCTGCTGATCGATGTGTCACTGCTGGCAAAGGGTGGGCTCCAGAACCCAGGCACAACAGTGACACCCGAAGCTGGGCTGGTGGTGGCTGCGGTGCTCTTGGGACTCTTTGAAGATGGATGGGGGAGGTAATCGGGGGGAAAGAGGTTAAGGTTAGCCAGGAAAAGTTTTTTAGGGCCAAGGTAAAGGGTAGGAGAAGTGGAGATGGAAGTGGAGGTAGAGGAGGTGGTTGTAGGAGAGTCAGGTGTGCTGTCATTGGGTGAAGGTGCTGGTGCTGTAGGCTGTCGTGAGGTGGATGGCTGTTGGGTGGGTGGCTGCCTGCGTTTGTGTGTCTTGGAAGAGGGGGTGACAGACACAGTGGGAGAGGACACAGGGGACGTGTACATGGCAGTGGGGGTGGTGACTGCATGAGTGTGGACTGTACTGGAGGGTGAGGTGGTGATGGAAGCACTGGCTGATGTTGGGGTGCATGCAGGTGTGAGTGTAGACGTCACAGGGAGGGAGGAGGGAGACGAGGAGGAGGGGGACACAGGGGTGGCAGTGGCTGTTGGCATGTCTGCATCTGGGTGTTGCTCGGGTGAGTGTTTGCGGGATCTGTGGTGCTTGTGTTTGGATGAGCTGCTCTTGGGTGTTGAGGTGTGTGCAGGCTGGTCTGATGGTGTGGATGGGATAGGCTGAGGAACAGGAGACAGAGACAGGCTGGAGGCAGTCAGAAGAGGGAGGCTGGAAACAGGGACAATGGCTGCCGTCAGTGCTGAGGCCAGAGCAGTGAACGCTCGTTGATGGGCAGCCTGACCCGAATGAATGCCCTCCAGGTACGCATTGCTCTGTTGCACCTCCCTTTGCACACCCTGGATGGCATTCAAAAGGGTCGTCTGCCCAACAATGAGCGTCCTTACCAGGTCAATGAGCTCCGCACTGAGGGCAGCAGGGGCAACAGGGGCAGGGGCTGAGGTGCCTGGGGCGAAGGAGACGCGCGCCTTCCTGGGCGAACCGGCACGGAGCCAAGACTGAGGGGCTGCTGGGAGGGCGGGGCTGGTGCGCTGGGTGGCGGCTGTACCTGTAGAGGCGGGGGGCACGGATGTTGCCGCCACCCCTAGGGAGCTCCCATCCGAGGACGTGTCGCTTTCGCTGCTCTCACCAGCGGTCCCCGTCGTGGTGCTCCCCTCGCCCTCCGGATCACTGGTGCCCTCGGTGTCTGTTCCTGGGCCCACCGGGGCCTTGTGTCCTGCAGCTCCCTCGTGCTCCGATGCCATATCTCCTCCGCCTGATGATGCTAATGCACACATGCACAAGAAGATGAAGAGAAAGGGTGGGGGGAGAAAAAAGAAGACCAGGTTGAGTGCATGCAATGTCAACACTGTTGGCGGAGAGGACAGACACAGGTGCCTAATGCACTAAGCCGCGCATTCGGGGTACACTACTCAGTACTACTGACTAAGACAACAGGCCAAGAGACGTCAAACGCGCACATGGGAGATGCTGGACCTTCAATGGCTGTACTTGTCACCCTACAGAGGTGGGGGCCGGGGGCACAGGGCCATGCCTAAGGGAGAGGACTACACTACAGAAAGCGCCCTGGCCTAATGTCACCCACAGCCCTCCTCCCCCACCCAGACGCCTCCACTGCGCAGAAAGATAGGAGAATGTGCTGATACTCACCCCCTTGTGTCTGCTGTGATGTCTTAAAGCGCCCATCCAATTCAGGGTAGGCCACCGCCAGGATCCGGGACATCAGGGGGGTCATGGTGCGACTGGCACCCCTCCTAGGTTGGGAGGCCATCCCCAGCAGTGTTTCTGCGGTCTTCCTTGTTCCGCGGCGGATGTCCTCCCACCTCTTGCGGCAGTGGGTGCCCCGTCTGTTGTGGACCCCCAAGGTCCGGACTTCCTTGGCGATGGCACGCCAAATCTCGATCTTCTGATGGGCGCTGACCTATTAGACATGTACAGGGTGGAAAGGAGGAAATCATCAATGACCTGCATGTTAGATGTAATTGGCCCCCACCCACCCACTTTGCCATATGGCACATGCTCTCATCTGTCGGGCGTTGCACTCCTCATTCGCCCCCCACCCCACCAACTTACATCCACCCCAATCCACACAGGCATAGCCCATTCCATTAGCACCCGGTGTACTCACTTGTTGGTCTGGAGGACCGTAGAGTAGCGCATACTGGGGGAGGACCCCATCCACGAGCTTCTCCAACTCTTCAGACGTGAAGGCAGGGGCCCTTTCCCCAGTCGCAGCAGCCATTGTATCTTCCAGACCGAGGTCACAGCAGCACTTGCAGTATAGGTCCTCTCCTGTGGATGATCAGGTCTCGAGTGATTAAGCAGATAGAAAATGGCGGTCACGCCCGCGGCGGTGCGTACCGCGGCGGTGCGTACCGCGACCGCCGGCGCACTTCGTCATTGGCTCCTGAAACCCATAGGCTTCAATGTTAACCAATGCGGCTTTGCGCCGCGGTCTTCGACCGCCTACCGCCACGGTGTGCCCCGCCAGCGCATTGACCTCACATCCCATTGTCCCACTTCACAGGTCAGGCAGCCGCCATTTCAAGGGCCCACATGGCTTAATTTTGACTGCGACACACAGGCCTAGGCCTTGCATTGCCACACATACACGCCTTTCAACCCATTGCCATTCTTTAACTGTGGAAGCTGTCTGTACGTACCTGTGGTTTGCCTGACTCTGTGCTCCATGTTGTCCTTCCTAGGCACCGTCCGCTGGGACTTGCGATGAGAAGGAGGAATCCTCGCGTGTACCGACCGCTGGTGGACCTGTCGACAATGGAAGAACGCCATATAATACTTCGATACACACTTGACCGTGCCACTATCCATGAACTGTGTGCCCAGCTGGAGCCAGCCCTGATGTCCCCCATCCGCCAACCCACAGGGATTCCCCCTCTGGTGCAGGTTTTGTCAGTCCTCCATTTTTTGGCCAGTGGGTCATTCCAGACCACAGTGGCCATGTCATCTGGAATGTCTCAGCCTATGTTTTCTAAGATTTTGAGCAGAGTGTTGTCTGCCCTGATGAAACTCATGCGGAGCTACATCATTTTCCCCGAGGAGGGTGACTTGCCTACAGTGAAGGGTGATTTCTATGCCCTTAGACATATCCCCAACATCATTGGTGCCATTGATGGGACCCATGTGGCTTTGGTACCCCCAAAAGACGATGAGCAGGTGTACCGAAACAGAAAGAATTATCATTCGATGAATGTCCAGGTGGTCTGTTTGGCTGACCAGTACATCTCCCATGTAAATGCCAAGTTCCCAGGGTCAGTGCATGACGCGTATGTGATGCGAAATAGCAGCATCCCCTATGTGATGGAGCAGCTACAGAGACAACGTGTGTGGCTAATAGGTGACTCTGGTTACCCCAACCTGCCGTGGCTACTGACCCCAGTAAGGAATCCCCGGACAAGAGCAGAGGAACGCTACAATGAGGCCCATGGGCGTACTAGGAGGGTGATTGAGCGAACCTTTGGCCTCCTGAAGGCCAGGTTTAGGTGCCTGCATATGACAGGTGGATCCCTAATGTACTCACCAAAGAAGGTGTGCCATATCATCGTGGCGTGCTGTATGCTTCACAACCTGGCTTTGCGACGCCAGGTGCCTTTCCTGCAGGAGGATGGTCCAGATGGTGGTGTTGTAGAAGCCGTGGAGCCTGTGGAGAGTGAAGAGGAGGAAGACTCAGAGGACGACACAGACAATAGGGACAGAGTGATACAACAGTATTTCCAGTAACACCCAGGTAAGAATCACCCACGCCATTTCACAATTGCTTATAGCCTCCTGCATCTGTACTTTCTGTAGTTCCCCACAGATGTTTGTCATTGATTTTTGCCTTTCCCTTCCCTTCTCAGTGCTGTCTGACTCAGTACCTGACTTCTGCTTGGTTCGCCCATGAAATACAGCGTATTGACATTGGTATGTTGTCATGACTAATTGACAGAACAGAAATCGAACAGTAATATGTAATACATTTGTCAATAATACAGCATGACTCAAAACAGATTTGTGTGCAAAATGTGATTTATTTACAGTGCTAGATATCGGTACATGTGATTCTTAGGGTGATGGGTGGGGGTGGAGGAATATCCATGGCAGAGTCCAGTTCTCAGTCTCACAGGTGCATTGTCCTTTTGCCTGTGGAAGGATGGAGCATAGGCAGTTCATGGTTGGACAGGGTGGCAATGTGGGACAGTGGGAAGACTTGAGGGGGTATGTCCTGCAGGCGGGGGTCTTGACATCCTACTCTGTCTTTTTCTTTGGTCTCAGGCTCCTCTTACGGGGTGGTTGTTCTTCAGCAGGAGGTGGGGTTCTGGGGGGCTGTCGAGGTGTTGGGACCTCCTGTCCACTAGCGCCGGCGGAGGTGGTAGGCTGTTCCTGGTCCGGGCTAGTGACAGGGGCCCTGTGTGGTGCACCATGGTCCCGCAACGCGTCCTCTATCCTGTGGAGGGCCAGGACGATGGTCCCCATTGCGGTCCCGATGATTCTCAGCTCCTCCCTGAAACCCATGTAGCGTTCCTCCTGCTGTGCCTGGATCTCAGTGAACCTGGCCAGTACCGTCGCCATCGTTTCTTGGGAGTGGTGGTATGCCCCCATGATGGTGGTGAGGGCCTCTTGGAGAGTGGGTTCCCTGGGCCTCTCCTCCCCCCCTGTCGCACAGCAGCCCTCCGAGCTGCCCGGTTTCCCCCGGCCTCTGTCCCCTGGACGGTGTGCCCGCCACCACTGCCCCCAGGTCCCTGTTGTTGTTGGGGTGTTGGGTTAGCCTGGGTGCCCTGTAGTGGCAGACACACCGCTGATTGAGCTGTCCTAGAGACAGAGGCATGGGCCCGCTGGGTGGGAGCTGTGCTGGTGTCGGCAGAGGGGGTCGGGTCTGGTGTGGCCTGTGGCTGCCTGAGGGGAACCGACTGCCCAGAGGTCCCCGATGGTCCGGGCTGGTCATCAGGTTCACTGTCGACAGAGCTGCTATCCTCAGTGTGGGCCTGTTCCGGTGGTGGGATGGACACTTCTGGACCCTCCTGGCTGGTGTGTTGTCGTTCGGGTCCTGCATGGGGTGAGAGAGTTTGGTTATTATTTCTGTGTGTGCAATAGCATGCATGTTGTGGGTGCCCTTGTCCCCCAGTGCAGGCATTCCCTGGAGGGAGGTGTTGTGAGGGTATTTAGTGGGGGGGAGGGGTTAGTGCAGTGGTCATGCTTAGGTGATGGGTGCCCATGATTTGTGTTGGCATGCAGGAGTTGGTGTTGGGATGGGTGGGTTGTGCTGGTGAGACATTGTCAGGGAGGATGTGTGCTGGGGGGTTGGGGGTGAGGGTGTGGGTTGGCATGCTGGTGGGGTGGGGGGGATATAGTAGTTGAGATTGGACTTACCAGAGTCCATTCCTCCGGCTACTCCTGCGAGGCCCTGAGGATGCAGGATGGTCAAGACCTCTTGCTCCCACGATGTAAATTCGGGAGGGGTGGGTGGGGGTCCGCCGCCAGTCTTCTGGACCGCGATGTTGTGCCTGGAGACCATCGATCGGACCTTCCCCCGTAGGTCGTTCCATCTTTTGCGGATGTCCTCCCTATTCCTGGGATGCTGTCCCACCGCGTTGACCCTGTCCACGATCCGCTGCCATAGCTCCGCCTTCCTGGCTATACTGGTGTGCTGCACCTGCGAGCCGAAGAGCTGGGGTTCCACTCTTAGGATTTCCTCCACCATGACCCGGAGTTCTTGGTCCGAAAAGCGTGGGTGCCTTTGGGGTGCCATGGGGTGGTGTGGGTGAGGTGTGGGGTGGTGTATGTGATGAGGAGTGTGTTGGTGAGTGGTGCTTTGTGCTACTATGTGGTGTGTGTGATGGTGTAGTGTGCCTCAGTGTGTCTTGCTATGGATTGTCTGCTGTGTCTCTCTCTCCTTCTTTCAGTAATTAGGGTCGCAGGGGTTTGTGGGTGATGTGGGTGTGTGTTTTATAGTTGGTTGATTGTGTGGGAGTGGTGTGTGTATGTGTATCAGGTGTGTGTATTTCAAATCGTCCAATGTGGCTGTGTTTTGGTGATGTGTGTGTATTCTGACCGCGGCGGTGTGTACCGCCAATGAAATACCGCGTTTGAATGACCGCCGTGTGGATTCGTGGGTCGTAATGGCATGGGTGTATTTCTGTTGGCGTGACGGTGGAGGTTTGGTCATCTCCAGTTTATCGCTGCCCGCCGATGTGGCGGGCTGCAGTGGAGGACGGATTTTTGGAGGTTTGGCCGTTGCGGGTCAGAATGACCGTGGCGGTTGACCGCGGCCGCGGCGGTGTAATGGCGGTCTTATGACCGGCGGTAAGGGCATTTTACCGCCGAGGTCAGAATCACCCCCTATATGCCAGCCTGATTGTTGAAAAATCTGAAGCTACCCCCCCCCAAACCTTACTGACCAAGGTATGCCACTGGGCATGACCCACCATGGACTTACAAGAGTTCATATATCAGATGTTTCACATCTCTGTGTGATGTGAGTCAGCTATCCACCCTCTATTCTTACACATGATAGCTGGCACATGATAATTCTATGTAGCAATGTGTCAAGACGTGTCCTTGCCATATCAGGCACCCAATGTTGTGACACAATACATGTAATTTGCAGATCTTTCCATTCCACTTTGGGTAATGCCACTGAAATCAAGGGCACTGCAGGATGCAGAAGGGACGCTGATGATCACTTCAACATGAAGTGTGTACCAAACCATGGTTACAAAACCGCATTGATCATAAGCATACTCAATGCTGACATGGTCATACCTAAATGCTCCAATATGGTGCATTTATATTATGCAACATTTGCTTAGCGTTGGTATTTTGAACATACTAATATAGGAGATGATAGATATTAGGCAGATGTATGATCACTTTGACCTTCGAGATATGTTTTGGATATAGAAAGTGCAACATATTATGTTTGACTATGGGTTTAAAGTATCATGGTTGATGTACATTTTACAAGTTACCCATTGTATGGCATGTTTTCTTTATGATTAAACAGAGAACATGGCTCCAGATCAGAAAAGGCAGCACCAGATCCGTGAGGAGAGGTACAAGCACATCTGGAAGGTCCACAAGGCCTATCGCAAAATGGTCAAAACATTTGAGAAGGAGAAGTCATCCGGGGAATGGGGAGCATTCCCACAGGGAGCACCAACTCTTGACAGGGCTACCACCAGCAAGGCTGAAGAAGCAGACAAGGGTGGGTCTGCAGGAGCGGGACCATCCACCTCTATAGGAATCCACACAGGACCATGTTTCTACCAAGCTCCACCACCAGGACTCACAGCAAACTTTGAGCAGGACGTGCGTAAGGAGACATCAGACCTCAAATTTTGTGAAGCGGGCTTGGAGCATAAAAGGGACAATATGCCCATTCTGCTAAATGAGATCAAGCAGTACAGTGACCTTAGGAATCAAGATGAGCCACAGGGACCCTTTCTTTCCCTCCCCTTGTACATAGTTGTTTTTAGTGTAGGCGTTTTTCTATGGCTTAGTTTAGGTTAGTTAATGTAGCATATGATAGGTTTTGTAGTTTGTGGTTTTTAGTAGGGGTGGATACATTTTTAGGAGTTTGGTTTTATCAGGATGTTTAATGGGTGGAGGTTTGATGTGTAATTTAAGCATTTCCACAAAATATAAAATACTAAAAAATACAATGTTTTCCCAAAAATACAAAAAATATATATTTTTGGGGCCTAAATGTGTAGTTAGTTGATATATAGATGTAATTTCTGTATCTTTGAGGGTCATTACAACATTGTCGGTAAAAGCCGCTTACCGCCGTGCAGAAGACCACCAACAAACCGCTGCGGCCACAGAATTCCGCCACGTTCATTATGACCCAAAGGCCGGAATCCACCAAAATCTGGACACCCACACAAGTCCGCCACACCAAAGGTCAGTGATAAACTGGTGATAAGAAATCCTCCACCGTCACGCCCACAGGAATACGCCCACACTATCACGAGCCACGAATCCACGCGGTGGTCTTTCAACTGCGGTATTCCATTGACGGTAAACACCGCTGCGCTCAAAATACACACACATATACAAAACACAACCACATTGGACAATTCCAAATACACACACCTGATACACATACACACACCACTCCCACACACCCAATACAATATAAAACACACACCCCCATCACCCACAAACCCCTACAACAACAATTGTGACTGAAGGCCAGAGAGAGACACCATCATCTACAAATTTGCATCCACAGGCTCTCAACACCATCACCCACATAACATCCACGCACCTCACACAACACACCACTAAATATCACCCCACACATCACAACACACCCCACCCCACACATCACCCACACCACCCCATGGCACGGCAAAGACACCCCAGGTGCTCTGAGGAGGAGCACAGGGTCATGGTGGAGGAAATCATCCGGGTAGAGCCACAGCTATTCGGTTTACAGGTGCAGCACACCTCCATAGCTAGGAAGATGGAGGTATGGCGAAGAATCGTGGACAGGGTCAACACAGTGGGACAGCACCCAAGAAATAGGGATGACATCAGGAAGAGGTGGAACGACCTACAGGGGAAGGTGCGTTCCGTGGTCTCCAGACACCACCTTGCGGTACAGAGGACTGGCGGCGGGCCCCCACCTCCTCCCCCACAACTAACAACATGGGAGGAGCAGGTCTTGGCGATTCTGCATCCTGAGGGCCTCGCAGGAGTAGCTGGAGAAATGGACTCTGGTAAGAAATCTTTACTACTATATCCCCCACCCTACCTGCATGCCATCACATACACCCACCCTCGCCCTCACCCCATCACTCCTACTCCTCACACATGTCCCAATATCACAAACCACACATCCCAAACCCAAGACCTGCATGCAGCACCAAAGCATGGACACCCAGCACCAAAGCATGGCCACTGCACATACCCATACACCCCCCTAAACCATCCTCACACAAGGTCCTACACAGGAATGCAAGCACTGGGGTACACGGTCACCCACCCATTGCACACCATGGCACACACAGATGCACTAATCATGCTTTTTCACCCCTGCAGGAGCCCTACCCAACGTCACCGGACAGGAGGGTCCAGACATGTCCACTGCACCCACAGAAGAGGCCCACAGTGATGACAGCAGCTCTGTCCAACTGGATCTAGATGACCAGCCCGGCCAATCTGGGACCTCAGGACAGTCGGTTCCCCTCACACTGGCACAAGCCACTACAGACCTTCCCCCCTCTGGTAACACCACAACAGCACCCACCCAGCGGGCCCATACCTCTGTCCCCAGGACACGTCAAGCAGCAGTGTGTCCACCACTACAGGGAACCAAGGCTAACCCACCACCCCAACAACACCAGGGACCTGGGGGCAGTGGCAGTGGGCACACGGTTCAGGGGACAGAGGCACAGGGAAACAGGGGAACTGGGAGGGCTGCTGTGTGACAGGGTGAGGACAGGCCCTGGGAACCCACTCTCCACGAGGCCCTCTCTAACATCATGGGAGCCTACCACCATTCCAAGGAGACGATGGCAACGGTACTGGCCAAGTTTCAGGAGACCCAGCGGCTGCAGGAGGAACAGTATTTAGGGTTCAGGGAGAAACTCAAATCCATCAATTCCACCCTGGGCACCATTGTAGGGGTGCTGAAGGAACTCGTCAACACCAGGAGGGACACTGTGGCACAACAAGGGGCCCCTGACACTAGCCTGGATGATGAACTGCCCACCACCTCCGCCGGCGCTAGTGGACAGGAGGCCCTGCCACAGGACCACCACACCAGCACCCCACCCCCTGCAGAGGGAGAACCACCCCGCAAACGGTCCCTGAGATCGAGGACAAACACAGAGAACGATGCCAAGTCCCCGCCTAGAAATGAGACCACCCTGATTGTCATCCTTTTGTCCCACCTTGTCACCCTGTCCATCCTTAAACTGCCCTAGCACCACTTCCTATGCCCCTTTGGACAATGCACCTGTGAGACTAATAGACTGGACTCTGCCATGGACATTCCTCCACCATCACCCCTCACCATTTTACAACCCCCTCTAATATTGAGCACTTAAATAAACTCCCTTAAAGCACAAAACAATCTGGAGTCTGTCTGTGATTTCGAAATAGTGTATTAGTAATTATAGTGGCAAAATGCTCTTTCAAATGTAATGTCAACATACCTATGTCACACACCTGTAGTCCATGAGGAAACATAGCAGATGTCACACAGTGGGACCCACATCTGTGAATTCGTAAGGGAAAGTGACAACTCAGTGACCATACACTGGGTGAAAATGACAGACAGTAGAGAGGTAATAGATTTTAAATTAGATGTAGCAGGCAGTGCTGTCTTCTTACCTGTGTCTCACTGGAAGTATTGCAGGAACACCGTGTTCCTGTTGTCGATGTCCTCTTCTTCTGCTTCCTCGTCTTCACTGTCCACAGGCTCCACACCAGCCACAACACCTCCATCTGGACCATCCTCCTGCAGTAAAAGGCACCTGTCGTCGCAAAGCCAAGTTGTGAAGCATACAGCAGGCCACGATGATCTGGCACACCTTTTTTGGTGAGTAGAATAGGGAACCACGGGCCATATGTACGAAAGCTTTTTCCCATAGACACAGAATGGGTAAAATCCTTTCGTACATCTGGCCCCACCTGTCATATGGAGGGACCGGAACCTGGCCTTCAGGAGGCCGAAGGTCCGCTCTATAATCCTCCTAGTTCACCCATGGGCCTCATTGTAGCGTTCCTCTGCCCTTGTCCTGGGATTCCTCAGTGGTGTCAGTAGCCATGACAGGTTGGGGTAACCAGAGTCACCTACAAATATTGAGGGAGAACTGTTAGCCACACACTAACTCATAGGGACATCCACAGACCCAGACAACTATTCCCACTGTCTTGGGTCCATGTGCTCACCTAATAGCCACACATGGTGCCTCTGTAGTTGCCCCATCACATAAGGGATGCTGCTATTCCGCAGGATGTAAGCATCATGCACTGAGCCAGGGAATTTTGCATTAACATGGGAGATGTACTGGTCTGCCAAACACACCATCTGCACATTCATGGAATGGTAACTCTTCCGGTTTCTGTACACCTGTTCACTCCTGCGTGGGGGGACCAAGACCACATGTGTCCCATCAATGGCACCTATGATGTTGGGGATATGTCCCAGGGCATAGAAATCACCTTCCACTGTAGGCAAATCCTCCACCTGAGGGAAAACGATGTAGCTCCGCATGTGTTTCAGCAGGGCAGACAACACTCTAGACAACATGTTGGAAAACATAGGCTGGGACATCCCTGATGCAATGGCCACTGTTGTTTGAAAAGACCCACTTGCTAGGAAATGGAGTACTGACAGCACCTGCACTTGAGGGGGGATTCCTCTGTGATGGCAGATAGCTGACATCAGGTCTGGCTCCAACTGGGCACCCAGTTCTAGGATTGTGGCACGATCAAACCTGTAGGTGATGATCACATGTCTTTCCTCCATTGTCGACAGGTCCACCAGCGGTCGGTACACCGGAGGATGCCGCCATCTCCTCACCTGCCCCAGCGGATGCTGCCTATGGAGGAGAACAGCGAGCAGAGAGTCAACCAACTCTGAGGTACGTTAACACAGCTTACTCTGAAAATATTCATAAATCTAAATTAGCCTGTATGAGTGTTTAGGCAAGGCCTAGGTATGTGTGACGCAGTGCAAAATAATGCCATGTGGCCCCCTGAAACGGCAGCTGCCTGACCTGTAAAGTGGGACAAGGGGAAATGAGGTAACTGCGCTGGCGTTGTACACCGTTGCGGTAGGCGGTCGAAGACCGCGGCGCAATTCTGCATTGGTTAGCATTGGACCCTATGGGTCCCAGAAGCCAATGCCGATGTACGCCAGCCGTGACGGTATGCAACGCCGCGGACGTGAACGCCATTTTCTCTCTGTTCAATCACTCAATACCTGATCTTCGATAGGAGAGGACCTGCACTGCAAATGCTGGTGTGGCCTCAGTTTGGAAGAGACAATGGCTTGTGTGTCTAGGGAAAGGGCCCCTGCCTTCAGCACGGAGGAGTTGGAGAAACGGATGGGGTTCTCCCCCAGTACACGCTACTCTACGGTCCTCCAGACAAAAAGGTAAGTACACTGTGAGCATGCTGTATGGGCAATGCCTGTGTGGAGTGAGGTGGATGAAAGATAGGGGGGTTGAGAATGAGGCGTGCATGAAATGACGGTGAGTCCATGTGCGTCATGGCAAGTGTAGGGATGCGGGTCAATGACTGTGACTGTGCAGTTGGTTATTACTTCACTTTTTCACCTGTACAATTCCTGTAGGTCAGCACCCACCAGAAGAAGGGCATTTGGCGTGCCATCGGCAAGGAAGTCCGGACCCTGGAGGTCTACCACAGACAGAGCACCCACTGCCGGAAAAGATGGGAGGATAGTTGCCGCTGGAGCAAGAAGATGGCAGAGGTCCAGCTGGGGATGGCCTCCCAATGTGGGAGGGGTGCCCGTCGCACCATGACCCCCCCTGATGTTCAGGATCCTGGTGGTGGTGTACCCGGAGTTGGATGGGCGCTTCAGGGCATCACAGCAGCAACAAGGGGGTGAGTACACTCTCATTCTGCTGATTCAGCACGCATTGTAGGTGTCCGGGTGGGGGAGGTGGGCTGTGGGTTCCCCTAGGCCAGGGTGAGTTCAGTAGGCAAGGTCCCTTCTTCAGGCTGGCCCTGTGGCACCCCACCCCACCTCTGTACAGTGCCAACTACACCTAGTCAGGCTCCTGTGACATGCATGTGTGCAGAAATCAGCCATAGCCTTGTAAGCCATGTCCCACGGATTGAATAGTGGACTCCAAGTGTGCAGCGTAGTGCAGGGGGCTTCTGTGTCTGTCGTGTCCGCCTACGGTAGCGTTATTGCATGCACTCAACATGTCTTTCTTCTGTCTCCCCCCCCTTTTTGTGGTCTCCCTGTTCTTGTGTGCATTAGCATCATCAGGTGGAGGAGCAGCGGCACCGGTGCAGGAGGGAGCTGCATCCCCCATGGCCCTGGAGGGGAACACTACGGAATCTGATTTCACCAGTGGGACGGAGGGCGAGGGGAGCTCCACGGCGGGGACAGGAGCTGACACAAGCGATACGGACTCCTCCTCTGATGGGAGCTCCCTTGCGGTGGCGGGCCCATCTGTGCCACCCGCATCTACAGGTACAGCCGCCACCCCCCCCTACCAGCACCGCCCTCCCAGCAGCCTCTCAGCGTTTGCTCCGTGCCCGCTCACCCAGGAGGGTGGGCATCACCTTCGCCCCAGGCACCTCACCCTGCTGCCCTCAGTGAGGAGGCCATTGACCTCCTCAGGTCCCTCACTGTTGGGCAGTCTACCATTTTGAATGCCATCCAGCGTGTGGAGAGGCAGTTGCATCAAACCAATGCATACCTGGAGGGCATTCACTCTGGTCAGGCAGCCCTTCAGCAAGCTTTTCAGACTCTGGCCTCAGCACTGATGGCAGCCATTGTCCATGGCTCTAGCCTCCCCCTCCAACTTCCTCCACCCAGACCCACACCCCTGTACCTCAGCCTATCCCAAGCACACCATCAGACCAGCATGCACACACCTCAACACACAAGGGAAGCTTCACTTCACTGTGTCCCCCTCCTCCTCGTCTCCCTCCTCCCTCCCTGTCTCGTCTCCACTCACACCTGCATGCACTACATCCTCAGCCATTACGTCCATCACCAGCACACCCACCACCACAACCCGCTCACGTGCAGTCACCACCCCCACCACCATTCACATATCCCCTGTGTCCTCTCCCAGTGTTTCTGTGAGGCCACCTCCCAAGGTACACAAACGCAGCCACACACCCACCCAACAGCCATCCACCTCACGACAGCCTCCAGCCCATGCACCTTCACCCAAAGTCACCAAACGTACACCTCCTACGACCACAACCTCTTCCTCCACTCCCAAACCCCCTCCAGCTACCCATCCCAGTGTTCCTAAGAAACTTTTCCTGGCCAGCCTTAACCTCTTTCCCTCACCTCCCCCACCCCTTCAGTCTCTGAGGGCCCGACTCTCCAGGTCTCAACCTAGCACCTCAGCCACAACATCGGCGGGACCAGTGGTGCCAGTAGTCACCGGATTATGGAGTGCACCAGGCAGCAGGGCAGCCAGTGTGGCAAGGGGCCACAGCACGGACAGTCCCCCACCTGTCAAGCATAAAAAGTTGGCCAGTGCCCGGCGGGAGAGGGGAAAAAAATCTCCCACCAAAGCCGCTCCCAGGGGTACAGTTGGGAATGTGGAGAAAGCTGCAACACCATCCAAGGTGGGGAAGGGGTACATTAAAACCGGCAAGTCTGGGAAGATCAGCACGGCGGACAAGACCGCCAGCAACCCCACTGCCCAGGAGAAGACCGCCAGCAGCCCCGCTGCCAAAGACAGGACCGCCAGCAGCAGCCCCGCTGCCCAAGACAGGACCACCAACAGCAGCCCCGCTGCCCAGGAGAAGACCGCCAGCAGCCCCGCTGCCCAAGACAGGACCGCCAGCAACAGCCCCGTTGCCCAAGACAGGACCGCCAGCAGCAGCCCCGCTGCCCAAGACAGGACCGCCAGCAGCAGCCCCGCTGCCCAAGACAGGACCACCAGCAGCAGCCCCGCTGCCCAGGAGAAGACCGCCAGCAGCCCCGCTGCCCAAGACAAGACCGCCAGCAGCCCCGCTGCCCAAGACAGGACCGCCAGTAGCAGCCCCGCTGCCCAGGAGAAGACCGCAACCAGTCCCGCTGCCAAAGACAGGACTGCCAGCAGCAGCCCCGCTGCCCAGGAGAAGACCGCCAGCAGCCCCGTTGCCAAAGACAGGACCGCCAGCAGCAGCCCTGCTGCCCAGGAGAAGACCGCCAGCAGCCCCGCTGCCAAAGACAGGACCGGCAGCAGCAGCACCACTGCCCAGGACACCGCCGCCAGCAGCACCGCAGGCCAGGACAAGACCGCCACCAGCTGAACCGTTGCCCAGGACACCACCGCCAGCAGCACCGCAGGCCAGGACAAGACTGCCACCAGCTGAACCGCTGCCCAGGACACCGCCGCCAGAAGCACCGCAGGCCAGTGAGCGCTAATGATTCCGATGCTACTGAGTCCGCCACGGGCAGGATGAAGCACTCTGGGCACAAAGCCCCCTCCAGAACCAGTGGAGAAAGACATCCACTACCTCAGTCCTTGGCAGGATGAAGCACTCTGGGCACAAAGCCCCCTCCAGAAATAGTGGAGATAGGCATCCACTACCTCAGTCCTTGGCAGGATGAAGCACTCTGGGCACCAGGTCCCCTCCAGAACCAGTGGCGACTGTTATCCACTTGAGAGACTGTTGCTTTGCACTCCCCAGGATTGAACAGTGGGCAACCCACCCACTGTAGAGACTTGAGAGACTGTGGCTTTGCACTCCCCAGGATTGCACAGTGGGCAACCCACCCACTGTAGAGACTTGGGAGACTGTGGCTTTGCACTCCCCAGGATTGAACATTGGGCAACCCACCCACTGTAGAGACTTGAGAGACTGTGGCTTTGCACTCCCCCGGATTGAACAGTGGGCATGGAGCCCCCTTGTGGATCTGGCGTCGTGCACTCAACCGGCTGAGGTACCCCACCTTCCCTTCCCCCTGATTTGCCTGTTTTATTTCTATCTGATGCCCCTGCAGTGTTCTCTCCGTCTTGTTAGGGTATTGAGTGTGGGCCTCGTCCATGCCTTTTGAGCCCAGTGATCCACCGACTATGATGGTGGAATCCCTTGGACTTGTGTTCTTGGTGTATATAATTGTATAAAGTATAAATGTATATATTTGTAAATATTTTTGATTTATGTAATTGAATATATCACAATTATTCGACTCATTTCCTTTTGTCCTTGCATTCTTCCAGGGGGGGGGGGGGGGTAGGGGGGTGTAACTGTAATGTATCAATATGTATTAGCGTGTGTGTTGTAGTGGGTGAGGGTGGGGGTGGGGGTGTTGCGTGTGTGTGTCAATCTTTTCCCTCCCCCCTCCCCTGTGTCGTAGGTGCAGTACTCACCGTGGTCTTCGCCGCCGGCATTCCTGCTCCTGGTAGAGGAGCAGGAAGATAAAGGCTGGCAGGATCTGGAGCTCGGTTTCCATGGTGGCCTGGTTCCTCATGAGGTGTGTAGAGGTGAGTGTTTTCCCTTCGAAGTCCTGTTTCCGCCGTGTTTTTGTTCGCGGTGAATCCGCCCCGGAAAAGGTGGCGGATTGGTGGGTTGTAATAGTGTGGGCGGTACATTGTTTTCCGCCTGTCTGTTGGCGGTTACCACCGCGGTGTTTGTTTGTACCGCCGTGGCAGTCGGAGTGTTAAAGTGGCTGTCTATGTTGGCGGTTTCCGCCACGGTCGTGTTTCAATTTTTTTACCGCCAGTCTGTTGCCGGTTTTACCGTCGCTTTAACACCGACCGCCAGGGTTGTAATGACCACATTTGTCTGAAGATGTGTTTTAGGTGGGGTGGGAGTTGATGTTCATCATGTGCCATTAAATGTATAGTGTAAGGCAGGTTAAGTTAAGGTAGTTGTAGTTAGTGTTTAGTATTGTGGTAGTGTAGGTTAGGTTTTGTAAGGTATTGTTAATTACAGATATCTAAGGTTGTATTAAATTTGGTTGTTTGCTACATACAAGTCTACATCATGATTTATTGTGTAGAAGTTACCATGCCTGCTCCGGAAAGGGTTGGTACATGCCTTTGTCTTTGCTAGCAGTGTTTGGCGACATGTGTGACTAGGTGATTTCCTAATGGACATGTGCTTGTCAGGTTGGCCAAGGAATCACAAGAGCTATCTACAAACATCATTGAGCAGTGTACGTGACAATCTGGATGTGAATGCATATGCAGCCCAACACAGGTATTCACATACAGCTGCTCTGTTTAGGTAAGCCATGGAACATTCATTGGTGGGATGTTGTAGTTATTGTACTCACCCTAATCCAAGGATTTTTGACTCACACACTGATGCCTGCTCCTCACACACTCACACTTGCATCATGTGCTTGTCACAGCAATGTTGTTTTGTTTCTACTATCCATGCTTAGACCAGTCGCCTGTGGTGTGACTTAAATCAGCTTTAAAAATGACTACATGATACCTTTTGCACTTCATGCTTGAGAGCTTCGGTAACTGCTTGCTAGTCAACATACAGAACATGCTAACCAAATATGTTTCACTCTGCTGTGTGGCTTTGTCTCTGGCACCAATCCACACATGTCCCTTTGGCAAGTAGTCGGTGTACATGCTTAGCACAATGCAACATGTTCAAAATAGTCCTGCTTCAGACACACATTCAACACACAGGTTCTACTTAGTGCTTTTATTTACATGTGCAAAATGATATGATGTTCAGAGGAAGAAATCATAGGACAACAACCCCAACAGATGTTTTGAGCCAGTGGATATCCAGACAGAGTCCATGGGGGAGACATGCCGTGAGACATGTGTAGAAAAGGACTGCTTCAGTGAGGAGAAGGACCACATTGCCATTAGGGTAGATTGGCCACAATAACAGTCCACAAATGTGCAAGGTCAACAGAGGGAGCATGAAATAGAGGACAGTACCAGTTGATTTGACACTGACATATTCTTAAGCACAGGGCAAAGGAGAAAGTGGGTATGTACCACAGAAATATTCTACCGGACACTTTTGCTGGTGAAAGATTTTCAGTCTACATCTTCTTCCCCTGATGTATGTGGTGCCTCCTGTGAGAGGGGTGTTGTAGGAGTCGGAGAAGAGGGAGGCACACACACATCAGGGGGTGAAGAAATGTATCCTGTGTCCACAGCAGCTTTCATGTGTGGCAACACATAAGGCAGCACAGCAGTGAGGAGGATCTGCTGGTTTTGCAGCACAGCAGCAACATCACAATGGTAGGCACCCATGGTGACAATGAGGAAGTCCAGTTTCAGCTCCATGGATTCCAAGATGTTTCTGATTGTCCCCAGTTGGTTGGCAACCTCACTGTTGCCACTTTGGAAGGGTATTTTATCATGTTGTTGCCTCATGACACCAGCGATGTCGGCCAGGGATTCCTGGAGGCCACGGAGTGGAGAGCAGATGCCTCTTATGGCAGCAGAGTAGTCCTTATTTGAACAGAGGCACCTATGGACCTATGGGGTGTCCACCATGGTCTCCATCCCTGTCCACACCTGAACTGCCAGCCCCGCTGTACTCCTACAGCAGTCTGTTAAAATTTTAGTTTTGGGCCCTGGAGTCCAGGGCTCTGGATGGGCTGGCAGGTGGTATTTGTGGATTTTAGGCAGGTCACCTGGAGACCCCGCAATGCTGTCATGCCTCCCTGCGGCCGGAGATGACGTCTGGATGGTGCACAGGATTTGCTGGAGGGTGTCCAGGTTGATGGTTTGAGCTCATCTTTCACATCATCGGTAAAGTCCAGGATAGCTTACTGGCCAGGAGGTATGGGATCATCCTCTGCAATGACATAGAGAAATGTTAATGATGATCTCTCTTAGATGTTAACATGAGTTAATCAGGTTGACATTCAGGCTTTCAGATGTAGCACTTTCAGTTCAACTCTGATGTGTAGTACACCTGATCAGCATGTGTTTAAATGCAAAAGTTCACTGTATTTCCTTTGCAGATGACAATCTCTCTGCATCGTTCTCACATGCACCTTGTGCCTACTCTGAGGGGATGGGTCCTGTCTTACTGTGTAGATGACAATCACTGCACCGACATTCTTCACATTTCATCATGATCAGAGTTGTTTATCTGCAGAGCATCACACCTCTTTGACTCAGGTTCACACCATTGTATGCGTACATGCCTCATCTGATTTCTCACTTTTGAGTCCTGGGACACGAATTAGTGCCACATAGTGATGCTACCCAGATCATACATTCATTCTCACATGCCTACAACACATGGATTATGCATGACCATATCCAATAGTGCTACAGGTTGCTTTGTTACTGAAGTTTATGGGTCTGGCATCGCCAAACATGGTAGTAGTGCTGGTAATAGTGCCAGGTACCTACCTATAACCCCCACATCACTAGGCCCTCCTACGTCTGCCTGGGGGCTTCTAAGACTCCAGACATTTGTGGTGTTTAAGTAGTTCTTAGAATTCCTTTTTAGGTCCCTGTTGGCCATCCTCCAACTTATACATGTGACACTGTGAGACAATGTTGCATCAGACTCCCTCCTAGCACATGCTACATTTTCCACCAAGTCCACATGACATTTAGGTTGTAGTACCCCAATGGGCTGTTCTCTGCCATCCATTCTTACACAAGTGTGACACAGTCAGACCCAGCAGTGGTTTGGACCAAATGGCAGTTTTACATGCACAGTTATTTCCTACAATGCACAGCAGTAGTTTGTACACACATGTTCCTCTGGTGTGCATCCCTTGCATTCCCCCCCACACCTAGTCTGATTTATTAGATGAGAGTAGTTTGTGTAGTCCCTGCATGGCAACTGACACCTGTGAGCTCTTACCCTGCAGCCAGGTCAGCAGGGTGCAATGCAGTTTCATCCAGGGTACTATAGACATGAATCTTGCAATGTCCCTATGTGCAGTTACTTCCCATTGCCCACGTCTGATCCCCCTCACAGATGAGTTGACACAACCATTCCATTCTCCGGATTTACAATCTAGATTGGTTTGCACGGCCCCAAGTGAGACTGAGTAGCTACCTTGTACAAGGTGGCCTATATTGTCACAGTCAGGTTTTGTAGGGTATAAGGGTGCATGCTCAACATATTGTTCCAGTCCATGTTTTGTGCTGTGTATTTTGGAAGTTGTAGTTGTGGTGTGTGGTGTTGTACACTGCACTGCAAGTGCCACAATACAAAGAAAGGTAAACGTGGACTGATGATGCACTTAACACATTGAAGAGAGTAAGGTGACGTAGCTAGAATGAGCTGTGCAAATTGTGACTGGTCAGTGTGAATTGTATTTATTTGAAGTTAAACTATATATGAACCAGCATACTACCCTTTGGCCTGCAGATAGTGAGTTGGAGCGCTGGGACAGAGCTGTCTGCACCTTACAACAATACATAGTTGCTACATTGCCCCTCAATGTAACTTACCATGCAGTTCTTGTTGTTCATCGTAGGCCTCAGTGTCCTGTCCCAGGACTTCTGTGACCATCTCCTCCAAATCATCCAGGTGCTTCTGGGGCGCTGGACTTCCACCTCCTGTCTGCAATGCTGCCTTGTGCTTGCTGGTCAGTTTTTCCTTTGTCCTGCCCTTGCAATCATGCCAACGCTTCTTACAATTGATCACTGTCCTCTTGACTTCTGCCACACTGTTGACCTTGTCCACAATGGACTGCCATATGGCCACTTTCCTCCCTAATAGAAATTTTAAGGTGACAAATGGCTATTGTTGGTGCTCCGACACCCAGGTGATCAGGATGTTATTGTCCACCTCACTAAACTTGCACTCCCTCTTCCCCTCCCCCTGGGAGTCTGTCTGGGCATCCTGGCTGGTACAGGGGTTTTCCTGGGGTCTGTGGTCTCCTCTGTCCTCCTTATCTGCTTTTGGAGTGTTTTTTTTGGCAATGCAGTGTTTTTTAACTGTTTTTGACACATTCGGCACTCAAAAGTGACACTAGGGCGGCTTGCGTTGATTTATGTGCCACTATTCAGCCTAGCATCTCTTTTGCAGCAGTAGTGTCAGTTTTCCTTCCGATGCGGTGCACAGGCTAGCATCACTTTTTTTTATGCAGCCAGGATCCTAACACCATGGTGTGCTGAATTGTAAATAAGGCACAAACGTGGAGTTAGGATCTGTCATACCGCAGCACTAAAGATTTTGATGCATCGCTGCGTTGTGGCAGTAATACGTCATTTCTTGTAAAGGAGGCTCACAGTTCTGACCATTTCCTGCTTTTCTGGCTTTCTAATGAGCCTGACTGCAGACTGAAATGGAGGGGCATGTGTTTCTTGCACTAATCAGAGGCATAGTGTGAATGTCCAGCCCAACTTAAACCCAATAACTCTCAGGAATGTTGCCATTGCATGTTCGCTACAGTGACAAGGGGCATAGAGAGACAAGCCCCTGAATCTTTGTGTGCCACTTTGTCTACATAAATATTTTGGTGTACTGGCAGAACTAATAAAGTTCTCCCAGCATGTTAGGCCCATGACTGGCAGAAGTGCAGTGGACTGTAATGTCACCTCTAGGGACTTTCTCGTACGGACCCACATCAGAAATTGCTGGTGCACACCAAGACCAAGCTGGTGCCTATGTCTATTTTGGCTTGCTTTAGCAACACAAAAGGATGATGGACGGAGTGCTGAAACTTTTCAACCACTCACCCCCAGTCACAGATCTGGGTTTAATTGATCGTTCTTTTGCTCACCATGCCACCCCAGTTTGGACCCAGCCATATGCAAATCAGTCTTCATCCTGTTTCCCATGGGAACAGTCCAACCCGAACTGCCAAGCCAGATCCTCCCCGGACCGGAAACAAGCATCCTGGGACCAGTTTCAGGGTATCACCCTTCATCAGCCAGGCTAGCTTGAATCCAGTGGCACAGTGAGCAAGCAACCCACGTCTGGGCATACCCTCCCCACTTAGGGCAACTTTAGCAACACAAAAGGATTATGGACGGAGTGCTGAAACTTTTCACCCACTCGCCCCCAGTCACTGATCTGGGTTTAATCCATCGCTCTTTTGCTCACCATGCCACCCCAGTTTCTTTTTTGGCTGCTGTCATTTTGTCTAGAATGATTTTGTGAAAGATACATTGAAACCACAATAATAATCCAGAACCAGACATTGAAATCTCAGCAATGGTAATGGAAAGGTATGTTTCCCCTTGTGAAGAGCAGCAACCTGAACATTTAAATAAGATTAAGATTAGATAAGAATAAGAATAAGATAAGAATAAGATGTGTGCAACAGTTTGTGGTTAAGTACTCATTTGGGGGCAGGACATGTGCTGACTCTGAAGTCCTGGACTTGTGGGCATACTAGCGAATTCATTCTTCTTCAATAACATTGGCCATAGATTCCACGTTAAGGGGCTTCTGATTTTCTTTGCTTATCATTGCTTTGTGTAAAATACATACTTCTTGGCACATTAAAGTATTTTATGAATCAAACGTGAACTAGATAATCAGTGGTATAATTTATTCTGAGTACCAGGTGTAGAATTTGGAAGGCATAATAAAGGTAGTCAGTACAGCACAGGACTTTAAGTTCAACACCTTGCCTTGACCCTAGGGTAGGTCGCTTCCCCTGCCACTGCAGCTCCACCTGCCCAGGCTCTTGCCACCTCCCAGCAAAACCGTAAGTACTCCCTGTGCTCCCCCCGTCCAGCCCCTCGTTACTCACCTCTGTCTCCTGAACTCTCTCTCTTCCAACTTTTCTTCGTACCTCTGCTGTCCTCTCTCTGTCTATTTTCCTTCGCTTTCTGCTCTTCCTTCTGGTATCCATTTTCCTCTGTTTTCTGCTCTTCTTCTGTAGCCCATTTTCTTCGTGTTCTGCTCTTCTCCTGTGTTCTTCTCCTCCTCTGCACCCCATCCTTCGTGTTCTTCTCCTCTCTGCTGTTCTTCTCTTCTTCTGTGTTCTTCTCTTCTTCTGCTGACCATTTCCTTCGTGTTCCGCTCCTCTTCCTCACCCCTTTTTGATTCGTGTTCCGCTCCTCTTCCTCACCACATTTTCTTAGTGTTCTGCTCTTCTTCCTCACCGCATTTTCTTCGTGTTCTGCTCTTCTTCCTCACCCCATCTTCTTCGTGTTCTGCACTTCTTCCTCACCCCATTTTCTTCGTGTTCTGCTCTTCTCCGGTGTTCTTCTCCTATTTTGCACCCCATCCTTCGTGGTCTTTTCTTCTTCTGTGTTCTTCTCCTCTTCTGTTGACCATCTCCTTCATGTTCTTCTCCTTTCTGTAGTCCATTTCTTTTGTGTTCCTCTCCTCCCCTGTGTTCTTCTCTTCTTCTGTATTCTTCTCTTCTTCTGTAGTCCATTTCTTTTGTGTTCCTCCTCTTCTGTGTTCTTCCCTTCTTCTGTATTCTTCTCTTCTTCTGTAGTCCATTTCTTTCATGCTCCTCCTCTTCTGTGTTCTTCTCTTCTTCTCTTCTTCTGTAGTCCAGTTCTTTTGTGCTCCTCCTCTTCTGTGTTCTTCTCTTCTTCTGTATTCTTCTCTTCTTCTGTGTTCTTCTCTTCCTCTCTTCTTCTGTAGTCCATTTTTTCCCTTCCTCTCTTCTTTCCCTTTCCCTCCTATCTGACCCCCCCGCCCTCTGCTTTCCCGCCGCCACCACCTGCTCGGCCCCGCCCCCCTGCTCCCATTCGCCGCCCCCTGCTGACCCCTCCTCCCCCCTCCTCCCTCTTATGGCGGCCGCTGCGCGGCAGAGACAGCAACCCTTGAACCTAGGGTAGGTCGCTTCCCCCGCCGCTGCAGCTCCACCTTCCCAGGCTCCTGCAACCTCCCAGCAAAACCGTAAGTACTCCCTGCGCTCCCCCCGTCCAGCCCCCGTTACTCACCTCTGTCTCCTGAACTCTCTCTCTTCCAACTTTTCTTCGTACCTCTGCTGTCCTCTCTCTGTCCATTTTCCTTCGCTTTCCGCTCTTCCTTCTGGTATCCATTTTCTTCCGTTTTCTGCTCTTCTTCTGTAGCCCATTTTCTTCGTGTTCTGCTCTTCTCCTGTGTTCTTCTCCTCCTCTGCACCCCATCCTTCGTGTTCTTCTCCTCTCCGCTGTTCTTCTCTTCTTCTGTGTTCTTCTCTTCTTCTGCTGACCATTTCCTTTGTGTTCCACTCCTCTTCCTCACCCCTTTTTTCTTCGTGTTCCGCTCCTCTTCCTCACCGCATTTTCTTCGTGTTCTGCTCTTCTTCCTCACCGCATTTTCTTCGTGTTCTGCTCTTCTTCCTCACCCCATCTTCTTCGTGTTCTGCACTTCTTCCTCACCCCATTTCTTCGTGTTCTGCTCTTCTCCGGTGTTCTTCTCCTATTCTGCACCCCATCCTTCGTGTTCTTTTCTTCTTCTGTGTTCTTCTCCTCTTCTGTTGACCATCTCCTTCACGTTCTTCTCCTTTCTGTAGTCCATTTCTTTTGTGTTCCTCTCCTCTCCTGTATTCTTCTCTTCTTCTGTATTCTTCTCTTCTTCTGTAGTCCATTTCTTTTATGTTCCTCCTCTTCTGTGTTCTTCCCTTCTTCTGTATTCTTCTCTTCTCTTCTTCTGTGTTCTTCTCTTCCTCTCTTCTTCTGTAGTCCATTTCTTCCCTTCCTCTCTTCTTTCCCTTTCCCTCCTATCTGACCCCCCCACCCCCGCCCTCTGCTTTCCCGCCGCCACCACCCGCTCGGCCCCGCCCCCCCTGCTCCGATTCACCACCCCCCTCCCGCCTCCCGCCCCCTGCTGACCCCTCCTCCCCCCTCCTCCCTCTTATGGCGGCCGCGCGCAGTGGGCGCGCCAAAGGCAAGCCCGTCTGAGCCCGTCCGCGCCTGGACCGCGCCCAGCCCCACGACCCCTGGCCCCCAGCACTCCCAAACCCCACAGCACCGCTACGACCCCACCTCCCTCCACGCACTCAACCCGGGACGCTCTAGAACCTGCTTCCAAGCCAACCCGAAACGCAATCATGGACCCTTCGCATGCCTTACCTGCAAGCATTCCTTCCACCGCGACTGCACCCCGCCCGCCAGCCCACGCGCCAATAACCACCTCAAATGCATCCTCATCAACGCACGCTCCGTCCACAAGCACGCCATTGAACTATGGGACCTCCTGGACTCCACCGCACCGGACGTCGCCTTCATCACTGAGACCTGGATGAACGCCTCCTCGGCCCCCGACGGCTACAAGATCACCAGGAGAGACCGCACCAACCAAGTCAGAGGAGGAATCGCCATCATATTCAAGGACTCCATCAAGGTCACCACTTCCACCGAAGACAGCCCCCTTGCCGCCGAACACATGCGCTTCCAGATCCACACCGACTCCAGGACCACCCTCAAGAGGAACTCTCATCTACAGACCCCCTGGACCACGAGCCCTCTTCAGCGAATCCATCGCTGACTTCATCTCCCCGCACGCCCTAGCCTCGCCGGACTACATCCTCCTCGGAGACCTCAACTTCCACCTGGAGCAGAACAACGACACCAACACCACCACCCTGGTCGACAACCTCGCCAACCTCGGTCTCAAGCAACTGGTGAACACCCCCACCCACATCGCCGGACACACGCTCGACCCCATCTTCTCCGCCAGAAACCACGTATCCTTCTGCCACTCCTCCGTAATACACTGGACCGACCACAGATGTGTCCACTTCACCTTCAGACGCAAGACTCTCCACCTCCACACACAACCCATCCCATGCAGACTTTGGAACAAAATCTCCACGGAACAGCTACTCTCCACTCTCAGCCACAACCAACATACCATCTCCACCGACGCCAACAACGCAGCCCTTTGCCTCACACAATGGATCACCAACTGCGCGGACAACCTCGCACCCCTCAGACGCCCCCCAAGACAGACCAATGCCAGGAAACCTCAATGGTTCACAGACACCCTCAAGAAATCCCAAATAAACTGCTGTACCCTCGAGAAAGCCTGGCGCAAAGACCGCACCGTAGAAAACATGTCTGCCCTCAAAAACGCCACCCGCGAACACCATCAGCTGATCCGCGCCACCAAAAGAACATCCTTCAAAGACAGACTTGACAAGAACACTCACAACAGCAAAGAACTCTTCAACATCGTCAAAGAGCTCTCCAATCCTAACGCCAACTCCAACTCCATCACCCCCTCACAAGATCTTTGCAACTCCCTCGCTACCTTCTTCCATCGAAAGATCACCGACCTACACGACAGCTTCGGTCCTCAGACCCAGCCAACCACCACAGAATCCACAGCCCCAGCCATCACCTTCAACGCCTGGACACCCATCAGGGGGAAGAGACCAAAACTACCATGAACACCATCCACTTCGGTGCCCCCTCGGATCCCTGCCCCCACTTCATCTTCAACAAAGCCGATGACATCATCGCCCCCTATCTCCAGACCATCATCAACAGCTCGTTTGCATCTGCCACCTTCCCCGAGAGCTGAAAACACGCGGAAGTCAACGCTCTCCTGAAGAAACCTACGGCGGACCCCAGCGACCTGAAGAACTTCCGCCCCATCTCACTCCTCCCCTTCCCTGCCAAAGTCATCGAGAAGACCGTCAACAAGCAACTGACCAAATTCCTTGAAGACAACAACCTACTCGACCCCTCCCAGTCCGGATTCTGAGCCAAAGCACGGAAACCGCCCTCATCGCAGTCACCGATGACATCAGAACTCTGCTGGACAACGGAGAAACAGCCGCCCTCATCCTCCTCGACCTCTCGGCTGCCTTCGACACCGTCTGCCACCGAACCCTAATATCCCGCCTCCGCTCCACCGGTATCCAAGGACAGGCCCTGGACTGGATCACCTCTTTCCTCTCTAACTGGCTCCCAAAGAGTCTACCTCCTGCCGTTCCGCTCAGACCCCACTGAGATCATCTGCGGCGTCCCACAGGGCTCATCGCTCAGCCCGACTCTCTTCAATGTCTACATGAGCCCCCTCGCCGACATCGCACGCAAACACAACATCAACATCATCTCCTACACCGATGACACCCAGCTGATACTTTCCCTCACCAAGGACCCTACCAGCGCCAAGACCAACCTGCAGGACGGAATTAAAGACGTCGCAGAATGGATGAAACTCAGCCGTCTGAAACTGAACTCAGACAAAACGGAAGTCCTCATCCTCGGAAACACCCCGTCCGCCTGGGACAACTCTTGGTGGCCACGGCCCTGGGCACCGCACCAACCCCCTCAGACCACGCACGCAACCTCGGATTCATCCTGGACCCGCTTCTCACCATGACCAAACAAGTCAACGCCGTCCCGTCTTCCTGCTTCCTCACTCTCCGCATGCTCCGAAAGATCTTCCGCTGGATCCCCGCCGACACCAGAAAAACTGTGACCCACGCCCTCGTCACAAGCCGCCTGGACTACGGAAACACCATATACCCAGGAACCACCGTAAAACTCCAGAACGTCTTCAACGAATACAAAACGCCTCCGCTCGCCTCATCCTCGACATACCCCGCAACAGCCACATCTCCGCCCACCTGAGACACCTGCACTGGCTACCCGTCAACAAAAGGATCACCTTCAGGCTCCTTACCCACGCACACAAAGCCCTCCACAACAAGGGACCCGAATACCTCAACCGTCGCCTCAGTTTCTACACACCCACCCGTCAACTTCGCTCCGCCAGCCTCGCACTCGCCACCGTCCCTCGCATCCGCCGCACTACAGCAGGTGGGAAATCCTTCTCCTACCTGGCGGTCAAGACATGGAACTCCCTCCCCGCCAACCTCAGGACCACCCAGGACCACCTCACCTTCCGGAGGCAGCTCTTTGAGTAGCAGTAACCCCCTCCCCTAGCGCCTTGAGACCCTCACGGGTGAGTAGCGCGCGTTATAAATATTATTGATTGATTGATTGATTGATTGCCTTTACCAGCCAAATTTAGGGTTCACTGCCAGCTTTGCAATGAACTTTATGGGTTTGTACAAACCAACATCACAGTGGTTCAGACAAAGCGATTTAAAATTTGGTGAGTGTCTGTCATTGATGAACAACACTTATACCAATTTTTAGAAGTTTTCACTTTTCCCAAAACCAACTTCCAATGTTGGAGTTTGTTTTTGGAAAAGTGAAAACTAGCGGCCTTACCACCAAGGGAGTTTTCTCTCATGATCTTTATTTTCTTATTTTTACTGTCCCTCAACACCAGGATATACCTGGCAATGAGGGACTGTAAAAAAAAGCCATCTGAATTCCCACTCTAAATATAGTGGACAGTTGGATGACTTACCTGCAATGGCCCATACACCCAGGGGTTGAGGGAGGAAGTTTTACACCAATGGAGTAAATGTTACTTTGTTGTTATAAACCTGGTGCTCCACTGATTTTAAAATTGGGGGCTTGCTGACCAAAGGTTTGGTGGGCAGAGTATTCTGTTGCTGTTGTGATGGAGTACCCTATCTCCCAAGCTCTCAATCAGGCACCAGGGGGAATATTCACAAGCCCCTTGCGCCTCCTTGTGCCGCTCTAGTGTAATTTCTTTTATGCTAAGGAGTCATTAAGGAGGCCCCCACCATGGGCCATGTTGACAAAGTATCGCAATGCATGCATTATGCTACTTTGTAACACCTTGCGCCACATTATACCTGCAGCAGGTAAATTGTATGCAAGGTGGTGTTCCTGCACAAGGAGGACGAAAAAATGGCGCAGTGCAATTTACAAGATTTCACTGCTCCACTTTTGCAGTCATTTTTAATGCCTGCTCAAGGCAGCAGTTAAATTGATGCTCCCCCAATACCCTAGTGGCCTTTCTGTGCTCTGCTGGACTAGTGCCATAATTTATGGTGCTAATATTCTCCTTCGCATCTAACACCAGTCCTTTAAGCAATCACTGGGCGTCTCTGCTTCACTACCCCAGGAAAGCCAATTGCTAAAGTAGGGTACTTGATTATTACCTTTGGGACACAATGGAGATCCCAGGATACAGTAATAAACAATTCCAGGTATTACAATTGGATCCCAGAAACTGCTGACTGTTGTGGGCCACCAGGAACCAGGTATCACTATAGCTCTCTATTACCAATAATTTATATAATCTTTTAAATTGATAGAGTTGTGCTATATTGACCGCACTGGACCTTTCAGCCATGGTTAATAGACTTCACCACATTATTTTCCATAAATGTGTAGCTTATCTGGCTGGTATAAGACTACTGCAGCAAACAGTGAATCTCTGTTATTTGCAGTGCCATGGCCACCTTTACTAGTTAAGATATATCAGTAGTGCTTGTGCAGCCTCCTGACAGCCTGGCTGCTTGGAGCTTATTTTTATAGAGATAATACCTAGTATTATCTATGACTCTGGGAAAGATTTCTAGAGATGTTCCCATTTGTGACTAAAACCCTTGAGAGTAGGTGAACAGTATTATCTGGCAACATTTTTGAAAAACAAATTTCTCTCGGTAGGTTTCAAGGCCTTTCCTCTAAAGACATTCAACAATTTAACCTAAATGCTTAGATCCACTGGCAAAACATTCTTCACCTCACTGAACAAAAGGGACTTAGTGGGTAATCAAGAGAACACTTTCTTTCAGGCTCTAGGTGAATGTTGTGGTCTACAGCAATTTGTTTGCCCAACTGCATTTTTTGGGAGGATCTCCAAACTGGAGTCTGGTTGTGTTACAGTATGGCTGGTTACTGTAGTACACTCTGTAAGGCAAAGCATGCAGGTCTGATTCAAAGACATCAACCCTTGAGAAATATGTCAGCCCATCCTTTCGCGTGCTTTGCCAAATGTAATCATAGCTCCAAGACTCACTGGCATCTATGTCTGTGCTTTGCACTATTTGTATCATTTGTACAGACCTCACACCAATCTCTAAATGTTTCTGTGGATTGGTAGCGATTTAGTGCAAAACACAGTCTTACAAACTCTCCTGATGATATATTTGCTCCACCAATCGCTTATTTTTTATTGATCCAAGAGCTGAGAATTCATCATTCACTATAAGTTCCATTCTTTGCTGCAAATTTCAATTTCAGGTTTGTTAGGCAGTCACAGCTCCTGACCTGAGTGTCAGTCAGTCCAAAAATGATTATTTGGACCTTAGTCTTTAAAAAAACATAAAAATAATATTAATATTAAATACTCTTATACATTTACATACAATACAATCCATACATACAATATATATATATTCTTAAAAATGCAGACTAAAACCGAAATAAAAATTCCCAAACAGCAACTAAGAATCTTTCTAAATCACGTCACATCCAGATTCGTCCGATATGTTAAAAGCACCACTGCTTGCTATGTTCACGAATACGATAATTAAAAAAGTGGCTTCAAAACTGCTTTTCGTATTGTCTGACACTTTTGACAATCTAATAGGAAATGGAACCAGTCACATTTTACTTTTAATTTGCAAGTGCATTTTCCATGTTCATTGACATTTTCACCTTATGGTTTATATAGCACGTATTTAAATCAATTCTTAATCCCAACACCTCAGATTTAAGCCTAGGGTAAAGTAGGGCATCTACATATGGGAATCATTTCTCGTTTTACCATGAACTTTGCAAGAATTGGGTAGGGGTCTTATCCCTGACCGGAATGACTGACCTTACAGATTTAGCAAGGACAGGATCCTAATCTTTCTTTCACAATGTTTAGAGACCCAGTCATTTCTTGTCTCTGGGGGTGAGGGGTGCATATATTTTGGATTTCAAAACAAAAAGGAGACTTAAATGTGAACTAAAGCAGGTCTAAGCAGAGAGTCACAAGCCAGGAGTACAACGTTTGATGCGCAAGTTATATCTAATAAGGACACGATTGATTAGGCTATACCGAGAAGTGCATCTAACAGCTGCACATTTAAACTGCTCAATGTAAACTGGTGCTGAGGTAAAACACGGCAGGCAGGCAGTGGGTGCCGCGTTACGTTGCATAGTTTCAGGAAACTGCGACTTCGGTTTGACACCCTCTTACGATTGTGAGAAAGTCACATGCCTTCAGTTCTGGAAAATCCACAGCTATTTTGCCTAATAAAAATATGCAGAAGTCACTTAAATGTCATTCTATTCATAGAAGAATCACAATAAGCAGGCAAATAATACATAAAGTATAGTAACCGATTGATATTCTAATCTCAATAAAATACTGCGCTCATGAACCCGGCAAGATTAAAAAATATATATTTTATTATACAGTAAAATCTGTTTTTTTCTGGCAATTTATGGATTGTGGGAGTAGTCCACGGACAGCCATGACATTTCATTTAACCACTCAATTGAAACAAAGAATGAATAAAATAAAACTACACATAAATTATAAAGCAACGTGTTTTGTAATACATAACATGGACAGCATTTTCAGCCACAGAATGATAAAGACGCAGGAGCTGTGTCGTAGGTATGAGAGTGGACGAGTAACGCAATTTTATGGCAAGACCGGAGGCTCTATTATGCGTGCGTTCTTTTCTTACTTTATTTTAAACAGCAGCAGTCAAGAAACTACAGCTTCCAGGGGGATTAGCGTCAGACTAACCAATGGGAGTGAAACAGTAACCAAAAACTAAGCCAATCAGTATAAGCCATCAACCATAGAGAGTACCCTTGACTGCAAACAGCCCTCTTTTCTTGCTGCTCGCAGTCAAGATAAGTACTCTCTTTTGGTTGTTCGTATATTCTGATGTTTTGTTTAAAATGTTCTTATGTTATAACTTGATATCATTCATATCTGAGTAGTTTCTTTGTATTCTGTTGATTCTGCCGTTACGGCATATATTTATTTACAGCCCCCCCCCTCCTTCGTGCGGCCGTTCGCTCCTAACGCGCGCCAACCGCTGCGTTCTATCTGCTCCTCTCGACACCGTTGAGCCAGCGCGCGCTGCATTTCAAACGCGCGCCTGTCAGGAGTTAACCTCGCGTCTTCGGCTGCAGGGTTTCGGCAGCTTGCGAGTCTCCGACCTCCTGCATATTCACACGGCTTCACTTCTCGACGTGCCGCTTCGCATTGAACTCCTCCTCCGGCTCTTTCTTTTGTCCCCGCCTCTGGGGGAGTACCATATCGTGCCTCAGGGAGCGTTCTGCTTCCTCATTAACCCTTAATTTCCCAAATACTTTGCTAATTGGTATTTTACTTATAAAAAACTTCTTTCCATTATGGATTGCAATTCACCTTCAAGGTCAGACTCTGGGGATGATGAGGAATCCTTCAAACAAGATTTAAATGATTTTATTCAATCCTCAGTGAAAAGTGCTTTAAAAGCTTCAATGGATAAAATGTCCAAGAACATTGAAAACTCAGTCATGTCCATGGTGTCCAATTCTATGGCCCATTCTGCGGGGGAAAGCAGAAAAAGAAAACTATTCTCAATTAAATCACGTAAAGGCGCACACACAGAGAGTGAGCTTGCCTCACACCAGACTGAGGACTTGATTCCTCCCAGGCCTCCTTCCAAGGAGGGGATTTCCGTTCATAATTCGACACCTCCCTCAAAATGTAAAACAAAATCAAAGCATATTCCTGCGCCAAAAAAGATTGTGATTTCGAAAATATTGGACACAGATGATGATGACATGGACAACTCATCCCAGTCTGACAATCCCGACGATTCATTCTCCCATTCCTCCCCCCCCCCGTAGACGTACTAAACTTTCTCCAAGCGGCCCCTCCACCAGTGTGGTAGACGCCGAGGGCGTTCCTATGTTCGATCCGTCCCTCATTCATCACCCTAACTCAACAGAGTGGCTACCATTGGATCATGTAGGCGAATATATCTCTTCCCGCCTACGTTTACCTCTGGACAAACAAACACGGTCCAAACTGAAATCAGAATGCCCTAGACCCTCGTTGGATTCCAACATTACCGCGACACCGACTATTGATGAGAGTCTCATCACCTTTTTTACCAAATTTGGCAAGGACCCCCGCAAAGGGGTGGACAAGGCCTGGACCACGTGCCAGGATAAGCTTTTGGACGTGGTCGGTCCCCTAGCTAGAATTTTCAACCTGGCCGAATCAGCCAGACTAGAGGACGCTCCTATTGACCCCTTAGATCTTTCTCTCTGGACCCAAAGAGCCTTCTGTCTTTTAGGCAACGCAAATTCCGCCATTATCCATGAAAGACGCAAAGGCCTTCTTCTGAGGATGGACCCTAAGTTGGCTAATTTAGCCACTCGGGACCCCGGCATCCAGGCCGATGGCAACCTCTTCGGCGCTTCATTCATTAAAGACCTTAGCCATTTTGTGTCGACCTTCTCATCTCTAGACAAAGCCCAACAATCAATAAAAAAGGTCTTCAACCAACGTGTTTTTGCCCGGGCCGGTAGAGGTAGGAGCCGCTTTACCGGGCGCCCATATAGAAATCAAGGCTCAAGAGGATACTCAAACTCCTACAACACCTATCCACAGGAATTCAAACCCCAATTTTACCCACAAAGATCAAGGGGCTTCCGCAACCGTGGTCAATGCTTCTCCAGATCGTCCAATAATCAAGGTAAGCCAACTTTCTGGCCCTCCCGTAGGAGGTCGTTTTCGCTTCTTTCTCCAAAAATGGAAGTCAATCTCAACAGACCCATGGGTCCTTTCCACTATTCGGGGATACCAGATCGAACTTCTTTCTCCCCCCTTCCAATCCTATCTTCCTCCCCTCCCAAAGTTTTCTCTCGAAATGTCCTCTCTAATCTCTTCAGAGATCCAATCCCTTTTAAGAAAAGAGGCTATCCACTATTGCGCTCCGGACCCTTGAGGTTTCGTCAGCTCTATCTTCCTCGTTCACAAAAAGAACAAAAAGTTAAGACCAGTAATCAATCTAAAATCTTTCAATCAATTCGTCGTCTATCGCCATTTCAAGATGGAAACCATTATCCATCTCGGGGATATTTTACTCCAATTCGATTGGCTAGTCAGACTAGACTTGCAAGACGCTTATCTAACCATTCCTTCTCACAGGAAGTTTTTACAATTTCACTGGAATTCAAAAACATTTCATTTTTCCTCTCTCCCGTTTGGCCTGTCTTCCGCTCCCTGGTGCTTTACAAAACTATTGAAACCGGTCGTGTCCTATCTCCGATCTTTGGCCATCAGACTTATTATCTATCTCGACGATATTCTGATCATGCACCAGAGCAAGTTTTCCCTGCTGAACCATCTTCACTTAACATCCACCCTTCTCACAGAACTCGGTTTCCTTATAAACCATGAAAAATCTGTGGTCCTTCCTTCACAACAGATAGAGTTTCTAGGTTTCCAGATAGATTCGGTGTCGGCCTCTCTGCTTCTTCCTCATTCCAAAATTTCTGCGATCAAAAAAGAGCTGATTTTAACTCTTCAAAAAGACTCTATCTCTCTCAGAGCGCTCGCAAGGGTCGTCGGTCTTCTCTCTTCTTCGATCCAGGCCATCTTCCCAGGACCCCTTCATTACCGCGCTCTCCAGCGTCTCAAAATTCTTCATCTTCGGCGACGATTGGCCTTCTCCGACCTCGTGTCTCTAGATCAAGAATCCCAAATGGAAATCCAATGGTGGATATCCCATTTAGAGGCCTGGAACGGCAGATCCACCTTCCCCTCTGTGCCCGATCTTGTGTTAGAATCAGATGCAAGTCTCACAGGCTGGGGCGCCCGCTGTGGTTCGATATTGACTGGCGGTACATGGTCCACAGAGGAGTCCAGATTGCACATAAATTGTTTAGAGCTTCTTGCAGGCTCCTTTGCGATCAGAAGCTTTACGAAAAACAGAGCACGATGTTCTATCCTGCTCCGCATGGACAATATTTCAGCGGTACGTTACATCAACCATTTAGGAGGCACCAGATCCAAGCCTCTTGCGCTACTAGCCAAGAGCCTTTGGGAATTTTGCCTGTCCCACAAATTTTCCCTCATAGCCGAATATCTCCCAGGCTCGTTGAACTCCAATGCGGACTGGCATTCACGCCACCTATCCGACTCCAGCGATTGGAAATTACACCATTCAGTCTTTCGCCAATTAGAAAGAAAATGGGGCCCTTTCCAGATAGACCTCTTTGCGTCCAGACTCAACGCTTAACTTCCTCACTTTTTCAGCTGGCGTCCGGATCCTCTCGCCGTAGCTACAGACGCGTTCCTCCAAGACTGGTCTCGATCGTTCAATTATGCCTTCCCTCCATTTATCCTAATCAACAGAGTCTTAAATCAGGTCAGACGTCAAAAGGCGTCCCTCGTCTTGTTGGTCCCCTTTTGGCAATCGCAGGTTTGGTTTCCATCCCTACTCGAACTCGCTGTGGACTTCCCAATCCTTCTCCCGAATTTTCCGTCACTTCTCCTAGACCCTTTCGGATGTCCCCACAACCTGATTCTCAACAAATCATTAACCCTGTCAGTCTGGCACATTTCCGGTCTACCCAACAATCCTTCGCTATTTCGTCAGAGGCTTCAGAGTTCATCAATAACGCATGGGCACCCGGTACAAGGCGAGCATACACATCAGCTTGGACTCTTTGGTCAAGCTGGTGTGTGGGAAAATGTGCCAATCCCTTTTCAACAGATCTAAATTTAATTATCAACTTTCTAGCTGCCCAGGCGGGTCTAGGCAAGTCCTATCGGACAATAAATTTTTACAGATCCGCTATATCCATGAACCACTCACTTATAGATGGCAATCCTATCGGGATCCATCCTTTGATTTGTCGCCTTTTAAAAGGCGTGAAACTCTCCAGACCCCCTTCTGCCAAATATTCTCACCTCTGGGACATTTCCCTAGTGTTGAACCTACTTCTTTCCTGGCCGGATAATTCAAGTCTTTTGCTTAAAATGCTTTCGGCCAAGCTTACCATGTTACTATGCTTAATTTCTATCAAAAGGACGTTCGACGTTAAGTCCCTAGACGTCTCTGCCCACCAATTCTTACCCTCTGGGGTTTTGTTTCACATTTCCAAACGTACGAAAACTAACTTACATTCTGTCTTCTACCCCTTCTTCCCCGACAAACCAAAACTATGTGTGGGCCTTTGTTTAAAAGAATACGAAAATAGAACTGTTAACCTGAGAACGTCCTCTTCCAATCAATTGTTGATCTCCTTTCGTAAAACCCACAAGCCAGTGTCTTCGGCAACTCTAGCCCATTGGGTTAAATGGATCATGTCCTTAGCGGGGATCGATATCTCCGTTTTTGGAGCTCATTCGTCCAGGGGAGCCATGGCCTCCAAGGCGTTTGCCTTGGGTTCCAGTTTAGAGGATATTCTCAGGTCTGCAGATTGGTCCAATGACAATGTGTTTAAAACTTTCTATTGTAAACCTATTAGATCTGCTTCTTCAATTGTTATTGACAAGCTTTAAACTCGCATAATAGAGCCTCCGGTCTTGCCATAAAATGTAGATTTTCCTAGTAATTTATGACGGAAAGTCTTGATTTTATTAAAGACACGGAGGCGAATATTATCCCACCACAGTACTTCTACTAATATGTACTTTTTTCTCCCTCCCAGCAACTCCAGCACTTCCTCCAGCTTCCGGATAACGCCGCTGGCTCCTCACTCTCTCCCTTCAAGAGGAAATCTCTGGATGCATCATCGCAACCTTCACAGGACCTCCTGCCTCCTTCATCCGCCTCTTGTTTCATCGCTGTGGTCCAAGAGTTTTGTTCCGTTTCCTTGGCATTGGCAATTGTCAGACTTATTTACCTGTTGTTTTATGATTCTATCTAACTTACTCGCTCAAGAAAAGAGGGCTGTTTGCAGTCAAGGGTACTCTCTATGGTTGATGGCTTATACTGATTGGCTTAGTTTTTGGTTACTGTTTCACTCCCATTGGTTAGTCTGACGCTAATCCCCCTGGGAGCGGTAGTTTCTTGACTGCTGCTGTTTAAAATAAAGTAAGAAAAGAACGCACGCATAATATTCGCCTCCGTGTCTTTAATAAAATTAAGACTTTCCGTCATAAATTACTAGGAAAATCTACATTATTGAATGATTAGTACCGCTTCCACTCTTCTCTATGAATATACTCACGTCCAGGAGACGGGGCCAGCATTAACGGTGGTGGCGCCCGTGCAACAATCTTTGTTGGCTTTGCTCCCAGGACAGCCTTCACCACAAATTCCCTCACTACCACAATCTAACGGTGCCCCTCATCACCCAGCGGCTCCACTTTCATTTGTGTAATTTCTTTTATAGTGCTACTGGTCCCAATGACGCTTTACATCACATAGACAATGAATCATTCAAGTATGTTTATCAGTGTATAGGGAATGTTAACTTAGCTGCTGGACCTCGCCCCCCTCTCCTCCCCAGTGCTGAGACATTTTTTGGCTATTTGGGGTAGTTTGGGCTTAGGTCTTCATAACTTTTTGTCCACATAAGCTATCCATGCCAAATTTGCATCCTTTTTGTCCAGCATCCTAGGGATTCTAAAGGTACCCAGAGTTTGTGGGTTCCCCTGGGAGAGACCAAGAAATTTGCCAAACTACAGCTAGAATTTCATTTTTTCTCAGAAAAATGGGGAAAAAAGGGCTGCAGAAGAAAGCATGTGTGTTTTCCCTGAAAACGGCATCAACAAGGGGTTTGCGGTGCTAAAATCACCATCTTCCCAGCTTTAGTGAACAGGCAGACTTGAATCAGGAAACCATATTTTTAACACAATTTGGCATTTTACTGGGACATACCCCATTTTTATTATTTTTGTGCTTTCAGCCTTCTTCCAGTTAGTGACAGAAATACAGGGAGTGCAGAATTATTAGGCAAGTTGTATTTTTGAGGATTAATTTTATTATTGAACAACAACCATGTTCTCAATGAACCCAAAATACTCATTAATATCAAAGCTGAATATTTTTGGAAGTAGTTTTTAGTTTGTTTTTAGTTTTAGCTATGTTAGGGGGATATCTGTGTGTGCAGGTGACTATTACTGTGCATAATTATTAGGCAACTCAACAAAAAAAAATATATACCCATTTCAATTATTTATTATTACCAGTGAAACCAATATAACATCTCAATATTCACAAAGATACATTTCTGACATTCAAAAACAAAACAGAAAAAAATCAGTGACCAATATAGCCACCTTTCTTTGCAAGGACACTCAAAAGCCTGCCATCCATGGATTCTGTCAGTGTTTTGATCTGTTCACCATCAACATTGCGTGCAGCAGCAACCACAGCCTCCCAGACACTGTTCAGAGAGGTGTACTGTTTTCCCTCCTTGTAAATCTCACATTTGATGATGGACCACAGGTTCTCAATGGGGTTCAGATCAGGTGAACAAGGAGGCCATGTCATTAGATTTCCTTCTTTTATACCCTTTCTTGCCAGCCAAGCTGTGGAGTACTTGGACGCGTGTGATGGAGCATTGTCCTGCATGAAAATCATGTTTTTCTTGAAGGATGCAGACTTCTTCCTGTACCACTGCTTGAAGAAGGTGTCTTCCAGGAACTGGCAGTAGGACTGGGAGTTGAGCTTGACTCCATCCTCAACCCGAAAAGGCCCCACAAGCTCATCTTTGATGATACCAGCCCAAACCAGTACTCCACCTCCACCTTGCTGGCGTCCGAGTCGGACTGGAGCTCTCTGCCCTTTACCAATCCAGCCACGGGCCCATCCATCTGGCCCATCAAGACTCACTCTCATTTCATCAGTCCATAAAACCTTAGAAAAATCAGTCTTGAGATATTTCTTGGCCCAGTCTTGACGTTTCAGCTTGTGTGTCTTGTTCAGTGGTGGTCGTCTTTCAGCCTTTCTTACCTTGGCCATGTCTCTGAGTATTGCACACCTTGTGCTTTTGGGCACTCCAGTGATGTTGCAGCTCTGAAATATGGCCAAACTGGTGGCAAGTGGCATCGTGGAAGCTGCACGCTTGACTTTTCTCAGTTCATGGGCAGTTATTTTGCGCCTTGGTTTTTCCACACGCTTCTTGCGACCCTGTTGACTATTTTGAATGAAACGCTTGATTGTTCGATGATCACGCTTCAGAAGCTTTGCAATTTTAAGAGTGCTGCATCCCTCTGCAAGATATCTCACTATTTTTGACTTTTCTGAGCCTGTCAAGTCCTTCTTTTGACCCATTTTGCCAAAGGAAAGGAAGTTGCCTAATAATTATGCACACCTGATATAGGGTGTTAATGTCATTAGACCACACCCCTTCTCATTACAGAGATGCACATCACCTAATATGCTTAATTGGTAGTAGGCTTTCGAGCCTATACAGCTTGGAGTAAGACAACATGCATAAAGAGGATGATGTGGTCAAAATACTCATTTGCCTAATAATTCTGCACTCCCTGTAGGTGTGAAACCAATTCTAGATCCCAGACAGCTAAACATTTCTGAAAAGTAGACATAATTCTGAACTCAGCAAGGGGTAATTTGTGTAGATCCTTCAAGGTTTTCCTACTGAAAGTAACAGCTAAAATAAAATAATATTGAAACTGAGGTTGAAAAAAAAAGCCATTTCTGTCCACGTTTATCCTCTAAAAAAATTTCCATCTATGCCAGATTTTTTAAAGCAATATATCATTACATCTGCTGGACTCTTCTGTTTACGGGTTTACATAAGGATTATAGGTTCATCAAAAACCCTAGGCACCCAGTTCCAATAAATGAGCTGCACCTTGCAATGGGTTTTTATTGTATACAGGGTATACAGCAATTCATTTGGTGAAATATAAAGAGTGAAAAATAGGTATCAAGGAAACTTTTGTAATTCCAAAATGGGCACAAGATAAGGTGTTGAGAAGCAGTGGTTAGTTGCACATCTCTGAATTCTGTGGTCCCCATACCAGCATGTGAATTACAGGGCAATTCTCAAATAGACTTCTTTTTTACACACTGTCTTACATTTGGATGGAAAAAATATAGAGAAAGGCAAGGGGCAATAACACTTATTCTGCTAATCTGTATTCCCCCAAGTCTCCCGATAAAAATGGTACCTCGCTTGTATGGGTAGGCTTACTGCCCGCAACAGGAAACACAACATGAACACATCACATTTTTACATTGAAATCTGACGTGTTTTTTGGAAAGTGCCTAGCTGTGGATTTTGGCCTCTAGCTCAGCCGGCACATATGGAAACCTACCAAACCTGTGCATTTTTTAAAACTAGACACCTAGGGGAAATCAGGATGGGATGACTTTTGGAGCTCTCTGGTGGGGCTCTTTGTTACCTAGATTCCTTTGCAAACCTGAGAATTTGGCAAAAAACACTTTTCCCTTAGATTTCAGCGCTGCAAAGTTCTGGAATCTGAGAGGAGACACAAACTTCCTTCCACCCTGCATTCTCCCAACTATCTCAATAAAAAAGGTACCTCACTTGTGTGGGTAGGCCTAATGCCCGCAACAGGAAATGCCCCAAAACACAACGTGGACACATCACATTTTCCCAAAGAAAACCGACCTGTTTTTTGGAAAGTGCCTACCTGCGTATTTTGGCCTCTAGCTTAGCCGGCACCCAGGGAAACCTAGCAAACCTATATATTTTTGGAAACTATACACCCTAGGGACATTTAGAATGGGGTGACTTGTGGGGCTCGCACCAGGTTCTATTACCCAGAATCCTTTGCAAACCTCAAAATTTTGCACAAAAAAAACACTTTTCCCTCAGATTTTGGTGCTGCAAAGTTCTGGAATCTGAGAGGAGCCACAAACGTCCTTTCACTCAGCATCCCCCCAAGTCTCCCAATAAAAATGGTACCTCACTTGTGTGGGTAGGCCTAGTGCCTGCGACAGGAAATGCCCCAAAACAAAACGGGGCAAATCACATTTTACCCTAAGAAACTGACCTGTTTTTTGCAAATGCCTAGCTGTGTATTTTGACCTCTAGCTCAGCCGGCACCTAGGGAAACCCAGCAAACCTATATATTTTTGGAAACTACACAGGGGAATTAAGAATGGGGTGACTTGTGGGGCTCTCACCAGGTTCTGTTACTCAGAATCCTTTGCAAACCTCAAAATTTGGCAAAAAAACACTTTTTCCTCACATTTCAGTGCTGCAAAGTTCTGGAATCTGAGAGATGCCACAAACTTCCTTCCACCCAGCATTCACGCAAGTCTCCCGATAAATATGGTATCTCACTTGTGTTGGTAGGCCTACTGTCCGCGACAGGAAACACCCCAAAACGCAACATGGACACATCAAATTTTTACTTTGAAAACTGACGTGGTTTTTGGAAAGTGTCTAGCTTTGGATTTTGGTCTCTAGCTCAGCCGGTAGCTAGGAAAACCTTCCAAACCTGTGCATTTTTTAAAACTAGACACATGGGGGAACCCAGGATGGGGTAACTTGTGGTGCTCTCACCAGGTTCTGTTACCCAGAATCATTTGCAAACCTCAACATTTGGCAAAAAAAAAACCAATTTGTCCTCACATTTTGATGATGGAAAGTTCTGGAATTTGAGAGGAGCCACAATTTTCCTTCCACCCAGCATTCCCCTAAATCTCCCGATATTAACGGTACCTCACTTGTGTGGGTAGGCCTAGTGCACGTCTCAGGAATAGATCCCACAACGGTCAAGGTGATCCATTCCTGACGCAGGCACTAGGTACAGGCACTCAAGTGGGGTAGCGGTTTTATCAGGACAGGTGGGGGAACACTGGCTGGTAGGAATTCTGTGGATCCCAGCATATTCCTGTAGTTTGTGTGACAGAAATGCAAGAAAAAAAATTGTATTCAACATTTTACCTTTGCAGGGTATTCTGGGGAAGAAACCTTTGGGGAATCCACACAAGTCACACCTCTGTGGGCTCCCCCAGGTGTCTAGTTTCCAGAAATGTCTGGGTTTGGTAGGTTTCCCTATATGGCCGCTGAGCCCAGGACCAAAAACACAGGTGCATACCTTACAAAACCAGTTTTTTTGTGATAGTTAATTTTGATGTCTCCACAATACGATTTGGGTGGTGGAATTTGGGGCTGAACTAAATCGGGGAGCTCCCAAGACAGCGTTCTCTCTGTGCTTGCCACCGCATGCACCTGCTCTCTGGGTTGGGTTAAACCACTATTGTCCTGCTGCACAGACTGTGCTGGCGAAGGGACAGCAGGACTGTCCTCATCATCTTCTTCATAAACAGTGGAAGAGGAGTTATCGAATGGGACTCCTCTGACTGAAAAATCACTCCCAGAGTCTGCGTCATTGTCCTATCCCTCAAATACTGTCTCAGTATCTGCTGTCTCAGTCTCTGATCGCATGTCAAGCTGTCTTCTATAACCCAAGTTAGGGCTTGAGCAGCAGTCATCCAACAAGATGCCATCTCTGCTACTGGCTAAACTGTCGCTCTAAAACACTAGCCTATGTAGACAGTCACAAAATTGCTGGTGGGTGTGTGTGTGATACGTGCAACAGTAGAGGTCACCTTACCTTCTCTTCTTCCCTCAATCAGCACGTTTTTTTCAAGATACTCAACAAAAAGACACACTATTACTTCACCTTGTCACATACCAATCGTCACAGTCTTCAGCACCTTTAGCACCCAGTCAAACAATCATAATTGGTGCTCCCACTCCCATGACCTCCTCATCGGATTCCCTCACTACCACCCAGCAAAAGTGCCCTTCATCTCTCCATAGCCCCCTTCACATATACATTTTATTTGTATTATAGTGCAGGTAATGGCTGGCTTTACTAATCCACTCAGCTATTCTCATAAAATAAAGATTTGATCTTTGCAGTAGGCATATAAAACCTCTGCGCTACTTCATGGCATCAAAACTGCCACTAGACAAAAGTCAGATCCTTTTGTAGCAGAAACATAATCACAAGACTTACTTGACTTTTTTATTGCTGCCTAAAAGCTACAGTTAAAACGCATCAGTTGAAGTATGTGCATTGCTTTGAAGATGCAAGTTGCAACTGCAAGATAACTGGTGGCGAATATATATATATATATATATATATATATATATATATATATATATATATATATATATATATATATATATGTAACCTATGTATATATATATATATATATATATATATATATATATATATATATATATATATATATATATATATATAGAGAGAGAGAGAGAGAGAGAGAAAGATCACTTTTATATGTGGGTGTGGTTTCCCTGGGGGCCGATTGCAGCCCCCAGGGAAACCACACATGCATTGACAAAAGTGATCTCTCTCGACATATATATATATATCTATACATATATATATATATATATTTATTTTTTTAATAGCTGTATGGTTTCCCCATACAACTATTAAAAAAATATTTGCCCCCACAGGGGGTCGCCCTGCTCACGGGCGACCCACGGTCAATTTCATTTTATTTTTTTTATAAAATGTTTTTGTTTTTTTTTTAAACCCCTGGGGGGCACGATTGAGCGCCAGGAAACTGTTTCAGGAAGGCCGTGTTTGGGCGGCATTTGGGCCCGTTTTCCCCACCGGAGCAAGAAGCACCCCTAAACAGATAGTGACGTCACAAAGGGGCGGGTGGGACGGTGGGGTGAGACACAGAAGATCTTCTGTGTCTCCCGAGGTTTTTTTAAATAAAAAAGAATCCTCTAGTGCGACGCGCCAGAGGATTTTTTAACCCCCTCCCTGGTGTCGGCCACTGGTCGTGACCTACATCAGAGAGGTAGGGCGGGCGTTGGCCAGTCGCCGACGCCCGCACCCAAGGGGTTAAAGCAATGGGGGCTATAAGATGTAGGACTCCCATGTCATCCAAACTCTTAGGCATTACATGTTAAGAGTATTTGGTCAGGAGAAGCACAAACTCAGGATTTAAAACTTAACAGAGTAGTGGGGTTATTTATACCAGTAAGAATGCATTGCTACATAAGAGACCCTTTCAGCAACCTTAGAATAACAAAAGATTGAGGAAAAAATTATGGTTCTAAACCTATGCTTTGTAGTTTGCATGTAGCTTTTTGATGCTGGTTCATCGCTCGCTGTGCTACATTAAAACGAATGCAATTCATAAACTACAAGTGTCCAAAGGATTTTTGTTACCAAAGCAGCAACCCACTGAGATATCCCAATAAAACACAAATATGTGATCTGCGTGTGACACATTGTGCTTTGTAGCCAGTCCACTAACCCTCTCAGCAACTTTATGATAAGTCAAAGCTGTGACTAGACAAAACACATATCTATTCAGCAAGTATATTAATCATCAAAGTTATCTAGCTATTGTTATTAACTCTTGTAAATTGCTGAGCACACAAAGATCTCTTCAGCTGCTCATCTTACCTGCCACACCTGATCTGTATGCTCTGTCCTCCCCTCCAATCAGAACGCAAATACTGCTCCCCCGTCTCAAATGTTGGCACTGGGTGCACTAGCACCAGTCACAATGCCTTAAAGATACTGATAGGAGGCTCTGTATGATGCTAAATGCCACCATAGCCCCTCCACCCCCAAGCGCATATGATATATGTATCATGCCAGGCTAGTCAGAAGCTTTTGCAGAGCCCAGACCAAAAAATGTATTTAGCACTTCATTCTAAGGATAAAAAAGGAGAACACAGCAACTCAAGCACATGGTGCTCTCTAGTTGTAAGCTGTGATAGCTGCCACATCATTAATATAACCAGTGCAAAATTATTTTGGAAAGCTATGTACAGACTCTGAACATACTGAAATGATCGGTCCTGGTGCACAATTCTCTCAATGTCTCCCCGTTCTGGTGGCCCTATGTCATTCTGACGTTAGAGGTGAATAACTAAATACTTAGGTTTACAGGGATGTAACATACACTAGAGCTAAGATTATGGTGTTACCCTGGTGCCATATGTACATTATTAATGCATCTGATACCATATTGGTGCCAGATGTTCTAGAGCTACACGCCTGGTGCTACACCACCACTAGATGTGCTAAAGCTATGCATCTGCTGATTTTCTACATGTGGACCATTTTGACATGTTTTCAGTTTTGTACAGTAAGCTGTTTCAAATATTTCCAACAGGCGTTGCTGCCTTCACAATCACAATGACTGTCCATCTTTATTGAGAAGCCCAAATGAGAGATCAATTCTATGGTTCTTTGTTATATACTAGGAAGAATCAAGTGACAGCACTGAGGTTGGATTAACTAGACAATCCGCATCGGCACCAGCTGCCTAACAGTGTACAGATGGTCTCAGGAGCCTTCTCTTTTGTTCACATGCAAAACCTCGATGCTTGAATGTAAAGGGTAGATGAGATTTGATGGGTTTGTGGATGTCTCTCTAGTTTTGTGTAGACACGCACACAGTTTCACTTCTTGCTTCCTCTGATCGACCCACCAGTTCTTTTAAGAAGTGAGATCACTTCTGCATATTCAACTGGAACTAGACTATGACTACTGTGTCTACAAGATGAGCAATGTTCACTACTGTAGCACAATTTAGCGTCTTCCTTGTCTTTAACGCAACTGTAGTTGGCACTCGTCAGAACTTTAAACTGCTCATCATCACACTGCCCACAGACTACTTAATATCTCACCTGATCCATATCTCACTTCGTCCAAAAGTCTCTGTTTTCATGCTGAGCCTTCTCAGTTGTCTATATTCAAAGTCATGTCCCTGGTATAAAAAAAGTTCTGGCCTGACTGTTCGAAACGTCAGGTCTAACTCGCAGACAACACATTCAAAAGAACCCTTTGTTTAGCCTTTCCAGATGCTAAAATCTTCTCCTCCTGATGTCGTTTCTGTGAAGGGCCAACAGACCGTGAAAGGAGCTCCTACACATTCCCCAGTAAACTCTCTCTGGTGCATTTGCCATTAAAGACCTGATGATGGTGGAACTAGAGAGAAGCTCTTGGTACATGTGATCTCTGGCCAGCCCAGAGCAGTTTAATACACATAATGCAAGTTATAAACTTCTAATAACACAACTTGCATATAAGAGTTACAAAGAAGAGTTCCCCGAAACATTCTTCGATTAAGTCCCACAAACTCCATTGTTCAATTTGTAATAAACATAAGTTGCCAGGGTCAAACATTTTCTTAGGGTGTTGCAGTCGTTAACTAGTGCGAGTGTTGTCCTCTTCAAACGCTGCTGCTATTCCTTTCATCCTGTGCTTCTCTTTAACATAGTTCCTATGCTAGACTGTTTGTAACATGTAAAGCTTCACACTACTGAAATATTGATACATACGATGCATTTTGTCATTTGTTTCAAATTATCAGAATTCCACATTTATGCAGAAAAAGTTTGATCCTTAGTTGTTGCGTGTCTGGCTTTATTCTGGTATTTGTACTCCAACATTTCACTATCAAAAACCCTTATTTACCTAATTAAAAATAGAAAAAGATGTAGAGTAAATAATTAATGTGTTAATTCTAAACAATATTAAAACATATGAGTGAATGAATGAGGGTGTGGCTCAGGTTCAATGAATACAAAAATTAGAAAAGTGTTAATGACTGAGCCTACTAATCCGCCCTCCTAATGAACCACATAAACAAATCTCGGAAGACAACTTAGAAACATTCTGTTTAAAGCAATTCATTTAAAATGGTCATTTTTTCTTTCAATAGAGCAGGCATTTTATGACTCATCAAAATATGATTTTTGCCCCATTAAAGAAATAGCTTGATAACAAAATCACACCTTATATTTAAGAACAGTCAGTAGGTACAAAAATTGAGATTTTACTAGTAGTTGGCAATTAAGAAGTACATGTACAGGTGAAACATGTAAGTACATCCGGCTCAGGTAAGCTTTCCCATTAGACCCCACTATCTCCATGGAGCCCTTCTAACAAGAACACCATACAGTGCCATCTAAACAGCTCTTTATCTATTGCTCAATAGGGACGTTTTGCTAGGTAATTCCACACTAAGGGACACCTGAGAAATGATCTCCTCGTTTGGATCAACTTTTTATCCACGCGGTTTGTGCTACACAATTCCTGCCTCCAGTGCAATACTTCCACTCCCATAAGGCTTTGCGAGACATGGTCGTTATTACAAAAATGAAAACTAGCAGCTTGAGAAGATCATCTCTCCTTTGTTCACGTGGTAATGTGCATTTGAAAAAAGATAATATGGCATCTAGGCAACCAGAAGATCATTTTACTGAATGTAAGTATTTTGAATCCATCTAAAAATGTATACATCGTCTACGAGAGAAAAAATCTCATGGCTATAAAACAATGTTCCTTTTAACTGCTAGTAGCATTGCTGATCTGGGTAAAACAAGAGCTATTCTTAGAATTTCAGATTCAAGCATTAAGTACCTAGGTTTTGAATCCCTAACCATCAATGCACTCTCATACTGTAGTAGGGGCATTATCTGTCCTTGTCCAACTTTAAGCAGAGGTTAGGTGGAATTAAACATCGCTATACATGCTAACATTGCCAATGCTTTTATCCTAACCATTCAGTGTAGCACCCTTAACTGACATCAAACTAGAACTACAAGCAAAATAACATAACTGGTTAAGTTGTATTTATTTTGACTGGGGTTCTAAATCGGGCCACAATGCTATATGACTGAACAGTTCATCAGGATGAGAGTTGGAAGTACAGTGTCTGGTTTAAAGGGCCACCAAGCGTACAGAGAAAAAAGTTATCTTTGCCCAAACTTGCATCAATAACAATTACCAGAAATAGACATTCTATAATGTTCGTTCCTTTGAAGGTGTTCGCTGGGGTGTTGAGATCTAGTATGACATCATTCACCCGATGGTCCTTTAAATTAGTCAATAGTAGGCAAGCCAATAGCTCTGCCTCAATAAGGGTGTGGCGAGGCCTAGGAGAGGGTTCTGTTTACAACATGTGTAACTGTTGCTTTGCCGTGGTTGCAGTGGCCATTCTTGATAGCTGCTCAGCAGGGGTAGTGGTTTCACGCAAAACGTTCAACTACCTGCCTACTGCACCATGAATGCAAGTACACAACTGAAACCTTGGCGCTCTAAAATGAGTTCTAGAGATGAGCTCTGACACACATCTGCTCAACCCAAGTTCAGATGAACCCCAACCCCATCTGTAATCTAAACCACCCAAAAAACAGTTACTGTCTGCGCCTCCACCATATACGAGTATTTTACCTGTCTCTGTTACGAATTATCACTTCCTTCAGTACTCTCATTCTAAGTTATGGAGTGGTGGAGGGAGTGGAGAACAGAAAGTAAAAAGTTATTGACGAACAGTTCTTCGTAGTTAAATCCAGTAGTCCCATTCTACAACCAGCAACAGTGCCCTTCTGCTACGTTTACAAACACGGTTTCTGGTCAACGAATTAAAAAGAGAATGGCGTTGTCATGGGGATTTGAGAAAGGGGGTTCGTGTATATAAATGTGTTTGTTTATCTGTGTGGCAGTGAGGAATAGATAAATCTGTGCCCGTGAAGGGCACAGTATTCTACTGTATGTACATGTAAAATTTTACACACTCGGAAAATATCATCTGAACATTTATGTGCAGCAATTCTGTTTCTTTACAGTCTGGGAGGGTAATGCCACCACATTATTCTTCAGCCTGTCCTCGTGCTCCTTTAGAGCCCTGGGTAAAAAACAGAAAAGAGTGTTACTCCGACTTATTAGGACTGAAAGGTTTACTCCACCATGTAGCAACCACAAAATTCACACTTATACAAATGATTTCAGCTATTTCAATATTAATAAAGCTCATGATGACAACTTATTTTTATATTAAAATAGCACCTGCTATTTCTGTATAACATGTGTTATGGAATGTAGAGGCTGGTAAAGGTATTTTGTGGTCTCAAAGCCTGGGATAGGCAAAATCTAACAGTTTTGTGCAGCGTAGAAACGACATTTTACAAGCCGAAATCTTTCTGACTCAAAAATGGCTGTTACTACTCATTTCGAATTTGGTCCCCAACGTTTTGCTATTCAAAATGCAATGTATCAATGGTCTGAGATCGCAACTGCAGTCAACGACCGCAGACACCAAATTCAAGGATGAAACTAATTACCAAAGACTCCCCTTAGAGAACCATTGTGGGCATCCTCAGGGGAAGAATCAGTAGTCCAAAGATCAGGGGATCACTGCATGCTCCCCCAATGTCTTCTAAGTCAACTTTTATTTTTGAAGAAGCACCTATCCCTTTACGGGACAGAGGCTGACAAACAACCTTTGTTGTTAAGGACCTTCCCACCTATGAAGTCGGAGTCCTGTGCTTCTGAGTTCTGAAAGGAGAGCCATATTCACTGTCCTCTGACAAGTTTGCATTGGTTTAGTGTACTACTGGAAGTGTGGGGAGCTGGTAGATTCATGATAGAGTCTAAATAAATGATCCCAGAATCTAATGGGAAACAATCTCATCTGAGTCCTGTCGTCAAAGTATTTCTTACATGTTAGTTAAACTTAGGTCTGCTTTGTTAGTTAGACTAACCGGCACCACCTCACTTGCAATGCTGAGAAATGCGTTTGAACATTCCACATTCTTATAAACGAAGCAGAGAAGACATTAACTAGATAGTTGAAAGGCAGCTAGTTGTCAGCATGTTTTTTGGTCTGTCGACAGTGTGTCTTTTGCAACGGGTGTTGTACATTATTGTTGGAGGAACTTCTGCGCGATTACCAATATGAAAAATGAACATCGGAGAAAAAGAACAAATATTTTTTCGGTTTCAACGAGCAAACATCGCCCTCACAGTGAAGTTAGCCAATGGTTGGAGTGTGCTGACCCATAGCCCCAGCTGTGCGATGAAATTGATGGAATACAATTATGAATAAGGCAACAGACCAATGAACAGGGTGGCTAAAGTTGCCACAAGAATATTGCTTATATAATTTTAGTAAACCTAAAAAGAAAGCAACAATACTATAAAAATGTAAGCAGGACTTCCAGCATCGAAATTACTAATTGGGGGAAAATAATAATCGGTTAAATTCAGCAGGGTGTAGAGAATGCTCAACTAATAAGTATTTTCAATGCAACGGTCTCGCATTTGTTCGAGTTAGAGCTATTAGCGTTGTAAAGAAACAAAACGCAGCGTGATCGCACTATGTAAAATGCAGCGCGATCCTGCTGGTGGAAAATAAACAGATAAAGTAGTCCGGACACCAGGCTGAAAACATCGAGCCTCCGCGTTTTTAGTTGTTTACGGGTGCTGTGTAGGTGGGCTAAACACAGGAAAAGGCATGACATATGCATGCCTTTCACAAATGAAAGCAAGCGGATTTTAAAAGGCAAGCCTATGAACCAATGTAAGTGACTGACGTGACACTGGCGTGGTTTGAAGCCCAAAGAGAGATTACAGAATTGACGGAGCGCTTTGCGCTCGCCCATAAAAAGGATGGCTACAATGCATTCACCAACTATTGTTTGCTTACGTTCCAAGTTCAGCGAGACTGTGCAGCATGCCTATTGAGAAACCGAGACAGCTCTTCTCTTTGGCTGGCTTCGGTGAGGATGGTCGAATCTGCGCCATACCCTTATGGTCCATGTTCTTTGGGCGTTAACAGCTATTAGTTGTGCTTCCCCTCTTTATACACCATCACTTTTGGCTCTGGACAAAAACTGTAGGATGGGCAATTCACAGAGGTTAATGCCTGTCAGGGGGCAGCATGTCAATACTGAACCTTCTACCCTAACACACTAATTTGTCTGCATGAATGAAGAAATGAATGAATGTGATCCGTAGAGTGCTTTGCTACCCTGAAGGGGATCCAGGTGCCAGGATCACTCAAGACAGCAGAGTAACAACCTTAATACCTGGGAGAAGGGAAAAGCCGGGTCTTTTAATTTTCTGAATAGACTGTAGTTGCGCTGACTATGGAGGAAAACTGAAAGAGAGTTCCAGCGTGATGTGCTTGTAAGAGAACGCCTGACCATCAGAGTGTGTGTGGCTTATGAATTCTCGGTACAGAGGCAAGGAAAGCACAAAAGAGCAAAGTACTCTCCCAGGAACACAGGAGCAGCGTTTCATCTGAAGAAAAGTAGGGGCAACCCAAAGACGGCTCTGTGACAGATGCAGAGGGCTTTGAAAACAACTGGTTTGACTACTGGGAGTAAGTGAAGCAGCCCGAGTTGACCAAAATCAGAAGAGTAGGCGAGACACCAACAAGGATGTATTTGTGGGAGAACATCCTAGCTAATTTTGTATCTGCTGATCCCTGATGACACGCATGGCTGTCATGTTTTATGCTTCCTGACTTCCCTTATGTCTCGCCTTCACTGCCATTTGAGTACCAGGATCTTGGGTAACAACACTTGCATAGATGGGAATAAAATAGGTAGTTGTAGAAACACTGAACTCTCTTGCACTGGGGTTGTGAGACTGCCTATCACAATGCAGAATTGCCTTATCACCCATTTGCGTTTCTTCTTTTGTCAAGCTTTTTGTTTAGTGAATTCTTTTTTACTAGTATTAGGACCTTAACATTTTAAATATATTTGAAAACCCATAATGGAGTGCCATTTTGTGTAACTAATTTCTGGCCATGTAGAACATTGTATATAAATAATAAAGGTAGATAGACTGACATGTCATTCACCTGCATCCTTAAGCGGATCGCTGACAGAATATCAGGAAAAACAATATTGAGTGGACAGAATATCGTGTCAAAAATATCGCAGACCAAAATATCGAGAAGGTAAGTGCAAATAGGGAAGTATAGATTTACTATTCTTGATTCCACATCTCCATATCTTGAATATATAGATATCATCAGTGTACATAGATGTGGAGTTACATATAGTAGAACTTTGCTTACCTACAGAAACTTATCTTCACAATATTTTTGTTCTCGATATTCTTGACACAATATTTCATCCCACAATATTTTTCTTTCTGATAGTGTGTCTAAATACCTCCTTAAGCAGTGACTTCTTTCTTTGAGAATTAATGCACTTCTATGCGTAGACTGGTCACTCAGAAATATCATAATATCTGATAACATTGATGTTTGCAGTTGTTTGTTTAGAGTTTTGAATAGTGCTGATTTGTGTTTTTCATTCATATAACATCATCACAGTTATTTTTTTTTATTTTTTTGAGATACTTATGAGGATGGGTGAATAAAATATTACATTTTGAGATAATTGAGATTTTCTTTAAAACTTAATTACATACTATATTACTTAGCTACGATTTTGTTTATTTTACCGCTCTGCAGTTGACTTACAATTGTGTTTTTTCCCTTTCTAAATTGCCCGACACATCTTATTGGAGTTCCATTTTTTATTTTCTAATTTGACCTAAGCAGACTATTATTAATGGCGATTACCAGCAAGTAATCGGTACATTTTCTCCTCAACTGCTTTTAGTCAAAGTCCTTACATTTGCGAGGATGTACCAACGCAGTAAGCTCACAACCTGACCCTCCATGGGACACATGAAGCCCTCACACCAAAATGCCTACAGAATGCAACCCCACAAGTGGAGGAAATATTAAAAGGATAAGGTCACAGGTAGTGGGAGTAGCTAGAAGAGATTATCCACGTCCACTGGAGTGAAGCCGAACAGAAGTAGCAGACAGGACCCCAAGGATCCAAACTAAACTAAGGCAACATATGGAAGGCCATAAGGAAAACAACATAGCGCTAAACAAGCCTACTATGCAAAGCACAAACACCACGGAAGAGGCAGAGGAGCATCAGAAAGTAAAAGTAATAGAGTGCAAGACAAACGAGCAGCCACCCACCAGGCCAACATTTCTCTAGTGAGTAAAGTGGATCCACAAACGACTCAGAACCCACTGCCTCTTCCAGACAAGCGAAGGACGCCAAAGGAGAATGAACACATCCAGATTCTTGCCAGGAATAGGGGGCCATTTACCAGTATAAGCAACGTCCAACCCCCAAGTGTAACATGCAATGGAAAATGAAAATATAAGGCACTTGGACATTTACATAGCTCCTCTTTTACTACCTTTGGTTCTCAAGTGTGCAGGTTTATTGAGGACAGTCCTGGCTTTGCCATACGCTGAAGATGACAGAACAGCGTGCAGGGTACTGCGCATCTCCCACCCACATTGAGAAGCCCAGTCTCTGACTGAGGCTGGCACTGGCAGGTGTTCATTCGAGTGTAGGGTAAGGGTTCAATTGCGCTAAATGCTGAGAAAACTAGCACCACGCAAGTGGCTGTTTTATAATCATTTATTCACATTTATGGTGCCACACAGAGTATCAAGAAAGTCCCTTGACCCTGACACCAAAACTAATGTCCTGTTTATATTGAATGAGTGTTGTGATCTCGAGCACCACCTGGGCACATTACGCCATTGTTTATACGTTTTCCAAACTCTGCACTTGACTGAGCCCTTTGCTTGCAACTCTTCCTTTGTGAAATACGTACAGATGATAAAGTCCACTTCAGCCAACCAAGACACATGTTGCTGTTGGTATACCCTTATACATATCTGTGCTGCCTCACCTAGTATCAAGGAGGTTACTGACTCTGATCCCATAATGTTTTGAACCAGCGTTGTGATAATTTGTTATTATATGTTTAAGCGTGATTCCTGACCATGGTTAACCCGTTCGCTGTCAGGCCTTTTCCCCCTCAGGTGCCAAGCCTTTTTTTGGCTATTTGGGGCAGTTCACGCTTAGGCCCTGTTAGAAATGGGGTTTTTGGTTGGCAGTTAGGTTACCCCCTGTCCAAGCAAAAGCCCTCACTCTAGTCAGGGTAAGTCACACACAATCCAAGATTATCCTGTGCCCACCCTCAGCTAGCTTGGTACGAGCAGTCAGGCTTAATTTAGAAGGCAATGTGTAAAGTATTTGTGCAATAAATCATACAATACCACCATATAGCACCACAAAAATACACCACACAGTGTTTAGAAAAATATATAATATTTATCAGGATAATTGTAGGTCAAAAAGAATAAAGTTGCAATGGGAAATTGTAGAGATATCACTAAAAAGTGATATAAAGTGACTTAAGTCTTTAGAATATAAACAAAGTCTCTTTCAAGCACAAGTACCTGGTTTAGAGTGGTAAAATCTCCTCAGAGGGCCACAGAGGAAGAGGTGCGTGGAAAAAGGGTGTGTGCGTCGATTTCTCCACAGCACACGGGACTTGCGTCGTTATTTTCCACGCGGGGAAGTCGTGCGTCGTTTTCCGGCGCGCGGACAGTCTCTTTCTGTGGATCGCGGGGATTACCAGATGTCCCGGGTCTGTGCGTGGATTTTCCTGCTTGTTCTCCGGCTGCGCGTCGGTCTGTGGGGTTGCGAGTCGAAATTACGATCTCACGGCAGGCATCGCGTCGATTTCTCCTCTAGACGTTGGTCTGCGGGGCTGCGCGCTGAAATTACGATCTCACGGCAGGCGTCGCGTCGATTTCTCCTCTAGAGGTCGGGCGGCGTTGTCCTTGCGAAGCCGTGCGTCGGATTTTCTGTCGTCCCAAGAGCGTCGCATCGATCAGCGTCGGTGTGCGGCGTTTTTCTCACCGCGGAACAAGTTGTGCGTCGAAATTTTCGGCGCACGGAGCGTCCAAGTAAAAAAGAGAAGTCTTTTTGGTCCTGAGACTTCAGGGAACAGGAGGCAAGCTCTATCCAAGCCCTTGGAGAGCACTTTCACAGCCAGACAAGAGTTCTGCAAGGCAGCAGGGCAATAGCAAGGCAGCAGTCCTTTGTAGAAAGCAGACAGGTGAGTCCTTTGAGCAGCCAGGCAGTTCTTCTTGGCAGGATGTAGTTTCTGGTTCAGGTTTCTTCTCCAGCAAGTGTCTGATGAGGTAGGGCAGAGGCCCTGTTTTATACCCAAATGTGCCTTTGAAGTGGGGGAGACTTCAAAGAGTGGCTAAGAAGTGCACCAGGTCCCCTTTCAGTTCAATCCTGTCTGCCAGGGTCCCAGTAGGGGTGTGTCAGTCCTTTGTGTGAGAGCAGGCCCTCCACCATCCCAGCCCAGGAAGACCCATTCAAAATGCAGATGTATGCAAGTGGGGCTCAGTACCCTGTGTTTGGGGTGTGTCTGAGTGAATGCACAAGGAGCTGTCAACCAAGCCCAGCCAGACGTGGATTGTAAGGCACAGAAAGATTTAAGTGCAAAGAAATGCTCACTTTCTAAAAGTGGCATTTCTAGAATAGTAATATTAAATCCGACTTCACCAGTCAGCAGGATTTTGTATTACCATTTTGGCCATACTAAATATGACCTCCCTGCTCCTTTCAGATCAGCAGCTGCCACTTCAACAGTGTATGAGGGCAGCCCCAATGTTAGCCTATGAAGGGAGCAGGCCTCACAGTAGTGTAAAAACGAATTTAGGAGCTTTACACTACCAGGACATATAACTACCCAGGTACATGTCCTGCCTTTTACCTACACAGCACCCTGCCCTAGGGGTTACCTAGGGCACACATTAAGGGTGACTTATATGTAGAAAAAGGGGAGTTCTAGGCTTGGCAAGTACTTTTAAATGCCAAGTCGAGGTGGCAGTGAAACTGCACACACAGGCCTTGCAATGGCAAGCCTGAGAATATAAACAAAGTCTCTTTCAAGCACAAGTACCTGGTTTAGAGTGGTAAAATCTCCTCAGAGGGCCACAGAGGAAGAGGTGCGTGGAAAAAGGGTGTGTGCGTCGATTTCTCCACAGCACACGGGACTTGCGTCGTTATTTTCCATTTTCCAGTGGGTGGCACAACCAGTGCTGCAGGTCCACTAGTAGCATTTAATCTACAGGCCCTAGGCACATGTAGTGCACATTACTAGGGACTTATAAGTAGATTAAATAGTCCAATCAGGTATGATCCAGAGTTACCATGTTTAAAAAGGAAGAGAGCATATGCACTTTAGCACTGGTTAGCAGTGGTAAAGTGCGCAGAGTCTAAAAGCCAGCAAAACAGGGTCCAAAAAGTGGAGGGAGGCAGGCAGGCAAAAAGTTAGGGGTGACCACCCTAAGGCATGTCAGGTCTAACATGTGTCCCCCCCAGCTGAAAGTGGGGAGAGCTACCCGACCTCCTGGGAGCTCTCATCGCTAAGGCGGAAGTATCTGGAGAGACCATCAGCATTGGTGTGGTCAACCCCTGGGCGTTGTTCCACCGTAAAGTCCATCCCCTGTAGGGAAATGGACCATCTCAAGAGTTTTGGATTCTCACCCCTCATCTGCATGAGCCATCTGAGGGGCCTGTGGTCTGTCTGAACCCGGAAGTGAGTCCCAAACAGGTAGGGTCTTAGCTTCTTCAGTGCCCAGACCACAGCAAATGCTTCTCTCTCAATAGCACTCCACCTTTGTTCCCGTGGTAATAGTCTTCTGCTAATAAAGACTACTGGTAGGTCTGAGCCCTCCTCATTCAGCTGTGCTAGAACAGCCCCTATGCCATGCTCTGAAGCGTCTGTCTGAACAATAAATTCCTGGGGGTAGTCAGGGGCCTTGAGCACGGGGGCCGTGCACATGGCTTCCTTCAGAGAATCAAAGGCCTTCTGACAGGCCTCTGTCCAATTCACCAACCTAGGTTGTTTCTTGGAAGTGAGTTCCGTCAAGGGGGACACAATGGTACCATAGCCCTTGACGAACCTGCGGTAGTATCCAGTGAGGCCCAAAAAGGCTCTCACCTCAGTCTGTGTTCTAGGTGGTTGCCAGGCCTTGATAGTTTCAATCTTGGCCTGGAGCGGCTGCACCCTTCCACCACCTACGAGGTGTCCCAAGTACACCACGGAACCCTGCCCAATCTGGCACTTACTAGCCTTGATAGTCAGGCCTGCCTGTTGCAGGGCCTGAAGCACCTCCTTGAGGTGGAGCAGGTGTTCCTCCCAGCTGGAACTGTAGACAGCCATGTCGTCTAGGTAAGCTGCACAGAAGGTATCTTTACCAGCTAGGACCCCGTTAACCAACCGTTGGAAGGTAGCGGGAGCATTTTTCAGCCCAAATGGCATCACCCAGAATTGGTAATGGCCATCAGGGGTGGAAAAAGCAGATCTTTCTTTAGCCCCCTCGGTCAGGCCAATCTGCCAGTACCCGGAAGTAAGATCGAACGTACTCAGGAACTTGACAGCGCCTAGCCTGTCAACAAGCTCATCCGCTCGGGGGATGGGGTGAGAATCAGTCCGGGTGACTGAATTGAGACCCCGGTAGTCCACACAGAACCGGAGTTCTGGTTTCGCACCTGGGGCAGTAGCCTTGGGAACCAATACCACAGGGCTGGCCCAGGGACTACTGGATTTCTCAATAACCCCCAAAGTCAACATCTTGGAGACCTCCTCCTTGATGCTGGCCTTCACTTTATCTGACAACCTGTAAATTTTGTTCTTTACAGGAGCACTGTCACCTGTGTCAATGTCATGCACACAGAGGTGGGTTAGTCCAGGTGTAAGGGAGAACAGGGGGGAGAACTGCTCTAGCAGCTCATAGCAGTCCCCTCTCTGTGTTGGAGTCAGGGAGTCAGAGAGAATGACACACCTACTGACCCATCCTCTTCTTTGACAGCGAGGAGGTCGGGGAGAGGTTCACTCTCCTCTTCCATGCCCTCATCGGTGACTAGGAGCATACTGACCTCAGACCTCTCAAAGTGAGGTTTGAGCCGGTTGTGATGTAGGACCCTTAGGGGTTGCCTAGGGGTCTTGAGGTCCACTAAGTAAGTGGCCTCCCCTTTACGCTCCTTGATCTCAAAGGGGCCAGTCCAGCGGTCCTGGAGAGCCCTGGGCTCTACTGGCTCCATCACCCAAACCTTGTCTCCAGGTGAGAACTCAACTAGAGTGGCCTTTTGGTCGTACCACTCCTTCATCACCTCTTGACTGGCCTCGAGGTTACTCTGGGCCTCCTTCCAGAAGCGTTGGGTTTGTTTGCGGAGGGCCAGCATGTAGCTGACCACATCCTGGGGAGGGGCCTGGGGAGCTCTCTCCCAGCCCTCCTTAACGATGCTTAGGGGTCCCCTGACAGGGTGACCATAGAGAAGCTCAAAGGGGCTGAACCCCACCCCTTTCTGGGGCACCTCTCTATAAGCAAACAACAGGAAGGGTAAGAGGACGTCCCACTTACGCCTCATGGCCTCAGTCAGGCCACCAATCATGCCTTTCAGGGTCTGGTTGAATCTCTCAACCAGCCCATTGGTTTGAGGATGATAAGGGGTGGTAAACCGGTAGGTCACCCCACACTCATCCCACAGGGTCTTCATGTATGCAGACATGAAGTTTGTGCCCCTGTCAGACACGACCTCCTTAGGGAATCCCACACGGGTAAATATTCCCATCAGGGCTCTGGTCACCACCTTTGCAGTCACTGTTCTCAGAGGGATTGCCTCTGGATAGCGGGTGGCATGGTCCACCAAAACCAGGATAAACCTGTTGCCCAGGGCAGTTTTGGGGTCCAAGGGACCAACAATGTCGATGCCCACCCTTTCAAAGGGGGTGCCAACGACTGGGAGTGGGATCAGGGGAGCTTTAAGCCGTTTCCCTGCCTTCCCACTAGCCTGGCAGGTGGGGCAAGCTCTGCAGAAGTTATCTGAGGCTTTCCTCATTCTGGGCCAATGAAAGTGGGTGTTAAGCCTGTCAAAGGTCTTGTCTTGGCCCAGGTGTCCTCCCAGGGGAATGTCATGAGCTAGGCCTAGTAGGAATTTCCGGTAACACTGGGGGACCACCAGCACACGGTGTGGCCCAGGACCTGGAATTCTATGCTCACTGTAAAGGAGATCATTCTCCCAGTAAATATGGTGAGCGCCAGAGGCGTCACCTGCTGCGTGGTCTTTGGCCTGCTTCCTCAGACCCTCAAGGGTGGGACATTCTCTCTGCGCCTTGCAGAATGCTTCCCTGGTTGGCCCCCCCTCTACTTGCCAGCCAGCAAGTTCAGGTAGGTTACCCAGGGCAGCTATGTCCTCCCCGGTTGGCTCGGGGGCCTCCTCTTCCTCAGGGACCTCGTCTACCACCGTGGGAACATTGGAGGCGGGTTTCCCGCGCCCCTGGCCCCCCTCTTGGGCGGCTGTCTGGGCCATTTTTCCAGGCTCCAGACAACCTTGACTCCCTTCCCGGGCAGCCATGGACCTGGTGGTCATGCAGACCCACTCAGGTAACCCTAACATCTCCAGGTGAGATCTGAGCTCTACTTCTTTCCAAGCAGTGTGCTCAAGATCATTGCCTAACAGACAATCTACAGGCATGGCAGGACTCACAGCTACTTTCAGAGTACCAGAGACCCCCCCCCACTCAAAGGGAACCAGAGCCACCGGTAGGTGACTCTCACGATTGTCAGCGACTATGACCTGGTGGAATGTATTAGGGACTATCTGCTCTGGGGACACCAGCTGACTCTGGATAGTAGTCATACTGGCTCCTGTGTCATGCAGAGCCTCCACCTTCTGCCCATTAATGGTGACCCACTGCCTGTACTTGGAAGTATTTCGGGGCATGTGGGCTTTGGGCACCATTTCTCTTTCTCCCAGGGACACTAGGGAAATCTCTACTTGCTCCCCAAAGCTATCTGGGTCCATCTCCCCTCCAAGCGCTACACTACAGGGAGTGCAGAATTATTAGGCAAATGAGTATTTGGACCACATCATCCTCTTTATGCATGTTGTCTTACTCCAAGCTGTATAGGCTCGAAAGCCTACTACCAATTAAGCATATTAGGTGATGTGCATCTCTGTAATGAGAAGGGGTGTGGTCTAATGACATCAACACCCTATATCAGGTGTGCATAATTATTAGGCAACTTCCTTTCCTTTGGCAAAATGGGTCAAAAGAAGGACTTGACAGGCTCAGAAAAGTCAAAAATAGTGAGATATCTTGCAGAGGGATGCAGCACTCTTAAAATTGCAAAGCTTCTGAAGCGTGATCATCGAACAATCAAGCGTTTCATTCAAAATAGTCAACAGGGTCGCAAGAAGCGTGTGGAAAAACCAAGGCGCAAAATAACTGCCCATGAACTGAGAAAAGTCAAGCGTGCAGCTGCCACAATGCCACTTGCCACCAGTTTGGCCATATTTCAGAGCTGCAACATCACTGGAGTGCCCAAAAGCACAAGGTGTGCAATACTCAGAGACATGGCCAAGGTAAGAAAGGCTGAAAGACGACCACCACTGAACAAGACACACAAGCTGAAACGTCAAGACTGGGCCAAGAAATATCTCAAGACTGATTTTTCTAAGGTTTTATGGACTGATGAAATGAGAGTGAGTCTTGATGGGCCAGATGGATGGGCCCGTGGCTGGATTGGTAAAGGGCAGAGAGCTCCAGTCCGACTCAGACGCCAGCAAGGTGGAGGTGGAGTACTGGTTTGGGCTGGTATCATCAAAGATGAGCTTGTGGGGCCTTTTCGGGTTGAGGATGGAGTCAAGCTCAACTCCCAGTCCTACTGCCAGTTCCTGGAAGACACCTTCTTCAAGCAGTGGTACAGGAAGAAGTCTGCATCCTTCAAGAAAAACATGATTTTCATGCAGGACAATGCTCCATCACACGCGTCCAAGTACTCCACAGCGTGGCTGGCAAGAAAGGGTATAAAAGAAGGAAATCTAATGACATGGCCTCCTTGTTCACCTGATCTGAACCCCATTGAGAACCTGTGGTCCATCATCAAATGTGAGATTTACAAGGAGGGAAAACAGTACACCTCTCTGAACAGTGTCTGGGAGGCTGTGGTTGCTGCTGCACGCAATGTTGATGGTGAACAGATCAAAACACTGACAGAATCCATGGATGGCAGGCTTTTGAGTGTCCTTGCAAAGAAAGGTGGCTATATTGGTCACTGATTTGTTTTTGTTTTGTTTTTGAATGTCAGAAATGTATATTTGTGAATGTTGAGATGTTATATTGGTTTCACTGGTAATAATAAATAATTGAAATGGGTATATATTTGTTTTTTGCTAAGTTGCCTAATAATTATGCACAGTAAGAGTCACCTGCACACACAGATATCCCCCTAACATAGCTAAAAATAAAAACAAACTAAAAACTACTTCCAAAAATATTCAGCTTTGATATTAATGAGTTTTTTGGGTTCATTTAGAACATGGTTGTTGTTCAATAATAAAATTAATCCTCAAAAATACAACTTGCCTAATAATTCTGCACTCCCTGTAGTTATCCCAGGTGTCTGTCCGGTAGTGGACGGTGCCCTTTTGGAGCACTGGGGGTCGCCTTTATAGTGACCATACTGGTAACACTCCATACATTTGGGGTTGGATTTCCCTGACTTATCAAATGTCCCTGGCTTCTTCCCAAATCTAGAGAAGGAATGGTTGCCACCCCCTCCCTGGGAATTCTTTTGGGGGCTTTTTGAGAGTTCCTTATCTGTAAGTTTATCTCCCCCCTCTTTCTTCTGTTGGGAACCCTGACCACCTTTGTGTGAGTCCCCCCCAGGTACCTTTTTGGACACTCTGGTGCTAACCCAGAGGTCCGCCTCCTCAGCAAGCTTCCTGGGATCAGTCAGCTTACTATCTACCAAGTGATGGCGCAACTCTGTAAAAGTAGTATTAAGCATATGCTCTCACAGAATCAAGTCATATAACCCTTTATAGACATTTACTTTGTTGCCCCGCACCCATCCATTCAGTGCCTTACTGGAAAAGTCAAGGAAATCTACCCATGTTTGTGTGTGTTGTTTGGTGCTGTCCCTGAACCTCTGACGGTATCCCTCAGGGGTCAGCCCAAACTTGGCAAGTAAAGTGGCTTTCTGAAGTGGGTATGTGTTTTGATCAGGTTGATCCAATGTGAGAAGTGTGTCCCTCCCCAATGGCGGCACATAACCCCACATAGCTACCCCCCATTGCCCTTCAGGAACCTCATGAGCCCTTAGTGCAACTTCATAAGCAGCTAACCATTTATCTATGTCATCTTCCACCACAAAACTGGGCATCACATTTTTGGGTATACGAACCTTCTTTTCTCCAGCAGGTCCTGTCTGTATGCTGCCACCATTATTGCCGGATTCAGACTGTCTCGCCTTGATCTCCAGCTCCTTGAGACTCAGTTCATGAGCCAACAATAGTTTCTTTTCAGCCAAAGCTCTTTCAGCTTCCACCTGTTTGGCTGCTCTTTCAGCTTCTGCTTGTTTGGCTGTTCTTTCAGCTTCAATCTGTTTGGCTGCTCTTTCAGCCTCAGCTTGTTTGGCTTCTCTCTCTGCCCTTCTCTCCTCCTGTTGAGCCTCAATTTTCAGTTTTGCCATTTGCAATTGGAACTCCCTTTCTTCTCTCCTTTCCTCTGCGGTCAGGCTTTGCACAGAGACACTGCTCCCTGGTCTGGAAGGGGGCACAATTGCAGTGGTAACACCATCCACAGATAGTGAAAATCCCTCTGAGGGGCCATTTTCTGGCTCCTCTTCCTCATCATCCTCTAAATGGGCTTCTGCCCAGGCCCTCAGCGCCACTTGAAAGTCCTCCTTTCTGGAGGCCCCTTGGGTGGGTACCCTCAATGCCCTGCAGAATCCTCTTAGTTGTTTGACCGTATATGTATCCAACTGGACTAGGTCAAAGTCCCCTGTCTGAGACCCAGTCAGAGACATGTTGAGTGAGGATTTAGTTTTTGAAAATTGTCAGGAAAAAAAACGGATTTGCAAAAAGAGATAAAAACCAAGTTGACCTTCAACTGTGGGTAGGGAGTGAAATACTTAGCTACTGTATGTCACTGCACAAATACAAGTCCTATCCTCACCGCTGATCACCAATGTTAGAAATGGGGTTTTTGGTTGGCAGTCAGGTTACCCCCTGTCCAAGCAAAAGCCCTCACTGTAGTCAGGGTAAGTCACACACAATCCAAGATTATCCTGTGCCCACCCTCAGGTAGCTTGGCACGAGCAGTCAGGCTTAACTTAGAAGGCAATGTGTAAAGTATTTGTGCAATAAATCATACAATACCACCATATAGCACCACAAAAATACACCACACAGTGTTTAGAAAAATATATAATATTTATCAGGATAATTGTAGGTCAAAAAGAATAAAGTTGCAATGGGAAATTGTAGAGATATCACTGAAAAGTGATATAAAGTGTCTTAAGTCTTTAGAATATAAACAAAGTCTCTTTCAAGCACAAGTACCTGGTTTAGAGTGGTAAAATCTCCTCAGAGGGCCACAGAGGAAGAGGTGCGTGGAAAAAGGGTGTGTGCGTCGATTTCTCCCCAGCACACGGGACTTGTGTCGTTATTTTCCACGCGGGGAAGTCGTGCGTTGTTTTCCGGCGCGCGGACAGTCTCTTTCTGTGGATCGCGGGGATTACCAGGTGTCCCGGGTCTGTGCGTGGATTTTCCTGCTTGTTCTCCGGCTGCGCGTCGGTCTGCGGGGCTGCGCGTCGAAATTACGATCTCACGGCAGGCGTCGCGTCGATTTCTCCTCTAGACGTCGGTCTGCGGGGCTGCGCGTTGAAATTACGATCTCACGGCAGGCGTTGCGTCGATTTCTCCTCTAGAGGTCGGGCGGCGTTGTCGTTGCGAAGCCGTGCGTCGGATTTTCGGTCGTCCCAAGAGCGTCGCGTCGATCAGTGTCGGTGTGTGGCGTTTTTCTCACCGCGGAACAAGTTGTGCGTCGAAATTTTCGGCGCACGGAGCGTCCAAGTGAAAAAGAGAAGTCTTTTTGGTCCTGAGACTTCAGGGAACAGGAGGCAAGCTCTATCCAAGCCCTTGGAGAGCACTTTCACAGACAGACAAGAGTTCAGCAAGGCAGCAGGGCAACAGCAAGGCAGCAGTCCTTTGTAGAAAGCAGACAGGTGAGTCCTTTGAGCAGCCAGGCAGTTCTTCTTGGCAGGATGTAGTTTCTGGTTCAGGTTTCTTCTCCAGCAAGTGTCTGATGAGGTAGGGCAGAGGCCCTGTTTTATACCCAAATGTGCCTTTGAAGTGGGGGAGACTTCAAAGAGTGGCTAAGAAGTGCACCAGGTCCCCTTTCAGTTCAATCCTGTCTGCCAGGGTCCCAGTAGGGTGTGTGGCAGTCCTTTGTGTGAGAGCAGGCCCTCCACCCTCCCAGCCCAGGAAGACCCATTCAAAATGCAGATGTATGCAAGTGAGGCTGAGTACCCTGTGTTTGGGGTGTGTCTGAGTGAATGCACAAGGAGCTGTCAACCAAGCCCAGCCAGACGTGGATTGTAAGGCACAGAAAGATTTAAGTGCAAAGAAATGCTCACTTTCTAAAAGTGGCATTTCTAGAATAGTAATATTAAATCCGACTTCACCAGTCAGCAGGATTTTGTATTACCATTCTGGCCATACTAAATATGACCTCCATGCTCCTTTCAGATCAGCAGCTGCCACTTCAACAGTGTATGAGGGCAGCCCCAATGTTAGCCTATGAAGGGAGCAGGCCTCACAGTAGTGTAAAAACGAATTTAGGAGCTTTACACTACCAGGACATATAACTACCCAGGTACATGTCCTGCCTTTTACATACACAGCACCCTGCCCTAGGGGTTACCTAGGGCACACATTAAGGGTGACTTATATGTAGAAAAAGGGGAGTTCTAGGCTTGGCAAGTACTTTTAAATGCCAAGTCGAGGTGGCAGTGAAACTGCACACACAGGCCTTGCAATGGCAAGCCTGAGACAAGGTTAAGGGGGCTACTTAAGTGGGTGGCACAACCAGTGCTGCAGGTCCACTAGTAGCATTTAATCTACAGGCCCTAGGCACATGTAGTGCACATTACTAGGGACTTATAAGTAGATTAAATAGTCCAATCAGGTATGATCCAGAGTTACCATGTTTAAAAAGGAAGAGAGCATATGCACTTTAGCACTGGTTAGCAGTGGTAAAGTGCGCAGAGTCTAAAAGCCAGCAAAACAGGGTCCAAAAAGTGGAGGGAGGCAGGCAAAAAGTTAGGGGTGACCACCCTAAGGCATGTCAGGTCTAACAGGCCCTCATGACTTTTTGTCCACATAAGCTACCCACGCCAAATTTGTGTCCTTTTGTTCCAGCATCCTAGGGATTCTAGAGGTACCCAGACTTTGTGGGTTCCCCTGAAGAAGACCAGGAAATTAGCCTAAATGGGAAAAAAGGGCTGCAGAAGAAGGTTTGTGGTTTGTTCCCTGAAAATAGCATCCTCAAAGGGTTTGTGGTGCTAACATCACCAGCTTCCCAGCTTTCAGGAACAGGCAGACTTGAATCAGAAAAAACAATTTTTCAACACAATTCTGGCATTTTACTGGGACATACCTAATTTTTACTATTTTTTTGTGCTTTCAGTCCAGTTAGTGACAGAAATGGGTGTGAAACCAAGGCCGGATCCCAGAAAGTTAAACATTTCTGAAACATAGACAAAATTCTAAATTCAGCAAGGGGTAATTTGTGTAGATCCTACAAGGTTTTCCTACAGAAAATAACAGCTGAAATAAATAAATATTGAAACTGAGGTGAAAAAAACAGCAATTTTTCTCAACGTTTTACTCTGTAACCTTTTCCTGCGATGTCAGATATTTGAAAGCAATATACCGTTATATCTGCTGGACTCTTCTGGTTGCAGGGATCTATAGGGCTTGTAGGTTCATCAAGAACCCTAGGTATTCAGAGCCTATAAATGAGCTGCACCTTGCAATGGATTTTCATTCTATACCGGGTATACAGCAATTCATTTGCGTGAAAAATAGGTATCAAGAAAACCTTTGCATTTCCAAAATGGGCACGAGATAAGGTGTTGAGAAGCAGTGGTTATTTGCACATCCGGGAAATTCCCGGGTGCCAACACTAGCATGTGAATTACAGGGAATTTCTCAAATAGATGTCTTTTTTACACACTGTCTTACTTTTGGAAGGAAAAAATGTAGAGAAAGACAAGGGGCAAATCGCTACTCCAAACTTCAGGTCATTTCTTTGCCCTCCTTCGCTTTCTTTTTAGTGCTTTGACCTATCAAAGTATAATTATTGATTGTATCAGGAAAGTAATAAATAATACAAAAACTATGGTTACCATGTGGCCCCAGACATGAAGATAACTCGTTCCTAGGCCTGCATTTCATTCACCACACCAATGCATTCTGGACCGCTAGTCAAAATGTAGTTTTTTTCAACCCTTTCATCACACCTGAAATGAGTGGTTGGCAAAAGCAAAACCGGTGCTGTGTGACATGGAGGCGTGTTGCAAGTAACACAAACACACATTTCAATGTCAAGAAGGGTTACATTTACTACATCTGTTGTCTTATTTAAGCAGACTTGCAAAAGTACAGCAATCTTGTAAATGAAAGTTCATGTACTTTGTGATTTCATTGCTCGCCATAACGACGAAATGCATAGGGTTGGCATCTACCTCATGTCACAGGAGCACTGTGTTTCCATGCCTCCCCTTGCGTGGATTGGTTTCGATGAACCACTTGAAATTACAGCTAATTGCAAGGTATGAGAGGATGCATGCATTTATGCTTGCTGCAGACAATATTTGTGGTAATATCAGGTAAAAAAACAATATGAACCGTCCCTCCAGATCATGAAAAAATGGCCAACAGCCAGCCAAATAAATGGCCCACACACTGACCAGTCAGAACGGCCTTTCTGCCCTGCTTGATTGCTCTATTGGCCAGTACGGCCGAGATTGGGATCATAGCTTACTTACGATATGGAGCTCGGTGTTAACCTTACAAATATTGTTGTTTGTCATCCTTTTAAGCATATCTTCAAGTCTGAGTTTTGACAGGACAGCTATCATACAGTCCTATTGCTTACAATATACTTAGAGTGGGCTTTAAATCCACCTCCTTCCACCATTGACTTTTTGGCCTTTTCAGACATTGTCTGGAGACTTTGGCAATCCCAGCTTGCCTCAGCCCAGAGTAGTATTTTTCTCACCAGATTTTGTCGGCTGCTATGTTATATTCCTGCACATCCAATGCCCTGCATAATTAACTAATTGACAAATATCGCCCTCTGAATCCGGCCCTCCTGCCATCCTCAACCGCTCCTTAGTGTCCTCCTGCTCCCCCATTGCCGATCACTCTCTCTTGTTCTGACATATTGCCTCTCCCACCTTTCCCTGTGAGCTCCACGTTCCCTCCTGCCCCTCCCTCCTTAACCTGTGTGCTCCTCATTTTCAATCCCACCCCCCTCACATCTCTCTCCTGCTTCCCCTCTGCAAAGCCCAGGATGCGGTACTAAACAGGACTGCAAACAAAATTGTCTTTATTAATTTCTAACATTACTTTTCTGTGATGGTTTACTTTAAGTATTGGTCACTGAACATTAATGGAACTCTAGAACACATTTAAAAGTGCGTTTGTTTATATTTGCTGTTTGAGGCATGTACAGATAAAGGCTAAAAGTAATTGCTTTAAGTGATGATGCCTTTTTTTCCCAACTAAGGCATCAAAGTACCGGTGGTGCCGATAGAATAGTGGTCCAGTGGTAAGCCTACTTGTTACCTCCAACTGCCATTCCCTCTCCTATCCCCCTCCTTCTTTCCCCAGTACACTTCTTGTTACTTTTTCCTCCTCCCCCGGCACCCCCCCCCCCCCCACGCTGCCCCACCCGCCCTCTCCCATCAGCCTCTAATTCCTGCTACCAGGGCCTTTTTTATTTCATAGTGACCTACTGTGAGCTATACTAAGGCTCCCTTGGCTTTCTTTTAACCAGTTTTATTTATTTTCATCATTGCTGGACAATACAGTACACGGAGTAGTTGTTTCATAACATGAATACATAAATGGTTAGAAACTTTATGTCATAACAGTGGGAAACTCGCTCAATTGATCCATGCTGCCATATTAATGACCTCTCCTATCTTGGTGCCTCCCCGACTTATATAGGGGTGCTGCAATGGTGATATTGTCTGTGCAACATCACCCCGCCTCCCTAGTGGAAAGGAGATGCTTGCGTTTCTAGGTGGACTACAAGTTAGTCAGCGAGGGTCTCTTTGAACATCTGCAATAGGACATCCCATGAAGCTGCTATGGGAATTTTACACAGGCCTCGGATCTCCTCCCGCCAAAGCAGCACTGCCTCGGCCTTACCCCATTTAAGTGTTGCAGCGCACTAGTGCTGCAGTCTCGGGAGTGAATCTGCTTTCCAGTTCATTACTATGGACCGACGGGCAACATGCAATGCCAGGTCTAGTCTCCCTTGCCTACTATACCACACTTTTTTCTTTCTCTGTCAAAACAAGTGTGGGTGGCTAGTAGAGGTCAAAAAGGCAAGCTCAGTGGGGCATGACTTGCCCTTACTTTTTAAATGTATGAAAAAAACATTCCCCTACATTTTGTGCAAAGACAACTGTCCCAGGATGGTTAATTTCGATCGTTCAAATGCTTCAGCTGAATTGTTATTCAGGAAGTGTCCTGTGCTGTGAAACCGAAGTAGGACAGCTAAACAATAAACAAAAGTTATTGCAAGACTGACTGCTGTCTGAAAGAAATGGAAATATGCACAACTGGCTAATCTGCAAGTGTAAAGGGTGCTTGGGAGCAAGTATTGGCTTTAATTGATGAAATTGCTTGATGCTTTGTGGTGACACAGATTTATTCCTTTTAAGTGGTAGTGCAAAGGAGTTACCATCTGAGATGTGAAGTGCTTGTTTTTAAGGGCAGTTATAAAAAAATAATCTGTTACATAGTTTGGGTATTACCAAAATCTATATTTTGGAAGCAACATTTTATCTTGAAGTTTGCACATTTTGTAGCAGTCTGTTTTATAGTGATGGTAATGCAAGTTTCAAATAATGACTTACACCTTAATGGTGCTTTCTATCACAGGTTGGGACCTTGTAGCACTAAAAATACACAACTTACCATCTGTACAGCACCAACCAACATTTAAGTCTGTGGCTCTCTGGTTACACCCAGACCCATCTAGTGCACTATTAGAGGTTTCATAATATTCTATAGTGCATTTCCCAAAGATTAACTTCACTTTTTTTTAAACTTATTTTTCATTTAAGTTGTGTGTCATACTCTATTTAGATATGGTAAGGTGAAAGACCAAAAAAAGTACTGAATATTTTGTTTTATTAGCCACATCTTTGACTCTGCCCACATATTCTTTGACCTCGCCTCAATGCATGCAGCATCACAGTTCCCATAATTTCTTAATGCACTTCAACCGCTGGCGGCGAGAGACCCTTCATTTTAGTTTGTGTGTCTTTATAGTCACAAAAACTAAAGAAGTAAAGCCCCTCCTCCCTCCATCCACCCTTAACTTGACATAGAAAAAAACAGGAAAACAGGACCGTATTGAAGGCAAAAGTACATTCACTACAGTCCACATTTGGTTCATTGTCTGGTCTAACTATTATGTACTTGCGCTACAGGAATTAACATGCTAAACCCACACTTCCTGGCTTTGCCAATGATTGTGTAGCAGTGTTTCACTCAAGGTTCTGAAGTGTTCCGTTTTCCATGTTTTTCTTTTTCTCTGTTTTAATTCAAGTTGTAATATTTATGTTTTCCAGGGTTCAACTTTGCTTAATGTTGTTCATCATTTCTTACTCTTTTCTTTTGCCTAATGGTTCTAATAGTGCAGCGCCAAGAATGCACTGCTTTGTTACATGAAATTGAATAAATCAGGAAAAACAGCCGAATTACAGTGGTTGTTAACTACAGACTCCTTCACATGCGGTAGAGGTGAAACTGTTCATCAAAAATGTACGTAAAAGGGTATATAATGTGGTGTTTTTAAAGCAACTAAAAAGAAAATACTCCTTCCTTTCTACTGTGTATTACCATCAGCTACGTCTCTCAAGGGTGTCCTGCAGCAGTCTGCTAAGAATGAGTGGGCATTAGGATCTGGGGAACCTAAAATGATTGCATTCACGAAAGGAGGTGGACTGCAGGGCAGAGGAGGGTTAGATGGGTAGTGGGGTTGGAGGTAGGGGTGGGGGGCGCATGTGCACTGGCACCCAGTTACTGGGTTAAGAGACATAGAAACATAGGCGCTGGAAGAAGGTGCCTTCTCTTAAATAGAGGTCCCAGATGCAGGTGGGTTAGGCGTGGCTTCCTAACATCAGACACTCATTACATTTTAATTGTATTTATATAGCGCGTACTACCACTGACGAGGCGTTGAAGCGCTATATTTTCATGTGAATTTAGAAGAGCCTCACCTCCTTCTCTTAAACTGAAAACCAATCCGGAGTTAACAGACTGTCCATGAGTACTCTCGACGCCCGTAAATTATTTAAGTGCAGGGGTTTATTTTGCATTTTGCCCCTCATGGCACTGCAACTCATAATTAGAAATATCAAGCAGAGTTGTTCCAACTAGAGCGTTATTGAGCCTACTGAATACTTGGAAAATGACAATCTGCAGAAACATTTTTTTCACCCTTAACCACCATTTATCGCCTTTTCTCCAGAGTATCTTGTGTGCTGTTTGTAAAGCACCCTGCTAACATCATATCTGGGGGCAGGCTGATGAATACAATGATAAATAAATATTAGAGCCATGGTGTATCTATGGCATGGACGTCATTTAGGGGTTGCCAGAGGTCGCAGGTGCGACCCATGGCTTGCCCTTTGCGATCCCTGGCACTGCCTTAGCGACTCCTGGCTTCAGAGGTGGCAGTCAGTCCCAGAAACACAGGACCAGCTCGTCCTTATGGACCTTAGTTGGGGCTCCGCTCTCTTGGTTTATTACACTGATGGTGAAAAATAAAATATTATTCACTATTAGTGTATTAAAAATGTGAATATGCTATTCCATGTATGTTGTGTGTGTGCTTGCGGGTGAGAGTGAGTTTACGTGAGAGAGTGTGTATGTATTGGTATTTGTCTGAACGAAAGTGAAGGTCAAAGGGCGCGTGATGTCACTTCTGCTACCCCTGGCATTTTTGTGAATTGATGCCCATGATCTATGGCCCATCTGTAGGATATCCTGGCTCCTTGGAAGGGCAGAGTGAACTTAAAAAATTGAGGATTATCTGCAACATCAACTCAACAATCAGATACTATGGTTTTTGCCACTGCACCACTAGTCAAACACTTAGAACTGGTCTTATCTACTTGAACATGGAGTCTGAGTGAAAGTAGAGGGCATTTTTATTTTCTACCTCATTCTCTCCCATTATCATCATGAAGCTCGCACCGAGGCTCTTCCAAAGCTGTGGACCAACAGACCCTTCCGCGTTCTGATGAAATTGAACGATCTCTTGCTGCCCATCAGGACTCTGTGGCTTAAGTTTGACTCTCCTTCCTCACCAAGGGCTCTATTAAGCATCATAAAGAACTTTCTACATTTTTAAAAACTAATAAATACATTTGTAAAAGGATTAATGAAGAGTGAAAGAGATGGCCACTTCTCTTGTAGTGTTCTGGAAATTTGTGACTCATTCTATACTGTACGCCACAAATAAGAGTCCCACAAAACACCTTCTTGAAAGAAATAATGAAGGAGCTCGTGGCAGGGAATCAATTATGTGAGGACTGCATTATAAAGTTGTCAACAAATGCCTTCTGGATGGGTTTGGCAGATTTTCGAGTAGGGGTCTTATATAAGGTTGGCTTGCTGGTTGATAGTAGGCTTCTCCAAGGTGAAAAGAACCCGCTTAATAGTTGATGCTTTGAATTTTAGAACCCCGATGCTACCGCAGTTTGTAAGGCTTTGCAAGAAGGAACAAACAGGTAAATAAATAAATACATAAATAGATAAATCAATACATAATGTGATTCCCTTCTAGAGCAATATTTTATTTGCAAAACTGATTTCTAGGTAATAATAGCGCAGGAGTTGCAATGTGATGAATTTTAAAAAGTATTAAAATTGTATTTTGAGGGGTTTTAATGTTCGAGTTTATTTTTTGTTTTTTCATTTTTTATGTGGTCAGTGACTATGATAACGCAATAATGCACTTTCCCTTTTAACGTTCGGTTATATATTATTCGTTTTAACCTACTAACTAACTGAATGAAATCGGTTAAAACACAAAGTAACGCTGCTATAAAACGTTTCCAGTTTTTTGTCTCAATAATCTAGCACACATTTTCGCAGTATTTGCATTTGGAAGCTCCAATCTCACCTTGCCAAGTGAATGATTGACTGTGAGATGTTGAGGTCAGCGGAAGCACTGCATTCGTGAAATAACATCCTATGCATCTGAAAGACAACAATGAGACTCACTCTCATTCTTCATGGAAAGCAGAGGAGACTTCAGTGAAAACATTGTGTGACATAGATTCAGAACCACTTAAATAACAGTGGGACAAGTTCTCCTGCTGGGCTTTCTGAAACCTGCCAATGAATACTACAAGGTGTTATCCCAGACCATGCCTTCATGTGCTTAGAACCGGATCACAAATAGAAAATTACCTGTACATAGATTGCAAAATATCTTATTGGCACAGCCTGAAATCGTAGAACGGGGTTAAGTGATAAGGTCTGCACTTTCCACAATAATGCGGGATATTTGTACAGAAACAAACTTAATATGCCTTACATTAATAATTGTATAGCCACCCATCTCCCTCATGCACTTGTTATAGATACAGATAATGTATGGAAAAATCAGCTCTCTGAATGTGAAATATATTCAAACACATTATAATATATGCAAATATTTTATATCATTGTATAGTATAAGACTATTTAACATATATATAAAGTCTTCTACTCGTAGGTTATAATGCTAGTGGAAGACTGCGAGAATTTCTGTGACCAAACAGAGGAGTAAGACCAAAGGCTGAGCAATCCAAGTGACCTGCAGTGTTGTTTTAAAGTACGGCAGGGGTATTTTATTCCTTATAATACAAAATTCTGTCCTATTCAATACTCGTCTATTTTTCGTTTTAATAAAACATGTTTTTGGGTTGCAGAATTGTAGAATACATGTGGAATCCACACTGGAAAAGAAATGCACCAAGCTGCAGCTTTTCATTCTTTATGTTTTTAAGTATTTTGACGTAAGTCACTATCAAAGCTACCTTTGTGGTTTAGAGTACATAACACAGATATATTATTATTGCCAACTCCACGTGTATAATAAACATTTAACTGTGTCTTCCTATAAAATGCTGAATTTTGAGGGAAAGAAGAAACAAAGAGATGAACGTGTAATTTGCTTTTATTTGTTTAATTGGCATTTGTGATTAATGCACTGCTTAGGAAGGTTCTTTTCCTAAAGTCTAATGGCTTTGTCAGAGGCATTCAGATGTCACACCCAAAACACTACATTAAAGTAGCAATGTCATTTTCTTATTGCAGGTGACTAGTTATGTAAGAACTACACTCTAATTAGAAAATAATAGAATTTTATGCAGCGATTGAAGGCCTCTATCTAGAACACTACCACTATCACTACCACTAATACCACCACTGTTACTACTGCCAATAATAATTACAACAATATTAAGAATACGCCATAAAACTGCCATATAGTCTAAGAAGCTGCTAGTGCAGGTGTCTTTAATAAAATGCACTAATGAGTGTTTACGTATTTTGAGTAATGAGTTTATGTAGAAAATGAATTAACGTAGAAAAATAATGCACACATTTGAACCTCGAAGAATGGCCACCAGTGTTAATGAAATGTACTAATCATTGATTAATACTTATGAAATATTAAATATGTGTAAGACTAATGCAGTAATATGTCATATTAAGGGTTATGAAGTATGCTTTAGCATATTAATTGTAGGCCTTAACTTAGCGAGTGTCTTGGCCTATTTTGCCAGGCCTCGTGTAGAAGCTGTATTTCTTAGCGTTTAATAAAAATTCTGACCAAGTGAATTAAGCTGTGAAACGTCTATTGTATTGTTTAAATGTGCCTAACGGAAGCTTTTCGTGAGAACCGACTGCTAGGAGATGATGTTCTGGCTAATGCAACATTTTATGTGCAATGTGTGTGAGACTGACTTTCCCAGGACACGAACAATGAAGACACTGACTAGAATGGAAGCTGCAACAATATTGTTACCTGACAAGCCGGATGATGAGAACATCGTAAGGCGAACCAATGAACTGTATGAGAACATAGAATTATTCGAATTCATAGATTTGATATAGTAGTATCATTGGACAGAGTGTGAACATACGATTAACTGACCAATAGGGAATTAGGGGATAGTTTAGGTGACTTTGATATAACAATACCGCAGAAGGAAAAAGAGTTCAGAACTTTAGGAGAGATTTGAGATTTTAGGAGAGAAACATTCATACTGACATTGGACTCATATTCCCTGACTGAGAGCCTGATGCCTTGCTGATCGACTGATGTCCTGAGGAGGAAGACTGATTCTGCTTTGCTGATCCATACCGAGGATAGGTGTAATGCGGTAAACTGTGATTTCTATGCATATTTGCTTTTTCTTTCTAGGTACCAACTGCGCTGTTTTTATCTATAACTCTATTGTAGTTAGACATTTTCCATATTGGTGTTACAAAATTATTTTGCATGAAGCCCAACATGCTGATGCTAATCTGATGTTAGTTGAGGATTCTGATTTATGATGAAAAGACTAATGCTTGATGGATTTCTCTGCTTAACTACATGTATTACATCTCGTTAATGCAGCTGACTCTGCTATTGATTTGTACTGTAACTCTAGAATGTGTTGTAGTTCAAGCCTTAATTAGATTGCGTTTCTTCCGCCGCTTTGGACAACCAGTGTTATTTCTGTATGTGTTTCATTTGATATTGAGATTAATCTACATGACCTTAGCATTGTTAATATAGAGAAATAAACATTCTTAACTTTCCTAAAAGTGTGGTCATTCATGGCTGAAAGGTCATGGTGTGTAAAAATTACTGACTCCATTGATTTATTGATTTTATTGATTACTAATGATTGTTGATTATTGTGTATTGATTGTTGATTATATACTGGAGCTATGGTAAGAACTTCTTAATTGTGAATCAAAAGGTTCATTGACCTATTCGCATCCCCTTGTAAGTTTACTTATAAAGGTCTGACGCGTTAACAACGACAGCGGGTGTTACTATTGCCGCAGAGCTCAATTCATTACTGGGTTACGTGTCAACAATCACTGGATAAACCTTTACTTGAAGAGCTCCTTTTTGTGATCTCAAAAGTCCTAGTTTCGTGCCTACTTTAGAGGTTAAACTGGCATGGCTCCAACCCTACCAAACTCACAGTGCACCTGCGGCACTTATAGGTGGGGCAAACACCGGCTTTCTGGTGGTGGAGCCTCAGGTGGCTCTGCTATCAGAAGCCCCAGGCAGGCGGCCTCCCCACCACAGAGCTGTCCTTTAAAGTACATTCAAATTCCCGTTCTATTAAGGGAAGTTCTTTCAACATACATTTTTCTTATTCAAGATCAGAAGAAACAGTCTGGCGGTCACAACCTGGAAACAATACAAATAACCTTCACACACGGAGAAAAAACTCCTAAAGGCAAGGGCCATTTGTTTTGTTTGTTTTTAAGAAATAACACCCCCCCCCCAGTTTAGGTGTTTCATGGAAAACAAAAATGTTTGATGAACAGGGCCACAGCAACATGGCACCTTGTTGATGGTCCCATCCAGGCTGGCAGGAATCTTTTTTAGGAAGTCTGCCACCTGGGTAATTAAGGACCTGTGCTCTTCTCACCTAAAAGCTAGTGAGCCACTCACCAGGTTCCAAAGGAGCCTGTTAATTTTCGTGATCTTAGAAGTTAGACTGTCATGATGGTTGCTATTTGTCTTATAGGAGCTGTTATGGACGCTAATAAGAATAAATGGCTCTTAAAGAAATAATCATTTACATTCAATGATGTTATTAATTGCCTTCATCGAAAAACAGCAGGCATCCAGTTTTGTAATAGGGTGCTGCAATGCGCTGTAAGGTGACCCAGAATTGGAAAAAACTAATCCTGGTGAGCGGTCATCACGTATCTCGCAAGATCGCTAAGGGCCGATGCCATTTTGGATAAAACTTGACAATGAAAGTTGCTTCCCAATTGACGAGCACTGTAGGAGGAGCCGTATCCGAGTAAAACAATGTATTCTCTCGGCACTGTTTCTGGAGGATTCCTGGTGGCGATTGTGGCACTGTTTTTTCACTGAGGAATTGCCTTTTGAGATTCCAGACTGTGGTGATTCAGCGTTCTTAGATAGTTCGTGGTAGAACATATTCTTAAATATGTTTATTTTGAAAAAGGATTATCAGTTTTCAAAAAGGTCGTTGAACTGTGGACACTGATAACAGATGTTGTGGGATCTGTTTCTCGTCTGGGTTACAATTCAACTAAGAATTGTTATTAAAAGCTAGGGTTGGTCTGAAGGAACATACAATAAATTAACAAAATGATTGATTTCAACCTGATTTAATGTGAATCGTGTTTGTTTCCTTGGACTTAAGTGCCATAGGTGGGGATTGTGGGGAATGAAAAGAACATTTTAATATTTCTCGGCGAGTATCATAATTATTACTAAAATATCAATGAACTCAAAATATATTATCTCTGATAGAAAAGAATGTCACTTTTTAACTTACATTAGCAGCTGTAGCCCAAGACCAATAGCATTACTTTATGAAAAGCTATCCCTGGATAGTTTTAAAGAATAAGAGATGGTGAACTGAAATAGATATAATCTTGACCTGTCTGTACAGGGCCACCAGAAAAAGTGAACAAGGTGACTAATTCCAAAGAGACCCTCCAGAAAAAAGACCACTCAGAACCATATCATCTCTGCTCTCACTTTCCCCTCATTCTTTCCCTCTCTCCTCTTCTCTCTTCATTCCCCTTTAACCACAGACAGTTTACTTGATATCTAATTCTAATCGCAGAGATCAGATCTCAGGAGTGAGTAAAGCAGAACCACTGGCGAATGTATGACACTTGTATGGAACAGACAATGCATTTTATGGTCATGTGTGACAACAACTTAAGCATAAAACTGTGTACAAACATTTACAGCATTTGCTGCACATCCAGTCATTGAGCTAGTATAACAATTAGAGTGGACACAGAGAGTCTTAATGAAGCTGTTCTTACCTGTGCCAACTGTTCCCCTTCATAGGTGGAGACCTGCCTCTGCGACGTGCAGTCTATTTTATTGCCAAGGAGAAGAATCAGAACACTATCTCCTACTGACTCCTATGAAGCAAGAATTCATTTAGTGAGTTAAATTGCTATCATACATATCAATTTCATCGCTGGCCTGGGGATGTGCTTGCTAAAGACGTTCACAGGGTGGTGAATGAGCCATCTACTCCACAAGTGTTTACGTGTGACCACCCAAGCCTTTCCTAGAGCCAGGAAGGACCAACTGGGATGGCCAACATCTAAGATGATAGACACCCTCAAGCACCAAGTTATACACGCTCTTTGCACACTTTCTGATAGCCTGATTCTGTCCCCCTTGACTCTAGCCGTGTATGCCCCAGGCTTCCTTAGAATAGGACATGGGTCTCCTTCTTGGGGTTGGGAAAGTTGCAATGTGGTGTCATTAGGCTCCCTCACTTAGAGCACTCTGTTGCTAATGACAGATAATCTTCTCTTCTTGGAAAAATGAATGTGTGCATTCAGGGGTACAGAACGGGCTTGTCGCACCATCTGCAATGATATCTGTGCACCCGCAGGAAAAAAAATACTGCTTCTGTAGGCACACTTATTTTTCAGTATAGCCCTAAATGCAAAAGTTGGCCTTGCAATAAGGACATAAATATCAGTTAAGACACTTAACAGGTCTGGTCTCCTATCTCAATATTTTTTAGTTTTTTTCTAAAATGCTAAGAGGTTTTGTTTAAAAACTCCGGAAGTGTCACCAGACCAAGAGTTATAAAGTTCACAAACACCTGACTTAATAATTCTGGGCCTAGAGACACATGGGGCCGTGTTACAGATAGTGACCTTGGGGTGAAACAGGCCTGTGCACCCGCTTGGTGTGCTCCTGGGGCACAATGCAATTACAGAAGGGGGCACTTGTGCAGCCCCTTCTTTAATAATGATGGCGCTGGCACACATGCAGCACCAGGACTATAATGAGATGGCATTCTCCCATTTACATGGGGACGTGGCCCCATGCGCAATGAGCGAATCCCTTTGCCTCAGCTCCCGTGTCGGATTATGGACACTGGCACAGAGGGAAACATGACTTTAGTAGGAGCACTGAAATTGCATCACAAAAAGGTGGCACACTTTCAGCTCTCTGAAGGGCAGAAAGGGGTCCCATGGAATCCTCAGACATCTCCCTGCAGGCGAGAGTTGTCACTCACTGCACTAGTCTGCAGGGATATCTCTCTCCCATCTTGAAATTGCGGGTGGGTTGCCACCTGCACTGTGAATCATGAAGCAGCTTAGAAGCATCCTGTCCATAATACACTTGAATGCACTGCCCTCAGGGCAGCGTGAGTTAACAGCTGCCCTGGGGAAAGTGTATACTTTGTAATAGGGCACATTGTCCCTCCTAGTGCCTGGCACAGCTCTTGAAAGGTGAGCCGTGGCACAAACAAGGAAAGCAAACCAATGCATAATACGGCCCCAGACCAGTCTTAGCTGCTGTGTGGGCAGGGACAACTGACAGGTGGACCACCAGCTCCAGCGTGACCCTTGCAGCAGCTTGGGGGAGCATTCAAAGACAGGATGAAACCTGACCTGAGTCCTTCACACTACACCTTACCCTAGACCTCCCGACGGCCATTTACCTGACATTGCCACCTGCTTAGAGAAGGAAAATGGAAAACATCAGCTTCTTTTTTCCTTGAAATTGGGGGTACATGCACGTCAAAGGATCTGGTATTCTGCAGCAGTGTAGTTAATCCTCATTTTGGGGAGAAAACCGGTGGCATCCCTGCACCAAATTGCATCAATATCTTAATGTTGACCACAGTGTTTGGCTACCATTCAGCACTGTTGCCAAAAGGTAGTCACACTGTATGTCAACTTACACTCAGTGCTTTAAATGGTCCGGTACTCTCCGGTACTGAGTACCGGCACTTTTTTATTTTGAGAGGGAGAGTACCGGCATATCTCAAGAAAAACGTAATACTTTTAATTGGAGAGTACCGGCACTTCTCAGAAACAAGCAGGTACTCTGATAGAGAGTACCTGCACTTCTATTTTTCCATTTAAAGCACTGCTTACACTTAAAGAAATGGTAACAAATTAACCATCGCTTGTCACTGCGCTATTATTTGTACAGTTATTCAGTATTATTTGCAGGGCCACTAGAATTATGCGGCATCAGAGGACCAAATTATGCAGCAGGGTTTATAGTAATATTACTTAATTATTTCAACATTTTAAATTTTGATAACACTGTCTGGGCATGGTTGCACCTCGTCAGTATTATTTTAATACCCAAATGTAGCTGTAATTATGCATAATTTGTATTGTAATATAGATGGTCAACATTTATTTCTCAGTTCGTGGTTATATTTACCTTGATGCAATCCAGCCAGTACCGCACTGCTGTAAAACTGTGCGTCGAAGTGACGTCATACATCAGCACAATACCATCTGCTTTTCTGAAGAATTGCTTCGTGATACTGTGATATCTATTGGAAATTAAACAGTTTTGTAAAATGTACCATCGCAACAAAAATTCCACAATGAATGTATAAAGTGCTGTCTTTTTTTTCATCATTGCTCATCATTTTCAGTAAATTGAACCTGATGTAGAAATCAGTACATCAAGAAAAAGGCAAATAATGAAATAGCACTAGAGCTTTAAACCCATATTCAAAGACTTAGCATTAGCCCATGTGGATTTAAAAAATGATGAGAGCTGCACCAGATATGGAAAAGCACCAGGTATAACACAACAGTATTCAGACAAGCTACAAAAAGACTGAAATGGCACAACTACTACCACTACGTCCATGACAAGGAAAAAAAAAATCAGTGTCTGCTATACAACAGTGTATGACATATAACCCACTCATGTGACAGACGGATCTCTGATTAAAATGAGTATTCTAACAGCACACAGTGCCCCGCTCGCAGCTGGACATCAAAGATATTTTCAGGCCTCTGAGCTGCCCCCTTCCTTATGTTTACATTACTCTAAATAATACATAAATACATGTAAATGTGTTCCTAAAGCTGCTTCTTGCAGGACATCTCCTGTGCTACAGCTCCTCTAACCAGTTTACTGTTAAATAAACACTGGCCTTCCACAGGTTCCACTTTATAGCTCATGTTGACAGCGTACATCACTGTGAGAGGGACATCAAAGCAGAGTCACTTGAGGTGTCTAGGCCTGAACTGCTCAAGTATTTTCAATCCACACTTCACTGAACAGTAGCAGACTGGGCATGGACACCATCACGTAAATACAGGTTAGCATTAATGAAGAATGTGTGCCAACAATCAAAGTTCATGTAAATATACTAACACCTATTGCAGTAGTCTCATACTGAATGGAATGCAAAGTAAGTAAAACTATTGGTAGCTTTCTTGGGGTTTTTGGCACATTTAGAAAACATTATGAAAACATAGAACCAAATGATGCTTTTTAAAACACTCCTTAAAGGACCAGGATAAGAATCCACAGTTTTAAGGCAGTTTCAAAATATTTGACATGCCCATGAATTTCAAAAGGCATAGGGCATCTTCCTTATTTACACCTTCAACTGCCTTTTCTTTTACCAATGCACCTCTTTTAAATTCATATAGCATAGCCATAAAATGAGCCACATGGGACTATGTTGGACTATGTTGGCAATGAGAGGCTTCCTCTACTTTAGTTGCTTGATTTGAAGGCATAACATTAGAGGATGGCTTTATACCCCACTGCAGCCCTTGCTTGTCACCCAGCTCGCTTCATTTGGCAAGGCTGAAGGTGTGATGGGCCTCAGATGCTCCCTTTTTCACCTTCCTCTCTTCTGCAGTTTGGTATCTCACCACAGGACAGTAGGAGCAGAGGGAGAAGGGAGGAGGGAGGGAGATGGAAGCCCCTTGTCAAAACCCTCGAGCACACTCTCAGCCTCTTTTCCTCCTCTGCACAACTCCACATATGCCAAAAAGAGGTACAAGACAGACAGGCTGAATACATGGATTATAGTACTATAATGGTGTAGGCCACACACCTCTACCATTAGTTACAGCTTGCTGCCAGTCCACTGAGTTCAATAGAACTCCAATATGATTTAAAATCTACTTAAAAGCAGAAGGAAGGGTGTCAGGCCTCAAAAACATGTTATCCCATCATACATGGGGCTGTGTGTGTGTCTACATGATAGTGGACACGTTGAAATGGCCATCGGTGAATGGGTGCTTAATTAGAGGTAATTTTAAGAAAGACATCAGCCTTAATTCACTCCCAGGACTTTCTTTCACTCACAAGAATGCTATTGCAAGGGCACTCAAAGTATTGCAAAAAATAGGGATTCTGCAGCCTAGCAAATTAACACAGCTGTATCTTGTATCTATTGGCTTGATTTTGTGTTTGATGGACAAACTAATGTCTGCCAGGATGGAGGCGGACATGGGTCTGCCATCCCAAAGATACGCTAACCATCAAAGTTATAGATGTCTACCAGCTAAGCAGTGATCTTTTATATCTTGAAAGGAACCACCATCATTGCTGTTCCATTCAAGGTGCAATAAGTTTGGTGAATGGCTGCTGTCAGAACTTTCTTGTTTTAAGAAACAAACTCCCAAAGCCTAAACTTACTTCTGTTACTCAATGCTAAGCTTTTCCTGGTAGTGACAGACAGAAAGAACAGTCTGCTCTAAATAGAGTGGGCAGTGTGATGGCTATACTCAGGCAACCTGTACTCCGTCATCCCATTGAAGTAAGCTTTCTGTCAAAGGAGCCAATGTGGACTGCACCAACAGAAAGGCCCTCGTGTCTCTAAACGAGGTAGCCAAAAGAAGAGTTTCACATTCTGGGTATTCTGCAAGTTTGTGACTGAGTGCCCTGTCTGCTAAACTCTAAATCAGCCCCTACGTATCTTACATCAGTTCCAGAGAATGTTCTAGTCTTTCTCTTCTTTTCAATTAAAGTATGCCTTCTTACTGACTTATCACAATGACTTCAAATTTGCAAAAACAATTTTTTTCAGAGTAAATACATATTACAGTTCAATTATATACCAATTAAACCTGAGGTAAACTTGCCATTTAATGAAACCTGATTATTCGTATGAATGATGTGATCTATAATCATAATATTCCTAAATTGTCCACCCTATGGGAGGTCTTCCACCGCATCTGTCACTTATCACAAAGTTTATATTATATGTCATACCTTTCTTGCCCAGCTGTGTCCCACATTTGTAAAGCAAAGCACTTGTTGTCCACGAACAGTGTTTTTATGCGGTAATCCAATCCTATGGCAAAAATTTGGAAATATTGATTTATAAACATAAGTAAAAAAACAAATTTGTAACTCTTCGTAGCCATCTGGCATTTCCCCTTTTCAGTTCCCACCTTTAGTCTACTGGACATATAGCTGAGTTCTCAAATAATGAATGCAATATTCTGTGAGACACTCAACACATAAGAAACATTCTGCTTTACAGTAGCTTGCGTCTCTCTTACAAACTATGGCCCTCATTACAACCCTGGTGGACAGCGGTAAAATGGAGAAATGTACTGTTGAGCCAAACCTCCAATTTACCACTCGCTCCGCCACAGCAGTAACAGCCGCCCGACTGGAGACTTCAGTCTCCAGCCAGGTGGCCATCACTAGCCTGCCCACCGGATTATGACCCTGCCTACTGCCATGGTTTTCGTGGCATTCTTACCTTCATGAAAACCATGGCGGTAGGCACTATCAGTGATAGGGAATCCTTATCCATATCTTACAATGGTGCATCTTAACAGTACAACTTCTAGTGGAAGTGGGGTTATTGAAATACAGATATACTGATAGCTGCCTCAATCTCCTCAGAGGCCTCTCTATTTAACCCATGGTTCAATGCTTGCCATTTTTGGTAAACATGTACATAACAACAGCAACAATAGAAATGTATTATTGTCTTTCTCCACCTTTATGGATGAAGTACAAACATTTAGGCGGGAAACACAAGGTTCAATGCGATTTGTAAGGAACAAATACCTATAAAAATTGAAAAATATAGGTAGAAGTGCTGAAACAATATATGCTACAAATCTCCTTCAAACATCAGTCTTTTAGACACATTTTCATAATTTGGCCCAAAACAGCAGCGCTGCATAGCCACTCAATTTCACTTGGCAAGTAGGTGTCTGCTTAACATTTGCAAGAGCATAGCTGCGGAAAAAACACACATTTGTGACTGACTAGAGATTGGATAGGACAGAGTTTCATTTTACAAAATGCTAATTTATGTTGATGTGTGCCTCAATACATGTTGCGATAGTGTACCAGTGCTATCCACTTCTTTGTATCATGTAAACTGGATTTTACAGTGATGGTGGCAGGATGTTTTTAATGTTTTATTATGCTTTACATTGAAAAAGCATGAACAATTTGCAATGTTCATTCAGGTTTAAATAATGGTATGTGTATATTTTTTGACTGCACAGAAATATAACACTTTTTAAAAGTTATGAAAATGGTAATTTATTTTATATCACCCTGTCTTTTTATTTGTTGTTGCATTTTTAAAGATGAATTTATTTCAGAATGGTATGAAATAAATTACATTTAATCCTACTTTGAAAATGTATTTATCTATAGGTGTTTTGAATGGACTGACTTGTTAATATATTTAGAATCGTGCTCCCATATATTTATTGTGCAATGTTTGAGCTATGTTTGAGCTATAGTATCTAGCTGGTGTAGTCCTTGGTAATTTGGAAAGATTAGGACTGCGATTGCTAACATCTCATGCATTTCACAAGTTTGGAAAGTTTAGAGTGTAATTTTTGGTGTAGAGATCGACTTTGGCATAAACCTAGACAGCCAATGTTCTTTTTGTTAATTTCTCTAAATTGATACAGCTTAGGGTGGCTTCTTCCACTTTGGTACTAGTGGTTGCTTCCTGAGATAGTATACTGTTGTGTAAATTCCACAAGGTAATTTGGAACTTCAGTGGGCACTTGTACCCTGCACGGTACATGCTCCCAACCCAAATGTCTTCAAAGTGGCCTAAGAAGGGAGTTAGTTTTTCTTCTTCTTTTGATGGACAGAATGTTGATTCATTAAAATGGAAATAACACATTTGCATTGCTGTGTGAGGATATAATTTAAGGATTGTTCAACATCCATAACAACATTTTAGGGATAGTAATTTGTAGTTTTTTCTTTAATAGTTGTTAGTAATTCCAGATATGCGACGCTTTGTTTATTGGGCAATTTTGCATAGATTAGTCGAATGTTGGTGTTTTGGTGCTAGTCAAGATTAGTATATAAATCTCAGCAAAGGATGGTGGACAGGATTGAAAAGTGTCATCCATTAGCCAGACAGTGCATTGTGTTAGGGTTAGTGTATAGTTAGCTGTGCTGCAAACTGCATTTCTTTTTTTCATGATTTCCATTAACACGGAGTTTTCCTTTGTGTGATTAATTTTAGAAGTTCAGGAAACCTACCTCATCAATTTTCTGGGGAGTTGTCATGGCTTGTCTTGCTGTTCTTCTAGTTCTAGTAATAGGTAACTTTAAAATTGGAATTCAGGGCAACTGTCCCATTACTTTTCATGCATTTTGGGTTAGATGTACTTACATCTTCTTTGGAAAAAGTGGTCACAAAATGTGCAATTTTTACAACCAGTAGTTTATTTTGTGAACCAACCTATCTACCCATAGGTTAGTAACCAACATCAGGAATCACAGGGGTGCAGAATAACCACCTTAATTAATATTAATTAGGCAGGTCATAATTAGCAACTTCCTGCAACTGGCTACCATTACCAGCATGGTGGCATGCAAGGCACAGCAGAGCACCACGTCCATGATTCCAAAATACATTTTTTAAAGCAGCCTGTGTTCCTTAAAGGAACATGAGTTGCTTTATAAAAACAGTGTTGCAACTCTTCATGAGAACAGGCAGTGGTCTCCTGGACTACTGCCTACTCCTGCCAAAACCTCCACCCCTATTCCCAAAGAACCGTTTCCCCATTGCAAACAGTTACTATTCCAAGCTTGGTGGTCCGTAACTTATCAACGGTTTGAAACTGCATTTGCAAACCTTTGATATATCCAGGTGTGACTGCCCCTAACGTGCCCCTTCTAAATTGCCATGCGATATGAGTACCAGAATCCATTTTACAAGTTGGAAAAAGTTCCATGACTTACAAAATGGGTTTTGTATATACAAAATAAGAGATTTTGTGGTTGCAAACCCTGTAATTGTGGGAATCCCAGCTTCTGTGACTGCAAAAGCCATAAGTATTTCTGCACCCCAGTCTTTTAGCGTTGTTCAAGGTTCATGTTTGTGCGGAAGAACTTGTGCTTGCTTATTTAATGTCTTGCACAATATCACAAATTGGACTTTACATATTTTAGTTGGAGTATTGTTTTTCTTTCATTTTCTCATCAATGAAGTATGCAAAAGAAGTATGACTAATGACCATAAATGCTGTTAGAATAATTTTTAGTGCATCTGCACTGGTTTTTAGGGTCGAGTCTGCGTCGCATGCGCTTGCGCATGCGTATCGCTAGCGAGACTCTTTAGGAATTAGAAAAGGGCTCGGTGCCCCGTGGACGGCACGTCAGTGTCTTTCATTGGTTCGTTGGCTTGCCTGTTAGACTCTGCTTGCATTGAATAGTGGAAGGAACGCATACGTCATGCATTTTCCAGTGGTTAGCCCTCCTCGAGCGCAGCGACCAAGTACAGAAAACAAGCAAGGCTCTCTGTTTCCCGTCAGGTTTGGGGACTGCTTTTTATATTTAGTTCACAGCATGATCTTGCTTATTTATTATATTTAGTTCACAGCGCGATCTTGCTTGTTTATTATATTTAGTTCACAGCGCGATGTCGCTTGTTTATTATATTTAGTTCACAGCGCAATCTCGCTTATTTAGTTTGTAATTGTTGCAGCGCGGCAAGCATTTGTTATTGTTGCAGCACGGCTTGCCACACTTTATCTTTCATTATGGCAGCCACACCTTTCTTTCATTGTGCACAACACGGCTGGTTTAATTATTTGTTGATCACGGGGCCGCATCCTGAACGTTAGCACAGTACAGGCATGAATCCAAATGGGTTCGGACTTGTGACGCCACCCGCTTGTTTCAAGCAGCTTACGTTACACCACGCCCGGAAATAATGTTTAAAAGTACCTTTTCAGACGGATTTCCACAGTGCCGTTAGAACAAGTGCATAGAGAGTCCCTATGGTTAAACACGTAATGTTTTTCATCAGTGATCCCATTAGTAAGCACATTCTAGCAATAACTGACACTTTTAAAGTTGTAAGAATATTTCATTGTTGCAGCGCGTCACCCCGCGCTTTATCTTTAATTATGGCGGCTGCCTCTTTCTTTCATTGTGCACAGCTGGTTTCATTATTAATTTATTGTTGGTGTTTACTTTTCAGCTCGTGTTTGAGCTCCGCTATGTCTCTGGCACTCTCATTGCCTGCCATCTGTTTTCGTTCATTACGGCCCACCGAAAAGTTGCACTGCAGCAACCACCAATGAATAGCTTCCTGTTGTTGCAAATAGACATCATATAACCTTTGGGAAAGCCAGTGGCGGCTGGTGACATTTGAAAGTCGTGGGGCGTAAAAGTTTGTGATGAGTGAATTGAAATGAAGGCTGTATGAACCTATACAGCTTAATGAGAGTGGTGATGCTAAAACTTAAAATGAAGGACTCAGCAATGTCTCAAATGCTCAGTATTGAGTTTCAGAGCGACCATATGGTAAACATTAGACAGATTGAAGTCAGGCACACACCAGTGATTTCAGTGACTGATATGTGTACAGTAGATGAGGAACAAGTGAGCAGGTCACAAACCACCAGCATTCAAGAGATGTTAGGATTAACAAGACATATTGTTTACTTTTTGTAGACAAAATCAGCACATCTCCCTTTAATAGCTGCAAATTTCTCAATGCTTGAATATTTAAATCTGGAATTCTCTTAACAAGGTCTCTCTCTATCGAGAGCATTGCTAAAGTATTCAGGCCCTGATTTATACTTTTTGACGCAAACCTGCGCCAGAACGTGAAACTCTGAGCTATTGGCATTAGGCCTAGGCCCATAGGCCAGTTATACTCAACGTACGGCCAGGGGGGCCGCATGCGGCCCTCCTGAACTTTACATGTGGCCCCTTGGTCAAGAGCGGCACTGGGCTGCTGTTTACTGGACTCAGCACAAATATTAGAATTATGTTAACTAAACAGACAAGCATTTGTTCAAAGGTTAATGGAACTTAAAGAAAGGAAGTAAGGAAGGTATGCTGCACCACTTAGCTTTAGGAACACCTTCATTTTTAAAGACATCTTGCAGCAAATGTGAAAAAGTATGATAAAGTCTGTTCAAAATTCAAATAGTGCATTTCACTGACATGCAGAACCGTTTCACCTTAGTACATCAGATTAAATCAGTGCATTAAGAAGTATTTTTTAAAAGTGATAGTTTTCAAACATTAATTCTGAAACATTCATTCTTCCCCCCCACTCTTGCAACAATGACAATAGTATACTGAGGCAAGTCTGTTATGTGCACGCCTTGGGTGGCCTGGATTTCTATTATACATGAACAACATTAAAGTTTATTAAATCAAAACGCAGCACACATCCTAAAGTCATGTATTTCAAGGTCTTTATGGGTGATAATGAAGAAAAAGGAGGCAAAGTAAAATAAAAAAATGTTTAGGATCACACAATTTGATTAAGTGGAGAAGCTGTGATTAATCCCAAATTGTTAATTTCACATTGTGCAACTCACGCACTACATGTATATGCCTCACTTCCCTAACATCCACTTTACAACCAACCCTTCCCTAACCACCACCACCAGCCTGCTGGTATCAATGCGGCCGTTGGTCACATCACAGACCACATTATGTGGCCCCTGGAAAATTGTTTGTGAGTACCCACGCTATAGGCTCATTGTCACATCTGAGTGGTCGCCAAGCATGCTGCAGATGGCGTCAGATATAAATTGATGAGGGATTGTGACGTTTACTTCCAAAAACACACATGCCTACTTCAGGCTGGAACAACAAAACTTCCATTTATGAACCAGGCCTGTAAATAATGCCACAAGGGATAGAGCTGGTGATAGCAGTTATTTCATGCACATTTAGATGCCAAATAAAGGGGGAATAATCAGAATCCTGTCACCATTTTCAGATCTGACACCTTTACCTTCATTTCCCGGGGTTCCTCACTGCACCACCTTCTCCGCAAAGTGATCTGGTGCAGTTACCACTTCACCTCTTATTTGAAAGTGAGCAGAAATAGTGCAGAGTGGTAAAACACAGATATTATATTCCATTCTTCACTATTAAGAATGGAATGCCTGTGTATAAATCCATACTACAGATCTTTATTGTACAGTGGAAGTTGGTGTCATTTGGGTGCTGCAGAGGAGACCTCAGTTTAATAACCTATTGACGTCCGCGGCCTTCTGTCATCTTAGTAAACTTGTAAACAAGTCAGTAAAAATCATGCTTGAAGCAATGAAAAATGTTTCTCCTTGCTGTGCTGTGTAAAGTGTGAGGGTTTGTGGAGCAGAAAGACAAAAAAACAACAGGGCTTTACTTCTAAAAAGCAGGCGCTGACTGAGACGGGTCCCTATCGGGCTTTCTATGTTTGTCCTCACCCTAAAGATGAAAAAAAAATCTTAACTCTGCAGCAATGTCACCCTGTGCTGCCTTTGATGTAACTCCAAATAGACCCGTTTTAGTTCTTTTACAGTCTCATCATTTCAGAACGGAAGCAGAAGCCATCTTATGCAGCTAACAGCCATTGACAAAGCCAATAGTCCTGGCCCTGTTGTTGGTGCGTGTAATGTTACTTGTATTATATAGCTGGATAAAATGACAAAAATAAGCAGCAAAATACCAGTCGGGCGGAACACTACGCTAAACACAGATTATTAACTTATGTTTTTTTAAGCCAGGCCCTTAATTACAATCACTCCCTTTAGAGAGACCCCGCCCAGAGTTGCATCCCACTTAAAGTCCTGACTGTAACAGTCTCTTTGAAGGTACATCAAAGCCATGAGGGATAGTACTTCTGCCAAGTTAGTTAACATTTTTTTTTTCACCATAAGGGTGAGGGCAAAAATAGCCAGAAAGGGACCGTCCCGGCACCGGCTTTTCAGAACTGCCGGTGTTGTCTCAGCAACGGCAGGGCCCGGCCCACTTAAAGCCCTGCTTCTGCCCGATATTCTTGAAAAACGATTTGACATGGAAAGAGAAAATACAGCAAGAAACGAGCAAGCCTACTCGGTGGGGGGATGGAGGGGATCACATGGACGCAATAACCTTCTTCATGCCGTCAGCTTCAAATGTTCCTCTCAAGGGTTGTAGTCTCCGAACAAACATATTTAAATTTGTTTTCTGTACAGGACTACCATGATTTGCATGGTTGCGTACATTGAGGCAGCCTGCACCCTCAAACCCCAACCTTTCACAATTCATCACAGGAAGGGGTGGGGCCAGCAAAGCTTGTTGACCACTCCACACCCGAAACTGCAGTGCTTGATTAGCGTGAAGCCTGTGGTGCTGCAGGGCTTCAAGCCGAAGCGCCCAAAACAAACGTCACAACTCTGTCTTCAGGGGGTGGAGCTCAGCACACAAGGCTATGGCTTTGCCTGTCTGGTGACATCACAGGCCTCAGGGCTGTGTGAACTCCGGCCCGGCAAATGCATTAACAAGGGAGATTGCTGTACACGCAAAACAAGGTTCAAACAGTTAGTGTTCACAGGGAACACGGAGAGAGTGTGTTGCATCATGTAGCGCATATGTTTGTAGCTTTAGTTGTTAATTTGTTTAGACACATAAAAAAATATATAAAGAAAGGAATTATATTCTTGTTGGAAAAAATTAAGGGAGTGGAGCCCCGACGCCCATGAAAGGAAACTGCCCCTGGGGAAAGCCTAAATTGTGCATGATTTCAAGAATGTTGCTGCAATTTGTACTCAAACATTCACATTTGTTGTTGCAGTTGTGTTCTGCTTAGTATTTGGCACTTTATTTGCCCGACGTCTGTTTTCTTTTATTACCAGCACAATTTTTTGTTTACTCTGTTTCCTGCTCATGTTCCAAGCTCCATTCCATAATTCGTACATTATCAGTCTGCTGTTCGTTTTCTTTCTTGACCGTTGCATATCTTAAATAATGCGTGTGTTGGCATACTATTTATACAATGTGTTTGCCTTCATTTGGAATGTTTGCAAAGAGAAAATACAATTAAGAACGAAAATACATTCCCCTAAAGAACATTACCAACAAACTCACATTGTATGCTTTCGTTCATCACCAGCCTTATTTTTGCAGAATTTCTTGTGTTCCGCACTCCGCTCTGGATTTGACATTCTATCTGCTTGCTGTTATTTTTCTTTTATTACCACTGCATTTCTTCCTTTAATTCATTTCATGCTTGTGTTCCAAGATTTCCTTGGAATTGTACAGCTTTAGGGGACTTGAACCAGGCTTCCCAGTCAACTGTCACTCGATTGTGTACTCCGTGTTCCTTTCTGGGTGCAGATTTAGAACTCATGTGGCACAGTACATGAAACAAATGGCTCCGATTTGCTCGGACAAATGCGAGACCCTAGTGCATTGCAAATGCTTGTTTCCATTGGTAGTGCTCATTTTAATGTAGGTATAACCCATATGTGTTAGTAGCGGTTTTCCTTTCCTTTTAGTGAAGTTGTTATGTTTCATATATAAGTTTATCTCTCAGTGGAGGCCCTCCTGTGTCCCGTAATACATCATCTTAGTTTCTGCAAGCATTGTGTCAGCTGAAGTCTTATCTATTACTTATATGAAGCAGAAATACAAGGTTTACGCCATCAGTAAGGAACTACCCTCTAAAATCAGTCATCCAAGCAAATCTTCTATAAGCAGAATTATTCAATTTTTATTCTTCATAGCTGTAATTACATCCTCCATTGTAACCTAATGTCAGCTATTAAAAATGACTGCTCACAAAATCACACATGAAATCTGTACAATTAATTCCATTTAGCCCCCAAACATTATTTGGAAATCCAAAACCTTCTGGAATGTGACAATTTCATTCTAGATGGTATAAAAGAAAATTGATTGCTCTCAACAATAAGTGGCAAGCTTTTAACTCCTTCCCACAATATTACCTGCAAAAGATAATACTCTTGAAAAAGAGGGAGAGTTACTGTTAGAAATGGGGTCTCTAGTTGTCAGAAGTATATACCCTTGCACAAACAGGGACCGCAATCCTAGTCAGGGTAAGTCACACACAATCCAAATTATCCTGTGCCCACCCTCTGGTAGTTTGGCACTGAGGAGTCAGGCTTAACTTAGAAGGCAATGTGTAAAGTATTTGTACATTAAATCATACAGTAACTCAGTGAAAACACCACAAAAATACACCACACAGGTTTAGAGAAATATATGGTATTTATCTGGTTAAATTAAGGTCAAAACAATATAGATTCAATAAACACAAGTTAAGCTATCACTTTTGCAAAATTAAAAAGAGTATTAAATCAACAGTTGTCTCTTGTTCTCACAAGGTACCTGGTTTGCGTAAAAAATTACTCACAGGGAGACCGCAGAGGAGGAGATGCGTGGAAAAAAGGGTGTGTGTTGGATTTTCCAACGCGGCACAGACGATGCATAATTTATTTCCATGGTGAAAGGGGCTTTGCATTGATTTTCGGTGTGCAGTCTTGGTTCCTCACTGCGATGCGGGAATCTTTTTGATGCCCAGGGATGATGCGGAAAATCCTGGGCATGCGGGAAGAAGTCACAGGCGTTGCGTCGATCCAATATGGCTTCAAATTTTCTGCCGCACAGTAGGCGCTGCATCGATTCTTCGACGGGAAGTCGGGCTGTGTCATTCCGGTTTGGCTGTTTCTCAATCCAGTAGGCTGTGCTTCGAATTTTCAGTCGCAAGGCAGGCGCTGTGTTGATTCTTCACTCGGGAAGTTGATTTCTCGGTCGTAAAATGGCTGTGCGTCATCTCCGGCAGCCTGTGTGTCGATTTTTGGCGCACAAGCAGTTGCCGAAGAGATGAAGGGGGTCATTCCAACCCTGGCGGTCGGTGTTAAAGTGGCGGCCAACCTGCCAACAGGCTGGCGGTCCAAAAAATGGAATTCTGACCCTGGCGGGAACCGCCAACACAGCCCGCCAACTTAACACTCCGACCGCCACGGCGGGACAGACAAACAGCGCGGCGGTCACCGCCAACAGGCAGGCGGCAGACAATGTACCGCCCACCCTATCACAACCCACCAATCCGCCACCTTTTCCGGGGCGGGAAGGCCGCCGATAAAAACACGGCGGAAACAGACTACGAACAGGAAAACGCTCACCTCTATGCACTCCACGAGGACAGAGAACAGCATGGAACCCAAATTAAACATCCTACCAGCTATTGTCTACCTGCTCATCTACCACGAGTACGAACTCCGGCGCAGAAGACAACGGTGAGTACTGCACCTACGACACAGGGGAGGGGAGAGGACGAAAGGTTACGGGCACACACATATGCGACCCCCCCCCAAACTATCTACACACCAATGCAGAGCACCAAGTCACAGTGACACCACCCAAACCCACCGGAATAATGCAAAGACATAATTAAAGTGAGAAACAAAATTTATCGATAAAATAGGTTCGTTGACGTCATGGTAAAATAGCAAAAAGAAATGTAACAAAATCAAGTAAGAACATTGCGAAACCGATAAATATAGGCAATAAGTCCTGCACAGTTACTTAAATTTCCACTGTCCGTGGGCCAAAGTGTATGAACACACGGGCAAAGCCCACACAGGAGACCTGAGTCCGTTGGAGAGAACACTGCTGGGGCATCAGATGACAAAACTACAGGCACCTCAGGGGGAAGGGAAAGGGGGTCACCTCAGCCACATGAGTCCACGACGCCAGATCCACAAAGGGTCCACCATGCCCACTGTTCCATCCTGGGGAGTGCAAAGCCACAGTCTCTCAAGTCTCTACAGTGGGTGGGCTGCCCACTGTGCCATCCTGGGGAGTGCAAAGCCACAGTCTCTCAAGTCTCTACAGTGGGTGGGCTGCCCACTGTGCCATCCTGGGGAGTGCAAAGCCACAGTCTCTCAAGTCTCTACAGTGGGTGGGCTGCCCACTGTGCCATCCTGGGGAGTACAAAGCCACAGTCTCTCAAGTCTCTACAGTGGGTGGGCTGCCCACTGTGCCATCCTGGGGAGTGCAGACACATAGGCCATTAGGTGGATTACAGACTCCACAGGTATTGGAGGAGGCATGGTGCCCAGAGTGCAGCGTGAACACTAGCTCAACACGGAACCAGCACTGTCAATGGGCCAGCGGTGCTTGAGACGGCAGGGCCCAGCGGAGCGGTGCTTGAGACGGCGGGGCCCAGCGGAGCGGTGCTTGACAGGAAGGGCCCAGCGGAGCGATGCTTGAGACGGCAGGGCCCAGCGGAGCGGTGCTTGACAGGAAGGGCCCAGTGGAGCGGTGCTTGACAGGAAGGGCCCAGCGGAGCGGTGCTTGAGACGGCGGGGCCCAGCGGAGCGGTGCTTGAGACGGCGGGGCCCAGCGGAGCGGTGCTTGAGACGGCGGGGCCCAGCGGAGCGGTGCTTGAGATGGCGGGGCCCAGCGGAGCGGTGCTTGAGACAGCGGGGCCCAGCGGGGCCCAGGGGAGCGGTGCTTGAGACGGCGGGGCCCAGCGGAGCGGTGCTTGAGACGGCGGGCCTTGTTCAGCGGTGCCTGTCTTGGCGGGGCCCTGTTCAGCGGTGCTCCTCACGGCGGAGCCCTCTTCAGCGGTGCCTATCTTCAGGGCGGGGCCCTGTTCAGCGGTGCCTATCTTCACGGCGGGGCCCTCTTCAGCGGTGCCCTTCTGCACGGCGGGGCCCTCTTCAGCGGTGCCTATCTTCACGGTGGGGCCCTCTTCAGCGGTGCCTATTTTCACAGCGGGGCCCTCTTCAGCGGTGCCTATCTTCACGGCGGGGCCCTCTTCAGCGGTGCCCTTCTGCACGGCGGGGCCCTCTTCAGCGGTGCCTATCTTCACGGCGGGGCCCTCTTCAGCGGTGCCTATCTTCACGGCGGGGCCCTCTTCAGCGGTGCCCTTCTGCACGGCGGGGCCCTCTTCAGCGGTGCCCTTCTGCACGGCGGGGCCCTCTTCAGCGGTGCTTGTCGTGTCTTTCAAGGGAGCCTGACCTGGCCAGGACTCCCTGCTTAGTCGCCCTCCGACCGTCCAGTTGCTGGACCCTTCTGTGACGGAGTCCTGGGCCCGTGGGTGTCCTCCGTCACACCCGGGATGGGGCTTGTGGGGCCCTCCTGGTCCTCGCCCCTGCTGGCTGACTTCTCCGCCCTGCTGCCCTTGCCCTCCTTAGATGAGGCTCTCTGGCCCTTGCCTCCCCTGGATGTTGTGGCAGGTGACGGCCCAGGACTTTGCTCCTTGGGGGCAGCCGTGTCAGCCTTCTCGCAGCGGCCCTTGACTTTACGGGTCCTCTTGCCAGGGGGGGGGCTGGCTGTCCCCTTGCTGCTGAGTGTCACTACTGGGAAAGGGTGGACTCCAAAACCCATGCACAATGTTGAGACTTGAAGCAGGGCTGGTGGTGGCTGAGGTGCTCTTGGGACTCTTCCCAGATGGAGGGGGTGGGTCAGGTGGGGCAAAGTGGTTAACAGTGGAGAGGTAAAGTTTTTTAGGACCAAGGTAAAGGGTAGGTTTAGTGGTTATGGGAGTGGAGGAAGAGGATGTGGTTGTAGGAGAGTCAGGTGTGCTGTCTGTGGGTGCAGGTGCTTGTGACGTAGGCTGTGGTGAGGTGGTTGGCTGTTGGGTGGGTGCCTGCCTGCGTTTGTGTGTCTTGGAAGAGGGGGTGACAGACACAGTGGGAGAGGACACAGGGGACATGTAAATGGCAGTGGGGGTGGTGACTGCACGTGTGCGGACTGTACTGGAGGGTGTGCTGGTGGTGGAAGTACTGGCTGATGGTGGTGTGCATGCAGGTGTGAGTGGAGACGTCACAGGTAGGGAGGAGGGAGACAAGGAGGAGGGGGACACAGAGGTGGTAGTGACTGTTGCCATGTCTGCATCTGGGTGTTGCTTGGGTGAATGCTTGTGGGATCTGTGGTGCTTATGTCTGGATGAGCTGCCCTTGGGTGTTGAGGTGTGTGCAGGCTGGTCAGATGGTGTGGATGGGATAGGCTGAGGAACAGGAGACAGAGACAGGGTGGAGGCAGTTAGTAGAGGGAGGCTAGAAACGGGGACAATGGCTGCCGTCAGTGCTGAGGCCAGAGCAATGAACGATCGTTGATGGGCAGCCTGACCCGAATGAATGCCCTCCAGGTATGCATTGCTCCGATGCACCTCCCTCTCTACCCCCTGGATGGCATTCAAAAGGGTGGACTGCCCAACAATGATGGTCTGTAGGAGGTCAATGACCTCCTCACTGAGGGCAGCAGGGGTAACAGGGGCAGGGCCTGAGGTGCCTGGGGCGAAGGAGATGCCCGCCTTCTTGGGCGAGCGGGCACGGAGCGAAGGCTGAGGGGCTGCTGGGAGGGCGGAGCTGGTGCGCTGGGTGGCGGCTGTACCTGTTGAGGCGGGGGGCCCGGATGTTGCCGCCACCGCTAGGGAGCTCCCATCCGAGGACGTGTCGGTGTCTCTGGTGTCACCACGGGTCCCCGTTGTGAAGCTCCCCTCGCCCTCCGTATCACTGGTGACCTCGGTGTCTGTACCATGGCCCACCGGGGCCTTGTGAGTTGCAGCTCCCTCGTGCTCCGATGCCAATTCTCCTCCGCCTGATGATGCTAATGCACACATGCACAAGAAGATAAAGAAAAAGGGTGGGGGGAGAACAAAAAGAAAAGGTTGAGTGCATGCATTGTCAACACCGTTGGCGGAGAGGACAGATATAGTAGCCTCATGCACTACGCCGCGCAATCGGGGTACAATACTCAGTACTTGTGACTAGGCCAACAGGTCAATGGACAACAAATGCGCACATGGGTAATGCTGGACCATCGATTGCTGTACTTGGCAGCCTACAGAGGTTGGGGGCGGGGGCACAGGGCCATGCCTAAAGGAGGGGACTACACTACAGAAAGCGCCCTGGCCTAATGTCACCCACAGCCCTCCTCCTCCACCCAGACGCCTCCACTGCGTGTAAAGATAGCTGAATGTACTGGTACTCACCCCCTTGTGTCTGCTGTGATGTCCTCACGCGCCCATCCAAATCGGGGTAGGCCACCGCCAGGATCCGGGACATCGGGGGTTCAATTGTCTGCTGGCACCCCTCCTACGTTGGGAGGCCATCCCCAGCAGAGACTCGGCGGTCTTCCTGGTCCCACGGCAGATGTCCTCCCACCTCTTTTGGCAGTGGGTGCCCCGTCTGTTGTGGACCCCCAGGTCCCGGACGTCCTTGGCGATGGCACGCCAAATGTCGACTTTCTGATGGGCGCTGACCTATTTGACATGTACAGGGTGGAAAAGTAAATATCATTAATTCTCTGCATGTTAGAATTGATTGCCCCCCCCCCAACCTTGCCATGTGGCACATGCTCTCATCTGTCGTGCCTTGCACTCCTCATTCTCTTCCCACCCCACCATCTTACATCCACCATCCAAAACCCAGGCATAGCCCATTCAACGTGCACACAGTGTACTTACCTGTTGGTCTGGAGGACCGTAGAGTAGCGCATACTGGGGCAGGACCCCATCCACAAGTTTCTCCAACTCTTCTGTAGTGAAGGCAGGGGCCCTTTCCCCAGTCGCAGCAGCCATTGTCTCTTCCAGACCGAGTTCACAGCAGCACTTGCAGTATAGGTCCTCTCCTGTGGATGATCAGGTCTCGAGTGATTAATCAGATAGAAAATGGCGGTCACGCCCGCAGCGGTGGGTACCGCCGCGGTGCGTACCGCGACCGCCGGCGCACCTAGTCATTGGCTCGTGAAACCCATAGGGTTCAATGTTAACCAATGCGGCTTGGCGCCGCGGTCTTCGACCGCCTACCGCCACGGTGTGTCACGCCAGCGCATTGACCTCACATCCCACTGTCACACTTCTCAGGTCAGGCAGCCGCCATTTCAAGGGCCCACATGGCTTAATTTCTACTGCGTCACACAGGCCTAGGCCTTGCATTGCCACTCATACAAGCCATTCAATGCATAGCGATTCGTGTACTGTGCAAGCTGTAGTTACGTACCTGTGGGTTGCTTGACTCTGTACTCCATGTTGTCCTTCCTAGGCACCGTCCGCTGGGACTTGCGAGGAGAAGGAGGAATCCTCCCGCGTACCGACCGCTGGTGGACCTGTCGACAATGGAGGAACGTCATATAATACTTCGATACCGACTTGACCGAGCCACTATACATGAACTGTGTGCCCAGCTGGAACCAGCACTGATGTCCCCCATCCGCCAACCCACAGGAATTCCCCCTCTGGTGCAGGTTCTGTCAGTCCTCCATTTTTTGGCAAGTGGGTCTTTTCAGACAACAGTGGCCATGTCATCAGGGATGTCTCAGCCTATGTTTTCTAAGATTTTGTCCAGAGTGTTGTCTGCCCTGACGAAATACATGCGGAGCTACATTGTTTTCCCTGAGGAGGGTGATTTGGCCACTGTGAAGGGTGATTTCTATGCCCTTGGACATATCCCCAACATCATTGGTGCCATTGATGGGACCCATGTGGCCTTAGTACCCCCAAAAGACGATGAGCAGGTGTACAGAAACAGGAAAAATTACCATTCTATGAATGTGCAGGTGGTCTGTTTGGCTGACCAGTACATCTCCCATGTAAATGCCAAGTTCCCTGGGTCAGTGCATGACGCGTATGTTATGCAAAATAGCAGCATCCCTTATATGATGGAACAGCTACAGAGACAACGTGTGTGGCTAATAGGTGACTCTGGTTACCCCAACCTGCCGTGGCTACTGACCCCAGTGAGGAATCCCCGGACCAGGGCAGAGGAACGGTACAATGAGGCCCATGGGCGATCTAGGAGGATCATAGAAAGGACCTTCGGCCTCCTGAAGGCCAGGTTTAGGTGCCTGCATATGACAGGTGGATCCCTAATGTACTCACCAAAGAAGGTGTGCCAGATCATCGTGGCCTGCTGTATGCTTCAATCTTGCATTGCGACGCCAGGTGCCTTTCCTGCAGGAGGATGGTCCAGATGGTGGTGTTGTAGCAGCTGTGGAGCCTGTGGAGAGTGAAGAGGAGGAAGACGACGGGGACGACACGGACAACAGGGACACAGTTATACAACAGTATTTTCAGTAGCACACAGTTAAGAATCCCCCACGCAATTTTACATTTACTTCAGGCCTCCTGCATCTCTACTTTCTGTGTTTCCCCCCAGTTCCTTTCAACTGAATTGTGACTTTCCCTTCCCTTTTCAGAGCTGTATGACCCACTGCGTGACTTCGGCTTTGTTTGCCCATGGAGTAAAGCACATTGACATTGGTATGTTGTCATCACAATGTAACTGAACATTTTTGAACCGTTATGTGTAATACATTTGTTAAGAATACAAGCAGACTCCTGAGTGTTTTAAGTGCAATTAGTGATTTATTTAAAGTGCTACATATAGGTCCATGATAGTAAAACGGTGATGGGTGGGGGTGGAGTAATGTCCATGGCAGAGTCCAGTTCTCAGTCGCACAGGTGCATTGTCCATATGCCTGTGGAAGGATGGAGCAGGGGCAGTTCAAGGTTGGACAGGGTGACAATGTGGGACAGTGGAATGACATCAGGGGGTATCTTATGCTGGCGGGGGTCTTGGCATCCTACTCTGTCTTCCTTTGTGATCTCAGGTTCCTCTTGCGGGGTGGTTGATCTTCAGCAGGAGGTGGGGTTCTGGTGGCCTGTTGTTGTGTGGGGGCGTCCTGTCCACTAGCGCCGGCGGAGGTGGTAGGCTGTTCCTTGTCCAGGCTGGTGACAGGGGCCCTTTGGGGTGCCACATGGTCCCGCAATGTGGTGACTATTTGGTTGAGGGCCAGGACGATGTTCCTGAGCTCCTCTCTGTACCCCATGTACCGTTCCTCCTGCTGTGCCTGGATCTCCTGGAACCTGGCCAGTACCGTCGCCATCGTCTCCTGGGAGTGGTGGTATGCTCCCATGATGGTGGTGAGGGCCTCTTGGAGAGTCGGTTCCCTGGGCCTGTCCTCCCCCCCCTGTCGCACTGCAGCCCTCCCAGTTCCACTGTTTGCCCGGGCCTCTGTCCCCTGGACGGTGTGCCCACTACCACTGCCCCCAGGTCCCTGTTGTTGTTGGGGTGTTGGGTCAGCCTGGGTGCCCTGTAGTGGCGGACACACCACTGATTGACCTGTCCTGGAGACAGAGGCATGGGCCCGCTGGGTGGGAGCTGTGCTGATATTCCCAGAGGGGGTTAGGTCTGCTGTGGCCTGTGTCTGTATGTGGGGAACCGACTGTCCAGAGGTCCCCGATGGTCCGGGCTGGTCATCAGGTTCTAGGTCGACAGAGCTGCTGTCCTCACTGGGGGCCTGTTCTGGGGGTGGGATGGACAAATCTGGACACTCCTGGCCGGTGTGTTGGCGTTCGGGCCCTGCAGGGGTAAAAGAGTATGGTTATTGCTTCTGTGTGTTCCATGGCGTGCGATTTGTGGGTGCCCTTGTCCCCCAGGGCTGGAATTCTCTTGTGGGAGGAGTTGTGAGGGTGGTTTGTGGGGGGGGATGGGTATGTGCAGTGGTCATGCATAGGTGATGGGTGTCCATGGTTTGTGTTGGCATTCAGGGTTTGGTTTTGGGTTGGGTGGGTTGTGCTGGTGAGACATTGGCAGGGAGGATGTGTGCTGGGGGGTTGGGGGTGAGGGTGGGGGTGTGGGTTGGCATGCTGGTGGTTGGGGGGGGAGTAGTTGCGATTAGACTTACCAGAGTCCATTCCTCCGCCTACTCCAGCGAGGCCCGCAGGATGCAGGATGTTCAAGACCTCTTGTTCCCATGCAGTGAATTCGGGAGGAGTGGGTGGTGGTCCGCCGCCAGTCTTCTGCACAGCGATGTTGTGTCTTGAGACCATCGACCGTACCTTCCCCCGTAGGTCGTTCCAGCACTTTAGGATGTCTTCCCGGTTTCTGGGATGCTGTCCCACAGCGTTGACCCTGTCGACGATCCTTTGCCATAGCTCCGCCTTCCTGGCTATTGTGGTGTGTTGCACCTGTGTGCCGAAGAGCTGGGGCTCTACCCTTATTATTTCCTCCACCATGACCATGAGTTCTTTGTCCGAAAACCTGGGGTGTCTTTGGGGTGCCATGGGGTGGTGTGGATGAGGTGTGGGGTGGTGTTTGTGGTGATGTGAGTGGTGGTGTGTGGTGATGTGTGCGTAGATGTGGTGTGGTTGATGATGTTGGGTTCCTGTGTGTGTAGGGGTTTTCGATAGCTGTGCTCTCTCTCTCTCTCTCTCGCCTTCTCTCCGATTGTCTAGTAGTGGGGGTTTGTGGGTGATGTGGGTATGTGTTTTATAGTTGCTTGGATGTGTGGGAGTGGTGTTTGTATGTGTATCAGGTGTGTGTATTTCAAATTGTCCAATGTGGCTGTGTTTTGGAGCTGGGTGTGTATTTTGAGCGCGGCGGTGTGTACCGCCAATGGAATACCGCGGTTGAAAGACCGCCGCGTGGATTCGTGGGTCGTAATGGCATGGGCGTGTTTGTGTTGGCGTGGCGGTGGAGGTTTGGTCATCTCCAGTTTTTCGCTGCCGGCTGATGAGGCGGCCTTCCGTGGATGCCGGATTTTCGGCGGTTTGGCAGTTGGAGGTCAGAATGACCGTGGCGGTTTACCGCAGCCGTGGCGGTATGATGGCGGTCTTCTGACCGGCGGTAAGGGCCTTTTACCGCCGAGGTCAGAATGACCCCCGAAGTCTTTTTGGCCCTGAGACATTAGAAAACAGGAGCAAGCTGAATCCAAGCCCTTGGAGAGCACTTCTCAGAAAAGTCAGAGGGCATCAGGGCAGTAAGGCAACAGCAAGGCAGCAGTTCCTCTCAGTAAAGAAGTCCAAATGAGTCCTTTGGGCAGCCAGGCAGTTCCTCTTGACAGATTGCAGGTTCAGGTTCAGAAGTGTCTGATTTGGTGGGATCAGGGACCCAGATTATATACGCAAAATGCCTTTGAAGTGTCGGAGACTACAAAGAGTGCTTTTGAAGTGCACAAGGTCCCCTTTCAGTACAGGTCTGTCTGCCAGGGTCCCAGTAGGGGGTTTGGCAGTCCATTGTGTGAGGGCAGGCCTCTAGCCTTTGAAATGTAAGTTGCAGGACCTCCACTCTTCCAGTCGAGGAAGACCCATTCAGTATGCAAATGAGTGCAGATGACTGAATATCCTGGTTGTCTGGGTGAAATGCACCAGGAAGCTGTCAACCAGCCCAGCCTATACGTTGACTGGAGACAGGCTTTAAGGCACAGATTGATTTTAAGTGCAGAGAAATGCTAACTTTTTAAAAGTAGCATTTCTAAAATAGTAATATAAAATCCAAACTCACCAATAAGCAGGATTTTCTATTACCATTCTGGCCATACTAAATATGACCTGGTTACCTCTTTCAAAATCTACTACTCAAACAATATGTGAGGGTAGCCCTAATGCTATCCTATTAAACGAATTTAGGAGTTTTCCACTACCAGGACAAATAAAACATGTACATGTCCTGCCTTTTACCTACATAGCATCCTACCCTATGAGTTACCTAGGGCCTACTTTAGGGGTGACTTATATATAGAAAAGGGAGAGTTTAAGGCTTAGCAAGTACTTTTAAATGCCAAATCGAAGTGGCAGTGAACCTGCACACACAGACCTTGCAATGGCAGGCCTGAAACATGGTTAAGCGGCTATTTATGTTGGTGGTGCAACCAGTGCTGCAGGCCCACTAGTAGCATTCAATTTACAGACTCTTGGCACATGTAGTGCACTTTACTAGGGGCTTACAAGTAAATCAAATATGCCAATTGGGAATGAACCAATGTTACCATGCATAAGGGAGAGAGCATATGCACTTTGGCACTGGTTAGCAGTGGGAAAGTGCGCAGAGTCCTAAAACCAGCAAAAACAGTGTCAGAAAAGTGGAGGGAGGCAGGCAAAAAGTTGGGGGATGTTGCCGTAGTTGGGGTAGAACCCTTATTTTGTGTGAGCTAATGAGTTATCGATTAAGATAGGTCAGCCTTGAAAGGGGAATTCTGTAAAGCTTCAGGTTGCAGTTGCCATATGGGAATTGGCGGAATGGGTCTTGCCCATTGCAGCACTACCTGCAAGGAGCAGTGGACCGAAAAGGTGCTAGCTAGATATCTGATTTGAGTGGTGAGTGTGAGTATTATGCACATGCCAAGTAGTAAATCTAATCGTGTATGCAAATTATGGACTGGAGAAAAGAATGAGAAGTCCAGGACAGTTGGGTGAAGCGTGCGCCATATGTCATGTCATGCAGGTGTTGCAGGTGTTGGTGCTCCAGCCATGCTTTAAGGTATTGAAAAGCCTTAACGCAGAGGGTAACAGAGACGGAAGGGTCCAGGGCAATGTCCACTACAAAATTGAAATCGCCCCCCCCCATATGCTGGGTGTTTGAGGCGCAGTGAATAATGCTGGAGAGAAGGTGTCAAAGAAAGCAGATTTATTAGAATTAGGAGCATACAGGACCACAATTGTAAGGGTGGAGCCATCCAAGTGTCCCTCAACAATAACATACCTCCCTTACAGATCTATAAGATTCCTGGTCATTGTATAAGGCACCTCCGGGGCAATCCATATAAGTACCCGGGGGCATATGCCAAGGTTTTGGTGCTGTATACCCGTCCCCTTCATTATGAGCACAATTTGCGTAATTCAACCTCTGTAAGGTGGGTTTCTTGTAGCATAGCAATGTGTGTATAGTGACGCTTGAGAAATGCATGCACCCCGTATGTGTAGCTATGCCCCACACGTTCCACATGAGAAAATTATATTGTGGTATTCTGTTGTCTGGTGTAGCAGTCAAGGGTGCGAGGAAACCAAAAGAAGTAAGGGGTATGATCCTATTGCCCCATGATAAAATAGGGGGACCTCATGTCCGCCCATCACATCCGGTATTAGGAGAAGGATACAACGTGGGTGTGTCCTTTGCATAAACAAATGTGTGCAGCAACTGTAGGTTGATGTAACAATAATCACAGCAACAAAGGAGAGAGAACATGCATTCCCTCACCAGCCAGTTGACAAACCCGCCCTGACCAATCTCGATAGTACAATAGTAATATATGAACAATAACAAACAATAACATAAGTTCACTTTGAAAGCCTTGGGGAGCATGAAAAGTGGAGAGCCCATAAGTTGGTGCTCATGGCCTACCATGGACGTCATCCCACCCAAAGGTGAAGTTAGAAAATGGGATGTCTGAGCCTCTGTCCCCCACTCCTAATGCATCTACCACCACTGTCCCGTAATGCGGGCGAGGCCCCCCTTCAAAGGTCATCTGCTGATCTAGGTGTCACTATGGGTCCCCGGGGGTACTCTGCTGTAGAGAAAGATCTGCAAAGATTTGTGCACTGCCATAGCCCGCTGATCAGCCACTTGATCATGAGTAGGTCGATGGTTGCCACTCGTTTTACGCCTCCTGCATTGCCTAAGAGGAATCAACCAGTCTTCTGTGGATGCTGTGTCAATCGTCTGTAGCGCCAATCCTTTTACATGCAGCCAGGTCCTAACATCCTCCAGTGAGGAGAATACATGAATAGTCCTATTGGATATGACTCTCAGATTTGCCAGGAATAGGAGGGCATTTTTAATATCAAGTTCTCTAAGTTTCAGCTTCTCTTTATAGTATGAGTTGCGGAGTTGTTGTACCTCAGCTGTGAAGTCTGGGTAGGCCATGATAAGTGCATTCTCAGATTTCAATGAGGCAGTATGCTTGAAAAGTTTGAAGCACTACATTATGATCTAAAAAATGAAGAAATCTGGCAAAGATCGTTCTGAATGGCGCTCCAGGGCCTGGTGTCTGCTTGGGATCTGATGTGCACACTCTATGGAGAAGAATTTTGGGACTTTCCCGGCTAGCACCGTCTCGATCAGCTAGTTCTCCACAACCAGTTCCACGTTAGGGCTTCAACTTTCTCAGAAAGTCCCAGCAATCGCTGGGACCTGCACCTCAGCGTCTTCAGCGTGGTGGTGTAGAGTGACCATCTCGTCTCTGAACAATTTCACTTGGGCTTGTAGGTCTTGCACTGTGAGGTGAAGCGAGGTCCGTCATGATCCTGCATCATCAACACGATCCACTAGCGTGTGGTGATCTGTCTGTAATAGATTGACTTCCACGGAGATAGTGTCTATTCTTGACTACAAAGAGGTCTTGGTGTGCAATATGGCCTGCAGTATCTTATCAAATTGCGTGGAATGCATTTTGAGAGTGGTTTCCAATTGCTGTAGGACCCCGGCTGTGCCTTTCCTTGGTGGTGGGGGGAATGACAGGAAGTCAGTCATATCTGTCGCAACAGTTTTCGAGGATTTTGGTTTTACAATGGCGGCAGGCATAGTCAGAGGTCCCCGGGGCACTCAGGAGGTAGCTGAGGCCCCAGGATCCCCTATAGCAAAGCGACCTAGCCACACTCATTTTGAGGTGATTCTGGAGGAACCACACTAGAGGGTAGGGAGGCCTGCACTGCCTGCACTGTGCTGTGAATCTGAATACACACTTGCATCCTCAGGCCTGGGGAAGTTTCTAGCAAGAAGAGTATTATGGGAGTATGTGAGTAGTTAACAGGGCATTAAGGGGACATTAATGAAAAACATCACGATCCATTAAACAGGAGAAAACTCTCAAGAGTCCCAGTTCTGACTCCCCCGGCATCGCAAGCGTCGATCGGCAGGGACGTGGAGCACTACCCTCGACAGCCCTTCTGTGGCAGAGAAAATGTCCCTCCCTGCACCGATGTGTGCTGTCGGAAAGTCCCCAAGGCTGTGACCCTGTGGGCTAGGGGCCCGACAAGTTCAGCAACACCTGGGTCAAGTCTGTGTTCAATATTGGGCAGTCTAAATGTATCTGTCGAGAACGTAAGTTGATGAGGGACGGCTGATACAATCGAGTCTGTGTTGCCAATACAACACCCAGGTACGACACCGCCCTACATACATGGGCTCCGTGTGTTATTGGGATGCCCCCAGCTGCCAGCTCCGATGTCACTAGAAAGGCAGGCAGGTTAAGAGGTTCTGCCTGGTCCCCCATCATTCCACCAGTCCGAGCAAAGCACTGTCTCCCCCACAGCAGCACATCTGCAGGCCCACTCTAAATATGGATGGGACAGACACTGTGCTCAGGAGAGAGGTAGGGGGTGGTGCCTCTAGCAGGTGAACAACTACAACCGCGGGTGAAGCAGGTGTCCAGTGGCAATGCAGGGTCAGGAAGGGCAAGCTGAGCAGTGCACAACTCACCAGTTATCAAATAGGCTGTTCGGGCCTCCAGAAAACCGAGCCAAGCAGCCGGCCAGCTCGACTGCCGGCTCTGCTCGGATTTAATGGAGGATCCTCACCAGCGAGCTTGGCGCGCACCATAGAGAGCAGGCAGCGACGTTAGGTCCGGCCTCTCCTATGTGACGGGGCACTCCACCAAGCACTCTGCCCTCCGAGCGTCCACCTTGGGTGTCAGCTACTGAGTTCCTTCCATCCGACCATCCAACCTGGGCAGTTCATGACCCAATATGAGGGCTATGCAGCTGCCAGGTTCAGCAATACAGGCATCTGCAACATTCCAGGAGTCACAATTGCTGGATGGTCAGAATATTTAAAGGCATTTGATCAGGCCTGGAGGGGAGCTCGTTACAGCCAAATCGTCCGCCATCTTGGCCACTCCTCCAACTAATGTGCACTTAATGACAATATATCAATTATCACAACTACAATTTCGGGACCATCAGCAATACTTAATTCCTAGAACAAACCATTAATTTCACATCACTTCTGCAGATCCTCACAACAAATATTTAATTATAGGCTGAATTCAATTTCTGCATCTATATCTGCATCTTACCTGCCAGCAAACAGTCTAGGAAATATAGCTCTACTACACGTCTAACTCAAGTGGTTCACTCACCCACTTACAATGCATTATCCCAGTATCCTGCCCTAATCAGTTTCTGGTCAGTCAAGCTCCAAATCAGATAACCAAATACATCCCTGTAAAGCGATTTGTAGGTCTTGCGTAAAGAAATCAGCCTTATTAGGTCCCATCAAGCACTGAATGAAATCCAAGAAAATTCACCTGATGAAATACTCAACCTACTCTATGACAACAAATCAAGGATGTTTGATTTACTTGGTCCTACTCACTAGACATAAAGCGAATCAGCCAAAAAATCAGGAGACAAATGTTTCCAAATGAAATGTAAAGACTACAGGCCAGACAATCATAAAACTGTTAAAATTGCAATGAAAAACCTATTCTCCCAGCATATATGGTCTTCCTCTAATCCAACAAATGAACCTTGTAAGATTTTTACAGAAATCTCCATTCTGAGCAATGTGATAAACAATCCTCCACCTGATCCTCACTGTGGAAAAACATCTTGGCTTTACTTGAGAAAAAAATCCAAAATCCATGACAAAATACTAAAGAGTTCAAAACCACCTAATTTCCCAAATCCGAAACCCCATCTACTTTCATAAAATGCCTCAACCTGATGCCTAAGTTATTACACTGCAGTACAACTGCAGTGGCTACTGAGTTGGCTACAAACTCCTGCAAGCCCAGAATGCAAAAGATGTGAGCGTGCGATCAGGCATGACACAATCATAGAGTGGCTTTTCACTATCAGGCTTCCTGAGGTGCAGCTACCAGGAGTCTACAGGGTTGCAGGGGCCTGTTGGACAAATACTTGTTTGCCGAAAGTGGCTTCAGGATGTACGTTGCATTACTCCTGCTATTGGTGCTTCCATGAACAAAAGACATTACCAACATGATTGACACATGCCTATAGACCATAGCTGGCATGGTACACATAGGGGACTGATAATACCAAGGCAAAGTGTGCACATTTGTGCAAATGATGGATAATTATGGAATTGGATGGGGTCCTTTCATGGCACATGGTGCACTGGTACATGTGCTAGCCACCACCTGTGGCCAAGTGGAGCCTCTGACGAATGCAGTACTGCACTGCCTACAGAAGCACATGTGAGGGTGCAGTGCTATCGCAGTTTTCTACACTGCTGTGCAAAAGCAGTTGGCAAGAACATACAAAGATGTAAGGGCCAAATGCACCCAGATTTAAATATTGGATAAGATGTGGGATGACATCAGAAGATACACCAAACAAATCCCTTCTCGTATGTGGCTGCACCCCCACCTCTGGGACCCAGCTTGTTGGGGAAGGAAGGAAGGGGATGTTAGCCGTGAAAGTGGCTGGTGTTTCTGTGGGTAAGCCATATGACACAAACAATCCAGGGGTACCGGCATAGTGGGGCTCATTTGGCAGGCTTTGAGTACAGATGTGGTCACAATGTGAGGCAGTAACCTAGAGGGGTGCTGCAGATGCACAATACTTGATAACGGTGTGGACATGGTGTTAATCGCTTATATGTTTTTGTTATTTATTGTTTGTTCCTGAGCTCTTCTCACTCGCTGTAGAATACTGAGACTAGCATCAGACACAAATAATTATGTAATTCCCTATTCCAGACTCTGTGTAGAAAACCACACACTGTGATAAAGATGAACGGCATACACTCAATGTTATCTAACTGTTCCTTTTTCAGATGGCCGTGGGCACATTAACTGTCTGATGTAAAATATGGGTAAAAATATATAAATGCAACTAAAGAGCAATTAGAAAAAAAAAACCTTGATGCTTCCGAGTCTGAATCAAGTGGTAGAGTCAGCAGAATAGATTAAGGGGCTCATATCAAGTTTGGTGGTTGGACGAGATGACCACCAAACTTGTGGGGATGAGGTGCCCGTCAAACCGGCTGCCTCACCCCTGTCATATTAAGATGTTCCGCCGGGCTGACCAGCAGGAACATGGAATTACGAAGCTCCTGCCAATCAGCCCAGTGTGGACGGTGCTACGGTATTGGTCTGACCAACACCGTAGCACACCAGCATCCTTGGAATGTGCATTGCCTGCCATTGCAGACAGTGGGCATTCCGAGGGTGCTGGGGAGAGGGGCCCCTACACTACCCATGACATGGTCTTGAGCAGTGTACGTGCCTCCCTGTGGCCCACCGTACTGTGTTCTTTACCATAAAAAGGCTGGTGGAAACTGGACTTGTGATCAGCGTGGTGGCGCTAAACTCAGCGCTGCCATTGCTGACCACGACTCTGACTGCCGTCAGCCAATCGGGAACCATGATGTTGTAATGAGACCTTTAATCCTTAAAACGTCCAAGCTTCCTCAATTTATAAGCAGGATCTCCTTTCCACAGAAAGGTGCGACTGGAACCAAAGCATGCTATCATTACAATTACATCTCTATTAAAATGAACCTTCAATTGATCGACAAGAGCCATTTTGGAAAAGGACATTTCTAATCAACTTTAGGATAATTTGGAAAATAATAACCTTGAACATCACCACAAGTCAGGTTTTAGATCAGGAAGAGATAGAGAATCAGCACTAATAAATAAATGTGAGAACATCTTTAAATCCCTGGATTCAAACCAACCAGCTGCCAGGAATCTGCGGGTTCGGAAACATGAATGAGCTGTGAGTAAGAAGCATCAGCAGCACAGAAACAGGCTTAAGCACAAAATGTGTCTCAAAGAGAACGGTCAGAAAGAGTCGGGTCAAGCTTTGGATAACAGGCTGAAGGCATTGGTGAAAAGACTAATGCATTATAGCAAGTAGTAGTTCCTGGTCATGTAGCACTTTAAGAAACTTAGGCTAACAGTAGTTTCAGATCATGGATAGGGAGTAGCAGTATAAAGAGTCTGGAAACTTTGATCAAGGTCAGCATTATGTATGAGTTGATGTGGCTCATGCTACATGCTCTAGTTTGTTCACTTTACCATTGCTCAACTTTGTCCTGTTTCTATATACCTAATTTTTGATGGCTGTGCTCGTGCTCTGCTTGTCCACCTCACAAGTGTTACTCAATGGTGCTCTGATTTCAGCAGGGGTCCCAGAACCTCATGGGGTTACAGCTTGACATTAGCGCATGTTGGTAAGTGAAGTTATAACATTTAATTAACTGATACTTTCTCAAAATTCTGTGCAGCACATTGAGACCTCCTTGCCCACCCTGTCTCGTATGAATACTAATTATTATATGAGACAGGGAAGGCCTGTCTTGAGCAGAGAACTGATGGTACCTCCTTTTCCCTGGGGTCTGTGCAAGTGAGCCTTCGGCTGCTCCAGCAGCAGCCTCAATTGGAAGATAGTGTTGATTTGCCTGCTAGATCATGCATGTATTCTGACTGGTCTTGACACAGAACTAATCTTTCTCAATCTTTTATCCATATTGCTGACAACCAGATGCTACTTTGTTGATAGAAGGACTAGTTAGGCCTAGTAGGTTTTGCTCTAAAGTGGATCAGGTCATTTCTCATGGGAAACAGCAAGTTATAATTGGAGATGACAACTCATCTGGAATACTGTCTATTGCAGGTTTTCACAAGGTTTGTCATTGTCATCTCTGTTATATATTTAGCTCCGTGTTCAGCTTATTGGCTCATATCAACACCAGTGCTGTCTGCCAGGTGATAACTCCCAACGTTTCCTCAGGCTTGCAAGAACCCACCCCAAAGAATATTCCTATCTACTTCTAATATATCATCTCTTGGATTAAAAAAGCGTCCTTTGCCTCAACAGGGAACAACAGAAGTCCTCATCTCAGCAACAGACCCAAATCAAACCTAACAAGGCCCTTTACCATGCCTACAATACTGAGTCAACTTCTAGTCATGAAGACATAACTTTGGGATCAGTTTTTATTACAAACTGAACACTAAACCCCAGATAAATTATATTGTAAATATGTGTAACTTCCAGCTATCTATTTACAGTAATGTCTACCCTCTCCTTATGTAACACGTTATTACATTTTCTAATGTTATACAGATTGGGCTACTGCAGTAGTATCTATGCAGGGTCCCAAAATCCCAAGCCCAGAAGTTGCAGGAAATTAATTACCAAGAGGCAAGAATCAGTCTGATATACAGGAAATTCAAACCTACCTCACAGGTCCAGAGGATTCTATATTGGCTCCATCTACAACATAGGATTGCATTCTAGCTACTAAATATCTTACACAAGACACTAGCACCCCACATGTTCTGGCCTAGCTTTACCAACCAACAATAGTCCTAAGATCAGCCTAAGCAAAGAACTCATTCAACACACACACAAAAGACCAAAACACGGGGAAAGGTGCTTCTTTCTATGAACTTTATCCCACCTCAAGAAACTAAGGAAAGTACCCCCAGTTCAGGAAAAGTTTTAACAACTTTCTGTTCAGAGATGCTTTCAATTTACTTTAGATCTGGATCCATCCAAATTAAGATCTGTAAGTAGTCATCCGAGGGCTTCACTCGCCATTTGGCCCCTGCACCTTTCCTTGTTAAGACATTCAAACTTCTTCATAAATTTTGTTAATTTGACTACTACCTATATTTCTTATTCCGATTATGTGTAGCAATGTGGACTGGATAGGGTATAACAAGTGTAAAGAATTTCCAATGAAAAGACCTATGCACAAATTTGTAATCTGTTTGGGAAAAGTTGGATCATTACTGCCCTCTTAAATGCTAGATGGTCATTGTCGATCCTTGCTGGTAGTGAGTTCCACAGCTTGTCAGCGACACATTTCATTAACACACATTTTCCTGATAGGCTGGATTACCAAGAAAGGGGCCAGCCCTGAATAGATGATTCTTCTTTGTGCACATAGCTGTAGTCTTAGTTGGAAGATGATAGACTTGCCAGTGGGTGAAGCACAACGCTTTTAATGATCTGCATTGGACAAGAGGCAACAACTGGAGGGCTTAAATGGCTGTAATGATATGGTCATGTAAGTAGGTACAATGGTTGTCTGTGGCTGCCTTTTGTATCAAGAGAGTCCCAGAAATAGGTGGCAAAGTGCCCCTTGACATGGCAGGACCAAGACAATGGTAGTTTTGACTCTCTGGAAAAGGCTCAGAACAAGGTTCACATTTTGTAAAAAGCTCCTTGGGCCACTTAACGTACTTAAGGCTCAGGTGGTACCTTGACATCCATCATTTTAGATTTCTGACTTCCCTTAAGGTATTAAATAGCGTCTGAGTTCCATATGCCTATTGGCATCTGCCTTGTTTCCACAGGGAGCATATTTGTTTTTATTGTTTAAAGCACTGGCCTAGAGCATAGGAGTCAAAATTTAAAGGGTGTTTGAGCTTTCAAATAGCGTGTGTGTTGTCCATATAGTTGTAGTATGCAACACTGAAGGGCATGGTGAATATTACAAGGGTGTCCGGTAATTATTGAGGTATGCATTGAAGACAAGACTAGATTATGGTGAAATCTTGTGGAGCCCTTATTTAACATCAGTACATTTCCTTCCTCAAAACTGTACTTGAGGTTGTAGCAGCTAGTAGCCAATCGAATGATCAACACATACTAGGGATTTGTTACGCCTACTGTGTTAAAGGATATTTGGGAATGATATGTACAGATCATAGGACGGATATTTGTAAGCCACTTTCCAAAATGAATGATGAGGTGTAGGGCTAATATCAATAAATCAATATTATGTGTGTGGGTTTCAAAAGAGCCCTCGCCAGCAATTCTTCAAACCAGAATCCTCCATCATCTGCATGGTAGCTTACTTCACTTTTGATATCTAAGTCCATAGTTTCTTATTGGCAATATCTATCAGATTATTTAGGGTGACATTAAAATAAACAAACAATAAGCACACTATTTCGTGCTTCAAGCCGAAGAATCAATTTTTAGTTTATTGAAGGGTCATTTAGAGAGCCCATATTCAAAACACATAGAAAGAAAGGTACTGTTTCCTTCTACACTTGTACCAGACCCTAGTGGCCCCGCAACTTAACAAAAACATGTAAACTTTGCACTGTGAGTGCAGTCTCCCTAACGGAAGTGAGGCAAACCAATAGATTCAATTAATCTCCGCTTCTAAAGATCTCTTACTACATCAACCCAAAAGTGCAATGTCCATGTCATCCTGGCCACTGCCCAACATAGCAAGTATTACCTATCCGTGCAACCGAAAACGAATGTCTAACCTGATTTTACGTTCCTAAATTTAAAAAGGATCATAATAAACCTTAATTTCTATCTCTCAATAATAATATGTTTCCTGATAAAATTAAGGTTTGCTGGCTTTTGCTAAAAGCCCTGCACTCCCTCTACTCTCATTGGATCAAACAGTTGTCCAAAGTTTTTATGGCCTTTCAATTGTTGATTAAGAAAAGAGTTGTCAGAAAGAAGCATCATTTTGACTGTATTGATAGAGGTTGACATACCTGTGTATTTCTTTGTTCCTGGAGCACGGCCAAACCTAAGCAACCATCATGGCTATAAGTTTGGCCTGTTTGAAAGAAAAATTGATGAGCCCTTTAAATTCTGAAAGTGATGTCTAACTGGTTACATTGGATGGATGGCGTCAGTAAAACAAAAGCCAACAGGTTTGGATAGTTTTCTGCAATGCCTGCTTTCAGATCATGCACCAATACTTTAGCCAGTCAGCAGCGATTTTCAAAGAGTTCCAAATGTATGTAAAATATGTTCTCGCCAGTTTTACACAATGATACTAGTCATCATCTTCCTCTGCAGCTCTATTTTGTAAGAGTACCATTCTCTAATTAGCTATATTCATAGTTTTATAGAGTGTTTGCACTGCACCTTGAATTGTCCTGTGAGGCGGAGAGCCACCTAATTATATGTCTGAAACTTTCAAAAAGCAACATAGAAATATGCCTACTTGTCTGTAAACGAAAATGCATGTGCATCGCTGCATAGAAGCCATAGCATGTAAAATATCTTCATCTCGTTGTTCCAGATTAATGAATATAATTTTGGGTTATGAGACCTGTAGTTTTACCAGTACAGGGTTACAAATTTGAGGATGCACATATGCCCCTGGCCAAAGAAACCCAGCACTGGCTGAATATGTCAAACATGACACTGTACCAGCGCCCTCTATTGCACATATTGCATATTACCCTGTGCTACTGGAGGCACACCTCTTGTGCCCACATAATGCACTATTATCCAGTGCACACATAGTGCAAAACACACTGTGCTCCATGATCATGCAAAACACTCTGTGTTCCCTGAACTGTTTCCAAGAGAATCAGGGCATCCAAAAACTGCGAGTCTCAGCCGACTGCCAGATTTCCCAGATGTTCAAAAGAATAAGAAACAGCTGATGAAAATTGTCTGTTGCTTTTGCAAACTACATTGGCACATTCCTGGAAAAAGGTTTGTCATCATGCAGTGTGTAGCCGTAGTAGATTCTTTCTCATGAGACCCGACTTGCTCAAGGAGACATTCTTGTTTAATGCAACAGTGTAATTCGCAACAGGTACAAAGTCGTCTGTACTGGTAAAGACAATGGAGCTACTGACTGGAATTGTGCGTGTAACTTTTTCTACCTGCCATCTCACCTGATGAAGACGTAAATCACAGAAGCCAATGAACTGTATGAGAACTGTCTTAGGTGAAAATTCTAGTAAGGTGACCACACTACTATTGGATAGAGATAGTGGTGCACCAACTACCGACCAAGGGGAAATTAGAAATTTGTATGGCAAATTCAATTTAACGTCGCGTTACAAGGAGAAATCAGCCATTATTGAGCCATTAGAGGGACACCCCTGCTGTTACCCTGGCATTCTGTCTTTGCCTTCGCTGCTTTGACTCTTCAAAACCATCCTTACCTTGATTTGCCCGAGATGTAGTTCTTCTCCTCCTTAAGAGGGAAGAACTTCCTGACCATTAGCTGAGACTTTTCTGTTCTATCCTGGCTGATGACGAATCGACTACTGTCCTGAGGATGAAGACTGACCCTGTATGCTGACCCATTACGGAGGGTAACTATATGATGATTAAATTGTAATTGTCTGCTTGCCTTTCCTTTCTAGGTACCAACTGCTTTTGACAGAGACCATAGTCAGACATTTTCAAATTTGTGTTACTAATATGTTTTGCATGAAGCCCAACATGCTGATGCTAATTCAAGATTAGTCGAGGCGATCACTAATATTGGGTGCAATCATACAAAATGACTGAAGTTTTGCTGTGTTGAACAGATACGCTAATGATACTCTGCTAAATAGATAAATGTTGATGCCATATTTTGTTCTAATGTTTATAATCTTCGCTTTGCTTAAATCTTACTCAAGTTGCCACATTATAACTTTGTTGATGTGTTTTCTGGTGTTGAGACTAATAAACTTGCTAGTAGAGTGTAACCAATAGGGAATAAATATGATACATTTTACTAAATTCTGTGTGGTTATTCATGGCTGAAAGGTCATGGAGGGTTTCAATTCTTATTAATGTAATTAACTAATGCAATTGATTTTGCTATTGCAAATATTGATGAGACTAGTGATTTATTGATTGATATGCTGAGTAGTTATCTCGTCTTAAGGTGTCTCCAATCAGGGTCAAAAGATTCATTGGCCTAAAACGACTCCCAGAGAAATGAGATTACCTAGGGAGAGACGCGTTATCACTAGCCATTGCACCAGTGGCAGCTGGTGACATTTGAAAGTGGTGGGGCTTAAAGGTTGAGTATGGCTTTTCTGCAGCGAGTGAAGCAAGCAAGTTTAATGGACAAATGTGGGTTGCAGGGTGGTTCCTCCTCACAAGAATTTTTTTTAAAAAGATTGTCAAATAGTGCATTTTAAAGCAAATTAATTTCGTGATGAAGTAAGGTTCAAAAAGCAGTAGGAACATATAGTCTGAAATATTAAACACTTTAAAAACTGCCCCATATCTTACTGCATTAATATGTTCAACAGTTATGGTAATGTGCAAAATGTACAGTGCAACAACTTCAACCCTTTAAAGTGTGTGCTTGCCCAGTGTCTTGCACTGCATGCAACATCAGCTTTGGAAGTAAATGCTCTAACCAGGCTTCGAAAGACACCCACCGTGTTTCCTTTTGCCTTGTAAATATTTTGACATCTGTCTTCCGCTTTCACACACATTTCCACAGAATTTCAATTGCAACTGGATTACATGACCATTGTTCTGTGTGTTCTGCAGAAAGGCCAGCCCACTGACAGGCACTTTCCTTTGGCTTCAACCTCATAGTCAGAGCTCCCAGTCGAAGCCCCTACTAAATACCCTGCATGGCTCAAAGTATGCACTATACAGGAGTAATAAGATGGACAGAAATAAAAATGCAGAAACACAACATGATAAAATAGGTGATACTCATGGGGAATGCAAGACTAGGCAAAGCATGAAATAAGAGAGAAACTAAATTACTTATATGCATTGCCTTAACATGTTTAACAACCATTGTTCATAAATCAATCCATGTGTTGGCATTAATGTTAAGGGCATGAAGGTATGGCCATATAGCTGATAACTGTCTTCACTATAAGCACATGTGTCTCCCTTTGTGCTTAACTCATATTTGGATTAACTTCACCAAGGATTGGTGTTCAATCCTGCTTCTGGAGGTATTTCACAATACAGGTAAAAACTAAAGCCAGAATTACATAGAGGAATTCAACTCCACATAACTTGTAATCAGGATCATAGCATATGTTTAAGTAGGGAAAATGAAAACTACAAGTACCAGAAGGCAGTACAAGGACTTTGTGAACTACTAAATAACATCTCCATATTTAGGAGAGAATCTTCCAATACTGATGTGTTTTAGGTTGCTTAAAATTCTTTACAAGATCCTATGCAGAAACCAATCCGAACTGGTTTCGGATCTTTGGAGGACTGAAGGAAGTTATTTAGACTCCTTGGGGATTTGGACTGGAGTCAATGCAGCAAAGAAAGAACCAACCAACTGTTTTTAATGTTTTCTGTATAGGGTTTTGATCTATTTGAATACGTATTAATTTTCTTTCAATTTATCACGAGCACTTTTCCTCACACTGCCTGCCTTTTGGTGTGATGTTTATTAGATGGGTTGTCCATGAAGGATGAATATATTGAGATGTTTATTAGATGTATAAATACATGAATGAGAATATATATTTCTATGAATAAATAGTTTTTCACCTATGTTCTTCTATGTTGTATAGATAATTTTGTTGGCCTTTCCTTTCAAGGGCATTGTTGTATGTAATGGTTAGAACAAAGCAGAGCAGGCAGCATAGTACGGACAGCCTAGATTTAAATACATTGATTTGTTTAGAGATAAGATTGTATCTCTAAATAAATTGATCTATTTAATATTTGGGAAGGAATGTTTAGGAATTTCAGTGGGGTGCAGCCCCAGAGCCTTAATGGAGAAACTGGCTATGCATTGTACAGCTTGCCAGGCTGATTCCAAACCTAGAGGGGGGTGTTTGGTCATCACAGAGAAAGGGGCTGCCTATTATCCTAGCCACACCTCTAAGGTGGCGCACAGGCTCTGCAGATGGGGGGGAAGAGCTTCTCCATCTTGGATTTTTGAAGTAAAGTGCACTCTAGGATTGTTTGTTGTAGGGCAGACAGGAACTGCTGGAAAAGTAGCTAGGGTTACCCCTGTAAATTTTTTCCACATTGGTCAGGGGAAGCCAGAAGTTACCCCCATGCGCTACCCTTTGTCAAGCTCAAATGATGAACCCCAAGACAGGCTCCCAAAAACACTTTCAGGAAATGTGCGAGACCCGAAGGAGGACTGTACTTTCTCTTTGAGGCCTGGTACAAGACCCGAATGGTTAGACCTGCCCCCCCTTGCACAAAAGACGAACAAGTGGACTCCAAGGATCAGTTGGCTGAACTCCTGTGTGCCACAGGGACGCTACAAGCTGCAAATGGACACAAGTGACAAGTGGAACTTGAACCTGGATTGGACCTTGCTAGTGGCCTCTGCTGGAGTGAGTCTTGACCCCCAAATGCTGTGCCTGAGTACCTGGGACCTGTGGCTGTATATAGCTGGACCTCTCCTAATACATCTAAAAAGTTGGGACTTCTAAAGTACAGAGACCAACCATGCAAGCCAATCTGCTCAAGGCACAACTTCACTGGGAAAATGAAACAGGTTTCTGCCTCTTGGAGGCTCTCCGCAGCAGGAAGTTTGTTTCAACAGGCCCTCAACAAGATAGCATCTGGCCTTGTAGAAGAAATCATCAAATACAGCCTGCAACTTGATCAAGCTGGAGTATTTGGAGCTCCAAAAAGAGACTAATGGTCTTATTCAGAGTTTGCTGTATGGGAATCTCTGACACAAATATGACAGATATCCCATCTGCCATATTACAAGTGCCATAGGATATAATGGACTTGTAATACGGTGGACAAGATAGATGTAATGTTTGGGACAGTGTATCCCATCTGTCAAACTCTAAATCGGCCCTACGTCTGAATGTAGAAATCTTGGCTGGGTGAAGTTTCAAACACTATCTGGACAACAAAGGGGCTTCTGTGGAATGAAATTACAATTTTGCCACCCAGAGGTTTTCCCACAAGAGTCCACCAAATATGACAATTTGCCTCATATTGTGGTAATCTGGCCATCAGAACTTGTCAGTGAGTATCAATGTTCTCTCATTCAGCTTTCCATTGCATTTCTTTGTTTAATCTTATTATTTGCACATTTTGGATTTTTTCTACATTTCTATTTTGGTGAAGGTAACAAATACTTACCAATTGTAGCATGTATGTCAGGGCGGAAGATGCCATCGTGGACACGATACAAAAAAGACGACTTTCCAACGCTTGAGTTGCCAATAAACAGAACCTTGTAAACAAAATCTGGGTTTTGTGTGGTGTGCAAAGCTAAAGGTGCTATCTGTGCTGAAACGTTTTCAACTGGTCCCTTAGTGCCAAATGATCCATTTTCCTGATTGATTGTAATAGAATGCTTTGCTCGGGTATTTTCTATTAAATCTTTCTTGTGTGATCCATACATATCCAGATCCTCATTCTTGTCATATGGGGGGCTTTGTTCATCCATGTTTTCAACCCCAGCTTTAGCAAGCTTCTCAAGTACACTGGTCGTGAAAGTTACTCTTTTTTTCCCCTTATTACTAGATACAGGTGTTTGTGAATCTATCACCTGAGGCATATCGCTCTGAGGAATATTTTGCTCAATGACAGAAACCGGTTGTGTTGACTTGTTTTCCTCTGGAACATTCTCATATTTTGCCTGTAGTTCTGCCTGCTCACAAACAGCAGGTGGTTCAATATCCCAGACAAGAGTGTACGTGTTGGGCATTGCTTTTATAACTCGATCTTCCCGTGTTTCTTCTTCAGAATCAGGGTAATTCTCATTGTGAACAAGAGCTTTTTCTATCTGTCTCCAGCTCTGGCCCTCTTCATGTGTGATAGGGCTGAGCGCTGCCATTTCTGTATGCACTTTTTCGGGGGTCTCATTCGGCCTTAGTTCTGAAATGGGTTGGGCTGCAGTGTCAATGATAACCTCCCAGTTCCTCTGTGACTGATGTTTTTTAAAGACATAGGGTTCTGCTGATTCTACCATTGAGTCTTCAATCTGTCTGTGGTTTGCTTCTTCCTCAGAAGCCATTTTATGGTCTCCGTGTCCAAGGTCATTGATTTCTTCATTTGCATGCTTGTGAGTATCTTGATACAACTTGTGCTCATCTATTGCGCGAACAAGAGCTTTTTCAATCTGTGGCACACTATAGTCCTTTTCATGGGTAATAGGGTTGTGTTCCACCATTTTTGTCAATGCCTCTTCAGAGTAATCATTTTGACTTAGCTCAGAAAAAGTTGGAGCTTCACTGTTGACATGAAATTCCCAATTTTTCTGCGACTTAACTTTTTTAAAGACATATGGTTCTGTTTCTGCTGCTGTTGCCTCCCCAAGTTTTTCATTGTTTTTTCTCAGCTCAGAAGCCATTGTAAGGGCACTGTCACCAAGAGCATTGCGTTCTTCACCTGCATGCTTGCAACCTTCTTGAAACATGTAATGCACAGATCTGCTCATGTCCAGGCTTGTGTCCTTCTCTGAAGAATTATCGTACATGCTTGCTTCATTTGAAGAGTCTGGTGATGACACTAGATCACTCTGTTGTAGATCATGAGCTCCGTACATATTGCTTTTTTGTATTTGACCACTGGAATGATCAAATTCTTGATGTCCCTGAGCTGATAAGTCACTCCCCAGAGGCACAGGCTCCGTGTTTAAATATTCTGGCAGAGGATCTTCTTCAATGGAAATCACTCGCGATCTTTGTGCACCCTCAGATTCAGAGAAATCAGCAATACTGTGGAAAGAAAGGGACTGTTAAATAAGATTCAGGTTTTGGATCAATAGGATTTAGAAGAATGAAATGATTAACCTAGGATAGTTTTATTAAAATGCAAATTCTGTTGACAGAATCAGAACAAAGGCAGAAAGGCACAATACCCAAGAAAGTAACATTTTTCTATTGTCTCTTGTGTCAAAGGTATCCATCTCTTCGAGGCACACTGAACATAGATGAGCCATGTAAAATGTCTAACTGAAGCCTTACCAGCTGAGAAAACCAGTGTTGAACTGGAAACCAACAGCAGGTCAACTACAGACTTTCTTCTGACACCAAATTAGGCCATTTTATAAAGGGGGAATTAAGGGACCACCCCGCATGGAAGACAATTTTGCAGAAATGAAGACCGAATTGCACATTTTACAGTTCAGTTTTACAGAAGCTGTACCCATCTAGGTTTCCCAAGAAGGTTTGAAGTGTAGCTAATTAACCATTCTTATATTCCAGGATCTACCACAATACTCTGTACCACTATAACTAAATTGCAGCAATTCATGCATGGTCCATTGAAAAGAGTGTGTTCCCAAAAAACAAAAGCAACATTGTCCAGAAAGCCAATACATTTTTATCATAGTAAGGGCAGTCCTTATCAGACAGACATGACAGGTCTGTCAGGAAATGGTAAGCCACCAGAATTATCGTTTCAAGTATTTCATCGTACCATATTATTCAGGGCCAAATATCGACGCCCGCAATATCGACAAGGTCAATTTATATAAGTAAATATAGGATTTGTTTGCTTTAAAAATAGTGATTCTAGCTACATGCACATATTTTCTTGATATTTTGTTCCTTGAAATTTTGCTCACGATATCATGGTGCAACAATTTTCTTGAAACGTTATTCTGACATACAACACATGAAATACCGCTGTACTGGTTTGCACTTTGTTACAATATCTCACACTATGTTCACAGGGAATCCAGGGCTTAGATCATGTCCTTTTCATCTGTCTAGCATTGTTAGAAATGGGGTCTTTGGTTGGCAGTCGGGCTACCCCATGTCCAAACAAGGACCCTCACTCTAGTCAGGGTAAGTTACAGACAATCCAAATTATCCTGTGCCCACCCTCTGGTAGCTTGGCACTGAGCAGTCAGGATTAACTTAGAAGGCAATGTTTAAAGTATTTGTGCAATAAATCATACACTAACACCATATAGCACCACAAAAATACACCACACAGTGCTTAGAAAAATATATATTTATCTGGATAAATGCAGGTCAAAATGATTAAAGATGCAATAAGAAAATGTTGAGATATCACTGAAAAGTGATATAAAGTGTCTTAAGTCTTAAAAGCAAACAAAGTCTCTTTCAAGCACAAAGTACCTGGTTTGCGTTCAAAATCTCCAAAAAGAACCGCAGAGGAGGAGAAGCGTGGACACAAAGGGGTATGCGTCCATTTCTCTGGCTGCACACGGTTATGCGTCGTTTCGTTTTCACGCAGGGACGGCTGTGCGTCAATTTCCCGCGCTCGGTCGTGGATCCTCTTCGGGTTGCAGGGTTTTCAGATGCCCCGGGGACGATGCGTGGATTTCCTGCCCTGGCAGGACAAAGTCACAGGAGCTGCGTCGATCCAGTGGGAGTTGCGTTGAATTTTCTACTGCATGGTAGGCATGCGTCAATTCCTCTCTGGAAGTTGGGCTGCATCGTTCCGACTCAGCTGTGCGTTGATCCAGTGGCCGTGCCTTGAATTTCCAGTCACTACGCTGCCGCTGCATCGATCTTCTCATTGCGAAGTCGGGCTGTGTCGTTCCGGTTCTGCGTGCAGTAAAATTTTAACCGCGGTGCAGCATGTGCGTCGTTTCTGGCAGGCTATGCGTCGAATTTCACTGCAGAAGGAGTCCTTCTTGTAGAGGTGAAGTCTTTTTGATCCTAAGACTTCAGGGAACAGGAAGCAAGCTCTATCCAAGCCCTTGGAGAGCACTTCTTCACCTCAGCCAGAGAGCAGCAAGGCATCAGTCCTTCACAGAAAACAGACAGGTGAGTCCATTGGGCAGCCAGGCAGTTCTTCTTGGCAGGATGCAAGTTCTGGTTCCAGTTTCTTCTCCAGGAAGTGTCTTTAAGGTAGAGTGTCTACCTCAGAAGTCTCAGTTGGTAGGGGCAGAGGCCCTGTTTATATACTCAAATGTGCCTTTGAAGTGGGGGAGACTTCAAAGAATGGCATAGAAATGCACCAGGTCCCTTTTCAGTCCAATCCTGTCTGACAGGGTCTCAGTAGGGGGTGCAGCAGTCCTTTGTGTGAGGGCAGGCCCTCCCAGCCCAGGACAACACATTCAAAATGCAGATGTATGCAAGTGAGGCTGAGTATCCTGTGTTTGGGGTGTGCCTGAGTGAATGCACAAGGAGCTGTCAACTAAACTCAGCTGGTTGTGGATTGTAAGGCACAGAAAGATTTAAGTGCAGAGAAATGCTCACTTTCTAACAGTGGCATTTCTAAAATAGTAATATTGAATCCAACTTCACCAGTCAGCAGGAGTTTGTATCACCATTCTGACCATACTAAATATGACCTTCCTACTTGTTAGAAATGGGGTTTCTGGTTGGTTAGGGTATGCACCTCAGCCAGGCAGAACTTACCCACTCTAGTCAGGGCAAGGGAGTCACACGTCCAAGATAACCCCTGCTCACCCCCTTGGTAGCTTGGCAAGAGCAGTCAGGCTTAACCCGGAGGCAATGTGTAAAGCGTTTGCACAACACACACACACATGTGACGCAATATCCCCACCACAGAGGAAACACAACACCAGATTATATGAAAATATACTGTATTGTACACAACGTAATTATTAGACCCACATCACATAACAGTACTATCCTGCTACCTTAGCAGTTGTCAGAACGTTACACATTAGTTACTCTGCAAACTAGCAGTAGTCACACATAACACACAGGTTACTCAGTATTCTGCAACATAAGCAGTAGTCAGGAAACACGTTATCACATTAGAACACTTGTCATAAGAATATCATAAAACGCCCATAGTAGGAACATTAGAAAATCTATGGCAAGTTAAGGAAACATATTAGCAAGTCATGCCCATAAAAGGAACATGTGCACATATATGTAAAAGCATCATAGAACAGGTAGGCAATATATCATAATTAGCAGAGTCTGTAGAAAGAACTTCAATTATAGTTTTATTGGTCTCTTTAAAAAGTGCCTGTCTTGATGAGGAGGCACTTCCAGTGCCTAAAACAACCAATGGGTTCCCCAGCGCTCCTCTGTGCAAAAACGGGGGCCTCCCTGAACATGGCAGACCGAGAAGGGCGGCACGCACCCTCTCTAAATTCCTGACGGGCCCCTTCTGGGACCCGTGATCACTGGGGGCCCCCCGGGCCTCCACCGGCCCTCTCCAGGGGGGGGCCCAAGTCAGGGAAATCCTGGGGGTAAGGAGGGGGGCACCACGCACCCCCTCCAATCTGCGAACGGGCCCCTCCGGGGGCCCGTGAACTCCTGGGGTCTCCCGGGGCCTCCGTCGGCCCTTTCAGAAGGGGAGACCCCTTTACGGCAAAGGCTGGCCCTCGCAGGGGCCCTGAGGGATCTGGGAGTGCGGCGAGCCTCCGATGAGACGGTGGCCCACTCACCAGACAACTGAAGCCTTCCGAGGCTTCTCTAGGCGAGGGAGAGGCGTCCTCCTCTCCTCTCGCCTCTACGGTGATTCTCCGGCCCAAGACAGGGCCTTCCGGTGCCCTAGGGGAGCTCTAACGAGCTGACCTCGCCCCGGGGGCACCCATAGGAGCGCATTTGCTCCGTTTTTCTTTGCCGCCAGATTCTCTCCGTGCCCCGGGGGCATTAATCAGCCTGGTTCCTTCGCGCTGTGTAAACACAGCGTCCCCGGGTTGCGGCGGTGATCCTTGATGCACTTTTTGAAGGCAGCACGCTTAGGAAAGCGCGATGGCTCGTTTATAAGCCCGGGCTGCGGCGGTGATTTTCTGCAGCAGTTTACCAGATAGAGCGCTTTTCCCCAAGCGCTCAATCAACCCTGTAGAAGATCGGTGCAGGGGTCAGGGGCCACAGCACCCTGCCCCTGGGAACAATAAGCAAGGAAAAGATACAGGGCTGGTGGGCCCAGCTACAGGCCAGCACAAGGGGTGCAGATGGTGGCAGTTCCTCCTAGTGACCAGGCAGGTCACAGGTCAGCACAGCAGCAGCAGTCCAAGGCGGTTTCCTGGTGAGTCCATTCCTCAGCGTTCTATGTCCAGTTTCAAGTTCCAAGAATGTTCAAATTGTGGGGAAAATTCCCCTGTACTTATAGTCCATTTTTTACAGTGTTTTACAATGATAGGGAGAGGAGGTTCCAGCCAGTTACAACTGGTTCTGGAAGTGCCCCCTCTCTCCTTTCAGCACAGGCTCCAAACATCAGTGGGGGGTTAACGACCCTATTGTGTGAGGCCAGGGCACAGCCTTTACAAATGTAGGTGTGCCTCGCCTCTCCCTTCTCTCAGCCCAGGAAGACTGTTCAGTATGCAGATGCACCTCGGTGACACCTCCACCCTCCCTGTGTACAGGCTGTCTGAAAAGTATGCACAAAGCCCCAACTGTCACTCTGCCCAGACGTGGATTGGAGTCAAGCTGTAAAACACCAGAGTCATAAGCACAGATAAATGCGCACTTTCTAGAAGTGGCATTTCTGTGATAGTAATAAGAAATACACCCACACGAATAAGCAGTATTTATTATCACCATCACAACCATACCAAACACGCCTACGCTATCCCTCATAAATCAGACAATACCCCTACACATAAGGCAGGGCATTTCTAATGCAATCCTATGAGAAGGCAGCACTCACAGTAGTGAGACACTAGTTAGGCTGTTTGTCACTACCAGGACAGGCCATGCAATATGGCACATGTCCCGCCTTTCTACATACATGGCACCCTGCCCATAGGGCTAGCTAGGGCGTACCTTAGGGGTGACTTACATATAGTAAAAGGGGAGTTCTGGGCCTGGCAAGTAAATTTAGATGGCAGGTCCCTGTGGCAGAAACCTGCGCACACAGGATGCTAGCAGGCCTGAGACAGGTTTGAAAGTCTACTCCAGTGGGTGGCGCAAGCAGCGCTGCAGGCCCACTAGTAGTATTTAATTTACAGGCCCTGGGTATAGAGATACCACTGTACAAGGGACTTATATGTAAATTAAATATGCCAATTAGGTATAAGCCAATCATACCAACTTTAGATGGGAGAGCACCTGCACCTTAGCACCGGTCAGCAGTGATAAAGTGCTCAGAGTCCTAGAGCCAACAGCGAGAGGTCAGAAAAACCAGGAGGAAGGAGGCAAAAAGACTAGGGATGACCATGCGTATGGCCAAAAGTCCAACACTACTCCTTTCAGATCAGCAGCTACCACTCAAACAATGTATGAGGGCAGCCCCAATGTTAGCCTATGAAGGGAGTAGGCCTCACAGCAGTGTAAAACAAATTTAGGAGTTTTACACTACCAGGACATGTAAACTACACAGGTAGATGTCCTGCCTTTTGCCTACACAGCACCCTGCCCTATGGGTCACCTAGGGCATACCTTCGGGGTGTCTTATATGTAGGAAAAGGTGAGTTTTAGGATTGGTAAGTACTTTTAAATGCCAAGTCGGATTGGCAGTGAAACTGCACACACAGGCCTTGCAATAGCAAGTGGGTGGCACAAACAGTGGTGCAGGGCCACTAGTAGAATTTAATCTACATGCCCTGGTAACATATAATGCACTCTTATAAGTAAATTAAATAGTCCAATTAGGTATGATCCAATGTTACCATGTTTAAAGGGAGAGAGCATATGCACTTTAGCACTGGTTAGCAGTGGTAAAGTGTGCAGAGTCTTAAAATCGGCAAAAACAGTATCTAAAAAATGGAGGGAGGTAGGCAAAAAGTTAAGGGTGGCCACCCTAAGGCTGTCAGGTCTAACATGATCAGGTCTAACAAGCGTCGGACTTGCAACGACTAAAGTTGTTAAAAACGTCATTTATAAATACTGAGATTTCTACTGTACATAAAGCACATAGGGCCTCATTTACAAGAATCTGAAGCATTGGCATTGATGCGTCAGATTTCCTGTGCATGCTGCAAATGCCTTAACAATGCCATGGATGTGCTGTATTTACAAATAGAGTGCCATTGTACAAGTTTTCATGGATGCGTCAAAAATTCTGAAGCATCTGTTGATGTGAAAGCAACTCATTGATGGAACTCCAGGAATGCGCCAGAAAACAGAGGACACTCCTATGTTAAAAGTTCTGCATCAATCCAAGACACCTGGTCTGATCAGGTATAAAATTTTTGACTCAGTCAATTCGCAGAGTGATGCAGTTAAAAGTTGTAAATTTCACTGCATTATTCCTGCATGGCTTTTAAAGTGGGAATGACTACCCAGCATACATTATACCTTCCACGGGTATAATGTCACGCAGGCCTGTACAAACTAACCCATTGGGCCCAATGCATCAGTTTGAGTACATGGAGCAGTGTAAAGCAAGATCTGGGACCAAAATCAATACATTTTTGACTCACTACTGAGCCATCCATAGACCTTTCATAATGTACCTGTGATTTTTTAATGGGCCTTTTGGTGCATGTTGCAGCATAATTATTACATGAATTCACAAGTTCTGAAGAGTCACTCAAGACATGTTTCATAATTTGCCTAGTATAGAAGTTCCTTCCCAGTAGCATCGTGGGCTCACCCTCTTGAAGAAAAGTTATAAAAATTGTAGCAACATAGTGCATGAATGAATGGATAACGAAAACGTATAAGGCTCAAGGCTACTCGAAGAGTGTTGCGGTGATCCAGGTAGGACCGAGGTAGGCACGCAATCACCCTAGGCTGCGTATGCCTGCCTAAACAAAAAAGACTTCAGTTCTTTTGTGAACCTAGCAGGAGAGCAGATCAGCCTTAGGTACATAGGTAGTTGGTTCCAAGCCTTAGCTGCAAGGCCCGAAAAAGAGGAACCGCCACAACTCTGTTTTTTAAAGCATGGGACTCTGGGTAAATTCACCATGCTAGAGCGCAGAGACCGGGAAGGACAGTACACTAGCAGCCTTTCATTCAAGTACTTAGGTCCCTGCTTATAATGGCTCTGGTGAGCCAGAGTCAGAGCTTAAACAGAATGCGCTGCTGCACAGGAAGCCAGTGCAGGTTACTTCGCAGCAAAGACACCCTAGCACCCTTTGGCATTTTAAGTAGTAGGCGGACTGCCATATTTTGAACAACCTGTAGTTGCTTAATCAAATAATCAGGTAAGCCCAGATAGAGGGCATTAGAATAGTCCAGTCTAGATAAGATTAGTACCCATACAACCTTCACCTGGGCTTCATGAGGGTGGTAATGCAGGAATTTATTTAACATTGCATGACCCAACAGCACACTCTTACCACTGCTGAAACCTGGCTCACAAAAGAAAGCTCATCATCAAAGGTGACCTCCCAGTCTTTAATGGATGAAGTCGGGGTGGGGGAGGTGGTGCCTGCATTGGCGACATTCCCTTCCATAATGAATATCATAGCACAATTTTCTTAGGAAAATAGGCAACTGAAAAAATCTGGGTATGCAGTGTCTAATTGGCCATCGCCACAAATTGTATATAGAATGCTTCTTGACTTCTACATTATTTTTTTGTACCAGTTCCAAGTAGACTTCAATCTGCATGTTATAAACCAGTATCTATTTGTAGGAGACAGGGGAAAAAGTAAAGGTTATAAAAATGAGCTAGCAGATCACACACGCTAATACAGAGGTGCTTCTGCTCACATTACAAAAAACGTACAGGCTTAGACTGTAGACAGGTTATCCAGTGTTACAGGTTCATGACCTCCTCAGTAGTAGAGTGATAATGGGATGAAATGTTTATCAACAGACATTCTGAAATGCTTCCCCATGTATATTGATATAGTAGCCATACCAACACTACCATCTCACACCAACAAATCAACATCAGCAAGAAAAACAGTCAAACTATTTCTTGAAAGGGAGTTTAGAACTGATGTTCAAGCCCTCGTACTTTTGTAAGTGGATGGTAGTAATGCCCTAATCCATGGTCTCTCAGACACCACACAGGCACCTTTTGAGGACATCCTAAACTGCGCAGCAAGTCTCATTCAGGGCCTGAAGAAATACAGTCACATCACCCCTATGCTGATGGAACTCCATTGTCTCCCCATGCTTTTGTGCACCATCTTCAAAACCAACAGCATAATTTACAAAGCCATCATGACCAGTACCCTTGCTTATTTTGCAGACAAGCTCACCATGGTTCTAGACTCACTTGTAGTCAGTCTCCATCAGACTGCTGATTAAGAAAAGTCAAATAGGAAAACCAAAACAGCAGTCCTCTCCCCTCAGTTCCATCGATGCACCCATGATCTGGAACAGCATCCTAGTATCAATCAGGACCACTGCAACGATGCTTCAATTTAAAGAAAGAGTTGAAGACTCATCTCTTTGAAGAACACTGCATGACAATGCATTGACCATCCACAATTGTTCTTCCTCTCCTATTACTCGTTAACTATATGCTTGTCTTTTACCATATACAGCACTCTGCTGTCCTTTGGCTTGATCTGCGCCCCAGAAATATATATTCAAGTTTACAACGTAGATACAAGTGCCCCAGATCCAACAGAAACTGTCACTCAAACATCAACTTTAAATATATTTTGTATGTAATTATTTTGCATAATTCATCAGCATGTCTGTTTCTCTAAATGCCTACAGTTTATGTTGCATGCAAACCTCTCATTTCTGATTAAAACAATTAGTTTCCCCATACACAATCTTCCTAGTTCCATGATCAAATGTTTTCACAAATAAACAAAGTTATACTTGTGGAGAGATTCTGCCTTTCATGCATTACCAATGTATGTCAGAAATGTCCATCATATACCAGGAGATTGTCCCTTTAATGCTTGAAGTGACACAATTATACCAACACAATGCCTAAAGTGCTCTGGCCTTCATTATGCCCGAGGGTTCTGGTGTGAAGCTGTTAAGATAAAGGGCTCTAAAATGGCTCAGTGCTTCACTTCATCTTAACACGTCTCTAGCTCTCTTACTCAAAGAAAAGTTCATTTCTCAGTCTTAGGGACATATTTACAAGCCCTGTAGCAAGTGACCTTGCTGTGCTGCCATGTGCCACATGGGAAGGGCATAAATGCACAGTATCTATAAAATAAGGGTGCGTTTCTGTCCTTTCTCCCTCCGGTGGCAAACAAATTGCTACCTAGTGCCAAGGCAGGCATTCTTACACCATGGAGCAAGGGTGTCTGTGCTTTCAGCAGGATTGTTTTTGTGCAAGAAGGGGCACAATCCTGCACAAAACAATCCTGGGAGGCATTTTCCTCTTTCTATGTGTACTGCACAATACAGCACACTTAGAAAGAGGAATCAAGGAGAAATAAAGATATTCCTCCTCATTGCGCCTGACCTGGGGAGGCGTACAGTTTTGATGCATTTCCAGGTTTACAGATTCTTGTAAATATGGGAATGCATCAAAACCCATATGTGTTGCATGGGAACACCCACTGCAACGTCCATAGTACCCCTCAGTGTCGGGCAACGCAGCAACTTGCACTGCTTTGCCTTACATCAGATATACAAGGCCATAAAAAGCCACGAAGAGTGGCTTTGTGTGGCCTTGTAGATATGAGTCTGCACTATGTGCTGCCAGTGTGTCACAAAAAGTGACGCACCGGGGGTGCACAGTGCTTGTAAATATGCCTCTCAATGTGCGTTTATTTGTGTACGAATTTGGCTATTTATATAGCACAAACCTAGCCAAGTCAAAATATGTGCTGTACAAGTCTAAATATGGAGAATAGCAGTAGTGAAAGCATACAAAATGCAGGATGGGGGTACAGAATTTGGTGAGTGGAAGAGGAGTTTCTATGGAGTTAAGATAAAGGAAGGGTATGAATAAGCCACTATGGCCCTGATTACGAGTGGGTCGGTTAACTCCAACAAGTCAGGTGGATTTAATAAAACCTAAACTCGTAATCCCGGACCTATGCTTGTAGCCAGGGGTCTGTTGCTGGTTCGTTTGAAAACAATGGGCACTCCCATTTAGGGTTATTCACATCTTCATAAACCATCCTGGTGTGTCACCTCTACTCGGGGATTCCTAGGGAGATCAATTAACATGTAAATGGATCTATTCAGCAACTGTCCAATCCATTGCATACTTCTGCCTGACTGAGCTACAGTAACAATGCTACACTTCTTTTATATAATATTTATTTAGAAATAAAACCTCATAACTGTACACAGATTAAGGAGGTTTAAATCAAATTCTGCAAGTCTTCCAGAATTAGAATGAATGTAGTTTGCCACCAGGGAGATCTTAAAAATACTATAATTTAGGGGCTGAATGAGATCTTGGCGGACGAGTTACTCCCTAACAGCAGTGATGGATATCTGCCGTTAAATAAATCACATTATATACTATGGACTTTATATTTCGGTGCACGGGATATCCGCCACCGATCTGACTGCGTAACTTGTTCGCCAACATCTCAATCAGGCTCTTGGTTTTAAGTGGTGAATCCTAAAATATACTGTAGGGAAACTGCTCACTATGTGCCCAAAAGTGCAGCAAAAATGTAGTTTTAAGCAACTGTAGGGAAATTTAACTTATTTCTCATAACCTTTTTTAAAAGGAGCAGATTGCCGTCATGGGTTTCTGTCCAACTTTATGGTTTTAACAAAAAAATATGCCCATGTATTTATTGCACGTGTAGCCTGAGCCAGAAGGTATTATAACTGGTGGTTGCAACTGAAATTGAAAAATATCTTGGTGGGAATTCTCTGCTATGGAAAAAAGCTTGTAAGCCATTGAGCCAATCATGACACCATCAATGGCTGTGCTTGTACAGTTACATTCAAACGAGCATTGGCAACATCAGTAGGTTTGACCCTTTTACTTGTGCAAGAGGTAAGATGAGAGAGGTGTTTTTTTGAAATAATAATAGTCCCTCGTGTGTTCCAGTGGTAGTGGAAGCTTAGGACCAAATATCTAATTGAAAAAAGTGGCACCAGTAGGCTGATCCAAGACACGATTGCCAATGTTTCAAGCCAAATGCTTAAATTCCTTAGCCAAAGAAGCCTATGACGGAGAGCAGCGAAACGTAAGCCATCTTTAATATTTATAGAACACAGTATATTCACCAAAACCAGTGCAGGTGCCATCACATGTCAAACCTAATGAATGGCACAGACACCATGACATGTCAAACCTTAAAAAATGCTTGTATTTCGGATTTTATACCTTCTGACTATGCTCATGAGTCGATCTATGGTATTTGTCAGTGACTGAATTAAATAGACAATAATCTATTCTATAGGAGGCAAAGCTATCACTCACCTCAAGAAATCACATGGTGGACGAAGATTAACCTAAGCACACAACACCCAAAAGCAAATTAAAAGTGTTATAGACCAATTAATTTACAAGGTGATCACTTATGTTCTCTCACTTTCAGTTCTACAACTGTCAAGGGCATGTTGAGTAAGAATCCACCACCAACTGAGCCTACTTAGCATGTACTGCATCTATCACATACCTCTGAACTCTCCCACCATTGTCCTCCTTGCCCTTCCATGTTACTTTTCTCATATCTCTTATCCTACACTATTCTGAAGTTCAGCTCTCTATCCTCAATTATAACAGCAATGGTTGTATGTTGAATATCGAAATCAGAAATATTTAATTAGATATATATTGTGTCCTAAATATAATTTACCTAAATATTGCCCCACTGGATGCACGTTTTCTATTATTATCCCCAGTGGACAATATTTTTGTAACACAATTTTGGAGCACCATATTTATAGCTAATATTCTGACTATGATATTCTTGTACCACACAAATCACGACTACATGTACTCAGCTAATCTCCTCCTAAAGCTACCTTTTGCGGTCTTTGAGGACTACACCACTGCAACACCATCTTGATGTTCATAACCCCTAGATCCCCACTGACAGCAGCATATGTCTCCTCTTAAATACTTATGGGTGACCATTGCGATTCTGCCCGATCTCGCTCACGCTCTTACTCTGAAACCTCTCTGGAAGGGAACCAGGACCAGCCTGATGACTTGGCAGACTAATAAAGATGATACTGTCTCAATTCCTGTATACTTTACAAAACTTCTTTCCACATTCCCAATGCCTGGTTCACTGAAGTGGCAGTGATGTTTCAATCTTTTCTTTGGGGAAGTTGTCCTCCACGCATGGCCAAGAATACGTGCCGCCGTTTGGGTTATGATGGGGAAGTTGGGGTGGTGGATATCTGCCTCTAACCCTGGGCATCCCACTTGCTGGCTATAAATGACTGGCTGATGGGTGACTGGGATGATATGGCATAACGGCTGGAACAAATTGGCATAGGTCTCAACTGGGTGATACTACCTATATGGTCAACCACTTCCCCTTGCTCTGCCAGAGGTGGCTAGAATGGTATTTTGAGGTGGAGGGGGACCCTGCACTTTATGGGCTAGGATGAGTGCTTGATCGGGCAGATCTCCCTGTGGTGGGGTCGCTTGTTAGAACAGCTGTTGTGTTTAGAGGGCTTATTACACTGGCTGATATGTGGCACAGATCTATCATGTACTCCTTTGCCGACCTGCAAGCCCAGTTTTCTCTCTCTCATACTCAGTTCCATAAATACCTGCAAGTGCGTCCCACCATAGGCGGTTATGGTGAATGTCTACAACAGCTCCTGGAATTCAGCCCCTTGGATGCCAGACTGTTGATGGGGAAGTTGGAACATAGGGGTACTTCACTACTGTATTGTGCCCTTTTGGGCAATGCCCTAGAGACATTAGGATCATTGCATCTACAATGGGAGGGATGGGTCGGGGGAACTGGAGGAGGCTGAATGGTGGGAAGCATGTATGGCTCTGAGGGAACTAGCGATTTCGGCTAACTTGTGCTTAATTCAGTTGCTCTCCCTAGGCCTGACTTACCTGTTTCCCAAATGACTAGGTTACACTGGATTGCTTTCAGATCCTAGCTGTTCCTGCTGCTGGTCCCCTATGGCAGATTTCTTCCACATGGTTTGTCACTGCCCAAAGATTGCACGCTATTGGTCCCAGACTGGTGCTACCCCTTTGGCCACCCTAAATACCACGATCTATCTGATTCCAAAGGTGGCACTGTTGAGCATAATGGATGACCTTGGGATATATCGGGGCAATAGGAGTTTGGTGGGTTTGGCAGCCTTGGTGGCAAATAGGGACATAACACAAACTTGGAAACAGCCCACTTCACTGACTTTGAAACAATGGCATGCCAGTATGGACAAGTGCACCAAGCAGGAGGAACCAATCTACATAGCCCAGGGATGTCTGAATGAGTTCTCCAAAATGTAGGGTAAATGGTGGGAGTACTATGGATTATCCTCGACCCTGGACTTTTTGCATTCTAATGTGATTTGATTCTTGGGGGGCAGTGGTTGATATGGGGAGGGACTGGGGGGACTGGGACTACAAGTGTTGAGCTTTCTTTTGTTTCAAGAGTTCTATTTTATTTGTTTTCTACATACTACATTTTATATATATATTTAAATTGCACTTTAATCTTAAGAGTGTTAAAATGTATTGTATTCTACAGTGTGATTAAATAGTGTGCTATTTCATAAAACACTTACCCATGTGGTTTACTGATAGAAAACATTTTTATATCTGGATGGGTTTATCGTAAAACTGTTTAACAACCAGCATTTAACATGAGGTTTCAGTATGGAGGCCATTTTTTTAGACAGGCCTGTTTTAAACTACAGGAGTGTTTTGCATGCTGTATTTAACATGCACTGAGGTGTCAGCAGAGACGTGATTTTGTTAGTTGAGTGTTTTACTGTCAGATAATCCATTTAGACTGTATACGCTTATAAGAAAAGGAGCCTCTATCTCCTGAAAATGAACTATATATAATCTGAGAGAGAGTTTTTAAGGTGTGCTAATAGAGGTGTGATTTTCCATTGATCCTTCAACATGCATCCTTAAAACCTACTACATTAACCTTTACTCTCTTCAGAGTTATCAGTTGAGGCCTTGCTGTCTGTAAGCCTATTCATACACCATATTCTGTCAGCATAGATGCCTTTGTGCAGTGGTGAATTACTTAATAAACCTTTTTACACCCTATCTATACCCTCAACACATCTATTAGTACAGGGAGTGCAGAATTATTAGGCAAATGAGTATTTTGACCACATCATCCTCTTTATGCATGTTGTCTTACTCCAAGCTGTATAGGCTCGAAAGCCTACTACCAATTAAGTGTATTAGGTGATGTGCATCTCTGTAATGAGAAGGGGTGTGGTCTAATGACATCAACACCCTATATCAGGTGTGCATAATTATTAGGCAACTTCCTTTCCTTTGGCAAAATGGGTCAAAAGAAGGACTTGACAGGCTCAGAAAAAGTCAAAAATAGTGAGATATCTTGCAGAGGGATGCAGCACTCTTAAAATTGCAAAGCTTCTGAAGCGTGATCATCGAACAATCAAGCGTTTCATTCAAAATAGTCAACAGGGTCGCAAGAAGTGTGTGGAAAAACCAAGGCGCAAAATAACTGCCCATGAACTGAGAAAAGTCAAGCGTGCAGCTGCCACAATGCCACTTGCCACCAGTTTGGCCATATTTCAGAGCTGCAACATCACTGGAGTGCCCAAAAGCACAAGGTGTGCAATACTCAGAGACATGGCCAAGGTAAGAAAGGCTGAAAGACGACCACCACTGAACAAGACACACAAGCTGAAACGTCAAGACTGGGCCAAGAAATATCTCAAGACTGATTTTTCTAAGGTTTTATGGACTGATGAAATGAGAGTGAGTCTTGATGGGCCAGATGGATGGGCCCGTGGCTGGATTGGTAAAGGGCAGAGAGCTCCAGTCCGACTCAGACGCCAGCAAGGTGGAGGTGGAGTACTGGTTTGGGCTGGTATCATCAAAGATGAGCTTGTGGGGCCTTTTCGGGTTAAGGATGGAGTCAAGCTCAACTCCCAGTCCTACTGCCAGTTCCTGGAAGACACCTTCTTCAAGCAGTGGTACAGGAAGAAGTCTGCATCCTTCAAGAAAAACATGATTTTCATGCAGGACAATGCTCCATCACACGCGTCCAAGTACTCCACAGCGTGGCTGGCAAGAAAGGGTATAAAAGAAGGAAATCTAATGACATGGCCTCCTTGTTCACCTGATCTGAACCCCATTGAGAACCTGTGGTCCATCATCAAATGTGAGATTTACAAGGAGGGAAAACAGTACACCTCTCTGAACAGTGTCTGGGAGGCTGTGGTTGCTGCTGCACACAATGTTGATGGTGAACAGATCAAAACACTGACAGAATCCATGGATGGCAGGCTTTTGAGTGTCCTTGCAAAGAAAGGTGGCTATATTGGTCACTGATTTGTTTTTGTTTTGTTTTTGAATGTCAGAAATGTATATTTGTGAATGTTGAGATGTTATATTGGTTTCACTGGTAATAATAAATAATTGAAATGGGTATATATTTTTTTTTGTTAAGTTGCCTAATAATTATGCACAGTAATAGTCACCTGCACACACAGATATCCCCCTAACATAGCTAAAACTAAAAACAAACTAAAAACTACTTCCAAAAATATTCAGCTTTGATATTGATGAGTTTTTTGGGTTCATTGAGAACATGGTTGTTGTTCAATAATAAAATTGATCCTCAAAAATACAACTTGCCTAATAATTCTGCACTCCCTGTAGAGAGTGAATGTTCCCAAAAAAGTGAGCCATTCACTCTCTATACAAGTGTCCTACAAAGCTCTCATTATCCCTTATCTCCACTCTGTTAAAATGTATTAGTAAAGGGGGTAGTGTTTGTCTAAGGCCTTTAAAAGACACAGTCTACTCTGCTCACAATTAGCAGTACACAGCATGTGTTGGTAAAGCCATGTAACACAGGAGCTACTAGCTCTCAAAGTTCTTCTACACAAAACATCAGCTTTCTGTAGAGCTCTCACTTAGAGAAGCTGCTGTTACAGGGAGTATGAAATAGGATCACAGTTTGATAAAACTGCACCATGCAGAATGCATATCATGCTGAAATATAGTTATTCGTGACCTACTTGTTCTGTTAATCCTGTTCCGGGGATTGTTAAACTGTGCCAATACCAGATCTACTGTTTGCATATATCTTTCTACACACATCCTTCATCCACTTCAGAAATGTTCATACGCAAATTGGTCTTTCTTATCTGAAACAAACAGTGTTCACTGTGAGAAAACATCTGTTGAGAGACATGGATATATTACTGAATCCCTTCACAATCAGGGGGTCATTGTGATTTTGGCAGACGGAAAAGGCCGTCCACCAAATTCCAGTGGTCAGGTTGTTGCCAGAGCGGCCGCCTTGCCGCAGGCCCCATTAGGAGTTTCCCAATTGGCTTCCACCCCCTGGCCCAGTGAGAAACAGCCTACAACATTGACACTGGCTCATAATTGAGCCGGCTGCAATGCTGCTGTGCATAGGGTGCGCCAGCACCACCAATTCCTCCTGTGGAGGAAAATTGGCAGTGCTGGCAGTCCGACTGTGGCGCAACTGGCACAATCATAATGTGGCAGTCAGACTGCCGCCAAAGTGATCAGGCCACCGCTTTGGGGGCAGTCAGACCACCACCACAGTCGTAATAACCCCCCTCAGTATCTGACCTGTACAGGGGTGTCAGAAGAGGTGGTGTGCTGTTTTGAATGCCAACGATTCACTCTGTGTTTGTTGTATAAGAGGGATTTACTCTTTCATGAAACAATATCATACCCAGAGTGCACCCTGTTTGAAAGTGGAAGCAGTGGGCCTAGTGCTTGTCTACAGCCTCCTACGGTAACCCTTTACTCTCTTTAGAGGTATAAGTAGAGCCCTTCCTGTCTGTAAATCTATTCATACACCACTTTCTCCCACAGGCTATACCTTTATGCACAGCTGAACTACTCAGTAAATTGTTTTGCACCCAAACTACAACCTGACGTCCCTACTGGTAAATGTAGTAACAGAAGGGCTAGTATTTGTCTAAAGCCTTTTAAACACACCTTTTGCTCTGGTCAGAGATATTAGTAAGCACCTTGCTGTTTATAAAACTATGTAGTACAGGAGGTACTAGCTCTCAAAGGCTTTCTACACTAAGCAGTTGGTGTCTGTTGAGCTGTGACTTAGAGAGACTACTGTTACAGGGTAGATAGGATCAGTGTTTGATGTACCACAAGGCCTACATTTAATTTATTAGTAAGTACTCTTTAAAAAGCACATATAAATAATGTTTTGTATATTATTTCTATAGGGTTTCTAGTCAGTTTAAGATGTCAAAAAAGCAACAGATAAGAAAGAAGACAAAGCAACAGTACTACAAAGAACTCTCCAAACATGAAGCAGATGCAGAGAAAGCCAATGATCATAAAAGAAGAAATCAAATCTAGTAAGAGTACCAATAGTTTTAAAAAAGAAACATCAGGTAAACCTTCTTCCATGGGTGTGAGTGTAATGCAAAATGTGTCAACTTCTAACAAAATATTGTTGTTGGAAAGTGGATTATTGGTAAGGACAGGTAAGTACCTACACCTAGCAATAGGCCACTAACCCCCACTTAGGTCCAGTAGGTCTCAATAAATTAAACCTAGCTCAACCCTTGGTAGCTTGGCAATGAGCGACAAGGCTTAACTTATGATGCAAGTGTGTAAAGCATTTAAAAATGACAAAATAGTAGCTATGTAAAACATAAAACACAATAAAAATTCAACAACAATTTATAAAAATAGATTATCTTTAAAGTGACACCAAAATGATTAAAAATGAATAAGGAGAGCCGGAGATATGAATTTGTAAAGAATGAATGTTTTCTGGCGCATAGAAGCAACTAGCGCTTAAAGGGTTAAAAAAGGTCACACTGGACAGGGACAAAGTCCAGAGTTCATGCCACACACGAGGTAACACTGTTACACTTACTTTCAGAAGTGTTTCTTGATTCAGGAAAGTGGTCCACAGCACCATCCAAGGGTTCAAAGGCTCTTGTTTGTCTCTTGGGGTCTGGGACTACAACTCCCACAGTGCACCTCTTCAACTTATGGAGTTCCTCCAAATATCTTCAAGCTTCTGGATCTTCTTCTAGAGGTGCCTTTTGGGTCCTTGAAGTGTCCACAACTTGATCCAAGGTTGTAGAAGCTCTGAGTTTCTCCTTGGGAGTTGGTACTACAATTCCCAGAATGCACTTGGTCAGAATCCTCAAATGGCCACTGGACGCTGGTCAGCTGGGCTTTGCTTGCAGGGCTTGATGAAGGGGACTCTGGGCAGCTCCTTTGTACCTGTAGCAAAAAGGGAGTCTGATGTTGAAGCCGTAGAAAACAGGCAAAGTACTTTAAGTGGTGAAGCCCAAGTGTGCAGCTGGTGCAGTCCTTCAGAGTACAGTGTCCAGGTGTAGGTCAGGGGTCCAGCAGGAGAGTACTTCTTCTTCTTTGTCTTGTTCCTTGTAGGGATCTAAGGTGTGGGAGCAGCTCTGCCATTTTTATTCTTGCTCCTGGGGTGGAAAGCGGGAGGTTGGCAACTGTCCCATCACAGGCAGGCTCCTTCCCCTTTTGATGACCACTTCCTGGGAAGTGTGGCAAAAATCTATCCAGGGAGCAACATTCTTTAAAAACCCAACATGGTTCATGGCTGAAACTGATTTTGGGAGTTTAGATAAGGCTGAGCCCACCCACTGGTGTTGCTAAAAAATCTAAACACACCCCTCTCCTGCCCTCTCCTAATCTAATCAAGAGGGCACCTAATTGGGGTTGCAGGGAATGAAGGAGGTCCTGAACTGCTCCAAATGTCCTTCCCTACCTTTGAAGACCAGTTTGGCTGCTCTCCCCCATCTTGCTTCCCCATCTGGGATAGGAGGCAGATCTCCTATCCCAGGCACATCCTTTGTGTTCAGCCCAGGCCACTTCACACCTCATCGAGGCGCCTGGCCCGGCTGCCAGAGGCTGTCCAATCAGTGAAGGGCACTACAGAACTGAAGTTGACAACTTTCAGGTAGAGTTTTATTGCTCTTTGCCTGAACTAGTTATTTTAAATCAATCAATGACAAGTTGTGGAATTCATTATAACAATTAATTTGGTACCAAACTCAAGGTATCTGACTTTTATGGGGACTAAAATAAAGTCTCCCCATGTTAGCCTATGGAGGCTATTCACTACAGCGAGGGAAAAACAAATCTGGCTATTTTACCTCACCAGGGCTTATAAAACAATTTTATAAGGTACCTGCTTATTGTTACATGGCACCCAACCTGAGGGGCACATAAAGGGCACACCTTAGGGGGACTTATATGTAAAAAATAAAGTAGTTTAATACTTTGGAAGTACTTTTAATTCCAAAGTTCAATTTGCATATATTTTTAGTTTAAAAGCAGCCAGCAAGGCAGGCATGCCTTTACAATGACACTGGGTACCTCAGCAGTGCACCTATGGGGGCACTATCTATGCTGGCCTCATTTGCATGCTGATTTTACACAGAGCACAGGCCGTGGTGCTTGCTGATTCCGCCCTGGTGGTCGGTGTGTTAAAGTGGCTGTCTGTCTGAGCTGTTTCCGTCGTGGTCATAATCCCGCAGGTATTACCCCCGGCCTGTTGGTGGTATTAACGCCACTTTATCACTGACTGCCAGAGTTGTAATGAGGGCCTAAGTGACATTTTGGATCCATAGGCCTGTAATCTCGAAAGGAAGAGTAAACACTTTTATGAATTCAGTCAGACTCAGAGTTACTGGACAATCTCCTAAAAATACATATAACCTGAAAAGAAGTGAGACTTCAACACTTATCAATGATTACAATCCATTAATCCTGTCCGTGTGGAATGCCATCATGTATATTCAGTTTGTGGCAGACAATTCTATTGTAGCTCGATACGTCACTTCATATCTAACAAAGTCAGAAAAAACAGAGATGAAGGCTGTATGAGAAGAGATAGCAGCAGATAAATCTTTAAGTAAAAAGCTTTACAGCTTCAGTTTAAAAATGCTCTCTCACAGAGAAATTGGATCCTATGAAGAATTGGATCCTATGAAGTTGTGACAGACTTAGGGCCATATTTATACTTTTTTTGCACTGCATTTGCATCATGTTCTTACGCAAAAGCAGCGCAAACATATAAAATACAATTATGTTTTGTAAGTTTGCGCCACTTTTGCGTCAACAAATTACACAAACACGGCACAAAAAAAATTAAGAAGATGGGCCTTAGTTTTTCAAGCTTATACAGGAAGTTCAAAGCAATAATGTGGGTTAGGTTAAGCCTGGCATCAACACGAAAATGAGTGTTGAGGCCTTTTCCTGAAACTGAGTATCTTGCTCAGTTTGACCCAGAAAGTACTAGCTTCTTAAAACAAATATGACACCTAACTAAATGTCCATTTAGAAAACGTCTTTGTATGAAGTACTATACATACAGAGTTATGTGGAGTTATGTGGATGAGAACACTGAGCAAGGAATATTTCCAGTTACTGGCTGAAAAGGATGTTTAGTGAGACATGTCAAACCAAGGTTCATTAACCATTGTAAACCAAGCTGTCATACAGCAGAGAAAAAAAAAACATTTTACCAGACTATCTTGCAACTTTGTAAACCTTGGCATTGTGAAACTGAGCTGCTTGGTGATTATGACTGCTGTAAAGATGATTTCAATGCAGTCAAACATAGCATCCAGTGTGAGGCGTTTCCTACATATCAGAAAATGTTAAATGATGAAATCCAGCAGGAGGAAACACTTGCAATAGAACTTGGAAAAGACAGCTCACAAGATAGCCAGAGCTCAGGGCCTAATAAGCAAAATCCCTTTGGCCAGCCTATCATTAAAAAATGAGGTGCACATAGCTATGAATAGAGTATAAAAAATGCTATGGTCAAGTGAGGAGTGAGAGCATTGATTTAGAAAGTTTGATCTCACAACAAAATAAAGAACAGCTGAAGATTTTTCAGCACACAACAAAATCTGCAGAGCATGGACTACTACATAATAACTATGAATTTAGTTCAAAACATTCAAGCCTACACTTCTCTATGTTAGTGGTCAGGCAGGTGCAGGGAAAGGTTTTCTGGTTAAAGTTCTCACTTCATTTGTTCAGGGAAAAATAGCTCTGATCTTTCATGTGTTGTGACTGCTCCTACTGGACTCACATATCACATTAAAGGAATCACATTGCACTGACTATTTATGTTGCTTGTGGAACATGACAACAAACTAGAAGTTATCTGGTGATGTATGCCATGAGGTGTCCAGAGTTCTTAAGAAATTGAAAATTTACATTACTGATGAAGTTAGCATGGTACCAAACATTAAGCTCACTTTTATTCATCTCAGGATGCAGGACATCCTCAGAACTGACTATGATAAATTGTTTGGAAGTAAACACGTCATAGTTTTTTTGTGAACTTTTATAGCTGGCTCCAGTCAAAGTTCAACCAGTTATTTAAAAACTTGCACATGAAGAATTAAAAAGTCATTAGGCAGTATTGGAAATGGTAAAATCTGTTTAATTGTACAGTATACTGAGTTAATACAAATTACGAGACAAGCAGCAGATCTAACGTATAGGAAAATATTAAAATACATCAGTAGAGGTGTAATTAGCAAATAAGCTACAAAAGCTATTTCTTCTTGCATGGTTACGTTTCAATTCCCATACAAGTCGTCACCTGCTTCTATAATTCAACACAATATGGAAACTCTGAAATAGATTGTGTGCTAAATGCCAGCACTAGATGAGTGACCACAGTTTAAATTAGAAATGCTTCATCAGGAAATAGTGCCTCTTAATAGTAAAGACAAAACGGAACATCAAGGTTTAAACTTACCACTATGTCAATCAGTGGTAAAGAAACTGGATTCTTTAGAGAAAACAGTTTCACATACCGCTGATTTACACACCTCTGTAAAAATTGCAGAGTAATGTTGCAATGAAATCTGAACATCAAAGAGGGATTAATGAATGGTGCAATAAGGAATTCATCTGTGATGTCATAAATGATGTCACAGAACCTGCCATTAGTGATGATATATACATAAACAGTGCATGTTTGGAGCTCAAGTTAGAGTTAGGTAGTGCTAACTATAACTATTGAATTTCTCCGTTTTTTTACTTCAAAACATTAAAGTTGTCACTGAGAAATTCACCTACCTGTAACGTGATTTTAACCTTTGTTTTTTTCAGTGGATTTCGAATGTTTTTTTAATAAAAAACAGAAATTTTCATGACACCTAATTATAACGTTACTTTAACTTTTGTTTTTTCAGTGAAAATCTATATACGTGTGCATATATATATATTTATATATATATATATATATATATATATATATATATATAATAATAATATAATGTTCCTTTAACCTTCTCTATTTTTCATTAACTATCTAATTCTCGATATAGCTATCTATCGATACACATATATATATATTGATCTATTTATATATATATATATATTTACATATATATATACATATATATTCACTGGAATAAATGAAGGTTATAGGCACGTTATAGTTAGGTTATAGTATCAGTTAGGACATACTGTTTTAAATTAACAAAACCACTAAAAGTCACCAGTTATAGTTATCTCACGATAATGTCTCTTTAGATGTTGCAGTGATGTTAACAATCATGTCATAGAACATGCCATGAGTGATATAATATGTGAGGTAATGAGCAGTGCATGACAAGGGTGTGAATTATAGTTACTCTGCCATATGCAGGCAGAGGGGTATTGGGCACAGGGCTTGGCTATTGGCAACTATGTGTAACAATATAAAGGGTGTCATCATTGTATATCAAGCCATGCATGTCTGGGTTTTCTTGCCAATAATCTGATATGATATACGTTTGTATTGGGTATCATTTGTGTTAAGAAAAACGGACAGTAAAAAATATTAACAATTGATAACAGCTTGTGTTAAAAAGTTTTAAAAATACACTGAGATTTGCAAGGGTTGAAATAAGAGATGTTACTATAAAACTCTTGAATATTAATTTTATTGAACAAAGAAATCTGACAAACTAATGTAGCCCAGCTGCCCTAATAATGTAAGTCCTTATGGTAATTTAAATGTCTACAGTAGGCATATCAACCGCCTAGGCAGTCTTCACATGTTAGCACATAAATGATCCATATATTTAGTGTTTATTTGGCACTTCTGGTATTACTTACATCTTTTGTAAGGTATCTTGGTCGCTGTCGCTTGGCATGTTTATTGTTTGTAGCTGCAAGGGTGGTGTAGAGTCCATTTCTTTTGTGGTAGGGTACTCTTCATCTGGTATTTGCTGAAAAAATGGTCAGCATTATACATAGATGCTTCAAGAAAGTTGTCTATTAAAATTCACAGTCAAAGAAAAGATTAACATAAGAGTGATAAAGACTGAAGACAATTTTTAAATGTATGGGAGACTGCACGCATGTGTGTTTGTTGCAGGCAATGCTTGTGGACGTATCGGGGAAATCAATAGTAAAAACTGGCCCACCAGGGCCTACAATTGGCCCACAAACTACTAATAAACTGCCCACTCAATGGTCTGTCAGACCAGCCCATCAGCGACTGTCTGATTGCACAATAGGCCAGTTCGACACTGCCATCCACCAACAGATGACACACTCTGTTCCTCCTTTTGTTCATAAATGTTGTAGCCGTTTTGAAATCTAACTCATTCAATTAAGACGTGTTTGTTTTACAACTTCGTGGAATGTCGGTCTGCTGTTTAGAAGCAAATGCACACCTTTTGTAGTTCTACTACTTAGCTCGATTTCTTTTCTTGTGACTGCTTTTTTTATTAAATTTTTACTGGCAAATTTTTTTTATGCTTTTTCCAAGAGATCCCTCAATGTTTTGACAGACACATAATAACAAAGGTTTGTTAAGTGTGTATTTCTATCTTTGCTTAGGTTTTTCCACCCTCTAGTGTTGTACATACAGTATCACAGTTTGCTTTGCTATAACTCAAGCTTCTTCCACATTGTATTTAACCTGTACCGCCACAATTTTTAGGTCAAGCATAGGCAGTGCATGCGCTTTCTTCAAGACATGCTGTAAGCGCTTTGTGGGCTTACAGCCCATCCATTAGCTTTTTATTTGTCCCATTAATTGTCCTTTAAAAAAGCTTGGTTGCTAGTGGGTAGTCTTTCTTCCTTGTTCCGCCTTGTGCTCCTTTGTTTCCACCCACGGAGCAGGTCCTAACTACTGCTGTTTTTTCACTGTGGCGGTCCTCTCTTTGTGTCTGGGATTATTTTTTAATTTCTTTCCTTTTGTAGCAGCAAAAAGGCATAAGAAGCCTGAGCATGCATCTCCACAGCACGTGCCATTGCCTGTGAAAGTCAGTCGCAAAACTCAAATTCATGTGGCATGGAGGTAACTCCAGCAACAAAAAAGGATGATGGACGGAGTGCTGAACATGCTTTTTCTGGTCCAGGGAGGACCTGACCTGGCAGTTCGGGCTGGACTGTTCCCATGGGGAACAGGGTCAATACTGATTTGCATATGGCTGGGTCCAAACTGGAATGGCATGGCAAGCAAAAAAACCTGATGGATTAAACCCAGATCTGTGATTGGGGGTGAATGTTTGATTTGCTCTGCATTCCGTCCATCATCTGTTGTTTTTGCTTTTGTTGCCCCAAGTGGGAAGAGTATGCCCAGATTGGGTCCCTTGCTTGCTATGCCACCAGATTCAAGCTAGCCTGGCTGATGAAGGGTGATACCCTGAAACTGGTCCCAGGATGCAGCCAAGGATGTAACGGTTATGTCCTTGGTTGCGGTGCTGAGGCACCAAGGATGTAACCATTACATCCTTGGGCTGGCTCCCCCCATGAGCCTTGTCCCTGTGTTCCCAGCGCAGGGATGGAAGGGGAATTGCTTCCCCTTCCACCCTCCTGATCCCCCACGTGGCATCTGATTACATCAGCGCGCGATCGCACACTGACCTCATCAGAGGCCTGCCCCTCTGTGCTGGAAGCTCAGCTTCCAGCACAGATCAGAGGAGAAATGCTTTTGCATTTCTTCTCCGATCACGTGGAGGGACCAAGAGAGGCATCAAAGGAAAGGAAAGGCCTTTCCTTTGATGTCTTTCACTAGACACCAGGGAGTTTTATTTTGTTGTATTTTATGCATAACGGGAACAGACCCTTGGGCATGGGCTGCTCCCCTGGGGGGGAATTATTTTTAGGCCGTTTCTGCCCCCCTCGGGGGCAGATCAGCTGATTATAATTAGGCCGATCTTCCCCCATGGGGGCAGAAACCCCTAGGACACCAGGGATTTTGTTTTTGTTTACTTTATTTTTTATATATGGGAAGCAATCCCTTAGGCAAGGGTAGCTCCCCTGGGGGGCAAATTTATATTTAGGCCAATCTGCCTCCAAGAGGGGCAGAAACCACTAGACACCAGGAATTTTTATTTTTTTGCGTCAATTTCACGCAAGGGGAGCGACCCCTTAGGCAAGGGTCGTTCCCCGAAGAGGCAAATTCATTTTAGGCCATTTCTGCTCCCCTTGGGGTCAGATCGGCCTATTTCTATTAGGCCGATCTGCCCGGGGAGGGGGGGCAGAAACCACTTAGGCACCAGGGATTATGTGTGTATGTTTAGTTTGGGGGGTAGCCCCTTGGGCAAGGGTTGCTCCCCATGGGAGCACATTACTGGTGGTCATATTTGCCCCTCTTGGGGGCAGATCGGCCTAGTTTCGAAAGGCCTATCTGCCCCCAAGCCCACCAGAGACCAGGGAACATTCAAAGTAAGAGGGTGGGGGTATGGCCACACCCCCACCCCAAATAAATGGCGCCAAAGTTGTTCTGCCCACCAGTGGGCAGGTGGGGCAGTTACCCCCGATCCACACCCGGGGGAGGCAGAAAGTCTACTAGATGCCAGGGAATCGAAAAACAAAAAATAGTGTGGAGGTGGCTACCAACCAGTATGGGCATGGTTATGCCCCCACCCCAACTGAAGGGGGTAACAGTCTGTCAGCTCTCCCCCCACACTAAAACATCTTATCCCATGGCAAGCAAGAGGACATTTGATTATATGGGATTTGGTTATACATTTGGGCCATGAGAGCTTGGCTAACTCTCAAAATCGTCCCACTTGGAATGGTGAAGGCTGCACTTTTTGGACTTTGGGACGCTGCCCAATATCCACAAGACCTAGACACATCTGAAAACTAAACATCGGGGTGAGTCCAGGGTGGTGTGCTTCACATGAACCCTGCACCATTTTCTTACCCACAATGCCCTGCAAACCTCCAATTTTGTGGGAAATCCCACATTTTTCCATATTTTTGTGATGGAACATTCCGGAATCTGCAGGAATCCACAAAAGTCCTACCACCCAGCATTGTCTCATCCATACCGATAACCATTCTGCCCCTCTTGTCAGCCTAAAAATGTTTTTTTTTCACACTGCCCTTTTGGACCTGCTTTGGTTCCCCCTCAATTTCGACATGTTTTTGGCTCTTCCATGTCACAAGCACTTGGCCCACCTACACAAGTGAGGTATAATTTTTACCAGGAGACTGAGGGGAACGTTGGGTGGTAGGCAATTTGTCCCGGTGAGGTAATCCCACACATAAATGAGGGAAAAATTTGATTTTTTAGCTAAATTTGAGGTTTGCTGAGGATTCTGGGTAAGAAAACACTGTCTAGGTTTGGTAGGTTTCCCTGTATGGCTGCTGAGCCCAGGACCAAAAACGCAGGTGCCCCCACCCCTGCAAAAATAGGTAGTTTCGGATTTGATAATTTTGATGTATACAGATAATGTTTTGGGGCACTTCTCAAGTAAGGTACCATTTTTATTGGGAGACTTACTTGGGGGAACGCTGGGTGGAAGGATATTTGTCGCTCCTCTCACATTCCAGAACTTTCTGTCACCGAAATGTGAGGAAAAAGGTGTTCTTTTGGCCACATTCTGAGGTTTGCAAAGGATTCTGGGTAATAGAACCTGGTGAGAACCCCACAAGTCACTCCATTCTGGATTCCCCTAGGTGTCTAGTTTTAAAAAATGCACAGGTTTGGTAGGTTTCTCTAGGTGCCGGCTGAGCTAGAGGCAAAAATCCAAAGCTTGGCACTTTGCAAAAACAGCTCTGCTTTCTTTGGGAAAATGTGATGTGTCCTTGCTGTGTTTTGGGCCATTTCATGTCGTGAGCACTAGGCCTACCCACACAAGTGAGGAACAGTTTTTATCGGGAGACTCAGGGGAATGCTAGGTGGAAGGAAATTTGTTGCTCCTCTCAGATTCCAGAACTTTCTGTCACTGAAATGTGAGGAAAAAGTGTTTTTTTGGCCAAATTATGAGGTTTGCAAAGGATTCTGGGTAATAGAATGTGGTGAGAGCCCCACAAGTCACCCCATCCGGGATTCCCCTAGATGTGTGGTTTAAAAAAATACACAGATTTGTTAGGTTTCCTTAGCTGCCGGCTGAGCTAGAGGCCAAAATCCACAGCTAGGCACTTTCCCAAAAACATCACTGTTTTCTTTGGTAAAATGTGACGTGTCCACGTTGTGTTTTGGGGCACTTCCTGTCGCGGGCCCTAGGCCTACCCACACAAGTGAGGTGCCATTTTTATCGGGAGACTTGGGGGAACGCTGGGTGAAAGGAAATTTGTGGTTCCTTTCAGATTCCAGAATTTTCTGTCGCCAAAATGTGAGGAAAAAGTGTTTTTTTGGCCAAATATTGAGGTTTGCAAAGGATTCTTGGTAACAGAACCTAGTGAGAGCCCCACAAGTCACCCCATCTTGGATTCCCCTAGGTGTCTAGTTTTCAAAAATGCACAGGTTTGGTACGCTTCCTTAGGTGCCGGATGAGCTAGAGGCCAAAATCCACAGCTTGGCACTTTCCAAAAAACAGCTTGGTTTTCTTTGGGAAAATGTGATATGTCCACATTGTGTTTTGGGGCACTTCCTGTCACGGGCGCTAGGCCTACCCACACAAGTGATGTACCATTTGTATCAGAAGAATTGGGGAAATGCTGTGTGGAAAGAAATTTCTGGCTCTTTTCAGATTCCAGAACTTTCTGTCACCAAAATATGAGGAAAGGTGTTGTTTTGTCCACATTTTGAGGTTTGCAAAGTGTTCTGGCCTAACAGAACCTGGTGAGAGCCCCACACGTCACCCCATCTTGGATTCCCCTAGATGTCTAGTTTTAAAAAATGGACAGGTTTCGTAGGTTTCCTTAGGTGCCGGCTGAGCTAGAGACCAAAATCCACAGCTAGGCACTTTCCAAAAAACAGCACTGTTTTCTTTGGGAACATGTGATGTGTCCACGTTGTGTTTTGGTGCATTTCTTGTCACGGGCCCTAGGCCTACCCACACAAGTGAGGTACTATTTTTATAGGGAGACTCATGGGAACGCTGGGTGGAACGAAATTTGTGGCTCCTTTCAGATTCCAGAATTGTCAACATCAGGGCAGGGCGCGCTCTACGGGCGACTAGAATGCAAAAACCCATCACTTTCAACTTAACGTAATTTATGCATTGTGCTGATATGCTGTTGTTTAACCTTTTGCTTTGCAGAGTTTAATCCTGAAGACTTATTTTCAAGGTGCCTATAAATACTGTTCATTTGCAATGTATTGCTGCAGGCTTTCAGAGTGTGTCAGGGTGTGGTCCCTTTCCAGGGCCTTCTAGAAGCTTTCCCTGCAGCATGCCTGGGTGTGGTTTGTGGGCTGGGCCAAGACTCTATATAAGGGAGCCAGCCCAGCTCCACGTGCTCACTATTCAGAGGTCCTGGAGCAGAGGAGCAGCAACTTCCTGAGCTCCTGTCCCAAAGGCCTATTTTGATCCTCCAGGCCTTGCCCTTTCACTTTGTTGGTGATTCTTGATCAGGGCGGTAAGATGAAGGTCAGGCTGGGCCCCGATCCCGTTCTCGAAGGCTTTCGAGTTTTGGGCCTAATTTGCATGATAAAACATTTTGGCTTTTGTGCGTGTGAATGTGCGCTTGGTGTTTCATGACATTTACATGCTGACATTCGAATCGGCAAGACGCGCGATTTATTGCTTGTGTACAACTAATGTTATTCATTGTGCACTACCATTTAGCTGCATTCACATGGTGGCATTCGAATCGGCAAGACGCGCGATTCATGTCTTGTTCTTAACTCATGTTATTCATGGTGCGCTATCATTTCACGGCATTCACATGGAGGCATTCGAATCGGCAAGACGCGCGATTCATTTCTTGTGCTTAATTCATGTTATTCATTGTGCGCTACCATTTCATGGCATTCACATGGTGGCATTCGAATCGGCAAGACGCGCGGTTCATTTCTTGTGCTTAATTTATGTTATTCATTTGGCGCTACCATTTCATGGCATTCACATGGTGGCCGTCGAATCGGCAAGACGTGCGATTCATTCCGTGTGCTTAATTCATGAATATTCAGTGTGCGCTACCACTTCATGGCATTCGCAAGGTAGCATTCGAATCGGCAAGACGCACAATTAATTTCTTGTGCTTAACTCATGATATTCATTGTGCGCTACCATTTCATGGCATTCACATGGTGGCCTTCGAATCAGCAAGATGCGCGATTCATTCCTTGTGCTTAATTCATGAATATTCAGTGTGAGCTTCCATTTCATGGCATTTGCAAGGTAGCATTCGAATTGGCAAAATGTGCGATTCATTTCTTGTGCTTAATTCATGATGTTCATTGTGTGCTACCATTTCCTGGCATTTACGTGGTGACATTCGAATCGGCAAGACACGCGATTCATTTCTTATTCTAAACTCATGTTACTCATAGTGCGCTACCATTTCATGGCACTTACAAACTCTTGTGGAAATCCGCAATGTGCGCAATTCATGTTTCTGCATTCTAAGAAACTAAAGTGCTAGAATTCTAGATGTTATATTGTGTGTGCATAATAAGTCCCTTAAGTACAATTCCTATGGTGTTATAGAATTCATTCAGATTATTTTCTTGTCCTCATGCAAAAGACTATGCTTGAATTTGAAAACGTAATTCTAGAAGGTTCTGATGTTTTCTAATCCATGTGTAACATTTAATTGAGAGGTTCATTGAACAGTTGTATTAATCCTTCTTGATTCCTTCACAGGTATCCAGACTTCTTGAGACCTAGCTATTTAGTCCATGCTTAAGTTATCCATGTTTCTAGTATGACAATGCTCAGAATCATAATTTAGTAATGATTAATATGATATAATCTTGATATTGTGTGTTTTAACCTTTTTGCTTCCTACGGGTCTCCTTCCCAGCTGTTCCCTTCCTAATCCCCTTTTCCCCACTTGGACTCTCTTAGACTCTGTGACATTCTAATCAGAGTATTGGAGCTATCTTGTGGTGGATGTTTTGGGAACGTGTGCAGACCCTGAGGATCTGGTGACTCTGACAAGAATTTTCTGTCACCAAAATGTGAGGAAAAAGTGTTTTTTGGGCCAAATTTTGAGGTTTGCAAAGGATTCTGGGTGACATAACCAAGTGAGAGCCCCACAAGTCATCCCATCTTGGATTCCCCTACGTCTCTGGTTTTCAAAAATGCACAGGTTTGGTGGGCTTCCTTAGGTGCCGGATGAGCTAGAGGCAAAATCCTTAGCTAGCACTTTCCAAAAAACAGCTCTGTTTTCTTTGGGAAAATGTGATGTGTCCACGTTGTGTTTTGGGGCATTTCCTGTCACAGGCGCTAGTCCTACCCACAGAAGTGAGGTACCATTTTTAGCGGGAGACTTGAGAAATGCTGGGTGGAAGGAAATTTGTGGCTCCTCCCAGATTCCAGAACTTTCTTTCACTGAAAAGTGAGGAAAAAGTGTTTTTTTGCCCACATTTTGAAGTTTGCAAAGGATTCTGGGTAACATAACCTGATGAGAGCCCAACAAGTCACCCCATCATGGATTTCCCTAGGTGTCTAGTTTTAAAAAATGCACAGGTTTGGTAGGTTTCCCTAGGTGCCGGCTGAGCTAGAGACCAAAATCTACAGCTAGGGACTTTGCGTCAGATTTCAATGTAAAAATGTGTTGTGTCCATGTTGCGTTTCCTGTCATGAGCATTAGGCCTACCCACGCAAGTGAGGTACCATTTTTATCTGGAGACTTCGGAGATCACAGAATAGCAAAACAAGTGTTATTGCCTCTTGTCTTTCTCTACATTTTTTTCTTCCAAATGTAACACAGTGTGTAAAAAAGATGTCTATTTGAGAAATGTCCTGTAATTCAAATGCTAGTATGGGCACCCCAGAATTCAAAGATGTGCAAATAACCACTGCTTCTCAACACCTTATCTTGTGCCCATTTTGTAAATACAAAGGTTTTCTTGATACCTATTTTTCATTCTTAATATTTCAGCAAATGAATTGCTTGATACCCGATATAGAATGAAATCTCATTGCAAGGTGCAGCTCATTTATTAGCTCTGAGTTCCTAGGGTTCTTGATGAACCTACAAGCCCTATATATTCCCGCAACCAGAAGAGTCCATCAGATGTAACTGTATATTGCTTCCACAAATCTGACATCACATGACAAAAGTTATAGAGTAAAACGTGGAGAACAATGGCTGTTTGTTTCTCCTCAATTTCAATATATTTTTATTTCAGTTGTAATTTTCTGCAGGAAAACCTTGTAGGATCTACACAAATTACCCCTTGCTAAATTCAGAATTGTGTCTTCTTTTCAGAAATGTTTAGCTTTCTGCGATCCAGCATTGGTTTCACACCCATTTCTGTCACTAACTGGAAGGAGGTTGAAAGCACAAAAAATAGTAAAAATGGGGTATGTCCCAGTAAAATGCCAAAATTGTGTTGAAAAATTGGGTTTTCTGATTCAAATTTGCCTGTTCCTGAAATCTGGGAAGATGGTTATTTGAGTACCACTAACCCTCTGTTAATGCCATTTTCACGGAAAAACCACAAGCCTTCTCCTGCAGCCCTTTTTTCCCATTTTTTGTTTAAAAAAACTAAATGTTCGCTGTATTTTGGCTAATTTCTTGGTCTCCTTCAGGGGAACCCACAAAGTCTGGGAACCTCTAGAATCCCTAGGACGTTGGAAAAAAATAACGCAAATTTGGCATTGGTAGCTTATGTGGACAAAATGTTATGAGGGCCTAAGCGCGAACTGCCCAAACAGCCAAAAAAAGGCTTGGCAACGGAGGGCGAAAAGGCCTGGCTGCGAAGGGGTTAATTTAACTTGTTTATTTAACAATGTCATTCGATAACATCAGTTTTGATCAGCTATGTACATATTAATTGTGACCACTTGGTGTCGCAAAATGCACGTGGCATGCCAAGATGGTGCTTTTGAGAAGTGTTTCTTTCACAATACTGTCACAGCTCAGGGCCGGATGTAGCAAAGGTTTTTACCCATTCTGTGTCTATGGGAAAAAGTGTTCGTACATATGGCCCTCAGTTCCTAATATTGGTCTGTGCCAGGATTGTGTTTTTGTAGCATCAATAGGTGTAGAGGTGTAACATGGGCCTCAACCGTTTAAGGGGGCTACATTCAACCTAAGGCCAACGAATATCTATCTGTGAAATATGAGAGACTCGGGGTCCCCCATGACATTCTGAAGAGGAGACCCATCATTTTGCATTACACCAGCGAATGGGTCTGCGGGGATGAGAAACCTCCATAGACTGCCTAAACTGGGAAGAACCTCTCCCCATTTAAAGTAGAACTGTATCACATACCGCGCTCCATGTTCGATGTAATCAGTACTAATACAAATACAGTTTAGAAATTGGAGGCCATGCATATAAAATTAAGCACAAAAAACTATCCAATGTACAGATAATTCAAATTTACATTTTTGTAGTGTGCACTTTTATATAGGCGGATATGTGAAATGCTTGCTTGTGATGTATGTAAAGCAGTCTGTCGCTCGTGGACCTATAAGGTGCTGTACAAAACTACTAATATACTTAACATGCTCATGACAATCCCTTCCTTGGTATTTTTATATACACATCACATGCAGGCAGAGTGAACAGTGACCACTGTGCTAGATGCTAACAAAACATCTGAAGGCACAAAATTAATTTCAGGGGGGGGTCTGTGAGGGACATTCCCTGCCACCTCTTCCTGGCACGAAGACCCTGGTGACAGAAGAGAGATGGCCGTTCCGTACTAGGCACTGGGTGAATACATACCAGTGCTTGAAGTCAGTGAGAATCAGATGAAATTCAGTACAGGCAGCTCTCCTGGGCTGGTGCTGAGCTCCAAGCTGCTGTGGCCATGGATCAGCCCTGCTGTCTGCAGGGACCCCAGAGCAGTGCCAGGACACATCCAGTGTATTCCCAGCAGAGCTCACCTATGGAGGACAGGTGTGGGGAGGAGAGTTGTATCTCTTGAATGCGACCATCCAGCTCCAGATGTCTCACTTAAAGGATAAGCAGTGTGTCTCTTTTGGCAGGCAAAAAGGTGTCGAAAGTGAAAGGAGCCCAGCTGGATACTCACAATTGGCGCCTCTTTCATCGACTGAGCAAGAACAGCAAAGATACAGTCTGCGTGTTCCCTGAAATGTCAGCAAATATTTAAACACAAGGATCTCTGTAACAGGTGCATTAACCCACTGAGCTGCCTTACATAGAACATAAGCTTGTTATATGTTCATTATTCCCTCACCATGCTCAGCAGCAGGCCCAATAATTGTCCTTGTTATTTTGTGATGATTTTAATCTGTGACTAAAGATCACACACACATCAGTTCTTTACTAATAAATTAAGCTAGAACACCTTTACAACCACATTTCTCTTATCAATTACTAGGAAGAATGCTGCATGGACAGTGATAGGTTACTCAATGAACCATGTGTACCAGCAGCTACTTTACAATGTGCATTCCAAGGTGGGTTGTGTGTTTGTGTACCATGTCTGCATGAGTGGCTGGTGCAGAGCATCTGGATTTGCCTGCGAGACATTGGACCACACGCAGTATATGCAGAAAAGAAGACTGTGTGTATGAACTTTACATTTGCAGTGCAATGTGCTCCAGTGTATGTGTGCACCAGTGGGTACATACGTGGTCCATGCTCGGCTGGGATATGTACAGGATAGTGTTGTACAGCACCTGGAGCACAAGAAGTGAGTGTGTAATATAAATATGTGCACCATTGCGTGTTTAGGTACTTCATGCACAGCTCAAGCACTGGGTGTGTGTAATACACGTGCTGTCTGTTGCACGTGTATTAGTGGACAGCACGTGAGATACTGGGTACATGTGATGCATGTTCCCCACTGAGATATGCATGAACTTGTAACACAAGGTGTGCATGAATGAATCACATGCACAGTTGGGGCACGAATGGTACACGTGCAAAGTACAGGTACATAACTGGTGACCGCAGCACTGTGGCCTGAGTGATATTGATGCACTGCCTCTTGCAGAACTACTTCCTGTGCATGTATGTGCAACTCCAGGTTCATTATTGTGAAGCCTCAGTGACATGAGCTGGACTGCATGTTTAAGTGCTGCGGGTGTCTGAGGGGAGCAGGTACAGCGCCCAGTGCTGAGTAGAACTATTTAGAGCTAGGTGTCTGAGTTGAGAATGTGCAGCCCTGGTGCATTTTGGTGCTTCTGCAGTTTCAGGGGTACGAGGTGTGTGTTGCATGTGTGTGTGTGTGCTGCAAAGGGAGCGTAAGCGGTCCATGTTCATCGCTTGGTGAAGTTCTCATATATGTAAACTAAACAGTATGTGAGTAGTGTCGTACAGCACAGATTATCGCGAGTGTAGTGTTTTATCGTGCGTAGTCCGTTTCCTGTTCTGCCCATGGGTGGTGTTTTTGTGCATTCTTAGCACTGGTTACACGAGTGGTGTATTTGATGAACATGGGACATATACAGGAAGATCTAACTTGTGCTCATTCAATTTAAGGTGCTTTTCTGATGCTTGGCAGTGCTAGTTGATTCTTTTATGCTCGTTCAGTGCCATGTGCTTCTCTTTGGCTCCTGCAGCTCAGGGTATGCATGGTCCAGGTGATGCCCCATATGAGTCTCTGGTAATTGTAGAGGGCCAGGTTTGTTTGTAATGCTCTACAAGGCCTACCATGTTTATAGCGCAGACGCAACGCCAAATGCATCTAGTATGGTAAGTGTTCCTTTGTGCAGGTAACATGCAACGACTTTTGGACAACTGAGGATGTGAATGATACACGCAACTCATTCAAATTTGAGTGCAATAGCAAGCCGTTGTGCAGCACGTTTTCATAGTCAGTCCAAGTACACATTATGGGACAGATGTCTGACCATTTGGTATTGCGACTCGCAATTTGCAATTATTTGCAAATTGCGAATCACAATACAAAATGTACAACTGTGTCTTCAACACTGTTAGAGATTCGCAGTGGGTTGCAAAGGGAGCTGACTCATCAATATTCATGAGAATTTGTGACCCACTGTGAATGGCTACAATTACAGGGATGTTGGCCTGCTGGGGACAGCAGACCATTATGTCTGTGATCGCTTTTAAATAAGCAATCTTTTTTTGTAATAGAGCCCGTTTTCATTAAAGGAAAACGGGATGCATTACAAAAAGAAAACTGAAAGTTTTCTTTTAATTTTTTAAGAGAAGGATGTGGACCATGGGACTCGCACTGCGACTCACTATTAGGAAGGGACGCTCTTGGCAAGCCCCTTCCTAATAGCAACCCGCAAACCTACTTTGCAATTCGATAATAGATTACTGAATCACAAAATAGCATTTGTACATCCCAATAAGCTTTTTTCTGTGCGCAAACAGCCTGATTCTCTAAGTTGAGCTGTTTGTACACAGAAAAAAGCTTAGGACATCTGGCCCTACATGTTGTTGCGTATATGCTTGTTGTTTTGGTGGCACAATTGTTGCTGTTAAAACTACTGAGGAATATGTGCCCTGTAGGGTTTATAATTGAAGAATATAAATGTTTGTTTCAGAATATTCTTTTAATCAAATGGAGGTGAGAAGCCTAATCGTGTTGGGCTGGATAAAAATGAAGTGCAAATTAATATGTTGCTTTTTTTCAGTTTCTTGTTTTGGAAGGTAGTTAAGGCAGCAAGTATTAAATTATAATTTGCAGGGACATTCTAGCAAGCATAGTAAATTAAAACTGGATTATATAAAAGTTTGCAGAAAGTTTGACTGGTGCTTAATTAGTTGCAGGACATCATAAAATGGTTGCCTGTCCAAGGGACTTTCTGTTCCAGATATAACCACTGGTGTCTCGTAGTTAAGCTGCTGACTTGGAAGTCTAGGAATCTAGGCTCTAATCCCAACTTTGGCAGTTGAAGAAAACGTGTGATTCTAGGCAAATAATCTAATCACTGGGTCTCTTACAATTGTAAGCATGTGTAATGACAAATTGGCATGAATGTGCGCCACAAAAATAATGTTCATGCACTGTTGTTGAATGTTCCCATTTATCATCAATGACATCTACCACTGATCCATGCAACTATTCTCCTCCATGCTATCTAATGCACCCTCTTGTTACTTTGTAATGGGCTTCTGCGTGAATTACTGTGTATTTGAAAGATTTCAACTTGTATTTTTCACTCTGTGTTTATGTGATATCTCTTTGGTGCTAACCTAGCCAAAGGGCAGCGGAGTGCTGCATATGGTCAAAGTGAATGAGGGATAGGAAAGGTAGCTGGTTTGTGGGCTGTTTATTTGGTAGCAGAGTACTGCATAGTGGGAGTTTATGTCCACCTTATTGTGCTTCTTGTTGATGGCTTGACATGGAGAGTAAAATACAAGTTGTGTGTTTGTGCAAAGTAACTCTCACTGTGACCACCATGTTGCCTTCACGCTGCATGAACATAATTTGCAACACACTTTCGATTGTTTTCAAGTGTGCCACAAGCTCATTATGTGCTCCAGGCTTTCTCAGACCAGTTTCATTGAATTATTTTAGGCTTTATGATCCATTGGGTAGTCAGATAATGTGCTGTATAGCCAAACACGTATAAAGCCCCAAAGGCATGATCAATTGGCTATGCTAATGCTGGGTAATAAATGTATTCTAAACGAAGAAATGTACTATTGCTTTATATGTCCAATTATCGCTCATTCTGAAAATACTATGAAAAGATATTCATGTACATCAAAATCTAATTTCACCTCTATTTAGATGTTTTTGAAAAAAAAAAAATGAAGAAATTTAGACATGATAAATGTTTGCTAGTTGTACGTAATCCCATAGACATTTGGAGATTGCTTGTTTATTTTCATGGCATATTCGCAGCACACTTCACTTGGCATGTACACTGAAGTAGAATTAAACTAAGGAATTCTCTGATTGTTCATATGCAACATTTTTATTTTTCATTACTTTATTACGGATTTGAGCTCTGTGGACGCCAGCCATTCAGTCAGACATTCATGGACATCAGAATGGACTGCACTTTCTCCAATATTACTAAGCAACCTTTTTAAAGTAGAGAATTAAGTTGAAGAAATGACTTCAAATATTTCAGTGAAACCCTCATTGCCTATATCAGTTGTTAGTTGATATCTTCAAAGATGCACCTTTCAGACTCTTTGTGATGCCCTGATGAATGCATATAACTATTTTAGTAACTATGAAAGAAACTTGTTGGCCTTGAGAGGAACACAACCACATTTCCTCTTTTTTCTGCTTTTAATTTTGCGGATTGGGAAGATTTAATAAAACTGACAGGTCTACATTAATGCAATTTTAGACACTAAGGGGCTCATCATGACTTTGGCGGGGCAGATGCCGCCTGCCAAAGTACTGCATCAGGATGACCTCCTTTGCTGCCGACCCTCCGCTGGCCCTATTATGAGTTTCCCACCGGGCGGAAACAGCATTTCTTCCCTCCAGCCCAGTGGGATACTCACCACAACATGTACGTCAGCTCGTAATCAAGCCGGCGGCAATGTTGCAGTGCATAGAGTGTGACACCACCCGTTGCGTTTTTCACTGCCCGTAATGTGGGCAGTGAAATTCGTGACGGGCTGTCCATGGGGGCCCAACACCCCCTTTCTGCCAGCCTATGCCTGGTGGACCGACCGACATGCAAAGGCTGGCTGAAAGGGGTCTCGTAATCCAGAAGACATCACTGCGTCCAGCGCTGCCCTGGTGGATTACAACCACCAAGACTGCCAGACTGTCGACTGGTGGCAACCTGACAGTGCCGGTGGTCAGACTGTGGCGGCTCTGCCATGGTCGTAATGTGGCAGTCGGACAGCCACTATAGCGCGGTGGTTCGACCGCCACCGTGAGTGTCAGTGGTCTTCAGAGCACCACACTTGTGATGAGGGCCTAAATCTATGGCTTGGTGTCAGTATGAGAAGGACAACTGTAGGAAGCTGGCCCTTTATGTGGTAGGTCAAAACTGTGTAAAGAGTTGAGGAATTCCCTAATGAGTGGACAGGGCTTGCTATGCAATCCCAAAGTGCTCTATTTGGAAGTAGTGTGGTCAAGCAGCCTTAGGCTTAACACAGAGGAGTGCAAGACATCCACAAAGACACACAATGGTCAATAAATGAAATACACCACTAAAAGAGGAAATCAACACCAATTTATAAAATTGGCAAGTATCTTTATATATGTCAGATAAATATAGTTCAGGTAAGTACATTTTTAAATAGGAATTCTTTTCACTTTAAAAAGTGGGCACTGCAGTTTCTGAGTTCTGCAATGTTATCCCATGGGAGGAAAAACAAGTTCTTCAAACAGGTGGAGTATGGTGACTTGCAAGGCCCATCTCCAGGAGATAAGGTGAATAGTGGGAAAAGTCCAAGGCAGCACCAGTAGTACACCACCAGTGGCACAGGAGCGGCCGGGTGCAGGGTGCAAAACAGCGTCGGGTACCCAAAGCATTTCAGTGGAGATCAGTCACAGCAAAAAGAGGCTGCAAGCTCAGGCCAGGAACCCAGTCGGGCTGAACCAACAGCAGGGCTCAGGACTCACGATGCTCGGACACAGGTTTGCACCTTTGGTCCTTTTCTCCACGGCTTAGGGAAAAACAGTGCAGGAGTGTCTTTAGGTGTTGGGTTTTCCTTACTGGAGTGGTTGTGATAGAGGAGGCTGCGTGCAGAGGCTGCATGAATCATCAGAGCATCCAGGAAGACTGAAACCATGATGGACTCAGACTCTGGAAGGGTGGGAAACCTTGTTGGCACTGGTAGTCCACTTCAGCTCAGGTCAGAGACAGCGGGTGCAGTAGTGACCTCAGGTTTCCAGATTTTGCAGTTCTGGAGGCTTCAAAGTTCTTTCTTTGGAGTTTGCTGGAGGAGAGGTCTGCTGTTAATGGGAGGTCTTGAGTCTCTTTCGATGGGAGGCAGTCCTCCTAGATTTCTGGAGACACAGCTGCAGGATGAGTCGACTTTGGTGTAGATTTTCGGTGAGGGATGCAGGCAGACAGCTTGGGGGGTACTAGCCTGAGGGGGTGCACACCTACCAGACTAACTAATTTTCCAGGCACCAAGGGCTCTGGCCAAGGGGGTCGTCTTTCTCTCCTGTGAGGGGAGCCTAGATTTGCATTTCAAAGGTGGCAGGCCTTTGAGGCTTGCCGCCTTAAGAAGGCTAATCAGCAATTCATTCTGTGGGAGAGGGTGTTACACTATATTCCTGGACAGGCTTTTGCTCTGGACCTCCTGAGAGCAGAAGGCTATCACCCTAGGGGCCCAGAACTGTGTCTCAGGTGGCAGGCTGTCAGAAACCAGCCAGCAAGCACAGCAGAGGCTGGTAGGGTTTCAGGAGGCACCTCTAAAGTGCCTTCTGGGTGCATGTATTGGTAAATCCATTAGTGTGGGCTTATCGGTACGAGATGTTTGACAGCAAACATCCCTATCTTCAGTGAAGCCATCATGTAGCTGGGGAACTCATATTGACCAGTGTCCAGCACATGCATTCAAAATGGCTTCCCTGGCACCTTGCTACTTCTGAGACTTGACAAAAGCATAGCAGGGGCATATCTGCTCATGCAGGTATGCCCTAAAGTGTAATATAATGCACCCTGCCTTAGGGCTGTCAAGCCTGCAGTAGAGGTGACTTACATATACTGCATGCAGTGTTGGGTGTCATGTTTGTGTTTTCATTTTGGTCTGCACCAAGACACACAGCCTGGAATGGCAGCCTGTCATGTGCTTGATGAGGGGTTCCTTAGTGTGGCAGAACTCGTGCTGCAGTTCTTAGGGGCCCTCTTTAGCACCTCAAGCCGTAGGTACCGGGGTACCATTTACTCGGGAGTTACAGAGGGTGCTAAAGTATTTGCCAATTGGGGAAACAATTGTACAGTTTAGGGAAAGAGATCCAGCACTAGGGCCCTGGTTAGTAGGAAGGAACCTAGTGCACTTTCAGTCGAAACCACTTCTGATACCAGAGAAAAATTTGGGGGGTAACCATGTCAAAAAAGGCACTTCCAACACACTTTCACACTTTCATGAATTAGATATGGGGTTGTAGTAGCTCACGTGGGTGACAACATCAGTTCTCAGAGTGGGAGTGGATGGAATAATGATAAGATGGGAGGAGCTAGATAACAACTTCATTTCCATCCTCTATTTCTTTTTCCTTTAGTCTAAGTATCCCTTATTTCTGAATGTAACCAGACGCCACCCCCTTACTTTCTTTGATATGTGGACAAATGCTGAAGGAAATAGTCAGAGGTCTCCATTGGTGCTTAAATGCTGTGTACAAATTATTCTGCCCACATGCTTAATTTGAGGGCTTTCTTTTCAATATAGGTTAGATCACGTATGATCACATTAAACAGTAAAATGTTTATTGTCACTTATTATATATCATTTATGAAGTACTGAAACTGTGAGGTGACATTGGTGGCCCCTGTGTAAAGATTCTGAAAACACAGAACTTCACTACTGTCCCGAGAGGTAAGTGTACAGTTTTCAGTTGTGGATAGGAAAAACATAACCAAACACTCTACCCCTGAAGCAATTATGTTTGACTTTTAAAAATAAATTGATATCTTGACGTTGTCCATATATTTATGAGAAGCTCCAGCCAACTAACTACGACTTTAAAACTTAGCATTTCCAAACGCTGAGTTATCAAGTGAAATTAAAGTTTGGCCCAAAAGTATGTGAGACAAATCCCCCTAAATTAACTAAAAAACAAACTTGCTCAAAAACACAGGACAGTCCAATCAAAAGGAAAGAGATCACCAAGATGAAGGCTAAGCGATCGAAGGCCAAATGTGGTATCTTGTGCAAACAGAAGCTGGAGAAATGTGCGGGCTGGATGACTCACAAATCTCAGCTATTGCGATATGTGATCATGTACCAAAATAGAGTAGTAAGATAAGGTTTTATATCACTGCTCTATTAGGTCATCAAGGCTTTGTCACATCATGATGTTAAACATATGCTTAACTCAAAACTAGGTCCAAGTTCTATCTGTAACATCTGCAATTCTCACACCGTTTGTTAATTGCCTCATGCACATATATTTTTCTTGGTACATCCAGTGCTTAATTTGTGCTTGTTGTTTCCGGTGCTGAGCACCAGCACTTTTTTTTGAGGGCCGGGGCTTATTCTTCTTCCTCAAGCATTTGCTGCGAGCAAAATACACATGGGAAAGACGAATGAAGAGAAAAATGAAAAAGCGTCACAAAGGGAGAAAGTAGAAAGCTGCAACAGTGAGCTGGAGGGGCAGGGAGTGGCTTTATATGAATTAAAGAGGCCCGAGATGGCTCCAGGATTACGCTGCCTCAGTATTCCATGTTCACACATTTAATTGCAGCAGCCGCGTGTTTAAGAGGAGGACTTTGAGCACCGGCACCTTTTTATTTACAAATTAAGCACTGGGTACATTTCTATGTACAGTCTTCATATCAAAGAAAGTCAGTTCACGCGTTTTTTAACTCAGTTTAACATTGCATGAAAACCACATATTTCAACAGCTTAGGGGGGGCAGACTAGATACCAGACACTTTGGCAAACTGACCAGTACCGAGCCAATGATCTTAGAATAGTGCAGACACAAGGGCTGCTGTCTGCCTGATTAGCCAAGAGAAAAGCCTTGGGGACTTGGGTACATTTCTAAAAGATCGGTAGAGAATAAATGCAGGCCACTATTACCCCAATAATAAAATGTTAGTCGTGTTCTTTTAGTTCTCACTCCTTTTACTCACCTGCGCTACCATAATCAACATTCATTTTATATGCTGTAGGTTGATGTATAAGAAAGAATTATAAATATTTTACTATTGTTTTCCTTGGCTTCTCGGAACCCAAAAGTGGATGGTTTCACATAAATAGCACTACAAGAGTTACTGGCTGGTCTGGAGCAATCTGTTTGCTTACTAATGCCCTATTACTTAGCCCACAAAGGGATATATTTACAAGTCCCTAGCACCATCATGCGCCGCCATAGCCTCATTTTTTTTTTACGCTTCGACAGCGTTAAGGAGGCCTTTCTCCAGCGCCCTATTTACAAATGACACTTTTTAATTTCTTACGCCACATTCTGCCTGCGCAGACATAATTTATATGAAGGGGGCGTTCCAATGCAGGGAGGCCCATAAAAATGGCATAGTGAAATTTACATTTCACTGATCCATTTTTCCATCATTTTTAATGCCTGTTCAGACCAGGTGCTATAATGACACATTCATTTTAATCAATGAACCTCCCTGTGCTTTGCTGCATTAGCGTCAACATTTTTGATACTAGTGCAGCAAAGGGCCACAATAGCGTAATAAATGTTGATGCTATTGTCCTAACGACCGCCATGGTGCACCATATTGTAAATACAGCACAACCATGGTGTTGTTAGGTGGGGCAGTGGCAACGCAAGAAAAGTGGCGCATTAGGACCAATCCACCACTTTCTTGTAAATATGCTCCAAAAGTCAGTGAGTGCTCTATCTGTTTCCTCTGGTCTGTGGGACCACTGACTAGCTACACAGGGTCCGAAGGCATGTGGAGTTCTAACCGTGAGGGCCAAATGGCTTTGTCTCACAACAGGTATAGCCGTGGAAGTCTCCATCAGAAAATGACTCCCTTTGAAGATTGGCGGGCAAAACCACCTAAAAATAGAGATGTCAAAAGTCAGGCATTACCTAAGGTCTTGTAGACATTCTTTACACGTTTCCATGTTATAGGTCAATTTCATGTTGAAGTGGCTCCTTACCTGCGTGTCAGAAACCTTTTTAGAATCTTCAGATGTCTTTTTCTCCCTGAAAATAGAAGTATATTTTCATTGTCTCTTAGCTGCTAAAATATAAAACGTACCGATCTATGTATTTCCTGTATATAATTTGATAATTATTTTCCACATTCAAAGAACCTTCAAGCATAAATGATTGGCCAGTTTATAACGCATTAATTTACAACATATTTGCATTGCAGAAGTCCTAGATTTAGGTCTAACTAAAATATTTTACAAGTTTAGAATTAAAATCGTGGAAAAGAAAAAAAAATCTGAGTTATCACAGTTAACTTTATGTAAATCCAAGAATGTGTGGTGCATCTTTTCGTGAATCATGAGTCCACTAAATTATGAAATGCATTTAGTGTAACATCTTAATAATTTCATGTTAATACAATACAATGGGTCATATTAAAACAATAAATTGGGACTTTAATACCAAAAATATGAACACTATTGAAAGACTTGCTGTGCTGGGATGACTGATGTGTGTAAATGGCATATGTGTTCAAATACAAATTCATTAAACTTATTAGACATGCAGGCCAGGACAAGATGAACACTGTTTCATTTTTAATTTGGTACAACTAATACCGCAACCTGTACATTCAACTTTCAAAGCAGCCTGTCACCAAGAAAACTGATTATGACTGTATTCTGAAATCATTTAATTTAAAGAGCCCTTTAAAATTCTTTCAAACATCATAAATGAATTATTGAGAACTCATCACCTCTAAGTGATTCCTCTGTAACAGGCCTGGAATTTTAAGGACCTCTTCTCACAACCCATTATCAACATACATATGTATATAAGGAAACCCTTCACAGAAATGGTCCCAAGATCCAAATAAACACCTAAAACCCTTTTGCACCTAATAATGGCACTGACCATCACAAACAATCTGCCTGATGTATTTAGGCTAGCAAAGGAAGCACTGAAACAATCAATAAACAAACACCATCATACTCACACCTAGAACAAAATCTCTGGATTCTCTAAATTTATAGACAAGGTAACTTTAAAAAATCTAACTAGTTCACATCAAGCATAGGTCAACCCGCCAATTCACGCAGTAGTACAGTACAGTATGAAAGTAATAAAAAGGACCAATAGGTTGAGTGTTCATACAAATATCTGAAGAAAATCCAAAACCTGTTTCTCCCGAATTCACTTCAACACATATCAGAAAACACCTTGCAGACCAACTTATTGACTCTGTTGAACGCAAGGGACAACACAAAGAGCTAAAAGGAGGAGGCATCAGGCTGGCCGCTAATTTAATTGACCCAAAACAGACTCCTGTGTTTGTCCCAATTGCTAATACCAATGAGAGAGGCTCTAGGGAAGAAGGCGTCTTTCTGCATCCGGGGCATGTATGACTGTCTGCCCAGGAAGCCGCCTATCAGGATAATCTAGTGGCACCTTCAATAGACAAATTAGAGAAGTACCTTGCTATCGAGTCGAACTATAAGGATGTTCCATCCCCTAAACATGGGGCTGCATTGGGAACTAATGGGTTATCCATTATGACTTGGAATCTTGCGGGCCTTGCTAGGAAATTGGATGATGTGGACTGGGTTGCCTATATAAAGTCACAAGATGTGTGTCTCTTTCAAGAAACTTGGGCCGAGGGCCAACCAAGCATGGATGGGTTTCTTTCATTTAATATCCCTGCACTGCCTTCAGAGAAAGCAACTGGTCGCGCAAAAGGGGGTCTTTTAATCCTTTTAAATTCAAAGCTCCAATGCGACTATAAGGTTTTAGAATTTGATTGTCCCGACTTGATGGGTTTACAAATTTCTTTTAATCAAAATTTTAACATAATCTTAATTAATGTTTACGCCCGTTCTGTTGCACGTGGTACAGAATCACACATTTTAACTTTACTCTTTGACTTTTTAGACACGCTACAAACTAATTCCTATTTAATTATTGCAGGGGATGTAAATTGCACTTTCGAACCCTCAGCGTTTCTTAGTGATTTAACTGCGGATGAGGACGAATTATGGGGTATTGCACAATTGGATGGTGATAGTTATCCTCCACGCTCTCGTGTAGCAACTCAGCTTGCTACACTATGCTTAAAGTTTGGCCTAAGGGCCTGTAATGGTCGAACTCCTTCTGATTTAAACTTGGCACCGACATTCCTACGAGGTTCTGTGGCCAGCGTAATTGATTATTTTCTGGTGGATGTGCGTCTTTGGCCATTGCTGCTAGATATGAGGGTAGATTCAAGATGCGAGAGTGATCACTTTCCATTGTTGCTCACCCTTGCTGGGAATATCTTTGGTAGAACCTTGAATATGCAAACATCAATGGCCCCTCCCCCTATTTCAAACAATGCTTATACAAAGGTGAGGTGGCCAAAAGTCATGTCAAACCCCTATTTGCTATGTAAGATCTACCAAGTGTTCTTAGATAATCTGTCAGCCTATGAAGACTTCGAACCAGAAGCCATTCCACTTCTTGATATTCACGAAGATATGATGGTTAAACTTCAAAGTGTCTTTTATAAAAAGGTAGCCACGGCAAACCGGCAATATGGGGGTTCACCTAACAGTAGTTGGTTTAATGATGCATGCATGAGGGCTAAGACTGAGTTAAGGAAGGCTATACTGGCCGGGTATACGGGGGCAATCAAACAAGCAAGATTCACGTATAAAAAGATAATCCTACAATCAAAGAAAGCTTGGGAAGATGCTATTTGGCAGGACTTGCTAGATGCTACTAAAACAAACAACAATACGCTTTTTTGGGAACTGCTGACTAAGCACGAGAGAGGGGGTAGGTTTATACAAAGGAACCATATTCAACCTGGTACCTGGGTGGATCATTTCTCTCTCTTGTACGAAGGAACTGCCTCCACTGGGACTGTCGATTGTGAGAAAGTGGGATTATACCCCCCAATTTCACCCAATGCTAACCTTGCCACTTCTCCGTCCAGTGGGAATCTATTTAACTCTGAAAGCTATATTTGCTTTTCTCTAGAAGAAACTGCAGACGCCATTAAATCTCTAAAGACAGGTAAAGCCCCAGGCCCTGATAAAATTCCAGGTGACCTTTATAAATCAGAGTTACCCATCTGGACCTGGTATATTAATATGCTGTCAAACAAAATCGCAAAAGGAGGACAGATCCCTGAGACGTGGAAGGGTGCTGAAATTATTCCAATATATAAAAAGGGCAACGTAAATCTTCCAATTAACTACAGACCGGTCAGTTTAATTGACAACCTACAAAAAATGTTTGCAAAACAATTGTTAGTTAGACTGACGAGTTGGGTGACGGAGCAGCAGATCCTATCACCACTTCAGGCAGGGTTCCGCTCTAGAGTTAGCACGGTTGACCAGGCATTTAGGTTGACCGTGCTACACTGGAAATATGTAGTCTTGGCAAAGCAAACACTATATGTCACTTTTGTAGACCTGCGCTCTGCCTTTGACCTGGTACCTAGAGACAAGCTTTGGGGAGTGCTACACAAAAGAGGGGCACCATCTGATATCATTCATTTATTAACACGTATGCATGAAGGCACATACGCTCAAGTAAGATGGGGTAACCAAGGCGAACTGACTAACAAGTTTCCCATTAAAAGAGGTGTTCGTCAGGGATGTGTCCTAGCGCCACTTTTGTTTTCTTTATTCATTAACGAGGTGGTCCAAGAACTCATGACATGCCAGAATGATGCTCCCAGCTTAGGCAATCAGAAAATCCCAATTCTTCTTTTTGCGGATGACTCTCTATTGATCTCAAAGACCCCTATGGGGCTGCAAATTCTTGTGGATAGATTTAAATCATTCTGCTGGAATTTTGGTTTAGAGCTGAACTCGAAGAAAACAAAATTGATGGTGCTTCGCTCTGGCTCTCGTAAGAAGTGTACGATCAGGTTAGATGGAGCTATTTTGGACCAGGTTAGCTCTATCGACTACTTGGGTGTGAGGCTTACAGACTCACTCCTCTGGGACGAACAAGTCGGTAAGAGTGGCGGGCTTTTGCAACATCGGGCAGCATCCATATTACGCCTTTACAGGAATACGATCGATAAAGTTGTGTCTCCAGCAGTAAAGATCTATGTGGCCAAGGCACAGGGTGCTGCTGTTTATGGTGCAGAGATTTGGGGCATGACAGATAGTAGTAGGATAACTAAAATTGAGAATAGCTTTGCACGGGCTCTATGTGCTTGTCCCACTAGCACCCCATTAACCCCCCTTTTTTTAGATCTAGGGCTTAAACGTATAGCCGATTTGATTATCTTACGGCCCCTACTATATTGGGTGAGGCTTTGGGTAGTTCCTGAACTGGCTATATATAAGTCTTCCCTATTAGAATTGTTAAAAACCTCTAACTCCATGTCCATACCATGGATCAAACACGTATCTAGTTGGTTTTGCATGCTAGGACTGAGGAACTTCTGGGAGAATCCCCAGCAACTTGTGAAGCCCCATGTAAAAGTATTGAAGAGAGCTTACTGGTCCCACATATGTAATAATTACATTTCTCAGAAATCGAATGGTCATTTAACTAACTCGTTTATTGATTTTAAATGGTACCCTGAGTTTGAACCATACTTAGATACAATACCTGATTTGTTAGGCAAAAGTTTGTATGCCAGATTTCGATTTGGAACATTACCCCTGAAGGCCTTAACGAGCAGATGGGGACCTAAGTCAAGCTCTGATACCTGTCCTGTATGTGGCATTCCTTCCGAAACAGTAGAACATTTTATGTTTTTTTGTCCCGCCTATTCAATCCCAAGGTTTAAATGGATATATAAAATCTGTAGGGAATTGAATTTAAGGAAATGTTTTTTAGCTTTGCGGATCTTAAAAAGCCACAATTCAAATGTGACAATTTACGCAGTAAGTAAGTTTTTAGCAACAGCATGGCGCATACGCACTTTTTATTTACAATGAGTTGAAATTGTTTTAAGACGGGCAAACATGGATCATTCTTTTTTTAAAAAAAAAATTCTATGACATTATGGTTTATATTATTATATTATATTGTATTGTATTGTATTGCTTTGATGGTCTGTTGGCCGAATAAAGCTTATGTGAAACACACACCTTCTGTAAATCAAAGTAGGAACCTGGAAAATAAACTCTCTAGTCAATGACAATATGCTATACTAGCCTCTTGTAATAGTTCATCTGATTACCAATTTCTCATCTCACAAACACTATACTGGCATATGTGACCTTACTGACAAACATAACTGCCAATGATCCAATGGAAAATATTGTTCTCTAACAACTTGACCACCAAACTCGATGATATGATTCCGGTTGATCACAAGATCACTTTCAATAATTGAGGTAAAATACCATCAGAAGTGCTGAACACTTAGATCCCCTACATGGTATATACATGTTTCAAATGCAATGTGATTAAGGTGTCATAAGAGTAGGTTTTTGCCCCCTGGTATGCAATATCTCTATTCTTGAGCAAGTAGAAGAATCAACATTATATGTGCCAACCTTAGCCCACAAAATCATGATCAGATTGGTAGAGAGGGTAGAATAATGAGCTGCTGTGAAATTACTGGAAACCACAAAATCACAGATTTACAGACAGAATTAAAGTTCCAATTCTAGATCTTCAGTTTCAGCTTTAGTTCACTAATCATGCTCCATCTTGATGCATAACGTGCAAACTAGGTGCTCACATGAGGACACAAACTGGGCAGAATGAGTTAAGATAGTTCAACAAATTGAGAAATTTAGATGTTCATTATGTCTCACAGCTTAGTCTGGACAAATTAAAGTGAAGAGTAAATCCATGATCCTTTGTGTACACTCAATATAATTAACTTTCTTTGCAGTGTTGCTATCTGTAAAATGAAAAATGTTTTTCTACATTGGCTATTCACCAATGAGGATAGATGTTGTGTATAGTAAATGCACATAAAGCCATGTAATGCAGACTTACCCACATACTTTGACAAAGGTACCTCGGCACAAAGACCAACAGCAATGCAAGGTTCATAAAAACACACAGGCACACATGCACAGACATCACACATACAAACATACTTACAGACACAAAAAACACATACACAAGCACAATGCACAGAGAAGTAAATGTTGCACATATGTATGGTTGGATAGCTCAGTTGACACATGGGTAAATGAGTGGATCATCGGGTGTGGCTACTTTCACAGATAGGACAGGTGGATTTATGAATGAAAGAAATATACATTGTAATATAATGTAGATCAAGGTTTATATTGTCCAATTGATATTTGTCCAACCACAAATGGAGAATGATGTTCATGAGGTGTTTTGGGGTGAGTGAATAATTTCTGATGTTTTTAGACTTTGCACAGGCAACTATTACCTGCTAAAACTGTTGATAGTCCTTGTGCAAAAGAGGTGCAAGTATAACTTGCACTCATCTCTGAATCTATGCTATTAATACACTAAGTGCATGTGGGTATCCCGGTGCTCAAACCTCAACCCACAAGTCACCTATGTGGTGGTATTTTATGTATCAAACACAAAAATAGTTCCCTGTGAGAAGGTTAATCACATAATGACTTTTTACAAAATCCCTGTAAATGCACAAGTCCTTATATTCTGGTTCAAAATATAATTTTATTATTTCCAAAATTCTAGAAGATTACAATTTTTAATTCATTTGTTGATGGAGAGATCCCAAATATCATCCAGTTCAATCCTGAAGAGAGTTTACAAAAAGAAAAAAGTAGACAGCCAACACGTTTCGAACACTAACCACTTTGCCAGGGCTTAAATCTAATATAATTAACATCATATTTTACCATTCGTAATGATTTCAAGAGAGAGTTATTTTTAAATGTTCACTCTTAAGGCGTTAAAAAATTCTGGGCTGTACTTTTTCAAAGCCATAATTTAGGTTCTCATCATATGGTTGACAAATCCAGTAATAAGAATACTGCTGTTAATTAACATAACCCACATACAGTGTGAATGTGATATGCCTGTCCTTTTTCATATGTAAAATTCCCTTCAAGATTGAAGTGGATGATATTTGGAATTTCTCTATTGATGAATCAATTTGAAAAAGTTTAATACCATTTCTGCACTACTAGATGCCACATTATTGTTTATGATGTATACAAATTGGCTTGTTTTTTGTGTTTTGCCACTTTCAAAAGATTGAATATGTTTCTTTTGTTGACATCTTGATAAATGTTGTGTTTCAAAAGAAGTTACTAGATCAGGTACAATAAGGTGTGTCTGAAATACCGAGACATGTTCCAAACTGCTCAGATAACTCTTAACATTCAAAAGGTACTACTACTCTTTTGACCCTCATGGGAGACTAATAATTGTTACATGTGAATATCTATGATTTATTTCTAAGAGACAGGGCCTTGGAAAAGGAAATTAAACAACACTCTTCTTTCAGCCAGCCACAGTCTTAAGTACACACAAACAATTATAGCACTTACCTGATTACTACTTCACATTTACTATTAGAACATAAGCCCATTTCAAGGTAGTGCACACGTTGCATGAGAAAATCTTATAAAACTGGGGCAACAACTAAATTCCATTCCTTGCTTTCAAACTGAAGAAGTTCTAAGCACAATTCTTCACATACTGGACATGCATATATGACATAAATTATTCTAAGTAACATTAGAATATTGGATTTTAATCCCCTTGGGCTCTATGAGGCCTTCGTTTTATTAGAACATTCTGCTATCTGGCGGTGGAATGTTCTAAAACCCTTATAGCCCTCCGTAGCTGAGCTATACCAGCATTAAAGTCCTGTTCTCTTGTTAAAGGCCCTCGGCTACAGCTCAGGCCTTTAACGCCTGTCGGACCTTTAATGGCCGGTATAGCCTGCTGCGGCAGGCTATAAGACTATATCAAGCCAAGGCTAAACAGGAACTGTGACATATTTAGGAATTCCATCAAACGCTCGATTGAGGGGCCATGTATGAATATACATGTACCTAGCCATACCACAGAGTCACACATAAAACTACAACCAATAATCTGTAGTAGAGGCAAAAATCACGCACAGCACCATTGTGCTAATGATAAAGACATCCACTCCTACTGAGGTTCAAAGAGACCTAATGACAGAACCAACGGTTTGTTTAACATTATCTAAGATTAAACTACATCTGTTCAGTATGGTGCTAGGCCTATGGCATATCTCTTCTTGATTTAGTCACATCTGCTCTGCACACCATTCCGCCCATGCCAGGAGTCAGGCATACAGTAGTTCATTGCTCACTCTGTGGTTTAAAAGGATCCAATGGCACTTTTTGTCTGTCAGCCTACCTGTGGTCCTCACTCTGTTGCTGGCTCGCTCTATTTCTCATCACTAGAATGCGATCTCGAGCTTCAACTAGCTGTTCTCGAATCCTCTCCAGCTGCCCTTCCAGATCTCGGTTTGTACGCTTCAGTTTTTCGTTTTCTGTGGTAGTCACCTGCTGCTTACTTCTCAAGTTGTGGAGCTGGGTTTCCAACTTGTGAAAAGAAAACCATGCATCAGTGGGTTAAGTGGAGCATTGATGGATCTGTCAGAGTCTATCATTTTAAAGAGGACCCCAGCTTAAAAGGAGAGACCCAAAATGAAAGCTGGTACCCTAACAATAATGATAAAGAAGGGTGAAATTCATGAATAATGTATAGTTGTGGCTTTCTTATGAGTTAATTTACTATGAGCATTGCATGAATATATAAACTACATGATAACAGGTATAAACTATTTAAGACTCGAGTTTACAGTCAGAAAACACTAAGTATTATTTTTGCTAATAAGGGAAAACCTGTGATAGAATTGGAAGGAACAGAAAACCTGTTCCAACGAATGAAAACAGCCCCTTACACACAATGGAAGAATATTATGTAAATCTTGCACCAGAGAAAAAAAAATTATGTAAAACTATTTTGAAGCATTTTGCTTATTCCCAGAGGCAGTTTCTCCTTCAGGGCTGAGGAGCTGCACCCCTCTGAAAGTCCTACACATTTATAGCAAAAAATATATTAAATAGGTTGATTTGTTCAGAAATACAATTGTAATGATTGTAACTCTAAACAAATCGATGTATTTAATTAAGTCTGGGCTGTCTGTCCCAGGCTGCCTGCCCGCCTCGCTCTAAAGCAGGAGACGGAAGGCAGGCAATAAACAACTTTCTGCACTGTGATGCATGACGCAGAGCTTACTACTCTAAAGCCCTTAATTTCCATTGTGGGCTATAGCAGTATCCACTATAGGCCAGTGACACTTTCAGGATCATGGTTTCGGGTGTGGGAGTCTTCATTCCGGTGTGAGGGCAGCCATCCATCATAGGCATGGATCCCACACTTTTCTCCTTCATCATGCAGTAGAAGTGGATGCAAGTGTGTGTAACTTGGTGCCTTGGCAAGTGTTATAACGCTAATCTTGTTTTATATTTATTATACTGAGACCCCTTGTCACACTAGTCGGCCCCACCGTGACACCCCAGGCTACAGATCAATTTAGAAGTGGAGCTGCTAGTATTTGTTCCACCACAAAATTGCTACAAAAGACAAGCAGGGTTCTTTTTCCCTTGTGAAATTGATCCAAATATTCAAGTCAAGCACAAAGGGAGAAAAACGTGCTTACAGTAAAGGCAGTTATCTTCTGTATGGCATTAAAACTGGCCCATCGTAGCACTAATGCCAAAAACATGGGTTGCTATGCTCATCATGCTCTGTTTCTGTATTTCTTTTCGTGTATTTTAGTACTCCTGCATAGTGCACACTTTGACTTGTGCCAGGTGTTTATGGAGGGCTTTGCTTGAGGGCGCTGGTGCTGAGGCGGGAGGCAAAGCAAAGTGCCTGTCAGTGGGTTGGCGTCTCTGCAGAGCACACAAAACAATGGTCATGTATTCCAGTTACAATTGAAATTCAGTGTAAATGTGTGTGAAGGGGTGGATGGAGATCAAACTATAGAAGACAAAAGGAAATAACGTGCTTAAATGTGGATAGGAGCAGTGCAGGTTTGGGTTGATAAAATGAGGGAGATGCGAGGAACTGCATTCAGGGGAGAGGGAAAAGAGGGTGCTGAAGAGGAAAGAGTAGTTGAAAACGTGCAGATGGATGAGATGTGAAGAGAAAAACGGCATACATTAACATAAAGCACACATAACGGAAGACTCTACTCCTTCTACAGGCCTCAATAATATTTAATTATATTTAATTCACAGTTTCATAATTGAAACATTTCCAATGTTAATTCTTTATAATTAATCATTGTTGTTACTCATTTACCTTAAATAACTCACAACCATTGACAAACCGAACAGTATTGACAGGTTTTAGGTGTATGTCAGTTGTTGTGTTATATTTCTGGATGCAATAACATCTCAGAGAGAAACCAAAATGCAGGCAAGGCGGCACACAATGGGAATGACAGAAATTGATTTTGCATGCTCCCTTTTAGAGAGCCCACTTTTTTAATCCCACTTAAACACCCGTGTGCACATATTTCTGTAAGACTGATTGCAGCCAGCTGCCTTGGTGCATCCTGATGCCTTCTTCCAAAGTTGATGTTGCATGCAGTGCAAGATAGTGGGTAAGCACAAACTTTAAAGGGCCTGAAGTTTTTGCAGATTACAATTCACACATTAAAGGAAAGGGTGAACATTTTAATGCAGTAAAATACTGGGCAGTTTTTAATGTGTTTAAAATTTCAAGAGTATACATTCCCACTGCTTTATACATCTTGCTTTCTTCCTAAATGTATTTCCTGTTAAATGCACCATTTGTCAATCTTTTTTCAATTTTTACTTGGGAGGAGGAATCACCTTGGACCCCACGTTTGTCCATTAAGGATTGTCCATTAAGTTTGCTTCACTCGCTACATAAAATCATACCCAGGCTTTTACACCCCATCACTTTCAAATGTCACCAGCCATTGCTTATTCCCTAACAAGGAACGGAACAATCAGAAATTGCTGACGACCTTACAGCACGAAAGCAAAACTAAAGCAAAGTGACTTTGCACTATGTTTGCTGTTTAAATAATAAAATATTCCCTTATCTAATTCTCCCCAGGTGCTCTGTCATACATTAAACTCTTGGAAACTGAAACTGAAAGAGCATTTAGCTTTCTCCTTGCATTTTATGACAGCAGAAATCCTGCAGAGGCATTAAGGCCCATATTTATACTTTTTCAGCGCCGCACGCAGAAAATGATGCAGAAGCGGCGAAAACTTACAAAATACAATTGAATTTTGAAGTTTCCGCTGCTTTTGAGTTAAAGAATGACACACATGCGGTGGTAAAAAAGTATAAATATAGGGGGTTATTCTAACTTTGGAGGAGTGTTAATCCGTCCCAAAAGTGACGGTAAAGTGACGGATATACCACCAGCCGTATTACGAGTTCCATAGGATATAATGGACTCGTAATACGGCTGGTGGTAAATCCGTCACTTTTCCGTCACTTTTGGGACGGATTAACACCTCCTCCAAAGTTAGAATAACCCCCATAGTCTGCTCAGAACTTTTATTAACAATAACCGTGATCTGGCCTGCTTAACCCATAAAACCTGTTTATAAGTAAATGTATTCCCCCAAAGAACACGGGACTGCTGCTGCCCGAGAACGGCACCAGACCATTGAAAGACATTTTTCTGCCTGCAAACAATGTATATGTCTTCAGAATCAGACAATATGTAAGGCTAATTGAGATTGAAGGTAGACATATTTGCCGTCGTTTACTGACACCCTATTGTTCGTTTCTTAGTTTTTAATTTTTTTTTATCAATCTTATAAAACAAAAGTCACATGACAAATGATCTGTAATTAAAGGAAAATATTATTTACAAAACAGGTGCATCTCTTTACAAAAAAACTTCTCACCTTCAAAGAAAAAACAATTCCAAATGTTTAGAAAAAATCTCAGCATGTATAGTCACGAAACCAATGGAAGAGAACACAGTTTCCTCCCATAATGCCCTCACTGTAATGCTGAATACTGATTTGTGGTCCTCCTGGACTTCTAAATTACCTCTCACAACTACAATTCAAAGACCTCAGCAAAATGGACAAACAAGCATTATCCCTCCCCACAGAACTGTAGCAGTAAATACACTATAGCACAATAGAATAAACAACTCCCCCAGAATGGCACATCCCACAACTCATTGAGGTGTAGGCTGCTTCTAAAACCACGGACCGTATAGTCAAACCAAGCCTTGCTGAGCAAATCCTCAGAATACAGCAATTCCCAAATCAAAAAATATGCAACTAATCCATCACAGAAATCATAAGACGGTTTCTGTCTGTAGTGTATCACAGACGCAATACAAATGTTAGTCGTTGGAGACATCCTCTGCCAGCAGCATTTGACACCATTGGTCATCACATTCTTCCTCAGATTACAGATGATCTTATCTAATTCACAGCTAAAGTGTCAGGTCCACTTTCGAAAGGACTACTCCAGTATGGTAAGAAGATATCAACAAGCTCATGCCCCCGTCTTAGACTATTACTTCTCCTCATGAACCGACACAGCACTAAACCCAGCTTCGAGGTGAAAAGGGGCAAACCATTTCCAGCCTAGTACATATCTCCAGAATGTAACTAGTTTAACCATTATCAATCATGAACTGTCGGATAGTAGCCAAGTGTAAAATGCATATACCATTTGATGGATGCATTTGAATATTATTGGATCAATAAAGAGTACTCATGGCTGTTTTCAGTTTCTGTGGAGGTGGTCCAAAAGGGTAATGTGCCCTTTTTGACTGTGATGGCTCAAAGATTGCTCTTGCCTTATGCCAACATGGCAGTGGTCTCTCAGGAGTGAGCATGCAATAGTGACTGGTGGTTTCCTGAACAAACAGTCAAGCAGGAATGGTTGTGGAGATAGTTCTTTAAGCAGAACATGATAACGCTCTATGCTCATCTCTTGTGATGTTAAGCCGCATGGCACTCCGAAAACATCTCTAGCAGTAGCATTGTGTGCCCCCGCATCAGACTAATTAATGCAAACTACATCTTTAGCATAAAGTCAATATATGATAGAGGGACAGTGTGTGGAGACTAGGGCCTAACATACTAACTTGTACATTGCAATATACTATGATGGGATGCCATCATATGGATTGTAGTGTGCTGGGATCAGCAAATCACAATGTCTGTGATCGCATTTTCAATAAAGTCAATTGTTTTTAAAATGCCAGCCATTTTCCTTAAAGGAAATTTTTTTTTTGCTTGTTTTGAGGGTTGCCAGCAGTCCAGTGTGTTATATTCTTGTATGTTAAATGATGTGCCACTCTGGAATCATGCTGTCTCCTGGCAACTGAGCTGCTGCTTCTGGAATCTCTGGAGATTCCAGGGAGGAGAGAGATCGGTTGGTGAGGAGGACAGCTGGCCCAGGGGTCACTGCTTATTGTGAATAAAAGTTAAACATTCACATAATGGAAGGACTTGCAAAATGATGTCTTCCCATTTACAAATTGGTTAACACCTTCTTGAAGAGTCGGTACAATTTCAATGTTTTCCCACCAGATTTAAGTCATAAAACATTGATACATTTCTTAACAAACTGCTGTTGGAAGTCAAGCACTACACTTGTCCCTTCCAAATAGCGTTTTCCTATGGGTTTCTAAACCCATTTTATGATTTACTAACTGGTTACCAAATAGCAAAATGGGTTTATTTCATAACAAATAGCTATTTTGTGTTTGCAAACCCTGTGACTTTGTAAACACTATGAAATAACAAAAGAGCAACCAGGGCACTCCAAAAATAGTAAGTCCAAGATGCGTACAGTTGCATAAAATATTTTAATCCCTTGTGTTAGAGAAGACGAAATACAGCTCAAAGATATTTCATATCCATACGAAGGCATGTGAAAGTTCAGAAACAGCCAACACGTGTTTCGTCCTCACTGACTTTTTCAAGGCTCAAATGCTAAGGTTGAGGAACAGTATAGAAAGTACTTCTGTTAAGCCTCACTTGTAGTATTATATCAAAGTTTGTTGACTAGTCCAGTAATATGTACAGTAGCCCCTTGTGATGCAGGAAAGGGTAAGTTTCCAAAGTTGAGGAAATGAACTGTGATGTGTAACCGTAATGCAAAAAGACCCTGATATGTAGGTCTAATGGGACCCGGCCTGTGCTCATCCAGAATCCGAGAGACAGGAAATATATACGATATAAATGAAGGGAGCCAGCGCATGATACAGCTGCTGTAGTATGTGGAGGCTTTGTAAACACTAAACTGATTTGTGGACCTTATAATGCCCAAAGCAGATAAGTGACTCAGACAAAGGCAAATAATAGGGGGTTAGCATCCTGGTGCAAGGTGGGAGAAATTGGGAACTATACTGGAACACAAAGTAGAGTATGTGAAAGGAATTAATCTGGCAGACATCCTTTAACATCTCCAGCACAATTACCCTTCAATAGTCTGTCAGCTTTATGCACATAATGGCCATTACTAGGTATCTAAGGTAGTCTAGTGACACCTGGTATTTCGTCACAACTGGAAGTGTTTGGGATTGTGTTTTACCGCTTAGAGTACTTGGATTCCTTAGAGACTGCACTAATTTTAATGGGAGTAAACACAGTACCAGTCTGTAAAAATTGGAAGGTGTGGTTAAATGTCACAAAAGTTGTGTGGGAACATTCCTCTACTGCTTTGCAACACGTCTTGATTCACATACATTCATTAATGACATTTACATTCTTCACCCACCCCTAAGAATGAATCTTAGACATCATCAAAACAGATATCACTCAGAGGTCAACCTTTTAGGGCCCATCCAGGTTTTAGCTCACATTGCTTAAATTCCCCAGTGAGAAGTTCTTTTATGAAGAATTCAGAAGCTGATGGACACAACCACACAGGTCCAAAGGTCAGAATCTGCATGAAGGAACTGTCCAAGTCCATTCTGTTCTTAGAGCTACCAGGGATCTTCACAGTGGAATTGGTCAATCAATGAATTCTTCAATCATACATTATCCCCTTGCTAAACTCAGGGAAATATTTGGCTGCTTTTTGCTGAGAGGACAAACCCTTCAAGTCCCTATCCATTCTGATATTCTATAATGCCTGAGATAGTCCATGGACAATCAATAATTCTAGATCTCTCGTTTTTTTTCATTCTCACCTCAACACCACGAGTGTTTACCAAGGTACTGGTCCACACAGTGGTCTTCCTACTAGCAAAAGGAATTTCCCTATTTTACCATTTAGAAACATAGTTAATTTATTTTGATTTTCTTTCCAAAACTCCCATCTGGTTTTCAGACCATATGACACAGTGAGGCTGAGGAAGGGGCAAACATGGAAGGAATGGCACACAGGACAATGGAAAGTATACTGGCTTCTAGATCTATATTCCCCAGAGTCAGATTTGAGCCCCCAGATGCTAGATGACTGACACACGCAGGCATGCTCACAGGTCAATAGTGGCAGTTAGAGTATTTAGGCATGAGTCACATTGAGCTCACTTGTCTGGCAACAACGGTTGTTGTGTCTTCTCACTGCACACATTAGTTAGCATCCGGCTCAGCAAATTCTGTCACTTTTGTTGTTTTACCCCTGCTTGGGGAAGACCCTTAGTTCCCTCTCTTAATGTGCTAATGTGCCCTGTTATAATTTCCATGACCTTTCTGTCACATAAGTATGTTACATCCTGTCACCTCCCTTCCTGTGTTGTAGTGGGCTTCATCTCCTGCTCCTGTGGAGGTTTTGAGGTACACTCTGGGCTAGCTAAAGCATACCTTATACTTTCCCTGGGTAAGTCCCCATCTGTGGTATTTGTGTTTCGTACTTCCCTTCTGTGTATAGACCTCCTTGTAATTAGTGTTCGCTCACCCGTAGGTGGAGCCCTAACCCTGGTAAGGCTTACTCCAGATACTGCACCTCAGAATGCAGTATGGATCTTCTAACTACCAATCTAAAGGAGAGACTCTTTTTCTAAGTTTCCCCTACCCGCCTTTCTTCTTAGCTTCAGTCTTTTTCACCATTCTCAGCCTAATTCAAGGGGCTGAGTCGAGTTCCAGGTGGGCAGGGAGGAATTGCCTTTGACCCCATCATGAATGCAATACTGCACCCAAGGTAGTTTTCCAGACCCACAGAAAGATGGAGTCTGAGGCCAGCCTTTTGCAGGTCATTGCACAAGCAATCAGCAAGATCCACCACAATTATGCAGTGGTGCTCCAGGAGCATGCTTACCTTTTAGAGAAACTGAGTCAGGCAATAAATTTGCCTGGGTCTTCCAGTGCAGCAGGAGTTACTTCCACTACTTTGCACACTAGAAACACCAATCTTGATTATGGAAGGAGTATTGCTTAACTGGTAATGCAGTTGTATCTCAATATGCCTCTTCTGTTTGTCACTCTGTGAGAAATGTATGGGAGAACTGTTTTGCTTTCAAACCTTTGTGGCTCAACAACTCCTTTTTCTAATAAGACCACAGCAAATTGTAAAGGATCAAGCTAACGTCACATTTATATTGTCCTATCTTCCTAAAGATTCCTGAGTTTCGGACACTCATTTGATTTTAAGTCAAAGCCCCTGGCTACTGAATGTTGGGGCATACTTGCAGCAGTTTACTGATATCATTGAGAATAGACTAACTTGACTCTCGGCACATGCAGTGTTACTCTCCTTTTGACAAGAAAGCAAAGACCTGGTTCCAGCAGCTTATGGTAGAAACCGCTTGGACAGATAACTCTGCAGCAGGAGACTTCTATCAAAGATTCTAGAAGGTTATCATCCCATTCTCTGCTGACACCACATCGGGTTTTCTCTGAAACCAACTAGCGATTTGAAGATATTTAAATCTTGCGATGGAATTAGTTGTAAGTCTGATCTTGGAGTCCCACAAAATCAAAGCGTGTCCTTCCTGCAACTGGCCCTAGCTAGATATGTCAGCCTTTAACAATGGAGCAGACAATGAATCTTGAAGGCACAACGAAGTTCCAGGAGAGTCCCATATAGGGGCCAAGGCACCATAATATGGAATACCAAGAGTTTTTCTTCTACAATACCATGTGTCACAAGCTGCTTCCAGGACTCTTAAAAAAATATTTTTAAAGTATTTGGGGTGGCCAAATTTAAACAAGAAGTGACCATGCTTTTCCTTTAAATCCACTGTTAGTACTTGATAGCACGGGGGAAAATGCATGGTCCTTGGCTAATAATGCCTGTAAATGTTTTAACTGGAAGGCCCAGCAATAGACCTGAAAATCAGGTAATACAACCGCCCCCACACATTCTTCTTTTCAGCGAAGCTTCCTCCCCGAGATCCTCACACTCTTGTTAGGCCAAATAAAGCTAGTAAGCTCTACCTGCAACTTTTTAAACCATCCTGCTTTAAAAAAGAGAGGCAGTAAATAAAAAATAAAGGAGAACTTGAGGAGAATTTACATTTTAATCAGATTGGTTCTTCCCAGCAGCAACAAAGGAAGATGTGACCAGGACAGGAGGAGTATTCTAGTATTCCCCCTCAATCTATCAAAATTACCCTGAGCCATCCTATCTAAGTCCTTTACAGCCTGAATACCCAGATATCGTATTTGTGCCTTCGCCAGAGGGCTATCCATGGTTGTTTTCCACATCATTACTTCTGTCCTGTCTGGATTCACCAGATATCTGGAAACCTTCTTGAAATCTTCCAGGATCTCCAGTATTTTTGGGAAAGATATTTCGAAAGTCTTGGGTATACATCAAAAGATCATTGGCGTACACCGCCTCTTTTTTAATCCACTGATGATATTGAAAGAGAAGAATTCTCTGGTCATTCCTAATTCTTCTAGCCAAGAGTTCATTGTATAAATTGAACATTAATGGAGACAGCGGGCAACATTGGCGATTACCTCTTCCAATACTAAACTATTGTGACAAATTCCCATTCACCAATACCCTTGCAACTGGAGCCGTATATATGGTCTTGATTTCCTTGAGGAAATTATCACCTAGACCATTATGTGTCAACGTGGCATATAAAAAAGGCCAACTCACTCTATCGAATGCTTTAGCTGCATCCACCTTCATAATAGTGAGCAGAAGTGATGTCAATTGTAATCACCAGGTCGAGAAGATATCTATTTTTCATAAAACCAGACAAAGACGTGCAGTCCGAGGATGGGCACTCGCTGGATGTCTGCCTTATGTGGCAAGTATTTTGGTCTATGCTTTGGTCTACTGTGAAATCCACCCCACTCAAGAAAAATCATCTTTTTATAACCTACAGAGCGTATTTGGCATTGAAAAAACTTGCAAAAATGCAAAGCTGGTGGTCATGGAAGAGATGCTGCCTGTTATGAAATTCCAGGACTTGCCTGTGAAGGGTGAGGCACATTCAAGTCCCTTTCGGGTTCCAAGATTCACCTCCATCAACTCCTCAAGCTAACAGCAGGTGGACTCCTTACTACCTTAGCTCTCATTTATTATTAAACCTCGGCGTGCTTCATGGATATACAATTTCATGCAAAACATGGTTTAGCTAAACAACACAAGGAAGTTACTGACCTATCATAGGAACTGATGGAAAACATTTGATTTCTGAGATGTATTTTGGGAAAATCCCTCTTTGGGAACAGCATTAAATAATGAATAAAATTATTCAGTGTGGGCTCCTGCCTTTGATATTGTGTTATAACCGAAATAAAGGTTTGCCCGCAACAACTCATGGGGCCTGGTTTTAGTACTGTATTAGGTATTCCTTGGTTGGAAGACGCAACCACTCTACTGACTGGGTAAAACAGACCATTACCTTCTCTTCACAAAGCTGCCATCATCACTGCTTCCCAGGAAGGAATTGAAAAAGGTTCTTCCTCTAAGGTGCTGTGTGGTGCATTAGAATGTGGATCAAATGCAGAGACAAGTGTCCTGTAATGATCCCTAGAACGTATTCAGTAAAAGTGGAAATGTTTAATTGCCACCTCATCGCCCATATAATTGTCCCATCAATTTGACTGCCAGAGCCAAGATTCCACATGTGAAAGCAATTCACTGATAGTGAAGGAAGATAAGATTATCTAATAGTATATTGAAGAAAACCTAGAGAAGGTGTTCATTCAGCTAAATCAGCAGGAGCCCCAATGTTATTCATCCTCAAACTGGGGAATAGAGGTATTTTGATTTTGTATAGTCTACAGAGAGCTCAATGCTGTAACAGTCCAAACCAATACTCCTTACTTTTAATTATAGTCCTCTGAGATCAAATAAGGCCAGCAAGATATTTTCAAAGATTTATCTCAGAGGAGGTTACAACAAGGCATTGTATTCAACAAGGTGATGAGTGAAAGAAAGTGTTCAACATATATGGACACTTGGAATATTTGGAACTCTCTGGGCTGTGAAACATTCACTAATCAATATTTCATGAATGATAATTTTGGAGATTTATTGGACACATATATCATGGTCTATTTTTTATAATATTCTGTACATTTCAGAGTCCTTAGAAGAACATCACAGACATGTCAAATAAATACTAAGGCACTTAAGGAAGCATTCACTCTTTATCAAGTTAAAGACAAGTTTTTTTGAAATATCCGAAGTTGTATTGTTTAGGTTTCTTATAACACAAGCGGATGTACACATAGACATCAAAAAAGTAAAATGTATATGGCAATAGGGAGTTCTGAGAAATGTCAAGGAGATCCAGAGTTTCTTAGGATATTCCAATTTTTATAGATAGATTATTCAAGACTTTTCAGAAATTGTTCATCCCATATCTCACCTGTCACCAAAAGAAATACTCTTTCACTTGGGTAGAGAACAAAAAAGACCTGACAATAGAATAAATTCAGTTTGTGGCTTCGTATGCCTAGAACTGTGGCTCACTAGAGGCATTATCTTGAAGGAGCTCAACATACAATTGCCAGGTTACAAACATTTAGGACACCATGCGTCCATAAAATGTATGAGCCTTGACATGACAGGTGCTCCTTGTTCCTTTCCAGGTTTGCCCATGACATCATGTACCTATCAGACAATAGACATGGAAAGAACCTACTCGATTCAGCAAAAGGATTCTTACAGCAAGTCCTAAAATACTATCAGAAATTTGATGCAGAGCACTACGTTTCACAGGATGTTTGCAAAAGAATGAAACAAAACAGTATTTAAGTTAGTGGGTACAGCAGCAGTGAAGCTTTCTCTTCCTAGCCTTTGCATGAGCCACCCAGTTTTCCATGTACCCCACATTAAAAAAGAATATTCAAAGAACCCCCAAGCTCCTCCCCCTACATTGATGGATGGAATACCAGAATATGATGCAGAGATTATTTTAAATTCTAAGTGGTAAAGAGGTTGAGTTCAGAAACCACTAGCTTGAAAGAGGTACAAAGTGTTTGATGATTGATGGGAACCAGCTTCTTTTGTACATGCCCCTCCACCCTCCATGAGAGCTGTTCATCTAAATCAAAGGTTCCTCTGCAAGGGAATCATTTGGGGATGGGGCAACTCTCATGTTAAGGGACAAGGCAAGACACAGAAGAGGCAAACATAAAAGAGAGGACACATGAAACATTTCCCATAGTCAGAGTTGCAGCCACTAGAGGTCCAGCATGTGCAGATCAAATGCTTCCAGATCAATAGTGGCAGTTAGTCTAGTTAGGCCTGACTCACACTGAGCTCACTTATTATGCAGCAGCAGTTATTGTGACTTTCTGCTCCTCACATTAATTTGTACCCGACTTAACTAGTTTCCTTGATTTGTTGTTTTTCCCTCTTTCAGATATCTTGATTCACTTGTTCCCTCTCATGGTGTGCATTGCTATCTTCTCTTTGTGCCTTCTCTTAAGTTTGTACTACCCATCCAGTCTCTTCCCTTCACAGTGCTGCAGTGGTGCTAATTATAGAGTACCATCTGCTTGCACTAGGCAGTCTCAGTGTGTGGGATTTCTGACTCTTACTTGCCATTTGTGCATAGGCAGGTGAAGATCTAATCTTAATAAGTCTTACTCAAGATGCTGTGCTTCAGATTCTAGCATTGATCTTTCAACTATTGACCTGCAGGAAAATCTATCTTTTTCTCCATTCCCTCACTTCCTTTTCTCCTTAGCTTGGGTCTTCATTACCATTCTTGATCTTGATATGGTTCAGGCAATGGCCAGTGGCTCAGGCTTTTTCAAACATTCCACCCATCACCTTTGTATTTCATCTGCTTCCAGGCAGAAACATGGATATCATTGGGCAACCTTGAGGAAAGTATCATGGGAGTTTTTCTTCAGAGGTGGCACCAAGAAAAACTCCTGTCTCAACTATTTAAACCTGTTTACACAGTTGTAGCATTCAACAAGAGAGTGGTTTCTAGTCTACTGCAAGTGCTGTAGGTAAGAAGTTGCTTTGGTGGGCTCACCTCCATGTGTAGCCTCTGCAGCTCAGTTATCACTCTTGTTAGCGTTCCTGGCCAGAGAAATATGATACAATTACTATGGTCTCCCTTGCAGTCACTTAAGGTTTAAAGTATGTCTAAGTTCTGAGGACCTGAAGAAGTTGATAGTTTTAAAATTGGAGACAGTTAGCAGATAGCCTAATCAATTAAGTGCTGGCTAGAGCAACATGTTTGTGGTAGATGGCATTGTATATTTCGGAGAATTACAATGGGCATATGGGCACTTCACCATGGTCTTTCCTCCTTCAAAATCTTTCTACTGTCATTACCACATCTATATGAGGATGTTGAGTTTCAGCATTCCATAGCTTGCTCTTCTGTTCAGTGGGACTATCTCCTTAGGAATGGGCAAGTGATGCCCTGTCTGGTCTACCAATCTGTTGTATGTCTTGCTTTCCTACACACAATTCCCAAACTCTTAATGATTTGGGAGGTGTAGATTTTGTTCTGGTGGTTCCATATTAGCCCTGGAGACTGCAGTTTCCTCTTATTCCCTGAATATTTTTCTGGACGGGACCTGTATCTAGCCCTCTACGCAGGCTACAACATTCTATGCATGGACTGCCAGGTGAAGCCAGGTGAGTTCACTGCAAAATCATTGCTATGCCTTAATCCACTTTCATCCTGCTGAATCTCTCCTTTTTCATATAAAAAGAGCGCCCACCTGCTCTTTCATGGGCCAACTGCCCTATCGCCCATTCATCCCCCTGAAAGCCTTCTGCACCTTGCATCCAGATGCCTTTTGCGACACTATCACCAAAGCGTCTTCTTTATTTTTTCCTGTACAATCTGAATATTTGGTTGGATGCCACAGAAGACCCTCGCTCCTCTGAGCTAGTGGACTTGTTCACATCTATTGGCATCATGCAAGCTACCTCACCCACTCATTACATGGACCATATTCTAGATCTCACTTTCTCTTAGGGAGGTTCCTCACGACCAGCTGTGCCTTCCCCATGAGCTGGTAAGATTACTTTGTGCTCCCCTTTACTATTAATTTTTCAGTCTCTTTTACTGATGTCCCTTCCATCCCTTGGGTCTGTCTTCATTCCTGGAATAGGGTATCAGGAGAAAAATGGTACTCTCTTCTCACTGTCACTCTCCCATCCACTCCTCTCTCACGTTTGTGAGGCAGCCATCAATTATCATGGTTGGCTCTCCGATATGGCCAATGTTCTTGTTCCTATAAAACATCAAAACCAACTCAGGAAAAATGTTTTAGCAGTCCACTTCATCCCTGAGTCAGCTGAAACCAAAAGAGACTGTAAGCAGGCCAGGCACCTTTCGAGATTTGACTATAGGAGCGCAGTACCTTGCTGAAGCCATGTAAACAACTAATAGAAAAAAACCCATGCAAGCTATTATGCCTCCTCTATTTCCTTGACAACTGATTCTTCCAGCACAATTTTTAAGATTGTATTGATACAACATCCCAGTCTTCTTCAATTTAACCTTCTCCAGAACTGTGATTCTCCTTCTACCTTTTTTAAAGACAAGATTATAAAATGTACCAATCATTTAACAGCTTAGGTCATGCATTTTTCTATGATTTGAACTACATTGTATTCTCTGCTCTCTTCTCCTCTCTCCTCTGAAAAAGCATACTTTATGCTTAACAGTATTTCTTCTTGATCCAGGTCTTGGCTTGATGATCGAAAAAGCCATCTCATTCATCATACCAGTCCTTTTGAATATGTATCATATGTTCTTACTAGAGGGACAGCCCCTAAAGTCTGGAAATCTAGCCAAGTCATGCCCCTCCTTAAACCTTCAGCTGACACTACCATTCACAAAAATTAAGGGCCAGATGTATCAAAGGATTTTGCATTCGCAAACGGTGCATATCGCAAAATTCGACCGTTTGTGAATGCAAAACTGCCTTTCAAGATTTATGAAAGGCATTTGCAATGCAATTTCAAAGAATTGCTAAAATAGTGATACCCTGAATTTGTGACTCCGTTTAAAAAATCGCAAATTGAGATTCTCTAAATAGGAAATCGCAAACAGGGAATTCCTATTTGCGATTTCCAAAGCACATGTATCAAGCATTTCCTAACTGCGAATTGGGCATTTAGGAAATGCAATTACAACCAAATCCACTTTGGTAGTAAGCATGTGCAATTTAAAAAAAGGCATTATAAATGCATTTTTTAAAATTACATATAGCGTACACATGCCCCTAGGGCATGTGTGTGCTTCACATGTCAACAAATATTTTTTTGAGGTGCATCAAAGGGGGCCGTAGGCCCCCAGCACCCTGGGGTTTGCTTTACCTAATTCGCTAATTCCTAACAGGAATTCGCAAATTAGGTAATGCAAAACCATTCTCACCTATGGGCCTACAGGCCTATAAGGATGAATGGAGTACCATTCCCTAATTGCGATTCTGTAATAGCTGCCACAAATCAAGAAATCGCTATTACCGACTCGCAAAGGGCCATGTATCACATTTGCGATTCGGTAATTGCGATTTCTTAAAAATCTCAAATGCTATTACCGAATCGCAAATTGCAATACCCACCCCATTCGCAGCTATGGGCCTATTGGCCCATAGCTGCAAATTTTTTGCATTTCCAAAATTGCGATTTCTGAACCAGAAATCGCAATTTTGGAAATGCAAAATGCCAGGGTGCTGGGGGCCTAAGGCCCCCTTTGCTGCACCCCAAAATCATTTTTAGCAACATGTAAGGTACACACATGCCAAAAGGGCATGTGTGCTTTACATGTTCAATTTAAAAATGTAGTTTAACTGCATTTTAAAATTTTGCACCAGGTTACCACCTGGTTGCATACCATGGTATTTTGCAAGTGCAACATGCCATTCTGCGAAAAATTGCAATTTGCGATTTTTTGCAGCATAGCCTTGCGACCTGGAATTTGCGAATCGCAAATTGCGACTCGCAATTTCCAGGTCGCAACGCAAGAAATTGCAATTTTAGCGATTTCTTATGTGTGGTCTGCGAATGCCTTTCATGCATCGCAGACCACTGTTTTGCACTCGCAAACGGCCACATTTACTGATTCGCACCGTTTGCGAGTGCAAAACCTTTTCATACATCTGGCCCTAAGTCCCTTCGGTAATGATGGACCAACGTGGCCTATGTTTGCCATATACACACCTCACCCAGGTATACTAAACATGCAGGCAGCTGATCTGCAAAATCTATCCATTGAGATAGTAACACTATATAGATGACTTGTTCAGTTCATAATGTGAACTCTGAACACGAGACCAGTGCGTCCAGCACCACTAGCACCTGCTGGATATCAATTGGCTACTGGGACTAATCCACAAGCAATACATACTATCATGGGTAAGGAACCCACAGAACGAGAGAAAATTCAGTTCTTTATAGCCCAGAAAACAAATCAGCTGGAAGCTGTGCTTCCCCATTCAGGGCCACAGGAAAAACATAGAATTCTCACAATGTGCTTACCCTTCGGGATGGTTCACTTGGTGGATGACTGCGCCACATGGGGTGCAGTCTTTGCTGCTAATTTACACTACCACACTTGCCAATTTACAGGAAGTGTTAAAACAAATTCAGAAGGAGCACGGGGCTGCACCAGCCCTGGATTTGGGAATGAAATTAATGCGTAAATTCGACAAAGTCTCCTCAATCATACTCAGTAATATTAAAGGGGAAGCAGTAGCACTGGCTATACGCCAGCACCTCAGAGAGATTCCACACTTGGACCAGGAGAAACAGCTACCGAAAATGATTTCCTATACCAGTATAGGATGGGTTAGATTGGGAGCCAAGCCAAAGAAGCTTGTAAGACAGAGTACCACCCTTAAAGAGGGAGCTAAACGAGCACAGGAGGGTTCTAAGAAGTGCTGGGATAAACAAAAACAATTTAAAGATAGAGAAAATCAAAGAGCAGATTCTCCACACCCGGAGAACTTTGACAGGAGATACGCTCTCAGAAACAGAGAAAATATAAAAGCTCTTGACAGATATACTGATTCACGTCCCTCTTGTTCCTTTCAGGATGCACCGGATAGACATAGCGAGAGAGGTGGGCCGTCCTGATCGATGTCCTGAATACATGAAACAGAAGAAAGACTCGCCACTGTCTTCAGACAAAAAAGAAGATAAGTCCCCACAACAAAAGCCACAGTTTAAAAAGAAAAAGGTGGCAGCACTGTCAGTTAAAAATACCAGTACACTTGAGAGTATTGCTGAAGAACAAGACGTGGGCAGTGACACTGTTAGACAGCACAGCAGAGGTCACAATATGTCGCCAGAGTCTGAAAGATCATCTGGATGTGACAGCAACTAGCGATTTTATTGCAGTTGCGACTGGGGACGGTTGTGTCCTCTCACCCGACAGAGTCCATGATTTAAATATCCAAATTGAGGGAGACGTAGAGCGCACCATTGGTGTGATATTTTGGGATGAACTTAGGTGTGATATCCTACTGGCCGAAAGGGACTGGCCTCCTGAGCACATCCGTAAGCTTCCACACGGGGAAGATGTCATTGTGCCTTCCTTCTCTGATTTTGTTCCAGAAGTGGCAAAACTAGCCTACGCTGTCAATTGGGCTTTAGCGCAGGCATCTGCGTTGTACCGCAACCATGTAGGTTGGGAAAACTGCCTCTCTTTGCCATTTAATACCTATCAGGTCTACACCCCAACCTCAGCCCCAGAATCCTGTTAAACATGAAGCAAAAGCTCCAGTGAAGGAGATCCTCACTCAGCTCGAATGCCAGGGAGTAATTGAGCCCTGTGTCTCTGCAATGAATAACCTGTTATTCCCAGCTGCAAAACCAGACCATTCCTACAGAATAGTCTTAAAATACAGACACTTAAACAGTCATACACGTACATACGCTTAACAAAATTCACATAGCACAGCACTAATTAACAAAATAGTGCACAAAAAATATAAAACAACCTTGGATATCTCCAACATTTTTTTCCCCCAAAACTTAGCACACGAAAGTCAAGACCTGAGTACATTCTCATTTGGTTCACAAAAAACACTTCTGCCGTTTGCCCCAAGGCTACAAGAACAGCCCAGGGCTGTTCTCAGCCCTAGTAACATCAATATTACATGATATTGATCGCGAGGCGTTGTCTTATGTGGATGACATCTCTCTCACAGATGACGCCCTCAACATTCATCTTGCCAGGGTAGATCGGATTGTTTTAGGATTCGCAGCCCTTGGATACAAATTTAATTTAAGGAAGACTAAAATAGCCTTTCTCAGCATATTGTTCCTAGGATATGAGCTATCAAACGAGGGGAAGAGTTTGGCCCCGCACTTTCTAGAAAAAATGTGCTCAACTCCACCCACCTAACACTCTCAAGAAACTACAGTCTTTACTTGGTCTCTTTTATTTTGGCAGCACATACATTCCTGACTATGCACAATGTATTTAGCCACTTTATGACTTAATACGCCCTGAGTTTTCTAGAAGACTCTGAATAGTTGAACACAGACGCATCCTTAGGGAATTGCAACAGGACATGCTAGAAGCAAAATGCTTGCACACCCGTGACAACAAAACAAATTTGATCATCAGAATAATTGCTGGTGCCATTGGGTTCACTTATGTCACCTTTAATGAAGGCGACATGATGCCCATAGCATATAAATCACATTTATACTCCAATGCAGAACAACGTTTTGCACCAACAGAAAAAAGTCTAACTGCAGTTGAGATGGCTGTCATTAAGGAGAGGCCACTTGCCCTAGGGAAACGCATCATTGTCGTTACCCCAGAGCCAGCCTTAAAGGCTGTCACCAAAGCAAGCGTTCCTAATGCTAAAGCATTACATTCACGCTAGATTCGGTGGGCAACCTCCCTGACTGCCACCGATGTTGATTACATCTTTGATCCTAAACTTCAGACACAAGCATTTCTCCAATATGAACAGGAGTTCCTCCAGATATTTTGCCACTTGACAGATACCATACTGTAATTTACCTGGATGGTTCAGCACAACTAGCTGTAGGTACCAAGCATCAATATTCAGCCGCCTGCGCAGCTGTGAGCGGATGATGAAGGATGGAGTCTTCCACCCTCACAATACCTACACGCAGACCTTAGGGGACTGCACAGCTCAGCTGGCTGAACTCAAAGCCCTTATTCTAGCACTAGAACACACACAGCCAGGACTACTGACTTTGACTGTCTGTGACTTAAACTACTGCGTCCAGTCCTACAATGATTATCTTAATCATTGGCGATTGAACAGGTTTAGAGACTCCAAAGGAAACACCATAAAAAACAGAACTCTGTGGGGGAGGGTGCGGATCTTAAGGATAAGCTACCTTGTGTCCATGTAGTACATACATTGGGCCACCAACGTGTAGGAGTACACATTTTCAGCCAAATCAGCAGTAGCTATGGCTTCTGTGGCTGCAGTGACTCATTCTCAGATAAGATTGGATAATGAAATTCTGACTGCCGTAAAATCTTCGGCTGTGGGCAAGTTTCTTCCAAAAACATACCCTACAAAATACTCTTACCACATCAGTGCACAGAATGTTGCCAACACAAAAATTCCTGGGGTTGGAGATTGAGCAATGCTCAACCAGGACCAGAGATTAGATCTCATCGCATGGGAGTGTCGCTTCTGTTCATGCTGGTATTTCGGCCACAGTATCACTCTTACAGAAATGCTTCCGGTGGCCCAGTCTATACAAACAGACTAAGCAATGCGTTCTTTGTTGTGACATTTGACAGCAAATTATAGGCTCTAACATCAAACGCCCACTGCAAACATCCCTCTTAGCGTCCAATAGGCCACTACATTGTGTGTACCTGGACCACTGCTGTCTGCTCCAATCTGATGGTGCATACAAATACATCTTAGTCGCTGTAGATTATTGTTCTAGATTCCTATGGGTATGGCCACAGCGGTAAGCTGATGCTTGAACTGTTATAAAAGACTTGCTGATCTTTATTGGTACATATGCTGTTGCAGCATTCCACTCGGACCAGGGCCCTGCCTTTGCCTCTAAGGCATTCAGGGACACAATGGGGACGATGGATGTTGAACTCCATTACTCCTCACCATACCATCGCGAGGGAAATTCGGTCGTGGAGAGGAGGAATCGTGATCTAAAGCAGTCCTTAACAGCTAGATTATTAGGTTCTGTCTGCAGTTGGCTTCATCACCTAGATGGGGTCCAGAGAGCACTGAATAATCTGCCAAGATGGGACGCACTCCATATGAGGTTCTCTTTGGGTTACCTATGTATGTCCCAGATCTTGATGGTCCTGGTTTGGTGGTAGCAGACACACCTTTTGACATAAATGAATGCCTCACCTTTTTACAGGAGCTTCAGCAATTTTGTGATAATAACTAATTCGCCAGTGCTGCCACTTTAGGAATAAAGGATTTACCAACAACTTCCACTGGCTAGATTCCTAAAGTCGGGGATCTGGTTTGTGAGAAGATCGCTGTGAAGAAGGAATTTGGTCACCCTACAGAGCACCGGTCCCAGTCCTGGGAGTACAAGGTACCAGAACTGTCATCTGCCTGGTTCCAAAGCAAACAGATTAATTTCCATTGATGACATACAACTTCATCATGTGGCCTACCCTGCACAGTAGACCAAGAGGTCCCTTGGGTAGTTCCCGGTCCCCTCTCACTACCCAACAGGACATACCTCTTCAAAGCAGAAATAACAACACTACGTCTGAGTACACAAGTATGCCGCACGATGCTACAAATACCTCCTTGACCATGGGGAGGGCGGAAAATTAGCTCTTGCTGTTTCCAGTTACCACTTCAACCACAGCACCTGTCCAAGATGTGGCTGTTTTTTACACCAACACAACACAAACTGACAATATCGTCTACTATGAGCCTCCAAGTGAAGTGGATCCAGTCACCAGTAATGCACCTTCTCCTGCATTTGCAGAGACTGCTTCTGGTTCCTTTAATGATATTGATGACTATTCTTCAAACTCATCCACTCCTGTGATTGAAAATGTTTCAAAGACACGTAAGCTGTATCTATGGCTTAAAAAAACAATTTAATTCACCTATGGAACAATTTATGGTTCTGCTTGATATTTTTTGCATTGTTTTTATGGATTGGTTTTGTGACTGTTTTCTTTTTTCTTATAAATATTCATTACCTTCCTGAACGCTCCTCTGTTGAGCCTGTGGATGAAGTCTTAACTCCATATCATTCCTCAGATAAGGTCCGAAGAGACTTGTCCCTTGTTAATATTTCAGCTGTACCTATTCCTGATGGTATTGTGTGGGACAACGTTCCATTTGATATATACGGGAACTGAGGTAATTCAAATTCCATATGTCTTCAAAATTTCTATGACTGATGTAGTTACACCTGGTGTTGTATTTGATGATTGATATGTCCAGACAGTTGATTCAATGTTAACTGAAATGAAGGACTATTCAGTATTTGAAAGTAATGATGTATACACAAATACAAAGAATTATGGGGAAAAATTCTGTTATAGTAATTGGGGGCATTACTACCTGCACCGTGCCACTAGACATAGACCAGTATTTAATTTCACACAGTGGAAACACTGTTCAACACCATCTGTGGGGAGCCCAAAACATTAAACAGATAAATGTACTTATTTTTTCTGGGCATGACACAAAAAATGCAGAGTCATATTATTTCAAGTTACCTCCTTCCAAAATTAGGAATCTTTTGCTAACTGATACAACACTGATTTGTTCAGATTCCTTTGTTCCCAGTCTTGCAGTTGAAGGTTAAAAATACTGGAAGAACACTATTGATTTAAAGAGTGTATGGGGAACACAAGAGTGGCAAATACAGGATAAGGAAGCTTTATTTAGAGCATGCCTTATTCCTGTGCAAATTATCTTTTTGAATGACACCATTCAACTGACATCCTGTCTGGGGTTAGCAACACTAAAAGAAATGAATACGCCCAGTATCCCCACACTGGCAAGGTTTAATAATTGACAATACTTCCTTAATGTCACAGAGGAAGAACTAGATGCACAGACTGGTACCTAAAACTCTTCACTTTCCAGTCCCGGCAGGTGGTTGATTTGGCCATTAGACACAAATGGGTTTCAGGCACATTTTGAGAATCCCTCAGAGGGTTTCAAGATTAGCTGGCCAGACCCTTGCTTTGTCTTGGGTCAACACATGGGTATAGTTACAACATACTGTGTGGGTAAACTGTGCCAACAGTGGGTACAGGCAAACACGTTAGCCACAGTTAAGGAACATCTTAACACTCTTTCTGAAGATATATACTTGCAGGACTTCTTGTTAGGTCCTAGAAAGCCACGCTCTAAAAGATTAATCTATGCCATATATAATGAGATCTGGAAGCTCTCACAGATAGAAGTTGCTGCACATTTAAGGCAGATAGACAACAAAAATTTAGAAATGGCAATGGAATGAACACTGTCTAACAGGATTTATTCCCTAACAAATATAGGGGGTCATTATGACCCCGGCGGTCAGCGTTAATATGGAGGAAAGTACTGCCAACAGGCTGGCGGTACTTTTCTCCATAGTAAGACATTGGTGGTCTGGCTGAAGCCAAACCGTCAGTGTACCACACCGACCACCACAGCGGTAACGACTGCGGGGCTGGAGACTTCAATCACTGGCCTGGCGGCCGCCACTTGCCCACCTGCAGGATTATGTCCCTGTCTACTGCCATGGTTTTCGTGGCATCCTTACCACCACGAAATCCATGGCGGTAGGCACTGTCAGTGACAGGGAATCCCTTCCCTATCACTGATAGGGGTTTTCCCCACCCCCTCCCCAGGTTTCCCCCCCACCCTCCACTCCAGACCCCCCTTCATACACGCCCCTTCCTGCACACATGCACCTACGCATACACACAACCATTCTAACATTCATCCACACATACATACTTCCATTGACACACACATCCACACACACTTACATACACACACGCACACATGCGTTAACACAACTCAACATACATGCACTCACCCCCCCAAACATGCACACACATACAAAACGGAACACACACCCACACACACGCATGCACAGACATACACCCCCACCCCCAGAGGCACACACAACACCCCCATCCCCCTCCCCTGTCGGAGCACCCGACTTACCTGTAGTCAGGTGGTCCTCCGGCAGGACACGGGACAGGGCGCTGCTGCCAGCAGCAGCGTCCACCAGCAGAACACCACCTGGCCATATTATTCTCATAATACGGCGGTCTACTGGCGTGGCGCTGCTGGTGGCAGTAGCGCAACCTTACTGCCATCCGCCGGCATGGCCACAGCCAGATTTCCGCCATCCTTCTGGCAGAAATCCCGCTGTGGTCATAAGACGGCGGACAGCTGGTAGCTGTGACGATGGTCTTTTGGCGGCCGTCGCCATGCGGTATGAGGTTTTTACCACTGGTGTCATAATGACCCCCATAGTGTTGTCTGCGATAGATATCATTCAGACCGACATGTCCCTTTTATATCATTGGCAAATTCAGCTGCGTTCCATCATGCAGTTAGGTTGGACATTGCAGACTCTGAAAATTGGCCGCGTTCCATGGAAGTATATTCACAATAGTGACTTGTTTGCTGCTTTTAATATACCCAAGGAACAACAGGCAATGGCTAAAAGGGAAGCAACTTTTACCATGCTTCACATAGAAAAGTCAGAGAAGTTGCCTTTCACAGTTGCAGAAAGTCCATCAACAGTATGGCTCCTACAGGGTATTATTAATCTGCCCATTTCCACTTTTCGTTTTTCAAAATGCCTGAAACATCTTGCAGTGGGCAGGTGCGAGCGGCTAGGCGATAGCTATATTAAAAAAAAGTGGGAGTTGCCCTTTGAATACAAATGTCTGAACGGTAAAACTGAGGTCTTTCTCAGTGAAAGCGAATGTGAGACTACTGTTAGTCATTCAATGATCTGCAAGCAGGTGCCCCTTCATGGTCTTTGCAATGTGGGGGTTGCAAACTTGGCCTGTTTTCTGAAGGGTTCTCCTGTCCCTTTGATTTGACCAGCATTTCATGTACTTTCGAATGGAAGTTATGTAGTACTGAGCGACCAAAGCTGTTGCAGTATGCAATCATGAATTGCCTATGCAATTTCAGTCTCTAAGGTCATTACGTGTTGTGGACAAGTTTTATTCCCCCCCTCCACATGAGAGATAACAGTATCAGAAATGTGGCCTCACATTGATACTGCTAATGCAAATTATGACAAGCTGAGCAGGTTTAAGGCGATACTGTTCCAAAAATAATTTGCATTGACATCGGCTGCTCTCCAGATTGCCAGATCATCAGCCAAGATACAATTCCTATTAAATACCAACTTCCCCAAGCATTTTGGAGAGCTGGTATCCAGAATTTTCAATGCTTCGAACACTACCGGGATAGACCATTTCTTCAAGGCTATTGGGTCTGGATTTGTTTCCATCTTCCAGACTGTCTTCTGAGTTATTCCATTTGCCATCCATTCACTCTTTTCAAGTGTGTTTGGCGGATTTCCAATAATAATAGCATTAATAGGCAGAGTTAAATAGGCGGAGTACTACTGCTACTACTTCTGTTTCACAGTGGTTGTGTCTTTCCAGCTACGCGAAGCAATGGAGCCACTGCCACCAGCTCAACTGTGTTGTGAATGCATGGTTCAGGTCTTTAATGCTCCGTTGCTGGAAGAATTGGTCCGTGATTGGTCATTGTCATTCCGACCACTCCTATGGTACGTGCAACCAGTCTTTCGCTGCGTAGGGTGCGTCTTCGAACATTTGCCTACAGTGTGTCTTGCTGTTCTGCCAGTGCCTCCTGTGGACCAAGCACTGCTGATGTCCCGGATGAGGGTTCATTCACGGTCGTGCCCTTTGAGACTAAGGCTGATTCCCGAGGCCACTAATGAGCTGCCCTTGGTGAATGATCTGGCTCTTTTTGGCACTGTGGAGAGTGCCCCTTCTGCAGGTGGACTGCTATGCACTACTGGTCCGTGGATCCGTCTGCCTATCCTGTCATCAATCTAACATCCGACGATGTGGCCTCTTTCCTGCGATCCTTTCCATTCAATGGCTTCGAAGATGCTCTTCAATATCATGACTACTGTTAAATGGATTTGTTGATTGGCTTCTTTTACCAAATTCAAAGTTTGCATTTATTGCCCTTACTTTGGCCTGCTGTGCTTGTCATGTTCGACATTACGGGGGTCATTCCGACCACGGCGGGCGGCGGAAGCCGCCCGCCTGGCGGGAACCGCCAGAAGACCATAACGCGGTCAAATGACCGCGGCGGTCATTCTGACTTTCCCGCTGGGCCGGCGGGCGACCGCCAGAAGGCCGCCCGCCGGCCCAGCGGGAAAGCCCCTTCAACAATGAAGCCGGCTCCGAATGGAGCCGGCGGAGTTGAAGGGGTGCGACAGGTGCAGTGGCACCCGTCGCGATTTTCAGTGTCTGCAAATCAGACACTAAAATCTTCATGGGGCCCTGTTAGGGGGCCCCTGCACTGCCCATGCCAGTGCAGTGCAGTGGCCCCCAGGGGCCCCACGACACCCGTTTCCGCCATCCTGTTCCTGGCGGTAAGAACCGCCAGGAACAGGATGGCGGGAAGGGGGTCGGAATCCCCATGGCGGCGCTGCTTGCAGCGCCGCCATGGAGGATTCCTATGGCCAGGGGAAAACCGGCGGGAAACCGCTGGTTTCCCTTTTCTGACCGCAGCGGTACAGAATTGTGTTTTTAACTGTTTTTAACATGTTCTTAAGATACAAATTTAACTAGTTTTTATGATTTTAGCTTTTAAGTCCAGTGCATTTTAGCTAGTATTTATTCACCTTCAATGGCGTCATCCTATGGCATCATACTTGTTACGGCAATGGGGAGGGAGTAGTGAATCCTATCTTGTTTTAATGGGACAGAGGAGTTAGCTTAGACTTCTGGCTTGCGGACCTGTGCCCCATCACCTAGTGACTTTTACCCTACTTAGCTTGCTCTGTTTTAACACAATTATTTAATTATATGTTTCCAAGATGGCTGCATTGTTTCTAGTTAGGCCAATGTTTTAGTTTCACGTTTCACGTTGTAAGTGCCACTGTGCTAAGGTGTCAATTTCAAGCAAAAAAGATAAACAAACTGTAGGTTTACATTAGGTACTTTCCCTCTTCACACCTTTGAGGGAATTGTTTACAATAATTGCTGTTTCAAGCCTGTCATGTTATCTATTGTTTGGGAACAGTCCTACGTTAGGAGTCCAAGCAGATCTGTATAAATGCACCTCACTTAGACAGATAGTCAGAGGGATTCCGACCAGATGCCATTGCTGCTATCGATGCTGCATGTTGCCTTGATGCTGACCCAGACTTCATGTCCCCACTGAGTCTGAGCTAAGAGACTTCATTTCACGGTAACAAGGCTTGGGGGGACTCTTCTCTTGGACATGGCATTGTCAGATTAGGTTTAACACATCTAGCTCTCTTTTAGGTTAGAGTTTAGGTACATGACATTAGGGTATCATATCTAATGTCATTTTATGTTATTGCGAGATGGTGAGGGTTTTTGTATTAATGACTCTTGTCTTTACCATTCTGTTTCTTGTATCATTCATTATCCTAATCATTGCAGCCCATGCAACTTATTGTAGATTGCAGTTTTGTTAAATAAAACCTATAGAAACCTTACTGCATCTTCTTTGTTGCCTGTGTTTGATTGCGACATATTTTGGTAATGTGAGAAAGGGGTCATTTCTGTTCAACCACTACACTCCCTGAGATGTCACACTCTTGAGTCCATGCGTAAAGGCTGCCACAAATCACCTTTAACTGTTTAGGGTTTTGGTGAGGTGCTGCTTGTGAGCCAGGAGGGTTGGGACAACAGTTGTGACTTGTTGTAGGACTGGCATAGTCACCTACAAACACAAGTACTGTCATCCTTAAACCAGCAGTCTTGCCTAGAGCGAGAGTCAAACTATGACAAGCTCCTCCGTGCTGATTACAACCATGACTTTGTAACGTTCTTGTAAATCAGTGCTTCTGTAAGTCTATGCATTTCCATACCCATTAAGCAATTTAAAAATATGTTAGCACATAAGCTTGCTCATTTAAGAATGAGGCACACAAAAGCATTTCGATGGAAAACCAAAGAAGAAACAACAAACACCTCTTGTTTCTCCCAGTGGAAAGTCACATGACAAAATCTTGACACTCTTCAAACAAGGAGACCACAACAGCCTTCCAGTGAATCTGCAAAGAAAGAACTCACAAGATTCTGTCATGATATCCACAAAGAAGGGGCATGCAGCATCCTCTTCAAGTCACCTTAAAAGAGGATCCAAAACATTGTGCTCATCTAAATGAAAAGTAGACAGCCAGAAAGGAGCAGCATTGTATTGTATCTGCAACTCTGGAGTTGATGACAAGCTCACCCAAGGATCTGTATGGTCCCACTAAAAAACAATTTGTCTTAAGTTTAGGCAAACAATGAACATGTGATAAACAGTAATGCCATGCATAGTTTTGTTATGCTGTTCCTGCAAATCAAGAAATTTTACAAAACTTCTTACCTCATTTTGAACGACCACTAAGTGTTGGATGTCATTCTCTTTATGATCCAGTGTTTTCTTCATTTCTTTGCTTTGAAAGTTACTCCGGGCATCACTCTAAAAACAACATTTAGGAGACATAAGCTATTTAAAAGGCTTACCTCAGAGGTTATATTCTTATTTGACTTGGCACATACGAGCACATACCACAAACACACACACATGAGCTGGTGGTTGCCACTAAACTTCATTTCACACCCCAGATGGCTACAGACACTCTGATTCACATAGTTAAACAAACATTGGCTAAATCGATAGGTGTCCACTTTTCCACTTTTAAAAGTGATTGCCAAACCTTTGACTTTGCCAAAGCTAGTTTGCATCACAGGAAAAAAGCAAAATAGCATTTCTGAATCACTGCACCTGTGCGCACATATGTGGTTATTCTGGATTTTTTTTTACTATTTCTTTATAAAACATTCAGGGATCACAGCCCTTGCATCAAAACACATACACAGCATGGTTTGTTTTTTCTCTTATGAAAAAGAAAAACCATTCCAAGATAGTCACCAATGTGTGTACGAATACCTAATGATGCTCTGGTCACCATTCTGGCATTTTTTTAAAACATTACTATTTCACAAAGACTGACAGTCATTTTAGAATGGCAAATTAAAATACAAAAATTAGAGCTTTCCCTGAAGGGAAGGGGAGATGATTAACCTCAAGAGAGAGTTGGAGATGGGGGGTGTGAGGTGGAATGAGCCGATATGGGAGAGGAAAGCCATTCACTCCCCTGGTGTGCTAAAAGAAAAATGAAAAAGGTACTTCCCACATGTCAGCAGTGGAGGTACATAGCTTATTCAGTCTAAGGATGGCAAAGTGGGTAGGACAAAAGAAGAAGAGGGAGAAACCTACTTAACTAAGAGCAAGGCATTTATATAGACTTGAAAATCATCCAATCACAATCAAGGGACTGGTCCAAAGTGCACTCTGTATATTAAAATGGTCACAATATGTCTTCAACAACAGGCAGTTAAAGCTGTCTGTAGGAGAGGCCTAAAAACCTCATAATTGTGAGTAAATGTGATCCAGTGGCTGTGACATGTTTCTAACTTCCTCTGCGAGACTTGAATTGAGAAATTATGAAGAAACTGAGTGACCGGGCGTATCATGTCATCTTCCTGTTCTTCAAATGGGGGTGATGTGTGATGTCACTTGTATATGTTTTATTGCAGTAATTACTAAACCATATCTAGAAACACCACATGAGATACTAATAAAGAAAATATATTCATGAAACTACATAAAACCATCTAAACATTTATGTTTACTACAGACACATACACTACAATAGTGCTACAGCTGCAGTTCATCAGGACACTTAATTCATGGTATTCAAAAGCAGAAAATACACTTAGAATAATCAAATTACCAGGATTCATCAATCTCTATAAATAGGTATTGCACTACTAGCATGTTCCTCTCTAAAAGCATACTAATATTCTGTGGAAGGTGCAGTCTCTGCTTTTTGAGATCTTAATCACTTTAGCTGTTTGTTGGGTAACCAACCTATTGTATTCAATACAGATTTAGAGTAGGCTTTGAGTTTATCCATTGGTCATTATTCAGTGGTTTTCTTGTCCATTTCACTTCCCTGCTCTTAATGGCTTGCCTCCCTAGTCATGTTTTTATCCCAACCAAGGAACATGTATCCTTCCACTGCTAGGGTCACAATTTGTAGTGCTGGGCTATACTATTTTCTGTCCCTATCTGTGTAGTGAAATATGTGTTTTTGACCGCTGACTTTGTGTTGCACTACTTTGCATCTGGATTAGTTGTCCAGTGCTCACCAGTTGCAGATTAGATTTTGTATTCAGTTTAGCTGCCTATTGACTTTATCGTAGCATTAGACATTGCTATGTTAAAGCCGTCCGTGTTTTTCCACATTGTAAACTGTGCTTGTTTTTGTCTTCTTTCTCACCGAAAAGCTAGGACATATTATCACCAAACAGTTAGTCAGTCAGCACAATAAGAATGTACCAGACTGTTTTTTTGTTGTTGTGCAAGTAGGGAACGGTTTAGCCTTGAGAGAGACAATTTGGGAGACTGGCCAGTTCCAACCTGTTTCTTTCAAATCTGACCTACATTAGCCAGCATGTTTGAATATTTCTTTTTTATGGGAGGGGGTTTTCCAGAAAGTCCTTCTACGTTTTTTTAGGATATAAAAAGACTGCCGTGCTCAGTAACGGTGAAATTTCCGAGACCTCGGTCAAGATTGGACGTCAAATGCTTGACATCTGTCCCATGAGGGTGGACTTCTCTTTCTCGCAGTTGAACGGGGTCATCTTCTTGCTGGCATGAGAAAGATAAAGCATCTGAAAGGCCCTACATGATTAATTTTTACTTCATTCTTTGCTTTGCATTATCATAACTACATATATTTGCTGTATACACTGCAGTTGAGAATCATTTTGGTATATTTTCCTTTCATTGCTGTGACTATTTTTAAATGTGTGCTTTCGACCTACTAATCTCCTTTTTTAGTAACCTCGTCATGAAATAATAATAAATGTCTTCTTTGAACTGAGAAGTGCATTCCAGAGATTTTGTCAGCTCGGTCATTAGTGAAAGCAAAACATTTTGCCATAGGTTGTTAAAAAGAGGGGTTGGAGGTTGAGAGTGCACGATTTAAAAGTGTAAATATGTTTTTGTTCAGAGAGTTAAAGGAAGCACCGCAAACAATGTTTGAAAATGCATGTGAAATTAAAATGCCTTATGATGTATTGGCAAATGTTTTTTCTTGATTTTCAGGAATTTCTAAGTTTTGGGATGGATGCTTGGATAAAACAAAAGTGTTGAATGTTTTTACATGTTTAGAAAAGGTGCTTTTAGAACAGAATGATATCCCTTTTATTCTTGACAGGGGGGTTTGGATACTTTTGTCTGCTTATAGAAAAATGCATGAGAGATGTAAACAGTTGGAATATGAAAATAAGAAATGAAAAGGCAAGGCAGCCAAAATAAGTTATCATGAGATAAAGCTGAAATCTACCAAGCTGTTACAGGAGAATCTGACTTTTCACATTCCAGTAATGAGGAGGTGAAAAAAGGTAGGGGCCAGTGTGAGCTGCATGAGCAGAGTGTAGTTCGTGCGCAGGGTAGCCCACAGTTTTTGGCAGGAGTTGAGATGCATTCTTTAAAAGATTAGCAAGAAGTTGGCAATGTTACCAGTATATTTAGACAACTTTTGCAGAGTACGATGTGTACAATTAATTCAGGCAAGACACAGGTACTGTCGCAAAATGTGCAGGTTCTGGGTATTCAGTGGAATACAGTACATAAAGAGATGTTGCTATAGGTAAAACAAAATATTTTGGAGTTTGTTACTATTTGCATTAAGCAAGAGACACATAGTTTAATGAGATTGTTTGATTTTTGGAAACAGCATGACTCTCATATGAGTAAAATCTTAAAACTTTAGTACAAAGTAACCAGGAAAAAACATGAGTTTGAATGGAGTGAAGAGCAGCAGTGTGCTTTTGATTTGGCAAATTAAAGAATTCAACAGACTTTAGACTTGTGTACAGTGCAAGAGGGAGATATTGAGTTACATGCAACTGTTCAGGGACAATATGCAAATTGGAATATGTGGCAGAAACAGGGGAGGACGAGGGTGCCCCTAGGTTATTGGATTAGAAAACTACCTGACTCTGGGGAACGCTATACTCCTTTTGAAAAATAGCTTTTGGTTTGTTATTGGGCTCAAGGGGATACTGATCAAATGATACTACCCTCTGGTGCATGTCCTATACGATGAGATTTAGGTGAACTCATCACCCACTGCAGAATTGGTATTTCAGGTCTCAGAATTACGTTATGACGTCATAACGTAATTCTGAGACCTGAAATACCAATTGTGCAGTGGGTGATGAGTTCACCTAAATCTCATCGTATAGGACATGCACCAGAGGGTAGTATCATACACTGGATCTGGTACATACAAGACAGGGCTCGAGCAGGACCGGCAGGCACTGCAGCCCTACATGAAAAAGGTGTCACAAGCCATTGTACAGGATGAGGAGAGAGTGCAGGAGGTACCACAGGCAAAAGAGTCACCAGTGAAATGGAGTGTGCCATTTGAATTCTTGTCCCTGAGGACAAAGGCATGTTTGTTTTACTAATATTTCATTCAAATGCGTGAATACTAAAAGACATTGGAAAGCAGTGTCATACAATCCAGTTACTGAAAAGTTATTGTCTACCACAGGAGAAGGAAAAAGTAGCCAGTATACTCCTTTTAAAAAATAGCTTTTGGTCTGTTATTGGGCTCAAGGGGATACTGATCAAATGATACTACCCTCTGGTGAATGTCCTATACGATGAGATTTAGGTGAACTCATCACCCACTGCACAATTGGTATTTCAGGTCTCAGAATTACGTTATGACGTCATAACGTAATTCTGAGACCTGAAATACCAATTGTGCAGTGGGTGATGAGTTCACCTAAATCTCACCGTATAGGACATGCACCAGAGGGTAGTATCATACACTGGATCTGGTACATACAAGACAGGGCTCGAGCAGGACCGGCAGGCACTGCAGCCCTACATGAAAAAGGTGTCACAAGCCATTGTACAGGATGAGGAGAGAGTGCAGGAGGTACCACAGGCAAAAGAGTCACCAGTGAAATGGAGTGTGCCATTTGAATTCTTGTCCCCTGAGGACAGAAGGCATGTTTGTTTTACTAATATTTCATTCAAATGCGTGAATACTAAAATACATTGGAAAGCAGTGTCATACAATCCAGTTACTGAAAAGTTATTGTCCACCACAGGAGAAGGAAAAAGTAGCCAATATGCAGAATTGTACACTGTGTGTCAGGCTCTAAAGCAAGAGCTGCCTGGGACTTGTCATTTTTATACTGATTCTTGGTCCACTGCCTATGGATTAGCCATTTGTCTTCCCACATGCCATGCACTTAACTGGTTCATTCACTCAAAGGAGGTGTGTATCAAAGAATTGTGGCAGGAAATTTTGGAAATGTTAGAACAAAGTCATAGTTGCTCATTGTCCCATTGACTCATTAGAACGCTGGTTCAATTCCCTTGCAGACGTCAAAGACAAAAGTTCAGAGGCAGAAGTGTCAACCCAGAATTCTGACTTGGTGGGGATGGGTAAGTGGGCGCACCAGAAATGTGGACACCTGGGAGAAAAATCCACTTACAGGTGGGCGAGGATTAGAGGGATGTACATTCCCCTAGATTTGATAAAAACTGTGATTTTGCAATGTCCTATTTGTCAGCGCACATAACAGAGTTCTGTCCCACAAACAGTCAAAGATCAATTGGGGAGAGGAAAGTTACTAGGACTGATAGAAATGAAAGCTATTCTGTTAAATAGTGAAAAAGCTGATTTATTCATACAGATTGGAGACAGATTTGCCCAACTTGTCATAAAAGCAGTGTATGGAGGATTGGTGAGGAAGGGGACTGCACCAGCCCTTCTGACAGTGCTAGAAAAGGTAAGCTGTGATTCAGCAGATACCTTAGTGCTAAGGTGTGGGTTGAATCCCCATGGCCCTCCAGATCCTGCTGAAATCATAGCAAAGGGCCCCAAAAATGTCCTGCTGATTATAAAACAAGGAAAGGTAAACGGAGAGCACATTTCAGATGACAAATGTTATGTGCAAGAAAAATCATACTTGTTTCTTTTACAGATCTTACTACGACTTGCCACTGACCATGACTGTGCTGTGTGGTCTCCCTTCGGGCGTTTGCGTGTGGAGTCAGGGGGGAACTGCACCTCCAACTTGAACCTGATTGATATCCTTTGTGCAACGTTCCTGCTACTTTTAAAGTACAAAACCTATGGATCCATTTAGTGCTACTTGTGCTTCACAGATTCAAGTTCTGCATAGGATCAATGCAGAGTACTATGGATGTTCTGTCAATGTGTTTGATTACATTTGTCCACTGGAACTAACCCATGGCTTGTAATCATCTGATAACTGATGCAAGTTTCATTAAGCATGTTTAAGTTGCCAGTTGGCTGACTATTCTCGTATGGGAACACTTATATTCCAGTAAACCTTGCAGGTGAACCGTGTACCTCTACATGATTAAAACACATGATATTTTCATCAAATTCTACACCTACTTGCTATCTTAGAGACACTATTCAATCAGTTATTAACCCAATCAATATATATAAGCTTCAGTCTTTTCATTGTAGGTATGTCTGGTTTAAATGTTCATAAGATCAATACATTAATCGACTTCCATTGTACAATAGTGATTGCTTTTATCATTTCATTATGTTGCTGTGTACAATGCAAACCTGATTTGCTTATAATATTTTCTTTTTTTTTTAAATAAGAGAAAAGTACGAAGTCATTGATCAAAGGGTAGGAATGTAGTGCAATATGTGTTTTTGACCACTGACTTTGTGTTGCACTACTTTGTACCTGGACTAGCTGTCTAGTGTTCACCAATTGAAGATTACATTTTGTAATCAGCTTAGCTGCCGATTGACTTTATTGTAGCGTTAGACACTGCCATGTTAAAGGCTGCACATTGTAAACTGTGCTTGTTTTTGTATTCTTTCCCACTGAAGAGCTGGGACATATTATCGAGGAGGTAGGCGTCAGCAGGATAGGAATGTACCAGATTGATGTTTTTTAGTGAAAGCAGGGAACGGTTTGGCCTTCAGAGAGACAATTTGGGAGACTGGCCAGTTCCAACCTGTTTCTTTCAACACTGACCTACATTAGCCAGCATGTTTGAATATTTCTTTTTTATGGGAGGGTTTTCTTCCGGAAAGCCCTTCTCGGGTTCTTTAAGATCTAATAAGGTGGCCCTGCTTAGTAGCAGTGGAATTTCCAAGACCTCGGTCAGGATTAGACGTTGAATGCCTGACACATCTGTCCTGTGAGGGTGGATATCTCTTTCTTGCAGTTGAACGGGGTCATCTTCCTGCTGGCATGAGAAAGATGAAGAGGTTGGCAGGCCCTACGGTGATGAAGTTTTACTTTATTCTTTGCTTTGCATATTTATAACTACATATATTTGCGGTGTACATTGCAGTTGAGAATCGTTTTGGTATATTTTCCTTTCATTACTGTGCTATTTTTAAATGTGTGCTTTCAACTTACTAATCTCCTTTTTTAGGAACCTTGTGGTGAAATAATAATAAATGTCTTCTTTGAACTGAGAAGTGCATTCCAGAGATTTTTGTCAGCTCAGTCTTCCCACTCCCTCAAGCCTCTTACTGCTCAATCCCTTTGTGTGCTACCCACCACTGTATCAGCAGACAGCAATCTTCCAACATTCCAAGATTCCTGCCCATGTGTGTACAACAAGTCATCTTGGAATGATGTTTCTTTGGCTTTATGAAACAAGAATTGATAAAGACAATAGGTGTCAACAGGTGAAATCTACTGACCATGCCAATGCTTCTTCAACTAGTCATAGATATTATTTGAATTTACTGCAAGAGATATTGTGTTATATTGTCTTATAATATATTAATGGCCACAAAATTGGTTTACCAGTTAGTTGTACTGTGTAACAGTTATGCTAATTAAATAGTGGTATCAAATACTGTATCCTTGTCTAACAAAATATGGGCACAAAATATGCCCAAATGTTTTCATAATCCAACAACCATATCACACAAATTATCCCCAATATCTCATCTTTCGGCCAAGCAGTCGTACTATCCAGGACTGGAAGTTTGGAATGAAAAGGGGTATATATTTATAAATCTTTGAATGCTGAGGATGTTCAAGATCCTCAGCAATGGATCTCTCAGCTACTATGTGACTGGCAGGCTTTTTCCCAGTAATATTAAATATTGGATACTTATCCCCGGTGCGACCAACCGTGATAACCACATGCCATTTGAAAATTCTAAAACTTTAAATAAATTCCACTCAATTTCTCCTAACTAACAACTGTACCACTAAAACAGAAACAGAGGCCAGTTTCAATTCTGCATGTGTTAAGACTTATGGTTGCATGTGAAAGTCTCCCAATCTCACGATCAACCTCAAAGTACAATATCTAATGCACTAACTTCCTACTACATACCACTGTGCCTTACAGCAAGGTAGCATTCATTTTCCCCATCATGGCTCAAGGCACTGAATTCAACAATCATCTTCCACTGCTTGCATTCACCATACACTGCTTTTCAGTAATCTCTGTGGACAAGGTGTATGTCCAAATATTGTACAAAGAAATATCCAACATAAATCTAGCGGCTTATGTATTGCTTACAAAAACAAGGTCCCATTGAGTGTAGGTTTTCTGTTATTAATTGCAATGGAGCAATATTTTTGTAGATGATATTTAGGAATCAATTTTTGTGCCAGATAATATTATCTGTTTATTTGTGCTACTGATATCTTGTGTAGCACTTCCCTTACCCTGCAGTCAGTTCATTTGATGTATTCCTTTCCTTTTCTGGAGTAGGTATTAGTGTATCTGAAACCATGATATTTAATCAGAATGTCAAGGCTTTAATATCGACCTACCAAAATATTGTAACCAAAATATTTACTACTGTATTATAGGTAACAATATAATGGTAAGTTTACATTTCCTATTTTTAACTATCTAATCGGTGAGGCTGGAGATTTCCTTTGACGATTAGAACCTATTGCACATCTAGAACCCACTGCATTCTTCAGCAGTAAGAAATATACACATTGAGGAGCTTATGAAACAGTTAATTACAAAGATAGGAAATGCTTTATCTAGATGTTTCTTGGCAGTATGTATGTATCATCAGGGTGCACAGATGTAAGGTTGAGAAAAGTTAATCAATACTCACTTTTATATACTAGCCATCATAATATATCAGTAGATGATATTCTGGCGATAGTATTTTGGCACGTGGATCCTTTTGTCCTCAATATATAGATATACAGCCATCACTAAGGGACCACTATTACTTGTGGAGGAATGCCTATCCAAATTTTCCCTTCTTGTGGAATGCTCCTTAAAAATTCTACATAGTGTCACTTAAGGCCAGGCTTGCTGTAAATTTCAAATTTGTCCACTATCCACAATGCTCCAATCTTGAATCGATCACGTTCTCACAGCCTGTAACTTTCTGACCAATAGTTAAAAGCTTAAGTACACTGTGAAGGAACACTACATCAGCAAAAAAGCTGATCTTAGCAGAGTTGAAATGGTCTAGCATATACAACTGAGAAAGTGTAACCGGCTGTGCCGCAAAGTCTCTTAAACATGAATGCGAAAGGATGGTCACATTTCTTGTGGTCACATTTCTGTATAATGCGAAGAGATGTTTTTATTTAAATAATGTACTGCAATACATATGAACAAAGTTCTCAGTTGAATGCAGCGTTTTAAATAAGCTGCATATAATCATTTGTTTGAAATAGTGTTATCCATGTAATCGGCGGCAGAGAAGGGACTCGTAATCCCCAGGGCGGCGCTGCCAGCTGCCCTGGCAGATTAGGACCGCCAGCACCGCCAGCCCCTCCAATGGAGGAAAACTGGCAGTGCTGGAGGTCCGACTGCGACTCAACTGCCAGGGTCATAATGTTGCTGTCGGACCACCACATTGGCAGCGGTCTGACCACCACCGCAGCCCTGACGGTCTTAAGACTGCCAGGATCATAATGAAGCCCAAAATGCCCCCAGGAAAATTGGAAAAAGAAGTCCAGTACTTTGGACATCTCATTGAAAAGGGAGTGAGAAAGGCATCACAAGAGAGAATCTCAGCCATACTGAAAATGAGTCCGCAACTACGCAGAGAGAAGTCAGGATGTTTTGGAGAATGGTGGGCTACTGTAGACAGTGGATACCCAACTTCTCCCTAGTGGCTAAGCCTTTACAGAGGCTGACACACAAGGATGTGTCTGATGTGGCACAATGAGATAATTATTGCCTTGTCATATTCCTAGAGCTGAGAGAATGTCTCTGTCATGCCCCAGCTGTAGGGATGCCCAATTCTAATAAATCTTTTGAACTTTTCTGCAGTGAGAGGGAGGGCTGTGCTCTCTCAGTGCTCACTCAAATGCATGGAAATGCTAAGACACCAGTGGTGTATTTTTCAGCCACATTGGATCCTGTTGCTTTCTGCTTTACCTGGCTGTCTAAAATCTGTAGCAGCAATTAGTACATACATTGAGAGGTGTGAGAATATTGTTATGGGTCACCCAATAACTTTATACATGTCCCATTCAGTTGAGATTTTGCTAACCAGGACACAATATTTGACTAGCAGCAAACTTACTAAGTAGAAGCAGATAGTGTTGGCCACCGGGAATGTTGTGGAATTTTGCTCCTCTGTTGCAAATATTGAATCAGGAAAATGCTGAAAACTGTGAATGGGATCTTGATTGTCTCGATGCCACTATGCACCAAGCTGAGACCAGACATCCGAGATAAACCACTACCGGAACCTGATTATGTCCTTCATGTTGACGATTCATGTTTAAGAGATGACAGAAGAAGTCTGAGAGCAGCATACGCTGTATGGTTGAAGCTTTCTGGAGTGGTTGAAGCTTTCTGACTTCAAGGAGCATTCTCAGCTCAAGTTGCTGAACTGGTTGCTCTTAGTAGGGCATGTTGTGTCTCTGACAAATTGAAAGTGACATTCTTGACTTCTAGTCAGTACGGCTTTGGTGTTGTCTGTGTCTTTGGATAACTATGGTCTCAGAGGGGATTTATGACATCTTCTGGATCTCCAATCCAGAATAGAGAACACGTGAGAAACCTCCTCGATGCAGTACATTTGCCTGAGCAAGTTGCAGTGGTCAAGTGCCCTGCACACCACTCTGGAGATCATCATGTGACTTTGGACAATAGATACACCGATGAGGTTGCTAAATACTCTGCTTATAATGACTGTTCATTTAATGCCGAATTCACATACGAACGAATGAATGAGACTAACCTTAGCCTCTTATTGACAAAAGTTGATACTTGGATGAAGTTAAAAGGCTTCAATAGGGAGTGTCTGAGGAAGAACAGCAGAGTTGGGTCAGGTTGTGTTAAAAGAGGTGATGACATTTCGGTTTCAATGGATGGATGACCAGTATTGCCAGATGGCCTGTTACCTTCTATGGCTAGATATTTCCATGGTCTAGCCCATATGGAATGCTATGGTGAGACTGTTTAGGCAGACCTGGTTCAGTCCAAGATTTAGGTTGATGGCTCAAGCGTTGTGTCACAATGTTTTGTGTGTCAACAGACCAATAAAGTCACACTGAGTTACATAGAAGGTCAGGAGGGCCTTTTAACAGAATACTGATGGATTTCCTTGAGATGCCCATGTGCAATGGAATGAGGTATGTTTGGGTCATTGCATGCATTTTTTCCCGATGGGTAAAAGCGTACCCAACTAGGCGAAATGATAGCCTCACTGTAGCTAAACTGCTGTTGAGGGAACTCATCCCAGATGTGGTATACCAAACTCTTTGGAATTAGATTGAGGATCACATTTTAATAATGAGGACCTAAAATTGTTGTGTGCAGCATTGCAGATGGACCAGCGTTTGCATTGCAGCTATAGACCAAAGGCTTCTCGTCTTGTGGAGCAAGTGAATGGTACCCTGAACTCTAGATTGGTGAAAGTGTGTGCTTGCACATCATTAACATGTTCTGATGCTTTACCTTTGATGTCAATGAGTCTTTGGAGTGTACCTGATCGAAAGATTGGATTGTCCCCCTATAAAATCAAAACAGGGAGGGTGATGAGACTGCCTGTGAATGCACTTGTGAACATTACTGATGACATGGTCCTAGATTATTGCAAAGGACTATCTGATGTAGTGTATTCTCTGTCTCATCAGGTTGTATTCGCTACAACTCCTCCGAATGAAAAGCAGTGTCATGGCATCAATCCCGGTGATTGGGTCTTGGTGAAGAAACACGTCAGAAAAATGTGTCTGGAGCCTTGTTGGTGTGGGCCATAGTAGATGATCCTGGTTACCACAACTGCTGTGAAGTGTGGAGGTCTCCCCAATTGGATCTGTGCTTCGCATACTCTCAGAGTCAAGTGTCTCCTCGATATGACAGTCCCTGTTACAGAAGAGCCAGTTGTACAAGAAAGACAACAGGAGCAAGTTAGCCAAGCTGTTGGGGACCAAACTGTGCCTGAAACAGCACTTAGTTGTGCAGAAGGGGGCCTTGCATATGTCACAACTAAGACCAAAACAGAGAACAATTAACTTTGTCCTTGGTGAATGAGTGGGACTCAGAACAAGTCCCCGGAAAAGAGACTAGTGCTGGGAGGAAGCAAGTGGAAGCTGGAGACATTGACCCAGAAGACAAGAATGGGGAAAAGTGAGTGTATCTAGAGAATGAGTGTCACTAACACTTGGTGAAGAAATAGAAAGTTCAGACCTGAGCAAAAGTGAAGATGAAAGTGTGGCACTGAGAAGGTCAGGAAGAACAAAAGTGCCCTGTCACAAGTATTCTTCTCCCAAGCTGACCTACTTTGCAAATGACAGAGTCACAGATAAAGAGTTCTGGGAAGATCAACATGTTGGTTCGGATGGACTGTCATAGACTGAACTTAGTGGTTAAATTGCACATAAAATTTTCTTTATCATCGATGAGCTTAGTTTGTGTAGAAGTTAAAGACATTTACATTTACTAGGATAGGGAACTTTATCACATATTTTTGTAATATTAATAATAGTGTTGCTATAAGGAGTGTTTTTCCTATACGTCCTGTAGAGAAGTTATCCCCTAGTGTTATCCCAAAAACTATTTGTCCTCAAGGTAAAGGTAATTATATGTTAGATGAGAAAGCATTAGACTTAGATGAGTCTAGAGGTGATTTTCTTCAGCAAAGTTATATTTAAAATTGTTATATGAATACACTGGTACGATGAATGCAAGGGAGTGTTATGTTTGTACACCGTTACTTGCTTCAGTGTCAGAAGGTATTGCACATCATCATATCCTGTTAACCTATGGTATTTCTTGCAATTTGTTGTTAAGCATATTTTACAGTGAGGGAAGTTTCCAATATTATTTTTCAAATTATGACCATGTGTTGCCAGAAGTTCCTTTGTTTAAGCATCTGATTAAGAATCCATATTTTAAAAGAGCAGAACTTGCATGGAAATATTTCTTTCCACAGAAACCATTAGACACTGCATATGCCTATAGGCACAATTTAACCTGTTCACTGACTGTCATTGAGAAGACATTTTGTAATTTAGTTGAGGAACGAAAGGAAGGAATTAAAAGCCAAATCTTAAACAAATAAAGATCTTAAGTTACAACATCAATGGAAAAAGATGGAGACAGAAGATCAAGTGCAAGGGGCTTCACTAGCTTTAACCTTAGATTGGTAACACAAAGGGAGGTTGTGCATACATATTGAACAGAGTTTTATAGATCCATGTTCATAGGGGAGAGCGACTGTGTGCATGTTTTTGATGTCAGAGGAAAGAGTGAATTCTTTTAAGATGGAAAGGCTCCTGTAACCCTCTGAAGTGTATTTTATCTGTGGACAAAATGCATATTTTAAGTTGCCAAAAGGATGGCATGGTAGGTGTTATCTAGCGATAGTATTTCCAAAGATCTATCATGTGCAACATCTTGAAGAGCCTGTATGGGAGACGAAGCATAGAACTAAGAAAGGAGCCACTGCATCAAACAGTGGGAGATATTTTTTAAACATAGATTTTATCAGTGGGAGTGATTCTGAATGACAAAGATTAGAAAGTTGTCTACAATAGTGGATAAAATGGCTATTAGTACAGCAAATTTGTTGTTGATAATAAGTGCAGAGATGGTAGTGATAAGGTCAGTCATTTTGCAAAATCGCCTTGCACTAGTTTGTTGCTTGCAAAAGAGGACGGAGTCTATCAGATTTTGAAAGTTCCCCAAGATTTTACTTGTATTCTGGATAAGAGTAAGGATTTCCAGAAGTATATCTAGAATATTTCAGTGTTGCCGAAGGATTTGAAAGAGTTGGAAATGACAAGCGCATGCAAAGCTATTGGAGGTGGATTTTCGGCGTTAGGCAGAAGGTTTGGTAACTTGGGAAGTGGACTTGTAGGTTTTGTATTAAGGCTTTATGGGTTATTTTAATAGTGGTAGTAGTCTTGTGGATTGGATACAAAATTTTCCAGAGTCAAAGATTCAAAGGGGTCAGAAAAGGAAAAGAGCAGAGGTTGAATTGGAAGATAGACAGTACCAATATTACGATGACATGAAAAGTGGGAGACTCAAGGCAAAAGCTCTTCAAAACAACCAGGTTTTAGAGAGTCTCATTCAAGAATGAAAAGGTATTTGTGATGACTCTAAAAGTCATCAGAGAGAGAGTTGAGGCAGCATATTCGGCTGAGCTGCTATGCCTCTTAAATATGTATATGAAAGGTTGGTCATATATCTGGTGGCCACAATTTGGTGGTCACATTTCTGTATAACGTGAATAGATATTTTCATTTATATGATGTACTGCAATACACATGGACAAAGTGTGCAGTTGAATATAATCTTTTAAATAAGCTCCATATAATCATTGTTTGAAATTATTTTATGTTATAATGTTTTAGAAGTATTATTCTGTATAATCATTTAGTATTTCAACTAAAAGTAACATAATTCATTTAAACTGCAGTCTATTAGTATTTTCTTTAGATTGGCTGGAGTGAAGGCCATTATATTTCTTGCTTAACCTTCAACATGAGGCTGTTTTTGCATGTTTTTCTATAAGATGCAGGTGCCAGGATCCGAGATTGAACTAATAAAGGGTCCATTGTGCTCAAGAGAAAAGAAGATTTGCAAGAGGCACCGATATCATGAGGGGAGTCATTTGTAATGGTGGCCATCACACTTCTGAAGGAATGCGAAGGGAGGTGCACGGTCGCAGTGGAGAGTGTCTGAAGTTAACCTGCTAATTAAAAATAATTTAAAGATTTGTTTTTCAGTGAAGATACTTTTGAAATGATGTAACCTCTGAAGGACAGGGACTTAAAGGTGTGGTCTATTCAGTGAAGGATGCAGATTCCCCTTGTCTTTACTAGAGAGCGGACCTTACAGATATATCCTTATATTTAGATTCTCTCTGGCTTCATGCCGCTGCACCTCTCTTGACAGAAACTTCTACTGAAGATTCTGTTTGCTGGCTCTTTACTTAGAACTCTTTAGCATTAGAACTTATGTTAAATGGTCAGGCAGGAGAATTTGATTTCAGAATTGAAGCGTAAGACTTTATTTCTGATTTTCTGCATTATCACTATTGAGATACTTGTCATTTATATGCTTGTGAAATTTAATATAGTACAACACTTTAACTCTCCATTGCTGATTGTGTACATCTATATTATGGTTTTGAGACTCATTTATGTAAGTTTGACTTTGAGCCTGTAATGAAGCCCTTTGGACTTTAAGATGGTTGCGGAGACTTAATGGGTGGCTCCCTGAGTTTCATTGTAATTGTTGTGAACAAAGTTGATGCAGGTTCTCCTCTTCCCTCAAAGCTGAGAAGTAAAGATTCATCGGACTCCAGAATTATTGAGAGAGCCCAGGGCTCCATCATAACCTGCAGTTTCTGTGCTTTAATTTTTTATCCAATGTCAGTAACATCAAAGGAATGAATAGGGCGTTGTTGTTTAATAAGCTTTTCAGCTTCTACTGCAATGGTTAGTGTGATTTTATTTTTGATTGCTGGAAAGCCTCTTAATTGATTGATGTACTCTGTTTAAAAAATAACCTATTTGGACTCAAAGACTTACCTGCAGGAACCACATCAGCAGCAACAAAGACAGTCTGGTGAAATTGGAAGAAACAGTGGCGCACAATGATCCAAGTCCTTGTTATAATACTTCGACAGAGGAACCCTTTTCCAAAAAATGAACAGTATTGTCCATTGTATTTTGTAGAAGACATCAAGAGGATCCTCATTCATACAACCTGCTAGCACTAAGCACAAAGTGACTTGAATGTGGCAAGCCAGCATAAAAACATAATTGACTAGATACTCAAATAAAAGAATCAAAAACAAACAATGACGTTGTTAAAATCTATAGAGTGGCAACATTATATTGTGCAAGCTGTTGAATCTTTCAGTATGCAATAGGACAGTTCCTGAATCCTTCTTGCCCACTCTAGACCCCTGTAATTAATGCCCTATCTCTCTTTTGCTAATTTTAGCAAAGATGTTTGAAAAGACATTATTCATCCAGCTGCATGCCTTTCTTGGTGATAATAAATGACTACATGCTTTCACAGCTGGATGAGACCCTGACACAGCACTGAGCTAGTAGTCCTCTCTTTTCTGGATCATCTTCAGCTTTTGGTAGATCAAAGAGAAACAACTCCTCTAGGCCTTTTGGACCTTTTGGAAGCATTTGAAGCCATTGACCATGGCAGTTTGCTGTTAAGAATTTACAATATGTCTTATGGGCAGTCAAGCAGTTCTATTTCTTTCTTTGCGGAGGAACCCAACCAGGGCCGTTTTAGGGGGTGCGAGAGGTGCAGCTGCACCGGGTGCTCACCTGGATTGGAGGGCGCTGTGTTTAGCGATGACTTACGAAACTTGTGATTTAAAAGCACCTGCTGAAAAGTTCCTTGTGCAAACAGCCTTCAGAAAACAATTAAAATGTCAAGATACCTGTTGTTATTAATGTCCCTGCTAAGGATAGAGATGAGAGTTTTGCCTAGTGGCAGTTTTGAGTCACCATAAAGTAGCTTAGATGGTTAATATGCTTGCTGCAAAGAACATAACTATATTTTATGTGGATAGCTGAGTGGATTTGTAAAGCCAGACTTTACAAGCGCTTTAAAACAAATTCATGTATGTGAAAGGGGGGCTATGGAGTGATATCGGGCACATTTGCCAGGTGGTAGTGAGTGAATCTGAGGAGGTGGTCATGGGGTGCCAAAAAAGACTTTGGCACAGGGCGCTGCCAGTGCTAAAGCCGGCCCTGAATCCAACCTATATTCATGCACCTTTCATAGCACAACTTACGGCTATTCTTTGTGGGGTTCCTCAGGAGTGTAGCTTATCATAATTTATTTTCAACATTAACCTGACACCTCTAAGGCAAAACAAGAATGCATTATTATATGAATGCGAATCAATCGGCACCAGAAGAAGTCATCAGATGTGCCTGGCTTTGCTTCACAACTCAATGCTGCTAACGTCTTATTGGAGGTACAGAGGTGGATGTCAACCAAAGTTTGAATTTGAATCCTGGTAAAACTAAACTGGTGGTTAATAACAAAAACACTACAAAACTGGAATCTGTGGCTTAGCCAGAGGTTACTGACCCACACCCTATACCTATAAAGAATGTAATCTTGGGGTTTATTAACAGTCCAGGTTATCTCTGGAGCATCAGGTGGCTTTAGTGGCTACACCCTGTTTCTGACATCTTGAGTTGGTCAAACAGACTCCTTCCTTATGAACCACCCCTTCAAGATGCTGATAGTCCAAGTGCTGGTTCTATGATCTGATCTTGACTATGAGAATGCTTGTTATCTGAAGATGGATGATAAGTCATTAAAATGCCTCCAATCAAAAATGTTGCAGCTCGTGTGTTAACTAGCACCACACGATATCAACATATCTCACTGATTTTGCCCCAGCTCTATTGTTTATCAATAAGAAAGAGAGAGTTATTTTGAAGACTATGATTATTGCATTGCACAGTCCCAGACTTTCAAAACGTCAAACTCAATCTATTCACAACTTCCAAAACCTTGAGATCTAGAGGACATTGGCAGCTTGATGTCCCTAAAACTTGAACTAAAACATTTAGTGATAGGGGCATTTCAATCATGACAGAAAGAGGATGGAGACATTTGGAAATTCGTTCCACTGATTCCCTTCCATAAGGCAGTTAAAACATTTTGTTTAAGTTACTGTAATCAACCCACAACCCTTTTGCACTCACAGCTTCTGACTCTTTTTTCTACAATTTTATAGTGTTTTCTTCTTTTTCTCTTAAGGCCCTGGTTTTCTGCCATAGCTGTGATCAATAAATTGACAATGTGATACAATATGATAACTGGAAAATCTTAGGGTTTACTTTAGGGTTGAGCGCAAAGTGCTCAGTCCCTGGTGTAATCTCTCTGTGGGCTTTTAACCATGCCCATGTCAAGCCCATCCATTTGGTTGGTTTGTGGGCTTGCTTTTTAAAATTAGCTTGATTTCATTAGTAGAAGGCATGCATACGTCATGCCTCTTTTGGTGTTTAGCCCACCTCGAGCGCACCGGCCAACTACTGAAAAAATACGAGGCTCCATGTTTTCCGTATGGTTTCTGCACTTTCTTTTCTCTTTATTTCATAGGCAGCGCGATTTTGTTGGGAAGGAGTTGAGCGCTTTGCATGACATCAACCCTGTTACATGGATATTTACACTTTTGCCAGTTACATGGATAATTGCACTTTTGCGGGTACATGGATAATTGCAATTTTGCCGATAAGCTTCACTTCTGTTTCCTTTTGTGTGTTTGCTTTGCGCTCATGGTGGCCGTCGGCTCATTTATGTGAAACTGTTGTACTTTTCAGTTTATGTTGCAAGAAAAGTCTGGTTAGGAGTTTACAACGCTAATAGCTTTAACGTGAGTAAACGCGAGACCCATTGCATTGGAAATGCTTGTTTTACTTTGGGCCCACTGTAATGTAATTAACTTTTTCTGTGCTTATTTATGCTATTGAAAATAAATATGACTAAACATGTTATGTAGAATATATTAATTGCACATTCACCCATTGTTACTACATTGCAACAGTCAAATTCCATTTTTTACCACAATGTGTTGATTCTCCCGAAAGAACTTTAGAAGCAACTTATGCTACTCCATGCTCTCCTAGTGTAGCACATTCAAGTAGGTTTTAGGGTGTTAGGTTGTTAGATGGCATTTTAACTGTGGTAGAAATGTTCATTTTGTTCTAGCTGTTTGCAGCATGCTTTTGTGTTGTTGCAATTATATTCTATGTGGTTATTTTAAATGTATTTAGTGACAAGTAGAGACTATTGTAATAAATGCTTTGTAATTAAAGTGTATTTTCCTTAGTACAGTTTGTGTAGAACAAGATAGGTTTGTTTCCAGGCACCACATCATCGTTGGATCCCTCTTTAGGGCCTGTTAGTAACCCAAAAGCATTAACACCACTTCAACTCTGTATTGAGTGGAGTTCTGGGGGGGCTATAATAACCTGCCTTTCACATTCAGGCATTGGTGCATTGAGTTAGGTTCACTCATGTCAACCTTGGGTGTGAAAACAAACCTTTTAGAGCTAAGACAGAGCCTTGGTTTGCACAGCAAAATGGCCGGCCACAACATCAACAAAAATGTTGTGGCAGCCATTACAGGACTCTGGGGACTTATTTCCCTCTTCCTGAAAATGTGTTAAAAATAACAATATAAGGGGCAGAATAGGGATACACCCCGGGCCCAAAATAAAAAAATTATCTTATTGCTGTGATCCCATGGTACTCCAATGGGACTGCGGCAAAAAAATGGCAGCCGCCATGTATTTGTTTAAAGTAAAATGACAGGATCAGCTATGGCCTGGGGGGTCAATTAAACTATACATTGGGGAGGGTGGCATGTGTAGAGCCCCCCTCCATAGCAGATAAGGGCCTCAGGGAAGTCATTCCTGGGGCCCAACAGTATTATGAAATGCCCCCTTACCTGAGCCTGTAAAGGTCCCAGGGACACCATCCTTCTAGGCCTGCCTCACTGTGATGTCCCAGGACCCCAACCCGGTACACAGTTTCCCAGCCCACACAAGCATGGGTAGGGACAACTTGTCTGCTTACACCCTGCAGAGCTGCAAAAATGCCCCCGCTGGGATGGAATGGACATTTGTTTCCCTGCCAGGCTATTGCGAACAGGGAAACGCGGATTGCTCCCGTCTAGGGGGGGAGCAGAGGAAAGAATCTGCTTCTGCCAGGTAGGATCAATGCCGGCTCCTACTGTACCTAGGATAGTTGTATGCTGGTAGTTGGCAGCTCCCTCTGCGGCCCCCAATGTTGTGTCTTATGGGGTGCCCGGGCACCATGTTATAATGCTATCGTTATAGTTAGGTGAAAACATCAGTTAACACACACAGATTCAAATGAACAAAAAACACTGATATTCCTCATTTATAGGTATCTCAAATTCCTATAACTAGTGCCCTAAAGTAACTCAACTCGTGCCCTTCAAACACACTGTTGTAATAAATTATGTAATTTCACATGTTGCAGTGATGTTATCAATGATGTCACAGAAGAAGCTATGAATTATGTAATATGGTAGCCAATTAGCAGTGCATGGTAGGGCAAGTTATAATAACTATAGAACATGACTTATAGTTACTTCAGATAACTAAAACTAGTAAATTTCAGCGTTCTTTTTTAGTTTAAAATGGTATGTTTTAACTTACATTTTCACATCCCTTTTACCTTTGTTTTTTTCTGAGAATTTCTAAGTTTTTTTTTAAATTGAAGTAAGATATAATCACAATTACAAAGTATAACGTCACCTTAACCTTTGTTTTTTTCAGTGGATTTCTAGAGTTGCTGTAATGTAAAGTAAGCTTTCCATTGCTGTGCATGGTATGGGGTTGGGCGCAAGGCCAGTCCTGTGCCTAACCTCTTCAAGAACCCTACAACCAAGCAAACAGCTTTCTGGTTGTTGCGGTGTGTGAATGGTCTCTCAGAGCAAGGTTGCACTGAGGCAGACTTATTAACTTTGTTAAAGAGTCACAACACCAAAATAGAAAAAGTGGGCCTATTAGTTTTATCAAAAGATGAGCATATCAAAATACATGAAGTAGAACTATTACTGTTGTCCAAAAGTCACTGATAATTATAATCAAATGTATATTTAACAAATTCACACAATGTAATGTTTAATGAAAGTGATTGTTATAAAAATGTTTAATAAGGTTTTATTAAAAAAAAATATTAACATATGTCTGAGTCTTTGCTTTAACAATGTTTTTATGACCGCATTTTGTGGGCTGAAAAATGTTAAAAAAGAGACTTGTTGATTTTATTTTTTTTCAATAAAAAATACAATAATCATGTTGAGTACTTCTTTTAACATTTTTCAGTCCACAAAATGCAATAATAAAAAGAACCATAAGAGAGCCTTGCACTCCAGCGAAAGAGCAGAGAGCTCCACCTAGAACTGCCTTTGAAAAATATGATACGTTCTCCTGGGTTCATGGATCTAATGACCCAGGAGTCTCACTGATTTTTTTAAATGTTGCTGCAAGGCTTTTGTACTTCCTGCAGCCCCCCACAACATTAACAATATGTTTGGTGGTCCCCTCCCTTTTTAGGGGCACCACCAGCAACAAAATACTTATTTAGAAAAAAAGCCCTACGGATTATGGAGTGCTCCTTCCCGGAACAATGAATAATAAATGGGTAGCTCTGGCAGCTCATTTATTATTATAATTTTTGTTTGTTTTTTAAATCTGTGTTGGTGTCTCTGTGGCCACCTGGGACACCTATATAACAATTTTTCAATAGGGGCTGTGAGGGGGGAATCCTGGACCCCTGTGCCTCTTGCAGCTTCCCAGCTGGCACACTGTGCATGCGCTGTCAGGAGCCAGCATCTCTGTTTACTAAGTGGATGTGTTGAAGCCCCCCCCACCCCAGGCATCCACAGTTCCATTTTTGTTGGGGGCTCTGGTGGGATCCCAGGGCCCCTGTGACCCCAGCTGGCTCACCTAGCAGGAGCAGGCCATTTTATTATTTGTATGTGGGTGCCCCAGTGCCCCAGTACCTGAGGTACACACAATTCAGGGATAGTTGGGGACTGCAGGTAGTGTGAGTCCCCAGTCCCCAGGCACCTACCACCCCTACTAGCTCCCTGGGCAGCAGCATACTGGGTGCTCATGGGAGCCAGCACTTTTCCCTCACTTCGCCCAGCCTGAAACATTCTTTTTTAACTGCTGTCACCGAGCAGGAGCAAACTCCTGTTTCCTGCCCAGGTGAGTTCTGGCAGTTTCCTGGGGGTGGGCTCCAGGGACACTGCAAAGTATCAGACACCCCTTAATGAGGGCCTCAGGGTCCAAGTAGGCTCACAAAGGGGTGCCTCATTCATACTCCTCCTCACGTACATTAGAAAATTATCCTGGGGATGAGGTCCCCAGGAACTCATTGATGCTAAGGAAGGCGGGGGCCACGCTCTCCTCTCCACTTATTTAAAAAATCAGCCTCAAGGTATGGGGTCCCCCACAGCCCTGGAGTGGCTTGAGAAGGAGAGCTGCATGCCTCCTCCCCTTTATTTCATATTCAACCCTAGAGCATGGGGGCCCCGGGGCCTCAATGCGGCACAGTAAGGGGCCATACGCTGTTCCCCTTTTTTTAAAAATTGTCCTAAGGGATAGGGTCCCCAGGGCCCTAGAGTGGCTTGGGAAAGGAGGCTGCATGCCCCCTCCCCCTTATTTCATGTTTGGTCTCAGGGAATGGGGTCCCCAGGCCCTCACTGAGGCACAGGGAGGTAGGTTGTGTACCCACTCCCCTTTTAAGGGGATTGGGATCCTGGGGCATAAGCAGCTTGGTGAGAAAGGCTCATGCCTCCTCTCCTTCATGAAAATGTGCCATGCCCTGAATGATAGGGTCTCTGAGCCTGGCGGTCTCTATTTTTATTTTTTTTACCCTGATCCCATGTGAGAAAGGAGGGATTATGGCAAAAAAACTTGTTTTTCTACTTTTGGGCTGTGGGATCCAATTCAGCACCCCCCCCCCCACAAAAGGTCTAGGAGAGCAGGCTATCCCTACCCTGCCCACATATAGCCATTTTTCAGACTTTTCAGGGCAAGCGAGTTTTGTAATAGCTGTTGCAACATTTGTTATCATGATGCAGTCAGCCAGTCAGAGGGCTCATTCTCATGGGACCCTCCTTTCCCCACAAGAGTGAGGTGGCTGAAGGGGAAAAAAAACCTTCAGCTAATCAGAATGCTCTATTTTTTCACAAGAGTCCCACGAACCCAACGATCCAGATATACAAATATTTTGGAACCTTATGTTCTCAAAAGCTAATGAACAAATTTACACCAAATCACAAAAAACATGCTTTCTTCTGGAAACAAAATCTAGCTTCCTGACAAATTTAGTGCAATTCCATTCAACTGTTTGAGCTTTAGCATGTTTCACAAATCCCTATGGAAATTGCACGGGAAACTGCATTTTGGGACCCTCTTGTTTCTTAGCCCCTGCTTGACGTGAGTGATTTGTCACACATGCCCCGCAGGAACACAGTCCCACATGGCTTTCAAGTAAACAAAGGCCCGTATGTTTGGTAAGAATCAAAAATACAATGCCCTTGTGCTGGCTTTCAAATAAACACTTACAGAAAAGCAAGGCATCCTGGAGATTATAAAGTTTCCCTCCAACCTCAGCTAGTTCTTCTTAAAGAAGCAGAGTTTGCTGTAACCAAAGGCCCTATAGCTATAAGTGTGCAGATTGATTCCTTAGCAAGTTTCTCCCTGATGACCAGGCAATAAACCCAGATCAGTAATACATTTATTAACCCAGTTCTTTCTTGGTCTGCAATAACAGTGGACCAAGCATCTAACAATGTATATCGCCTGCCCTAAGTAGAAAATCTTCAGTCAGCTGATTTTTACATTTGTCTAAAGAACTGGGCAGCAGGATAGTGCAATAAATGCACACTATTAATCTTTTCTCTACTACAATCAAATCTTAATGAGGTACATATATGGTTCCACCCATACACATTTGACATGTGGGTGGGATTGGATAGCTGGAAGTAGGAGTTTGAGTACTGAGAAGTGAGAAAGGCAGTGAAGTGAAATACACAAAAGTTATTTGAATGAGCTAATTCAAGAAAAGGGTACCAGGAACAGAGACAAGAGTAATAAAGAAGTGAGGCATAATGTGGCGCAAGTGTTGACAAAATGGTGCAATTCATGCATTGCGCCACTTTGTAAATATGGCACAGGGAAAATGTCACTTTAGCGCTGCCTTAACGTCATAAAAATGACGCCATGGTGGCGCAATGGCGGCGCTAAGATGGCGCTAGGGGTTCTTAAATATGCCCCAAGGTTTTACTAGGCCTCTCCTGCGGTGGTAATAAAGAATACATAACCTGATGCACTAACCTCTGTTCGCAGACGCTCCTTCTCCTTGGTAATTTGATGCTCCATCTCCTCATACAATTGCTGCACTTCCTCGTTGTGCTCTGCTATTCTCCTGTCAGACAGAAAGGTGTATGAAGGTCATTCCATGTGCAGACATGAAGACTTTTTATCTGTGTTGAATAGAAGGGTAACCCTAATGTGACCTCATATAAATTGGAACCCAGACTTTGCTCTGATTTAGTGACTCCTCTCAGTCATGCTCTCTTATTAGTTCCAAATCTATTCTTACGTGGGCCTCTTTAAAACACACAATATATTCACACAGTTGCACCTGATAAAGTTAGACATTTTAGTGTCACTGTCTAGCATGTTGGTTAAGTTCATACCAGCTCTGCCAGGTATTTCAATTACTCCATTCAAAATGTCCTCAATACTCTTTGGCTTGTACTGTCTATGTGGGCTTTGCATAACCTGGAGGCCACAGAGTGTTGGAAAAAAGAATCGAAGGGAACTGGAGCTGGCTCCTTCCTGTACGCGATCAAATGGGAAGTTCAGTCCCCGATCCAAGAGGAAAAGGCCGGTCCTATTGCAAGCAATTTTCATTTTTTTTTAAACAATGCCTTCTGTTTATACAGATTCGATCCATTTTGGCTCAGTCAGTTTTGGATCTTGGAATGTTGCAGGTTTGGGGAGGATAATGGTGACACCAGTATTCAAATGCAAATATGCTCTTAGCACATATTTTGCTGGCGTGAACAATGGTGTGTGGAAGCACAGCCTGATTTAGGATTTCAGCTGTTTCACACTGCAGCAGTATACAAGGATAAATGAGCAAACCATCTGGCGGTCTGGCACTGTTCCTTTAAGTAAAAGTGATGTTGTAACAAACGAAATTTGCACAGATACACCGAAAATACAGGCAATTAGCAGAAGTGTAAGACATTTAACTTATCCTCTTAGACAGATAACAATAGTGAATGTATATGTACAACCTAACAACAATATCTTATTGTTATGAGAAGACCTAAGATACAAATACAACTAAGAAGAACTGATATTAACTGGCAATTTCAATTCAAATCTCATACACCGAACAATCTGATGAACTCTTTGAAGAACATGACTTAGTATGGGGTATTACGGACCTAGCATCATTGCCCTCCAAGCCAAACAAATCGGGGCACCATTTTCAGTAATCATGACATAGTTAGGAGAATGAACTTTAAATGGGCACCTGTTAGCGTGATCAGTCAGACAGGGATACAGGAACTACCAAAAACGCAGAAACATATTTGAATTGTACTTTTGTAACCCTCACCCTTTTTCATGCTGTTAAGAAATGTAAAATTATAGAGAAACATGAAAGCAACCACTTTCCGCATGATGTTATCATTAAACTAAATCTGAGTACAACAATTGTATCTCTATCATATGATTCGAAACTGAAAAGGCTCATATAGAACTTAAAATGTCAGACAAATAGTCAGCCAGGCAGCTACTGGTTTCAGCCACGCTTTGGAAACCCCAGATCTAAAAGCCATAATTAGAATTTGATGTAGACAACGGGTCACTTTTTATAAGTTCATGACATGATTTACTTTACTGTTCAGTTATTTAAACCTTACAATAATACCAAGTTAAAAAGAAAAAAAGAAATTCTGAGATAAAATATCACCAATAAATACCATGATAGCACGTAAAACTACCTATTTCGCAAAATGTCTTTTGACGGAATTGACAGACTATGTCGGTTCACTGTCTCTGGTGCCGATGAACCAGACGGAGTTTTGCAAGGGGATTGGTACATCCAATAACAACCAGATGTTGGCCATGCTAACCATGAGCAGGCTAGAAGTCGCTTCATAAATCTACATCTATGTTATGTGGACTACATTCAGCTTTTGACTCAGTACAGCGGTGTGTCAACTCCCATTCGCCTGTGGTGGCTGGCTTCTCTGTTTTACACATGTATTCCGATTACATAGTTTTGATCAGTTACACCAAGATGGACCTCCAGCGCTTAATCAATACTACAGCTCAGTATGCAGCACATCATGCGCTCAGTGTCAACCTTAAAAAAACAAAACTATGATATTAAAAAGGAGAAGACCCTTGTCACCCATATTTTATATAACCAGGTTTGTCTTGGAATCTGTGCAGAAGGGAAGTACCTGGGCGTGATTTTCGATTCTAGAGGGACATTTGAAAAGCACTGCAGTATAATGCTAAAAAGAAGTAATACTCTCACCGCTGCCTTTCATCTATTAAGTAATACCTTAAAAGGCCTGTCTTTCCAGACACTTTTGAAAGTAATGGTGGATAAGCATGCCCCCTCCCTTACGTATGGCTTGGACGCTCTAAGAGGAACAGCGGATAAACTGATTGATAATGCCATCATAGGGACATACAGTGCTTATTTCAGCTTTCCCGTCAGGCTTCTCCAGCCCAAATTCGATTAGAGTTTGGTTTAAGAAGGCAGAGTATAAGTAGTCTGGGTTCCTACTTCAAATTCTGCTGCAAACTAAGGAATGCCACAAGGTGCACCTTATGTTCCATTGTGTGGTAAGCTATAAGCGACCCAAGAAACATCGGGCACATGACTATTTTAATCTGGTCCTACATCCATATAAGACAGAGGAACGATGGGCCTTGACTACTTCCCAATCTGCATTTAATAGAGCAATAAATTCAGCAGAGAAAGAAATCTCATCCCTAGTGAGCAAAGTTGTGCTGTCTAAAAGATCCCATGCATGGATGATATTGGGCTCTTATGGCCCCCTTAAATTTCAGCCATACTTAGGTGATTTGTTTAGGCGAAAATCCAAGCTTAAGTTGTTGCATCTTTGTCTGGGTGATTTTTACATGCATATTAATTTCCCTGTCTGGAGAAGATCTTCTGAGGATTCAACTTGTTGGCTTTGTAATTATCATAAGTGTTAGAAATTGGGTCTTTGGTTGGCAGTCAGGTTACCCCCTGTCCAAGCAAGGACCCTCACTCTAGTCATGGTAAGTCACACACAATCCAAATTATCCTGTGCCCACCCTCTGGTAGCATGGCACTGAGCAGTCAGGCTTAACTTGGAAGGCAATGCGTAAAGTATTTGGGCAATAAATCATGCAATAACACAGTATAGCACCACAAAAAATATACTATACAGTGTTTAGAAAAATATATATTTATCTGATAAGATGCAGGTCAAAACGATTAAAATGCAAAAAGTATATGTTGAGATATCACTGTAAAAGTGATATTAAGTGTCTTTACTCTCTTAAAAGCAATAAATGTCTCTTTCAAGCACAAAGTACCTAGTTTGTGTTCAAAATCTCCAAAAAGAACTGCAGAGGAGGAGATGTGTGTAAAACAAGGGGGTGTGCGTCAATTTCTCGGGCCGCACATGGCGATGTGTCATTTGGTTTTCACACAGGGACAGCTGTGCATCGATTTCCGGCGCTTGGTCGTGGATCCTCTTCGGGTTGCGGGGTTTGCAGACGCCCCGGGGAAGATGCATGGATTTCTGGTGCTGACAGGATGAAGTCACAGGGGCTGCGTCGATCCGGTGGGTGTTGCGTGGAAATTTCTACCGCACAGCAGGCGCTGCGTCTATTCCTCTCTGGAAGTCGGGCTGCGTCGTTCTGGCTGGGCTGTGCATCGATCCAGTGGGCCATGCGTCGAATTTCTGGTCGCTACACTGGCGCTGCATCGATCTTCTCACTGCAAAGTCGGGATGCGTCATTCCGGTTTGGCGTGCAGTGAATTTTTCACCGCGATGCAGGCTGTGCGTCATTTCTGTCAGGTTGTGAGTCAATTTTTGCCACACAAGGAGTCCTTCTTGTAGAGATGAAGTCTTTTTGGTCCTGAGACTTCAGGGAACAGGAGGCAAGCTCTATCCAAGCCTTTGGAGAGCACTTCTCACCACAGCCAGAGAGCAGCAAGGCAGCAGGGCAACAGCAAGGCAGCAGTCCTTTGCAAAAAGCAGTCAGGTGAGTCATTTCGGCAGCCAGGCAGTTCTTCTTGGCAGGATGCATGTTCTGGTTCAGGTTCTCTTCTCCAGGAAGTGTCTTTAAGGTAGAGTTTCTACCTCAGAAGTGTCTACGTTGGTAGAGTCAGAGACCCTGCTTAAATACCCAAATGTGCCTTTGAAGTGGGGGAGACTTTAAACAGTGACTTAGAAGTGCACAAGGTTCCCTTTCAGTTACATCCTGCCTGCCAGGGTCCTAGTAGAGGGTGTGTCAGTCCTTTGTGTGAGGGCAGGCTGCTGTCCTTTGACATGCAAGTGTCAAGCCCTCCACCCTCCCAGCCCAGGAAGACCCATTCAAAATGCAGATGTATGCAAGTGAGACTGAGGGGCATATTTATACTCCGTTTGCGCCGAATTAGCGTCGTTTTTTTCGACGCAAATTCGGCGCAATACTAACGCCATATTTATACTTTGGCGTTAGACGCGTCTAGCGCCAAAGTATGAGTAAAGAGCGTCATATTTTTGCGTGAACGCCTTCCTTGCGTTAATGAGATGCAAGGAAGGCGTTCCCGTCTAAAAAAATGACAGCGACGCAAATGCGTCGTATTTATACTCCCGGGCAAAAATCACGCCCGGGAGGTGGCGGGTCAAAAAACCCCGCATTTGCGCCACTATTTAACGCCTGGGTCAGGGTAGGCGTTAAGGGGCCTGTGGGCTCAAAATGAGCCCACAGGTGCCCTCCCCTGCCCCCAGGGACCCCCCCTGCCACCCCTGCCCACCCCAGGAGGACACCCAAGGATGGAGGGACCCACCCCAGGGACATTCAGGTAAGTTTAGGTAAGTATAATTTTTTATATTTTTTAATTTTTTTTGTGTGGCATAGGGGGGCCTTATTTGTGCCCCCCTACATGCCACTATGCCCAATGACCATGCCCAGGGGACATAAGTCCCCTGGGCATGGCCATTGGGCAAGGGGGCATGACTCCTGTCTTTACTAAGACAGGAGTCATTTAAATGGCGTCTGGGCGTCGAAAATAATGGCGCAAATCGGGTTGTGGCGATTTTTTGGCCTCAACCTGACTTGCCCCATTTTAAGACGCCCTAACGCCATTTTCCCCCTACGCCGGCGCTGCCTGGTCTACGTGGTTTTTTTCCACGCACACCAGGCAGCGCCGGTCTGCTTGCGCCGGCTAACGCCATTCCATAAATACGGCGCCCGCATGGCGCTTCAGAATGGCGTTAGACGGCGCTAAATTTTTTTACGCTAAACTGCGTTAGCGCAGTTTAGCGTCAAAAAGTATAAATATGGGCCTGAGTATCCTGTGTTTGGGGTGTGTCTGAGTGAATGCACACGGGAGCTGTCAACTAAACCTAGCCAGACGTGGATTGGAAGTCCCGAAAATAGGAAACAAGCTAAAAACTGAGGTCACAACCTATATTTCTTATTCAAGTGATGGGTTGATTTTGCCAAGTCTGTTGTATACACCACAGTTATGCACTGGGACAGGTTATCCTCCATTGAGCACTATATTTCAGTGTTTCTTGATCTCCCTTAACAATTTCTTGCTGACAACAAAAGGAGGGTCAGTTACACAAATTTTCCATCTTTTGATTCTTATTTGTAGTCATTAATGAATGTTCTCTCTTCATGTACCATGCGATCTTATTCACTATCCTACTCATTTTATATAGTTCTGCCTGCTTAGTTTGTATGCTAGGATGTCAGCATGTTTTTTTCATAAAAAAATGTGGGTGATAAAATCATCCATCATCATCATCATTTAACTTTATTTCGGTAAGTAAAAACAAACCATTAAAGTACAATACACAACAAAAAGAAAGAGGGCTTCTAAAAGCAGGGGGGTACTAAAAGAATAAGATAAAAGCACGATTAAAAGGGACAAGACAAGTTTTAAAAAACAAACAAGAAATAAGCAGTCAGATAAACATCACTTAATATAATGAAAAGCTGTACTCAATAATGAGAATAGTTCCATGAATCAGCACTGGTTAAAAAATATAATACACCAATATCTGTATACTGTGGAGCAATCACACATCCAATTTGATAAATATAAATAGATAAGTCTAAAAGTTAATTCCCCACTCTTGCTCCTTAAAATTGCTAATCTCAGATGTCAGAATAATACAAAAATGTTCCCCTTTTTTCCCCATTAAGAAAACTGTCTGGGTGAATGATTTCCGTTTTAAAATTCTCACGACATAAAATAAGGGATCAGTTCCATAGGTCAATAAATAATCCATAATGAACCAAACCAAGGTCTATGTCCTGTACAACAAAAGCTGCAATCATACATCCAAGTTGAGTAAATATACATAAATAAAACTAAACAATAACTACACAATTTTGTCCCTTAAACTTGCTAATCTCAACCGCCAGATAGACTCGAGAAATCTTGCCACTGGTAGAGCTATCTGGACGGACGGGTCGCATTTTAAAATTCTCTCAGCGTGGAGACAGGATCTAACCCCTAATTGTTTGCAAAGCGGGATGAGCCAAAGTGCCCTTTGTTTGTGATATGCTTGACAGTGGAAGAAAACGTGTGAAACAGTTTCTTCACTTTTACAACCCATCGGGCAACCTTTAGATCTGTTAGTTGAACTGGACCATTTGTACGTAAGGCAGCACAGAGGGAGAGACCCAATCCTAAACCTGATAAAGAGGGCACGAGCAAAAGGAGATAACTTTGCATCCAAAAAGGGCTCTAATTCGTAATGACATTTAACAAGTAAAAAATTGTGGGACATAGACAATGGGATGGAACCAGCAAATTGTCCAACCTGAACATTATGCCAATAAGCATCCTTTAACAGCTGTGCAGCATTTTTAGGAATAGAAATAGGATCATGCCAATAGGAACCTAAGCCAAGACGAGAAAAGGATTGTTCGACGAAAGCACACCATTTAGATTTAATACTAAAATCACGGCCCACTACATTGAGGAGGCCACACCGAAAAGGGGTTAGGGCATCTGTTGTCCACAGCCGAATCCAAAACAGCAGGGGCCTTAGGGCAGCAATCTGTGAGATTGAAAAAAGATTTAGGTCCAGGTGAATGGGCAAGGATGGGGTACTCGATGGAACCTTTAGCATCATTTTTAGAAACTGATTTTCTGCCCTAGCCAGATTCGCCAGATTACAATGGCCCCAAAGTTCGGCTCCATATAAGGCGGCCCCCCTAGCTTGAGATTTGTATATTTCCAGTGCAGGAGATATTGCAAATTTCGGGGAACTAGAGGCAAATCTGACAATTCCACCCGCCCTCTGCTTCAGGCATAATAAAGATTTATGGCGCTGGGCATGCCAAAGATGTGAATCTTCCACTTTAATACCTAGATAATCAAAGGTACCCACCCTTTCCAAGGGGACATCATCTAAGTATACAGGCCTCTTCATTTTTTTTCTAATATCTCCAAAAACCATGTATTTTGTTTTTGCTGAATTAATTGATAACCCATGGTCAGTGCAAAACTCCAGGAAGCTGGAGAGCAGCCTAGAAAGGCCCATAGCAGTACGTGATAACAATAAGGTATCATCTGCAAACAGAAGACAGGGAATCTTCTGCCCGCCCAGGCTAGGGGCATCACTTTGACAGTCTAAGAGATATGGCAAACAGGCATTAATAAACAAGAGAAATAAGGTGGGCGCCAAGACACAGCCTTGCCTCACGCCCCGTGCAGTTGGAAAAGCAGGGGTCAGATCGCCAATAGCACCCCAGCGGACTTTAGCACAATTATCAGAATAAAGATCCATGATAATATTAATCATGGAACCCGGAACACCAGTGGTACTAAGGACCTCCCAAAGCTTGGCATGCAGGACCAGGTCAAACGCAGACTTCAAATCAACAAAGGCCTCAAATAAGTGGCCTTTGTCTGCATCTACGGCCTTCCACTTGATGGTGGTAAATCGGAAGATCTGATCGATAGTGCTGATCTTGTCCCTAAATCCTGCCTGGAGATGGCTTAAGACCTGATTTTTCATTATCCATTGTTTTAATCTAGTTAGCAACTGGTACGAAAAAAAAATCTGCAAGTTGTCTAATAGACTAATAGGCCTATAATTCCCGGGGGAGCTATACAGTTCACGAAAATAAGAGAACCAGGTTCCTGGGTCGATATGACATTCAGTAGTGGATGACAGGCCTGGGTCGCTGCGCGCAACCAGAGTCCAAAAGAGCTTGGCGTCGCGAGAGCTAGCAGCCTCCGCCAGACACTCCCATAAGTACTCCTCATATTTGAGTTTTGATAGAGTGAGAGTAGTCACATAGTTCTTTCTCGCATGTGTAATGTCATCCCGGTTCTTTGCCTTTAAGGCTTCAGATAGAAGATGCTTGGCCACCCGGCACTCTTTGTCAAACCATTTACACCTAGGAGCAGAAGATTTTGTTTGGGATTTGAAAGGTTTAGTGAAAAGCTCCTTAAGTTCCGCAAAAAAAACCACATGGGCGGACAAAATTTCTGAAGGAGATAACGCAATGGAGTCCTCAAAAAGTTGGTGACGGGTCATCATAATGCCACGCTTATGGTTCAGTAAGATAGATTTCAAAAATGAAGGCCACTTTACCGCAAGCTTATTAGTGGAAAGTTTCAACAGATCACTTCGGCCAACCAAACCAGCGGGTAGATCAAACAGGGCTACGTTATATGCAATTTGCAGGGGGGCATGGTCGCTAGTGCGGGGAAGACCCACCTCTACATTAGTTATGAGATGCCAAACTCGTAAATCCAAGATGACATAATCCAAACAGCTACTATAATTTCCTCTGAAAAAAGTGGGCCTAGCAGGGTTATCATTTGGAAATCGGCCATTTCCAAAACGGAGGCCATAGGCAAGATCTATTATCTGAGACACCCTAGGGGAAGAAATGAGTGGCGTAGGATGAAATTGAAGTGGGGGAATGTTCCACACTACGTCCTCATCCTGAGTGGACTCAGCAAAGGCTGAGCCAAGTTCAATTTGGGCGTTAAGATCACCAGCAATAATGACTCGATATTTAGAATGGAATTCTGAAAGAACATTATGCAAGCGATGAATGGTATCAGACTGTTGGTTAAGGGAGCCTGGACGGTTATAGATATTAATACACAGCACAGGGGTACTAGACCTAGGCTGTATTACTATGGCTAAAATATCACAAGAATCAACAGCAATTTCCTTGACCCTAACCATCTCAGACATCTTGACCCAGATACATAGACCCCCAACCGCCCTTCCCCTGAGGGATTGAATCGCCCTTTTTATAAAAGAACGATAACCTTGCCTATACACACCACCCATTGCCCAAGTTTCCTGGAACATGCAGATAGAGTAAGATTCCACAAAAGACCCCCACTCCGGATCAGGCAGTTTGCTCTTGATACCTGCCACATTCCAGGACAACAAATACCCTTTAGAAGTTGGAGTGTTACAAGTGAGCGTACCAAAATCAGTATCCGTAACTAATTTAGAATTTACTATAGGGGTACAGAGAGAAGCACTTGAGATGCGACCACCTGGGCTGATTAAAGGTCTTTGAGACAGTACAAGTGGACCACAGGGTATGCAATGATTAGGGGAGAGTAGTCAGTCCACATCAGATGTATCCCCTATAGTAACGGGGTCTTGAGTACCACTATGTTTAGGATTGTGAACCAAAGCAGCCCCATCAACAGGGAAAGGCAACAAGCCAGACTTAGGAACAGGAACTGGAACACTGCAGGGGATTCCCTTGGGCATCAAAGGATGGGCGGGCAAGATCTTGTGGCCAATAGCAGGCAGGCGTTCGCGGAAATGTATATCAAAGTCAGTTCTTAACGTATTGCGGGCTTCCATCTGCAAAAGTCCCCTAACTAATTCGGGGTTAATAAGGTTAATTTTGATGGTGTCACGGCCACCGGGACAACCACGTACCCGAGAAGCAAAGACAATGTCAGAGTGAATAATAGAAGCACAGCCCCTGGTATGACGAAGCCAATATGCCACCTTGTTAACAAGGGAGGAGGTATCTTCTCTGATAAAATCATCCATAATGGCAAAGGGATACCAAAAGTGATTTATAGCTACAAAGTAGATGTTTGTAAACGGTTTGTTTTCACCACTTGGCCATGCATCACGTCAAAGGTGTCTGGCAGCATACAGGTGCCAGGAGACCAAAGAGACACTTGAAATAAGTTGTGGTGACTGATCTAAAAGTAGTGAATGACTGCACAATTTTTAATAACAGTGTGGAAACAGAGAAGGTAATGGGTTTGGAGTGAGCTTTATGTCTACAATAAAGCGAGGAATCTAAGGAATTGTGTGTGAGGACTAGCTAATTCTGGAATATGTTGTTGAGTTGAAGGGCAGTGATGATTAGGAGGCTTCATGGGTATATTTGGTGTTAGACTTTTCATCCTTGGAGTGGTCTCCCTTAACTTTCTGCCTCTGTTTCTCAGGTTGTTGATGTGTGCTGGACTCTGATTTTGCTGTTTTTGTTACTCTGGGCACTTTACCACTGCTAACCAGTGCTAAAGTGCAAGTGCTCCTTTACAAGATGTGTACGTAATTGGTTTATCCATGATTGTCATATTTGATGTATTAATAAGTCCCTAGTACAGTGCACTAGAGGTGCCCAGGGCCTTTAAATCAAATGCTACTAGTGGGCCTGCAGCACTGGTTGTGCCACCCACATAAGTAGCTCTGTAATCATGTCTCGGACCTGCCACTGCAGTGTCTGTGTGTGCAGTTTTAACTGTACATTCGACTTGGCAAGTGTACCCACTTGCCAGGCCTAAACCTTCCCTTTTCTTTCATGTAAAGCACCCCTAAGGAAGGCCCTAGGTAGCCCCAACGGCAGGGTGCAGTGTATGGATAAAGTAGGACATATAGTAATGTGTTTTATATGTCCTAACAGTAAAATATTGCTACATTTGTTTTCACTGTTGCACGGCCTGTCCCTCTCATAGGTTCACATGGGGGCTACCTTTAAATCTCATTAAAGTGTAGATTCCCTTTGGGAGCAGATGGACATGTGGAGTTTGGGGTCTCTGAGCTCACAATTTAAAAATACATCTTTTAGAAAGTTGATTTTAAGATTGTGGGTTTGAAAATGCCACTTTTAGAAAGTGAGCATTTTCTTACTTATACCATTTCTGTGACTCTGCCTGTTTGTGGATTCCCTGTCTGGGTCCGTTTGACAGTTGGGCTGGTTGCACCTCACACTAGACAGTGACACAAAGGGAGCTGGGGTGTAGACTGCATTTCCTGATGAGCCATCTGTGCTAGGAGGGAGGGGAGCAGTGGCACTCACACCTGAAAGGGCTGTTCCTGCCCTCCCACAATGCAGTCTCCAACCCCCTGGTGAGTGTCTTGGGCCTGGCCTGGGCAAGGCAGGATTTCACATTCAAGAGAGTCTTTGCTTCGAAGTAGGCCTACTTCAAAGGAGAGATTGGGTATAAGAGGGGCACCCAAAACCACAGACTTTAGAACACTTCTGGAAACCAAGAGGAACCTCTGCCTGGAGAAGAGCTGAAGAGCTGAGGAAAAAGAGCTGTTCTGCCTGTGACTGTGCTTTGTGGAGCTATCATGCAGTTGCTGCTTCTGCCAGAGTAAGAGGGCAAAGACTGGACTTTGTGTGCCTTCCATCTTGTGAAGATCACCAAGGGCTTGATTTAGAGCTTGCCTCCTGTTGTTTGAAGTCTCAGGGACAACAAAGACTTCTCTCTGCCAGCACCTGGAGTCTCTGGAGAGCCTAAGAGGAAGAAATCCTTGCACAGAACGCTGTGCGGGGAAAAGATAGATGTGACTCTGATCTGTGGTTGAAAAATCGACGTGTCGCGGGCTTTGCAGCTGAAAATCCAGACTCGCCTGCAATGCGACATGAAGATCGTTGCACGGAGCTAGAGAAACGACGGGCGCATCGCTGATGGAGGCTGGTGAGATCGCAACCTGCGTTGCGTGGTTTTTGGATCATCGTGTGGCTGTATTTCCAACAGAAGTACCACTGAGTGTGTAAAAACAACACAGGGCCTGCCTGGACCCAAGAGTGCTGACTGGATCGATGCATCGCTCTCCTGTGGAGAGAAGAAACTACGCCCCCCAACCTGACGAAAGTAGAAATTATGTCATTTTGTATTGTTTTCATTAAGTTACTGTGTGTGTTGGTAGAAATACTTTACACCTAGCACTCTGAAGTTAAGCCTATGTTTGTGCCAAGCTACCAAGGGGGTAAGCAGGGGTTAGCTGAGGGTGATTACAACCACTTGTGCAACAATCTTCAACATATTTACGAGACACAAAAGATGTTCTCAACCTCATAGAATCCCTTAACTCTGAAGGGGAGATCCACGCACTGATTACCATGGATGTGGAAGCGCTGTATACTAATATCCCTCAGCAAGCAACGTTGGCAGTAGTAGAGTCAGCCCTCCTGTCAACTACACTGGATCTTACTACCCCAATACATTTCATCATGCACTGTGCGCACTTAGCAATGACAGAGAATTTCTTTCAGTTCGAAGACCTGTTGTTCCACCAGATTCGAGGCACTTCAATGGGAAGCACCTTTGCGCCCAGCTTAGCATGTCTCTATATGTATGACTTTGAAAAACGATTCATACTACCTACCTCCAACCCGCATTTTGAGTACATCAAGTTGTGGCGCAGATATATCGACGACATTTTGGTCATCTGGAAAGGTCCCCTTGAGGAGGTAACATCTTTCACCACGTGGGTCAACAACCTTGATCCCTTTTTGAATTTTACCGCCTCAGTCTCCACCACTACAATCACATTCTTGGATCTGGAGATCAGCATTGATAGGGGCGTTCTCATGACCCGCACACATCAAAAAACAACAGACCGTAACAGTCTGTTGCTCTACGACAGTCATCACCCTAGAGCACTCGGAGATAACTTACCTTTTGGCCAATTTTTACGACTGCGCCGTAATTGTAGTAATACTCGTTCCTTTGACATTCAAGCAACAGAATTGAAACATAAACTATATGACCGCCACTACCCATCTAAAGTGGTAAACACAGCTTATAAGAGAGCTAAATATAGTGATAGGGATCAACTCCTACAGATGGCACCCAGATGTGCGGATAAAAAATTGACATGTGTTACGACTTTTACACCTCTGTCGAATTCAGTCAAGAAAATTATCAATAAAAGATGGGAGATCCTTCAAAGTGGAGGTGAAAAAATTCCGAAACCTCTCTTCGCCTTCCGTAGAACCACCAATCTGAGAGATACATTGATTCACACTAGACCTAAATCTAGAGTGACACCCAATAAACAAAGTACCCTGTGGGAGTTACCACCAGTTGTGGGTCATTTCCCATGTGGAAATTGTAATGTATGCTCCTTGACTAAACGTACTGATTCTTTGGAGCTGAACCCGATTGGACATTGGCGTCTACTTAAACACACTAACTGTAACACCCGGAATTGTGTATATTTGATTACGTGCCCCTGCGGCTTACAGTACGTAGGGATGACCACTAGAGCGGTGAAACTCAGAATTAATGAACACCGCAGTAACATTCGGTGCGGACGCACTTCGACTAAATTAAGCATCCACTACATCGAAACAAAGCATAGTCCAGATGACATGTGGTGGGTTGTATTACAAACATGCCCACAGAAAAACTCTCAGTCTCTTTTTGAGCTAGAATAACGTTGGGTTTTTAAACTCGGGACCCACCGTAAAGGCTTAAACGATGATATCCCCTGGGTTAATTTTTTCACTTAATTTTTTCACTTAAACTGACAACAATATTGTCAAACCTCAACAAAAAGATTCTTCCACATTTTTTGAGGCACAATATAATTATTGCCTTCCCCACCTCTTCCTTCCTAGAGGTTGGATATTTGTGATCACTTTGTGAGATGGTTCCTCCTTTGACTACAAAGACTTTCACATCTCTTCTTTTCTTTCTTTTTTGTGGTATGAACCACATAATAACTAAAAATGAAAGAGCATTCATAATGATAAATCACGGGGGTACCGCACAGTATCAGACAATATGCGGAACATTGATTATTACGATGCTATGCCCAATTTGCACACCCGCGATAAGCATTTCCTGGTGATTTGTTCTTTAATAAAACACTCAATCATGGCTACCAAATGAACCACGAAGAACTCGACTGGAGTCCTTTGTCGATGACACTAACCCGCAGACTCGCGCACGTTGCCTAGCAACGCGCGAGTCCGCTTCCTTCCGGTTTCAACTCCTTTTCAACCCTCCGGTTACGCGTCTCCCTCGTCAATTCGGGAGCGCGACCAGGGGTAGGAGCAACCACCGACGGCCGGCCATCAACTAGTGAGTACGCTGGGGGACTGTTCAATGAGTCTGAGTGTTAACCAGGAGACCGTTTATATATATTTTTAACCCGGAGGGCACCCGGGTGCTCTCATAATAACTAACTAACTACAGCAAGTGTTTAGCACTGAGCGAGTGTATCGACTTGAGAGGGGTAACCTTGATACCTGCCAAATTGTGAATCTAGGGTTCTTCTGAATGGCTATCCCTTATATATAAAAAAAAAATTAAAAAAAGAACCGTGGATGGCAGCGGGACCGATTACAGCCACTTTATTGGTTTACAGATAATGACTCCACTGTAATGTATGAATGAGTGGACAGTAAAATGGGACTATGCCCTCTTATATTGTAGTGTATAGAGCAAATGGACACTTTATTTAGAGTGACAATTCCCAGGAGGCTTTAACATATATTCTCTTAACTCTCGCCGTTATTCTTGCTATGTTACCATGTTTTTTGTTTATGACATGCAGCTTATCACTTGGACCAGGCCTAAGGTCTGCGTGATCCCATGAAGCCTTATCCCGAATTGGGAGGGTAAGCATCATTTGTTATTTGCAAATTGGCTTGATGTGTTAACTTCTTTCACCATCACCGTGTGCCACATTAACTTTACACCTGATTATACGGGTCTCTTGTCACTTGAACTTGAGCATTATTCATTGAGATGATGTTTACACATTTCCAGGGCGACGAAGAGGTTTGACACTGTGGGTCATAATGGACTGATGTAAGTGACTGACTGATTTTTTGCTTTCACTTAGTAGTTGTTATAGGCAAGATCATTCTTTATATTTGTATGTGGAGAAGCATCATCATATTTAGGTCCTGAGTAAGCGTCAGTGGATCCTATGTGGACCAAATAGACGCGAAACATGTCGACCCAATTTCTTAGGGGGGTCTTATAGTTTTTGACTACCCATTTATGTGAGAAAAGTCGGACATCATTTCGACATTGTTCTCCAGATTATTGTTTTTAATCTTGGCCTGCTATCTGCACCAATTAAAGAAATTCTTGCAAATAGGTCATGAGCCAATTTTAGCTTGGTTTATTATTTTTCTTGCTCTCCTTCCTCTCCTTACTTACCTATGGGATAGTGAGGCATCATCATAAAAGAACTCCGGCAAAGAGCCCCCCGAAAGGGTGGTGCCCGTCAGACATTGCAGCGCCAGTCTGACGAGGAGCTTGTCCGATGATGAAGCATGACACCCATTTGGGTGTGTGAGGACTCTTGCTCCTATTGAATAGGATTCTCTATTTAATAGGTTAACCTTACACTCTCCCTGTGTGTTTTCCTTCCTTCTATTAGTATTTAGGAACAGTGCATTTCATTATTAGGAACTGATATGGGAGGGTATGCACTGGACCTTTAACTCCTCCCCATCCCCCTATTTTTCGATATACTAAAGTGCAGGTGCTCCTATACAAAATGTGTATGTAATTGGTTTATCCATGATTGGCATATTTGATTTATTAGTAAGTCTCTAGTACAGTGACCTAGAGGTGCCCAGGGCCTGTAAATCAAATGCTACTAGTGGGCCTGCAGCACTGGTTGTGCCACCCACATAAGTAGCTCTGTAATCATGTCTCAGACCTGCCACTGCAGTGTATGTGTGTGCAGTTTTAACTGTAAATTCAACTTGGCAAGTGTACCCACTTGCTACCCATTTGCCAGGCCTAAACCTTCCCTTTTTTATATGTAAGAAACCCCTAAGGTAGGCCCTAGGTAACCCCAAGGGCAGGGTGCAGTGTATGGTTAAGGTAGGACATATAGTAATGTGTTTTATATGTCCTAACAGTGAAATATTGCTAAATTTGTTTTCACTGTTGCAAGGCCTGTCCCTCTCATAGGATAATATGGGGGCTACCTTTAAATAGGATTAAAGTGTAGATTCCCCTAGAGGGTAGATGGACATATGAAGTTTGGGGTCCCTGAACTCACAATTTAAAAATACATCTTTTAGTAAAGTTGATTTTTTGACAGTTGGGCTGTTTTTCACCTCGCACTAGACAGTGACACAAAGGGAGCTGGGGTGTAACCTGCATTTCCTGATTAGCCATCTCTGCTAGGAGGGAGGGGTGGAGTGGTCACTCTCATCTGAAAGGACTGTGCCTGCCTCTGACAATGCAGACTCCAACCCCTGGTGTGTGTCTGAGGCCTTGCCTGGGCAAGGCAGGATTTCACAAGTAGGTGTGAGTCCCCTTTGAAGAAAGGTGACTTCAAAGACTAAAATGGGTATAAGAAGGGCACCCAAATCTACAGACTTTAGAAACACTTCTGGAACCAAGAGGAACCTCTGCCTGGAGAAGAGCTGATAGCCGAGGAAGAAGTGCTGCCCTGCCTGTGACTGTGCTTTGTGGAGCTTTTCTGCAGTGCTGCTTCTGCCAGAGTAAGAGGGCAAAGACTGGACTTTGCGTGCATTCCATCTTGTGAAGAAATCTCCAAGGGCTTGATTTAGAACTTGCCTCCTGTTGTTTGAAGTCTCAGGGACAGCAAAGACTTCTCTCTGCTAGCACCTGGAGTCTCTGGAGAGACTCCTGCTCTGACAAGTGGTGCCCGATCCAGTCCCTGGGCCCTTGAAATGAAATCCAAGGAAATCGACTTCGGACGACTCCGGACCGACGCCGCTGCTGAATCCGGTGACGCCGCCTGCACCCGACGCCGTGACCTTCGCTGGAACGCGACGCTCTTCGCAGGCCCGATGCCGCTGCAGCCCCGCTGAAGTCCGCGACTCCGTGGAAGTCGCCGCACCACATTGTGACCGACGCCGCTCGAAGTGCACGGATTCAACGTTTCGCACAGACGCCGCAATCCCTGACTTCGCGCATCGGCTTGTTTTCACTCTTCACCAAAGGTACTGTACTTGGGGGTCTACACGACTCCGTGTCCGGCGCCGCTGGTGTCGGCTTGTTGGGAACGACTCCGTCACGACGCCATGTTAACATCTCATCGAAGCATTCTTGTTTCTAAGCGCTATTTTTGAGTTTAATCTCTACAAATTCATAACTTGACTTGTGCATGTTGGATTTTTGTCGTTTTGGTCTTGTTTTGTTTAGATAAATATTTCCTATTTTTCTAAACTGGTGTTGTGTCATTTTGTAGTGTTTTTCATTAAGTTACTGTGTGTGTTGGTACAAATACTTTACACCTAGCACTCTGAGGTTAAGCCTACTGCACTGCCAAGCTACAAAGGGGGTAAGCAGGGGTTAGCTGAGGGTGATTCTCTTTTACCCTGACTAGAGTGAGGGTCCTTGCTTGAACAGGGGGTCAACCAAAGACTGTCAACCAAAGACCCCATTTCTAACAGGGTACAAGAAAGGCACCCAAAACCACAGACTTTAGAACACTTCTGCAAACCAAGAGAAACCTCTGCCTGGAGGAGAGCTGAAGAGCTGAGGAAGAAGAGCTGCCCTGCCTGTGACTGTGCTTTGTGGAGCTATCCTGCAGTTGCTGTTTCTGCCAGAGTAAGAGACCAAAGACTGGATTTGTGTGCCTTTCATCTTGTGAAGATCTCCAAAGGCTTGATTTAAAGCTTGCCTCCTGTTGTTTGAAGTCTCAGGGACAGCAACAACTTCTCTCTGCCAGCACCTGGAGTCTCTGGAGAGACTCCTACTCTGCCCTGTGGTGCCCATCCAGTTCCTGGGACCCTGAAAGGAGAAGCTGGTAGCCTAAGAGGAACAAATCCATGCTCATAAAGCCGTGCAGTAAGAAGATTGACGCGACTCCGATCTGCAGCTGAAAATCGACGCTCGCCTGCAACGCAACATGAAGATCGACGCACAGAGCTGGAGAAACATCACGCAGAATTGCTGACGGAGGCTGGTGAGATTGCAACCAGCGCTGCGTGTTTTTGGGATCATTGTGCAGCTGGATTTCCGACGCAAGGACTGCTGGGTGTGTAAAAACAACGCAAGGCCTGCCCGGACCCGAGAGTGCTGACCGGATCGACGCATCGCTCTCCTGTGGAGAGAAGAAACAACGTGCCTCGACCCTACGAAAGGAGAAACGACGCAAGGTCTTGCTCGTGAGTGAAATCGACGCATCGCAAGCCCTTTTTGATGCACACTCACCCGTGCAGGGTTATTTTTGACGCACCCAAGGTACATTTTCACGCTAACAATGTTAGTGTGTGTTTAAAACTACATGAAGACTCTTTTTGCTTTTGTAATGGATAACTTGACTTGTGTATTGTGGATTTTTGTCATTTTGGTCTTGTTTTGTTTAGATAAATATTCTCTATTTTTCTAAACCTGTGTTGTGTCATTTTGTAGTGTTTTCATTAAGTTACTGTGTGTGTTGGTACAAATACTTTACACCTAGCATTCTGATGTTAAGCCTACTGCTCATGCCAAGCTACCAAAGGGGTAAGCAGGGGTTAGTCGAGGGTGATTTTCTTTTACCTTGACTAGAGAGAGGATCCTTGTTTGGACAGGGGGGAACCTGACTGCCAACCAAAGACCCCATTTCTAACATTTGGTTTTATGGTGTTTTGGCTGTGTGGCATGATACTGATGCAACTGTGTGGCAAAGACACACTCTTCTTGTAGTGCTAGAGGTTTGCAGCTGTATGCAGAAGAAAGTACCCTACTGTAATAAACCTAATAAAGTTGATTAAGGACATCACAATGAATGTTAGCTTCAAACATTATGAAAGGCAGATCACTGAGCAGACTTACAGAAGCTGCTTAGCAAATAAAGGACAGCACAATTTTCAGCTCTCTTTCCTCTGAACGTTCTTCCATGGACATTCAATTTCCTTAGGGTATGAAAATGCTTTCCTTTGCAAGAAAGACCAGCCACGTTTTTTGGAACTGATGATGTTGGTTTTTTGAATCTGTACACTGGGACTCTGCTAGCCAGGCCCCAGTGCATGTGCTTCCACCTCTAGAAACTTGTCAAAGGTTTGAAAAATCCTATATGGCACATTTGTTTTTTATTTAAAGATTTTATTTGAATTTTAAGTTGACATGAGGTTGTCAGACAATATGAAATCAAAACAATTGCAGCAATATCCTCACACTTCCCCTCCCCCACCACCCGGAGAGTACATGTTGAACACATAGGGGGTCATTTTGACCCTGGCGGTCCGAGACCGCCAGGGCTAAAATGACGGAAGCACCGCCAACAGGCTGGCGGTGCTTCCTGGCCTATTACGACCGCGGCGGTAGCGCCGCGGTCGCACCACCGGGGCCGGCGGTTTCCTGCCGTTTTAGCCTCGGCGGTGATAATCCACCAGGGCAGCGCTGCAAGCAGCGCTGCCCTGGGGATTATGACACCCCTACCGCCAGCCTGTTTCTGGTTGCACCGCTAGCAAGAGGCTGGCGGTAAGGGGTGTCCTGGGGCCCCTGGGGCATTGGCGGCCGCACAGCGGTTACCGCTTGGCGGGTGGCTATGTCGTAATGACCCCCATAGTTCCTTAAGGAGAGTCTTTCCACTGCAGGCAATGGTCCCAGGTACCTGGGTATCCGCATTTTGCCCTTGTCCTTCATTAGCACAGTCTGTGTCCTTGCTACCCCTTTATCTCTTATTCCACTCTCAAGGCCTCTGTGTCCCTAGCTCCCTGTCTCCCATTCTCCCCACATGTTTTCACCTTTTTTTGGGCATCCCCTTTCCTCATAGATCATTTCTCTTCTTGCCCTACACACATCCATTTCCAATTACCAGTCTTGTCGTCTCTGGCATATTGTACTACCCCACTTCTGTGTGATTTATTTCTTTGCTAGAATAAATTCTTGATTAATCAATAATTATTCACAATATGTCCCTCCATATTCCCAATAGTACTAGGGGTGCTTGTGCATCAATATGTACTTTATTGATGCCTTCTAGTGTTTGTGCTATTCCCTTCCAATACACTTCTGACAACAGTTCTGCATGCATTTATCATCTTTAGCCCTGCCTATTCTGTATATTAGGACTTGCAGATAGCAAGATATTTAATTGGATTAGGATGAAGCTCACCTTTATGGCCACTTCTCTTGGCTTGGAAATTACACATCTCTTCAATTGTCATCCTTCAACTCATCCTCCAACTCCCCTGTATCTGTATTCCAATTTGCCAGCAGCTGGTCTAGTTGGCCCTGTGTTTTCCTCATCAATGTGTCGCATCAGAGAGAAATATTTTTTTATAGTCAGGTGTCTGTCCAACAACCTTCTCTCTAGGGAGAATCTGATTTAGTCTCCTCTCTCAGTTAGACCCATGTTTGCAACGTATGACTTTATTGTAAGTATTTAAATATTTGTGTAATTGCCATTTCATACTTGACCTAAAGGTGTTCAAAGGGTACTATACTGTTTGTGCCCCATACATCATCCAGGGTGGAGAGGACAATATCCAGACAGTGGACTAAAGGCTTGTATGTGGGGACAGGGTTTTCCTCCTGACAGGATGGCCATCTGGGCTGTGCCAAGGAATTTAATTAGACTTCAAAAAGTGCCTAACCTGTCACAAGCAGATGTAATTCACAGCTAGACCTGTCCCTTCATTGTTGTGATAACCAACCGGGCTCCAATCCCAGGAGGAAAGGGGCTGCCCCTAGAATCAGTTTAGGGCAAAAACAGGGAGGGTTTGTCCATTATACTAGCCACATCTCTTGGTGCATCCAAGGAGGTCTGCACAAGGAAGGAAAGTTTTACCACATTGGTTTTAGGTGGGGGGGGGAGGGCACTGTTGGATAGGTTACAGAAAAATATACAGGAAGAGCTGGAAAGACTAGCATTGGGTATAAATGAGGTATCCGAAGTTCCCTCCTCAGAACACATCTGAACCTGTATGGAAAAGTACTGCACCTGCTGTTGGATTTGTGGAGAGAACCCCCCAAGGGCTAAGCCTGTTTCCACTTGTATCCAGCACAGAAGAGTGGACTCCAAGGGCTAGGTGGCTAGCATCCTGTCAGCTCCAAGAATACAAAAGTTGCAAAAAACCCAGACTTTCCTGAATCCTAGCTGATCAAATCCATCTGGATTTTCCCTGGACACTGCTGGTTGATTCTGGGTGATAGAGACCTAACCTCCAAGTGGTGCCCAAAATGTCTGGGACCATTGGCTGGCATTAGAGTGTATTCCCCCCCCTCAAAATCTGTAAGACTGGATGCTTAGAAACTTTTGACAAGCTTTCTGAAAAACAGAACCAGAGGCTACCACTGGACAGCTGATGAGATACAGCCACTGACGTCGAACTGCTGGCTGGACTCAGCTTACTGGTTTGTCCTGCTGAAAGGATCCAGACCTTCAAAAAAGTTTCCACATCCACAATGCTGACCAGCACCCTGTCATTGTTGACGCTCAGAGTTTTTCACCTTTAATGCCAAGAGCCTTGAATTTTCCGCCAGAGCCAAGGTGCCCACTGAGGTCTTGCAATTCAGCCAGCAGGCATCAATGAATCCCTCTTCCGATATAACTGGCATCCCAACCCGCCGATTACCTCATTGATGAGAAATTGTTCCAGAAAAACTAAGTCAGAAGGTAGACTTTCTACCGGGACAAACCTGATCCCTAAATCCGAACCATGCTTCATTACAGACAGCCTTTACTTTTGACTTTGACTCAGTCTAGCATGACTAGATACCCGCAGTCGGAGCTTTGAACTTTTTGGAGTTGCAAACATTTCAAACTTTGAAAAATCCTATATCCAGTTCCCTAAAACTGATTGTCGTTTTGGTGTCTAAATCAACATGTAAGCTCGTGACATGCAAGCTCTACACACACCTTTGTTATGTGAAGTGTTAAACCACAGAAATGCCTAGCCAGCATTGTATGAGCATGGAATCTGACAACCAAATACCAGATTAATCATAGCAGGGACATGGACAGGTATTCTGCCTAACATCAAGCGTGGGAAAACCTACTTTTTTAGGGTCAATTCGAGAGTCTCTTTCTCCTTTCGTGCTTCCTTGATCTGGTTGGTCACTTTTGCCAAGAATTCTTCCAAGTTGCCAAGCAGGTATGGTTCATCGTGTCGGAGCTTGGCCCAGAGTTTCCAAATTTCTGACTCACTAAAAAAAGGAGAGATCGACAACTAATGTGAGGCATTTTTACTTATAGACTTTGTCAACAATACAAATGTGCTAGAATTTCTTTCCTGTAGTGATAAGTGGGGGAAATCATTTTTAAATGTACAATGCAATTCAAATTGGTAAGAAAACAACAAACACAGTCCAATAAATTACATATTTAAAATACAATCTAATGAAGTATAAAATTGAAATTTAAGACAAAATACCTGGGGATAATACTAAGCTAAAAGTCACCATGATAGGTATATTTTTTCTTAGAAAAACACGGGCTGGATTCATACAATGCTGTGGAGAATGTGATGGAGCAAAATAACAGGCCTAATTAAAAGGGGAGACCACAAGGCTGACGAAGTGTGCACAGTATTTGGTGGGATACTGGGCTGTGTTCATGAGCTGGAAGCCTGGGGCCATATCATGAAGGGCTGTGCTGCCTCAGCGCACAATATTGCGCCTGTTAATTTGCTTGTTGTGTCTAAAGTTCATACATATAACCTAGATAATTTGCAAGTTTAATGCATTACCTTTGGCAAGCACTGTGAAGAAACAGAGACAGTCCATGGTTACTGTTTCCAACATGTGCTGCCTGCTTTTTGCGCATTATTTTGGAGACATTCTAAGTATAGCTATTATTTCTTGACACGTCAGAGGAAAAACACATGCCCTCGGCTCTATGGTCTTCATGATTTGGCCACTGGTGTGCAGTGCTTCATTTGTAAAATAATAAGTGCCGGTGCACAAAGGTTTGCATTGAAGCCAGTAGCAGGTGTTGGCTCACCAAGTACCAGGGCTGTGTAATTTACATGCTTCTTCCATGCCATAGCAGACAATGCCTGCCCTTTATCTCCCTCTTCCTGATCAATTCTTTCGCCCTTTATGACGGTTCTTTCCGTCTTTCTCGTCCTTCATCTTTCTGCTTTGTTTGTTTTTCCAGCTCTTGTTCTTGGTAAATGTCTGATGAGAAAAAATGAGCGCCGGTCCTCAAAAAGGAGTGCTGATGACTCCCACCGCCAGACATCGGCTCAAATTAAACAGTGGTGCTGTGTATGATCTATGAAGTTCGAGTTTCATACCCCTTGGTTTGGTAAGCTGGCTGGTTGGTCAATCTGAATGGGGTGTATTTTTGCACTATGGGCTCGACTACTTCTTGATAAAATGTGACAACTATGCAAACGGGGTTTTTCCAATCCTTTGATGTTTTCTCCTGGTAAATTTCGGCAGACTGCAGAAAGCATAAAAACCTACATTTTATCACCTATTGTAATGAGAAAAACTCGTAGTACTTTCTATTCAAGGCACCTGTTGCATTACAAACACCAGGGGATCTGTATTTACCTAGTGCAATAAATATCACGTATTTCTCCAAGTTACTTGTAATTGACACCCTAAATGCCCTGTGAAAAATCCTCATGTCTGGAGTCCAAAGTGTGTTTTTTAGTAATCTATTACTCCATTAAAATATTCATTGCGGTATGCCAACTTGCTTCACAACAACTGATAATGTAAAGCAACGGATCGCCAAACAGATTTATTCATACAGTGTCTTAATGCAGTGACAGGCAGGAGTCAACCTCAAGATAAGGCTCGGGATAGGCAGCAGACCTTTAAAGCAACTCACTTATCCATAGCATTGTATTAAAAGGGGTGTTATCAATGTATGTATGAATGTATATGGTATTTCTTTATCACAAACCTAGCCAAAAGGCAGCAGAGCGCTGTACAGTGTCAACGAGTGACAGGAAGAAGCTGTTTTCTGGACTGTTAATGCACTGAGATGTAATGTAATTAAAAGAACCCTACAGGTATCTCTTTAATTCTTTCCTAAATATGAGCAGCTTTGGGCAGTTCTCTTGGATAGAGGGATGCTGTTCCAGGCCTGTTTCCTTGTTTTATTCTTTTCTGCACTTCCTAATCTGCAGTCTGATATTGTCCTGGCTGAAGCTGTGGTAAGAACCATCATAGATGATGAGCCTGTTTGCAAGATAAGCAGGGATACTGGTTGTCATGGCTTTGTAAATTATGTAGTTCAGTAGTTCCCAAACTGTGAGCAGCGGCAACCCGGGGCTCCACCAAACTCAGCCAGGAGCGCCTCCGTCACTGCAAAACTATCAATGCTGCACACACTATTCAGCAGTGAAGCTTTGTAGATTGTTTCTATGAACTGCAGTTCCTGTAATAGCCACCAGACGCCAGCATGAGCACACACCTCCAGACTCCGGAATAGCAGCTCTAGTTGCATCATTTTTATTGCTGAAGGACAGCTTTAGTTCTACTTATCGGTGTTTCCACTTTTGTAAGCCACCTCATCCAGACAAAAAGCACAGTCTTTAAGAAGAATAGCACCCCTGTCCTACACACTCAAGGTGACTCAGCTTTGTTTTCACTGTTCCATTCTCTCAGCTTTGCTTGAATACATCTGATATTTTACATCAAAACTCTCTTTTGAAATAGTGAAACAGGCTGGTGTTAACATAATTTTCTGCATTCAGTCCTGTGTTCGTAACAGTCAGTATGACCTTTAAATTACCATAGATTCTCATGCTTACCCCTGCAACAAATTGATATGATTTTGATTCCAGAATGTATGTAGTATGGATTTACAAGTATCTTCTTTCAGTATCTGGTGGGCTACAGAAATAACAAACTACCAGGATTACATTTGGCATTTTAATGTATTCTCTTTCCTTTCACTGTGAATTGATGCTACATTAGCCATTGTTACATAACGTCTCTGCTAGAAGGCTGATGAATGAGTATTACAGTGCACATTGTGCAAGAGCAAAGTGCCGTCACAGTTGGACAAGTCAGTGGTTGTAGTGGGCCTACATTGTGCCCCATTCAATGTTTTGCAGTGGACACAAGCAAAATGTCAATGACACCACAGTAGACTAATAATGAAAGAACAGGGCTTACAGAAAGCCCATGAAAGTATGCATGTTATTTATTTTTTTATTAAAAACAGTAGGTTGTGGGCAACGCCCGACCTGAAACGTTCCTGCTAGTGACAAATTAAACAATGCAGTTTCTTTTTATCCATGAGAGGTGTCCAGTGCACTGACATGTCCAGATTTAAAGACACCTCTGGTTCGAGAATATAGTCTCAAAGGTGATACTCTTCTAGCCATTTAACATCTCTTTTTTTTGCAGTCTTATATAGAGCAAATTCAACACCCTCTTTACCTCCCAAAGAAATGTAATGTAATGGGGAGCCGTGGCCAATAGCCAATTGGTCAAGGGAACCGCGGGTTAAAAAAGTCTGGGAACCACTGAGGCATCAGCTTTGGGACATACTTTAGGCTATTAAAACGAAATTGTTCTGTGTGTTGGTTTCCAGTGCTTAAGTTAAAATCCTGTTATCAGTCATGGTAACTTGGAACATTAAAGGTCATCTGGCTGGATCCAGTTTGAAAATTGCAGCCACTGCAGAGGTCAAAGTACGAGATGACCATAGCTAATTAAACTGGGAAAACATTGAAAAAACACATTTCCTTACACTTATGTTTCAGGAAGTTATTGCCAACAGTCAGATCTTTGATTTTATGATGCACATTTAACTCCTTCCCAGGTCTACTGAGCATCCCAAGACATTGCACTATAAAAGTGAAATCATTAAATCACAAGTTTGCACAACTTGTATAAACCCCCATTTTCTATAAGGCTGAAAACTGGGTTTTTTATTTTCTTTTGTTGTGTGTGTTCACCACGTTTGAATATGAACCAAAAAGGCAGTGGGTGAAAAAGTGATTTATATAAGCAGCCAAAAACTGAGAGGGGGAGGAAGAGTATAAGATGTACATTCTTAGTCGATTAAGTCACGTTTAGCCCCAAAGATTTTCTCTCTGCTGTCAAGTTCTTTTATGCCCTTTTAGGCACTGTGGGCTTCGGACAAGGAGCGTTGTTTTGTGTTTTTTTGTGCACCGCGTACCGTGATGTTGGTATTGGGCTGGAGAGGGCTTGTTGTACAATTCAGGTCCTTCATTTGAATAGTGGTTGACATGGTTAATTAGTTGTTGTGATGCAATTTTAGGTCATCTAAGCTCTAAAGAGAACACATGAGAGATACAGATTTTGTGTTTATGTGGCCACTGTGCTCCCAGAGAAAGGTTTACATCTATATGCCATTTCTCCAGCTGATCAATCTACATGAGGCCACGTGACTCCAAACAACCGGCTCCAACTTGAAGAACAGAGGCTGATGGCCCGGAGTTCTTTTGCACTACTGGCACAGAGGGGTAATATACATACTTGCACAATCATATTTCTGTCCTTTAAATACATTCTAAAGGTATATATACTCTAGGATCGTTTTAACAGATGTCCTCTGTAGTGAGCCGAAAGATAATTACGTCAGTGTCCTGCTGTGTACTTGTTGCTAATTTCATTGGTGACTACAAAATCCCTTAATTTGCAGGTATAACAATGAAGCTTTTCCTTTGTTTTTCTATTTATGCCTTGCTTGCAAACCGTGGTCAAATTTCACCCACAAGTTGTACCCGACTGTCCCATATGCTACATATTTGCATGCAATCCTGCACAATGGGAGAAGCTGTGCAGTTGCAGTCCTTCATAGTCACAATTTGTTTTACGAATGGAAGCAACACCAGTGACAATGCAGGGCCTGGGGTTGGTGATGGACAGGTAGGGTTTTCCGGCTTTGATCTGATGAACTCGAGGACCCCCAAACGGAGCTTAACAAAGAATGTGGTGGATGGCTGTCAAGATGTGCAGACCATTTCCTTAACTCTAAGAGTCCCCAAATGTGTTTTTAGGTATGACCTTCGAGAGAGCTCTGGGTGTCTTATCAGACTATTGTTAAAAAAAAACAGACCTTCCACTATACATGCATATGGGGGCTTTTACCTGCCCTCCTCTTCCATTGGTCTTCATTTCCATTCATACTTTGATTCCACCTACCACACAATATAGCGTGAGGCAACGGGTTAGTCATCTTCAGCCACTGGCTAACTTGACTGTCAGTGACGTCATTTTACCTGTGCGCAATATTGGCATGCACACATCAAACATTGCAGTTCAGTGCCGCAAGCTGTAGTAGAATGTTTGAGTTTATTATTATAATTTTTGTTTAGGAATTTATTTTGGTGAGGGCCTGGCAGCTCTATGTACGCTTCTACAAGGCCACTAGCTCAAATGCGTGCACCATCTTATACTTCCCTTTTTTTTACTGTTCCAAGATTGCCACCAGCCATCCTGAAATGGTAGAATAATAATCTAGTATGCCAAAATCCATTTTCAGATGGCCCGCTCACGCATCGACATTCGTGCACATGCGCTGGCGACGATCTTGGATTGATTTTTGCCGTCCATTTCACAGGAATTATTCAATCATTTAACGTGTAGACCCTAGTGGTAGGTTTTTTAGAATTACTCAATCCTTCTTAAATATTCCAAAGAGGCTGACGTGCTTTCAATGCATTGACCATCTGGCAATGATAGGCAGTATTGAATAATTTAAGAAATATTTAAAGATGGCTGCCTGTGTGTGTGTGCACGCACAAGCAATCATCTTTGAATGCTTTTTAGATGTTTTATATCAGAAATGGCCATCCGCATTGAGAAAACAAACACTGGCAACGACATAGGGCCAGATGTACCAAAGGATTTTACCCATTCTGTGCCTATGGGAAAAAGCTTTCGTACATATGGCCCATAGTCAGACCTGCTGGCTTTGCTAAAGCTTATTTTAAACTGCAGGTACCTCTCACTTTGCATTGGTCCAACAGTGTTATAAATAACATACTCCTTGTTGCATTTCATGAGATTATTAAATTTCACACAAACAATGTTTCTCAACATTATTTGTGAATCGCATTATGAATTGTGATTATCAAAAATGTTTCAGGACATTCTCTAAACTTATGTGTGGGCAGAAATGTGCCCTTCTAGCACAGTTCTGACAAACTAAAAACGCCAATACATTTTTCCCTTAGAGTAAATATTTAATGGAAAATGTATTGCGTTAGAACAAAAACATAGGAAATCGTGTATTTTGAGTGACTTACAGTATACTTTACTTTGGCGAAGCAAAACATTTATTCATGTGAAACCGCAGCATTTCATGTAGTGCAACAGAATATATGTTATTTTTGTAGTTAGTGTTGGATTTTTTTGCTTATGCAGGGTCATCCCCAATCTTTTTGCCTCCTGCCTCCTATTTTTTTCTGCCCTGTTGCTGTTGGCTTTTGAACTCTGAGCACTTTACCACTGCTAACCAGTGCTAAAGTGCATATGCTCTCTGTGTAAATTGTATGTAATTGGTTTATCCATGATTGGCATAGTTGTTTTACTGTTAAGTCCCTAGTAAAGTGCACTAGAGGTGCCTAGGGCCTGTAAATCAAATGATACTAGTGGGCCTGCAGCACTGGTTGTGCCACCCACACAAGTAACCCTGTAATCATGTCTCAGACCTGCCGCTGCAGTGTCTGTAAGTGTATTTTTACACTGTAAATTCGACTTGGCAAGTGTACCCACTTGCCAGGCCTAAACCTTCCCTTTTCTTACATGTAGGGCACCCCTAAGGTAGGCCCTAGGTAGCCCCAAGGGCAGGGTGCAGTTTATGGATAAGGTAGGACATATAGTAATGTGGTTTATATGTTCTGACAGTGAAATACTGCCAATTTCGTTTTTCACTGTTGCAAGGCCTGTCTCTCTCATAGGATAATATGGGGGCTACCTTTAAATATGATTAAAGTGTAGATTCCCCTAGAGAGTAGATGGACATGTGGAGTTTGGGGTCCTTGAACTCACAATTAAAAAATACATCTTTTAGTAAAGTTGATTTTAAGATTGTGCGTTTGAAAATGCCACTTTTAGAAAGTGAGCATTTTCTTGCTTAAACCATTCTGTGAATCTGCCTTGTTTGTGGATTCCCTGTCTGGGTCAGTTTGACAGTTGGCTTGTTTTTCACCTCGCACTAGACAGTGACACAATGGGGGCTGGGGTGTAACCTGCATTTCCTGATTAGCCATCTCTGCTAGGAGGGAGGGGTGGAGTGGTCACTCTCATCTGAAAGGACTGTGCCTGCCTCTGACAATGCCGGCTCCAACCCCCTGGTGTGTGTCTGATGCCTTGCCTGGGCAAGGCAGGATTTCACAAGTAGGTGTGAGTCCCCTTTGAAGAAAGGTGACTTCAAAGACTAAAATGGGTATAAGAAGGGCACCCAAATCTACAGACTTTAGAAACACTTCTGGAACCAAGAGGAATCTCTGCCTGTAGAAGAGCTGATAGCTGAGGAAGAAGTGCTGCCCTGCCTGTGACTGTGCTTTGTGGAACTTTCCTGCAGTGCTGCTTCTGCCAGAGTAAGAGGGCAAAGACTGGACTTTGTGTGCCTTCCATCTTGGGAAGAAATCTCCAAGGGCTTGATCTAGAGCTTGCCTCCTGTTGTTTGAAGTCTCAGGGACAGCAAAGACTTCTCTCTGCCAGCACCTAGAGTCTCTAGAGAGACTCCTGCCCCGACAAGTGGTGCCCTATCCAGTCCCTGGGCCCTTGAAAGGAAAGCTGGTGGAATCCAAGGAAATCGACTTCGGACGACTTCGGACCGATGCCGCTGCTGAATCCGGTAATGCAACCTGCACCTGACGCCGTGACCTTCGCTGGAACGCGACGCTCTTCGCAGGCCCGACGCCGCAGCAGCCCCTCCGAAGTCCGCGACTCTGTGGAAGTCGCCGCACCACGTCGTGACCGACCCCGCTCAAAGTGCACGGATTCAACGTTTCGCACAGACGCCGCGATTCCCGACTTCGCGCATCGGCTTGTTTTCACTCTTCACCAAAGGTACTGTACTTGGGGGTCTACGCGACTCGGTGTCCGGTGCCGCTGGTGTCAGTTTGTTGGGAACGACTCCGTCACGACGCCCTGTTAACATCTCATCGAAGCATTTTTGTTTCTAAGCGCTATTTTTGAGTTTAATCTTTAAAAATTCATAACTTGACTTGTGTATGTCGGATTTTTGTCGTTTTGGTCTTGTTTTGTTTAGATAAATATTTCCTATTTTTCTAAACCGGTGTTGTGTCATTGTGTAGTGTTTTCATTAAGTTACTGTGTGTGTTGGTACAAATACTTTACACCTAGTGCTCTGAAGTTAAGCCTACTGCTCTGCCAAGCTACCAAGGGGGTAAGCAGGGGTTAGCTGAGGGTGATTCTCTTTTACCCTGACTAGAGTGAGGGTCCTTGCTTGAACAGGGGGTAACCTGACTGTCAACCAAAGACCCCATTTCTAACACTGGTGATCAGCGGTTGGGATTTGGACTTGTATTTGTACTTGACATACAGTAATTAAGTGTACACTACTGTTTTGAGTTCAGACCACTAAGTGACCACATACTACTTGTCTTGTGATTCTGCTTTTTGTTCTCTGATGTCCTCCTGGAAGTATTGCTAATATTTTTGGACTTTGGTTTTTGGTTGTGAAGCCTTTGCAGAATGGAAGTCTATTTCTGGCACCTATTTATGTATAAAAAGTGGCAGCTTAAAGCATTCTGCATGGAAAGGGGACTGGCTGTGAACAAGAAATCCAGAAGGGAGGATCTTGAGTCAGCCCTGTTTCAGTATGAATTGAAACGTTGTCAGGCAAAACCACCAAATGAGTCTGAGGAGGATAACTACTCTGAGGAGGAGGGCAGTGGCCCTGAGGAGGGAACAGAAAGAGATGATTGGCTCCTAGCTCGAATCCGGAGTCTGGAAGAGCTAGATGCAGAGCTTGAGAGGGCTGAGGAGAAGAGAGCCTTAGTCCTGGAAAAAGAAAGGATTACAGCTCAAGAGCTGAGCTGTGAAGAGCTGAAGCTGGAGGCCATGAGGGCTGAGTCCAGTTCAGATGGTGGCAGCAAAAATCTTGTATCCAGTACTGCTGAAGAAGTGCACATGCCCAGAGATGTGGTGCCCTACTTGAAGGAGGGAGTTAACACACGCCAGGAGGTTCAGGGGTATGAGGTAGCTCCAGTGATGCACAGGGTCCTTGAGGTGGATTGGGGAACTGGCATGGGGAGTCATATTCCTACTGGTGGGAGGGACACTCTGCTGACTCTAGGTGAGAGTGACAGGGAGAGGGGTTCCCCCCAGGTAGAAGTCCTGGTTATGGAGTGTGAAGACATCCCAGAAGAGTGTGGGTTGAGTGTCAGGGACAGTTGGGTACTGTCTCACCAGGCTCAGGAGGGTGATGTGGGGTGCTTTTTCAAAGCAGAGTCACTGGATGGTTGGGTGAAGGGTACTTTGGTTAATTCATGTAAGGGACGGAGTGATGTAATTGCTGGAGAGCATATGTCTAGTCCTTATTTTCCAGAGCTACGCCAACACCAGGTGGAGTGTGAGTTCTCTGACCCCAGGGAGCTTACAATGGAGGCAGACCTCTTGGTGAGTACCAGAGAGTCTGAAGAGGCATTTGGGGGGGCTCCTGAGAGGAGTGGTCTAGGTATTTCCCAACCAGGTGAGGTAGGGAAGGATTGTAGTGTCCCAGGTAGGTCCCAGTGTAGTGGGATGGGTGAGGGACCCCATGTCCAGTCTCTGAGGAGAGGGAATGGGGATGGGCTGAGGTCCAAGGTGCCCGAGATCCGGTCCCAGGTCCTGGAGGGTTCCATGAGGGAACACCAGGAGGGGAGCCTAGCCTGTACCATAGGGCCATCTGTTGAGGGAGATCCCACAGTGTCAGGAGAACTTGGGGGGGGGGGGCGGCTGTAACCAGCGTCCCACCAGTTTTGGTGTCTGGCAGTACCACTCCTAGTGAGGGGGTGCAGAAGTCCAGACAGAGGGTTGAGAGGGGGTTGCGGACCCCAGTGGAGAACCTGGAGGGTCCGGGGTCAGCTCTGAGAGCAGAGCCCCCCAGGAATGACCTTGGTGAGACCATTTCTGGGTTGGGGGGAATCCAGACTCTGTCAGATGGGCAGGGGTCAGGGGACCTGCGCCAGCCAGACTCTTTTCTGGCCCTTGGGGACAGTGTGTCCCTAGAGGGGGGTAAGTGTGCCCCCCTGGAAGTCCTGGTGTGCCAGGCAAAGGTTCAACCGCAGGGTGGTGACTCTGGGTTGAATGATCAGGTTCAGGGGGTAAACTCTGACCTGATGGGGGGTAAGTGTGCTCCCAAGGAAGTCCTGGTGTGCCAGGCAGTGGTTCAACCGCAGGGTGGTGACTCTAGGTTGGATGACCAGGTTCAGAGGGTAAACTCTGACCTGGTGGGGGGTAGGTATGCTGCCCAGGAAGTCCTGGGTTGCCAGGCGGTGGTCCAGTCTGTGGGTACAGACCCTGGACTGGAGGATCAGGTTCAGGGTGTCCCCCCTGACCTGGAGGAAGAGGCTACTGCTAACAGTGCCCATCCCATGTTGCCTTCTGAGGGGGCCACTCCTAGTTGGGGGGTGCAGGACCCCAGAAGGGAGGGCAGGGGGAGGGAAGCCTCACCCCTGGCCCTGGTCCAACCTGAAGGTACAGACCCCAGGTTGGCGGACCAGTTGCAGGTTACCAGCCCTACACTGGTGGAAGAATTGTGCAGGACTGCTTCTATAAGCACCCTGACAGTTTTTGACTCTGGGGGTGCCGCTTCTGCAGGGAGGGTACAGAACCCCAGAGGGGAGGACCAGGGTCAGGTTGTCATCCCTGACCTGGTGGAAGAGAGAGTGGTCAAAGGGTGCCAGGCACCTGGGGCTACCGCCCCCCACTCTCCGCAGTCACAGTGGTTGGAGAGGCCCGGCTCTCATCCCTGACAGTTGTCCGGGGCCACCGTGGCTTGCTGTCCTAGTGGACAGAGTTGCCCCTGGAGGGGGGACGAGAGTCGCACCCCGGGGGTGGAGTGGGCAACACCACTGTGTTGGCCCTGGTGGTACTATCTGCCCATTGGGATACATCTGTGAACAAAGTCAAGTTAGGTGCTGCACAGATGGTGTCTGCAGATGTGGAGAAGGGTTCCCCATGGGTTAGCTTAGTGGGCCCTGAGAGTATGGACAGAGGGATCCAACTGGAGTCAGGAAGGCGTAGAACTGGAACATGCCCCTGCTGTTGTGGGCGTGGGTCCTTGTTCTATCGCCCCAATCAGGGAAGTACATCAAGGTATTGATTGTTCTCCCCTGGCTTTAGGCTGGTAGGGGGTCGTGTTGGATTTTTGTGCTTATGCAGGGTCATCCCCAATCTTTTTGCCTCCTGCCTCCTATTTTTTTCTGACCTGTTGCTGTTGGCTTTTGAACTCTGAGCACTTTACCACTGCTAACCAGTGCTAGAGTGCATATGCTCTCTGTGTAAATTGTATGTAATTGGTTTATCCATGATTGGCATATTTGTTTTACTGTTAAGTCCCTAGTAAAGTGCACTAGAGGTGCCTAGGGCCTTTAAATCAAATGTTACTAGTGGGCCTGCAGCACTGGTTGTGCCACCCACACAAGTAACCCTGTAATCATGTCTCAGACCTGCCGCTGCAGTGTCTGTAAGTGTATTTTTACACTGTAAATTCAACTTGGCAAGTGTACCCACTTGCCAGGTCTAAACCTTCCCTTTTCTTACATGTAAGGCACCCCTAAGGTAGGCCCTAGGTAGCCCCAAGGGCAGGGTGCAGTGTATGGATAAGGTAGGACATATAGTAATGTGGTTTATGTGTCCTGACAGTGAAATACTGCCAATTTCGTTTTTCACTGTTGCAAGGCCTGTCTCTCTCATAGGATAATATGGGGGCTACCTTTAAATATGATTAAAGTGTAGATTCCCCTAGAGAGTAGGTGGACATGTGGAGTTTGGGGTCCCTGAACTCACAATTAAAAAATACATCTTTTAGTAAAGTTGATTTTAAGATTGTGCGTTTGAAAATGCCACTTTTAGAAAGTGAGCATTTTCTTGCTTAAACCATTCTGTGACTCTGCCTTGTTTGTGGATTCCCTGTCTGGGTCAGTTTGACAGTTGGCTTGTTTTTCACCTCGCACTAGACAGTGACACAAAGGGGGCTGGGGTGTAACCTGCATTTCCTGATTAGCCATCTCTGCTAGGAGGGAGGGGTGAAGTGGTCACTCTCATCTGAAAGGACTGTGCCTGCCTCTGACAATGCCGGCTCCAACCCCCTGCTGTGTGTCTGATGCCTTGCCTGGGCAAGGCAGGATTTCACAAGTAGGTGTGAGTCCCCTTTGAAGAAAGGTGACTTCAAAGACTAAAATGGGTATAAGAAGGGCACCCAAATCTACAGACTTTAGAAACACTTCTGGAACCAAGAGGAACCTCTGCCTGGAGAAGAGCTGAGGAAGAAGTGCTGCCATGCCTGTGACTGTGCTTTGTGGAGCTTTCCTGCAGTGCTGCTTCTGCCAGAGTAAGAGGGCATAGACTGGACTTTGTGTGCCTTCCATCTTGGGAAGAAATCTCCAAGGGCTTGATCTAGAGCTTGCCTCCTGTTGTTTGAAGTCTCAGGGACAGCAAAGACTTCTCTCTGCCAGCACCTGGAGTCTCTGGAGAGACTCCTGCCCTGACAAGTGGTGCCCTATCCAGTCCCTGGGCCCTTGAAAGGAAAGCTGGTGGAATCCAAGGAAATCGACTTCGGATGACTTCGGACCGACGCCGCTGCTGAATCCGGTAACGCCGCCTGCACCTGACGCCGTGACCTTCGCTGGAACGCGACGCTCTTCGCAGGCCTGATGCCGCAGCAGCCCCGCTGAAGTCCGCGACTCCGTGGAAGTCGCCGCACCACGTCGTGACCGACGCCGCTCGAAGTGCACGGATTCAACGTTTCGCACGGACACCGCGATTCCCGACTTCGCGCATCGGCTTGTTTTCACTCTTCACCAAAGGTACTGTACTTGGGGGTCTACACGACTCCGTGTCCGGCGCCGCTGGTGTCGGCTTGTTGGGAACGACTCCGTCACGACGCCGTGTTAACATCTCATCGAAGCATTTTTGTTTCTAAGCGGTATTTTTTAGTTTAATCTTTAAAAATTCATAACTTGTCTTGTGTATGTCGGATCTTTGTCGTTTTGGTCTTGTTTTGTTTAGATAAATATTTCCTATTTTTCTAAACCGGTGTTGTGTCATTTTGTAGTGTTTTCATTAAGTTACTGTGTGTGTTGGTACAAATACTTTACACCTAGCGCTCTGAAGTTAAGCCTACTGCTCTGCCAAGCTACCAAGGGGGTAAGCAGGGGTTAGCTGAGGGTGATTCTCTTTTACCCTGACTAGACTGAGGGTCCTTGCTTGAACAGGGGGTAACCTGACTGTCAACCAAAGACCCCATTTCTAACAGTTAGCAGTAAATATAAGGTATGCTAGAGGGATGACATTAGGGTGACCACCTCAATCCAGGTCATTACGGACATTGCCTCCAGGCCTGATTGTTTCACCTACACATCAATTATGTCAGGTATTTTTGGTCTTAAGATTCCAGTGAAAGCGAAACAAGACTGCAACATCACACAAACACACATGACTCGAAACAATGTCTGTAATAACCTGGAGATAGGTGATCACTCTACATCAAATCTATACGCTCCAGACGGGTCCAGCACTCTCTTTCTAAAGGGGGTACGGGTTACCAAAGAGGTGTGAACCCCTTATATTAACCTCTATGGGTATGTATCAACAAAAAGTATAGGTAAGTCCATATAACAGCTAATTAATCCATATCTTCACATCAGGATTCTCTTTTGAGTTTTCATATCCAGCCAAACCAGTAGATCCAATGAAGTTTATTGTAAGATGGGTGAATGGAACACACACCACCAGTATGGTGTACAGAAATGATGCCATATGGGTGGTTTTAGGATTGGGGTGGGGGTACTTTTTAGGACAGGGCAGGGTTGGTTTAAAGACAGGGTAGAGTAGCTTTCAGGGTTTAGAGTGGGTGGGGCTAGGGGTATTTTTTATGACCAGGCAGAGTAGGTTTTAGGGATTAGGGCGGGGCAGGAATCAGGGTAGTTTTTAGGACAGGGTGGGGTAGGGTTTAGGACAGGGTAAATTTTAGGGGTTACGGTGGGGGGGTCTGCGTAGTTTCTAGGGTGGGGTAGGTTTTAGGACAGGGCAGGGTAGCTTTTAGGGTTTAGGGCGGGGGAGAGGTAGTTTTTAGGACAGGGTGGGGTAGTTTTTAGGACAGGGTAGATTTTAGGGATTAGGACATGAGTTTGGGGTAGTTTTTAGGACAGGGCGGAGTAGGATTTAGGACAGGGCAGGGTAGCTTTTAGGATTTAGTGTAGGGGTGGTTAGTTTTTAGGACAGGGCAGGGTCGGTTTTAGGTTTCAGGGTGGGGGTCAGGGTAGTTTTTAGGACAGGGAGGGGTAGTTTTTAGGGTAGGTAGCTTTAGGGTTTAGGGTGAAGGGGTAGTTTTTATGATAGGGCACGTTTTACAGTTTAGGACTTGGGTCAAGGTAAGTTTTAGGACAGGGCGGGGTAGGTTTTAGGACAGGTAGGTTTTAGGGGTTAGGGTGGGGAGTCAGGGTAGTTTTTAGGACAGAGCAGGGTTGGTTTTTAGGGTTTAGGGTGGGGGTGGGGAGTCGGGTAATTTTTAGGACTGGACAGGGTAGATTTTAGGGTGTAGGGCGGGGCTGGGGTTGGGGTCGTTTTTAGGACAGGGTGGGGTAGTTTTTAGGACAGGGAGGGTTTTAGGGTGGAGGGCAGGGTGGAGGGTCAGGGCAGTTTTTAGGACCGGGCTGGACTAGGTGTTCTCACAGTGTAGGGTAGGGCGGGGGTTAGGGCTCAGGGCAGGGAATGGAAGGGGCAATTTTAAGGACTTGGGCAGGTGGAGTACAGTGTCAGGTGTAGGGGGCAAGGCAGGGGAGAATTTACCACACATGTTTCTTTACCAAACATGCTTTTACAATGAAATTCGTAATTTGTTGTAAAGGCATGAGTGGTAAAGGCATGCGTGGTAAAGACACTGTCATTGTAGAGACCGCAGTGTGAAGGTATGTGTGATATACGCATGCGCTGTTCCATGATACATCCCTCAAAAACTTGAGATGACTGCAGAAGTTTACATGCCTAGGGCAGGTCCAATATATTTCTTTGAAATTACCAATTTTACAGATCCTATCAATTCTGTACACTAAACTACTCAAAGACTAATGTCGATTTGATAAAAGAAAATCAGTGCCCTACTCTTCAAAAATGTTATTAGCGCCCAAGTGCTCCATGAAAGACATAAAGTGCTGCCGTTCCTCATCATCAGCCTCTTCCGGGGAGAGCATCATTGGAGGTGCAGACATCCTCTTTGAAGACAAGCGCTTTCTTCTTTGTTCCTTGGTTTTTTCCTGAGATTCAACAAAAGTCCCTAGAACGAAAAGTCACAAACATTTGAAGTAAGAACAATTTGATCTGAAAAATTACATGACAAAGTGAAACATTGACTACAATCAGTCTTAATGGGAATGTACAATGTGAATTTACATGTGACATTGACAGCAACTGTTCATTACCTCCTTGTGTCACCCACATCCCAGTCCTTATGTATGTGAGGTGAGCACTCGCCTGGGATAGATAACCATTGATTTTGTAACTGGGACTAAGGCTATTTTCCACCTAGTGATGAAGTCTTTCTTTTAATTCCATAACTTTGGCCAAGTTCCCAAAACACCCATACTCCCTGAAAGTACAACCAATATTGCTGCCTATATCTAGAAACGATGACCCACACTCTGAAGGGACCATTTAAATATATTTTTCTTGCACATGTGTTATTTCTCTGTTTTTCTATCTGTATCATGCTGTGCTTCACCCTGTATGTCTGGATGCTGCACAGGGCTGGGGTCCCTCTCACTAAACGGCCATTGCTTTGGTGAAGTGGGTGGTGCTGTGGTTCTGTGTGTCAGTTTGGTGCCTTGCTTCTGTCTCTGGTCCCCGTTTGTGACATTCCTCTTGAAGGCCGGTAGGGGTTTCGGTCATCCACTTGTTCTCCTTCTGTGGTGGCCACTTAGTTGTTTGCTTCTTGGGTATCTTTGGGCTGAGTTAACTTTCCTATGACTCTCTGGCTTGGGTTTACGGGCACTGTGCTACTGCTGTTCTCTTCAGAATGTATCCTTCCTGTCTGGTCTCTTGGGGGGAGTTCTGCTCTGTTTTGCCTTGACACTTGCACATCTTTCCTATGTCCTGGGGTTTTATGGGTATTAGAAACCGTTTCATGGTGTATTTATGTGTGTTTGTCGTTGTAGGTGTTTTGTGTAGATATGTATTAGTTATACTAGGTGATCTATAAGGAGTTATGAAGTATGAAATATTAATCCTCCTTGTTCTGAATACTATAAATAGGAAGTAGAATCGATCGGCTGAATAAAACTCACAATTGTATCCTTAACGTGTAGGATATTCAGCTGGTTGATTGTACTCCTTATTGTTTCTTCCATAAAAACGGAAGATTTCCAGTTCCCTTCGAAGTCTAAAAAAGTTAATGTAACTTTTTTTTGGTTGCATAACAAGTGACACAAGGTAAACTTAATACATAGTGAATATAATTTTTCCCACGTATATACATACATATATGTGTGAATATATAGGTGAGGATTTGTTTATATAAATGGTATATGTGCAGTTGGATAGAGTGTTTGGTATGTATTACTACTGGTGAGTGTGAGAAGGGGCAAAGACTCACGAGAGGCATACAATGAGTGGGTCGGATGCCTCTCCCTCACCAATGCTAGTAAAATAGCATATTAAACTGTGTAACATTTCGCTTATACCATGACATTTGTTCTTGTATTTATATATATTTTCAAAGGTATTTGACAAAATGGGGTTCAATTTGAGCCATAAGGTGAATTCACACCGAAGAAGCCTTGTGATTATTAGAAGAGTTGTGTACCTGTGTAAAGTCATTATAGCATGCAGTCTGTGAGTCAGTAAATAGTGTTTCCTCAAGGCAGTTGGCTGTACTCTTTTAATAAAATGATAAAATGGGTTTGACCTTTGCACTCTAGGAATAGAGGTGAGAATGTACATTTTTAGTACAATTGCTCTGAGTAACGTGTGATTTCAACTGTATTTTTATGGTATGGGTCAGTCCTTTAGTTCACAGAAAAGGCATTTAAGGTTGTTTAGAAAATTGGCTACGTTTGAGAAATATGCACCTGATGTAAAAATACAATTTGCTAACGTAAACTTGATCTTTAAAAAAAATCATACATTTTGATCGAGGGGGAGAAAAGGTGTTGGGTGCACGTGGCTTCCACTCATTTCTTCCCTCCCTCTCTGACTATCTGCTACCCAAGCCTCCCTTAAAACACGCACTAAACCACGCTTGCTTTATTTAATCTCTCCACAACGCGCATCAACTACCAGATACTGTAAAGTATATACACCAGAGAACCCTTGACATGGGCACAATACTGGTTTTTTTCAACTGCATTTTTTTAGTACGTTAACTGCTTTTTTTTTTAGTACGTTAGGGTTTAGTACGTTAGTACGTTAGGTGCCTGTGTCGAGAACCCTCGACACAGGTGCAATCCTGGATTTCTTCAACTGCATTTTTTTAGTACGTTAGCATACAAAAAATGCTACTTACTAACCTAAGCGTAGAGGTCTATGCCTCAGCCTCTCCTAGCTTTTATGTGCACAGATCACACATCAACTGCAGACATCTCTGCACACGTCGGTATACTTTTTAGTGGTAAATGTGGAGGTGACGTGGATGTGGCTGGAAAATGGGAACTTTTTACAACTAAATGGGAAGGGTTTAGAGAAGAATAAGGAGGGATTAAGGGAAAGCACTAGAGGTGTAGCACACGGGCACTCATTTTTGGGGACCAGGAGTTATTTTCCATTATCAGAATTTGTCTGAGACCAAGAGTGACAAAAGGCACACAACACACAATGAAGGAGGAAGAGAAAGAGAGAGAGAAAAAAGCCAGAAATGAAAAGAAACCGTAAGTGTGAGCTAAAGAGACATGAAGTTGAATCGGGACTGAGCAACCATGGACTCCATCAACCTTAATATTTAGCAGCACCTAAGGAGAAATCTAGGCATCAGTTCTTTTCATTTTACAAATGAAGAACTAGGTATAAGGGAGACACAATTTAATGTGTAGCTGACAAGCCATCCACCCATCTTTTGGGACAATTGCACTAAGGCATCCTGAGTGTGTCATCAGAGGCTTAGCTTACTCAATGAAGTTCAGGAGGTGTTGATCTCAAATATCTCAACTAAAAAACACTGGGCCATGGGGTGAATGTGCTAGATGACCACGGTATGTGATGGATAGTACCCATGAGGAGCAGGGTCAGTACTTATTTGAATTAGGTGGGCTCCTGAACCTGATTTAGAGTTTGGTAGACAGTGTACTCCGTCACACTGATGACGGAGTACTCTGGATAGTTGGAGTCCTGGGATTGTCACAACATCCCAAACCTACTACTGTCAATATTTGTGATTTCCAAAAAGTAGTACATTTGCATCTATTCGTGGAGTATTTCTAAGCGTGCAGATTTACTACTTTTTTGGTAAGCCATCACCATACATATATTTAAGTTGATGATTGTTAGAAATGGGGTTTCTGGTTGGCTAGGGTATGCACCTAAGCCAGGCAGAACCTACCCACTATACTCAGGGCAAGGGAGTTACACGTCCAAGATAACCCCTGCTCACCCCCTTGGTAGCTTGGCACGAACAGTCAGGCCTAACTCGGAGGCAATGTGTAAAGCATTTGCACAACACACACAACACGTGTGATGCCAAATATACACCACAAAGTAAACACAACACTGAGCTATGTAAAAATAAACTGTATTGCACAAAACATGATTAGATCAACATTACACAAAAATAATACCCTGCTACCTTAGCAGTTGTCAGAACGTTACACAAGTTACTAATACTCTGCAAGAATACGCACTTGTCACATTAGAACACGTAAGTACTCAGGATTCTGCAACATAAGCAGTAGTCAGGAATAACAGTAAGAATTCTATGCACTTGTCATGAATACCTCATAAATACCCATGCAAGGAACATTAGAGAACATATCACAAGTCATAAGAATACATATCAACATGTCATGCCCATAAAAGAAACATCAACACATATAAGTAATGGCAGGAAAGCAGGTAGGAAACCTATAAAAACCCAAGGTCTATACTAGGCTCCTGGAGCCAATATTTCCTTAAAAGTACCTGGTGTCCTGAAGAAGAGGCACTCCCTGTGCCTAAAGGAGGAGCATAGGGGGCCCCGGGTGCTCCTGTGCACACAACAGGGGCCACACAGTGCTCCTGGGGGAGAGGGGCGGTCGGCACCCTCTCCTCTTGATATTGGGCCCCTCCGGGAGCCCGTGATTTAGGTGGGGGCCTGCCTTGGCCTCCTCAGTCCATATCCACAGGGTGGGTGAGAGGCGAGGCCCAACAAGTATGGGACGAGAGGAAGGGGGCCTCTGTCGAGGTCTACCCTTCCCTGTTTTCCAAGCAAAATGCATGTTTTCACAAAAGATAGGAGCATCCTGTTCCTAGGGCAGAGACCGGGGGAAAGGGGCGCTCCCCACGCCTTCCCCACGTCCTGCTGGTCTGCTTGTGAAGCTCGGACCCCTCCAGGGGCCCGAGAAGACACTCGCCTGCACCCGATGCAGTGCACGAGTGTTCGAAGAAGATTCCCACCTGCCGCGGTGATTCCTGAAGAATCTGAGGCGGCTGGTGCCCCGGGGGCGCTCCCAAGAGCGGACCATGCCCCAGGGGCACCGACTGGAGCAAGCTTGCTCCGCTTTGCTTCTTCTCGTGCCCCAGGGGCACTGAAAAGAGCGATATCCTCGTGCTGGATGTAAATTAGACGCCAGGGTTGCGGCGGTGATTTTTTGGGTGATTTTTTGGGCAATTAAGAGAGTGCTTTTCAAAGCACTATGGCCAAATCTGCAGCCTTGGCTGCGGCGGTGATTTTCTCCAGCGTGCAAAAATGCACATTGGAAAGCGCTTTAAGGTCACCAGAGAGCGCTCCCAAGGTGCTATACAGCAAAAACAGCACTCCTCATGCTGGAGAGAGTTTACAGAGGTCAGGGGCCACAGCACCCTGCCTCTGTAGACAACAGGTGAAGAAGGGGGCGCAGGGCTGGAGAGCCCAGCAGCAGGTAAGCACAACAAGAGGGTGCAAGCAGTGGCATTTCCTCCTTGTGACTAGGCAGGTCACAGGTCAGCACAGCAGCAGCAGTCCAAGGTGATCCGGGTGAGTCCGTTCACAGCGTCCTGTCCAGCTCCAGGTAAGGTTCCTGGAGTTCCCAGAATGTCCAAAATAATGTCCAAATTGTGGGGAAAATTCCCCTGTACTTATACTAAGTTTACAGTGTGTTTTGCAATGGGGAGGAGAGGGTGTCCCAACCGGTTACAACTGGTTCTGGAAGTGCCCTTTCTCTCCTCCAGCACAGGCTCCAAACTTCAGTGGGGGGTAAACGACCCTATTGTGTGAGCCAGGGCACAGCCTTTACAAATGCAGATGTGCCCGCCTCTTCCTTCTCTCAGCCTAGGAAGGCTTTACAATATGTAGATGCACCTCTGTGACACCTCCACCCTCCCTGTGTTCAGGCTGTCTGAAAAGTATGCACAAAGCCCCAACTGTTAGTCTGCCCAGACGTGGATTGGAGGCAAGCTGCAAAACACCAAAGTCATAAGCACAGATAAAGGTGCACTTTCTAGAAGTGGCATTTCTGTGATAGTAATAAAAAATACACCTACATCAGTAAGCAGCATTTCTCATCACTATCACAACCATACCAAACAGGTCTACGCTACCCCTCATAAATCAGACAATACCCCTTACACATAACACAGGGCATTTCTAATGCAATCCCATGAGAAGGCAGCACTCACAGCAGTGAGACACCAAGTTAGGCTGTTTGTCACTACCAGGACAGGCCACGCCACATGGCACATGTCATGCCTTCTACGTACATGGCACCCTGTCCGTTGGGCTAACTAGGGTGTACCTTAGGGGTGACTTACATGTAGTAAAAGGGGAGTTCTAGGCCTGGCTAGTAAATTTAGGTGCCAGATCCTTGTGGCAGAAAACTGCGCATAGAGGCCCTGCACTAGCAGGCTTGAGATAGATTTGACAGGCTACTTCAGTGGGTGAGGCAAGCAGTGCTGCGGGCCCACTAGTAGCATTTAATTTACAGGCCCTGGGTATAGGGATACCACTTTACAAGAGACTTATAGGTAAAGTAAATATGCCAATTAGGTATAAGACAATCATACCAATTTTGTAAGGGAGAGCACATGCACTTTAGCACTGGTTAGCAGTGAAAAAGTCCTCAGAGTCAAAACGTCAGCCAACAAAGGTCAATAAAATAAGGAGGCAAAAAGCAAAAAGTCTGGGGAATGACCCTGTAAAAGGGCCAGGTCCAACAATGATCCAAAAAATGAACAAGTTTAAACCTCTTAATGAAATCAAAACAGTAAGAAAAAACAACACAGACACAACAGACAGTTGATGGGGGTAAATTAATAAACACAACAGCAAGACACCTTTATACAAGAACAATGCATTTTCATATGAGAACAAAATCACATCAGCCCTGTTAGATTCTCCTGTCATGAACTCTCCGGCAACCCCAGCACATAGGTACATGGTCAGGCAGGTTCTCTAGCCCAGGCCTGAAGGTTAATGACCGACAGGTCACAGGTGGGGTAACACTTAGACAACAGCCAAACGCACAAGCTTAGATCAGATCCCACAGATAGGAAGCAGCACCACAATGGTCCTTGGAGATTGACCCCAGTAAAGCACAGAGGGACAGAGGGGTGCATACATTCACAAACACCATAAAGTCAGATGCCACATGTAGGTAGGTACACATAGAAGTCAGGACACACCACACACAAAACACGCAGCAACCACTTGCCCCTCAGGCCGGACAGGTGCCCACAAACTCACTGGACCATACGGTGTCCACGCCTATCGAGGCACGCCCACCTTCATTCCTTATCTGGAAATCACATACTCCTTTTTAACTGTTCGCATATTTCACCAGGGAAAGAAAGTTTATATGTTTTTTGCTCCCAGAGCATTGTATAAAACATGAACCATTTCAATGTGTTACCGAGAGAGAGTCCTCAGACCTCGGTGCTGTAACTGCTCTCTCAGCCAAAATGTTTAATTAAACAAAACATTTTCTGTTTTGCCAGATGCCTCTTGTCTCTTTTTTTAAGGTAAAATCTCATTTGAACAACAAGACCAAAATCAGGACCCACAGACCCAACTACTGAGCCAAGGATACATTTATTTGGGGGTGTCAGACCCTATACACCGCCCTGATGGTAAGCCCCTGTGCAGGGGCATATGGACCCTCCCCCCCACCTAAGCAGCTTAAGCAGGGATTGCCACTGGGTGCTATTGGTTGGTGAAATGGGTCCCACCTAACACATAGTTGTTTCTAGGCCTCCTCTGTCTGCACATCTGGAGACAAGGCGCTCATAAATAATACTGTTAGGCAATAAATGACAGAGATGTAGGAGGTGGGTAGACATGCACAGCAAAGGAAAGAGAGAAAGAAAATGGATGAAATCATGAAAATAAGTGAACACACAGTGGTACAAATAGAAAAAATAAAGATGAGAAAATAAGAAAAAAATAATGATGAAAGATAAAAGATGGGTAAATAGGAGGAATGAGGAAAGGAAGAAAGGTAAAAGACAATAAGGAAGAAAGGTGAAAAGTAGGATGGAAGGTAAAAGGATGAACAGATGACAAGGTGAGAGGATGGATAAAAGAACAGAAGGATTGATAGATGACAGGTGAATGAGTGCAAGAATGAGGAATGAAACGATAAAGATAAGTGAAAGGATGGATGGATAAAAATATGGCTCTATGGACATATTGTTGAGTGGAAGCAAGCAAGTATTGACATATACAGGGATGGACGTATGACTAAAGGATGAAGGTAAGTCTCCTAAGGAGAGTAAGGTTTGCTTGCCTCATGTGCTCGGTGCCAGCTGAGGTATGGCTCAAGTTGGGGTATTTTAAGTTTCTGGCTACTCCCTTGCCCCTATGCATCATAAGTGAGAGAGCAGCTTGAGCAGGAGGTAGACAACTCATTTTCGGAACTGAAGATTTCTACAGTTCTATGGTGTTCCAATGCCCCTCCCCTCCATATGGGTTCTTCCGTCCCCTCAGCGGTTTTCACAGCCAGGAAAAGAGGTGTTGAGAATAGGAGAAGGGCTTTAAGTATCATAGGCCTGCAAGGGTCCTCTCTCGTCTTCTGGCAAGAGCGAGAATGATCCCTTCGGACGAGCCACGGCTTGGTCTGTTTAGTTTATTTGATCAGGCAGAAGCAATTATGTTTCCTGCTGTCAGAGCTAGAGATTCCGCAGTCACTTCCACTTCATTGAAGCCCAAGTGAGCAGAACCCACAGATTCAGAAGCAGGGAAAAGTGAACTACAAACTTTAAGGCAGTGCTTAATTTGTAAATAAAAACGTGACGGTGCCAAAAGCCCTCCTCTTAAACACGCGGCTGCTGCAATTAAAAGTGCAAACATGGAATACTGAGGCAGCACAATCGTGAAGCCATAGAAGGCGCAATGGATCCAGAGTGAATAAGAAGTCATAGGGCCTGATTTAAGAAAAGTGGCACGCCACTCAGTACAGCGCCACTTTTTTGCACCCCTTAGTGCCCCCGTAATGCCACCATGTGCGCACCGTATCTAAAATACGGTGCACCACGGTGGTAGTTAGAGAAATTAGCGTCAAAATATTTGACGCAAGTTCGGGGTTTTGAAGGACTAGTGTCAAAAATGTAGGCGCTAATCCTGCAAAACTCATTGAAAACAATGGGGTGCCACCTTTTAATCCCTGCGGGGTTAAAAATGCGGAGAGAAAATGACGCAAAGAAATCTCTTAGATTTCTTTGCTTCATTTTTCCGGCCCCCCTAATTGGGGAATGCCCCCTTTGCATTCATTATACCTGGTGCAGGCATAATGTAGAGCAAAGTGTTACAAAGTGGTGCAATGCATGTATTGCGCCACTTTGTAAATTTGGCGTGACGATTTTTGCATCATTGGGCCACATTAGCGTAAAAAAAAAAGTGAAGCTAATGTGGCATAAGGAGGCACTAGGGGCTCTTAAATGAGCCCCATAGGGTTGCCATGGTGGTGTATGGCAAGTAAAGGGAGAGAGAATGTCGGTTGGGTGGCTCACTGGTTATAAAAACGAGAAACACAATTTGGAAAGACTGGAATTAAACTCCTGGGAAGATGCGGTATTAAGCCACACATTAGGGTACAGGATTGACACACTACTGGAGAGTTGTTAAACATGTTGGAAGAGACAGGAGAAGCGTCAGAAAAATATGCGATACAGACAGTTCGAAGGTGACCAATGCCTTTAGGGAAAAGGGGAAATAACCATTCTGGTTTCCCCGGATTTAGTCTTGGTATGTCCGAATACAGAGATATCTCTTATGGTTCAGTTCTTTTTCTGTAATAAAATGAAATACTTCGGAAGATAACGAAGTCCCCCCAGGCTCGAAAGATATTGATAATTTAAGAACAAAAAACATTTTTGTGTATCACGTAAATGTGGGCAGCGCAAACAGATAATATTTGTGGATTGCGCTTGCTGCAATGCTGTGATGCATCATAGATTCGACAGATGACTGAGAAACAGGATCAACGAAGCCTTTTTTTATATGTTTAAGACCAGAAGAAACTATGAAAGCTTTCTTGGCGTGTTTTTTTTCCCTGAGAAGCCTCGTGAGATTATTTCAGATTGTTTTCTGTTTGTTTAATGCTAATTGGCCTGATAGTATTTGCAGGCTTTCAAGCTCAGGTTCATCTCTCATTAGATTAGGTATTTATTGGTGAAGTATGTAAAGTAGAAGGATTACAACTGAGACCTCACTTAAATGTTGTTGGTCCTTGCCGTTGACATAAACAAACCTAAGCATGCAAGTAGTTAGTTTTTAAAAAGGGAAGTCAATTGCAAACTGGGTTGCATGGAAATGAATCACTTCTGCTACAAAAGAGCTCAGTAAACAACTGGGTGGAGGTGCTCAGCGACTGTGCCCTGAAAACACTCATTTCCAGCAGGCAGAGTTGTAAGTCGAAATATCCATTACAAAAGTATCTTGCTACCAAAATATTGTTGCCAAAATATCCGGAGCCAAAATATCGTGAAGGTAGTTGCATATAGGTAACTACAGATTTACTCTCCTACGTAGCTTGAAGATTATAGATCGTTATGCTTTGTGCATGTGGAGGATGTGGAGGTAAGTAAATTAAACCTATACTCATTTATATGTACTTGATTCATTGATATTTTGGTCCTCGATATTCTGGTAGCACAATATTCTGGAGTCTGTATTATGATGAAATACCTTATAGTCAGAAATGAATGAATGCACAGAAGTGCCTGAAGTATTTCTGTAGACATTTACACACTTTAACATACATTACACATACAGAATAGCAAAGTGTTCATACTTAGCCCAGTGGTGAATTCCTCGGTGGTGAGATATCCTTTTCTGTCATTGTCAAGCCCATCAAACAAGATCTCCAATTCTTCTGGGCTACATAGAAAATTACTGTTCGCTTTCTGTAAAAGAAGTGATTTTTGCTCAAATGTTTCCTCTAGACATTTTTCTGTTATTTATGTTTATAAAATTCTGCCTACAATTTGGAAGCCGTAAAAGATAGTGGCTCTAGAAAGTCAAATAAGAGGTTCAATTCCATTTTTTTAAAAAGCAGCACGGATTGGAAGCATTGTTTGTACACAACTGATTATACGCGGTTAGTAAAGTTGGAAGGAAAGATGAGGTCTGTTGAGTTAAATTTACTTCTGATTTGACACCGCGTGACAATTTCTAGCAATAATATGAAAGCAAAAACATTTTGAATATCCTCGGTACTAATACAAAGACAGAAGACAACTATTACTTTGTGTCTCTGGTGGTCCTGAGTAATTTCAATGTGGATGAACCAATGCAGCTGGGTGGACGCCTGCAGGCCAATTCCGAGATAGGCCTAACAGCTGGGGCAGTCTAGAAGCAGGGCGGGGAATGACAGGAATCAGAAGACACAGGAGAGGAGCAGCACAATGATGAAGAACTGTGAAGATGGAGTATCTGAGAGCCCAGGCATGGTAGTGAGTAGAAAGGCAATGGAGGAATATAGAAGGATCTTCGTCTTCACTGTTATTACCAATGACCCTCAAGCACAGCCACGTCTACAACCACTTCCACAAACAACAAAACTTAAACACACACGTTCTAAAAAAAAATTATCTAACCTCCTTCCAGGAGCGGCTTGTCCTTAAGGGCGGAGGGGCCGACCCCCTTTTTTGTCAGACATAAATAGCGTCTGTCAGGCAAAAGGTTAGCATGACAGACACTTTTTATGTTCGGGTCAGGAAGTCATGCGATATACGTGAGCTAAATGCGCAGGTGCCTCGGTGCTTGAGCTGAACTTTGCGGAAGATGTCACAACCCTGTTGGCATGACCTTCTAAGCACAGTGATGCGCTGTGAGGTACTCCCCCGCATGATGACAGGAAGCATCACTGACAGCATCAGACCTAGATACATCACTTTTAAGCCATGAAGTGCCTAGGACTGAGTGTCAATTAGTGACACTTCATTGCAGAGTGGAGTGAGGTCAGCAACTCCCCCTGCCCAGCAATCCCAATTGTTCAGGCAACTCAGAGGCCTCCCTGCCACCACCTGAGATCACTGCTGCAGTGGATAAGTTGCGGGGGCAGCTCCTTCGCAATGGCGAAGAAGCGTCACCCACCTGGCTAAGTCATCAGCTGAAAAACAAAAGTTTAGTTTACTATTGTTTTATTTTCCAGCTGCTGGCTCAGCCAGCAGCATGTGCAGAGAGGGGTGGGCTGGGCCATGGGAGGGGGAAGGAGAAGAAGTGTAGTGAGTGCACTAAGTGCGCATGTTAGTTTGGTCAGCCGTCTTCAGCAGGGCAAATACACATGTTCACTCAGGTTTCTCAAACCCAGCTGTGTGACACAGCTGGGTTGGAGAAACTGTACAGATTCCTATGCAGTGTCTGAGCGGCAGACCAAGATGCCCAGACCAATCCTGGCACTGCTCTCATGATAGGTTTAGCATGAGAGAAGCACATGGGGAGCCTGTGCTGGTGCCCTAGGTACTGCTGGGACACCAGAAGAGCAGAAGAGCAGAGGAGCAAAGCGGCAAGCAACGGCGGGAACGGTACATTAAAAAAAAATATATATTTATTTTATTTCACCCCCAACCCTGTAGGCCTCCCCCATCCTGCCTGCCCCTCCCATTGAGATTAGCAGCGGATGCTGCTGGTAACTTTAGTGTTTTTAAACATTTGGTGTGTGCATGCTTGTAAATGATGGGTGTATGTGTGCATGCTTGTAAATGCATATAGGTGTGAGTTGGTGTGCATGTCTATATGTGAGTGTATGTGTGTGCAAGTGTGGCCTGCCCCCCCCCCCAGGCTCTTATTACTGCCTGCCACTACCTCCTCCCCTGCATTAGCTCAATAATCCATGCTGAGGCCTGATTTAAGCTTAGCTTCTTAGCTTAAGTCATAGCACGCCTCAGATAAACATTGTTTCAAAACAGTGCAACTTCAGTTGTTAGGGAGAGAGGTCAGGTATTTGACCTCATCTGGTGCTCTACTGGCTCCTTAGTTGGGGAGTTGTGTGTTACATCAGAGTGATAGTTATGGTGGGCACTCTCTGAGCTAACAACAGTGTCGACTGGGTGGCGCTTATCTTCCACTTAATGGATTATTTGTGCAGTCGTAACAGTTACTAAGGAAAGGAGGGTACAGAGTAGCCCATTGTAAGAGCTTGGTCTGCTTCTGAGGAAACCATAAAAGAGGTAAGGTCCATATCAGGTTGATGTTTCACTGCTGGAATCAGGGAAAGCCCAGACTATTCTCAGCCTAATTTGAGGCACCTGACACTGCACGTGCCTTAAATTAGGAGACCACTGTTGGATCTGGGACTTCATCCAGACTCGATGTTGTCATCAGAAATTGGGTTATTATTTGGCAAAGGATGACCCCTACTGACTTAATAATCACATCTGGTAAGGTAAAGAAGAGAGAATCTCTAGTCATCCCCTGCTAGCTATGGCACAGGCGGGAGGCAGACAGTCCGCGGAGATGGGAGTGGTAAAATCAAACAGCACCAATTATTTTAAAGATCAGGAGAAAACAGAATAAAACTCCCAAAGAAATATACAAAAAATATAGAAAACTATCATGAATAAGACACCAACATCATTTAAAATTGGATAAGAGAAACCAGAAGTATGAACTTTTAAAGTTTTAAGGCAAAAAGTGCATACTAAATGCAAAGCAACATTGAAAAGCAATAGCTTGTGGTTGATAGAGACATAGAAAGAGTTTCAGGCCAATTGTGATGGAATGTAGGTCAGAGACACAAAGCAGATCATCCCGGTCAAAGTTTATACCTTTAGACTGAGGGCCTGATTACGACTTTGGCGGTTGGACGAAGCCGACCGCCAAAGCCACGAGTAGGAGGCTGCCATCATACTGTACGATATTTCAACCGAGCTGACCAGCAGAAACATCATATTACATCGTTTCCGCTGGCCAGACCGGCAGAAACAGTTCCACCGCAATGTACTCGCCTCCCATAAGGGAGCCGAGGCCAATGCCGTGGTACATCAGAATCTTTTTAATGCGCACTGTCTGCATTGTAGACAGTGCGCATTCTGAGGGTGCTGGCAAGGATGCCCTTGCACTGCCTATGCCCAGGGCATAGGCAGTGAAGGGCCCCCGTGGCCCACAGCACTGGCTTTCCGCCAGCCTTTTTTTGGTGGAGACACCACCACGAAAAGGCCGGTGGAAATAGGACTTGTGATCAGCACAGCAGCGCTGAACTCAGCACTGCCATGGCTGACCATGGTTCTGACCACTGCCAACATGTCAGGAACCATGTTTCTGGCGGCGGTCCCCTGGTGGTCCGACTGCCAGTGTCGTAATCTGGTTGTTGGACTGCCAGGAGTGTGGCACCAGACTCGTAATGAGGCCCTAAGTCTATCAAAATGAAGTCATATTCTTCCAGTGGGTCAAGGTCCAAGACTGTGGCTATCTAGAGTCCCCCAAAGTCAGATATGTTGTCATCGAGCTACTGTAGAAGCTTGTCATTTTGGTGCCACACGCCCCAAGAATGACAAAGCTAGACTTTATGGAAACCTTTGGTGGTTTTGCCGCTCAGATAGATTTACTGACTTGACCCATTCCAGTGATTTACATTCGGACATAATCATGTTTTGTGGAATGCAAATCTTCCAGCAGGGCAAGGCTGGAAGCTGTAGCCGGCAAAGGCTACATGTGGCAGGATGCCTGAACCCTTTTTAACTGTGGCAAAAAGGTCAGCACTGACGTAACCTGGTTGTGCACTCTCTAATGTGGCTTTATAGAAACTTAAATAGACCAATTAGTTGAAACCAATTTTACCAATACCATTTTAGGGCCGTAGCACACACACTGTGACACTAAATACCAGTGTCACAATGCGCAGATTCCTAATGCAAAGAAAAATAGGAAAAAGTTAAAAATCTGCTGTGACAAAGCAGAAAGGCAAATTTGCTACATTTTCCCAATTCAGCCAAGAGCTAGGATAGACTAATCAGACCCTTGATTGGTTTCTCTGGTCAGGACATATAACAATGACAATTCACTGCTTCTACAGTGGCACTTTTCTGTTCTATGCCCCTCTGAAACTACCAGTACCCCTCTGTCAGGATCTGCCCAAGCCACTATTCCTGTCCATTGGGAACACGTCTCCTCATCTTTAGACCCCACATGTGAGAGGACTAATCCTTACCTACTCCTAGATGCATCCTAATTTGAAAACAGTACCACCATGACCAACAAGGGCATTTTTTTCATTATGCCTCCTGTGTCAGATCTCTGGCCTCAATCTAGAGTTCTGTCCACAAGACAACCAAAAATGACAGACATCTGAAAGCTATCATTTTACTACACCAGATCACTGGCTATTCATTCACGGGTTAATGCTCAAATCTAGTGCCTTAGGTAGGCCTCATTTCCAACATGTCGGCTGACTCAAGAGTCACCCATGGGTTCCTGCGGCTTCTCTGCACACAGTCCAGACCATTTCAGCACACTGAGCTCTGGGAGAACCACACCTCAGTGCCAATAATTCCATTTCATATTCAGGTACAGGGCCTAAGACTCAATTCTTGTCTGCCACCCCTGTGTCCACACAAAGGATCCTAAACATTTCCGGAGAGGGCAATGCAGGCAACTCCTGAAATTTCTTACCTTGGGGAAACTCTCCTGCCCTCAAGCAACTAGCTAAGAAACTTTGTTGAGGCATTTGAGACCTCCCAGTGCTTTTAGAGCAAGGTTTACAACCTCAAGCTGCTGACAGCTGACTTCCACTCTCACTGCCATCATCACAGGGGTGACATCATGAGGCTCACAATCAGCTCAGGGTCTGTTCTTCCAGTCCGGGACTTCCAGTATGGAAAGACAGCCCATAGTATGGGTGACACATGCTATGTCATGGAGGGGTCTGCCTGGTCCAGGGTTCCTGTCACCTGTGTCTGTGATAATGCAGACATCACCTTAAGGACATATCTCAATAGCTGCTGTCTTAATGTCCTCTCCATTCAGAGAAGGTAAGCCCTTATTCACTGATCCTCCCACTGCAGGTGGCACTCATCTCATATTCCTTTCTTTCCTCTTCAGTTCATGTACCATGAACTTAAGGTCAGTACTCTCAGACACCCGCAGTGGGGCAACAAAGCTGTTCTCACCCACTAATTCGCTTTCCACTGGTGGTAGCTTGCTACCAAAGATGCAATCTATATGTTAGCTGGGACATGTTGCTACTATCGGCTGCACCATCATACCACAAGGACACCAATAAATCTCCAGCAGGCTCATGAACTGCTTGCTGAGGTCTAAATTGCCCTTTTAAAGCAGTCAAAGATTGATGATATGATCTCATGGCATCCTCATCATCTCCTACGCCAATGACACACAGCTCATCCTCTCAATGTCATACAAGTCCTCCACAACCTTATCTGAATGCACCAAATGCATGAGGATGTAGAGCAGCGATCAGAGCAACCGCCTCGGGAGCTAGAGATCGGGGTTCGATCCTCCGCGATGGCACTACATCCTGTGACTCTGGGCAGATCACTTAATCTCCCTGTGCCCAAGGACAGCACCTTGAGACCCTCATGGGGCTCCGCCTTTCCGCGCTCCATCCCGTTTTCTCCCATTTTGCTTTTTTCTCGCCGCTGCGTCCGCAGCGGCCACTTCTCCATCCTTCTCACCACTTCGCTTTGCCTTTTTTTGCTACCGCTGCGTCCCCTGTGTCACTGCGTCCCATGCGTCCCCTCCCCCTCCTTCTCACCGCTTCGCTTTGCCTTTTTTTCCTGCCGCTGCATCCCCTGCGGCCCCTCCCCCTGCTTCTCACCGCTTCGCTTTGCCTTTTTTTCCCGCCGCTGCGTCCCCTGCGGCCCCTCCTTCTCACTGCTTCGATTTGCCTTTTTTTCCCGCCGCTGCGTCCCCTGTGGCCCTTCACCCCTCCCCCTCCTTCTCACCGCTTCGCTTTGCCTTTTTTTCCCACTGCTGCGTCCCCTGCGGCCCCTCCCCCCTCCTTCTCACTGCTTCACTTTGCCTTTTATTCCCGCCGCTGCATCCCCTGCGGCCCCTCCCCTTTCCCCCTTCTTCTCACCGCTTCGCTTTGCCTTTTTTTCCCGCCGCTGCATCCCCATGGCCCCTCCCCCTAGCCCTCCCATTGGACAGGCCCTCCCGCCTCCCAGCTGCCACTCCCACCCTCCCCTCCTCTTATGCCAGCCGTGGCACGGTGACAGGGAGCAACCTTTGACCATGCTACTGCAGGCAGGTCGCTCCCCGCTCCGCCTTTCCGCGCTCCATCCTGTTTTCTCCTGTTTTGCTTTTTATCCCGCTGCTGCGTCCCACCGCACCCAACAACCACCCCGCCGATGCTGGAGCAAAGTGACGGAAGACCAGCTTACCAATGCCCTCTCCCAGAACCCACCCACCGTCTCCATCGACCCAGACACCGCCGCCACCAACTTCACCCTGTGGATCAACAACTGCGGCAACACCCTCGCGCCACTCAAAAAACCCACCGACAACCAAGCCAGAAGAAAAGCCGCCTGGTTCACCGACGAGCCCCTAAATTCCAAACGCGACTGTGGGAAGCTAAAAAAGGAATGGCTCCTCAAACGCACACCTGACAGCCTCATAGCCCACAAGGACAGCACCCGCCAGGACCACCAACTCATCAGACAAGCCAAACGATCCCACTTCAAAGACCGCCTGGACAACAACGCACACAACAGCGAAGAGCTTTTCAGCATCGTGAAAGAACTCTCCAACCCCAGCGCCAACATCAACGCCATCCCTCCATCCCAAGAACTCTGCAACGCACTGTCCACCTTCTTCCACCGGAAGATCACTGACATCCACGACAGCTTTGACGCCACTCCCACGCCAGACCCCACCCCCGAACACTCCACCTGTGCAATCCACCTGACCTCCTGGACCAACGTGAACTACACAGAGACACGCAAGATCATGAACTCCATTCACTCAGGATCTCCATCAGACCCCTGCCCTCACCACGTATACAACAAAGCTGACTCCACCATCGCCCCCCAACTACAGAAGGTCATCAACATCTCCTTCGAAACAGCGACATTCCCTGAAAAATGGAAACACGCCAAAATCCGTGCCCTCCTCAAGAAGCCCAAAGCAGACCCCAACGACCTCAAGAACTTCCGACCCATCTCCCTGCTCCCTTTCCCAGCAAAGGTGATTAAAACAATCGTCAACACACAACTAACCAGCCACCTCGAAGACAACGGCATCCTAGACCCCTCCCAGTCCGGCTTCAGACGAAACCACAGCACCGAAACCGCCCTTCTCGCCGCCAAAGACGACATCAGACGCCAAATGGACAATGGCGAAACATCAGCCCTCATCCTCCTGGACCTATCTGCCGCCTTTGACACAGTCTGCCACCGCACCCTGAAATCACGCCTCCACGAAACCGGAATTCAAGGTAAAGCCCTCGACTGGATCGTCTCATTCCTCTCCGGCAGAACCCAGAGAGTCCGCCTCCCCCCCTTCCGCTCCGAAGCCACCGACATAATCTGCGGCGTCCCCCAAGGCTCATCCCTCAGCCCGACGCTGTTCAACATCTACATGGCCCCCCTCGCTCAAGTGGCCCGACAACACAACCTCAACATTCTCACCTACGCTGACGACACCCAGCTCATCCTCTTACTCACCAAAGACCCCCACACCGCCAAAACCAACCTCCACGAGGGAATGAAATCCATCGCTGAATGGATGAGAAACAGCCTTCTGAAACTGAACTCGGACAAGAGAGAGGTCCTCATCTTCGGACCCACCCCCTCCGCCTGGGACGACTCCTGGTGGCCCACCGCACTAGGAACCCTGCCAACACCGTCCGACCACGCTCGCAACCTGGGCTTCATCCTCGACTCCTCCCTCACCTTGTCTAAACAGGTCAACGCAGTTTCCTCCTCCTGCTACAACACACTCTGCATGCTCCTCAGAATCTACAAGTGGATCCCTACAGAAACAAGAAGAACAGTGACACAGGCCCTCGTCAGCAGCAGGCTGGACTACGGCAACGCACTCTATACAGGCATCCCAGCAAAAGACCTACTACGCCTCCAACGTATCCAAAACACCTCCGCCGGGCTGATCCTCAACGTACCCCGCCAAAGCCACATCTCACACCACCTGAGAAACCTTCACTGGCTCCCAGTGGACTAAAGGATCACTTTCAAGCTTCTTACCCACGCTCACAAATCGCTCCACAACACCGGGCCAGCCTACCTAAACAACAGACTCAGCTTCTACACCCCCACCGTCAGCTCCGCTCCACTAACCTCGCCCTCGCTGCCCCCCCGCATCCGAAGAAAGACCTCCGGCGGCAGATCCTTCTCACATCTCGCTGCCAAAATCTGGAACACCCTCCCCACCAACCTGCGACAGACTCAAGACCTACTCACCTTCAGAAGACTCCTCAAGACCTGGCTCTTCGACCAGTAACACTGCTCCCCCCCCCCCCCAGCGCCTTGAAACCCTCACGGGTACGTAGCACGCTTTATAAATTCAATGATTGATTGATTGATTGATACATTTACATTTACATTTACATCTGTGTAGAAAAATGGATGAGAGCCAACTGCTTGAAAATCAACTGAACAAAACAGAAATGCTGATCTTCTGGAACAAGAACTCCCCCTGGGACTCCACCTGCTGGCCATCAGAGCTTGGTCCAACACCATCACTGACTAACCACTCATGAAACCTGGGAATCATCCTAGAGGATTAATTCAACATGGCCTCCCAGGTGAAGGCAGTTGGCTCCTCCTGCTTCCAAGTACTATGCATCTCAGAAAAATCTTCAAAAGGATCCCCAAGTGCACCAGGTGTATAATCACTCAAGCCTTAGTCACCAATAGACTAGACTATGGCAATGCAGTCTATGCAGTCATCCCCAGCCACTTCTACCACTAACTTCAGACCTTCAGACCATCCAAAACACCACAGAAAGCCTCATTCTGTAACTCTCACGGCACACTAACAGAGAACCCCAGTGCTTCCAATGCACAAGCATTGCCAATTTAAACTCCGCACACATGAAACCAAGGCACTGCCCTACATGGGCCTTCAGCTTACCTTACCTGGAGGCTTAGCCTTCTCCTACCTTACACCCAAAACTTGGAGCAAACTCTCTCAACACATAAGGGCACCCTCCTCTTTTCTGGAATTTCACATGAAGCTGAAGACCTGGCTTGTCAACTAACACTTGGCAGACAACCAACACACTTGCTGCTAGGATACCCTTCAGGTAATAAGTTGCGCTTTACAAATTCAAATAACATAAGATCACATCACATAACAATGGCAAGATTAAAGCTGGTAAATAAATAATGTTAGCAAACAGCAAGACTGGATGGGGCGTGCAGTTGTCATCTGCTACCATGTGTCTGTTGTGCACAGTGAAACAGCTCTATGTGTTTAGCCTTGCCCTCACATCTCCTAGATGGTCTAAGAATCAAAGACCATACTATCTAACATGTTGTATTGTCATTTACTGTGATTTCAGCGTCAGGTTACAGGTCTTCAGATGTAATTTATTGTGTAATTTATTGCGATGTCATTGTTATGCAAATTAGCATGTTTGAAATTTGAAAACTCCTACCTATTTTGGTTATTGAATGTTCTTGACTACATGATAGTCTCATAGTGGGTTGCCTCACGGTGCCGTGCGCTGTGCTATATATGAATACAGACTGTGCAGTGTCAGATCAAGAAGAGGAGGGATTTTAAAGGATACAGGGGAAACAAGGAAGTTTCACATTGAACATTGACATATTTACCTTTGTCACACACTGTGTCGTTTGCACTATTATCATGAATACGTGACTGTGAACCAGAAAGTAAATTCTATACAAAGAGAATTCAGGTGAACACGTATTTTTTCCCTAGCCCTTCTTAACCATTTTGATAACTTATTGTAATTTTTAAGGGACTAAAGTTCTCGCGGCCACTCAAGCTTTAGGATTTCCAGTGTTCATTCTTCCCTCCTGACCTACAGGTAAACAACAAAATCTGAAGTATTATTGAAGTATGCTGTCCGCAAGTTACTTGGCACTGTCAATGCTACATCGGAAGATTTCAATACCAGTTAGAGCCAAGAGCGTTCTAGGTAAATCAGTAGACATTTTAAGCCGATTTAACTATTAATTGAGTCTGTGAGGAGATGGGAGCAGGGAAGGGCATGGCAAAAAGTCTACATCTTCAGTCACCAGGCAGCTGTGTGCACACTTCAAATTGGAACTGAACTAGCCCTCTTGACTTCTGATAGCCGAAGACTGCTCTCAAAAGCTGGGTTGCTAACTGTTTTGTTAATGTACCATTAACAAATTTGGGCCCATATTTATAGGAAAATGACTGAGCGCGACACTGTGCAAAAATTGGCAACGCCGCACTCCGTCATTTTCACAACGCAGGGATGCACCATATTTAATTAAATACGGAGCACCTCTGTGTTGTCCCCTGCGGTGGCGCTAAATTTAGCTGCCAGCACCAACGAAAGCATCCTTGCACCATCGTGCATGGATGTCTGCATTGAGGGGTTGATTGTTTATGTGTGGGAAGGTGTCCCTTCCTGCACATAAACAATCAATAATGGCAATGCCAAAGCGTCATTTTCAAATGATTGTTTATGTGCAGGAAGGAACACCTTCCAGCACATAAACAATCATGTCTAGCATTTTGTTCTTTCTATTTGTGCTGCAGAATGCAGCACACATAGAAAAAGCAAAAATTGATGAGGAATAAAAGTATCCCGCCACGATGTGCCATGCTAACGCCACCCTTTGGGTGGCGTTATATTTTGGCGCTGCCTCAGGTTTACGAAAACTCGTAAATCTGAGGCAGCGTCAAAATTCTATGGGTGTTGCTGTGGCATGCCCACAGCAACAACCATAGCACACCTCTTAGACGCAAAGAGCTGCGTGTGAAGGGGTCGTATTTACAAGGTGGTGCGAAGCCACAAAAAGTGGATTAACGCCACCTTGTAAATACGGCGCAGGGTGTAGTGCTACCGGAGCGTCACAAAAAAGTGACGCTCTAGTGGCGCCAGGGGCTCATAAATATGCCCCTTGTGTCACAGCACAGTGGCCACCTGGAGAAAAAGGTACTGCATATAAGGGATTGTCACTGGTTTGGGGATAGTGTGAGTTAATTTAGAAGTCTTAGGGTCGAATGTCGGTTCACCAACATACCTGAAGAAGAAGAATCAACATGATGCCTTTTTGACTGACACAATGACATCAGGGTATTGATGTCTTTCCTTAGCGTGCACTCAACAGCTTATTTATTGCTGTTGAACAATTTATTGCTGTTGAAGAACAATAAGGGTAAAGAGAGTAAACTACTGAAAGTAAACAAGGCTCCTGGAGCCCTGTTCAATATCCATTCCTACCAGTACCCTGGTGAAACCAGGCATAGTGATGTGAATGCCAGATGTACTACTGTGCAAGGCAAGAGTTGTCATACATGTAGAGCAGGAAAGGAATGGAGGAATGAAAATTTGGATACAGACTATAGGTTCCAATAGACTTTAGAAGCAATACATTTACTGTAGATCACCTGCCTGGTGCATGAAGCCAGAAGCTTTATGACGATGGGAAAGATCTAGGCATAAAGATAGGTTGGTGTTTCTTAAAAGAACAGAAAGTGCTCTCTTATTCATTTGTTTCTCTTGATATATAGTAAGCTGTTATTTGAAAAAAGGTGAAGAATCATGAAAGCTTTGGGGTAGGTGATGGCATTTTTAGGGAGGGTTGGAAGTCTGAAGGAGACAATTTTGGTCTAAATATTGGTGATCTTGGTAGAGAAACCTAGCAGGGTTACCTTCAAGCTGCACTTCTGGTGAGTCATGGTGTTTTTTGGTTTCAGAGGTAACTGCTAGAGTTGATGTAGTTGTTGGAGGAAATGTGAGTTTATTCCAGTTTTTATAAGAAGGTTACAGCCTTTGCTAAGACAGTCTCTCACTTTTTGCATGAAAGGGGATTTCTTTACTCTTTCTTTATTGCCTATAGTTTATTGAAAGGCTTTGAAATCAGAGGGGGCATCATGGAGATCAGTTTCAGCAATCTTCCTACAGACTACAGCACACAAACTCATTATGAAAGTGCTTTAGCTATAACAATACTTTGTTTCCTGTTCTGCTGTTGCTATGATATACAGCACTTTGACACTTTAAGATATATATATATAAGTACAATTTCCTTCATCTACAAATACTGAACTGATATATATGCATGATTCAACTGCTCTAAGTACAAAGGACTATTGTGCCTGTTTTTCAAAATCTCTTTTACCTTCCCTCATCCATTTCGAGTTTTTCTCTGGCTTGCCCTCATCTGTTTGTGTTGGAAAGTGGATTATTGGTAAGAGTAGGTAAGTACCTACACTTAGCAATAGGCCACTATCCCCCACTAGGTTCAGTCAGGTCTTAACTTAGGAGACAAGTGTATAAAGCATTTAAAAATCACAAAACAGTAAATAAGTAAAACACAAAACACAATAAAAATCCAACACCAATTTATAAACATAGATTATATTTGTATCTTTAAAATTACACCAAAATGATTAAAATCAGATAAGGGGAACCAGAGATATGATTTTTTATAAAGATTTAGGAGGTCATTCCGACCCCGGCGGGCGGCGGGCACCGCCCGCCGGGCGGAAACCGCCCAAACACCGCCCCGCGGTCAGATGACCGCGGGGGGCATTCCGACTTTCCCGCTGGGCCGGCGGGCGATCTGCTAAAGATCGCCCACCGGGCCAGCGGGAAAGCCCCAGCAAAGATGAAGCCGGCTCTGAATGGAGCCTGCGGATTTGATGAGGTGCGACGGGTGCAGTGGCACCCGTCGCGATTTTCAGTGTCTGCCAAGCAGACACTGAAAATCTTGCTGGGGCCCTGTTAGGGGGCCCCTGCAATGCCCATGCCAGTGGCATGGGCAGTGCAGGGGCCCCCAGGGGCCCCACGACACCCGTTCCCGCCAGCCTCTTCCTGGTGGTGTAAACCGCCAGGAACAGGCTGGCGGGAAGGGGGTCGGAATCCCCATGGCGGCGCTGCTTGCAGCGCCGCCATGGAGGATTCCTTTGGCCAGGGGAAAACCGGCGGGAAACCGCCGGTTTCCCTTTTCTGACCGCGGCTTTACCGCCGCGGTCAGAATTGGCCAGGAAGCACCGCCAGCCTGTTGGCGGTGCTTCCGTGGTCGTTGGCCCTGGCGGTCAATGACCGCCAGGGTCAGAATGACCCCCTTAATGTTTTCTAGCGCACAGAAACTACAACCACCAATCTGGTCATCTGGTCGCACTCAACCAAGGCAATGTCAAAGTTTGAGGCCGACCGCAATGGATCCCTGCTCGGCTACTGCAAGTGGGAGGCCTCGGTCAAAAGTTTACCTTCGGATTTAAGCTTTTTCTTGAAGATTTTCTTCAGCGGGACGAAGTCACCAATCTGATTCGGTCACATGATCATATTGTATAACCCCTCATAAGTAATTACTTTGTTACATTGTATCCAGCCCTCTAGTGCTTTAAGTGAGGTGTCTATAAAGTCAACCCAAGACTGGGTATTGACCTTCTGGGTGTCCCTCAACTTCAATCTGTACTGCTCTGGGGTCAGACCAAACTTCTTGGTTGAACACCTCTTCATACTGGGATAGGAATTTTGCTTCCTCCCCTCCTAGGGTCAGGAGCCTATCCCTCCAAGATATGGGGACCAACTCCCATAGGAGTGACCCCCAATATTGGGGCTTAACCCTTCTCATCTGGAGACCCCTTTTAAAAGCCTCCAACCATTTGTCTATGTCATCCCCCCTACATAAGCAAGAACAACTGACTTGGGTAGTCTGGGGCAGAACCCCCCATCCATGGACACCTCAACTTCTCTGTCACTGCCACCATCTCTTTGTTCACTCTTGGCCCACTTATTCTTCTCTAGGGCCAACTTCTCTGCCACCAAAACTATGAGGGCTACCTGGGCCTTAGGTTCCCTCTCCCTGAGGTCCAGTTCTGATTCTTCTTGGTCTGATGCCACAGACCCTCCCCTCCCACTAGCTCTGGATGTGGCCCTAGCTGCTGAAATCACAGTTTGCAAATCATCCTCCTCCTCCTGGAGGTTGGAGAGGACATCTTTCCTCTCCCTTCCTACCTCTGAAGCTTTCTCTGCATCCATCAGCACTACCCAGGCTTCAAGGAAGTTGATGATCACAGTTTTCCTAAGGTTGTTAGCAGCAGGCAATCCCCTCTTTCTGCACAACACCCTAATTATATGAATTTTTAAAGAATTAATGTTTTCTAGCACATAGAAATTACAAGCCCCAATCTGGTCATCTGGTCGCACTCGACTGGGCAAAGTCAAAGTTTGAGGCCGACCGCGATGGAGCCCTGTTTGGCTACTGGAAGCTGGAGGCCTCGGTCAAAAGTATACCTTCGGACTTAGTCTTTATCTTGAAGACTTTCTTCAGCAAACGAAGACACCAATCTGATCAGACCTCCCTGGAACCCTCTTCGGATACATGTCACAGGAGACCTCGGTGAAGAATTCTACCTTCGGACTTAGATGATTTTTCAGAATGGAAATCTTCATCCGAGCTGAAGTTGAATTTGGATCTGACGTCCCTCAAGCTCTCCTCGGACACACTGCGTGGGAAGTCCTGGTCAACTTTTTACATTCGGACATTGTCACTTTTTTAAAGCTTTTTCTCTCCGACGTCGGACGACCCTCCACAGCACGCAGATTTTTAGTCAATGTTGTCAGATTGCCTTTCCAGGAGCCCCTAGAGAAATCCTGGAAGCCTGGGGCTCTGGAGCTTTTCAGCAGGACAAACTTGCAAGTCAGGCCAGGTCGTAGTCGACGTAAGTCGGCTTGACTCACAACGTCGTGTCGGTCCCTGAATGGAGCTTTTACCAAAAGTTCTCCAATCTTCTCCAAACTCCTGGATCACCCTGCAGAAGGTCTTTGTAGGTCCTTTAGGACTCCATACCTCACCCCAAGGTTCCAGAAGCTCTGAGTTGCTCCTTGAGGGTTAGGATTCCAACTTCCAGAATGCACTCTGGCATCAGAGTGCAGTGTTCAGGTGCAGGTCAGGGGTCCAGCAGGGCAGTCATTCTTCATCGGTCATTGTTCCTTGTAGGGAACTGAGGTATGGGTGCAGCTCTGCCAAATTTATCCTTGCTCCTGGGGTGGAAAGCAGAGAGGGGCAACTGTCCAATCACAGAAAGGCCACCACCCTCTTAGATGACCACTTCCAGGGAAGTGCGGCAAAAATAAATCCCAAGGAGCATCATTCCTTAAAAATGGCAGGAACTGAATTTTGGAGGTTAGGTCTGGCTGAGTCCACCCACTGGTTTGGCTCAAAATCCTTAACACACCCCTCTCATGCCCTTTCCTAATCTAATCAGGAGGGCACCTGGTTGTCTGGGTTTGCAGGAAATGGGGGAGGTCCTGGGCTGCTCCAAATGTTCTTCCCTCCTTTGAAGTCCAGTCTGGCTGCTCTCCCCATCCTGTTTTCCCCATCTGCTGAGGCTCGGATCTCTTCCCCCAGGCACATCCTTTGTCTTCAGCTCAGGAAACGTCACATCTCATCAAAGCAGCCTGGCACTACAGAGCTGAAGTTGGCAACTTTCAGGTAGAGTTGTAAAGCTCTTTCTTTGAACTAGTTATATAAAATTCAAAAGGTTTGATACCAAACTTGACATAACTCCTTTTGATACTTTATTAACTAAAATAAAACCTCCCCATTTTAGCCTACAGAGCCTATTTACTACAGTGAGGGAAAATCTAATTTGGGTATTTTACCTCACCAGGGTCTATAAAACAGTTTTTATAAGGTCCCTGCTTATAGTTATATAACAGTCAGCCCTAGGGACAAATAGGGCACACCTTAGGGGTGACTTATATGTCAAAATAAGATAGTTTAAGACTTTGTAAGTACTTTTAATTCCAAAGTCGAATTTGCATATAACTTTACTTTAAAAGCAGCCAGCAAGGCAGCCCTGCCTTTAAAATGACACTGGGCACCTCAGCAGTGCACCTCTAGGTGCACCACCTATGCTGGGGTCCCTAACCCTACATGTGCTACCATATACTAGGGACTTACAGGTAGATTGACATAGCCAATTATAATTAGCCCAATTTGAATACTCATTTTACACAGAGTGCAGGCCCTGGGACTAGTTAGCAGTACCCAGGGCACCATTAGAGTCAGGAAAACACCAGCAAAAAGTGAAAAATGGGGGCAAAAAGTTAGTGGGCTTCTGCAATAAGCCCAGTTTTCTCACAGTTTTTCATACATATCCGCAACCACTTGGACTATTTATCTTCCTCTGGTCTGTTTTTCATATATATCGATGACCACTCCGCCTGTTTTCAATAAATCTGATAACTATAATACGCCTCTCCTGACACATTAAATGGCCAATCTTATGACTTTGGGAAACTTGCATCACTTTTTAGGTGTTGCGGTATGTGTCTTTCAATAATACTTAATTTTTAATGTGTACACTAATATGCTTCTTTCCAAATTACAACAAGCACTGGCAAAGCCAATAGGTCTCACCCATTGGAGAGCTATTGGCTTTGCCATTGTCTTTTAACCAATTTGTACAGCAGTGGCATGGCATAGAGTAGAGTGGCATAGAGGAGAGGGGCGTAGAGGAAAGTGGAGTGGTGAGAATGGAGTAGAGTGAGGCAGAATGGAATGAAGTGGATAGAGTGGACTGTAGTGGCATGCTGTAGAGCGAAGTGGCACAGAGCAGAGTGGCGTAGAGTGGAGTGGTGTAGAAAGGAGTGGCATAAGGTGAAGTGATGCAGACTAGAGTGGAACAGAGTGTGGTGAAGTAAAGTAGACTGGCATAGAGTGGCGTAGAGTACTGTGGTGTGGAGTGGCATAGAGTGGAGCACAGTGGAGTAGAGTGGCATATAATGGAGTGGTATAGAATGCATTAGTGGGGCACTGTGTGGAGTGGAGTGAGGTTGCGTAGAGTAGAGTGGAGTAGAATAGAGTGGTGTTTAGTAGAGTGCTGCGGAATGGTGTGGATTAGAGTGGAGTGGCATTAAGTGGGTGGTGTAGACTAGATTAGGGTGATGTGGAGTGGTGTAGAGTGGAGTGGAGTGGCATAGAGCAGAGTGGGATGGCATAAAGTGGAGTGGCAGAGAGCAGAGTGGGGTGGCATAGAGTAGAATGGCATAGAGTAGAGTGGCATAGAGTGGGGTGGAGTAAAATGGCATAGGGTAGAGTGGCATGGAATAGAGGGGCATAGAGTAAAGTAGCGTGGAGTGGCGTAGAGTGATGGAGAGTGGCATCAAGAAGTGTAGGGTAGAGTGGCATAGAGTACAGTGAAGTAGAGTAGAGTGGTGTAGAGTAGAGTAGCATAGAGTGGAGTGGTGTAGCATGCTGTATTGTGGCATTGTGTGGAGTTGAGTGCAGTAGAGCAGAGTGGAGTGGTGTAGAGCCAAGTGACATTGAGTAGAGTGGTGTGAAGTGGAGTAGCATAGACCAGCGTGGCATAGAGTGGAGTGGTGTGGAGTGGCATAGAGTTTAGTGGAATAGAGTAGAGTGGCGTAGAGTAGACTGGCATAGAGGGGAGTGGCACAGAGTGGAGTGGAGTAGAGTGGCATGGAGTAGAGTGGCATGGCATATAGTAGAGCAGTGTAGATCGACCTAGAGTAGAGTGGAGTGGCCAAGAGTGGCACGGAATAGCGTAGAGTGAAATGATGTAGAGTAGAGTAGCATTGAGTAGAGTGCTGTACAGCAGAGTGGTGTAGAGTGGAGTAGCATAGAGTGGTGTGGAATTAAGTAGCGTAGGGTGCCATAGAGTGGCATTGTGTGGAGTGCAGTGGCATAGAGTGGAGTGGTGTAGAGGGGAGTAGAGTGGTGTTGAGTGGAGTACAGTAGTGTAGAGTGGAATTGAGTGGCACAGAGTGGAGAGAAGTGGTGTAGAGTAAAGTTACGTTGAGCAGAGTGGCACAGAGTTTGGTGGAGTAGAGAGGCACTGAGTGGAGTAGATTGGCACAGAGCAGTGTGGCATAGAGTAGGGTGGAGTTGAGCAGAGTGGTGTGCAGTAGAGTTGCATGGAGTGGAGTGGAGTGGCATAGAGTGGCTTGGAGTGGTATCGGATAGAGTGGAATGGTGTACAGCGGAGTGGCATACAGTGGAGTGATGTAGAGCAGAGTGCCACAGAGTCAGGTGGAGTACAGTGGTGTGAAATAGAGTGGCATGGAGTGGAATAGACTGGCATAGAGTAGTGTGACATAGAGTAAGGTGGAGTAGAGTGGCTTGGAGTGTGATGAGTAGAGTGGAGTGGCATAGAGTAGAGTGGTGTAGAATAAAGTGGCTAAGAGTACCACAAAGTGGTATTGAGTGGAGTGACATAGAGTAGAGTGACATGGCATAGAGTGGAGTGGAGTAGAGCAGAGTGGAGTGGAGTAGAGTGGCATTTCATGGAGTAGAGGGGTGTAAAGTGAATTGAGTGACATACAATAGAGAGGCATAGAGTAGAGGGGTATAGAGTGGAGTGACATAGAGTACCGCAGAGTGGCACTGTGTGGAGTGGAATAGAATGGAGTGGCATGGAACATAGTGGCATAGAGAAGAGTGAAGTAGCACAGAGTAGAGTGGAACACAGTAGTGGAAGAGTGGAGTAGAGTTGACGGAGTTGCATTGTGTGCCATAGAAGAAAGTGAATAGAGTGGTGTAGAGTGAAATGGAGTTGCATTGAGTGCCATAGAGTAAAGTGGAGTAGACTGGCATCGAGGGGATCGAGTAAAGTAGAGTGGCATGGAGTGGAGTGGTGTAGAGTGGTGCAGAGTAGAGTAGAGTGTCGTAGAGTGGAGTAGTGTAGAGTGGAGTAGCACAGAATGCTGTAGAGTGGCACTATGTGGAATGCAGTGGATTGAAGTGGTATGGAGTAATGTGGCATAGAGTGGAGTGGAGTGGCGTAGAATAGGGTGGAGCAGTGTGGCATAGGTTGGAGTACAATGGAAATAAGTGGCATTGAGTAGCCTAGAGTAAAGTGGCGTAGAGTGGTCTGGAGTGGAGTAGAGTGATGTGGAGTGAGGTAGAGTGGCATCAAGTAGATTGGAGTGGCATATAGTACAGTGGCTTAGAATACCATAAAGTGGCATTGAGTGGAGTGGCAAAGAGTAGAGTGGCATGGTATAGAGTGGAGTATCATAGAATAGAGTGATGTGGCATAGAGTAGAGTGGAGTGGTATGGTGTGGAGTGTCAGAAAGTGGAGTAGAGTGATGTAGAGTGGAGTAAAGTGGTGTGGTGTTGAGTAGAGTGGTGCAGAGTGAAGCGCAGTGGCATAGAATAGAGAGACACTGTGTGGAGTGGTGTGGATAGGAGTGGCATTGAGTAAAGTAACATAGAGTAGAGTGGAGTAGTATGGAATACAGTAGAGCAGAGCGGCATAAAGTGGAATAGAGTGGTGCAGGGTTGAACAGATTTGTGTTGAGTGCAGTAGATTAACGTGGTATAAAGTGGGATGGAGTAGAGTGGAGTGCCGTGGAGTAGAGTGGTGTAGAGTGGCACAGCGTAGAGTAGAGTGACATAGATCGGATTGGTGTAGAGTGCTGTAGAGTGGCACTGTGTGATGTGGAATAGGTTAGACTGGCTTAGAACAGAGTGGGAAACAATAGAGTATAGTGGCAGGCATAGAGTAGAGAGGCACAGAGTAGGCTGGAGTGGAGTAGAGTGGCTTGGAATGGCACAGAGTGGTGTGATGTAGAGAAGAGTGTTGTAGGGTGGAGTAGAATGGCATGGCATAGAGTGGCATAGAGTAGAGTAAAGTGAAGTGGAATACTGTAGAGTTATGTAGAGTGTAAATATATATATTGACAAGCCTTGTAGAATGGCTTTGTAAATAAATCTCGTCATTATTCAGCAATTGTTGGGAGTGCCGTTTTCCACAATTTATCTTGAGACATTTAAATGTGGGTCCTGCGCACATAATGGTGCACCAGCTCCGTTAGGCTAGCGTTGGAAGAACAGCAGGAGCAGTTGAAATATATATCGCCCAGTCACCGCAAAGCCCTGTAATACTATATATATATATATATATATATATATATATATATATATATATATATATATATATACACACATACACACACACACATGTTGCAAAAGCAGTACAGAAGCTCACTGAATGAGCGTCTTTATTGCTTTCGCTACGTTATTTAATAGCCGGTGTACTCCCCACCATGATTCATGAGTCTGCTTGGAACAGCTTGTGTGTGTATATATATATGTATATATTATTATTACAGGGCTTTGCGGTGACTGGGCTTGGCCTTGACTAGGAATTCCTTTGTTTTTCAGTGTAACTTTTACTATCAGGCAAACATATGCATATGATGTACCCTGAATCATACCCCTTTTCTGACAGTATTGCCTTGTTGAAAAGCTATAGAGATTGATGTTTTCATGATTTGGAAAGGTTGCATGACTGAATTGGGGAGATTCATAACCTGGCTAAATGGGAGATCTAATGTCATCCTGTTCACAGTTTCTGAGCATTACCATTAAGGTAGCTGATCATGAATTGTGTACAACTATATACCAGAGACCAACTGAACATAACACACTACTCAGGTATCCCCGCAATCACCCCAGGAGCCTACATGATAACTTGCCCTTTGAGCAGTTCCTGAGGGTAAAAAGGAACTGCAAGTTCAGGGATGACTACTTTAAGGAACTGGACATCCTAATCAACAAATGACTTGAGAGGGGTTATTCCAAAGGTCTACTCAAACGCACAATAAAGCTCACTTGGTACTTCCTGTGGGAACACTTACTGACATCAAACACACAAAAAGAAAGGGATATGAACAAAGTGGTATGTGTTACCGCTTTCTGTAACTTAATAATGCCATCAAAAAAGTCAGTCATAAGCACTAAACTTGGTAGCAGATGAGATGGAGACACAAGACAAGACACACAAGACAAGACAATTTTTCGTTTTCAAAAGGAGCAAAAATGTCAAGGACTATGTGGAAAAAGCATTAATGGCCAGTGCAGAGCAATCGCAACCTACGGACACATATAAGCCTACCACCAATAGTGGGACATTTTAAGTTTGAGGGCTGCAAAGCAAGTGATTTAACTGTAGAGGGAAATACATTCACACAAAACAAGAGATTTTCTATGACTGAGCAGTCAACTGTAACAGCACAAATGTAATCTAGGTCCTCAAGTGCTCTTGTGATCTGGCATATGTGGGCCCCAAATTAGACAAAAATAATCAAAGCCAAACCTAGCCCCAGGGGTGGGGACATGAATTCAGTATTAAATATACAGTAATGGAATGTGGGTGGATATATATTTTGGACACTGTACAGAATGAACTGAATGAGTTCGAAAAAATCAATAAGCAGGTGCCCCATTTTAGCAGGGGCTAACACGCCCACCTGCCATTGACTGGTTTTAGAACTCATCACATATTCTGCGGGCTAATCATATGGTATGGTCATAAATAAACAATAGGAGCTTTCTTTCATTTACTTGATTTGTAATTGGCAATGGATTTGATAAGTCAGAGATTTTTTGTTTATTTGTCAGATAATAACCTTAATACGTAATTATTATTTAATGATAACTGATGTACCGTGAGTGCTTATTATTTGCTTGGCCATAATCCTAAGAAGATAGTGTGTTGAATGATTTTTGAAACTCTTCATACCATATATGTTGAAATAATTTTTATTTTCAAAGCAATAATATATATTTTCAATGTGTTTTTCACAACACCAGCAGGAGATGTTCTGCCCGCTTCTGCACTGGCATTCAATGTGCTGATAATGAGATACACTGTAGCACTAATAGGCATGCATCTATCAGCAATCTTGGATTCTTTGTATCTGCTTCTGCTTTCATGTACATTGAATTATTTTTATTTTCAAAGTTACTGCGTGCACTGACTACTTGTTTTCACAGCAATATCAGGAGATGTTCCTCCCCAAATGTGTGCTGTCCATCTAAGCGCGGTTGATGAGGTAACTGTAGCATGCTTTCATCCGTTAGCCACCTTGGAGGAAGAAGATACTTTATATCTTCTTGCGCTAGCTTACATGTTTACATTTGATGTAAGCCATTCTACATGGCGGGGTTTGTAAGGCATGTGGTGAAATTCATGTGAGCTGACATGAGGCATTATCCCAAGTAAGACAAGAGGTATTTTCTCACATCTTGGTCCATTGTTCCTAAACATATTTTCTATTCATTTTGTAGTCATTTTACATGATCCAAAATATTTTGAACTGGGATGCACAGCTGCTGTTTCATATCGGGTTTGTGATTATATTTAGTGATAGTACATGTCACCCTTGATATAACACAGCAGCAGTGATGGTTCTTGTATATTTTTTTTTTAGGTCTATCTTCTGAGGGTTCTGTGTTTTCATGATTCAACAATATGTATTTAAATGATTCACAAACTGTTTTTCCCCATATCTGCATAGCACAGAGAAATTGTATCTGTCGAGCTATTTCAGTATTTTTTTTCGCACATTTAACTTTCAGTTAATTTAATTCTTTAAGATACCTGGTGGGGCATAGTTCTATCAGATGAACTCGAAGAGATATTGTTATGCACGGTGTACATAAGAAAAGTACTCTGGCTTACACATGGCTCATGCCAAGTTTCTGTTTGTTTATACCGTACAGGGTGTCTTTCATTGTGGTTTAGACCTGAGGAAGACCCCAATTGGATGTGATTAGTAACACGTATGAACTAGAGGTGTCGAAATGTCTACACTTTAGAAAATACAGCTTGTACTCTCTACATCCTGCTGGGAAAACTGGATGTCAGTGACCCAGCAAACATAGGGTGGGAGCAAGTGACAAGTAGCCAAGCTTTACAAATATTTGAAAAAGGACATTTTGAGAGAACTTTTTACAGTGCAGAAACATTTTATTCATCACCTTTTGCACAAGACCATCCTGTCCTAATTTATATATATTGCCACAGAAAAAGAATGTGAACATGTTGGCAAACATATCATATACACGTTTTGAATGAACCATGAGCCTCGTGTTGATCATTAACAAAGAATAATTTATGTGGAAAAGAGGAAAGTTAAGTTGCATTCACGTAAAAATTTCTAAAAAGATGTTGAAGGAATTCCAACAGAACCGTGTGTGGATACTCTGATTACCTGCCCAGGCTCTGAGGAACACAGGCTTTCCCAATTAGATATTACATTGATACCCATTAAGGCAGGGTGCATTATATTTAAAAGTTGGACATGGAAAGGTTTAATGTAAAACATGTCCCTACAGCAAGATGTCCCCAAAAGCTATTTTCACTGTAGCAGGGATAGCTATTCCAGAAGAAAGAAATGGGGGTTAGTATTAAAATTAATAATGTTATCGCTGCCTGGGAACGAGTTAAAACATTCATTCTTGTACTTATATTAAACATATTTATTACAAACCCAATTTGTTGGGAAAGTCGGATTTGCACTCAATATTTTGCAAAAGGTACTTTTAAAAAGACACCTTTTCTTGCTCAAAGCCACTAGGATCCCATTTTCAGGAGCTCCCATAAGCGTTTACCGGTGTCCGGGGGAGGCCTTGTTTTAACTACACATCCCATCTTGCCTGCTGCAGGTATGGCTGCAAGGACTACGAGCTTCCAACTGTTACTCTGGAGCTGAATAGCACCTTGATGAGGTGTGAACTTGGTCCCAGAGCTGAGACAAAGGCCTTTCACTGTTGAAGACACTGACCTTCCCCTGACAGGATTGCCCTGGGGCTCAAGTCCTTTGCATATCTTTAAAGGATGCCTACCCTATCATTGGCAAATGTAGGTCAAACCTGGGTCTGGCTCTCTTTTGTCTTCTTAGACAGGCTGGCTTGAAACCCGGTGTGAGGGTGAGCTGCCTCAGAACTGGTTTTGAGTGACCTGAGGACATCTTTGTACATTTGCATAGCCACACCTCTTGGTGGGCACAGGGAGCTGTTCACAGGGGGAAAGGTTTCTGTCATGTTGGTTTTGGGAAGAGAAGTGTGATGTGTGATCGTTTGCGGGCAGGCAAACAGGAACTGCTGAAAAAGTGGGTAGAGTTGCTTCTGCCACCTTTTTCCTTATTGGTTAGGGAGGGGCAGGGAGTCACCCTCACCCACAAGCTAGTGCTAGGCATAAATGTGGGACCCAGTGTAACTTATTTAGAACACTATTGGACCTGTGAAAAACAGAAGGACTGCACTCATTGTTGAGACCTATGAGGAGAACCCCAATGGATGGACATGCTCCTACTTGTACCCAGGACAAAGAAGTGGATTTCAAAGGTCAGTTGGCTGATCTTCTCTTAAGCTAAAGGGACACAATAGCCTTAGGAAATCCACTTTCCTGTAACAGCCAGCTGACCAGTTTCAATTGAACCTTCCCTGGATCCTGCTGACAGCTTCTGTTAGTGAGTCCTGACCTCAAGTCCTGCCTCTTAGGCACTGGAACCCTCAGCTGGTGTCAGAATGAAGGCCTAACCCTAACACCTGGGACTTAGAAATGTTTTGTAAAAATTTTGCCTGGAGAACCATTGTGTGTCTGGGACCAACCTGACACCCGATCCTTTGAGGGTGCATCACTGGTGGTCCTGACTTGGCCTCAGCTACTTCTACGTTGTTCCACTGTGCCGCTGGATTCAAGCTAGCCTGGCTGATGAAGGGTGATATCCTGAAACCGGTCCCAGGATGCCTGTTTACGATCCAGTGAGGACCTGGCCCAGCAGTTCCGGCTGGACTATTACCATGGGGAACAGGGTCAAGACTGATTTGCATATGGGTGGGTCCAAACTGGGGTGGCATGGTGAGCAAAGAAATTGATGGATTAAACCCACATCTGTGACTGGGGTGAATGTTTGATTTGTTCCACATTCCGTCTATCATTTGTGTTTGTTTGCTTTTGACGTTCTCTGCAGCAGTAAATCTGATTAAGCAGGCCTGCCACAGACTCACGTACGATGATGTCATGCCCTATTTGGCCACAGCAACAGTAATTACCACTAGTTAAACTAAAAATATTTCAACAATAGAGAGGATTTACATCACATTTTCCGTAACAGCCCCCAAGTAGGGTCTATTTAACAACTAGCCATGGGGTGTTCCTCTGATCATGGGGCAAGAAAACATTAGTATACAGGCGAGTATAGGAGATTAGAATTATATAGCATGCTCATTTATGACTGCTGCTCACCGTGTGAGCAGAGTGTGCTCATGGTTAACCATAAAAGTGGAAAACACATGAAGCATCTTTAACTCCACCATTATAAACTAAAAGAGTCTGTAAAGGTGCTCTTTTCTAATCATGCCTACAAATGTATTTGAGCAGGAGCTCGTTAACAATACCACAGCTTAGGTAGTTTATTTCTTGTTGTGTTCATTTTATGGTTTAGAGTGTAGAAAAGAGCTGCAGGTGTTTCATGGCCTGAAGAATGCCTATCACTACACAGCTATGAGAAGACCCACAGAAATGTGTTGACCAAGTTAAAAAATAGGCAAGCCTCCTGCCAATGTTTTTGTTAACCTTGAGATATTGGAAGATGAGATTAAAACCACGTTTTAGGTCCTCAGATTACACCATTTTAACAGCACAAAACCCATACATGAATTGAGGAAGAACAGGTCATACACAAATTGAGGAAGAACAGATAAAAAGACAGAAAAGATGAGCAACATTAGTTGCGTATGAGGACTGCCCCTATGATGAAGCATGTCATCAATGTGTAAGTAGGGAGCTGCCTTCTTTTAAGAGAAGACTCTAATGTGAGCAAAACGTAGGTAGATGAGACCACAACAAGTGAAACAGTGACTGACATTAGAACCGTGTACAAGCAGGGGTACTTTGGTGACTGTGAAAAATACATGAATACATCTACACATGGAATATAAAAAATAAAAGCACATGTTCTATACAACTGTTTCCCGTTTCCAATATCTCTCATGCGATAATACAATTCTAGAACTGAATAATCACCTGCTCTTGTGGGTAGTAATTGTTGAAACAAATATTACAGACGCAAATTTTGCAATTGTTCATTAGCTATAAACTGTTTCTTTCACAGTGTTTCCTAGGCCTTTGGTTGTGGGAATATCAAAGTCGTTGTTAATACATGATGCAAATAATTATCCTTGCTAATCTTTCTTGTTAAAATATTCCTCAAGGCAACAGCCCTTTTTTATTAATCTATTGTTTCAGTTTACAATAGCAACAGCTGTATTGTCATAATTGTTCTTTAAGGTGAATGTATTTCCACAGTGGTTCTTAACTTCTTGCTAGAACTACTTATTCTGCTATTCCAATACCTATTTCCAATTCATTCTTTTTTCTACGATTTCTTGCACAAGTTTATCACCTTCTGTCAGTTACCTTTTGTTCTTTATGATTCGTTTCCACTCTCAGATGCCTTTTCTGGATGCCTCAAACCATGTGCAGGGGACTGTATGGAGATTTGACGTAGGCCAAGTATATTTGAATTGGCATTGTAGGAGACCTACAGGAAAGCCTCTCTTCGGTCCATGGTCTGAAAGCCAAGAATGGGTCACAGGGATTGCTAAAAATAGAGCCATATCCAAGATGGTCACCTTTCTTGGGAACCTTGTCATCCTAGCAAGAGTTTGAAGTGTACTATTACTCAATAGTATGTTAGTTCTCCCAACATTCTCCTGCATGTTCCCCCACTAAACATAAACCGACACCATATTTCTTTGCACTGGATTCACTCATATGAAACTCGAGTTTTCAGGTGGCCATTTTTCAAGCATGATCTTGACCTTGATTTTCAAATGCATTACAGGATTCTGAGATGTATTACAGGAGTCTTGGGTATTACAAGAGTCTGGGCTGCCAGGGGATATTACTAGGAATACAAGTTTGTCCATATCATGACAGCACTCCCCCGTAAGGGTGTCTCACAAAATGAGGTCTAACAGGGTGAGGTTTACTGGAATTTCGAATATGGAAAATTGAACCAATCCTAGAGTGTTTAAATGATATGACAGTAGTAATACCATTCCAATCAATGGATCTTGAATCAAGAATTTATTTCACTTCATATTCTGAGTGCCCATCTATACCAATTTGTGTTGATGTTTTTTCCAGTCTTGTCCATCTTCACACAGTTTTAAGAGGGTATGGAAAATATTGAGAAAATAGATGAGTTTTTAGATAAGTCCAGCATAACCGCTAACATATTCTGAATTGAGTGATCTCATATTGTCCATTATATCATGGGTGGAGACTGTGTGATCTTTTAATGTGTAGATTCTTAGGTGAAGGCCACTCTCTTTTTTCCGACTTGATATGTTAGATTAAGTTGTTGATGTTTATCTGCCTTTTCTTTAAATGATTTCTTGGAAACTTGTTATTGGGTAACACTCTGAATTTGTCTGTTTCTCCGGGGCTAGCATGAGGAGAACAAACCTACCTCTATGTGTAAGGGAGTCCATGACATTTTTCAAAATCCTGAGGTAAATTGACAACGTTGATCTGTAATCATAGTGTCTGGTAACCATGCAGTTGGCACTTTTTCCAGGGGTACACAATGAGCTATTTTGGTCAAATGATCTAAGACCACTAATACAGTTGTAAACCTTTGAACATGTGGTAGATCCAGGGTAGGATTGGCCTGATGGGCTGGTATGACAGATTATTGTGTGGACTGTTTTTTGGTGGTTGTGGACCTATTTATGGTCTAGTGGGCTGGTTTTTATTGTTGATTTCCCTGATAATAAAGCAAACATTGCCAGTAGCAAGCTCCAATCCATGCAGTCTTCCATACCTTACAAAACACTTACACTGCGTGTCTGTACAAGTTCAAAACTGCTCCAATTAGCAAACATGACCATTTTCTACCATCCTAATGCACTAATGGGGCCAATTTTATTTTGGTGCCCTGGTCTATTTTTTGACCCAGTCTCATTCTGGCTAGATCTGTTACGACTTCCATGGAGACCCAAGGTCAATATCATAGCACTCCAGCACCCTCGGAATATGCACTGTCTGCAAAGCAGACAGTGCGTATTCCACTTGTCCTGGGCTAGGGGGGCCCTTGGCACTGGCTTTCCGCCAGCCTTTCCATGGCGGGGTCCCTGCCATGGAAAGGCTGGTGGATAGCTGAGTTGTAATCAGTTAGGCCGCGCTGAGTTCAGCGTCGCCGTGGCTGAGTACAACTCAAACCACCGTCAGCCCATTGAGAACGATGTTTCTGGTGGGGAGGGTGGTCTCCTGGTGGGTCAGCTCCCTACCGTTGTAATGTGGTGGTCAGACTGCCACAGTTGCGGTGGTCCGACTGTCACTGCGAGGTTGGCCGTCCTTTGTCTGCAAATGGGACAATTTTGTACAAATGTATTCACATCCTTGGCTAGAGTTTTCCATCAAAATCATATTTGCATAGCTTGTAAAGTTGACCAGTATGTCCATCCAACACCACTGTAATACCTGCTGTCTCAACTCTAGGGTTGGAATATATACCACTTCATCCTCCTAGGAAAGATTGTTCTTGACTATTTGTTCTGATCCTTGTTTTTACTCGATTGGGCCTTTATTTGCTCTGAATTAATTAATCAAATTACTGTACCTTCAGGGAGAATAGGGAGAGATGCTTTTTCTGTGTCATCCTTCTCTTTTCTAATTCCCAACCTGGAAAGTGATCAACTTTTGAATTTTTACTATCAGTTGAGAAAGTTATTATGGTATTTGTTAAAATACAATACCCATTGCAGTTGTGGTGCAATTCAAGCATGTGCTGATCTCAAGAACTGAAGGTTTTGAAGATATGTATAGATTATTTCAGTGTACCAAACATCTAAGAGACAGTGCCACCACTCTTGGAATGTGTTCTTTATTGCTAGAAGCAGTTCCTTTTATTGGTTAATTCTGCTTTGCAGGTAATCATTTAATTGAAAACAAAGCCACTGGATGTAGATAACCTGAATCTGGATTTTGTTGAGAAAGAACCCCCAATTGTGTGTACTGTCATGTAACAACGTCAACGATGAATGATAATATCAGAACAGATGTAAAACTGGCCTTGTGTACCTGGATTGCTAAAACAGTGAAGTATTTTTTGCAGAAGGTGGGTGTCTGAAATGACAGTTTCTGAGAATCAGATGAAACAACAAACGTAATTAGCAAACCTGAGGAAGATTTAAATGCCTCTAACTCATGTAGGTATGAGCCTGTGAAGAATTGCTTCAACTTTTTTCACTATCCATCTTCATATCAGTGGGTGAGATATAGAACCCTATGAACTCAACATATGTGGGGAATATTGGCACACACTTGATGGACATGTTCCTTCCCTGCTCTTAAATATATCAAGATGTAATTTGTGTACATGATCGTCAATGCATCTAAAAAGTGCATCTAAAAAGTGCTGAAGGACCTCTAATAAATAATTGAAACACATCAAAAGCATTGCAGAGTCTGAAAGGCACAACGAGGTAATCAAAGAGACCGAATTTAGTTTGAAATGCTGTTTTCTATTTGTTCCTCTCTCTGACAATGATAAGATGATGTATGCTATTTTAATTGAATCTGGTTTTCCAAGACCTGTTACCAGGATTACAGGTTTTGGTGCCTTGCGAGTACCTAACTTATTATTTCTATCTATCACACCCACTTATGATACTGGACCTACTTAAAATAACTACTGGACCTAACTTACAACATCTAACTTACCTCACCTAACTCAAACCTAATTTACCATGTATAACTACCATAACTATGTTACAATACATTACATACAAAATTACCATTCTTGCCTACCATATTTTAGCTACCAACCCAATCTACCATTGCTAGCACACCTATGTACCATTTACAATACCAAATCTACCTTACCTAACCTCCAATACCCAACCTATCATACCTTACCTACCATTCCTAGCCTACCTTCCCCAACCTATAATGCATTTCTACCTTCCCTAATCTGCAAAAACTAATCTACCATATGCACATCTAATCTACCATTTCGATCTCTCATATCTTCATTCAGTACCTATCAATAATAACTACCATACATACCAGGCCTACCTAACCCATATTAACCATGCTTACCATACGAAACGTACCATAACTACCTGTTATACCTATCATACCAACCTACCACACCTACATACCTACCATGCCTTCGTACCAAGCCTACCCAGTGTTATACCTACAATACCTAAACTGCTTACCATAGCTAACCTTTCATGGCTAATCTATTGGATCATACCTACCTTACCTTGCCTACCATACTTAACCTGCTTAACCTCCCTTCCATCCTTCACTTACCATATCTACATAACATATCTACCAAATCTACCAAACATTCCAAATTCCCATACCCAACCTATTATACATACCTTCCAATCTAACCTACGTACCATGCCTCCTGTCCCCGCATAACTACCATAGCTAGCATACCTACCAAAACGACCTTATGTACCACCCTGCTATACCCAAACTACTATTCACACCAGATTTAAAATACAACCCTGAACCTACAAATCCTTTCTACTGTACCTCCCATACCTACCTATAATACCTAATGTACCATACCCACCTAGCCTGCCTAGTCTACCATATCAAGTTGTCATACTTAAAGTACATCAGTCTTTACAATGCGTATATATCTCATGCCTGCTCTAAGGGTGTAGTTTGGAGAAAACGGGGAAAGTTAAGTTCATTCTAAATTTGCCAACATAAAGGAAGAAGTCATCAAACACGTATTAAATGTGAAGTGTTTTTGCAATTGTTGAATTAACAGATAATTAAAATCAAACTGTAATTAAACTGACAAAAAATGCATACTAATAACATACTTACCACAGACTTAACCTCTTGCACTGTAACAAAAACAAACACTCCGACTTGCAAACTAACATGCACCAAGCACAGCACTTTACAAACACAATCCCTATATATTAACATAAAACTAAATCAAAATAAATGTTATTGTTTGATTTGGCACAAGAAATGAGTTCATTCAGGGCGCCACTTCTTTATTGTCTTTATCACAACATTACCATGGGCTGCTATTATCCTGACCTTGTCCCAACCCTTTTGACCTGCATCTTAGCAGGTTTACGGTCCTGGTGTTCGACACAAAGCAGACGAGTTGATCGCGGAAGCGTTTGAAAAACTTTTGAAAGCGTGGAGAGGGGTTTCCATCCCCAAGGACTGTACAGGTTTCCCATCTACACTAGTGCACTGCAACACTGTTTACAGTGAATGGGCATTTGACATAACGAAAAATGTATATATTTTAGAAAAACGTTGTGTTGAATTCTTCGAAATGTTTGCCTCATGCCCGACCCTAAGGGCTAGTACTTTCGGGTCGGTCCATATTGGGTTATATTTCAGTATATGAATGTCTTTTTCTACCAAATAATGTTTTAATGACCCACAGCCCGCTTTTGTTCAAGGATTATAAAAATGTTTCGTGAATTTTGCTAAGCGTATTTATTCCCCTGATGAATGTGCATCATTTGGATTAAGCCGCGCAGAACCAGTCGTATTTCCATGTAAGTTACATAATAAACAGACAGCGTATCTGAAACTAACCAATTAATGTTTCCAAATATGCCATTGGCTAATAAGATGATGATTATTCTGAAGTGGATGGCATTTTTATCTCATTGATTTCACTGTATGCCAGGCGTACACATTCCTTATGAACAACGTTTGCCAGTTCGTTAGTGTGGGTGTGGCACCGCGCATGGGCCCCGCACAAAAAGACAACAAAAAGGTTGCAGGAGGTAGACAACAGCAAGAGAGGGGAACAACTTTGTTTATTTCCTGTTTTCGCAGTCTCGTGGGCCTGTTTCCTAAGACATAACGACCTATTATAATACCTGTGGGTGAAACCAGTACTATAAATGGGCCGGTACTGTCCGGTACTGAGTACTGGCACTTTTTTATTTTGAGAGGGAGAGTACCGGCACATCTCAAGAAACACGTAATACTTTTAATTGGAGAGTACCGGCACTTCTGGGAAACAAGCAGGTACTCTGGCACAGAGTACCTGCACTTTAATTTTCACTGGGTGAAACCATAAGGGGGCCAATGATGCCACCCGGGGGTGGGGGGGTGGGGTTGGAGGGGGAAGACAATAATGCCCATACAAGAAGCCCTGAGAGGCCTTGATGTCTGCGTTCGTGGGACAGCAATGTAACACTTTTTGTCACATCGCTGTAGTAGAGTGTTCCACCTATTATAAAACCGAATATATACAAAAATTACAGATACAACCTTTGTAAGTCTGCACATTCTGCATGGCTTTCCGCTAGTTTCGTTTCTTGTTGCGAAACAGTTTTGCCTGTCTCTATTTAGTATCAGTGTACTCCTTCTTTACATCAGTGCCTAGATCTCGCAATAGTTTTGTACCTTTTAAAGAAAAAATCATTTAGGCCCTCTCAAATTATTCTATTATCCTTTTCCGTCTTGCCTTAGTTTTCTTTTATTAGGTCTTGCCTGAATTGCATGGCATTAATTTCGGTAGTCAGAATATGCTTGACATAAATATTGAATCCTAAACACGGTTTACAAAACTATCACTGAATTGGAGTTAATATTAGAATACCTAAATCCAAAAGAACAATATATTTGTAAATTATATTCAGGACACAATATTCATGCCAGACTATATTTTTGTATACACTATTCTTACACACATTTGTCTAAATCCGATACATTTTATTTTTGTCCATGCCTATTAATCCAGAAATGCCTTTTAACCCGCCTAAATTCCCAGATTTCCCCAAACCTCTTCTAGTATGGTCCTACAGCCTAGGCTGGCTAATGTCCCTACCCGCCAACCCGCCTCAGACATAGCACCACCATTCACAGTCCGCGTGCCACCGTGCTTTACCTGCATGTCTTCGCGTGTGATAAATCCTTTGTTGTCCCCGTCACACTCCTGGAAAAACTCCTGCACCTTTTCCATGATGTCCGTGGTTAGCGGCTCCTCATCCAATGTCGGGACAGACCAGTTCCCATCTTCGGGCTCGCGGTGGGGCCTTACCAGTCTCCTGGTAGATCCGAGCTTCCTAGCTTTGGCAGACATTGTGCCTCACCGGGTCCAGCGCTGGGCGCACATGTATTTCTGCACTTTGAAAAGATGAACCAAAAGCTGCTTACTTTATTCTTTTTCATCTGTTGAGCATCTCTTAGCAACGGTTTTTTTAATTATGACCCCTATGCAGGCAGTGAAGAGAACAAGCACCATATCTAATTGAGAAGCAGAAGCAAATTAATTCAGTAATAGCACAAATAACCGTGAGTGACATTTAAAACGTAAGACAGCCGAAATAGGTATTTTTATTTATATTAACATCGTTGCTTTTTTTGTACAGTTATCTTGTACTCAATTATAGATTAAATTCAAATTAAGACACATAGCTATCGCTGAGCATTTTTATTCCTCCTTTCTTGGGAGAGAGTATTTAGATATACAATCAGGGCATAAGTCCTAAAAAAAAAGTAGGGGGGGGTAACCAATTTAGGAAAACATGCAAATTACATCAAATTGCGTGGCATCACAGCATATGACATCATGGTATGTGCCATCACAGGAAGTGACATCACAACCCATGACCTACCAGGAAGTGATATAACAGGGAGGGACGTCAGTTTTAGCACTTCACTCATATGTCAAGCAGGTTAATATTGAGTACATTTCAGCGCGTTACAAGATTTAACAAATGCGATTTTGCTTCAGGGTTAAGCCAAAAAAAAGGGATGCAACCCCAACGCAGGATCTGTGCCTCAAGTTATACAGTTATTTTGTAAAAACTCTGCCACAAAGAAATTGGCAACACGGAGAAATGTGAGAGTACATATTTTCTGCTTAATTGGTTGCAAACTATGCATTTTAAAACAAATTATTGGGTTAAGGCACCCATTGCAGAGAGCTCTGAGTGCCCAATAAATCGCAGGGAATAATAATAATAGTAAGACAACTCTGGAGTTAACACATTTGCTGGAGAGATTTGTGTTTTGTTTAGTCCTGGTTTTGAATCAAAGTAGCATTAAGGGTTAATGTGTCTTCTGCAAAGCATATCATGTAAAAATGCTTTTTATGTTATACAGCTAGATAAGTGGGTTACTAATTTAAACACAGAGATTCTTTTGTCACTTGCAGTTCATAAATTGTAATCTTTCATATGTAGCACAGCGAGCTATGAAGGACACGTGACCCCTACAACATGTTACCCTCACTGTCTTATGTAACACTTCCCCTACATTGATTTACACACTTGTATGATTTATTGTCAATGTATAATGTGACCCTTGAGGTAAAGCACTCTGACGCTCTGCATCGGGATGAGTAGCGCTATAAAAGAAATTAAAAAAAAGTAGTATTTGCGCTGTTATTAGTGTAAATACTAAGATAGACCAACATATCTGACATTCTTACAGTGCATGCACATCTGTTATATACAAGACTGAACAAAGTCAAACGCATGCCTCTGTTAAGTACCTGTGAAGTAATAAGCTGTGTGCGTTTGATTCCCCTCCATTGTATCTAGGTGTGAGGTTCCAGGTAGCTCTTAGCTAGGATACTCGAGTAACAGGAGGCCCAATGGCCCCTTAACTTTGGCCTTTGTTTTGTGCCCAGCTGGAATATAAAATAACAAAGCTTCCTCACTGCCTGCACACTGCTGCTGGGAAAGAAAGCAGACAACAAGCAGGCTCTGCTGAATGTGTCCGGTATTTGAAAATTAGCCGGGACAAGCTCAGAATATTTTATTGGGGCCCAGCTTCTAGGCAGGGTGGATGGTGTCCACTCTGTTAAAATAGTGGGTGAATGCTGTCTACTCCCACGTACCCCCCACCACTTGGGCCATTTTTATAAAGGATAATTGCTTTTCCCTAAAATGCCCTACTCATCACTTCTTCCAACAGAGAAAAATGATGAGTGTGAAGCGTTTCCTAGAATCATTCTTTCTTCCTTCGTTTTATCCCTCTATCCTCATTCTTTTCGCAAGGATGTAACTTAGTTATAAAGATAGGGGGTTGTGAATGTCAGATTTGCTCTTACAAAAAAGGACTGGGCCACAGGCTGGAGGAGTGAGATGACCAAGGTTCAGGATGAACTGTTTCCAGGGTTAATACTGATTTACAATAGGTGGGCCTCTGTCTAGAGTGGCACAGTGGGCAAAAAAAAAAATGGATTAGAATGTTACCCCGGGTGATTTCCACTGGTTAGATTATTTGCAAGCATTCATGTGTTTAATTGCTAGTAGCATTCCTGAAAAGTTGAAACTGGTGCAGCCAGCCCCTGCTAATGTTTGTGAATTCCAAAGACAATAACTTTGCACTCAATTTCTTTTATAGGCGCTATAATATTTGGTGTAATTAGCAATGCATGGCGAGTTATAGTTACCTTAGGTCACGAGTTATAGTTACTTGAAATCACTCTAAAAAAATTCAGAACCTAACTATAATTTCTTTAACCTTTGTTTTTTCAGTGAATTTCTATGTTTTTTTTAAAAGTAAAGTAATTGTAGTTACTATACATTAATCCAGCCACCGCCACACATGTCCTTTGGTTGTGCACAGCGGAGGTAGGTTGCAGGACCTGTGGCCAACCCCCTATAACCTCCAAACTCTGCCCCACGCACAGCCTTTACCCATGTGTGACGGAGGCTCGCCACAGGGCCTAGCCTGCAGCCAAGCCCCGCAGCCCAATTCCTAGAACCACTCAACGCTGTGTCACTTACAATGAGAAATGTTTTGACAAATTGAAAAAAATGTGTTTGAGAAGTACAAATAGTGAGATCACCTTTCAGTATGTAACTTACATTTTTGAAGTTGAAAAGAATTTAAAGCAGGGAAACAAACACTAGCACACCTAGGCTGGAGCTCTTGACCTTCAGTGTGAGGGTCAGCAACCTTAACCACTAGGCCATCGGTAACTCCTTACTACACTGTGCCCAGATAGGTCTATGATATTCAGTCCAAAGATATTAATGGGAAAAAAACGTAAATGTTTATTAACTAGGAATGTTTAACATTCATATCACAAGTAAATAAACAGACACACTGCCATGAGATACCAGGATTTGAACCTTCAACCTACTGAGTGACAGTCCCAGAGCATTGGCAATAGCCCAGTGATGGCTTGGTTCTGCTGGGTATTGAGAGACCATTGCAATAACTCTCTCCCTCTCTCTCTCTCTCTCTCTCTCTCTTTCTCTCTCTCTCTGTCTCTCTCTCTCTCTCTCTCTCTCTCCTTCTCTCTCTCTCTCTCTCATTCCATTATGGGATGGAAAAGAGAGAGAGAAAGAATGACAGGACCGTGGGGGAAGCCTTAAGGCCCCCACAGTCCTAGCCATCTCTTTGCATCCTGTGGGAGATGGGTTTGCTCCCACAAGTGGGGATCTGGTTTAAATAGTAGCTCCTTGCTTGCAGGTGCAATGTTTTCATCTGTTTCCCTGCATGCATATTTGTGTGCAGGGAAACTGATAAAAACTCCACTTTCTGCAAGTGGGAGCTGTTTGACAACTCCTGCTCACAGAAAGCGGAGTTATGTTTGCTTTTGTTTGGTGGGAGCTGTCAGTTTCCACCAAGCAAAAGCTAACCGCTACCTCCTGAGGGTGAGCACCTCGGGAGGTAGCAGGATCCAGCCATGAGAGGTGGTGGTCCCCAAGGACATCTACAGCTCCACGACGGGGGGCTGCATGGCCCCTCTCCATCATTTCATTTAGCCTTGGGGAGGTGGTGGTGCCCAGGTGGTGCATGACGGACCCTCTTCATTATCTTATTTCAGCCCTGGGGAGGTGGTGATCCCCGGGGCACAGGGCCTGTATGCCCCCCCCCATAAACTGTTTGAATTGCCCTGAGGAGGTGGCAGACCCCGGGGCACAGGGGCTGCACGCCACCTCACATAAATTATATAAATTGTCACAGGGAGGTGGTGGTCCCCAGGGCTGTGGGGGCGGGGGAGAGGCTGCGCCTGCTCTTGGCATTACAGTAGTGAAGTCAGAGATAGCCCGCACACTCTTTCAGGACCATTTCACAAACCTAATAAGAATCTTGTAAGATCCCACTATTGGTGGAATAATGATAATGATTGAATGGTGAATGTTAGAAATGGGGTCTTTGGTTGACAGTCAGGTTCCCCTCTGTCCAAGCAAGGACCCTCACTCTAGTCAGGGTAAGTCACATACAATCCAAATTCTCCTGTGCCCACCCTCTGGTAGCTTGGCACTGAGCAGTCAGACTTAACTTAGAAAGCAATGTGTAAAGTATTTGTGTAATAAATCATGCAATAACACAGTAGAACACCACACAAATACACCACACAGTGTTTAGAAAAATATATAATATTTATCTGGATAAATGTAGGTCAAACTGATTAAAATGCAATAAGTGTATTTTGGAATATCACTGTAAAAATTATATAAAGTTTCTTTAGTCTCTTAAAAGCAACAAATGTCTCTTGCAAGCACAGAGTACCTGGTTTGCATTGAAAATCTCCACAAGGAACTGCAGAGGAGGAGATGCGTGGAAAACAGGGAGGTGTGCATCGATTTCTCAGGCCGCACATGGCGATGCGTGGTTTACTTTTCACGTAGGAAAGGCTTTGCGTTGATTTCCGGCGCTCGGTCTGGGATCCTCTTCGGGTTGCGTGGTTTTTGGATGCCCTGGGGCCGATGCATTGAAATCCGGCACTGGCAGGACGAAGTCACAGGAGCTGTGTCAATCCGGTGGGCATTGCATGGAAGTTTCTACTGCAATGGCAGGCACTGCGTCAATTTCTCTCTGGAAGTCGGGCTGCGTCGTTCCGGCTCGGCTGTGCATCAATCCAGTGGGCCGTGCATCGAATTTCTGGTCGCTACGCTGTGTCGCTGTGTCGATCTCATTGCAAATTCGGGATGGGTTGTTCCGGTTCGGCGTGCAGTGAATATTTCACTGTGATGCAGGCTGTGCGTTGTTTCTGGCAGGCTGTGCGTCGATTTCCGCCACACAGGTAGTTCTTCTTGTAGAGATTAAGTCGTTTTGGTCCTGAGATTTCAGGGAACAGGAGGCAAGCTCTATCCAAGCCCTTGGAGAGCACTTCTCAGCACAGCCAGAGAGAGCAGCAAGGCAGCAGGGCAACAGCAAGGCAGCAGTCCTTCACAGAAAGCAGTCAGGTGAGTCCTTTGGGCAGCCAGGTAGTTCTTCTTGGCAGGTTGAGGGTTCTGGTTCATGTTCTCTTCTCCAGGAAGTGTCTGAGTTGGGAGGAGCAGAGGCCCTGTTTAAATATATATACCCACATGTGCCTTTGAAGTGGGGGAGACTTCAAAGAGTGGCTTAGAGGTGCACAAGGTCCCCTTCCAGTTCAATCCTGTCTGCCAGGGTCCCAGTAGGGGGTGTGGCAGTCCTTCGTGTGAGGCAGGCTACTGTCCTTTGACATGTAAGCGTCAGGCCCTCCACCCTCCCAGCCCAAGAAGACCCATTCAAAATGCAGATGTATGCAAGTGAGGCTGAGCATCCTGTGTTTGGGATTTGTCTGAGTGAATGCACAAGGGAGCTGTCAACTGAACCTAGCCAGACGTGGATTATAAGGCACAGAAGGATTTAAGTGCAGAGAAATGCTCACTTTCTAAAAGTGGCATTTCTAAAATAGTACTATTAAATCCAACTTCACTAGTCAGCAGGATTTCGTATTACCATTCTGGCCATACTAAGTATGACCTCCCTACTCCTTTCAGATCAGCAGCTATCACTCAAACAGTATATGATGGTAGCCCTAATGTTAGCCTATGAAAGGAGCAGGCCTCACAGCAGAGTAAAAACGAATTTAGGAGTTTTACACTACAAGGACATGTAAACTACAGAGGTACATGTCCTGCCTTTTGCCTACATAGCGCCCTGCCCTATGGGTTACCTAGGGCCTACTTTAGGGGTGACATATATGTAGAAAAAGGGGAGTTTTAGGCGTGGCAAGTACTTTTAAATGCCAAGTCGAATTGGCAGTGAAACTGCGCACACAGGCTTTGCAATGGCAGGCCTGAGACATGGTTAAGGAGCTATTTAAGTGGGTGGCACAATCAGTGCTGCAGGCCTACTAGTAGCATTTAATCTACAGGCCCTGGGCACATATAGTGCACTTTACTAGGGACTTATAAGTAAATTAAATAATCCAATTGGGTATGATCCAATGTTATCATGTTTAAAGGGAGAGAACATATGCACTTTAGCACTGGTTAGCAGTGGTAAAGTGTGCAGAGTCTTAAAACCAGCTAAAACAGTATCCAAAAAGTGGAGGGAGGCAGACAAAAAATTAGGGGTGACCACCCTAAGGCTGTCAGGTTTAACAGTGAAGATGCCATCAAAGTACAGATTCCCAGGTTTATGGGTGGGCAATCAATTTTCTAGATGTCTATTAATATACAGAAATAGTCCTAAAAAGAGCAGCAGTTTGGTGGCAATAAAGAGATGGAAAATGGAAAGAAGGCTCTTCATTGAGAATTGATTGTGGGTGTATATAGAGAGGTCACTGAGAAGAATGATATTTCTCCCGGCCCTCTGCGTGCCAAGAGTTTAGAAGAGATGGGTGGACAAGATAGTGTCAATGGAGGTCTAGGCTGTGAGGCTATGGGATGAACTCCAGACTGTATTTGAAAAATATCCCAGAGATTAGGCTAAGTGGGAGGTGGTTTTTGCTCTATCAGTGATGTCTTGAACAATTGACAATTTATTCTATGTCTGCTCCCAGATTGCAAGAGGCTACAGTTTATTCTGATGCATCTGAATCGTTATGGAGTTAAAGGTGTCACTGGCCGACTGGCAAAGTTGGAATTTGCATTCGGAATTAACTATTTTGCTTCTGGTTCACAAATATGTGGGTGCTGATGTGTATTAAAAAAGGACTATGTGGCTACCAGTTTGTCTGTATGCTCCAATCTACTTATCTGTATTATGGTTTGGTCCCTACCATTTGACAGATTGGTGACTAGATTGGCGGTTTATTGAATGGTAAGAATTCACATCTGTTCCGATAAACGTTTAGGGCAGTGTGCATAACCAAATTTACTTTTTGTCTTACATTACCATTACCAGTAAACAATATTATATTTATGTTTACAGAAAATGGACTGCTGCACAACTGCAGTGGCACAGAGCTCTATGTCTTTGAGATTCTTTAAAGTTGCTTGGCCACCTGGTTTATGATGCCATTTTCTTTGGCATTACAATAGTGAAGTCAGAGATAGCCTACACACTCTTTCAGGACCATTTCTGAAATCTAATAAGAATCATGTAACATCCCATTATTGGCAGATTAATGATAATGATTAAATTGTGCACCTTTGTACCTTTTCTGTCACAAACTGTTTCGGTTCTGAACATTATCACATTTCTTGCTGATTTTATTCAAAGATTTAATTTGATTGTTAATAAAGCTCCCGTGGTTGTGAAGATGCCATCAAAGTACAGATTCCCAGGTTCATTGGTGAGCAATCAATTTATTAGATGTCTATTAATATACAGCAATAGTTCTAAAACTATCAGCAGTTTGGTGGCTATAAATAGATGGAAATGGAAAGAAGGATCTTCATTGAAAATTGATGGTGGGTGTATATAGAGAGGTCATTTAGATGAATGGGATGTCTCCTGGCCCTCTGTGTGTCAAGAGGTCAGAACAGATGGGTGGACAAGATGGTGTCAATGGAGGTCCAGGCTATGAGGCTACGGGATGAAGTCCAGACTGTAATTGGAAAATGTCACACAGATTAGGCTAAGTGGGAGGTGGTTTTTGCTCTATCAGTGATGTCTTGAACATTTGACAACTTATTCTGTTTCTGCTCCCAGATTGTAAGAGGGCTAAAGTTTATTCTGATACATCCGAATTGTTATGGATTTAAAGGTGTCACTGGCCGACTGGCATAGTTGGAATTTGCATTGGGAATGAACTTTTTTGCTTCTGGTTCACAAATATGTGGGTGTTGATGTTTATTAAAAATGGAATATGTAGCTACCAGCTTGTATGTATGCTCCAATCTACTTAACTGTATTATGGTTATTGAATGGTAAGGATTCACAGCTGTTCCCATACAATTTTATGGCAGAGTAGATAAGCAATCAAAAGGTAGATACACTAGAAAATGGTGAGGTCCCTAAATAAATATCAATGGCAGAGTTAGCAGGTACAGTGGGAAAACCGGGCTGATTTTAGAAGCCCCTTCACTTTTTGTCACTATTTTTAGTTGATAATGGTGTTTTCTGACTCTGACTGTGCCCTCGGCAATGCTAACCAGTCCCAGGGCTAGTGCTCTGTTTAAAATGGTATATGAAAATTAGGTCTAATTATAATTGGCCCTGACAATGTACCTATAAGTCCCTAGTACATGGTAGGGCATGTTGGTTTAGGGATCCTAATATAGTTAGTGCACCCATAGGTGCGCTGCTGTGGTGTTCAGTGTCATTGTAAAGGCACGCCTGACTTGATGGCTTCTTTTAAGTTAAAATTAGCCCCAAATTCGACTTTGGAATTAAAAGTACGTCCAAAGTCACCCCTAAAGTCTGCCATAGGTGCCCCCAGGGTTGGGCACAGAGTACATAGAAGCAGGGACTTTATAAAAATATGTTTTATAAGCCCTGGTGAGGGAAAAATAGCCAAAAAAAATTCCTCATTGCAGTCAATGGGCTCCATAGGCTAACATTGGGAGACTTTATTTTAAAATAATAAAGTCTTATTTTTAATAGAGATTAACTAAATATATCTAATATGGTATCAAATTAAATTTTATAATACATTTAACAACTTGTTAAAATTAGCACAGAGAAAGAGTTTTAGAACTCTTTATGAAAGTTACTAAATTCAGCCCTGTTGTGCCCTTTCCTGATTAGTCAGCCTCTGGCAGCCTGAGCCAAGGTACCTTAATGAGGTGTGAAGTGGCCTGGGCTGAGACAAATGAAGCAGCTGGTGAGAGGAGAACTGTTGAAGCAGAAGGCAGAGCAGGATGGTGGAAGAGTAGCCAAACTGGTCTTCTAAAGAGGGAAAGCCACTTGGGAGAGTGACTGGACCTCCCCTATTTCCTGCTCCACCAGACAGATGGTAGCCACAATGATTAGATTAGAAGTGGGGCTGAAAGGAGTGTGTTAGGGAGACTTAGCCACACCACTGGATGGACTCAGCCAGATCTAACCTTCAAAGAGGAATTTTCTCTATGTTGGATATTTAGAGAATGCTGCTCTCTAGGATTGATTTTTGCTCCACTTGACAGGAAGTGGTCACCACAGAAGGTGTCGCATTACACCCCAATGGATGGGAGCAGCCCCCTCATTCCCAACCTAGGAGCAAGGATAAGTATGGCAGAGCTGGCCCACAAATCAGATCCCTGCTGGAAGAAGATACTGGAGAAGAAGGACTGCCCTGCTGGACTCCTGGTCTGCACCTGAAGAACTGCACTCACAAGGACTGCACACTTTGGGCTTCACCATGAAAAGGACATTGCCTTGCTCCAGGAGTTGACTTCCCATAAACTACAGGTACAAAGGAGCTGACCAGAGTCCCCTGCATCAAGTCCTGAAAGAAGAGCCCAGCTTGCCAGCATCCAGTGGCCATTTAAAAATTCTGACCAGGTGCATTCTGAGAATTGTAGTACCAACTCCCAAGGAGCAACTCAGAGCTTCTGGAACCTTGGATCAAGTTTGTTGACACTTCAAGGGCCCAACGGGACCTCTGAAAGAAGATCCAGAAGTTTGAAGATGTTTCGAACAACTGTTGTAAAAAGCTCCATAAGTTGAAGAGGTGCATTGTGGGAGCTGAGGTCCCAGACCCGAAGAGGCCAACCAGAGCCTCTCATTTCTTGGCTGGTGCTGTTGACCACTTTCCTGAACCAAGAAATACTTTTGAAAGGTAGTGTAACAGTGTTAGATCGTGGGTGGCCAGAACTTTGGACTTTGACCCTATCCAGTGCAACCTTTTTGAAGCCTTTGAGTGCCATTTGCTTCTCAGCGCTAGTTTGACTTCTAATCTTTAATCATTCATATCTCTGTTTCCGTACATTGGATTGTTGTTGGTTTGGTGTCATTTTAAAGATAAAAAATATACACATATTTCCTATGTTTATAAATTGGTGTTGGATTTGTATTGTTTGTTGTGTTTTACTTATTTACTCTTTTGTTGATATCAAATGCTTTACACACCTGTCTCTTAAGTTCAGCCTAACTGCTCGTGGGCCAAGCTACCAAGGGTTGAGCAAGGATTAATTTAATGAGACCTTAACTGGGCCTAGTGAGGGGGTTGTGGCCTATTACTAGGTTTAGGTACCTACCTGCCCTTGCCAATAACCCATTTTCCAACAGACACAAACAGTTAAATTATAATGTAAATAAACATTTTATCAAGACCAAAGAAAACTCAAAAACTAGTCAAGGGAAAAAAATTATCTTATTGCTGAAAACACTATGCAATGCTGACATTTCTTCCAAAATCAGAATCATTTTACAATGTTTTAAGAGTTCTAAAATTATTCTTGACGCAGAAGAATCCTTTAAATAATAGAAAGTGTAATATTTGCATAGAAGCCAGTTACATTCGACTGAACATGGAAAATCTACACAGATATTATATCGAAAGAGAGCAATAAGCCGATAATACAACAAGGTAAAATGTCTGAGACAGCCCACATAGAATAATGGGCCGTAGGAAATAGTACACAATATTAACCTTAGGGAAACGTTTGAACGAGTTAAAACAAGTGTCCACCAGAGTTCCTCACTGAGTCATGATTCTAAAATAGATGAATCAGTTTGTGGCAAGATCAACAAGCATAATCTGTAAAACTCAAGGATACTGTAGAACCGGTCTGTGGCATAAAGAGGGGCTGGGAAGGAACTACGTTTCAGTTATGTGCAAATGAGTTGAATAAAGAGCGACTCCTGCAGATTTCAGGCTCTTAAGCAAACAGTACTTTCAGCGAGATCACCTCAAAACACATTTCTCAGTCTCTCTCTCTCTGATCTGCCTCTTTCTAATCACTGACCTATCCCGAGCCAGCCTCTGCTGCCCCTACCATTGTGTCTGACCAACAAAATACTTATGATTTGCTTTATAGATGGCCATCACTATGCTATAAATATTATTTAATTGCAAGAAACATGAGCTATCTAATTGGTACCCAAAGGCAGCTCTAGAATTATTCTTTGGGGTGGGAGGGCACAAAAGGAGACACAGATAAAACTGGTGCGGCAATCATACTTATTATGTTAAGAAACTACAACTGATTGCCTAAAGTTTCTTTCTGCCATGAGTTATAGTTTCTTCAGATAAGTATAACCATAAGCATCACTGCCAAATTTTTATGGTTTTGTATGGGCAAAGTGTCGACCTAATTATAATATCGTTGTAATCTTTGTTTTTTCAGGGGATTGCTATGGTTTTTTTTTTAACACACACCTTAATATAACGACTGCCATGCATGGCCGAAGGCAGTGGTTGGTAGCAGGGCCTGGCCTATGGCCAGGCTCTATGGCCAAATGGTTGGATGCAGTCAGTGTATTTTTTTCCATTTTTCCCTGGATCTGTGGATCAGTAGATTGGACAAAAAAATTGGGTATTTTTTTGCCCATGAGGGGTCCTATCCCTCCATCTGTCCTTGGGGGTCAGAATACCTGTGCTGTGCTTTTACACTGTGGCCCTCATTATGACATTGGCAGTAAATCCCACTTACCACCATGCCGACTGCCGCCACACCAACCATATTATGACACACACATACCAATCCGTCACTATACAGCCACACACACTAGTCCGCCAGACCAAAGGTCAGTGATAAACTGGTGGTAGCAAAACCCACACCGTTACGCCAACAGAACTACGTCCACAACATTATGACCCACGAATCACTGCGGCGGACATTCAATTGCGGTAAACCATTGGTGGTATATACTGCCGGGCTCAAAATACACACACTCAAGCAAAACAACACCACATTGGGCAATTCAAACAACACACACCTGACACACATACACACACCACACCCACACACACACCCCACTATAAAACACCCACCCACACTACCCACAACCCTTTATGACTACAAACCATTGCCAACAGAGAAAGAGACAGCAAGAGCACCCACGTAACCAGAGCCACATACCACCATCACCTATACACCACCCACGCACCTTGCATCAAACACCCCAACACATCACCCCACACACCCTCACCCATACCACCCACACCACACTCATGGCACTACAACCAAACCCCAGGTTCTCTGAGGAGGAGCTAAGGGTCACGGTGGAGGCAATCATCTGGTTAGAGCCACAGCTATTTGGATCACAGGTGCAGCAGATATCCATTTCTAGGAAGATGGAGCTATGGCGGAGGATCGTGGACAGGGTCAATGCTGTGGGACAGCACCCAAGAACAAGGGATGACATTGGGAAGAGGTGGAATGACCTACGGGGGAAGGTACGTTCCATTGCAGCAAGACACCACCTCCTTCCCCACAACTTACAACATGGGAGGAGCAAGTCTTGGCAATCATGCATCCTGAGGGCCTGGCAGGAGTAGGAGGAGGACTAAACTCTGGTAAGTCAAATCTCTATTACAATCACCCCCGACCTGCATGCCATCAGATATCCCCAACCCTACCCTCACTCCTTTCACTCCACCACTTCCCACATACCCCACCATCACAACCCACTCATCCCAATACCAAGCCCTGCATGCAACGTTAATGCATGGACACCCCTCACAGACCTGCATGGACACCTAACACCACAGCATGCACACTAGAGAGAATCACCTAGCCCACCAAATAACAACTCACACAAGGCAAAGCTGCCAGGTCAAGAACAACCACAGAGGGCAATACACCCATGCACAATATGTCACATGCAGAAACAATAACACTGCATTTACATCCCCACAGGTAACCCACCCAATGTCACCGGCGAAGAGGTGTCAGCAACATCCAGACTCCCCACAGAAGAGGCCCACAGTGATGACAGCAGCTCTGCTTGCCTGGATCTGTATGACCAACCTGGCCCATCAGGGATCTCCGGACAGTTGGTTACCCAGGCACAGTCTCACACCACCACAGAGTCTCCCCTTCAGGCAACACCACCACAGCACCCATCCAGCAGGCCAATACCTCTGTCCCCAGGACACCTCAATCAGCAGTGTGTCCACCACTACAGGGACCCTAGGCCATCCCACAAACCCAAGACAATCAGGGACTTGGGGTCACTGGCAGTGGGCACACGGTTCAGGGGACAGAGTCACAGGACAACAGGGAAGCTGGGAGGACTGCTGTGCGACAGGGGGAGGACAGGCACAGGGAACCAACTCTCCAGAAGGCACTCACCGAGATCCTGGGAGAATACCAACACTCCCAGGATACGCTAGGCCAGATACTGGACAAGTTGCAGGAGAACATGCAGCTGCAGGAGGGACAGTACCTGGGGATCAGGGAGGACTTGAAGGACATCAACACCACCCTGGTCGTCATTGCAGGGGTGCTGGAAGACATGTAGCGGGAGGCAGTGGCACACCTGCCGGGCCCCTGACACTGGCCAAACCACCGAACAGCCCTTAATCTCTGCTGCCGCTAGAGGACAGGAGGCCCTACCACAGGAACAACAGACCACTAGCACCTCTCCCCCTGCAGAAGGAGAACCACCCCGCAAATCTTCCCTGCGATCCAGGCAGAAGCCAGAGACCATTGCCAAGACCCCGCCAGGAAATAAGACTCTCCTGATTGTCACTCTTGTGCCCCACTCTGTCACCCTGTCCACCTTGAACTGCCATTGCTCCACTTCCTATGCCCCCTTGCACAATGCACCTGTGATACAAATAGACTGGACTTTCCTCCATCATCACCCCAGCCCATTGCACTACCCCCTCTTCTTTAGAGCACTGCAATAAACACACATTGATAAAACACAAGTATGGCATATGTCAGATGTTTTCAAAAGGTATTTGTTTAACAAAGGTTCAAACATTGCAATTAAACTATACAGTAATGTTTACATTGGAAAGACCTGCAGTTGGCTGCACTGAACACACCAGCAGCAATAGTGGGGCACCAATATCTGCAAAAAGAGATGCCAAAGGGTACAGTGAGTGGGCATAGAAGTAGGAATACACAGCCTGGCAGTAACAATGTCACAAATCAAACTGTCAATTATATGTGGATCAACACTATATTACCTGTGTCTCATTGGAGGTATTGACAAATAATTGCACTTCTGTTGTCCTCATCCTCATTCTCTGCATCCTCATCTTCACTGTCCACAGGGTCAACTGCTGCCACACGGCCATCTCCAGCCTCCTCCTCCTGCAGAAAAGGAACCTGGTGACGCCAAGCAAGGTTGTGCAACATACAGCATGCCACGATCCTCTGGCAGACCTTCTTGGGTGAGTAGCACAGGGATCCACCTGTTAGATGGAGGCAACAAAACCTGGCCTTCAGGAGGCCAAAGGTCCTCTCTATAATCCTTCTTGTTCGCCCATGTGCCTCATTGTAACGTTCCTCTGCCCTTGTACTGGCATTCCTCACAGGGGTCAGTAGCCATGAGAGGTTGGGGTAACCAGAGTCACCTGCAAATATCGAGGGACAACTGTTAGCCACACACTAACCCTTAGGGCCCACACCATACACCAACATATACTGGGTGGGAACCAGGGCTCGCCTATTAGCCACACCCTGTGCCTCTGGAGTTGGGCTATCACATTTGGGATGCTGCTAATTCCTCAGGATAAAGGCATCATACACAGACCCAGGATACTTTGCATTGACGTGGGAGATGTACTGGTCTACCAGGCACACCATCTGCACACTCATGGAGTGACAGCTCTTTCGATTTCTGAATACCTGTTCATTTTGCCGGGGGTGGGGGGGACAAATGCAATATGTGTTCCATCAATAGCCCCAATAATGTTGGGGATATGTCCCATTGCATAGAAGTCAGCTTTTACTGTGGCCAAATCCTCCACCTGGGGGAAAACAATGTAGCTGCACATGTGTTTAATCAGGGCAGACAACACTCTGGTCAGCACTACTGAGAACACTGGCTGTGACATTCCTGCTGCCAAGCCCACTGTCACTTGGAAGGAGCCAGTTGTCAGGCAATGGAGCACTCATAGCACTTGCACAAGAGGGCGGATCCCGATGGGGTGACGGATAGCAGAGATTAGGCCAGGCTCCAACTGGGCACACAGCTCAGGATTGTGACCCTGTCAAGTCTATAGGTGGGGATGATGTGCCTGTCCTACACTTTTGCCAAGTCCACCAGGGGTCTGTACACAAGGGGATGTCTCCATCTTCTATTGATCCGCAGTGGTTGCAATCTATGGGCCAAAAGAGTAAGCAGCTGGTCATTATCTCTACATTCCAAGCACTACAGTTCAATGCATGTTGTGATTGTAACAGTTTTGTTGGAGATGTCCACATGGTGCAATTGTGTACAGTGATGCAGTTAGGAGCCATGGCCTGCACCCCACCCCCGAAACGGCGCCTGCTTGTCCTGTATGGAGGGACAGGTGGAAATTAGGTAAATCTGCTGATGTTGTGCGTTGTTGCGGGAGGCTGTCGAGAACCGCCGTGCAACTCCTCATTGGTTAACATTGGGCACTATGGGGTACAGTGGCCAATGGTGATGTACGCCAGCAGTGACGGTACACACCACCACATACGTGACCGCCATTTTCTATCTGTGCACTCACTTGCTACCTGACCTTCAACAGAGGACCTACACTTCATGTGCTGCTGTGACCTGTGTCTGGAACCGACCATGGCTCATGTTACTGGGGAAAGGGCCCCTGCCTTCACCTCAGCGGAGTTGGAGTGACTGGTGGATGGGGTCCTATCCCAGTACCAACTGCTGTATGGGCCTCCAGACCAACAGGTGAGTACACCGTGAGTACGATGCATGGGGCGCAAATGCATGGAGTGCTGTGTGTGAAGGCCTCATGTGTGGGGGTGGTAGATGGGCCCTGGGCAGCATGCAGCATGTATGGTGGGCTATGTCTGTGCTAATGGGGATGGAGAGGTGCACGGTGGGACATGAGTGTAACAGGCAGGACTGTCGGACTAATACCTTTCCCTGTGCCTGTTTCACTGAAGATCAGTGCCCATCAAAAGAAGGGTATATGGCGTGCCATCGCCAAGGACGTGTGGACCCTGGGGGTCTACGGCAGGCGGAGCACACACTGTCGCAAAATGGTGAGAGGACCTGAGACGCTGGGGACGGAAGACGGCAGAGGCCAAGCTGGGGGATGGCCTCCCAACAAGGAAGGAGTGCCCACTGAACCCTGACCCCCCTGATGTCCTGCATGCTGGCTGTGGCCTATCTGGAGCTAGATGGGTGCTTGGGAGCATCACAGCAGCCACAAGGGGGTGAGTATGGTGCCCTAATATGCAACTTACGCCTGATGGGGTTGTATCTGGGTGGGGGTCCTGTGGGTGCCCCTAGCCCAGGCCTGGCATTGTAGGGTAGGGTAGTTCCCATGTTGGGCAGGGTGCTGATGAGAAAGTACTTCAACCAAGCTAGTAGGCATCCACTACTGGGCAGGGGTCTGTAGGTCTCAGGTATGCTGCAATTGGTGTAAGGTGTCCCTATCCATAGGCTGGTGACAAGCATTATGACTGGTAGTGCATTGCCTAGGGCTATTCCCTGTGTGTGAGAGTGGTGTGTACACCAACGGTGGTGTTGTTGCTGCCATTGACCAAGTGTATCCTTTGTCTCTTCCCCCCTCTTTTTGTTTTGTCACCCTTTCTTCATGTGCATTAGCATCATCCGGTGGAGGAGCAGAGGCACTGGCGATAGAGGGAGCTGCATCCCACAGGACCCAGAAGGCCAAATCCACCTACGGTGAGGGCACCAGTGGGACGGAGGGTGAGGGGAGCACCACGGCGGAGACAGGAGGGGACAGTTCAGACACGGATATCTCCTCTGATGGGAGCTACCTATTGGTGGCGGACACCTCTGTGACCACCCCAGCTACAGGTACAGCCGCCACCCGCCGTACCAGCACCGCCCTCCCAGCAGCCCCTCAGTGAGTTTCCTGTGCTCACTCACCCAGGAGGGTGGGTACCTCCTTCGCCCCAGGCACCTAAGGCCCTGCCCCAGTTACCCCTGCTGCGCGGAGTGAGGAGGCTGTTGACCTCCTGAGATCCAACTATATTGGGCAGTCAACTATTGAGAATACCATCCAGGTGCTGGCAGCCCAAATGCAACAGACAAATGCATTCCTGGAGGGCATTCACACTGGCTTGGCAGCCCAACAGAGATCAATCCAGGCTCTGGCCTCCTCTCTGATGGCAGCCATTGTCCCTGTTTCCACCCTCCCCCCTCCAACTTCCTCTACTCATTCCCATTCCCCTCAACCCCAACTTATCCCAAGCACACAGTCAGACAAGAAGGCACCCAGGAAAACACACGAGAGTAGACATGGCAAACACAAGCACCACACTTCATCCCACAGGCACTCACACAAACACCATACAGAATCAGACATACCAACATCCACTGCCTCCACTGTGGCCCCCTCCTCCTCCTCGTCCACCTCCCTCCCATTTGCGTCTCCACTCACACCTGCATGCACTACATCTTCATCCATTACCACCATCACCAGCACACCTATCAGTACACACCACTCACTGCAGTCACCACCCCCACATCCGTGCACATATCCCCTGTGTCCTCTCCCACTGTGTCTGTGCCCCCTCCTCCCAAAGCACACAAACGCAAACACTCAGACACCCACCAGCATCCAGCCCATGCACCTGCACCCAAACACAGCAGACACCTCCTACCTCCAATCCCAAACTATCTCCCTCTTCCTTTTCCCGCCCCAATGTCCCTAAGAAGCTTTTCCTCGACAACATTGACCTCTTCCCTACCTCTCTCCACCCCCGTCTCTCACGTCAGGCCAGGGTGGTCAAAACCCAGGCAAGCACCTCAGCCACACAGTCCACGGGCAGAGTAGTGTCCCCAACTTCTCCAGGTGGAAAAGGATCTGGGCCACCAGACAGACTGACAGGGTGCCAGCCCCAAGTGCGTCTAGGAAGGGCAAGAAGGCAGCCCCAGCTGCAGGAAGGAAGGGCAAGGAGGCAGCCCCAGCTGCAGGAAGGAAGGGCACGGAGGCAGCCCCAGTTGCAGGAAGGAAGGCCAAGGAGGCAGACCCAGCTGCAGGAAGGAGAGACAAGGGGCCTGCAACAGCAGGCAGTAGAGACAAGGGGCCTGCTGCAGGGACTCAGTCGGAGCCCCCACCACCAACCATAGTGGTGAAGCCGTCCGTGGCTGCAGGGGATGGGATGGAGCCTCCTCCCACCACTGCCAGCACCGCCACCAGCATTGCCACCAGCACTGCCACCAGCAGCAGCAGCCCCAGTCTGCAGCCGCCTGAGGCTGCAGGGGATGGGCTAGGGCCTGTCCCCACCACTGCCAGCACCACCACCAGCACCGCCAGCAGCTGCTGCAGTGGGCAACCATCCGAGGATGCCTCCCCCCACCACTGCCAGCTCCACCATTAGCAGCACCACTGCCACCACTGACCAGCCGTCACTGCCGGCGAACAGTGTGTAGTCCTGCGTACATGGGCTGTTGTGCGGCCTGCCCCTGCAAATCCTCTGGGTCTGACACCCAGGTGAGAGACTGTGACCTTGCACTCCCCAAGATCTGCATCACTGGGCACAATGCCCCCTCCAGAACCAGTGGAGAAGCCATCCACTCACCCCATCCTCCACAGGATGAAGATCACTGGGCACAATCCCCCTTCCAGAACCAGTGGAAAAGCCATCCACTCACCCCATTCTCCACAGGAGGAAGACCACTGGGCACAATGCCCCCTCCAGAACCAGTGGAGAAGCCATCCACTTGAGAAACTGTGGGCTTGCACTCCCCAGGACAAGTCAGTAGCAAGTCACCCACTTGAGAGACTTGAGGCCTTGCACTCCCCAGGACAAGTCAGTGGGCAAGTCACCCCTTATGAGATTGTGGCCTTGCACTCCCCAGGGCAGAGCACAGGGCATGTTGCCCCCTCCAGTACCAGTGGCGTTGTACCATCTTCTGGCTGAGGTGCCCCCCATTTTCCGTCCCCCTGAGGTGCCTGGCTGTTTTCGACCTCATGCACCTGCAGTGTTCTCTCCATGTTGTAGCAGGAGTGAGGTGGGGCCTTGGACTTTGTGATGTGGCCCTGTGGCCCACGGACATTGAGGACTGGGCGGTGTCCCTACATTTGTAAATATGTATATACTTGTTGATTTGGATGCACATACTTATACTATTTTATCTTATTACACTCACTTTAATCAATTAATTTTGTCCTTGCATTATTCCTGAGGGGTACGGGCTGAATATGTAATGTTACTGCATCTGGGTATGTGTATGGTGTTGGGGGTGGAGGTGTTGCATGTGGGTGTCACTCCCTTTTTTCTTCCCCCTCCCCTGTGTGCTAGGTGGCAGTACTCACCATGGTTGTCTCCGCCGGCATTGGTGATCGTAGTGGAGCAGAACATAGAAGAGCATGGGGAACACATGCAACTTGGGCTCCATGGCGGCGTGGTTCTTCCCTGAGTCTCCAGAGGTGAGTCGTTTCCCTTCTGAGCAGTGTTTCTGGTACCACCCCGGAAAAGGTGGCGGATTGGAATATCATAATACAGTGGGTGGAACATTGTCTTCCGCCTGGCTGCAGGACGTCACCGCTGTGGTGTCTGTTGATTTCACCCTGGTGGTCGGTGTATTGAAGTGTCTGTCTGTCTGAGCGGTTTACGCCGTGGTCATAATTTCATAGTTATTACCGCCGGCCTCTTAGCGTTATTACCGGCACTATATCACCGACCGCCAGGGTTGTAATAAAGGCCTATATTTCTAATCCCCCCCTGCCGATGAGAGAAATAAAATGGCAGCTGCAGTTTTCCTTTCAGGTTGCGGTCAACCAATCAGGGCCTTGCTTTTCCCTTGGATCTGCTAATTCTCCACGGGTGGATCCGCATCCCTAGATATCCCTAGAGATTTATATGTTTTAACTAAAAAAACTACTGAATGGGTTTACACCAAATTATAAAAGTGAATCCATTCAGTGGTTCGTGCTGTAGTTGTGTTCACAAACTCAAAAAATATCACAGGCAAATATATATATATATATGTATGTATATTACCTAGTGGTGGTCACAGTTATCGTTAGGGCCATGTTTCCATTGAAAAATAGTTTTTGACTTGCCTATATCTTTGAACCATTTAACAAATCTTCACAAAATTTTACAAAAAATGTGCTAGTGATTCTTGTTGCACAGAGAAAGTTTTGGATTGACCCACCAAGCAGGGGCCAAGAAAAGGAAGGGTCATAAAAGTTGCAATTCCTATCTTATTTCCCATAGGACCTTTAGACATGACTACAGCTCGAATCACTGGACGGAATTACACCAAATTTGGCAAAAAGCCAGCTTTCGGTACACAGATTGTGTTTTTGCTTATTTGGTGTAAATCTGTCCAGTAATTTTGGAGATATTGACGAGAAAATACATTTGTATATCTCTGGCTGCATCGACTACGCAAAAAATGATGCGCTCATGCAGGGAAATGAAGATCTCTGATTTGCTGCCAATGCTTCAAACCAGGAAGTGTTGGCAACCATCTTGGGACTCGGCTTCAGCCGAGTCTCCCAAAAAAGAGTCACCCTGACCCCTGAGCTCTGGTGCTGGGTTCCCAGATGGACACCGCTAGAGCTAAAAATCTTTTTTATTTTTTATTTTCACCACTGCAATTTGCGGTGGATCCGCGGATCCATGGAAAATATTTAAAAAACAAGCGCATGCTCCTGCGCTTGTTAATTCTGAAGCCCTTGGATGGGCCAAATCCTGGGGGCGTTGCTATTTTAATGTGGGGGTGCGCCCGCCCCCCGCGTGCCAGGGACCACCACTTCCCCAGGGCTTTTCTGTAATTATGTGTGGGGGCTGAGGACCACCACCTCCTCTGGCCTTGCAGTAAAAGAATGCGGGGGCTGCGCTGCCCCCCCCAAAGCCCCAGGGACTGCCATCCACCCAGGTCACTTCAGTAATTATGGGCAGGGGTCATATGACCACCTCCCCAGGGCAAACATCAAAAAAAGAAAAGGGGCTCCATTTTGTACCCCTGCAGCCCTGGGACCACCACATACCTGTGGCTATTTTAGTTGGAAGGGGGCTATGCAGCCCCCTCATGGAGCTAATGATGGCTTTCGGGACACCACCCACCAGGGCTTAGCTCCTGCTATGTCCCAGGTTGCCCACCCCTGGGACATAGTTGTCTGCTGTAGCTTGCTGTAGCTGCCAAGCCACAGCAAACACTCTGCTTTCAACAAGGGAGAGCTATGAAAAAGCTCTCCCTCGCTGCGAGCAGAGGTTTCTTCTATCTCCCTGCCCGTGGAGATGCTTTAGTAGCTCCCACTCTGTGACAGCACTGGTGGCTCCAGCAGGAGGCAGGGAGCCAGCTGGGCTTGTGGGGGCCTTCAGGCTCCCCCTACTGTCCCCGGCTGGGCCCCAGAAATGGGGTCCTCGTGGCCGAGATTGGCCTGGGCCCAAAAACAAGTAAATGTTTAGGCTGGACTCTGGGAGGTGGAGTCCCGGGGCTGAGCTCGGCCTTGTGAGGGGGCCATGTTGCCCCTCTCCCCCAAAAAAATTGTAAATGTTTAGAATGGGCCCAGTGGGATGATATCCCCCGGGCTGAGATCAGCCTGGGGGTGTTGTGCGGGGTTGGGTTGTTATAGTGGTTGAGCCCCGGCCCTAGCCACAGGCCAGGCCCTGCTGCCAACCCCTGCTGTAGATAACTGAAGGCCGTGCGCAGCACAATGTTGGTTTGTTATAGGTTTTGGCTGCAGGCTCTGCGGCCAACCACCACCACCACCCCTGGCTGAAGGTCATGTGCGGTGGTGGTTGGATTAATGTATAGTAATGAAAATTACTTTACATTAAAAAAAGTGTAGGAATTCACTGACAAAACCAAGGGTTACAGGGACGTTACACTTATGAAATAGTATTTTAAAAAAACATAGAAATTCACTTGAAAAACCAAAGGTTATAGGGAAGTTATATTTAGGCTCACAAATTTAAATGAACAAAATCATAGAAATTAACCTGTTACTGTTACAGTTATATTAAGTAACTATAACTCATGCCCTAAGGTACATATAACTGACACCTTTGCCATGTACTGTTAATTACCCCCAAAATTACGACACTCATAACATCTTTAATAACATCATTGATATTATCAATTTAATATTTGTAATAAACTTTTTGCTGAAAAAAGTGTGCATGGCGAGGGCATGATTTATAGTTACCTTACTACAAGTTATAGTTACTTGAGGTAACTCTAGCTATAACAGGTGTATTTCTACGGTTCGGTATGTTTAAAATGTGAGCCTAACTATAAGGTCCCTGTAACTTTAGTTTTTTTAAGTGAATGAATATATATATATATATATATATATATATATATATATATATATATATATATCAAACGTTGTCCAAGCCTCACAGGGACAAAATCCCTCGACGAAAAACAACGGGCCGTGACTCCAAGCAAGAACGTGTTTATTAATGAAAAGAAATCCTTGTTTCGGAGCGTTAGCTCCTTGATCACAGGTTCTGTGTATATATATATAGTATATATATATATATATATATATATATATATATATATATATATCACTAAAGAACAATCCTGTGTTTCTTCCAGCGCTTGCCTATCGAGGTTGGTGTTCAGTAAATGGACACAGGACCCATTTCATATCCACTCCAAAAGAAATTCAAACTCTGGCACTCCATGCAAATTACTGGCCTTTGTTTATTCCAAAAATTCCATTGAACAAAACATAGGGCAACGCATTTCAACCATCACGGTCTTCTTCCTTGGCCCTTTTTACAAACATAGAACAAAAGGTGTGGCCCCTCCTACTTTCTATATATCCACTAGTCCATAGACATAGAAAAAATCCTTTTTTTTTTTTTTGTAAATATAACAAAATTCTGGATTCTAATATTATATTTTTATACATCCATCTCACATAACCTAACCCATTATTAATACTAATATGTAATAAACAGTATTACAAATAATTGGATGAGCCACTCTATAAACTAATAAATCATCAAGTTAGAATTCATTTAGGCCTTTTAAAATAAAAAATAACCTAATCTGAAACTGTTACAATTTTCACATGCCTTTATACCATCTGACTAACCAATATGAATAAAACGTTCTTCATCCTTGTTCAATCCCCAAGGATGGCGGCTATTCAGCTGAATGATGTATTCTGACTCCAATCTCCTTAATTGTTTTCCTCTGTCCCCTCCTCTCGGAGTACCCGGAACCCTGTCAATACCAAAGAATTTCATCTTTTCTACTTTGCCCTCATGTTTCAGATTGCAGTGTCATGCTACTGGATAAGCAGCATCCTTATTCAATATTGCTCTCCAGTGCTCAAGGAACGTTTTTTCAGAGGAAAGATTGTGCTTCCAACATACTGCAATCCACATGGACATTCTATTACATAGATAGCGAAGTCTGAGTTGCAATTTATATATTTCTTTATATTTGCTCGCCTACCCGTATGTAGCTCATATTGCTTACGATTTGAACTATATCTGCACACTTTGCACTTGGCACATTTGTAGAAACCTTCATGTTTATCTAAAAAGGTTCCTTTTGTCTTCCTTGTGTAACTGTGTACGAGAATATCTCTCAGAGAGCTGCTTCTTTTGTAAGTTAACAATTGGAGTACGACTGACTAGCTGACCAATTATTCTGTCAGCCTTAATGAGGTGCCAATATTTCATAAGGATCTTTTTAACTTCTGAAGAATATGCATTAAATATTGTCACAAATCTCGGGGTATTGAAGCCTTTCCTCTCTTTCTAGGAACCAAAAATTCAGCCCTTTGAACTTCTTCTGTCTTACGGCATGCATTCTTCACTATTATCTGTGGATATCCCCGGGATCTAAATCGCTGTATCATTGTCGATTGTTCTCTCTCAAAACTTTGTGGGGTACTACAATTTCTCTTGGCTCTTAACAATTCCCCATAGGGTATACTCCATTTGACATTGGGTGGGTGGTGACTTGAGGCGTGTAGAATACTATACCCAGATGTACTTTTTCTGAACAGTTTAGTGTGAAGCGTGCCTTTTTCTACACTAACCTCTACATCTACAAATTCCATCACCTGTTTATGTGTTTTGTACGAAAAATGCAAATTCAGATCCTTATTTGGTAACGAATTCAGGAAATCATATAATATTGATTCTGGACCTTCCCATATCATAAATATATCATCAATATATCTTGTCCAAAAAATTATATGTTGGAACCATTTCACATTTTCATCTGACATCACCAATTGCGTTTCCCACCACACCATAAATAGACAGGCATAACTGGGAGCAAAGCAGCTTCCCATCGCAGTCCCGGTTGTTTGTCTATACCATTGATCCTCATATATAAAGAAATTGTTTTCCAGACAAAACCTTAACATACTCAGAAGCAGTTCAGAGTGTTCCAAAAATCTAATAGGTTTATCCCTAAAAAAGTGTCGACACGCCTGAATTCCCTTCTCATGTGGGATACAGGTATATAACGATACTACATCTATAGTTACCATGATATAATTAGCTTGCCAAGGAATGTCCTGTATTTTTGTCAGAAAATCTGTAGTATTTCTGCAATATGAGTTTAAGTTAAATACATATGGACTCAAAAAATAATCTAAATAAATGGAAGCGTTCTCCAATAAGCTACCTCTTGCTGACACTATGGGTCGACCTGGAGGGTTCTCAATATCCTTGTGAATCTTAGGTAGCAAATAAAAGCAAGGTGCTACTGGTTTCCATACCAGTAAAAACTTGTACTCATCATCTGAAAGCAGACCTCTGCTGACGCCTTCAAAGAGCAAATCATGGAACCTACTTATAGAATGTCGGTAAGCTGACATTGTAGATACCTCATAACAGCCTGGATTGAGCAGTTGTCTCTTAACTTCCTGTTGATACTTGGTAGAGTCCCACAACACTACATTGCCCCCCTTATCCGCTGGTTTTATAACAAATGAGGTTGCTTTCTTAAGGGATGCTAATGCAATTCGTTGGCCTGCTGTTACATTTTGTGCAAAAACATCCTTTGTCCTCTTCCACAATTTAAACAACTCAATGTCAAATGGAGTATACCCTATGGGGAATTGTTAAGAGCCAAGAGAAATTGTAGTACCCCACAAAGTTTTGAGAGAGAACAATCGACAATGATACAGAGATTTAGATCCAGGGGATATCCACAGAAAATAGTGAAGAATGCATGCCGTAAGACAGAAGAAGTTCAAAGGGCTGAATTATTGGTTCCTAGAAAGAGAGGAAAAGGCATCAATACCCCGAGATTTGTGACAATATTTAATGCATATTCTTCAGAAGTTAAAAAGATCCTTATGAAATATTGGCACCTCATGAAGGCTGACAGAATAATTGGTCGGCTAGTCAGTCGTACTCCAATGATAACTTACAAAAGAAGCAGCTCTCTGAGAGATATTCTCGTACACAGTTACACAAGGAAGACAAAAGGAACCTTTTTAGATAAACATGAAGGTTTCTACAAATGTACCAAGTGCAAAGCGTGCAGATATAGTTCAAATCGTAAGTAATATGAGCTACTTACGGGTAGGCGAGCAAATATAAAGAAATATATAAATTGCAACTCAGACTTCGCTATCTATGTAATAGAATGTCCATGTAGATTGCAGTATGTTGGAAGTAAAGCTTTCCTCTGAAAAAACGTATCCTTGAGCACTGGAGAGCAATATTGAATAAGGATGCTGCTTATCCAGTAGCACGACACTGCAATCTGAAACATGAGGGCAAAGTAGAAAAGATTAAATTCTTTGGTATTGACAGGGTTCTGGGTACTCCGAGAGGAGGGGACAGAGAAAAACAATTAAGGAGATTGGAGTCAGAATACATCATTCAGCTGAATAGCCGCCATCCTTGGGGATTGAACAAGGATGAAGAACTTTTTATTCATATTGGTTAATCAGATGGTATAAAGGCATGTGAAAATTGTAACAGTTTCAGATTAGGTTATTTTTAATATTAAAAGGCCTAAATTAATTCTAACTTGATGATTTATTGGTTTATGGAGTGGCTCATCCAGTTATTTGTAATACTGTTTATTACAAATTAGTATTAATAATGGGTTAAGTTATGTGAGATGGATGTCTAAAAATATAATATTAGAATCATAAATTTTGTTATATTTACAAAAAAAAAAAAGGATTTTTTCTATGTCTACGGACTAGTGGATATATAGAAAGTAGGAGGGGCCACACCTTTTGTTGTATGTTTGTAAAAAGGGCCAAGGAAGAAGACCGTGATGGTTGAAACGCGTTGCCCTATGTTTTGTTCAATGGAATTTTTGGAATAAACAAAGGCCAGTAATTTGCATGGAGTGCCAGAGTTTGAATTTCTTTTGGAGTGGATATATATATATATATATATATATATATATATATATATATATATATATATATATATATACACATACATAGATAGATAGATAGATAGATAGATAGATAGATAGATAGATAGATAGATAGATAGATAGATAGATAGTTATAGATACAGATACATATATGCAAAACAGAAGAGAGAACTCTGGGTAGTTCCCAAGTTTAGGTGGAGAGCAGCTCCAGTAAGGAGCGCCCTGCAACACCAGCGACACTCTAGGTTTGCTCACCTCAGATGTCTGTTTTTCTAGCAAAGTTTTTCAGCATAGGATTGGCACAGTGCCATCCACCCTGAGCTAGAAAGTGACAAAGTCTCTTGCCATTTATCCAGCAAAAATCTTTAAGCATAGGATTGGCCCAGTGCCATCCTTGCTGAGCTGGAAAATGCCAAAAGCCTATCATCACCACCTATACACACACACACGTACACACTCACACACACACAAAAAACAATGGTTACAGGGACGTTATAGTTACATTCAGTTTTTACATGCACAAAAGCATAGAAATTCAGCTGTTAGTTCAAGTATCTATGATTTGTGCTATACAGGAACTAATTACTTGCGCCCTCACTAAAATGCACAGTTTTCTCATCAATACTTTTACTGCAAATATTACAGTGATATTATCAATGATGTATCTTGGGCGAATAGCAGTGCATGACGAGGGCGTGAGATATAGTTAACTTAGGGAACAAGTTCTAGTTACTTGCAATAACTCCAACTATAACAGCAGAATTTCTATTGTTTTGAACGTGTAAAATCTGAACCTAACTATAACGTTCCTGTAATCTTTGTTTTTTTAGTGAATTTCTATGTTTTTTTTCTATTTCCCAACCATAACGACTCTGTAACCTTTGTTTTTTTCAGTGAATTTCTAGGGTTTTTTAAAGTTAAGTAAGATGCTCATTGCAATGCACAATGGGGGGTAGGGAGGTTTTGGACGCAGAGCCTGGCTCACTAATTCCCTTATTTACGGCAGTATCCTCAGTAGAAAATCCTTTCAGTTTTCCACTACAATTCCATTAAGATGGCATTCAGATGTGGCACACTTTTGGAATAAATTCACAATGTTGGCACTATAGTTGCTCATTACACTATAAGCGGTGATCACCAGGGAGTTAACTGGCAGTCTGCTACTGGTGTTGATAGGGCATGTTTCAGTCCGCATGTCAGAATGTTTTAATGAAATAGAAGAAAAAGATATTTGAAAACTCACTTAAAATGTGGTAGTTTTTCTTTCTACAGCACAAACCATAATTTCTATGACAAAATGAACTCTCTTGTTTTGTTCCTTTCTAAATTAAATGTTTTAAGTTTTACCAGTTTGATTCAATCGAGATGGCTTCAGGTGTGCCACACTTTTGTCAGAAGTAAGACTGTTTGCGCTCTAGTTGTTCTTTAGAACACTCTGGCAGGCTGCAGTAGAACACAGGGAAATCAACTGACAGGCTGCTCATGTTGGAGGTACATGTTTTACTGAGAACGTCAGACTTCATTCTCATATGGCTGAGAAAGATAGTGTAAATTTACAGAAAATATGCTATCATTTTAGCTTCTGGAGCATTTTCCATAACCTCCATGGGAAAATCATGAGAAAACTGTTTTTTCTCAAACATGATTCATGAAAACCCAGCAGGGTAAAATCACTTTAGAAAACACCACAATTCCTAAAATTAGTATGGTAACATCAACAAATTATTTATATTGTAACTAGAGTTTGTTATCACCATTTGTACGTTCTCTTTTTTGTGACCCTCAAAACCTGCCATTCACTACAATTCATTTCAATGGGGTGCTATCATGTATAGTGGTCCCGAGATGGCTGCCATCACTTTCTGGTTGAAGTGCTGACAGCCAATCAGATCTCACCAAGAGATATGTGCACAGGCTGCACCCAGATATACAAATGTATTTTTCCTTTAATTTCTCGAAAATGATTGAATGGATTTGTACCAAAAAACAAGAAGCACTCTTTCTGGACAAAGAGCTACCTTTCTGCCAAATTTGGTGTAAATCCACACAGCAGTTCGGGCTGTAGTGGTGTCTGCAATCTCTATGGGAATTAAAATGGGAAGCACACATTTTTTGACCCACCCTTTTTTCTCGGCCCCCACTTCATGGTTCACCCCAAAACTTTCCATGCACAACAAATTTCTTGGACGCATATTTTTTGGAAAATGTTGTGAAGATTCATCTAACGGCGCCAAAGATATAGCCTAATCAAAAAAAGCTTTTTCTGTGGAAACTAGGTCCTAACTTTCACTACCTACTGTTGCTTCTTTGCTGTTTGGACGTCGGGAATGCCTTGCCAGATGGAGCGTGTGTTTGGGCATCTCTCCCCGCTATAGTCTTCAGTGCTATTGCCAGTCTTCCAAGCGCCTCTGGCAAAAAAGAGTCACTCCAGTCGGGATGTGAAGTCAATTTGTTTTGGGAGAAAAGGTCACAGATAGCAGAAAGTAGACAACATAAATGGATGTATTTTCCATAAGGCTGTTTTTGGATTACATTATAAGTCATCCGGGAGGGTACAATCTATTCTTATGTATTTTTGGTAGCAGAGATAGGGGGGTCATTATGACCCTGGTGGATGGCGGTAATTTGGGGAAAGGTACTGCCAACAGGCTGGTGGTACTTTTTCCCAAATTATGACATTGGCGGTTTGGCTCAGGCCAAACCGCCAATATACCACTCCGCCCACCAGGGTAGTAATGGCCGCTGGGCTGGAGACTTGGGTCTCCGGCCAGGCGGCTGTCACAATGCAACCCTCTGGATAATAACCCCGCCTACTGCCATGGTTTTCGTGGCAATCGTACCACCATGAAAACCGTGGTGGTAGGCACTATCAGTGCCAGGGAATAACTTCCCTGGCACTGATAGAGGTCTCACCCTCCCCCACCCTCTCCCGCCCCCCACATATACACATCCACATGCGCACACATACACACTTCATACACACTTGCATATCCACATCCACCCACGTATGCACACATACATACCCACACTGCAACACACACTGACATACATTGTCGCACACACGCATTCACAACACACAAAATACATGTACACCCCCCCACACAACACACACACTACCCCCACCACCCTCTCCTGTCGGAGAACCCGTCTTACCTTCTTGCAGGGGGTCCTCTGGCAGGAGACAGGACGCAGCACTGCTGCCAGCATTAGCGTCCTCCAGCAAAACACCGCCAGGCTGTATCATGGAACATCATATGGTAGGCGATGTTTACTGGCGTGGCGCTGCTGCTGGCAGCAGCGCCACCTTACCACCGTCTGCCACCATGACCGTCGGCGGAATTCCGCCAGCCTTCTGGTGGTATTCCATCCACAGTCATAATGCGGTTGGCGGCTGGTAGCCACGGCGATGGCATGTTGGCGCCCATCGTCGTTGCGGTAGGTGGCCTTTACCGCCAATGTCATAATGAGGGCCATAGTGTGGGTACTATAGGTGTGTTGTTTTTTAGAAATTGTAATTCTTCCCACTCAACCAATTGGTTGTTATAAAATTCATTGAGTTGTTCAAAATATCAGTTTTGCAAATCTGTGTAGTATGATTTGTCAATTTTCTCATAATGAATCACATCACCAAGTTGTCTATGTGCTTCTTTGACATAGTTCTCTCTTGACAGTAATACTAAATTGCTCCCCCATCAGATGGTTTAATAATTAAATTTTTTCTCTTTGTAGTCCTATCACAGCCCTCCACTGATTCTTACTCATATTTTGGTTAGTTTAAACTGTTCCACCACACAGCGGTAATATGTTTTTAGCCACCAAATCACAAAAAAATTGATATTATCCCCAGGTATTTAGGGTACAAACTTTGGTGGTTGCTTGAAATTGCTAAATCTATCCTTATACTAAACTCTTGGGGTAATTCTACCAAAAGGGCAGGATCAAAGGGATCACATTCCTCTCTTATCATACTTACATCAAGTTGACTACTTAAATCATACATTGTATTCAACATTTCACTATCACTAATCAACAGATTAGATTTCTCAATTGTTGGTAAGACTCTCTCCTGGGTATAGGTTTTCTTCATTGAATGTACTTAATGCAGTTTCAGTTTACGAGCAAATTTAAATAAGTCAACCCTCATTTGGGCATACTCATTAGAGATATCGGGGCAAAATGATAGTCTCAACTTTAAAACCTTCCTCTCAGTGTCACAATTCACATGGTGAGAGATTAATTACAGTCAATTGGTATTCCTCTGCAGTTGTATCATCCATTTAAGCTTCTTTCTTCCTCTGCCATGTGTCCCCACAAGCTTTCTATTTTTCTTTTCCTTCTCTGTCATCGTTTTTTGTTCTCTTTCTTCTGGCCTGTCCTTTTTGTTCTATATTTTGAAAGGACTGTTTGTTGCTTTGTCTCTAAAGTCTGTATTCCTTGGCAAAAGACATCTTACTCTCTTGTAATGGCATAATTTCACCATTGGAATAAAAAATCAGAACTCACATCAGTAGTGGGATCCTTAATTTTTCTATCCATCAATTGTAGTGTATCATCCTTCATCAGCTGCGCTCTAGCTTTGTTGAGCTTCATTGCAAAGGTCAGGATTCACCCTGATTCACAATCATTTTCGTTATATGGAAATTTCCTTTGTTTCTGCTGAACGATCTCCTTTTCACAAATTTGAATTCGTTCTTCAATTACTTTGAGTTTATTGGTTGTCTACTCTCCTGATCAGACTCAATTTTCAACTCAGCTATTATCTTATTAATTTTCTCTACCAATTTTTTTCTGTTCTTCCTATGCATGTTTAATCAATATTTTAAGCATCCCTTGGCAACATTGGTTTGAGTTCTCTCCCATTCATTTAGTAATTTTAAATTGGGTTTGGATAATTTGGGAATAATGAAGATTTGTCCTACTTTTCCTTTATGGATTAATCCCACTTGCAGATACTTTTGAAGTGAGGTCGCTTCTACCAGCGACTGACTTCTTTACTTCGTAATCTCTCCAATAGAGTTGCTTTTTGTTAGTTAGTAAAAGTGTCCTCTTGCTCACTTTGGGAGGCATTCAAAATAGTACCCATGCCTCTGGGTTGAGAAATCAGCTCTGCTGAGGCTTCCAGACCCTTTGTGAAATCCTCTGCCATTCCGTCACTAATATTGCTCATAATCATAGGCTCTGCGCACGCGGGGACACTTGTCCCAGCAAACCCTAGCTGTTTTAACTGAATCATTTTGTGATTGGAGCATTCTACTGGCACTCCCCCTGTCCTATGATGTTGGTCTTACCTTGCATCTGCTGCTCCTTGTCAATCATTTTTTTCTTGTGGTGCACAGCTGGTGGGCGTTCCTTTTACAATTTCACTTCTTCGCTGTTTGGATGACAGGTATGTCCTGTCTGACGGGTTGGGGCTTGTGAGCAGGCATTTCCCCTGCTGTAATCAGCTATAATCGCTGTTCTCTCATGCTCCCAAGGTGAAAAAATGAGCTACTCCAGCCAGGATGTGAAGCCAATGTTAATTTGGTGAAAAGGTCAAAGATAATGCGTTTCGAACGTTCTCTGGTCTTGATCACATGACCTGTGATATGTACCAATCCATTTTTGTATACAACACAATGCAACAGGTCTAAAGAAAAGACTTCCTTACATTTCCAAAGTGCTCCAAAAGGAAGAAGAGAATACAACATAATGACGTGAATAAGTCCACATTCACCTGGTGCAAATTTGTCAACTTTCTCATATCAGTAAATTGATTTGAAACCTTTTATTATTAAACATCATCATAATTCAAATTCTTTCACAAAACTATACATTATTTCTAGCTTGTTGTGTCTCATAGCAAATCAAAGTGATATGAATTAATAATTTGTACATCGTTTCAATTACAATACTGTTAGAATTTCACAGTAGAATAGCCAATTTTATGGCAAGACAAGAAGCAAGCATTATGCATCAGCCTTTTATTCACCACTTCCAAGCAGCAACCTTCAAAGCTCCATTATAGAACCAAGTATGGCAACTCAAACAAAATATAATATTCAGTTCATAAAACACCCCAGCACTCGAACTTCCTCCTCTTTTGATTGCTACTTCTGAGCAGATACGTATATCTTTCACACACCTCTTTATTAATCCTTTTACATTGCTATACTTACATTTATTTGTTTAAATGTAATTGGTATTGGTAATAATGTGGTAATATAGATAAATATTTTGTTCAGAATCCAATTTATGGGTTCTAGCATGTGCTTAGTTTAAAGGTAAGTTTTTCTTATTGTCTATGTATATTTATTTTTTCAAAGACAATATGAGGAAAATATACATTTATTTATTAAATGAAGACTAAGCAAGATTAAGTAGTATGTAATTGAAAGGTTGTTTCTTTATTTTGTACTGATATCTGAGTCATTAATCAGGAGCTCAGATTTGAATTGGGCTCGAGCAGCTCTGGTCACGTGTTCGTGCAGAGATCTCAGCTGCTGGCATTGACAAGATTGCAGAGGTTGTGTGGCTTTTTGGTGAACGCACAACCTCGCTGTAGCTAAGAGCGTCTTGTTGACGCGGTTAAACAAATGGAGGCCGTGTGACCTTCTGGGGCACATGTGACCTCAATTTTAGTTAGGAGTCTGGTTGATGCAGACAAACTAGTGGAGGTTCCATGGCACTTCTGAGCGTACTTGATCTCCATTTGAATAAGAAGCGCACAAAAAAAAAAAAAAAAAAAAAGATGCCATTAAGGCTCTTACCTTCTAAAGCATTTCACAATCAAGGTGGTTAGCTCCTTGTGCTCCGCCTGTTTATTGGAAGTCGTAAAGGGCAAAGCGACACATCACAACTTAAAAGGGAGGTTAAAATAAATACATACATAAATAAATAAATAGTAACTGGAAATGCAGCAGAGCATTCTTGTATATTCTATCTGCGTCGTTTTGAGAGTTTAGGCCATTTTGAAGGCTAAATCGAAAGCTGCTTGTGATTCTATGGCAGGACCGGAGGCTCAGATTATGATTCTCTTTCTTTACTACTCAAAATATCAGCAGCCAATCAAAACACAAACTACATTTCCCAAAAGTCATTGCAGACAAATGTCCACCAATCAACAGCCCCTTAACCATATTAGAGTCCACAAACATTCTGGAACCCCCTCTTTCTTTGCTGCTCATTGACAAGTTAAGTGCTTTTTCTTCCCTTCTCAATTTGGGACGTTTGCCTTTTGCCGCGTGTGTTTGCTGTGGCGCCCGCTTTACTTACATTCAGTGGCCTTATCGCTTTGCCGATCGGAGCGGAACCCCGTTTTCAGGAGCTTCTGCTCTCGCATTGTTTTTTCTGTGGTTTTGCTTTTCAGGTTGGCCCCTTGCAGCTGATTAGCGCATCTGCACTCAACCGGTGCCTTTCACTAGTGCGGGCCGAGTCGGAGAGCGCGACGGTGCATGTAGCCCAAATCCTACTCGTTCTACTAGTTGGGCAACGTGCATTTCGTCATCAATTTCTCCTCCTCCAGCCGTTGACAGCACGTAGGAATGGTGTGTTTTTAGTATTCCTGACGTGTTTGTCATCGGCATTCCACGCCTGGCTCTGGCTGAAAGAATTGAGCTTTGCCCTGCATTTTAGCAGTGTGCACACTGTGAATTATTATTGTTTGGCTCTCACTTACGCCCCTTGCTATATATGGAGGGGCTGCAATAATTATATTACAGCTGTGCCGAGGAGCCTTATCGGACGTGTCCTTCTTGCACTTGGGGTGGTTCCCCCCCTTCCTTCGTTTCAGTGTCCAGACTGATTATTTCAGAGTTTGCTGTGGCAATTTGGTGTGTGATCATGACCAAGTGGCTGCCCTTCGAGGAGGCGGAAATGGGACATGGTTTTGAGGAGGCCTTGGTCCCCAGTTGGGAGCAGGTTTGTCTGAGGTAATTAATGCCTCAGTACAACAGTCTCTGAGCAGGGCGCTGGTGATGTCCGTACCGCAGAGGATTAACCAAGTTGTTCTCACAGCTCTCAAGCTCGTCACTCAACAATTTGAATCTTTTATCAAAACACAAGGGTTGGCTCCCTTGCCAGATGATAAGGTGATGGAAGAAGGCCCTGTGGCGGCATCTACTCCCCAGACCTCTCCTTGGCCGCATGATGGTGCCTTGTCAGCGTTGGATAAGGCTTCTTCTGACCATGTATATTGTTCCCTGCCGTCAACGTCCAAGGGATCTTCTCTAGAAGCAGCAGATTCATCTGACATGGACTCAGCCTCCTCTAGGTCCTCTCATTCTAGCAGTCCCTTGCGTAAACGCAAGAGAGCTCGGAAAGCCTGCTCTTCTCATGTCAAGGAGAGGTCTCAGTCGCCCTCTAACCCATTCCAATTCAATCCAGAGGACATTATCCATCCTCGGTCAGCATATTGGGCCCCGGCGCAGGCCGTGGCAGATTACCTCCACGACAAGCTGAGAAAGGGGTTTGACAAGGAGGTCCGGAATAGATTGTGGGCTGAGTGCCCTAGGCCCGGAGATTCGGGATAAGGTGGCGGAGACGCCAGATATAGATCCCAGCATGCTGACCTTCCTTAAGAAATTCGCCAAGGACCCCAAGAAAGGTATTGACAGGGCCTGACGCTCATGCCAGGACAAACTTTTGGATCTCGCTGGCCCCTTGCCCAAAATATTGGAAATGGCCTTGAGGGCTAAAGAGTCTGATGAACCTATTGATCCTCACACCCTGGCTGAGTGGATTCAGAGGGTGATATGTTTGTTAGGAAATGCTAATTGCGCTATTTCAACAGAGCGGCGGAACTCCTTTCTCATGAGAATTGATTCAACCTTGACGGAGTTGGCGGTGGCGGATGCAGGCCCCCTGGCGGACGATCGTCTTTTTGGCGACAAGTTTGTCAAAGATATTGCCAAGTCTGGTACTACGTTCACAACTCTGGATAAGGCGCAGGCAAGCATTAAAAAGGTCTTTCAATCTGGCCTTTTTGGCCGGGCCGGACGAGGCAGGGGCCTCTCGTCAGGCTGTCCAACCTTCCAAGGCTCCCAACGTGGCTCCTTTCGGGGCCAGGACTATAGCAGAGGAGGTGCTTTCTTCCCCTCACAATCCCGATTCAATCGTCGGCGTGGCCAACAAGGCGGATCCAGATCTTACTCCCAGTCAAGTTTGTCTGCAGGTGAGAATTCAAGACGGTTCTTTCATTCAATTGGGGGGTCGTGTTCAGTTTTTCCTCCACAATTGGTCTTGTGTGACTCAGGATGCATGGGTGTTGCAAACAGTCCAGGGTTTTCGTCTGGAGTTTTATCAGACTCCGCTGCAGGAGAGTATCCCTCCTCCTCTACATTTTTCCCAACAGGACACCAGCGTCATAGACTCTGAGATTTAGGAGCTGCTCCAGAAGAGAGCCATCGCTTTTTGCGATCCCCATCCTTCGGGTTTCTGCAGCAATATGTTTCTAGTTCAGAAAAGAGGAGGAGGTCACCGTTTGGTCATAAATCTTCGAGACTTCAAAGCTTTTATTGTTTACCGGCATTTCAAAATGGAGGGTCTTCATCTTTTACCAGACCTCCTTCAGCCGGGAGACTGGCTGATGCATCTGGATCTCAAAGATGCCTATTTAACGATTCCCATCTGGCATCCTCACAGGCGTTTCCTCCAGTTCAGGTGGAGAGACACTTGGAAGGAGTATTTGGTCCTTCCCTTCGGGCTCTCCTTTGCGCCTTGGTGTTTTACCAAGCTACTCAAGCCGGTAGTGGCGTTTCTGAGGGAGAAAGGGATTCGCTAGATCGTTTACCTAGACGATTATTCTGATCATGGCGCAATCCCAGGAGTTGCTGAGGTAACAAGGGCTTACAACCGTAGCCCTTCTTCAGGATCTCGGGTTTGTCATAAACGACAAGAAGTCGGTCCTGGTACCTTCCAAGACTGTGGAATTCTTAGGTTTTCTGATAGACTCCGACAGATCGCTTTTGGTTCTTCCCAAGGCCAAGCTTCGGGCCATCAAGAAGGAGCTTCAGGTGGCCTTAGCCAGGACGTCATTGTCCCTGAGAAAGATTGCTTGGATTGTGGGGCTGCTGGCATCCTCAATCCAAGCGATCTTTCCAGGTCCTCTCCATTACAGAGCGTTACAGAGACTCAAAATACGTCATCTCCAGCGGGGCATGACATATTCGGACTTGGTTCCTCTGACGGAGGAAGTCCATTCGGAGCTCAACTAGTGGTAGTCGACGTGTGGAATGGCAGAGCCATCTTCAGCTCCCAGCCCGAGACGGTGATAGAGTCAGATGCCAGTATTTGGGGCTGGGGAACGAGATGTGGGGACATCTCGACGGGGGGGAGATGGTCCTTGCAGGAACTTCAGTTGCATATCAATTGCCTGGAGTTATTAGCGGGTTCTTTTGCAATAAAGACTCTGTCGCCCAAGAGAGTTTTGTGTTCCATTCTGCTTTGGATGAACAATGTGGTGGCAGTCAGATATATCAACAAGCTGGGGGGCACGCGATCGCCTGTCCTAGCAGAGATATCCAAAGATTTTTGGCATTACTGTTTGGACCATCGTCTGCAGGTGACGGTGGAGTATTTGCCAGGTCAGATCAATGTGGTAGTGGATTGGAATTCCTGTTATCTCATGGATTACAGTGACTGGAGGCTTCTGCCTCAGTTATTTCTGCTTACTCAGCAACTGTGGGGTCAATGCAGAATAGATCTGTTTGCCTCTTGCCTGAACAGTTACAAGAGTTTTTCAGTTGGAGGCCGGATCCGTTGGCGAGAGCAACGAATGCATTCCTTCAGGATTGGGCAGGGTCCCTCAATTATGCTTTTCCTCCATTCGCCATGATTCCGAGGGTGGCGTCGCAGATCAAACAGCAGAAAGCGGAGGTGATATTGATTACTCCTCTCTGGAGGGTGCAGCCGTGGTTCCCGTTGCTGTTGGAGCTGGCGTGCGACTCTCCTCTTCTTTTTCCTTGGTCGCCGGACATGCTTCTGGGTCCGCAAGGCGAGAAACACCCTCTGGTTCTGGAGAGACCGTTGCAGCTGATGGCCTGGAGGCTTTCAGGCAACAGTGGCAATTGCCAGGCATTTCGCAGTCGGCTCAGAGGTTTATCGGTGGGGCTTGGGCGTCCTCCACTAGAAAGAGGTATCTCTCCGCTTGGAGAATCTGGAGCAGTTGGTGCCTGGAACGGTGTTTGGATCCCATGGCAGCCGAGCTTGTCCAAATTGTGAGTTTTTTATCGCAGAAAGCTGACAATGGATTTTCCTACAGGTCGGTAAATAATTTTTGTTCAGCTATTTCTGCAGGCCATGTCAAGGTGGATGGAGTTTCAGTAGGTATGCATCCGGTAGTGGTTAAGCTTTTAAAGGGTGTGAGGGGTTCTAACCCTCCTTCTTCCAAGTATACGGTCCTTTGGGATGTGAATTTGGTTCTCCATTTGTTTGAGAGATGGCGGATAACTCTGATCTATCTAGGAAACAGTTATCAGCAAGGCTGGCCATGCTGCTATGCCTAGCAGCTTGTCGACGTTCTTCGGATGTGGTAGCCTTGGATCTTGCAGGTAGAGTTTTTACACCTGAAGGTGTTTCTTTTTCCATTTCTAGAAGAACAAAAACAATGTCCACCTGTATCGAATACTTTGCTTTTCCATTTTCTAAAAAGTTGTGTGTTGTTGCTTGTTTAAAAGAATATGAGCGATGTACTAGATCCCTTAGGCAGAGTCTGACAAGCCAATTGTTGATTTCTCTTTGCAAACCTTTTAAGCCTGTATCTGCGGCTACCATTGGCAGATGGTTGCGTTTTGTAATGGCTGAAGCGGGAATTGATATGCAAGTATTTGGTGCACACTCGGTTCGGGCGCAATGGCTTCCAAATCTGTAGGTTTGGGTCTGTCAGTGCTGGATATTGTGAAATCAGCAGATTGGTCCTCAGATTCCACTTTCAAACAGTTTTATTACAAACCTGTGGGTGATTTTGCATCTAGAGTGTTTCAAGCAGCTTTGAACCAGCATAATCTGAGCCTCTGATCCTGCCATAGAATGAAAAATTTTCAATTCTATTAAGGACACGGAGGTGAAGATTATCCCTCCCAAGGGTTGTGTTTGTTTGGGCAACCATTTTGTTAAGTGCAGTCTCTTTTGGGATGTGTTTTAAAGTTCCCTCCCGAATTATACTGCTGTTATATAGATGAGCCTGTTATTGCTACTATTATTATTATTATTTTTTTTTTTTTTCTTTTCTCCCTAGGGTCGGAGCAAAAAGCGGAGTAATACGGAGTTCCAGCATGCGGCATTTGGATTGTTTGCTGGAGGAATGTTTGTCTTCAGTCAGCTGTTATTTTTCCTCGGCATTCTTTCAAGTTCTTGATTATGAATTCTTATTGTTTAGTTCGTGAAGCAAAGAAAGAGGACTTTCCAGAATGTTTGTGGACTCTAATATGGTTAAGGGGCTATTGATTGGTGGACATTTTTCTGCAATGACTTTTGGGAAATGTAGTTTGTGTTTTGATTGGCTGCTGATATTTTGAGTAGTAAAGAAAGAGAAGCATAATCTTCGTCTCCGTGTCCTTAATAGAATTGAAAATTCTTGGTGCGAACGCTAGCAAATTTTTCATTCTTTCAGGCACTGCTCTGGGAGTGTAATGATCACATTCTGAAGGAGATAAGTGAATTACTTTTGTTAAAAAACTAAAAGAAATTTGATAGTAAATGTTTTCTCAGTAGAAAATTTATAATTTAATCTATACATTGACATTATGTCTGAGGAACAGCCTGATAGGGATTTGCAGGAGAAAAGAGTTAAAGGAAAGTGTAAAGGAGACAACCTTTAATTAATAAAAAAAAAAAAATAGAAAAGAAATGGATCATGATAAAGAATAGTGGATCTTGTCTAAAGAGGCAGGTTCCTCAAATGAAGGACCATGAGGCAAATGTTTAAGTAAAAATAAACATTTCATGGTTTAGAAGTTCTCTATATCATCAAAAAAAGGTTCAATGGCAAGGTGTCCTAAAGCGGCACAAATGAGAGGCAGGTTAACCCTGCAAAAATAAATTCCTGATGAGGAGAAAGAGTGTGAAGTAAATTCTGGACTAGATGAATATTTTTTATATGAATTTTGATGATGGGGATATTTTTTCAGGCACAGATTTTGGAGATATTGAGAATTCCACTGAAAAGATTGAAAAGCATATGAAGGACCCTCTGGGATTGAAAATGCCTGATCCTAAGGACATAGGAGTTCCGACTGGTAGCCTATGGGTCACTGGCGGGCTATGTAAAGAATAAGATTAGGAAGCCTCTGGAATGAGAAGAAAAGAACATTATGAGGGCTGAGTGCTCAAGTCTAGTGATTGGAGACAAGGTTTCTATGACTCCAAATTTACACCCAGAACTTATTACTTACTTGTTTAAACTTGGAAGGGATCCAAGGAAGGGTCTAGAATGATCACTGAAACAATACGAAGACAAGTTATTGGATGTTTTAGGGCCTATAACGCGTGTCTTTGCTTTAATAGAGGATGCTTCTATTAATGGAAGCAATGTTGGTTTAGAATTGCTCAGAGGCTGGTGCAAAATGGCAATTTGTTTTCTTGGAAATGCTAATGCCAGTATTATAGGAGAAAGGAAAAAGCTAGTAATATTTAGGATCAGCCCAAAATTGGGGGAATTTTTCTAGAAAGAAGAGTGTCAAAGAAACTGAAGGATTTCTCTTCAGAGAGGGCATGGTCAACTCTTTGGGGAAGTTTCTGGCCACATTCACTGCATTAGACAAGGCTCAAACGTCCATGCAAAAGGTTTTCAATGCAAATATTTTATATCAGAGGGCTGGAAGGAGAAGGCAACCTTTTGGCTGACCATAATGTAAGACCCAGATGGGATATGGAAGAACTAACTACAGAGGAGGTCCATAATCTTTCTCAACAGGTGAGTTTGGAGATAACTTCTGGTTCCTCACAGTTAAAAGTGGGAGGAAGGTTGAGGTTTATCCTACGAAAATAGGAAAGATAACTCAGGATCAGTGGGTCCTCTTAACGTAAGTGGTTGCAAGATAGAGTTTGAAAGTATTCCAGTGCTGGACAAAGAACCAAGGGAAGTGAAATAATGTTGAGAGACTTTTTAAAAGAAAAGGATTGGTTAGTAAATTTAGATTTGAAAGATGCTTATTTCACTATTCCAAACCACAGAGAGAGTCAGACATTTAGTCATTTCCAATGGGATGCGAAATTATACAAATTCAAAAATCTGCCGGTTGGTCTTTCATCAGCTTGTGGTGTTTTACAAAGGCCATGAAACCAGACGTGGGGCTGTTGAGAGAACAGGGGATTAGGATGGTAATTTATCTGGATGACATCGTTGTTATGAGCCAGAAAAAAGAGGGTTTGGAGAAGCAATTTAATATGGTAAGGCAATTGTTGGAGACATTGGGTTTTGTAGTGAATTAGGAAAAATCACTTTTGCATCCAGCTCAGCAACTAGAGTTTTTGGGATTCATCATAAATACACTGAACGTGCAACTAAGGTTAACGGAGAGGAAAATAAAGCTGATAAAGAAGGAGGTTAGTCAATTTCAAATGACACAGGAAGTATCTTTGAGGGAAGTATCGTGGGTAGTAGGTCTTTTGTCGTCTTCAATACAGGATGTGTTCCCAGGTCCTTTGCACTAAAGAGCAAAAGGGTTTAAGGTACGGAGACAAAGTGATACTGTCAGAGGATGCGAAGGAAGAGTCAACTTGGTGGTTGGAATAGTTGGAAATATGGAATGGTTAGGCAGTGTTTGGGACTGTTCTGGATTTTGTATTTAATTCAGATGCGAGCACTTTAGGATGGGGTACAATGTGCAACAGTCGAAAGACAGGAGGCTGGTGGAACATGTCAGCGAAACAAGAGCATATAAATTATTTAGAGATCAAAGCATGTTTCTTTGCTCTGTGCAGTTTCAAAGAGACTTTGAAGGGTCATACAGTCCTTCTGAGGATGGACATTATCACTGCAGTGTAATATGTTCAAAAACTTTAAGAAAGCAGATCCAAGAGATTAACAGAGATAGCGATGGAAATGTGGAGTGTTTGTCAGGAACAGGAGATGAATTTGGCAGAGCAATAGCTACCCGGAAAGGAGAATGTAATAGCAGATTGGAATTCTTGGTTTATCAAGGATTACAGTGAATGGATGTTAAACAAGCACATTTTTAAAGGGATAGAGTTTTCGCTAGGTCCAACAGAAGTAGACCTCTTTGCACCCAGATTAATGTTCCAGAAGAAGAATTATTTCAATTGCCGTCCAGATCCAGATGCATTAGCACTGTATTTTTTACTCAGAATTTGGCACATTTAAAGGAGTATGCATTCCTACCTTTCGCAATGATTCAGAGGGTGTGACTGCAGGTCAGGAGGCAAAGTTGTAAATTTATACTGGTAACTCCTTTTTGGAATTCTCAGATTTGGTTTCCTTCAGTTTTGAAGATAGCAGCGGAAATTCCATTCCTAATAGACTGTTGTTAAGGAATGATGAGAGGAGTAGACAGAGAAGAACACCCACTTGTAGAAGCAGGTACGCTCAACCTTCTAGTTTGGAAAGTATCAGGTGTACAGAAATATTAAGAGGACTTTTGGGGAAGACTTTTGAGCTCCTCAATGAGTCTTGGGCTCCAAGGACAAAGAAGAGGTACAGGGGAGTGTGGAGTGTTTCGGTACCTTGGTGCGTGGAACGGAGTATGGATTCTGTGGAAGCAGATGAGGTTGAAGTAGCCAATTTCTTAGCAGAACTGTATGATCAGGGTTTAGCATATAGAACGTTGAATTGCTACAGATCGGCTTTAATGGCAGGACATTCTCTCTTGGAAGGTTTGTCTGTAGGTAGCAGTTCATTAGTGTGTAGAGTAATGAAAGGTATTCGTTTGAAAAGGTCCCCTAAGTCAAGATATGATACATTATGGGATTTGAATTGGGTTTTAAAATTGATTGACAGTTGGCCAACAAATAGGTTTTTAGGTTGTGGAAATTTTCATGGAAGTTGGCCACTTTATTGTGCTTGGTATCATTTAGACAAATTTCTGATATTCAGGTTTGGGTCTGGAAAGTAGATTCTTCCAACCAGCAGAAGTCTTGTTTGAAGTATGAGGAGGACAAAAAAATATGTTGGATTCTGTTTTATCCATATTTTAAGGAAAGGACAACATTTTGTGTTGTAACAGATAATTTGAGAAGAGAATGGAAAAATTCAGGGTTGATAGTGTAACTCAGCTGTTGTTTGCTTATGTAAAACCTTTTAGAACTGTTTCAGTGGCAATCATTGCTTGTGGGTGAAAATGTTATGAGAGAAGCAGGAGTGGATTTGGAAAAGTTTAAAGCTCATTCTATAAGGGGGAACTATGTTATCATAGATGTTTTGTTCATGGGGAAGATTGGAAGAAATTTTGAAGGCAGCAGATTGGTCTAATGTGGGGGTGTTTAGGAAGTTTTTCTGAAACCAGTAGAGCATGTATTTAGTTCTGTATTGGGAAGCTTTGAGCATGCATAATGCTAGCCGCCTGTCTTGCCATAAAATGTCAATTTTCATAGTTTTAATGATTAGAGAATTGTGATTTGTTTAAAGACAAGGAGGCTAGCATTCTCCCTCTCTACCTTCTGTTGGCGAGAATAAGTCAAAAAAAGAGTTAAGATGATATCTAATCTAATAAGCTGTATGTACATTATTAATATTCTTTATACTGAAGTGTAAGTATTTAGAATTGCAGTAGGCATATTTCAGGGAATGATGTAGTAATTATATTATTATGTTTTCTTTAGACAATTGATGTTTTGTTTTGGAGGAAAAGTGCAAGAGAATGAGCAGGATAATCAGAACAGCACCGAAAGAGGAGGAAGTTGGAGTACTGGGGTGTTTTATGGACTGAAAGTTCTATTTTGTTTGTGTTGCAATATTTGGTTCTATAATGGAGCTTTGAAGATTGTTGCTTGGAAATGGTGAATAAAAGGGTTTGTGCATACTGCTAGCCTCTTTGTCTTTAATAAAATCATGATTCTCTAATCACTCAAACTACAAGAATTGACATTCTCATCAAATATTATTTATACCAATATACATTGTTGCTATAGTACCTCAATATGGTTCAATGCATCAAGGGACCCGGTTCTTGAACTTGCAAACGAAAGAGTCCCATGTGTGAAAACAATTAAAGGAAAACAAATTTCACCAGAAAAGCACCTACACATCACCAATCCCATATTATTCTCATTAAAACAAAATCAAATTCCAAATACTAAGTCATCTATATCCAGGTAATTTCTACATATTCCAAAAAGGGAGGGGAAGCTAACTCCCACCTTTCATTCAAGAGTTTTATAGATGGGGTCGCCAGGGCCCTTAATGGCTCCAGAAGGGGGGCTGTGTGCCCCCCCTCACATTGAATGCACGGGCCCCGGGGGATGGGGTCCCCAGGGGCTACTTTCAGCCCAGGAGAAAGGCTGCTGAGGATTTGCAGCTCTTCTGTGGCTCTGTGACAAAATTAGAAAAGCACGTTTTTGACCCACGATGTGGGTCCCCAGCACAAGGCCTAGGCAGTCAAAGTATTCCTACCCCACCCCTTGTGTATTTTGTTGGGCAAGCCAGAGTCCCAAGGTGGCTGCCAGCACTTTCTGGTTAAAGTAGTGGCAGCCAATCAGATCTCATTTTGAGATCTTTGAATTTGTGGATCCTCCACATCGCGATAAATATAAATCATTTTTCTTTAGTTACTCCAAAACTGCTGAATGGATTTCCACCAGATCACAAAAGAGATCTTTCCGGACCAAGATCTAGCTTTCTGCCAATTTTGGCATAATACTGTCCAGCTGTTCAGGGTGTAGTTGTGTCTGAAATCCCCATGGGAAATTGCATGGGGAAAACACATTTTGCCCCCCCCCCACACCCTTGTTGAATCACCTTGAAACTTTCCAGACAGCAGCTGAAGTGAGTGGCAAACTAGTTTTGGAAATTTCATGAAGATTCATCAGACTGTGCCAAAGTTATTAGCAAAACACTATGGATAACTATACCTACTTCATGGTGACCACCAGTAGGTTATATATATCTGTATCCATATCTATCTATCTATATATATGTGTGTGTGTGTGTGTGTGTGTGTGTGTGTGTGGTCAGTCGACGTGCCCCCGGATTGCCTAACATACGAGCTCAGGAGACAAGAAGTCGTGCATACAAGTGTACAGATGATGGGGCGGAACGAGTGGAGGAAGTCGGAGGATTGCAGAAACTTTGTAACCGAGGCACCATGTAAGTAGCTGGGAAAGCAGGAGTCAGAGCAGGGAAGTGGAACTTGTATTTATATTGGTTAGCATCAGCTAAATAAATGACTGGTGGCGCATAACGAGCTGGGAGTGCCATTGCTTTCCTTATTAAGGATGCTGTTTGTGGAATAAAGATAGATAGATAGATAGATAGATAGATAGATAGATAGATAGATAGATAGATAGATAGATAGATGAATAGGTATACTACTGAAAGTACATGCTTATGAGTGTAAATGTCCAACTCTCCCATCTTTTCAATGGGGAGATCCTCACACCTATAAGTTGACAACTTAGGGCCTGATTTAGAGTTTAGTGGATGGGGTTACTCAGTCACAAACGTGACGGATATCCCGCCCACCTTATTACAATTCCATTACATCCTATGGACAACGCATTACAGTGGACGGGGAGTAACGTGTCTGACAAACTCCAAATCAGGACCTTAGTAGTAAATGTGAACGGTACCAGAGGAGTGGCTGGAAAAGCTGTCATACTTACTGCTAAATGGAAAGATTATAGGGAGGCATAAGAAAGAGCTTAGGAAGTTCTAGGGAGCGGTTCAGGAAGGATCATGAACCCACCTACAAAAGAGTAAGCCCATTGCTAACTACAAACTGTACTTCTACAGTTACTATAGGCAAAAAGGGACACAAACAGTAGTAAAATACTTCAACTCAGAGAGGGGTGTGGCTAGCTGGGCAAGATGGCGGACGCATAATTGTACCACTCCGCTCTGATCTCATCCTAAATCTTGATTTTATTACCTGAGAGGATCCATCAAACCCTGATACACCAGCGCTAATAACACTGTACATACATGCTGCTCGGGAGGTAAGAGTAGAAGATAAAGGCCATCAGGGACAGCAATAAAAAAAGTACGTGATGTGGGACTGAAAGTCGGCCTGAGACAGACCATGCTTGCAGCAGGAAAACAGACACCCAGGGAGTGAATCAGAGGAGTGTCCTGCCTAACAACACTGTATACATAGTTGAAGGGAGCCTGGAGAACCTGTGGCCGTGATCTCTGCAAGGACAAGGCACGTCAGAGTGAGCAGTGCGGTGACTTGAGATGTGCGGCAGCCTCCATGACCTCATTGGGCTGCAACACTGGGACTTACTTGATATCTGGTGTGAGCGACATGGAAAAGAGTGTGATTACTCATTCTACTCCTCCCTGTCCTCACTGCTGATGAGGCTGGACAGATTCATGTGCTCTACCAGACTGTGTCAATGTATCACCCATACAGAGTACCTGGCCGGACAATCTCTAACCAGAGCCCCCTATTTTTGGGGTTGCGACTAACAGACAGTAGGCCAGCGATTCTCACCAGGCACCTGCAGCCTGTGGTGCTTTGAAGGCCCACACAATAGAGATACACTACTTACAGCAATTACTGAGTATTTCATGGTAAATCCTGGCACAGCCTTATTACGGAATGAGAGGCTTTCAAGGTGGTGGTCCGGGGTCAATGCATGGGACAAACCATAGGCATTAGTAAGGAATTTAAGACAGACCTAGGCACCCTAGAAACTGCACTACACTCGATAAGGAATACCCTGGGAACTGGCCCGTCCCCACACAAACTTCTCAAGGACACGAAAGATCCCTATACCGCTACATTAGAAAAATTGAGAAGCCATGATTACAAGACCTCTATAGCCAAAATACATGACATGGAAGGCAAATCTGGGCGGATGCTGGCCTGGCTTATTCAGACGGACCAAATTTACAAGGAGTTCTGCAAATACTAAAAATTACTATTACTAATAGCAGCCCTGAAACTTTCCCACATAACACACAAGATGAGCTCCTGGACCATTTTACTCTCCCAACACTGACACAAGATGCACAATGTAATATTGGGGGCCCAGTAACAGTGCAGGAAATTAGGCAATCCATTAAAAACATGGTTACAGGTACAACCCTGGGGCCCGCTGGACTGCCAGTGGATTTTTGTAAGCAGTTTGCAGGCAACCTGACACCGCGACTGATGACATTATACTCTGAGTCCTTACAGAAAGAACAACTTCCACAAGGAGTGCAACAGTCATTCCCCTGCCCAAAAACACTGCCCTAGGAACCCCTGTTACAGACTACTGCCTGCTGTCTATGCTCAACAAAGATTTTAAAATCTTAAGTAAAATCCTAGTGACCAGACTCCGCCCCTATATGCAAATTCTAGTGCAGGAAGACCAAAGTGGATTCATACCACAACGTATAACCTCTCTCAACCTTAGAATACTCTTTCATATTCTCTACCATCCAGACGCTTAAGACATACCAGACGCAATGCTGATGTCGGTAGACCTTGAAAAGGCTTTCGACACGATTAGATGGGACTTTCTACTGAAAGTAATGTGCTGAATGGGGATGGGTGAGGACTGGATTAAATGGGTGACTCTCCTCTACACTAGCCCAATGACAAGAGTAAAGACAGGGACGGTTAACTCCACAGCTTATGTAGTGTTCAGAGGTAAAAGGCTGGGGTGCCCATTGTCACCCCTATTGTTCGCTCTAGAAATTGAGCCTCTGGCAGAATTATTCCTGGGAGATGGAAGGGGAGAAGGGATAACACTAGAGGGACACACTCATGTTATTTCGTTATATGCAGATGATTTCCTTTTGTACTTGGCTAATGGTGTGACTGGGACCGCGGAGGCGATGTTCCGACAAGAACCTTTTGGAGTCTTATCTGGCCTAAGGGTGATCCGACCAAGATGTGCTTGTTCCCTTGTACCCCAGGAGTCCTGTGACCTTTAAATATCTACCATACAAACCTACCATCACCTGGATGACCTACAGGAGAGTAACCTGGGGCAGGTACTACACTCCCTTCAATCAAATGTTGCCTTTTGGAGATCCCTGAAACTGTCAACTGCTGCTTACAATAGGCTCACCAAACCGGTAAGTGGCATGGCTATACAGATCACTACTTGAGATGGGCAGGAAGCTGCTGGTGGTGCTCAGGGGCAGGCTGGATGTGTTGCTGGGATGTAGGGTAAATGATAAAGACTGGGACAGGATATTAGCCTACTGACACAGAATTTCCCATAATACAAGACTAAAATACATGCAATTAATATACTACATTTGACATAGCTCACACCACACAGACTACATGCAATATATGGAGGAGAGCCTGGGGTATGTCTTAGATGCCACCTGCCAGACGCAGATTTCAGCCACATGATGTGGGAATGCTCAACACTGCAGGTTTACTGGAATAGGGTGTCACTCCATCCCAATGAAACACTGAGGCGCCCTCTCCCCTGTACTTTAGAAATATGCCTATTTGGAGGGTTCCCTAGGCCCAAGAAGCACAAAATTAGCTCTAAATTCCTAAACCTGGCTATCGCCTTGGCATTCACATAGAATTGCGCTACACTGGAAATCTGTCAGGGACATCAGTGGAGGCCTGGGCTGGGGATGTCACCCTGTGGTCCAGAGCAGAGGAGACTGTTTTCAGGTGGGAGGATGCTCATGGACTCAGGAGACACCCCATATCGGGATTATGGACTGAGTTGCTTGAGAGATGGAAACACCCAGCGAGGGACACAGAGTCAGAACAGAGTAAGACAGATGTAGAGACAGAAGATGCATATGCCCACAGCACGGAGTGAGATGCTACTGGCTGAAATGACCACACTACTGACCGCCCACATCCCCCCACCCCTCCTACATAGGACATGACAGACATATATATATATATATTTGCCGAAACGCGTTGACATTCTGTGCAGGAAACTGTGATTGAATTTAATGGAATAAAATTGGTGAAATTCAACTTATGAACATTCCTTTTGTCCTCACAAGACGGCCAAGGGATCAGTGCAGCCGTTTGGTGGATATTGTTCCATCTGTTTTGGTATATATATATATATGTATGTATCCGACATGCTCAGCCACATACGAGTAATGAGCACACATAATCCATCCCTCATTAGCATTATACCTCAGGATATCCTCCACTCAGCTCTCTCAGACACTACACTTTGTTTTATTTTTATTTTCTGTTTTCCTTTTTATTGGAACAGTTATAGTCTACAGTTGTGTATATTGGTTACACTGGATTGAAGCTACTCAGGTCCTGAATAGCAAGGCACACACAAATAAATATGCAATGCATATCTAACTAAATAAGTAACTACTATCATGGATTCCATAAACAAGTCCAAGTCGGTACCCATGTGAAATTATTAGTCATTATGAAATGTTGGCTAGAAGAAATAACAAATGCTAACGTTCAAACAATGCCTTATGTCACTGTTTTCACAAATTAATGAGAAGAAGCTAAACAGACGTGTACTGTGAAACATGATGTGAAGAAAAACTTAAAAGGAAAAAAAAAACAATACACATGTTTAAAAAAAAGTACTACATCTCAGAGCTGGAGTTATGTCCAGTACCACACATGGCCAACAACTTGTATTGAAAAATCCTCCCTAAGAAAATAATGGCGGTAGATCATTAAAATAAAATCCCAAAGGAAATAATGTTAACATAAATTACATTATTTTACATTGTTACAAATATAAATAAATATAATTCAATTAAAAAAAAATATCTATGTATTATTTAATAATAAAATAATGTAACAACCTATTTTTGGATGTATAATTTATGGTATTTATGGTAGCATCAATTTTTTTAAATTAAATTATAATTATGATACTTTTAATCAATACCATATATCACATTTCTTAAGTATTAATGCCTAATAAAAATTTACTTTTTTTAGTTAAAACTTCAGAATTTTTTTTAAAAATTTAGTTCAAGGCACTTATAAAGCACATGGCTACTCGGCAGAGTATGTATTTTTTTATAACTCTGCTTTTATTGATTTTATAATACAGATCCAACAAAAACAATACAGTGCATATCAATGCGAGTCATCACAAATATCTTCTTTGAGGACAGAGTACAGGCACAGTCAGGAATATGTTTCAACAGCGACCAGTGCAGTAATATTGCCCCTCAGCTTTCCCTGCTAGTTAACATCCTCATGTAACCAATCCTTATGTACACTATATGTACCAGTGGTGCAACATTGCCACAGTTTGTTGTCACTATTATATCCAACATATCCATCTCATTATTCAGTCATCATGGTCAGTGCTCCAATCAGAGCATGAATACTCCGTAAAAGTGAAACGTTCCAATAGTGTTCCCCATGCAATCACATCAGTTAGTGCCCCCTCCTCCCTGCGTGTTATCCGCATATGTTGTTCTTCCGCAGTTCCCCATTCCATTATAGCTCGTAAGTACAGGACAGCTCAAGTACAGGACAGCTGTTTCCGAATGAACACCCTTTATCAGTGCATGTACTAACGTATCCCTGCCCATCATTCCTCGCCAGAGTATATTTGAATTAATTACAGATTTAATTTCAAAATATGTTAATAGTACTGTAGCATTTGTTAAGTTTTACATTTAAAATAAATATATAATTAATTTATATTAAAATGTACCATATGTTTTTAATAATTTTGTTTAGTTAAATGACTTTTTCACTTTTTACGTTTTCACTATACTTACTAGAGGGAGACTTCACAATCAAGGTGGAGCTCTCCCTATGGTAGGATATTACTAAAATTCATAAAGATTATTTTTTTTAAATGTAGAACAAAAACTGCTAGAGCACTGTTAACTTAAATCTTCCAAAAATGTAAATATATTAAATCAAACAAAATCGTGTTTCTGATGTTTACATTGAAAAAATGCATTCTTAAATAAAATATTTTTATGCATGAACAATTATTAAAAGTGATGTACAAAATTATTTAAAGGTAGCCTAAATATATTTTAATAAAAAATAGTTAAATTAATTTCTGAATTCAAAAAGGTTGTTAAAATATTTTATAATTGAATAATAAATGTGTTCTTTTCACCATTAAATTACATTAATTTATATTTCTAACTATTTTAAAAAAACATTTAATTTAACAATATTTCCTTTGGGATTTTGTTTTAAGCCCCTACCTCCATTATTTTCAATGGGAGGAGGTTAGACTACCAGTGGGTGACTGTAAGAAAACAGGTTGCCCCTATTTTTCACTTTTTGCTGGTGTTTTCCTGACTCCGATGGTGCACTGGGTACTGCTATCCAGTCCCATGGCCTGTGCTCCATGTTAACTGAGTATGCAAATTAGGTTAATTATAATTGGCTATGTCAACCTACCTATAAATCCCTAGTATATGGTAGGGCATGTGGGTGTAGGGAACCTAGCATAGGTAGTGCACCCACAGGTGCACTGCTGGGGTGCCCATGGTCATTTTAAAGGCAAGCCTGTCTTGCTGGCTGCTTTTAAATTAAAGTTATATGCAAATTCGACTTTGGATTTAAAAGTACTTCCAAAGTCTTAAACTACCCTATTTTTACATAAAAGTCACCCCTAAAATGTGCCTTATGCACCCCTAGGGTTGGGTGCCATGTAACTATAAGCAGGGACCTTATAAAAATACTTGTGTAAACACAGGTGAGGTAAAATTGCCAAATTAGTTTTTTCCTCACCCTAGTGAATGGCCTCCATTAGCTAAAATGGGGAGACTTTATTTTAATTAACAAAGTCCCCCTCAGTGCCAGATACCTTGAGTTTAGTATCACATTAATCGTTATAATAAATCCCACAACTTACAATTGTTGGATTTACTAGAACTAGTTCAGGTAAAGAGTTTTAAAACTTTACCTGAAGGGTGCCGACTTCATCTCTGTAGTGCCCTTCTCTGATTGGCCAGCCTCTGGCAGAATGGCTGGGCTGCCTTGATGAGGTGTGAAGTGGCCGGGCTGAACACAAAGGATGTGCCTGAGAGAGGAGATCTGCCTCAGCAGATGGTGAAACAGGATGGGGGGAGAGCAGCCAAACTGGTCTTCAAAGGAAGGGAAGGACATTTGGAGCAGGTCAGGACCTCCCCCACTTCCTGCAACCCAAGACAATTAGGCGCCCTCTTGATTAGATTAGGAGAGGACAGGAGAGGGGTGTGTTTAGGATTTTTAGCCACACCAGTGGTTGGGCTCAGCCAGATCTAACCTCCAAAAATCACATTCAGCCATGGTGGATTTTTGAAGAATGTTGCTCACTAGGATTGATTTTTGCCACACTTCCCAGGAAGTGGTCATCAAAGAGGGAAGGAGCCTGCCTGTGATTGGACAACCAGGACCCCCCTGCTTTCCACCCACCCAGGAGCAAGGATAAATAAGGCAGAGCTGTACCCACACCTCAGATCCCTTTCAAGGAACAAGACAAAGAAGAAGGAGGACTGCCCTGCTGAACCCCTGACCTGCACCTGGATACTGCACTCTGAAGGACTGAACCAGCTGCACATTTGGGCTTCACCACTAAAAGGACTTTGCCTGTCTTCTACTGCTTTAAGAAGGGACTCCCTGTTTTCTACAGGTACAAAGGAGCTGCCCAGAGTCCCATGCATCAACTCCTGCAAGCAGAGCCCATGCGACCAGCATCCAGTGGCCATATGAGGATTCTGACCAGATGCATTCTGGGAATTGTAGTCCCAACTCCCAAAGAGCAACTCAGAGCCTCTGGAACCATTGATCAAGTTGTAGACACTTCAAGGACCCAAAAAGGACCTCTGGAAGAAGATCGAGAAGTTTGGAGACGTTTGGAGCAACCCATAAGTTGAAGATGTGCATTGTGGGAGTTGTGGTCCTAGACCCCAAGAGGCAAACCAGAGCCTCAGAACCCTTGGCTGGTGCTGTACACCACTTTCCTGAATCAAAAAACACTTCTGAAAGTAAGTGTAACAGTGTTACCTCCAAGGTGGCCTGAACTCTGGACATTGTCCCTGCCCAGTGTGACCTTTTTAACCCTTTGAGCGCTAGTTGCTTCTATGCACTAGAAAACTATTCTTTAAAAATGTATCTCTCGTTCCCCTTATCTGATTTTAATCATTTTGGTGTCATATTAAAGAAAAAAATATAATCTATTTTTATAAATTGCTGTTGGATTTGTATTGTGTTGTGTGTTTTGCTTACTTACACTTTTGTGATTTTTAAATGCTTTACACACTTGTCTCCTAAGTTAAGCCTTGTCGCTAGTTGCCAAGCTACCAAGGGTTGAGCTGGGGTTAATTTAGTGAGCCCTAACTGGACCTAAGTGGGGGTTAGTGGCCTCTTGCTAGGTGTCGGTACTTACCTGCCCTTACCAATGGGCCACTTTCCAACAGTGACCATGTGTGGTGCCCCCATCTGATTCTACACTTTTGATTAATTTTACACTCAGATTTTGTGAATAGAGAAAGCAGCAAAGTCATTCAAAAGTGTAAGAGTGAATTACATATGTAAATTGCTCACCACTGTAGGTTACTTTGTGAATAGCCCTCCACATGTCTTAATTAAAATTATAGATGGTATTCCTTTGTTAATTGTTAACTTTTGGGTATAAGAACAATCCCTTGATGAGTAACAATGACCACTTACTCTCTCGGATTGTAAATGATTTCCAAGAAAGGAAGAAATATTCAGATAGATCTCTTAGCGGAGAATTCTATGATATTTTTTAACTGATATAGAATACATTGTTCACATTTTAGTGTTTTTTATTATTTTATTTAAAACAATTTTATGTAATAAAATAAAAATATGTATCAAATTTAACTGAGATGTTAACCTTTTCCTGAACTCAGTCTCTTTGCTATTTTTGGTATTAGTTTCAAAACTGAGTGCTGTGCCTTCCTTTAACTTAGTACTTTTTTATAGAAAGATTTTTTGTTTCAGCTTGATGTAGCATATGCGACTATAGGCCTTATTACGAGTTCGGCAGACGAGAAGACACATCTGCCGAACGTCCGATGGGAAGGTTACCCCCTTACTGGCAACCTCCCTATCAACCCTATTACGACTTTCCCGCTGGGCTGATGGGCAGAAACCAGGGTTTCCCCCTGTCAGCCAAGCGGGAAAGTGGCGGCAGCATTGTCAGGGTTCATAATCAAACCGGCGGCAATCTGCCATCCGCAGGGGCCACTAGCACCCTCACAATGTGCACTGTCTGTACAGCATTACCAGGGTGCTGGGTAGAGGGCCCCCTTGTTATCCCCTGCACCTGTTCTCCGTCAGCCTTTTCATGGTGGTGAAAGCACTATGAAAAGGGTGGCAGAGAACCAAGTCATAATCAGCAGGATGGCTCTGACTTCAGGGCCGCACTGGCTGATTACGACCTGCACCACCATCAGCCCATTGGGAACATTGTTTCAGGTGGAGACGGTAGTCGTTTGGCGCTTCGACCGCCAAACTCTTAATTTGGTGGTCAGACCGCCAAAGCGCAGCAGACATGACCGCCACCACAAGTCTGGCAGTCTGTTGACCACCAGACTCATAATGAGGCCCTATGTATGTTTTTTAATTTAGGTCCTCACAGGATTAAATACAAAGCATTGTACCTTGGTGTTAAATGGGGGAAAGGAGGAGATATGTACCAAGTGGATTAACTGCACAGTCTGCACAGTTTGCAACCAGGAAACCAGTGTTCTATCCCAGCTTCCGTTCTTGACAAAAATGTATGATCATAGCCCTTAGATTACTGTGCCTCTTCATCATGATCAGCACCGTTGAAAGCACCTTGAAATAATTCAGTGCAAAACATAGTTGTAGAAAAAAGTTTCTTGCAACAATATAAGCCTTTTATAGGGGACACTTGATGATGGTGGGGACACATAACAAATGACTTCCCTCTTGGGTCACAACTAATATCATCTTGTAGGTATTCGGGGATTGGGTGGTTCATTAATATTTCTAAGATCATGCTGAGAAAATATAGCATCTAATAAATGCAACTTATGCACTGATATAATCAAATGTACTAACATGAAATGATTCCAAATGTTAGAAGAATCAAGGGCTATATAGTCAAAAGCATTTGATTCACAGAATTTGGCCGTTTCCAACCGCAAATAATATTTTACTTATGTATACAGCAAAAATTACAATTCGGTAACATGTTACCCATTCACAAGTTTTGTTTAGCAATTTGGTATTTGGAAGCGGCGTGTTTAAGGCCTCTCTTCCAAATTCAAATTACATGGCGTGTATAAATGTTTTGTGACCGAATTACTGTTGCAAAACATACATTTTTTACCGATACCTCAAGGATGGTGGTAACCATTCCCAAATTAGAAGGGGTCACCATGGGACCTCTTCTCCTTTGTAAAAATTAAACAAATATCTTTCAAGAGCCGGGAATGGTTTAAGCACCACTCTCTGCTCCCAAAGAAAGCAGAAACATAAACATTTCATTTTATTTTTTGCAATGCATCCCATTTTCCTTTCTGGAAAACAGACTGCATTAAAAAAATTACTTTATTAAAACGCAATCATAGACATGGTGGTCTGCTGGCCTCAGCAGACCACCTTCCCTGTAATGGCTGCAATTCCTAATGGGTCACAAATTATGATCCACCTCATTCATATTCATGAACTAGGTCTATTGCAACCCCATTAGGAATCCGTTTTCACAAGTTGTAAGTTTGTGTACATTAGGAATTGTGATTAGGAAATCATGATCCCTAAAATTTGTACATATGACCCATAGAGTTTTAGAATTTTGAAGAGTCTATTTTTAAATGACGTTTGCACAATATATACACCAAATACTTGGATGGCACTGGTTGTTGAGGTCAAGCCAAACCCCTAACACAGCTCTCCCTAATAAATGGCTTAACCAACTCTGGAATACGAGTCCAGATTCAAAGTAAAACATGAAGAAATGGTTAGTGCATTTCACTAATAAAGGTAGAACACCCAAAGTATATACATCATATGATTGAAGAACATTATGAGGGTTATTATGACCTTGGCGGTCACCAGATCGCCAGGGTCAAGATGACGGTCTGACCGCCACATTACGACTGTGGCAGAGCCACCACGGTCCAACCGCTGACACAGCCAGGCTGCCGCCAGCTTGCAGCCTGGTGGTTCTGGTGGTTGTAATCCGCCAATGCAGAGCTGCAAGCTGCAAGCAGTGCTGGCCTGGGGATTACAAGTCCCCATCCACCAGCCTGTGCATGGCGGTTTATACCGCAATGGAAAGGCTGGCGGAATGGGGGACTCAGGGGTCCCCATACACAGCCCCGTCGCACATTCCACTGCTCGAATTTCAGGCATTGGAATGCGCGACGGGTGCTGCTGCACTGCCACAATGCCACCAGCTCCATTAGGAACCGGCAGCAACGTTAAAGCCCTGTTCCCCGCTGCCCCAGCAGGCAGAAACACTGTTTCCACCCCCTGACCCAGCTGGGAACTCAAATTAGGGCCGGCGGAGTTCAGGCCGCTCGTGTGGCCTGATGGTGGGATGACTTTGGTGGGCGGCCTCCACCGCCCGCCAAAGTCATAATGGCGGCCTATGTACTGATGAATATACAGTGATCGCTATAAAGTCCATTCTTCAGAAAGGAGGGAATCCTGATCACAGTCACCTGTGCATTGTGTGCTGACACTTGCAGCAGCTCAGAGCTCCTTGCCTACTCACGATCTCTTAGGTAACTCTCACATTCAGCCTCTGAGGTGCTGTTGCTTAGCTGCATATGCAGAATAGGGACAATCCAGAATCCCTTTTGCCCACCTACTTGCCCATTCTTCAGCAGTGGGAAAATAGTGCAGACTGCCATGGGCTATGTCTGTTTTGTCAACGCTGACCTGGCCCACTGCAGGCTTTAACAATTTACCTCATCAAATGTGATGGGTATAATGGGTAGGCAGGACAGTTGCAGTTGGAGCACAGGTCCCCATCTGCCTTCCTCCAACAACATGATTGCCACTACCAAACAGGCAGACTGCACCACGTGCGTGCAACACACTTCCAATATGTCATGTTTGGTTACCATACACCCAATAACACCTTCCACACACTAAGGGGCTGGTTATAAGTTAGGCGGACGGTTTACACCAACTGCTGAACTTTCAACAGGGAGGTTGCCAGCATACTGGCTACCTCTCCACCGTGCCCATTAAGTGTTTCCACTCGCTGGCCTAGAGGGAAACCTCCTACAGCATTGTTTCTTGCTCATAATGGAGCAAGCGGCAATGCTGTAGAGCGCAGGGTGCACCAGCACCCTCGCTATGTTCACTGGCTGCAAATCAGGCAGTGAACATTGCGATGGTGCTGACCAGGGGGGCCCTTGCACTGCGCATGTGAAGTGCATGAGCAGTGCAGGGGCCCCATTGGGGCCCCCTGCACCAGTTCACCACCAGCATTTTCATGACGGTGGTACTGTCATGAAACCACTGGCAGAGAAGGCGGGTGTAATCCCCAGGGCAGTGCTGCTTGCAGTGCTGCCCTGGTGGATTAGAACAGCCACCACCTCCAGACCGCTAGGATCTCTGATCCTGGGGGAGCGGGTGGTGCCCTGGTGGCTCGACCACCAGGGTTGTAATGTGGAGGTCGACCCCAGCATTTGCGGCGGTCCGACCATCATCCGAGAATCTGGCAGTCTAGTGACCACCAGACTCGTAATGAGGCCCAAACCTCTTTCCAACTGCATTTGCATTTCTCAAATGCTAGTCAGCCCCACTCCTTATGCTCATATGTATACAACATTGCACCAAAGCTCTCTGGATTCCAAAGTGCTGCTACCTTACTGCACTAACATCAGTAACCCCACATGACCTAAATGTTCATCTTAAGCTTTAGTGTACCTACAAACACTCACATCACTCAATTGCACAGCTATTTACGTGTCTGGAGGTGCTAGCTAGACAACAGTAGGCACAGGCAGAGCAATTGAAAACTGACCATCCAGATCAACTATGTTCCAGAAGATCCCACAGGACAACAAATGACACAATACAGAAGATGAATGTGTAGTATTGCGGAGGCTAGGTATTACAATAGTGTTGTTTTGTGAAAACTCAAATTAGATTAGATTTGAAGTTTATTCAATGATTCGAATACCAGAAGGAATTCCTTAGCAAAGTTTCTGTGAGGTGGGCTTCAAATATGATTACATTTGTCTACATTTGTTAGTTTATTTCAACTAACAATTGTGAGAATTTGATTGTGTTTACAATAGTCACAGCAACACAAATAAGAATTTTACTCAGCTATAAAATTTGCCTCAAATATATTTTACCTAGCATTGTTCATACAAATTAAGTACTTTTGCTAGACATCACAAATTATCCCTATTAGCATATTGAGCAGCTAGTAGTAGTGTGATGCTATTAACAATGCATATTTGCAATTTTACAGTGTACTATAAGCAAATTAAAGTTTTGTAAATAATTTGAATGCCCGCAGTTAAAGTAGCAGCTTTATATATATATATATATATATATATATATATATATATATATATATATTAACCTTTTTCCTTCAAGTTACCAAGCAGACCAACATAGAAAATTCTCAGCTTTGGGTAATTTTAACACACTCTCCAGTAAGAACTTTGAAGCCACAGACTATAAAACCAAACTATTGTAGAGAGACAAGCAAAGAAACTGTGGAACAAAGAGGTAAAACCATAGATGGGGGGAGGAGAGAAACAAGGGAGGACAACATAAAAAAATTAATGACAATGTGGACGGAAAAAAAGATGAATAATTGAAATATCATAATAAGGGTGGAATTGAGAGAAGCATTAAACATAACTGAAGCAAGGGATGAAAAGAAAATAACCAAATGAAGAGGGGTTTGTAAAAAAGAGTGACTGCCATTGGGGAGCAAAGGTGTAGACAATCCTAAAATGGGAAGGACGGGAGTGAAAGGCAGAGAAGTCATGAGAGGGGAATTAGGAAGAAAGAAGCATAGAGAGCACATTAATATTTTAGGCAAGGAAGAGAAAGAAAGAAATGTGAATAGAGGAGTGAATATTTAATTGAATGTTCCATTGTATGCATACATTTAAAATTTTTACCAGTTACATGCATTATTATACATGTGAATAGCTACCTGTGTTGCTGGATTTGTAAAATGCTGTATATTACTGACCGAGGGGTTAAGAAAGTTATTACCCACATTTGTATGCATTTGACCAATGGATATCTTCATTTGTGTTTCTTGACAGTACACATTACTAGTATGTGTTAATTGTCTTAATAAAAGATGACATTCACCTCAAATGGTTTCATCGATTCAGTTCACCACTCAGGGTGATCCCTGAAAATGCATTCTTAAGAGAGGTGTATCTGGCATAGGGAAAGTCGGGTGTGGTGAGCTAAAAGTCACATTTTTATGTAGCAGGTTTAAGAGGGAGCGATAGCCACGTTATTTTGAGCCTAGATCTCAAAGTAAAGGATCAATTTCTCCTGGTCTTACTGCAAGACAATGGTGCTGAGTTTCAATCTAAGGTCCTCATTTAGGGTTTGGCAGATAATGGAGAGCCACCAAAAATAGGTCCTCCCGCTCTACTTGGGTTCATGGGAAGTGCTATATTTCTGAAAACATAGCCTCCTTTAGCTCTGCCGGTCGAAACTTTTGAATGACGGCTCGTCTGACATTAAGACATTGGCCAATGTAAATCAGACCCTCCGTCCCATTTAAGGTGGGTGTTCCAACATATATATTTTTAGTTTATGGACTCCAGAAAGCGACTGGCAGTCTCCAACAGAAAACCTGAAAAATGACCATCATGCACCAGAAACAACTCACCATCCGTTAGAGACATTTGTTTTTGTTTTTCAAAAATAGAAAAACTCTGCTAAGTAGGAACAGTCAACATAGTGCTTGCTCAGCAAAGCACCAGTGCCTTTAGCTGAGCTGCAGCACCCTGCTGAATGCAAAGAGATCTCCATCTGCCTAGTGCAGAGCTCTAAGGATGGTGGGTGGTCCTCCATCAGGAGAGTGAAAAGCATCCCTCCCCTGACTGTGTAGACCACCAGTTTAAAAGAGGCCTTAAGACACAACATACCTACTCCAAACCACCTCCAAACCCACAGTGTGGCATTTCAGTAAAATATGCCATCATGAAGTGTAATCCCTCATACCATTGGGCCTCTCAATATTAATTTATTTTATGTGGTATTACTGTCCCGTTTTAAGTTCATGGAACATGATGGTGGTGCCTTTTTCTCTGAGTCTGCCACTCCATCCATGGCATTATCTGGGAACCTTTTAGAGGGAGACCTAAAGGAAAACAATAGGGGGAATTTCATTTTCCCACTGATGTGCACTGGAGTGGAGGTGGCTTTAAGACGAGACGGCTTAAATATGATAATTTTTGTCTTTTAAAGCTCACGAGTATTATCAACTACGCTAGTCCAGTCTCAAACCTTGGTTGGTAGGGATTTATAATGTTTAAGAAAGATGTGCTATTATCTGTTTAAATTCACCTTAATTGTGTCCAGGCCTTTGTGAGATGTTGGTCTTTGGCTGGCAAATTATCTTTTCACTAATAAGCAAACAAAAAGGAAGCAGTTCCTTATGAAAAAATACATACTTACAGCTTTAGCCTGTGCCCTAATTGTAAGCTGAAATGAGGGTCTTCTCGCTTTGAAGGCAGCCCTTGGGCATCTCTGGTCTAACAGAGCAAGGCAAAGATATGGGGAAATCTAAGAGAGCAAAAACTTACAGACTAAATGAGACTTAGGAGAGCTTTGGAATCAAAGTAAGAAAGAGGAGGCAAAGAGAAGGAAAGATGAGCTCCAGGACAGCTCAGCTATTCCCTCCTCATTTTCCAGTGCATGATTAGTGCCTGTCAGACTGAGAGAAAGTCAGACTAACAGACACTCATCATGTCAAGATCAGGGAGCCAGGCCCTTTACAAGCGCTAATGCACATGCACCAGACAGCTGAGACTTGCTGAGCTGAAGATCTTACAACCCTGAGAGCAGCAACATTATGAGCCCGGTATAGCCCTGTTAGGATCATGTGATGGGGCAGGCTCTCTGATAAAGTTAGCACTGTTCTGAACTCGCCACAGAGTGAGGTGAGGTCAGCAAATCTCACTGACTGTACCCAGTGACGAGTTAAAAAAACGTCCCCCCTTTGATTGGCTGACCCTTGTTAAGGTTATCCAACAAGAGGGGGTGGCAGGATCTTTTGTTTTCCACTGCCCGGAAACATCTTCACAGGTCACTGAGCTTCTGACTCCCACCACCAGTCATCTGCTGTCGTTCTTAAGTGTTTTCCAGCTTTCGTGCAAAAATGTAATTCTTGCGTTCTGGTGGATCATTTTGCAAAACAAAAGTAAGAAGAATGGCTTCAGAGTTAAATATGTGGATGGGGATAAGGAACCAACTTCAGGAGAAGCGTAATGAGTGTGGAAAAGATGTATTGAATGTAAGGGAAAGCACTATAGTGAAAATGAAGGATAAAAGTAAAAGAAAGCAAAAGACAGTTTGCTTCTAGACATTAGGGCCCATATTTATGCTTTTTTAGCACCGCATTTGCGCTGCTTTTTGACGCAAAACGGCGCAAACTTACAAAATACAATTGTGTTTTGTAAGTTTGCGCCGTTTTTGTGTCAAAAAGTGGCGCAACTGCGGCGCTAAAAAAGTATAAATATGGGCATAGGTGTGGTAAGTGTTCACATACTAACTGACTTTAGATCACCATTTACTAATGTAAATGAAAAGGTTTGAAAAAGAATGGTAAATATTGTGGAAAACGTTTTTTGTCAGATCTTAACCCAGAAGGATACAGTGCAGAAACCATCCAGCAAAGAAGACACCCTCAGTGTTAAATAAGGTATGACCAAAAAAATCTTCATATAGTGTTGGATGCCAAACGTTTAGAGCACATTTTGATTGTGATGAAGGTGAAATTACAGGTAAATAGATGTTAGGCAAGCATCCTAATCTATTTAAAGGGAGGAAAGGAAATCTTACATATTTTGAGCACAAACACTTATTGAAGGAGGACGTGTGTCCAAAAATGCAGAAGGTGAGGATAGTACCAATTTTATTAAGAGTTAAGGTCTCTAGAGAGCTTGTAAAACTGGTAGATGCAGATGTTGTTGAGCAAATGGAGGCCTGTGAATGAATTTCCCATTATTGATACCTAAACAAGCTAATGGCTCAATTCAATTATGCCTGGATTTCCGCTATACAAATAATAGCATTTTAATTATCAGATTTACTTTACCCAGAATGGAGAAATGTTTGTGATGGCCAAAGGGGCTAAGTGTCGCTTGACCATTGATCTATTGTCTGAATATACAGATTCCCTTAAAATACACCGTCTTCATCACGCCTAATGACTGTTTCCAATTCAAGCTGATACCATGTTTGTTGGAATCCACAGCTGCTTAAGATTCTACATAGGAAAGATCTAACTGCTGAGCATACCAAGTGCAAATTTGCTGTGGATAAAGTAATATATCTGGGGCATGAAATCACCTGGTAAGGGACGGAACATTAAACAAGTTTGGTGGAAGCAATCAAAGGGCCCCTAAATCCCTGAGTTAGTTCGTTATTATACCTAGCAAATATTATGCGAAGTATGTTGCTAATTATTCCAATAAAACATTTCATCTACAAAAAAGTTGAAAAACAGAATTAAAAGGGTGATTTAGGGTTTGGAGGAGGAAGTAGTAGTGCTCTTTGGTGGAGGACATTCCGAGGATACTTCCTCCACCAAATATAAAGATGATCGCTAGCCCGCCAGTCATCTTCGTACATTGAAAAGAACCACCGTGATGGCAGTGCCTTTCAATGTCCTAAAGTTTGGTGTACAGCTGCCATCCACCAAACGTTTAACATTGTTCCCATTTTCCAAAGCAGGAGTTTTGTTTTTTTTAACAAAAATGAATGTCCCCCTAAGCCCTGGGAGCTCTCTGTCATGGTGTGGGCAAAATTGATGTTTTTTTCCTGTCCCTCACCATCAGGAAAAGGCAATACATTTTCCATTCTAAACAGGATAGACAAATCGTTGTCCTTCCTCTGATGGCCTCTACTCCATCAGGCCATCAGAAGAAGTATTCTGCATGAGGTGGGCAGACTCAGGGTTTAGCAGGCAGGGTACTCTGTCAGAACAGAGCGCGATGTCCTCTAAACTCTTAATGGGGCCTAAGTTTGAATAGCCTGACAAGTGTCAAAAGGATATTGAGCAGATTAAATGAGATATTGTCCTTGTTCCTGCTTTACTGGATTTTGATCCAGAAACACACAGAATTGGCACTACAAATGTATGCATATATGTATATGTGTATTATTGTTTGCAAAGTCATTATTGTACACTTCTTGTGTCTCTAAAATGGCAGTTAGCCCTCGTTGCCATCCCATGTTATGCATCGCTGTTGGACCTGGCTTTTTGACGGGGACATCCCCAAACTTTTTGCCTCCTTCCTCCTATTTTTTCTGACCTGTTGTTGTTGGCTTTTGACCTCTGGGCACTTTACCACTGCTAACCAGTGCTAAAGTGCATATGCTCTCTGGGTAAATTGTACTACTGATTGGTTTATCCATGATTGACTATTTAATTTACTTGTACGTCCCTGGTAGAGTGCACTACATGTGCCTAGGGGAGGTAGATTAAATGCTACTAGTGGGCCTGCAGCACTGGTTGTGCCACCCACCTCAGTAGCCCCTTAACCCTGTCTCAGGCCTGCCATTGCAAGGCCTGTGTGTGCAGTTTCACTGCCACTTCGACTTGGCATTTAAAAGTACTTGCCAAGCCTAGAACTCCCCTTTTACTACATATAAGTCATCCCTAATGTGTGCCCTAGGTAACCCCTAGAGCAGGGTGCTGTGTAGGTAAAAGGCAGGACATGTACCTGTGTAGTTATATGTCCTGGTAGTGTGAAACTCCTAAATTCGTTTTTACACTACTGTGAGGCCTGCACCTTTCATAGGCTAACATTGGGGCTGCCCTCATACACTGTTGAAGTGGCAGCTGCTGATCTGAAAGGAGCAGGAAGGTCATATTTAGTATGGCCAGAATGGTAATACAAAATCCTGCTGACTGGTGAAGTCGGATTTAATATTACTATTCTAGAAATGCCACTTTTAGAAAGTGAGCATTTCTTTGCACTTAAATCTTGTTGTGCCCTTCAATCCACGTCTGGCTAGGTTTAGTTGACAGCTCCTTGTGCATTCACTCAGACACACCCCAAACACAGGGTACTCAGCCTCACTTGCATACATCTGCATTTTGAATGGGTCTTCCTGGGCTGGGAGGGTGGAGGGCCTGCCCTCACACAAAGGACTGCCACACCCCCTACTGGGACTCTGGCAGACAGGATTGAGCGGAAAGGGAACTTGGTGCATTTCTTAGAGACTCTTTGAAGTCACCCCCACTTCAAAGGCACAACTTAGTATAAAACAGGGCCTCTGCCCTACCTCATCAGACACTTGCTGGAGAAGAAACCTGAACCAGAAACTACATCCTGCCAAGAAGAACTGCCTGGCTGCTCAAAGGACTAACCTGTCTGCTTTCTACAAAGGACTGCTGCCTTGCTGTTGCCCTGCTGCCTTGCTGAACTCTTGTCTGGCTGTGAAAGTGCTCTCCAAGGGCTTGGATAGAGCTTGCCTCCTGTTCCTTGAAGTCTCAGGACCAAAAAGACTTCTTCCTTTCACTTGGACTCTCCGTGCGCCGAAAATTTCGACGCACAGCTTGTTTCGCGGCGAGAAAAACGCCGCACACCGACGCTGAGCGACGCGACGCCCTCGGGACGATCGAGACTTCGACGCACAACCTCGCAAGGACAAAGCCGCCCGACTTTCCAGGAGAAATCGACGCGACGCCTACCGTGAGCGCAAAACTTTGACGCACGGCCTCGCAAGGACAACGCCGCCCGACTTCCAAGGAGAAATCGACGCGACGCCTGCCGTGAGACCAAAATTTCGACGCACGGCCTCGCAAGGACAACGCCGCCCGACTTCCAAGGAGAAATCGACGCGACGCCTACCGTGAGATCGAAACTTCGACGCGCAGCCCCGCAGGACGACGCGCAGCCGGAAAACAAGCAGGAGAATCCACGCACAGACCCGGGACATCTGGTAATCCCCGCGACCCACAAAAAGAGACTGTCTGCGCGCCGGAAAACGACGCCCGACTTCCCCGCGTGGAAAAGAACGACGCAAGTCTGTGTGTGCTGAGGAGAAATCGACGCACACACCCCTTTTTCCGCGCATCTCTTCTCCTGTGGCCCTCTGAGGAGATTTCCCACCAGAAACCAGGTACTCTGTGCTTGAAAGACACTTTATTGTTTTTTTTTAAAGACTTAAAGACACTTAATATCACTTTTCAGTGATATCTTTACAAATTCGTATTGCAACTTTGATCGTTTTGACCTACAATTACCCAGATAAATATTCTATATTTTTCTAAACACTGTGTGGTGTATTTTTGTGGTGTTATGCTATGGTGTTGTATGATTTATTGCACAAATGCTTTACACATTGCCTTCTAAGTTAAGCCTGACTGCTCGTGCCAAGCTACCAGAGGGTGAGCACAGGCTGATTTTGGATTGTGTGTGACTTACCCTGACTAGAGTGAGGGTTCTTGCTTGGACAGAGGGCAACCTGACTGCCAACCAAAAACCCCATTTCTAACAATCGCCATTCTTTTGCTTGTGTATTATATGGAATACGGCAGCTGGTGGCTTTAGACGGAGTGCACAGACACCTAGGTCGCTGTGTATATAAACTTTGAACATAACTACCCTGTCTGTCATTCAATTGAAGTGCTGTCTGCTCGAAGAGAAACCACGCTACAATCAGCTGCCATTTGGGAAATAAGAAAGCACCAAACATTACACACAAGCAGCCCAAACAGGTAACTGCGAGTAAGTCCTGCTTCAAAGAAAATGCATAACTTTACATGACTTCATGCAATCTCTTCAGAAGTAACTTACCAATGTCACCACCAATGATCACAAAGGGTATGAGAGTGTAGACTTTAATTCCTAAGCTTTTAAACAGACATGTTCTCACAACTAACACCAGGGAGCCTAATCACGTTTATCAAAATTGCTCTTAGCTATACTTTGAAACCGACATATTATGTAACTCACAGTGAGGTCTCTGTAAAGTCTAATTGTACACTATACTTTGCACTCTACCAATTTACAGTGATCTCTCCTAAACAGAGACAGAGTATGTGTTAACATTTCCACCATCCCTTTATCAGAGTGAATCTCTCCCATAGGGCAATGTCATAGAGCCTCAACACACCTGACTCGCCATTATGAGAGGCCTTGCTCTTCCTTTACTGAGTCACAATGATTTATCATGGAAAGTGGTCTTCTAGATAACTAATGCAATTCCAGCGAAAAAGTTACTCAACATTTATTGATATAATAATTTTTCAGTTCTCTATGACATGACACTCAGCCAATAGTGTCCAATAAGGAGACTCTTTTTTGTCTCCTCTGCAAATAACCACAAGACTGTGCCATATATCAAAATATAGGGCCTAATTAATAGTTTGGCAGACGGGATAGCCTCTCTGCCAAACTCCTGACAGGGTGGCTGCCGCCGTCGTGTTGACCACCCGCCAGATCTATTAGGTGCTTCCCACTCGCCTGACTGTCAGAAACCTAATTTTCCACCCGTCAGCCCAGCGGGAAACAGGCGGCAGCATTGTCTCCAGCTTCTCATTGAGCTGGCGGCAATGCTGTTGCCTGCAGGATGCACCAGTACCCTTGCGATGTTTACTGTCTGCACAGCAGGCAGTAAACATTGCAAGGTTGCTGGGCAGGGGGACCCCTGCTCTGCCCATGCAAAGTGCATGAGCCCCCCTGTCGTCCCTTGCGCCTGTTCTCTGACAGACTTTTAATGGTGGTGAACCATGAAAAGGCTGTCAGAGAACAAGGTCGTAAACCGGATTGCCACCTCCACCCGCCGCCAACCTGTCCGGATCACCTTTCCTGGTGAGTCAGTGGAACACTGGTGGTCTTACCAACAAGGTTTTAATGTGCAGTCAGACTGCCACAGCAGCAACGGCCCTGACTGTCACTGCAAGGCTGGGGGTCTTAAGACCGCCAGCCTCGTAATGAGGCCCATAGCCTCAGAAAGGATCTTTTGCTAAAGAGGGGGCAATGGGATGCCAATGTTGCAAAATGTAATTGTGCCTGATGCCCTGAAAATTCTTGTGGTGGACCTAAGTGCATTCAGTGCGGCCACAGGATATCGTTACTCTAGGAAGGGTTTGTGAGTTGTTATATGAGACACAAAGCCCTTGCATAAGCTTAGCACTGACACAGACTTCACAGCACATTTCGCTTTCTAGCAAAATCCAACATTATGACAAAACTTAGGAGCAGAATAAGGGACCAGAAATATTCAATGTAGATAAGGCATTACATTCATCCTTTTTGTAAAAAAAACAATATGTGGTACTGATGCAGATGACCATCCTACCCTCTCAGCGACCCACAGTCCTCTTCCATTGATTTTCCTCATGACCTCAACTTTTCTGTGCCCGAGATATTGATATAGCACAGAAAATCGAACCTTGAACAGGATGAAGATTTACCTAACCGAATGGGCAGAATCATTAGAATGTCAAATCTGGAGGTGGGCCTTGGCCATGAATAAGATGGGCAACGTCTAAAGAGCGTCTCAGCGAGGCAGCCTACTTTCTTATATTAATGAAGTTATAGTCGACTTTTAGGACCCAGACCTACAAGATAATATGTCTAAACATGCTGTGCAATTATTCAAAGCTGACAGCAAATATTGGAGAACACAGCCCTTGCCAAAAGGACCACCCCATGAACCGGCAAAAAGCCATGACCAGGGTTTTTTTTCCATGCATCAAAAAACGTGTAAAGACCATTGGTAGTGGAGATGTGGGTTTCCACATACTAACGAGATGCTGGTGCTGCCAGATGATTTTCCGCTCCTCGGACCAGTAAGCTGCCTCATAACCCAATGTACCACCTGTTAAAGTGACCAGACTCAACAGCACTTGAGTGGCGTAAACGAGTATACATATCTAAAAATGTAGACAGATCCTGGGCACTTATTGCATCACCACAGCATAAGGTGCCAGTAGCCGCGGCCACCTAGAGCTCTGCCATTTTTGTCTGGGATGGGTTCCATTGGATGACAGCACTGAACTTGAAAGAGGCCACTATCTTTATTCCTTTTAGCCAATGTTAGCCAATGTTCAAACATGACTTGCTCCATCTAAATGCTTCTGTGGTAATTATATTCCTAGACCCACATTAGTAAATACTTTTGTTTTCTCCGTGGCTATCGTGACACATGCCTTTACCCTCTGTGTAGGACTGAGCCCTGCAACAGTGAGGATTTGGCAATTTGGTCTGATAAAGGAATTCTCCCTCGTGGCTCTGTCTTAAATTTCGGTAGTCCCCACTTTAATTCAGTCAATATTTTATGCATATCTAAGGTAAACACTCTTGCCAATTCGCATTTTCTGAAGCAGTCTCCAGAGGCCCTAGACCACCAGTGCCCCTGGTGCCAAAAATGTACATATCTACAATTACTTTGGAAACATTAATGGTGGAGGTAAAAGGGACAAATACATTCATAATCACGGTGGAAGCATCCACTACACCTACCAACAAAGAACTCAAAGTTATACATGAAGGACTTGCGCAATATAAATTGCAAATACACTGTTCGTGGAAAAAATATCAGACTTTGAAAATAAAGTTTATAACACACCAGTCTTGTAGAAGAACCAGTGGTGTAACACAAAATGATGCCACCCCCTACAGAATGTGAAGAATGACCCTTAGGCCCATATTTATACTTTTTAGGGCCGTATTTGCGTCATTTTTTGGCACAAAAGCGACGCAAACTTACAAAATACAATCGGCCCGTATTTATACTTTTTGACGCTAAACTGCGCTAACGCAGTTTAGCGTCAAAAAATTTTGCGCCGGCTAACGCCATTCTGAAGCGCCATGCGGGCGCCGTATTTATTGAATGGCGTTAGCCGGCGCAAGCAGACCGGCGCTGCCTGGTGTGCGTGGAAAAAAACCACGTACACCAGGCAGCGCCGGCGTAGGGAAAAATGCCGTTAGGGCGTCTTAAAAATGGTGCAAGTCAGGTTGACGCAAAAAAATCGCCTCCACCCGATTTGCGCCATTTTTAACGACGCCCAGACGCCATTGACATGACTCCTGTCTTAGTAAAGACAGGAGTCATGCCCCCTTGCCCAATGGCCATGCCCAGGGGACTTATGTCCCCTGGGCATGGTCATTGGGCATTGAGGCATGTAGGGGGGCACAAATCAGGCCCCCCTATGCCAAAAAAAATATATAAAAAAAAATATATATATACTTACCTGAACTTACCTGAATGTCCCTGGGATGGGTCCCTCCATCCTTGGGTGTCCTCCTGGGGTGGGCAAGGGTGGCAGGGGGGGTCCCTGGGGGCATGGGAGGGCAGCTGTGGGCTCATTTTGAGCCCACAGGTCCCTTAACGCCTGCCCTGACCCAGGCGTTAAAAAGAGGCGCAAATGCGGGGTTTTTTGGCCTGCCCACTCCCGGGCGTGATTTTTGCCCGGGAGTATAAATACGACGCATTTGCGTCGCAGTCAGTTTTTTGGACGGGAACGCATACCTTGCATCTCATTAACGCAAGGAAGGCGTTCACGCAAAAAAATGACGCTCTTTACTCATAGTTTGGCGCTAGACGCGTCTAACAACAAAGTATAAATATGGCGTTAGTTTTGCGCCGAATTTGCGTCGAAAAAAACAACGCAAATTTGGCGCAAACGGAGTATAAATATGCCCCAATCGTATTTTGTAAGTGTGCGCCACATTTGCGTCAAAAAGCAGCGCAAATGCGGTGCTAAAAAGTATAAATATGGGCCTTAGTGTCCTATCTCTCACAGATTATTCACTGGCCTTGGGATGAATGGTAGGCAACTGTAGGGTTAGGGCCCCATGACAGTTTGAGGGTCCCTGCACCACAGGGGCTATAGGAGCTTGCATTATGCTCCTGAGATGAACTCTGGAACCTCTGGACGAAGGTCATCGATTAGGAGGACCAGAATAGAAGGAATTACATCTGTTACATTTTTGGCCTGCTGTGTTCATTGTGACATCAACACGCCAAGCATTTACTTATCACTTCTAACAGAAATGGTCATATCCATAATGGTCATAACATCTCAATAGTAGCGGATCACTGTAATGAAAATAACTAGACCAGGAAAAAATTTCTTGCACTCTGCCCTCAACTAAGGAGACCGTTCTGGTTTTCTACCAGCTGTCCGAGCATATTTTGAGAGTCGACTGAAAACGGTGGGAGGTTTCTTTTTTATGTTTTCCGAAGCAGGAATAGATAGCAATTGTTGATACTGGCTTTAAAAATTGCATTTTATTTATGTTGTTAGTGCCTCTGCTATAATTCTGTGCTGATGAGTGTTGTCATTCTGTGCGCTAGATTGAAGTAAAATTGTAGTCCTTTTTCTATTTTTATGAAACATCACTGTTTTGGGCTTTAAACTTCTTCTCACTTCAACTGGATGGTAAAACTTTCAGACTCAGGTGTACGTAAGCAGTTCATTGCAAATATTACAGTGAACATGAGGGATACTGGTGCTACACCCTGGACACACCTTTTAATCCCTTTCAGAAAAATCCTAACCTTACTAACCTCCACAGGAAACACAACATATGCTACCTCCTAAATGCAGAGGCACGCTTCAAAACAGGCCAATATTAATGATATACAGCCAATCATTGATGGACTGCACTCGAAACTGTCCAAAAATACCAGCAACATGTGTAGTCTAGGAAATGAAAAAAAAGACTTTGACACAGAAGAATGGTCAGACCTTCTTCTAACACACAATAGGAGCCTACGAGATGCCAGCTTGGAGTTTAGCTACTTCAAGATCCTTCATTACTGGCTCTGTTCTCCTTACAAACTCCACCAAGCACATCTAGCCCCCACCCGAAACTGTTTGAGATGGGGACAGAGGATGTGATATAATGCATATTCTTTGGTCATGCACTATCATTGCAAAATACTTCATTCCAAGACATGTGCATACTTCTAGATTTGGCTATGCTACACAGTTTGAATAGTGTAAATGGTACAAATGCACATTAAAAAAGGTAGTTGGCCCCTTCACTGGCATCAGGCAAAATATGCATTGTGAGAAAATGGAAATCCCATTCACCTCTGAAGATCTCCGACTGGTAACTATAACATGTGCCCTAAGATAACTATAACTCGCGTCCCCGCCATGCACTGCATTTTCTACTGCAAATATTACATTGATATTATCAATGATGTTATCAAAGATGTCACGAGTGTCGTAATTTGTGGGGTAGTTAGCAGAGCATGGCGAGGGCGTGACTTAAAATTACCTTAGGGCATGAGTTTATAGTTAATTGAAATAATTATGACTATAAGTGGTGAATTTCTAAGGTTTTCCATGAGTAAATTCAGAACCTAACTATAACGTCTCAGTAACCTTTGTTTTTTAAGTGAATTTATATGTTTTTTTCACTCTATTTCCGAACTATAACGTCCCTGTACCCTTTGTTTTTTTCATTGAACTTGTATGGTATCAATAATATCAAAAATATCCATCCAAGAACATAAATTACATTGACATCACATAAAACTCTGGAGACCCCTAAGACTTCATAACAGTGTTCATTCCAAAATTACTAATGTGCCCTCATTTTCTACACACTCAATAACTGTTCTCTTTATATTGCAGCCTATTTGTGGCATGTGTCAGCAGATTTAGTATGACAAATGCGTTGATGCATTTGGGTGGCCTTCTTCTTCAGGACAGTAACATGGTCTCCTATGCACATAAAATCATCCAGATCATGATTCCAATGTTCCTCTCCCATTAGCATTCACCCTTCACTTAATTAAGAAAGAAAATTATTTCATAGGAGGCAGAGGTTCTCAACGTCATGCTATTTCATAACGGGTTGCTCACTCCCTTCACTAGAATCCGTGGCAAGTATTTTCAGTCAGCTGTGCTTTTTCCAATCCCCGGCATTACCTTAACTTTCAGCCGTTAGATTTCCCCTTTTTCAGGTACCATGTATCTCGTCAATTAATGGCACCAGGTTATTTACATATGCAGTTTCTTTCTTTACGGTTCAAAGTAAAGAAAGAAACTGCAGATGTAAATGAGTGAACTATTCATTTTCATCATTTTATTTAGGCCTTTAATGGGCTTTCTGAGACCACTGAGGAAGCCTCAAGGCCTCCCCTATGGTCCCTGACGTTTAAAAACAAAATATTTTACACTAAGCCCTTTGAGACTGCGGGGGAAGCCTCAGGTCCCTGATATTTTTTTTACATTTATTTTTTTACTAAGCCGTTCACAGGCTATCTGGGACCACAAGGGGAGCCTCCAGGCCTCCCCTGCGGTCCCTGACTCTTATTTTATTTTTTTATTTTTTACGAAGCTCTTCACAGGCTATCTGGGACTGCAAGAGAAGCCTCCAGGCCTCCCCTGTGGTCCCATTGCTTCACCAAGCACGGAGCTGCTTTTAACACAGTTCCCTGATTGCTGAAGCAAAGCTTCATCTCCGTTCTCTGCACGCAACACAGCGTGCAGGAACCAGAGATGAGAACTCCGCTTTTTTACAGCAGAACCTCTTTGACAGGTCAAAGCTGCAGCCAAGCCACTGAAAATAACTATATCCGAGGGTGGGCACCCTGGGACATAGCAGGAGCTAGCCCTGGTCCAAAACAAAGCCCCTATAACTATTTGTAATATAGCCCTGGGGAGGTGGTGATCCCCAGGGCTGCGGGAGGGCTGCGGACCCCTGGCACCTTAATGGTTATCTTCCCCAGGAAGGTGAAGGTCTCTGGGGCTGTGAGGGGGCCCGAGCACCCCCCACTCAATTCCTGCAATGCCCCAGAGAAGTGGTGGTCCCCAGGGCATGGGGGGGCCAATGCAGAACCCCACACATATTTTAATATATTGCCCTGGGGAGGTGGTGGTCCCCGGGGCTGTGAGGGAGGCCATTGGGACTCCCCCAAACTATAAAAGAATTTCACCCCGCAGAGGTGGTGGTCCCCAGGGCGGGCTGCATGCCCCCACCCCCATACATATTTCATTAATCGCCCCAGGGAGGTACTGGTTCCCTGGGCTGTGGGAGGGCAGGAGGCTCCCTATTAAAAAGAAAACTGTGCCCCCAGGCATACATACACACACACACACATACACAGACATGGGGCATAGGGTCATCATGAACTTCTTGAGAATCATTGCTGGAATCAAGAATATCAGAATTTCTACTGTTAGTACCACATAGGAAGAATTTGCCACACCACATTGGTTGAATTCTCAAAATGATTTTATTTCTCCATATTCTGGGGCACTTAAACTTGATAAAAATGTTAGATGTGATACTCACGCCTCATAAAAATGCAATATTACAGAGTCATAAATGTTATAGACAGCTGCAATGGCAAGGGGTACCTATAGAAAATTCTGTGGGAGCTTTAAGGACATCAGTCTCCAATCGTGAATCCAAATTCTGAGGAAGAGGTACTAGGGACAACATTTTTTCTCACATTAAGAATAAGAAAGTTCAAGAAGAGGTGTTAACTATGCTAAATTTAACCTTCCACATGAAGACAAGAAACATTAGAAATGCATTATACAAGTGGATGTCAACAATTTTGGGAGGCCACATTACCACGTAAGTGTGAGTAATATTGATGTGAGCATGACTCACCATTTACCTTAATAGTAGTAAGTGACTGGAAAAAGTTCCAAAACATCTTATTAAGAAACTTTTAGGTCAAACCTGCGGTTTATGATGGAAAACCCAAAGACCTCTAGGGAGAATTTGATACCAGTGTGTTTTTACGGGTAACAAGCCAGCCACAGAAAATAGGTTCATCATTGCTGTGGTGGTTATAACAACTAAATTTAGAGATAATTTTGAATCCGGACAAGAATGGATGATGCAATGCTCAGAATGGGGAATGAGATTCACTAAGGTGTTCACAAAAGTGGCAGAAAATTAAAGAGGTTGAAACATAGAATTTAATTAAATCAGGGGCAGAAAGAGAAGTATGCAAGTCCAGGAGGGTTCAGTTATTGGTTAGGTCTAAATTCCAGAAGAAATTGGACAATTTGTGTAAGCAAGATATCATAGAACCCATTGAGGGGTCACAGTGGTTGTCTCCTGTGGTACTAGCATGTAAACATATTGGAAATTCAAGGATATGAAGAGACCTTAAGGACCAAATTGCTAGGGTTTGGGCAGATAGGCATCTATTGCCAACCTGACACAAATGTTGGCATTACTTGAGGGAGCCAAGATGGTTTTGCCACTCAAGACGTGGCTTTTGCATGCCATCTGATTGTCCTGCATAAGGACTTTTGTTATTTGACTTCCTTTTTCACTGCTGAAGGTGCTTATTGTTTTAAGAAGATGCCTTATGGACTGGCCTCAGCGTTTGCTGTTTTACATTATTTAAAGTATATGCTGCTTAAGAATGTTGAAAGAGTCCCTTGTTTTTAAGATGACTTGTTGATATATGTTGAGCACAAGCTAAGACATGAGCGGAGATTGACATACATGTTGACCATCTGGAAAAAAGGGTGTCATCTTAAAGGCAGAGAAATATAAAATTGGGGTGGATTGTGTGATTATTTAGGTTATATAGCTTAACTCCACATGGAGTTTAACCCAAAGAGATTCTTGCACAAGCTAATGTAATGCATTGATGCCACAGGAAAAATATCAATTACGGTCATTCATTGGTTTGGTGAAATTCTATTTAGGTTTTACACCTAGATGTGCCAAGAGATCCTATTCGATGCCTAGTTTGCACAAAAAAGCTGAAAAACTTGTATGGCATGTTTGGAGTGATGGGTGCATGCAAAAATTCAAAATGATTAAGTGAACATAGCAAGAGCCATTCCACTCAAACTATTCAACCCTAATGATCTGAGTGCTGTGGTCACGTACAGGAGCCAGCAAGGATTAAGAGCTGTTTTATTGCAAAAGAGGGATGATAAGGATGAAGTTGTCACCTTTCCCATTCACAATCTTAGAAGTGTTGAAGTCTTGTACTCAGTGGTTGAGCATACTGTTTTGGAATAGTAGTAGGGTGTGAACTATTTCATCCAACATTTATGGGGGCCTATGTTTGTAGTGTGTATTGACCATCTCTTCGTTGTTCTAGAATCTTTAAGATCAAAGATCATGGATCTAACACACAAAGGACATATTGGGATGCATGCCACATACAGAAGAGTGCGAATTTTTTTGGGGTAGCCAGTAATGGGCAGTGGCACAGACCAATTTGTCAGGCGATGTAGGTTCTGTGTAGCAAGAGACACAACATGGGGAACAACATAGAGCTACTTAAGTGTTCTCATGGTTGATAAAGTATGGTACAAGTTGCTAATTTATATAATTGGTCTGTTAAGTGTAGTGAAAGGTCAAGTATTGGATTGTGATAAAAGATTATTACTTCCAGATGCCATAACAGGGGTTTGTAAGCAAGATCCCTTCAGCTAGAGTAAAAAATGTGTTGGAAAATCTGTGACAGTGTTCAGGATAAAATTTTCACAGACAATGGACCTCAAAGTGTCTTCCATGAATTTACGTTTTTTCTCAGTGATCTTGGCATGAAGTATATTACTACTTCTTTGTACCATTCAAGAAGGAATGGTCATGTGGAATGCTATCATAGAGTACTCAAGGAACATTTCCAATTATCTCTAGTAAATTATTTGAAATTAGTAAAAAAAAGTGAAAAGTATGTTACGGCAATTTGTACAGCTCCCAATTTGGATACAAAACTCTCTGCTTTTGTCTTATTGAAGGGTAGTTTACCTAGTTCAAAAATTAACAGATTGTGGATGGATACAAAAAATGCTATTACAAAATGTGATACAAGATGTGAGTGAAAGGCAAAGGACGGTGCAAGAGTATGTGAGATACAAATAAATCCAGGAGATTACTAGCCTCTATCTAAAACAAACTAACTTGCTGTAGGCCCAGGATAACCTCCATTATCAATGAACACCCTCCACAAAGAAGAAGAATATTCTCTCCACCTTTAAAAGCTTTTATCACAACCTTTACTCTAAAAACAACAACACTCCCTACAAGGCTTACCAAGAGTACCTCAACAAGATCCTCATTGCCAAAATAGACAACCAAACTAAATCCTTGCTCAAAAACCCTTTAGATGATATTAAATTGCAAACACGATTAAACTACTGAAAGCAAGGAAGGCACCAGATCCAGACAGCTTCCCGCCTCCTTTTACCAAACTTAGGGACTCTCCCTTATCACTCTCTTGAAGGATCTCTTTTACTACTTCTCCACTGGTACAGTTACTGGTACTATGGCAGAAGCCACCATAACTGTCATCCCTAAAGAAGGTAAAGACTCTTCCAACCCCAAAAACTACCACCCAATCCAAACATCAGGTTGGAACCCACCCTGAGACCAATTATTCATCCATCACAATACAGATTTACCAAAGGCGGATATAGTGCAGACAATAATAGACTGTTCAGTAACGTCATCGAGTCACATGGTCTTGTGATCTTTCCTACATGCCACTCTCACTGCATTCATTCTCAGCCCTAACTTCTCTAAAATGATTCTTGTCCCTTACAACAAACCTAGGGCTAGAATAAATATTAACAGAACATTATCTAACACCTTTAAACTACAACAAGGTACCAGAGAAGGTTGCCCCCTTTCCCCTGTACTATTTCTATTAACCATGGAACCACTTCTTATTTAAAAAAAGCTCTATTCCTGGTATCTCCTTTTCTGCAGGCCCACAAAAAGGCAGCATATGCACATGATATCCTTCTTTTCACAACTCATGTTGATTCAGCTTTACCTAACATCATGTGAACTATCAATGACTATGCCCAAGTGTCAGGTTACTCCCTTAATAGAGACAAAACTGAGGTCCTACACTTCAACTTTCACTGCAATAGCTCAGTCATTGGTGATTATGATCTTAAAAGGGTCCCAGATAAAATAAAAAAGACCTGGCAATCTGGTTCAGCCACACCCTCAGAGAATCAAAAAACTCTAAATTAAAGACACTTTAAAATAAATGGTCCTCCAGATTATTCACCTGGTGTGGTTGCATTTATACCATCAGAATGATAATCACCCCGTTTACCTTTTTGATTAGCATGTCCGCAATCTACCTCTCGGACACTTTCTTTGCCAGATTGGATATCTTGCTCATGAGTTTCTATGGAAATGCAAAAAACAAGAATTGCACTAAATAAACTAAGGCTCCCAAAGAAAATTGGAGGTTTAAATCTCCCAGATGATAGGAAATGCCAAAATGCATTTTGAGGGAGACAAGGGTGTTTCTGTCTGTCCCCACCTAATGGCACTTCTCCTACCACTAAGAAAACAAAAATAAACAATTAATCAATCATTAGCTCCAAAACAGCACAGGACCTTCGGAAAATTGATAGCAAACTCCCTAACAAAATGCACTTCTTCATCCAAGCCTCATTATGGCATATTGATTACTTGAAATCAGAAGGCAAAACACTTTTTCTGGAGAAATGAGCACAAAAAAGGCATCCTGTTAGTAGAGGTCTTCGGATCTCCCTCTAAACCGATACCCTTCTCTCACCTCAAACTACCTTCTAAAAATTTGAGCCATCATTTCCAGACATAAATCCCCAAGACCTCCCGACCTCCCCAACACTATGAAGATCTTAGCCAGGGGGGGGTGGGTGACACATAGTTTCCAAAACATACTCTTCCCTCAAACCCACAATTTCCTCTCAAACAAAATGCAGAACAAAAGGGAGTTGCTCTTAGACAATAAAAACAATCCACATACTAAGTCACTAAATTGTCTTTCCATCTGGGCTAACCTCATTACCAAAAAGATTACACCCTCCTTCGCACGATGTAGGTTTTGGACAACTTATATGACCCACTGGACCCCTGCTAAACATTTTAAACTAGGTCTCCATGACTTTGACACTTGCTGGAGCTGTGGGAAAGAGTCAGGTGACCTACAACATATAATACTCAACTGTGCCTCCTTGTTGTAACGGGATAGCCATTGCGCAGAAAGAGTAGCAATAGCAAAAATGCCATCCATTATAGCCAAAGTTATTGGAAATCCCCTGAAAATACTGGAAAGTATTGAATGGACAGCTGAAGGTATTAAGCCAAATATAGAGGAGGAGGTGTGACTGAAACTAGAACTAACATCCTTAAAGAAATGTGTGATTCCAGCAGTACTGGATGCATTAAATATCCATCCCACGAGTTCACCAAAGTGTCTCAGAACGTTAGTACTTAAAAGGTACTGTATCTCTGCAGATGACCTCCCAACGTGAAGCGCATAGGTGTTGCGTGCAGATGTAAGCACCACATGTTTTTGAAACAATAGAGCCTTGAGTCTGGTCAACTTGTCAACATTCACATTTGAAGTAGCAATATGGGGCCAAATCTCAGCTACTTCCCTCTGTTGTGTAGGAGGAAAAAGTACATTCCAGCAGCATGTAACAATTTTGGAGACCGAAATGACATAAACTATTCCCTCCTGGCATCCCACAACAGCTCTTACTATTAAGGAGCACATAGCTGTCATTCGAGAGGACCTGGAACGTAAGTCTAATCAAAGGGACTGGAACTCCCTTCAGATAACAAGCCAAGTTCAATGCCGAAGCAAGGACAGCTGTTGAATGGCTTACAGAAGTCTTGCATTCACTACCGCTAAGAAAGACCTCTTTCATGCCACTGAGACATTTGTACAAAAAAGGTAGCTCCCACACCTCGTGTATGTAACTATCTCCTAGCCTTTCACATCTGACCACTGGAATGTGTTTTAAGCATGATGTGAATTGAAGTGTTGAAAATAGGCTGATTAATATATTAACTACTCAGCAGATGGTATGTCAGCCACAGTAAAAGGCAACTTTTCTAATTCCTCAATACCTAACATTACATAAGTCACTTCCTTTTTAGCCATTAGTTGTTGTTGTCACGATAAATTAAAGGTAGAAAATATGTCCCTCGCGCTGACGTGTTGCCAGGAAATGCGACCTGCTTTCAGTGTTTGTAGTGTCCAACCTAACTGCATAATGGATCTTGGTTGACTCTGTCCATTGTGTAAAGAGGACATGTCACTTTGTACCATATCTACTGTAGAGAAAACAATGTTGTTTAAGGTGTGTATCCAGTTGGACAGGGTATTAATCCCATTATCTACAACAGCTAATGCCTTCTATACATTTTCTTGTTGAGGAAGCTTCCAAATTTAATGATAGACTGCATATAAGAACAGCTTTCTGCGTTGTTTTCTGGGGCCTAACAGGAAATCCTGTAAGTCAGTATTATTAGACAGGAGTCTGAGGTGTTCTTTAACAGCATCTAGTGAGGAACTCTACAACCATCGCTTGCATAGTTTCCCTACACTGTATGTCGTCACTATACCTGCGCGTTCAGATGACACATAGTGAGGGTCAGGCCTACCTGTTCTAAAAACCCCTGTGGAGTTTGCAAAATATTTATGACACCCATTGGTATCTGTTGGCCACAATAACCACACACCAGGATGTGAAAGGGAAGCATTAAATGTGCCATTTTGGACCCATTCATCGAGCTGATCTTCAGTTGCAATTTTATACTTTTGCAATTTGTGAAATTTTGCAGGAGCAGGAATACTGGGCGCATTCAAGTCCTTAATTTTTGCAAAGCCTAAACAACTTGCATGTTTTACAGTTTCATTCAAAAATATTATTTGAACAGGTATCAGGCATGCTCTAGGTAAAGCATCCTTTCCCCTTATTTGCCAATGTCCTGGACTTTTTAAGTCAATCGACTTCAACCAATATTCATAGCCTTCTATAGCCAACCCGGAAACAAAGGAATCCGAATAAATGAATATTGTGTCTGTCAATAATATATGTACATTTTCCATCGATGGCAATTTTAAATAATATGACTCAGCATTTTTAACATTGTGCTCAGAAAAATATGCAAATTTTTCAGAATATGTTTTAGAACTCCCATGTGGTGGAATCGGGCAATGCTCCCATTGTGTGTAATTGAAAATAGTCTTTGGGGTACTTGCTCTATGAATGAAATGGTGTCCATAATAATTATAACAGAACATATCTCCATAATTTTCTTTTGACTGATAAACATCCTCACTTTCAAATACAGTAAAATACTGCAACTCAGTCATCATTGAATCAACTGTTTTCACATCCCAGTCACCAGAAACAACTCTGGGCATTATTACATCATTCATAGAAAGTTTAAACACTTATGGTATTTGAGTGACCTCAGTCTGGCCGTATATATCAAATGCGGCTTTATCCCACACAATCCCATCAGGAATTGGTATAGCGGAGATGTTCACAAAAGACAAGTCTCTGCGGACTTTGTGAGAAGAAAAATTGGGTTTTAGGACCTCATCCACTAGTTCAACTGTTGGTCGTTTCAGGAAGATTATGACCATGTATCAGTAGAAAGAAAGTAATAACAAAGCCAATCTATAAGAGGAAAGCTATTATAGTCAAGGAAAGCCACAGATAGTTCCATGGGAGAACAAAGTAATTTGTTTTGAGCCAAATTATCAGCTTACGTGTTTTTGACAATTCAGATGCAGAAGAGGGAGATGAGTCCGAAAAGGTGTCAGTGATGTCGGCAAAGTATCCAGAAGCAGTTTGTGCAAAAGCTGGAGCTCCATTTTGAAATCTTCTGAGGTCGATATGGAGGGAGTTCCAGGTTTTGGTTGTGTGGTGGGAGAAGGATCTTCCTCCAGCTGTGGCCTTAATGACGTGTGGGACGGTGGCGAGAGAGAGGTTGGAGGAGCAGAGTTGCCTGGTGAGCGTGTAGAAGCGAAGTCTTTGATTGAGGTATTCTAGTCCGGCATTGTGGAGGGCTTTACATGCGCGCGTGAGAAATTTGAATGTCATTCTTTTGTCTATTGGGAGCCAGTGCAGGTCTCTCAGTAGGGCGGAGGTATGGCTGTGTTTGGGGGTGTTCTTGATGAGATGGGGGGAGGTGTTCTGGATGCGTTGTAGTCTTTTCTGTACCTTGGTGGTGGTTCCGGCATAGAGTCCGTTGCCATAGTCCAGGTGGCTCCTGACGAGGGCCTGGGTGACTGTTCTTTTGGATTCGGTTGGGATCCATTTGAAGATCTTCTGGATCATGTGCATGGTGTTGAAACAGGCAGAGGAGACTGCAATGACTTGACAGTTCATCGAGAGTGCTGAGTCCAGCACCGCTGCCACAGAGCCCGCCGCAAGCACCGCTGCCACAAAGCCCGCAACCAGCACCGCTGCCACAGAGGCTGCTGCCAGCACCGCTGTCACAGAGCCTGGCACCAGCACCACTGTCACGGAGCCCGCTGCCAGCACTGCTGCCACAGAGCCCGCAACCAGCACCGCCGCCACAGAGCCCGCCGCCAGCACCGCTGCCACAGAGCCCGCTGCAAGCACTGATGCCACAGAGCCCACCGCCAGCACCACCGCCACAGAGCCTGCCGCCAGCACCGCCGCCACAGAGCCCGCCACCAGCACCGCCGCGACTGACACCGCCGCAAGCACCGCCAGCAGCCCCGCGACATCCTGAGCCAGTGGCACCACCACAGACATGGCTGCCATCCCCAGTGGTCAGTCGTCCGAGGCTGGTGGTGAGCTCCAGGAGCCTGGGTAGCTTCCATGATGCATCACTTTCAGTGGAGAAAGGCATCCACTACCTCAGTTCTTGGCAGGATAAAGCACTCTGGGCACAAAGCCCCCTCCAGAACCAGTGGAGAATGACATCCACTACCTCAGTCCTTGGCAGGATGAAGCATTCTGGGCACCAAGCCCCCTCCAGAAACAGTGGAGAGATACTTCCACTACCTCAGTACTTGGCAGGATGAAGCACTCTGGGCACTAAGCCCCCTCCAGAACCAGTGGAGAGATACATCCACTACCTCAGTCCTTGGCAGGATGAAGCACTCTGGGCACAAAGCCCCCTCCAGAACCAGTGGAGAATGACATCCACTACCTCAGTCCTTGGCAGGATGAAGCACTCTGGGCATCAAGCCCCCTCCAGAACCAGTGGAGAGATACATCCACTACCTCAGTCCGTGGCATGATGAAGCACTCTGGGCACAAAGCCCCCTCCAGAACCAGTGGAGAATGACATCCACTACCTCAGTCCTTGGTAGGATGAAGCACTCTGGGCACCAAGCCCCCCTCCTGAACCAGTGGAGACTGTTATCCACTTGAGAGACTGTGGCTTTGCACTCCCCAGGATAAAGCACTGGGCAACCCACTCACTGGAAGGGCTTGAGAGACTGTGGCTTTGCACTCCCCAGGATAAAGCAGTGGGCAACCCACCCACTTGAGAGACTTGAGAGACTGTGGCTTTGCACTCCCCAGAATACATCAATGGGCATGGAGCCCCCTCGTGGAGCAGTGGCGTCGTGCGTTCATCAGGCTGAGGTGCCCCCCTCCACCCCGAGGTGCCTGTATATTTTTGGTCTGATGCCCCAGCAGTGTTCTCTCAGTTTCCAGTCAGGTATCTAGTGTGGGCCTCGCCCATGCATTTTGGGCCCAGTGGTCCACGGACAATGATTGGTGCACTATCCGGACTTGTGTAGTTGGTGTACATAATTGTATATACTGAATTTGGGTTTTGACTACTGTATTTTTTGTTGTTGATTACAGTCGTTCAAATAATTTCCTTTTGTCCTTGCGCTATTCAAGGGGGTTTGGGGGGCTTATATGTAATGTTGCAGCATGTATTTGTGTGTATGATGTTGTGGGTGAGGGTGGGGGTGGGGCTGTTGCATGTGTGTGTCACTCTCTTTTCCCTCCCCCTCCCCTGTGTTGTAGGTGCAGTATTCACCGTGGTCCTCGCCGCCGTCGTTGGAGCTCCTGATAGGGGAGCAGGAAGACCATCGCCGACAGGATCTGCAGTTCTGGCTCCATGGTGTCCTGGTTCCTCGTGGGCTGTGGAGAGGTGAGTGTTTTCCCTTCTGTGTACATTTTCCGCTGTGTTTTTATTCGCATTGGTTCCGCCCAGGAAAAGGTGGCGGATTGCTGTGTTGTGATAGGGTGGGCGGTGCATTGTCTTCCGCCTGTTTGTTGGCGGTTTCTACAGCGCTGTTTGTTTGTACCGCCATGGCGGTCGGAGTGTTAAAGTGGCTGTCTATGTTGGCGGTTTCCGCCATGGTCGTAATACCATTTTTTTTTCCGCCGGCCTGTTGCCGGTATTACTGTCGCTTTAACACCGACCGCCAGAGTTGTAATGAGGGCCATAATGCCTGCAGCCTCTCTCTGGGTGACATGACTGGGTGTAGCAGACAGGATTTGTGTAGTCCTCCTAGAGAGCCACACACAATAAATGGCTTAGGTTTACCTGGATGAGATTTCATTGGCAGGATGGGAGGGTGGAGCTGGGCACAGCCCTACTTGCTCTTGACTGGTAATGTCCTACCTTGTCACACAGGGTTGTGTACACCCTGTAGTTAGTCTGGAGCCAGGGCAAGGGAGGCAGGAAACCTCTGCACTTCAAAGGGAAACCCCTAGAAGCGTCGCCCACTTCAAAGGAGGCACCTGATATAAATATTGAACCTCAGACACCAACTCTTCAGTACACTTCTGGATCTGTGGTCACTCTGCCATGAAGAAGGACTGGTGTGCTGCTGAAATGACTGCCACTCCACTGGACTGCCACCCTCCTGCCCGAGTTGGAGGGATTGGACCTGTTCCTGAACCGAGAACTACCAGAGTGACCCCAAGGGCTAGTCTGCTGGCCTCCTTTTCAGGGCTACAGGGACATAACAGGCTCCCAGACACTTGAACCAACCCCCAGATCCAGCTGGAGCCAGTCCCTGACCCCCAGATGGTGCACCTCCTATCCTGAACTTTTGGAGTGGCCTCAGTGGAGCAGAATTGACGTTTTTGAGCTCTTTACAACCACAAATGAGCCCATTGGCATCAGAACCTTGTCACCCGTGGCGCCCACCCACCAATGTGAAGTTCTGTCAACCCGACTCTTAGCATCGACCACTCAAAGGGAAGGCCACCATGAATCTTGGTCAGTTTGCAAAGATAACAGGATCTTCTTGCTACAACAAATACAGCCCACGACACCAGGCCTGCTCTTCGTGCTACATTTATGACCGTCTGTGACACCTCCCGGCTCCTTGCAGCCCCCTTCACTGTGAACAGGACTCTTTGCACTGGACTGAGAAGGTAAGTTTTCAGCGGGACTAACCTGGGCCCGGTATCTGACCCATGCTCCATTGCTGTCGGCCTGAACTTGCGGCTTCTCGCATGACCAGATAGCCGCGAGTGACACTTTTGACTTTTTTGCACTATTTTCACCTAAACTTGTATGTCTCTAATTCTACTGACTTGATTTTTGTTGTTTTGGTCTATAATTATTTAACACATTTTGGTCTATTTGTCTAAATTGGTGTGGGAATTTACTTGAGTTGTGTTTTAACTTTACTACTGTTTGAAGTGCTGCATAAATACTTTACACATTGCCTAAGCCTGACACTCTGTGCCAAGCTACCAGAATGTTGAGCACAGATTATTTTGGGGTTTGCTTTTGTCTCAGCCTTGCGGGGATTGTTTTTGCTGTATGAGTAGGGTTTCACCCCCTCCAACCAGTGTCTCAATTTCTCAATTATATGTGCAAAATCACAACAGTAAAGCTAAAGTTAAACACTTCCAAGATAACGCTTTAAGCATTTTCCCAGGGGCAAGAATAAATAAGTTTTACTGCAGACAGTATAAATATTTGGGTCCAGCTAAAAGTCAGTGACACTTGAAAAGCCTGGACAAGGAATGCAAGTTATCGTAGAATATTGTGAACAGACAAGTGACGCAAATGTCTCGACCTACCACTGACTCAGGTAGGGACGATGACCTTCTAGACATGGTCTTCTTTAATCTCCATGCAGCATAGATATATGATGCTACTGGCCCACAGTTTCAGAGTCAGCACAGAGGCAAAACAGCAAAGCTGCGTTGTAGTGCCTTATGTTGTGATTGATGAATATAGTAGTAAAATTGAATAGAATAGAAATAATAGAAATTATATATTGTTATTGTAATATAGCACGACAGACTGCACTTCGGCTGGTTCTCAGTACTTTACTATAACAGACGCTACACATGGTTTCTAATGGTACTCAATTTGCTAACCGCAGAGACATAGAAGTTTGAGTTAACCTTGCCACGATTCATACTTATGATATGTAGATCACTGCATATCTCAACAGTGATCTCAACAGTGATATGACCTGCTGACTCTAGTCCTATCCAAATTAGATTAAGGGAATGTTTTACTCACAGGCATTACTAATGACCAATTAAGGTCTTTGAAGGAGGCTAACCATGTGCGGTCTATCTAGTCTCTGGCCAGCACTGATCTGACCATATAGCCCTGGTCTAAATAACCTTGCAATGTTCTTGCATGAACTCAGATGCAGCCCGCTATAATCCTGCACTCAAACTCACCTCTTTACCCAGGTCAGAAATGTGCCATCTCGAGGGAGGAGAGGAAGATGAGATGTGCCTCCACAGTCCTGAGGTATTATGACTGTAGACTCCAGGTTTAAAAAATCTGCAAACTCTTTCTCAGTTATTTTAGAATATGCTCTATTGGTCTGAAACTCCCTTCACTGTAATACTGTCTCATTGTGTATCTTCCTTCAGAAAGACCTGAAGTGGCTCCTCTGCAGTCAACACTTCACAGTGATGATGTCATAATGCCTTCATGCTGAAAGTTCCTGACCCAAGCCTTGACCATGCTCCCTTCCTTCATCACTTGCTAATGACACCTACTCTTCTCGTTGTGCATTAAGACTCTTTCCCTAGTTGCTGTCTGCCATTTCCTGGTCATCATTATTTACCAATTTGCCTATATATCACTTTGCCCCCATTAGGGTCCTAGTTCGTGCCTTATAATACTAAAATAGAAACAAAAAAATAACTAAGCCTTGTATGAACCTACTGCAATAGTTGGCTAAGATCAAAAATCATTTTAGCTCCGTTGTCGTGTTTATTACAAGATAAAATAGCTTAACTCTTTAAGTGGCCCATTTCCATATACCAACGGTTAACAACGGTGCCTAAAAACTACACCAGTTTATGCTGAAACTCACATTGTTTAATCATGGAGCATAGATGATTTCTCTTGACTCTCAAAATACTTCCTTTATATCTTGGATCTATTCAGCTGAATACATTAGGAAGTTGCATAAGTAGATCAGCATATAAATATAAAATAACAAATATCAACAATATCTCAACAAACACAACTTACTCATTTCTGGAAGTCATCAAAAGCATTTCTTAGCCAAAGGGATTGGAATGCCCACAAGTTTTAAAGACTGGGTTTTATTGTTCTCTAGCTCAGATTCTTATCAATTTAAATAATCTTTAGATTTAGATAATATGACTTGACATTCTAAAAGCTTCTTTTGCTTGATCTATGTTATAATTAAATTAATTATTAGCCAGATAAATGAATGTGGCAATTCCATTTAATTTTTTTGGGCTCTGAAAAAATAGACGCCTAAGGAGGGAGTGTCAAATGACCACTGCTTGTAGATTTTCCTATTAATATTTGTTTCAAACATAGGCCCTCATTACGACTTTGGCTGTCTTTTTCAAAGATAGCTGAAGCCGCGGGCGCCAGCACTGGTGGTATCATTGCTGCCCTATTAGGAGTTTTCCGCTGGCCCAGGGGATGAAAACCGCATTTCCACACACTGGCCCAGCGAAAAACTCACCACAACATTGAAGCCGGTTTGTAATCAAGCTAGCTGCAATGTTGAGCTGCGTAGGGTGTAATTCAGGCAGTGCAATGCGCGATGGGCCCCCTGATGTCCCCATTCCTCCAGCCTTTCCATGACAGTGTTTACCGCCATGGAAAGGCTGGCAGATGGGGACTCGTAATCCAGAAGCTACCCTGGCGGATTACAACCGCCGGGACCGCTAGGCTGCAGGCTGGCTGCAGCCTGGTGGTGTCAGCAACATGATAGTGGTGGATCAGTCAGGGTCATAATGGGGCGGTCGGACTGCCCTGTCTGTAGTGGTCCGACCGCCAGCCTCGTAATGAGGGCCATAGTTTTAATGTGAGGCAATGCATTGAGTTTTCCTTGAGGAATTACTGTTTCTTTGTTATGCACCATCAAGCTGTTCTTCATAAAATTCCAACCTTAGATTCTAAGAAGATAATCCTCAGATTAGGAAGATCATGTGCAGTTTGACAATGCAGACCAAAGGTCGGTCCGTACACAGTAAGTAGGGGTTTTACAGTGGTCCCATGTGTGTTTGGTATGTTGCAGTTACCAGTCATTGGGGTTTCCCACTGAAATCGTGCATGCTCCCTGTGGTACCGTTTGCAAGTCCAGTAATACTGGCAAATAAATATTTTTTTCTATGGTGGGGAGCATTGATAAAATTTGTCCCAGTCTTCTTACACTTGGGCACATACATGTTGATGGATTCGACAGCCACATTGACATGTGCTGTATATTGACTATCTGAAATCCATATAACATTGTCACTGACATTTTCACCTTTTTGCAGGTTTCCAACCTTGTCTGTTCATACCCTCCCGAGATTAAATTAAAGCCTTTCACAGGTCCAAGCACTGCTATCCATTACCAATGTTATCTCCATAATTTAGAACATTTTGGGAAATATTTTCTCCAGGAACACTTTGCTCTCCCAGAATGTTGGCAAAACAATAGCTGATAATTGCACACTTAAACTAGCACATATGTAGTGGCGTAACAAAGGCCCTGCCCAGGCCCTGTGGTGTGGGGTGGCTCCGAGCTCCAGGGGCCCCCTCACCACACTACTCTGGCCTGGGAGCTCCTGCATGAGTCCCAAGGGGAAGGATGGGTCTATGAGGTGTGCAGGGGGACCTCCTCAAGTTTCGTTACGCCACTGCACATATGGTGAGAAATGAAGTACCCACTAATACAACTCAGTATTTGAAGGTCCCTGTGCAGGGTCTCTGGTACCAGACACCAGTAAAATTCCTGAACATAATGTGGAGCTATGGCAATGATACATTTACTGCGCTGATTCATCAGACCTTATACAGGCTGGTTCTCTCTGTTCTGATTTTTTAAAGTTGCATGGTCCGTGGAGGAATACAAGCAGAATTAACTCGGAACTAACCAGTGACGCGCTGATCTTTGAAAGTGATTCAGTGTAAATAAACACAACACATTTCACCATGGGAGATAGGGTAGCGAGGGCATGTAAAGCAGGCCAGCTCAGGTCTGCACCACATAAATATAAAAAAAAATAAAAAAAATTGACACAAGGACACACTTTTTCTGTCTATGTGATTCAACTTCTAATACTTCCTGCCCATACGTCCAATAAGCCCCAATCTACCTCTCGCTATCTGTTCATTTGTCCCACGCACTAGAAACTATCTGTCAAAACGTCACAAGTAACTCTCGCTCTCCACATAACACGTTTTCAGAGAAGAGTGAAACAAGCTCTTGCAAAGGAAGTAGAAAGGAATCTCTCACCCAAGGATTAATTTTGAAGGCACGCCTGAATAAAATATTATTTTTCAGCTAATTTCACCTCAAATGCCCCTCCTACAAAATGATACACATATACAGACCACCTAAAAGGGAAATATTGAATATATTGAATTCACTTTCGTCCATATTTTGTGATTATTTGACTCCCTACGCTATATGAAGAATTGTATCAACAATGCTCTTCTCTAAGTGCAGGCTAGGACCTGGAATGGTGCAGGCTTAGGCCCTCAGTAGTGGGAATCCCCTGATGCTGAGGGATCCCATGGTGGCATTTCTGAGTCTATCTCCAATGAGTTTGTTAAAGAACAGTAACTTTGGAAGAGAGAACGTTTAAGTTTTGAAGATGGAGCGAGAAAGTTAAATGGACTCTAGTACGAAACACTCCAGAAATGGTGGCTGGGCACCTGAGTGAGTTTAGCTGCACCCAGTGGAATCCTCCCACACTGCCACTCAGGCAATCAGATATTCTCTATATATCCCTTTTGTGCTCAGTGCACCTTTTTGGCGGCCATCACCAGCTGAGAGTTGGCACTATTACTATTCTCGGTCCAAACCTAGGGAAGAAACCCAGTGGAGCACTGATTGGCACATTAGGTTGGATTTTAAATTGAATCCTGGAAAAAGGAACAGTGTGGAATGGACCATTAGTGTGGCAGATACTCAGCTGGCAAGTAAACTGGAGTCAGACACTGCATGCATAGAGGAATCTAGTTTCCTACTGTTGCAGAAAGGGAGCAATTGAAAGGCTACTAATGGTGAACTCAAAGTAAGATTTGCAAACACTTCTCATAATACTAGGGAGAGGCCATGATATGGACAGACAAAATAATGTTTTATAGCATGTGGATAGGGTAGACATTCCTGCCCCACCAATACATAAATTAAAACAGAGGATATAGGAATGGGCAGAAGCATGATCCAAAATAAGGGGTCCTGAATAGCTGTCATTAGGTCCAGGCTAAACAATAGGTTGACAAAAGAGAGATAATAAATCTGAAGAATTGTTAGTTATGCTGACTGAGGTGAAAGTGCTTGAGAATTGGCAGAGGAATTTAGACGGCAATGTCAGCTCTACAGATTAAAAGGAAACTGTCCTTGGAGAGCGAATTGTCCTCACTTTGAACGTGGAACGCCTCAGTAACCTTCTGTGATGGCAGATATCTAGTGATGGCAGAGATTCATCCTAATGACTACCACAACTGATAGGCATGAACGTGGAAGTGGAAACACTTAGCTAGCGGCAGAGATGAATATCAGTTGAGGGAACCCTTTCATTGCTAAGATTTCTGGTGATGAAGACAATGACAAAATTTAAGAGATAATGAGGGCCAAAGGGACACTGTCCTATGAGACGCATAAGATGTGTAATTATCTAAATCATGCATCAGCCATTATGAGAAGCAGGAAGAGGATAAAAAGTGCCTAAGTGTGTGTTAATTGCAACAGATGTCCACGCATGGTTGACCAACCATTGTCAAGATGATATATATATATAAAAAGACACTGTACCCTCCATTTCAAAGATGGTAGCATTGGGGCAGAATGGATGATCACTGGTGACTGGCTGAGTGCCAAATTAGGCACCCAAAACCTGAAACTGGCTGGGTCATAGGTGGCAATATTATAAAGAGTGGTGAGATACGATGGTGAAAGAGTGTGTAGTGGTCAGGTTTTGTCAGGAGAAATAAAATGAGATGAGGTATGTTATAACTTAACACTTTTAAATACATTCAAGTGATATTTTAGAACACCAAACTCAGGCTCCCTGGTGCATGTGCAGTACTGACCATTTTTCACTTCAGCAAGTGATTACTGAAGGTTTCTGTTTTCTTTAGGGGTTTTGTTGCTAACTGCAAAGATCACTGCAGAAGGAGTGAAAAATAAGTTATTGCACTGTATTATAATTTAAGTAGCTGTTGGCTGCTTCATTGGGTGTTCACTGTAATGGAAATTACAAGATAAATCGCAATGGAATTAGATGAGCCCTGAAGAATCCAGTCTGACTCGTGGATTTGCACCCATCATTTTTGTGCTTACTTCCAGATTAAAACATCCTTGTGTGCCTTGTGTGCCTGCTAAGAAAAATGCTGAATTGCCTCTTTCTGGGGCTAGGCCAAGACTGATTTGCATATGGCTGGTTTCTTCCTGTGGAGACAGGATGGATGCAGTAATTCCTCTAATCACTTTTGTGATATTTTAAAGCAAATTTCAGCCAAAGACATGACAACTATGATTCCATTCCATTTGAGGTTTTAATGATTACACGCCGGCTTTCACATGAGAAACAAATGATGTGTAGCTTATTATGTAGGTTCTGCCCGTTTACAAAGTCATACAAGAACCTAAACTCACTGAAGTGATGGGGAAAGTGTATTTCGAATGATCCAAAGGGAGCCAGCTCTGAGGGAGAATTTGAAAGTCAACGGGGAGCTGCAGAGCTCAAGGTCAATTGATATTTGTTCATTTACTTGGTTAGTTATTAGCAGTTTTAAATCATGTTTTTATATCATGTGGGCAAGACGTAAAGGGTGGCAAAGTCATTCACACAGGAATAGTTCATACAGTGAAATTATGTACCAATATGTGATATAATATATGACGATAAAAGGCAGTGTTAGATACAATAATATTACACAGTTAATAACTAAGTTATCACCTAAGAGTTTACACATTGTCGAAAACTACTACATTTCACAGTTGGAAGAGTTATTCAGGTTACATTGTTCAAATCTTTGCAACACTTCCATAGCACATATTTGTCTAGTGCCCTGTGGGATGGAGTTTCACTCTCGGGTGAACTTACTGAGAAGGAATACTGCTGAGTTTTTCTTTGGTGTGTTGATAGAATTTAAGTTTGAATAAATGAAACTGAGATGCGGTTCGAGATGCTTGGGGTCGAAGGCGGTTTTGCAGCGAAGTATCCTGAGGTGTGAAGAGGAACTCCTATGTGTGAAATAGGGAGGGAAAATTTGAGGACAGATCCCTTGTCATTGGCTGCCAGCCTGCCTTGAGATGTTAGGAGGAGGTGTAGATGGATCGGGGAAGTTGACGAGCATGCCTGGCAGTGGATACGTTGACAACATTGTTCAGAGTTTAGGAAGAGTAGATGTCAAAGCCTAGTAGTGAGATGGCACCTAATCAAGCTTGTAGGTCCACAGATGGTTGCAATCTTGGTTATGAATGATAAGCTATTTGTTTCTCTCTCCAAAGGAATTTCTAGGTTGGAGGTGGACATGTCTGTTGTTATGGATGTCACTGGACATATTCTCAATAATGAGAGCTCTTACATCATATTAGACTCCCTATGGGAATTGTGGGTAGGTCACCATTGCCTATGTCACTTGTCAGATAAATCCGCTATATACAGTTTACCCATCGACCCGCTATGAATTTCTTTATTTTCAGAAAGGACGTAATTATTCCTTGTGTTTTTATTTTATTGATGTTTTTCTGCTAGAACTCAAACGTCCGTGTGTATATCCACTCAAAGTACGAGAAAAAAATATATATTTTTGACATATGTCCTTTTATTATCGCCCGGCTGCAGTACAGCTGGTGGGGATTGCGGCAGAACTGGTGAGGTGGCTCTATCACACTCCACCAGGGCTTGGATTGAGGTTTGTTTCCTCATCCCCTAATCTACGGTGAGCCTCTCCGAAGGAGCTAATAGAATATATTTACAGACATGGTAAAGATAAACTCAAGACACACTTCTGAAGCTGCAGCATAATGAAAGAGGAGTATTTGGATAGTTGCGTTTTATTTACAAACTAGCCAACGGCCGCTGAATATATGTTCAGCGATTAAAAAAATAACTTCACCAAATAATTTACAATTTCAAATTCACACCAGGCAAAGTGATCTGATACTAAGATTGTAAATATTATTTTGAGCACAACCCAAAGGTATTCTTTTCTTCCTCGAACTATGGAATATACACCGAGACCTGAAGCTCGCAAGTAGACCTCTACATATGGGTATGAGTCTGGAATTTGGAAATGTTGCATAAAACACATTCGTGCCATTTTCGTACTTTCCAAACTCGTTGCCGACCTGCCTCCTAGTGGGTGGCTGCCCAGAACAGTACGGTGCCGAACTACGGACTGTGCATCAATGGGACCGTTTTGGACATGGAACCTTAAATCTTTGCATCTCTCCCTGAACCGCCCACAACTTCGATTCCATTTTCAAGAATGTGTGTACCCCAAGAAACATAAACGTATTCGGATGTTGGTGTACTATTTATTCCGAGTCACGGCAGATTGGCCTTGAGGGACCCGTGGAGGTTACTTCCTCTCTAAAGCTAGGATGCACAGGGCAGAGGCAATCACGTGCTGGACCCTTGAGAATCTCGATCGTAAACGTAGATTAGGTGTAGTACTAATTTACAGTGTGGGGCTGGGACAAAAAATAGACCTGGGCAAAAGTGTACCCCATTAGCGAATCCCACTTTTGCAAACCGGGCAGTTTTGTACTTGTAAAGACATGCTGAAAAGTGTTTTGAGAAAAATGGGAGACTGTATGCGTTTGTGCTTGCTTCATGCTATGTTTGAAAAACGTCAGGAAATCAACATTAAAACCGACACACTATACCGTAAAACAGACCTCACATACAACTAAGGTCACACACAGAGACCTCTTAGACCAGCCCTTGTGACACTGCCAGCGTGCTCTATGGGTAGGGTGACCAGAATTTTGAAGCCAAAAACAGGGACATTTCTCAAAAATAGAGGAAGGATTTCAATTTTACTTCAACTAAGCGCACATATTGACGGCGCTCTTCAGCGAGGAATTACAGAAGGAACACTGAGAACATAAATACATTGCCATTTTTAAAGTCAGTATCATGTCTGTTAATTTATTTGCTTTCTGATAACACCTGATAACTATTCCTGCTTTGGAAAACAAACAAAAATCTCCCACCGGTTTCAGCCGGCCCTCTCTAAAAATCGGGACATGAGTTACATTTTCCAAAATGTGCCGGGACAGCTGGTGAAAACTCGGGACTTTCCCTTCAAATCTGGCACGCCTGGTCACCCTACTTATAGGTCAGTCCGACCCAGGTAGTAATGGTAGCGCTGCAGTTGCTCGTCTACTACCTTTCTCTAGGTTACTTGGGTACTCCTGGACGGACCTTGTTACCCAGCGTCTCGGTGTCACGAAGGAAGTAGCAGATAGATGAAGTAAACATCACCCTGAGAACAGTTTGCTGTCTGTAGTTTTCACTTCTATTCTTCCGATCAATGCACTTCTGCAGCAAACAAGAGTTGAAGGGTGGTACAAGGGGTCGACGCTACAACGTCATGAGGAGTCAAAGTGTGCATGTTTTTTAATTCTGGCATTTGGTGAATAGACGTACGTTTTGACTGAGGAACTAAGCGTTTCGATGCGTGTTAGACTCACCCGCCCCCAACCCAGCGCCCCCTTCATTTCAGCGAGACACCCTTGCATTACGGGGAAATCTACAGCCGCTGTCCCAAAAGCCTTGAAAATGATGAGCAGTGGGAATCAAGCCAAGCTGTGAAGCTTGAAAACCTCCTATATATAAACCTAGTGGCAACAAAGAAGCGGAATTAATAATCCGTCACTCCGGGTGCAGCCGGAGTAAAACTGGAGACAAGTGGAGCCTCGAGATGTAGTGAGGAACAAGGGAGCAGCAACGGTTCTTTCCATGTTTCTTTGCAACACTTGCAACACCAAAACATCGCTGCTGAAAGAACAGCCCCTAACCCAGGTCACACTATACAATTTAGCCCAGAATCTCTTATAAATGGTAAAGTATGCTCTTCTCTTACCCGCTAAGTGCTCCTTCGAGGCGCTCTCCTCATTGCATATTACAAATGTGCCCAAATTGCATCACAGCTTGAGTTTATTTCTTTCACAAGATGACATTTCCGTGGCCTAGATGGAACCTCGCGGTTTTTTCAGTTTCCTCTTGAAGCAGAAGTAAAGCAACTGCCACGGACTCCTGGTTTCCGCAGTACCAGGGCGTACTTCATAAGCAGCCTAACATTAAAAAACCCAGCTTTGTCACTTCATTTCTTTCGACTTCATAAGGCCTGTGTGTATATACATATATATTCACTGAAAAGCCTACGCAAACTTATGGTTAGCTTTATATATCATGCCTCAATGTATTGGAAAAAAACCAAAAACAGAATTTCTCCACCACTAACAAAAACACTAGGGGGCGGCTTGCATGGCCCTGAGTGGCTTGATAAACACAGAGTAATGCACCACAGCACAAATCGCTGTGTTGTGTTACTACTCTGCCCCACAAGATGTTCCATGGGTGGTGTGTGGGTGCTCCCCTGTAACACCTAATGATTTTGACTCATTCCCAGATTTACCATAGCTGATAGACCTGGGAATGTCCAAAACCTGTACTCCCCATGTGAGGCGTAACAGGGAGAATTATGTTTTTTTTTTTTGTTAGTTTTTTCCTCTTTCTATGTATGCTGCATTCTGCAGCACTTATAGAAAGAGGAAAATGCCTCAGGGGTTGATTTTGTTCAGGAAGGTGCCCCTTCCTCCACAAAAACAATCATGCTTACAATGCAGGCACCCTTGCACCATAGTGCAAGGGTGCCTACATTGGCACTAGGCAGCACAATGTGCACCAGCGCAGGGAAAAGCCAGAAATGCACCATACGATGTTAAGTACGGCACATTCCTGTCCTTTCCCTGTCACACAGCACAGTGCAGCAAGGTGAATTCCTATACTGCCCTACATGACTTCTTCATAACTGTGTCCCAAAATTTACAAATTATGGTTGGAAGCACAATCAATAACTGGCACAATATCCTTGCAAGCTGTTAGACATGGCATCCTTGGCATGGTTTCCCCTGTCTTTTTTGCCTCTGCTTCCTATGTTTTGACTGTGTGCTGGACTTTGTTTTTTCTGGTTTTGGTACTCTGAGCACACGACCAGTGCTAAGATGCAAGAGCTCTCTGTGTAAATTGTAAGTGTAACTGGCTTTTCCATGATTGGCATATCTGATTTACTAGTAAGTCCCTAGTAAAGTGAACTAGAGGTGCCCAGGGCCTGTACATCAAATGCTACCTGTGGGCCTGAAGCACTGATTGTCCCACCCACATGAGTAGCCCTGTAAACATGTCTCAGACCTGCCACTGCAGTGTCTGCGTGTGCAGTTTAAAACTGCCAAATCGACCTGGCAAGTATACTTACTTGCCAGGCCCAAACCTACCATTTTTTAACATGTAAGGCACCCCTAAGGTAGGCCATAGGTATACCCAGTGTACGTTAAAGGTAGGACATGTAGTGATGTGTTTTACATGTCCTGACAGTGAAATACTGCCAAACTCGGGTTTCACTGTTGCAAGGCCCATCTCTCTCATAGGTGAACACGGGGACTGCCTTTAAGTAGTGCAGTTTCCCATTGGATATGGAGATATGGAGTTTGGGGTCTCTGAACTCACAATCTAAAAATACATCTTTTGGTAAAGTTAGTTTTTAGATTGTCAGTTTGAAAATGCCACTTTTAGAAAGTGGGCATTTTCTTGCTTAACCATTCTGTGCCTCTGCCTGCTTGTATATTCTGGGTCAGACTGACAGTTGGGCTGTTGTGAATTCCTTCTAGACCGTGACACAAAGGGAGCTGGGGTTTAGGCTACATATCCTGATGAGTCGCCTGGGCTACAGTGGGAAGGGAGGAACTGACACTTACACCTGAAAGGGCTGTGCCTGTCCTCACACAATGCAATTTCCAATCCCCTGGTGTGTGTCTGGGGACAGGCTTGGGCAAGTAAGGATCTTGTGAATCTTGTGAGACTTTCCTTTGAAGTTTGCCTACTTCAAAGGCAGAAATAAGTATAAGTAGTGGACCCAAAACCCCAGACTTTTAGATTACTTCTGGACTCAAGAGGAACCTCTGCCAAGAAGAATAGCTGGAGGAGGAGTACTGCCCCTTTGCCTGTGACTGTGCTTTGCTGAGTTGGCCTGCAGTTGCTGCTTCTTCCTGAAAGAGGACAGTCTGGACTTTGTGGTATATTCCTACTTGTGAAGTGTCTCCAAGTACTTGGACTGAGCTTGCCTCCTGTTTTGAAGTCTCAAGGCCATGAAAGACTTCCCCTGCCAGCACCTGGACTCTCTGCTGAGACTCCTACCCTGCCAAGTGGTGCCCACTCCAGTCCCTGGGCCCTTGGATGGTGAAGCTTGTGCAACCAACGCGGAAATCCACACACAGGAGCCGTGCGGGGAAAAATTTGACGCACCACCTGCAGCGTGGCTGTAAAAACAACATACCACCTGCATTGCGACTGAGAAATCGATGTACCACCTGTATCGCGGCTGGGAAATCGACAAATCACCTGCATCGTGGCTGCAGAAAAGATGCAACACCCGCTTGCGGCTGCTGAAATCAGTGCAACTCCCACGCAGCTCAGCTCCTCATCACCATTCGATTGGATTTCACACGCATCATCTCTCTGCGTTAAAATCAACGTGAACATGCCCGGATCTGAGGTGCCTGTCCGGAGATAAATGCATCACTCTCTTGCGGGAGGGAAAAACAACGCATTGTCTACCCAGCCGGAGAAGAACTGACACACAGCCTCACTCGCGAGTAAGAAATCGTCACATCGCTTACTTTTCTGACGCAGGCTCGCCGTTCAGCTTTATTTTTGACACAACCCAGGTACTTTGTGTAACATCAATGCATCCGTTGTTTTCTATGGAGTAAGACTCTTTTTAATTTAAAAAATCATAACTTTGCTTGTTGATGTTGGCTTTTTGTAGTTTTGGTCTTGTTTGATTAGGATAAATATTGGCTATTTTTTCAAACTGGTGTGGGGTCCATTTTGTAGTGTTTTCACTGTATTACTGTGTTTTGGAACAAATACTTTACCCATTGCCTCTGATATAAGCCTGACTGCTTGTGCCAAGCTACGGAAGGGGTGAGCAGGGGTTTTCTGAGCTGTCTATCTCTTTACCCTGACTAGAGTGAGGGTGCCTGATTGGACAAAGTGCAAGCCAGAGACCTAATTTCTAAGACATACCATAAATCATACACCAAATGTAATGCTCATGACTTCACCCATAATTAAACCAATGCAATTACTTACAAATGTTATAAATGATGTAACAGATAAGACAATACATAACACTACTTTGACAGAGAAGTCTTTGAATGTAGTATCATTAATTAGTTTTGTTATGTGGTGTTGTTTGATTATATTTTGTTTATAGAAGTTGTTATTCATTGATATTTGCTAAGTTAAAGGGTCTCTTGTGGACTGCAGCAAATATTGTGCCACTATGAGTGTGACAAAGCAAAGCATGACTCTCAGCCCACCATCGCTTGACGGCTAAGCAGATTTCCGACTGCTACGTCGAGTTTGTCATTTAAAACAATGACAAAGTCCAAATAAATATGATAACTCAAGCTATCAAAAGAATGATTTCATTAAACCCAACTTGAAGTCAAATTTAATATAACAATTGCCCATATGGCAATTTTAGAAAATTGTCACTGTTGCCCTCAGCATTCCAGTGGCCATTTACGGCTGCTGGCAATGAGACAGCCTTCCACCCTTCTGGGGAAAGGTGTGAACAAATCCCAGGAATGAACACAAAGGGCCTGCAGTTGGAAGAGGTGTGACCTATCCCTGACAGTAAGGCCACACAGTTTCTGAGCTCAAAAGGTGAGCTTCAAAGGGGAAACCATATTTAAGGAGAAAATGATGAACACATAGAAAAGGGGCTGCTGTTTTTTGCATGGGATACATCTAGCTACACCTCTGGGCCATGCACCGAGAGAAGAGTGCTGACATATTGAGAAAGGAGATTCTGGGCTAACTAGATGCCACACTTTACAGGAAGTCTTTAGGCAGGAGGAGACATAATATTCTATTGGCCAGTTGCCACTGCACCCCAGAGGGCACACCGTGGGTATAAAAGTGGCAGCCCTGGCACCTAGACCTCAGATCACATCTGAACTGGGAAGATGACCGAAAAAGGACTGCCCGTTGTTCCCTGGATCTAAGACTGTCCTGTTGTATCCTGGACCTAGCAAACAAAGGCTGCACCAAAAATTGTACTGTGCCTGTTGTTTCTTGGGCTAGCAAAAAAAACTGGACAGTGATTGTGGTGCTCTGCTGAAGGAAAAGTCATCCCCAAGCTCCAGACGGAAAAAGTGACTCTAACAGCTAGTTGGCTCACTTCCTGCTACAACTACAGGGTCACAAAGGTTGGAGAACCCTACATTGGTGAGTAAATAGTCCAGAATGCCTAGCTACTGCTGACCGCTGTAGTGCACCTTAGGAGACCAAGTCCAGACCCTTAAAAGTTGCACCTGAGTTTGCTGGTCCCAGGAGAGTCTTCAAAGTGCAGTTTGGTTGCCCAGCAAGGAAGTTACTGGCAATTAAATGGAGCCACCCAGGATGGGTGCTGGCAGTTAAAGGGAACCTTCCATCCAGGGTGCTGTCCATAGGTGGCTCCATTGGTTTGCTCCTTGATCCCGCCAGAAGGGAGCAAACCTATATTCACTGACCAGGAGAGTGTGGGCAGGGAATTAGATATATATATTTCCTTCCCAAACTCTCCCGGGCAGGGAACAAGTCAGTGTCCTGGGGGATAGGGCCCCCTGCACAATGGCTCTCCTTGGGCCCCTGAGGGTTAGGGTCCATGGGGCCATCCTATGGTTCAAGGAGGGATCTCCCACACCTGCTCCCCAAATTACACATTGGGCCCTGGAGGATGGGGTTCCCAGGGTCATTTAGTGGCTCTGGGAGGGTGGCCTACCTCCCCTCCCCAAAGGAAGAGGGTCCCTCAGGCCTTTTCATGGCTCAGGGATGACGGTTACACACACCCCTTTCCAAAACAATAATATCGCCTCGGGGACATGTTCCTCTGGGTCTTTAAATAGCTTAGGATGGGGGCATGCGGCCCTCTCCTCTTTTAAATCACATTTGGTGACCTCCCCTCCTGGCCTTGGCTCACCCCGGGGGGATCAAAACTGAAAAGTGCAGGAGCCTGCTCTTTCTTTTTAACTTCTACAGTGCCCTGGACGAGCTGGTCTCGCCCTCGGCCATGATTGCCATGTGCCGAGGACAAAACCAGCTTGTCCTGCACCGGGCCCACGGGGGGAGCGCTAGCACTTCCCCCATAGGCCTCCCACCCACTCCCCCAGGGTAGGGATGGAAGGGGAATTGCTTCCCCTTCCACCCCCAAGTGATATCTGATGATGTCAGCGCACAATCGCACGCTGACCTCATCAGAGGCTGCCTCCCATCTTCCAGTGTGATCGGAAGAGAAATGCATTTAATTAGGCCAATCTGCCCCCAAGGGGGGGCCGAGACCACTAGGCACCAGGGATTTTTTATTTTTTATTTTTTTACAGATGGGGAGCAATTTTATTTTAGGCCATTTCTGCCAACCTGGGGGGCAGATCGGTCTACTTTTCTTAGGCCAATCTACTCCCAAGGGGGGCAGAAACCACTAGACACCAGGTGACATTTTGGTGCCAATTTCACGCAAGGGGAGAGACCCCTTAGGCAAGGATCGCTTTTAGGCCATTTCCACCCCTATTTCTATTAGGCCGATCTGCCCCCGGGGTGGGGGCAGAAACCATTTAGGCACCAGGGATTGGTGTGCATGTGTGTTTTGTTTGAGGGGGCAGCCCCTTGGGCAAGGGTCACTCCCTATGGGGCACATTACTGTTGGCCATTTCTGCCCCCCTTGGGGCCAGATCGGCCTTTTTTTTGTAAGGTCCATCTGCCCCCAAGGGGGACAGAAATCCCATCAGAGACCAGGGAAGATTTTTTTTCAAAAAAAGAGGGTGGGGGTATGGCTATACCCCACCCTAAATAAATGGGGACAAAGCTATTCTGCCTTCCGATGGGCAAATTGGGCAATTACCCCCGATCCACTCTCCGGGGGGATAGAAAGCCTACTAGATGCCAGGGAATTTAAAAAAAGTAAAAATAATGGGGTGGTGGCTACCAACCAGTATGGGCATGGTTATGCCCCCACCCCAATTGAAGGGGGTAACAGTCTTTCAGCTCTCCCCCCACACACTAAAACATCTTATCCCACGGCATGCAAGAGGACATTTGATTATTTTGGGTTTTGGTTTTAGATTTGGGTCATGAGAGCATGTCTAACTCTTAAAATCACCCCACTTGGAATGGTGAGGGCTGCACTTTTTGGACTTTGGGACGCTGCTATGTAGAAAAATCTACGAGACCTAGACACATCTGAAAACTAAACATCTGGGTGAGTCCAGGGTGGTGTGCTTCACATGCACCCCACACCATATTCTTACCCACAATGCCCTGCAAACCTCCAACTTGAAATCACACATTTTCCCACATTTTTGTGAGGAACCTTCAGGAATGCACAAATTCTTATCACCCAGCATTGTCCCATCTACAACGCTAAAAATTCTGCCCCACTTGTCAGCCTAAAAACTTTTTTTTGCAAACTGCCCTTTTGGACCTGCTTTGGTTCCCCCTCATTTTCAACATGTTTTTGGCTATTCCCTGTCACAGGCACTTGGCCCACCTACACAAGTGAAGTATCATTTTTACCGGGAAACTGAGGGGAACCTTGGGTGGTAGGAAATTTGTACCGGTGCGGTAAACCCACACAGAAATGTTAGAACATTTTGATTTTTTAGCTAAGTTTGAGGTTTGCTGAGGATTCTTGGTAAGAAAACACTGGGGAATCCACGCAAGTCACACCTCCCTGAACTCCCTCGGTGTCTAGTTTTCAGAAATGTTTGGGTTTGGTAGGTTTCCCTAAATGGCTGCTGAGCCCAGGACCAGAAACGCGGGTACCCACCCCCCAACACACACACAAAAACAGGTAGATTTGTATCTGATAATTTTGATGTATCCACATAGTGTTTAGGGGCATTTCCTGTTGGGGGCACTAGGCCTACCCACAAGCGAGGTACAATTTTTATCGGGAGACCTGGGGGAACGCTGGGTAGAAGGAAGTTTGTGGCTCCCCTCAAATTCCTGAACTTTGCAGCACCGAAATTTGAGGAAAAGGTGTTTTTTTGCCAAATTTTGAGGTTTGCTAAGCATTCTGGGTAACAGGACCTGGTGAGAGCGCCACAAGTTACCCCATCCTGGGTTTCCCTTTGTGTCTAGTTTTCAAAAATGTTCAGGTTTGCTAGGTTTTCCTAGGTGCCGGGTGAGCTAGAGGCCAAAATCCACAGCTAGGCACTTTGCCAAAACCAGGTAGGTTTTCTTTGGGAAAATGTGATGTTTCCACGTTATTCTTTGGGTCATTTACTGTCACGGGCACTAGGCCTAGCCACACAAGTGGGGTACTATTTTTATCAGGAGACTTGGGGGCATGCTGGGTGGAAGGAAACTTGTGGCTCCTTTTAGATTCCTGAACTTTCTATCACCGAAAGGAGAGGAAATAGTTTTTTTTTTGCCAAATTGTGACGTTTGCAAAGGAATCTGGGTAACAGAACCTGTTGAGAGTCCTAGAAGTCACCCTATCCTGGATTCTCCCAGGTGTCTAGTTTTAAAAAATGCACAGGTTTGGTACGTTACCTTGGTGCCGGGTGAGCTAAAGGCCAAAATCCACAGCTAGGCACTTTCCAAAAAACACGTCAGATTTCAATGTAAAAATGTAATGTGTCCATGTTGCGTTTCCTGTCGCGGGCATTAGGTCAACCCACGCAAGTGAGGTACCATTTTTATCGGGAGACTTGGGGAAACACAGAACAGAAGAACAAGTGTTATTGCCCCCTGTCTTTTTCTACATTTTGTCCTTCCAAATGTAAGACAGTGTGTAAAAAAGACATCTATTTGAGAAATGCCCTGTAATTCACAAGCTAGTATGGGGACCCCGTAATTCAGAGATGTGCGAACAACCACTGCTTCTCAACACCCTATCGTATGCCCACAAAAAATAGTAAAAATGGGGTATGTCCCAGTAAAATGCCAAAATTGTGTTGAAAAATTTGGATTTCTGATTCAAGTCTGCCTGTTCCTGAAAGCAAGGAAGGTTGTGATTGTAGCACAGCAAACCATTTGTTGATGCCATTTTCAACGAAAAAAACACAAGCTTTGTTCTGCAGACCTTTTTTCAGATTTTTGAGCTCTGTAAACTTTGAAACGGTGCTGCTTAAAATAAATCGTGAGGTTCGCCATCATAGCAGATGACATAAGACTAGTGAACATGTAAACAGGGGATAGATATTTCACTGTGCAGGACCTAACAATGCCTTAAGTAACTTCGAGGGCTGGTTTAAGAAATGTTATTTTTTATTGTAGCTACAGTTCACGTACACACATAACCCAAACTTGTTTCACATTGGCAAAATAAATCCGCACTGCAGAGTTTTTGGTGGAAATGCAGAATTTTCTCGGTGCCTATGTAATTTCTCTCTCTTCTTGCACTTCCAGACAGCCTTGAAAATGAAAGAATAATTGTTGGGTGGTAAAGTACAGAGGTTAATTTATGAAAGAATAAGTATGGGTGCCCAAAGCTCAGCTGAGCAGCCCACAGCCTTGCAACTAAATGTTGCCACACTGAATACCAAGGCTTGTAGTCTTAAATCCACCTCATTCCTCTTTAATCCATTATGAGAAACTCCTTGCCTGTTTATCTAGCTCTTGCAGGTCCCTGCCTTCTCTCTATATGACAGGTTTTACTGTCATTCTCTTGTTCCATTTTTCCACTTTGTACTGGGATGGAAGCGGTGGGAGATGTTGGCAAAACTAAGCAGTATCTCTGAAACTGGCAGATGTGCCGGGGACAGCTACTTTTTTAGGAGTTTGCCACTGGTGCTGCTGAATGTCTGGATTACCAAATACAAAGATTACCTAGCTTTGATTTCAATTTATGCTTCTTTCATCAAACACTGTACACTTCCTAACTCTTTATCTCACTTTTGCAAGTTATTTTCATCCCTGCTTTCTTCATTTGTTAAAATGTTCCAATCTTTCTTCTCCTTTTCCCCATGGGTCTTGATTATGAAATGCAGTCTGGTTCCCAAAAATGATTGCCAGTTCTAACACCCGAAACTATCTGCTAAATTCAGCAATAATTATAATGGTAGTACAGGTGAGTAGAAGATGGGCTGCGCAGTGTGCATCTGCGCAATGAGCCTTCACAGGGAAGTCGTTCAGCTGGAGTTACTTAACTGCCCACCAGTAGCTCTGTATTCTGTAATACCTGGAACAAGAAAATACTGTGGCAGTAGAGGTATGGGGTGGGGTGGGGGGGTGGGGGGCGGGAATTGTCCATAGGATCAAGGCCCAGATATGCTCAGGAGATATGTGCATCAAGGCGAAGACAGACCTTATAGATATCAAATAGCTTGCTAACTAACCTTTCCGGGATTTTGAAAAATAAATGAACAGTAGGAGACTCATTTTTGAAGACAATTATCAAATGTATGCTCTGAGATTTACGTTTTCCCATGAGCACATATTTACTCACAGAACTCTTTCAGCGTAGGAATCGCATATTCTCATGTGAGAACATAAACATGAGAAAAAATCAGAGGAAACACAAATTCACTCATTTGCTTCTTTTACACTGAAAAAGCTTTTACTGAGGAGAACCACTTTCACTTACATCTCCACCAGTTTAGAATGGTTTTCTCCTTCGCCGTACCCTGTCATTGATAGGAGTACACTTCCAATGCTTTCCAGTGTGGGAGAGGGACAAAAGAATTTATTCAAATATGTAATTTGATGGTTATGAATTGTGCACAGGAGAAGATGTATTCACATGTAAAGCTGTGTGCAAAATCAGCTTTCCTCATTTGCAAACGTGTTTTTGCAGACCTCTATCTGGAAGTTAAATTGTGTCAGTATGCTTTGCATGTGCAAACATTTACAAGAATGTGCCTTCATTTAATGTGTTCAGTTTTGTTATCGTCTTTGGCATTACATTGAGACATAGGTCGTCTGAAGATCTACAGGTCTCGCCCCATATTTTTTCCTTTGTCTCATCAGAAACTGTAAAAGCCGTTCTCCATCGATGCAGTTGTTTTGGTTGCCTCTCCTTTTATTCGAGCCTATTAGTAGGCAAGAGTGAAACTGTGTGAACGTTTTGCACCATAAATTGTATAAGCCCCATTACTTCTTAGCTCAGTGTAAGATATTGATGTCCAGAGAGGAAAACATGCACTTATAAGAATGTGACTTCTTCAGGATGTGGTGGGAAACATCCTGTAGCTGAACTAGGGCTCGGAAATTCCCCCGCAAACTCACTGTTATCAGAGAGTGGAAGATACTATCCTCAACACACAAAGTTGTCTCTCAAATTGTAAATATAATCCAAATGCGCGATCAGTTTTTTCACTGTGCTTTGTAAACGTAGGCAAACATAATAGGTCAAAGTCAACTTCAGTACAAATTCAGCATTTAAGAAGTCAGCCTGGGGCTGTAATGTAAATGTTTAAGATGACAGAGATTGTGGAGAAGACAGAGTGGAAGTCTACAATCCACCGTCTAAATTCACGACCCAAGGGAATGGTGGGAACATCTTGAGGTTCCAAAAAGGAGGAGTGTCTCTAGAAGGGGCAAACTATTCTCAGATCTACGCCCTTTACTGTGGAATAAACCTGGATTGGAAATCAGATCCAATGCAAACTTGTGCTTACTAAATAGGACAGAATGCGACAATCGCTACTGAGAGGAAATTAGGGCCCATATTTATACTTTTTTAGCGCCGCATTTGCGTCGTTTTTTTACACAAAATCAGTGCAAACTTACAAAATACAATAGTATTTTGAAAGTTTGCGCTGCTTTTGCATCCAAAAATGACGCAAATGCGGAGCTAAAAAGTATAAATATGGGCCTAGGTTTTCAGAGACAATTAATGGGTGAACACTCACTTGCTTTCATTGTTCCAAGATTCTAAGGCCTCTATGCTATTGCTATGTCTCAGTGACTGTTCTTGTCACTGATTCTCATGCTGTGACTTTATTCAAACTAGATGCCCATGAAAAACATAATCTGTCTTTACTGGTAGAAGTGATAAAAACTATTGTATATGAAATAAGTACACTCTGCCGTATATTATAAGGCTATTGTAAGTCATCAAGGAGTTCTTTGACTATAAACAAAAATGAGGCCGATGGTTCATTAAACTCAGAGGTGGCTTGCAGTATTCTTTTAATATATAGATGAGTTCATTCACTCCTGAGCATAGTAAAACTCCATGCACAGTAATCAATGCCTAATTTGAGCAGGTGATTTCCATGTTCGGCACCAGGACTTAATTGTCAACACTGGCACTTATTACACTCCACCACAGGGTGGTGTTTGTCTAATTTTTTAGATGAGCGAATCACCAGCTGAAATGAAAAATTTCCTAACTAGCATTAAGGGAAATTTCGTATCTATTAAGGCCACAGAGGCAAAGATGATGCTCAACTTTCTTTACTTTATTCTTACAGTAGCCATAAGAAAAAACTACAACTCCCATGTCAACCATGTTAAGCCACAACACATGACCAATTCAACCATTAATGATGTTTATAACCGTCCATAACACAGCATCATCCTCCACTAGTCCTCTTTCTCTGTGTGAATGGCTGCGGCAGAAAAACATCTCCAGGGTCATTTTGAACCTCATTGTTTCTCTTCGTTAACTGAAAAAAACATGAAGTTAACCATCTGTACACGCTTGTCACTCGTTCACAATATTCGTGATATAAATCATAACTGTTTGTACCAAAAAGTTTTTGTGAGTCAACCCTATAAGTCTGATACGAAAGAAAAATATACTTATGCTGACACAGACCATGATTCTCTTTCCAAATAGATGGATTCCGCATGAAAAGAGGGGGATAATCTTAGGCCAAATGTCCTTAATAGAACTGAAATTTTCCCTCATACTAGCTATGAAACTTTGCATTCTATGTCAAGACCAGAGGCTTGATTATGCTTGTTCACAGCTTGCTTAACACCACAGAAGCCAACAGGGAAACTGGCTTGAAATAGAATCTCTTAAGCATTGAGTAAGAAGACCAATCTGCTATTTGCAAGATATTATGCAATCGGACTCCTAAAATGTAGGCTTTTGAGGACATCGCACTCATGGACCAATAATCACCAAACACAGAAATGTCTATGCCAGCCTCTTGCATCACCCATCTTACTCATCTAACCTTGGCAGGAGAAGAGACTGGTTGATGCAGTTTTCTAATGGCAATTTATTACTGCTTTACCGCTCAGGGTAGCAAGACACACTTTCATATTCTTGCAACCAGCGCAAGCCCCATGTCAAGCTCATAAACAAACAGAGTACTTTGTTTACATCCCAGGTCAGAGTATATTTGGGTTTTGGGGTTTTGGCGAGCCTGATGCCTTTGATCAATTTGCATATTAGAGAATGTGAACCAACTGTCTTACTTGCAATTGGAATGTGTCCAGCTGATATGATCGATCTGAAAAAACTGATGGTGGAGTATGCTCTACCTATCTTTGCCAATACTGCCAGAAAATTCAAAACAAGTACAATGTTGGACCCCATGGGATCTAAGTGACATTCCATGCGCCAACCACTCCAAGCAGAGCATGTCGATTTGTATTGTTTGTGGGTCCCTGAGGCCCAAGCATTTGCCCTAAATGTGGAAGCCAGTCTCAAAAGCTCTGGCATGTTCCACTGTCACCTGAGATTTTCCATGTCATCCCGGTCAGTAGGCCGTCCTTGATCAGTGGATAGATCTCTCATCCCAGTCCCTGTAAGATTTTCTGAAACGATGGAAAGAGCACAGGACAATCACTCAGCATTTCAAGAAGAGGGGACCAAGCTTGAGAGTTCTATAGCGGCGACAATGGAATCTGCTTGCTGAAGCCTAGCCTGAGTCGCCACCGTGGTAATCATGATGAATGGAGGGAAGGTATAGCTCAACCCTCTGCTCCAATACCAGAGAAATATATGCACTGCTGTGGCTCTGGGTCTCGGCCTCCAGTGGAAGAACTGCAGAACCTGTGCATTCAATCTCGACATAAAGAGGTACCAAATGAGAAAAATCCCATCTCTGGCAAAAGAGGTGGAAGACGTGAGGGTGAAGTTTCTAATCACTGGAATCCATCAGAAAGTGAGAGTACCAGTCTGCCACTGTGTTGGAGGTGCCCAGGAGGTAGATGGCGGACACTAAAATGTCCTTCTCTAGGCAATAATGCTAAAAGTCCCTGGCTATCTCCAACAGAGACCTAGACATACCAGATTGCTGATATATTGCACAGCTAAGATGTTGTCCATTTTCAATCAAATGCAACACCTCACTCGGCTCTTTACCAGGCTGTTAAACATGAAGCAACCTGTCTGAAGTTCAAGGCAGTTGATATGAAGGTTCAGTTCCTCATAGGACCAAAGTGCCCTTAATGAGACAACCCCACATCTGGCACCCCAGCAGCTGGTATCTGATTCTATCACCTGCAGTTGATCCAAAAATAGCCTGGCTGTTCCACGCCCACATGTGGTTCAGACAGCAGGTTAGTTCTGTCTTTGTTTCCTCTGTCAAGAATATCTCCTCCATGTAGGATACTCCCTTTTGAATGTGATAGTGTTTCAAACATTCTAGTGTCCATAGAGCAGTGGTCCGGGAAAGTTGGCCTGCATTGAGGAAGATATGAGTCCTAGTATCCATGCCAGATTCCCTAGGGAGATGAGATCAGACAATTTATAGGCAGTCAACATCCTCTTGATTATCCAGATCTTGACCATGGGTAACTCCAGGGTCACTGCTAGTGCGTTGATTGTAAATCAGAGGAAATCCATCCTGTGTTTCAGTCTCAGATCTGATTTGGAGGTGTTGATAATGAAACCCAAGTCTTCCAAAAGTCAAACTGCCATCTGGGCCCTGATACTTGAGAGTGTTCTTGTCCTGGGCCATGAGAATGCATGCCATCTAGGTCAAATATCAACCAGCAGTCTGGTAACGGCAACCAAGCTACCCATGGTTAGAGGAGCTTCCAGAAACACTAATGGGCAAACTACAGGCCGAAAGGAAGAACCCTGAATTCTTAGACCCAGAATCTCCAGAGACACTAAAGAAACCTCTGGTGGCGCAGAAAAATCGATACCATCAGACACGCATCTTTCAAATCCAGGTTGCCAAGCCAGTCTCCTTGTCTGTGGAGGTCTGTGAGAAGATGGATGCCCTCCATCTTGAAGTGGAGGTATATCAACAACTGTTGAACTCCCTCAAATTGAATGCTGGACACAATGTCTTGTCTTTCTTGTTTACAACAAATATATTGCTAAGAAACCCCCTTGGGTGGAGGAAGGATCTCTCTATAGCCCTTTTGTTCTTCAGATTTTGAATCTCCAGTTCTATTAAGGTAGTAACCTCCTCTGAAAAAGTAAGGATAAACGGTCTGTACTGCTGTCTTGGGGTACTCCAGAACTCTATGGATTCCTTGGACTGTTTGAAGGACCCATGTATCTGAGGATATCAATCAATCAATCAATCAATCAATCATATTTATACAGCGCTACTCACCCGTGAGGGTCTCAAGGCGCTGGGGGGGGTCACTGCTGCTCGAAGAGCCAGGTCTTGAGCCTCCTCCGGAAGGCGAGGTGGTCCTGGGTGGTCCTGAGGTGGGCGGGAAGGGCATTCCACGTCTTGGCTGGCAGGTAGGAGAAGGATTTCCCACCTGCAGTGGTTCGGCGGATGCGAGGGACGGCGGCGAGAGCGAGGCTGGTGGATCGAAGTTGACGGGTGGGCGTGTAGAAGGTGAGGCGACGGTTGAGGTATTCGGGGCCCTTGTTGTGGAGGGCTTTGTGTGCATGGGTGAGGAGCCTGAAGGTGATCCTTTTATTGACGGGTAGCCAGTGCAGGTGTCTCAGGTGGGCCGAGATGTGGCTGTGGTGGGGTATGTCGAGGATGAGGCGTGCAGAGGCATTTTTTATTCGCTGGAGACGTTTCTGAAGTTTTGCGGTGATTCATGCGTATAGGGTGTTTCCATAGTCTAGGCGGCTTGTGACGAGGGCGTGGGTCACAGTTTTTCTGGTGTCAGCGGGTATCCAGCGGAAGATCTTTCGGAGCATGCGGAGTGTGAGGAAGCAAGAAGACGAGACGGCGTTGACTTGCTTGGTCACAGTGAGAAGGGGGTCCAGGATGAATCCGAGGTTGCATGCGTGGTCTGAGGGGGTCGGTGCGGTGCCCAGGGCCGTGGGCCACCAGGAATCGTCCCAGGCGGACGGGGAGTTTCCGAGGATGAGGACTTCCATCTTGTCTGAGTTCAGCTTCAGGCGGCTGAGTTTCATCCATTCTGCGACGTCTTTCATTCCATTCTGCAGGTTGGTTTTGGCAGTGGCTGGGTCTTTGGTGAGGGAGAGTATCAGCTGGGTGTCGTCGGCGTAGGAGATGATGTTGATGTTGTGTTTGCGTGCGATGTTGGCGAGGGGGCTCATGTAGACATTGAAGAGAGTAGGGCTGAGCGAGGAGCCCTGTGGGACGCCGCAGATGATCTCGGTGGGATCCGAGCAGAAAGGCGGGAGGTAGACTCTTTGGGAGCGGTCAGAGAGAAAAGAGGCGATCTAGTCCAGGGCCTGTCCTTGGATACCGGTGGAGCGGAGGCGGGTTATTAGGGTTCGGTGGCAGACGGTGTCGAAGGCAGCCGAGAGGTCGAGGAGGATGAGGGCGGCTGTTTTTCCGTTGTCCAGCAGGGTTCGGATGTCGTCGGTGACTGCGATGAGGGCGGTTTCCGTGCTGTGGTTGGCCAGAAATCCGGATTGGGAGGGGTCGAGCAGGTTTTCGTCTTCGAGGAAGTTGGTCAGTTGTTTGTTGATGGCCTTCTCGATGATTTTGGCCGAGAAGGGGAGGAGCGAGATGGGGCGGAAGTTCTTCAGGTCGCTGGGGTCCACCGTGGGTTTCTTCAGGAGAGCGTTGACTTCTGCGTGTTTCCAGCTCTCGGGGAAGGTGGCAGATGCAAACGAGCTGTTGATGATGGTCTGGAGATAGGGGGCGATGCTGGTGTCGGCTTTGTTGAAGATGTAATGTGGGCAAGGGTCCGAGGGGGCACCAGAGTGGATGGTGTTCATGGTAGTTTTGGTCTCTTCGGCGCTGATGGGTGTCCAGGCGTTGAGGGTGACAGCTGGGGCTGTAAGTTCCGTGGTGGTCGGCGGGATCTGTGGACCGAAGCTGTCGTGTAGGTCGGTGATCTTTCGATGGAAGAAGGTAGCAAGGGAGTTGCAGAGTTCTTGTGAGGGCGTGATGGAGTTGGAGCTGGCGTTGGGATTGGAGAGCTCTTTGACGATGTTGAAGAGTTCTTTGCTTTTGTGGGTGTTCTTGTCTAGTCTCTCTTTGAAGGATGCTTTTTGGTGGCGTGGATCAGCTGGTGGTGTTCGCGGGTGGCGATTTTGAGGGCTGACATGTTTTCTGCGGTGTGATCTTTGCGCCAGGTTTTCTCGAGGGTACGGCAGGTTTTCTTGGATTCTTTGAGGGCGTCTGTGAACCATTGAGGTTTCCTGGTGTTGGTCTGTCTTGGGAGGCGTCTGAGGGGGGCGAGGTTGTCAGCGCAGTTGGTGACCCACTGTGTGAGGTTGAGGGCTGCGTTGTTGGCGTCGGAGGTGATGGTAGGTTGGTTGTGGTTGAGAGTGGAGAGTAGCTGTTCTGTGGAGATTTTGTTCCAATGTCTGCGTGAGATAGGTTGTGTGCGAAGGTGGAGAGTCTTGCGTCTGAAGGTGAAGTGGACACATCTGTGGTCGGTCCAGTGTATTTCAGAGGAGTGGCTGAAGGATACGTGGTTGCTGGCGGAGAAGATGGGGTCGAGCGTGTGTCCAGCGATGTGGGTGGGGGTGTTCACCAGTTGCTTGAGGCCGAGGTTGGCGAGGTTGTCGAGCAGGGTGGTGGTGTTGGTGTCGTTGTTCTGCTCCAGGTGGAAGTTCAGGTCTCCGAGGAGGATGTAGTCTGGCGAGGCTAGGGCGTGCAGGGAGATGAAGTCTGTGATGGATTCGCTGAATAGGGCGCGTGGTCCAGGGGGCCTGTAGACGAGAGTTCCTCTGAGAGTGGTCCTGGGGTCGGTGTGGATCTGGAAGTGCATGTGTTCGGCGGCGAGGGGGGTGTCTTCGGTGGAGGTAGTAACGTTGATGGAGCTCTTGTATATGATGGCGATTCCTCCTCCGACTTGTTTGGTGCGGTCTTTCCTGGCGATCTTGTAGCAGTCGGGGATGGCAATGGCGATGTCGGGGGCTGATGAAGCGTTCCTCCAGGTCTCAGTGATGAAGGCGACGTCCGGTGCGGTAGAGTCCAGGAGGTCCCATAGTTCAATGGCGTGGTTGTGGATGGAGCGTGCGTTGATGAGGGTGCACTTGAGGTGGTTGTTGGCGCGTGGGCTGGTGGATGGGGTGCAGTCACGGTGGAAGGTATGCTTGCAGGTTTGACAGGCGAAGGGTCCATGAGTGCGTTTCGGGCTGGCTTGGTAGCAGGTTGTATTTCTTCCCGGGTTGAGTGCGTGGAGGGAGGCGGCGTCGTAGCAGTGCTGGGGGTTTTGGGAGCGCTGGGGGCCAGGGGTTCTGGCGCTGGTTGCAGTCCAGGCATGGACGGGCGCAGACGGGCTTGCCTTTGGCGCGCCTTTGGCAGCAGCCACCATAAGAGGGAGGCGGGGGGGAGGGGTCAGCTGGGGGCAGGAGGCGGGAGGGAGATGAATGGGAGTAGGGGGGGCGGGCCGCACAGGTGGCAGCGGCGGGAAAGCAGAGGCGGGAGGCCGGAAAAAAAAAAAAGAGAAAGTGGGAAGAAAAGGGGAAATTCACAGAAGACAGAAGAAACAGAGGAGCTGGATGAAGAGAGAGAGCAGAAGAAAAACGAGGAGCTGGACAAAGAGAGAGAGCACAGAAGACAGAAGAAAAATGAGGAGCTGGACAAAGAGAGAGAGCAGAAGAAAAACGAGGAGCTGGACAAAGGGAGAGAGCACAGAAGACAGAAGAAAAACGAGGAGCTGGACAAAGAGAGAGAGCAGAAGAAAAACGAGGAGCTGGACAAAGAGAGAGAGCACAGAAGACAGAAGAAAAACGAGGAGCTGGACAAAGAGAGAGCAGAGGAAAAACGAGGAACTGGACAAAGAGAGAGAGAGCAGAAGAAAAACGAGGAGCTGAACAAAGAGAGAGAGCACAGAAGACAGAAATAAAACGAAGAGCTGGACAAAGAGAGAGAGCAGAAGAAAAACGAGGATCTGGACAGGGGAGAGCGCAAAGGAGCACTTACGGTCTGCTGGAGGTGGCAGGGGCCTGGGCAGGTGGAGCTGCAGTGGCGGGGGAAGCGACCTACCCTAGGGTCAAGGGTTGCTGTCTCTGCCGCGCAGCAGCCGCCATAAGAGGGAGGTGGGGGGGGAGGGGTCAGCTGGGGCGGGAGGCGGGAGGGAGGGCGACGAATGGGAGCAGGGGGGCGGGGCCACACGGGTGGCAGCGGCGGGAAAGCAGAGGGCGGGTGGTGGGAGGCCGAAAAAAAAAAAAAGAGAAAGTGGGAAGAAAAGGGGAAATTCACAGAAGAAAAATGAGGAGCTGGACAAGGAGAGAGAGCAGAAGAAAAACGAGGAGCTGGGCAAAGAGAGAGAGCACAGAAGACAGAAGAAAAATGAGGAGCTGGACTAAGCGAGAGATCAGAAGAAAAACGAGGAACTGGACAAAGAGAGAGAGCAGAAGAAAAACGAGGAGCTGGACAAAGAGAGAGAGCACAGAAGACAGAAGAAAAACGAGGAGCTGGACAAAGAAAGAGAGCAGAGGAAAAACGAGGAGCTGGACAAAGAGAGCAGAAGAAAAACGAGGAGCTGGACAAAGAGAGAGAACACAGAAGACAGAAGAAAAACGAGGAGCTGGACAGGGGAGAGCACAAATGAGCACTTACGGTCTGCTGGAGGTGGCAGGGGCCTGGGCAGGTGGAGCTGCAGTGGCGGGGGAAGCGACCTAGCGACCTCCTATTTTTGCAGGCACTCTGCCATTCTGTCCCCAGTCTTGCCATGGTAGACAATCTGGTTCTCACCTGTGGAGTTGCAGGTGTCTCTGCCACTGCCTCTGGTGGTGCATCCTTCAATGAATTTGCACCTGGAGAGGAAGAAAGGTGTATATCCTTTCTGGTCATTCCAATCAGATTGTCTGGGACCTTGGCTCAAGTGGGAACCCTGCTGCAAGAGAAGGCCGGATAAACAGTCCTGTCCACATTCATCCCATACAAAACTCTGGGGCGTAACACCTTTTTCAGTGGCGTTTGCTCCTTATCATGGACTGTGCAGGCCTGTGCAAATATGGCCAAATATTTTACGAAGATTAACCTTTGGCTTCTGGACCTGCAGCCATGGAGGCCAGCTCCTCGAGCTTGGGGTCCAAGCAAAGAAGGAGAGAACACCCCAGTTCAGTGGAAAGGGCACTGTTGGTGTTTCTTAAAAGGCATACCTCCCTCTGGGTCCATCCTGAAAGAGAGAATCTCTGGATTAATCAGTTTTCCCGATTGCTCGGCGTCTTCTGCCACTTCCATAATCTTTGTGATTAGGCCACAAATATCTGGAAACTTGTCCTCTCATGATTGCCAAGACCTATATTTGCTCCTTTTGGGATCATTGATGAGTCTTCCCACAAAGGTGACCATAGTGGCATCTAATTCAGGAGTGGCAGCGACCTTTCCCTCAATGGAGGGTCTCTGGCATTACGCCCAAAGTTTATTACGCCCTTCCTTGTCCAAGAAGTGCCTTAGGCATTGCTTGAGGTAATATGCCACCTTGGAGAAAGGCTTCCAATCCAAGGAGTAGGATACTGGATATCTTTGGGATCAAAAGGTCCTTGACTAGATCCCGATCATCGGGGGCTGTGACCGAATCATTCTTCAAATTTTTCTTAAAACTACCTGAAGAATGCCAGTCCCTAGAGCTTTAGATGTCTTGTCCGAGTCAAAGGAGGAGTGGTAGTCAGTGTCATCATGGTCTCTGTCTTGATCATGGTCAGACCATTGGGCCCCCAAAGGGGTATCTTCAGATGCAAAAAGCCCACTGGGACCCACCATTACCTGGGAAAGGTCAGCCTGGGTAGTTTGTAACAAGTGGTGCAATCTTCCAAAGAAGTATGCGAGGTGTTTAGAGGGTTTGTAACTATAGGCCCTGCAGGGGGTCTCACCTACACCAGAACAGTGTGTCCATGAAAGAGTGTCCATAGGGCCCTTGGGATTCTTGGCGGGGGCACTCTAATTTCTGCAAAGTGTTGATCGTAGCATTTTGCAATGCCTTAGAGACTGCAAGATCAATCATCTCCACCATTTCCTGATCAATGGCATATTGCCCCGACCACCACCTCCCTTTGTCCAACATACATGTGGTTGTCTGTCATCCTAAGATTAGGGCAACCTAAAACACTACACCCCAAAAGATACAAGGGGAAACCCTAGCATTAAGGTGGCAGTGAAAAGGTCAGCATTCCTCTGAATAAATGAATACATTTGAAATGAGGGCATTGGCCAAAAACTAAAAAGGCCAATGCAACTCTGTGATGGAAAAGCAATTGATCCAGATAATTCTTCCCCTTAAGAATAGACAACTACCATTGCTCTCTCCCCTCAACCGCAGCCCAGTAGTGCTGATAGAGTACACTGCGGTGGGGCAAGAGAAGGAGAGAGTGGAGCCTCAGGGGAGTAGCTTTGGTGCCTCTCTCGTGCACTCTGCTTGTTGTTTAATATATTTTAACATTATGTGCCAGTGTGATTGTTGCTAAATCTTAAATTCACGCACCCCAATCTTACTGACCAGGCTACGTCCGTGTAGAGCCTTGGCTGGCCCACGTGAAACAGGACGGAGTGCCACCTTTTAACAGCCCCCCCACCCCCAGCGCTGCCTCCGAAATACAATGACAGGAATGTGTAGGGGTGAGGGAATAAGCGGAATATGAAGAAAATCACACCCACAAGGGCAAATAGTTGCCTAAATAAGATGCCAGAGGTGGGCTTGGCTGCCATGAGCAACAAAGAAAGAAGACTATCACCGGATGATGCTGTGTTATGTATGGTTATGGACATCATTATTAGTTGGATTGGTCATGTGTCATGGCTTTGCATGGTTAACAAAGGAGTTGTAGTTTTGTCTTATGGCTGCTGTGATACAGTAAAGAAAGTTGAGTATAATCAAGCCTCCTGTCCTGACATAGAATTGACTAACATTTGCCATCCAAGCCATTTTTATAGCTTTGGGGGGCCTAGATTAAGCTGAATTGTGTCACTTGTAGGAAGGAGTGTGCCGGTTGGTAGCTGTGTCGGTACTGTTATTGGCAGCGTTGGCAGGGACAATATTTGGTGCAAGCTGCAGTGACCTCCTGACAAAGCCCCTGGCACTTGTATTTTTTTTTTTGTAAATTAAGGAAGAAAGTGTTCACCTTTCAGAACTTGCATGTGGCTGTGACCGGAAGCTTCGTTGAGAAAGCTCTGCTTCATATAAACCTGATTACTTATCTTCAGAATCAAAGGGGAACTGGACGGATACTTTCCGCTATCAGACCTCTCGCCTGTTCTTCGTCCGCCCATGAGACTGGCTCCGTGGAGAGATAGCAATGGATTGCTATTTAAAACAGTCAAATAAATACATATAAACATTAAAACGTGATAAATGCATCTAGGATTTGGTTTCGTTTTAAGATGTACATACAGTTCCTTTTCTAGCCAGCAGGTGACAGGATTGCACAATAAACTACGAAAAACTGGTAACTTAAGCGCTGTCAATTGGCGTGTTGAGAAAGCAACTAAAGAAATAAGGCTACGAGTTACCAGTTACTTGTTGAATTTGTGTTGAGCAAGTCAAATGAAGCAACTAGGCAACAAGGAGAGCGGTGGAATGTCGAGTACATCCAGCCGGTTGTTACATATAAGTGCTTGGAGACAATTAGCTGCGCTCGAAAATGCATGTCTGGAGAAATATCCAGGACTCCCACTTCCTCTCATACTTGGTCTAGGGCATATTCTTTTTTTCTTTTTTTTTTTTTTAAAAGAACTGCAGTTCCGAAGAAAATTCCGAGCGTAGAAAGGTCCAATAAAATGTAGATAGACTGTGTGAAAGGAAAGGCTAATAATTTCCATAACAAAGCCAGAGTGATAAGAAGGGTACATATTACCAGTAAGGCGAGTACTGGGTGGGCAGAATTCACAATTCCGGCAGGTATCGTCTCAAGTAAATCCGTCAATTTGGTGTATTCTTGTTCCTTTACTGTGTCCCAAGCTTGCTTTATTTGTGTCTTAATCATTTTAGCAGATTGGATGTAACTGGTTTTCTTGTAGACGTAATGAGGTCCCTTAATTTTATAATAAATTGCCATGATAAGAAGGGACTTGCTAAGTTTGTACTGCCTGATTCTTTATGCGCCAATCTAAGTTAGTGATATTTGTATTGTTATTTGTGTGTTACCCAAGAATAAAAGAATAATAGAAATACAAAATAAAAGTAAACAAATAAATGACACCCCAAAACCACTCATAGTTCTTCGGGAAGCTGTATGCTTTATTTATGACCATCCATCAAATAAGGAGCGGTCTGTTGGCGGACAAAATAACTACCTAAAGGTCCTTTTCCTGATTAGAAGGCCTCTGAAGCCCGTCAATCAGGGCACAGCAAGAACACCCATGAGTCTGCGCTTCAGCCCCTAACCCTCTGAAGCACCGACCTACCAGTGGACCACACAGCACCTATGCCTCCCTTTTTCTGGTCAGATCTTAGATGGCTGACCGTCCAGGTGTCTTCAGCTAAGAGTGAACTGACAAGCTTCGAAACACCACCAACCGAGTAAAACATCCAACTTATGCTCAGCAATGCAAATCAGGCTCCAGTCTAGCTGACATCATCACAAAAAAAACCTAGATGCACACTGAGAAGTAGAGCTCACTCTCACTTCCACACTTCTCATTGACATTTTCATTCCTGTAGGATATAGTATTAAACACATGTAAGGAAATGCCTCCTTGGCATGGTTGCCCCCTGACTTTTTGCCTTTGCTGATGCTATGTTTACAATTGAAAGTGTGCTGAGGCCTGCTAACCAGGCCCCAGCACCAGTGTTCTTTCCCTAACCTGTACTTTTGTATCCACAATTGGCAGACCCTGGCATCCAGATAAGTCCCTTGTAACTGGTACTTCTAGTACCAAGGGCCCTGATGCCAAGGAAGGTCTCTAAGGGCTGCAGCATGTCTTATGCCACCCTGGAGACCTCTCACTCAGCACAGACACACTGCTTGCCAGCTTGTGTGTGCTAGTGAGAACAAAATGAGTAAGTCGACATGGCACTCCCCTCAGGGTGCCATGCCAGCCTCTCACTGCCTATGCAAGTATAGGTCAGTCACCCCTCTAGCAGGCCTTACAGCCCTAAGGCAGGGTGCACTATACCATAGGTGAGGGTACCAGTGCATGAGCATGGTACCCCTACAGTGTCTAAACAAAACCTTAGACATTGTAAGTGCAGGGTAGCCATAAGAGTATATGGTCTGGGAGTCTGTTATGCACGAACTCCACAGCACCATAATGGCTACACTGAAAACTGGGAAGTTTGGTATCAAACTTCTCAGCACAATAAATGCACACTGATGCCAGTGTACATTTTATTGCAAAATACACCCCAGAGGGCACCTTAGAGGTGCCCCCTGAAACTTAACCGACTGTCTGTGTAGGCTGACTAGTCCCAGCAGCCTGCCACACTAGAGACATGTTGCTGGCCCCATGGGGAGAGTGCCTTTGTCACTCTGAGGCCAGTAACAAAGCCTGCACTGGGTGGAGATGCTAACACCTCCCCCAGGCAGGAGCTGTAACACCTGGCGGTGAGCCTCAAAGGCTCACCCCTTTGTCACAGCCCAGCAGGGCACTCCAGCTTAGTGGAGTTGCCCGCCCCCTCCGGCCACGGCCCCCACTTTTGGCGGCAAGGGTGGAGGGAACAAAGAAAGCAACAAGGAGGAGTCACTGGCCAGTCAGGACAGCCCCTAAGGTGTCCTGAGCTGAGGTGACTCTAACTTTTAGAAATCCTCCATCTTGCAGATGGAGGATTCCCCCAATAGGGTTAGGATTGTGACCCCCTCCCCTTGGGAGGAGGCACAAAGAGGGTGTACCCACCCTCAGGGCTAGTAGCCATTGGCTACTAACCCCCCAGACCTAAACACGCCCTTAAATTTAGTATTTAAGGGCTACCCTGAACCCTAGAAAATTAGATTCCTGCAACAACAAGAAGAAGGACTGCCTAGCTGAAAACCCCTGCAGAGGAAGACCAGAAGACAACAACTGCCTTGGCTCCAGAAACTCACCGGCCTGTCTCCTGCCCTCCAAAGAACTCTGCTCCAGCGACGCCTTCCAAAGGGACCAGCGACCTCTGAATCCTCTGAGGACTGCCCTGCTTCGACGACGACAAGAAATTCCCGAGGACAGCGGACCTGCTCCAAAAAGACTGCAACTTTGTTTCAAGAAGCAGCTTTAAAGAACCCTGCAACTCCCCGCAAGAAGCGTGAGACTTGCAACACTGCACCCGGCGACCCCGACTCGGCTGGTGGAGAACCAACACCTCAGGGAGGACCCCCGGACTACTCTACGACTGTGAGTACCAAAACCTGTCCCCCCTGAGCCCCCACAGCGCCGCCTGCAGAGGGAATCCCGAGGCTTCCCCTGACCGCGACTCTCTGAAACCTAAGTCCCGACGCCTGGAAAAGACCCTGCACCCGCAGCCCCCAGGACCTGAAGGACCGGACTTTCACTGCAGACGTGACCCCCAGGAGTCCCTCTCCCTTGCCCAAGTGGAGGTTTCCCCGAGGAAGCCCCCCCTTGCCTGCCTGCAGCGCTGAAGAGATCCCTTGATCTCTCATTGACTTACATTGCGAACCCGACGCTTGTTCTAACACTGCACCCGGCCGCCCCCGCGCCGCTGAGGGCGAAATTTCTGTGTGGGCTTGTGTCCCCCCCGGTGCCCTACAAAACCCCCCTGGTCTGCCCTCCGAAGACGCGGGTACTTACCTGCAAGCAGACCGGAACCGGGGCACCCCCTTCTCTCCATTGAAGCCTATGCGTTTTGGGCACCACTTTGAACTCTGCACCTGACCGGCCCTGAGCTGCTGGTGTGGTAACTTTGGGGTTGCTCTGAACCCCCAACGGTGGGTTACCTTGGACCAAGAACTGAACCCTGTAAGTGTCTTACTTACCTGGTAAAACTAACAAAAACTTACCTCCCCCAGGAACTGTGAAAATTGCACTGTGTCCACTTTTAAAGTAGCTATTTGTGAATAACTTGAAAAGTATACATGCAATTGAAATGATTCAAAGTTCCTAATGTACTTACCTGCAATACCTTTCAAACAAGAAATTACATGTTAAATTTGAACCTGTGGTTCTTAAAATAAACTAAGAAAAGATATTTTTCTATAACAAAACCTATTGGCTGGATTTGTCTCTGAGTGTGTGTACCTCATTTATTGTCTATGTGTATGTACAACAAATGCTTAACACTACTCCTTGGATAAGCCTACTGCTCGACCACACTACCACAAAATAGAGCATTAGTATTATCTCTTTTTACCACTATTTTACCTCTAAGTGGAACCCTTGGACTCTGTGCATGCTATTCCTTACTTTGAAATAGCACATACAGAGCCAACTTCCTACATTGGTGGATCAGCGGTGGGGTACAAGACTTTGCATTTGCTGGACTACTCAGCCAATACCTGATCACACGACAAATTCCAAAATTGTCATTAGAAATTGATTTTTGCAATTTGAAAAGTTTTCTAAATTCTTAAAAGACCTGCTAGGGCCTTGTGTTAGATCCTGTTTAGCATTTCTTTTAGAGTTTAAAAGTTTGTAAAAGTTTGAATTAGATTCTAGAACCAGTTTTAGATTCTTAAAAAGTATTCCAACTTTTAGAAGCAAAATGTCTAGCACAGATGTGACTGTGGTGGAACTCGACACCACACCTTACCTCCATCTACAGATGAGAGAGCTAAGGTCACTCTGTAAACTAAAGAAAATAGCAATGGGCCCCAAACCTACCAAAGTACAGCTCCAGGAGCTTTTGGCAGAGTTTGAAAAGGCCAACCCCTCTGAGGATGGCAACTCAGAGGATGAAGATAGTGACTTGGAGGGAAATTCCCCCCCTCCAGTCCTACTTAGGGAGAGCAGGGCTTCTCAAGCCCTGACTCCACAAATAATAGTCAGAGATGCTGGTTCCCTCACAGGAGGGACCAACAACTCTGAAATCACTGAGGATAACTCCAGTGAAGAGGACATCCAGTTAGCCAGGATGGCCAAAAGATTGGCTTTGGAAAGACAGATCCTAGCCATAGAGAGGGAAAGACAAGAGATGGGCCTAGGACCCATCAATGGTGGCAGCAACATAAATAGGGTCAGAGATTCTCCTGACATGTTGAACATCCCTAAAGGGATTGTAACTAAATATGAAGATGGTGATGACATCACCAAATGGTTCACAGCTTTTGAGAGGGCTTGTGTAACCAGAAAAGTGAACAAATCTCATTGGGGTGCTCTCCTTTGGGAAATGTTCACAGGAAAGTGTAGGGATAGACTCCTCACACTCTCTGGAAAAGATGCAGAATCTTATGACCTCATGAAGGGTACCCTGATTGAGGGCTTTGGATTCTCCACTGAGGAGTATAGGATTAGATTCAGGGGGGCTCAAAAATCCTCGAGCCAGACCTGGGTTGACTTTGTAGACTACTCAGTAAAAACACTAGATGGTTGGATTCAAGGCAGTGGTGTAAGTAATTATGATGGGCTGTACAATTTATTTGTGAAAGAACACCTGTTAAGTAATTGTTTCAATGACAAACTGCATCAGCATCTGGTGGACCTGGGACCAATTTCTCCCCAAGAATTGGGAAAGAAGGCGGACCATTGGGTCAAGACTAGGGTGTCCAAAACTTCCACAGGGGGTGACCAAAAGAAAGGGGTCACAAAACCTCCCCAGGGGAAAGGTGGTGAGACAGCCAAAAATAAAAATAGTAAAGAGTCTTCTACAGGCCCCCAAAAACCTGCACAGGAGGGTGGGCCCAGAGCCTCTTCACAAAACAATCCTGGGTACAAGGGTAAAAACTTTGATCCCAAAAAGGCCTGGTGTCGTAGCTGTAATCAGCCTGGACACCAAACTGGAGACAAGGCCTGTCCCAAGAAAGGTTCCACTCCAAACTCCAATCCAGGTAACACTGGAATGGCTAGTCTCCAAGTGGGATCAACAGTGTGCCCAGAGCAAATCAGGGTCCACACTGAAGCTACTCTAGTCTCTGAGGGTGGGGTGGATTTAGCCACACTAGCTGCCTGGCCGCCTAACATGCAAAAATACAGGCAGCAGCTCTTTATTAATGGGACAAGTGTAGAGGGCCTGAGGGATACAGGTGCCAGTGTCACCATGGTGACAGAGAAACTGGTTTCCCCTGGCCAATACCTGACTGGAAAAATCTATACAGTCACCAACGCTGACAATCAGACTAAAGCACATCCCATGGCAATGGTAACTTTAGAATGGGGAGGGGTCAATGGCCTGAAACAGGTGGTGGTCTCCTCAAACATCCCAGTAGACTGTTTGCTTGGAAATGACCTGGAGTCCTCAGCATGGGCTGAGGTAGAACTAAAAACCCATGCAGCCATGCTGGGTATCCCTGAACTGGTGTGTGTAAAAACAAGAGCACAATGCAAGGCACAGGGTGAAAAAGTAGAGCTGGAGTCTGGAAAGATGGCCCAGCCTACCAAGAGAAAAGGAAAGTCAGTTGGGAAACCAACTGCAACACAGTCAGAAAAAGAGAACCTCTCTTCTCAGGAAGAAGTTCTGCCCTCTGAGGGAACTGAGCCTTTGGAACTTGAACCTTATCAGGTTGAGCTCTTAGGCCCAGGGGGACCCTCAAGGGAAGAGCTGTGTAAGGGACAAGAAACCTGTCCCTCTCTTGAAGGCCTTAGGCAGCAAGCTGCTGAAGAGTCCAAGGGCAAGAAAAATGGAACACATAGGGTCTATTGGGAAGATGGACTCCTGTACACTGAGGCCAGAGACCCCAAACCTGGTGCCACTAGGAGAGTGGTAGTGCCTCAGTCGTTCAGAGAGTTTATTCTGACCTTAGCCCATGATATTCCCCTTGCTGGGCATTTGGGACAAACCAAGACGTGGGAGAGGTTAGTCAACCACTTCTACTGGACCAATATGTCCCAGAAGGTTAAGGAGTTTTGCCTCTCCTGCCCCACCTGTCAATCCAGTGGTAAGACAGGTGGGCACCCAAAGGCCCCCCTCATCCCACTTCCAGTGGTGGGGGTCCCCTTTGAAAGAGTGGGTGTGGACATAGTTGGTCCACTGGAACCTCCCACAGCCTCAGGAAATATGTACATCCTAGTAGTAGTGGATCATGCTACTAGGTATCCTGAAGCTATTCCCCTTAGGTCGACTACTGCCCCTGCAGTAGCCAAGGCCCTCATTGGTATCTTTACCAGAGTGGGTTTCCCTAAGGAGGTGGTGTCTGACAGAGGTACCAACTTCATGTCAGCATACCTAAAACACATGTGGAATGAGTGTGGAGTGACTTACAAATTCACTACACCATACCATCCACAAACTAATGGCTTAGTTGAGAGATTCAACAAGACATTAAAAGGCATGATCATGGGGCTCCCAGAAAAACTCAAAAGGAGATGGGATGTCCTCTTGCCATGTCTGCTTTTTGCTTACAGAGAGGTGCCACAGAAGGGAGTAGGATTCTCACCCTTTGAACTTCTGTTTGGTCACCCTGTAAGGGGACCACTTGCTCTTGTTAAAGAAGGCTGGGAGAGACCTCTTCATGAGCCTAAACAAGACATAGTGGACTATGTACTTGGCCTTCGCTCTAGAATGGCAGAGTACATGGAAAAGGCAACCAAAAACCTTGAGGCCAGCCAACAGCTCCAGAAGTTTTGGTATGACCAAAAGGCTGCACTGGTTGAGTTCCAACCAGGGCAGAAAGTCTGGGTTCTGGAGCCTGTGGCTCCCAGGGCACTCCAGGACAAATGGAGTGGCCCTTACCCAGTGCTAGAAAGGAAGAGTCAGGTCACCTACCTGGTGGACCTGGGCACAAGCAGGAGCCCCAAGAGGGTGATCCATGTGAACCGCCTTAAGCTCTTCCATGACAGGGCTGATGTAAATCTGTTGATGGTAACAGATGAGGATCAGGAGGCAGAGAGTGAACCTCTCCCTGATCTTCTGTCATCAGACCCAAAAGATGGCTCAGTAGATGGAGTGATCTACTCAGACACCCTCTCTGGCCAACAGCAAGCTGATTGCAGGAGAGTCCTACAACAGTTTCCTGAACTCTTCTCCCTAACCCCTGGTCAGACACACCTGTGTACCCATGATGTGGACACAGGAGACAGCATGCCTGTCAAAAACAAAATTTTTAGACAGTCTGACCATGTTAAGGAAAGCATCAAGGTGGAAGTCCACAAGATGCTGGAATTGGGAGTAATTGAGCGCTCTGACAGCCCCTGGGCTAGCCCAGTGGTCTTAGTCCCCAAACCTCACACCAAAGATGGAAAGAAAGAGATGAGGTTTTGTGTGGACTACAGAGGGCTCAACTCTGTCACCAAGACAGACGCCCATCCAATTCCTAGAGCTGATGAGCTCATAGACAAATTAGGTGCTGCCAAATTCTTAAGTACCTTTGACTTGACAGCAGGGTACTGGCAAATAAAAATGGCACCTGGAGCAAAAGAGAAAACAGCATTCTCCACACCTGATGGGCATTATCAATTTACTGTTATGCCCTTTGGTTTAAAGAATGCCCCTGCCACCTTCCAAAGGTTGGTGAATCAAGTCCTTGCTGGTTTGGAGTCCTTTAGCACAGCTTATCTTGATGATATTGCTGTCTTTAGCTCCACCTGGCAGGATCACCTGGTCCACCTGAAGAAGGTTTTGAAGGCTCTGCAATCTGCAGGCCTCTCTATCAAGGCATCCAAATGCCAGATAGGGCAGGGAACTGTGGTTTACTTGGGTCACCTTGTAGGTGGAGGCCAAGTTCAGCCACTCCAACCCAAGATCCAGACTATTCTGGACTGGGTAGCTCCAAAAACCCAGACTCAAGTCAGTGCATTCCTTGGCTTGACTGGGTATTACAGGAGGTTTGTGAAGGGATATGGATCCATTGTGACAGCCCTCACTGAACTCACCTCCAAGAAAATGCCCAAGAAAGTGAACTGGACTGTGGAATGCCAACAGGCCTTTGACACCCTGAAACAAGCAATGTGCTCAGCACCAGTTCTAAAAGCTCCAGATTATTCTAAGCAGTTCATTGTGCAGACAGATGCCTCTGAACATGGGATAGGGGCAGTTTTGTCCCAAACAAATGATGATGGCCTTGACCAGCCTGTTGCTTTCATTAGCAGGAGGTTACTCCCCAGGGAGCAGCGTTGGAGTGCCATTGAGAGGGAGGCCTTTGCTGTGGTTTGGTCCCTGAAGAAGCTGAGACCATACCTCTTTGGGACTCACTTCCTAGTTCAAACTGACCACAGACCTCTCAAATGGCTGATGCAAATGAAAGGTGAAAATCCTAAACTGTTGAGGTGGTCCATCTCCCTACAGGGAATGGACTTTATAGTGGAACACAGACCTGGGACTGCCCATGCCAATGCAGATGGCCTTTCCAGGTTCTTCCACTTAGAAAATGAAGACTCTCTTGGGAAAGGTTAGTCTCATCCTCTTTCGTTTGGGGGGGGGGGTTGTGTAAGGAAATGCCTCCTTGGCATGGTTGCCCCCTGACTTTTTGCCTTTGCTGATGCTATGTTTACAATTGAAAGTGTGCTGAGGCCTGCTAACCAGGCCCCAGCACCAGTGTTCTTTCCCTAACCTGTACTTTTGTATCCACAATTGGCAGACCCTGGCATCCAGATAAGTCCCTTGTAACTGGTACTTCTAGTACCAAGGGCCCTGATGCCAAGGAAGGTCTCTAAGGGCTGCAGCATGTCTTATGCCACCCTGGAGACCTCTCACTCAGCACAGACACACTGCTTGCCAGCTTGTGTGTGCTAGTGAGAACAAAATGAGTAAGTCGACATGGCACTCCCCTCAGGGTGCCATGCCAGCCTCTCACTGCCTATGCAAGTATAGGTCAGTCACCCCTCTAGCAGGCCTTACAGCCCTAAGGCAGGGTGCACTATACCATAGGTGAGGGTACCAGTGCATGAGCATGGTACCCCTACAGTGTCTAAACAAAACCTTAGACATTGTAAGTGCAGGGTAGCCATAAGAGTATATGGTCTGGGAGTCTGTTATGCACGAACTCCACAGCACCATAATGGCTACACTGAAAACTGGGAAGTTTGGTATCAAACTTCTCAGCACAATAAATGCACACTGATGCCAGTGTACATTTTATTGCAAAATACACCCCAGAGGGCACCTTAGAGGTGCCCCCTGAAACTTAACCGACTGTCTGTGTAGGCTGACTAGTCCCAGCAGCCTGCCACACTAGAGACATGTTGCTGTCCCCATGGGGAGAGTGCCTTTGTCACTCTGAGGCCAGTAACAAAGCCTGCACTGGGTGGAGATGCTAACACCTCCCCCAGGCAGGAGCTGTAACACCTGGCGGTGAGCCTCAAAGGCTCACCCCTTTGTCACAGCCCAGCAGGGCACTCCAGCTTAGTGGAGTTGCCCGCCCCCTCCGGCCACGGCCCCCACTTTTGGCGGCAAGGCTGGAGGGAACAAAGAAAGCAACAAGGAGGAGTCACTGGCCAGTCAGGACAGCCCCTAAGGTGTCCTGAGCTGAGGTGACTCTAACTTTTAGAAATCCTCCATCTTGCAGATGGAGGATTCCCCCAATAGGGTTAGGATTGTGACCCCCTCCCCTTGGGAGGAGGCACAAAGAGGGTGTACCCACCCTCAGGGCTAGTAGCCATTGGCTACTAACCCCCCAGACCTAAACACGCCCTTAAATTTAGTATTTAAGGGCTACCCTGAACCCTAGAAAATTAGATTCCTGCAACAACAAGAAGAAGGACTGCCTAGCTGAAAACACCTGCAGAGGAAGACCAGAAGACAACAACTGCCTTGGCTCCAGAAACTCACCGGCCTGTCTCCTGCCCTCCAAAGAACTCTGCTCCAGCGACGCCTTCCAAAGGGACCAGCGACCTCTGAATCCTCTGAGGACTGCCCTGCTTCGACGACGACAAGAAACTCCCGAGGACAGCGGACCTGCTCCAAAAAGACTGCATCTTTGTTTCAAGAAGCAGCTTTAAAGAACCCTGCAACTCCCCGCAAGAAGCGTGAGACTTGCAACACTGCACCCGGCGACCCCGACTCGGCTGGTGGAGAACCAACACCTCAGGGAGGACCCCCGGACTACTCTACGACTGTGAGTACCAAAACCTGTCCCCCCTGAGCCCCCACAGCGCCGCCTGCAGAGGGAATCCCGAGGCTTCCCCTGACCGCGACTCTCTGAAACCTAAGTCCCGACGCCTGGAAAAGACCCTGCACCCGCAGCCCCCAGGACCTGAAGGACCGGACTTTCACTGCAGACGTGACCCCCAGGAGTCCCTCTCCCTTGCCCAAGTGGAGGTTTCCCCGAGGAAGCCCCCCCTTGCCTGCCTGCAGCGCTGAAGAGATCCCTTGATCTCTCATTGACTTACATTGCGAACCCGACGCTTGTTCTAACACTGCACCCGGCCGCCCCCGCGCCGCTGAGGGTAAAATTTCTGTGTGGGCTTGTGTCCCCCCCGGTGCCCTACAAAACCCCCCTGGTCTGCCCTCCGAAGACGCGGGTACTTACCTGCAAGCAGACCGGAACCGGGGCACCCCCTTCTCTCCATTGAAGCCTATGCGTTTTGGGCACCACTTTGAACTCTGCACCTGACCGGCCCTGAGCTGCTGGTGTGGTAACTTTGGGGTTGCTCTGAACCCCCAACGGTGGGCTACCTTGGACCAAGAACTGAACCCTGTAAGTGTCTTACTTACCTGGTAAAACGAACAAAAACTTACCTCCCCCAGGAACTGTGAAAATTGCAGTGTCCACTTTTAAAGTAGCTATTTGTGAATAACTTGAAAAGTATACATGCAATTGAAATGATTCAAAGTTCCTAATGTACTTACCTGCAATACCTTTCAAACAAGATATTACATGTTAAATTTGAACCTGTGGTTCTTAAAATAAACTAAGAAAAGATATTTTTCTATAACAAAACCTATTGGCTGGATTTGTCTCTGAGTGTGTGTACCTCATTTATTGTCTATGTGTATGTACAACAAATGCTTAACACTACTCCTTGGATAAGCCTACTGCTCGACCACACTACCACAAAATAGAGCATTAGTATTATCTCTTTTTACCACTATTTTACCTCTAAGGGGAACCCTTGGACTCTGTGCATGCTATTCCTTACTTTGAAATAGCACATACAGAGCCAACTTCCTACAACACACAGATAGCAAAAACGAAGAGTCAATGCCACCCACAAATGTTCATGCACTCAAAGAGAGCCAACAACATCTAGGTCTTTCAAGCTCTCTACCTGACACTTCCCACTTTGAACCTCTTGGATGGCCTTCAGTCTAAGCTGTAGAATCCCTGAGTAGAGCAAGAACTTGAAATATTGTATGAAATTACGTTGAAATCCTCATAATAGATGATGTCATGTTGATTAATTTACTACCGTCTGCTTGCCCGTGCAATGTTCTTTTTGTTCAATGTTCTTTTTCATTCGCAAAAGCAAGATGTGCACCTGGTATCTGATTTTTTGTTTCTATCACGTGTACGCTCTTTTAAAGTATGTATGAAGAAAATCTATAAAATAAATCATGTAAATAATGGAGGGATTAGCATTAAATACTCACAGTTTATGGAGAATAATTTTTGTCGCTTTGCATAGCAATATAATACACTTGTCTTGTCTTGTCTTGTCTTGTCTTGCTGAATAAGCAAGGACCAACGTCATATAGGTATACGAGTATTCTGTCTTGTCATTGAGAGACTTCTTTGAAGAAATCCCGCACTTCATCATCTGTACCTCCAAAAAGCACAACCACTTCACAGTTCTTTCATAGAATCCTTAATAATTTAAACATCATTCCTCACATCACCAAATCGATCCACTCCAAATGCAAATGCCCCTGATATCAATCATGGCAGCTTCACCCCATAATGATTGCAAGGGATGATATCCTGGATTGGACAGACCACTTTACCATCCCCTTCTTCATCCTTCAGTCCACACCTCTTCATTGTGGTCGACTGAGAAGTGAAAAAGAAACATGCCACTCACTCACTCACAAAATTCCCTACAAGCACCCTCCAAGAAGAACACATCCGCCTCTTGAATTTCAATAGCCCAGTGCAGATGTCAACAACAAAGCCCTGAGAACAACATAGATCTCAGCACATCACAAAAAGTATATATGATCCGCCAAACCAAAGCCCTTTGAATCACGATTATCATATGAATTCTCAAGATCATTGCACCAAATGTAGTCAAGAAGGGAAATGGAGATGACCCAATGGTGACCCCACTTCATTTAAGTACTCCACTCTCTATATAGATCTCTCATCACCACAGCCAGAACCATTATCTACAAGACTATCATCAAGAACATAATTAACAGAAGCAGAGAACTGCTCAAGGTTGCCAATGATGCCTACTCCCACACCCACTGCTCCCACATTCAAATGATAAGTACAATTGCTGAAATCTGTTGTCACCAGGAAGATAAGCAAAATCAGACCCTACATCAACAACACAAGCCTGACTCCAATTCTACTCATTATTCCCCATAACTCCACCTCCAATTTGACAGCATTTGAATTTTTCTCTGCTGCTGAACTCACTGACATCCACAACTGCCTTGAGGCTATGTCCTTTGTAGAAAACATTTTAGCACTGTCCGTCGTGAAATCTCTTCAATGAGAAGTCCTGGCACCCCTCCTCAATAGCCCTCAGCTATAGGATCTTCTAGTACAAACTCACAGCCGGGCAGATAATACCACTGCTGTGAACTCCTACCCCGGACCTCGATAATTTAGCCAATTGCTTCTCCCTCATCACCTACCTTTCATCAGGACACTCATAGAGAAAGCAGGATCAAATCAACAAACATAACTTTTAACAAAGCTACCAAGTTGGATTCATATCATATATGCTAAAACACGATAAATAGTAATCAAGGCCCTCTTTATCCATGACAAAAATGACACACGCTTCTTAACTAGCAAGCTTTGATTCACACCCAGGAAACACACAGAGACTTTGCTACACAACTATACAATAGTTCCCTTCGTAAATCACCAATTTCCACTACCTTGTCGATGTGGGAACCTCATGAACCAGACCCTCCCCATCTCTTGTGAAAAGCCTCAAAGATTTATTTGCTCCTCGTCATCTTTATTCACTATATGGAACCCCTTGGATCTATAATCCCTTATAAACCTTTCTACACTCTTCCCTCCTCTATCCCTTATTTATCATATTCAATCAAACTAACTCACATGCCCACCTCTCAAATTAACAACTTATATTTCCCTATATCAATCCACCATTAATGCTTTGGGTTCCAGAGTAGCGTACAAGTCACCGAAAAGCACCTTAATGCGCCACCAGGGCTAGTAAGCACTATATAAATACAATTACAATTACAAATTCATATGTTAAATCTGCACATTGCCTTTAAAATTGACATATATAATAAGCTTATGAAGGCTTAGATAATGACATACCTTGGCTACAGATGATGCCCAGATGACTTATGTCCTATCACTAGGTACCTGACACTGAACATGAATAACACATATTTTCTGCTTACTTGTATGATAGATCTCAATTCGTTTTTCCAGTTAGGAACCTGACACCTAATACGAATATAGAACAATCCCTGCCTTGCACATGGATCAACAAAACAGCACTGGCTCCAGGTATTGTAAATAGCAAACTGGTCATCGATATATAATGGTTGGCATTTTTCCAACAATGGGCCATTGGAATGTCTGCAAATTATCACCCTTGTCCCAGTGCTTTTACAAATGACTTCAGGAGTATACGTCCTGTCCAACTGAGGAATTTTAAAGGAAACAACTTTCTTTAGGAGGGCACTGTTTTTTGGAGGCCCCATATACTGAGAATAGGCCCCTACAAGTTAATATATGCCCTACACTGACAACATAATAATGCCCCACACAGGGACCTTGAGTGCATTCTGTCATTACGAGCGGAGTGCTTTAACTATAATTTCCATCTGCCCACTCTTTTAGGGATGTACGGCGCAGAAAGTGACATGATGCGGGCACTTCTTGAGTCGCAATTGAGCGAACCTTCTAAGCAGTCTCCTCCAAGCGAGTTATCAAGATTCTGAGGTTCGGAAAATGCCGGGGACAAAAGATTACTCTTTTTGATGACTCAGGAGTGGGCATTGATTATACCGCATATATTGTTCAATAATGTTCCTTGGTTTATAGAGTGTGACTACAAGGGTTTCTCTGCAAACTTCCCCATGGGCCCCTCTCTTTTCTGATTTAGAGTAAGAATATTTACAGCACAAATTAGTGATTATATCCTGAATGTTTACAGATACACGGCTTTACATTGCTTTTACCGTGTGTACCTATCACATGTGTGACAACCATTTACACACAATAGCCTACACAGCACGGATTGAGGAAAGCTATCTGCTGTTTTTTGTTTTTTGTTTCATTTGATTATTATGGTTCTCTTTTGTGTCTCCAATGTTATGTATTGTCTCACTGTATTTATGATTTTTGTATTTAATGTGTGCACACTCTAAAGGGCCATGTAAGTATTGCAGACTCAGTGAACAAAGTTAGAATGAACAACTAAAATATTACCATTTTGAATTCAAGACAAAAGTTAGACACTCCTCGGTTCCATTTTGTTCAGTAGTAGGACCATCTAAAGAGTCAAGTCAAAAATAAAAAACTTTAAAATTAAATCTATTTGGAATTGTTTTTTAGGGGGGTGGGGGCTCATTGTATGAAAAACTGTTTTCTATCTCCATTGTGAGTTTTGCACCGGACCATGTAATAGCCATCTTGATAAACCTGTGTCTCATCCTCAAACACATCTTCTTTCATCTAGTCCACAAGCAGCAAACTCACTTTGGCAGTGGTGTTTATCTGCCAGATGTGGATTACACAATTCACAAACAAGGTAACAAACAGCACACCAGATTTTGCTCTATCTAAATATGTACCCAAATATATTCTTAGTCCTCTTTCAGTGATACCCACATATTCAAATTCCTTCTTAAGATATTACAGACCTGTGTTGATTAGCAGATAATGAATCTTAAGGAAGTGGAGTTACCATCTTATCTAATCACCTTTTCGTGGGTAACAGTAGTGTTTCTGTTTTGACCTTATATATACTATTGACTGTCTTGAAGAAAATTTAACTTGGGTATCCCCTTTCCTCTAATCTTTTTCATATTCATATTCTTTCCTCATTGTTTGATCCTTTAGTATCACTGTTTCTCTTGACTGTAAGGAGTTCTTATTGATTGCTCCATTCAGTTAACAGGGATGCTGACTGCTCGCATGCAACAAGCTATTCTATGCAGTTTGTCTCCCGGGTGGTCTTGTTCTCAACCTCCCTTGATTTACCTACAAACATATAAGTATGTGATCCTACTATGACTTATAGAATGGGTGAAACTCAGATTAAATTGATTCTGTTTATAGATTCGAAAGACTTTCTGGTTGATTGTGGTGTACCTTTCCATATCACAAATAGGTCTGCAGTAAATCTAAGCCTGCATCTACATTCATGTCATTGGTCAATACCACCTGCTCCTCCCACCAGCCCATAAAAAGATTTTCTTGAATGCAGGCAAAACAGGTACTCAGCAGGGTTTCCGGACACTCCAGTAAAGAATTTCTATCAAAAAATAAAATTGTTTAATTCAAGGCAAAATTGTAAGATTTGCATTAACATCTTTAGGCGCACCAAAAATATACTGGTTGTGAATTCAGAAAATATTTATAAGCTTAAAGGCCATCCTGATTTCATATACCGGTATCCAGTGAATTAACATCATAGGTATCATTGAGAGGTAGGTTTGTTGTGAGATGTTTTCAGTCTTACTGAGAAAGTCCATGCTATCTCAGACATTTGATGTGAGATTTTTAATGCATTGAGTCCAGAAGTAATCAATGTGTTGGGAAGTGCTTTCTAGAAAACTAACTTTAGAAGATAGTATTGGTATTCCTGGTGGTCTGGAAACTTTGGGTTGAAAATAGATAGTTGGTGTTGTGAGCCAATAATTTTTAAGGAATTGGAACTCTTTTTCGACTATCCCTTTCATGTAGTTGTTTCCAAGATTCATTCATGTACATCAGTTTGTGAATGACAATGTTTCAGTCGTTGTGTGATAGATTTCTAACTACTTATGTGTCATTTATTGCCTTTTTTTATTTGGAACAAATCCGAACTATCAAGTTGCTAAAGATTCAACACAAGGTATAATAGCAGAGTAGCACATACAACAGCCATAAGGCGACTTGCAGGGAGAGAAGAAGGGGCACAAAGAGATATAGAGAGAGAAGGAGAGAAAAAAGCCAGGAAGTAGGTATTGAGAGAAAAGAGTTAAAGGAAAAAGGAGGATATGGAATATCAGTAAGACGTTTCACAAAACATTTACAGTAATCCGAATTATGCAGAGCCAGAAAGTCAAAATGTATGAAATAAGATTGCCAATATCAAGAAGAGGAAATCGATTAGCTAGCAAAAGGAGGAGGCTGTTATGATGTAAGCTTGCCACCAGTGGGTTCTAATTAGAATGGAAGCAGAGTCAGATTCCAGGGATGTCAGTTGGCCCTGGATCCCTGGTGTGGATCAATGCCAGGGCATGTGCCACATTAAAGGTTGAAGATAAATACTACTAATGTGGCGTGTGATCCTCGGGAGAGCTTATATCAGAGGCCGTAGCTGGTTAATCATTCTTTCCCCTTTTTCGCCCGTCAGTCGGACGATTGTCACCTCTGTCTTGTAGACCTGGCCCAGAAGCGCCAGCCGCTGATAGACCATAGAGGGTGTGGGCATAGCCAAATCTCTAGCTATACATAGCCGTGCAGTGACAAGGGCAATAGGACTAGCAGGAGAAATCCGCCCATCACTCCCCTCCCCCGCCAAAATGATGCTAATTGTGGGAAACTGACAATCATGTGAACAAAATCTCCTGCCTGTAGCCCACATTGAGGGCAGCGCACGTTCCCATTTGAATCGTTTTTCCAATTACATATCCTCGCCGGGGTTTAATACATTATGCTTAAGGTCTTAAACTGTTGAAGTTTCAAGCCCACCGATGAATCAGATGAATATATTGCTTCAAAAACAGCCATGAGGTCAGGGTCTAGCACTTCAGATCCAATCTTTGTGTTTAAGTTGCTTGCCAAAAGGCCAAGATCATCCTTTTTTCTCCCAATGAGAATACAATAGAAAGCACGAATGTTAAACGCCCTAGCACATTCTGAAATGTATCTATTGCATCACCAAGACTGGGTGTGAAGGGGAATTTGACACAAAATCCACTATCACGCGCCATGTCTCATACATATCCAGTTTGTATACAAAAGGAAACTAGTTACCCAGCGAGTATCCAATTCATACAGATTATATAGCAATTCAAGATCTCCTACTTGGAAATTTGTGACGAGGTATAACCCCTTCTGTGCTGCGGATGTAATGGTTACATCCCGCGGCACAGTGCTCCTGGGCCGAGGACGTAACCATTACGTCCTCAGCCCGGAGCCCGGAGGGAGCTTAGCGCTCCCTCCGTGGGGTTCTCCCCCACCCCCCCAAGGCGGGGATGGAAGGGGAAGACCTTCCCCTTCCACCCCCACCCCCCATAATGACATCAGAGCGTGATTGCGCGCTGACATCATTACCCACTGCCGGTCGCACTGGAAGCCATTTGCTTCCAGTGCGGCGAGGAGAGAAACAGGTAAGTTTCTCCTCCGGCGGGTGGGGGGGTTTGGGACAAAGAGGCACTGGGGAAAGGAAAGGCTTTTCCTTTCCCCGGTGTCTCTTTGAGCATTCCTGCTGCCCGATCGCATTGCGATCGGGCAGCAGGAATGCCCACTAGACGCCAGGGATTTTATTTTTTTATGTTGTGAAATGTTTACGCGTTGGGGAGCGGCCCCTTGGGCAAGGGTCGCTCCCATTTGGGGGCATGTTTGAATGGCCAAGGGGGGCAGATCGGCCTAATATTTTTAGGCCGATCGGCCCCCAAGGGGGGCAGAATCCACTAGACGCCAGGGATAGTGTGTGTGTGTTAGTGGAGGGGGGCAACCCCTTGGGCAAGGTTCGCCCCCCTTTGGGGGCATGTGTACAAAGGCCATTTCTGCCCCCCTTGGGGACAGATCAGCCTATTATTTTTAGGCTCATCTGCCCCCAAGGGGGGCAGAAACCACTAAAACGCCAGGGATTTTTTAAATATGTTTATTTATGTGGGGGGGCGTCCCCTTGGGCAAGGGGCACCCCCCCAAGGGGGGCATTGAACTGTTGGCCATTTCTGCCCCCCTTGTGGGCAGATGGGCCTATTTTTTTTAGGCCCATCTGCCCCCAAGGGGGACAGAAGCCACTTAGACACCAGGGATGGTGTGTGTGTTAGTGGAGGGGGGCAACCCCTTGGGCAAGGGTCGCCCCCTTTGGGGGCACGTGTACCAAGGCCATTTCTGCCCCCCTTGGGGACAGATCAGCCTATTATTTTTAGGCTGATCTGCCCCCAAGGGGGGCAGAAACCACTAGAACGCCAGGGATTTTTAAAAATATGTTTATTTATGTGGGGGGTGTCCCCTTGGGCAAGGGGTGCCCCCCCAAGGGGGGCATTGAACTGTTGGCCATTTCTGCCCCCTTGGGGGCCGATGGGCCTATTTTTTTTAGGCCCATCTACCCCCAAGGGGGGCAGAAGCCACGTAGGCACCAGGGATAGTGTGTGTTTGTGTTTTTTTGTTTGTTTGGGGGTGGGCCCTTAGGCAAAGGTCGCTCCCCCTGGGGACACACTACTAAAGGTATTTTCTGCCCTCCTTGGGGCAGATAGGCCTATTTTTTAGTAGGCCCATCTGCCCCTATGGCAGAATACACTTAGGCACCAATTTCTAAATGCTTGATGGTGGGATGTTTGTCAACTGACGAAGTATTTGTATTTGTGATAATTGTTTTCCTCCTTTTTGTTCTAGTTCAAAACTTTTGCTTTCTTTGCTGTGGCTCCTTGCGGTTTTGGCGGTGGTTGACCTGCGGTTTGCATAGTTGCATGTTTTAGGTAAGTAAAAACAATGTATTGTTGCCATGCATGAATGACATGTTTGTATGTGGTGTACTAAATGCTGGTTTGTGTGAAATTGTCCTTAGATTTGTGCACAATGATATTTGTGTTGTCTTATTTCTAAATTGCTTTTCTTTCTTTCTTTTTAGTGGGATATCATTGGTGATTGCTGTGTCTGTGCAGAGTAGTTGCTGGTGATTCAAGCTTTTTCAGGCAAGTGAGCAGTATAGTTTTTGAGTTTATAACTCTTACTAATAAAGCTACACTTTATTACTTATCTTACACAGTGCTGGTTGTTGGTGGTGCATTAGTCCAGTTAATTTTCGTAAGAAAGATCATGGCTAGCCGCAGGATGACCGCTCAGCAGGTGGTTGATATGCTTTTTGAGTCATTGTCTGATCCTGATTATGAGACGGACTCTGCATCTGAGGCAGAGGAGGAAGTGAGGGATTCTGGCAGTGAAGTTTCTGTTGGAGAGGAATCTTCTGATGAGGAAGCCACACTCAGTGCAGATGAAGGGCCTGTTTCAGAGGAGGACACTGATGTGCCATTAGTGCAGCAACTTGGAGCTGAAAGGTTTCCCGTTAGAAGACCTGAACTCTGGGTTGCCCCAAACATGGAGCAGCCAGAGTTGCCTGCCTTTACTGGTCTCCCGGGGTATAGAGTCAATGCTGAGAACTTTTTGCCTGTCAATATCTTTGAGTTATTTGTGGATGATGTGTTTTTGGAAGAGATTGTTGAGCAGACTAATTTGTATGCGGAGCAGTATTTGAGGGACAACGCTGCTAGACTTAGGCCGCACTCTAGAGCTGCCCAGTGGATTCCCACAAATTTGGAGGAGATGAAAAGGTTTTTAGGTTTGACTCTTTTGATGGGGTTGATAAGGAAGCCGTCACTGGCTTCTTATTGGTCTACTAGTCCCTTGATGGCAACAGCTGTATTTCCTGTAACAATGAGTCGTAATCGGTATTTGCTTCTTCTTAGGATGCTGCATTTTATTGACAATGCATTAGCCTTACCACGAGATCACCCTGATTCTGACCGTCTTTTTAAGATTAGGCCTGTCCTTGACAATTTTGTAGATTGGTTTTCAGAGGTCTATGTTCCAGGCAGGGAAATAGCTGTGGACGAGTATTTGGTCCTCTTCAAGGGTCGTTTGCTTTTTAGGCAGTACATTCCTAGCAAGAGGGCACGATGTGGAATTAAATTGTGTATGCTGTCTGAAAGTAGTACAGGATATGTGTATAATTTCCGTGTCTACACTGGTAGGGATTCCAGTATTGACCACCCTGGTTGTCATCCCACTTTTGGAGTTACTGAGAAAGTTGTGTGGGAAATTGGTAGACGACTGTTCAACAAAGGTCACCATTTGTATGTAGATAACGTTTACACTGGAGTGCAGTTGTTCAAGGAATTGTTTAGAGTGGACGATGTTGCTTGTGGCACAATTCGTTGTAACCGGAAAGGCTATCCAAGGGAGCTTGTCTGTAAAAAACTTGAGAGTGGACAGTGCAGTGCCTTGCGGAATGATGAGCTGCTAGTTTTGAAGTTTTCAGACAGGAGGGATGTCTACATGCTAAGTACCATCCATGGTGAGAGTACTTCCCCCATGACTGTTTGGGGCCAGGTTGCTGAAGTGCTCAAACCTGTGTGCATTTTAGATCATAATAAGCACATGGGAGGTGTAGATAGAGTTGATCAGAGGTTGGAACCTTAAACTGCTATTCGTAAGTCTTACGTTTGGTATAAGAAGGTAGCAATTCGCCTCTTCCACTTAGCAACTTTTAATGCTTTTATTGTGTTTAAGGATAGGTCTCCAGAGTCAAAGATGACATTTGTGAAATTTCAGGAGTCAGTGATAGAGAGCCTTATTATGGTGGAACAGGCCAGAGTTCCTAGAGAAGCAGTGGTGGAGGATGTGGCTAGATTGAAAGATCGCCACTTTGCTGAGCACATTCCTCCCAAACCCAAAAAAGACTTTCCAGCTAAGAAATGTAGAGTGTGTTTTCGAAGAGGTATCCGGAAGGAGACTCGAATGTACTGCCCAGATTGTCCTTCAAAGCCTGGGCTGTGTGTGGGTGGTTGTTTTAAGAATTACCACACCCAGAAGAATTACTGGGAACAACCATGAGTGTAAACTCATGTCTGTTTTGTATTTTCATGTGTTCAGTTTCATGGTTAGCATTTCTGTCATGTACTTAGTTAGAGATTTTGTGTTTGTAGTTCTGTAATTATTTCTGATTAGTTAGGGGTTTCTTCGTTTAAAAAAAAAAAAGTGATGCCATTGTATGTGGAGTGGGGCTTGGCTGAGGGTGTACATAGTGTAGATATTGACTTGCTGTCGGCTACTGCAACACACTGCCAGCCAAACACCAGTCCACACACTCCCATCAGCGGGTATGATTGTTGTATCAGGCATGTGGGCGTATGTAAGTGATGGGCCCTTGAGTGGCGCTGTCTGTCGATGCGAGTGTTGTAATGTGCTGGGCCCGTGGCTGGCGGCGTGAATGGTCTTGTGCGTGTCATGTATGAAAGGTGTGTGAATGGACTATAAAGCGGTTGGTGCCTTGCCGTGGCTTTACAGCTCACGAGCTGTGAGTCATTGGTTATGTATTTTGGCCTTTCAGTTATTAACAGTGCATTTCATTTTTGTGAAATCTCTTGTTAATAAAATTTGATCCACTGAACCATCACTCACCCTTGTGCCAAATCCAACCAGTATGTGTGGTAAAAATGACAAAACCTGCTCCGCTGTAATCAGGTGTCGCAGCACACCTGTGACACGCTAGGTGCCTCGGGTGGGACCCCGATGATGAAGCATGCCACCAACTTGGTTGGTGGGTGAGGGGTCTTTTTCACATAACCTAAGTGCATTTCTTTTCACAATGTTAATGTTTGGCACATCACAGACGTATGTGGACACATCAAAATGATATATTACAAAACTACCTGTGTTTGGGGGGTAGGGGGCACCTATGTTTTTGGTCCTGGGTGCAGCCTTCATCTAGGGAAACCTACCAAACCCAGACATTGTTTTAAACTAGACACCCCAAGGAGTCCAGGGAGGTGTGCCTTGCGTGGATCCCCCAACATTTTCTTACCCAGACTCCTCTACAAACCTCAAAAGTTGCTTAAAAAAAGCATATTTTCCTGACTTTCGTTTGTACGATCACCGCTCCAGCACAAAATTCCTACTCCCCAGCGTTCCCCTCAGTCTCCCAAGTAAAATGACACCTCACTTGTGTGGGTCCCCAAAGCAGAGTCAGCCTAAAGATATATAAAAGAAAAATATGTCCTTATCAATTCGCTGTGCTATCCCCACTATCTCTACAAGTTTTTGACCTTATTCTGTTGCAGGCACCTGGCCCACCCACACAAGTGAGGTATAATTTTTATCGGGAGACTTGGGGGAATGCTGGGTGGAAGGAAATTTGTGGCTCCTCTCAGATTCCAGAACTTTCTGTCACCGAAATGTGAGGAAAATGTGTTTTTTTAGCCAAATTTTGAGGTTTGCAAAGGATTCTGGGTAATAGAACCTGGTCAGAGCCCCACACGTCACCCCATCTTGGATTCCCCTAGGTCTCTAGTTTTAAAAAATGCACAGGTTTGGTAGGTTTCCCTAGGTGCCGGCTGAGCTAGAGGCCAAAATCTACAGGTAGGCACTTTGCAAAAAACACCTCTGTTTTCTGTCAAAAAATGGGATGTGTTCACGTTGTGTTTTGGGGCATTTCCTGTCGCGGGCGCTAGGCCTACCCACACAAGTGAGGTATCATTTTTATCGGGAGACTTGGGGGAACGCTGGGTGGAAGGAAATTTGTGGCTCCTCTCAGATTCCAGAACTTTCTGCCACTGAAATGTGAGGAAAATTTGTTTTTTTAGCCAAATTTTGAGGTTTGCAAAGGATTCTGGGTAATAGAACCTGGTCAGAGCCCCACACGTCACCCCATCTTGGATTCCCCTAGGTCTCTAGTTTTAAAAAATGCACAGGTTTGGTAGGTTTCCCTAGGTGCCGGCTGAGCTAGAGGCTAAAATCTACAGGTAGGCACTTTGCAAAAAACAACTCTGTTTTCTGTCAAAAAATGGGATGTGTCCACGTTGTGTTTTGGGCCATTTCCTGTCGCAGGCGCTAGGCCTACCCACACAAGTGAGGTATCATTTTTATCAGGAGACTTGGGGTCTCTAGTTTAAAAAAATGCACAGGTTTGGTAGGTTTCCCTAGGTGCCGGCCTATTTTTTTTAGGCCCATCTGCCCCCAAGGGGGTCAGAAGCCACTTAGACACCAGGGATGGTGTGTGTGTGTGTTAGTGGAGGGGGGGCGGCCCCTTGGGCAAGGGTCGCCCCCCTTTGTGGGCACGTGTACCAAGGCCATTTCTGCCCCCCTTGGGGACAGATCAGCCTATTATTTTTAGGCTGATCTGCCCCCAAGGGGGGCAGAAACCACTAGAACGCCAGGGATTTTTAAAAATATGTTTATTTATGTGGGGGGCGTCCCCTTGGGCAAGGGGTGCCCCCCCAAAGGGGGCATTGAACTGTTGCCCATTTCTGCCCCCTTGGGGCAGATGGGCCTATTTTATTTAGGCCCATCTACCCCCAAGGGGGGCAGAAGCCACATAGGCACCAGGGATAGTGTGTGTTTGTGGTTTGTTTTTTGTTTGGGGGTGGGCCCTTGGGCAAGGGTCGCTCCCCCTGGGGACACACTACTAAAGGTATTTTTTGCCCTCCTTGGGGCAGATAGGCCTATTTTTTAGTAGGCCCATCTGCCCCTATGGCAGAATCCACTTAGGCACCAATTTCTAAATGCTTGATGGTGGAATGTTTGTCAACTGATGAAGTATTTGCATTTGTGATAATTGTTTTCCTCCTTTTTGTTCTAGTTCAAAACTTTTGCTTTCTTTGCTGTGGCTCCTTGCGGTTTTGGCAGTGGTTGACCTGCGGTTTGCAAAGTTGCATGTTTTAGGTAAGTAAAAACAATTTACTCCAAAGGAGTATTGTTGCCATGCATGAATGACATGTTTGTAGGTGGTGTACTAAATGCTGGTGTGTGTGAAATTGTCCTTAGATTTGTGCACAATGATATTTGTGTTGTCTTATTTCTAAATTGCTTTTCTTTCTTTCTTTTTAGTGGGATATCATTGGTGATTGCTGTGTCTGTGCAGAGTAGTTGCTGGTGATTCAAGCTTTTTCAGGCAAGTGAGCGGTATAGTTTTTGAGTTTATAACTCTTACTAATAAAGCTACACTTTATTACTTATCTTACACAGTGCTGGTTGTTGGTGGTGCATTTGTCCAGTTAATTTTCGTAAGAAAGATCATGGCTAGCCGCAGGATGACCGCTCAGCAGGTGGTTGATATGCTTTTTGAGTCATTGTCTGATCATGATTATGAGACGGACTCTGCATCTGAGGCAGAGGAGGAAGTGAGGGATTCTGGCAGTGAAGTTTCTGTTGGAGAGGAATCTTCTGATGAGGAAGCCACACTCAGTGCAGATGAAGGGCCTGTTTCAGAGGAGGACACTAATGTGCCATTAGTGCAGCAACCTGGGGCTGAAAGGTTTCCCGTTAGAAGACCTGAACTCTGGGTTGCCCCAAACATGGAGCAGCCAGAGTTGCCTGCCTTTACTGGTCTCCCGGGGTGTAGAGTCAATGCTGAGAACTTTTTGCCTGTCAATTTCTTTGAGTTATTTGTGGATGATGTGTTTTTGGAAGAGATTGTTGAGCAGACTAATTTGTATGCGGAGCAGTATTTGAGGGACAACGCTGCTAGACTTAGGCCGCACTCTAGAGCTGCCCAGTGGATTCCCACAAATTTGGAGGAGATGAAAAGGTTTTTAGGTTTGACTCTTTTGATGGGGTTGATAAGGAAGCCGTCACTGGCTTCTTATTGGTCTACTAGTCCCTTGATGGCAACAGCTATATTTCCTGCAACAATGAGTCGCAATCGGTATTTGCTTCTTCTTAGGATGCTGCATTTTATTGACAATGCATTAGCCTTGCCACGAGATCACCCTGATTCTGACCATCTTTTTAAGATTAGGCCTGTCTTTGATCATTTTGTAGATCGTTTTTCAGAGGTCTATTTTCCAGGCAGAGAAATAGCTGTGGACGAGTCTTTGGTCCTCTTCAAGGGTCGTTTGGTTTTAAGGCAGTACATTCCTAGCAAGAGGGCACGATGTGAAATTAAATTGTATATGCTGTCTGAAAGTAGTACAGGATATGTGTATAATTTCCGTGTCTACACTGGTAGGGATTCCAGTATTGACCCCCCTGGTTGTCCTCCCACTTTTGGAGTTACTGAGAAAGTTGTGTGGGAACTTGGTAGACTACTGTTCAACAAAGGTCACCATTTGTATGTAGATAACGTTTACACTGGAGTGCAGTTGTTCAAGGAATTGTTTAGAGTGGACGCTGTTGCTTGTGGCACAATTAGTTGTAACCGGAAAGGCTATCCAAGGGAGCTTGTCTGTAAAAAACTTGAGAGGGGACAGTGCAGTGCCTTGCGGAATGATGAGCTGCTAGCTTTGAAGTTTTCAGACAGGAGGGATGTCTACATGATAAGTACCATCCATGGTGAGAGTACTTCCCCCATGACTGTTTGGGGCCAGGTTGCTGAAGTGCGCAAACCTGTGTGCATTTTATATCATAATAAGCACATGGGAGGTGTAGATAGAGTTGATCAGAGGTTGGAACCTTATACTGCTATTCGTAAGTCTTACGTTTGGTATAAGAAGGTAGCAATTCACCTCTTCCACTTAGCAACTTTTAATGCTTTTATTGTGTTTAAGGATAGGTCTCCAGAGTCAAAGATGACATTTGTGAAATTTCAGGAGTCAGTGATAGAGAGCCTTATTGTGGTGGAACAGGCCAGAGTTCCTAGAGAAGCAGTGGTGGAGGATGTGGCTAGATTGAAAGATCACCACTTTGCTGAGCACATTCCTTCCACATCCAAAAAAGACTTTCCAGCTAAGAAATGTAGAGTGTGTTTTCGAAGAGGTATCCGGAAGGAGACTCGAATGTACTGCCCAGATTGTCCTTCAAAGCCTGGGCTGTGTGTGGGTGGTTGTTTTAAGAATTACCACACCCAGAAGAATTACTGGGAACAACCATGAGTGTAAACTCATTTCTGTTTTGTATTTTCATGTGTTCAGTTTCATGGTTAGCATTTCTGTCATGTACTTTTTTAGAGATTTTGTGTTTGTAGTTTTGTAATTATTTCTGATTAGTTAGGGGTTTCTTTGTTTAAAAAAAATAAAAAGTGATGCCATTGTGTGTGGAGTGGGGCTTGGCTGAGGGTGTACATAGTGTAGATATTGACTTGCTGTCGGCTACTGCAATACACTGCCAGCCAAACACCAGTCCACACACTCCCATCAGCTGGTATGATTGTTGTATCAGGCATGTGGGCGTATGTAAGTGATGGGCCCTTGAGTGGCGCTGTCTATCGATGCGAGTGTTGTAATGTGCTGGGCCCGTGGCTGGCGGCGTGAATGGTCTTGTGCGTGTCATGTATGAAAGGTGTGTGAATGGACTATAAAGCGGTTGGTGCCTTGCCATGGCTTTACAGCTCACGAGCTGTGAGTCATTGGTTAAGTATTTTGGCCTTTTAGTTATTAACAGTGCATTTCATTTTTGTGAAATCTCTTGTTAATAAAATTTGATCCACTGAACCATCACTCACCCTTGTGCCAAATCCAACCAGTACGTGTGGTAAAAATGACAAAACCTGCTCCGCTGTAATCAGTTGTCGCAGCACACCTGTGACACGCTAGGTGCCTCGGGTGGGACCCCGACGATGAAGCATGCCACCAACTTGGTTGGTGGGTGAGGGGTCTTTTACACATAACCTAAGTGCATTTCTTTTCACAATTTTAATGTTTGGCACATCACAGACGTATGTGGACACATCAAAATTGTATATTACAAAACTACCTGTGTTTGGGGGGAGGTGGCACCTATGTTTTTGGTCCTGGGTGCGGCCTTCATCTAGGGAATCCTACCAAACCCAGACATTTTTTTAAACTAGACACCCCAAGGAGTCCAGGGAGGTGTGGCTTGCGTGGATCCCCCAACATTTTCTTACCCATACTCCTCTGCAAACCTCAAAATTTGCTTAAAAAAGCAGATTTTCCTGACTTTCGTTTGTACGATCACCGCTCCAGCACAAAATTCCTACTCCCCAGCGTTCCCCTCAGTCTCCCAAGTAAAATGACACCTCACTTGTGTGGGTCCCCAAAGCAGAGTCAGCCTAAAGATGTATAAAAGAAGAATATGTCCTTATCAACTCGCTGTGCTATCCCCTCTATCTCTACAAGTTTTTGTCCTTATTCTGTTGCAGGCACCTGGCCCACCCACACAAGTGAGGTATCATTTTTATCGAGATACTTGGGGGAATGCTGGGTGGAAGGAAATTAGTGGCTCCTCTCAGATTTCAGAACTTTCTGTCACCGAAATGTGAGGAAAATGTGTTTTTTTACCCATATTTTGAGGTTTGCAAAGGATTCTGGGTAATAGAACCTGGTCAGAGCCCCACACGTCACCCCATCTTGGATTCCCCTAGGTCTCTAGTTTTAAAAAATGCACAGGTTTGGTAGGTTTCCCTAGGTGCCGGCTGAGCTAGAGGCCAAAATCTACAGGTAGGCACTTTGCAGAAAACACCTCTGTTTTCTGTCAAAAAATGGGATGTGTCCACGTTGTGTTTTGGGGCATTTCCTGTTGCGGGCCCTAGGCCTACCCACACAAGTGAGGTATCATTTTTATCGGGAGACTTGGGGGAACGCTGGGTGGAAGGAAATTTGTGGCTCCACTCAGATTCCAGAGCTTTCTGCCACCAAAATGTGAGGAAAATGTGTCTTGCTAGACGCTTCAGCTTCAGCTGGTAGATTGCTATGGGTTCATGCAGCTCTGGTAGCCATGGATGAAAATGAAGGGAAAGTTTAGGCGAATACATAATATGCGCTCTGCCCTTTCTGTCAATCTCTTCTAAGCAGCTATAGTGCATCTTGTGCTGCTAGGGGATGCTCTTTGTCATGGGGGTGCTGTGCCTTATAGAGATGGAAGTGGTATAGGCACTGCTTCATCCAGCTCATCCACAATTGAAGCAGGAAGGGAGTGGGATAGACCTAGTGGTTACCAAAATGGGCCTGGGTATGTAATTAGTATAGTGCAGGATCAGAGGCTTCAAAACCTCTCATGAAAATGGTAAAGTTAGTGCTAGCAGCAAGGGTTCTAGGGTCAGGGCAAATAATATGGACCAAAGTGGACAGCCCCAGAACATCCCGCAGAAGATTTTGATAACCGTTGATGTGATTCCACTAATGTGGTTTCTGGCCCTGTGGATGTATATAATAACCTGATTAAAACTGCAATGAGCAGTCCCATCCTATTTAATATGGTAAAGAGGAATTCTCATTCCAGGGAAAGACACTCCTTAGAACTGTGAGGATGGTCTAGGATGATAGTTGCAGCGTCTAGCTCTGGACGAAGATAATTTAATATGATGAAAAAAATATGCAGATTATGGTCTGTTGAGTGGTTTGGTACAAAACTAGACTGGCCAGGTCTCTTCATGTATAGTAGCAAATGGGTTAGCTGGTTAGCGATCAGTTTAGCTAATATTTTAGCATCACAAGTAGCAACAGAGGCTGGTAAGATACATTTATGAAGTTGTTTCTCTTGTTTCAGTAGTGCAATCAGTACAGTCTCTCACATGGTGGGGTGAAAGCACCCTGTGACCTCACTTCATCATAAACAGTGAGCAGGTGCGATCTAGCATCATGGTTGCACCAGGAATAGTCTCTGTTCTTCCTCAAGCCAGATCAAGGCAGTATTTGCCAAGATATTCAGCAGTTTGTGGCGAGGGGCAAACACCTTTATTGGTGTATAAATCAGCAAAATAAGCTGAAAAGTGTTTAATACCTGATCATTATTGTGATGGCAATTTCCCAGTGGGTCTAGAACTTCCATAATTTAATTTGAGGAACCTAATTAGTCTGGCTAGGGATCAGTCAGGTAGCTCACCTCTCCATAGGCCTGTGCTCATGTTTGTTTACCTCTCTCGTCTCTCTCTCTCTCTCTATCTCTCTCTCTCTCTCTCTCTCTCTCTCTCTCTCTCTCTACCACTTCTAAATATTCAGTGATCTTACCTCTGATATGCTCCAGGATTGGACAATTCTACCTTGAGTTAGTATCTGTTCCAGTTACCTAATGTCATGTTCAATCTTTGCTAGGTGTGTGCAAAGCATCTTTCGGATATCATTTTGTTTTGAGATACATGCCCCTCTAATCATGACCCTAAAGGCCTCCCATATCACGTTTACGTGGTCCACTGAGCCCATGTTGTTCTAGAAGTACTTTGTGTTTTCTGATGTCGGCTCTTCACTGAATACTCTGTCTGCCAGATTCTCTATGTGTGGATGTCCCTGCCTAGTAAAAGGGGTGGATGCCAGAATCGTAAGTCGGAGCAGCACCGGGGAGTGGTCACAATGTGCGCAGACCATATGTCCAACCTTCTGCACCTAGGGTCCTACATCGGATATTGCCAGCCAATAGTGAGGATGTGAACACATCATGCACCACTGAATAGAACATGCTTTCCTTAGGCACTGAGTATTTGTATCTCTAGATGCTGAGCAGCCTACACTCGAACATTATGGTACTGATTTGGGATGCAGCTGCACTCCTCCCTCCTGTTTTGGTTGAGGACCAATCTAATACTTCCTGTAATGTTCAGTTGAAGTTCCCATCTCATATTAATGAGTGTGGCTTTGTATTAGGTGTTATTCCCCATAATGTTGTAAAGAACACTGGGTCATCCTTGTTTGGGACATAACAATTCACAATTGTGAAGTGTAGTCCATTGCATCTACCCAATGTGTGCGTATCGGCCATGCTCAACTATATCTATGTCGATTTCCTGTAGGGGTATGACCTTTGTAACCATAATAATTGCCCATCTAGCACAAGATGAGTATGGCGAGGTGATACAATGGACTGCCCATCTTGCAATAAGGCGGCATTGATCTGATGTCTGTCCAGGTAGTCTAGTGCCTGAAGTATTTCATGAGGATTGTTAAGCCCCACCCGGCTGGTCCATGTCAGTCAGGTTAGTGAACTAGTTACATGGGGCCAGATGTAGCAAAGGTTTTTACCCATTCTGTGTCTATGGGAAAAAGTGTTCGTACATCTGGCCCATAGTTCTTTAGGGTGTCAGAAAGTTGGTATCTGCAGTATATGGCAAAGTGAATAGATGTGGATACACATAGATGTAGGTCTCCTATTTCAATAGTTTTCTCTTGTAACTCTGATATCTCTTGTAAAATCCAACATGCAAAACATAATACCCCAGTGTCCCCCCAAACTCTTGTGGCCCATTACCACCATGTCAGGACCCATTAAAACTTGAGATTAACTGCCTTTACACTCTGTCAGATAGCAACTACAGAATGGACTTCAACTCTTAAACTTTGAAGGATGTTTCCCGAGGGAGGCCTCTAGAGAACCAGTGGACAGCCCTTGTAGTGAATTCAGAGTGGCCTGAGGACTAACATTTTGCACTCTGTACTCATCTGGATTTGAGGTATATAGCGTATGTTCAAAGTGCAAGTACAGTGTTCCAATGTGTCTCCCTAAGCAGCAACTGAACATCATTCCACTTCAGGATTCTTCAGTTTGAAGATGAGTGTAAGTCTGAAACACTACAGTCAGCTTGTGTATCGTTATTAGGCAGTGAGTCTCTTCTTTTCAGGCTTAATTCAGTCAGTTTCTTTATGAACTCTGATGCTTGGTGTCACAAATTGAAAACATGTTGTTTGCCATCTGGGGCTACTTTTAGCCTCATTGGGTACACCATGGCATACTGGATGTTCACTTTGAAGAGATGTTCTTTACTTGGAGAAATTTCTGTCTCAGTTCGTGCACAACCAAAGTGAAGTCCAGAAAGAGGGAGATGCATTACCATTGAACCATATGCAAAAGTTTCATGCACCAATCTAAGTGTTGTGTCCCTAAAGTTGAGTAGACGTGCAATTAAGGGGCAGCTGGAGCCACAGGAGGAGGTCTAGCAGACAATGGTCAATGCCTTCTTTCCAGTAGCAGGAGCTACGAGAAGACTTCCAGGCTTCCAAGTCGAAGACCGTCAGTAGTTTTTCAATATAGTCTTTCATTCCATTTTGGTATCCCCCATATGTAGACATTATGACACTGGGACCATGTCCTCATTTTTTGGATGGGATAACATGTAGAACGTTTCCATGTTCAGCATTGTATCCCCTTAGTATGGATGTCATCTTCCATCTATGATCTTCTGATCTCTGCCTCTTTTAGGCTAGTGTCATGTTCCCCTAATTTGTGTGAAATCGTGCCCATGCAGGTACTGAGAACATCAATCTTACTGTCTGTGGTCACAAAGTGTTCTTGCATGGCATTCAGTAGCATTCTCATATCAACTTCCCACTCCTCCAGTTCCGGGCATACTTCCTGTGTTTTACCTCAGGATTTCATCAGCTCCAGTGGTACTCAGTCCATGCTGGGGTACAAACTGCAACTTCAGCTGCTGAGCATCTAATATGGACATTTTTTACACAGCAGGTGTTGGGGATTAATAGTCTTTGCTGGTGAGAAAAGATGTGGCACAGACCCCAAGAATCGCCACAGGGGACGCATGGTAGCCTCCCAGTGTTTGTGGTCCTGCAGTGAGGCTGGGATAGAGGGCAAGAGCAGACCCGAGCCCACTAACTATCGTCTATTGTGCTTTTGTTCATGTTAGTTTATTGATGGGAAGGTTCTGCAATGGGGTTTACCCCTCTGTGCCTCGTGTTCCAACCTGTAGTTGGTTAGGCTGGGGCGACCAGGACCACCATCCTGGGTTGGGGCATTTCACTGTCCTGGGTCATGGAAGTCTAGATGAGTGATATAAGAAGATGTTGTTATCAACTGCATTTCGCATTGGCTGCCCCTGTGCTGTATCAGTACTGCCACCTAGGCACCTCTGCCAGGCCTGCTCCCCAATCCATGTAGCCACTGTCCTCAACCGGTAAACTGCCCATGAAGGACAGGTCAGTAATGTTGTGCAAGCCTGTTGCCGTCATCCTTAGTGAGGTCTGCAGATTACTACCAACTGCCTTGCTCCTGGTATCACAATTGGGACTGACCCCACCCTGCCGCATCTGCACGGTTGCCATATACAATAGTCATGTGTTTCGGTGAGTGTATTTTGCTACTTAGCTGTAGCTGCCATCTATGCCGTAGGAGCTCACAGAGGGTAGCCCATCAATCCGCTCATCCTCCACTCAATTTTGTCGGATCCAGGTGTCGCCAGGTGTTGCCAGTTAAGGCATCCTCAGAGCCATCAAATTTACAAGTGCATTTAAGCAGATTATGTCAGATTTTGTCCTCCAAGAACAAAAGCCTCACATAAGTGTTGCCATTTTGCTCACTGGCTCTCATGTGCCTCCCTCTGCTACAAACCTTTGAACTCCATGCAACTGTGCACAAGGACCAACCCGCTCAATCTTCAGCCTCTTGTTCAATATAGGTCTCCAAAGCAGGCTCCCGTGCTACCTCTGGGGCACAAGACAACACAAGTGCAATGACCTGGTTGGTGGGCCCAATAACCAACGCTTAAGACAGCAGCGCTTCGTCACAAATAATAGCACACACACACACACTGTGTCATATACCCCGGTGGAAGACCCCATGCGGTCTGTCCCCCATTTATTTACAGCCTCTGGTCACACCTGGCCAGAGGATGTAATACATGCACATCTGGGGGCAAACTACTGATGACAAGTTGTGGCGCCAAGAACTGCGTGGAATCATCACATCCCTCCCCAACTCAGTTCCAATGTTGAAATATTCAGGTAACACACAAAATCCCTTAGTCTCTGACTAGACGATGGATTAGGCCTGAGACTGTAGATCTGCTTGCCTTCTCCTGTTTCGCAGCACGAGTGTCGAACAGGGATCAGGCACGTCCTGTCTTGGAAAAGTGACACTGGCTGGCACATCTATGTGTTCTTGTTCTTCTCATCAGGATCCCCATTCATTGTCATTAAGGCCCGACATCTCGGCTAAGGATTTACAACATATGGCACTCCTGAATCATGAGATGTTGCAGGTCACCTTCTCATGTCCTTTTTGTGCAATGACCATGGTTCCAGCCAGCCCTGTGACTGTCCATATACCAGGTTCATATGGCGTTCGAAACTATCAGCCAGGCCATCCGTCCTTGATGATCACTTGGTCACTTGGATGCAGATACCACACCACCTCCGTCTTCTCTGGATTGCTCAAGTGTTTGTCTCTCGCTTTCTTGCTCATGCGTCCTCAGGGCAGTAAGGAGGCAGTCGACATCCCGGATGGGTCAGCATGGTGTCTCGCCTTTTTTAATTTTAAACATCAGCAACCATGGGGTTTGTCGCGTGGTGCAGTGAGGTGTTTTCAGTACTCCCATAGAAAATTATGAAGGCTGATCTCAGGGTCATCAGCTTCCAACATGGCAATTCGAAGGGCTTTATTGAGCGTGCGCATGAATCGTTCCACTTTGTCATTGGTCTGTAGCCTCTGCTGGGTGATCTTTCGATGTTTGATGCCCAAACTCTCCATCAAATATTGGATTTCATCTCCCTGAAACAGAGGCCCATTGTCTGTTTTGACGTCTTCCCAGAGTCCAACCATTGCAAATATTTTCTCAATAACAGGTGTGACATTAGTGAATGCAGTGGAGTCAATGATTTCCACTATCAGATACTTTGAGTACCCATCCACTAGAACCAATGTGATCGGGCCATCAGGAAAGCTTCTGAAATAAAAGGCCAACTTTGGACCAGGGCTTGGTGCATTGTTCCTCCATCATGATCGGTGCTGGTGCATCTGGTGAGCTCACCATTTGGCAGGCTTGGCATTGCCTCAACAGTTCATTTACTTCAGCTACAAGGTCGGGAAACCACACCTTTTCCCGCACCTTCATCTTCGCTGTGCCTTGATGACCTCCATGCACTCACATGGTCACTCGTTGTTGGAGGCTGAGGGGGATCACCAGCCGCTGTCCCTGTAGTATGAGACCATCCCTGGTTGCACTAAGTTTGTTCTAAACTCCCCAGAACTTTGTCAGCTTGTCCTTGTCCGTTTTCATCCAGTCATTCACATTTCGGAGGAAATCTTATCAGGAGCCACCATCTAAAGCATGGGTACTCCCAAACATTTTCCCAGGGGCCACAAAGTTTGGTCTGTGGTGTGACCGAGGGCCGCACTGATGCTAGCAGCATGGCTATCAAAGGAAGGAGGGGCCTCTGGATGGGGAGGGGTTGTGGCGTTATGGTGGGTGTAGGGGGCAGCAAAGCATATAGATCTAGTGGCTGAATCGCTCAATGTGAAACCAGAAAATGTGGCATTAATCCCAGCCTCCCCACTTTACCAAATTGTGTGATCCTAAGCAATTGTTTATTTCACGTTGCCTTCATTTTCTTCATTATTGAATGTAGGAGGACCTCACAATGCATGACTTCAGCATGTGCGCTGTGCGAATCCTCCTCCTGTGTTTGATTTAATAAACTATGAAGCTGTTCATATTTAATAGCAATTCAGGCAAATCAAAGAGTGCAGATAACTGACTTGCCTCTTAATTCACTATTGGCATTGTTATCAAGGTGGGGGTAAGAATGAATGTTTCTGAACTTATGTTTGTAATCTATTGTTCTTAAAAAACACTTCTCCATGCACTGATATAATCTGATGTAAATGAAATGGCCCTGGTGTAAATGAAATACACTTTTTGAATTTTTAAGAACCCTTACCATAGTTGTAGACATTTGGTGCAAGATTTATTAAAAAATTAAAGTGTTCCTGCAGTGAAGCGTCCAGGACTCATTCCTTACTTCCTTTCTTTATCTTCAACAATGTTTAAATAAAGTATTGCCTGTTAAGTCCAGTAAACAGCAGCCTAGTGCTACTGCTGCCCTGGGGGCCGCATGTAAAGGTCAAAAGGGCCGCATGCGGCCGCCGGGCCACACTTTGAGTATCACTGATCTAAAGGATTCCTCACTTTTGTCACAGCGGCATCATCCGCTGTTGCATCAGTGATTTCCTTCAGGTTTAGGGCTCCGGAACAGCTACTGCGAGCTATGGCTTGCACATGTTCCTCGTCCACCTCATCTTCAGTCATGTTTTCTTCACCCGGTTGCAATGAATGTCGGGAGAGAAAATCAGCTGGGTTCCTCACACTTGGCCGGTATGCTACCTTCATGCAATAATGTTGGAGCTGGATGGCCCATCATTCTATCCGTGGAGAAGAATGTGGTGCAGTGCCCTTGAACAACAGCAACAGTGGTTAATGGTCGGTGACCACTCTAAATAGCCTTCCACAGAGATATAAGTAAAAATGTCCACAAGCTCACTTAATGGCAAGGGCTTCTCTTTCAATCTGCGCATGCTGCTCAGTTTGTGTTAGTGCTTTGCTAGCATAAGCTAGTGGTGCTCACTGACCAAGTTCTACCTCTTGGGTTAGCATGGCTCCCTGGCCTACTGGACTGGCATCCACAACCAGTTCTGTCTTCTTCATTGGGTCAAAATACTCTATGGTAGTCTTACATAGGAGCGCTTCTTTTAGTGCTTGAAATGCCTCATCTTGGCATCCCCACACCCAGGTAGCATCAGTCTTGGTGAGGGATTGGAGTAGTTCAGGCAGGGTAGATAGCTTGGGTATGAACCTCCCACAGTAGGTGGTCATCCCCAAAAAGCTCCTCACTTCGGTTACAGTTTTTGGTGCTGGGGCTTTGTTCATGGCATATGACTTCCGTGGGTCAACTTCGACGGCCTTTTGACTGAAGACCTATTTGAGAAACTCAAGAGATGTTTGGAAAAAGAAACACTTTTCCTTATGAAGGATGAGTCCATGTTCTGTCAGTTGCTTAACGGTGGCCTTTTGATGCTGGTGATGTTCCTTAGCTGTGGTGGAGTGAATGAGGATGTTGTTGCTGATGTTCATAACACCCTATAGTACTAAGAGAGTCTCCAGGGTGGCTTCTTGGAACACTTCTGCTGCTGCTGAAATACCGAAACATAGGCATTTGTTTCTCCTCAGTCCCAGGTGTGTTGAGAAGGTAGTTATGTACCTACTCTCCTCCGCTAACCATAGCTGATGGTACCCTGCATTCAAGTCCAAATTGGAAAAACACCTGTAGCTATTGAGGTCAATGATTATGCCATCAATGGGGGTGTCATGTGTCTCTCCCTTTTAATTGCTTGGTTGGAGAGGCACATGTCTATGCATAGCCATATTTTCCCCAGTTATTTCAGCTTTTCAGCAGTAACCATAGAAGATACCCACCGTGTTAGTCCTGACACCTTCTCAATCACCCCATGGTCCTCCAGCTTGTTCAGTTCTTGCTTCACCAGTGAGCAGAGGTGAAACAGTATGCGCTGGTGTTGAAGGGCAGTGGGCTTCCTCTTGCTCATCTCCCTCTTGGGTCTCCTCTGCAGACAGTTGCAAAGTGATTTAGCTTTCTACAGTTGGAGCATGTATTTCCTTGTGCCAGCCAGTCTTTGGGGCATGCTCTTCTGTTCCACAATATGCACAGTGTGCTCCTTGTTTGACCGGGGAATAGACCCTGGACTTTGCTCTTGTCTGTTATGTTTGTATGGCATTAGCACCTTTCAGCTTTATCATGGGGGGCTTCTCAGGTGCTTGTGTAATTGTCAAGTCCATCTCAGTGGCTCTGGCAGCCGATAGGTCATGTGGCTGTACCAATATCCGAATGTCCTCCAGGCTGATGTTTGGCTGCCTCAGGATGAAACCTATGAGCATTTTGTTTCTGCACCCATGGATGATATGTGTACGTATCTCCTTGGTTTGGTTGTCTTCCAGGCATTAGGGGAGCTTAGAACTGATCAATGGACTCTCTCTCTGCCATGCCTGACGGAGCTTGAACTGCGCAAAGTCTGGATTTAGCTGTGGGTCAAAATGCACATTCAATGCCCTCACCGCAGCATCATAGCTGTCAAAGGTACCTGTATTAGAGAGTTTATATATTTCATCCTCCCCGAAATGTAGGAGAAGTGACCTCTTTACTGCTCTGTGATGCTCACGAGTGACGACAAAATAATTTTCCAGTCTGCCAACCCATATCTTCCAGCGAGGAGACATTGTCACTGGATCTGCCAACCCGCTAAATGGGGGAGTGTCCCACCATGGTGTTTTGTTGTGGCAGATATAGAGAGTTGGCTGCAGGCACTGGGTCACCCTGTGGCCTATGAATGAGCAGCTCAATAGCAACACTCAACCTTGGAGCACCCGAAAAGTATTTGGCAATCACACCGTTGTGGCACATGCCATGTGTAGCGTGCCGCTCACTCCTTTCATAACATCAGTGTTGCACTGAAATGGGCATACAGAAAAATATCAATGATGGGGCACATTGTGGTCCTCTGGGCTGTGCGTGGTGGAAGCAGGGCATGGCGGTATGCAGAGATCTGCAACAGGTAGGCAGTGTTGGTTCATGTACTCATGGACTAACACAGATTGTGAATGTGGAGAAAAACCTCAGAAACCAGCCAAATTCTTCCTCTTTATTTTTGGGAAGTCACCAAGTGTGGGTGGGTAACTATCACAGTTCACATTATTGATGACCTTCAGGCAATACCCATCTTGTACTGGCCTGATGGCAGCAGACTGCTGTGCAAGCCTCACCAGAGCTCGTGCCTGCTCGGGACAGGGTCGTGAGTGGGGTTGCAGGACAGCAGAGACTGCAGTGGTCTGATCCTGCTGTTGAGGCAGCGCTCTGGCCGTGTAGAGGAAACACTAAAGATGTACTGTGTGGGATGCTGGGGTCAGATAAGCTTTCAGAGATTCTGCAGTAATAGCGAGGTGTGTCAAGATCAACTGAGACTGGCACCCCGCTCCGTGTGCAGTGGGGCCGGTCAGGCAGTTCAGCATGATGCAGGTAGCTTGATTGCACTGGGTGTTGGCAGACACCCTCGTCCCCAATGTAGTCCTGCTTGGCGGGCCTAATAACCAACATGCAAGACAGCAGCACTTCGCAGCAAATAATAGTACACGCACTGTGTCATATACTCAGGTGGAAGTTCCTGTGCAGTCTGTCCCTCATTTATTTATAACCTCTGGCCACGCCTAGCCAGAGAATGTAATGCATGCACATCTGGGAGCAAACTACTAACAAACAGTTGTGCTGCCAAGAACTACATGCATCATCACAACGCGCAGAATATGGAAACCATCAGGGTAAGTTGGGGATGCATAGTGATTGTGAGAAAACTGGGTTGATTGCAGAGGCCCCCTGACTTTTTCACTTTTTACTGGTGTTTTCCTGACTCTGATGGTGCCCTGGGTACTGCTAACCAGTCCCAGGGCCTGTGCTCTGTATAAAATGAGTATGCAAATTAGGCTAATTATAATTGGCTAAGTCAACCTAACTATAAGTTCATTTTAAAAGCAGGCCTGCCTTGCTAGCTTCTTCTAAATTAAAGTTCCATGCAAATTCGACTTTGGAATTAAAAGTAGTTTCAAACTCTTATACTACTTTATTTTTACACATTCATCACCCCTATGGTGTGCCTTATGTGCCCCTATGGTTGGGTGCCATGTAACTATAAGCAGAGACCTTATAAAAATTGTTCTATAAGCTCTGGGGAGGTAAAACAGCCAAATTTGTTTTTCTTTTCCCTCATTGTAGTTATTGGCATCCATAGGCTAGAATAGGGAGACTTTATTTTAATTTATAAAGTAACCTCAAGTGGCAGATACATTAAGTTTGGTATCAAATTAATTTGGTATAATAAATCCCACAACTTACAATTGTTGGATTTAATATAACTTGTTCAGGTAAAGAGTTTTAAACTTTACCTGAAAAGTTGCCAACTTCAGCCCTGCAGTGTTTTGAGGCTTTGCTCTGATTGACCAGCCTCTGGTAGCTTGGCCAGGCTGCCTTGATAAGTTGTGAAGTGGCCTGGCTCAACACAAAGAGATGTTCCTGGGTGAGGAGATCTTCCCTCAGCAGATGGGGAAGCAGGAAAGGGGGAGGGCTGACAAACTAGTATTCAAAGGCAGGGAAGGATATTTGCAGCAACCTAACACCTCCCTCACATCCTGCAAACCCAGACAATTAGGTGCCCCCTGATTAGATTAGGAGGGGGCAGGAGAAGGGTGTGTTTAAGATTTTTAGCCGCACCAGTGGGCGGGGCCAGCCAGATGTAACCTCCACAAATCACTTTCAGCCATGATAGATTTTTGAGGAATGTTGCTCCCTGGGATTGATTTTTGCCACATTTCCCAGGAAGTGGTCATCACAGGGAGAAGGTCCCTGCATGTGATTGGAGAACCAGGACACCCTGTTTTTCACCCAGGAACATGAATAAAAGTGGCAGACCTGCACCCACACCTCAGATCCCTACCAGAATCCCTACCAGATTCCAACAAGGAAGAACTACAGAAGAAGAAGGAGTGCCCTGCTGGACCCCTGACCTGCACCTGGACACTGCACTCTGGAGGACTGCACCCTGGAGGACTGGACCAGCTGCACACTTGGGCTTGACCACAAGAAGGACTTTGCCTGGCTTCAACTGGTTCAAGGAGGGACTCCCTGTTTGCTACAGGTGAAAAATTGCTAACCAGAGTCCCCTGCACCAACTCCTGAAGAAACTGACCAACTCACCACTGTCCAGTGGCCGTTTTGGAGTTTGCACCGGATCTATTCTGGGAGTTGTAGTCAGCACCCTTAAGGAACATCTCAGAACTTCTGGAACCTTGGGTGAGCTGTGGACCTCAAAAGAACCTTAAAAGAACATCTGGGAGAAGATCCAGAAGTTTGGAGAAGTTTGGAGAACTTTTGGAAAAAAGCTCTATAAAGGTATCGACCCACCACGGCAACTCTAGCCTGCTTGCCTCAACCACGCCATGGCCTGACTTGCAGGTTAGTCCCGGTGAAGAAAATCTCCGAAAAGGTGGCTAAGTCCGAACGTAGAAAGTTGGCCAGGACCTCCCAGGCAGTGTATCCGAAGAGTGCTCCAAGGACGCCGGATCAAGATTCAGGTTTGCCCCGGTCAAAGGATTTTCATCTAAGTCCAAAGGTAAAAATCTCCACCAAGGGCTCCCATGACACATATCCGAAGAAGAGTTCCAGGAGGTCGGATAGGACTGACAACTTGGTCCCGCTGAAGAAAATCTTCAAGAAAACTACTAAGTCCAAAGGTAAACGTTTGACCGAGGCCTCCCATGAGCTGTAGCTGCGCAGGGCTTCATTGCAGTCGGCTTGAAACTTTGACCTTGCCCCGGTCGAGGTGCAACCAGATGACCAGATTGGCATTATTCATTTCTAGGCGCTAAAAAGCATTAATTATTTAAAAATTCATATCTCCGGTTTCCTTTATAGGATTTTATTTGTTTTGGTGTCATTTTAAAGCTAAAAATATTTCCTATTTTTATAAATTGGTTTTGGATTTTTAAACTGTTTCCTGTGTTTTATTTACTTACTGTTTTGTGATATTTGAATGCTTTACGCTTTGTCTCCTAAGTTAAGCCTTGTCGTTCGTTTCCAAGCTTCCAAGGGTTGAGCTAGGTTTAATTTATTGAGACCTAACTGGACCTAAGTGGAGGTTAGTGCCCTGTTGCTAAGTGTTGGTACTTACCTGCCCTTACCAATAACCCATTTTCCAACAGTGATATCAGTCTGTTGGATGTCCAGGCTGGCATTCTGGCAGTAAGCACTAAATATCACACTTTTACAGGACCCGTGCTGCAAGATCATTCTCCTGAGCAGTCACATTTCTCATGTTTAATTGGTGCACCACCAATAGTATTTCCTACAGTACAGTCTTTTAATAAGCACTGCTCATCTGGCTCTTATAAAAAATGGGAAACAATTCGGAACTGTATAATAATATTAAAAAATATAAAATCTAGCCATATTGATGAACATTATACATTTTGGACCTTTTCTCAACAAATTGAAACTGAACTTATGGTTTTACAACGCCACCAACAGATTTACTGGAGTTGCCTTTTGAAACAGGGTAAGGTAGCCTCATGTACTGCAGTGCAACTATTTTTGTGAAAGAGTTTATTTTTCCCTTGATCTAAAAGAACCAGACATAGGCCCTCATTATGACATTCCGCTGCCCGTCAATGTCATTCCGCCATCAGGCCACACGGGCAGCCTGACCCCGGCCGACTCTATTTTGAGTTCCCCGCTGGGCCGGTGGGCGGAGCAGTGTTTCCACCTGTCGCGTAGGCTCTCATTATACTAATGAGTCTACTGGATTTGAGCTGCAGAATCACCTGTGGTGTGGGAGACTGAGGCCCATATTTATACTTTTTGACACAAACCAGAGCAGGCGCTGGTTGGCATAAAATTTTTTACAGCCGGCTAACGCCATTCCTACACGCCAGGTGGGCGCCTTATTAAAGGATCTACGTTAGCTGGCTGGTCAGAGTTTAAAAAAATGACTCAAACCAGGAAGCGCCGGCGTAGGGAAAAATGGGGGTTGTGCGTCAAAAAATTGTGCAAGTCAGGTTAGAGTAAAAAATCATGGCTCAAACTGGACTTGCGCCATTTTTTGATGCACAACCACCATTGAAATGACTCCTGTCTCAGCAAAGACAGGAGTCATGCCCCCTTGCCCAATGGCCATGCCCAGGGGACACCTGTCCCCTGGGCTTGGCCATTAGGCACTGTGGCATGTAGGGGGGCTCAAGTTAGGCCCCCCATGCCACTGTAAAAAAAAAAACATTATACTTACCTGTACTTACCTGGGATGGGTCCCCCCATCCATGAGTGTCCTCCAGGGGTGGGTAAGGGTGGCAGGGGGTGTCCCTGGGGGCAGGGAAGGGCACCTCTAGACTGCTTCCATGGTCAGAGACCATGGAAGTGAGGCCACAGGCCCCTTAACGCCTACCCTCACCCAGACATTAAAAAACAGCACACATCAGGCTGTGCACCGTATACGCAGGATTATAAATAAGGCACACAGGCCTTAAAGTATTTTTTTGGGACGGGAAAGCCTATCTTGCATGTCATTAACGCTAGGCGGTTTTCCGCATTCAGAAAATGATGCACACAGAGGAATTTTGACGCGCGCGGGGTTGGGCATCCTAGTATAAATATGGTGTTAGGTTTGCGCCTACTGTGCCTCCAAATTTTTGATGCACATTCAGCGCAAACAGAGTATAAATATGCCCCTGAGTCTTAACCACTACAGGTGACACCTGTCGCCCTAATCCGGGTTTTGCTCTGGCTAACTAGCAATGCCTCATCTCTACCCAAGAGCAGGGATGATTGGGCAGCCGAGCCCATGACACAATTGACTTCTCAAGGAAATCGTGGTAACTCAGGTCCAATCCGTTTCTCTCTGTTACTTTAGTCTCACATACACAATGGCAAACAGAGGCAGTATATGTTTCAATAAAGTTTTAATGAAGCAACTGCATCTTAGATAGCAAAGCATGTATTTTAATATCCAGGATGATACAGCATGACAGAATTAGAATTGTGATAAGGAGAGTGAAGCATAGAAATAACACTACCATATTGTCACTAGAGAGCCTACCTAGGCTATAGTAGAGCACAGCATGTGAAGCTCTATATTTGCCCTTCAGGTTCCCCTGGGAAGACATCATTCTCCATACCTGAGCAAAGGCCTGAAGTCTGCAAAAGCAGCTGTAGCGAAGCGTTCAGCAATCAGCATACAGTGGTGGTCCTCTGGCTGGAATCTCCCTCTAACTTGTAAAGAACAAGGAAGTGTTTTTATAATAAAACAGCTGATATTCTGAGAAAATGTCCCTACATGAGGATGTGTGTTTTCTATGATGCCAGAGACAAAACTTTTACCATGTTCACCGGCAACCTATCTTACTGAAGCCTTAAAAGAAGCACAGAGTGAACAAGAATGCCTTGTTTGAGAACGTAGTGCTGGCCTAAGCAAAACAGCTAGATAGAGAGAAATAAAACAAGACAGAAAAAGTGGCTATTGTTAAAATGATAAACAAAGCTGAATAAAATATATCTGGGTAAAAGTGCACAGCGGCAATCTTAGTGTGCTAAAAACACGTGCATGGAGCTATAACTAAAATGGCTAAAATGGCTACAAAACACACCTGCTGGCCCAGCGGGGAACACAGGCTTAACATTGCAGCCGGCTCCTAATGGAGCTGACGGCATTGCGGTGCTGCAGCTGGTGCAGCAGCACCGTTGCACATTCCACTGCCCGTAATTCGAGCAGTGGAATGCACGATGGGGCTGTGCATGGGGGCTCCTGCACTGCCCATTCCAAGTTCATGGGCAATGCAGGGGCCCCCAAGGGTCCCCCAAACCCTCCATTCTGCCATCATTTCTATGTCGGTGTAAACTGTCATGGACAGGCTGGCAGGTGGGGACTCTTAATCCCCAGGGCAGCGCTGCTTACAGCGCTGCCCTGGTGGATTACAACCGCTGGGAACACCAGGCTACAGGCTGGCGACAGCCTGGCGGTGTCAGTGGTTGCACTGTGGCGGCTCTGCCACAGTCATAATGTGGCAGTCTGACTGCCGCGACTGCAGAGGTCCGACTGCCACCGTGACCCTGGCGGTCTGGTGGCCGCAGGGTCATAATGACCCCCATAGTGTTAAGAGCTCCTCAGTCTAATCTGCGATACAACATAAACAACAGGATCTTTGATTCTTGCCCAGGTTAAACCACGCACATTTTATTTCTATAATCATTATATATAGTAATCTTAAAAATCCACTAAAAAATGCACATTGCACTTGCTTTGTAACTCATACCTAAATACGGCTGTCAGGTCGTAGTATATGTTTGTTCAGCATAATTCAAATGTTTATAAGACAGTGTTGAATCCTTCATTTGGGAGTCAGATTGTATGTTCATTTTTAAGTTGTTTACATTGGTCTATACTCATTTTAATTGCTTTCCCAGGCATGGTACATAATACGTCCATAAAAATTCTACATGTGTAATTCGCCACAGCTAAAATGCATTTCGCCTTGTACAAAAGGCAAAATGCGATTCTCTAACTTGTTTATCGAATCGCATTTTGCTCTTATGATTCGGTATTGGGAAGGGGCATGTTTCATATTAGGAAGGGGGGGGGGACCATTTCCCCTTTGTTAATGAGGGTACCAACGTTTTCTCAAAGCAGGCAGTGGTCCCATGGAAAAGGAAATTTTTAATTTTTTTTGTAATGCATCCCGTTTTCGGGCTGCATTTATAAAAAAAAACTGCTTTATTTATAAAGCAGTCACAGACATTATAAAGCAGCCATTCGCAATGGTGTTGCACAATTTGTAAGAGCAGGCAGTGGTCCCAAACAGACAGCAAGAGTTGCAAATGAAAATGTCATACATCTGGCCCCAAGTGGTGTTGTTAAAACACTCCAAGAGCAACCACAGGTAAAATTATGAAACTTAATAGCATCAAGTATATCGTGGAACAAGGTTCAATTCAAGTTGGAGCATGCAGTGGGGACTTGACAGTCTAAGGTTAAAAAGGGAACAAACCCATCTAATAAATATTATATCTAACAACAGAATTGTTTTGCGGGGGAAAACCAGCAAACCATATAGCATTATTGGATTTAGTGCAGAGTTTATAGCAATAATAGTAGCAGCCATTGCATACCCCCATACCTATAGGAAAAACATTTCATAGGTATACTGACACCCTTGCCACTAAGAACTAGGGATCAGATGTACGAAGCATTTTCTGTTTGCGACGGAAACGTTTTTTTCTACGTACAAAATGCAAAATGCAACTCAGTAACTTGTCACCGAATCGCATTTTGCTTTTGCGATTCTGTATTAGGAATGGGTATGTTTAGGACGTCCCTTTCTAATACCGAATAGTACTGGTATGTATGAATGATTTGCAACCAGAATGCGGTCACTAAACATTCAGATTTTACCGCCTCCGTAGAGGATGTGGCGGGCCATTTGCAAACTGGAAGTGGTCCCCAAGGCACCCCTTCCCCTTCGTGAATGTGGGAGCAAAAACATTTTAAGAGGAGGCAGTGGTCCCATGGGCCGCTGATTACTGTTTAAAAATGAAAAGAAAACTTTTCCTTTTGTTTTATAACACATCTCGTTTTCCTTTTCGGAAAAGGGGATGCATTATAAAGAAATGCAGTATTTAAAAAGCAATCACAGATATGGTAGTCTGCTAACACCACCAGGTCACCGTCGCTGTGGTTGTGGCCATTCCCAATGGGTCTCAAACTGTGACCTGCCTCATGAATATTAATGAGACAGGTCCTTTGCGACCCATTTTAGAATTGCAAATAGTGTCTGAGACAGGGTAGTACATCCCAGTTGGCGATTTCCTTATAGAGAATCACAATACATCTGGCCCTAGATTCGATACATGGACTTTCCAGTTTAATGTATGATCGGTTGTGACCACTGAGTAAGGATCGCTCACAATGTATTCAATTGGGGATGAGTCAATGGCTATATTAAACACTGATTTTGAACACCCAGTTTACAGTTCTAGGCCCTGATTTATACTATTTGGTGCAAAACTGCACTAATGCATTTTTGCACCAAAAGGTTTAACACCGGCTTGCACCATTTCTGTGCACCAGCAGGGCACCATATTTATGGAATGGTGCAAGCCTGTGCAAAGGGTAGGATAGCGTAAAAAAATGACGTTAGCAGGGTGGGGCTAGCGGTATGGAAGAAGGGGGTTTTGCACCAAAAAAATACGGTAGCCAGGTTACAGTAAAAAAAATGACTCTAACCTGCCTAGAGACATTTTCTGATGCAAAACCATCCATACCACATGACTCCTGTCTTAGAAAAAACAGGAGTCATACCCACCACCCCAATGGCCAGCACAGGGGACCAGGGTCCCCTGGGCATGGCCATTGCACCCAGTGCCATGTATGGAAGCCCATTTCAGGGCCCCCAATGGCACTTTAAAAAAATACTTACCTGTACTTACCTATACTTACCTATACTTACCTGGGATGGGGTCCCCCATCCTCAACTGTCCCTATGGTGTGGGTGGGGATGTCCCTGGGGTCTGGGGAGGGCACCTGTGGGCTTATTCTATGGTGTTCCGCCAAGGCAATAGGCCCACAGGTCCCCTAACGTCTGCCTTGACCCAGGCATGAAACAATGGTGCAAAGCAAGCTTTCCACCATTTTTTGACCCCCTCCTCCCTCCCGTGTGTGATTTTAGCACGGGGGATAAATATCTAGCTAAGGCCATAGTCATTTTTTGCACAGTAATGCCTACTTTGCATCTCATTGACGCAAAGTAGGTTTTCAAGTCCCAAAAATTACTTTAACTCCATAACTTTGGCACTAGACTGGGCTAGCGCCAAAGTATAAATATGGAGCTAGTTTTGCACTGAATTTGCATGAAAAAGAAATGACGCAAATTCGGCGCAAAACAAGTATAAATATGCCCCTTAGTTTCAGACAGGTTAAACTTGAGACAATTGTCATATTCATGTAACCTCCTTGTAAGCCTATTTAAGTCAGGAATAAAATAATCATGTCATCAGCCTATACTAGGTTGCTAACCCTCTCAGCAATGAGCTTCAGGGGTAAACCATCGAGGTGATCTAGAAAATCTGAAAGGTTAGCTAAACACATGGGAGCCAGAATGCATCCTTTTTTAACACAATTTGCTCTTTATGTTCTTGGTCTAAGGCATCTACCGGGTAGTAGTTTTACTTGCATCTAAGTCTCATAGTAAAGTTCAATCAAAAAGTGAAGCAAAATCCGTTCAGTGTGTCATGAATGCAATTTCACCCAAAGACGATTCCTATCAACTTTATCAAAAGCCATGAAACAGTCAATAAAACGAATAAATAGCTTACTCCCAATTCCTTCCATGGCTCTTCATGCTAACAGGTTCAGGGCAATTATATTATAAAGCGTTGAGCATATCACCATGACACTGGTTTGAGTCAAGTAATTTCCTTTCTGATACCCACAACAGAGGCTTTTTAAGCAATAACGTAGCAAATAAGTTATCATTTGAACCCAGAAGTGGAATTAAACGATAACTAATCGATCAAGTGCCAGACCTTGTTTATTCAAGGGCAGCAACATTTAGTCTTACCAAGAGAGCAGAATAGTTCTGCTGTTATAAATGTATAAGTAGGCAAGACACAAGGTTGGACGCTGTTCATTATTATTAGTTTTCACTACAGCCACCTGCACCATTAGGACCAGGAGGACAAGAAGAACAGCAGCCCTTGGTTAATACCTAATAATGGGAGATTTAGGGGCATATGTCTGCAATGTGAAGGGTTAGCAGGATGTGACCAGGCACCCAGAAATCAGCACAGCAACCCTGAGACATTGAAAGAAACCTTAATATGGTAAGAGGTAGTTTGGTTTCTCCTTGCTGGCCGGGCTCAGCACACTTTTATATTCTAATGCTGATAAATGCATATTGTGGATCATATCGTCACAATCAGAAGGGTCAGCAGGATGAGACCCACTCCCTAGGATTCAGCAAGGCTAGCGAGAGACATTGCGATGTCTTAATGTGGTACAGCCTGGTGGCAGGGCTTAGCGTACTTGCATCTTCTAATGCTGAGAAGGCAGATTGTGGGTCTTGTCCCTGCAATGGAAAAGGTCAGCAGGTTTCAACCAAGCTCCCAAGAACCAGCAAGGGTAGCCCAAGGGATAACAACCAGCCTTAAAGTAGTAAGGGGTAGTCCGAATTTTCCCTCCAATGTGCCTGTATTGCTGAATATCAAACTTCTCAAATGATCAATGCAGGCCAAAACTCTGCACTCCAAGAGCTAACCTAAAGCTGCAGTATCCAATAGACTCAATCAACGTACTCTGCTGACTTAAGCGAGCACTCAGAAGGGTTACATTTTGAGTTTTCAGGACAGAAATGATAGCTGTTGACTACTATTGTTTTAGTTCAAAGTCTTCTGTCCAGAGGTAAGAATCAGTGTTAATGGGCGAGGTGGTGGTAAATCAGGAAGGACCACAGAAAGGTGCTTGGAAGGGAAGGCATATATAGAAAGTGAATTTCACAGGGCTAATAGGTCAAGGGCTAAGATTGAGCGAATTGAGAACTACCAAATCGGTGCATGCTGCTGTCCTAAACAAAATAAGGTAAGCATGGTAAGTCTTCTTTCACTAAATTGTCTACTGTTTACCCTGAAATGTCATTCACTAGTAATAATGAGAGAGGAAGTTGTTCTGGGAAGAAATTCCCAAGGTCAGGAAGATGACCCATTTTGTAAACTAGAAAGAACAAAGGTCCCTGCGAAATACAAAAGGTACTGGGCTAAAATTAGGAGTGAGGACAGCAGGGTAACACTAGGTAAGCTGATATAGTTTTGCGCTGTCAGGGCACCAACCAGCCAAGCACTTTTTTCTCTCACCCTCAAATATATAGGTTGTCCGTCTAGCTTGGGTGTGAGGAACGACACGACTAGAGCTCGCCCACCTTTGAGAGTCTTCAAGAACCTGAGAGGGGCTTTGGGTGTGAACCCCTGCTCATATTTAGGCTTCCTTCATCTTAGGAGGAGTAGGTGGAATCTTGGCCTTTTAAAGTTTGTGTAATTTCTGCGTAGGTATTGATCTTTATAGGGCTTCAACTACATTTCCCCTTCATGGGGTGTATTTGTTCAGCACTAGACAGTATAACATAAATAACGAAAATAAGATGGTGTATAGCTAATTCTTTTGTCACCAATTCCCACTCTTGCCTTTTTGGTATTGTTTAATTAACTAAACAGCATCTCTGTCTGGCATGTGTCGCTGCATGGATTACTAAGTATTCTCTGTTTACCTCCTGTTCTGGTGTACGGTCACACAGTATTCCACTGCCCATGTGGCAAAGCAATGTAACCTTTATTTTATTTATATAATTTTCAAATCTATCACTCACATACCCTCATCCATCACCCCACCAGGTGCTGCATCCCAATAACATACCTCGGTGGTCATTACACACAACATGACAACATTTCCAATATAGACTCAAAACAAAAACAACACCCTCTCAACCACACACCCTACACGGTGTAGCTTGCTATCAATGTGGATAATCAATTCAGCACCCCCACTTAAGGGTAGTAAGATCTATACAAATGTTACAAAACAATCCAATACAATTCCATCATAAGTAATATATGTTTCATTAATTGCACATTTCAAACAATTAAAAGTGGGGCTTTGTCCAGTAGCATACATGGCCTGATGTACAAAGTTTCCATTTGCATAAATTGGACTCACATTGTGCACCGATTTTTTTACAATGAAAAGGAATTTGGTAAAATGACCTATGTATTGCTAGGTTAGTTCACATAATTATAAATCACAGTGGGTTGCAAACCCGCCTACCTCATGTGGTAGGTCCAAAATTGTGAATCACTATGAGTGGATGCATCACAGGAAGGGTGGCCTGCTGGGGTCAGCAGACCACCATGTCTGTGGTTGTATTTCAAATAATGCTAACCTTTTTTTTAAAAATGCAGCCTGTTTTCCTGTAAGGAAACAGGGCTGCATTTACAAAGAAGAGTTTTGTATGTTTATTTCTTTGTGAGTTGGCAGTGGTCATGTCAACCACTGCTTACTCCCAAACAACCTTCTTTAACACTCACAGAAGGGAAAAGGTACCAAAGGGGTCCCTTCCCATTTGCAAATTGTATGCGGTGTTGGGAAAATCTTAATATTTGACTATCATATTTCAGCAAAAAAATTGATACGTACCATAAAGAATCACTATTTGCAAGGGATGCCCTAAATGCACCTTTTCAAAATATAGATTTGTTAGGGGTTTTAAAGCCATTTTGTAATTCGCGATCATGTTATGAAATCTGAAAATGGGTGTAGTACATAAAAAATGTGATTAGTACATAAAAAAGCAACTTCGTGGTCCTAAACCCTATGATTTGTGTAACCGTAAAATAGCTTTATACAGCAGGCCCTCAATTCCTTAAAAAGGGATTCACAACATTGGTAGGTAGTACATTAGTCAAATTAATTTTGTAACAGTTCATTTCAAACACCATTTGAATTAAAAGATTCAAATAATCCATACCACATCACTTTATATATATGTCAGATAACATCAGACACGTTTTTATAACTTTATTTCAATTGCTTAAATTACAGGATCTATCATCTTGCATTTTTGGCAGGTGACTTGAAAGCTTTCTATAAAGATGTTTCTCAGACAAACTCACAGTTTCAAATTTATTAAAGAATTGGTTAGGTCCTAAAGCTTGTTTAACTCTTCAAACAGAAGATGCCAGAAAATTACATAACAATAGAAAGTCTCACATATTTAGAAGCGAAATTGTTTACATGAACGGCAGATAGTGGGGGATGCATGTAAATATGTCCAAAACTCCAGAGACCGAAGGTAATCCAAATGAGTCAAGAGATGGGTAGTCCATTGGATCTTTATAGCGTTATCATAACCAATGTATATATAGATGGGTTTTTGTTTCCATATAAGTTATGATGGCATTTTACTCTAATATCCCGTTCAGGCCTGTGAGTTATTTGAAAATCCTCACACAGCCAAAATCTGCACTATGTGCAGAAGTTTAAAAAAACACTGCGCTAAAACCAAACGATGGGTGCGTGCACTGTGCGGGCTAATCTTGTTTTAAGATCCCATTCAATGACCAGAATCCTACTTCACAAAAGTAAAGAGTAAATAACTTTGCCGGCAACAGTGGGAAGCCGTTCATGTCAAAATTACAGCTCTCCATATAAGCCTCCTCCTGAAATGCACAGCGTGCTGCAAGAAGAATATGACACACACCACAATGAATGTAATATGTGTGAAAATAAATATGATTCCTGGCAGAGTGAATCTGACTTGAACCAAAAGAAACATGAAACCTGGCAGAGTGAATATGCTATTTAGTGAATAATATGAATAACACACTTCGAATTGAACAAGAGATCTACTAAAATATATATAAATCATATTGAAATCAATATGGTCCTCACTGTAAACAATATAGCAATCAATTAAACAAATGCAATATTCATCAAAAAGAATGAAACATTTCTTGAAATTACACACATATTTCAAGAGGAAAATGACATAAGTTGAAATGAATCCGCAGAATGAAATGAATATAAGGTACTGAAATGAATACATTATATTCTGAAAAGAGTAATGCACATTGAAAATAATATAACATGCACTGAAATTAACATTACACATGTTGCAATGAATATGAACTGCGTTAAAATGAAAATTACCCACATTGCAATGAATGTTAGATGTACAGAAATGATTAGGAGTGTGAATATGTGCGTGTGCATGTGTGTGGCCCGCCTGCCCCGTCCTACTCAAATTATCAACCACTCATGCTCTGGCGCTCACTAAACTAAGTGTTGTGCTGGGTGGACCCACACCAGGGACTGCAGAAAACTCCTGATAAGATGGGCTCAATTTTCTCACAAATGAACAAAAAACACAAATGAAAAAGAGCAGCCAAAAAGGAGCCTAAACTGAGGGATTTTTGAATTTTTGTGTTGAGTTGAACCATCGAAAGCCCAGGGAAAGAGACAAGCTGCCAGCCTGGTTGACCCCCAATAGTAGCAGGGACTTGTTCCTTGTCCAGTTAGCCAGAGTTAAATGTATTATTTGGCTGCATACGTGTGTGCTCTGTGTTTCCCTCAAGTCTGCAGTTTGGTGGTTAATGTATATTTGTGAGCAACCCTGAGTGACCCTTTGTCCAACTGCATGACCACTCTTTATTGAACGCTGGTTTGGTGCCTGTATCCTGAGTGGCAACTGATGTGAGCTGCAGAGGTGCAGTCCCCATGTTGTGTTCAGGACTGGGACTGGCTAAGAGCTCCTGAAACTTTTTCTTACAGGACTGTTTAGACTAGTGTACGGCACATGCAAAACAACCTCTATTGACTTAAACAGAAATGCATTTGACAGGCTAGTACTCAATGTCATTGACCCATGTGGGCTATTTCGTTAGTGAACCCTTTTTTTGTACAGCGCACATCCTGAACACTTATATTTCATGGCGCTTTCATATAAGATGATGACCTCACTAGCATATATGAAGCGCCTTGAAATACCTAAGCTCAACATATGTGCTGTACAATAGAGGTTTGTGAGCCAACAAATTATTATGGAGAGCAAAGTTAGGGGTGGATTCTGTCTTGAAGATTCCATGCACGAGCCGAGCCTTCAGAATAACTGACATGTAAACCATGCCACAAACATATTAGAATATAGGGTATGTAATTGTTTTTTAAAAGTGGATTTCTTTAACACTCTGAAGCTTTGTACCTTAGCAGGTCACATAAAAGTATTAAAAACTTACACGGAGAACCATTCAGGCCCTCGCCTATCAGTGAACTCTGAGCCAAGTCGGTTATGGATACCATCTATACAGGGCCACTGTAATACTGTGATTCAGTTGCTGTAGCTTTTTTTTGCATATTTATGGATTTGCCATATAATTCAACAACAGCAGCATAACGATTTTAACAAAAAAAAATTTCAGCTCAAAAGGATGAAAAGTTACTAAAATGTAGCATTATGAATTTGCGCACAGTAGAAGGCCCTTTGCAAAGATTAACTGGTCATTCTTTGGTTGCTTTTTTTTATTTGGTTGTGAAACTGCTACTAAAGAGGTGACATGTTTACCCAGACAGTATTACCATGTGTACAAACTACAAAACAATGAAGTCATAGTATCAAAAAATGTGCCATATTATTCCGCATAATTCGATTTTTCTTACTGAATAATATAGTCATCACTGCTGCATAATTTGGTGCTATTCTGACGCATAATTCCTGTGACCCTGCCTATATAATATAGTATATAGTTAGATGGACCAGACTCTAATTATGGCTGAAGCAACATTATGGGGTATGAAATGAAACATGAGAGGTTTTTGTACTAGAGGTGGGAAAGCTATTGAAAACATGAGTGAGGCTCAAGCCAGGTGATGGCTCTGGCTCAGCTTGAGGTCCTCTTGGTCCCTGGAGCACAAAATGAGTTGGACTTTCATGTGGATGTTTGCTGCCTGCCACTAAGGCTGTCATCTAATGCACCAAGAAATGAAGACGAAACTTTGATGACAAACCTTTGATGTAAAACTTTGTTGTAAAACAGACAAGAAAAAAGCAGATACCCAGCTAGTGCCTCAACTGTAGAGTGCAAAACAAGAAATCCCGGCTTCCCTGCTTGACAAAATTGTGTGATCCTATGTAAATACTATATTTCACCGAGACTCATTTTTCCTCATTATCACATTTGAGAGAGCCTTCATGTATGGGTAATCAGCATGTACGCTATCCAATAAGCCCTTGTTTTTTGTTTAATAGACTATAATGTTGCTCTGTCTTCAAAACAAATGTATACCACAAACATTTAGGTACAGTTATGTAATGCTATGTGCAAGTGTAAAATGAAGTATCTCTTAGGAGGTCATCCTGGCGCTGAGCAGACGAGTGTGCCTACTTATGCCTAGGACATGGCAGGATGGTGAATAGAAAAGCCAGGTTTTCAGCGTCTTGCTGAATTCAGGAAGAGAGGATGAGACTCTTGGCGTGTTTGGTTGAGTGACCATGCGCGTGTGGAGTTCTGGGTATGGGAGCAGTGAATGTGGATGGCTGCATGAGGGCTTCAGGGAGGTACAAGTGAAGACTCCCTTTGTGGTGTGTGGAGCAGTGCAATGATTGGGGGTAGGGATTGATAACGTGGAGAAACTTGATTGGTAAGAGGAAGACCAGGGTTCCCTGCACTGGGTGTAGTCCAGGCACACACAGACTTGCCATGGCATGCTAACACTGCACCGCTGCATGTCTGCCCTGCAGTAGAGATTAATGGCCTGTTTTAGAACTCAGAGGATGGGTTACTCCGTCTTAATGGTGATTGATATCCCATCTGCCGAAATCCAAATCCCATTAATAATGAGATTCAGATTTCGGTTGGTGGGACAAAACGTCACTGTTGTGACGGAGTAACCTGTCTACTGAGTTCTAAATCAGGCCCTAAGTAGGTAGTGGGAGGGTGGGAAGTGCAGTTGGTGGAATTGAGGAGGCACAGGATGCAGGAGAGCTAAAAGGGTAAGTAGCACTGGGGTGAGGAGAGGGTGGCAAAATTGGAAAAAATAGAGACACAGCAAGCAGAAAACAGAGCACAGAAAAGCACACAAAACCAGGAGAAACAGGCTGAAAATAGGGCACAGATAAGGGTAAAAACACAGCAGAAAGAGCCACAGACAAGAGCAGAAAATGGCAGAAACAAGGGCAAAAACAAAGCATACAATGACAAAAACAAAGACTAAAACAAAGCATACAGAAGCACATACATAGGTTGAAATGAGAAGAAAATGGGCACAGAGAGGCAAAAAACAAGGACAAAATGAGCAGAAAACAGGACAGAGAAGAGGCACAAAACAAAGGAAAACAAACGGTATAAGAGACACAGACAAAAGCAAAAACAAAGGATGAAGAGGCTCAAATAGGCAGAAACAAGCAGAAAATGGGGCACACAAGGACAGAAACGAAGCACAAAGTGGCACAAAAAAGCCAGAAAGAAAGGAAAATGGGGTACAGACAAAGGGAACAACAAAACACACAGAGGCCCAAATAAGGGCTAAAATGAACGGTGGAAAGGCATAAACAAGGGCTGAAATGAGAAGAAAACTGGCACAGACAGGCACATAAAGAGGGATAGCAGGACACAGACAAGGACAAAAATGAAGTAAAAACAAGGGGAAAATGATAAGCCATTAAATGTGATCTCAAAATGTGCACTGTACAAAAAAAGGATTTAGGCACTCATGTGTTTATAATACACTCACTAATATTTACACGACCATCTTTGAACACTTTAGCTCATAATGTGCACTTTACAAAAATTTATTTTTAAAGTACAGTGTACATGATCCAGAGTTCAACCTGCACTCAATCATCTGGTGGCTTGATGCAGTATTCCATGCTGCGACAGGGAACTCCAGGAACTCACTTCCACATGTACCAGTCTTGATCCAGCCTCAAAAGCTTGTATAGAGGGAGCCCCAGAGCTGCTGGGATTAGGAGACTTGGATGCTGGGGGGTTACCAGAGAGGCACTGTGACCTAAAACCTGCAGCAGTGAAGGATGTATAACTGCACTGTCTACAGTTTGGTCCTGCATGCGTTATCAATGTGCTCCTGCCCAGAACTCTTTCTCCTGCTGAGTCACCGGAGGCCCCCTGTTCACTTTCCAAAGTGGTCCCTGCAACCTGCATTGAACTTCACTGTGATTGGCGGCCAGTGTCATATGCTTTTCAGTATGTGTTATACACACAATTCACCATATCCATTTCATTCATATCCTTATCTAGTTCTGTCTCAATGTGATTCATATCCAATTTCATTGATGCACATTCTATCCTTCTCAAGATTTGTTATTTTTAAATCATTCTATAATGCTCAGTTTTTTCAACGTAGCTTTTATGTTATATTAGCTCAATACAAAACAGTAAACTTTCCATCACAAGATCACAGTACAGTACACACATGGAACAACATGTTGTATAATCAGGACCACTGGAATTGTGTAATTCTGCTGCTGTGGCATTTTTGGCATAGTTATGGACTTGCCGCATTTGGCACATAATCCACTATTTGCTACATAATCTGTAGGTTTTAACAAAAACAAATGTTGTTTCTAGCTCAAACGCATCAAAATTTACGAGAAACATGGCAAAATCGTGGTCCTGCGCGCTGGAAGGCCCTCTAAAAATGTTATTTGTCATCTTTCATCTGCTTGTTGCTGCATTTGATATTCAGTTGGTATTAATAAGACCAATTGATTTCACAATCAGTCAATCATTGAATCAATTAGTAGATTTGTAGCGTGCTACTTGTCACCCATGAGGGTATCCAGGTGCTGGCAGGGTCCAGTTGATTAGCGGAATAGCCAGGTCTTCACAGACTTTCAGAACTCTGGAAGAGATGGGGAAGTCCGTAGATGAAAGGATAGCTTGTTCCATAACTTCACTGCCAAGTAGGAGAAGGAGCGACCTCTGCATCAGTTATGTCGGAAGGGTGAAGGTTTGAGAGACAAATTCAGAGCAGAGGTGTCCAGTGGGGTGATGGAAGTTCAGGTGGTGGTTCAAGTCAGAAGGTCTGCAGTTGTGTAGGGCCTTGTATGCATGGGTCCAGATCTTGAACTGTCATCTTTTCTATACAGGGAGTCAGTAGAGTTTCCTGAGGTAGGGGATGCTGGGGGTTCCTCTAGGGAGATCCACGATGAGTCTGGCTGTGGCTTTCTGTATGGTATGTAGTTGTCAGAGGTGAGCTTCGATCCCTGAGTAGACCTGAGTAGAGAGAGTTGCAGTAGTCCAGTCAGCTGTAAATGAGGGCCTTAGTGATGGTGCTTCTTCAGTTTTGGGGTAGCAATTTGAATAGCTTACGTAGCATGCAGAGCATGAAGAAGCAACAGAGGGAGACAGAGTTAACCGAAGGAGTCATGGTTAGGTTTTTGTCCAGAATGATGTCTAGGGAAATAGCATGGTTAGTGGGAGTAGGAATGGGTCCTGGTTCTGAGAGCCACCAGGATGTGTCCCATGGGGAGCTTTTCTTTCTGAAAATCAGTACCTCTGTCTTGTCTGTACAGAGCTTCAAGCAGTTGTCCTTCATCCAGTTGGTGAGGCCTGTTAGTGGTGTCTTTATAGAGGGAGAGAAAGAGTAGTGTGTCGTCAGCATAGGATATGCTGTGGAATCCATGGGTTTTGTTGATGCTAGCCAAAGGTGTCCTATAAGTGTTGAAGAGGGTGGGGCTGAGCGAGGATCCTTGGGGTACTCCACAGATGATTTTGTTAGGTTCGGAGTAAAAGAGGGGAAGGCAGATTTTCTGCGTTCTTCTGGTGAGAAAAGAGGCAAGTCACCTGAGAGTGGCTCCTTGGATGCCTATGATGTGCAGCCTCGTGATGAATGTGTGATGGGAGACCATATCAAAGGCTACTGAGAGGTCTAGGAGGATCAGAGCTTTCGTTCAACCTCGGTTAAGTAGGGCTCAGATATTGTCGGTAGCTGCAATAAGGGCTGACTCTGTGCTATTGTTGCTGCAGAATCCGGATTGGGAGGAGCCAAATAGGAGGTTCCATTCCAGATGTGAGCAGCTTGTTGGTTGATGGTTTTTCTAATACCTTGCCCAGGAATGGGAGCAGGGAGATTGGTCAGTACTTGTTGAGTTCACTGGAGTCTGCCGATGTGTTTCTTAGTAGGGTTTTGGATTCTGTGTGTTTCCTTTCCTCACGGAAAGTGGACGTGGCAATTGAGGGGGGCAGAAAGCCCACCAGACACCAGGGAAGATATTTTTTTTCAAAAAAAGAGGGTGGGGTATGGCCATATCCCCACCCCAATTAAATGGGGACAAAGTTGTTCTGCACACCGGTGGGCAGATGAGGCAATTACCCACAATCCACTCCCTGCGGGGGGCAGAAAGCCTACTAGATGCCACGGAATAAAAAAAATAGTGGGATGGTGGCTACCAACCAGTATGGGCATGGTTATGACCCCACCCCAACTGAAGGAGGTAACAGTCTTTCAGCTCTCCCCCCCACACACTTAAACATCTTAACCCAACGGAAAGCAAGAGGACATTTTATTATTTTGGGTTTTGGTTTTCCATTTGGGCCATCAGAGCTTGTCTAACTCTCAAAATCGTCCCACTTAGAATGGTAAGGGCTCCACTTTTTGGACTTTGGGACACTTCCATGTAGAAAAATCTACGAGACCCATACACATCTGAAAACTAAACATCTGGGTAAGTCCAGGGTGATGTGTTTCGCATGCACTCCGCACCATTTTCCTATCTACAATGCCCTGCAAACCTCCAACTTTGCTTGAAATCACACATTTTCCCCACATTTTTGTGATGGAACCTTCCGCAATCAACAGGAATCCACAAAATTCATACCACCCAGCATTGTCAGATCTATACCGATAAAAATTCTGCCCCAGTTGTCAGCCTAAAAACTTTTTTTTCAAACTGCCCTTTTGGACCCGCTTTGGTTCCCCCTCAATTTTGACATATTTTTGTCTCTTCCCTGTCACAGGCACTTGGCCCACCTACACAAGTGTGGTATCATTTTTTTATTGGGAGACTGAGAGGAATGTAGGGTGGTAGGAAATTTGTGCCAGTGTGGTGATCCCACACAGAAATGTGGGATATATTTTTATCTAGCTAAATTTGATGTTTGCTGAGGATTCTGGGTAAGAAAACACTGAGGGATCCACGCAAGTCACCCCTCAATGGACTCCCTCGGGTATCTAGTTTTCAGAAATGTCTGGGTTTGGTAGGTTTCCCTAGATGGCTGCTGAGACCAGGCCCAAAAGGGCTGGTCACCCCCGCAAAAACAGGTAGTTTTGTATTTGATAATTTTGATATGTACACGTAGTGATTTGGGGCATTTCCTGTCGCGGGCACTAGGCCTACCCACACAAGTGAGGCACCATGTTTATTGGGAGACCTGGTGGAAGGCTGGGTAGAAGTAAGTTTGTGGCTCCCCTCAGATTCCAGAACTTTGCAGCACCGAAATGTGAGGAAAAAGTGTTTTTTAGCCACATTTTGAGGTTTGCTAAGGATTCTGGGTAACAGAACCTAATGAGAGCACCACAAGTTACCCCTTCCTGGGTTCCTCTAGGTGTCTAGTTTTCAAAAATATATAGGTTTGCTAGGTTTCCCTAGGTGCCAGCTGAGCTACAGGCCAAAATCCACAGCTAAGTGCTTTGCAAAAAACAGTTCAGTTTTTTGGGGGAAAATGTGATGTGTCCACGTTGTGTTTTGGGGCATTTCCTGTTGTGGGTACTAGGCCTACCCACACAAGTGAGGTATCAGTTTTATCAGGAGACTTGGGGGGATTGCTGGGTGGAAGGAAATTTGTGGCTCCTCTCAGATACCAGAACTTTCTATAACTGAAATGTGAGAAAAAGGGGTTTTTGTCCCAAACATTGAGGTTTACAAAGGATTCTGGGTAACAGAACCTGGTGAGAGCCCCACAAGTCACCCCATCCTGGATTTCCCTAGGTGTCTAGATTTCAGAAATGCACAGGATTGGTACGTTTCCCTAGGGGTCGGCTGAGCTAGAGGCCAAAATCCACAGCTGGGCACTTTCCAAAAACCACGTCAGATTTCAGTGTAAAAATGTGATGTGTCCATGTGGCATTTCCTCTCGCGAGCACTAGGCACACAAGTGAGGAACCATTTTTTATCAGGAGACCTGGGGGAACACAGAATAGCAGAACAAGTGTTATTGGCCCTTGTCTTTCTCTACATTTTTTCCTTCGTAATGTAAGAAAGTGTGTAAAAATATGTCTATTTAAGGAATGCCCTGTAATTCACATGCTAGTATGGGGACCCTGGAATTCAGAGATATGCAAATAATTACTGCTTCTCACCTTATCTTTTGCCCATTTTGGAAAACCTATTTTTCACTCTTTATATTTCATCAAATGAATTGCTGTATATCCGGTATACAATAAAATCCCATTGCAAGGTGCAGCTCCTTTATTGGCTCTGGGTACCTAGGGTTCAGGAGACGTAACGGTATATTGCTTTTCAAAATCTGACATCGCAGGAAAAACTTACAGAGTAAAAAGTGCAGAGAAATGGCTGGTTTTTTTACCTCAATTTTAATATTCTTTTATTTCTGGTGTTATTTTCTGTAGAAACTCTTGTGAGATCTACGCAAGCGACCTGTTGCTGAATTCAAAATGTTGTCTTCTTTTCAGAAATGTTTAGCTGCCCAGGATCCAGAATTGGTTTCACACCTATTTCTATCACTAACTGGAAGGAGGCTAAAAGCCAAAAAATAGTAAAAATTGGGGATGTCCCAGTAAAATGACAAAATTGTGTTGAAAATGTGGTTTTCTGATTCAAATCTGCCTCTTCTTGAAAGCTAGGAAGATTGTGATTATAGCACCGCAAACCCTTTGTTGATGCCATTTTCAGGGGAAAAACTGAAGCCTTTTTCTGCAGCCCTTCTTTCCCATTTTAGTTTTCAAAAATATATAGGTTTGCTAGGTTTCCCTAGGTGCCAGCTGAGCTACAGGCCAAAATCCACAGCTAAGTGCTTTGCAAAAAACAGTTCAGTTTTTTGGGGGAAAATGTGATGTGTCCACGTTGTGTTTTGGGGCATTTCCTGTTGTGGGTACTAGGCCTACCCACACAAGTGAGGTATCAGTTTTATCAGGAGACTTGGGGGGATTGCTGGGTGGAAGGAAATTTGTGGCTCCTCTCAGATACCAGAACTTTCTATAACTGAAATGTGAGAAAAAGGGGTTTTTGTCCCAAACATTGAGGTTTACAAAGGATTCTGGGTAACAGAACCTGGTGAGAGCCCCACAAGTCACCCCATCCTGGATTTCCCTAGGTGTCTAGATTTCAGAAATGCAGAGGATTGGTACGTTTCCCTAGGGGTCGGCTGAGCTAGAGGCCAAAATCCACAGCTGGGCACTTTCCAAAAACCACGTCAGATTTCAGTGTAAAAATGTGATGTGTCCATGTGGCATTTCCTCTCGCGAGCACTAGGCACACAAGTGAGGAACCATTTTTTATCAGGAGACCTGGGGGAACACAGAATAGCAGAACAAGTGTTATTGGCCCTTGTCTTTCTCTACATTTTTTCCTTCGTAATGTAAGAAAGTGTGTAAAAAAGATGTCTATTTAAGGAATGCCCTGTAATTCACATGCTAGTATGGGGACCCTGGAATTCAGAGATATGCAAATAATTACTGCTTCTCACCTTATCTTTTGCCCATTTTGGAAAACCTATTTTTCACTCTTTATATTTCATCAAATGAATTGCTGTATATCCGGTATACAATAAAAACCCATTGCAAGGTGCAGCTCCTTTATTGGCTCTGGGTACCTAGGGTTCAGCAGACGTAACGGTATATTGCTTTTCAAAATCTGACATCGCAGGAAAAACTTACAGAGTAAAAAGTGCAGAGAAATGGCTGTTTTTTTTACCTCAATTTTAATATTCTTTTATTTCTGGTGTTATTTTCTGTAGAAACTCTTGTGAGATCTACGCAAGCGACCTGTTGCTGAATTCAAAATGTTGTCTTCTTTTCAGAAATGTTTAGCTGCCCAGGATCCAGAATTGGTTTCACACCTATTTCTATCACTAACTGGAAGGAGGCTAAAAGCCAAAAAATAGTAAAAATTGGGGATGTCCCAGTAAAATGACAAAATTGTGTTGAAAATGTGGTTTTCTGATTCAAATCTGCCTCTTCTTGAAAGCTAGGAAGATTGTGATTATAGCACCGCAAACCCTTTGTTGATGCCATTTTCAGGGGAAAAAACTGAAGCCTTTTTCTGCAGCCCTTCTTTCCCATTTTAGTTTTCAAAAATATATAGGTTTGCTAGGTTTCCCTAGGTGCCAGCTGAGCTACAGGCCAAAATCCACAGCTAAGTGCTTTGCAAAAAACAGTTCAGTTTTTTTGGGGAAAATGTGATGTGTCCACGTTGTGTTTTGGGGCATTTCCTGTTGTGGGTACTAGGCCTACCCACACAAGTGAGGTATCAGTTTTATCAGGAGACTTGGGGGGATTGCTGGGTGGAAGGAAATTTGTGGCTCCTCTCAGATACCAGAACTTTCTATAACTGAAATGTGAGAAAAAGGGGTTTTTGTCCCAAACATTGAGGTTTACAAAGGATTCTGGGTAACAGAACCTGGTGAGAGCCCCACAAGTCACCCCATCCTGGATTTCCCTAGGTGTCTAGATTTCAGAAATGCACAGGATTGGTACGTTTCCCTAGGGGTCGGCTGAGCTAGAGGCCAAAATCCACAGCTGGGCACTTTCCAAAAACCACGTCAGATTTCAGTGTAAAAATGTGATGTGTCCATGTGGCATTTCCTCTCGCGAGCACTAGGCACACAAGTGAGGAACCATTTTTTATCAGGAGACCTGGGGGAACACAGAATAGCAGAACAAGTGTTATTGGCCCTTGTCTTTCTCTACATTTTTTCCTTCGTAATGTAAGAAAGTGTGTAAAAAAGATGTCTATTTAAGGAATGCCCTGTAATTCACATGCTAGTATGGGGACCCTGGAATTCAGAGATATGCAAATAATTACTGCTTCTCACCTTATCTTTTGCCCATTTTGGAAAACCTATTTTTCACTCTTTATATTTCATCAAATGAATTGCTGTATATCCGGTATACAATAAAAACCCATTGCGAGGTGCAGCTCCCTCCTTTATTGGCTCTGGGTACCTAGGGTTCAGCAGACGTAACGGTATATTGCTTTTCAAAATCTGACATCGCAGGAAAAACTTACAGAGTAAAAAGTGCAGAGAAATGGCTGGTTTTTTTACCTCAATTTTAATATTCTTTTATTTCTGGTGTTATTTTCTGTAGAAACTCTTGTGAGATCTACGCAAGCGACCTGTTGCTAGAAATGTTTAGCTGCCCAGGATCCAGAATTGGTTTTCACACCTATTTCTATCACTAACTGGAAGGAGGCTAAAAAGCCAAAAAATAGTAAAAATTGGGGATGTCCCAGTAAAATGACAAAATTGTGTTGAAAATGTGGTTTTCTGATTCAAATCTGCCTCTTCTTGAAAGCTAGGAAGATTGTGATTATAGCACCGCAAACCCTTTGTTGATGCCATTTTCAGGGGAAAAAAACTGAAGCCTTTTTTCTGCAGCCCTTCTTTTCCCATTTTAGTTTTCAAAAATATATAGGTTTGCTAGGTTTTCCCCTAGGTGCCAGCTGAGCTACAGGCCAAAATCCACAGCTAAGTGCTTTGCAAAAAACAGTTCAGTTTTTTTGGGGGAAAATGTGATGTGTCCACGTTGTGTTTTGGGGCATTTCCTGTTGTGGGTACTAGGGCCTACCAACACAAGTGAGGTATCAGTTTTATAAGGAGACTTGGGGGGGTTGCTGGGTGGAAGGAAATTTGTGGCTCCTCTCAGATACCAGAACTTTCTATAACTGAAATGTGAGAAAAAGGGGTTTTTGTCCCAAACATTGAGGTTTACAAAGGATTCTGGGTAACAGAACCTGGTGAGAGCCCCACAAGTCACCCCATCCTGGATTTCCCTAGGTGTCTAGATTTCAGAAATGCAGAGAATTGGTACGTTTCCCTAGGGGTCGGCTGAGCTAGAGGCCAAAATCCACAGCTGGGCACTTTCCAAAAACCACGTCAGATTTCAGTGTAAAAATGTGATGTGTCCATGTGGCATTTCCTCTCGCGAGCACTAGGCACACAAGTGAGGAACCATTTTTTATCAGGAGACCTGGGGGAACACAGAATAGCAGAACAAGTGTTATTGGCCCTTGTCTTTCTCTACATTTTTTTCCTTCGTAATGTAAGAAAGTGTGTAAAAAAAGATGTCTATTTAAGGAATGCCCTGTAATTCACATGCTAGTATGGGGACCCTGGAATTCAGAGATATGCAAATAATTACTGCTTCTCACCTTATCTTTTTGCCCATTTTTGGAAAACCTATTTTTCACTCTTTATATTTCATGAAATGAATTGCTGTATATCCGGTATACAATAAAAACCCATTGCGAGGGTGCAGCTCCTTTATTGGCTCTGGGTACCTAGGGTTCAGCAGACGTAACGGTTATATTGCTTTTCAAAATCTGACATCGCAGGAAAAACTTACAGAGTAAAAAGTGCAGAGAAATGGCTGGTTTTTTTTACCTCAATTTTAATATTCTTTTATTTCTGGTGTTATTTTCTGTAGAAACTCTTGTGAGATCTACGCAAGCGACCTGTTGCTGAATTCAAAATGTTGTCTTCTTTTCAGAAATGTTTAGCTGCCCAGGATCCAGAATTGGTTTCATCACCTATTTCTATCACTAATTGGAAGGAGGCTAAAAGCCAAAAAAATAGTAAAAATTGGGGATGTCCCAGTAAAATGACAAAATTGTGTTGAAAAATGTGGTTTTCTGATTCAAATCTGCCTCTTCTTGAAAGCTAGGGAAGATTGTGATTATAGCACCGCAAACCCTTTGTTGATGCCATTTTCAGGGGGAAAAAAACTGAAGCCTTTTTCTGCAGCCCTTCTTTCCCATTTTAGTTTTCAAAAATATATAGGGTTTGCTAGGTTTCCCTAGGTGCCAGCTGAGCTACAGGCCAAAAATCCACAGCTAAGTGCTTTGCAAAAAACAGTTCAGTTTTTTTTGGGGAAATTGTGATGTGTCCACGTTGTGTTTTGGGGGCATTTCCTGTTGTGGGTACTAGGCCTACCCACACAAGTGAGGTATCAGTTTTATCAGGAGACTTGGGGGGATTGCTGGGTGGAAGGAAATTTGTGGCTCCTCTCAGATACCAGAACTTTCTATAACTGAAATGTGAGAAAAGGGGGTTTTTTATCCCAAACATTGAGGTTTACAAAGGATTCTGGGTAACAGAACCTGGTGAGAGCCCCACAAGTCACCCCATCCTGGATTTCCCTAGGTGTCTAGATTTCAGAAATGCACAGGATTGGTACGTTTCCCTAGGGGTCGGCTGAGCTAGAGGCCAAAATCCACAGCTGGGCACTTTCCAAAAACCACGTCAGATTTCAGTGTAAAAATGTGATGTGTCCATGTGGCATTTCCTCTCGCGAGCACTAGGCACACAAGTGAGGAACCATTTTTTATCAGGAGACCTGGGGGAACACAGAATAGCAGAACAAGTGTTATTGGCCCTTGTCTTTCTCTACATTTTTTCCTTCGTAATGTAAGAAAGTGTGTAAAAAAGATGTCTATTTAAGGAATGCCCTGTAATTCACATGCTAGTATGGGGACCCTGGAATTCAGAGATATGCAAATAATTACTGCTTCTCACCTTATCTTTTGCCCATTTTGGAAAACCTATTTTTCACTCTTTATATTTCATCAAATGAATTGCTGTATATCCGGTATACAATAAAAACCCATTGCAAGGTGCAGCTCCTTTATTGGCTCTGGGTACCTAGGGTTCAGCAGACGTAACGGTATATTGCTTTTCAAAATCTGACATCGCAGGAAAAACTTACAGAGTAAAAAGTGCAGAGAAATGGCTGGTTTTTTTACCTCAATTTTAATATTCTTTTATTTCTGGTGTTATTTTCTGTAGAAACTCTTGTGAGATCTACGCAAGCGACCTGTTGCTGAATTCAAAATGTTGTCTTCTTTTCAGAAATGTTTAGCTGCCCAGGATCCAGAATTGGTTTCACACCTATTTCTATCACTAACTGGAAGGAGGCTAAAAGCCAAAAAATAGTAAAAATTGGGGATGTCCCAGTAAAATGACAAAATTGTGTTGAAAATGTGGTTTTCTGATTCAAATCTGCCTCTTCTTGAAAGCTAGGAAGATTGTGATTATAGCACCGCAAACCCTTTGTTGATGCCATTTTCAGGGGAAAAAACTGAAGCCTTTTTCTGCAGCCCTTCTTTCCCATTTTAGTTTTCAAAAATATATAGGTTTGCTAGGTTTCCCTAGGTGCCAGCTGAGCTACAGGCCAAAATCCACAGCTAAGTGCTTTGCAAAAAACAGTTCAGTTTTTTGGGGGAAAATGTGATGTGTCCACGTTGTGTTTTGGGGCATTTCCTGTTGCGGGTACTAGGCCTACCCACACAAGTGAGGTATCAGTTTTATCAGGAGACTTGGGGGGATTGCTGGGTGGAAGGAAATTTGTGGCTCCTCTCAGATACCAGAACTTTCTATAACTGAAATGTGAGAAAAAGGGGTTTTTGTCCCAAACATTGAGGTTTACAAAGGATTCTGGGTAACAGAACCTGGTGAGAGCCCCACAAGTCACCCCATCCTGGATTTCCCTAGGTGTCTAGATTTCAGAAATGCACAGGATTGGTACGTTTCCCTAGGGGTCGGCTGAGCTAGAGGCCAAAATCCACACCTGGGCACTTTCCAAAAACCACGTCAGATTTCAGTGTAAAAATGTGATGTGTCCATGTGGCATTTCCTCTCGCGAGCACTAGGCACACAAGTGAGGAACCATTTTTTATCAGGAGACCTGGGGGAACACAGAATAGCAGAACAAGTGTTATTGGCCCTTGTCTTTCTCTACATTTTTTCCTTCGTAATGTAAGAAAGTGTGTAAAAAAGATGTCTATTTAAGGAATGCCCTGTAATTCACATGCTAGTATGGGGACCCTGGAATTCAGAGATATGCAAATAATTACTGCTTCTCTCCTTATCTTTTGCCCATTTTGGAAAACCTATTTTTCACTCTTTATATTTCATCAAATGAATTGCTGTATATCCGGTATACAATAAAAACCCATTGCAAGGTGCAGCTCCTTTATTGGCTCTGGGTACCTAGGGTTCAGCAGACGTAACGGTATATTGCTTTTCAAAATCTGACATCGCAGGAAAAACTTACAGAGTAAAAAGTGCAGAGAAATGGCTGGTTTTTTTACCTCAATTTTAATATTCTTTTATTTCTGGTGTTATTTTCTGTAGAAACTCTTGTGAGATCTACGCAAGCGACCTGTTGCTGAATTCAAAATGTTGTCTTCTTTTCAGAAATGTTTAGCTGCCCAGGATCCAGAATTGGTTTCACACCTATTTCTATCACTAACTGGAAGGAGGCTAAAAGCCAAAAAATAGTAAAAATTGGGGATGTCCCAGTAAAATGACAAAATTGTGTTGAAAATGTGGTTTTCTGATTCAAATCTGCCTCTTCTTGAAAGCTAGGAAGATTGTGATTATAGCACCGCAAACCCTTTGTTGATGCCATTTTCAGGGGAAAAAACTGAAGCCTTTTTCTGCAGCCCTTCTTTCCCATTTTAGTTTTCAAAAATATATAGGTTTGCTAGGTTTCCCTAGGTGCCAGCTGAGCTACAGGCCAAAATCCACAGCTAAGTGCTTTGCAAAAAACAGTTCAGTTTTTTGGGGGAAAATGTGATGTGTCCACGTTGTGTTTTGGGGCATTTCCTGTTGTGGGTACTAGGCCTACCCACACAAGTGAGGTATCAGTTTTATCAGGAGACTTGGGGGGATTGCTGGGTGGAAGGAAATTTGTGGCTCCTCTCAGATACCAGAACTTTCTATAACTGAAATGTGAGAAAAAGGGGTTTTTGTCCCAAACATTGAGGTTTACAAAGGATTCTGGGTAACAGAACCTGGTGAGAGCCCCACAAGTCACCCCATCCTGGATTTCCCTAGGTGTCTAGATTTCAGAAATGCACAGGATTGGTACGTTTCCCTAGGGGTCGGCTGAGCTAGAGGCCAAAATCCACAGCTGGGCACTTTCCAAAAACCACGTCAGATTTCAGTGTAAAAATGTGATGTGTCCATGTGGCATTTCCTCTCGCGAGCACTAGGCACACAAGTGAGGAACCATTTTTTATCAGGAGACCTGGGGGAACACAGAATAGCAGAACAAGTGTTATTGGCCCTTGTCTTTCTCTACATTTTTTCCTTCGTAATGTAAGAAAGTGTGTAAAAAAGATGTCTATTTAAGGAATGCCCTGTAATTCACATGCTAGTATGGGGACCCCTGGAATTCAGAGATATGCAAATAATTACTGCTTCTCACCTTATCTTTTGCCCATTTTGGAAAACCTATTTTTCACTCTTTATATTTCATCAAATGAATTGCTGTATATCCGGTATACAATAAAAACCCATTGCAAGGTGCAGCTCCTTTATTGGCTCTGGGTACCTAGGGTTCAGCAGACGTAACGGTATATTGCTTTTCAAAATCTGACATCGCAGGAAAAACTTACAGAGTAAAAAGTGCAGAGAAATGGCTGGTTTTTTTACCTCAATTTTAATATTCTTTTATTTCTGGTGTTATTTTCTGTAGAAACTCTTGTGAGATCTACGCAAGCGACCTGTTGCTGAATTCAAAATGTTGTCTTCTTTTCAGAAATGTTTAGCTGCCCAGGATCCAGAATTGGTTTCACACCTATTTCTATCACTAACTGGAAGGAGGCTAAAAGCCAAAAAATAGTAAAAATTGGGGATGTCCCAGTAAAATGACAAAATTGTGTTGAAAATGTGGTTTTCTGATTCAAATCTGCCTCTTCTTGAAAGCTAGGAAGATTGTGATTATAGCACCGCAAACCCTTTGTTGATGCCATTTTCAGGGGAAAAAACTGAAGCCTTTTTCTGCAGCCCTTCTTTCCCATTTTAGTTTTCAAAAATATATAGGTTTGCTAGGTTTCCCTAGGTGCCAGCTGAGCTACAGGCCAAAATCCACAGCTAAGTGCTTTGCAAAAAACAGTTCAGTTTTTTGGGGGAAAATGTGATGTGTCCACGTTGTGTTTTGGGGCATTTCCTGTTGTGGGTACTAGGCCTACCAACACAAGTGAGGTATCAGTTTTATAAGGAGACTTGGGGGGGTTGCTGGGTGGAAGGAAATTTGTGGCTCCTCTCAGATACCAGAACTTTCTATAACTGAAATGTGAGAAAAAGGGGTTTTTGTCCCAAACATTGAGGTTTACAAAGGATTCTGGGTAACAGAACCTGGTGAGAGCCCCACAAGTCACCCCATCCTGGATTTCCCTAGGTGTCTAGATTTCAGAAATGCAGAGAATTGGTACGTTTCCCTAGGGGTCGGCTGAGCTAGAGGCCAAAATCCACAGCTGGGCACTTTCCAAAAACCACGTCAGATTTCAGTGTAAAAATGTGATGTGTCCATGTGGCATTTCCTCTCGCGAGCACTAGGCACACAAGTGAGGAACCATTTTTTATCAGGAGACCTGGGGGAACACAGAATAGCAGAACAAGTGTTATTGGCCCTTGTCTTTCTCTACATTTTTTCCTTCGTAATGTAAGAAAGTGTGTAAAAAAGATGTCTATTTAAGGAATGCCCTGTAATTCACATGCTAGTATGGGGACCCTGGAATTCAGAGATATGCAAATAATTACTGCTTCTCACCTTATCTTTTGCCCATTTTGGAAAACCTATTTTTCACTCTTTATATTTCATGAAATGAATTGCTGTATATCCGGTATACAATAAAAACCCATTGCGAGGTGCAGCTCCTTTATTGGCTCTGGGTACCTAGGGTTCAGCAGACGTAACGGTATATTGCTTTTCAAAATCTGACATCGCAGGAAAAACTTACAGAGTAAAAAGTGCAGAGAAATGGCTGGTTTTTTTACCTCAATTTTAATATTCTTTTATTTCTGGTGTTATTTTCTGTAGAAACTCTTGTGAGATCTACGCAAGCGACCTGTTGCTGAATTCAAAATGTTGTCTTCTTTTCAGAAATGTTTAGCTGCCCAGGATCCAGAATTGGTTTCACACCTATTTCTATCACTAATTGGAAGGAGGCTAAAAGCCAAAAAATAGTAAAAATTGGGGATGTCCCAGTAAAATGACAAAATTGTGTTGAAAATGTGGTTTTCTGATTCAAATCTGCCTCTTCTTGAAAGCTAGGAAGATTGTGATTATAGCACCGCAAACCCTTTGTTGATGCCATTTTCAGGGGAAAAAAACTGAAGCCTTTTTCTGCAGCCCTTCTTTCCCATTTTAGTTTTCAAAAATATATAGGTTTGCTAGGTTTCCCTAGGTGCCAGCTGAGCTACAGGCCAAAATCCACAGCTAAGTGCTTTGCAAAAAACAGTTCAGTTTTTTGGGGGAAATTGTGATGTGTCCACGTTGTGTTTTGGGGCATTTCCTGTTGTGGGTACTAGGCCTACCCACACAAGTGAGGTATCAGTTTTATCAGGAGACTTGGGGGGATTGCTGGGTGGAAGGAAATTTGTGGCTCCTCTCAGATACCAGAACTTTCTATAACTGAAATGTGAGAAAAGGGGGTTTTTGTCCCAAACATTGAGGTTTACAAAGGATTCTGGGTAACAGAACCTGGTGAGAGCCCCACAAGTCACCCCATCCTGGATTTCCCTAGGTGTCTAGATTTCAGAAATGCACAGGATTGGTACGTTTCCCTAGGGGTCGGCTGAGCTAGAGGCCAAAATCCACAGCTGGGCACTTTCCAAAAACCACGTCAGATTTCAGTGTAAAAATGTGATGTGTCCATGTGGCATTTCCTCTCGCGAGCACTAGGCACACAAGTGAGGAACCATTTTTTATCAGGAGACCTGGGGGAACACAGAATAGCAGAACAAGTGTTATTGGCCCTTGTCTTTCTCTACATTTTTTCCTTCGTAATGTAAGAAAGTGTGTAAAAAAGATGTCTATTTAAGGAATGCCCTGTAATTCACATGCTAGTATGGGGACCCTGGAATTCAGAGATATGCAAATAATTACTGCTTCTCACCTTATCTTTTGCCCATTTTGGAAAACCTATTTTTCACTCTTTATATTTCATCAAATGAATTGCTGTATATCCGGTATACAATAAAAACCCATTGCAAGGTGCAGCTCCTTTATTGGCTCTGGGTACCTAGGGTTCAGCAGACGTAACGGTATATTGCTTTTCAAAATCTGACATCGCAGGAAAAACTTACAGAGTAAAAAGTGCAGAGAAATGGCTGGTTTTTTTACCTCAATTTTAATATTCTTTTATTTCTGGTGTTATTTTCTGTAGAAACTCTTGTGAGATCTACGCAAGCGACCTGTTGCTGAATTCAAAATGTTGTCTTCTTTTCAGAAATGTTTAGCTGCCCAGGATCCAGAATTGGTTTCACACCTATTTCTATCACTAACTGGAAGGAGGCTAAAAGCCAAAAAATAGTAAAAATTGGGGATGTCCCAGTAAAATGACAAAATTGTGTTGAAAATGTGGTTTTCTGATTCAAATCTGCCTCTTCTTGAAAGCTAGGAAGATTGTGATTATAGCACCGCAAACCCTTTGTTGATGCCATTTTCAGGGGAAAAAACTGAAGCCTTTTTCTGCAGCCCTTCTTTCCCATTTTAGTTTTCAAAAATATATAGGTTTGCTAGGTTTCCCTAGGTGCCAGCTGAGCTACAGGCCAAAATCCACAGCTAAGTGCTTTGCAAAAAACAGTTCAGTTTTTTGGGGGAAAATGTGATGTGTCCACGTTGTGTTTTGGGGCATTTCCTGTTGTGGGTACTAGGCCTACCCACACAAGTGAGGTATCAGTTTTATCAGGAGACTTGGGGGGATTGCTGGGTGGAAGGAAATTTGTGGCTCCTCTCAGATACCAGAACTTTCTATAACTGAAATGTGAGAAAAAGGGGTTTTTGTCCCAAACATTGAGGTTTACAAAGGATTCTGGGTAACAGAACCTGGTGAGAGCCCCACAAGTCACCCCATCCTGGATTTCCCTAGGTGTCTAGATTTCAGAAATGCACAGGATTGGTACGTTTCCCTAGGGGTCGGCTGAGCTAGAGGCCAAAATCCACAGCTGGGCACTTTCCAAAAACCACGTCAGATTTCAGTGTAAAAATGTGATGTGTCCATGTGGCATTTCCTCTCGCGAGCACTAGGCACACAAGTGAGGAACCATTTTTTATCAGGAGACCTGGGGGAACACAGAATAGCAGAACAAGTGTTATTGGCCCTTGTCTTTCTCTACATTTTTTCCTTCGTAATGTAAGAAAGTGTGTAAAAAAGATGTCTATTTAAGGAATGCCCTGTAATTCACATGCTAGTATGGGGACCCTGGAATTCAGAGATATGCAAATAATTACTGCTTCTCACCTTATCTTTTGCCCATTTTGGAAAACCTATTTTTCACTCTTTATATTTCATCAAATGAATTGCTGTATATCCGGTATACAATAAAAACCCATTGCAAGGTGCAGCTCCTTTATTGGCTCTGGGTACCTAGGGTTCAGCAGACGTAACGGTATATTGCTTTTCAAAATCTGACATCGCAGGAAAAACTTACAGAGTAAAAAGTGCAGAGAAATGGCTGGTTTTTTTACCTCAATTTTAATATTCTTTTATTTCTGGTGTTATTTTCTGTAGAAACTCTTGTGAGATCTACGCAAGCGACCTGTTGCTGAATCAAAATGTTGTCTTCTTTCAGAAATGTTTAGCTGCCCAGGATCCAGAATTGGTTTCACACCTATTTCTATCACTAACTGGAAGGAGGCTAAAAGCCAAAAATAGTAAAAATTGGGGATGTCCCAGTAAAATGACAAAATTGTGTTGAAAATGTGGTTTTCTGATTCAAATCTGCCTCTTCTTGAAAGCTAGGAAGATTGTGATTATAGCACCGCAAACCCTTTGTTGATGCCATTTTCAGGGGAAAAAACTGAAGCCTTTTTCTGCAGCCCTTCTTTCCCATTTTAGTTTTCAAAAATATATAGGTTTGCTAGGTTTCCCTAGGTGCCAGCTGAGCTACAGGCCAAAATCCACAGCTAAGTGCTTTGCAAAAAACAGTTCAGTTTTTTGGGGGAAAATGTGATGTGTCCACGTTGTGTTTTGGGGCATTTCCTGTTGTGGGTACTAGGCCTACCCACACAAGTGAGGTATCAGTTTTATCAGGAGACTTGGGGGGATTGCTGGGTGGAAGGAAATTTGTGGCTCCTCTCAGATACCAGAACTTTCTATAACTGAAATGTGAGAAAAAGGGGTTTTTTGTCCCAAACATTGAGGTTTACAAAGGATTCTGGGTAACAGAACCTGGTGAGAGCCCCACAAGTCACCCCATCCTGGATTTCCCTAGGTGTCTAGATTTCAGAAATGCACAGGATTGGTACGTTTCCCTAGGGGTCGGCTGAGCTAGAGGCCAAAATCCACAGCTGGGCACTTTCCAAAAACCACGTCAGATTTCAGTGTAAAAATGTGATGTGTCCATGTGGCATTTCCTCTCGCGAGCACTAGGCACACAAGTGAGGAACCATTTTTTATCAGGAGACCTGGGGGAACACAGAATAGCAGAACAAGTGTTATTGGCCCTTGTCTTTCTCTACATTTTTTCCTTCGTAATGTAAGAAAGTGTGTAAAAAAGATGTCTATTTAAGGAATGCCCTGTAATTCACATGCTAGTATGGGGACCCTGGAATTCAGAGATATGCAAATAATTACTGCTTCTCACCTTATCTTTTGCCCATTTTGGAAAACCTATTTTTCACTCTTTATATTTCATCAAATGAATTGCTGTATATCCGGTATACAATAAAAACCCATTGCAAGGTGCAGCTCCTTTATTGGCTCTGGGTACCTAGGGTTCAGCAGACGTAACGGTATATTGCTTTTCAAAATCTGACATCGCAGGAAAAACTTACAGAGTAAAAAGTGCAGAGAAATGGCTGGTTTTTTTACCTCAATTTTAATATTCTTTTATTTCTGGTGTTATTTTCTGTAGAAACTCTTGTGAGATCTACGCAAGCGACCTGTTGCTGAATTCAAAATGTTGTCTTCTTTTCAGAAATGTTTAGCTGCCCAGGATCCAGAATTGGTTTCACACCTATTTCTATCACTAACTGGAAGGAGGCTAAAAGCCAAAAATAGTAAAAATTGGGGATGTCCCAGTAAAATGACAAAATTGTGTTGAAAATGTGGTTTTCTGATTCAAATCTGCCTCTTCTTGAAAGCTAGGAAGATTGTGATTATAGCACCGCAAACCCTTTGTTGATGCCATTTTCAGGGGAAAAAACTGAAGCCTTTTTCTGCAGCCCTTCTTTCCCATTTTAGTTTTCAAAAATATATAGGTTTGCTAGGTTTCCCTAGGTGCCAGCTGAGCTACAGGCCAAAATCCACAGCTAAGTGCTTTGCAAAAAACAGTTCAGTTTTTTGGGGGAAAATGTGATGTGTCCACGTTGTGTTTTGGGGCATTTCCTGTTGTGGGTACTAGGCCTACCCACACAAGTGAGGTATCAGTTTTATCAGGAGACTTGGGGGGATTGCTGGGTGGAAGGAAATTTGTGGCTCCTCTCAGATACCAGAACTTTCTATAACTGAAATGTGAGAAAAAGGGGTTTTTGTCCCAAACATTGAGGTTTACAAAGGATTCTGGGTAACAGAACCTGGTGAGAGCCCCACAAGTCACCCCATCCTGGATTTCCCTAGGTGTCTAGATTTCAGAAATGCACAGGATTGGTACGTTTCCCTAGGGGTCGGCTGAGCTAGAGGCCAAAATCCACAGCTGGGCACTTTCCAAAAACCACGTCAGATTTCAGTGTAAAAATGTGATGTGTCCATGTGGCATTTCCTCTCGCGAGCACTAGGCACACAAGTGAGGAACCATTTTTTATCAGGAGACCTGGGGGAACACAGAATAGCAGAACAAGTGTTATTGGCCCTTGTCTTTCTCTACATTTTTTCCTTCGTAATGTAAGAAAGTGTGTAAAAAAGATGTATATTTAAGGAATGCCCTGTAATTCACATGCTAGTATGGGGACCCTGGAATTCAGAGATATGCAAATAATTACTGCTTCTCACCTTATCTTTTGCCCATTTTGGAAAACCTATTTTTCACTCTTTATATTTCATCAAATGAATTGCTGTATATCCGGTATACAATAAAAACCCATTGCAAGGTGCAGCTCCTTTATTGGCTCTGGGTACCTAGGGTTCAGCAGACGTAACGGTATATTGCTTTTCAAAATCTGACATCGCAGGAAAAACTTACAGAGTAAAAAGTGCAGAGAAATGGCTGGTTTTTTTACCTCAATTTTAATATTCTTTTATTTCTGGTGTTATTTTCTGTAGAAACTCTTGTGAGATCTACGCAAGCGACCTGTTGCTGAATTCAAAATGTTGTCTTCTTTTCAGAAATGTTTAGCTGCCCAGGATCCAGAATTGGTTTCACACCTATTTCTATCACTAACTGGAAGGAGGCTAAAAGCCAAAAAATAGTAAAAATTGGGGATGTCCCAGTAAAATGACAAAATTGTGTTGAAAATGTGGTTTTCTGATTCAAATCTGCCTCTTCTTGAAAGCTAGGAAGATTGTGATTATAGCACCGCAAACCCTTTGTTGATGCCATTTTCAGGGGAAAAAACTGAAGCCTTTTTCTGCAGCCCTTCTTTCCCATTTTAGTTTTCAAAAATATATAGGTTTGCTAGGTTTCCCTAGGTGCCAGCTGAGCTACAGGCCAAAATCCACAGCTAAGTGCTTTGCAAAAAACAGTTCAGTTTTTTTGGGGAAAATGTGATGTGTCCACGTTGTGTTTTGGGGCATTTCCTGTTGTGGGTACTAGGCCTACCCACACAAGTGAGGTATCAGTTTTATCAGGAGACTTGGGGGGATTGCTGGGTGGAAGGAAATTTGTGGCTCCTCTCAGATACCAGAACTTTCTATAACTGAAATGTGAGAAAAAGGGGTTTTTGTCCCAAACATTGAGGTTTACAAAGGATTCTGGGTAACAGAACCTGGTGAGAGCCCCACAAGTCACCCCATCCTGGATTTCCCTAGGTGTCTAGATTTCAGAAATGCACAGGATTGGTACGTTTCCCTAGGGGTCGGCTGAGCTAGAGGCCAAAATCCACAGCTGGGCACTTTCCAAAAACCACGTCAGATTTCAGTGTAAAAATGTGATGTGTCCATGTGGCATTTCCTCTCGCGAGCACTAGGCACACAAGTGAGGAACCATTTTTTATCAGGAGACCTGGGGGAACACAGAATAGCAGAACAAGTGTTATTGGCCCTTGTCTTTCTCTACATTTTTTCCTTCGTAATGTAAGAAAGTGTGTAAAAAAGATGTCTATTTAAGGAATGCCCTGTAATTCACATGCTAGTATGGGGACCCTGGAATTCAGAGATATGCAAATAATTACTGCTTCTCACCTTATCTTTTGCCCATTTTGGAAAACCTATTTTTCACTCTTTATATTTCATCAAATGAATTGCTGTATATCCGGTATACAATAAAAACCCATTGCGAGGTGCAGCTCCTTTATTGGCTCTGGGTACCTAGGGTTCAGCAGACGTAACGGTATATTGCTTTTCAAAATCTGACATCGCAGGAAAAACTTACAGAGTAAAAAGTGCAGAGAAATGGCTGTTTTTTTTACCTCAATTTTAATATTCTTTTATTTCTGGTGTTATTTTCTGTAGAAACTCTTGTGAGATCTACGCAAGCGACCTGTTGCTGAATTCAAAATGTTGTCTTCTTTTCAGAAATGTTTAGCTGCCCAGGATCCAGAATTGGTTTCAAACCTATTTCTATCACTAACTGGAAGGAGGCTAAAAGCCAAAAAATAGTAAAAATTGGGGATGTCCCAGTAAAATGACAAAATTGTGTTGAAAATGTGGTTTTCTGATTCAAATCTGCCTCTTCTTGAAAGCTAGGAAGATTGTGATTATAGCACCGCAAACCCTTTGTTGATGCCATTTTCAGGGGAAAAAACTGAAGCCTTTTTCTGCAGCCCTTCTTTCCCATTTTAGTTTTCAAAAATATATAGGTTTGCTAGGTTTCCCTAGGTGCCAGCTGAGCTACAGGCCAAAATCCACAGCTAAGTGCTTTGCAAAAAACAGTTCAGTTTTTTGGGGGAAAATGTGATGTGTCCACGTTGTGTTTTGGGGCATTTCCTGTTGGGTACTAGGCCTACCCACACAAGTGAGGTATCAGTTTTATAAGGAGACTTGGGGGGGTGCTGGGTGGAAGGAAATTTGTGGCTCCTCTCAGATACCAGAACTTTCTATAACTGAAATGTGAGAAAAAGGGGTTTTTGTCCCAAACATTGAGGTTTACAAAGGATTCTGGGTAACAGAACCTGGTGAGAGCCCCACAAGTCACCCCATCCTGGATTTCCCTAGGTGTCTAGATTTCAGAAATGCAGAGAATTGGTACGTTTCCCTAGGGGTCGGCTGAGCTAGAGGCCAAAATCCACAGCTGGGCACTTTCCAAAAAACCACGTCAGATTTCAGTGTAAAAATGTGATGTGTCCATGTGGCATTTCCTCTCGCGAGCACTAGGCACACAAGTGAGGAACCATTTTTTATCAGGAGACCTGGGGGAACACAGAATAGCAGAACAAGTGTTATTGGCCCTTGTCTTTCTCTACATTTTTTCCTTCGTAATGTAAGAAAGTGTGTAAAAAAGATGTCTATTTAAGGAATGCCCTGTAATTCACATGCTAGTATGGGGGACCCTGGAATTCAGAGATATGCAAATAATTACTGCTTCTCACCTTATCTTTTGCCCATTTTGGAAAACCTATTTTTCACTCTTTATATTTCATCAAATGAATTGCTGTATATCCGGTATACAATAAAAAACCCATTGCGAGGTGCAGCTCCCTACTTTATTGGCTCTGGTACCTAGGGTTCAGCAGACGTAACGGTATATTGCTTTTCAAAATCTGACATCGCAGGAAAAACTTACAGAGTAAAAAGTGCAGAGAAATGGCTGGTTTTTTTTACCTCAATTTTAATATTCTTTTATTTCTGGTGTTATTTTCTGTAGAAACTCTTGTGAGATCTACGCAAGCGACCTGTTGCTGAATTCAAAATGTTGTCTTCTTTTCAGAAATGTTTAGCTGCCCAGGATCCAGAATTGGTTTCACACCTATTTCTATCACTAACTGGAAGGAGGCTAAAAGCCAAAAAATAGTAAAAATTGGGGATGTCCCCAGTAAAATGACAAAATTGTGTTGAAAATGTGGTTTTCTGATTCAAATCTGCCTCTTCTTGAAAGCTAGGAAGATTGTGATTATAGCACCGCAAACCCTTTGTTGATGCCATTTTCAGGGGAAAAAACTGAAGCCTTTTTCTGCAGCCCTTCTTTCCCATTTTAGTTTTCAAAATATATAGGTTTGGCTAGGTTTCCCTAGGTGCCAGCTGAGCTACAGGCCAAAATCCACAGCTAAGTGCTTTGCAAAAAACAGTTCAGTTTTTTGGGGGAAAATGTGATGTGTCCACGTTGTGTTTTGGGGCATTTCCTGTTGTGGGTACTAGGCCTACCAACACAAGTGAGGTATCAGTTTTATAAGGAGACTTGGGGGGGGTTTGCTGGGTGGAAGGAAATTTGTGGCTCCTCTCAGATACCAGAACTTTCTATAACTGAAATGTGAGAAAAAGGGGTTTTTGTCCCAAACATTGAGGTTTACAAAGGATTCTGGGTAACAGAACCTGGTGAGAGCCCCACAAGTCACCCCATCCTGGATTTCCCTAGGTGTCTAGATTTCAGAAATGCAGAGAATTGGTACGTTTCCCTAGGGGTCGGCTGAGCTAGAGGCCAAAATCCACAGCTGGGCACTTTCCAAAAACCACGTCAGATTTCAGTGTAAAAATGTGATGTGTCCATGTGGCATTTCCTCTCGCGAGCACTAGGCACACAAGTGAGGAACCATTTTTTTATCAGGAGACCTGGGGGAACACAGAATAGCAGAACAAGTGTTATTGGCCCTTGTCTTTCTCTACATTTTTTCCTTCGTAATGTAAGAAAGTGTGTAAAAAAGATGTCTATTTAAGGAATGCCCTGTAATTCACATGCTAGTATGGGGACCCTGGAATTCAGAGATATGCAAATAATTACTGCTTCTCACCTTATCTTTTGCCCATTTTGGAAAACCTATTTTTCACTCTTTATATTTCATGAAATGAATTGCTGTATATCCGGTATACAATAAAAACCCATTGCGAGGTGCAGCTCCTTTATTGGCTCTGGGTACCTAGGGTTCAGCAGACGTAACGGTATATTGCTTTTCAAAATCTGACATCGCAGGAAAAACTTACAGAGTAAAAAGTGCAGAGAAATGGCTGGTTTTTTTACCTCAATTTTAATATTCTTTTATTTCTGGTGTTATTTTCTGTAGAAACTCTTGTGAGATCTACGCAAGCGACCTGTTGCTGAATTCAAAATGTTGTCTTCTTTTCAGAAATGTTTAGCTGCCCAGGATCCAGAATTGGTTTCACACCTATTTCTATCACTAATTGGAAGGAGGCTAAAAGCCAAAAAATAGTAAAAATTGGGGATGTCCCAGTAAAATGACAAAATTGTGTTGAAAATGTGGTTTTCTGATTCAAATCTGCCTCTTCTTGAAAGCTAGGAAGATTGTGATTATAGCACCCGCAAACCCTTTGTTGATGCCATTTTCAGGGGAAAAAACTGAAGCCTTTTTCTGCAGCCCTTCTTTCCCATTTTAGTTTTCAAAAATATATAGGTTTGCTAGGTTTCCCTAGGTGCCAGCTGAGCTACAGGCCAAAATCCACAGCTAAGTGCTTTGCAAAAAACAGTTCAGTTTTTTTGGGGAAATTGTGATGTGTCCACGTTGTGTTTTGGGGCATTTCCTGTTGTGGGTACTAGGCCTACCCACACAAGTGAGGTATCAGTTTTATCAGGAGACTTGGGGGGATTGCTGGGTGGAAGGAAATTTGTGGCTCCTCTCAGATACCAGAACTTTCTATAACTGAAATGTGAGAAAAGGGGGTTTTTGTCCCAAACATTGAGGTTTACAAAGGATTCTGGGTAACAGAACCTGGTGAGAGCCCCACAAGTCACCCCATCCTGGATTTCCCTAGGTGTCTAGATTTCAGAAATGCACAGGATTGGTACGTTTCCCTAGGGGTCGGCTGAGCTAGAGGCCAAAATCCACAGCTGGGGCACTTTCCAAAAACCACGTCAGATTTCAGTGTAAAAATGTGATGTGTCCATGTGGCATTTCCTCTCGCGAGCACTAGGCACACAAGTGAGGAACCATTTTTTATCAGGAGACCTGGGGGAACACAGAATAGCAGAACAAGTGTTATTGGCCCTTGTCTTTCTCTACATTTTTTCCTTCGTAATGTAAGAAAGTGTGTAAAAAAGATGTCTATTTAAGGAATGCCCCTGTAATTCACATGCTAGTATGGGGACCCTGGAATTCAGAGATATGCAAATAATTACTGCTTCTCACCTTATCTTTTGCCCATTTTGGAAACCTATTTTTCACTCTTTATATTTCATCAAATGAATTGCTGTATATCCGGTATACAATAAAAACCCATTGCGAGGTGCAGCTCCTTTATTGGCTCTGGGTACCTAGGGTTCAGCAGACGTAACGGTATATTGCTTTTCAAAATCTGACATCGCAGGAAAAACTTACAGAGTAAAAAGTGCAGAGAAATGGCTGTTTTTTTTACCTCAATTTTAATATTCTTTTATTTCTGGTGTTATTTTCTGTAGAAACTCTTGTGAGATCTACGCAAGCGACCTGTTGCTGAATTCAAAATGTTGTCTTCTTTTCAGAAATGTTTAGCTGCCCAGGATCCAGAATTGGTTTCAAACCTATTTCTATCACTAACTGGAAGGAGGCTAAAAGCCAAAAAATAGTAAAAATTGGGATGTCCCCAGTAAAATGACAAATTGTTTTGAAAATGTGGTTTTCTGATTCAAATCTGCCTCTTCTTGAAAGCTAGGAAGATTGTGATTATAGCACCGCAAACCCTTTGTTGATGCCATTTTCAGGGGAAAAAACTGAAGCCTTTTTCTGCAGCCCTTCTTTCCCATTTTAGTTTTCAAAAATATATAGGTTTGCTAGGTTTCCCTAGGTGCCAGCTGAGCTACAGGCCAAAATCCACAGCTAAGTGCTTTGCAAAAAACAGTTCAGTTTTTTGGGGGAAAATGTGATGTGTCCACGTTGTGTTTTGGGGCATTTCCTGTTGTGGGTACTAGGCCTACCCACACAAGTGAGGTATCAGTTTTATAAGGAGACTTGGGGGGGTTGCTGGGTGGAAGGAAATTTGTGGCTCCTCTCAGATACCAGAACTTTCTATAACTGAAATGTGAGAAAAAGGGGTTTTTGTCCCAAACATTGAGGTTTACAAAGGATTCTGGGTAACAGAACCTGGTGAGAGCCCCACAAGTCACCCCATCCTGGATTTCCCTAGGTGTCTAGATTTCAGAAATGCAGAGAATTGGTACGTTTCCCTAGGGGTCGGCTGAGCTAGAGGCCAAAATCCACAGCTGGGCACTTTTCCAAAAACCACGTCAGATTTCAGTGTAAAAATGTGATGTGTCCATGTGGCATTTCCTCTCGCGAGCACTAGGCACACAAGTGAGGAACCATTTTTTATCAGGAGACCTGGGGGAACACAGAATAGCAGAACAAGTGTTATTGGCCCTTGTCTTTCTCTACATTTTTTCCTTCGTAATGTAAGAAAGTGTGTAAAAAAGATGTCTATTTAAGGAATGCCCCTGTAATTCACATGCTAGTATGGGGACCCTGGAATTCAGAGATATGCAAATAATTACTGCTTCTCACCTTATCTTTTGCCCATTTTGGAAAACCTATTTTTCACTCTTTATATTTCATCAAATGAATTGCTGTATATCCGGTATACAATAAAAACCCATTGCGAGGTGCAGCTCCCTACTTTATTGGCTCTGGGTACCTAGGGTTCAGCAGACGTAACGGTATATTGCTTTTCAAAATCTGACATCGCAGGAAAAACTTACAGAGTAAAAAAAGTGCAGAGAAATGGCTGGTTTTTTTACCTCAATTTTAATATTCTTTTATTTCTGGTGTTATTTTCTGTAGAAACTCTTGTGAGATCTACGCAAGCGACCTGTTGCTGAATTCAAAATGTTGTCTTCTTTTCAGAAATGTTTAGCTGCCCAGGATCCAGAATTGGTTTCACACCTATTTCTATCACTAACTGGAAGGAGGCTAAAAGCCAAAAAATAGTAAAAATTGGGGATGTCCCAGTAAAATGACAAAATTGTGTTGAAAATGTGGTTTTCTGATTCAAATCTGCCTCTTCTTGAAAGCTAGGAAGATTGTGATTATAGCACCGCAAACCCTTTGTTGATGCCATTTTCAGGGGAAAAAACTGAAGCCTTTTTCTGCAGCCCTTCTTTCCCATTTTAGTTTTCAAAAATATATAGGTTTGCTAGGTTTCCCTAGGTGCCAGCTGAGCTACAGGCCAAAATCCACAGCTAAGTGCTTTGCAAAAAACAGTTCAGTTTTTTGGGGGAAAATGTGATGTGTCCACGTTGTGTTTTGGGGCATTTCCTGTTGTGGGTACTAGGCCTACCAACACAAGTGAGGTATCAGTTTTATAAGGAGACTTGGGGGGGTTGCTGGGTGGAAGGAAATTTGTGGCTCCTCTCAGATACCAGAACTTTCTATAACTGAAATGTGAGAAAAAGGGGTTTTTGTCCCAAACATTGAGGTTTACAAAGGATTCTGGGTAACAGAACCTGGTGAGAGCCCCACAAGTCACCCCATCCTGGATTTCCCTAGGTGTCTAGATTTCAGAAATGCAGAGAATTGGTACGTTTCCCTAGGGGTCGGCTGAGCTAGAGGCCAAAATCCACAGCTGGGCACTTTCCAAAAACCACGTCAGATTTCAGTGTAAAAATGTGATGTGTCCATGTGGCATTTCCTCTCGCGAGCACTAGGCACACAAGTGAGGAACCATTTTTTATCAGGAGACCTGGGGGAACACAGAATAGCAGAACAAGTGTTATTGGCCCTTGTCTTTCTCTACATTTTTTCCTTCGTAATGTAAGAAAGTGTGTAAAAAAGATGTCTATTTAAGGAATGCCCTGTAATTCACATGCTAGTATGGGGACCCTGGAATTCAGAGATATGCAAATAATTACTGCTTCTCACCTTATCTTTTGCCCATTTTGGAAAACCTATTTTTCACTCTTTATATTTCATGAAATGAATTGCTGTATATCCGGTATACAATAAAAACCCATTGCGAGGTGCAGCTCCTTTATTGGCTCTGGGTACCTAGGGTTCAGCAGACGTAACGGTATATTGCTTTTCAAAATCTGACATCGCAGGAAAAACTTACAGAGTAAAAAGTGCAGAGAAATGGCTGGTTTTTTTACCTCAATTTTAATATTCTTTTATTTCTGGTGTTATTTTCTGTAGAAACTCTTGTGAGATCTACGCAAGCGACCTGTTGCTGAATTCAAAATGTTGTCTTCTTTTCAGAAATGTTTAGCTGCCCAGGATCCAGAATTGGTTTCACACCTATTTCTATCACTAATTGGAAGGAGGCTAAAAGCCAAAAAATAGTAAAAATTGGGGATGTCCCAGTAAAATGACAAAATTGTGTTGAAAATGTGGTTTTCTGATTCAAATCTGCCTCTTCTTGAAAGCTAGGAAGATTGTGATTATAGCACCGCAAACCCTTTGTTGATGCCATTTTCAGGGGAAAAAACTGAAGCCTTTTTCTGCAGCCCTTCTTTCCCATTTTAGTTTTCAAAAATATATAGGTTTGCTAGGTTTCCCTAGGTGCCAGCTGAGCTACAGGCCAAAATCCACAGCTAAGTGCTTTGCAAAAAACAGTTCAGTTTTTTTGGGGAAATTGTGATGTGTCCACGTTGTGTTTTGGGGCATTTCCTGTTGTGGGTACTAGGCCTACCCACACAAGTGAGGTATCAGTTTTATCAGGAGACTTGGGGGGATTGCTGGGTGGAAGGAAATTTGTGGCTCCTCTCAGATACCAGAACTTTCTATAACTGAAATGTGAGAAAAGGGGGTTTTTATCCCAAACATTGAGGTTTACAAAGGATTCTGGGTAACAGAACCTGGTGAGAGCCCCACAAGTCACCCCATCCTGGATTTCCCTAGGTGTCTAGATTTCAGAAATGCACAGGATTGGTACGTTTCCCTAGGGGTCGGCTGAGCTAGAGGCCAAAATCCACAGCTGGGCACTTTCCAAAAACCACGTCAGATTTCAGTGTAAAAATGTGATGTGTCCATGTGGCATTTCCTCTCGCGAGCACTAGGCACACAAGTGAGGAACCATTTTTTATCAGGAGACCTGGGGGAACACAGAATAGCAGAACAAGTGTTATTGGCCCTTGTCTTTCTCTACATTTTTTCCTTCGTAATGTAAGAAAGTGTGTAAAAAAGATGTCTATTTAAGGAATGCCCTGTAATTCACATGCTAGTATGGGGACCCTGGAATTCAGAGATATGCAAATAATTACTGCTTCTCACCTTATCTTTTGCCCATTTTGGAAAACCTATTTTTCACTCTTTATATTTCATCAAATGAATTGCTGTATATCCGGTATACAATAAAAACCCATTGCAAGGTGCAGCTCCTTTATTGGCTCTGGGTACCTAGGGTTCAGCAGACGTAACGGTATATTGCTTTTCAAAATCTGACATCGCAGGAAAAACTTACAGAGTAAAAAGTGCAGAGAAATGGCTGGTTTTTTTACCTCAATTTTAATATTCTTTTATTTCTGGTGTTATTTTCTGTAGAAACTCTTGTGAGATCTACGCAAGCGACCTGTTGCTGAATTCAAAATGTTGTCTTCTTTTCAGAAATGTTTAGCTGCCCAGGATCCAGAATTGGTTTCACACCTATTTCTATCACTAACTGGAAGGAGGCTAAAAGCCAAAAAATAGTAAAAATTGGGGATGTCCCAGTAAAATGACAAAATTGTGTTGAAAATGTGGTTTTCTGATTCAAATCTGCCTCTTCTTGAAAGCTAGGAAGATTGTGATTATAGCACCGCAAACCCTTTGTTGATGCCATTTTCAGGGGAAAAAACTGAAGCCTTTTTCTGCAGCCCTTCTTTCCCATTTTAGTTTTCAAAAATATATAGGTTTGCTAGGTTTCCCTAGGTGCCAGCTGAGCTACAGGCCAAAATCCACAGCTAAGTGCTTTGCAAAAAACAGTTCAGTTTTTTGGGGGAAAATGTGATGTGTCCACGTTGTGTTTTGGGGCATTTCCTGTTGCGGGTACTAGGCCTACCCACACAAGTGAGGTATCAGTTTTATCAGGAGACTTGGGGGGATTGCTGGGTGGAAGGAAATTTGTGGCTCCTCTCAGATACCAGAACTTTCTATAACTGAAATGTGAGAAAAAGGGGTTTTTGTCCCAAACATTGAGGTTTACAAAGGATTCTGGGTAACAGAACCTGGTGAGAGCCCCACAAGTCACCCCATCCTGGATTTCCCTAGGTGTCTAGATTTCAGAAATGCACAGGATTGGTACGTTTCCCTAGGGGTCGGCTGAGCTAGAGGCCAAAATCCACACCTGGGCACTTTCCAAAAACCACGTCAGATTTCAGTGTAAAAATGTGATGTGTCCATGTGGCATTTCCTCTCGCGAGCACTAGGCACACAAGTGAGGAACCATTTTTTATCAGGAGACCTGGGGGAACACAGAATAGCAGAACAAGTGTTATTGGCCCTTGTCTTTCTCTACATTTTTTCCTTCGTAATGTAAGAAAGTGTGTAAAAAAGATGTCTATTTAAGGAATGCCCTGTAATTCACATGCTAGTATGGGGACCCTGGAATTCAGAGATATGCAAATAATTACTGCTTCTCTCCTTATCTTTTGCCCATTTTGGAAAACCTATTTTTCACTCTTTATATTTCATCAAATGAATTGCTGTATATCCGGTATACAATAAAAACCCATTGCGAGGTGCAGCTCCTTTATTGGCTCTGGGTACCTAGGGTTCAGCAGACGTAACGGTATATTGCTTTTCAAAATCTGACATCGCAGGAAAAACTTACAGAGTAAAAAGTGCAGAGAAATGGCTGGTTTTTTTACCTCAATTTTAATATTCTTTTATTTCTGGTGTTATTTTCTGTAGAAACTCTTGTGAGATCTACGCAAGCGACCTGTTGCTGAATTCAAAATGTTGTCTTCTTTTCAGAAATGTTTAGCTGCCCAGGATCCAGAATTGGTTTCACACCTATTTCTATCACTAACTGGAAGGAGGCTAAAAGCCAAAAAATAGTAAAAATTGGGGATGTCCCAGTAAAATGACAAAATTGTGTTGAAAATGTGGTTTTCTGATTCAAATCTGCCTCTTCTTGAAAGCTAGGAAGATTGTGATTATAGCACCGCAAACCCTTTGTTGATGCCATTTTCAGGGGAAAAAACTGAAGCCTTTTTCTGCAGCCCTTCTTTCCCATTTTAGTTTTCAAAAATATATAGGTTTGCTAGGTTTCCCTAGGTGCCAGCTGAGCTACAGGCCAAAATCCACAGCTAAGTGCTTTGCAAAAAACAGTTCAGTTTTTTGGGGGAAAATGTGATGTGTCCACGTTGTGTTTTGGGGCATTTCCTGTTGTGGGTACTAGGCCTACCCACACAAGTGAGGTATCAGTTTTATCAGGAGACTTGGGGGGATTGCTGGGTGGAAGGAAATTTGTGGCTCCTCTCAGATACCAGAACTTTCTATAACTGAAATGTGAGAAAAAGGGGTTTTTGTCCCAAACATTGAGGTTTACAAAGGATTCTGGGTAACAGAACCTGGTGAGAGCCCCACAAGTCACCCCATCCTGGATTTCCCTAGGTGTCTAGATTTCAGAAATGCACAGGATTGGTACGTTTCCCTAGGGGTCGGCTGAGCTAGAGGCCAAAATCCACAGCTGGGCACTTTCCAAAAACCACGTCAGATTTCAGTGTAAAAATGTGATGTGTCCATGTGGCATTTCCTCTCGCGAGCACTAGGCACACAAGTGAGGAACCATTTTTTATCAGGAGACCTGGGGGAACACAGAATAGCAGAACAAGTGTTATTGGCCCTTGTCTTTCTCTACATTTTTTCCTTCGTAATGTAAGAAAGTGTGTAAAAAAGATGTCTATTTAAGGAATGCCCTGTAATTCACATGCTAGTATGGGGACCCTGGAATTCAGAGATATGCAAATAATTACTGCTTCTCACCTTATCTTTTGCCCATTTTGGAAAACCTATTTTTCACTCTTTATATTTCATCAAATGAATTGCTGTATATCCGGTATACAATAAAAACCCATTGCAAGGTGCAGCTCCTTTATTGGCTCTGGGTACCTAGGGTTCAGCAGACGTAACGGTATATTGCTTTTCAAAATCTGACATCGCAGGAAAAACTTACAGAGTAAAAAGTGCAGAGAAATGGCTGGTTTTTTTACCTCAATTTTAATATTCTTTTATTTCTGGTGTTATTTTCTGTAGAAACTCTTGTGAGATCTACGCAAGCGACCTGTTGCTGAATTCAAAATGTTGTCTTCTTTTCAGAAATGTTTAGCTGCCCAGGATCCAGAATTGGTTTCACACCTATTTCTATCACTAACTGGAAGGAGGCTAAAAGCCAAAAAATAGTAAAAATTGGGGATGTCCCAGTAAAATGACAAAATTGTGTTGAAAATGTGGTTTTCTGATTCAAATCTGCCTCTTCTTGAAAGCTAGGAAGATTGTGATTATAGCACCGCAAACCCTTTGTTGATGCCATTTTCAGGGGAAAAAACTGAAGCCTTTTTCTGCAGCCCTTCTTTCCCATTTTAGTTTTCAAAAATATATAGGTTTGCTAGGTTTCCCTAGGTGCCAGCTGAGCTACAGGCCAAAATCCACAGCTAAGTGCTTTGCAAAAAACAGTTCAGTTTTTTGGGGGAAAATGTGATGTGTCCACGTTGTGTTTTGGGGCATTTCCTGTTGTGGGTACTAGGCCTACCAACACAAGTGAGGTATCAGTTTTATAAGGAGACTTGGGGGGGTTGCTGGGTGGAAGGAAATTTGTGGCTCCTCTCAGATACCAGAACTTTCTATAACTGAAATGTGAGAAAAAGGGGTTTTTGTCCCAAACATTGAGGTTTACAAAGGATTCTGGGTAACAGAACCTGGTGAGAGCCCCACAAGTCACCCCATCCTGGATTTCCCTAGGTGTCTAGATTTCAGAAATGCAGAGAATTGGTACGTTTCCCTAGGGGTCGGCTGAGCTAGAGGCCAAAATCCACAGCTGGGCACTTTCCAAAAACCACGTCAGATTTCAGTGTAAAAATGTGATGTGTCCATGTGGCATTTCCTCTCGCGAGCACTAGGCACACAAGTGAGGAACCATTTTTTATCAGGAGACCTGGGGGAACACAGAATAGCAGAACAAGTGTTATTGGCCCTTGTCTTTCTCTACATTTTTTCCTTCGTAATGTAAGAAAGTGTGTAAAAAAGATGTCTATTTAAGGAATGCCCTGTAATTCACATGCTAGTATGGGGACCCTGGAATTCAGAGATATGCAAATAATTACTGCTTCTCACCTTATCTTTTGCCCATTTTGGAAAACCTATTTTTCACTCTTTATATTTCATGAAATGAATTGCTGTATATCCGGTATACAATAAAAACCCATTGCGAGGTGCAGCTCCTTTATTGGCTCTGGGTACCTAGGGTTCAGCAGACGTAACGGTATATTGCTTTTCAAAATCTGACATCGCAGGAAAAACTTACAGAGTAAAAAGTGCAGAGAAATGGCTGGTTTTTTTACCTCAATTTTAATATTCTTTTATTTCTGGTGTTATTTTCTGTAGAAACTCTTGTGAGATCTACGCAAGCGACCTGTTGCTGAATTCAAAATGTTGTCTTCTTTTCAGAAATGTTTAGCTGCCCAGGATCCAGAATTGGTTTCACACCTATTTCTATCACTAATTGGAAGGAGGCTAAAAGCCAAAAAATAGTAAAAATTGGGGATGTCCCAGTAAAATGACAAAATTGTGTTGAAAATGTGGTTTTCTGATTCAAATCTGCCTCTTCTTGAAAGCTAGGAAGATTGTGATTATAGCACCGCAAACCCTTTGTTGATGCCATTTTCAGGGGAAAAAACTGAAGCCTTTTTCTGCAGCCCTTCTTTCCCATTTTAGTTTTCAAAAATATATAGGTTTGCTAGGTTTCCCTAGGTGCCAGCTGAGCTACAGGCCAAAATCCACAGCTAAGTGCTTTGCAAAAAACAGTTCAGTTTTTTGGGGGAAATTGTGATGTGTCCACGTTGTGTTTTGGGGCATTTCCTGTTGTGGGTACTAGGCCTACCCACACAAGTGAGGTATCAGTTTTATCAGGAGACTTGGGGGGATTGCTGGGTGGAAGGAAATTTGTGGCTCCTCTCAGATACCAGAACTTTCTATAACTGAAATGTGAGAAAAGGGGGTTTTTGTCCCAAACATTGAGGTTTACAAAGGATTCTGGGTAACAGAACCTGGTGAGAGCCCCACAAGTCACCCCATCCTGGATTTCCCTAGGTGTCTAGATTTCAGAAATGCACAGGATTGGTACGTTTCCCTAGGGGTCGGCTGAGCTAGAGGCCAAAATCCACAGCTGGGCACTTTCCAAAAACCACGTCAGATTTCAGTGTAAAAATGTGATGTGTCCATGTGGCATTTCCTCTCGCGAGCACTAGGCACACAAGTGAGGAACCATTTTTTATCAGGAGACCTGGGGGAACACAGAATAGCAGAACAAGTGTTATTGGCCCTTGTCTTTCTCTACATTTTTTCCTTCGTAATGTAAGAAAGTGTGTAAAAAAGATGTCTATTTAAGGAATGCCCTGTAATTCACATGCTAGTATGGGGACCCTGGAATTCAGAGATATGCAAATAATTACTGCTTCTCACCTTATCTTTTGCCCATTTTGGAAAACCTATTTTTCACTCTTTATATTTCATCAAATGAATTGCTGTATATCCGGTATACAATAAAAACCCATTGCAAGGTGCAGCTCCTTTATTGGCTCTGGGTACCTAGGGTTCAGCAGACGTAACGGTATATTGCTTTTCAAAATCTGACATCGCAGGAAAAACTTACAGAGTAAAAAGTGCAGAGAAATGGCTGGTTTTTTTACCTCAATTTTAATATTCTTTTATTTCTGGTGTTATTTTCTGTAGAAACTCTTGTGAGATCTACGCAAGCGACCTGTTGCTGAATTCAAAATGTTGTCTTCTTTTCAGAAATGTTTAGCTGCCCAGGATCCAGAATTGGTTTCACACCTATTTCTATCACTAACTGGAAGGAGGCTAAAAGCCAAAAAATAGTAAAAATTGGGGATGTCCCAGTAAAATGACAAAATTGTGTTGAAAATGTGGTTTTCTGATTCAAATCTGCCTCTTCTTGAAAGCTAGGAAGATTGTGATTATAGCACCGCAAACCCTTTGTTGATGCCATTTTCAGGGGGAAAAAACTGAAGCCTTTTTCTGCAGCCCTTCTTTCCCATTTTAGTTTTCAAAAATATATAGGTTTGCTAGGTTTCCCTAGGTGCCAGCTGAGCTACAGGCCAAAATCCACAGCTAAGTGCTTTGCAAAAAACAGTTCAGTTTTTTGGGGGAAAATGTGATGTGTCCACGTTGTGTTTTGGGGCATTTCCTGTTGTGGGTACTAGGCCTACCCACACAAGTGAGGTATCAGTTTTATCAGGAGACTTGGGGGGATTGCTGGGTGGAAGGAAATTTGTGGCTCCTCTCAGATACCAGAACTTTCTATAACTGAAATGTGAGAAAAAGGGGTTTTTGTCCCAAACATTGAGGTTTACAAAGGATTCTGGGTAACAGAACCTGGTGAGAGCCCCACAAGTCACCCCATCCTGGATTTCCCTAGGTGTCTAGATTTCAGAAATGCACAGGATTGGTACGTTTCCCTAGGGGTCGGCTGAGCTAGAGGCCAAAATCCACAGCTGGGCACTTTCCAAAAACCACGTCAGATTTCAGTGTAAAAATGTGATGTGTCCATGTGGCATTTCCTCTCGCGAGCACTAGGCACACAAGTGAGGAACCATTTTTTATCAGGAGACCTGGGGGAACACAGAATAGCAGAACAAGTGTTATTGGCCCTTGTCTTTCTCTACATTTTTTCCTTCGTAATGTAAGAAAGTGTGTAAAAAAGATGTCTATTTAAGGAATGCCCTGTAATTCACATGCTAGTATGGGGACCCTGGAATTCAGAGATATGCAAATAATTACTGCTTCTCACCTTATCTTTTGCCCATTTTGGAAAACCTATTTTTCACTCTTTATATTTCATCAAATGAATTGCTGTATATCCGGTATACAATAAAAACCCATTGCAAGGTGCAGCTCCTTTATTGGCTCTGGGTACCTAGGGTTCAGCAGACGTAACGGTATATTGCTTTTCAAAATCTGACATCGCAGGAAAAACTTACAGAGTAAAAAGTGCAGAGAAATGGCTGGTTTTTTTACCTCAATTTTAATATTCTTTTATTTCTGGTGTTATTTTCTGTAGAAACTCTTGTGAGATCTACGCAAGCGACCTGTTGCTGAATTCAAAATGTTGTCTTCTTTTCAGAAATGTTTAGCTGCCCAGGATCCAGAATTGGTTTCACACCTATTTCTATCACTAACTGGAAGGAGGCTAAAAGCCAAAAATAGTAAAAATTGGGGATGTCCCAGTAAAATGACAAAATTGTGTTGAAAATGTGGTTTTCTGATTCAAATCTGCCTCTTCTTGAAAGCTAGGAAGATTGTGATTATAGCACCGCAAACCCTTTGTTGATGCCATTTTCAGGGGAAAAAACTGAAGCCTTTTTCTGCAGCCCTTCTTTCCCATTTTAGTTTTCAAAAATATATAGGTTTGCTAGGTTTCCCTAGGTGCCAGCTGAGCTACAGGCCAAAATCCACAGCTAAGTGCTTTGCAAAAAACAGTTCAGTTTTTTGGGGGAAAATGTGATGTGTCCACGTTGTGTTTTGGGGCATTTCCTGTTGTGGGTACTAGGCCTACCCACACAAGTGAGGTATCAGTTTTATCAGGAGACTTGGGGGGATTGCTGGGTGGAAGGAAATTTGTGGCTCCTCTCAGATACCAGAACTTTCTATAACTGAAATGTGAGAAAAAGGGGTTTTTGTCCCAAACATTGAGGTTTACAAAGGATTCTGGGTAACAGAACCTGGTGAGAGCCCCACAAGTCACCCCATCCTGGATTTCCCTAGGTGTCTAGATTTCAGAAATGCACAGGATTGGTACGTTTCCCTAGGGGTCGGCTGAGCTAGAGGCCAAAATCCACAGCTGGGCACTTTCCAAAAACCACGTCAGATTTCAGTGTAAAAATGTGATGTGTCCATGTGGCATTTCCTCTCGCGAGCACTAGGCACACAAGTGAGGAACCATTTTTTATCAGGAGACCTGGGGGAACACAGAATAGCAGAACAAGTGTTATTGGCCCTTGTCTTTCTCTACATTTTTTCCTTCGTAATGTAAGAAAGTGTGTAAAAAAGATGTCTATTTAAGGAATGCCCTGTAATTCACATGCTAGTATGGGGACCCTGGAATTCAGAGATATGCAAATAATTACTGCTTCTCACCTTATCTTTTGCCCATTTTGGAAAACCTATTTTTCACTCTTTATATTTCATCAAATGAATTGCTGTATATCCGGTATACAATAAAAACCCATTGCAAGGTGCAGCTCCTTTATTGGCTCTGGGTACCTAGGGTTCAGCAGACGTAACGGTATATTGCTTTTCAAAATCTGACATCGCAGGAAAAACTTACAGAGTAAAAAGTGCAGAGAAATGGCTGGTTTTTTTACCTCAATTTTAATATTCTTTTATTTCTGGTGTTATTTTCTGTAGAAACTCTTGTGAGATCTACGCAAGCGACCTGTTGCTGAATTCAAAATGTTGTCTTCTTTTCAGAAATGTTTAGCTGCCCAGGATCCAGAATTGGTTTCACACCTATTTCTATCACTAACTGGAAGGAGGCTAAAAGCCAAAAATAGTAAAAATTGGGGATGTCCCAGTAAAATGACAAAATTGTGTTGAAAATGTGGTTTTCTGATTCAAATCTGCCTCTTCTTGAAAGCTAGGAAGATTGTGATTATAGCACCGCAAACCCTTTGTTGATGCCATTTTCAGGGGAAAAAACTGAAGCCTTTTTCTGCAGCCCTTCTTTCCCATTTTAGTTTTCAAAAATATATAGGTTTGCTAGGTTTCCCTAGGTGCCAGCTGAGCTACAGGCCAAAATCCACAGCTAAGTGCTTTGCAAAAAACAGTTCAGTTTTTTGGGGGAAAATGTGATGTGTCCACGTTGTGTTTTGGGGCATTTCCTGTTGTGGGTACTAGGCCTACCCACACAAGTGAGGTATCAGTTTTATCAGGAGACTTGGGGGGATTGCTGGGTGGAAGGAAATTTGTGGCTCCTCTCAGATACCAGAACTTTCTATAACTGAAATGTGAGAAAAAGGGGTTTTTGTCCCAAACATTGAGGTTTACAAAGGATTCTGGGTAACAGAACCTGGTGAGAGCCCCACAAGTCACCCCATCCTGGATTTCCCTAGGTGTCTAGATTTCAGAAATGCACAGGATTGGTACGTTTCCCTAGGGGTCGGCTGAGCTAGAGGCCAAAATCCACAGCTGGGCACTTTCCAAAAACCACGTCAGATTTCAGTGTAAAAATGTGATGTGTCCATGTGGCATTTCCTCTCGCGAGCACTAGGCACACAAGTGAGGAACCATTTTTTATCAGGAGACCTGGGGGAACACAGAATAGCAGAACAAGTGTTATTGGCCCTTGTCTTTCTCTACATTTTTTCCTTCGTAATGTAAGAAAGTGTGTAAAAAAGATGTATATTTAAGGAATGCCCTGTAATTCACATGCTAGTATGGGGACCCTGGAATTCAGAGATATGCAAATAATTACTGCTTCTCACCTTATCTTTTGCCCATTTTGGAAAACCTATTTTTCACTCTTTATATTTCATCAAATGAATTGCTGTATATCCGGTATACAATAAAAACCCATTGCAAGGTGCAGCTCCTTTATTGGCTCTGGGTACCTAGGGTTCAGCAGACGTAACGGTATATTGCTTTTCAAAATCTGACATCGCAGGAAAAACTTACAGAGTAAAAAGTGCAGAGAAATGGCTGGTTTTTTTACCTCAATTTTAATATTCTTTTATTTCTGGTGTTATTTTCTGTAGAAACTCTTGTGAGATCTACGCAAGCGACCTGTTGCTGAATTCAAAATGTTGTCTTCTTTTCAGAAATGTTTAGCTGCCCAGGATCCAGAATTGGTTTCACACCTATTTCTATCACTAACTGGAAGGAGGCTAAAAGCCAAAAAATAGTAAAAATTGGGGATGTCCCAGTAAAATGACAAAATTGTGTTGAAAATGTGGTTTTCTGATTCAAATCTGCCTCTTCTTGAAAGCTAGGAAGATTGTGATTATAGCACCGCAAACCCTTTGTTGATGCCATTTTCAGGGGAAAAAACTGAAGCCTTTTTCTGCAGCCCTTCTTTCCCATTTTAGTTTTCAAAAATATATAGGTTTGCTAGGTTTCCCTAGGTGCCAGCTGAGCTACAGGCCAAAATCCACAGCTAAGTGCTTTGCAAAAAACAGTTCAGTTTTTTTGGGGAAAATGTGATGTGTCCACGTTGTGTTTTGGGGCATTTCCTGTTGTGGGTACTAGGCCTACCCACACAAGTGAGGTATCAGTTTTATCAGGAGACTTGGGGGGATTGCTGGGTGGAAGGAAATTTGTGGCTCCTCTCAGATACCAGAACTTTCTATAACTGAAATGTGAGAAAAAGGGGTTTTTGTCCCAAACATTGAGGTTTACAAAGGATTCTGGGTAACAGAACCTGGTGAGAGCCCCACAAGTCACCCCATCCTGGATTTCCCTAGGTGTCTAGATTTCAGAAATGCACAGGATTGGTACGTTTCCCTAGGGGTCGGCTGAGCTAGAGGCCAAAATCCACAGCTGGGCACTTTCCAAAAACCACGTCAGATTTCAGTGTAAAAATGTGATGTGTCCATGTGGCATTTCCTCTCGCGAGCACTAGGCACACAAGTGAGGAACCATTTTTTATCAGGAGACCTGGGGGAACACAGAATAGCAGAACAAGTGTTATTGGCCCTTGTCTTTCTCTACATTTTTTCCTTCGTAATGTAAGAAAGTGTGTAAAAAAGATGTCTATTTAAGGAATGCCCTGTAATTCACATGCTAGTATGGGGACCCTGGAATTCAGAGATATGCAAATAATTACTGCTTCTCACCTTATCTTTTGCCCATTTTGGAAAACCTATTTTTCACTCTTTATATTTCATCAAATGAATTGCTGTATATCCGGTATACAATAAAAACCCATTGCGAGGTGCAGCTCCTTTATTGGCTCTGGGTACCTAGGGTTCAGCAGACGTAACGGTATATTGCTTTTCAAAATCTGACATCGCAGGAAAAACTTACAGAGTAAAAAGTGCAGAGAAATGGCTGTTTTTTTTACCTCAATTTTAATATTCTTTTATTTCTGGTGTTATTTTCTGTAGAAACTCTTGTGAGATCTACGCAAGCGACCTGTTGCTGAATTCAAAATGTTGTCTTCTTTTCAGAAATGTTTAGCTGCCCAGGATCCAGAATTGGTTTCAAACCTATTTCTATCACTAACTGGAAGGAGGCTAAAAGCCAAAAAATAGTAAAAATTGGGGATGTCCCAGTAAAATGACAAAATTGTGTTGAAAATGTGGTTTTCTGATTCAAATCTGCCTCTTCTTGAAAGCTAGGAAGATTGTGATTATAGCACCGCAAACCCTTTGTTGATGCCATTTTCAGGGGAAAAAACTGAAGCCTTTTTCTGCAGCCCTTCTTTCCCATTTTAGTTTTCAAAAATATATAGGTTTGCTAGGTTTCCCTAGGTGCCAGCTGAGCTACAGGCCAAAATCCACAGCTAAGTGCTTTGCAAAAAACAGTTCAGTTTTTTGGGGGAAAATGTGATGTGTCCACGTTGTGTTTTGGGGCATTTCCTGTTGTGGGTACTAGGCCTACCCACACAAGTGAGGTATCAGTTTTATAAGGAGACTTGGGGGGGTTGCTGGGTGGAAGGAAATTTGTGGCTCCTCTCAGATACCAGAACTTTCTATAACTGAAATGTGAGAAAAAGGGGTTTTTGTCCCAAACATTGAGGTTTACAAAGGATTCTGGGTAACAGAACCTGGTGAGAGCCCCACAAGTCACCCCATCCTGGATTTCCCTAGGTGTCTAGATTTCAGAAATGCAGAGAATTGGTACGTTTCCCTAGGGGTCGGCTGAGCTAGAGGCCAAAATCCACAGCTGGGCACTTTCCAAAAACCACGTCAGATTTCAGTGTAAAAATGTGATGTGTCCATGTGGCATTTCCTCTCGCGAGCACTAGGCACACAAGTGAGGAACCATTTTTTATCAGGAGACCTGGGGGAACACAGAATAGCAGAACAAGTGTTATTGGCCCTTGTCTTTCTCTACATTTTTTCCTTCGTAATGTAAGAAAGTGTGTAAAAAAGATGTCTATTTAAGGAATGCCCTGTAATTCACATGCTAGTATGGGGACCCTGGAATTCAGAGATATGCAAATAATTACTGCTTCTCACCTTATCTTTTGCCCATTTTGGAAAACCTATTTTTCACTCTTTATATTTCATCAAATGAATTGCTGTATATCCGGTATACAATAAAAACCCATTGCGAGGTGCAGCTCCCTACTTTATTGGCTCTGGGTACCTAGGGTTCAGCAGACGTAACAGTATATTGCTTTTCAAAATCTGACATCGCAGGAAAAACTTACAGAGTAAAAAGTGCAGAGAAATGGCTGGTTTTTTTACCTCAATTTTAATATTCTTTTATTTCTGGTGTTATTTTCTGTAGAAACTCTTGTGAGATCTACGCAAGCGACCTGTTGCTGAATTCAAAATGTTGTCTTCTTTTCAGAAATGTTTAGCTGCCCAGGATCCAGAATTGGTTTCACACCTATTTCTATCACTAACTGGAAGGAGGCTAAAAGCCAAAAAATAGTAAAAATTGGGGATGTCCCAGTAAAATGACAAAATTGTGTTGAAAATGTGGTTTTCTGATTCAAATCTGCCTCTTCTTGAAAGCTAGGAAGATTGTGATTATAGCACCGCAAACCCTTTGTTGATGCCATTTTCAGGGGAAAAAACTGAAGCCTTTTTCTGCAGCCCTTCTTTCCCATTTTAGTTTTCAAAAATATATAGGTTTGCTAGGTTTCCCTAGGTGCCAGCTGAGCTACAGGCCAAAATCCACAGCTAAGTGCTTTGCAAAAAACAGTTCAGTTTTTTGGGGGAAAATGTGATGTGTCCACGTTGTGTTTTGGGGCATTTCCTGTTGTGGGTACTAGGCCTACCAACACAAGTGAGGTATCAGTTTTATAAGGAGACTTGGGGGGGTTGCTGGGTGGAAGGAAATTTGTGGCTCCTCTCAGATACCAGAACTTTCTATAACTGAAATGTGAGAAAAAGGGGTTTTTGTCCCAAACATTGAGGTTTACAAAGGATTCTGGGTAACAGAACCTGGTGAGAGCCCCACAAGTCACCCCATCCTGGATTTCCCTAGGTGTCTAGATTTCAGAAATGCAGAGAATTGGTACGTTTCCCTAGGGGTCGGCTGAGCTAGAGGCCAAAATCCACAGCTGGGCACTTTCCAAAAACCACGTCAGATTTCAGTGTAAAAATGTGATGTGTCCATGTGGCATTTCCTCTCGCGAGCACTAGGCACACAAGTGAGGAACCATTTTTTATCAGGAGACCTGGGGGAACACAGAATAGCAGAACAAGTGTTATTGGCCCTTGTCTTTCTCTACATTTTTTCCTTCGTAATGTAAGAAAGTGTGTAAAAAAGATGTCTATTTAAGGAATGCCCTGTAATTCACATGCTAGTATGGGGACCCTGGAATTCAGAGATATGCAAATAATTACTGCTTCTCACCTTATCTTTTGCCCATTTTGGAAAACCTATTTTTCACTCTTTATATTTCATGAAATGAATTGCTGTATATCCGGTATACAATAAAAACCCATTGCGAGGTGCAGCTCCTTTATTGGCTCTGGGTACCTAGGGTTCAGCAGACGTAACGGTATATTGCTTTTCAAAATCTGACATCGCAGGAAAAACTTACAGAGTAAAAAGTGCAGAGAAATGGCTGGTTTTTTTACCTCAATTTTAATATTCTTTTATTTCTGGTGTTATTTTCTGTAGAAACTCTTGTGAGATCTACGCAAGCGACCTGTTGCTGAATTCAAAATGTTGTCTTCTTTTCAGAAATGTTTAGCTGCCCAGGATCCAGAATTGGTTTCACACCTATTTCTATCACTAATTGGAAGGAGGCTAAAAGCCAAAAAATAGTAAAAATTGGGGATGTCCCAGTAAAATGACAAAATTGTGTTGAAAATGTGGTTTTCTGATTCAAATCTGCCTCTTCTTGAAAGCTAGGAAGATTGTGATTATAGCACCGCAAACCCTTTGTTGATGCCATTTTCAGGGGAAAAAACTGAAGCCTTTTTCTGCAGCCCTTCTTTCCCATTTTAGTTTTCAAAAATATATAGGTTTGCTAGGTTTCCCTAGGTGCCAGCTGAGCTACAGGCCAAAATCCACAGCTAAGTGCTTTGCAAAAAACAGTTCAGTTTTTTTGGGGAAATTGTGATGTGTCCACGTTGTGTTTTGGGGCATTTCCTGTTGTGGGTACTAGGCCTACCCACACAAGTGAGGTATCAGTTTTATCAGGAGACTTGGGGGGATTGCTGGGTGGAAGGAAATTTGTGGCTCCTCTCAGATACCAGAACTTTCTATAACTGAAATGTGAGAAAAGGGGGTTTTTGTCCCAAACATTGAGGTTTACAAAGGATTCTGGGTAACAGAACCTGGTGAGAGCCCCACAAGTCACCCCATCCTGGATTTCCCTAGGTGTCTAGATTTCAGAAATGCACAGGATTGGTACGTTTCCCTAGGGGTCGGCTGAGCTAGAGGCCAAAATCCACAGCTGGGCACTTTCCAAAAACCACGTCAGATTTCAGTGTAAAAATGTGATGTGTCCATGTGGCATTTCCTCTCGCGAGCACTAGGCACACAAGTGAGGAACCATTTTTTATCAGGAGACCTGGGGGAACACAGAATAGCAGAACAAGTGTTATTGGCCCTTGTCTTTCTCTACATTTTTTCCTTCGTAATGTAAGAAAGTGTGTAAAAAAGATGTCTATTTAAGGAATGCCCTGTAATTCACATGCTAGTATGGGGACCCTGGAATTCAGAGATATGCAAATAATTACTGCTTCTCACCTTATCTTTTGCCCATTTTGGAAAACCTATTTTTCACTCTTTATATTTCATCAAATGAATTGCTGTATATCCGGTATACAATAAAAACCCATTGCAAGGTGCAGCTCCTTTATTGGCTCTGGGTACCTAGGGTTCAGCAGACGTAACGGTATATTGCTTTTCAAAATCTGACATCGCAGGAAAAACTTACAGAGTAAAAAGTGCAGAGAAATGGCTGGTTTTTTTACCTCAATTTTAATATTCTTTTATTTCTGGTGTTATTTTCTGTAGAAACTCTTGTGAGATCTACGCAAGCGACCTGTTGCTGAATTCAAAATGTTGTCTTCTTTTCAGAAATGTTTAGCTGCCCAGGATCCAGAATTGGTTTCACACCTATTTCTATCACTAACTGGAAGGAGGCTAAAAGCCAAAAAATAGTAAAAATTGGGGATGTCCCAGTAAAATGACAAAATTGTGTTGAAAATGTGGTTTTCTGATTCAAATCTGCCTCTTCTTGAAAGCTAGGAAGATTGTGATTATAGCACCGCAAACCCTTTGTTGATGCCATTTTCAGGGGAAAAAACTGAAGCCTTTTTCTGCAGCCCTTCTTTCCCATTTTAGTTTTCAAAAATATATAGGTTTGCTAGGTTTCCCTAGGTGCCAGCTGAGCTACAGGCCAAAATCCACAGCTAAGTGCTTTGCAAAAAACAGTTCAGTTTTTTGGGGGAAAATGTGATGTGTCCACGTTGTGTTTTGGGGCATTTCCTGTTGTGGGTACTAGGCCTACCCACACAAGTGAGGTATCAGTTTTATCAGGAGACTTGGGGGGATTGCTGGGTGGAAGGAAATTTGTGGCTCCTCTCAGATACCAGAACTTTCTATAACTGAAATGTGAGAAAAAGGGGTTTTTGTCCCAAACATTGAGGTTTACAAAGGATTCTGGGTAACAGAACCTGGTGAGAGCCCCACAAGTCACCCCATCCTGGATTTCCCTAGGTGTCTAGATTTCAGAAATGCACAGGATTGGTACGTTTCCCTAGGGGTCGGCTGAGCTAGAGGCCAAAATCCACAGCTGGGCACTTTCCAAAAACCACGTCAGATTTCAGTGTAAAAATGTGATGTGTCCATGTGGCATTTCCTCTCGCGAGCACTAGGCACACAAGTGAGGAACCATTTTTTATCAGGAGACCTGGGGGAACACAGAATAGCAGAACAAGTGTTATTGGCCCTTGTCTTTCTCTACATTTTTTCCTTCATAATGTAAGAAAGTGTGTAAAAAAGATGTCTATTTAAGGAATGCCCTGTAATTCACATGCTAGTATGGGGACCCTGGAATTCAGAGATATGCAAATAATTACTGCTTCTCACCTTATCTTTTGCCCATTTTGGAAAACCTATTTTTCACTCTTTATATTTCATCAAATGAATTGCTGTATATCCGGTATACAATAAAAACCCATTGCGAGGTGCAGCTCCTTTATTGGCTCTGGGTACCTAGGGTTCAGCAGACGTAACGGTATATTGCTTTTCAAAATCTGACATCGCAGGAAAAACTTACAGAGTAAAAAGTGCAGAGAAATGGCTGGTTTTTTTACCTCAATTTTAATATTCTTTTATTTCTGGTGTTATTTTCTGTAGAAACTCTTGTGAGATCTACGCAAGCGACCTGTTGCTGAATTCAAAATGTTGTCTTCTTTTCAGAAATGTTTAGCTGCCCAGGATCCAGAATTGGTTTCACACCTATTTCTATCACTAACTGGAAGGAGGCTAAAAGCCAAAAAATAGTAAAAATTGGGGATGTCCCAGTAAAATGACAAAATTGTGTTGAAAATGTGGTTTTCTGATTCAAATCTGCCTCTTCTTGAAAGCTAGGAAGATTGTGATTATAGCACCGCAAACCCTTTGTTGATGCCATTTTCAGGGGAAAAAACTGAAGCCTTTTTCTGCAGCCCTTCTTTCCCATTTTAGTTTTCAAAAATATATAGGTTTGCTAGGTTTCCCTAGGTGCCAGCTGAGCTACAGGCCAAAATCCACAGCTAAGTGCTTTGCAAAAAACAGTTCAGTTTTTTGGGGGAAAATGTGATGTGTCCACGTTGTGTTTTGGGGCATTTCCTGTTGTGGGTACTAGGCCTACCCACACAAGTGAGGTATCAGTTTTATCAGGAGACTTGGGGGGATTGCTGGGTGGAAGGAAATTTGTGGCTCCTCTCAGATACCAGAACTTTCTATAACTGAAATGTGAGAAAAAGGGGTTTTTGTCCCAAACATTGAGGTTTACAAAGGATTCTGGGTAACAGAACCTGGTGAGAGCCCCACAAGTCACCCCATCCTGGATTTCCCTAGGTGTCTAGATTTCAGAAATGCACAGGATTGGTACGTTTCCCTAGGGGTCGGCTGAGCTAGAGGCCAAAATCCACAGCTGGGCACTTTCCAAAAACCACGTCAGATTTCAGTGTAAAAATGTGATGTGTCCATGTGGCATTTCCTCTCGCGAGCACTAGGCACACAAGTGAGGAACCATTTTTTATCAGGAGACCTGGGGGAACACAGAATAGCAGAACAAGTGTTATTGGCCCTTGTCTTTCTCTACATTTTTTCCTTCGTAATGTAAGAAAGTGTGTAAAAAAGATGTCTATTTAAGGAATGCCCTGTAATTCACATGCTAGTATGGGGACCCTGGAATTCAGAGATATGCAAATAATTACTGCTTCTCACCTTATCTTTTGCCCATTTTGGAAAACCTATTTTTCACTCTTTATATTTCATCAAATGAATTGCTGTATATCCGGTATACAATAAAAACCCATTGCAAGGTGCAGCTCCTTTATTGGCTCTGGGTACCTAGGGTTTAGCAGACGTAACGGTATATTGCTTTTCAAAATCTGACATCGCAGGAAAAACTTACAGAGTAAAAAGTGCAGAGAAATGGCTGGTTTTTTTACCTCAATTTTAATATTCTTTTATTTCTGGTGTTATTTTCTGTAGAAACTCTTGTGAGATCTACGCAAGCGACCTGTTGCTGAATTCAAAATGTTGTCTTCTTTTCAGAAATGTTTAGCTGCCCAGGATCCAGAATTGGTTTCACACCTATTTCTATCACTAACTGGAAGGAGGCTAAAAGCCAAAAAATAGTAAAAATTGGGGATGTCCCAGTAAAATGACAAAATTGTGTTGAAAATGTGGTTTTCTGATTCAAATCTGCCTCTTCTTGAAAGCTAGGAAGATTGTGATTATAGCACCGCAAACCCTTTGTTGATGCCATTTTCAGGGGAAAAAACTGAAGCCTTTTTCTGCAGCCCTTCTTTCCCATTTTAGTTTTCAAAAATATATAGGTTTGCTAGGTTTCCCTAGGTGCCAGCTGAGCTACAGGCCAAAATCCACAGCTAAGTGCTTTGCAAAAAACAGTTCAGTTTTTTTGGGGAAAATGTGATGTGTCCACGTTGTGTTTTGGGGCATTTCCTGTTGTGGGTACTAGGCCTACCCACACAAGTGAGGTATCAGTTTTATCAGGAGACTTGGGGGGATTGCTGGGTGGAAGGAAATTTGTGGCTCCTCTCAGATACCAGAACTTTCTATAACTGAAATGTGAGAAAAAGGGGTTTTTGTCCCAAACATTGAGGTTTACAAAGGATTCTGGGTAACAGAACCTGGTGAGAGCCCCACAAGTCACCCCATCCTGGATTTCCCTAGGTGTCTAGATTTCAGAAATGCACAGGATTGGTACGTTTCCCTAGGGGTCGGCTGAGCTAGAGGCCAAAATCCACAGCTGGGCACTTTCCAAAAACCACGTCAGATTTCAGTGTAAAAATGTGATGTGTCCATGTGGCATTTCCTCTCGCGAGCACTAGGCACACAAGTGAGGAACCATTTTTTATCAGGAGACCTGGGGGAACACAGAATAGCAGAACAAGTGTTATTGGCCCTTGTCTTTCTCTACATTTTTTCCTTCGTAATGTAAGAAAGTGTGTAAAAAAGATGTCTATTTAAGGAATGCCCTGTAATTCACATGCTAGTATGGGGACCCTGGAATTCAGAGATATGCAAATAATTACTGCTTCTCACCTTATCTTTTGCCCATTTTGGAAAACCTATTTTTCACTCTTTATATTTCATCAAATGAATTGCTGTATATCCGGTATACAATAAAAACCCATTGCAAGGTGCAGCTCCTTTATTGGCTCTGGGTACCTAGGGTTCAGCAGACGTAACGGTATATTGCTTTTCAAAATCTGACATCGCAGGAAAAACTTACAGAGTAAAAAGTGCAGAGAAATGGCTGTTTTTTTTACCTCAATTTTAATATTCTTTTATTTCTGGTGTTATTTTCTGTAGAAACTCTTGTGAGATCTACGCAAGCGACCTGTTGCTGAATTCAAAATGTTGTCTTCTTTTCAGAAATGTTTAGCTACCCAGGATCCAGAATTGGTTTCACACCTATTTCTATCACTAACTGGAAGGAGGCTAAAAGCCAAAAAATAGTAAAAATTGGGGATGTCCCAGTAAAATGACAAAATTGTGTTGAAAATGTGGTTTTCTGATTCAAATCTGCCTCTTCTTGAAAGCTAGGAAGATTGTGATTATAGCACCGCAAACCCTTTGTTGATGCCATTTTCAGGGGAAAAAACTGAAGCCTTTTTCTGCAGCCCTTCTTTCCCATTTTAGTTTTCAAAAATATATAGGTTTGCTAGGTTTCCCTAGGTGCCAGCTGAGCTACAGGCCAAAATCCACAGCTAAGTGCTTTGCAAAAAACAGTTCAGTTTTTTTGGGGAAAATGTGATGTGTCCACGTTGTGTTTTGGGGCATTTCCTGTTGTGGGTACTAGGCCTACCCACACAAGTGAGGTATCAGTTTTATCAGGAGACTTGGGGAGATTGCTGGGTGGAAGGAAATTTGTGGCTCCTCTCAGATACCAGAACTTTCTATAACTGAAATGTGAGAAAAAGGGGTTTTTGTCCCAAACATTGAGGTTTACAAAGGATTCTGGGTAACAGAACCTGGTGAGAGCCCCACAAGTCACCCCATCCTGGATTTCCCTAGGTGTCTAGATTTCAGAAATGCACAGGATTGGTACGTTTCCCTAGGGGTCGGCTGAGCTAGAGGCCAAAATCCACAGCTGGGCACTTTCCAAAAACCACGTCAGATTTCAGTGTAAAAATGTGATGTGTCCATGTGGCATTTCCTCTCGCGAGCACTAGGCACACAAGTGAGGAACCATTTTTTATCAGGAGACCTGGGGGAACACAGAATAGCAGAACAAGTGTTATTGGCCCTTGTCTTTCTCTACATTTTTTCCTTCGTAATGTAAGAAAGTGTGTAAAAAAGATGTCTATTTAAGGAATGCCCTGTAATTCACATGCTAGTATGGGGACCCTGGAATTCAGAGATATGCAAATAATTACTGCTTCTCACCTTATCTTTTGCCCATTTTGGAAAACCTATTTTTCACTCTTTATATTTCATCAAATGAATTGCTGTATATCCGGTATACAATAAAAACCCATTGCAAGGTGCAGCTCCTTTATTGGCTCTGGGTACCTAGGGTTCAGCAGACGTAACGGTATATTGCTTTTCAAAATCTGACATCGCAGGAAAAACTTACAGAGTAAAAAGTGCAGAGAAATGGCTGGTTTTTTTACCTCAATTTTAATATTCTTTTATTTCTGGTGTTATTTTCTGTAGAAACTCTTGTGAGATCTACGCAAGCGACCTGTTGCTGAATTCAAAATGTTGTCTTCTTTTCAGAAATGTTTAGCTGCCCAGGATCCAGAATTGGTTTCACACCTATTTCTATCACTAATTGGAAGGAGGCTAAAAGCCAAAAAATAGTAAAAATTGGGGATGTCCCAGTAAAATGACAAAATTGTGTTGAAAATGTGGTTTTCTGATTCAAATCTGCCTCTTCTTGAAAGCTAGGAAGATTGTGATTATAGCACCGCAAACCCTTTGTTGATGCCATTTTCAGGGGAAAAAACTGAAGCCTTTTTCTGCAGCCCTTCTTTCCCATTTTAGTTTTCAAAAATATATAGGTTTGCTAGGTTTCCCTAGGTGCCAGCTGAGCTACAGGCCAAAATCCACAGCTAAGTGCTTTGCAAAAAACAGTTCAGTTTTTTTGGGGAAATTGTGATGTGTCCACGTTGTGTTTTGGGGCATTTCCTGTTGTGGGTACTAGGCCTACCCACACAAGTGAGGTACCAGTTTTATCAGGAGACTTGGGGGGATTGCTGGGTGGAAGGAAATTTGTGGCTCCTCTCAGATACCAGAACTTTCTATAACTGAAATGTGAGAAAAGGGGGTTTTTGTCCCAAACATTGAGGTTTACAAAGGATTCTGGGTAACAGAACCTGGTGAGAGCCCCACAAGTCACCCCATCCTGGATTTCCCTAGGTGTCTAGATTTCAGAAATGCACAGGATTGGTACGTTTCCCTAGGGGTCGGCTGAGCTAGAGGCCAAAATCCACAGCTGGGCACTTTCCAAAAACCACGTCAGATTTCAGTGTAAAAATGTGATGTGTCCATGTGGCATTTCCTCTCGCGAGCACTAGGCACACAAGTGAGGAACCATTTTTTATCAGGAGACCTGGGGGAACACAGAATAGCAGAACAAGTGTTATTGGCCCTTGTCTTTCTCTACATTTTTTCCTTCGTAATGTAAGAAAGTGTGTAAAAAAGATGTATATTTAAGGAATGCCCTGTAATTCACATGCTAGTATGGGGACCCTGGAATTCAGAGATATGCAAATAATTACTGCTTCTCACCTTATCTTTTGCCCATTTTGGAAAACCTATTTTTCACTCTTTATATTTCATCAAATGAATTGCTGTATATCCGGTATACAATAAAAACCCATTGCAAGGTGCAGCTCCTTTATTGGCTCTGGGTACCTAGGGTTCAGCAGACGTAACGGTATATTGCTTTTCAAAATCTGACATCGCAGGAAAAACTTACAGAGTAAAAAGTGCAGAGAAATGGCTGGTTTTTTTACCTCAATTTTAATATTCTTTTATTTCTGGTGTTATTTTCTGTAGAAACTCTTGTGAGATCTACGCAAGCGACCTGTTGCTGAATTCAAAATGTTGTCTTCTTTTCAGAAATGTTTAGCTGCCCAGGATCCAGAATTGGTTTCACACCTATTTCTATCACTAACTGGAAGGAGGCTAAAAGCCAAAAAATAGTAAAAATTGGGGATGTCCCAGTAAAATGACAAAATTGTGTTGAAAATGTGGTTTTCTGATTCAAATCTGCCTCTTCTTGAAAGCTAGGAAGATTGTGATTATAGCACCGCAAACCCTTTGTTGATGCCATTTTCAGGGGAAAAAACTGAAGCCTTTTTCTGCAGCCCTTCTTTCCCATTTTAGTTTTCAAAAATATATAGGTTTGCTAGGTTTCCCTAGGTGCCAGCTGAGCTACAGGCCAAAATCCACAGCTAAGTGCTTTGCAAAAAACAGTTCAGTTTTTTGGGGGAAAATGTAATGTGTCCACGTTGTGTTTTGGGGCATTTCCTGTTGTGGGTACTAGGCCTACCCACACAAGTGAGGTATCAGTTTTATCAGGAGACTTGGGGGGATTGCTGGGTGGAAGGAAATTTGTGGCTCCTCTCAGATACCAGAACTTTCTATAACTGAAATGTGAGAAAAAGGGGTTTTTGTCCCAAACATTGAGGTTTACAAAGGATTCTGGGTAACAGAACCTGGTGAGAGCCCCACAAGTCACCCCATCCTGGATTTCCCTAGGTGTCTAGATTTCAGAAATGCACAGGATTGGTACGTTTCCCTAGGGGTCGGCTGAGCTAGAGGCCAAAATCCACAGCTGGGCACTTTCCAAAAACCACGTCAGATTTCAGTGTAAAAATGTGATGTGTCCATGTGGCATTTCCTCTCGCGAGCACTAGGCACACAAGTGAGGAACCATTTTTTATCAGGAGACCTGGGGGAACACAGAATAGCAGAACAAGTGTTATTGGCCCTTGTCTTTCTCTACATTTTTTCCTTCGTAATGTAAGAAAGTGTGTAAAAAAGATGTCTATTTAAGGAATGCCCTGTAATTCACATGCTAGTATGGGGACCCTGGAATTCAGAGATATGCAAATAATTACTGCTTCTCACCTTATCTTTTGCCCATTTTGGAAAACCTATTTTTCACTCTTTATATTTCATCAAATGAATTGCTGTATATCCGGTATACAATAAAAACCCATTGCGAGGTGCAGCTCCTTTATTGGCTCTGGGTACCTAGGGTTCAGCAGACGTAACGGTATATTGCTTTTCAAAATCTGACATCGCAGGAAAAACTTACAGAGTAAAAAGTGCAGAGAAATGGCTGGTTTTTTTACCTCAATTTTAATATTCTTTTATTTCTGGTGTTATTTTCTGTAGAAACTCTTGTGAGATCTACGCAAGCGACCTGTTGCTGAATTCAAAATGTTGTCTTCTTTTCAGAAATGTTTAGCTGCCCAGGATCCAGAATTGGTTTCACACCTATTTCTATCACTAACTGGAAGGAGGCTAAAAGCCAAAAAATAGTAAAAATTGGGGATGTCCCAGTAAAATGACAAAATTGTGTTGAAAATGTGGTTTTCTGATTCAAATCTGCCTCTTCTTGAAAGCTAGGAAGATTGTGATTATAGCACCGCAAACCCTTTGTTGATGCCATTTTCAGGGGAAAAAACTGAAGCCTTTTTCTGCAGCCCTTCTTTCCCATTTTAGTTTTCAAAAATATATAGGTTTGCTAGGTTTCCCTAGGTGCCAGCTGAGCTACAGGCCAAAATCCACAGCTAAGTGCTTTGCAAAAAACAGTTCAGTTTTTTGGGGGAAAATGTGATGTGTCCACGTTGTGTTTTGGGGCATTTCCTGTTGTGGGTACTAGGCCTACCCACACAAGTGAGGTATCAGTTTTATCAGGAGACTTGGGGGGATTGCTGGGTGGAAGGAAATTTGTGGCTCCTCTCAGATACCAGAACTTTCTATAACTGAAATGTGAGAAAAAGGGGTTTTTGTCCCAAACATTGAGGTTTACAAAGGATTCTGGGTAACAGAACCTGGTGAGAGCCCCACAAGTCACCCCATCCTGGATTTCCCTAGGTGTCTAGATTTCAGAAATGCACAGGATTGGTACGTTTCCCTAGGGGTCGGCTGAGCTAGAGGCCAAAATCCACAGCTGGGCACTTTCCAAAAACCACGTCAGATTTCAGTGTAAAAATGTGATGTGTCCATGTGGCATTTCCTCTCGCGAGCACTAGGCACACAAGTGAGGAACCATTTTTTATCAGGAGACCTGGGGGAACACAGAATAGCAGAACAAGTGTTATTGGCCCTTGTCTTTCTCTACATTTTTTCCTTCGTAATGTAAGAAAGTGTGTAAAAAAGATGTCTATTTAAGGAATGCCCTGTAATTCACATGCTAGTATGGGGACCCTGGAATTCAGAGATATGCAAATAATTACTGCTTCTCACCTTATCTTTTGCCCATTTTGGAAAACCTATTTTTCACTCTTTATATTTCATCAAATGAATTGCTGTATATCCGGTATACAATAAAAACCCATTGCAAGGTGCAGCTCCTTTATTGGCTCTGGGTACCTAGGGTTCAGCAGACGTAACGGTATATTGCTTTTCAAAATCTGACATCGCAGGAAAAACTTACAGAGTAAAAAGTGCAGAGAAATGGCTGGTTTTTTTACCTCAATTTTAATATTCTTTTATTTCTGGTGTTATTTTCTGTAGAAACTCTTGTGAGATCTACGCAAGCGACCTGTTGCTGAATTCAAAATGTTGTCTTCTTTTCAGAAATGTTTAGCTGCCCAGGATCCAGAATTGGTTTCACACCTATTTCTATCACTAACTGGAAGGAGGCTAAAAGCCAAAAAATAGTAAAAATTGGGGATGTCCCAGTAAAATGACAAAATTGTGTTGAAAATGTGGTTTTCTGATTCAAATCTGCCTCTTCTTGAAAGCTAGGAAGATTGTGATTATAGCACCGCAAACCCTTTGTTGATGCCATTTTCAGGGGAAAAAACTGAAGCCTTTTTCTGCAGCCCTTCTTTCCCATTTTAGTTTTCAAAAATATATAGGTTTGCTAGGTTTCCCTAGGTGCCAGCTGAGCTACAGGCCAAAATCCACAGCTAAGTGCTTTGCAAAAAACAGTTCAGTTTTTTGGGGGAAAATGTGATGTGTCCACGTTGTGTTTTGGGGCATTTCCTGTTGTGGGTACTAGGCCTACCCACACAAGTGAGGTATCAGTTTTATCAGGAGACTTGGGGGGATTGCTGGGTGGAAGGAAATTTGTGGCTCCTCTCAGATACCAGAACTTTCTATAACTGAAATGTGAGAAAAAGGGGTTTTTGTCCCAAACATTGAGGTTTACAAAGGATTCTGGGTAACAGAACCTGGTGAGAGCCCCACAAGTCACCCCATCCTGGATTTCCCTAGGTGTCTAGATTTCAGAAATGCACAGGATTGGTACGTTTCCCTAGGGGTCGGCTGAGCTAGAGGCCAAAATCCACAGCTGGGCACTTTCCAAAAACCACGTCAGATTTCAGTGTAAAAATGTGATGTGTCCATGTGGCATTTCCTCTCGCGAGCACTAGGCACACAAGTGAGGAACCATTTTTTATCAGGAGACCTGGGGGAACACAGAATAGCAGAACAAGTGTTATTGGCCCTTGTCTTTCTCTACATTTTTTCCTTCGTAATGTAAGAAAGTGTGTAAAAAAGATGTCTATTTAAGGAATGCCCTGTAATTCACATGCTAGTATGGGGACCCTGGAATTCAGAGATATGCAAATAATTACTGCTTCTCACCTTATCTTTTGCCCATTTTGGAAAACCTATTTTTCACTCTTTATATTTCATCAAATGAATTGCTGTATATCCGGTATACAATAAAAACCCATTGCAAGGTGCAGCTCCTTTATTGGCTCTGGGTACCTAGGGTTCAGCAGACGTAACGGTATATTGCTTTTCAAAATCTGACATCGCAGGAAAAACTTACAGAGTAAAAAGTGCAGAGAAATCGCTGTTTTTTTTACCTCAATTTTAATATTCTTTTATTTCTGGTGTTATTTTCTGTAGAAACTCTTGTGAGATCTACGCAAGCGACCTGTTGCTGAATTCAAAATGTTGTCTTCTTTTCAGAAATGTTTAGCTACCCAGGATCCAGAATTGGTTTCACACCTATTTCTATCACTAACTGGAAGGAGGCTAAAAGCCAAAAAATAGTAAAAATTGGGGATGTCCCAGTAAAATGACAAAATTGTGTTGAAAATGTGGTTTTCTGATTCAAATCTGCCTCTTCTTGAAAGCTAGGAAGATTGTGATTATAGCACCGCAAACCCTTTGTTGATGCCATTTTCAGGGGAAAAAACTGAAGCCTTTTTCTGCAGCCCTTCTTTCCCATTTTAGTTTTCAAAAATATATAGGTTTGCTAGGTTTCCCTAGGTGCCAGCTGAGCTACAGGCCAAAATCCACAGCTAAGTGCTTTGCAAAAAACAGTTCAGTTTTTTTGGGGAAAATGTGATGTGTCCACGTTGTGTTTTGGGGCATTTCCTGTTGTGGGTACTAGGCCTACCCACACAAGTGAGGTATCAGTTTTATCAGGAGACTTGGGGAGATTGCTGGGTGGAAGGAAATTTGTGGCTCCTCTCAGATACCAGAACTTTCTATAACTGAAATGTGAGAAAAAGGGGTTTTTGTCCCAAACATTGAGGTTTACAAAGGATTCTGGGTAACAGAACCTGGTGAGAGCCCCACAAGTCACCCCATCCTGGATTTCCCTAGGTGTCTAGATTTCAGAAATGCACAGGATTGGTACGTTTCCCTAGGGGTCGGCTGAGCTAGAGGCCAAAATCCACAGCTGGGCACTTTCCAAAAACCACGTCAGATTTCAGTGTAAAAATGTGATGTGTCCATGTGGCATTTCCTCTCGCGAGCACTAGGCACACAAGTGAGGAACCATTTTTTATCAGGAGACCTGGGGGAACACAGAATAGCAGAACAAGTGTTATTGGCCCTTGTCTTTCTCTACATTTTTTCCTTCGTAATGTAAGAAAGTGTGTAAAAAAGATGTCTATTTAAGGAATGCCCTGTAATTCACATGCTAGTATGGGGACCCTGGAATTCAGAGATATGCAAATAATTACTGCTTCTCACCTTATCTTTTGCCCATTTTGGAAAACCTATTTTTCACTCTTTATATTTCATCAAATGAATTGCTGTATATCCGGTATACAATAAAAACCCATTGCAAGGTGCAGCTCCTTTATTGGCTCTGGGTACCTAGGGTTCAGCAGACGTAACGGTATATTGCTTTTCAAATCTGACATCGCAGGAAAAACTTACAGAGTAAAAAGTGCAGAGAAATGGCTGGTTTTTTTACCTCAATTTTAATATTCTTTTATTTCTGGTGTTATTTTCTGTAGAAACTCTTGTGAGATCTACGCAAGCGACCTGTTGCTGAATTCAAAATGTTGTCTTCTTTTCAGAAATGTTTAGCTGCCCAGGATCCAGAATTGGTTTCACACCTATTTCTATCACTAATTGGAAGGAGGCTAAAAGCCAAAAAATAGTAAAAATTGGGGATGTCCCAGTAAAATGACAAAATTGTGTTGAAAATGTGGTTTTCTGATTCAAATCTGCCTCTTCTTGAAAGCTAGGAAGATTGTGATTATAGCACCGCAAACCCTTTGTTGATGCCATTTTCAGGGGAAAAAACTGAAGCCTTTTTCTGCAGCCCTTCTTTCCCATTTTAGTTTTCAAAAATATATAGGTTTGCTAGGTTTCCCTAGGTGCCAGCTGAGCTACAGGCCAAAATCCACAGCTAAGTGCTTTGCAAAAAACAGTTCAGTTTTTTTGGGGAAATTGTGATGTGTCCACGTTGTGTTTTGGGGCATTTCCTGTTGTGGGTACTAGGCCTACCCACACAAGTGAGGTATCAGTTTTATCAGGAGACTTGGGGGGATTGCTGGGTGGAAGGAAATTTGTGGCTCCTCTCAGATACCAGAACTTTCTATAACTGAAATGTGAGAAAAGGGGGTTTTTGTCCCAAACATTGAGGTTTACAAAGGATTCTGGGTAACAGAACCTGGTGAGAGCCCCACAAGTCACCCCATCCTGGATTTCCCTAGGTGTCTAGATTTCAGAAATGCACAGGATTGGTACGTTTCCCTAGGGGTCGGCTGAGCTAGAGGCCAAAATCCACAGCTGGGCACTTTCCAAAAACCACGTCAGATTTCAGTGTAAAAATGTGATGTGTCCATGTGGCATTTCCTCTCGCGAGCACTAGGCACACAAGTGAGGAACCATTTTTTATCAGGAGACCTGGGGGAACACAGAATAGCAGAACAAGTGTTATTGGCCCTTGTCTTTCTCTACATTTTTTCCTTCGTAATGTAAGAAAGTGTGTAAAAAAGATGTATATTTAAGGAATGCCCTGTAATTCACATGCTAGTATGGGGACCCTGGAATTCAGAGATATGCAAATAATTACTGCTTCTCACCTTATCTTTTGCCCATTTTGGAAAACCTATTTTTCACTCTTTATATTTCATCAAATGAATTGCTGTATATCCGGTATACAATAAAAACCCATTGCAAGGTGCAGCTCCTTTATTGGCTCTGGGTACCTAGGGTTCAGCAGACGTAACGGTATATTGCTTTTCAAAATCTGACATCGCAGGAAAAACTTACAGAGTAAAAAGTGCAGAGAAATGGCTGGTTTTTTTTACCTCAATTTTAATATTCTTTTATTTCTGGTGTTATTTTCTGTAGAAACTCTTGTGAGATCTACGCAAGCGACCTGTTGCTGAATTCAAAATGTTGTCTTCTTTTCAGAAATGTTTAGCTGCCCAGGATCCAGAATTGGTTTCACACCTATTTCTATCACTAACTGGAAGGAGGCTAAAAGCCAAAAAATAGTAAAAATTGGGGATGTCCCAGTAAAATGACAAAATTGTGTTGAAAATGTGGTTTTCTGATTCAAA